>NC_087483.1:26070000-36070000 GCF_036417665.1 Passer domesticus
CCCATATCATGGTACAAGCATACTCTAATGGTATTTTAATATTATATATTTAAAATTCTAACATAATAATATAGAAGTTTTCTCGCAATTACTGTTTTTCTTGCTGAGTCTAAAAACTTTAATTTTATTGTTATGTCTGTGAATTAAAACTCTAATGATATATGCTTACTAAAAAAGAGGACGTGAAAATAAATAATAAGATTTTCATTCCTCCTCCAAAGCACTGCAGCCACTGTGGCAGTACTAATTAGAAAGCTTATTCATACACATTGCTGAGTGCTGTCTTGGTAGCTCGGTAGAGATCCACCAGGCCACTACATTGTGCATGTATTGCCATCCTAAGAGGAAATAGCTGCTGAAATTGTGGTGAAATTCTGAGGAAGCTTATGTCCTTCCTTCATCACATATAGGAGTGAAGGAGTCTGTTATGGGACTTGGCTGTGCTGTAATTTATTGTGCTGCTTTCCTTCTAAAGCAACAAATCTTGAGGAATTTGGAAAGGCAGAGAGCAGAGTAGAAGAGAGGTAGTTTCCAAAGAATGGTTTTGTTTAGAGCAAAGGTAGTTCTACCTTTGTTTGTACACAAGTATTTCTTATATCTTTATGTCTCGAGTCTCCATATAGGTATGAATCTTAATCACAGTAATGCACAGTCATAAAAGTTACCTCAGTTGTCATTCTGTGTAATTGGAAATTGAATTTAGTCTGTACTTAATCTACAGGGGTGTAGGGCCCATTCCTCATGGGAACGTTACACTGTGCATGCTATTTTTGTTAGCATTTTGGATATACACAAGAAAGTTTATGGATGTGTGGGTTCGTTCATATGAGCTTTAAATACTGGACTCTTTTTCCTTCCAGTACCTCTAAGTTATCAGATTGTCCTGAAAAAATTGTAATTTCCATGATAGCTTTCTAGAACCTAAAAAGGATGAACCTGCTTGTACATATTACCTTCCATGTCCAAAATATGTATTTTACTGCAATGATAGTTGGGGGTAGGGGAAAATTATTTGTTTGTTTGTTTGTTGCACAAATGACAGGACATGACCTAACTTTGAACTTTTTGGGGTGTTTTTTGTTGTTGGGTTTTTTTTGGGGTTTTTTTTGTTTGTTTGTTTTTTGGGTTTTTTTTTGTAAATTAATCTGCATGATTTTGGGGAATTTGCAAACATGTGGTAATGGAAATGATGGGGATACTGATAATGCCATGAATGTGTATTTACAGTCAGTTAAGTTTTAAAATGACCAGTAGCCAAAGGGAAAGGACACTGAGAATTAAAGAAAAGTGATTATGATCTAATGAAATCTGTATTTTGCCATGTTGAAAGACCATGGCTTATGGAAAACTAACTTACTCTCTTTTCTAACTTTTTTTTTTATTTTTCTGAGTGAAAAAGATCACAAGCTAAAATGTACCTTGGGGAACCTTTTTTTTTCCAGACCACTTAATTACTTAAAAAGATAATCTGAGTAACATTTGATCAAATTTTTCATTAGAACTCCCTTTAAATTTTTCATTAGCTTTATAATTAACTGAATTTGTACAGTCATCAGTCTGTTTACAGCATCTTGCTTTGTAAAGGGCTGTACCATAACCCCGCCCCTCTGTCTTTGCTTTCCAGATTACCACACAGAGTAGGGTAAAGCGAGCATCCTTGTCTTGGTGACTGGGACATCCATTTGTCTATAACATCAGACTAATAGATGTATTTCCTTAGGTAAAAGGAAAATGGGCTTCCTGCTCCAAGTCTTATTTGAATTTTCATTTCATTTGATTAAGGTGGGGAGGAGTGCAAATTAAACAAAAGAATTGAAAATGAAATTAGAAAGATGTGTTGCTGAAACTCCACTGACAAGAGAACCTGACATGATTTCACCACGAATAATGCTTTCAGACTTTATAGGGCAGGCTGCAGTTTGAATGGATGATATCTTGGGTTTTGTAAAGCTAAAAGACTTATCTGTTTTTTTTTAAAGGCAGTCAGATAAGAGAATCTAAAGTTATGTCAAACAAATTACATTTTAGTTATTAGTGGCTAGTTTGTAAATATCAAAGACCCACTTATTGTAGTGCTTGGAGCTGCATTTGCATGCTGATGAAATGCAAGTGGATGGCTGTGAACTGTAGGGTTATCTCTAGTGGAGCAGTGGGGAGCTCCAGAATCAGAGAGTTGAGCATCTGACTGACTCAAGAGCCCAAGCTGCAGACCTCTTCTATTCACTTTCTTCACAACAATTAAAATATGCAAAGTGATAATTTTCCTTAAGTAGCCTTAAATGTGCGATCTATTTAAATGTGAAGAAAATTGCCTGAAGCTTCTGGTGTGAGGGACAAAAAAGAATAAATTATGCAAATAGCAGAAAAGGACTCTACCACTTGAACGCCTAATTTTCCTGTAATAAGCATACTGTTTCATTTAATTTTTTGCCTCTTATTAAAAGTGACAGTTCTTTTGCACTGTCTGATGGTTATATCTGACACAAGCTAGGGAAATGACTGCTAGACTAAATGCTAAAGCATTTTGGTAGCTTTTTTAGATGATGGTTACATTCACAAAGTAATTATGCACTGAAGAGTCGAGAAATAAGGTTTAATTACACAGTAATCGCTTCTGATGGACACGGCAGAAGTGTGAACACCACCAGACTGCAATCCATCAATGACAAACCCCTGGCCACTTTTAATTCCTCCTCATTTGCATCATAACCTCCGCACCAAGTTGCACAAATGCTGTTAAATGTTAATAGGAGCTGTCTCTCCACTCAAAATGAATGCTTAAGCTGTTTCATTTTTTTTTCTCCTCCACCTCAGACCTTCAAAACCAGCTCCTCTCTGAGAGCAGGCATTAAGCACAGAGCATGGTGCGTGGTCACTGTTGTGCTAATTGGGAGCAACACTTAAAGTTTTATCTCTCAAGCGCTAATAATGCACAGTGCTGACAAACCAGTGAATAAGTAATGTACTTGGATGAGGAGGGGGGGCAGCCCAGCATGCCTGGAATGAAAAATGCAGTTGGGACTGTTGTTCAGTGACTAGCTATTTGATTAGGCCCTGTAGTCATATTTAATCCAGACCCTTGGGGAGCATAGACAAAATTACATCTTCATCTCATCAAACATTCAGCCATATTTAAGCATTCAGCTGATCAAGCTTTTATTGTTTCTCTTGCAGCTACACAGACACAATGATGTCCTGTGTTCTTCACTCCATAACCCTGCAAAGCTAAGCCTAAACTAGCTGTGCTTCTTTTTTTTTTCCCGTCATTTTTTCCCTGTCAGACACACAGGGAGTATAGTGCAGCTCTCATACCCTGCTTTGGCAACTGTGCCATGGTTAGGGATTCACATTGGCTTTGCCACCTTGTTTGTTTCTATTTTAAGTCTTTTTTTTTTTTTTCCTGGCTATTCAGAGCTCTGGTCGTTTTCTAGAACAGGGCTAAATCATTAAACTGCACAGTGTTCTTTTTCTGTTAACAGCAGGTATCATTTTTGTCCTGACAAGAGGAGGCTCCACCTGCCGACTGCCCACCAACGCATCCAGCTGTCTGCTTTGCAGAACGGGCAAGGTAATTTGTAAGCAGTCTGGGAAGTTTAACAGTAGAGTCTAAGAAGTGACAAAAAAAGAGCCTTTTTCTGCATGAAGATTGAGAATTATCAACACCTTTCAGTGCATAATAGCTAAGCCTTTATCACTTCAGGAGCTGCTGATAAGGTTAAGAACACCAGACAAACTGCTCATTAGTGGAAAGGTTTGCCTTTTACATTAAAGACTGCTGGGTACTGAAGTTCCTCCAGTGAGCAATACATCCCTGGCATTTGAGAAGAACGAGCTAATCATTGTACATAAATGAATATGGAAAAGAAAACCTGGCAGGTTCTGATGATATTAGCGATGTTTCCCTCCACCTTCCTCGCCTGAATTGTAGACACCTGAAACTGCAAACAGCAGCAGTTCAGGAGGCTGTCAGTGGGCAAAGAGCTCTCCATGACACAGGGTAAGGCCATGGACAAAGGCTGCCTTCTGGGCCTGTCCACGCCATCTGCAGAGGCTGCTGGCTGCCCTTGAGCAATCTTTGCTTCACTGTCTGGAGGCTGGAACTGTGGCTCTCTGTGAGGACACATCAGTCCCAGTCCACTTGGAGCACAGGTGAGTGTTCTGCTGCCTCTTTGAACTGACCCGTCCTTCTAGGCTTCAGTTGAGCCAGGATTTGTCAGCGCCCACCAAGAGTGTTACACAGCAGCTGCCCACAGCAGGGCAGATCACAGCAGTGCTCCAGGGGGTGAGGGACTGTCCCTCTGCACCAGGAGCACTGCTCCACCCCTCTGCACTGCCTGCCAGCCTGGCTCTGGCCGCCACTCCAGCTGCTCAAAGCAAGGTGCTCTCACTGTGAAGTTACTAACATCTGCTTTGTGCAGTGCCACCACTGAGCTACGCGAACCACACCAGTGCGGGTAATTTAAAAGATGGAAAAGTAATATTTTTATGACAAGGTAGTGTTTAATTAATTCTCTAGAATTCCTCAATTCATATAACTTTTCACCCTCCACCATCTGGAGACCACAAAGCAAGAGAACAACTTAGGCTTTCCTGTGGCTTAGTGGTAGATAACCTACAAGCATATCAAAATTAATTCTCACACAAAACTGGTTCACAACAAAAAGACAAGCTAAACTGTTTGGGGAAGGCAACAAGAGAGTAAGTAAAATTTTTAAAAAGTATTAAACATGTTAAGGATGGTGAGGTCTTTTAGAGAAAATAAATGAAGTTAATAGCCTTTGCTGCAGCTGCTGCTGTCTGGTGAAAACCCTTTCACCACGTAGCTAATGGTGTAGCTCCAGTCGCTAGTGAACATAGTCCTGTGAATCAAAGCTTACTCTGTTGAATTACCAACTCTTAAGCATATGTATAGAAGTGATGTCTTTTCTCTTGAACTAGTAAAATAAAGAGATGAAAGATTTAAACCAGAATTTACTGAGTTCTTCCTCTGTGGCTGCTCACCTTCTCACAAACACATTTCCTCAATGACAGAATCTCACTCTTTACTTTCATGAATACACTTATGGCATTCCAGCAACCCACCAGCTTTCCAGTTTATCACCTTGAAAAAATGAAAATTGAAATAGTTTGTTTATATCTATGAAAAGGCACATGACTCATCTGCACAATCAGCTTTCCTGAGGAAGGAGACATTTTAAATTCAGAGAGAAGGCACCAAATTGCTTTCAGAAATTTATCTGTAGACATTTTCATACTTAGAATAGGCTGGAGTTTACTATGAACAACTTCATCTTTTCTCTGCTGCCTGAGTGCATGAGGAGCCTTTTGTCTGCAATTCTCATAGAAGTAATTTGGGCTGATGGCTCTCAGTGTTTCCCAGAATCACCCTCCAGTCCTGGGACCACATTGAGTAAGTTTTGGCTGAGGCATGTATGTGCCCACAAAGGGCAACGATCTGGTGTGGAAGAATCAGGTTTCCCTAAACCTGTGGAAGAATAAGGTGGCTTTTAGTATTGCATCTAATATACATCTAGTGCAGATATTATTTCTAAATTCAAAACCAGTTCCACACAAATTCAAGACATAGGCTGTTTTGTTGAAATGCAAACCTGAATGGCTGGTAAATCCTACTCTGTAATTTTTCCTTTGTTGTAGGATTTTTTTTTCTCATTTGTATTTTACATCTTGAGTCATTTGTACAAATTCAATACAAAATAAGTAGCAGTAAGCTTTTAACTTAAAACCTTGCCAGGTGCCATATTTTATTCTTTTCTTTTTATATGGATATTACCTATTCTTCTAACAATTTAACTAGGCATTCCATTAAATCTCTGTAATGCAATTAATGTAGATAGAAACAAATTTTCCATGAACATGGAAATACCACATTTAGAATATTTAGTTTAAAACTGCCTGTAATTTGATGATAACATTGTTTACCTTCATTCAAACCTATGATTATATCTTTATTCAGTAGTTTTGTGGGTTTAAAAAAGTTGAGTCTCTTTTCTCCTTTTCAGCTTGTTTTCAGAATTTGAAAAACGGAGATACAAAGGGAGCTGTGGCAGCTGAATTCTCTTTCATGTGTGTCCAGTCCAGGTGAAGCCCAGCATAATGTACTGTAATATGTCTCTTCAATTCTCTGATACAATGACCTGTGCATCCTCTAAATCCCCCACAGAATGCGCAGACACAGACTGATTGAGGTGAGTATGGACTTAAGTATATATATTGTTCTTTGTAGCTCTGAGGAACTGGCACTTTTGCCAAATGTGAGATGATGTGGATTGTAACCTATTGAGATATGAGTTCAGACTGGGCCCAGTTATACATTTGTAAGAATAACTAAAGATTTGCCTGGAGTAAGTTTTGTGGTGGGTTTTTCTTAGCTTTTTTTTCTTTTCTCCTTAAAACAAACAAACGAACAAACAAATAAAAAAAACCAACAAAACAAACCACCCCCTTTTTACAGTTTCTGACGCTTTGCAGTTCCACTAGCAACAGTAATCATGAAAGTACCTTTGTGGTAAAAGCCTCTTGGTGGAGGCTGGGTAACATGGTTACCCAGAAATTTCAGTCTCTTCCTCACGTCTATGGATGCAGCTGTAGAGAGAAACTGGTAAAAGGCCTGCACATGGGAACCATGGATTTTACACTTCCTGATAGTGCAGACTTAAAAAAAATAAATTCTGGCAAAGAAGAATGAATATTGAGCATAGATGTCCCAAATCATAGCTATTTCAACAAGACCACCTTTCTGGTGTAATTGGATGAGAATATTTTATTTTCTTTTGCCCTAACAGGAAAGGAGTAGGGCAGCAGTTTGTCTTATAGGTCTTGGTGACAAAGGAGTATTTTAAATGCTTGGTCTTTTGTTCTATAATGAATGAGAAACAAGAGGTTTAACACTTTAACAAAGCTGGTAGTCACAGCAATTAAACAGCATTTTTAATAATCCCCCAACCTTTCTGCTGGAATCAAAAACTTAACCCTGATCCTAAACTAATATGACTGTGTTGTGAATGTGTACCTCTCTCTGGCTCCCTGTCTGGTGTACAGAAGTCCCCTTGCTCCCCTTGTCTTGGCACTCCTAAGGAGCTCATTGCTGTCCTTACCTCTGGGTCAGCCTCCTTTGTAAAATACCCTAGCTAACAAACCTGGAAGGTTTTTTTCTGCTGCTACTTGTTGTCAGTAACACAATTTTTGGTTTCTCAGCTTCACAAGTCCCACAGCTCTTGGGCTGCCCTGCCTTGGGCTGTGCTTGGCTGGGGCTGCTGGGAGAGCCCAGGGAGAGCCCTCCAGTTCTCCCCAGGTGCCACAAGGTAGGGAGGCTGATGCACCTGCTGCTTGCCTGCTTTCAATGCTATGGTCATAGGTACATAACCACAGGTAAATAGATCAGGATCTTAAATGGTTAAATGAGTAAAATTATCACAGCAATTCTGTGGGTCAATAAAAGAAAGGATAGATTTGAACATATGACTCTTAGGAAAGTTTTGGGATAGGAAAATTTGTCTAGGATTGCAAAGGCTCCAAGAGATTCTTTCACTTATGAATTCTGACTTCAGTAAAATTAATTGGAATCTTCATGCCTAACTGTATTTAAGTTTTACTAAATTCCACATTTTTATCTTAAATATAAAAACCACAGCTTAAGAATTTAACATTTGGTTTACTGTTTTTACATTACAAAGTCAGAAAGATAGAGATAGATTTACATTAATTTCCCACTAACATATTTTATAGAAAACAAGTTCTTATAATATTTTCAATTGCAACTTTTGCAATTTTAATCTACTTTAGTCAGCATCATTCAGTAATCTAAATTTTTAGGCAAAATTATTTTTTTATTCAGGGCTTAAAATGGAAATCTAGAACACTGACATCTTAGCAGTAACCCAGAGGAGATTGCTTGTTGATGTTTGGGTTAACAGGAATAAAACATCCAGAATGTTTTGCCCTTATTGGCTGGGTTTGTACTAACACATGTGTGCTACAATGTTCTAAAATATCTTACCACAATTCTTAAATACATTTCAACAAATCTGTTTGAACTCTACATTTCTGCTGCAGGCAGAATAATGTCTGTTGGTTTTATGTTTGATTCCAAACTTCTTGCCAGGCACGTTTCAGATTCATGAAGGAAGTGTCCTTCCTGTAAATACCACCCACTCCAGGAGCCAGCTTTGTGGAGGGTGGGAAAACCCTCTGCTAACACACAGACAGTCAAGGTGTAGAGCCCACCCCAGAAGGCTGAGGTGAAGAGCCAGCTCCCATAGCTGGACCTGCAATAGCCCCTGTGCACCCATGCTGGCATGCCAGGGTACCTGTGTCTGTGGGTGGCATTCACTGGTTACTTTAATAGCTAGATTGTTTTCCCAGAGAATGAGTGGGTTTGTTTTTATGCCCTTAGAACTATTTTTTTTAAGAGTTCAGGGGTTGTGATGTAATGCAGGACTTTAAGTATGTGTTTCATTCAGCACTCAAAATTAAAGCTACTCACATGGTATAATTCTCTTTCAGTCACAATCTTAGCCTTTTTGGAGGATAAAATTAATTCAAACAAAGCTGGAGAAACCTGAGTGAGAGGGACCTGTTTTGCACAGCCAGTGATGTCCTCAAGCTAGGTAGCTTGTACAGCTGCTTTTTCCTTATGTAGATATTTTGAAAACAGAATGTGTTTTCCTTCTGGCAGAATCCAGTTAGCAACCAGTGTATTTACAGTTTCAGCTTGTGAGAAACAAGGCTTATATCTATTAAATTTGTATCTCTCTTTACTCATGTGGTTTCCCCCTGAAACCTAATGAAAACATCCTTTAAAGTTTATTGTAAAGATTGAACTTTAATAGAGAGATACTGAATTTGGGTCTTCATGTAGCAGAACTCAACACCTGGAGAGTAACATCACCAAATGTTCACTATATTGGTGAACGTAAGTGTAGTAAAAGCTATCAGTATTCAATTGAACACAGTAGCACAGCATTGTCTAATGCAATAAGAAGCCAGTTGGGAAAAAGCATGTCCAATTTTTTTGGTATTTGGATACAGAAATGCAGTGGTAAGAGCTGAGTTTCAAATGTCTTTCTCAGCTTAAGAAAAGGAATGATAAAACAGGGTTGAGAAATCTCCTGCTGACTTTCAAATGTAGGTTACAGGGGAAATATATCTGCTTGACCAATGACCTTATCTCCCTATACACACTAAAAATTGATCTGAGATATCAGCACATATTCCCAAATTTGTCGAAAACAATTTCTGGAGCTTATATTTTACTCTTAAGGAGGTATTAAAAATGTATGTTCCAAGCACTTCTGTAGCACTCAACCAGGATGTTGTCAATGCCATCATTTCATGGCTTAGGCCAGTCTTGTATGAGTTGTCAATATTTCTGCTTCAAAATCTCCTTCACTAAAAGTAGTTGCAGCTCTGGCAGGGGTTAGTAAGGCTGGATACCAATGCTGGGTGACAGGTAGTCAAGTGTCAAAATAGCCCAAAGCCACCACTGACTTCCATCAAAAGCAGATTGATGCCAGGTTGTAGCTCTGTTTTCCAGCTACCAAGGACTACCACGCCTCAATTAGTGGGCAAATTGCAATCTGGTAGAAAAGAAAAAAAGTCAAGTTAATGGATCCTTCTTTGTTAGACTACTGCTGTGTCTTCACTTCTGCTTCCTGCTAAAACACATGCTTGAAAATTGCAAGCCACCAAAAACACACACTTCCTTAAAAGCTGAGCATACTTTGTGCTGTGAATAGAATAAAAATTCCTTCAGCTTCTCGTCCCAGCAGCCCCAAACAAACAAAGAAACATTTTCTCCTCCTTCAGGAGCCTCTATTGGCGCTTGTGAGAGGGAAAAGTTTATACAAAATCAGTTGAAGGTTGCAAGAATATAGATATTTAACCTAAAGCCAAAGTGTAAGATAACCCAACCCAGCTGCCAGTCAAGTGCTCCCTGTCCAAATCAAATGGCTAAATAAGATTACTGAGAGGGGTTACAAATACATCGAGGATGAAGAAGAGATTGAGGGGCTATAATACCAGTATATAATTAGGAGAGGAAATCAAAAGCAATTATAAGATATCTAGAATATTGCCATCTTTTTTATAATATTTATTTAAGAGAATTCTTGAAGAGTAGTCCAGCTGAAGCATAATCACCCTTACTATTCACCCTAGCAGGGGAGGTGAGAAGGAGCAGCTCTGGTACTTTTCCAGAGTCTAAGAGCTGTCCTTAGCTGTATCTTCTGCAGCACTTTCAGAGGGGTGTGTTGACCAACAGAAGTCAGATGAAATAGTTGGTGGGCTCCCTCTCAGTCACTTCAGACTCAGTAGGTCAGCTGTGCAAAGCTTTTACAAGCTTTCCTTCAACCTGTCAAATACTTGGATAGTAGAAAACCACAATATTAAAAACATATAAAAAGTAAAGAAAACATTTATTGAAAAATTGAACAAATAAGTTATTGCACGTGAATAATTTATCCCAAGGCACCTGCTAACATGGTGATTTTTCTTCACCAACCATAGAACACCTGAAGGCAAAAGAGCTTCTGTTTCATATAGGCACAGTATTTTTTTGAATCTGCATTTTTTTTGCATTTATTTTAGAGATTAGGTCTCCTGTTCCCATTGTCCTTTTGCTTGTAGGCAGCTTGACCACCAATGCCAAGAGCTGCTGCTGCAGGAAGGCTTCCCAAGCAGCTGTGCATTTGCAAAGCCAGAGGGGAGAGGTGGAGACTTCTGGGTGAGGAATGGGGTTTGGGGTCTGAGTGCACAGCGGGTAAAACCCTCGCGGTGTGCAGGACACAGATGAGCCTTTCCTTGCAAAAGCCAAAGCACCAATTCAGGGCACACGTCAGCAGATCAGGAAGTGGCAAAAGTGACCTCAGGGCCACTGAGGTGTGGCCCAGACAGCAGTAAGGCAAATGTAGTCTCAATCTTCCATGAAATTCAAGACTAGACAAGTTACATGGTCCAAACTTGAACCAGAGGTGGCCTAAACCATGAGCTGCTTCAGGTTTTGTGAAGGTTCTCTGTAGCTGGGACAGTCTGAGTATCTACAGAGGATTCTTCCAAGAGACTGCTGTGTTTGAAGTTCTTCACTGGTTTGAAATGCTCCAAAGGACTGATGGATTTTTGGGCAGATTTCTGGCAAAATATACATGTGTAAGAAAAATGTAGCTCCTTTGGGACTCTGCACACTGCATATTACCACGATCACTAGTGTGGGCTGCATCTCTGCAAGCTTGTCTGCAGGAATGCACTATTTTATTATCATATTGTTGTGTCTGGAAAACATTAACAGGTATTTCTTCTCCCAAGGACTGTATTTAGCACCAGAAACTCATTTTACCACTGGGGAAGGGAACAGGTCAATTATTATACTCCCTGAGGTTAGTAAACTGATTTTGTTGCATTTTTGGTTCCTAATATTGAAATCTGAGTAGTGCTCACATGTGTGGGAGCTCCCATAAAGACAAGAATACTTTACATATATGCCCCACTGGATCCATTTCCCAAATTCAACTCTATGCCAATTCTATTTCTTTTGTAAGAGTAATGTTTTTACTTTGATTTTACTGCTCTTACTCTTGTACCAATACTACAATTTACAGTAAAGCTCAGTATTTGGACATACAAATTCTGATATGTAATGTGTGTTGAAGACACATTTTGAATAAAAGAAAAAGGTCAGCTAATAATTTTAAGTCTCCTCATGACATATATTCTCTTCTCATGACCACAGCATATGTCTTCATTAAGGCAACAATTTGAAATGTGTTGTATATTTTTACTAGGCTTTCCTGATCATAAGGAAAAGGGAGCAACATTGTGCACCTTAGAAGTTAGTGAGCCTTTTCATTAATAGCAATAAAGAAATTGAAACTATCTAAATATATTTATGAAAAACACACATACAATTTTCCAGTGAATTGAAGCAGAGTGGCATGACAAAGCACATATCATTATATAAGAAAATAATTTCAATTAGCAAAACTTGTTTAGACGCTTGGGTGACCTCCACAAAAATCTTCCATTGCTGTAAAACCCTCTAGCCTTGCTTGTTCCTAGAAAATAGGTGGTGTTGGGAAGGTGCCACAAAGGCAGTCTTCCCAAACAACTCCCTTGCTATCAGTCACTCAGAGCTCCTGCCTGACTGCTCTGCTGGCAATAGAATTGAGGAGAGATGAGATGCAAGTTACTGGTTTTACAAATGAAGAATGAAATTGGATGCATTTTGCCCACTTTGCAATCAGCCATTATGTATATGCTTAGATTGAAAAACTAATCTGGTAGTTTTCACATCCAATCATATTAATGAAGTAGCAGAATTACTTGTGTGATTCTGCACTACAGTCAATTTAGTAAATAGATATGAAGGAGAATAAAATACGTAAATTTTTATAATACTCTTATAATTCTGTAGGAATTAAACCAGTAAAAAATGTAGATTGAACTTTGTTTTAATTGGTTTATGTTTAAAGATTCTTTGATCAGCGATAACAGTAATATGTATTAACATGTTGCATTTTAAAGTGACGCTGCCTTTCATTAATCAAGTGTCTGTATGGTTGATTAATTTGAACAAGGTTTAAATTGCTATGAAAATTTATCATTCATAGCCATGATCTCCATTTACATATATGTTAATTATTGTAAATGTAATCTTTTTCTGAATCCTCTGGGCTGCATACTAAAAAGACACAGTGATCACAGGGAGTGACTACTTTTCTATTACAAAGTGAACTCTTACCAGTATTCAGCAAAGTCTGTTTCAGTTGTCAAAGATAGACTCAAAACATTAAAACATTTTATGCTAAAGGCAAGTTCAAATACTGTAGATGCTATTTCCTTTTCAAATTATTTCTTTATTCAATGGCTGGAACATTTAAGAAAATGAAACTAAGAACTACCAAGCGCTATAAAATTAAGTTCTGTCTCTATGGGCTTTTTTTCCTTGCTACTCTGAGAGTTTCTCATAGTAGCTACATTATTAATAATCATGAGAGTGGGGTTTTCCATATGTCTTTTGAAAAGAGTGACTTGAAGAAGTTACTAAGTCAAAAGAACTCTTTGTAGAACAATTAGAATGAGTTAAATTGCATAAGACAGACACCACCAAGGTTTATAGTCTTTTAGCATGACATAGAAAAAAATCTCTTCACACTGGCTGTAAAATAGCTGTACCAGAGCTCCTCACACACCACACTGATGCATGTGCTTAATGCAAATAAACACAGTTGCTGTGCTCTCTTCAAACTCTCCTGCTCAAGGAGATGACAGTCATTTGTCTAAAACTTATTACATTTGACACAGTCAAGAATTTTATCAAGGTTTAAAGAGAGAAGGTGTTTCACAGAGCATCTCCTGCAATATTACAGAGAAAAAATGCATTGGCAGGAAATGGATTTCAGATACAAAGCATAAAATATTTCTCTTTCAACAAACAACTACTACTAATAAAGGTTTTATTAAAAAATGCATATCAATAGAAACTAATTATTGTCCATTAAATTACACTCTGGGTATATTGCTATTAATTCCTTTTTTGCATTCACAGAAACTGACATTAACGTCTTTTTTTCTTCTTTTTTTTCCTTGAAATATCCAGGCAGATTTTATTCAAAAGTGTCTTAAAAATATCAGAATTTCAAGCAGAGATGTGACCAGACCCTGTTCCAGGAAATATTTCAGCATATGTTTATTTTCATCTTTGCTAAGACAGTAGATCTTCACTTACTTATCTTTAGTGTATGGCCTGGTTTCTTCTTCCAGAGGGTGTTAAATTGTTCCTTACACTTTTTTCACTTGTTTCCAAAGTGGTTTTGTTATTTTTAAGTTTTTTTAAATGATTTTTTTATTACATAATTGAAAAAGGAACCGCTCCTAGGTGCAAAATAAAAATTTCCTTTATTTTCATTATTTTTTATAATTTTATGTTTAAATGGTTTGTATTTACATAATATATGCACTGCAGGACCAGCCTCATTTCTCAGTCACAATTTAATGCAATTAAAATGTTTATGTGGATGCCTTTGCAAGCATAGCACCTTTGTACTACCTGACTGAGCAGTTTTAAAGATACTTAATTTGCAGTTTTCTGTTAGACAGTTTGATAATGAAATACGTTTTTGTGTTTTGGGTCCCAAGTCTGTAAATGGATAAGATTGATGTGAAAATCACATCAGTCTTTTGGCATAAGCATGCACACAGATTTTGGAGTCAATATCTTGAAGAAAGTATTCTTAAACACATATCTTTATGTAGCGTTTTGATGTAGCGTTTTGCAAGATCTGAATGGTTTGCTAAATTCTGAGCAGAAAAAGGTCATTTTTTTTTTTCCCTACAGTCATGGTGGCTATACTGTCATTGTATCTTTTGGGACAAATTATTTGAAATTCATGGTTATCTGAATTGCTTTTTTCTCCCATAAATCTGAAATATGCACAGCATTCACATTTTGAAGAGATTTTGGTGCTAATGGATGGAGCTGTGTATCTGCAATGGTACCCTGGATGTTGATGCACTAATAGGGAATACACAGTTTGTATACAGATAGAAACACACACATATATAGATATATATAGATATATATGTATAGCAGCTGCTATATGTAAATCTGGGAAGAGGCATAAACTAGGGTTTGTTCACAGTAGAGGAATAAGGATGCACACAAGGAAATAGTTCAGGCACAGAGGTAAAGCAAGTGAAGAACAAAGAATTGCCTTTTTATAAGGCATGTTATCACAACTCACTGCTGTGGAATGTACAGAGGCCAAAAATTACAAGGGATTTAAAGAAAATTACATTAATTCATAGAAGAAAAGACCAAATCTCAGAAGTTATTAGAAATATTTCTGGGATTTTTGATTTAGCAAGCATTTGAATAGTTGTTGGGGTCGGGAAAGATACGCCATCTTGCTGAGTAAACAAAACCATTGGGTCTCTGCAGTTGTTAGTTTTGAATTTTATTTACATATTTACTATATGAATAATTTGATTCATATTTATTTGTTTAAATAATTTATGTTCAAATGTGATATTTGGGAAATTTTATTAAAAATACCTCTTTCTAGAAAACAAATTATTTCAGCTGAAACTTTCTAAAATATGGGACTGAAATGTTAACAGGCTTGAGAAACTCCAGATCATTTGGAAGAAGCCCTGTGAATTAAGAATAAGTTTAAGTAGGGGCTTATAAAAAAGCACCAATTTTACTTGTGGCAATGTCTGACTCTCAATTTTGCTGACGTGCATGCATGTTTGTGTGTGTGTATTTTAGAGGATTCACTGTATGCTTTGGTTGATAAATCTGTAGTCAACCCAAAGGATATAAAACCACTCAGCATGTTTTAAATAGATGTACAGTAAAACCAAGGTCTGAGTTATTTTTTTGTGGAATAACTCTGGGTTTTAGTTTAAAGAGGTGGTGGGACAATGATATTGACTTACATAGCTGAGCAAATTATTCCATTTCAAAGCCTGTATATGATTCTTTTTTTATCCTGCAGACAGAAGCTGATGGAAGTATCCTGGGTGATTGCTGAGTGTAAGGTTTAAGGTAAATGCCCAAAATAATTTTGTTATTTAGGATAATTTGTGGACGTCTGTTTGGAGCCTAATACAGTCTCATAGCAAGTGTGGGTACAATGCAAAAATGAGTATACAGTTCAGCTGTGCATATATTCTTTCACAAAAATATTTCTCCAGTTAAAATACAGTCAACTTGAAATTTTCTGTTTCTGCATTGCATAAATTTCATCTACAGCAGCCCCAATAACTTAGTCCAGACTAAGTGATATGCAACAAAAGTTGCCATTTAAAGAGGGATTGGTATATTGGAGGTGGACTTGTGAAAAACTGAGCCTCAACAAAGGTGAAGGTGACCCCATCAAGTTTTTTTGTCTTTTTTGTGTGCTAGAGAAGGAGTTACTGGAGGGAAGAAAAAAAAAATAAGTGATGTGAGGAATTAGGACATCTGCAGCATCCTTTTTGATGAAAATAAGCGGGGTAGGTCACACATGCCTCTACCAGAGAAAGGCAAGGTGCAGGGAGTAAGACGAGGTTTCACATGCATAGCTAAATATATGGGGATAAAGGACCATATGAAAGATGCAACACGTAAAAAGAACCTGCCAGACCTCATTGTAGCCTCAGTAGAGAAGTGTTGGTGTGAGCTGGTGCCCACCTAATTGGTGTGAGTGACAGATAACCCTGTGATCTAGAACACCTGAGGAAAAACAGATTAGTTATGGGAGCAGGTTAAAATTTACTCTGTACGGCTGCATCACGCTGCAGTTCCATGCCTGCTTTACAGCACTCCCAAAGCAGTGCCTGTAGCTGTGTGCTTCACCTTTCCCTGGTGCCTAGCTAGCAACATTGGAGTTGTGGAAGGAGAAAAGAGAGAGGACAGTCATGAAATCCAAGGGACCAGTAAACACTTGAGCAGCTGTAATATACTCTCTTTGGTGGAGAACAAGTATGGGAAGCAAGGAAGTATATTAATCTCCTCAACCTATTGGTTCTATATCTCCTGAGGCCTCCAAAGAACCCTTTGAATGTACTTACTTGAAAAGTACTGTGCTGAAACTGTTACTGTGTTAAAAGTGTATTTTTTGTAGTTTTTTCTTTTTAAAATAGAATCTACTTTAGCTCATATAAGAATTTGAGCCTTGTTTTAAAATCTAAATGCAATAAACCTAAGGAATCTGTTTACGTATATCTTTATAAAATGGGGAAAAAAGAAAAAAAGTCCATCATCTGGATTCTAGATAATCCATATAACTTTTAAAGATATGTTAATTTCAAGACCATTTCTTTTGTTTAATAGAAAAGGATGGTACTTTCTATGACTTAATGTGAATAAACATCTCTATTGTTTCTGTCAGTTAATGATCACTTCCAACTTTTTCTTGACCCATTTGTTTGTCCAAAGAGAAAAATAAAAAATACTTAGCAACAGAAATCAGCAGAAGGATTACCTATTTCACCTCCCTAAAGCCTAATTTCTCCTTTTGAAGGGTAATAGTCTCAGATTTCTAATAGAGCCTAAAAATTGGATTGCTTTGGCCTTCTACCAGACTCTGAAAGAGTTATCATCTGAGCTCGAGTGCACCCATGCTGCTGCCCATGCACCCCCTACTGAATGTGGCTGGGGGAGGGGGCGGTTCTGCCATGCTGAGCAGCTGCAAAATTGGGCCCTCACAAGAGAAATTATTCTGGTAGGCAGCCAGGAAGAACAAATATTGGGAGCTGCAGCCACAGACCCACAAGCACACAATGCTTCACCCTCAGACCTGCTTTGCTTGCTCAATGCCTGTGTGAGAGCCTGCCCCCCAATCACTTCAGCATCTCCTGCATCCCAGTGCCCTGCCCGCGCTCAGGAATGATGGAGTCAGCACGCAGAGCAGGGGCAGGCATGCATGAACACCAAAACAAAGCCCCTTTGGTCTAGTTTTAGGCCAGAGCACTTTGAGAGTATCCTTTCAATAAGGACTTGGAAGCTTTCGGATTTTTATTCAGATTATTTGCATTTGCAGGCAGTAATAAGAGAATTAGTTTTGTCTTCTGCTGGTATTTAATTTTGTTCCTGTATACCCACAATTTGCCAAGAGGATTCCTTTTCCCTCCCAAATAATAATAAAATTTCAGTACATTGTTCAACCCTACTTTACATATTTTTCTCTTCTAGGACATCTGTACTCTGCATACTTTTGCATTCTCCCCTCACCCTTTTCTTCTCAGCTGCTCCATGTTTTTATGTCTCTCAGGAGGGGTTAATTCTTTACAGCTGCGTCCTGCTTGCCAGGAGTCTCACATGTGCAAATTATTAATCTTTTCTATTGCTACAGTAACTCCCAAGGCTTTAAACACCCCCTACCTAAAACTGGCCCTTTTCCAAAAAACTTTTCATATTCCCTCACTGAAAGATAATTTGGTCCCCTGCAGGGTTTGCACTGTTATTTAGCACAATTGCCTAAGTAGAGTTCCTTATTTCCACATAATAATTTACAAATTGGAATTTAATTTAAAAATTTAAACCCCAGAGTATTAAATTTCTCTAGTTGTTGTACAGTTGATTTGTTAGTTCATTTGGGTTTTGGTTTGTTTTTTTTTAGAAAATGACATTGTTTTATTCTGTTTTGCTTTTAACCTTCAGTTTTGAATAATGTGTCTAGTTTGGTGATTGTAATGATAATGATGTGATATGCAATTTGTAATGTCAACCGATGTAGCTGGGCTTCCTTTCCATGAAACACAGAAGCTGGTTGTTAAATATGGAATGACTTAACTGACTAAGCACAGAATGTTCTAAATTTTTATTTAATAAGAGGTCTAGTTATTAACATCTGTTTAGCCCACTTATGCTTTCAATTTGTGATATTAATTTGACGCAGTTGCTCCATGGTTTATATCAGCAATCAGATAGGGACATATAAGTGCACATATTGTGTGATTCTCACCAGACACAGGTCTGTGCACAAATAGAAATCCCTGGTTGTGTGCACACATCTCTGTCTATAGGCGTATGCACACACTCTTTTGGCCTGGGATGACTGATGAGCTGGCATTTTTTCATACCCTCTGTCTTTCTCTTTCTGATGTGTTCTCCTGATTTCATATTTATTTCTCAGCTATTGATTGGATATCATTATGACACTTCCATGCTTCCAAATAAATAATTTATTTTGAAAGTTAGATATGTCATAATAAAGCATTAAGACACTCCAGGCAGTGTATTTCTGGCTGATTATATACCTCCAGTGGTATTATAAGGCACAGGCAGAGGACTGAGTGATTTTAAACACCTGACAAGTGCAATAATCCCCAAGAAGTGCATGGCCTGGAGCATCTTACTGCTGTTATGAAACAGAATTTATAAATAAAAATAAGAAGAACAGCCAAACCTATTTATTTGTGGGGCATTATGACTCTAGAATGACATCACCAAGGACCAATCACTAACCTTGGTTTGCACTGATTAATGTAACAGTCATTTCCTAGTGTGAACAATAAATCCAAATAGTCCTAAGAAAACATTAAACAGCTTTGAGTTTAGTGTGTGCAAAAGAAATGTAAAGGTGGTTTAGTTGCAAGGCAGACACATGATCTGTTTAATATATACAGAAGGCCTCCCTGCAGGCCAATTAAAAAACCTTCCAAACAATGCTGACTATTAATTCACACAGTATTTATAACTCAAGTGAGTTAAATTTTAGCATCTCAGTGAAGAGCTCTGTAAGGAGGAGAAATAGATTTAATTTGGACAATAACCAGATATGAATTGTGTTTTGTTCTGTGAAGTAAATTTTAAACAAATCTTTTAACAGCAAAGAGGTTACGGGAGATGCAAGAATGATGCTTGTAGATTATTTTCTCATTAGGAATAAAAATCCTGGTAAAGAAATCTACTTCTGAAAACTTAATACGTGTAGCTTATAAAACTGAAACGCTAAGAAGATGCCGGAGCATGTAGTGGTATCATCAAAGCTGTAGTTGAACAAATACTATCATAAAGAGCAGTTATAAAGAAGTGTTTTGTTTTATTTGTTTTTCTGTTGCGTATATAAAAATAGAACTTCAGAAATGTCATAGTTAACACATTTAACTGCTGGACATTGATAATCTTCCTTGTGATTCACGGCCTGAGACTCAGTGTAATCAAGGGCTCTTATATTCTTGTGCATAAGCACAAGCTGGAGCAGCTTTCCTCTTTAACTCTGTAGCAGGGAAACTACGCTCAGGTAAAGGGCATCACCCTTAAAATAACATGGGACATCTGTGATGGAGGTAAAGGCATGGAAAAATGTTCTGTGCTTCCGTGCTGCAAATAACTCATATCCTGAAGAAAGAGAAATCTTTTGCATTATTTTACCCTGCTCAGCACTGGAGCTTCAATATCTTGTGGAGATCATAGAATCATTAGGGTTGGAAAAGATCTCTAAGATCGTCAGTGCCAGCCATTAGCCCAGCCACCACCATGTTCACTGCTAAGCCACATCTCCAAGGGCCACATCCACATTCCTTTTGCACACTTCCAGGGCCGTGAGGTTGTTTTGTCAAATCCACCTGTTGAGCAGGTAGTGGGAGTGAATGCAGGTGCTCCTTCCACCCAGCTCTGGGGTTTGCCTCGTCCTGTGTCTGACTGTGCAGGGTCAGTGTGGGTGTGGTAGCGTTGTCCTCCTGTGTTAGCATCTCCCACCACACAGGCACACATGTGCACACCATTTCCTCAGCTTTTTCCAGCCCATATCATCCAATTAATTGCTTCACATGCTACATTCTTCATAATGAGAGTGGGCCACAAGGACAGTATGCTGGTAAGCTTTTCTGTTCTGAAAGGAAAGTCCATCACTCCCGCAGTGTACCAGTTCAGTGCTGTGAAATAATCCCTGGCTCTTGTTTTACCCTTCCCTTGGGGTATCTGCTCCACTGAATGACCCCATCATGCTCGGTGCATTGAGATTTTGAAACTAGCTGCTAACTACTGTGGATGCATTTCCTGACCTTACTGGTGGGAATTGAACCAAAGTCTCTCAAGTGCTGTAGGATCTAATTAATATGCATCTTATTCCAGGAAAGACTCATTACTTTATAGATATTTATATAAGGGGTATGTCTGCTATAATGGTTAATAACTATGAATAAAGTTTCATTTTTGATAGAGGAATAAAGCTTTTGTTTAGATATGGATTTTTAGTTTTATTAAAAAAATTAGAAAGTATGATTATGATAATTGGGTGAGAGTTCCAAATGGTCACACAAAGTTTTTATTCTTGCCTTCAGTACTAGCCGCAATCAACTCTCCTTCCTCACCTAAAATTTAAACAAGAGGCAGGGAAGAACTAATTTAAAAATTAATTCAAAGCATTAGCAAAGGATCCAGAGACAGTCTGTGCTGGATATGAAAAACTTGTAGGGTGTGAGAAAGTGAAGTGAGTTATGGGTGACAAGGTATTGAAATAATAAATGTGAGCAAAGTCTTGTCCTTTCTAAACTGAGAAAAGGCATATCATAGTAACAAAGGCTACCTATGGATCTGGTCTCCCCTGATGTTTGAGAAGTGTAAGTGTTTATTTAGAACCTCTGAAAAGCTACTCTGACACACAGATTTTATTGTGGCTAAAATTTTTGGCAACACTTATAAGGCCTTCAGTCCCCAAAGGAGTTAGCTGGTGCTGCAGAGGTGACAAACCTGCCCAGTGGCTGGGCAGACCAAGCACCACTATTTACTCTCTCTCAGGCTCTGCTCAACAGGTAGAAATTACAAAATAACCTCAATGCTTCAAAATCATATGATTTCAAAGCAAATTTGGAGGCTCAAAATTTTTGGACAACCAAACTTTAATGCTTAGTTATGCTGTACATAATGATTCAATCATATTGTCAGACCAGAGGAACTGAAATATTGTGAGCTGATCAAATGTGTTTTCATAGTAACATTTTACCATGGATATAACTTCCTGTACTCTAACATGCATATGACTTAAGGTTTCTAAGTTCAGTTTTACTGAACTACCTCTATAGAAAATAGTAAGAATCAGAGACAATGCAAATATGGGGTGCAGTCCTGCAGTGTTTGTCTCCTTGGGACAGTGGTGATAGTTACCAGCAGTGTCATTCTGCAGCAATTGCAGGGGTTTGTTAATCACTATATAAAAGTTACATTTTTGGCCACTTCAGAAGGCAGTGATAATTCTTCCCTATCTTATTCCACAGTCCACAGGAGCAGAAGAAGTCCCAGGGAGTCTTGGGCAGTTTTTCACCATCTTTATCCTTGTGGTGAATAACAGCACACGTGCAAAGATGATGTGCAAACTCATGAGGCACTCCAAGGCACCTGTGAACATGTGTGTCAAGGTATGTTAATTTTAAAATGACAATTGCCCTATCACTCAACAGTCCTTGGAGTTATGCAAAGGAGGGAGAGCTTAGGAAGAGGAAAAGCTGGGGAAATAAATAAGTGAATGTTTAAGGGAGATTTTTATTTTTAAAAAATGTATATCTTACAAAAAATAATCCTTGGACTAATATGATATTCTTATAGTGCATGGTTTGATAAGTAAGGGAAGCTTGAGACTTGGTTTTATAGGTAGCAGTTGGTTGTGTACTATGGAAGTGAGGCTTGGAGCAGTGTGCCTGTGTGTTTGCTCCAAGCCAGCAGTGCTGCTTTATTGACAAACTGTGTCAATGGCAAATTCACATTCTGAAGATGACTGTCCCAGAGATTCTGTGGCTTTTACTGAGACATGCCACCTCAGGCTGCTGAAGACTTTCTCTTCTTCACGGTCTCCTGTTCTTTGGCCTTATTCCAGTCTGTGCTGAAACATTTTCCTGTCTCTGTTCATGCTAATCCACAGGAACAAGAATAAATGGGAATGAGTCATGTCACTTGTGACCAGCTGCACGGAGGTGAAGTTGTGGGTTACTCCTCCTCTACTCACCCTGATCCACAGACATGCTCACATGCTTGTATTTCTGTGGGACATCCCATGTGGGTACATGCTGAGGCTCGCTTAGGAAGCATCACAGGGTTGAATGGACAGATATCACAGTCAGTGCCAGCAGAGCTACCTGGCTTATAGCTTTATGCTATCTGAGCTCAGCTATTGGAAATCTATAGCTGCATGCTGTGAGGTAAAGCCAGGAACATAAGAACATAGGAATGGTCCTACTGCGTTGGGTTAAGGTTCATCTAGTCCAGCGTCCCACTTCTGACAGTGGATGTCCAGTCAGACAAAGGCAGTATGCTGCTACCTCTTCTACTCTCCACTTCCAGCAGTTTTCAGCTCAGGGTATTTCCTGAGCTGGATGTTTCTTGCAGTAAACGCCACAGAATTCTTCTGTGTGTGTTGTCCCAGCCCTCCCTTGTGACCTCTCTAGTGAGTTCCGTAAGTTTGCTCACTTATGCTCAAACTTTTTTTCTTGAACTGGACTTTGTTTGTTCCTGCCTACATTTCTGAGAATCAGTGAACTGATGCTATGGGAAACCCTTTCACTCTTTCCTGACTGCTCATGGATGGACTTGAGCATTTGCTCTTACTTTGCTTTTTCACACTGAGGAGTTTTTGTATACCCAGTCCTTTGCACTGATATACAATATCCTTACTGGCCTTTTTTCATTTAATCGTATCCTCCTGAAAAGAGACCAGAACTGCAGAAATATTAAAAATGCAGGTGAGTAATAGATTTATTCAAAGGCAGTGTTTACTTCTGTTTTATTTCTATTCCTTCCTAAAAAATCTTAACAGTTTGTTTGCTGCTTTGACTGATAATGACCACTGACCTAATTCTTTCTTGGATCTATAGTATATTCTTACTGTTGAATCACAATTGTCAGTTCAAAACCTATTTGCACATATTTTAAGTTTAGAGTTTTTCCAGTGTGTGTAGCATTCCTTTATTCATAGGGAAATTCATCTGCCATGGCATTGACCAGGCATGCAGCCTTGCAGGGTCCCTCCCTGCAATTCTTGGCAGTCAGTCATTGTCCTCAGTACCCTATATTTTGTAAATGCAGAAAAATTTTGCCTTGATATAGGAAGTATAGAAGATAGTTAAAGAAAATCTGTTGCTCTTGTCTACAACCCCTTCTTCCTAGATGTCAAATCATGTTCAACTAGGGTAGTTACAGCCTGCACTTTACAAGTGAGAAACTGCAGAATGGGATTTGCCATATTCAATTATTTATTGAGTGAAAGATCTTTCTGTGGTCAGTCAGTAGCTATGCATACGTTGGGTGTCATCTGGCATTTACATTGCAGGATTATGTGTTTGTTGTAAAAGCAAATCTTGGGTATTTTCAAGATGAAAGTACTGTTTCAGCCTTTTCTCTGATACTTATTTCCAGCGCTTCCAGTCATTTTAGTTACTTGGAGATTACATCACTTGTTTAACAATAACAAATTGGAGACCATCCTGGGAGTATAACAAATCTATGGAAAGGAGGGGGAATTTCACCCCTAGGTGTTCAAAGTTGATTAGATCTCATTATAGAGTGCCTTAAGTGAAATGGTTTGGAGCTTTGCATTTCTCAGTCTTCAATACCCTGAAATTTTTGTGTCACAAAACCCACTAGATTTGTGTAGGGACTAATACTCCCTCTACAGAGAGTGAAGCCTTAAAGGGACATTATGTTTGAATTATCTTTTCATCCCTAGTGCTAGTTGTCAGCACTTATAAGCAGTAGTGTGGCTTGCTTTCCCTCATCATCCCTTTTACAAGAATCCATAGAGGACTTCAGTTTTCAGTGTTGTCAATTTGGCACCTTTTGCTTGGTACTAAATTCACCTTAAAAAACCATGTCTACACATTATGGGTTCTATTCATGAATGACTAACACCTCATTTGCACTTGAATTTCATTCAGGTTAAATGGAAACACTGTGCAATGCTATGGAATTTACACAAATTTTATATCCTTGAATACAGATTGCTGGTAATGAAACTGACACTTTGTTGTGCATATTAAAGATGCCCAGAAGCCAAAAGAGGATGGAGAATAGGAGAAAATGCGATCAGATCTGGCCTGAATGAGCAAAGTGCTCTTACAGAGGAGTGGGAAAAGGAAGGAGGAAATCAAAACAATTCTGCAATGAATAGGCTCAGCCCCAGGAGCAAGTAAAACTTGGGCTTTTGATGCTGACTGTGTCTGCTTGGACACCTGAGGTTTTCACCCATCTGGGTGGTTACATTTGTCACTAGGTGGGAATCTGTACTCATCTAAACTAAGTTTCCCACTTCTCATTTGAATTTCATCTCCCTAGGTGATTGCTGAAGGTGTTTTCCCCTGCCAAGCTTTGTTCTTGTCCAAGTGTTTTGGGGGGGGTGTCAGGGGAGGAGAATTCATGAGCATGGAATTTGACTCAAAACCTGTCTTTACTTTCTTGTCCTTTGTGCATTTGGACCACTATGACTTTTCTGCTAAAAATATTAAGCAGAGAGGGCCACTGAATGGTCTTTCTTTCATACGACTTGTTTTCTCTTCCCTAGACTCATACGATGCCAAGCCCAGTGGCTCACCTGTCTGACATGGACTCACACGTGTGGCAGGAATATGAAGACTAATAACTACACAATCCTGTTCTGAAATTTATTCAGAGTTGCAACTAGATGCATGTGATCTGGGGGAAATGACTTCACGACATGCTGTGATACAGCCTTATCACAGCCCACAGAACCTTGTGTGAAAGCATTTGTCAATAACCTGTAGAAGGTAAAATCTAGTTGCTTGCAAAAATTTCTAAGGTCAGTAGAGATTCTGTGCTCAAGCTACAGGACCTCTGTCTAATGGTGTTGCCAGGCAAGTTAAATTTTTTAAGAAGAGGTCTCAGCATCAGCAAGGGAAGATGTTGGAAAAATTCTTTTAACTTTAGCTCAATAGTGTATGATCCCTATATTCACAGTTAATGCCTGGTTTTGTACCATACAGTGTTTATTACAAACAAACCTGAGATTTATGTGGCCTTGTTTTAACTCCCTACATCTAAGATTAGTAAGTCTTGTGCCAGCTAATACTTCCTTATTACTTATTTTAGTGATTAATATGTGCTAGCAGATATCTTTTGTTTTGAGAATGAGAATTGTGTGTCAGATCAAAGAATGATAAGAGCAGTACATTGTGACCTGACCACATATTTGAGGTACTCTCAAGGAGAAAAGATTCATCAGAAGATCGAGAACCATACCTGAATAGGTCCATGGAAACAATCAGCATAAATGCATGTATTCAGGAATTGTGATGCATATGTATTAGGTTGAAGAATATAACCTGGTCTTTTAGGCTACTGGGCATGCATGCTTTAAGGAGAATTCTCCATGCATCCAGTGCTGCTAATAAAGTAATGTCAACTTTCTAACCCAGCAAATTGGTTGGAGGGCTTGTTTCACTGTTTTCAGTGACAGTGGCATCTGCCCATGTGTACAAATTTTGGGTAACAGCAACTTTCAGATACACTTTCCCTACTAGACAGAGATACTGGCTAAAAATTCAGAAGTTTTCTGCTACTGATTGTTAAGTTTTCTGGTGATTGTAAGTATCTAAAATAACTCTTAACCTGCTGGAAAGAGCTGGTGACTGCTCATTATTGTTCAAACTGAACTTCCTTGCACCATGTAGAAGTTTTTTCATCTCAGAAAATAGTGCAAGGATTGTCTTCACAGGCACAAATATAAACTAACAAAAGAGAAATCAGGGAAATGTTTAAAAATCTTTTTACTCCCTTGACTACTTATGCCTTCTCTTCAGTCTACACTAGGTCTTTTTTCCATGATACACAATACATCCAATTTTCTCTCTTCACTCACTGGTTAACACATGTGAGAATTATTGTGTGGGAAGGAAAAGAAAATCTGCTATTTGAATGACAAGTCACAGTAGACAAAATCTACACTCTGAGTATCTACTCAGGGGACAGGTACTTTCTCCACCTTTCAGAGGTCAGCAATCAATGGTGTAAGTTTTAGGAGTATAAATGATTATGTATAAAAAAATCTTCCTTTATTAATTATTTTCCTTTTGTTTCAATTTCCCTGCAGAAATTGATCTGGGTTGCAATTTTAATTTCAGCAGGGCTGCTTGGAAAAGCAAACCTGAAAAAGAGGCTGTCATAAGCTGCATATCATTATTACAAATTCATATGAGCAAGATTGGGGTTTGGAATTCTGGCTTCTGCAGACTGCAGAATTGGTATTATTAGCTGCAATAATACCAAAGTGAGTTGTAGCCTGTGGAGGAAACATGTCAGGCATGTAATCCTGTTCTTAATTTAAAGTTTCTTTCTTCAGGAATATTAAATAAATAGATTGTAAACAGTTGAAATTACCACTCACACTTGGACAGCATCCTATATGCAAAACAAGCACTGAAGGACATATAAGTGACCCCACAATCTCTAAAGTTGCTTTCTAAGGAACCCTGAGACATTTGAATCAGCTCCATTAAAAACAGAAAGCATAAGAAGGATAGGAGAACACATCAATACATACCATTTTCAATTAATTTTTTTCCAAACAGAATTTGTTTGTATTCTTGCTAGCCTGTCATGGTAACCAGCATGCTACCAGTTGTTATAAAAATGATAACTTGATAAGCTATTGAAACCTTATGGTCCTGTACCAGGGAGTTTTAAGTTTCAGGGTACTCCTCTCTATTAAGGCAAAGAATCATAATCAGCCAAAGTCCAGTTACAGCTTCCCCTGATACCCAGTGTAGTGTGATTTTGCTCCATGGTGATGCAGCGTTGCAATGATTTATATCAAAGCAAGCAAACTTCAAGCTGAATCTGCAAAAAATATAGGGAATGTCAGCAATAGGAACTGCTAACATGTTTCAGTTTCTATGAAGCTGCAGAGAAGCCCACTATGAACATTACAAAGCTGAGAACATTTCCCTAGTCTTTGATTTCTTACTTTTGAAAAGTTGTAATGGAGCCAGCAGGTAGCATAAGACAATCAGGAAATGTTTTAGCAGAAAATACCACATATCTAAATATCTTCTATAGCTTTGTACTATCTATACATTCCTTTGCTTTGTGGAAAGACAGAGAGCTGCTGCAAATAAAACTAAGGTCTCTAGAGGATAATCATGTAAGACAGCGATTATGCTCTGCAGCATTTATTTACCTGTCCACAATCATAGGCAGGTATTAATGACAATGGAAAAAGCAGTCAATGATAACACCAGATGAAGAAAGTATATCAGCATAAATATTAAAATACCTGACTAGAGTCAATCAGTTTTGTGTCAATTAGCAGAGGTGAAAGGGAAAGACATGCTCTTTTCTTCCTTATTTTTCCATGCTTTAAAAGTAGGACAAGTAAAACACTGTCCAGTCGCCTGATCTTCTTAGATGAATTCTGTTGTTGTATAGTTACACATTTGTGCCTGAAGACCAAAACGACCCTTAGTGCTGTGGATTAAAAGACACAAGACCAAAAACATTTTCTGAGTGCAGTTTCATGACATGGGGTTCTTATTTCTGGTCTCTGCCTTAACTGAATCAGACCAGAAAAATGTGATGTTCCAAATACAGCAGGCAGGAAAAGGACAGGAGTTTTGTGGCCTCCATTTCTTCCAGTCTACCCATGTGGACCAGTTCAGCTGTCAGGGACAGCCTCTCTACATCAATCCTCATTAGTTCCTTGACAATTTGAGATGTCAAGTTCCTTTTTACATTGCCTCAGTTTCCACATTTTCTGTGATTTACTATTCAGTCGTTCTCTTTCTAACTTCATTTCAAGGCAATATGTCTGAAACTCCTCTGACTTTGTCTTCTTGGAGCTATCTGAAACTTAGGGAAGCTCCAGTTTTATTTCTTGCCTAGATGATCCAGTCCAGAGCTGTCATCTGTTAGCTTTTTCCCCCTCTGAAATGATTCACTTAAAAACTTCTTTCTCTCTGAATCAGCCATCAGACACTTGAGAGCTCACGAAGTAGCAGAAAGCTGCTTTTTCTCATTCTTGTACCACTATCTCTGTGGTGTAAAATCAGATAGTAAAAAGGGGTGAGGCAGTCGAGGAGACCTTCATCATGTGCCCTAAAAATCTTTATACCAGAAAACAGTATGAGACTGCAGCACATATTTATTTACACCTTGACTAACTGAATTTATGTTAAAAGTGGATTTTTTACAATGATTCCTCCATAATCAGTTTTTTTTTAAAATGCTGATTTCATCTTTTCTTTTGCATTCAAAGGCATAAGAGAGAATTTTGTTGCACTCTAATAAAAAACATTCTTAGGGCTTGGTATTGCAATTATTGGAAACTGGGGCTGTTAAAAATGAAATGACAGCTCTGTATTAGCTAATGGCATATTTTAGGAATAATTCCTTTTTATTCCATAAAAATCTCAATATTTACCTCTATTCAGTCTTTTAAATGACATGATAAATTATTGAAGCTGTGTTTTTAAAATATGAGAATTTTTCATACCTTTTATCCTCTGTGGAGTCATTTGCCTTACAGGATTCTTATTGTGACTTCTTATATCTTCAATATAAACTGTTTCTACCAAGTTTCAAGCATTATTGGTCTTGTCAATATTATTTCAGGGTTTGTTGATTTCAGGAAACAGAGTTATCACTGTGAAAGCATTATTGGTATGCTCATTAGGAGAAAAAAAATGTGCTTTACATCTGTATTTATAAATTATTCCTTGATCAGACTGTCAGTACTGTACACTTAGAACAGCATCAGAGCACTGAAATAGTAATAATAAGGGGAAACAGCAGTATCACCTTTATCCCTTCTAAAAATGGTGCTGCCACAAATGTTAGGAAGGCAGGGCATGGGAAATACTGCTCGTGCTGCAGCATCACAGCTCTTAGGAGAGGGGCTCCAGAGTTCCTGGGAGAGCAGAGCAACAGCCAGGCTGGAAACACTGGGCTCAGGTTTGCAGTGCTCCTGCCTACAGTTACCTGGAAAAATAAATAGGCCAGCTCAAAATCTGGTTCAAAAAGTCTGTGTTTAAAAACCAGTGAGAACAGGTCCAGTATCAGCACTGAAAAAAGTTTGAAAAGGCAGCAAAGTCAGCATAAGCAGATGAAAGGTTTCTGAAGGAGCCAGCAAACTGAGAAGTACATTTACCAACTCTTGACAGTTCTAACTAGGGAGATTTGGAGCAGATAACAAGGAGATATTTTTAATATTATTGAAATATATCACAACAGGAAGGATATGTTGGGAAATTGGACTCTCCATGCGTCTTTGTCATGCAGGTTTGTCATCACGTCAGGTTGACATCCTGGGGATAAAGGATGCTGATGAGCTGGGGAAAGGGTGGGGAATCAGTAATGTTCCTTCCTGGTGGAAAAGCAGGCAAAAGCAGTGCCACAGCCAGCCCATGTGATGCTCTCAGTCCACACCCCAGGCAACACCTGCTGAGCAAAGCAGGACCTTCAGGGAGCAGCATTTGCACTGGGCAGCTCATGAGCTGATTGCTTTTGTGATGGGAGCATGTGGGGGTTTTAATCACATCTAATAACAACCCAGCTGCCAAAGGCAAGCAAGGGGATGGAATCTGATTCTTCTCCACCCAGCATTGTTGTGAAACTAGCTGTTGACTTCCATGCTAATAGAGCCAAAACCAGCAGACCCAGGTTTAAAATGTAGTTCTAAGATATAATAGCATGTTTGGTTTTAGTTTCTTTAATAGCACAGCCAGGAAAGTTGATCCTTCATGGAATACTTTGCTAAAATGAAAAGAACATCAATATTTTTCTTCCAAATAAATACATATTTGAATTTCATCAAACAGGATCCTTGTAAAAATAATTACGAAAATAGATATTAGCTGAGCATGAACAAAACTACCCCTTGTTTACCTGAATTAGAAAAAGGATGATTAATGGTAATGAACGTGTTACATTACTCATTTGTCAAAAAAGATCAATAATGTTAAATACCCCAAGAATGTCACAAAGCTGCCTCCAGTGCTGTGCAAGTTTTGTGAACAATTCTTGTGGAAAGCTGTCTGTCGAAGGGGCCACTCCTCCACACACAGAGTTCTGCCTCCTGCTTCTCTCCTACCTCCTGCTTGGTGCTGAGGAATGACCCCTGCTAACAGGGGGAAAAATAAATCTAGAAAATAAGTATGGTAATTTTTTTGCTTTTATTTGGTTATTTTGCAATTCAGATAATTTCATGGGGGCAGGAATAGCTACAATTAGGCAGAGCATTAATCCCCAGAAGGGGGATGGGGGAGGATGGGGGAACTCATCAGCGCTGCCCCTGTGCAGTGGAAGGGGCTGGGGGTTCCTGCTGGCCGCCCCTGCCGGCCCTGCTGCTGCTTGAGAAGAGCATGACACAGCCCAGGAGGAGAGGCCAGAGCATTGCTTGTGGCAACACTCTCTCCCTGTAGCTCTTCTGTAATTATTTCACAGTTTTTATGTTCCTGTGTGATGCAATGCAAATTCCTGGAGGCAGCAATGCTTGCCATGAAGGACCAATTAGTGGTCATCTCAGGAGAACTCACGTGGTTGTATCCAGTTGTCACTGAGTCACATCCAGAAGTGGTTTATGTGGTGAGCAGGGATTACTTTTCTCATTAAGAGTCTTGCAATACTGGGAAACAGCAATATGATAGAGCCTACATAGTAGTTTGAAGTCAGATACTTAGAATTCATAGTAATTAAATGTACTCTGACAAGTAATCATCTGACAATCTTTTTAAAGTTACTATAGCACTCACTCTGCAGATTTGAGGGCAGATGCCCTTAGTTTGTATAGAGGAGTGGGATAGAGATACATATCATCTTCCTGATTTTTCACTGTTTCCCCTTCTCATCCTGAGTGAGTTAATTTAACCTTCCCTTGGCTCACTTTTCCCACCTACAAATTATGTACATTGTTGTTTAAGTACCTCAGAGAGATATTTCAAATTTTAATTAGTGTTTGTAAAATGCTTTGGGTTATTTGGATCAAAATGTGATTTATTATTCAGTAATGTATGTTATTGTGTGGTAGGTGTACACTGCGTGTGCTGCAAAGTAGAGTGGCAGCAAATACACTCATTTTTACTTTGTTATCTGTTTATATAATGTGGGCCGCAAGATTCCCTTTCTTTGGTTTCATTTCCAACAAGTTTGATCAAAGTTGTTTTGATTTTTCACAGCCTTGCCCTTAATAGGTGTTCTAGTGCTTTTTATGTGAAAAAGACCTAATCATACGAAGGGAAGGGACTACTAATAACCTGATACAGTAATACTAATTGGACTCCTCCATATATTTTTACTGAGGTCTTGTTCTATATGGACATGAATGTATGCATATCATATTGCCTAAATGTCATGCTAGTATGTGAGGTCTGAGTTCTAGATTGTGATTTCAGGACAATCCAGTTAGAATCCCGTCCAAAAACATGCCAAAAAACTCTCTTCCCATACACCAGGTCCCAGGAACATGGAGCACACAGGGAACCTAGGACTGTGCAGGAATGGGAAATGAATCCTTCTAGTGAGATTTGCTTTAACTCATCCTTGTAAGGAAGACCCTGCAGACTGGAACAAACTGGAGATTGTATCTGTATTCTCAGAGAGATAATTTGCCAGTTGCAGTATCTCCAGATGAGGATATGAGCTCTGAATCAATCAACTTTGTTTACATTTTTATTGATATGAGTAGATTTCTCTGCAAGTTGTTTCAGCTAGGAATGACAGACCAAGCCAGAAAGCCTTTTTGAAGTTCACTGCAGTACAAACCTACGCTTCCAAAGATATCCTACCAACAGCATCACTCAGGTCCATCTTATGCACTTGCGCATTGATTTGTTTTCATCTCTGCCCTGTCCATTTGCAGGTTTATTTCCGTGATAATCCTTCTGAGCCCGCTCTGTCCTTGTTGGGCAACCAGCAAGAGAGAACTAGGGGAAGATGATCCTGTGCTTTTAGCTCTTAAAGAAAACAAGCTGTTAGAAATGTGCATATTAAGGGCAGAATAGGATATCCAGTTGTGGAAAATACACAGCACAATCCCTCCTGGAGGGAACAGAAAACGGGCTGCTAAGAGTGAAATCTTCAGGAGAAAACCCAGGGCTTAGGGAAGATGAGCAAAACCAAGTGGTGAGGGAAAGAGCACTTCTGCTTTGCATGATACTGTGGGTGGATTTGCCTTCAGTTATGCTGAGGCATCAAACACCAAGTTCAGAAAAGGAAAAATAGTATCAAACTGGCAGGGTGCAAATATAAACTCTTTATAAGATCAAGTGGAAAGATGAGAATATGACAGGCAGAGGGAAGCTATGGAGAGGCCACAGAGACTTGTGGTGATGCTTGCTGGGGCTGCAACACCATACCCCCGCCCCCCATATTTTAAAGTGTTTAAAGTCTGTAGCAAACAATTATAGCAAACTAAAATTCAAAGTAACTGCTTTGATTATGAGGAATTAGATCAAATGCACTGTTTTTGGCAGAATTTTAACAGAATGGATGACCTGCATAAAGAAAGAAAAGGAAAAGGACAAAATTACTGGGTGGTGTTGACCACAAGATGGATTGGAACTCAAACACAATTTCTTACAGATGAATTTTAATAACTATGAATTTATTGAAATACATATGTGTAAGTATGTACGATGTACCCTCATGTGCCCCACAATACATTCAGAAAGATCTGTCTCAACTTTGTAAAACACACAAAACTAAATGATTAACAGTGGTTTGAAACAGAGCTGACACTGGCAAATTAGAACAGTAATTCACTATGTCTTAAGACTTGAACTCAATTCTTCTACAAAGAGCTAATTCACTATATGGAGAGAAGGAAGAATCACTCAGGACAGCAGTGAGGTCTGTAATAACCTGTTGTCTCTTTCTTTCCTGCCTCCAAGGTTTCACTTTTCCATGTAACCCTAAAGAGTGGACACAAAAGACATGTATTTGCTTGAAAGGTGAGAAATAAAATATATGTCTGGACTTTAAGTGGCTCCACACAGCACTGGTTCTTGAGTTTGATTTTCTTACCTGTCTACATACAGCCCTCACTCAGTTCCTCTGCTATTGTGCTCAGTGTCACTTTTGCTGAAGGAAAGTGGCTGAAATGTCGCTTTAACCAAACATCTTGAGATTTTGGAGACAGGTCTGAAACTGAAAAGAGATTGATTCTCACGGGAAAATCCTGTTGTTGGACAAGGAGATGTAAATCACAACTGGCTTACAAAACTAGTGAGAAAACAGATATTTTTCTTGCTAAATTGGCAAAGGGGGGAGGCTAGGCTGTCAGGCTAAGGAATCCAGCTTTTCCAGGGCCTGGGCTCCTCTGCTCACCTGAATGCATCTGGGAGAAACTCTACTGCTAGTACTGAAGCTGTCATGTGGTTTTTTTCTCACAAGCATCTTCCCAAGGTGTCTTTGACATCACTCAGTTCCCACCAGTAGTGTACAACAACTCTCATCATTCTTATCATTGCTTATTTTAAGCTTCTAAATAGTTTTCTTTTCCATTGGAGGAATTTTCCTGAGTGCAGCAAGGAAACCATTCTACACATCTTATAAGAGGGCTAATGCCAAGCTGAGCCCACCAGGACCCATGTGCAGAAATGGAACTGCCCGAGTGGCTGCCTGCCATTTCCCATTGTTTCAGTGGCTCCCTCTGGAGCCATTCACTGCCCCTGTGAATGGAATTACTGATTTATATTTAGGGAGCTGGGTATAAAACTCTGGGAGAGAGCTGGGGGTACTAACGTGGTGTAGAAACCTAGTGCTCAGGAGAAGAATCAGAGGCATGCAGAGACAGCCCTTCCAGACAATCAGGGAATACAGGGTATCAGGCAAGGGGAAATGTAAGGTCGCTGGTCTGGGGACCAGCTGTGACTGCCAGCAGCAGTGTGCTGTCCTCACAAGTCCTATTTCCACCTGAGCAGGAACCAGTGGAGGAGGAGGCTGGATCTCTGTGCCCTCTGGCCAGCTGAGCAGAGGAGTATACCAGATATACACACCAGAGGACAGAGTGTCCAGTGCCTGTACCTCCTCTTGGCTCACTCTTCAGTTTATATTATAGCTCTTTTTCTACGACTTGCCCACTTTAAGCAGTCATTACTCTTTTTTTAATCTCCTAACAATACAGAAAATTTCACCTTCTGCATTTTATATGGCTCTGTCACTACCCTCTAATATTTTTGATTTCAAGAGCTTTTTCTGAACCTTTTAATTCTCAAGACTGGAAATCTTTTTCAGATAGTAATTCAGTCTTCTTTAAAAATCTCTACCTATATATTCACTGCTGTGATCCAGAATGGTTCATTCTTCCATTTCTGCCTAAATCTTCCTTTAGAGTTCATTTATTTTTAGTTTTGCCAATAGTAATTTTCTTCAATAGGAAGTTTTTGTATGCTGGAGAATAATCTGAATGATTTTTTTCCTTTCAGGTTTTAGCAAGTTTCTTTTTGTTTTTCCTTCAAAAGATGGTGGATAGATTTGCCATGAGATGATTCCTAGAGAATATGTGAGAGCATGCTAACATCATCTGACACCTGTCAAACCAGCCATCTTCCCCCATGTCTCGTGCTAGAAATCGAAGCCCAAAGGTAGGTGTCCTCTGAGATGGTGGTAATTTCCAGTAAGCAGATTTAGAGGAAAATGCTTTTTTTTTTCTTCTTCTTTCAGGGCTTTCCTGAAGAAATGAAAACATTCTCTCTTTATTTTTATAGCTCACTGTTAGCAGTTCTTCTCATTTACACTTACATACTCATACATGCATACAAATGTACGTATGCATACACTTATTTACAGTAAGAAATAACTGTACTAAAATCTTTAATGATACTGAGGAAGCAGTCACCTGTTACTCTGCTCTGGCAGTTTCAGCTGTCTAGTGAACTTGAGTTATTGTGGTGATTTATCATAACTGCTTTAAGCCATATGCTATATTCTGCACCTATATTTTATATTTATAGCTTCCTGTATTGCATACTTAAATTTTCATCTTCTTTTCACAATGAAAGAATTTTTAATGTGAAAAGCACTAACTAAAATTAGGTAATGATTACTCCTTGTCTCATCCTTGATACCTGTTACCTTTTTTTCAAGTAGTTGACCAAATTTGTACCCATTTTACCTGCATTCAAAAATTTGGGTCACAGGGGTGAATAATGTTAAGGTCAGCAACTGTTGGTAGTTTCCTACAGATTTCTGTATTAGATGTGTAAACAATCTTGGCTGAGGCTGAAGGTCTTTGCCTAAAGTCCCTGAGAAATGGAGCTGTTGATGATGGAGCTGCTGGAGCATGTGCCCTGCCTGCAATGCCTTCCCAGGACATGGCTCACTTCCCTTGGCTGTGTATTCTCACCTGATCAGGGCAGCTCTTTTCTCTCTTGGCTGCCCTGGAGGAATAGTTTCAGGGGTGGTTCTGCAAACCAGATCACCAAAATGAGCCAGGCAGAGGAGCTGAGAGGTCTCTGGTAACACAACATCCTTTCACCAGTCTGGTTTCATGGGCCATGATCTGCAGAAGCAGAATGGGGAGGGCTGGGGATTGGCAGCCACAAGCTCTTCCCTACTGGAAAAAATATCTTCACCACTGAAGGAAATATCAGTAACTACAGAGAGCATAAAAATAATGTAGGAACGTCAAGACCTTTATTAATTAATATAATTGATCTTGATAACTACTGTATCTGTGCCTTGAGGTCAGTTTAGGGTTTTGCCTAACTTTCTGCCTCTTGTTTTGCACAGAGTTACCAAATAATTTGCACTACCTATGCCATAGTTACCAATTCTTCCTTCCCCTGGTTACAATACTTGAATATACTGTAGTAGTTACTCAGATAGTTTAGTTTTCTTGTTGTTTCTATTGGAGGAGAGACAGCAGAAAGGAGGAGGTAAATAGCAGATTTGATCTTTAAATTGAACTCTGCAGGATAGGAGATGTTACAATGCTTGGTAGATGGCAGAGCCTGAAATGCAAGACAACTCTCTGCCCCTGAAATGCTACCAGCCTTCTTTACTTCGCCTTCCAAAATAAAACACAAAATAAATAAAGCTTCCAGCATCAGTAAACTTCCCACTGTTTGAACTGGCAGCTGGCCAACTCATTTGGACTGTTCTCCCCACTGGTATAAAACACGCATGCAAGGAGGGAAAAAAAGGTGAGGAGGCCCCTATGATGGCATATAAAAGAATGCCTTGCCAATTTTCTTATTTGAACAATATAACAGAAAATCTTGGACTCAGTGTTTAAAAACAAGCTTACTCACACTCTTTTATAACTCTAATTTTTTTTTTTTGAGCATTTATCACTTAAAAACATGCAATTGTTCATCTGAGTGAATAAATATACAAAACCCATTCCTCTTTGAAGTTTTAGCTGGGATTCAGGAAAATAGGGAGAAAAAAATATCTGCAAATAGATGCAGCAGTTTTCTGGGAGTTTAGTCTCCCTCCTGGACAGCAGTGGCACACGTGTTTGGATTCTCTGGTGTATGTGTTGGGGTTCCATGGCTGAATGCATGAATTGCACAGGCAGTGGACTGAGCTGCATTTTCAGCATGGTTTCTGCTCAGTCACTTATAGGTATTTATGATTTGGTTTTAGAAACATCCAGACTCTGCCCCACATGTTCTAGAAATTTAAAACCAGAAAGGTCCTGCACAAGTACTGGCTGCACATGGGTTATTTTTTGAATGCTGATGTATATGCAGAGATTATTGATATATGTTGATAACAATTGACAATTAAAAAGTATTTGATATAAGTGATGAAAACATCTACCTGGGAGGTTTGCTCAGTGTCAGCTACCTTGAGATCTGAACCCGGGTTACTGTCTGTACATTTCAGTCTGTGTTTCTGGATTTACACAGGTGAAATGTTGACCTAGAGGAATATGGAACAAACCACTACAGCTTTAAGCTGCAGAGGTTTATAAAAAAAAAAAAAAAAAAAAAAAGAAAAAAGAAAAAAAAGGGCAGAAACAAAGGCAAGCAGATGGCTAAAGATGAAGGTCACATCAGATTGAGAAGTTTGTCAAAATGTGATGACATAGGTAATCTGTAAACTGTTATTGCACCTAGCTGGAGGTGCTGAAAAACATTTTGAAATTACAAAAAACACTGGAGTCACCAGCACACAGGCAGGAATGATAGCCTGGAGTGGTTCTGCTCTATGGATGAATGCCAGATGTGGAAAGCGACATATCTGGAATTAATGATATTAAACATGCTTTTCTTTTATGCTCAATAATAACTCTATTATGATTGATACAAACCGCAGACACTTTATCTAGTACAAATGGAATCGTCTGTCATTGACTATATTAAATCATCAATTTCTGCATGATGAGAATCGTTTAGGGTAACTAATCATCTGTCTCGTTCTGAAGTCTTTAAGGCTGATCAGATAACGTTTTGAATACTGCCTGAGCAACCATGACAATCTAACCCTTCCATGTAAGGATTGAGAGGGGCCCATTATGCCGTCAAAGCCTGTGGAAATATCACAGCTCTTTCTCTACATAATACCCTGCTGTAAATAAATCACTCTCCACCGCAAACTTTATTGATCACAAGCACTTCCATGCTTGTGTCTAGTGAAGTCTCTACAGAATAAAATGCTGCTTTATATTTTGTCTTGTCAAAATATTAAACGGCTCTGTCAAGCGGAGTCAGGCTAGCAGTGATGGTGTAATTCTGCTGTAGCCCTTCTCATTCCCTCTTTCTATCTCAGCTGCCAAGCTTACAAAGCAGGATTTTTTTTATAAACTTTCCAATTATAGTCTCGTAAGATTATGAAGCCTTAAGATAAAGTGTCCTAATTTAGAGTGGTGGAGTACTGGAACCACTAGACAAGACCCTGCTAGATAAAATATTTCTCACAAGAAAAAGATAACCTGGCTTATTTATATACACAACATTAATGGGCAATAGGAGATAGCCTGGAATATCCCTATTATTTTAGCAAGTGAGATAGAAATATTTGAATTAATTCAAGCTCAAAGTGTTTATTATTCACAGACAAAAAACATCCCTCTTATTACGAGACAAATGTACCAAAGGAGGAAACTGAGAGGCTCCAGGTTAGCACAGAGCTTTGTATTTCCATACCCTATCGTTAGTTTGTAATTGTGTAAATAAGATAATATATCTGAAGTGATACTAAGCACCGTCAGGGTTTGGGGGGGAGGGAGGACTGCTCCTGCCTCCGACTTCAGCTCACGTTGTGTTTGTCGTTGGATGGTCTCACTTCAACACTGCTTAGCCACACAGAGCGCTGCTCTTCTTTAACACCCCGCGAATCTCCGGGGGAAAAACCTGGGGTCTTGCAGAGCTTTGCTGAGAACAGCCCGGGCAGATTGTAAGGAGATTTGGGGCTGTCCTTGGGAAGAAGCCGGAGTGCTTTCAGGGCTGCTTGACGTTGTAATAGTATTCACTACCTCAGGACTGCAGAATCTTAAGCTCTGTCAAGCATTCCCATATGCTTCGCTCTCCAGGAAAGGCGAATAAGAGCCAAAAGTGGTGGCAAAAAATTCTAACCTGTGCTGAAAATAAGGCTGAAACACAGAAACCGGGAACTGACAATGACTTCCTGACTTCTGGGCTTCTCAGGGAATCGGAGAAAATCCGGTCTCAAAATCACCATGTTTTATTCCCTTTCCCTGTTTGATTTTCATGCAGGTAGAGTTTCTGTTCAGGGAGCATAAATGTGGAGTTCACAACCAACCTTCTTTCTCTTGGTTGTCTTTTTTTTTTTTTTTTTTTTTCCCTGTGACAAATCAAAATCCATATTAGGTGAGAGAACAGCAGAGAGACCATCTGCAGAGGAAGATGGGCAATTGTGAAAAGAGGTCGAGAACAGAATAGGGAAGAAGGAGCAGCAGAGCCAGGGGTCAGCGGAAGGACAGAGGCCGTGAGATGGAGGTGTACCCACTCATCCCACACGTAAGCTCCTTTCTCTGAGGCAGCGGGGAGCGATCGCTCTGAAAAGCACCTACCGCAAGGAAGTCCTGACTCTGCTGTGCCTTACAGATATGACTCAAACAGAGATACTCAGTCTCAAAATGAAAGCAGGCAGAGTGAAGTTACTGATGTGTCGGACACTTGACAGTGAGGGCTCCTGAGCAGCGGAGTGCTGGCTGTCCCCATGAGTGACAGGCGCACCGTCAGGTTTTCCAAACTGCGTATGCAATCACCCCAAATAGTTCTTTTGTGTCATCAAGAAAATTTACTTTTTAAGCTATGCTAGCCAAAAAGTGTTGCAGTGACCTAAAGCAGACATGGGCAATCTCTGAGCCAAGTAACTGCAGGAGTATTTAGAAGTCCTAAAATGTTCTGGCCACTCTCCTTTGTCCTTGCTTTTCCTGGTCTATGAATTGTTCCCCTCCAAAAAGGACTTAAAGATTCCCTTACAAGACTTCAACAACTTCATTTTCTCCTTTTTTATTACCTTTAGTTTTGTCCAATTAGGGGAAAAGTGAGGAGCCTCTTACATCAGTAATGGCAATAGTTAATGACAGGAATACAGGCTGTGAAAAAGCAGTTTTTAGTAAAAAACTTCATTAAATATTTTTGAATAATACAAATTTATAAAATTAATTTTTTTGGAAATCTTGCAAAACACAGAAAGCTGCAAAATTCAGTAATTACTGCATTAGTAATTATTATTGCTCTGAATTAAAGAAAAAGTGAAAGGCATCAGTGGTTGAGAACTCTGTACCCTTCCAGTGCTTTATTATCTAAAGAAAAATTATTTTAAAATTACTAAATGAAATACTAGATTGCTCTTTCCCTAACTTTTTGTGTTCATGTCTCATCTACATTCTTAAGAAATTATGTTTACCTGGAATACCATTGCTTGCTTCCTTTGGTTTCATTATACAGTTTTGACAAATTGCAGTCTACCATCCAAACTTTCTTTTGAGATTTTCAAAGAAATCAACTTTAATAATAAGAATGGCTTGTGTTATGGAAGAGTATAAATACATCCATAACTAATAAACTGATTTATCTGTTTGTAGACATTATAGGACAGTTCTAGGTCATAGTTAAAAATGCATAGCAAAGAACCTAAAAAAGAAAATAAGTGCAGTGTTCTCATTATTTAAAATGATCGTTTTTATAAGTATAAAAAGAAGTCCAACAGTAAGCAGCAGAGTTTGCATGAAATGTGATAAAACATTTTTGTTATGCAAATAGAGTTAATGTAATTAAGAAAATGCACTGTGACTGTCTTCAAGTTAGAACTAAGCTGCAGAGCTCAGAAACAATGGATAAAAAAAACGAAAAAGGTATTACTCAAAAAAGGTAACTATTAGTGACAAGTCAGTCTATAGCAACACCAGAGATTACTCTGGTGTCAAAGAACTGCTTTTCATGGCTGAACAACTTCAGGATCAAACACCTGGAACAAGATAAACAGCCTTACTTAAAACATACTTCCATGAAGTAGTTTGCTGTCCTTTAACTTTCACTACTTTTGTGGGCATGGTTTGTAGGAGGAAAAAAGGAGGGAGGGGAAGGGAGAGAGAGAACAGATCCTTCAAGAGTGGTGTGGTTTGGTCAAAACCTCCAGACCTTGAAAATCTTTGCATACTAACATCTGAAACAGGTGGTCCTGGGCTCATTTTGTGAGCAGAAGTTGCTGTGTGTCGACCTTATGCTCCTGAGCCTTCTCAGATGTGTAGCCAGGAGGGATCTGTCTGACTGCGTGTGATTTTTTTATATCTTTCAGCTGAATCACAGGTCTTAATGCAAAATGCACTCAGGGACAGCACAGGGAATTGTGACACTCCCTATAGGACTTTTTCACTATAAACCAATAAATGGATTACACTGATCTCTGTAGTTTTTTCATCTATGATTGCTAAAATGTGGTTAAAGTCTTCATTTTAATATTTAACAGTAATAATCTTCATTTAATCAGCAATACAAGCATAATTTATTGGAAACCTCATAGACTCTCGTGAGTGGAGATTTTCTGTGGTAGTTACTAAGGGCTGGGAATAGGGCAGGCACATAAGAAAAGAAAATAAAATTCCCCTCAATGGCACGCAGAAAGCTGGAGATGTAAAGAGAGAAGGGAAGATGCAAATAGCAATAGTGGGTGAAAGCATGGGTATTGCTTCACATTTAATGACTGACTGCGTTAAGGACCCATGTCGTCTCCTCTGGCCAATCATTAACTGCTTGGAAATGTCCTCCCATTAGCTCTTATTGTTAACAACAAGTTACTAATACATATTTAACAGCATTCATTATTTTTTTAGCTGCCTCATAGCAGCCTCAGTGAGCGAGTGTGAGCAAATGGAAACTGCATCCCCCAAGCTCTGAGAGGCAGAGGAGAGGAGCAGAGCAGAGCTCCATTTTCCCCGGAGCAGCCGCGCTGCTGCCCTGCTCAGAGCCTGGGCTTTGTTACAGGAGCCCTCTCGAGTGCGTGTGCCCAGGCAGATGCAGTAGAAGCCTGGTTTTCTGAAACATGAGTAGTAGTGCAGATTTAAAACAGTGTTGAGCATGCAAACTGTCTTTTTTTCCTTTTTTTTTATTTTTCTTTTTTTTTTTTTTTTTTTAAATAACAACAAAAAAGAAAGTAGATAATTATGTTGCAAGTATATGACCATGAACAATTCTGTTGGTTTTTTTTCTTCCTTGGGATTTTCTTTAAAATTTTTTCTTCCAAAGTCTCTCCTTTCAGTTGGTCTGTATCATGTTTTTTTAAACAGTAGGAATTTAGAAAAACAACTAAACTACTGATGTGGTATTAAAATGCATTATTTTAAACACAGAGAGTAATGACTTTAGAAGTTATAAGTCTTCAAAATTCTATTAACTCATTTCCAGCTGGATAAACAGAAATGCGCAAACCAGACTAACTTGTAGGGAGTAACAAACAGGCCATGAGCCTGAAGGCCTGCCCTGTATGTGTGTCTCACATTGACTCAAAAGATCCCTAGGCAGAATTTGTTATCTGAGGAAGTGAAAGTAGACAATTTATTGCAGCTAGATCCTCAAAAACAGATTCACAATTATCAAATAACAGAATCTGTTAGTTCTGCTGCCTTCAGTAAAATATCAGATCTCCATGGAAATAGGATTACAGGAGAAACCATATTAGATTAGGGTTCATCTGGCTCAATTTCCTGTCTCTGACAATAGCCAGTACTTCAGAGCAGGGTGGCACAAATACAGTATTAAATATACATAATTTTTCAGTCTAACTGTATATAATCTGACTGTAAAATCATCCTTTCTCCTGCTCTATGCTTTGTCCTTTCACTTTCCTCTTATATGTCTTTGGCCCTTTGTCTCCTGAAGTGTGATGCTTTCTACATTTTGGGCTTTTCTGGGAAAATTATTGAATATTTGAACTATCTCTAAGTCATATGACATTGGTTAAATGCTGTCTGGAGTATAAAAACTTGACAGAGTGCATTTTTTGATGCTTGAGCTTTGTCTACTCACTTGGTGTGCTGTTGTGGCTACAATACCAATGCAATGTAATATTACTATTTTGGATCTGTAGACTAGTAACTCATAAAATCCCAGTAAAAATTCCACTACATTTAAAGAGTCAATAATCTTACATTGAACTAAATCCAGGACAGATAAATAATGCTGAACACATTTCCTGAACACAGCATCTAGTGCTGCCTGATAACCCATATCTCAAAACTTCCCTCAAAGTCCTTTTTATATCTGGGCCCTGTTGTTTGGTAGTGACTGATGGTTGTAAACTAATCAGTGTGAGGTGCCAGTGAGGAGGTCAGAAATCTGCTACAGATATTGTTTGCAATGCAAAGATCTGCTTGACTCAACTTTGGACGACAAGTTATGCTGGAACCCAAAACTCCCATTGTTCCCACAGCTCCAGGCATACCTCCTCCCCAAGGAACTAAAGGTAATATTTGTGGGTTTTACCATAATTATTTTTCTTCAGTGGGAAACCCAAGTGAAACAGATTGTGGCTTAAGATGCACTAAAATGTTCTCACTTTTGGAAACTCTTTGATACCCTTTTCTTTTGGGTATTTTAGGTTTTATGGGCTGGGTGCAGAAAGTTGCTTTTTTTTTTTATTGTAGGCTCCTATAGCAAGCATTTGACCCAAAGCATATGGAAGAACTGCCCCTGTGTTTGCATTGAGACCTCATTGATCAGTAGTTTAACAAAGAACAAAGACACCATGGTGCACACACTGGGAGCTGTAGTACCACTTGCCCGAGCAGCACACTGGTTAATTGTACGCAGCAGGACATCTTATGTGCTGCCAAAAGATGTTGGAGTAGCTATGAAATAGTGTCTTGAAGGGTTAGTAACAAATCAGTATTACCTTCTGGGCTTAGGCTGAGGAGAAAGGGCAGCTCCTTATGGATTTTGTTTTGTTCTCCCTAAATAAAACCTCTAGATCCAACAGGGTAATGTTTTGTCTTACCAATGCATCTGTTTCTTTCTTGGTAAATAATATTTTAATTCCATGTGTGGCTAATGTTTTAAAGATAAGTCATTAAAGAAACAAATTTTAATTCTAGATTTCCACAGACTTATTAGGATTATAATGAATTAAAACATAATGAAAAATAGCCTGATTAAGGTTATTAAGAGGTTATATCATCTTTAAGCCGTACCTCTGTAGAAAGAGGCTCATGAAAGGAGGAGTTTCTGTCAGCTGAGACATCTGCAATTTGATTAAAAGCACGGAAAAAGGTGCAAATACTTCTCCACCTGGAAGGATAAAAGACAAAGATTTACTGTCACTGAATACGCCAAAAAGTCCTTGTCTTCTGTGCCACTCAGTCTTGACAATGTTCAATTCATTTTTCATGTCCAGCTACAAATGAAATAGGGAGAAATTACTGTGATTTCTTCAGATGTTTGAATATTAACAAATGCTTGGAATGAAAACTATTAACACATCAGAAATGAGAGGCTTTTAAAATGGAGAACAGGAAGCTGCTTATTGTCTGATAGATTTTTCCAGGATCCTTATATTGTGCTGAAGCAATGGGAAATTAGTGAAAATCCACTAAACCAGCCATTCTGCTGTGCATGCAGAAAGCCGGAATTCCTTATCAAGCCTCATAATACCTCATCCATATATTAGAACTTGCCAAATAAACTAACAGTTACATCAGTCCTGCAGCTGTTTTCAGGAGGCCACAGCTCCCTGAACCTGAAACTTTGACTGCTGACAGCAAAGTTGCTTGAAGCAGAAATGTTATTGAGAAGCCACCTTCCCTGTAGCATCCCTGCTCCTGCTGCCACCTCCAGCTTGGTGCCTCCATCTGCCCGGTGTTCCGTGGGGCAGCAGTGCCAGCAGGCTCTGTCCACGAGGTCCAGGATGCTGCTGAGTTTCTCATCAAACACCCTGTGCTGCAGGGACTCTTTCCTCCAAGTGCTGCAGACAGCCCTGACTGTGAGTTTGACAGGCGTGCACTTGCCTATGTTTATAATGAAGATGCTATTGGCAGACCCTCCACAGGTTGGGTAAGGTGATTTCTTTAGTCAGAGATTTACAAGATTTTGCAAGAAAGCCTTCTCAGTTTTTTCAGCATTTTTTTAAGATGATGCCACAATGCAGCCATTGCCAATATTCAGCTTTGCGAAAGGTTCTTGAAATATTTTTAGCCTCTGACTCTTCTCTCTGCACTTATAAATATCCTTGATAAAGTACTAGAAAACTAGATATTTACTGGACCCCATACACTGCCAAATCTATCTTTCTCTGTTTACATTTCCTTATCTAATTGTGTATTTCTTACCCTAGGCTACCAATTGCAAGAGTTGCATGTTGTGAGATAGAGATACAATGCATTCCCTCGAGGGACAGAGTACAAAAGTAAGTTGCTTACTTTTTTTACTCCATTTGTGAACTATTTTCTTCTGTAAATAATTACTATTGAAGCAGTTCATTCTTTCCCTTTGTAGCTGTGCCTGGTGTTTACTGAAGCTGAAATGCAAACACAGTATTCATACCCCTTCCTAAAGTCTTCATGCATTCATCCTAGTATCCTAGCACTTAGTTGGACTAGGATATCAGACCATGTTTGAAAGTGTTTTTAATGCTGATTTTTCAGTGTATGTCCAAAAAAGGTAACTACCTTTTACCCACATTAATGTAAGATGTCGAGGCAGGATGCAGAGAAGCTGCCATACAGGAAGAGCTGTGACTTAAATGCAATATCTTATACCTTATGCACTGTAGGTAAATCATTCAGAGTTGTGCTTGGCCAGTTGTGCAACATCTTATCTGAAGGAGAAAAATTACCTTCTGACTCCCACAGAGTATCATTTTCTGCCCTAATGCATGAGAAAACTCTACTGCTCTTTGCTTAAAGAAATAACTTTTTCCTTCCAATCTTCTACTTTACTCAATTGGAATTAAGTATTTTCTGGAGTGCCCAGCAATTCAAGGGTGCACTTTTACCTGGCCTTGGATATGGCACTTTCAGTGCATTCTGTGCAATTGCAGCACTTTACCTTGTTTATGAAAATGTTGTTTGCTTTTATCTACCAAAGGTGGCATCCAGGAATGCTACATTTATGCTTTAAACACCAAAAGACTTTGAAATGCTAAAGATGAGAGTACGTTTTATTGTAAGCATGACAGTAGCAAGTTAAAAAACTTTTTCATCTTTAGCCCTCAATAGTGGCATGCTGCTCTAGCTATAGGATAGGCTGTGCAGGAGTAGGGAGCTGTGATGCTCCAGCTGTGCTCCTGTAACTCAGATATTTGCAGCTGAGATAACTAGTCCTCTCAGCTATTCTGTGCTGTAGGAAAAACAGTCAAGATCACTGCTGTCTAGGCACCATGACTGACTGCCATGGATTGATCACATAGCATCTCTTTTTTAGCAGCATTATTCACATGAATTACTAACTTCAGCCATCAAGCCATGCAGTGGATTGCAAAAGTCTGTTATCTCACATAATAAATTAGGTTTAGTAAACCAAGCCTTAAAATAAATGTCTCATTTGAAACTCAGTCTCAGGTTTTCAGGTCATATTTTTTTACAAATTAATCTGAATATACTTCTGGCATGAGTAATGTTGAGAATGATGTATATTTTCCTTGCTATGGGCTAAATCTTCCATCCTGCCATCTGTGCCTGTGAGGGCTGTGTGTGCAGAGGTAAGGCAGAAATGCCTGGCACCCATAGCTCCCAGCCTAGTGTGCACTGCAAAGCCTTGGTGCCAGGACAGAGGGCACGTGCTCAAGCTCATGGAGCATCCCAGGTTTCTGTCTCTTCATCTCCCCTCGACTGGGTGAAGGGTGGAGACACAGACACTTCTTTATCCTCAACATCTTTGAAGTGATGCAAATCTGGAGTGTATCTAAGCTGTCTTTTTTTCTTCCAGCTGATGGGTTTGCTCTGAATGCACCAGTCCAGAGCAATCTGCAGAGGAGAATGAAGGCAGGGACTTCGTCTGAAGCTGCTGCCTCCAAGGGGCCTTTGGGTCTACACAGCCAGAACAGCACACTCCTGGTAGGTCCTGGATTACAGAGTTTTGTTTTACAAAAGAAACAAACACAAAGCATTTTAGATAATGTTAGACACAGAGTGGCATTAAAAAGCTTTCCACCTGCAGTCCAGTTAACGTACTTAGTGTCACACCATTATGCTTCTTGTTAAGAATATTTAAAAGCCTGGAAGACTCAGCACTTCTGCTTCCTCGCAGAGGAAAGCACTCAGAAGAAAAAAGGCAAAATATTTTGTTTAGCATGAGATAAAAACTCCTTAATTCTAATATCAAAGGACCAGATACCCCTTCAGTGAAAGAGTTGCTCATTTTTTTGTACTGCTTGTGCAGACTATATTTGCTCAGGATACCAATGAGGTATTCTCTTTGAGTTTTTGCTTGCATTTCATTAAGACCTGAATCAAGACCACTGACTTACTTTACTCAGATCGGCAAGGACAACTGCCTTCATAATTGTACTGGTTGATAAATGAGACTTGGAGCAGTATTTAGGAAAAATTGTTTGAGATTATATCCCATTAAACACAGCCATTATTGATAAAATTGCAAATATGGAATTTGATTTTGTTGGATTCAGGAATGTTTCTAGAAAAGCCAATTCAGTATGTCTCTTTCTAATCTAAAATTAGGACCAGGATGATAATATCGTGATTTTCCTGTTATGTAATAGTGACATAACAGTGTGACAGAAAGTGACATAGACACATAAAGAAAGCCCATTTTTTTTTCCTAATCTACCAGAATGTGTTATGTCAACCAAAACAAATGTATTTTAACTAAATTTCTGAGAAAAAATCTCCTTGGAAAATATTCCAGGATATAGCCTTGAGAGAAAAACATAAGAAGGGACTAGAAGCTGTTTAAGTAAAGGAGAATAATAAAAAAGAAATGCATTGTGAACCTATAGAGGGTTAATGTATGCATGTATATACATGTGGGTGGATTTTCAAACTTCATAGCAGAAATTGGTTTACTTTTCCTGTACTTTAGTTAAGGAAAATACATGAAAATGCATGTGATACTTGTAAGCACCAAAAAAAAAGACTGTAAAGAAAACTCAAATATTTCAGAAAATTCAAGATCAAAATATAGAGCAAGGAAACTGGTAAAATTTAACAAATTTAGCTGAATGGTGAAGATAATGGTTCAGTGTTGACAAATGTAACATAAGAAGGAATAATTTAAGCCATCCAAATACATCATTATTGTCACTCAAGAGGAGACCTGTGCCTTCTACTGGATGGTTCAATGAAAGTCTCTGCTCTGTATAGAGTAAGGGTCAAAGAAGCAAGCAAACTGTTAGGATACAAAAGGGTTGGGAGAGAAATAATGCCCAAAATCTTATAATGTCATTAAATAAATCAGTGGTATGCCCTGACCTGGAGTACTGTATTCAGTTGTGGTTATCGTGCCTTGAAGAGAATGTATCATAAATAGATGAAATATAGAGATGAGCAGTGTAATTGATTAGACACATGAAAAGCCCTTCATTTCAAGACAAATTTAAAAGTTTCATTTTTTTTTTAAATGAGAGGGAAGATGAACTATATGGGTCACTAATAATAACAGGTACACAGTGTATAGAAGAGGTTATTTATTTAATAAGATAACAAGTTAAGAAGAAGTGCAATGAAGTTATTAATTATTGAAATTAATAAGTAATTATTAATTTTTTTCTGGAACTCAGTGCAACGTGGTGGCCAAGACTTCAGCTGAATGCAGGCTTCAGTTGGATATGTATTTAAATAAATATATCACCCATGCTGCAGCCCACAAGATGTAAAAGTTTTTTTGAGTTACAGACTACCCTAAGGGTGAACATTAGTGAAATTGTAAAGAGAGTTAAGAAACCTTTGCTGTGGGCAGGTTATTGCATAAATGCTTACTGCAGGGTTTCTGACACCTCTCCCTGAAACACACCTGGTACAGCCACTGTCAGGGAGCATATCAGAGGAGATGGACCACTGCTCTGATCCAGTGTGTCAATTCCTATGTTGAATCAATGATACAGAGATGAAAGGTTCGATATCCTATTATCAGTCTCTTGAACCGTCAAATTCTCCTCCTCTTCCCCATTCAGCTATTGATTAAATTAAATGCAGCAAGGTAAATGGGGACAGGAAAGAAATTCCTTATCTTAGCAGAGCTCTTTGTCTATGTGCTTTGGTCTGCATTGTAAGGAGATGGTAACCCCAAACTACTGGGCAATGCGTATACTAGATTTTTTCACAGCAGCCTTTCCACACAAAGATCCCACTATTTGGCTATTATTTTTAAGGCCATTTAAATTTGTATTATTTTTAGATATGTAAGTATGCATTTTCTGCTCATTACATGCTGCAGTTCTGGAGCAAAAAAGAGGTACAAAGAGTCTGTGAAGGACAAACCCCCACCATTCATCTGTACACATGTGCCATGCTGACTGCTGTATGTTTTGGAAAGATCCTCTGTAGATTCACCAATCTAAAGAAATAATGAGCTTAAAGCAGTGGAACCTCTGAAAACAGTTGGCAGTTAGATAATGATGGATATGCTACAGAACCCAGAGATCTTGGTGGTGGAGGATGAATGATGCATATAATGAAAAGGAGGCTGAAGCCGATCACCTTCCCTGTTAGTATAAACACGTAAAATGCAATTCACTGTGATGATGGTGGTGGTGCATTGCATAATAAATTATGTGTCTGGATCATAAAGGCAATATTTCATGATAGAAAAGTTTAATAGAAAATGTATGTAAATGAGTGTAACTTGCCAAATGATGCTTTTTGACTCGAGTGTAAGAGGAGAAAATAATTTCTTCTCCGGCACATTTGCAAGTCGAGCTAAAAAATGCCTGTGAGTTCCACTTTCCAATTTCACTCACATTTTCTGACATAGAAGGGTAATAGATTAGTTAAGAGTTGTGTTTTATTGCTGTAAAACTGCTCAGCATTCTGCAAAATTTTTGAAAGTGCTATGAGTGAAAGTTAGTGGTGAGGAAAATGTGGAAATTGCTGATTAATAGAGGAGCAGGACCCAGCCAAATCCTGTTCCAAAATTTCCAGGGCTTTGCATGGGCTCAAAATTAAACTGGAGGGCTATAAATGAAGATTATCCTTGCAGAGAAGGTTTAATAAGCAGAGAGCTCTAGTCGGGGAAAAAAAATACCCAGCCAGATAAATAAACCAGCCAGATAAATAAACAAAGTGCTGGACACTGGTGGGAGACAGGAATGCTGCTGTGTTTCCCCAGCCTGCAGAGGTGCTCTGCGAGGGTGCAGCCAGGCTTTAACAGCACCCTCAGGCTCCTGGTGGGATTCCCAGAGTTGTCCTGGGCAGGACCAGGAGCAGGACTTTGAGAATCCTTGTTGGGTCTCTTCCAGCTCATGGTAGGACTCTTCCTAAGGACCTCCTCTTCTTAAGATGAGTATGAGAGTTTTGAGACATGTTGTCCAGAAAAGAAATATCATTATTTAGCTAGGTTTAACTACTAATAAAAAGGGGGTTGGATATTTTGCTGAGAGTATAGGATTGGGTTGTTTTTTTGGGTTTTTTTTTTTTGGTGATGTTGACTACATTTCTAGTGAATTCATAGTGTTCAGGTTTTTTATAATTTTAGTGAAAAATGCTTTATTTTATATATTTATATATTTTAAAAGTATATATATACATACACAAAAAAGCCTGTGAGGAACTTTTTACAAAAAATTCTGTTATTATTCCAACAAAAAATTGTGATCTACTATAGAAAAGTAAAATTCAATAAAATTTCCTAAAATAAATTCTAAGCAAAATTTACACATCATAGACAGCCAAAATACTGATAAAAGCACCAAGTTGACATTTTGAAACACAGAAGCCTAAATCATTGTTTTGTTTTGACATTTTGAGGCAAAAAGTAGATATTTTTGTGTGACATTTCCAAAGCAAGTTGGGATTTTTGTGGTAACTGTCCTGCAGAAATGTTTTATGATTCAACAAGCAAATGTCAAATTTTCAGAATTCCCATGTAACATGAATTCCATTGGCTGATCAGCTCTTGTTCATGCCCTTTGAGGAAGAGCTGAGCCTATCAACATAATAGAAATCTGTATTTCCACACAAGAAGTTTCAGTTCAAATTTGAATTCTTGCATTCTCACATAATTATCCTTTTTGGCAAATTCTGTTGAGAAAGAGTGGGTGCAATATTTTGTCACTTTGAAATTTTTTTGAGGTAACAGCAAATCAGAGCAGAAAAGCATAAAAATCATATTTCAAGAGGATTTGAGGGAATTATTTCATTAGCTGAAACTGGAAGTAATTGTCTTTATTTAGTCAAACACTGTACTGCCCCCACCTAGACACAAGGTAAATAAATCATCACAGAAGGATTTTATCTTTGTCTCAGCAAAGCAGCATTCAGTTCTGGCTAGTGAGTAGGTGTCCCAGATGTGGAAGATGTATAAGGCTCTCTTGTTACTAAATGCCAAAGCTGAAGCACTGGTTTTCTAGAACTGCACATAGGTCATTTTAAACAGCTATAAACAACGGAAAAGCACCACATTTTTGCAGAAAGGATGGGTTGCCCATTTGTAAATCTTCCTAGGTAGGGTTAAAGCAATCTATACCTTTAAGGATGTGAAGAGAGTAGAACATGCTGCTTAGTACTGGGAACTCACAGGATTGGAGAAAGAGTTAGAATTTGGTTCTAGTAATAACAAGGACCTATGTGAAACTGGACCTTCCAGCCATTAGCAGTTGCTGACCTGAGAAGGAATTTGATTGTCTAAACTGAATCACTCTGACACAGATTGGGTTTCATTCATTTCTTCTGTAGAGTCACCTAAATTCACATAAATTAATGGAAAAAAATAAATTAAAAAATCATAATATCAATATTTATTTATCAAAGAGTAGCAAAAATAAGCCATTATTTCCAGTTTTATTTTCAGATAATCTCACCAGATTGAATTATTTTTGTATCTAGATCCACAGTATGTTTATTAAAAAAAAATGAACATGAGACAACAACAACAACTCTACTTGAAATTCCCTAGTAACACAAAAAGCAGTACAGCTGTGCCCTGCTGAAATGGTTAATAAGAAAAGGAAAAAAAGGAAATTAGACCCTTTATATTAGAGAGCATGCATTTATGCAAAGAGGATGTTTAGCTGGGGGTGAAGAGATGAGGACTTGGCCAGTTATGAACTTGTAGAATAATCATGGGAAAAATGATGAAGTGTTCATAGTGGTATAGTAATGACATACATAAAGCAAATGTGTTATGATTAGATCAAATTGCAAAGAGAAATGAGTAAATGTTGAGAACAATGTCGTGTTCAATGTGTAAACAACTCATCTCTCTCCTTAGCTGGGGTTGTTGTAAGCAAGCAAGAGTTAAAAATACAAGAGCAATTTTTAGAGGCAACCTCATGACTGGCAATCAGTGCTAATAAGATTCTTTTCCTCTTGCAAGATTCACAGAAAGCCCTCAATCCATGCCGAGCACATTCAAAGGCAAGGGACTAAGCGCTCCCCTTACAGGTTCATTATCATTCGCAGGTTATCCCAAGCCAAGTGAATCAGGAAAGCAAATGAATTAGTGAGAATTAAGGAGCCTCTGTGGTCTGAACCCTCTCCAAATCTCAGCTAAGATGAAAGGTAGACGCTGATGTCTTGTGTCCCGGGGTTTTCAGAATTGGAGCCCCAGTGCCGAGCCGCTTCCTCCAGAGCCTTGCAGAAATGTGCAGGCAGTTAATGTTGCCTAACGTCTCCTGACCGTGGGTTCAGCCATGTGGGAAAAGTTTTACGAGGCTGCAAAAACCAAACCCCCTTTCACTCACAATTAATTACAGGAGAGTTGTTATAGCACCTCGCTGTCAATGAGTCCGGTGAAAGCGCGCGTTCCTCTCATCTCGCTCAGTAATAATCAAAGATACTCAGGTAATGTCTCAGCGCATAACAATATCAAATGGGGTACTTAAAGGCACCTCTAAAGCACATTGAACCACTAACAGTATTGTTTCATTGGAAGTGATACCTTAAATGATAGGATTTGTACATGACATGAATTCAGGATATGAATTGGGATCTCCAGTGTTTACCTTCCCTATTTTCATCTGTCTGAAATGAAGCAGCAGCTGACTGTCTTTTAATCATATACTTGTTTTTAGTTGTTGTGATACAGTGATCTACTGGGGGAAGCTATGGCCTTAAAGTACAATGGATTAGAAAAATTTGAAAGGAAAGCAGTTTGTTTTAATTAAATACTTGTTACTGCTAATTATATTTGATCATTATAAATAATATAGTTTAATTAAAGAACCATGTCACCTAGAAAAAATATTTGTTTTCTGAAGGATAGCAGTATATCTTTGCACTTGCAAGTAGGGGGTGGAAATATCAAGTGAAAAATGTGCAGATGTATTTGTTTGTGTGTCTGTGTGTGTTTGCACGTAGGTATAAACAAAACAGTATTGTTTTGGGGAGACTACATGTTTGGTGGAAAAAATAAATGCATTCAAAAGAATTTTTCCAGTTCTGATAATGAAATTATATTTAAAGAGCTGTATTGCATCATATCAGATGATATCTTTATGTGTGTTTCAAATTATTTAACATAAGTAATTATCTACAATAAGATGACATTTGTCAAATGACATTAACTAATGTTTTCACAGCCTAGGTTTGTATCAATGTTCTCATCAGATATATATTTCTCTGCCATGATTTTTAATGCCAGCTGTTTCATGAATGTGAAGAGTTCAGTATGAAATTACATGTTTGTCATAATAAATGTATGGATTTAATTTTATTTTTTTGCAAATGATACTTTTTCAAGGTTAATTTAAAGGAAATTAATAGAAAATGAAGGCTAATAACTCTGCATGTAACTGAAGTCTTGAATTCATGTACCAATGTACATAATTGTTCCTTTAAACAATCATGTTGGAAAATTTTCTAGTTTTTACTTCCCCTCTTCATATAATTCCTGACTCATGACCTTCTATCTACCAGTCAGGCTTGATGTGCATGACTGTATCTCATTTATAATAATCATGATCTTTACAGAGAGATCGATTAAAATATTATGGTTCTTTTAAAATCAGAATGCATATCAAACGAAGCCTCACTTATAAAACAGCGAAAAAGCCCAGGCTTTTGCAGCCTCCTCAGTGTGAATAAGATGTTTTAAAAATCTCTTAATATTCAAAGACAGTTAATCATTAAAGAGGCAAATATGTTAATACGGTTTTATCACAATTGAAAATGCTGTTAGTGGTTCTATGGATTACACTGTTCTATATACACTACATTTAACACAGTTAGCAAAATGAGTCCTGAAACTCAAAAATCACCCCCTTTAACATCATATGTAGTTTAAATTAAAAGCTAAATAATTTAAAGAATTGTTTTCTTTTTGGTATGCACTCCTGTTTGTACTATAAGTATTTTAGAAAATACTGAATATTTTAATCCCTTCCCCCTTTTTTTTTTCCACATTGCTGAATTGAAAAAAAACGCCAACATTATTTAAACTGAGGTTGAAAATATCTAGAGGCTTCAACAGTGGACAATTTCTTTTCCTTGTAGTTATAATTAAATGTCTTTTTTTTTGGGGGGGGGGACGACAGGGGGGGCTTGGGGGAAGGAGGAGGAGGATGGTGTTAGTAATCCCGGCCACTATATTGCTTGCAAAGAAAATGCTCTAAGACTTAAAAGAAAGATAAATGTGAACTGCAGGATAGTGTTAAAATACAAAAATTCTCATTCTTAATTCCTTAACACTGCAGTGATGTTCATTTCCTTATATCTTTTTTATTTTCACCAAGCTTTGTGCATCTGTGCTTGGAATTTGAACATTTTTCTATTTTTTTAAATTAGATGAAAGAAACGTTTCAATTGATATAATTCTACCCACTCTCTTCCTATACCGCTGTATCACAAGAGGATTTTATTAATTGCATTTTTAAATGCTGCTCTTGTTTTTAATCAGTTTCCTCTAGGTTAGCTTATGTATCACTTTTACTAAATTCTATTTATGTTATCCAAAGAATTAAAGATAGCAGATGCAGGTAAAATCCTTTTCAAGAAGGCTTGAGCATAGGACAGAAAAAAAAAAAAAAAAAAAAACACAAAACAATTAGAACAATCTACCAGCCAGTATCAGCCTAGAAAAAAAGCAAAGCACACACAATACCCTCAAGTGTGTGTGTGTGTGTGTGGGAAGGGCTTCATAATACCAATATTATTTAAAATGGTGTGGATCTGCGGCAGCCTGCAGCAACAGCAGCTTCAGCCAGTGCTGCGCCAGCGAGGCAGCGGGCCCTGCCCTTGTGCTGGCCACAAATGACCACTGAAATCCCAGAGGCACTCTTGAATTTCTGCATTCTCATTTCATCAGCTGCAAAATATCTGTCACTCATGTCCCACACTGGGCAAAGTGACACCTGCCAGTCTCAAGAACAAGGACAAATTAATGTTCCTCCACCAACTGTGTCTCAGAGACGAGTGGCGAGCGGCAGCGCGAGCAATCAACAGCTCGAGTACATTGTTAAAGTTTGCAATGCATTGCTGGGGGTTCCTTTCAGACAAGGTAATTTGCAGCAGCTGTTGTCGGTTTGTGCTGTTATTGAACATGTGTTCTGCTGATTTCCCTCCTAATGAATCTTTTAAAAATATTTGCAAAATACGTGTAAAATTGCAAAGCTGAGGTTTCATGAAACTGCAAAACAAGGTGGCTCCTTTTAAACAATGCTTGGGAGAGACAGTGCAGCAGCTGCCAGACAAACATGTAAGCCAGGATTAAACCTTATCCACTCCATCTTCCTAGAAATCACTCTGAAATATTTTGGATAGTAGGTATAAAATCTCCAAAAAACCCAAAACAACAAAAAACATTTCTGATGTCTGTCATCATGTCACATCATGTTATGCGATATTATATCTTCTTGTGATGAGATGCAACATGACAGGATGTAATGCAATGTAACATATAAAAAAATGTAAATAATCCACTTTTGGGGATTAGATATCTGCTGTCAATTCCTATAGCAGGAACCTGAACTGAATTTATTGAGGCGGATGGGAGCTCAGCAAACACCAAACTGTGCAGTGGTGTTTGCAAACCAGCACACATCACAGTTCACTGCCTCTCCCAATTGCTTTTGGGTAGTTTGGCTCTTATATGACTGTATTACAATGTTAAATAGAAGTTCTTGTGGTGAACAGTCTTGTGACTCAATAATTTCGTTAATTATCACTGCCTACAGCAATCACTCCAATGATGACTTGCCATGAGTAGCTTTTTGTACATTTTAAAATATACTTGTTGGAAATAACTGTAGTGTTTTTCACAGCAAAACACACAGTGTGAACAGAAAATCATGTAGTAAATAGGACATAACTGGGGAGGAAAACCAGTGCTTTGGGCCAAATAAGAGACTGCTCAGGACAGTGTAACCTCCAGAGTTCTCCCTGAGGCTGGAGACCTTCCTTCCTTTGTTGGCACAGCTGTATCTCTCTGTAAGTTACTGATCAAAAAGCACCTACATTTTAGGATTGGACAGGCTCTGCACCCTTTTATCACAGTGGCAGCTCACCAGTGCTTTCAACCACTTCTGGAGGAGCAGGCTTGGGCACAGAGCAGGGCTGTGGGCAGACTGTGCCTGTGGTTGCCTGTGGAGCCAGAGGACTGTGCCATGGAGAGAGGGCATTTGAAATGTCGGTGAATGTGGCCTGGATGCTCTGGGGTGTTCTGTAACAGTGGGGAGATGGCTTTTGAAGTATTGCATAAGTTACTGATGATTTGGGGAAATTAAAAGATCTAGATTTGTCTTCACATAGCCATGGGTAGGGAAAAGGGCTTATCACCAGCAGTGGGAGGAATGCAGAGGGGAGCACCCTGACCTTCTCCCAGCATAGCCAGGGTCTCTCTTTGCCTCTGCCCCTGCCTTCCTTCTGACTCACTGTTGCAGCTGATTCCAGCCCAGATATCACCTATTTTTGTGTCCAGTGCCTGGGAAAAAAATCCAAGCCATTGTATTTCATCAGTAATTAAGTGCTAATGGATGTCTTAGAACATGCTTTTAATTTTCTTTCAACAGAAGACAAAATGCCGTGTTGTCTGAAGCTTTGACTGCACCACAGGCACTCTGCAAAAATATTTTACAGCTACAAGGGTTTCACCCCCACTATGTTTGACTGTGTTTGGAGCTCAAGCACAGGTGAGTGGACAGCATTTTAAGTACTATTTTTATTTAATGTTCTCTAATCAGAGTTAGACAATATGATATTTACAAAGCCCCATTCTCTGTACCTGTGAAGGTTGCCCACCTTGGTAGCACCGATGCCATTGAACTGGTGCTAGCAGCAGTGAGGGGTGGCTGTAAATTTTGCCTCGTGTGGACAAGGCTTACAAGGTAAGCAGGCAGACCCCCAGCTGCAACTGCGTGCCTGGGAATGGAACCTTTTATTTGCTGTCATAGTGATGACTTTTAATTGTCCCAATAAACAAGCTTTTAAAAAGCTTCTAAAATGTTCTCTAATAACACACTTTGGTCTTTAGCCATAGAAATGCAGAAATAATTAGAAGTGCCATTGTGTACAGTGCCTTCTGGACTGGGCTGAAGGTGAAGGAGAAAGTATCATGCTATCCTTGTCAGCTGCAAGGGTAATTACTGCTGGCTGAAATTACTCAACATTTGTTTATAAGCTCCCCAGAGCATGCTGTAAATAGATTGTCTGTTATAGTCCAATCACATTAAAACGCTGCTCCTTGCAAACTGCTACCTCCTGTTTTCTGTAAGCTAGACAGAGAAAGCCTGCTGCTCACTTATTGAGCACCAAGCACTGAAGAGCTATGTTTAATGTGATTGTTTTCATTAGCTCTTCTCCATCTGATATTACATTTATAGTTTGTTGGGCTTGAAGACTGGCATGTTGCATTGCTTTCATTTACTGTAGTAAACTGAATAGCTTTATTTCTGGAAGCTGTATGCAACAGTTGATGGGAATTTTGGAATAGCAAAAGCATGGGAATATCTACATGCAACTTGCTCTCTTCTTGAGCAATGTTGTTTTTCTCTTTGCCTTCTAAATGCTCCTGCACTGGTTCCAGCAGTGGTCACATTGCCTGAATTGTCCTTTAAAGGATGAGGAGTATTTTCATAAAAGGTTAGAAAGAATGTGTTTTCCTTAGCAGTGAATTTCACACTACAGCATTGTCCTGTCCATTATGACCTGAGTTGTATGAAATAGTGATGCAGCCACAGCCTGTCTGTTTGATTTGCTCTCAGCATGATTTACCACATCACATCACAGCAGCTCAGGTATTTCCAATAAATATGGGGACAAATTCATCGCTGACATATGCAGAGAGAATTCCAGTGCTATCAATAGAGTTGCATTTGCTCCCACCAAGGTGAATTTGGCCACTAAACTGAAGATTTAGGGGAAACAATTAGAATTTTGTAGAAAATCTCTAAATCCCAAAACAAAACAACAGATAAAAAAAAAAAAATCCTCACACCTTCTATCTCCATATATAGAAAAAAAAAAAAAAAAAAAAAGCAGTACATCTCCAATACTGGGTATCAGAGGCAGAAATTTGTAACCCCTGTTTCATGAGTAATTCATGAGAACACACACAAAGGGTATTTCAACAGCACTCAATTTATTTACCACTGATTATTCCCCAAAATCAGTACTGATTATATATAGAGCAAAGTGTGGACTCGTCATGTCACATTTATTTGAAAAGGTTAGTAACAACATGCTGCCTTGCATACTTCTATAGCTGAAAAAAAATCTAGTCATTACTGAATTTAACCTGATTTTCTTAAAACACAGGCACTTCATTGGTGTAAATCCTCATGGAAGATATTGCAGCTATGACAGTTTACACCAACACCTAAGCTTCCCTGGAAATAACACAACAAAGCAGCAATGTTAGTGACCAGTAGAGAATTATTAAAGGAACACAGATAATTGGAAGAAAATAAATGACCTGGGTAGAAGAGCTACTATAAAATGAAGTGCAGGTAAATCACTATACTGGACATCTTCCAGCCTCATGTCCTGGGTGCCTTTCTCCCTAATTTTAACATCTGCTTAAAGCTTCTGTTCTCTGCAAACCAATCAGAAAGAGAAAAGAATTGAAGTTTGGATATTCACATTTGTTTCTAACTGGAATCATTGCCTGTGGAAAACTGTCCTTCTGGGAAAGATGCTGGAGTGCTAGAAATGATGATTCAATTGCCCATTAAGATAATTCCAGGAAGTACTACTTTCTTGAGGCTGTATTTCCAGGAATGGCAATCATGGCATCACTGCTCTGACAGTGCTTTAGGTATCTCCAGAAGTGGACACAGCAGGTGAATATTTCCAGTTACTACAAGTAATACACTACAGGTTAGATCTCGTGGTTATCTTTATTTGCAAAAGCTGGCTAGTGCAGCATATTGCAGTCCTTTGATGATGAACTATACCAATTGTTTTGCAATAAGTGGAATCTTCTTTGCAATCCAGGTAACATTTTTTTATGTTCCTATTCCTGCTTTTTCGTGCTATTAGAGAAGCAGTGAATCTTTAAAGAGAAACTTCCTACAGCTAAAAAAGACATTAAGGGGGAAAAAAGCTGGGAGCCATAGTGACAGGTACAACTAAGGCTGTATCCTTCGGTTCCCTGGAAACCAGTCAAACACTATCTCATCTTGCAATGGTTGTGTCTGATCCTCTGCTTCAGACATCTTCCTAATAATGGCAACTACAGAGGTGACTCTCTGCAAATAAGGGCTTACAGCAACTGGACATCCATCATATATCTCCAGAGCAACATTAGACCACCCTAATGGGTACTCCCGTCTTCATTATGATATTAATTCTCTAAATTTCCAAAGTGATTTCATTTGTAAAATGACAAAGGCTGGCTGCTCAGGAGACAAAGTGTTTTCATCCCCCTCCTGCATGCTTACAAAGGCTTGCTCTCTTTGGTCTTTGGGGGAAAAGAAATTTGATAGCATTAGATCTCTTGTGATACACAAGGCTGCCTAACAGCTACACCACCTGCCAGCACCGCATGCCTGCCCATCCAGCCTGAAGATTCTAAAGCAATGGTTGATGAGTAGAACATAGAAATTGGGGGGGGTGGGGGCAGCGGGGGGCTGGTAGAAGCAATGCAGGGAGAAAATAGAAGCTGTATAAAATACTCAGTGTGAAAGTGAGGCAGGATTGAGGGTAAGGGTGAGGTCAGAGCCAAGGCTGGAAACTGAATCAATCTGACCAAGGTTGGTTTGGTTAGATTAGGTAAAAGCATGATTTTCTCCCTGGTGTATCAGAGCCTTTGCTGTGGCTACAAATTCACTGACAGCCAACCAAAGTAAGCTTTTCACAAAGAGACAATTCTTTGCATAGCTCCTGATCTCCAAACTTTTGAGGATTAAATAAAACAGAGATGGAATTAAAAAGAAAATCAGTAAACCTGTGACATCACTAAATGTTTTGTCCCACATAGTGACTAACTGAAGTGCCTGGCTGAATAATAGTGAGAAATTAGGAAGGCAGTGATGGTTGTAACCTGGCTTGTGAATGAATCTGGAAAGCAAAACAGTATTTTAATACACTGAAAAGCGTACAAAATACCAGTCTCACAAGGCTTTAGGCTGCTTTAAGAAACTAGACAATCCTTTAATTGGTCTGTTTCAGATTTATTCTGGTTTCCATTTCTTCCCCCCTTGCTGTCCGCTGTCGAGCTTGTGGAGGCAGCAGTGTGTGAGGAAACCATCAAGGAGCCCAGCTCCTCTTCCCAGCAAAGACTGCCTGCAGCAAGCTGCTGATTTTAGTGCTCCACCTACAATTTCATTCCCTTTGTCCATGCTCCAATGGTGGATTTCTATTGTACCACACCCCCTTTAGTGATGAATCTCAGTAATCAGGACCAGCACCTGGTACTGGTGTAGCTGCATGCCCCCAGTTTTGGGGCTTCCTCTATCCCAGGTGTCCTTCAGCTGGCAGGAAGAGAGCAGAGAGCCTGTTGGGGACTGCAGCCCAAGGCCACCTCCCATTTCTCATACTCACTCCCCAGGCACATGGGCCAGCTCTTGGGGTGACTGTGCTGGGCAGTGTGACACTCAGAGTGGCATGTGGCTCTGCATCCCACCACTGCCTTTCATCAGGTGTTTACTGCAAATGGAAATTTTCATTAAATTTTATAATTGTATAAAAGTGTTTCCATCTCACAAATTTGGAAACATCACTGTAAAATCTTGTTTAAAATTAAATTAATTAACAACATTAAAAACATTGAAGAGGATGACTTTTTTTCTTCCCAAAGGAAGCCTTCATGTTTAGTCTACAGTAAAGCTCTTTTTTTTTCCATTTCTCTTTCTTTCTGACCCAATAAATCTTGCATTCTTTGCTGAACAGCCATGCAGCTTCAGCAGGAAGCAGACTGCCCCCCTCTTTTCCCTTCTTTGCCCTCATTCCCCAAATCTCCAACAACTGAGGCTTAACTTGGTTGTCAGAGCCTAGGCTGGAACTGTAGATTTGAACCCCCTCACACTGAGGTGGTCACTGAACCGTAGTCAGCTCACCAGTTTCTGGGTGAGTGCTTTAACCACTGCTATAAAAGATGAGCAGCAGCATCACCACCATCCATCTTTAAAAATAAAGAGTAATCCAGTTGTCCAGCCCTCAAGGAACAAAGCTCCTATGAGTCAAAGCATTTTGCTGAATGTGAATGAGGGTTACATCTTAATACTTACGTGGAGGCTTGGTGTGCACAGGTTAGTTCTATAGGAAATATTATTTTGGATTATTAGCCTCTCTTCATAACTCCCTAGAAGATTTGTACATCACCTCAACTCCACATACTTTCTGATAAAAATCCTTGTTTCTAGTAGTAAGAATGTACCAGGAGTCTGTATTGTCAACTTGGATGCCTAAATTTTCCTCAGAAATCACATCTTTGAATGTGTTGTTTTAGACACCAGGGCTAAATTTTAATGCTCTAATGATCCTGCCAGATGATGACTGTGTTGTTTCTGTGTCATCTTTCTGTGTCATAGATGGGAGATGGAGATGCTCAGAACCTCCTGGTAGTATGCTACTTTCCAGTTCCACAGCTTCATTTTTCTGCACTTCTACTGTTCAGCATAAAATCGTAATGGTTTGAGGTAGGTTGGCAGTTGTCCCTATCAGTTATTTATGGGGTGTTTTTTAAATTTTGAATTCCATAGAGTCAAATTCAAACATGCTGTAAAAAACTCTACAGTGATTGCTTATCTCAGGGATAAACTTGTCTCCATGTTATATGCTTATGATGTTATTGAGGGCCCTTTGGCCCCCAAATTAAATTATTAATGGAAAATTCTTTGTCATTTGTTTCTCAATGTCACATGAATGTAAAAGTATTTTTCAGTGCTGCTTCATGGAGGAGACATTCTGCTTTTGCATTTAACTTCACCTATTCTGAAAGAGGTGCTAAATTATTATTACTTTCCATCCTTAGCTAAATACTGTAGTTCCCTGTCTAAGATTAATCCATTGCAGCTGCTAGTAATGAAAGCTCTGCTAACATCCCAAAGTCTTGCTTCTTATTTTTTTGCAAAAATCACAGGCTAATATTTGGAGGCTTGTGCCAGTCTCATGTAAGTTAACAAGTATAAATCCGCTCTGGCATCATATGGTTTCTGTCTTCCATGGCTGCCTTCCAAAAGCTTGAAACTCCAACCTAATGTGTCACTTCAGTATGGACAACATACCGAACAATTTGTTAGGGGAAAAAACATCCCATTTCCTGAGCATTTTGGATGCTTTGTATTAATCTAGTGTAGACCTGGAGCAATCATTATATTGTGTTCAGGAAGCCTAAACTTTACTATGGAAAGAATTTTTCCAAGGGTGTCTGTAAGAACCATAGTATTTTGGGTTGGAGGTCTGTGCTCAGGAGCAAGAGAAGCATTGCTTTGCTGTAATTCAGTGGATGAAAGCCCCTGTAAAAGGTGGCTCACCACCTTATTTGTGGTGAGGAAAGCCCAGATCCATAAGGAGTGGTGGCATAGAGATTTTGCTGTTAACCCCACATGTCCTTTCTGCTCTCATGTTAGGGGACAGCACAGCTATGACCACTTGATGTGGTCCATACTGGCAGTTAGGCATGGAAGGGTTGAACAGATTTTTTCTCTTTACATGCCCGGGGAAAGTTAAAACCTGGTGCAAATGATGTCTGGTCTTTTGCCAGGCTCAGATTCATAAAGACAAAAATGTGCCTGGAAGCCACTTTTATTTGCTCTCTCCACCCAAACTGTACTTTTATTGCTGAGCCTCCAGAAGGCACAATACAGCACCTGACCGCTTCTCTGCTCTCAGATGCCTCTCAAGGAGAAAACAAGTTGTTTGCCATTTTCTTCCCTTGTCAGATCAAGCTAATACACATACTCAATATACCTATCTTGAGAAGTTTTCTTTATTGATGACTCTCACTTTCTCTGCAAACAATATATTTTCTGTCGTACCCGTCCAGGTAAATAGGGTTCACTCTGGAAATAGAAGGAGCAGAACCATATGGGAGAGTATAAAAATGAACTGACCTGAACTACAGTTCTGAAAACACTGTAAATTGTTTCCATTCCTTGACAAAGTGTTCACTCTGGGTAGGAACACCTTTGTTGCTGTGACTTGTCCTCTAATTGTCTGGCACCTTCCAGGGAATAGTTTTCCTCATTTGCTAAATTATGACACGGGGAGATGATTTGCCAGCTTGATCTGGTCTTTTCTCATTACCAAGACTTTTTCATTGCATTCCAATAGAATCCAATACAAGAAAAAGCTCAAAGTTTGCTCAACTTTTTTTTATGTTTATACAACATCTGTTTTCAGTGGTATTTGCACCAGTGGTAGTAGAGAGATGCCCCAGGTTCACTGAACTCTGCAGCATGACTCCACATATATGTTGCTGGTTTGATACAAACTGTTTCAGGGATTCGGGGTGTAGAGTTTTCTGCACCGACTTATGCTTTCCCAGGCAGCTCTGAAGCAATTTGGCACCCCTTCCATGCAGGTATATTTTAAGAAGTCTCAAGCCTATCGCATATATAATAGCTGTGTAGTCTAAATATTATACATCAATATGATAAGTCTCTTCAGCACTGCCCTTTCAGAAAATTGTCATTCAGGAACATAGGTACACTCAGAAAAATTCTGTTAGCATATATAATTTACCATGAAAAATAGTGGTCCCACATTAAAAAAAAAGTGTGTAGAGTACAAATATATTCCAAGCTTGCTGCTCTCATCTTGTGTTCTTATTACTCTGTAGAAAATATTTGGTTTTTGCTATTTGGAATGGTAATAACAGGAATTATGTCTCCTTCACTAAGCAAGCTTTTTTAATATAAATAGGATTTGTATATGCTAATTAATAATGCATTGTATCTACATTGACTACTGGATACTGTAACCCTTAAAAGGAAAGGATGCACATAGGCTGGTCACTTCAAATCCAAGCTTGTCAGGTGTTCTCTGTGCACCAGAGTAATGCTGCCTTTTGAAGAACATGTCTTCATTATGCACTTCAAGATGGCCAACACCCAGGCCTGATATTCTGCTTCTGACCTTGTAAAAATCATTTGCTGTTCTGAAAGCAGGAACACCTCATGATAAAACCATATTAGGTGATAATGATATTTTGCCAGATTGTGCTGAGAATTGCTCTGAGAGGGAGGAAGACGTTTCCATTGATTGTTCATCAATCTTCAGATATGATAATGATAAACAGCTCAGGATTTCAGCCCTGCATATCCGTGGTGTGAACATACCCCAAAACCATGGGAGAGCGGGGGGATGTGGCAAGGCAGAAAGGGTGAGCCCCAGCCATGCAGACCCACACACAGCATGACAGGCAGAGGACAGAGGGCAGCCTTCAGCTTTGTCCTGAGGAGCAGCATTATCAGTGCTTGCTCTGCGGAGCCTTTTGCGCTGGTTTCCAGCGCAGGAAGAGGAGGTTGATAGTGATACTATTTACAATTCATTATGACAAGATTGCAGAAGATTGTTGAAGACAGGAACCACTGACCTCCCATTTCTCTTTCATCTGTAGGAGTACATTCATAAATGATAGCCCACTTTAAGGACACTGGAGTGGAGAATTATACTGGGCTGCTTCTTCTACAATCTTCTTTACCTTTTGGGTTAGCAACATCACTAATTGGCACTTGACAGCACTTCCAGATACTCCTTGTGAATCTCATAGTGTGACTGATGGTTGATTACATAAAGAGAAGAATTGTCTGTTCCATTTTAGTCTGTCAAAAACTAGATGCTGCATAGCATGTACCACATCTGGCAATTGATAGCACCATGTTTGTTAAGGTTATCTGATTGGAAGAGCTGCAAGCAATGAATAAGGCAGCAAAGCTGCATGTGATAACCTCTCCACATTGAAACTGCATGGCCTGACAGTTAGTTTCATGCTTGCCATTTCAGTATTCTGCATTTTTAAAGTGCAATAGGGAGCTAAAGAAATGCTCCCTATTTCTGAATGCACTTGCAGGAACAGACAGCCTTTAATGTGCTTAACAGATTCTTTTTTTATACTGCTGAATTTTTCAAAACAATTTTTCACATCCTAAAACAGTAGGAATTATTTTGATGCCTGAAAGCATTTGAGGGACTAATTCATTTTGCAGTAGAACTGCTGCAACTTTTCTCTTGATGATCAAAGAAGAATAATAGAAGTTTCATACCCTTTGTTATTACATTTCTAAGCCATAGCTCTTTCTATATATTTTATAAACCAATCTTTTCAAATGCTTGTTCAATACAGGAGAGTTAGTAACCCTACTTTTCTAATTTTCTCAAGATGTGTAGGCTGGTATATACAAAGAAGAAATTGCTATCAGCTCTAATGAATGAAAACTGTTTCAGTGTGCTTAGTAATGTGCACCTTCTTTGGCTCATTTTACATAGTTTCCTCTGGTGTGGACATCATGCTAGTTAACAGCATCTTCAACAGAAAACAAAAGCCGTACTAGTGCATGCAGTGGACTGGATAGCTCTGACCTGCCATTGAGTGATGGATGCTCTCACAGGAGCTGGGGAAAACAGCATAACAGAGAGAAATATTAGTGTTGCATTGCATATTTTTGGGCAATATTGGCTTTGAATCTCAAATGCCCCAACACTTGCATGCATTTCAGCACCAGGTCCCTATGAGTGCATTACATAAATCTGAATTCTGGGCAGCACAATGCAGACTTGCAAACCCTTCTTCTCTGAACTCTATTATTTATAAGATTGAAGCCCCCGAGGTTTCAAATGGCAGGTTTATTGTCAAGTACAATGTACATTTCATTCTGAATGGACAAAAGCCTTTGAGCTTACCTGAGTCTGCCTGGCTGTCCTCAGTTGCTACCACGTGTATCACTGGAGGCCAGTCTTTTCTCCAGGGGTGTGAGACAGGCATCCTGTAGGGCTCTCCACCCAGACCACTGGCACATGTAGCAGGACTCTTCCTCTGCAAGCACTGGGTGCATTGCCTCCATCCAGGGCTGCCTTAGATTTAGAAGCACTCAGAAAATGTAGAAAACAGATCCCCACTTGGTTCAGATTCTGGATTTCTTCACTCTACACTCAAAACCAGATTTTGAACCTCATAGATGTGTTCATTCTTAACAGCCATTCAATGAATATGGCATGGGATGGCCACAAAGTATTTGCTTTGTGGTTTTCTGTTGTTTGATATGCAAAGGATGTGGTGGTCATTAATGTCATAAATAGAAAAAAGAACAGAAATGGTGGATTTCAGAAAGGCTTTTTAAATCTTGCTGGTGCAGATCTCACAACTCCTCATGCAAGTATAGTTCCAGATTTCTTAGCAAAATAAACATTTAGACTGGGGTCAAGTATAATCAGAAGTTAAGGTTTTATAACTTTTTAAATAGAGAAGGCACCAGAGGCTCCTAGGATGGCCATTAATAATCATATTATGAGGTATTTCATCTGGGGCATTTTAAAGAACCATAGTTGGTTTTCCAAAGTGTCAAATGTCTTTCAGATGTGCTGGTGTTAATGAAACATATTCATCAATCTTTAGGGTGGGAGGTTTTTACAGCTGCTTGCCATTGCTACATATGCACATAAAAATCTCCTCTCTTCTTCTCAAATCACAGGCAAGGGAAAAAAAGAAATATTTTTTTTACCTAAAAAAAAGAGATATGTTCGCTTCTTTGACTTGTACTGCTCCAGCTAGTGATCTCAAAAAATTGCTGACCACCCTGCTTGCCACATTGGGTTTTTTTATGCCCAGACTTTTAGTATAAATGAAGGCATACAAATAGAAAGCAGTTGAAGTTTTGTAAGATCTAGGTAACTCTTTGTTAGTTTTTGTAACAAAGATAAGAGCTTTTGGACTTTGGACATAAGAATGAAATAAGTAAATAATGGTTAATATAAGAAAGGGCATACAGTTCTTATTTAATGGATTAATAGGAGCAGTTAACCTTGTAGTGCATTAACATTTTAGAACTGAAATGTTTGTAAGCGAGTTAGTTTTACATAAAGTGTCCTTGTAAAGGTCGAAGTCAAACTGTATTTTAAAAGAAACTTTAAGCTCAAAAGTTTGTATTTGCTGACATTGTCTGTCCAGTAACACTAGGAATGGCCTAAATTTAATACTAGAAGAAATAAGTGTTGTATGAGATACATAGTTGATCAATACAATTTGCAAGTCCCTATCTAAATTGTACTATGTAGTACTTCCAGAATTTATTCCAGAATTAAGGGAGGAATTCTAATCTAATTTTTATTTTGTGCTTCTAAGTCACAGGTATTTTGAGCCAGGTGTATGATGATTATGCCAACAGACCACTGGAATCTCTGTGTTATTTACCAGTAGCAGAAATCATGCTGATTTTAACATTCAAGCACACAGCATGTCCTAAGTGAATTTTGGTCACTTCCATGTGCCTGTTCACAGGGAAAAACTAATTAAAAGAACTGTCTGTGTTTATTGAATAACCAAGACCTTGATATAGCTAGGGTTTACAGATGCTTTGTATGGGCAGAGGAGAAATGATGCATGACCCACATGCTGAATCAGAGACTGTTGTGAGAATTTGTCCTCAGAAGTTTGGCTTGAAAAAAGAGTTTTTAGAGGTAATGAGCATTGATGTAATGATTTTAGAGAGTGAGTACTGCAGGGAGATAACCATGGAAGTTCTCTGTTTTTATAAGCAATTGTTTGGGCTGGGTTTTTTTCTGAACTCATACTCAGGTTTCAGCATAAGGCTTTCCTCCTCAGAAACATAGCAGGACACTTTAATAAAGTGTCAAATAAATTTTTACTTTGTTTTTCCTGTCTTTTCCATCTTCTGGTATACATTTTAACCTGTCTGTTGAGATTTTACCTTTTAAGCCTTCGTCTTGTTGGACATGGCTCCTGAAGGCTTGGGCAGTTTCTGTGGACCCTTCACTGCTGAGGTGGCAGTGATGACTTTATGGCTCATTTGTCTTCCTTACCTCCTCTGCCTCTATGGGGTCGAGCTCTTGGCTTTAATGGATGTTTCCTCACTGAGGCCCAGGAACAAAAGATGACAGTCCTTACTTAGCCTGCAAGTTCTCTGACTCTTCCATATCTGATGAGGAAAGAGGAGAACCCAGCAATAATTCTGGGATGAGCAGAATGTGCATAAGAGTCTGCTTTTTCCCCCAAATATTTTCAGCTTTCTCTTTACTTACTTGAATTCTCCTGTTTTCTACAGAAATTAAAAACCTTGGGGGCAGAAGCTGTGCCTTATATGGCTACAGTGACAGCATAGAAAGCAAAGAAGGAATTAGGATGCTATTTGTTAAGTGGGTAGCTTGCTGACATTTAGTTTCAAGTTCTTTAACCAGTGTTTCCCTCTCTTTTCCATAAGGCTAGTCCACAGTGGTCATAAGGCATTTTTTACTGTTTAAATTGTTAATTATTTTTCTATATGCTTATGATACTTGCATCTACTGAGCTAGATGATTTAGGAGAAAATTCTCCCTATTATGTGTCTCAAGCAATCTATGATATCCCTGCCTAGCCCTTGACTGCCAGCACTAAAATTAGAGGGCGACCAAAAGAAGACCAATTTGTAGGATTTGTGTAGGATAAGGAAAACACCTGGACACATTATTTACCATTTAATTATATATGACTGATGTGACAAGAGGTGGTGTAAAAAGTCTTGGCTCTTGCACAACAAATGTTCAGATTTGTAATATTAATTACAGCAATTGTTACAGGAAATCTACAAATGAAGAAGAGCCCAAACTAGACTAGAGAATACAATTTTTAAAGCCAAATGAAATAGTAAGAGAGAATTTCAGGTTCCTAGTGGGTAGAGGGGCATGGGGCTGGTGGCTTTCATGCTGAGTTTTGGGCAAAAGGGACAACTGAATCCTGCAGCAAAGTTTAATTCCCTAGTGTCATTTTTAGAGGGCTTGTCTAATTTTTAGCATTGGGATCTGCTTATAAAAGGGGGAAGAATCTTTTGTAGATAGGTACAGCTTTCTCATGTACTTTGCTACATCCAAAATATGAGAAGAGGAAAATTACAGATGCCTTTGAAGGGTCTCAGTGGCTGCCCCATAATGTCAAGGAAACAGCTTTGGTCCACTGCCATCAGAATCTCCCAGCTGTGGGGAACACAGCACTTGTGGTGCACTTGGCACCACAAAGGAGGGAGTCTTGGCTCTGAGCTCAGTATTATCTGTGCATTCTAAACAGAAAACTCAGATATTAGGAGATGATTCAGAAATATGAAGTTAAGATTACTGCAGTGTTACATCAAATTTCTAGTTTTTTCTTCAATCAGCATTTATTGTATGAATACACCATAGTAAAAATTTCAGAAATATGATGAAGCTGTACATTTGGAGAAAACTAAGCATCTGTGTTTATCACAAATCTTGCACAGGTTTGTGCAAGTTTAGTGAGTTCTGTCTGCATATTAATGTCCTTGTAAAGGTTGAAGTCTCTATATTAATTCTCTTTTTCTAATTGGGGAATGGAGGTGAGATGGTATTTATATCATTATTGTTATATGGCTGACATATGTCTAGATTGAAGAGGAAGCATAACACACACCTTTTGTAAAGAGAAAACAAACCAGTAAAAAAGCTGTCACATGAGCCTCTGCTTGTTCTTTTAAAGAACACCAAGTGCAAAATTTGTGCAACACAACCAGTTGTGTTGAAGACCTAATTATGGGAAAACTCTTTTCCTTACTTTGGATAAAATTTGTGCACTTCTACACTGGCCTGTTGTTGTATGTAAATACTTATATGGGTCTGGAATATATAGGGTATATGATTTCAGTCATTATTCTCTGCTTTTAGCTTTAACATTTTATTTAAAATTTCCTTACATCAAGAAAGTATCTTCCACAGTAAATTAATATCTGTATATAGATTCATAGAAAATGGCAAAGAAACACATATTTAATGCAAAAACTAAATCAAATGTTGAACTTACAAAAAGGAAGTGCATTAATAAATTGTATCCAGGTTTTTTTCTCAGCATTGAAGGTCTGTCTGGAATCTGAGCCTTTTTGAAAATGTCCTGTTTTTATACAGCTAACCAAAACAAGCCCACTCAAGCCCATTTTTAAACTGGACTTCTATGAATAATACAGTAATTATAAAATGAAAGTGATATTTTTATCCACTCAGCTTCTTAATTTCATTGAATTTTCTCAATTTTTAAAATGTTGCTGTGTCTTTTAAATAATGAACCAAACAATTTCATATATGGAAGTGTTCCACAAATTTCACAAATTATATAGATATTGCCACATAAATTTCAAGCCTTTGCTTTGGTAGAAATTAACTGGTAGCAGGAAAAATTGCAGCAGGTTGTCAATGCCTGCTAAGGATAAGAATAGCTTTATAATTACACATTTTCTTCTATCCAGATAAAGAGGGGTTTGAATTATCCATTTTTTTCCAGGGTGCTGTATATTTAAAAAGTATAGGAATTAAAACATGAAAACATTCTGCCTTTTGAAGCAAATTAGCAGTAAAAATGAAGTAGAAAAACATTTCTCTTTTCCTGACTAGCTTGCAACTAATGTGGGTTTCTTGAAGTTGTACATGCCCACAGCAAACAATAAATATATTGGAAAAAGGAAGGGAAAAATGAAAGAGTAAGCTGGCCACACGAAGCAGCTGATGTAAAGATGGAGAGACATAGCCATAGAAACTAGTCACATAAATAGTCATGAAATGAAAAGTTTCAGATTTGTATTGAAGTAAAAAAAAACTACTTAGAGAAAGGCCAACAGGCCAGACTAAATAATCCTCGACTTAACGTCCAATTCTGAATCACATATTAGCTGCAGAGATTTTAATGTAAATATGCCATTACACTGTCATTACAGTGATCAGGCTGCATGGCTCACAGGTCACATCTCAGCCACTGTTAATTTTGCAGGCAAAAGCTTTTTTTCTCTTGAAATGTTAATAACTTTCTATTAGTTAATGTAGCGTGACTAAAATTCAGATTAGATATAATTCATTTTAATATCTGTGACTGGCTATCCCGATCATTTAGCAATGGTTTCCAGCTGAATACAAGATGCTAAATTGGACTCATTTGCATAGCCCTGTTAAAGCAATGCCATTCTCTAAATGTAGGCATCTTCAAATTAATTTAAAAGATTTTTTTCCTGGTTTTGCTACCAGGATAAAATCTTTTGCTAACAACTAATTGAAGCTACTATGAGCCTAAGACACATCCTTTTCCTTCTTTTCTTAGGAACAAATCACTAGTTAAGATCATTAACCAGCAGAGGGGAAAAATCCACAGTGCTTTTGAGTGCTAAAATGGCCTAATTTGGAGCTGCAGACAGACCAACCACCACTATTTGCCAGCATTGAAATAAATACCCTTTCTCACTCTTGAGCATACTTAGCCTCCTTCCTGTGTGTCAAAAGTTAACATCAGACTAGCTTTGACATGATCACCAAATCCATTTGGTTTGTTTAAAGATCTGCTACAAAACATATATTCATTTAAGGTACAGTTGAGCTAAACTAGGCAGATCTCACTGGTCTTCCTAACTTATGACTTCAGCATGCTGGAAAACATGGGTCTTTATTAATCACTGATATTCTTCCCTGAATATGCACATATAACACCATTTAGTGGTAATGGGAGATACATTCACTGCACAAGGAGAGAATGGCCCTCCAACCTATCAAATCCTATCTTTCAATTCATTTCAACAAACTCCTGTTTGAGTTTTTTCTGGGACACTGGTCTGATGTAATCTTGAAGAAGTATGATCACGATTCTTTCTTTTAAATTACATGCAAATAAATAAATGACTTGATCACTTATATTGTATTAGTCAGTATGAATCACAAATTTGGCATACAATATATATTCCTGCATCCAGCTGTGAGTAATGCCTCTTGAATACTAATTAGACACTCACATATACAAGGACATAAACCAAGTCTGATTTTTTCTAGTATTTGTGTTGCCTCAGCACCTAAAAGTTCTCACAACCAAGGCAGGAGCCCCATCATTCCAGTGTGTGTACAAACACATGCAGTCACACTCTGAGGAGAATCTAGACAACTTGAAAACTTTCTCCTCATTTACATACATGTAGCCAAGAACAAGGTCAGAAACAAATAGAATATTGAAAATGTCATGGACTGACACTGCATCAGCTTATGTAACTGTAAAATTCTACATGCTTCTTGGTGAAAGAATTTACTAATCTTTAATTTAAAATGCTGGAGGAATGTAGAAGAAATAGTTGAGAGTGAGAATAGTGGTTAAATAGTGGTCCTTTGTTGCCACTAAGATCCCAAGATTGTGGTAGCTCTGTGTAAAAATAATGAAGCAAATATTTTTGATAACACATTCATTCACCTGCAGGACAGGACATTATTGCTCTTGTTTTCCTCTTGTTGTTAAAAACACAATGGCTATTTATTTAGGAATGTAGATACAAATTATGAAAAATCATGATCTCTCTGTCAGTTTTGGAGCTTGATGGCTCTGGGAGAAAAGGCCCCACCTGAGTACCAGGTATATGACAATTGTATGTATAGTAGGGAAGTGATATGTGACACTGTCAAATCTGTTGATTTGCTAATATTTATATACATGTTTTTATATATGTAATATCTCTTTACCTTTCTTTCAGCCACAGGCTTGTTCAGACAATGTAAAGGTGATTTTCTCTATGTATCATCTCCTCTACTTTCATTTAAGAGCTGCTGCATGTTCTGGAATGCTTTGGTTTCTGGAGTTATAAATGATTTCCAATGTTTTCATTGGGAATCTTTTCCGATCTCCAGCTCACTTGGTCATAAAAATGACCCTTCAAGCTCATGCAAATGGTTATGTGCAGGAATGTTGGACAGATGTGCTTTTGCAATTAAAATTAATTTGCACCCTGTTTTGCATGGGGGGTGAAAATTTCATATACAGGATTAATAGACAAAAATGTGCAACTTTACTAATTAACCAGCCACTTCAACAGCCTTGGTTCTGGGGCTCCTTTTTTGAATTTCCCCTGTAAAAATCAGACAGTTTTCTTGCTTTTTAGGAAGAACATCTATAGTCATGGATAGAATATTAACAATCATAAATTGGCTTCTGCTGGAGTAAATATTAAGTTTTATGTAAATGATGACTAATATTGCAACAGCAGAAATAAGGAATCTTAAATTACACATTTTGGTATTCATTTCAGAGGCAAGATAAGGTAAAACTGAGACCTGAATACCACAAACATTGAGAAAGTTTAAACTTTTTTGATAGTCTAGAAGGATTCAAGTGATTATTGACATTAGACAAGCCTGGCCTTTTGAGAATAGTTAGTTTTGAATTGGAAATATTGTTTTCAGATGTATTCCTAACTTAATCCTTCCATAAACTTTTTTTCTACTGTTATAACTCTGAGAAAAATAAGGTGTTGTAGGAAGCGGAAATGAACAAAACCACTACCAAATCTATGAAAACAGGTAAACCAAAAGCAACAATACTCCTTTCTGAACCTGTTGGGCAGCCAGCAATAGCACAGAGGATACCACACCTATTAGCTGTACTCCTCCAACTTGAGGTTTTCCACGATTGTGCTGGTTCTGGTCTGTCTGTCTCTCCAGAAATGTGGCAGGTAGGATTACTGCTAAGAAAGCCCAGATGAGCCTCATGTTGGAAGGGGAGAAGAAGGCTACTTCTAAATATTTTAATTGCTTCACTTTGGCTGGGAGTAAAAGGCTTACAAATGACATTTCTTATCAGCAACTACAGCCTCAAAGCATGTCAATCTGTTTTACCTTGTCAGTGAGCGAAAGGGCTTATGCACAACCCAATTTTACATTGACTAAGTCCATTGTTCTGTTCCAATGTTGCCATTTCTATTTTTCTCTGAGGTTATACAATTTCAAAATTATTTTGTATATATTTGATCTCTTCTATTTTCCATAGACCAGCCAGGTGATTTGTCAGCAATTCACTAGGAAGAAGGAAGGTAACAGTAACTGCTCTCTAGGGTGGGCTGTGATAAGAAGCAAGGGTTGGATTAAATTCTGCAGTGATTGACCCCAGAAAGTTCAGCCTCTTGCTTCAAGACCATTTCTTTCACACAGTCAGAAAGACACCACCCTTTCAAAACAGCAGAAAAATGCAGAGCTTGTAGTTGTGTTTGTTTACTCGTGCCAGGTATTTCCATATAGGAAATGCTTTGGGGCACAGGAGTCTTGGTTGAGTGGTTGATTTTCCTAATCAGGATAGTGAAATAAAACCACTTAAATTATCCAGTCAGAATTATCTTCATATAGCTCAAATAGCTCCAAATATTAAGAGAGAACTTTTATCAGTCGCTTCGCTTAAAAATAACATGTAAGGCAACCATGACTAGTTTATGGATATTTTGTTAGTAGGAGAAACTAAATTCAGCAGATAAATTATGCATTACAAATTATTCCCCCAGGATTCAATTCAGAATGCTATTATATTTCAAAATTCTGGACTGCATTTATATCTTTGTTTGGCTGATCATGAGACAGACACATAACAAAGCACTGTGTGTAAGCACGTTCCTAGAGCTTGGCCCGTGTAAGTCCAATGGTTAGCAGCTGTTCTTTCATGTTGTTTCCAGCCAACCTGATACAACTTACTTTTCCTCAAAAAGGTGGCTTCTTTCATAATGCATAAGGCATAAAGACTTTTGTGGCTCTCTTCTGGACTCAAGAGGGAGATTATTCCAGCTGCCTATATCTAAAGTCTGTGCTCAAGTGCAGAGGTCAGAAAATTCTCCAGCCAAGAGCTAATACAGCTTGTTGTGCCTTCTGAGATTTCTGGTTTAAGAATACTTCTTGCAATGTGACTGTCTGACTATAGAAATAAATAGGCCTATTCTACCACATTTGAAACTGTGCATCCTTTGTCTAGCTCCTAAATTGTAACATGAATATATAGTTAAGTGCTCAGCTTGTCCTTTTTTCTAGATCTATATCCTGTAGGGCATTGAACTGAAGTTACTTGTGTCTCAGATCAAAGTCATTTCACTTAGAAATTCAGGTTGAGCTTGAAGGCACAGTCTCTTAAGTGAAGGTCAATGGTTTCTCCATTATAGCACCCAACCTCAAATTATTTTTGCAATTAGTAATATTTATATCTGTTTTTATAGTGTAAAAGAATAAAGAAAGGATAGTCAGCATTTTCAAGAAATACAAGTTAAAGGTGTCCTATCATTTAAAATGATATATCATGTTAGAGAGGAAACTTAAAAGCTGGCATATGCAATCTAAAATTAAATACAGATTTTGAATTTCAGGCTGCGAAGCTAAAAAGATCAAAGGAAACTCTTTACAGTTCTTCAGAATTTGGTATTATACTTCCCAGGAGGTCATTTACTCCCATAATTTAGTCTGACTTATTTTGGCTTGAGTTCCATTAAAAGTATGTAGGAAAGTGAGGGTCTCTTTTTACTTTAATTTTTAACTGCAACCTGTCAGTTAAAGGAGAAAAAAAAAAGAGAGAGAAAAAAGAGTGTCTGGAAGAGGATGATCTACAGAAGTACTAATAGCTTTCAAATCTTTTGACTTTTTGAGCCTCATATGGCTAGAAACTTATCTGGAAAGATTGTATTTTAACCCTTTTGACTGTTCTTGGACATAATGTGTGCTTTTATTGAAAGGGAATATTATTCACTGCCCTTGAACATATTCTGTCATTTCCACAATAACATCTCCCTTGACAGCAATGCCTTGACTTGGACAAAATAATAGAAGGACCCAAAGTTTAAGGTTCCTAAAGGCAAACATCAAAAGAACACCTTTGTTAAGTCAGACAGGTATCCAGAAGTTTACCTACTGTCTGGAGAAACCCAAAAAATGAGCAGGATACCTGCTGGGATGTGAAGACAGTGCTGATAGGGCTGAATAGACTAAAACAGAGTTTCACTTCACTGCATTTTGGGAGCAAGAAAAGCAAGAGTAGTTTGGAAAAGATGAGAAAAATTGAAATAGCAATAGCTTTTGCCTTTTAAAAAAGATGTGATATAGTCCTGAGGTCACTATTTATTTTACTTATACCAGTTTCCACAAACAAGACGTCAAAAAATAAGATATAAGAGACACAAGTACTTTATCTTCTAAAAACAGATTAAGACTGCCTGGTGGAAGCAGTAGAGTTTGTATTCAGCAAGATTCCCTATGCTGAAGTAGGAAGTCATCTTTCCCCTCACTACCACCCCTTTTTCCACTGAGGAATGTGAAGAGGCTGAATTTTCCAACAACAGCTGAATTTTCCATCTGCAGGAGGTTGGCATTGGCCAGGCTTAAGGCTGGAGAATGAGGCAGTGGGATCCAGACTGTGAAAAGGTTTTCCCTCTGTTTGACTTTCAGACTTTGCACTGGTCCTGAAGAGTCCCACCAAAACTACCCAAAAGCTGTACAATCTCTTTACTTTTCTATATTATAGGATTTGTTTGCAGGAGTAAGTTTTATTTTAAGATTTATATTCAGTCACACTATATGTTTGTGTGTGTGTGTGTGTATATATATATATATATGTTTTTCTTCTCTTTTTTTGACCACATGATTTCATTATTTTGTCATTTTACACTTCAGCAGCTATATTGTACCCAGTTCAGTGAGATTCATGCATTGGTTGGTGACTCTTTTATTCACCCCTTCTCTCCTTGTTGGTTTTCATTTACCTTCTAAATTGTTACAACTAGAAGTTTTTGAGTAGGTTTTTTTTTTCCATCTCTTAAATGCATTATGGCAAATAAAACTACAAAAAAAAAAGTCATCTTGGACTGTAAAGAACATGATGGACTAGTCTTGTCTCTGGCACTTGGGAAATGTGGGGCTCTTGCTGTTCCATTAGAGTAGACTAATGACGGTCTAGTGTATACTAATAATTTCCCAGCAAGATACGTGCTTGAAAATATCTTCCCATATGATTAATACTTCTGAAAAATAGCTGTTTCCTTTTGACAGAACCAAATGGATTAGAAATGTTACAAATGCTCCTTTTTTTTTTTTTTTGCAGTAAAAAGGAGTAGTGGCAGCAAAGAGGTTAATTCTCATCTTTTCATGAAGGTATCTGCTTAGAAGAGAAGTGATTAAAGGAGGGTTTTTTGGCATAAAAGTGTTTTTTCTAATCTTGTTGAAGTGCCTAAAATGTGTTTGAAGAGCCAGATAAAAGCATGGACTTCTTTTTTAATGAGTTACCAGTTATATGTACCAGTGTTTTATTTTGCTTCTGTCATTGAAACATGTTTTCTTAAAATGTTTTCTCCTTTACCACAGTCAATAAGTAATAATGATACAAATTATTTAGAATAAATTTCAGCATTAAGTACAAAAGAACAGCTCTCTCCTAAACTTGTACAACTGCATAAACCAAGCCAGAAATAAACTCTCAATTTAAAGAATTCTGGGCATAACTTCAGAACATTCTGACAAAATCAGAATTTGAGTTGCAATTTCTCAGCAAGGTATCTACTAGACTGAGGGTATCCAGAAAAAAAAATAATCAACATATTCCTGCTAACTGTGGTGCCCAAAATGGTTATACTGATGTAATGCCAGAAATCTGATCCCCAGTTTCCTTTCCTTTCCTTTCCTTTCCTTTCCTTTTCCTTTCCTTTCTTTCCTTTCCTTTCCTTTCCTTTCCTTTTCCTTTCCTTTCCTTTCTTTCCTTTCCTTTCCTTTCCTTTCCTTTCCTTTCCTTTCCTTCCTTTCCTTTCTTTCCTTTCTCTTTCCTTTCCTTTCCTTCCTTTCCTTTCCTTTCCTTTCCTTCCTTTCCTTTCTTTCCTTTCCTTTCCTTTCCTTTCTGCTTCCTTTCCTTTCCTTTCCTTTCCTCTTTAATGGGGGGGTAAATTATTTTCTTTATTTAGATATCAAATAATTGAGCCTGGTAGAAAATTATTTACATTAAAAGAGCCATCACTTAATTTAAATCACAGATGATAGAATCCCCCTGCCTTCCACACTAGAAGGAAGAAAAAACCTCACTGTAGTCAAGGAACAGTCTAGCTAAAAAGACTAGCATTGTCCCATACTGCAAATGTTCTCTGCTGGTATTAGATCATTCAGTGGAAAATTAGGTGCAAACCTAGGTTGTTTATTGAACTTAAGGCATACATGTGTAAAGACAGCTCTCTGTTCTTACAAAGGTATCGACTGCTTCTATCATCATAGGACTTCCCACTATGCTTTACCACTGGGGAAGGAAGAGATCCAAAGCAGAGAAAGAAAAGCTGTCTGAGCACATGCAGAACTTCCCTGAACAGCAGTGGTTTTTTGTGCTTCTACCATGTATTAGAAAAACTATTATGACTAAAAAAATCATCTAAAGGCAGAGCTGATATAAGCAAAATGAGTCTTACCTGTGACCTCCGAGGACCCAGCTCTCTGCTAAGCAGCATCATTCCCTTGAACCCTATGTCTGCAAAGTCCTGTCTACATCAGGGCATCTAAACAGGCTGACCTTCATGGAGCACACAATAGATTGATGGATTAAAATGGCCGTGAGGAAACTTCACTGCACCATGGAATCTGGGGGACTTGAAAATAAATTAGTCAGTGTGGCATGTTAGGAAAAGTTCTAATTGTACATAGTTCCCAGAGAAGTAGTTAGGCCTTACATTAAATCTGTTCCTCTCAGTGATTGAGATTCTTCTCCATGTAAAATATTTCTTTTTTACTATTCCTCTGTCCTCTTCATCTAAACCTGTCTGCCCTCTCTTTCCCCAGAAATTGCAAGAATTGGAAGGCGCAGCGGTCCAGCTTCAGTATCCATTGAGATCAAACCTAAAGAAATGGACCCATCTCTATTCAAAATGAATTTCCTTTATACAAAAACCACAAAGGAAACTGAAGCTACATTTCTAAATACTGAAAAGCAAAGAATAAAAGGTGACTTTTCCCTTAAAGTGTTCTATGTCAACGTCATTTAGTGCTTTGGCAAATCCCAGGATATTCTAGGAGGACTAGTTTAGGCTAGCAAGCCATGCATGTACCTTTTCATTAGCCCCTTATTTTCAAACAGAGGCCTGCAGAAATTCCAGTGCTCTGAACCCTCACAGGGGGATGGAGCAAACAGAAAAGATCTTGTTAAAACTGTCCTTCTCCAAAGACTACCTTTTTTGCTTTTTTTTTTTTTTTACTTCTTTTTAAGTACTCTTCTGTGGGGAAAGTGAAATTAAGTTTAGCTGAATATGTCCTCACCATGCCAGCTTCCAGTATTTTTCTGTGTTGGGCAGTGGCACCAGTCAGTCGTGGCATTGCCTCCTGTTTGTCTCTGGTAGGGTGCATGAAAGGCTGCTGAAATGCCAGCTGAAATGACCTATGTACATGGACAGATTTTGTGAGATCAGACTCTGTATGTGCTAAGGCTTCTTCTCTTCCTGTGTAAACCCATGATTAGCTATCATGGCAATACAGTTACACAGAAACAGTGCTTACCCAAGGCCAGTGCTCTGCTCTGGCATGCTGCTTTCTGTCAGTCATGCCTCAATGTGGAATCTTTTACTTCACTTAGGAGCATCTGGAATATAACTCTGTCATCCCTAGCAATTCCTCTCTGCTTTGCACTATTGCCTTTCTTTTCAAGTGTCTCTGATAATTGACATTTTTCCTCTTTTCTCACTTTTTAATTCTTTATTAAAACAGTCTTTTTAATTCTTTATTTTCTGCCTTACAAACAGTGGCTTTTTTGTTTTGTAGTTTTCCCTTCTGGACTTTTCCCTTTTAAACTTTTGCTTATCTCTGGGTAAGCTAATAGATCTTTAGGTTATGGGCTTTCTCTTCACCACATTGGATCCTCTTCTTTGCTCTTAAATTTCTACCAAAAACTGTTTCAATATATTTTTTAAAATATTTGGTTGTATTTGGAACTCCATGTGGATGATTTCATGCAGAAATTACAGGCAAATTATAGTGATATTGAGATTGCAACATTATGCAATATATATATGCATAATTCAAGCCAATCAATAAGGGTTAATGAAAGCTAGATCTCATCAGAATAACTTGATATCTTTTGATGACAACCTTAGGATGTTACACATATATAGGGAGAAATTATATTTTTTATGTGCAGTGTTCTGATTTGATTTCACCCAGCAGTTTATTACAAAATGTGAATATTACAAAATCAATGTATAGTACTTATTAAGTTGGTTAAACCTGATGCTGGTTTCAAAATGTAGTTGGAAATGCTGGATCATCCACTGAATATGAACATTTCTAGTGTGTTATGTTACTGTATTTGATCTCTTAATTCATGACGTAGGAGAAAAGAATCACTATAAGTTGCAGAAAACACTGGGGCTGTGAATAGAGCATATAAATAAGAGATGAAGGAATAATGAAAACTGTTATGGGCTACTTTGGTCGCAATTAAGTTGGGCACAATGAAACCATGCATTTCAATGAATGTAAGACCATATACTGAGACAAAAGGAAGTGGGGGGCACTTAAAGGTGATTGAATTTATCATAGAAAATAATTACACTGAAAGGACTGGCAGCGAAGAATGTTTTGTGTAAAATTTCAGTGTGACCATGAAGGCCTTAACCTGGCGAGGAAAAGAAAGGACTATAAGTAGGAAACTCCTTTGCTTCTACGGTCAGTAGTGATGTCTCCTGAAATTCTGTGTGTTATTCCAGAAACCATGCTTGCAGAGATGTAGAATAATAACACAGGAGTCTAAGAAGAGACAGGAATCTCCTTAAAGGCCAAACAATCTGTCTAGAAATCTGGAAAGAACTGCCTGTCAATTTGTCAACCTAAAATTTAAGCGCTGATTTATTTGCAGTCTATAAGCACTTACACAAAAAGAGAGATGTGATAATATGTGCCTCTTCATTCCAGTTAATTAAAACCAACAATATTTAGTGAATCCAAAGGACCTCATAAACTCATGATTGAAAAAATGTATATATATTGTCCTGTTGAGGATCTTTAATCATTGGAACAATTTATGCAAAATATAATTTTTCCATCACTGAAAATTTAGACATTAGAGCTGGCTGTTTTCCTCTGAGAGAAAGGAAAGACTGAGCAAAACTGTATTTGAAGAACTCCTGTGGTATACAGGAGGTCAGACAAGATGTTTAGATGTTCCCTTCTGTTTTCACAGTCTATGAATCTAAGCAGGTACTAGCTCAGAGAATTTATCATCCTGTCTTCTATGGGATTACTCATATACCTTGAGTTGAACAGGTGTTTAAGTGCTTTGCTGGATCAGGGCCAAACAGAGCTGGTTTTGTGCCATTTCTGTGCCCCTTTTGCAGCTGTGGCAGAACAGGACCTGAGGCTGGTGTGGTACCAGCGGTCACGCTGCTCCAAGTAATTGGCTTACAAAATGGTGCAGATTAAATGCTGCAACCTGGAATAATTTTGAAAAGAAGGCAATACTGGAGTACATGTGGAACTCTTAATACATAAAAATTACATCTGTGTGGCTCAAGTGCTGCATAGAAGGGGTTTTTGGAGTCCTGTTGCAATATTAGTCTGGGATATTGTTATAAATGTATCAGTTTTGCAGGGACATGCCACTCCAAGGTTAGAGTTACTCATTATTCAAATAAATGGTATACACAGTAGAAGACTCTTCTAATCACTTTCTTAACTGGTGTAGCTGCTGTAATATTACATAGCTGTGTAGGCAAGCTCATAGTAATCTACACTAGTGATTGTGCCTTTATTTTGTTTGCTAGCTTTCTCAATCCCTATTCTATGTAATAACTAATTTAATGATCTGGATTATGTCCAGAGATGTAGGATTATGTCTGGGCAAAGGATGCCTGAGTATTTTTCACAATTGATCTGATTTTGATGTATAGCAGATCAAAGCTGAGTTATGAAAGGAACAGCTGTATGGAATGTACCTACTTAAAGACATAATCTTACTGCACCAAGTGATTGTTTTTTTCATCTGACAACTTTTTTACTACTCTCTTTATGCTCATAATTGCTACTGCCTGAAAAATGTTATCTTTTTCTTGTATCTCTCCATATTTCTCCATCTATCTATTTATTTTTGGACAATATGCTAATGCAGAAGATCTGGTCCCCATGTCCTGCAACTTTTCTATTACAGCTCTCTGTTCACTATGTGTTTTATTTGGCTAGACCTTCCCAAAATATAATATACATAAATTTGTACAAAAGATACATCAAAGTGATATGTTAAAACTGTGTGAGGAGATGTCTTCTCCTCCTGTCATCACCATTTCTATTGACAGTAGCAGCTAATTTAAATATATTTGGAAATTAAATTTGGAACTGTTACAGTTCCAACTTTTCCCAGCTTTCTCAAAATATGTTTGGGAATTGCTGGTTCAATTCAAAATGCTGTAAGGTATGGCTTGGCCAAAATGCTGATATTGAAATTCTTGCACAAAATTATGGCAGGCACACCAACCCCAATGGTACTGCTTGGTACCTCTGGGGTACCAAGCCAGCAGGATTGGGTCACATTCTCTGTGTTTTGTTCCTCCAGGTGAAGTTGGGGAGCTAGAAATGTACAGTCCAGAAAGTTTCTTAAGTGAGTGGGACATTTATACTGTGTTCTTCAAAAGGTGCCAATCTGAGCACACACAGCATGTTCTGGGGTTTAGGAAGCCTGTCTAACACACACCATGCTCTAACAATGCTGCCCTTCCACATCTCCTTGGAGGAGCAGAGGAAGCCAGCTTGTCTCAGGGCAGTCTGATCCAGCATCACCTCGGGCATGAGGCTCAGAGCTGAAAGGCCAGAAACAAGTTTGCCTCTTCAAAGTGCCCATCTCTTTCAGAGCCATGTCAAGCACAGCCTTACAGGACACAGCAGTCTGTGATTTTAAAACGGGCACACATTCTTATGCATATCCCACTCTGGAAAATCTTTGGATATTGTTATTTGTGTTTAAAAGCCCTCAAGCATCTTCCTTGATAGGTCTGTATGTACACTGCAATTATGCATGCATACATTAAGCCCTAAATGAAAACAAAAGGCATTTAACGTTAATTACTCTAGAAAGTCACCATATTGTGATCACACACAGCACCACTATTGCTGCCCAGCTAGATATCCCACTTTCCTGCAAACAACAGAACCAAATTGAATTACATAAAAAGAAGCTACATACTGACTCCCAGCAGTATGTTTTGACAAAACACTTTGTCTACTTAAATGATTTCAGAAGCTGTAGTCAAAAGCCTTGACTGCAAATAATGGGTTCATAAAACCTATCTTTAAAATTTTACCTGACAGTAATGCTGTGCAAATACCTGCACTTCTAGTTCACCTTCTCCACTTGTTTACATCAGGATTTTAATAGAGTGGCTGTCACAGAACAACAGCTAAAGGCCACTGTTTGATAAGTTACTGTAAAAATAGACTGCTTAAAATGAGAATTTCCTCCTAAATTCAGTCATCACAAAAAGGTGGTGGGTAGGAAAACAATGAAGAGAGACAATTTCTAGGAGGACTGCAATAAAGTCTTTTCAAGTTCAGTGACATTCTAACCTGCAATGACTTTGCAAGAAACTACATTTCCCACCTGTCTTCAGTTTTACTGAGAAGTGACAAAAATAAAAGGAGAACAGGAAAAGTCAGGAGAGACAGACAGATAGATAGATAGATAGATAGATAGATAGATAGATAGATAGATAGATAGAAAAATAGATTTTTTTTCAGATTAGCTCATTTAACATAATATTTGAAGAATATATTGACTAGGTCTCCTTAACCACCTGGAGAAAGAAACTAAAAACCCAGAGAAGTCTCAATGTTTACCTGAAGAGCAAAGAACTAATGAAAGACCTTCTTTGGCCCCTCTTTTTCCAATATTTTGGGGCACTAAATTAAAGGGCAGAAGCCATTTATTTGCAATGGTATCAGTTTAAGTGGAGGTAACTTCCCCATTCCATCATTTTAAGGGGTTCACTTGAAGTAAGCTCTCCCTTTTCCAGCATTTTAAGGGTTTAAATCTGCATTTCAGGGTGCTTCTACCCATGCCCTGGTACCAAATATCTTGTATAGGAGCAACTCTGGCACATACATAATCCTAACACCACCCAAGAGTCAATTATTTTTCTTATTTTTATTTATATGACCCTAATTAGAGATCCCAATGAGAGTTACGCTATTCATATAATTTTTATTATTCTCTACCAAACTGTAAGAAGGGTTAGGGTTAGGGTTTAGGGTTAGGGTAAGGGTTAGGCCCTTTTGGGTTAGGGTTAGGTGTGGCAGAAGCTCTCTGGCTACAGAGAGCAGCACATAACTTTCCCAGGCATCATCATGGGAAAGGCTCTGAGAAGATCAGAGAAAAGAATGAGAAAAAATTCTTATCTTCACTTGCTGCACCTGTTATTTTGAACATGTGGAATGTGTTATAGAGATTTGTTTACCAAAGGGTGGTTTCTTAATTAGCCAGTTGTGATTGTGTTTGACTGGAGGACCAGTTAGGTCCACCTTTATTGTCTATAAAAGCAATGGGTTTCTTAACAAGTTTAGTATAATAAAGTGATTGATCAGGGTTAGGGTTATTCATTGTTAGCTTGAACAAGTCAGTATATAACACTGCAAAGGCTTTAAACATTTATTTACATCTAAACCAATAATAATAGCTTCATAGCTTGGGGTTTTTTCCTCCCCTACTTTTGTTTTCTATGAGCCCATGCAGTTGCTGCATGGATTGGACCCACGCCCAGAGCTTTGGGTAGTACTGACCTTGCTGTGCAAAAAGCACAGAACTGGTTTGACAAACCCCTTGTGCACTGGGGTCCCTAAAGCTACGAGCCCCTTCTCCTGTCCTCTTGGCTCTGCAGGCTGCAGAATGCCCCTGTCAAGGAGATAGACACCTGTGTTCACCTTCCTCTCTCTACCTTATCAATACCTAGTGCTAACAGCACAAAATAGCTCTGCTTTTTTCTTTCATTCTAAGAAATGCTGAAGACATGCATTGGATACTGTGCTTACATCATGCCCTCAAATTCCTTTCTGGGCAATGCTAAAATGCTATAAATTCTCACCACAGTTATTATTAAATAATTTGTACCTTTTTTGACTTTTTGACTTCCAGCTAAGACAGTAAAACACTTTGGTGTTAAGAGAACACTCAATGTTTGCAGAAGAAAGAATTATTTCTGGTTAGGACCCTATGGGGAGATATTGCTGCCTTTTGGGTTTCTGTTGTCTTGCTTCAATTCCCTGTCACACTTTTTTGTCTTTTATTGTTATAATTATTACTTTTTATCACAGTAAAAACACAGCAAAAAGTCTGGACTATTTTTGAGACACTCTTCTGCCCACTATTTTCAAGGTTCCAGAGTATAAGAGCATAACTTTTCCTCATTTGCTGAATGTAAGACATCTTCATGGGAAAGGGGATTTTAGGTATAGATCTGAAATATAGATCTGATTTTTTTCTTTTTTTTCTTTTTATTTTCCTCCTAAAAGTGCTTTTCAAAAAACAGGAATGATTAAGTACATTCATACTCAAAGATCCTGAGAAATTGACTCATCTTATATGCTATGGGAAGGAATTTAAGGGTATGGCCCCAAAACCTGTGCTCTGATCATCAGTCAAAAGCTCTGCTTCTTATGGTAAGTTGTTTTTAAACCAACAGTACCTGAGAGATGTGTAAGGAAAATTAAGATTGCATATTGATGGAAAAAATGTAAAATACTCTAAAATATAGGAGATAGGGTGATGGAAACTGACCCCAGTCACCTATTATTTGTGTAATTTTAATTACTCTCTCTTTAATTTAAGCAGCTGACACACACTTTCAGTGGTGTTCAGAAAGTTAATAGGGCAGCTGAGTAAGGATTTTAAGGTCATATTCTTGTCCTTTGGTGCTTATTTTATTTATTAGCTGCTGCATTAATATTCTTATGATTACAGAAATGATCATTTATGTATATAATGCATCTTACAATAGTATACAATTATGAATATTGTAATATATATTTCTTAATATATTTTCTCATCCTTTATTCTTTAGTACTAAACTCACAAAACACAACAGCATTTAGATCAAGCTGCTTCTTTCCTTACAGTATTTCTTAATTACGGTATGTAGTCATCAGTTTGCTGACAACCATTTTCCTGGATGTCACTCTTTCTCTGATTCCACCCCTCCTGACTGAAATTAAAATATCGACATAAATAATTTTGCATGAGCAGTGGAAAATTCAAAGAGGCATTTAAAGCAGAGGAGCTTCTACATTTATTGTTTCTATATACATGCATTTGTCTGTGTTTTCCAGATATATAAATGGTAATTTAAGCAAAATTAGTGTGCTGTCTCATCCATGCCTTGCATGTAGATAAATGATGACTTACCTGCAGTTAATTTTTTTTTTTTAATAAAAAAACCCCCATGATTTGCATTACAAAACTAGAGGGAATCTGATGGTTCTGGGCCTTTTTTATCTTTATGGGTGAAAGGAATGGGGATTGTTAGACTACCAGTGTACATAGAGTGGTCTGCTCGTTTCTGTAAATACTTCACCCATTTTTCTGCTCCCTTCTTTATACAGCTCTGTCCCTCTTGATCAGTGAGAAAAGAGAGGCAAAAGAGGAGCATGGAAGTGGCTGGGGACCTAGCTGCAAGTCACAGCAAGGGCATTTAAAAATTAAAGGCAGGCAAGGAAAGCATCCTCCAAGCACTTGGTTGTCAAGCTGGAGATGGTGATGTTCTATAACCAGGAAGAAATGATGGTGATGTGCAGTTCTGGGGCAGCTCTGCTGAGCCCATTGCAGAAGGGACAGGGGGAGCTGCCAAGTAGCTGCCTAAGTAATTTTTCTTATGGAGACATCTCTGCACATTTCTGCCCCTCCAGACAGGTCCTGCTCACCCTCTACTTGGCCAGGTATGCAACCTGCAAAGGGAACCCCCGGCTCCCAGCCCTCAGCAGAGATGTGCCTCCATACAACGCCAGGCCTCTCACCCCTCAGGTTGGTGATCACAATATAAGGTACAGTAGTGAAATTGGTCAGAAATATTTAAACTGGACTCATGACTGTTAAAGTATTTCTCATAATTCATTGTGTTTTCATGGGAATTGGTTTTTTTACTGAATAGGCACAAATCATTGCTTCTCTGTTCAAGAGGTTATCTTATGATAGACCTTGCCAAACCTTGCAAGTTTTATAAATAACAGCGTGTATGTGATGTAGTGACGCACACCAGTAAGTATTCTCTGTTTTAAATTCATTGCAGTGAATCGATCTCATAATGTTAACAAATCTTTTTACATATCCTCCTGAAATGTCTATTCAACTTAAACAGCAAGGTTTAGACATTGAGCAATGGCTAATGAGATCATGGTCACCATTAGGATCTGAAGAGTTATTGAGATATGAGGGGGAGTATGTTTTCCTGCTGTCAATAAATGTTGTAAATCCTAAATCAGACAACACTGCAGTAATATCAAGGCCCAGAAATCTAAAGGTGGCATAAAAATTCAAGAGCAGGAAAGATTCAAGAGCTACTAAGAGCCAGAACTGTTTAGTACTTCACAGAATGTGCATGTATGGTCAAGGCAAGTTTCAAATATGATGCATTGTCATCCATCTATGTTTACTTCTACAACTGAGTGAAAATTCAGTCTTCGGTGCATAATACAGATAGGCCTGTGGAAACACTCATCATTTTAATCCCAGCATGCTAATGCCCCCGGTGTAAATACAGATTTCTCAATTAAATTGAAGTAATTTGATCCAAGAACAAGTCTCACAGGTGAAAGTAAAGGTTTCAGTAACAACAGCCTCAGCTATTCATTGTTGGAGAAATCTTTTCCACTGAAGGGTGTGTGGCTCAGGCTTAGAGCTGTACAGGACTTTGGACTCAGAAACACTCCAAAATGTACATGTTTTAGTGGGAAAACTATGAAATAGGCCACAGCTTGGCTATGCTATTGAGAGTGCACCTCTATATCCCATAGAGTTAAATTCCTGAGGCACCCTTGGATCTAGCACAGTGATATGAAGCTCTGATGCTTTTTCTGGAATCTCCTTTGATGAAGCTTGTGCCAATTTCTTTCTAAGAAATTTCCAGACCCACAGACTATTTTAAGGGATAGGACAAAACGTGAGTCTTCAGCCAAAGAATAGGAATCATAAATGAGTGAAAGGACCACACATTAATACAACCCATGTAGCCTTATTTACAGTATTTTGTATTTTTAACTGCTGGATATTTGTAAAAAGTCACCATCTCTATTGGCATTTGACAAAGGACACAGTTAAATGGACCTGGCATTTTCTTATTCATGTTGTTGATCTACTTGAATTAAGGTTCAGTCACCATATGATACCATGCATTTTATGGATTAAAAAGAGACCTTGTTCCCATGTAGACAAAAAGATCTAATATTTCTTCCTGAAAAGTTTGACTTAATTCTTTTTATAATTAGAAAAATATTTTTCCTAACTCTTCAGTGATGACCTCAATTTGTGTGCTTTGTTTCACACAGGTATGTGCCTTGCTTGTACATATCTTTATAGATGCACTTTCTGGAATACATGAAAATTTTATCTCAATCACATTTTTCTCTGAATTGTACCACATAATTTACTCACTTTCTTTAGTTTGTTCATTTTTAGGCCACAAATATTATTAACCCACAGAGATTTGTTTCTGCTTCCTTTAGTTAATTAAACACACCATTGGATTTATCTTGTGCTACCACCAGGAGGGCACAAAAATGAAATACTGTATCACTAGATGATTCATTCATTAGCATAAAATAATCAGGGCTTTTGAATATCTGCGCTTCTATGTCTCAGGTTTGGTCTTTTGTGATTGCATCTAAGAAGCAGCAGCATCAGTAAAGGGATAAAGAAGAGAGAGAGAGAAAGAATTACAGAGAAGGAAGGAAGGAAGGAAGGAAGGAAGGAAGGAAGGAAGGAAGGAAGGAAGGAAGGAAGGAAGGAAGGAAGGAAGGAAGGAAGGAAGGAAGGAAGGAAGGAAGGAAGGAAGGAAGGAAGGAAGGAAGGAAGGAAGGAAGGAAGGAAGGAAGGAAGGAAGGAAGGAAGGAAGGAAGGAAGGAAGGAAGGAAGGAAGGAAGGAAGGAAGGAAGGAAGGAAGGAAGGAAGGAAGGAAGGAAGGAAGGGAGGGAGGGAGGGAGGGAGGGAGGGAGGGAGGGAGGGAGGGAGGGAGGGAGGGAGGGAGGGAGGGCACAGCCATTAAAATTAGCAGGTTTCCTTAAGAAAAGAAACATGGAATTTGACAAAAAAGGAAAGTCCACAAGCTTGCCAGGAGGCAGATCTAATTGGCACCTGGAACATAACATGGGAGTAATCTAAAGTAATTCCCTACTCTGCTACTAACAGAGATTGAATAATTACAAACCCATTCTTTCTCTAAAATGACTTCTTCCTTTGGGTGACAAAAATCCTGGACTACCATATGGTCCTGACAAATATTTCTACTGATTCTACCTAATGTTTATCAATGCAAAGTAATATTATTTAAAAAAAAAAAAAAAAAAAAAAAAAAAAAAAAAAAAAAAAAGAACAATGCCCCAGGATAACATACATAAATATATAATGACACATGCAGATATTTAATGCATCTTGCACCTGCTTGGAGAGACCTTACCACAGAATGTCAGAGAACACAGATTTCTTCAGAGGCTGCTCACTGTCCCCCTTACTCCTCTGGGATCACAGTCTGATTTGCCTTCATCCTGGGACGTAAGGCTGCTGTTTGCTCAGACTTGGTGGAAGAATTTGGATCACCTGTAGAGAGAGCACACACCTAGGCATTACCTTGGGCCCCCTTCAAACCCTTCTCCCTAGGTATTTCTCCACCCTTCCTCTCAGTTTTTCATGATTGTATAAAAAATTAATAGGACTCTGATCCATATTGCCTTTTCTCCCTAATTGCATCAGAATGTAGGAAGGTGAAGCAATGATATAAGAAGGGAGGCTGAGGCTCCCTGCCCAAAGTAGGGAAATCCACTTACAGAGAGGACCCCTCTGTGTACAGACAGAGTTGGTGTGACCTACTTCTGGGACCTTTTTTCCCATTTTTGGGAGAGACACTATTAATTCATTCTTTCTTTCTGAGGAATAAAATAAGAACCCAGACACATTGATTATTAATCATTCATCTGGGGACTCTCCTCCCTCTTGACCAATGACATAATCTTCAGTGAACAATATGTATACTGCAATTGACATTTGCACAAAAAAAATCAGGTTATATTGTATGCATCTGCACTAATAAAAATAGTCATCTTTCAAATCCTCCTTTTCAAAGTCTCACTGAACAGACTTCGATATCTATATAGTATTTATTCTGACCTTCACCTCTCTGATCTTCCTGCACTGGAGAACTGTACAGCAATACAATAAAAAAGAAGCATACTTTATTAAAATACACATTTAGACTGCAGTCTTCAGAAGCTCCAAAGTTAGGTGTACAGGAACCATTGCATCCATTTGGAGGTTCAGCCTCTTTAAGCCTCACAGGAATGTTGAGCATAATTGTCACTCTGAAAGTCTGCTGCATAATTATCTTCCAAGCAGCACCACTGATGTGTTGTGTGATTGCAGTAACTCAACAATTCACCCCAAACTGAGGCTACGCTTCTGCTTGTTTAAGATCCTTATTTTTGATATCATAGGTGATTTAATTCTATCTGTTGTGGTGTCAAGAGTCATAGACAAAGATCAGTCACTCCTACTTGCAGATGAGTCACTCTTTCAGCATGTCCTACTTCCATAATTTCTTTTTTTTTTCTTTTTTTTTTTCCCTTTGCTTTGCTTTGGTTTGAGGGAGAATGAGGATGTATAACAGTTTCCAGTTCAATTGCATAAGCTCTAGTTTTCAATCATAAAAAACATCCAGATGCATATGAACATTTGAGCAATTAGGAGGCAGATATGTTCACTATTGTTGTATTAGCTTATGTAGAGATTCTGTTTTGGTTTTAGCAATTGCAATGAAAAACATCCAGGCTTAAAGCAAGCAATTAGCTCATGGAAATTCAGGTTTTTGTGAAAAAAAAAACCTGGATGTAAACCTCAGTATTCATGTTAAAATTATAATATTTAATTTGTGTGCTAAATAAAGCAATGATCTTTGATGCTGCTGGAGTAATCATGGAGAAAGCCACATGAGCCATGGCAAGATGAAGGGCAGTGGGAAATAGAACACTTCTGACACTAGGAAGGGCTCTGTGCCATTAGTATGGTTTTTTGTGAGTGTGGTAACTGCAGGAATCACAATAGAAAGTGCTGCATTTGTTTTTAAAATAGTATCTTTAAAAGAATGTTGCAGAAATTAACTCTATTTTAAAGATATTCTCTTGGATGATTAATCATCATGTGCTGTTGCTTTAACCAGTGACTCCCTGCAGAAACAAATGTTTAAATGTATGAGAAAATATTAGTCCTAATGATTTTTCTTGGAAAATATTGCTCATATAGTAATTTTAATTAAGGAATAATTTAGAACTTTTATATTTGTATTCCTAATGTCAAACTCTTTTGTTCTCACACTTACACCTCTGTTATTAATGTTAGCCATGGTTTGCAAAAGAGGAAAAGCTAGTTATCAATGAATAATTCAGGCTCCATAGCTGTCAGACCTCATTATTTTAAATAAGGCCTGGTAGTTCCAGTTGTAACTGGCTAATTGCATCATTTAAACTTAAACTGTTAGAATATTTCATATAATTAACAATTTTTAAAACTTTTAATACATTCAAAACTACTGTAGTACATAGGGCAATTTCCTTTAAATCAGGCTGAAAGAACAAAGAGAAATTTGAGTTGTGATACGAGTCCTCAAGTTGTTAAAATAAAAAGAAGAAAAACTGTGGTGAAATTGATGTATCCAGTAGTTAAAACAAAACCCTATCGGCAGAATAAAATGATGTAAAATGCTTTAAGAAGGGGAAGGTGAAAAAATTAAAACACCTGAAACTAATTAAAGTTTAAAAATTTAAACACCTGAAACTTATGAACGAAGTTGTAACCTGATACCGATGGAGTTCTTGGTGGCAAGATTGCTCCAGCGCTGTCAGTGAAAATGTTTTCTTTTGTGTGGCCATATTCTCTGCTCTGACAGTAAACATGTAATTCCCAAAGCTGCTACAAAGAGATGACATTATGAACTTCTTAAAAAACTGAACCAATATTTTTCCAAAAGAATCCAGGGAGTTATTTTAATTAATTAATAATTTTAATTTGTTTTTCGAAATTTGGAACAATATTTTAATTTTGAATCAATATTTACCCTTAATAATAAAGACTTGATAAATTGAGATGGAAATATACTTTACATCACATTTCTTCAGAGTGTATGGCAAGAAGGAAGAGTCAAGGGCCATTTATAAATTAAACTAATGTTAAAATGTTGTTTTATTTTTCTCCTTTAGCCTCATTCTCAGATTAAATCCAACAGACTTTTATATGTATCCAGCAATTGTAAAATGAGGGAGGTTAATATATACTTTTAAATAGAGCTATTAATAAAGACAATACAACTCAGGCTTTTCCTGAAAAGTACCTGCATGTAGTACATTAAGACTTGCAGAGTAAAGATTATCCCAACTATTTTTCAGTTGACATACTCAAGTTCCAGGCAAGGTATATATAATTTCTGCAGTCTCTGCCTTCCCTTCCCCTTACATCTGAAACAAGGTGAGTTTGTCTGGGGTTCAGAGTCTGGTTTACAGCTTTAATGGGAGGCTGTAAGAGAAAACATGGTAGAAAACCTGACTGCTGTAAAAAATAAAAAAACCTGTATCTGCTGTCTCTGGAATCACTCCAGCATATTGTTTCTTTCTTTATCTAATGAAACAAAAAATTAAGAAACACTACAACTTTCAGCTCTCACATTGAAACTATAAATTTCAGCCCACATAGCCATTAAGAACATCATTAAGGCTGTGGAAGTTACACAGCAAGGGCTTGGATCTTATCCGACATGGAGCAGCCTTGCATTGCTGGATATCTTGTAAAAGCCACCCCTACATTTCTGCATCATACTGGAGGTCATTACAGAATACATACAGAAACTGTGTGTGTTCTTGTGCCTCAGAGCAGAGCTGGTGCACCACACAGATTAGTTTCCTAGGTTTTCCACATGCTGAAACTGAGCCATTTTTATTTGTGCAAAAACCACATCTAGCAATAATTGGTCCCCACAGAGATACAGACTATCATATTTTCACATTCTTCTGAGATCTTAATGTTGAGGTTTCTTGGGAGATGTATCTCTTAAGAAGACACGCAGCATCAGGTTGAGTTTTGCAAATCTTTGCTTAAGGCAGATTTGAGGACTAAAATGATTTTTTCCCCACCCCTCAATTCTAAATCTCCCTCTTGGGAGATTTTCACCCCCGCACAGGAATCAGTACAAGGTTTCTGAAGGCAAGTCAATTAGAATTGAAATTTTCCATGTTACCTATATTTGGATAGGAAACATAAGCAAACTACCAAAATTGCAGGCTTGGAATGCCTTATTTTGACAGTTGTTACATTTTTGGGGGATATTCACAAAGACAATGGTTATCCCTTCTCAGAATGTAAGAAGTGATATGAAATAAAATGCTAAATGATTTCTGCACTTAATACTTTGAGTACCAAAGAGAAGTCATGCAATATCTGCTATGGTCAGGTAATATAACTTAAAGAAGGAGGTAGGAGAGACCAAAGATGATTAATTACACAAAATCTGGAGGTATAAAGTTGGTTGTAAACCTTTATCATATCCTTATGGATACTTCAACACCATCAGCTACAAAGTCCAAAGCTGCCCATGGTGAGGGAGCACTTTGTGGTGCAGGTGGTTAAGGGTAGTACTTTATCTGTCAGATTTGAAGTTGGCATTCTGAGGTGGAGGTGCCCCAACAGGGTCACAGCCTTGGCACTCTATGCCTGCAAACCCCTTTCGTTTCTGTTTTTTTATCACCTTAGCTCTGGTTTGATTAATTGAAGAATTTTTATTGGGTGAGTGCCTCATATTTAACAGTTTGGGAAGCCACATAGTCAAGACATGGAGACAACAGAGTTGTAGAAGCAATTAACTGGTAAAAAATGGAGCTCAGATGATATACATTTTGGATCATAGTGTGCCATTACATAGAAGAATATTCACAACTCTCTATTGGCGAGACAAAATAATCTAACAATACTCAAGCAAACCAAATTTGTAAGGTTCAATAAGAAGACCATTAAAATCATAATAATTTTGGAAGTTATGATGTTACAATGATATTACAATTTTAAATCTATACTGATACCCCTTCATAGCCTTAGTGTATTTTTTCCCTGTATAATTTCATATCATTGGGATACAGTCAAATAAAAATTAGTAAAACAAGTTGCATTTCAGAGGAAGAAAATATTTGCTCATCTTGTCTTGCAGTGTCTGGAGACTTCTGCAATTGTTTACTTGTTCACTTTCTGTAAGCTGTTGTCAGCTCAGCTGTCTGAACTACAGCTTCATTTTTAAATATTTTTCACTGAAAAAATAGCGACTAAGTCTCTGAATGTTTTATGTCTACAGCCACAGCAGATATCATGAAAAAAGAAGGCTTATGTCTTGAAATTACTCAGTGTTGGCTTCACCCTTGTCAAGGGCTGGCTCCCCATACGGAAGCTGACAGGTTTAGGGTACACTAGATATGTTTCATCAGTGAGAGGAATCAAGTTCTGTGTGTGTACAGAGCATGGTCTTAAAGTCAGTGATTTCACTGATAAAAAACAAAAGACATCTTTTTCCTTCAGAGCTGTAGACACCTGACTGAAAACCCAGGGTAACCAGACACACTGTAAGCGGGAGGTGCAAAGACAGCGGGTAGAGTGTTCCTACTGAGCACATCCACTCTGAAGGGTCATTCAAATGCCTCTCTGCAAAAAAGCCTGAATGTAAATAATGTCAACCGTCTATGAAAGCAGGGGATTTAGGTCACTGAGCAGTGTACCTTGGTTAAATTATGTTATTCTTTCAAATACTTAATGTACATCTGAGCTATCCACTTTGCTTGTCTATAAAACCTTCTCTAAGGAGAACTATCCACTGATTTAGAAGGGAAAGCAAACAAATGGAGGCTTGCAGTGCCATTGAGTATTGGAAAAAATGTTGGGTAAGGAAGACCACACATGATTTAGCCAAAGGAGAGCCAAAACTAACTGCAGGTGGTGAGAAGAAAGTGAAATGCATGTGAGCATCCCTGAGAACTGTGAAAGAGTGGGGCAAGTTTTTATTATTGGCATAAAAATATCACCAAATGTCTCATCATTCTTAGATCCATTCTCATTGCAGGAAAAGAAAGACTGAGGGGATGGTGGGTGCTGGAAGAAGCAAAACCTAATTTTTTAAAGAGTGCATAAAGGCTGGAAATTCAGTTAAATTTCAGGCTTATATTCCACTCTTTGGATTGAAATAAGACAAAAGTTTTGCTCAAGGATCTTGAAAATCCCATCTCCTTTCTCCACAGTGACTGGCAGTTAGACCTGCACAACTGGGCCAAGGAAGCTTCTGAAATTTTGACTTTTGCCAGTCTTTGAAGGAGAGAGTAATGTGGAACAAACAATCTCCTCCTCCTTCTATGTTTTGAATTTGACAGTTGCAGACTGTCCTCAGGGACTGTGACCTTAGCTCTTTTAGGAGGTCTGCATTGGAAACAGGTCCCCAGAACCAAACTGACCCACTAGTTGACAGAATCTTGCACAGCACCCAGGTTTGCCGTGGAGGAAGTCTTTCGTCTTTACAGACAGCTGCTTGGGGCATCAAGGTAGGGCAGCAGCTACCATTCAGTGTGGCATCTGTTGTGCAATGTGGCTGCTTATGAGCTTAGAAATCCTGTAATCAAATGTATTTCAGTATGGCAAGATGCTGTTACTTTTCTCTGTTTTAGTGCAAATTAGAGAGAACTCAGCTGTGGCTAAATACTTACTGCTTTTTGCTGTGTTTTCAACACAATCCTTTTATGTGTATGTACATCTTGCCTGCAAACATTCCTACACACTCAACAACAGATGCATTGAGGATAATTCTGCCAATTACAAAGCTACTAGGAGTGCTGTAGTTGAACTCTGAGTATAGAGCAGCCAGTAGTAGACAACAACAATTTTTGACACAGCCGGTCACAGCTGACATCTCTGCTCTTGATCCACTGGGTCACCTCAATCCTGTAAGAACACTCATCATGGAAATAGTCTGAAACAGACAAATAGTCTGAGCTCTCCTACAGAATATATTCTTGACCCAATCTGCAATGTTAAGAAAGGGCTCTGATAGCTGCATATATTCTCTTCACTCATAAGTAATAGGGGTGCACTGCTTACTGGTCCTAGTCCTTGTGGTCACAGTGGGATTGTCACTGTTTTATTAGTTACTTTTACACTTTCTGATGTTCCTGTAAAACAACATTCTGTTTCAGGAGATGTGCCTGTCAAGGAAGAAGGGAGAAGGTGGATGACATGATGAGTGGCTTCCAACACTTTGTTTATTTCTCCACGGGGTGGAAGCATTTTGTTAACTCTGCACTCTCAATGTGGATTAGTCACTGCTGCCAACATAAATAATTTCAAATATTTCACTGAGAATTGCTGCAAAGCTACAGGAGATTTTCTGCCTATATGACTGAGATTGTGTCTTCTTTGATTTCAACTTGATTTAATTTTGTAGAAGGAGAGGCAAATACAGGATGAGTGTTAGTGCAGCCCTGCAACTTGCATTATTGATACTTCCAAAGTGTCCAGTTCAAATGGGGGCAGAATGTTAACAGAACTGAGAGTATCAGTCTAGTGGCTGAAGGACAAAAATAAGCTGCCTTTTTGATCTTTGCTGGTCAACAAAAGCATGCTTTGCTAGCTCCAGAAGTCTTTCATGTGAGAGAAAATGGACAGAGATGAAAACTCGTGTCTGATCTAACACTTTGGCAAGCTTTATTTTCTTACACCCACAGGAGAAGATTTCTGGCTTTTCAAAAAAATGGACAGAAGTAAATCAGAAGTCCCTTTCTGCAATGCAGAAAGTGATTGTTAAAGTTTATTCTGTGTATAAAACCTGCTCTGTATGCAGAATTATAAACCTTAAAACTCTACCCTCCACTGAAATTAGATTGGTCAGAAAACCAGAGCCTCTGGGCATAAACCAGACCCTCAGTTCTCTGAATGGAATACAGTGTAAGATTTAGAAAAATATTTACTATTCTTGTCATCACTTTTCTGGCATATTTTTTTTGGAGAAGCTGGATCAGGCAGAGCTCAAAGCCTGATAAGTTTCTCTAACCACCGACTCAGAGTACCTATACCTGAAACTGAGCAAGTAATTCAAAATAATTTTCAGATAAATTAATTTTCTAATTTATTTTTTGCATGTAGAATACCTGTGAGCAAGTAATGAGTTCCATTAATTCACTAATTGTTTGAACATACTCCACATATTCTAAGTGATATTTCTATTACTTAGAATGGAGTGATTGGAAATTATTTGTTGAGTTATTTGCATTAAATATCTGTCCCTGCTTCGATGAGCTTTGCTGTCATTGTAAAGATAAGAAGATGAGAAATCTCTGAGGCTTTTGTATTTTCAGACAATGGGAACAGATTAGGGACAAGGAAGACAAAATGAAGATTAGGGGATTTTAGAAAAATAAACCTGTGTATTGCTGTTGGTTTTCATGTCAGAAAAAATGGATTTTTTTTGATTGCGGTACATTCATTTCTGTAGTGTTTAGAACCCTGTCTTGGTCTATTATTCTCTTTGGGTCACTCAGGTAAGGCAAAGACAAACCCTGATGCCCTGGACTGTAGCACAGTGCAAAGCAAAGAGCAAGTGAGAGAGTTTCATGGGAGAGGGGATGTCCAACTCAAGTTTCTCCTCTGTGAATGTTGCTGTTTTCATCCTGCTTGACATTTCTCAGAGTAAGCTGTATTTCAGATTAGTAGCCCTTGGCAGTAGGCTGGAGAAAGATGAGATTTTAGTGTGATATGTACACAGGCATGGGGGAAAGCAAAGAATATGTGCGAAAAATTGAAATGACAAGGTCACGTTGATAGCTTGGTTGTGGGAGCTGCCACGGTAGTTTGTTGCATTATGATTAGAGATGGGCCAACTAGCATGAATGAGATGAGAGCTGGTTTCAACCTTCATCCACTCCTCTAACCAGACTGAAGTGGAGCCCATGGTGAGGCTAAAACACATCTAGCACAGGTACATTTGGTTTCTCAACAGTATTTAATGAGCTTCTGCTTCTGATAATTTAGCTCTGAATAGGAAACATGAATCTAGAAAAATATTCAGGACATTAATCCAGTCTAAAATCCTTCAGTCTGGAAAATCTGATTGTATAAAACTATATAAAGACAATTTCATACCATTCCCAGCCTTCCATCTGTAACAAAGAGCTCCCACATCCTTGTTAATAACCATCCTGTTAACAACATGAAACAAAGTCTGCAAAGCTTTCAAATTTCAACACAGGATCTTTTTAATTATGAAGCCCTCAGATGAGATGCCAAGCTTCTGTCAAAGGGCTGAGTGTGAGAGTAGTCTGCGTACGAGGACTTGCAGTGGGAACTGCACTGAGCTAAGCGTACGATCCTTCTGTCAGCCCTTTCTCTTCTCTTTGGCTTTATCCTGTGGGAAGTAGCTTTACATTCCGCTTCAGACTACAAGGGATTCTGCGAAAGCTGAATTTCTGCACTGGCCGTGCTTATTCTGCAGTGTGTGTCACACTCCCTGTGGTGAGGGCTAAGTTCTCCCTATTTTGTGCAGCCTCTGTCTAATGCAGACAAAATTCCTCCTTCCCACAAGGATTCCAGGAGAAAGCAAAGGCAGAGAGCAAGGGCAAGTAGAGACAAGCAATGCAGTTTACCTTGGACTCCCTGTTTTGAAACACTTACTAAGCTCACTGAAGTAATAGTTGTGATTTGGTTGAATAACAAAATCCATATCCAGCCCATTTCTCAAAAGTGCAGTCAGTCAGCAGTGCAGGATTCTTCTCTTCCTTTTGCCTTAATAATGTCACTGCTTAGTTCTTGGTTACAGGTATTCATGATGATACGGTGGGGCAGAAATACACAGGAGTCCAGAGTGTTTTGAAGTGGCTCTAGGAGTCACTGAAATAATGACCTATATTGGTACAGGAAACTTTTTTCCTGACCATTTTCATCCTCAGTGTGCTTTACAGACCTGAGAACTGCATTTCTTTGAACTGTGGCAATGCAGAGCAGAAAGCAGCTTCTCCAGCTGAGGCTGCAGGGAACACTCTGCTGCGTGAGGACTGGAAGGATAAGCAGAGCTTCTCACCCATATCTGGATAAAGAATTGCACGTTAACATGCTTTCCCTTTCTTCCCCTCCCTTCCACTCCCCTCCCAAAAGTATACAGCAGTGAAAGAAGGTAACCAAAGACTCCTTTTCTCTTTTACTTGGAGGTAAATCAATCTGACCTACCACTTAATGAAATCTCCTTTTTACAGGATGAAGACAGCAGCTGGGAAAAACAGAAAAAGAAAAGAAAAAGGAGATTTTCTTCTTCATTTGTAAATTTTCTGTAAGGAAAATAATACTTGAAGTTAACTTTACCTGTGATTTTGAAACATATAGTTTGTTATTTACCCCCACTTATTTTCTTAATGGCTGGGCTTCCGTAGTCTAGTAAGTCACTGCACTTAAAAGGACCCTCTAGGAAAGGTGCTTGGATTTTTTAACCAATTATCATCCATTTCTGCAGATTTAATAATGCTCCTGCAGATTAAAAAATACTTCTGAAAACATGATGTAAGGCCTCAGAATACTGTCCATTGATACCTGCAAACAAAGTCCAATTTGCTCCTTGCTCAATACTTTTTTGACTATTGCAGTCTGATTTGTTACTGTAACAACTTTACTTAAATGGAAAAATAACAGGCATTATATGGCTGTCTATATAATACATAAATCATGCTTTCTTTTTCAAGGAGTTTAAAGACACATGACTTCGATGTTACTGAAGATTGTGTCATAATCATCAAACGGAGCTGGTGCCAAATAAACCAGATGGAGCTTTCAATCAACAAACTGCATTTATTATTGATATCTGTGTCTTATTTGTTATCCATGCACCTTTTAACAGGATAAGGTAAGAAAAAAGCTCTGCTCCCTGAGAAAAAAGAGAGCTATTAGAAGCTCTCACCTTATTATTTGACCTGACAGCACAAATAGATGATGGGAAAAAGTCAAAGTACAATACCCAACTCCAAGTGGAAGGGATTTGTTTGATGCTTTCTGCTGGAGCAGCTGATGGCATGAATGATTATTTCATCCACCCATACTATGAAAAATTTCAGAGCAATTTTATTTATCTGTGCACATATTACTCCTTAATTATTGTTGATTACATTGCTATTAGTATAGCACATTTCTTTTTTTTTGTCTCTTTGCAAGAAATTATATAATTTTATTAAATATATAGATTTTTTGTGTCTATATAATATTGCTTTTACATATGTCTTTGTACATACTGTATTACATTTTGCCTGTAGTAGGAAAGAGACAAAAGTAAGGAGTTTGATAGGTAACCAATACGTGTCACTTTTTTGTATGAGGCATGGCATAAAACAGCCCTATAGCTATGACTCACTTTGGCCTTCTAGAGACATGGAGAGACATAGGGAATACATATATAAAGAAAAAATAAACTCTCATTTAATTGCTTTTGTTTTGATGTTTTTCCTAATGCTTTTTTTCGTCTTCTTTTTTTTTTTTAGTGGTAGTCCCTGTCTTTTTTGCTAAATAAAGATGGATCATCCAAAATAATACTACCCCAAGTTTCTTTTAGCATTTGAATATATGAAGACTATTGTATGAAAAATTATGTTATTTCTCTGAAAGCTGTTCAGCCTCGCGTGTAACTTCCTCTTCTCTTTATTCACATGTGTTCTCCTAAGAGAAGAAAAATATCTGTTTGTGGCCTAGGATGTATTTTTGTTACTGAGACAGATAAAAATTCTGTATGCCAAATGTTCTCATGTTTATAGAGAACAAACAATCCTACACTTTCCTTCCCAGTGCCTGTACAACTCCCTTTCAGTCAGATCTCTGCACTCCTATAACTTTGGAGACTTTCTGCCCCACTTGCATGAGGCTGCAGGCATAGAGTGGAGCCACTTCCTTTGCCCTTCTGAATATAAAGAAGTTAGAGATTTCTATTTCTATTAGAGATGGAAACAAGGATTTTTCCATTTAATTTTTTAAATTTTGATTTCCTAGACAAAACTTTTGAACAAGATCTGAATTTTGCCTTACGGTGTGGAATGGTAACAGGATTTCATGGTAATGAGCTGAATGAATTGTAAAGGGAGGTTTTCATATTTGATGCTGTAAATAGATTTAATATATCAGTGCAATTCATATGATATGTGATTTTCCAATGAAATTTCTAACAGATTAAAGACAGAGTTTAAGACTGACGTATGAAGACTATTCCACAGAATTCAGATTCTGCATGGGGAGTTAATATCTGAGTATGGGCGAGTCACCTCTGTGGACTGATCTGGTGGGCCCAGGCCAGTGCCACTCACCTCTCCACACCCAGCACTGTAATCAGCAAGTCTCTACACAGAGCAGAAGAGTTAAGCAATCAGGATGACTTAACTATCAACTTGACCTTTGAGATCCCTTCAGAACAGGTTTGATCCACACTGATTTACTTTATCCTTCAAACCATCAGATCTGTATTAAAACCCTGATTGACCAGAAGTAATTATTTGATGCCTTATGTTAGCAATGTCCCAAGGCCCAGCATGAAAACTGGGGATGAAAGTCACACCTTACTGAAGTCAAAGGGAGAATTACTTTCAGAGGAACTGAAATTTCACCCAAAAAAATCATACCAACAGTGTTTGGGTCCTATCTATGTCTGAAGGCATGTGAATCTTTCTATGGTGCCCATCATATTATGTGAAAGGTATCTCACAAGCTACTCTGATGTATTTAAAAATAGGAGAATTTACTGAAAAAAAAAGTAGAGTGATAAATTATGTACTGTTTTACTACAAAATACTGTGCCACCTGATATGATAATTGTACTGTTCTGTCATTCCTTTGGTAATGAAAGTCTTCATTTATTTGTATGTTATTTTTTTACTGAACATGAGGAGTACATAGGGGGAAAAATGCAAAATCAACATTAGACATTTGTGATAATGGCATTTGTTATCATGCAGGCTTAGGAGCAATTAACATAGACATTTGTGATAATGACCAACATATATCCTTGGATTTCCATAACTACTTAGTAACTTTAGTAATTTATTTTCCTCCCTTAAAATTCCTTCAAAGGTCATTTCCATAACCCGCCACTTTCTGGGGCAGGTGAATCAGCTGCCTTTTTAACTCCCTGTTTTTTCTCTAGGGATAGTTTTCTACCTATATCTTGATCCAAGCAGGTTGGATTCTTTCCAAAAACTGCTGAAAAACTAGACCTCTCTGTCATGTAGGTGAAGCACTGATATGCAGTTAACTCAGTATAGTTCAAGTATCAGGTAACCAGATTTCTAGACCCGTGTTAAAATATATTTTGCTTATTCTGATTTGATTCTAATGATGTCATTTGCTTAGGAGACAGTTTGTAAACAATTTTAACCACTGTGTCCTGTATACCTACCCAAGCCATTGAGGATGGGTTACTGCAGAGTACTAGGACAAGTATATATATAAATTCCTAAAAGTCACAGAATAGTACCCAAGTCAATAAAATTATAGAAAACAAAGTTCTGAGAACACCTTCCCCAAAGCATTGGCATGTCCCATGTATAACTTTGTTACTGAATTTTATGCTATCATGGTGCTCCAAGTATGACATTAAGTGTGTACATTCACAGACAAGGCACTTCCTCCAAAGCCAGTTTCTATTTGTGACAGGTAAAACCAGAGAGGCTTCTTCATGTATGATTTTTTCCTATCCACCCAGAAACAAAAAGAAGTACAATGTAATATTTGCTGGGAAAAAGAGAATGATTTAAAATTTAAATAGACAGTTTGAAATAGTAGAAAACTTACAATTGGTCTTAAAAAAAAAAAAGATATTTTATAATTTATTATTTTCAATACTAGGCATATAAACATATACACTACTGCATATCATAACACATTGCATTGTATTAATACAATATACAATATATTAATTTACATGTTTTTTCTATACTATACTATAAGAATAATATATAGAAAATATTTCATATCCATTTATATATATTTTAAAGGGTATGTTATACAAACTAGAAATAAGTTATTAACTATAGTTATATATACGAATATGGTATATTCATTTATGTAATATATTTCCACACTCCCTGATGAATGATTCCCTCTCCTGGGCAGGATTTCTAGGATAATATCACATGATTCTAGGATGGATACATTCTGCAGGCACCAGTTTGTCGCTGAAGATACTAATCACAGAAGAAAGTGGTATAGAAACTCATATTGATGTTTTGCCTTTCCAAAGGAAGTGGATGACAGCAAAGCATAATTCAAGGTCTGGTTGCCAACATACTCAATTAAGCAGAATTTGGAGGAGGAGGAGAAGGAGGAGGGGATGGCTGGAAACTCCCAGTCATACTACAAATGTCAGCTATCTGCTGTCAGAGAAATGGTGACGTTGAACCAAACTGTGAAATATGAGTAATTCTTCAAATATTGCTGATGATGTAGCACCAGATTTTTATTTTTTTCCATGTGCATGTGACTGCTTTTGACCATGACAGGTTTTCATAAATCTGGTGTCATTATAGAACACATGACTTGTGTCACCACTGCTACAACAAGACAAATCCATCACAGATCAAAGTGCCAGGAAAAGTCCTATTCACAATATAAGCCCCACTTAAGCTTTCCAAATACAGCTTGAGTGGAATTTAAGTGGGCCATAGGCCATGTTTTTGCTCCTATACATAGGCATGAATTTTACAATGTGAAAATACATTAAAATACAATGCATTTTCTAATGTAACACAAAGCTATCTGAAGTCACAAGGCCATTCAGACCTCAATATCTTTGCCAGTATTTCACCTTGAATGCCATATTAATTTTTGTGGAATATGAACCTAAAATAATAAAACTGTCCAATATTATTTTAATATTAGACTTTCAACCTACATACTATACTAGATATATCTGAACAGCGCTCTCTGTAGCCTTCTCAGACCACAAGCTCTCTGAGCAAGGATCGTGTTCTTCTCTTTGTTTATGTGTTTCCTAAACTGTTGCAGTCTACAAAAAAACTTTTCTACTGTAAGACATTTGTTGAACTCTGAAAAACCCTCATTTATTTTATCTCAATATGTAGTATATATATATAAAAACTGATAAATATATATATTTGCTCACATGAAGAGATTGTGCTACTTCATGGTAATTCTTCCTGACTTAGTCAGACTCTCCATATAATACTACATTCTTTTTTCTCTTCCCAACATTTAAATGTAATGCTAACTGCTATTTTTAATGTACTTTTTATAATAAGAAAAAGCCTAGGACATTTTAAAATAATTATAGAATAATAATTTAAAAAAGTAACAACTAATTTAAACCCTATAGAGACATTTATGTCATCCCATTCTTTGCAATGAGAAAAATCCTTTTTGTGATTGATTTCAGTAGATTCCAGCATCTGCTTTCTTTCCCAAAATTAAAACATGTTGATTTTACTAAGCATTGCAACCTATTATACCTACTTCTTTTAATGCAGTAAAGTAGGAAGCTCTGTACCTATATAACCCAACAATCCCCAATGAGGTGCTTTGAGTTGACTGTGTGATCCTAACGATCATTTTTATTCCACTGCTATTAATTTCTCCTTATTTCAATAAAACAATGGAAAATAAAATATTCTGTTAATCAAGGCACATGTATCTAATTTCGTATAATATTTCACTTCAAAATGTCTCATATTATTCTCTCTGATTCGGTTAAAAAATCACTACAGTGGGAGAAAGTCAAACTAGAGATTATATTAGGCTCAGGCAAATGGTATTCACCTTTTATAGTCCCTATGTTTTATAATGAAGATACTTCATTGAAACAATGATGCATACTTCAACAGTTCCCTGGAGAGCAGTGAATCCTGTTTGGAGAGATTCATGAATATGTGCATTAGCACAATCCAACTGGAACTCGCCCTTAAAAACGAACCACGAGAGAAGCTGATCAGTTCCCGCTTATGTATATAATCAGAAGGTTATCATATTATCTCCCCCTCCACAGGGAAAAGCAGATGCATATTCTTCTATCACTATAAGAAGAGAAATGCCAAAGGAAACAACAATACCCCCCTTCTCTGCTTTCAGCAACGTTTACTCTATGAAGCCAGAAAGACCATTTACAACAAGAGAAGGAGCTTCTCTAAATGAGGATTTATTTTGCATACAATTAGTCAGAGTGTAAACATTTTTTAAAAATTACATCTGCATTAATTTAGTCAAGGCCATCAATAAACCAGAAGTGAGTTCAAATACTGCTATAAATGGCAGAGAGATGAGACAAACATTTCACAGAGTCAAGGTTTGCGAAGATATACATGAAGCTCTGTGTCCTGAAGATGAATGAGGAACACTTGGCAGTTCTTGAAGCAGTAGTTTATTTAAAGTACAAAAAATTCAGTGAAAAATACTTCTGGCCAGCAGTTGGTGCCCAGCTTTCAAGAAAAATGGCAGACCACCACCAAGCTAGTGACAATGATAAAGAATAGTCACACAGATTTGCAGATTTATCTTTAGGTTTGTAGCAACCTCAGCTCCGTGAAAAAGCATGTAGCAGTGAGGCTCCTTACCACCTTTGAAAACAAACTAAAAAGAGCTACTGCCTTATCATGGTGCATATTATTAAGTAGTCATTACACATACCAGACAGTAGCAATAAACTTTATCATCCAAAATGAGCAATCATTTGATCTAAGCTTGGAAAGATTAAATAGTGCAATGAAACCGGAAAGAAAAAACGTAATTGATCACCTTCTGGATAAAACATACCACTGCCTTATTACCACCTCTTCTATGGCCTCTCAATCTGTATCCATTATATTGGTAGGTAATTGTCCGAAATACAAAATAGATTTTGCTTAAAAAGATGCCTTCAATTTTATTATGGTTAAGAAAAAAGCTGATGCCACTGACTGACAAGTTTAATTTAAGTTGTCCAGAAGTCATTACTAAGACATCAGTGAAATATTTGGAGAAACTCTTGCAAGACATAGCTTCATATCACCAAAGGCCACAGAGACTGTAGCTTTTTATTTTTAGGAATTTTTTCAGGTATGTATCAGGAGTCCAGCCTTGTGTTTTGCAGCCCAAAGATCCTGCATTCAAAAGCTTTCTATGTCTATAGTATTTTGTGTGCTGGAAACAAAAAACCACCGCATCTCTATGTACTAGCTTGTCTGCTATTAGGGGAGAGGCATTATGCTTTCTAAACAAGATATATAGAGAAAGCATAATTATACCCTCTAAAGAGGATATAATCTCATAATTGTGCAGCAGAGTTATCCTCAGATTGCACCACAAACCATTCTCGTATGCCTGATAGACTGACACTGGGCTCAGCTACTAGTCTGAGGGAATTATTTTTCCTTAAAAGCTGGTCTCATATTGAACACATGTGTAGTCATATGTTGGTTCATGTGTATGGAGTACCCTATTTACTAAAACAGATCTGCCTAGCTGGTTAGTTTTTATTCACATGCACGTGAATATAGAGAAACCAAGCACTTGAAACACTCAACTGTAATTTTTTTTTTTTTCCCCAGCTAATAATGGCTCTTCATCACAAAAAAGAAAAACACTTTTTTTAAATGCAGTGCTGGGGGGAAAGGCTAGCAGGTTTATTTTGCTTAAGTTGCTGTGGTGTGTCACATTCAGCTCTAAACACTGCAGCTATTACCATATGTCATCAAATAACCAGCATAAGCAGCTGTGTTGTTCCTCCACAGTGACCCCATCTAGAAGTTTAGAGACCAGGAGCAGGATGGTACCTATTCCTAGCCCCACACAGCCATGCACATACCTATGCACAGTTCAAGAAAGTTTTTAAATGAAAAGAAATATTTCACCCTACTGAATACTTCACTGCTCCTATGTCTTGCTTTTGCAGGATGCATCATTGCACAGAAACATTTGCCAAATATATGGCAAAACCCATTAAATTCTGATGTTTCTCTGGGTGTAGTAAAGATACAAGACAATAACTACATATATATATTTATATCTATATATCCTTTTGTTCCTGCTGTTTGCTGAGTTTTTGAACTTGTGCAAAAAGCAGTTTTCACCAGTGTAACAGGGGTGTTTAGTGGAGACAAAGCTTGTTCATCACAGCAGGGGGACAAAGGGGAGGGGAACGAAGGTCAAAGGGTAAATTCCAATTGCTAAGACATGTTTTTATGAGTTGAATCTTAACCATGTGATAAGCAGCATTCAGAGTCTGAGCAAATGGAGTAAGGAATCTTACTTATCAGGGAGAACATTCACGAACCACTGTAGCAGTTTGATACCTGGCTGAAAAATGCTGGGTTCTTGCTTTCCTGTGGTTGCTTTCTCCTTTTGTTCTAGTTGTCAAATGGAGTGTTCTTAGGTAATTAACATGTTCCTTCAGCCTTTGGAAATGGAGAGGAAAATAAGTGTTTGGTTTCTGCTGTATGCATGGCAATTACTTCTGCTTCACAGGGTGCCTTTGATTCCCAAGATACACAAAAGGTGCTGGTGCTATCTTTTTGGTAGAATCAACATGCAAGAAGAAAGAGGCTCCCCTTAGATACAAAAACACCTTGGGCAGGAACTGCAAACACTCTGTGTGAAGGGGCAACAGCAGCAGCTGCTCCGAGGACAGGTGTAGCAGATTTTCCACTACCTCTTACACAAATAAGATAGGATAAACTTTTGCCCTCTTGGCAGATCCTTTCCCTGGTGGTGAGCAACCCCACTTCACATCTTAGTCTGTTTTCCGGCTAGCTACATGGTAGGAGTGCAGGAATCCCGCATCCAGTTAGATGGTGTTGGAAATATCCTCTGGTAAGATGGATACATTAAATGTAGCTGTGCTGCGACTGAACTGAGGAAGATCTGCTAACCACTGTCTCTGCACTATCTATGGTAGCTGAGCCAAAGGACCACAAAGATGGGATTTTGGTAAGCACAGACCCCATCCCTGCTGAAACTCCCTAAAAATGTGTCATTAGAAGAATTTAATTAACTGACTGTTAAAAGTAAGCTGGTTGCTCTATATCTGGCCTTGCTAAATCAATTTTTCAGCTGATATTATTGTTACAAATAAATGAGTGCATCTACATCAGTTTATGCTTGCAAAAATATTAATCTGTTGGTTTTGTACAAGTTGTAGGAGTACTGCCAGTGATACCACAAATTAGGCCAAACAAAAATAATGAGCCACTTAAATGTTGTGTTACTATATATGAAAGAAGATTTAGAAAACAAGGTCCGCTCCTTGTCCTGTTCTTAAAGCTCTGTGAACACTGACAGTAATTTAATATAACCAGAACCCACCCACACTGTTTGATTCCTGTGTTTTGACAGACAATTTACCAGTTCCTCAGTTGCTCTAAATCTGCAGTTTCATTTCAGTCACTGGAGCTACATCAGTTTATTCCACTTATGGACCTGATCCAACACCTTCAAATAGCTACAGGAGGAGAAGATTTCTGCCTATTTTGTCCTGCTTTACAGGATCTGCTCCCTATGTTTTCTCCTATAACAGATATGACATAATTTTCCCACCAATTACTGTTACAACTACCATAAGTGGCGGAAAACATGTCCTGCAAGCCTGATCCTAAAATAAGCACCTAAAATCAGTAAATGTTACTGACTTTTAAGGACAATTCTCTTGAGTTTAAGTTTATAGGATTATTGCTGAAGTTTGTGCAGTGGTGCAATACAGTCTATTTCACTTCAACAGTACAATTTATTAATGGGAATAATTGAAATGTATCTTTTGCCTTTATATGAGCAGAGCTGTAATATTCACATCCAAATATTGATGATGTCACATGTCCCCTGAAGGTCCAAATCTTTCTGAGTGCTTCAGGGGAGATAAGAGAGATTAACAGCCTGAAGAAATAGTCCTACTATGAGCTCTCATGTAAGCTTCATATTTGTCCTAGAAGAATTAAAGTATAGTAACAGGGCATATTTTTCCACTTCTTAGGTTTTCATTGCAGTATCTTTCTTCTGTACCACTTCTATAATTGAGTTTCCCTATTTTGGAATGGGTTCACTTCACCCCAGAATAACCTAAAATATTACTAAATTATTTTCACCATTTTCTAAGGAAAAAAATTATTTCCTTTACTCCTAGTGTCAGCAAATAATAAAATATTGTTGCTTTGCTGATAGCACAGCAGACAAAACCCATAAAGCTAAATAGACTTTTTTCCAATGCTAAAAATTGACTCGAACAGAAAGCAAAATTAACTTTTTAGTTTTATTTAAAGCAGAGATATTAAATAATCTCCAAAGTCAAACACTACTAAAAATCTTATTTTAAACTGGGAGCATTTGACAGCATTGAAGGTTTCACACAGCTAAACAAAAGCTTTCTGAGGGAAGTTTCAGCAGGCATTTTTTTATGCTTTGTCCATATTCTAAGTGCCCTCTACTGCCAGAGGAGCCGTACTACAGAGAAAGCCTGCGAGAGCGAGTAGGAATCCACCCAGGGACTGCTGGAAAGGGAGAATTGGATACTTCCCGCTACTGCTTTTCAGCCTATATGTAGCTGGACTTGAAAGCTATCAGCAATAAGATGTTGCGTTTTTTATAAGAAGAAAAAGGGAAATTAACCCAGTGGTGAATGGAAATATGTAATAATTTATTTCTCCTGGCAATGTGAGTTCCTTTCTGCAGCTTGCTGTCCTCCATTGATTTCTCTACCTATTTGTGATGTCTATTTCGGCATTCGAGAGAAATATTTCCCAAGTCCAGCCGGGATGTGCCCAGCGTGCGGGGGAGTTTTACACTTGTGCCCAAGTACAAAGCCCAGTCAGGGAGAAGAGCGAGGGAAGAAGCCCTTCCCGATGGAGCTGATGGGGCGCAGTGGCTGGGGAAGTGGAAGAAATGTAATCAACACGTGCACTTTCCCCCAGAAGAAATTCTTTCTGGGGCACAGGGAGGTGTCTGGGCCAGGACCTGCTTCCCTGGGAAGGAGCTCTCCTCCTTCTGAGTAAGAGCTGCTGGCCACGCACAGCCCAGCCCTCCGTGAGCTGCTGTGCACTCCGTTTGCACTGCATTTCTCAGCAGAATGACTTTCATTTTTTTGCCAAGCTTATACTGTTCAACAGGGACCAAAAGTGACTTAGGAGTTTCTGGGTGTTATTTCCATGTAAAGCAGTCAGACACAGAAAATGCAGGTCTGTACTATGAGGAGCTGCAGATCTGATTGTGAAAATCAGTTCTGAAAGCAGTGGGGAAAAAACGACTCACCTATGACTCAGCTTTGGCCCTTTATAAGTTAGAAGTGGATGTTTATGTATTCTAGATTGTCTACATTTAAAAATCTGTAGTGTGCATAGTGTAAGAACACGTACACGTATTAGTGCTTGTATATACAAACACATATATATACAAATATATATATATATATATATATATGTGTGTGTGTGTTTGTGTCTGTATTTACTGTGTATTTGTGGTGATGGATAGTCCAATCACTCTGGCCAAGCTGTGAACAAACATAAACTGCAATACTGAAGTCCCTGGTCTCTGATCAGATTAACCCTTCATCTCCCAGCACACCTGGCAGTGCACTGAAATTCCCTGACCGTTTCCTGTCTCCTGCAGAGGTCATTATGAGTTCAGGTACAGTCTCGGCATTTGAAAGATACAGGAATCCTTGAAAAGTGGGAATTATGGCTGTTTGTAGGTGATGTGGAGGCCTTGCTGGTTACTGAAGTGACCAATGCTGTGGGTGCAGCTCCATCGTGGGGACTATTGGAAGCTGTTGGGAGTTCCCAGTGCTCCAACAGCCAGTGTTTCATTATAAAGAGGTATTTGAGAAATTACACTTTTGGTGCTTTTTTCCTCCTTTTCTGATTTACAATATGAAAGACATTCCATAGACCTGTGTGACCTCAGGGTGATATTGGAAAACTTTAAAAGCAAGAACTCAGCTATATTCTCTGCTCTTCCTCATGAATGTATGAGATTATTTTTTACAGGATATTCTGAACAGGACAGCCATGTCCAACCTGGTTTAAATAAGGCAAACTACAGGAATGAGTTTGCTACTTTTGGGAAAGGCTTTGCAACCAGTTTCCCTTGCAAAATATGGGGTAGCAATTTTTAATGATTTTTGCTAGAATTTAAGACAGAATTCTGAAAAACGAAAAAAAATTAAAGTCAAGTAAGTCTATAGATTCATCAGATTATGAAGTCAGTTCTTGGACTTGCTAGCTGAGGTTCCTCAATAAGCAGTTCATATTGAAAGTGAACAAATTTATACACTGAACATAAGGAGGCAGGTGTTCTCAAGAATCTTTTGCTTCTAGAAATACTCTCATGTTTTACCATGCAATTAAAATTATACCGGCCATATGAGATAGAGCTGAATTATCTTCCACTCTATATATAATATACACACACATATATATATTTATATGACGCTTCTGTGCATGTAAGACTTCTGAGGCCGGCTGCACTTGAAAGTGAGGCACTTTGTTTCAATAAGAGTAACTTTCAGCATGACAGTGATCCTTCAATATTTCCAAGGGCAGGACATCAGCCCTTATCTCAGTGCAGAACTCCAAATGCTCAACAGATTTTATTGTTTGAATCTCCATGCTTTGAATCTCTCAATTCGTCTTTTGTCCTCTGTTGAGAGTGGAGACAAAGGTGTTGATCATTTCCTGCCTCTATTGATGGATTTTGTTCTGCATGCAATAGTTTGAGGTGACAAATTTTACTACAGGAAGAAAGCCAGACACTAAAGAGCTCTTTAATATAGTGTAGGCAGACTGAACAAGAAACTGTGATTTCAACTGGAAGTGGACAAATTCAACTAAGCAAGAAATTATGTATAAAACCAAAACCCATAGCTCTTCTCCAAGTTATACAAACTCCTAGTATCTTCAGATAAAAACTCGATACTTTTAAGGAAGTTACACTCTAGTCAAGCAGAAATTGTTTGGTTTACTACAGAGGTAACTGGGTAGAATTTGGTGGCTTCTGATGTCCCTGAAGTATGTTGGATTACACTGACCAATGGCAAAAGATCAGCACTGATGATATTCAGCACACTCCTCTAGCCAGAGCTCCATGAAACCTTGCACATGTAGATGCACTAGATATGAATGACATTGGCTGCTCACATTGGCTGTGTGAGATTTGATTCAGATATGAAAGATACGTGTAATGAGATACAAAAGTGACTGCAAGCAATTTACTTCATTTTGAATTCTGGTCGTTTAAGCGGGTCACTCTCCAGTGATGGATTTGATTTTCCAAGAATGGTACAGTTCCTGTCCTAGAGTGCTGGCCAAACCACCACAGGTGGCTGAAGAAATCCAGGACTGGACAAACTAGTCAGCAGTAGACTGAGGCCACTGCTAAAAAGTAGAACGAAACCATACAGCATACATCTAGCACTATGAGTGGAGTGGAAAAGGGTCAGACTGGTACTCCTGAGCTATTGCCTCAATGTTTCTCAGCTGCTCAGGTCAAGCATTCACAGCAAAGAGTTCAGAAGACGAGGATGAATGGTCAGAAATGCCATATCATTTGCCTTTTCCATGACTGGCTCACCACCCTCACTTGGGAGCTCCCACCCTTACAGCTCCCTAGTGAAAAAGGGGCACAGTGCGCATGCTGTTCATGGCAGCTCTCTCCTGGAAGACCATGAAGTTTTATAAGCTCCAGCTGTTTGAATCAAAGACACCACATTCCCTACTCTTCTATGCCAGTGACCAGCACTTCCCAGAGACTCAGCCTCACTAACAGAGAATGGCCCAGCCCCTCTGTCCTGGCTGAGGACAGTACTGTGCTTTGCCTCCCTCTTTGGCTTATGCCCACGGCTCTCAAGCTGGGTCTTGCTCATACACAGGCACACACTCTCACTCTCTCCCCATGTGTATCACCATGTTATGGATACATATGGTAAGTCATATGCATTCCAGTAATATGAATTCCTTTGGGTATTATTGCGCTCATAAATATTCTCTACATGCAAATACACAGCTAATGCTAATATTCCCTTGCACCCCTCTCCCTTCCACTTAAGACCTCAACCTTCAAGCCACTAAGAAAATCTCAGCAAAGGATAAGGAATGAAGCAATTTTATTTAAAAGATACACTACTTTCACTATACTGGACTGAGCCATAAAAACCTTAAAGTCAGATTATTAAAAAGTGATTAATAAGCCAAGTATTTAGAAGCTTCTTCTCAGTCTGGTTGCAGAAAATCTCAATAATTCCTAGCTTAGACTTAAATAAGTGCTAGTAAACCTTGACATTACTACGATGGAAAATCATACACAATATACTAAAGTGACAGTTCTGATTATATAAAGCAGTAATGGGGTGAACCTTCTCTTTCTGAAGAATTAAACAAGATAATTTAACGACCATTGATCAACTGCAGTTATTGACAGAAAGATATTTATTATCAAACTACCTGATGAAAATAAAATTTTGCTTTGCAACAGTACTGTTGATGCAATAAATCTATGAAGCATTCAATGTGCTTTTTGAAGGTTTGAATTGGGGATCTAGATCAGTATAAAATAAATGTTTTGCATATTATGTAAGTTAACCCTCAGCTCATGGCTCTTGAAGTCTAATTATAAGTGGGAAATTATCACTGAGTAGGATGACACTGGAATTTTCTCCAACTTTGTCATATTTTAATTATAACACATAGAAATCACCTAATCATATTACTTCTGATGAAGTTTTCATATAAAGAAAAGACTGAAGAGTGACAAATAAGAATAAAAGCAGATCACTTGTATAAAAAGATCTGCACTGCACAGAGATCTAGAACAGTCAAACACATGCTTCAGTATCAATGCCAAGACTGCAGCTGTTTCCCCCTTGCCTTCAGAAACATGTCCATACACAAGTCTGTCTCTGTGCATACATCCCTGGTGTGGGAAGGGACAGCTGGACAGCTCCAGGCTTGTGCTTGCCTCTGCCACAATGAAGTATGGAGGTAAGAGATGAAGGACAGAGGCAAAGAAAGGTCTTGTGCAGCACTACCAGCTTGGCTTGAGCTACTTGCTCCAATCTGAACCTGGGCATTGCTACCAAGAGCAGAGGTAAGCCTTTGAACTCATCAGAAAGAAGGTCAAAAGAGCAGATTTTCTTAAATCTGTAGTTATCTACATGGGGAGGAATGCACGGTTGTTCAGGCTAGCAGAAAGATATTATAAGATCCAACACCTGGAAACAGAAGTGAGAATAATTCAGACTAGAAATAAAGTCTGTATTTTTAACATTGTGGGTAATTAGGTATTGTGAATTAGCAAGTCAGGACTGGAATGTATTTTTCATCATGAGAAAATGCTGAGATTGTGTATTTCTCTAAAAGGTATATTCAGCTCAACCATTGCTGTAAGACTAGAAAAAGGAATTAATTCAAGGATGTTCTTTGACTTATGTTATGTGGAAAAGGAGGAGAATAGAATAGATAATCATAGCATGGCATTTTGCCTTAAAATGGGGATAATTGTGAGTTTGAAAAGAGAAGAGAAAATGCAAAAGATTTGTAGAAAAGATAGTTCAATTAAGTAGACGTACTGAGAAATTCTAATCTCTGTATGCACTTCTCTCTCTTTTGTGCAGCTGAGACTCCACCCAGTATATCTGAGCAGTCTTGCACTAGTACTGACCAGATTTATTCGGAAGCTGGAAGATAATGCCTCAGTTCAGCTTCCACTGTGGATCCACTGCACTTCCCTGAGTGACTGCACAAAGCTTCAAGTACGAAAAAACTCTCCAGGACTAGCAATAAAACACAAAATAACTGAGAATGAAAACATTCATTTAGGTAGATGGGAGAGAACTAAACATCTACTTAGACCTATAAGCTGAAGTTGTGGATGGCTCCACACTTCAAAGCAATAATTTAACCCATGACTCTGACAAGTCTGTCTGCTCTATTCTCTGCTTGCCCAAGTACTGAAATGCCAGTTCAGCAGGTGACCTGAACCACCCATTCCTATTCCCTGTTGACCAAAATCTAAATGATATTTCCAGAAATGTCATATTCTTTGCGTCATTTTCCGCCTTTCCACAGCTCTTGCAAATCTCTCAGACACCTGGAACTCTTGACCAAGGACCAAATCCTTCATCTCCCACAATGGCAATAAACGATCAGAATTTAGGAATAGAAATAGGTTGCAGCTGCCACATATAATGCCACAGATAACACAGAATGGAAAAAGTCAGCTTTTACTGCTTCCCTAAGAAAAGAAAAATTAACCCTTGCCTTGCAGTTCTACAGTCACCTCTTATTTGAAGCATTTTTTCTTCCAGTTTTTCCAGGAATAAAAGCTCAGAATTAGAGCCTGCTCTCACTTGCTGCCAGTTAAACTTTTAGGGGTAGTTTTAGAAGTTCTGAAAAAGAAAAGTTCATCTTCCCTGAACCTGTGCATTGCCTAACAATGCCCATAATAATTTGCTCCTCATTTCATCAATTTCTACATTTATTACATTTTTTATCACATGTTAGAGATAGCTAAGATTTTTTTGCATGGTTGCTAGACCCTCTCTAATGTTGGAATGAAGCTGGGTATATAAAGATTTCACAGATTAGGATCACTGCATGGCTAGTACAGTCCTATTTATTTCTAAGATATTGTAGCAGCTGAGATCAGATGAGGTATTTGGGCCAGAAGGTCAAGTTTCACTGGGAAAGAAGATGGTACTGTCTGTCAGGGAGCCTAAGCCCAAGCAAACAAGGCAGTATATAACACTGCAAAGTCTGCCAAATGTTTTTCATGAGAGACAGAGGTGGCCATCAGAAATCTTGGTTCTAGCAGAGCTGGCTTTTAAAAAGAGAAATATTAAATTGTACTGCAGTTCCAAATGTGCATACAGACAAGCTGAAATAATAAATTTCATCAAGACCCCCCAGGTGTTATTAACATCCTTATTAAGCTTCAGATAACGTTCTGTTTGGAAAATGCTCTATCAGTTACATGTATTCACATGTGGAATGGCAAAAGATGGAAAAATACATTACGCCACAACTCACAATAATGTTTTTCTGAATCACTGACTTCATCAGCAGTTTGGAGTAGGTGCTTTGAAGAGCCTTCTCTAGCAAGTCCCTGTTTTTCCCAGCTCTGTCTTTTGGGGACTCATGCCCACACACTGCACTTTTTTCAGCCACTGCCAACAATGGCTCCATTCTATGACACAGGAAGACCACTCACACACTGAAATGGCAGCTGTCTGTACAGCATCCTCTGGGGCAACTCCATGAATGTCAGCCTTGTCTTGGGCTCTGCTTCTCATATAATTTCTGCTTTATTTTAATTGTACCTTAGCTACATGTACATAACTCTTTGAAACACCACACTCTAATTCTGGTTTTGGACCCTCTTTCTGGAGCCATGCAGTTGATTCCTCATGTAGACTTGCCCAGCTTGTGAGTTAATTTAACCAAGGAAGCTTCCCAAGCTATAGAGACATGCAGAGAGCAGTCACAACTTGGTGCACTGCAAATCTTCCTGGCACATCTATATTTTTTATGTGCCCTTTGCTCAAATTCCTGCTGTACCAAACAATGTGATAAGGTCATCACCAAAAAGTAAAGCAGTTTGTGAGATTACAAGATTGGGTTATGGCATAGAGAGGATGCCATCTGAGAAAAAAGTACTAAGAAAAAAAAGCCACAGCTTCCACGAGGAAAGCACAAACAACCCTTAAAACTTGAAAAGAGTGCAAGAATATCACTGTCAGTTGCTGTCCCACTTATTTTGGGTGTCAAGGATGGAGCTGGTCTGAGTTCCTCACCAGAGAAGAGTGAGAAAACTGCAGACCAGTACCGGAGATGTAGCTGCAGAGATGAATTGCTAAGACAGCAGAAAAGAATAAGTCAAAACAAGATAATTTGGGAGTTTAAAAACATACATTTCCTCACTTTAACAAACCTTTTTATGCCAGAGCACCTAGACAACAAATTTTATCCTGGAGAAATCTTTCTCCAACTTCTCACTGATTTTTTTTTTCTTCTTGCCCTTTTTTCCCAAATAAGAGACCTTATATTCAACAGTATCTTGGTACATACTGGTGCATATTAAAGAAAGACCAGATTCAGTTCAAATTTTTCTTGTTTACAATTTCAGGCTGAATTCTGCCCTCCAGTCCTGACTCCAATGGGAGTAACACTTGTGTAATTGAATACAGAATGCAACCCTTACGGTTTTGGTCTGACCACTAACAGAACTTTATGTGTGTTTAATTCATTTTTAGGTTTAGGCATTTTTTCAAATTGGGGCATAAGTTCTGCTCTCGTGTGAGGAATTAAAATAATAAAAAAAAGGCAGAAACTTATATTTGGTTTCAGTAGAGTCGTGCATCCATGCATCCATCCATATATAACATGTAGAAAGAGAGGAAGGAACGTCTGGAAGATATTATTTTTAGAGGTATATAACCATTAGAACAGCCTTCCTTGCTGTTGAAAAATCTTCAAATCACTGCAGTAACAAAACATTCACTTGTTGTTTATTGATGAGGATGTTCCTGTGCCCAGCTGTACCAGGGTCCTGTTCTGAGGGAGAGAGCCTGCAGCAAACTCCCTCAGCGGCACTGGGAGCAGGATCAGGCCTTGCTGGTTTGAAGGTCACTGCATAATACATTCATATTTACAGTACTGAGCACAGAATGGCCCTTTTGGTAGATGTTTTGCTTTCCTGTAAGTTTTATATTGTGAAAATATTACAATATATAGGGTGGGGTAAAATACATCTGAAGAAGGAAATTAATGTGGTCATAAGGAAGGATATTTTCAGTAAGGAACTTGGCCTACTTAAATCTGTGCATGGATCAGTAATAATCAACCTCCTCCTGGAATGCTGAATTAATTCCCAAAGCTATAGTAAACCCTAAATTATCAAACTTTTGCCAGGCCAAGAGAAAGTGGGTACTGTACAAAATCTGAAAGCAAAATTGAGGGAGAGTGATAGAAAGGGCAGAGATAATGTAAAAAGAGACCTCAGAGACAAACATTAATTTAAAACAAAAACCAAAATAACACTACTTTGATTTATACTCTAAAAAACACCAGAAGTCTTGCACCAGTGCCAGTCTGGAAAAACAAGGAAATGGGAGGTTTTTTGCAAATTATAGCATCAGTACAACAGACAAAATGTTGGGACTTTTTAGCAGATAGAGATGAGAGGAAATTTCAAAGGCCAGATGACGTTTAACCAAGTTTTCTGAGAACTGATATATGAAGCACAGTAATGGTACTTTGGTTTAAAGCATCCACAGAGCGAGAGAAACAAAGTATGATTAATGCAACATTGATCTTCACTAAAGTTCCTGCAGTGCTAGTTATTGCAGGCCTGAAAATTTATTTTTGTGTCAGGTAAAAAAGTAGAGACTGTAACAAAACATCAGTATCATATGGGAAGAAGATCAAGATTAACTTTTGTGCAGCAGACATGCCCCAAAATCTTTTACAGTTGTTAGATCACATCAATGTGTGTATGGATAACACAGCCAGTTGATACAGTGTGACTGGATTTTCAACAGACTTTCAACAAAATCCCTCACCAAAGGCTCTTAGAGAAACAAAAACTTGAAGATTAGTCATGGGCTAAATGGAAGGTATTCCTCAGGATTAGCAACTGGTGAAAAGAAGGGAAACAAAGGGAAACAGTAAGTGGTCAGTTTTCACAGAGAAGGACAATTACTGACAGAATTCCACTGGAGAGCTCTCTTGGGATTCTGCTGTTCAATGGATTCATAAATTATCTGGAAAATGTTAAGTAGCGAGTTATCACTTTACAGTTTATGAGAATGGTTCAGGATTAAATCTATGATGCAAAGTGTTATGGAAATGACTCAACAATAAAAATAACAAATGGAATAAAGGGTAAAACCTTTGAGGTAAACAGCCTTAATATATACAGGAGGAGACATTCTCATCTCAGGAGATTTTAGATGACTGTGAGACTATTTGCAGGGCCAGAGCAATGTTATTGGCTACAAAAGGCAAGAAGAGAGTTAGGACCTACCAGAAGAAGAATAAAAGAAAGAAAATATGATTGTGGTTGTATATAGGTCTCTGGTACATGCATAACCAGAGCTCCATGTGCAGCTGGGATGAACAGCATTAAGGAACACCAAGTGGTTTCTGAGAGAGAAAGACTGAACATATCTTTGAGAGTCTCAAATGTGTCTTTTGTGCAACTGTTGATAACTCCACAGGCTGCAAATTGAGCCTATTGTAAAGCCACCCATCTTATTCTTCCTGTAGAGATTCTGAGCAGCACAGCCAACATGATGTGCTCAGGATGTATCTGTTCCCATGAGGAATACCCATCAAGTGTGTGCTCTATCAGCTAATCCTTTCTGGGAAGAGCTGCTTTACCATGTGTGTGTTGTATGGGTGGTTTGTGTAAGCAGAGCTATGCTTTGTTGAGCAGTGTGTAACTACACACTGCTGTCCAGGAAAATTATGCTGTCAGCATGGTGATCCTACCAAGTTCCTAGGGGGATTCCCTTGAATCTCCTCATGCTTCCAGGACATCCTTATGGTTCCATGTCAGGAAAATTTAGAGTGGCTGGAGTGGACTAAGATCTGTTTGCTCAAGGCAGGAATTGCTTAAAGGCTTTTCTGCAGCAGATGCTGTCCAGTTTTACAGAATCCACTTCTACATATCCCTACATGTATGTGAGCACGTCCAGCTAGCTGTGCTCACATAGCACACATTTGTGTTGATTCTCCTACGTGGCTGATAGAGACGTTCGATATAGATAGATTTATAGTTGTCTAATTGTGAAAATCATACCATGAGCAGTAAATCCTTTTGCTAAGTCAGATTAAAAGTGCTGTTACTCATGGCAATGTAATACTATCTATAATTTCTGTGTTAAACTTGACATTATAAATCCTTTAATCTGAGTATTTAAAAGCTGTTCTATGGCTCATTTTTCAAACGGCATTCCAGTTAACACATTTACTGCTAATGAACCACTAACTTGTTCTTTCTTTCTTGGATAAATACTGTTGACCAACATTATTATTTGCTCGTCAAATAATTATTTCTTTTTTTTTTTTTGCTTTTTAATTTAATTGCTTCAATAAAAATATACACCAATAATGCATTTTTAATTACACTTCCCAGGTGACCTATGCAAAAAGAGGTTTTATAATGAAGCCACAATAATTAGCCTGTCACAGTCCAGTTTGGGGCTATTGTGTAGTTGTCCTTTCCATGGTTCACCTTAGCCTGACTGGAATTCTAAAAGCCTTATATATTATCTCCCATAACACTTAGAAAGGTATTAAAAATGTGCTCAGTACTGGCAGAAGCAGGCTTTCTAATTATTGTCAACCATTTCCAGTATGACGTGTTAGATTCCCTTGAGAACTGAAACAACAGCCCACTCCAGGATTTGTAATAGGCCCTAGAGCCTAAGTAGTTGTAGACAGAGCTGTTTCCCTCAGGATAGATAATTGGTTTACATAGCAGCTCCACATCTGAACTAAATCTGTTTTTTCCTATTGTCATTTCCCTGTTAAATATACATAACTATTTGGGGGTATTAAATACAATGTGGCTGACTACTTAATAGCAGAATAATTTGCATGAGCTACTTTACCTGGGATGCTAATAACTGTTATCACCCTACATTTCCATGCATAAATGATAAATATTATTAAGGTGAAATTCTGTAGTCCTTAATCAAGAACACCTTTCACTGAAGCCACTGGGAGTTTTGCTCAATTAAATATTGCAAAACATATCTCTCAGTTTGTTGAAAGTAAGATATCATCATTAAGATATTCTACCTAATGTTTTTATTGGTCAGCTTATTAAATGAGTATTAATGTTAGGTACAGGTATAACCAACACTGTAGGGTGCTGATCTCTTATCATCAGTTTATAAACCACTTTTATGAAATGCTCAATTAGCAGAATTAATGGTTAAGAGACAAATATATTTACTGTCAGTGGGAATAACCTGATTCTAGCAACTAAATGTCCTGAGTTGCTATAAAGAGAAGAGAGACAGCGTAATGTATTTTTAAAATACATTTTACTTTAAGCTTGCAAATCTAGGAGCAGTATGTACTAAACAATTGTAAAAGGAATTAAGGCACCACAATAGTCATGGTCTCTTCCTTTAACAAAGGATGTCTCACTATTTCATGTAAGGAAGAAAACAATTGTAGATCATTTGAATAAAACTTATCTGCTCACTGCTTTTCAAGGAACATAAAATCCTGAGTCTGCAAGTATGAAGTACTTCAGAAATTCAGGATGTTCAGAAATCACAGGATTACATCCTAATCCTTGTGGTTAAATGTGATACCCAGCTGTGCAATGCAGTTAGAGATTTCATGTCTTTGACACTAAATGTGGTCATGTTGGAGTTGAAGGACCCTAACAACAAGATTCATCCTGCATTTCCTATTTGTCCCCTCATTTCAGTCAATATCCTGGGTGCATAAAAATTATTATAGTGCCTGTAGCTTTTTATCTGATGTACACAAGAACTTAAAATACCACATATATTTCTAGTGTCCATCATTCAGCACCAGCTCAAAAATCACATGGATGTTATGATTTCAAAAGCACTGCTTTGTCACTCTTTTTGTCTGATATTAAAATGTTGTTGCTAGACATTTTCTGTCCCTGAAAGGAAAAATTTCAGAAAAAGAAACAGTGGGAAATCAATTCACAAGAGTGGTCAAAATGTGATACCCTGAAGTTTACAATTCTTTGTAGAAATACCTAGGGATATTTCGTCTCATAAGAGGTACAGGTCAGACCCTGCACACCATGACCATTGCCATTGATTTCAGTGTATAGAGCCAGTGGCTCCAATTCTACAAAATACTCAAGCCCTTGTAAAAAGCTACTAAAGCATAGCAAAACCATTAAGCATGGGCTTAGCTTTAAATTTATGCTTAAGTTAAATAGGAGGCAAAAGGATCTAAGTTTGCATTTGCCTACTGCCAAGGAGTTCTTGTGCCCGAAACAAAGCACTGCATTGTGCTGGGAGAGGCAGCTCCTCTCCACCAAAACTGGTGAGGCTTGTTCCAGAGATATAGCTGTCAAACCTAAGTATTTTAATGAACAGTAAGCAATATTGCTAAAACAAATCTTAGACTAAAACTAATATGCCTAACATGCACAAATATGACATGGCATATGTTTTGTGTGTAAGAAGACTGAATTTCTTAGAGGAGGAGAAAAGATGTGTAAAAAAAATCAGTCATGTGAGTTGTCAAATATAACCTTTTGGCATTCTAATAAACTGTTGCTTGGATAGAAATATCAAGCTATTACTAATGGCTATTAATGTGTACATGCTTCATGTAATTTTATAGTATCTTATTTTAATATCTGTAATTGTAATGAATTGCAATTTAGGAAGGAAACAATTTTCATTTACTTTATATAACATAATTATGGACCAAATTAACCCCACACTAGTCTTAATTACATTTAGTTTCATTTGGCTGATCAAGCAATTAATGTGCCACTGTATTTTGGAAGTAAAAACCAAGTTGTTATGGTCTGTCTTCAAAAAACATGTACTCATCTCAAATGTAGCCACTGTGTAAAACTGTCCTTTGGAATATTTTTTTTTTCTTGGTTTACTGTACATCCGTATGTTGCAGCACAAGAATGTGAGTATAATGAGGCCCTTCTGCACCTGGGGTCCTGTTATACTATGCTGCTTAATAATCTTCTCTTCATGGCACCCTTTATCTTCTGTTCTCAGATTGTACTTGTACTTTTCTCTTTTAATTGGGAACTAATTTTAATTTTGCCATTAGATACGATAAAAAAGCCCACATATAAACTTGTGATTTCCTCAAGCCTCTGTACTGTCACTCAGCCTTTTTTTTTGAAGTCAGGGCTGGAACTAGCTCTTTTTGCTCTTCTGGCTAAAGAATAGCAGAGGGAGAATATTTTTAAAAGCCAAGACAAGAAAACCCATAAAATATTGAGCTGCATACTGATGTTCATATTCGGGTTTTCCTCAGCACTCCAGTGAAATCAATGCCAGCAGAATGCAACATGAAAACAGTGTAATGGCTTTAGGATCTGACCCATTAGCATTTAGCACTATCTATCAGTGTGTCTAATCCTTTTCAACTAATTGAGAGAGAAAACAGCCTTTTGCAATATAGGTATGTTGTGAATCTAATTGGGGTAGTACAAGGTAATTTAAGCACAACAACATAGGCACTGTATTATCTATTTATGAGGATTTGGAGGTGCTTTCAGAAATCAAGTGACTCATGTCATACCAATAGCTTTATGTTATTTTCAAAATTTGAAAAAGAAATTACTATTCCCATAACCTTCACGTTTCTCAAAAAACAGCAGTGCATTTAATAAAACAGCATTTTATTTATGCCGCTTTTTTTAGAGATAATTTGTGTAGTTTGGTGACTTAGACAGAGGTAATTTTCAGCAGCTTTCTTCCATTTAGAGGGTGGATGAAGCACCAGACCACACTATTTGCCTTGAGAGTGCATGGTGTTCTACTGGGATTAAGTCTTTGCTGGACCTCAGGAAAATCTGGGTCTTAATGTACTCTTCAGCTACTTCAGTCAAACTCTAGCAGTTTTTTAACTGAAGCAATTCAAAGTCATTTTTAAAGCTTTTTTTAGTGTCCTTAACAGCAATTCTGAGAAAGCAATGGCTTTACACTTCCTTTTGCTCCAGATAATGCTCAAAGCTAAATTTCTCTCCCTGAAGAACATTAGTCAAACTGACTTTGTAGAGTTCTTTACATGACTAAAATGAATTGGATTTGACCTTTCATTTTTGACTGGTCTGGATGACAATCATCAAGAATATCATATTATATTCATGTCAAAATCTAAAAGATATTCCCCCCACCTCACTCTTAGTAGTAGGAAAGACAGCTCTCTTTATTTTCCCCCTATGTGTCCACTGTAAATTTTCACCTTAGCAGTTGCAAAGAGACAATGAAAATTTGGATACAAGGAATGTCAAAGCATCTGTAGCCATGTGTTTCATCAAGATTTTCCTGCATTTTCCCTACTGGAACCAGCCCATCAGTCACTGCTTCTACTCAAGTGTGCCCAAAGCTGCTCCCAGTGGATGTGGGTCACCTCCCACCCAGACAGGGCAACGGGCTGCACACAGCACAGCTTGCAGCAGTTTGTCCTGCTCACACAAATAGTCTAACCAGGGTCACCTCGTTGGTGCTTAGCTGATAAAGCTCAAAGGCTGATGTAGACAATGCTTAGCAAATGATAAAAGTAAATCTGGCATAAAGTCACTCATGACTTCTCAACTGTAGGAGAAACCAATCTCTCCAAGACAGAGATAAACTCTGTATCAAGTGGATGACACAGTAGATTTTTGAGAATCAGGGGTCAGAGTGAAGTATATCTTCCTGCCTGTTGATTTGGGTCAGATCACGTGGAGTGTGGATCATGATCAAGTGAAGGTGGAGAAGCCTGGTCCTACGGGAATAGCCTGATCAATTGGGATAAACTCAAAAGGAATTTTGCTGTTGCTTTCACCAGTATAGGAATTTTACTCGCACACAAAGCTTCATGCAGTTAGAAACAGATGTTAAAGATGGAATTGATTATACCTAGTTTTCCCCTAAATTCTCTCTAGCAATATTTCAAAACTAAAAGAAGGCAGCATTTCCTAATGCTGCTATATACTAAATTTAAGGGAAATTTATATGGCAAAGTGATACAGTCTGAGGTCTAAGCACACTCATTATCAGAGAAAAACACAGTAAAATGAATTGCAATTGCTGTCGTATATTTTTTCTATGAAAAGAAAATGTACTGACTACTGAGAAAAGAACATTTCTTTTCATTTCTAATGCAAAAAGCTGAACTACTGTCCCATACCTCTTACTGAAGTAAGCAGTCCAGATGTGGAAATAGACAGGATTTTTAGCTGCATTTTTCAGCTGGTTACACTTAGGCATGTTTACAGTGATTTTATTTTCAAGGCACTACTCTATAGTTTTTAAAATATTGTCTGCCATGAAGCACAGTCTTGGCACGTCCTGGAAAACCTGTTGGACATAGAGATCATTTCTGAAGAGGAAACAACAGAGTGGTGGGTGAACAGTCCAAGTGCAACCTAGCCTTGAGTGTGAAAATGGGGTTATGGCTCCACGTGGCAGATGGAATATGACACCCCAGTTGTTCCACAGCATGTAGAACATACATCAGTAACTACTCAAACTTTTAATAAACTAATCCAGTTTTCTTTGTAACAATTGGTGAACTTGCAATACCCCTCCTGCACTACCCCTACGTGGAGTGATGGCGATGGGAATGCCACAATGCCACACTGCTTTCAGGCTCTCTTTGCTATCCAGAGCTATCAGGGAAATGCCACTTAGGGGTTGGATTGACTCCTCTGTATTGTACAAAAAAAAAAACCCACTGGAGGTAATAAAGGACAAAAACTAACAGAGAACAATAAAGCCATTCAGAAAAATTGCTGTTAACATCCTAAAAAAAGATAGCACAATGAAATTCTGAATTACAACTAAATTTAGACTCCTAATATTCTTCCAAGCTAGAAAGGCTCTTTAGGTCTGTTAGGGAAAACTAACGTGATGTCAACTACCTTCTCTTATTTGCAAGATGTCATTCTAATACAGCCTCCTACTGTTTATTTCAGAGGAGATTGAAGAACATCCTAAATAATATTAAATTACAACTGACAAAACAAGGATTATACATTTAATTTTACATTATTCTCGATTTTTTAAAATTTGGTTTTAGATTACACACTGTACATCATACATTTGTTCATTAGTTTGCAGAAGTAAGTCATTCAGTTTGATTCCTCCAGTCAGTCGTTGGTGAAAATTATCCAATGTTCTACTCTATTTCACACTCAAAGCACTTCCATTATGGTTGGATAATGGTTGTACCATCAATAAAGAGTATGAATCCAGTTATGTGGAGACCTCGGCTTAACCTTTCCATATGCTATTGATATTTATAGAGCTTCTGACATAATCAATTAGTCTGAAAACTGGCACTTGTGGAAGGTAAACCCATATAAAGGAACCATTGCATCTGCATTTTCATTAACCTTTCAGATAAGTACGTGGAAAATAAAGACAAATATATACCATATGTAATGAACACTAATCCCCCAAATTTTCTAATGATATTGCAGATCAAGAATAAACTTGTTTAGTGCTATTGTGATTGCTTAATTCTGCAGCTGCTTTCATGAGTGTTTTAATCTTCAGCCAGACATCTAGAAACATTGTGAGAGTGAAATGAGATTAGCTGACTCTCATATGATACTCCTCTGAAACTAGTGCTGAATTTAAAGTCAGATGCAAATCCCAGTTTCATGTGGTAGAAAATCGTATTTGAAGTCGGTTGCTAAGAGCTGACATAGCATAGACATGATCTAGGAAATATTAGACACACTACATACGAGTTTCAGGGGAATATGTAAGCAAGCCAGTTTTGATATCTGGAGGTATCTGGCCCTGGAAGAGAAGCTGGAACAACTGAGCCGGCCTTATTGTGGTTCATGAGAATTTGTACTCCCTTTCCACTGACACACTGCAGAACTACACTTTTGCTTTGTTGGAAGACTTACTCTGTTAAACACCTGATTTTTGTACTCTCTTGATGGTTCAGAACACAAATCATGATATTTTAGTCCTTCTCTAGAATAAAGATTTAGTCATAATGGATATATTTTCATCTTGAGAGAACAAGCTGTATCTAATTATTAATTAAAACATTATTACAGTAGATTAGTTTTCCTGGTCTGTATGTTTCACTCTATTAGCAAGTCAGAAGGAAGACATTTCAGAAGAAATTAGTAGAAGAGTTGAAAAGGAAAGCAAATCCTTGGTGTTGTCAGTGTTAAATCCACAGGACAGGTTCTGGGTACCTCAGTATTGACAGCCATGCCTGGCTGGGCTAGTCTTGAAAGGAGTCAAAAAGATTGCTTCCTCAAATAATGAAAATTCTTCCCTACTTCAAGAAGAGTGTGGGAGGTACAGCAGAAGAGAAATACAGAGGTCTCTAGGCAGGCTCAGGAAAGGACCATATGAGAAGCTACGACCATATTGACCTTTTGGGATTTACAGCTGGATCCAGTTATAGTAACCGGTGAGGTTGCCATTCACTGTTGAGAACAGTGCTCACCTCTTTTTGGACTCAAGCCATGTGAATTACTTAGGGAGACTTAGACAGATGGGGTGAGGTTCCCCCTGCTGCAGCTGAAAAAGAAAATTCACATAGACTTCAAAGGGGGCAGATTTTCCTCAGTCATCAAAGGATGTTGGGTCCTTCGTAATAATACCTTTACATATGCATAAGTACCAGCTAAAGAAAAATGGAATAGATTATATGTAAGGAAGAAAATGTCCTCAGAGCCTGATTATTGAGTACAAATTGTTTGGTGTGAGTGGGATATTTGGAACAGCAATAACTTTGGTTGCAGAACTACATGGCAAGACATTCTGGTGAAAGGAGTGAAATTTGTTCATTAGTTAAATAGATATATGGCTTTTACATTTGAATAGTAGGGCTAGAAAATGTAGTAGATGGAAGGCTTTTTAACTCATAAGATGGTGTTGTAGAAATGAAGGCCTTGTAACCTTATTTTTGCAGTCTGATGGGTTTTTGTTTCACATCCCATCTTATGCATTTAGTGCAGCTCTACCCTTTTATTAAAATGGGAAAATATATTGTTTATAAAGGGTACTCTTGACAAATAGTAACCAAAGGAAGGTGCAAAAAATGTATTGTTTCCATAATCAGAGATACACTGTAAAACAGAATAAAGTGATAAATACAGAGCGCCATTGCTTGTTGTTGTTATCTGTCTGTGCCCAGTGGCAAGAAAGTCTAAATGAATTACAAAGAAATTTTTAATAAAAGAAAAAAAAATAATGGGCTCCATAACCTGGAAGAACTTTGAATAAAAAATGTCCCCTGAAACCAAAAGTCCCTTTAAAATCTCCACATTTTCTCACCCTTTTCTGGGTTTTTTCTTTCCCCTGCTCTTACTTAAAAGCCTCTGGGTGATTTGTCCTATTCCCTGCCCAATAACAGCCAAACCATTGTTTTAGGGAAGATATTTTTAATGTTGTATATTTTAGGTTTTTGTTGCTTTTATTTCTTTTCCTTGGAAATTTCATCCACACACTGCAGAAAATGTGAACATAAGCAGCTGCAATATGAGATGAACTCTGAACACCAAATAGGTAGGCCCTAGAGGGGAGGAACTGAAATATGAGCTGCTTATTCTTGGAGCCCTTTAAACCCTCCAATCTGTTTTAAATTATTTTGGTGCCTCTATTTAAAGGTTAAATTTTTGTTGTTGTTGTGAGCCATAGTTTAGTAATACAAAACCTGGGCAACATCAGCATAGAGTCAATTCAGAGATTACACACCCAGGGTCTTTCCTGATCCTGCCTAAAGTGAAGCAGCATGTTTATACTTAGCAACACATTTTGACATGAATGAACTTTTCACGTCTCTGCTCATAAAATAAACACGTACATTCAGCAGGAAAAAAATCATCTCACTCAACGATCCAGCTTACATATGTTATTTACAGACCATATGTCGAAATCTAAATATGGTTATGTATATGCAAAAATTATAGATATAAAGCACTGACTTCAGAGCTGCGCATAAAACATCAAAACTTTTATATCTATCGTTAAATCCTTTTTTGGTGCTAAGTCTTTAGTACATTTGGTTTCACTAAAAAACCCAAAACTTATTTTCCTCTCTCCCCTTTTCAAGCGAAATCTTGGCACCTAGAGCATTTATGCTTTATTTTTCCTTCTACAGTATTTTGTTTCAAGGCACTCATAATTTGAACACTAGAGCTTAGATGTCAGCATGAACACAGTTTTGATGGCTGTTTTTTGCCATTGCCACTTTGAGCTCAGCTCTACTAAGTGCCAATGGGAAATTCCTAAAGGCCAAGGCATTTTCAATAAATTAGCATCAAGACACTGAGTCTTTGTATAGCACTTAGGTGAAACTTGATTCAAAATGCATATTTGGGGATTTCTGACAATACTTTCTTTGTTTTTTATGCAAATTGAAAAAGCCTTGGAATTTCTTGAATTTATATGATCAAAGATGACCACCGTGAATGTGTCTGGAAGCATTACCAAATTACAGAAATACCAGAGACAGTTATATTATGAAGATTAAAATAGACATCTTTTTAAAACTGTGCCTTCTAAAGAACATTGGGTTTTTGACAATTCATTAACTTTACGTATTTTTAATCAAACTAATTTTGAAGCATCACATTTGACATGATACACATCAAATGGTTACTGCTGGCTGGGGACTCAGAGGCTTCTAGAATGTAGCAATTAAAGGGTTTATGCTCCTCTCAATGGGCAAACTAAACTCCGTTACAATTAATTAGAGAGAGATTTACACATTCTTTTAAAGATGTGAGTATGGTTTAAAATATATTAAGTAGCATGGCATATACTCCTTCCACTACAGCCACCATGATACAAACTTGGTGCATGGATTTTTTTATTCAATGATAGGAATGTTTTGTGTTCTAATGGGCTATTTTATTTCAAAAACTGTAACCAGTTAATGAAGAAAGGTTTTCCTACAAAGATATTTCAGTTACACAGGTCCACTTCTCTATTTAAAGACCAAAAATACATTATAAAAATGCTAAATAACTGACTGGTTTGGTAGTCCAGATGAATAACAAAGTACATTTTGTCACTGGAAGAAAAAATGGGACGGTGACTCAATCACTTCCCTGGGAAGTCTGTTCCAATAACTGAAATGGGACTTTCAAAGAAGGCTGCCAATCTATGAAAGGTTTAAAGGACAGCAACAGCATTTTCAATCAAATATTATGAGGTTTAGCTGCAAAGAGAGCCATTGTGAGGAGTCAGAAAATCTCTATTGCAAGAAGAATTGAAAATACTGTAAACAGCTACCAATTTTTTGCTTGGTAGGCTGAATTTTTTAAGTTCTGATGATGCCATGAGAAGGATTTAAGGGCTTCTACTGCCCAAATAGAGCTATGCAAAGGTCAAATATATAGTTTACCTTCTTGTTTTTGGCCATGTGTTTAACACAGTGCTAAGAATAAAAAATTGTCTTCTTGTCATATGGCAACACCCCTCAGGCAGAATAATACAAATAGGACTGAATCTTCTACAATGTCTGGAAAGAGCTACCAAGAAGAAGTGAAGATGTTGCTCAGCTCATTTGCAGGATGTATTCCAAAATTCTAATCCTCATGAGGTTTCTACTAAATGCATATGTTTTTGCTGTTTTTTAGGAAGAAATTCTCTGTTTCACTATTGATGGGTCTCCATAAAAAAACAGAAATAATTCTTTTCTATATAATAACACAAAGGAATTTTTTCCTACAGATTATTGCAAAAAGTGTTCTTGAAGAATATTGAAATTATACAAATTGGAATTACAGTGAACAAGGATTGAGACAATGGGTCATTCACTACTGCTGGATCAATTTTTTAATAGATATTAAGCTCTGTGAGGAATGTTTCTGAGAATCTCACCAAAAATACATCATGGCTGATCTAAGTCTTAGGGCTTATATTGCTCATCCCTTGGCTGATTCTGATAAGGAGAGGTTATCATCTAAGCAGACTTTACTGCAAGCTCCTGAAGAAACTTTGAAAAATTGAAGGTTTTCAATTAAATTTGATTTCCTTTTATTTAGTTATTTCACAGAAATAATTTCACAGAAATTGAATAACTAAATAAAAGGAAATCAAATTTAATTGAAAACCTTCAATTTTTCAATTACGTTTTATTTCCTTTTATTTAGTTATTCAATATCTGTGAAAAAAAAGTTTTCCACACTCTAATCATAAGACTCAATGCTTTGTGGAATTTTGAAGGTACAAATTGCCACATTCTTGCTACATTATTTGTGGTCTCAGCTTGGACACTGTGGGTGAAAATGGAATTTTTTTCTTTTGACTTCACTGGGCCATGGAACAAGCTCAATATCCACAGCAGCTAGAGAAAAGTTTGCTTAATCAAAGTTTTTCCATTTCTTTTTATACGCAGATACATGGTGTCATTTTTTTTATTGTTTACCATAATTATGTCTTTACTTGAAATTCATATTTAAACCAATGCATAGTTGTCATGGATTTGTTGGTAATGTGTGACTACATTATGCTGTCTTTTGCCAGGACACTTGTAAATGAGACATTATCCTTGGAGATTTTCTTGGCTGAAAATGTGAGTAATTAAAAATGTAAACAAATATTATCCATTACATATGCCACAATAATAAATACTTCAATATAATGCAAGTTAATGACTCTTTAGGGATTCAGCCTAATCCCATTACAGAGTGTTTCATAGGTGTACAAACAAACAGTTAATCATTTAATATTTTGCCATGCTCATTATATTTAAATAATATAGTTCTCAATTGCAAAAAAAAAAAAAAAAGGCAAGCAAAAAGCAGCATTAATGCCTAATAATTATAGACCATGAAATGTAAGGGAGGTAAATGGAGATGGAAACCCAGAAGGTGTTCAGGACAGCTCTTGGTCTGCTTTTCAAAAAGACTTTGGGTAAGGAGGATGGATATGAAGATTGGGCATTTCTTTTGCTTTCTCTCCAGTAGAGAAGTTACTAAACCTCTAGTAGAGAAATTTATATCCAGGGTCTGAAGGGACATGACCCAGGAGGGATGTGTCAGTCACAGCCAGCCCTGCTCAGGCTGCTGCTGAGAGCTGGATGCAAGGAGCAGAGCACCCCTCTGGCCACACAGCAGCATGGGAGAGGGGCATGGATCTGTGGGAAAGGGAGGTAGGATACACTCAACCTTTTTGAAAGAAGCTTTTGGGTTTTTTTTTCTGTCTTTTAGATCTTGCTCTCAGAGTTAAAAAGAAAACTAAGCCATATGAAAATCCTCCAAGCACTGGGAGGACATTTACAAATGAGATAAATGAGAGCTGGTGTTGGCAGCACGTGCTGCGCTCAGGGCAGAGGAATGGTGCAGCTCAGAATGGTCCCATCAGTGATGGAGTTACAGGGGAGCCAGAGAGCTGGGATGTGCAGGGAGGTCCTGGAGGAGAAGCAGTGGATCCAGGCTGGGTGCTGGCTCTCGAGGGTGCACAGAGCTGTGTGTGGTCTTTGGCCCACCATGGCCCCCATGGACACCATGGCATGCTGTGGGCACCGTGGCTCACACTTGAAGCATGGATGAGCTGCTGAGTCCCTGGGCAGCTTCACTCAGTCTCCTCTTGGAGCTCCTTGTTTCCAGTGGAGTGACCCACACCATCCGTGTGCAGGGGGACCAGCTGATCATGCAGGTTCCCTGTATCCTGGCATCAGGGACTTGGCTTTACTGGGGTGCCAAATAGCACAGTGCCTTTCCTGTTAAGGTAATGCTTTACAGATGGCAACCAGCACATCGCATTTCCCTGGGAGATAAGCTGGCAGATGCTATGATGGGCTGGCAGCAGCAGACAAGCTGCCATGGTGTCCACAGCCATGGTGGGCCACAAGGGCCACGGGGTGTGTTAATTGATTAGCTAATTCCTATTGAAATGAATATCATTTCATGTCAAATTCCCCCTGGCTACGAATCCTCATCCTGCTAGTAACTTCATTTTTCACCTCAGTGAAATCACTAAAATTATTTGCTTCTTTTCCCCCATTTGTAAAATAGGAGTTAAAGTTCTCATTTCAACATATTTCAACCTAATCCGCTTCCAAACTTGGTGTTCACCAGTTTCTCACTAATTTTCATGCCTTTTCTAATGCTTTAATTTGCTTGGCCAAATTACCCCTTTGAATGGATACTGAAAACTCCTAAACACTCAGTAAATCTCAGAAATTTTCCATAATTATTTGCTGTAAAAGGACAGTGATCCTAGGAATCTACATAAGAACACTGCTGAGTCATTCTTACACCAGGCTCTTAAACCTTGCACAGAAATGCTCTTTAACAACTTTGAAGTCATATTAGCAGGGAGGTCTTATTAACTGCTCTATGGATTTGAAGGATCTTCTGGAGGACAAAGTTTATAGCAAAAGTCCAGGAATCAATTTTGGAGAAGAAATAAAGGCTCTTGTTTATTTGATTCCCCTTTCCCCCCACCCTTTCTTATCTGGAATGAGTATCTAATAAAGGCAAACCACCCGAGAACAGGAAAGAGAAAATAGCCTGTGTTCATGTTGTGGCCTTTCTCAGACGGCCAAGATCAGCTCTCTGACAGCTGAAGCCATTGTAGGTACTTTGTAGCTATCTTCTGCTTACATTGCTCTGAGTACCCTCTGACACAGAAAAGATGATTTGAGGACAGGCAGGCAGAAATCCCACCTGCACACTTTAGCAATGAAGAGTTTTAGTCAAATTAAGCCAAATAATCCCAAAATTACATGACCATGCCTAACCAGCATAGCTCCTCTATATTGTCACAGAAAATCCTGTCTCCAGTTTTATTTGAATGTCTCCTAAATAGAACCTCTTTTCCATCTAAGTTTCATCATTCCAAATTTGGGTTTACCATTGCCTTTGATAAGGTACTTCGGTTTATCTATTGGAATATGTCAGGTTTTCTTAAGGTTCACAGTAAATTCACAATTTTACAATCAAGGATTTACTAATCTCTAGGTTTGAGGTGTTTTCACTCTGATTCTTTGATTTACAGGATGGCCCTCCTCTCACAAAATGTAAAGAAAGACTTGGTACAGATGGTAATTGATAACACCACCCTGAATCTCATTACATCTGCATAGCCACATAGAGATTCCACAAATTCTAACCAATAAAACCAAAGATAAGCTATTCCCTTTTTCTAATCAGTAGTTTACCAATAAGACATACTTCAAAATACTGTTCAGACTCCTGAAGATATGGGAGTACAACCCACAGTGTGCCTTGCAGAGTGTGGTAAATGGAATTCCTGAAGACAGTTAGTATGCTGCAGTCTGAAGTCAGCTAATATCAGATGTTTGCTGCCTCATTTATTTTGATTAATTGCTTCAGTGGGGGTAGACCAAAGGGTAAACCAAAAATCCACGTCAGGGAAAGAAGATCTGTGTTTCACCCTCTCAGTTTTTAAAAAGTAAACATGCTAAGAAATGTTGTTCTCTTGACTCCCTTTAACTTCCACAATTTATTGTTAAGAGTAACAGGTGAAACCTGAAAGAACCATGGCCATGTTAGTTTTCTCCTGCTTTGGAGAAAGGCTTGGAACTTCTGTCTCCAGTGATCTGGGATCACTTGGTTGTTTCAGAGATGTGTGATCATCCCTAGTCTGTTTGGTTTTTTCCTCCCAGACCTTTTCTTTTGCTGCCAACTCTACCACCTCAGAGTTCCTGTAGCTATTTTCAGCATCATGTCAATCACAACTTCTCTTCCTACCACCAATACTTTAATTTCATCTTCAGTCCCCTCCTGCTACCTGCCATGAGTGACATGGCTGCACAGGTGGAGGCAGGGGCTGGTGGGAAAGACACATGCCTCCCTCTCAGCAGAAATCATGGATCTTTCCAATTCAGACATAGGTGATTACACCACCTGCAAAATGCAAAGCCTGTGGACATGGAGCCCTGGGTAGTGATTTCAGCCATAAACTTTCTGGTTTGTGGTGTTTACCTTTGCTATCCCCCATGACAGGTTTCTCTTCTGAGCAGTAGCCTATGGCACTTGGCTGGGGCAACGAGACTCCTGTGCGATGCACCACACAAAGAGTGACAAATTAAAATGACAGAGCTGTCTTACAAGATTGGGATCTAGTGAAACAAAATATTTCTCGTCCAGGTAACAGAGACAGAGCTACATGGTAATAAGTGGAAAAAGCCAGTGTGATTTTCAAATGTCTGTGACATAACTGAGTTTGTCACTGTCCCAGCACTATTGTGTTGCATCTTCCCCAGGTGTGGCTGAAAGTGTGGCTGGGGGGGAATGTGTTTGCAAAAATAACTCTATTTATAACAGGAACCTTTTTCATTTTTTTCACCTCTAGCTGTATTAATGGCAGCAGTAAAATGAATCCAAAGAGCCATCATGAGCTTAGAAAATCATACGGTACAAACTTCTTTACAATGAAATTCAGCATATTATCTGACACCATTTTCGCCTCTTTATTTCAAACTGAATAAGCTAAACATGCAAACATACATACAATGCTGCACTCTGATTTTTTGATTCCTATTGTCCTATTTAACTAACAGAAAATGTTGATCTTCTGCTATCAGCATTTCAAAATCCTGAATTTTAAATTAATTGTTCTGCATTTTAAATAAAGGCTTGAAAATTACTTTGAAGAGCTCTTTTCTCCCAATGGATCTTCAGTGAATACACACAAATATTTTGTATTCTTAAACATAGCACTGATGTACACAAATGGATAATTGCCTCTACAACTTAGGTATCTAAATCTCTGCCTTTCAAGTGACATTTTGCATGCTCATTTGTGTGTAAGATTACAATGAGGCTTCAAGTGTCCAGACTGCATCAAAATTATTCCTGAAATGCTTATGCCTCTGTTTAATTAAGTTGAAGTGAAATTCATGTTATTCAAGCACTGTTAAATCAGGCTGAAGTTAGTGAATCTGAATTACATGCTGTAGCATGATTTTAAATAACTAAATATGTGGCATTTATGGTGCTTTCTTTTTGTTTGAGAAACAAACCCCACATGTTTTGCAGAGCAACCCATGAAAAATTAAAGCCTATTTTTCATGTATCTGAAAAGCAGGAAAGTCTGTGTTCATCAAAGAAACAGAAATCCCTCTCAGAAATAAAGAAAATTCATGCCTTGCACTAAACTGGTAAGTAGAATTCCTAATTTCTGAAACACTGCAGTACTGAAAGATGTTTCTTGAATGAAGTAATACCTAACCAGAAGTGCAATGGTAGCTAAGTAGGATACAATTTGTAGCCCCCATCATTTAATTTCAACTTTAGAATGATTTCAGTCCATCACTGAACATGTTGAAAGGGATCTCATTATTAAGAATTCAAAATATATTTTCCATGATCTTTTATTCTAAGAACTCCCAAATGCCTCAATGTACAGAAACACACATTTTTAATGAACCAAATGGACTTGTTTTTATAACTGACAGGAGGTGCTGGGAATTAGAATTGGAGGGGGGGAATCAGCTAATTAAATCTAAATCACCAGCAGTGAACATAATTTCCTTGTCCAGTCACTTCCAGTTTCACCAGCTTCCTCATACCAGTCTCATACTTTATTTCCTTCTCTGGTTTGGCTTTGTTACCTTTGAATTTTAATTAGACAGCTTCCTCCGTGCTGCCCGGGTGCCACTCAGTGCTGCATGTCATGGTGTGTGAACGCGGCCCTGACAGGCTCCTGGCTGCCTTCCCCGGGCCGGGAGCTGCCTTCTCCCTTCCCTGGGCCAGGAGCTGCCTTCTCCCTTCCCCGGGCCGGGAGCCGCCTTTCCCGCAGCCCCGCGCTCCCGCGGGGACACCGCGGCACCTGCCATGCCACAGGACCCGCCAGGACTTAGCGGCTACAGTGGAAGAAGTCTCCCACCATGTGCAGCTGTAGCTCTTCGAGGCTTACAGCACGGCCAGATTTTTCACAGGGATAGGGAAGGCTGCCTCCCTGCCAAATTTCAAGTTGCTATTCTGAAATATGAGGTTGATGGATCTGCTAGGAAAGGAACTTGCCAGATTTCACCAGCATTTTTGTTCTTTTTTTTTTCTCCTAACAATATTCTTGAAACATCCAAATCTTCTGAGATGTTGTCATAGCTAAATGCACCTCAGATGGTTCAAATTTGGCAAACACTTGGGAAACAGAGTTTTAGAAAGGGACTTGCTGGGAAACCTTAATAAGAAACAGAGCTAACAACCCAGTCAATGTTTATACTGAAAGAACAAACAAATAAACAATTGTGCACTTTAGTTGCCTTGACAGTAAATCTAATCAACATAACAGATTGCAATAGATCTTTTTCCCATTAAAATGGGAGCTCCGAGTAAGAGTTAAGAAAGGTAAACATTAATTTTCTACTGGCTGAAGACAAATAGTGCATACAGCAATATTCCAATTTTAAATGGAGAGTAAAAAACTGTCTCACAGAACACACAAATGTGCTAGGGTATGTCATTCTTTGGAGAGAATCACTTTCAAATTGGACTCCTATTTTTCACTATGCCATGATCCACCCTGGCACCTGCATGACAAGAAACCTGCTTGTTAGATCTGCAGAAACTCTGCTCCTGCCCAGGTTTTCCCAGATTAGGAACTTTAGCTATAACATTTAGGCAGTTGCTGTAAATACACTTCAGGTTGCATTGCCAGAGGAATCCTGTGCTGGGAGGATAGGAGAGACACAGGGAAAACCTGGGGGGAAGCTTTTATGTAGTTCCACTGCTCAGCATAAATAGAAAAGGGGCGTTGCTGCAGCTGTAATCACTGAGCTGCAGAGTCATTTTTCAGTGGGATGGAAAATTTAGGGGCTATTCCTCCTTTCTCCAGCTTAACCCAGTGGGCAGGATACCAAAAATTACTTCCACATTTCCCTTCGACATCACACACGCTAAACCAACCTGGCCTTTTGAGTTTACTATAAGCTATCTGGAGCATGAGGCATATTTTCATTTTTTGTAAGAACTGGGGCAAATATGCAACAATGCATACACTGTAGTACAACAATGAAACTGAGAAGCCACTGCTTAAGTTAATTCAATATGGCCACAATATAGCTCAATCTAATTAAAATTGAATAAACATTTTTATATAAATTCAATTAATTGGTGTGGTCCTACGTGTGCATTCTATGTTGTGAAATTGTGACCAAGAACTCATTCTTCCAGCACTCCTAAATAATTGCCTGAAGTCAGAGGATAAAGAATAGAGAAAGCTGAAAATCCATTACGCTCTGTAACAGTCTGACTAAAACTAATCAGCTGCTATCTAAATTTTCACACCTCTGTTTCATGATCATCTTCTCTTGTAAAAATAAACACATGAACTCTGAAATGAGGTAAACATAAATGCTATTCAAAATATGAACATAGCAGGTCCAATTTTGAACTCTACTCTGGCTCCCTGATATGTGGCAGAGACAGTGGAGGGGTCAGGGGTTTTAGGAGGGGGATCCTCCCTGAAGGAAGACAAGAAGGGGAGTCCCCAAATAGCCCACCCTATTGGTGGACCAAATGTTCCCTCAGAGCCTCATAATTTCACAAATACAATGACTGTTTTAAAATCCCCTGACCAATGTGTATTGCATGTTGAAAATGTATGGATTGTTGCTAAGTTTAAATAGGTGTTGAAAGTTTGGATGATGTCATGCTGGTGCACCAGAGCACCTAATAGTTATGACTCCTATTGCTGTGGGTTGCATAAAGCATTTGAATAATTTGGGAAGTGTAGTACTTGCAGGGAGATGAAACCATATTCCTCTTTAAAATTAGTTCAGATTATCTCCAATTTTTGTAAACTCACATAGGGTCAGGAATCTACAGAGACACTTATTGTGGAACAATTATTAACATAATAAAACACTCATCTTTTTGCATGAAATTTTAATCTCTTCAGGAAGCAAACTCTTACACATTATCAACTGGGTAGACTTGGGATGCTATAACTCCATGTGCCTGTCAGAAAATGCCTTCTATTATGACAAGACAAAAAAGAATTGCTTATTTTGGTTTTGTATGCTGACACAGCCAGGTTTCATCAAGTTTTTCTCTAGTACTGTTATTCATAAGACCACATAAGCAGAGGTTTTAACATACATTGGTTTATCCACCAAAACTCAAAAGCAACTCATTCAGCTGGTTGTGCTTGATAAGATGGGGAAACAGAAGACCACTCTATGGCTAAATTCTTTATTATTTGCACTATGAAATTCCTAATGTGAAACTCAGAAGCATTTAGAACAACAATGCCTTATAGAGAGAGGAGAATACAGATTGTGAACTTGCTAAAAGGTAGGCCTTTAGGGTATTTACATTGGACACATTACTCCCAGGAGATCTGAATGAAGAGCTCTACCTAAACTATTTTTATTTAAGAATCATTTGTACAAGAGAGTTTATCTCACTGGCCTTCTTCAGCTCATTATAAATGAAAGTCTTAAAGTGCTTTCAAAAACCTGCGCATTTTCTTGGAAGCAATCAGTGAGACAGTAGTAGAACAGAGGAAAGCAACATTTTATCTTTCAGCAAGATTAAGAACTACCTTGCTTATTTATCATCTGAATAGCACTTTGGCTGCCCTTGAGACTGAGATGGAGTCACTATATTGGTAATTACTAGACCAGGGCATCTCCAGCTCTTTTGGCAAAGGTTTGGCCTTTATTGGCTCACTTTGCAGACCATGAAACTCAATGTAAAATAGAGTAATAATCAGTTTGACTGGGACATGATCCTGTTGAATCCCCTTTAGAGCTGCCTTTACAGAATGTTGTACATTACTTCTTTTGTCTTGCAACATATACATTTTGTATTACAGTAGCATAGGTACAGCACTGTCCAGGTTCAGCCTTGCCTATAATGCAGAAGTGAAGAGATCCATGCTGAAATACATTCATATCCCATCTTAGGCAATCTAACCCCAATGAGGCTCTGCAACCTAAAAATTCCACAAAGCAAGTGTTCCCCAACCTCTGCATTATTCTTTGGGCGGTAGGTACTATCTTCCCTTCCAGCAGTGCTGTGTCCTAGGGCTATGTCCTCCAGAGAGGGGCACAGCCCTAGCACAGCGTTTCCCTTCACTCCTAGCCAGCAAGGGAGGGACGTGCCGACGTGCCAGTGAGGAAACTCGCAGTCACTCCTCAGAGGGTGCTGTTGAGAGAGGAGCGATTTCTCCCTGTGGGACTACTTCTGTAACATTTTGCTCTATCCTTCCAACAATCAAGCCAGTGGCTTGTTGCCAAGCCAAGAGCCTGCCTTGACTATCAGATTTCATTTATGTCAGTGAGAAATGGCCTCAGTAAAAGAAAATGTTCTCAGTCAAAACTATTCTCAGTGAAATCAAAATAGTCAATGCATTGTCAGGGAAGAGTGGTGCTGCCCTACCAAATAAATGTCACTTTGGAAGCAAGTATATTAACAAAAAATATATGTGTAGGCAAAGTCCAGACACTTGTTTTGACAGTGTATGATTTTGCTCCCTTGTCAAACTTCTCTTATTACACATGGAATCACACACTCATTTTCAACAAGTACATGACGATGCAGGAGATTACCAGTACATCACAGCATGTATTTGCCTTTGGATTGGCTTAATGTATTTCTAGGCTTATCCAGCTGGCTTGGAGAATACACATGAACCAAATTCAAGCAGTGCTTATGCTTTAATTACAAAGGTTTACACTGGACCTACATTCTGCATCACCTCTTTCCACCGAGATACATTTCTGTAGAGTGATTTAGATACTTTATGTGCCTCAGTGGATCTCCTTGTTGTAAACATGCAACTTTATTTAAAATATAAATTCCTGAATTAGATGCAAATAAAATGTTAAATATTTTCATCAGTAATTATCTACCAATAAAAATAGTTTTATATGCTTAATAATGAATATAATTGGAATTTTTTATGCACATTACTGTGTAAGTATTTGCAATTATTGGTTTACATTATTTTTCTATCAATCTTTATATCTCTATGGAATAAAAAAGCAGAACATTTTTAACCTAAGCATATACATTTGTAAACCGGATAAATGTTGTGATTATCTCTTCCTGTATATAATTCCTCATGAGGGACTCAGTTAATTGAACATACCTTTCAAAACATAATCTATGGGTTAATTAAGCTCAGCAAATATAAAATTTGAAACCACATACCCTCTATTGGCAGCAAAGTTAGGGACTTTTTTTTGTTCCTTTTTATCCAACGCTACTAATGATTGCTTTGCACAGGCATATAATACATGCAGGTAGCGTGACTATATTCAAAACAGAAGTTAAGTTTTTGATTTCACTGTCAGGGATCAAAAGTCTTTTTTTTTTTATACATACATCAAGCCTTTCAATAACAAAATAAGAACTTATTGACGTTGAGTAGATTTCATAGCTTGTAGAAAAGACACATATCATTGTAATGTGTGAAATTTTAATCAGAAATGTTGTGAAGGATAAAGGTAAACTGACTGCTATAATTAATGTGTTCTGCCACAGATATTTAGCTGACACATTTGAGAAGTGTGGTTTATGTTAACTATTCCACTGCTTGAATTCTGTCCTTGCTAAATGATGGTACTGTTTGACAGTTTTAAGTTACGATGCTTTCCTGTCTTCAGTAAAGTTTTTCTTCATCTAGCATATGATCCTGTAAAACAGAAACTTGCAGTACTGCAGTGGTAGGTGGACAATAGACATGCTGATGTAAATGTACTTGGTAATATGTGTTGTGTGTAAGCCTGCTAGCAAAAGTTGTCAGGCTTGAACCACTTGAATATTGCCTTTCCTTTCCCTCCCTTTTTTAGCATTTCAAATATTCTATTTATTTAATCATTCAGTTTATGAAGCCATAGTCTCTTGAATCATAAAAGGTTATCTTACCCATGGAATGAAAATTACTAAAATCTATTACCACAACAATAACAAGGATAGAGTTATAAGAAGATTATTGTTCTCAAAACAAAATGCCTGCTAAATTTAAGGCATTTTTGGAAAAAGCCCAAGGCCCTGATTTTGCCACTGTTCCTTGCATTGAGTAGAACCATATGGTCCCATTGGAGTTGATCTAACTGCCTTTGGAGTATGCTACCACTCAAAATAAATAAGACTGGCAGGATCTGGCCCCGAATGAGCACATGGGCTCTGCACCCTGCCCTAGAGGTTAACAAACTGGGTAAGAAAATTCCAGGGCTGAAGGGGATTCAGCTGAGAAGGCCCTCTCTGATACAGGCTCCCACCCCTCCAGATGTAGGGCCTCTTAAGGGAAATGCTCATTCAACATTCACTTTAGAGGGTTTTAGAAGATATATTTTTTTATGTATAATTTCTATATTGTCCTATTTCCAGAAGCAATGAGCAGCTTGTGTAACTAATTGTTTTAAAGAAGGAATGTCAAACCTGGGACAGACAGAATTGCATTTGTCATTCTGAAGCAAGAGAAAGGATTTTCTGGTGCAGGTGATATTTGGTCTGACAACCAACAGAACTCATTTGCAGTCCTTAGGCACCCAGCTTCTCTCTGCCCAGTAAAGACTACCCTAAATGCATATTTCATTTTCCAAGCAAATAACATTAAAAAGTTGCTCTTGCAAATAGAAAAAAATTGTTCTACTTTTGCTGCATCATATACCCCCCTATCAGTACAGCACGTTACTGGGCATATTTTCAAAAGGTACTGAGTTATGAGTGTATGCGAAATAAATCCCTATGATCTGTCTGAAATAGATTATTAAAGTGATTTCTTCAGAGTACAAATAGAGAGAAAAATATCATTTACAAAAAATCCCATACTAAAAGTCAGGGATTCTGATTCTTTACTTTGCTTCTGCCTCAGATATATCAGTCTTACCTGAAAAGATCTACTGCAGGCGCCTCTTGCCATGCCAGTATGGGTGTGCAGCAGACAAAAGACATACCAGAAAGGGGAAGACAGATATGCCACTTAAATTAAATAGGAAATGAATTGGCCAGCAAGTTGGCATGTCTGCTGAGACAAATCATAGACAACATGTCTCTCAACAACAGAACTTATTTGTTTTCTCTTGCCAACAGATTCATCACTGCCCAGGCAAAACAGGCAAAATACATTAGTGTCATGGTAAACTGATAAAGAGAAGTGCCTCAATCTAGCATCCTCAATGGCGAAAGTCTTAGGGCTGTATTGATCTGTGTTATATAAATCTTGTTTTCTGTCTGCAGAAGTGAATCAGGAATGACCCTTAAGGTTAACAAACATTGTAATGTCTTTCAGCTGGGGCAGATGCCTATGCGCTCCACACATTGTATTTGGTCAAGTCCCATCTTGTCATTTTACTGCCAAGGAGCTTAACTAATTGCTGGCAATCATAAGACAGTTTGATGGAAGCAAAGAATTCCTACAATTGTTGCCCCTCTCCCTTTTTTCCCTCAGCCTTAACAAGCACTCAAAGCCATGTAGCGGAAAACAATCAACACTGAATTAGTCAGCAGGAGTCTTAGCTGAGCTGGAACTTTATGTAATTGGCATGTCATGTCCATACATAGCCAGAAGCAGGCCTGATTAAGCTGATGTATTTTGTTTCAGTAAACTTACAAAAGCCACTTTACCTCCTCTTCTTTGGTTGTACGTCATAGCATGTACTTAACATGACATTTTTCTGCAGAGCAAAGGCACTAGACAGTCACCACAGGCATTTGGGATTGGAGAAGTATTATCATACTGGAATGTGTAATATTACATAACAATCGAGCCTCTAGAAAGGGGCAGTAACCAAAGTTCATTATCAAAGCATAACTCTTACACCAAACTTCTTTGGTTTCTGTTCACAACTTCGTTTTCTACCGCCTATTTAAGCAGGTTTGAGAAAACAAGATGCTAGTTAAAGTTTTGTTAGAACTATTTCCAGTTAAACTTGCATAGTTTTCTTGGGGTTTGGTAAAATTATTCCCATGCAACAAGGAATCCTTCCAGCAGAGATACTACTCAGAGCACTTAAGCAGTCCACCCTATCCGATCCAATAAAATTTTACTGCGCGTTTTACTTTGCCCTACAGATAGATTTAGTCTTAAAATGCTAAAAATGCCAGTATGCACGGAAAAAAAGTATCTAACGCTTATTGCTAAAAGTAAATCATAAAGTTTAAGGCATGCCAGCTGTATTCTTTCGTAGTAGTATCCTTTTTGTCATAACCTTAAATCAAACGCTAGAGTTGAACTTGGCATAGATTATTAAAGCTAAAAGAGTGAGTATTCCATGCTTCTATTACGTCATAGTTGACAATATAAAGACAAGATTCAGGGAACTAATGGAGCTTTTTTCCTTTTGTCATAGAAAGGTCAAGCTAGTTTTCCACATTTTATATGTGTGTCATTCTCAATATAGCAACAGAATCTCATATAGAAAACAATGTAAGTAAATGTCTCTACGAAGCTACTAGTCACCTGATCAAAAGCCAATGTTGAAAAACACTTCTAATGACTTTCTCTTATGCATCAGTGCACCTACTAATGAGCTGCCAGAAAAGGCTTTCCAAAGCTTTGCTGAGATAGAGCAGGAATGTGAGAAGCCTGAGATCTAACTTCCCTGCTGTGATCCCTGCCTTTCTACTAACAGGGAGCCCAGGCGCGGAGCTGCTAATGAGCATGCTGGAGAGAGTGTCCAGCCCAGCTCTGGCTAGAGACAATCCACCTGTCTGCTCTCCAGTGCAGGGTATGGTGCATGACAGTAAGACACCCCGTTGTATTTTTTCCTTAAATAATTTAGGTATTTATTGATTTTCTTCACATTTTTATTTTGGGGCTTTTTTCTTATTGTTTTGGTTTGGTTTGGCTTATTTTTTTTTTTGCATTGACCTTGCTCTCAGTAGCAACTCTCACTGTCTTTGGAAGAAAGTAGCAAGTTTCAAATGCAGGTTTTCCCTCCATAACTATTATTTGATTTGATCTAAGGAAAACAGTGTTGTTATAGCACATATTGCTCTCCAGAATTTCAAGTTTATTCCTCCTATAACATAATCATGCATCCTTAGCTTGATATTACAAAAATGGTAAACCAATATTAACAACTTGTAAAAAAAAAACCCAAATGCCCTTTATTTGAAGAGGAAAAAACAAAAAAGATATAACAGCTGCCAGACACTAAAAATAATGCAAATTGCATAAATTAGAGCCCACATTTCAAAGGCACCACACTCAACATCTTTATCTACAGTCAAAAGCCAGCAGGATACTGGTATGAAACATTTACTTAACTCTGTTTGCAGAAATTCTGTATGAATGGAATAGTTACCACAGGATACCTTTCAACTCCAAGCTGCTCATGTAACACATGACCATACCTAGCTCCCTTTGGGCTTTTCTTGAGGTTGCCCTGCCATTTAATATTTTGTTAGCCAAAGAGACAGGTTTGCAGAACAGACACTAGTTAACATTGCCAGTTAGCAGGAGGATGTCACAATTACTCTGAAAGAAATACAAAAATGTAGCAATGGGAATCAGTGATAAATTTCCTGCATTATGTTCCAGACTGTCAATAGGAAAAGCTATTCAAGCCAGCCAAGTGATTTGCTATTTCCACTTCTTGTTTGCTTCTGCTTCCTATCTGAGTTTTGACATTAAAAAACCTCTAGTATGCTGCACCTAGGAAAAAAATGTGTCCTCAGTGCATTATTGATCTGCCATAGTTTCTTCAACTAGGTCTTCACCATTATAAAAAAGTATCTCAGGGATCTATAGTCTCCTGTTGATACAAATTCTCACTGACATTAATGGGATTTGAGTGTGCACACTGCATAGGGAAAAGAAAACACACTACTGATGTTCAGATCTAATACTTGGAAAATCTAGTATTAAAATACAATAGTATTATAAGCACACTCACCTCCACACTTGTAGGCTAGTCATTCTGAGTAGGACCTTTAATTTCCAACTCAGTGAGTTCTCTTTCTGACAATATTTTAGAAATATTTAATTTTTAAAAATTTTTTTTCCTAACACCTCAGCTTTCACCTCAGCTTTCCATTCTTAGAAGATTGCCACTTCTTTGCTGAAAAGAGAATTTAACAATTTACAAAACTTTCCTGATTTCTACCATTTCAGCTGAATTTACAGGAACATGTTGAATATGAAGCCTTGAAAAAATAAATGTTGGAAGTACATTTCATGCATGAAGAAATAAATTATTCTGGTGCATAAAAGTCTGAAAATGCCAGTAAACTTGCTTGGGCCAGACTTTTCTGAATATAGCACGTTTAATAAACGTATAGCACATTTAATGAAAAATCTCATATAAATGCTTCACTATTCTTATATTTGGCCTTAATAAATACCTAAATGGTGCCTGGTAAGGCCGTCCCTTAAAGATGCTGGAGAGAGTCACCAGATTTATGGAAGAAAAAAATACTGAAGAGGGTCCTGAGCAGCAAAACCCCATCTTCTAGGGGAAAATGCTGGGTCTCCAGTGCTTCTGTAAACACTCTTTTGCTGCTAAGAAATCTTTCTGCATGGAATTCTCATCTTGATGTTTCTACCATACTGCAAACTCCTCTCAGATCAGTGAGAAACAGTGACCTTGTTATGCTGAACTGGTAATGTTGGCTTGGTACTATCACCCCTCTCGTTGGGGGTTCTTTAACACTTGGTATCATTCAGCTTTGCACACTGAATGAGCCTGAGACAGATCTGCTCTGTGGGGTGGCACAGCTTACAGACCAGAACAACGCAGTGGAAGGAAATCAGGCACATAAAGGAAATTGGGTGCAGTTTCTGGCAACACACACCTTCAGACAAGGTCCAGGGAAGGGAGGAACATTCCTACACCTCTGTTCTTCTCCTATCCTATTCTGGTCTTCCAAACTCCCAGGATGAACAAAGTTGCCCGTATCTAACACAACTCATTTCATTTCCTAGGAACATTAGGTTACAAAGAACATGTAAAATCTACCCCTCTTATTAAACTGCAAAGCCTAGCTCTTACATGAGACAACGCATATAAACTCTTTTGCCATATTTTTCTGTAAAATGTTCTGTGCCCATTAGTGCATCAGCCTTATTCTCTGAGGATATACTGTACAATAGAATTAAAAGTGCTTTGACATTTCCAATCATCTTTCAGTCTGTGCAGTGAAGGAGACAGGTGAAAGAATGTAGCTTTTCTAGCTCTATCTCCTCAAAAATTAGTTTATCAAAAAATTTTGAAATATTTTCCCTGTGAATGCCCAGATTTTTCAGAATTCCAAGTGGGAAAACTTCAAAGAGTGTTGATAAAAATCTATTATTATCCTTTTGTAAATATTTTTTTATTTATTTGAATAAAAAAATACAATAACATCACAAATAAAGAACAGAGTATGTTATCAGAAAAAATTACCTTTCAAAATATTTCTTTTATCTCCCTAAGTTTTTAGCTACAGGGAAGACTTTTTAAAAAAGGATTTCTTACTTCTTCAGAATGAATGAAAATTTTAAAATTCAAGAATTGATATTGTTTGATAAACTCTGATTTATCATAAGCTCACACTTTTGCTGGTGGTTTGACAATTGAGTTTTCCTTCTCACATAATCCTGGCATGAAATAAATACTGCTTTTAATAATTTTGATTCATTAGCGGCAAAGGTTGGTTTCCCCAAAGTAGCTGAAATATATGTGGATTTATGAGTCAGAGCAGGAGACCTCTGTAAAAGATAGCAACAATTTACAGAGTGTTCCGAGAAGACTAATAGAAATGGTTATGAGGCTGGAAGACATGTATACATATAATTTCACAGAGTCATAAGTAAGACATATGGGGAGAATGATAACAGTCTAAATTTTTAAAGCATATTAGCAAGAGCGATAGAGAAAAAATTAGACTGAATATTAAAAAAAATTTCCTGAAAATGAGCTGAGTTAGGCAGTTGAATAGTCTCCAAAGGACTGATGGGAACCCAACGGCAAGATACATTACAACTAGACTAAGAGGGCCTTTGGGGTGACCTGCCAGGTTTTACTTTTTTCCATGCTGGTCTTCAAAGAACTGAAGTACTAGAAAGTCAGAAGAAAACAGAATGGAGAAGTTTCAGATCCAAGGCTGCCTTGATATTATTATTTTATATCTTAACTGAGATTTGCAATTTCCTGTCATATTATCTGGGTTCCTTGGTCAACTCTGGGTGTTAAGTCAATGAGATGCTGAATGACTTACCTTGGCTGCTGGTAAAGTTAATGTGTTATAACAGATTTTATATGTGATGATTTATGTATTTAGGATTTTTATGTCAATAATTACTGTACATGTTATACGACCATTTCATAAAATTACACATCACCATAAAATAACTGTATATGGCATATTTAATTTTGAACTTCCAAAGACAAAAAATGGAAGTAGTTACAATAATCATTATTTTCAATTTTATGTAGTTAAGTGGTTTTACAAAAAAAAATTAGCCTTCCAAATTACATAGTTATAATGTGTTAATGGTAGCATAACATGTCATTACATTATGCAGCTTAATTTCATAGATATTATATATAGTTGGATATTTTAGACTCTTTTATCCTTACAGTTATTACAAGACACTGATTTCTTTCAAACCATATTCTGCTTAACGCTTACGCAGTATAACCTTTGATGATCCAATTCATTTGGACACTTGGATCACAAAAGAAATTGGTGCTATTGCATTTATTTCTTATTATGAAATGGGAGCAGTGCTCCCATTCCTTGCAGTTTTCTCAGTGAACCCTTCCTTTTTTATTTTTCCCTACTTATAAAACATGTTCTTCCAAGACAGCTGATGGGACAAGAGTACTACTTAGAGAGAAGATGATGATGAAAGTCACCTTGTCTGTGCTCTTCTAATGGTCACCTGTGAGGCTTGGATGCATCCTACCTAACTATAATGGGATACCTAACCTAGGTACTTCAGTTAAGTTCCTGTAGTCAGGTGGGATGGATCTGGGAGTAAAAATCCCTAGACACCCCTAAGGTGTCTTGGCTACTCAGACCTTTATGCCATTGCACCCTATTGTCCTATTGTTCTATGTGTGACTTTAGGGGACTCAAGGGCAAAGAGGGTTTTTGTGTCAAAAAAATGAAAGAACAGATGGTGCAAAAATTCACCAAAACTCTCTGATGCTTACAACAAAAAAGAACTTCAAATATGTCTTCTGATGTTTTGCCTCAATTTCTTTACATAAATTTCATCTCTTTTTGATCCACCCTCAAAGCATTCAGACCCGTTTGGATTTTAATTTTCCATCTTCTCTATTTACTCTTCCTTTAAGGCATGTTGTCTAAAAATTTTAATTTGTATGGAATTCATTTTACCCTCAAGGTTATTAATGAATATACTGAATAATGCTGATTCCAGTTCCTGACCCCTAAGCATTCCCATCAACACAGCCTCCCAGTCACTTGCAGCTACATTTGCAATATCTCTTTACCCACTATTTGTAATTTCTTTCATCAGCCATATATAATTATGCTCTACAGGAGCATCCCTCATCAGCGTTTAAAAGAATTCTCCTTGACCAACCTGCACTACTGAAAAGGTAACTTCATGTCTGCTGCCTCTCATCTCTGTCTAGCCAGCTGGGCTGGAAGATGGTGTACAGAGAAGGGAGGCTATTCTGCTCCCCACACCTCCCATTTGGAATGATTTATAACACATCAAGTCCCTCAAACATTGCTCAGATATTTTCTTGGAAAGGTAAATCAGCATAGTCCATAAGTGGGCTGGGAATTCCACAGGGTAGCCAGCAGTCTCTCCCATGCCTGGCCTTTACTTCAGTTAGCACAGGGTAACTGAAACATACATATAACATAGACACAGACTGCTTCTTCTTGAAATAAAATGTGACTGGAAATGCTGGGCCACAGACAGTAACATAATCCATAGTACTGTAGATTTTTTAATCTTTCTCTTTTTTTTTTCTTTTTTTGAGAATTAGCAGCCTCTTTCACAAAAGCACCAGGTTTAGAAGAGACTACAGTTACAAGAAATCAATTATTTCAAACCCGTAAAGACAAGTGTTTCTCAGTATAAAAAGGAAGCAGAGGAGAGTAAAGCATCACACAGTACAGATAAGGAAACAAGATCTTTGCCCAAGGACCTTCCCCTTGCAGCATAGTACGACAGGTGTCATTGTGCTGTGGTTCTTTCACATGTAATCTCAGTCTTTTCTGCATGCTCTTCTTGTACTGTAGTTAAAAGCTTATAAATCCAGGATACCTATATACCCTTTCGATTATAAAGTAATTGTTTATATCTAAGTTATTCGACTATGCCCTCTTGGATGGCCAGAATTTGCAAACAATAATCAGTTATGATTTGACACTTTCCTTACAATTTCCTTCTCTGCCTTAAGAAGAAACTATTGTAACAACCTCTGCTGAAGGCTACTGTAGTCCCTTCTTGGGTTTCGGCAGTACTGAATTTCCTATGTCTGCTTCACACCTTAACCACGATGTCTGCAGAGTCAAACTGATCCATAAATCCCTCACCAAGTTGTAGAGTCACTCTGCTAATGGACTCTAATAGCAGAGCCTTATGCAGGACAGCAACAATTAAGACATAAAAAGAAATCTAGTCAAGTACGTCTCTTTTTTATCAAAATGCATTTCTTTGATTTGCTGGTATAAAGCAATACTTGTTAAACACATCATCTAAACAATAAAATACACACAAGAATTCTGTTGTCTGTCTTCAGACTGGGACTGTGCATAGTCTGCTATGTGATATATAATATCAAAGGAACAAACTAATCTTAAATTCATTATTAGAGCCCTGTTAATATTCTCTGTCTTTCCATCATCTGAAAAGCTGGCAAATTTATGCTCTGCATCATTAGTGTAACAATCTCCATATAACATTGCAATACATATTTCTGTAGCATTTGTACTACACACCAGCAAAAATTGTTCCACTCAGCACTCAGCAGTGTACATATTTTTTTAACAACTCTAACTAATCCCAACATTTCTGCAAGTGATTTTAACATAGATCACAAATGAAAAAAAAAAAAATGCAGAACTGAACGTGCACACAGCCACATTTTGAAGAAATATATTCTTTAAATCAACTAGGATTGATAAAAATTGTTCTTCCAAAATAGAAGGTGTACTCTGATTAATTTGACTATGAAGTTCTAAATGGGAAAGTTTTATTACTGAGTTTTTTTATATTGACATTTTTTGTTTTGCATTTTAGGGATTTGCACAATAGATTACAAAGCAATCCAAATGAACAATACCTTTCAATTTTCCTTAAAATCTTTGCTGACTCAGAGGACAGATCTACTGCTTTCCCATTCTATTTAATATGTCCCAGGAAATATGAAAGTCAAGATACAGCCAATTCAATAGAAGTACTGCCAAAGCAACAAAAATGTCTCTCTAACTGAACCAAGCTGAATGTTCCATAGAGATCCTTGCCACAGGCCCCTCTTTTTCTCAACATCTTCTTCTGAGATAACTAAGTATTAATAACTCATTATTCTGTTCAAATGGATGTTCAGACATCTTCAGTTAGGACTTATCTGATTCTCATACAGGTTAGTCTGCAACACCCACAGATTCTCCTCTTCCCAAATTCCACTCTTATACTTCCTCCCAGAAAGGATTCTTTGCTCACCAGGGTCACATGATGCACTTGTTTTCAGTGATAGAGCTCTGTGCCAGGCTATTACACATCACAAATATTTCCAGCTACTTAAATTCATGGAAATCAGCACTCCAGGAATTGTCTAAGATTTTGGGTATCTGCTGGGGTGTTGTACTAATAATTTTCACACTTCAAGGTCTACTGCTACCATGGCTAAATCAATGCAGCTGTTGATTAATTGAAGATCATGACTGGTACTTGAAAAAATTGTTTGCAAAAACCACACGTTGCCTTAGCCATCATAGTGGAAGACATAAAAGGTAAATGTTCAACTGAAAAGAAAGTTTGCAAGCATTTGTGACCAATACATTTTTTTTCCTGATGTGGTGCAGGAACACTAGCCTGCTGTCTCCCCTACAAGGCAATGTGCACCCTCTGGATGCTGCTGTGCATACAACTGCAGAATTCTATATTCAAGAAGTGCTAGACAGAGGCTTTCAGCTACAGCTCTGAAGATAATCTTAACAACAACAAACCCAGAAAGGTTTGTACAAAACCAGCAGAGATTATCTTTCCATGGTTTTGCTCCACAAAATTACGTGACCTATGGGTTTATGAGTATCAGCACGTTCAATTACTTTCCTTTGGAAAAGTTTTTCCCTCTTACTCTAAACTGCATATGAAGCTGCATCTTCTGATATGTGTTTATACATCATACATTTCCCTTCAACACTAACTCTTCTAAGGGAGATTTGAATTACACAATTCAAATCTTCAGAATAAGCCAGAAATTCCAGGCTTTAGTCATTTGCCAGTCAGCAAAAGTTGCTGTGATTATGAATGTCAACTACTCAGTTCATTTTCTTAGTTCAGCCACTTTTCTTGCAAGGCCATTCAAATGTTATTAGTACCTATCTTTCCCATAACATTTTTCATCAAAACTCATGTGTGAACACTTCATAGAGGAGGTAAATGTCTTGCCACATTTAAGAAAGAGAGAAAAATGAAGATATAAGGAGGCTGAGTATTTTCCCCAAAGTCTTTCAGTGGATGAGCAGCAGCAGTGCAGCCTAGCTTTCTTGGTGGTCTGCCCAAATAATGCCACATGATGATATTCATGCCTTACTCCTTGCTAAGAAACCAGTAAAACTATAATACCATCAGAGCTGCAGAGGCAATCAACACTTTCTTGAGACAGGTTTTAAGTATTAGTTCCTAACATCTTGCTTGGTTGGTTCATTTTTCATACAGTGACAACACATCACCTAAAGCACACAAGCACCCATTGGTACTATTTTCTAGCACTGGCCCTAAAAGCAGGACAAACATCAGTAAAACAGTGAACATCAGTAGCTCAGGAGCAATGTTCCACTAAATAGGATTTTACCCTTTCAAGTGAGCAGCAAGCTTAGTTTTACAACAGCTTAGGAAAAAAATAAAAGGTATTTTATTGAATATTTTAGATGTGAAACCAAAGAATGCAGCAGTGGAAATAGCTGCTATATGTGTTAGCTCTTATAGGAACATAGGAGGGTATTATGGCCCATTCATTTTAAATGGTGATCAATATTCTTCCACAACCATTGAATTGGAAGAAACAATTTAAACAAAGCTAGACCATGTGTCAGATGGGTCATTTAATTTTTTGCTGTGAAAGACATTAATAATATTCCTATTTCAGTAATCATCTGTGAGTTTTAGAATTTACAAGCCAATGAGGAAAAAAAGGGCCATTCAGAGTTTCCAGGTTTTCTTTTGGCTAATGAAATGCAACAGTGTTAATTTACACTTGGAACACATAGGCAAGGTTTTACGTCTGTTTCAAAACAAAGAGTATCATCTTAGAAAAAATTTTAAAAGGTAATAAAATGTGAATCATGCATATCCTATAGAGATAAGACTCTACTTTTCAGTGATTGGCAAGAGTGCATTCAATAGAAAGATTTTACTCAGATATTTTATCTCCATTCAGCATTTAAAAAAGAAGCTCTGGTATATCCAGCACACCAATTCTTCCAGTTCTTCAGGGCAAACTCATCTAAGTCTAAACAGTCATAACTTAAACATTCAATCACATCAAATTAAGCAATAGAAATAAAGAATTAACCCATTTTAGCAAGATTACCAGAATTCTTTTAAGTACTGCATTTTTTTAAATAGCACCTAATAGGTCTTTCATTTTATTATAATCACATGCTAAAACACTTTTGAAAAGAGTCCTACAAAAATTTCCTCTTTTAAACTGAAATAAACTCAAGCCTTGCATGCTTACAGGGATAACCTGGCTTTTTTGGTTTTTTACCTTTAAATATAAATGCTTTCCTATAACCACAGCCTCGCAGGGAGGCAATGCCTCTTGGCAAAAAAAGTTATATTAAGTGCACTTGCTGGAACTGTTTATACTTTGTTCCTGAGAAATAGATTGAGTACTTGATAGTATAACACAATGAGAGGTACGGGTGGTGGAGATCGGATCGGATGCTTGGGCGGGGGGAGCGGGGAAGTGTTGCTACCCCAGGAATTTATTTTTAAAGTGTCTGCTATTTCATGCAATCTGGTCTATTTCAAAGGCAAACAATTTGCTCTTCAGAAGTATCTTTATGAGCCCCAAGGGATGAAACTCATCCCTGGCAGAAATGATTTAGCAGTATCCAGAGAGGGGGTGAACTCCTTGAGAGGCAAGGGAATAATTTTTTGAAGGGTGGCAGAATTTTAACAAGGGCCTCTAGTGAGTTCTTGTGAACCCCTTTCAGCACATCACTGTTTTATTAAAATATTCTTCTCAAAATACTGAAACACTGACAGCTCCTGTAAGCTTGCCAAAAATTGAGTAAGGAATAAAAATAAAATGTTAACTTGACATGTGTGAATAATTTTGATTTGATGATAACACCTTTTGGAATCGAGGCCATATTCAAAGCTGACTCGTAACACATTCACATTTCTAACTTCCATGAAATAACTCAAACTTTTCAGGCATTGTTATGGTGCGGTGAAAGGAGGAGATGGTAGGAGCTGAGCTCAAGCTTCCCTCTAAGTGAAGATTAAAAATATCTTAGGTCTTTCTATCTGAACCTAGAGGGACCCAGGTCGTATTTGGTATGCAGAAAACAGGCTGGTTAATACACGCTGGCTGGTTAAAGTAACAAACTGCAACCAAACTGAGTAAACACCAAAAGAAGGAGGTAATTTTGAGATAATTGATTTCCGAATCTGGACAAAGTACTGAGCAGATATTGTAAGGAACATCCATATTCTGAGAGGATCCAGCATTGCACTGTCTTGTGTGGGTCTGTTCTGTCTCTGGGTCTCACCTGGGCCTCTTCACACAGTGAGAAGTCAGGCAAAGAGGAAGTTCAAATGAACTATAAGAACCTCTTTGGACAAACCCTTGATGTAATGATTTCTCTAAGACTAGCACCATGCATTATTTTCGACTCCCTACCACATTAGAACCTCGGATGGTCTACTTGAGCAGGGTGGCACTGAACTGACTTTATTTTTCCCTCTCTCCCAACACACTGCTGTCTCTGTTCCTGAACTCTTAACAAGTAGCCGCCACTTAATGACAGCAAGGATGGCCAGGGAATGGCTGTCAGTAGTGTTAATTTATATAAATCTCTGATCAAATGTTGTGGTGAGGAAACAAGGGAAGGAAAGTTGAAGTTGAAAAGAAACAATTTAAATGGATGAACTATGAATAAGTCCTACCAGAGTCAGATGTACCTCCCCACAGCTGTAATGACAGAAACAGACCTCTTACAGAAAAAGGGCTGCAGGTTTCTACTAGGTACAAGAGTACTTGTACCCAAAAGTCATTCTCCATTTTCTTAGTGAGAAAAGAGTGTGCTTAGGCATTATATTTTTAGACACTCCTAAGGGCTTTTCAAGGGACTCTGACCTCCTTTGGGACAGTTCCTCAGCTAGACAAGGCTGCTGCATGGTGTCTTGGGGTGTAATAGCATTTATCTCTAACTCATGTGACTTTCCCTTGTCTCCAGTTTATAAGTCAAAATGATTAGTCAAGTTCTCAGAGCTCAATCGATTGTGTAAAAACATACACGACATAAACCCCCCTCCCTTATTTGCTACTGACTCAGCCAGCCTGTAGATCCCTCAGCATGGCTGAATTATGCAGTCTGTCTTGTGTTTATGAACAGATTTAAATGCCACTCAGGACAAAACCACAGGTGAACATGGCGTATGTCTTTTGACTTGACATATAACTCTGTCTCCTGTATGTATTTAATTCATTGTGGATCTGAAGTGCAACATTAAGGTGTATAGTATTACTAATATAGCACAGACTATTTTCAGGTCCTACCCAAAGGCATGAGATAACATTGATAAAGACTGGCAAACATAATGGGCAAGCAATGACTGAAATGTGAACCACCATTCAATGAGTTCAGAAAAGTTTAATTGCCAGAAACCAAATTCAAGTGCTTTGTTTTTGGAAAGAGCATTAGGTCAGACTGGTAAAAGTTAGAAAACGGGTAAATGACATGCTCTGGACCCCACTTTTCTGCCATTTGGTGAACACACAAGATCAATGTAAATGTGTTTTAAATAGAGCCGGCTTGTACTTTACGAGGTTTCTACTTAGATATTCTCCTCATTCATATAAGTGCAGATTTTATATTTATCCTGTAGAGAGCATAGAACATGCAAAACAGTTGAGGAGTGAATGAGGAAGATTTAGGTGGATTCAATGAACAAGTTATGACACCTCTCTTTTCCCAAGTATAGAAAGTTTCTTTACACTATATGCATAAAAGCAGGTTAACAACATATTATGGCTGAAATGCTGGTGTCAACTAGTTAGCAAATTGGAGTTCAGACTCCACTGCATGTTAGACTCAGTCCTGTTAGATTAACAAAGGGTCTTCAAATCTATGAAGGCATAATTTGCAGACATTAGAGAAATAGATGTCATATGACTGTATATTTAGAAAGTATGTGCTAGAAAATGTGTATGCTGAGGAAATATTTAAAATCTCTGTTAGGATGTTTTTTGTCAGGAATTCTGATGACAGGAATATTTGCCCTGATTTGTATTATATAATCTCTTAATTTATCACCTAATTAGCTTTCCCAAATGCTGTATTTATCTGAAGTTCTCTCATCAAGTAATCCATCCTGATTAGATTTTCCTTCTCACTGGCTATAATAAACACTGGTTTTTTTCTTCCTGAATGTGTCCTCTCAACTGCTAATTTATAACTTCTGTTTTTTCTTTTTCTGTGATAAGTTTCCCTTTTGTCTTTTTTTCCATATATTCTGGCACAGCCTTTTCTCAACTGCAGCCTTCCAACTAGCTGTCTCTGTGTAATCACCATGACTCTCCAAAATCCTTTCTCTTAAAATGGAGCAACTAGTCCTGATCAGCTCTTCCCTAGTAATACGAAGTCCAAAATGCAGCAAAATGCCACACATAGGACTAATTTCAGTGCACAACAGTCATCTTGATGGGCTTGCCTAAAGACAAAACCAAATGCAGAACCATGGACAGGCATGGCTCAGAACTTGGCCAGGTAGTCCTCGAACCACAGACCACTGCACAGAGAGCTCTTGTGTTGTTTCCAACACAGATTAGAGGAGGCATTCACATAAAGAAATCCACTTTCAGCCCTTGGGAATGAAGCACACACAATGGTAACAGGAGCAAGGACAGAGGGGATGAAAGACAATAGTCAGCTGGTAGCAGGAGGGCACGAATTTGAGTCTGCTATGGTATTATGGCAAAGTTGCAATGTCTTGGTAGGATGGTGAATGACAGACTTGGGCAATGCTTCCTGCTTTTTACCAGAAAACAGTGTCTTAAATGTACTTCCTGTACCTTCTCAGAAGATTGGGACACATCTCTCATTTTACCTGAAGAATAAAGATGTGCTAGGTTCCCAATCTGCCCTTGAAACCTCTCCAGATTTTGACCATAAATAAAGGATATTAAAGATATTGAAATAAAAAGCTGCAGTGAGCCAGCACACCAGGACAGAGAGGAACCTGGTCCCAATAAAGGGTCACTGCACAAACCCAGCTCCGTTTCGCTGCCACAGGACATCTTTGGTCTACCAGCAGAGCTGCATGACTGCCTTGTGAATTTGCCATGTGGTTGCTCAGATCATGGCAACCTGTGATCTCCCAGCAGTCTGACACTCAGGACAGAACAGCCAAGTCTTTTTTCATCCCAAGTGTTGACCCCTAAAGGGCACCTAGAAAAGCAGTAGCATGTTTATGGGCTAGGGAGAGTGAGATGTGTATCTTGTTTCCACCTGCTCAGACTTGGAAGACATCACCTCCCTTTAACAGCTCATCTGGCTGCTTCAGGCTCTGGCTCCAGGCCACCTCATGATGGTACATGCGCACAATTATGTTATCATTTCAAATGACAATTCATGACAAGCTGCTAGTAGGGTGATAGTCCTTCTTGCATGGTCCGCGTCTGCAGATTATTATAAACACTGACTGTGAGACAGGGCTCAGTGCTTCTCTCAGTCTTATCTGTCCAAATGTACCGACTTCTATGGTCTTTATCAGTGTAACTCACAGATTTTGACCCATTGCTTTTAGCCACCAGAAAAACAAAATTAGATGCTATGGTATAATGCATTTCAGTTAAAAGTACTCTTTACTCTGCCTCGCCTTAAAGTGAATTTGCCAAGGCAAGTATCTCTGAAAGATCTATTTGTGAAATATCTTCTAGCTTGACATACTATATGAGACTAATTGAGCAATAGTGTTGCCAGTCATTGCTACTTAATTGTGTGATTGCTGTGGAACGCACAGCCCTGCAGCAAGGTTACACTGCCAGACAGCTAAGTGGGGATCCCACACACACCTGGACTGCAGGCCAGGGAATAATGAAGGGACCATTTTTAAACTGTGATCCTTCTTGTTTACATTCCCTTGTCAGTGTTTCCAACAGTTATTCACATAGAAGAAATTAGTTAGGGAAACTATGGATTTTTAGTACCCTTTCTGAAGTGAATTTTAACAGTTGAACCTTGCCCATTTTTTTTTTCCAGTGCATGATTTTTTTTCTACAGAACAGTGAATATGAACAAAGCTTCTAAAAAACATGCTTGCCCTTCATGCTGGAACATCCAAATTTCCATTTTAAGTTAATTTAGTTTCTAAAAGGCAGTAACAGAAAGAAAAATTATTTTTACAGTGAGGTCTTATACACTGTTGTGTACTCTCATAATCATTACAACACATATTTAAGTAAAATACACTCCCAGCCTCTGCACTGGAAATCAGACACTCTAGCCCCATTTTAGACACAAAAAGCTAAAAAATGTTGCAGTTTTGGTAGAAAGTCTGTAAGATTAAAAAAGGATATCTTAAGGTTTAGAGCAAAATGAAAGGCTCTCACATTGGTGTTTAAAGAGGCTGTAAGATGCAGGACTTCCTCTGAGAGCATTTCTTTAGGAGAAGAGCCAGTGTCGTGGTACAAAACAAGGAGCCCTTCTTAGCAGAGTGTGCTCACAGGCACAACCAGGGCTGGCAGTATCACTGAGACAGAAATCTTGTTCATCTGAAAATATGTTTCACTAACTATTTTTGGTAGGTCGAAGAAAAGAACAGATTTGTAACACCTGTGCTTGCTGCAGGCCGTGAGGCAAAAGGTCTGCTAGGCTTCCCTGAGAGGCTGGTCCCTGGTGCCATCTTGTGTCGAGACCGTATCTATCCCCACCGTGAGAGGCTGGTGGCAAAGCTCTGGCTCCGCTGCAGCCGCATCTCCTCCTCTCTAAACCCAAAATATCTCCATGCCTTCAAGTGTTAATACTGACTGGTTTGTTGATACAGGATGTAGCTCTGCTGCCACAGTCCTGTGAGACCTATTGCTGAACTCAAGGTTCAGGGATAAAAATCAGCTTTTTAAAAAATTTTAAATTAAATGACAGCCAATGTGAATATTCACTTTCCCTAAATTACTCTGGTAATATCATCAAAGTGATATTGGCTCAAGTGACAAGCCCCAGTTTGTAGAATTCCTTTCAGTCAGTGGTCAGTTGAATTCTTATCATTGTCCTTTGAGGCTGTTTAGAGGACAAGGTTTGAGAGCCCACTACTATATAATACAGGTCACAACTGAGAAATATATATCCTTTCTGTAACAAAAATGCACAGCAGGAAAAAAATCAATGCTGCACACCTGCCAATCACTTGAAATTTGATGTATTTAAAAACCAGTTATTTAATTTGCTTGCTTGCAAAGGTGCTGAGTGTTTCCTGGGAGCATTCTGAGTGCCATGATGCTAAAAAACCTCCGAGCATACTTATATAAAAATACCAAAACTTATTTAGGTTTTATGAATTTAGATACCTAACTTTGGCCACATGCTTTTTAAGGCATGGAGCTTTCCATGAAAATGGGCCTCTGCCTGACCCAGTTAGGAACCAGTAAAATGATAAAAGAGTGTGTCTGGACTTTCTTTGTGTACTGAAACTGATTATACTGTATGCAGCACTATTCTAAAGCATAAAAATGTGCCTTTGAGTATTTTATGTCTATGTGTTTTTAATATCTGTGTATCTCCTAGTTTTAACTAGGCTAGCAAGCAGAAACACTGTAGTGCCAGCAGAGCTGTTCTTCTTGTCTTTAATCTGACCCAGATGAGAAACTACTAAAGATCTCACAAGAAAATCCAATTTTTGGAAATTACCAGCATGAATTCTCAATCAAATAGGCCAAGGTAACTTATGATAAGCTTCTGAACCCAGCCTCCAAGGCTTTTGATGTTTGTTCACAGGATATAGTATCATCTATAACATTTGCTACTTCTACTCCCTGCAAGCATGGTTCACCTCTCTCACTACATCAGTTATTAATCCTATTTTTTTCCTTTTTTGAACACATAGCTGTGGTTCACTATGGCCCCCCGGGGCAGATGCCCAGCGGGGAGGCCGGTTGTCCAGGATAGCTCACGGAGGGTCCAGGATCGCCCAGCGGGGGTTCAGGCAGCCCAGGCAGCTATAGTGATTTGCAGCTCAGCTCTTTAGTGATTTCAGCTCTTTTAGCATGCCTGGGGCCGTCACCCTGGGTATAGCCGCAGCAGACGCAGAGAGAGAGGAGCAGCGCTGTATGGGTTCCGCAGGGTTCTTTATTGGGGTCCCCGCGAAGGTTCCAGGGACAGCTCTCCTCTGCCGAACCGGGCAGAGTTAGGGGTTTTTATACCTTATAGGGGGATTGAAAACTGTCCAATAGTAAGGGTCAGGGGAAAAAGTGGCCTATGGATCTACAGAGAGATAACAGGGTCCGAAGGCGGAAGAGGGGGGCTTCTAAACCCTTAGTCATGCTGACTTTGGTATTTCCTAGCTCAGGCCTCTGACCTCCAGGGCCTTGCAGGCCCTGTGCCTGCTACAACTCCACTTTCTGTATTTAGAAAAAAGGCGTTCCCTATGGTTCTTTTAAAACAGTGGACAAGGCATGAGAACATAAGTAACACGATGACAATTACAAGAAAAATCCACAACATTCCCTTAACCAAAGATGCAACCCATCCCGTTAATCCCCATTGACCGAAGAGATCATTGACCCAGTCTGGGGTCTGTTCTACTTTTAAGTCCTTCACAAGTCCCTTCAGTTTCTGGATGTTGGCGTGGATGGATTCCGAGCGTGAAGAGAGATTGAAGCAGCACATCCCTTCGAAGTCCTCGCAGCCATGTCCGTGGGCAAGCAGCAGGAAGTCAATCGCTGCTCGATTTTGGAGTGAGGCGTGTCTTGTGGTTTCTTCTTCCTTTAAGAGATCGCTCAGGGCAGCAGAAGTAGCGTTAGCTTGCTTACTGAGCCAGCACCCAAGGTGATTTATGTCACCCAGGGCCTTAGCTGCAGCTACCCATGGTAGGAATATAGAGACCGCTATCTTTTTAGGTTTGTTCCAATCGTATAATTTGGGATCGCAATTTTCATCAAATGCTGTGTAGGACCTTTTGTGGCGTTTTAACTCGCTCTCTTTTTTCCAATTGTGCAACAAGGTGATATTTGGAGTAAGGGTGGAAAGTTTTCCTAGGGTACAGGGACCTCCCTGGAGTCGGGAGGGGATCCCAGCCCATACTCTGTCACCACAGATGAGAAACGTTCCCTTGGGTAGAACTTTGGGATGGAGAGAGGACACAGAGATCACACGAGCAGTGTAATTACACCAATCGTGAGGGTTGTAGGCTTTGTTAATTGGCGATATATCTTTTCGGTATGTGTTTTTGTTCAGATCAATTTCAGGCAAATTATTCTTTGGACGTCTAAAGTAAAATTTGACACAGAAGGTGGCCTTAGAGGACCCCAACAGATCCAATTCCTGGGGTTCCTCAAGAGCATTGGGCAGTATTTTTGTCCACTGGTCCCAAGTTTCTACCTGGTGGGGTCGCTTACCTGTGGTGCGGAGAAGCTCTGAATTATAGGCGGGCCAATCATCGGCTACAAAAGGAATTCCTACTAGACATGTGGAAAGTGGGTTATCAACGCTCCCCATGGATAAGCACATGTTATCCTGTTTTAATGTTCTTGCTAAGGTTACCCAGACATTATGGCTCGGCTGTGGGCCGATCCAACCGACGGCACATGGCACGGTGAGGAACATCCAGGCAGCAGTGAGGACAGCACCAACGGAGATATTTTTCATCTTTGGGCAGGAATGGGGCTTCTGATAAGGAATATAAGCAAAACTTGTTATTTTTATGGTAGGAGGGGAGGGTTAGGGTTCCTTTCTTGTTCCTTTCCTCTGTTCCTTCCACCTCCCCCCTTTTATTTTTAGTTTTTTACTGTTTTTTGTTTTTGTTTTTTTCTATGGTGCTAAGGGTGGGGGAGTGGGTAAAAGTTAGAGGCTTTTGGTAAGGGTAGATAAAAGGGATAATAGGGTTTTTTAGGGTAAAAAGGGTAATAACATCTAATTCAAAGAACAGTTTTGTTTTCAGGCTGTGCCTGGTCTAGGGCTTGATGCCACAGAATGTTGTTCAGCTTTCTGGTTTGTCTGCTGCTGTGTGATGGGACAGTCGTCTCCTCCACTTGTGGATGTTTGGCGACGTCTTCGTCTCCAGGCCGAGCTGGTCTGGTTTTGAGGAGGTCTTGTGTTTGACTCAGGAGGATTCTTGTCACTGCTTGTGGAAGTGGTATTTGCAGTGCCTAGGTATGGTTTTATGTTTTTCCCTGGGTACCATCTTGGACCAGATGGTAGCAGAACACACGCGTATCCTCTTCCCCACGTGATGAGTTCGAAAGGTCCAGAGACTTTATGTGTTTCTGGGTCCTTCACCAGCACAGGTGGTTTCTCTGTGAGCTTTGCTTGGGTGGTATTTGCAAAGTGGCGAAGTATTGGTGGATCAGGCTCTGAGGTTGTACAGTTCAGGAAGTTGATGACATAGAGAGCCTTGCAAAGTCTTTCAACTGGAGAGGTGATTTTTGTTCCTCTCTGTTGCTGATTGAGGACTCTTTTGAGAGTTTGATGTGTCCTTTCCACGATGGATTGTCCTGTGGGGTTTGCAGGTATACCTGTCTTGTGTTGTATTCCCCACTCACTGAAGAACTCTTTTAGCTTACGAGAGGTATAGGCAGGTCCATTGTCTGTTTTGATCTCCTTTGGTACTCCCAGGGTGGCAAATGCGAGGAGAAAATGTTTTATGGTGTGCTGCGCAGTTTCTCCTGTATGTGTTGATGCAAATACTGCTCCTGAGAATGTATCAACCGATACATGCACGTACTTTGACCTTCCAAAAGGTGCAAAGTGGGTTACATCTGTCTGCCACAGCTGGCAGCTGTTTAAACCTCGGGGATTGACTCCCGTCCCCATAGATGGTATCTGGTAGTTTTGACAGTTCGGGCATGTAGCAACAATAGCTTTTGCCTGATCTTTTGAAAGCTTGAACATTCTGATAAGGGCAGGCACATTTTGATGAAAAAATGAGTGTGACAACTTTGCCTGGGCAAAGATGTTAGGGACATTAGCAGTCTCTATTGCCATGGCTAAGGTGTCTGCTTTCCTGTTCCCTTCTGCAATGAAACCTGGGAGGTCAGTGTGTGACCTCACATGCATTATATAGTAAGGTTGTTTTCTGTGGGAAATTAAGCGTGTTAATGTGGAGATCAATTGGTATAACTTTGGATTGGAAACCTCTTTGAGAAGAGCATGTTCTGCTCTCATAGCTATGCCAGCAACATAAGCTGAATCTGTGACCAGATTAAAAGGTTCGTCTTTGAATTTCTCAAAGGCTCTGACAACAGCTGCTAACTCCGCAATCTGTGGAGATCCCTCCACTATTTTTATGTCAGATTCCCAATTTTGGGTTTTAGGGTCCCTCCATGTCATCACCGACTTGTGGGATGACCCTGAGCCATCTGTAAAGACAGTTAGAGCTTTGAGAGGTGTCCTACTTTGGACTAATTTTGGAGTCAGATGAAATGTCACATCACGATTAAAAAGCTTATGTTTTGGGATATGCACTGAAATTTGGCCTGTATAGCTGTCTAAGGCATACTGGAGACTCTCATTGGTCTGGAGCAAATGCTCCAGGTCCCCAGTGGTCATTGGCAAATATATGCATGTGAACTCACACCCTGCAAGGGAACGGAGGCGAGTTCTAGCCTTTTTTATTAAATGTGCCATAATTTCTTGGAAGGTGGTAATGGTCTTTGTGGGTTGGTTATTTGTAAAGATCCACTCCAGGATTAGTAAAGGGTCTCGAAGTTGAGTGTCCCATTGGAAAATCAGTCCATAGAACCTAGGTGCTTTTCCCAGAATGACGAACTGGAAAGGCAGGCTGGGCTCAAAGCGATGGGCTTTGCGTGAAGACAGGGCTTCTTGGACCTTGGTGATGGCATCTCGGGCCTCTGGTGTTAGAGTGCATGGAGAGTCCAGATTCTCCTTGCCCCGAAGAAGGCTGAACAGTGGAGCGAGGTCCTCTGTTGTAATTCCTAGCAGTGGACGTACCCAGTTGATGGATCCGCACAGACTGTGTAAGTCTCTCAGGGTTTTTGGGTCGTCTCGGATGGCGAGCTGCTGGGGTACGATGGTCCTTTCCCGGATCTGGAGTCCAAGGTAAGTCCATGGATTGGTGTACTGTATTTTGTCCTCACGGATCTCAAATCCTGCCTTTTCTATGGTTTCAATAGTCCTTTTAACCGCTTTGTCCAAGTACGTTTTTTCTGGTGCACAGACCAGGATATCGTCCATATAGTGATGGATGATCGCACCTGGGAATAGGTCCCGAACAGGAGACAGGATGTGAGCAACATACCATTGGCATAGACTGGGATTGCATCTAAGTCCTTGAGGAAGAAAACACCAATGATATCTCTTGAGTGGAGCCTCTCTGTTAAGAGAGGGAACGGAGAAGGCAAACCGTGGAGCGTCCTGGGGATGCAGCGGGATGCTGAAGAAACAGTCTTTAATATCAATGATAGCAAGTGTCCAGTCTCTAGGCAGCATCGATGGTGAGGGCAGGCCAGGCTGAAGGGGACCCATGTCCTCGATGACCTCGTTGATTTTGCGAAGATCGTGGAGGAGCCTCCACCTGTCCGTTCCAGGCTTTTGTAGTACAAAGACTGGAGAATTCCAAGGGCTGGTGGTCTCTACGATGTGGCCTTTGGCGAGCTGTTCATCCACAAGGGCATGTAGTGCGCGCAGTTTGACTTTAGAGAGGGGCCACTGCTCGATCCAGATCGGGTCATGGCATTTCCAGGTGAGACGAGGAGTGTCTGGCAGTGCGCGCTCCTCAGTGGCCCCAATTAGAAATCCGGACTGGGAATACGTAGGGAGGCTCCCCACTGACATAAAATGTCCCGTCCATACAAGGTGATGGGGGCCCTTACCACAAATGGGCGGATGGTAGCCAACTTGCCTTCAGGCCCTTCGACGAGGATGTTGTTCTTGCTCCGCATGGAAACTGTAGCTCCACCGATCCCTGTAATCATGCCTGTCACAGGTTGTAGCTCCCAGTGTGCTGGCCATTCTGAGCGGGCGATGATGGTCACGTCTGCACCGGTGTCCAGCATCCCTGGTAGGTGGAACTTCTCTCCTCTGCAGGTAAGACCGCACTCGATGACAGGCTTACTCGGTCCCACAACTTGTATCCACATTGCTGTGGGGTTGAGAGGAAGCTGTTCCCTGTGATTCTTAGGGAGTAGAAAGGCCTGTGCAAATGGGGTACCCTTTGGAAGAAAATATGGTAAGTCTGTGCAGTACACCTGGACAAAGATTTCTTGTCCCGGGTGCACTGTTTGTACTTCTGGAACAACAAATATTTCCTTTGGGCTATGGAGAGAATCACCTATAATTAGGATGTTAGAAGGACCTCCTTTTGGTCCACGTTTGCCTGTGGGAACACGATAAACATTGTTATTTTTAAAGTCAATGGACAGTGCAGTTACCAGCTGACGGCGCGTTCCCTTTGGTATTGCTCCGTGTGTTGGATCCTCCTCATGTGGTCTGGAATCTCCTGAGATGGTGCGTGACTGGGTCTGGATGGCCTTTGATTTGGTGTCCTTGCGTGGGGCCCCACCACGCTCCGATGGAAGTTTCCCGGACGCGGCTGATAGTACTGCTGATTCTGGGGCCTTTGGTGGAAATTGCGAGGGTGCCTGGGAGGTGACCTCTCTGGACAGTCCTTTATAAAATGTCCAAAATCTCCGCAGTGGTAGCAGCGGACCTGATCTTTAGAAGCTATTACTGCATATGCACTAGAAACTCCTTCTGCAACACCCTTAGTAACTGCTTGGGCCACTGTGTCTTCAGTGGACAGGTGGCGTGTGCAGCTTTCCAGCATTTGCTCTATGGTAGGTTCTGTGTCCATGGGTAAGGCTCTCAGAATTGTTTTACATTTTTCATTCGCATTACTCATGGCAAGTTTACACAACAGTTCTTTTCTTGCCTCTGTGCTCTCTATCTGTTTTTCCAGAGCATCCTTAATTCTATCCACAAATTTGATAAAGCTTTCATCTATTCCTTGTTTGATAGTAGAAAAATATTGGGTGGGGGTAGAATCATCAGGGGTAAGAAGTAAAGAGGTTTTTGCTGCTATAGCCACGTCTTGTAATGTTGCCTTAGGTAAAGTATCAGCTTGGTCAGAGGGTTTCTGCAAATCCCCTTCACCAGCCAGCTGTTCGAGTGTAAAATTTGGCTTATCAGCATCTGCAGCATAGTTATCTGATAATGTTTTTAATTGCTTTTTCCAATGCCTTTCCCAAAGCATGTACTCGGCGGGAGAAAGGAGGCACTGGGCAATATTTTTAATATCGTGGGGTACCAGAACATGTGCTGAGAACGTAGCTTCTAGGAAATTTTTAAAAATATGTGAACTTCTACCATGTTCTGTGGCTGTATTTCTTAATTGCACAAGTTCTTTATTTGTAATAGGTTCCCATGTCTTTCTATTAGTGGCACCTCCTTTTTTTCCCTTCTTATATTCTACTGGAAAGGCAGTAATTCTCTGAGCTAATTGCCAGTCCCCTGCCTGTGTGGCTTCCATTTTTATTTTTGCCCAAGGATCTACATATTCTATTTCCAAATCAGAATCGCTGTCACTGCTGTCATCAGATGACGAGAAGTGAGAGCTATCAGGTCGTGCATTATGTTTCTTATGGCTGGCTGGAGCTGCATTTGGCAGAGGTGCATGTGGCTGGGCAGGGTATAAGGCAGCACATGGCAGGACGTGGCTACACGTGGCACATGGCGGGGTGGCCGTGCAATGCGTGATACAGCATGCACAGGACTGGGGGGCGTGGGGAGGGGGGGCAGAACTGAGGGAAGTCTGGGGGGTCCCGACCGGGGGCTGCGGAGCGTGGGTATGGGGTTGCGCAGCGAGGGTATGGGGGCAGGGGGGGTGCGGGATGGAAGGGGCGGCGGGACTGAGGGAGGGTGCGGCGGGCACGATCCCGGCGGCAGGCAAAAGCGCGGTGGTGGGGGGGGGCGCGGGTACCCAGGCGGGCTGATCCCGTGCCGCAGCAGGGATGATGCCGGGGGCAGGGAAAGACGCGATGGTAGCGGGGGGGGCGAGGGCGGGGGAGGGAGGGGGGGCGGGCGCGGCAGGGAGAGGAGGGACGGCAAGGGGGGTGGGGGTGGCCCCAGTAGGGTCGGGGGGAGCAGGGGGAGGGGTGGGGTTTGGGTCAGTCCCGGCGGGAACTGGCGCAGATGCTCTCGGAGATAACGCAGAGCAAGGAGGCGCGCAGGATGTGGCTCCCGAGGGGAAGGCGGGGGGGAAGAGGGGGTGGGCAGGGGCCGTGGGCGCCCTGGGGTCGGGTGGTTGCGGCGCAGATGGCGGGACCCTAGGACCCAGAGGAATGCTGGATTCCAGGGTGGAGGGGGTGTTATCTCCTCCATTAGCATTTGAAATAGGCGCTTCTGTTAAGTGAGATAAGAACTCTTCGTTTCGTTCGACAGAAGTTAGCCCTGAAGCTAAAATCTTTTTGTTAGTTTTTTCTACAGCTTTAGTGATAGCGTGGAACATAGGTACAAACTGAGTTACCGAAAAGTCTTGGTTAGTTTGAAACTTATATATCGTGGTCCCAATTGTATCCCAAAAGGAGTCTAAGGTAATAGTCTGTGTATTAGTATCTGGGAAGTGGCAGAGAATCCATTTTATAAAACGTTTCAGGTTAGTTTTTGAAAGATTACCTTTAGAAAAAGAAAAGTTGTTAGAAGATAGGATTTCTAGGATTAGGGAATATAAATCTCTCTCGTTCTGGGATCGCTTACTAAGCTTTGATCCCATTTTTCAGTTCCCGCCAGCAGAAAAAAGAGAAAAAAAAGAAAAAACCCAAAAAAAAAAAGGACCCAAGGAAAAATATTTTTGCGCGCAAGAGAGGCTGTGTTAAACTTACACTTTTCAGCCTGTTGTGGGTCAAAGTTCTGCTGGGGGTCGTCTGCTCATCAGCCTCCGCGGACACTCGCGTGCCCAGGTGTCGTTGTTGCGGGTCGGCTGACCTCCTGTCCAGAAGAGTCCTTCTAAAACGAAGAGCTTCTCCTTCCAGGATCTCTGGCGAGCGGAGGCAGTGACAATTTCACGAAGAAGTGCTGCTCCTCTGAAATGCCAGGTCCGGCATTCAGTTCCGCGGCCAGGCTATCACGGCGGTTCAGATGTTGGCCCAGGGGCCCCCCGCTGTTCGGGCGTCGTCCCTGTTCGGGCGCCAGCTATGGCCCCCCGGGGCAGATGCCCAGCGGGGAGGCCGGTTGTCCAGGATAGCTCACGGAGGGTCCAGGATCGCCCAGCGGGGGTTCAGGCAGCCCAGGCAGCTATAGTGATTTGCAGCTCAGCTCTTTAGTGATTTCAGCTCTTTTAGCATGCCTGGGGCCGTCACCCTGGGTATAGCCGCAGCAGACGCAGAGAGAGAGGAGCAGCGCTGTATGGGTTCCGCAGGGTTCTTTATTGGGGTCCCCGCGAAGGTTCCAGGGACAGCTCTCCTCTGCCGAACCGGGCAGAGTTAGGGGTTTTTATACCTTATAGGGGGATTGAAAACTGTCCAATAGTAAGGGTCAGGGGAAAAAGTGGCCTATGGATCTACAGAGAGATAACAGGGTCCGAAGGCGGAAGAGGGGGGCTTCTAAACCCTTAGTCATGCTGACTTTGGTATTTCCTAGCTCAGGCCTCTGACCTCCAGGGCCTTGCAGGCCCTGTGCCTGCTACAGTTCACTTCTAATTTTGTTGCATTGCTTTGTTTTTAATCACATTTACTGTTCATGGTGTTACATTGATGGGGCAGGAAACTAAGTCCTCCCTTTATTGAAAGGACAAGTGCAATACATGCATCAATGGAATAAATGAGTCCCTAAACTACCTCACCTGCAGCAAGCTTAGTGCAAACCAGAGACTGTACTGTTCAGACATAGGTGCCTTTAGTATAGGAAAATCAGTGTCAAATAATACAGTGAAAATTAAACTGCTGCCTCGGAATATGAGAAAAAATACTCAGATCCTAACTGCCTGTGCATCAACTCCAGGATTTAATATATTGACTTCTCCCCTAATGCTGGAAGAAAAGATGTGCTCACTCCTGCCTACTTTGCTGTGACTGTAAGCATGTACTCATTCACCTCAGCTACAGCATTTGGGGTGAACAGCTTCATACCACATCCACCCTGCATTTCACTGAGGTTTTATAATAAGCACTTTCTTTATGTGAGGGTGTATCTAGCAAGTTTTGGCATATTAACCTAGAGAAGTTTTCTGAATTATTCTTTATCTTTCCACGCTCTTTGCTGCACACTTTGGAAGCTGTTACATACACGTACACACTTAAGTGCAGCTGGGATTGAATGTAAAGAGTCATTATGGTGTTCTTCACAATCCCATTGCTGCAGAAGGCAGTAAGTACACCCTTGTGCCTAGTGCATCCCAGTGGCCTGATTCTTCACTGTCTTGCACCTGCAGGAGTTATTTAAACCACTACAAAATGGGCATAAATCATGACTGAGTCTGAATGGCAGGATTTCACACTCTGCAGAGGCAATAATGACTAGATGAAAGGGTAAAGCAGTGGAAGTATCAGAGAGGATTTTCTCCCCTTTCTGTTCCTGCCATTTGAGTGACTAACTCAGGGGAATTTCTCTAGTCTTGTAAAATATATCCTAACCCTGTGGGTGGGCAGGTGAGAAGAAAGGCCTAGGGCAGCCCTGGGGCACAGCTCTAAGTCCAGGTGTGCAGCACTGCAGTGAGGTGCTGCCACTCTGCCCCAAGTCTGAGTTTATCCGGAAGGGTCCGAGAACTCCAACACTACATTGCTGCAAATAGTTCAGTTTAACTGAAAAGTGGCATTCAGCCACACACAGTATTTGTATACTGGAGCTGGCACCAGTACTTATGCCACCAAGAGACAACATCAGATCCAGCAGAGCCTCTGATTCTCACAGCAGATCACAAATATGCAAAGACAGATACACAAGGAGACAGGGGTACCTTAACACTACTCCTAGACAGAAAGTTCTGAGAAAAACCCATTATGTTTAAGACAATTAAATTTGTATGAGGTGGTATAGACTGTGCTTTTTGCCCCTGTAGCCTGAGGAGCCCTTTAGGGCCTGATTCAAACCAAACCAAAATCACCATAATCTCTCTGTTTGCTTTAGTGTACTTTGGATCAGTCCCTGAAGCTGTCCAACAATAACTGACACATAGGGAAAGCATCTTTCTAATGAGGAATATCACTAGGATTTACGTATAGAGAGATTTCTAGCCTTGCACATAAACCTGTGCTTTTCTCCTTTAACTAAGCTAAGAAAACATGCATTCTGCATTTTGTGAAAAGTAATTAGCATTTCATACACTTAGAAGAAACTGAAAGTACGTTTCATTATAATCACTTACAAGATGTTATTCACCAAGTGTTTCCATGTTTTTATTCATCTTTCAAGCATAGCAAACAAGAAATTAATTACTAAAGGTCTTTCAACTATTCCAAGCTATATCTTAAATCATAGTAAAGAATATAACATTCCTCTGATTTCAAATATATCATTTCTGGTGAAATACTGGAATACGGACTGAGCTGGCCAGCAATGGAAGTCCTTCACTCTAAGCCAGCCACATCTAATTATAAAAGATGAAGGCTTTGAAAATTTACATAATTGCTGGCTCTGGTAGGGGTCGGTAACATATTTGCATTAGCTACTTATGCTTCATACCAACACTTTTAAGCACCACTTATCAAAAATAAGTCTACCAAGTCAGAGGTGCGTAGGTGGCTAAATAAAACCTGCTAAATATGGGTAGCACCACCTCTTTACGTCATGAAGAGATATATAGGCTTTGACACACAGGGTCTTTTCTTTGTCTTGTTTGTCACTTACACATTAGAGTAATAGGTACATTAGAAATGTTCTTGATAAGAATTAATACCTTCTGCTCCTTTAGTGTGCATTTGTTATAGCTATTTACTGTGTTTTTATATACAGAATTTATTTGGTTTAATTTGCACTCCAGAATTTCCCTCTGTTCCCCTCTCTGGCTCATTTTTCAAGCCATCAATTCTAGATGGTAGCATGGCACCTTAACACAGCAGGATAAAACCCTGGTAGTCTAAATAGATCTCTCTAATTCTTCCATGATTATTTCTCTTTTTCATATCATATAAAAATTCTGCCAGACATATATGATGCAAGAACTATACAACAAAAATGACAGACCAGTACATACATTTCAAAGGCTCTGTTTAGAAAAGAGTCACATTATGTTACAAACAGGTCTTTATCTTATTATGTTTGATGTCAGCAAGTGAGCTTTAAGGAACCTGACACTGTTTGAACTTCTTTTTTAATTTATTTTATTGTATACGTTGATTTGATGGTTTTTGAACTCTGGATCAATTTGGTGACATTGTGGCTGATCCATTTTATCCTTGCTTTGCTGGGCCACTGTTTCGTTCTGAGGCTCCAGTCTCCCATTTTCCTCGAAAGGCTCATTAGGCCTGATCTCTTTTAGCCTTTTTGCTTTTTTTCCTTTCTTCCTCACACTGGACTCTGGTTTGCTTTATTCCTTAGGTCCCCCTATAGGTTAAGCCTAAGCTCGTATCCCCTATTCTCTTTAACTCACAGCCAGCATTTGATTCTGATTTTTTAACCCTCTCCATGAATTACCCAGCCTGGGCACAGCCCCATCATGTTGGAGGTTCTGTCTGTGTGAGTCACAGCTTAATTTACACAATGAAGGGTAATGATTTTACCCAGAGATGCTTGACACAGAAACAAAATTGAGCAACTTCCAGAGAGGCTGTTGAACAAAAAATAATCTTCTGGGTTGATACAGGCTTCTATACAGTGAATAAAATGCCTACGGTCAAAAGTTTAAGTAGTTAAGTATTTTAAAGAATTATGTGCAGAAAGACTACAAATAAATCACTCTAGCACGAATCTGGGGACATAGACTTGGCTATTTGTTCTAGCACATTGTCTTGTTTTCTAACTACATCTCACGTAGAGAAGATGAAGTTCCTGCATTATTTGTGCTGTGCTGATGAATACGCAGACATAAGGCCATACTTTTAAGAGCACACAGATGAAATACAAACAAGAATATGCTGTTCCTCAAGCAATGATAAAAAGATGCAGAGAAATGAATCCATTTACCTGATTTTGGAGAAAAACAAAACATTTTAAGTTTTGTTACTGCTTTGATGTGAGGTAAAATACAAATTTAAAACTCTGTCTGCTTTATATTTGGTAAGGTCTCTTTGAAATGTGGCCAAAGAGCAAAGTAGATTCAGCAATCACCTTCATCTTCTCATCTATGGTCTTAAAACGGTGAAAGTACCTATACTTTATTCCCAGGTATATTACTTGCTGAATTTAGTAGAATTCCATGTAGAACGAAGTAAAATGCAAAATATTTGGTGACAACTCTGCATCAAGAGGGAGAAATTATTAGCATGGTCTCTTGACACTTCACTAAGAAACTTGATCCATCTCGCTCAATTCCACATATAAAAGAAATAATTAGTTATTTAGAAGATAATGAAATTATTGGTAATTTGGGAGACATTTTCACTTTTAAGGAAGTTAAGAATTTAACCACGTCTGAGATTGTTTTTTAAGATTTGCCTGTGTGGTTTTTTGGCTTTTTGTTCATTTTTTTTTTCCCTTGAAAAACCCCATTTACTGTGGGAGATCAAACTATCCCCTTCATGCTGACCTATGAAAAAATGTTAAATTCCTTGTGATCAAATAGAGTAATAAGATTAATAGATTAGATTAACAGAATGAAACAGAAATGTTCAGAAAAAAAATCTGGAAATAATTTACAAATAAAAATCTGATGTTTCCATGTAGAGATGTGAAGAATGCTTACAAAAATTTCATCTAAAGGACATGCAAAAGATCTCTGAAGATACCTTAAATAATCTTGTATTTCACTGACTTTTACAGTACATTTCCAATCAGTGTCCAGTGTTGCAAAGTTCATGAAGTTAAATGTAGGTTTGTGGGTTTCTATGATCTCTTGTCTTTACACAGCACAGTCTTTACAGAAGAGGATCACAATATAAAATTCCTGGTTAGGTAGCTCAGAGGGTGCAAAAACTCACATTTGCTTCTCTTAGATTCTGGTAGCAGTACAACAATGACCCTTAGATATACATTTTTCAAAAGAGATACAAGATTACTGATAGAAGTTCCAGACTAAAATAGAAGAAATCTTTCTTATTTTTAATAATGGAACAATTAATGAGGATCCCAAATTATGAGAATTTTCAGTCAAATATAACTGATTCCTTGGAAGGCTTAACCTGCTTTTCATTCTCTGGGCAACCACTTGTGTGTGTTTATACATACACACGGAAGAATCTGCCAAAAGCAAATACAGGGGAAGACTTCACAAACATCTTCAAAAAAACTTACATTTGAGACATTTATTTATAAAGGTTTCTATTGCTCAACACAGCAGATACCAGAGATGGAAAGTCTCTCCCTTGGAGAGCAGATAATGAAGAATGAGCCACCCTCAGAGTTCAAGTTTTTTAAGCTTAGCTCTCTTATTTAATGAGATTTTTTTTTTTTATTCTCTAGAAATATTGTTTTCTTTTCCTGCTATTGCAATTTTTCTGTCACTTTGACAGGAAATTATTCGTTTAACCTCTTTTCATGAAGTAATTCTGAAGAATTTCAATTGAAACAATCCCTCTTTACCTATATCTTTATATTGCTCTTTATTTTAACTGAAATTCTTTATTTCATGGCAAACTCCTAACACAGGAAATAATTTACAAAGGAAGTGACAGTACATCCTACGAATATAATTCCTTGTCTTTGAAAGTTTGCAAAGAAGGAGGAACTCCAGTGTTACTAAATACAAGACTGAATTTGGGGAAAAAATAACACTGTGGTGGCTCTCCACAGACTGTGTGATACTCACTGTAGTAATAAAATATATCTTTTAAAGCTATGTCAGAGACACCTTTGTGCACCTCGATCTCCCAGAATCTGTAGATGAGAGACCCTTTTTCCTCACAGAAATTATTGGAAAGCTCTGGTTAACTTTAACAGGGAGAGGATTCTCCCCACCATAGATGAATAGCTGCTACTACTGGGCCCTTTGTGGGGTCCCAGGCTGCCTGTTAACTGCACAGCAGCCACTTCAGCATTCCCAGCCCCACAGCCCTGAAGGATGATGTGGCTCTTGTGCTGGGAATGCCACGCAGGTTGAGGCTGGAAGAAAAGGAGGAGAGCAGAGGGACGAAGAATAGACATAGGAGGAATTCAGGTGTTTTGTGCTTCTCTTAAATTCAAATTGACTGTCTATATGATGGGGACAGTAGCCTCAACTTAAGTCTTAATTAATGTTTATGATCTTCAGATGAAAGGCTTTTCAAAATGACAAGGGATTTGTATAACTCACAGAGTGATAGAAGCTTGCGTTTCTGTAATACCAACTCTAAAACCAGAGGTCAGAAGTTGATCCTAGAATAACTTCATTTTCCATTCACAACTAAACAGGAAAATGTATTTTGGCAGGAGCGTGTCCCTTCTCCAGAGTCCCATTCTCAGGCTGCTCTCACCATCACCCCTCTGCCCACGCAGCTCAGCATCACCACAGAGCTACCCTGAGTGACAGCAGTGAGACTGCAAGTAAAATCAGGCCTTATTGTCCATCTAAAACATTTTTTACAGTTTTGTTTAGTGGTATCAGTCTTTATCTGCCACACAGTGCAAACCATAGAATGCATCGATCACAGCAGCTTCTCCCTGCACAAAACAATCTATTTTCAGCTGTTGCTTTGTGGCTCAGGACTAAGCTCCAGGTACTTTAAATCTCTTTTATTGAGTAAGCTTGTGTTGCTATGATTTAGCCAGGGTGTATTATTGCATGTGAATGATAAACTGTAGTTCATGACCTGAGTCTAATGGTTACTTTATCAGTTGCAGTGGACAATTAAGTGACTGAGTAGCGCAACTGACGGAGAAGAACAGATTTTGCCTCCGAGCTGCTTTCAGGAGTTAGATTTCGCTGTATCATGTTCAGAAAGGTCAGAGCTCTGGCCAGATGACCAGTCTAGCAGTGCAGATGGCACTGTATGTCACCTGGCCACTCTGGGCCTCTGCAACCTGCTGCACAGGGCTGGGGTCCAGGGAAAGGTTATGGCCATATGCAACTGCAGCACATTAGCAGCTCATGAAGAAAATGGTCTTTTTTTGCAAAGCAGATGAAAAATCAGTTCAACAGCTATGTCCACAACATCACAGCAGATCATGGCCATTTTCAGCTGCTATAGAAGCAAACACAAAATATTTGAATCCTTAATTGTGATCACCTCGGGAAATGTGACAGAGATATTAATAAAAATATTCACATAATAAATAACAATGCTCTCTTATACTGTGGCACCATTGACCTACTTTTTCCATTCTTTAAGCACGCAAAATATTAAGGCTCAAATTTAAATGGTAAATTAAGGAAGCATGTTTGTACTACAAGTCCCTGGTTAATACACATGGTTCTGGATTTTCATGTCCAAAACAAGTTACAGAAAATGCTTGGCCAGTGCTCTTTTTCCTTAGGAATTACCTAACCTGAATTTGTGTCTCAGCTTTGGTGTAAGTTTTGCAAATTAAAGCTGGTGTGTGGACAGGGAAACAAAAGGAAGTATGTTATTACTGACTTGGCTTCCAAGAAAGTTTGGTGCAGTATAGCCTATTCCATTCTGAAAAGGGATTCAGGTGTTCCCTAACCAAAAGGAAAAGTCACTCTTGGCTGTAATTGTTTCTACAAAGAACCTGAAGAGGAGAGAAGACCATCTTTTGGAAATTTTCTATACTGTAACATCTTAAAACTGTTCATTATTGTATTACAGATGGTTTAGATGTCATGGTGTTTGCATGCAAAAAACAATCTGAATTAAAAAGAAATCAAAAGAAGAATAAGGGACTGTTGCAACTAAAATAGATTATTCAGAAGCATGCTTTTGATGTGGCAGAAGTGTGGAACCAATGGTATTTAACTGATGATAGTCAGACTAGACAACCAAAAAACCAATTCTTTTTGTTGAGCAATGATGGAGAATTATTATTTCTAATAACAAAATAAAAGTCTCTAAAATACAATTCAGATTGTTGTTCTCAAATTAATTCTCCTAAAATGCATTTTTTCCAAGATGAAAGGTGCTATTTACCAAAGCTACACCTTTCTCCTCTAATTGATAGCTTATTTTATCAGGGTTTTAGATTCGAGGTCAAAAGAACAATGCAAATTGTTAATATAGGATTCAACTCTGTGTTCCTCAAGCCAAGCAAAAAAACCTACTGAAATTCTCAGGTGTTTTGGTCTATAAAAGCAAGGCCACGAACTACCCATCAATAATTTTTAGATTCTTTTGATACTATCAATGACCTATTAATAGATTCTTCTGGTTCCCTCATTCATGATGAGGATGACTTTCCTCAAGGGTGAAATCTTATTTTCAGCAAGACAGCTTGCTCTGGAAGACATACTAGTTATCACGACTGTCAGTTAGAAAAACTACTTTCACATTTTACAGCAAGTTGTAGTTTTTCTCAATTAAATGCATGGAGTATGGTGACATCTATAGGAGGTTCCAAGTCCCTACATTTAAGTTGCCTTTCCATGCTAACCTCTGTGTGTGTGTGTGTGTGTATTATATATATATACACGCACACCTCAGAGATCATTGTGATAATTTGTATAAAATATCAGAAATTAAATTAATTATCAAGATTTTAACTTAGTTGCTGTCTCTCCAGAGAATTAAACAGAAATAAAATGATTCTGAAAAATAAATGCTCTCAAATGCAGCTGCGAAAGCTGAGAGGAGCAGGAACAATTGCTATGGTAACCATGTTATGGGATTAAAAAAATCATGGAAAGTAGGAAGACAGTGAGAACAAGAGCATGGGAAATTTGTAATAGTAAACAAATTTTGAAATCGTCACTGAAACTTCTGTATTAAACATTTTTTACTTCAATAAATAAGAAAGTCATAAACATAAAGCACAACAAATTATGACAGAATCTCATGTATGACAACACATTGCTCCTTCCTCTACATGCACTGCATGATCCAATAATGTCCCACTGCAGCAAACAAAGCAACAAAAGCCAAAGGAGAGAACATCCCAAATGTTCCCCTCCCCAGAAAGAGCCTTGCTGGAAACATGAGAAGTAGTGTGACCCTCAAACCTCATGGATCAGGATAAGTAACTGGGAGACCCTGGCTCATGCAATCATGCAATAATGCCCCTCCAAACACCAACTGAATGGCATTGAGGGCTTCCTTAAGCTAACAGGACTCTTGCATTTGGTGATGGCCTCAAGGCTATTTGATTCAATGGAACTTATTCTGTATTTTCACTTGTGTAATTGAATACAGAAAATAACTGCAGATCTTTTTTAATTTCAGAAAAAAAATAAAGATATTTCTATTCTGCTTAAATAAGATGATCATTTTTATCCCTGAGAAATTCTTTTGTTTCTGGTTATATTTCATCTTTTGTTAATGTCTTTCAATTTTTCAAATTTCGGTGGACTGGTTTCAAATAGCTCTAAATTACAGTAGAAGTATTCCATACAAATGCTTGGTTCTGACAGCAAAATTAATCTTGATATAAAAGAACACCATTGACAAAGTTTTTTAAGTTCTATATAAAGATCTTTCATCATAAAAATGTAATAATATTTCAGATTTTTTAAAAAACAAACAGTGGTAAAAAAAGCATACCTGAAATATGGTTAAACACTGGCAAAAAAAAAAAAAATCTAGGCAAAAAACTCTCCTGGTCTGACAGTTTCATCCAACACTTCATGTCCAATGCCAGAGTGGAACTGGGACCACAGCTTATTCCTTTAAAAGTAGGAACCCCCATATCTCCTGGTATTTGTCATCCATTTATCTCAAAGCAGGCTGCAGTAAGGGTACTTAATTGTGGTCTCCCTACTACAAACATGAATAACTTTTTTCAGTTCTTCCTACTCAAATGAAGCCTTAGTCATATTTCCACCAATTTTCTACACTGCTTTTCATTTTGGAGATTCCCAAATCTCTACTCAAATGATTGCTCTAGGCCACACATTCCTCCTCCATTGTCTGATACATAAAATAGCAAAGACATCCTTTAGACCTCTGTGAAACTGCATGTCTATGTAACTCCTTTCCAAACACACCTCAAACTGGAGGCACATCACTGCCATTTCTGTCATACTGTGGCATCTCTTAAACTGCTATTCCTACCTTCCACCGTCAGGTCAGTACTAAATGTAACAGGGGTACATGAGGCAACAGAGAAGTAAGAAAATAAACATAATTATTGTTCAAAAAGAAAAGAGAATGGTTCAAATATATATAAGCAAGAAATTGATGTGAAAGACTGAGACATAATGGAGAATCTCAAGGATATTTCCTTTTGATGAAGGCACTTGTTCCTTCACTGGACTAGCAGATTTCACAAAAACCAAAATTTTAGTAGGCTTTGTTCTCTTATATTACTCATTAATAAAGTGGTAAAGACCTGTAATTCTCACCTCAGAGAAATCCTATGTTTCAGTCAGGCTTGGAATTAAAACATTCTTACATTTCCCCTCAAAAAAAATTATTTCAGTTAATTTGAAAATATTTTTACTTTTTTTTTTCAAGAATCCAACCCAACACTCTAAGTTTCAATGTTGCTTTGGTTGACAGCTAAATTGAAAAAAAAAAAAAAGACACTATGAGAATTGGAACTTCCAGCAGTGACTGAGTGGATTCTGAGTGTCTGCTTCTTACTTCCCACCAAAGGTTCCAAGTAAGTTGACACAAGTTTGATTTAATCAAGTCAGTGTGCTCTGACAGAAGAATCTCCTGTGATACACCTTGACACACCAGGGAAATGCTGTCTCACTGAAATTACTGTCATGTGGGTCCTCAGCTGGTTGGAAAAACTTCAATCAAAATGTTATCATCACTGCATCTACTCTGTCTCTAGCACTGCAAGGAATCCTTGTAAATTACACTCAGCAAATACTGAAGGAAACGCCAACAGGATGGGCTGTCACTACTTGGAGGATGTAACTAGAATGAAAGATCATGTTGAGAAATTGAAGAAATTATTTGAAATGCATGAGATAATTTAGTAAAGATTGATGCAAAATGCTGCGCTGAAGAAAAATAAATTGAATGACTGCAGCAGACCACAAAATGAATGGAAACCCAGAAAGAAAATGTAATTAGGAGAAGGATTAGTCAGACTGCTAGAAACAAGACTGAGTGGGTGATTATTCAAATCTATTCACCACTGGGAGGTCACAGCTGGAATCCTGTGTCCAGTTTTGGACACTACACTTGAAAGAAAATGTTAAGGAGGGTAGAGATAATCCACAAGGAAACTGTAACAATAGGTTGTTTAGAGGAATGACTGAAAGGATTAGCTCTGATGACCCAAGGTGTGACAGAAGGGCTGGTAACAGCCATCTCCAGGTAAACTAAGTAGGGTTGAGGATGATGGCTTAATGAGATTAATTTACAGATATATTAGTTAGTGTGCAACATTAAATTATATTTACACAGAGATGAGAAAACTGATTTTAACATCCTTTTTATGGGAGCTATACAAGAATGCCATAAAATTATATATGAGCAATGACCATCAAGTACCCTAGTTCATCTCAAGAAGTGTTTTAGATTAGCTAAAGTCTCCTGCTTACTCTCAACAAATTTTCTTTGATTTGTATGAATATTTTCAGCACACTGCACTGCTACTGGTTATTACATGTCATGTTGCATGCAATGAATTTCTTCTGTGTAGGAAAAGAAGCAGTAATCTCTGTATAACTGCATCTCACTGCGCAGCCAGACCAGTTCAACAAAAAAGCACTATCATTAGCTCTCCTGACTGCAATAAGACTCAAGTTTGTTAAAGAGCTGAAGGTTCTGGCCATAAGTCTATACCAGTTTGATTTTAGTTTTAGAATATGTACTCAAGAAATACTAAATCCATTAGAGACAAGAAATGAATTATAACAGACAAAAGCATTTTTGCTCCAGAGATCTCACCTTAGTATTTGTATGAAAATGCATAGGCTACATAGAATGCTGTTCTTTTGCATTGTCTAAATGGTGGGCAAAATAATGTATTGGAGATCATTTACCCTCTTTCAGCATTCATCCATATTCAAACTCTGGAATGTTCATAAAACTAGTCTACCCAGTCTATCACAAAAAGAGGACATTTTAGTTTCTGCTTCACTGGAGTCATGGCTTTACCCCAGGGAAGCCAAAGGAAGCAGGTGGGAGTGGAGCAATCGTACCTTATGCCAGCTACTGTTTCTCCATGTTTGATATTCAAATATGTTCCCACTCCTCAGACATCCAATTTTCTTTTTTTCCATTGTGCACATAAGCCTTTTTGTCTGAGAAATTACTTTCCACCCTGTATCTTTGCCCTGCTGAAGTTCTTGGAAGACTTTATATAAACTTTATTTAAAAGGAAGAAGACAAACTGCATCTTGATACCCAAATGAAACAGTCACTGCAAGAGAGATATAAAGGTATATAATTTTGTGCTACAAAATAAAAGAAAACTGCACAATGTGCAACAGTTTTAAGAATCTTGTTATTAAAAGGAAATGCAACTAAATCCCATGGCAATAAGTACAATGTGAGTGGTAGTTGCCATGGTAACCTATTAAGTAGAAAAAAACCTAAAAGAAATACACTTCCTTGGTAAGTAAGTTAAGGATGCCTCAAGGCAGCCGAAAGAATATCTATGGGCCAGCAAAAAAATATTTTAAAAAATCAAAAACAAGAGAAATATGATGATATCAGGTCATGTACATTTTAGATTTACACTTTAAAATAAGAGAAGGGGGTATAGGACAGAACAGCTGCTTAAGCCATTGTAGGTTTCAATTATTATGAAAGAAATCTGGGTTTAAATCTTTAGAAGAGTTCGAGAATGAGAAAATTGCAGTATCTTGCTCTTCCCTGAAGTTAAACTGGCATTAAGGTAACAGTAAAGTGGAACTGACTTTCTTGTTGTAGAGCCTTATTAAAGCACTTAATACCCAGCCTCCATCCCTTAGGTCCTTCACCCCAAAATCCTTGACAACAAGTCTGGCAAGAATGAACTCTCCTCTACCCCAAAGAAAATACCTCACAGAAATTTTATCATTGCCTCTCATACCTGCAGAAGATACATATGTATTATTAAAGCAACCAGCCACTGGATGTCATTGTTATTCCACAGAAACCTAATGAAGAAAAATCTCTTTAGCTGCAAAAATCTTTCAAGCCACTAAAAATGAGAGGTAACATACAACCTAGCTTCAATCATGTTCAAGCTAGTCTCAGCATCCTGCTTCCCAAACACAGTTTAACTATTTTTAAATGGATGAATAAGCCATGTGTCCTATATATGGGATTTAAAATAAACATCACATGAAAGTACAGTCAGTGGGTCCTGTATATTATATGCACGTCAAAGCCTCTTCACTTAATTTCATAAAGCATTTTGCATTGATTTGGATTTGAAGTTTTAGGAAGAGGGTATACTTGCTGCAGAGAATTTCTGCCCCACTTTGGGATGCAGGAAAGGACAATTTTTGCCCATGCTTATATATGTTGACTTGCTACATCTGCTACATCTCCATCTCTATGCCCAAGACTGAGAATGCACATTTCTCATCCCATTTTCAGAGAGGATTCTCAGCACATTAGTTGGAATTACTCATTATTTTAACTCATATGTCCCTTCTTTCAGAGTGTGAACAAAACCAGCAGCCCTATATCTGCATGTCTCTGTGCAGACCTGGATTTGTATCCCTGTCCTACACTGCCAGCGTTTGGCAGCAAATGGCTTTTTGTACTGTGAGAAAGGTTGAAAACTCCTTCCTCTAATGAATTGGGACCCTGTTATCTTCATTTCTACACCATTCTCCACCACCTCCAGGATAAGTCTGTGCAATGCCCATGTGTCTCAGGGTATGATCAAACCACAGAGCCATGCAGGTGAAGAGAGGTTTGGGAATCAGTGACTATGCGGACACCAGTTCCCATCTTCAGACAGCTCCAGTTACAACATCTCACACCAGTTTGCAGCCATGCTCTGCACTGAACAGGCACATCTAACTACTTACAGGATTCCTACCAGACTGTCTTCCTAGTAGACCTGAGCCTATTTGCATCCTGTATCTCATTGACTAGCCTGATTCTGTGATGTGTCCAACTCTTAAATTGGTCTCAGTGTCATGCTGTATTGCTTAGAGTTGCAGGTGTGCTCAAATTATTGACAGATGAACTGAAATGAGAAGGGAATTAAGTCTGGAATGAGTGAACACTTACTCCTCTTTTTGAGTTTCTCTATGGGATCTTCGGGTTCAATTCACTACTCTGTTTCTCATTGCACTTAGAACATGTTATTAAGGATCTGCTTCCTCGTTCTTTTCTGTACCAGTAGTGTTTCCCTGAGATGTATCAGAGGCGATGTAAAGAATCTCTAGGTCAAAAAGCAGGTACCCTCTTCAGCTGTTTGTCTAGTAACTAAGCAATTGCTGACAGATTTCTGCAAGTGGTGGTATAAACTCCCACAGAATTTGCAAAAAAGAGGAGTCCCTTAACCCTTGGCTTTTTTCTTTGCTCTTCCTAGTACTCAGAAGGGTAACTTATAGGCAGATGTGAAAGCTAGGAAGCTTTTCAATTTCCTCTTTTAGTAAGAAGTGCTTTTCACTGTGGGCAGTCAGATCTTTTCAGTCTTTCTCACAGCCACAGGAAATACCACAAGAAACTCACTGGGTGGTTAAGTAACTCGGTTTACTAGGGCTTGTGTCTCAGCTAGATCTAACAGACATATGCTCAGTGAAGCCCACTCAAATTCTCCTGCAATAAAAGTAGGCTTGGATAGGAGAAGATTAGTCTGAAGGCTAGGATACATTTGGAAGTTGGCAGGAAAGCGTTGATTTCTGTAAGCTAGTACTCAGCTTCATGAATAAAAATAGGAGATAAAGAGAGATTTCATGCCTGACAGATAAAAGGTTAAAGGACTAGTTTCTCAGAAATCAGCAGGAAAAATATATACAAGAAAAATAAGAGCACACATTATGGTCTCATACCCACATAGATGAACCATAGCTGACCCAATCCTAGTAATTACACCAGATTTGAGGGGTTTGAATACTCTAAAATCACACCCAAAAAAATTTGTAAATCATGAGTTCCTTTCTAGTGGCTTAGGTTTGCTGCCAGTGAAAGTGTGGCACGTTTGCTGTCCTGTAGAAATCATTAAAAATTTACCCTCAAGTAACTTCTCATGTAGATCAGTGGCATTTAACTTTGCACTTATACATCTGCTTTTTTTTTTGTGTGTGTGCACATGTGTGCGTATGTTGGAACTTCTTTTTCCACTATTCTTACTTTTTGCTACTAGAGATCTGACCTGCAATCTAGAGTATGTGAGAAAAATGTTTAGTGTCCCCTAATATGTATCCAGTGGAAGAAGGTTGTCTCCACTTGATATTTCCTAGGTAATTTGCACTGAAAGGAGCTGTCTTTAGCTTCTCTTCCAATTAATAGAAAACAGCACCTCAAGGAATTTCTAGTACCATTGAATAAAACAAATAAACAAACAAAAAACCTTGAGCACTGAAAGTCTTAAAAAATGAACAGTAAGATGTTATTATACGAGCTGCTTCCAGAAAGACTAGAAGGATCTGCTTGGACGACTTTTAAGGCCTTCAAGTTTAGCAGCACTGTCTTCCTCTGAATCAACTGACTTCATGAAGAGATGAAAGCTTGAATTTATGCTATGTCAAAAATGTATAAAACAATTCACCCTTAAAAATACATGGGTCATCAAATTAAACTATGCAGTGTACACTGAGGCTTTGAGATGAGAGTCAGATTTGCCATTCAGAAGTAACAGGCCTCTCCTGACACATGTAATGAAATCTGGGTACTCTACCCCATCATCATCTAGTGTTTTATCTAGCAATTTAGGATATCCTGTCCTTTACATCAATTCATTAATACTGCAGGCCACCATACCATGTAATGACCTTTGGAAGGTTATAGTTCTTAATTTGAAAACCATTTTCTGTTTTGCTCCCACTACGGATAATGCACAGCTACCTACTGTATTTTGACTTCATATTCTCTTCCAGTGAAATTCATCTTCTAGTTTCTAGTTTGTGTGCAGGTTCTATATCCATCCTTAGTCCCTGTTACACGTACAGAGATACACAATTTACCCAAGCTGTAAAGTGACTAAAATCCTGATGTCAAATACTACAGCTGAGCAGGAGCAGCAGTGAATTGCTGCAGTTGTTAGATGAGGTGGTCATACATAAGTGATAAATATGTGTATGACTGAATATATACATCCATTTATGCTGGATGTTCTCAACCCAGTCTCAAATTGCAGGGCCAGTTTCCAGTTTTGATAGTGACTTCCTGTGCTATTTTTGACAACTTTTACACTGAGAACTGCACAGCAGAAAGTTAGACCCAAGCATATCAGTCTCAAAAAGAAAAGACTTTGTAATTTGCTTCTCACTCTAGAAAATACTCATGTATTTTAAAAATGAAAACTGAAATCCCTGGTGAAAAAAACCCATGAAGTTAGGTTTATTTTGATTTGGTTCTTAGATTTTTTTTTCTTTTCTTTTTATTTGACTTCTAATTGGTCAGACTAGAAATAATTGGAATTTGGCATATTTCAGCAAGGAGAGAGGCAGTCCCTCTCAGAAGCTGCTGCTTGATTTAGCACTATTCCCTTTAACAATGTCTGGAGGTCTTTAGGCTGAATTCATAGTAAAAATGAATTAAGGCTCCTTTGAAATTGGGCTGTGACACTCTAGAAAGACAGTTCCATATAAAGACCCTAAAACAGCACATAGTGAAGTGCAATAATTCTTTAGCACTCTCTCCCTGCCATTCACACACACACATGAGGTTTGATACTGGCAGTGGTTGGTGGTTTGTATGTGGTGACTTCACACTTGGCTGCAGGAGAAGCTATTACTCAATTTGCACTAGAAATTGTAAAATTTGATGTTACCTTTTTTCCAAGGAACATACATGACTTACAAACAGAAATGTTCAATAGGCTCATAGCACTCTATCACATAGAAAAAATGGTCAATGTCACCTTCTTTGACTATTATACTAGTATTTTATCCTGAAAAAGGCAATTTATATTATTAATACTTAATTGGTCTAATTCATTTAAATGTATAGATTTAATCTAATTTTCAGTAAGTGTGGTGAGGCTTATCAGAGTCACTTCCTGACTTCAAATTACTTGGTACTTTCACCTACTGATATTTTATGTAATTCTTAAACCTAGAAATTTTGCAGGTTTACTAGGAGTCTAAACCACAATCTAAATTAGAATTATTACTACTTGTGGCAGGCCTGGGGCAAAATGGTCAAGAAGGTAAAAATATTGAAAAAACCCCCAATTTACATTCAATCAGAGCAGTCAGGAAATTAAAGCGCGGAGTTTCCTTAATAGTGCTGCTGTAGTTAGAGTTCCTCGTGAGGTCAGGGATGGACTGGAGGGTTAAGGACACAATGTACACTGGCCACTTACAGGTTCTGGCTCTTCCAAAGCGGCTTTCCGCAGTGCCACTAGATGGCATCAAATATCCTTTATTGTGTGCCAGGGCTGTTTACACCTCGTGTGCGCTGCTGGGTCGTGTTCTTTTGGCCGCAGCGATGGGCTTAGACATAGGTTTCTAGCTAATGGATTTTATGATAATATTTTCTCGTGTTGATTAAAAATGTTACCTTGGAAGTGGAAAAAAAAGTTCAGTTATCCTTCAGATATGCTTGTATTTTATGTACTTTTGTTACCAGAGTGACTGCTTTTGAATTCATAAATCTTTTGAGAATTATGAAGCCTTTAAAAGAGAAGCAGATCCCCACTACTTACACTGAATACCACTGCACTGAAAAAAAATACTCTACATTTACCCTGGTGTTTAATTCTGTAACTGTTTCAGGATACACCTCCTCCATAATGAAAATGTCAAGTTCCCTAAAATAAACTGTCTTTAAAGTGTCTGCTTTCCCCACTATGTATTTATGCATTTGATCAACCTGATTTACAAAATAGGTACACTTAAACCACGCCAATTTTCTTATGGCCTATCTGGTGGGGATAGAGGGTACCAACAAAAAAAAAAAAAAAAAAAAAACAAAAAAAAAAAACAAAAGAAAACAAACAAACAAAAAAAAAAACCCCACCAAACCCCAAAAAAAACCCTACCATAGTCAATAAATCACTAGAAGTGCAGGAACTTATAATAACAAAATTAAGCACAAATGTGTGGAAAAATATTAACTGAATAGATTTAATTTTAAATAAACCAGTATTCTTTTGAAACTATTATTTTCTGTCATTAGGAAGAAGGATACACTCACACTGAGAAATGTCCATTCCCAAATTATTCTATAACTTTATGCCTGTGTGCTAAGGATAACGCTCCCTTTGAACACATTAGTTTGTAAGAAGCAGAGCAGTACCACTGTGCCATCAAGCATGAGTCTCCAAAGCCATTATCTCTGTTAACACAGCTCTAGGCTTGGGGCTTCAGAGCTAGCTTGTTTGAAACAGGGCACCACACCCTAGGAACCTCTGTAGCAGATACAGAGGAAGAGTTGGTGCAAATGGTTTCTAGAGAAACTGGTGACTTTAACAACTCATATAACTGATGGAGCTAATTATTATTGAAAATTGGTAAGTTTGAACAAAGCTGTATTCTCCAAACCTCAGAGAGCACTGGCAGAGACAGCTTGAGACCTGCAATGCTATCCAGGCTGCAGGAGGGCTCAGAGCTCCAGAGAACACTGAACACACCTGCATCTGTCTGGAGAGGAGCCATTCTTGTAAACAGCTGATCAAAGATGACCTGAGTGGGGCTGCCCAGTCCACGTGAAGGAAACTCTGCACCTTGGCAGGGTTAATCCATTCTGCAGCATCATGCCTGGAAACTTGGCCCACTGATCATGTAGAATTGACTCTACCTGAATGCATATTCCTACTCTGATTATTTTGATAATTTTTCCTTTCCCTTCTCTATTTAATCTGTACAGAATCAAATACTGAAGTACAAATAATGAATTACATTAAATGAAGTTCAAATAATGAAGTACACCTATAAACACTTGCCAAGAAAAATATTTTCTCTTTCTGTCTTCTTCTTATGTGGTTATAAAAGAAATCGCTTAACTACTTTACAAAGTTTGATTCTACTACATAGTCTACTTATTAGGTATTAATTGAGAGAATTAACTGGTTTGAAGACATCCTTTCAAGTGGCTAAGTAGAGAGATTTTTGTCCTGTTCAAATTAAGTCGCAAACAGGAGCAGGAATTAGGAATTCAGAAGGTGAGAAAAATCACTTCTCTTATTCCTATTCCCTTCAAAATGGGAAATTCAGGATTGGGACCAAGTAGAAATGCCACAGGACATTTCCTCAAAGTCTCCTAATAACAAAGCATGCCTAAGTAAAAATTGCTCTCGTTCTACCTGTTATCATCCCACTATTAAAGGAAACGCTTTCCCTGAGTTTGCTCTTAAACCATTCCTCTCTTAGTTGTTACAAGTTATTGCAGCTTGGAAAACCTTTAGTAACCTCCTTCTTCTCTGTTATCCTGAAAGTGTTTTGCACAGTAGCATATCAAGAGATACTGCCACTCTCCTCAGACTAAGTTTTCACAGTAATAGAAATATGCTAAAGCAAATTTAAAAGTCAGTGGATCTGAAGATATCTAGCACCATGTTTAAGCCTTTTCTACCATTATTCACCAGTGTAAAAGGTAACACCTATCTTCTTCTAGTCACTGGGGAAGAAAGTGATATTTCTAGAACAGGGAAATAAAAATTATTGTTTTCCCTTTTTTGAGCTTTAGAATATGTATCAGAACCAGCTGGCCAGCTTCATTCTCTGGTTTATTGTCCAGAAAAAGGTTGTCAAGATAGTGTTATATATAGATGTACAAACACCTTTATTTTTAATTGTCTTATTTCAGCCAATATATATGATGAGTACATGGCCTGGAAACACTCACTTTCACCCTTAAAATCTTATCACTCTTTCAAGTACCTGGTACTTAAGAAAATGTGTCTTCCCTCTCCTGACATCCACTGATTCCACCATAGTTCTGATTCAGCTGACTTGCTCTTAGTATCCTGCTCCATTTGCAGAATTTATACTTTCTGCTTGGCCTCATTAATTTATTTACTTTTGCATTTTCTTTCATCATCTGGAAGTACCTTTAAATTCTGAGTTTTGCAGTCTAGATGTCAGACTTTTTTTACCCATTTCTCTTGTATGTTTTTTTTCCAAATATCTATCATTGCCTGCCTTAATTTCTGAGTAAACTATTGTGTCACTTTTTATCTTTCAGTTACAAATGACTTTGTTTGACTGCTTGCTTGAAAACTACACACAGCATGAACACACACATACAGAACCAAAGCAACCATAGAAATGTGCCAGAGGAAAAACATATCACAAGTCACAGAACTGTACCTAAAAGCAGGTATTAGTAAAGAAGTTAAGGTAAAATTGGACCTTGTTTCAAACCAACATCTTTTCTCTGTGCAGCACTGAATGTAGAAACAGCTTGGAGCTCCAACTGAATTTTACCTTCTTCCTGTAAAGAGTCAAATTCAAAACCAAAATGTTTGATGTGCCTTTTTTAATTATTATTTTTACACTTCGATCTTGCTCTTCATTTCATAGTTTTGACTAAAATCAAGGAACTCTGAGCCACAAAAATGTGTGTCCCACCAGTATTAGGTTGTTTTGGTTTTCTTTTTGTGAAAAGTCTCCTTTATAAATCCATAAGAATGCAAGGACTAAGGATCTATGTCATCTATTCAAAAAGCCTGAGGATTAAAATATTAATATGGAGGATCCTTGTCCTTGAGAGAATCCAGAAAACGCAGCCTTTCTGCATCATTTTATTCTCTTTGCTTCAGTTTCAGCTCTGCCAGTGAAACATACACTATTTCCTCTCATCGTTTCAAGTATAACTTCTGCCTTCAATGAACTAAAGACTTGCTGACATTTGCTGTCACGAGTAGAGCACCAAGTACACTGATGATCTCAGCTGTGGCCTGCAGTTGAAATAATAATAGTAGCTATGGCAATGTTAGCATATGACCAAGAACAAAGACATCCCACAAAACACACTAGCCAAATTGGGGGAACATACCAAAGAACAGTAAATGCTAACTCAGAAAGAGACAATTAATTATTCACTTTGTCATTCAAATATTTCAAAAAATTAGTGACGTTTGCCAAACATATGTCTTACATTTCCCTAAGATAGCAAGCTTATGTACAGTAGGAATTCAAATGACTCATATGCTATGATGTGACTGCTTAACATGGCTTATTAAATCAGCTCTCTGAAGTGTCCAGTACAATGACTATCAAATATCAAAGCATAGGAAATAGGGTCCTATTTTTTTCATTGGTGTGTGCACAAGCAGAAAGCAAATTAATTGGAATTCACGCAACTCACCTAAGACATTTCTTACAGAATCTCTGCTGAGAATACCATTAAGCGCAGCACTTAGTTCAGTAATACTTCATTGCTATGACAAAACACAGAGCCATTACCACAGTGAAGTAAAGATGCAGAACCTTCAAAACAAAACCAAAAACAAAGCTCTTGGGATAGAGCACTTTAATCTCTACATCAGATTATTCAGCAGGAGGCCTGAAAAGATCCCGGTGATTTTGACAATAGAATCAGCAAGAGGGCCACTTACTGCCTCATAGACTTTGAAGTTCCTTTGGACTTTTAATTAAACAAATATAAAACAAGGCAGAAGTAAATGTTCAAATTCAATTTGTATCTATTCATTGAAGCATTTATGTCCTTTGTTACCTTAGTACTCATACAGACTGCAAATATCTGGAAATTTTGTTTTACTTTTAGGTTAGGGAACCATTATAACTCCATTTTATGGGTAAGAGTGACATTCAGACTGAATGCCTTCCCACAGTAAGTAAGGACTGTAACCCAGTCCTCTCTAGACCATATATTAGTTTTCAGTAGTTTTGAATATATAAACAAAAAGACAAATTATGGAAAACTGTAAGCCCTCCTAGGAACATCTAGAACAAGTAAGTGTAATGACCCAGATAGAGGATATAAAAAGAAAATTTGGTCTTGTGCAGATTGCACCTTGGCATAACTATATCAGACCAAAACTTAAGTTGACAATTTTGAACAGCAGGTCGATATGGCACAATGCAGAAAACCATGAAAAAAAACCTAAACAAAACAGTGGCAATACCAAACAACCTTTCCACATCTCTGTTAACGTGTACAGAAATAGAATAAAGTGAGAATGGCTCCACATTTAAGATGAAGTCTGTAACTGTTTTTAAAATCAAAGTCCCAGATATCTTGATAAAGCCACTTTTGGGTCAAGTTATGTTCTTAATATAAATCATATAAATTGCCTTAAATAAGGGGTTTCTCAGCCCTCAGTTACACAATTCTTGGGTATCTTCCATTAGCCCTCTGATCTTGATTCCTAGAATACCTTTCCTGGAATCAGACTGGACCCAGGGCACTGTCCATTTGGTCCTTCAAATAACACAAAGCTCTTACAAAAAACCCAGGAGAGCTTCATTTCACAGAATTACTAAGTTGGAGGAGACTTTCAAGATCATGGAGTCCAACCTGTTCCCTGGCACCTCAACCATGGCACTGAGTGCCACATCCAGTCTTTTTTTAAACACATACTGGTGACTCCACCATCTCCCCAGGCAGACCATTCCAGTACTTTATCACTCTTTCCATAAAAAACTTTTTCCTAACATCCGACCTATATTTCCTTTGGTGCAGCTTAAGACTGTGTCCTCTCTTTCTGTCACTTGCTGCCTGGAGGAAGAGATCAACCCCCACCTGACTACAGCCATCTTTCAGGAAGTTGTAGAGAGTGATAAGGTCACCTCTGAGTCTCCTTTTCTCCAGGCTAAACAACCTCATCTCCCTCAGCTGTTCCTCAGAGGGCTGTGTTCCAAGCCCCTCACCAGCCTCATTGCTTTCCTCTGGATGTGCTCAAGTACCTCAACATCCTTGCTAAACTTGGGCTTGAGGGGCCCAGAACTGGACGCAGCACCCCAGGTGTGGCCTCACCTGTGCTGAGTGCAGGGGGAGAATGACCTCCCTGCTCCTGCTGGCCACACTATTCCTGATACAGGCCAGGATTCCATTGGCCTTCTTGGCCACCAGAACACAGTGCAGGCTCATGTTCAGTCTGTTTTGACCAGCACCCCCAGGTCCCTTTATGCCTGGGCACTGTCCAGCCACGCTGTCCCCAGCCTAAAGTATTGAGTGGGTTATTGTGGCCAAAATGCAGGACTGGGCGCTTGGATTTATTAAACTTCATCCTGTTGTACTCTGCCCACCCATCCAACCATTCCAGGTCTCTCTGCAGAGCCATCCTACCATCCAACAGATTGACACACGCTCCCAGCTTAGTGTTGTACTCAAATTTACTAGTGAAAGACTCAATCCCCCCATCCATGTCATCAATAAAAATATTGAACAGAACTGGTCCCAGCACAGATCCCTGAGGACACCCCTGGTGACTGGCCCCCAGCTAGATGCTGCACCATTCACCAGCACTCTCTGGGCCTGGCCATGCAGCCAGTTCCTAACCCAGCAAAGAGTGCTCCTGTCCAACCCTGGGCTGCAGCTTTTCCAGGAGAGTTCTGTGGGAGACAGTGTCAAAGGCCTTGATGAAGTTCAAATAGACACATCCACAGCCTTTCCTGCACCCACCAGGCGGGTCACCTGGTTATAGTTGGAGACCAGGTTGGTCAAACACGACCTAACCCTCCTAAACCCCTGCTGGCTGGGTCTGATACCCTGGCCATCCTGTAAGTGCTGCGTGATATTTGCAAAGTGATTCATACGCATGGGAACATGCATATGTCAGTCAGAAGAAGCTAAATTAGAAAATCCCTACATGTGCAAGCATATACTCAGTAAAAACAGATTTTTACTGCGTTCATGCACATTAAGTATAATCATGCTGTCTCAGCAGTTGGGAGTGAGACCACAGCCCCAGGAAACAGGGCCAGATAACTTTCTGAGACCACATCTCAAGGAAACAACCCTGTGATGGTAGTTGGATTGCTTAAGTGACTGAACAGGTCTTCACATCCCAGATTTTGTGGTACAAAATAGTTACAAATGCATATTTTAAGACTATTTTAGCTCATAGTTAACACTTTACCTGTCAGGGAAGTTTAATGTGGGGATGGAGCAAGAAGTATGAGCTATCATAAATGTGTCTTCTGTGGCTCTGCAATTTGAAGAGCTCACTTTTTCTGCAATAACACAATCCACCCCACACAAACAAAAATGTCTAACAGGATATTTTTGACATAATTCTTTTGTATAGTTTCCATCAACTTTATTTTTTTTTTATTATTATTATTATTATTTGCATTGAAATTTTACATCTTTTCTTTATGAACATTTTTTTAAAAATTGAGAAATTTGAGCAAGTAAAATGCCAGGCATAATGTTACTTATTACATTTATCAATGGCACATCATAATATTTTCAGAGCTATTTCTCCTTGAACCAATAGCCATTAATACAGTTCCATTATTCAGGTAATAACATTAGAAGGTATTTCTCTATTGCTGAAGTAAAAGATGAATAATTTTTGTCTTGAACAATACATGCAAAGGAGATATAAAGTGAATTTGAAGTCTCAGAAATAAATCTCTTAAAAACCTTGATAGTAAAGTACAGTTAACCATGGACAGGGAAAGCCAAACACATTTGCACTATTTCCAACATTAATTCCTTGAAATGTGCTCAATAATAACAATAATTTTATTCCAGACAGCAGTCAAAGTCTTTGGGAAAGAAAGAGGTAGATCAAATTCTGAAAAAGGAAAAGCTAGGAATCACCAGAAATAGCTTTCCAGAAAGCGATGTTCAGTGAAAAATAAAAACACTCACTGAAAAAACTCTTGGATAATGACTACACATAGTATGGGGGGAAGAGGGGTCAGAGAGTTGATGCACAATATCTATTTATACTGTCCCTTCCCTTTTGTGCAAATGTCCAGGAGGAACAAATGAAAAAGGGAAAAAATAGAAGGGGTGGTCACACAGACAACCTGAGTTTAATACACTAGATCAAGGAATTGAATATTTTCAAGCTATGGATAAATAAAATGAGGCTTGGCATGATTTGGTTGCTTGAGATGCAGCTGGGAGCTGGATCTCTGCAGCTCAGGCAAGCCCTGCCAAGGTTTGCCTGAGGAGCAGGAAATCAGAGATAACTCCAGGTACCTTCAAGCTTCATCAGACTCCTACTGTCTCCCTAGGGAGAATGGAAAACAACAGATACAGCTCTGCAAAGAGAAAACATTTCAAGAAGTAACATTCTGAGGTGGAAATTCACCACCAGCTGAGAGCAAGAAAGGAGCAAAGAGCAAAAGAGAAAACGTGGTTTCAAATAGCATGTGTCTGAAAATAGAGCAAATGTGTGCAAGAACAACGAGCTTTCTGCGAGTTGTGCTGGAAGCACAGCCCAGGGCCAGTGCATCTCTACTCATGTTTGGGCAGCTGGCCAGAGACTACACAAGTGACTTTCCTCCCATTATTTTCTCATTTTCATTAAACTGCATTTTAGGGCACCACAAAACAAGTCTACTTTCTCTACATTTTTCTCAGGCACATACCCTTTGCTCCCCGCATAAGAATAATCTCTCCTGGCAAATAAAGCAGATCCCCATTAATTATATCTCTCTCTCCACTTTTGCAGCTTTATTTGTAGGAATACTGCCACGACTATGGACTGTTTGCCAAGAGGCCTTACACATGCTTTTTTCATTATTAGACTACTATAAAATTTAACCATATAAGTCTCCTGTGCTGTACCCTCCTGACAATGCCAACAGCCATTCTAAAATAGTCTACTTCAGAGAGCGAAGAGACCAGGCCTTTTGCAACTCATTAAACTGAGGTTTATTTTTGCCTTGTTAGTAGATGTGATTCTGCTCCTGCTGATGGGCACTGCAGCAGCCTCAGCTCTCATATGAGCATTTTAAAAAACATCAGACCTTGTCATGCTCAGCAGTTACACAAAACTTCATTTAACTAAGTGGGAAGTTTTCATGTCAGGGCTAAAAACACAGCAAGAGCCGGATTTTACCATTTGGCATTAAAATTTTTTTTTCTAAATTGCTGGGGAAATAATGGTGTACAAAGATAGAGCTTGTTTTTTATTTTCTCTTCAGATCACAGAGCTTAATTGATTCTACAAATACAGAACTGTAACCAAAAACAAATGGATTCTGAAATAGGAGGTTTTATCAATAGGTAGCAGAGTACTTTGCAGTGGAACACGATACCATGTTCCCCTTGTAAAATGACCTCTTGAAGTAAAAAGAAATTATTTGCTTATCCAGAAGCTCACAACAGACTAGAAATATGGGACCAAACAACATTCAGGCTTTGATCGCTTTAGTTAATCCTAACAAGCAATAGTTCACTTGCTATCATTAATTTCCCATCAATGGTAAAGAATCTGTCTCAGAAGGACACAGCCTCTTTTTCCAGTGTGTGAAGACAACACACATGGTAGAGACTCTGGAATTTATTCTCTCAGTGCAGCAAAAGATAGAGTAAATAACACTGTCCCTAATTCAACTTTCAGGAATGTCAGCCAGAGCAGTCAGGGAAGGGCACCAGCTGCCTGTCCTCTCATTCTGATCTATTGCAGCAGCAAGGCAACAGTATCTGACACAAAGGGAAAACCCAAAACTCTCACACACCACTTTGCGCCAATTATAAAAAAAACCCCAAATAGTAACAATGTAAACTGGACTGATGAAATCAGAAGAGTGATGCCTCACACACGCTTGCTAACAGGTCACTCCTTTATTTTCATGTAACTTAATAGCTAAGATATGCGTTTAACAGCTTTGAAAGTATGATCAAGAGTCACCATCCTTGTTTCAAGAAGCTTACATCTATAGCAAGCCCTGAGCAATGTATAAATACCAGGGGAGCCATAAGTACCAGGGAAGAAAGGAAGAAACACAAGCCAGCGCCCATTTAGCAGACCAGCAGTGTCGGCACTATCCTGAGCATCACGCAGAAGCTGAGCACAGCACCCTTCATTAAACAGAATGTTTTCTGGTGGAATGAAGCAAAATAACTTGTAGCATTGTTTGTTCCCTGGCTTGTTGGAAGTGATACAAGAACCTGGTAACTTTAGGTTGAAGAGAGCATAAAGAGACCATAACTGCACAAGGGCAGACACCCTGTGCCCGATCCCTGCGCTCCCCCATCATGCTCACATTGCCTAAGGATGTAAAGCCCAGCACAGATGGCCCTGCATGAGTGTCTGAACATGCTGATAGAGTCATTCTTTCAATGTCACGGAGATTTATTTCTCTGTCTTAAATCTCTGCTGAAAAATACCCCCAGTTCCATGAAGTTGCCCACAGCTTCCCACAAATTCCAGCCCAGCTGAGCAAAGCAGGAAATAGCTCAGTGCTGGAGGCTTGTGAGGAAGGCAGCCAAGCCCCAGATTCCCTAAAATACTTTGAAGTTAGTGATTTCTTTCTCCCAAGGTGTTCTATCCTTAAAAAACAAGCAAAGACCGTTCTAAAACAAAAAGCAGAGAGATGGGGATTTTTTTTCCCATTCCACCAATTAAAACAATGAATCCCTTATAATTTTCATCATGGCTCCACTCCAGTGCCTCCAGCACTCCACAGGTGAGATGGTATACCCTGCATGACCAAGCCAGAACTTTTCCACTGAGAAAAATGACTGCAGCACTGTACCCATCATGGTCACAGTGAGATGATGTCCTTGCTGCACTAACAGAAAAGGATTGCTGGTGGCTGTCATACCCCCATAACTCTTCCCATCTCTCTATGAAAAAAAAAAGAAAGTACTGGAAGACTTCAAAAGATATTGTAGGGGCCTACAAAACTCATGCAGGTTGTTAACAGAACTGTAGATTGAGAGGAGAAGCAAAGAACAGTCCAGACTGGCCCTCACTCTGCGAGCAGCCAGCAGCACTGGGGGTGCCACACCCCGGGCTCTTTACTGGGCCACGCTCCCTCTGAGCTCACGCACCTGGCAGGGACCTGTGACAGCTTCCAACACCTCCCACTGCCCCTGTCACCTCTCACCAGCAGCAGGGCCTCTGAGAGCAGCCCCCCCACAGCTCCCCACGAGGGACAGCAGGGCCAGGGCCAGCCTTGACGGGCACATCTGCCCTCTCTGGGTGACACAAATTATTCCCCTGCTAAAGGGCTGGGACGACAGGAGCAGCATGTGACCTGGTTTTCTCTTTAGGCTTGTAGGAAGACTCTGTCTATCTCAACAGGGCAGTCTAACAGACAGCATCACTGATTAGGAATGACTCCCCCAACAATATTTTATAATTCCAAAGCTACATAAGTACACACAGTAGCCCTACTTATCCAGCTACGCAGCTCCACGCTAGTTAATGGGTAGATGGGGATTGGACTGAATTCTTCCACTGAATGTTGGTGACATTTCAAGACACAAATAACCTGTTTAAATTCACAGTAGAAGAGTCAGCTTGGCTACTAGCTCACAGTATGCTGCACCATCTACACAGACAGACACACATCAAAGAAATATTTTTCCCTTGTTGATTTACCAGCAACAGATTTATTTGCATCTAGAAAAAAAAAACAAAACAAAAATCTCCCCGAAAAAAAAAAAAACCAAAACACACCCAAAAAAAAAACCAAACAACAACAAAAAAAAAAAAACCCAAACAAAAACAAAGCTCTTGCTCCACCAAGAAATCACCTGTGCAAATTCTGCCACAATATCTCAAGCAGCATATTTCCATAAGAATTTAGGGAAAAAACCAATACTGTTACCCTTACATCCCTTGAGCCAAATCTGTTATGTGAGAAGGACCATTAATGTCAGCAGGGATTCATAGTGAGGAGGATTGGCTCCATGCTCAGTAATAAAGCCTTCTCAAGGAGATGAAATCAGACTCAGTGTAATGTAACAGGAGTGACTGGAAGACACAGTGGCACTGTGTGGACAGTCTGTACCACACTACTATTTGAGGACTATAAAGCAGGTAGTAGATCTGTTGTATGATTTTTCTGGAGATGATATTAATGAGCAGTGACTGTCTGGTGCCAGTGCTACTTCAAATTGCTATTTTAATACAGCTCACATCAACAGTAGCACTGACAAACATAATCAAAATGGCAGTACATTCAAATACAAGATAGGAGTATTGTCCTCATTTGAAAATGAAAAATAAAGCAAAGAGATGGAACACTGAAAAAGGAGGAAAAATGCTAAAGGAACAAAGAACCAGTATCATTTGGAGCTGAATCACAATGAACAGCTACAGTCTGACAATCCAAACATGGACTTCATGGGCAATAACATGGATACAGTGATTAGAATGTTATTTTTTATTTTTGTATAGCAATGAGATCAATGTATGCCACAACATAGGGAAAATGCTGCCACAAATGGATTCCTACTCTATATTTTTGAAGAGCACGGGCTTGATTTTGAGCACAGCATTTATTCAGCTTCCCCCTCCTTCCCAATCAGGTTCTTATTATGTCGTCTAAAACCTTGATTCAGCCAAGCACTTCTGTATGTGCATTGTTGGAACATGTAATTACTTCCCATTAAAGTCAAGGGGACTAAGTAGCATGGTTAAGTGCTTTGCTGAATCAGAGCCTAAATGACATCAGCTGTGCCAGTAAGTTACAGGTGTAAAAAAAAAAACAGAAACAAACAAACCCTCCCCAACCAACAATAACAAAAAAAACCCCAAAATCAAAGCAAACCAAAAAAACCCAGCCCTATGTTTTAAAAATTTAACCTTTTTTCAGCAAACTTTTATGATAGGCACATTTGTGATTTTTTTGTGGATTTTGCTTAGTTGACTGATGATATACTGCCTTTTACCTCTCTCAAATTTTGCCTTGCTGAATCTCTAGAAAACACGGTAATTTTTAGAGAAGAGAAAAAACAGTACTGAGGTGGCAAACATTGTTCTGGCTTGTCAAAAATGAAGAGAGAAATAGAAGGAAAATACATAGAGTTATTTGCCCTTGAACTATCTTAATGTGATGTATTTAGACAAAGATGCATTAGCCTTTTTTTTAAAAAAGACACCAAACACAAACACACAAAATCAAAACCCACAATAGCCCACAAAAAGCTTCCTGAGCCAGCTTATTCAGGAAAAGATTATGCAGGGTTTGCACCAGTTATAGGTATAAAGATAGCTGCATGCAGCCTGTACAGCAGTGAGAAGCACTTAACTGCCCAATCTTGGCCGCAAACAATGCAGATCTGTCCCAAAGTCCCCACACACAATCCTTAAAACTGTTCACCCAAATGACTTTACCAGGGACAGACTCACAATGTCATGATATCTGAAGCAAAGGTACCTTAGACACACATCTAAGGATGCTCTTACTCAGAGTTCTGATTAAAATCTTGTTTTGTGACTCTCAGCATGTCTGCCCGCATTTGCAGCAGCCCTTCTGAAGCATAGCAAAAACACAGCCACAAGTCAGTTGGGCAGAACTCATATCAGAGAAAAATGTATTTAACTGGGAGAAAAGTTCTACTAACAGCACCTGAAAGACTTTGAGAAGTTGTGGGAAAAGTACATCAAAGGCACAAATTTATACAAATTCATCATTTGTAACTGTCATCAAAACCAGGTTTACTTTGTTCTATTTGAGTCCCGATGCTGTGAACACAGCTTTGATATCTGAATACCTAGATGTCATATTCAGGAGTCTAGCATGGAAAATCTTATCTATGAGGAAGCAACGTCATGAGTTCCACATGACACAAAGCTGATGGATGCACCCACATCACAGAGGTGACACAGGGGACACACGGAAACACAAAGGAGTGGATCAATGGGAGCAAAATGGCATGTTTCAAAGTGGACAAATAGCTCTTGGCAAATAGCCAGGAGTGGCATAACAATAGGAATGCCTATAAGAAACCAACTATCAACCAAAAATTTCAGTCGCAAGCTGTGTAGGCACAAGACACCCATAATAGACACCAAGAGAATTTGTACCCTAAAAATACCAAACCAAAAGCAAAAGTACTATTACAACAGAGTTTAACCTTTAATCACTGTTTCCAGAAAAAAATATGTTAAGTGGTTTCTCTAAAAAAGCCTCCAGTTGAAGAATTTAACATATATTCTATTTATTCTATTTATTTCTTTAGATTTTAAAATGTGCCTCTCCTAAGGTCTAGGGAAAATATACAGATCATTTAAAATTACACAAAACATTCCAGCTAAACCAATGGTCAAAATAAAAAAACCTTCCCAGAACCCTGACCCTAACCCTTCTCAAAAAGGAATCCCACCTTTTGAACCCAGGAACTATCACATAGTCATTTTCCAAAGAAAATTCTTGGGAAAATAGTTGGGTTTTCCCACTACCAACCAGGAGGTTAGCAATTGGCCCATGTCTAACATCTAAGGCCATGACATGCAGTGACAAAAATTATTCCTGACACTCAACTTTCCCTTCTCATCCTCTTTTTGGTATTTCTGCTGCATCTGCAAGATTATTTTAACAAATTATTTTTATCAGCTGTTTATCTTCACCCATTGGTATTCTTTGAGACCTCCAAAATATGTCCCTGGAGACAACCATCATCCTTTTACCATCTCTACTCCTCCCCTTTTTTTCAGTTTTATCCCCAGAGATAGTCACTTGACATGATGAACTAAGCAGAAGTACGGAATACCAGTGTTTCTCAAAACTGTGATTAAAATTGCTCTGTTCCTTTCAGCTTGCAGTGTGCCATTTTGTAGATGCATAGAGACAGAATAAGAGTCAGACAGAAATAGAGTCAGCAGAAGAACTGGGAACATAATGCAGATCTCATTTCCCTTCGCCTTGGTTGAGGAGTTGAACTAAACAATAGGGACAGTCTATTTCAGCCTATTTTCAGGTACAGTTTCTTCAAGAGCTATTTTCATACTAGAGGTAAAACCAGGTCTAAAAATCTCAAGAATTTTTTTTTTGTCCTTCAGTCAGTGAAAAAGAGACAGGAACACTTAAGTCATAACACGTTAAAATGAAGGGGGAGGGTCAGCTTTTTTCTGTGCTGAGCAGCAGAAATGTTGCTGTTACGCTCAGATGAGCTATCATAGACTTTTTGGATGACAAGTTGCAGATACTTAGGAAAAAACCCTTCAACTGAATATATAATTCCACTATTAGTTTATAATTAATAATCTGTACTTTACTGAACAGAGCAGCCCTGCTATAAATTTAAAACACATTGCATGATAGCCCACTCTTTCCAAAACTTCATTTGTAATGGGATATGCAGTTCCCAGCTGCAGTAATTTATAACAATTACCAATATATATTGCACGTAGTTTAGGCTATTTGCTGTGTGCAAAACGGGAGTCAGAAGTGTCATACTTTAAACCAGAATTAGTTACCCATTTCACAGAAAATTATTTGTTCTTCAAACAAAACTGATAGGAGTAGAAAGATACTAAAGGCAAAATTTCATCACAAAAGGCAGCAGGTTGGTCTGTGTATTGATGGAAGTGTTAACTTACTTCAGGCAGAAGTTCAAGGTCTGCGCATTGCCTTGAGGAGAGAAAACTAATTCAAGACTTCCCTATTCTCATCTCTAAAGTTAGATCTTTTTCCACCCTATTTCTACAGATTCACTGAAGCAAATTACCAGCTGGTTATTTTCACTTTTACATGTTTATTATGCCCTTACTGATGATGGTTTTGATTTCACAGGAAGTTGATTTTTTTCCTGAATGCACAATTCTACCACCTAAGAATGAATGCAAATGTCTCCCACTCGATCTTATAATGAGTGCAATTAATTTTATTGGATTTATTGAAATATATATAAAGAATAGACCTGCAATTGGGAACAGTAGTCCTCAATTCCACCAACAGATGAGCCAAGAAATGCTGGAGCATCAAGGAATTGACAGTCAAATATTCTAAAGAAGTTAATTGTTTTGTATGTCTACCACAGACTATGTAGAGCAAGAGTTGTAATTATGTTTCCTTTTACCAGCTGCAATTCAAGCTTAGACACTCAAATCTATTTTCCAATATTATTCAAATCACAGTGATAGCAACTGTGTGTTGGTATAGGAGAGCCCAAGGATCATAAGAAAACTGTTCTTCAGCACTCAGAATTTGTTGCACTGATGAAAAAAAAAAACAAAGATGTGTCAACCCAGTGTCAAATGAAAAGACTTGGCAATCTGACCCAGGGAGTCCTTAGAGCTGAGTGCATTTCCTCGTAAACAGGGACAGAAATACATAATTTTCATGTTTAAAATTACTGGCACACATCTTCCAAGGACAAAACAAACAAAATCATGCAACTACATGAGATATGTCACAGCAAGAGATATTCCCATGGCAATTTATTTGACCCCTCAAAATAGAGCTGCCACAGCTCAGCTTGGAAACCACCTCACTGATTTGGAGAGATTCTAGTAGACAAGTACTTGCTGCAAGTCAATGGTTACAACTCACAGGAACAATGAATGCCCTTCCAGCCTGCATGGAGTTGGAGTAGGGCTGTATTTCTCTGTCTTCTCCAAATCCTTTCTAAACACATCAAAGACACATACAGCATAGGCTGTAAATTCAGTTAATGCATGCTCATTTTCTGCAGTTTATTCCAAATTCTTTAACACTTCAAAATGTGCACCCAGCATTGTTAAAGGCACCAAAAAAATCTGCTACTAACTTTTGCAGATGTCTACAGATCTCTTGTGATTTACAGAGCACAATTTACTTTTCCTCTTTCTTCAGAGGTCTTCCAAGAACTAACTTTGAGCCTGAAACACATCAATTACATGTATTTTCTTTTGGTTCAGTTTCCATTGCAACGAATCCTAAAGATTTTGGTTCCAAGGCAGCAGATTCATGTTGTCATTCTTCTGCCATTGAGATTGGCTGCACCCTGCATTGATAAGTACTTATATCTGATTCAAGGAGCAATCACAGTCCTTAGGAAATATTAAATTTTACATGTATTTTGTAGTAAACCATCAGCTAAAAACCAGAAGACTTTGGAAGAGTGTTTCTTCTGCCTGTGAAATACTTTAAGCAATAGGGTAGAAAGCCATGTGTTTGTTCATTTTATCTCGCTCTCTCTCTCTTTCTTGCTACACTTTAACTGTTTTTCAATTTTTGGAAATTCCTCCATTTTTATTGCCCAGAGTTCAGGGCAAATTAAAGCAGACTTTCTGTTTTCTCAGCACATTCTCTGAATGTCACTGGGCTATGACAAAGGTAGAAGCAAATTCTCTTCCACTCTCCCATGTTTATTGCTAAGACCAGGTATAAATAGGGAATTTGGTTGATGCTTCTAGAACTTAGAAGTATCTGTTTCATCCCTATTTGCAAAAGGGTCTCACTCTCCTTTCTAAGTCAGCGTGCACATACGCGCAACCTCTAGTGTCAGTGGAAGGCAATGCTTGCGGTTCAGTTACAGAGCTCCCCGTAATTTAGGAGCTTAAACTTTACCCAATCCTCAAGTTGCACAGACATGAATGTCTCTGGATCTTGTCCTGAGATCTTGAATTGCAAGTTCAGCAGATGCAACAGCAGTGGCTAATGCTAACTGTGAGGCACCATGGTTTCAACAGTCAAGTCATAGACAAATAGCTGTAGAAACCTGAACTAAAATGAAGTAATCTCCAGTCCATAGGGATTATACAAAGCAAATGTTGCACTATTCTCTGTAGCTTCCTAGAGGATAGGTGCAGTTTGTAAAAGTGCATTAAGATCTTGCCATTAAAGGGGTGGTGTAAATAGAAGGAGTATTTTTTCAATACGAGCCAAAGTCCTGTACTTCCCAGATGGAAGCATTGCTACATTTAATAGTTTAGACAGAGATCTTCATTAAGGGGGTTAATGCATTTATTATGGATATCCCAAGGGGTTCTCTTCTACTAAATTAACCACATTTTAAGCTTTCTAGATAAAGAATTCATTTTCTAAATGCCTAGAAATTAAGATCTTCTAATGTTATACTTGAGGTTATTGGCATTTTGTCATCTGAAAAGTGTTTTAGAAAGATACAGCAATGAATTTCCTGAATCCACAAAAACTTCAGTCCATACCTTATGAACTGCTGCATACAGCATATTTATCTGCAAACCCGAGGTGGGTTCCCATGGTCGCTGTATATGACATTCAGACATTCAGATTTGCTGCCTTTATGCCTCCCAGTTAAGCCTTTTAGACTTGGTTAAGCATCCAAACAAGATTGACTTAGCTTTTGGCACCATAAGCACTGCTTACGAGCCTTAATGCTCACTCAGTTTGGCCACATACTCCTGCATGGACTAGGGTTGTTCATCCCAATTTGGGGTCTTTAATAACTGACAGAAGCTGCTGCTGCCCCTACTTCCACCCTGTGTCACGGGTGAGAAGTTGCATGGGGCTTTTTCCAGAAATGTAGATAAATTTCATATTTGTAGGATCCTTCACAGTGACCCTGGGCAAGGTAAGCTACAGAATTACAAGGTTGGAAGAAACCTTCAAGATCATTGAGTCCAACCTGTTCCCTGACACCTCAATTAAACCATGGCACTGAGTGCCACATCCAGTCTTTTTTTAAACACAACCAGGGATGGTGACTCCAGCACCTCCCCGGGCAGACCATTCCAGTACTTTATCACTCTTTCCATTAAAAACTTTTTCCTAATATCTGTCAAAACAACAAATATCCAACCTATATTTCCCTTGGTGCAGCTTGAGACTGTGACCTCTGCTGGAGCAGTGCAGGATTCCCAGGATGCCCACATCTTTACACTGGCTAGCACTAAGAGCTCCCTGTCTCCCATGCTGAAGGTTTTCAGGCTCAATTTCTAAGTATGCATTACAACCTCACACAGACAGGAGGTTATCTGAAATCCCCCATCCTGGCTAACTGCTGTGCTGGATGCAAGGCAGCTGTTGTGGTCTGTGCTTGAGATAATGTGACCTGGCAGCAGCAATATGGCCATAGCTCAACACAGGGCAGTGCTCTCTCCTAAATCAAGCTTAGGAGGGGACTTCTCCCTGAGCTAGATGATATATTTTGCTTCTTCCCATATACTTTGTGAAGTTTGCTGCACCATGTAATTTAGATGTTTAAATCCTTCCTTACATCTCTTTCTACAAGCCTAAAATTTTTTTTCCACAAATGTGTCCTGACTAACACTTTGTTATAGAAGTTCTCACACTGGTGACTTTTAAAAGTGTTTAAGTTACTAGGTTCAAATTCAGTGTCTAATCAGGCACAGATTACTTTGTCCATCTGAGTAAAAAGTACAAGCAAAGAGAGGAAAACTATACACTAAATACTTTAATTCCACCTGAAGAATGATGCTAGGAGGGCCAAAAAGCCCAACATAGCAGTAACATTTACAGTAATACCATTCTGTATGTGCTGAAAGGTGTTCCAGATATCCCAAATTATAGAAATATAAAGCCTGAAAATATTTTTCTTGAAAAGTACAAGGGATTCCTTAGGAGCAGAAAAGTTTGCACTTTCTCCCAAAATTTACAGCGGCTGAAGTCTTTCCAGCACCTGGTCAATGTCTAGGTGCAGTTTCAAATACCTATCTCACAGTGAGTGATTTTGGATTAAAGTACTCAGTTTATCATTACAGCACATGAACACAAGAAAAGTAAATATTATTTCTCCTCACTGCAGATAGAAATGAGATTACAGAGCTGGTAGAGTGCTACTGCAAAACAGCTTCCTGAGGATTCTTTACTGTCAAATAAAGACAGCAAGTGCACCTAAAAGAATGAATGCTTCCCATGAAGACACAGTACTTTATAAGAACAAATTTTCAAAGTGCAGGACAGTGTGTATTTGCACTTGTTAGAATAAAAAACTGATTAAACAGATCAACTGCAGCAGAAACATCAAAATAGGTTCATTTCTCACTCTCTCATTATAGTCAGTAATTATTTATTAGCTAATGATTTGCATAGTGTTTTATCTCTCCAATTATCAAAGGACAGTGAAATTAAAGTGATGCACAAAGTCTTTACAAACTGTCTTCATCAAAGAGCTCTGTCCCTCAAGATTTACCATCCCCAGAGGAAGACCATAAGCCTCATGACATGATCAAGCTGTGTCAGACCTAAAGTCCATCTAGCTCAGCTTTAATTGCTCCTACTGGCTAGGAGCAGATGCTCAAGGAGTGTAAAAACAATCAATTAGTGCTTCAGTACATTGAATGCAAGAATCACATCTAAACCATCATTTTAACAGCCACTAATACATATATCCTTTATGAATTCATCCAAATTCTTTTTCAACCCACTAACGCTCTTGGCTATCACAGCTTCCTGTAAAAGGATATTCCAATTTGATTCCATATAGAGTGACAAGTACTGAAATTAGTTTTAAAGTTGTTGCTGGATACTTTTATTCTGTTTCTGTCAAAAAACAAGTGAACATAGCCTTCCTCATCCCCAGTGCCCGATCTTCTCTAGGGCATTCACAGTTTTAAACTCCACTCTCCTCCTTCAATCATCTCTTTTTAAAGGTGAAATTCTTATTTAGCATTTCCTTACACAAGTTTCATTCCACATCTTTTATCAACAATGTTTGGGTGTTTTTTTTTAAATTCAGCTCTGTTTAGCTTTTTCAGATATGGACATCAGAATTGTTTGTAGTTATCAAGATGTGGGAGCACCATAGATTTATTCTGCTGCATAATGGTCCTTCTATATTTTGTTATCAACCCCTTTTCTAATAATTTTTGGTATTCTTTTTTTTTTCTGCTATGAACAATGACCTAATTTCTATTAAGAAATAGCCACATTAACACTAAAATATTTCCTGCAATGCCAGGTTAGAACACATCACTCCTATACATTCATAAACGTTATTTTCCATGTGTCTTACAATTTACCAAAATTGATCTCTCCCCCCAGTTTATCATCAATTATGATACTTTTCTGCAATACTTTAGAGTTAGTTCTCCTATTAGACTTCTTATTCTTTTCATATTGTAAGTGGACTGTATGAAACACTGAACACAACACAATTTTCAATGGGATCACCTAGCTAATCTCTCTTTGAGAAAAAACCTAACAATTTATTCCCGTCTTCTATTTTCTAGCTTTTATATGGAAATAAATCTACAAAATCATCTTTCCTCTTATCCTACAATTCTTCAAATGCCTGAAAAGCCTGTTTTTGTTGAATCTTCATGTACCATTTTGGATAGATGATCCACAAGACAATTGATTAGGACATTAAGAGGAGCTGATTTCACACAAAAATCCCAAAATTAAATTGCAAGGAATTATATAGATTTTGTTCTGAAACTCAAATTCTCCATCAATGTGCTATCAGGAACACTAAGAAAGGTTCATTGGCATCAACAGGAGCTGCACAGATAACCGGAATGGGGGAAAAGGCAGCAGTGCTTTCACTCATTAACACTCATTATAGGCTTGCTAGGCACGGGCTAGGAGTCAAACTCTCGTGGGCAATATCTGAAAAACTTCTTGGCATGTTTCTGCTGTGAATGGAAAAGGAAATAGCTCAGCTCTGTGCCTGATAGCTCAACCACCACTGCCAATGACTGATGCAAGTGTAAATGGAACTTCATTGTCCTCCACACTCAATTAAATTAGGTGTGCACTGCATTCTTCAACACACTTATTTTTGATCAGCTCTCCAGTAAGTTATGAGTCCCTGAACCACATTTTTCACTGCAGAAGAATGAAAACAAGCACAAGCATACACCTAAGTACTGATGGCATAAAGTGTTGTTTAACATATTGACATTTTTAGTGGACTTCCTAATATCTCCATGCATGTTTTGCCCTATATCAAGATTCCTCATCACTCAAATTCTCTTTTTACATAGCCTAAACTCTTACTTAGATAGCAAATCTCAGAGAACACACATAATTCAAAATACAAAGGAAAGCAAAAATACAACTATTATGAAAAAAGATCTATGCTGTGAACAACACCATCTACAAAACAAAAGCCACAAATAAACAGCAAAAAGTGTTGAACTCCAGCTGAACAGTGACCCAATTTTTTTTTCAATATTTGTATAATAGCAGCAACTAAAAATCTTCTGTGCAAAATGGGGGAAGGGGATTTTGATATAAAGACAAACATGGAGGGGCAGTATGGAAATATATCTCTCTTAAGGTTATTCATTTTATTACAAAGAAATTCATCTGTAGAAGAAAAGCAATGGAACTGGTTGACCTAGTACTCACAAATATGTTTCTCCTGTAGCCTTATATCTGAGTGTTTTAACACTGTGGTTGGAGTCTTGGTTCTAACTATATGTTAGAAAAAAGCCCCAAAAACTAAGGATAGCAAGTTATTAAAATTAGAAAATGTTCAAGTGCCTGCTTGTACACCTCAAAAAAATAAAATGAAGTATTATTTCTTGGCCTGCTTTTCCTCACCATAGGCTAATCTGAATATGTTCAAAACTCACTGTGGATCAGTCAGTAAGGTATTTTATTCACACTTCTGGGCCTAAAATATAGATTTCTTCTTTAAGGGACACCACCTAAAACCAGGAAAAAAATCCCATCCAAACCCTCAAACTTTTCTTTATTTCTAGCAAATAAATAGCATTTTTCAGGGGCTTGTTCTGTCCTTGGCATGCGGAACAGAGCTCTAGCTATATTTACCACATTAATATATAAAACTATTCTGTCATCACTCTCCTTTTATGCTTTTAAATAAAGCTTACATAAAGTACTGCCACTTTATAATTTTGGCAGATCAATAAAGTCAAGAAAACAGCAGCCACATCTTTCTGGTAGCAATTACTAAGATTATATTAGTGGTATTTAGTGCATTTAGGCTATTAGAACAGCAATACTTATATTTTATATAGGTGGGGCTGGTAATATCAGCTATTAGTAAGATTGCTTAACAGTTCCTATTTTAAGATCCTGTCTTTAATGTTTTAGTTGCTCACAACTCTGAAAGTTTTCTGTAGACTGAACTGGAATTTTCCATCCTAAGTACTCTGCAGAAATATCACAATCATTTTCCTGCCTCAAAAAGCAAGGTAAACTCTTCTGTCCATGTTTAAAAAATTAACTCATCCTCCCCCTACTTGATGTACTTGTCTAAGAAATGTTCTGGTGCCTCCAAGATTTTGAAGAGTGACTTGAAATTTCCTAAGAAAAGGCTTGATAAATTCTGCTCCTGCTCAGCAGAATTTTTTTCAGTTTTGGTAGAAGTTGTCCGTGGAAGATGCCTCCTGCAAAACTACATGCCAGATGTAGGAATTTAGGAGGACGTGCCCTATGTCTTCATGGATCTCAGTGAGCTATTGTTATAATCAGATACAGAAAAGACAAGAGAAAGGGGAAAGAAGATGAGATTACAGAGAAATGGGATAAAAATCCATTAAAAAGAAAATTGCGGTTGATGTCCAGCACACAAACTGAGACTAGCCCTGGGAGAAGAGGAGGAAAAGGCCAAGAATGGAAAAAGCAGGAGGCATTAAAGGAGATATATCAGATAAGACACTAATGTGCAAAAGAACTGAAAGTTACTGGGGAAAAAAAAAATGGTACCAGAGAAAGGACCAGAGTTCCGGGGGCAGAAGGAGAGTCCTCAGGCAAATTTAAGTTTATCTGAGGAATCAGCTGTGATTTGGAACTAGAATTTAAAATGTATTGAATAACACAGTCATCAAAGCAGGGTTTGAGATCACAAAGAATGCCGACACAGGGTGGACAGCGTGGGAGGAAACAAAATACCATTTAGCAGCTGCCTTCACAGGCACCATCCAGCCTGTGGCCTGGCTGATGTCAGATACCCATAAAATTAGAGGTCAGATCAAAACAGCATAGGATGCTCCCAGAGATCAGTTTTGCATTCTTATGATTGTTCTTTGATTAGAACTTATGTGAGTGCACATGTATGTATGCTGTTAAATGCACCCACTTAAGAATAGTTTTTTTTTCTCTCTTACAAAGGGAGTAAAATAAACCCCATAATATTCCTCTTTCTGATAGAAAGATATTTTCCTCCACAACATCCTTGAAACCTCACTTGAAATATCAGAAACAAAAAAAAATATACCAAATCAATCTGGCAAAATTTTCCATCCATATTGCTGATTCAAGACCCCTTCCCAACACATTATATTAATGCCACTCACTTTTCAGAACACAAAGATGGAAAATATCTGAGATTATTTTCCTGTGCAACCTTTTTTGAGATTTGGTCAAGAATGTGGATAAAGAAAGAGATCAATTCATGTCCTAGGCTGTATAGATCCTAGTTATACAGCAGCTCAGTAAATACCACTGATAAAAAACATCAACATTTGCTTTGACAATGAGTTAAAAGCATCTTGTTGCAAAGCTGATCCATTACTGAGATATGCCAAGAGAAAGGAGAAATTTTAAATTTTTCTTTTATTGGTTTCCCTTCTCTGTCTACTCTCTGATACAAAATGAAAACACACCCTTTTTACCTTAGGAGTATTACTGTTACCCATAGCCCATGATACATGAAAACCTCAGACTGCAGGGTCAAATTGACACATTTAAGCAAGCCAGAGGTTACTCTTAGAGGCTTTGTACAGATCATCCATACTTCATCAATTCTGCAAGTCAGTATGCACAGACAGGGATTTATATTCTACTACCTTCAGTACAACCAAAAGTGAATAAAAAGAAAGCCCTTAGTTATCACTATTATTTTGTTTCTCATTTCTTAGCTGAGATCACATGCCACATTTGGTATTTTATCCTTGATTTTTCCTTTAACTTTCTGTCCCAGGGGCAAGAAAGGTAAGGGTGAGACTCAGTAAGTGTGTTCTGGAGCTTATAAGATTTGACCACTACAATTCAATTTAGGAAAAGTACACTTAAATAAAATAGCAATAGCATTTGCATTAAATAACATAATACAGCACCAAGGCTTAATTTTCTTATACTAAATATCAGTATTGCTTTTAGTTAATGCTGCATAAAATCGGTACCTATCACATTTCAAACATTACATTATTTGTCAATAACTAAAGGAAATACATGGAGCTAATTTCCAAAGGAATCCATAATCTATGGGTTTTAGAATCAAACGGATAGGTGCTGAAATAAGCAAGGAATTTTTAGCTCATAGACAAATTAAAGATTCATAAGGGATATCAACCCTTATTTTTTGAAGGTAGAGACTGGTTTCTAATGTCAGAAGAAAAATAAGAGCTACTTTGAGATAACTCTATGAGAGTGACTGGCACAAAGCTACATTATAAAACCAGTGTAACTTTGTCAGAAGGAAATTATCAGATAACTGCCAGTTTTGGGGAGGTAAAGTGCTATTTAATTTTTTTCTTCCCTTAAAGATAAGGCACATATACAAGAAGAACATCAGCTTATACGCACCACAAATCTCCACTTCAAAAAATCCAATGTCTTTCAGAACTTAAATAGATATTCTTGTCTGTACCTTTGAGGTTTTAAGGACAATGTGTTTGAGGACTTTACTTGGAAAGATATCTAGTTCTTCATTATTTTCTCTAAAATTTTGAAGAGTTTGAATGCCATATAAGAAAGTTTAAAACAAACAAACAAACAAACAGTTAACCAACCAACCAAACTAGTAAGAGAGCCATGATCATCAGATATCAAAATCTTTGTGTTTAACTTCCTGCCTTCTAGAGATAATGGAGAGAATAATGTATTTCTGTTCAAGATTTTTGAGACAGCCACCTGCATTAGAAGGGAAACTCAGAACAATGTATTGCACAAGGACAGTGAATCCACACCATGCAGCAAAAACCACTGATGTGTAGAAGCAGTCATTTGACCTTGTGCTCCAAATTTCTGGAGGTACCAAACAAACGGACTAAGTCCTCTGTTTCCAAAATACCTTCACGCAGAAGGAGACTTGCAGAACTACTCGTATATGACTATTTACTAAGCAAATCCATCCCTTATTTCTCCCATGGTGATTTTTTCCTTAGTTGCCTGGGTTCAGGGTTTTAGGTGGGTTATTTTTTTCCTCTCCTCCCTTTTGAGGCAAAAAAGAATAGAGTTGGGACAAGGTTGAATTTTGCAATCAATAGGCCCAGTGTGCAGGTATCCTCTTTACTAGTAGTGTTTGGGGAGTATTAGCATTTGTCTAATACTATTAGCAGAGAAGCACCCAGTCCCTTTCCAGGCAGCATATCTACATTTTTAAACTATGTGAGGGTGAGATGAGAGTCTGAAAATCATGAATTTAGAGAGATTCCAGCATGCAGAAGACAATATGGTTCAAGAATTCTCATAGTTTTGAATCAGCCACCTAAACTCCATTTGCATCTTGTTTTAAGGGCCTATGACCTTTTCAGACACTGAAATCATTTAAAAAATACTTATGTTTTCAGCATTAAGAAATATGATTTAAAATCCAGATCCTGAAACCATCTTAATGGATGTCTTAAACTTAATCTAGATTTGGAAATTCCTCCTTGACTTATGCCTTCTTCACTCTTCTCTAATTAGCAGTGCAGTCATGCTATTAATGAAAAGCAGGTTGTTTCTTCATGTGAAGACCATCTGCCAGCACATCACTGCTCCTACCCCAGATGGCAACTTCTTGGTAAAGCTAAGAGGTGCAATTATTCAATTGTTTTATATTCAGACACACACTTCAATTAGCTACTGATTATTACAATTCCACAGTATTTCTGCTACTTACTGTTCCATTTGCCAAGATATTATGTGTGACTTTTGCAGTATTCTGATTCAACAAGTTTACCATGTTGTTTAAGTATTTTAAAAGACAAAGTACTTAAAGGGTTTATCAACTCAAAAAGCAAAAATAATTTAATTTTGCCTAAACACTAACTAGTTCCAGTATAATGGCAAGCACTTGATTGTCTCTAAGTAATATTAGGGCCAGGATTCTCTGTTTGAAAGGATGTGTGTCCTGAGAAGAGAGATATAATGAAGCTTAGCAAACATTTTTGCAAGTCACACAATTGAGAAAATGAAGCAGGCAAAGAATATCTAAAAGTAATAAAACTATTTCTAATTCAAATTTAATCAACTCGAGCATCACTGTCAGCCAGTCACATATTTAGCTGTTGTATTTATGAGAGGGGGAAAGTAGCCTTTGTGTTTTTAGCTGTAACATTCTCCTCTATGTCCTCTCTTTGCAGTCATCCTGAACTGCCCTTGGGACTGTTCTGTGAGAGTGGCAGAGACAGCCACATCCCTGCTCCTGGCTGCAGCAAAGGGCCACGTGGGCACAAGGAATCTGTAACGCATTTAAACTCTGATGCAGAAAAGAGAGAAAAAACCCCGAAAGCCTAGAAAGTTAGTGCACTGCCACAAGTTTGTAGGTTTGTAACTGAGCAGAGGTGAACAGCATTGCTGTTTGCCACCTCACAACACAGAGTAAGACAGAAAAGCACAGAAGCATTTGAGAGAGGTTTCAAAGTTCTGGTGAAGACAGATGATTCCACCTCCTACAAAGAACTGCCACAAAAATACAGATGCAGCTCCAAGGAATTTCTCCCATTATGGTAGGTTAGGGTATTTTGTGCCACTTATTGTAACATGTATTTTTTTCCACCTTTTATAATTACCATTCTTTTATTCTAAAAATTGATAGTATTCCTATTTTGAGGCTAAATATGTTTTCCATCAGTATCATTTTTGTGGAGTAACAAAGAGAATGCAACTTTAGGTGTCAAATTAGATCTCAGCCCATACAGTCTGTGCTCAGAGATCTGCAGTGCTATAATGGATTTTAGTGAAGACCACTGGGTGTAACTGAAGATAAAACCAGGTCATGTGAACAACATGAAAAGCTTAAGATTACCTTGTACAGATTTGCTGAGATGTGAGAGTAGAGAGCTGAGATCTCCACCAGTCCTCTCATCAGCTACCCAGCATGTGTGGTCACACTGGGTGACACAGTAGTATAGCTCATTTGTTCACACTGGAACTGAATTTTTCCTAGCAGCTATGAGAAGTGTAGCATTTTTCATACTTTTCAGCCTTTTATATACTAAAACAAATCCCAACAATTTCATTGTAATAATAATTATACAGTATATTAACCTTGCTGTAGATTTCCATATAAAATATAGGTGAATTTATAGCTACATATTCATTTATTCAAACACAGAATAAAGACTAATGAGGCTGAGGTATATTGAGTCACAGTGCCCCAAAGGAGAGATTGGCAAACCTGAAGTTACCAACATAACCTTAATTCTTGTGCTTCTCTTTATGATACAGTCTCTAACTGAGAGCGTGCTGGTTTTACAACAGTTTTAGAGTACAAAGTACTTTATTCAGGTCATCACTGTTCACCATTTCTTTCAGTTCCACTGTGGGCTGAGTGTTACTCATTGCATACTACCCAAAAAACAGTTGGGCTAAAAAATGTGGGAGTTTCTCCTGGCTTTCCACAGGAAACATAGCCCCTGAGAGAAGAGACTAGATCAGACAAGAATCACATTTCTAGGCTTATTCTCAAAATCCAAACAAAAAAGCCCCACAAAACCCAATACTATTTCTTTGTGTGGTTAAAGATCATGTTAGAAAGATAACCTTAAATTTTAAACCTGGGACTTATTATTTTTTTTTATATGCAGGTGGTGGATTATAGACAAATTAGAAAGAAAATAAACTTAAAAGTGAACTGTAGTTTTATCCCACAAAAGAATACACAAAACCTAAACAATCTTAAGTGCAGTTATTAAAATCTACCTCAAAGATATACATACAAATAATGCATCTAGATTTACAGCGGTGACTTTGTGTTTTAAAACTATATATAGACAGCCATATAATTTACATTGTGAAAGCCAGATTGTCCCTCAGTAGTATCTCAAAGTCTTAAATCAATAAACATTATATCCATTTTTAGGAGCTACTAAATACTTATTCCAATACTACTTCCAATACTTATTAAGCCTCCCAGTGGGAGAGAATATTTGTGATGGCTCCTATCAGTCTGTGCACTATTTATACTGCTAATGGACACTGAAGACTGGCAGAAATTTCAGTCAGCTGAAACAAGTTTTCTTTTTACTCTCTGTTGATTACCCTCAACCAAGTCTGCAATTTGTTTTTTTAGCTGCTAGTCCCCCATGGACAGCCTCTGGGTCTTGTGGCACAATTTTGCTTGCTTCTTCTAAGTCATCACTTATTACTTGCATGGGCTGCTGGCTACAATAGGGTTTGTCCCCTTCTTCTCTAAAAGAGTTTGTCCTGATGACTGTCATGAGACAAGCTCTCTTACATTATTTTTGGCATAGGGGCTACATAACACCAGTGCTTTAGGAGAAACCACCAGAGAAACCTCAAGGACAGATCACTGAATCCAAATTCCTTCTATTGTTGTTTAGACTTCTCAAGTGAGTATATGTAATCCAGCTGATCCCTGAGTTCTTTTCCAGGTGTTCTCCTGGAAAGAAATTTTATCTGTATGAATGTGAGCTTTCTGTAGAGATATTTGCTTGCCAGATACCCTTGTTACAATTTGGTATCCACATATACTCAAGTTTATAGCCTGGGGACTTACAATGCTCAGTCCTTGGACCTTGGTATTATAAAGATACAACTGGCCCATGAGGACAGATTTGCTGATCTCTTATAATAATGAAGTCTGACTTATACTTGTGATAATTTTAAACTAATATTTCCTGCATAGAGTTGCCTTTCAAATCCACCAGGCAATGTTAGAAACTGTTTCATACTTTTGCAAGATGGAATTTCAGTGGTAGTTAAGAAGATGCTCAACAATGCTTTAGGAATTTAATTCCACAGTGCTGTTCAGTTACTGGTAAGGAATAGCCTAAATCTACTGCAAAGTCAAAGTTTTCAAAAAAATTATCTTAATATAATGATAGTACCATATTCTTAATATTTGAAGGCTTCTGAGAGTAATAATTATAATAATAAACAATAAGTATTCAGTGAACGGCTGAGCACCCTTTCCTTCAAGAAGCAGAGTTCAAAGGAACAGAGCTCTGCACAGCTCATGGGCTCCTCTTCCCTAAACCCAGTAACTCCAGTCATTAAATAGCTAGGCCCAACTGCAAAGTAGAGATAAAAGGACAAAAAACCCACTGTTCATTGCCAGAACTCCACTAAATCATGATGGCAGATGAAATAGAAACAAGACAATCACTGGAATTCTCATCTATAAATGTAAACATATGATAAAATATTTGTTTTAAATTAATCACTTGGTCATCACCTAGAAATGCAGCCCAGAAAATTGCAGACTGTGTCCTGCTGCAGTGTGTTGATGGGAAGGAGGGAGAAAGCAGTCTCCCTGCTCTGTGAATTTGGACTTGGAGATAAAAAAGCAGCTTCCATCCTGCTGAGCTCAGCTGCTGCAACAGCAGAAAGTTGTTCTAGACAGAGTGTGCACTCATAATTTATTGTTTCTGTCTCCTAAATGCATTACTTGTTGCTCTTTCAATTTTTCTTTTTATAATCCTTTCAGTTATTGACCTTCCCTCCAGCAACCATGATTTTGTGTGATCATCCTCACTTGTGTAGACTGAGTATAGAACACTGTTCCATGAGATTGGCAGCATATATCAGTCCTTATTGTTGGGTACCAGAGTAAAGATAGAGACAAATGAAGATTTTTATAATATTTTTAAAGCAACAACACAGCAAGATGAAAAAATGAAAAGACAGCAAAACTCCTGCTGCCCCAGCATGTCATGAGTTTATGAGGAAAACCAGAGCTTTGGGGCTGTCAGGTGGGAGAGGTATTATATAGAACACTTCATTCTTGCTTCTGCAATGCATCTCTGAAAGCCTGCACTATCAGGATAATTCCTATTGCCAAAATCCATAACAAGATCAGTAAAACAGATTTTCAGCCTCTCTTTTCCTCCACCAAAGCCAGAGACCTACAATCTAAGGCTGAGATTAGGCCGGATTTAGACAAGTGTAAACAATTCCAGGGAAAACAGCCTCCATCAAAAAGTCCAAGCAGAATTAAGGGTCCTAATTTAAATAACTTCAACTGCTGTTTTTCCACACAGTGCTATTTTTTAATTCTTCCTTCCTTTAATAGATGCCTAGTGGCTTGTAGCAGGTAGATGAGTCTGAACACTTTGTTTTTGAAGTGTGTTTACTGCAATGAAGCTGAATAACCAGCAAAAGCTGTTCTTTACCCACCTACAGCAGTTGTGTATCTGTCCCAGTACACTTATACTTTTACCCCCATCCCCAACAATCACTGCCAAGTGCATATCTCTGAAAAGCCAACCTTGTTCTATATTTGTCTGTATTGAAGTGTCATTGTCCTCTATTGATTTTAACTAAGTCTGTAAATAGCTAGCAATTGTGTTCTTCATTACTTACAGTTTCATCCATTTATAGTATCATCCATCTGTGATTTTTGTTTTTCCCTTACTTTCTTTCCTATTTTTTACTTCCCTGAGCCAATTTTCTTCTTGTTCTATAAACCCACAGAACTCTCCTAAAACAACGATCTGAAGTCAAAATAGCATCAACAAATTTGCACTCAGTGTTTGAAGCATTCCTTATGCACTCTCTACAGTTGCAGAAACTGCAAAAAAACCCTAGAAGAACTTTCTACAGATCATATAGAGTATTCATTGTTAAGTATAGTAACAAGACAGACACACTGTTTTTCTTTTGCTCAAGTCACAAAGTCATCATGATGAGAGACAGAAATCAAAATAGTTTGCCTCAAGCATAGATTTAGTCCTTGACTTACCCCATGCAGGTCTGACAGGCAGTACTCTGAGGTATTAATCAGATTTTTTTCACCTGTAAAATAAGGAAGACAGAATTTTGAAATTTTCCCAGTTTTTAAAACTAAAGATGCATTAGTTATTTTCATCTAAAAAGTTATAAAAAACCAAATTTACACCTATAGTTTTTACAGACATGATGAGAGGATCAAAAATTTATCAGTGGTGTTGCAAAATATCTATCTTGACCTACTTTTCAAGGAGCTCCCCAATAAGATCAAGAAGCCGAAAATCAAAAAAAAAGAAACTAAGAAATCAGGTTCTTCAGAGTAGGAGATGTAATTGCTTCATTATTAGAAAAAGGAGCTATTGAGCAATGACAAACACCTGTCTGACACTCCCTCACATGCTGTCCTGGCCTCTCAACCGAGTTTTGTCCTGCCAGTGACTGTAGGGATCTAAACAAATCTTCCAAGGCTCCAGGTGGCTTCCCCTCCACCACACCTGGGACTTTGACTTCATGTTTCCATGTACTGCCTGCAAAGGGAGCCCTCAGCCCTGGCTGCTCCTGGCCATATAGCAGGTGCTCTCCAGCACCACTTCAGCCTTAGAGCAGAACAACAAAGTTGCAACTATAAAAGGAAAAAAAAATTCCATCTCTCCAAAAGGAGAGAGATGGCTTCATTGTTTTGAAAATGAAACATTTCTTTTCTTTTTCCTTCAAGAGATTTTTTTCATTTTCTTTTACACAAACCTTGAGTATATTAGAATGCCTTGAAAGGAAAAACGATACAGTTTTGCCACTTGTACAAATATTAATGCATTTCAATCTAAGCAAGGTATAAAATAAAATTCTTCTATGATCTAGAGCTTAAATGAGGAAGAGGAAGGAAAAATGGGAAAAGAAATTTCAACTTCTCAAGATATTCAATAGAATCTTCAGTAAAAAATCAGTTGCAAAAAATTGAATTTGTACATTAAAGACTCACAGGAGAAGATCTATAGATACCAGGAGGTGTGCAGGATGGCTGTGCAGGATGGCTGACCCATTCACTGATTACATACATGACAAAACAGAAACATTTGCCCATGCTTTCTCTGGAGGATGCCTTGCCTCTGCCCAAGACACACACAGAAATATTTTGACACTGGGGTTACAGATAATGAGGCCCATGTCCTTCACCTCCTGTTTGAACCAGGCAGGCTCTGCAGATCAGCTTTTCTTCACCCTGCAAAGACTAACACCTGAGCAGAGGCACAGCACTGAGCACAGCCTTGACCTATTTTCAAGGGCAGCTAAGCTTGTTTGAAAATCATGTGAAGAATAGGGGGAAAGGCATAGTTCATGTAGGCTTTACAATAAGTAGTTTCATATACAGGAATGTAAAATGCTAAAAATTATTTATATGGTCTTACTAACAAGATACAGGTTTGGAGGCTGAATGAAGTCTTTTCTTTGCTGGAATAAACCCCTTATGATTATAGAAAATAGAGAACAAGAAAATAAACTAATATCAATGTGTGGGTGAATAAAAATGGAAAATAAAACACACCAAAAGCATGCCTCAGAAATTTCTTTTTTCTCATTATATGCAAAGCAGGTTAATCTGGTTAATCTCTCCCACATATTTTATAAAAGCCATAAGTTTTTCCAAGCTTCCACAAGTGCTGTGGAACAATTTTCTGGAAACCAAATAAATCAGTCCAATCAGTAACAAATAAGTTCCTCAGTTTTCCATGATCAGGGACAAGGAGAGAATGATGACTTGATGGGCAGGCCTGGCAGCGTGGGCTTCCCAAGGCTTGGAGTCTGGTGAGTAACACTGGCCCTCCCAAGCCAGTTCTGTGCTTCCCCTAATGCTGGTAGGTGTCCCTGTGCTGGGATAAGCAGAGAAACGTGGCTCAGAGATTGCTCTGCAGAAGCTGCTTCCAGTCTGGAAGGAGCAGTCCTATCTATTATGCAGATAATGGGCAGCCTGCTAAAGAATAGAGCAACCAGAAGAGGATTGGTCCGTCAGCATTTTGTATTGGTTTTTCACTGTTGAGCTGTAACAAAAAGTTATTTTTGGAAGCCAGAATTTTACTCCTTACCTTTACTTGAAATGAATTTTCTCTGCTGTGCTGTTACAAAAAGTTATTTTTGGAAGCAAGAACTTTACTGCTTACCTTTACCTGTTGGTTTTAAGGAATGTGCAGCACAGTTTATTTTGTTTGTACTGACCCCAAACTGTCTTCTATTTAAAAAGAATGATATTTTAATAGATATTTATATAATAGTTATATAAAACAAAATGGCAGTAAACAGATAAATTATAAATGAATTTTAATCATTAATATTCACTCAACTAAATGGATCAGTATCCCGAGAATGTCGTTATTTTGTGTTCAGCATTTGTATATGACAGGTTTTATTTACTTGTGTACTTGTGTCTACAAACCCCAGCTGAGTCATGGGGTTTTTATTACCCTGGGGAATGAATAAACATAGAAAAAGATGGTCTCTCAGGAACGGTATAGTCTGAGAAAACACATCAAGTGCAGAGCAGAGATGCTAGTGCACTCTCATGCCTTTCCAGCAAATGAAGAGTAGCTAGAAGTTCAGCTAAAATGTAGCATGAATCCTCAAAACACACCCAGTATACCATGGGGTACATTTCTGCAAAACACCTGCCCAACAAAAACTCATCACAACCAGTCCCTTATGATTATAATTGCAATATCTCTGTATATCTGTCCCATGTTCCTTGTCCAGGAGCTTTGTCTGGGACCCACCTGGATCTATGGCCAGATCAAAGTGTGGAGGATGTTGCAATAGTTGCATCTCCAATGGAGATGGAATTTCTCACAGAAGTCATGGTTGCTGATGTAATTTATAATACATCAATAGTTATCCTGCAGGAATTTTGAGGAAGTGACTCAGATGATTTCATGTTCCTGAAATTACCTTTCTCATCTCAAATAAATATCCTTTTATATACTTAACCAGTACTTTTATTATATCTGTTACATATTATTCCATTCAAGGCCTTACCTTTAGAATGAAATCCATATTTTCCTTTCTAAACCATAGTTTACACATTTCTGTATTTATATTTACTTCTAGTTGTCCTGGAATTCTAGTAAATGCATCATGAAATTAATATTATTAAGAGTCAACATCAGAGTGTTTTCTTGATAATTTATACAATATTTAAAGGTATCTTTGCTAATATTGTTAGCAATTCCCTATTCAGTAACACTTAAATTGCAAAAGTATCATAAAGGCATTAGCAGAGACATAAATGGTCTCAAAAAGGGCACTGTATAGAAAAAAATCTATTTGCAACTCCAAATTTCTTGAGGCCTGCGCATTCAAACACCAAAAGTCCAAACACTCAAAAGCTGATGCTAGTATCTATATTCAGAATGCTAACCAAGAGAATAATACTCTTCTTCTATGCCTTTACTTGCACAGACGTTTTTTGAATATAAACCAGTTTTCCAATTTTTCCACATCTATGTTTTTAGCATTATTTTTTAAAACAAAATGGAAGGTAAAAATAACTTTGCTTACATTATGCTGCAAATGTGGGCAGACCTCTAGCTTCAGCACAGCTCCATAACTGAAGCTGTCCACTGGTGTCCCTACAAAGACCTTTTTGCACAGTCAGCTTAAATTAATAAAGACATATGATGCATTAAGCCATGCACATTACACTGAACAGTGGTTCAGGCTTGAAAGTGCCTAATGTTGAAGAAAGTTTCCCACCAGCTGTTTTTGTGTTGTTTTGTGCTCTCATTTGAACTATTACATAATGTGTTGAGATAAAAAATTGGCTTATAGAGGTACAATGGTTTGTTTTCTAGAGGCCAATTAGTTTATAATTTTAGTTTATACTCACAAAATAAAGCAGACTTTTAAATCAAATAGAAAAAAAACAAAAGGAAGATATGGCAAATGACATCACAGACCATCACTTTCAGGAAGTATTCTCAAAATATGAAGGCCTATCTTCATCATGTCAGAGTCATAATTTATGATAGATTGAAATCAACATTCTTCTGCCTGAATTATCATAGTCTAAAGCCATTATGCACATTGACTTACTGTAACACAGGAAAAGAAGAGAAGAAAAAATAATAACTGATATGTTGCACACCATTTTTAATTCCAAAAATATCCAGTGAATGATACAAAGTGTATGCAATATTGAATCAGATAAAATAATGAGTGTGAAGGCACACACACACAAGATTTATTGCAACAGCACTAATGTTTTGTCCATGATATACTTGTGCACATACAAATGCAATCTACTCTGAAGTGGAAAAAGGAAACACAACAATTAATAGGTATGGCAAGTGCCCCAATGAATAGAATCTCAGAGTTACTAAATAAATGGGTTGCAGTACCACCAGCTGGTTTGTAAAAGCTTTGCTACTACTTAGGAAAAAGGCTGAATGTCTTCTTTCAGGAGAAAAGCTGGGGATAGGATAGCATCAGTAATCCCATCTTTGGGATCTTCTAGAAAGCATGAAGTCCTACCTCTCCTTTCCATGAACTACCTCAAGTTGTTTCCTCCTTGCTATGCAAGATTCTGTGGATCCCACTGCTTTCTCCACAGTAGAAAGGGAAGATGAGTGTCTGATTTTGATGGTAGGACTTCCTGATCTTAAAGGACTTTTACAACCTTAAGAACTCCATTATTCCATGATCTAACTTTAGTGTTGCAAAATTTGCTAGTGGCCCAACTTTATGAGTTCTATCATGGGTTAACTCCACGTGGCAATTAAGCGCCACACAGGAACTCACTCATTCCCACCACACCAGGATGGGGGAGTCAATCAGAAGTGAGAAAACTTGTGGGTTGAGGTGAAGGCAGTTCAGTAGGTAAAGGGGAAGCTGTGCACACAAGCAAAGCCAAACAAGGCATCCATCCAGCAGTTCCCATGGGCAGGCTGGTGTTCAGCCATCCCCAGGACAGCCAGGGCTGCACCACACGCAACAGTGACTTGGGAAGACAAACACTGTCACTCCAAACAAGTCCCCTTCCCCCTTCTTCCCCCAGGTTTGTATGCTGAGCATGGCACCATATGGGGTGGGATATCCCTGTGCTCAGCTGGGGGCAGGATATCCCTGTCCTGGCTGTGTCCCCTCCCAGCTCCTTGTGCACCCCCATTCTCCTCACTGGTGGGGCCGTGTGAGGTGCTGGAAAGGCTTTGACTGTATGTGAGTACTGCTCAGCAATAAAGAAAATAATCCAGAATTACCAACACTGTTTCCAGAAAAATCAAAAGCATAGCCCCATGATACATACTGTGAAGAACATTAACTCTATCCCAGGCATATATAACTAGAACATAGTAGCAGATTTTCATATCAGAAAGTTTTGGCTGCACAACTCATTCACAACATAAAGTGCTCAACTTCCACAGAAGTAAAACCATAAAAGATGAAAACAAAATCTTCAATGGGCATTACTTGAGACTTTAATTGGGAAGACATAAGAGATTTCAGCCTTTGGTTATTGCAGTGGGGCTTTACCACCATATACTTTCATTACTGTAATGTCCACGGGAGACATATTACATTCAGATTGAAAACCAAATCTATTTTTGATAAGAGGTAAGTCCAAAAGCTGGAACCATTAGTAGAAAGGCCCAAGAGGATGGAACTGCCGTGATAAATTAACCTTAGCACGAGGCAAGTGAAAAACTTATTCTTAATGCTGCCCAATCTTATATATATGTGTTTTGCCTAGAGACGATTTTGGGTTCAGTGTCAGAGTTTGTTAGGGAACATGCATAACACAGGCTTTTGAGACAGGGAGATGAAGAGTTGTCCAGAATTTATACAGAGATTTAAATTTATCACAAAGCAATTTTAATGGGACCCTTGGAACCAGTTATGTCTTTGGCAAAATACCAGCAACAGGAAAGATAAATTCGCCACCCATTCATGCTCACCTAAAGATAGATTTTAAGGTGAAGCAAAACCAGTGATTCAATTTCTCTTCCTCACAGGTGCGAAGCCCAAATGATCTGCGCGGTCTGTGTTCATGCATAAGTGGTACCAATTTTCAATATAGCTAAAAGTTACTACTGGCAGAAAGCTTGCATCCAGAATCAATGGAGAAATACTATCCAAGTAGAGATTATCTGTAACCTCATTTCCACAGAGTTATAATTTGTTTCAAATCTTTGAATACTGATAAGGGTGAGAACACCCAGAGTCAGGCAGAGTGAGATGACACTCTTTCAAAAAAAAAAGAGGTCAGAAATTCTTCAACATCAATTTCTATGTACTCAACACCCTCTTTTCTATTTTCAAGCACCAGGCAGGCAGGCACTTTTACTGGTAACACATCCACACAGGTTTTCTTGGCATCCCTCAAATCCTCCCAGCACTATTATATGTGAATGCTGCAATTTTCCATCAATGGAGAAACTACTGTTTCCACTCCCTGTAATTTTACACCCTCAGAAGACACTTCTGTTGACTGACAGACATCACCTTCTTCTTCCTTTTGCTGCACTGGGATTGGAAGCCTGTTCCTCATAACAGTTAATATTCCTGACTTTCCTTCTTACACAATTAAAAAGCAGTCACATGGAAGAACAACTTTGTTCAAGGCAGGTCGGGTTTTAAAATACAAAATCCCAGGAAAGAGGAATATGGAGAAGCACTTCAGCATCTTAGTTTAAATTCAGCCCTGTAAAAGCTCACATGAAATATTCATACTTTAATGTCCACAAAGTAGTTTAATCTGATCTGCAGAATCACAACACTGGCAGTATAATATGTCCCATGGCCATACAAAATGCTGAAGTGAGCAGAATACGCCCATTTTCCTCGGCCAGAAAAACTCTGACCTGAAGGCTCTGGTACAAAGCACTCACTAAACACCCTGTATAACTATTTAATATATGTGCCCTCTGGAAATGCTGAAGGCCTTTCTCCTTAGGTGTCTGCCTCTGATCCTAGCAACGGACACTGTTTCTTTGTTCACTGACCTTATGAATAAAAGTACTAGGAGCCAGATAAATTGCTAGCAGCATCACAGTCTTTAGTGAAGGCCAGTGATCCTTCAAATTTCATCCTAAACATAATTATGTGGAGAAATCCATCTACAGAACTTACGGGTTCCTCAAAACACTTCATCTGTCATCACCCCATTGAACCAACACTATTTATTTGCTTTCTAAAGGAAAGCTAATTGATTTATCTGTTACTTGAAATAACACCACGATAAATAAATTATCACTTAAACACAATGGATTACTAACATTTCCTTTTCTAATTATATTTATGACATATTACCATGTCTTGTTTTTTTTTTAAAGCTTGCATATGTTTTCTTTATCCTTATAATCTAATCTAAGGTGCAAAACCTGGACTTGTGCCAGCGAGCCCCTTTGTTAATATACTGCTGCACTACCAGAGTCCATCTGGAGTTACTGTTCTGCTTGATGTCACACGGCAGATCCTACCTGCACGGAGGATGAAAGGACATTCAAGGCACGTATCAAGGGATGACAGTTTTCTTTGTGATGAACCACAGAGTCACAGCTTGTTAAGTAAGACTGTGACAGTGATAAAAGACAAAGCCATCATTTTATAGCAGAATATGGCCTATCGGTACATGACAAGCCATACTATCTCTGCTCACACATGCTGACATCTCATAATGCATTCTCCCAAGTGCCGGACAGAAATAGTCCCTGAAGACAGCACCACTAGAGAGTAATAGCATACTGCTTATCTGGGAGCAAATGAATGGAAAAAACCTGAAGTGTGCAATGTGTCCCTACTAAAATCACAGATAAAGTGAGCTTTCAGCTGAAAGAATTTTCTAATTTCATTAGAAGTTCAATTGCTTTCAAATCAAAAAATAAGACAGTTATATTATCTTCATTGTCAACAATTTAGCCCCATTTCACTATGATATTTTTTAAATGTTGAAAGTAAATTTACAAAAATCTGTTGGGAGACTTCCTTTTTGAGAGCTGTGCATCCATACTGTGCAAACAGTCTTGCACTGTACTTAACATTCTTCACACTCGACATCTTCCCAGCCTGTCCAAATATCACTAGCTGGTGCTTACAGGCTCCCAAGCTGCCCTGCAGGGTGAAAGCCCATGGGAATGTAGGTTATGGTGAGAGGCTAACAGCCAGACACCTCCCAGAGCAGGCAGCATAGAGGGACAGGGAAAGGACACTGTCAGCAGAGGTGGCAGTAAGGAACTTGAGGCTGGTACCTTGCTGGAAGGAATGGGAAGACTTAGTGGCTTCCTGGGGAGAAAAAAAACCTGAAAGGAGCATCAAGAAGGAAAATATTTAGCTTGAAAGAATAGGAAAATATTCAAAAGGCTACCAGCCAGCAGGGGAATATAAGGAAAAGTCAGGCTCTCCTCTTGGTTTTAGCCCAAGCCTTTTGATTGCCCGCCATGCAAAATTCTTTATGATATATTGATGTTGCTATTGGAAGCAACTGCAATCCACCTGAATGGAAGAAACAAATCTATCTGCTCTAGTGATTCCTATGAAACCTCTGTCTCCCTACACTCCCACAGGGACACAGCAACTCTCCTGCAAGTGCAGCTCATGGGGAGGGACAAGGAACAGCAGTGCAATAAAAACATAAAGTGATGTTCACAGAGATAACCCTGTTTGACTGCAAAATTAGTGGTGACATGATGATGTAAGTGCTGTTTATCAGCAAGAAGCTGTCAGTGTGGTTAACAGGGGCTTTCAGGCTGAGCATTAATCAAATGGGCTTAACCGAGAAGTTCTCTTGGTGCTGCTGTACATTTGAGATGCACTGGCTGCATTGGCTGGGGATTGTAAATCTTCAAAAGTGCCAGTGAAAAGCTGTCAGGTACTCTCCTCTTTGGTTGCATAGTGCATAGATCTTCCCTTCCTACTGTACCTGCAGCTATCACCTCACAGAAACTGTCCATCTAGCGGAGCCAAGAATCCTGCTCTCACTTGCCCTGTAACTCACCCATAAATACCTGCAAAATTCATTGGTTAATCACCTGCAAATTTTTCCCTTGTGACACCTGGAAAATATTAGTCACAAAGGTGAAGTAGCCCATGTCTTGTGTGGTGCTTGCCATACTGATCAGCATTTACTGTTTGCTTGTGCCCCTCCCATCTGTTGACTGAATGGCTCTTATCTTCACAAATAAATATTAAATTCTTTGGTATAGTCGTAATACAATAAGCACAATAAATAGCAGTAAAGTTAACTACTGTATTTAACAGTAAGACTCTTGATGACCATTTATATTGCTGTTCTAGTTAGCCCAGCATTTCTGATTCATGTCACAGCTTTTGTTATATAGATTAATTGATTTTTTTGTTTGTTTGTTTGTTTTCAGTAGTTGTTGACAAGATCAAATAAGTACTTTTTAAATTTCTTCTCTTCTTGGTTCTGGACTTTAAAATCTATATAGGCACTCAGGTCTCAGTACCTTTATCTCCATTTCTATATTTAGAGTACCTTCCTCACTTATCCTTCTTCCATTCTCATTTTCATGTCTTCCTTTTATGGTGATTCTCAGACCTGAAACTGCTTTCTCCCCCTCCACTGATGTTGTTTTGCAGGAAGCCGTCTCTGCTAGATGGAACAGAACAATTATATTCAAAGACAAAATATTTCAGAATTAAACCCTGAAAACATTTCAGGCACTACATCTGATATTTGACTGTCACAGACAAGTACCAGGCTGGAAGGAATCTTAAGCAGAAACTCGTCCAATCTTTCTTGGCAAAAGCTTAGTCCATACAAGATGGCTCTGCATTCGGTTCAGCTGAATCTTAGAAGTGTCCAGTGTTGGGAAAGGTGTCCAGTGTTGGGGAAGAATCAGTATTTGAGTAATACAGAACATATATGCATGACCAAAATGGGGTACATAGAACTGTCTTGATAACAGATTAGAAAGATCCCATAATACACTGCTTTTGAGTAGGGGGTCCCCCCCCTCTGCTACACCTCAGTTAATAAATCCTGTCTCAGCTTCATATGAGCTTAGACAGATTGTTTCCCTTTCCAGACCAGCCACCACTCACAGCTTCACTGCTGCAGTACAGACAGTCACAGTTAGTCTGAGGCAGGTCTCCATCCTCTATAGTCTTAGATATGCATTTATCTGGCTATGAAGGATACTCAATGTCTTATCTCTTCTAATTTTACCGTGGTCATGTGTTTGAAAGCTCTTAATCCTGAAGTGGTGTAATTAGGTGACAATTCTAGTTTTCATTTGAAGAAAAATTCTTTAAAATTTAAAGAAGTATGTCCAAAAAATCTGAATTCATATAGAGGGGAAATCGCCTTTTCTTGTTTTTAACTTTTTCCTGATTTTTCAGCCAATCTAACAATTTTGGCATATTCTGTTCTTGATGATTTGCAATTGGAATTAGCTCTACTAAAACACTTCATTGAGTTGAACCAGGCTGAATTTTTAATTTGTAAGCTCATGACAAAGATCACACTTTTTCACGCATTCTGACATATACATAAATTAAAAAAGCCTATCAACATTAAATTCTCAAGAAATGTTATAGCTTCTTCTGTTTTCTTCTAGTCAACCCACCACACAATTTTGAAATTTTGGAAGGACAAGTTGTTTTATGAAGACAATCATCATTTCACCTGAAAAAGACTATTTTTAGAAATTCATAAAGCATAGCTAGCTTTTTGCTAGAGTTTTTAAGCTTTATGCACACTGTGGTTCCAACTACAAGTGCCAAAATGTCACAAAAAAGACTATTTCCTCAATACTGTCAGCTTAGTGAGAGACAGAAAGTGCTGGAAATTTTATAAAAAGAGACCTCATAGTGAGAATTACCACTCAGCTTTTAGACCAAAAAGGCTAACCAAGCACTGGAGGTTTTGGGAAGATTTTCAAACAGAATTGATGCCATAAATAATCAGAATTTTGCTGATCAACTTGGCAAACTTATTGAATATTGTCTTGCATGTGATCTTTTAATATACAGGTGGGCTTCATATATATTTAGAAAGAGATAGCCTAAAGCCTAGACCTGCCTAAACCTGACCATTGCTGCTGGGTAAATATGAAAATACAGAGAATGTGCATGTTGATGACTGAACCATGCTATTATTCAGGTTAGCTCTTCATTTTTTATCTTATTAAGAAACTCCTAGAATTAAACTGGAGATTGCCAACAATTTGAGATATTTTCCACGCAGAGCAGGAGCTCTTGCCTCTCTCTGTAGCTCCTGAGGGAGCAGAGGCTGCCAGAGTGGTCAGGCTTCACTCTGTCTGCTGTACCTTAGGACCTAGGCACCTGCATTCTAGGCCAGGTTGCAAAGAAGAAACCTGTAATACCAGAACACTTCCTCTACAGAGCCATGGGATGGAAGAAAAGCACATACCAGAAGCAGTGGAGGACTTGGGTTAGATGTCAAAAGACTAAAATTTCCCTATTTTCTGTTGTTTCTCTGTGGAAGTTGCTTTAGGTTCACTGATGTCTTGGAGCAGGAGCAATAATGAATGTTAGGAAGACTTGCTTCATGTCTCAGGAACGACTGGAATATATTTGAGACGCTTGGTCATTCCTTTACCTTGGCCCTGATCATATCTGAATATTCAAAAATGCACATGAGGGCGTTTTCATGCAGCAACTCTGATCAGAGTTTTTGGATTTGCAATGCACAAGTTACTCATGAAAGGCATGCAATGCACAGTGAATATGAGATAACCTCCTCCTTGTCAAAGATAAGGTGTGAACTTACTGATGCTTTTCGGAAGTGGAGTAAATTACTTCACACATTGCTAGCTAAGAGAATTTGCAAAAGGAGCTAGTGTGCAGTAGTTTATGAGTTTGAATTCACACTTCAATTTTTTTTTTTCTTTATGGTAACTTTTAATGCAGAGAAGCATTCAGACATCTTAATTCTGAGAGTCTTAGTTCAAAAAGTGACCAGAGTTATAAAAAAATGCAGTGTAACATTCCTGTCTTTTTTCTGAAATGCCACTTCTCCATAAGCTCAATTATACACTTTTTAGTTAATTCTGATTTCAAGGGTAATGGTATGAGATATTTTTCTTGAAAAATAAATATAGTGTTAACATGGGCTGTTGAAATATGTTACAGACAGCTGAAGTATGAAGAAATTCTAGGAAATTAGTATACAAATTAGCATATTAATAGTACTGAAGGTCTTATGTAACTTATAGTTTAGGTCTTGCATCTTCCCTGGCATCTTGCCTTGCTTAATAAGTTCAAAACCAAGAGACTCCTGCCTCTTGTAAATCTGGAATTTATGAATCCAGACCTCTTCGGCACATGAGGAAGAACCCAGCAAGACAAGCACTTCCCACCAAATCCTGCTGTCATTCCAGATGCACAAAGACTTTTAAAAGCAAGAATCTTGCTCTGGGCTTTATGCAGTCTGGTTTTGACATTCTCCAAGGATGGCAACTGCACAAAATCATCTCCAAAGAAGCAGGCTTTTAACCATATTTTTAATTGTTTTGTTCAAATTCACACTTCATTTAAAATGCTCATGGAGGTGGAGTGCTAGTGAACTTGTCAACTTTTTTGAAATGTGCTGAATCACACGAAAAGTGAGGAGGCTTACTTACAAATGATGTCCTGGGCTAGAAAGCTTGAGTAATATTTAACTTAGTAAAACCAGATTCTTTAAGAGTCCTCACAGGATCAACATCATCACTTTCCACAAGGTCCTAATACAAAGCATTTTATGCAAAATTCTAGGCCTTTCAACCTACTAATAACCTACCTGTAAAAACTAATTTGTATGACCCCAGACTCTGGTTAAAGATAAAAGGTCAGTCAATTAGATAGAGTTCAGTGACTGTAAGCAGAAAATGAGAAATAAAAAAACAGTAAAAAATAATACCTTGAATTTGCTTCTTTAAGTTTCAGTGCTCTATTAGATTGTTTTAGGTATTACTTTACTTAAATATCTCATAGAGCACAATTTTAGGTGCTTAGCTGAATATTCATCAATCAGTATTCTTCTTAAAATACATTCTTTGCAAGTTCAGCTTTGTTACTTGACATCTGATTTTCCAAAACGCTGAGCACCTGCAGCTCCCAGTGGCTTCATTTTCACCACAGTTACTCGGGAAATCAGTTCAGGGCGCACTTGTACTCACGTGGCACGGCCCCAGTTTTCAGTGGAAAACTATGCTTTTTGAAGACTAGGGGATTTTTTATTTTGTTACACCTTCAACTAAGAAGTGTCTATTTTTCCACAGCAGATGCTGGAGCCCTGTCCTTTTAAGCTGCCAACATCCCAGATTCTGTTTCTAAGCTTATCTATTTAAAGAGCAAGGATTGTCATGCTGGAAATTACCTTAAAAATAGGGGTCTTGTGCAGGGCCTAGACCCAGCTCCCTACTTATTCTGTTCTGTATGCCAATAGCAAGGAGAAATAAATTATGAACAGATGCTTGCTTCTGCCCTGCTCTGGATTCTGGCCAGACAGACAATCTGAAAAGGTGTAATACAAGCAGCTGCTGCTTTCTAAAGGTACAGATATTTATTCACAGGAACAAGAGAACTGAGATGTAAAAGGTAAAAGAATTAGGACTCTGAAAAGAACAATTTCTTAGAGCTGCCAACAAGGTGACAGAGCTTTCCACCTCTCCATATGCAGAGGCACCTTCTATAAATCCATAGTTGTGCTACATAATCCGAGGCACTTGGACAAATCAGGCTAATGCAGAGTTCCTTGTTTCAGTGACTCTGTAGAACACAACTGGAGATTAGGAAAATAATTATTCACTGCAAAAAAAGAGTGTATATGACATTAATCGAGATTATAAAAAGCTAACTACATCTGGGGCTAAAAAATTGTGCTATCCCAGATTCTCATTAATAGCATCCAATTACCGTCTGTGGTTATGTAACTGTTCATCTCACTATGTGGCCACTTACTGCTGGAGTCTGTTGCTGCTCAGCATAAATTGCATGGAGCACAGTGTGTAAAGGGATTAATGGCATTTACTTTACATTTTGCAATACAAGGATAAACAAAAATATATTCTGAAACAAAATTCCAAGTTGCAGGGAGAGGTCATTCCAAGCAAATTTTTAAAATTCTTTATTTTTAAAAATTATTTCAGTTGGGAGGGATGAGAATTTTGGTTGGTTGGTTTGGGGTTTTTGCAGCAAAAACATATGATCGTTATGGGGTATAAAAGAAAGTAAATGTTTTCTGTTTCAAATATGTAGTAAAAACTAGTACACTATCACATAAAACAAACCATTAATTTTAGAGGGTTTATTCCTCTGAATGCTATACAGATATTTCAGATCTCAAAGTGCACATCATTCGAATAGGGGAACTTTTACTGAGCAGTCTGCATGTGGGCACTGACCAAATAAAATGTCAATGAGCCTCTACTGATAAGAACAAGCAGAGATAAAATGGACAGAAAGATCTGTGAGTCAGTAAATACTGCAAACAACAATCATAGCAGGTCAGGCAATTATCACAAGAAGAAAAAACACTGATAAGTCCAGCAAATAAAATGTGATCCCCTCATAAACCACGAACATCAGAGAGAATGACAGCAGACTAAAGCTGGGGCTCACAGGACATTAACCTTTCTGAATGGAGGGCTGACTATTGCTTTGGAACCTAATCCAACAACCAATCTGTTTGCACAGCAAATTACTTATTTCCTTTGTAGAAGGGAAAACAGTGTTTGAGTAGTAAAGCTGCTGTGAGAACCAAGGAAACAAAATCAATGAGCTAAAACATCAGGGAACAGTTGCAAACTGAAACAATGAACAAAAGAGTTATGAAAGATAAAAGCCAAAGACTGGAGAAGCAAGAGAAAAAAAAAGAACAGGCTGTAATGATTTCTGAGAGGATGGTTTTTCATTTTCTTCATGGTTAATGGCAAGATTTCATTGACCTCTGCTGAAGTCAGACAAGGATTTTTAAGATGAGAACAAAAATGGCTGAGAAAGGACCAAAAGCAGAACAAGTAGTGAAAGGATTCAGTGTGAAAAAAAACCAACAAATCCTAATTCTTCCCCCATTATAAGCATAATTTCTGCCTCTGTTCTAATGGAGATTTCAATTTTCTGCTATCTACTAAAAAAATAATAATTTAGCAAGAGGTCACCACAGGGGTTTTTTGCCATAAAGTAAAAAACCTTCAATAACCCATACTCACAATAATAACATTTCTTCATCTTCAGCATGTTATCTGGGGTCTGAAAGCACAGAGCTGAACCTCAGCTCCTTCAGAAGTGCCTGCAAAATTCCCTTTCTAGAATGTAGTGTGTAAGGTATTCTTAAGGAAATAGACATTATACTTTAATGGTGCTATCTGCCACTATTGAGCTTAGCTTCTGACATTTTCTACGTAAGGAAAAATGCCTCCTGCTTTATATAAATGAGCATATATCATGAGTTACAATATGAGTTGACAGATATAATCATGAGTTGACAGATAGTCAAACTTATTTCTGGAAATAATACAGACACTCTGTTTTATTCAAGATTTTTTTCAAGAATTTTTTTTTTTAACTAGCCCTGACAAGTTTTCTGGGATAAAAGCAGTATTGTAAAATCAGGTTCAGACTTGTCAGTTATCTAGTACTCTGCTCTATCCAGCAGAGCCCCAAAGCATACGTGTATCATCAGCTATTCAATACATTTCTTTCAAAACACGTTAGCTTAACAAGAATCTATGTTATAAACCGTATTAATCATGTGTTTGCAAACAACAGGTTTCATCAACATTGATTATTTTCTTGATAGAATTACAAAATCAATAGGCAAAAGTTAGACAGTAGATGCGATATATTTAAATTTATAACGTATTTATATCTAAATTTTAAAATTAAACTTTAAAGAGTGGCTTTCATGAAAGGGTTTTGACAGATTAAAATCATAACTGAGGGGTGTCAATACGTGTCAATGCATCAGAATAGAGTAAGAGGCTAGCTAGAAAGAGGAATTTTTAATAGTAAAACATTTATGGTGAAATTAAAAAATGTAAAGATCATAGGTTCAAGAAAAAACAGTTTCATATATACATATACATAAGAAAAGGCAGAAATCCTTGACAGCAGACATTTTTGACAAAACTAAATAACAATTCAAATATAAATATTTAGTGTAATATAAGGACAAATTAAACGGGTGTGTGTTGCTCAGTTTCTCAAACAATGTTAAAACTCAGTACTAGATAGATGTACAAAACAAGAACTGCCTCAGAAAAAGATCTATGCCATGACCAAAGGCTCAGAAACAAATAACAAATGTGTAACTGAAATGTTCAGGGAAAGAAATAAATGCAGAGAAGAAATAAAAAGAAAAGAACAAGACTGTTTCTCATATGAATTTCCCCCCAGCGTTGCCAATAACTTTTTAGAATCTGAGATATTTCCAGAGGAAAAGTAAAATAAGTATGGGTAAGGAGATAGACTAACATGAGTGCAGAGACTGACCACATGAGTATCAAATACACATTTTGAATACCTGAAACTAACAATGGACCTCCAAATACTATATTGCATCCCTTAACTTCTGCACTTAATCAGGTCAGGATGATTTGTAGATGCTTCATCTGGAACACTGCAAGCTACAGCACGGCAGGGCCTCTGTGGCCAGAGACCCTGGCACTCCCTGCCATGGGGGAAGCACAAGTGCAACCAAAGGTTTTCACCTCTATTTCTCAAAAATGCACCTGAAGGCATGAAGGGTGGTGAAAGCACTTTCCTTTGATACACAGTCTGTGTGTTTAATGCTTCCTGAGGAAGAAACTGAACTCAGATCCTAATTTGTGAGCTGGTGAACTCTAGAATGTGGTAGAAAAGGTGAACATTGTCATTTTCTCCATTATCTTAAAGAAAGGGAGACTGCAGAAAAATGCAGCATGTTTCTGCAGATATGCTTTTGGTACACTGCAAAAAGTCTTCTTAGGGTAAGTCTCGGAGTCAGTTAAGGGGAAGGAATGTCTGCTTCTGGGGTTCCAGCCATATTTAGAAGGAAAATAAGTAATAAGATGGCTACATCGACATCATTTGCTCTGAGCATCTACAGAAGTACAAGTTTATCTGTTTAGGGATTTTAAGGTAGAACAGGGAGCTCCTTATTGAATTTAGGCTTCACAAACGTTAAATTGTGACTGAATTGATTTAGATAATTTGTATCTACTCAGCTGTTGTCTTGGGTGCCTAAATCCTTTCCTGGAACTGGACCAAGAGAGAGCAGAGCATTGTGCTGTTAAGTGCTCTGCTTTTACAGAAAATCAATGCCAATCTACCATATTTTCATTTAGAAGATCCTCCCCCAGCATTTGTATAGCTTGCCATTATACAACTAATTGGACACATTATAAATGCTTAAAGATATCAAAGCGCCTTAACAAGGAGGAAAACACAATTATTTAGTGTAGTAGAAGAGTATGAAAATCAGAAGAAAATTCATGTATGTAGGAACTACTGGGAATTTATTGTACTCAGATGAAGAACTACTGTGGACTTATAAAAATGGCAGAAACTTCATAATTTCGATTATTTTAAAAGAGAATAAACATACCACTAATGAGTAGAAGGAACATGATATTGCTAAGCAGCTGATGTTGTGTGTCATCTCTTCCTCTTAATGATGTGACCTGATGGAATCATCTCTCTTTTCCATTTTGAATATGTGATTTTTGAAGCAATTAGTGATTATCAGAGAAACCTGTGGGAACATGACCTGTCATGGGGCTGCTATTTTCTTGCTAACAACTTCAGAATTATCAGGTTTTACTCATTTGATCCAGGATGGTAAATCCCTGCCTGGGACTTTCTGAAGATAATATTTTTCTCAGAAGTAAATAATGAACATAGAACTAGGTGAGATAACACTTTTCGTAAAAGTGATAAAGCCACAAAATCAATAGCACAAATACTTTAAAAGAAAACATCCATTATCCTCTCTTAAGATCCAAGGGAGAGGAAATGTTGAGCTCCATTGTTCTTCAGATATGTTTCTCCATACTTTGGGAACATTTTACAATATAGAAGGTTGACCTATAAGTACTAAACTCTGAGCACTGATCTTTGCTCAGAAGGTGAGGATCAGAGCCACACCTCATGAAAAGCAAATCACTGAAGTCTGGTCCAGTGTAGAATCTCATTTTCCTTATTTCTCTGTAAGATGATTGGGTTGGCCCCAAAAGCCAATCATATTCTGGGCTGCGTCCAAATCAGAATAGGCAGTAGGACAAGGGAAGTGATTCTGCCCCTCTAATCTGCTCTGGTGAGACCCCACCTGTATCACTGCATCCAGCTCTGGGGTCCCCAACATAAGGACACAGAACTGTTGGAGCAAGTCCAGAGGAGGTCATGACGATGAGCAGGACTCTAGAACACCTCTCCTGTGAAGACAGGCTGAGAGAGTTGGGATTTTTCAGCCTGGAGAAGAGAAGGCTCTAGCAGATCTTATTCACCTTCCAATACCTGAAGGGAACTTACAAGAAAGATGGAGAGGTGCATTTGGCAAGGATATGTGATAACAGGACAAGGGAGAGTGAGTTTACGCCGCAGGAGGGTAAGTTCCAGAGAAGATGTGGATGCCCCATCCCTGGAAGTGTTCAAGACCAGGTTGGATGGGGCTCTGAGAAACCTGGCCTGGTGGAAGACATCCTTGTCCTCGGAAGAGGGGTTGGAAATGGCTAATTTTTAAGGTGCCTTGCAACACAAAACATTCTATAGAAAAAAAAAAGACAGAAAAATTATCATGCAAATAAAGCCACTGACCTCTGGAGATACATAGTCTTTTCTTCAAGGTAACTTCTTTGATTAAGGGAGTTATCCATTGGCCAGTTTGTCCAGCAAAGCACACAAATTTTCAAAAATATATTCATATCTTTCAGTAAATTAGTAAAAAAATAATTAAAAAACCACATAATTGGCAGGCATGACACACAAACTTGGATAAGCTATGTCACACAAAATATGTTCCCTAACAAATAATGCTAAAAAACCCAACAAAACCAAACCAGTTTTAGGAGTTATTCTGTTTTTAATATTTTCCTATTCACCCCTTTTTCCTACATTTTCTTCAACACACTATCTATAAAATTTTTATTTATTAAAACCTTATCTTTTTACTGAAATACACAGATTTTATAAAATGAAAAATGTGAAATCCGTATTGATAAAATATAAAATGGAAATAAAAATGGGAAATGGGTCAATCTTGAACTCTATTAAATGGAAAGAGCTTTAAAATTTCAGAACACCAGATGCATTTTGACAGGTAAATGTAGATAAACATATCAATAGTGAAAAGTTCACTGTATAGACTTCCAAAAAGATTAGCAAACAAAAGAAACAATAACCTTTTTTTCTCTGAATTTCTTTTTTTTTTTAAGCCAAACTTACCTTTTCTTGCCTCTTGAGTAAGTAGTTTTGAATGCTTACAGATGGGCAAGCTGTAGTCACTTTGCATTTAAGTTGTAGAGTGCACTATGAATCTGATAATAAATTATTTAAATGAAAATTGCTTGCATTTCCAGGAGATCTTGGGAATCTGGTGAATATAAACCTACACAGGAGCATTTTAAAGTCTCTGTTTATTCACAGCAAAGGCTTTAAAAAACACTGAATAAGAGTAAAAATGTTGATTCTCTGTCCTTTTATATCTATTCTATTAATGTTTTACTAAGCAGTGTAAAGGAAGGCATTTTCATTTTTAGAGCCCACTCAAATCAGAATAACTTCCTGAAGGCAATACACATTCCTGTTCAAACAGGGAATATTTCCCTTAAAAGATACTTTAATAATTTTCCTAGTAATTACCAAGCTTTGAGGAAAAAATATTCAAATAATCCCCAGGGTTCACATAGCCTTTTTAACAGGGATATCTGGATGCCTCCTTATTTTTCAATACTTCTATTTTACTAAGAGGAAATAGAGTCTCACAGAAACATAAGTGGCTTTTGTCTTCATTGGCTGCAGACTGCCAAGTGCATTTCAAATCCAAGCCAACATCTTAAAAGGCCAGGAAAAAGCTGCAATGCAAGTGTGAGGATGCACAGCAACAGAGCCACTCTCCCCACATTCTACGTTGTGGGCTCTGTTAGTAAACTTCTCTCCCCACATTCTACGTTGTGGGCTCTGTTAGTAAACTTCTCTCCCCACATTCTACGTTGTGGGCTCTGCGGGTAAACTTTAGGCATGAGGGGCCTTCTTCACCCATGCCACAGCATCTTTCTGCTTCTGAAGGCAGTGGTTGTCCTAAGCAGTGTCCTGCTCCACAGAGGCAGAAGAGCTTTTGACACAAAGGTGACAGGGACCTCACAGTAAATACACGAGTTGCATATAAAGGAATTAACTCAGCCTGTTTCTTGTCTTCATAACATTTCTTTTTCAGTAATAACAGGAGGAAGACTCAGATCAGTGCCTACAGTGTTTTCTGTTCTGCCATGCTATTCAGAAATAACAATTTCCCAACAAAATATTGGATGACAAAGTCCTGGTATAGCTAACTTTATATTATCCCTCCTTCACTCTTAAAATACAATAAAATAGAGCAAGCTTGTTATGAACTATCAGAACATACATGGCTACAGAACCTCTGCTCAGGTGCTTCTGTGCTCAGAGGCCCAGGGCAGTTGGAATTAGAACAGTCCCAGGCAATGAAAACATAAACTTCCACCAGGAGAACAATTTATGTCTTCTAGAGGACTGTTGTCATCAAAAACATAACACATTCAACTTCATTGCTGAATAAATGTGATTTCTAATCAGTTTTGCATGTATTGCATAATTTTACATGAACTCTGGCAAATCTTGGGGCTTTCTGCTCACTTTATCATCACACATCTCATGACATATAATATTCTGCCTAAAACTTACATTTTTTTGAACTAGTGCCCTATGAAGAAAGAGTCAGTCACAGCCTTCTTTATATTAAAACCTAAAAAACTGGGGTTACGCCTGTATGCATGTTTTTTATTTTTGTTTTCAATGCTACAAGTGGTTAATTCTATGTTAGTGATAACCAAGACCACTGAATGATTATTCATTATCTTTCAGAAGTAGACAAATAAAAGATGTCCATTATTATAATCAGTAATTATATTCCACATCAATCACCAAGCAAACTACTCAGCATTTGTCCCTGTTCCATAAATTTTCTTTACGTAATAGTTGTCAAACAAAAAAAGAATCAAGATGTGTTTCTAAATATCCCAGATAAATTATCCATATTTGGTTTATTAACCAGCTCTACTACCTCTCATGTCTCCAAGCAGATGTTAAGTATTCTCCTAACACCTTTCCTAAGCAAATTAATATTTGGTTACATATTTTTGTGTGTGTGTGTGCCACAGTAATATGATTTTAACTTCACTTTCTTACCTGTGGTCAGGTACCACTTCAGAGCAAATGATATCCAGTCAAGAGTCTTTATTGTCATCCAAATAAAATTTCTCCAAAAATGACCAAAGAATGGGTTTTTTTCCGTTCCTTAGTTCTCTTCCAGGTTCATTCAGATTAAAATACTGCTGTATATATAATTTGTAAGGTAAGGTAAAAAAAAAAAAAAAAGCCAGAAAATGCCCAATCTGTTTAATTAGTTTCTAATAACTCGTTCTGTCTGATGAGCTATTCACTTTCTCTGCTCAAAAGTGTTTAAATGTGTTTTCTAAACAGTAGTATGGGTTTCTTATATGCTGATCTTAAAAGAGAATATCCTAAAATCTATTTCCAAGTTGAAGACAATCAGGGCTGGGTCGAGTTAGCTCAGGATATTTCCAACTCCTAAACTTGGTAGCATCTCTTTGCCCTATTGGAGTGATACAGGCAGAAAGACTTCATCATTTCCCATAAATACATAGGTATTTTTACTCCTTCTAAAATAATATGAAATATTCTTTTTTAAGTAATTGGGAGAAACAAATGTTTCTAGTTTCAACACTAACCCTAAGCAGCTACAGCAGCTCAGGGACTCAGAGAAACAGGAGGGCAGGTGATGAGACATTTCCTGTTCTTGAAATGCAGCAGAGGAGACCCTTTGTTGGGCTGGTAATAGCAGGGTTCCCCCCAGTGCCCCTCAGATTTCTTAAGTAGCATCATCATTTTAAGCGTACATAATTTGGAGTTCCTGCTAAAAGAGAAAGTTTTATCCTCTACCAATTCTTTTTCTAGGTTGATTTGAACCTGAACTGTGAGTACATGAACACTTGCTCTGGCATACGGGAGTAGGCGGCACAGGAGCAAAACAAGAAGACAGAGATGGGAAAGGAGGGAAAGGATGGACTTTTTGGAAACATATATAATTAGTGCCAGCTTCTGAAGCTGTGATGTTAAAGTCAGCACCCCAAGACAGTGGTGCTCTGGAATCATCTCTCTTAGAACTACTAGGTAAGATGTGAACAAACTCAAACACTGAGATTTGTTTAGCTAGCACAATGAAGAAATACTTCTGCTGAATTATGAAGGATGAGGCACTTAAGTCCTATTACATAATTACATGCATGCAAAAAGTCTAAACTTCTTTTGCCTTAATAAAAAACTCGGTATTATGATGGGACTGTTCTAATGATATAAGTGGAATGACTTATAGAATCACATAATCATTAAGTTTGAAAAGACTAGTAAGATCATTGAATCCAAACAACATAGAAACTGCTGTTTCAGTATCATAGATTTCTATCTTCTGATGCTTTATATGGGGAGTGTATTCCTATGTATTTTAGTCCACCAACTTGTTTTAGTGTCTTTCTTAAGGTCAACATGAGCTTTCATGTGGTCATATTTCCAAATATTTATTTTTCAATAAAAATTAAAGAATTTAGCCAGATATCTGAATAACACAACATGGTACAGCCCTGATGAAATCAGCACATTTTTGATCTTTTCTTCCAGAAACAGATGCACTTTATAAAAATATTCTTTAAATATCTTGTGACACTTAGGGATTTAACATAGAAAGAAATAAATTTTCCATCAAATTGAGGGGTCATTGAAGAAAAAAAAGCATGCAAAATGCTTATAATCCCTTCATATCCTCAATGGGTCACAATTTTCAATTGATGTTTTTATTCTTGAATGTTTCATTGATATCTGATACCAATGAATAACACTGCATTGCTCAGAACTTATGCCAAGCTGATATAAAATGTCGTTAAATTGCTTACCTGACTATGTACTGAGCTTCTTTCTGGCAATTTTTTTCCTTTTTTCCCCATAGTCTGTGCATGGATCCAGAGAATTACCATTTTGTCAATTGTTACCCATTGTTTCTATGCTTCCTCTGTGTAAAACAGTTTAATTGCATGGTTTAGATTTCACTTATTCAATTGCCCCATTTTGTGACCGAAGTTGAAGTTTATTTGTTTTGACTATATTTTTAACCTAAAGCTAGCTAATATTTAACTCTACAGGTCAGATAAAACTTTCATGTTTAATGTTGTCTCGCATGACAAAGTTCAGATGATAATTAGTGAATAGGCATTTATAAGGAGTATCATATTTATAGTCCACTTTGTAATTTGCCATACTATTCTCATAATGGTTGGCATGATTTAACTGACAGCTCTTTGTGAACTCATAGTTACCTAACTGAAACTGAGTATTTGATCCATTTCTTTAAAAATAAAGCATAATTGATGTCACAGAGTATTTTCATAGATATAATGCTACTCTTTACCTAAAAATGTGTAACAGTACTTTTCCAAATTCTTGCCTATTTAAGTACCAAATTGTTTCTTTATTCTGAAATAATTTTTAAAAAAGAAAAATTACTATTTTCTCATTTGCTCTATGATAATGTGACTCAAGAACCAAAGGAATACTAGCATAAAGAGAAGAAATTTGGGTCATACATAAATATACAGCAACAAGTACCTGAAAAATTTAATTTATGTCCATCCAAGTAAATAACCTGGCTATCCCTATCAGTTTGCTGTTTTTTTTTTCTTCACTGGCAGTTTACATAATGAAAATAATGACATTAAATCAAACTGTACAAAATCTTACAGCGCCACAACTTTTTTCTTGCTGCCATTTCACAGAATCACAAAATATGCTAATTTTGAATGGATCCATATGGATCATCGGTTCATATTCCCTGCCCTGCACAGCACCATTCCCAAGAATCACACCATGTGCCCAAGAGCATTGTCCAAACGTTTCCTGAACTCTGTCAGGCTGGTGCTGTGGCCACTTCCTAGGGAACCTGTTCCAGTGCCCCGTCACACTCTGGGTGAAGAAGCTGAGCCTCTTCCAAGCAAGATATCAGAAATAGTGTAGCCATCAGGACTATGGCAGTGACTGTCCCTCTGTACTTAAAACTGGTGGGGCCACACCTTGAATCCTGTGCCAGTTTTTGGCCCTCTCTCCTAGACAGATACTGAGATGATGAAGCTTGTCCAGAAAAAGCCAACAAAGCTGGTGAAGAGTCTGGAGCACAAGTCACATGAGGTACAGCTGAGAGAGCTGGAATTGTTTAGCATGGAAAAAAAATATAGGCTTGAGGGGCCTTATGGTTCTCCGCAATTCCCTGAAAGGAGGTGGTACCAAGGTGAGGGTCAGCCTCTTCTCATGGGTAACCAACAATAGGACAAGAGGGAATGGAAACAAGTTGCTCCAGAAGAAGTTAAACCTCGATATTGGGAACAATTTCTTCATTGAAGAAATTGTCAGGCATTGGAATGGGCTGGCAAGGGATATGGCTGAGTCACCATCCCTGGAGGCATTTAAAGCACATGTGGTTGTACCACTTAGAGACATGATTTAATAGTGAACTTGTCAGGTTAACAGCTGGACTCCATGATCTTAAAGGTTTGTTTTTTTTCCAAACTAAATGATTCTATGATTTTAAGACTAATTTAAAATCAAATTCTTCACGTATGTTATTTATTCATTCCTATTTCGTTCTAATGCCTTTGGTTGGTGACTGACTGAATTGCAGTAGCCTTGCTACTGCAATGAAGTGTAGCTGTTACGTACTTCATTTCAGAGTGCTAAATTATCACTGCTTGGTTTCTTTTCAGCTTCCTGTGTATGCGCCATTTAAAAATGTAAACACCCTGCAAACATGATGTAAACATGCAAAGATTTTAGCTAACACACTGGTTGGGATTCCTCTCACATTAGCAAGGACAGCACAGACAACTACCAGCTCCAGGTGTTTAGATCTTTTAAAATCTGTAACACATATGCAGGAAAACTATGCCTCTCTTTAAATAAACATTTTCTATTAGAGATTTCTTACCCAGACTTGCATAACACATTTATTTCCCTGGGTCATTTTCCATTTTACAGCAAATAGATTATAGACAGAACATAGCAATCTGACAGCAGCTTTTCCCTCCATCAATAGCATTTCTATTTAAAGAAGAGGATTCAAAATCAGTATTGAAGGTACATGCTCTCTTTTTTAAAGGCAGTCAGTGTACCTGTACATAATTCATCACTTCTGTTAGTTTAGTAAGGCCAAGTTTAAAAATCAAGGAAAACCTGACACTAAGTCTCTTCATTTAAATGTCCATTGCTCTGCAGGTGTGAGTCCATATCTTCATCTAAAGCCACCTCTATTCTCTGAGCATATTACTTGTCTACAGGAATGCTGTTGGCACCAGCACTGTTGTTTTAACTGGTACCCAAGGAGAGAGTCATCTCCATTGTACCTTGAGAATACAAGGATCTTCCATTACATTCCACTTTCTTATTCTCCCACTTTGTCCTTGTGTTCTCTGATAAAAAAAAAAAAGACAAAACAGAACTCAGACCGATTAACAGGTATGGTCACATATATAACAGTGTGATAGCAAATTAGTCAAGCATGAGCTGGTATCAAATTCAGAAAACGAAGGAAACTTTTATGAGAAAATAAATTTTCACCCAATGAAATTAGAGTACATGAATCCCAAAAAAGCTACCATCACACCTGGCTAATGCTATTATGCGGTTTTCTGCTGCTTCTCAGTGTGAGAATACAGAAACCTGCTACAGTTACTTCTTGACATGCTTCCTGACATGCCGACTGATTGATTTAAACAATGCAGCCTTCACACTATTTTAAGAGTTAAGCTTAAATGAACAGCCTGGCAGAGCCATGATCCCCTCATGGATGATTTCTGATGAGCACAGCCCAGAGTAAACACACTCTTGTAGATTGCTTGTTCCTGTGATCATAATTATAGGTACACTCTCTTTCAAGGATTAACTACTGTGTAACTTGCAGATTTTTTGCTTTCATAACATAGTTAGCTTGGAAGAAAATACAAATATGAAAGTGGAATTGTGGTCACAGACACATTGAAGAGCCATGTGACTCTATGTCCAAAAGTTGGCACTATTTTCACAAAAAATACTGTCCTTGAGGCAGACATCTGTATCTAATTATAAAGTTAATGGTTTGGGCTATGAAGGTAGGAGACCACCACTGCTCCCAATAACCTACTTATTGGTGTAAAGTATTCATGGAAGAAACTATCCCAATAGCAGCAAGTGGAACTTATACCTAATTTATAAGAAAAAAATCCCAGAATTTTCAAGTCCTATTACACATTTTAATGAGCCTCTTACTGGATTCTTTCACTTTTTCCTCCATCTCATTTTAAAGACAGAAATAGAATTCCCTTGGAAGTTTTAATTTTAAAGCTAGAAATAGAATTCAATTTGATTTTGCTTAATTTGCTCAGCACCTAACAAACAGGTATCTAAATCTGGTGACAAAAATGGATAAAACAGTCTGGTGCTTTACCTTTAAAAGGCAAAGTTTTTAGAAACTGGGCTGGATATCAGAAATCTCACTTTGTGTAAACTCAGCTGCCTAATTACAGCTGTAGACCGAAAGAAAATATTTTTGCTATCTTTTTATTAACTTGGTATGCATATGTATAAACCAGTTAGTTTCTAATCCCATGGCACCTTTTTTTTTCCTTTTCACCAGAGGATCAGGAAACAACTGTTTGCCTTTATGACTCTAATTCTGTATTATATGGCAGTACTGACTTCAGTGGAATAACCCTTCATTCAGAAAATTCTCTGGAGAGAAAGAGTATAATTAGATCCCTTAAAATTATTAGAAGTGGGAGAGTAAAACAAGCCTTAAAGTAGCTGTGTTTCCATATTGAAATGCTTTAGTAGCAGTAGGTTGCAGGGACATCTATTGTCATTTGCTGCCTATGTTTTAGGCTAAAAATGCATATTTGCTGGGGATATTGTTACTAGGGAAGTATAAGTTACTAAATATATATATAAATGTATAAAAAACAGGATAGTGTTTAATAAAAAGAATGAGAAAAAATGGTTGTCAAGAAAATAACGTAAATGCCTCCAACCTAAAACACAGTCTGCAAAATGTTTCATGAACACAAGCTGGAATGGTGCCTATTAGAATGTGACTGATACATCAACCAATGGGAAGAGGGGGAGGGAGGGGCAGTTGTCCATGGAAAGTTAAGAATTCTGGAGAGATCTATAATAAACTAAGACCCCCTAAAAAAAGTATCTCTTTCCTCTTCTTTTATAAAACTCCAACCCTATAATTTTCTTTTGTTTTACTTAATCACTCTCATAGTAATTTGCCTAATCGAAACAAAATAAAAAATCTTCCTTCAAAACTGAATCCCTCGCTACCTCTCAGAAATTTCCTACTATTGAAGAATATCCCAAGTATACACATCTGAATCCCAGCTATCCAAACAAATAGGAAACATAGCAACTATACAGAGACATGATATAGCTTAGAGAGCAAACTATAGGTAAAATAAATTGGCTAGCATTTGTTAAAGACAGCAGATGTTAAGAAAGTCTTTTAATCACTAAACACAGAAGTGATTTGTTATTTATCCAGAAATGTCAATTTTTAAAAACTAAATAAGGTGCAAAATACAATTATTGACATAATTGTTTATAAATAATGCTAGACATTTTAAATTCTATATGTATTTTAGGCAAAAAAAAATATTATTTCCCCCCCTAATCTAACTTCCTCTTGGCTTGAACTAGATGTGCTTTTAGGTAGTGATTGTCACATATCACTATAATGCTCCCAACCTTCCTGAGGTATTTTCACATAGGAAAAGAGGATGGCATTATAGCCAGGCTCTGCTACCAGATTATCATATGCCATGATCTGTCTCAAGTGTGAACTATTTTGGAGGGATTTCAACGCTCTATAGTTTCTTAGATTCATAAATTGATAGTGTTCCAAGACCCACAGCTGTTCACATTCTTGTGGGTTAAAAATAATGCAATATTTTTGGCTTATCATGTATGTTCTACCTACTGATACCTACTGGCTTGTCTGAAATTCACCCATAAATGTGTGTGTGTGTGTGTGTGTGTGTGTGTTCAAGCAGCAGCTTGTAATTCTATTTATATTAAACAGAATATTGAAAATTCCTATATTTCTTTTCCTTTTCCTTTTTCACTTTCAGGAATCCTTTCTGGCAGTAAAATGTTCACTTAGAAGATCAACAGGAGAGACTAAAACACAAAACAGAGTCCTGAGGTTATTGATGTCTAAAGCAAATGACACAAATGGGACACCAATCTCAGACTCTTCTGGATGACAAAACATGGATCCCAAGTTAGTTTATGAGAACTGAGATGAATAAATTGTTCTCTTATAACTACGCATTCTTTTGAACATGACTATTCGAACCCAAATTATTCTGACTTGCACACTTTGGCTAATGCTTATCCACACACCCATCTCCTTTGAGCATTGGTTGGTGCACCTGCCTTCACTACTTCTCATGGAAACTGAACTAGAACTATGTTAGTTTACGGTCCTTTTTTAGAATTCATCAAGAGCAGTGCATATTTTTTTTAAACTCTTAGATGAGGAAGGCCAAGCAAAACTACAGAAAGCAGACAGTTTTCAATTATTCCAGGTAATAAGATCTGTCTGACTCTTGTCATCTGCACAGTGATTCTACTACTCCCTAACAGATCCCATTTCATATACTAACATTTAAACAAAATTAAATCAAACCCCTTGAGTCTTTACTTCTATAGCAGTTATTCAAATAACCCTGTTCACCTGACTACTGAAAAGGCAAACATGTCAGTGCTGAGGATAGAGAGACACAATAAAGAGGAAGAGGGAAATCTGGTAACCAAGCAATGTAGTCATGAGCTTCCATCTGTGAGAAGGATCAGCAAAGTTCCTGTGCTATGCCAGCACAAGGGAGCAGTGGAAGAAATTAAAGTCTTATCCCTGAACTTAAAGAAAGAATTACAGAACTGGAAGTACTTTATGGCAGATTAACAAATATTACTAGAAGACATTGAACTCTCATGAGAAAAGCAGTACTGATGCAAAGGAGCTCTGAGAGTCAGGGGAAATGCTGCTTCTGCCTAGATAGTTAAGAAAGAAGAATAAAGGGTACAAGCAAATGCTGTGGATTTATATTTAATGTTCCATCTGAAACAGTTTCAGATATCACAGACAAGTATCCTGCTAGTATACCTGTGTATGTGTGATGTGTTTTAAAATGTAAATCAATAATGTATCACTTATGGAACATCTCAAGCCTAAGGAATCCTATTCATACCATTGATGATTTCAGCTAATGTAGAAATGGAACCACATGAGGCTTCAGGGAGCCTTATGAGGCCAGCACATAGGTATAATAGAGAGAAAGAAGTGGCATAATTAAAACCTCATCTGCATATTCTGGATAATCAGAAACCAAATCTCAGTATACGTGAAAATATCAAACATACTATCATGGAATCATATGATAATATGATTGTGAGCAACCTCAGAAGGTGCAATGTCCTGCCTCAAACAGTGCCAGGCAAACTGTGAGGACAGGTGGTTTAGGGCTTTATGTAGCTCAGGCTTGAAAACGTCCAAGGATGGGCAGTGCATGGCTTTGGCAATCATCATGGCTAGGCGAGTTTGGCAGAGAAAGGACTACTGAAGCAGGATTACAGTTTTGTCCTAAACTGAAGATTTATTTTGTACCCCTTACCCTCAAAGGATGTATAGCCCTTGATCGGGTTACCTGACAAGGTTTGAAAATTGATATTCACTGTCAGGTGAATCACAGCAGTCTTGAGTTTTCAGGTGCCAGAATGATGAAATCTCTATTTGACATTATTACAAATTCTCCCTCAGTACAGTTGTCTGGTTTGGCATGTTCACTTCCCAAAACGTCAGTATTTCCTGGGGAAAAAAAAAAATCCTTAAAAAAATTAAAAATATCTTTAGGAAATATTTTCTCTCAATATTCAATATGACTTTATCAATTTGGTTTTTTTCATGATAAATTGGAATAAAAACAAGGCCTATGTTTTCAGTAGTATAATTTTGGGTCTGAATCTGCCCATGGATCTGTCAGGATGTGAAAGTCTGGAGGCAAGATTGGATAGGCAGTCAACTGAGTTGTGCATTATTGTCCTAAACTGACATAAAACCATGATGGATTTAAAAATCTTAGATGTGCTTTCTTTCAAGCTGTTGACACAGCATATGAGGAAAATGAGCAAATGAATATTTATCTAGCTTAAACAGCATAAAAATTAATGTATGTCTATATTGATTTTTTTTCAAGAGTTGTGAAATCAGACTTTCAAAATCACCTGTGAGCAGCCTGAATATTGAGCTAAAGCACAGTTTCTGAGTGATTGCTTTGGGTGCTACAGCATGTACAGAGGAAGTCCTCTTTCAAAAAGCATATCTAGATAGTTTGGTTATTATATTGTGAAACTAAGTATAAAGTATAAAAATAGCTTAAATTATAATCATCAACCAAATTAGTATCTCTACTGTGATCTAACATGCACCTATCTTAAATAGCTGAACAAAGGATGATAAAAAGAAAAATGTAAAATAAATAAATGTGTTATGATGAGATAATATTGCTATTTCTGAATATGTATTTTAGCATAGCAGTAGTTTTATTACTTTTTCCTGGCAGAAAATTTGACTTTCACCTGAAATTATTATTCATCCTGCCAAATATATTGAACTGTATGGAAGACAAGTGCTAGAAAAAGTAGACTGAAAATATATCTTATTTCTATTGCAACCAAATAGACTTAATGGTAGAGATCGGAAATACAGGAGAGATGATTTAAATAAATTCTATCTTAGGCAGCAGAAGACTTTCACAAAACAACATATGTCATTTGATTATCTCTGTCTGTCATCACAGATCATGAGCAAAACTCTCACTTTTCAATACCTGCCGTTCATATTGGCTTCAGTAGGGTTATTGAATACAGTATTTAAAACTGATGAAAAATCTCCCATTCATTTGCAGCTGTATTGATATAACTCTGGAGATTTGTATATTGCACCTGGGTTTGTATATTTAGCCTATAATACATGTATTCTACCTGCACAGAGAGCAGATCAGCTCACACTACTTTTGAGGAGGAAAACGCTGTTTCAGGATATGAGTATCTCTTCAAATGAATATAAACAAATGCCAATTTCTGTTGTATAATTAGACATGACCTCATGCTATGGTATTATGAAAGAAGAGTGGAAATATTGAAAAAGAAATATGCGAAATGGATATTTGCAGATTATTTTTGACAGCAATGTGAACAAAAGCACTGATAAGTACACTGTCAGGAAGAATTAGTCTATACAATTCTGGACTCTACACAGTTACAGAGAAATATTATTACTCTGAGAATAATACTGAAAAAATAAATGTGGAAAAATACAGTTGTAGGGAGAAAATATACATGGCAGGTGGAGAAAGCTTCGCCTACAGAACTGAGTGTTAGAATATGCTAATAATAAAATCGTTAATGACTAAGTGAGCACAGTGTAGAAACTGCAGTTACCTTATTTAGATGAAGTGACTGTGTAAAATATGTTAAGAGAATGCAGAAAGAGCAAAGAAGGTATAAAACACTAAAAATTAACATAGAAACAAAATGTACTACTACTGAGATATTTAGGAAAATTAAATTCACCTTCATCAAGACCGTATGGAGCCATTAGCACTAAAGCCTCATGCTATTTTGGTGAGGTTTATTTCTTATGAGTGAAAGAGGAATTTATTTGCTATACTGTGCTCTGGGACATATATCCAAATTCATCAAGCTTACTGCACTCTCACTGAGGTCTACAAGGTCTTTGGAGATATGTAACAAACATCCTTAGGAATAGCAAAAACATTCTCAAGCTGGAATAAACATCTGAAATAGTATTTAAAGTTGATGGAAGTTATTTCTGCCCACTAAACTGTTTCAATTTATATGTAATTTTGGCTCTAAAGTTCAGGGCATGTTATAATTTCTGGCCACTTTCAGGTCAGTTTCCAGTCCATTTCTACTTCCATCTCCCTGTTCATTCTATTCCTGTGCCTTTGAGGCTGAAAAGCACAAACAATTGACTATAATTTGTAGATATAGTAGTAGTATGGACAGTAGTCAAACAGTGAAGACAGAAGTCTGAAAACAATAGGAAACATGACAATAGGAAACATAAAGGGCAAAAGGGAACATAATTTATCCAAAATCATAACATAGCGAATCAGCCCAAGGAAAGGGAACAAAACAAACCCCATATTTATCTATTAAGATAATTTTTTTTAAATCTTCTTATATTATTTGTACTACCAGGATACCGGTGTCCAAACAGAATCAATTATATGCTTCAAAACTATATTTCATTGATCTTAATGTTTATCTGTGCTAGAAATATATTTGTATATGATTTGTATATGTATATGGACTCTTTGAGAGCATATCCAATCTGATACTGTCCAAAGGAGATAAAAGGTCTCACTGCCTACTGGTCACTCTCAAGAAAAATGTTACCATGAACCAAGTTCGAAGCAGCTGCTGTCCTTTTTCTCCCCTACAGCTGCTCAGCATTTCCACACTGCCAGTTGCTGCAGGGCAGAGGAAAGGAAAAGAGGAGTTCTGGCTATCTACTGCTTGCTAAACTAGCTCAGGAAATACCAGCCAAGCCAGACTCCAGCTCCTATACCCTGATCTGAGGAAAAAGGCTGAAGAGCAGAAATTATCTTCTTCATCTTGACCTCTCTGAAGTTAACCCCACCAGTAGAGAGGGGTATCTATAAAACTGGTTCAGAATAGTAATTCCATTTTGTGAAAGATTTTGATACGGCCCATTTTTAGTATTATTATTTAGAAACAAAAGCATTTTAAAATTATGAAAGGCAATTGTGCAAGAACAGAATGTGCTGGGGCTGCTCACCCTGAAGGTCCTAGTCCAGGCTACCTTCCCCTGAGGACACATGCCACAGAACCCTGCTGCAGCTGACCTAGCAGGCAAAACCAGAAACCTTGTAACCTCAGGAAGATCTGGGCCATTGCTGTACTTTTCATTGGCATTAGGATGAGAGCTGGAAACCACTAAAAATCTGATCCAAATGCAAGGTGCACTCTTTCATTATTATTGATAAAAATACATTCAGAATATGCAGATGTAGAAGAAGGAAATTCACCACAGTTTATTCGAGTGAAAGCTAAGTAAAGTAATGAGCCTCACCTGACAGATGGCAGTCCTAACAATTAATATTCGAATGCATTGTGGAGAAGGCAACTGGAATTTGGTACAAAGATAATTAATTTTAGAAATGCATGGATCTCGTTCAATTTGCAACTTACAGACAATAACTTAATTTTTCATGTTTTAGCAATGATTTTTTTCCCTTTCCCAGCTCATTTGATATTTTCTAGGCATATACTTCTAGAGATTAAAACTTAAGATTTTTGATATAATAAGCAGAGTAGTTCTTACATGAATTTGCACAAACTATTATTATAAAAGATCATACCTGGATTTATGTTATAATGGAAGACAAACTATGGAGAAAGCATATATTTTGTCTTCAATTACATTTCCCTGTGGTACAGAATTACTCACAATTATATGGAGCAGGGTACTGGATTTGTATACCATTAAAATTCCTTTATATATGGTAGGAGGAAACAAATAAATTAATAGAAATATGTTTCATGTCTTTCCTAATTACAATCAACATTCTTTTTGGAATGACAGCTGTCAGAATCATAGAGTCATAGCACTGTAATCCAGCTAGAAAATCTTGCAGAGGAACAGCACATGCTGGGATCATTCCTGATGCTCTAAATTGACCAGAGAAGGTCAGCACAGAATAGCCTGAAGCGCCTGTTCCAGGCCAAGAGCCCAGGGAAACACAGCGTGCATCTAAATGCTGTAAACCCCAAGGCAAGAGCCCACACCAAAACTGTGGCTTCATACGAGGGAATGAAGCCTTGTGGTGAGACAGGGAGATATTGAAAGAGTCTCTCAAGAGGAAGAAGTGCAAGCTTCATTGCTTGAATAATTTAAATCCTAAATGAATAATACAAATGCAAATATACTAAAGGGAACTATCCACTGGCAGGGCATTGAGTAAATGGATATATTGATGGTTTTTGTAATTCTCTTTTCATACCTGTACCTGCCAATTCCAAAATGATCCCAAGTCAATAGGTTCCGAATTCCTAGGCATGCTAATGTAGTACATAATAATAGCAATAGATACTGTAGAAAAACTAACTTTTTGTGAATCCTTACAGAAAAGTTGCTTGCTGCCTTACTGTTTTCCCATGTGATGTTACCTTTAATAGATTAGGAAATTTAGCACACAGAAGTTCTGCCTTATGGATTTTACATTTATAATTCAAATTCTTGTCATCAAATTACTGTCTCAGAGTGAATTACATGTAAAATATACATTGAATGAAATCCAAAATATAACTTTTTTTTATTACTGATTAAACTAGCTGTAAAAGTAAATAGAAATTTTTAATCACTTTTTAAACTGTAATTTCATGCAGACACTTCTTTTGTCATCCTAAAAACCCGCTAGTCTTTCTCCTGTGTAGATATCTGAAGTCCTGAATACTAATAAGACCCATATGCAGACACAATAATGACGTATGCCTTAAGGCCAGATATAATAATTGCCTCTGAGAAATCTCATTGACATTAGTGGTCTTGCCAGGTATAGGAGCCTTTATTTTAGATGGAAACAGTGAAACTCAAAATAACCATAACTAGATCGAATTCAGGGTGAATTTTTTAAAACCAGTAATGAAGCATTCCCATTTTTCTGTGTAGGTAGCTGTGTAGACCATGTGGCTTTAGGATTAAGAATGACCTGGTGTCTGAGGCATCAGCACAGTGCAAGCAAAGACAAAGTACTGCTTGAAGGAACCAGCTCTGGCAGCAGCAATTGCCACCACACTCACCCAGTGCCTTTCTCAGTAGCATCAGCAGAGATTTGCTATTTGGATGTTTATGATGTAGTTGATTTCTATCTTCTCCAACAGAAGTAATTTGGCAGTCTGCTGTCCCCAGCAATGCAGACTTTACCTGAGCCTGAAGTGCAGACAGTCATAATCTAAATGATGATCATTATTATTGTGAAGGACTAAAACAAAATCCAGAGCTATAACTTGAAGTTCTGGAAAGACATAAAAGAGTAAAGAGATGAGAAAGCAAGATTGATATAAATGAATGGCGATGATAAGAGACATCAACCTGTCAGGGAATCACAAAGGCCATCTTAGCCTAAAATGGGATTCAAAATAAGGTTTCAGTATTGCTCTTGACAGCTCTGAAGACAATTCCAGCCTTATTTAAAATTGCAAGCATATATAACATAGGTGGATGAAAAAATTTTAGGGGCGTGCAGGATATATGTGGTAAAAGCAACACAAATGTCCTATGCTAGCTGGAACAATAGAAGGGAAGGGAAGGGAAGGGAAGGGAAGAGAAGGGAAGGGAAGGGAAGGGAAGGGAAGGGAAGGGAAGGGAAGGGAAGGGAAGGGAAGGGAAGGGAAGGGAAGGGAAGGGAAGGGAAGGGAAGGGAAGGGAAGGGAAGGGAAGGGAAGGGAAGGGAAGGGAAGGGAAGGGAAGGGAAGGGAAGGGAAGGGAAGGGAAGGGAAGGGAAGGGAAGGGAAGGGAAGGGAAGGGAAGGGAAGGGAAGGGAAGGGAAGGGAAGGGAAGGGAAGGGAAGGGAAGGGAAGGGAAGGGAAGGGAAGGGAAGGGAAGGGAAGGGAAGGGAAGGGAAGGGAAGGAACTACCAAGAATTAACTGTATTTTGCTAGAGCACAAAAAGCGTATATTCAAATAGGAATGCACTTAAACTTCTGTGTACAGGAGGGCATGCATAAGACTGTGAAAAGTCAAATATTATAAGAATGCTGGACTAAAACTGATTTCTGGGGGTTTTTTTCCACACCCAAAAATATGATGGGAAATATTATTAGAGCTATTTCCTGAGAGCCATCTTTTCCTGACAATACCAGGTTTAATTGCTAACTGCCAAGGTGTCGAAAGACATCAGTAATACATCTTTAGGCATATATATCTCTAAATTCTCTTAAGGAACTTGAGAAGGAAGTAGTTAAAATGCCAGTGAAAACCGTGTAACCACTATTTCAAAATCAGCTGCTCTCCTTGAGGCCAGGAAATGCCAAATATAGTTCTGCAGAGGAGCAGGCGCGCTCAGAGAGCTGTCCTTGGGCTGTGGCGAGGGTGGTGCCGCAAGGACCAATGCCACAAGGGGGCAGAGGACACGGGCTCGGCCACGCCGGATGGGTTCGAGCTCCGGAGACACCCTGCCTCGGCATTTTGGTCTCTTGCAAAGTTAGCAACTGTACAGATTTTTAGATAAAACATATCTCTATGGCATTCTTCATTTCTTTAATCACACTAGAGACGTATATTTATAATGAATTCAAACTTTCCCACTTGCATGCATATTTTCCCAATCAAATGCAAATTCTTCCACATTACTTTCTCTGTGCTGGTTGTTAGCTGTCCAATTTTAATATATTTTCCTCTCGCACTTCTCTATTGGCTTGCTACAGAAAATTATCAAGCAATAAGCACAACGAGCATTAAGCACTCCAGGAGCAATAGATCATCTACAAGACTGCAGGAGTGTAAATCACCACAATGAAAGATTTTCAGATGTCACCTATTGCTCCTGTAGTTATTACAACCCATCATTCTTGTGAATTCATTCCCTGCTAAAAACCGCATCTCAGATCTTGTCTTTCAGTAGCAGTTATCTTGCTTTCACTGAGGTTATCTTGATCAGTTCTAAACCAACCAACCAACCAACTAACCAAGGTGAATAAAAAGGAAAAAAGAGGGCTATAATATACATTCACATGATCAACATTAAAGTTCAAGCTACCGTCGGGAGATGGAACAAAAAAGGTTTCCCAGAGTCATGGAGTTCTGGTGCCTCCAGTTTCCAGGCAAGCATAGTGTGACTCTCAAATTTAACCTAAAGATGGGGTTTCAGTGGAATTTGAATTCTAAAATGTATTTTTATATTTTAATTTCTTTTTCTTGTTTTCTTTCCAGACAGGCATTTAAAGCCCTGGACTCTGGACTCTACTGGCCTGTAGTTGATCTAGTTTGCTATTAATTGCTCAATACTAGAAGCAAACGCTGATTGTTCAATAAAGATCACAGTTTTATTGTGATTATTTTTTATTGCTGTTATAGATATATCAAAGTGATGTTTTTAATGTAAAAATGAGAATTATGTCACTGCTGGCCATTATGACTTAACTAGATGTTAGGTATCACAGAAAGTGTTAAAAATAAATATGTTCCTCTTCACTCCACTACTGAGTTTGGGAACTTGATTACATTTTCAGAGAAACATATGTTTTTCATAAAGACAAAGAGCAATAAGAGAAAAATTCAACTTGAAGCCTCATCCACTGTCCAAAGGAAAAGTATTCAAAAATATTTTAAGAGATTTTTTCTCTAGTGTTTATCAGAGTCAAAGGAATGAGTTCTCCAAATATTATTACCAAAAAAATGGATGTTTTTCCTTTGATTCATACCTCTGATATAGAGATTTTAATATTTTTTCCTACAAATAAGCAATGTTCACTTACTAAGATTGATTACGTATCTGATTATATATCCCTTAACGTAGCTGAGGCTTTGTAATTAGTACACAGTCAATTACTATGAAGCCATCTTAATACAGTTTATGTATATATAAATTTTATTTTCAGACACCATTCACAGTTGTGTAAATCCGGATGATTCCGCTGAGATTAAATTAAATTAGTCCAGAAATGCACCTGTGATAAATATAGAGGACGACACAAGGTAACAGTGACACAAAGGGCCACACCTCTGAAAAGCTCACGGGAATAAGGAAACACCTGTTTGTGCTGTGGAAGAACAGGTGGGAAGCGGTGGTTTGCCGGCTCAATATCCTGTGCTTGCGATTACAAAGAACGGTGCTCAGGTGCCTCTCTTTTTTTGCCCTATGAGTTTATTAAGAAGCCGCCGGTGCTTTGCACTACCCTGGAGATGCCTTTCCAGCACCGCATGGCTGCCCCCATCTCCCTGCCCGTGTCACCTCGCCGAGCCGTGCTGAACGCACACCGTTCTGCCTGCTGGGTACTGCAGGAAGCCTTAATTACAGCCTGAAAATAATACCCGCTTCCCCCGGGAGCCTCCCTAGCTATTCCTGTGGGATGGGAGAAGCTGAGAGGAGCCAGGTGGGGGGAGGCTGGCGCTCCCCGGCCGAGCGCGCCGGCGAGGCGGCCCCAGCACCACGGCCAGCTCCGAGCGGCCCGGCGCGGCCCCGGCCCCGGGGCGGAGCGCAGCGCGGCCCCGGGCAGCGGCTCAGCGACGGGGCGGCCTCGGCACCCGCTCGGTGCCGCCGCGGGCCGGGCGAGGGCTCCGTGCCGAGCTCGGCCCCCGCACCCGCGGGACCCGGCGCGCTCGGCCCCGAGCGGAGGCTGGCACCCGCTCGGCAGCCCGGGAGCGGCGTTCGGCGCCGGGGGAATCCCCCTTCCTCCCGGGAGGGGGTCGTGCGGCGAGGGGAAGCCCTCGCCTGGGTCACGCCGCGTAGGAGGCGGCAGTCCCTTCCACCGGGGAGAGGAAGGATGCCGAGGGCTCCGGTGGTCCCTTCCCCCGCTCCCCCATCGCTCAACATCGACCCCTACTCGCGCCGCCCCCCGCCCCAGACGGGGCGTGTACCAACTTCCCTCCCTCCCTCCCCCGGCCCTGCCAGCGCCTGGGGCTCCCCGGCGGGCCACGCTCAGGGGCCGCGAAGGGGCCGGCGGTGCCGGGAGGGCGGGGACGCCGGGGCTACCGGAGGTGGCGGGGCCCCCCCGCCGCCATCGCCCTCGGTCCCCGCTGACCCCTGCAGCCGCCGCGGTGGGGGATGTGGCACGTCGCGGTGCTGCTGGGGTGTAGCTTATTCCTGATGCCGCTGTTTGTCGCCGAGTTTTGAAGAGATTTATTGGCTGGCTCTTGCTAAACCACGCTTGAGTAATCCGAGCTGCTGCGCGCCGTGGTGAAGCCCGGAGGGGGGGAACGTCACTCCCACTGGCAGCGGAGAAACATTAGTCTTCCAGCCCTCAAACCACCACTACAGCGTCGGAAACTGCCGGGTCACAGCCATTTGCTTTGGAAAATTGGCGATGTTTGGTGCTAGAGATCGATTACCCTTGTAATCTTTCCCCACCCGCCACCTCCTCCTGCTTACCCCACCCCTACCCGCCCCAGACAATAGCGTCCGAGATCCTCCAGGAAAAAAATAGAAAAGAAAGCAAGGAGAGAAAGAAAGAAAAAGAGAGAAACTGGGGGATGAATCTGACTCCAATAGGAAAAGCGTGTCTCTAGAAGTGGTGCTAATGGGAAGAGATTTCCGAGCTCCAGAGGACGATGATTTGTCACAAAGGGTAGCTGGCTCGGTGCTTTGGGCTGGAGCCGTGTAGGAGATCCTTGGAGAAGTCATTGTGCACAGAAAACCGAAGACCTGTACAAACATGCCTGTTCGCAGAGGTCATGTGGCACCACAAAATACATTTTTGGGTACAATCATACGAAAATTTGAAGGGCAAAGTAAGTTCTCGCTTTCTATCTATTTTGCTATAGTAGTTTTATTCTGCTTGTGACTAAATGGACAGCAGCTCCAGACTATTTTTAAGTTTGTAGCTTGCAAAGAAAACCCCGGAGGTAAGGAGGGGATCCCTGGTAGAAGTAGCAATGTTTTTGATCTAGAATACAGATTACTAGCTTGAATTATTGGCCAGTGGGGCTTGTTTGGGTTTGGATTTGGGTTTTTTTGGGGGAGGGGGGTTGGAGCTATTTTCCCACCCTATTTCAAGGAATAGTTTTTATCGTTGACTGTATCCATATTGTACAGCTATAGAAGTTATATCTCTTACCTTCTTCTGAATCAGTGAAATGGCTTTAAAAGCAGAATGTAGAATCTTGCTGTCTTTGCCAGGTCTAAAAAATAGGCTAGATTTATTATGATGATTGTTAATACTGTTAATAATAATTGCCTTTTCAAAATCAAGCAGAACTTCAGACTTTGATTTAGAGGAAACAGAAAATATGCAGAAGAGTTATTAAAGAGGAAATACTCTCTTACCTTGTTGTCATGACTGCATTTAGATATAGCTGTCAAATTTCTCTCTTTTTTTAATGTAAGTCTAAAATATCTATCAAACCAGTGCAAATGCATCCTCAGGGAGAGTCTGTGAGATCTTTTCCAATGCAGCAGTTTACTACCTGTCGAGGAGGCTGAAGCTGAAGTGTTTTTTCCTGGCCAGAATTCTGGCTTCCTATTAGCTGCGAGAAGGTCACTTGATGCTTAAAATGAATTTAATTTCGAAACAGTAGTTTGATATATGTACATTGATTTAAATATTTAGCATAATTTTAGTGTCAGTCTGGTGTGAGCCCTTACAGGTAATTCCAGTTCGTATACATCCATATACTTAGACCCATATTAGCATGTGTAACATTGATATTTTTTGAGAAAAAAATAGAGACAGTGCTACTACTAATTTAACTATATGCTAAGTTGGTGTTGCTACTCCAAGATTTTATGTAGTGTAGATTTTTTGACAGTAATAATGCACTAGCTACTAAATAGGCAAGTGATAGTGAAAGTTCAACATGATTGAAAGATAGCAGAAAAAGTAAGAATGAAATCTCCAAATATGTCGCTGTGTTCAAAGACGGACATATTTAAAATTTTGAAGACTTGCACTGTTTACTTGGTGTTATGTAAAAAATCTTTTATAAAGCAAGCAATCACCTTGTGAATTTGGGTAGCTAAAAAGTAATGTTATTAGCAGTAAGTGTACCATAGTCACACATTTATAATTACAATGGCAATAGTGTGTTAAAAAGGTAAACAGAAACAAACTAATAAGAGTTGAAAACTTTTGAACATGTCTTTGAGATGAGAGTTTGGGAAAGTAGGATGGATGGAAGCAGACAACTTCAGTGAAATTTGCAAAAAGTTTCCAACATAACAATCATTTCATGTACCCCCCCCCCTTTTTTTTTAGGAACTTTTCTTCTGTTACATTCTAGATAGATTTATTAAAATACTATAAATTCACTGTCATTCACCTCAATGAAAACCTCTATAGAGTAGATTGAGATGGACCTTACATCAAGAAGCCCTTCACTAAAGTGGAACCCCTTCCCAAGGCTTTATTTTCCCCAAAAGAAGCTGCTAACTTTTCAAGGACTTTCCTGGAGTTGCGTCTGACGGGAGAGCATTCATCACTTGGGCTTCAGTGAAGCCTGAAACAGACAAAATTTTTAAGTCAAAAGGAGATTTACAGACACTTGCATAGTGTGGTTTTATTTCCTTAAAAAAGGAATTATATTCATCTTTAATGTATTCTAAATTAATTGAAGTTTCTTTAAAAGTTATGATTCAAATTGTCTTTATTAAATGACTGAAAATCTCTTTATTTCAGGCATTTCGTGAAAAGAAGGGTTGTTCAGCATTCATCTCTGCAATCGACCCCATAAGAAATGTTGAAAGAGCACTAAAAAATGCATCACTTTCTTTTATTGCAGATAAAAAATTCATCATTGCTAATGCTAGAGTGCAGAATTGTGCTATCATCTACTGCAATGATGGGTTCTGTGAGATGACCGGGTTCTCCAGGCCAGATGTCATGCAGAAACCTTGCACCTGTGATTTTCTTCATGGGCCAGAGACCAAAAGACATCATATTGCCCAAATTGCTCAAGCCCTGCTGGGGTCAGAGGAGAGAAAAGTAGAAGTCACCTACTATCACAAAGATGGTAAAGTCTGGTTTTATTTTCAAAACTTTTTGCGTGTTTGGTTAGCAGTTGATTGGTAAAAGAAGTGTGTGTGTTGTATTGGCCAGCCCCTTTGCTGGAGGTGTTGTCATTTCTCTGAAGTCCAGTGAAATCCATTTGTGTGGATCAGTAAGGGAATCTGCCCTGAGAGTAGTGGGTGTGTGGAGTATGTCACTGCACACTCACTCTACCAGCTGAATGCAGCCAGCGCAGTGTTTGCAACTCTGGAACAAAAGTTCTTCTCAGTTGGTTTAAAGATGTAAATCACTTAAAATAGTCAGCATAGAGGAAGCGTACCTTGATTTAAATTTTACCGCGAAGTTAAAAGTAGAAAAAACCAGCCTATCATAAAGAAAGCATTAGCTTATAGAGAAAGGGAAAAGCGTTTTTCAGACATGGGAAGTAATTATGATACATAATAGTTATATGTAGAGTTTTGTTGTTGGTTGGGTTTGGTTTTTTTTTTAATTACCCAGTTATTTACAGAAACACCCATCTTTCAAATGAATTCAAGTAATTGATAATTGTGGTGTACCTTATTTTGTCTCTTGCTGTGTACACTCTTGGGAGAAGGAAAAGGAAATTCATATTCAAATGCTGAGCTTAAATTAGTTTTGGAGAAGTGCCAGTGTGTTGTTTACATCAATTTTAGAATCACATGCAATGTGCTCTCTCATTTTAAAGTCATAGAGTTAAATCCTGTTCTCAATAATTCTGTTGTTATCTTGGAGAGACTTAAGTAATATTATTTTTAGCTTAGGCTGCTATAATTCAGATAGGACTCAGGCCAACCATTCTACCCACGCTACCAATATTTAAGCATACTCTTGGTAACAGATTCTCAGTAGAACCCTTTATTCTTAGATCTGGTTTGGTGGTCTGGAGCAGATTTCGATTAAGATTTTTTGTAGCTGTGCCTTGGACATAGATTTCTCAGGAGACCTGACACTGTGTGTCTTTTACACATCTACCCTGTGTTTGTGTTAACTTGGCATGTGTTAAAAATAATATTGCAGAAGGAGAATGCTATTGCTAACTTTCACAGCCATCAGCCTGGAGCACTGCTTGGAGATGTGGTAGTTTAAAAGTCCTAAAGTCTCCCAAAACATTAGGAGGAAGGAAAAGCCTTTAAAAGTACTATTTATCTGTAAATTACCAGAGAATGATTGATAGATAGACAGATAGATCCTTTTCTAAAATGCTGAATTCTGAAATCATGTAACACACCATAATCTGTTTGAGACATACCAAAGAAATACTGTCCATAAAAGTTGCCATATCCTACATAAATAGTTTTGAATGCTGAGTTAGAGATTATTCATTGTAAACAATCTTATGCATAAGGGTTTTCAGTAACTTCACTTCTATGAATAGTTACTTTAATTGCCTCTATATTTTACTTGTCTAAATTTGAGCATGTGAACTGTATGATCTGCTAAATTTAAACAGGTGAATCAAGCAAAAATTGTCAAAATATAAGATAGGTCTGACACTCGAATGGCGATCTGTCAGCTTAATTGTCTGTATATACAGATTTTTTTGTTTTGTTCCACATAATGTTCAATTTCTTTTCAAAATGTTATAGAAAGCCTTAAGTCTATGTGGTGTCATGAAATTGAAACTACCTGTGTGATGAATGTAATGAATGTTAGTAAACATATTCTATAGTTATTCTAAATAACTGAAAAATATATGCCTCACTTTTCATTTCCACTTTTTCAAATTTTCAGATTTAGTTTTTCAATATATAGCATAGATACATATACTTATATATAATATAGTCTGTATATTGTAACATTATACAGAATAGTGATATGTAACAAGGTTACATTCCTCGAGGTTACAAAACAAAGTCAATTTCAAGAGTTTTCTAAGAATGTGAGAGTTAGTCCCTGGTTAGTGGCTTATTTTGCATTTGTGCTCTGAGTGAGTATGAGACTTGAGGTCAATTTCAGCAGTTTTCAGTTTTCAGATGTCAATTCTAGAACAGTCAGAAATGTAGCTTTCTACATGTGAGTAACCCAAGTTACTCCAATGAACTATCCACTGCTTAAAAGGTTAACTGACATTTTATTTCATGGCAAGCCATTGTGTAATATTTAACATAATACTAAGCATATGGAGGAGGAAGGCACCTCAGGAAGGTGTGACTTGCTGGAGGTTCCAGTGACCAGAGGTTCTAAAGACCGTATTGCACACTCCTGACTAAAAGCCCAGTGAATTGCAAATAAAACCTTATTCCACATCACACTATCATTTACTCTACATAAGCCACTGATTATATTAAAAAATACTCTAATATTTTGAAGTAAAGCAAATGTCAGTGGGACCACTTTTAAAGCTAATCTGTCATCAGAATTCCAGCAATGCAGATATCAGAAAGGGAATCAATCTATAAATAATGCTTTTTCTTTTTGATTCTAAATATCACCTCATATAATTTTAAAATGTCACAGCTTTGAAGCTCAGCTTAAAAGAAAATTCTTGCTGTAGAAAAATGGTATTGCACACACACACGGGAATTAGGATTCTGATGTTCTCTACTAGTCTGTAGTCCACTTTTCTAGATGAAAGTGCAGGAAAGTCCATATTCAAAAAATGGCAATTGCTTGAATCTACACTGCCTTAAACATGATAGGCAAAAGATAGAGTGGTCAAAGGAGAAAAAATTTCTATGTATGATGGTTGTATAAATGAGTAACCTGGATGGAGCCTGTTTCCCTTTTCACTGTGCAGTGTGGGGAGGGTGCAGAGAAGCATTGAATGCTTGTGATGGTTTTGTGTAATTGTTTAGAAGGCCCAGAGTTGGGCATCCAGCATGGCCTGGGCACCCAGCAGGCCCTGTCCCAACCACACCAGTTCTGCCTTCACAGCAGCTTTTGACTGTTCTAGTCCTCTGTTCTCTTCAAGTAGTGCCACAGTAGGCAATTACATAGCTACCAAAAGAGTTAATTACTGAGAAGAATGGTTAATGGGAGCAGATGGTGCCAAAACTAAAGGTCCAGATTTACAGGTTCTCATAGCACAAGTAACTCCACAATTGTCAGTGGATGTACTCATGGGATTAAAGACACGTAAAATTGCTTTTTTTAAATGTAAATATACCTTTTTAAAAAGAGCAGTAGATAAATACAAGTCACAAGAAGTATTATTTTGAAACGGATTTTTTTTCCAAGGATTGCCCATTAGGCATTAGCATCTGCTTAATTAAAAAATTATACTCTGATATCAAAGCAGCAATATCATAAATTCCTTACTATTTCACAATTTTTTTCACTAATCTTATAGCTATATGATCAGAATTATACTTGAAGGCAAGATATTGTTTATATAGGATATCAGTTCTTATTTTAATAAAGTTATTTATGGTGAAAATATTTGACAGCTTTTCCTTTGAGGACTCCATTTTGCAGTTTAATTCATTATTGCATAAATCATTCTTGACAGATGTAAAATATTGCTTGAGGTGGTAAAGCTGTAAAACTTTTGGATAAAAAGTATAATTATTTTGGGAATGAGAATGAGAATATATATAATAATATTGTAAAGTGAAAGTATTGTACCACACAGAATACATTTTTACTTCTTTACTTGTATGCTCTGTGGACAATAATGGGATATGTCTAAGCTTGCAGATGATATCTATTAAAGGAAGGTAGGATCATTTAAGCTCAGCTTAAATTTAAGCTTAGCCATCAGATATTCCAGGGTTGAGAAGGACTAAGGTATAGGTTTGAGCAAAGATAAGATCAAGCAATTTGCAGAGTGTGTACAAACCTCACAAACTACTTGCCATTTACCAGTTTCAAAAAAGTAATTTGCCAGAACTGACTGCAAATTAAACATACTTGCATTTTCAAAGCACATTTCCAAACTAATATCTTAAGGCCTTTTCAGCTCTTCTTCTGAGGAGGAAAATAATAATTGTGCAAACATGGTAATGAAATAAAGCGAAAATGGTATTAAGAATTCTCAAGAAGAAAGATCAGCTCTTCATTTAGGAGCTCATCATCTAGACTTCAGTCAGCACAGGCATTTTAGCACCTGCTTGCGTGAACCTACCAATCAATAAAAAACACAACTGAAAAGAAAGCTGCTTACATATGTGTCAAGTCCCCTTAGATTTGTTCTAGTGCAAGGGTCAGCAGCTGCAGTCTTGACCATAATTTTAGTGCCTTATCCAGAGCTGTTGAGATAGGCCAATGAATCCAATCTCTCTGACACCCTACTGGCGTAGGACTCCTTGACAGAAGAAATACTATCTGTCTGCATTTTGATAAAGAAAGTATTTCCCCACCCAAAAAAAAAAAACCAAACCTGTCAAAAAACCCTTTCTTAATGCAGGGCTTTTTTCCAGGCATTCTTAAAATACTCCTTGGATGAAATCCAGACTGTTACTGAAGGTGTTGGACTATTGGAAATAAATGAGGATATCCATTCTTGTGACTGTAGTACTGTGTTTCTACCTTAGACTTCAATACTTACCAAGAAAAAAACATTCCTTGCCCCATTCAGTGTTGCTGATTTTACAGCAAGGAGAAGCATCAGCAGTAAGACAATACCTCAGTGATCCAGATATCTCATTTACCCATCCCCATTCTGCTCAGAACTGTGGGTCACTTCTGATTCACATTTCATGTAGGATATCTAATGATTATGATAAAGAACCTCTTAGATATCCTAAGAAAGCTTATTTATAGGTCAATTTCAATCTTATTTTTCAAATCCTTGACTTTCCAATATATTCCTTTTTCTTTCCAGGTAAAGATGAATTGGTTTTAAATAAGGAGGGAACTTTTATAGAAAGAGATAGTATCTGAATAAATAGAACAACAGTTAAATTGATTTCTAAGTTATTCTCTTTCTCAGTGTTTAGGGTCAGAAAGGTATGAATAGATATACATCGTTTTAATAACTAATTAAGAATAAAATTGCTGATATTTTAGGTACTGCATCTTTAACAGGAAAAAAAAGTTAATTTGGAAAAATCCATTCTGACAGTTTTGAGTTCCACTATGGCACAAATAAAAAACCTGCAGGCTAGTGGTTCAGGAGTCTTTCATTTCAGTACAGTGTTAAAACAGAACTCCTCTTACACTGGACTTCCATAGGATAATTTAATATCAGGATTCAGATTGTCACAGGGCCAATTTACACCAATCAAGGGGTCCAAATTTCTCTAGTCGAAGCTAAAAAGAAAAAACGATTGCTGGCTTTAAAAAAGTATGCCGTAGCAGTAAGAAAGGTGACGCATTCTAGATTGAAATGCTAATGTAAGGTTACAATGTGATACACATCCTCAAAAGAGCTTCATTTTTTAATTAGGCATTGCTGACAACATTTTTTATCTGCTTTGAATATGCTCGTTTTAGTTGTAGTGAAAGCTATTTTGGGTTTGGGTTATGAGACAAAAAGAACAGATGCTGTCAGTCTATTTTTGGTGTCGTTTCACATGATTTATTGTGTCCTCTCTCAATCTTTATCGTGCATCCTTTCTAATGTTACATTATGATAAGAGATTGCATACTCCTAATTCATGTTATTGATTGGTCCTTTCCCTTCTTCACCAAATTGGCCTATATATCAAAAAGAGATGCTGAGAGCAAATGAGACATCATACCTGGCAATAGACAGAGGGGAAGAGCCACTGATGTTCTGATAGCAGCCTTTTGCATGTTTGGTATGAAATAAACTTCAGAACATGGCACTTTGAGTAACACCAGTGGTGACATGAGTGCTGTTCCCTCTGGTTCCAAGCAAAGGGAAGAGGATAATGGTGTGGGTTAGATTTTATGTTAGTGCTTTCAAGTCCAGTTTTAAAGTGTTTCCTACATGCTTGACTTAGTGTATGACTCAGTCTGTGTACTAGGCAGTCCATGCTCTTCCCAGCTAAGTATGGAAAAAGCTTAATCAGGCAGTATAGGATTCAGAGTAGCAAGACAAAGCTGACTATGGAAATTGCTAATTGACTCTGGAAACTGCATATCTCAAAAGCAATCAGAACTGTAGCTGTGGACCTCAGTCCAGTCAGAGCGGATAAATGACAATGACAGTGGGGTATTGTGGCTCTATAGTTACTCACTCGTTTCACATTGTCTGCAACTCTGAAAGTTCACATTTCTGAGGTGGGAACTATTTGTCTTATGATTTTGTACAGCTTGAAGTTTTTAGTCTAGTATACTGGAGTTTTTTTAAAAGGCAATAACATGCATATTTGAATAATTTCTTGGAAATTGAACTAAAATTTCCTTTTGAAAGCAGAATTATAGCCATAACTCATCACTAAATGATTTTTGACCTCCAGAATTTCCAAAGATATGCAATTTTAAGCTTCCTCACCAATTTTCTCAATGTAGGCTTTTCATTTCTCATTTTGATAATTCTTTAATATTGAAATCACAGTGAAATCTCATCACGAAAGATCACCACAAAGAATACCGAAATTCAATCTGAGAAAAAGTCAGAGTAAACAGTGTAAAGGGAAGGTCTTATCTTTTTTTGTTTCATTAACTGGATTCCAATTATAGATCTTATTATACCTGGTTTTGATACAGCCTTCAATTATAGCATGGAAGTGTTATCCACACAAAGAACCTATTCTAGCTTATTTGTTAACAGAGCCATCATATAATCAAAATCTAAAGATGGTATTTAAGTGTCCACATTATTAACTATTTCAGTACTGATAGTGAGTGGAAATGACTAGAGGAAAGCTTAGGCCAGAAATCACAGCTGCGTTTAGTACTTGACTACATGGTGAAATTTCTTGCTTTCCTGTCCTTGTTCCTCCATAATAACACATTACCTCATTTAAACCTCTGATTTGCCAAATTAGACTGCAATGGAAAACAGAAGGTCTTGCCTAAACAGTCATTTCAGAGAACCACAAGAATTTACTTTAAATACTTGGAAATTAGGATTTATCACAACATCTGAATACTGATCCTTGACAGTACCAGTTTGTGAAATCTTGGCCTTTTTTGAGCAAATGCACAGGACTATTTGGCAACTGGTTGTTTCTGTGGCCACAAACACCCATAAAGGCCTGAGAGCAAGATATCAATGCCTACTGACACAGGAATTAACTTGCACACCAACAACTTTCCTAGAATTAAATTGCAAAGTTTAGTTTTTGTAACACTGAGAAATCCTGATCTTTAGGCATTGGAGCACTGCTGTACAGTATACCTTTGCTAAGTAGTATTAGCTGAATCTCCATTGCTGCATAAAGAGACAGCAAATTATGAAAGAAACATGCAAAACAGACAAAACTGTCCTACATTTTTATCCACAGGTTAGACAGGCAGATACAACTTCAGAACAAGGACATATTAGGGGGTTTTGTCTTATACCTAGGCTACTTGAAAAGCTGTTAATTATCATGTAAATGTGTTGCATCACTAACATGCATGTGCTAAAGCACTTTCTCCCAGCTGTTGTCAGACTTTGGAGCCTGTACCCTTTTGAGATTATTTCTTAGAGCATTCTTTGCTGATTTTCATTCAAATCAATGCAAGTGGATCTCTGAAAATAGCTTGCAAATTTCCTCCTTTCAAAAGTCATTTATGTCAATCTGCTTTACTCCTTCCTCTCTGGAAAAAAATTGCCAGATAATCTCATTAGTATTTTGCATGTTTGTGGCATTTCTTTTTATACTTTCAAAAGGACATGAAACTCAGTAGTCCATAAATCCTATTGTCATGGCAGTTAAGGTAAAATAATGTTGCAATTCTGTCTACTTGCTAAAAAAGTCGAAAGAAAGAAAAAAAAGACCCTAAAATCCATGCCATTTTAAATAATGAAAATAAAAGAAAGGAAAATGTGTTCCATTTTTTTCCATTTTAAGTGCCCAGTGTTATTTTTGCCTAATAAATTGATTCCTGGTACATTTTAACACCAAAGTCTATCCAACTGAAAGAACTCTTCCCAGAAGGACTGTTTCTGGGGTCATGGACAACATAACCATATTATGTGAGAGAGTGGTAACAGCCTTGAAGTACAAAATCAGGTATCTATAAATCAGCATCTGAGCCTTCTCTGTGCATTAACAGAGCAGCTCAGTAACTCGTGTGAAAGCCTATGTATAATGTCAGTCCTGAGCCAGTCCATGCTGGTTTGCTGTTCAGAGCATGCTTTGCAGAACATCCTTAGCCTTTTATAAGTTACAATGATTGTTTATAGCAACAAAAATGTGGGCACCTAATGCACATAAGCATATTTAGTGTTTTACCCACAGAGTTTTAAAGAAAATTTTTGTAGTTTTTGAGATAAAGAACAGTTTGAGTACTCTTTGTGGATGACCACAAAACTGTAATAAAACCTTGTTCTTCTTTATCCTAAAACTTGCAAATCCCTTCTTGTGTCAGGATTAGGAGTAGGATCTAAGGACCTGCTCCCAAATGCCTAAAAAGTTAATTAAAAACTACTCACTTCTGCTGCAGCTACAAGCAGAATTAGTGTCTGATTTTGTGATGTTTGTAGATTGGGGGCTGGGTGTGGGTGGCTTCCCCCTCCTGTGCTCACGGTTATTTAAAGAGCGGAAAAGAGGAAGGAATGCATGGTTCACAGACCACTCTTCTTCCTAGCTGATGGGTAGGCAAGGCTACCATGCAGATCTGTTTCCATTCATTTTTGATTGCCTTTTGACCTCATTTGTAAAAAAAAAAAAAAGCAGATCCTGCACTAGCAGAATTACCAGTAGCATCATTGTCTCTGCAGAACTCAACATATGCAAAACATAATTATTAGCCAGACAAATACATTGTGTGTGGCTGCTTGAATTTCAAACATAATCTCTTTAGCATTTAAATGTGCAAAGAGCATTTGTCCCTGCTTCATGGGAATTGATTGAATTGCTTCCCTTTTAAATAAAATTTTATTCTTAATCCCTTTTCACCTTGGGATATTTTTTCTGTGAATGAAAGAAATAAAGCACTTTATTTCCACTCTCTAAGAAATATCTGAAGATGCCAACTTTTTTTTTTAATGATGGAGAAGCAAGTTTATACATTTAATCTTGATTATTACCTGGAAAGTAGATTTTCTAAATGTTTGGGGCGCTGTTGCCTCATAGATGCCACAGGCACTAAAATATCAGATTTAACTAAGTTATCATAGCTATGAAGAGCACATTGAGGTTGAATTACTGCAAGAAAAAATAGTGACCTGAAGTTTTACATGTAAAATCAAATTAAGGAGTTAATTTCCAATTATATGTATATACTATGATATATATTATGATAGTGTATTTCTCCTTCTCAGAAGGTTTAAGAACCATTTTGAGGAACTACCAAAAGTACTTCCTACCCCATCACAGAATGCAAACTGATATTCTATAGTTCACAAAACTTCTGCTAATAAAGCACTTTTCTTCTTAAATACATTCAATCACAGGAAGTTTGAACTGAATGGCAAATTAAAGGGGCTTCTAATGAGCTGATTGGCTAATGCGGTGAGTCTTTTACCTCAAAAGACCCATTTTAACATCAAAAGAAGTATTATTCTGGAAAAGCTCACTGTTCCAAAACATTCTTCGCTATTGCATTTTCACACTATCCTCTTCTCTTTCCAATGCAGTACACAAAAGTTGCATTGTAACATTTCCCAGTGTACATATATGTATAAATGTCGCAAAAATCCCCAACATGATCAAGTCTAAAAAATGGATAACAGAGTGAGAATAGAAATTGGTATTACAGGGAATAGTTATGTTAAACTACCTGTAATAGGAATTGTACTTAATAGGGATTATTGTGATATGAGCACCTCAGACCACGGGTCAGGTCCAAGATGATAGCCTAGGTAATGCAGTGTCTCTCTCCTGTCATAATAAACAATAATTTCCAGAGAAACAACTTCTTGTCTTACAGAGATCAGACATGACCCTGAAGTGCTAGTATGGGGTTAGAGACAGCTGGGGCAAAAGTGTCCAAACTGAATGGCAGAAGTGTCCAAACTATTTCTTTTTCTTGACATAGGATTAAAAGAACACAAAAAGAACACAAAGGTGGAATCAACTCCTGTGTCAATTTCAGCCCTCAGCCTTTCCAAATTCCATATAGAAAATAGAACTGCCAAATAAATGACTTATAAAAATACAGGAGGCTTGGCTAAGAAAGTTCAGTGGCTGCTAAACTCATGCTTTTTTCAAACAGAAAAAAATTATCATTTGCAAGTCTCACATTGAAATTTGTTGTGATATTTGTAGCACTTATTCAGGTGCTACCACTAATCAGTCATAAAGAGCCTGTGCATCAATATTTTTAAAAAAGCAAAACTTAACTGAGTATTATTTGTGATTAACTGGTGCTACATGTATTATGCAACAAATAGCGCTTTATTTCCTCCTCAAAACAAAAAAAAAAAAAAATCACTTTTCAAAGTTCTAAAGAACAGAAATTTTATCAAACTTTAGCTTGATCCAGCTTTTTAAGTGTCCATAATGTATTCTGAGCTTCATGGTCCTGAATACTTGTGAGATCTACATGAAGTTACCAATGGGGGAAAAAAAATACATTTCCACAGGATATAATATATCTGATTAGATTCAATTACCATATCTCTAAAATTTATTGTTAACCAGGTATATCCTCATAACCTAGTTCAGATTGTAACTTATTCCTCTCTTGGACTTCACCCTTTGTTTGTATCTTTTTTTTTTTTTTTTAACTGGCACAACCTATATAACAAGTAATGCTTTGTTTCAAATGGGAATCATTAAATAGCAATCACTCAGATGTATTTGCTTCCAGAAAGCATTCTGTTAGCATAGCACATACTCTAATATATAGCATTTTACCATTCCAGTATAGGAAAGAATTCTTTTCTTAGATTGGTCTTTTATAACCATCGTATTTTCATAGAATCCAGGAGCATTTAGGTCAGGAGGAAAATTGGGAGGTCATCCAGTCCAGTCTTCTGCCAAAAGCAAGAGCAACAGAGAATTCAGAATAGGTTGCTTAGGACTTGCCCAGTTGGATTCCAGGATGGAGCCTCTCTGGGCAACCTGTTCCATAAACCATCATATTGAAACTGGTTTTTCTTTACACCAATTTAAAGCATTGTCTATCTTTTGCCATGCACCTCAGTTGAAGACCTGCTTCCATCTCCTGGTAATTTCCTCATGCCTATTGAAAGACTTCTATTAAGTCATCTGGAGCTCTCTCTACTCTAGGCTCACAGCCAAAGCCTGTTTCCTCAATCACTCTGCAAAGGACATGTGCACCAAGTCCACATCCACCTGGGTGGCCTCTGCTAGCCTCATTCAAGTTTATCACAATTTCTGTTGTATTAGGGTTCCAAAGTTGGATTCACTATTCCAGGTGTGGTCAACTGAGCACTGAGTAAAGGGGGAGTATCGCTTTCCTCAACCTACTGGCAAAGCTGCTGCTGATACAGCCCAGTATGTTTTATCCTGGACACGGCTGGAGTCAAATTTCTCAACAGATCACTGTCTGAGTGCTTTTTCACGACCTCAAGGTTCAAACCTTTCCCAGACTGAGGCAGTGAATCTGCATCCACTGTCACTAAATCAACTTTATCTGCATCCACTGTCATTAAATCATTCTCCCCCCACTCATTAGCAGACTCAAGTTATACTTGTTCTTTCTTTTACTGCAAACATACTAGCAACACAAACCCTTCTTGTTGTCCTTTATATCCCAAGAGTTTCAAATCTAGCACAGCTTTTCCAAAACCATCCCAGCATGCCTGGGCAGTGTTTTAGTATTTCTCTCTCATAGCCTGTCTTTGCTCCCATCTCTTTTAAATACTGTTTTTGTTGCAGGTGTTCTGCTGGTTTTTGTTTGGTTTTTTTTCGCACTGGAGCTCAGTCATAAGTTCTCTGTAGAGCCAAATGGTATTTGAATACATTTATTCATTTTTCTCAGTATTTGAATGGACTGATATGGTGCTTGAGAAAGCATTTTAGCAATACCTTCTCCAATGTTTGAAAAACTAATGAGTTAGATACCATACTTCTTTTATTTTTCTTCTCAATTCAGCAACCCATATGTGGGTATTTTACATATCTTTTATTATACTAAGTAGCATCTATGCTACTTTTATGTATTATTCTTATTCTTTCTTCAGTGGTTTAGTATGATGTCAAGTTTTAGATATTGAATTTTGCATAACTTAGATACTCTTATTCATGCATTTGGAAATAATTTTATATTACACATAGAAGAAGGCTGAAATTGCTACCTAGATATTTTTGGATGGAACAGCTTTTCCAAATATCATTACTGATGTGCTACGTGGTATAAATTCTGTGTTGCTACACCTTTTATTATGAAGAAATCAGTGTTTTCCTGTAATGGAGATCAATTAATCTGGCTGTTAGGCAGCTGCCTGGTTTTCTTTGGTAGATTTTTCATACAAAAGTGTTTGAGTTTAGAAGAAAAAAAAATCCTAATGCTTATTTTGCTGTGCATTACAGTTGTCCAAACCAACTTAATGCTAAAGAAAGTTGTGATGGACTACTAAGTTTTAGAACAGCTAATCAGTTGTCTTACACTGGAAGATAAATGCAACTTCACTGGCAACTATCCAGAGCATCCCTAGCACACATTATTGAGCACTTCATTTTCATCACTAAAGATATGAAAAAATCAGATCTAAGAAATATTTTTCACACTGTCGAATTATTTCAGTGACTTGCAGTAGTGAGGTAATATTACTGAAAAACTGTCTCATCTCAAAAGAAAAAGTTTATTGCTAACATTTCCTTAGCCAGGTCATAGAAAAGACAACATTTTCTTCTCCAGTTCTCTTCTGCCCTTTCTAATTTCATATTTTCTTCTGAAAATTATAGCTTTGTCCTATACCCTTTCTTCCAGTTTAGTGACTAGGGGAGGTAGAAATCTGTTTTCTTCAAGGGTTAATACCAGCTTTTTCCTTTAGCACAATATCAACTCCCCTTCCCCTACCCTGTGGAGCACAATCAGTATGGAAGTGTGCTACCTCCCAACAGGAGCTCAGCACATCTGCCTGCTGGCATCGATGGCACTCGGCATCCTGCTGGAGCTGGCCCCTAACGCAGACACAGCGGCAGAGCATCGGGAATCCTGCGCCTTGTGTGCCACTGCAGTGATGTCAGACCCACGGGTTTAAGCAGTACCTCTTCAAATGCCATCATTTAGGGATGTGATTCCATGTGAGGATATTAAAAGAGAAAACTAAGACATAATCCTACTGATTTAAGACACCCCAGCTGGGGAGCCTGACAGCCTATTCAAATTTGCAACCCATTTCATATTTTCTCTCAGTTCTTTACCTGTAGACAAGGACTGTTAAACAAGCACTATATGACAAAGCATATTTAATGAATATTATTAATGATGAGTTCAACTGCTGCTTGAAGATGTTGATAAGCTTAATCAAATATACTTCCACTGACTAAAACAGCACTGACAATATTTTAATTTTATTATTAAAATAATTTCTCTCCATATTCCATGCATATTTAACACTTACAGATCTCTCTGTTTCATGTAGGGTTTTATTTTTAATCATCCTAATGTGATGTTTGAAAATTCATAGATAAAACCTGCTTTATTGATTGCCTAAAAGGAACTTTCCTTTTGCTCTCTGCCTGTTACAGATAAAAGTATCTTGAGGTTGTACAACAGCAGTTCCTGGTGTTACATTAGAAGTGCTGGTTGCTCCTACATCAGTTAATTTGATGATGCAGAAGAGAAGACATCTAGCATATGCATTAAATATAGTATTATGCGAGGATCTTTTAATTTATGCATTTTTATTTAATTGTGTTTTTATTTCAGTTCATATGTAAACCATTCCTACATCTAAGGTAGTAAGTGAGAGATTCACACACTGAGGATTTAATTGCACCCATTTCTGCATTCAAGAGATAGAGTACAGTGCTCGGGGTAGCAGCTTGTATGTGCTTTATTTCTACATAGGATTAATTTAGCATGCATAGTACTGGGACATGTGTCTTATTTTTAATTTAAAGGAATGAGATTATACAAATCATTTCTCATTCTTGGACTGGACCAAATATTCCCTGTCAGATTGCCCATGACAAGCTGATTGCAAATGTTGACTTGTTTTTCTCAAGAACAGTTAAGGATACTTGGCCCTACAAGGCTCGAGTAAAGTCAGATGTGGGCAAGAGCCAAAAAGATGGCTTTTCTAGCCTTGTTTCTGATACTGTGCTTTGCAGAGAAACAGTTTTCTTTACACACAGTTATTACAAAAAAAATTCTCTTGATTAACATAACTTTCAAAATTGTGTTTACAACCGATTTATTTATAGTCTTTATCTAAAGCAAAAGACTTGTAAACTAAGGTTTTTGAATAACTGAAAACCTTTTATGTTTTTATATGGATTTGAAATGTTTGAAGTTATTCAATAGTTACATATTTAATAAAGGCTTTACAAATATATGCATTTTTGTGACTCAGTTGAAACACATCACACTTTTAATGATCAGCAAGTCACTGTTTTTTAGATACACAATATATTATAATGTACAGTTTGCAAACAATTGTGAGAGCAAAATAACATGCAGGTATTTTAAAACTGAAGCATTTTCCTACTAACTTCAACCCTAATCTTTAGAGTTATGGCATATTTGTTCTTTGAAGTTACATTTTTTATTCTGGTATACCCAGGATAATAATAAGAAATTTTAGAGATCAGGGCAGTGAGTTGAACCACTCAGCCCAGGTCTATTTGCTAGGAAAAAATAGGGTCTTATTTTAAAGTTTTAATGCTAAATAGAAACCTTTTTTGAGTACAGGATTGACAGTTCCATTAAGTCTACCTAACCAGCCTTTCTGAAGTGCAATAAAAAGGGTAAGCAGAACCTCTGGCTAAAGAGGTACCTTGCATCACCTCAAAATGCTTTTTCCAAATCTTGCAATGGTAAATTCAGCTTTCCTTTTGGCATTTTAAGGGGTATAGAGACCTTCATGCATCTCTTTGTTGGAGCTTGATATTGGTTTACATTTTATGGGAATAAAACACCAGAACTGTGATGTTGAACTAAGATCAGCAATCAAAGTTAACATTCTACTTCTGAGGTATTATCTGTAAAGGAAACTTCCCAAAACTGATTGGAGAATAGTAATGAAAGCTCCTTATTACCTGTCATAGACATAACATCTATATATTGCAGAAGAAAAAAAAAAAAGACTAAAGGAAAAACCAAACAAGCAAAAAAACCCCCCAAAACCAAAATGAAAGGTTTTTAAGTCTGTTTGTTTTGTGCTACCAATACTTTCAGCAAATTGATAATGTTATTATGTAACAGCAGTGCAGAAAGGAAAATTCTGCTAGGATTGAATCAAGTTAAAATCTGTTTTAGTTTTGCCAAGTGTATCAGCCTTATATATATATATATATATAAATATAGAATAATAATATAAAAGTACTATTGATATCTTTTTCATTGCTTCTACTTATTCTTATTTGCACTTATTGTTCACGTTACCTCTAAAATAAATATCAGAGAATGGTGAAACACAGAAGAGACAAATTACAAACTCACTGCTTTTCTACAACTGTTTTCTTCAGAGCAGCTAGCAAAATCTAGCACTGAATATTCTTTGGTTTTGGTAGCAATGTTGTTTTTTAACCTGAATACAGTTTGTGGTAAGTACAGTAAATAGCTTCAGATATATTTATTATGGTGTTGTAATCACTCATAATTATATAATTGGTTGCCTAACACTGTTTATCAATTATATAGTCAATATTACACATGAAATTGGCTTGGCTCTGTGTTAAAATGAAAAAGTCAAACAGAAAGCTTGATGTACCCCTTGAATTGGAGCCCTGGTCAGACTTCAGGAGTGAGGATACTCTGGAGAAAATGTTTATTACAGGCCACTCCAAAATGAAAGAAAGCTTATTAGGTTCTCTAAGAAATATATAAGCACAATAAGAAAACTAGTGCATAAATGACTGTACAAGAGTGCATGAAATAATTTGCTTCTTGGCCAAACTGGGGAATAAACACAATAGAAATGATTTTTTCAAGCTCCACCCTAATAACTCTCAGGTCATGGTTCAACTCAGTCATTTTTGCAAATGCTCAATTTCTCTGTGAAAGCTTGGGAGCTTAAGTGAGTATTATTGCACCACACAGAGAAGTTTGCAATATCTGCTAAGCCCAAAAACTTGGCTTCAGTCTGCCAAAACAAGAATTGAATATGACTAATATTTTAAAAATTTAGGATGAAGGCTTTTACTTCAACTTTGATCTTCTGGGCAGGAAAAAACAAACAAACAAACAGTAGAGAAAAAAATGACAGACATATATATAATTAAAATATCACTTTAATTTCATTAACTATTAAAAAAAATGTGACTAGTCCCATTGTATAAGTCTCATTAATATCAACAATTAATAAAACTTTATGAAATGTGCAAAGAGGAGTATAAATAATTCAAACACTGATCCCAAACATCCTATACTCAAAAACAGGGGCATAGAGTTTCTTGAACAAAACATTCTTAAAAACTCTCAAATGTAAAATTTATAATAATTTTGAAATTGGAAATGTTGTTGAAAGTGAGTCCTCCTTAAAATCTATGTTATATTCTTAAAATCTTCACTCTAAAGCAATTGAAGCATTTCTGTGAGATGAAAACTGGTAAAAAAGCTTTTGACCTAAAATGTTTAGCCTCAGATTCTCTGAAATTCAGTAAGTTATAAGCTGATATATGATTAGAGATAAAATTTACATTTTTTTATCTTTAGTTTTTACACATAATATAATATCTTCATATGATTTTAATATATCTTATGGGGAATAATAAAAATACTTATGAAGTAGGTCTATAATATACTGATTGTAAGATCCTGTACTATCCTTTGTATTGCATAGAAATCAAGGAAAAAAAATCTATGGTGCTTTCATTTGATAAATATATTTATAAATGGGGCAAACAAAAAAGTATTCTTTACATACCCATCATTATGTTATTAAATAATTCTAAAAGATTTATAACTACTTTTTGAAAATTTTAGAAAGCTGAAATGTCTGCTTTATTTCACCAGAAACACCATGCTGGTTTTATAATTCCTCAATGTCTAGGCCATACTTTAAATTTCTGTTTATCTAAATGAAGGTACTGATACCTAATATTTCTAAAGGTATTTTTCCTGCTGCAAACAGCAGACCAATTTCCAACCACCTTTTCTAGTTCTCTCTCTCTGCTTAATGCTCTCCTCTCCAACCTGTCACTTATTCTTGTCATTTGTTTAGTTGCATTTCATTTTAGTCCAGCCAGAAAAAAACAAGATTTTCCTAATTGTAGAGACATACAGGCTAGCACAGGGTAAATGGATATTTGATAGTTTCATGGGAAACTGGATTACAATTCCCATTATAAAACTGGTTTTTATTCCTTAAAGCACTTTCTGCCACTGCCCCTGAACTCTATGCTCCCAGGCACAATACACATGAGTCTACAAGGGAAAGATCATCTCAGGACAAATCTCTGATCTTTTAATAAATACTGAAGACATCAGTAGATGTCAATAGGTTATTGCACAACTTTATGAATGAGCACAAAATCAGAACAGGTCAAGACCGACAATTAAGTCATGATCAGCAGTAGTACTTATTTCAAGGTTATATACAGAAATCAAAGATTGAGCACATATTCCTATGGAGAAGCTTTTCATCAGAATTTGCAAGAACAGTCATTTTTTGGAGAAGGTAAAACAGCCAATATTTGTACATGTCCTTCCTATTATAAAATTTCAGAAAATTTCAGGAAATACATTTTTTCACTAACAACTACTAAAAGGTAAACTGTTGTTCCAAATACAAATTTCCTTAGAAATTATCTATCCATTATGCCTTAAATTATTTCATTGAATAAAAGCATTCCATGCCATACTTAGGCAAAGAAGCAGGTGGTAGAAGTTGAGCAGACAGCAGATTAAGAACAAGATCTGTATGAAGCATCCAGATACTTTAGGGACAAGGGCAAAATCTAACTAGGTACCCATAAATATGTTAATTAATTTTCCAGTCTTCCACTCATGTAAAATGAGTACATGGAAAATTCAAGAATCTTTATCCTTTGTGTCCTTATGCAAGAGTTGGTGGATGGTATTACAAGCTTTCCTATTTATCAACACAGTGCTACATGTTTTACCAATTTCAAAGACGGCAGGACTTCTACTGCCATGCCCCAGATCACCAGAACTCTTCGAACAGTCACTTTGGTGCACATTTTTTTCTTAAAACCTCTACAGCCCAGAGAGAGTGTTGGAAGTGAAAAACCAGAATGTGACCTGATACATTTATCCTCATCTCTGAGTGCTTCCCAAAATAGGGACATACCTATCGGATGTGTAAAAGAACAACTACTGTGTGCTCACTAACAGCTTGTAGGAGAATTTTTGAATACTGAGTAGGAGGAGAAATGACAGCTGACCAGGAAATAGGGTTATTATATGTTCTTTTTTAAAAGCATCATTTTGAACCATTTCCACAAAAACACTACTCAAGGTTAATGAAGCAAAAACAAACTTATCATTTCATCCTAAAGACTGAACATCAAATGCAGTATTATCTCTAATACTGCATTGCAGTATCACTTCTGGGTTTCTGTCCAAGTCTTGGTGTGGGGCTCGAACTCACGGTTTTCTGACGAGCTTAAAAACCTACCGTGATCTCAACCATAAAGGCATTCACCCTACTTTGAATTATGCAGCAAAATACTTACTGTTGTTGCACAAATAGTAGGAGTGTGATACAAATAATTGACATTTTATAGAAATAATCATAAAATATAAAAATAAGCAGGGCCCTAAATATTACAGAAAGACAGTTTAAAGACTAACATATACTGCATTAAGTACTTTTATTTCTCTTAAAAATATTTGTTGTATTGCTACAGCAAGATAAGTAGATACTAAATTACAGTGCACAGTGTTGTTACATCACTTGAGCAATTTCTTCCAGCCTATTGCAGAAATAGGACTAGACCCATTAAGCTAATCATCTTATTGAAATTGCATTACTAATATTTAATTTAATGCTTCTTTTAAAATGTAGCAGCCCTCCTACAAGAGCTAAATATTCATGTGTATGGCACAAAATGTTATCTTAGGACTTCACTTGTAGCATGTGGCTAAACTGTGGTACTCTCTTTGTGTTAAAGGTGACTGGTTTGAATTCTACAGAGATTGTTATGACTGCTAACAGCTGCTGTAATCCAGAGGTACAACTTAGCTCATGCCACCATCCAAATGAAAATAAGAGAAGACAACTGAGTAATGAAATTTTGACTGAGGGTACAGATACCATAATGCCTTATTTCACCATAGTGTTTGAACATGCAGGGAGAAGCCAAAATTAGTGCAGTTTCTATCAACTGGCAACTCTCATCATCCTTTTTTGAAAGCTGACCCAGAAGCAGAAGCCAGAGACAAAAGCTTGCTGATATATACAGCATTATTAGAGAGAAACACCATAGCACTTCTGCATTCCAGTTAAGGTTGGGAATGAACCAGTGTGAACCACTCATATTATGAACAAATGTGAGAATGTTGTGAACCACAGTTTGGCAATTCTTTTATTTGGTGAACTGAAAACTGGAGAGGAAATAAGGCAGCTCTGAGTCAAACAAAAGAGCAGAGTTGGGCTGGGGAAAAGAGATAGTGAGTGATAAAGAGAGATAAAGTCAAAGAAAAAAAAAACAGAGCTACTGCTACAAGGTGGGAAAGTTGTCAGTAGGAATCTTGCTAGCCACAAAATGCCTCATCAATGGTGTAATTTACAATTTCATAGCCTGAAGCTGTCTCAAGAAACCTTTTAAAATTTATGTGCACTTTCTTTGATGGAAAATTTCCCCAGATGAATGCAAAGTCATAAATAGTTTCTGGGTTCAGTCTGCATTTACTATTTATTTTTGTTTAAAATAATAAATTATATAAATTTAATCTAAAAGCTTTTTATATTGAACTTCAGAAACATTTTTGGCTAAAGTGATATATATAATCACTCTTTGTAATTTTATATATATATATATAAAATAATACCAAAACAAACAGCTTGATAGTATTCCTGCTACAAAGATGAACACAGTAGCCTTCTCTCCTCCAATGTACTTGGTAAAAATAAAATTATAAAGCCACTTATAGTGCTGTTATAATTGACAGCATCCCTTAGGACAACACAACTGGCTAGATTCTCTATGAGCACCTTGTATCATGCATGTAAAAAGTGCTGGCCAAAAGGGGAGGTGTAAAGAGTTTGTACAGCTGGATGCCACATTTCTGGCAGCTCTGAGTGTCAGCGCAGTCTCTGATATAGCCCTGATATGACTACAGCTGTACTTCAAAGGTCTGTGGGTATAACACATTTGTACACATGCTCCAAAACAAGTAGTTCAATTCCTGGCTTAAATGTCTTTGTTTTCTTGCTAATCCATATCGATACTTTTTAAGTAGGTCTTTGGATATGAGGATTGTAAATGCAAAGTGTTCAGGATGTTATACCAGCAGGAAGTCAGGAAGATCAGAGGAATAACAGACAGCAAAACCCACGCTGATAGAGAAGTTTGGTTCCTTACTAATTAACTTCAACTGTGATTGAAATTACTTGTTTTGAAAAAATCTATTCACATTTCTTCTTTCAAATTTCCTAGAAAAACTGTTTCATACCAGACTTTGTTAGGTGAGGAAACATGCACGCAGCTGAGACCTAATGAAAGGATTAGTCTCTTACAGCACAGATTGAAGTCACTTAGGCCTTTTACTGTGACAGGATAAACTGAGACTAAAACTTAATGCCTTTCAAGCTGTTAGGCAAGAGCTCAAAAGCACTTTCTAGCAGCTCCAATCAAAGCCTGTAAAGTTCTGATCTCTTTATTACAAATAGTAGAAAGGATTTTAAAATATTATTCTGCAATCTAACTCCAAAACTAGGGGTATGTATTTTGTCCTTTTCCAGTCAGCAATTCTCTGATTTGAATGAATCTTTGCAGCACCTCACTAAAATTGTCCCAGATGGGTGCATCAGTTTAAGTCTAATTAGAACGAGGGTTAAAACTGCATGCAAGTGCATATTAAGCTAACTTGGAGTGGTATTTAAAATCAAAAACACAGGCCAGGAGAGGTTTTATCAGAGCCGAGACTGATTTGTTTCTTCCTTGCTTTTAACTTCAGGATTAGAAAAATGAAGGAGATGCTTTGCTTTGGAATTCCCCTATTTGCTTTTGCTTATTAGTGAAGATCAAAATGTACCTGACCCTCTTACAGTACCCATGCTGCTTTACTTTCCTGATGTTGTGAATGATCCTGAACTAGAGCAGTCATTACTTGTATCCTTGTATACAAGTAATGTTTCCAGTATAGTTGAAATATTTTCCCCATATTCTGTTTTTTTTTTTTAAAGAATTGTGCTTTACTTCCAGTCAGAGATTTGTAGGACAATGAAAGTAAATTGCTATAGTTATCTTTTACCCCCTGCAAATATGAAAGAAAATAAACATGTTCATTCAGATACTCAAATATTCAAGACAGCTTCAATTCAACAAAAGTGTAGGTAAACCTTCCCTTTTAATGGCATAAGTTCCTAGTTGTATCATCTGAAATAATTTCTTTTGCTGTTGTATAAAGCATAGCTGTATATTTTCCTTTATGTTGCTCGGTTACAGAATTATTTTTTTTAAACTGCAGCATAATCGTGTTGCCTAATGAATAAATTATATAACACATTTAATCCTGATTGATATTTCAGTAAAGCTCAAATTATTCCTGCTACTAATTAATGAGCACTTCTGTATCTGCAAAAGATGATTTAACTAATCCAATGTATAGATTTTCTTGAGGCTAATTGTTAAGTTTAATGAACCAGATATCTCCCACTGAAGCAAGTGTCTGTGTTCTTACACCAAGCAGCTAAAAAAAGTTGTAGATCCCCTTGCACAATAGCAGTAGTTATGGATCAAAGCCTCTTCTGAACTGTCTTCTGCTTGTGAAGTGTCCTTGACTTTAATGGGAATGTGCAAGTAAAATACAGTTTTCTGCAGTGCTATGACTTCAAATGTGATTCTGTTCTCCTAATTTGTGTTCTGTTTAACTTTAGATAATTTTAAGTATCAAAAGTAAAATAAATACAATGAGGAAACTCAGATATGAAATTGAGTCTATCTGAAAAAACAGCCAGAGAGGAAGGCACTGGTGAGGATCTGTTTCAGGGAATGCACAGATTACTGACCAGCAAGCAAAACCACAATAAAAGCCTTTTCAATACACAGTTTCTCCGGAACTTCCCCATTTAAAGCCACAGATAAATTTAGCAGGAAAGAAATCCATTAGTAAAACAAAATGCAGCAAAGCAATTGAACACAACTGGAGTCTCAGACAGACTTGCTATCAGCTGCCATTACTGGCGTGCAGCACAGGATAAGTTAAAGACGGCTGATGGTGAATTATAATGACATGGGGAAATGGGGTAGAGCCACTCAGAACAGACCAGCAGGATGCACACAAGATTAAAAGAGCAGGTATTTGCTTAGTCACTTTTTTTGCTTCTCCTTGCTGACTGGAGTGCCAGATTATCCCTATCCAGATGTTACTTATGACATTGATTTTTTTTTTTTGATTTTTTTTTTTAGAACTTAGTTAAAATGTCAGGTGTCTGGAATGGAAAAAACCCCAACCAAATGAAAAACAGCAAACCAACAAAACCCAAAACAAATAAGCAGACTGATTTGAAATAAAACATCATGTCTGGAAAAGTGGCAGGTTAGAAATATGATGTTACTGAATCAGTGATGTATCATGACAGGCGTGTTTGGAGGGTTCTCTGTCATGTCATAAGGGTGTTGGCTCATAACTTCTCGTCTGTCCCAACAGCAGCAGCAACAGCACTAACAAGTAGGGAATAAAATAAGGGAGTTTTTTTAAGTCTTTGACTAAAAATCATATTAATATATGTGGATTCTAATTATATTTTTTAAACTATAACTTGCTTTTGGATAATGTTTTTTAGTTTTTTTAGTTTCGGTGCTCCTAGTTTTATTTATTTTTTTAATCCCAAGGTACATTGGAAAGACATTTCCACAGCTATGAAATTTACCTTTGGCTAAAATCTTGCCATGCACTGCATTATCAAACTTTCTATCAAAAAATGACCCTCTACAATTATATTAATTATTATCATTTTTTTATTGTTTACCATGAACACATTTGAAGTGGACTAAATAAAGGGGGTGAACCTTCACTGTTAAAATTTAATGGCAATTTCTATTTTCCCTGGCAGTCTTCATTAATCCATTTGGAAAGGACTAAAAACACTTGAGTCAGGGAATAAGAGAATATTCTTTAAATAATTTATTTTTTAAAAAAATATTCCTCTAACTCTCAAGCAGTATTTAATTTACTCAAATTGTATATAAAACTTTCTTTTAACCATGTTTTTCCTCATTTGCCAGCTTAGCTACACCAGTTCATTTTCATTCTTTTCAAGGTCTAGCTCTGAAACATTAACTCACACACCTTCATCTTGGCCATATTCTGATCTTTTATATTTTCCCTTTAACATTACACAACATCAAGCACAACAGACACTAAATACTCTGTTACAGCCAGAGGATTACTGCTTCTGTGCCACATAAAATATCATATGAAAAGCAGATTACTACCTAACTGTATGTTTCATAATATGGCAATGTTGCCAGTATTTCTGTGCCTGGGTATTTAAGAGGTATCTAAATGATTCTTACAAATCATCTATGTCTGTGTCAAGGAACATGGTTTCTGTAGTACAGGAATGCTTTTCTCAACTTTTGCTTCAGGATATTGTTGGACATAGCCAAGCACAAGGATTAGCTGAGAAGAAATTAGAAATAAAGCATATTTCTATTTTCCTGATATTTTGGGAGGTTGGCTCTTAAAAGCAAAGAAAAATGCAAAAATTGTAGGACGGTGTAACAGTAGCACATTGTTCAGCTCCTCAGCCCTCTGTGTGATGGTGGAGTTGCACAGACAAAATTGGAAGGAAAAGTCTGACACCTTTTAGCACATTTGAACTCATGTGGAAAGGGCCTCAGGACAAACTTTGTAAAAGCATCCAGAAGCATAAAGGGTAGTAACTGTAGCACATATATTAAACTGCTTGATACCTGCCATCTAAGAATCTCGGTTAATTTTTTATATTACCCTGACTTTTTTATATTTTCTGACCGCCTGTAACCAGATGGAAAAATATAGTCAAAGTATTCTTACTCTCAAAGAGTCTTCTCCCTTAACAAAGTATTAATGGTGTTAACTCCCTTAACCAAGTATTAATTATATTCCCTGATTATCCAGCAGTAGCTTTGCACGCATAAAACTTCTCTGTCTAGCAATGTGAAGTCAAAATTACTCCTGAAATCTGTGTGCTTTCAAAAATTTACTCTCTCTGTTTTTCCTCTCTCTTCTCTTGATTATAGAGCTTTAATAAATGATTGGAAAATGGGTGAATTATTCTACATTTAACAGCTGGCATAACAGCCTGTGGTCTTTGCTAGAGTCACTGAGAACATGTTAATGAACAGGCATGATAATTTTCTTTTTCAGCACCAGCATCAATAATAATCAGCTCAAGACAGAGACCCTGGGAGGTAAGCCACAATTAGTGGCTGTATAAACACAATGAAACTCAGGAATGCAAAATCTAACTTTATTTCCAAAAGTTAGTGGACAGTAAGTTAAGCAAATGCATTTTCTCAGTAACAGCTGATGAATTTTGGGAATCATAAACTGTGTCTGCCGTGTTTTCTCCTCTCATCTGTGCATTATTCCATGAGACAGTTTGCCTTTCCCTGTAATATACAGTTTAACACTGATTAATTCAGCCCATGTACCACCTTTATCCTGAGCAACAGCTGTCTTGTGTCACAGTCCAGCTTCCCAAGAACTTGGTGTATGATACAGTCAGCTGAGATACCACGAGTGTTAATGAATGGTTTGAGCTGTGCCAGCACCAATGGTTACTACAACTTCTTGGAACAATGTTGGGCCAGCCAGCTGGATTGTTCTGAGTTTGGACTATTTTCACTCAAATTCAGAGGGCTGCTCTGACCTGCCTTCTGTACCATTAACAGATTTTTAATAGGACCTGCCAATGTCACTTTTCCCTAGCAAAATACACATTTCCCATGTCCTCTGTTGCATTCAAATAACCATATTGCAGTGGGTGAATTGCTTGTAAATAGCACTTTAGGGTGGGCGTGAGAAGATTGGTTCCAGGCTGTTGTGCCATACTGTTTCCTTGCAAACAGCTTTTTGGTATCTACGTGCAGCAAACTTCACCTTTCAGATCCCAACTACTTCACAGCAAGTGGCTTTCCATAAATGAAGTGGCAGAAGAGCTATTCCTCTGCCTGTCATTGCTTTCCTGTTGAAGGTGCATACATTGCACTTTGAAACTGTGTTGCTTTTCCTAAAATTTCCTCTATATGTTTGTTGCTCCAGTATTACTGTTTCCTTTTCCCTGTCACCCATTTCTCCTTAGAAGGATTATAGGTATTCCTCCCATGGTCTCAATATTATCTTGCCTTAATTTCAAAACTTAAATTCTTGACTGATCATATTGATGGTTAAACTACTTAGTAAGGATCACTTTGGTGACATTTAGAAAATTTTTGAATATTTACTTATCTCCAACTTCAGCATTAGTAGATGTTATTTTTGGTCACAGAGGTTATTTTCTCTTTTCCTCACCCATCTATTCTTCCCTGAACCTGCTGTGACACTATCAGCTATTTCCCTGTTTTAGTGCAATTTTTTACATTTGTTTTGAGCCAAGTGGAAGTTAGGAGAGTAGGAAGAGTACTGTCTAAAGTATGTAAGATATGATCTTTTCACTGGGCCACTAGTTTATTTTACATATACGGCAGTGAAATATACTTCCTTACTTAAAAATAAATTTAATTCAGGCAATTGCTGCAGCACTTGTAAATGTTTAATGACACTCTTGAAAGCTCTTATAAGATTGATAAATTACAAAAAAAGAGTGCTTTCAGTGATCTTGTCACACTCTACAACGAGGATCAGGTATAAACACCCAGCAAATTGTCATGTAAAAATCCCCAAACACAACTATGTGTGTTATATGTCAAGGGAAGAAAAACAATGTTACAATTTAATTTTCAAGTGCTTTCTTCTCTACAACTTCAGCGCCTTAAAACATAGCGACACAAATAACATCAGACTTGGTAACTCCCCCAGATTTTTTTCATGCATTTCCTTATTTACCCTGGGAACAGCTTTTCAAACAGTGGTTGCTCTGCAGGGAGAATCAGGAGGAAAAAAAAAAGCATTTTGATAAATTATAGAAAGGTGATATACTTGGTTGATATATTTATCTCAAGTCTTCACTTTGAGGAAAGGTAGTGTGGACAGGTGGGTTCCCCACATTTCTTCAAACACAGGTGAAACAAATTAAAATAGGTCAAAACACTTATATTGTTCCAATCTACCTACCTATACTAGAAGCTTGTTTTTTCCAAGCAGACATTTAGTCTCCACCTCCTACTGTCCTTCTATAAGGATGACTAGAACCACAGCTTAGTTGCAGCCAGCTGTGTAAAACAAACTCTTCTGCCTATGCTAAGTGTTATTTAAGATATTGCCCATTGTGGGTGGAGATAACACCTGTATCTTCTGGGAACTGTACAGCAAATTATATACATCTGAAATTGCTTGTGTCCCCAGCTCACCATTACAAGTCCCATATCAACTGGTGATTGTAGTAGGCACATACTTAAATAAAAATTGGGCAGAAATTTGAGAAATTACCAATGCATGTTTTCTTTTCTCTGTGGTGATACGCTATCTGATTTTTCCATCCAGGCATTAATTAGGATTACCTTTGCACATACAGTAAGGAGATAAAGGCAAGAGAAATAACCAAGTCCTGATGTTCCTTCAGGATAAGAAATTCAACCTTTTAACCAATGAAATATGTATAAAACAGTCTTTGAACATTGTAACCTTTCCCTTGCGACATGATCACAATGGCATCTGATCAGTTGCTACTTTTTCCAGTCATCAAACCATTCAGAAAATTGGTCAGAGCTAACCTTGCTTAGAAGTGGGGATGTCAGGTTGATTTCTAGAAGGGCACAGCAGCCAGCGCTGCCCCCTCCTCATCCTAAACTGGAATTACAAAGCTCAAAACCTCTTTACAGCAGAGGCATTATCAACACTATTTCAAGCATGTGCGCATGGGCTGGTGCACGCCAGGGAAATTGTGTGCATTATATGTCTTCGTTATCTATTTTTGGGTATTTGTATGATTACTGCAAAGACCACACTGTTTTTCCTTGTTAAATATTTGTTTATGCAACCTTCCCCCTGAAGGCAACTGTGTTCATGGGATCCTTACTTTATAAGGAATTTCAGTCCCATATGTTGCTCCTGGCGCTTTTTGCTGCTCTACTGGCACCTCTGCTGCTTGCCCTTTAACTGAAGCGACAATTAAATCATAGAAAAACAAATCTTAAGCTTAACCGAAATCTCTCCAAGCCTGAGGCTAAAGCAACCAAGATCCCTTTCAGATTGTATTTAAAAGTTATGGACTGCATTTGGCCACATGACAGCAATGACATAAATCCATACGTTCCTTGAGAATTTCAAGACTGACTTTCTTCAGCTCAAGGAAAGCAAGTTTTGCCTGATGTACAGAACTGCTTTGATGTTAGCAGGAGTACAAAACATTCAAGATTAATTAGAGCTCAAAGCATAAATGCAACAAAGGGAATTCCCTTCCCTTCTGTTCTTTCCCAATGGAGAGAGGGAATTCCCTTCCCCTTCTGTCCCTTCTCTGAGCAGTGAGGGAATCCCTTTGCTATTCTTACTCATGATGACGATTCTTTTCTCTTCCTAAGAGCAATGGTTTGTTGTGGGGTTTTTTGGTGGGTTTTTTTTTTTTTTGTTTCCTCTTTCCCCATTAGAGAGTTGAGATCTCCTGGTTTTCTTATCATTTCTCTCTCAGAGGTGAAGAGGGATTCAGACACTCACTGTACCTGTTTTCTGCTTTAATATTTTAGTATGATATGGGATGGGGGTTTTTTTTACATTTTTTTACCCCTCTGAGTTCAGCATTTTATCCTACAAAAACATGAAAACAGAAGACCACTTGAAATTTGGTTACTGGCAGCTGTGATCTAAATATAGCTGCATCCACTTCAGTATGGCTAATTAATAATTAATACAGGGGATGGGGTTTAAAAAACAAGCCTGAACATCAGAATCCATATTTCATTAAAGGGGCTTCTCCTCCAGTGTAAAGCAAACCCCAGCTACAGCTTCTAATGCAAGAATTTAGTTATTCTCACCAGAACTGACTAAAATAATCTGTCCCCCCAGCCCTCCCCAGGAATTACAGAATACCATGAACTAACAAATTATTTCAAGTTCAGTTTGATGTAGGATGATGGCTCAGAGAAACCACCACTAATGTACAGATTAAGTTCCATTTCAGTTGTACACCACTGAAGCAAGTTTTGTGTTTCCCTTCACAGGGTAATGAGTTTCACCTGTGTGATTAAAACTAAAGAATAATGGATGATGATGTGAACTTTGTTCATTTACTATAGTACTTGTTGTTGGGTTTTAATAATTTACAATATTGCAGATCATAGATGGAGCTGTTCTATGACACCTTTGCTAAAAATAATGAGGTAATATTAATCTGAAACCTCGTTGTAATTTATGTCCTGAGGCTGAACTTCTAATGAAGAATGCATTTTCTCTGTTTTTAAATGAAATAGTCAGTTTTATGCCCTAACTGGTTTTCAACATCCAGGACACAGTCAGCAAATTTTAAATGTAAATTTCTAAAACATTAAGCCAAATATAGTAATAACTAAAATAAAAGAAGAAATACAGGGAAATAATTTAAACCCCATAGAATATCTGCAGGAAAAGACAGCCTTTATTCCTTAAACCAATCTTCTCCTGATTGACTGTTCACTGTTGCTTTCTTTAGGCACAGCTGTTATATTACTAAAAATATCATTAATATTTCACTCTAAATGTTTATAGGAAAAGATTGTCTCTTAGGAGCAAATTCCTGTACAAGTAAAATTACAAGCCTGTTGATTCTATCCATTTTCTGCCCACATTAGTTGACCAGGGTTTCTAGTCTCATAGATAAAGCACCACTATTGACACAAAACCCCTACTATATCATCCTTATACTTAAAGGACTCTTAACAGAACCAAAAATTTGGGACAGTTTCACCTTTAGATATGTTGTCATCAGCTATTCACTCATATCTTTAGAAAATCACTGTAGGAGGTATATCGCAAATAGGGTAAGAGCAGGTTGATGAAACAAGTGAAGTGAGTATAATCAGACCATTTTCAACATTTAATATTTTACTTCTTGTGAGAATTAATAGATATACATCTTGCACTATTGAAGTCTGGCATGCTCTATGCAAAAAAAAAAAAAAAAAAAAAAAACCAAAAAACCAAAAAAAATAAAACCAAAACCCCAAAACCAAACCAAACCAAAAAAAAAAAAAAAAAAAAAAGACCAAACAAAGATTGGTCAGTCAGGTTCAGGGAAACCAGTAAACCAGTAATCTCAACGGCAGCAAGCACCATCAAAGAGCTGAGAGCAAGACAGAAGCCGGATACATCTGAGTGGTAACTTACCAGTTTTAACTTTCACAGTCTCAATTCCTCCTCTTGAGACAGAATTCACTATGAGATCCTCAATACATTTTAAGTGTTTTTTTCAGCCAGTCTTAGCTGGCTAGAATTTAAGGCTCAAATGAGCCTTTGTGAGTAGACTAGGCATCTGAGTCAATGTGTTACTCATAAAAGTTGGGATTTTCAAGTGAAACGTTAGCTAAATTATCATCTTTTGCTGTGCTGTTATCTTCATATTTGTACGATCTCGAGCATTTTTATATCTGGACCAGTATCACTTCAGAAGAGAAGCACACTATCCTCTCCATACATAATTGTAATGAAATCATAACCAGGAACATTCAATATAATTTTAACCTGGTTTAGGTTTTTTTGAAAATTATAAAAATCCCAAGAGTTATCAGTTAGGCTTTTCATTTACTGCTGAATTACCTTTTTTTTTTTGGTAATAAAATAATAAAAGGTTTTGAAGGCCTTGTATTTACAGAAGCATTCTTAATCTGTATTTCTCTTGATGTCACATCCTCATAATTTCCCATTTCTGTCTCCAGCTCCTAAAACTGAAAAAAATCAACAAAATTTCTTCTTTTTTTGCTGCCTCATACAGTGAAGAAAAGGTAAAAATATATGAAGGTCACATGGAGGTTATGTCTCTAGGGAAACTCTTGTGCAAATTCTGTACATGCAAATGTTGTGCAAATTCTGTACATGCAAATGTTGTGCATGCAAATAGTCAACAAATTTTCAATCTGGTTATTCAGTTACTGTCAGCCCTCTGAGGGCTGCTGAGCTAACCCTACTGGCTTTGACATACAACAACTGTTACATGAAAAAGACAGTGTTGTCTGAGAACTAATTTGCTGTGAGTTTCTTTGCTCCTTCTAATCTGTGTTTATCTAGTCACATTTCTGAAAAGAATGTTCTGGCCACTGATACAGGTTTGCGTGCTATGAAAGGGCACTCAGCTTTGTGATGACCATCTGCACATCAGCTTTGAAGAACAGCTCTCCAAGGCCTACACTAATATAAATGTGATGAATACTCATCTTTCATGAACAAATATTAGTGGTTTTTTTTCTTATTGTTTATCTATTTCTAAATTATGTGAATGGTAGGGCAAAAAGAACTGCATTAAGGACACTATCTTCAAAGATATTTATAGAATGAGGAAAGTTGCTATTATATTTTGCTGTTAACCTGTAATACTACTGATCCTCAAGCATAAGTTCTAGTTACATTCTTCTGCCTTGAAATCAGGGGGCCGCTAACCCAAACCTTCTGGGTTAGAAGACCCAAACAAATTACTGATACAAAAGAAAAATACACAGCACAACACCAGAGAGAGTGCTACTGTTGCGGATGGCAGCCTTTTTCTTTCAGTAGGGCTTGATCTCTCCAAGCACCATTCCTTACGGTCTAACCTCCCATGCAGAGGACGCGGCGAAGGCGGCGCGGCGGCCGCAGCAGCCCCGCGGCGGAGGGAGCGGCCGGCCCGGCCCTGCCGCAGCCGAGCCGGGCGGGAGGGAGGGAGGGAGGGAGGCAGCTGCTCCCGCTATGTACAAACAAAGCCCCGGTTGCTGTAGCAACCCGGCAGCCCTGAGCGAGCTCCCCGGCACGGCACGGCCCAGCATCCTCCCCCGCGCCGCCCGCGGGGCTCCTCGCACGCTTCATCCCCTTTTGGACAAGGCGCTCCGGGATCCGCGCTGATCCAGCCCGCCGAGGTGAACGGCGCCGGACGCGCTGCAGCTCTGGCAGATGATAAATGCGTGCGGCTCTGCGGGCTTGTCACGGGCCTAGCTTGCAATACCTACCAACAGGACGTGCTTAAATATGAATATTGTGCATGTATGGTGGTAAAGAAATGGTAATCTATTTGGTGAAACTGAATTTTAGAAAATACTTAGCCTTTGAAAAGAGAAATGGACTGTATACAACAGCATGCTGCAAATTTTAATGCTTTATTTCTAAAATTCAGCATTTATAAGTTAGGTTCTGTCACCAAGCTTGTTTCATTCCTCAGTTATCAAGAGATCATTCCTAGATCCACAATACCTAATACTCGTGTCAGCTTTTGCAAGAAGCAAGAATCCAGAATAAAGAAACACACTTTTTTTTTTTTTAGTTTGCCCTTTGACAAACATATAGTACCTAAATAACAGACCAAATTATAAAAATAAATCAACACTACACTTATTATAATGACATTACTTAGATTGTTATTATAATTAGCATTAGGTATAACATAAAATGTATGTTTGCATGAATAATGCTAAAATGCCCCTCATTTTTGATGAGCTTGGAACACTATGCTTTAAGGAAGATGATGAGAGAGATTTCATGTGCTGAATTGGATACTCACAGCTGCATGGAAATCTCACATTATACTTTTAGTTCATTGTGAACAGATAATCTTTTCATGTCTCTGACAAGAAGTATTTTAATTCATGATCTCCTTTCAGTTGATGGCTCCTATCAGTGACAAACTCATGTAAAAATGTTCAGAATCCACCGTCACCCTATGTTACTTCATTATAATAGGAGGACTGTAGCTTTTAGTGTTCCATTTTTTCACAACATAAAAAGTAGTAACACTTTCACTGATATTTGAAAGTTTGTCCAGCCTGTCATGAGAGAGCTGTTTATAGGAAGAATGCTAATACCACATCAAAACTTGGCATACAGGAAAACTGATACTCTGGACAATGTACACATTTTCATTATGCATATTTGGACTGGCTCTGATAGCTGGGTCTGCTTATCAGGAAGGCCCAAAATAAAGATGAATATTTTCAATTGAGTATCGGTGAGACCTTCTCTAGTGAGACCAGCATTGTTCAAAAAGTTCTGATATATTCAGTCAGGATTTTTTTAGACATTCATTGTCTCTGATATCTTGAGCCAGAAATTAGATGCCTAACCTCTAATGAAAGGCAACAGTAGATGGACTTTTAAGTACCAGCCTTTGCTGGGACTTATAAAATACATGCTGAAATGTAATTAGTTCCAATTTATTTAAATAGTACTCAGTTCAACAGCAAATGCTTCCACAGTTAAATTTTTAACATGAATTGCTCATCAACCATTTGACATTTCTTCTCAACAAACAGTAAGATAAAATTTAGATAATTGAATATCCTTACCATCAGGATCAGTTTCAGCAATTTGAGCTCCTGTAGCCAAAATGTTCTCAATTGTGTAACAAACAATATCCTAGCCTGTCTCTCTGCATCACTAGAAAGCATTCAGCTCTACTAATGCCTTACATCGAAGAGAAGAGTTTGTTCTTAAAATCAAGATATGTAACACACAGCCTTGCTGCTCAAAAAAAATATGACACCATAAAAGGTTCATTATTATTATTAGATTAGTATTAGTACTAGTATTAGTATGCATCAGTACATTTAATCTAAGGGGTCATTGACCTATTTCCTTTAAAAACATCTTACAGTGCTTATGGAAAATGAGACTGAGTTCAAATCCATTCCGTGCATTTGAAGACCTGGATGAAACAGATCTTCAGGAACAAAGAAATCTTTAACATAGTTTATCAAATAATCAGCAAATTATGCAGAAAAAGTGCTATTACCATACTGACGAGATGTAAACCAATGAACTAGAAGTGAATGTACCAATTTTCCATTAGTACTCTTCTCCTGAGTTAAGTGACCACATTATTAATGTATAAAACTACAAGGACCTGATGAAATTAATTTCATGTTCAGGCTTTCCAATAGTTGCTTTTCAGATAAATCTTTGTAGGCTGAAAAACTCTTCTAAATCTCAGTTAGAGAGTTAGGATTCAATGGCAAAGTGGAATTAGACATAGCATTTGTATTCAGGTCAAGTACTATCAAACATTAGTTTCACTTAGTAAACATTGACTTTGCACCAAAGTATGACTGATGTGTAAATAATATATGTACCTATATAGAAAGAAATAAAATAGAGAGAGACCATGGTTTTAATGACCCTATTACATTCTCTGTCACTGTCTTGAATTTAGAACAGATCTGAATCTGTTCTAAATTACGGAAATGTAATTTTAGAGAACACTAACATTTTGAAGCCTCCTGGGCGACACACCTCAAAAACACTTCCCAGATTCAATGTGTGGCCTCAGCTCTGGGATCTGTGAATACACAACCACCAGTAACCTCTTTTGAGCATGACATCAGCGATGGCATCTCTAGCTAGGTATCAAAGCTTGCTTTTCAGTGAGATACATTTCTAACTTTAGACTCTATATGAGCAAGTTCTCTAAAAATATGACATATTTCAAACGCACAGAGTATGAATAAAGAAGTGTAAAGTGCATATAGAAAAGTAACATAATCATAAAGGAAAAATGTTAAGCCTCCTGTAAACTTTACCAAATTTAGGTGTCTTATGGCCCCAAAACTGTACTATCCCCCCCAAAAGACCATTATGTCATTTATTCTTATTTATTATTCTAATACTTTCTTGTCCAAACTTACAAAATACACAACAGCTTCCTACAGCAAAACTTTGTGTATAGGAGATCAGAGTCACCCTCCCATTCACACCCTGTAACTGGCAAACCAAACAGGTCACAGATGTTTTTACAGGGCTTTGGCTGGGTCAGGAAGTTTGACTGTGGCCAAGTATTCACTTGAAGTCAAGTGTGAAACAGATCCAAACCACTAAGACATTTCTATCATTTTAAATGAAAGGTGGTATGGAGTCTTAGATGGATTAAATGAGCTTCTAAGGAGCTTCCTAACACTTGCACTGTCACACTATAGCAGACTGCACTACCAAGGATACATTTATTTTTAAAAAACAAGAGACCTAGTACTTTTACAGTTTACTTTCACATATTTTACTTCCATAGTAAGTATCGTAAAGGATCAGTTCAGCTGAAAAGATGGGATGTCCCCTTGTTATACCAAGAGACAGAATGGGTTGTCCCTGCACCCACTCCCTGGGCCCATGGAAGCATTGCTCTCAAGCATGCCTCACTACATTAAGGAGGATCTCTTGCTTTTCTAGTTTTAAGACACTATTACTATGAAAAGATCAGGAACCACATTCTGCTCTTATTTGCACTCCTTTTTGGTGCTAGGTTTATATCAAAGTCATGGTGAGCTCCTTCTCTCATGCTAAGGTAAATCAAACATTTTTAGTGAGTCTCGTAATGCCACATCCTAATCCGTCTATGGAAACTTCTCTCTCTGGAGACATTTGAAATGTGTTTATTAGGAAGACCATATTTATATCTTCAGGGAAGCCTGTATACAAAATGGAAAAACCTTGTAGGGCAGATGTTGCAATTGGCTAAAAGATTGAAACCAAGCTTTGTTTTATGCAAACTAGAGCGTGAACATTTATCATGTAACTAGGATTTAAAAGAACAGAGTGAGAGAATAAAAGGATAAAATATGCATGCCTTTTTACACCCCTGTTCTGCATTATGAGAGCATTAAGAATGTAGTAACTGACATTTTATTCTTGCTGGTCAATGACAGTTTTTAAAAGCTACTCCGAATTCTGGTTCAGCAAACTATGTGTAAACTTACTATTCAATGGCACACACCAACATTCTACCTATGTTAAATGTCATGAAACTGTACTTTTTTCAATATAACCAGAATAATCAATCACATTCATTCAGCTAGTATGGCCCACAGGGCAGTGGGGACTCTGCTGTTGGAACTTAAGGTACATGTTAATTAAATGTGAAATGCTAACATGTCACTAAGGTGCTCAGATAATCTAATGTTTTATCTCATATTACATGGAGGCTTTTGGAAACTTCACTCTTGGAAACAGCAAAGACCCATTAGACTCCAAAGCCTGAAAAGAAATTAAATTCCTTGTTAGAGTTTAATATAAATTGTAAATTTCTAAATTTCATCAATCAGTCATTTTCCAGGTATTCTAGACACAACTATTGGTAATGGCTAGCATAAAAGCAAAAAAAAAACCAAAACAACAACAAAAAAAAAACAAAAAAAAAAAAAAAAAAAAAAAAAACAACAAAACAAAAAAAAAAGCCACACAACTAACCAACCAACCAACCAGCAACCAACAAACAAAACCCAGCTTTCCTACATTTCCTACATCAAGAGCACCCAGATGGCCAATGGTCACAGCATGTTTATACCCACGTTTCAAGATGTTCTGTGATCTTGTTGAGACTATTTTGGGGTAAGGGAAGAATGAAGAAAAAACAAGGTGAAAAGAAGTGTTTGCCACAAAACAAGCCCCATGGACAACATCAGCAAGATTTAGCAAAGTTGCAGCCACTCAGGTTTCACTTCAGTGAAGAAGTGAAAATAACATGTAGGGTTCACTGAATCCAGAAGACCTGAGACAGAAAGACCCACACAACCACTACCAGCTCAGAGTGAGTTTTATGTTTACCCAATGGAAAAAAATGTTAAACATTAACACCAATCAACATACTAGACTGATCACTGTAAACTATATAGAACCATGTTGATCATATTTAGGTCAGAGCACCTGCTCTTAACTTCCGATCCCTGCTCCTGGACTTTTGAATGGCCTTTTCTTCATCGATGAAATAGAGGGAAAGGAGATTGTTTTTATTATTCTGTCATCATTCGTCACACCCTAGCTGTATAGGCAGCTGATGATTTATTTTTTTAGTAATCTCAACAAAGAGAAAAATCTGGTGTTTCTGCTTTTGATTTGCCCACAGGTGAAGTACAAAGGACCAAACTGACACTTAACATTTAAGTCATAGTTATATTGCAAGAGTGTTTACAGTGGCAAGGACGGCAAGGACTGTCAGCACTTGAAAATCACAGAACTGATGATAACTGAGTAAACAGTTTTGAGAACACTGGGTCATCCAAAAGTCATTATTTGGCATATCAATACATCTCATTACCTCTCCTGTACTATTTCAACTCGACATGAGAACAACTATAGAGTACATAGTAGTGATACATGAACAATGCAAACAGTTTGGATCATGGGTCCTCTATTCATTATTTAAGAAAATCTCAACTTCTCTACCAAAACATCTTACTGGCTTTTCAGAATGGAAGTCACTTGTGGTATTGCTATAGTGCATCATAAAACATGAGACTAATTTTCTCTCTTTAGATGTCAGTGCTGTGTAAGTAAATTAAATTTACATGCTTTACTATGATGCTACCTACTGGTTTGCTTTTGTTGAGTGGCATATAGCTAAAATTTTTCACAGGACTATTTTCCCAGCAGCAGCACTGACAAAAGCTGAGACAATTGTGTTAAATCTGAGAGTCAGGAAGATAAAAAAAGAACAAATATAATATAGAAAATATGTGTGCCCTATTTTACAATGTACAAAATAGAAGGAATTATGGTTGGCAATAGACATTCTCAGTATTTATATTCCAACAAAAGAGTAATATTAAAGTCATTTTTATTTCTAATAAAAAGTTGTAAATATTACAGTAGCAACATAGATGACAACAAAATTACTTTTATTGGCCCATGAAATTATTTTGATGGTGTGTATTCAAGTCAGCAATTCACAGACCAGAATATCTGCACAGGAGATACCTTTTAGGACAATTGTTGATCCTTTTCAATTATATACCAAACAATTAAATGGGTACTGTGGATGAATACTGAAGGACAAGGACTAAGCTATATGACACTGGCATGTAAGTTTGTACTTCAGTTATTTCTACTGAAATTCCTCTACAGAAAGTCAAGGTTGCCAAGCTCATCAGTTCAGCTGGTAGTACTCAGAAGTAAATAAGAAAATAAAGTAAATAAGGTGTAATCAGAGGACATATAGGAAACAGGGCAAGTTAAGCACTAAATTTCTTCATTTTTTAAACTGTGAAACACATCAAAGAAACTCTCACTTCAGTCTGATTTCTGTGATGCTCACTCACCTTTAACCCTATCATTATGAATGTCTTGCAGAAAAATTGAGAATATCCAATAAGAATCACAGAAATTAAATTATTCTACCTGTGTACATTAAAAACAGGTCTGAAAGGAGGCAGAATCTTTGGTTAAAAAAGGGAAGATACACTACTGAGCATAAACTTGTTTGGCTTTTGAATATTTGGCATATTTTTATGCACTGAGTTGGACAGATGAGGGAGCTGTATTCCATAATTTAAAGCTGGACAGTGCATTTAACATACAGTTTATATATAGAAAAAGTGTGAAGCACCATTACTCCACAGGAAAAATATATGGCTGTATTAAAGACAATAAATTGTTCTTTCCAGTTTCATCAAGATACATTTCTCACATGACCCTTCAGTTCTGCTAGCCTGCACATGAATGTGAAAGAGTAGACTTTAGCCAAATGGCCACCATTCTTCCTCATGTTCCTGAAAGAATATAATGACACGACAGACTTGGAACAAAATTCACAGAAGAAAAGGAAGAAGACATACTCATACTCTACAGGACACTAATTTAAATCTTAAAGACAAACTCTAGTTATCTATGGAATAACTCCTATAAAGAGCATTATAAGCTCATCCTTACTTGTGGTGGTGGATACCCCCTTCTTAGAGGTTTATGTGGTTGCATTTTTGTTCTCCCCCACAACTCTATATCTATCAACATCTCAAGTTATTAATTTGTAGGTTCTATAATAAAAAATAAAGCTGCCTCTAACTAAACAAAATATTTCTGGCCAGTTCAAATACTAACATTACTTTGTCTTTATAAACAACAAAATGAAAGCATTTGCTAGATTGCCAGTGAAAAGTCCTTAAATACTTTTCTCTAAGTATAGTCCTTAATACTATCTCTGTGGAAAGGGGCCTTTGTTTCATTGTAGGTTCACACCAACACACTGCATTTTTAACAGATAATTAGGTACCATATCCTTCAATATCAGATGCTGTTTTCAGTCCAATATAGTATGCTCTTACTCTTCTTTTTTTTCCAAGGGAGCAGAAGACAAACCATTCTGGCACTAAAAGAACCAGATTCTTAGCTTAAATATTCTGTAGAGGTCTTTGCTACCCATGGCAGAAATATGTATCAGTCCAGATTGCAGAGACTGACTTTATTCTTTTCTCTGAAACTGTTCCTCTACAATTGTGCAGATCCTACAGCTAAAGAGTTAGTCCCTCTTTTACTTACACTCAGTGAAATCACCAGTTTAGGATTTTGGGGGTTTTTTAAGATACGGGAAGAGAAAGACCTATCCTCTTGTTAAATGGCTAGTGGTTTTGCTGGATGATAAATGCATTTTTTTACTGTCTTTTTCCTAGTTTCAGTTGTGTTTATTATCTGAGTACTCAGGTCATATTGCGGTTATTTTTACTTTGAGAAAAACTTCAAAGTAAAAGGAAAATCAGGTGCTTTCCTTATTATGAGTCATGATCTATACAAGTTTTGATCTCAAATAATTTGTTTTACATGACTGATTTTTTTTTCCATTGTATTGAAAGAGAGTATCATCTTTTAATATGCTGTCTCAAGGGAATCCTAACGCTTCACTGTCTCATATCTCAGCCTAGCAAGAGATCCTTAAATATACCCAACTCAAACTCTCAATGTAATAGGGGAGGATTTAAATCATGAATACGGAATATTTTATATAATACAAAAATCCTCATAGAACACAAGTCAAGTAGCAGCCAACTAACTCTTAGAAAATCTTCTCTTTATGCTGACACTCAAACATGTGTAGGAATGATATTCTATCTCTTATTACCCAAGCATAGTCAAAGCATCCTAAGAATTTCCTTCAAAGATTGTATTCCTTGGCCATTGACAGGTTTCTGTTTGTTCTGTTTCTCAATCCACAAGTATCACTGACTTAAACTGAAGTCTTACTGATTCCAGAAGATGCTTTCTGAACTGCCTTCCCATCAATAGCCTTCATTCTAGGGCTCAGTGTTGTATGCAAGAGTATAGACAATCCTGAGAAGTTAGAGCACCCTCAGGCTGTTCTTCCAAGGATGTGGCTGACTTTTCTCAGAATGATCTTATTTACTTTTCTTTGAATCATTTCTGTAGTCCAATATTTTGATTCTAAATAGATGTTAGTTTTCTACATTTATGTTTTATTTTCATTATCATCTCCACTTGCCTTTTAGGTGAACAAATACAGCAGGATGTGATTCAAATGAAAAATAGTGATTACATGTGTTCCCCTCTGCAGTTCTTCCACTATACAATTATCTTCATCTTCAAAAGCTGTACCTACCACAGCTAAGCTAAATCATCCAAGCTGCAGAACTTGTCTTTCAGGACATAGGGATGGGTTTATTTCCTTTGTTCCATCGAATGTCACATGTGTTGGCAATTTTAGTGCTCTAAATCAATAAACTCAGTTTGCTATATCTTCAGAAGTCATGCTTCTCTGCCTCTAATTGTCTTTAACCTGTCTCATCTCAACTACTTTCAGTTCATCCACATCTGACATTCTGCAGCCCTTATCAGCCTGCTATCATCTGCAAATTGAAGTGGACTTTTCAAACCATTAATGAACTAAGTTAGATAGATTATTCATATATTATTAATTATAAGGCATGTTATCTTCTCATCTGACTAGATAAGATGTCATTATGCATATAACCAAAATTTTCCTCTGTAATTAATTTGAAAATTTTTGTCATTTTTGGTGACCTTGAGATTGTGCAAATTCTAATATTCTGTTGCAGTTTAAGAAGCTTCATGTAAAAAACATCTACCATAATGAGATCTTTTTTCCCCTTTTTAAGCCCTTGAATGACAATATAAGTTTAGGTTCAAATGACATCTTAGCTCAGTTTCAAATTTTTTAGGATTTGGTGATTTTCCTCTGTATTTAAACACTTACATATTCACTTTTGAGTTCCCATGTGATATACATATATACTTGCCTCTCTAAGGCAATAATGTGTTATTAATCACATGACAATTCTCCCAATGACAGTTAAAGAATCAGACACATTTCAAGTGTTCTTCTATATGCATACTATTTTCTGTAAACATTTCTTGACCATTTGTTTTTTTTAGTTAATTTTATTTCTTTATTCTTTATTTGTTATTCAGTCTTGATGCAAGTAATTTGTCCCATCAGCCACATGGCATCAACTTTGAAAAAAGACAAGTAATGAATAACTAGTAGGGAATGCTGATGAATGAGGACCTGCTGAATATTATTGCATAAATATGGGAATTCCTGAGGGCTAGCTATTTTTGAAGTATTGCTACAAATGTATGTTGGTGACTAAGTGAAAATATACAAACTCAGCCCATCCATCTAGTTGGATTTTGAATTTACCCTTGCAAGTAGTAACCTTCAACTAACTTTCCCTACCTCTAAGACCTAACACCTGGGCTATGAATATTTAAAAATTCAGGTTTTAGGAAGTATTGCAGCTGCTTTAGTAAGTGAACAAGTAGGTAATTAAAGATATGTAGGTAAATAAACAAGTAGATAAATAAAAATTTAGAAAAATTAATCAAGAAAGTGTCTGAAGCATACTACAGCCAGACTTGAATTTTTGATGAAGGTTCAAATACCACTCTAGCTATCACAGTCAAAATCTGGTTCTTTAAATTTGAACAACTCAAAGATTGTCATGAACATTTACTAGCTAGCTGTGCAAATAATACTTCATTGGAAATAAGGAGCCAGAATGAAATTACATAAAGGTAGTGTTCCAGCAAGAAGCCCTAAATTCTAAGAGTACTCTTCCCATTACTCATAGGAAATAAGGTTAAAATGAATATTCTAACATTCCAGACAAGTATAATAATGGATTTCACTCTTTTTTTTTCTCTCCTACACCTTAGCTTTAGTGAAGGTGACAAAACTCTTGTTAAGTTTTACAGGTACAGGAACAGACCCACTTTTTTGGAAATGTCACTTAGATCAACTAGAGGAAAGAGGAAAAAAAAGCACTACAAATTCCACAAAACCACTACTCTTGGCATACATTAAATAAGTATCAGAACAAGTGATTGTTGGCTGGGGATTAAATTGTAATTTTTGTCTCATGATGAGCTTCTTTATTTCATACCCTGTGCAATACAGGGGAGCTAAACATTTTTTGTATTTTAATCTTTTCTGGCAGACAGACAGTAAGTCATATCTAAGGACAGAAGTGTACTGAGGAAAAACTTCAAAGCTATTTTGAAAAGTAGTTAGGCTTACTTTCTAGTTTTATAACCAGAAAAACTAAAAAAAAAAAAAAAAAGATATAGATATATATATAACAAAAAAGTTTGTTCCAGGAGGTAAGTCAGTCATTCAAAAATTAGCCAAATGAGGTCAGGGTTTAAAAAGATGTTACAAGTTGTCAGGTCCAGACCTTGTTACAGGTGTTGCTGCATGCATACTGGTTGTTTACTTTGAATTGTTTTAGGTTTCTCCAGTAATGGGAATTCCAGGTTGCCTAAAACTGTTACACTGTGATCTATCAGATGTAAATTAACACTTCTAGATGTATCCATTGTTGAAATAAAGTGATGAGAAAAGAACATCCCAGAGCATGAGTGTTGAGAAAAGCAGATTTTAGTGAAAAAGATAAGTGATAAAATATACTGGATGTTAGAAATAGAAGCACATACCAGGACGAAGGAAAATTGATTAAATATTCCCATAAACAAACAGTCTGCATAAACTTTAAAATCCCATAAGGGAGAACTTATGCATGGGAAACAAGAAAGCTGTTCCTATTTTATGAAATCTTTGTTAAAGATGAAATTCAATAGAGAATTCCAGGCATTCATGAATACCAAAGCATATAATTTTTTGCAACATTGCCTGTCTATTTAGATAGAGAATTTATAGCAAGCTTCAGGCAACACAGTCAGAGTAGGGTGAAAAAAGTAAACTCAGAGTTCCTCTGATTTCTCTTTGCTCCAAGTATGAAGAGTTGTCATCGTTCTTTCTGTTGTACAATTTCAGTTCTTTACGAATTCAGAAGAGATGATCCAATGCAAAGAAGAAAGTAATTGCTATTTGCCAGCAAATAGTGTTTTAGGATTCCTTATCATGAAGCTGATTATCTGAGAAGTGGAGTCTTTAAAACTTTTTCTAAACAAAAAAGCTGTCTCTGCAGCTGAGTACTTTTTGATATTCAGTGCAAACAGATACAATTTTTTAAAATTTTAAGTTTTAGTAATGTGTGAAATTATGTTTCAAATACAAAACAGACTTCATGACTACATTTTCTCATCAAACACAGCAAGAATTCAGCTCTATGCCTGCACGTTATTTTTATGATATGTTTATTCCATTGAAAACAGATCTAAAAATATAGTGTCTGTAAAAGGCAGCAGAGCAAGATGCAACTGTGTTAATTGGAACACAAAAAGAATGCATGGGTTTGGTTTAAGTAAAACACTTTCATGGATAATATATTTCTCAGCTTAAGGAACACATTTTCAGGAATAATATATTTAATTATTGTAGTAATATATGCCAAAATAGTACTTTCACTGCACAGTGTTTAGTTATTACAGAGCTATAAAGGCATCCTTAATCCATTTTAACAGGGCTCTGTAAGAGAACTGGATTTGTGAAAGAAAACCAAGATATTTAGATCAAGGTACATGACATTCTGAATGGAATAATAACAAAACCCCCAACAAAACAAACAACAACAAAAAACCCCCAAAAACCTAGAAGACAGCTGTGGCAGTGTAATTTTATCTACTTTTGGGAATGAACCAGAAATGAGTTTCAAGTGGGATTATGAGAGTGTCATGGGGCAGCAGGAAGGTTGGCTTAAAGATCAGTCATTAGTTCAAATGGCTTTTAGTAGCTGGTGATGAAAAAGCTGTGCTTGTCTAACAGTCTGGATTATTCTGCTTGTTAATGTGAAATAATTGTCCAGTAGACTGCAATTACCAAGAAAAAAATATATATTGCTCTCTGTATTAAGAATTTGTAGCTTGTCTCTGAGCAAGGACAAAAGATGAATGAGGATTATGAACTGCCCCCTGACCTTAAAATTATATGACAAAATTAAAGAGGTGATTTGATACTCTTAGGTACACAGCACTCCTGCATCACTTAATCTTTTTAACACAGAATGACTGTGTCTGTCCCTGAGCAGGTCTAATGCCAGATCTCCATCAGTCATTGGTGGAGGATAATTATTTTCCTCAGAGAAATGAAAGTGAAAATCTAGTATGTCACATATTTTCTCCAGCTATCAACACAAACTTAGCTTATTTTTAAAATGAAAATTCTATCCATATATTGAAACAAAGTGAATATTTTCATTTTCATGTTTTCACAGAGCTATGATAGTTTATTATATCCTTAGCACAGTTCCCACTGATCTCGAAAGGAGCAAAATGTTTGTGAGACACAGAAGGCACTGAAAACCACTGCTAGCTAAATAATGTGCTGCAATTGCATGTGCAAGTTAATAGCACATGTTCAAACTCATACTTAACTAACTTCAGCACTGTAAAGGCCTGCATTAATATTTTCATTCAATAAAAGCACAGCATTTTGTGGTTAAAACCCATGATACTATTTATCCACTTGGAGAATTTTTTAAGTGAAAACTTAATAATAACATGAATGTGTTTCCTAGGTAGAAAAGTAACTATCTGTAAGACAGCTTAAAACAACGGAATGCTGTTCAGATGCTCACATAATTGAGTGCACAGCCACCCTGAAAGGTCAGATGTAGTTAGAGGACAATCCACAAAGCATAGTTTGTTCCAGCAAGATTTGGTGTGCTTGACTCAAATATTTGACTGGATCATTAGCATTAGTGCAAATCCAAGGAGAAGCCCTTGTATTTAAATAACCAAGGAAGATGCACAGCCTAGTTCCTCATATATTTTCCTGATTTACACAATTACCCCAGACTTTCTGGTGCATTTTCTTAAGTAATAGGGTAATTTGTTCAGATCTGAGCGCATACTCTAAGCAGTTGAGCACATAATACTTTTCCTTACATGATAATAAGACAAAGATATTGTTCTAGTGAAACCATATGTTCTAGAATCCTTGTATGCTTAAAGAATGGAGTTATTTCCCACCCCATTCAACATACAGTTTTTAAACTACAACCCATGTAGCAATATGAAATAGCAAAATTTTAAAATCAAGCAGAAAATACCCCAAAAAAACCCCAAAAAACAAACAAACAAACAGAAAACCTAGAAAAGTGACAGGCAAGTCTATTGATGAATATATTACAGAAGGCTGAAATTTTCCACTGAGGGCTTCGAGTACAAATATTAGTGACATAAATGCAGTTTTTTTCATCTATTTCTGACAATCATCTTTTTCATCATAAAAATAAATATTTTTATCATTCTTGCAGTAATGTATTATGTCATCTGGAATTAGTCTGTCATGTGATATACTTCAGTTCCCCAAGCCAGGATAGATTCCTCTTAAGAGAATTGCCTTGATACTGCACACATTTCTCAAACTACAGTCCATTGTTTATTGTAAAAAACTTAAGGGTGATGACTTCCAAGTCCCATCTTCACTTTTTATCTCCTGTAAAGATCAGGAGATGTATGGCTTTGTTTAACCAAACTGAAAGTAAAGTAAAGTACTGAAAGTGGTAAAATTTGACTGAAATGCAAAATAATTTATCTTTAGTAAAGTATATTACATTTAAAACCAGAAAACTCATTCACAAAGAAGAGTTTTATCTGGAAATTCTCAAATCTTCTGCTTGTAAAGTTACTAAAATGGAAACAGATCCAGTAACCATTCATACCACCTAACTTCTTGCCCTATCTACAATCTCCATAAAACTACAACATCCTCTGACACTCCTTTTCTTTTTGGCTTGCATAATCCCACCAATTCCTCCAGGATGAATTCCAGGATGATTGACATGAGTAAAATAAACAAGCACACAAAAAATCATCAGAATTATGAATATGGCCGCCTAAGTATTTGATAATCATCTGACCAGAACCAGTTTTAAATGATCATTTAGATCATTTAAGGCTTTAACGGGTAATTTACAAGTTTCCCACCCTCCCAGTTCCCTCTTTCTCCATTAGCAAAAATTCACACCTTATACCTGGGTATAGAAGGTTCCTAATTTCTGCCATGCTTAGGTTGAAGAAAATCTTAAATATGGTATTCTATGGTACTGAATATCCTATGTACTGTTACTAGTTTTTCTGCAGTGGGTTTTCCGTGCTTCAAGCCTTCCCCCATATTTTCTTTCAGAAGCATCAACTGCCTTCGAGTTCCTACTCTATAGAAAGTGCCTCCACAGGGAGCTTTTTGAAATTAGAACATTGCAGGACAAATATATTGCTTTCTTAGCTAACAGATCTATGTTTTTCCCAGGAATACTCTCATTTGTTTTTTGCTTTCCTTCTATTAATGCCTTCTTATATTGTAGCAGCATCTCTGAGTTCTAGATTTTTGTCAGACTGACCTTTCCGGCTTACTGGGTCCAACTGTTTTTGTAATAAATCACTTGACTTTTCAACAGCTTCCTTACTTACAACGCTTTTCACTGGCTTTATTAGAAGTTGCAGAAGGTCAGTCTGAACCATTGGTTCCTAATACTAAATCACAAAATGTAAGAAATACAGGTTTTACAATCAGCATTTGTAAGAAAAGAAAGCTTACTAATTTTTTTTTCAAATTTCCACGTAACTCTTAAATGTGTCAGCATTTGAAAACATATGATCAAACTATAACGTTGCTCAAAACAGGGAAAACAAAGGAAGTTATAGCTGTTAGTGATAGCATTGGTAAAAGTCAAATTTTGCCTGCGTGAATTACATAGAGCCTACAAGTCCTTTGGGTTCTTATCACCATAAATATGCTGACATATCAGGAATAGTGCTAGTGATAAATGAATTATCTCAGTCTGCAGCTCATAGTCAGCAAGTCACTGTGGATTTACTCAAGTAAACTGATTTTTTATGTACTCACTCCACTTAGAGAGGTATTTTTGATACACCTGCTTGTGTAGCATATCTCTTCTACTCCAGGTACCATACTATACAATCCTGCTATACAGTAGAAGATACTTACAACTGTAGCTTTATGTCCTGAAGTGTAGATACCCTTTCTCCTGGCAAAGACTGTTTCCCACAAAGTAGTTATAGCCAGTGTCACAAATAGACAAAAGTTAACACAGCAAAACTCTTTTAAGCCCTGTAGGTACAGCTATACAAGGTCTTCTGCCAGTACAGAATTATGCAATCAAAAGCCTACCCTAAAATTGTCATAGTAAAAAAATTGAGCACAGGTTTGACCTAAGAAAAACATCCAGTTCCTGTTCTCAGGAACAGGAGGCAGAATGCTTTAAATTTTCTGTAAAATGGAAGATTCCAATAAAGAAAGTCCCAGGATCTCAGTCAGGAGAAGTGGTACACAAAGGCCTGTAAGGAAAAACATTCTACTCCAAACCCTGCTATTTACGTGTCATGCATATCATTAGGAGGGTAGATTACAGTGTATTCCTTCAAACATGCATGAGATGAATAAGCTGATCAGCACAAGCTTGGACTGCTGAGCCGTGGTCAGAATGGAGGAAAGCATGCAGAAGACCTAAGCTGTCATTCACTGCCTTCACTACCACCTTTGCCAGGTCTTGGCATGCAGAAGAGAAATGGGAAGATGATACTTATTTCTAGTTGAGTCTTTAGGTATTTACTTATTGAGGAAATTGCACAACAATCCAGGCAGTACAGGATTAACCCTTAGTCCTTTCACACAGGCTCAGAAGCACAAGGCTAAGAATTGTCACTTGGCTGGGAACTTGATTTTGATGCTGGGTTAGCTAAGGCTGCTTTATCAGTTTCTCTTTGCTAGTCTATGAATGACAGTTTGAAAAGTCTGCATTGCCAAATAATATTAGTATCCACAAGTCTCAGATTAATTTCAAGTTATTTAGATTAATGTTCACGTGTCCTACATGTAGAATTTTAAATTGGCAAGTTGGTCGAAATTTTTCTCCCTGCTCCCAAATGTAAAATGTAGATCTGTCAAGAAATGAAGATAAAAATGCAGGTCAGGATTAATATATTAGGAAATTTGAAAAAATGCAAAATTCTTACATTTGCCTAGGGAACTGCAGAATTAGGAAATGCAGAAAAGTGTATCTAAAGAGCCAACAAAAGTCATTGAGACTAAGAACAAATCTTAGATGTGCTGAAGTTATATTGAACACATCTAAAAATAAATCACAGTTGATTCAAAAGAGAGCCTTAAGACTTATGTTCACAGTGCTTACAACATAATGTGTAAATATTAAAATCATAGTGGGAGTTGGAAAAGAGTGAAAATTCTTAAAACTCAAATGCATGTTAACTGTAGAAGGAAGAGTTTCCAAAAGGAAAACGATAATAAATATGTGAAATTCAGAATAAGTGACTGACAAGGGAGCACTGCTGGCCTAGGAAGAGTTTGACTACAAAGTATGAGAAAATTGGTGCAGCAAGAAACTTTCCCCCATGTTAATATTAGAGAAAGCAGCTGTTTGTAACTGTAATGCTACCACTGTTCTCTGTGGGATTCTTTTTCTAACCTGTTCTAAAGGTACACTGATCATTTTCTTTTACTCCAGAGTTTCTTGTCCACAAACAAGAGAACAGAAACCCCAGGCAGTTACTGTCTTGAGATGATGCTTTATATACTAGAATGGAAGCCAACTCTAAAATGAAAGGCAGTGTTAACTCTCAGTTCATGGGTGTTGGAATTGATGGCTTGCAAAGCATGGCTCTCTGGGGGTCCTATCTGATTTTATTCCATTGCCAGTGATGCAGGATACAGGTATTTAAAATGCTTGTTCCCCTCCTTTCAAGAACTGAAAGCATTGAAACATGCCCTGTAATATTCTGTAATTGTCAGAAATGTGGTAGGATAGAAGGAAATTAGATTTATACACAAAGATTAACTAGTGTAATGTTCAAGATAATTGTGATATAACAGCATCCAAATATTCATCAGTATTTCATTAACTTCCCAATTAGAAATCTGTCTATGAATCTGGTCATAATACTTGCACAAAACATAAGCTGCATATAGTATTTGTGCATCACAAAATTCACCAAGAAGATAAAGCTTTAAGTTCATAATTCTTCCCTATCCTCATTTCTGGATTTCATTTACAGAATCATAGAATTGTCCAGGTGGGAAGAGACCTTCAAGATCATGAAGTCCAACCATCAAACCCCAGCACTACCACTTTGATAGAAAGCCCATACGTATCACCACCAAAAAAGATTAAATAGAACATAGACTAAATGGTAGACATGCAAAATACACCACCAACATTGCAGTTTAACAGAAAAACAAATAATAAGTGAACAGGCAGACAGTTCCGTGAGGACAACCACTGCAGATGGCTGACCAGCTGCAGGTCTGGTTAATTCAGGGCATACAGATGTTTGATTATGTTTGTTATGTAGGAGACCATCGTGCAGTGAGGTGTTCACAGGGTCAGGTAATGAAGCATTGTTTGATTATGAAGAATTCATAAGGTGTTATTATCACAGTGCTAAGGCAACTTGCATTATTCTTATTTCTACTTGTATGACTAATTTGAGCTCATTTTCCTTGAATTGCCACCATCACAATAATCAAAATTCTCTTTTAATATTGCAACACAAACATAGTTCACACACTGAATCTACAATATGTTCTTATTACATAGTGTTTGTCATCACTGTGGAGAAGACAGAAAAGAATGAGAGTTTAGTGACATTTAGCAAGAGCTTTTGCTTCTGTTCAGCTGAGAATCGGAGGTCACCTTGGTGAAGGCTTTTCTGTAAGCTGCTTAACTCTTCAGGGAACAAATATGTAATATCATCACACTTCACATCTCACACTTTCCATATGAAAATCAATTGATGAGTCAGGGAACTAAGGCACTCACAGTATTTATGGTTTGAGCTTTCCCTTTCTTTAACATTTAATCTTACAATCTTGATTGAAGGAGACAAGTATGAGCCAAGAGCATTAAGAAAGACATTTCCTGGAGAATTACAAAAGCATATGAAAAACTGCCACTCTAAGACTTCATTAGTGGGCTAGAGACACAACAAAGAAATTAAATTCATATTTCAATTGATTTCTAGACAATAAAATGAACAACTGCAGTACAGTATGGCTAGCAATATGTAGCTCTAGAAGTTTAAATGCAGTAGACATAATGTTGCCCTATGAGTAGGCATTGTGCAGCATTCAGAGTTTTCTGCCCACCAAAACTGAATAGCAAATAAATATTATAATGACTGAGCCCCAATATTAAATACAGGCACTCCCCCTCTTCTAGATTCTTTTTCCCTTGAAATCTCCCAATATCTGCAGGGCCCTCTCCCTGAAAGCACTTGCCAATGGATCTTCCAATGCTACACATCCAAAGAAATTTCTATTTACTCAATGAATTTTAACCTCTTGCCTATATGACTTTCACCTTCATCTTGAATATTTCCCCAACTTGCTGACACTCTGCAAGAGCAACAAAGCTCACTCGCTTACATGCTGTGCTCTCCAGGAAGGTCCCACTAAACTTACTCTTCCTCTGAAATCAAAATTTCTACTGCCTGCTCAAAAGTCAAATAGGATCTTTCTGTGGTCTTTTAAACAAAAGCCTAAGTCTTTTCTGGGTCATCCCAATAACCAAATTACTGGCAGAGATCCAGGTGCGTTTGTCAAGGCTTAGTAAGTCTTTTGGTTCCTTGTACTCTCTTGTTTTAAGTGGAGATTTATTCATCTTACTACTGAAGTTGCTATGTAGAAACACTATTGGCTCCCTGAAAATGAGACATAGGAAAGAATTAGAAAAGCAATCAAGTAGGAAATAAAGTAGGACAAATTAGTGATCTCCTAGTGATCTCAGCTTGTCAGTTTGTACGGAGTGCATGGTATAACTTTTTTTTAATTAGGCCATTATATCATGACAATTATTTTATTTTCATCAAACATATGTTAATGTGTATTAATGTGTATAATATCAATGTGTACCTGATAGGTGGAGTAAAGGTCATCAAGCACAGAACCCCAGAGAGGCTGTGGAGTTTTCTTCCCCTCTGGAGAACTGGGCAGTGTCCTGAGTAACCTTACTCTTAGTGACCCTGCTCAAGCAGAGGAGTTGGACGAGATGATCTCATGTGTTCCCTTCCAGCCTTAACTATTCTGATTCTGTGGCTTTGTCGCTCTCTGATCATGTACAACCAAACACCAAGAGGCTGTGGAGGGTTTATAGCCCTTCCAAGCTTTTCTTCTAAATATAATCACTTTTCACACAGTGACTAAGCGCATACACATTATCTAGTTCTTCACAGTGCTGGCACTATTTCTGCTGGCATTTCAAGTCATGCTACTGGATCATCCACTGGAGCACCAGAGACTCTCATGTGTGAGATAAGCTTGTGGACTGCTGTGATTGCAGCAACGAGAAAAGCAGTGAGCTATTGGAAATGCACATTCATGCATTTATTCCATCGTCTTCTCTTTTCTTGTCATACTTATGCACTTATGTGAAATCTAAGTAAAAACACTGTACCTAACCAAAACAACATTCATGTCCATAGGATAATATGTAATAAATATAAGCATCTCACATGCAACTCAAATATAGCTTCAAACAAAAGCACCTGTTTTCCTAAGGATTCAAAGACATTTTGGTAATCCATTTTGAACCAAACTTTTAATTGCCCTAGTCTGACTGACAAAAAGTCACTCATCCATAGACCACTGAAATAATTTTCTTTTGATTTGATTCCAGCAAGTTTTTTCAGAAATAAGAAAGATCTTTTAAAAGCATACAAATGACTACCATACATGGCCAAAGAAAGTGTTAAGAGAATGAGAAATTCTTCAAACTCTCTGCAAAGCAGCCTTTGTAATCATTGGACTACTTCTATTTCAAGGGTCACTCTGTGACATATATGACGTAATTATGAAATTAATAAAAGTGATTTTAAATAAGTACATTGATAGAGTAAGGTGCATGAGGTAAAAGAAAAAATGAAATATAACTATTAAAATGCAATATCTTCTATTGGCCTAAACACCGTCCTTTCTTAGGACATGAGAATAGTTTAATCATGCATTAACCTACTGATCTCATAACCTGTTGATTTTCACTACCTCTAGAATCATGGAGATGGGAGACAACACATAAAAAGAAGTTGCCAAAAAGAAAGATGTAAAGCCTATAAATGCAGTGCATATTATCAGTTCTTTAATGTAAGGATGCTTGGTTTAAATACTAAATTTATTATGTAACCTAACTAACTTAGTAACCTAAAACTCACTGCAACTGCCAATGCCTATTAAGTATTTGAGGTGGGATTAAAGGTCTCATAAAATGGGATATTGTGAGTGATGGTGAGACAATGATGATACTACTGATTTCAATAAGAAAATGAGATAAAAAGACTTTGTTTCTTGACAGAACTGCTTTGCATTTTCCTGTCAGTTATAGGCCAAAATAGAAGTGAAAATTAATTTACAGATACCTAGAGCATTGAAGGGTTTGATGTTCAGATATTTTAAGAAATATGGAAAAAAGATGATTCCTGGGACACTGGAAGGGCAGTACTTTATAATATTCTGTTTTCCATGTCTTTAGTTCTATTTTGGTACTGGAACCACATTTTTTGCTATTAAGATCAGAAGGCATTTGCTTTCAGATCTAACTTTGCAGAATATAATCATGCTTCGTGAATGAGAATTAACTAGCTAACTGATTTGAAATCAGCTAGTTGAAGCCAGACTTTTTATGTATCTAGGATGATCTGGAAGCCAACTGCTTTCAAATGGTTTCCATAGATTCTCAATGTAGAATAAAGGCTTGTCAGAACTTATCTGCTTTAAAGCACACATAAAAGCTTTTATCAGCATGTCAAGAGTAGTGAATGCTAGTATGGTTTAAATGATTCAAAATTTTGATTAAATTACTTTTTATTTCTTTCTAAGGTCTGTCTTGGGTCTACTGGTCTACCAAAGTAAAATTGGCACAACTGTGCTGGGTTTTGTTTCATTCACAGTATATCATTCCAATACAGCAATTCTGTGCATTACAGAGAATTACCAGTTTTCAGCTCACCTTTCTAATCTCATTTTATGAACTACAGCAAGAAAAAAAATCTTACAATTTCATGGCAGTTTATGAGCTTGAAATTTAATCTCCAGGTCTATTTCTTTATGTTCTATTTTCTGGTATACATCTGTCTCCTGTTACAAAAAACTGTACTAACAGCCTTCAAATCAAGGGAATCACCTGCACGCCATTCCTTTTAGATTATTTTTTTCCATGGAGACTAGGAAACTTTCTTCTTGTACAGAAACTGTTAGGCTGAAATGGGTTCAATGGGGAATCACTGGAGACATTATGGGCTATGCTGTTATATCACTCCAAAAATGAGCAGTACATGCCTCTGGCAAGCTTGTGCTGCCAGTTGTGGGATTGGATAGATCTCATGGCCAAGAAAGCTGCTGAGTGTTAGGTTTTATTTTTGAACACTAAAGAGTGTCTCCCCTACAAGACAAAGAGAAATATTCTATATAGGCATAACTCTTCAGTAAGCCATAGCTTCAATTGCTGTAGGCTAGATATGATTTTAATTTGAAAATTGGGATAAGCACAAAATTGGGCAGGATAATCTTGCAATTATTTGGTCCAGTGCCTATGATCATGCTCTTAGTACTACCATTATTGATCCCCTTTCCTAAGAACAGTAGTACTGTTTCTAGAGTAGTTACCTGTTCATTGCTCTGTAGATTGCTATACTCTGGATATGTTTGGATAAGCACAGAAAAGATTTCATAGCTTATATATCAGTTTTTCTGAAAAGCCCAGGGGTTATGATTACTGTGAAAGTACTGTGAATAATGAGTCTTCATTCTTTTTTTTCCCATTCTTACGCAAGTAATTTAAACTACATGACAACCTTCCTGATAGTTGTCAAGAGCAGCAGTGAGGCCCTGTCAATCAGTGCATGACTTGTGACTTGTTTCCTAAGCAGCAACAGACAAAGCAAACCCTACAGTGACAGTATTCTCTGCTTACTTATCTTGGCAGTAGCCAACAGCTCTTAGTATTTTAAACATGACTAAAAATATCCACCAATTCAGAGAATGATATAAATGGCCTTGCAATAGACCACATAAGGCAACATTATTTATCACCAGCAGGTATAGAGGGGAAGCACTGAAAGCAAATTTAGGAAAGATATATCTGCAAGCTCAGTTATCAATAAGCAAATAATTAAAAATAGCAGACTGCCTTAATGCTTTCTAATTAAGTAAAAAACCCACAGTTTCCTATTTAAAAATAAAACCTGCAAACATTTGGTTAACGGCTGTCCTCTGGACAATTCTGCTTGTCTCTTTATGGTGTATGCTTAGCTATAATTGTCAGGAAAGATTTATTTTAAAAACTTCCACTGCAATTCCATATTCTCTTAATTAGGGAGAGTTTAGTTTTTCATATAAATCAGAAAGAAAGCATACTCATATTCACCTCATTTGAAGATTTTACAAGGAAACAAGAAAAGGTTCCCACTATCCACAGTGAGTTTCATACCTTGGTTAACATTTTGCTTTCTGAAACTAGTCCTAGATTACAATATCTCATACACAAAGGGATCCCAGGAGTTTGCAATTAGGACAAGAAAGATACACATCTAATTTATATTCTTGAAGCTTGGGAAGACTAAAATAGCAATATTGCAGTATATAGTGCAATCAAGAGCAAACTATGTAAGATTCATCCCTGGTATTGGCATAGCACAAAATCTGAGAATGTGGGGGCAAAGCACAGTCAAAAGCTGTTTCTGCTGCAGTCTCCCATAAAAGACAAACAGTAAAGGGCAGTTTGCAATGAAAATTTCCTGTAAAATAAAAAATAAGGAGATATTTGGAAAAAATTATCTTTTTTTTTTGTTTTTCAATTTATTCTCCATATGGGATTTTAATAGTTTTTTACCAGCATTACACTTAAGAATTACATTAAAGTCATATAACTTCATCTTCACTCCTTCATCCTCTATGCAGACAGATTCAATACTGTGTCCATATGAAAGGAGGGGAAATAAGACTAAAGGGTGAATATGCACATAGTTGGAGACCTCATATATTAAATGGACTAGCATTGCATTTCATCCCAAGTATTTTTTATGTTCCTTCATAAAAACCTATGTCTCTGGCTTTTGAACAGCTCTGAACATCTAGCTCTTGTCAGGTGATAAAAGGAGCTAAGAGTTTTATAAGAAGCCTGGCTTTACTCTGGACACTGTTCAAGACACTGTGGGAGGTTTGATTTCAAGCAATTGATCCAATCTCATGAAAAGAACCCACTGCAGTGATAAGAAGCTCCCATCACTGATTGCAGAAATTTAACCACAAGATAATCTGCCTAATTTTCTATAATAATTTACCATCCAGAGACAAAACTACTTTCTGCTGTCAATATGACTTACACAATAAAATACTGGCCATTCTCATCACCACCTAAAGAACTTGCCAGGAGGAAATGAGAGCAATATCACACATAGATTTTTAATGTTATAAACTATTACTTTTACAAAGAAGATTTAAGTACAGTAAAAAACTTGAAGTTATTAATCATCATGTATTCTTAAGATTACTGTTAGCAGGACTAGCTATAGCTAGCTCTCTCATGGTAAGAGAGAGCTCTAATCTACATAATTTTACAATAAGAATTCTATTTGTCAAGCTACTGTTTCAATTCAACTAGATCTTGTTTCTGGCTAAGCTGTTACATGACCGGTTATTGATGAAACAATGTATCTTACATCAAGAAAGATTAAAATTACAGGAGCAGTGTAAGACAGAAATATCTTAATGACACTGTATCTAAATACAGGTTTACAGCCTAAGCTGTAACTTGACATTAAGGACCATTTTGTGCATTTGGTTTTTTTAAGGTAACATCAGTGTAAATTTTGAGACATGAAGGTTGGGAACTTGCTATAATTGTTGCTTTGAAAATAGAAAACATAGGAGGAACACAGCATTCTTTTTAAACTGGTAACATTACTGCTTTGTTCAGTCAAGTCACTATCAAAATGTTTATTTTACTTTTAGAATAGACTTTCCAGGAAAGAGAAGCATTTCAAATATGCACCACCCTTTAGGCTTCAAAACTTCTGTTTTGAACCAACAGAAAATACTATTTTTTACAACATACGTATTTTATTATTTTCCACAAATACCTGAAGATTCTGTCACCTTTTTCTCTAATAAGCATCTTTCATATTCCTGTTCACTCGAGTCACTCAGTATAGTATTCAAAGATGCACACATTATCACTGAATGGGGCACTTCTGTAATTAGGAGCAGGGCCACTGTTTTAGTGTGGTTCTCTGCCCACACTTATTTACCTTGCTCAATGACCAAATGAGCTAATCCCTAATAAAATCACAGCTGGATATATGTTTGCCCTAATTACAAGTTAATTTGTACTCTAACTCCCAAAATTCAACAATTTTTTACTAGTTACTATATTCACTAGTTTCCTATTTATGCATAAATTTATTCTGACAACATCTTTCAGATTCTGAAGACATCAGTAGCTATTACTATTTTCAGTATCTTTTTAATATTAATAACATTTTATTTCAAACTGAAAATTCAAAATTGTTGTTTTATTATAAAGCTTCAAGTCAGAGTCTTCCAGTTATCTGCCAGTTTCTCACTCCAGTCCCAGCCCCAGACTGAAATCTTACCAGACATCCTTAGATTTTTCGTTAGTGTTTGTATAAACTCATTTTCACTTTGTATGCCCAGGAAATTAGGATAATGAGTTAGATGTCTCTTGTGTAATATCAGTTCATGTAGACTGTGTTTTTAGAACAATATGAGTTTACAGTCATCTTCCCTGTCAAGGCTAACTGAAAAACATGAAACTCATTAAACTCTATTACAAACTAAGACTACCTTCAGTTTTTCTGGTACACTCAGTCTGCAAATAGAGAATGACAGTGCTGTCTGAATCTCTTTACATTGGTTTCCTATATCTAGAGTTCAAATGTGATCTCCTACATTTAGAGTTTCTTGGGAGTGTTTATCTCTTCCATTCTTTCTCTCAGGTTATTTTCTTCAGCCTGGATTTATTTCTGGCAATATGTGCTATTCAATTATAAGGTTGCACCAAAGAGAACAAAAGGCTGAAGCAGCTCTAATTGCTTCACCTTTCTGTGGTCTCTGCAGTGTTCTTTCTGAGTCTGCCTGGATGCTAAACCACCTGCACCTGAATCACTCTCTCTGTGGCATGTAGAAGACTTTTGCTTATGCTCCTGTAATATGTATTTTGGTGCTGCCAAGATCAACAGGAAATTTAAACTCATGGAGCTGCACTCCATAACTTGAACAAGACACAGTCAGATGAGGTTCATGGGACATGTTGTCTGTGTTTCCTTTGTCAGTGTACTTGTAAAAAGAAGGGGAAGTTCTCAGCTGCAGAATAAAGCAAAGATGCTAAGTCAGCAAAAATGGACTTTGGCAACAGCTACTTTTAGTAATACGAATTCTTAAAAGCATCCTACAAAATTTCCCATGAGGAGTCATATCATAAAGAGACAGTGGGCTATTAGATACACTGGGGATTTGCAGGGTTAATTAGAAAAAGAGAAATAATAAGCAAATCCCAAACTCATTATAAGATCTGAGAAACTGAACTGAGCACATCTTAAAGGTTGAGGAACAAAAAAAAGGAAAAAAACCCCTTATTTTGCATTTGAACGCTGTCTTTTCCAGGGTGTGAAGTGAATCACATATCCAACCTGTCTACCTATCACCAGCTAACAAACAGGACATCACAGATTTGGGCTTGTTCAGTATGTTCTTCCTGTTCTCAAATATAAGAAACTAAGTCAATAATTACTCTGCCTCTGTGTATTTTTCTTCTTTCACAGCAGACTGAATCCATGTAGCTACATTGCTATCAGTCCTACCACTAAACCCTTAATCTCTCTATACTCACTTTGTTTCATGCAATGCCAAAGAGATCAACCCTGCAACCAGTGTGCAGGTACAGACTTCTTCTTAGGGCACAGGCCTTGGCTCTTGCCTTTCCCTCTTTTTTTTCTGGCTGAGCTGTACTCATGTGGCAGCTGTCAAAGTCCTCAGCAGTCTCAGCCAAGAAAAGCTGGATTGACAAATTTCAAGATACTCACGGTATCTCTAATGAATATTTTGCAGAGTAGCAAGTAGGATTATATTTTTCCAGACATTACTGTCTTACAAGTGGTAGATACCATCACAAAATCTCTTATTTTCCATTTCTAAAGGTAGCTGTGTAGTAAGTCAACACTGGTCTTCACTCAGCAGAAACTTGGACTCCGAGTGTGGGAGAAACTAAGGAAATTTACAAGGGGAGAACAGAGTGACAAAGGAGTAACCCTCCTTCCCTTTCATCTAGTTTTTTAAAAGTTTGAACATGTGCCAAAGTCAACAAAGAAGCTATGATGCTTGGATAATTTTTTATCTGATCTGTGGGAAGGTTATTGAAAGATATTTTGTTTATATTGAAAGATATTTTGTCTTTGTCAATATTCTGTAAATGTTAGAAAAGTTTTGGTCAAAACATCTGTCCAGTTCTACTAGGAATATGTGATCTATTCCTGCCCTTGTACTCAAAACAGTGAGCATGCCATGAAGAACTTTGGGATGTCTAATCCCAGGCACCAGTACATGCTGGGGACTGACCAGCTTGAAAGTGGCCCTTGAAAGCATTCTTCTGGGGAAGAACAAGCTAAACATGAGTCAGTAATACATCCTCACAGCAAAGTCCAACTGCATTAGGAAAAGCATTTACTGACAGGTCAAGGTGGGTGATCCTTTCCCTCCACTCAGTGCTGCTGAGACACATTTGGAGTGCTGTCTCTAAAGTTCTGGGCTCCTCAGTAAAAGGAAGATAGTGGCTTACTGAAGCCAGTCCAGCAATGGGTCAGATCTAATTAAGGGACTGCAGTAACTAACATACAAGGAGAGGCTGAGAAAGTTGACTGCTTAGCCTTCAAGAGAGAAGGCTTGGGTGTGTCTTACAGAGACTAAAGTTACCCAAGACAGTCAGATCCCTGGAGGTACTGAAAATGTACCTGGACACGGTCACTGGAAACCTGCTTTAGCTGACCCAGCTTGAGAAGAGGGCTTAGATTAAGTGCCATCATGAGTTCCCTTCCAACTTCAACAATTCTGTGGCTCAGTAAAGCACATGAGGGTCTCTTCCAAGGCACCTGTCACTGGATACTTCTATTGTACCAGAATCCAAAAGGCAGTGCAAGCTTTGGGGAGTTCTCAAGAGGCAGCTTTGTCCCTGTATTGTTCTGCCTAACTCCAGCCTGACTCCAGACTTGATAAGAGGGCTAAACCTCATCCATAGGTGATGGATGAAGACATCTTGAGAAATGTAATTGTCATCTGTTCCTTTGGCAAGTGTTTGACTCATCATCAATACTTTACTTAAAATACTGTTATCTGATTTATGGGTCCAGTCAGATTAGAAATGCCTACTTTACTGAAGTGTCACTGAAAATATGATTTTTATTTCTTCTTAGTATTTTAAATTTAGGAATTTTAATTTTATATAAAGCTGTGCTGGAGAAAAACAAAAATAATTTCTTTAAAAACTGGACTAGAACATGGAAATTGTTTTCTTTTCCTCCCTATGTAACTGTTGAAATTTTTCCATTAGTCCTTCCTTTTTCTAATAGAGATTTAAAGAAATAATACTTATATCAAGCAGATAACATGCATTCTGAAGTAGATAAAAATGCAATTAAAAGAAACATTTTGGAAAGTAGAGGCATATAGATTAAGAACAAATTAAGAGGGCAAACAAGAAATCAGAACTGATTATTATTTGCAGTGTCTACACCAGGGTATTTTAACTGATTACACAGTGTTATTTTTTTTTATTATTTTTACAAGTCAAGAATCAACACAATGGCCTGAAGAATAAGATACCATAGATGAAAATATCTTTTCTCTATAAGCCACAATAAATGGAAATATGCTGTCATCAGTTCAATTGAAACAGAGAACAAAGTGATCTGTTTTAACTAGTCCTGGGCAAACGATATGCAAATAATTCATTATTCCAGCAATCTCTGTCCACAACCACTATTTGGTGTTTTGAGAGATTCTAAGACAAACTTTAGTATCTTCTTTTGGTCTAAAGATTTCTTACCAATGACAATTGTCTGTACTCAGAACCACAGACCAATACATAGATGTATCAACCTGTCTTTCCCATTTGGCATTTGCATGACTGCTGGGGAAAAAAAAATTCAAAATCATAATTAAAAGCATTTTAATACAACTTGGATTTTTATTTTAAAATTGCAGAATAGATCACACAACATAGGTGGACACTGCAGCAAATGTTTGTAACTGTCACAGGAAACAGAGCATTCCTAGGAAACACCAAAATACAATCTCAAGATTCAGAACTATTTAAGCCTCAAAACTCTCCACACATGTTATCATTAAAATTTTTATGAGACCCTTGGCTGAGCAGGTCTACAATTATTCTGTTCTGAGTTTTAAAATGTAATAAGATTTCCTCAAATCTAATGTCAAACATTGCTTCCAGCTGGAGCATTCATGATGTGATAAAATTAGAATGCTAAGAAAACACACTCAACGCAAATAGGATTGATTTAAAAGTCAGACGACACATTTCAGCATCTGTGATGATATCAGCTGTGTTCTGCTCAGTGGTATCTGCACACAGCAAAGCCTGCTTGGTATTGTGGAACTGCATCGAGCAGAAAACCCCTGGGAGGAGCAGGCTGTGCCCAGTGATAAATGCCTAAAGATGGGAGAGCCTGGTGTTTCCTCAAGCTCTTTCAGCATTTCCCAGGTTCATGCTAGGCTACAGGACCTTGGGCAAATGTCAGTGATGAAACTTCAGTGAATGTAAAAATGAAATCAGCAGGAAAAACAAACACAAAAATTAAACCATTAAATTATAACAAATCGACACCCTCTGTGAGAAAGAGAAGGAGGGCTGATTCTTCTCCCTGACTCAAAATCTATTATCACACTCTTCAAATATGTAAAAGGCTGTTACAAAGAGAAATACAGGAATAGTCTAATACATAATAGTAGAAGATACAATAGTAAGGAAGAATTAAGTCACACATAAAAAAAACACCTCCAAACAAACAAAAACAAACAAACAAAACAACAACAACAAAAAAACCCCAACCAACCAGAAAAAAATACCCAAACCTCTAACACAGTTAGCGATAGAATGCTCTGTGAAAGAAACTCCTTGTGAGACTGTAAATCCCTCATCACTGGTGCATCTCAAAAACAGGTATACAAACAATTGTCAGGAATTATTTGATAAATGTGATTCTGCCCTCAGCAGGGAGCTTGACTAGACAAGCTCTTACATACCTTTAGACTGCATTTTTCTGAATAACATGAAAACAAGGACAAAAAAAATATTTACATAAATTCTGCTGGTTTAGTATATAAGCCCACACACATATAAGGCAAGTTTTTTGAAAAAAATTTTTTCTCCTAGTAGAAACAGCTGAAATTTGGTAGAATATGGGATGAGCAATGAATCTTCTGAAAATCTGAAGCCAATTTATTGGACTTGAGACCTTGAAAAATATGATTACTAGAGACTAAGTCCATTTCAATGGAGGGAGGGTGATTCAATTTCCAGCATTAATCCTTACCCACATAACAGGATCTTAGCACTGCTTATAAGGGTAGCATAAGTGATTTTAATTTCATAGGGTATGATTCTCAGCAATGTGTCTTAAATAATTACAGGGGAAATCTCTGGGCTTTCATGGTTTGAAGCAAGTCACTGTCATGTCAGTGGAGGAACAAATCAGAAATTATCAGCTTCCAAAACCAAATTGAATTAATTAGAAAAATGACACTGAACTCCAAAGTAAGCTAAATTCCTACTCAGTAATTAGCAGGCAGGGACACATCAGGGGGTTGGGGGGGGAGGAAGGGGGAGAATATGAGAGTTCATTTTAAAATTAAAATAGTGAGGTGTATTTCTCATAGTAGGCTAGTAATCTAGGATACTGAAGATTTAGTGTCACAGAGGGGTCTTAAGTGCTTATATGAGCTACAAATAGTTGAAGTTCCTCTGTCATGGGCTTTTGCCATAATGACTTGCTCAGTAATAGATAAAGCTTTTAAGACTGAAGACCCATTCATTAGAGTGTTTCTAAAAAATTTTAACAACTAACTAGTGCAATACTAAGAATGAAATCCAGTCTCCTGTACACTTCTAGAGTATACCAGTGTCAAGACTCTCAAAGATTTCAGCATGAGTGACATTGAAATGTTGTTCCCTAAATCCTTCTTCTTAATTCTACTCTTTATTTGATATCAGTGTTTCTCGTAACAATAAAACTGTTTCAGTTAACAGACATGGCAGGCAGTGAGAAGGAACTTGCTGGTGGTACACTATGGTCTGCACCCCTCCTGGGTCCCATCTTTGACTATGTCTTGGTGAAAAATGGGAGAGAGACACATCCCGTTTCCTGCCTGGAAGTCAAAGATGCTTGACTTGAAAAAGATTCTTGACATTCACTCTTGAATGATCAGCTTAGCTAAGTGAAACAAGCCTGACCAAGCATATTCTGAAAGAACAGTTTTTAGTCATCTAGTCTAGGTTTCCTTGGCATATCGCAGTTTCTTACACATATAAAGAAAGTCAGCATATTTTAAAATAGAAATTAGAAACAAATATTGAAAAAAGAAAGTGCTGTCACATGAAGTGTATGGGTTTCATAACCAGCATTTCATGTAGTTTTCATATGCTTATATATGGTTTTGTTTTATTTGCCAACTATCTTCAAGGTTTTTCGTCCAGGACAAGCTTTTTAGATAAATTCAAGTGTAAATTTGAATACTATATTCTTTACAAAGAGAGGAATTTTGAGCCTCAAAATAATATTACCGTGCACTAGCTGGTAAATTGAGTATTTTTATAGATGGCTTTAATATATTTATGAAATAGATGGGGTTTCTGCTGACTAAACAGAAACCCCAAATCCTGTTAAAAATAACTTCATGGCACTTAAAAGCAAATTCTATATTAAAGCTACTGCACTGGATTATTATTACAGAAATGCCTTGCGTGATTTGTACTTCAAAAATTGACATTGTTCAAACTCTGAATGTACACGAGTGATGATCAGAGATGCATATATTTTGATGAGATTTTCTTTCAGTTACTTTGTTCCATGAAAGAAGTTATAATGCCTCAGAACACAAATGATAGGGTTCATGAAGAAAAAAAAAAAGTACTAATAGATGATCACACAAAGTTCTTCTAAATCTCTTAAGCAGTTTTCTCAGTGAGCTTAAAGAGAGCAACAGATCTTTGAGCATTTTGACAAGGAAATCCACCATCCTGAAGAGAGGAACAGATTTGTTTGAATTTATACAACCCATAAAAAATGAAACCTGCTTAGATGAGCAGAAGTTTAATTTTATTTTCTTCCCCAAAGTCTTTGACAGAATTTAAAAAGAAGCAGGCTTTCAAATGTTAGGAAAAAATTGAAAGCAACAGTTATCTTTTTTTATGCTTAAATATTTCAGATACAACCAGGAAACAGATTTCTCTAGCTTAAAAAGAGAAGCTGGAAAGATTTGCTTACTCTGTCACTCAGATACACAAAGACACACCAACATTTAAAAGAGCCAGAGTTTGTGTTTAATGTTTTACATTCCCTAACCAATTTTTTAACATTTCTTAATTCTGCCACAAGTAAATAGTCCCTGACTCTCTGAAGCAGAAAGTGATGCTGAAACTGACTGGCCTGATGAAAGTAAAGGAGTAATTATTTCATACATGCTCTTTTTAACCTCTCAGTACCCACAGCTACAGCCACAAAAACCAGAACAGCTACTGTAATATGAGCCCCATTGCATCTCAACCATACAGCCCTGACTGAAGATACACAGCAACTTCTTCAATTCACCAGTGCAGTGATTCTGTACCTTTTTTGCCACTGGGTGGAAGGCAATTCCAGAAGCTTCAGAGAGGAGCTAGGCTAGGGATCTGCTTGCTTTAACATTCATTTTACAAAGCACCCAACTCAATCCAAGGGACAAAGGAAACTTCAGTCCTCTCTGGCCAGTGGGGTTCACTGGCTGGGAGTTTATTCTTATTCATACAGTTTTCTGGTGCACTTATACAAGAGCCAGGCATTTTGGGAACTTAAGGTAGGTTACCCTGATTTTACTGTTGGCAAAGCACTCAGACATAGTAGGTTTGAAAGCACAACCCACTCAAACATGCTATTATTAGAGCCAGGTGGGAAATAATTTTCCCAATCTGGGAACACTTTTGAAATTAAGAAAAGAAAAACTCTCTTACTGTTGATTGGGACTAAAAGCCAAAACAAAATCTGAAAACTGGAAATCAGTGGAAATCAGTAGAAACAATTTGGCTAATTACAAATCATTGAGAGTTTGGAATGAAAAGTAATTAAATTTGGAAAAAGTGTTCAGAAGCTACAGATATGGCAGAAAACACATTAGGAGAAAAGGATAAATCCACTAGTGAAGACCATCTACATTTCTTGAGAGCATCAAACTCATAGAGTTCTCATTTCCTCTTCTCTTTAAATTCATATGCTTGCTCACAGAAATCAGTCATTAAATTATAGGCTCCCAACATAGTGTAGATCTGGGTCTAGAAATAGCAACAGCAGAATCTTCAGTATTTTGAACTCAAATTCCTTGATAAAGCCCCTGAACTAAAAGGCTGACTGTATAGGTTTGTATGCCTGCTTTTCAGCTTCAAACAGAGGTATGACATACCACAAAGCCTATGAGAGACTGGAAAGAAATATCACCTTCAAAATATGTCTGTAAATGAAGGAATGTGAAGAATTTCACTTCACAGAATCAGATGTCATGTTAATTCCATAGTACGGGTGAATATTTCCCCATAAGTATCACTTTCTGTGTTAGGCTGCTTTGAAAATTTGAGTAAAAAAACCACACAAATAAAACAACTCCCATTTAAAAAAAAAAGTAAGTTCTGAAAGCTGTCTAACAAAAACTCAGCATGGCTGTCTAGACGCATTTCATGATTATTTATTTGGCTATGCAATGTCACATACTGAATGCAAGGTCAGATTCACCTGTGATATTGGAGGAAAAAACTAAACCCTCACTTCATGCACTTCCACATAATAGAAAAGACACAGACACTAAAACTCAGGGTTTGTAGTTTCTGCAGTTTTTATGTTGTTCTTCTAGTTCCCTACAGATATTTATGAGAGGTATATTCAACAACAGTGTATTTAGCCAGGCAACAGAGTTCCATTGTCAAGACAGGGTGGCCTTATGGCAGAAATTGTAATATGCTTTCAAGTCTGGTGATGTGTTTTCCAGCTCCATGATGAATCTTGTTTACATTTCTCTAGTTCTTTGTAATGCCACTGCAAGAACAGCAGAGAAGGATACCCTCAGCAGGATAACTCATCTTTCAGTGGTACTAGGATTGACAAGGTGTGTGCTCCAGTTTTAACTTCATATTTTTGCCCCAGGAATGATGCCAAGAATAGAGTTAGAGCAAATAAGTTGAAATCAAGAGCAAAATTACCCCCATAAATTCAAAGATAGGTATTACCTAAACCAGCCAAAATAAAACATTCTACCTCATTTTTGGTACTATTTCTCTTCTTTTGTGTTCAGAAAAGGAAAACAGATAGGTTTAGTATAACATCAGGGTAAGAAATCTTCTTTTTAAAAATAATTTTCTGAACATTTTGCCATTAGACATTTCTAAGATGACAGTTTCACAACAGCAGATGATAAGCAAGAAATATTATTCAGCATAATTATATTAAAAACTGATGGCTGTAAATATATCTAAGAAAAGGCAAGTGAATCCGATATATCATAAGAAATATCATCATTTCTTTCCTTACATCTTAAAATATTTTCTAGGCAGCTATCTCCTTGCCTTGAAAAATATATGCTGTTTTAAGCAACAAAATATTCTGGTTTTATATGCAGAAAACTCTAACATGATCCTTTACTGTATTTTGCTAACATCCTGGGTTTCATATTCTGCAATAATCAATCATTCCCTGCTAGAGAGAAACGTGCTATTTCTAACGTTTTATTTTTAACAGCATGTTTCATAATAGATCACATTCAATTCCATTTGTGAGCTCTCCAAAGCCCAAAATAGCAGTAAAAGATGGACAGTTTCTGGGTAAGAAAAATATTTTGGCTGAGGATATTTACAACTTGGAAATATTTAATCCTTAATAAAATAAAGGTTAGCTGCTGTGAAGCTGATAACTAGAGCTCAAAAACACTGAGGCTGCCTAATGAATTCTGGTATGTAGGTACGGAAGTTCCATCTATGTTTTGATAAATCATGTTCTGTTCTCCAAATGCTGACTTGAACCAGGAGGCTAGGGCTGAAAGCATGAAAAGCTATTTTTAGCTCTCATTCCCTGTGTCAGGATCTAAATGTGCTACATAGACCCCACTGAATGGTCCTTATGAAACATTTGCATAGGGACAATCATGAAAAAAGCCAGAAGTATGTATATAACACAGAAGTACACATATGGTTCTTAAATTTGCCTAAGTAGCTTAGATGGCCACTGCAATGACCTAAATTACACCAAATGTATTGTGAGAATAAGCAAAGAGGATATAATACTGAGATTGCTGAAAGTTCAGCAACAGGAAAGGCCATATTCATGCTTTCTATGTGTTTAATAATGCCAGAGAGATGATTCAATATACCCTGACTGTCTAAGATTCAATGACCCTTTGATCTGTGCGGTCATGCTGTATTTTAGTATATTTCATTACAAAATAAAGAATCAAACAATTAACTGCTCAAACTACAGGGTCAGTTTGAAGTCTTCATTCTTGGGCACATAAACCTGGTTCAGGTTTTCAAAAAGGCTCACTCTGTCTGGGAGCTGAATATTTTTGATGTCTGATCAGTTAATCTGGCAATAAAAGTGAGTTGAACAGAGTTTTATTGATAAATTAAGACCTACTTAGTAGTGGTTGAAGCAGAAAAAGAAAAATGAGAGCACATGTGGAAAATTATATCTAAAAAACTGGTAGTCTAGAGGTATATAATGTTCAAAGTAATGTGCCCTTTCACCAGAACATATTACAATTATAGAAAAGGTGTCTAATTACATAGAAATGGTGAAATTAATATATTGATCCAGAATAGTAGTAACTTGAAATAATAAAAAAGAGGATGACAACATTAATCCTCTCTTAGAACTGAAGAACAATTACACCCTGTACAAACTTTAAAAAAAACAAAATAAGTATGTGTCAGCTGGAAGCAGGTAAAATTTTAAGAATCCATGGTGCAGCGCCACCAGATAACAAAAGAAATTTACACTGTGTCTAGAATTAAGAGAAAAAATTGTCATTTTAAATATACTTGTAATGCTTAATTAGATACTTTTTTTTTTAACTTTCTCTCATGCTTTCTTAAGGATGCTTGATAGGATTTGCGCCCATTTGCATTGGCTAGCCCACATCAATCCTTTGGGGACTTGTGTAACAGCCGATGAAGAATATTTGAAAATCTGATCTGCCAAAGTTACAGTCAAGGAGATGAATTTTCTGTTACTCTTATTTGCAGCTCCTTTAAATGTCTATTTGGGCATGTATTTTCCTACTGCTTAACACCTCTGAAATGCTTTGTTTGCTTGGCAGGGTGATCAGATATTTTATGAAAGTACTTTAGCAGAGTAAAGCAAACTGTTTTCCCTACAGCTGTCTGATAGATTTGCCAGTGGCAAAGTGTCATGTTATTAGTAATTATTTCCATGTTATCATAACATCTCTGAAGCATTTAGCAAGCCACTGTCTTCATTTACATTTTTAAATGAAGCATCTAACAGAGTATTTTAGATGCATGAGTGTTTTATAAAGGTTTTGGACATTTACTGCAGTCTTAAAAGTGTTTTTTTATGAGACTGTCTAGATCTAGAAAAGTCTTTTGATAAAGTCAATATTTGAGTATTTTAATGAAACAGAAAAGCTAGACTTTGTATTTCCCTCTGACAGAGTTAAAAAAAGGATGTCCATGCCTCCCTCCCTGTTTCATACATGATGACATAACAAATTGTATGTATCAAACCAGAAAAGGGTGTCAGAGCAAGGAGTGGGTTTATTTATGCTATATGTGAGCTGCGGCGTATGATGATTAGCCAAAAGCTCAGCAGACTCTAAAAACTAGAAAATTTCGATTGAAGGGTATTTGAATGAGTCAGTGAAGACTCTCATCCTTTCTGCTGTGGTAACAATGGAATTTAAGGCTTTTCTAGAAAGGACGTAGAACACACCTGCTCCTTTTTACCCCTCTGAACATTATGGCAGACAGGTTAGAGGGAATCATCACTTGGATAATTTTATCAGTGATGCAAGTGAAATTACACAGTAAGTTTACCATCTGTTGGGAAGGCTCTACGTTATGTTTCACTGTTTTCAAATACATTGCACCACTGCAGGAACACACAACAGGTCCATTTGAAAGTCAAGTTAATGTACATTTGATTATGATTATGATTTGATCTTGTTTATGGCAAGATCTCCTTGCAGGAAAACACACTGGCCTCTAATTCCAGTATTTTGATAATAGTGTCTATACAGAATATGTGGCCTTTTTATACCAAATATGTAATTTTTTTTCTTACATGTCCATGACTCCATGTCTATTTCAGGACTTCTCTTAGGATTATTCTCTCAGACAATATAATGAACTTTATTTTAATGTTTTACTGATATTTTCTTTCCAATGACCATAGTTAAGTGTCTTTTAACTTCATAACATGATATAAAAGACAAAGAAACTTCTCCATAATTAAAAAATAATAATAATTTTTCTTGACATGAGCATACTATAAACCTATATCTAAATAATAAGAATATAATATAAATTTAGTACATGACATTTCATAGATTACATAAACATTCTTTATATGGTAGCACTGCTGGAGGGAGGACATGAAATATAATTAGTCGATCCGTTTCATTTTTAATTGATAACCTTGTTCATAGGAAATCAATTTAATGGAACTACTTCTGGAATGAATCCAGGACTCCACATAACGCCAGGATTGCAGACCTCTATTCCAGTGAGTTCTCTCTAGCTTCCTGGTGTTATCCTGTGTGGTAGGTGTTAACATATCAATAGTTTTAAGATCTAAAAAAATCTTTGTACTGACTTCCCCATTCTGGACCATCTGTTGTCCTCAAATCACATATGCAGTTTACTTTTCCCTCCAGCTCTACATTTGTTTCTATAGTCAGCTTGAGCAACAAATTCAGAAGCAAGGTATAGGGTGCATATACCTAAGTATCTTATTTTTGTTGAATCAATTATATGATTGCATTTTGCCAGTGATGCAAAGAGAATTCTCAGTCAGAATGAAAATCATACTTTAATTCCTTTGTTGAGTGCATCAGCTTAGTTTCAAATACAACAGTGTTGACTGTGCTGTATTTGAAACTAAATTGGTGCACTGACTGTGAGTCACAATATGACTCCTCCTTTTCTTTTTTCCTCTTTTTTTTCTGTATGCTGTATAATGCTATTAACATAGACTTAAAGAAAATACTTTTAAGCTCTTTAAAGATTTATTACGAAATCATGCATCAGAATTGTGCTTATACTCCCACAACCCTGCAATATACACAATGGCAATGCATAGGTAAAAGCACAGTCATTATACACTTTGTAACCTTTTCCCAGTTTAGAAAATAAAGATTAATGAATAAAGAAAAGAGGAAAAGAGCAGGCACAGCAGTTTCCTCTTTCGTTCATTCACTGCCATTACTGTGTCAGATTCTTTATTTTTCAAGACTGATGTTTTCCAGCAAAGGGGAATGCTAAATTGGTCAAACCATGAAAAATAATCAGAAATAACTACATTAATCTTAGAGCACTAAGTCAACTTGTAGTAGAAAGTGAGAAAGAGGGGCAACCTGTTCCCTCTCCAATGTAAACAATGTGCCTGATTTTTATCTCAATTATATTGCTAAGAGAAAGGCTGAGTTCTTCTGGAGACTTCCACACCATTAGTTATATGACACTTTCCTGGGATCAAGAAGAAAAAATGCAAACACATTTTATTCTTGTATTCTTTGAAGAGTAAAGTTATCTTCATGGTTTGATATATAGCAATAATCCCAAACTGAAGAATAACTTTAGTGCTACCAAAGTTTCTGTGAGAGAAATGTATTAATGTTCTTTTATAGAAGACACATTTATATAAATGTGGTGGTACAATGTTACTAGTAAGAAGCTTGGTTATTTCTAAGGCTCCACCTTAAAAATGACAAAAGAGAAGTTCAGCAATTTACTTGACAATCAAGCAATGTTTTTTCCAGTTTAGCTCACTCAAACTGTGAAAATAAATTTGCTAGGGAAAAAAGGGGTTGTATGAGGAACTTAGGATATGATTATCTTCAAAGTGAAGAGAAAAAACAATTGCATCAACCTAAGAAGACATTCTGATTTGTAATGTAAACAACAAGAGGGACAACAGATATCATGTGCCACCTACAGCATGTGAAACTAGTTGTAACAAAGATTGTCTGATTAAAGCTTTTTCTAGTGGTTGACCTATCTCCAGAAAAAAAAAAAAAAAAAAAAATTACCGCAATCTAAACATCTCAGGTCCCCAATTTTTAAGACTTCTGTAGGAGCAAAACAGCACTGATTTAAAAGGGAGCAAAGAGAAATTATGTTTCTGAGAAAACTGTATCAAAGCAGAAAACTAGAAAGCCACCTCGCTTCCCTTCTCTAATTTCTTTTGGCATCAACCTTGCTTTTTTGCTGCTAGGGTGCTTTTGAAGGCAAGGAACTTTTCCCTTCTTTGTTTTTTTGGGGGTCTTTTTTGTGTTTGTTTGTTTGGTTATTTTGGGTTTTTTTTTGTTGTTGTTGTTGTTTTGTTTTGGTTTGGGGTTTTTTTGTGTGGGTTTTGTTTGTTTGTGGGGGTTTTTGTTTGTTTGCTTGTTTGTTTTTGATGCATTTGCCTATCGTAAGGCAGATCAGTTTCTGCATTCCTGCTATGCCTGTATCTCACAACTCAAGACTTTCCAGCAGGGAAACTGAGCTTCTGCAAAGCAGAAATTGAACATATATCTATAAAGTGGTGAGGCAAAACACTCAAAACTAAAGCCAAACACTCAAAATTAAATCATTTTTCCCCTCTACTCTAGCAAGTTTGCATTTGTTTACAACTTAGTTTAAATCAATCTGATTAAATAAGAACATAGCGATGACTCAGATGAGCATAACCTACATAACCTTGTCTGGAACGCTAACATTGTTATTTTTGCAGCTGAAGCATAAACTGCAAAAATTTGACAAATTAAAACCTTAGCTAAATCTATATGGCTTTTAATGTTAATGAAGACTTTACCATTCTTACTTCTTCTTACTAAAGTGCCTGTATTATCTCATGAGTATACATCAATTAACCATAAGGATGTAATTCAGAATAAAATCTTCTTGACAGGGAGTGTAATCCTGCCTAATATCAATTCTCCTCAGTTAAAGGTATTTCCTGTCCTGGACTTGCCACTGTGCAAACAATCCTAATCAATACCACAAGAAATCTTAGTCAGAGGGGTCAATATGCCACAGAAAAAAAACCACAGCACTAATTACTGCTAAGAATGATTTTCATTTAAATGTTTTATTTCCAGTCAACCTTGAAATTAATCTGATCCAAAATTAATCTAGAAAAACTGTTGCTTACATCACAAAACCATTATCATTTATTTGCAAATTATCATCAGAAAGAAGTTATAAGTTGAAAATCTTTTAAATTTGATGGAAGTGAGATATCTTCCCCTTTGGATCAAGATAAATTTCAAGATCGCTGCACTGTGGTTCTCCTTAACTCCCAATAGTCAAGCTGCTGATTTCACCATACATCATAAAACATATATTCATTAAATGTTAGTTCTTAACTAGAATCTAAAATTTCAAAACATTTTAGATAGCAGTCATGGTCTAATATTTGTACTGTGCAGATAGGACCTCAGACTGATATTATTCCTGATGGTTTAAAAAAGATCTTTTTTGGCTTCATTGTTCACAGTTTCAAGGTACAACTTGGATGCTGAACAGAGCTAATCTTTAAGGCCAGCCAAATTACAAGTGAACTGTGCAGCTTCAACTGGTACATCTACAGTGAAAGAAGGGTGGATGAACCAGAAGTGTTCCTTCCAACCTGCCTAACTATAAGAATTATTCCCCCATATAGTGCCACTATCCATCTTGATTTCATTCATTTAGGTAAATTTGATATGGAGAGTAAGAGCTCTTGTTCACTCACCTAGTTTCAGTGTCCATAATTACTATTTGAAGACACTTTTGCCCAGCCTCTGTAAATCATACTGTCAGTAAATATAACAGCAGGCTATGCCTTCCTTATTTCTTACAGAGGATTATGTTGATGCCACTCTTTTCCAAGCACCTCTATTCACTCGGTTTCCTCGGGTAGCCTTTTTTCTCTCTAGCAGTAAGGGGACAGAATATCAGCTTCAAGATATTGCAGATCATCTGCTTAACACGTTCAACGTGCACTGGTATGGCTGGTGAAAACAAGGAGCAAGCAGGTACCTCCCTGAGTAAACAAATTCAGTAACGGTGTCCTGTTTGGTGTTAGATACAAAGAAGGATTGACATAAATGAGCAGAGGATTTTATTTTATTTTTTTTAATCTAATAATATAACCATTAGTTTCACTAAGGGACAATCAATTCTTGAATTGCCCATAAATCTCCAGAGAATAATACACAATTTTTTCAGTATTTCACAGCTGTATTCTGCCCTCAGTGTATATGGGCAGCTCTATTCAATTACAAAGGATGTAGATGAAGGGTATGATATGTCCTGAAGTGATGACAATTTGATGATTATTGTGTTTGATTTGAAACTCTACCCTTACCATTGAACTTACTTTTTTTAATAAGGTCTATTTTAATGTGGATATAGAAACCTTTGTCTCATTTCACCCAAGGCAGAAAATAGCATGTAAGCCTAAAAGCAGTATTTTTTTTTTTCCACCAAAATTAGAAAAAGAATGTAAGAAAAAAGCCAGACATGTCTACTCTGTCCTCCATTTTCTATTAAGGCCTTTGTTTCTGAGATAGTGAGTCTTCATTTCAATAAATGAGGAAACAAATAGCCTGATGTGATCCTTTTCAGCCTTAAAAGATGCTTTATGAAGGTAGCTAATTTTTGAAAAAAATTTTTTTCCAGCAGTATATTTTGAGTTCAGCTGTGAAGGATTGACAAATCAATTTGCAGAAACTCTCTTCATTTGAGAAAGGAGAGAAACATCTTCCCATGTTCCTCCAAATCTGAAAGTTTCAGTTTCATCTTTGAAGCCAAATATTTGGTTCCTCCACTTTGCAACAGCATTTCATTTCAAATTTCACTTTGTTTTAACTTTAACATATGAAATAACCCCAAAATATTTTCTTAGATTCAATAACAATTTGTTTCATTATTAAGACAGAGTCTTTCTTTTTCTTTCTGATTCTTCAATATTTGTTGTGACTGGATTCCTCTTTTCTCCAAAATTTCTACAAAAGACTCAGAATTTATCCATAAAATCCTAAAAGGAAAATGTTCTAAAAAGCTATTTGGTTTGCTGCTCGCAAACCTACCTTTTTGGTTTAGTTTTAAATACATATATGTAGATGACCATATTAAATGCTTCCTAAACCTAAATACTCTCTTCTGGGTTGAAAAATAAATTTTCATTTGCCCAAGATATTAATTGGTGTCATCACATATTCAGCAAGAGAACCCCGTATCAAAAAAACCCCAAAATATACCATGTGAGTGAAATATGAATGTCTCTGTGGTCAGTGATGCTGACTTTCAATTTAATATGTACTTTCTAGCCGTAAGGAGATAGTTTAATTGTTCTCACCATTCATGGAAAGCATTTACTGCATATTCTGTCCAATCAGTGATTTAAAGAAGGACATGCTCATAGGGGATCTGTCTGCTATGTGAGATGATAATTCCAGTCTGAATAATTTAATAGAATATAGCAAAATAGAGACATCATGCAAAACAATAAACCAACAATTTCCATCAAAATAAAATGTAATTTAAACTCAATCTGAAGCTATAGCTGATTTCCTGGCATGAATAAAGCAGTATCAATGTCTTCTTTAAAAATAAAGCAACACCAAACACAAAAAAAACCTGTAATTTTCAATCTTATCAGCACAGAGGTATCTAATTAATTTGTTTCTTTAAATTATGAGGCAAATTTTTGATAACTGGATTTTGGTAGTTTTATAAAGAAAAAGATTGCACTGAAATATAAAAGCTAGATGTTAAAGTGGGAAATATAGTTATATTGCATTTCATTGGGAAACTTCAAAAAATATATATGAATGAGAAGTAGCATCAGGCTGTGTACAAAAAGAATTCTGGAGCTTTTAAGTTTTTAATTTCTTTCTACAAACCCTACTTCTTGCTTTACAGTAACCTTCTGATTTAATTACAAATTCTGTGTCTTTTTCTTTTTATGTATGATGTTTAGTCATGTTACATCCAATAGACATGATATTTTTGGATATATACTGACAAAAAAAAAATAGTGCAGATAGGGCAATTCAAGCATTGTTTGTTAAACTTCATTCTAAATAAACTGGTTTTATTTACCTCAGCAAAATTTCACATAGGATTGAAGCCTAAAAATCTTCATCTTCCCTTTGGGAAAGAAGTAGCGTTTATAGATAATCAGTGCTTTTTAAGAGAATTCACCATTCAATCAGGGGTTTACCAAGAAAATTACATAAAATAGTAAACCTCTATGGGCTTATGTAGGAAGTGTTGAAAGGAGAACCCTCTTCTTCACATATTTACAAACTCAAGGCCAAGAACTTGCCAGTTTAGAATGTTTTCTAAAGGAACTAGCAGCTTGGGATCTTCCATTTTTTTCAATGTCCAATTTTAGAAACTTATGGGCTCATTAAATTCCACAGTAGCACGTATTTATCTCATGAAAATCCTTTACTGAGGTACTCATAATTGCATGTGCTTATAATAATTAGTTGTCTATAAATGTTAAGTGATAAATTATAGAACATTGCCCAGTAATAATCAGATGTTTGGGTATGAATGCTCATGCTTTTCTTCTCAATTCACAGTTTTTTTATATGTATACACAAATCACTATCCAGCGGTTATTAAATATCATTAAGAATATAGAGAATCAGGAATTCTAAATCTCAAATAACACAGCAAAGTATTAGGATGACTGAGGAATTGTTTTAAATTTATCTTGGCTTTAGCAGCTGAAGAACTCTGAGGTTTGTTTTTTTTTCAGGTCTTTCAGTTTCTCTGGTCTTTTCTTCCTACATATGTTTGCATAACTACAGGGAAATTGTCAATGGTTTCATTGACAATTTTCTGTTTAACTGCAGAACAGAAAATTGCTTGGGCATTTTTTCACATTTTTATTTGCTTAAACATTAATTTGACATTATTTTCTGGTCCCTATCATTTATTTTGATTTTCTTTAACACAGAAAATATTTCTGTTTCTACATGTCTTCCTTTGTTCAGTGGGTTCTCTGACAGATGTGTACGATAATGTTCTTTTCATTTTCTTCAAATTTATATTCTGGAAACTGGTCTTTTAATAGCCTTCAAGAGTTTCCAAGCTGGGCCAATAATTTGCCACTTAACAGTGGAAGTGCAGCAACTGATCTTTCATCGTTCTCCTGTAAAGGAATCACTTTTGATAGTCAAATCTGCCTTTAAGTTATCAGTAACTAAAACTGTGATATGCATTCAGAGACATGGGAATAAAGAATTGCAGAATAAATGAGAATTAAATTCCAGCTTAATAAGTCATTTAGAAACAATACGTCTTCCCCAAATAATCAGCAATCCTCCCTGTCAAAACATAACTTTGCCAGACTTTTCATCTGACATGCTGTTAAAAGGAGACAGAAACCTTACAGTCTAATTTTCTAGTTCTTTTGAAAACTTCTCATTTTACAAAGGGAAAATAAGTCATTCACAATTTTCTAATTCATAAGTGCTTGGAGAAGTAAAAGTGACAGTAGAAATCAAGTATGTTGCTTGATTACAGCAAACACCAACTACTTCAGGAAGTCGCTAAGTGGACACTCTCCTGTTTTCCTTTGGTACATAATGGTTTGATGTAACAGAGCAGACCATTTCTGCAGTCACCTTCTTTATAAACTGAAGCCAATTGCATTAAAAGTGCAGTTAATGTTATTTTGGTTTGTATGACCTTATTTTCTTGAATGGGTAACATAGCCTGTTAAGCTCAGAATTCAGTTTTTCCATAAGCAGTTAAGGTTAGCCAAGAAGCTGAAAATAACCATTTTTTAAATACAAAAATACTAAATTCCACAAAGAGTATAGGCTAGCTCAATTATAAGTCATGTTCCTTGAGCAGTTACTATGTTTTCCTTAATGTGAGTGCTCTGTTTACTTGACAGTGATAATATCTTTCTCCTAGAGTGGCTTGAGAACACAATTTTCCTCAATTTCCCTCTGTAAAACTGCAGAAAAGAACCAATGCACATTTCTTCTAAGACAGACTCAGAGGAGCATGGATAGAGGCTAAATCCAGAACAAAACAGAGCAGATTTGATTAATGACTATCTTGCTCTGCTAAGTCACATTAACATACTAACAATGTGTAACATACAATGATGAAATGGGAGAAGAAGCAGGATAATTCACATCCAGCCAAATCAGCTAAAATGTTGCCATTGACTTCAGATGTGACTATGGTCATGAAATGTATGATACTTACAATTTTCCAGCCAATATAAGAGATGTGAGATAAAGACAAACTTCTAGCACCCCAAAATAATCTTATAATGGGTAGTGTTATTGAGAAAATTGAATAGTGGATGTAAATTGATGAATAGTTGTGGGATTTTATTACTAAATATAAGCCTTTACCCTCTTGGCAAATAGGGATCTGATTTTTGCAGTTAAAGATATAAGACCAGAGACCTCTGCCATATTTATTAATCACAACTTAAGGATCGTCTTATCAATTCATTACAGCACTCATATATCAGAAAACTTCAACATGTTCCCAGGTCTTTTCACTATAAAATTGAAAACTATTTGAGGATTACACTGGCGTTCTTCAAAGAGACAAAGTGTATGGTTTAACCCCAGCTGACAACTATGCACCACACAGCTGCTCACTCTCTCTCCTCAGCAGCAGGATAGGGGGAAAAGAACTGGAAGGGTAAAATGGAGAAAACTGTTGGGTTAAGATATGAATAGTTAAATAATAAGTTAAAAAGGAAAGTAATAAAGAAAGAGAAATAAAACCCAGGAAAGGCAAGTCATGCAAATGAAAACAATATCTCACCACCATCCAACTGATGCCCAGCCTGTCCCTGAGCAGTTGCCCCTGGAAAATCTGCCCCCTTTATTGCTGAGCCTGCTGCCACGTGGTCTCAAATGCCCCTATGATCAGTTGGGATCAGCTGTACCAGATATGTCTCCTGCCAGCTCCTTGGGCACCCCCAGCCTCCTCACTGGTGGGGCCACCTGAGGCACAGAAAAGGTTTGGATGGTCTGTAAACCCTGCTCAGTAATAACAAAAATATCCCTGCATCGTTAACACAGTTTCCAGCACAAATCCAAAACATAGCCCTGCACTAGCTACTATGGAGAAAAGCTGAGACAGTTCCAACTCAAGTATTTGATTAATGTAACAATAGAGGGCAATCCTAAAATGGAAGTCCCATCCCTGTTACTTCCAGCTGAAAAGATCCTCAGTGTGACTGGTGAGGTTCTGCAAACTTTGCTCTCCATCTGCCACCACTCATATTTTTTGGTAACTGCACAGATAACTCAAAAGGTTTTACAGTTACAGGATTTCCCACTCTGTTGTATGAGATTTTAACACTTTAGCCCAGAAAGTCAGAACAAAGTAAAATCCTGAAGGACAAGAGCAAATGTATGAGCAGAACTGTCACAGCATATGCCACAGTTGAGGTGGCCACACTACAGAGTGTCATCACACAATTTCAGAAAGTTTCAACACAAACAGAACAACACCACATCAGAAGACCTCAGGCACCTGCTCTTCTTGTTCTTTAGCCCAACCTTTTATACCTTCATGTTCATGCATTGCACCTGTGTGCCCTCTGCTCCCTTTGGTGACTGGTCAGTGCACCTGGGCACTCCACGGCTCATTACCTTCAATATTGGTCACCTGCTTTTTGCAGCTGTAGCCCATTAGGGATGAGGCTCAGCCCCAGCCCCAGCCCCAATTAGCACAAACTGTGTACCTACACAGAACTGTCTTCAGTGCCTCATCCCAAATCAGTCTGTGCCTAGTTCTAGTTGACATAGCCAGTTCCGCTAGTTTTTACTAGTTTCAGTCAGTTGTTTTTTTAAGGAGAGAGGGAGAGGAAAGAAAAGTCACTAAGGAATGTTATCTATTGACATAAGAATATGATCAGTATGACAGAGAAGGAACAGCAAACTGGACATTTCCCATCTATGGCTTTTTTTCTAAATTGTCTTTTAAAACTCTATTCCCAAATAGCAACAGTCTCAGTAGTATTAGTGACCTTTGGCAACAGCCTTTCTATCTTTTGGGACTACATTGATTTTTTTTTTCCCCCTTTGGCTTTCATATAGCAATTTGGCATTTTATTGACCCAAATCTACAAAGTGGCCGGTATCACTAGCAGCAAGGGAGTTTGAGAGGTTTTTTTAGTACAACAAATTAGAACATGAGCTGGCACAGGCTGCAGTGAAAAAAGCATTGATAGTACTCTAGATTCAGACAGCTCTAGTGGACTGACAGCTCTGTTTGGTAGATGAGCATTGGCTGATTTTTCTCAAGATGAGTTTGGTAGCCACACAGAGTACTTGGTAGCCACACACAGTATGTGGCTTGCTGGTCTTCCAGAGTGTGTCTAGGTCCCAAAGACTTTAGTTTCAGTTTTCAAAATACCAAGTGGGTAAAGTTTATGTGCTTATAGAGTGTATTAACATATTAACACATAAGAGCACAGAAATTATGAGAACTCCCTCAACTACTCTTATTTTCTTGTAATTATTGAAAAATTCCTAGGGGTTTCTTGTATAGACAATGGGCCTGGTACATACTTTATATTTTTCAGGGTTTTTTTAGTAAGGGTTAATGCATATTCCATTTCCCTGTAGAATACAATAATCTTTTCAGCAGTAAATATTTGGAATCCTTGTATAGATTTATTCTCATAGTGAAATTACCCTGTATTCCTATTTAAAACTCTCTGCAATGTATTGGCTTACTAAAGGATTGAAATGGATTGCTTTGAACTACATCCTGTGGAGGATAGTCTGCAGCTATCCAGCCCAGTTGATTTTAATCCTACTCAACACTATTACTCAGTAATTACAAATTAGATTGGTCTAAAACTGAATGCTTCTATCGCCTTCCAAAGACCCACACTGACACTTCCCAAGAGAATACTCTTCCTTGAGTACTGTCTGAAAGTTCTCTTATTATTCTGTTAGGGAAAATCAAGGCTGTTTTGTAGACTATTTATGAGAAAACTTTCTAATTGTTTAGCTTTACAGTGTTGTAAAGAACAGCATGGGTCATGTGCAAATCACAGCTTTGAGATTAGATTCTTACCATCTCTGTAAGCAATGGGTTCAATCCTAGAGCAACCCTTCTTTCTTTCACAGCTGTTTTTTCTACAGTTATATCAGCTATACAGTTATCTCTCTATATTCAAACAAGTGTACTGGAAAAACCCACAAAAATAACTAAAACGGGAAAATTAAGAAACAGAATGACCATCCTCAATGAGAAAATAACATGGAACAATGTGAGCTGTCTTTGAAAGTAGTGAGTTATTCCAACTGAAAATGTGTATACTTCAGTTTAGGATAGATTTTTGGTCACAACAAGCCTCTGTCTTTGTGTATGGACCCAGCTAAAGGAAAATAGAAAATAAAGGACATAGCTTCTGAGTATCACACAGAAAATAACTGAAAGTTTTATGTTTCTGGTAATAGTCTCCTTTGAATTAGGCAGATAAATTGCTGGAACACCCACTACCAGAGACTGATGTATTTTTAAAACCCCCAGTTTTACACTCTTTACTCAGTTGCAATTTTTCCAGATGTCTGCCTGAGGGTCTAAAAATTTGCTACTTCCTGCTATCCATTTTTGCAATTCTTTTTTATATGTTTAATACAGTTTTGTACTCCTTTGACATCAGTTCATTCCTGAAAAGCATAAGCATCTGACACAGAATTTTAGTGAGGTACTCCAGGAAATCCCCTCGGCACAAAAGGGATATAATACCTCTTATTTCCAAATCTGCTCATGCATAACCAGGGTTAGCATACACTTCCTCAGAGTGTATTTGTCTTCAGTAAGACAAGAAAGGAAAAGACTCCAGTGAATTTATTTAATAATTGATAGTGGAAATAGACTCTAATGAAATTTCCATCATCCAGAAACATGAACTCTACTTCATATATACTGTCATTCATTTGTTGGCTAATAGCTGACTTGGCAGCTTCCTTGAATTCCCTGCTTGGATACAAACAGCCCACTTCTCCTATGATAAAGCTCTTCAAATCTCAAGGGAACCAGTGAACTCTTAGGGCTGTATCTTTAGAGGCTCTGCACCCCCACAGAAGCACAAAGCTGCAAGAGAAGCCACATTATAGAAATAAAGCTGAATGTTTCAAAGTGTATTTATCTATTTCTTTGTAAATACTTTATGGATTGGAGATAACAGAGGACTCTCCAGACAAACACCAAACCCAGTACTTTTTCCAATCCAGATTCCAAGTCCTTTTAGCCCCTATTATTTACACATGGAAGATCTGTGGGCTGGAAAGTGGATATATTGAGAAAGAAACTCCTAACATATGATGGCAAACTAATTTCTCCATAGTACCCCTACTTTATTCATTTTGTGTCAGATGCAAATCAGTAGCTGCTGGGATGTCTAAAGACACCAACAGGCACTGTGTAGGTATTAAGTGCTATATTTTCATAAAGCTTTAATATTTATATACCTTCCAGTGAGTAAAAGTGCATATATTGTATATATGCCATAAGAAAGATGAAAAATATATGCTTCTGACTGTAAAGAGCCAAAATATTTGGAGACAATGGTACTACCTGATGCTTAATGGCTACCTATCAAAACATATTTTACAAGAAACACTGGTCTTAAATTTCCTATTTGATTATGTTTAAAATTTTAATACTTCCACTCTTTCCACAATTGAAAGAGATGAAAATTACACAAAATGCAATACTTTGATAAAATTATAATAATCAAAAATTATTACCACTATTCTTTCTTTTCTCAGCATTCCATTACTGTTCCATCTTACTATAAATAGTTTAATAAAATGTACTAAGTAGAAAAACAAATATATTGTTTTCTTATTAAGTATTTTTTGTATAATTTCAGGCCTCAAACTTGTCATCTTCTTACTACTTCTACAGTTTTCCTCTTTGATTTCAGTAGAACTAAACTTCTGCAGGTGTCTCCAGAACCAGGTCTTACAAAGCAGTAATATCAAATACCTTCAAAAGACTTACTAATGATAAATTTGTATCAGCTTTGTCATACAATAAGTAATTTTATGAGGCTTAAAACATGCATCTGTGACTAAAAATACCTAATTTATGGTGAATATTTTATTCTCTGCCGGCAGGTGTTCAATCCAAGCTTTATACATCTCCTTATTCATAGAGGTTTCAGGGCTTAGTTTAATTTTCCATGACAGCTAAGCTCTTCCATGGCTGACTACACAAGGTTGCTATTAAAATACTTCTTCACCTATTACACTCAGTAATCAATAGTCTACTCTAATATTTATACTGTTAAATACTTCAGCTCGTTATTGTAACTTTTATATTACCTGTATGTCAATACATGTACATGTGCATGTACAAACTCATAAAATTATACTTTTGTTAATCTCTAATCATTCAGTCTATTTAAATAATGCTTTGGAAGCACTTGTAAGACCTCCTAAGTTCAGAAGGCCCTGGGGAATATAAAAAATTCTTAAACTATAATTAGGAACCCTAGAGGAGCATTCCATGCAAAAAATACACTTTGCATACCCTGCAATTTATCAGATTCATAGCAAGCACCTTGAGGTCAGAAGCAAAGTGGGCAAACTGAAAAGTTGAGTATTATGAACACAAAAGAAAAATAAAAACCCTAGTAATGCATTCAAGAAATAGAACTGCAGCCAAACAAAAATAATTTAATAACCTTCATATATTAAAAAAATAGTTGTTGATCTGGTTCTCTTCCTTTTAAAGCCTTTAAGGAAAGCTTTAATTATTAAAAAATTTTACAGACTGAAGACAGAAATACCTCATTTTTCCCTTGTCCAAAATTATTCAATTTTGAATAATTTAAAATAAAATGTGATAAGAACAATAACTCTGATCTAGAAGGAATAAAATTATGATATCCATTAGCACTGATTGCACAGAGTAAAAGTGGGAGAGGACATGAAAAAGTGAGCACTCAGCTAATAGTATTATGCTTTTTTCCTAAAGTGAAGAGAAACTTTGCCCTATAGAAATTTTTGTCTACTTCCCTTCAACCTTGTAGTATCCTACTTATCAAGATTATTACAAACTTTTGTCATATATGCAACAGCTCTGATATACTTTAATATTCTTTGAAATATATATAATTTAGATATGATATTGAAAGGTAAAGATGAGCTAGACATTATGAAGGTGGAATGCAAGGCTCAGCAAAGCATGATATCATGAAGATCAGGAAAATTAACTGAAGGTTGAGCAAACAGAGTGTTTGATTGACAGAGGAGACAGCAGCCTTCAATATACAAGTGGAAGTGCAAGGGACAGACACCTAGCAGCAGATGCAACAGATCCTACGAGCTGACAGTATGATCCAGGTGAAATTTTCCACACTTCAACGGAGCACTTAATTCAGGCAATGGTCTCAGCAAAACAGAAGAAGAAAATCAGAAGGGAACTAAAATACAGGAAACTTAAGCACAAATAGAAGCGTTAACAAACTTATTTTCAGTGAATATTTTAGAATTATTCTGTAGCCAATGGCAAATGGAGTTCAGAATGTGCAGCATGAATATTTTATTTTGACACTAGGCAAATACATTTTGGAGTCACTGAATCTTCACTAAGAGATAAGAGGACTTCAGGCACAGACCAAATTCTGTCCCTTATCATCACTAGTAAATGGAAATCTTTATTTAATCAGGAGTTCTGCCAGTATAAACCAGATTACCTCCACTGATAATAATGGCATTATAATGCTTTACTCATCAAGAGATTGATGCCTTGAATATCTGAAAATACTAGAAAAATAATCTGTTTCCTTGGAAATAAGCATGACTGAGTGGTTCCAGGACTTCCAGATCCCACATGTGAAACTATCTGTATGTCTGCAGATGCTCTGAGATTTTCTGTGCAGTGCAACAGGAGTGAGGAATTAAACAGTGAAGAGCACAGAAGTAGTAGTTACATACCTCTGGTTGGTGCATATCCATTTTTAGGACTATATTTATTTCTCTTTTCAAATCATAACCAAATCAGCTGACAAGCCAGCTATCTGTCAAGAACACATACAGAGTGGTGAACACTGTGACATGCTTTTATGGAAATAGGATTAAGTTTCTGAACAGTCTGTAAGGCACACTCATTGTGGATTTTGCCAGCCAGGGCTCTCCACTTGGCATTGACTGCCTCTGTGTAGCTGGATTTTGTCTCATAGCATGACAGCCAAGCTCTGAGTGTTACTGAGCATAAGGGAACCATTGCAAATACTTTCAATTTGTTGGTAAAGTTGCAGAAGTCTGTACACTTCTGAAATACTTAGGCACAGGACAGGATCTGCGGCCTCAGAAACAGGGCAGAACCTGCAATACAACTGGAATGGACTAAATGTTCATAAACTGATAAAACCAGACAGCCTTTTGGCCAACTGTATAGACAAGCAGAATGCATTTGTCAATATATAGTAGCAGCTGAAAGACCAGAGAGGATGAATAGGAAACAATTCCCTCCCTAAAAGGAAGGAAAAGGGAGTAGATACATTTTTCTCAAATAAACAGAACAAACCTAGGCTTAACTCACATGATACCCACTCATGGTATCATGACAAAGAAAAAGGCAGAGCCAGGAACCTATTCTGGAGCTATTTGGTTGCATTTCACTAGATCAAGAAAGGTGATGCTAAAAATAAAGTATCAGATCAATATAGATGTATCTTAATATCCAAGAAAGTGTGAATCATATTCAGATGCTTGAATGGACTGGTAGAAATTGGAGTTAACAGTTGCCAAACTAAGTGTTTGAGGTTAAATGAAAGTCTAAAAATGGCAATAGAATCTACAGAGATTGAAGTTACCCAGGGAAGAAATTTCAGCTAAGATTACTAGTTAAAACAGTATGAAGATTAAGCAGTTTATGCTTATACAAAACTTAAAAGAAATAATAAACAATCTAACAATGGATATACAATCTTACTATAGCATCATTTAAATCAAATTTTCAAAACCACATTTCTTTATATTTAGCCCAAAATTATAAAAAAGGTACATAGATAAAAAACTACTAATCATTTAAATTATATGCAATATTTTTTACTATATAGCACTCAAATCAATCATACATTCCTAATCCTAATACTCTGTTTATATCTTGAGCAAGGTTAATGTCCTAGTCTTGGATTAAATGAATAAACACTAATTTCACCACCAAGACCAATAGCTTCCTAGCACTTCTTACAGAGAACTGTACTAGAAAAAATATGGGTAGCCCTTCATAAACACTGTTTTCAACATCTGATTTGTTAGCAATGACACTCTTAATATAGGTTTACACTCAAAGTATTTTGTTAGTTTAGCCCCTAAAATTCAAGAAGGTATGGAGAAGAAATCAGAAAAAGTGGTGGAGATCTCAAAATTCCTCACTGAAAACAACTCTGTGAGAAATATTTTTCATTATTTCCCTAATCAAGTTCTCTGACATTTCAAAATAATATCTTTTATATGGAAGTGAAATAAAAATGGGTTTTTAATATTTAAATATAAAATGCAAAATTCCAGTCTTGTATTTGAAAGGAATTTGAATGGTATATTTAAAGTTCACAGAATGTAAAGTATGACAGAATAAAACTGAAACTGACATTTTTTGCGATTTGAAAGTTATTTTTAAAGTAATTTGTCAGTTTATTCCCCTTATCCATTTAAATAGTATGGCAGAGGGAATATATTTATCATATTATGTGGTTCAGAAAAGATTGCTATTTGTACAGAAGTAATATCTGGCTGAGTAGCTAAGCACCTGAAACACTGCTGTGTTTATTATTTATTTATTATAAGCCTTTAAGGAAGATCATAATCATTTTTCAAAGAGAGTGATTAAGCAGAAGTACCATTCAAATATGCAGGGAATCATAGGAGCAGGCTTTTTATTTCCTAATAATAAGCAAACTTGCTTTATTCCCAACTAACATCTGGAAAATTTATGTTTTCTACAAATAATTGCACTAATGTAAGCCAGTACTGATATTTGGTTTGAGATAAGAACACAATATTATTCATTTTTCATTAATCTTTACTTGCTGTTTGAAATTTGTTATTCCCTAAAGCTATTGATAACTTTCATTCAAGCAGGAAGGGAAGAAAGTAATACTATACAACATCATTCACTCGTGAGAAATAAGAATTATTCAATAGGTTAAACAAGCAGTTCATAATCTATTAATTTAGAGATAATTTACCTGTCAATAATAAACAGTAAAACATACATTTTCCAAAAAATAAAACTGAAATAAAAGTAAAATCAGAAGCTCATGCACTAAAAAAAAGGGGAATTGATTCTTCTTCCTAGGTCTGCTGTGATATCAACTGAGATGGCAAGCTGAGAAAGAGGTTTCTGTTCTAATTCCAAAATCTAGATAGTAGAAGAATAAAGAGGAAGTGTTTTTAAAAAAGTAAATTTTTGAGGCAGAAATAAATGTAGGAAGTTCAATAAATTTTTAAACTTGTTTTGAGTAAACATTCCACATGGGTTTAAAAAAAGTTAGAAAAAAAAGACAGGTTTTTTAATTTGATGGCTTCATTTTCAGATATTGATCAAAAACTAGCATTTAAATGTTTTAAATAGTTATATTTTTAAACGCTTTATCCATTCAACAATCCTTTTATAGTTTATGCATACATTTGTATATACCAAGTCCTTTTCAGCAAATGAACTTGGAAGCCAGAAGAAACAAACATAAAAAATAAATTGTCTACTCAGAACTTCTCTGCCCTGCTACTCCCTCCACTCTTACTAAATATTTTTAGCTTACTTTCCCTGTTATTCACGAGTTACTCAGCCAGTGCTGACTGGCCTCCACGGATCTTTTGCCTATGAATTAGTAGCAAAGAGACTCCCAATTTCAAACGTGTGGAGACATGACTGACTGTGCATTAGAGTTCCATAAGCAGAGATAAATTAGACAATGACATTGCTTTGCTTTTGTCATGCTCCATCTGTTTGGGTCAGTTTATTTAGCTGAAAGCAAAAAGCAATTTCCACCAGAAAAAAATGCTGTAACTTTGACAAACAAATCAGAAGCCTGCAGTGGTAATGAAAGCAGAGCATTCAACTGGCTCTGCAGGCCACTTGCCCAGACACCATATTCATCAACTCTTAAGCTTCTGCTATACAAACACAATGTCTCATTGTTGAACTTTAATAAGGGGTTTTTGTGAGCTCTAGATCCTTAGCAAAAACTCTTCAACGTTTCAACAGGACTGGAGAGTGTTTTACATTGCAGCACATCTTTTCTTTCATGTGTTTCCCCATTGGAGCAAGGGTCTTCCTGACTTCTAATGAGTACTACATTTCGGTGTTTATCCGTGTTATTTTCTTTTATTTAGGATAACTCTGGACAACAAAAAGTCTTCTTGTGGTTCCCATGACAACAACCTTTCAGTTACTAATCCTGAACATATGGCTGGAGTAAAAGAATATTTCAGGGAGGCGCACCACTACTTACAGGAAGTAAATTTAACCTTAGGGATGGCTTACAAAGCCCCTTCAGTCAGTGGAATGACCCTTAGTCTGAGGGAAATTCAAGCAACTAGTGCAAAAACTTCTCCCATTTAGTCTAGTTGAGACATTTCAAAACTATTTTCTACATGCAAGAAATTGATGTTGGTTCAATTGACTCCCTGAATGAATAGAGCAGAAAGTAAAGTGCTAGGAATTTTTGCAAAGAGGTTGGCCAAAAACACATTTCAGGAATGACTAATACAATTTCTGTCCCAGAAACTTCATCAAAAGATACAAGCAAATCATGGTTTACAAAGAAAGGAAATTCCATTAGAATTAGTATTAGAACAACTACTGGGAAAAAATAAAAAAGGTTTTTTTGCACAAAATCTTTTAGAAGATATAACTGATTCTGTTCTCAGTATGCAACAGGTCCCGGCCCTGTGATTCACTGGTGCATAATTATGTGACTCTGCAGTGTGTATGCCTAAAGAAAATGTTTCCTAAAGTTACTCCTTTCACATTATCAATATTTTAGCTGCACATGGACTGCAAGGCTGAACGAGGCCTTTGTTAAAATACAACTTGTTTAGCTTGAAATAAAATATTCTGGGTTTTAGCCAAGAATTTTAGCAGACCAGTAATCTCAGTGGATCAGGCAACTAACACTGATCAACCAGTGTTGATACATTTACGTAAGCTTATCTTTATCTAGAGGATTTGATGATTTAATGTGTGGGTGAAAGGTGACCTGAAGCTGAATTTTCAAAAAAACCAGTAATCTTAAGAAAACATTTTATTCAAATTTTGAATGTATATCAAGAGATTATAAATACAATTCCTCACATATTGTTTTCTCATTAATGATCATCTCTTGTAATTCACAGTGATATTTCTGTCAATAGAAATGTTTAGCATCTCAGACTTGGCTCTGAAGCAGTGCAAGTTCTGAAATGTTACTGAATTGAATTATTTTCCTGAATTTCTCATGATCATCCAAACTTCCATTGTGATGAAATACCTGAATACATTCTTTTGAATACAATCTTTCAAATAATGGACACAAAGGAATTGTATATAGAAAACTTTGGCCAAGAATACAGTTAATTGGGCTAATTAATTTATGGGTGATTTTTGGGGTTTTTTTCGTAATTTAAGAGGGACCAGTCATAAAGAATAATACTGGTCTATTTCTTTTATTATTTTTTTTCAGAAATAAAACTGCAACCCATTTTTATCAAACAGGTCTGGAATCCCATTTACAAAAGTGAACATAAGCAATACAAAGAATCGTAGTACCTGACTTCCTTCAGAGCAAGAAAGTAGCAATGATGATGCAAGAGGCCCTTCCAAACCTGTCTTAAATGTGTTTATCTTAACTTAAATATCTTAATTGCATAAAATATTTTCATTCAAAATAGTTAATAATGTGTAATTATCAATATTTATGTATATACGTATAAAACATTAAATACTTTATCTTCTTGCTGTAATTTGCACATTGGTTAAGGAAAATGGAAGCTTATTTTATTGTCTTTGATTGTGGTATATCCACCCTTCACATATAAAGAGCTGGTGCCTGTGGTGCAGAGTCAACAGAGGCCTGGTAAGTTATATGTGCCTGTTGCAGATTATCACATTGGATTTTTTTTATACCTATGGATTAATCTGTTCTGACATTTGTATTTAATCATCTCCAGCTCCAGACAGGATAGGTGCTATGGATTATCCTTATGATTTAGCTAAAACAGAACTAATGAGAGAAGGTCTCTGTTAGCATTCAAAGCCAGCACATGCCCTCACATATGAGTATCAGTTGCTTTTGCCTAACTTTCAACACAAACCTACCTTAAGGTGAACTCTGACAAGCTACCTGATACAACTCCAGTTGAATGGATCCCTCATTTACACAGCATTCATGGGATTTAATAATTAGAAAAGTTATTTTGTTTTATATGAGCCCTTTGAAGCTAATTTTTCTACAAGAAAATTTTGAAAACTTTTTCCTATTGTTAATCCTAAATTTTGAAGAACAGAGATTTATACAGTTGAGGAGAAATGAAAAGAATGGTTGACCCTCTGACTGTAAATTATGTGATTATGTACTCCTAAATCCACAGAAGTATAAAGTAATAACTGAGAGAGTAAACTACTCCAAATTATTTCAACAAGTACTGATGCAGAGGCCAGAGATAATTTAAATGTCATTATTCATCCAAGAACATGTTGCAAAAAAGAGAAAATATTGCAGAGAACTACAAAAAAGCTAAAGATAATCCTAGATGAAGACACAGACAACACCAGATTTGTCAGCCTGAATATTGATTCATCATATTCCATCACATTAAGCTAACTGAAATGAGCAATGATTTAAAAATACATCCAGTGCTGACTATTAACACAAAAAAATACAGATAAGTTCATTTTGAGCATTAATTTTGAGCAGCTTTTTAATATAATCTAATTTATCATTCGTAGTAAAATGGCATAATGGGTTCGTCTTCCTGAAGGACAAAGCAGGTTGCCAGATTTGGGGCAGTAGAGCTGAATAGAAATTAACTAATAAAATCTGGTATTTATTACTGTAAAGTGTCTTTGGTGGAGTAGTTTTTTTCATATTGTGGAATAAAATTTTGAAGAATTTGCACTATATTCAATTGGAACAAAGTACTAAAATGGCTTTGCATTCAAGTTACCATAAAGTGCATATAGAGACAAGATTTGTCAAAACATTTTGAAATCTGTGGTGATGTCTTTAATGCATGTCAAAAAGGTATTGAACTATGACAAGCAAAGTTAAAATGTTTAATGTGCTAAAATGCTGCATACATATCTAAATAGATCTTAGTATTGAGCTGATTCTCTGCAAGGCTGTCACAATCAAATATAAGGTAAATAGCAATTACAAAAATATCTTCAAAAATAAAATCAGAACACTGGGATTTAAAATTATCTTCTCTTTTTCTTCAGTCACAAATTTCCCCATTTAAGACTAAAGTGAATTAAAGTTTTAGTTTTCAGAGTTAAATTGGAAACTGAGGGCATAATCTTTGTAATTTAACATTTCCCTGCTCATAGTGTTGTCTTTTTAAGGTGACAGGATACAGTACCAGTGTCTGAATGCCTTGTCTTTTACATCTAGTCTTGAGACGCTATTATGAATAGTATCCTATAACCATTTTTAGAATGTGCATTTGTCATTTTTGACTAATCCGTTTTATTCTCTTTTGTGGTCAGAAAGGTCACTACTGTGTAATGGTGTCTTTTTTTACCATCTAGATAAAATGCAGTTGGAAGACACACAGTTTTTTTTTTGCTTGGTTGGGGTTTTTTGTTTTTTTCCTGGGACTATAAAAGTGTATCCAATTGCAAAGGTCTTTCTATGATGAAGAATTTAGACTGTTTACTACATACAAACAGTGAACCATGAATATTAATACATCACATAGCAGGAAAATGTTTTTTTGTTTTATATAATATTTGCAAAAAAAAAAAAGTCTATAGGGGATCAGAGCCTTTGAGAATATAATTCATTTTTTTCAATGGAAAAAGTAGAAAAAGAAAATTTAACTCAAGACTGATTTGCATATGAAGACTGATGATCAGAGTAGGAATATTTTTATAAAGAGACATGAAAATAATCTTCAGCCAAGAACATACTGAGGTTACCTTCCGAAAGAGACCCTCCAGGAGAAATTGTACCTCTGATATCTTAGTGTCAGTCTCCAGAACCAAAGGCTTGCTTTGCCCCAGTATGATAAAAACATGATATATACTACTATATTTATGAAGACTATGACTCTTGATATGCATAAATCAGGATAGACTGAACTGTGGACTGCTGTTTTATTACTATTTCAGAATATTTTCCTCATGTTGTCTATTTCTGCATTTCTCTTTTATCCATCCTGGTGTAGTATTACATCATGGGTTCTTGAGGGCAGTCTTCAGCCACAAAACAAATTTTTAAGCTCTTGTAGCTGGCAGAAAATAAATCAGATTAGCAGGAAAGCTATAGCTCTCCTCTTGTACCAGAAATTTTTGAGTATCATAAAAACCAGGTGAGTACTCAGCCTACATGAATTCAAAATAAAACATGTGAATACACCATTCCAAGAGCAAATATTACTGATTGCCCATTTGACTTTGAACACTGAGATGGTTTCCCACAGCATACAGATTATAAACTCTGTTTTGAAGTTTAAAGAAATTTAGTTCTGAATATATCTTCTGTGCTGGGATGTTGATATACTGATATACACTGCACTGAATTTCTGTAGTAATTCTGGGTTTCTGACTTGTAGTTCATTTTGCCTCTCTTCACTGAAGCCAGATTTCACAGATAATAGACACAAGACTTTCTTTGGAATTCAGACACTTCCTAATAACTGTTAGTATGAAAATTTTCATTGAAGGAAACCTTAATTCAAAATTTCATTTCATTCTACTTTTCATTTAATTTTACTTACATTTCATTATATTTCACTTTACTAAACCACTAGATATTTGTTTCTTACACACACATCAATTTTTCAAAGACTACCAGAAGGCATTTAGTTCTGGGTCTTTTTTAATTCTGCCACTTTAGCCAAAAAGAAGAGAATGACATCAGAAACCAATATGAATTTTTTAAAAAAATCAAATATTTTAAAAAGCCTAGCAGTTTTGCAAAGAGAAGTTTGGTCCCACAGATAGAAGCATCAAAATTTCTCCTTACCTAAATGAAACCAGAATTTTGTGTTTTCCATCCTGTGTACTCTATTTTTACCTTATTGGTCAAATACATATAGAGCATAACTGGTTCTCTATTAATTTTCAAGGTATAAATGGGAATACAATAGATAGTTATATATCCAAAAAACTTATACACCTGATTCCTTAATGAACAAGACCTACTCAACCTTTCTGGGGCAAATATTTTCTTCGTGATTTGTATTGATTTTGCATATAGTCAGAATTATGAAAAATTTGGGCAGAATTATTTGCTCAAGCTTTGCTAGATAATCTGTAACTAAAACAAAGAAGTATCCTGTCAAATCCTTGATGTATCTTTCAGGAATCTTGGGAAAACTTACATGCAAATCTCATCTTAAAAGTAAGATTCTTTAGGAAGTGTGTAACTGATTATTCTTATTATCAATTAGAAGAATAGTCAGACTTATCTCTATTGATCTTCAGAAAACAGGCATTTTTGACTAAGATGTCACTGTCTCTTGGAGAAGCTGGGGTCTGGATCCTGCCACAAAGCATGCTTTATGTTACTTCAATTGTTTAAATAGTGCTTTAATATATACTAATATTAATTTGCCATAGAGCTTTCAGGATAATTGGACAGAAATTTCTTTGCAAACAAATCTGCATGTGGCTAGATCATGAAAATGTTTAATCAACTCTAAGTGTTTGCATTTCAAACTGAGCTAGAATCCTGCCATAATTGTTACATGATTCTCCTTAAGGTATAATTGGAACTCTGTACTGAGGCTGACTGAAACTATTTGAGAACTACTGTAAATTATTAACAAAGGAAGGAGCTGCCAAAGAACACACAAACCAGGTTGGCCATAGAGGCAAATCCTCAGACTTTGAAGATGGCCATGCTTGTCAGCTGAGTCCCATGAGTCATATATTTTTAATGGAAATGCAAAATTCTTTTATGTACAGGGTCAGGAAAGTGTAGTGTCTGCCTATCTTATATTCAAGTAACATCTTCTTTTCCAATGAAAGATATTTTGCTTTGACAAGAGAAGCATTTTCAGAAGACAGAACAAATCTTTTTAGTAGTCAAGTCTTCACTTTCATTTTCCACTTCCTTATATCTTTCACAGGTAAATATATGTGAGCCACTGCAACCACTCTGTGTATTGCAAAAATGGTTTTATTCTTATAAAATATCCAATCACAACAAAATTCAGATTTTTAATCTGGTTTTGAGCCTTTGAAAAACAACAAGAGTTTATTCCTAATTTGTAATTAATTAAATAATCTTATAACTTATTTATTCTAAATTTATAACTCTGGATCCAGAACCTGTCTTAGGATTATGTTCAATTTGTTTTCTATCAAATTACAGTCAAAATGCTGGATGAAAGAGCTATGATTTAAGATAGGTGATTTTACCCAGAAAATTTTGCAATAATTTTAAAGCAAATATATTCTGTACTGACTCACTGTTAGAAGTTTTAAAGATTGTCACAAAATTATAACCATGTGATGAAGCTACTGATAGAAAAGTGAATTTGTATTCAACTCCTACCATAGATCTTTGTTTCTCTTCCTTCTAAAGTTTTAAACAGTTATGGAAATATGACACATTTACAGCAAGCAAGCTTGGCACATAGGTCAAGTCAGCCCTAGAGGCAAGTATATGTTGCTGCTTATAATGCACTAAATCTATGAAAGCAAATATGTTTGGAGTCTTTTTGATGATTAATGCTTCTTGCCTTTCTCAATTAGAACATTGCGGCATAGCTGAAGGAGAGTGATACTCACTTACTGTAGAGAATATACAAAAAATTATACACCCAAGCAGGCAAATACCATTTGGGGAGAAACAGCAAAATAGGCACTTATGTGAAAATACCTTCTTCCTAAATCCAAGAAATGTATGGAATATGAGATGAGGAGTGGATTCCTTTTAGAAAGGCATTTACCACATATACTTGATAACTAAGGAACCTTTTCCCTAGGTGCAACCTTTTTGTTTAATGAGCAGAACAGGAAGACCAAGGACCTGAAGCTGTTTTATGAAGGCATGTCCAGTAAAACACTATATATAGGTCTGATTATTGAGGAGTAAAGGTCAGGCTTTGAACTACCTTCTGGCTTTCCTCCCAAAGCTAAAAATACAACCAACCCCAAGTGACAGAATAGATTTTCAATCATGATACTCATTTATGTCTTGTGAACCTGTGATTTTTCCTTCAAATCAATAAATCTTTATTTAGTATCCCAACATTAGAGAACAAAAGGTGTATTTACTGGAAAATAGTTGTGTTCAAATGCTTGCCTAAAAGTGTCAATCAGATACATTCAAACTAGCATCAAGATAAAATACATACAGGTGCATGAATCTATTTCTCTGCAGAATGATCTTCCTAGATTCACTTAACATTACTGATAATTTAGGATATGGCAGCATTACTCCAATGACACATAGGTACTGTTCCAGTTCTTGACAAATGTTCAGTAGAGGACATAGTTAATGTTTAATGACTCTCTATCCCTTGCCCACTAACAACTCTGCTAGCAAATATACTTAACATATAATGCAAAATTCTGCTGAAACATAATTTTTTTTTTTAATTTGGCAGTACAATTTGTGAATGATTTGTTAATAATTTTTTTACTGCAGAAGTTCTCAAGTACTCAATTATCCACTTATTCAAAGATTATTTTATACAATTATCTCCATATTCCATAGGTATGATTATGTGACTAAGAAACCATTTTTTAACTAAAAGTGGCACTTCAAATTTGTGGCGATGTGGCTGGTAATTCAGTATTTTATATTCTGAAGAAAAATAGATCTGAAGACATTAAATAATTTTGCATACTTCAAAATTTCTAATCATATCCACTTCTGTGATCCCACTTATCAGGACCTTCATACCATATTATCTTACAGTTCCACAGGTGGAGACAGGATCAGCTCACATCTCTTTATTCCCTTCTAAATGATGCCATGGTTTTAGCTACTCTTATGCCTTTATTTGTATAAAGGGAATTTGGGGGCTTAGAGATGCTGCTCTTCTAATTAAATATAACCTGAAGTTTCTCAATAACAGCAGATTTTCCATCGTACTCCCAAAGATGGTAGACGTGGAAAGAACTACTTCTCAAGTTTACAATTAGTTTCATTTTTTAGTCAAATTGTTGCAGCAGGAAAGAATACTCCAGTCTGGGCAGTAACGACAGATATAATGCAATGCAGATATATTAATTATCATAGAGACATTGATGAGGAGGTAGATGGAAATAACCATTGACTTGGTATCAATACTATTGCAAAGGATAAAAACAATCCTGTTACTTTATAAAGTGTTTGAAGAGATGGGAAAGCTAACTGAAAAGCAGATTTTAGAAGGTATTTCAGTTGCAACAGGAATGTTAAGGCTGAAAGAACTTTGATACCACTAGTGGCAGGACTCAAGAAATGGAGGAAGCTGAGTCAGGGGTTTAGGTTGGGTGTCAGGAAAAGATTTCTCACCCAGAGGGTAGCTGGCAACTGGAACAGGCTCCCCAGGGAAGTGGTCACAGCACCAAGCCTGACAGAGTTCAAGAAGCCTTTGGACAATGCTCTTGGGCACATGGTGTGAGACTTGCTGTGTTCTGCATGGGGCCAGGAGTTGAACTCAATCAATGATCCTGATGGCCCCCTTTCGGCTCCCTTCCTTATTCTGTAATTCTATGAAGTCCAACCTGCTACTATTGCAGAGAATCACACCAAATAAGCTGTTTACTAAACTTTAAAATTTCAGTTTAAACAAAATTAGGAGTTTTGGATCAACTGCTTGAAAGGCTATTTCAGAATTTGATTGTTGCTATGGTTATGTACATTTATTTAATTTTCAGATGAGGTATGTACCTGAGCTGTTAATAACTGTTCCCTTTGCTGTTGATGTTGACTTTGGCTCAAATATTTCTTACCTCATGACCATTGTGCTTCTGTATAAGACTTGTCTGCCTTTTTAATCTAAGGCTAAGGCTATATAACACCTTTTCTTAGCAAGATAAGCCTCTCATTCTCTTGCTTACCTTTCTCTGCATGTATGCAAATTTCTGCTTCATTTCCTGAACTAGGATGTCCAGAATGGTATTTAGCATTTCATAGTAAGTGTCAGGAGTGCCTTGTAAGTGAAACACATTTTAGGATTTCATTTTTCTATTATACAGCTTGTTTCCTAGATAGCTGCTAGGTTTGCATATCACCATCTTTAGTTATGTTGGAAGATATTACACATACTGGACAACTTGAGCAAAACTACTTTATGGAACTAGAAGTTGTTCCAAGGTTACAAAATCATTTCCAAACACCACTTATTCCATAGACTAGTATTGCACCAGTATGGATTTGTAAGTAGTTCTCCAGTGCCATTTAGATACCTACTCGACTGAAGTTTTAATAATCACAGTACTCCTCTTTACACTGTCATATCTACTTCATTGATCAATGCAGGAAGCTTCATAAATGTAGATAACATATTTTCCAGACATTTTGTAATTAGCATTGCAAGATGAGGTATCATAATTGCTTCCTTGACAGTAGTTTCTCATAACTTATAATGTCTTGATATATAATGCATGCCCTGTAATGCATTTCAACTAATCTGTAACTATTACAGTCAATCATCTTGAAACAGTGTCACAGTGTGAGCTGCTTTTAAGTCTAAAATAAGTTTTCTGTTTGAAAATTGAGTTGTATTACAGTAGGCAGCATTGTTTTACAATCTGCATAAACCCTGTGGGTATCAGTGAAAGCAATCAAAGACTAATTTAAAATTTACAATTTTCTGCTGTTAGTGGAATATGACTGATGTCAACAACTGTGTTATAAAATGGAAGTTTTGCATATGCCTAGAAAGAGTTGAGTTCTGACACATGTTAATATTATCATTTAAGGAATAATCCACAATGCCTTCTCAGACAAAAGGAAATCACATTATAGGAGCAAGAGATTCACAGCTGAGACAAAACTTAGGCTGGAGTTTCTGATATTGCCAAAGAAATGCTCAGTGCTGGCAAAAAAAATTGACCCTGTATAATCTGTTTAATTCTGAAAATGTATCTTTAACCATAAATAGCTTGTCAGTCATACAGAGACAAAGAACCCTGTACTCAGTCTGCTTCAAGTGCTTATTCTTGACCCCAGGTTTCCTGCTTACACAGTGGGATGTGTGTCTCTCTAGTGATCTGGAATAGGGAGGAGAATTGAGTAAATATTAGCCAGCCAAAAAACAGTTTAATTTTAGTTCACTATGGTTTCACAGTCATACAATCATCTGTATTTGCATGAAGAAAGGAGCTGAATGAAGTGGAAATGAGCAGCCCAAGATTGGCCAGGGCTGCTTCTGTTTGCAGAAACACTGGCTTACATTGATATGAAACTTCTGCAAAATTTAGCCTTCAGCTGCACTGCCCAAAACTTCTATTCACATAGATAGTGACTAATCCTTGAAATTGTTAACACTGTAAAAATATGTCAAGAAATATTTACAGAAAATCCATTAATAAAGAAGATACTTCTAAAGATGAGCAATGATTACCTACCAGCAATTTCTAAACATATACTCATGTATAATGATTGTATACGTTTGTGAGAAAATTTGACCACTGGGTATTCCTATGGTTTGTCAGTATATAAGAATAATAGCTTGTGGATACAAGCAACCTGAAGCTTCTCTCATCCTTCTTTCACTGTCACCAGTCTGCCTACTCTTGAATGACTGCAGTTTGTACTGGCTGACGCTGGGTACTGGTTTCCTTCATCTGTATTTAGAATCCTTCCTCCGCTTTCAAATGTAGTAGAGACAAACAGAATATCTGAGTGGCCCTGGCATCTTGTAGTACAAAACTGAGAGGAAAATATATTTTAAAGAAAGCACAAATTACACTGGATTGAAAAAAATTCAAATCTAGGCTAAGGTGTGGAGGCAACGGCATGAAATAAAAGTGCTAACTAGGAAACAAAATCTTGATTTAAAAAATGCTTACAGTCTCCTTTTGAGTATGTCTGCACATCTGTCTTACAGACGCCTCTCTCGCCTCTCTCCCCTTAGCCCTGCAGCATCAGCTTCATCAGTGGCTCCCTTAATCATCAATTTTTCTCTGAAAATTCCCACCAACCTAGCACCTTGTCAGCTTTAGGTGGTGTTGCAATTGTAGCCATGGGGTTCCTCAATTTTCTATATGGAGTAGTTCTGAGCTCTGAGATAAATCACAGTGATAAGATGCAGGCTGCTGCTCTTTGTAGCACATCATTGATGGAGATGCTTCAGCATTAGAGCAAAGGTTAAACAGTTAGAAAAAAATGTTAAAGAAATCTCTTTCTCCCACCTATGTGACTTGGCTAGTTTTTAGGTTTGGGCAGAAAAATCATTCATTTCAATTCCAGATGGAATATTACTTTACTTCACATTAGAATAACAACAATGTTACAGCTACTTTCAATAACTTTATTCTTTCTTGCAAAATATCTCCTGTGTTCATTTTGAAATAAAAATTAATATATTTTAATTGGGTAGTTATTTGTAGTTATTTTTTGTTATCTTTCATTTGATGAGAAAATAATTGCTCTTACCATGTTTTTGTACAACACTGAAATGAAATAAAGTCCATTTACATTTATTTTCTTGTGGCAAGAATTTAATTCTTTTATTCAGTATTGTGCTGGATTTTGTAAACCTCCTTCCCCCAAGCATCTCTCTAATTGCTTTCTGCTGAAAATATTTTTAGTTTTATTTGAAGATGTTATAACCAATAGTCTGAATTAAGTAATCTTTTGGTTAATAATGCCATATTACAATACCTCATTAACACTAGTAGATATTAAAAGACTAGTGCAAATGTGGCATTTAATTTGTTAGCATGATTGAGTATGTGTTTTTACTGAAGGAGTAAATCAGCAGGATTTACTAATCAGCAGGAAAATTTATAAATATGTAGTAATTTGGTGTCTAATTTTTTCAGCTTTTGTAGCAAAATAATTGAGGTTCAGACACCTAATTTCCATTTTAGAAATTTGATTCCTCCTTCAATATGCTTTTGGAGTTGTATTTAGATGTCAGGTTAGGTGGGAAGATTGACAGTGACAGGTAGATGCAAAATGAGACTTTCTTCCATCATGCAGATTCAAAGGTTTCTGAGTAGATATATGGATAGCCTAAAAGGATTGTAATGCCTTTTAATTTACTAACACTACTAAAATGGATTTTTAAAAACACTGTCTCGCAAACTATGTGTTGTAACTTTTACCAAACCGTGCTTTCCCATCTGTGTGATGTTAAACACAGTCACAATATAAGCAGCTGGAATTAAAACAGACTTTCATATCTACCAAACAGTTCAACAAAGTATTCTTAGGTATCACAATAATAAAGAAAAACCCCTCAACCACTAGTGCAAGTAGGAAAAATATTAATGTTTTCACAGTCTGAATTCCTTCCCATTTCAAAACAAGACTGTTAAATGGCAAAGGCAAAGAGCTGCTGAAGGGTTAAACAGAGCTAAAGGCTGGAAACATACAGTCACACATGTCTATGTGTATTCAGCTCCAACCATCTGCTGTTCATATGTGGAAGTCAGTAAATATGATATTGCATCATAGCAGAAGTTCTTGGGGGCAGGATAATGACTGTTCAAGATCAACCAGTTAGAAGAGGACCAAGCTGTATAGCAGATAAAGAAAAAATAATCCACAGTAAATTTAGGAACCTGAGACAACAGGATACAAGAGCAGACGGGTGAATTTACCAGTTAACTGCCATTCACTGAAATGTCATTATTTAATTGTAACAAGATGTTCAGGCAGACTCTTAGCTATCTGCATCATTAGTGAAAATACCAATTCAAAACAACGTCTGAGTTTTAGGCACTGTACTCTGAGTCCTTTCCTCTGAGGAGCTAATTTTTAACTTTTAAAACTATACAGATAACAGGGAAATGATTTTAAAGTTTTAGCTAGTACATTATACTTTGTACCAGCATATATTGGGTTTTGAGAGGATAAGTATTGTTATTAATATGAATATTGTATTTCCTAACATGTCTCCAACTTTTCTAGGAGAATAACCAATATATACCTCCTTTCTAAGATTCTTCTTTCAGCTAAAGTTTAGAACTTAGTCTGAGACCTAGAAAATTATCAAGGAAATTATTTCTTATTCCATCTCATCAAACAGATGAGAAACTTTATTAGTGTAAGCTGATTTGCAGGATAATTTTCTTTTTTTTTTCCAGTGGAAGGAAAAAGATTGGAGGACAAGGTACATTGCATGTGCCACCACCATTGCTTTTCAGTGGCATGACCAGTTTTCTCACATTGGCAGAAAGCACAGATGTTATGCTGCCCCTTAGGGAATATTCTGTCTGTGGTAGAGGCAAAATTTCAATATATCTTGACTGTGTAGAAGATTCTCCTTGTGTTTCCTGAGAATGTGAATAAAGCTGAATATTTCTGGCAGATGAAGTTGCGAAGGAAAAATTATAAATAATGATGTATTAAATAGTGCTGGACAACTTAAAACAACCTATGTGAGTCAGAAAAATAATGTAGACAGTTTTTCACATTTTGTACCTTAGTGCCTGACAATTGCAGATGTTCAGTATTGTGCTCCAATGCAGGCACAAAAGTATGAGGAGTTCACGATGAGAAGGAATTATACATAATTGAATGTTTATTATAAAAATATAAATTTGTCCTTCTCTGCATTAAATACCATGTCAGCTTATAAAATTAAGCCTAAGCCATTTGAAGGGCACATTTTGACTTTACACCCACAGCATTCTAAGAAACTAGGAAGAATTCTGCCTCTGCCATGTGAAAAGAAATACATATTGGATGATACTTGTCCAGAGCATCCTAGCTGCAAACTGGAACAGAACCCATCCACTGGACTGGATTTATTTTTTTTTTTTTTACTTTATTTACAGCTATAAAACAGTGATGTTTACTCTTCCTGTGGGTGGGAAATATAGGCAACAACAAAACAGAAAAAAAAACTTATTCATTTTGTTTCAGGCAAAAGGATAGGATTAGTGAAATAGAAAGAATACAAACAGCCTTCAGCAAAGTATCATATTCCTACCTTCATTTCCCTGCCTTCTGAGTATTGCATCAAGATATAACACATATGACCTTTCTGTAGGAACAGGTCTGAAGATCAGTCTAGTAAAAAATTAGTCCTCAAGTGTTACATACTAGTCTTTGCATTTCTGATGTAGTAAACTTTTCAATAAAGTTATCTCTATTATATTTCATAAGGTATTTATAAATATTCCTCTTATTTAAATTTTAATATATCTTCAAAATTTCCAACAATATATGCACATATGTTACTTTAGACTACATATGTTAATTTAGACTGTTCAAGTAACACAGCTCCTCATTTTCTAATGTATAGGTTTCTAGTGCTAGTCTTTGGCTTTTGCCAACTTTTATACCAACTTAAAAATTTTATAGCACCCTTTCAACCCTTTACATTGGCAAATGTATGCCAAAGGCATCGTTCAGACAGACAACAAATGGAAATAAAGATCCACTCCACCCATCACATCACCTCCCTTGTTAGTGTAACTTTAGTCTACATCCTGGGCAGCATTTACTGCTTTTGGTCTTCTGATGTACTTTGACTTCAAATGTTATATACCACTGTCATTAAAAGACATAAATTCACATTACCAAAAAGTCAGATAGAAGGTGAAAAGAATGAAACCTTCTTGCATGCCAGTACCTGTGTGTGGGCTTATGCTACTCAAAGAGTTGCATAGTTCTGCTTCTTAAAGCCTCCTGTTTTTGGAAAGCATTGCAGGCAAAATTCAATTGTAATTCCACATCTGTAGCATCACTGAAAGGAGCAGAACTTCAGTCCTTGTCAAAACTTGACATAGAATGGTGTCATTCTATGGAGTGATTTGTGGTGGTAACAAATTAAAAACAAGACGTATTTTACATTGCAACAAAACTCATGAACTGAGCTTTCTATACTATCACTGGTGTCATCCAATAATAGAACTTTTTAAGACTAAAATGTATGTAACATAGTCTAAACTACTGATGATTAAAACCTTGCCATGACAATTTTTATTTTAAAATACAATTTAGCAACAAGGGAATGCCAGCAAGTGCCTAAATAGGGTTTTTGCTACATGCATTTTACTACCGCTTAGAGGAAGCCTCATTGGCAAATAATATCATTTTCAGATTCTTTGGGGAGGAATTACCATGAATGTGTTTCTATGGTCTGTTGCACCACCCCTCAAATATATCAGTAATGGGAGTTTAAACAATGTAAAATAATAACCTTGGTTTTGTTAAATTAATATCAATCTGTAATAGCAAATTCCAGCAAAGCATAAAAAGTGAATTTGGCATGCTAATGTGCTAACATGAGTAATGGATGGATTAGCAGAATATAATTTGAGTTGGATCTGAACTGACTTTTTACTTTGCGGACACACTTTAATTTTGATTAATGCTTACCTTGGTTTAGGCAATAGGCTTTGGCAAGGAAGAGAGAGGATTTTCTTTTCTTTTCCATTGACTTTTCCAGACAACTCAATCTGTAATGCTTGCTAGACTTCCCTGTGAGCCTGAGAACTGCTGGCTTGCAGAACATGTAGTGTTCCTACTCTTTTTTCTCATGTAAGATTGATTTCTACTTTCATCCATGTCTTTGGTTCCCTTACCAGATATGATTTAGTGGAATTATTCTCTCTGCTCTTCTTGGGTGTCAAATGGCAGAACAGGGTTAAAAGGGAGTTTTAAAAGTCCATTGCAGTAGCAGCACAAGATTAGCCAGACCACACAATAAACATGAACATGGGAAGAGTAATGGTGTACTACTCCAAAAGTACATAGACTTGCATTTTCTGGTGTTAAATAATGCGTTTCTTCCAAAGATTATGTACATTTATTCTAGAGTCATCCTGCACTTGAGCCTTCTGACTTCAGAGTTGCTCAAGAAAAGAAAACAGCCTGAGTTTTACAGTGAGAGAATTTTCACCCCAACCAGAACTGTTGCCCTAGTTGAGGGATGAAAATTTGGACATGTTATTTACAACTGTATAGCACAGGTACAATCTACTAAAATCAATATTTTGCTGTTAGTCTCAGGTACACAAGCATAATAAAACTGAAGGAAGACCACACACAAATACATCTATACTATATATACAAAACATAGTCAGTCTAAAAGAAGCTAATATAAAACTTCTTGGAAAGGAAAAAATCAATGGAAAAAAATTTAATGTTTAATAAAGATTGTCCAAATTTATACTTTCCCATTCAGAAGAAATGGAAACAAATATTTAGACCTATATCAAAACAATGCCTAGAGAATTATTTTGTTTCCTCAGCCATTGTAAGTTTGGGTGGCTTAGGGTTCTTTGAAATATTTGTACAGTACTTTGCCAATTCAGTGAATTACTACATTATAAGGTATTATGGGAGATGAAGCACAATCAAAGAATCCAGCAAAAACAAGGAGGGGATAAATAAAATACAACTTAAACCTGGCCCTGTAGCAGTTTAGGAGCCTTATTTAAAAGAGTCCCCCTCCCAAGAAAAAAATTTTGTTACTTTTATTTGGTTCTGTTTCCAAGAAAAAGTAAGAAATTCTCCTTAGATAATGTAATGAACTTTCTACACTAATCAAAAATTAAGATGAATGAAATTTCATTTCTCTTAAATGAAAATATTTCTGTAATAACTTTCAGCGAGTCTTTAGCCTAGTTTGGAATCTTGAGAGAGATACAAAGCAATTGTGACATTGGTTTTGAAAATGCACAGCATGGGTAAGAAATCCTACCTCACATTTGCGCAGACCAAGGGCAGCTCATTCAAGATCTGTTATAACAAAAAGAAAATCAAGCTCATCATTTGGATACTGAAATTGATTCCAAAAAAAACTTGAACTGAATTAAATTTTCTGCTGTGTGGACACCAGTACACTTGATTTGATATCACTTTGCCCTGGGGCACAAAGCATGACTTTCTTCTGAGTTAAGGGATCACTACAGTTTCCTTATATCCAGATTTATAGGGACATATGGAATGCGTTGTAAAGCAAAGAGACTGGAGTAAGCACAGAGAGTTGTTTGCCGAAGTGCAGGTACTCTGCTGATCAAGACGGCACAACGGCATTCGGGGAGGGTATGGCCGCGATCCTGCCTCAGGGACTGAGCCTCACTGGGCTCTGGTGCTGCGCTGGAAACGGGGAGGGCTTCACCCACCTTTCCCTGCCTTTCCTGAGGTCAAGGCCCGATGAAAGTATAAATTAAATATGAGGAGCAAACTCCTAACTACAAGTTTTTCAACAGTAGAAAAAAGCCAGGGCAGGAATACAAATTTGACTTGAAATTATATGTTTATGGATGGATTGTTTTTTTCATAAATTTTTTTTAAGTCTTCATTAATTTCTCATATTCATAAGGGGCTTAGTAAATACTTCAGTTCTTCCACTGTCATTTCAGATATTTGCACAAAGCTAAGATTTTAATTGTAATATCTAAATAATATAAAGATAAACAAAGTACTGCACAAAGTCCAAATTGCTGACATATTCAGCAAGACACTTAAGTCAATGGGACTTCTCACAAGCTAAAAAATTGTCATCTGCTTAAGTGTCCAGCTGAATCACAGCCAATGGGCTTCATTATACCCTTTATTGGTTTTATCACTTTGACCTTTACTGCACAGTAAATTTTGCCCTTCTTGTGGTATTTATAACATGTTCTATGGCATACTTGCAAAGGAGATTACCACAGATTTATCTACTGCAATTTGAAAAGGATGAGCTTACAATAGACTGTAATGGTTTCACCTCACAGAAAAATGCATATTGTGCATATTAAAAAATTATTACCTTAAAATAAATAGACCATTTAAAAACTGTCAGAAATTACTTGAGTAGAATGTAATTTACACATTTTAATTTCTTGTGGTAAAGGTGACTCAATCAAGACATAAAATCTGTACAACTCATTACATCTTAGAAAAAGAATGCAATTTCAAGAATTTAAGAAAATAAATCTGGAGTTCATCGACCAAATTTTAATGTTATGATGAAACTACAATGTGAAGTTTTGACTGTTATTTTCTGCACTCATGTTTCTTCTTATTATTTTACCGTTCTTTTCTTTTTAACTGCTCAGTATTGCATATCATGAATAAATTATTCAATAATTCATCTAGGGTATTTAACTATTGCCTATTAAGACCAGTTTTCTTGAGATACATCCATAACCTGTAGAAGATAATTCAGAATACCTGAAGTTAAGTTTTGTTTCCAATTCCTCATCATAAATGCCCTCTTGTCTTATTATGGTTAATAACTTACTGATTCTATGGAATACCCACAAAGGTAGAGCTTTGGAAGAATAAAAGTAAATCTAAATATCTGAGCTGAGCAATGCAGCTGAAAATAGGATAGTTACACAATAAAAGGCATCAGGTAATCCTGACCTTCAATTATAGTGCTTTGTGTATAGTGTGTGTGCTGTGCATATTTTCAATATGTGTAAGATCAAGGGCGCTGTACAGGTAAAACACTGAAGTCCTCAAAATTGCCAGGCACCAATTTACATGAGATAAGTAGTTACATGTAAGTCACACATCCCTACTTTTTATGAAGTTCAATAGATGCAGCAAATCTAAAGTGAGGTGCTTGGAAAATACTAGTAAGCATTGCTCAGTTGCGCTGGGTTGTCATTTTAACAAACTGAAAGATAACCAATGTCTAGAGTTATTAAACTTCCAAATCAACAAGGTTTAAATTCAGCAAATAGATTATTATGAGATAAATATGCTTTGACTTACATTTGACAGGTTTCTGCTAAAAGGATATTTTCAAGACCGGATACATGATGACTTAGCATCAACCTTTTTTTAATTCTTGATTATTAGCCAGGATTTCATTACAATTTAGCCCATTAATAAAAGAACAAAATTATGAGCAGAATTCATTCCTCATACAGATACCTAAACAAACTATTAAAGTTGTCTTAAGAACCAGCACATGGAACATGCAATTTGAAAAGAGTGGGCTGTGGCTGTGAACACTGCATCATTTAGTATTATAAATTCCGTTTTGCACTGTACCTGAAGCATGTTATGTCTTAAGCAAGTTATTGTAAGGCATTTGAAACAAATGTCCAGGGAAGGCTGATGGACTGTTGCAGGAAACTGAAAGTCGAGATGACAAACAAAAAACCTTAACCTCTGAGTCTTATTCATTAATTTTCCTACAAAAAAGGTCTGTGAGTGGGGTGAATGTGCCATAGCCTCCCGCAGAGTATGTGAGGCAGATCACAGTCTTTCTGTCAGCAGTAACCAAAGTTTCATCTTCAGGAAAACATTAGAAAATATATTTCAGGAAAAATTGCATTCGTTTGCAAAAATATTCATTTGGGTTTTAAGTGATTTTGCCCCAGAAAATCCTCTACCGCATCTATATTTTTCCTTTTCTCTCTTGTCCCAGTAGTAAATCAGAAGTCAAAACTGTGTGTGCTGTGTAGTAAATTTGACAAGAGATGCTAAGGGATCTGCAGCCTAATAGGATCTCTTAGGAGGCATGCATATGTGATAGAAAGGAAATACACCAGGCAGAACATCTCCTGGAGGAGAGCCTGAGTCAATAGCTGTAGGGTTTGCAGAGACAGGACTTTGGAACTGCATATTTTCCTTATGTGGATTGAGCCTGGATGTGTGTTGCAAACTAGAATGCCACCCAGAAGCAGTTGGTAAGGAAAGCACAATTTTTCAACTTGTAAAACAAAGCTGGCAAAATAAAATCATGATAAGCAAGATGAAATACTATATGAAGACTCAAAAGTCTGGCCGTTTCAGGAAGGATACCTTTCTAAACCCACCTCCATTTAGTGTTTAGCTCATGAAAACTTCATTCTTGTGTCTGTTAATGGTCTGTCTCAAAATTACTATTTACCACAGACCTTTTTCTCCCTCTGTAGGATTTGCATTTCTTCCTAAGAAAAAATAATGCTTTGCTAGTAAACTGTTTAGATTTATATACCCAGCTTGGAAAATCCAACTCACTCCACGGAATTGCTTACCATTTTTCTATCAAAAACACCCCTATCTAAAGTTCTTCTGGGTTACATTTAGACTGTTTTTCCCAAAGCAAATTAGGCAAATACCTTCCATCCTGTCCATTAGAAGCAGGAGGGTTACAGCGCACACACGCACACGCCCACAGAGACAGGAAGTCACATAAGTATTTAAGTAAGCATTGAGTCCTCAGCCGTGTCCTAGGGCCAAAGTCCAGCAACTTGTGGGAGGGCACCATGCCAGCCTAACAGATGGACATACATATGGGTAGTCAGGACATCATGTGAAGCCATCAAGTATGGATACTAAGGGCACGATTCCAACCTAAGAACATGAGCTTTCTGTGAAGGTTATGGGATGTTAAGCTGGATTTACTTTCAAAAATAAAGAATAAATTCCACTGCCGTGTCCAGGAACAGTTACGCTCATGGTTAATCAAGTGGAGTTATTAGTAGATAAAAAGAGCTTTTATTCTAAAAGAATTATTGCAAAGGAAAGTTCTAACATTTCACAAGGGAGATTTCATTTTGATAGATAAATATGTATTATTTGTGGGGAAATGTAGTTAATGATAATGATTTTGCACTGGCAGTGCTTTCACCCTGCATCACCATCTGTCCTGTGCCTTTTTCCTAAAGGAGACAGGAAACCTATTTGAGCAATGAATGCAGCCCAGACAGTCAAACACACTCTCCTGCAACCATTATTGGGAGGGTCAGTGTTGGGAGCTGCTGCCCTTTGCTGATGAGGAGCGAATGAGAAAAACAGAGGCACAGCACCTCCATACACATTGCCCTGGAGAGTACTGACTTAGCACTGCTGATGCATCTGAGTGAAAAACAGGCATGTGCATCCACAGCCATCTGCTGCTGTGTCCATCAGCAGGAGAGAGGAAGAGATTAGGAATCATGCTTTGTGAATTTAATCCACTGCTACACCACAATTACAAATGGATGTGCCAAAACATGCTCAAACAGGATCCAAAGGAATCATTGAATCATAGAATATGCTGTGTAGGAAGGGACCCATCAGGACTGTCAACTCCAGCTGAGGTTTGACCACACAAAATGTCTTCCTACAGTGGCAAGTAGCCTCTCTGTATTCTTCCCACGTGACTTGGCCTTGCTTCCACTGGGATTCCACATCTTACTAAGATCAGAACATTGAAATCTGACAAAATCATGAACAGCTTTTGTAATTTTACCAATTCACTAAGGAGAGCATATGAAATTTTAATTCCAAATACAGGAAGGACAGAGGCAACGTCTTAGTTTGTGGAGTACTGTGTATTCAGAGAAAAATTGAGACAGAAAGGTCTGAAATCCTCCTTGACTGAAATGAGATACTAAGAAGAAATATTAGAACTTTATGAAAATTAATATTACATAGGTGGTTTTGTTGAATAAAAGGACTTGTCTGTTTCTTCCAATCTTGATTTAAAAACACAAAAAGAGGGATAACCACTGCTTCCTCTTATCCTTTGTATCCAGAGGATACAGCTTGAATTATCTGCTTTAACTTCTAGAGATTCAGGTTCTTTCTGCTAGACTCAACAGCTCTTTAGTATTCAGCACTCCTTCCATGAAGTTTCTGATTGTAATGCAAGTCACTTCTCAAACCACTTTTCACTAAACAATGAAGATTGACATCTGAAAGATGTCAATCACACCATTCTGAAGAATGCTATTCCTCTGGTCATTTTTATGCCCCCTTCCATTTTGCAATGGACTTTAAGAATTCAGATGCCAGAAAATGTATGCAACAATCCAGTTTTAGTCCCCTAAGTGCCATATATATAAGGAAAGGTTGACTTCTTATTCTGTTTCTTTGTTCAGGCTCTGTTCACCATTATTACATATTATCCTATTATTTCTTTTGTGAGACAGTACATTCCAGGCTATAGCTATCTTTTTTCATTTTAGCCTACATGCCCTGGTTCTTTAACTGTCTGACTAAATCTACCATTTCATATTGCATTTTTTGCATTTTATGTCCCACTTACAGAATAATTTAAATGCTTCTATTTTGACTCATTAGCACATCATTAGCCACTTCACAACTAGTTTATGAAGCATCCATGCATTTCATAGAAGGATTTTATATTTTCTTCACATCTTTTCAAAGCAAATTAATGCTACTGTGGTCATTTCTGTGGACTTTCACTAGAAACTGGCACTGAATTGTCATTCTCCATTAATGACTTTTCAGAAGTTCTCAGACAATTTGTAAACCATGTAATGAGCTTTTTTACAATTGTAGTTCTATTACTTTATTAGAATATTGCATAAAATTCAGTAGACTGCCTTATAAATGCATATGTCTGTAATGACTACTTGGTTGGGGTTTTCATACAAAGAATATAAATATAAAATGAGATTTATTTGTCCATTAATAAGGTCTGCATTACGACACTGAGTGACATTAATTACATTCCTGTCAGGTATTCTTTCTTAAATTAATCTAACATTACAGGTTTCCTTATTTTGCTTACAACTGATGTCAGTCTCACTACAATGCAGTCATTTCATTGCCACTGTATCCCTTTTATGGATGTTGGCACAATCGTAGATCCATAGAAAGGCTTGGGTTGGAAAGAACCTTAAAGAGCCTCTCCTTCCAATCCCCCTGACGTGGGCAGGAGCACCTTCCACTAGAACAGGTTACTCAGAGCCCTATCTGAACACGCCAGGGATGGAGCATCTATGGCTTCTCTGGGTAACCTGTTACAGAACTTCAGTACACCCAGAGTAAAGAATTTCTTCCTTTTTTTTTTTTTTTTTTCGCTTCTTGTATTCACTAGTGAGAGTATTCACTTTCTCTCATTAGTCTCCTTAGCTGTCACATTTCTCTGTCCACTTGAGGTGTTCCATACCTCTTAGTTTCCAGAGATGTGTATTTACTTCCTCTATTCTCCATTCACTAGGTAGCTTTTAATCCCTATTTGTTACACTTACATTTGCACTCAGTGCAGATGGACTTGCTAAGATCTTCAGCACCTTTGAATAGCTACTCTTTAGTTATTTAACATTCTCATTAAGAATTGCAATTTTTCATTCATGTGTTTGTCTGATTTCTTCTCCCAATTATTTCTGCTTACATTTTTCTCAACCATAGAAAATTACCCATTTAGAAAAACCACTATTTTGCTGCTTGGGATTGTTCTTTGTTTGTCTAAACTGATTGCAATCAGGTCATGAAAACCACCCCTAGGGCAGCCGTGAATTTCTAGTCCAGTAAGTTATTCATATTTATCAGTTCTAATGAGAACTTGAATTAAAAATACATTATGTTTGGCTTGGAAATTTTTCACTAGGAAAAAGATTCTTTTTACAAGAAGTTTAATATTTTGCTGGTGTGTTTGACAAACCTTCTGTACGTAGACCTCCCACCACATATATTAATATGCATTCAAAATCCCATGATTTTGTGTTGAAAAGAATTCCCAAATACCACTACTTTTTTGTCCTGGGAGGTTACATGCATTTGTTTTATGATCCAAATAGTTTGACTACTTCCACCAGCTTTCAGGGTTTACTTTCCCACAGAATAGGGTTTCTACATCATTGTCCCTGTTATCAAGACCTTATAATAGCTACTGCATGCAACAGGAATCCCTCATTTTGTGTCTGGCCATTCTTCCCCTTTAGATACTTTTTTCTGGATTACAGTAAACCACTGTAAGGAACACAATGACTTTAAATCTAGTCCTGTATATGATGACATAGTTTATTCTTCTTCTACAAGCTTGGGGTTGTGTATTTCAAGCTACTCATGATCAATTCACTTAGAAAATATCAGGAAAGATATGTTTCCATGAGTATGATTTTCCAGGGGTATGATTTCAATTAAAAAATCACCCATATTTAGGTGCTCCGTCTACTTGGGCAATGGAACTGAATGTACATTGCACTTGTGAAAATTTGCAGAAATGACAGCATTTCCCTTTTGCCTCAGGGGACCTGCTGTTTATCTGGTTTTCTGTATCACCCTTCATACTGCATGGCCATTTAATGACTTCTTTTTGATATATTTTAATAACTGTATCAAAAAAAACTCCATACTCTCTTTGAAATGGCAGAGTGTCAGTGAGGACAGAATATGGATCATGCTTTTACTGCACGTTGTATTGTGGACCAATACCTTGAATAAATGAAACAAATTACAAGAATGGAGTTCTAGAGGGGAGTTGTGGTTTTCATTTTGCGGTTTGGTGTTGGTTTTCGGGTTTTTTTCTGTTCCATTCTGTTTTACAAGGTTATTCAGTTAGTTCTTAAAATAGGTTTTGTAGTTAAATTTGGGAAAATAAATGACGTTACTTTAACAAAAAAAGTCTTAGTCTGCACATTTTCTGCAAGATGGGCAATATTCAATAAACCTGAGATCTTTTTTCTCATGAACATAATAAGACATTTCTCAGTTGAATTCCCAGAGGTGCATAGCTTTTAATGAGGGTTTAGAAAAGAATACCTAGGAGGAAAAAAAAGAACTAGAGAGGTGGAAATAGAGAAAAATTGAGGGGGAAAAGTAAAGAAAAAAGACAACTTTAATTTTAGCACATGTAATTAAATATTTGCTAACTCTTGTCCAACTAACTAAAAATAAGAGATTAGAACCATTATTTCTCACCTCATTGTTTTTGCAAAGATTTACGTTTAAGGAATATTTAAATTTGAAATTTTCACGAAAAGTATTTAAACAGACATTGGGATTCTGCAATTCTTTAATTTTCTGTTGAAAAACGTGAGAGAAAATGTGTCCTACCAATGTTTTCACCTTGAACTATACCTTTGGTATTTGTTTGGTGCAATGTTTCAAATAAGCTTACTGAAAATGTAAATTTAAAAAAAATCAAAGCATTTCCATTATTAAAACCAGTTGTTTTCAAACCTATTCCATTTGCACATAATTCTGCTGAATTAATGCAATTCCTACTATGACCTTCCCAAAATAAAATTCTCTGTCTTGTCAAAGACTGAAAAATTATTGAAAATTGCTTAAACTAATACAAATGCCTCTTGGTATCACTAAAAACATAGTGCTGCATCATTATATTTGAGCCAAGTTATTATGTTTTTATTTTAGAGATGAATCTGATCTTTAATCACTGACTCTTCTCAGGTGGTTCTGACCAAAGTCCAATGATGTTGGACTTCGGTAATTTTTTTATTCCTATCCCACATTGGGATGATTTATGTTTTAAGATATTACATTCTGAGTTCTGTTTTGTTAATAGACAGAAAACTAGTCAACTCTATATCCACATTGTAGTATCTAAAAAAAAATCTTTGATTAAAATTACCTCAGTTCAAGTGATTCGCACAGTTGAGCAAACAGGACTTACTATTCACTGTTAATGCTGAAAATTACTTCTCAATATATTGCAAGTAAAATGCACATTTAAAATATTTTCTCTCACAGGAATCATGTGCAATGTAGAAAAAAAAACCACTTTTTAATATTGTCCTTTAAAAAGAATCAATAATTAATTTTGAAAATTTCTCAGTGAAATATTTCAGTTTCTTTCTTTCTAAAATAACACTGTTTGCAATGTTTCCCTGTTAAAATCTTCAGTTGTGAAATTCATCAATTGTAGTACATCTCGCATTCACTATAACTATACTGCAAGTGTCTGCAAAAGAAGCATTTCTACTAAGCAAATAGGACAAGAAGCATTGGATTCACTTCTTTCATATAGCCTGCAACATTTACAACGCAAAAGAATGAAAAATCTTCCTCAGTTATTTCGACAATTGATTTGCAAAGGATTTACAGGCTTAGTAATTAAGTTGTTTTTATAGATGTACCCCTTTGTGCAATCTGCCCTGACCTTCTATGTCTGATTTCGTAGCATCAGGTAATAAATACAGTGTGCAATGCACTTAGAAACCTTACATAGGTGCAAGGATCTGGGCCCAAAATGTTCAGCTCTATATGCAGAGACAGAAATATCCCCATTAACAAGTCAGAGACATTGCTTTTCAGAAGTAACACTATTTGCTACATTCTTCTGGAATCAAAACACAACACGTAAGAGATTTTAGACTAAGTTTAGGGCCTGAATGATTCCAAGTAACACTCATGTTTTTGCATACCATCTTTCCAAACTTCCAGTAATGAGAACTCATCCAGAAAACTATTTCAGACCAGCTTTCCCCCCACTATGTATGTACAAAGAGTGTACCTCTGAGAAAGATCAGCTTGAGTGTTCAAGACTGACTGTCAGAACCAAGCCTCCTGACTTCAGTCTGTGCTCTTGACAAAACCCCTCTGACAAAACTAAAATGTAGTTTTCAGGCGAGCAGACTCAGAAAGAAGAAAGCCTACCTTGCACTCTCTGACCCTGTGATTTCAATACAATTATTCTACAGGCAGCCTGGAACCTAAACAAATCTTTACCCTCCATGTACAGTTTTCAACATTTTTCACTCTATGCTTTTCTACTTGGTCTTTTCTTTATGAATATGTCACTGCTTATGTATTTTTCACTTAATTTCTTTGCCAAATATTTAACTGCTCTGTATCTTCTGTACATGCTTATAGATGCTTAAACAACAAAGCAAGAAATTTTTCTCCCATACAAAATGTTTTTTCCACATTCAATTAATCACCATAGCTTATTAGTGTAGGTGTAGATATTATAATTAGGATGTTAGCAATAATTTTAGCAACCCAGTAGCCTAAGAAATGCTGGAATGAGATTTGAACAGTATTTATCTGTCAATTCAATTATATTACAAATGGGATTAAAAGGAGAGCAAATGAGATATTCATATTTGCCAGTCCAGTAATGAACCTGTCCACAGTTTCCAGAGGGCAATTTTTTTCTTAGTTTGTTACTTTAAAAATTCTTCCCTCACCTTTAAACAGTGTAAGTTAATACCTTACAAAATCTAAATGGTCCTATAAATCAAATCTTAGTATCAGCAACAATTCCAGTGACAGAATGAATATTTGCTAAGGAGGATGGAGTAAAATGCCAAAGGAAGTAGGTCTCATTTAATCACTGTAAGGTCCCTATAAATGTCAGCCAAATACATTCTTCTTGTCTCTACCTATCCCCCTTAAACACAGCTATTCAATTGAAAGGGTTATAATACATTTCAATCTAACATCTATTTTCAATTGCTCTCTGCATTGAGTCTTTCAGAATAGACAATCACACAGATATAGGAAGCATGTGGATTTCCCATCCTTGCCACTCATGGTGGCTCATTTTCAGTCAGACAGAATTGGAAAATGGTGACATACAGCTCAGAAGATATAGGTAAAAGCTAAAGAGAGTAGTATAACCCATTGCCCAAAGTTCTATATGGAAATTTATGAGACACAGTTTAATAGTGTGAGGCTGTTATCTACTACTTATTCAATTGTGAAAATGGGATCAAGAGTTTCTTTGAGTTATTCTTAATTTCTTCATTCATTTTTAATGTTGGTTTGATTAAAATCCTTTTCATCTCTTTAGTTTTAACACCTTTAGAAGAAAGTAAAATTATACCAGTACCACCAATTATCAGTATATATATATATACACACACACATCTAATATATATAATACATATACCAGTAATATAAATATATATACCAGTACCACCATTATACCAGTACTACCAACTGAAGGGCAGCAACAGGCAACAATTGCAATTCAAACTGCAATACTCAGAACAGATGCTTTTTGTAGCTACCAATATAATCATCTTTAGTCTTAGCATCAAGTTTTCTCTTATTCCTTATGTGTGCAGCCGCATTACAAATGCAGGGCAGGAAAGAAAGGAACATCCAAAGGTAATTCTTTGCTATAAGCTAAAGTTGTGACTAAATTTAAATGGGGTATTTACAAATCAGATGTCTCCAAAGGTCTGAATAAATTACATCAATTGCAAAGATGCAAAAAGCTGCAGGTACAAACAGGCAGAAGCATTTGTCCAATTTTTTCTCATGGGGTTGTAACTGAATTGAGCAAGTAATTATGTGGTATCTGTCTCCAGAGACATGGTTCTACATCAAAAAGTGCTGGGTAATATTCTCAGGGCCGATTCAGTCCTTCTTCCACTCATTTGTATTGTATAAACAAGAAAACTAAGTTGTGAAAATCTGTTAATAAATCTTAGTTTTAGTTAACAGAAAAATAGGTTTGCAAAGGTATCTGCTGCTAAGGGAAACCTTTAGCACAAACCATGTGAAACTATGCATGGCTCTTTTCAACACAGCATTACAGGAATAGACTTAGTATGATTTCAGAAAGAGTGTAAAACTTTGCATTGCTTAAAACAATATTCATTATGACATACTGCATTGTTCCTGGCTTATGCTTGAATAGAAACAGAAAGAATTGGGTTTTCAGTCCTTGATTGGGGATGTTGAGTCCCCACATCACAATACACATCATGCCTCATTATTTGACAAATTTGCTTTGCTTGATTATTCAATACACATCCCCAGTGCAATTGTCCCTAAATGCCAACTAAACATCACCTAACACAGTGTTTGCTTAGAGTGGACTTCAAAGTGGGGGTAAATAGGCTTCTGAATTTTAAGCATAAAAGAAAGGACTTTCTTCACAGTTAAGTCACAAAAAATCACACAAAGCAGAGCAAATATTCCCTGGGCACAGGCTTTTTTTTTCAATTTCTTTTTCTTTGTCTGTAACCTTTCAAGAATACAAAATACTTTGCTATACTGGTCTCATCAATAAATTACAACCAGTAGATTTCAGGTGTCATTCTTCTGCACCATTGACAGTATTTGTTTTCTAAAACAAGTTTTTTTAAATTTTGTTACTAGAACCTTGACAACATATCGGAAAAACAAAGGTTTTGGCTTACTGCCATTCCTTTTTTTAAAGTTCGGCTGAAAGTAGCTATGGAACAAGAGGGAATTAAGCCAGAATTACATCTCACACAAAGGTGTATAAAATATGAATATTCTCCCAATTCTTAGGGCATTTCAGGAATGTGAAAGTCTTAGCAGCTCTTTGCAAGCAACAGCTTTATTTCACAAGATATTGTGTCCCACTTCCCACCTTGCCTTCCAAGTAATTCCTCTACCCACAATTCCTGTGACTCTTCCTCGTTCCATATTAAAAGCATGTCTATGTCCTTTATCTGCCAACATTTAGTGATAAAATGGTTTATAAACAGCAGTTTAGGCCAGAGAACAAGACTTTCATTAACTGCATTTCACATGGTCCTAAGGGGCTTGTTACTACTTGTATGCTGAGCAGGGTGGATAAAGCTCCCCGTCTCAGCCTTCCTGAATGTCTGTACAAAGCAGGACAGTATCTCCTTTTCCAAGACTAGGACATAAATTTAATTTCATTAAGTTCCCTTTATGTTATGCCTGGAAAAATATTACACCTTTCCAAGACCATTCCCAAGCTGAAAGAAGTAGAAAGTGATGGGGTTTTTGGCCATTAGGAAGGAAGAGGATATTGAGTTTGTGAAGTTTAGCAGTCAGTAGAAAGCCATGCTTTGGCTCCTCATCCCAAAGATGAAGATTACATGATGAACAGGCAAAGACAGAAATGGTTTTCCGATCTTCCACATTAATTCTCTGTCAGATTAGCTCTTTTCTTTCCCCAGAGTTCTTATTAACATTGGGCAATCCCCATAAGCCATGCTATGATGAAAGGAAAAATAACGCTATAAACTGGACATAGGATAACAAAATAAGTTTGGTTATGTTTTGGAATGCATAGCATTCTTTGCATTTACAGAAATCAACTCTTGATTAAAAGAGCAATATTAAGTTTCTATGTATTATAATAGCAATCACACTCTAATAATTTCACAGTAACTAGTCAAAAAAGAATCTATGAAAACAGCATTTCACTTAATTACTAACAAAATGGGATCTATGTGGACTTTTCTGTGCCCCATGTCAGTAAAATTGTGACAGAATTAAGACAAAGCTTAATACACAATTGAATATTAAATATATTTAATTGCATTTCTACTATAATTGGTAGTTTTAAGCTTATGCCTCTGAGAGAAGGCATTTTGAGCATTTGTTTTGATGACAAAGTGAGAATTCTATTAAGGGAACTGGAGGGTATTTATTTCCAAAATAAAAATAGTGATTATTTTATAAAAGTCTAAAGAATATCCAGGATCTTTCTCTTGTCCCTGTATTACCATAAAATTGTGGTACTGCAGACATGTTTCATTCAGGACTGTCTGGCAAACAGCAAACAGAACAGTCAAGATCTGGAAATGCAGAGTGTCTCTGCCTCTATTTTTTTACTGTCTTTGGTCTTGTTCTAGTAGGCGAGCTGTTGTTGGCTCTTTCTTTGTTATGTTTTGATTTATTCTTTGTTATCTTCAATTTCAAATGAGCAGAAGTGGCTATGGATTGTAGAGATGCCTGCACTGAACTACTTGTAAGCCACAGAAGTAAAAAATTGTCACAATCCTGGGAAACTTGAGTATGAGGTCACTCTGCCCAGAAATTTCTACATGCGTGCAGAGGACATGTTCAATATTTTTCTTTCTATAGCCATAGTCAGTTGTCTACAGCAGCTCTAGTAACAAAAAATATCTGAGAAGTCATAAATTCTTTGGCACAGGCAGCCAAGATTGGTTCCAAAATATATTGAAACCAGTCTCCACCTTCTAAAGGCTGTCCTCAAATTTGTACTGAGTGCAGGAGTCTGAGTTTTTAAATGGGACAATACAGATAGCAACTGTAAAACCTATTCAGGGCAAGAGGGTTCCAGAGCCATCCTGAAGAATCATGATGAATTTTGAAAGGCTCTTGTTGTGTGAACCATGGCAATTCTGCAGAATTAACACAATCACCTAAATGCCTCATTTTTCAGGGATCCTTTGAGCTTGGCATATAAAATGGCATGTGAAGATTTTGTTCCCAGGAAGGCTGAATCAAATTAGTTGTTTGGGATTTGTAATTTTTTAAAGCTTAATTGTCAGAGTTTGTCATATGAAAATTTTGAGTGTCTTCACCATTGTACTAGATGCATTGTCCTCTCCAAATTGCTGATAACTGGAACTACCAAAATTCTAATAAATCAGTACAGTTTTATCTAGAAGATGCAGTATGATAAAAATCTGCCCAAAAATCTTCCATACAAAATCACTGGAAAGGTAAATAATGTTTAGGAATCAGATTAATTGGCTTGATGTTCCTGCCTTGTACTGATCTTTTGAAGCAAATCAGATTTAAACACTATGCAGACAGATAGATAAATGGGTTTTCCTTCATCAGAATTGCTCAAATGGTGCAATAGATCCTTATACAACCCTTCTATACCCTAAGTTGTTATTTCTAAATATTTATTGTCACTTGTGTATGTATTTTTACAGTTATTTGCTTGACACAAGTCTGTGTTGTCTTGTGAAATAATACTATTGAATACATAACCATGTACATCACATCCACACAGGAAGTAGGGGACTGAAATCTGTTCTTCCCATATAGATATTTTTCCACTAATTTAACTAGATGAAAGAGTGGGCTTCACAATGTCTTAAATAAAAGAAAACAAGTCCCTATAACCATGGAATTCAAGCCAATAAGAAAATGTCCAACTTGTCCTCTATCATCTCCAGTGATGATAACAAGAGAGCAAACCAGGTATATTTCATGATTACTCCTCAGTATTAATTATGAGAAAATTCAGATACATTACTGGATATTGAATTTATTAATTATAAAGGTATTATTTTCTTAGTTGTTCTCATTAAATCATCCACCTGACCGGTGCTGTTAGATAAGAAATGCAAATTCCAAAAACTACATTACTATTTTTGTTGCTCATCAGAAGCATATCTTACTTTTGAAATATTAAGCATAGAGACAAAACAGGAAAAACATGCTGAGTGCAATGAAGAGCAGTGGGATGCCAGAGTGCAAATACTGAATAAGATTGTTTGTAAACAAGCTTCTTATTATTATTTCTTTATTGCTATCAACTCTAACAACTCAAAGCTTATCTTTTAAATTTTTCAATGTTATTTGTACCCATCTCTTCTTTTTAAATCACACTAGAGTATTCCTTGCTATTTTGAATTTTGTATTTCTTTATTGTCCCTTCAGTAGAGCTAGATACTGAGATGTGTAAGGCAGATTGCAGTGTCTGTACTAACGAAACACACTAACAATGTCACAAACAGTGACTGTGACTGTCATTGTATTTTCGTTAACTTGCAGCTTTCCACTTCCAGTATTGCAAAAAAAGTAAATATTCCTTTTTCTTTTAAAAAGCCTCGTTTTCTTTGAAAAATTCAGACTAATGAACTACAGTGGGCTTGATTAGTCTATGGTGTATTTCGTCTTCAAAGGAACCATGTTAAATTATACCACACATGAACATTTCCTATTTTTTGTTCCTGAAATATTTCTACATAGAGCTTAAATTTTCAATCATCTGCTCTTTTTGCCATATTCTAAAGCTGTGGACTGTTAAACAACTCCTGCATCTCCCCAGAGATGCAAATCCCTAGCTCCAGTACAAATGAGGTTTGTAAATTCTTGAGGGAGGAATGTTCTACACAAATGGGAAATAGTGTCATTACTTAGCACTGTGGGAAGCATGTCAAAAGCTGAAAAACCCTTGGCCTTCAAAAGCAGGAAACTTGTTAAAGAAGTGTTCTCATCATCCCCCTTTGCAAATACTGACAAACCTCTGATCCACTGCAGTGTTATTCAAAGCCATGCATGCCTCAGCCAAGCCCCAGTTCCAGATATGGGGGGATACCTGCTCAGCCTATAAATCTTCATGTCTAAACCATCCATTGTAATTGCCTTCCAAGCAAATTAATAAATATAATTTTGACTTTTTGAACTCAGTATGTATTTTATTTGTTAGCTAAAAGCACAAAGATTATTCTAAATTCTCTCCAGCCTTTCTGTTTAACCAGTCTATGTTGCAATGGTTGGCCTGCAGCACTTCTATTTTTAGCTCTAATAGAACAGTCTTAAATTGCTTATTTTCTGTTTACTAAAGACATTGAGCTTGTAACCATGGAAACTGTGGCAAGTGCCACAGCTTAACTGTTTTATTAAATGGATGGAAGTTACAGCTGCAAAACTTGAAAGGCCAGCATGTCAATTTTATACATAACTCGAATTGCCAGAAATACCACATTATAACAAGTACTGCATTAAATATTAGAGGCCAGAGTCTGGTCTTGGTTGTAATGATATAAATTGTACTATCTCTCTCCTCAATAGAAACAAACAAAAAAAATACTCTTGTACAATCTAGATCAAGATCTGTTTTTGTCAAACTGCACAGGCTGTCAAGTTTCAGTGATTACTGCATTTGAGTGCCTAAATTGCAGATGATGTACATTAAACCAGTCCCTAGTTAGCATGGAAAGACCCTGTCTCACAGTTGTGTCTGCATGAAGTTTTTAGCACATTATTGTATTGCTTACAGCAATCACATTATTTTTGGAACCACTATGTTCTGTAACATTAATAGAAAGAATTAAATCAAAACTAATGACCTTGTCAACTGAAACTTCTAAAGCCATAGTGGAAGAATTAACACAAATAACTCCTTAAATCTGTAATTAGATTTTTAAACAAGAACATTCTGGGCACCAAAGGTATTGAAAGTTTACACTCTCTATTACTTTTAGTATAGGCAGAGTATGCTCCATACATGTGAAAGTTAGGGTATTTTTAAGTTCATACTTCAAATTGTATATAACACTTAAGTCAAACCCTTCTGAGAAGTATTGAAAATTATTAGCACAGTTTAGAAGATTTTTGTGATGAAGTATGAAACAACTTACAAATAAAATTTTTAACACAAACCTAAACATTTCCCAAAGTCCCCAAAAGACTGAGAGCTAAAATAAGAATAGTGGTATATTTACATCCATAAATAGTTAATGCATGACTCATCCTGTGTAATAGAACCAAATGCTTGAAGAATGTTCAACATTTAGAAGAATCAGGTCCTGCTTTCTTTGCAAGGACTGTGGTTGGAACAGTGTTCACATTTCTACTTTTGGTGTTAAATGTCTCTATATTACAAGTCAATTTATACAGGCCGTTCCAGTGAACAAAAGAAACCAAAAATTAAAATTTACATTTCAAAGACAACTTTTGGTAAAAGTAAGTCTCCAAGTGGTATTTCTTTCTATGAAAACATTACTGTTGAAATTAAAGAACAGTATGTTTAATGCTCAATTATTCAATTCAAATAAATACTCTTCACTGTCTCCTGGTGTAACTAGACCTACTAAAGTGAAAAAAATATGTTTCCATCCATTTATATATTTCTTTCTTTCTTTTTTAATCCATCTGCAGGGTCTACCTTCATTTGCAACACCCACATAATTCCAGTGAAAAATCAAGAGGGAGTAGCAATGATGTTTATTATTAATTTTGAGTATGTAACAGATGAAGAGAATGTGGCATCTCCTGAGAAGTGCAAGCCAATATTGCCGTCTAAGCTTGTAAATCGTAAGTTATGCAATGACTTTTTTTGCTTACCTCTACTTTTATCTGGTAAAGTAATCAACATGGGCAATAAGGTTAGCAAAGGATGAAATCTATTGACTGACACAATAATCTGAAATCATAAGAAGCTAAATGTAGCAAACCCACTGCAAGATGTTAGTAAAATAATCTATCAGATCTTTGGTAGCACCAACAGCCTAGATCTTGTGAATAGTACAAGGACATATAAATTCATGAAAACTAAAATCCTTCACAAAAGGGCATCACCCTTGGCAAAAATCAATTACAAATGGAAAACTTAAAAAAAGCATAGTGATATAGCCCAAATATTTCATTTTAGCCTATTCAAAATTGAGTACTTCTATTTTATAAAAAAAAAAATATTGGGGTAATTTGATTAATAGTTGGCGAAATGTGATTAAATTAGACTAGAAAATATAACAATCAGTTAAAACTTAATTAAATATCTTGATTTTATCAAATTGAAGTATTTAGATTGACTTGAAGGATGGGGGTGGATGGGTGGATGCAAAGGAAATGCTTTTGCTTTCATTCCACTCTGGAGCATAAATGTTGTCAAAATAGAATACTCAACAGAAATGTCTACTTATACAACTGCACTGTGTAGCTTTCTGTCTCTCTATCTGCAGAACATGTGCTCTTCTGCTGACCTTCACTGTGTGCAGCAACAGCACACAATCCTTCTGCTTTACATTGCCACTCACGTAATCTACTCTTACTACAAGATTTCCCAGAGCACATTTCTCAGACTGCATCTGTACACAGAGCATGTACAAGCTCTTAGTCAAGCACAGCATGCTCTAACAGTGAGCATTAACACTTGGAAAATACCTTTTCACAGTGAGATAATCTTTAACATTAGTACAATAAAGGAACATAAGTATTCCAATTGTTAAATCAACACTTCAGCTTTCTCTAGTTGAGAAATAAAGACTGGTACAATTCTCACTGGTAAAATTCACTGGTGAGAGGCAAGGAGAGAACTTTCTTGATGAAAACACTGCACAGTACCTACAACATCCATAGAACCCTACAATGACAGGGTGTATAAGAATGTGGCAAAGGAAATTTCCATTACTGGAAACTTGCAGTCTGCAAATAATTATTGTTCACCAAATATTACATTTTTAAAAAGCCTTTATAAATGGTCCTTACAATACATATTTAATATATTGTGCTTTTATGCTTCCTTTGCTTATTCTGTTTTGCATTGGGTTTGGGTTTTTTTTAATAAAAAATACGGCAGCTTTTGTTGGGATTTTTTAGGATAGCAAGAGAACACTTTTTTCTGCTAATGATACAGTTAAAATCCTATTAAGGGGTATCAGAAAAAAAATTATTATAAGTACATCAGGTAAACTCTACACATATTCTGGTTTTATTTTAGTATACCATGGTTTTGTGAGTTTGAAACATTTTCCTTCCTTCATTTAAAAAGCAATTTTATAACATAGATAAAATTGTTCATCTTGTCCATTCTTAGTGTGGTTTTATGGACAAAATAGAAGGTAAAATACCAACTGGGTAGAAAAAACAGGGCTCCATGTCTTGAAAAAGAACATTTTGTTCTCATATCTGTAACACATCACTGTATACTTTCAAGTGTTATGACTTGCCGCATTTTAAAGTGAAAAGCCACTAAAGAGGAAATCTGCAAAAATACCCCCACTTGTGAAAACATCCTTCTCTTGTTTTATGGTATTTACACCTGGCATACACAAGGGATTTCCTTGCTAAGAGTTCTTGAAAAATTAATAAGTGGACCTCCAAGCTCAGTACATAACTGATCTCTCTCAGAGAGAGATGAAGGTGCAAAAGGAGGCAAGGAAAGGTGACTTGAACCGTATTCCTGCTAGTGGGTACAGCCAGATGCCAGAAACTGGCAGAAACTAGAGCAGGCACACGGCTGCTCCGTCTTCTACCCAGTTGCTTATGGTTTCAGAGCAGACTGTTATGTGGGCTGGATGGGATGGATGGTGATACAAAATATGCTACATAGCCAAAAATTCCTCTTGGCAAGAAAGAGGCCAAGCTATGCAAAACATCCAGAAATAACTGCAAGATATTGTGTACAGTTCAATGGCGGTTTTAAACTAAAACAGAAAAAAGCCTTGAAATACAGAAAAGGCAGAGAGAGACCAGTAAGCTAGAAAAAAAAATCCAAAAAGGGGGATTGCTTACCAGTGCAAACATATTTTTAATGTCATGTTCCCAGCATAAGAAAGGTACACAGCAGATTCTCCAGGAGATAGTTCATCATCATACCCTATTTAGAACAGATAAACCACTGGATCACACAAAAAATGGACAGTATTAGGTACTGGTTCAGGGGGGAAAAAAAGCAACAAAATCCCTTCGAATTCAGCAACCAATTTAGGGAATAAAAATAGTGAGGGAACCAGACACATAACAAGTGCAATACATCTCTGACAAACAACCAGGAAAAGCAACAACTAATGACAAAAGACAAAAGATTTCAGATTACATTAACATCTACTACCCACAAGCACACAGATCATGAGAGATTTCTTTCCAGAGCTCCTTAGATTGACTTTTCTCATATTAGAATGCCTTTTCAACATGAGAGAAAGGAATAAAAATAAAAAGACTGAGTCAAGTTGCAGGAGAGAAGTAAAAATTATTAGGAAGCAAATAGATTGCAGCTACTTTCCTGTCCCTAGAAAAGAAGATAACTTTTCATATTCTCATCCTTCCCCTAATGGATTTATCAAGATTTGATCAAATTTATCAAGTGTAACTTTGAAAAGCCTTTCCTTTTTTCTAAAAGCATCTATTCTGCAAGCTGAAGCCAACAGTTTTGAACACTACCACTTACTGTAGGGTTCCTCATGACAGCAATTGCCACTGAGGTGAGCTCACTTGATTACAGCACAGTGCTAATAACATCAAGGATGAGGATGGTTGTTGATCCCCATATGGTCATTCACTTAAGAGTTATACTCAGTGATCCTTCCAATTCAGAATATTCTGTGATTCTGTAAAATCTAATATAACATAATAGAAGCATTTCATGCTGTGAAGAAAAGAGGGATTTCAATCTGTTAAATGGCTGAGCACCCTCTGAACAAATTAAGCCCTATGTAAGACAAGTAGCATTTTTTAGGTTTAGCTCAGTGACTGCATTTAGCTCTGGAAAGACAAAAAATTAAAAATGTATCAGCTGAAGGCTGATGGATGTTTCCAACAGTGTTTGTAAGCTAGTACAAGGATCCTGTCTTTTGTTATGTGCCAGGATGATGGCTAACACATTTAGGTTCTGATTCAGCACTGGGCTTGGCAGATGATGATAATGATAGATTATTAAAAAGAAAAAGTATTATTTCAGGAGTTTGAGGAGCACATTTGAGTATAAATAGAATTCTTTCTAGTGTGGTGATCAAGAGTTCCTATCTTATATGCAGCAAATGTCTGAATAGGCAGGGATGTGGAAAGTGAAGATAGTGGCTTCACAATAGCAGCGCAAAAGTTCTTTCAGCTGATCCTTTTCTTCCCCTAATTTTTTCTGGCAAGAATTTATCACCAGTTCTTACTGGCAGCTGGAACAGTTTTTGTATAACCAAATAGTGAAATTTTAGAATTAACTCTGTAACCCTGTAAATAAATCACAGCCAACTGATTTTTCACTCTTTTCTGTTTTGTTGCTTTTGTATTTTGCAGCAATTCTATTTTCCAACGTATGGCAGTTCCCTAGTAAAACTAAGGAAGTCTTTGTTCATATATAACTCTTCTCTTTTTTGAGGAAAAAAGGGTATAGCCTGAAACTTTTGCCATATCTTTTCTTTTAAACTTCTAATCAAACTTAATTTAATACTACCCCTGTTGCATCTTTGTATTCAGAGACATACAGAAATTTCCACTGTACGTACTTATCCCACAACTGGGTAACATCCTCTTCTCCAGGAAGAATATATTTGTACAATGTACACTTAAAAAGAGACTTAGAGAAACTGATTTCTGCTAGAGATGCCCATTTATCATTCCATTTTTCTAAGCTTTCTCTCATTTCCATATATGAGAATTCTGCTCATTCTTACTTCAATTATTTTCTAGTAAGTTTGCTTGTCTTTTGTGTTGCCTTTTCTTAAATCATGTAAACATTTTAGAATGCCAGAAATTAACATTTATACCCAAAGATAAAACCACTTAATAATTTTACCCTCATCTTACCTGTGAAACATTTGAAAACATAAATACCTGCTTTGTAAATGAAGGAATATTTGTGTAGTGCATTGAAGTGTTAAGACTGATAGTTTTGAGCTACATAAGCCCTAAAAATGGCTTTTACTCATCTCTAACATTTCGTCTGGACTGTTCTCTCTTACACCTTCTAAGACACTAATAGTTGCTTGATTGTCACTATAATGATAAAAAAATATTCCCAAAAATGTAGTTCATAAATTTTCATGAATCTAACTATTTGCAAAGCTGTATAAAATTTTGAACTCCAACTGAAATAATGCATAAATAATGTATATTTAGCAAGATACTCATGGTAAAAGAGAACTCCTTCCTGTTAGACTCACTATAAAAAAGAACACAGAGCTTTGAGTAGATTTTTTACAACTAACTAAATTAAGAAGAGATGTGATTTTATACCATTTTAGCAAAAAACTTCTTTGAACACTTGTAAATTATAATTTAAATTTATCTACTAGTAACAGTTGTTAACAAAAATAACATATGAATTCCCATCCAGTGTGTTGTACAAACTCCATTAAAATCCTTATTATAAAGTGTCAAGCTATAACTTATAACATATAACATATAACATATAACATATAACATATAACATATAACATATAACATATAACATATAACATATATATGTTATATGCTATATGCTATAACATATTCATATAAATATGTCTTTTATATGAATGATTGAGGAAAGGGATCCTTAGTGTCCAATTTTATTCCCAAATCTCTCAAACATTCCACTGTGGCGTGTTCGTCCATTCCGTTATTTTATGAGGCATTTTTACAGCAATTTACAGAAGAAGTGGCATAAATTACTCTTTGCTCACGGCACCTGATTCTATTCCTCAAAGCTGTGAAATTCTTCTTGTCAGTAAAACTAATGACTACAAGATACAAGATCAACCATGACATGGACTGAACTCAGAAAATCAACAGCCAATTAAAACTGAAGAAACCCATAGTCTGAGGATCCTGAATTCAATATGAAGAATGTGGCTACAATTTTCTATTGAAAAGAGACCATTTGTGGATTGCAATGAGAAAAAACCTTTCAGAAATTAATTCTCAGTTTTCTTCATTTTCTGCTCCACCTAGAGCATTCTACCTTTTTACTGACCTATAATGCTTTTTCTAACATTTAATCCAAGCCTGTCTAGATCACAACTTCTATTAATTAACTTCTATTAATCAATAGGCTAAAATGGCTAGTCAGATGAGGTAACTTTATCACAAGTTTTATTATTTTAATTTCAAAACAGTTTGACTAGCTAGAAGTACTAATCTGTAAGCTGAATTTTGGTTCCCAAACACAGTGTTTATTTATCTCATGGGAGAAAACAAAAAAAGTTATTTGATTAAACATATAATTGCATTCTGCTAAAGAGGGATATTTCAGGATTATCATTTCATCATTTCAAAATCTATAAGCCTAATATAGACACTCTAGAATAATTTCTTGGATTTCTTTCTGTGAAGGAAATGAGAGGATCTCTTATGCATCTAATAAATGGAAAGTAATGTTTTTTGGATAAGGTTCAAATAAAATGATATAATATTCTTAAAACAGCCAAAACTATAAAAAGAAAACCTTTGAATCAACTTCAAGGTGCTTACTCTTCAGCAAGTTTTCCTCTTTTCTGGCCCTAGCCATGGAGTTACATCTGAGAAGCAGAGAACGTTTCACACACTGATGCTGTAAACAAGAACAACTACAATTTAAATTTGCCTTCCAGTCAAAGAGCTAGCTTAAAAACACAGTATTTGCTTTCCTCTGCGCAAAGCACTTTGCTATATAAGTATAGCAGTTTAGTGAAAGGCAAGCCTACATTTTTAGTCCTAGAAATATTAGGACTGCAATGTTGTCATGAAATACTGTGTTACTGATTGATGCATGCAATTTTGCCTCATAGAATAAGTAAGAGTAAGCCCCTGACTTTGCTCAAAATGTAATGAGAAATTTGTCCAGGATCTTATTTTTAGCTGCACCACTGGAAACAAGTTCATCTTCAGTGAGGGCTAGTCAAGAAAAATTGTGTTCAGGAGGACAAAGATTTCTATCTAGCCAACCAGCAGCATAGTTCTAAAAACCCCAGTGTGAATTATTTGTATTTGTCTCCAAGGTAAATTACAGTAAATATTAGGCAAACTGAAACAGAGTTGAACTCTTAGCAAAGGAATCTGGCCAAACACCAATCACCAGTAAAAGACAGAAGAACCTCTGCTATTACCACCTTCAGTGCTCCACAAACACCTAACTGCCTAAATTAATAGAAAAGCCACAGAGATAAATAATTTTTCTTAGTCTTCTTCTACAGAGAAATATGATTGTAGTAGCTCTACTTCTATTTCCTCATGATGGCTGCTGTTGGGGCTGAGCTCAGAAAGGAAGCCTCCCTGGATTCCATGAACTGTAATTAGCTGTTTAAATTACAGCCTCACCCAGCTACGATCGCAGAGCTATTTTGCTATGTCTTGTACAAACATTCAGTAAAAAAAAGCAATCTCTGCTTAAAGAGATTGAAAATGAAAAAGAGGGAGTGACACAGCTTTCAGTAGCTTTCAGTGGAGGCAACTTATGCGTACCACACAGGTCTTCCAGTGATATATTTTTATTAATTGTTAACAGGTCTACTATCTATCTGTTCCTTTCAGGACATTTAAAACAGGGTGGGGGTTCCATGAGGTAACTTGAAGGCTAAGATAATGATTTTCTGAAGTCATCCCACATTATAATACATACCCTCAGGAAAGTATAAAGGTAGTGAGTTTTACTTCATTCTCTGATGGAAGAAAGAGACACATCTCTATTATTCATAATAAGAATTAGCACAGAGAACTTAACACATCTGTGTGCTTGCCAAATTGAATTATAGATTTTGACCTTGAAGAGGAAAAAAATCTGAACTATCAGGGTATCTCAAGCTTAGACAAAAATTACTCTACTAGAAAGCAGGAAAGATTTCCAATGGATATGAGAAGCTTTTAGATGGATGTTTACAAGAAATATGTTTTTTTTTTAATAGTCTTTGACATGAAAAGGCTCGCTTTAAGATAAGCAAACAAAACAAATTTATAGCTAAAAATGAGGGAGTTTACCTCCACTATGTCCTACTTCTCAAGCATAGAATCCTACCATTATTATTTGATTGTTTTAAGCATCGATGCAAGTTGGGCATATCAAAAACCTGAGAGCAACTGGCAAGGACACATGGTCTGAAGAGCTCTTGCCATGAAGAGATTAAATAAGTGAGGCCTATCAGGAACATAAAACTAAGCTCATATTCTGAACAAGTGTCAGTGAATAAAGTCTATTCTTCTGATTAAAATTATGAATTCTTCAACTTTTCAGTAAGGTTCATCCAAATAAAATTGTCATCATCTAGCAAAAAAAATTATCATTAACTAGAAGATTCATTTCACAAGAAATAACCTGTTAGTCTGTGTACACCTACTTTAGTTTTCTGTCTGGAACCTTAGCCAGCTTTAAAGCTTGGTAATTGGAAACATATATTGATCTAGTAATTATTAAATATTTCTTAATTTAATACTTTTTAAATTTTCCAATTAAAACACCAATGGACTTTCAGAACAATTCTTCTGCTTATTACATATATTGTATTTGAATTTAAGCTACCTGAATTTGCTTCTAAAATGTGTGCAAATTTGATATTCTGCCTTCTTTTCTTAATAGTCTGTTTATTTTTTGAATCTGTTTCAAGCAAAAGCTTTTTGTAAATTTAGTTTAATTGTATTTCAGATGGTAACAACCTTTCAAGTGGCTCTTCTTCAGGTAAATCTATCTTCTAAAATTCTATCTACAAAAGTCCTTTTATTGCTTTGTTCTGGCTATATTATTTCAAGATCTCATTACATTTTATATATTTCTAGAAGAGTGCAAGTCATAATATGGCTCTTGCTCTTACTGTCTGAATATTTATTTCTGCAAAAATATAGATATAACAGATAAACTATTAAATTTAGTATAATTATATGACATATAAAATCCAAATTTAATGATACTTCTCATCTTATTATTACTGAAAGTTGCACTATGCAGAGCATAAAAAAGCTTCAATCAATATATGAGACAAAACACATTGCAGAAATGGAGAGTGGTATATGAATTCAGTCTTAAAACATAGAAAACATCTTCAGGTTTCCTGCCTCAGAGAAAAGCAGGTTTTTTTTCCTATGAAACCTGGCAGCCAGGGTGATGAAGGACTGAGAACTTCTTGAGAGCTTGATTTAATAGATAGAATAAATTCTTTTTCCCAGCTGCTAAAACCCCCCCCCGCCCCCGCCACCATAGTCATACCAAGACAGCTAAATATTGCGCTAGGTAACAAATAATTTAGATAGAATATTTTCTGTGATGCTTGCTATTTTCTTTCATTGCAGTTGTTTTTCTTTTTCTTTCATACTTCTAATCATATTTAAGAAATAAAAATGCAAGAAGTAAAATCTCTTTCTGAGAGGACAAAAGATTCTTTTTTCATACAGCTTTTTTAGAAAAGCACTTCAACTCCTGTAAGTGTAATGAATAAGATAGTAAAATTACATTTCTATCACCAAGTGGAACAAAACATGTAAATCTACCAATTTCTGTTAACATTCAAGGATATCAAGAGCCCGTCTTTTGAGGGAGATCCTGTTTACATTGTTCTGACTAAATTCACTTATCAACCACACACAGCAGAGCCCCACAAGCAGTCAGAGACTTCATTCCCTTCCTTTCATATTCTGACAGAGTCCTTTGTGCAGATATCAAAGTTAAATCTTTCTCTCTTACAAGAGAACACAAAGAAGATCGCTGGTTTCTTATACTGATAGAAGACACATGCAACCTTAAATTTTACAGAAAACTAAAAGAAGTGGCAAAATTAAAGTAGACCACACCAGAGGATAAAAAAAGAAGAGTATCCAGTGTCTGAGAATTATGAGTTCTAGCTTCTAATATTAATAATTGCATATGCCTTACTTTTTTCCTCCTGAAAATAAATTATTTAATGAGCAGTGCAAGAAAATTATCCACTTAAGTATGCTTCAATACGTTTTGGGAAAAATAACTGAAAAAACCATAATTGTCTCTTTCTGTAATTCTTTGTCCCAAGGCCTGCTGTGCCCAGATAGAAAATAAGGCATCATCACATGCCACAGAGTTTGCAAAGAGTAGATTCAAGTATTTGCTGCTATTTTAGACTGTCAGTGTTTAGGGATTCCACTTCTCAAAAGAAATTGTTTCCTTTAGTCTGTTGCATGAGTTGCTAGATGATATTTCCAAGCCTTTGAGCAGCAAGTCAATAACTATCTGTGATGTATTTCTTATAATCTACATCCTGGAATTCTGTGACACTCAATTATGAGAAAATATTTCAGCAAAGGTCTGACTTGTGCTACTGTTGTGAAAGCAATTTTGCTTATTCTTTGGGAAAGGTTTCAGAACAAAGGTGTTATGGAATTAGCTTATGCTCTGGAGGACAGTCTGTCATAATTGACCTATCTTACCTGCCCTTGTCAAGGAAATTTTTTTTATAATGAGTTGGTCATTGTGGATATCTATGTTCTATTCTTTAATCTTATATATTGAAAAAGTAACATATGTTTCATATTATAGCCAGATCAGTCATTCACCATTGTAAAACTATCCAAGACCTGATTTCCTTCAACACCCTACCACAGACAATAGGTGGTTCAGCTCTCAGCCTAGGAAAAGTGGCACATCACACCAGGAAACAGTTCTGACAGTTTCTATACCTCATATAGACAATCTTCTACAAATTCTTTGTACATTTGAGCTCCTTTGATTTTATTGTGGTAAGTCTAAATGTAGAGAATGTTGAGACAGACTAAATCTAGCTGCAAGGTAGGGAGCCTGAGACCAGCTAATATATTTCCTTTTGCTTTCACATTCTGGGGTTTGAATAACTGCTTCAGCATGAAAATAACAATACTATTAGTGGTGCTACAAAAGCTGGCTGAGCAGTTCTTTGAGGGGCCATCACAATTTTTCTGCTGCCATGTCTTAGGATTACCCTTCTGCAGTGCTTGGGATAGTATTGCAGGAATCCCATTGACAGGGGGTAAACAAACTTTGAGAGATAAGACAGCATCTACCATTACCCAGAGACCACTAAAGAAATTGCAGAGAAGGTAAAACTCTATCAGTTGCAGGCACTTCTCTGACTTAGCCACTGTGTCTTGTATGTAAATATACATTTTCATCACTAGAAATTTGGGGAACACCTTCACTGTATCAAGACAACAATCAGGCCAAATTTCCCTTCCTTTTTATGAAATGTTTGCACAGAACTAACACAAGAATCACTAGCCATGCAAGTGTATTGGGTTATGAAAGAAGTCCTTGTTCAGATATTTTTGCTGGAATACCCTGTTTTGTATTGATGAGACAGAAAATTTGCAATTATGATTGTAGCTGTTGATAAGGTCTTTCGGGAACTAATTTTCACTATTCCTTTTTTTTTTCCTGACACAAAATTCCATATGGTTGTATTCAGTGTCTAAGAATAGCAATTTTCTAATAACATTAGCACTTCTTATTGCATTATATATGGAAAAAACAAGGATATTAATTTTTCTTATCAAGATAGGATTTTTCCCTGCATTTTTTCCCAAAACTATTAATCTAAACATTGTCTTTCTATAAATTATAAGTCTTCTCCTTTGATCTCCCAAAATATGAGACAGAATTAAAAAAGGGTTCCCAAACACGAGAAAAGTCAATTTGAGTTTGAGACTTTGGAGATAATTCTATTTGCAAACAGTTTAGAAGAGTCCTGTGTCATCTACAGAGATATTTTTGGACTAAGTTCTACTATTTAGAAACTTTAACAGCTGAGATGGCACAGAGAATAAGTGCAACCAACAGATTAACTCATTTGCAAATTACTTATTCAGTAAAGTGAGGTTTGAAAGGAGGAGGTGGAATGTACGCCTGGAATTGTGACTCAGACGCAACTGCTTTCCTCAATTGCTCTTAGGAAGACACAATCATACAAATCTCTGATTCAGCATTAAGAAGAATTTGGCAATATATTCTTTAATAAATATAAAGATTTTAATGTAACATTATCTCTGATTTCGTAATAAATAGCCAGTTGCCTCTGAAACATGTTTGAGAATTGTAAGCCGAATCCGTCTGCTCTGACATCATACTTACACAAAGCAAGGGTTGTCCATTACCAAACAAAAGATTTCACCCCATACACAGGAGGCCAGGAAAGCTCCCACTGGCACTTTTACTCTATACTGGGACAGCAGGCCTGAGGCCTGAATGAATTTTTTTTTGTGACAAATTGTGTTATTACACTTCCTTGCTCAGCTCAGATCAGTAAACTACACAAATTCTGAATGGGCCCCCTGATAACTTTAGCTACAGGAGAGAGATGAATGTTCAACACACCATGTAGCTCATTACCTGTTCACTGAAGAATAGCAAGACTCCTTCTCTTAGGAATATTCAAATTAAAAAGCAGGAAATAGGGTTTGAGACTATTTATTACAGTGTATAAAAGAAAAGCAAAAAGCTGCTCATTTAAGTTTTCTATTTTATGCCCAAAAGTCTTAACAAGAAGCAAAATTCTCACTGAGTATTCTTTCCAGCTGAACTGCAGTTAGACAGCTAAATCAGTAATGCAGTATAACGTGGTCATATTAACGTGGTGAGGCAGAAAAGACCATCTGCAGCACCATGAATATGACTAAAATAGAGTGCCAACAAAAAGCCTTGAATAGTGTCTAATGCCAGAAATTCTTATGAATGGTGTTTTTTAAGAATTTCAGTGTAATTGATAAAAAAAGAGAATTATAGTATCAGTTTCACTTTGGATGCAATAAGCTTTCAAAATTGATTTATAAGCTGCTTTACAGCTCAATTTTATGTGCATTTAAAAATAATAATTTTTTTTACGTTCTTCACTGATTTCAACTATGAGGAGTTGTACTGTTCAAGCTTAGTATGTTAGAAGAAATCTACACACTCCCAAGATTCACTCTGGTGAACATCACTGTGTAGAATGAAAATTGGCACTTTTAACTGCTGTTTTAAACACTCATTACTCTGGTTTATGTAACAGAGATTTCTGTTTATTTTACTGTTGTGTGTATATGCTTGGAGTGATAAATTCAATGCTAAATATTTGGAATTCAAGAAACTTTTTCAAAAATTGTCAAGGACAAAAAAGTAATATCATTGCATGGATTTATATTTTAAAGTAGGGAAAAAAGTGGAAATAAATCACCAGATTTCTAAACACTTGGATGTTATCAATAGTCTCACACATTTTTTATTTTATAGAAAATTTTGAATTACTTGGATAAAAAAGGTTCCGACGAGGTGAGAAAGTAAAAAAATTATTCAGACTATTATATGACATTCAAAGGCTTATGCAAGGATGCTGAGTGGCCAAGTGATAAAACAGTGAAAGCAATTTTTTGCAGACACAATATTAGAGACTCAGTTATCTATTACCAAACAACAACAAAGTTTCTCAGTTGTTGCAAAAATACCTTAAATTTGCACATTTAGAAAAATATTTTGAAAGTACAATTAAATATTGGTAATTGTAAGGAAGTGAGATAAAGGCAAAACAAAAAGCCATTATATCACTGCATTGATCCCTGAGTCTGGGGGTAGCTCAGGCCGTTGTCAAAAAGGATTGCATTAGAAATAAAAAGTAACTGAGAAGAGTGAGAAGGATGTTCAGAGGTGCACAATACAGTTACACAAGCACTCTGCAGCTTGCAGAACTTGCAGGTATACTGCATGCAATTGAGCAGATGTGTGAAAAACTGTAAACATTTTAAGACTATATTGAAACTATAAAAAGGAAGTAATTAGCTATTTTTTATAGGAACTAGAACCCTCCCAAAGGCAACAAGGGTATAGCAAGTAAGGGGAACTATTTTTCACAAACATATGGTAAAATTATGGAGTTCTATTGTATAGAATTATTTGCAGATCAAACTACAGCCATTTTTAAATACACTGAAACAAATTCATAGAATAAAGGTATGCCAAAAATTCAGTTTGTGATTTGAACAAACAATCTCTAGCTCAGGAAATTTCTGAAATTCTGATAGCTAGAAACTGAGTACATTTATCAAGAGAAATAACACAATGTAGTGACTCTAAATTTCTTTCTTCATGTATCCATCACTGGAAAGTATCAAGGTCCAACAGTTTGCTAGATGGACCTTTGGTGTCATCTAGTATAGCAGCTTTAGCTCTTAGACAGGTTTTCTGAGCAGGGTACTCTCACCTTAATTCATTTAGAATTCAAAATACAGTTCCATATTCAATACTAAATATATAGGACATCCATTTTAAAACATTAAATGATTAAGCTGGGTCATCTGTTGTTCTCCAATTACTGTCTGCCATAGGCATAAGAGAAAGACTATTTCAAAACATGTCAGTATCAAATGATAGATTACCTAATAAATGTTAGGTAGCTACAAATGCTGGCAATTTAAACTGACTTTTAAAAAAATCTTTTTTTAAAACACCAAACAGAACGTTTTATCCCAGAAAGAATAAGAATATACTTATATTATATACTGAAATATTCTCCAAGAAATCATTTCACTATTGATTCACTGTTTAAAACACTTATGTAGCAAAGTGATGAGATAAAAAAGTTATAAGTCAAACTATTTATACAATCACACCTGACCATTTAAAATTTTTAATTATTTTATTTTGTTAAACTTTCTTTAGCATTGCTTTTTCTAAACTGTTTAATATGTTTTCTGTACATCTGAAGTCCCCATGCCTGCAACTGTGAGTTGTGTTACACAAAACCTTACAATATTTGTTATTTAGGTTTGGTTTTTTAGAAGGGTATTCTGTACATTTTGCAATTTTTCCTCTATAGTTTCTGTCTATGTACCATGTTATACTCTTCCTCTCAGTTACTGATATTTCTTACCATTTCTAACCATTACACAGTGTTAGTTTTCCACACACTCAGGATAGTCTCCCCTGCCATTCAACACACCAAGCCTAACTCAGCCCATCCCATGCAAACATAAAGAATTATTGCATTGTATAGGTGCAACTGAGGCTTGAGAGTGGTGTCGCTCTTTTTTCTTTGCTTTGCTCCTTTACTTTTCATTTTAAACTTGTTAAAATTATTTCATCTAATCATCAGATGTAAGTATTGGAGAGAATTGTAGCAAAACTGATATAAAGCTTATTTCTATATCCCAAGAAATTAGCTCTGATATCTTTCTGTTTAACCTGAAATAAATGCATATGTCATCAATACATTTATAAGTACACGGAGTTCCACTAGTGTTAGAATCCACAAATATCTATTTCAGGCTAACAACTACCAAGCAAAGTGTTAGACATATTCTGTCAGTCTTTTATAGATACATAGTTTTTTAATTTAGAAAGGATCATCGGAACATCATGGCTTTTAAAATAGGCTGTGGAATGAATGCTGCTATTCCCATTCTAAGCTCAAAAACTTAGGTCTGACTGAATTATGAAAAATTTTAACACCCCCACCTATAACAAACTTGGAGCTATATTATATTTGTATATTCACACATTCCATTGCAAAGCATTTTAATTTATTAGGAATAGCTACTATCATTCATTTTATGTGAAAAAAAGCTGATTTGAATGACAAGACACTAATGTGTAATATTTTCTTCTGTTTCTGTGTATTTACATGTAGGCAGACTTTTTGGGTTCCGGCTACCTGGACTGAGACTTCTGACATACAGAAAGCAGTCCTTACCCCAGGAAGACCCCGACGCAGTCATAATCGATTCATCCAAGCACAGCGATGACTCAGTGGCAATGAAGCACTTTAAATCACCTACGAAAGAAAGCTGCAGTCCTTCAGAAGTGGATGATACAAAAGCACTGATCCAACACAGTAAATGTTCACCTTTGGTTAATATATCTGGACCTCTTGACCACTCATCACCTAAGCAGCAGTGGGACAGACTTTACCCTGACATGATACAGACAAGCAATCCACTAACCCATTCCAGATCAAAGGAAAGTATTTGTAGTATACGGAGAGCCTCTTCGGTACATGACATAGAAGGCTTTAATGTCCATCCCAAGAACATTTTTAGGGACCGTCACGCAAGTGAAGGTATGGTAGAAAGTCAATCACTATTCTTTGATGCATTAAAAAATGATTTTTTTCAATGTTTCATAGTAATAATCATCACTTTGTAAACAAAGCTAAATATAATAACGCAATGGTGCATTGAAAATATTAAGGACACAAATATGCCAGGCTTATGTACACTAAATATTGCTTTTCATTTTCAAGGAGACAAATGGAATCATGGTGTTGATGTTCTCTACAGGGATATAGCAAATATTGGGGCCAGCTTTCCTAAAGCTAATATTGGTTTTGGGGGTGGGGGAGATGGGGAAATCAGGAGATCAAATTGTAATTGCATGTACCGTTCTCTCCTCTAATTACATATATTAGATTGTCTTTGATTGTATGAAATCCTTCTTCAGAGATTGATAAGTTTATTTCTCTTAAATCTGTAATGTGCAGATTTTACATTCACTGATCCAACACTGAGATATGCCTTTTCTCTCATGCTGAAGAAAATATCCTCAGCACCTCCACTGACGTGCTTTGTGTAGTGAAAACTGAAATACTTAGTGAAATGGTGAAATGCTTAGTGTAAACTTAAGTGTGATTTCCTCTCCTTGTGCTAGTATATTCATTTTTCATTGTGGCAGATCTCAAATGGTCATTCTTCATCCAGTTATATATTTATGAAAATGCGTAAAGATCTGTTTGAATATTAGCTGTCTTTGATTACAGTGGTAGAAAGCTAATGCACAAATTACCACATAATTTTAATACTTGCTGAATTTAGAGGCAAAAATTTCTATCTCCATTTTATGGAAAAACTTTTTTCAAATGTTACGTACTAAGGAAAATAATTTCTGCTATGAGGAACCAATAATCCACTTGAACTCCTAAGGCCTCTCCTGTGATGTGATCATTTACACTGTAAATAGAAAACATACCCTCACTCTGTTTTCACTTTGCATAAACTACAAAATAGGCCCTAAGTTTTGTCATACACAGTCATTCTAGAAAAACTCAGCAGAAGAGAGGATGGCTCTCAGAAAGCCATTAGAATTAGTAAGCATCCTTGATGCCGTATGCTTACAGTCATGTTAGAATTGGACACCTTATGCTGAAAATATGTTTAAATTTATCCAGCAAGTCCTAATTGCCTAACCCAACAGTGAGCCATAAAACTCTATTATTGCTATGAAATTATCCATGCAAGTTCGGCAACCAAGATTCAGCTTAAATCATCTGCTCCAGGCTTGCAGTTTCTGAACAGGGAGAATGCAAAACCCTAAGTACAACAAGGAAAGTGAACTACAGTCCCAAAGGGCTCAACTCTTACAAAGGAAACATAGGTTAACATATTTTCTCATTTCATTTTTATTTGGAGTTTTCCCAAATCTTTCAAAAACTACTACTCTATCTGAAAATCCAAGTCAGGATTCATTTTTTCCTATCTTTTCCAGTTCAAAAAATATTAATTGAATCAATAAAGCAGAATTCTGAAAGAAGAGAATAACATTACTTTGATTAATACTAACTGCAGTAATTTACCTGCAGTCAAATTTTAAGATAATGCAATTGAGAATAGAAATTATTTCATATGTGAAATTAATTTATGTAGCCTTGTTTCCTATCACTTTAAAATTATCTTCACTGTGCCCATTATATGCCAAAAGATATTACAGTAGAAATGACAGCTTAGCATTTTAAATTCATTTGAGTATCCTGGATCAATTCCATTACAAATTTACCTATATGACAGCAAAAGCAACAGGGCAGGAACTTTTTCTACACTCACCATCCAAAATGCAGCCAAGCCAGCCTCATCTGGAACACCAGCAATCCAGTTTCCCCAGTCAGGTACAAGTTCAGAAATGTTATTGTCTTCAGAAAGTCGATTGTCTTCTGACTCAGCAGGATCACTGCATCCTTCTGAAACAGCAGCAGGCTTTTCAGCCCAACTCAAAATCTCCAGTACTGCTGCAGATGCCTGGCCCAGGAAGGCACAGGGCTGGGAGGAACCAAGCACCCTTCCACAGCCCGGGTCCAGAGGGCCCAGGCTGATGTGCTGTGCTCCCCGGTGCCCAGGAAGATGAGGAGAAGGCAGCGAGGCAGCAGGCGTGGCGAGGCCCAGCGCCATGTCCCATGGCCTCTGTCCAGAGCAGGGCTGACCACCCTCTGCTGGCACAGGGCTGCTGTGGCACAGCCAGGTCACAAACGCCTCAGCCTCAGAGGCGGCCTGTCAGCCCAGCCAAAGAAGGTGAAAGTCTGTGAGAGCCCAAAGCACATGTGGGAGCTGGTAACCCGGGCACAGCAGGTATCCGCACCAGGAGGAAGGCCCCATTCCCTGCCAGACCGCCTCACGCCCTCAGAGCCGCAGGGCACAACACAAGGGGACGGTGCCTGGTGGATCACATTGTTATCGCATGAACCAGCGTGACAGCATCTACCTCTGCACCTGTGTGGCTTCTTTAAAATGGTGGTAACAGCAGCAATAATAATATTATCCCCGAAAAGGTTTGATCTCACGAGAGGATTCAGGGCCAGGTGAGCCTGTGAGGACAGAAAACTTTGCCAATGTTTCCTTGTGGAAAGGCACCTAAGAGCTGAAAAAGGTTTAAGGTGTATCTTTCTCCAGCACTTGCTCAGGAGGGCATTGCTTAGGTTGCTGCCCTGTTAAAAGTGCTTCCTCACGTGAGTGCAGGCGGGCATGGCGGGGCCTGGGGGTCTGTGCCGGAACTCCTGTGCTGCCACCCTGCACTTCTGCCTCAGCTTCTCTCAATTATGTGGGACTAATTATTTCTTCTTGGCACTTTTGCTAAGAAGAAATATTTTTTTCCTGCAACCCATTGCCAGACTTGTGGAGAAATAATTTTATCATGTTTCTATTAAGGCAAGTTAGATAAAGCCAGTCCAACTGCCTGCTGATCTACTCCAGACACTTTTACACTTTATCTCAATTATCAAGAGTGACTTCACCTTCACTTAAAGTCTTCATAATACAGTCAAGGAGGTGCAATAATATTTCAATTCAAGCCATGCACACTTTGAAGCCATATTTTCTGCTTTTTCTGATGTAGATTTTAGTTGTCTTTTTTTTGTCTTTTTCTCCACTTTTATTATGCTGAAAACCAGACAATGGTCGCAGTGTCAAAGGTAAAGTATACATCTAGACTGTACCTTCCAGTGTTTCAATCAGCCACACTTTTTGGCACGTTACTTTGCCTGCTGTATGAAATGTTCAAATGCAACATTCTCATGTTGACCTCTCTACGGTCATAATTACATAAATTATATTTGTTAAACACATAGTTATTCATGTAATTCTTGTCTCAAAGCACTAACTACGAATCACTGGAAAAAGTGAAGGCATAGTTAAACAGCCTGTTGATTTAATTATCTGCTAATTTAAAAAAAGGAAGGGAGGGAGGTAGAACAACATATCATAGTTATTTAACTCAGTGCTGTTGTCCTTAAGCAGTCAAAACTTCTGTTGAAGCTACCAGGAGTTTTACCTGTAAAAGGATGTGTGATTTTTTGAGGACATTAGCAAATGATCCATTGTTACAAGGTACTTAGTTTTCAGTTAACTCTCTCAAAAATAAATAACTGAAAATCAGGACCCTTGTGGAAGTATCTTCACTTGTTCCTCTTTTGTCTCTTTAAAACTAGTTTCACGTTCCTGGATGGCAGGGGGTATGGTTTCAAGCTTCCTGTAGCATCAAAATGTGCATGCATGAACTTCATTGCCAATTTCATGTTTAAATAATATTAATGCAATTACAAAACTGTGTCTTTTCACCAGCATTGAGCTACATGTTTTAGAAGCAATTTGAACATAATCTGTAAATTACTTCCTCCATTTCTGAAGATCACTTACTAAAGTGTTCAGTTTAATTGCCATATTTGTATCTGTGGGAAAACTGGTTTGTGACTTCATGCATGATGCAAAAAGTGTGTGTACCTGGTAAAATCTCTCCAAACTGCATGCAGTGCATGACATAGGTTCTGTAAAACAATTTGTGGACTGCAAGAACATTGTGTTTGCTTCATGTGTATGTTGGCAGAATCTTGGGGGAAAAACATGCAGTTTCTGTGCTGTACAATAGATTTTATAAATGTATTTACTGCTGGTGAAAGATGATGAATTGGCAGCTCAGGAAAGTGAAATAATTTCTCCTAGTAATGCATTGTGTAAGCAAGGACAATGAAATCCTACCATCAAAATGGGGATTTCAAACTTAACCTGATTCTCCTTTTTAGGCTAGGCAGAAGCAAGTCATTCTCCCTGCTTATTCAGTTCTCTGCCTCTCTGCTGAAACTGTCAATCAGGGTGCCAATTAGTATCAATTGTGATTGTGATTTGTTATGGCCCCCTTTTCCCCTTCCTTCTACGACAGTATAGCAATGGTCCACCAGCTGTAAAGTGTCAGCTCAATTTCTGCCAGCCTGGGCTGTACTTAAGCTAATACTGTCTTTCAATCAATTACCATTGTCAATGAGGTGTATTATACCTTTCACCACTTTCTAAAGCAAAAAAAAGGTGGGGGAAAAGAAGCGATGTTCTATTCTCATGTGCAATGAGCTTAAGCCTAATATCATGCTCTAGGGCATGAGTATTAGGTAGCAAAAGAGAGAGTAATCCCCTTTGGAATGGAAGCGATAAAAGATGTAAATCCCAGAAACCAGGAGTTCAATGCAATTTAAGTATCTACAAAGTTATTAATAAAACAAAATCTTGCCTACTATCTAATCACAGATTTGCCTAAGCTATCTTAGTTTCCTCTTACCTTAGAATTCCTAAGGTATGAAGAATCTTGTTAATCTGACAGATGGTTTCAACTTGAAATCCTGCTTATGTCTGATTCAATACTCAGAAACTATTGCTCAAAATAACAGGGAAGCAGGGCTGGAAACTGCAATCCGACCACATGTCCATTAGCACACACCAGCCAGATTAGCCACTTTGCTCGTTTGTGAGAAGATTGTGAGCCCTGATATATTTTGAGCACTAATATTTAGTAGACTCATATAGATGATGTGAAAGATAGATTCAGGTCCCACCTGAGCAAAAAGGCATTTAAATATAGTATCACAATCCCTTAGTGGTGCCCTCAGTAGCAGGCTTTTTTACCATTCCTTGCAGGTGAAAGATAGTGCTTTCTTCCCTTTTCCAATGAAGCTGTTCCACAAAAAATATATAATAGAGAAAAAGAAGCACTGTTTTGCAGTTTAATGGTTAGAGAACTCAGGCACAAATTCTTTTTTGTACCCAAACTTTTAGTCTAGAGCATCATGCCCTCCCTTGTCATCTTAAATTCCTTTCTGCACAGTGACAAAATTTGAAATGGAATAGAGATAGTAACAGTAATCTGTGTAATAGTAACAGTAATCTGTGGCTCAGATTAATATGCAATTATCATGAGTCTAGGAGAGAGAAAACATGTATAGATCCTTATAAGCTTCAAAATAAAATAAAATGTCTGCTTCTTCAAAAAGAATTTGAAGCCAGGTGTGATGGAAATTCAGCCCTCACTTAAAGAATTTTGCCAAAAAAAAAAAATCAACACAGCATAAAGCATTTCCCCACAGCCATCCCCAAGCAGCTGGTTGCTTTGAATTTCATTTGTTCTCACCTTGAAAATAAAATCAACTGTTCCACCGTTGACTTTGCATTTACCCCACAGGCCTAATCCTATCCCACTGACTGTTCCTGAATCGACATACACATTCTTGTTTTCCTCTGAGGAAGACAAAAGAAAACCTCAAAAAGAAGAAAAAGAGAAAAGCATCACATTGTTGCCCTTAATAGAATTAAGGCAACTTTAAATCAGGTTCTCATGTGGATCTAATACCCTTCAATCTCACACTTTATGTACGTTACTACTGACTGCAAGACCTGGATTTTTTCTTAAATCCCTAAGTAGATTTAGTTCTCACTGTCTAAACATTTTTATAGTTCTTTTTCCAATATTGTTCTCAAAAGCAACTTTTCCTTGCAATGAATACTTTTGTCTTCCCAATGAACCTTATGATGACAGTACAAAACAAGTATTCTGGTCAGTTATATTGCTTTCTTGTTCAAGCAACTCTGTGTGTATGAAAAGAATAATTATAAAGAATATGTATCTCATTAAGTACATTCTATATAATTTAAATGATACACTAAAATAGTATAAGATGGCTATATATACTCTGTTGATATTCTACCCATAGTTATATAGGTCATACAGGTATATACAGTATCCCTATAGTTTCCAATATTTTGTTAGTAACGACAATTGAAGAAACATAATTTGAGAGTCTACTCAATTTTCCAGTTTCTTTGAACTATCATGTGAGCATGAGCAAGGTAGGGATGTGATAATAGAGCCTTTGCTAATTGCAGGCACTCTTACATAACCGTGCGTGTCCTATTTCCGCTCTTATAAACAAATGAGCATATAGTCTTTAAATTCAGCCAGAACTATAATAAGAGCACACCACCATTCCCAGTAACATGAAAACAAGTAAGGATAGCTGCATTATGCAATTTGGAATCCATCAACTTTACAAAAAAATATTGAGGGTTATATGTAAAGGAAATGTTATATTTATAGCCAATATTAGGTTTAAATCTTATTAGAAAAAGTTATTTTTTAAAATGTAGATAGTTTTTATTATTAACAACTAGTATACAGAAAAATAATTTTTAATCACTCTTTTAACATATCCCACCTCAACATTAATGATAATTTATTTCCCTTAATTTCCCAGATACTAAATGTGTGTTCTGATTTTTCAGGGCCTTTTAATCATATCAAGTCAAGTCTGTTGGGATCCACATCAGATTCGAATCTCAACAAATACAGTACAATCAACAAAATTCCTCAACTCACACTGAACTTTTCAGATATCAAAAGTGAAAAAAAATCTTCATCTCCTCCTTCTTCAGAGAAAGCAATTATTGCACCTAAAGTGAAAGACCGAACGCACAATGTAACAGAGAAGGTTACACAGGTAAGGTAATACACTTATTTCAGTTCATTTTCTTTTTTTTTCAATGTATTCAACAGATTCTTACTCTTTTAATGGGTGGCTTGGCTATCTCCAGGATAATTTGAAGGCTTTAAAACATCATCTAATTTACCTTCAATTCAGTTTCTTATGAGGTAGTCTATAACATTAGATGATACTGCTAACAAAGAAATCTGCTCCCTTTTTTTTAATGGAAAAGGAATCTTGTAAGCATCATGTGTCCCAAATAAGACCATTAATTTCAGTGAATCCTGTCATTCATAAATGTTAGTTTCATTCTTCATAATTTTGTCTCAGCATTATGAATTGCTGATTAGTGTGAGGCACAACATGATAACAAATAGTAGGTTATTGTGGCACTGTATCATAATTACATCTCATAATTTCTGTTCAAGTTCTTTGGCTCTTCATAATGCTCTTTCTTATGGGTATCTTTTTCCACATCTGTGCATCCATAAGGCTGTCAAAATGAAAAGCAGGTACCTTTGGACTGGGTGTACGATATATCTTGTGAACAAGGCATAAAATTGAAACAAAACTGAAAATCATTTTAAAAAGCTGTCTCTTCACTCTAAGATAGATGCAGTACCCTCTGAAGTCAAAGGAATTTTTCAGCTAATTTCAATATTATTACATTTGTGTTACAATCTTATGTGGAAAGTGACTGGGACAGGCTAAGAATGTGGAACATATTGAGAAAAATACTAAGACATGACAGTATTCCAAATAACTTTTATAGGGTTAGTAAGCAGAGGGTTGGCACTTAAATGCCCAGACAGACTGAAAGAGGAAAGAAGTGCTTTGTAGTAGAATGCAGATAGATATTCCATAAGGAAGATCTTGCCAAGAGTATATTTGGGCTTAGAATCATAGAATTATAGAATTTAAAACCAGCAAGCCCAACCATTAACCCAGCATGGACAAGTCCACGACTAACTCATGTCCCCAGGTGCTGACCAGACTGCAGCTTCTCTACATTGGTGCTTTGCCAGACAGGGTCCATGTTCCTACTCCCTTTGACAGATATAAAAAGGGATGTATTGTACATCCTCCTAAAGAAATAGAGATAAAAGTTCTATCATTTCTGTTTTGAGATCAGTTAGTGCCTAAAAAGTAATTGGATTTTTATCTTTCATATATTTTGTCTTTAAGAACTAGCTTGAATCTGTAACCATTGTCCTTTCTTCTGTGGTCAGTTTTGAAAGATATAATCTCTTCTGGATCCATTTTGATATGTTTTAAATTATTCATAGTAGTTATATATAGACATCTTTTCATAGATAATATGGCAAAAAGTCAAGTTACATAAAAAAGACTAATTTTTATCAGTTATATAAGCATGAGGCAAGGTAGGCTTTTTGGGAGTTTTTCTTTATTTTTGTAGGGTTTGGTTTTTGTTTGTTTTTTTTTTTTTTTTAATTCTGACTGGCTAATTAGTACTAAGATGCTGAGCTTCTATGTACTAGTGATGCTGTTGAGGACAGAAGTTTTTTTTAATTTATGTTTATTCTCCAAATAATTTAGATTTTATGAAAAGTCCAATGGAAATTACATGGATCAGCTTATCTTTCCATGAAAATTGATACCTACTAAATTCAAAATTAAATTTGAAATGCTCTATAAAATCTTTACACTTCACAAAGCCTTCCAATTTAATTTGACATTGGTTTATGTCCTTTTCTAGAACAATCTCAACCACTGTGCAGAGCACAATTTGCATAGCAAACTTTGATGCCATATCATTCATTATAATTGGAAATAGTTCCCTGCAGCTGCTGCTTTTTCTGTTATTACATTCACTTATCAATATTTTTTGTTGCTGCTGCATCCTAAATGCTAGAATTAGATACAGGTAAAAACTCCTAGGAGGTATAAATAAGTGTACATCTATAGTATTACAATGGTCAAGAATCTAGTTAACTAGAGATTCATTAATTAGATTGTAAATAGACATTTAGAAGTTTTAAGTGGCTAATTTTAGTCCTGTTTATGTTTCTATTCTCAGTGGTTTTAATATATGTTGTAAGAGTCAGCTCTTTGAAGCTTCTGCTTCATGTCTGACTATAAATTTATTCGTAAATCTTTTCTTAGGCCATAGATCCATTAGCAATCTATCTGCAAAGCAATGCAAAAATGTGCTTGGAAGATTTGAGCGCAGTGTTGAGAATAAAATATGGTGGAAATGTTAAACCAGGTAGTTAAAAATGCTCATGCTAGCACAGTCTCTGATAAGGAAATCTCTCAAACAGCATCAAAAACACACAGAGGGGAATATGACCTATTTAATCCATGGGGCAATATCAGTAAAAGAGCAAATGAGTATAAAACAGCCATGGTAAGTTTAAAGGTCACCCTTAATCAGAGTTGTGACACTCTGAAACCATCTTCTAACGAAAGAAGTTAGAGCAGGAATTCTAAGTGTTGTTAGAAAGACCCTGAGAATGTAGTGAAGGAGTACATAACATGCTGTATTTTCTGGATTGCAGGACTTGATGACATTAAATGCCACATATTGTACTATTCAAATATACACCCATCCATTTCTCTTTTTGTAGTCCTTATTTTCTATCTTTATGCCTTTCCTCAGTTTTGCTGAGAAATTTGGTCCTGGTGTTAAAATATGACAGTTCCACTACTGTGGCTCCTCATGGTGCAATGCAGAATATATCAGTGAGCTTTCCTGTTGGATCATGCAGTCTGGATTCTCTCTAGTGTATCAGTAATATATCAAGTATCAGCATCACAGAATGCAACAAGTTCTTTCCAAAGACAACAGCTCTGTAACTTCTTTAATATCCGCAAGCTGGAGATGTAATTCGGGTCTTGAAGAGAGTGAAAAAGGAAAGGATGGCACATAGCCACCTTCAGAGGGAAGAGGAAGAATAATGAATAAAGTAAATAAAATAGTCATTGGCCACTGTGTTTAGAGGAAGTGATGCACTTCGAGAAAACATTTAAAGAGGAGTAAGATACTTCAGTAGAAAGATTTTAGTGGAATGAATTAGAAATAGAAAATAGAATAAAGTTTAGAAAATCATTTTAGAAGAAAGAGGAGATGCTGTAGGACAGTAGTTTATACATTAAGAGCAAAATCGAGGTTATACATTTTACTGCAAGAAACCTTCTGCAGTAAAAATACTGTTTTTCTACTTAACAGGAGGGTTCAGGACATTATGTAGAGATGAAAAATGCCTTAAGATATAGCTTGCGGTGAAGTGCTGCACATGTGATGGTCCTGAATAAGTAGATTCCCTGATTGCTTTGCCTGAATTTTCACCTGGGGCTTCACTGATCATAACTCCTTGGGTAATGCCAAAAAGAATAACATTTTCTGGATGCTTGCTTCTTAATAACGTTGACTTTTACTCAGAGAATTAGTCCAGGTCTAGCTGCCAGATAGCCCTGATTGATAAATTGGCATTGTTATATTCCAGTTCCAAATGTAAATTATATTTACATTTCCATTCCACTTAAGAAAAAATTGTTTTTTAAAATGTTTTTCTTTATAGTTTCCAGAGGTGTTAATGTCACTCTGTTCTAGATGAATCTCAACTTAGTTTTTTCCATTATTTCTTTTTCTTTACAGTGTGTTCAGGAGGACAGTGCAATTTCTGCACTCTTTTGTACTGACAGGTTCTGTTGGGGTCCTGACACTGATGGTTAGAAAGAGACAAGTCTTCCTAGAGGCACAAAAGTAGACTTTTATTAAAGAAAGCAGTAGGGCAAAAGTCTGACATCTGTCCCTTAGCATTTTTTATGAATTCATAAAGGGGACTTCTGGCCTTAAAATTTCAATGTGCAAAGAAACAACAGGAACTGATTTATCTTTTGTTTAAATACTGATTTATTTTAAAGCTTCTTGGACATCAGTTTCCGCTGATGTACAGCTGCAAAATTGTGAACTCCATTGCAAACAGACTAATGAAGACTAGAATAGTCAGTATCTGTGCTTTCTTATTAAAGAAAAGAGAGAATTCCTGAATGCCCATAACTTAATACTGTCTACAAATAACTGTTCCAGTTAATAAAATGTAAATTACTGGTCTCTATTGTGTTGTTTAAGAAAAACTGTGTTGTTGCTTTTGATCACTAGTGTTCAGAGATCATTCATCTTCTTGAAATTCATCAGTCTGAAGAAATACAGAATGTGGTTTGAAAGGGCCAATATTCACTATTTCATAATGTTCATAATTTCTTAATGTCCATTATTTGTCTCAATAAATGACTTACAGGAAAGTAAAACTCTTTAATCTTTTAACTTCTTGTAATAATAATTTTCAGAAGAGTTTCATTATCCACCCACCTCTAGAAAACATATATATACCCAAACTGGTCATATGGCTGATGAAATGATAAATATATACCTTGACAGGCTACACAGAATATTGTGATCTGATTTGCAGACATGCTGAACACCCACAAATCTTCTGAAAATAGAGCTGCTGGTGAGGGGGGTAGGGGTGGGGGGGGGGCTGGGGACCATGTATGAAGTGATAGACCTTGTAGTTTCACTGCATGTTTTTGTAATCTGGCCAGACCCTATTTTATTCCCCAAAAGATTAGGAAATAAGTAACAATATCCTCCCAAGGCCAATAAAGCTGTTGATATAAAAAGAACTATTATATGATCATGACTTCAAACTGACCTTCAGGTTTTCAGGCTAGAAGAAGACTACCAGCATCTAGGACAGAGAGGGGCAATATAAGACCTAAAAATAAACCAAATTATTGATCTATATGTTTTCAGCAGTCTGATTCAGCTGACACACTGTGCTGTTTACATCCTGCAATAACTCACATACATATAACATTTCAAAGCTGTTCATTTTCCATTCTGAATAATGCAGAAAATTCTCAATAAAGGGGAAACAATTTGGATGCCTTCCAATTACACAGCAAGAGATACATATAATAGTGAAATTAGGGGGTAAGCAGGGCCAACATTTCCCAGTTAATGTATGGAAAGTTTAAATTTACTCTGAAATGAGAAGCTTCTTTTTCCTGTTATTTGTGAATTGACACATCTTATACAGGAGTCATTCCCTTTTTTTACAATAATAGTTAGCACCCTCATGCAATAAAATTTCATCTTTTATTGTCATTACATAATTAGGCTTTGTAATTACTAGAGATGTAATTATAGAAATAGTATAAATGTGTGTAATTTCATTGTAATTTAGAAGGTGTGACACACTCTGTGAAATCAAGAAAAGCAAAAAGGCCATGGTTAAAACCAGTAAAAATACCTCAGTCCCACTGTGGCCATTTAAGCCTGTGCCACGGTGTCACCACAACTGGAAAGTAGTATATTTTTCACCAGAGCAAACAGCTATTCCAAGTGTGTGGGAGCAGAAAATAAAGCTCACTGTTTTGATCAGTTTCAGAAGAAAACATAGTATGTTCATTATAATTATTTGCTGTTGCACCAAGTAATAAAAATAAGATTCACAACAGTTGTGGAAGGTAAAACATTCCTTCCTTACAGTAGAGTCTCTTCTTTTTGCGACAGCTGAATAGTTCAGGCATCTGAACTGCTGCAGTGTTTTGAGAAGATTTCACAACATATGGTAGAAATGGAGCAGTCAGAAAGCCCAGCTGCTTTGTAGCATGTAACCTGGATGCATCCTTAATTAGACCATGTCCTTCCCCCAAGATCTGCTCTTCTGAAAAGGGGATTACCTGATTTTGCTGAGTTGAGAAAAAGTGTCCACTGTCTTCTATGAATTACAGTTTTGAGTAATCAATACTTTGTGTGATCTCTTTGTACTTACTGCCTTGATGCTAACATGGAATAAAGCATATGACCTTTGTTAATATTAGCTCATTTGCCAAAACAACATTCCTCTTCTAGTGGTAAGAAATGTGAGAAAACAGATTTCAGATGACATTGTAATTTGTTCTGATAATAAGGAGTTGAGTGTAAGAACTAATACTCTACAAAGCAAGCAAAGCTTATTGAAAACAAGGTGCTGGCACATTTAGGCAAGCCTCATTTCTCTGGTCTAGAGCTATAAACACCCAAAGTCCCACTTCATGGTGTATTGACCTTGGAAGTTTCTAAACTTGGTAGGTTACTCTGCTGAAACCAACAGTTTTGATGCTCGCCAGAACAGTCTCACCATGAACTGCAAGTCAAGCCCAACTAAGATCCAAAGAGCTGTGAGATCCTCTGATGCATTTGGCATGCACAGTCTGGAATAATAGCTTTCACGTACACAGTCAGAGTTGCCTTAAAACAGCTGTGAAAGAAGTCGTAGTCCCTCTTTCGTGTAACCTTAGAACCGTACAAAAGTGTAGTGTGGAAGAGACCTCTAGAGGCCATCTAACCCAGCCTCCTTTGCAAAACAGCACAACTGCAAAGTCAGATCAGGGTCCAGTGGTTACCATGTTAACTCAGGGCAGTTTCTATCTTTAGGAGAGTATATATTTTCCCAGATATAGACAGCAATAGCAGCTGACATAAAGAAAGAAGAATGGAAGAGGGCAGAATGCGGTGGATCTCATGAGTCAAAAAAAGCTGCTATTTTTCAAGAACACCACTGGTGTAGCTAACATTCAGGACAACCTCTTAGAAAGAGGCAGTCCTGGACTGTAGTTCCAGAGTAATTTCACTGTTACTTATCTTACATAAATGACCATCTGTTAAAAAAGCCACAAAAATAACCCTGGGCACTATGGACAGACTCAGGACTCCCTCCCTCTCTAGGTGCCCTTACCCTCAAATGGTCTGGATTCTGAAATCTGCTCTAGTGCCAGGTGCCTCACATGTATATACTGTAGGACCAGTGTTGGATCTAGTCACAAAATGCCATAACCTGGACAGGCAATGTTTAGCATTTACCTGAAATTATATAGTCACACCTCTTAAGAGTAATTTTCCTAAGGGAAAAAAATGCAAGTGTCAGCTAACAATTTTAATTCTTTTCTCTTTTAATGTAATACTGGCTGGTATACAAACTGAAAATTTTGTGGGTAATCTGATGATTAGTTTTTTCAAGGAAATTTCTACTCTCCCACACATCACTAATGAAAGAAATTGACGAAGAAACTAAATTTTAAAAAGAATATTCCTGCAATTTTCAGGTAGTATGATGATGATTATAAAGCAGTTATGTTCTAACACTAATTATAAATGAGGTCAATAAGCATATTAACAAGAAATAGCAATGAGGTTATTATTCTTTTGTCCTGGGTGGGGGGAGAAAAAAAGCATGTGGATTAGTTGTTTTTGATGTAGTGGTAACTGAGGAAAATATTTTCTAGTTGAGGTCTGATAAGGTTTAGCATTTTTTTTAAAGTAGTGGAAATAGTAAGAAAAAGCAAAGACCATTAACCCCAGTCAGCATAGTGTGTTGTTTGATGAATTCTGAATGCCTTCAAAATTAATAAGCCAAATAAGAAGGTCATTTTTCTCATCTATTCCCTGTCATGTGTTAGAACTTGGATAATGCTTTCAGCTGGTAACTGGTAACAGGATCAATAAAGAAGGGCAAACCCAGAATAGTTCAGAGTTAATGCTTTTCAAAAAAAAAAAAAAAGGAAGGGAGTGAAAGGGAGAAACACTCCTTAAATTATATTTATGGATGGTGTTGGTGTTACTGAACATAAAATCAATAAGCGTAGCACAACGAAAATCTCTAGGAAGTATTTATTAAAAGTGGCTAGTTCAGGCCATCTGTTACGAACCAGTTTAAACACAGAAGAGTGAGGGAAATGAAGCATTTGTGAATAACAGGGATCAGACCCTGAGAGGTTTGAAATATACCCAAAAACATTGTTAAAACCAGATGAGGTTAGATGTTGGCACCAAAAAAAATTTGTATATGTCATGTAATAGTAAAAGAAGCAAAGGGGGAGAGAGAGAGAGAGAGAAAGAGGAGAGAAGAGAGAAAGACAGAAAGACAGACAGAAAGACAGAAAGACAGAGTTGTGCGTGGGGAGTGGGGGGACAGGGAGAGAGTGACAGGGGTTAGGTAGAAACATATTGCCCTTCCTGGGGTCCCAGCCATGTCTCATTGTCCCTCTCCATCTGGTCTTCTTGGTGGCGAGAGTTCCCCCTCCCCGTGCCCCCTGCCACTACACCAAAAAGTACAGAATGCAGTGGATTGATGTATGTTTGGGCCAGGTGGGCACGTCCAAGGTGCCTTCCCTAAGGGGGCCAGTTTGACACTGTCCCTTACAACACTTAGGATATTTTGCATCGTGTTTCAGTGCTCTGCTGCAGGATTTAAGGACGCCTTTGGGAGAGGCCTTTGATGGGCCATGACACTTCTGCTGTCCTTCATGGGGATGCAGCTTTTTCCAGGGAGAAGCGGCCCCACAGCTGAGCTCTGCACAGTGCAGGATGGGTGTTCACTGCCTCTGAGCAGAGGCTTTTTCACCTCACACCCAACACCTCTGTCCCCCCACCTTTAGGTGCGAGGGTCTGTGTGAGCCTGGCAGCTGACAGCCCTGAGGCTGTGGTCTCCACCCTGACGGTGCTAAGCTTCATCAAGCTGTGGATGTATTCTTCCCCCTGAGACCAGGCCTGAGAACTGTCTTCATCAAGGAGTGGTTCTTGACCCAGGCAAGGAGTAGCCTGGGTCAGAAGGCCTGTTTACGGTGTGGTGGTCTTCTCTGCAGCTTTTCTAGTACAGTTTTGCTATAATAGGCAAAAGTCCTTTATGAAGATGTTTAAGCCATAAATTATAACATTCAATTTCCAAAACCATCTAAAGTGTAAAAATATACTATAAAATAAAAAGCTATCTGAAATAAAGTACTGAAATAGTATGAATATTTACCTGATATTCATAGTATTTAGAAAACTCAGTTTTTTCTTCTTCTTGATATTTGATTTACCTTAGGTAAGTCTGTTTTTCTTTGACAATTGTATAAATCTTGCATTGTAGCACATGGTGAAATTGTCCTTAAGATACTTTAGGTTTATTTACAAGCATAAAAATTTCTTTTTTGACTCAAAGAATTGCCAGTTTTACATTAAGGCAGCATCTTTGTAAATATGGAAATTCCAGTAACTACTCAATATCTTGGAAGCTGGCATGAAAGGGTATGTTCAGCTTCAGATAGGCTGTTGACTATACTGCTACTGATAAATGAGAAACATTTATTAAATGGGAAGAAAAGTTCTTCATTTCACAGCTTTGTATTTTTTTTCTATTCTAAGTATCTATCTTTGAAAATGTTCTACCTTCTAAATGAATTCTATTAATTATGAAGAAACCTTTCTTTTGAAGAAAAATAACTTCTGAATTATATGGGATCACATTTGTACCAATTTGTTCTGTTCAAGGAAGTTTAGTTTCACTAGGTTTGTAGGTGAGTTACAAATGGAAGACTATAACCAAAGGAGAATAACACATTTTGCTGTGTCTTAATCTCTGATGCTGTTAGTTGCTGGGTTTAGAATTGAGAAAAAAATCAGAGCCTGTGGCTCATGGCCATTCGGCAGAACTTGTTAGAGGCCAGCTAATTTATTTTGACAAATTTTATTAGGATAGGATGCAGACTCTAACCTTCTTACAGGTTTTCAAAAAAGCTTGAAGAATGAGTTTTGTCTAGGATAGTTATTTGCAGATATATTGTGCTGTCTGTTTTCTCACTTCCTTACACCCACAATATCCAGTAAGGAAAGGAAACTGCAGTTTGCACAGTGTGATAAATTAGTCAATATATCTAGAAAACAATGATCAAGGCTTACAGGCTTCTATTCCAGGCATTTTTTCCCACTGGATTGAGCTTTCAGTAGCACCAAAAAGATTTCCATATTTCCCTGGTTGTCACAGTTTAATCCAGTTGGCAACAAAGTATCATACAGCAACTGTTCAGGTCCTTCCTGAACCCTCAGTGGGATGGAGGGGAAAGTCAGGAGTGACATAGTACTAATAGCAATTGTAAACAAAAGGAGGGAGGAAGAGAAGAAGGGAGAGACAGAGATACGGGGAAAGAAGATCCAAGAAAAACAGGTGATACAACACAATTGCTCCCAGCCTGCTGACTGATGCCAAATCCATTCCCAAGCCATGATAAGTCTCTCTTCCTGGTAATGCTCCTCAGTTTGTAGTCTGGCCATGACGTTCTATGCTACGGACTATGCATTTGGCCTGATCAGGTCAGCTGTCCTGGCCATGCTTCCTCCCAGCTTTTTGTGCACCTGCTCACTGAGAGAGCCTGGGAAACTGAAAAATCCATGACTTAGGGTAAACATCACTTAGCAACCAAGGCATCAGTGTGTTGTCAACATTATTCCCATATTAAATCCAAAACAGAGCAGTGTGTCAGCTACTAAGAACAAAAATTAACTCTCTTAGAGTTAGAACCAGGATACTGGTTTAAACCCATAAATAAAACTTCTTGTTTTCTCCAAAACATGAGCTTCATTTAGCATAGCATGGGCAAGGTAGAGCTTCTAAAGGACTTACTTTTGTCTCACTGATTCTGTGCTATTTTTGTTTTGTTGTTGTTTCTGTTGAAATACCAGAGTATTTAGTGAAGAATCATCATGAAGATCATACCATGTCTTGCTACAATTCCCCAAACATAAAATAAGTTTCTGCATTGTAAAATAAAAAAGTGTCTAATCTAAGATCCAGCTGCTGTCTGAGCAAAGGCAAGTTTGTCTTTTCACTTCTCCATGGTCATAAATCCACCCTTTTTCCATGCCTAACTAACATTTATTGAATGGGTGGCACTAGAAATCTGGATCATGCTTTTATGGGTTGGTTTTACTAATTAAATGTAATTTGTATCATCAGATTGTCTGTATCTATGTATGCAATCTGTTCCATCTACCCTTGCCAAATGGATTTTTGGTTAAAATATTGATGGCCAATTTTATAGAAGTTTGGGTAACAACTTTCCTAAAAGTGGTGTTGAGAGCAGTACTTAGGCAACCTGGGCAGAATGCTAAGACTAAATATCTCCTTTAAGTGAACAAGACTGGGATGTGCGCATTAGGCATAAACAAGGAGAGCCACAGGAAAGATGGTAATTTTTAAAGTAAGCTTTTCTCCTTACCAGAGCAGTTTCAATTGCAGTTCATACATTTTTAAACACTGTGGGGTCTAATTACAAAATGCAGATTTTTTAGAAACTAAAGTTTGCTTTTTTTGCATATTCTGGAAAGATATTTACCACAAAACTGAAAGTTAAATATGACAATATGCATAAGGATCTTATCTTCCTTTCTCCTGTACTCCTGACAGTTATGTCAGTGAGTACTGTAATCATAGAACCAAACCGTGAATGTAGCTACTTCATTATCTCTCCATGCACTTCAGAAATTCTTATAGCTTTTATGCTGTTCTTTATCTGATCAAAGTATTTGACAGCCAACAAACCAGTCCAAATGTATAATAATGAAAAATGTAAGAAGGAGGAGATAACACCAACAAGAACAAAACCTGCTTCTTTTATTGGCACTCTATAAACAGACGATAAAAAATATACTCTTGATTACTGAAAACCACACAATTATTTAAGCTCTTATAGGAAATTTGACCCTTGATATTTTGTTTTCAGACATATAAGTGCTTGTCAGCACTTAGTGTTGCCAGAAGAGCAATGAATAACTCACAAACTCACTAGAATGTTGAACAATAGCATTTCCTGTCTTCTGAAATAATATCTCATAGCAAATTTTAAATAAGAGGGTTACACAACTTTTAATACATATTCTGTCATTAGCTTTTGCTAAAAGAAGTCAATATCTTCTTTGTAAGTATCTTCTTTAGTAATCTGTATACCCGTAATTTAAGTTTTAAAGATCAGTAACGTGCTCTTAGTAAATCTATGTGCTTCTAAGTGTTGCTCTGACAATGCATTACCCACCAATGTCGAAGTAATTATATACTGACTGGCAGGAAGAGGCTCCTGAGGTTTAAGATTATATACCATTTCTTAATATTTTCGTGGAAAATGAACTATAAAAATACCTCCTCTCTTTTAATATCTAGCTTAAAAATAAATTATAGATTAGAGATATGTATTCAATTTTGGTGAGTCTTGTTTGATGGTAATATCTGATAAATATCATTTCCCTGAAACCCAAACAATTTTACTTAACAAACAAGAGAAAAAGTCTATTCTACTATTTTCATCACGGGACACGCATAACTTTCTTTAACCATTTGAAGATTTTGGGTTGCTGTGTATGTAAATATGTGTAGCTGAATAAGATATATAATTATTTGATAACTTCATGGAAGTTCAGCCCTTCATGGCCTCAGCAAGGCACTTAGCACTCCAAGGAAGTCCCATTTCTCTCAAACAAGCTTCTGTAGTGACAGATGGATATCTGGAACAAAAAAAAAATTAAAATACACTCTGATAATCTGAATTGTCAGGTTCCACCACTACTAGCAGAAGTTCTGTTTCAATATTACACTTGGTGAATATGAGGATGTAGAAAAAAAAAAAAAGAAAAACTTTCTGTATAAGACCACATTACTTTACTAGAAACTGTCTCACAGAGAGTGTTTTATCATTCAGCATTATATACAAATAGTCATATTACATAATTTAAAAACCTTTAATAAAGACAAAGGGAGTAAGACAAGAAGGTAAGTATTATTAGCATTCCCCACCATTCCTATTTCAAATGTGCTTTGGTAGCTTCCTTTGAAAGACATGTAAAAATATCTTTTACATGTAAAAATACCTTGTAAAGCTGATATATGAAAGCCTTATGTAATGCTGTGTTTGCATCAAATCAGAAGCACTTCAGCTTTCTTTCAGTACTGGTGTAATCTTCTTAATTGTTCATGTCTGCATAAGGAAGACAATCATCAAGATGACTGAAATATGAAAATCCATTAAAGTCTTTTGGGGAATTAGGTAATGCCTACTATCAGAAAGTCAATGTTAATTTAAATTCCATTTGTTCATTAATACTCGTGTAATATTTATTTTTAGTTGGTTTTAGATTCAGAAATCTCCTTAGGAGGTCCAGTCTTAAGATGTCTCATAGTAATGGTATGAATAGGGAGGAAAAGTCAAGAGATGTACTTGCTAGTTATAGCTTGGCAGCTTCAATAGAACTCATACACAGGAGAAAAGAGAGACAGGAGAGGTTACTTCAAGAGAAGAAATTTCCACAGAGTCTGTGAAAATGATTTTAAAGCTGAAGCAATTCTGCCTCATTTTGAGTGCACTATCATTCAGATTTAAAGTCAGGGCAAAAACAGTCAGTTACAAGAATATGGCCTTTGCTTACAAGTCTGATTCATGTTTCTCATTTCTTTTCCTTTCCCAGTTTTTCCTGTGCAATACTGTTATTAACCTTGTTGATAAAGATCTGAAAATTAGTTCAAAACTACCTTTTAAAAGGAAAACATTGTATTGTATATTTGGATTAGATCTAAAGAGACAGATGTTACAAACTCTTTCCTTTTCTTCCACTGGCTACAATAATGTTTACAATACAATTATCCAGGTTCAGTTTCTTCTTTACATTTTCATGTAATTTCATATTTTGATGTTGAATATGCTTTATACAATGAGTCCCTTAAATCACTATTCATAGTAGATATTCAAGTCTGTCAGCAGATGAGGAGCTGATGTGCTCCTAGATTTGCAACATCCTTCCTGGCTTAAGGATGCAGGAGTGATCTTCCACTCAGTTCTCAGGGCTGTGTGCTGAGCACTGGATTACTGCTCGAGTGAGTGCAGCAACACCTTAGCAAAATAGTATTTTTTCATGTCATATAGTATTTCCTAGGAATAAATATTTCAACTTTGTATTTGATCAGGTACCATCTTCCATAGTTTTACACAAGATGTTTTACGGATGAGGTAAATGTTTGTTTTAAAGTTCCCAAAGTAATTTGGGACTATATTTATAGTTTGAACTTTATTAAATGTTTATGAAATTCTCTTAACATGAAAGGTGCTATGCAGTAGCTAACCTTGTTAGTACAAGATTTACTTTAATTCATCTGTTGCAAAAGCAGCAGTGACACAACAGTATTTAGTACTGAATATCACTACACCATTTAAATATACATACACTTCATATGAGGCACACTTGGTCATGAGACACAGCAAAGTACCATCTAATTTATTAATGTTTGCAACCATCAAACTTCCACATCTATTTTTCACACAGATATCTGTGTCCATCTACCTTAAAATTGTTCAGTTTCACTCAAGCCCTTATACCTCTTTTGATATTTTGTCACCAGTAATGTAAACATTACTATTTGTTCAAATTTTCTGGATGTGCAGTACTTCTGTCTGAGATGAAATGTGTTACCTAAACTATGAATATGTTACTTATTCTTTCTGTGAGTGTACAATAGTCACCTATCTGCTGTTAGCTTGGAAATACACAGCACAAAAAATATTGTGACTTCTTAGCAGAGGTGAAAAAGGTCCAATATTTTCTGCATAACTTGCATTTTGCATTTGGTCCATGCAATTGCAATATGTTCATGGACTGAGTTTAGTGCTTCTTCAATGCATTGGGAAGGTTTACTGGCTCTTTTCCTTCTTCATCTGCTTTACTTAGCTCTATAGTCACTTAAAGAGCCTGGGTGCAGCATGTAGTAATCCTGTGCTAGACTTGCTCTCATCCAGTGGTAGGATAACCATACTGTTAATCCATGCAATGATTTGACAGAAATATTTATTTAACAATTCATGGTGGCATTAATCATTTATTATTTCTGCTATGATTTATTCATATGCTACTATGCTTCTTTGTTTCTAGGTCTTTGGTTTTTACTGTGTGCATTTGCATTCTTTAATAAATTTAGAATGAAAATGCCTCAGAACAAAATTTATGAATATACATGTGATAGCAGTATGGGTCTCTCAGAGTGTCTTGAAACTACAGTTTGAATAGTAGAATCATAGAGTGATAGAATGGTGTGGGTTGGAAGAGACCATGAAGATTATCTCATTCCAGTCTCTCTGCCATGGGCTGGGCTGCCTTCCACTACTCCAGGTTGCTAAGGCCCCATCCAGCCTGGCCTTGAATACTCACAGGGATGAGACAACCACAACTTCTCTGAGCAGCCTGTTCCAGTGACTCACCACCCTCACAGTAAAGAATACTTCCTAAAATGTAATCTGAACCTGTCTTCTGTCACCTTAAAACCATGCCTCCTTGTCCTCTTGCAAAAAGATCCTCTCTGACTTCCTTGTAGTCCCTCTTTAGATATGGGAAGGTTCTGTCAGCTCTCTTATGACCTTCTCTCCTCCAGGCTGAGCAACCCTAACTCAGACTGTCTTCATAAGAGAGGCGCTCCAGCCCCCTCCTCATCTTTGTGGCCTCCTCTGGACTTGGTCCAACAGGACCATGCCCATCTCATGCAGGGCACCCCACAGCTGGATGCAGCACTCTGGGTAGGGTCTCATGAGAGTGGAGTAGAGGGGGAAAATCACCTCTCTTGACCTGCTAGTCACAATTCTTTTGGTGCAGGAGAAGAGGACAAATATTTTTGTGAATTAATTTTAAAAAATAAGAATAATCAACTAAATTTAGAGAAGAATTATGGGAGCTCATGGCTGTAGCAAAGCAGCTTTTATGGAAGTTTTCTGCTTGTTATCCTTTAGGATACTTCCAGATGTAAATATTATTTTTCTCTACTTAACAGAAATTAGAGAGATTAAACAACATCTTGCCTAAGATTACTGAGAAACTCAGACACCAGAGTAAAATTCCCAGGTCATCCAACATCTTGTATAACATTTTGCCTACATATTATATTTTATAAATGAACCTGTACAGGGAAGAAGAGTCAAATATTGTTTCTGCATGTGATGCTGCAGAGCTTACAGAAAAAGTCCCCTACACAATCCAGTTATCCAGTGAAGCATATGGCCAAAGATCCCAGTTTGGCTCTTTGAAACTGCGTCAAAAAGCACTATTCAAAACAAGATCTTTAAAACACAACACAGGGCAGGGAAAAGATGATAGAACTGCCTCAAAAAGACTACACCATGAACAGTGTAAGGCTTACTGAAACTTTTTTTTTTTTAAATTAACTGTCACCTGATATTCCCTCTGGGACACCTCTGGTACCTACACTTCCTTTCTCCTCTTGCTTAACAGAAGATAGGCAACCAAGCAGCCAATAATAAATTTTCGTTATCCTTAAATATATTTTCTTTCCATTTCAGCGAACTACTGGCATCTTTAAGGAACTGAAAACTACCAAACAGTTCAGAAAGAAAATTCTAAAACTGTGCTATTTTATGACAGTTACTTTGATCTCACTCCGTATTTTGCTGGGTATCTGATTGCAGCCCTTCTATAATAAATGCCACCCTGAACTTGTGATTTTAAGAAGTGAGTGCAGAACCTAAAAAGTGTAGAAGGTGCTCACCAGCCCTGTCTTTGTGCAACACCTCAAGCAATATTCACAGAATCAAAAATTAGTTTGAATGAAGTCTTCTAACTTGCAGAAGTGCTGCTTCAACAGTGAATGAGATACACATGAACACAGAAAAGTTTAATTTTATATCAGAGTTCTTTACTCAAAGGCAAAATATAGCAAAGTTTATTTAACCTTGAAATGTTTTCATTTTAAATAGATTAAATCTTATCGCCTAGTACTGCTTGTAAATCATGCCATATATAAATACATTCCTGCTTTCCCCAGGAAAGCCAGAGTGAGGTGGTGTTTAATCAAGTTTGAATACTCCTAATTTTTCTTAAAAGAAACCGATTGCAGCTGGTATGACTTTTTCTGCTTTGCATTATAATCTTCTTTTTAGTAAGATGCAAGAAGGCTTGGCTTTTTCATCATGTCTAGTTCCAAGGTTCAAAGATGTTTTAACACTGTAGTACTTCAGTCTTGTCCTAGTCACATTTCTTACTCTTAAAAATGTTTCATTCCCTAAGCTACCTCTTTTACAATCCAAAGTATGAGTTTTACTGTCCAGAAGAGATAAGATAATACATTTTCTTTTTACTATCAATGAATTTGATGACATCTATTTTAAGGAAATTGACATATTAAAGGTCTTCTGAATGAATTTCTAAGTAGACTGAAGTCTTCCACCTAGCCAAGATGGCCAAAATTGGCCAACATCAGTACCCAAACTTTGCAAGTATGTTACACAATAAGAAAAAGGATAAATTCATCTCATATTCAATGAGTCTTTATTGAAACTGCCAAAATAAAACTAAATAATGTGTTTTGTCTTTTTTTGTGTGTGTGTAACTGAGATTTTTTTCATTTGAGAAATCAAGTCACATCATTCTCATGATACAAAAAGCAATATAGTTATATGAGTGCTTGTTTTCACTTCTCATTGCATGGGAGTAAGCAATGCACAAATGTAAAGTTTTATATAACATTATGAATATGAAACTCACAACTATCAGTTCAGCCTCTCCTGTATTGTGTGTCAGAGAAACTACTGCTAAAAAAAAGTTGGATGCATTTCTGTTATGGTCACTTTTATACTGCTATTCCCTTATTTTGTCCATTTGTTTGGATTTTTAAACTCCAGTTTTGTCTAACTCAGTTTAAACCAATTTAGGAATGAATGTAACTGAAATTAGATTTGGAGTCAGATTTCAGGGGAATTAGTTCAATTTACATTATGCCTTACTCTGAAATGAAGCAGAGTGTCTGGGATTTTCAAGCAACAGAAAGAAACATGTGAAGTAAGCTTTATTGTCCTTGTTGACTAATCCATTTTCTTCATTGTCTGAAAATCCAGCAGAACAGTGATATAAATTTTATAAATAGCAGTTCACTTGGCACATATACTCACTGTTCTCAAATACTAAGAAAACATTCTTGTCAACTCATCAGGTGGGGGACTAAAAATATTAAGACTGATTAAGAGACTAAGCAATGCTTCAACTTGCTGTCAGCTAATATGTTTAAATGCACTAAAAAAATAGCCAGCACCATTAGTTAAGTGCAAGTCTTAGTTATAATAAAAAAATTGATGAACAGCGTCTACCTCAGCAGAGTGCTCAGCCCAGTGCTTGGTGGCTGCTTGAAGCTAACATATTCTTTTGGATGATTTAATCACTTCTTTCTTCAAGCTCAAAGAAGAGTGGTTATTAACACTCATGTTCTCACAGCACTTTCAGAGTAGAATTTGACTGAATAAGATTAGTGTCACTTATATTACTAAGGATAGGATCTAAGATTTATATAACTATTTCTGTTGGAAATTTAAACAGAAAAGTGTGCTGACCCTTAGAATTGTCTAAGATTATGTTTGAGGAGCATGGATTCCCTCAGTCTTGAACAAGCTGAAATCTCAAGTGCCAAAGTACTAACTGTAAAAAGAAAGCAAATAAAAGCAGACAATATCACTGAAAAGGGAAATCCCCTTCCAATCATCATTTCATTTGAGTAGAATTATTCATTTTAATAGCTTTTGAAGTAACCTATTTTTAAAATAGAATTGTTTTTAAATAGCAAGAGAATAAGGAATAAGCATAAGTAACTGGTGGAAAAAGGGTATAAGAACATGAATGTTCCCCAACTGAGTAATAACTGAAGGTTGTCACCATCTGATGTTTGTTCACCAGTCCATGTAAAATGAAATGGTGTTCTGAGTCCCATAGGATTTGGAGATCGTTTGCAGCACAGAAGGCAATAATTAGCATCATTGCTGACAATCCCAAACACTGAATAGAGACAAAATATAATTTACCTTTTTATCCTTAAAGGTTTTGTTCTTTCATGTCAGAATTCATTCAGACTGAAAGAGCAGCCAAAGGAAATTTATCTGGTGCTCACACAATGCTTGCTCTTTGCAACAAAGCAAACATTTCAGCTTCCAGAGCCAGCAAATTAAGCAGTGCTTACAAGCATAATACTTCCAAATAAAATTGAAATCCAACTTAGATAACACCAGCAGATAACAAATCCATACTTTTAAAGGAATAATAAGCTTTAGGCATTGACAAAAGTAGAAGTGGAGCAAAAGGCAATACTCCTGTGTTATCCTTTGTCACACTTCCAGCAGAACTAGAACTATGGCCTCAGTGCAATTTGTCTGCGCATGAAGGTTTCTAACACCACAAAATTTAAAGTATAGATAGATGTCAAGGACGCTAACAGATCTTTCTCTGACTTTTTAAAATTTTTGGTTGTGTACACTTTCTAATGAGAGTAAACTCTTTTGTTGGGAATGTGAGCCAATGAAAATAGGTTTACTTCGGTAGAAAAACATTACATCACTGCAAGAAAAGTCATTCACTGGCCCTGAGAAGGCTGGCAAGGTTATCATGTGGTGCATAAATGAATTTCATGACATGCTTAATAATGCAGATTTTATGGATATAAGATATGCTTCTTAATGTTTGCTACAGGGGACTAGAATCAACCTACTGTGCAAAATTGTCAATGAATTTATTTGACCTGGCAGACACCACGAATTTCACAGAAATCTAGTTTGCCAAAACACTAAGTAATTGAAGCTTAATTCTCAAAACTACAATGAAGTACTTTTTGTCCTGTATTTGCTATGTTTACTGGGAGTTGGAGTAGATACACTGTCTGATTATTGATGTGGTACATTTCTTATTCTAGGTTCTATCCTTAGGGGCTGATGTTCTACCAGAATATAAACTCCAGACACCTCGCATCAACAAGTTTACTATATTGCACTACAGTCCTTTCAAAGCTGTCTGGGACTGGCTCATTTTGTTGCTGGTCATATACACTGCCATATTCACCCCTTACTCGGCTGCCTTCCTTCTGAATGACAGTGAGGATCGGAAGAGGAGAGAGTGTGGATATTCCTGCAGCCCACTGAATGTTGTAGATTTAATTGTGGATATTATGTTTATCATTGACATTCTAATAAACTTCAGAACAACATATGTAAACCAGAATGAAGAAGTGGTAAGTGATCCAGCAAAAATAGCAATTCACTACTTCAAAGGCTGGTTCCTAATTGACATGGTTGCTGCAATACCTTTTGACCTGCTGATTTTTGGCTCTGGCTCTGAAGAGGTAAGCTTACATGAATAAGAAATCTTAAATCTTAATCTGTTACTTCATGATGATATTCTGTGTATCCTAAAGTATTTTTTGCTTGTCATTTAATAGCTGCTTAGTACTTCCATCCCATCTTTTAAAGTTAAAAAAAATGGAATCTTCCTTTGCAGAATAAGGTACAATATTAGCTTTCATTGACAAGAGAAAACATTGAATAATTCAGCTAGTGTTTTTTTCAGTTATACCATATTTGATACTGTCTTTAGCAATAATAAATATATTGTGTATGAAGGACTTGGTCCAATGGTTTTAAATAAGAACTGCTGCTTTGATTTGTCACTTTTTAAAAACTGCTCATGATGCTTGTAAATGCTGTGTTGGCATTGCATCATTAAAATAACTTTTCTCTGGTCAAAATGTTTAGGTCAGATGTTTACTTAGCAGAAAACAGATTAGTTGTAGCATAAACTATATGAGTCATCAAAGAGATTTGGCTGTTGTCAATTTTATCAAGAATATGAGCTATCAAGAGAAGGAAAAAATAGATTACCTTGACAGGCATGATCTATCTACACAACAGAGTAAAAAACTGTTCAATATATGCATCCAAAACTGGCCTAAAGGTATATCAAATATATGCTATATACTAGATTCCTGACCCAGTCCTTCCAAACAATTTTATTTAATTTAAGAAGGGATAAAATCATAATTTTTTTTCTGAAAAGTAGACAGTTGGGTTTGGCTTTTCTGTCATGCACAGAATGCAGATTTTTTTTTTTTAAGCAGCAAACCAAGCAAAACATAAATGAGGAGTCTAGAGAAACATAAGATAAAACCATGCACTAAAAGTAAATGTTACTAAGGAAAGCAATAAGAAGAGAGAGAGTACTATAAAGCACAGAGGGAACATATTAATCGTTCTCTTACCAGAAGAGAATGTTTTTTATTCAGAAGGTGACTAAAAAGCCCAGAGATTTAAGAGAAAATTTGATCACTTATCTGTGGCAGGTATCCTTCTTTTGGCAAATAACTTTTTCTGTGGTTTTGTAAGCACAGATACATGAAAGACCAACATTTTCATAATGGCATTACTTCTAACTCAGATTACAACATTGCCCTCCAGGCATAGTCTACATCCCTTTCTGATCATTGATCACTTGTCATTGCCAAAAATTATTTTCAATGATTAGAAGTGTGGAACATAAAGGATTACAGCAGGGATCAATTCTAAAGTTCATTGAAGGAGTGCCCCTGAACATCATTCTTCCACACCTCCACTGTTACAGGTGTTCTTAAGAGTAAAGTGCCAGGTGCTAAAGTCATGCTAAAGGGATAACTTTAACATAAGATAACATTACAGATTACAGTAACAAACAAGTGCATTCTTGCAGATGAGTAGACAGATATAAAAATGTGGAAGTTGAAACAGAAATTATTGGACCATGTAATGACTTTTTCACTATTGCAGAAATAAGTAAATTGATTCTTTATTCCCTCAAAATATAGTAATTGGCCAGTTTCTCTACCTGGAAAAAATGGGTTTGTTTATCTAAGCAGCAATGATGCTATATAGATTATGTTCCATTCACTGTGCCATCATAGCTTGTCTCTCTCATTCATGGTATTGAATATGTCAATCACTTTTCTAAGCTGCTACTTACGCTGTTTTCCTTCCTACATTGCTGACTATAATATTTCACCAATGATCCCTTTTTCACAGTTTAGCAAGAAGAGGGAAATGTAAAACTGACAGAATGGAGCATTTTTCATTTAATAGAATTTTTTCAGTCATGAAAGCTATCTTTTTTGTGAAATAGCTCTTTTTTGTTATCTAGAGATTCTTCAAATAAGATCCCCAGTGAAAAACTGTATTGAATAGTCTTTTTATTAAACAACATAAGCTCGAAAGAGAGCTCCATGTGTGCTCATGCAGCTTTAAAACACCTTGATATCAAATGGAGTCTTGAAAGGGCAGGAGATAATAATCCAAATACCTCACACAGCATTATCCAAATGCTCTATTTGAGCCATACTTTTTCATCCATAAGAAAGCAACAGAGTTAGACTGTTAACTTTCCAGTTTCAAAAATAGGGAAATAATGTAATTTTAAAATTTTTTTCTGCTTAATGAGACTCAAAAATATTATGATTGGTTGTAAATAATTGTCTCTTTTTTGTGTGTGTGTTGTGAAAGTTAGGTGGCTTCCCTGATATTTGGGAAGATAAAAATCATGAGTAGATGGAGAGGAAAGAAGAGAAAAGAAAAAAATCTGATGCAATAATCCAACTACTCTTGAACTTGTAGTCCAGCAGATAGGTATGATGGAAAGAGAGAAGCAAGCAATCCAGAAAAGAGAGCAGCATCTATCAGGTTGCTATTTGCAGATATTAATGGCTGGCACCAGATGGGGTAAGGTAACTGACAGAGTAGGATCCCTGCCTTCTTGGGCGTTGTGCTGATCAAAGTATTCCAGGACACCAACAAAATTATGTTACACAAGACAGTTCTGAAACCAAGAACTTCTGTCCCTGGCCAAACAACACATGGGAGGTGTACTGTTACTATGTGAAGGCTACATCTATGCTGAGAAGTGGACAGCATGTAAGGCACATCAAAATTTGTGGACCATGTTTTCACCTCTGCTGCCAGCTCTGTTTTAGTGTTAAAGCCTCTTTTGATGCTTTAAGCATATCTAGTCTCATTCATGCTGATTTTATCCTTGAAGAGATGAAAATTTCTTGTGTTATATACCTTCCACATACTCTAGAGCTCAAACTGATGTATCTAAGTATAGGATTGACACTGAGTATGAATAATATTAGCAAGTTTTATCTTAAGAATGCGGTGGAACAGTGATGACATATTGTAGATTAACAATCTACCATCTGAACTCTTTAAGGGGCACTGTAAGAATATGTGGTCTCTTGCATGATGTAGACATATGACTACATCTGTAATAGAATGTTTCAAAAACACCCCACTAAAAACTAATCTTAGCTTTTCTTAAGAGTTCATAAATATATAACCTTGATCTACCTACAAAGAAAAAATAACCTAATCATAATATTTACATGTTTCTGAATCTCAGCCTAGGCATAACATTTTGAAGGTTGTGGTCTTTCAGACTATTGAGGTCACTAACCTTCTTTATGTGGCAATGAGAAATTCACCCTGAAGTTACTATTTGGGGTGTTAAACTGAACTAAGGAGTGTTACCATATATTATCCTCTTGCTCATTTACTCAGAAAATATGAACAATTTATTGAGTTGTCCACTGATAAATGCAGCCAAAAAAGACTTGTTTTTTTCCAAGAGTTTTGGGGTTTTACTCAGAAACATGGTAAATGCAAGGATTTAATAAAACATAAAGACTAGTCTAGTACTTGTTGCAAAAAAAAGCTTTAATGTGTTGCATACTACTGTCAGAGTGGTTTGTGAGGCTTGGGAAACTTTTTTTATTGTGTCATGTAATATACATGCGTGTTAAAAAAACCCAACAAATAAACAAACAAAACATTAAAAATGTATACACTCTTGGTATTTACTGAATACTTTAATGTATGTTCAGACTTAATGCAAGGAAAAAAAGTAGCTGAGTTTTTTTAATCCAGTTTTTCCTCTTAACAATGCTGTCTATTTCTTCTACAAGGAATTAGCAAATATGAAAAGTATTTACTAATTGAAATTTGAAAACTTACATTAATAACCTCTAGATTCCTTTAAAAAGGCCAATGCCTCAAAGAGGCTGCAATGGATAATAGCACATGTCTGCACTAAAAATCTTGAAATACATTCCTGCTTTAAACTTCACCAATTTCTTTTCTTAATGTGTAGTACTTTTATCACTGTCTCTTGCCACTACTCCTACAAGATGCAAAAAGATTCATCAGGAGTAACTTTTCCATGATGTTCTGTTCACAGTGCTTTATCTTCTTTCACCTGTATGAATTTTTTTATCACTACAAACAGAAGGAATCTTGTAGATATACTCTTTGGGACACTTCTGCCCTATTATTTCTCTTTTCCAGAATATGTGTGTCAGGGCATTGCAAGGAGTTTCTAAGTTAGGATCAAATACAGTCACACAGCTTTCTTCAAATATACTTATTACCTATGTGGACAGTCATATTGTTATGAATAGTTCCAATAACTTACACACTTTATCATGTTAAAAAATCATTAATCTATTGGATCATTAAATCCATTATGGTCAACTCAGGAGTCCAGATCAAGTGAAATATTCAACATGAAAGGGTATTTAGCACATAATGACAACTTCAATATATCTTGATTTTAAATGTACATTTCTTATTTTTTTTCCCCTGGTTTTAAAATGAAATTAATAGCTTAAAGAAAATACAATTAAATTTACATTGAAATGGATTCTTCTACTCTTTGTGTTGATTCCCCAAAAATGGAATTTGTAGTGGTTTATTCAAGCTTACTATCCATGAGAATACATTTGCTAACAGAAAATTAATTCCTATCTTATTTTTACAGACAACTACATTAATAGGCCTTCTGAAGACAGCTAGACTGCTGCGTTTGGTGAGGGTAGCACGGAAACTGGACAGATACTCCGAATATGGTGCTGCAGTTCTGATGCTCCTCATGTGCATATTTGCACTAATTGCACACTGGCTTGCTTGCATTTGGTATGCCATTGGAAATGTAGAAAGACCTTACTTGGCTCACAAGATTGGCTGGTTGGATTCTTTAGGAGAACAACTAGGAAAGCATTACAATAAGAGTGATGCAAGCTCTGGACCATCTATCAAGGACAAATATGTTACAGCACTTTATTTTACCTTCAGCAGTCTGACAAGTGTAGGATTTGGAAATGTGTCTCCAAACACCAACTCAGAGAAAATCTTTTCCATCTGTGTCATGTTGATTGGCTGTAAGTAACTTTATCATGGATTTTAATTTTTTTTTCTCTCCAGGTTTGAGAAAATGGCTTAACATTCTAAACTAATAAGATTATAAGCATGCAGCCGGAAGGGCAAATTCCTAGGGAAAAGAATGTTATATGCAAAAATATGTTGTGACTCATTCAGTGTCAGGAAGTAATCAAGTTGCTTGACTACTCAAAATCTGTTATCCAAACTGTTAGAATATCTGTGTTGTATAGCAGTGTCTGTAAGAAAATCCTGTATTAGGTACGAAGGTAGTTTGGAGAGGATTTAGGAAATTATATCCCATCATATTTGTATAATCATATTTTATCTATTTAAAACGGAACCCATAAATGTATGCATACCTTTTTAACTCTTCCCTTTGTTCTTAACTTTTGCTTAGCCGTACTCGTCTGCAAAGCCCAATGATATATCTTAAGTAAGTTTTGTTTCTCCTTAATCCAGCGTTAATGTACGCAAGCATTTTTGGAAACGTATCCGCAATAATCCAAAGGCTGTACTCGGGAACTGCACGGTACCACATGCAGATGCTGCGAGTGAAGGAGTTCATACGCTTTCATCAGATCCCGAACCCCCTGCGGCAGCGACTGGAGGAATACTTCCAGCATGCGTGGACATACACCAATGGCATTGACATGAACATGGTATGTTCTTCTGTTTTTCAGGCAGAGATGCTGAGCAATAGATAAATGCATGAGAAATTGGAAAAAGGATTTAAGTCTTTAGTATTTATAAACTGTAAAAGTACAAGCTTAAGACAGTGGATATATACCTCAGTTGTTTACAATCAAGCCACTACATGTTTGACATACAAACATTTCACTGCCTAGGTTATTGACAGGTATATCAGTAATCTGAATTCTCACTGTGAATAGGAAAGCTTGAGAACTATATGCGACTTCTGTAAGTTTAAACAGAGAAAAAAAATATGTAGGTTTCTTATTTCAGATATAGGTGTTCTGGAATTTTGTTTGTTCTTCGCCGTAATTTTCCATTTCCAGTATCAAACAAGAGAACCTGTGTTGATATCTACACAGCTACTGTTCTATAAAACCTGTGGAGATCAATTCTTTTTCCAAATCCTTCCATGTAATTTAGAACAGGTATATTGGGAATGGGTTGAAGAGAGGAGCAGGCAGGTTTAGCTGCTCTTTTCAAAGAGAAATATTTGAATCACATGATAGTCTGAAAAGTAATTCACTTGCATTCCCAACATGTAATTCTGCACTGAAAATCAACAGTATCCATTTAGCCATCCACAGAAACTCATTTCTAGGGACTGACAAAGAATAACACTCATTTTTTCTGGTTTTGATAAAAAAGCCCCTGTAATCGCTATAAATACATGGCTAGCTAAAAAGGAATAACAATCTGCTAGTGAGCAAAAGTAAGCATCTATATGTCTGTCATTTTCTGGAGATAGAAACATTTTTTTTGAAAAGTCAACATCAATTTGAAGACACTGAGGGCATTGTACATGTTAAGGACCTGTGAATCTGTGTCTCTGTAGGGATGCTTTCCAGAGATATTCAGAGCTGCAGATTAGAAACTGCAGAACTCTCCAGAAAACTGTCAAGAACAAGAAAATCTATACACTTTTGTAACAATTTAGCTAGAAATCAACTTCCAAAATTTTGACATACATTCAAACAGCTTTCATGTGATATCTATACATACATTTCTGAATGACTGTCAGAGTACAACATTTTTATGCAGCGGACAGAAAAAATGGTCTTGATTAAAATCTTTTATAAAGGTGAATCACTGATAGTTTGACTTTATGGTTACCATTAAGTAAAGCAGATCTTAAAAATACAATAGAAAATTAATATATTTGGCTTCACCTGCCACTTCCATGTGCCCCCTCCAGAGGGAAAATATGTCCAGGGCAGGACAAGGACAATTGTATAAACCTCTGCTGGGGATTACTGCAGTGGAAGGCAGCATCAGTAGCTTCATCCTGTGTGGCACTGAACAGCCCTAATTCCTTCTGATGGCAATGGAGCTGTGGGGTACTCAGAACTCTGCAGGATCAGGCCCTTAAGCTGCAGGTGTGTTCAACCTAAGCCTAAAGCAGCTCACTGAATTATTTCTGAAGATATTACAAAGTCATATATGCCTTAACTAATTCATTACCACTAATGGATGTACTAAAACCCCCTGGTTCACATGAAATAGTAACTATAACTGGATGTTGTCACGTGAAAAGTTGCATAATTTGGAAACTGGTGTACAGAAATTAGTCTTGGATTTGTCATGACTGTGAAATAACAATTAAATGGATTAAATAGCCCATATTCTGCAATATGATTGTGAGGCAGTATGGAGGATTTATTTTTAATAAAGTGTGGAAAAACCCTCAAGTTTAGTACCTTGTTTCATTGTATTTTATTCCTTATTCTGTTCACATTCTATCCCTCAAGTTTTTGTCAATCACCTTATTTCCTTTAAGATTTTGAATGTATTACACTTAGTACAAGGATATTATAAGAATTGTGTGATTTACATTGTACTTATGAAAGATTTATCTCTTTCCTGTCTGCTTCACACCTAAATACATGGAATAACACCACCCACTGGTAAGAGCAGGAGGTATTTATATCAAATTTAATTCCAGTATAAAGTGTGAAGAATATCCATGTTATCTGTTGGGTTTAGAGCTTGTTCAATGCTTTCTAATTTTAATTGTAACTTTTTGCATGGTGAAGGGGTAGATAGCAAAGGGAAATAATCCAAGCAGAATCAGATGTGGGGCAAAATGGTTACTAAAATTTAGACATTAAAAAATGTTAATCTAACCATGTTTATTAATCACTGTTTTACCCCACAACTCAAGTCATGCTTCTCTGCCCAAAAAAGGTCATGTGCATATTGGTTTGCATTAGATAGTTGCTCTGTAGGAATGTCACTGACAAAATTGTCATGCTGCTGATCATTCTGCATTTTCCTTTGTGTGAATGCTCTTGGTTTACACCATATATGCATGTATACACACGCATCAATGAAGTTTTCTTGGCTATTAGCCATGTGCATATGAGTTGGACTTGCATGTGGTTTTTTTCTTAATTTTGCATGAAATATTTGCATTTACAGAACAAAGGACAAACATTGTCCTCAAACAAATGTATTTGACTCCTGCTCATGTCTACTTGGAGATTTTTGTGAACTCTGAAGGCAAAATTTCATCCAATATCTTTTTTTTTCTTCATTTCATGACTGAAAGCTGAAAAAAAAATCAAAAATGTAGTCCTCTTTCTCCTTTGAATTATGAAGTGCATAATCATTTACATTATATATATATATATGTGCAACATATACACACACATACTTATATATATATATACATATATATATATATAAAAATAACATGGAGATTATATTTCAAAAGATGAAGATGCTTTAAATTATCCTCAGTAATATATTTAAGAATCCAGGTAAAGTGGAAAATAAAATTTATAAAAATTTATTAAACAGAAACCCTTTTAATCTCAGGAGTAATTGTGCACTAAGACTAAACTTGAATTCTAAACAAAGTTCTACACCTTAGATTGCAAACCAGAAGATAATACTGTATGCTTATTTGAAATTGTTAAAGTTAAAATTAGCTTTAAAGACCTACAAATGAAATATGCTGAGACCTTGTTTATTTGTTCATTTTCTCCCTTCTGCCCCATTTCTACATATTTTTGATTATATTTCATTACATAATGTATTTTGGTTAAAAACAGTTCCGCATAATTATGCATGGACTGGATAAACAGGATTTGGGATTTATTTTAATCTGGATAAAAAATCTTGAGTCTATAGAATAAGCATAATTTAAATCATGTCCCTATGATATACACTGGCAAAGTCAAATTACAAAAAATATGTTTACATTGCATATTGTTTCATGAAAGATGTCACCAGTCCCAAAGATTCCAATTCTTGTAATATTTTTAATTATCCTGTTCTGGTTTTCCTAAATTCTTTTTGCCTTCTTTTTCCTCTTTCATTCCTATGTTATCAGTCCAGCACTGATAATAGCATGCCTATGATGCTTACCCTAAAAAGATTAGTTATTTAGTGTTTGAGATTTTTTTTAAGTTATGCATGAATTTTTTTAAATCCTGTCCCACCCTTTCCATGGATCTTCTGTGCATCTGAATAGCTTTATTGATTTATTTTACATTTTAAAAGAGTTTGAAGAAGTAACTAAGTGGGAAAAGCTGAAAAGCATTTAGCCCAGTGCAAATATTTATTAAAATTTTGGGTGTAGGACAGATGTCTTTTTGGTTTGGGTTTTGTCCTACAGCATGAAAGGGGAGAGCAAGTCAGAATTTTTATGAATGAATGATTTCTCCTGCAAGCATCCAAGTAAATGGTTCATTTTACCGTTGTGATAATTGTGTTGGCCACTGTGATCATACAAGTACAGTAGGACACACACCTACCTTGAACCAGCAATTCTATAGTGGCAAATAAAACCAGGTTCACCATTGCCTTGAACAGGCTTCTTTTGTAAGAAATTGGCCACTGACACCTGCTCGACGTCACTACATTTTTTCATTCTTGCTTTTCCTCCCACTGTGATCACTTCTTACAACACAACCCGTTTTAACAATAGAACCAGTGCCTTAATATATTTGAAGCAGAGGATTAGACAAGTAAATTAGGCTTTCTAAAACAGCAAGGAGAAATTCTTTGTACTATCAAAAGACCAAAGCAAATTAGATGTGTTTGGAACAAAACCTAGCAGTAAATTCTTAAACCAAGGGAATATGTAATCGTGTTGGAACTTGGTACTGCTATTTGCCTATATGTTAGAACAGAAATCACGACATACAGACCAGCCACAAAGTACCTTATGAGTAGCCATAAACTTGTTCTTTTATTTTCTAAAAAAGGCAATTTTAAAAATGTGATCGCCTCTATTGAGTTGAGCTATAGAAAATAAGACCTCATAAAAAATACTTTCAAGGATGTTTATCTATTTCTAAATGATCCTTTATCAGTTTTTCAGTGCATCGTATTTGGTGGTATAAAATCTCAAAAGCAAGAGCAATTAATGTTTCAACTATTGTATTTTTTGAAATATACAAATCTGGTCAATATTCAACTTCTACAGACTTAAAACTTTTCTGTTAGTAAGGGAATCAGTTGAAGAAACTGAAATAATTTTCCATCTGCCTTGTTCAGCAATGTATCATATCACAGAGATCACTTTTCAGATGTACTCAGAAACTGTAAGAGGACTGTAGAAGAATGGTCCACTGCAGCTTCACTAATTTCAGCATAAAGATGTCACACATCTGTGTTGTGGCTATGATTGAAAACAAAAGGTCCTATTCTTGATAAGGTTGTCAGGCTTCAATCTCATTGAAAGGTGAATTAGCTCATTATCACATACTGCTTCTCTCTCTAAACTGTTGAAAGGAAACATACTGAACATTTTTAAAAAAATCATTCCGTACAAAGAAGGGATTTTTCAGAAATATTCTTTTTTCTATGTGGAGCCCAAGAGCTTCTGGAGCAGTATGATTGCCAGCTGTGACCCTGTTCTTTCTTTTCTAAATGCTGAAAACACTTGGAAATGTTTCAACCTTCTACTTACAGAAATAACTAATTTCTGTAATTAATTATCACAGGAATATTGAATAGTAAATTCTAAATTCTTTCTAGAGATAAAATTGCTGAATTACAGAAATGTATAGTCTAGATAATGTTATTCAATTACAAGAGTCAAATGTTTGTGATGGAACTAAATCCCACACTGTTCTCCATCAGAGGAAACAGCTAGTGGGGGACAGAGATCCTAATTCAAAATCTAAGCAGTGCAATTTGTGCAGCTAGAGAGTATCAGGTCAGCCTTAAAATTAGGTGGCTGGCAAAAAGATGAAAATTAAGTACACAGGTTATTTCATCCAATATATGAATTCATATTAATTAATTTCACTAATTCTTTCTGAACAAACTAAGACAAAAGGTTAATGAAAATAACAGGTTTTAATATAAAGTTCAAATTTTATTATTCAAATATTTTGAGAACTTTATTCAGCGTTTAGTGTTGCCAGTGTCAACATAGCCTGAGATCTCACTTCTGAAGGTGAGAATGAAATAGATATTCAGTACGTGTGGTCATGACATAAAGTGAATTTACTCCTGCCTCTTTGTACTTTCAGCTGCTCAAATTTTTTGCTGTGTTAATTTTTGTTATGGATCAGTTTCTCAAACCATTTCACAAGGAGAGGTCATGACAAGGCAGGAATAATCAGACAGAGTGGAGGACCAGAATACTCTTCCAGTTTATGCCATCTGAAATTCTCAGATGAACTTGGGAGTATCCCTTCATCTTTCCCTCTATATGCTGGGCACCTGCCACTCATAAACAAGTCTGACTGGTTCTAGGACAAGAAAGCTTTAGTCACTTGTTTCAACATATCCCAAACACAGCACAACACACAGGAGCCCTCTTGTGCTCTCTTCAACTGCTGTTTGGTATTTAATGATCCCACCTATATTTCAGCAGAGAAAATGTGCAACAGAAGATTATATGCAGAATTAAAGGAGTATCTTTGATTGTAAGGCTACAAGCACTGAAGAATCTCTCATCCTAGGAAAGGGAATAGTTCTAGTTCCATGCTAGAACTGGGACTGCTCAGCCACATGGGAGAAATGAAGGCTCACAGTGGATCACATCAATGTGAACAAATACCTGAAGGGACAGTGTAAAAAATGTGGAACGAGTTTGATTTCAGTGGTGCCCAGTGACAGGACCAGAGGTAATGGTCACATACTGAAACTTTGACCAAAGACCAGTAAACACATTTTTACTCTGAGGATAACTAAGCACTGGTAGAAGTTGTCCAGAGAGATGGTGGCATCTCTGTCCTTGGACGTATTTGAAAGTCATTCTGGCATCACCCTGGCTACCAGCTCTAGGTAGATCTCCTTCAGCAGGGAGGATGGACCAGATGATCCTTCCAACAAGATCATTTCCAACCTCGATCATTCTGTGATTTTGTTGGTATGGAATGAGGTATTTCCATGTTTAATGAAAATTATTGTAGCTAATATCCTGGTTTGCTTCAGGTTAAATACTTTCTAAATATTTTCTGTGAGTCATATGTCAATACCTGTTCCAGAACTGAGGATTAAAAATCTAAAAATTGTCATGAATTTTATAATTAATGCAAAAAACCCAAGGTTATCTTTGTCCCAAATAGTTGCTTGTTGCGTGAGATTAAGGCACAAAGATGCGTCCAAACCTGTTGTCACAAATGTGCCTGATAAATATGTGATACCTTGCTGTCATCCTGAGAAAAGAAACTAATGAAGCTGGACTCCTTCTCCTCATATAAGGATCGCATTCTTCAAGGCAGTATGAATCATGTCCTTACTATCCTCACGAAACAATCACTTATTGTATGTAAAATGTTCTACATCTCTCTAGATGGTGTTATCCTCCTCTGTAAGCATGCCACCTAGATAAATCAACGTTATTTGACATGGAGTAAGTTTTATTCCAAACAGGAAGAGATAACTGAACTTGGATTTGTTAACTATCAATGACAGACAACTGGAGCCTCTGGTCACAGCATCTAAACTGATCTTCCTTTACTTTTTCTTCATCAAAGGGGGAAGGCTAAAGCTGATTTTATGTCTTATACACATATTTTTAAAAATATCTGTGTGTATTTCTTGCATTGCGCATGAGTTCTGATTCCAAATATGATTCTAACAATGAGAATCCAAGATTTTTCTCACCAGGGCCCTATGGAATCATAACTGAGGAGATATTGTGTATAACAATAGAAATGTGTTAGGAAAGAATGAAACAATTGAAACTCAAATCAGTATTTAAATGATTAATTAATTTTGTGGTTTTCATTTATAATAATATTATTAAACAGCAGTTCTAATTTTAGAATTTTTAATTTTTTTTTCTTCTGAAGACTGCATGGATGATTTTCTAATATTTAGTATGGCAGAGTGTGTACAAATTTGATGTTGATTCTCACAGTATAACATAATTTTCAATAAAATTTCAGTAATGAATTCAGAATACGAGAATGAATGTAACAAATATTTGAGAGTTTGGTTTGGCAAAATGTCTGTACTGCACAGCATAAAACTTAGTCTGGAAACGTCAAGTTCTGTATTATGTCACCTACTGGACTTAGATTAAACACCTCACTACACACAGTGTGTGCAATATGGTAAGCTCTTTTTGGTAATGTAGGTTTTGCCATTGTTTTAACAAATTTATCTTCCAATCAGCTTCTTTCTTGAATTTCTAAGCTTGTATTAATGGAATAATCTCCATTGGAAACCAATGTTATTTAGTCTTCCTTTTAGGCACTTTAAAACTGTGATATTAAAGAGTAGATGTCTTTCCTCTCTGATGTATAAAACTACTTTAGAGTGTAAGCTCCATGGAGCAGGGACTTTTTAGTCACAGATGCTCGAAAAGAGGCTGGTATATTTCAGATGTCTTTGACATAACTATCAACTGATATGCAATGATTTTAGAACAATTTCATGACAAATATAAATTAATTGTAAAAATAATTGTTTCTATAAGGGAATATCCAAAGTATCTTCAGAAATATAAACCAACACACATTGTCTGCATGGGTTTTGCTTAATGGTAAAATACAATCCCTTGAAAATCAAATAAACAGCTGATGTGAAAAATTAAAACTATTTATTCTAAGTGTAATCTAACTGCTCATGACTTCCTAACAATTCAAATACACTTTTCTTGTAAGTACTTCTGAATTCAAAATACATTTCCTTTTTCACATCTTATAAAAAATGGAGCTCCTCTAAATTGTATTCAGATACATGCCTAAAAACAAATTAATTCAAAATAGGTCTTTTACACTCACATGACTAAAGAACAATTTCAAAATAAACACAATTCTTCTTCTCCTGTTTCGTTTGGTGAACGTATTTGTTTCTCAGTTTTTCAATATCATTGAGCAAATATGTTCCTACAACCGACAGCCTTTTTATTTCAAAATAATTCCATTATATTAAAAAGCATAATTGGATACTGATATTTCTAGTGATGTGATAGATACTGAAAACAGAGTGATGACACAGAAGCTTTTCATTTATCATATTTTCTTTTGCTTACTGTTGTTGAATGCTGGCTTTTTCTGATGATGTATAAATTTCACGTGGTGATGCCATAAGGCTCAAACAAATTTCTATATCTGTGTGTTAAAACACTGTTTGTTATTTCACAGCATTGATTTCCATTAGCAATCATAAAAACATTTCAATTCTGTTAAAGGTTCTAATTCTGTTAAAGGTTCTAATGTCTCATTTTTAAAACATAGCTTGGGTTGTGCAGACAGAAACCTCATATCAGAAATGTGTTCATTTTCACCAGCAAGGGATATGAGTTGTGAATAATTTCTACAACGAGAGTGAGTGTACAGGATTTTTTTGTGCTGAAGTAGAAATTAATATAGCAACAAGTGAATGAATTTTGGATGTATCTTTTCTCTGCAGAAATGTTTACACATGTATAAAAAAGTGCAGAGGATAAACAAGCATGAAATAATAGACTGATCTAATAACAAAGAGGCACATCCTGTTCACATATTCATGAGACTTGTGGCATCAGTACATACTTTGCCTTTAGTAATATGCAGCAGTTGTAGCTGTCCCTAGGGAAAGCATATGACCCAATCACATCACTGACAGCAGACAACAGGATATAACAAAGAAAGGGGATGTGTCACGCTGTGTCAGCACGCAGAGTAACAGTACTCCCATGAAGTCAGTAGCAGAAATGTTTATAGATTCTAAAAGAATCAAAGGTGTATTATCCTAGAGAACTTAGAAAAGTTCACATGTAATGACCATATTGTAAATATTCCTTTCCTTCTAAACAAAATTAACATGTTGCCATGGTACCCAAGAGGAATCCCATGATTCTACTTCCGGCAAACTCCTATTGTTCTGAGTAAAAAATGAGCAAGGACCACAGCAAGTAGCCCTGTTGTCTGCTGAACAAATCTTCTATCTATGTAAATCTGCACAACATTCTTGTTTCAATAGGTCATGTTTCTTTCTTTCTGATAAAAATCGAAGTCCTACACTTGCAAGTAGATTGTATTTAACACAAAAATCCTAATAAAATGCCCTCACTCTGAAAAATATCTGATCTTCTTCAGATAGCTCTCATTTTACAAATATCATGGTTATTTCAGCAAAAGCCTCTCTTATAATAAATGTAGTACTTCGAAAATTGATAAAAAGGAAATAGATATATGAGTCCAAATAAGTGAAATTTGGGCAAGACTTTCCCTTTCACTGTCTTATTTGTTATTTTTCTGCAGTATAGTCATTCATGTACCCTGATACCATTTCTTGCAGTAAAAGAAATCTTAATAGCGCATTTTGTAACCACTATATAGGTTAGTATTTATAGGAGTACTCACATTGTAAAAGCTTTGCAATATAGATTACACTTTGAATTTGTTGAATTTTAATACTCCTACACCTTTTAGAACCATGTCTATTTGTAGGTCACTTCTTTCTTTTTGCCCAGGAAGAAAACAAAAATTATATTAAGAACTTCCATAGAATTTGCATGAAATATTTATGCTTGTCTTTCCAGGTCCTGAAGGGATTTCCAGAATGCTTACAAGCTGACATTTGTCTGCACCTCAACCAAAATTTGCTTCAGAATTGCAAAGCTTTCCGGGGGGCCAGTAAAGGCTGTCTTCGAGCTTTGGCTATGAAATTTAAGACAACACATGCACCTCCTGGAGACACTTTAGTGCACTGTGGAGATGTTCTCACTGCTCTTTATTTTGTGTCACGAGGCTCCATTGAAATCCTTAAGAGTGACATTGTTGTAGCCATTCTTGGTAAGTACACTCGTACAAGGCATATCAAAAGAGTCAGATTTAAAAAAAAAAATAAAAAAAATAAAAAATTTATTGTTTCTCCTGGAACAGGAAATTTGTAAATTTTTACTATTTTTTTAAATCAAGCAAATAATTTAAGAAGGAAAATCTACATTACTGCAATCATTCAATCATTCACCAAAGAACCCACATCTTTGGATTTCTAAAGATTTATCTTTAGTCACATTAATCCCTAAGTGAAAGATAAGCTTCAAGTTGTGGCAAGGAGGTATCCAATTATTGCAGTTCTGATTATGCTGCAAAATCAAAAGTCAAGGCCACCCTGTTCTTAAACAGCGATGAAGATATTGAGACACACAGACTCCTCTATTTGCTAACGGGAGCAATCTACTCTGGGCATTCGAAATGTCTTCTAGAGATTTTCAGAAATATCAGTTTCTGCCCACTAGGCATAAAGGAAAAGAAGAGAACAACAGATTAATTTTATCTAGAAGTAATGACACCAGTGTTTTCCCTATATGTCTTATTAACACATTCTTGTTTGTATAGCATGATGCGTTACTTTTTTTCTTTCCTAACAAAGTTGGCTCAGGACAATGCTCAGTCCAGCTGGGAGCTCATCTGCAGCTGGTTAGCTACAGCAATATGAAAAGTAAAATAACTAAAACCTTGCATAACATGACTACAGTTTTCTCCAATTTTATATTAGATAATAAGAATGCAAAGAATGTACAGAAACATATATCAGCTGCAATATCATTCATATGTTGTCTTTCTGTTAATTGGCCACTGTAGGAGCTTACACTCAGAAAAGCAGCTGAAGCAAGATGTGGACTGGGGGCAGTATGTTGCTATACTTTGACTGATTATTCTGTTTATACTTTGCAGGGTGGATATGTGAGCAGAACAAAGGTGTGCCTAAAGCAATCCTTCCCTAGGTTTAGATAGTGTTATCAAGATAATTTATCATCTCATGCTGTTGCAGCTCATCAGCTGTGCCAGCTTTAGGCACAAACAAAGTAGGGAGCATGCAAGTATAACACTGTGAGGTTTTTACTTAACTGTGTAAGAGTCTTGCCCTGATTATGAGCAGTGTGGTTCATCAAGGAATTCATCTCTCACATCAAAAACATGTACATTTCTGTACTATTTCTATTGCACTTGCAATCAAGACAAACTGACAATTTTATGGATTCATCAATTTCTTCCTGGGCCAAAGATGCAGACTGGACAAATTTATCATATCATGCACATCAGATCCCTGTGCTCTTACACTGTGGCAGAAAATCAGGTATTTAGGTATTTGCAGGACCATGCCACTATATCTCTTCCCACCTATAGCTGCCCACAACAGCGACTGCAGTCTGGAGCCCCACTCTCCCAGGGAATGGTAGGTCAGACAGGTGTGCACAGCTGTATCCAAAATAAACTCAACCCACATCTGTTGTGTGATCCATGAGGTAGGAATCTGCCTATAGCTGGCTCCAGTGAATGAGTCCCTAGAATTGTGAAGAATCTACAAAAAAGGATAGATTATATAAATTATATATTATATTACTCTGCATAAAAATCACTCAGAAACCTAAGAGTTTATCAATAATTAGCCAAATCTTTTTAGTTAATCCCTCTTTCTGAAAAACCTACACACAGGAATGGACATAAATACTACTTAGTGCGATGGGAATCTGACTGTATCACTTCATGTAAAACCAAGTATTCTATGCCTTTGTCATAAAGAAATACATCATTCAATGTAATGGCTTATTCATGTTTAAAATAATAATCTCTGTTTAATTTTCTTTCTGCAGGGAAAAATGATATTTTTGGAGAGATGGTACATCTTTATGCAAAACCAGGAAAGTCAAATGCAGATGTGAGAGCTTTAACTTACTGTGACTTACATAAGATCCAGAGAGAAGATCTACTGGAAGTTTTGGATATGTACCCTGAATTTTCTGACCTCTTCCTCACCAATCTGGAACTAACTTTTAATCTGAGAGATGAAACTGCAAAGGTACATATAATAAGTGATTTTTCTCTCTTCATATTGGGCCAAATCTGTCCCACAGTAACAAAACTTGAAAATAGCATTTGAAAAACTAAGGTTAACAAAATGAAAAGCTAAAATCCTATATTTAAAAAAACATACTCTCCTGATTGCTTCTACTGAAGTCAGTTAAACTCAGTAGAAGTCTGAATTGAAATTATTCAGATGATGTTAATCTAACAGGATTTGGTTCTATATTTAAATAGTATTAAGGTTTCACCCAGGGGGATTTTGTTAAAGCCATGGAAAATATGGTTTTATTAGATGACTATAGCCTAGGTCACCATAAGGGGTACTTTTGACACTAAATGTAATTGTACATCCATAAAATAAGGATAAATCAGATTATCCAGGTTCCTTCTATGTCTAGCAATAGAAAATATTTAATTGCCTTTCAAATAAGAACTGTTAATTCCCTTATCTTGGCATGCACTCTACTTCCTAGGGGACTAGAAACTTACAAGGAACTTTTCAACTTTCACTGTCTTCAGATTTGCAGGCATTTCTTGGTCTCTTTTTCCCACAGTGACTGTTCTAAATATCCCCTTTTGCACAAATTACATATTCAGGAAAGTCAAAATGTTTCCTAATTTCAGACTGACAGGATTACTCTGACTTGGGAAAGAAAGGGGACATTTGGGTTCAGTGAGAAGGAACTAACATAATTTGGCCTCAAAGGCCTTCTAAGAAAAAAGGAGAAAAAGAACACTAAGTTTTGGGCTGCAAATCATAGGGACATCTTTGCTAATCAGGTGGAGATCCTTATTTTTTTTAAAAAATATAACAAATACAATTTCTAACTAGAAACTTTTTATATTATGACCATTTTTTAATAAAATATTATTCTGAAAATAAAATACCTTTTTTTTTTTTTTTGGTCATGCCTTTGTGTGCATTGAAAAGGTCATAAATATTAATTACCTATAAAACACAACACAATGAATGTATAGTCTAGTGATAAATTTAAGTTAAAACTGAATGTCCATATATTTGAAAAATTTCTTGAGGATAATTTCACATTAATGATTTAACTCTGAGCAATTATTTCTTCCAATTACATTGTCATCAGTGTTTTATCATTATTTTTTCCTTAGATCAGAGACAAGGAAGGCAGGAGAGGCTCGGCCATGCTTCTGAGCTTGCAAAATCACAGTTTTTCTCGAGCAATTCCACTTTCTTTCTTTCCACTCTCTATTGCAATCCAGAAACTCATCCCGCAAAAGAAGCATTGAGCTCTTTCTCATATTCAAAACATCACTCAGATCTAAATTTGTTATCAAAATAATAGGTGCTTCTGCTTCAACTTCTGCCCCTGCCCTCTTGTTTGTATGAAAGTACCTTTTTCTTCCTGCAGTTATTCCACCAGTGGGCCGCCACTGAAACACATTACTCGCCAGGTTTAAAGTGAAGGGACAGAGAAAGATGAAAATGCTTCCCAGCTCCCCTCTGCCCTTTTCCCACATGCAAATCTGCTTACTTGAGTGGTATGGGAGACCTCACTAGCACAGGGAATGGATATAGGTTGAAGCCAGTGCCATGGGTATGTACACAAAGAGCAAAACTGGTGTTGTATTTGGTAATTTGTAAATTTCTTAAAGTAGAAAAAAAAAGAGTTAAATACATCTCTTACCTACTGGAAAAAACACTGCAATCTTCTCAAGGGGGATAGAAAAAAACAACATTGTGTTCTGGTACAGAAATAAGTATCTGAATGATCTAAATCTGATAAAGAGGAAGGGAGGGTCTAGAAAGATAAAATAATGAGGTAAAGTGCCCGATGCTTGTCAGGCCTATATTTATTGTAAAATATAACCGTTGTAATCATTGCAAACTGTAACCTTTATAATCATTACCATTAGTCAAATATAAATATAATTGCAATCAATTACCACTTTACTTCTTGAAATAGTATACATTCTCTGTTAGAGGTTAATTTTTTTTCATTAATTTGTCTAAGGTTATGTAAACCAGAACTGTACAAGTTCAGAGAAGTTGATAACACACGAACACATGTATTTCCATGTAAACTTATTATCAGTATAATTTTATTTCACCATTAGGTGACAACAGTGTTGGTTTTGCTCAATTTGCATAAGCTTTTTTAATGTTAGCCTTGGGCAATTCCATTTATTAGCTGGTGATGGAGAGGCTGATGCAGACTGACTTTAATATTGCCTTTTTTAAAGCTCGAACATGATTAACAGTCAATCATCTATTGCAAATCTGCCCTCTTTAGATGGGACTAATCTGTCATTTTGTTTCATATTTCATTCATCAAGTCTGACCTCGTAATAAGATCACAAACTACCAATGATACGGATGGAGATAACTGCAAAATACGAAGACGGAAATTGTCCTTCCAAAGTGAAATAGAGAAAGGTAATTAACTTCATTTCTTACATGAGACAGCACTGCCTCATTATTCACTGGTATTTCACTTGGTAATGCTGGGTGCATTAGGGTCCATGTTGGCTGTTACTGGAGCAGCCTTTGAGAATCCAGCTGGGCAGCAAAACTTCTCTGTGCATTAACCCCTATATGCTTATGTAGAACTAGAAGATATGTTTTACCCTTCCATGACTTCACACCTTCTGTGAAGAGCTGTTCCAGCATTAAGCTACCTTATTACCTTTGAGGCATGCATATATATATATATATGTATATTATCTCTTAATATCTATTTTCTGATACACCATGTTTTAAACTGTGTGGACAACCCAGTCTGTGGATTATTTTATCTCCTCAGCAAAGCGCTTTGTTAACTTGATGCTAGGTGGTGTTTCTCCCTGGAATTGAAATATTTTAAAAATTTAAATTTTAAATATTTCAGGACGCTGTAGATTCACCATAGTCTGATTTTGATCCATATGGTAATGTGTAAAAGGTTGTCCTGGCAAAAGTTTAGCTATTACTTTATGTGCTTACATTTACATTAGCAGCTTTTGGGAATAAACCTAATGAAGGAAAATTCAGTGAAACATTAAACTTTTTCACCACTATTCAGTACTACTAAATACCAGAAACTGTAGACAGTAGATCTGGTGAGACATCAACAGTAATGAAGACAGCTAAGTTGATACACATGGATTTTCATTTCTATGTGGGAAAAACACAACTCCTTAAATACCATTGCACTTTTATGGTTGAATGGTTTGTCTGACAAATTACTGTTTCTGTTATGCCTGTCTTTCACACTCCACAGCTAAACCTCAGTCCTAAATGCAGCATAACACCAATTTATAGAGTAACAGAGTAACTGATAATAAATGGGAACAGTTTAAATATCCATAGCAGGTATAATGCACAATGAAGAGACTCTAATCCAGAGTGTGGCTATCCAGAACAATGACATTCCTGTTCGATCAAAGAAGCATCTTTAGGGCAGGAAGCCAAGACTGACAACAAATCTGTCAGGAAAATGTCCCCATGAAATATTCAATCTGCTCTTCACAAAGAATCTGTTGACAGAGATACTTTGCCTGACTAACCTTCACATTTCTTATGAGAAAACATATGCTGCTACCTAGACAAGATGGAAGTGATCTTTTATGTTGTGCCTGCTGTAGAATTACAAATAGGCTACTCAGATGTCAGTGAAGTTCCAAGACCCCTAGGCTTTTATGGTTCTTGCCCAGTCAATTACACTGAACATCCTCTTTGAAATATTTATTTGCATTACTTTTGAAAGAACATAATTTCCCACAGTTTTGTCTTTGAAAAAAAATCCTTGCACCACTGGGGAAGAAGAGGCAAGCTCCTTAGCCCTGGCAAGGATTGTACAGCACCTGGTAATATGTGGGTTAGGCAGAAGTGAGGTTCATTGGAATTGGAAGTCCCTCTGAGGAGAAGATAAAACAAGTAGGAGTCCTTTGCCAAGTACTGAGTACACTTTTGGTCCAGTGGCTTACTGCCCCTCTCTGGTCTCTTTTCAGATTCTCTACGTGTTCCCATGGCCACAGCAGACACCTCATAGTCATAGATCTTCAGTGTTACTTTTCTGTGGCCCTTCCCACATCCTCTTTGAGGTTGTAAAGTAGGTTCTACTAGAGGTACTGCTGGTTTTTAAAGTAATTTTCTATTGATTTCAACCCTTTATATGTAGGAGGGAGTGGCACCTTATTTTGATCCAGCATAGTCAGTCTATAATGATAAATATTTGGAGATGATCCTGCAGAGTTTTTCAGAACTGGAGGAGAAAAGACAGTTTCTGAACAAACAGCTGGAAAATGCATTTCTGGCCACAGTGTGCCAAAAAGGTAAAAAATACGTGTTGTACGAAAATCATATTTTGGTTTCAGAACTATAGTTTGATCAGGCTAGAGACTCACAAAATTCTTACTGTTATATTTTGATATTTTATTTTGCAATTATTAGGGGCACGCTTAGTAAATGCTGTCCTTCCTCAGATTCTTTACTTTCAGCTGTTGACCTACTAGCATATTATGTAGCCTGAAATTGTATTTTTTCCATCTTTAGTGTGATCATGATGTTTTCTCTGTTTTGGAGTGCTAAAAATGGGATTGTGTTATCTCAGCCTTTAGTTCATGCTAGCCTGATTTGGACCTTGTTTCCATGGTAACTCTTCCTGCACAAGTTTTATCAAGGGTTAAACAAAATCAACACGGCTCTCTTTTATGCATCTGCAGTTAGTACCCCCGGTTCTCCAATTTCACACAAGGCCTCCCTCCACATATACATAATTCCACCATTTCTAACCTGTGTCAACAAAAACTGATGTTAACTAGTAAGGCTTATAAGGGCTCTGTCATAGTGCGATTTTAGAGGCTATGAGACTATTTGAGGGACCAAGTTGTTCTCTGGCTTCTAGAATCAGTTGCAGTATCAGAAGAGGTCCCCTGCAAAAATGAATGCACACACTATATAGCAGCTTACACTTTCTCCCTCCCTAAAGAAATTCGCTGCATATCTTTCAGAATAATGGATGGTACTTCTTGCACAGGTGCAGGTGCAGACTTAGCCAGCTGCCATAGATCCTTGACAGTCAGCCAAGAAACTCTCTGAGACTGCTTAAAATTAGCAGCATTCCTGCCTGGCAGTTCCAAACAAAGCTCTTAGCTAGGTTGGCAAGTTTTCTCCTGCTGAAAACTTTGTGACAATGAGCTGCTCCATCTGTATTCAGTTGTCATTTTTAGCAGTGCAGAATACAATTTTTTCTTGCCCATCTCTCATTTACTTCTAGCAGTTCTGTGTGAGTTAGCTAATTTCAAGGGAAATACATTCAGGCAAGAACTGCCTTTTGTTCTACTAGTTCTGAGTGCAGTTCTATTATCCCATGCTGAATAAGACATTTCTAGAGTTGTTTATATCAATATAAAATCCAATATATGGGTGGAAAATGCACAGAGTAAGAAACTCACTGAAAGCTTGAAACTTGGGGCTTTGAAAAGACTCTTCTGAAGTTCAAGCACTATCATTTTTGCTAGCAACTTTTTTAACTTTTTGTTAATATTGGCTCTAAAATCTTAATCTTCTTGGGACTTTTGTGATCACAGCTGGCCCAGGAAACTTATAACAAGAAAATTTTAGTTCCATGGATGTGATTTTAAGTGGCCACTAAGAAAAGTTCTCACAGATTCTTGTTACCCTGGGGCTTGCACTTGCCCAAGTCGACACAGACTGTAACAATCAAGTGGGATACAAAATATATTTTGTTTCATTCTCAAAATACTATTAACTAGTAAACTCATATATTGCTTAATTTGAAGAGTTATGTTTCCTGATCAGACTTTTCAGAAAGTGTCTACTGATCAGTTCTCAAAGTAAGCACAAAAGCCAGAATTCTAAAAATCTTCTGAGTCTTGATTAATAAAACTACCCTAGGTGTTCATTGCTTGTAGGTGTCTTTCAGGCTAAGAAGCCAAGCCACATTAACACAGCTTTATTGCACAAAGTATCTGGAGGCCATGGATCTTGATTTATATATAGAAGCCAAGGAAATGTTTCAGGAAGTTATTCTCCTACCTGAATCCATGGAGTTCTAAGAGAATGGGGAAACACCCCCTGCCCTCCTCTTTCCTATTCTTGTGCCCTCTCTCAGTTTATTTATGTAAATGCTTACTTTATTAATAGATGCTCAGACAAACACTATGCCATGATCCCAGAAGGAAAGTCAGGTAAGAATGTGAAGAAAAATTGAAGCTATTACTTAACAGTGTTAAACTGTTAGTATTTTGCTGATGAAGTTGGCTTGGGCTTAATTAGCAAAGAGTTTCTAATATTCCACTGGAGTGTTAGGTCATTAAACAGCCAGGAAACAGCTAATGTGTTGGCATGCATCATTTGGCTGGAAACAAGACTTCATGTCCCCAAAATCTTATTTAATCATGAAACCCCTACCAAAAAAGTACCTGGTCATCAGGGAGCCCACCAGTGCATTGTTCCATCTGCTCCTATTAGTGTTACAACTGTTATCACACTGCCTAGGTGCCACTTCAGGGAGCTTCCCTGCAAGAGTCTGGTTTCCAGGAGTTATTCCCAAAGAGGCTGTTTCCAAAGGCCAAATCTGATCCAAATCATATCCATAGCTATCCTTTGAAAAAAATATAGTAATAATAGTACTATGGTGAAAGCTGAATCCCTTGTAAAAGAAAAGAGAATTCTAAATTTGATAAGAAAATTGTTTTGATCTATGCCTTGAATCCATTCTGAGGTGCATTGCTATTATTCTTTGTTTCTGACTGTTTTCCCCATAGCATTATTTCCTGAAATATAAACTAATAATTGTCCTTCCATCATTATCTGATTACCATTGACACAAAACCAAACAAAACAAAGAAAATGGAGATGGAGGGCTGTCACACCATCCCTAACATCTCATTGTGCTGAAAATGGCACAAAAGAATAAATGAAAAACTTCATATTCCCTTGACCTTTGAAGGTCTTGGGTTTTTAAATGTGTCTCAAATTTGGTTATTCAAAACCTAGCTCTTTTCTAAGCCCTTGTAAAAATAGGGACACGGATCCTTATGGAAAAGTCGATAAGGACTTCAGTCCTTCGTGATGCGGAGGTTTCAGTACCTTCTGCTGTTCCCTATTTCCAAAATCACCCAAAATTTCATGGGTCAGAGATGAAACACAGGAAAGCACAGATTAATTTACCAAATACTCCCAAGCAGTGCTGATACAGACAGTAATTCAAACTCTCTGCAGTACAGTTCATTTCCTCCACAATCACTATTGAAGCTACTTCAAAATTTCAGCAAAGTTGCCAGAAATTCCATAACAATGGAATCTCACTAGTTTACATCTATATTTATATATAATTTAATTTATTATATCTACCCATAGTAGACTTAGGATATCCCAAATAATGAATGAAATTGGAATTAAACAACTCCTCCATCATTAAAAACAATCACAGGAAAAAAATAGAAACTTTTAACAACTGAAAAACAAAATGTTTTAGCTTTCCCAAAATACTTCCAGCAACCTACTTTTCTTAGGATTAGGGATCTTCCTGCATAGTTACTAGACAGACAACATTTTTCCTTGGTGTTAGTCAAATACCACACACATATCTCTGGCCCAGACTTGTGACAACCCCACTTCCTCCCTTCCTTTGCCCGTGTATGTGCAAAAAGCAGGACACAAATCTTCTGACAATTACTTTGAAGATTTTGGAATTTCCAGACAGCAAAGGTCAGAGGACACTGCCTGTAAACTTGTCAGGCACCCAAAACACACAGCACACCAAAACAGTCCCATAAAGAGTGTCAATTATGTTTATACATTTTGGTAAAGCAGGAAAATAATCATCTCCAGTAAAGCAGTTTCTAGCTGATTCAGAATCAGAAAGTGAAATTTTTCTAACTGGAAAAGGAAAGAGAAAACACTAGAACTGGTGCAGGGGGAGGAGAGGAAGATGGGGTTTAATGATTACATTTAGAAGAAGAACAGAAAGAGATAAATAGAACTTTTAAAACACTTTTCTGTGTGGTAGAAAGTGAACATATCCATACATACACAGATGTCTTCTCTTATGAAAAATCTATTCCAAACCAACAACTAAATTTCATTACAAAAGGAAGGAGAAATTGGAGAAATTCACATTCTGAAAAAAGCCATACCTATCTACTATTTGTAATTTGCTTTCCACTGAGCTACAGAGGCACTGCTAAGGTGTTAAGCAGAGGTACAGAACTTGCACCATTATCATGTCCTGAAGAGTCAATAACACAGAGCCGTTTCTATTTTAATTCATACCCTAGGTGCAAAGTTCTCCAGAGAGAATAATTTTTAGCATTAAATAGGAACCTTTAAAAGGGAAAACAACTTCTGAGTATAGGCAGATGCCCAGAAGATAAAGCAACAGCAGTAAAGCCAAAGATGTCCATTCTGAGATAGATCATCTGATGAACAAATCTTCCCTGATTTCAATAGGCAGCAGCCTACATTCAATAGATCTCTGCCTTCCTTCTCATGCCAGTGAGTTCATAATACTTGGACAGCATTTGGAAAATTATGTGTTCTATTGTTCTTTTATAGATGGAGGGATATCAACTGAATTACCCAGGTTTTACAGCACAGTAATTATTAGCAGAATCTGGCTTCGTGTTTCTAAATATTTTAGTATTTTATGACTATAAAAGAGAAGACATTCTGCTATATTTCAGCTGCTAAACGATTTTTTTAACTAGAGTCTCAATGACCCCTTCTTAAAATTAGTCCACTGCTTGATTTGTATTCCACAGAGTACTCATTACAGCTGCCATTAGTGCACAAAATCCCATGAACATATAAAATTACCCTAAAAATTGGTAATTTCAAGCTTTCATTAGAAGGTCTTTTTCACAGGTTGAAGTCAGTCAAACATTAAGTAATTAAGGCAATTTACTGTAGCGTGACTATGTTTTCAATATATTCCCACAAGAAATGCCATGGGAGACATCTATAATAAAATTTTCTTATGAAGATTTCTTTTGCTTTTGTACTGTTTTGGAGATGGAATTGCTGAGAACATGGCACTTGAGTCTGAGCATTCCCCAAGAGCTTTTAGCCTGCCAGTCTATTTGAAGTTGTTTTGACAATTTTGCAGCAACTGAGCATCACCAATATCACTTAGAGACAGTAGTCCTGCTTAACAAAAGCCCAGTAAAGTCACCTCTATTTAGGATTGTGTTAATTTCCCTTAGAGACTCTAGAGGGTACAGGTATAGAAAGCCTGCTTTGCTACTGGGTTTATTTTGCTTTGTTATTGTGTTTATTTTCTTTACCATTATCTGCCCTCACTGCTCACAGATGTCTGGACCCTTGAAGGGTGCTCTTTTACAAATACTGCATTCTTTTTATGTGCAGACAAAGAAAATTAGATGAAGTCACAGTTTCATTTCCTTATAGTGACCAGAAAACAGAGAATAAACCAAGGGAATATACAGAATGTTGGATTAGCCACTGCTGTAGGCTATAAAGACTCCAGATATTCTAGAACTATGTTGATTAGTAATTAGCACAAAGCAGATGGGAAATCATGCTGTCTCCCCAGGAACTTAATGCAAACTAGTTCCAGTATTTATATGATGTTGAGACTACCCTGCTAAAATGTGTTTTAAATAAATAGCAGAACTGAAATTATCTTGACATTTCAGTTAAAAATAGGTAAAACCAAATATTGAATTGGAAATTAACTTCAAGTTTATGCTGAAAGGAGATCAAGACTTCTTTATATTAATAAATAATTATTATAATTATTCTAGGGTTTAAATCCTATTTAATTTTTACAATATGCTTTTAAAGATATCTGCTTTAAATCTAGGCTTATTTGCCATTTTTTAAGAGGACTAAATCTGCTCCTGTTCAATACAGACTTTGAATATGATTAATGAAAGATTCATTCTCAACTTGACTGGTATACTGCTACCATATATATCACAGAATGTTGTTTACTTTTGTTATTCAGAAGATTGGATGTTCAGAGAATTCCAGCTCTAAAGGCTAAGGAATTTGGGCTATTTTGCAAAGTTGTTCTGAGGTGATCCCATAAGTCAGACTAGGAATTCCCTCCTTTTATTTCTTCCTATCATATCAATCCTGTTATAAATATGAAGAAATATGCTCTCTGGTTAAGTGGGCCCAGAAATTTTGGGGATGAGTGGATGATTAATACTTCTAGTATTAATTAGAGGTAATTGATTAATGCCTTTTATGGGAAAAGAATAATCAACAAATATTCTCTTGTGAGAATAACTTAAATTAGTATTTCTGATACCAAATCTAACATACATTGCTGTTAGGCTGTCAAGACTGTAATAAATGCCCAATAATGAGAGAAAATGGAAGACAGGATGAAATATTTCATATTTTGTAAACTTTGAAATCCTCAAATTTCATCCTCACTGGAAAAAAAAAAAGCAGTACACAGGAGGGTTATGTTGGATAAAGTCTTTGTTGTTTTGATACAAACAAGTTTTGTAAAACAAGTTATGGTTTATGGACTAAGAATCCTTACTACATACATACAAATGCCTTCCAGGACTTCAAAAGAAATATAAAACTCCTCTGACAGAAGAATAAAAAAAAGCTTTAAAATATTTTTCTTCTACATCCTCAGACCATAATAAACTAGAATAAACTTTCAAGAATTGCTTATTTTTGTATACAATTATTTCTCTTTCACAGATTGTTTCAAAGAGAATGATCAGAGTGATCCTGAACCCTCAGGAGACAGCACCAGATACTATCAATCTATTAAGAAACATTTTGAGGAGAAAAAAAGTGGGTCATCATCTTTTGTGTCCTCCATTGAAGATGAGCAAAAGCCCTTGTTCTCTGGGATAGCTGATTACCCACCTGTAACAGAGAAAACCACAGAGATGGACTTTGAAGAAATTGATCACGACACAGAAGAAATTCTTATTGACAAAAGAAGCAGTTCTTGCAAAGGTAATCTGGCTGTTTCTATTTAGTAAAGTTTGAGCAGACATCTTTTTAGTCTGATTAACAAAAATAATTTTCAGAATGGTTCTCTTGATCCTTTACATAATATTTAGTCCAAGAGAAAAATATCTTAGATCAAAAATCATTATTTCTCAAGAGAATTAATATAGTTTAATTCAGTAGGAACTTGATTACAATTCTGTGGGACTGGCTTGTACACCATCCAAAAGGTCACTATACAATCAACTTGTAACTGAACTACATAAGTAATTTAAACAAACTACAAAATTATCCACTGGTATTGGACTTCACTGAGTGCCCATTGATGATAGCTGCACTCAAAGCAGTACAGTATCTCCCAAAGGGTATTTGATGTGCCAGGGCTGATGACAGTAAAAAAAGTATAGGTAATGAGAGCCAGCCTAACTAAACTTAGTGATAGATGCACATGCACCAAAAAGAGGTTTTCAGATAGCTATTTTTAGTCTCTGCAGTGAAAGGGCACAACAAAAATTAAGTGAAAAAAATCATAATAGCTTGAAAGAATGCTATCCTGTCTTGCTGCACCTGTTGGTTAAAGGAGTGCTGTTACACCAGACGGAAGAAAATCATGACTTCCATAAGTAACACACAAGAATAAAGATTTGAGCTTTCATATATGACAAATGATCAGGAACTATTTAACAATCTCAGATACTTTCACATAGAGATAAGTCACATAATTAAAATTACATCTAATATACTAAAATATTAATTTTCTCAGTGATGTGAAAGGAAATTAATGAAAAAACCTGTATTAATATACAATTTAAATATCGCTGCAAGTTCATTTGTAATTCTTTCAGTCTGAAGGAAAGAATTACATATTTATTGTTTAATGTTGTTTTCCTGAGCAGTTTCCATTGAGACAATTCAACCATTTAACCATCATTCAATAAACTTTAGGCTTCTAGGCTATCATTTTAAATAAGCCTAATGTTTAATCTGACCAAACAATGATTTTAACATCTCAGAGTTATGAATATATGAAGTCTGGTCTCTTTAAGTTAAGGCCCTATAAATCCACACCACATAAACTTGTTGCATACATACTGTAATTGGAAACCTTTCCTTTCCCCTACCAATAGCCAGAAATGTGTCCTTGCAGCTATAGCAACATTTTCCAAGGCAACCTATTGCAGATTTTATTTGAGCTAAATTTAGCATATCTAAAGGTTACATATTTTGATTAAGACCACAATCTTTTTCCCACTTTGTAATTTAGCACTTCTAGTAACGTTATGCAAGGTAATGAGCTTTCTTGCAACATTTATAAAACCTTCAAGGTCAATAAGATTAGCTTTTCCTGATATATGTTTTAAACTAAATTCTTACTTCGGCTATTAGAGATTGATTATGACTTACCGTAAAAGTAGTTATAAACATAATGAAATTGTGAAAAAAACTCTGCTTTTATGTACCCTAATATATTATGGTACCTAATAAATCTTGGATACAAATGCACTTGTATAAAGCTAGTCCAATTCGTTACCACTGTGACTGATACATATTTAATTATTTTTGTTTTGCTTTAAGCTTTGGTCATCACTTCAATGAATGGAAAGAAAATTAATAATGCATTGTATAATTTGGCAGAATCAGTATAAATGTCTCTTTCATAATCTTAGAATGGAACTTTTAAATTTTGAACATATGGCTCTTTTGTGAAGATCTGGGAATTTTTCTGTAGCTGTTAGCTCACGTGAAAGAAAAATGCTATTTTCACTTGGTCATTATTTGGGCTAAAAGACAGATTATTCAATTCTTCTGGTGAACCTAGTTATACATTTATTGACTTAGTTCCCAGTCTTTTCAAGCCCTGGAAGACCAGAGTTGGTTATACAGCTGTAGCTGCTGATGGGCTTTTCTGAGGTTACCAATGAATATGGAATACCTGAAAAGACATTTAGATGAGTAACACCATATTTTATAGAGTATTAACTTGCTTACAGTGTGTGAACTTATTTTGTTGTTTCAGTGTCAAATCACTTGCTTTGTCACAAATTAAGTGATTTGACACTTAATTTGTGACAATATTATTACAATATTCTCCAAATACATATTCTGGGACAAAACCAGCTGTGATTTCCCCAGGATAATCCATGTCATTGAAAAGCTGTGATTTTAATGAATGATTTATTGTGTAAAATAACCAACATCTTTTACAACATCCATGTTTTACAGGACATTAAAAAGCAGTGAAATGCTCTTGAAATTCACTGCTTATAAGTCTACTGGATTTACAAAACCCATTGCACCTAAACTCATAGTTTGAGACTTTACCCCTCAATTTTTCATAGTATATTCCATTCAGTTTGCAGAGAGATTTCCAGCTTTTCCTTGGACACTGCAAATTGTACTATGTGTGCCTCCTAAAACCAAATTACTAAATGCTTCTGTGACACCTTTTATCTCTTTTTTTCCATTGGCTCAAGCTCTGGGGAAGCAGAACAGTTTTTTTGTGTAGCCAAGATGAAATCTATTTCCTCTTCCTTCTGCCCAGTGCATAAAATCAGTTACTGGTGGTCACATGAAATTCAAACACTCTACAGCTCCAGGAAACCTTCTACCACCTGCTAACCAAATATCAGATAATACAATAACAATCTTTTTCTGGTAAAAACAAAAAGAAAGACAGAGAGAGAAGAAAGTCTCTTACACTTGAATCATGTAGTGAGAGCTCCCCTTCCTGGCTAAATATACTTAAAATACTAAATCTGAGTGGGAACTGCTTTTTTTTTTTTTTTCTTTACTTAGAGAAACACTGCTCAATGTCATGTTTGAAAAGGATTAGCTATTAGCATTTGGACAAAGCTCTTACATGTCACCCACACTGTGGGGTTTTTTTCTCTTTTCTTTGAAACATGGCTCTAGCTGCTATGGTTACTTAGAAAAATTTCACAAGTGTGAAATGAATGTAACCTATGCTGAGTTAACAGCATGCAGTGCCAAGAGAAGTGTAAGGAGAAGCTCTGAGCAAATCATTCAGGGACTGATGTGGGATTCAAATCCAACTGCAGATGCCTTATAAGCAGTCAAGAATTTTGCCCAGCTGTATGCTGAAGCAGCAGCCTGGGTGCAACAAGAAGTTTAATTTGTTGTATAACTTCCTGTAGTTAAATAATTACAAATACAACTGTAATGGGAATAGTATTGAGCAGATGTTAAAATTTAAACAGCCTTTTTTATCACATCAAAGAAGAATGAGTGATTCTGACCAGTTTTGACTGTTTGCATGACAGATTAACTCAGAGTAAACAAGGGCTATGGGGAGCAGGGTGAGCTGTAGAAAAAGCACTGTTCAACCTAAGTAAGTCACCTGTAGGCTCTGCAGAGGTCACAGCAAGATCTTCATTCTATACTTGATAAGTCCAACAAGTATATCCCCATGATAATCAATGTGTAACGTTTCAACAACTTGGTGAACAGGAGAAATGGCATAGAGCCAAGAATGTAACTAATTAATAAATCCACAGATGTGTAAGTTAAGTAAACTGAGAGAGGAAAGAGAAATAGCGCAAACCAGAAGTCCAAGCAAAAGTAGAGTGTCCCTGAGCTCTGTGTGGTAGTCATGTGTAGTGCTTGGTCACAGAGATCCAAGAACTGGGAGAGTCAAGAGGGATGAAATTTGGGTGCAGCAGGTAAGATCTGGAATAATCATAACCATTTTTTTACAAGGGGCTGGAGTTAAACAAATATAAATACTCATATAAGGAGTATTTTTACATACATCATGTTTACCATGAAGCTTCATTTAATATCAAAGTGATCTCTGGCTGACCCAGAAATGCTGAATATTTCATTCTTTTAGGAGTCTGAAATCCTTAAGCAAAATGAACAGGCACCTTTCACCCCACAGTACCGTAGGAATTTCAGAGATGTGCTTTATACAGAACTGAATGGATTGGGTGGGAGAGTAGTGATGCTAAAAGCAAGATCAATGAAAATCAAATTCCTTTATGAGAATAATAAGCAGTACCCTTTTGAAAGCAGCATGAGCTGCATTGTCTCAGAGAAAACACATTACACTTCACCAACCTTAGTGTTACAGTTATGGGTAAGAAAGGCAGCTCCCTGAGGCCTGGCACCTTTCCCTAGTGGGGACATTCCAGTGCACTGTACCACATGCCCAGTGCTGCAAATTCAATGCAGCAAATCCTTCTTTCACACCAAAGAGCTAAGCAGTGAATACACTCCAATAGCACATTCAAGGGCAAGAGAAGGCTTCTTAGGCCTCTGAAGCACACTATCAAATCACATTCAAATACATCATTTATTGCCTTTAGGTTAGAACAAAAAATTCTATTTTCAGTGAATAAAAAAATTGCTAAAAAATTTCTGAGAAAATTTGGGATCCATTTGTAAAATAATAGAAACAAAACTAAAGAGAAGCTTTCAGTGGCAAAATTCTGATGATGCTGACTAGAAAAAGCTGCTTGTTATTTGCAGCTTCAAAATGTTAGCATGTATGTGACCACTTTCATCTTTCCTTAAGGAGTGTTAAGGAACAAAGAGAGAGGTTCAGTCTCTCTGGCCAATGTACTAATTTAACTTTCCATGTTTTGAGAAACATAGTAAGTGGGATGCTTGAGAAGTGTCAACCTCTCTCTGAATCTATGTATATAAATCTATATTTTTTATATCTTGTTGCTTTTGTTGGTTTTTTTTCATCAGACATCAACAAAAGAAACTGGGAACAGGAGAACATCCAGGAGTACCAGGACTCCCCAGTTCAACCAGCATTATCCCATGTTACATGGGGAATCTGTGAAACTGAAAGTGATTTTATATATGGGGAAGTGGAGAATCGATTAGATTTACTTCAAGAACAACTTAACAGGTAAAAATAAAGAGAAAAGAGCCTATGTGTGAAAGAGTACATAATACAACTGATATTGAAGATGCTACAGGAGGAATGAGTTTGTGCAGGATCTTCAGAAGCTCAAAAGTACAAAAATATGCATGATGCAAATATCACTTTTTCATGTGTCTGTATTCTGAGAAGGCTGCATATCACCTAAGTTAGGCTTTCCAGAATCTTGGAAAAACAATTCTGGAAATCTGGGTACACAATTTTTAATCGTTGCCAGAATATTCATGTCGTTTGCCTCTAGGTACACACATTAGCTACTCGGAATGGCTTTGCAGTAGAGCCCTTTTCCTCAGGTAATTGTTTTAAACCATCTTTTTAACTAAGTTGTACTGAGACACCTTAAATTGTTAAATTTAAATCTCACCTCATCAAGAGTGCTGTTCCTAGATCACAGAACCATCAAACAATTTGGGTTAGAAGGCACATTAAAGATCACCTAGTTCCGACCCCCTGCCATGGGCAGGGACACAAAAGAGCAATTTTCAGTATCTTCAAGATCTGAAGTACTTTTTCTTTCCTGGAGACTCAAAGTGCACTAGCTGCCTGCTTTTTAAAATGTATTGCATATGAATTCCCTTTTTGATGCATTAACTCTTTTTGCAACTCTGTAATAAGACATGGGAGTATGCAAAAGCACAATACTTATACCTGTTACAAAAGAAAAATTATACTTTCTTTATCAGAGACCAGAATCACCTTTGCTTAATATATTACTTTTTACTGGCAGCTAAGCAGCACAGCTTAGAGCATCTTAAAAATATGGATACACAATTTTGATCCATCCTGCACTGTAATTTACCATGTAACTTCACTTAATTTTAAATTTCCCTATGCTCAGGACCATTGATTTTTTTCATTATTTTCACTCTGTAATTCCATTACTTTTAATATTTTTCCATGACAAATACTATGACACACACTCAGTCCTAATCATACTTTAGTAGTTATTCAGTGGCATTCTGGGCTGTATATTTTAGCAATCAGCTTAAAGCCAAGTTAACTGCATATTGATTCCTTCATCCACCAGAAGCCAATCAAACAAGAGTATTTTTCATTCCTGAATATGGCATAATGCATTAAAAAGACATTTTTAACACTTAACCCTAAACTGCTGTAATTTCTAATTAAAGTCCAGTAATCTAAGTAACTGTAAATGTCACATAACTAAATGCCTGCAGGATCCCCGTCAATGGTGCATAGTCTTTTAGTAACATTTCATTTCCTGCAATCTTAAAGCTCTTGAGACTGAACTTATACCTCAAAGTTACCATAGTTTTATCATGCAAGTTGTCAGTATTTTCTTCTGTCAGAAAATATAATTTGCTGATAAATTAAGAATTAAATTCTTATGATGCATTTTATTATATCACTTTATTCTTTAAACTATTCTCATGTTTTTAAAGCTTTTCATGCTTTTGGTATTTGGGGCCTTGCTGGATTTTCTACAAATACAACAGACAATATCCTTTCCTGCCTTTGTCACTTCTGACTTGCTAGCTTTAAAAGCATGGTTACGGCTCCATGAATTTTTCCATGCCAAGTTAGAGGCTTGGCATAACACTCAATTATTAAATAGACATAGAGGGCTAGAAAGGAATATGTCCCTAGAATTACCTCTGTTTCTCTTCTTTAAGCAATTGGAATTTCATGGACACTATGAGCCAAGCATTTAAGGTTCTCTTATTTGTTTGGGTAGCATGGATTTTTTTTAATTTTGGAGAATGGAAAGTGAACCTTATATGCAATGATGATGAATAAACACTACCAGAGACACTCTTTCATTTGAAGTACAAGGAAACATTCAAGTACTCACAGAGTAAGAGGGGAGCAATTTTAGAGGTAATTCAAAGCAAAAAATAATCTCGAATGTATATCCTCCAATGCTCTTATTCACTGAGGGGTTAAGGCCCAGGTACAGCAGGTGGAAGTTCTCTGGATGGTGGCATGCTGCTGCTCCTGCAGCCTTTTGCCCTGTGGTATCAGCACTGTGCTTGTGTGAGAACAGTACATTGGCAAGTAGCAAAGAACCCAAGGGTGCTGACCAAGAGGGCAAGAAGGGCATGTCTGACTCTAACAGAAGTCTGGGTTTGGGCCATTTTTTTGGGGAACTGATGCCACAAAACCATCTTTCCCCCATGAAGGAAGAAACAGCATCCCAAATACACTTTGGTCATACCTTTTGGATTCATTTCACAGATGCTTTTATAAATAAATGATACAGGCAATGGACAACTCCAAGAGGATAAAAAATAACATCAGTGCAGCACATGGTAAAAGCAAAAATCTGACAGCACGAGATCAATTCTGCTACTGTAGGGAGCCCAAGTAGTAACATTCACAACATTAAAGGCTGCTGACAAAGATTTGTTTACTCTGTCAGAAGCTCAGTTGCTGTACAGAAGGCTGTATTATCTGCATTACCATCTGTCAGCATGTGCTGTAGCCCTCCAGCAGCTGGGAAGGTACAAAAGGCATTACCTTTTCCTGAGTTTGTCACAGATTTTGGCAAGACCATTTAAAAATCATTTCAGTGCTGTGGAATTGTAAGTATGAACAACATAACCAACTCAAGTGTTTCAGAAGTCATATACAAAATTATAAAAAGGTGAAAAACATTTTTAAACATACAAAATTTGAACATTAGAAATGCTGACATTAATTCTGAGGCCTGCATAAGTTTGAATAAATTTTCACAGTAATGAGAATTGGGCAGTTGTATTTTTGATGGTTTTGGAAGCATCCTTCTTTTTTCTAACTGTGGAAAAACACAAATGTGGTTTTCTGCTTAGTTCAGTGCATTGTATCAGCATGTCAGAATTCATTGTCAGATGCATCAAAATAAAGTCCCATGCCAGCCAGCACAAATCAATTTAGTTACAATGAAGAGAACACATTCCAGTTATTTTCAACCAGATACCCAGTCCCCCGTGCTGCTTCTTGTTGCAAACCTGAGGCACAGTGATGAACTCATTCTTAGTGTAGCAAAAACCAGAGAAAAGCTTGCAGGCATGTTCTGCAAAGGAAAGGGAGAGTCAGAAGCTTTGGAAGGACTCCGTACTCCCTCTACTGTTCTCTCCTATTTAATACATGTTCAAGCCACATCAAGCAATGGTTTCACTGGTAAACTGCAGATCCCTCTTGAACACCTCTGTAATCAGTGTGTAAAATACACCTTTTCCTGGCCATTAGCTAACTGATTTCATATTCCCTCTCTAGGCTTGAATCCCAAATGACTGCTGATATCCAAACCATCCTGCAGCTTCTGCAAAGGCAGTCAGCACTCATTCCACCTGCCTATAGCATGGTGACAGCAAGTGCAGAGTATCAAGAGCCAGCAGTCCAGGTCATACAAAAGCTTCAGCCTTCGGCATCAATTAAAACAGACAGAAGTTTCAGTCCTTCATCTCAGGTAAGTACATGTTCATAAGATCAAAAGAGGTTTCCTGGCTTTTTTATTTTATGAGAAAGAAATGCACCAGTCTGGTGCTGGTTCACTAGTTTAAGGAATATGAAATAATTATTTTGACCTAGCACCTCCACAGTGGGCTTAAACGCCACAGCTTCAGAGGCCACATTTTCTATGAGGGTTGTAGAGACTCATAATCAGACAGATTTACTTCATTGTCAGTTTTTTCATAACAGTTAGCAGAAAAGGAATCCAAGTGGTTAGAATGTTCAGAATTATGCGATTCTGGAGTTATGCTCTAAAACAGAACTTCATATTCCAGAATGTTGATATTCATACTCTTAGACTGGGTCTCAAGAGTAATCAGTCCTTCAGAAAGGGCTGCTAATATGTGTGTCTTGATGTCATATTAGCAAGTCTGAGGGGAGGAAAAGATATGCAGACTTCTACAATTAATCAGCAGTATTGCATTCAATTACATTAAATCAAATGCAATACCATGTAAAAAATGTTTAATTTTCGAAAATTATTTTCCGTGGACCATCTGAGTGTGCTAATTTTGAACAGAACAAGGGCCTGGAAGAGACCAATGTAATTATTACCATCTTGGTTTTTCTCTTCCCTTACAGTGTCCTGAAATTTCAGATGTTGAAAAATCAAAACTGAAATCCAAAGAATCCTTCTCAAGTGGAGTGCATCTGAACACAGCCTCAGAAGACAACCTGACTTCCTTTTTAGACCAAGAACGCGACCAGTCTGTAGAGCATCCCCCACAGCCTTGTAAAACTTGTCTCCCGCCAATTAGGCACCCTTCCTTACCAGAATCTTCACTAAGCACTGTAGGAATCTTGAGTCTTCATAGGCATGTTTCTGATCCTGGTCTTCCTGGGAAATAGTACTTTTATACTATTACTTCACATAAAAATGTAAGTGCTTTTAATGGCTGTTTCTCCTTTTTTTTTTTTTTTAATTTAAATCCTCTATACTTGACTCAGGGGCTACAAGGAATATACCATTATATGCAAAAGTACTGTATATTTTCCTAAATCTGAAGCTTGTAAGGTAAAGTTGAGCAGTTCTGATGTAAATATATATATACACACACTAACTGTATGTTCCAAATGTAAAACTGCCAGCATTCTCAAGGCACCTTATATTTTTATTTTTTTTTAAAAAACATGCATGTTCTGAAATTACAGTTTACGTTGCATGGAGATTACCATTTACTGCTGTCATGGAAATAGTATTTTATTGTGGATATGTCTCCAGAGCAAATAGGAGACCAATAACAATAATTCATATAGAAAAACTCCTACCTGACCAAGCTAAAATTTAAGAAAAATGCTCTTCTAGCTCACTTTTGAAACTTGATTTATCTTTCTTGTAGTGAGCTTTTTCTAATACATCACAATGAGTCTGAATCTAAAGAAAGAATAAAGTAGCCAAGTCTTCTGGGCTTGAAACAATTAGGACAGAGAGCACAGCCTCCTTCCAAACTAGTTGAAGTAGGGTAGTATTTTAACAGAGAGGAAAACTGCCATATGGTGGAAAGTCTCACCATAGGTCACATCCACAAAACCACATTAAATTGAATCATTTGTTTCCATCACATATTGGGTTTTGGTTTTTGTATTGTTATTTTTTTAATTGCATCATAGAATTCAGCTGTGATGAGCAGACAGGTACTCTTCATCTGTCACACAAACATAATCGAATGCAATAAACCTAATTTCTATGTAATGCAGAAGACTGTGTTCCTTTTGTTCAATACAAATTATTAACAATGTTTTAATTTTAAAATACTTTACACATTTTTGGTTTGTAATTATTAGGGTGGCTGTTTGCAGTTACCTCTTTGTACTGACTGGCCCCTCTACAATGCTCTCACACACACACACGCCTCACACACGCTGTGGACGTGTGCATGTGTGTATTTTATAGATGTACATAGGTGTGTATGTATGTGTATGTGTATATATATTTATATACACACATGCACACAAGTGTGTGTATATACCTACACTTACATGTAGGAGTATAGATATAGAGCTATATATATATATATGTATATATGTAAAATCACTTTCAGGAACAATTGTAAACTTTCTTATTATAAAATAAGTAAGCTTAGCTTGTGTCCAAAGCTGACTACATTAGAATAAAATGATCTAAGGTCTGTAGGCTTTAAATACAGTATGTACTGTATGTGCATAATGCTTTGTGAATACTTAGATTTAATTTTATTAAAATATTATTCTGCTTCAAATGTTGTGTTTATTTTAGAAGGAAATGACATTTTTATGACTACTTCCAAATATTTTTAAATGTCCAGATGATTTTCTAATCTTATAGTTTTAACGTGAAGTTCCTCTAGCATGCGTACTGTTCACAGAAAAGCATGTAATCCAGTTAGAGGGGGAGCACTTAAATTTTGCCTAAAATCAAGGTAAACCCTCTGTCCTAAATCAGTGCTACAGAGAGATGCAATAGTGGCTGTCCCTCATATAGATACATTCCTTGTGTATTGGGGTCAGAATGAAACACGACACTTCAATCATACACAGGCAGTAGATAAACCCAAGGTAGTGAATCTTTCCCCATTTAAAATTAGTGTGTGTTAAGCTACTGAGCATGGCTCTGCTTTACCTTTGCTTTTAAGGATACCAAAATTAAGTCAATACCTTTGTCACTGAAAAGATAACCAACCCTTCCCATACAAGATCAAATTTTCTACTGTGTCAGGCTACTATTGGTTGTTGAAAGTGCCAAATGGCACAACAGGCTGACTGTTCTTCTACCATGATGACACGGAGGCTGAACTGCTCAGTGCCTTGCAGGATCAGATCCTAGTATCAGGAAAATTAATACACAAACTCCAGAGGTTTATGTCCAAAAAGGAGACAGAGAACTCCTGCATCTTTATTCGAATAAAGGGAAGAAGAGTCCCCTGGCGCACTTGCCTGCGGGGTTTTCTCTCTGTTTCACAGGGGGCAGCCTCCTTTTATCCCGAGCTCCGGGCCGCACGTGGCCCTCTTCTTTTCCCGTTAGCTGAGGTACTAGGAAGGCACTGCCTTCCCGAACTGCCTACCACATATCCCCCCTGGAACCTGTCATTTTACCCTAAAGCTCAGAAACTCAGGCTCGTGCAGTCCCTTGTCTATTTCAGGAGCAAAGCTGTCTGGGCTCTGCAACAAACTTGCTGCTTGAGGTTAGTAAAGACATTAAGACCCATTTCAAAGACGTTAACATCCATACCCTCATCCATGGAATTGTTTGTAAAGACATTAGCACACATCTTTCTTCCCACTAGGGACCACTCAGAATCTCTGCCTGCATATACTTCAATTGAAACAGGAGTGTTGGATAACAAATACCTTCTGGGAGGTTTTGTTTGGGTTTTTTTAAATAGCAAGTGTTGAGGACTTCTGCTCTGTCTCAGCCTGGTAACTAACACTAATGTCTGTTACAAGAAACAAGTTAGCACATTTTCTAAAAAGGCATTTGTTATGCTGCATTCTAAAAAGAGTGGTATAAAATAAAAATAAAATTAATGAGAAAAGTATAATGCATGAGCATTGCTTTACAAAAGCAACTTTGTCCAATTTTATCACTTGGTATTTCTCATTACTGCAAAGAGATTGAGCAAAACAGGTGGCCTGAGGGAGGAGCATTGAGGAGGGAAGAGGAAGAGTGACAACTACTGCAGTCAATCAAAGTGAAGGAAAAGCCACACTTACTCCATTTTTTTTTTTTTTTTGGCTCAAAGAGATGTTGTTCTTTGCTTTGTCCTTGTCCCGAGGGAAAAAAAAAATCTCAAATGGGTGCAAATAAAGAAGACTTAAAGTTATGGAGATTCTAAGCTCTCTGCCAAGGAATGCAGAAAAGATGAAAGTATAGTTGCAACACTCTAGCTGCCCCTCTCTTGCCACAGAAAGATCTGATTTCTCAGGTAACTTTTTCCTTGTTGAAGTTCCATGAAGATCCACTGCTTCAAATTTTTTTTTCTTCCAGAAAGAGGTAAAAACCAGTGAGTATGGAAATATATTAATTTTCTAAACAGCAAAATTTGCCCCTTTGATTTGCAGGTGATTTTGCTGGGTGTTTTTTGGGGTGAGGTTTTGAAGGGGTGGGCCTCCCAATAAGTCCAGTCTTGTTTTCACTTTATAGAAATGGGTCTGTGTTATCCAAATCAAACTAAGAATAATGTTAAGGGCTGTATACCCAACAGAGTTATAACACATCCATAGAAGCTTTCAGAACTTTAGGAGCAAGTTTTGGGTTTGCTTGAACTTAGGAACAGTTGGCTATGTATATTAAAAACCTGTGGCTAAAAATACATATGAATTATAAGGTGTAGATATAGAGAAGTCTCCTGGAAATTCAGGAATAGCTAAAGTAGCTGAAGTACAAAAGCAATGTGGACAATCACTTCAAATGTGAGAGGTGAGACTGTACATATCAGCACAGCTCTTGATGAAGTTAATTGGCTCCTAGCAGTTACGGGTGTAGTTCAACATTTAAAGCAAAGGACAGGTTGTGATGCTTTTCGATAGTTAAGCTGTGCAGCAACCTGAACTATTTGGATGTGCACATTCATCTACAGGCACAGATTTACTGTAATACACAGTAGTCATGTGTCTCAACCCAGCTGCTGTTTCCTGGAAACATACACCCAACTGCATGTCTCTTTCCATGTTCTCTTGTTGTTCACTTTGCAAGTGCATTTTCTGGTCTCCCACTTCACTGCTGGCTCTCCACAGATGAACCTCTCTTCCCTTTTCCTGCTGAACTGTGCCCTAGCAATTTCATCTCTCTGGTGAGCACTCATCAAAGTTCCTGTCTCATTCACCAGCATCATAAGTAGCATGCAAAAAGCTGAAATGCACTGCTTGGCATAGCCTCTGGTGCCTGCTGAGGTGAAGCAAATGGAGTCTTGCCCACTGATAAATTGTAAGTCACTTATTGGAGCTGCTGAGCTCTAAAATTCTGAACACAAATAGAATTGTAGGAGACTGCAATACCAGTAAAACAGAAGGAACAATTCCTCCCGTGACTGGTGTACTTAATACCACACCTGCAGATCAGCACCCCTAATCTTCCCATCCTCTCTGTTAAATATTTATAAATATTCACACACTGTGAGCACTGTGTAAGAATGTACACTGCATGTTGCAGTGTGGTGATGTGCTGTGCAGAGCTGTGCTGGGCAGTGCAGTGATGTGCAATGAAGTGCAATGGTGTGCAGTGCTGTGTGCTGATGTGCAATGACGTGCGGTGCTGTGCAGTGCTGTGTGTTGATGTGCAGTGCTGTGCAGTGCTGTGCAGTGCTCTGTGGTGCTGTGCAGTGATGTGCAGTGATGTGCAGTGCAGTGCTCTGTGGTGCTGTGCAGTGATGTGCAGTGATGTGCAGTGCTGTGCAGTGCTGTGCAGTGCTCTGTGGTGCTGTGCAGTGATGTGCAGTGCTGTGTTCTGAGGTGCAGTGCTGTGCAGTGCTGTGTGCTGGTGTGCAGTGCTCTGCGGTGCTGTGCAGTGCTGTGCAGTGCAGTGCTGTGCAGTGCTGTGTGCTGGTGTGCAGTGCTGTGCAGTGCAGTGCAGTGCAGTGCAGTGTTGTGCAGTGCTGTGTGCTGGTGTGCAGTGCTCTGCGGTGCTGTGCAGTGCAGTGCAGTGCTGTGCAGTGCTCTGTGGTGCTGTGCAGTGATGTGCAGTGCTGTGCAGTGCTGTGCAGTGCTGTGTGCTGGTGTGCAGTGCTGTGCAGTGCTGTGCAGTGCAGTGCAGTGTTGTGCAGTGCTGTGTGCTGGTGTGCAGTGCTCTGCGGTGCTGTGCGGTGCTGTGCAGTGCAGTGCAGTGCTGTGCAGTGCTGTGCAGTGCTCTGTGGTGCTGTGCAGTGCTGTGCAGTGCTGTGCAGTGCTGTGCAGTGCTGTGCAGTGCTGTGCAGTGCTGTGCAGTGCTGTGTTCTGAGGTGCAGTGCTGTGCAGTGCTGTGTGCTGGTGTGCAGTGCTCTGCGGTGCTGTGCAGTGCAGTGTTGTGCAGTGCTGTGTGCTGGTGTGCAGTGCCCTGCGGTGCTGTGCAGTGCAGTGCAGTGTTGTGCAGTGCTGTGCAGCACAGTGCGGTGCTGTGCAGTGCTGTGCGGCAGCCGTGACAGCTGGGCCACGTCCCAGCTTCGTCCCTGCGCTCCAGCCGAGCAGGGAAGGGCAGCGTCGGGTCTGTAGCGGGGCTGGGCGTTGGCACTGCGCAGCCTTTGTGATAGCCGAGGGGAAAGCTGAGTGCTCCTCCCCTGCGTTGCCAGAGCGACTGCTGTGAACCCTGACACCAATTTCAGTTACATCTGAACGGGACAAAGGTCTCAGAATTCAGTGTAAATGTCCAGGAGAGCAATAGTCAGAGTATTTCCATTATTCGCTGTCAGAGCAGGAGCGCAGCCATCATCTGTGCAACCTCACACTAACTGGAATAAACAAGTAGAATTCTTTATCTCTGGAAGTTTCAAATGTCCTTTTAATGTAAGAGCACAGTACTGGCACTCTTAGAGCCAGTAAATGGTTGTTTTGGAATTAATATGCAGCCTGATTTACCACCACAGCGTACACAACAAAGCAAACACACAAACAACCCATCTGCACACACTGAGTCCTGCAGGCTCCTGAGACTGAGCAAGGAAGGCTCATGGATCTTCTAGCTAAGGTGCTGGAGGCAGAAGAAAAAGTACTAGGGGGAAAGAAATTATGATTTTTACAGAAATCTTTCAAGGGAAACTTGCATAAAGTAGAAATGAAAAAGTAATGATGAAGTAACAGTGAAACCGGAGATAAGGAGAAAGAACAATGAAACGAAAGTAAAACCAAATTAAGTTATTCTACAAAAGAAGCCTCCAGCTAAAGGAAGCTCCTCTGAGAGCAGACTACTGCAGCACATCTCAATGTGACAAGCAGCTGAGGGTACAATTTGAACCCCAGAATACTTTAGGCTGGGAAAGGACCTCTGGAGATAGCTGGCTTTCTTTTAAAAGCATGACATTAAATCAAGGACACTGTCAAGCAAAACATTGAGTATTTCTATTGAGGAAATTTCTGCTATTTCTCTGAGCAATATATTCCAAAGTCTAATTGTTTCTAGAGTGGATAATATTTTCTTCTTACACCTGGAGATATTTTCCTCTAAAGAAACATATTCCAATTCCCCTTTGTCCTCTGTACCCCAGTGAAGAATCATCCAGCTTTTAGAAGCTGAAGAGCTATTGGTGTCCCAAGATAGGTTCTCTCACCCAGTTTGCAAGATGCTGATCTACACAGAGAATCAAGGTATTTGATTTATTTACAGTTCTGCCTTGCACAGAAAGAGGTGCTTGGTGGCAAATTCACAAAGTCAGCACCATGACTGTCAACATTTTTTTACATTTTAGCAGACAAAGGCATTAACGCTCATTGGCCACAACCTACAAAGTTTTTCATATTAATTAGTATTTCTTCTATTGGTTAGACGATTCCCTCGCTTCTTATACTGGTTAGTCCACATACCCAGTCTTTCCTTTCTTCCGAGTCAGGGTTTCCCAGATTGGTGGTCTGTGAATCAGTGGTCACAATCTCCTCATGCCAGGATTATCTTCTACAGCTGATCTCAGCACAATTACTGAGCTGTCTTCATTAGTTTTTGCTTTACCTTGGGAGTTCTGCCAAATGTACCTGAGGCCCATAAATTGTGTTCTTTGGGTCTGCTGTCAGTGATACATCCTTATTCCCAAGCTTTGTTACCCTCTCCCTAGCTCTGAGATCATTGAAACATGCCTAAACCCTAGACTTTAACAAGGCAGTTTTACCAACAAGTTATCTTTCTAACACCCAGACATCACTGTGGTTGGATCTCCCCTGACCCTTATTTTCTCCAGGCTTTATAAACGTAGTTCCTTCAAACATGTGACAGGCTCTCCAATGCTGTTTGCCTCTGGACTCTACAAATGTTCAGTCTCTTGAACTGTCCCCGACCAAAACTGAACATGGTAATCCAGACACTGTTTATCATTGTGCCTTACCTCAGAATCACACTGAGGTTCCCCAAAACCCCACGATGGAAACCAAGACTGCTTCTGAAGCTCAGTGACATGTACGATATGGGTGAAATCTCATCTCAGGGGAGACCTTCCAGTACCCTCAGACACCAACCAGGCGCCTCACTGCTGCCTCGGCGTGCCAGGGCGCCCAAAGCTCAGAAGCGCTGTGAGCAGCCCGGGAAGTGAGCTCTCATGAGCCGGAAAGTGAAAGACATGTTTCCGTTTATGATCGGGTTTTTCAACCCACGGTTACTGCTAAAGGTTTCGTTACTGTCAAGGGTTTCGTTTCCACCACTGAGGAGTGGCACTGAGCGCTGCCGGCCGCGGAGCTGCCGCCCGGCCCCGCGCGCCCCGTCCGGGCCAGCCGAGCCCTCACGCACCGCCCTGCCAAGCGAAACCGAAAGCGGCGCCCGTGCCGGGCAGGGCAGGGCGAGCCGGACCGGACCGTGCCAGCGGAGGGCTCGCTGAGGGGCCGCGGCCTCGCTGCTCGCCGGGGCCCGGGCGCAGCGCCCAGCAGCGGCCCGCGGGAGCGGCGGGCGCCGCCATGGCAGAGGGCACCCGGGACGAGCGGTTCCTCTACATGATCTCCTGCTTCAGGCCGCGGCTGAAGCAGTTCATCCAGGTGCAGCCCGTGCTGGACCGGCTCCCCTCGCTGAGCGCGGACGACAGGGACAGGGTGCGTGCGGCCGCCGTGGAGCGCGGCGCGGCGGCGGGCGCGGAGGAGCTGCTGCGGGCCGTGGAGCGGGGGCCCCGCGGCTGCGGCTGGATCCACGAGTTCCTGCAGGCGCTGGAGCACGGCGGCTGCAGCCTGGCCGCCTGCTACGCCAACCCCAGCCTGAGCCAGCTGCCCTCGCCGGCAGAGGAGGCCGAGCACGACCTCTGCGTGCACCTGGTGCAGCTGCTGCACGGCACGCTGGTGGACAGGATGCGCACCGTGCAGGTGGCCAACAAGTGCCTGGAGATGGGAATCTTCCAGGACGAGGACGTGGATCGGGTGAGTCCGGGCGCGGGCAGTGCCACAGGCACCGGCCACCAGGGCCTGTGGGGCAGGTAGGGAGCCACAACTACAAATGGCACAGTAAACGCAAAAATGAAAGGGGAGTTCCCAGACCTGGGTGAAATAGATAAAGGGTCCAGGTAAGCCCGTGAAGACTGTTGACAGTGGGCCAGCAGGTGGGATACCAGCTGAGAGCCTGGCAAAGAAAAATGCCAAGAACAGGGGGTTGGACCAAGACAGTGTCTAAGTGAAGAAATATGTCAGACTTTACTTATCATTTTGCCACAGACCTTAGGCTCAGAAGATCATTGTCTTTTGGCCCTTGAACCATACGAGGAAGTAGTGATGGTCTGTAAAGTCCTAAATAATACTGAGTTAAAATAAAACAAGATTTTCTGTCCCCTTTTTTGCTATAGGTTCACTAAGGACTATCACACTAGACAGTGACGTGAGCAGAAATACCAGTTGGACAAGAGCAAGGAAGTGTTAACGTTTGATGAGAATATTGGCCAGTGTTTATTCCACTTGGCTAAGAGTCACTTGCCTGGAATGTGAAACCTACTTGAAGCTCAAAAAAAAAATTGATATCCTGAAACAGTGTTAGAACAAATTAAAATAATAATTGCCATAGGAATAAGGGGAAAACTGGTAAACTAAGGGTGGAACTAAGTCACATTTGCACTCTGAGCCTTTGCATTCACTTTTGAGGTACTGCATCTCAGTTAAATGGCTGTAAGATACATAATTTTGTCTTGTGACCATCAGGTGGCAGCAATGATCAGATGCACCCTTATTATTAGTAGGGAGACAAACATGGTTACACAGCAGGCAGATGCAGAGGCCTTTTAGGAAGCTGTTGGCTCCATTCCCTGGTAATAGGTCCTCATGTTCCCCTGAGTCATCTTTTTGCTGCTGGTATTTCCACCAAACCGTGTAATACCCTTCACAATCCTGCCAGTTTAAACTCCAGTGGAGTTTAGGCTTTCCTAATGTCTCCCACTTTCCACACACTTCCTTTTAGTCATGTGTCTCAGTCAGGTGTTCCCACTGCCATGCCTGCCCATTTCCGTGCATAGCAGAATGGGTGATTCTTGAGCCTTGAGAAAATGGCCTTGAGACTGAGCACCTGTCTCAAGCTGCTTTGCTCCTGGGGTTGTGGTTTTGTTCCTCATGTGATCACGTCAAATTCTGCTTGTGACAGCCTTGGACACTGTTCCATAATTTCTTTGAGCGCAATAACCACTTTTTGAGGCTCAGCTATTGCATTTTTAAGTGGGAGTTGAGATGACGAAGCCCAAGTTTAAGGGAAATGTTCTATTTTATGTATGAGGTCAGGTTAAGTCTGAGCTTGGTGAACTGTGTGACACCATTTCTCCTTAATCAAGGTTGCCTATTCCCTAAACTAATCTGAACACCATTTGTTGTTCCACAATACTAATAATTATTATATAGCAGTTACTGTTGTAATCATTGTCTAGTACTACCAGTCTCTCCAATTAAATTCCAGATCTCATAGGTTTTATATATCCTACCCAAAACCATATGGTATGAACATGAGGTTGGACAATAATTCTCTTCTGATGAGTGGCAGGTCTATTTTATGTCTTTATTTTTCAGTATGCTTTAATGATGACAGAGAAATGCTTTTGCACCTATACTATTCTTATGAACTTCCTCAGACCATTTCCAAAGTCTGTGTGAAGGTTGTTTCTGTTTTTTTTATTTTTGCCAGATCCAGGCTGTTACTGACAATCGTGGGAACAGAGATGGTGCAAGGGAGCTACTGAGCAGAATAGTCCAGAAGAAAGATTGGTTCTCTTCTTTTTTGGTTGCTCTCCGTGAAACCCAACATGAAGACCTTGCAGATGATTTAAGTGGAAATACAGGAGGTAATCATCTTCTTTCACTGGTACCAATGTGTGGATTTTTAACATCTCTTCTCTTTTTTCTTTTTTTTTTTTTGGTACTGTTACTTAAGAAGCAATGCAGGATTCCCACCATATTGTTTTACTGTGACACTGGGACTAATGCTTTTGTTTGTCGAGGGATTTCAAAATCAAGTTATGTAACAACTTAATTGATAGATTTCTAAATACTGAAAATCCTTATTAAGCAATATGAGAATTACAACAGTATGGATTTAGTTACAATGAAACTGAATCTTACTTTTAAAACCCTTTGGTTTTCAGTGTGATTTTTATAATCATTCATAAAACATACTCTGAAAATTAATTTGAACAAACAAAACAGACTTAACCTGAATTTCTTCTTCAATTCAAGTGTTTCCTTTACAGAACAGTTTACAAATATGTTTGGCATTTCAAAGTACTTTGCATACTTTAAGACATTCATAAGTCTCAAAACATTATAAAATTTACAAAAATAATGTAATAAACTACTAAAGTGGCTACTCCTTTTCATTCCTGTATAGTGTTTATAGTAGCGTAAAGTTATGCCAGTGCTCTCCTGCATGCTTAAATATAAAAAAGAAAGCAGCCCCCAAATAATTCATCCTTTATTTTTAGTCCCCATATGTTTTATAAAATTTAGAGACTAAATTACTTTAACAGATTTCCCATTTAGCAGCTTCAGCCTGCTCACTTGAGGAGCTCACCAGAGCTGTCTCTGTGCTTTTAGTTGCTGCGTGTGGGTCAGAGCATGAAGACTGAGGTAAGAGGGACATGAAGGTGTCTCTTCCAGCTTTGGACAGGAATCAGATGATATTCTGCCAGACACACACAGGCAGCTGTGATATTTGAGGATGCAGTTCAAAGATGGTTGAGTGTTGCAGTCTCCAGGACAAGACCATCCAAGTCAGAGCCTCAGAAGATCATTTTGAGTGGAACTCGGGTGCTGGGAATAGCTCAGCAGCTCTTGTGATCCGAATTTTCATTCTGTGTTGCAGCTATGTGAGGCATAAATTCTTGTCTTCACTACTTTGCCATCAGTAAGGTAAACAAAGTAACAAATATACAAATTATTAATATTGTTTTCATATTTTTGTTTTAAATTATTTTCTCATTTTGCATTTCTGAATTTTCAGTATAGTGCAGACTATATAGGGTAAAACTGAAGATTGATTCAGTTGTTTGACGGACTACTGAATTAATGCATTTATTTCACAGTTTCTTTGTAATCTTGAGCAATGTAGGCCTCAAAACAAACTGTTCAGACTAATGGATAAAGCATGAATGGTGTTGCTCTTATCAGAGGATAAGTAACTTTCCATCTACACAGTCCTGGGTGTGTGTAGATGTGTCAAGTGTGTGGTTGCAGGGTTGCAGGAGCATGCCCTGACATAAGGTCATAGAGAGGAAACAGCTTCATTGGGCACTGTGGATGAAGAACACTGATGCTACATTTTGTCATTGCAGCTTGACCCCCTGTGATTTGTTACAGTAAAATATGTTGTTATTAGCAAACACCTACGCACAGAAATTGAGAACTTCATAAAAATAAATGTATTAACCTCTTTAAGTTTAGTTTGTAATTGTAAATTAGTGAATTTTTATGTAAATATTTATATAAAGGTCAAAATTCCAAACTATATCATTTGAGTCAAGACCAAGACCATATGTTATACTGTTATGTGCCTGATAAATACAGGTTAGTTCTGTGTTTTCTGTGCTTCACACTAAAAGAAATGAAATGTTTTATAGAACTGCCTTAGAATTTCTCTATATTTTCTGGGAACAGAGAATAAACAAAATGGGATGGAACAGACTACGAACGAAGAAACAGAAGTTACCAGTCAACCAGGATACATCATAGAGGAGAATTTGAAACAGGAAGAAAATGTTGATGATAGTTTCAGCAGTGAGAACAGTCTGTTGGAAACATCCACGGAAAAGAATTCTGTGATGTCAGGTTTGTTCACTAATTGGTATTTTGATCTGGTACCTTTGTGAATAAATGTGTATTTTGAAATATATTTAATACTTTTGATAAAAATATTAATGTTATTAGGTTAGTATTTTATTTCACACCCATCCACAGTAGGCTTATACTAGCCAATAACAATGTTAGGTTAACATTGTTGACTCGTACTGTGTTGACTAAGTTTAAGATAAGAGGAATGTTTTTATGCCACTGAAACTGCAGCTGTATGAAGTACTTCTTTCTAGAAGGCTGGAAATGCTATATTGAAAAGCATTTTTTGTTTTGAGAAGTCGTTCAGTGTTGTCCAACAAATAATTTTTTCTGTTCATTTTAAAGGTTTTTTTTAACTTACAAAACATCAGACCACCTTTTTCATGTCACATACACACTCAGAAGTATATTTTTAGTAAAAATGTTTAAGAATGGTTGTGGCCTGTTGTTCATATACAACACTCTTAAGAACATGCCTTGGAAGTTGATTATGAGTGACAGCAATGACCAGCAGCAATGCCCAAACACAGCAATGCCAAAACGTTTGTGATTCAAACGTGCACTGCATGATTCAGGAACCATGTGTGTTCCAAGTTCACATGGAGCTCAAACAATAGTTACAGCTAAGGTTAATCCTGCCTGAAATTATACTAGTGGGCTTACTCAGCCAAAGGAGTTAGACAGCTAAGTCTTCTCTCTTTTTATGAAACATGAATATATTTTTTTTTAAATGGCTCTGAAAAACTGCAGCCTTTCAATGTGCAACAGTGTAGCCTATTTCTACTTTTGCATGATATTAACAGGATATCACGCTGCTTTGTAGCAAGTAGTGAATTACTAACTGCAGCAAAATTGGTTTTCCTGGGTTAGGATGTAATTTGTCAATATAAAGAAGAGGTGCCAAATACTTAATGATAATTCAAAGTAGATGAGACTGGATTATTCTTTCTGGATAAAGCTAAGGCTCTTATTGGGCCTTCTAAGGGTAGGTTTTCATTGCTGTTAGCCTGATCTTCTACTTGCCTCTTGTTGGGTTGAGAATTACAGAAAATTAGACCTATCAGTTATTAACTAGTGTGCTACAAGCTAATTGTAGCTAAAAAACTATGGTCTCAGCACAGAACTGAAATTAATAGAGTGGGTATTAGCAGTTTGGGCACTTGAGCAGATCTGTGCAGTGAAATGGCTAAGGGAATACAGAGTACATGTATTCCATCAGCTTGGTTCAGATTGACTTCAGTCTCATGGGTACTGTGTGCCTACAAGTAATTAGAACAAATCTTACTTGGTTTCAGCTGGCAATTCATTTCTTCTGATCTACACCAGCTCCATGTTATGAACCAAAGTTGTGTGAGTGGGGCAATTGACAAATTCACTGTAAACACACAGTTCTGAGATGAACCAAAGCAGCTGTGTCGGTGCAGGGTATCAAGTGCTGCTAGGAGGCAGTGCTGCTTGGAGATTTCTGCAGAGGAACTGCCTCACATTCAGCCATCCTCAAGTGCAGAAACCTCTGATATCAGTGCACTTGTACTCTCAGACTTAACAGCGCTCCAGTCTTTATTCATTTCCTATTTCCATCCTTTCGTGTGATTTCCTAAAACAGTTATTTTAGACCAGGCAGATTAAAATACAAGTGGAACCCAGATTCTACTTCCAAGTGAGCAGGGAACCCACCTAGTTTGTAATTTGATGCTGTCAAGTGTTGTCAGTTTTTCAGTACACTTCCACAATTCCTTTATGTCTTGAAAAGGTCATATTTCAAGAAGAAAGAAGCTTTTCAGGGAATTTGAAATTACTGCCATTTGCATTGTATCTGGAGCTTCCTCTGACCCTTTTATTTAGGTAGATGAAACAGAGACAGTCAGAAGGTATGAGAACAATAAGGCCATAAAAACAAGTAGATCATTTAGCCTAAGAGATAACTAGAGAAAAATTGAGCATGCAAAAACAGAGATGAGAAACTTCACACGCAAAATTATACTGTAGCAAGTTCGCAAGGACAACACGGATTAAGTTGCTACAGTTACCTATATAAACAACAATTTAAATAATAGCAGCTCGTTTTCAAGGCTTGCTTGTCATTGCATTCCATTCCATTGTCTCTCTACTTATTTAGTGCTCAGTGTAAAGTGACTGAAAATCTTCCTGTGAAATCTTCCTGTGCAATTCCACATTACAATGTGCAAACAGGACTCTAAAGGAAGATTAGCAGAAGTGGTAAAAATAACTGTTAACTCTTTTATCTTCATTATTTTGGAAATGCTTACTGATTTGGGTTTTTTTATAATTTATTTTCTTTTAAAACAATTAAAGTAAGTTGCCACAGTTGAAAAATGAGAACGTTGTTCTATTCAACTTTCTTTGGAAGATGAATATTTTGCATTTCATGTCTCCACTGATGTTTTCTGTTGAGAGATTGTTGTATAATGAATGCATGCTGTGCATTGTAGTTCAGATAATTGTGTACAAAACACTTTATGGATTTATATTCTCAGGACTTTCAGAAAGTCATTTTAGATGGGAGACCATACAGAATAGATGCACAGAATTTTAATTTTGTCCTCTCTTCCCTATTTTATGTGGATTCCTGGAAAGTGAAAGCAAGAGATAGTGGTGTCATTTGCATAGCTGGGAGTTCCTACTAATGCTACTAATTAGTTTGTCACTGGTCTTTGAATGTGGCTTGTAACTGGTGAGGTTTTCTTCTTTTTTCTGCCTTTCTGTTGATTGCATTCGTTTGTTAGAAAAACTACTAATACCTGACTCCTAGTGGTAGCTAAGATAGCTTCATAATTTTACTGAATACAGACTAGTTTCAATTTCAGCCTCTCTCACCAGGACTTTATAGTGTATATTTCAGGCATTTCTTTCTAGGACACTGTATCTTCCATTCAGTGCTAAATTCTCATTCACAGAATCTGTTTTGCTTTATGAATAATTTTTTTGGGCAAAACATTGGTCAGCAGCACTATTATCCTGACTGATTCTATCCGCACGCTGTGCGCTCAGTTGCCGAGCGCTGCCGGCAGGCTGATAGCTCAGGGTGGTGCTGTTCGCAGCAGATTTCCCCGGGAGAGCTGGGTGTATCTCTCTCCTTGGATAGAGCTGGGTGTATCTATCTCTCTCCTTGGATGCTAGAGGGGCTGAGTTGTGGCGAGTGCGGCTTTCCCGGCAGAGGGCGAGCGCAGCGCGGGGATGCGCGGGGCCGGGCTCGCCGCGTCTGCTCCGCGCGATTCAGCCATTCAGCCTCTCGCCGCTGCTTGCGTTCAGTCGGGAGCTACGCTTTGCGCCTTTCGTGCAATACGAGGAAACTTTAAAAAAAAAAAAATCGCAGTCCTGGTTTTGTTTTTCTGCTTTCTGTTTTTCACCTCTCATGGCTTGCAGCGAGTCAAAGAGAATGCTCCGTTTGCCAGCAACTTTATTTTTTTTTTTTGGCTTTTCACCTTTCTGGAAAGATGCGTTAAAATAGGACTAAAGGGGATTATGCAGGTGATGATATCTGGAATCCCTGGTTTTAGGCAATAAATCGTGACTCATAGTGCCTTACCTCTGCCATGCTTTGGATATCTTCCACTCCATATTTTCTGCCATAAGAAAATTTTCTTATTTCTATTCATTTTTTTAATCTCTACCAAACATAAAGAAAATTAGATCTCAGCCATCCCCACCTGACATTCATCTACCCTACTTTAACAACTTAGGGGGAGAGCAAACAATGTGCATTTGCCATTAATATTTGTACAGCAAATATATTATGCTACATTTCTTTGTGTTTATTATTTAGAGTCAGATGTCTCCATAGGAGATGGAAGTGTCACTAACTTGAATGAAAACCTGGAACAGAGTTGCACAACCAGTGATTCAGGTACATTTCCCTTCTGTTATTATTTAGTAATTGCAAAGTAAGCTCTGGGGGAAGTACTCTGTGAGTGGGCTAAAATGAAGAGCTTTCTTTCACTGTAAACTCTAGTTCACTATATTTAGATGCCAGACTTACTTTTACTTTGTTGGAAAACAGATGCCATTTTGGGTATTTTAGGTCCAGACCAACTGGTAATGGTCTGGTCCTAAGTCCTAGCCCCAAAACAGTCAATTTACTGAGATCATCTGAACCGGGCTCTAGTCATCATCATGGTACAAACTGGTCAGTGAGGCAGAATGATGAAATCACATAGGCTGAAGGGACTCAAAGTCATCCAGTGCAGTCACCTGGACAGATATTCGTAATGCTGCCACACAGACGTGTTTCATTTGCTCTCAGAGAGGAGCTAGATTGTGCCTGGCCCCCACATAGGGTGAGAGGGAATGGGGATGTTTTAGAGGCAGCAAAAGGTGAGCAGGAGCATCTCCTGGGTACCTGCAGAACAGTAATGAAGGTCCACTTTGGATCCAAGTAATTTAGTAGCCCTATTTGTAAAAACAACCTGAGCAATGGGGGTTGCTGTCTGAAGACCTTTGTGAATCTCACATTTAAACACATGTGCATGTTCTAAATACAGTTTTAAACTAGATATTGGACTGTGTTTAAATGATACTTAGCAGACAGGTATTATCTTGCTATGTATAAGTCTGAGTGAAACTATACGCTGCTGTTGTAAAAGACATCCCAGCATTTTTTGTCTTTTTTTTTCTTTTTTTCAAACCTCAGGCAAAAGAAATTGTGAGCTATCCACCATGGTGATCAGCCTGTTTACCTATCCAGAATTCAAGAACCACTTTTTGGAATCTAGCCTTTATAACATTTGTGCTGGGACTATGTCTAGTACAAGGGCTGGAAAAAACTCTGAACACCTTTCAAGGCAGCTGGGCCTAATAAACCTAGTATTACAGCAGTAAGGTCACTGTAAATGTTATATATCCCGTGCCTGCAAAGTGTTTGTTATAAATACTTTTTAAATAGTTTCAAGCTTTAAAGTATTAAAATCCACATATTTGTAAGTACACAGAAAATTCAGGATAGCTCAGATAAAATTGCTACACTGCAGCTAAGATTTTAGTCTGTGTGTTGCAAAGTCCAGAGAATTTACTTTGCACTTCTTTAGCAACTGAGGACATTCATCAGTCACATTGTATTTTTTGACTCACTCTGTCACATGCAATGTCTGGGCATGGGAACTTCTCTGTTCTGGGGACAGGCAGACACGCTGTGTCCAATGCTCAGGCTGAGCCAGGCTCCTGACATTTGGCAATACTTCGGTATGTATGAGGGCCTTATCCTTTAAGATTCCTGAAATATCTCTCAGTAAGCAAACTGGGCATTCGCTGTGTCCAGTAATCCAGAAAAAAAACCAAAACACTGCAGTTTTGTGAAGAATGGAGAACAGATTTTTTTCACAGTGTTTACTTGCTATATATTCTGTATACATGTGACTTTTAAAAACAGAAGGGATGTTAAAAAGTAACTAGGTGACTAGTTAAAAAGTTTTTTAAAACATCCATGCTTTTTAAGCATGTCTAGTAAACTCAGTGAGAGCAACAATGAGAAAAAATTACTAATAACATGCAGATGCACTATGAATGGATTTTATAATTTGAAATGTTACAGGTAGGCTGTTATATTAACAAAGATGTTTGGATGGTGTCCTCATATATGACATGATTTGGATTTTAATACAAAGAATCATGTGGATTCAGCTGCATTTTATGTGCAAGGTTCATTTCACATTTTATAAAATTGTGTAGTTAGGACAATAGAATAATTATCATGTTTCTTTTAGACCAGAGCAGCAATTCACATGAGCCTTGTATGAAGGCAGACAACTTCCCTAATGCTACATTGTGCATAATGAAAAATCTTTAAGTATTTAATTCTTTAATCTGTGAAAAGATTCCTGTATTAGCCTTTATCTAAACAAGGGCTGAAGAAGCTAGGAGAGAGCTAAGTTAAATATTTTTCAGGCCTGGACTGTTAATTGAGGATGTTAAGGAACTGAAATTTAACCAAACAGATGGGTGATAAAGTGCTAGTTTCAATATGATTGAGCTATTGAATTTAGCCAACCAGAAAGCAAACAATGTTCTTCCTCAAAAGAGAGTAGTAGAAGTCAGATAAGTAACAGCAAGTACTCTCTGGTGCAAATATTCCTGTGTCCAGGTAGCACTGCACTCACACTAAAAGGCAAAGCAAGCAAAAAACACTTTAGAATGGCATTCAGATGTTTCCATCAGCAGTGTTTTATCAAGCTTCATTACTTTTTGCTAGTTTAATTTTATTTAATGGAATCAGGAATACTAGAAAAATATACTTACTTTGTGGGTAATGTATCAGTGATAATAAAATTCTCATGATTCTGCATTGAATGATATCATCAGGAAACAAAGCTAGGGTTTTTCTTCCCTCATTTTTAATCTAGTAGAATGAATTTGTGCATTTTCTTCACTGAGAGTTAATACTTGAAGACTATAAGTAAACTTATTTGTAGGGAAAAAAACCATGAAAAGTCAATTGAAATAAATCCTTCTGATGCTGAGATTTTATATATATATATATAAGTTCTGACTCCCTAAATATATGTAAACTCAAGAGATTTGATATGCTTTTCTTACTAAAAATAATTCAGCAGTATTTTTTTTCACTTTTACATTTAGAACATTGTTTGTTCTGCGAACCATAGATCTAAACTTTGCATTGCATTTCCAATAACAGGTGGAAGGCTTTAGCCTTAGGTGGCAAATGTATATGGCTTTCTAATGAACATCCAATTGCATTATGTGTGTGTCAAGCTAAGAAGCAATGTAATCTACCATGAGTAGGTGTGATACATTCTGCAGTTAGCTCCATCTTGTATGGGCAATTGAATTTTCTTATCTATTTGGTCTCTATACTTTATAACTCCCTTAACCATTTTGAAGTGTTCCATATCTTTTTTTCTTTCTATGGCTCAATTTTCATTCTCTGGGAAATACTTAAAAAGGTAACTCCTTTGTAACCAAATAAATTTCAGTATTGATAAAGGAGAATGTCATAGAAGCTTGGCTAGGTTATAAATACTGCAGCTCCAAACACAACCTTTGTAGGTCCCAGTGCTACTGAACTGTATCATTTGAATTTATACCTAATAGTCATTTCAATGTAGATAGGTGAAACTGTACTGTGGCTTATTCCACCTGCCCTGAGTGCTGACTGGATGGAAGCAGTTCTGATCCAGAGCTGCACAGGTCCTCAGAGCAACATTGTCTGTGCTAGTGTGCTGTTTCTATTTAGAAGATACTTCTGATAGTAAATTAATATTTTTCCCTTTGAAATTTTTTCACTCCTCTGATACATGTTCTGTGCCTCCTGTTTGAAATTTGTATTTCTTTGTTCCCTTAGATGAAGATGAAGTGGAGAGGAGAGCCTCACCTGAGCCAGATCTGACCCTGAGAGATTACCAGATGGAAGTTGCAAAGCCAGCATTGAATGGGGAGAATATTATCATATGTCTCCCTACAGGCAGTGGTAAAACCAGAGTGGCTGTTTACATTACCAAAGATCACTTGGATAAGAAGAAAAGAGCATCAGAGCCTGGAAAAGTCATAGTACTTGTTAATAAGGTAAGTTGGTCCATTTTGTAAAGAATAGTATTTTTCAAACATCATGCATTGTTAATACAAAAATTTTAAAATTAATATAAACACAATTCTCAGCTTCTCCAGGTGTATTGTGTTTAAAGACATACAGATCTAGACCATCATCTCCATTGCACCATCAGCCTTGTGCAAGCACAAATTACATTAGTGTACCCCAGTGCCAGTGCAAATTTAGATATGCTGTAATAACCACATTATTGGGAAAAGTACAATTTTATTTTGTAATGAATTTTGAAAAATAAAAATATTTTTTGTATTCTGTATTTCAGTTTGTTAATGAAGGCCACCTAATGAGTCTCACAGTAGTTAAGGAACATTTTGTCAGATTTTCTGATAATTGCTTTAATTTTTGCAGTTAAATTTAGCACATATAAATTAATATTCAATTGTAATATTAAAATATAGAAATACATTAAAGAATTTTATTTACATTATAAAGAATATCCATATCCTCTTATAAGATAAATGTGAAAACACTTTATAAGCTCAGCTAAATACCCAGAGCATGCATGGTTTGTTCATTCTTTCAAAGGTTCAGTTAAGCCAAAGTTCTTTGGACAAAAAGGTTTTATAGGAGAAGTTTCAGGGGGAAGTTGGTTTGGGGATTTTTGCTGCTTACTTTTCTTTTGTTTATCTAACAACATTTGTGGCAAACAGGCATGTATTTTTAATCCTGTGTTTAATATGTTTTAAATTCTTTGAAAACTTTTGTTCAGGTTCCATTGGTAGAACAGCATTTAAAAACAGAGTTTAGTCCATTCCTGAAGCGTTGGTATCAGGTTATTGGTTTAAGTGGTGATTCGCAGCTGAAAATCTCATTTCCTGAAGTTGTCAGAAGAAACGATGTCATCATCAGTACAGCACAGATCCTTGAGAATTCACTGTTAAATGCATCCAAGGAAGATGAAGAAAGTGTCCACTTATCAGGCAAGTATTTTATTCTGAAATTTCTACACAGGGTCTAAAAGTATGTCTCTATTCTGAAAAATTGCAGAGTAAAAATGTGCCACATTCAGTAGGTTTTTTTTTCAATTTACTCGTTTTATAAATACAAGCTGTAGTCAAAATCAGATCTCAATTAACAAGCATGTGGGCCAAAATTAGACTCTGTGGTTTATTTGTACTAAATACTTGTCATGCTTCCTATTTTATCTAAATAAATTCTTAAGCACAACTTTATGCGCATGGTTCCATTTTCCAAGCTTAAAAGAGCATTGAGTCATGTCTCATAGAAGACATACAGAGGATGAGAAAAAAACTATCAAAACTCAAATGCACTTGGTAGTTTGAGAAGTGCAATGGAACACAAGATAAAAACCAATCTGTTGTAAAAGTTATATTCTTTAAACTCCTGTGATTTTGCAATATACTGTGATATGATGGCTTATAACTGTGTCTCTCTGAGCTCAGCAGATGTAATAGTTTCCTACAACACATGAAGGAAGTTGAAGAAATCAAAAGATAAAGAAGGCAATATTGTTTTCCCAGAATGCTGTAGTGGCAGGTATCTCTGGGAGATCAGAAAGGAAATGGTATTATCTCTCAGGGAGGTGCAATTAGAACAGCCCATGAGGTCGGCTCCCGGGCCTGGGCTGCAGTGACCCTCCTCTGTGAGATGTTAGCTTCTCCCTCTATTTGCCTGCAATCAACTCCTTTTCAGATGGTGAAGGATGTAGGGGAGAGCTGTGATATATTCCAAATAATGGCCCTGAGGTAAAAGCATTGGTCTGGATGTCACAGCAGAGAAACCTGAGGGGCTGGTCTCTGTCTGTCAGTGCCTAGTGCTGACTAGGGTACTGCTTGATCCAAACTAACTCCTGCAGAGCCACTTGGGTGCTTCAGAATTGCATTCCCCCCTTCAGAATGCCTTGTTATTAACCTAGGCAGAATACCAGCAATTTTCTTAGACTTATTTCCTCTCCACTGCATCTAAGTTAATAAACTTTCCTACATCTGAATCATTTTGGAATGCTGTATGGAGGCATCTGAACATTTCTACTGGAACTGATGGCCTGTTTAGAATTGGGCTGAGTCCCAACCAGATTGTGTAATGAAGTGGGTTGAATGGGTTTCACACTTTGTGAAGTTTCCTTCATAAGGAGCTACATTTTTCCAGAACTCAGGCTGCCCCGCACCTCAGGGGTTTTTTCCGTGCTGTTACACCTGTGCTCGTAGGTTCAGCTGGACCAAAGCCAAGCAAGCATGAACACAGCCAGCTCCATTTCTATAGCTGTGATTTGGTTAACTCACAGCCTTTATAAATCATCCTAATTAGTTACAAGTTTTTTTCCAGATTTCTCTGCGTACTTTTTTCATCTGTTTCCACAGAGATCTGCATTACATGTAATATGGAATTCCAGCCTCAGTGAAATGGAGGGGACTCTCTTATTTGCATTTTATTAAATGTTTACTCTCTTTACCAAGGGCTGAAGTCACTGTATGGACTTTCTAAAGTATCACTTCCTTAGCAGAAGAAACACGTCTCTTCTGGTGGGTTAGTTTCTACACAAGTAGTTATAGAATATGCATGATGGAGATGATGGTCAAAATCAGAGGCAGTAAGTTCATGTTGGCAGAATAACTGAGAAACTGCCAGCACTGCTTCTGAAATCTTGCAATGTGTAGAAATCTTGGAAATAAATAAGATTTAAGTTTGAAACTACGTCACTCCTGTCCAAACTGGCTTCCCAAACCAGTGTGAAGGGAATCAGCTTTCCCTAGTGACATGGAGCCTTGGCTTCCTTTCCTAGGAGAAGGGTTTGGTGTAGCCTTTCCAACATAACTTCCCTTGTTTAGTCTCCATCTTTCTTAAGGTTCTTCAATACCAGCTGAGACTGATTTAGCTCTCTGTTAATTTCCAACTTCTGCTGCCAGTCGTTGAAAACTGACTTGTAGTGGTGCAACAACTTGAGCACATCGATATGTTTACACATCAATGTGTAAACAAGACCATGGAAATTGTCCACATTAAAAAAATACGTGTAAAAGATTAGCCCTGATAATTTCAGTGATCTTCTTTACAGTCCACAAACTGTCTTCACATTGTTGGAAACAATGTAAAATTAGAGAGTTACTGGCCAGCTGCGGAAGGTCTGGGAGCTCCGTAAACCATTTTTGCTGCTAGAGAAACAGAAAAATCTTCATGAATCTTTCAGCTCAGAACCTTGAAATATATGTCACTGGCTGCATGTTCAGAAAGATTAAAAATATGTTTTCTATATCTTTTGAGAAATTTGAAACAAAAAATAATTTTATTTTTCTTCGTTGTATAGTATATTGTTTGCATGTAAATATACTGTGACCAAAAAGCACATTATTCTTGTCTGAATTTCCACTGGTTTCCTCCTCTACAAGAGAGAGATGAGTAGTAGTGCTCCCACTAATCTGTTTGTTCTTTCCAATAACACATCCATAAAGTAATATAAATGTTTTAACTGGACACTAACAGGGAGGAAATCTCTGTGTTGCTACAAAATGGAAGCATATTTTGACCACAACAAGCCTTCCAAGAATGTCTGAAAGGCTTCTAACATATGTATCTTCTCAAAAGCAAACAATATGTAGTTTGTCAGATAGTTAGGGATATAAAAGATAGCATTGAGTTCAACTATGATATGTTCTTACCACTGGTAAGCTATGAAAAATGCTTCTCTGAAATTCTTTATATAATTAGATTGTTTTTGCAGAAATATAAAGTCTCTTTTTTTTCCATTACATGAAATGCAAAACTACTTGGCACATCAGGACTGTAGCAAAGGTTCCAAAGTCCATTAAATATATTCAGCATCCACCCATGCCTTCCTCCAGTACTTCAATTTCCTAGTACATTAGTTCTCAGACAAACTGATGGGCTCTTTTCAACACCATTCTTACCTGTTACAAGATTTAGTCACAAAAATTGTGCATTTGAAGTAGAATTATTCACTTCAGGAGTCTTTTTTTGTTCCAGATTTTTCCCTCATCATCATCGATGAGTGTCATCACACTCAAAAGGAAGGTGTCTACAATAATATAATGAGACGTTACTTAAAAGAAAAGATGAAGAACAGGAAACTGGCAAAAGAAAACAAACCGCTGATCCCACAGCCTCAGATTCTGGGACTTACAGCCTCACCTGGTGTAGGAGGTGCAACATCCTACTCAAAAGCTGAAGAGCATATTCTGAAAGTAAATACCCCTAACACTTACAAAACATCAAAGGGATATTGTCTTGTTCAAGTAAAACTTTTAAAGTCAGTTTTAGGCTCCAAATAGACAATCTGATTTTTTTGCCCTTGTGTACATGGAAGTTCAGCTCATAACCATTAAAAAATAATGGAAATATATATACAAATAAATGTTACTTTACAGGAGGAGTAGGGTTACTGAAAAGGGAAGTTAAATGGTTGCCTCACTTGAAAAAAAATTCCCAAGTTAAGATCAGAGGCAAGAAATGCACAATGTAGTACAGTTTTATGGTTACTGAAAGTCTTATTGTTCCATTGATGGCTTTTAATTACTGCATATCCTTAAATACTAGGGACAAAATGTATTTTATATCTGTATTTCTAGGTGACTAAGTTAAGCATTTTTGTGAGTCTGAAAAATGGAAAAACAATGTTGAATACTTAAACAAAGCAGAAACAACTTGTGAGATACAGGTAGCATTTTTGTTTTTTTTAGTTAGAGATACTCACTGAGGTTGCATGAACACCTGACTAAAGATAGTCTGTTAAATTCTATACTTAAAGAAACTGTATTTTACTTGAAATTAAGTGGTTTTACATTAGTAATAGAAAAGTAGAATTTAGCCCAGTATGGCAGTGAAAACTCCTGACTGGTAAACTGTACCAGAACAGAATGTGATACTGAATAAGTGAGGCCTGCAAGAATTTTTTATGCTGTATTGAAGTAGACAATTTTGACACAAAAATTTGCTGGCAATAAAAACCAGAAAATTCCTTTTCATCAGCTCTGAATTTCTAGTGATAGGATTCTGGGATTTGTATCTGAAGATTAAAATGAATATGCAAGCTGAAATATACAACCACGACTGAAGACATTAAAAAGATCACCTCTCAGTCTCCTTTACTGTTTTCTTTGCTCAGAATAATGTTATGCTTTCCCTTATTACTTAATTACTTAATAATACATATTTTCTCCTTGGAAGAGGTCAAAAGCAGAAAAGTCTAATTCAATTGTGCACTTAGCACAGAAATTCTCTCTATGTCGTCCTGTTGCAGGAAAGATTGTCTCAAATTATTTTGAAATCTCACAACAACCGTTACATTTATAATTAATCCCTAATTTTTTTTTTAATTTCACCATTATTTTTATTTATTTGTGCTCCAAAATCTGTTCTTCCATAGTACTGATGCTATATTTTCCTTCTCAAAATACTTGGTTTGCATCCTGATCTACAATTTTTTTCCTGTATGCTAGGATCACTTCTGGCAACTTGTGCAGCTTATCTCCAATGTTTCTCAAAGACTTAGACTTTTCTTGTGCTGATACTGCCTTTATCCAATTTCTGTGGGAAGAAAATCAAGTTATATAAACCTCAATAGCTAAACAAGAAGCTCTGTTGCATTAATTCAGTTTTCATGTGAAATAACTCATTCAGTATTAAAGAAATAGCATTTTGTTTTCTCCCAGATCTGTGCCAATCTTGATGCATGTAGGATTATGACTGTTGAAGAGCATGCCTCCCAGCTAAAGAATCAGGTGAAAGAACCATCTAAGAAGACTGTGATTGCAGATGACAAAAAAAGGGTATGTTTTTTCAAAAAAAATCAGCATTAAAGTTATATTTCCCTTTAAAAATGTCTTGTACAGTATCGAAAACTTTTGCCTAATACTCTTTTTCTATAGACTTTTGATGATCCAGAGTGCTAATTTGAATATTGTTGCTTTCCTCTGTTTCAAAAAGCATCAGTAAAATAAAATAAAATTAAATTTTTACTTATGTCAGTTATATTTGGAGTTATCTGGTCAAAAGGCATTCTAAAGCTGAAATATAACTATTGATGTAATTATACATTCAATTTTTTTTTTAAAGTGCTATTTCTCAGTATAATTTTTGTAATATTCTAAACTCTATATTTCCATATCTCTAAACACACTTAACAGCCTTACTTCTTTAATTTAAGGTTTAAGTTTTTTTGAAAATTACTCAATGTGGTACTAGCCAATGTTTTTATTGCCAGAAGGTGCTTACTTACTTTGCCTGGTCAATTTATTTCTAGGATCCATTTAAAGAGAGAATTATTGAGATCATGACAGAAATACAAAACTATTGCCAGCTGCATCCGAGCTCTGAGTTTGGAACTCAGACATATGAACAGTGGGTGATCAGAGAAGAGAAAAGAGGTAACTGCATAGCAAATATACCCCAGATTTGGATTCCTTTGCGTCGTTCTATACTAAGACTTTTTTTGTATTTTTGTTCCCTTCTAGCTGCAAAAGAAGAAAAACGCAGGGAACGTGTCTGTGCAGAGCACTTGAAGAAATACAACGATGCTCTCCAGATAAATGACACCATCCGAATGGTGGATGCCTACAATCACCTAAATAACTTCTATAAAGAGGAGAAAAGTAAGAAGACAGTAAGGAGTGATGATGATGATGATGATGATGATGAACCAGCAGTATCAAAACAGGATGAAACAGATAAATTTCTAATAGGTTTATTTCACGGTGAGTTTGAAATACATTGTGATATTTAATATTTGAAATCCATAATTGTGCACTAACGTGGTTTGCATGGGCCCATTAGTTATTGCACCCTAGAAACTGCTGTGTTGTTTATTATCACAGTGCCTTGATATTCCACTTCATACTTTTGAATGTATTAAACAACATCTTAGTGTGATCATGTCATAATATGTAATAATGGTTCTTCCGCTCCCACCTTTGTTTTTGCTGCCAGTTAGTAAAAGCTGCTTTCTGCTTTCATCCAGTGAAGTGTCCCTGAGGACACTCTTAACAGATACATAAAATATGTATTTCAGTAGACGCTCTTAGGGGGCAAAAGGTTGAGCAAACAGAATACAAAAGTAATGAAATAATGAGTTCTTAACCAACCTTTTCTGCCAGTTTGTCTATATACTAAGAAAGGAGAGTGCTGACTTTAAATTAGTTTCAGGTAAAGAACATTTCGTTAGAAAATTAAACAAAAGATCAAACTGCAAAGACCAAAGTTAGTTGCTTTTTTTTCAGATCAGTCACCTTGGAACTAGGATTCATTCATTAATCTTTTTTACTCTTTTTTTTTTCTTTACTGCCTTTGCAAGGAGAAAGAGCTATACAAGTTTGTTCCCATCACTCATGGCTCTTGGGTGGTACAAACAAAAATAGATTATACTGCAGAATGTGACCCAGCTTCATGTATCCAATGAACTACACATTTTTCTCACTATCACTGAGAAATTAAAAAGAAAAGATTGAAAACTATAAGTTCGATAATGTCAGCATGGTTTTAATGACTCTTCATACATGTCTATTCCCCCTTGTTTAGGGGGAATTTTCAGTAGTGAGCTGTTGCTGAGAACCAAAAATTTAAACTAAAAATAAAACTCAGTTTCATTAGTGTAATTTCTGGTTGCTTTTATTTCTGCAGGTAAATGAGGTCCAAAGAACCTGTCAATGAAAAATGAATTCCATTTTGTTAGGATTTTACCACTGAAAGTGCTAGGTGTATTAGAAGAAAATCTAAAATTTCTCAGCTTTAAGCAGAAATCATCTTTGGGTGAAAAGCGCCCTGGGGCCCTTAGCATAGGTTTAACTAAGGTGGAAAATTGCGAGAGTTTGTTACGTTTATCTACTTTTTATATGTGTTTCTATGTTTGATTACATTCTAAAATATGAATAAGACTAGTCATAAAGTCGCTGTCTAGGTGGAGCAGCAGTTTGTGGTGCATTGAGTATGACTGCCTTGGATTAGGTACACCACAATAGTCTGCACAGGGTCATGACATCAGAGTGTACTAACAGACAAAGTCCCTGCCTTGAGGTGGTCTTGTGTTTGCATAATCGTCTGATAATGACATAGGTTTTTAAACAGAAGTTTTTTAAAAATTTAAAACACATTGAGGAATCCTCCCTCCTTCTGGTCAATGGAGCCAGTTGAGGAGAATCATTCATTTGACAGTTCACTGAGTGCATTGAAATGTCTTGGAGCTGCAATATCAAAAACAACATGCCCATGCTGGTGACTACTGTACTGCATGTTTCTAGTGAGGCTTCCTACTTTAATTGATGTCCCATGGACAATTTATGTCTAAATTTATAAAACCATTATCAGCTTCAAGGCTGTGCATATTAATTCTGTTCCTCCTTGTAAGACTTTTTTTCTGTGATTTTGAAATAGCTTTGTAAATATCATAAGCTGTGACTTAGCTCTTTATTACAGTGCATTTGACTTTGTACCAACTTTGTGTGTATAGGCAGGCATTTTCCTTTGGCTTATTCTTACCATGAAATATAGGCAAAGTGGATGATAATGGTGATTTATTTTGGTTGATTAGTATGTTTTTAGTGACTATAAACCGACTTCAGAAATAATTGGTATGCCCCAGCTCTTCAAACTGAATGTGAATTAGCCCTGTTGGGAGAATTATATAGAAAGTGGCTCTTTTCTTTGTGGGTTTTGGGGTTTATTTTCTTTCGAACTGCTTTACATGGCTACATTTTCTTAATTTACATCTGTTCTTTTTAAAGCAAAAAAGAAACAGCTGAAAGAGTTGACTAAAAAGCCAGAAAATGAAAATGAGAAGCTAACGGAGTTGAGAAATACTTTAATGGAGGAGTTCACGAAGACTGGGAAACCTCGAGGAATCATTTTCACAAAGACTCGTCTAAGTGCCTGTGCTCTTTTCCAGTGGATTAAGGACAACCCAAAATTTGAAGAAGTGGGAATTAGGGCCCATTATCTTATCGGTGCTGGACATAAGAGTGAAATGAAGCCCATGACTCAGGTATAGAACCATGCATGTCAACATTACCTCTTCTACATGATTTTGGAAAGCAGATTGTCTTAGTACCAGGCCAGTGAACTGAAGTTCAGAGCCCAGAGTTCTGGTTTCATACCTGCCAGCAACTTAACTTCATAAAGATATGTGAATAATAATGTTGGAATAATTTTATTTCCACAAGTAACAAGTTTTTTTGGTTTTGGATTCTATGGCAATAGGAGTAGCCAGCATCCGTTGCCTAGAGTAGCATATAGTCAAAAAGGACCCAAGTTGTAGCAAGGCATGGGAAGCAAAAGTAAAAAAACTGGAAAGAGCAAAAATGCAATTAAATGAGTTTATGCTTATCTGGACAACAGTAATTCACATTATATTTTGGCTGCTGAATTGAAAAATTAAAACTACAAAGGTGATTACTCCTGTCTTTTTGTAATATCATTGCTTAAAGCAAATTACACCAATTTCTATGCATGCCTCACACTGACACATAACCATTGAAAGAAAACTTGCCAAAATTCATACCGAAAATATCACAACTGATCACTCAGTTGTGTCCATCTTGTGCCATTACGTTGATTTCATACACCACATCTCTCTGGCAATTCATACCTTCATTTAAAACATTTTCAAATCAAAGTACTTCATGTCTCTTCTGTTCTGGTCTTTACTCCCCATATCAGCATTTAAGCAAAAATGGTGTGTTTTGCTTAAACAGTCCATTTTCTTCTGCTGCCCTGAGTTTCAAGGAAACATTCTCTCAAAAAGTTGCTTGAGTTGTATCAAACTTGGAATTTAATTTCTGTGGCACACTGCACAAACAAAACAATAGCTTTTGCATTTTGAAACTGAATATAGCAGATAGCAAGATTCTGTTCTTCTGCTCAAGCTGGTAACAAACACCCAGTTGATTCAGATGTCTGTGATTTAGATGTTTTCTTTTTAAGTGTGTCATTGTTGTTCTTTTGGGTGCTATGAGATCAACAGAGTTATAGCCTCCATATATTATTGGGAATTTTAAGTGCTCTAGAACTAGAGCTGGAAGTCTGTATTTTAATCAGAAATTACTGAAGTGATAGAAAGCCTGTCTTATGAGTAAGTACTTAAAAAATTTGAAAACAATAGAACAACTATATTATCAAATCTCCTTGTACCTGTGACAGGCTCCGAAGTTCCAAGCCCAGTTACCATAAAAGGATTGTCTTCTGCTCCCTCCTCCCTCAAAATATGGTGATGAACTCATGTTATATTCAATAGAAACTCCTTCTTTTGCAAGATGCTTAAATGCAGTTGTTAAGGCCACTTAATGTTTGGCACTAAGCTGAGAAATTATGGGATTTTAATTCCTGAAACTTATTAATTAGAAGTAACTGGTAACAGAAACTAATACTGAAAGTTAATTTAATTATTTTAATTTACAGAATGAGCAAAGGGATGTTATTGATAAATTTCGATGTGGAAATATAAATTTACTAATTGCAACTACTGTAGCTGAGGAAGGCCTGGACATCAAAGAGTGTAACATTGTTATTCGCTATGGCCTCGTCACCAATGAAATTGCTATGGTGCAGGTATGAGTTTTCTGCATACATAACTTATTTTTAATAAGTTTTCTTATTTAATATTTAATATTAATAATTTTTAAATACCTGAATGCTAAAAGAGAAAAAGTTCTTGCAACACTGTTCATTTCCAATTTCCATCCTCAGTCTGTATACAGTATAAAATTTGCCTCTCTCTGTAATGGTGTAGCATCAGTTCAAAGATCTATACAAACATTAAGCTTATTTAATAGAAGAGATACAAGAATATGGTCATCAGACCAATTGATACAAGAGGCATTTGTACCACCAGTGTATGGACACCACACTAACATCAGCTAAAGAGAGATTATTACATATCAGAATACCAGTTTAGTACATGCTCTCCTTTAACTTGTGAACACAAATATTTATATATTTAATATTCAAATGCATGCTTATATTTTGGTAACAAAATATAGTTTTGGCATTGCAAAACGTGCTAATTACAAATCTCCTGAGCAGTTCTCACAGGTATCATGGATGATACTGCAGAAATAGTATGTGTTATTCACTGATTCTTTATCTGAGTTAAATGGAAAAAACTGCAATTTGGAAATAGTGCATATGGAATAGTGCATGTCTTCCATTACAAAACTAGGAAAAATTGTTGTGTGATGTATAGGGAGTACTGTGGTGTTTATTTTTGTGTTCCTTGCAAATTGTAGGCTCGTGGTAGAGCTCGAGCTGATGAAAGCACCTATGCTCTTGTGGCTTCAAGTGGCTCAGGGGCTGTTGAACGTGAAAGTGTTAATATTTTTCGTGAGAAAATGATGTATAAAGCCATTCAGCGTGTCCAGAAGATGCCACAGGAAGAGTATTTAAATAAGGTATTCACTGCAAGTCTGCACTTTCCCTTTAAAGAATACTGATTTATATTGTATGGAATATTTTCTATTTGAAATCTACTTAGAGGAGAAAAACTTGAAATAATATGAGTTACTACATATGGCTTTGAATTCTTTTGCCAATATTTGTTTTATAATCTGTTTTCTTGTCCTTTAGAAAAGTCTGGTTTTCTATTGGTAAGGGGAAAACACACAAGCAAGGGAAAATTGACTAGAAGTCATGTTGACAGTGAACTCAGTAAAATAACTGAGAAAGAAAACTATAACTGTCATTCCACCAGAATGTTACAGTGCTCTTACTGATCTGTTTCTAGATTCAGAGTTTCCAGTTGCAAAGTATAGTGGAAAAACAAATGAAGGTGATGAGAGATCAGCGCAAGACATACAAGAAAAATCCTTCACTAATAAAATTCTTATGCAAAAATTGCTCCAAGCTGATATGTTCTGGAGAAGACATACAAGTTATTGAAGACATGCATCATGTCAGTGTGAAAAAAGATTTCCAGTAAGTGTTTATGAACTGCTTTATCTCTTTCAGGCAGAAACAGATTTTCTTTTCATCAAGGCTGTAACAGGGCCTGTAACCCTCTGGGCCCTGTGAGAAAAAAATAGATTATTCCAATATTGTTGGGTCCTAGGCTCTATAGAGTTTATAGTTAAGGAGCTTGAACAAAATGTTTGTTCTTATTCCTGATTTCAAGGTGAATTGAGTTTAAGACTTAAAAAAAAAAGATGCAGCTTCTGTGGTACTATTAACTAGGTCACTTACTATGTAGTATGGTGTATATTCCATTCTGCACAGGCTAATAGTAACCTTCAGGATCAAGTACTCCCTAAATAAATGTACACATAATCTGTGCAGGTCTGGGTAGTCAGAGCCAAATGATTCTGTTAAGGGTTAAGGTTGAACTACAGGGAACAAAAAGAAAATTTTCAGGGATTATTTCATTGACAGTTCCATTGCTCCTGAAAAAACAAGCTAGATCTGTCTGTTATTAGAACAAGAACCTGCTGCTCCCACTTCAAGATGTATGAGGGAGGATGCAGCTCCTGAAATGCAGTGAAGAGGGATATGGAGTACATGTGTATTTTATCATTACTTAGGTGTATGAAGCATGACCTTGCATTTTCTCAAACAGTCTGTATCTTTTTAGGTTTCATATCTGATTGCAGCAATCTTAGTCACTGTTTATATATGTCTGTATGTAGCATGGAATGACTAATGGATTCTGATGGGTGCTGTGTCTTTTTCAGAAGTCTTTATCATACAAGAGAAAATAAAGCACTGCAAGATAAGCATGCTGATTACCAGACAAATGGGGAAATTATATGCAAAGACTGTGGACAAGTGAGGAACATCTTATTTTCATACTCTTCTTGTTGTCTGTGTTTGTTTCTGTCTAATGATCTTGTCTTATTTTATCTGAAATGCAATTTCCTTCTACTTGCAGGCTTGGGGAAATATGATGGTTCACCGAGGTCTTGACCTGCCTTGTCTAAAAATCAGAAATTTTGTGGTTGTGTTAGCAGACAAGAAAACAACAAACAATATTTTTAAGAAATGGGGAGACCTGCCCATCAGGTTTCCTAGTTTTGATTATGCAGCTCATTGTCCTTCAAGTGATGAAGATTAAAGATTTGGAATGAAAACAAAAGCCCTTTTCAACTTCTCTCTGTTGATCTGAAGCTCCTGTGTCCCATAGAGAATGCTGCATCTTAAGCACTGTGAAAGCTCCTGGACATACGGAAACTGTCTTGAAGACAAAAAGTGAAACAAGAAAGGAGAAGGACAAAGTCACACAGCTGCTATCTGCACACAGATTTGTACTCCTGAACAAAGATGGCAAATGCATTGCAGTCGTGTATTTATGGAACAAATGCCTGTCTCTTTTCACTACAGGATGACAACACTGTCAAAAGTGTGTGAGATGACCTGTTGTCCATCCCAGAACATTGAAAAGAGACCTTAAGATATACCATGGTCATTATTTTCTTCATGCTATAACCATTTTGAAGATAAAGTATCTCAAAAGAGGAGCCACGTAAAGAAGGTATCACCCATTATTTCTGGATCACTGTTGCTACGTCAGTGTTTTCATGACTGAATTCCTCCCTTCATAAACACAGCTGAAAGCTCATACACTTTGACAGACTAAAATTAGGTTTCCCTTAGAAGACGTTTCAAGAAATCAAGCCCTTAACATGAAATTGATTATTTTTGTGTCCAAGAAGCACATTGCCAAAGTGACTCTCTGTGTGTCAGTTTCATAGGACTGTTAGCCTGGCTACATAATGAGGTGTGTATTTTTTTCAATAAATCGCTATAACTAATGTTTACCAACTGTGATACTGTTAATTCTCTTCCACTGGAAGTATTTAGACAGTAATAATACCATAGCTTCACCCTAGAAATTTAAAGGATGGTAGTAGTCTCACTGTAAAAATAGTATAATGATTCTCAATATTTCTCATGGACAGATTTCTCTCCTCCCCTCACCCCAGCCTTTGCAAGTAAGATATTGGAGAGTGGAAGGAAGGTTTATTTGTTGTTACAACAGTAACTGAATTAATTATTAGAATAGCCTTGTGGGAAGTCATCCAGATATCATTCATCATCTGAGTAATCTCTGGATTTCTGTATTAATGAGTTGTTACAGGTAAATAAATGCAATATAATACACTGTACATAGCATTTTCAAGTATCTGAATTAGTTTAAAGTGTAAAACACTGGTAAAAATACTACATCATTTCATAGATTTCTGGGTCTTCAATCAAATAAATTTCCATGCTGAGTAGGTTTTCTGAAATCTGAGCTTTTTTACTTCCCTTTACTGAAGCAACGAAAGTATATGCAGATGAATTTCTGCACATGTGCTACAGACTTGTGTGACAAACATACCTGGGCTTCTTCCAGTTCACTTGGGTGCTGTTACACTCCCAGTTCCGGCATGACTCTGCCACATTGTCACCAAAGCTTAAAGAGTATTTGCACAGTCTCACTTCAGCATAATGCATAATGAACCTCTAATCAATCCTGCTGGTGTGTAGGGTAATGAATTTCCAGTCAAGTTATTTTCTCTGAATGGGGTTGTAAAAGACGCCCCTATTGCCCATCCAGGAAGTGTGAATTTGTAACAAACAAGGTAAATTGCTGTATTTTATCTTCTGCTTAGCTCTGCATTTATTGCCTTTAGGGACCCAGCGTCCTCTAGGGAGTGTGACAAATCTTGATTGTATTTACTACTTACAGATTTTATTAGTTCACAAATGTGGAAAGAAGAAAGTCACTGGGGATTTGTCTAGCTGTGTGTGTATGTTCATTGCTGTCTCCTTTTGGTCTGATGTCATGCACAACCTACATCTGTAAATCTGCATTTCCTCACATGTGAAGAGTAAATACTTTAGTAACCTTCGAGTAGGTGCATAACTGGTTGGATAGCTGCTGGCCAAACTGTTCCATAATTTGTCCATTTCTCCAAGTGACTTACCCTCTTTCTACCTTTCTTACACTTTTATTTCTCTTACAAGTTAGTAAGAGTTTGGCTGTTGAAAGAATTGCTGTTTGCTTCTTCACTGGTACTAGTCTGAACAGTCCAGAGAAGGGAGTTTAGGCATCAGCAGCAGTTCTACAAAGCTTGTAAATGTCATTCTCTGACAGGTAATTTTTTTTCCTAATCTGCAGCCATTGTGAGTCTTATTTAAACTCGTGCCTAAATAATTTGATTCCTGAAGTAGACAAATACATAGTATGCAGCACAAAGTCATTTTGTAAAGCCTTTTAGATCATGTGAGATTGAATCATTTCCTTTGAAGCATTCTCTAAGTATGCATTCATTAGAAGAAGCTGCACATGTGGAATGGAAAACTAGCCTGATCAAAAACCTACATTTGCAATTTTGTGATGTTCTGGTTGTCAGAAATAACCAATGTTGGTAGGAAAAAATGTATTTTTCTGAACCATGTTATTGAAAATACAAACAGCATTAACTATGGAATGCTAGGAAATAAGTAGCAGTTTGGAAATATTAATATGAAGCACGAGTTACAAGGGGAAAAATTCTTTTGTCACTATTCTTTTCTGTTATGGAAATTTTGAGTAGCTGCAGTTTTATCTTGTTAGGAAAGCTACTGGTTTTGAGCTGAATTCTGCCCTTATTAGACAGTGTATTTTAGCAAAACAAACAATATACATGAACAATGTATATACAAAAAATGTATATACAAACATTGTATAAACAAATATATATGTAAACAATATATTTTAGCCTTCTCAGCCTTTTTGTCCTGCATGTCTTACATGACCAGGATGGATCTTATTCAGAAACTTCATCTTGTTTAACTTGTAATTTATTGTTGTGACAAAAACTGCGGAGAGAGGGGAACTGAATTTTAATGAGAAAATAAGTCATGTTTCATATCACTGATTTTTCCACATGATAAATTTGAATATTTTCAAAAATTCTCTCTCCAAGTCTAATGCAATGAATATTGCCAAAATACAACCCAGATCAGTTCTGCCTCACCAAGGCTGGTGTAACAGTTAGGATTCAAATTCCAACCCATACTGTTAAGCTAAGGCAGTAACTTGGCCACTTGAGGGGTAATATATTAAATGTTTTTTCTTTGTGATACTCTGTAATAAATTCATAGTTAGCCCAAGTTCTGCTGGAAAATTTGATGTGACAGAAAACCTATCTCATCTACTAGATTTTCAATTTTCAGAGAAGCCTGAGGATTTGTTAAACCCATCAACTACTGAATTTCAGTAAGATCTGGGTGCTTGGTCCTTGTTAACCTCCTCTAAAAAATCAGTCCCCGTGCCTGACTTTCACACAGAGGCACCACCATTGCAGACTCCTTTCCTCAGCAGAAAATGAAGTCTGTCCCAGCAGGGAGAAAGGCGAGGTGAGCCATCAGACTCTGCATGCAAAATGAACATACCTAAGCCCAATCTGCAACTTCCAGTCACCAGCCCTAAGTTTTATGTGAATATTCTGTCAGACTGTGGCCTTCTTTGGCAGCTGACATTTCCCACGTGTGTGGGGGGGGGAGTGTATACATGTGTGTGTATGTATACATATGTGTGTGTATACATGTGTGTGTGTCTGTGTGCGTGTCCATGTATATGTGTATGTATATGTATGTCCATTTGTGTGTCTATATTGTGTGTACACCCATGTGCATGTGTATTATGTCCCCGTGTGTGTGTCCATGTCCCTGTGTCCGTGTCCCTGTGTATGTCTGTCCCTGTCCCCATGTGTGTGTCCCTGTCCCCGTGTCCATTGTCCCTGTGTGTGTCGCTGTCCCCGTGCCCGTCCCCGTGTGTGTCCCTGTCCCTGTGTGTGTCTCTCTATCCCTGTGTGTGTATCCCTGTCCCCGTGCCCGTGTGTGTGTGTGTCCCTTTCCCTGTCTGTTTCCCTGTCCCCGTCCCCATGCCCGTGTGTGTGTGTGTCCCTGTCCCTGTGCGTGTCTCTATCCCTGTGTGTGTGTCGCTGTCCCCGTGTCCCCGTGTCCGTGTGTGTTCCTGTCGCTAGAGGGCACAGAGCCGGGCTCTGCCGCGGAGGCGGGGCCGGGTCCCTCGGGCCGGGTCCCTCGGGCCGGGCCGGGCCGGGCCGGGCCGGGTCCCTCAGGCCGGGTCCCTCAGGCCGGGCCGGGCCGGGTCCCTCGGGCCGGGTCCCTCAGGCCGGGCCGGGCCGGGCCGGGTCCCTCGGGCCGGGTCCCTCAGGCCGGGCCGGGCTCAGCGGCAGCCGCGGCGTGTGGGTAACGTCGGGGACCGGGCACGGCGGACTTGTTCTTCCCTTTTCCAGCCTTTCTCCGCTCTCGTGAAGGATGGATTATGTAACCTGACACTGCGGTCTCCAGTTTTCCCAGTTTTCAGCTGACCTCATTTCAGTGGGCTAAATAAAATAGGTGTAATTGGCGGTTGGAGAACTATTTCAGAATTTCCGCTGGGCTTGTATGTATTTACTTCTGTAAGCTCTCCTACGTAGCCTATAGATGTGCATAGTTTTCAGGGGAAAACAGCAATTCTCCTCACATGTGGAAGACATTAAACAGTACTGTTTCTGCTGCTTGTTTTACATTCTTGTGCCATCATTTATTATTTCTAAAAGTAAACATATGTGAATTCCACATAAGCAATAAAGCTATGGGATTTTCTTCTATTTTCTCTGTAGAGAGTAGAAATACGGTCATGACTATGTCCCGAGAAAGTGGGGAGTGCCAAAAAACACAGTAGATACTTTGCAGAGAAAAACAGTGCATGTCAAGTATCTGATGAGTCACAAAACCTCAAGTTAGTGTAAGCAGATGTTGGTTACAGCTCACATTGATGGGAAGTACATAATCACCACCCCGATAGCCTCCCACTGTCCGTTTCTTGTCCAAGAACTTCCCCTGAAGTGTGGTTTCAATTTTATGGAAAGCCTTTGAAATTTGGCACAGTTTCCAAAAGTATGTAGGAAAAAAAAAGTCTGCCAGAGGTTTGGCCTCCAACTGTGAAAACAGACACTGCCTTTTCGAACTCCTCTCCCAGATCTACTGACCAACACCCAGAAGAGAGAATTTACATTCTTTTAGAATACGACAGGAAAATGAAGGTCTGTATGCTCCTGAATTCAACTTTTGATAGCATTTACATCCTTTGTTTTAAAATGTCAGCTGTTAGACAAGACTGGCTCTGATGTGAAAATATTTGCTTTAAAGAAGGAAGGGGAATTCTTTTTGTATGTACTGCAGGGATGTTTTTGCTTGTTGCTAGGACGGATTACAGCAGTTAGAGAGAAGGAGGATTTCATTATTTACCAGCCATGGAAGGGCACTTCAGACAATATTAAAAATGTAATTATTGTTTGTTTCTCTTCTGCAGACCCGGCTAAAAATCATATTTGGCGTGGTTATATGCCTTTTGCTTTCCTTATTACTTATGTGTATTATACTGCTTCCATCAAGAGGTAAGGTATTTTTAATCTAATGTAGTGCAAAATGCAGTATCTTTGGCTATTGTGACTTCTGAAGTTCACAGAAGTTTATCAAATCATGTTTAGGATTGTCTTGTCAGAATTGTTATGGCTTTTTCCCTTTACAGAAATGTACTGACAGCTGAAATGTCCTGAAGGTAGAATTGAAATGCCAGCAGATGTTGAAACAAGGAACTCCTTGAAGTGAAAAGCACCTGAATTAACTTCATTGTGCATGATATATAATGTTCTTAGTCACCACTGCAAAAATAACTCTCAGATCTTCCCATATTATTTTTCTGTTTTAGGGGTTAGGAGACTTTTCCGAACTGTTAGTAATTTTCTTTAGCTTGGTGAACTTGCATTTTGTTTTAAATGCTTGTGTAATAATTACAGAAGTTCTGTATCCAATTACAAGTTAAACTTTTTTTTTTTTTTTTTTGTAGATGGGGTTTGCTGAATTATTTGTGAATATATTCAAGCTTGCATTTGAAAATTAAAAGTTGGCATTGTATAAAATAGGGATGGATAGTTTGCTCTAGTATTATAATGCCAGCTGTAGGTAAATCAGCCCACTGTGGTCTGCTGAGTGCTCTGGCGAAGCTTGAAATGAGTTTTGAAATTTTGAACATGAGTGGTGCTGACTTGGTGGTTATTGTTTTCTATGACAAGATAGTAGTGGCAATAGAAGTATTTACATTACCTTATCACTTTAATGCCTCTGAAATAATTAAAATATTAATAAAAGGCTTATATTCCAGTAACACTATCTATTTAAAGACTATTTTTTCTGTTGTTATTCTTTTTTTCATGTGTGGGCAGGGGGACTGAGGTGGAGAAACAGTTTTGTATTTACAACTAATGTTATAAAATCAACCATCTGCTTAAATCTTGTGAAAGTTAAGTCCTGCAGTTAATATGCAGGTTTTGTGAAAGGCGAAATCTCTTTCGTATCTGATATTTCTGTGACTAATGTTTATCCCGGGTTGTTGAGAGAAGGGTTGAAGGTTTCTGAAGCAGTTCTGGATGATTTTGTTATGTAGCATTTTAATATGAGGATAGATGTATATCAGTTATATATATATATCTATAGATAGATATAGACATGCATATATATTATGCAGTGTTGGAGAGATAGCACCTCAGAGTGACAGGTTTGACTTTTACTGTCGATAGTGGGGTGCCAGATTTTTTGTCTAGCTAAGCATGGTCAAATCTGAGCTTTCACTACAAGGTAAATGCATGGTGTCAAGTCAGAGTTGCTCCCATCAGATCTGCATTTTATGACAAGGAAGGCAGATATAATTTTATGATATTTAAATTTTTAAAATAGTAGTCGACCAAAGAGATTGGAGACCAAGGATCAGTTTGGCAGCCTGAAGAAGTTGATAAAGATGATGGAAGGTACTGCAGGAAAAAGTGAATGTGGGTTTTTTGTTGTCAAATACAGCTCTCTGGCCTCTTCAGTACCTCAGCAAATATGGAGAACTCTTGTTGCGTATCTTGGAATAGTGGCTTGATAACCAGTCATACCAAGCATCATATTTAGATCCAGCAGGATGATAAAGAAATTATCTTACTTCACAGGATGCTTTTGGAGGAGCATTTTAGACAATTGACAAATGCAGAGTTATGTCCATTGCACAATTATTTGGATGTGTCATATTATGGCTTCTTATTCTCAGGTGGAACTGCAAGTGCTACAGTTACCTGTTCAAATCCTTAACCTTTTTGAACTGTAAGTAGTCTACTGATCAGTTGTAGATAGAAGAAATATAAATGAGTTTTGCAGTTACAAATTTTGCAAGCTGGAGACAGACAGGAAATGGCTACACAGCTGGAATGTTGTTTGTACATTCCGGCTTTACCACTGCTCAACTCAAAGGATGTGGCAATCTAGACAGACAATTGCATATGAGAAATGTATAGACACAGACCAAATAAATTTCTACTTAGGAAATCTGAAAAGAAAAATGGAAGGAGCATTTAATTCTGGTTTTGTCTGCTAAGTTTCTAGTTACATCATGTTCTTCTTAAAATGTGGTAGGTGGTTTTGATTTACACATGCAAGTGTATAAAAATGTCAAAGATTTTCAAAAGTTAACAGGAAAATAATTTTTTGAGATGTTATTAAGAGGCAAATACTTGCAACTGCAAGTATTAGACAATTTCTATGAGGCTTGGAGGAGCAAGGTGGGCAATATCAGTGTAGCAAATGGCATCCATGCCTGAGAAATCATGGACTGTTTTTTGACACATCTTTGAATTAGGAATATGTGGTGGGATTTACCTAACAGTGATAACCCAGCTATGAAACTGCAACTCCAAATGGTTCAGAAAGGAGCTTTTCACTTGTACACTGATGTACCTACTCCTTCTGCTGCATAAAGGAAGAAAATACCTGTCTGCAGTTGAGAAGCAATAGTGGAACCCCAGGCAGAGTTACAATTAACTGTTTGTATTGCTTAGACTTCAAATTAATCTCTTCTGCTATTTTTAATGAATGTCCAAAGTCTGTCGAAGTTTCTGTTCCCTGTGTACCCTTGGCCTAGACCTGAGGCCCAATCCCTGTGTCTCTGATTTCACAGGTGAGGTCATGGAGCTTACTGCTCAGCCACAAAGTGGTGAGCAGCCAGTTTCTTATGAAGAGGTAGTGTCCTCTGCAACACCTCAGCCAAATCCAAAAGTGGAAAAGCAGGTTCAGTTGATGTGAGTTGATACTGAATGTGACCAAAGTTTTGGAGCAGGGTCAGGAGTGTTGGAATTAATTTCTGGTGCTAAATTGAGTTTTGTGTTTCCTCATGTTGGAGGAGCTTGTGCTTCAGCTATTCAGCATCAGCGCACAGAGATGAGAATGGAAATTCTAGTCCAGAAGCTGACAATAACGCTAAGCAGTTTTCCTTTGTCATGTCCTCTACTTGATGTTTAGTAGTGGATGCTAAATAAAATACTTATAAAAATACATACATGTTAAATACATATAAAATGCATATATATATATATATATATAAAATAACCATATACAGAAAAAACAATACCTTCTGATTGTTATGTATGCTTACTGTAATTTGGCAAGCCTAGACACAATTTATAAGGATGCACATTAGAACATGTGGAATAAGCCATAAGCCAGGAGAGCTTTGAAATATAAAGGGTTGTGTTGGTTTACCCATATCTATTCTTTGAAAGTGAATAATCCTGGTAGTACAACCAAAGCTGTTACCTAAAAACAAGCATTCAAAATTGTAAGTGCTCAAGTGAGAAATAGTTGTTTTCAAATTTTTTGCAGTACAGTGGTAAAAGTTCAGATTTTAGTGGGCACATTTTGAAAATCAGCAGCCATAATAAATCCTCATGGAATATTAAGTATGTAAGGGTGAAATAGCTAACACAGGGAAGGTTTAAATTAGAGCTGTGAAAATTAGATCAGTGATGAGATGTTTGTGATATTGCTTGTCTCTTAAGATGAGAGAAGGAACCAGGTTATTTTACCAGATTAAGGTAACAAAAAGGACTGCAAATTTTAAGCTTTATATGCAAGCAACCTTGGAAATAGATCTTGATTTCTTTTGCTAATAAGCTTATTCATTTAGAGAATTTTAACTGAGAAATAGTGATAAGTAATCATCGTTCAACATAACTAGAACTAGATTCTTTGGCAATATCTCCTAAGCATTTTTTTAAGTCTGCCATCTTCTATGTTTATCATTAGTGTATCAAAGATCTGTAATATGCAGTCATAGTATTAGCAAGAGGGATTAACTTCTTATTGAACTTCTTGGGATATTTTCTGGATATATTGCTAGCTCAGAGTTTATAGGGATAGGTTTTTGCCTCTGGATTGGCATTCAGTTTTATTCCTTGTGACAGCTTTCTTCTGCATTAGTGCAGACAAGGCTTGTGTCAACAGTCAACCTGACGTGTGTATTCTACAGTAAGTAATAGTCACTTAGCAGAAGAAAATATGTGTTATCATTGCAAAGTGCCATAGAAGGCAGTATGAAGAAACATTTCCCAGGAAGTCAGTGTGATCTTAACAGAGAGGGCAACTAATGAGCAAGTGATGGAGCATGATATGAAACCTGAGAGCAACGAGTCATCTTGATTATCTGACTGTCAACTGAGAGCTCTGAAGGAACAAACAGGGGAAGTGGCAAAGATTACTAAGCTGCAGTGTGACATCTCTAGTACCTCTGAAAACCCTGGCAGGAGTCCCTTTGATTTTAAAGGAGAAAGCATAGCGTCCTGAATGCCTAAACCTGAAAGCTGCCATTATTATGCTATTGAACTTTAAAAACTGGCCTTTATCAGAACAGTTCATGTGTCTTTTGAGGATTAAATATTTTGATTACTCTTGTGAATTGCATAGGTTCTACACAGGAACTGCACAGCATAATCCTCTTCCTATCCAGTTGATTGACCTTGAATTTTCTTTTAAAATCTACCCTATCTTAACCTGTTTAGCTTTGGGAAAAAATATAGCCAGACAAGATCCAGAAAACCAGCCTCGACTTGCATTATTTTAATATTAGTTACTAATAATCAGTTATCTGACCTGCTTAGAAGTCAAATATTTGAGTATCTGTCTTCTTTCAATAATCATTGTCAGTTTTCTTTTGCAGCATTAAATAAAAAGTTCAAGTTTGGGTTCATTCATTCATTACTTTTCATTATTATTTTTACCTGCATTCCTTCATCAATGTTATTCAAGTGACTACTAAGAAATATATGTGGATGGTGATTATTTTGCAAGCTATCTTGTAACAGTAGTTAATGAGACATGTACAAAATTTGGAAGTTAGGGTTTGCATCCTGTTGTTTGACCATTTGCTGAACATGTGAAGGCCCTGATTAAAATAGTTGCCTCTACAAGTTCATGAAACCCATGCTTAAAAAAAAAAACCAAACAAACAAACCACCAAGCAACCTTTAATTTGTCTTTTGTGTGGAAAAGGCTTATTCGGACTCACAGGTCTTCAGGTAAAGGTGTCTAAGTGAATAAATGGTTGAAATAAATTAGTTTGTCTAGTTAATTTTCCATTCCCAAAGATGAGTTTTTCAGAGGCTAAAGGACCTTATCAGAACAGTAACAGGGAACTTTCCTGTCTGCTGCACCTACAATTTTCATATCTCCAGGACTATGGTATCCTCACTGTTGCATGGCATTAAGTGCAGAAAAAACAAAACACTGAACTAATAAATTTTTTTCCCTCTTGTCATTAATAGAAATTTTTTGTCTTATGCTTAGCTGTCAACACAGATGATGGTCCTAGAGCTCTTACCTTGGAGGATTATTTGAATGGAAACTTCCAATATAAAACATTTTTTCCATATTGGGTGTCAGGTAGGTAAAACCTTTTCTCAAACATAGATAAGCCTTTCTAATATGTATTTCCAGACTGGTTTACACAGACTGAGAAATGTGTTTTCCTTCCAGCTTTACTTTGAATGAATGCTAACTATGAAATTAAACAATGTGTTAGTCAAAACTTATGGTTGAAATTTACTGTTCTGTCAGTCATTCTAGAAAATCCAGGTATTTGATGTTTCAACAGACATGTCTGAGTCAAGTATAAACTATAATTTTACAGAGGCCTTCAGTGTTTTATTTCTTTTACTGTCATATTCATTGCAGCAAGTGAAAGAAATTTGTCAATGTGTCAGTCATTCCTTAAGCAATCTCCTTTTCATGCTTTTCAGAGCACTTCTTCACTTACCACTTGTAATGATTGAGGTAGTCTGTCTTACAGGCCCTGTTCTTTGTTTTCAGTAGTACCTGGCTCTGCAATGAGGCCAGCTGTTCTTATGTCATTTCAGGAAGTGCTGACACTGCTGAAATTCCTGAGTTCCAGGATATGGCATAGAAAATAAAGCTGACTTTCTAAGTTCCTTAAGGTGGAGACATGAAGTTAATTGCTGCTGATATAAATGTGTCTGTGTGTGGCTGAAGTGCTGCTCGCGTTATCAGTGAATTGCACAGCCCAGGGAGACTGTAGCTGGCCTGATTACATTCTAGCACTCATACTACTCCCATCTCTGTGCTGCCTCGAGCACTGTTCTCTGCCAGGAGCAGGAAGCAACACAACAGCATAGTGCCCATTCAGATGGAGTCTCACCAAGCTAGTTTTAGCCCACAATTTTAGAACTGAAGTAAAGCCTTGTGAGCGAGGCTTTGCTTGAGTGCTTCAATTTTACAATTAGCAGTTTGAACTATGTAAATATCACTTGTATGATTTAAAAATTAGGTCTCTGTTTGTTAGAATTCTGTCTGAATATCTGAAGAATGTAGGCAGCATATCACCTAAACCTAATATTCTTCTTCTCTCTTTATAGCTTTCTCACTTAGACTTATCTTTCCTTTTAACAGTCACAAAACTCACACAAAAGTCATGCCATAGATTCCATAGATAGTCATGCCTACAGCATTCCATATGTCTACTTCTCTTCTGAAACAAGGAGTTAAAATTGTATATCTCATCCTAAGGATGATTTTAAATACAAATACTGTTACACAAATCACACAAGAGTGCTCAGAAGATCCAAGGGTGATCTAATTTCCTAAAAATGAACATCTTCACAATGTTTCAGACTCCTATTTAACTTTTAGTCTTGTTTTTTTTGCTACCCCACATATGTAATTCATTTTCTCTGTTTATAGCAGTGAAAATAACAATCTGAAGCTAAAACTCTGATCTTTATTCTCTACCAAAGTATAGCTCAGATCTTGAGCAAAGGCAGGGTTAAATTCTGTTTTCAGTGAAGCCCACTCACCCTTATTTTGTAGGACTCTTGTGAGTAAGGACAGAGTCATGCAGTGTCACTTGTGTGGTACTGCTTTTATCTGCAGAATATACAAATGAGAATGTTCTTGTAAAATGATAAGCAAAGGTATTTTTCTTTAGAACATTTACATTTTGATACTGACTTTCTAATGTGTCTGTCACTGGCATTTTTGATCAGACATAAGAATAAAATCTGGCATTTACTTGTAAAGTTAAATAGTTGATCCTCTGTGCAGTGTATGATCTTGAAAATATACTCAAGAACCTGAAGACAGTTTCTTGATAACTCTGCAACTCAGCATCATTAGAAGAAAAACATTTTTTATGTAGATGCCAAAAGATATTTGCTTAAAACATATTCTTTGAAAGAGGTGAGAATTTGTTGATAAACAGATATGTTGTGTAGTATCTTCTGTGAAGGTAACAAACATTTTATCTTGTTTATAAAGATAATGAGTATCTCCATCAGTCTGCAGAGGAAGATATTATTCTTTACAATGTTGAAATTAATTATGCAACCACCATCCTGACAAACAGCACAATGGTATGTACCTTTATCATTAATAAAAAGGCAGAAAAGTGCAATTGTATTTCAAGTTACAGTTTAAAAGTGAATGAGAATAGAATCTAATCTAGTTCTTAATTTTTCAGAAACAAGTTAATGCTTCAAATTATGTGATGTCATCAGACCAATATTTCATAGCTCTGGAAAGCAATTATTCAAAGGTAATTATTTTAATATACCTCTTAATTTAATGTTTAATTTTATTTAGTATTTTGTTAATTGTGTTCACCATAGATAAATGTTTCTTGGTATTTTCTTGAGAAAGGGATAGGTTGTGAGGAGACAGCTGATTATTTGTAATTAGGTTATCTTTTTCAAGGCTAATAAAATTCTCTTGCTTCATTTATGCAGCTGTGGAGATACTCTTATACAGCATCATATCACATTTATGATCTCATAAACGGGTAAGGCCTGATATTTCTTACAGAGAGCTGTGGTGCATACACTGTAGTGCTGTGCTTGCAAGCATTCACTCCAAAACTGTAGTAATGTGACTACCAACTTGCTTTGCTTTTGCTTAGATCTGTCAGGTTACTTGTTTGCTTGAGAAAAAAATATGTTCTCTAGGAAAAATCATACATTCTTTTCATCTGGATTGATTTCTATTTCATGCCCTAAAACTTTCACTGCTCAATATTCTCTTTTGTCTCCATCCCCTTCTACTAATTCATTCTTTTTCTCGTTGGTCTAATCTTCAGCTTCCCTAAAACTCTTGTAACAGCCCGCCCTGCATTCCTCAAAGTCTATAGCTTTTCCCATGACATTTGGTCTCTTTCCCAAGATTGCCCAAACCACTCCCCTTTCCACCCAAATCCAAAGGAAGCCATCTGCCTCTGCAGTCAACCTGTTTATGCTGAAAGCAGCAGCGTGACCAAATGTGCTTAGTTCTGAGCAACAGGGGCTGCACTGAGCTGCACCATTCTTGGGCAGCTGTTGGCTCAAGGTGACAGGAAGAAGTTGCTGCAAGCTGCTGTGAGTAGAGAGGTACTGCACGGGACTTGGGATCCGCAGCAAGTGCTGGGCGTGCTGCTGTTGCTCCTGCCCCAGTGCGTGCTGAGTTCACATTTCCCAATAACCTGCTGAGACTGTAACACAGACTGCAGCTACAGCAAATGACTGTAGGTGCTTGTGCAGCATTTGGAAACAGATAAGGCTGGCTCCTTAGGCTGTTGGATAGGTTTTCAAAGGAGTAAGTTTAAGCCTTGGCCAGCACTGGTGCACACCATGGTGTTAACTGCATGTCTCTGCCTGCCTTAATTGTGCATTGCTTGAGAAACAATAAGCAGTTAGAAAATGACTTTGTGACTTTTTTAATAATGTAGAGTATAATGATTCATTTGCACTGTGCACAAAAAGCCATTTCAACTTCTTTCCTTTTTTAGTGGTTTTGTAACAGAAAATCAGCTTCCACATAAAATTCAGTATATATCCTGGTCACCCGTTGGACACAAATTGGTTAGTAAAGATAATTAAGTCCTAGAATGAATTTGCTTTGTATGGCTAAAAGACATTTATATTTGTTCTTTGGGGTTTTTTAAAAATATTTTTGGCCATATTTTTGACAGGCCTGTTTATTAATCTTGGTTATGAGAAATAATGACAAAGAAAACAGTTTTAACTTGTTCAGATTTTATTGTCTGTGTCTCAAGAGAAGAATAATCTATGTTCTCAGGTACATTATGTGTTTCAGTCTGCTCACCAGTCTTTATCCAGAATTGACCAACATAATTTTATATAAGATTAAATGCCATTTCAAGGCTGGAAAACCAATTGGTTTCCCTTTGATGCTGTGTAACACATGAATTTAAAATGGAGATTTACAGATGCAGTATTTAAAATTGGTTCTAAAACTTTTACTGAACACAGAATTTGGCCTGCAATGTATAATTTATTTGCTGAGATACCAGCCCTTGCAGAATTTACAAGGGCTATTAGTGTACCATTTCATGTTTTGTATTCATTAGGTCTTGGTAGTGTAATGTAGAAGTATTGACTGTAGAAGATCTTGCTCTAATCCTGTTATTTGCTATACTCTTAAAAAAAAATCTTTCTTGTCTTTAGGTATATGTATATCAGAATAATATCTACTTGAAACAAAGTCCTAGAGAGGCACCAGTTAAAATAACTAGTGATGGAAAACAGAATGAAATATTTAATGGGATTCCTGACTGGGTCTATGAAGGTGAGTAAATCTCGAAGGGCAACAGCATGATAAATGCTTTGTTTAGATTGGTTCCGGTTTTCACAATCCATTTTAAAATATCCGTGATGATTTTTTTTTTCAGCCCTAAGGATTACTTCTTTTCCATATTGTATTTACTGTACAATGTATGAATTTTGTATTCATAACACGTAACCAAAATCCTGAGTCTTTGTTACTGAAACTGTATCAGAACTCTACAAAGTTGTCTTCCTTCTAATCAAAGGCAGAGGCTGGGAATTAAGATTTAAAGTTTTAATTTCAGTGAAAATTCGGCACTTCAGTGCATCCAAAAAAATTTTAAAAAAACATGTACACAGAAAAATCCCAAGTGAATTAAGTGGGATCTGTGTGCATATTTTGATGCTATTTATTTAGTGTAACTGTCTTTATGTGTCTAGATTGCTGAATAGAGTGCTAAAATAGATTGGAAGATAGATTAGAGTTATAAACTTTTTTTTTCCTCAGAGGAGATGTTAGCAACAAAATATGCACTGTGGTGGTCTCCAAGTGGAAGATATTTAGCATATGTACAATTTAATGATTCCGACATACCAGTTATTGAATATGCATATTTTGGGGAGGACCAGTATCCTAGAAAAATAACTATCCCATACCCAAAGGTATGTTTTATCATTCTTTTGACTTCCTTTCTGTTGAGAGATGAGTTGTGACAATGAGAATATTAACTGTACTTAATTCCTTAAGTATTACTGTGGTTAAATCTGTTGTGACTTAAATAAAAGAAAACAAGCTTGGTCTAAGTTCTGAAAAGCTATAGGTACATATAAAATTATATAATACCAGTGAAATAAATGGAATTACTCACATAGGCAAAAAGTATGTGCAAAAATGCTTAATATTTTTCAATTCAGTTTTCCTCTACCAGTGTGTAAATGATGCAGTTGTTATTTTTCATTATAGTAAATAAATTATGAGACTAAGTTTATATATTTTTTTTTTTTAAATAAAGCCTTTGCTTTATTTGCACACTTCTTAGTGCTTTTTGATCTTAAGGGGCTTTGGATTTTAATTGCTTTCAAGTGCCAGATCTAAGGCAAGAAGGTTTTGGGTTGGCATTTCTTCTGCATGTATTATAAAGCTCTCCTGACTCTTATCATGTTCATATGATTGCAAGGGATCATGTTAATGTATTTAAAGAATTTGCTCACCTGTCAGCTGGGTCATAGTTCTAAAGTAAAACTGGATGGTTTAGACCACACATGGAGAAGAATTAAAAAACTGATAATGTATGCAGTGAAGAAGCAGCCATGAAATCAGTTTAAGCAGCCATTTCCCAGTTGGGATGTCAAACAGCACTTGCAATCATGTGAATAAACTGGAGTTTTATGCTGAAGTCAGTGTAATGTGTGCTGCAAAGGCCCTCACTGCAAACAGAACAATCATTACCACCAAGCACATTTTCTGTAGAGAAAGGCACTAAACTCAAATGTTTAAAAGGTTTCCTTCTTTACATATATAAATATAAATGAAATAGTGAACTAAGTATGTACTACTGCTGTAGTGTCACTCTTAGATCTTATAGGACTATTTGCTGTATTATACTCAATTCATATTTTGTAACCTGTCTGCTTTCCTGCAAAAAGTGTTTTGGTTTTCCTCAATCTGAATTATTCAGAACCTGGTTTTAATGACCTCAAACATTTTCTTTGAAGGCTGGAGCTAAAAATCCTACTGTTAAAGTGTTTATTGTAGACACTATTTACTCTGAAGCATTTGGTCCTAAGGAGGTGCCAGTTCCTGCAATCATAGCATCCAGGTAGTGTGCCCTCAAATATGTCTTTTCTTGGCTGAAAAAAAGCTTTTATCTATTTCTTTTAAATGCTTGAACCTCTGAGTTGTGCTTTAACTAACAGTGTACTGCCATATTAAACCCCTAGAAGGATCAGCAGCTAACTAGAAATATTGCATTTTTATTTTGGCTGTCCATATGATACATTGTTGCAAAGGATAAAAAAGTACCCTAAAACGGTGAAAGTTTTGCTGTTGTTTTTTGGAGAGAAATGTGGGGAATGCAATCTGTAGCAATGCTTCCATACTCCTGTTGCTTAATAACTGCCATTTCTCCCTTTTTAATTTTTTTTTTTATATTTTAGTGATCACTATTTTACTTGGCTTACTTGGGTAACAGATACTCGAATCTGTGTGCAGTGGCTGAAGAGAATACAGAATTTTTCAGTCTTAGCTATTTGTGACTTCAAAGAGCATTCAAATACTTGGGACTGCCCAGAGGTAATGAAGTTGGAAATATAAATTTAAAATTACTGAAATTAGCATTTTAAAATCCCTGCCATAATTGTATTTTTCAGTGTTTTATCACAAGTTTTTACTAATAGTGATACCTTTTTCAGTATTTTAATTGCTGGAAGAGGGATGAAAAATACTAATTACTCCAGGAAATAAACTTTTTTTTTCTGTGTGAAACTTAAATAACAACCAAAACAAAAAACAACATCAACCACCTAAAATGCTGTTGAGAGGCTTTCAGTAATGCTGTTTATTTCCTTCTTCTGTTAGCATGTTCAAAAGTGAAACCATATAGGATCTGTATTTTTTAAAGAAAATCTTATTATGCCATGTTGAAATTCCATACTAAGTCTGACTAAATCATGTTCTTTTAGATTAGGTTAGATTATTTGAAAGAACATACACATTAATAATAAGGCAGGTTTTTTGGAAGAAGAAATTCTTCTGTTTTATCAAATCATACAGTTCTAGACAGTAGGCAAGTTTTCAGAAACACAATCTTTTCTTTCTGAAAACTTCAGCCTAATTGCAACAGTAACTACATTTGGTTTCAATATGTCATTCTATGATTTAGTCAGTTGGGAAAGAAGGCTGTAGAACAGAACAGAGCTTTGTAAAGCCTGAAAAGATAGACACACACAGATAAATTTATATAGATCCTGAAGGAAAGACAGCCCTGAATTTCAGTAACTAATACAGAGATCTCATTTGTTGTCTTTTAGTATTCGTGTTTCGGCTTGTCTTGTTCGTACGGTTCATGGTACAGAACACCTATTAAAGCTAACATTAGAAGAAACCTTGAACTAACTGGAAATAAAATGCACAAATATTTATTAAAGTATTCTGTATAACTGATAAATTATAAATTCAGAGTTTATTGACACAGCCTTTTCAAGCTGAAAATAATTTTACTCCTCTTTAACATGAAAACTGTTGCAAATTCAAAGGGAATTTAAAGTCCTGTTACTTCAAAAACATTGTCATTGAAGTAGTATTCCACAGAGAAATATTGTAATTTAGTAGGGAAAAAGCCATCTTTCATACAGCATTTGCTATATTTCCTAAATAATTGTTCCACTTTATAGGTACATTAACACTGAATCTCTACCTTGCCTGCAAGTAAGCTATATTTTAATAATTATGTATTTTAATGGAAACAAAAAAACATATAAGGTTTCTAGGATTCTACCACAACCCAGTGAAGTACTTTAACACAAGCTTAACTTCTAGCACATAACCAGTTTTATTTACTTCAGTAGATCTGTTTATGTGTTTAAAATTAAGCATGTGCTTAATTGCTTTGCTGGAACCAGACCAGACCAGACCAATTAACATCTTTCAGGACTTTGTTCGTGATCCTTGTTTAATTGCATTTCTCCATGAAACCTTATTTATGGAGTCACTACTGACGTTTCTATAATTCTATATTTATACAGTGATACAATGCTTTTATCACATTAAAGTTTGCACAAATGGCCAGTCGAGGGAGTGTGAACAGATGGGACTGCTGCATTAGCTCTATTTGCCATCAGAAAGTATATCTCTGAACATTTCCTTTGGCAAAAATAGTTCTCTTGTTGAATTCAGATTGCATTGAGTCTAATGTACAATAAACTTGCTATGTTTTATGTATCTGAAAATAATAACAAAATATAATCTACAAGATGTTCCCAAAGTATAGATTCATCAGAAATGTTCACATGTTCAACTCTTTCTCATGTGACTAGATCACAGAAACCAATATGAGCAGTGGAACTATTCATATGAGTAAAAGGTAGGCATATCTTTGTGAAATTGGGGCTACTCAAATGAGAGAATTTAAGTATATCCCTAATTTGCTATATCATCAAGATTGAGTTTTAATTTAAAGAAAGGAAAATAATGTTAGGATGCATATATAAAACAATACATCCCATTTTTATTATCTTAAAAAGAAAAAGAATCCATTTTTTCAATTAGTAGCTCAGTGGAGCCCTTGCAAAGTGCGAGTCTTCTAAGGGACAAGGACCTGCAACTTTTCCTCAAGTCACTTTGTGGGGATTAAATTAGAAGGGAGAGCACATAATTTTAAATAGTAATGAGATTATGCTGCGGGTAACAAATACAAATCATATTCCTTAAAAAGCAAATTTGTTAATTTTATTCCAAACTGTGAAGAAATACTGTATTGAATATATATTGAATATATACTATATTGAGTATAAAGAAAAGAACAAGGAATTAAGATGTTCTAAATGTATATTCATAGTCTCAGAATACCTTAGTAGTCACTTCACCACTGCTCTAAATCAACATCTCACCTCTGAAATCAAAGAAAATACAAACAAGCTGAAAATCTAAATCAAATGTTTAGCATTAATATTGCTGTTATAATTTTACTTGAATTTTTGCCAAAAAATTAATGAGATTAAGTAGTTTTCCATTCTTGTTTTCAGTGAAAAAGTTGTATAATTGCTTTAAATTTTATTTAGGTCTGACAGCTGTTAAAACAATAGTTTAATTAATGTAATTACCTTAATACAGCAATATTATTTACTTAGACAACCTCCCAACTCCTTGAACCTTCATAGAAAATATTCCAAAATTCTCTTTTACAGGCAGCTTCTGATTTTTTTTAAGATTTGGAATCTCCTTAAACTCAATCTTCTTAAAGAGTGTATGTTTGTTTTCATTTTTCAGAATCAACAGCACATAGAAGAGAGTCAAACAGGATGGGCAGGCGGAGTAGGTTTTCTTGTTGTATTCTATTTTAATTCACTTAAAAGCTACAGCTTCCTGCATCTTCCCATCAGGGTTTGGAAACATGAAGCACCCTTCTGAGACATACAGCACTACTGCTTAGACTTGTTGCACAGTAGGACTGAGGCTTTTAATGCTGTGCTAGACAAAGTATCTCTGTATCTGCTTTCTAAACTAAAAAACCTATTTTTGTCCCAACCAACTGACTAGACAGGAAAGTTGGTCGAGACAGAAATTAATGAAGGGAGGAAAGTAATGAAAGGAGGTAGATTTACAGTGCAGTGTAATCCTTAGAGGCATTCTGGATGAACAGATGTAAAATTCCTCTGGTGACACTAGGGCAAGGGATAAAATGGGCTATTACAGTATCTTAAGAATAAAACCTGTCCATTCAGAACAGTTTTAGTGCCAGGTGCTGCACATCTTCAGCTAAGGGGGAACCATCAAGGTAAGATATGCTTCTTAGAATAGCAGGTGATACTTCTCTGGAGTTACCTCTTAGCAAAAGATGTTTTCTCTGCCCAGTAATCCTAGACAACCACATACCTTCGGAAACTTGCAATAAAAACAAACCTACCAGGAAATTGTAAGATCATGAGATCAGTATTTACAGTCATACAGAGTGTATTTCAACAGTAAATATGTAGTGTTTTTACTTTCAGGGGAAGTTAACAGAATCAAGTGTGTGAACCTCACACTGCCTGAATATCCTGTAGTGGACTTAACAATGAGATTCAATTTTCAGTATACTGTCCCTTGAGATGTTTTAATGAGAAGATCATATATTTACAAGAATTAGTTCTTTTACTTGGTCCTTTTTTTTTTTACACTTCACTTGAGATTCTGATGACAGATTTTTATTAGAGCTAAAGAATTTGCACACATGCATAAATCCCAGCTTTTGCCTCTACAGGTTTTCAAGTATTAGGAATCACAGATACAGTCTCCAGGAGAATTTAACTTGTGATCAGAAGTCTTAGTTGAGCTTGAGTTAATATTATTCAAAAGGTATACTTACTCAGGAATGTTTGACTATGTTTGAAGTGCTTGCAGGTCATTCCTATATCTTCATGTTTTGGAAACAAAACTTAGAGTTGCAGTAATTCAACCTTGACTGACAATTTTAGTAAAGACATGATTCTTTGAAAGGAAGTCAAAGTTAAATGGTCTTATCTGGAGTAACCTGTTCCTTAAAATTAGTGGAATAGTATGGGAAACTTCAGATATCCATTTCTATGATGCTGTGTTTTCTCAGTGAAGCAGACAAACTGAGGTCCACAGAATACTCAGTCTGGCACCATTCATGAACATTAGCTTTATTCAGAAACTTATTTGCTTATTTGTTAAAAATAATTTCTGCCTGCTTTTAAATAGCTAAGAAAGGTCATTCAGAATATACAAATTATTTTACTCACAAGTAGAGAGCTCACATCTGTGGTATTCTTGAGGTATCTGTATTATCAGTTTAAGAAATCCAAAATGAAAGAAATTGTACATGATCACAGTGAGATTGAATACCACAGGTACAAACCTGTGCAAATTTGAGCTGATTAAATGGTCTTGTTACTTTTAGTATTGTAGTACAATCTGCTAAACCGCTTGGACAGTCTTATATCTCATCTTCTGTTTTTCTTCCATTGTTTCAGTTCTTTGTTTCTGCACCATATTTTACATCAGACAGCAGTTCATACTACAAAATTTTTAGTGACAAAAATGGTTATAAGCATATTCATTACATCAATGGCTCTGTGGTAAGTCAAGGCAAGTGTTCTACAATTATCTACTGTCCTGAAGGAATTCTACAATATTCAGTAACTTAAATGTCTCACCACACAGGAGAATGCAATCCAAGTTACAAGTGGAGAATGGGAGGCAATATACATTTTCAGAGTAACAAATGATGCAATGTAAGTATCATGAAGTAAAAAGGTTAGGAGTATTGTCAGTAAAAGCAACACTTAATCATTTGAACACCGTTTGTTAACTCATCAGATTATAATTAGGTGTAATTTGTTTTTTATCTGAATACATCCACAACAAATTTGTATGCTAAGGCACGGCATAGGTTTGTAAACATGATTTACTTATGAAAGATTCTTTGCAAATTGCCCTCAATTTTCTATTTATTTTTATCACCCATCTTAGAGAGGCTTATTTAAAAACACTTTATTTAATCATGTGCTTAACCCTCACACAATTTGCAGTTACTTGTCTTTTTATGATCTCTCATTCAACTTACTGTATAGATAGAAGCAGCTTACATAATTGGAGAGATTAGCTCATGAGAATTAAGATAGAACTCCGATTTATATGGCTTATGTCACCTAATCATAGTCTGAGCAAAGATTTATTAAGATGAAAGGTATATAAGCTTAACTACTCTTCCCTCGCATGCAGAAATCTCAAAAAGTCTAAATTAACTTCCAAGACAGCTTTTCATCTTGATGCTCATTCATAGGTCATGACTTTATGGATTATTTATTAACATATAAATGAATTTGCAGTTTTTATTCAAGCAATGAATTTGAAGGCTATCCAGGAAGACGGAATATTTACAAGTAAGTGTTATTAACATTGTCTTAATGATAATAGGTTAATAGAAGACGTCTCTGGATTTGTCAATAAAACAATTTCGTTTCAAGAAGTTTAATGTGTAATTTCACAAGCTATTTTAACTAAATCTTAACCTGAGATTCTATCTGACAATTGAGAGAAATGCCATTTAACATTTAAATATACTCTTTGGGGAAAAAGACCAAGCATTTATTTTTAAATTAACTGTTCTGAAAGTACAGGGCCTGCATCCAAGAATTTGAGATAGACACATCTAAAGTTTATTTTAGCAAAATAATGATTGCTTTGTTTGATTTTTTTCTTAGAATCAGCATTGGAAGTAAACCTATGAGAAAACAATGCATTACTTGCAATTTAAGGAAAGAGAGATGTCAGTATTATACAGCAAGATTCAGTGAACATTCGAAGTACTATGCCTTGATCTGTTATGGTATGTATGGCATGGGACCAAACATATAACCAGTTGTTCTTTAAAATTTATCAGCACTGTCAATGCTGATTATCCCAAATGATTTTGGTATGACTCACAAAAATTTCACAATAACCAGGAAGGATTTCCAGGAAGAGATTTCCCATATTCAAAAATGTTGTGATGTTTCAGTAAATACGGATCTATTAATGATTTTTTTTTTACTTTTTCAAGAAAAAGCTTGGGATTTTGTGAATTAAAAATGAATTTATGAATGTCCTTCATGCCACAAAACAGATTTTAATCCAGCTCATGAAAGGCATGTTTTCTCTTGCGGCTGCCAGAACAGGATTTAGAAACATATACTGTTTTCCAGTTTGTGTGATCAAAGTTAGATGTGAGAAACTACTGTACTGTGTTTCCCAATTGAAATTAAGACCTGTGTCAGCCATGAATATTGGCTATTTAGCACCTGAGAACATTTTTAAGAAATTATCTGAGAAAAATTCAGTTCAAGATATGTGGTCATTAAATCTGCTTGCAAGACACAAGTATTAAAGGAAGTCTTAGCTCTTTTGTAATAAATCAGGTGGTTTCAGTGACCTGCGAGTTCATCCACTGGTGTACTCAAAAAACAGTGACATCACAATCTAAAAAAAAGAGGAAAAGGATCCAAGGTTTTCCTTCAGTGTACTTCTTATGAAGTTTACTGTTCTTGTGATTCTGCACCGACTGATCAGCTGAAAAGTTCCTTAGAACTTCTGTTGAGGAGAGAACCAAATGCAGCAAATAACAACACCTTTCAATCATTCTTGCACAAAATAGTCAGTAAGGTCATCACCATGTGAAAGGCACTCACCTTCACAAATACGATGTGACATGTTCTCAGAAGAATGTTTCACATTGTTAGTTCTGCATTCACCTTATGTAATCACATCTCAGGTATTAACTAGATGTCACTTCATCTCTAGGGAGGAAGCGTTAGTAGATTTAAAGTTGCTTCTATTATGTTTGCTGAGCAATGCCAAGTCTTTGTCCACACAGTACCTTATGTATTGTAACACGGACTGGTGACTTATACAGCAGAGAAGATTCAGATTTTTGCATCAGCTTTGAGCTCTTTAACTCCTGTCATTTATCAGTATTGATGTAATACACACTGCATCACCAAATTCCAGCTTCAAACTGTAAACTGACTTTCTGTCATTCTTATAACAGGTCCTGGGATTCCCATTTCTACTCTTTTTGAGAACCGTGGTGATAGAGGTACCGCAAGTATCCTGCCTATTTCTGAGCAATTGGTATATTCCTTTGCCTCTAATCCAGATCAAGGTCTTCTAGTACAATACTTAGGATTGTGATCAAGAAGCCTTTCATCTTGTTTGGTATTAAAATAACTAGTGTCTTTCTAGATTTCTTCATCAGTAAAATCCAAATGTGAATGAACACACGGATGCATTTATCTTAATTCCTGAGTCCAGCACTTTCATAGCATCCTGCTGTTTTTCCTCTTTATACAGTATAGATAAAATGGTCAACTCTTTGTCTACCAAATTTTGAGTCAAACTTTGTAGAAAACATTATTGTGATTTCCAGAATATTCCTTTTCACATTTGGATGAACACAAGACTTTCTTTTTCATGGGGCAACACTACCTTAAACAAAAGACAATAGCATACTATTTAGAGTTTACAGTTTGACCTGTTGTGCTGTACTAATTAGAATTTGGATCAATGACTTCTTCAGCCATCAGTAGAGATGTCAGAGAAGAGCAGAAGCTCTTTCAGATGATCAGTTCAAATAACTGCTTCAGACGAGGTGTAATTATTGATACAAAGTGTGATCTTCAGCAAGAAACATTCAGAGCCCTTTTTCTTTAAGTAGCCTGTTAGTGAAGACTGTTTGCAAGTCTGCAACAAGCCAAGCAAGAACTTTCTAAGTATGAAAATATTAATTGTTCTGCAGAGAATCTTCTCTCTCTGTCCCTTGTTTTTTTACCTAAAAGTTCTTCTCCAACTTTAAGCCTACAGTTCCTGGAATGTTATGAAAGCTACCATGGTTCTGTATAAACTTCAGAGATTTAGCATTCCCTTCCTTCCCCAATAATCAGTGGAAATGAGCTAGTAGTTGTAATGATCCTTACAGTTCAGCCTGTGTTGATAACCCACTGTTAACAGAGTGATTCATGTAGAATTCAGTGAATTGCAACATCGTATTATTTGGACTCCAGTAGCAGTTGGTACATCTTATTTTATAACCACTTAAAATTTTTGCAAATGGAAAAAAAATAGGTTAACATGTCTATTGCACTTATGGTATAGAAACTCTGTGTTCTGGTATTTCTTTTGCAGAAGATTTAAATTTAAAGGTTTAAATACAATGCATGCATGGACTTTTTTTTTTAATTTAATCCATTTTTATACCTCTCTGTTTTTTCTAATTCTGTTACCTTTTATGTAAAGGGCCCCTACTATCTTATCAAACTATGCATTTCTTGAAATGCAACTAAGTGCCCAACTGCAGTTATGTGTTTCTTAACCTCTCTGCAGCAGAGAACAGTTTCCTGTAATGGATTTTCACCACTGGTTTCATCATGCCTCCCTCTTCTGTGATGTTATTCTCAGGAATAAAAACAAATTCAGGCTTCTCTTTAAAGTCTTCATTACCTTTTTAGAATTAATTTTCCTTCAGTTCCTTGCTTTCGTAATCTCTTCCATGGTGCAAAACTATTTTTAGTAAATCCATTTTCATTGCAGTTGGCAGCATTTTGAAACTATATCACCCATGAATTTTAGTAGGAGACAGTTAAACTGACATAGATCAGTTTGGAAGTTCCTTCCACGATGCCTACAATTCAGTTGTGGTAATGGGAAAGTTTCAGGAGTTTTGAGGAGAAGGCTGGAAAAGTGTTCAGCTGAGTTTGCATGAGCATCCAAATGCAGAATGATCTTTCAGCCATAAAAAAGCCCACTTGAATCTGCAAAACTTGTCAGGAGTACTTTGAAATAGCAAATTCCAGTATTATATTTCTGGCATGTCTTAAGCACTACCTAGCTCAATATATGTTGAGAGAAGAATACTTCTTGTACTTTTTTGAACATTTCCAGAAACAAGGAGAAGGGAAAGGTAAAGGAAAAAAGAAAAAAACTCCTGCAGTTTTAAAAGGTTCTTTCATTCTGAAAGTGAAGCTAAAAATCACATATTTCCATTATGTTTCCAATATTCTTCATCCCTCACTACTCATGGGAAAACACATAAAGAAAGAGAACCAATGGATTAATAATATACAGTTCTGCAATCTGTCCTGTAAGTTAATTAAATTTTAAACAGTAATTTTTAAAATGTGTAACTGAATTTGGTCTAAAGCAAGTAAAATGATAAATGTTAGATTTAAAAAAGAAAAAAAAGGTTTAGTAAGTGACCAGTAATACAGACAGTGAGATGGTAAGTCTGGTGTCTTTGTGTAGGAATGTATTGTGCAGTGGTTATATGAAGCTTTGCCATAACCCCTTGACAAATTGAATTTCCTGCATTACCCAGAAACAAGATACTCCCTGAGAACCACACTGCCCAAGGGTCTCAGGGGTTAAACTGATGTTAGTCTGATAAGCAAGAGGGGAAATACAGGAGATACAGGACTGTGTTTTGCACAGTACCATGAATTTTGCATTTCTAGCTCCCCCATTTTACAAAACTGGGATGAAGGATCTGCAGGAGAAAGCTGTTTCCTCTTGACATGCGGGACTCTAACACTCAGAGGCAACATGTGAAATGATTTGCATTGCAAAATGTACGTCCTATAAAAATCTAACTAGTATTTGTGCTCTGCAATGCCAGTGCTTTTCTTTCATTTAGATACGTGATCAAGCCAAATTAGAAGTGTCTGAGTGGATTTCATTACTCTGCTTGTAAAATTCACAGATTTCCTTTCTGTTCTAATAACACAAACTAAAGGAATCTTAATTACTGAAGAGAAATTAACAATAAATCAGTTAATAATTCAGGCATTTCTTTTACTTAGAGCTCAGAGTATTGGAAGACAATTGGGAATTGCAGTCTGCTTTGCAAGATATCAGACTGCCAAAAGAAGAAATTAATAAGCTTGAAGTGGATGGTTTAAGTAAGAATTACACATCTTCATTGTACTTTTTATTCTTACCATTTTAATATTTTGCCTTAATTTTGTTATAGTAATTATTGTCTTTCTGTAGAACAAAGTTGTTGGCCTGTCATATTGGGAAAAATTGGCCTGGTTCTGCCCTGTTCAATAACAGCTGATTTGTCTATGCCTCAGGGTATCTCTCAGTAAAATTATAGTTAAAATACATTTGTTTCACAACGCACATTTTTAAAAAATCTTCATACTATTGGTAAGGAGTTTCAATATTGTGTAAAAACAATATAATATGGTGGTAATCAAATGGGAAATGTAAACTGCTTTTCATGTGTTGTGCATTATATTGACTTGCTTGCACTGTTCTTTTCAGCAGTGACTTACCAACAGTATCCCATGGTAATAAAACAGTGTAAAATTTCAAAAACTAATATCTGATTATTTTAAAAGAGTTAGGCTTTTCTAGGCATCTGGAAAAACTGAGAACCTAGACTTTTGTGAAGTAATAATTTAGCATAGCTAAATTAAAGTAAATGTGGGTTCCTTCAAAGCTGTTCTTCAACAGCTCAATATAAACAGTTAATTGCATCAGTTCTGTGATTCACAGTTCGTGCGCTGTGTACTATGTGCTGATTCATGTTCATATACTGTTACACCAGACTCTGGATTATGCCTAGAGGAATCATTTCAACCATTAAGAATCTAATTTTAATTTGTCTTTTCTAGCTTTGTGGTACAAAATGCTTCTACCTCCACAGTTTGATAGATCCAAGAAGTATCCTCTGCTTATTCAGGTGTATGTAACTCTTCCTTTCTTTGACTCTTCTTGTTTTGTTAGAAAACATACTTTTTCTAATTTAACAAAACCCAGGACATGTGCAACATTTTATAAAGCAAAAACAAATCTTCTTATTTCTGTTTCATTTGTTGTGTTTTTTTTCAATGTATTTCTGGAATGTAAATTCATCCCAATGGAGATCAATAAGGATTTTAATGTTAATCTTAGCATGGTAAGTATTACTTTCTCAGAGAAAGAGAAAAGCTAAAATTATGTCGGTTACTCCTTGTAGATCTTAGCTCTGTTGCTTCTTCTGTTTATCATGAGGCAGTCTGAAAGTATTGATTTCAGGTTTGCTAATATGAAAAAATACTAGAGCCTGCTTCATTTTTTAAGATGAAAAGAAAACTAAGCCATGTGGACTTGCTTGTTAAGAGCACTTTACATAATTTATTGTAGGCAGAAAAGCAATAAAAATTGCAGTGGTGAAAAAAATTTAAAAAATATGCAGAAAGGAGAGCTGAGTGGTGTAATAAACAATTACATCATTTTTTATTAACCAGCGATTATCCAAAGGTTCAAGAATGCTAAGTATGTTTGAAGTTTAGAGTAGAAGAGTCCTGTCCTTGAGGTCAAATGTGGACTTTGCATTAGGCCATTCTCATGAGGAGTGTCTCTGTTTGCTCAGCGAAGCGGGGTGTGTTCTGCCCGCAGTTCCAACAGCACATGATATTCCCTGCTGAAACAAATAAGGTCTGGGGATAGCCAAAAAGCATAAGGAGCAGTACTTCTTAATCTTGCTCTTTTTTGGCATTACTGACTGTATGTGGAAGTCAAATACAAAAAAGCAGAAACGCACTAAAAAGGGGTATGTTAGTCCTAAGGAATTTGGAGAGAGCAAAGAATTGAATCTTTGAGGGATGGCTTTTCCAAGGATTCCCCTTAGGACAAGCAGCTGACATTGCACCACTTAGTCTGAGCTGAAACTAATTATTTCCCTTAGGGATAAGACCTAAATGAGTAAAATGGATTTTAGATAGCAAAATCTCATAACTACTTGAAAATAGTAGTAGAACTGTTTGTCTACTGAGCTCTCTGAACCACAGTCATGTAGCAAAATACATGTGGAGGAAATGTTATCAGTGCCAATAGCTATAGTCCAGTGTCCAATAACCATTTATAAATTTGTAAGTATGAGTTGAAAATGTGTGAATTTTCATCCTCAGGTATGGAGGACCTTGCAGTCAGAATGTAAAGGAAACCTTTAGCATTAGCTGGATAACCTATCTTGCGAGCAAAGAGGGAATCATTGTTGCTCTGGTGGATGGCAGAGGGACAGCTTATCAAGGTGACAAGATTTTACATGCAGTGTATCGAAGACTTGGAGTCTATGAAGTTGAGGACCAAATCTCAGCAGTTAAGTAAGTAGATTATCTCCCTGTATATCTGTTGTATTTGCACACTGAGTAATAAGGTGAAAGAAATACTGAATTCTCAGGCTTTCTTCTGAAGACTTGAGGTCTCCAGGATATAAGACAAAAACATTTGTAAAAATAAAATATTCGTGTTTGCCTGATGTCAATGAGGTTTTGTCTGGTATATTAAGTCCATATACCACTAAGTTCACATTTGGACCTCACCACTAGCATTGCATAAGAGAATCATCAGAGGCTTTAATCCTAAACCTAAAGAAATACAATTGTCAGTGGTGAAAGTTAAGCCAATTATCCATTTTTCTGAAGTTATTTCCTGTAGGGCAAGCCTACTTTAGTGACTACCAGAGATCCATAGGGATTTACCTCGCTGATTAGCTAAAGGTTACATGAGATGTTTGTAGTGAAACTGAAACCAACACAAATGTTCTACAAGTCAATTAGTCACAAACTTGCATTCTGTGCTGTTATAGGATAGTTAAGAACAGAAGGTACCTTGATAAGTGTTCCCCAACAGCTGCTCCTTTGCATGAAAACACTTTAAAGTGTTCCAGGGGAAACAAATTCCCTATGCAGAGATTTTGGGAGAAAGTGAAAGATGAGGATTGCAAAGAAAGGTTGTCTTTCTTACAGATGTGGTAGCACTGCTAAAGTGAGCATTTGAGGAAGTGTTAGTTTGAACCCCACAGAGATGTCTGCAAGGCAGGAATGTAGCCGAGCCTTTGATGTGGAATTTGGCCCATCAGAGATAGATTGGATGGATTCCAGAGTGATCAGAGATAGATAGATGGATAGATTTCCAGGTGCAACAGTAAATGCCCTATTTCCTCCAGACTCCACTAAGATACTGGAGTATTTTAGCTGAAAATTGGAGGTAGCAACCCAGGTTTTCACAGCTTTCTCTGCTTGTTTGAGAGCACTGCCCATACTTACAAATGTGTGTTAGAAGGATTATCTGTTCCTTCCTATTTCTGCTTTGTGATAATTCATTTCCTCCTCAATGTTATAGATATAAATGCTTCATTATCATTTTCAGTGATAAATGAAACAGAATAGTTGTATATCATGTTAAGTTTTTCTATTATTCTATTATTTTATTTTCTATCTTGAAACTTTTAGGAGGAGTGGCATACTTCAAAATATTAGAAGAATGCTTCTATATTATTCTGCATCATCAGTCAGACACAGAATATCAGAGGGAACCTAAACTGATTCTGCAGTTGCAAAATCTGCTGAGACAGGCCATGAAAAAATGACCTCAGACTTCACACTTCCCAGTTTTCTGTCAGCACCTAGACTAAATTTTTATTCAGTTAAATGTAGTGCATTCCATCTTCCTGATCTAACACATGGATTAAGATGGATGATTTTTAGAGAGCCTCTGTACTCTAGTGGGAAGTTCTTGGAGGGAATTTTACTGTAGGTGGAGCCCCAGGGATTAAGACAGTAATATAACAAAACTGAATAATTTTTTGGCTTTTCTAACTCTGTCCCACCCAGATAGTATCCCACGTTTTGGGTGTTGTCAATTACTTGCCCTTGTTCTAGTAAATAAGGCTACAATGAGTCCTGATGTGTATCTGAACCTGTTGTGTTTATCTGTCACTCTCAACCCTTTGTGGTCTTTTGCCTCATCCTCTTTTCTTTGCTATTGCTAATACATCTTTAGAAATACAATCTCCACACTCTGATACAGGATAATTGTAGGAGTCCTAATATTTGACCTGTTTGACTCTTGGGAGCATAAGTTTTGCACCTTTTATACATTTCAAGATTACCTGCTTGGAGCATTAATAGATGATTCCTTCATTATTATTTTTTTATTAAAGTAGCCATAAGAGCTTTTTGCTTTTCAGGCACATTAAAAAAAAAAAGCTTACTCTCCAGGGAATCCCTAATCTTCTCAGAAGTCGATACTATTCCCGTTGAGAAATCAAACAATCACTGTGACATCAGTATATTGGGCATCTTACACAATGAAGTCTGAATGTTAATGGTAATCCTGCACCTTTGGCACTAAAGCAATGAAAATTATCCTCATCCAGTGGAATAAAACTTGTTATGATGAAAGTATTGATTTCAGTTGTTTTTTTCTTTCAGGAAAAAATTCTTCCTCTTCCCTTTCAACACCTATTGATTGAATAGTTGATGCTTTGTAGAAATCAGGCATGCTATGTTGATTGTCAGTTTGCTCAAATTGGTGGGATGTGTGGAAAAAGAAGTGCAAGAAAAAACAATTTTTTCCTAAATTGTTATTGTACTAGCAATTTTTTTGTAATAATGCATTTATTTCTGTGATTTCATTTTCCACAGAAAATTTATAGAAATGGGGTTCATTGATGAGAAACGAATAGCAATATGGGGCTGGGTAAGTGATTGGAGTTTTTATATCTATCTGTAAATAATCCTGCAGTATGATTTTTTTTTTTATTCTTCCTGGTTCTGTCTTATGTATATATAAAATTTCTTCTGCAAATGTATGATGGTATTGCCAAAGGGGATGGTTCCTGCTGTTACTTATATACATGCAATTGCAACAGTTCAAGCCCCCAAAAAGGAATCTTTGGCAGCTCAAGAGGGAATTTTGAAAAGCTCATGTCTAATACATTGTTTTGACTGGAAGTTAAGCCAAGTTAAGACATTTTATTTGGCTTTACTTTTAATTTAGGGACTTACTGTCAAAATTCAAGTATTGTCCTTTCTGACCTGAGTTTAAAATAGTGAGAAAAGTCCTATGACTATCTCTCATCAGAAAATGTGACCCCTGCATCATCCTGAATCACTGTGTACTTGGCTGGCTTTGCAATGGTCATCAGGGATGAATCTGGATCTGAGGGGTTTATAACATTGACAGCTTCACCAAGACGTGGAAAAATTGGGCAGTATGGGAGTCATACCAAATTATTAGCCAGTCTATTTTTCATCTTTGCTTTTTTCATGTATTTCTCTTTGTAATGCTCCCAAAACCTTTAATAGCCAGATATATTGCCTCATTTTAGACAGCACATGAGCAGAGTTGCTAAAATCTTTCTATGAAGCTTCTACCAACCAATATTTAAGTTACTTTGGTACAGTTACTACTGTAACACTAGAATAAAATGAGTATCATATGGTGAAATTAAATGACACAGATACTTAGAAGTGAATAATTCTAAAGTAACATTAGGTAATTTAAGGTCTCAAGAAAATATTTTCTTTTTTAAATCACATCATATTTTATTTCACCACAGTGTTTCCAGAACCAACTAAGAGCTTGGACACATTGTATTCCAGTAGTGGGTATAATATTAAAATAAAGGCACTACTGCCAAACCTTTCGACCTTTTTTTCCAATTTATTTCCAATTTATTATACCATTTCCTAGTCTGTAAGCTATGAAATGAGTTGAAAGGTGTTTCCTTATTTATAGGCTGCAGATTGGTGACTGTGCATGAACTCGTGCTTTCAGACTCAGCAAACTCTTCAAGATGGCAAAAGCTCTTAAATAACTACCAAAGTAATTTGGATTGTGAACTCTCTCTCTTGGCCTGTTACAGTGAATATATTTATCTGCCCAATCCTAATCCCTTACTTTTTAGCCTTGTGGACTTATTTTTTGAAAGATCAAATGAGCAAATCAGATGAGTTGGAAAAATTCTACTAATTATTGTCTCTACTACTATATCTCTCACTATCATTTCAAGCTGGAAAGTTAAGAGGATGGACTAAATTAACTTCTGTACAAAAAAAAAAAAAAAAGCTTATTTCCCTTAGTCTTTTAGATGCTACTGAAGTTATCCTCAGAATTTTTCATGACACACCATATTTTTATTCCTTCCTCCATTCCAAAGTAAACAGAAACCCATTATTTTGCAAAGACCTTATATGAGTTTTTCCGACCTCAGTTCCACATCCTGTGGAGAGGCAAACCAAAGGCTTTTTATTTACATTATTTTCCTTTCTCAGCAACTAGCCCCGTTCAGTTTCACAGATCTATTCTTATATCCAGGCTTACTTGCTGCTTTACCCTTCTTATGGCCGTGAACTTTTTCTTCCTTTCTGCATCCCAGTTTGAGGAATCAGGCCAGAAAATACTGGGAATGGTGGCAGGCAGTAGGGAGGAATCGCTCCATCCTGAAGTAATGAGTATATTAGTACTGATGACTGAGTCAGTTCAATATGCTGATCTTGGGCAAAACCTAGGTAGTTTATTAAGGGAGAGGAAAAAACCTCTACTCTTCTTGGAGGTGCACCTTGAAAGGATGAGAGGCAATGATAACCAGCTGCCAGAAGGAAGGTTTCTGTTTGGTTTTAGGAAAAAAAATATGACAGCATTGATCACTGTTGAAATAGATGGAGTGGAGAGGATGTGTGCTATGGATGAGAGTGCAGTATAATTTCCATCTGAAGTTAGCCCTATTTTGAGCTATAGGGTGCATTAAATTAGCATGAAGGACGCCACAAAATTCAATTTCTCTGTGACTGTAAGTGCTAATGAAAACAGTGATAAACATTGAAGAAGCAGCAAAAAAAGAAATTATTTGATAAATTTGTCTAATCTCTCTCACAAGAAATTACATCAGATCCATTTGATATCAATAAATTCATTTCAAAAAATTCTTAACCTTTTGTTACTTTTTCCTCCATGCATGCAAAGCAAATTAGTTAATTTGGAATTAGTTTATATGAGTTTGATTCAGAAAACAAAATTATAGTACTAATTTTAAACTGTCTTTAATTTCCTCCTAGTCCTATGGTGGCTATGTAGCTTCTTTGGCACTTGGATCTGGTAGTGGAGTATTTAAATGCGGAATGGCTGTGGCTCCTGTTTCCAGCTGGGAATATTATGGTATGGAAACTTGTCATAAATACTGACTTGGAAAGCAAGATGTAGCATTTAATGACTTCTTAAATTAAATCATTGCAGGAGACTGGCAATTTGAAACATAAAGACATTCAAATTACCTAGATTTAAAACTTTTAAGACCTTAAGTTTAATGTTTTTCTTGCTGAAAATAACTGAGTGCAACTGGCAGTTTGGAACTGATTTTGTCACAGAGAAGGTATGTCTGGATAGTTCCATATGCACTTCTATAACAGTAAGTGTATAAAGCCCTCTCAATAAACTGCTATTAAGGAGTGATCTGCCTTAAAGTCCTATTAAAGCATTATCACTGAATTCAGAAACAGCTGAAGTGATTTATCTGCCAGCAACAGAATCATAGTACATTTCAACTTCTGAAACCACAGATGACCTGTGTCAGGAATCAGTATTTCTGATGACTGCAGTTGTTTCCAAAAAGCAGTGAAAAAAATGAAAGAAAATATTATATTGTGTTCAATATAATATTTTTAATTAAATACTTTTCCCTGTAAATGTTTCTCAGCCACACCTGTATTGTTGTACAATAAGTACAATATATATTCTTATTTATATTTATGGAGTTAGGCTCCAAACCGTTGAGAGGAAACAACAGTGGGTGTATGTTCCCAAGGCCTTCCTGTGTGAATAAAGCAGGCACATACTCATACTTGCCGACCTGTTAAGCTTTTGGCATGGTGTTAAGGAACCTTAGTGTAAAAAAAAATCATGGCATGAATATTTTCAATGAGTAGAATGTAGCACTTTGAACACATTTACTTAGCATATGGTCGTTTTCTAAGAAGTCTTGGTTATGAGAAAAATTTTTGGTTAAATGGGAAAGATTCCTTCCCTGACTGCTAGCACAGACATTCCTTGTATTTATGGTGTTTTGCAAACAAAGGAGAAAATATTTGTATGACACAGGAAGCATAGTCTTCATGTTTTCACTGGCATCAAGATTTTTTTAAGACATTTTTACTTATGATCGCAAAATTATTTCCAGAATGCAGGCATAAAACGCTGCTTTCACAAAAGTCCCTTAATAAAAGACGTGTTATAAAAATTTGTCCCAGCGTCACAATTCAAATGAAGCTTTTAAGTTCAAGCAGATTAGACCTGCACCATTGCAATCTCTACATCCCCGTATTTTCAGGTGGCAATTAAAGAATCTTGCTGAAAACACACTATAAAATCCCAACAGGCAAATGTACCTCCACTAAGGAAGGAAGGAAACAAAAGGAAGTCATGAGTCATAAGTTTTGGCAAACAGATCTTGTTAACATTAGGGTGAACTGTGTTAGGGGCAAAACTACAGGATGTTACATCCTTGAGTCTCTGAATAGTATGTCACAGGATCTACTGGCCCCTAGAGTTTCTAAATTCTGTCCAACCCTCTTTTAGGTGCACAGATGAGATTCTGGACCATAATCTTTTGTCAGAAGCTGTCCCACCCCCCTCCATTTTGAGTCAGAGCTGAACAGTTGTAAGATGGAAACGAAGATTCCATTCAGGGACGATGTCAAGTTAAAAGCATTATGATCTGTGACTGTTTAATTAAAATTTATTTAAATTCATCTGCTTTTCCTTTCTCAATAATTGACAAGCTGAATCTTCCACTTAGTCATTATAATGCAATTCTGCTGACCTCTGTGGACTTGTTGTAGCTATACTGGTAGAAGAGGGTGGAAAAATTGGCTCAAAATACTGTAGAAATGCCAGCAATTCAGAAAGAGTCTATTTTATTGAAAACTTAAGCCCAATATGGTTGTTTGACACTGTGTTGACAACAGATATTGCACATTTTCTGTTTTCATGGAATGATAAAGGACTTTGATAAAAGATAGGCTACTTATATTTTTTCTGTACTTATATTGCAAATTATCTTCAGAAGCCTTGCTTGGCTGATCTGGGAGGCATAGTACACATCTTTAGCTCTCTGTGGTAGCACACATAAATGATACATAATAAACTATGGGGACGAGAGTAAATTGATACATTTTCTTTTCCTGTAAGGAGTCTCATTTCTTTTTTTTTTTAATACATTGTATCAAACTGGACAAGATAGACAATCCCAAATCCTTAATGATTACAATGGCCATGAACTGTCTTTTGAGAGGGAAAGATGACAGCTCTTCTTTGTCAGAAAGCCCTGACTTCCTTAAATAAATAAAGTCCTTGTAATACTGCAGCTTGACTGCTCAATATGTGTCAGTTCCTCTTTCAAGGCAAGGTCATAAAGAAAGTAATCTTCTGGTAGTAGCAGCTGCTGTGTCAGTTTTCCATAAATTTTCATACCAGCTCCTAGTTAAAATACAAATACCAAGGCAGCTCAAAGAGAGATGTTTCTACTGATTTCTTGGTGATGGATACTGTTCAGTAATTCACATTTATTTTGTCAAATCTGTTGCCAGTCTTTGTTGTAGTTAGAAAAAGGAATTGAACAGAGACCTGGAAAACAATGGGCCGCTTTTGAGTTCATGCCTTCATTCTTTCCTGCTCCCAATTGCTGCATATATACATTCAGTAGAAAAATTATGCATATTCATATTTACTGTTAATACACATGTAAATCCTCAGCTCCTCTTTTTAAGGTGTCAGAATTAGTCTGCACCTTTACTGGCTCATTGCCTTATTCAACTGGCTTCTGGAGTTCAACCCAACAGCATAAAGCTGTATCAATTAATTAACTTTATCCCCAAAAGCTAGATGAATATAAAACCACTATTTCTTCAAAGATGGTTTGGAGAACAGTAAATAATTAGCCTTCGTAGCTGATTTTTAAAATATGTGTATATTTAGTGTTATGAGGAAACCAAGAACAGACAGAGTTAAACATAATTTAATTTCCTATGTGTCACTGAAGCCACAAAACAGCTGCACTTTTTTATCTATACTTTTTTCTTATTTAATTTCAGCATCGATCTACACAGAACGATTTATGGGTCTTCCTATACAGTCTGATAATCTTGAGCACTATAAGGTGAGAATTCTGTTTCTGTGCCATTCTGCCTTAAATTTGAATAGCACTTATATGGATAAGTAGAACTGTGAAGAAAGAAAGTGGCCCACTCACTCTCATGCTACAGTCCTTTTGTAGCAAAGCTACTGCCATGAAATTCTTATCTCCATAATTAATTGTGGGTTTGTATTTAGAAATCCCAAAAATGCTAAATGGAAGTCCTTATTTTCTTACTTCGACAAGTCAGACTGTTCTGCCAGTGCAAACAATTAGCCTAGAAAAGAACTGAAGTGACAGGAATTAAAATGTTACTGTTAATAAGGATTTGGTTGCTACTGTTAGCTGAGATATGCTGCTTCATACAAATTTAGCTCTCTGATAATAAGATCATAAGAATACAAAATTATCAGAGCGGCTACCCCTACCTAGAACAGGTTGCCATTCTTTTCTTGACATTGATAGGAAGTCTGTAGTTTCCTCTAGCAGCACACTCACCAGCTCTGGATACAGAGAGGCCTGAATTAACATCCAAAGAACTTAGTGGAAACACTCCTGTTAAAATTTGAATTGTGTTCTCAGTATGTATTTCCATCCCAACTCAAAGAACAGAAATGTTCAATACCAAACAGCCCTAGTAGATCTGTCTGGGTTGCCAGGAATTAGAGCATTCTGGGAATGACATGACTGGTGCTGTTCTTTGTATGAATTGGCCCTTAGAAAAGACACTAAATATCAAATCTGTTTCTGATAGTGTAGAGACATTTGTGACAGCACAGAAAGCTACCTGCTGCAAGCCAAGCTTGCACAGGGACCTTTTATGGGCAGATATCATCAATATGCTGCAGATTTATATTGTTTCTTCTGCTGGTGCTTTTCAGAACACATGCAAATGATGTAAGAAAAAAACAGTGTTTATTTATAGGTATTCCTGTCCTGAAGCCAAAGTCACAGATGCACAGAACAATTTAGTTTGGAGAAGACTTCTCAGCCATTAACCTTACACTTCCAAGTGCACCACTAAACCATTGTCCCCAAATGCCACATCTACATATCTTTTAACTACCTTTCCAGATGGTGACTCAACCACTGCCCTAAGCAGCTTGTTCCAATGCCTGACAACCCTTTCCATGAAGACATTTTTCCTCATATCCAGTCTAAACCTCCTCTGGAATAATTTGAGGCCATTTCCTCTTGGGCAGTTGACTCTTGCCTGGGAAAAGAGGCCAACCTCCACCTGGCTAAAACATAATTTCAGGGAGTCATAGAGAATGTTAAGGTCCCTTCTGAGCCTCCTCTTTTCAGGCTGAACACCCTCAGCCACTCCTCAGAGGACTCACTCACTCACCCTCCCCAGCTCCACTGCCCTTCTCAGGATACACTCCAGCACCTCAGTGTCTTTCTTGGGGGGCCCAAAACTGAACACAGGATTTGAGGTGTGGCGTCAACAGTGCCCAGTAAGGGGGATGATCACTTCTCTGGTCCTGCTAGCCACACTATTTTTGGTACAGGCCAGGATGGCTCTGGCCTTCTTGGCCACCTGGGGATGCAGTGGCTCATGTTCAGCTGTTCTCAACCAATACCCACAGGCCCTTTTCTACCAGAGAGCTTTCCAACCACCCTTCCACATGGTCCCTTGTGCTGCATAGGGGTGGTTGTGACCCAAGAGCAGGACATGGCACTTTGCCTTGTTGAACCTCAGACAATTGGCTTTGGGTCATTGATCCAGGTTGTTCAGATCCCTCTGTAGAGACTGATATATATACACACATATACAGCCTTATACCTGGTTTCTATTGTAATGTCAGACTGATGTGAAGTCACTGCTGTCATGTCAGTGCAACTGTTTGATTGTTTTTCTACTAGGTAATGAAAGCCTTTCAGCACTATAAATAAGTGGTTTAAATTATAGTTGCTGAACTGTTCTTTTTTCCTCTCAACAGAATTCAACTGTGATGGCAAGAGCAAAGAATTTCCAAAATGTAGAGTATCTTCTCATCCATGGAACAGCAGATGGTGAGGTTTGCAAATGGCAGAACAAACACAGAGCCAGAATCACTTTGTTTGAAAAACATTAAGCATCTATCTTTGATTGAGTCAGGACTTAGATCTTTGGTAGATTTCCATATGACCTATCATAAGATGCTTACTCGTTCTTAGTAATGTCAACTGTATCACTTGATAATTAGTGGACACAGCTAAATGCACTATAACTTTATGCTTTGTGGTATTAACACGTTTCAACAGACAATCTCTTTTTTTTTTTTCTTTTTAGATAATGTACATTTTCAGAACTCAGCACAAATTGCAAAAGCTCTGGTTAATGCACAGGTGGATTTCCAGGCAATGGTAAATAATAGACTATTTTTCATTTTGAAAAGTGGTTCATAACTTTATCAATAAGCTTATCTGACATTTGGCAGTGTTTTTAACTACCCTGTTCAGCTGAACATGCTTAAAAATTTGGCAATTGCTAGCTCATTTGTTATTCTTCATAAACAACTTCTCAATTTCTTCCCCAAATGATTTGTCTGCTCTTTTTTTTTCCTTGCCCTTTGCACACTAGCAGGATTTTCCTCTTGTCAAGAATAACTTGGAGGCTTTTAAAATGAGCCAGGGAGAAGAATAAAAATGCAGCCTCCTTATAAGTGTTTTTGATACCGGGTAAAAGAGGAAGGTGAAAGAGCTGAGTTCTGGGGCCAAATTGTCACTAGTTGTGGTAGAGTCTATCTTAAATTGGACTGGCCTGCTACAGGCAAGAAGTGAAACAAGTGAAAAGCGTGTAAGATACCCAAATATATATCCAGAATCAGCAAAAAAAAGTTCTCTGAAAAACTTGCATGGGATAGCAGGCGCAGACAGAGAGAGAAACACATAGACAAGATGTTGCAGGATATAAAGGAGAAATAAACAGGGGAAATGTAGATCTGATTTATATGCTAACCTCTGCTTCCAAACGTTTTTTTTCTCAGGGCTAATAAGCAAAGTGTTTGCCTGCTGTCAAACATACTGGTCTTCTGCCCGAGTCTGGTTTCACAGGGCCATGAACTCCCCAAAAAGGGATAACAGGGGTTTATAGGCCCTTTTGTGTATTGCACATTTCTGCCTCTTTTGCTAATCTTTAGCAAATGTGGGTTATATCTTAAGTATTTGGAAAACTGTATGCAGTTGTAGTCATTCTGGTTCAGAATTCATCACCATCACAGTGGAATAGCAGATAGTTTTGAGTTAGCATAATTCATATGTGTGTTTTATTTCCAGATCGTCACTCACAAGATTCATGGCCCTGCTATAATGCTGGGTTGTTTTGAATAGAGCTCAAACATTTAGCTGAAATGTTGTTCCTTAGAGCTCAGTACTTATTCCTAAGCAAGACTCTTACCCCTATTACCCAGGCCACACAGCAGGTCAGGGGGATTTCATCGGCATTTTAAGGCTCTTTTGCCCGACTTGATACAACTGGCCTGTAAGTACTGAGGCAGTAATGCTTACTCTTAAATAACAGAAGGATTAGAAACTTTTTCTCAGCAAGAATAATAATATATTGGGAACTGATTAAAAAAAAATATCAGGTTCCTCGTTTTTCTTGAGCCATCCACTTTCTTGTGTGTAGCAATAAAATACATTTTTTGTATTGTTTAACTCTTGCATAATTGAAAACATGACATAAGGGGTTTATGTTTTGTTTTTGCTTTTTCTTTCAGTGGTATACTGATCAGAACCATGGAATTCCAGGCCTTTCCAGCAAACATCTGTACACACATATGACCCACTTCCTCAAACAATGCTTTTCTTTGTCAGAATAAGCAGGCTACTCAGAGCATGCTAAGGCGTCTGCGACGTCTTTGGGAGAATGAAAAGACAGCACTGCCCAAGTTGTATAATGTTCAGGTGAATTGATCACAGGAACTTTGAAATTTTAAACTTGATGTTTACATCCACTTTTGATATTGTATATTAGCAAATCTTATGGTAACAAATGTTTTGACACATTTGATACCTGTTTGACAGAAAAAATAAAATCTGAGTGTAAAGGGTCTTGTGCATTTTGTGCTGACTTGCTTAAATTTACAATCTGCAGTCCAAGAAGGGTGGTTCATTGCAAATGCACGCTGTCAGATTAATATGATTGCATTTGTTAACTAGAACTGTAAAATGCAGAACGACAAAGGAAGCAGTGCAAGTACCTAATTAGCATCCTAACAAGGACCAGTTTCTCAAAATTTATTTCCAACCTTTTGTAAAGAATCCAAGAAGAGATAGGAACAATATCTAACACTGAAGTTTGGATACTTATTGAGAGTATTGAATATGGTCAAATTTTATTCAACTCTTATTTGAAACCTTGATTCTGCAAAACTCTCAGTGTTCAGGTTTAAACATGAAAGCAGGACACTCATGATAACTGTCATATATCAGTGGATTTTCACCTATATTCAAAATATGTGAGCCATATTGACCTATTTTTAATTTCTAATCATCACCTCAGCATTCAAATTGATCTCAGTGTCATTCATCCCAGACTGGAGGGGAAGGATCAAAGGATTGTGCAAGCTTTCTTTGTTTTATTTCTAGTGCAACTATTTAAAAAATGGTGGAAGTTAATAATGATTGGAATACTTGTATTCTTTTCATTAGTAATTAAATCAGTCTGGTCATAATATAAGAATATTAACAAGATAATTGGCAAGAGATCCACTGTGCATTAAACAATTCCTTGGTCATGTGTTTAAAAAATTCTGAATTAGTCTACTGCATAAGAACCATGGTCTTTCTGACACAATCTCTGCTATTAGCTGTTGAGAGTGCAAAATAACCTAAAATAGGTTGTGTTGCCTTCCCACAAAGCAAGATGCTTCATAACTCTCAGTCAGAGACCAGTTGCTGCTTCTTTGTGGAAAAGCAAGTGGTTTCATTTGACTTTCTTGACAAAAACATGGGGTTTGGCCAAAATAATTAAAATGTGGAAGTGATTTGCTATGTAACAGCTTCCTTCGTTTGTTAATGGCAATATCAAATCTGATTTTCCACACATGAGAACATTCCTTAGATACATCTTTATGCAAATGTAGTTGCCAAGCTGTTTGTAATGGTTAAATTATACTTTGATGGGAACTCTTCAGAAAATACTCAATTAGTTCAGGTTTTTTTGGAAACGCTGCCAATTACGTGATGTTAATGAGCTTTTTGTTGGTAATGTAATTAAAATTCAACTGCTATAATGGCTAAAGGAAAAAATTATAGCTGTAAGAAAGTTAAAATTAAGCAAATATAACATGAAGTGGGCCTAATTAGATGTTGATTATATGGTCCTATGTGCATTTGCTGCACACAACAGTAGTCTCAGAAATGTGGTTATCTTACAAATAAGGAATACAATTCAGTTGAAATAATGAGATTTAACTCTCAATTTGCTATATTGATACAACACCATGGAAATTATTGTAATGTTGTGGTGAAAGAGAGAAAAAATTAAGCTCTTATCTGAGATGCTTATAGGTTTAAGATACCTGAATATGTCAATGAGAACCTAAGTAATTTGCAAAAAAGCATATCAGTCTTACATAAATACCAATACATTGAGGTCCCTTTCAATTTCTGCACTTTTATTTTATTTATTCTATTGAAAATCCTCTAAGTTCTGGAAATTTGGGCAGATAGATTGGCCCTTTGTCAGTACTGTAAGTAATAAAATGGTGCAATGTGTTGTTCACACCCTGCCCACAGGTCTGTTGTCTGAAGCTTTTGGAAGTATTTGAAATAAGGAACATTTCAGGAAAAACAGTCAAATAACATAACAGAAGGTACCTCTTTCTCAAGGGGTGCATTAGCTATTTCATTATTAATCTGCCCTGAGGTCCGTTTGTTTCCTAAGGCAACCATAGTACACATCTTCCAAACTGTTCACCATCTACTTTGGCTTGTAGGCAGCAATTGTGGGGATTAAAAAAAATTTAAAATAAGTGCAGTTGCTGGCAACATTTTTCCTTCTTTGTTTTTCTTGTTGTTAATTTCTTTGCCTTACACAGCGTTCTTGCCAAAGAATGGGAATATGTCTCCAGCAGAGTGTGACATTTACACTGAATTGCTGAAATAATGTCTAACCTGAAAGCTTTATGATAGAGCAACCATGTGTTTTGATGACCTGGGAGAACATGTCCTAGGATGCTGTGAGTGTCAAAAAAACCCTCTTGAAAATACATCAATGTCAGATTGCTTCCTGGCCTGTGCTTATAACAGGAAATATCACAGTCAGTCACTAGAAATGGTGCAGAGCACTGCAAACCTATCCTTGTACTCTAACAGAATCACAGAATGGTTGGGGTTGGAGGGGAGCTTTGGAGGCCTACTTATCCCAATTCCCTGTTCACACAGGGCTACCTACATCCTACAGCCCAGGACTTGGTCCAGACAGCTTTTGAACATCTAAAAGCCATCTGGATGCTCTACAACCTCCCCGGGCCACCACTGCCAGTACTTGGTCACCCTCATAGTAAAAAAATGCCTCCTTTTCCTCAGACAGAACATTCTATGTTTCAGTTTGTGCCTGTTGCTTCTAGTTCTGTCGTTGGGCACCACTGAAAAGAGGTTGGCTCAGTCTTCTTTGGAAGATGTCATCCCTTCAGATATTTATATTCGGTGATGAGATTCTCCCAAGCCTTTTCTTGTCTAGAAAGAGAACGTGTTCCATTCTGCCTTGTCTACAAACACAATCCATGTTAAAGCATTACCCCAAACATTTACTGGACAGGTATTTGCCCCATTCTGCTTCAGTCAGAGAGAAGAGCCTTAAGACACTACAGGATAGGCTCTGTTGTAACACATCTTCAGTAGTTCAAGATGAAAGGGCTTGTCCTGAGGTATCAAGGTGAAGCTAACAAAGTATGTGAATAGAAAGTATATATAACTATACTGCAAACATGGAATATGGTATGTAAGAGCCAACACTAGGACACAATTTGAATTAAGCTCTTATGACAGGAATTAACATCCTCAAAGTTTTTCTTCCCACTTTCAAATGCTTTAGATGATCTAATTTTCAAAAAATGCTGAGCACTTTCTGTTCTTTTCTCTTTTGGATAACACTCTCACACTTCAGATACTCAAACATACCACTTCAGACAATGAAACATGAGTCTTCAAATACCTTCGAATATGACAGGTATTCGAAGACCCATGTTTCACTGCCTGAAGCCTCTGAAGATAGGATGTATTTTTTCTGAATTAGGTAGAGAGGCCGTTGATAAATAGCCACAAATACAGTTGTTTAAAAGTCAGTTTCCACTATTAATTCTGTCTAGCTTTTACAAATTAAAACCAGAGCTGAAAAGGAAAAATTGCTTTATTCTAGGAGCTGAAGTGTACATAAATAGTGGAAAGTCACTGATTCCACTCCAAACCTGTCCTCGTCATCTACCTTACTCGTGCTGCATGAGCTGTGCACATGAAAGAACCTGCAATCCTTATACTTCAAACACAGACCTACATGATTTGTTTCACACAGAATTACTGCAGCTGTAAAGAAGAAAAGTCTTGAAGAGAAATTTAGCAGAAACCAGTCAGGTTCTAGAATATGGTTAGTGTTATGCTCATTTTACTCAGATATCAAGTCCAATTCAGACTGCATTCAATACTTCCCAGTTTGCCAGTCAGTTCCAATTACAAGGCACAGCTGTTTAGAACATTTTATAGAGTCATTTGAAGGCTCTATATTTAATCTGAATAATTCATAGTATTTGCAAAGAGCATTTGGTATTACTTTCAATTATGAACATTGTCTTCTCAGAATGTAAAACAACTAGTACATATTGGGCCAGCTCTTCTGCTTGCGCAAATTGATGCGGCTCCATTGACTTGCAGTGGAGCGACTCCAACTTATGTGAGCAGACAGTGTGGGCTGCAGCTCAGTTATAATGGCTGTGCCTCCTGAGGTACAAACCTCTCATCCCCCCTGGCAGAGAGCACGGAGCTGTGTGCTGTGGAAAGGCCTAGAGACCCCAGACTCACTCTCCATTTCAGAAAAGCATTCATGCTCCCCGAAGGGTGCCCGTGGAGTACACTGTGTGTGTTCTGTACAAGCACAGGTTTATGGATGTAACGTGGTGGGTTTTTTATGTGTGCATGTGTTTACACATATATTCCTCCTATATTGGTTCCTATTCCCAGGAGGGGAATGATCTTTGTAATTATCGTGTAACAAAGACAGCAAAACGGAAGGGGCTGCAGAGCCCAGCCCTCTGAACTCGCAGGAGAGTGAGAGAGAGAATGCTTGCTGTGTAATATGAGAAAGTAAAGGGTGTGGGCCTGTAGTCATACCCCAAGATACATACTCCTCCCTTTAGACATGTAATGGATAATAATACAATAGCAATAAATATGTAATGAAGAAATACACAGAAGAATTTGGGGAGGTCACTTTTTTGAATGCATTTGCTGAGGGTTTTTTTTTTTTTTTACTTTTTACTGTCAAAAGCCAGAAAGTTCCTAATTCATTTAAATGTTCAAATCTTGACAATTTTAATCAGATGATGGTGTGGGAAACTTTGATAAATTCCAGATACAGTGAACACAATCACTCCAATTGAATAATGAGAAACATGAAAATTTCCCAAAGGCAGGCCACTTTCAGCTGCTGTCTCTTAGTCTGACGCAAAGTATTGTCTCATTTGAGAGCAATGACATAGAGGACAGTGAGCTTGCCCTTGATTTTGCCAAGAGGTACCATCTAACTGGTATATTTTGAAATGTGAGAGGAACAAACCTGAGTGTATGTGCATGTCTCATACACTCGATATAATTTTCCACTTTTGTCTGGAAACTCTTCTTTGCTGTGTTCCTGAAATATAATTATAGACTCAGTTATGGCAACTGAGGGTTGCATGGCCCTGCTCTTGATGTTGCATGAACTGTTCTTGATGGCAGTTCACTTCTTTTATGTACATTTTATTTTCTGTGTACAACTTGAAAAACGAATAACTGGTCACCTTCTAGATGCTAGATGACCTGCTCGATGATACAGCTCTGTGACAACCTGCCCAACCAGGTGCACTGAGGTGCTCTGTCTCATTTTTTTTCTGGAATCATCCTACTGTAAACAAAGCACTTTATATGACACAAGAAAATAAACTGAGATAAAGAAAAAGAGAAAAGCTGTCTGTTTCCTGGAGAAGAGGATATTGTCTCACATTCCATACTGCCTCTTTCCAAAGTATCTTTAACTCAGCATGTAGAGGGATGATTATAGCAATCCCTGTAAAGCTTGTGCGTGTCGGTCCAGGGGCAGGAGCGGTGGAAAGGGCCCTTGGATCCCCATCTGCTGCGCTGTCCCGGTACTGCAGGACACACTGCTGGCCTCCGCGGGAGCCACCGGGTGACCCACCCCGAGGACTAGAAATGGAAAAAATAAACCATTAATCTCACAGATTGATTCAATAGCATAGAAAAATTGCACATAACAAAAATTAAACTTGATGATGTGGACTGTGTAGTGAGACTTAATATTTCCCTGAACCCCTGCCATGGTACCATAGCCAGGTGTTTAGGATAGAGCTCTAGGAAGGATCCAGTAAATTTTGTTTGCCACTCTAGCATGGTTATTAAGTTTATACACTACCTCAGTTGTATCTTATGGGCAATGCCAATCTGGCTGTGGTCAGTCAGCAGACAATTGCCTCACTGAAGCACATTCTTTGCTGGCTTTGAAGAGCAGTGTTAAGGGAAATATGTTTTGTTATAATATTGTATGTACCTTGTGCCACAAACCAGACAGTGAGGAACTCCAGACTGGAGCACAGGCTGTCATTAACACTCAGTCAGATGTCTATTGTGATTCCAGAACCTTCCTCCTACCTGACTGTCTCCCCTACCTGTCTCAGTCTCTGTGTTGTTGCTGCATGGGTGACCATGGCTTTCTTTGGCAACGCTGTGCCACCAGAGCTATGAAATTGTCTCCACTGAACAACAATAACTACATCCAACATGCACTAGTACACATCTCAAATCTATTTTGTTTAATTTTTTTCCTTGTAGGGAATGGAAATGTGAGCAAATGGTTTATCTTGCAAAAATCTATAGTGCATTAGATTATCTTGCATATAATCTATAGAAATCTATAGTTTCATAGTGTGAAACTCAGTTTATAGTGAATGTTTGGTATGCAGTTCCAAGTGTGTATGAATTTTCTTACAGTAGCATTTACAAATTTAAAATTTTATATCTAAGGCTAATCAAAAAAATTTTAAATTTTATCTGTGCTAGGCATAGCCATCATTGCAATATTTCACATCTCTTCATATTCATTATATTGGCACAAGATTACCTGAAGAATCATTCAAGAGATTTTGGGAAAGTTGTGCTTATTTTTAAAAATTGATTAAATTTATAAACTCTGATTTAAAATTGATAAGTGAAAATAATGCTATTGATGTCAATAGAATCAGGACTCTAAATATTAAATGTGGCAAATCAGAAATTGGAGAAATTGCTGCCTTTTGATCCCAGGCACCTTTTGCCCACTGTTTGTCATGTTAATGCCCTTCTGTTTGATATTTACTACTTTGGACATTGCTACCTCACTCCTTCTGCAAATCCATGTTAGCATTGATGTCATAAAGTAAGCAGAATGAATGTGTGAAATTGCTTGTAAAATTATCAAATGAAATGAATAGCAAATATGATGACTTTTTTTTAAAGTTGAATAAGGAAACTGTCAGCAATGATGCACTCCTGTAATGCTTACTAGAGCTGAACAGTATATATATAAGTCTGTGCAAAAGAGGCAGCTAGGCAGAGCTCAGGATCCTCAAGGCTTGCCATAGTTGCAGAAGAGAGAGTAGCTCTTTCTGCAACTGCCACGTATCACTTCTAAGTATAATAAGGTAAGATTTATATGAGCTACCAGAAATTTATTTGAGAAAGCCGAGTGCATTATCTGCATTTTGTTGCCCAAAGTTTGCAATAGAGGTGCAGATCTTTCAGCAGATTGGTGTTTTCTTCTGAGGTTGTACTCATTGATACTTGGAGTTAATGACATCGTAATTTAAATATTTTGATGTATTGATTATTTCAACAGAGAATGAGCCGAAAAATGGAAATCAACAATTTGTGTTGCAGAATTAATTGAAAGAAGGAAGATTAACAATGAGAACATGAAAGACAAGCATTGTAGTAAGAATTTAAATGAGATATACAATTTTTGATTTTATATTTTTATCTTTAGTATCTTCTGTAAAAATATTTAATTAATGTGAGTTTAAAATTATTCACTCCTTATAGATACTGTCTAAATATGAATCAATGAGGATTAAGCTAGAAGCATGGAAACAAATTCAGTGGGTTTATGTAGACACTGATTTAAAACTGTCCAAGACAGATTGTCACTCTGTCACCCTACAGACTGTCACTCCACTGCCCCACTTTTAGATTAGTTTGTCTCAAGCAACTATTATTTTCATATCTCTGTAAGATCAGAAAAGGAAATTTTATAGCACAGAAGTAAAATTAAAGCCTTTCAATAGTTATTGGGATTATTGCATTAAATTTAGTTTCATCTTCTATCCTACTCTGGAATTCTTTTGACAAGAACTGTTGGATTTTACAGAACTTTGTACAAGGCATTATAGCATGGTGGGTAAATCAGATGTAAAATACACCTGCCTGAAAAAGTAATTTCTTTATTTATAGAAATTATTGCTATTTGCAGACAGTTTCATTTCAATAGAAATCTATTTTGTTCATTCATGCATGTTCATATGAAAAGATTTCCCTTTTTTTCCTGCTTTTTAATGTAACTTCATAATTTCTATTTTTTAACTGGAAATAGATACAAATGTGACTTTTGATTTTTTTAAAAACTCAATGAAATTAAGCCAGTTAAAACTGTACATAGCTAAAAAAAATCTACTACATCTGTAGTAGAATATATTAGAAAACTAGAAAAATCAGGTTGGTCAAGAAAATAATATTCAAATAAATATCTCATCAAGATTTGAGAGGTATATTTGTTACATATTTCTGGTGATTCAAACTGAGATGTCTTAATTATTTTCATTTTCAATCAGAAAGATTTGAAAATATTTTCATTAGTCTAATATGCATAGGAATAAAAATTTTCTTTGTGAGATTAGCTTTAGTTTTCCTGTGCCTTGACAATAGGTTTTCATGGGTTTTAGCAGTATCTACTGGTGATATAAATAACTTACAGCAAATAAAACCTTTTTTCTGATTGAGAAATTAATTTATTAGCCAGCATAATTTCTGATAATTTATTTTTTTCTCTATAACACATGCCTATATTATCAAGAATAAAATAACAATTTCTTCTTTTAAAACTGTATCCTGTTTAACTTATCAAGAACTTCTGTTGATGGTTTAACTTACCAATAGCAAATACTAAATGTTGAAAAAACAAAATTTTTTTAAAGACATAGTTGACATAAGATTAATAGTTTTTGGAAAAGCTAATTTTATTAATAAGGATTCTCAAAAATTTTTTGCATTTCAAAAACTGCATTTATACATATTTCTTTTTTAATAATCTCACTGTTTTGATTCTGAAAATTTAGAAAGCAGCTGAAAATGCATTTGATTTTAATGCAATATCTTAATACTTAAGGAATAAAGTAGCCAGTGGGACTGTTCACATCTGAAAGTTCTATAGGCCTGAGACTTTAAAGCCAAGATGAACTGAAATTATCTCTTTACTGACTACAGTAACTTTGAATTATTTTTAATAACTTTTATATAAAAGAAAAGCTTTTGGTGTTGGACCAAAACAGTGACTTGGGTTTATGGCTAATCTGGATTGCAGTTTAATAAAGCTACAGACAGCTGTAAACTAGGACTATTAAGCAGGGAAAATTTGCTTATGTATGCTGTAATAGCCAGGCTTTATCTGATGTCCAAGTCCAGGTTAACTCATTTACAGCTGTATCAGCTACCAGAGGGGTCAATCAAAGCATTCTGAAATGGCCACAACAGAGTCATTTCCTAAAGAACAGGCAGAGCTTTTGTTCCATTGCCAGAAGCCTATGAAATGTGAAATTATGCATTCCTTGAGATAAACATTGGATGTCAGTGTTGCACTGCCGAATTACAGCTCCAAATGAAACAGTGAAAGCAGAGTTCAGTACTACAGTTAGGGTTTTTATAGGACTGACTACATGACCACTGTGGTGTATGTTGGTACTGTAGCAGGCTATGCTCAAATGAAGGGGTCAACTCATATACCAGGACATTGCACAAGGCAGAAACCAGTCTCCAGACACTGATGAAAAAATGAGTAAAAATGGCAGTGGCTTCTGGTGGAGAGAGGAAAACTGACTCCATTTCTTAATACTAATATCCATCAGAAAATATTATAGCTACACATTTATTTTCCTGAGCTTGATCTTTTATTAAGATTTTGATTGCCTCAAGTATTTTGATACTGATACTGAGGTATTCTAGTAAAATATTCATATTATTCAGTAAGATTCTCTTAAAAATCGGGCCTCACAAAGCACCAGTCCAATAGATTCTTCCTAACCATTGGTAAAATGCCTGCCAATAGTCAAGCTTTGCATGTCCGACTGTAAGTTATTTTAAAACAGATGGAAGAAACAGGTTTCAAAAAAAATCTGCTATGAAGGGGCACACTATGGGGGCAGAGCAGAAGTCCTACAGCAGTAAGATTTTTGATGCAGGAGATCACCTTTTCAGAGGTGTTCATAAAGCCCCCTCACTGGCATTGCTCAGTGCAGAGCCAAGTCTCAGTCTCAAAATGGAGTAATCTGCACCTTCACTATACATCATTCCCTCATCATTTTCTAAGACTTCCTCCAGCCCATAGTATATTTAAATTCAGCCTCTTGTGACAAGGCATTAAAATAGAGAGGATGTATATTTTCACTCAGACTGCCTTATTTTATAAATTAGTAAGCAGTAAGTAAATCAGCTTCAGTAATTCCTGAAGTGGGGCCACAGGAGTAGGGTACAAATTACATTTAGTGGGGAGGGTGTTTTCAGACTGGGACTTACCTTGCTACCACTTTGCTTCATGTGTTCTATCTCCCTTTGCTTTTCAGACTGCATCATAAACCTCCATAGGAAAATGCCATGGATGGCAGAAAGGCTTTTTCAAATACACAAGTATTAGCCCAAGTACATGATGAAATTATTTCCAGTGATATGTTGCTGATGTGAACTCATTGCAACTTCTGTGAGAAAGATGGATGGGGAGCTGCTAATGTGACAGTATTCTTGACAAAGATTTGCTTTGTTTCTTTCTCTAGTGAATGACCTGGGAAAAGAAATCATAGCCACATCACTACCCCTAGTTTTGCAATAGAACTGTATTGCAGATCTAGTGCTTGCCATCAGCAGAACCCAGAGAAAAGGAGAGAACAGACCTTATCCTCACATTGCAAAAGACAGTGAGGATGCAGTTGCTCTCAGATCTCCTTGCATTCTAGAATATAAACTAGAGCTGAAAGACTAGAACAGAGACTACATCTGTTGAATGCCTACCCAAGGCCCTAAAATGTCATCCACTGGACACGAAACCCATCCTAGAAGGTTCTTTATATTTATCTTCGTGTTTAGATCAACACTAAGAATGTCTCTTTTCGACGTAATTGATTCAGACATGTGTAAGCATGATAACATTTTTCTTTGTTGTTTTATTTCTGTTTTGACAGGCAATGAAAATGAAAAGCATTTACTTTGTTGCTGGTCTCCTTTTAATGATAGTTCAAGGCAGCTGGCAAAATCCTCTTCAGGATACAGAGGAGAAATCAAGGTAAATTCTTTATACCAAACTTTCACAAATACTTGGCCTGAACTTTGTTTTCTTACACTTTGAAGCCAAACATACTATAATTTAAAGACCCCTTTATGCAGTTCTTGATCTACCATTGAAATCGACAGGGTTTTTAATACTGCAAAGCTTAGCACAGAAATTTGGGGTGTTAAAACAATGGCTGCCTTATTTATCCATGAAAACTGTGTAATTGGGCAGTGTCCAGTCTGCTATACAGATTCCTTTTACCAGACAGCTACTAATCAATATGCCACTTGCTTTCACTTTGTGGGAGTAAAAAAAAAGTATTGTTAAAAGAAAAATCAATGCACCTGTAGACTGTACTGCAACCATTGCAGATTAACAAGGTCTAAACTTTTCACAGATCATTCAAAGCTTCCCATTCTGAGCCAATAGAGGAATCTAGACAGCTGAATGAAGTGAAACGTCACTCACAAGGCACATTCACCAGTGATTACACCAAGTACCTGGACACCAGACGAGCTCAGGACTTTGTGCAATGGTTGATGAGCACTAAAAGAAATGGGTAAGCATTTTGGTCACATTGATACAGATCTCCACAAACGGAAACAGCCAATAATCTAGCCAATTCAGTTTCTTGGTATCAGCTCCCCATCCCAGACCATGGATAAACCTCAAATAAGTACTTGAGGAAAATTTATGTATACAGTCATAGAGTCATTTAGTTTGGAAAGGACCTCTGAGATCAAGTCCAGCCATTAACGAATATTAATATATTATTAGAGATGAGAAACATGCAAAATCAATCAAAAGGATTTGACTAAATCAAAGTGCAGTATCTGATATGCCACCTAAAAACATTGTCTCAGCCTCTTTGAGACAAATTTTCTCAGTGAATCAATTAAGTTCAATAAAAATAAAATATATAATGTACAATTCTGGGCCATTAGGCCTCAATAAAACTTTCCTATCTATGGATACTCTAATCCTGATGTTTCATTTGTGAAAAGGCAGCTGAAGTGTAAGTTTTGTTGACCACTGCATAATTTACCAATATCCCCACTATAAGTTGGCATGTTTTTTTTTAAACATACTTTGATTCAACTCAAGCTAGCAAGGTGAGAGCAAGAATAATGTATAAGTGTGTCAGTCTTGTGTTCTAGAGAAAATCTGTCCAAAAAGAATCCAGAAATATCCAGAAGAATCTATTATATTAATGCTTTTAAACCTCTGTGGAAATCTTTAAAGTATAAAATAACAATGTCTACACATTGCACGAATTTAAATTCATATGTCTTAAATATAATTAATATAATATTAATATATGAGTCATGGGGGCTTACTACAATATTCAAATAATAACTAATAAAGCTTATGCAGGCTCTGGAGTGTACTGGTAATAATGATCTAATGATTGTGCAATTTCACTACAGCCAACAAGCACAGGAGGACAAAGAAAACAACAAAGTCCCTGACCAGCTCTCAAGGTATTGTTTGTCATAACTTGTTATTCAAAACCAGTTTGAGTTCATTTTCAGTTAAACAAGAAAGAGAACAACTAGTGCTCTTTGAAATGTTACCACAATCAAAGAAATATCAATCAAATGCATTATTTCACTCCCGCTTTTTAAGAAGAAATAGGATATGTTATTTATTCCTGCACCTGTGTTCTATAGCTATAGATGCAAGTAATGCAACAGGATGAGAATAACATAAAAAGAAAAACTTGGTATAGAGAAAGGCAGAAAAGAAATAAACAAAATCAACCACATTATGCTGAAGAATAAAAAACCGGTGAGAAGATTAGTGAAAGGAAGGTGGCCAGGAAAATTTGCAGAGAGCTCATTGAACATGATGCAATGTTCAGCCCTCAGTCTCATGTTTCATAAACCACTTATTACAGAAAGGAGAGGACTGCTGAAGGCCAGAATTCTGTTTCTTGACTGTGATTTTGGGAAAGGGTTAGAGAGATTGGAAATTTTAAATAAATAAAGGAGAAATTGAGTAAGTGTTGTTGCAAACAGATTAAAATACCTATATTAATTCTTTCTCTCGTCAGAAAATCTAAAAAGGATAGCCCAGATCAGAAAGAGCCTTAACGTTCACACTGTCAATATTAATAACAAATTTGTAATAATGTTTCCGCTTCATTGAAACAGCATATCTCCAAAAATTAACATTTCATTAAAAATGTTCCAAACAACTCTAGTTAGCATGCTGATGAAAAGTGCAGATGGTACTAAATTAGGAGGAATGGTGACATCCCAAGAAGAAAAAATAATAGAAAGAGCTAGATTTGGGCAGAAAATAGCAAATTTTGAAACAGAAATGCTAGGGAATTTATTCATGGAAAATATTCCATAACGTGTCTACTTCTTAGAGCAGTTTGCCTTCCCAGCAGCCACTGTAACATAATTTTGTGTTATATCAGAGAAAGAACCACAATGAGGTGTAGGGAGGGAGAGGAGAATGCCTTTAATAAGATGGAGTTGATCAGGCTTGAAAGTTTTCCAAGATTATGACTTGGTCAGAGTGATGACTTAAAAGGTTCATAAAACAACTCAAAATGTAAATTTAGAAGGAATTAATTCTGAATAGTTTGGCTCAGAAATAATGAAGGTGAAGGTAGGGGGAGCATTAAAGGGCAACAAAAAGCATGTTTGTATAATAAAATACAGTTTCTAGCGCATACTTAATTAGTAAGACCATTCCAACACAGCTGTAATTGCTTTCCACACCTGAAGTGAGTTGTTCAGAACTAGTTCAGGAACATCTGCATAAAACTGTATTGCACAGTACAAGCCACACCTTCAGCACTGAAACCTAACAATAAAAAATACATCAAGATCAATTTGAGGCGCAGAAAGAACCCCTCTCTCCTATAGAAACACTAGTCTGGCAAGTGGGAAATTAAAATCAATGAAGATTGTTAAAAAGTTAAATTTTTACACGGTCTTACACACTCTTACCCACTCTCCTTTCAGCAATGCAATCTCCAAGCGCCACGCGGAATTTGAGAGACATGCTGAAGGCACCTACACCAGCGACATCACCTCTTATTTGGAAGGTCAAGCTGCCAAGGAGTTCATCGCTTGGTTAGTGAATGGACGAGGAAGAAGAGAGTAAGAATCCATCCATTCCTATTATTAAATTTTGCCTAGTATTTGGAGTTAAAAATCATGTCTGATGAAACTTTGATGTGTTTTTGATCATTCTTGCTGTACTTCATGTCTTTCCTTTGTATTAGAAGATATTATGTTGGTGATGGACTACCACTTTACATTATTAAGTTCAAATACAGATTAAAACCTGTTCAGTATGCTGTTACACTTTAAAAGGTCAAGTTTTATTTAAGGTCAACACATCTAAAACTAAACCAGATCTTCTTCCTCTAATTACCACCTTTCCCCTTCACATAACATTGCTTACAGTCTCCTTAACTGTCATTGAGATTATTCAAGCCAGTGTCATCTTAAATTGCTTTCTCTTTTTTTTTTTTTCCTTTTACAGTCCATCTTTTCCTCTGCAATATTTCCAAGATTGAATTTTTACCAATGTCATCAGGTGTACTCTGTGTGCTGATGATCATTCCCAGCAGTAACTAATAACTTCTTTTCCACTTCCCGTGCTTCTCAGAGTCTCCCCAAGCTGCTGCTGCCATAACAACTATCATTTGCTATAACTTATCTTCCTTTTTAAGATGCCTCTGATTCTTTTGCCATGGGTTGCAGTTCCCTGGGCACAAAGCTCCACTAATGGTTTTGCCTACCTATGATTTCTTTAATTTCTACCTTGTTCTCCACAAACTCATTGCAGATTTCTATGTCCTATCCACTTCATGTACTCCCTCATGACTTTACATCTTTTGTCATGATGGTCTTGCACTTAGAATGGCATTGCCTCCAGTCTCCTGCAGGCATCTTCTGCTCATCTATTTCCAACTCTGCATGGTTAGGAGCTACACCATGCAGCTGCCACTCCCCACCTTTTAACTGTTCTGTACTTATTTGTGCCTTTAGACTGTAAGCTCTTTGGGGCAGGGATTTCAGCTCATCCTCTGATTAAATATTCTGCCAGCTGTAAAGTATTATGTAAGTCTCTCACTTTACATAAATATAAATAATAAATAATAATAATAAAATACAATCTGTAAGACAAGATTGTGTGTTGTAGTTAAGGAAGACTAAATAGGAAAAAGTAAGTAAGTTTTGTCAATATTGACAATTTCCTGAACAAAACCAGAGTTAAATAAATTAGGTCAGCTATATAGGGAAGGGAAAACTGATTCCCCTTCCTAGTTATGTTCAGACTTCCACTTGTTTTTCTGTCATGTTTTATTTTCATGAGCAGAAATAGGGTATTTCTGTATCCATTTGAGAGAAATACAACCTCAATTGAACTAGGAAACCTAGATGAGCAATTAATTGTAGACAACACTTCTGCTTTCCAGCATTTAGTACTATTTGTGGTTGAAATTGTATAGAGCCTTCCTTGAAACAAACCAGTCTGCCTGTCATTGGATCCAGGACCCAGGGTGCTTCAGCATCAGCCCACCTTAATGAAATCCATCAAAATCTTCCTATATTTGATGGGATGAAACAAGAGAGGAAAGTTTTCTAAATCAAACTCTGGCTTTGACAAACTGGTTTTCCAGCAGAAAAAAAGAATGGGAGTGAAATTCAAAAAAAGAATGGAAAAATAATTAGGATCTGATTCCAAGTATAAAATGCAACATTCTACATGGATTTTGCATCAAACAAGCACATAGGTTTTATACAGGTGCTTTAAGTGAGCTATTTCAACCACCCTTCCACAAAAAAAAAAAAAAAAAAAAAAAAAAAAAAAATTTGCTGCTCTTAATAATTCTTATTAAGAATCAGAATTCTTAGAAAATATAATTTTAAGTAAATAAATAGGCCTTATGTCCAAATAAAACAGAAAAAAGTATGAAAATTTTACTGTAATGTTTTAGTAGTGGTATTTCTTAAATACCAATTCTTAGTAAATGTACTGGTGCCTAATATGCATGACATTAGACATTGCAGACTGAGATATATTTTTGCATGTGTGGCTTTCTCAGAACTGCTGGAGAAGAGTTTAGGCTCACTGGAAGGAATGGCTGTGTGTTTTGAAAATTATGCCTCAAAAGATGTTCTGACACACATTGTGCTGTACTGAGCCATAACATTGGGCTCAACCCTTAAAATGACAGGGAATGTGCAGTGTACTGGCACCCTGCAGTAAGGCCCTTTTAAATGGTTTGTTTGTTTTGATCTGCACAGTGCTGATAATTTCTTGCCTTTGAAGTTTCCCAGAGAAAGCTCTTGTGGCTGAAGAAATGGGTCGAAGACATGCAGATGGCACTTTCACCAGTGATATCAACAAAGTCCTTGATGACATGGCTGCCAAAGAGTTCCTAAAATGGCTAATTAACACAAAAGTTACCCAAAGGTGCCTGAATTTTATACTATTCTTAATATACTGATATTTAAAATGCATTTGTCACACCTGGGGCAAATACTACTAATTTTTCTCTTAGCTATTGATATATCTGTAGTATGTTGCAAACTTTGTTACAGACAGATGAGGAAGGATAAGACGCTAAATGGAACTTATTCCAAATATTATTTGAATTTTTATCAATGCTGAACCTCTCTCATAATAGCATATTTAACTTGAAAGTAGTTCTGCCACTGAATGTTACCAGAAGTAAGGTCATATTAAATTAGTGAAAAAAAAAAAAGCTTTGCTTTGCATGGACATTATAAAATCAGAAATATTTACTGGTAACATTACACCAAATTGATTATTCTTTAAAGACTGTGATATAAAACACTGCATTAATCTGTGGCTTGTCATTAGGGAGGGAACAGTGCTGTAATCTGAGCTCCTGACAGGTGACTGTTTGGGAACCCTGCTTTAGTTTTTCTGTAGGTAGGCAAAGCAGCATTTCCTAAATGAGCGCTGTGAACAGGTTAATAATTGGGAATTATTTGTTAAAATTAACAGAGCATTTAAAAAAGTAATTAAATGCCAACTCAAGACACATGTGAGCGGCCAGATTTTTTTAACGTTAGATATCCCATTTGGATTATTAAAGCACCCCAAAAGACTAGTTAATTTTGGAAATCTGAAACAAAATTAACTAAAAATTTAGAAGGTGTAGTTAAAATATAGTTTTTATTAAAATGTTACTATTTTTATGTTTGTAGTTCAGTGATGAAACAAACAATTTAGGAAAAGAATCTATTAGAACTACTAAAATGCTTTTCCTTTAGGAATAATTGTTTTCAATCAGTTATTAGAGAGAGGCATTGAGAGGTCTGTGAAACTAACATCTGCTCAGTCTTAAACAGAAAAAATATGTTCCACACATATTTCATAAATCTTGGGAGACTTAGAATATTTCCTAATTGCTGCTGCTTTTTTTCTTTTTTTTTTTTCCCAGAGACCTTTTGGAAGAATACCAGTAAAAATGAAGAATAAAATGGGATAAATTAAGATCTTCATTTCATCAACTGCCAGTTATTAGGAGATTCTGAAATCTGTATTCTGTCATTTACATTTGTTGTAACAAAGCTATGTCACCTTGCATGCCAGGAAATAATTGTACTATAGTTTAGTGTTGCCAAAGGTTTATATATGGAAAACCTGTTGTCTAAGGGATGGTTTTCTTAACAGCTTTAAGACTGTGGAAGTTCTATAACTTCATGTTTTGCATTTATTAGGACTAAAGTAACTCCCTTTATATTTAAGGATAAAATTATTTTTCTAAAAAATTTACTTCTACACAAAAATTATTCAATTACCAATTATATGTGTTATTCATAAGGGGCTGGCAGTTACAAATGCCTGAGAAGTGAATATCCCTCTTAAAACCTTTGTTATAAAAAGGCTAAGCTTTAAGGGTATTAAATTATAGCCTTAAATAAATTTTTTTCAAGCTTCTTTTCTGTTGACTTCTCATTGTGTATATGCCACGTTCCTTGTTGCACGCCATTTCATTTTATTCTAATATTTTAGTGTCTCTGGGATCTTAGAAGTGGTTTGTTTGGAATGATACACTCAGCATTGTTTTGTCACGTTTTCTCTGCAATGATTCCCAGAAAAGAGCTGTGTGAACTCTGAACCATATTTAGGTGAAAAATAAATCATGCAAGATGAAGCTAGAGGAGGAAACATGACTGAAGAGACAATTACTCTTCATTAGCATAAATTCTGGCTCAGAACAGGAGGACAGCTTTGAAAATGTTAAGTGCAATATACTTCATAAATGTGGAAACTGCCCCAGAACTCCTTCAAATTTTGTAAGATTGCCAAATCAAGCCAAGGCCCTCTAATCTGTGTTATATTCCATCCTTCCTTCCTTCTTCCTCTGAGAATCACTTTTATGGGCTGCTGCTCCTACTTCCAATGACTACCCAAAACCCCTTTTCTTCCTCGTGTTATTTTAGGAATATCCAGGGATCTATATTAAAATGTCTTAAAGGGCAAGTGGTTTAAGAGAAATCCAATGGTCTCAACAAGTATCTAGCAGAAGTTGATATGGAATAGGACCAGAATCAGAATTAGTACCTATAATTTTGCTAGGAATAAAATTTTTATGGGAATAAGTTTTTAAAAGCATCTGAAACTTCCACTTAGAATCTAAAATTTCTGAGAAAATATTAGATCATTCTTCCAAAGTGTTATAGGAATGAATATTCTGTAATTTCAGATCAGAACAGATCATACCCAATTTGGCATTTTGATCAGCTTCTTGGCAACAACAGAAAGCTGTTCTAACATCCCAACTTTAAACAATTTAAACTCAAAAGAATCTTGCACTAAAAAAAATATAAAATCATAACATCCAAAATATCACTGTAGATAAGAAAAGAAAAAGTAAAAATAGCTGAAGACTATGTATACATATTATTTGTTTATTTAATCCCATTTGTACACAGTGGTTTGGGTCCAAGTGGAACTGGAAAAGATTCAGTTATACATAGGTGGATACATATGGACCAGGATAAAATGGTATGAGGTAACTCTTCTGTTCCCACAGACTGAACTATTGCCTTTGAATTTTTTCTATTTCACTTTGTCCAGGATGTTTTGGTGTTCTGAAGGACAGGATTCCTCAGTTACAAATCCATTTTTCTGCAGTGTCTGTCACCAGGGATTTCGATCCTCTCCTGGTGATGGCTTTGTCAGCTATGAAAATACTGGGCTTTCCACACTTTTACATATTATATGCTTTAGGAACAGAGGGATATAAATTATTTTCTCAAGTTTATGCTGCTTGTCTGGAACACAACAAAAACATTTAACCTCTAATTTTCTAAGTCCCAATCTAGAGCATGAATAAAAAGTAACCTTTTCTTCACAAGTGAGATGAAACTGAGTTTATAATCAGAAATATCAAACACATGTTTCACCTCAAGAGGACTAGGATTTACATTTCCTGAAATCACAGAGCAAGTCCATATGGCATCAGTAATAAGGTATGCCCTGTATATTTCTTGCACATGCTACATGAAATTCAGTGAAGACTATAAATATAGGGAAAAATAAGTCACAACCTCTTTGTCTTTACTACAATAGCTGGAGTCCTCTGTGCATTGCACATGTGCTGCCTTGAACTTCCAGATGGCCTTATATTTAAAAGTGTCCCCACTGCATTTTATTTGCTGAGTGTGCAGCATATTTTCCGTACTATTTACTAAGTATCTGGAAAAATAAGTATATTGCATTAAAACAAGACAACTACTTGGAATTAATATTTAAAAAAAAAAAAAGAAACCTGAGATACTTTAACCATTCAACTGTAACATGATTCTTACATGTCAGAGGACATATAAGAATCTGTAGTTCCCAGGAAAATAATCTTCTAAAGAAAAACATACAAACTTGAAAGAGCTAAGTGACAGCTGCTATTAACCGCATTGAAATTGATGTCCCAGTGGCATAATCACATAAACCAGGGATTTTTCTTTCTTGATTTACAGTTAACACTCTTCACAATCCTCTCCAACAGAACCAATGTAAAGATGTGCTACAAAACTGTCATGCCATTTCAACTTCAAATGCAAAGAAAAAATGAAATTCCACTATTCACTGGGGCCACTGAATCCATACAAAACTTCATCCAGCCCATATTTTGTCTCCCACAGCAACACACTGAGAAATCGGGGATACATCATTGCACCTGTAAAGTGTACACTTTAATCTGCAGAGAGCTTAAGTTTTCCATATTTGCAGTTTGACTTTTCCAAATATTTCTGGAGGAAAGGCTCAAATATATAAACAGATGTCTACCAAAGTTCTGAGTTTTACTGAGGCTAGAAGTCTGAGGAAGACATTGCATCTGGCAGGTCCCCCAGCTGTTTGGGAAGGTCAGCCTCAGGCTGAAAGCTGTATTTTCATTCTTTTCTAGTAAGTAGCTCTTTTCAATCATGCAACTTCTTTATGAACTGCTGTGTTGAACATACAATAAGAAGCTACAGCTTCTCAAATTTCATCACGTAGCAGCCGCTGCTGGATAGTCACTTGTTTAATTTCTTGGCAGGGTGCTAATACATATCTGATTACAAAAGACCACCACAGTATGAAGTCACTTGAAATACTTGGCTGGAAGAACTTTTTTTAAGTCTCAGGGTATCACAAGAGACAATCTGACTGAGAATCAGAAGCATGACCATAACAATATTTTTGTGGGGATCATGGGTATTTTGATCAGTCAGGAGGAACTTGAGATTTTTTTCAAGTTGTAGAGAATCACTGTTAGGAATTATTACAATTAAACAGAAAACATATTCTGCTTTACTGACCATTACTGAATCACTCAGGTGGTTCTGCCTACAGATTTGGGTCCTGTAAGTCCCTCTGGCATGACCAGAGTCAGAAGCACAGTAGGTCAGTAAAAATTTCATCTAGACATAGGACCCCAGATTTCCAAAGGCACTTAAAATGGTGTTCCCGCAGAAACCAGGAGTAGCCAGCCATATGCATTGACAGTACTGCTCCTTTTTTCTCTTTAGAATTCACAACAGATAAACTTTAAAACATGGTAGATAATCCCTCAAAATATTACTAAACTGCAACTTGGCTATGAAAAGGTACAAAGCATTCAGGTACATTTTTTCACAAGACTGACATAATTTGACTTTGCTGTATTTTGAGACATTGTGATAATGACTACTTAAATGTTTAGGGGGGGGGAAAAGCACAGATTGGCTGAATTATATCTATGTTGGGATTTCTACTCACTAGGAAAAGGAAAATTCCCCCTAGGGTGAGAGGTGGTGGTGTTCTATTTTCCTTTTTGATTGTTGATAAGACAAACAGATGCACAGTATACCGGACTGATATTTAAGTGGACATTCTGAAACATTGGTCATGCATCTTGCAGCACACAATGAGATACTGCTTTGAAAGGTAATGTAAAACACTGTCATTTCACTGTGATTTTACTTTATAGAAGTTCTCTTATCTACTGAGAGATTAGTGATTAGCAAGCTGTGAAACTGCAGCAGGTTGGATGCTGCATGGTAAATGCACTGTGCTACCTGGAGCCACTGTCAGGGCACATTAATGACTTTCCTAAGGTAACCCAATACAGCCAGCACAGCATAATTTTGTAACTAGTACCAACTGCTACCTTCAAGGAGAATGGTACACAACAATGAGAAGAACATGTTTGTACCTAGATGAAGTCTAGAGACACATCCTTTAATGTTTGTAAACACTTTGGTTCTACTAAAGGAGATTTTTTTTATCACAAAAAGCTATTATCCCATTTCCAGACACAGTTTGCTTAAGAAACAGCAGTAAAATATTAAATGCTGTGCTCCATCTGCAGAAGTAGAATGAAGGAGCAGGCAGCATAACCTTTCTGAAAGCTTTAACAAGTTCTTTGAAGGCAAGACGAAGAACATTTGCTATTTCCCTTGACTTGAAATCTTGCTTCAGCAGATCATATACTTTTACTGTTACATTTCTCAACTCGTAAAATACCTGCATCTGTCTCTGGTAGCTCCTAGTGTTCTGCAATTAGAGGAGGAAAATCTAACATGGATAAAACAAAAAGCGTGACTTACTATTATCTTTTTGGAGGCTAGAGCTCTTAAAATAATGTAGAAACTCAGACAGTTTTTTTTAATAACTGGTAAGACTCAGCTTTTTAAACAATCAAAAGCTTTGCAGTTTTGATTTACAGGTTATTCTGTCTTTTCCAACAGTTTATCCTACTTTCTCAGCACATGCTCAAAACTCTCATTGGAAAGGGAATTGTTTTATGTCATAAACAAGGGCATCTTCACTAAATTTTAAACTTTTATCCTACACTTCCATTTTCTGGTCTTAATTTAAAGACCCACTTAGCAGACTTACACATCTATCTCCAGTGCCAAAAAACTATAAATATAAGCCCTTCCTGCAATTTTATCAGGTTTTTTTTTCATGACTTGACTGTCAGAAAGGGAAGTTCAAAGAGCAGAAACTTAACAAGTATTGCCGGCGTTATCAAAACATTGGGAGTTTTCCGTCAGCGTTCGATGGCACTTCACTTCTGGGCCGTTATCTGATTTCCGACAGAAATCCCCGCGCTGTCCCAGGTCTCTGCTCTGCCGCGTACAGCTGTGTCACCGCGCTGCGGGGCTGCGAACCGACGGAGAAAGCGCCGCAAAGCCAGCGGAAAGCCGGGATCTTGCACAACGCCCATTGCCTGCCGCTCCCCGGCAGCCGCCCCCGGCCCCCGCCCAGGCGCCGCTCACGAGGAGAGCCCCGCGGGCAGCGCGGGGGCTGCGGAGCCACAGCGCGCCCGGCCCGGCCCGCGGAGCCGCTCCGCTCTGCCCCGCTCCGCTCTGCCCCGCTCCGCTCCGCTCTGCCCCGCTCCGCCCTGCCCCGCGATGCCGGTGGGTGAGGGGGCGGCGGGCGGCAGCGCGGGCAGGGCCTGGCCGCCGGCGGCTGACCGGACTTCTCTTGCAGAGCTTCCTGAAGTGGCTGCTGGGGATCCTGGGGGTCGCCGTGGTTGTGGTGGTCATCACCGTGCCCCTGGTGCTGCTCACCCGCCGTAAGTGCGCGGCGCGGGGGAGGGGGCTCGGGGCTGGCGGCGGCCGCGGGGAAAGTTCTGCGGAAAGTTTTGCCTCAGGCAGCGGGGTCCGCTGAGCTGCGGCTGCCGGGTCCTGGAAAATGGGAGGTACGGCCGTCTCACCAGAGAGGGTGGGGGGCGCGGGGACCATGGAAAATCTCTTGTTTTTCTTGTTTGCCTTGATAACAATTAGAAGCATTGTCGTTTTCACCATTTTCTGTTCTTATTGTCGCCAAAGGCTCTCGAACCAGCAGTATACTGACAATTACTCAGTTTCTCTAGAATGTATTGAAAAGATTATATTCCCTCTCATTTGCTTTGTTTGCGCAACTTTTGTTGACACCATTGAGTTAAATTATATAAACAGCACAGTTACAGAGGTCAGAAAAGTACGGAAAGATTCGGAATGAGTTTTTGGACTCTGACCAGTTAGCACTTTCCAGGTCACCCTTGCAGCTCTGGATGTTAATGTGAAACAGCATTAAATCCTGGTCAAGCCATGCATTGCTTTCAGCTGGTGGGACAGAGCTGCTCTCGTTTTGTGCTCTTGTGGTTAACAGCTGAGCAGTCGTGATATGTACAGCCAGCACAGCACAGTCTGAGGGAGAGTTTTTCTAGACTAGACCAAGAAGTGCACCCCAAAAAAAGTGAGGATGTGAAACTGGATCTTGAGGATGTGTTCGGAAATTGCTCATGTGTGCACAAATTTGGGGGGTTTGTCGTGTCGGTTAAAGAGGCGGAGTTTTGTCACTGGCGCTCCTGTGGCATAATTTACATTAAACTGTTTTGCGGTTCAGCTCTATTAATATTAATGCCAATATCACAGTCATTCAGAACTGGATTTTCAAAGTCCAGATATCTGAGTTACATGCCTTCTAGGCTGAAACTTCCATCAGTGGATGCTCAGTCTATTTTCTCTTATTTTGGGCAGCTTTTTGCCACTTATCTCAAAAAAAAAGCAGATTTTTGAGGTGACAAAAAATACTCTGAATTTCACAAGTGGGGAAGAGCAAGAGAAAGGGTCTTGATAACTTATCAGATGGATGTGTGCAGGCATAACACCTAGTGAAAGAATTCAGTATGCAGGCCTGAACTCTGCTGAAGAGTTCGTACTTGTCTATCTTGATGCCAGTGCTGTGTCTTACTGTAAATAAAGTGGGTTTTCTTCTTTCATGAATTGTAGCATAGGAGTTCTTTTCCTCTAGAAGTGGCTGCAATTCAAGATCAGTCATTCAGTTATATAGCAAATTAATTTTACTTCAAAGAGGCATTTCTGTTCTACGATACACAGAATACCATCATGCTGTCAGCCTTGGCTTGTGTCCTTTGGTTGTAAAAGAGTAGAACAGTGTGTCAGACTTCTTACTGTTGGTTCAAATTAAGGCAGAGTGAACACACCCAGGTAGTTCATTAAGTCCTTCTATGTAAAATAAGGATTGAGATGAGTGGTCCCAGTTCAAAATCTTGAATTCCTGTCTCTTCACAAATCAGGCCAGCAGTAACATCTGAACAACTGTGACCATTGAGTTTGGGAACTGCAGAGTTCTTTTGAATTTTTGACTGTAGGGTGCTAAACAGATGTTTTCTGCTAGCTGAGAGTGTAGAGGTGGTGTACCCGTAAAGTAGTAATTTATAGGTTAGAACAATTAATCACTAGTTTGATTATATGGCTTTTATGAAAAACCACAGGACACAAGTCAGCTAGGGATGCCTCTTGGGCCATGCAGGTGGTTGAGTAAAAAATGAAAAGTGATAAAACTGCTTTGGGAAGGAGCAGCTCATGTGCCTGTGACCATGTGAAATCAAAGTCTGCTCTGATAAAAATCCCTGTAACTGCAGTCAAATAGTTTTCCTTTCATCCCAATGGTTCAAGCATTGTACAGGGAGTGAATATGACAGTCATTGATACAAACAGATAGTTTTGAGTTTGAATTTCTTACCTTTGGTCTGCAGCTGTGCTCCCTGACATGCTTCTCAGTGTATTTTCATTTCATAAGCTTAGTATTCATGCAGCACATAATCAGTTTGATAAGTGTTCTCCAGTGCAGTGAAAGGTGGTGGAATTTTGCCTCTCCGGCAGAGTTCTGGCTTGCAGGCCTTGCAAGGAGAACTTCTGCTTCTCTTCTTGCAGACACTTAGAATGGACATATAGTGAAGACTTAAATTTGTGGAGTAGTTCCCTTATGTGAGGTGCAGCCATTTACCTGGAGGATCTGCTGCCAGAACAGAATTCTGAACAAAATTCTATATTTCATTTAGACTCACTACCTATTTTGGCACTTCATTTTATATTTAATAATGGGGCTACTTTCATCAAACAGTTTAATTTCAAAACAGCACTGGGGCTTGTATTTGAAGTCTGTTGATCAAAGCATTGTTGTGCTTTGAGCTATCCAACAGGTGACTACAGCAACAAGTTGTTACCCTTAAAGCATGAGTATTTTATAAAAAAATATTTGGTCTCTTTGTTCATGATTCGCCAATTTGTTTACACTTCTCACAGTTTTGGGTTGGTTTTTTTTTTTTTTTTTTTTTCTTCTATAACCTTTCATGCAAAAGGCAGATTGAAACATTCCATGTCTATATATACCTTTACCACTTCTCTGACTGCTGGTCTTGTTGCAGCTGGGCAGGAAGACCAGGAGTGGGAGGATGAGCAGCCAATGCTGGGAGCAGGAAGGAGACAGTGCAGTATTTGCTGTTGTTTTGCTGCCATGAGCAAGGCAGAGACAGCCTTGGAGGGAGGGCTCCACACAGCTGTTTCTTCACTCACTGGTGTAATTCTCTAAGGGTGAGATTCTAAATGAGAATCTTTTGTGGTCATTTGATAGAAATGTGCCTAGGAGAGTCTGGAAGAGCACTGCACCTCTTGGGAAGTTAATGACCTTAAGGTGCCTGAGAGTTCTGTGTGAGTCTGAAGAGATAGGGAATGCACACGTTTTCCTACTACATGTCCTTGACTTCTGTAACTGTCATTTAACTCAGTTATCTACCCTAATTCAAATGTTGAGTAATATAATATAAAACCCTATTATCAACAGTAGATTGCTATCTATAGAACACTTCTGCTATTATTTCCTTGCTTTGTATGAGATGGGGTAAATTTGAGAGAGATTCCAGAGCAGTGATTTACCAAGTTAATGATTAAATCCCTCCAGGGAAGTCTCTGCAGCCCCATGGAGTGCCTTTTGGATTAACTGCTCCAGGAGGTGTCACAGCACCCACATTTGGTTGTGGTCTCTCCTGAATGTCCTGTATTACCTCCTGGGTATTGGATAGAATTCTGGATGAAGTGAGCCTTTGGCCTGAGCCAGTACAGTAGTTTTCACCTGCTTTTTTTTTTTTTTTTTTCCTGGAAATCAGGTCTCTAACTGTCACATAGTAACTGGGGGCTGGAGTATATAGGAGGGGGGAAGAGTTGGAAGAGAAATGGGGAAACAGCAGATTTGGAAAAGCTAGCCTAAAGTGTCCTTTACTATTCTGACCACTGAATCAACCAGGATTCCCTTGCTCCTAAATTACATGCTTTGATTGCAGATCATTCTTGCTCTTCTGCCTTCACTCTAAAATGGCAATAACCATTCACCTTTTCTGTTTTGTATAATTTCTGTATCCCTTTCTTATTATTATTGAACATCATGCTTGCACCTATCTTTCCCTTTATGTGATTTTCCTGTCTCTTTCAGTAGTGTTAAACGTGCAGTAAAGCTTCCAATATTACTGTTTTTATAGTTTACCATGGTTTAAAGTCCATTTATTTCTTGCCCCTTTTCTTTTTAATTTACACGTGGAAATTAGGAAAATACACCTGGACACTGGGGAATAACCAAAGCATATACAAAAAAAGTAATTTCTCAACATGGTTCCATTTTGGTATGGTGATATGTCATACCATAAACCTTACACAATTGTTAACTTCTTGTTTGCTTTACACCTGTCCTGGTTTTGGGTGGGAATCAGGTTATTTTCTCCTGGTAGCTAGTCCAGTGCTCTGTTTTAGAATCAGGATGAGAATAATGTTGGTAACACACTGATGTTTTTTTGGCTGTTGCTAAGTAGTGCTTACTCTTGAGTCATGGACACCAGCTTCCCAGGCTCTGCCAGAAAACAGCTGCACAAGGAGCTGGGAGGGAGCATGGCCAGGACAGCTGACCTGATCTGGCCAAAGGAGTATTTCATAACACATAATGTCATGCTCATATAAACTGGGGGATTGGCTTCCAGGTGCCCATTGCTGCCGGGACAGGCTGGACATTGGTCAGTGGGTGGTGAGCAAATTGCATTTTGCATCAGTTGTCTTTCCTGGGTTTTATTCCTCTTGCTTTGCTTTTCATTACAAATATTATTACTTTTATTAGGAGTATTATATTTAGTTTTATTTCAATCATTAACTGTTCTTATCTCAACCTATGGGTTTATCTTTTCCTGATTCTCTTCCCCATCTCCACCGAGGGCGAGGGAGGAAGGAAGCGAGTGGTACTTAGTTGCCAGCTGGGGTTAAACAATGTCAACACCTCACACCTACAGAGACCAACTCAGTTTTTCTCTTAAGAGAGGGTGGCATATTAATAGGAAATTCCAAAATTCAAGCAGAATTATCAACTTTGTATGAGTACTACTTATGTAAATGTTTAAGAGACTTCTTTGCAGGACTTACATTTTTACTGTTGTAACAGGGGTATTATGGTGTAACTATTTCTAGTATATGATTATGACAGTGGAAATACATATATACTGTCAGGAGTCACACCAGGGTAGAGATGAATCATAGAATCATTAAGATTGGGAAAAACCTCCAAGATCATCAAGTCCAACCTTTGACTGAACACCACTTTATCAACTAAACGTAGCATTCTGTCATCTCTTAAACATTTGAAGGGATGGTGATTCCACCACTTTCCTGAGCACTCCTTTCCAATGATTAACCACCTTTTCAGTGACAAAATTCTTCCTGATGTCCTACCTGAACCTTCTCTGGCAGAGCTTCAGGCTATTTCCTGCTGTCCAGTCACTGTCTGCCTGGGAGAAGAGCTTGCCCCCACCTGGCTACAGCCTCCTCTCAGGTAGTTGTAGAAAGCAATACCATTCTCCCTGAGCCTCTTCTTCTCAGGCTTCACACTCCCAGCTTCCTCAGCCACCCCTCACAGGACTTGTACTCCAGACCCATCACCAGCTCCATTGCCCTTCTCTGGACACATTCCAGCACCTCCAAGTCTGTCTTGAATTGAGGGCCCCAGAACTGGACAGATCATTCGAGGTGTGGCCTCACCTGTGCCAAGTACAAGGGGACAATCACAGCCCTGCTCCTGCTGGCCCTGTTATTCCAGACACAGGCCAGGATTCCATTGGCCTTCTTGGCCACCAGGGCACACTGCTGGCTCGTGTTCAGCCTGGTGTTGACCAGCACCCCCAGGTCCTTTTCTGCTGGGCAGCTTTCCAGGCACTCTGCCCAGCCTGTGGCACTTCCTGGGGTTATTGTTACCCAGGTGTAGGATCTGGCACTTGTGAACCCCAGGCAGCTGGCCTCAGCCCATCGATCCAGCCTGTCCAGATCCCTCTGCAGAGTCCCCCTGCCCTCCAGCAGAGCAGCACTCCTGCCCAGCTTGGTGTTGTCTGTGAACTTAATGAGGATGAACTCAACCCGCTCATCCAAAGCATTGATAAAGATTATAAACAGAGCTGGCTCCAATTCTGAGCATTGGAAGTTAGTAATTTGGAGTTAGAAAAATAAGTCTGTATGTAGAACTGTTGAAAAAGAAAAATAACAACAAAATGCAGCCTCTCTGAGGAACTAAGAATGAAAGAAGCTGTTTTGCTAAAATATAAACATCCATCGACCTGTATACCATATTCAAAGCCAATAAAATGCTCTTGAATATCAGCAATTACTTTATTCTGTCAAAATAAACCTGTTTGACCTTTCTTTTCAAATGGAATCTGAACAATAAGAACCAAAATTTGGAATTCAATGTATGTTGAATATCTCTGGTCAGTGGCACAAAGTGGATAAGTAAGAATATACTGGTAGTGGCCTACCTTGTAGATTAAGAAAATGCTTCAACTAGAACTTCTATGACTGTACCCTTACAGCTTGGCGTGTGTTTTCATATTCAGATACTATGTGGAAGGTGTTGACAGAAAATGAAATTTTAATTTTATACATAGCCAACAAATCTTAATAGTGGCCTGATTTTTAGTAATGAGACCTTAGCAAAATATGTATGTCACCAGGGAGAAAAACATTCATCAGTTTGGAAAAATCCCTAAACCTGTTCATCAGCCACCTGTCTTAAATTGCTTCTCCTTTTCCAAGAGAGAGTTTGTTGCTTTCTGAAGCCCCTCTGATTGAAAATGACACTTCCTCGATTAGGAAGAAGTCATATTCCCAACTAGACAACTGTGTATGAATATTAAATACCCACTTGTTCATAATCCATCAAATTAAATATTCAGTTAAATAAATAACCTGAGAAATTAATATTCTCACAGAAACTTCAAGAGCAATAAATCCAGCCTAGTAATTTTTTTTAAGAGTCACATTTCAAATGGTATGGGGCAAGCATTTTTTAACCTTTTCTGAGCATTTTAGGCTAAAATCATTGTTTGTTACGTCTCTTGCAGTGGTAGTTGTACAGTCTGTGCTGTATATATACAGTTATCTTGTCGTTTGTAAATAAGAGAAAAGCCGTGATAGCTGATATAAATGTCTTCCTTTTGATGTTCCAGACGTCACAGGCATCCAACCTGCAGAAAGAGAACCTGCAAAAACTGTTGTGAGGTGTTTTTGTGTGTGTGTGTCCCCAAGGACATTGCTGTCTTTTTCTTCTTCAGCATAAGGAAAGTGAAGGCAGTCTGTTTAAAAGTATCCAAAAGACTGGGGTCTCAGAGCTAATAGGGGCAGGTTGGCACCGTGGTTGATCAGTACTTGGGTGTTTGTCTTGGTTGCTTTTATTTTGGTCTTTTGATTTAGCCAGTTGAAATTAAAATTCCTTCCCTTCTGGACCCTGTAGGTAAAAGGCTATATACAGGTAGATGAAGGTAGATTTTAGGTCTCCATTAAAAAAAAAAAAAGTCAGAGAGGATGCAGGGAGAGAATTACGCACCTGAATTTAAAATCTCTTTGTTTTCAGAGGAAAAAAAATCACAAAGACTCACAGACTGAGTTGTTGTTGTTATTGTGTCACACTTTGAAAGAAGTAGCTTGTGCACTGCAAGCTGTAAGAAAAAAATAATTTACATAGAAGCTGACTGCAGCTGAAGCTGATGACCAAAGTCATTAGCTTAACTAGATTTAAAGTTTCACTGGTCTTTTCAGACTAACCCAGTTACTTGGCTTTAATTGTCCCATCAAAATTGTAATGCTAAAAATAAACTTAAACATACCTTGGTGAAAATCACATCAAAAGAGGAATAAATATTTAATCAATTATTTCATCATAATCTTATCAGGAAGTTTGTTATTCAATTTTTTTTTATTAGACCTTCCCTAAATATTTTACTGCTTCTCAGATTTTTTTTTTTTTTATTTGAGACATTTCTGAAATTTGAGCTTAAGGATAAGCAAATTATTCACAATTGCAGCTGTTAGCAACAGGGGCTTTGCAGTGAACTTCCTAGAGTGAGCATGGGGAGAAAGGCACAAAGATCACTTCTTGTCAGCTTTTGAGGAGTACATGTTTGCTGAGGTAAGAGGGCCAGAGGTCTTCTGGTAATTTTTTTCACTGTCAAAAAGGTATTTTCATTTCCATGAGTTTGTTGAGTGACCTTGCTGACGCTGCTTTATTTTATGCTTGCTGAATTTACCTTGCAATAAAGTTTTATTGCCTTCCCACTGCTACTACTTTAGAGATGGTTAGCTAAAACACTTTAATTACCAGCAACAAAATTCTACTTAGTAGCCAGGTTAAGAAGCTGGGGTGGAACAATTTGCAGGAAAGATCAGAATCTCTCTTCTGTCTGTTTCTTTCAGAAGAGACCCCTTCAGGAAAAACGTACACTCTACAGAATTACTTGAACAATGACTATGAGTACAAAACACATAATTTGGAATGGATTTCAGGTAATTTATTTATACATACAACTTGAATGTTAAGAAGATGTACTACCTTCAGCAATGTACCACCTGCTGTCACCTCGTGCTGAGGTGACTACTGTATTCTGAAAAAAAGTCAAATTATTTAATGGTGCCATTATAGAATGGCACGTAGCTCAAAGGGTTGGTTCCTTGTTTCCCTTAGAAATGTGCTCATGTTCATGGCAAGTTATATTCACCTACTGCTAAAAGAGCATACTTACTTCTGTGCTTTAGGGTGGAAGCATGTTACCCTCTGAGGTGTGTCAGCTTCCTGTGCTTTGGGCTGCCAGAGACCAGGGAGATGCAGGCTGCTTTTCCTTCCAAGCATGCCTAGTGCCCCAAGGAAAGAGATGCTAGGAGGTGGATGCTGTGGGCTCCACGACTACATTTTGTGAACATTATTGTGCTATAAGCCTCCATTATAGGATTGGGAAACACAGCATTAACCAGAATTTTGGGATTTATTTCCTGCTTAAAAGCATAAAGGGCAAATAGAAGTAACTGATGAGGATTTTACTTACTTTGTGTTGGCATCTCTCTTGTGCTTTTAGGAAATCAGTATCTTCACAAAACAGATAATGGGAACATCCTGTGTATCAGTGCTGACAACGGAACATTCTCAGTAATCCTGGCAAATACAACATTAGTATGTTGACTTCTATGTGATATATGCAGACATTGGGAAAGGTATTGGATTTCATATTTTGTACTGCATAGTCTTTGGAATCAGTGCTTAATGTGTTTCTTTTGCCCTTCCTTTGTTGACAGGATGAGTACCAGGCAAGCACTGTTACATTGTCTCCTGACCAAAAGTTTGCTCTGCTGCAATACAGCTATACAAAGGTACAAGTGCACTTTACAGCTGAGGATGAAACTGGAAAATAAAGGTTTGGGAACAGCTGAGAGGCTGAGAGAATGTGAGGGAAATGCAGGAGGATGGATGAATGTGATGAATGTAAGGGAACAGTCAAGTTGAGCAGGCAGGAAGAGAAGAGACTGGTATTATCTGTGAGCCTGGCAGAAGAGAGTTGACTGCCCGAGGAAAAAAAAGCATCTGGATAAAAAGTGAATGTAGGGTTATTGCAAGGAGAACAAGGCTGGATGGTTTATCTGGGAAGGCAATCTAGGAGAGTAGATAGGCATGGCTGTCCCAGGAGTTGTGTGGGTAAGGAGAAGTGATGAGTAGATATGCTGGTGTACATCTGCTTGTGTATGTGTGCTATATATATATATATATGTGGTTATACATTGTGGTGGTGGGAGGTAAGAGTTTAAAGCTGAGGTGAATGAAAATCTGCATGTGCTTCAAAGAAGGCTTGTGCTTGGAGTGGGCTTGTGTGTCCCTGTTGCCTCCTGTCAGCAAGCACATGAAAAGCCTGCAGCAGAATGCCTCATCCTGGCACAGTGCTGAACCGTGCAACAAAGGTCAACCCACATTTATGCCAGGTGGCATGAAAACCTGCCTCTGTGTGCCAATTGAGAAGCCTAATGGTGGTGATCATTTGCTGTGCAGCTTGTGCACTGAGAAACCACTGACTTTGTTGTTCTTTCCTTTTTTTTTTCTAGAGGGGTGCCTGTTCTGTTTGTAAAAAGTTCAGTGCTAACTTGTGCAGTGTACAAATACCTGAGCACTGTGTCACTGAGCACTGTCTACATGTCCTGGCCTTGCAGTCCCAGAGTGGTTCTTGAACTGTGCCAGATGCAGTCTATGCACTCAGTCATCAATTTTTTTTCAATTTTAGCTTCTGTGCTGGATCCTCCTAAGCCAGTTAGCTTTTGTTTTTCTGAATTGTTCAGAAGTATTTGGCTCTCCACTACATCATTAGAGGCCACAAAATGCCTAATATTTACTAGCCACCCTACACATCCCCTCTACTTCTAATTTATTGCTCTGGAGTATTTTATTTGTTGCATTCATAAGAGTTAATTTTGTTTTAATGCTGAAGCAAGATATTTTAACCTTTATATAACAGTGTGATTGAAAGTTCTGTTATTATTAATCTTTATTGCAAAGAAAGAGAGTAACAAAATGAATCATGAGGATGTAGACACTTGTTATGTAATAGCCATCTGGCTGTGTAGTACTAAGTTGTTGGTTTTTATCTTCATACAAATATCCAAGAACCCTCTTAGAAGGGAGCATTATTGCAACATGTCAGTGCTGTGAGCTAAATCAAACCTCTCCAGCCTCACAAAGTGAACATGTTTAAATGTGTGTGCATTATCATCATCATCTTTCTCTCTCTTAAGTGCCCACAGAGTGATACAGATCTCAAGAGGCAGATTTCTCAGAGAAGGGTTTTATTTCTATGGCAATATGAATGGGAATAGGTCACCCTGGTACTGGAGGAACTGCTACACACATACTGCTGGAACTTGTGAGAACTACTATAAAATAAGATGCTAGGTTAAATAACACAACATGAAAAATGAGACAGAAAACAGCAAATGAGGCAGTAAAGCACAAGGAGGAGGATTAACTGCACACTGGCGATAATTTGCCATGCGGCTACAAGGGTTTCTGAAAATCTGCAGCATCTCTGGCATCTGTAGCTCTGTCCTTAATCAGTCAATGCCCTCAGTCATAGTATTTAAGTGATGACCCCAGAAGAGTGGAAATTCTTTAGTCTTCCCTTAAACATGGTAGGGATCTGTTAGCCTTGTATGTTCATTGTGCTCTTTCTGTCTTGATAAAAATCACAAGGTAATTTAGGGGTAATTCAAGGGTAAATTTAGGGGTAATTCAAGCTGCAAGAGATGTGAAACCTGGTGAAATTTATTTTCTTACTATTAAAATAATTATTTTGCAGTTGTGGAGGCATTCCTTTACAGCTTCATATCACATCTATGATTTCAGTAGCAGGTCAGTAATTTTTGCACATAAAATGTTGCTTTAACATTCATTTTGCCCTGAAATGTCATTTCACCGATTTCTCTTGGCTGCATTTTGTTTTTGTTTTTCCAGTTCTATCTTAGATGATGGACTTCTACCTAATGATACACAGTATATATCCTGGTCACCTGTTGGTCATAAACTGGTTAGTAAAGAAAAATAAAACTTTATATAGAGTCATTTTCATACACATGACATGGAAACTCATGTTGTCTGTACCCTTGAGGTTTTGGGACTTTCCTACTGCTAGGTAAGGTAGCTGAACTAGTTTCAAAATTGACTACTGTAGCTGGAAAGATTCCAAAGATCCTCTTTGTGTTTTGTTTTTGTCCTTTAATGAAAATGCATTCCTGAAAGTAACAAGTGGCCCCAGCAGTCATGAAATGCACAAATGCACAGGAACTTTGTGTTTTTACAGTTGCAGACAGTAGCTCATCCCTTTCAAAGACAGCAGCTGTCTGTCTACAGCTTATAACTGTCTATTTAATCATTACTGTGTGATTTTTATCTCCTAATTACACAAAAAATTATGAGGGATGGAGGCATGTAATGGGATTAGAGGATTAAAATCTTTCTTGTTCTCTTTCCCACTGTTTTCTTCCTCCCCTCCTCTTCAGTCCATGTCAATGGTGCCAACCACCACGTTTGCAAGGTGCCTTCCTTGTGTTGAGCGTTAGACTTCCACAGGAGAATGTGGTGTTCATTTATTCTTATTGCTTAGTGAATTTGTATGTCAATTATAAAGACCAGAAACAGAAGCAAAGGAAGTTGAAAAGAGTTTCTGCATCTTGGAGCAAAGCTCTGGAATAAAACTGTGTTGTTCAGTTATCCAGGGGTGATTAGGGAGGCAGGTGCCAAAAACTAGAGTTCTGAGTGCTGCTGAAGAAATGTACCATCTTTGCAGACCTGTTGGCAGCACTGAGGCCCCAGTGAATGTTTTACCGAAGCCCTGATAGTTTTCTTTGAAAGACAAATTAGTGGAAAACAACTCCTAATGAAGGAAAATAAGTTTGTATTTGGGAGAAAATTAATTGCAAGATTTTTAAAACTCGATACAGTAGTCATGTCACTTTTCATATTTGATTTGGTTTTTTGCATCTTGGCCTGGAGTTATATTGCTCACCCTGATCTGTATTAGTATTTGCATTAGTAATTCCAAGTTTGTTAAGTATTAAGGCTGTTTAGTGAAATGCAGCTTTTAAAGATGCTTTTTGTCATCTGTTGTAAATTGCCCAGTAGATGAAATAAAGAAAGGAAGTAGGATTTAGTGTAATAGTAATTGTTATCATAATGATGTTTTGCAGGCATATGTTTGGAATAATAATGTTTATGTAAAAGCTTCACCAACAGCAGAAGCTGTGCAAATCACTCAAAATGGAGAAGAAAATAAAATTTTCAATGGAATACCAGACTGGGTTTATGAAGGTAACTACATCAAGCAAGTTTTACTTTCCATTATTATGTGAAAACTTTGGTTTATTGTAATTGTTATTTCATTCCTTACCACTGAAAAATTCAAAATAATCAAACTCCGTATTTTAAAAGAAACATGCATCCTTATCTGGGCTTAATACCTGGCTAGTGTGAGGATCTAAGAGTATATATGAGTTTGCCTAGTTTGCACTGTGTCACTGGAAATTTTAGTGTCTTCACATGATAAATTATAAACATTGATCTAATGTCTCATTTCAGAACCCCAACAAACAGTCTGTATTTTAGTATCTGAACTTCAATTTCAAAAAATCCTATTAAAAACTAATGAGAACAGCACCCAGGATAGAAGAGCTTATCAATTATAACTTAAATATTTTTGCATCTTTTTCAGAGGAAATGTTTGGCACCCATTCTGCTATGTGGTGGTCTCCAAATGGCAATTTTTTGGCATATGCATCCTTTAATGATACAGAAGTCCCTCTTATAGAGTATTCCTTTTATTCTGAAGACACCTTGCAGTATCCAAAGACCATTAAAATCCCATATCCCAAGGTCTGTGTTATTTATTAAACATGTTTGTTCTGTAGTTTCATTAAGAGAGTAGTGTCATTTAATCAGTTCCTGCTAATGAAAATATTGTCTGTCTCTCCTCAACAGCTTGCTGTGATTACTCTTTCTGAAGTCAACAGCATCTGGCAATGTTAAAGTATTTTATTATCTCCAGGGGAAAGAAAAAAGAGGAAAAAAAAGTATGATTTAAGGTTTTGTTGTTTCACTATAAAATTTAGAGGTAGTGAGTAGATGTTGAGATAAAAAATCTCACAGGAAGCTAAGCATTAGGCAGATGTACATTAGGTTAGGGCTGTGCATGGTATTAATAATGGAATCTTCTTCAGCTAATCTAGCATGTTTCTGTATTGAGAGGAAGAAGAGGAATCTGCTAAAGGAGTTTGTTTACCCACACCTTAAGCTCTTCCAGTTTTAGCTGTGAAAGTTTTAGTGCAAGGAGCTGCTCCTTCCCCCTCCTCTCCACATGATTTATGCCCACTGCTCGAGGCACAGTTGGCACTGGGCTGAATGGGGTGAGAGTCAAAGTGCTCTTGTGGGTTCCTCCTCCTTGTGGGGAGGGTTTCATATTTAATACAGGACTTACCTGTTGTTTGATGTTATACAGGATTTTGATTTATCTAAGCAATGCACTTAAGACTTAAAGCAAGTACAAATTACACTTAGAGTACAACAGTTGCAGCACCCTGCTGAGTGTCAAACATGTTCTCATAGTTGGCCTCCATAATACACTCACCATCACAGTGCTGGGCATCCCCATTGCTGGGAAGGAATAGATGGGTTGAAATCATCTCAATTCCATCATTTTAGTTCTTTCTGTTCACCCCTGGGTTTTTATTCTCTGTGTTGGCTTAAGGCACCAACATGCCCTGCCTGCCCCAATCCATGATGGTCTGGCCATCCCAGGAAGATATTTTCACTCTTGATTAATGGGGCAGGACAGATGATACAGCCAGGTTATTGTTCATCTGGTACAGCTGCCTGGTGGAGAAATTGCCCTCTTAGTGCCAAGCTCAGCTTTCTCTGCAGCAGCTGTGGTCAGTCCCTACCCTTCCCAAAGCTCCTGGAGCATGTGGCCTCTTCCTGTGCCCTTGGAGCCTCCCCCAGAGAGGTCACTGGCAGCTGCAGATGCTCTGTCCTGAGCAGGGCCCTGAGAAGAGGTATAGGTTCTAAATTACACGTTTTATTACAAACCCCTTTTGTTTGGAATATTGCTGACTTCTGGAGGTGGATCAAGTTTAGCTACCTATCTGTTACCATGAGGACTTGGCTGGTTAACCACAGGAGAGGCAGCCCTTACTGACACATCTCTTTTGCTGTCAGCAGCATTACACTAGAGATAGTGCAGTGCATGCTGCAGTCACAGCTTTGATTGGTATAGGCAGCTGTGATATGATTAGTTCATGTAAGGTGCTGCTTCCATGGAGAAGCATTTTCCTGTGTGTTAGCAATGGATTTGATTCTCTCTAGGTACTGTGTGTGGTACGTAGGATGAGGTCTGGTCAAATACAGCAAGCCCTGTGATTGTTTCTAAATGTAGTAGTCTTTTTTATCTAGAAACGCATAACTAACACTTCTGTGTGAAAAATACAAAGGATAATTTATGTATCAATCCTGCATTTAGGAACTTGTCTTTTCACATTTGCAGTTGGTTGGTTTTACCTTTCTGTCTGTAGTAACTTACTCATCTATAATTTCAAACACTTCACAAAGAATATTCTCTCTTCAGAAGTACAATGAAAAATTTTATTTTTAGGCAGGAGCTACAAATCCAACTGTACGATTCTTTATTGTGGATACCACATCACTTCCAGCTTCTCACCCTTTTGAAATTTTTCCACCTGCAGAAATAGAATCAAGGTGAGAAATTTTGGTTAAATATTTGATATTTGATTGTTTCTTTTGATGGGAGAGGAGGAGCTTTTGTATGTGACCTCCCTGTATTCAGTGTATATGGCAGTTTTTCCCTGTAATGTGGCTCTGGTAGCAACAAGATTTACCAGAGAAAATCTGCACAGAGATTATCCTCCTAGTGATTATATATAGATGGCATATTCCATGTATGTTATATTCAGAAAGTGACAAGTTCTTGGCTCATCACATTCAGTGGAGTCTAACTATGGTGAAGTCATTTCACAGTACAACTTTAATATGAGCAAGTTTTCGTATAATCAAATTATAATATATGTATTTCTATTCACTGGAGAAAAAAAAAACAACAAAACAAAACCTTAATGGTAAGTGAAGATTTGATTTCATTGGAAGCAGACTCCTTGCTAAGGCAAGGTATCATGGTTGTCTTCAGATTTATACTTAAAATGTTTGTTTTCTTTGGGAAGATGGTGAAAATCAGCACCTCTCAGAGTAAATGGAAAATTGTATTCCTCAAAATGCCACTGGAAATGCACAACATGATATAAGTGTATTTTGTAAAGAGCAGCTACATCAATTTAAAGTGCATGCACACAATTTGGTATCCCAAATCTTGGGTTTTGTTTTTTTTTCTTTTTAACAGTATTGTAGAAATGTTTTAGAGGTTTGCACTTAAAAACATGATGGGTATGAAAGCACAGGTTATACTGATAAACCAGAAAAAAACAAAGGTCTGTTAGCTTATGCATAAAACCAGCATTTTATACGTGAGGGCCAAAAAGCTATAACTGGAAAATCAGTACTGTTCCATTTCAGCCTCACCACTCAGTGTAGCATCCATGTGTTAACAGAGATGCAAGCTCTTATGAATATGTTGTTCTTTATCCTTCCCTTACAGTCACACTGCAATAGCTGCATGTTAGATAGCTGTCGTGCCTTGTTTTCCTCCAGAATTCCAGTGCCTCAGAACTAAAAGCCCTTTACATTTCGCTCAGTACTGCTAAGAGGGTTTTTTTACCTTTTGTTAATACCTTATGGAAGCTGAGGCGAGGAGAATAACCATCACCTACCTTCCAGCCTCGCACCCATCTGGCTAACAGAGGTGTGGGTTACATGGAGTCCATCCATTTTAAAATTGATTTGCCACTCAGTTAGTCAAGATTAATACAATATAAATCTTGATTAATGAGTTCAAGGATAAAAATTCACTCCTTCTCCCAGTGGCTGATTCAAATAATGGCCAAGTCTCACTGTATGTGTCCTGCAAAAGTTGAGGTGACCAGAATGAGTCTTGGAGAACTTTGCAAGAGCAAAGGTACACAAGTAGGAAAAGGTGAGCAATGTGCAGTGTTTGCTGTTGGGTTGGATTTTTGTCTGGAAATGCAAAGTATTGAATATTGACATTGTATTTATATGTACACCACTGTATGCCAGGAAAGGTTAGTTTTCGTGATGGAAAATTCTATTTTTACTTCCACTGAGCTAAATTTTGAGCAAAACTGAGTTTGAGTTGGTGGCATATCTCACTCTGCCTGCCTGATTGGGGATGTTGAGGGACAGTGCCTCAGCAACTAGTTGTCTGCTACAGCACTATCCAGAGCTTGGATGAGCACCAATTTTACCCCTACATATGAAGGGGACACACCTCACTTATGTTGCAGAGCAAGAGTTTTTTTGTCAAGAAAAACTGCCAGAATCTGGAATGGCAGTGCTTTGCCATGTGATGGTACTTGAAACCTGACACTCTGCTTGAATGACCAGCATGAAACCCATCCAGCATTTAAACACTGGTTTTGGCACCATGGGTACAGGAGGATGATGGGAATGGATTCTTCTTGTCTAAAATTATCTATCCTAGAATAAGCTGACTTCTAAGCAGAGTAGTTTGCAGAGTATCCCTTTTCAGCAACAAATGAGGAAGGGCAGTGCAAAACTACTGTACTTTATATTTGAGTTAATTGCAGCTTAGTTAACCTTTTGTGTGTTGTTGAGTACTGAAGGTGCATTCCCTCTCTCACGGGAGAGATAGTTATTGTAATGGTTCGATAAATTATATTTGTTTTGTTTGTTTTCCTTGTAATGTTCGTCTTGTCTGATTTATGATTTATAGTCACCAGAATTGTTAACAACTCTCACTTTGAAGGAATGAAAATTGTGGGACTAATTCCCCTTATACAAAACAAGGGAAACCACTATTATAGCTACAGGAAAAATGATGCTTTATTTTTATTTGTTTTTCCCAAACAAGCTCCTGCAAACTCAGTGGCAGTCGCAATTAAATCACCTGCTGACGTCCCCGTCAAATATAAATGCAGAAATAAACCTTTTCCAAATATGAATTTGAAACTATAATCTAGAAATAAATCTGAAGGTTTTTGATAACCAGTTGACATATTTTTAATCCATCCACACTAATTGTAGTGTTTCCTTCCCCAAACTGCAATGATCAGAAAGATACTCTTATCACAAAACTTCCCACACATTTTTGTTAACTAACTTTGGGGGAAAAGGGAACATGAACTTGGAACTAAGTCAAATGTGCAAATTATGGTTAAAAATGTATACTTGCCTTGGAGGGGAAGTTTGTTTTATTTTAGTTCATAAGGCTTCAAGGAGATAGGAAAGATCTAAAATAAGAAAAGACAGTACATCTAACAGATCGTTATGATAAACAAAGCCACTAAATTTTATGTGGTGCATTTTTTAAATTAATATACAGGAATATTCATGAAAATTTGGTTTCTTTCTGATACTTCATCCTTCATGTCAGCTGGGTAGTATTCTGAAGACGAAAGTAAAATATTCAAATAGTCATATCTGAGTTTGGTATGATCTCTCCCTCCACTGTAACTACAGAAATAACTGTTAAATTGAACAAAAGTATCTATCATTCAGAAAATAATTACAAGCAACCAGCTTCAGGCAGCTAAGGATAAAATTGCTTCATCTAAGGCATATACAACTTAATATTCAGGAGAATTTCCTCTAGATGCACACAGTACAAGATTTATGAACAGCCTGGAGTAGCTATTATTTTATGCATTAGAGAATAGCTGTTAAAATTTAATTGCAGTCTTTCTGGAAGTGGGTTTGTATGAGCCATCTAATTCTTTATTGTATCTCTGAAAATAACCAAGACATCTACTAGCAGCAAAAACAATTGATGAAAAAATGGCTCAATTACATTTGCATCATTGTTTATTGTTGAAGAGTAGATTGAAATGAAAATAGCCAGATGAGTCTCATTCAGTGAATTGCTGAATGCAATTGTATGGTATGCTATTATAGAGAGGATTTTAAATATCTTATGTTGTTGCTGTTTTCAGTGATCATTATTTGAGTGTTGTAACATGGGTGACAGATGAAAGGATTTGTCTGCAGTGGCTCAGAAGAATTCAGAATTTTTCAGTCCTCACAGTCTGTGACTTTGAAAATGCTACTTGGTCATGTCCAAAGGTAAGAGAAATTAGGGTGGAGAGTTGCAATGGTAGATGAAAGTAGAAAGAAGTAGAGTATATCTGTATGTTTATCTTCGTAGAAATAAAGCCTGATGTAAACTAAACATAATTGTTGTGGGATTGTTTGTTTTTTTCTTTCTTAGGAAAAACAATTTACTGAAGAAAGTACAACTGGCTGGATTGGCAGAGTGAGTATTCAATTTCTAAACTGCTACATGATAAATAATTCTGATAATTATGAAAATTGCATACAAGCCTGTTGCATTTTGCAGTGCCTCTTGTGTGTAGGTCCAGTCCTCTCACTTGCTGTGTTCTACATGTACAGGAAAAAACGATCTCAAATGTCACTCCATGCCTGGGGTTAAGGTTAATTTTTTTGTGGGTAATGGGTTCTGAACTCCCAGGCTGGGCTGACAATGAAGTATGGCTGGAGCTCTAATCACGCCCTCTGTGACTTGTGCATCTGGTTGACAGAAGAGGTTATGGCTTTAAATTGAACGAGTAGGCTCAGATTAGGTGTTAGAAAGAAATTCTTTCCTAGGAGGCTGGTGAGGCACTGGCACAGGTTGTCCAGAGAAGCTGTGGATAATACCCCATCTCTGCGAGTGTTTTGGACCAAATTGGATGGGGCTTTGAGCACCCTGGAAGGTCTCCCTTCCCATGGCAGGGGGGTTGGAACAGATGAACCTCAAGGTCCCTTCCAACCCACGCCATTCTATGATTCTATGATTTTATGTTCAGCTTACCAAAAGCATAGTGCCCTTTCCAGACTCTTTTCTGCTTCTGACCTTCTGCTTTGGTAGCAGTAGGTAGGGGGGAAATTCAGGAGCCCAGATTCAGAATTCCCTTTGTTCTGAGGAGTTGCTAGCTATTCTGGTTTACCTGCTTTCTGGTCTTTCTACTACCTCCAGAAAGATCAGGGAATAAAATGTATTTAGAAGTGTATTCTGTAACCGTTGAATCTTATTGGAATAAAGCCATAGAGGACAAAAGTAATGTTTAGTGTATCAGGTTGCAACAAACCATTCCAGGTTTTAATTGGGGCTACTCATTTATTTATTTTTCCCCTGCATGAAATATCCACTGAAGAGAAGTGGGGACAAGATGAATGTAACTGGCCAGACTAAAATTTTCATGCACCCTGCCAAACCAGCCGCTACTGTCTGGATGATGCTTTCCAAGCTGCCTCTCAGTCCTTTTGTACATGGTAGGGAGTAGGCACCTAATGAACTACACAGAAGATCTGGGGGAAGTGAAGCAGAGATGCAAAAGTTCAGATTTGGAGGGAGAAATGAGTTTCAGAGTTTTTGATGAGAACACAGAGTACACTTTCCACTCCCGCATTTTCCACACACTGATTATGCTTTAGTCACTAATTCACTTTTGAAGTCAAAAATGAAAGTTTAAAGAAATGCAAAGAGGGAGGCAACAGCAGGGATGAAATCATCCGCAGTATGAAGATGAGAGATCAACCCACCTGCTGTCAAATTTGATATGGAAAGGAAGGCCTTAACGCTGACACATTTTGCTTCTCTGCAGCAAAGGCTTCACAATTAGACAATGTGATGATCAAGCTGCAGACTTTGTAAACAGTTGTGCAAAATGAGAGGGCAAAATGCAAGTCTGTGCCACTAAACTAGGTTGTTGGTTTTTTGTTTCTTTTAAAGAGACAACCCACTTCTTAGGAGCTGTTGGAAGAAATGATAATCTCACTGTACGATTCTTGGATTTGAGAAATAGAGAGTAGGGAGGACTAAAGAGAGGATAAGATAGGTATATTTACTCCTTTTTTTTTCTTTCCACCTCCTTAGGGATGATAAAATGATATTTGACTGATAAGGAATAAATATCTTTATACATTTGCAAGATGTATGTATGCACATACTCATGTATAGAAAAATTTAAGTAAATTATCTCTGTGTGTAGAATACAAAGATCTAGTCCTCTCTTTGTATCTATAATATTTTTTATGGGTTTTGTGGGGGAGACCTTTTTAGGTTTTTTGTTGGTAGTTTTGATTTGGGGTGGGTTTTTTTTTTTTTTTGGTTTTTGGTGTTGTTTGGGTTTTTTTTAAATAGAGATTAAATTATGTTTAAACGAAGAATGCTCAGAAAAACCTGCATTGCTGTATAAGGCTTCCAGGTCATCAGCTGTTAGAGCTTGCTAGTTGAGTTAAAGGAAAGTCACACTTTGAAAAATAAGGGAAAAGCTAGCAAAATATTTGTCAGATTACTTTTTGCAAAAATATTGCTTGGGAACAAGGAGAGGTTATTTGGAGCACACGGTTAGAAAGACTTAATTTCTGTCACTGCTTTCCCAATGACCGGAGGCAAATCACTTCAGCATTGTTTCACCATTTCAAGATGGGTGTAACATCTCCGAGGCAGTTACATTGTGTCAGTTGCCTAATTAGCATTTAGATCCTTTGGGCATTTGTCACAGAAATAAGTTTTATTTCATTCAGCTCAATTTCATTCCTCTCTTTTTTCCTACCATATGTAGCACATTCAAATGGCAGTCAATAGAAGAAATTGATTCATTTCTGTCACTCTCAATTGATAAATGGATAATTACTTCATGAAAATATTATTCCATTTTGAGTTCTCTGTCATTCTGTAATCACCTACTTGCTAGCAAAATTTCCTCTTGGAAAGCAGCTTGTGTTTTTTTTTAAATAGAGCAGGACATTTTTCACTGATAAGCTAAAAAAAATTGAGTTCAGAGAATTTGTTCACAAATATGTGTTTTAAAATGGTAAATTCAAGAAAACCATGAATTTGCAAAATTTACATTTTTATAGGTTACAGCTGCATTGGATGGAATAAAACAGTGCCTTTGAAAGTAGATGTACATATTGTTTCCTAAAATTGTAGAAAACTAAGACCACCAAAAGCACTTCACATTCTGTGGGGGGGAGGGAACTGGGGGGCATGGATCACTGCTGGGACTAGTACTCAGGAAATTCTGCTGCCTAAGGAGCAGGAAAATATTTCAAGTGTGTTTATTTTAAAAGTGATGGCTACAGGTTTCTACCTACTAAGTCAGAAGGCAAAAATGTTTGCAGTACATTCATTGATGCCTTCTTGTAAGCATTGAGAGTCCTGGTTAGAGATATTAAAATCTAAATTTATCGCTTAGGATCTGGAGTTTTGTTTTTTGCTTTAATAGACATCTCTCTTATGTTCAAGTTTCAGCCATCTGTCCCTCACTTTGCACCCGACAATGCTTCCTACTACAAAGTCTTCAGCGACACAGCAGGTTACAAGCACATCCATTACATAAATGGCTCACAGGTGAGGAGTATTGCCTAGGACAGCCACTGCTGGCTGGTGTTTCTCCTGGTGATCGAGGTGTTTCATGTTCTACTTCTTGCCTTGCCTTTTCCCCTGCTCCAGGTTCCAGTAGCTATTACTTCAGGAGAATGGGAAGTAATCAGCATAGAAGCTGTAACCGATAAATTTTTGTAAGTATCTGTAAATAAGGTACCTCTTCATATCATAAGGGCTGGTAACAAGGGTCTAAGCAAGCACAGAGAGAGGAGAGGGAGAAGGTTTTTAACTTACTAAAAATATGATCTAAGCATGTCAGATTTTTTTTAATATTATACTGCAAATATTTTACTAAAACCAGTATGTTTTGATTTTTTAGATACTACATCAGTAATGAAAATAATAAAACACCAGGAGGAAGAAATCTTTATAAGTAAGAAATTCTTTTTTCTGTGGTATAAGTAAAATTTTTGTTAATGAAAAAGAGCAACTTCAAGAAAAATCACTGAAAACTTAAAGATTCATATGTTCAGCCTAATGTGGGATCATCTTTAAGATATTTAATGAAAATCAGTGTAAGAGTATAAACTGCAAAATAACGGAAATCTTTTTCTATAAATTCAGTTAATAAAGGGAAATTGTGAGAAGAAACAACCAATCCTCAAGCAAAAAAAACCCTAAAAATAACCTTCATGCTTTTTTTCCTATTACTATAATTTCAGTATTAATTGAACTCAAAAGCTGAAACTCTGTTTTCTCTAGTTTTTTAATCAGTTTCTATCACTTCCAAATTTTAACATTTTTTATTCAGCCATCTTACTTTAAAAGCATATACTGCTTTAGCATAGCTTAAAAAAAATCTCTGAGATAAAGCTCATTTACTTTGCAGAGTGCTCTTGGAAAGCAGTCCAAAATTTACTAAATGTGTTAGCTGTAATCTGGATGAAAAAAGATGCCAGTATTATTCTGTGTCCTTCAGCAAAGACACACAGTATTATCAGCTAAATTGTCTCGGTGAGTATATCCCGAATTAATTGACATAAACATGACTCACTGATTAGTTGGGTGGTGAAGTTCACTTCGTCAGGATCTTGATATGTACTGTGTAACAATGATATGTGTTGATAACATTGGATAAATGTATTGGCAGTGGAAAAACATACTGCCTCCTAGGCTCAAAAGTACCTTGACAAAAATTACTGGGATAAAACTTGTTAGTTCTATCTGTCAGTGGACCTGAAAGAGCTGCAAAACACTCCTGTCCACCGTGCATCTCCTCGAGAGATCTATGGGGAGCTCTGCCTGCAGGAGGAATTTGGAGGCTCTGAAAGTGTGACAAGCAACAGACAGAGCAGTGCCTTATGTAGGAGAATAAAATTGAGATAGTGCTGGTCAAGAAGAAAATCCCAGTAATGTAATCATAAGGTAAGCAGAGGGACTGTAGTCTGTCTGTGACCTCTGAGTGCTCCTGCCACATAGTACAAGGGTTAAATTAATCCAAGGCTGGGAAAAATAAAATCATCTCCAAAATTACTTTAAATTTAAGTGTATGCTGCTTTTTAACATGCCAAGATCTTCCTTAATCTATGGGCTAGAAGGACAGGCAGTAGACAGAATTTTCTGTCAGATTGTAAAAGTGGTTGAAGACAGCTGCTGTGGTCCCTGTGACAAGGTTTCCTGACGGCCACACCATTGTCCACAACCAAGGCATGGGCTTTGCTAAAGAGGAGAGATTCTGTTCTTCAGTGTCTCACAGTCATGTGGTTCGTCTCTGAGTCAGTCTAAACATTCTGTGGGATCCTGTGGCTTGAATTTGGGCCCTGCTAACCTAAAATTTAGCTTGAGCATACTGGAGGGAAACAAGTTCTGAGCTTTTATGATTCACCCGTTTCCAATTACTTTACGAGCAAGCCAGCATGCAAACATGAAGGTTTTGTGCCCTGTTTACAGGTCCTGGCCTGCCCATGTCTACCCTGCACACAAGCACTGATGATAAAGGTATGGGATTGTGTTTAATTTATATTATGCCAGAAAATTGCACTTTAAATTTATTCTAATTTTCTTTTCCTTGCATAGTATAATAATAAAAATGTCAGTTATAAAGGGTAAATTTTATTTCAAATAATTACAAGAAGAATAAATTATATAGCTTGATATATATTTATTCAAAGTTTATGTAACATTATACACAGGGCTAGAATACAGTAAGTGGTGTATGACGTATTTACTGATTAATTGTTCAGTTTTTCTGAGACGATATTTAGATGAAAAACAGGGGAAAAAAGAAGAAGAAAAACTGAAGAAAAACTAAACTGTAAACATTGAATCTGAGAGGAAAAACAAAACCTGCAGTAAACCAAAACTGCAATATCAGTTGCCATCATCTCAGGTTTAATATTTAAAGTCCACAATTAAAGAGCAGTGCATTTGAAAGAAATCTGTTTAGTCTTTGAATCTTGCTTTGTTGTTTAGTCCTCAGATACTTGGAAAACAATGTTGAACTGGAAAATTCATTGAAAGATATTCAGATGCCTTCAAAAAAATTCGGCACCCTTAATATAGGTGGATATGGTAAGTTCAAAAATGTCTTTTACCTTTCCCCTCCCACCCCCACCTTTTCACCAAGTGGTTCAAGGTCTTCTGCTGAGGAGCATGACAGGACAGATGGGTGTAATGGGAATTCTTGCAGTTATTCAGAACTTAGAGGCAAGATGATTTTTTTTTTGGACATCTCCAAATATTCTCAGTTATTTTCTGAAATCCCAAAATGTTCTTATCCAAAATGTGCTTTTTCCATAGTGTGGTATCTTCATGTTTTCATGATGAAGTGGCTTAACTCCTTTTTCCTTTATAATAAACTAGAAACCAGCAGTCTCTAACAGTGCATTAAATCAATAAGAGAAATGAGGTTGGGGCACAACCCAAAGCTCTTTAACATTGTTGAATTTAAATTACATTATAAATTCAAGTAGGTCTTTCTGATTTACACGTGCAAGTCGCCTTGGTTTGTGTTAGCAGGTTGGGAGAGTGGAGAAGTTCAGTTACTGTGAAAAAGCAGACACAGTCTAAATGAAAAATCTTGAAAAAACATTTAAACAACATTTCAACTCTATGTCTTTTGACTTTGTTGGGAGGGTGTTGAATAGGTTGAATAGATTTTAATTGAATAATCATTCTTGAAAGCACATTCATGCTCTGAGACTGCATAAACCTTAGTACAGACTGAAACAAAATGTTAGATAATGAACAGTTAATGCCTTGTGAGTGGTGCCCCTCAGAATCTGGGTAGAGGAATGTTCTTGGTGTGCTCTTAGGCTGAGCAACATCAAAGAGCCCAGCAGTGGGAGGCCTGGTACCTGTCTGAACTGTACTTGCTCCAGCCTTTGCTACTAGCTTTTCTCTTCATGACAAACTTCCTCCTGATAAAATGAGCAGATATTCTTAATGAAATTCCATTTTACAAACTGTATTGAGTTAGGTCAGTCAATGCTAACTGTTCTTTTTGATGCCTCCCTTCTTTCACTGTTACCTTATTTATATAATAATTCTCTTTATCTTTGTGTTTTCTGTCTTTTATTTCTGTCACATTTTTACTAGGGCTAAAGATGAAATCTTCCAGGCAAGATGGAGATTTAAAGATGTTCTTCATGCTATCAGTTGTATATTCATTTTTTTTAATTCCTCTTTGTTCTTACTACTTCATGTCTTCAGGGTAAAAGCTTTTGGGTAAGGGGAATCTATTTTTGATATCAAAAGTAGGAGAAGCAAATCCATTTATGTAGTCCTAATAAAGCTTCCAGTCTGCTCACAAATCCATGCAGGTTATTAGAGAAGAAATTCACCCCTGTGACTATAGAGTATGCAAAAGTTAAAATTAGTATTTTATGTGTTCAGTTTAGTTTGGTTATGTTGCAGTGTTCTGATGCCTTGCATATTTGTATCTGGGCAAATTTCTGTAGGATTTGCATTCTGACTATTATTGCAGTGCAGTCCATCAGCATTGCAGCATCAGTTCACTTAAAATTCATGACTGAACAATTGAGTCATTCAGTTTGCAAAACTTTCAGGGTGTGCCTTTAAAATGTTCAGCTCACAGCCAACTTCAGTAGGACGAATAACATGAATGGAACTGGAATCAATATTGCTTCAAAAATAATAGATACTTGGATATGTTTCTGGGATGCTTTACAAACTGTCAAGCAAAGTCTATCTGGCAGGTTCAAAATAATATAGAATTTCTTTCCTCTGCTGGGAGAGAAATTTTATTTTTGAACGTGCGTTAGATTTACTACTGTAGAGACATAATGAGTTTCACATGTAAGCTTAGAATAATGTCATGAGACGGCATGTTGATTCCCCAGATTTTATTACTTTCTGCTAGTTTAGCTGTAAAATATTTTTTTAAAATGAATAGCTAGGAAGTTCTACGTGTATACATTAGGACAGACCAGCTAAAACTGCTCTATAATTTTAGGGGGTGGCTCAAATGTTGTCTTGTATGAATTGTAATGCATGTCACGTAATTTCACGGGAGAGCTGACCTAAGTCAAACTCTTTTCACTTTTAGACCTGTGGTATCAAATGATTCTTCCTCCCCATTTTGATGAATCAAAGAAGCATCCTCTGCTCCTTGATGTGTAAGTTTTCAACCACATGGCAGTGTTGTGTTAATAATCACTTTCATCTACTTCAAATATTCTTAAAAAGGAAACACAAAACTGGAATATTTTCTAATTACTTCTTGAACTAGTTTTAAGGTGGAATGGAAAATAGGGGTTTAGCCCAGTTCATGATGAATTCCTGTGCCCTAAGATGATGTAATGCTTAATGAGCACATGCTCTGGCACTGGCACTGAGGCAGATACATTCTATGTGATTTAAGAGCCAGGATGTTCATGTTAGCTTACCTCCTCCTCTGCTCGTGATGTTCCTTAGGAGTAATCTTTGATGAAATCACAATCCAGAATGAAACCTTGAATAAGCTTTGTATTCTAAAGCTGAAGTAATGTGTGTGGCATTGCATGTTTTCTGTGATATTTGACTGTCAGTCAGTGTTGACAAACATCATCCTGTGGTCAGGACTGCATTTGCTGTGTATTTTTTTTCATAAATACAAGCCCATGAGCATGTGCTGATTGGTCTGGTCTTCCTCAGGCACTTCTGTTCATCCTGGTATGTTTTCTTCTAAATGCGAATTGCTGAATTTTAGCTATGCATTAATAGAAAAATGTTAAGTTACAACTTTTTTACCAAAAGGCGACTCTATAAAGTTGTTAGATGCAGCTTTATATAATGCAGTTTGGTAGCCCTTTTTGATGTGCCATTGAACATTTTAATGAACAGCCAGTGCTTTTGGCTTCTTAAGACTTGTTTTGGTTATGATACTATTTTTATTGACTTACCTGGACCTTTGTCAGGATCACCTCTGGGTCACAATGATCTCAATATCAGAAATTACTTTGGAAGTATATGGATCCATAGCTGGAATTAAATTCCCAGTAGTTTATTCTGTGCTCATAAAACTGATAAAAGTGGGCTGTAGAATCATAAGAGCTATTTTCTATTTCTTACTCTGTTGAACAGTGGCTAGAGAAGTGCATTGCACAGAATTTTACCATCAAGGCACTCAGTATGATTTTACAGTGATCAAGTGCTTCTGAAATATTTTAAAGTAAAAAGTTACAATTATAGTTTTACTTCCTTTTTCTCAACTTCCTTTTTCTCAGACTGAGTAAGAAATAGTTCAGACTGATGAGACATAGAAAATGGTATTTTTCATTTTTCCAGTTGAAGGCTATTCATTGATTTCAGACTTAAACCAAATAAATCATGGGTGAATGGAACAGAAATAGAGAACATCACCTTGAAACTCAGGTGACTAGATGTGCCAAAACAGAAGAAAACTTACAGAAGAAAACTTGGCTAGGATTTCTGATAAGCTGCCTTAAGTCAAAATAATGAAGGTTTCTTGTTAGAGCAGAAAGAAGTAAAACAACAACAACAACAAAAAATCCAGCCTGCTTTCTTGATTAACAGCTGCAGTTTCAAAAAAGCATATTGCTTTAAGTGGCACCTTGGAGTCAGTCAGTGATGCTTTTCTTGTTTCCTTGGTTTAATTTGAAGGTTTATCCTGTTGTAAAGGCCAAAATTGTCAGCAGTAATGCTTGATGTGAGAATGAGTAAATGCCTGAATTTTGTGACATTCTTCCCCTAGGTATGCAGGACCTTGTAGTCAGAAAGTTGACCAAACCTACCGGATCAGCTGGGCGACTTACCTGGCCAGCACGGAGCGCGTCATCGTGGCCAGCTTCGACGGCAGGGGCAGCGGCTACCAGGGGGATCAAATCATGCACGCCATAAACCGGAGGCTGGGGACCTATGAAGTGGAAGATCAGATAGCAGCAGCCAGGTGAGCCACAGGGAAAGGTCAACACCTGCTCCTTCTTTTACGTGCTTATCGTGTAGGAGGAAAAACGGTGAAGGTTTCAAATCGTCATCTTGAAAATAGTGGCAAAAAATAACTACATTCGGCTTAATTTTGTACAGTGAAGTGTGTTATTTATATGCCAACCATCATTTTATGCTTAAAAAGAGAGGAGAGTTAATGCTGTAATACCAGTTAACCATATCTCTGATTTTATGGAGATGATTTTATAGAGATGATATGTGTCATATTAGTAGAAGAACATGCTACCAAGGAACTTGGAGATGGAAGTTTTACTTCAAGCATTAGCAAGTTTCTGTTGTCACAGAATTATGAGAAATACTCAGCCTTCAAATCGTAGTTCACATTTGTCACTTGGTTTATGCTTGTAGAACCTCACTAAAATAAACAATCTCAGCATAGATCTCTCAGAATTGCAATGAAATTTGATCTTGCAGAGTTTTTTATGTGGGATTTTAAAATGTTAAGGAGTTAAAACAATTTCACAATCTTCTTGATTTTTTTTTATGGTGACTGTATTTCTCTGTGTTGGTCTGTTCCTTATTGCTGCAGTTTGATTTTTGTGCATCTTTAAAAAAAAAAGACAAGGCAGGTAGTGAAATCTGACCTAATACAATATAAATGTCAGTGAGTATGGGTTGAGAGGTTTCAGAGTGTCATATGCACAGATGTTTTTTTAAATTTCCTAAAGACATACGTGCCTGAATTATCATATGTTTTCATGTGCAGTCACTATGATGAAGTGGGAAATGCTTGTTTGTACAATAGAAAGAAGAAGACTTGATAGGAAATAGGCATGTCTGTAGAATGGCAGATACTTGCAGTCTGTTAAGTGTTTAATTATTCTGTTTGTTTTCAGAAAGTTTTCTGAAATGAGATTTGTTGATAAGGACAGAATAGCTATTTGGGGTTGGGTAAGTACTCAAATAATTTTGGCGGGAATACTGTTTAATTTTCACAGCTGTTTGTTGTGCTGTCATGTGTGTGAGATCCTGCAGTGCTTCATGTGAGGCACCCCTGGGGTCACAGCACAATCCAGAACTTGAGCTGATGAAGTTCACCTTCAAAGTGTGTTTATACATTGCCCTTTTGCAATCATTCAGGAACCTTTGTAAGAGAAATTAGGACTACTAGAGGGATTAAAAACCAATCTAAATGGATGCTGCCAAGTTCCTGTGTACAGATGGACCTATACTAAAAAAAAAAAAAAACCCAAGTATGTATTTAACAGTATTTCTTCAGTTGGGTGACTGATTTTAAAAAAGATGTGAAATTACACTCGAGCCAGCTGTGTGGGATGGTTATCGTGGTATTTGCAACCAGAGGCCAGATTTCTCTAACTTGATGCATCTTTAAAACCTGGCACAGTAGATGGAAATATTTAATAGTTTAATAGCATGCACATATCCCCTCAGCTACAAAGCTAAATGTGTACAGAGTGTTAGTGATTGCAGTGCTGATTTAAATTGTTAACTGAAATTTGGGCACTGCAGGTGACAGGCACTAATGAATAAATTGCTTGATGGCAATATGGTGTCTTTAATAGCTTTTCTTTTGGGGGTAGACATCTCTGTTATATGAAATCACATATAATGGTACTAACTGTAATGAAAGGAAAATTCTTTCTGCAGAAATTGATGATTCGATGCAATCCCATCTTAAGTCCTTATGACCCTCAGGATGAATAGTAGAAGAACATTCCTTTTTGGAGCTATGTTGGGATTATGCATCCTGGACATTGAACCTGTAGGCAAACAGATTTTCTTTATATCTTGAGTTTTTAGACAGTCTGCCTCTCATTGTCAGCCTGTCATTATGTACATGGATTTTGGTTGCCATAGATTCAGCAGTAACACCTTTACTGTGGCCAGGTTAGGCATTTATACAGTGTTTAATTACTAAGTGCTTGCATTACTTTGCTAATCTCATTGGAAGGACCTAGGCATTGAAGTTGGAGCAAACATTTAAGGACTTTGAAATAAGATGCAATTCCCTTTGCCTGTAATCTGCTTTTAAGACAGGAATGAGATCCAAAAATAGCTCTTGTTTTTGAATGTGGGTGGGCACATTTTCCTAAATAACCCATTCAAACTCTTGTGAGGGCAGTCATTTGGGCGGTTGGTGACAGTGTTTAGGTATCTTGCTGCCTGGATGCTCAAGTGTGTCAGATATTTACTCATCTGTGTATCAAGCTAGACTGTGAGTAAATTCTCTGTGTACAGCAAGGAGTGTGTTGTTGCACAGTTCCTCCCACAAACTCAGCAGATCCTTCACTCCCCAGTCACAGTCTTGCTCCTGACACTTTGGGGGAGAGTTAGGGAGCAAGTTACCATAGGCCTGCTCCAAGGGAGCTGGAAATTTCTGGATGCCCTGTTGCAACTACTCATCGGAGCACACTGTGGGCCAGAGCTCTGCTTCCACCCACTCCCCCAGCACGGGCAGGGACACAGCGGTTCAGCAGTGTCTCGTTTCCTGTCTTCTGCTGCTGCCTACAGTGCTACCAAACGCAGTCATCCTCAGCTGAGTCACAGTTGGGCAGCGTTTGCGCCCTTTTTCCCCATCAAGCTCTCATTCATCAGTGCCACAGCTGCCATGCGCTGTTTGGTGCCTGTTTCCCCGACTGAGCAGGCTGGCTGAGATCTGACCCAAATTCAGAATGGAGTTCATTAATATGAAAAACGCTGATCCCATAAATGCCTGATGAACTGTGTAGCAGATGGGCCCCATCCTTTCCCTTCTGACTAAAATAACAGCAATGTTTTCTTCTCAGTCTTATGGGGGATATGTGACCTCCATGGTGCTTGGCTCTGGAAGCGGCGTGTTCAAGTGTGGAATAGCGGTTGCCCCCGTGTCACGCTGGCAATATTATGGTATGTGAGGGCTTCCTCGTTACAAGGATTCCCATATGTCTTCCAGTGCACACGCTGCAAAGTGTGGATTCGTAGCGCAGAACTTTGGATTATCTACTAGATGCCACATAAATGCCACTTGGTCTGCTTTTATGAGCTCGTGGCCACTGCATTTTGAAATTAAACCAATTCGCGAAATATTATTTCCCATCTTAAAAAAGTCACATCCATAACTTGAGGTAATCTCTTTACCCATTAATGAAGACGAAATCGTTGTAATATTGGTAGTACTGCTGTAATGTGTGTACATTTGCTTTGATGGCACACAGTATTGTGTGTCAGGAATTCATCGCAGTTTTGTGTCTTCGAAATGAAACTTCACTTATGACAATGAACTGTGAGGATTAGCTTTGAACTTGCATTTTAATTTACTCTCTAAAAGTACCAGAATAGGATTTGAATTGCCTTAGGTTGGTTGGTCAGGGGTTTTTTTAGCATGTCAAATTTGGATTTTATAAATCTAATTCATCTTGAGAATAGCTTGATGTGAGAAAAACCTGATCAAGTGGACAAGTCTCTACATGCTTCAAGCCTTTTGAGCAGAAGGTTTCAAGTAGTTGCATGAGGCTAGAAATGGGCTAGTTAATAGGGGCTCTCCTCCCAGATTAAAAAAAATTATGTAAAGTTATAAATAGGTGCTGGTACAATCTGAACACATTTTAACATTTTCCTCATTTTTATTTGTCCAAAAACATTCAAGGGAAAGCTTTCCCTGGCAAACCACTGCTAAAGAAGGCATAATTTATCATTCTGCAACTAGCACAGAGGCTGTATAATAGCTAACTCAGCAGATCAGATCATGCTGCCAGGCAGTAGCAGTAGTCTGTGGGGAACATCTTCATGATATTTTGGACATGAATATTACAGTATGACAGGAAATATTTTTTTTAATGATCAAGATCTCTAAAATTCCACTTTTACATACTTAAATGAAGGATTATGGAGGCATACATATTCAGCATAAAAAAACCTAGTGCAACAGCTCTGATGAGAAGTCAAACGGACACTAGAATATGGCAGCAGAGCATTAATTTGTATGGTTTAAAACAAAGCTGCAAATCTGAAAATGGTAACATGGCAAAAAAATATGTGGAAAATCAATTTTGTTTTTTTCTCACCCAAGCTGAATCCTAATATGCTACTATATTTTCATAGTATAGATTTTTGGTAGTAAATATTTAGATTAAATAAATAAGATTTTTTTCTCAGATGTTAGTTATTTACTGCAAACATCTTCAGTCATTTTTTTAGGATTACTGAAAGAATAACAATAAGGAAACACTGACACAAAGTACTATATTAATATTCAGCATTCAGGTGTCCATGGCAACAAGAAGATTAACTATTCTGAATAACGATGGTTACCTACACCCTTCATTGTGGAAAACCTGATTTCCAGTATGCATTGTTACTGCTTGTATTGATGAGAAAATTGATGGTAGACAGACTGAAAATTAAGTAGCAGGCTCTAATTTTGGGGTTTTTTTGAATTTCAGATTCAATATACACAGAGCGATACATGGGCCTTCCTACAGAAAATGATAATTTGAAGAACTATAATGTAAGAAAGAAATCACTTTATTTCATTTTTTGTGTTGTTTCATTTCTAAACTGGTATATTGTTCTTTAAACACTTTAATTCTTTCCGTGTGCACAAAAATAAGTTTGTTTCTTCTTGCCTGCTAGAACTGTTGCATTGTGCTTTTAGAGGCTGTAGTCTCATGTGTTTGGATTTGCACAAGGTAGCTTCCTCTTGGTGAATGGTTGGGGTTTCTGTTGTTTGTTTGGTGTGTTAGTGTTTGGGGATGTTTTTTTTTTTAAATTCACTTCCATTTGACTACTTCACAGACTGTAAAACAAGCTGTAAAAACTTCTATTTTAACCACCAAAAAACAAATTTGTTTTAAAATGTATATATTTGTGAGCAAAGAATGCTTTATCTTAAACATTTTTCACAAAAACAAATATACTCCCATTCTTTCTGAAATGTATTTTTTTAAAATGAGTATTGTGTGAACTTCCCTGCTTTAGGAATCTGCAGGTTTTTTGCAGGGAAAGCAAAATTTCCTCAATGCTAGAAAATTTTGACAGGTAAGCTACTGTGATCATATCAAATTGCAGACCAACTGAGAGCCAGCAGTGTCAGGACTGAAATCTCCATAAACAGAGGATGTCCAAAATTTGTTCTAAAATGAGCGGTGTTTTCACAGGAGTGAGGGAATTTGCATTAGTCCTGCTGAAAGCAAATTTCATGTAGATTGTTTGTCCTCGTTACAGCATGACTAATCAATTGTTTGACTTGCTCTTCCATGTGCCAGATGATTTTTGTTGCCTCAAGGGCTTTTTGAAGTCACAGGTAGTTGGGCATAGGGCACAGCAACCAAATGTTCTGTTAGGTTTTGGGAAACTTCAGGCTGAGGTGAAAATACAGTGGCTGTGAGAGAACTGTGAAGAATCTGAGGGGTACTTTGTGCCCTGGTTATTGGAATGTTTCACAGAAGAGTCCAGCCATGGTGATACTGGAACCAAACATTGATGTTATTAGAGAAGGAGATAGAGCATTCTCTGTGTTTGGGTTGGTAAGCAGAGTAGAGGACAGATAGCACTGTTGTGTGCATTAAAAAAGTGTCATGGGTAGGAAAAAGGGTGGGTGTTGTTGCATTGATTTACAAGTATGATAAAACATATAAATACAGACATATATGTACTGAAACATGTGGCTTGGCATATATTTACAGTACTCTAGTGTTGTCAGCTGCTATGTGAGACATTCTGGTCAAGATTGGGGACAATGGTAGTGACTGCTGGACAGCTTGGTACTGTGTCTGTCTCCCTCTTCTAACCACTGAGCTACTGGGCCCAGCAGGAACTGACCAGCAGCCTGCAGCCTCCTGCCTGCCTTTTTCCAAATGTGTTTCTTTAAGGCAGTGGGAACAGTAGGAGGTCTGCGAGGTAGCAGTGTAAATACAAGTTCCTGTCGCTGTGCAGAACGAACGTTAACGCTCTGGGTGCACAAAGTCACTCACCAGCTTCACGGCACAGATGGCAACAGAGGACTGTTTAATCCTTTCAAGCCAGGAGTCGGATTTTCTTGGCATGGTATCCATTGCTGGCAATGGCCACGTTGAAACTGCCAGTACCAAAGAGCTAAAGGTTTCAAATGTGTTACTCAGAGGACTAATTGGGGAGAATGGTGGCTAGATGGAGGAGGAGTAATTGCCTAGATCAGATTGTCACACTTCGCTGCTGCTCCTAGAGAAAGGAAAATGCAACTTAAATCCTGTTTGTTGTTAAAAGCTCCAAATAATATAATACTTGGACTTTACTTTTAACCTGGAGGGTGGGGTAGCTTGAGAAGTGAGTTTGTTGGTTTTCATGTAGCCTCCATGACAGCGTTGTGGGATCTTGTTATTGCTGAAGACCCTCACTGACTTCAGCCCAGTATGTTCCTGGCTTACAGCCCCTTTGATCCATGTCCCAGTCCCAATAGCCAGCCTCCTGGTCCGGTGACACTTTTGAGAGCTGTTTGCTGAAATGAATGGTTTCTGAGGTGAATGCAGAATCTGTATTGAAAGCTAGTACATACAGCTGAAGCTGTTAAAGCTTGCACTGCTAACTCTGTGCTGCCAGGTTTGTGTGCTGCCTCATATATTCTCTATCCTGCTGCATTGCTGTAAAGCTGGCATGAAAAGTGAAAAGTTGCATAAACTGTGGTATGCACCCTGATTTTAAAAAAATGAGATGGTGTACACACCTCCTTAGAAAAGATGAGCACTGCTAGGCACATTTCTAACATGTAGAGTATTATTGATGACTGAATATATAGACTCAAGAAACTAGTTGTGGTAAGAGGGGTACATCCTCATCCTGTCTTGTATTTCTGTGACATTAAGTTTTACTTCATTGAAGGCAGAGAATCTGAAATGTTAAATAATGTTTGTCAGGAGTCAAGTCTGAGGGAGGACTCGTGCTCCTAAGCGGGCTAATTAGGTATGTTCAGTGTCTTTTAATGTAGTTGTAAACTATTAAAAATTAGAGCTTTGTAAAAGAGAGGAGCAAGCATGGGTGGTGCTCCTAATATAATCCTAGACTGAACAGCAGAGAATGTGGTGGCCTGGAAGAAACATCCCTGATGCAAAAGACTTGAGACGGAATCAGGGCAGAGCTCTGGAGGTCAGACGCAGTAGCCATGTAAAGCATACTGAAGAGACTGTTCAACTTGTGAGAACATTATTTTGCAGTTCACTCTGAATTTGATATGCTTTTGGCAAGTGTTTGAAACAGTCATAGATTTGGCAATCTTTTTCTAGCAGATTTGAAATGTTCAGTCCTTAAGAACTGCTGCATCATTAGGTTATGCAAAACAGGGTACAATTTTGTAAATATGCCATCTTGTACTGATTTGACATTTGTTCTATTATCTGAGAATATGCTAAAGGGAGAGAGACCTTCAATTTCAGCCAAACCTTAACTTGTTTGTGGAGTGCTGATAAAATGTTGACTGCTGTGTGATCTTTAGAAAAACCAGTTACATTCAGTAGGGCCTAATTCTCAGTACTTGTTCATATTACCTTTTCAGAGCCTTTGTCCTAGGAGTGTAACTGTAAAACAGAAGTGGTAAATAAAGTTGCATTTTTTGGCTGTCCACTTAAGGTTTGTTCAGCTGCTGTTGCTTTGTTGTCTAACTCTGCCTACTTGAGAGTGCTCCCTAACTTGCAACCTTCTTTAAGGACAAAGGTACTGTGTCCTTAAAGCATGTTTTAGGGAAGGGACTCTTTATGCTGAGTGTGAGTACAGCAAGTGAAGTATCACCAGTGATAAAAAAGCAGAGAAAGTACCTCATATGTTTCTTCTTTCTGAAGTATTTTTACAAATAACTTTATTTTATTTAATGCCTGAAGAGGAAAAATAGTGACATCCTCTTTCTAAAACTGCTTTTGCCAAGTCAAGCTCTCAGAAGTGTAGCTTAAATCAAGCTTCCAGAAGGTTTACTTAAAGCAGCATTGCTTTTCTGCAATAAAGCCTAGCAAGGTGATCTATCAATTTTCCCTCTGCACATGTGGGAAATTATTTACTCAAAGGATACTGGTTGGTTTGGGGGTTTTTTTGGTTGTTGGTGGTTTTTATTGTCTTTAATCTCACTGGGTCGTTTCTTTCTCATTTGTTCTTTTGGTCAGCTGCTTTACCAGTGCTCCTTGGTGCATCAAATTGCTCTCTCCATATTTTGACACTCACGGCTAAATGTTCTTATTCCATGATACCAAATCATCTGAATGGAATATGTCATGCTTCTGCTGTTGGTGGATTTCTGTATACTGGATTTCTAGTGTTCTCTAGCCTTTGACTATCAAAAGAGGGCAACTGCAGTGTAACAGACTGGAGGGTGGGAGTTTTTTGCCCTCTCTGCTGAACTTGGTTTTTAGATTTCACTGAATACATACAAAGAATTCATTTTATGTATGGAAGGGTTCTGGTACACTATTCTGCCATGACAAAAGGAGTTTAATATTTGTACTTGCTTTAAAGATTCATGAGTGTACAAGAGATATAAGGAAATCAGAACCCTTCTTGTCTTGGTAGTATGAAGTATTTGACTTTTTTGGGGTACTAAATGCAAATCCTTGTGCAAGGATAGAGCCTTAGTACAAAATTTGGAAGAAAAAAAGCAAATCACTAAATTCTTCTGTTCATAATTTTTCGTATTTTTTTCTTGCCTCATTAACTGCTTGTCTTATCAAGTCTAAAATGTCTTGTCCCTGTTGTTCCTCTTCTTTCTCTGCTCATGGCAGAGCACCATCCTACTCCCTTTTCTCGCCCAAATTAAAAATCTTATCTGCAATCCTCACTGTCTTCATTCTTGAGTCACAGTAGCAAGTCAGGTGGGCTAGAATGTTCTAGGGAATATGTTGTTACTATGTTTTAAATTTCTTGATTAATCATAGTCGCCGATTATTTCATCTTTTCATCACTGTATCGTGTTTCCATTCCCAAAATGTAGCTTGACTTCTATTTAGAGATCTGGTCTAATGATTTTTGTTGAGGCATTTTGAGAGCACATTTTTCTAAACTTCTTGTTACCCGGTTTTTCTGGAGATGGAGGCAGTATTAGCTCTGGTGCCTTACCTGCAGGTGAACCTTGTGTGGAAGATAACATGTGTAGCCTCTGCAAGATCTACTCCTTGCTCTCGCAGGGTGCACTGTTGCCATGGCAACATTTTTTTTAACTTGTCTGCAGTCAAACAGGAACCCTATGGCACACGGAGTGCTGCAGGCTACCACCATGCTGGTCATGGACTGAATGTGAACCTGACTGCAGAGCTCTTCCCCTCTGCAGCTGCCTGCTCCTTGGCAGCCACAGCCTTGGGAACAGGCGCGGGGTGGTTTGATGTGGGCACCCAGCCCTGGATGTGTGACCCTGTCCCGTGGCACTTCAGAGGGGGGTAAGCAGGGCTGTGCTTGCTTTGAGCTGAAGAACCCCAGACAGTGTCAACACGAATCAAATTCAGTTGCTAGCAAGTCATACCCTAATAAATAGCAGCTTTTTTTCTTTTTTTTTCCTTTAATTTCAGAGTTCAACAGTAATGGCCAGAGCTGAAAAATTCAAGGAAGTTGAATATCTCCTTATTCATGGAACAGCAGATGGTGAGTTGCAGTTAATTAGACATTTTAGTATTACAGACAGGTTCGCAATTCTACTACTGACAAAACAAAAGCATGAAGGGGCAAGGCTGTTACATTTGCGTCAATAAAATAATACCGATTTTTGCAACTAATCTGTGTTTCAGTCAGCAGTGCTGGGGAGTCTAGTGTGTATAGTTGCTTTGATTTTCCCCCAGAGTATTACAGAAGCAGTTTTTGTTTACCTTTTTCCTCTTCCACTTTTCAGATAATGTTCACTTTCAGCAAGCAGCACAGATTTCCAAAGCTCTTGTTGATGCTGAAGTGGATTTTCAGGCAATGGTATGGTTCTGTTTTGTTTATTGTTATACAAATGAGAATAATAACATAAGCTCCCTGTGGTAAGGTATAAATTCATTGCCTTCTTAAATGGAAGTTCATATAGTTGCATTTCATATTCAGTAACTGAAATGTGAACATAAAGCATGTATTTTATTTCTGCACAAGAAAAACTGTAAAGCAACACTATCTCATATTTGATCCTTTTTACCTAATCTTTCATTTTCTTAAATTTTTTATGTTCTTAAACAAATAGACAGTCCCAACCTTTGCATATACCCAAGTGCAATGAATAGTGTCTTACAGATAGGATAAAAAAATCCCAGCAAAATAGCAAAATCCCAGATAGCCTGTCCATCCTGTCTGGTGTTTACTGTACTTGAAAGACAACCAGTTATTTGCCCTTTCTTATGTTGTGCATGGAAGTTCTCAGACTAGGGAGCCATCTCTTCCTTTCCTACATTCTCTCAGCCCTCGAGGAGCAGTGCTAGAAAAGATGATGTACAGGAGGCCACGTGCATGGTTTTCTTTCAGCCAAACTCAAAGGATATACAGAGGGAGAGGTCAGGCACCCCTTGTAACTGAACAGCTGAATCTACCTTCCATGTGGACAAGCCACATGTTGTTTTTACACCTTCAGCATAAAAACAGAGCATGTCCCACATGCAAAGAAGGAGCTTAAGTGTCAAAGCAGCTTCCTACCCCGTCATGTCTTTGCTTCCATGCTGAAAGCCACATGCTAGGATCATTTTAAATGGCTGCACAGGTTTTTATGTCTGTCATGTTTGATTTATATCATTTAGCTGTAGCTGCAACTAACGTTCTCTGTGTTTCTCTTTCACGCAGTGGTACACTGACAAAGACCATTCCATCTCCGGTCAAGCACATAAGCATATTTATACCCATATGAGCCACTTCATAAAGCAGTGTTTCTCACTGCACTAGCACCAGCATTTTGCTTGTTAGTGATGGTACTTCTCCAGAAAGCTCTCATGATAACGTACTCTGAGCCAGTGTAAATCAAGATGAGATAAGAGTCAGCTCTTGGGATACCGGTGTACACAATGAAATGCTAATCTTTGTAATGATTCCTGTTGCCAAGCAACTATTGCATTTTTATTGACTGTGTTTAATCGGGTCTTAACATCACCGGAATGATGTTGCAGACTTCTAGGAAACATGGTACTTGCTTGAGTAATTACCTTTTGATATTTCAGTCTAAAAGAGAAACAGTCGAGTTTTTATGTTAGAGAAAGGAATGATAAAAATGTCACAGGGCGATCAGTCACAGAATAAAAATATAATAATGTTTCTATCAAAAGTGAAATGAACCCTGTGGTAATTTCTGTGAGAATAATGAAGAAACATTTTTGCAGAAATTCGTATGGCTTGATAATTATTATTTTAGAATGGGTACCAGGAATACTGCAATGTTAATATGTGCAGAATGGAATACTTTATACTGCAGTTCCTGAAGTAAGCATGTTTTCTCTGCAATGCCTTGTATTACAGTTGTAGAACTCTTGCAAGGCAAGCACAAAACCAGCTTTCACCAAAGATTCTGAATGATACCTAATCAAACCAGTGTCACTGAATTTCTTTGTATGCTATCATATAGTACTGTTATTTTTGCTTATTTTATAGTAAAGATGGCTGCTTCACTGGGGAGGTGCACTGCAAAATCTCCTCTGGGAACAAGAGCCCCATTTTTTTAATGTAGAAGTTGCTCATGTTGTGATGAATAGAAACTGGTTCTTACACTGAAACATAAAACATTACAATGCAAACTAGCAGTCACAGCAAGGGCTGGACTGTCAATCTCCTGTGAACATGCTCTTTAGCAAAACCTTACAGTCTACCAATAAATATTGCTTTCTTTACAGCACTCCAGGTAGGATTCTCCATCTAATCTGAGGTTTAGTTTTCTTAATTTCACATAGAAAAAATGCAATCCACTTGTACTAAAAATTGTGCTGCTTTAAAATAATAAAGACATTAATTTATGAAAGGAGGTGTAGTCCATATCCTTGAAAATGTTGCTTCAGAAAAAGAACACTAGAATATTTTAAATCCCTGTTAATTTTGAGGATGACTTACAGTGAAGCTTCTGATTTTGTGTAATGGTATCATGTAATGGAGTGTGACATGATTATCTAACACTTAGCTTCTTGGTATTACATGCCAGCATCTGATTATGTCTGTATTGTGGGTTATTAGTGACATTAGGTGTGAATGTAAAAGTACTCATGCAGACAGATAAAGCATGGGGAAGAATGTTAAGACACTTTGTGCAGCTTGTCCTTAAATGAGAAAGTCTCAAATGGAAAATCAGATTTTGTTTTCACAAACTAACAATTCCTTGACTTACAAAATAAGATGGGCGGTTTTGTTCTGTTTGTTGGCATTTTTTTGAAACACACTGGAGCTGGGTTTTACAAATACCATCTTGGGTTTAAGGGAGTAGTGGCTCTAATGTTGACTGGCACCACAGTTAAAGTTCTACAGGCTTACAGGCTGTCAGTTATCTCCAAGAGGTTTTATCATCACATCTCTCAATCTTTTGACTCAAGGCAAAGAAACCTATGTCAGTATAAGGTAGATCCCAGCAATACAGACAGGTTATAAAAAAAGATTATCATTATGATATGGCTTGTGTATGCAAGGGTAAATAGTTAGGATTTCTTTTAATGTTATCACTCACACTGTCATAAAACAAAAAAAAAAGTGTTTCTGTAATCCAAAAATCTTCTTTCACCAGACTCTCATTGGATAAGTGCAAGAATTAGTATAATCAAAGAAACATTTAAAAAAATACATGAAACTAGAAATTATATGGTTTAAGTCTTTCATTAAGATGCAATTCTTTGCATCTGACCTATGTTAATGATTCTAGCATCTCACTGGGAATCTAGTCTCAATACATCATCCCCTTTTAATGGTCTTATCTGCAAGGCATTACACAATGCAATGCTAATTATCTTACTTTGTCTGGAAAACAACTTCTAAGGTATGCTGGTAATAGACAATGATACAACTTTTAAAACAAAAGAAAATTTCATTGCTATAGTAAGTGTCCTAATTAACATAAATTCAGTGTCTAATTTTTCACAGTGGTAGAACTCAGCTCCAAAAATAATGCAGGCAAGAGGATGGTAGAGCTGCCTCAGGGAACTGACAACTTGCTTGAACTGCATGAGCACAGGTAAATAACTAAAACTGAGCCACAGAAAATATCTAGCTCATTTCATTAATGTCCAAAGCTAGAAGTCAGTTGTGCCTGAATTACTGTAACTTGCACCCCTACCAATTACGGGCTTTCTCTGTATTTTTTTTCCTATGTGAAATGGATGTTTAAGTTTGTTGTACAATACACTTTGTGTAAAATCTAACAGAAGCAGTGGAAGCTTGAGGTGTCACTGTTACCATTCTTAGGCTAGGAGACGTATAGGCTTTGGTTTAATAATTGGTGAAGAAGCTCAAAAGGGATTTAGTAAGATGGAATCAATACTGTACATAGCATTGCAATTCATGGCCTTAAGGTTTTTCAGTAGCAGAAATTCAGGGTTCTGAGAAGAGCAGAAGCATTTTAAATTGTATGACCTTAACTATTGATTTCCAAAAAGATCCAACTACTCCTGCTTTGTCCCCATCATCTCTCTCAGGAGGAAGGGGGACCAACTCATGAGTAGTAAATTGGAGCTTCATTCCATTCTCTTCATGGAACAGTGAGCTCTGGGCTGTCCCCAGTGTCACACTTACTGTTAAGGTCAGACCAAGTACACAGCACCAGCTCCACCCAGGGAGCAGCACTCACAGCCTTGCATGTTTCAGTGAGATTCCACTTGAAAAGGGAGCCATGCTGGGCTCTACCAATCGTTAATTTGTGAAGCCCGTTCAGGTCAGGTAGACATTTCAAATATTGTGTGGTATTGTAAACCTCTTCTGGGTTTTGCAGTATAAAAATAAAATTGAAAATTAGTTAGGATAAATATTTATTTTCACATAACATATCTTAATTGTGAAAAACACAATAGTCTATTCACATGTACACATAAACTTTTGTAATAAATTACATCCAAGAAGTTGAGTAATTTTGACCAGGAATATGAAATTAGAAGTAAATATAGCACTACATCTGCTTTACATTGTGTGTGATTTCAGAACGTTAAGATTATCATTGGAAAAGCACTTAAATTCACGCAAAACCAGAGTGTTTTAAAATAAAACCACTCTGAAATACTGAACAAAAATACAGAATGCCATTGAATACATTGATTTCTTAATATTCTAAGAGTTGGTCAAGTGAAGCTAATACATTTTGATTGTATACATTATCTGTAACAAAGTCAGCAACATGTTAAAACACCATCAGGCTGCTTTCAGGACAAACCAGTATTGAGCTTCTATACTAACCTTAAAACAATTGGAATCTTACAATTTATCATCAAGTACACAAAACAAAGCATTTAACCTTAATGCATCAGAGTTTTTTTCTAAATTTACATATACAAAACATTTAATTAGATGTGAATCCTTCTTCACGTCCAGTAGAATTTTTTTTCTCCATAAAAATGGCTTTTAATGGGCTTTGATAATACTAAGGTAAATTTAGAACAGTGACCCTATTAAGTTTGCAGCAATATGCAATTATTTATGCCTAAAGTATTAAAACATACACACTCACATACACGAAAACACTGGAATATTTTAAATGTGCTGAATGGGAAAATTTGTTCACGAGGTCTATAGAAAAATTTGCGTATTTGGGAAAGCTGGGGAATGTTAGAGCCCTATGGATGAGTTCTTAGGAAGATTGCAAGACTACAATTCTTATTTTTAGGATTCAAAGTTACAGCATAATACTGAGAGTTAGCTTTCATTTTTATAATTTAAAAATTTATCTTAAAAAATTTAAAAATCAGTGAATTCCAAATAACACAATAAAACTTCAGCTCCGCATCCCTATTCATTCAATACTTAATCTCTCAGTCTTTTACAGAAAAGAACAGCTTGAAGGATCAGGCAGTAACAAAATCCATTACAAAAAATGTAATAGCCTTAAAGCCACATTTTACTTTGCAATGTTGTTTTTATCTTTTAATCAATATGTATTTGATAGAATAATAAAGAGCTGTAACAAAACAACAGCAGGATACCCATTTAATTATTATACATAATCTCTGAAACTAAGAGGTTTACAGTTGTTAGTGGAGAGAAGACAATATAAATACATCCTTTATGTGGCTGAATTTTAGGCAATAAAGAGGAAGATCATTGGGAAGGTGGTAAAACTGCATGTGGGGTATAGTTTGTATCTACAAAATTTTCCCTATTATAAAATAATGGATTGATTAATGACAAAATGCCTTTGTTTGGCAACATTCATACAATACAAGATAAGATACTGTAATCACAAATCGCATTTTAAGAAATACTGTACCCATGTTTCACAGCAAAGAATGTGGTGGTGTTCTTTAACTAAGGTGAGAAAATGCTTTAATATATATTTTATATATATATATATTTATTTATTTATATATATATAGGACTATGTTCCAGTTACATACAAATTTTAATATTAAATACACTGTATTAAATCAAGGAAAACTTCACAAATACAGAATCTGACCCTGCAATTCACATTGCAAAACTGAATCCATGACTTCAAATGGACAGATTAAGGAGGAAAGTATTATCCTTGTTAGTTTATTCACAGGGTCAGATCAATTGTTATTTTATAAACTTCTTAATGTTTGCTTGTCAGTTTGGGTCTCTTGAAATCATTTACTAGTTAGGTGATTTTAAAAAAAAATTGGAATAAGGGTTTTCAAGTTCATCTTGAATCAAGATTATTAAGTATTCTCACACAGAAAAAGTAGCAAAATACAGTACAAACCTATTAACAGGAAAGTTGAATTTGAAAGAAAATTTGCTTCTCTACTTTTCTGATACAAGTACTGATAAATCGCCAAGATCAGCAAAGAACACAAAGATTTTTTGCATTGGCTACTGCAGACATTTACATTGATACTAGACAAGATAGACAAGGTGGAATGAGACAAGTATTGCACTACATTACCTGTGCTAGTTTGAGATGAAAGACAAAAGTTACAAGGTAAATAATTTATATTTAGTGGTTGTGGCACTCCTTTAAATCATTTGTAAAAAAATTACTTGAAGAGCAAGTCATAGACAAGTCTCCCGGTCAACACCTTTCCCTGAGTCAGCTTTCTTCTCTTTTCTGATTTCAGCACTAGGAAACGAAAGGGGAAACAAAAAAAATAGAGTTATGGTAGCACTATCACACACACAACTATATATATATATATATAATCTACCTGAAAACCAACATTGCACAGATACTTTATTTTTCATGCTTCATGGCACAAACTGGGAAAGCAAGTGAAAATTTCTGTGCTGAATGGTGTGGAAGACATCAGGCAGCATTTTAGGGACAAGGTAGGTAAAGAACTTAAGATGTACAGACAGCCAGCATGCAAGCAAAGATAGCCACTTATTTTTTTCTTTTTTGGCAAATACAACTTAATTTACTAAATAATGGTAATGGTACAGTTCTCAGACAATACCAGCACATTCTTAAATGGAGCAAACAAGAGCTCACAGTAAGTATTTCTTGTCTTTAAAATGTATTCTCTTGTTCAACTGTACATTTAAAAGGAATGTTTCTGAACTAGAGTAGTGCAAGCCAATATCCAGCAAATATTTGGCTTTCAGTCTTGATTGGAGAGAGCAGAAGTTTGGCGAGGATGAGGAGAGACAATATTCCCCATGTGGAGAGTAATACATACTTCCTCATGTATACATTATAAGGAAATAAATTTAAATTTAAAAAAAAAGCCTGAAAGATCAGATACAAGCCATCTTATTCAGAACACTAAACCACAGTTCAAATTTGGATTCAGCCTTTTTCCCCCCCCCAGTAAAACAATGTTGATTTGCCTATAGAAAGCAATGTACGTGCAAAGCAGATGATTTTTTGTGTGTGTGAGGGTCCTAATTTACAACAGCGTAAATAAATAAAAAGTCATGTTCTTCCAATGAGTCTCAATCACAGTATGAAAATGCAAAGAGGCTTCCACAACACAGGCAAATCAAGCCTTCAACAAAGAGTGGCAGGGTATCTAAAGAAAACCAGATGGTTCTGAGAACAAACCTGTAGCAAGCACATAACCTACCAGGTTTCATGGGAATAATTCCTTAACTAGAATGAATGAGAAATAGGCTGAGTTACGCAAGGCTTAAAGAAAGCAAGATCAATTCTCAAATTCTTAAGGTGATTCATGCACAATTCTACAATCATTTGACATTTTTCTTCACATAAAAATTGCTTTAAGGATACAATTCAGTTCAGCCAAAGCTTACTTCTATGCCTATGGCAGCTTCCAGAGGTGTTAATGGAAATAGCTAAAGAATACCAACTTCTGCCACTTCAACTGCCAAATCTGTCACCTTCTGTAGAACAGTGATAGAATTGGGTATGTTACACTTTCTGCACACAAAGGGTATGCAAACAAATTCCAGGGGGGGTGAATTGAAAGTGCAGCAGTACAGCAGGCAGGGAGTTACCTGTGCTTAGTAAAAGCAAACACTGAGGTGTTGTGTGCCTTACAGTCTATAATATTTCCACGTTTTAGGTGCCTCTGTGATACCAGGAAAGTCTTCCTTCTATTTAGGATTCACATCTCTGAGCAGCTCCTGCAGATGTGGGCTTTAATGCCTTGAGAAATTTGAAAAAAAAAGGACAAGTCCAGTCTTTTTCCAGTAAAACAAGTCACTGGTGGATCTGTAAAGGAGTTGGAGCTCTCTTCCTCCCTACCAAGGGAGTAGCCTAACACGCCTGAGCAGGAAGGTCTGGGATGTGGGATTTTCATACCTTCAGGTCAAAAAGAAAACTCACTCATATCATCTACAAAGTGACAGATGCCTCTTTCTCCAGTACTTTAAAAGACCAGCCGAGTCTGTCTCCTGTCCATAGTCAGGTCTGCATATGCATTGAAATTGCTCTCTGAAGGGCTTAATACTATGAGCAAAGACAGAGGAATGTTTATTCACATGTACCAAAGAGGGCTGTGCTACAGGTAGGTGCCTTGGTGTTCCTTTCTACCAAGAAAGGCTCAAAGGCAGACCTTTAGGTCCCTGTGAATTTTAATAATAAAAAAAGGACAGTTGGAAAATTGTGAAGTTCATGTGCCTCTATGGCTAGGCAACTTGATTGAATCCCTTGTAGTCCTCTCTTTGGACAGGTAAAAACATTCAGGAGCCCGAGATGTAAGAACTCTCTCACACTATGCTATTTCAAATAACCAGGGCCAGGGCATGTCTTGTGGTAGAAATTATCCATCAGATTGGGAAGTCATTTGTATAAACCCTTCCTGTCTAAAATCTCTTTTTGTAGATGATCTTAGTTTATAATTGGTCAAGTCAACTCAGCATTTAATTACTACGAGTAACTTCTTGTTAATTGGCCAATGCCTTGCATAAAAGGCATTACATAAAATCATAGTATACTATCATAATTTAATTATCCCCATTTAATAATATTTTGAGATATAAGGAAGCAGAACTGACAGCTGAAAGGGAGTACTAAATGTTATGTAGTGGAACTTCACAAGGCATCAGTAAAATTTATTTCAAAATGAAAATTTTCCCCCTCTATGATAAGGTACCCTTCACTGCAGAAATTGTTAATCTAATATTGCAAAATTTATCCTTACAACTCCTACCATTCCAAGCTTTTTTTTTCCTTACTAATTCCCTAGGATTTAATTATATCCTCATTTAATGATACATGCATTATATTTTATAATATTTTTGTAGTTCTGTCCCTAATATGACTTAAGATTAAAATTGCTTATGCTTTGCTTATCATAAAGAAAGTCTTTCAGGGTTAAAGCTCTTTGAACCTATTCCTCTCTCAGAATCTGAGACAAGGTAGAGCACCTGAAAATGCAGGATTTCAGAGTCTTTAAGACTGTTGGTTTACAACAGAACACTCACATCTAAAACTAGAAAAATCTTTTCTCCTGAGTCTTTGTTTTCAAGAGCAAAGATACAAGAAGAGATTGAAAAGGAGACCTTTAGAAAATTAGTTTCTATTTCACTGCAGTTTAAAGGGCAAATCTCTTATCTGAGCCACAATCTCTGTGGATGCTCTTTGTTCAGAGGGTCATGTTTACATCATCTATCATACCACCAAAGAAAGCAACATCCACCAGGAAAATTACAACCCCTGTGTACCCAGGGGCTGTGAATGTGCCACAGCAGGTTCTTCTCTTTCTCCAGGCTTTCACAACATGGACAGCAGGGTACTTGACAAGAAAACCCTGCAGTACATCCCTTGCCCCATGCTGGTTTCAGTGACATGATCCTTTTCAGTCCATGTGTAGGGTGGCAGGCAAACAAGAACTAGGCTATTTTGAGTCTCAGGGAAATATCAAAATGAACACATTAGTGGGCTGCTCCATGGGTGTTTGAAATGAAGGTTCTCTGGTCATCAACTGCTTAGTTTCGTTTATGCAGTACAGGGAAAGGAACAACTGAAGGGCAGCATGCCATTTTGGGATGATAAAATTAAAAAACACTATCAGTACAAGTGTTCTCTTACTGCATCTGTTCACCTTGAAACAATAACTAGCTGTTTCAAACATGGGCTTTTGAAAAGTATATTTAGAAATGGGCAGAATACAATTCTGTATTTTAGAAAAGATTACTAGGAATAAATTCAGTCTGACATTTGAATACACTACACTATTTAAATACACTATTTTAAATACAGAGTAAATTTCAAATTCTAATATTTGGGACTTTAATGAAGACATTTTACATTCTTATTTGAAATTGCTTCTCATCCTGTCTCCCCAAAAACTACACAAAGTCAACTCATTTTGGTTCCAAGGTGGCAGACACCGTTTTGAATTGGAAGACACAATCAAGGAAAGGTTGGGGTCAGGATCTTACCTTTGGGGAATCAGCTTCTAGAGTGATTAGGAAGGGGAGCTTATGACAGAAGTGTGATACAAAACAATTAAATAGAAAATAGTTACATTTTAAATTTATGGAAGCAGAGGAAAAACTTCTCTTAGAAAATCACACTGTGCTTGAATTTAATATTTTCTTATTCCTGTCGTAACTCTGTAGCACAGATAAAATAATGTGTCTTCATTTTACTGGACTAAAATCTAAAATTATTTAACTGTTTTGAGTACAAGTGAAGTTGGCAGAAAAATGTAAATATATGATGCAATCATAAAATTATTTTCACTCCAAATATTATTAGATTGCATTCAGACTACTGGGTTCTTCATACAGCTATTTCCAGGGGCAGTGATGATCACTTCTTTTTCAAGAGGAAAGAACAAAAGCAAGCAGAACAAATGCAATATCCAGGTGGAGGCTGGTGGTTCATTACACAAGCATCAGGCATGCTCAGCTTCATTTTCCACTGGAGCATAACTAAGTACCATGCAAATATTTGTGATTTATGTTTTTAAATAAATAGTGAATTTGTGTTTTGAGCTCAGAATATTACGACTGGACATAAGAAATAAAACTGCAAAATGCTATCAATATTTCTAATCCCTAGCAAAATATTCTAATATTGGTTTGACACCAATATACAAAATATAATGAAGTTAAAAATATTAAGACCTTTTAGAAGGAAAGCTTGACTCCTTATCTTTTGCATTCTCTGAGGATATCAACAATGTCTTCCACACAGCAGTTTTCGCCATTTCATCAGAAATGTTTATCACAGATGGGTCATCTCTAGACAAGAATGAAAGTAAATACACAATAAAACAATCAGCAATCAGTCTTGTTACTTATTAACTCAATAAAAGTGCTTGAAAACTGGTAGTGATGACAATAATTACGTGCATTGTAAGTTAAGAGACTATGTTAAAGTTCAGAAGTCCTGAACAATTACTTAAATACTCTCTCAGAACATCTTAGCACTTTTTAAGGTATTTTCTTCCTCCAACAGCAATTAATCACAATAACATCAAGAAAATTTATTGTGTCACTCCCAACTAATAAACAAGAGAAAAATGAAGAAGTGTGAAATTAAATATTGCTCAAGATCTCACAGCATGTTAGTGGCATCACTGGATTAAACATGATCCCAAAAGGTCCTGAAACTCCACCTACTTTAAAACTATTTTTAAAGCAATCAAAAGCCTTAACAAAATTAAATATTTAAGATAGCTAATAAAAATGTCCAAATCAAACAAACTAATCAGTAGCCTTAAGTAGCACTTTGTAGCCATTATGTTCTTTGCTTTACCTGGACTGCTCCAAACTTGTATTTATACACATAAGAATAATAAAGTCTTAAACATTTTAAGGGGTTGTCTGTACATTATTCCTGACTTCATGGTTACATATACTTGGCATTCAGTAAGCCCTCAGTAGACTTGCTGTTGTGTGTTTTGGGGAACCACTTTAATCACCAATATCTTGACTCTTGTTTTTAGCTACAGGTGTGCAACCCTTACAGTACAGAGAGTCAGGTATTATCCAGGCAACTCTACCAATGTCAACACACTGTGGAGATCGATAGAGATCACACTGCAAGATAAATTAAGCTACATATTGCTAATAGAAATTACAACAAGAAGGTATGGACAAAACAAGAAAAGAACCAGACCATTAGTAGTGTGATGAGTCGGATTTTTTCAGAGACACTGTTACAAATCTCCTGATTTGCATTAGGAGGTGTTACAGTAACTTTGTGTTAAAATGTTAGAGGGAAGGCCACTCTAAGATGACCTATGAACTCACATCTATGCAGAGGTTACTGTCACCAGATATTTCAAATCTTTTCTTAAGAATTTGTTTCTGAAAACTTTAAATTATATTCATTCCTTATGGGCTGGCAACATGTATTATTACTATCTATAATATAGATGTTCATGCTTTTTTAGTTGTGTCAACACTGCATTATGCTTTATCTACCCTGGAGAGCTCTTTATTCACTCATTATCTTACATAACAGGATTTAATCAGAATGTTTTACAGTGTAATACTGTAAGAACCTAGTTTTTTTCTGCAGCGTTTTCAAAATCTTTCCTGGATCCCTGCTTGCATCAGGGTGAAGGGTTTGACCTTCTCCACATCTTCCTTTTGCACTGTGCATGTCAGAAGCCAAAGCTCATTGTGAACAGTCTGATCCTGCAGTCCTGTCCAATGGAAAACTTCCAACTAGTGTGTATTTCCCTAGGGAAAGTGAGGTCGTGTGGAAAGACTAGAAAAGGGCTGACCTTGTTAAATGCTGCAGTGTGTGGTTCAGTTCACCTATCCATACCAAACAAACATCTTCCTGATATTCAGTAAGCATTATGAATAAATATTGTGGCATGTTTACTTTATTTAATTGCAACTCACCTAAAAGAGGAAAGGTATATTTTACCTGTAATGTCCTTCTAGTGGTAACTGAACAGTCCCTTCCTCTTCCATTGCTAACATACTTTGCTCTTCCTAGAACAAAGGAATTTAGACATGAGAGAGGATATGAAATCGTGAAAAGTGAAATTTGTGTACTTTAATCATCTTTTCATTTTTCTTTAATATTAAGTATTTATTTGAAGTTCTTAAAGTAAGATACTTTTCAACTTAAATAGTTGACATTTAAAACCTTCTCTCTTAAAATTGTACCTTAATGCTATTTTCCAGTGCCAAATAGAGCATTTTTTTGTAAGAATAAAGAGGAGAATTATTAACAGTGATTGAACAACTGTCTGATGAATTTTAAATAACACTGATAACTGGATATTTGCATTGATGTTTATATGCAAAAATTAGGGAAGATGATTTAAGTTTGCACACACAGTTTTAATATTTATAATACTGATTTGAATGCTGATTTTTCAGTGAAAGGTAATGAAACAAGATACCCAAAATTAGTTTTCAGTTGAAGAGACTTAGGAGATAAATCCACCAAAAACCATACGTAAAGTAATTACAAATTTAGCAAATCTGCCTCAGTGGGAGGGAAGAAGAATAGATCAGCTCTCAAGTGCCATGTCCTGCCTGCAAGAACAAAGGAAAACAACCTCCAGAAGAGGATTCCCAGTGTCCACACCCCTGGTCAGGATAAGCACAGCTAGCAGTTAACAAGTCTTGGCAGGAAGGTAACCATCAAATCCTGCTCTAAATTGTTGCAGTGTGTGTGTGAGCCCAAGAGACGCCCAGAGACCTCCCCAGCTTTCTTCCCTTTGTAACAGTTTTCACCAGTGCCTGTCTGAAAGCATGGGTTGGCTAAAAGAGAGAGTTTATCATTTTCTGGCAGATCACCAAAGGCCCACGTGCACCACAAACACTGATTGTTGGTGTTAGCAGCAAGAGCCAGTACAGTTTTCCAAAACAGTAGGTCTGCAATTCTCTCTGCTCAGAAATATTCAATGTTTTATTACTACAATTATTTCAAAAGTTACAATATTTTTTTTCTTGTAATATGAAAGTTCTTTGTTTATTCTTGTCTCAGAAAGACTTAATTGATTAACATCAAAGTGGCTTCCAAAGGAGGTCTGTGAGGAGAAGGCACGTATCATATCCACTATAAATGTACAAAGCCCTGGAAAAAACATGGCCTAAAAATATAAAAACAACTTAAGTGATGAAATTAGGATCCAATCAAGTAAGTTTCAGATCCTGTCAACTACATTTCTGAATATTCTTGTGGGTAGAATACTTCTATTTTTAAAAGCTGTGTGATAGCAACTCTCCAATTAATTCCTTAGGCTACATGTCAGAAGTTTTTTATTACTAGTTAATTTTGTCATTTCCAGGCTTCACAGCTTCATAAGTTTTTGACAGTTGAACAGTTTTAATAATAGCTCTAAATATTTAGAAATGCCAAAATATGTAAAAATAACCTCTCAAAATAGACAGTGAATGAAATAAAGTAACACCAGTAGATTTTCCCAGTTTTGTTTTCTGATGCCATCCTATCAAGCAAGGGAAGGAAAGTGACATATAACCAAAACATAAGTATAACAAGGAATTCTTTCCAATAACCAGACCCACAAGAAGAGAGCTACCTTGGTTACTGGTTACTCTGAATTGTAATGACAACAGACACCACGATGAAACATCTCTCTGTTCTGCTTTGATTCAAGGGAGAAAACAATGACTCACACATTTTAATTTCAGCCTGGTAGTTTTACAGGCACATACTAAATAGTAAATAATTATCTTGATGTTTCTTATAGGTAAAATCTTTTCCCCAAAATATAATCCATGACAGTATGTTGAATGTGTCAAGGAAATCAAAGTTAAGAGTTCACCAGGTTACAGATGAGGCAGGGAGTTGTCAAAGGTCACAGAACAATCAATCCTAAAGGCAGAGTAATCTAGTTTGTGTCATTACCATTCAAATTATTAGCTCATGTCCTATTTCTGCAAATAAAGCTACTAATGGGAATCCTTAACACACACATTTTAAAGGTCTTGGATCACATCTCAGGGCATCCCTAAGGGTAATTTTCAAGTTGATAAGGAATTATCTGAAAAGCATATTCTTTGAAATAGATGAGGAGTCCACATCTGAAGTTTCCACCTGGGTGGCAATGCCACAGGATGCGAGTCTGAGCATTTGGTTAATGGGGTTAGCAGGGTCACTGACCTTTCCAGGACAAAGTGAATTGTTTCTGCAATAGCACAAGGACAGCTCTGGCCCAGAGTGTAACTGGGACACTGCACAGGGTCCTGACATTGCTGAGCAGAAAGGGCACAGAGTGATGCTGTGTGTAAGGCTCAGAGGCAGCTGGGACATCCACAGGCCTTAAAATCTTCACTTCTTTCCTCAGCACCTCTTGCAGGGATGAGACCCAGCCCAGGGCAGCACCCAAATGCCCCAGGGCCAGGATCTGAGGCCTTTCCTACAGGCATAGCTTCATCTCTGCACACCATCTGAGTGGGTCTCAGAAGCAAACCCCAGGAGTACTGTGGATAATATTTTATATGACAGTATGGCAGCCTAAGAATCTACATCCCCACCTAAGCTTATCAGATTTGTAACCTTAAAAGCACTTATGCAAAATATGACAATGTTACACTTAGATACTGTTAACAAGTCTGCCTGGTACATGAAATGTGCCTTACAGGATTTTCTCTAAATGTCTGAAAGAGAAGTTGATAAAATGCTACACACAAAGAAACCTAAAACCATGACCCACCTCTTTCTCAGCATCTTCCAGTTTCTTTTTCTTGCTCTCAGGCATCAAATCATCTAACCAACTGAGCTCCCGCTTGGTAAAAAAGAAATCCATGAGTTTTCGGACAAATACCAAAGCTAGGACCTGAAAATATATTAATTCAAAGAATTAGGAAATTAAGCAAGTAAATCAGACTTGTAGAGGAATTCTTTCAAAAGTGAACAGTTTGTAGCTAGAATTTTATCCTTTAATTTGAATAAGCTAACAGCTGCTATTCATTTCTTCAAACAAAGTACTGTTTGAAGCATTTAACAATCACTGAGGTCAGTAAATATCTTATATTTTCTATTAGTGAAATCATCAGAGAAATCACTTAAGCAGCAGACCATTGTTATTTCTCCCAAGACACAGAACTGTCAGGCTCCTCAGTTCAATATGCAGTCTTCCTTAATAAGTGAATGTTCTTTCTGTAACAGGATTTAATCCTTAAATAAAAGGAATAAATAGTATATAAAAAGTATTTAAGGAATAGTAATATTCCTTAAATAAAAAATATCAAATAAATTTTTAGTATTTTTTTTTTTTAAGAGAAGAATTTTCCCTAAGAGAATATAAGTTGGGATATCCACACATAGGACTCAAAACACAGCTTAAATGTCAAATTTTTACTACTTAATACATCACAAATTTTCCTTGAACACAGAATCAAAGCAATATTATAATTAACTGCCCAAAATTATATTTTTCTTCAATAGTAATTGTCCACAAGTGAAAATAATTAGGGATTTTTAGAGAAAATAAAAAAAAAATCATACCATCATAGGAAAGACAATGGCAGCTCTTGAAACCTTTATAATCCAGAGAAGCACAAGACAACTCAGCTGAATTATAGTGAAGAGATGGACCTTTCTAAGAGGAACATGCCTTAGATAAATAAAATCTGGCTGGTGCTTTGCAGGCATCCAGAATAACTTTATCCTGTCAAAAAGCTGCAAGAGAAAATTTTACGAGTTTGAATCAAAATGAGGTGTAGGATCATCTATGCTGGCATTCACACACTGCCTGAGAGATCCTGAATATCCAAAGAATCTGGCTTGTTATTCTAAAGGTGAAAACTACATAATTTTGAGCAGCACAGAAGAGAACAGTAAGAACCATAAACCTTTAATCTAGGCTAGTCCAGCAGTGACAAAGGACTTGTCTTCTCACCCACTGAGCCACCAGAGCAGGAATGAGAAACATTACTTAAGCAGAGTCTAATTACTTGGTTAGCCATACCTCAGTGCCTTTCCATTTGAATACACATGTGCCTCCCTAGGTTGTATTGCAGATGTGCTGAGACATTGAACTCTGCTGAATTACATTCTACCCTGCAGGAAATACTCTGTTCTTTGGATGTTACACACATTGTTGCTACACTTGATGTTACACACAAAGAAGGTGGTTACTTGAACCAGTTCAAATGTTAAGATTTGAACAAAGAGTTTAAATCATGAACTCTTAATATTAGGCAAAGCCAGACTTCAGAGGGGTCATGAATCAATTGCTACTCCAACTGAATGGAAGCTGGTTGATCCTGTTGGGCATGTGTACTATCACACTTCTTTCCTAATACATCCTAGACTCCTTTTTCAACAACTGAGCTCTGCCTCCTTTAGCACATAAAAAGCTGCTCATGGAGGGACCTCTGAAGTCTTCTATTTCCTGTGAATGAACAACTTTCTTTTACTTCACGAGACATTTTTCCCAGTCTGTTTTCTTCTCCATATTTCACTTTATTCACAAAACCAGAAACAGAAAAGGAAAAAAAAAAAAAAAAAAAAAAAAAAAAAAAAAAAAAAAAAAAAAAGGAATGAATGCCAGGAAGTTGGCTGCCATGCAGCTAGGAATGTATGTGAGGGGTCCATTTTTTTCAGGCCTATTTAGCTCCATACTGACCTGAGATATTTATGTCATGGCACAGTGATGATGGTGATATACCAATTCTTCCTGCAGGGATGAGCCATGCTATATTCACACAGCCTTCAGCAATGTCAAATTTTGGAAATTTTTATTGAGCATGTGCAAACTGCATTTTTTTGAAGGCTTATAGTTTAGCCAGATTTGAGTATATTCCTTTTTCACAGAAACAGCAAAAAGCACATCCTCCCACAAAAGCCATCTTATCAAATCTCTATTCCTTATCCCAGCATGGGGGAGGAAGATAAGGAGGGGGTTGCTATCACTTTTCCAAGTAAAGATAGCCAGATTTCAGCATGTCTTAAAAACACTCCTCAATAGTGTAGTGTACTTTCTCATACCCCTGTTCTGAGACACAGCTGAACCAAACTAAATTGAAATTATTTAAACCTCAGTAAAAGCCAAACTACACTTCTGAGAATATCAACCCAAAGGATAAGAGATAGGCAAAGTTATAAAAGAATCTCTGAATAGAGACTACCAGTCAAAAAGAAAAAAATCCCAGCTTTGCTTATAAATGGAGGTAACTTGCAATCAAATATAATGAAAAAAACAATCAGAAAATTTCTTTGTTTTTTGTATTTGACCTTTTGCACAATGTAACTTGTGTTTTCACCGTGTGATTGTTCTTTCTCAATTTTCTTGGAAGGCGTGTCTATGCCTCGTGGGCTAAAGGATTTGGCAATGTGCCATTTCATGCTGCAGTCAGCCAAGAGAAAAAGAGCACAGTACAACCCCTACCTGAGTGCTGGAATGCCTGATTTCTGCCAGCTACTCCTACCTGAGGCCACTGCAGGAATGCTGCCCTTCCACTAGACTTGACCCTTCATCCCTGAAGTGCTGTGGCTTGCAACAGCTCCCCCTCTCTGCCTGGAGTGTGTATTTGCTCAGGGAAAACCTTCAAATTTTCACTTGTGTTAGTTTTAGGGCAATTAGCCCTAAAGGCAAAGTTCAAGATGAGTTTAGCCCTGCAAAGGAGCTTGAAAAGGCAGCATGCAAGCAAGTGAATGGGGAGGCAGCAGAGAGGGAAGAGCCCCTGACAGTTATTACTCAGTTCTTAGGCTCAGCAAAATTCTCTTGACAAGAGAAAACAGAAAAATCAGCACCCAAAAAATAGGGGGGAAAATGGAGCACATTGGCTAAAGGGAATACACTGTTTAGAGAGAATCCATTTTCCTTTTAAGTAGTCATTTTCAAAAATTTAAGGTTAGGAACATTCCTTTAAGATTATACAAAAAAGCTAACACAATAATATAAGAACAGCAATATTTTTATAGAAAGCATCATCAAGAACACACTCATAAATCCATATTACCTGAATTCCCTTTAGAGATGAAGCACCCATGTAAAGAAACACTCCATAAAGTACTGGCATAGGAATAAACTGCATAAACAAGCAGAGAAAGAGAAGAGCATATTTAATACTACTTAAAAATTTTAAACACTTCTAGAAAGACATTCAAAACAGTTGAAATACAAAGTGCCATATGCCTGCATTAATCAGACAAGTTGCAAATTCAGAGTCACTCAATTATAAATTAATAATGTTTCTCAGAGTAGAAAGCAAAAGAATCATCTGGCTCTGTAGTTTTATTTTCCTCTTCTGGCCATTTATTACAATATACTTAATTCTCTATTAATAAAATTAACTACACAAAAAAATTTAAAACCTTAATTTATACTTAAATTCTTTAAGGACAGCTCAGAAAAATGTTCAAGAGACACAAAATACTGCTAAAAGTAATATTTTGTGCTGTAGGCATTTAAAAATGGGTGAATGATTCTATGGAATTATGTTTAAAGAGACTATTTAAATGTTCAGGTTCATAGCATAAACTGTGCAGGTAAATGAGTATGTCCATAGAATCTGTTCGAAATACTAAATACACAAAATGCACGTTCTGTGTGTTATCAAAGTGAAGGCCTTATGATATACTTAATAAAATACTGCTGAGAAGTACACGGACTTATTGCCCTCACTACAACAATATTCAAGACTAAGTTTTGGCTTTACTAAAGCCAATGCCAAAACTCTCACTGATTGCACAGAGGCCACATAATTGTTTTAGAAGTTTTATTACATGTATACATGGTATTATATATGACTGTAACTAGACACCCTTTTTCAGGACACTGGTGAGCTGTCTTAAGTATGCAGGAAGCATGAGATAATTTTTCTGTTCATTTCCAAGAAACAAACCATAGAACTTCTCTTGCAACTGTGAAAATATTTTTAAATTACTTGGAAACTACAAAATGTTTTAAATTATCTAAATAAATTTTAAATTGGTATAACGAGACTGCTTCATGGTAATTTGCCATGGGCCCAAAGTATTGACAAAGTGTGAATACAGCTCAATGGCAGAATTCCCTTTGACTTCAGTCTGGCCAGATTTTCATTACAAGATTTTTATTTTAAACATGCTAGGCACTTTATTAAGCAAAATTAGAATTCCACTTTAAACTGTCATTGTGTAACATTATGCTAGTTAGTAATGTGCCTGGAAAGAGCATTCATTAGATAATACAGTAACAACAGTGAAATGTTCAGTGCAGTATTCTTTAACTTTCCCTTACTTCCCCACATTACCTTTAGAATACTTGTCAAAAAGACAGACGAGCCCATAAGGATAAAAATCATGAGCCCTGTGACTCTTTGCTCCCGGATTCCAAGAAATTTTGGCTGCTCCCCTGGAGCGGAGCACTCTGATTCCAGTTTTAAGCTGTTCACATGGGAAATAGAGAGGACAGTGGCTGCAACAAACCACGGCAATCCCATAATAGAGCACACACCAAGCATCACTGCCACCATGAGTAGGTCGAGGTGGTATCCGCATCCTTTCTGTTAAAAAAAGTAAGGATGGAAAGAAGATGTAAAATGACATCTGAATTAAGGAGAACCCTCCTGGCAGGCATTCCTAATGAACAGCTAGAGACAACTGAAAATTTTAGACTTGTAGGAAAAAAATAGCTTCCTTCATGTGTTATCCAGGCTGGGTCAGTGGGGATGGCAGACTGGTTTTCTAAAGGGAATTCCTACTGGTTCACACTCAGTGCTCAATGTCACTGGACTCCTTCCAGTTACGAGTTAAGTGTACCAAAAATCCACTGTACAGTGGGCACCAAACAGCTTTCCTACTTATGAAATGGATATTGGTGTGACACTGGAGAATACATACATTTTCTGTTTTGACTAAGTCTCTTCTGTGGATAACAGTAAGCAGAACATCCAGCTGTGCTGCAAACTTCCCACTGCACTAATCTTAGTGGATCTTCCATCCATTCTTACAAAGAGGTGGAAAAATATGTATTTTTATTGGTCCCTACATAAAAATCCATAACATTTGCAAAGTCAGTTTATGTTACAAGGGGCCATAAAGCCACAGTGTTTCTTCTGAAGTTTTTTAAGATGGAAAGCACATGATATACATTTTCAGTAATGTAGTTTCAATCTTAGATAAGAGCAGATAGCCAGAAAATAAGATACATTGAATTAAAAAATAAAATATATTAAGTTAAAATATTAAAATATTAAAATTAAATTTAAAAATTAAAATTAAAATAAAATATAAAAAGCTGCTTTATTGGTTTCCTTATTCAAATATAGCATCATAATATCCATATGAAAAGTCAGTACAAAACCTTTGGGTTTGGATCACTTCTGTAGTGGTCAAATGCTACATAAATTTACCAACAGATGGATAATGGTTTGCTTTTGTGCATAAAACCTTTTGGTTGAATCTTGGAAAAATTAAATACCTCCAATAACAACCTTCACTCTTGAAAAAGAAAAATGCATCAATGCATCAAGCTTGGTCCTATAGATATCTGCTACCATAGCTGAACCATAGCTGAGTGGGATGTTTCACTTCAATTTTAGCAAGTATCCAGGACTCCTCACAGCTGCAAGCAGCAGCTGAAGCTGTTTTCCTTTAAAAAGTCAGGTAGTTAGCCATCTCCACAAAACTTTGCAATATGGCAACAAATCCAGTGTCATGGTCTGATGAAACAGCGATGTTCATGCAAACAATGTGAATATGTTGAACCATAATTTTGCCTGTAAACCCATGCAAATGCCTTTTGACATAAAAAAAGTAACTAAACTAAACTTGGAAGGGTTTGCTACAGAGACTGCCAAAAGCTGAAATGTGCACTATCCAGAATTTGCTATGGGAAGTATAAAAAAAGAGGGGAAAATGAGTTGGAAGCAAACAAATCATTTCTTTATGAAGACAACTTTTACTTCTAAAATGGGAAGCGTCTGGGTTTATGAAAATGTAAGCCACATATCAAAATGAAAATGCCATCTTATTTGCTTACATTATTTAAAAAGGGGAAAAAGTAAAGAAAATGAAGAGAATCAACTCTAGCAACCTTCCCTCACTCCCCAAAACTGCTTATGAGTCTTATCTCCAAGACACATCTTGACAAACTCAGAGATGTGTCAAACACAGATATTAGTTACAGGCACAATGCACTCAAAGAAAGAGTTTAATTCTAAATCCTAACAGAGACACCTTTTTTTACCTTCTGACACATTTATGAGGAATGTATCTGCTAATGCATACAGAATCCGAGAGCATTTCCTCACATTCATACATGATCTGAGGAACCTGACATATGGGAAGAAAAGGAAGCATAGCAACAGGTGATGCTACACCAGACCCCAGCAAAACTAAAACGCAGCAAGACAAGGGGGCAGCCAGGAGGACCATCTGACTCCCAGATGCCAGTGCTGAAAAAACACATTCCAAAGCTTGGCAGCAAATTCCTGCATCTGTCAAGTTAACCACATGCAATGCTATGGATTGACATGAAGAGCCAGGCTGACAAAGAGGGCAAAAAAAGAACATATCAAATGTCACAATCATCCAAGAAGAGGCAATGCAAAGTGAAGGTTGCAAATGCATTTGCTAAAGCAACTTGGGATTGGATTGCTGCTTATTAAAAGTATGTCAAAAAAAGCCTAAGCTTGCTGCATATACATGTACAGAAACCTGCTGCTAGATTTTGCCCAACAGTTTTTCAGAGGGGTGATGTCCCTTTTTCTCTCTCCATCTGTAGGCAACTAAAGTGTTAGAGAACAGAGCAGGAAGTTGTCCTATGTTGTTTTAAGAACCCATTGTGCCTCTAAGGCTCAGTTTTATTCTTCTCCCTTCTTTAATGTAGGAAGGGCATTAAAAAAAAGGATGGGTAGAACCACAGAGAAGGACAAACAGAGGGGATAAAAATCTTATATTACAAAATAACCACTGAGTATTTTTTGAAAATCCAATCCAGTAGAACAACAGTCAGTACGTGAAGAGGCCATTAATACTGTGGTATTTGAGATTATCAACTGGAAAGCATCTTTTTTTAAGTTAATGGATCCTACACCTACTAAAGCACAGAAGTCAGCACTTTCTTAACTCAGAATCTGTATTCCAAATGACATTCATAAAGTTCTCTGTAAGGCAGTGGATCACTGACACAGGGCACAGGTACCACATAGACCAACAAAGAAAAAAGCATAAAAATTTAAAGGGGTTCTACATAATATATAATACAAGCTAGCACACTAAAGTAGATGGATGCACATTACATAATCTGAAGCAGAAAACAACAGTGAAAGTATAAATTTTGACTGAATACCTTTAGTTTGTGTTCTTTTCTATTGATAATGACAGCTGTGATCTGCTGGTCCATAAAGATAAGGATAGTACAAAGCAGGGCTGGAATTACAGCAGCTATCACTGTCCACCAAGGATTAGGCCCCAAAGGAGTAATAAACCAGCCACGATCATCTCTGGTGGGCTAAAAAAACAGTCATGCATGGCCAGTCAGAACTGTAAGGATTATTCACATTTCAATTTCACAAGAATACATACAAAATATTATAGGATATGACTTCCTTTAAAACCAACCTGTAAAGAGCACTAAAAAACATCCTAGACTTCCTCTAATGCCAAGCCAAGAAATTGCATATAATAATATCATCTGGATTATTACAGACTTGGTTGCACTTGATACAGTAAACCCAAAATTTGAAGGAAGCCCCAGAACATTACAGTAGTTTAGAATTTGAGTGATTCAAACGCTGTTAATTTCTACAGAGGAAATTAACATTAAGAAGCATGAAAGAGCCTGATGGGAGAGGTTCACTTACATGATCCATAAATCAGAGAGGTTGCATAATTCCTTGTGAACACAAAAATTTTCATACAATCACTACTCCCTGATGATGATAATAAACAATTATAAACGTACCATAATAGATTACTTTGCAAAATGATAAAGTAGTGCAATTTATCAACAACTTACCTTAAAAGCATTTGGAACCTGAAGTTTTGGTGATGGAATTCCAATGGCATAGTCAATTAAAACCATGGACAAAATAGTGAGAAAGACAGCAAAGTCACTGACAACAGAGCGTACCTAAGATTATTGAGAGAAATTACAATTTTAGCTAAAAGTTTCAGGTATGATTTAAGATTTTTCTTCACTGTTTTAGTACAGCTTACAGCTTTAGCTTACAGCTAAAATCATGCTTATTCTGATACAAGTTTCTAAGAGAGGAAAGATGCCCTGTCTACTTCACCAGCAGTTAACTGAATTTGCAATGCAGATGGAATTCATACTTAGACACCACTGATGACAACTTTTGAGTTTAAATGAGGGCACACACCTTTGTTGGGAAGTATCGGCTGGTTTTGAACTGCTTCAGAGTGGATGAGAGCGTTACTGTGGAGAAGAACAAGATGACAGACCAGAAGAGGACGTCTGGAACGTAAGGGCCATGATGACCACAGGCTCGCCCAACAAACTCGCCATGAAACTTTTTACATTCCTATCAGGGAGAGAAAAATAGTACTGTCCTAAAAATTATCCATGCTTACACTAACACTTTCTTTCCAATTTCTTTTCTAAATTGTATTACTAGAAATAGTAAAACAATTTCTAGATATTTATTCTTTTAAAACTTAAAACTCACTACGTGTCTATCTAGTCTGCATGGAAAATTCCCAAGGGAATCTCTTTTTTAGCCATATTAAATGATGAAGTCACTAAGACATACCATAAATAAAATAATTAACATAAAAACAGGGTTTGTTCAAATTCAGCAAGTACACTGATTTATTTTCTGTGTACAAACACAGATTTACACTTACTAACACGCTCTAAGTGTGGAAAGCAAAGTTCAAAAGGCACAAAGAGAAAGTCTGGTCCTGGTGCTTTCTCAAGAACTGCTTTTTTGTTTTCACTTCACAGCCCCAGCAACTGAAGAAAAAGCTATTTAGGATGTGGGGCATTGGCCTAAAAAGAGCCAAATACATTTAATACCACACGGGGGCAGCACATCCTGCAAATTGTATTTCTGTTACAAAAAGATCTGATAAAATGCCCGAAAACCCTAAATCTTTAAACTCAATTATATTTAATATAATTTATTATCAATATGCAGATACAGTAGAAATAATTTCCAGTACTTCTCCACTACTATTCTTAGTCATCTAAAACCATAAAGAATAGCTCTAGAAATGTGAGCCACCACCTCTGGACTCAGAATCCTTTCCTTCTCCTTCCCAATGCCTCCACACTTACTAATAAAAATGAAAAGCAGCACCCAGAATCAGGGATTCCAGGAAGAAATATCCTGTCAGATCACAAACTTTTTGTATTAAACAAGTGTGTCATTGGCCCATCACACTCACTCCACAATTATCCTGTTATGGGAAACTTTGGCTTTGAAAAAAGATTCTCTTGGAAACAAACCACAATTGCTATTTGATGACTGTGAGACAAAGGAGTGCAAGGTTTTTTATACTGCTACAGCTGTAAACTTGGGATGCAGTTCATCATATGCCTCTTGAAGAGGATTTTGTCACCATCAAAATCCTCTTCACACTTGTCCAAAATCCTCTTCATACTTGGTCCAAAAATCCTTTGCTCACACTTGGTTTGTCTTGATAGCAAAAAATAATCATTGCGTTTTAAGAGAGAATGAGCATCCAGATCTTCAGAAAACTGAAATATTTCAACTAGACACAAGAAATATATGAAGATATGAGCAGTGAAAGAGACATAATGGGGTGAGGCTGACCAAATATTTACAGACAGCAATGTCTAATCCCTTACTGTAGTTCTCTAGAACAGAAGTTTCTTGATGATGCTTGCAAGAAACAAAGACACAAAAGTTCAAAAAAATCAGTTATTTCTTTGACAGCTGCAGGGACTCATGGGAAAAGTTGGTCAGTTATACTGCTACCTATGTAAACTCAAGTTTTGGTAATAAGCTTTCACAGAAGTTTTTAAGGGTTTTATATAATGCAGCCAGTCTTTTACATTTATAGTTAAAACAAAATCTGTTATTTTAAATCTCCTCAGCTGCAAATGTACTCTGAAAAACACTGTCAGAGATCTGAGAAAGTGAGAGGAGGAGTCTGCTCCTGCACAGATGCTCTTAGAGTGTGCTGCAATTTTGAGAATATTCATTCTGGACTGCTGGAATCCCTCAGGCCAGCAGTTCTCAACTTTCTTTCTGCTGTTGCCACACCAACAGAGTTGAGGAGCAGTCCTTGCTCAGAGGAAGGCATGTAAGCAAGACAGAGCAGCCATGGAAGACAGCTCTTACTTAACATGAGCTCTTCTGCATCCCTGCCTTTGAAAAAAAAAGAACAGTATCTTCTGGAGACAGTCCACTGGATTGGCTTTAAAGTGTTCAATTTGATTATGCCTACGATTTGGTTAATTCAATTATCTCTTCAGTCTGGTGTCTTTCGCACTCAGTTCTCTTTGACTGAAATGAAATGATCCATTTGCAAGAAAAAGTGGTGGCCCAATCTCAACACAACGTTTTAATCAAGTTGTAAATATCACTTTGAAGAAGGCAAACTTGAATTATATAAGTCCTTTAAACACAGAAAAGTGTACCATTAAGAAGCTTGTTACACATTCATGCAAGCCCCACTAAAATGGAGCTTTATCCCCTTTCTCCCCTGGGAAAAGAAATTACAGAACTTATGTGAGAAAAAAAGTGGTCATTGAAGAGAAAATTTCTCCCCATTCTCTTTTTTGTAGCCTGAACTACTGCAAGAGTGTTTTAGGGGAAATAAATGCTTCTGATTCTTTCTACACAAGGGAACTTTGGTTTTGCCATCTGGCAGAATTCAGGACAAATTCATTGTCATTTGACATGTTTGACTTAATCTCAGCCAAGCTCTTGTGCTAGTGTGTCAAGAAAGTTCCAAAGCAGGGCATAAAATGCACACACTTGCTGCAAAAAGCTTACAAAAGGAGATAACACTATAAAGTTCATGTCAATTTTTGTTAAGTATCTTTTATTATTTATTTCAACAAATATGAGCAGGAAATTTATTATTTTTAAAATATATTTGTTGCAGTAAGATAGAGAAAATTATTTATGCCTTTGTCTGTATTTATTAAGTTCCAAAATTTACTTACTGACACAGTTAGGTTCCCCCATGGCACATCAGATGCAGATATATTGTAGTCCTGCCAGTATTGTAAGGTTTTATTGCTAGGATGTTCTGGTTCCACACAATTGCATCTGAAAATAAATATTTTTTCCTTAATAAAAGATATATCAGATATTAATCCAAATTTTCAATTTTAAGATACATTGAAATTATGCTCTACATTGGCAGATAATTGTAGTTCAAATGAGTTCAGTAAATGCATGCTTTGAAGCAGTTTGTAGTTCAGTAGCTAGTGCTATTACTGGAGCATCATTTGCTGTGAGGTGCATATGCATATATAGTACGTAGCGTGACATATTCAAACCACTGATCACATTGAGTTTTACCACCTTTTTTCTTCCTTGTCTATTGATACTTCTGAGCACAGTTTGTAATACTGAGAATATGCTGGTCTGGTCCACCCTCTAACACCTAACACTTCTCTACATGGACATTAGATGCTATGTACAGTTCCAGGCTGATCCATTTCACAAATAACAAACTCTCTGTGTCCTCTTTCTTTCCTAGATGGAGAAGTGCCTTTGCATGCAAAATTGCCCAACTACCCAGTCAAGTGTCAGGGCTTTGAATGTCAGGATCACCAGCACCAAAGGCTCTCTGAACTCTGTGTCCCTTGTTTTTCCTTTTCCCGCAGCTGCTGTAAAAGCACAGTTTTCATTTCAAATTGTGTATTTTAGCACGCAAAATGTGATGAGGCAGTGTAGGAGGACAATAAGTAATTTAAAAATAAGTAATTTAAAATCAAAATTAAGTCTTTAAAGCCTCTGAAGCAACTGTGGGAGGCTTTTTCTTTGACAAAGCCTTCAAAACATCCAGGATACTCTGTAGGATCCAAGATGTCAAGTGCACTTCACAATACACTTTAAATTAATCCTACTTTAATAATCTATAGCACCATCTAGTCTGCTAGTATCTCAATGTGCCTGTGATGACTTTAAATAAATTGTCTACTCTCTGATAAAGTTTTCAGAAGTAGCTGGGGACAGGATAACATCTGACTATCGTGTGCAGAGCCACTGAGCATAAATTGCATTACAGCTGTAGCAGAATATCAGTTTATTCACTTACCTATGTCATCTATTTTCTATGTGACTGTTTATCTTTCCATAAAATGACAATATTTATCTAGATTTGTATGATTTTCTATATATTAAATTCTACCATCTAAACCACGAGGACACAACACTGACACTATTTCAATTACAATACTATACATGTGACAACAGCTGCATTTAATACATAGAGAGGGAAAGATGCAGGTTGTCTTTGTGCAATTCCTTGCTTTTATTTTAAATGCAGCTATTTCCAAAAGAAAGAGAAAACCTTCACAGCCCATGAACAAAAGGAAAAAAAAAAAAGCAACTGCATTGAGAGAAGTAGAGGGCCTGAGCCAAAAGTCCTTGACTGGATCTTTCGAACATATTTAATATGCTTTGGATCAGGCCCTAAGTGCAGCATGAAAGCGTGTTCAATGCGTAGCTCGATTACAGAATGGGTTAAATGAAGCACATCACTACCAGTGAGCTACAGTAGCAGAATAAAGCCAACAAACAGTAGGGCTACATCATGTATTGCAAGGGAGTACTGGATGCTCATGCAGCACAACAGAGGTGGCTGTGTCAGGTTACTGCTGTTTTCTGGGAGCGCAGGAGCTCCCTGGCCCTGGTGTCCCGCGCCGATCACAGGGCCGTGTTTGCTTACAGCAGGCCAGGGCGGCAGGGGCTGCTCGCTCTGTCACTTCCTCACTAGAAGGGGAGACTGTGCCTGTCGCCAGCACTACATGGGACAGCTACACTTGCTGCAAACTGCAAAATTACATTTAAAGGTTAGAGGAGCCAAAATTTCTATTTCCTCAGAAACGTGACACTTGAAGCTATAGATTAATACAGCTCAGGTAATCACCTTCAGATGAGATCACCTGTTTATTTCTATACCAATATCACTTTTCTCCTGCGCAGCATTCCAGTCTGGTCTTCACCAAATTTCACAGGCATTTAGCAATGGCAGACTGATCATCAGCAAATAAGTGACTTGTGCAAACTACACCCACGCAGACCAAAATCACCCTGCACAGGGCTCCTGTCACTGAATGGGGGCAGAGCTCGGCCCTGAGTGTGGAGATCAGCTCCTCTTTCTACTCAGAAGACCATTCAAACAATGATCTCAGTGTTTTGATATATACAACATTGCATTGCTTTCAACATTGTATGTGTTTTGGCAACACTGACATTTTGATGTGAGATTGTATCATGGTATTACTGTCTTCCAGCATCCCACTAATTGCTCAACATTATAGAACTGTGAGATAGTAAAACACTCCCTGTCCATCCCAGAAAACACAAATGAAGGTACCATTCAGTGCCAAAACATAAAAACATTATCTACCATAATGTGTTGTTTCATAACAGATTTAATTGCTTCAATGATAACTATTTCCCAATGTAACTGACCTTCAAGGATAATCTCACATTAATGAAATAATGCTTCCTACTTTCATCTTTTTAGTATTTTAGTCTCTTTCATTGCCATTTTTACTTTGAGTAGTTTTGCCAGAAAAAGCAAAATACGCTGAATAGTTAACACTAACACATCCTTCTATTTTCCTGATGAAATATTACTCAGAATGCTGGAATAAGCAAAAAGTTATTTCCTCTTGGGGGTTCAAATGCTCTTACATTCTTGTAAAGTTGTTTAAAGTGCTGAGCATTTGCCCATTATGAGGGATCTGTGGGGAGTTTAAACTATTACCAAATATAAATACCTGTATTTTCTAAGCAACATATTAATCTTTAAATACAGTACCAACTTAGCAACATACACCTGTGTCTTTGAGTGATAAGTCAGCAATCACCTTCCTGACACTAAAAGATTCAAAAGGATTATTTCGATTCTCTTTCATCCTGGCTAGAATAAAGGCAGGGAAGAATTTGACACTGGTTGTGGTAGCAAAAGCATAGGTGTCACAATGGGGGGGCCGGGCAATCTTTGCTGCCAATCTCAACACATTTCTTTCATCACACTGATGACAGAAATAAATAATTTTTCATCTTTACCCTTTCGGATATGGCAAGACATTCTGATCTCCTGGTAGCAATTCAGATGTTTAAGCATGGGTGACTGTACACTCCATGGTACCTGTGACACCCATGATGAGTTGGCACATATGAGAGGATCTTCGTTGACTCATGTCTTTGTTTTCAAAGCAGCTGGAGGCTGAGAGATCTAAAATGGCACTAGATACCCAGTCACAGATCCCTACCTGTATTTAAAATGTCCATATTTTGCAGCTAAACAGATATCAGTGAAACTTGTTTTCTTTTAGGGTGTTTAAAAATCAAATACAGCCTAATAGAAAGTGGATTATACTATCCTTAATAGCACCAAAAAGACTGTCTGTATGAGCCCTCTTTCTCTGGACTATGGGAAAGGGAATATTAGTTAGCAAATTAAAAACCTGTCACTTTATATGTCAAGTTGGGGAATATATTCCCCCTCCTTTTTAGATTAGCAATAAAACATAAATATCATGGCTGCTCAACAATTAAAATGTTCTTTACTAAAACCACTTGCATCCTGACTAATTTTCTGTTAACTGCACAACAAGAAACTTATTACCTACATTTATTTGTTCAATTCAAATTAACCTCAGTCTAGTCCTTCCAATCCTTACAACATTCATCTCAGAACCCTGATTCTTCAGGCTGCTTCTTCACCATTTTCTTCTCTTTACTCTGTCATGCATGCTCTGCTCCCCACACAGACTTTAATTTAGCACGTTGCCTGTCCAGCTACAAAAAAGAGCCTCAGACAGTGTTTTTGTGAGTAAATAAACTACACTTAAATGGTGCAGCTCCCTTTGAAAGCCCCATGGCAATTCATCCCTTGGCAGTTGCCATTTTTCAGTAGCAGGTTTTCAAGATTAGGAGGCACTTACTATTGATGATTTTATAAAATTCAACAGGCACTGGTTTGGATCTCTTATTTTTCCAGCATCTACATATTGTAAGTGCCACCTATTTATACTAGATAAGGATATGATCTATAAAAATGTAACTGCAGCTTCTTCCTGATTAGTCAATATACCATCTCCCCTTCCTAGAAGGGAAAAAATGCCTTTCTGGCTCACTTAAGATAGCCTGAGAATGAGATTTGCTCTACATGAATATTTATTACACTTAAAAAACTGCAGGCAAGTATGACAAATAAGTTGCAAAATGTGCTTGTTTAAACAATATGTCTCACTGAATATCAGAGCACATATTAGGTAGTAGGAGTAGGAAGGTTTTCCCCTAGCACAGAGGACGCTCTGAGCACGCTGTGCACTGATCACAGACAGAGGAAGGTGACAGTATGAAATGGAAGATAACATCACTAAGTTTGTTTTTAAAGTAATGTATAGGTGTAGGTATTCTTCACGTTGCATTTACAAGGCTGAAGTATATTAATAGCACTATGCTATGCATGTTTAGGTTTTCTCCAAATACACCATTTCATGGGAATTATGGGCATTCACGGAATCCTTCTGTTTGTCTAACAACTTCTATGGGAAAAAGAAAACAACAGTATCGTAAAATGATATCTTCTCTGCTGTCTCATACCTACAATACCTGCACATCCCTGGCATTTTATTTACCATATATTCCTTCTTGGGCCAACCTTCATACCGACTAAATCAAAGGTTCAGTGGAGAAAAGACTGGAAACAAAATAATTAATAGTGATGGAAAATGGACTTGTCAGTTAAGTTCTATTCTCAGTATCATGAAACCCTTTCACAGCACAGCTGTCATGGCAAGACAAGATTTTTTTCTTCATTTATTTATGAGATCTGCCATCCTGAATTACGACCACTGTTATGTGGCCCTTCTCTGACAGTCACGAACATCAGTAGGCATCCACATATATTCTCTAAGGTTACAAGGCTGTACAGTTTATTTGGTTAAGTTCAGGAGGAAAATAGAAAAGCCTATTAAAGCACCTAAACAATGCAGTCAGCAGTACAACAGTTTCACAGAGAGAGAAACACAGATAAATCTGAGAAGGGGAACTGATGTTAGCCTGAAGAAACCTCAAAGAGTCAGGTTCTTTAGGATAGCACATCGGGAGGCAAATGGTGTTTTTTTCAAGGGGAAAGTCTAGAGAACAGATTTATAATCATATTGCAGCTTTGTTAACCTCAAAGGTTGGGTTTTATTAGCTATCTGGTGCAGTGTGCAGTCCATGCATTTGCAGCAGCACTATGGTATGTAACTGCCATACACAGAAGTTCCTGTGCAGAAAAGCAGTGCAACTCTGGGGGATATTGACAATTCATCTGCAACCTTTCACTGTGAAATATTTCTAGGATGTCACTTCACCCTGCTTCCAAAGATAAGAGTGCATACACTTGAGGAGAAGAGGCTCAGTATAATGCATACAGAAATAATTACTGCAATACATTGCAGTGCTATATGGTCAGCTTGGGTTTCAACTGTGCAGGTGCAATGCATCAATACATATAAAGGTACTGTAACAAAACCACACCCAGATTTTATGAAAGCCTTCCTAAATTTTGAAGGCATTGTGTAGACCAGCTCTCAACTGCAAACTGAATGCTGTGGAGAATTGCTTAACAAAGAGATCTAGTTCCAAACTGGAGGGGACAAGTAGTAGGAAAGAATAAAACAAGGTGGGCACTCTCTGGGGTCAAATGAAGGAGAAAGGGATAAACAAGTCAGCTGGGATGGGCAGGCACAGAGAAGTCCTGGAAAAAATAGAAGAAAAAAAAAGGCTGGATTCCAAGGTTTGTCAAGAAGCAAAAGGGAACCAGCAGTTAAACTCAGTGATGGCACTTGCATGGTTCTGGGAGGAAGAGGGATATTCTCAGGGAAGAACACATGGGATATGGCACAGATACTTAACTGTAGGGGAAAAAACTATAAAGAAGGGAAACAGAACATCTGTATTCATATCTAACCTCAAAGAAATCATTACAGGAATTGAAATTCAATTACATGCCTGGGACCCTAATGAACAATACTGTGCTCTTCATCACTGACTCTTCTCATTCCACCTGCAGCTTAAGGGACACAGGGTATAAACCAGGTTTCACTAATTTGCATCCATTAATGATGCCTTTAGATTAATTTATATAGATAATGGAAGACTTAAAACTTGCTTGTGCAAACAGTGGTATGCACAAAACTAATCTTCACAATGCCTTCTAGAAGCAATGGTTTCTATAGCCTGAAATGATACTGAGATTGACATGATCTTGGCTCCCTAATTACATCAGAGTGGGATTTTCTACTCCTAATGCTTAAGTGCATGTCAATACCAAGACAGATTGCAATATGCATATTACTATGCCAAGAAATCACTTTAAAATTATTCAATGTAATCTGTTAATAATTGAGTAACTTCTGGTAAAGAATTATTAAAACAACATGAATTCATCACTTTGAAAAAAGAATTAATAAAAACCAAAAAGGTATATAAAATTCCTTTATATGCCAAAAAGGTATATAAAGATCTAAGCAACCTCACCCTGAGAAATAACTGAACTCCTGAATTCTAAGATAACTATCTTAAAATGCTTGTATTTTAAAGACTACTGGATTGCTTTCTAAATCACATTCCTTTCATCCACAATGCTTATTCCGTTTTTCATTTAAAACCAGGGGGATTTATCTGCTCCAATATGGGGTTCTCTTTTCCTAGCAAAAATAACATTCTAATATTTAATATACACTTTAAAACTGATGGGCATCAGCGTTCCAGACAGGTTTCACTAACTGGAGATATATTTGCTACCAGGGTAGGATAAAAACAGGAGGAGGAGTGCAGAAATAAGAGAGTTGCTATGCCAACCTACAAATGCTAATGGCATGACAAATACCAAAAGGTCACATAAAAAAAATAGAAATGCTATGATCAAGAAGTATTTGTATTTAATTTAATAAACAATGTAGCTACTCTATTCAAGTTCCTTCAAAACAATATAGTTTAAAAATAAGAAAATACAGCACAGTAACACACTGAAAATAAGGTTGTCTTTGTCCTTCCTTTGACTTCTCACTTAAATGCTTTATTCTTCATCATCCATATCAAAAATCTGATGTTTTAGGAAAAAGTTACATATAAATGCTGAATGGATTTTGCCTGGAAGTAGATCACATATTTAAATACAGAGTAAAAAAATATAATTTAAAAATGAGTAAAAAGTGCATTGTGTCTAGTTTTATACTAATTAGATCATGCAAAAAGATATTTTTGTCATTTTGAGGTAGAATTTTGTAAAAAACTCAACACCTATCTTCCACTTAAAATGGGAAAATGCTAAATGCAATTTTTAATAGATCTTTTAGGTGGACTTTCAGTTGATTTTCAAATATTTGGTTGTGCTTGATTAAAAACTTAAAAAAAAAATCCCAACTGTTCTGAATGTTCTTCCCCTAGTGTTCTAAGGTGTATTATGGCAGATATTAGTAATGACTCCTGTACTCTCACATATAAGAGATGTATTCAGTGAAGTCTTTTACATCAAATTCTTGCAACAGAGACTGTTTGCAAGACAATTCAAGCCCACCAAAAATACAGAATAGATTTTCTTTCTTACTTAAAATATGGTTTCAATCTGGTTGAAACACCAACCATTTAAAATTACTGTTTTCTTCGTCTTTCTAGTACTCCAAAGAGAACACTAACAGAATGCCAATGACTTTTCCTGGGTCAAACTCATGTCTTCACCAGGGCAAAGGAACAGTACTGGCATGTAGACAGACTACCTGTGGACATCAGAGCATCCTCAGAAAGCACATGGGAGAAAAGAGGACAGCTGCGCCACAGCATACGCTAAAAGTTTCAAATATGATCAGTGTTCTGACCAATTTATCATCAACTTTTTGAGTGGGCCACAGAAAACACAAATTTTACAGTGTAACCGAAGTTTTCTAGCACAGAATTGCAAATCGAAAAAAAAGCTTTACATAAGCTTTGGTTGAGCATTCAAAGAGAAATGAGTTGCTCAACCTTTTGAAGATCATGCATGGCTAATTAAAGACCTGCCAAGGCTTTACTAACAATTAAAAACTTGCCTTTAAAATCCCCAAAGAGGAAAATGCAAACAGCTGTTTTAATTAGCAAAACAGCAGATACTAATTAGCTTCTGTAACAGAGTACGCTGATCCTTTTAAGGACAGGACCAATTTCAGCCCAAGTTTGTTATCCATTTAAGCTACAAGTAGAAGGACTGGAATCAGATGCTGCAGAAAAAGCTAATTCCTTGTGAAATCAATATTTCCTAACTTCAAGTACAGAAAGGAGAGATTTTTATTTTGAGTAAACTTTCATGCTTATCCATCTTTTCGTTTCTTATCTTTCCAGAGCTTAGTCATGTACAGACAATTGAGCAGGGACTGAGAGCACTTGAAATGTCTTGTGATGATCCCATGGGGATGAAAATTGTGACATCTCACCTTCTGGCAAAAGGCCACTGTACCTGGACAGAGTAACTCTAACATGTGCACATTGCACAGCAAACCCAGAGAGTTCAGGCTGCATCAAGTCTGCTGTGAAAGCTGATTTGGGCACCTGATGTAGAGTTGTGGCAACTGACCACATCTTTCACTTCTCCCAGTCTTTTGGGACTGGTTCTGAATAACTAAGAAATCTCAGATGAAAGAGAAAGGGATGGAGAGAACAGGAGAGGTTGGAATTAGCCTTTTGCTACATTCAGAACACAGATCCTTGGACAGCAGCAGATATGCCCTTACAAGATAATCAACATGCACTGATTGTCAGTACACTGCCATTCCCAAAAATCAATTTCAAAGCTAAAAAAATATAAGTCCCATCCCGTAAGAGCTATATGTCTACAGCTAGACAATTTAGTGGGGTCAGTTGGTAAGGGCATGATTGATAATAAACAGGAATATGCTGCAAGTAGAAGATACAGTATAAGTGCCAAATGTGAGATTTAATACAAGAGTTTAAAAGGCAATCTATTTGTACTATGTACAGAGTGAAAGAATAACTGAAAATATAGGTATTAAATAATAAACTCAAATAGCTACAAAAATAGTATATCAAATAAGTTTGATATCAGTGATATCAAATAATTCTGATATATGTGTTTGAAAACAGCACACAGTGGTGAAATCTTCCTTCCAAACATCTGGAAGATGCTTATCTTTCAGGAGCTGTGTTTGAAAAATCTAGAACTGTGGCTGGTATTCCAGCACTGTAGGCCAGGACAGATCAATAGGTGTAACTGGAGGATGACAAAGGCTGCTCCTTTAGCATCCTGTGTGTTCTGCACATTTTACATTCATTGCTCAGTTACCAAGAGCAGGCAGCACTAAAACACCACCCTTCAAAAACCAGTCTGGGATTCTGATTATTGAATGGCATTCTAAATAAAACCAACGACATTTATTGATTAACACAAGAATTATAATGAGAAAACATTTTGACAAATATAGGCATAACTATGACTGTAACCCTACAAGCAGTACTGTTAAACTCATTTCCCTGAAATCTCTAGCAATATTATGGGATTCAGCTAACCACAAATACAGCTACCCAGGAACCCATGTTTCTACTTGTGCTCATGCTTTCCATATCATATTTTAATATATCAGCTCCACCTGGAAAATGTTTTCTAAATATTTTTTTCTCTTTGTATAGCATTTCAACATCTGATTTTCTAAACTATAGGAGGATATCATGTTTTCCTTTGAGACAATTACTTTGCAGTGGTAAAGGAAAAGAAAAAAATATGCAAAGACTCTGCTATATGAAGGTCTTCAGAGTAAAACACCGACTTCACAGAAGGTGAGTAATGTTATATAAGAGGGTATAACCTCAACTGCATGCATGGTCTTGATGTCTGTTGCTTTCTCTTCAAATTAATATTCCTTTGTCTACGATTAAACTATTAGAGAGGAATAATAATATTTTCAGCTTGATGAGAGTATGTCACAGCAGAACTATAGTTTCTCTAACTTGTTCTGTGTATTAACGTATATAATGTACATTGAGATTCAGGATTTGCTAACTATTTTTCTAGTGATAATATACACAAAGCTCAAATGTTTTCTCTCTTGCTGTGTTCTGTTTTTCCCAGCTTAAAATGCAAATGAGACATTTGGTTGAGACACTCCTGTTTTTCCAGAGAACAGAAGATGTGGCACTGTTCAAGCACTGTTGCTTTAGGGCCACACCCAGCTCATGCAGAGGGTTCAAATGGGTTCAGTGAAATGATAAAGACATTTCTGGAGAGGGATTTTCATTGAAAATGCATTTTAATTAAATTTTATTTACTGATATGACCAAGATTAGCTGGCCTCAGGACAGACTAGGATCTTGTCCTTTACTAGAACAATATTTTTATTCTCATATCACAGAAACAAGTCTATGAGGGTTTACTTCTCAATGAAACAATATTGATAAAAGCAATTCACTTTTTGCATTCCCCAAGTAGATTAGTACGTGTTTAAACTTCACAATAAAGTAAAGCTGTTTAAGCGGAGCTACATTAAAAATCTTTGTATTAGGAACAAATTGATTATGAACTACTGAGATGCATTGAACAATTCCAAATCCACTTCAGCTTTTGTTAATTAAGCTCGGACCTAAATGCCAGAGAGGTAAAAATAAAGGAGGTACATCAAATTACAACCTTTTAGAAAGGTGAATATTTCAATTTGGGAAAAACAAAACAAGATAAATATGGTATACAAACATTACCTGAATACCCTGTTTCCATTTAAGGATTCTAAGTACAAGGTTACAGGAAGAGACCATGAATTAATTCTTATTAGATAAAAATGAATAGAGACCTAAAACCGAAGTCCCTTTAAGTCCTATTTTTAATTTTAGGATTTCCAGGTTAATTATGCTGAAGCTTTTCCAAACCTCAAGTTTGGAAATAAATTTTTTACTTATCTTAAGTAAATATGTCCTGCTTGTACACATCCCCCCAGTAAGACAGCATTATAACTGAGTTGCTCCCACCTGCTACAACTACTGCAAACTTTTCCTGCTGTGCTCCTTGCAGAGAAAACAACCTATGGAAAAAACACACTAACAGTTTAAGAGAAGAAATCTTACTTACGAGTACTTTGTCAGCAGCTCCAAATTGTTATGCATGTTGATTGGATATGTCTCACTGAGATGAAACAGCTTCTCTAAGGCCTCATAAATGAAAATGATGCAGATAAGAGAAGCAAAGGCTTCTTCAGTAAACCGGGTAATGTAGCAGACTAGGGAGCTTGCATCTGTTGCAACAAGAATGATGCACAGGATTGCAGTCCACAGCCCAATGCTGGCTCTCAGAGAAAGGTATGACAACCCATACTCTCTAAAAAGAAGGGAAAAAAAACACCAACTCACTCAACCTTTTGCCCAGCCACAGTAAATGGAGACAAGGCAGTTCCAAATTTTCCTTTTTGGGGACAGTCTGAGTCAGAAATTATGTACTTAATGTGAACAGAAGATCCTATCAAGTCACCTCCTGACCAGAGCTCTTCCCCCAATTAACAGGACACAAGGAGTTCTATCTCTATTAAAGTAATCACGTGAGTAGCTTTGAGAGTAGGCACACACAAAGTGTATAAGGTCCACTCACTCTTTATCCCATATCCTGCTTTGTGAACAGCCAACACCTGTCAATTTCTTTTTAAGCTGTGAAAGAGTAGCTATAACAACTTTCATCAAAATTCTGTAAGCTTACTGCATATGATAATAGAGCTCCAAACACACCGTGTGACATTATCACAGCAAACTGAAAGGTCTGTCTGAAGGTGCGAGAAAATTTGAGTGCTAAGCGGGGTTTCTACTCTGTGTTGTGCAGGAGATCCTGGTACAGAAGTCCCTGTCACAGCAGTGAAGCAGAAAAGCAGACTGGATAGCAGAGAAGCATGATGGCTTCCAAATGGAGACATAATTTTTACCCACACTGTGGCAGAGACATGACAAGTACAGCACATGAGCCTAAATGTGGCTCTTGTGGCATGACAGCTCATCCCCTCTCTGTCCAGGTGAGGGAACAGCATGGTCTATATTAGCGACTATTGAAATAAGGACCACTCCTACTGCATGCACTTTCTTCATGAGAGACAACACCTTTCGAGTTAGGGATGAGATAAACCACTGATTTAAATGAATTGTCTCAGAGTAGAGAATGATAAAATTAAAAAAACCAAACAAAAAATACCCACAAACATCCTGAAGCAGTCATTCCCTTCAAAACAGGGGCAGGAGGAAGGGAAGAAAGGGAAGGAAGGCTTTGAAAGCAACAAAAGCCCAAAATCTAAGAAAATTCACCTTTCTGCATTACGAATTCACTGTGTAATTTTTGGACTCTGCAACATGGTAAAAGCAACAATTTATCTTGTAGTGCACTGCTTAGCATTTAAGCTCTGGGATAGGTGTCTCTACCTAAAACAAATGAAGGATGAGGAATATCATGATCTTTACTTACTTGCAAAATTTGAATAAGATCTTCTCAAACACTAAAACTGGTCCTGTGCTGCCAAGTATAGTGAGAGGCTGTCCACCAAAAAGCGAGTAGGCAATTCCAGTCATGGATGCTCCAAACAGCGATTCTATTGCACTCTGAATATGATACAGAGAGAAGTGTCCATAAATTTTCAAACAGGTTCTTTTTGTATAGTCTTAGTCCATAGCCTTCTAAACATTGAAATACCAATAGATAAAGGTGATTCATGCAACAGTAAGGAAATACTAACCACAAAACTAGGAATGTAAGTTTGTTTTAAAAGTTCAGACTTAACACATACTATACGACCTTCAGTTGCTTCTCCCAGTAGACCACCAAATGTGATGACAGGAGACATGCAAGCACAGTAGAGAAACAAAAATGATGCCAGACACTGCAGACTGAGAGCATCCCTGAAGTCACTCCAGAAGAAGGGAGCTTTTCTTTTGATATCTAAAATTAATCCTCCAAAAAATCTAAAGAAAACATAGAAGAGCTCAAATCAATTAAGGTGGCACACAAAACTTTCTTTTACAGTATTGCTTCAATCACACTGCAGAGATGCTACTGTTCCCTGATCAAATGATACATACTCTTATGTTTCACCCTTCATAAAAATAAGTTTATAGGAAGCCTGTCTTTGTAACTTCAACCAGTAAATTACTGTGTTTTTAAAACAAACTAATTTATATATCTCTTTTATAAAAAAATTCTTCAACTAATCATCCAAACACCTAAGTTCTGAACAGTTGCTTGCTCCCATGCACTAAACTGTTTATTACATGAAATAATTCTTTACATTTGTTTAATTAGAGAGGTATTACAGTGTCTATTTGCCCACATCAGCTTCACATTCTTTATTTGAGAACCTGTTCCTAAATACACTTGATGATACAAATGGATATATGCTACCATTTTTCAAGGACAAGAACTGTCATCTGTTGTCATTTACACTGTGTCAAGTATAATCAAATATTTAGGAACAGACGGTCCCTTACAAAATACCATATAGCTAAAGTAAATAACCCCACAATTCTCTTTTCCTCACAGGCACACAATGTATCAGATGCTGCTGAGGTAAAGAAGGTGTAGTGTTACTACCTCCTAAATATTAAAACAATCATTCAAGCTGTCAATTAGTAGATTCTCTGGTGAGAGAGCAACTTCCAGCCAGACTGGCCATCACCTCCCCTGCCCCAGTGTACTCCAGCACTGCAGCTGAATCCTTAGCTTCATGCTAAAGGCAGGAACAGTATTTAAATATCAAGAGGCAACAAAGTAAAAGAAACATCGATTGCCCAACTACACTGCACTAAGGCAGCCACTGACGGCTGATGCACTTACACCACACCATATTAGATGAGAGAAAACAAGTATTTCTTGGAGCAAATTCTTCATTCTGTATATTGCAGCCACCAGGATAACCACAGCCTCATGTATCAGGACATATCATGGCTTAGTGAGGTAAAAAAGAAATGCTAGAGCTGCACAACCCAGGAACTTCAACTACAAGACAGCTGTAAGTATTCATAATATATGGCACAACACTGTACCAAGTTTCCCTGCATTCTGTACAAAACCAAGAAACATTAATCAAGTTTAAGAAAGGTCTGGCCTTTGTAAACATTAGAGAAAGAAGCTTGCAATAAATACAATGAGAAAACTCAAACCCTCTTGCCCTCTCCTGCTATCTGCAAGTGAGCACATATTGTCCTCTTCAGCTACATGGCACATGCAAGTCAGGACAAATGCCTGAAAGAAATTATGCACCGAGACACTTCTGAGAGAGAACCAGACCCTTGTGATTCCTTTTGAACATCACTTTGAACACTTAAAGATTGTGAGTATGTTTTCACTAACTTTCCAGTGCGTTGCAGTTCTGGTCCAGAGTGTCCCCCAGGATGTTCTGCTTCCCCATGGGCTGCAGTTCCATTTGGCACCCCTGGGATCTTACGCTTCTCCTAACAGAAGGAAAATATATTTCTCGTGGGTTTTAGTACTGAAACAAGCTCTGAAAGTTAAAAGCTTAAACATAAAAATTTCATTTCAAGATTCATCAGCATAACCTTCTCACAAGCTGTAAAGGAGTTCTATTACCAGACAGTTAAGAATGTGATTCTGTGAAATTTAAAGAATTGATCACCAAAAATCTTGCATCAGAAAACACTTTAAAGAGTAACAAGCCTTGATCAGTTCTTGCTATAAGCTTAGAACAGAAGCAAACCATGGCTATTTGGAATAATCAAGGATGCTTAAGACTACTTATCTCTGAATTTTGTATCCTTAGCTACAACTGCCTGCATTTACTCAGGAGAGAACTAGTACTGAACTAAACCAAATGTCATCACTATACTGCATGTTTGCAAGTCAAGAGTTCTTCTAAAATTAACCTAAAAGAAAAACAGCAAGCAAAACATGGTGACTCTGCTAAATGCTAAATTAATGAGACTTAAATCTACATAATGAAAATTCATCACCACTTTTTAAAGTGTCTGAATTTTACACTGTACAAACCTGAGAGGGAACATTTTTAGGTGGTTCTATTCGAATTGTTGGGTCCCACTCTCCAGGAGGGAGAACAGTAACCTGATCAAGAAACTCATCAATTCCAGACACCAAGTCATTGCGGTCCTTTGCTTTGTAAGCAACATCATGGAATACCTGTGAAAAATTGAGAAGTGTGTGTGGGAGGAAAAAGAGATTGAAAAAGGAACTCTCTCTAAAATAATGGCCCCACTTCTCTGAAACAGAACACACTTTAAAAAGTTCCCTCTGAACAATCTCAGCTTCAACTGAAAATCTGAAAATAGCTTCCAGTACTTAGTTCTCATAGAAATTCCAGCTGCTACAGGAAACATCCTTGTGGCTGCTAAATATTTGAGAGATTTTGCAGTTTAAACAAAATTAAATCCACTGGAAAGCAACTGTGGAAAATGGAACCTTACTGGTGAAGACATCTTTGCTTATGAATATTGCTTCTCATTTTGTTATCCCCTTAGAGCAGCATAATCTGAGCTGTCACAGGATCATGAAATGAGTTAGAATGCTCGTTGACATCACCAGAATGATTAGCCACATTTCATCTGAAGGATTGGAGATTCCCTATTACACCTCTTCAGTTAGTGCAAAACTGAACCATGAATAAAAATACCTCATCTGTCATTAGTGTTGCAATTGATCTTCCAATCTCATGGTATTGTTGGCCTTTACCCAGTGGTCCAAGAAGAATGAACAAAAATCTGAAAATTAAAAGTAAATTTGAGAAATCATAAAACATAGACGGTTGAAATTAATACAAATATTACAGAAATATTTATCTAAAATGTGGACTAGAAGAATCTCTCAGATAAACACTATATATAATCTCCTTCAAGATCTCACACATGCATTTAAACATGAAGCTTTGCTTAGAAAAAGAATATGAAAATAGCTTCCAAAAATATATCATAAGCTTAACAGTCAGTCTTGATTGAGGCTACCAAAACCTCCTTACATAATAAACCTTAAGTTACATAATAAATGTATGCAATTGTAATCTATGTACAGAGCACATTATTTAATTCTGTTAATTCAACAGAATGGTTATGGTTACATAAATTATTGCAATATTGGAGAAGTTAAACTAACCCGAATAAAAATAATTTTAAAATCATTTTTTACTCCCGTTAAGGCTCTGAACAGTCTCTACTTGAGGCTGTAGGCAAATAAAGTTCTATAAAAGGCAGAGGATTTGTTCAAGTGAAATAACTACAATTCTCAGTTTTGCTAAAATGCAAAATACAATATTTTGATGTGCATTACTTTTTTTTTTTTTTTACATATACATTCTTGCAGAAATATTTGATTGTCTTAATTTGTAAATCAAGAAATCTGTTATTTTCCTTTTGGTGGGTTTTTGGTTTTGTTTTTCTTGGGGAATTTGGGGGCAGTTACAAAGAAAAGCTTTTTCCAAAGCCAATTCACTCCCTCAGTGTTTCTTATACACATGCAAAAACTAGAAAACATAAAAAAATAATATCAAAAGTATCTACAAAGTACAGCTCAAAAAAGATGTTTATCTGAGCAAGGATCTGAGTCTCAGCATTTCATTTCATAGCATAACACAAGAGTCACATGTGAGTGTCCTGAGCATCTCAAACTGGAATACATTACTGCCTACTGTTGGAATTCTACCTTCATAGAAACTAAAGGAGTGAAGGGGAAAGAAAGACAGAATGTGTGTACAAACATATGCACAAATTAATAAAAGAAAGGGCGCAGGGTGGATTCTGCAATAATAGTTAAGTCAGTGAACACAGATATGGGAGAATCAGTCTGGAGTTTTGATTTGAATTAACCTCAGCAGGACACAATGTAACAGCAGATCTATCCCAATGTCTTCTATTTGAAAACAAGGTCTATTTTAGACTTTTTTTTAATGCCTCATGATTTTTTGTTCAGAATCAAAGTACCCCATCAGAAAAAGTTTCAACTTGGAAAAAATTAATCTAAAAAATAATTATGATTAAAAGTTACATTCTGTACCATGCAAAGTAAATTTTTGAAGAAGTAAAAATTTTTGAATTTTGAAGAATTACAGCATGTTGTCCATCCATTCATTCACTATCCCTAGTCAACCAAATCACACAATTTATTTTTTCCCTTTTCTCGATTCCTTCTTCATTTTTTTACTTCTGTACATAATTATGCAGTATGACACAAGTAGTTTCAGTTCCAGATGAAATATTCTACAAAGCTGAATATTTCACCTTAGTGAAATATTTCATTTGGAGTAATACCAGTTTGTATAGGAGAAATTGTGTGTTATAACCTATATTTCCACATCTGTGAAGTACTCAAAACTAGCATGTGTCTGAATATACCCACACATCATTTACAGGGCGAGTGGAAGGCAGAGAGATGTCTTTGTTAAAGAGCAAACTGAATTCCTCACTCAGTAAACAGCAAAGCCGAGGGTCACATCACACTGTCCCCATGTCCCCACAAGGCACTCATGAAAACACAAAGCAAAATCAGCCCAGCTGTACCTGGTTGGAATTGGAACTTCAGCCAGTCCTGTAAGCAGCACTGCAGGAGACAACCTAACAAAAGCCACAACGGCTCGGTCCAGGAACTCCAGTTCACCAACTAAGATGTTGGATGCTTCAGCTCCAGGTGGTATCTTTTTCATGAAGTGTAGGTCAACCTGGGGAAAGTATATTAAATTACAACGTAGAAGTTACTCACAGGGGTTTTTTTCCCCTGCTTTGTTGACAGAGACTTGCTGATCACTGCATTATAACCTTGGCTATTTCAGTTATACAGTTCCACTGTTCTTTTCTGTTGAATGTTTTTTTCTAATAAAAATGATTCTCTAAACCAAACTGGACATTAATTATTTGGCTGATTTTTCTTGGAAACAAAGCACTGCAGAATTAATTTATAAAGACAACAAATCAAACTCAAAATATTTTTAAGAATATAGGATTAATTTCCTAGTAATGCTTTTTTATCTATACTCATAAGAGCATGAGTACTTAATAACAACCATAAAGGTAGAAGAAATTAAGACATCTTATTTTTCCATAATTAACAATTCTGGAAATCAGTAATTTGCAGCTCACAGTTGCTGTGTTATTATCTCCCTGAGAAAAGCACTAGATTCCACTACACACAATTTTCCTTTTTCTACTCTGAGATGCATTTTTGGTTTCAGGTTTTACAGAAGACAGTTGCCCTTCAGCTGAAAGTAACAGAATATAAGCTATCATGAGCACTGGCAGTCTCAAGAGCAAATGGAAAGAACAAAGCAGAAGAAAAACTTTGGAATTCTAGGCAGTGATGCTGACTTTTGCAGGATGATAGAAAAACAGAGACACAGCTTCATCATGACATTGCTGTAATAATCTCAAGGTATTCGTGCAGGATTGTATGACTCTAGGCTTCCTTCTGTAACAAAGACTGACATGAAGTAATAAAGTATATAATGTATGTCTGATTTAATTATGCAGCAGTATTGTCTACATTTCAAAATGCATGAATTTTGTCATTTGCTTTCCTTTTATTAATCTAAACACAACAACAGCAACCAAATCCAATATAAACTGTTAAAGTGGACCATTTTAATGTCTATCTTACAGCCATCTGTCAGTACTAGTTTGCATAGTTTTTGGTAATATTTAGAAAATTGTTTTCTTGCAAATGGCTCTGGCACTAAATCAGAATTCAGATATAACACAGTTGCCTGTGTAATGAAATCTTGGTTTTCTGAGATCACAAAGAGATATCTATGCTTCCCTAAGCTACAAAGATGACTGAACACCTCACAAAGTTAAAGAAGAATCAGATCTACCTGGAAGGTTGGAGACCAAGTACTTTTCAAGGTAAATTGAAAAAGTGAGGTAAATGCTGTTCTCCACTCAAATAATGAAATAACTCTTCAGGATTAAATACATAACTAAGGTTCACTCCACACCTAATTTTGTGTCACAGGTTATTTGTAACTGAGAGGAAGAAAGCAGTCTTTCAGGCATGTAGAAATCTGCATTCTGTGCTGAGTTTACCTTGTGAATGGATGGATTTAGCATTTAAATGCATTTAACATTTAATAATTAATGTATAATTTTAATAATTAATTAATAATTAACTGTAGCATAACAATATGCTACATTTGTGACATAGAGGCCCACTAACATACAGATCACAAAATTCAACTTTGAAATAAACATTCTGTCTCCTGTCTATAAGAAAGTATTTCCAGATATTTCCTGTACTATTTATCAGCTTGATATTCTAATATTGTCTGATATTGTTTAGGTAGTGAAGAGACCCATTAAAAGAAAAGTAGCTGGCAGAGGAGCAAACTTAGCAAACACACCCAAACCCCAAAAGAACTGCTTTCACTCATCATTGCATAATGAGAGTGGAGGTGGTCCTGGAGTGAATTTATGGCAGTGGCAGAAGCTACATATTTAGAATGCTTCATCTAACCTATCCATAATACACCTCTTATCCCAGGTCTTTAGCTGGAGAGACCTGATGTGCATCTTAATCTACACCCTAACCTGAGTCACATTCCTGACCTGACCCTAAATAGTCAAGGCAAGCTTTAATTAAATATAAAACTGAATAACTAATACAGAGCCCACGTCCCTCCAGGGCAACTCAAAGACTGAAGAGTGGTGGACATCTAACCTGAAACCAAACATAAACTGACATGAAGACAAACTAAAAACCCAACATCCCTTCCTAGTAAAACATATTAATCAAATGTATTTATAAGTAGGGTCAACCAGCATTCAGCACCAGTCAGTTGCTTCCCATGGTATTTGAAAGACCAAACTCTGTCAGTATGGGACAGGGGGCTGTCTCAGAAATAATGATTCCACACAGAGCACAGGAATGTTGCTGTGAGAAGGGATGTGGGTACAGTCTCTTTATACATTTTGAGTTTCAGGACAATTAATGTTCCCTTCAGTCTTTGGCATTAAAAAGTAGAAATGAGGCAGCTGAAGTTCTTAAACCATCACCCCCATTCTGCTCAGACAGGGGTAAAGTGGTGCTGTGACAGATCACCTCCACCTCCCCCTGAGAACACCAAGTCCTGGTGGTGGCAGCAGAGGAAGAGGAGGGACACATTTACAAGCAGCACAAACCAACTCTCCATGCTACTGAAGTAACACTCAAGACAGCTTTCAGTGCCTGTCTCACATTTTTCATAGATAGGTACCAATACAATCAACACAGCCTCAATGCTGTATCCAGATTAAGTCAGCTTTTTGAATCAGCTCCAATTTTGGAATATTAGACATAGCCCAAGGGAGACAGATGAGCAAGGAGAGAATATGTGAGGTAGTCAAAGGTGCTTTTTTGGTAGAAGATAAATGAAATTAATATCTGGAACAAAATTAGAGCAAGAAATCACAATACTCAAGAGAAAATTAGTGTACTGCTCTACTTTCCTCTCAATCTGTGCATATAATTCCAATTATAACCATTGGGAGTTATTGCAATAACACATTTCAAGGGGAAACTGCACTTATGCATCTTCAAAAGGATAAATGGAGCTATTTAAAGTCAGTCAAAAAGAAAGGCATTAGATTACAATCCTTTACTGTTATTTCATTCCTCCTAACAAATGTTGTTCCTTTCATATTCCTGACTTCCTTGTTGGTATCCATCACTGTTGAGGTTAGAAAAGATGAAATGTTGATTTCTTCCAGCTAGTTTAAATGGGAATAGCTCTTTTGATCAGCAAAGCTGCAGCATTACAAAAATAATGAGTTAAGGATCAAATGATGCAGCTTCCATTCTTGTTGAATACAAACAGAATTGCAGTTAGACAACTGACTGGGATTTGGAACCTACAACACTCAAAGCAACTGGAGAAATGTTCAAGAAAAGCACTATTGAAACTTAAGTCACTCCCTTCACTTTTGTATAGCTTAATTGTGAATAGACAATTTTATTTGTATTTTTTAACCTTTACAAATTTTACATCTTGATACTAGAACACTTGCAAAATGAATTAGTTTTCCTTAAGACTTTAATACAAATATCATGAAACCAATATTATATTTGGCTCTTTAAAGCATTATAATTTTAGTTTGAAATATGTTTAAAGGATTAATATTAAATTTTTAACAACCTGCCACTGTTTATAGATGTTCTCACAGCCTCTATAGAAATGTGGTTCATAATGCATTCCCAGCCAGCTTCCTTTTTTCTCATTGTCATTGACAGAAAGATCAGTTTCCCCTTTTATTTCAGCCATATACAATTCATAGTCTGGAATGTTCAGTCTAAAATTCAAACGATGCAAATAGCTACTGCTGCTAGGAAATAAGTCTGGCACCAGATGGAGCAATCACATAACTCTACTTTTAGCTCAGCTGCACGAACATTAAAATTCAACAGACTCAAAGTGCTGTTCATCAGAATTTTGGTTTAAATCACCTTTCTTCACTTACTCAACCTTTGTTGCACTAATGTGTCAGCTGAAGCCATCTACCCCTGTCAGGCCTGTCATCTGTATCCATTGTGGCTGTCTTAGGTACACACAGACTTCTTACACAAATTAGGATTCTCCTCCACATTAAAGCTGAGAAGCTGTTTGCTTTTCTTTGCTATCTAACATTGAACTGTCATTGCAGTCTCCACTACTGAACAGTTAACATCTTTTGTAAAGTGTACTGAAAGATCTTGGCTTGCCAGAAGAATTAAGTTATAGGTTTACAGAAACACATTCTGTTTGAGACATCTGGAATCCACGAGTTCAGGTTATAAAAAGCTTAGTTTGCATTCACACATCCCTTCTACAGAAAGTCAAAATCTGAGGTAAATGTGAATTATAGGAATTCTGAATTAATTTCCTACTTACATAATTTTCTGTTAATTTGTAAAATTTCCCCTACAAAGATACACCTGTGATATTAAATTTATCCGTGTTCCTAAACTGTGATTTTCTCTTACACATAATTTAGAAATAAAATGTAAGATTCTGGTTTTTTCATACAGAAACTGTACTGCAGTGCACACAAAACTTCAATGCTAAAGTAAAATCTACACTTTACAGATTTTCCTGACTTGCATGGATTCATTTTATTTAATTTTAAATATCTGTTTGGCAGTCAGGAAGCTCTCTTCACCATCAGTGAACACTTACCTTGCTAAAGTCAACGGTGCTGTTTTCTCTGCTCACATCATTTTTGTTTTCAATACAGGCTGGAGTAGCCTGTGGGGAAACAACCTGACCTGCTAAAAAAACGTATCATTATTACAGAATACTAACAGTTCTATAAATAAAGCAACATCCCATGACACAATTATTAGAGCTCTGCATAAATTTCATATCATAGATATATGATGCACCTAAACACGGCATTTCCATTAAAAACTTATTTAGAATAGCACATTCTCAAAAGATAGAACATTCATCATGTGTAGTTAGGAACGTGAGACGGTAATTTCGAAAACATAAAAGATGCTGTTGGATATTAGAAGACAAAATTTCTATACCAATTAAAGCATACAATTCTAAAGATGTACATTTGGGGAAAGTCCTGCCTTCACATAGCCTATGTAAACAATTTGAGGAGCTGTCAGTTTTGGGTAATATGTATCTACAAAAGTATTCCTCATTAACCTAAATAGGATTACAAATTTTTACAAAGTTACTCGTATATAAGAATGTCCTGATTATAACAACTACAAAAAACAACATAGAAGTGGACTGATATAAAAAAAATATATTGGAAAATAACTGATTTATAAGCTCAGTATTGAAAAATGTGATTATGGACATGTATAAAACAAATGTTTCAGTAAACACATTTTTTAAAAAATTCCACTGAGGATTTAGTAAAATATTTTAAAGAAGTTTTAAAAATATCTCAAGATAAGAAATGCTTAAATACACCTCAGTCTTGTGGAAACAAAGAGCAAGCCTTTTGGCAAACAGAATTTTGCCAACAAAAGCTCAAAAAGAAAAAAGCAAGTCAACTAACAAGTCTATGTCATACAAAGCATATTTTTACTTAAAGCCAATACTGCCCCTGCACGTGGCCAGAGCTCACCATGCCCACACCAAGGGAGTGGGGCTGGCACAAACCCCACAGGGGCACTGGCCATGCCCTGCTTGCCTTCACTCTTTCTCCCTCTGGCACGTCAGAAGCCACACACAGCTCTGAGCACCACAACAAAGTACAAGAGAAAGTACCAAATACATGAGCCAACTATCTCTTACTGCCCTAACACATACCCAGGAATAACTACAGAGTCCAGCTGGCCCAGAGTCAGCATCTCGTGCCCAGCATATATTTGTTTCCATAGCGAATAAAGTCTCTCATATGACTGAGAAATGATGATGTGAAAACATTGGTTCTGGTGAAAATCAACCTAAACTTGCACAGTAACAAAGACCATATGTTCATGATATTTGAAGATGAAGACAGTCAGAAGTCCTAAGCTAGGCACATTGTCTGGGCAATTCCAGAAGCCACAGTGTGGCCCCTCACACGCTGGGGCTCACACCTGCAGGCCAGGCACGTCCCCAGCCACAGCCTGGACACCAAGAACTCTGCAGGATCCAGCCTGAGCAGGATCAAACACTTGCAAGAGCCCCTCAGCCACTGCCAAAATGCTGAAGCATCCAGTTTCTGTCACAGCTGAGCAATACAGGAACCCTAAGTCTGGTCATGAATTCCCAGCTGAAACACTTGCTCAAGGAAAACGCTGGTTTTCATGAAAATCAACATGTCATTTTCCACTAGACAAATCTCCCATGACACAAAACAGGTTTTAGACTCATGTGTGCATCCTGGCAGCACAGACAGATATTGCACTTTGATTAGGTAGTACATTAACAGAATGTTTAAAAATATATTGCTAGAAATCCTGTCTTTAAATTGCAAGTATTTCCATTTTTCTCTCTGATTCAGGGCAAGGACAGATCAAAATAAGAATAGAAATAAGGGTTTTTGTTATTTCTATTTTGTTATTTCTACAGCAAAATAAACACAGAATGACAAGCATGTAAATCTAAGCAAGTAGAATAAAAATAAAGTCAGGATTCAAATTTACATATGACAAAAATAAAGGATTGATTTTAGAAATCCACATATTAATGTAAATTAAAGGAATACAAAAAGAGGCTATTAATTCCTACACGTCACAGGAGAAAACCTTTGCAAAACAGAAGCCAGAAATTATTACATATGCAAGTTATTTACAGTCATTCAATTTGTCTGTTTTAATTAGAACTGAAAGAAAAACGGAGTTCCATCATTGTTACACCATCATCTTTACAATGTGTATTCAAGCCACACTGTAATTCTCTTTCTATATTCTTTATTTAGCAGTCCTTGAATTATTTCCACAGGAATCATCCTGTAGCATACAGCTGTTAAAAATCATTAATATAAAAATTATATTAATTTTATTTCTGTTCTATTTTGGAGATTTTATTAATGTGACAAAAATAACTCTTCCACTTATTCAAATAGAGAAAGCATAAAGTGCAGAAAGTTTCTGTCTTAACTTACTCCCAAAAAACTTAAAATCTAGTCCTAGAAAACCTGCTGACTCTTCATTTTTTTTCCTTTGAAACATTCATCTATACCCTAGGATGTAAGAAAAGGGAAATAGTTGTAATAATTACTCATACTAATATACATATTACATTTGAAAGAAGCTACAGGAAAGTAACAGAAATAGTAGTTCATTATCTTTCTGTTGCTAATTGGGCATTTGCACTTTTTTTTCTGGACCCAAAAATTCAAGAAAATGAGAGCAGAAATATCTGCCAGAGAAAAATATAGTGACCAACAAAGGAGTCAAAGCATGGACCACCTGTTTAGATGCTGAAGTTTTAACATCATAATTGGAGGTGTCAAAAGCAACCAGCATTAACAGTCCAGAGGACTTTTAAACAACGTGTCCACTTTTTTTAAGGAGAAAAATATGTAAAGATATGCATATAAGGAATAAAAAGCCATCACCAGAAAGTATGTGAAGTTTTTAAGAATAGCATATGTTCTTTTTCTGTGCCAACAGAAGACCTCAAACTTTGATTTACCCATATGCTGGAGTAATCTGAAAGAACACAAGTTTTACCTTGAGGCAGAAAGACATGTTTAAATAGCTCTACAACTTCGGACAGCTTTCTGGATCATGGAACAGCAAGTTTGGGTTTTTTACTGTATTGAGTAACAATCAAAGATACAAGGTAGAGACAACAGGTAATCTCTTTTTACAAAAAAAGAAAACAAAACACCAAAGTAACCCCAGACTCTAGCCAGATTTTAAACATTTGTCATGGTTTATTACTTCTTTTGTTTGAGCTGAAAATATGGGGTTTAGGCTGCTACAAATGGTGAAGGCATAAACCTGCAAGAGGGAAAAGAGCTGCAGCAGCCTCACCATTCCACTCCTTCCTGCCCTCTCCTCACCAGCTCCACTCCAGCACTCCCAGAAAATGGGTATTTACACGTTGTATGGGGTAAATACAGAATTTTGTTCTTCAAGAGTGCAATGTAATACTTTCAGTCACTATAAAGCTGAAGCCTCAATTTTTCCTGCAGTCTACCTACATAAAGCACATGAAGAGCTGCATTCTTCAAGAATTCATCAGAGCCATTCACACAGTTTTACGAATCAAATGCACAGTGTGGTATAATTGAAATATCCAGGGTACATACAAAGAAACTTAATACATAACAGATAAAACCACACTATAATTGATGTAACAGCTTTCCTATGTAATAAAAAGCCAATATCAAGACAGTTTTAAATTTATGTTTTAAAAAATTGCATATATAAAAAATGTGTATTTTTTAGATAATGTGAAATTGCCAGAACTTTGACTAGAGCAAGAATTCACACAAAAAACACTCTTGCATGCAAAGTCAAGCCACTTATAAATCAAAACAAGGTCCACATTTGTTACAGTAATGGAAGTTTGCATTTGCAGATACAGTTTGCCATTTTTGAGACAGTCCTGGAAAATTTAAAAAAAAAAAATATCTCAGTACATTAATGTCACATGTAACATATTCTTCCTCCCCAAAATGTAGAACTTAAGACATTTAACTGTGTATTGTGGTTGTTATTCAAAATCCAAGATGTCTCTAGAACATCAATGACAAAAACGCAGAACAGTGTAGTCAGACAAATCACAGTTAATGGAAACAAACTGGATGCAACCAACACATCAAAGGAAACTAAACCAGAAAAGAAGTTGGTTATTCTTCTAAACCATACATATTTCTTCCCATTCAGAAAAAAAAAAAAAAATCCTCATTTTCAAATTTCTTCAATCTCCAGATTTTTCACTACAACTAGTCACCAATTTTCTAAATCTAAATGGACAACACTCTCTGTATCAAAACTCAAAGACTGGAAAACAGTATGTTTTCTTCAGTATATGATAAAATTATAATTAACAGAGCATCTCTGCAGGCTGAATTGTGTTTATGCCTTTAGGCCTCCTGATGAACAACATTTTCAATCAGTGAAGAATCATGTAACTCCCATTGTACCTCCGTAACTACAGGGAGATTTGATGTTCACTAATGATATACAATTTAAGAGGATGAGGAAGAAGTCACTTTAGCTGTTTTTCTAATGCTAGGTCTGAATATCTCAAGCATAATTCACATGAAGTCATGCAGTATAAACTAAAATGCTGTGATTTGCAGTTTTATAAATTGATGCAAGAACATAAACTTAATAAAGAAATGGCACCGTTCCCCCCACCAAAAGAACAAATTCCACAAAAACGTCTCTTCAGTGTGCCACAGCTGCAGACAATGGCCTGTGGTATTTCTCAAAATCACTATAGCAAGAAGTTGCATGCTGACAGGAAATTGATATGAAGACATGGGTGTACATTTGAAATGATCTGAAGCCCAAGCAAGAATAGGTATTTATACTACCTCTGAACCTTCAGGGAGTTTACAGAACCCAAAGGATAGGAGATGAGGAAGGTACAGAGATGAGATGAGCCTGTTAGAGACAGACACAACAAAGACAGAGCAAAATAAAGAAATACAAAGATGAATGATACAGTTTTATACATACAGATTACACATTTTATCATGGGTACCAGGAAATGTAGAGAAAGAAAGAATAAATATCAGATGAAAATGCTCATAAATACAAGTTATATTTTAGTAGCATAAAAATCTGTGGAAAATACAACCTGATTGAAATATATACATTGAGAAGACTCTAAAACAAGAAGTACAGCATTAGCAACCTTAAGGCAGAATTAACTATCGTTGAGTTTGTCTTCTCTTCAAGGAAAGCTGAAGCAATTCCCCTGATCCAGATCCAATACTTCAGAAAACTTGTGAGTATATTGATGGTTTACTCACAAAATGAAAGTGTATGGTTATATATTTAGGAATCCCTCCCCACCCTCTTCATGGGGCTCCAGGTTATATCCAGCTTTCTCCACGTGATAGTATTGACATGGGAGATTCACGTCCTGTAAGCTCACTCCAAGTTATGACATATATCCTTGAACTGATCTTCAGAAAAGATTGGGAAACTGAAAAGGTAACTAACACCATAACATAACTGAGAATTTTGACTTTTCAGAATACTGAAGGATGCTATCCTAAATTAGGACAAGCATAGTTTCCAATACCTCTGCTTGTACTCATGCTGCCACAAAACACTGAAGTCCAAACCAGCCCATCATACTAACTGAAATAACTGGGAAAAAAAAGACCATGTCAAAATGAACAATTTCAGCAGCTCATGCTATTAGCTCCAGAGATCCCAAATCTAATATGCCATTGCTTCCTTCAAGCTCCTTGGAATACAAATAAACCTCTGCTTGGAATTTCAGAATTTCTCAGAATCAGACGTGACGTGTGGTGCAACCCAATTTTCACACTAACAGCGTGCCTGCTCTGATGTCAAGGGAGAAGAAACTTATAAATGGCAGAAGTATGGAACAGAAGACAGGCATAAGATCATGTTATTGTGGGTAAAGAACACTTCGGCAAGGTGCAGGGAAATAAAAGTAACTTAGCCTGCCATGCTCCTCTCCCGCATTCCTTCCTCTTGGGCTTTAACCAGTATAATATCTGTTAGATTTCATTATATTTTTTTAATATATGCATAAATGAATAAAACATACATTCCCCTAGACTAAAAGTGAAATAGCCAGTCAAAACTTTTAAATGTTTATGTGACGAAAACTTCTTTTCCTAACTACATTTTCACAGAATAAGTTATTTTTTCATGCCACATGTGCTTAAACTCTGAATTTCAGAACCCCCTTTATAAAAGGGGAGAGGCTTATGAAATTATTTTAGCACTCCTATAAAACAGAGAGGTGTCATATATTTGCAGTTGTCTTTGGCTTTTTAGGCCACATCATAGGAATTTACAAACACAGCTCAGAGGTATCAGAGTGTGAAACCTACTCATCTAAATAAAAATAGGTTAAATTGCTTTATAAAGTAAACTTTCTAAAGATGATTTACCAATGAAAAATTTCATATTTTTACCTGTCTTTTACAGTATTTATGCTAAAATCACTTGCCACCCTCTATTTTGGGTACTTGGTGTCAAATTAGCCCATTTAAAAAAAAATCATTTTTTCTGCTCTTATGCCAAATTTGACTGTCGTTTTTTATTGGAACATCAAAAGCAGGCTTTTAATTCTCACAGTTTTGATGCCTAATGAAAAGTGAAAGTTAAACACAGCATGGCAGCATTAAAAATGCATGGTAAATCCATAGCACCCTGACATCTTAGCCCTGCAGAGGATGTGAAGAAAAGCCATTGTAAACAAAAGATAATACTACTAAATACAAAGCAAATTAATTAGATGGTCTGACAGATTCATAAACAAAGAAAAATGGAGGGAGAACATATGTACAACTATCTTCCAACAAAGACATCACAATGGCCTGTCAGTAGTGCTGCCATATATTGAATTAATTTATGTATTCATTTTCAGACTTTGCTCTTGAACATCTGAAAATTGACACATTGATAAGCTACTATTGTCAAGAACTTGGACAAGGAAGGGAGTTTGAATCCTCAGCTGTACCACATAACCCACAGATCAGGGACTTTGAGCTCTGAATCACCTTTTTTACAATCAACAAACTGCTAAGGATTTTTTCCAGCTCAATTGTCTAACACTAACCCCAAATTTAACCAAAGAGACAGCTTTCTGTTGTGCATAAAAAGTGTTCCCATGTCTCATTTCAGCAGGAACAAGTGTCCCTTCCAAAGCTGCTGGTCAATGCAGGAGACAGCCAAGCATGCATTAGCACTTCAAGGATGCAAGTAGAAGAACAGTACCTCAAATTGATTTAAAAACATCGCTATACAAAAAGTTCATGCTTAGGACTTTTCACTGTAATTTAGATAGAAATCTGATATAATTTCACATACGCTTCCTGAAAGTTATTGATTCTATTTCTTACATACATATATAATTTTATTATGTCTATTGGTATATTTAATTTAAATTAACACAGTAAAAGTGACTAAGATTTTTTTAACAGAAGTCAAAGCACTCTGACACATTTCTACACAAGCACATGAGGCATTTGGCATTTTTTCATCTTGCAGAACAGGGACAGACAAATGAAAAACTGTAATATGTCTCCCTACTTAAGAGGATCACTTAACCACTGAGTATATAAAATTAGTGTGTTTAATATGGACTTAGATGCTATCCTGATGAGAATTTATTTTTGGGGGGAATTTAGTAAGAGCTAGGAAGTTTGCCAGAAGAAACTCAGGCAAAAGCAAGATGTATCTGGAGTGAATTACTGCATCAGTTCCACTAACAGACATAGAAAGTTACTGAAATTGAGGTCATGATAATTTCACAGCTTGCCCTGAAGGTTCTTCTTGAAGCAACTAATGCCTATTTATTACGTAAGATCTAGTGCAAAAAAGCTTAATGGAATGCAAGCTGCCATCTTGCATCCTGTGGAAATTAAGTACAGGATCATTATATCATTAACTTTCTCTAGTGTCTCCTGAATATTAGTTTAAAGTCATCAGCAAAAGCTGTATAAATCAACAAGAAAGTTGCCTTAAAAAGGATGGACAATCATCCTACTTACATGTACTCTTGTGCATCCATATGCATGACCACACACATCTTCGTAAATACTGTTTTTTCCTTACTCTTACAATGACACTTTGCCACAATTAACGTTTCTATTTAATATCCTCATTAGATGAAATTACATGTTACCTTTTAGGTCTAGAATCTTCCCCAGAGAAGCACCTAGATTTAGATCTCTTGAAACTTTATATGGCAGTGATTGAAAGAAACCTTCTTCCTTGAAATCAAATTAACCTTTATTATATATAAGCAGCCCCATCTTTTCAGATCAGCCACTCAACTGCTCTTTGCCTTCTGTCCTATGCCTGAGAGCACACAAATTCCTCTTGCAATCCTGACCTTCCCTGTGCTACGGCTGCTTCCTCACTCCCCACTTCCCAAGGTGAAAGGGGAACTCAGTAGGGCTCTGAAATAGTGACAGCAGAAGGGACTGGGATTTCACTAGAGCTGATTTGTGGAATAAGAGTTAACTGAAAAATATTTGAAAAATGTGGCTGCACATTTCATAACACAGACCATTGTTTATGCAAATAAGGAAGTGGCAATAAGAAATTATCTTTCATTATGATAATCTACAACAATAATATACTTTGTAAGGTCTTCTGTAAAAGTGAGGGGGAAAAAAGTTATGCCAACATTTTACTCTAGAACCATTCTGCAAACATTTCTCATTTGCATTATTCTGATTTTCCTAAAAGGGATTTTTTGAAAGAACAAGATACAGCCTTTGTGACATCTCTCCAACAGTATCATATTGAAATGTTTGCCTCATTTTTCAAGCCCTCAAACTCACCTATAAAATCTGAAGCAGCAGTTGAGTTCTAGCTAATGAATACACTGTTGTAGACTTACAAACTATTTAAGCAATCCACCACCTTTTAAATAAATAGGTCCTGAATAGTCAACGGAAGTCAAAAATAGTCCTACCATATTCCTGGCACTGATGGAGCTTGTCCACAGCTCAGAACAACCCTGTGCAAAGATGCTCAAGCTCAGTCTGAGAAATTGCACAGGATACCTAAAGCTGCACTGAAATAACACACCGTGCCAGTTACCCAGGATACCCAGCAGAGCTTCCAACACCTCAGTGACACCCTTGAATAGCTCTGCCCAGCCCGAGTTGTGCAAGGCAGCCAGATTTTGAATTTGAGCAGGTACATTTCTGAATGCATAAGAGGAGCCACTCTCATGCAGAAAGTACCATTTTTACAGGGTAGCTTTTCAGGGCAGAATCACACTGTTAAGCTGTGGGTACAAAGCACATGCAATACCAAACAGGCAGATGCTATTGAAGGCTCAAAATGCAAAATAAAGCATTACCATTTTTGTCCATGGAATGGGGCTCAGACTGCTTCTTTCCAATATCAGCAAAGGATCTTACAATTGGGATCCTGTTGCTCAGCTTCTTCTGGTTTTGATGGTGATGCTGTTTCAGTAATGCCTCATGCACTCTGTGACGAACATCCTCACTGAGCTGCCCAGAACCCACCTGCTGGTCCAGAATCATATCTGAAAATATATACACAAACATAATAAAAGAGGGGAAAGAGGAAACTATTTCTCTCTTAAACTGCAATAATAATAATATTAGTACCCTATAGGATTACAAATGAAGTGCACCAGTTCCTGTAATGCAACAGAATTAAATGTAAGTTTTATCTAGAAGTGTTTCACTTTCAGGGGGAGAGAAACAGGGGAAGGGCAGGGACAAAAGGATGCTATTAATATTAAAAAATCCTGAAAAAATGATGCTGTTCACAAATTAAGGTCACCTATGCAATGACTTCGAAGTCAGTTCTTAAGCACTCTTACATATAACATACTTAAATCCAGGGTTATGATGTGTATAAGATGTCTTCTCTTTTCCAAATAACCCCTATTCTATTTCCTACAAAGGACTGGCTGTGAGGAAACATTTTTTTTATTCCCTTTGTTATTTGCCACAGGAGATCACAGTCTTTCTTTCTTGTAACTATAATTACAATACCTTCAGTGCAATGCAAAGAAAGTTCAGGTAAGACAACACAGAAAAATTGCTGCATTATTTGTCAACATCAAATAGAATCTATTTCTACTGCCAGATCATGTATCACGTAACATGTTACTGCAAGAGGATAATTTCGAGATGAGAGCAAAACACATCCCCCTGCTATGAAATTACAACCATTTTTGCAGTGCACTAGCAGAAAATAGTTTTACATATTCATATTCAACACTATTTGCTTATAAATAAGTGGAACTCTACTTGCATGGTGTCACTCCTGAAATAACACTATATTTCAAATAAAATATTAAAATATATTAACTGTTGAGGATGATGTCAATATTTAAGGTTATCCCTTTAGGAGAGAAAATTACAGCAAAACAAAAATCAAATCCTTATCCTCTTCCTTTCCCTAGGATGCTCTGCTAGGCTCGTTAACAGCCACAGAAGCCACAGGGTTGGTGCCAGTGTGGTGACTAACAGTTTTTATTTCCTGCCAGAAAGAAGAAAGTGGCTTACTTAGAGTTTTTTGGGTTTTTACAATAACTACCCTTTTACTGTTGCACTGCTACCACATGTAGTAAGGGAGGATGCATTCAGTTTTGGAAAGAGTGAAGATGTGCTTTCTTGCCTTGGTATTTCCCTCCAGCTGTCATTCTTTTAACGTAGACCCAGTTGCAGTAGTAGCTGCAGGAAATCAAATACAGTCAAATTTCTGACAGATTGTATTGATTGCTATATTTTGACCCTTTTTTTCAAGCCCTGCACAGATGTGAGCTAGAATAAGAAAGACTGTGTCCGTTCACCCCTATCATTATGGAATTCCTTTTCAGTTTCTCCCCAAGCCTCTCAAAATATTTTTTTAAAGCCCAGGTCCCTGCAATATCAGTAACAACCTTAATTGCAAAGATTGTCTTGAAAACAAGAGCAGCTTACCATGCTTACCAATTCCAAGAGTAAATGGCCAAAAAGAACATTTTAAACATTTAATTTTCAAAATAGACTGTAATCACTTAATCCTGTAAGTAGAAGAGCCTACGTGCTCACATCAGTTGAAGCTGTACATATTTTCAAAGCCCTGGTCTTCACTTTTGTATCTAGAACAGGCAGCCATTTCTTCACACTCCATATGAAAAAAAGGAGGAAAGAATCTTTGTTTTAAAGAATTTTCCTCTTGAATGCCCTTTTAAATTCTGCACAGCCCCCTTCTAGCAAAAGACACAGCTTGCCATTTCATTTTTTCAAGGATGCTTCACTACAATATGAAGCTTTCAGAAGGATGTGGAACCTGTGGAATATCCAGCTGCACAGTGTTACCCGTTCTGTTAGATGCTCACACTAACATTTCTGCTGAAATCAAGTCAGTAGAAGTAGGATGAAGTAGGATGTTTCTTCAGTAAGGAATCTTGCTGGTACTGGAACCAAGAAATCATTTTTTCAAGCTGTTAAAGACAGATATTCTCCCTGACTTGGTCATTTAAAAGAATTCAAAGAAACTTAGGGTTTCATATATTTCAAGAATGTTTTCTCCATTCACACTCAGTTACAATACATCATCTGTATAAAATTAATTTTCTAAGTCAATGTGAGCAATGTGAGTACTTTAACAAGCTATTACAGTAACTGAGCTGTAACTCATCACCACCTGTGAACAATTTACCCAGGCTGTGAATTACAGCACTGGGGTGCAGACAATTTGTATCAGTTCAAATGCAGCATGGCTCATGTGTGGCCCAGCAGAGAAAATTCCATCTGTCCCACCTCTAGAGTCAGCAAGGATGCAAAAGCAGGCTGGCTGCTTCCACTCACTCTGGAGGTGTCTATTACACTGCAGCTTTGTACAGAGAGGTGGCCAGACCCACGTGGAGTTCCCACACGAAAATGGACTAAAAGCAGGCTCTCAAGTGTGGTGACAGCTTGCTCCCCACTGCACCAGGTTCACAGTGCGCTCATCACCTCATGTGCAACAACATACAGAATGCTCAGGTGAAACATAGAATAAATTTATAGAAAATATACTGGATTTCTATCAAAATACTTGTGAAGTCCACAAAGAAATTCCTGGGCTCATATTCTCCTGATGTAGGTTAGCACTGACAGTTTACAGCAGAAACTGAATTCAGTGTATACCAGCAAGGGTACTGGTATTCAGACTTCCAATTTTTATAACTGTACAGTTGTAGGACAAAATTAGAGATTAATGACAAAACGTAAAACACACAGGCTTTAATGTGTATCACAATTGCAGTGATAGCTGACTACAAAACCTAATTTAACAGCCACAGTTTTTCTGGCTTGTAGTTCTTGCCCTTAGAGACAAAGAAACGAAGCAACCCTAATGCATTGCTTTATGGAAGACAATCAGGTGGAACACTACCCTCTATCTTGACGGGTCTCTAAAGAGGAACTGAAATATATCCTTCCCTAGCGAGTCAGGAAGGAGGAGCAATACAAACCCAACAATTAGGATTCCTGGGCTGCACTTGTGAACCAAGACCCATTTACATCGTTTAGCTTGTTTATAATCACCATTGTATCTAAGCTGGCAGATTTAGCAGCTCATCCAAGAGGGCAGAGCACTCCAGTGTTTCGAGACACAGATTCTATTTCCAGCTTTACCTGAAATTATTTTGTTGAAATATTCAAGTATATAATACTTGAAAAGGAAAGAAAGAATGAAAACTGTCTGCTTTTTAAAATAACAGTATGTAATTTTGCTGAGAAACAAGAGCCAGTATTTCACAAAACCGTAAATTGCAGAGACAAGGCCAAAATTCCCGGCTTGCAATTCAGAACTGCGGGCACAGTGAATGCCTTATAAAAAATAAATTTTGCAAGCAGAGATTGACTTGTGCAATCTAAAAAGATTCCTACAGTTGTGGCTAACATGGGAAAACACAAAACAACCACACAAAAAGACAGCGCTACTTAGAAGTTGGAAGGAGATCTACAATTTACCCGCAGACAAAGGAACAAAACCTGACAGTTTCTCTGCAGAGGTTATTGCCACATGCTAAGCTGAAAATAAAGCAAACAAATGCAGGAACCTGGGTAAGTGAGAAGGTGAAAGCTGAACAAAAGACAGGTGTAGGGTCAAACAGAGAAGCAGATTACTCACAGGCAATCCCACGCCTTATTACAGTGTTTGTAATAAAAGTTAAATGTACCATAAAAGCACTGTCAGAAACATAACACAGTGTGAGTACTGCAGATGAAACAAAAGGTTCCAGCAAAATAAAATCTCAACTTGAGCCAGTTAAAATATGTGGTTATTATGGAATAATATAGCTTAAAGCAAACAAAGGTAAAAGAAGACTTGTTCAGATTGAAAGCTTAACATGATATTAACAAAATCAATAAAATTGCACACTTGGGATGTAATGCCCTGAGTTGCTGAGCACAGAGTCTGGTGACCTCAATCACAAGATTAAGCTGTTACACAGACTGAAAATTCAATCGTGAGGAACATACAAAAGACTGCTTGGGAAAAAATAGTCAGATCTTGGGATTGGAAAGGAAGGGTAGATTCAAACTTAATTTTAAAAAGAAAACATGATTACAATTAAACCATTTAAAATAAATGGGAATATTTCAAATATGTGCAAGTCGCCAAAGCTCCACTGTGAGGCCACAGTTTGTATTTGACAAGGTTTGACATTTGTTCACAGAACACTCTGCACAACTACAAGAATATGCAAGTTCTATGGCTCATGCTGTAAAGAAAGTATTGCCATTAAAGGCTGGACTGAATAGTTTTTGAACCAAACAACAGAAAATGGCATCATATGTTAAATAGAGGAACCTTTTGGGTTCATTCAGTGGTTATAATCAAAAAACCAGATGGTAATCTGAGAATCTACATGGTTTCAAAGGAACTAAATGAAAATATCAAAAGAGAACATTTTCATCTGCCAACTTGAACAACACAGTGAAGCTGCTCTCTAATGGTACCGCCAGATTCTGGCAAATACATCCTCAAGAGACAAGTTCCAAAATAAACTGTTTTGATTACATAGATTTTTCAGACTTCCTTTTAGCATATGTTCTATACAGAAGTGATCGATAAAATATTACTACATAATGTTCAAAGGAATTCCTTGTGCATGGAGTGCTAACTTACTGATACAGGAGTCACCGCAAAGACATATGAAAAAATAACGTCACGTATTAGAAATAGTAATAACTCCCCCAAAATATGTGCCATAAAAATTGCATGTTTAAACAGGATAAAGTTCAGCAGAGGAACTGAGCTCCTAGCAAGAGAAGCAAAATCCATCTTACAAAAATTAAGAACAATTTGAGAAATTCAGGAACATGCTGTTCTGATGTATGATGACAGTGTTGGAAATTCATCTCAGAAGTCTCTATTATAATAAGATGCTGTCTGTGAATTCAGCACCATAGGTATAAATAAGCTCTTTTGCAACAAGGAAAATTGTGTGCCTGTCGAAAGAAATACACAATCTCATAGATGAAGTAATTTTGAAATATGACAGTTGGAATGAAAAAGACCTAATAGAGAATGGACATGCTGGAATAGAGGACAATTTTAAAATTCTCACCGCATAAACAGTAACAAAATATTTTTATGCAGAACTGTCAGTGTTTCTAGGGATAAAATACAAAATACATGGTCCTGCAAACTATGCAAACATTACAAAAGGTGGCTTTCATCTGCACATTTTACCACAAGCCCATTAAAGTTTTAAAATACAGACTTTAATAATAGAAATTCTCAAGGGCTAAGTGGTAAGAGTTTAATGCATTAGTGACTAAGTGTTTATAGATTAAAAGCCTTGACTAAAACAAATAGGAATTCTTAGTCTCAATTTAGCAATAAAGTTTAAGTACACCTCTTTCACGGATATGAAGACTGGCAATGCATTAATAGCAATGTAATTTGATATTGGAATATAGCCCAGATAGCAAGACATCACCAATAAATACACAGCACACATTTCTCGCTAACAGAGGCAAGTAAGAAGAAAGTACTTGTGCACAAATAATGCATTTGTTCTCAAAAGATGATGCATTATAGCAATGCAGTAAAATTATCAAAAGATTGCATTAAAAAATCAAAACCTTAAACTATGAATCAGAAGCACAATAATCAAATTTAATTCAGGAGTGCCCCTTAAAACCGTAAGGCATAACCTGTTTTCACAAACTCTCCTAGAGGTGGCATACACAGTAACAGGGAAAGAAAAGCAAAAGTGATCACCAGGACTGCTGGACAAGCCTGGCATGAGGATGGCGAGCAAGCCAAATAACAAGAGCTGAATGTTAAAAAAAAATTTGAAGCCAAGAGGTGAGAGAAACCATTTCCTTAAATTCTAAAGTGTCAGGACTGTCAGATTCAACTGGAATACACAACAGTTCCTGGTGAAAAGAGCATTTGCCTTCTATAGCACAAGATAAGTAGGATTCTAACAACCAGCAGGGAATAGCAACTGGCTGGAACAAACAATAAAGGATTTCCTGAGTGTGGCATCACTTCTATGATGCAAAACCAGCACATTGAGAAGTATCAGTCCTGCCTAATCTTCAAGTCCAGCAGTCATTTTTAAGTAAAAAGAATTATTTGTCATATCATTTGGAATTATCACATTTCTAAGATCCTCAGCACACAGACCTTGATGGTGTGCTTATTACCACTACTATCAGTCTTTCCTTCTTGCAATGCTGCCTACTGTGCACCACACTCTAGGTAACATTGTCTGATCACTGGAGACCAGGAATTACACACATAGCAAGGGACTTGATTGAAGAAAAGTTAAACAGCATTGCTACAAATAATATTAACAGAGAAAATAATTGCACAAATATCAACAGAGAAAAGCAACTGGAGTAGCAACTTTATTTCTGGAGAAAATAATTTAAAAAAAATCTCTTCAAAGAAACTTGACAGAATGTGAGTAATTTACAGAATGATTCACTTGCCTGAAGCACCTGCTGCAAAGCTTTTTAAAAAAAGAATAGTTCATTGATTATTGAATCTGCAGAGGAGGAAAAATATAATCTTCTCTCGAAAACCAAACACAACTCATGCAAACCTTATCATGTGTCAGGTCACTTTATCAGAGAGAGATGCCTACCACTTCAAGCAAATAATAAAACAAATAAAATGCATCCAAATCTGCCACAACAACAGATACCTTTTAAATGAAAATGGTACATTCCATTTAATGAAAGTCATCCTAAAGCCTCTTCTCAGAATAGGTTTTCCTAATCAACAAACCAAGATAAGCCACATCTAGCTGACTTATAATAGCTTGAGGGTAACTCCCCAAATTCTCTGCTGAAGAACAACTTACACCTGTGGTGAGTTTCAACATTACTATTACAAATGCTCAAATCCTTGGCCAGCTGAATAAAAACAAAATCAGTACAACTTAAGGATTGAGATTATAAACAGTAATTAATTGGGGTCTCACTATATTGGAAAATATACAGTATCTTTCAGGAAAAAAAAGGATGGTTCCTGAAATTGGGGATTTTTTGCATTCATCCTTACTTTTTCACCTACTAAAAGAAACCATTCTGGAAGGGCTTTCTCAGCTGACTACAGACTAAACTGAGTGATTTCTGGATTAAGAAATTAAAGCTCAAGATTGAAAAACCCAGTGGAATATTTAAGCAAAAAAAATGATACAAGAACATTAAGCAACTGACCAAAGTAGTCCTCATTATTTATAAATAAATAATAAAGCAGCATACTGATAGACACCTTTGTTCTTTGAAATGAGATGCTTTATTCTTTGTGTTTATGTTTTATCTTTACCAAGGTAAATTTTGAAGGTCTAATTCAGACTATGAGTCATGGAAGAATCAGATCTCAGCACAGAGTAGAAACCCACACAAGTTTCTGCAGATTTATATTAATAATACCTTGCATCAGTTTGACATAAACAATTTAGGAAAAGTAAATAAAAAAAGCAGCTACTACAATCTGAACCAATTTGAATTCCACTGTTAAATATAACCCACCAAAAAATATCTCCCCTACAATTTAAATAAGTAAAATTAATTTTATATGGAACTTACATAGATTTATATATAATTCACAAAGCAGTTTTCTGATAATCTTGAGTGTTAGAAAATTTTATTGCTTTGTCTTCTGTATCTTTCCAAAACTAGTTACAATCTTTAAGAGAAACATCAGGAAAGCAAGAAATGGCATTTAGTCTCAATCTCACTTATACTTTTGGGAGAGAAGACCCATCCCTTATATTTTGTCTTGCTCAGAAGATCACACAACCTCTAGAATTGCAACTGTCAAATAAACTTCTATTGGAAAAAAATACACTCAACTTCATCTCAAGTTAATGTATCTAAAATTTCTTTTAAAAACTTACACTGTATCATTACTCCGGATTTCATTCTCAACTCAGACACTTATCTGTTTTCATGTAATGTAATTGCAATAAATACTTCCATATATCTTGGGGTGGTTTTTTTAAGCTAGATTGCCTGCAATTAGCATAGCGGTAGATTAAGTTTGTGAAAGTTAGCACACGCCTCATTCACATGAGGCAGCATGGCAGGAGCAGACAACATGCCAGCTCTAATTAAATCTATCCAAACTGCCCTCTTTCTTCCATTTTAATTTTCTTCTTTATTCAAAAAAAATTATTCTTAAAGCAGCAGATTCCACATAGAAAATATAAATAGAATATTTACTAATTGTGCCAGACATTTCTTTTCTAGTACATTGAGAAAAACATTTCCTAGGAATTTCTAAACTGAAGTGATTATTATGAAATAACTTTCTTGGTAAGCATTTATTTTTTTGTTAAATCATTTTCATAACCAATACATGAAACATTGATACATACCTGCAATTTCTTCTATGGAGTTAGCTCTCATGTCCAAAAGAACTGTGCCATTCAGGATGCAGCTCCTCAGCTCAAACAAACTATGAAGTGACAGTGTGGCAACATAGGGTTTGCTCCACCTCTCTCCACCATCCTCTACATCTTCTTCAAACTTCAACCACCTATACAAACAATCAATTTTATAACTCCATTGTGCATAAGAAATGAAAACTTAAATACTTTTAGGAATGCTGAAAGTACAGACAAAGATGTTAAGCATGTCTTCAGATGTCACTTTATTCTTCCTTTTTAGGAAATATGAGAAACTTCCACTGCCTACTTCTTTAATAATGCTGTGTTATACCATTTTTGAAGTTAAGTTCTGACCACAGATATTAAGAGAGAAGTATATTACTCAATTACCTTTTGTACTCTACAAGCACTTTGACTAATTCTTTGGCATACAATATTTCTGTGATAGAATAACAAGTTGTATGAAAAGGAGTCCAGAGAAACTTCAGAAATGTAAAAGGATATGTGAAACTGGCATGAAAGGATCCAGTATTTTGTTACCATCCAGCCAGATGAACCTGCTTGAGACTGAATTCTCTACTGATAAATAATGCAGTTAAAATGTTAAAAGAATATTAAACAAACAAACAAACATCTGAGAAGTCACACAGTGATGTTGCTGTGTGGAGCCCTGCAACCCACCAGCCTAGCAAGGTTTGAACAGCTGCAGGCACAGCACATGCCGGAATTGCTTGACTCTACAGCTCTCAGCTCTTTTATATGGACATGGCAGCAGAGAAGTCAAGCAGAGCCTCACACCTGGACAGCATCTTCACACATTTCCAGACAGCAGGGAAATTTAAAGCCTTAAGACCTTTAAGGCTGAGAAATTTCCAGTTTTACCAAGCCTCACAGACCAGCAAAGCAGTTATCACAGTTGTCCTCTTTTTTTCCCTGGGCCACCTGTCTAGCTCTGCTCCTACTTGTAAAATACTCAAGTGTTCCCACATTTTAGACACTTTTCTCCTTTCAGTCCTTGCGTACCAAGTTCTTCCCCTTTTGCTGCCATCCTGCAAGCAGCCACCACTTCACTGATCCACTCACAGCAGTATATCTGCTCCCTTCCTGATGTATTCAATTTCTTGGAATTGTCCCAGCTGCCTTCTAATCATTCTCTCATTATTTATAGAGACAATTTGCCTCAACTCCTTCGGTCCTTCAAAATCTCCAGTCTCCTATGTCTAGCCCTCTCCTCCTCTTTGTACCTAAACATTTTCCCTCCATTTCCTCTGTGAGAAAACCGGCCAGTTTCTGTACTTTGTCCTTGCCCATGAGAACTCTTTCCTCTTAATCAGACCTGTTCCCCACTCCCTTTGCTGCATTGTTTTCTCTTCCCAGCCCATCCCCTTCACCCTTGCAGTCCTCCAGAGAAGCAGCAAGGAAGACACAGCACAAAAATCAGCTTCCACAAAGACGAACCATGAAATTGAATTTGCATATGCAAACGAGATTTTCCAAATAAATTTTCAAAACCATGTCCAAAGGGACATCAAACATGATTTAACACACTTCTCCCCATGAAATGCAGCTATACTTTTAAAGGGAGGCCTACAACAACTCAGGGAAGAAGCAGGTGAGAAGAAAAAATAGTTCTTAAATTGTTTTTCATTTTCGTAATACCTTGCATCAGTTTGACATAAACAATTTGGGAAAAGTAAATAGAAAAAGCAGCTACCACAATCTGAGCCAATTTTAATTCCACTGTTAAATATAGCCCACCAAACAATATCTCCCCTACAATTTAAATAAGTAAAATTAATTTTGTATGGGACTTACATAGATTTATGTATAATTCACAAAGCAGTTTCCTGATAATCTTGGTTCCAAGGTTCTTTCTATTTTCCTCCTTACTACATAATTTCTTCTGCTCCATAAAGATAGTGATATTCTCCAGATATTTTGGTTGACACTAGCAGATAAATGAGTTCCAAAAGTCTGGGTAAAACTTGCTACAAATCAGGCACCACTTTCCAGCCATGACACATGAATTGCTTTCCCAACACCTGCACTTTGCAGCTACACTATTTGGGTGTATAAAATAAATCCAACTCTTACACTTCAGCACGTTTCTCCACAAACTTACCAGAATTTTTTTTTCCAGAACAGAAACTATGCATCACCTCCAAAGAGAATGCACAACTGTACAGCTGGGCCACATACAGAAACTATTGTAAGAATGACTATTGATTTTAAAAGGTATGTGTTTCTTCTGGCTTGAAATCAATTGATGGAGAAAAAAACATTTATCCCTATATCAACATAAACAAGCTATTCATTCCATTCTGCTCACTAATTCCACGGATGGGACAGTCTAAACCAGATCCTGGAACAGAAACGTCCAGTGCACTTTCAGTCAAACTGAAAATACCAAGATACAGATGTACTTCATCAGAGTTACCCCAACACTTCAGTCCAGGTGCACCAAGTGCAGAGCTTGGTGAAATGAATACATAACCAGTTAGTGCTATCACTCTCATTAAATGTAATTCATCTCTACCTGAAACTACTACAAAGCCAAACAATAAGATTTAAAAATATTTCCAAATGACATTTTGCACACAGATGAAAAACATATAATAAATGAATTCAGATTGTACCATCTCCATACCATAATTTTAGTCAAATCGGAATTTTGAAGTCCTGAATCAATCACAGGTATTTAAAGTGACCCACTGTATTAATTTCTAAGCACATGATCTTGCATATTAAACACCATCCCATTTCCATTACCCTACTCAAAGCCATTTGGTTCTTTGTGTATGATACTTTTATCTATTTCTAGAGGAGTAATACCTCCTAATTTCTTATTATCAGCAGTTTCCTTATTATAATCCCATTTTTTAATTCAATAATAAATCTATTTACTAAACCTCATACTTCAAAAGTTAGCTGTCACTTCCTTCCACACTAATAGTATAATCTCTCAGCATGGCCTGTTGCACCTCTTCAAATAGTTCCTGACCTGCTAATAGAATTTTTACACTAGAATGCAGTTTAAGTAATACATTCTCACTGCTGTACCATACCAAATTATTTACTTAGAAAAATTTAGATCCAGTGTTTTTTCTTTGTCAGAAAAACAAACATCAATTATTTGATTAAAGAGCATTATTAACTTAGTCTAACACGACATACCACTGTATTGCATTTTATCCAATTTTCCACTTATCTCCAAGTCTGTAATTTTTCTTTCCTTCAAGCACTGTAAGGTTCTGAAATTGCACTATAAGGGCTCTGTTTGCCCCAACCATTTTTATCCTTTTTTTAATAGTATTTCTGTGTTTGGATTAGTACAGCACACCTGACAGACTCACAGAGAGACAGGAATTGCCCTACCTATTAAATACATGTTTTTTCACTTTTCTGGGATGAAAATTATTGCACCCTCTTATTTGCACAGAGAAGCACTTTGAGTCTTATCTTCATTTTGAATTTGATCATTTCCTTGCCATCTCATTTTCTAATCAGCCACCCCATGTCAAAAGCAGTCTGAAATCTGGGGATCCAAACTGAAAAAGACCATTTATCTTGACCAGTTCTTTCCACACAGCATCCCCAGTCATCCCTTCTTTCCATCTTGCTGCTAAAGCTAATGAAAATTTTACAATTACCTATTACGTCACTCTTGTATTTTCTGAGATCCAAAAATATCATTTTCTTAGCTGTTTTTGTCTTGCCTTTTTTCAACAATCTCGTTTCTATTAAACATTTTTAATTCTTCATTTCACAAACAACAATTGAGAAGGGTGTACATATAAACAGATCAACCAAAACAGAAATTTATTTCACTTACTCTTTTTGAATTCTATCTTCATCTGAACCACTTGCTGACAGAAATTGCTATAATTTTCAGAAACACAATTCTTTAATAATTTGCAAAGGGATTTTTTTTAAGTTGATCTAAATAAGTTGCTATTTCCCTGCTTAAAAATAACAAAACACACAGTGATTTTTACTTTTTAATTTCAACAGAAGTCGGTACCCCTCCAAGAGTTCTATGTATTCCTAATCAGTATGAGAACATTGCAGATGATTACCTTGATTAGATTTTCTCTCTCTGAGTATTAATAAGATTATTTAAGAACACTACTGCCTTCCTTTTGCAGCACAATCCCCATATGAGAATTTTCTACATATAAAAATCTATATTTAGCATCTGTCTATGCTGCCTATGAACAGGTAATGGAAGGGAAAGGTCATAGAAAATTTTTTGGCCTTCAGGGAAAGCAGAAATTTGCAGTAAAATTAGGAAGAAAACTACCAGTCATGTTCATGTCAGACAGCCCACATGCATGTTTACTCACAAAATCCTTGCAGAAATTTTGCAATTTATATTCTACCAAATATATACATATTATACAGACTTTTGGGCACCACTGAGGAGCACTGTCAACAACTGAGAGGGAGAGGAAGAACTAAGGTTTCAAGATGAAAAAGATTGCTGTAAAATGTAAATTCTTAATGAAATTAAGCAAATTATCTCCCATTTAAATGCTCAAGGAAAAAAATATACAAATAAAAGAAAAATTCTCTACCAGTATTTTTTTTTCACAGCAGAAATATAATCAAAAAGTCTTTCCCACTAATTTTGCAGAAATAAAATAATCCAACACTGAATATTCATTTTCAAACTTTTCATGGAGATTTAGAACATGTAAAAGTTCTATTGCTCCAAAAGTAATCTCATTCCTTGATTTAATCTTTTTATAATGGTTCCCTTATCAGTTTCTTGAGGATTCGAACAAAATATGAAGTTTGAAAGATTCTTTAAACAGAAAATAAAATATGAACTGACCCAATTATTTTAATTCATTTATATGTTATGTTTACATTATTTTTTTTCCATCAGTGTTCCCTTTAACCTATATTCATAAATCCAAATGAAAATATTTGGCTCTGGGAAATGAAAAATGCTGTTGTAATACTAACAGACTAAGGATTAAAATTATGGGTTTGTTTAGGCTTTATATCCAAAATCTGTCCCCAAGCTTGCTACAGCTTTGAAATCATTCCTCAATACACCAGCAACCAATACCTACAGATAATTTTGAAGTTACAAAAATGCTCACCTTGCTGTCTCCCTCCACTCTGCATCCTCTCCTTCACGCCAACAGATCTCATCAAGCTCAGTGAAGAGATCGTGAGGAATATGTTCCTCATCATCATCTTCTGTTCCAAGAATAAACTGCACCCTTTGTGATGGTGTATCTGGAGAAAAATAAAAATATCAAGTCCAAACCACCAGCTTTTTGCCCTGAGAAAACAAATTTTATGAGATTATCCAGATGTTTTCATGCATATCACTTACTACCACACAAAAAACATTACAGTTCTGCTGTAAGAACATTCATTTACACACAAATACATTCAGATTGAGACCTCTTCATTTACTATAGTTGTCAAGTCACTTTTCAAAAAAGTCCTCCAAAGATTTAACCTGATATACAGAAACAGGGTGTACTGGAAGCTGGAATGGTATCCCCCAGAAAAAAAAAAAAAAAAGGAAAGACACACAGAAAGCAGCACAGATAAAGCTGAATACAGCTGATACAAGTCTTTTGCTCCAGTGTTAGGAAAATCTACTTTGCCACTTCATAAGTCTACATCTGCAGATCTAGCTGAGGTCATAAAGATAAAACACTAGATGAGAAATCCTTGCTGTAGGAGAAATAAACCAAATGGAACCTGCTTAATGTAAATATAGACATTTGCAGACTTGACCCTTGACCCTTTGTTAACGCTTTCTACTTGATTAGGCTGCTTGAGACACACAACTTCTTAATCTGTCCCAGCTTCCTCATTTTATTCTTCCTGTCTTCCCTTTCAATACTGTTACTGATTAATTTTCTTCATAACCTTTCAGTGCAGATGGCTAAATATATTTTTGAAAACATACTATTGTTTTTTTTACTCAAAAAATTCACAGAGCATCTTAAAGTACATATATATTGAATGTTCATAGCTCAAGTGCTCTATTAAAAAAATCCCACATCTTATTTGCTTATTTAAATGCAAATCTCAAATGAACAAACTCTGATGAAGCGCAGCCTCTCTAGCAACGCATAACTGCTTTTTCTGCTAAGGTATTTTAGATTTCTGAAAGGGACCAAAAGTCCTTTGTGAGAGCTGAGAGAGGCCAGGCTGCCAGTCAACTGAAAAACTGATTATCCAGCAGAACACCTCAGTGATTCCTTGAACATTGTCTAAATGAAGTTCAGCTGTACAACGTATTTGTAAGACAAGCTATAGTGCTCCAGCTAACAGCAAAGAGCATCACTACACAGGGTCCTAAAGCTCTTTGGATTTGGGAGAAAATGAGATGATAGCACCCACTGAATGCTAATTAAAGAGAAAACACAGCTCTGATCCAAATAAATTAAATGGGCCACTGACACAGAAAATTGAATTCAGCAATAGAGATATCTTTTTGATAGTAGTACTAAACTTGCTAGAGCAATGAAACACAAACAATACATGACAATTTTCACCTGAGGTCTATTTGCCTTAACAGAGTGAAAAGATCTAGTGGAGTAAAGCCTATTTACTCCTTCACAAAGCAAGGAAATTAAACCCAAGGAGAAATACAGGAGAGAAAGAAGAGATGTTTGGACTCGGGTACTACAAAAAAACAGAGAATGGAACTGCAAGGGGTACAGCCAAAGAAATTACTTTTGGTGAATCACTGAAGAACAGCAAGAAACTCCTCCACTTCAACTTTCTTTGCTTTCTCGTCTCTCTTACTATTAAGTCCTCTTTTTTCTTTAAAAAAGTTCTACTTTTTACTTTAAATCTGAGACCAGAAAGTACATTCTAGTTAAGACGTGCACAACTTTTTAAAACTCATTTCCAGAAGGATAAAATTCAGTGAGATATGAACTTAGAAAGGATTAGTGCATATGACTACTAACAGAACATGGAAAACAAGCTACTTTGGTAGAGAGCTGGACTGCAGCTAGAATCTGAGAATAAGCATTGCCAGGAACATCCTGTACTCTTGATAAAATCAGCACTAGAACTGATTTACAGCAACTGCTACTGTTAAGTAATAAATGAGCAGTGTGGCACAGCAGAGCTGCAGCTCTGTGACAGTTATGATCCTCATGAAGTACATGCTTTCAGTGTAGGAGGAAAAGCAGAGAATCAGAAACCTCTCGAAGTCAGGTGAGCAGTAACAAGGAATCACCTCACTGCAGAAATTTGCTCTTACTGGGTCTTCTGTGTAACAAGCTACTTGACTGACAACAGAGAATCAGAATCTTTCAGGATGAAAAGACACCTAACATCATCGGGACCAAGCACTGCCAAGTCCACCACCAAACCACGCCCCTAAGCACCACATTTATAGAAATGATGAAATATGCACAAAATTATCTTCTTCCTTGTTAACAAAGCAGTAAAAAAAGCTTCTAGATTCTTTCTTTACCGCTGTGATTTCTATTGACATTTGAAACCTGCAAGTCACAGCTTCATTTTCAGACAAGAGGAAACTGAAAAAAAGTTATCATTTGCTTTATGATACAATAATTTTATTTCAAGGACAAAACCCTAAAAGACGTAAACAATAGGAAAATTATAATAAAAACAACAGATATGTGGGTTCCATTTATAAAACTGAATTAACAGGACTATTCATGAGCAATGCCAGATAGCTTTGGCTCATATTCATAGGAGTAATAAATACCAAATATGTCATTAATGTGCTATATAGAAAATTAGTAATATGTGATTCAAAATCAGTACGGAAGAATACTTCAATTTCTGACTGTCAAACTGTGATAACTTAATCCTCAGTGCAGAAGCATAATATTTGTAAACTAGGACACAATGTTTTCTGCAGTCTAGGCAAACAGAAATTGGCTTGAATATTATTTTTGTCTATCCCTACTTCAAGTAGCACAGCCAGCATAAAAAAAATGTCCTTCATACTATTATTGCTATTTCTAAAAAGTAATGAGAACAATCTAGATTACTCTTTAAAAAAATTAATGACTGAGAGTAATCAGTTACAGTAGTATTTCTATCACTGTAGTTGTTTTATATCAGAGTTATCAGAAGGAACATGATTTTAAAATTTCACAATAAGCAGCTGATGATTCTCCCAAGTAACTTCTTCATTACTAATTCAGGAAGTCCTCCACGACCAGCTAGAACTAAGTAGAAAGCCTAGCACACAACAGGAGCTGGGGTACCATCAACAAGCACTACTACTTGGCTAATGAGCAGGCTCAGTCAGGAAAATTGAAGCAGCTTTGTGATTGCTGTGGCTCCACCAGCCCCTCTGTTTTATCCCCGGCTTTCTCTGGGCTTGTGCTCATTTCATGAGTGCAGCACTTGCATCCAAACTACCTCTGATACCTCAAATTCATTCCATGCATGCAAATTTTGAGTATTCCACATTTAAATATCTGGCTAATTCCACTGGCCTGATAAAAGGGTAAAAATTAAGACCTGGCAGTAAAGCTATTGTTGCACACACAAATTTCAAAGTGGGACTCAGTGCTGTAGAATGGGAGTGACCCTGCAGAAACCTGATATATTTATCTATATTATGACACCTTGTACAGGCATCAATAACCCTAAAACAAATTCAAGATGTGGGCACAGACATACCATAAGAGCAGATGTGAAAGTCAGAGTTTCTAATAACCTAATTCCCAGAGGGAAACTAAGAGCTGCTCCCTGGAACAGTGCTGAGTGGAGGTAGTGGCAAAGAGTGTCCCACAACACCCACACATGCAAAACACAAGTGAAATGGAATCATAACTGGCATTTCCCCCATTCAGAACATCCCTAAGTGCAACCAAACTCTGGGTCAGGGCTGCTCCCTCTGGCCTAAGGGAACAAGGTAAAATCAAGACTTGGTCTGGGGTAACAAAGGAGGGTCACTCTCAGTCCCTTGATGTAAATTCAGCCCAGCAAACATTCTGTTCCACTACACCAGTCAGAGTAACCCACACCTCCTCAGTGAGTGCCAGGGTTTCACTGGGACAAACCTCCCTGCCATCAGGCAGAACTGCACATAATCCACCAGGTGATGTCACAAACAGAAATATAGCTTTCAGTACATAGAGAAAACACATCTAAATTCTGTCCTCTGTTCTTGATAAACTCTAGAAAGAGTGCAAAAATACAGTAACACTCCCTGTATTTCTCAGCTTGTCAAGCCTGCATTTAAGGGTAGAATTAGTAGGCAAATACTTCTTACTGGGGTCAGCAGATGAACAATTAAGAGATTACATTTTCACCATTAGAAAACATGGTAACTATTAAATTAAAACTTTCATTACAGAAATTCACATAGGGCAGTATGCAACATATGCAAGATTCAATCCGTGCTTTGTGCTCTTGTACATCCACATTAAAATAATATTAAATATGCAAACTATTTTTTATTACTCACTGCACAGGACAAACAGCAGACTGGGAGTTCACAAGTATAACACAGTTGACATTAATAACAATCCCTCACAAGCCAAGGGGAAATGGTATGGAAAATTCACAGGACCAGAGAAAAGAAAGGATCATTTCAGACACAAACATTCATCATCCTTCTGATTGCACTCACCACAGAAGTGGTGGATGGGGACTCTCCCCTGACCTCCTTCCTTCACAGATTGGACCCTACCCTTAGCTCAGCAATCAGTACAGGTAGGGATCTTTTATTCAATGTTATTAATTATAAAAGTTTTAGTAAAAATTTAAACTAAATTTGCATTATTAAAGCCCACATGAAACAACCAACATCCATACAGGACACTTCTGAAAGTCTCTTCACAGACCTTAGAAATCCCATGTTGCTGGGAGAAAGTATTCCCTTAGTTATGCTCTGGCACTTTATTCCTGCAGGTACAGTCTGCTTCAGGGAACTATCCCAGCATTTTCTTGACATTAATTATTTCCATCAACCCAGGACCATGGCAAATAATCATATCTTTTGGATCTGACAATATGGACAATTCCTAAGCTTTAATTATCTTCTTTTTGTTAGATTCTTAAAACTGCAGTTATGATACATTATTTTAATCCAGATTTGCAGCAATCTGTGCCACAGCTGCTCAGAGATTTAAATTTCTGAGTTCATTGTTCATCATACAAGCCTATAGTTAAGAGTAGGTGAATTCTCTCTCCTAACAGCCATACTCTTTACAAATAATTAAATTTACCTCACTAATAACCCTTCAGCACTTGAGTTTAAGTACCAAATATACCCGGCTGAGTCTTTTAGATTTACTTTCTTCAGGTCCCTCAACAAAGCAAAAGAAGCCCCACTTTGCAACTCACATTTTTTGCCTGCATTGCCTTCAGAGCCTTTCCTGAGCTGTGTGTGCAGTCCTGTGTCAGGCTCACCTCCAGGGCTGCTCCCCTTGCCTCGCCACGTCCAATATCATGAATTACAAATTTAAGCCTCTTTAAAACTAGGGATTACTAAATCCAGATTTCTTAAAAGAACAAACCAAACCTTCCACAAGCTTCAACAGTGTCTACTCATACAGGACACACATGAGGCTGTAATCAAACCCCAGCTCTCACAGCTGTGTTCACTTTAACCCTCAACAAAACCAGTCCTTAAAGACAGAGCCAAAACCTTCCTATTCCACAATTTTAAAACAGCTATTAAATATCTTTAACTCATGAGGACTAAAAAGCTGTTTCATTGGCTACAGGCAAACAGACATCAAAAAAGCCACTGAAAACTGCCACTAAAATCCACGTGCACACAAGCAAGAGCCACCCCACCAGGCAAAGGGAAATCTGCACCAGGCTTTCAGTGCCACCACGACTCAAGGCACTGATGGAGCCTCGTGGCCCTGCAGCTCACAGGGGCTGGCACCCATTGCTCTCACAAACAGCACCAAGGAGATGCCCCAGGCTAGAAAGAGCTTTTTTTTTATCAAATGATTTTTCATTTGCATCAAGTTCCTAATTGAATTCCCAAGCAGTCACAATACTTTACCCCACAAGGAAAACTGTGGAGAAGGGGAGCTTAAGGCTGAAATGAAACTGGGGCCTTAATTACAACAACAGCATTTCAGCTGAGAACAGTAAACCTCTCCAGTAAAACAAATAGCACTAGTGCATTTTTAACTAGAGTAGATAAATTCGCTGAATTTCTCCTTCTCTTCAAAAAGAAGAAACTTAAGAGATAAGATGGTGAAAACCTAGAAATCACTTAGCTTACAATTTTTACTACCAAAAAACCCTCCCAATGTGCAAACCATCAAATCTGTAAATTGTGTCATTACAGGCACATCATTATTGGAAAATGGAAACACCTTTTACAACATCATCTCATTGAGAGGCAACAGAGAGAGAGCAAGAATCAGGTGTAGGGAAAACCTGAGTAATTGATCTGTGCCCCTAAATGACTGGGCTCTCTTTCATTCCACTAAGTACATATTCTGCATATTATTTGTCTAATCTGGAGTTATCTCTGAATCTGTACACTGAGAACATTTGGGTTATTTTTGAAAAATGACAGTAGGAGATAAAAAAAAAAAGCTAATGAGCCAATGTCAGAATGTTCTAAAAAAAATCTATTCTCTGCAGAAACCTTCCCAGAAAATAGCTGGTACAGCTTTACCAGCCAGGATTCAAAGGGATTACCAGGAAGCTTCCCCCTATTGTCATTATAATGACTGGAGGTGTTTTCTCACCCATGCCAATACACACTTAAAGGAATTGGTTTTTACTGGACAGGAACCAGGTGGCACCTGTGACTCTGCATGGGCCCACAGAGCCCCACAGCACAAGGTGCACTGCACAGCTCCCTGGAGCAGTGAGAGCTGAGCAAGGGCTGCAAGTAATGCTGCTGCACAGATAAAGTTATAAATTATACAGTTATAGATTATGACAAAAAATAATGCTTTATCCCATGCTGGGTTAACTGAGCACTGTCGAGCACTTCATGTCTGAATATTTCAGGTCTTTACTTGTTCCAGAATCTCTATTATTCAGTGGTTGGATCTTTTGCTTTTATTATATCTCCTTTCATACTTCACTGCTTCAAAACACTGCTAATTTATTCTCTTGTATCATAAAAATCCTTATGTATTTTTCTGACTTACTTCAAAGACTGTTTTCCATCAGTTGGTCTCACAGTGCTTATTTTCTCCATCTTTTCTTCTTGCACCTGCTCATCAAAATGTTTTTTTCTTTCCCCTCCTCCCTCACAGTTCCCAAGCATACAGCCTTCTACTATTTGGCAGAGAAGCATTAAAAGGTGTCAATGGAAAGATGGAGCTAAGTATTTCTGCTTGCTCAATTAAATCAGAATGGTTTATAAATTAAGGCACTAGTTTGGATCTACTCTCTCAGGTAATACAATCCCTCATATTGAGTTATGCATCAAAAAAGGAAGTGTACTTGTCTTCCCTCAAGCTTCCTTCACTTCAGGTTACTGTTGGAAACTTGTAGTCATGGGCAAGAACAGCTAAAAAGCTGTTCTGAGGTTTACTAGGTTCAGATTTAGTGTGGGAAGTATCTGTTGCTCCCTCTGTGCAAATAAAGCGTAGAAAAATCATGCTTATATTCTCTCTGAAGGCAATGCTTTGCCCCAGGCAGCACAGCAAGTTGTCTGTAACTCCTGTAAGGAAAAACCATAGTGAAAGAAGGAGGTGTATATAGACTACTATTAATCTCTGTATTATTTTGTCTGCCTGTTCTGTATGTGATTAACCTCACCATCACTGCAGCATTTTAAGATTTGCCTTGATTATGCAAATCACTTTCACTCTTGTCTATAGAATGCCACATTTCTGCCTGGATGGACCAATGTCAAAGCTCAAAATCTGTTTCAATGGCCCAGCTTCCAGGAGTCAGATAGACAAAGGGGCAAACTCTCAAAATTTACTATTCAGATAATTATTCAGGGTGAAAAGACTAGATATTTCTAGATTTGTGGTTCTATTTGGATTCTTTGAATTGCTATCAACCAAGCACTTTGAAGAATATCTTCAGCAGTCTGGATCCAGAAAAGATTTCCATGTTTCTGGCCTGTAACTTGTCTGTCAAGTGACACCACTTACACCCTTGAATTGGTAACTATAATACCTTAAAAGTGAAATTGTGACTTCAAAAACTGCAGATCTCTACTCATTTCTTGAGGTACACCAGAGGACAAGTGCAGTGAACATCAAGCTACAAATCTACTTCAAAACTATCTTTTTTCATATTACTGCTATTTCACCCTCAGAAATCCTTTGAGCTGATAGGCTGATTTACCTAACACAGAATTTTGTTGTACATTGCATTTTACTGTATGCACAAATGTCAAAGACTATTAAGAACAGATTCAGCCAGTTAATTTCTTTTATTTTTTTACTTTTGACATTAAGAAGGACACAAGCCTAGGTCTCCAGAAGTTGAAAGAACAGAGCTAAGTTCTCAGCCAAAATGTGTCACATGCTGGCACTTAAATAAAACCAGATGACTCAACAGAAGACACTGTTTCATAGTTCAAGATATCTCACTTCTTGGCTAATGTAACTTTCAATTGTTTCTTTTTAATCTGACTTTATATGTATATATGCATATTCTTTTTGAAAACTGTTTTAATAATTTATGAACTTTGTTTTTTTCCAAGAAACTGGTTTCAATACAGTATTGGGTCTTTGTACATTTGAAATCCATTCCAGACAGAACCACCACAGCCAATTTTTTCTTCACTGTTCAGTTTTCAAAACATAACTTGTATCTGCTAAGTTTGAAAAAGTCTTGACTTTGTTTTACTCTCAGGATAATAAACCATTGTGCAAGATTTGAGAATTTCAAGCTCTAACCATCACCACTTACAACATACTTGCTCAAAAGTTTTCCACATATATAATACAAATTTCTGATTAAAGGAAAGTCTTATTATAATTACTATTCTGTACCCTGAAATTACACTGGTACGTTTCCCTAATGATTTAAGAACACACTAGCAAATTATTTTCTACACATGCTTCCATTATATTTTAAACACTTTCCATAGCATTGGACATTTCATCACATGCACTTTTTTATTTTTGAACAGCATGTAATATTCTCATTTTTTGAGACAAAGCTTGACTAATTTATCAATTACTACCTTCTTCTCTTCTCTGTAATGTTTTCTAACTTAAAATTTTGAGAACTTTAGGAGTTTCCTATCAGGTTTGTTTACTGAAAGGTATTTTTCCCTGCTTTTTCCTCAAGTCCACACTTAGCAGATTCTTGTTACAATGGCACGTTTACAGTGTCATGTTAGGAAAAAGGTAAACACAACCTAGATTATGGTTTGAATCTCATAAAACACTGCAGCTTCAGTAGCATCAACATCATTACAAAACTAATTGTAAAGGACCATGGCTCTTCTATGTTACATTTTAGGGGCAGACACTCCAGAGCCTACCCTGAGGGCAGCTGGTGCCATAAAGCACTTTCCCCCTCAGTGGTGGCTGCAGTCTGTCTTAGTGAGAACACTTAGGAACAGCTCCCACAGTGCTCCTTCAGTGCTGGAAGCTACTGAACTTCCTCATGCATTGACTGCCACTGGCTGCTGTCCCTCAGTGGATTTGTTCAAAGGAACGAATCACCAGCAGAGGCTCTGGTGGATTCTCCAAAACCCCTGCTAATCGTGTCCAAGTGATCACAGGACAGATTATGCACAATCATGCTGACATTTACTACTTAAAGACCTACCCAAAAATAAAATTTGTCTTACCAAAAGGAGGAGATTCTCTCCCATCTTCTAATCCTGAGTCCCGCTCTCTGTCTCTCTTTCTGTGTTTATGCCCGCGGTGCCGATGGCGTCGGTGACTTTTTCTTCCACCCAGTGGCACATGAACCCCAATGAATAATGTTCGATGGCCTACAGGCAAAAAAAGGTGTCTTTGAGAAAGAAACTATGTTATAACAACAATATAAATATCCTTAATAGCATTAATGGTATCATTCTTATGATAATTTTGAAGTCACATAATATTGATTATTCTAATGTTAACAGTCATAACAGTATTGACTTGAATAAAGATGATTAAGCATCACAGATACACAACCCCTTGATACAGGAAGAAATTCCAGTACTGAAGTCCTTATGATGCAGTGCCAGATTTATTTATTTTTTTCCTTTCAAATTTGCATCTTTGTATGTGAACTTTCATTAAAGCCAGACAGGTGTTCTGTTAAATGTCTTCCAAAACAGTAACATAAAGAGACACATGGATCTCTTTGGATTGAACATTTGGTAAAGTTGCTGTTTGCTTTGTGTGTACAAGAACTTTACCAAACTCATTCCTATTTATGAGCAAAACCTTGACAGAATTCTTGTGGGAAATTCAATGAATAGAAAATGAAGAAAAAAAAATTGAAAAAACAATAAAATACTATGTAAGCTAGAGCACAAAATCCCTATACCATTTTACATGCTCACATCATAAATGTATTGCTGGTATCTTAGGTTGCTTTCATTTCTTCTGTGTTGTTTTTTTAAATACATAAGAAGGTACATATTGCATGCCTGCTGCCTTCAAGCCTGATGAATTTTATGTTGCTGATCAAGCCCAAAATATTTAGGTCTCTTAGCTATGTGGGCTAACAGGATCAAAGCACAGTAAAGCATTTAGAAGGGGGAGAGCACAGCAGAAATGTGCACTAACCAGAACAAATGGGAAAGGAATCATGACTCACTACAGGCAGGTTCTTCTACATTTACTCAGCAGAAAGACAGAGCCCAGATTACTCATCTCAAATAACATTATTTTCTCCTTGAAATGAACACAACACAGCGCATGGATATTTGCTGCTTTGCTGTAATCATTCAGCAGTGTCAATCACCTAAAAAAGGTCAAGAACACTAAGCTAAGGTAGCACATGATCCCTAATCCCATAGAGACTCCAGACGAGGCAGAAAACACAGCAAGGCAGCAAGTGTCAAAAACATCAAACAAATTCAATACTGACAGAAATTCTTTGCAGAGGCAGAGCTAAAAAAGCTGAAGAAAAGACTCTGGACACCACACCAGTTACTTCCCTAACTTTGATCCATGTAGAGGAGGCTAGAAAGAAGAGACATCAATTTTTGGCAGACTATTCTTGTAGAGTCAGGAGATCTTCCTAAAACAATGCCCACTAGTTGAAAAAAATATTTATTTATTTATTAAATACCTCTTTCTTTCTTCTTATCACATTTAACCCAAGAAATGGTTTAAAGAGAACTGCTGCCTTTTGTGTATTTCAAATGCATTGCAGTCAGTAGTGCATGACAAATGCAAAAATTCATTAAAAATATACTGAAGGACATGAGTAATGTAGTACTTTACATTTCCTTATCCCCCTCCTTGGATAGAAGAAAAAGCAAAACAACATTTTGAAAGGAAGGTTTACTGCTCCTAAGACTTTAGTAATTTCCAGAGGTGCAAATAGATTGCTTTTTTAATTTAGTAGCTAAGTACATTCCTGCTGCTTTGTGATAGAAGTGGGCATGCTTATCCTAGTTTTCTCCCACGTCAATGATCAGATTGTACCTGCATCAGGAAATGCTGATTGAGACTCACATTTCAATTAATTTCCAGGGCTGAAAGCAGTACTTGAGTCCAGACTGTTCTTTATTCAGTACACTGGGATACAGTGCCAGAATGTTCGTGTGTGTGTCTGAATGCCCCGGCAATTTTCCTTATAGAGACACAATCAGTTCACACTGAAAAAAAACACCAGGAACCTGGAAACTGAAATAGACATCAGGAAAAAGCGAAGTGGATTTTACTCTTTCTGTGTGAACCTACTGAGACCAGCAGGGTGCTACCTAGGAATAATTTCAATAAACACATGGAGAAAGGTAGGTGCTTGTAACAAGGTTCAGACAAATAAGAGGAAAAGAAAGTGACAGGGGAAAAGCAATAGTTCTCTACAGAAAATCATAGAGCAAAAAATCTGAGAGTTAAGTAGTGGTTTATTAAAAGATCACAACTGTGGAGCAAAAAGAGACCATCTGGGAACAAAAGAGTAATGAATTCTGAATTGCTGACAAAATGACAATGAATGATAGAAGCAGCAAAAAAAGAAAGAGGAAATACAAAAGAAATCAAATTACTGTATTACCTTACTTCAAGTAACCTTTTCATGGTAGGTATTATGAGCTAGAATGTAATGTACGCTTTTCTGTACAAATTGTCCAAGGCATTATTAAACAAGAGTTTGCAGAGAGCTCTCTAAATTTGCCAAGACTAGAAGGTCAAACATGGACAGAGCAGGGCAGATCTCAGGAAAACCTGACTAAAATTTCTAACAAGAAAGGGCATCTACAGCTGAGTGAACTCAGGATCCACCAGGATATCCACTATCCAGGATATCTTTAGAGATAATAACTGATCATATATGGGCTTTTCTTTCATTTATCTTTGAGAACATTTTTGTGTCTTTTATTATTTACTTCATCAGGATGCCAAGTTAAAATGACTGAATATTGCTCAAATATTGTAAAATAATTCTGCTCTGCCATATATTTTCACAGGACCTAGCTCAATTAGATCATAATTTCTCATTCTTTTGGCAAGGCTGCAAAGACACTAAAGTATGGGAAATAGTAACAACTGCAGGTTACATCAGGGTGCAAACTATTGACATCAGGTACAACCTAACAGCCATTCTCACACAAAACTGACCGGTTTAAGAGGTGACCATAACACATTGCTCTCCCTACCAAATGGGTGTGGTTTTTGTGTTAAAATTGTTTTTGGAAGAATGGGAGGCACTGGGGCAAAAAAATCTGTACTCTTAGCATTCCATTAAAAAGATCTTATTTCCACTAAATTATGGGAAATATTTACAAATCCTTTCTCTCCATCTCCATTTTCCCTTGAAATGTCACATCACTCAAATAATTGTACTGGGATTTCCAGAAGTACCTAAGTTAAGTCATCAAGCACCATCAATTATAATGGGTTATGTGTTTTCAGAGCTTTAGAAATCCCACTATATTTCTTTTTCTTTCCATTTATTTAGTGCATAAGATAGGTAGCTAGGATAAGCTTCTGGTTTTAAAAACCCAGAATGCCAGGTTCTAAAAACCATTTCTAGATGTTACTTTGGTCATTCTCAAGGGATATGCAGAAAATTCTTGCTATTCTGAGCCCAGATTTTTAGATTATTAATTTGCTATTAGGTTCCTAAAATAAATATAAGTGTAAGGAATAATTTCTCCTTTGAAACTCAGCAACTCCAAATAACACTTCTACTAAAGATTTCATTCTAAGAAATGTCTCTGCAAGACATATTCATATTAATAATATATGCTTCATATCTGTCTTTTCTAGGGCAACAATTTCATACCTCCACAAACTGAAGACACAGCAGAATAATTTTTTTCTTCAAAAGTTATGGAGAGATTCTGATTATTCCACATGGTTATATGCACTTTCATCTGTCTCAAAGATAATTATAATTAATAGGACCCCTTTTAAATGTTTTATAATATCATTTGGATTGGATTTAATGTAATTCCATAAAAATTAAAAAAGAATACTTTACAACAAAGGTTCTTGTTTCTTCAGTCCTTAAATACTTTAACTCAAGGAGTGTTTTAATGCTCTGAAGGTAAACCACAAGCTTCTTATGCTATAAATGCATACATTTATATTAACTTTACATTTATATACTAACTTTATATTCTGGGTTTTGTTCCCCAGCTATATGCAATTTGATTCAGAATAGTCTTTTATGAAAAATAATATTTTTACAATTTACCAGTGGATGTGTAGCACTGTATAAATGTCATTGCAGAGGAGATCAATTCCGTGCATTGTATTTCTTTAATAAGCATTCACATTGTAAATAATCTTTGTGTATTACTGTATTTTCTCAGCATGTCTCTTTTTAAAAATTACTTGCTCCTAAATCCTCATACTGAAAATACTAACGGATGTGTTCGTGTTTCACTTCCCTAGCAGCACATCTGGAATAAATCAACATTTGAGTTCAGAGTGTGTTTTTGCAAGGACAAAACCACAGCCTTTCTATGATAAAACACTACTGATGCTAATGTGGGGTTAATAGAAAAACTCAGAAAGATCAGATAAATCCTATGGCTCACTGATATCTGAACCAATTCTTACTTTTTAAATTGTAACATAAATTAAATACAGCACAAAGCATGGAGAAGAGCCTCTCTCAGCATGGAAATTCTTTCAGGTCTTCATGTTACACCAGGAATGTGGAACTCACAAAGATACTTTAGAGCTTCTTAGTGTGCCAGCTCAGTTGGTGACAATTGTGTAAAAAAATGGCTGTCCTGGATCCAAACATCCATGAGCACCAGATGCTCAGGGTCCATGTGCTTGTGCTGCCTTCCACCTGGGATTATCTGAATCCGCCTGAGGCACCTGCTGACACCAAGGCTTTCAGACCCCTGCTCACAGGCATGGAGGGAAGGGGCAGATAAGGGAACAGATGGGTCTTGAAACACCTCCAGAAAGAGCAAATGCAGGCTTCTGTGACCTACTGAGGAAACACATTGCAAAGGCAAGATGCCTTGAGAAAGAATTCTTTGCCAATAGCTCAAGCCAAGTTTCAGCTGACTGCTGACCTCAGCAGGACCGAGGGGTTTCTCCCTCCTCTGGAAAACACTCAGGGCCTTGAAGTGTCTCCTGTGCACTGACAGCTAGAGCTGAACCAAATGCAATTTTTCATCCTCTCAAAAATGAATAGTGGGGTAGAGACAGAAAACCATCAGTCCATGCAGGGTTAAAAAAAATTGCTTTTTTCCTTACAGGAAAGAAAGTGATTATGGTGAATTGTGTAGGAGTAGAAGTACATGACTCATGATTCGTTATTGTACTGCAGCAGGGAGACAGAGCTGGAGAAAAAGCAGAAAGGACAAAAGCAATCCTTCCAAAATCAACAGCTTACATTGCTGTTTGTGGTTATGGTTTGCCCAAAACCCATTTTTCACCTTTTTGCTGCGCTACAATTTGGAGGAACTGACAAGAAAACCTTCAAAATTTCTTTGAGATTGTACATATAATTTATATTCTAGAGTAGATTACAACAGAAATTATACAGAAAAAATAAAAACAACCCTGACCCAAGGTAAAATTAAAGACACACTGAATGTGGAGGATAAGAGCATCTCACTGAAGTCATTAAAGTTAAGGACCTTTTAAAGAGCCTCAATCATTCACTGCCCTCCCAAAAAAACCTTGCATTTTAGCAAAAGATTTTTCCAGATTGTAGGTGGGCTAAAACGTACTTCTTTACCAGCACTCATGTTTCAAATTCCCTAGATCCCTCCAGAAGAATCCAAAGGTGTTGTATGTATGGTTCCATCATCAGATCATGACCTTGCCAGACAGAAAAAAAAAACCAGCAGACACAGAATATAAAAGAACCTGCTCAGATACACAACTCTTTCTTCTGATGGAGAGTGAAGCTCACTGGAGGGAAGAATTTGACCTATATTTCTAAATCAGCAGCAAGCCAAAAAACAAAACAAAAACAAACAAACAAAAAAAAAACCACACTCAGTACAAGTACAACTGTGTGTTAAAAATGAATGCTTCTATCTTCTCATGCAATTTAGCAGCTTTCACCAACAATGGCAAATTAGTTTATGTCAGTTTCATCTGGGATTTCACAAAGTGAAGTATTTGAATATATTTGTCTCTACAAATACTGAAAAGGTTTCATGTTTGTGAAGCTCAGAGCAAATTCAAACCAAATTCACAACCAAATCTTATCATCAGCTAAAGACTGTGGTGTTCAACCTACACTGTGGCACTTGTTTGTGTCCATTATTTCATTATTCATAATTTCCAGGAGATTCTGTGAACACATCCTTCAGACTTATTCATGAATCCTCAAGGCGAAACACCTTCTCACTAACAGAAACTGCTGAGGAGGGACAAGGGGAGCAAAGGGATCAAACCAGGTGGCCGCCAAGACAAAAGGAGAAAAGTGAGATCTCAAGCAATATTGAATTACTTAGGAAAAAAAAAAAAAAAACAAAACTAGATGAGAGGCACTACAGAAACATGTGCCTTAGGAATCACAAAGGGAACAAGCTTGAATATGTGATACCTGGTAGGCAACAAAATGAAAGAGCAACCTTTCAGGTGCAGACAAAGCCAAACCATTCTGGACTCTGCTTCCACAGCTTTTATTGCTCCCATCGAAGCGCGGCGAACATCGCTGCAAGGAGCACGAGCGAGGTCAGAGCCAACGTCAGCACGAGCAGGGCACCCCAGGGAAGCACAGGCAAGGAAGCTCGGAGCAGGGGATCTGTACTGACATGGTAACAAATGATTTGCAGTAGGCTGCAGCACCCTGGGAGCCAAGGGGAAGGGAAGTCTCAGTTGATGCTCCCGCCTGACCAAGCAGAGCCGGTGTCTGACTTGTTTCTACAGTGAGGCACAGGTGAATCAAGGCCACGTTATTAAAATTTATATTCTTTCAGTCCTGTGAGCTGCTAGGTCCTATTAATTTCCAGGTAAATAATGTCAGTGGCAGACAGGTGTGCTATGATGTTATTTCTACAAAAAAGGTCCAGTCTCTGAGAATAAAAGGCTACTTAAACTCAAATCTAAAAAGAAAAAAAATAGTAAAATCATTATTTTTAAAAGGGAATAATTAAGTACTCTGGAGTTTCACCCTTTTTGGTCAGCACCTACTATCAAAATTATCCTTCATGCAGGTTGTTAATTACAAAATATCACTACAAAATTTATAATTAATTTTTGGTTTATTAAGTTTAAAATCTCAGCTTCTGCATCATTCTGTGTTGCACTAGTCATATTTATATTCTAATTAAGCTTGAAGGTTTTTTATGACTTTCAGTAAGCAATCCACGTAATCTGAATTTTGTAAAAAGTGTCAGGAGGCATATTCTGATGTACAGTCATGCATATACTGGATACAGTGTTTTATGTGTCCTCAGAGATATGAAACATGGCAAACTTGATTTCCCCTGAGGCAAATTTTCCCATGCCACTTAGGCAGATTAAATGAATGAAACATAAAAAGCTTAAGCAAAATCTTGACTTCTCTGAATCAACGATCATTTTGCCATTTTCTCCAACAGAGCCAGAATTCATCCCTGATTCATGCTGGGACCTTCACCTAACAATCAAATCCCCACCCATCTCCCTGTTGAAGCTGCTTCTCAAACCAGGCCACAGTAATAGCCGCAGCAGTTCTGAAATACTCTCACAAAAATCCTCAATCTGCAGCTGAGCACCTCCAGCAAGGAGTCCGTGGCACAGTCACTCCTCCCCTCAGCTAACACGGTGGGCATAAAGAAAAGGCCTTGGCCATGCACATTTAATCCCCTTGCATATCTGCAGAGTCCAAAAGTCAGCATGTGACCTGAGAGAATCTGAGATCTCCCGCACAGAGCAATTTAAGTACTTCTGACCTATGAGATAAACAGTAGGTATATCCATCTGATCAGAATCTGCTCTTACTGAACATACATTGAAGCAATGGCAGCCAGCCAGACACAGCCCCATGGAGAAAGCTGAGAGCAGCTGCTGAAGTGCACATCTGTCCAGGAAAACGTGCCTAGCTGCCCTCAGTACACAAACATGTACAACCTGTCATTTTGCAATTAAATACCTGAGCATCCAGAATCAATGTCCAATTCTCATTTAGGAATTGGACCGATAGAAATCACCGATAGAAATGAGAACATATTTATTTCAGTAGGATTTTTGTCCTACTTTTGTCCTACTTTTCCTTATTGAAAGATAACATGCAAAACAGGTGATTATAACCAGGGAATATCATCTCTTTTTTTTGCTTTTAGAAATGCTTTCTCAGTCCCTCCATCAATGCAATAGTCAGACAAATGACCTATTCAATATCAGTGACTGATCTTGACCTTACAACTCACAAAAAATTAACTACGTGGAAAAATAATTCATGCTGAAAATCTGAATGCCAAAGCTCTGCAGACAATTCACCTCTGAAACACTACAAAACTTAAGTAAAAAGATACAATATGAAGCACTTAGTGCAAGTATCATTACCAGCACTAAGATGAGCACCATATCTCTTCTGTTCCCATAGGTACTGCAGTTCCTGTCTTACGTTCCCAAAGTTTTACTATACTGCTCAGAGAAAGAAAATACTGATCTAGAGAGACTGAGGCAAAAATCTATTCTTGTGTCCATTCTTCAAGGCAGGATTAATCACCACATCTTCATTCTTTCAGCAAGAAATGTATTTGCAATATGCTTATACAATGACTGCCTAAAATATGCCAATCCAAATATTTATTAGGCTTTGAAATTTCAGATGGAAATTTTAATACACATTTAAATCTGTATTTCTGGAGTTTGAATGTTGATAGTTTAATTTTTTTTAAAGACAAAATACTTATAATTATAAGATTTAATAAGAAGAAATTGAATACTGTTTTTCAGATTTAAACCTGTAGCTCTTTGTATGAATTGCAATTTTTGAAATGTTGCTGACACGGTGCCATTAAAACTTACACCGTGGCAAAGCTATTTTTCCCTAGAATATTCAGTAACTAGCTATTTACATTTTAAAATATAAACCCAATTAAATGTCTGTCAAAAAGCTAATTACGTAATATGTATTAATAGTCTGGTTATACTCTTTTTCTAAGGTATGCAATTAGCACCTGATTATTTAATTTCATATTTCATAGTTGTTATGTCATTAAGAAAAAGGTACATTTTTCAGCAGAACCCAACACAATGTCAGTGAGTGAAGCAGGTATTTGTGAGTCACATTCTCTGTTTCCAGGGGGAGAAGTGCCTAGATTTACTTCAAAACAAATGGACATGCTATTAACAGCAACTGGATATTAAAATCTGCAATGTCTTCAAAACTTATATCACTTGGTATTTTTGAATGTAGTGATTATACAGTTAAGGACAAACTGATCTGAACTTAGAGTGAGCATGAAATTATCTGAGAAAGCTAACTGCATCATGAAGGATTGATTCTACACGGAAAAATTGTTTTCTTAGAACATTGTGAAACAATAGGGTTTTATTTTTAATAAAAGCAGATATATTTGATAACTGCAGAATTTTTCAATATTCTAAATTTCATTCACATTGATGGGCAGTTTGTGGGAGTGTCACTGCCATGTTCCAATTTCTACTGATAACATCCTTAAGAGCATACCTTTGAAATAATATTTTCACTGATATTTCTCAGGAGCAACTCTATACATATAGGATGGTGGGGGGAAAAAGTAATTAAATTAAAGTTCTTAAATTATGTTCCACATAGTCACATGTGGAACATCACAGTAATTCTGACAACTTTAATGTGACTTAAGCTTATGTGACTGAGCTTAAAGATGTCATTCTGCAGAAAGCTGTCCATCTTTAAAATGCCACCTCACTATCATCAATAAAATGACTCAGCAAAAGGATATTTTTGGGGTTGACTCACCCCACAAAATCTCTGTGAGTCAGTACCATGGAGAAAGGGCGACAGGGAGCTCCCACTCTTTTTTTTAATAGGGTGTTTCTCTGAGGACACCAGATACAGTGGTTTCTCTTTGATCAAGGACACAATCAAGAAACTGAAGACCACAGATTAAACATGAGATTCAAAATAAGAGGTTTTGTGTTTATGCCCAAAACTGGCATTGCCAGCCTGACCCACTGGTACCTTGGAGTCACCAAATCTCTAAATGCCACCCTGAAATTTCTTACTGAGATCTATCCTTGCACACACCCAGACTTCCCCAGGCTGAGTAGAGAGCTACCTATCTTATACAGGCCACACTGCACAACATCCAACATCCTTCTGTGAGAGACAACCCCACACATACACAGCCAAGCCCTTCTCAAATCAGCTACATCTGCTTTTTGAGGGAGGCACTGCTGAAGGAAGCAGTAACACAGAGTTGCTGTGTTTCAATGGTATTTCAATGAAATCATCAATATGGCCAACATGTATCAGAGAACACAATGTTCATAGAGACAGAAAAAAAAAAGAAAAAAAAAATTATGAAGTAATCAATGGTAGGCATTTAGAAAACTCAATTCCCTGCACAGATGGAGATAGCTCTCTTTAGACCTGAAGCAGGGAACTTTTCAGATGTAGCATGTTGATCTTTTGGGCTAGTTCATGTGGATCTGTGTGGCAAAACCAGGACCTCCATGTCCCAATACAAAAAGCTAACAAAATCAGCCATTTCCAGTCTCAGGAAAGGGATATCATATGTGCAACAGAAACTCATTTTCATCATAACTATGACTTGGGAGCTCACACAACTCAATACAAGAGTTTAAATACAGTAGTAACCAAAGTTTGGGATACACTAAACAAACAGAAATGCAACTGACTCATTAGACCAGTATCTAAACAGTTGAACAGTTGTCATAATTTCTCACTTTCTTCTTCATGGTCAAGTTAGGTGGTTTCTGCAGTGGATATCAGTAAATATATATCCAATCTCTGACTTCTGTCAGAATGCTTTTGTTCAGCTGAAGATGTGGCTAGGCAACTACATGAGGATTGTAATGCAAATGTAGAAGCCTTTATAAGTACTAAATCAGCAGTCCTGCTTGCAATTGCATATTTGAAAGCTTAAAAGACTTATATAAAGTCACACATGCATATTCACAGGACTTGACCATAGATCACCAAAAACTAGCAAACTCCTTCCACCATCATCTGTTTCTGGATACTGCTGTGAGAGAAAACAGTATTTCTTTTTTTAAAATAAATGACAATATTCTGCTCTCTTGTCTCTTTGCATCCCTGCTCAAATCAATAAGTTTACACATTGGAATTACATTTCAGTACTTTCAGAAGAAAGACACAAAGCACAGAAAAATCATCCCTCACCTTCTAGATCTTCCTTTTCAAAATGTGTCTTGAGAATGGAGCGAGTTCCACCTCTATCCACAACAGCCTCTTCATCATTTCTCTACAAAACAGAAAAAAAGACAGATAAGCTACTTTTCATTTGGAAAATATTGGCAAGATTTACAGTACTATAAAACAAAGATGTTTTTAATATTTTAACTTTTCCAACTCAAGAACAAAAAGAGGTATAAGCATTTAATTTTACTTATTGAATCTATTTCTTTTCTATCAGTTTTTACTGAGGTATGATTACAGCTAACTTTGACATGCAAAACTTCTGGTAAAACCTGCAAGATGATGAGTAAACATGGGTTACTGGAAATCTGGAAAAACATGAGCCAGTAGGACAATGAAAGAGATGAGAGAAGAAATGTCTGATCAAGGTAGCTTTATTCTCGTGCACCTTAAGAAAGGGGTTGCACGTGTATTTTTGCCTTTAGACCAGGATCTTGAGCTACATGCAAAATTCCCTAACTAGTACTACTAAGATTTCTTACACTTCAGCAAAGCTGGACAATAACACTCAGTGACAATATGGTAAGAAATAAAACTAACACCATGAAAACAACTGGCTTCACTTACTGGTGAATTGCAAAGCCTTTGCTTTTATTTATAAACACCAAGCAGAATTTGGTATAAAGGCAGGCAGCATACATTAACAGCAGAAAACAAAGCTATTCTTCCTCAGGAACAAAGATTTCATGTTTCATTATATCCTGTAGTCATACCTGCATTTTAACTGTACCCTCTACTGTACTGTAAAAGTAGTACGTGATTAATTAGTGTATTGTACTCAGGCCAGGTAAGGTACAGAAATTACTGATTTTGTAATTTCTGACATGAAGAAAAAAAACCCAACTCATTTCCCTTAAGAGAAAAATATTCTAGGGATTCAACAACAAGACACAAGATGCTGTGCTAAAGTGAGTATTTGATTCACTACGAGTTTGACATCACTTGTGAAAAAATCCAGCCACTAAATACAGTCTATATTTCACAACATGAAAGAGTGATTTCCATTAAATTATTATGAAAAATAATGCATTATACAAAAGTACCAATTAATATATTTACTTGTAATTAGTAGAGGGGTTTTAGCAAGTGATATTAGAACTAGAACAACTTGATTTCAATACATAAAACTGGTATCTTAATGCCAGTCTGAAGCAAAGGGATTAAAATACCAGTGTTGCATCATAAATATACATCTATATATAGAATGCAATGGAATATAATGAGAAATGAAAGTCTTTGAGCACCTCTCCTTAAATATCAGATGCCCCAGGCAAAAAGATTTACTTATATAGCTGGATGTGGTGCATTCTGGATGTGAGTTTTTGTTTCAGGCTCCTTTCTTTTTTAAAAATAGCTGTCATGCTGTAGCTATCTTACATAGAAAAATCATACAAATGTGTCAGCACCAAGCATCTGGGCTGTTAAAGAAAGAAAGACCAAGTGTTAAAATGTCTTTATTAGAGCTTTCCCATAGATAATAGTATATAACTAAAATATGACAACAAGAAATAGGCTTCTATTGAAACTGTTTTGTCTTATAATAATTTAGAATCAGCTAATAACCCATTAAGATGTACCAGGAAAGTATAATTTCATACAAACCATTCGATCATTTTACTAAAACGAATTCATTATTTTAAAGCACTTAGACATAACAATGCCATGCCCCTGGGTGAGTAATTAGGCAGGATGTCAAAGTCCAAGTATTAGAGCCATATCATAAATAATGCTATCCTAGCATAAGACGTTCACATCCAAAAGGAAGCAATGTTAAGGAGAATTTACGGTGGGGAAAATACTAAATTGCTGGGCAGTTTAAAGCCTTTGCAGATTATCTAAGTAAATTAAATACAAATTAATTCATTAATATTTATCAAAATATGCTCATACACTTTGACTTCTCCTTTCCCATGTGTTCAATTTTCAGTTTCTGGCAGACTTTTACTTCTCTGCCTCCTCTTCCTGTAATGTCACAGCAAGTCTCAGCCTTGCCTCATTCTCAGAAGTGGGTTTATTCCATTAATATTACAGGGAAAAACAGCTTAATTGGGAGTGCTGTGTTGTTAGCAATTCACTTGTCAAACTCTGAGCAAAGTCCAATTAAACAGGCCTGGCACTGAACACACTGACTTCCCAGGGAGCAGCATAAAAGCCACCTCACATTTACCAGCACAAGAGTTGTACTGCATTTACTCTAGAAGTAATTTATGACTCCTGTACTGCCCCTTGGAGGAGGGGAGAGGTGAGACAAAGGTTCACTTGCAGTTTAGTGCTTAAACTCATTGGTCGGTGAGGTCTATTGCAATACAAATAAAAACAGATCCCACTCCACTTTCCCCTGGATTAATAGAGATGGGAAACCTAATTTCAATTAGTAATGCTCTGATTTTTATTAGAATTCCAGGAGAATTACCAACTTATTATTTTTAAGTGCTGCAATAAATGAGTTTGAAACTGAAAGCTGGGCAAGACTAACCATAATATAGTCATGGAAGACAGAATTCATGCCAACCAAACTCCACCAACATCCTCAAAGCCATGAATCTTGGGCCAGTCTGCAGCCTGGCCCATCAGTTTCAGAAGGTTCAGAATAAGGCATGAAAACTAAACGCTCTTCATTGCCATGCCACATTGTGTCAGAATTCTACCCCTTCTTCCTTTTACACCATTTGAAGATGATGAAGGTACAAATCTGCAAGGGCTGGAGTGGTGAAACCATACAGATACACTGCAGCAGTCTGCAAACAAATGTGTGGACACACTGACCATGTGCAAGTCCTTGGAACTGTCCATTACTGCAATGAGTTGCTTGCTGAGTCCAGTGAACACTGTGGTCTACTGCTTAAAGCATGGGAGAGGGATCCAGGAAGTCCCCGAGCGCTAGTCCTGGATCTGCCACTGACTCGCTGTGTGGCCTTGGAAAAGTCACTTAATCTCTGTGCCTCAGCTTCCCCATCTGTAAAATAGGGATAATAATACTTACTCATCTACCTTCCTCACTGGGCTGCTCTGTGCCAAAATAAATTTTCACACAGCATTTCAGAGCTGTAAGGCATTAAAGAAGTGCCAAGTCATTCAATTTAAGAAATTTTACCCATGTGAATAGATAATGCTAGGAAATAAGAAATTGACAAAAACCATTAAGGCATAAACTTTCTCCTTTTTTACATCAAACCAATGTACATTAATACCTTGCAAAAATTTTACATTGCACAACTTCAATAAAAACACACAAGAATAAATTTAGGAGGTTTTTTTCTGCCAGCCTAAGAGCAATGCTGGAGAAGTCAGTGGAATTACAGTTCACTGAAGCTATAATCAGAGTGTAATAAACTTTTCATAAACAATATAACATTTCTTCACTCTCCTTTTCATAATATTTGTTAATATTTTATGGTTTTATATAGTCATCACACAATAGTTGATCTAAAGTTTATTCCCCTACAGCAATAAAATATCAGCACACAGTAAAAGAAATAACATGTCTGAGATAAAATAGCAAGAAAAAGCCAAAGGTTTTTACATGGAAACCACAAGCTTCTCAGAGACTAAGGCCTGGCAACTCTACTCAGTCCATTATTTTTTTCACGTCTCGTGTTTTCCAAATGAATGCTGGAATGGCCTTCAACCTGCAGCAGCAGCAGATGCACATATTTCACAGAAAACATCTATTTAATGAAAGTCTTATAAATACAGTTGCTACTATATTTGTCTCTATATACTAGAAGTTCAAACACAGTGGCAAGTACAGAGAAGCTGACAATAGAGTCATCTTCTGCATGCTTTACATTGCAACCACATTGCACTGAAAATATGTATTTGAAGTTGAACAAAATAAAAGGAAACAAACCACCTTCAAAGACATTACTTTTTGGTAAGTAATCACAAAGGAAGAAGGTCACCATGAGTCCTGGAGTATGGATTTGAAACCCTTAGATAAACAAGCTGCTTATCAGAGTATAAAGTGAGACTAAAGTTATTGCCAGGAATTTTAAGTGTATAGGTTAGAAGGAATAAAAAGGCCCATGACTTAGAAACCAAAACCAAATGCCTTAAGTGCCCTTTCCACCTATGTATTGATAAAGCTCAGCATCCAGGATATTCCAATAAATGTCAGAATATTCCAATAAAAAATGGCCTCCTGGAAAATTGCCTGAAGTGACCCTCTTCAGCTATGATACAGCTCTAACTACAATTCATAACAGGTTGCAAAGAGGTTGGTCCTTAACCTGCCAACTCCCAGAACTGTGCACTGCCCTTTCACACCTCAGAACAACTCAGCTGATGAAAAAATACATTTTTAGAAAAGCTGAGAAGCATCATTTTATGACAGAAGTATCTGTGTCTTTTTAGTTACTGTCTATGCTTTCATCACATTGTAGATGACTGGGTGGAGAGAAAAAGGAAATTAACGACTTTCAAAGGTGGATCAGTACAAAGGCACGTGACAAACCTCTTTAAATATGTATGTGCTAACGTAGACACAGACTCTTGTAGAACTTCAGTACATTTCCAGATGATGGAATTAGGACATATTCCACATCTTCTGGATGACAACAAGGTAGACTGAAGTCCGGGTGACAATCTTTGATTTGAAGTTATCTATACAGCTATTATCTATTTAATTACAGATTAAATATCTATACGTATTTACTACAAGAGGAAAATCAATATATTCTCTTAAAAGACACTTGCACACATCATAAAAAGTACTTGGATACTGGGCAAACATTTACTGAAGGTCATCTGTTTATGAACTTTAGTTCATCACTACAGCAAATGAAATATTAGTATAACAATAAATATACATCAGGAAACAGAAAATTAGGATAACAAGGAAGTATTAAATACTTGCAAAGAGTATGTCTCACTTCTTTCCCTTGGTAGGTTCAGTGATCCACTAGTATGACATCTGTACCTAATATATTTTGAGCAGACAAGTCAAAATGGATAACAGAGAAGTGCTTATTTTACATGGAAAACTACAAATTTTTTTTAATCCTTCTTTTCTATCTAATTTTTTTCATACCTGGCTACTTTTATTTTCTGTCCTAGTATTTGTTCAGTGTTTTCAATAAACTGGATGATTGCTTCCCTTTGAAATACAATGCAAAAACCAGCTACAAAGAGTATTAATATTCCACCTTTTTTTCACAGCTTTTAAAACTCTCAGTTAAATCCTGTCCCTTTTCAATTACATTCTTAATATACTCACAGAATAAATCATATCAACATAACCATAAAGAACCTTTTTTCCAGCATCTTTCTTTCTGTAAAATATATAACAGAGCAGAAGCCATTTTGATTTTTCACACACTAGAAATTATGCATATGACACACCTGCTGACTCATAAGGAAAATAATCATGGTATTAATTGCTTTTCCATATAAGCCCCTTATTGATGATTAGACAACCTACATAATTCTGCAATGCCATCTGGAACTCAGGAACACCTGTCAGCATAAAACACGAAATACTGCTTTCCCATAAACAATAGAAAGCTGTAATTGTGCTGGTTTTGGCTGGGGTAGAGTTAACTTTCTGCACAGCAGCTGGTAGGGGGCTGTGTTTTGGGATTGTGCTGAACACAGGTTGATAATACAGAGATATTTTTTATTACTCAGCAGGGCTTGCACTGAGCCAGGGCTCTTTCTGCTCCTTGTATGGCCATACTGGAGAGGGGCTGGGGGTGCCTGGGAGACACAGCTGGGACAGGGGACCCCAACTGACCAAAGGGACATTCCAGACCACATGACATCATGGTCAGCATACACAGAGGGGAAAGAAGGAGGAAAAGGGGAGGACATCTGGAGCGCTGGTGTTTGTATTCCCAAGTCACCGTGACCTGTGATGGGGCCCTGCTCTCCTCGAGATGGCTGAACACCTGCCTGCCCACAGGAAGCAGGGAATGAACTCCTTGTTTTGTTTTGCTTGTGTGGGTGGCTTTTGCTTTCCCTATTAAACTGTATCTCAATCCATGAGTTCTCTCACTTTTACCCTTCTGGTTTTTTCCCCCATCCCACTGGTGTGGGAGTGAACAAGCAGCCGTGTGGGGCTTGACTGCTGGCTGGGATTAAATCATGACAAACATGATTAAAAGATGTTCAATCTTAAAAGATGAAACCCTAACATGTTCCTTTCAGTTTATACCTATTATCATACAGTTAGTGGTATAAAACTTGTGTATTTACCTTTCCAGCGGCCTGTAATGAAATACTAAACATTTTTGCAGACACCACACAAACACAATTATCTTCTTCTCAGTTCCAACAGTACTGTTTTGTGTTATATTCATTTTACAGAATCATTACACAGTATTTGTATTTTAAAGGTCATTTTGGTTGAGATCAGCTTAACATTTCAAAAAGATGGCATTACTAGAGATATGGAAAACGAAATTACTTTAACTCAAGAGCTACCAAGTGCACATTGGAAATCTTTTGCAAAGACAATTAACCTAAACAGCTAAAAAGCTGTTACACATAGATGCCTGCCTCCCTGTTGCAGGAGGAAAATCACTGCTGACTGCCATGTTCAGTCTTGTCCTTTAAACTGTCCTTGAGCAAACAGGCTCACACAAAACTGATTTAATGCACAATGTGTGTGCCCACAATTTAGAGGCTATAATTCTGTTCTCTTTCTGAACAAGCACACAGGATTTAAGAAAAAAAAAAAAAACAACCTTTTTTAATATTATCATGTTTAATTGCTTGTATTACATATAACCATATTTAGCAATCTTTTGAGGTGGAAAGTACAGTCAATTTTATCTTTCGGATGAAATATAATTGCTTTTCCATTCCACTAGCTACATTATATCATCTTTTTGCCCTCTATCTACCTATCAAAGAAGACCCATCAAAACACATTTATAATGCAATAAGTTCTGTTCTGTAAGGTCTGAAGGATCATTTTTTAAGTGTCCCTTTAATGGCACTGCTTTTGTGGCAGCTTTCTGGAATAATCACTACTGGTTAACATAAAGCACAGCCTTCCTTTTGGTCAGCTCTGCTCCACATAGCTCAGGCTATGCAACACAGTAAGAAGCAATTAGTTTTCATCCCAGATTTGCATCTTCCCCAGGGCTGCATATGCATAAAAGCATCCTTCTCTGTCTTCTTTTTTTTCCTCTTTTCTATTTTTATAGCAAAAGCCAAGATAATGTTTAGCATGACTCAATAATGAAATGTCATGTTCTGCAATGCTGCTAAAAATTGTACTAATCAGCACTGGCTTCAAAGAACTGAATTGCTACTGGCCTGGGACTGAACACATATTTAATGTTATAATGCAATTTCTGTAACATGTAAGCATAAAGAATCATTTCAGACATTAACTCTAAGCACAAAGTATTGCTATAAATAAAACAAAACACAAGCAGAAAATAAACCAAAGCCGTTTTACACAGAATTAAATCTCAGTAATACTTGTAATTCCTGTGTTCATCTGCACTGAAGCATCCTGTATTTTATATATCGTTATGCACAATAGCGCAGCTATAAACTGACACATAAATGCTTCCTTCATATTTGATACAGAATTTTCTTTTTTAGAAAAGCCATTTTAGGCAGAAAAAATACATTCCTTCCATTTGCAAGGTAAACATGATACTCTCTTTATCTATTCTCTATACACCTATCCAACTGAAGACAACATTTCCATTTGAAAATATTAAACAAAAAATCAAGACAAAATAGGAACTTAGCTTGCTGCAATGGCCAAGCGCCCCACTTTGTCAGCCTAACAGGGTGGGGGAGTGGGGACAACTGCAACAGAACATGGACAAAAAACTTTCCCACTTAAAAACATTTGATAAACTTGTTAGACCACTGGATATAATAATCAAATAATGAACTACTAAATTCTTTCTGGCTTCTGGTACCTGGTTTAAAGCACAATTAATTGCAACTGCTTACCGTGTTTTGTATGTCTTGGAGTAAATTTATCAGGACTGCCCAAGTGATGCAAACACCCTACAAAATCTGAACAAGGCACTTAGGCTATTGTGTTTCCTTGAATATTTTCAGTCACGTTCAGAGTCTCAAAACTTCTTCCTGTCCTTCTATTCTATCACTTCTGCCAGATTTGCAAACTAATCTTTATTCAATTGCTAGTTTGAGCCAGATGTCTGAATAAATAGAAGACAGCACTACTTGCTGCTATGTAAATGCAGAAGTAGGGTAACATCTTTATGACTGAGACTTTATTCTTTTTACTTCATATTTTTTACTACCCTCTAAAATACTTAGAAGTTCTAGAGAGAAGAAGTTATTTTCTCCTCTGTGGTTATTATTTCAATGTCTTATGTCATTCTAATGCAGTGCCATTAGCTGAAATCCTCTTTTCTCACTTCATAGCAATGGCAATGTCAGCTATGTCAGCTACAGAGAAGTCTAACAAGAAGATGGATGTGAAGACTTTATCCAAAGCCCAAATGAGATTTAATTTTAGCTTGTCTGGCCTCTCTCTTGTCCCAGTGCCAGGTGAGGACAGACCCAGCATAACAGCCCTATTTAGGTGTAGTTAGAAGCTGAGCATGCAGACTTTAGCCCACTATGCATTTCAATTTTAGCTGCTGGGCAGCAAAGGGGGGGAAAGTATGTAATTGCTAGTTTCTTAATCAGCAGTAAGTTTTAACTTGGATACACTTCCCATCTTAAGGGGTCTCCTTTCAGCCTCAGAAATTATGACATGTTTTCAGATTTCTTTACCTCAAAATGGGGTCAGGGAGAGGAATCATAGAAGAGAGTCTTCTTGAAGCAGCTACTCACATAGAAATAGCAAGTCAAAGAAGAAAAAGGGTCATGACCAACTTTTCAGAACCTATTTTGACAACTACAACATAGGAGAGAGGAGTTTTTGTCTTCCTTTACAGCCAGCCACAAAAATTGTTTGGCAACTGCATCTTTTAGATGCAAATAGATGCCAACCACATTTCAAAACCACCTTTCTTGATATTATAAGCCAGCAAGATCAATAATAAACTAAATCACTCTCTCTGAAACACCAATATAATGTTCAGCAATTCTTCTGCTTCTCAAACCACTTTCAATTCTATTTGACAAACACTTTCTTCAAACACAATACAAGGATTAGTGAAGGCAGCAGGAAGGTTTCTCATGCTGACCTTCTACAGAATTATGCCAACACTAGTGATACTGTTTCCCTTCTAGCAGTGGAGGTAGCCTGGCTGGACCAAATCCATCTAAAGTGTTAAAAAATTGTATGGCCATTTTGTTAATTCATTTTCAGGAAAAAATTAACATCCATTACTATAAAATTTTCTGTTATAAGCCTGAAGATCAAATCAGATTCCTTGTGATCCTTCAGAGTTGACTTCTATATGACCTACTGTGATCCAGAAGAGAAAAGAAGATTGTGTTTGGTTTGTTTGGCTTTTTTTTAAGCTGAAATCAGTAAATAGTTTCCTTGAATAAAACTAACATATATTCCTGATCAAATTCAACTGTAGGGTTTAGTCTAAAGAGTCCCCAGGTAATCTATATTTTCAGGGACTAACTTCAGCAGAAAATCTAGATCTGATGACCCAGCATTTCTGCTCTCCAAAGATTTAGGTTGATCTGTGTGAATTTGTTGTCATGAGTGATTTTTTTATCAAGGCAACTGTAATTGATGTGACTGAAAAACACAAATCTGTATCACTGAGAAATATTCTCCTACATGCAAATGAAAAGCTACCACCATGGAAATGAGGAGACCTTTTGCACTGTCAATAGAGTCAGAGCATAAGGAGAAACTCTTCATCTCACATATTCTGATTATGTTTGCTTTCCCTCTTATTCTATTGCAGATCATCAGTAAGCCATGGTGACCAGGAAGGGCAATCCTAGAGAAAAGAGTTAGGAGCCCCTTGTTCACAAGAAGATTTAAAAAAATAATTAAATCCTCCAAGCCATTTACAACACTATCAGCTATCTGAAAGCTCAGATGGTCTAGTTAATTCACACAGGCATTCAGAAAAGCAGGAAACAGTACAAAAGCAGTGAGGACAGGGAAGGGAAAGGCAGAAAAGAAATAAGTGAGATAATGAAATTGGTACTGTATTCTCAGAAATAACAGGACAAATTAACAGATTTCAAATGTCAAGTCACTTGTGCATCCTTTTTGTCCTGGCAATGAAACACTGCACTGCAAAGAAAATTTTCATATTGAAGAGTCATTCAAAATATATTGGGAAAATGATCATGACAGTGGATTAGATAAGGAGGGATTTGTATAGCTTACAACTTTAGACAGCACAACATAAACAGTCAGGAATCTGAAATGTGCTGCCAAAGAAAAATATGAATTAAGTAGTAGTTGAACTGGTCTTCCTACCTCTCAGATGTAAGAATTAAACTTGTACACATTGCCCACCAATGTGTAAGCTTTAAAATCATCAATTCCATGAGATGGACAACAACATCTTGTTGTCCTAGACTAGTCAAGACACTTGAAAATAAAAACAAGCTAAAAGTTAAAAACAAGTTATATAACTTTAATAGTGTGGTTCATATTGAAATTACAGAATGCAACTTTTGGGAAAAAAAAGGGACGAGTATTACTATGGAGTAGAAAATAGGTATGAACATGGGCAGTACATCTTTCGTCAGTGCTTCTACATGAAAATGTTTTATTTTTAGAAAATACTATTATTTTAAATTTTCTCATAATGTCACTTAATTGACAGACCCATATGCAAATATAGAGAATGGCAAGGAAGGACACAACGGTGTCCATCGGACAGAGCTTTGAAGGGTGTTTATCTAAATGACCCCAGTGGTCAGTACTTTAGGAAAACAGCAGAAATTACTAGATATCAAGTTTTACTGGCATATCACAGGTAATGAAATTTTTTAGTTACATATCATTACTTCTATCTCACTGTACTGCTCTAAAGTGAAAATGGTTACAAGCATGAGGTCAAAAAATAATATCCAATACCCTTCATACCCTTCCTTGTCAAGATAACACCATCTCCTGTTATTAAAGAATGGATTCTTTTGTGGTGAACACAAAAGGAAAATTCTTCTAATTTAAACATGCCACAAGCTATTTGGATCAATCTTTGATTTACTACAAGTTGTACCAGGCTTATCAAATAATCATTAAGGTTGTAAAAGACCTCCAAGATCATAAACTTTGGCCTAATACCACCATACCCACTTACCCATACACAAAGCTTTTGAACACTCATTTTTAGAACACTTCCAAGAACAGTAACTCCATTACTTCCCTGAGGAATCTGTTTCAGTATTAAACACTCTTTCAGACTTAGTGGAACAGGCGCTTCCTCTCCAAGCCCAATCTTAATGTAGGTATTAAAAAGTAATAATAACCTGTGGATCTGCACTTATACAAGGATTCTTCCTCAGATCTGCAAGTTCTGCCTACTTTTGCTTTGACTAGCATTGTTATTAAATAAGTATGTGTATGCATATGTGGAGAAATAAAAACAATGTCTATAGGCTCCATTGATATACATGCTGCAAATACCTGCATGATGTGCTTGTCAAAAAAATTACTTAATTTATAAATCAATGATCACATCACTTAAAGGAGGTATAATCGCTTCCAGGAATACAAACAATAAATAGCCATGCGTTAAGGGTACTTAGCAACCTAAGTGTAATAAGATGAACACAACTAGCACATCTGCCAAGTTATTAACAGGTTATAATTCACTTTATAGACTACAGAAAGAGTTTTGATGAGGATCTTCAAAGACTGGATGCCATAAAAGAAAGTTCACTAATGACTATAACATGAATAGCAATTGGAAAATCAAAATTGATACTATACTGCAAGTAGAGCTAACACAAGATTCAACCTTGTGGTAAAATCTCGCTCTTGGAAGGGAAAGGACAAGGCAAGTTGAAAAGCTGTTAAAAGAAAGACAAGAAGATGTATCGTATTTGTATTTGAGAAGATGAGCAAATAGACCTTAAATAGCAAGCGATGTAGGCAGAAGAAGATAAGCAAAGATGATATTAACACCAGTAATCAAGTGAAGGAAAGCTGTAAGTATTAACGTCAGCCAGACAGATGAGATCATAACAGTCACAGTGCTGAGGTGAGCCAGACCTCAATGATTTATGGCTACATGACCAAAGAGGAACTGTCAGCTTTCAGAGCCACACAGAGCAAAAAGAGCACATCAGGAAAGAAAAGGAAAGAAAATTCAAGATTATTTCTGACATGATTACATTCAGCTGATCACTGAAGACCAAGCAAATTTTCTGAGCTAAGCAGGGTTTAATTGGACTGGGGAAAAATAATTTTAAAAAAAGCAGTGGTGCCTTCATAAAGGTTATGCTCATGGCGAAATTATCTGAAGTAAGGTGTGGAGGAGGATGCAAAGCTGAGGATGGATTCCTGAGAGATCAAAACATACACCTACATACAGAACGAGAAGGGGGAGTGGAAGACCCACCCAATAAAAAACTGAGTCTGTAAAGTGAAACAATCAACAAGGACAAAATGACAAATGTCTAAGAACAACAAAATTTAGTGAAGACTATAACATAGCATCACAGAGAGATGACAGATGGAGTGGAGGAGAATAAAGGATTAGACTGGAATTCCTCCAGGAAGAAGTCAAGTGGAACATTAGTGACATAAATTTCAGTGTAAAAGACAGAAACCAGAAGTAAGCAGTTCTAGAAAGGCATTAGAAGTCAAGAAGTTAAGGCAAGTGTACAAAGCATATGAATGGGGAGAGTGGGGAGTGGGAGAAGATGAAGAAGGTCAAAGGTTAGGACATTAATCTAGTGAATAGAAACTTCTGAAGTAGAGAGCTGGCTTGTGCTGAGTTCTTTTTTTTAATATGAAGAGACTCAGACATACTTCTTGTGTAAGGGAAGGAACTCAAGGAGATAAGCAAAATTTTTTTTTAAAAGTCAGAATATGGATAGGAACAGGGAAAAGTTAATTGGAACAGGTTCAAAGACTACAAACAAAAAATTCTATTTCAGTAAACAAAAAGGAAGCTTGAATTTTAACCTTTGTTAGTTTTAAGAAATTCACATGGAGAGATGGGGTAAGAGATTAATTAAATGGAGGGCTGTATGACTAATAGAAAATACAGAACAGGCAAAACTGCAAGCAAAAATATTCATAACAGATGACAGAAATCCCAGAGATTAAGAAATACGGAAAGTCAGCAGAATCAGAAGATTTTCACCAGAGATAGTCAGCAGTATCTCTGAGGCGTTGCAGATGGCATTAGGAACTGAGAAAATGGATACTGGGAGTCCGCCAGGACCATGAATGTCAGAAGGGTTTGGAACTGTATGAGAAGAACAAAAAATAGTGCCTAAAGGGAACGGATAAGCTGATAGAAGAAAGTAAAGAGGAATAAAGGAAACCAAAATAATCAATGAAACAGAAGTTTTACAAAGTCTCATTCCAAGAGAGAGAGGACAAAAATCTTTTCAAAGTTCCAGCAGTTACCACAGAAAAGGCACTTGGATAACACAGTGCAGGGAGAAGACCAACTCAAGCGTGTAGCTGATTTGGCACATGGTATATAGTTCAAATGAGAAACAGTACCAGGGCAGCTACAGAGTTGGATGGTTATTCACATAGAGACTGAAAGGTGCAAAATTATGAATGGAAGAAAGTTGGAAGTCAAAGTCAGACAGAGATGGGAAGAGGTATAGTTGTATGCATGTACACCATAAAAATATTAGAAAGACAGGCAGAAGGAAATTCTATTGCTAAATAAATAAATAATAAATAGGAGCAGGAAGAACTCAGAACAGCACAGAAGTACCTAATTCTTTGACCCAAATTCAGAGCAGATAATGTTTTAGGTAACAATCTCCACAGAAAGGACCAGAGATGAGGCAGTGTTAATAAACAAGGGAAAAAATCTCTGTGGGCTGGAGGGAATGGCAGGATGTAGAAAGAAAACATCTAGATTCTTTGAGATCAGTAACATTCTAGAAATGTCAAGAAAATTAAAACAATACCAAATAATGGAGAAGATAAAGAGTTTTGCACTCAAAGAAACAAGGGAGTTACAGGAATTTCGCAAGCTGAACAAGCTGCAGATGGAATTTAACGGAAGAAGGGAAGGACATTACACCAAAGTGTAATCCAGACATAGGTTAATATAAGAGCATGAAAAGCATCCGAAAACACAGAGATAAACTGGCACCAACAAAGTAATCAAAAATCTCAAGAGAAAGGAAACAGCACCATACTAATTGTTGCTTTTTCATATATCCTGAAACTTCTGTTATCTGAAGCTGTTACACATACACTCTCTGACATACATTACTTGTTTTAACAAACAACATGGTGATTTCAAATGCTAGTTGATAAGGATGATTTGCTGTGACATAGTTACACTAAGAAAGATTTAATCCCCTGAAGCTTATACTTCATGCTAAGTCCATATAAGCAGTACTGGTGAAAGCATTTTATACTTGTATGCTCTGTAACAACACTAAAAGTTCATGCCAATGTACACTAATAAATCTTTTGTAATGTGGAACTGGACTAATCTGAGTCCTATTCTCACAGGAATTTTAATCACATTTATGGAACATTTGCCAGAATTGTATAGTGATTGCTTAACTCTTCTCGAGATATAGTACATAAGGGAGTAAATAACATCACTGGTTCTTATGCATCCTTGGACATACAGACACCTGGGTTCTTGCAGAGGAATGTTAAAGGTTTTCTTAAGGTTTTCTGTTTTGTTATTTTAAGCTTATTTATTCTTTTCCAGCTGAACATCACAGCTTGTATATGTGATACATAACTTTAACAATGATCATGTTCAAGTAGACTTCTGAAGGCAAATGACTAAACAGAATAAGGCCAGCTAATGTATTTTAAACCAGACATATCCCAGAAAGCTGCACAGGGCTTTTGGTCCCCAAATAAGGGTGTAATCAGATCTGCTATACAGGAAACACAGATTTCAACTAACACATTAAATAAGAGTTGATTCATCTAAAGAGAAAAAAAAAAAAGAAAAAAAAAGTTAATTTAAAATCACTCCTTTGCTGTGACTCTGATATGCTATTATAGTCACAAGTATGTACACTTGAAAAACAAAGAGGCACCCACATTTAAAAACAGAAATACGGGATCATTGTATTTTCTTTCAAACATTAATGCTCTAGGATAATTTCATCTGCCGATATAAATATGGCAGAATAAAAAACTCTAGGAAGTAGGATTGTATCCCATGAGAATACAAATCCATTTACAAGTGGCAGAAGTCTCAGTAGATGGAAACATAACGCACAAAGGCATTACTCTTCAAAAGGTGTATGAAATCCTTGCACCTTGCACAACTCTACGTAGTCAATGGGAGCTAGATGAAATTCCAGATAAAAATTATCTTTAAATACATTGCCATGGACTGCAAGAGCACACTTTAAATATAACAAGACCTTTCCTCTTCTTAGAATGAGCATATTTTAAACTGGCACAGTGCAGAGAAAAATTCTGTGAGAGAGGAGAAGCAACAACAGGAACTCAGAAGAACAGAACTGGTATCTCCCTTGAATCTTTGATTACCCTTCAAACAAAGAAGGCCCAAAGCTTTTGTAAGACCACTAAAGACTGAAATGGCTTCTCCATGTACATTCTACATTTAAACTGAAGGATTTTTTTGTAGAGGAATAAAAGAAGATAACCAAAAAAAGCAAATGTCCCCACTTCTCCCTTTAGCAGTGGATTTGACGTGCACAGGGCACTCTGGAAGCATGATCATCCAACCTCACAAGCATTGAAACAGCAAATTTAGCTTAACTATCACTCTATCTGTGCCCATTTACTATTTATCTGCTAAAAAGAGTATTGGGGGGAGAAGAGGGGAGTAGCAAGAGACTACTAATTAATTACTAAGTAATAGATAAGAAATTCTCCTTTTCAACAGCAAAGGATCAAGTCAATAAATCTTATGCATAGTTCTATTAACAGATACTGCTATGATTTCCTTGAAAATTTTATTCATTATTATTCTCATTCTTGTTCATTTTATATCATCCTGAATCACTAAATAATGCTTATGGCAAAATCATGGCAAAATATTAGCAAAGATGTGATGGTGGTTTTAATCCGTCAATGACAAAAACTGAAATTCTATGTAATAATATTGCCTTGTATTTGAAGTGTCTAGTTTTAAACACTTCCTGAATGCTCCTACTTGCTCAGTTTTCTTCTTACTCTTATGCTGGTTTATATTTCTAGCCAGCCTAGAGGCACTATCAAACTTGCATATCCTTCCAACAGAATATATTTTAGTCAAAAAAAGGCTGCTTATAATACCAAATTCTACAGGTGAAACACACCATCCTTATTTGAAATCTCCCTTCATACCTTTGAACTGGAAACTTGCTGTTCTCTGACAAGTGTGGTGCTGTCCCTCTGTGCTCTGCTAGATCAGTGTATGTGCCTGCCCAAATGGCAGACTGCAAACCAAGAGAGGAAGACATTTGGTGATGAACGTGCTGGGAAGGCAGGAACATCCATTATGGGAACAGCATCGGCTCCAAGGCTTAACCAATTTACATTACAGAATCCCTGCTGCCCAGCTCTGTATGGAAGAAGCTGCAAAAAGTGTCCAAAGCAAAAGAGCCTAAATCTTGTTTGCTATGAGTTGAACAAACAGAATAAGAGATTCTTCAGTTTTCCTGGAAGAGAAAGGTGCCATTCTTTACATTCCTACATTAAATCAGAGAACTACAGGTGTGTACAGTGTAGCCAAGCAAAGACAGGAAAATTAAATGGAAATTAAAGTAGAAATTGATAATGACCCTTCTATGAACATGAAAGGGGGCCCATGAGGGAAATAAATAAAGTCTAAGCAATTACCAGGAAAATTTGTTTATAGCTGATGATACAGACATTATTTAAAACATATATTTAATTCTTGTCTCTGCAATTGCAAATGATACTAAAAAGGAAACAATAGTTCTTATCTGCTGGAGGCAAGAAAAGAACTCAGAGATGTCTCACTTCTGTGCTGAGGTTTCTGTTGCTGTAGATGTTCAGGACACAAGGCAGTGCTAGTAACTACTTTTGACAGCACAAATTACATCTTTTACTGACATCCATGGCAAATATGCGTGTTTGCATTAGAAGTTAAATGGCTGAGAAATTTCAGCACATCTGCACCCTAGAAACTAGAAAATCACTCAGGAAAGAGGAGGAGGGGAGCAGAAGGCAGACTGGGCAATAACAAAACCCAGTGAGTCACTGTGAGACATTCACTGAGCAGCAATGAGAAATTCACTCATGACTACGTGCAGAAGGACTGGTGACAGAACACTGAGATCCAGCAGAGGATCCAGTCTGCCGAAGGCAACAAAGCAACCAAGTTCCCAGAGAAAGAGGTCTTCAGCTCCTTCTGGAAGACAGGAATGCCAACACAGCTTTTCATTTCCATATGTTTCACATTTCATATGTCAGGTAAACTTCACTGGCAGTGTCCAGCCACTGCCATTAAATCCTGTGCCCAGGTAATCTAAGATGTCGTATTTTTGACATGTATTAGTACAACCACCTTAACTGGTAGTCTAAAGATAAAATCAAGCCACAGTTATCAGACACCGAGCTTCATCCTTAGTAGTCCTCACAGAGCTAGGTCTACACTTGTCGTGTGGAATCTAAGCACCCAGCAATAATCTTCAGCAGCACATAAAAAACAATAAAAAAATCACTGTATTACTATCACTGTTATGAAATTATCATGTGGTTTTCATATGTATTAGATCAGTGAACTCCATTACAAATGTTACCTGGCAGACAACACTAAGGTAACACCAACCAATCTCAAATTTCTTATATACTAAAAGTTGTCTGATCTTAAATTACAAGTTCTGATGTGCACAACCACTGCTTAAGACACACATACTTACATGTATGAAGTCTAAAATTCTTTATTCACCAAAATGGACTAGAAAAGTTAGAAAACAACGGGGAGGAAAAAAAGGAAAGAGAAGGATTGCTATTTTTCAAGTTTAAAGTATTTCAGATAACCTTAGCAGGAAAAAAGAACATAAACACTTAAATATCCTTTTAAAATGAACTAAAATGTGAAATCAGCTGGTATAACTGACCTGCATGCTTACCTCTCAGACAGAAACTCACCTAAAGCACAGTTCATCCCCTCATATCATAAACTTGCTGTCAGGTCTCCACCACACTAATTCCTGTCTCCAAAACAGAACTATACACCTGAATGGTCTTGCACAACTGGAGCTCCCCTAATCAATAGAAGGATAAGATATTTCTCTCCTTTTCCACTTGCAGGATTCAGACATAAACATGACACTGCCTTTCCCAGAAAGTTCTAATCACAGGACTGGGACATAAAACTGATACTGCTTTGGCTAGAATACTTTTAATTGCGTTAAATGTGGATACAAACCATATGGGTATGATTCCTTGCATGTATTTTAATGACTCTGCGTGCCTGCATAAAATCTTTAATAAAGAAAATTTAAACAAGTGAACTCATTATGCTGGCAGGAGAGAAACGGATGGCTCTTAAATCATTGAAGGCTCCTATATAAATTTTTGTTTCATTTAAGCAGCCTGGGGGAACAGAGGGAAGCTATTATAAAAATGAGAAAAATTTTCTATACCTCAACACTCCCTCACGTCCCTTAATTCCGTTTTTTACATCATTCAATATACCAAGCTGAATATTTTTTATCAGTTAATGGTTGCTTGAGAATATTTGAGAACTTTGAGTTCACCGTGAATTTCAAGCAAAACTAGAAATTAACAAATTATTTTTGTCAAGTTGACTAAAACCACAACTACTGAATCTCTCTAGGTCATGTTTCATTTAGTTTACCTTTTTGGGGTTTTTTGATTAGTCATATCATACGAGATAATATCGTTTTATTTGTTTACTTTGAAGTTTGATTAGTCTAGCCTTTCCCTTCAGGATTTTTTCTCTGCTTATATCAATTAGTATTGGGGGGCTGTAGATTCCATGTAAGACATTTGAAAACAACAGGAGGTTTCATCACTAAAATGACTGCTATGAATGAAGCAAAGCTATTTTTAAAGCTTTCCTTCTCCACAAGATTACCAATTATAATTTTCTGTGCATTCAGTCCTCACATTTCAAGGATTTCTGTGCAAAGTTTTCCGTATTTAATTGACTAGTTAACAGACAATTCAAGTTTCCTTACCAGATAATGCAATTCTGCCCCTCCACTCAGCCCTGTTGAGACACAACTGCAGAGCTCTGAGCAGGTCTGGATTCCCTTCTCACATGAGTGAAATGGACATAATGAAATAAGCCCAGTAAAGGAGCACAAATGCCACCAACGGAGAGGCTGAGAGTGCTGGGACTGTTTCAGCCTGAAAAGAGAAGGCTCAGAGGTGTCTTATCAGGACATGCACTTCCCTCACTGGTGGCAATGTAGAGAAGGCCTGGCCTGACTCTTGAGGCTGCCCAGTGACAGGGTAAGAGTAAATGGATACAAGTGAAATATTAGAAGTATCACTTCAACATAAGAAAAAACTTGGTGCCCTTAAAAATAAGAGACTAGCAGCATTTTGCGACCTTATCATCAGTTACATCTTGTGGTCTCCTCATTGGTATGTACATTGTTTAAATGATCCAGGAAAGCGATTTAGGGTCACACTGAGAGCAGCGTGGAGTTCACTCTGTGTGATCTGTAGTTAATATTGAGTTTATTAATGAAGCAATCTATAGGAATCTACCAGAATTATGGATCAGCTTGTACTTAAGAAATTATACTGACAGCAAAGCAATTGATTGCAGTAGTGTGACAGCACTCATGTTAATAGGGTTCTTTCATTAATAATATTTATTGAAAATTTAAGTAAAGCAAAATAAATATGGTCCTGCAAAGAAAAAAGAAACAACATGAATAAGTCATATTCTTTAGGAGGCTCATTATGGATGGGAGGGTGAAAATATAGGCACATGGTGGAGAAACAGAGACAGAGAGAGAGAATTAACTGAAATAGCTTCTTCTATCAAAAATGCCACCTTAAGTAATGCACATTCTCTTTTACTGCATTAATATACTCAGCTGCCCTACTACTTCATCTTAGGTGGTTTCAACTCTACTGGAGTTTTTGGGGTCTAAATATGACTAATTTTTTATAATAGATTACTATAGTATTATTAGTATTATTATTATTATTCACATTTTCAGACTGCACCTTAGCAAAACTCCTTTGAATAATCTTTATTCAGAATCACCATGTGATGATATTCTTGGAACACTAAACAGATTGGAACATTCTTGGAACACTCATTGTGTAGCTATGTATTTTGTGACCATGCAGTTACCTATTACATATTTAAGCTATGTTATTTCATGTTTTAAACTTTTCTGATATGCTTTTAGTAAGCTTTCCCTAATTCTGGTCATTATGCCCAATGACTTGATACACAAATTAAAATACTTACTGAGAAGAATTTGACCAGAGAAGAGGGTCATGTCTTAGGAAGGAGACTTATGTACACCAAAAACACTTGAATTCTTTCAGCGAACTCTGAAACTACGTTTTGCTTCTAGTGTTTTGCAAATGTTTGGTCACAATCTCCCATTTGTCCCAGTGTTCTCATTTCCTTAAAAACTGGCACTACAACCTACAAAAAAAGTCAGTACTGTGGAATCAGGACAGCAACCAGTAACAAGTAAAAGCATCACAACTGTGTATGTGCATGAGTAAAAGCATTCTTGTTTAAAACCGGTAAATTACACAAATATTTGGGTTTTGCCCAACTGTTCTTAAAACACTGTTTTGCTACAAGATTTTTATCAGAGAGTCCTGTAAATTGCAATGTTTTAGAGATAAGGAAACGCATACTCATGGATGCATATTCGTTATGCTCAGTCAAGGGAGAAGAATTCTGTATTTAGAGAGATCCTTCCTTACACAGCATTCTTTAAATACAGACAGTACCAATGATCTTGAAGAGAGATGTTTTAAAGAAGACACAAAAATGTCTTCCTGTTAAGTGGCTACTAACACAGTGCCCTGGATTCAATGACTCTGCTCTTGTTAAGCAAGAGTAAATATCAAATATCAGCAATCTTTCAAATTTTTCTTTTTAGGGCACTGGATGTGTGACTTAAACAAGTAAAAGAAGTAAAATACTTTGTAGTTTTAAGTTTTCAGATCACTTCAATCCCATTCCCTGCTTTCATGTGTCTATCTTGCTGCAATTTCTTCTCTTATAAAAGAACTTTACTTTCTTAATACATTCTTCTGGGGTGTTACTCTCTAGCCCCTCCAAAACAACAAGGACCTATTTCCTAATGGGACTATGTCCTTTGAGTGAAAAAACTTGCAATAGTCAGTAATAGTGTTGTTTCAAAACAGAATGACCCAAACACAAACTTCCTCAAGGAAGCATTTTTCACCAATTCATTTTTCTCTATATATAGTTTCCATTGTCAACAGGCTGCAATGGATGTCTACTGCAGTACTGGAGATTATACTAATGATACATTCCAAAGCCATCCACAGAATGCAGCTTGCAGAATTAGTGCAAATGATTAGAGTTCAGGACAAGCACAACCTACTGCTGTAGCTTCCAGACGCAAAATTCCATGGAGATCTAATTGTTTCAAATGAGCAAAGAAGGAACAACTTCAAAATGAAACTAAGTCAAGATTGTAAATTGAATAAGGAAAACAAAGAAGCTGGGGAGGGTTGGTCCTATTGAAAGGTCTATAAATACTCTGCAAAGCACCAAAATACCATGAAACCAATACTTTAAGGAATTTCATTCCAATGCCAAGTAACAGAATGTACTCATTGTGACTAATACATCAAAATACTGAAAATAAATTCTAACAGATTAAAAGGATCTTGTAGCAAAAGAAAGGGATAGTTAAATCATGCCAAACTTAATCAAGCTTAAGAGCAGGGCAGTCTTTGCCCATTATTAATAAGAATGTAAGATGGATAAAGTAGACTATGAAACTGGAATTTATGGTCAGTACAAGTAATACAATATTTCTACGATTACGTTTTTAATTAAAAATCAAAAGACAGACATTTTTACCATTGCTGCACAAACTTAAGTCTGATCGTCTGCTGTCTCCCACATACATACGACTTCAGCAAAATGTTATTAAATGGGATGAAACCAGAATATAGTTCCAAATGCAAAATCAAATCCATGACTTGCATGCTTACATTTCTACATGGACACATGAAAATATTTTTAAATCTTGATCACTTAATCCTGTGCTTTGTGGTCAGAAAATACTGCTCACCCCTGCCAATCTGCTGTCCAGTTATATGTGAAAATTGCTGTTCCATAAGGGTAAAGCAAGAGACGGAAAAATTGCCACTACTTTCAGGCTTCAGCTGAGCTTTTAAAACACATGGTCAAACACGTTGCCATGGAAATGTTCTGCAAATATATGTAGAATTTCTTAAGATGGAGTCGAGTATCCCTTTTTAAAACAAATTTCTCGTACAATTTTAAATATAATTGCTCTATGATGTATTCAAGGGAATACATCAGCCATTATCTAATATTTATAACACCTAAAGTACTAACAGTATCCCCAAATCTATTTTGTGTTCCATATATGAAATGAGGCCACTGTCTTCCTATGTAAAATACCCATATACCTGCTTTCTTTTATGTACTCTGACTTTCCTGTACATCATCACAGCACACAGCACATTAGCAGATCCACAAGCATTAGTCTTGCAGTAAAGTTGACAGCAGTTACCAGAAAAAACAACAACAAAAAAAGAGATGCTTCAATAAAATTAATCTGGTTTTTAATAAGATTCTAAATTTTTAAGATATTAATCTTCTCTTCTACATGCGTCACTGAGTGTAATAATTAAAAGAGGAGAGTTATCTTGCCAAACTTTCACTGCTATGTTCCATGAGCTATTTTTAAAACTGATTTGAAATGAAGCAAAAAGAAAAAGAATCTACTCCTGCAAAATGAAGCAAGATCTGTGCCTGCAGAATAGCCCTGTCCTGTTACACAATGTGATACGTTGTTTTAAATAACCTGGCACTGTAGGTAAACAGTTGCCTTATACTGCATTTCATATGACAAACAAACACAATCACAATAGCTTTTGTGTGTCGTGTAAAGATAAAGCAAAATAAAAATGCAGTACAATCTTGTCATTTTACTTTACAGCAAAGGGATAACCTTTCACCATTAATTAGGTAAAAGAAAACATATTCACAATAAAACAGGTTGAAAATATATGGAGAATAACCTTACATTTTTCAAATAAAAATGAGCACATTAGAATTCCAAGATATACGTTTCTCTGCTTATGTAAACAGTCTACCCTATAAATCCTGTAGCAAATCCAACATGAAGCAATTACACAGACAAAGAGATTGCAAATGACCTAAAATTGTAAAACAAACCCTGTGTTAGAAATATTTGTATAAATCATGAGGTCATACCTGATGACTTAGGGACTGTAATGTCTCACCGGTTCCAAGCTGCATGACCTTTCTATTTCCAGAGACCCCCAAAAACTGCATTTCCTGTCTTAGCAAAGTACATCACAGACCTATCTGTCTTTCAAAGTCTTCTGGGCTAGTGAAGAAAGCATTAATAGCCATTCTGTCCATCAGTAAGTGCTGGAGTCATTACCCTCGAGATATCAGATCTTAAATATAGTTTCCTCGGTGCGATTACAGACATCCAGCAGTCGAGGAGGCTGACACAGCTATATCACTGATGCTGCTAATGCCATCTGAAAACAGTAAGCTTACTGCTTAAAGCAATCCTGCATCGTCCAAACAGAACAAGCCACATCCTTCAACTCCTCACTCGCGTTTTTTATAAAACCTAGCACTGCCATTATAGATTTTGTTTTCATCTCTGGTCAGCTAAAGGAGAAACTAGATATTATGTAACCAGCTTTGCATTAACGAAAGAAAAACGGCAGATGAAGTGACATATCGAGGTTATCAGATTTTGCTTGCATGACCACTCCTCAGCAAGCACAGTCACCATTCACAAGAAACATCACAATCTGATCTAAAGGAAAATCACCAGAAATAAATTATAAACAACTCACAGGCAGAAAGGTATCTTAATTCCTCTGTGATACTGAAACAGCTATTTTTATGAACCCTTATTAATCCTAGTCCCTATTAAAATAAAAATATTGCTTGCCTAGTATTTTAGTGTCTATTTTTAATAAATTGCATGATCACTGCATTGTTTCCATTACTCCCTGCTAGCAGCCAGAAAACAGCATGACTTGAAAATGTGCCAGTGTTATGACAGCAAAAATGTGGTTTGATATCAAACAAAACAATCATGTATGAATTTTTTCTGATAAGAGAGACCTTTCAAGCAAATAGTGTACAGTAACCTCCTTAATAATTTTAAAATTATTAAGACTAAAAATTAATAACAGGATTTTTTATTAAAACATATGTTTTACACAAAGTAAAATTTCCTAGTGGAATTTATTATTATAAACCATTATTTTTATTTACTGTTGCTAGTATTATGGCAGCAAACAGAGAAACAAAAAAAAAAAAACAACAAAAAAAAACAACAAAAAAAAAAACCACTTCACAGACCTAAGATGAAACAGTGCCACCAAACTGGTAAAAGTATCATTTTGCAATTTCTCTGAATTCCAGACCCAGAGAACAATTATTTGCGTCCACTTAGTGAAATACTAATTAATTCTGAGGCATCGAGTTCATTTGCTTAAACACACAGGAATTTTCTCTCAAGACATATTGAAAGACTTTGCTACCAATTGAATTTTACTGACAAATAAAACTTGGAAGAAAAAACGCTACCCTAATTTAACTTCAGTTTGCTTCAAGTGTTATTCAAATTAATTTGGATGTCCTTCTTTACTTCAAAATATAAGCAGAAGCTGAAAGTAGATGTAAATAGTTCTAAATTAATTCACCCAGATTCTATCCTGTTAGCTTAACATTTTATTATTATTATACAGTTGTAGTAATCACTCCTTTGTGTAACTGAAGAGTTAATCAAATTTACCTTACAGTCATTCACATTATGGCACTGATAAAAGCAAAATGGTCTCATCCATGAATACCACATATTTCCCTTTAGAGGGAGAAGCTACCTGCCATCAGTTTTAACTAAGTTCACTTTATGCAGTGAGCAACTCCTCAACATAAGGATGCTACATCTCCAGGGAAATGGAACAGCCAGCCACACGCTGGTACAGGGTCTCCAGTGAAGTGTCCAGCAGCCTGGCAGAGCCAGTCAGTGAAGCTTTGAAGCGCAGCAGAGAACCAGATAAGGCCCAACTTGATGCTGCTTTTTATGTTCTCTGAGAGTTAATCCTGATGTCCAACAACCTGACACTGTCTTTTTACTGCTGCTGGCAGTGGCAGTCAGGGAGCACTTCTTGAACATTGGAAATGTTCTCAAAAGCTACCACTTTTCAACTTGCTCCAGATTAACTCATTAATTCACTTTCAAACCAGAAAATATTACTAAATCTACACACACAAAAATAAATGCATATGAACAAGGAGACAAAAGGCCCCTCAAAAAACAAACAAGAGTATTTTAGCAATGAAAGGAGAAAACAGTTTTCCGTGCATCAGTATGGAATAGGAATATCTCCAAAAGTAATATTTTTGTTTCCAAAGGTAATTTACAAAAAGAATACTACACCAGCACTAAATATTAAGTTACTTTCTCCTGTACAGACCCTGAGTTCTGTCTGAATTCACTCTATCCAGTGTCTACTCACAACCATGTAAGGAGTACAACCCCACATCTCTAAATTGCTGCTTCCAAGTCCCCAAAAGCTGCTTGCTAAGATACAAAGGCCAGTAAGATGGTAAGAAGTGATACAGAAATGTAGGTTGCCAAGCAACCTTTCATAAATATTATGTAGGCTCTCCCTGTGCAAGTCTTGTACTGCACGATGATCTCCACTCACAGAGTGAAAAACACGCAGCTAGGGGCTCTCCCCACAGCTGTCAAAGACGTCACTTCAGAGTTTCTGCTCACAAAGAGTGCATGGTCTCTCCTCCAGCTGGACACTTGAAGAATTCAAGAACTAGCAAAACGTAGAAGACTATCCTCCTGAACTTGGTTAAGATCTCAGTACAAAATATAAATGCACTCAGAAATATAATATTATTACTTTGTGCACATTATCCCAGCTAATGGAATACTTTTATTGAACTTATTCCATGCTTTTCCTCATGCCAATACAATTACTTTTTTGCTAAAGTGAAAATTTTAACATTTCATTAACAATGTTAAAGCAGAGGGTAGAAATACAGTAACATTTTTTAAAATATAGATATTTATTCTGAGATGTTAAAGCAAAAGTCTTGTAATCCATCCCCTTTAGAATATCAACAAGTACCACTTTATGTCATACAAAAAATTACTCACAAATATAGTTTGCTTTTATTTAATTCTTCTTCACAGGACAAAAAGAAAGAAAATTAATTTCTTGTGAATTATGCAAGGTAAAATAATGGTCACTTTGAATCCACCACAAAACAGTTTCATATCAAATAGAGCAGACCTAAGCAGTGAGGGAGCAAGTAAGAGAAGTTCTGTCACTCAGCTTTTTAAATTAATTGTAAGCTGTGTTTGCTAGTACTAATGATCCTGATAAAGAACATTTGAAATTAGTGCAAGATATTGGAGACTGTGAAAGGTGAAATTATGTAGAACTGCACCAAAAGAGCTGGAAGAACAATACAAATGCATATTTCTCAGCAGTAATTTGAGGGATCAGTTTTACTACATATTTTTATAAATTACCAGAGCATAGGATGAATTACAGCCAAAAAATCACAGTATAGTAATTTCTGATATGGGAAAGCACTGCTAACATATATAAGACTGGAACACTACCAGGAAGGAAGACATGGATTACCTCTAGGACCACAAGAATAAAACTGAGGTAACATTTAACAGTGCAAAATGAAAATATGTGAACTTGACAATTATTACATTTCTGCTGAAAACTGAGACCTCAGAAGCTGAAAATTACAGTGGATGAAATCATCATCTATTGTCTGGAAGAGAAAGATTTCCACAATGGCCAGGGAACATTCGAGAAGAAACTGAAAACATTTGCTTTGTTTAGCTTAACAAACAAAAGACTAAAAGAGAGATCTGCATGGGTGTGTCAAGGATGAAGTGCCAAGGAAAAAGAAACTCAAGTACAAATTTGTAACAAGCACAAATCAATACTATGTCATCAATAATTTGAGGAGTTTTTACTATCAGAGGCTGGAAGCCTGAAAGTGGAGGAAACCAAAATTAGAAAACACACAAAAGTGCACCTTGCACACATCTATTTCTAAAAGATATGAAAACACTGACAAAGGAAGAAAAATGCAGAAACGTAATAGCAGAATTGGTATCAAGGACAGCACCTAAAGGAAAATCCATACATTGCAATGAGGTTCAACACTGATTGGAAATTGGTTTAGAAACCTGAATTAAAAAAAAAAAAAAAGACACGATAACAGTTGGTTTCCTATGTACTAAAGATACCAAACCTTCATCTCAATACATGGAATGGTATTAACAATATTAAAAGCTCAGCAATTTCTCTTAACCAAAATAAATTAAAAATTCCAAGTTTTAGCTGATTGCTCAGATCAGGTTAAAATTTTGTCTTTGTAGTTGAGTGGAGTAAGCTGAAAAGTAATTAATGATAGCCATTCTCCTTTAATCCTGATGAGAGGACTATTTCTATTGCCTTTCTTTAGTCTACATATGTATCTCTTATTCAATTCTCCCATTTTATTACTGGGGTTTGGATAAAGAATTAATATCCTTCTTTAGGGAAAAAGGAAGATCATTAGGAAATTGAAGTTTATTTTTATTAACACAGTTTAAACTTGTTATATTTTATGGACATCTCAAATGAGATGCTGTCCGAAGACTCTCCTGGGATCATGTCAGCAGGCATTATGTAAGTCTAATCAGCTCCTCTGTGGACAACCATGACTGTAGTTAAAGCAAACTCAAAACATTTATAAAACAAAATAAGAAACAAGTAGAGGCAGACCTGAACCATGGATACATAGTCAAAATTTGCAAATTAACTGCCTGGTTCCAAATCTGCCCAGCAGATAATGCAGCTGTATTAAAACCTGCCTTCCCAAATATTCCACTGATAGTGTGGCTGAATCCTAAATTTGAAACCCAAGCCTGTACCTCTGGCCAGTCCCTGATGATCCAGATCACTACATTACATATTATTGACAAATTATAACAAATTTATAAAAAACCAGCATCAAACCAAGATTTCTTTCCAACATTTTACCTTCAAAAACTATTTTAAAATGTTTGGCATCACATTTCCCAGAAGACAATGTAGGAGAAGGCTGATATCTCCTTTCTCTCAGGCTGCTGAGGAGCAATCTTATAATGTATATAACAGATGGTTGCTTACACTTGTTCTTGGAAAAATACAGAAAATAAAGAATACAAATCTCAAAGCTTGCAATCATACATTTGTTTTCTAAGCAAAATTATATTTATATAAATCATGTATTCTAGAAAATTACCTGTAAAATCAGACTGAAATGGCAAATTTTAAATGTGTGACTAGAAAGTGAATAGGTTCTATCTAAAATAGCCATGCCTTCCATTTCTGATTGAAAAGAAAGCAAAGCTTTCCATGTTTTTAAGCATCTCACCAGTATGGTAACTTATGCCCTAGCCTGGGAAAACATTTCTACTTTTATGAACTGACCAAGGGTTTAACTTCCAACAACTGGGGATGCTAGAATTGATTATAGAAAAACACTCTCCCTTCCTCAAAAAGGTAAGGATGGAATGTGGACTCAATGCTGTATAGCACAAGAGAAATTCACTTTCCTGATAACAAAGAAACACCAATTTAATTAAAAGGGCTGGAACTCATTAGCAAAGCAAGTTCTAACAGCCTTCCCACAGAAGGAGCAGCAGGAGAGGCGATGTTGCTCTGGGTGTTTCCCAAATATTACACAATACTGAAGTTGCAGCCTAGTTACATTACACACCTCATATGTTTGTTTCTTTTGATCTTTTTTCATCTCCCCTTTGTGCCTGAAGAGGAAGAAAAACTCCTTTTGCCTAAGAAAAATTTGTCAGCTCACTAATCCTAGCTCCTTATCTGCCTCAGAATAGATCTGACTTTTCTAAATATTTTGCATTAAAAAGTTCTCTTTCAAAGAAGAGAAATGTTAAATTTTGACATATAATTACCATTATCCTCTCTGCTAGCAGAAAATGATGGCAAAATGCCAACTTGCTTGTCTGCTACAGATAAGACATTTCCAAGCTTCCATCCTTCCCTTCAGAGAAAACAGAAGGGGAAGACCAGCCAGGAGAAAGCCTACCCTGTCAGCTGATCCTCTAAGAAATAAAATTAATATTCTCCTAGAAGAAATCATTTTCCTCTGAGCCTGAGGTAAATGATATGCCTTACCATATGTTATGATGGTCCTTTCAAGAATGACAAATTTGATGAATTTTTCCTGGATGGTCTTTCTCTCATCCAATCTCTTCTCATCACCTCCAGCTTCTGCTGCAGGCAAACTCTCAAGAGGCATAAATCAGCATAGCATCACCAAATTATATAACTTCTATCCCCTGGGGATTTAGCCCCTTCTATTTCAGACTTAGCAAAAAGAAAAGTGCCTGTGCATTCTTCAATAATCTTTTTGATCTGTGTAGAGCTTGAGAGAATTACCCTGACAGACACATTGCTGAGCTGTGGCAGCAGTACATCCATTGCGAGCAGACAACCCAGACTTTTAAAGGAAGAGCTCTAAAAAGGTTATGTCCAACCACAACATATTCAGAACTAGTTCTAAAGCAGAAAAAAACTCTGCTTCAGTTTAAACAAGGGGGGAAAAGTCACAGAAGGTTCAGTCTAGTTTCCTCACTGTTTTAAAAAATATTGGCATAATTTGAATACAAACTCAGCTTTGCACTATTTATTAGTTCATCTATACTTCTAGGCAATCAAAATGTCTGAATATCTCTGCCAAACCCCAGATACCAGATTATTTGCAACATTTTTTGCAAACTTTGGAAGTTCTACTTTTATCAATAAAATATAGATACAAATACAGGTATTTGAAAAATTCATCTATCAATGCACAGATTTCAAATTTTCTTATTGCTGTAAAGTGTACTGATTCTAAAGAGACTGACAATAAATAAAGATTGATTTTAGACAATATTCCTCAGTCAAAGCTCATCCAAAAAGAAAATTGCTGGATATATCAGTTAGTCCCAAAATTTCTAGGCTGTTTTAACTTTTTATTTCAACCATGTGAAACGAGTGGGTTTGTATGTTTAAATATTGGAGTACAAATCTAATATTGTCCCTATGTAAAATACCCTTTGGGATCTTAAAAGACTAATGTGGGATGAGAATTGCAAGGACTGGGAGGCAAGGTCACTGCTTTGAAAGAAGGCAATGGGAGAAAGGAGCTACTACTAGAGTATAATTTAGGATTAGTTAGTCTTGACAAAAAGCCATACAACAGGAAAATGCAAGACTGAAAAAAATGTTTTATGAATGCAATTTATCACAAAAATATATAGTTTATCACAAAGATTGGTACCTAATTTCATCACGCTTACAGCTACCAAAAAAATATTAACAAGTAGTTTATTCCAAAATCAATTTCAAAATGTGATCTCTGAAACAAACATTTGCTTTCTTACATATTTAACAAAGGATTTCACACGGAGACTAAACAAGCTAAGATTAACTGCACCTGCATCTATTTTGCCATCTTTTCTCTGCGAGGGAACACAAAAAAGCTGTTCAAGCAGCACACACTTCACTAACAGCTAAACTTCTTATTTATGACGGTGCAAGGTGAGGCACCACAGCCTAAACAGGCACTGAGCTGGGGGCAGCCCTCCTCCGGCTAATGTAAGAATAAAGAAAGGAGAGAAAAAAGAATAGCACCCCAAAGCTAGAAGCAGGCCATAAAGCTAATGTTGGGATACTCTAGAACAAATTATGAAATCAGAGACACAAACTATCCAAACAAGACAAATTAATATATATTTTTGGATAAAAATAGGAGAAAAGGTATGATTTCTGGGGACAATTCAAAATGTTTTAAATTGCCCAAATGGGGTTCTTTTTAATACTTAAAACCAAATTTATTCTCAACAATGCAAGGACAGAGATAAAAATGTTAAGACCTCAAGGAAATAAAAAAAAAAAACGATTGCTTCAAAGATAGAAAACTGGGACAAAATGGTCATTGGAACATACAAGGTCTCCCAGAGGAGCTTAAAAAGTCAGACATTGCCTGCTTTTCTATTTAAACTGCCTTTCAGCTACCTACTTAGGTAGAAGACACTTGTGAAAGTGTAAAGGTGTAGAGGACAATGAAAGATAAAAGAATATTAAATGAAGAATATGTAAAACTTAGATGCATTCCCAGCATGGAGACCTTCCTGGTATTGAAGGGGAGTTGGTGCTTTCGTAGCTGCTTGTCTTATGATGATAAGCAACAGTTAAAGCTAAAAGTTCCAGTCCCGTGAACAGCAGCCATTTGCCTTTCAGTGTGTGTATATATATACCATACATAGAGACATGAGGAAAGCATATCACTTGTCATCCTAAACTATCACATGAACCTGGACAGCACAAAAGATTTTTTGTGCATTATACACAAAAATAGAGCTACTGTTTGAGAGTCCAAAACCTAGATGATCAGATCTATCATGACAAAATATACCCAGGGTAATAAACCTCCCCATCTGTCCTGAAAGAGAAAACCAGCAGCAGGCAATTTCACCTTTTCTTTTTCCTCTCCCTCCTTCAGGAAGAAAAACAGTGCTGGGACCAGCTCCCCAGAGGGTGAGGTGGGCAGACACAAGATTCCCAACTTAGACAATTCTTTCCTGCTCTCACTTGCACCCCATGAACATCAGCGGAACCACCACACATCCACCACCAGCACAGCCCTATTTCAGACCTTTCTGCTCTCCTAAAGTCTTACCGTTTTGAAAGTTGATAAGAAAAAGGGTCAGATGAGTCTGGAAGCAAATACAAGGCTAGGTGAGAAAGAAAATCTCTCCTACTCAACAGCCCTTTTCAAGATTCTTAAATTACAACTGTGAGCCATTTCCACAGAAATTTCAGAGAAAAGGGTAATTATAAAGCAAGGGCATTCTCCTCACAAAACAGCTGTCCAGTCTCCTCCTCAGAAGCCACATGGCTTCAGCCTGTGCTGTCTCCTGTGTCCTGAAAGACATCACATATGTTCTTGAACTAAAACCTGACCACTGAGTTCTCAGTCCAGACTCAGGAACAAAATGAAGGCCTGGAGAAACACTGAAGTATTGATAAAATTATTCAGAAAAAATGTTTCCAAATTTGATACAAAAATGCTTCCTCCTCATAGAAGAAATCTGACATTTAATACCATGAAATTCATTATAGGAAATGGTTAAAAACTGACTTTGAAATATGACTGTAGAACGGTCTTACACAGGAAACAGTGCTACCTTTGCTACGCTGCTTTCAAAACTCAGCTGGATAAAACACTCTAAATCTCCTACACAGATTCACTTTCTATTATCAGTGCACTAAAAAATTCTACTTAGTGTCACACTTCATGGCTTGTTTAGCTGTACCACGCCATGCACTGAAGTCACAAATATCAGATAACTTAAATACCTCATATGAATATGAGACCACATCCTTGCAACTCAGCATATTCTGTGATCACTGTTAACAACACCAACCCAGACAACTCTCTAAGTTATTTTGGTCCATGGGTTGGCTTAAGATGAAGAGTCTTTTAGGTAAAAAGAATAAATGTAGTTTACTACGAAAAAACTTGTAGGAAACTGATGCAAGTTTTAACTGCCAGCTGCTTGTGATTTTGTAATGAGGTAACACCACGGAGACATCATTTGCAGTAGCACTGGAATTGCAATTGTCAAGCTTGATTTCAGTTTACATTCTAATGGATGATCTCCAACTCCTGGATTCCCTTCTACTTTTATTATGTAAAAACAAAAAGTAATGAAATGTTACAGAACATATTCATTAACTTGAAGAATGTTCAGAAAAATTACTAAAAGTTAGGATTTTCTGAAGTGAGGCAGAAGACATTTTTTAAAAATACATTAAGATTTCGGTTAGTTTTAAATAACTGGAATTCTGACTTCCTCATGTAAGGAATAGTATTTTTGTTAGTTCCCCAAAACCTATTTTTCAGTTAGTTCTTGACTACTTTTCAATGTAATATATTGCATCAAAAAATCTACCTCAAATATAATCCAAGAACATCTGTTATTTCAATAGTCTGGCTATTCTCAAATTCTTATATCGTACTTACTTTTTATAGTCCTATCATTATACATAATGATTCACTTCAAGTCACCAACCCAATTTTTGTCTTCAAGGATGAATTCTACAGTTTAATGTGTTGTGTGCTTAAAGGATAATAGTATGCAAAAGGAGAACCATGAAAAAAATAATTCAAAGGTGGCACCTGACACACAGGACTAGTAAAAGTTTTGAATATCTCAACTCTCTAGAGTGTTTTGAAATTGCTGGTCAGAGACAATGTAAATTTTAAATGCAGCCTTCTTCCTATCCTACAAAGAAATCAATCTTACTTTGAAAACAAACATGTGGCAGTCAGCACTCACTTAGTAGCAAGGTGAACAGAAACTTCTATCTATTTCATAAATTCTTCCCATCACTAAAGTTCTTAGTCATACAACTCACACAAAAACCAAGTTTACCATAAATCACTTTAAATATTACAACTGTAATGTGAATCACTATAAATACTCATCCAAGAAATTAATTAGCAACAAAAGTTTTAAAAATTCACTCGATACCAGAAGTATTTAAAATAAATGCAATAGAAATAATTCATACTAATTTAAAAGACAGTGCGGAGCATTATAAGCCAAGAAAAGCAGTTCAGACCATGTCATAAAAAGAAAATTCTCGTAAATGTTTCATTTTTTTAAATTACTTTCTTACCTCATTTAGCCTCCAGCAGTTGATAGACCATAGGCTTATCTTATAGCCTACTCTAACTTCAGAAACTACTCAATCACTTGCCAAGGAAAAGAAAACTAGGAAAGCAAGGGAAAACAGATCAGAGCTTGAATTTAAGGTACTATTGTATCTGGGCCTGTTGCCTCTTTCTCACCTTGAAAATCAAAACATGTCTTCCACTATCAGGAAAAACAGATTGAGTCTTACTAGAATAAATGAGCTCTCTACTCAAACAGATGCTCCATATACTCATTTTATTACCTCTCCCAAGAATACAATGACTAAAACCACACTGTAAGTAAAAGTCTGAATCTCTAATTCCCAGCACCTTCATAATCCATTCCAAGAAAAATGCATTTTGCTTTCCCTCACTCACACTCTCAAGTCACTCTACTAAGTTGACATTCCTACATCTAAGCCTATTTTCCAGGTCATCAGTATGACCTTGCGTAAAGCCTTGCAGCCAGTGGGATTTATAGCTGGATGGCAAAATGCCCACATGGAAACTTATACTGTCTATTATTTTTGTACTGGTGAGGTAAGCAAAGACTTTGGGTCTTCTAAAAAGAAGCTTTTGACAATTTCAATCTTTGTAAGAACATCTTCATGTGTGTCAATTACGAAGGAAGGTTTGGAGCACTGGGCACCCCACCCAGATGGTGCACAAGGCAACAACAAAGGCTGACCACCAGCCTCTCCCATATTCAGGAAGCCATAAATTCTCATATGCTATCAGAGCACAACAGGTCATGCCTGTCACAGAAAACACTTGATTGCAAGAGAAAGGCTGATCTCCACTCAAATTGACCTCTTTTGAAGTTCCATAATTTTTCTTATATGTAATTGCATTTCTCTTAACCCAAGACATAATGAAGTTAGGGCAGCTATCACAAGTATTAAACCAGCAGATTTTTGGTAAAATCGATTTTTCAGGCAGCTTAAGAAATTAGAATTCAACCATTATCTTCCTGATTTTAATATCTCAAATGCAAGGTTTTTCTTAAGGAATACATCTATTTTATTTTATTTTATACTAATTATCATCATCAACCTTAGCAGGAATACTAGTACTTAGCACTTTTGATTTGAACCAGGGCTATTGGCAAAACAGTGAAAGGAGGTGAAAGGTGCAAAAAGCAGAAGTCAGAGCCAAGGATCTCTTTTTCTTTGTTCCAACTGGGAACCCAGGCTCAGGGATACCTGGCATGAGCAAGGTTCTGATATCTGTTCAGGTTCATCCTTTCTTTTCTCAGCAGAGCTCTCACAGGGGGCTCCTGCTGCTCCTTTCCCAGCAGGGCCCCACATCCAGCACTGTGACTGTTCCCAGTCTGTCAAGGTAGTCCGTACACTAAAATATTAAATATAGAGTGCATTAATTATTCATACAGACCAGTCTGACACATTAGATTGAATGTCACAGTTATCCTAAAGGTAAAAATTGTTGAGTTTTACATAGCATTCATTAAATGTAGTGAACTAATTAATGTTAATTAGGTAATAGACAAAAAGAACTTAGTATGTGGTAGAAACTGGTCACTTTTAATACAGTGTGTATTGTACTGCATTAATACCTTGGCTGTAATTTTATGCTTAATGAGCAAAAGGAAAAGCTGATTATTCAGAAAGCAGAAAAAAAAAATCACATGTGTTATGTGTTGGAAAAATAGCCTCAGGTGACAGAGGAAATACGTACCAAAGGAATTGGCACTCTAACAAAGAAAGCATCATTTCAAAACTCATAAACAACATGCTGTCACTGGGAATTTTACATAATCAGATTCTAGGAAGCAATACTTAATTGCTGATGTTAATAAAAAGACAAAAATCTGATTTTATTTGTACAAGTTATCTGTTCTCCCTGTATAGTGTAAACATTCTTCCCAGTTTTTCTTAGATTCACATTTGCTTTATGGTAATTCAGAATAAGGCTTTCACATCAAATGGTCTAGCTAGGAGAAAAAAAAATAGATGCAAGAATTTAGTGATTAAACTCCTACTCACACTAGGAAAATGTTGGTGGGAAATATAAATGCATATGTCTGGCACTGAAAAAAGGCCATGTAATGCTCTACATGCAATTAAAAAATACTCTGGGCTTATGTTAAAACATCTTTTTTCTCATTTCATGTCTTATTTCCCTGCTTTCCACTTCATTTGAAAAGGCTTTATCAAACCTAGAAAGCATCTTGAAGTATGTTACTGGAAAGAAAAAAAATCCAGTTAGTGTTCTCAGTAAAACAGAGGCCTATACCATCTTCAGAATATGACTGGAATAATCACAGTAACAAAGAGGACAGATGTTGCTGATCTCAAACTACTCAGGATAAAAGCAAACTTCTTAAGTTCTTTCTCAAGCTCAGCAGCATACATTTTGGATAGCATTAGGCACTCATTAAGAAGTGAATCCTAGTATAAAAGACTAAGATTGAGAAAAAGCTCATAATGAAATCTGGAGAGAACTTAGATAAATTCAAAGGAAATCTCAAGCTTAAACAAAAAACACAACCCACACAAGCTTATGAGCTGAAAAAAAACCCTCAGAAAGATCAGCAGCCACCTGGCCTAGAGGCCACTCTGTTTTAGTTTTCTAATATTAAAGTTTCATTTAGAGCTAAAATTTTGCTGTGAGACACATCAGTCTTCACAGGGCCAAGAAACTTGAGATCTCACCTAAGCCTAACAGCAGCCAGAGCCTGAGCTCCAGTGTTGTTCTCACACCTGTCCACTCACCTTTCTCCATTCTCTGAAAAAATATGCCCAATGCCAGAAAGACAGAGATGGCCACTGATTTGTTTTCTAAAAATTCTGTTAAACCATACACCCTTGTTTGTTCTCCTACAGGTCTGCTTATCATCTCTACGTGAAGGAACTGAGGGACCTTCTCTCCCCACCTCTAGAAAATGGCCCACTTGGGAAGGGAGGTGAGAGCGGCTTTGTAGCTGCAATGCTCTCTAAGGACAATGGAAACACTTGGTTATCCTTCTCAAAAAGCAAAAGGAGTTGAAGTCATCTCATGTCCTGCATAATTACATGAACCACTGAACCACTGACATGCAGAAAGCCATGAGCATAGCCACCACTGGCCCACAGAGAAGGTCAGAGAGCTGTGGGAGCAAATCAACACCCAACACCCCATCGAGGCACCTAACCCAGACCCTCACACGGAGCACCAACAGCTGCACCAAGTTCAGGAGACTCTACTGAAAATAAGCCTAAAACCTTCATAAATGACCAGGAAACTTCAAAGCTTTAGTCCTGTCAAACGTCAGACACGTGGGTAATCTCAGGTGAGCTGGTTCAAAGGCACAGAAGTGCATCAGCTGCCAGCCCTGCAGCAGCACAGCCACACGTGTGCCCTGGTGCAGTCAGGCTGACCAGGTGCTCCCCTGGACAGATGTAGCTAGCAGAGGTACAGTGCCACACTGCTGTGGCAAAACTACCTCCACTTCTGGATTTATTTTTCCCACACAAGGTCAAAAACACGTGAACCAGATTGTCAAATTTTGCCGTATTGCGCAAAGTTTTTCCACATCAAGATGTCAGCCATGCTTCATGCCAGGCCTGAAGAGAACTGCTGGAACCGGCTCAAACTCACCATGGCCCACAAGGTTCACAAACATTATTATCCCTAATGCTCCCTGCTTAACCCTAAGCTCATTAACAGCAACTTCTGAGCACTCAGTTGCAAGGTTTTTCACCTCTACCTAGTTATGACCTCTGTGAGAAAATGTGGTTGCAAGTTCCTTCAAGAACACATACCATGCCACTGCCCAGCACTAACAAATACCTACTTAGAGAGGATAACACACTAAGTATGCAGGGCAGACCATATTAACACAAGTAGCACTCAAATTCACAAGAACCAGAACTGTTGTGTAAAGTTTCTTATCCTAAAAATTCACTGCAGGGTCTAAAGAAACAGCTTGTTTTGGTTTGGTTTTTGTTATGATTTGTCCTCCAGAATAACTCAACACACTGGAACCACAGAGCTTTTGTCAGGAGAATGTTGCAACATTTCCTGTAACACACGAATGGCATCAATTGCAATTAACTGCTCTAACCAGAGTTCACATGTCTCTGCTGACTATTTCCCTTGGCACATGCACCTTTTCCAGTCATTTTACTCCATGCTTCACACAGTTATCTGCAAGGGATTTATTACAAGCGAGTCCAATTATGCATATAGTTATTTTAAACAGGAGCATTGATTTCATGAAGCCCTGTAGATTCACAAACAGCAGAACTTGAACCAATTCCACAGGATGTTTCCCCAGTGCATTTTCTATTACATATAAACTAAAAAACAGTGAGTGATTATTTGACTGCTCAGTAGTGCAAAATAACGGCAAAAGATTTTTGTTTTAATTTTCAAAATCACTATAAACATCAAGACTCCAGGAAATTCAAGAGTCTCTCAACAACATCACATAGCATCCTTTCTGGAAGAAGTTAAATAGATGAAAGAACAATGCTGCTTCTGCTTTTGACAGACAATGATGTAACACCACCATTTTTAGGGTGTGAGGAACACAGGTGCTAAGATAATAAGAATTATTATATGCCTTAAAAATTTTAAAATGTGGCAAATAATCTTTCCAGTAAAGGATGGATCGTTCCCATTCTGCTCATATTTTACCACTACCTCTGCTTTGACAACTAACTGTTTCTAACTGTACTAAGTGCATTTTAAAAATCTGAATAATTTTGGGCTGTACATTAGGATTTAATTTCTATTCTTCTTTTGGGTTTGACTTGAAAAAACTGAACCAGGTAGAGAGAGGTGTATTTCCCAAAAGCTTTATGAAATCCAGACAATAAAGTTGTTAACAAATTTATTCACTTAGAAGAGATTAAGAACATAAAGCTTAAATGGTTTAAGAAGTTATGATAACAATGCTCACTTAAACTGACCATGAGGTGAATTATTAAGGATCGTTTAGGAAGGCATAATTCAAATGAACAGGTGTTAAGTTTTCCACTGTAAAATTCAAGTTAAACTTGAAGATCCTTTAAAAAAGGGATTATTAAAGCCCTTAGAACTCAAAAAATGGAATCAAATTAAATACCCTACTTTCCAGACACTCAGAAGTGCTAGACTGAAAAAAACCACAACATAACAGGCTTTTTCTTAGTACAATTGCTAGAAACAATAATGAAATTATTTGCATTGTCAGGAGGTAAATACTCTTGCTGATCTTAGCCATTTCCCAGATAATGGCTCACAGAAAAATTAGCTTTTAACTACAAAGGGTAAGAACATTTCTGGCCTAAAGGAATCAGGTATAGAGACCTAATCAAATAATAATCAAATTCTTTGTTCATTCCTTAGCAGCAAGAGACAAGGACATGAGGAGAGAAAAATCTTCCTGATAGGTGATGTGACTTAGAAAAACAAACTTATCTTGTCAGTAAGACAAGAAAATGAAAATCATAAAACACTGCTGCAGGGATTTATATGAGGCTTTACAACTTCACAACAAAATTAAATTTGGAAGTATTTTTGAGTGGACATAACATTTAAAAACAAGGGGATAAAGATACATGTTCAGGTGATTATCAGATGTCAATAAAACTCAGTGAGCAGCAAAATTACATCAGCAACACCACAAAAAATGTCCATCTTTATATTTAGTAGTCTAAATTTCATAATGAATTGGTGGGAAATATACCCAAATCTCTGTTACAAGTATATCAGAACTTTTACTGCTATGATTCTTCTACCAAAAAAAAAAATTACAACTGTGATATTTATAACACAGACTAAATATAAGTAAGCCTCCAAGCAAAAATACATTATTCAGATGATAAATGTCTTTCACTACATTTTTTGTCATTTATTCTAATAACAGTTGCCCTATTTTCAGAAACTTTATATCATTCAACCTTAAAAAATCTCTTCCAGAGGGAGAAAAAGACTATTGAATCAATTTTCTGATCATAACTAGCTGGAGAAAATTCTGTCTCCTTAAGTGAACAAACTCCTTCAGTATGCAAAGATTTTTTGCCTTTAAAGTCTTGGTATTTCTGCCACCAAAATGACCACATTTTCCCTATGTAAATAATAAACAAACCAACATTTAATTCCTATTTTGAAACAACAGCCAATAAACTGGTGTCAAATTATGAACAGGAAGAAAAAATCAGTTAAAAAACTGCACAACCCTATCAAAGGTCCACTAAGAGGTCCAGCTGCAATTCACTGGGGTAGATCAGTCATTCAGCCCAGAATTGGGATCAAGTGTTCTCACAGGTGCTGGAGAGAAACTGCAGCTACATCACCAATGCTCTGTGGGAATACTGAGAGGTAAAAAATGTCCCTCTACTTTTTTTCCTGCTTGTTTTAGAAAACAAGAAGATTTTGGAAGCCAGTACAAATCATAGCAGCAATTCAGATATTACAATTCAGCAATATGACCTGAAAACTCCCTACACTCTATAAAGAATCTGAATTATGAAATACAGGTACTAAATATCTAGAACCTTAAGTATATCGTATTAATCTATTCATGCTATAGCGATCCAGAAGATGTTCTCAAGCCATAAATGGACTGCTGAGAGTGCACTCCTATTTTAGTCTATGCTCATCTGTAACAGAAAGCAGTAAATGAGAGAACAGGGTTGGGGGTTTTTTGTCTCCCCCAAAAGAAAACCAGTAGCAGAAAGTATCCCATTAGAGGGATCACAAAGGAAATACAGTTTGAGAACAGATTCAACATTGCTGAAGGGGATGAAAGCTAAAAGGCACCTAGAGAAGTAAACAACTTTAAGCATTTGACTAAGCAAATGTACAGCAGACTTTGCCACTGGCATCTCGCCTGCCTAGTTCTCCGTCTCCAGGTTCTGCCCCTTTGTACCATGCCCTAAGCAAAGCAGATCAATTTAAAACAAAATTCATACAAACATTATTTAAATTAGCTTTTATGTCATTTTAGTTAAATAGTCTATTTTGAATCTTACTTTACAGCTAGATTTTTAGACATTTTCCAAAAAAAAAAAAAATCTATTCTCAATTGTTAGTTTAACAATGCAGGTATACTGAAGAGGAAAACAAGAAGTATTAGATCTGGTGGCTGTATGTGCATTAACATATTGATCAGTGTCAATTTTGCATTATTTTGTCAGAAAATTAAAGGATTTAAAGGATAGTTTGGTTTCTGTTTGTTTGTATGTTTTGTTTCTGTGGGGCTTTTAATCAGATAAGTCTCCCAAGAGTCTAATTCATTGAAAATACTACATCAAACCTAGTTACACATCTTTTTTTGAAATCCCAGTAGGATTTTTGATGTTTGAATTTCTTTGAAATTTTGTGTATATATCCTTTAAATTTCAAAAGTTAGAACCCGTCTTCTCTAGTATATCCATGTACTATGTGGAAGAAAGGCTCCTTGCCTTTTCTACTCCCAGCTGGGTTCTTAACTTTGAATGAAGCCTGAGTTGACCCACCCATCTGCTCTATCACACATCTGCAAGTAACACAGACTTGGTTTAGCTGCCTGAAAATGCAGACAGCTGAAACAGCACAAAACCCAGTGATTAGGATCCTGAGTCTCTAAGTTAATTTCAGATTGCTGCCACTGAAGCTCTTAGGATTCAAAAAAGAGTTTTGTACAAAACCATATACACAATCACACCAAGCTGTATTCTGCTCCTGATGGCGGATAAAGAGAGAACCAAAGAAATGAGGGGAAAAAAAGAAAACAAAAGGAAAAGGATGAATATATTTGAAATATATGAATATATGAAAACAAGATGCTAAAGTATGTTTGTGTAGACTGTAAGAGTACTACAGAAATACTTGAGAGAGAGAAATCCTATTTTTGGCTTCTAATATTAATCTTGGGCAACTTCATTGGTTTCAATCTAGTTACAATGTATTACACCTTCCTAAATAAAATCTGTCAAGTCTTACAGTCTCGTTAAACAAAAAACATGTATGGAAAACCTTCCATATCTGGTCATCTCTTTACTATAGGTCAGATCCAAACCTAGAGACTGAGACCAAAATATTGATAAAATATTTGAGTGTTTTTTAAGCCCAAACTTCCAAACCTGAAAATTAATCTTTAAAATAGAATTCAATTTTATTTCTCAGCAAAAATAAAATCCAAAACTGAAAACATAATTGCTTAATTGTGACACAGAAAGTATTCTATTAGATTTCCTCATGAATGTTTCAACACAGCATCTAGTTTTACCCTGTCCTGCAAGAAAAGCATTTCATGAACATCACTTTACCACAGATGTGAGCATTACATTTTTATTCTAGCATCTCTGAGCGCTGTTTTAAATAATTGAAATACTTTTTAATTATTTTTTTTTCTGCCATGGTGTAAATTAAAAAGCTGGTTTTGTGTCTATTGTGATCCATGTGAAGGTACAGGATTTTTGCATGGTGTGTTACTGTCAAAATAATACATAAAAACAATTGCTGATTTTCCAATACATTAAGTGTTTATGCATCTGAAAAACAGATCTTTCTAAGAGCATGCATGACTATATTGCTTGATATTACAGACCAGGATGCTTTTATGTGAAACTACAGAATAACAGGAGACCTAAAACTTAGCTGTTTCAGTATCCAAATACTGAAGCACCAAAATTAGTGGGAATCTTTGAAACTAACGGATTTGCTAACTCTTGGAAACTCTTCAACGTTGGTTTCACACCACAAGAGCCATGTGCTGTCACCACACATGCAATGCACTCTCCTCTGCTCTCCTCAATCGCCAAGCAAAGCTCGCAATGAAGACACCAGGGGAGAGCACAGAGCAGCAGAGCCAAGCCTGACACCATCTAGGGCCCAGCGGCTGAATTACACACAGCTGGTGCCAGCAACATCCAGGGCCAGAGCCTGACATTAATACAATTACAGTGAAAGCTCTTGGCATCCATCATCAGCTCTTTCAATGGCACTTCCTGGCTCAGTGGCAGCCTTGTGCCCTCCTCTGAGGCTCATAACTGAATATGCAAGTATTTTATTTATTATACAAAGCAAGTCTTGTCACATCTGAAGCCTATAAACTGCTGGGCAGCATATTCTCAATGATCATAGAACCTTCTTGCAAGAAACGTGGATTTTTCAAAAAGCAGATCTGTGGTAACAACCAGAGCTATGGCTTTAACAAAACCCCCAAAATTTAGCAAAGGGAGTGCTTTGGGGAAGGACAACAGTTCACAAGTCTAGGAAGACATCCCCATATAGATGTCTCCTTTGCTTGTGAAAATGAGAATGCACAAGTGGAGCAGACCAGTGTTCTCCTCCCTTTGCTACTGAACGGAGCAAGAGCACAGTCTGACTGGCCTCTCCCAGGTCACTGCTGCTCATTACTAAAACATTTGAGGTCCTACAGGTTCTGCATTTTCCTATGTTTGGGACCTCTCAACCAGGAACTTTCTCCAAAAATATCCAGTCCAACAAAAAAATGTAACTGATCAGAAAGAAAATTAACTCTTTGGCACAAGAAAGGCTCATTTTGGATAGCTTGCTATTTTTAAATTATCTCATCTGCAGGTGAATGGGTCATTGGTAAGACCAAAGAGAATTATTTCCTTTTACACAAAACCATCTGAGAGATAACCCACCCTGCAAAGCTAACAAAGACAAACCCTATTTCTTGGACCCCAGTAAGAAAAGCAAAAGCAGAACTACAGAAATCTTTGAAATCCAGTACCTTGCCTCAGGTTACCCCACTATTTGGTTCTTATTGCACAAAGAAAAAAAAAGGAACTAGTAAATGGTCTTTCCTCTGGTATTCAGTCCCTCATTCTGGTGATCAGCAGTTTAAAGTTTTCCTAAGCTGGTGATTGCATCTGTTGAATTAGGATCATTGTACTCAATTACCTAATTCCTTTTTAACCTATTTACATGCATAGCCTCCACAATACCCTTCATCACTCTAATTTCTGCACTTGAACTCTATACTTTCTCAAAAGTGTTTCTCTCATTTTTAACTTAGTAATTGATAAATGTTAAAGAAATTTACTGTTTCTGCTTTAATTAAATCATTTGGATTTATTCTCGATTCACTTTTAATTCTTTATTTTTCACAGTATCACATCCTCTGTCTCCTGAATTGCCTCATTTCCAGAACAGCTCCTCATCTAAAGAGCTTCAATTTGAACAGAATTTATTTCCCCACTAGCCAAGAAATCCTGATTCATGTAACACCAAAACATGATCCAGACTTTACAGTCCTGAAAACTCGGCCCTCAGGGCTACCATCAATGACATTATCTGAGACCATGGCAGATGGTCACTGTCACTGTCCCATGAAAGCTGCAGACAGGTCAGACAACATCTAGTATTCTCCTTCTTTTTTTTTTCCCCTTGAAGAAATTAAAAAATAATGTGCAGAAAGCTCTCTGAAACATCTTTTTATATTGAGTCCCCATCAGCAGCCACTTAACTCTCAGACACACACTTGTGTGCAGCAAAAGAAACAGAAGAGCAGGAAGAAATGCCTGAGCAGAGCACAGCACTGGAAAGAGGCATATCCTGGACAATGGGCATGCTGGACAGAAGAGAGAAACCACTCCAGGGGAAAAGTAAGTTTGTTCCAGACAAAGGATACTGACAGCCAGCAGTAGCACATAAAAATCAAGATACAGAAATAAGCATACATAGGACAATTTTTGCCTTCTGGATTATGAAGACTGATGTTTTCACATTTTCAATCTCTACCATGAGAGGCAAAATCTTGCCTATTTTTTAACTTTCAAATAAATAACTACAATATTGGTGTTTTCTTGGTGTTAAAGTTATAAGATTGCAAGAATATAGCAGAAACAATAATGATTAATAATTATTTGATACTAAATTTTCTTTGTTTTTTATAATTTCTTGCTCTAAGCATTATATTCACACTTGGACCACTTATGGCGCATCAGTAATTTAACACTGCTAAATACTAGAAACTTCCTTATCACTTTATCCCTCTTCTCACCAACAAAGTTACTTGAAAATTGAGATTTTGTAAATTAATCGTGCTGCTGACTGTGGATTGAAACATTTTCCAATTCCAGTAAGTAAAGGAAAAAGGGAAAAATACTTTTTTTTTCTTTTCCTTCTTTTTTTTTAATTTTAAAACCATTTCTGATATTTGTTGGAAGCTGCTTTGAGACTTAAAATATTGCAATAAATCTCAATGTGATTTCAGTGCCTTGAAGAAGTTTGGTCAATAGGAAATGTTGAGCACTTGCCAACTCAGAACCAAGCCTGGGTCTGGATAATTCCATGATTCTGTGCGGTACTGGAGCAGGCTGCCCAGAGCAGCTGTGGATCCCTCCATTCATGGCAGTGCTCAAGGCCAGGCTGGATGGGGCTTTCAGCAACCTGCTCTAGTGGAAGGTGCCCCTGCCCATGGCACAAAGGGGGCTGGAATGAGATGATTTGTAAGGTTCCTTCAAGCCCAAACCACTCTATGGTTCTATGAAATGGAGTAGAACAAGTACTAAACCACAGTATTAGTAACAAACTCAAAGGAAAATTCACTTATTATCTTGAAAGCTGAAACCTTTCAATCAAATTGCATATACCAGGAAGAAATTTTAAAAAGGATTCCCATTAGAATTAAATGAATTTTCATATTTGCATATACAGACATGGAAAACACATCCTTTCTAAATATACAAGGAAAGCCTGTGGAAGAAATATGAAATGTTAGCAGGGAAATAATCAGTTCATTATGAACTGTAAAAAACAAAGACAAATTAAAAAAATAAGTCATAACAACTACAAATTGATATTATTTTCCCATATAAAATATATGAGTAGCAGAACTAGACCTAGGTCTAGAAATGAGTTATTAAAAACTGTACTACAACTGTGAAGCATTAAAAATGTATTACAGGTTGCACACACCATCTATCAATACTTTTTTTTTGCTCAAGTCAATTTTGTCAGACTTATTTTAATGATTTTTATTACTTTTTAATAAATATGCATAATGGAAGCACTATATAAACAGTTATTTCTGCAATCACTGTGAAATGAAAAATTAAAAACTCAAAGATGAAAGTATAGCAGATAATAGAATAAAAATCCATGGGTTACAGTATTTGTACAAGACAAATCATAATGCTCTAGAAATTTTTTCATTTCATGTCCATAAAAAAGCATTTGCCCTATTCCATAAAATTTTATATTTGTTGTGGATGAAAATTGGAAGCTTTCTTATTCTGAAAAAAAAGAAAAATACAAACTGAGAGGTATTTTTAACTCTGTCCATTCACAATTTATAACTATTATTATTTGAACTCTTAGAGCAAGCACTTTATGTGATTACAGTCATAATGATTATGCTTCAGTACCTCAGTAATTTCCATGAGCAGTCTGGAGAGTAACAAACTTAGAGAAAATTAGTAGATTTTTGTATTGCCAGAGATGTATTTGTTTGCAATCATGCTACTAAGCACGCTTGTTGTTCATGTGTCCTCTCCTGGCCCCTGACCAGGCCAGTCACAGACCAGGACCAGGGAGTGACAGACCTGCACCCACTCAGAAGGAAACCACAGTCTTCATCCCAAAAAGTTCACACCATTTTTTTCCTAAACAAATAAACATACAATATAACCACTAAAGTTTTATACAGCATCTTATCCATGCTTTAATATTCTTTCTTCTTACCATGTTTATTCCTATGGGATGCCAAGCACAAAGCAGATTAGCCCAATTTTCTCAAGGGTAAACCTACATGGCATTTATGCAAGGTCAGCGCACACAACTAAGGGACTTGAAGAGAAGCTTTGATTCCGTCTACCTTGCAGCAGTTTTTCTGTACAGCTGTCCCTTATATGCAATCCAAGAGAGAAAAGACAGACACAAGCAAATAAATCTTAAATAGTTAATAACTTTTGATGAGTGTCATAGTTAGCAATTTTAGTAGTCTAAGAGTCACCAAGAATTGGTTTTGCAGAGACACCTGTTTCTAATATTGCCACTGAAACATTACTCAGAATTTTTATATGATGAGCTGATCTTAATACCAGACCACTTTTGGAATCATAATTTCTACAGTTTTAGATTTAAAACAATTCTTTCAGAGCAAGAATGCTACTTTCCCAGCAGAGCTTCTCAGGTCCTGCATTGGATGCATCATCAAAACCTACATCCTTTGTTGAGCTACCCGAGACATATTAGTCATATGAATGTGTAACAGACTGGATTGTATAAGTCTGAATCACTCACAGAAGAATAAACAAAACAATTTTGTCAGGTTTTACATATCTCCACGTTCACATGTTTTGATAATAACTTTCATTAGATATCTTAAATATTTCTGTATTTTTCTTCAAAATATTATTTCACATAGTTCAATTTGCACTCTCTAGCTTAACATTTTTCATAGACATACATATATTAACAAGTTTCACATTTATAGAGAAATTTGGGGGAGGGAGGCAGGGTAAGACAGCTTTGGGATTTGGTATTTTTTGGCTATAATGTAATGGGGTTTGCAAGCTCTAATCCTTTTACCATGTACAGTCCCACAATATCTGCTAATGGGAACACAGTTCCTGTAGCAGAAATTAGTCCAAGGTAAATCCCTCATCATGGGTACAGTTCTCAAAAACATCTCTTGTCCTCTACAAGCTGGCTTGTCAGCAGAACTCCTTGGTAAAGCACGCACATTCTTCACCAGCTTGATATTTTTTAAGGCAAAAAGGGCTTTGCTGCCTCTGTTATTTTTGCCCAGATTTGGCCAGCACTGGACAGAGAACTGGGGGGAAAAAAAATCATAATTCACAATTATTCACTGGAGAGTTACTAGTTTCATTTCAATTGGTCTTCACTCCAGAGGCAACTGCAGTTGTGTTGCTCTGGGCAATACTGGCTAACATTTAGAAACCTCTCATCTACCTGGGGTTGGGCAAATAGAAAAAAATGTTCACATATTTGCTGGCCAAAGTAAATCAATTCAGATACAGCAGACACAAAGCCCTGAACTTTTAGGTAAGACAAACTGAAATTAACACAATCAAATGACACAAACTAGAGACCACTAAAAAGCATTTCATCCTCTCTAAAGCTGAATGTGGCTTTTTCTTTAAAAGATCCTTTTAAAGTCTTTTTCTGCCTATGCTGTTTTAGGCAAAATCACTTGAGTTACATGAGTTTTCCGTGTAAACTCCACAGCAGGGTTTTTCTCAATCCATTCCCCTACAAGATGAGGACTGAGGGTGAGGGGTTATTCCAAAAGCAAGAGGCACATTTGATGTTGATGGGGAAATCCAGACAGATCACCACAGAAAAAAACTCCTTTTTCTGAAATTGGTGAGGATAAGCATGAAGGCTTCTGCACTGCTCAATGCTATTTTTGAGAGCATATTCACCTAATCTTGAATCATTCAGCTGCTTCTCCCAAAATAAGGAATTCACTTATTATTAGAATTTTCATGAGAAGATTCTCAGATGAGTATGAAACACAGCTTTATAAGTGCTTTTACAGCTTATTGCTACATTTAATTTCAAAAGCTATTATAAGATTGCAATAAAAACAAGTGGACATAGTTAAGTATTTCACTACAGCACAGTCATAAAGACAAAAAACATAATAAAGTGGAAGCTTTCTAAAAGGCAATTATACAGTCAGTCAAGTCTTATGTTTGAGCATTTCTATCTTCTCTTCAAATAAAGGGAAAGGATAACACCAGTTGAAGGAGATGGAAAATATGGGTTACAATCCAAGTTATGAAATTTACTGCAAAAAAAATAAAAGTATGCTAAAATCTCAGCCCAGAGCAGACTTGCAGATACTGCATGAAGATTTGCCGTGGTGATGGTACCTTGGAAACATACGAGCCTCAAATGAAGTAGCAATAGTCTCAAAGAACTGGAAACTAAATTGTTTCTGAGGAACAGCATTGAGGGCTGGGAGCAACTGCTGCACAGACTTGGGGATGAGGGGGCAGAAGGGAACTAATTTTATTCTATAAATTCTTTTAAAATACCAATACATATAATATCCCTTCTGCTGACACGATAATGTGCTGTTCTGGGACACTCCGGTTCTATTTTGGTAGCTACTTAAATAGGTCACAAAAATGATTAAAAGAAATGCTTAATGCATTTTTAGGAAAATGGATAAAGGTTATCACATTTTCATGAATTCAAAGGTAGACGAACGACCACTATTCCACAGCCAACAGGAAATTCTATTTTGTTTTACATTCTTCATACTATAGAGTATAGCAGGAGAATAATTTTATTCCCGTATAGGCTATTCTTTGACTTTATAAAGAAAAAATATCAAGACAACTAGTCAGTACAAAAAAAAAAAATCTAAAGCACTTAAAATCTACACAGTCTCCCTTATTGTGCATTGTGTAATATTATCATATTTACAACACTATGAACATCCTTGATACCACACGACCACCACAAAGTTTTCAATGGTATTCAGAATTCAAAATTTTTCAGATTTGACATGAAATCACACTCTTGTTATTGCATGCTTACCACTAAAGTAAAACCCCTGTGCACATTCATGTGTTGAAAGGGAAGTTTACACATACCTACCATCTCCTCTCCAGAAAAGACATGGCATTTTGCTCTCAACTTTAATGGCATTGTTTGCCAGATTAATTACAGTTGAAGTACCTATTTTTCATTCTTGCCAGGATCTAATAGCAGGGTTGGGTCTCTTTCCCATCCTTACATAGTTTCAGTGACTATGAATGGCTCCAGAGATAATCTAGCACAACTGCTAGTGACTGGTCTCTGGAACTATTCTTCACAACAGTGGTTTCAAATCAAGGGTATTTTGAATTTATAGCATTTTAACCACTATTAATAAAAGTTTCCAGGAAATGGTGCAAAATTTTTTTAATCTCTCTCCAAAAACTTCACAAACATGCATTATTTTCTGTCATTTTTGAGTATCATATCTAATTCCTGTGACAGTAATTGCTGCCAGGGAAATTTGTCCTGGAACTTCTTGCAGGCCCACTAACGCAGACAGAGTACTACACTCTTTAAAAAGTCAAGAGGATTCCACAAAGGTTTAAAAATCTACACTTCAGATTGGCATTTTGCAGATACAAATTAATAAATAATGTTGCATTTTATGGTTTTAAAACCTGCTTGAAACAAAATGGATCAACAGTGAGCATTTATCACCGCAAGATAATCTTTGAATATGTTTACAGTAAATGTATATGTTTATAATAAATTCATTATTTAGGTGAACTTAACTGAGGGTATCAACACTTATAATCCAGATAAACTACTTCTTTCTCCTTAGTTTGCACTTAACCTATCATCCATCTATAACATACTTGTGCCAAAAAGACAAAAGTGAGCTCTTTTCACAGAATGACAGGACTGGAAGAGATCTCGTGAGGTCTTCTAGTCCATTACTGAGCTCTAAAGCAGCAGTAACTGTCTTACCTATTCCTACAGATGGGCAATAGGCTCCACAATCATACCAGCCAATTTGTCCCATTACTACATCACTCGTAGCATTAGACAGCTTTTCTTAACTTGCTTTTAAGATTGTCCCATAACCTTTTTCTTGGTTAGGGATCCCTTCCCTTGGTTGATCATTTTTGCATCAGTATTACATACCAAACGTGTCTCCAGGCTAAGGAACCCCAGCTTCTTCAAATGCTCTTTCATATTTTTAGGCCCATGCTCATTTTTATTGTTCTTGGCTTTTTCTACAATTTTCTCAAAACACACATATACTACTGCACTAATCAACTAATGCCTTACAAAGGCCAAACATTAGCTCATGTAACTTGCAGACTTCATTTCTCTTAAATATGTTACTGCACCAGTTTTCTTGCAGCAAATTCCTAGTCTATTTGATTAAAACTGAGATCTTACAAATCTTGACCTTATCTCTCACATCTCCAATAAATTTCAATATGTATTTATTTATAAACTTTGTGATGTCTCATAAATACCTAATTAAACAAAGTGGAAAGGCTCTAAGTAGGAAAACAGGGAAATCAGCAAAGACAGAGAAGACTCAGGATTCAAGATACTATTTTGTGCCTGCTGTACAAGGAGGCAAAAACCCTGGCTTTCATGTTTCTGTCCTTACATTTCCTTGCCCATGGAATTTAGTCAGTTCCCTTTTGCCTTTCATACCAGCCAGCCATAATGCCCTCGATTCTCCAAGTTTGCACAAAACTCCACACCTCATTTACCCTCATTTCACCCTGCAACTTCTTTTTCCCCGAGATATTTCTTCTATTTTTAGCAATAGCCTTTATTATCTATTCCAGCTTTCACCTTGCCTATCCTAATAAACAACCTTGTAGAACAAGGGTGGATTTTAATTATCTTTAAATATGCAACACTTTTTTTCATTTCATGAAAAGAACTTTTAAACTGCAACAACATTGAAAATTGTATGAACACATGCAGTGCTACATCAATTTGTACGACATCAAAATGGCATTATTATTGCAAAAGGAGTCAGATACATGCAATTCTTCAATATTGGGGCTTTTTACAAGGCAGACCTGAACCTATGAAAGGAACATTCAATGCCTATGGCTTTCCCTTCCCATATCAGACACACAACTAATTGTCTAAGACACTTGACAGTGGATTAAGTATTCCCTCACCTACTTAAATCCTCTCAGCCATTGAAACTGTAAACATTACTTATTTAAGAAGCATTATTAGATGTCAGTGGAAGTATTTTGTTTTAGAATTCATTCTATATTTTTTCCAAAGGACAAAGTAGAGAAAAGATACAATTATCAACAGAGGAAATTGAAAGCATATATTTAACGAGTGGAATTTGTGGGAAGAAATCAAACAAGTTATAGATGCATTAAGGTGGGATGCTTTCCACACAGTATTCTTTTTTTTGGGGGTTGTTTTTGGGTTGGTTTTTTGTTTGTTTTTTTTTTTTGGTGTAAATATATCTCAGGCTGACATTTATTCTTAAACAGAAATGCCAGAGAACACCATATGATCCAGATGTATTTTTTTTAACCGTGACACTGGCAAATATAAGGGAGAATTTGGGGGGGCTCAAATAAATTGTTGATTGTGATTGTTATTTCATTTCTTTCTAGCATTTTCTGGGCAAAGTTTTCTTTTTTCTTTTCATTTAGACTTGGAATCAGGCAGTAATAAAGAAAATACCAAGAGCAGAAATTCAGTCCTAAATTTATACTTACAATTAAGTTTTAGGGTTTTATTTTCAATGTTGCCATTATCTCAGCACTCTTGTCTTGAAAATGTATTACTGCCTCTGTATTTTTCCAAAAGAATCGCAGCATCCCTGCAGCCTGTAAAGTTGCCTTAAGTGTTGCTATAATGCTGTACTCTGGAGAAGTGAACTGGGGATGAGTACTGTTATACAAACCAGGGGTCAGGCTCTGACACCCCTTCTCACAATGAGCAATACATTTCATCTGCAAGTCTCATCCAAGGTCCCACTCAGCATCAACAAAAGCAAAAGAATTTGGCCTGTTAGTGTGAGCAGCTTCCCACACTCACCTGCTACATTAAAAATAGTTACTTCCCAAGATCTTGCTATACCATTCTCCCACATACAGAGTCCTAAGCAGCAATAACTGCGTGCCATTTGCAGCAGCACAAGAGTGCTCTTGATACAAACACTGTCTTACCTAGAGCATACACATCGCACGCCGTAGCGCATGCATATGCAGCATCCACATATAGCTCAGCAACATCGTGCTTTAAGGCCTTGTATCCACCAGACTGGAGCAAGAAATTTAAAAATAAAAAAGCAAATAAATACAACAAAATAGCTCTTTAATTTTAAGACTGAATAAGGAGGGCGAGAGAACATGAACTTAGGAAAAAGTCAATTTCACTTTCCATACATGGGTTTTACTGCTACCTTCAGAAAACATAGGAAAATAAATGCCTAAGATAAAAATAGTTAGCAAAAATATCTGCACTTTGTCTATACATCTTCCTTACATCCAAAATATCAAGCCTCTATCAAATAACAATCCTATTTTAAAAACCAATTTTGATTTGCATATGAGAGATCCAGAATCAACAGGAACAAACATAAACAACTTGTGCTACAAATAAATTGCCAATAAAGTCACAATAAAGCAACAATTTTCAAAATAATTTCCATGCAATCAGGTATACATGTACACAACAAACTCACAATATTTAGTTGTTAGGAAATCAACAGAAGATCTTTGTGGAGGTCTGCAGATTGTTTCCCCTGTTCTGTAAACAAATGATGACTCCTCAGAAATCTTTCAATTACTCACAACTATTTAAAGCATTCTGAATAATGACTCAAAAAAAACATACTTGATGACTGATAAATAAATCACTAGATGATTCTGAAAGCACACAAATACTTTTTGTTACCATATTAGTATATATACTGAACAATACAAATTAAGACTATATTTGCATTTTCAAGAGCAGCTTCAACAATTTATTTCCAGGTGAACAATTTCCTTTTTAATTTATTTGTACAATATTGCACTTATGGTAAATTAGCAAGAGATTTCCAGTAATTTTCACCAAAACCTGTCCACGCTGAAAAAAAACCCAAACATTAGCACAACTGCTAACAAGGTTATTGTCTCTGTATAAGACCTGTTTTCAAAAAAAGTGACAGGAAACTACCAAGGAAATTATTTAGTTCCTCAGAACCACAGGCAACAATGTACTTTATTAGTTGTCAAATTGCTAGGAATTGAGGTTTTCAATTAAAAGCTTGCATAACAAATCAAGAACACATGACTAACACCAGAATAAAAGTAGATTCCATGTTGTACAGACTGTGGGATTTTGGTGGGAAATTTTATTGAGGCCTCACTATCTCTGAGCACCATTAGTAGATAAAATTAATAAAGGACTACATTCTCAATCTTACTAGAAATAACAATTAAAATATATAGTGTGTTACAGTTTCATAAAAAAGAAAAAAAAATTAACTCTGTTGCACATAGCAAAGCCCCCAGACTAACCCCTGGAGGGAAAAAAACTCTGCTAGAAGCCTTTTTCTTCATACTCAGAGCCCACTGACCTGGGACAACACTTGGGAAGAGACCTGTATTCACCCTACAGCTTGCATTCCTGTTCTGTTTGTCTCCAGTCAAGATGAGGATAGATACCCAGAACAGAAGTCCTCTAAAGGCATGTCACAACATTACTTCCTGGCCTAACAGATCTTAGCACCGATCAGTTCTCACCTATTCCTGTTCCCCAAACTCTGCCATGACTCCAGGTACAAGACTCCCAGCATGCAAAAGGAATTTCTGCCTTATAGGGCCCTAGACAGCAGCCAGGCTGAGACTGCTACAGCACAAACACACACTTTATTGCCTGACACACACAGAAAACATCACCAGAACCAGAAATCTTGAAGAAACTGTGCCTTTTGCCATCATTGTGGCAGGAAATCAATGCTGTGTTTTGAGCTGCACAGGTCCTCTCAGACACCACAAGAGTGAGAGAGGATACATGCCACATATATTTATTACATGGAGAAGTCTCCCGTGCCCACTTGAGGCAAATACAATTGAATTAATTAGCTGTAGTAAATGGAGGTGGGAATGAGGACACAAAGGTACTGACCTGCAGCTCTGCAGAGAGGTACTGCACCAGGGCAAGGCCCCTGCGGGAACAAGGGACAATTGTCCCCTCATCAGCACACAAGAAATATTATCTTCTTTGGTGCTCTCAACCACAGCAACAGACTTTTTTTTTTTTTCTGGGCACAGCCCTGGAGAAACAAAATTTAAAGCCAGACAGCCCAAGGCAATCCTGCAGTTGTGCCTTCTGAAAGCTGACTCCTCTGGCTCCCTGTGCAGTGGCCATTGCACAGAGATGACACACGGTGACAAAGTGAGACTAGCACACAGGCCAGCAAGGTATGAGCAAGAGCAAAACTGCTACTGACTGCTGCATTAGTGTGAAACACTAAGGACTAAGCCTTCCATGGAATCACTGTCACAAACTACAGATGGAAACTTGGTTTACACTTAATTGTCTCTCTACAGAAAGGAGCTCGGCAGCCAGTCTGTCAGGGAAAGCAACAGGACCTTCTACTCCACTGTCAGAAACTGAGACAGCAGCCAGTAATAGAAGGAGGATTCAAAAAAGGGATCCAGAAAGCAATGGGGAAAAACTGTCCCTGCCACAAGGAAAAAGAAGATGCCAGAGATAACCTCACACTGTGTAGCAACCTGCCACCTGATTGCAAAATGGACCACGTCAACAGATGATAGGAACAGACCCTATGAAAAACGGGCTTGCCACGAGCGCAGCTCATCAACCTGCAGCAGCTGAGACTTGTCTCTCTCAGGCTTTGTCAATGTTGTGCAGCTCGCCGTGCTAACACACAGCCATTTCAGGAGCAGCAAAGCCTCTACAGACCTATGTGTGTGTTGACAGGGATGTGTACGCACAGGCAGACACTTGTGTATGTACATGAGAGACTTTTCCTTGCCCCAGACAGATTTCCTGTGCAAGGCAGGAACCACCATTCACAAACAGAATCTCAGTATGAGATCGAGATCGACACCCACAGTTAAACCTTCTGTGTCTGCAACCCTGTGTTTGGGGGAGGCCTGGCAGGAAAAAGGGTCCCTATTGATCTAATGGTGTTGAAAGCCCCCCATCAACTGATCCCTCTCCCGCTTGCATGGAAAAGGCTGCCCAGCCGCAGCTGTGCCAGTGCTCCGAGGGAGGACAGGGTGCACCGCGTCCCCCTCAGACAACAATAACCCCGCATCACCACGGCTGAGCACAAGAGACTGCGACACGGCAGCACGAAGCACAGCCCGGGATCCATCCGGCGGGAGGCAGACCCTGCCGTGTCAGTGCCAGCCCTCAGCAGATTCCTCTGCGGTCTGCAAGCGAGGAGGGCCAGGGACCCCCGGATCCTGCCCCAGCGGGAGCGGGATGCCCGCGGGGCTGCCTCAGGTTCTCGCTCCCCTGCGCTGCCCCACCGCCGGGGAGCAGGGGGGCAAGAGCGCTGAGAAAGGAGATGTCGGAGGCAGGGGGACACGAAGAGAGGCGGTACCGAGAGGAAGGGGATGCATGAGGCGGGGGCCCGGAGGGCAGGGTGCTTGCCCCGGAGGGACACACGTACACACACGCACAAACCCACACCGCTCCATCCCCGGGCGTCCCGGCGCCGAGACACTCCCGCCGCCGCAGCATCGCCCGGCACCGGAGCGAGCCAACCTGTTTCCCCACGCACCGAGAAATCGGCTGCGGTGCCCAGCGCGGGCGGGCGGGCGGGAGGGAGGGAAGGCGGCCCCCCGCGCCCCCTCCCCGGCCGCCTCCCCGCGGGGCGCGTCGCAACCCCCCGGCCGGGGCCGCGCTGCGGCAGCCGTACCGTGGGCAGCAGCGGCTCCATCTGCGCCCCTTGGTCCTGAGTCTCCATGCGGCGGCGGCGGGGCTGCGGCGACGCCCCCTCCCCGCCGCCCGCGGGCCGGGGCGCTCCCCGGGCGCTGCGGGAGCCGCTGGGCTGCGCCGGGCTCGGGGCTCGCTCCGCGCTCCCGGCTCCGCGCTCCCGCCGCGCTCCCGGCGCGGATCAGGCGGCGCGGAGGCAGGAAGCGCGCGCCAGTCACATGGCCGCGCGCTCCGCCGGCCCCGCGCGGGGGGGCAGCAGCCGGAGCCACCTGCGGGATGCGGGATGCGGGATGCGGGATGCGGGATGAGGGATGAGGGATGAGGGATGAGGCCGGGGCCGCCTCGCCCCTGCACACCGACTGCAATGGGAGCGGGGAGCGGAGAGACCGGGCCCCGCTAAGCGCCGGGTGAGACTATGGAAAACACCGCACACGGCTCAGAAGTTGAGAGCTGTACGCCAGGCTCCAGCCGCAGGCTCCCCAGCACTGCTGCTTCAGGGCAGTATTGGGCCAAGATTTGATTTAGCCAGCACCAAAGAGTACCAGAAAACAGTGACCCTTCGCTCGGTCCCGCCCGACTTTGACCCTTAGTTACAGACAGCACCTTCAAAAGAGAGTTCTGCTCCTCTCCCCACTACGATAACCCCACCACCCCCTTCTACCTGCAACTCAGAAACATACAAGAATACCACATTTTTGGTATAGGGTTAATAGGAGTCTTACTCTCTTTTTCACACAATTTTATCATTCAAGTCTGCTGCACATTTGGCTTCTCCTAGTGTATCTGGCTGTGCATCTCAGTGGTTACATTCAGCTATACCAAAACCCCAACAAGCTACACAAATGGTTGTCAAAGCCTAAATTTGCTGCACAAAAGAGAATAAGAAGTTGAGTCCCCACAGTACTTGTACTACTAAGAACAAGTGTGACACTGCCTACCAAAATAACTGAGCTAGAAAAGTTTATATTTTCATCACTTCCAAGTGTATCTTCAAGGCCATCAAAACCTGTGTGCATAAAAATCAAAGTGGCCAGAGATCTGATTACGAAAAATGAACTAGCAAGTAAACTTCTATCTCCCTGTTAAATTAATTTCCTTGCCAAAGCAGCAGGCCATGCCCTACATTTTGGATATCCTCTGCAGTCTAAAAGTAGATCAATAAACAGCTTCACTAAATCTGATTAATTTCCTCTGCCATGGACATGTTCTTCAAGTCTCCCAGAGATCTTCCAGGCTGAATTATTTGTACATTAGCCAAGCAAGACACAGAGCTGGGGGAGCAGTATGAAGGAAAGGGGAGCCAAAGCTGATTCTTACAAAGAAGGGGGCTATTTTTCTGAGTTACGACAGATTTTGTTCTTTAAAGTAACATGTATATTTAACAATGTACAGAAAGACAACAGATATGGTCCAGGTTTTGGGACAAAGACGAGATGTGTATTTTCATAACATGATTACAGATCTACAGTAATTAACACAGGAGGCCATTCAGGTCACTAGAGTTAAGGCTGTGTCAGCATTTGCACAGTAATACCCTATTTGTAGGAGCTTAGAATTAAGCTATGAAAGTAATGATGAAGCTCGGAAAGAGTGCATTTAAAAGTGATTTTCCTCCTTTAAAGAAAATAGATTTAAAGTGAATATACCACCTGTGAAATCAGGGAGACCAAAAGCTTTCAGTCTACAGGCAGCTATTTCAATGAATATTAGTATAAGCACCTTAGTCTTCTCTGCCTAAATATCTCAAGCTTGTCCAAGAGCATTTTTTCAGTAGGTACTGCAATTCTTCAAGCTCAATGGCATTTATATATCTTTCACTCCCCAAAATATTCCCTCAAAACACACTCATCCACATAGACACATCTAGCAAATATAAAGCCCAAAACCAACTCAGATACTGTGTACCTGACACTGCTCCCCAACACTTCACTTTCAGTGAAAAACAGGCTCAAGACCACAAGCACCGCGCTCAGGAATTATGCATGACTTACTGAATGGACCTCAAAAGAGAGTTAGGATCAGACATGTAACTGTTTTTGCAAAGTTTTTTTTTTTTTTTCAGAGTGCTTTACAGTCAGGAGTTCTCCATAATAGATGAAATATGGAAAAAGTTGGTTAAATAACAAACCTCTCCAAATCATTCTGTATTGTCCTGCTTCACACACATAAAACCACCACAGACTTCCATAGCTACAAAGCCACATTTTCATAGCCAGAGTCAAAGTGCCAGACATTCTTTTGGAAGCTGTAACCAATATGCTTCAATATTAAGGTCCAAAATGTTGAATCCAAAATTCCAAAGCCAAGGGCTTGGCATATACAAAAGTGGAAGAACATAAAGGACCTGGTTGAAAATTCTGTTTTTAATCAAACATAACAAAGCTATTTTTTGTAACATTATAGCAGTATATCACGCCAAAAAGAGAATTAAGAGAAAGTAATATTTATTCTCTAGTTGATTTATAATTTAATTTGAATTCTGTTTTCCCTTTCTTCAAGTTGGCTTCTTTCACTATTGCAATCTGATTGTAAGCCATACTTCCATGTCCAGCAACTATTAGTCTATTACAGTAGTAATTTCATTTCTCATCCCAAAAGAATAAGCTTTACATTTGTGACATTTTAAAATAGGGCAGGCTTAGTTTCTTAGTTTCAAATTTTACTACATAAGTAGGTGTTATTTTTAAGCTTTTGTACATGAAGGGTAAAGAAAAGAGAGTTCTCAAATCATCAGTAATTGGAGAAACTTCATCACAAAAGCAGGTGTGAAATCATGATATGCAGATCCACTTCAGTTATAAGATTAAGAATAAGAATTTGCTATTAAAATAAATAATTTTATAGCATATTTATGTCAGTCTGATTTTTTTTTCTTTATATATATTCCTAGTGCATTGGATAAGTGAAACAGTGAGTGTTTCTACATTTACTTTTACAATTCTAAAGCTCCTAAAGTAAACGTCAATGGAAAAAAGGGGAAATACTGTTCTTGTTCAATAACATTCTGAATTTATGTCAGAAACTGACCTGATCCTGCCTGGTGTCAGCTTTCATAAGAAATTAAAGACAACAAAATTGAATTTTATTCTTCCCTTTCCTCAAGCTGCCTTTTGCCCCTTTGGCCTGCAGCAAGCCAATAACTCAGATGTTCTCTCAAGTCACGGTCAATGTGTTAAACCCCACTGAACAGAGGTTTTGTTCCTCAGAAGCTGTTCACAAGGGGTATGTTTTATATATAACCTGAATTACACTCAAAAGGCTCAGAACAGTCACAAAGTACGTTGTAGTCATACAGCATAGATTTTGGAGGCATATACCCATCTATCTGGGCTTGACATCAAAATGGTGAGGGGTGTAAATAGTTCCCACTGTCTTGAGCATCACTGACACAGCCCTGTTCATACAAAAATAGGTGTGTGAAAACAAGCAGCAGCAATAATGAAAACCTAGAAATCACAGAGTTCAAGCCCATGAGAGGTCTTGCAATACTTCTCTTAGTAAGTCTTTGTAATGAAAGTTCCGTTTTCTTGCCTAAAGTGCACTTCCTAATTATCAGGAAGGTGGAGGAATTATCGCTTCCTCCACCTAAGTCCCAAGAAGGTATTCTGATATAATAAGTGATGCTATATATATGGGTGTATTTTTATATGCACATCAAAGCTGTCACAGAGTCCTAGCATCACTTGCTAGCCCAGTACCACTCACATTTTTACTGTCATACCTTTCTGTCAGTTTTCATTTTGTGATCAATATATAGCTATAATTTAAAAGGAATGCTTTATTTAAACCATTTCTCTGAATACAATTCCTGTTCTAGGAATATATCCTGGGAGAATTGGCTCATCTCCCAGTTTAGCCATGAAATATGTCACTCTACCAGGATGGAGGGGGGTAGGAATTGCTACTAAGCAAGAGTGAACTCCACAGAGCTGTTAGTTACAAACCTGAAGATGAGAACTATTTCGTTTTAAGTGTCCCCATAGCAGAAATATGCTTGAAGCCTAATTCATTCATTTACATATATGTCCAATAGTCTCAGCATGTTCTTAATTCCAAAAAGAACCTGCACTCTGTCAGACCTAATGTGGTTGCCAGTAGATTTTAGCAACATAGTAAACAATTTCACACAATATTCAGAATCAGAAAGGATTGGGGTTAGATCAGTTTGCCCTCTCTTGATTCCTGCCGAAGCTCGAGCCTCAGATACACTGGTAAATAAAATGCATGCACAATACACATTAATTTGAATGCTCATACTGTGCATATTTATCATAAACATATTTCTTTAATGAAGGGAAACCTTTTTAAAAACTGCAAATTATTTTCAGCTTGTTACAGGTTATTCCTACTTGAAGTAAAACAGTGAATTAATTCCTAAGCTTCTGGGGGAAACAAAATAACTATCAAGCAGTCAGAATCCTTTTTATTCTATTTTTGTCTTAATGACCGTAGAAGGTGAAATAGTAATGAGTGGATCTTTCAAACTGCATTTCATACTAAAATAAAGATGTGAATTACCTTTACATATGGAGAGGAACATCCCACCCATATAACCTATTCCTAATACATTTTTTTTTCTCTGTAATTAGAGAAACTATTCTGACAAAAGGTAAAAAAGGGGAGGGGAAAAACACCAATCCTGGCAGCAATGTTTCCTCTCTCCATTCTTCCTCCCTAAGTGAAGATAAATAACCATCTGGATCATTGTACTGCCTTTGTGACAGGTGGTACTCAGTTATGTTTCTCATTTGATTGGAAAGTGGTAATGGCTCTTTAGCAGCTCTTTCTTTTGCTAATATACTTCGCCTGAAATAATTTACTCTTAAGTTAATTCATTTGAAATATGATCCAAAAAGATTCATTGTTATTGGGACGCATTCTTCAATTGCAACATAATCTCTTTTTTTTTTCTATTCAAATTAGAAAAAAAGTACTCTAATAATTGTTTCACTAATATAACTTCTCACATTGTTCAGCCAAAAGAAGTAATGCCAATGAAATATGTCTGTGTCCACAGCCCAATCCTACAACTCCTATGACACAGGGAGACAATCTGTGTTAGTAACGAGCACCAAATATTTGTTACTTTCTTAATTTTCCCCAAAATGGATCCTCTACCAAAGATCATTAATTTTGTGGTATTCTGACTCTAAGCTAGGCCTCTGACTTTTGCTATAAGGTCAATATTAGAAAATACTATTTTAAAATCTAAACTAAAATCAAGATGTGTTAGAAACTCTTAAAATAATACACATAATTAATCATTATATTAGTTTACTAATTATTAAGATAGCTACTCTTTCTACTCTTATTTTTCAAGTGAAATAAATTCCTCAGACATATCATCCATCTAATCCTGCTTTGTAAATAAAATATGTTGAATCAGGCCCTGATTAGTCACTGACCTAAATAATCCTTCAAAAAGATTAAGCTATCTTAATTTAAAACCTGCAAGGGGATACAATATATTGTTTTTTCTCAGTTACTCTAACAGCAAACTATAACTAGACATGTATCTTTCAGATGTAAGACAACATTTATCTAAATTAAGCTTCAAGTGGTTGGAATTTCCCACAAGTCTTACTTTGAGGCCAAGAAGTCCTCTTGCATGAGGAATGGTTTCCTTATATAGATAAGGACTGTGTAAATATTTCTCTTCCTTTATGGTGCTTCTGATTATCTGTTCCTAATCCTCTGCACCACTGTCATGGCTCCTCTGAAGTTTCCAGTTTGCAGGGAACACCACAACATTACAAAACTTGCCCTACAGTGTAGCATTAGGAAGCCAGACCATCTGCCTTTGACCTCTGGATCATCCCTGTTTTCCACTTCATGAACCAGGATTGTTCCCTTGAGCACTGCACTGCGAGGAGAGCCCCTGACTGGGCACCTGCAGGGTCAGAAGATGGCTCTGGGGAGAGATGGAGGAGGCTGGCTGCAGTTTGGTTTGTTTGCAACACCTGAAATTTGCAAGTACATACTCTAGTAAATGCTACAAAGCATTATATCTACTTTCAGCTTTTAAATCCTAGTCATGTTCTTTGTCTGGTGCTTGCCTTAGACTGTAATCACTTCAGCAGAGAATTTATCAGCCTCCATAGCAGAGCAGACTGATCATGTGGCCTTACTGTGGTTGAGCCAAAGGCACAAAACTTTGGACAGAAGCTTTTCTGTAGGTATTCGTGAAGCCATAGAAATAACTATATCCAATTCTTGAACAGTAATATTTTGCACAAATACCTTAGACACCAAAGCTATGTGTGTTAGTCCCAGAAGCAGAAGCACTAAGCTGTGTCATGCTGTACCCATTTTTCTCATTACATCTTGGGTAAAATGCATTGTCCCAGCTGCTGGGATTTTCAACTTTGTCTTGAACTGCAGGCAACTGAAGAGATTGTTTGCAACACTACTTCAACTAAATCAATTACTCCTGGCAGAAAAACCACACACCTCCTCAGGTTTTCCAAATACAAAGTTCATTCAAATCACTTCAACTCTAAATAGAGAAAAAGGAGAGAGGAAAAAAACTGCATGGAAAATTATCTTTTAATTACAATTTTGAAAACAAAGCTACAAAAATTACAAATATTTCCATAAAAGTCCCAGTCTAGACTGCATATAACCCTGAAGTTTCTCAGTAAATCAAAACAGTGCCACAGGTAATTTATGGAGCTGACAATCTAACTCCCTTTCTATCCATCACTTTTGATAGGAACCCAAACTGGTATCATGGAGTTTGCTTAGCAGGTAAGATCATTTTCTCCTCTTTTGGGAGCATCTCTGAGATACCAAATAAAATTGAATGAACTTTACTTACTATAATTTCTAAGCACACATTCATTACACCCTAAGCAGCCTTTTTGCCATACACAAGATTTTAAAAACAAATACTTCAGGAACTGTATCACAGGACAATTGTTCATTGTAAGCATGATTTACTGTTTTCATTATTTGCAGTGCTGTACTAGATTTTCACATAAACTAGATCCACATGTAGTGCATTACTAATAAAGATGACAGTGTTTGCTTTAAAAACGCTTCTTTTGTTTCAAAATACCACCTTTATCAGTTTTGCTGCTCTAACCCCCTACATAAAGAGGAAAACCTTTACTGTGTTTATACTGATCTACTAATGAAATAGAAATACATGTCCTCCTTATTTTTCTACATGCTACATTTCCAGACAAAAAAATCTTACCTGAAATCCAGAATCCAGGATCTTGACTGGCTTGCCATTTCACAAGAGCAGCAGCTGGCATAAACTGGCAGAGCTCCAATACAGTCAAATGGGGTTTATGAGATGAAAGTGCATTCCTTACTGAAGTAGCCAACTCAATTCAAAAGCAGGAATTTAAAAAGGAACTATTTGAAAAGAATAGCTACAAAGAAGTAACTATTCTTTTTAAAGATAAATACTGTAAAGCTAAGCTTTTAAATTCCACAAAGTGAACAAATTCATCCATGTTCCCCAGCAGGCAGGTAGTGGGGACACAGAAAGGGAAAACTTCATTGAAAGACTAACCTCACAGAAGCCAGTGATACCAATTCCTTGGTTTTGTAAAAATTTTGCCTCATTAAGAAAACACCTCGGGCGTAAAGAGTAGTGATCAGTGATTAAAAATCTAACTGCAGACAGTTAGTGTGTAAGTGACTCTCATTTCCAGCCAGTCACTTTTGGTGTGGATCCCGTGTCTTATGCTTCAAGTGTTTAACATTGATGACCTCCATGATGGGATAGAATGAGCCCTGCTGAGGCCCATGGAGAGTTCATGGCAAAGTGGAGGAGTGGGCTGACAGAAACCTCATGAAATTTAGTAAGTGCAGAGTCCTGGGATGGGTCAGCTTTATAGGGTGGGTGGGCAAAATCACAGCCAGCAAGCGCAGGAATGGGATTATACCCCTTGGCACTCACAAAGCCACATCTGAAATAAAAATGCTCTGGTTTGGGGCCCCAGTACACAGAGGAAGATCAACAAAATGTCTGTTCAAGTTATATACTTACAGCATTGTCAGACTAAATTTACAAAAACAATATATGTTTTATATACAGGAAAAGGCATTTCTCAGATATAATAACTCACATCTCCCTAAGGTAAACATTTAAGATGATTCATGACCTAGGAGCACCTGTTCCTGTCCAAAGACTTCAAAAGGATTTCACACAAATTTCTCAGATACCTTTAGCCACATTTGAGTCATCTAACACTGTCAGAGTAACCTGCTCTAAGCTGTCCTGCATTACGCATGAAAAAAGAAAAATTACTTACAAAGTAAATAGCAGCATAATATCTGAACTCCAATTGTTTATCCAAATTCGACCAAAGGTAAACACACCAACCGCAGAACTTATGCTTATGATAAGAAGCTTTAAACTCAAGTACCCCTGTGCTTTCCTCCTTGAGATTAATAAATATAATATTAAAATTCTGATTATAAAGAGAAAACTGAGGAGCACTAACATGGCAATATTCATAAATTATTTTTGTGACATTAAAAATATAGATAAAATGGTTTATATGAAGTTTTACTAGAGCAGTAGAGAGCTCCTATCCAAGTTCTGAGAAATCTTATCTATATGTCTATGGACTTCTAAGACAGTGAGTGTAGGGTTTCTGTATCTCATTTATTTATAGGGTATTTAAAAACCATCAATAGATTTTTTTTTTAAAGACAGATGCAATTTAGTACATGCAATGTCTTTACATTTCTGCAAATACCCCATTATTAGTAGATTTGTAGCTGTCAGGACACAGCTGCAAATCCACTCCATAGCCACTGCATTACACCCAGCAATGCTCTAATCTGAGGAGTCATTGCCTGCTCCTAAAAATCATGGCCAATGCGTTGACACAGGTGAAATATTTTACCACCTGCCAGCAGGACCAGAAGCCACCAAAGCTTCCAGAATTCCTCTAATACTCCCACTGCACACATGAAAACACATTAAAGTGAAAGTGTGAGGTTATCAGGACCACCTGAAGCATCAAACATAAATATCACACTGAGACAACTGCACTGTTGCAAACATGCCTTGAGGCACTGCCACATAATTCAGTCTTGGCGCCAGGCTGCATGTGGAGAAAATAGGGATGGACTGATTAAAGCCTTGATCAAAATTATGACATAAACTGTGCTTGACATCTCAAACAGAGACTGTGGGAGGCTAGTATCTAAACTGGCTAAAGGAACAAAGATGGCTTCTTATCTCCAGTGGTTCCCACTCTGACATGTCCATATCAGAAGAAGATCATGGCACAATTTCCCCCCCCCGCCCAGTGTCCTCATTCCCAAAAAGAGGAAACTGCCATGAGGAAGCATGGTATTGCATCACAGGCAAGCTCAGGTCTTGATCCCAGTTACCTCAAGAAGCACTTATAACAGAGAGACTGGAAAGTGCATAGAAGTCAGAGCCTTCTCAGGAAAACAATTGTTTTGCCCTACCCTAAGAATCAATGGTCATCAGGATAATCCTGCAGGTCTCAGCTGTAAGATAGTCACATCTCTAATGTCTGACCTCACACCTGGACCACTTTTGCAAAATCTAAATTTTGCTTGAAGTTTGCTGCCTTTTGCTAGACCTCATGAAAAGAGCATGTGTTCAGCAGGTGAACATTTTGTCTACCACACTGAGAGGTGTTTTCCTTCCATACAGACTTATGTTTCTCAGACCAAGCTACAACTACACGAATCATATTCAGGGTTTGCAGAAGGTTAACATGTTTAGGGGAAGAGCACTTTTTTGTATGCCAGTGCATTGGAGATAGTTTATATTTTACTATATTTCTACAGTTTCAGAAAATATAACTCTATTTCTGTCACTGCAGCACATTCAATCACATCTGATCCACACCTAAATTACTAAGATGGCAGGGGAACTGCAGTAGCACCAAGCACACTGTAAACCATCCCTCTCTGGAGGAATTAGTCTAACTTCCATTTCCCTGATAGCTACCATGACAGCCTAACTGATTAGCAAGTCCCTGTAAGATCTTCCGTGATTATTTATGTTTTGAGATCATTCAAAAGGAGCAAACACAATGAAGATCACTCTAATGCATTTCCACATGATTCTGTAGGTCATCTTCAAAAAACTCCAAAAAATTACTGAAAAGGGTTTTAGCAATTCAACATGAAAGCTTTGATATTTCCTCATTATGAGAAAAATTATAAGGATGTGACAATATGTAATCACATATTGTAATATTTTATTCAATACTGAAGTTGAATAACAAAATTTAAACAGGTTTTCTAATAGATAAAAAGAAAAACTGCTTGTATGACAAAGGTAAATCTAGCCCAAGATACCCTTGTGAGTAATTGTCAAAAGTTCTGCCATTTCTTTTCATTTGTGCGCAAACCCTCGGGTGAGTACATTTTCACCTTAGCTGCTTGCTACTGTTTGTCCAAATCACAAGGCTACCATCAATCAGAAAATAATATAATTTAATGCCTACAGGTAGTAAAAAACAATTTAATGGAAGACATTTTTCTCTCCCTTGTGAAGTGCCTGTAATAAATTGCCCATTTTCCAGGCAGGACAATTCAGGAACATATCACCAGGCTGGTTTAAATACATGAAAACCTTCCACACTGTAGTAAACGCCTGCTGGGGATATTAAATAGAAGGAGGTAAGGAAGATTTTCCAACTACCAATGAATTTGCTGTCAAAGAAGAAAGAGTCCATTATCCAAATTTTATCTGTAGAAAAAGCATGAAGAACTCCAAGACATAGAGATATGGCCACCATCTATGGTCATTTAACACAATCATGATTACATCACAAAGAGCAGCTTGTCTCAATTCCCGAAATGTACTTTGCACAGCTTTTGGTAACTGTGCAAAGCCACAAATCCTAGAGCAAAGAGCTTTAGAGTCATGTCAAAAGGCAATTCCATATTTGTCTGAAAGTCCACATACCGGTGAATTATCTGAAACAAGAGATTCAGAGCTACAAGAATAAGTTGGTTGTGTAACCACAGATGGAGGCCTGACAAGTTCAGAACACTTGACAAAAGGGTCCTTGCAGTAAATCTCATCTGTCATTGCATACAGTCAAGATTATTTTAATAGCTATTTATTTTTATAGATATATGTGTCTATATATACAGATTTTTCTTTCATTACTGAAAATTGCCATAAAAACGTACAATCTTTGCAGTGTATGAATGCAAGAGATCAGATTAACTGTTGTTCTTCCATGGCATTATTATGGGAGGTTTCCAACAGAAAGCATATTGGTCACTGGTTGTGCTTGTGATATTTGCTAATTAGTGGCCAGACACAGCAAAGAAGGTGTCAATGTGCAGCAGGCTCATTCCATACTGCTGAATAAGTTGCAGAATTCTGAAGTCTCATCTTCCCCTATCTCTAACACAGAGCCAGTGAAAAAGTTAACACAAAATATGAGCTGAAAGACCCTGGAGTAAGCTGAAGTTGGTTTACTCTTCCCTGATAAAAATCAGTCCAAGACAGCAATACTTTTTAATTACAAGTCCACCTCAAATTTAGACATAAAGTTAAGGGTTTTTCTCTCAAAGTGTATGTAGTTAATTCTGGAAACTGTTAACTTTTCCAGATGATGCCAGACCTTATCCAGCTGACCCAGTTTCACTTAAATGAAAGAAGTTCTTACCTGCCTCAAAATGGTGTGAAGAAGCAAGGCAGTGCAGCAGGACGCAGATGAAAGGTGACAAAAAGTATTGCATGCCACTAACCATCACTCCCTGCAGACTTAAAATCCTTCTGTAGCTAACAACTATCTGCCAGGTGTGAAGAGAAATGAGGTACCACTCCAATTAGTAATACACAGTCTGATTAGTAACTAAATTAGTAAAGAATGGCACTTGTATACACAAATAAATAACTGAAGTTTGATGGAGTAAGAAAAACAGTAAGATACTGATATTACCGTGTGTCCTGTCCCACTTCAGACAGGATTAGAAGACAAAGCCACTCAGAAATTGATTAAGTGCACTGAGATTAAATAAGTTTGAATGGCTGCAGTGTCACAGGAAAAGATGGAAAAGCAGGAGAGGGATAGAAGCAATTTCTATAGTTAGTTTCCTTTGCCTCTTGAGTTTGGTGCAATCAAGTCACACCTTGAAACAAGACCATCACACTATGCCTAAAACTGATGGTTTTCCCCAGAGTTCCACTTTTAAGCATATATTACAACTGCACCTCCAGAATTTCAGTCAGAGGTGGGAATTTAGTCTTGCTTTCAGCACAGTGATTGAAGTCCATGTGCCAAATCCAGCCCTGCCTTAAGCACCAGTAAAAACTGTCAAACACAAAATGCAGCTGTCTAAGGTCAAGTCCCAGATGTTTTGTTCAAGTAAAGCACAGATGATCTTGACCTCAAGAAAACTGAAGCAACATTCATGTCATGGACTAGTCAAAAAAACAGGGTTCGTACAATAAAAGCAGGAGCTATTTATTTTTGAAGGAAGATTAAAAGCCTTTGATCAAACTGTACCTTTTAAGCAGATCGGAGCTGGGTCTCAGATAACTTTAATTTGTAAAAAAATTTCCCCAGAAACATAGAGTATTGCAAAATATGAATTGTTGATCACAAGTAATTTTTTAAAAAAACATGATGGTTGTTTAACACTACTTACAGCATTAGGCTTTTCTCCATGTTTTCTCTGTGCTAAACAAACTGAGAAATTTTATTTTAATTTCACATTGGTATAGGATTTCCAGAAGAATGGCTTGTTTTTAATATACTGCACCTGCATGAAGCTAAGAATTAAGATCAACATATTTAAAAAAAAAAAAAAAAATTCTTCAGCAGCTCCAAAATGATCCCTTAGCAAAACTTAAGATAAATTTCTCCTCAAAAGTAGTTTGAGAGGTAACATGTATAAGATATGTAGGACATGCCTGTTACAGGGTTGCATCTATAAAACCTCCCTTCCCAGCCATACAAAAATCAGTCTCAGCTGTTACCTAGTCGTTTGCATCCTCCTGATTTAAGACCTGTTTTGGGATACCTTGTGTTGCCGGTGCCGTGGGCTTTAGTGCCACTCAGTGTTCAAATGGCACAACTGCAGCGAGCTGCTCCACCAGGGCACCCAGCAGCTTGATACGAAGAGGAGTGATATTTTACTAATTCACGGAGAATAGCGGGTTTTAGAAAAGAGGCTAATCCCTCATTTGAGCTCCTCTTTAGCCTCAATGCTTCTGTTTAAAAGCCGCAGTGGGATTTTCAGAGGAAATGGGCATTCAGCCTGAAATGGTATGTCATGGCCATGAAAAGTAAAGAAATTGTCAGCAGAGAGTAGGGGAGAGTGAAAGAAGTTTGCAGGACACAGGAGACAAGACAAAGCTAGAGGAAACAAGAAGAGACATTCAGCAAACACATGCAAGGAAGAGAAGGACCAAGTGAACACAGAGAGAATGGGACAATGTAAAAAAGTATTAGAAGTCAGGTAAGCTGTTACTGCTTTGTGGCTCACCTGGGCAAAAACTCATCTTCACCAAAATACATGTCTTAAATTTAACCTAAGAGATGGAAGCAATCCCATATAGCATATTTCTTTATTCTGCCTCTTTCTCCTTCCTGATTCACATTAATTATTTTTGTTATTTTAGGATGGGTATTTTCTTTTTTAAACATTAGAAAACCCTCAGATAATACACTTTTGAAACACCTTGCCAAAACAAGGGCTCTGCTATCAATACCCTTTCTGAATGAAAGGCAATCCAACAACTAGCTGAGAAAAAAAAATTATCAGTTCTATCAACAGTAATTTCCACAAAAACAAATTTCTTACAAGTTTCCATAACATAAATAGAAGTTACAATCAGACAAAAAAATATTTTATCCCAGGCCAATAAATATCCAAAAACTAAAATCATGAACAGAAACTAAATCTGAGTAGGAGTTCCTGCTTATTGCAAAAGAAAAACATTATTTGTCCAAACAAAACAAGATGAAGCTAAGAAATGTCCTGAGAATCAAGCAAGCCAAGGTAACCATAACACACCAGAAACATTTTGCACAGGGATGCTCTGACTGCCCATGGTGGGATGCTGTCACACCCTGCCCTGCCATCCTCACCTGACCTACACGAACACTAATGCTGGCAAGTGGCAAATCACCAAAGGGCTGCACTGTGAGAATTGTTATTTATCACACACAACAGCTAGCATGCAGCATCACAATAAAGACAGTTCCTTTAAGAGATTAAGCCCTCAAAAAAATTACCAATCTCAGAAACATGGAAGAGCCCAAAGTCCCCCTCGGCTGGCCTGAGGACATCACGTGTCTGCCAGAGGAGATGGGCTGCTGCAGTATGGCATCACAAAAGGGTGCTGAAGGAACACAAACTGTTTGAGGCTTGCATTCTCTTTTCTGCTTGAATTTATGTAAAATTTCTAATGAATAGAAGTTAATTAGCTACACTTAAGACTGATATACAACTACAGCCATAGGGAATAAACAGGTTCACCAGCTGCTGTATTACTTTAACTACACTGTAAATTGCTGCATGCTATTAACATGCTCTCCTGGCTTCAATAAAGAAAATCTTATTGAAATCAGTAGCACACATTTCCTATTTCAGTGAGACATTGCAAAATTAAAATGATATGTAGTAAAAACAATATGTGTGAGCCACCTGCTTACTGTATGATAGAATAGATTGGCATAGAATGACAGCTGCTGCACAGCCAACATTTCAGATACTGTACTACCTTGCCAACTGGACTTAAATTCACACACGATTTCCTTGACTAGCACTGAATGAATTTTTGCTGCTATAAATATGCATTGGCAATTGTGATGAATCATCCTGGGTACTAAGGGTCATTGTTAATTCAAATACATCAAGAACCATATCCAGTGCAAAAAGCCTCCAGAACAAATATTGATGAGTCCGGACTGTTTTGGTGACCTACACGTAAAGAACAGGTCTTGACCCACAACAAAGGGTAATGAAGCCTGCAGGGCTTGCTGGATGTTCATAGCACAAAATGCTCAATGTTAAAACCAAAATACTAATCAATCATCACATGGCTCCTCACACTAGCTTGGAATCCATGAGAATTACCATCATCAAGACCTTACAGCCTTATTTAGGCAACTAGATTCACATTCAGAGAGCCTAAACTCCCTAATTTCTTACACTTATCCTAGCCTTTACTGCATCTACATTTTATTTTTAGCCGACTCAAGGCAGGTCTCAGCTCTACCCCTGAGCTGGGCTGTCTGAATCCCTTTTCAGACTCATATGGTTCTCAGCACTGCTCAGTCACAGGAGCTTAGTGAAAGGCAGGCTCCTTGATGTTGCTTCTAATTCCCATTGATTTCAATTAGAGCCATGTGTCTAATTATGTTTGCAGATCCGTTTTTGCTGGTTTTATATTAAGGGGATGCCTAGAAACAATAAACGTTTCTTTTAATCTAACTTTGTCTGCTGGCAGCTGATGTCTCAAGTCAGTGCTGACAGGAGCTCTAACAAGGAATCTTGCATTAGATTCCCCTGATAATAAAATCTTGTTTGCATATATAATTATAAATGCTCTGAGTTGGAATAGGAAATAATTTTATAGGGATTAATATGATTTACAGTTCTACAACAAGCAATAATACAGTAGTGTTCATAAAAGGGCAGGTTTGGGGTAAAATCAGTAATCTATTTCAACCAATTCAAATGCCAATATCCCATCTGCTAAGTCTCTTTATTTTATATCAGTCTGCCATTTTCTCTTAGTGGTAGCATCAATAAACATTGTTGGTAATCATCTGCTTGTGCTCTAATGTGGCATATTCAGTTTCATTGAACAAAGCCAGGCTGAAGATCCCCGAAGGAAAACAAAAGTGAGTTGTTTAGATATGATTCAGACCCATGTCTCTGATTTAAGAATGACTCAAGTTGCATAATCACCAAACCTGAACATAAATAGGTTTTATGATATACAAAGCTAAATGCTAATAACAGCTGCTTTATTTATTCCAAAGAATTATCAGTTAAATGGGGTTCTTTTCTTCATTTTGCCAAATGCAGTGGAACATTTAAAAAAAGCCATTAATTTGAGGAGTTCACTAAAAATAGTATTTTTAGTGTCTGATGATGTATAACAGGATTCCAGCTGGAGAATACTACTTTGGTTTACAAAAGCATTTATTTCTCTTTCCCTGATTTCAGATAGATTTGTTATCCACAGAGACAAAATGCTGAATACCTAAGCCTAGATTCAGGCTCCCCTTAGCTGGCATTTGCCCTAAAATTCCCAAATGCATCTAGCATACTCACAGTCTGCAGCCAGAGATAACCTAAAGCAAGATTACGAAGATGTGCTTTGTTTCTCTGGCACTGTAAAATTACAGTTTGAATACTCTAATTAATCACAGCCATTCATAGTTACAATAGGCCTGATAATCAGTAGTGAAGGGAATTATAATAAGCCACTTACTTTGAGAAACTTGGAGATGATAAGCCCTGGCTTGCACAGTAACTTCAAAGCCTCACAGGTATTGAGTTTCCATCACGATGTTTGGGTTTCTAACAGGAACAAATCAACAACAAACTTGAGTCCTTCAGCCTTAAAAGGCTTATCAGTAAGACAGAGAGGATCTAAAACTGTCCAGTTATGAGAGCAACCTGATACACATCTTAACATAAAGATGGAATACCAGCCTGGAAAGGAACCTTCAGGAATCAGCTATGTTTTTTTGACACTGCTTGCTTCTTCAATCAAACTTCCTCCATTTAAAAAGCAATTTCCAAAAAAATCTGTATTCTCTGATATGAAAATGTTCCCTTACAGATTATTGTCAGGACAGGTAGTTTTTCTCATGGCCCACCAGGCCCTCAACAGACCCATGCTCCTGGAGGATACAGAGCTCAGCACCAGTGAGGAGCAGGAGCTCCAGGGAGGCTGGAGCAGGCTGTAACCTGCCAGTTCTGCCATGAGGACAGACCTTGTAAAAGATTCTCATGCCTGTCAGCTAATACTGCACCCTGCCCTGGCATTGTAATGGAAATGGCTGTGCTTTCTCAAGGCATCTCTGACATGAGACATAAAACCACACATGTTTGTCATTTCTATATTTAACATACCGATGTTGAGCTTGGGGAGGAAAGAATAGCTTCTGCTAACATATATCAGAAATGTCTTTTGAGAGGTGGCATGTGAAACCATACCCCCAGAAAAGATGTCTAGTTACTACTAAAAATTCTGATGCTAGCCCTGCTCTCCCAAATTACTAGAAACTACTTTTCAAAGATAAGACTGCAAAAGTACAAATACTATAAGTTTACAAATTATATTCTTGTACATTTGCACTGTATATTTGCACGGTCACTGATGACAAAAAAAATCCATGACCTCAGCAAAGAACTACTGCTAAGGTATCAAAATCACCTGAATAATCTATTACATTTATTCTTCAAATAATATTATTTGCTGTGGTATTTATAGAGTGACTAACACTTACATGTTAAACAAGCATCTTGTTGTCTAAGATGCTTTTATGCACACATAAAAGACTAGACTAGACTTTTATGCACACATAAAAATAAAAAAAATACCAACCATTGGAAAAAAGCAAATTTATTAGTGACATTCAAGTATTGTTCATACTATGTAATTAATTCTGTAGGTGTGGCTTGACCATATACAACATAATAGACTATTTGGAGCACAGGCACTGGCAAGCCTGCTGCAGTCTCGGCTGGCCTGCTGCCTGGGCTATAAATTTTTTGTGCAAGAAGTAAATTCTGCTTTAGGACATTACTTGGGCCTGAGATTTACTATTCTGCAACATCACCTACACCAATGTCCACACACAATGGCACAGCTGCAGGAAACGGGGCAGCAGAGAGAGCCAGCCTGGCAGCAATCCCCGCCGGAGGGACCGCTGCCGCCCAGGGAGACTCCAGGAGCCACCAAAGGGAATGACAGTTCATGCCAGAAAAACAGCAGCAGCACATTATCCCCATCCTCTCCCTGGTGAAATGAATAGACCATTAGAAGCCAAAAAAGAAATCTATGTTGAGATGCTGCTAACGTTCTAACAAAGTGGCACAAACAAGTTACACCTCTAACAACTCACCTTCTTCCTACTCTAGGTATTTATAGCAATCTCTCAAATTTGACTGATATACCATAGTCTATTAATTGTGCTGATCCCCCCACCCCTCGCCTCCCCAAAAAAAAAGCAGGATAAACAAGGGGCAAAGTGAAAATTTTAAAATAGAATTTCCTCGCCTCAGTTTATTTAAGTTAGATATTTAGGACTGAGCTTATCAAGCCAACTGGTGGGCATCCTGCACATGGCATAACACCTAGCACCAGCTTCCTGCGTGTGCTGAATCATGGCAACTGATTTTACAGGAGCCGGTGCTACATTCATGTACCACAGAACAGAAACAAGCTTTTTATTATTACAGTCTCTTAATTAGTAAGTTGTTAATAAACTGAGTTAAAAACAACAAAACAATTGACTGATTATTAAATGACCTTAGAATAAAATGTGCTGTTACTATACTTGAGCTAGAACAGCTCAAGTAAATATCTCCAAAAGAAAAAGCAAAGTCTTCTATAACAGAAACCAATTTGATATGGAAATGGGTCAACAGTTGCTTAAGATGTAGCACAGTTTTGATTTGATCTGCTATATTTGGACTCTGTAAGAGGCGCTTCCAGTAACATCGGTATTGCTTATACATGAGACTTTTGCATAATCACTGTATGAAGCATTAGAATTCTTCAAACCGAGAATGATTTTCAAAACCATTATATATATATCTATGTTAATAATGTGGATACGACAGTATTTGCTGAAGAAAAAGAACAACTGTTTTCTAAAACAATTAGGATTCATGATGCATTGCTTGGCACACTATTGTTCGAAAGCCCACACGGTCCTTATCCAAAGGAAGCCCAGATGCAGCTATGGGCACCAAGTTATGCTTAGCATTTAGCACAGAATACATGCTGGTCAAACAAGTAGAAATATAGAATAATTGGACATCTATTTGTGTTACAAATTAAATCCTTTTTAATTTGTAGCAAGCTGTTTGGTATATTGTTGCTTTTCAGATATGATCACAATTTGAGTTGTTCTTAAGGAAACAATCAGATTTCATTTTAAGACTTTCAGATTTTTTACTTCCACATATCTCAGCTGTTAGCTTTCTAGTCCACCTTGTTATTTCTGTGGAGCCCCTGGTAAACTTTGTGTCACCAGAAGAACTAATCTGATTTCACTCCTGAAAACTATGAAAGATCATTTCACCATATTTGCTACTGTGTTAGGGAACCTACCCCAGCCAGCAGGGGATGTTCCTTCTTCTTGTCAAGCTTGGCCTCCATTCACACTTGCTACAGATAAAATTGTGTTTCTTCTTCTTTGCCCTTGCATTCTGACCTTGGGAAGAAGAACACACATATGTAATATCTTCCTTTAAGTGCACAGTAAAAGTGCACAGTTCATTTTCTGAAAACAAAGTGCAGCCATTAAATCAGCTATTGCCTCCTACAGAGTGATCAAAGGAATTTGACCTTGCCATAGATGAGGTCCTAGCAGCCCTCACAGCCACAATCTGCTGCTGGGCATGGGTAACCTTATAACCAAGAATTATACTTGACCATTTTCAATTTATCTGTGTGTTTGACTTCGAAAAAGAGCGCATTCAGAAAATATTATCATATGTCATAACATAAGCATATTATCTCTGCAAAGACACAATGAGTTACTGTAGCCATAGTAAGCCAGAGGTTTGCTGAAATCAAAGGGAATTGGGAATGCTAGATCTTCACAGAGACAACAAAATTAAACAAAAATGCACCAGGCTATTTGTCATGAATAATAGTGCCTCTAAAATCAACATGAATTATAATTACATGGGTTACTAACCTTTACAGAGTCCACATGAATATCCATTGGATTCCCGTGTCCATTCAGCATCTTAAATGCCAATAAAGATGATATTCTGGGAACAAAAGTCTCTACAATACGTGTCTCCACCAGGGTACAGCCCACTCTGTTGAAGCATATTTTAACCTAATAATTCCTATAGCATATTGCAATTTTTAGACTAACTGCTATTAGTGAAAACCCAACTATTCAATCCTGTGTCTGGCTCTGTAACAGATGTCATACATATTGTTTAACAAGTAGTTCATGTCTCTTGACACCATTTTGCCACTTGTAAAATAAGAATGCTATGAGATCATTGAATGGTAGACATTATAGAAGTAGAAAGCATTGACTATTATTTGTTGTTTTATTATTATTTAATGTAACATATGGATGCAAAATTCTGGCTTGTTTGACCAGGAAGACAGCCCTATATGTTTAAAATTAAATTAGCATAGAAAAAAATTAAGCAAACAGACTATCTCAAACAGGAAATGAAATAAACAGTATGGAGCTCTTTAAATACATAACAAGTAATCAGCAAAAGGGCTGTGAACGGAACCTGAGTGGGAAGCTTGTGACCAGTGAGGCTGATACTGCTGGAAGCCTGAATGAAAGTTAAAAGGCTCCATGACTAGGCCAGACTATACAGGCAATTAGAAGTGCTGAATGTTGCCAAGGCATCAGGCCAACAAGAATTACAACTCAACAAACTGAATGAAGGAGAGTGGGGGGAGGAAAAAAAAGAAAAAGGAAAAAAAAGGAAAGGCTTTAATTAAATATTTGAGATCTCACAAGGGATGGGGAAAGTGCCAGGTAACTGGAAGATGGTTAACTAAACAGAGGGGGTCTGTTCACTCATTAATGCGTGGGGGAATTTACAAGTGTAACTTCTACTACCATTAATTGGAGCTACAGTAAATGAGTGATGCCAGTGCATACTGGTGGGGCAAGATTCTTGTTACCTAGTTTGGTCTTACCTGGTAAGGGCTCATCGAAGAGTTATGGGATGATTTATGGATCTGAATGAAAAAAGTCACCAAGATAGAACTTGTAGAAATAAAAACTTCTACTACTTTGAGTACAGGGTGGTACTGGAATAATGAGATATTTTCTTAAGAACTTCTCCTAGCAGTGTTTTTTTAGAATTGTGCAAACATTTACTCTACCCTGCACCTTGGAAAACCAAAATAACTGTGCGGGACATGTGTCAGGTTTAGAGTGCATTAAAAATCTTCATTTCTGCAGTTGCTTGTCAGAAGGGTCACCAGTTGGGATGAATTGGTTGTGCCTCTGCTGAAATGAAACAGGGAAATTAAGCCAGCAGGACACTCACCTGCAGAGAAAGAGCCAGAAAAAAGAGCACAGAGGTACTTGTGAAGGGACCCAGCACTGGGGAGGGTGGGGTAAGAACCCCAAGTGTACTCTGTCACCAATGGACCCATTTTAGAAACTCTGTAGATGCAATTACTTCAGGTAAGCTTATATGTATTTTTATGTAGCTCCAAATTCCATGGCTTTGACAAGACCTATCACATGACAAACCTTAAATGCATGTTAGTTGTAATCATTTTGCTGTCCACTGTTCCTCCATTAAATCTGAAGTTTTTTCAAAACAGAATTTTAAACTTCATTGTTCCTATAGCACTACAATGAAGGCAGAAATTACTTACCAGCTAAGCAGAGATTTGTATTTTTTTCAGCCACAATCAAAGAAACTTTGGGGTATGTAAAGTATTCTATATTTTCAGAGCTCATGAATGAAAACGACAAATAAAATTTTAGTAACTCTTTCGGATACATTAAATAGAGAAATAAGGGCCAGGAAGCTCAGGTCATGGTCCTGTGTAGGTTGTTTTGTCACTATTTCTAAGTGAAAAGGAGAAACCATCAGAGTTTCAGGGCATGGCATTTAAAAAGGCAGAATTCAGCATCTGTTCTCCACGTGAGATGGAATGGTTTAGAATACCATGGGATGGTTTAGAATAAGGAATCTATTAAAAAAAATTATTTTAAAAGCCACATTAGAAAGGCTATAAGCCTTCACAGTCTTAATTTACTAATGCTTTACCAGAAAAGCAGTCAGGTAGCCACCTTGATAAGCCCAGTGTTACTTAATCTTGGACTCCTATTTCATTATAGGAATAACAGAGTACAGGAGAGCATTAGAAAAATAAATTTAAATTATTACTACAACCAACAAGGAATGAGAAAGATAGCCATTGAAGTGTTTACAGTGCTTGAAGACAAATTTCCAGTCACCTCCACAGTATTTACCTTACAAAAAGAAGTTGCCAAGAACTATTCACTCTTTTTTTCTTGCCTAACCTCATGGAAATATAGACATCTGTAAAGGACAAAACAGATCCACATTTACGATTGCTATGAAAGAGAGCTTATTTCAAAAGTACATCCTTTATGGCCATAACAGAATTAAATACTAGATAAGTATCAATTTAACTATTATTTTCATACAGAGCTTAAATGCTGACACAAGAGCCAGTCAATCTTACTAGTCAAATCTGATAAATTTCTTAAGATCAAGATGGGAAAAAATGGAAAATTTTCACATTAAGGTGGTGGGCTATATTGTAGCTTAATTTATAATTTCCAGGCGTATAAGGCAAGCATAGACAGACCATATGTCTTTTCTTGGCCTTTAAATGCTCCTATTTTCCACTAGACTTGCCTTTTTCTCCATCTATTGGCAACCATACCATTTGCTATTCAGGTGATTGGCTGTAATGAGCCAACTCCTGTTTCCATATGAATAACCACTTTTTTCCCCAATTACTTAAGCTGCCAGCAAGTCACTGGTGTCATGTTCTTTGATGCAAATCTGACTGTCAATAGAGAACAGGACTACATAAAGGAAGAATTTATGATGATACCTTTAGCTAAATATTTTTTGTAAATGCTATTCAGTTTAGCTTCCAAGGAACATGGGCAGCAATGGTCCACAGTAAGAAGTAAGGATATCTTTAATTGGCTTTGTGCTCCACATGCCCTTGTAATCAGCCTTCCCATATGGTAGTCTGAAATAAATTTATCAATCTCAATTTATGTATTTATGTCACTTTAAAAGGTCCATTTTAGTCAATATCAAAATCTATAAAATGTCACATTTAATTTTAAAATTGTAATTAAAAGAGTTAGAGCACCGAATATATAGTTTGATATTTGCAATTTTTTTAAATAAGCAGATACACAGAAAAGCATGGGAAAGGGGATTTTTCTGAGGCAAACGAACACCAGATATTAACAATACAAGAACTAAATATTAATTTTAACTTACTTTTTTTAAAAGGTCATTTTTTATTAAATCATTCTTAAGTGGGCTTGGATATTTTTTCAGTTAAAGGGAAACAGCTTACATTTTGCAAGCCAGGAGGCCTTTTTCTTGAAATGCACCGTGATAAGTGTGATCATGGGGTAAGGGGCAGATTCCTTGCTAGTGTTGGCACTCCTGACTGCAAGCACCATGTTTGACAGTAAATAGCTACATACTAAACTATTTTCCATTTTACAACTTGCAATATTAAAATTCTAATACAGAACAATAAAAGCAATGTTACCCACTATTCAAAGCTTTTTCCATTTACTGCCTACCTTCAAACCTGTATCATTTCAGGATGCCTCTCCAGATCTCTATCAAGTAGATTTTCCACATGTTGTTCATTTTTTCCAGGTGATTCCAGTTACACACCATTTTAAGCATCTCAGTAATTTTGTGAACACCTGCTTCTGCAATATAGACACCAACAGCCAATCTTAAAAGAAAGACAAATTCAGTACATATTTAAAACTTCTATTGGTCCTACAAACCTCTGATTCAGTTCTGCATGTTTCCAGGTCCCTTTACCTATTGAATAATTAGCTCCTGTAGTAACTTCTTTTGTAACAGCAGGTGTCCTTAACAACCACTGCTCTTTTGTTGAAAGGGTTTCTGGATCCATTTTTTTATCATTGGAAACACAATAACAAATTATTCTTTACATAAGGTTGACAGCACTTATCACAGAGCTGAGACAAAACAAGAAGCCAGCAAAGAGAAGAGAGGTAAAAAGCAAAAATATTTCTTTAACAGTCAGCTAAGAAGTAGATTATCTTTAATTGTGCTCATTTACAAATGGGAAAGGTCCTGTCTAATATCTGTAAGCAAAAAGAGAAAATACATGCTAAGCCTAAAATTCATTAGTGAAATATATTTAGTACCAAATGAAACAAAACAGCAATGTTAAATTCAGTGGGCTTAATTAACCTCAAAAATATAAATATCTTTTTAAGTTTAAAGTTGTTGTTTAATGACAGCCTGGTTTTATTATTATTATTGGGCTAAAACCTGACTTTAGGAGCGCTCATATAAAATCAGAGCAGCTCACAAGTTTCTCAAATTACTCAAGACTAGGACTGGATTAGACTGCACTAATCAGGGTTTTGAATAACACATAAACAAAAATATATGACAGTTGTAATTCATTAACTTTGGTACAGAAGTTAATTAGAATTTGTACAAATAATTTTGATGGTTTTTTCACCAATGCTTTTTCAAAGGTGTCTTAATACTGTTGCCCATTATAACATGTATATACTCAAGCAAATCTGGCTGCCACAAACTCTAAAGGAGCACTGCTGATCAGAACAAGGGCATTTAGGCCCTGGAAGCAACAAAGAGGTGCTGATTTGATTTCCCAAAGTTAGGGTACCTGCCTGCTCTCTGGCTACGTAAATGCTTTCAAATCTTTTAAATTCTAATGGACTAATGCAAGGCACAGACTAGCTGGTGCCTACATTTGAAATCTGCTCTCAAACCTCATTTGCAGATTGGCCAGATGGTCATTAGTGTGGAGGTGTTCTCCAGGCAGACTTGCTTTCAGGGCAGGGTTTTTTAAATTTTGGAGGGGGTTGGGGAAGCAGAAAAGGAAATCTTTTTTGGGGTTTGGATTTTTTTTTTAATTTGGGGGGGAGGGTTGTTGGCTTTTTGTTTTTCAGTTAAGATAGTAACAGCTAGGAAAGGGTGAATAAAAGCTGAGCTACAACAGAATATTCTCTAGTTTGGTGTATTTAAGAAAGTGCTTGCAATTTAATCCAGAGAGACCAATAAACAGAAGACTAAAATAAAAAGGCAGAAGGCTGCAGTGTCAAAGTGCTGTTAAAGTACATGAGAAAAGCAATTCACTTGGGGTTCAATGTAACACTTCTAATAATGAGCTTCCCATATTTAGACACAAGAGATAGCAAACTCAAACCCCCTGGAAAGGATACAATACAGTTATACAACAACATAGCAAACTGTATTTGTTTTGTTATTACTACCTATGCACCCTATGGTTTCTTTAGGGAAGATGATATGATATCTTTATACCATAGTGTGTAAAACAGTCTGAAATCTCTCTTTGACACCAGTAATGCACTAAAATCCTTCCTAAATATTGAAAGACCTCCAACTTGATGCTAGGCTTGATCTTACTCATCACTAAAAAAAATAAATGTTTTGTTACTGCATTTCTCTCTGAGAGGTTTTCAAAATCCTTCCAGTCAGTACATGAGATAGGATACATATTGTCGGGGATAAGTTGTTAAAGTGAATTTGAAATGTGCTTCTCAAAATATCGTTTACACATTTACCAGATGGTAAAATAAACATGTAAATTGTTATCGAGTATACACCAACTTTATACTACAATTTTACCCACTGTAGAAATGGTGTAAAAATGTTGAATATAGTGTTACTTGTTCATTTAATAGTTTATTAACATTTTAAATACATTTGGAGAATAGGTTTGCTTTCAAAGAAAAAAAATACTTACAAAAGCAGCATTTCAAGCCATTAATCAGACCAAATTAATGTACTGACTTCCACATTTATCATTTACCTTATCAATAATATAATTAACATAATTATAATTGGTTTCCAAGTATTTGCATATGCATAAATGTTGCATTTGTTTAATGGTATGGGTTTTAAAAGATAAATTTAAGTTGAACACAGGGCTAAAAAAGGAGTTTTAAGTGTAGCTACCACCATCTTAGTTACATGATATGTGTTTTGGGGTTGTCCTGGATTTGGGCTCAGGTATTGGCCTGAGAGTTGTTGTGGGTCCCCCCCAACTGAGGATATTCTATGATTCTGTGATTCGTAAGTAGCTGCTATTAGACCAACAGATCACTTTGTCACTGGAATTTCCTCTTTCAAGACCCACCCTACACATTCAGAAATAGAAAGATGTGAATACTTTATGTATGACAAATTAGAAGGCGTGTGCTAACAAACCCTCTCTCAAAGAAGACTGAAATGCAACTGTTTAGCAGTAGGCAGGAATTAAAATCTTCAGCTCAAGGACTAACCCTTGTCTTTCTCTAAAATGTGAGGTTACATGCATGTAATCACTAGCTAATGACCCTGATAGAAGACAACAGACAAAGGATTTTGATGGTAGACTGTGGCTTGTACTAGTTATGATTGGTCTCTCCTTTTGTAATTCTATTTCTACCAGCCCAGCTCATCAATTACACTGTGCTATAGCATTTTCTTTCTCACATTTCAGACTCTGCCAGCTCCTTTTTTTAGAAAAAGGATTTTATTATTTTGCTGTGTTAGATTTAGGATCTTTCCTCACCTATGATGACATGTATTGACTCAGCATGTTTTCAGTCTTATGCCCCCAGCAGACTCTGAATTATTTACTGCTTACGTATGAGCATATCAATTAGTCTTCAAAATATCTAATGACTGCTTTGGTCAATCCACAGTAGGGGCTTGGCTTCTCACGCATCTTGTTGGAATTGTTTTTTTCAGAGGCTTTTCACAGCACCTAAATTCAGTCTGACACCAGCCACGAAGCTCCTGTTTACTATTGCATAGTGGCTTTACTATCATATGCCCTCAGCAGTAAGGTGTTATCACATAAATACAAAAGATACATAATTCTCAAAAGTACTAGCACAGAGCTAGCTTAAGAGATAAGTTGACCTTATTAATGAATTTTGGAGGAATGTGCATATCTAACAAATATCCTCTATTAGTAGGTGCCACAACATAAACTCTTAACCGAAATTATCTTTAAATAGTATCACCCCTATACAAGGAACTACCAGAAAAGTGATAGACAGTAGACTTTAACAAACCTGTCTGGTTTTCTGACTCATACTAAGACAGTCTGTAGTTTAAGATTCAGAGGTCAAAACCTGCTCCACACTGGGTGCTTTACCAGTGCTCCAGAAGAATCTTCCAGAGAATGCCAATTGCATGTGAGCAGGTTTTAAACACCACTTGGAACATCCTGCTCTACAGAATCACAGAATCATCAAGGTTGTAAGAAACCTTCAAGATCATCTGCTGCAACCACCAACCCAACGCCACCATAATCACCCCTAAACCATATCCCACATCCAGAATTCCCTTGAACATTTCCAAAAACAATTCCACCACCTCCCTGGGAAACTTATTCCAATGCCTAACCACTCTTCCAGTGATGTTTTTCTTTTCCGATACCTAATCTGGACTTTCCCCAGTACAAAGTAAGGCCATTTCCACTCATCCTTTTGCTTGGGACATGACAAAAGAGGCCAACACCCATCTCACTACCACCTCCTTTCAGGCAGTTGTAGAGAGCAACCTACCTTTTGGATTATACTCTGCAGATGAAGTATTTTGCAAATATAAACAAAAAATTTTGATGATATCGAAAAGACAGCAATAATAAGGGTTTCATATGTTAATAAATTATAATTTAACTTCATTAAATACCCCAGAATCTCTGGAAAGGTCTGGTTTAGAAATCATTCAGAAGATTCAATTCAGGCAGAAACATAAATTCAAACTTGAAGAAATAGTCTAAGTGGGATAGGGAGAAGATGGATGTACATGGACAGGAGGTGTTCAATAGCACACAATTACCAGCATACTTCTATTATGAATTAAGAAAAATATGGGGAAGCTTAAAAGTTTGACTACCAAAATCCCTCATACATTCAAGGCATGCATTGGCTTTGGTGTACACACAGGTACTAGAGACTGAAACACTAAACATGAGAGGGAGCTGCCGAAGAAAGCAATGTCTTCAAAGCCTGAGCCATGGAGAACCAAACACCTCTGCCAACTAACTTCGAAGCAGAGCCTGAGCCAACACTTCTGTAAAGACAGGGTGAGCACTGAAAACTTGTAGCATATGCTGCTATTTACATAACTAATTGTAGCATGCACAGTCAAAAAACAGCCTCTAGCTTTAGCATATACATGCAAAATAATTGATTTTATTATGTACAGAAAATTAGAAGCTGTCAGAAACAAAGCCACTAGTAACAGCCGCGAGGAAGAATTTCGAATTTTCATCGCCTAGATTGCAGAGGCTAGTCTTCACACAGTTGTGAGGTTTACAGCTAGAATATAAATCTAGACAAGATTCTGTGACAGCTGATACCCTATCCAAGCTTTCGGTAAAACTGACATACACACACCATAGACTGATGGTGGAGACACTCAAGAAAAATATTCCCAGTCTCAGACTCGCTGTGGTTTGTCATTGCAGGCATTGTATTACAAGATTAAACTCTGCAGAGGATATTGCAAATATAATAATAACAACCTAATCTTGCACAAAATAAAAATGAAAAGAAATATGATGGCAGGGAATAAAAGCACTAGCTGAATTGCTCCTGAATCTCTGATGAATAATAAGAGGACACCAAGATGGGAAAAATACAGAAAAAAAAAATGCATTACACTGACTATTTTTCTATGGGGGGAAAAAAAAAAAAAAAAAAAAAAACAAAAAATGTGAACCTCAGTGTTTCTCAGGCAAAGCAGCGCATATGTATAACCAAAAAAATATGCATAATAGTTATAGAATGTTCTTCTATCATTCATAAATAATATTATTTGAAACAATATTTAATCCTATAAATTAGTTCTATATTGGCTTAACATGATGCACTTTTCTTGCAATTACAGAGTTGATGACAATTTTTCACAAGTTTAAACATTTTTATAAAATAATAAATTTTAAGTAGGTTATTTTAAGATATCCTCTTGCCAGTAACCTTTTTGAAAATGGTGTTAAAATTCTAAATTTTTTTAGTCAAAAAACTATTGCAAATCAAAGTTAGATCAGCAGAGGCCCCATAAATTATAATGCAACCTCCATAAAAATAGGACTTCACCTGTTACATGCTGTTGAAGAAAAAACTCAGAAACGGATGCTGATTGTACAACTAAAAATGCTAAAAACGTTTTACATTGCAGATTCTTATAAAACATGTCATGTTAAATGTTTTATATGAGATAAACCCTTTACTATCACCAAAAAAGATGTATGTAAATGTAAATTTAGAAGTTTGGGTACAAAAGAGACCAGCCTTGCATGGATCTTCTCCTCTTCAGTAATCCCGAGCAAGGCTTTCCTGGTTTGAGCATCCTCCACAGAAGGAGTTGCAGGAGAAAGCACTCGTCTGCATGCTCTGGTTCTAAACACAGCAAGCCACGGAAGAGCCAGTGAAGTGCCCCCCAGTAAGGAAAAGGATGGTGGAGAGAAAGGCAGGGTCTGGAGCTCCTGGGAAGCTTTGGAGATCGAGCAGGGGAAGGCACCAGAGGCTGCCTGGGGACTACTGATGTACGTGCACCAGCTTGGAGCTCTGCTGCTGCACCGCGCAGGAATTCAGCGATCGCATGCATTATCCTAAACCACTCTGGGAGAGCAGGTTTTGGGTTAGCGATAAGCCCGTCTCCTACCTGCCTGTGAAAGGGATCACCAGCTTCCTGCTGTCCTGCCCTTGCACCCACCAGCCTGGCAGCCTTTCCCATGCAATAGCACCGTCACCATCCAAGTGACTTCAGAGAGCTGAGCTGACAGCAAAACAACCCTCGTGAAAAGGGTTGAGTACACAGAACTACACTTGAAATCTCCTAGATCCTTATCCTGAGGCAACTGTAGATATTAAAACAAAGTCAAAATTAAATATAGCTACTGTTTAGCACATTGTGTATTTAGCACAGGCATTGCCCTTGTCCCTCTATAACTGGGAAATGTGACCGCAGTGACAAAACTGCATTTTAATTACCAGGAGGGAAAAAAAACCCCAAAACCCACAACAGAGAGTACTGCCAAAGCAGAAGAGACTTGGGCCCTGATCCTACAAAGACTTATGTGCATATATACACTAAACTTTACACTGTTACAGGGCAATAATTTGTGTTGTTCCTCCAGTTACACTGTATTTGGAAAATAAACATATACCAGTAATGGACTGCTCTGGGGTTTGGCCTTTTCGGTTACATCTGACTAAATGGCCTGTGGAGCAATATAGTCCTGAAGAAATCTTACCTGCACATGCCATTAAAATAAATTACATTAATTTTTATAGGCCCATATTTTATTTCTGCCATTACATTTCACATTACTTCAGTTTACATTTGCTTATACAAATCAATCCATTTGCAATTTAAAAAAAACACTATTTAAAAGTAATTTTTATTTATACAGTGATGTGAAAGAAGTTATAAGTGAACAGTGTATAGAAATACAGAAACTGAAGCACTGAAATATTTAAAAACACAATACTAAATGTTAACATCAGAGGGTTTTTTAGTATTTAACACAAAGAAAAAATGAGCTACACTAGATAACACTTCAAAGAAGGTGAAAAGGATTTGGGCGTTACAAAATCCTAAACACATAAGAATTTAAATATCTGGTTAACTCCTTTCCACTCAATTTCTGAGCAACACGTTTAAATTGAAATAAGATAGTTGGCCTAAATATTTCCCCCAAAAGAGGGCAAGTTCTTGTATTACACACACCAAACAATTTGCTTTTGATTCAATCATTAAGAAAATTTAATGATCAGAATCAACCTTGAAAATAAGCAGAAGGAAACTTCAATTATTCTTACACTCTAAACAGTGAAAAATAAAAATGTAAGTAGAGTAAGATATCCGTTGATGATTTCATTATTATGTCACCATGGGAGAAACAAATTTGTATATTGGTTTGTATATCAATTAGTACTTGGTCCTGTTCTTTCCACCAAGCAGCACCTGCTTTGGATAGTATCTAAACTACAAGAGGAGACAATCAGATTGTTTCAATACAGAGCAATATTGAACCACTGAAGCCATGTCATTATGAAATGACATAACTATACAACAGATGAGGATTTAATCCATGTTGTTCTGACCTAACTCTGCAACAAATGCCATGCTCAATGCATAACTGAAATAACTGCTCAATAATGTGCCCAAGAATAGTCATTTAGAACCACAAGCAATGGACATTTTTCAGTGAGATTTTCACAGTTTCTAAACACGGGTGACTAAGCCACTTGGAGATTTTTGAAAATGTCCCTACCCTCATCATTCGTGCACGATAGGTTCCATAGGAAAGTCAGGAACCAACAATAGAAATAAAAGCCCTTTACCTCTTCCTCAATACCCTGCACCTAATTCAAGGGAAAGGTTCCGTCTCCTAATGTAAGAGTAAACTGAGCTTCCAGCAGAGAGTTCACACAAAGCTTAAAGTAACACCTATGTACAAACCCCTCGTGTTCTAGAAGTATAGTGGGAAAGCAGTGGCAGTGTGGGGAGAGGGGAGATGCCTCGAGGGTTTGCCGAGGGTGCTGCAGTGCCAGGAGCGGCTCTTTCTCTGTCACTGCACCACAGACCTCAGCTGGTGATGTGCAGGCACCGATCGCAGAGCAAGAGGCAAAGCAGGAGGTGCTCCTGCCAGGCCCTCGAGTGGACTTCCCAGACAATGCAGGATGAGCCACAAATTTCCCCAGGGCCACAGAGCAGCCACCATATTTCTGCAGTGTCTCCAGCAGGAGGTCTGGGACTGAAGGGTGAGAGAGCAACACCGAGCTGGAAGTCAAAAATGTGACATAAAACATTTCCACAAAGGGAAACAAGCTTTAATCAGGGTGTTGATCGATCATAAAATACATATTTTAGCTTGCATTTATGATTTCAGTTTAATTCTTAGTGGGTGGGTGGGTGTCTTCATCTAAACTAGGACACCTTTCAGCAGCATAAAATTTCTCTCAGCTCAAAATATCAATGTTGCTCTTTCACCCTTCAGTCCCAGACCACTATCTGCTTTCTGGATAAACAAAAGCAGCCAATCTGTAACCAAATATGGTTAAAGAAAGAAGCTTACTTACAAAACCGAATTCCATAGCATGGCCCACAGAAACTGACATGACTTTTAGAAAGTTTAATTTATGTGCCAGTGCCATCAGTTTAAAAAAAATTACTCAAACAAGCCAAAAAATTATATTTCAAATGACTGAAGTGGGAGCTTGGATGATGTGCTTTGGTAACTCATCAATGTTTCTACTATATTAAAAAAAAATCAAATTATTAAGTGTATCCTAAATCAGTCAGTCACTTCAAGGTACACGACTATCACAATTATTGAAAAAGGCCTTGATCCTGAAAACATTTATGTCTGTGAATTTTTAGACAAGTGAATAGTCTTTGTAGGACTGACCTCTTACTTTACGTTGTTCACACATATGAACTTGTATGCACGATCAGAGACTAAGGCAGAAATACACATTTACAAGCTATCAACATTTTACCTAAAATGTCTCTTAAAACAGATTCAAAGTCATTACCAGCTGTTTCTTATTTAAAGCTTAGTATCTGTGTAATAGTATAGACAGTTTTACACAGAAATATCTGAAGTTTTTCATCCTGTTTGCCTTCGGTTTAAAAAAAAAAAAAATTGTCCTAAAAAGTCATCTTAAGACCAAGAAGATCATTCATACTCATATCAGCCCCACAGAATTAGAAACACTCCAACTATGAAAAATCACAGTGATAGCATGAATAAAACATCGCTGGTTTTATTGTGTAATATATTTTATAAGGTCAAAAGTTACATCTAATCAGCAATGGCAGCCTTGGATTCTAATGGATTCATAATTATCCTACATCCAAAAAGTAAAATATTACATATGTTCAAAAATTTTAGAGTTAAATATATATATTTCAAAAAATATCTGGCTTTTTCAGACATAAACATTTGAACAAATGGGCTTCAAGGGACCATGCTCTGAAATAAGCAATGCTTTTGTTTGCATTTTCAGATTAATACGCATTCTGATAAAAGCATGAAACGTTACCAGTGAGCTGTGCGCCTCTCCAGACCTACCACAAATATATTATCTGGAAAGAGCTGGGTACTGAATGCAAACAGTCTGCTGCCTTCCCTCTACTTATCACTCTGCTGTTTCAATATTTCTTCTTTGACTTTGCCCCCGTATCTTAGCAAGTGACACATTCCCTACTGAAAACCACATTTATGACAGGTTTTAATACTTGGAATGAAAACTTGTGTCCATTCTGCGCAGAAAGTACCTGGAAAGTGTACTTTCATGCAAAATCCTTTCTTTCTGCTTTTCCCAATACACACACATTCTTTTTTTGTATCACAGAGATTTTAAAATTGTCTTATGCAATTTAAATAAGATTTCCAAAAACAGTAACCTTTTTACAGGGAAAAATCAGAGCATTTCCAGTTGACAAAGTAATTTGTGAGGGCCATGCAAAGCACCTGAAAAAACAGACTGCAATGAAAACCATTTTAGCTATAGCAACAGCACTCACTGCATAATGTTAAAAGGAAAATCATGCAATTAGGTCTCTTATCAGAAAATTCAGATTATGCCATGTGGGGGAATAAAAAAATAAATCATTGTTCACCGCATCTCCCTTGAGCACTACCTAGAGGAGGGGAGTGATGACCAGACAGTGAAAATTAAGAAGAACGTGTCCCACCTTACGCCTATTCTGCCAATCTGTCTCAGTTGTTCTTCTAGCTCCATAGGTTTACATGATTTTTTTCCCCTAATTTTTTCTTTTTTTTTTTCTTTTTTTTTTATGCTGACAAGTAATACAAGACAGATTCTTGCCTTCTTAGGATCTTGCAATCTAGTTTAGACATAGCACGTCAAGTGGTGATGAAAGAAGGTTAGGGTGGGTTTGAAAAGATGAGGATTCCAACAGTAAACGATGCAGAGACATCAGTTTGGTAATGTACACATGTTTTGCATGATTCATTGGACCAAAATGGCCAAAGGAACTTAAAAAGCTGTCAAAGGCATCTTTACCTCTGACCTACCTAGTCATCCATCTGCTTCCTCATACTGTCAATCAAAACCCTCCCATCCTTATCACTATTCTATTACACACATTTTCCACAACCATTTCTCCTCCAGCTCTTAAAAAATATCTTAGCAAACATTTCAATCAGTCATTAAAAACCTTGTTAAAATATGCAATGTGTCATCAAATATGCATAGCGTACTCGTGCAAAATCTGTACAGCGTAAATCACTGTATTACATTTGATATAGTATTAATGTGAAACATCATAGAAAGTATTACCAATAGGAACTTTGAATTACTTTCTACAGATTGAAGCTTGATTTTGTGTTGTATTAAATAAAGAAAGGGCAATTATATGTATTGTTTTACACAATAACTAAATTAAAACCCATTCAACATGCCTAGAATAATAATACAAACTACATTTAAATTTCGTGCAATTAATTGCTGTTCTAACAAATTCATACACGGGGGTTTGCTTCAACTAAACTGCACACGCTTCAATTTAAACATGCCAGGTCAAAACCCGCGCATTCGCTTCTCAGTGAACGCAAACAATTTAACGGGTTGGTAAACAAATGTTTAGCAAATATACAGGTGCACCTCTAAAAATGTTATTCTAAAAATTGTAATAGTAATAAAGTGACCTACCGACAGGAAATAGCCTGTTTAACTTCTGCAGCCCTTATATCTTCCAGTCTCTTGCACAAATAGTTATGGACTTATCCTGTCGAAATAGTTACGGAATAACATCAGCCACTCACGGACAGGAAAGAATTTTGTTCAGACCTGTCACACGTTACGTATTTATTCCAGACCCGCTGGATCACCCCGCCAAATAAAGCCTGGCGGAACCTCCCCGAAGAGCGGTCTGCCCGGGGTGACCGCCGGGCGGGCAGCAGCCCCGGCACGGCGGCGGCACAGGGGAGCGGGCGGGGAGCGCCGCGGCGCCTCGGGCCGCTCCCTCTGCCCTCATGGGGTTCAGCGCAGCGGGACGGGCAAGGGGCGGCTTTTGCTGGCCGAGAGCGGGGAAGGAGGCTCGGGAACATGCCATGGGTTATTTAGGGTGCGGGAAGCCCCGGGGAGGGCGCCGGGACAGCCCCTGACGGCGGCGCTGAGGGGGCAGCTGGGCCCGCGGGAGGCGGAGAGGTGCGGGCGCTGCGCGGGGACAGCGTGCGGCGCCCCGGCCCCCGCCGCCTGCGGAGAGGCGGCCGGGGAAAGGCGCCCACCGCCCGCGCTTCTCCGAGGGGCGGTCCTGGGGACACTGCCCCCACGGCCCCTCTCCGGGTGCGGCCCCGGGGGCCTTGAGCCCGACGGCACCGCGGGGCGGGCACCGCTCCCCGCAGCTGGCACAGGTCGCGGCCGCGCGGCCCCTCGAGGGCGGCCGAGGCGCTGAGGGCGCAGGGCTGCGCTCGGGGCCCGCACCTTGGCGGGGGTGGAGGGGACGGAACGCAGTTGGGGCGCTCAGGTGCCCCCGCCAATACCGCGGCAGGACAGAACACCTCTGACAGCTCCACACCGCGCTTACCCCAGCGCGGAACCAAGAGCAAGCCCGGCCTGCTGCCCCCCAGCCCCTGCGGACTCGGCCCACGCAGGTGCCGGGCCGGAGCCTGTCCTAAAGCCCACAGGTGGCTGTCTCTGAAGGGCACAGAGTCCCGGGAAGGTGGCAGAGGCTGAGGCAGTGCTGCAGGAGTGGGGGCTCGGCTCCCGCGCGTAGGGCGAGCTGCTCCCCAGAAAGGCGGCCCGCCCTGGGGCACTGTGGGCTCCGCCGGGGCAGCCCCCGCCCTGGGAAGGCGAGGGCAGGCTGCGGGCGGGCAGCGTTGCCTCCCTCGCCTCTGCTCCGCCGGCGATGGCACCCCCCGCCCCGCGCCAGGCACCTCTCCCGCCTGCAAAATGCTGTCAGGGTTTTTAAGCGTCAAACACAGGGATAATTATAAACCTCTGAAAACCGACGGGGTTACATCTCCCTCTTTCACCCACTGCAAACCTCCACGCTTGGCCACGCGGTATAAGCGCTGTCCCCTACGCTCTTCCACACCCCCAAAAAAAGGACAAACGCGGGACGAGCGGACCAGCTCCGCCAGGGAGAGCAGGGCGGGACTCTCGCTCCAGAGCCACGCGGCGGCCCGAGAGCGAGCGAGCCCGCCGGCCTCTTCCCCGTGTCCCACCCGATCCCTTGCTTGCAAATCGGCGAAGTGCTTTTTCCAACACGACGTTCACGTTTTGCCAGGTTTATTTTACTTGTTATACACAGACGATACAAACGGGCAAAAACCGAAACATTTCTCAATGGAGCATGTACTGGTATAAATTATTCAGTTCCACAGACGTAACAGAACAAATATAAAAATCACAACATTCGATTTACAGAAGAGTCAAAAATATACACACGTTTATGACCCTGAATTTCTATTAGGAAATTTCCCCGTCGAGTGTAATCTAGACTGAATATTTAGCCCGATGCATATTTCAGTTCGTAATTGTTTTGTTTTTTTTCTTCCATATAAAAATGCGTTAATTGTATAGATTTGCTACTCAAAATTCGAAGACTTATTATTCTGCTTCGCCGGGGAGGGAGTCCTGGAGGGATATTACTTCTCCTTCAATAGTATAATAAGAGGTTTACAAGAATGATCACTCTTACTTTCGATGTGCATTTTATTCCCCAGGAAGTCAGATCTCGGTTAGCTACTTTATGAAAAAGTCAATTCCAAAACTAAATGCAGTAAAATATACAACTCACAACTCATCTTCACTGGACTACACTATGGTTACCAACAATTCAGTCGTCTATATCTTTTTTCTTTTTTTTTTTTTTTTTTTTTTTTTTTAGATTATTCATTACAAAGATTTACAGCAATATAAAGAAAGACGGGGGAGCTGCAAAGAAATTTGAAAATAGTTTGTTAGCATATTTGGCACCTGCAGGGACCAGTAATGGATTTGGCACTTGGGGGCAGGGGAAGGGGGATTCCACAAAAATAATAATATTGCTGATCTCGAGCTATTCCTTTCAAAGAAAAAATAAGAGGCAGTTAATTTTGGTTCCGAAAGGCGTTATGCTCCTTTAATCGACTTTCCTATGAGACGTATTTCTGTTCTTTTGAAGGGAAAGCTGAGCTATTCCTTAGCTGTGTTAGCCCAGGGCACCACGTAATTATTTCATGCGAGGAATTGGAGAGAAAGTGAGAAACCCATTACCCGCTGCTACAGCTATGGACCACTGACATTTCCAGAGGCATTTAGGAAGAGTGTTTACCTGGGGAGGGGCAGGAGGAAGAGGAAGCAAAGAGCGGGGTAAAGAAATTTAAACAGGATCTAAGTTTTGTGACTTAACAATGAAAACAAAACAAAAAAAGAAATCCAAACAAATAAATAAACCGAACCAAAGGAAAGTAATCTGTTACAATAAAATAAATACTATGTACAGGCATTTCACAGGCTGTTTTCCCCACTATTACTGTTTCCCCTAGAATCCATCCGTGGTAAAAGGAAGGAAGCGCTGTACGGTTTGAGAGTCTAAGCATCCTACTGATCAGTGGGTTTCGGTGCGGCAGTGCCCCCCGCGCCCCCGGGGCGCCGCCGGACCGGGCCGGGCCGGGCGGGGAGCGGGGCGGGGAGGCGGCGGCGGCCGCGGCCGCGGCTCAGCTTGCCTGCCTGCCTCCCTGCCGGGCCGGGGCACGGATGGGGCAGCTAGGGGCGGGGGTCAGTGCGCTAACGCGGAGGAGTTATTGTGCAAAAGGACGGCGGGCCGGCGGCCGCGCCTAGCTGTGCGAGTAGAAGCCGTAATAGCCGATGTCCTTGGCGCAGGTCTTTTCGCAGTCCCGCTGGGTAAGCACCTCGCTCTTGAGGGGCGAGGAGCTCTCGGACACCGGGGTGTCCGAGGGAGAGATCCGCCTCCTTTTGGCCTGCTCGTAAATCCCAGAATCGGAGGAGTCGATGGACTTAATAGACGACGGCGTTTCGATCCAGCTGGAGTCGGACAAATCTTTGGGCTTGGAGTCCTCGGCGCCCGGCAAGGGGGACCGCTCGGGGGCCAGGCTCTCCGCCTCCTCCCCCAGGTAGGGGTTGCCCGCGGCCATGCGCGCCGCCGCCGCGCTGTTGGGCCAGCAGGAGAGCACGGAGCCCGACTTGCTGCAGTACTGCGGGGGGCTGCGGGCCCCCCAGCCCGAGGGGTCGGCGTAGTAGCCCAGCGGCCGCCCGGCGCAGCCGGCCGCCTGCAGCGGCAGCGCCTTGACGCCCGCGGCCGCGTAGGACAGCAGCGTGGCCGCGTTGCCGGCGAAGTCGGTGGCCGTGTCGTAGGCGGAGGCGGCGAAGTCGAGGCGGTTGTTGGCGGGGGCGACGAACCAGCGCTGCGGCGAGGGCGCCCCCGGGTCCTCGGCTTGCTGTGGGGAGAGCAGCCCGTTGGTGTGGGGCACGCTGCGGTCGGCGCCGGGCCCGGGGCCGGCTCCTGCCCCGGGATGGAAGCGGGACTTGGCGTAGTTACTCACGAACTGGTCCTGGAGGAAGGAGCCGGCCATGGCGTAGCGGGCCCCGGGCACGATCTGCGAGCGGGGCGAGTCGTTGGGGGAAGGCGTCAGCCGGTCCATGTCGCAGCCCGTGTAGATCCTGCCCAAGAGAAGGGGAGAGAGCTGGGTGTCCGCCGCAGCCCGGCGCCCTCCTCGGCGCGGCACCCGGCCGAACGCGGCCCTCGGGGGACGAACGGGACGGCGCCGTCCCAGCGCGCTCCGGCCCTGCCCGGGAGCCTGAGCTCCTCTCCGGGCTTGGCCTCTGGCATCAGCAGAGGGCCTTTAACGGGGAACAGGAAAGACGGGGGCAAGCATGGAGAACAAATCTTTCGGAACCGGTTGGCCATTCCTTGACGTGGCTGAGATCCCTCTCTCCGGTCCGAACCCTCAACCCAAAAGCGTGGAATCCCGCGCGGTGACACATTGACCGGTCCCACCACACGTGCAACAGGCAGCCAGCCCGGTCATTTGCCGCGAGCAGCATGAGTGGCAGACTACGGAATTCTATCGGCTGTTTAACACTTATTATTGGGAGTCACAGACGAACCATCAACATTTTACTGAGTTTAAATTAAGCTAATCTTTAAACACCTACTGTAGGAAATGTAAAGCCAGACACTTCCAGTGTTCCCTGCTTGGCCTATATATAATTCTCCCATGCTGGGCTGCAATTTGCGATTATAAAAACTTTAATGGATGAATAACTACTATCTGTATTTAATTCAGGCTAAAACTGTGCTTTAATTAACCCTCCACGCCTCCTGGAATTTCTTATCCAAAATAAACTTGGCCCTTAAACAAATCCAACGTGCTAGACAACATTGAAGCTTCCCCCTCCCCCCCGTCTCCTTTCAAGTGACGCCCTATAAAGTTTTTTCCTATCAATAAGAGAAAAGCACTTTTGGCTGGGGCCGGAGGCCTTTCCCAAGGCCGCACATACTCTCGCAGAGCTCCGGGAGAGCAGGCAGGCTCGGCTGCCGCCCTCTGTGGCACCAGGGCCCGCCGCTGCCCTCCCGCTGGCAGACCTGCTCCCCGCCACAGCCTCGGCGACCCCCGACCCTTGGGGAAAGCGACCGTGCCACAAGCTGCTCCCTGGGGAGAGCTGGAGCTCGGCCCCGGCCCATGTCGCAGCTCTGGGCGTCGTTTCCGCCCTTGCCCTGCAAGCCTGCTGCTGGCGGTCCAGCGGAGGGGCTGAAGCAGGCGCTCAAGACACGCACGGGGCGAGGCGCTCGAGGCCAACTGAGGCCGCTCCCGGCCACAGTTTGGAGAGGATAAAGGTTTTCCTCCTCAAAGCCGGGGGCCCGTCCCACAGACCAGAGCTTGCAGCGGGACGGGGGAAATCCCTGCCGTCTGCTCCTCCGGGTGTACGGGCAGCCCTGCGGCCGCCAGCTCCCGCTGCCCCAAGCTGGGCAGGGGGATGCCGGGCGGGCCGTACCCGGGCCAGGGGAAGCCTGCCCGCAGGGCCTGCAGGCCGGGATAGCCCCGTTTTTGTCCCGAGGGCCGCGAAAGGCGGCGGCGGGGGCCGGGTGTTGATGCCGCCCCGGAGCCCGGCCGGAGGGGCAGCAGCCGCCTGCGGCGTGGGCGTCAGGGCAGGGGGGTCAGACCGCTGGGAACGCCTGGAGGCGGACGGGCAGAGGCAGAACAGGGACAAACCGCAATTAAAACTTCCGAGGCTCTAGCTCCACCCAGAAGGGAGAAGGGGGAAAAAAATTCAACCCCGACGAAGAATAAAACGAGACGGAGCCATTTCCCTCCGGACCCCGGCTCTGCGGAGCTCGGAATGATGCAGACCCGGCGGGTTGCCGGGGACCGAGCCCCTGCTGCTCCGGTGCTTCTTTCGGAGCCCTGACGCGCAAGTGAAACGGAAGCTTGGAAAGAGGCGCCAAGATACGTGCCAGGAAAAACCAACAACAAAACCGCCGCAAGTGCCAAAGCGAGATGCGGACTCTGGTGCGGGCAGCGCGGCCCCAGGGCTGCGCAGGGCCTGGCCGCAGGGTCAGCCCCTGCGCGGGAGCGGGCGTGTGCTTCCCTCCCGGAGGGCTCTAGAAAAGCCTGACATTACACATCTCGGTGTGAAATGAGCCAGCCCTCATCCTAAATCTCCCCCCTTTGACATGTGTGTGCAGCCGGCAGAAGGGTAGTAAAAATCCGGTTTACTTACGTGTCATAATTGTCTCGGAATCCTTTTGCGAAAGGGTTGTGATCTATTTTCAGCTGTGTGATCTAGGGAAAGAGAGGAGCAGAGCACACGTTGTGAAAGCCTGAAAAATATACCCCACTGCAGCCAACATGTTTTTAAAGGACCAATCTTTACTCTAGTCAATCATACTGCCTTTAAACCGTGAAAAATCAGCTCTGGCATGCTTATAGACATCACAGTCTAATTTTAAGATTTACGTTGTTGTAAAAAGTACGAAAAAAATCAATATTTAACCCCATATTTTGAGGCTTGTTCATCATTCCTAGTGCATGGGTATGAATATACTGAAATCCAGAAATTAGGCAGAACGTACCGCAGAACGGTAACTAGGAGTTTGCATTTGCATCGAGCAAAATAATTAAAGCGAGAATGTGGACTGAACATATGTCATTTGAAAAGGGGGCACCAGTCTGTAGCAAAGCCAGACCACTCCGAAACGCATCCAGGCATTAACGAGCTTTTAATTTGAGGAAGTTGCTCCGTCACCCCCGGCGCAATCAATGAGGATGTTAATTGATCTTTGCAGACTTAAAGCTTAAGCTAACAGCTTAACAGCTAACTAAGCTGTTTCCGACTGGGAGATAAACGCTGCGGGCCAGCGCCCAGCCCCGGGCGGAGGGGCAGGATCGCGCCCGTCCTGGCGGGGAGGGCGATGCCCCTGCGGGCACCCGGAGGGGGCTCCTGAGGCGAAGACGGCCCGAGAGGCTACGGCCGGCCTCGGCAGGGCCAGGAAGAGCTGGCACAACGTGGGGAACAGGGAGCCCCATCTCCGGGAGCCGCAGACCCGGGGCAGGATGGGCAGAGCCGGGCCATCCCTGCTGGGCTGCCTTACGGGGAGCGGGGGGACCGCGAGGGGAATAAACCAGGGAGATCTTTACATCGGTGTTCTGGTAGGCGGTGACGGCAATGAACTGCGTCTCGGGGAACGTGAATGTCTGCACTCTGCCCGGCTGGTTGGTATCCTCCGTCCCGTCTTCGTTCACCTCCACCACATGCAAGCGAGGTTGGTACTTGTGAAGGGACTGCAAAACCACCATCTGTCAGGCATGGCAAAAGGAGGGAGGGGGACGCGGGGAGAAAAGAAGAAATTAGAGCGAGAAGGACGAGGAGAGCGATGTCCGCTGGCCGCCGCCTCCCCGGGACGGTGGCGGACTTCCCCGGCCGCAGCGGACAGCGGTGTCAGCTCGGGCAACGCGCTCGGGGCCGACGAGGCCCGTGGCAAAATGGAACGGGAGGACTTGCTCACCACCACCCCCCTTTTCACCTAACGACACGATCTAAAAAATAAATACACGTCCTTTCGGAAACGGCATTTTAACTGAAGAAATAAAAATAATTCTGGCAGCGTCTGCGTTCCCCCACTGACCTGCCCGTTGTTGTTTGATGCTCCTTTATTGTTTGTAAGTTTTAGTTTCCCAAAGGAGATTTCCTGACGCATCCAGTGGGCTCCCGTGTTGGGGGAGTCGGGATGCATATACACCCGGTTTCCTAAGCAAAACAACAAAAAACAAAACCACATCACAGTTCTAGCCTGTACCCCGGTTCTGCTGCTACATCCGCACACAAGGGTGAAGAACCCCGTTAAGTGGACAGTATTTTACTGCCAAAACTCCCTTAATTTTAAACGAAAAGGATTTAAACAGCTTTTTCCGAACACCTTTTACTTTCTCCTCCACCCTCCTTTTTTTTTTTCTATTTAAAAAAAATCGTTGGCCCATTTGCGTTTAAGAAGTCGCCAGAGCCAGTCCGCAAAGGCATTAATTAATCATTCTCACCTACATATGTGTCGGAAAAAGTGTTAATTGGAGGAACTTGCCTTGTACATTGGTGTCCGCCTTGCCGCAAGGAACCCATTTGCCTCCCTGAAATCTCCAGTGATTGGGGTCCGCCAAAATTACATCCACAAAAATATTGTAGTGAGCCGTAGGGTCGAGACCAGAAATATTAAAGCTTAGGAAAGGGAACATGCGCCTATAAAAAAAAAAAAAAGGAAAAAAAAGAAAAGGGAAAAAAAAGGAAAAAGAAAGGGAAGAAGGAAAGCAAGCCATCGGCAGCGACAGGCACACGCGGAGCACCCAGCCGTTGTGCTTTATCCTCACGGCTCCCGATAGCGACTGGGAAATAAAAATCAAAAGAAGCCCCCTCCCCGGAGTGCCGAGCTTTCCGCGGGGAAGGGCTGAGTGCCGCGGGCGCGGGAACTTGAGGGCAGGCAGAGAGGGCTGCCCCGGCGGGGACCGGCTCCGGCGGGGACCCGCACCGGAGCTCCCGGAGACCGGGGCAGGGGCCCCGCTGACGGGGGGACGGCTCCGCCGGGGCGGCGGAGGCTCCGGGCGGCTCCCCCGGCGAAGTCCGCGGCTCAGCCCCGACACCCAGAAAGGTCCGCGCGGTGGCTTACCTTCCCTGCTTCGTGATGATCATCTCCGTCTGGTGCCGGTGAAATTTCAGCCAGAGTGGCCTATTGCACAGGTAGACCTGAGCCTTGCCGGGAACCAGCCCCGGCTGGGTGGAGGAGAACTGGTAGAAAGGTGCCCCTTGGTAGGAATGGCCATACTGCTGGGGGTACGGGTAGCCCGCCGTGGGGTAGCCTTGCGGAGAAGAGTTGGACAGGAGGCTGTTATAAGCTCCGTTGGTGATCACAGGATGATGAGCCATGTAGCGGCTGGGGCTGGCGATGGAGAAGGCTGGGTGAGCAGGTCCATGCTGGCTGGGATAAGGGAACATGGTACTAGGAGCAGAGGCAGCAGACTGGGGCTGGCTGGACTGAGAGAGCAGATAGCGATCTGCAGCAGATCCATCGAAACTGTGACGAAGCTCAGAGACCCCGTCCAAGACGGGAGAGAGTTTATTTCTCTGGACGTCCCCTGGTGTGTCCTTGGAGTCAGGAAAATTGTCTGTATCTGACTGATTCGTCATCCCCCTGGTAATTTTTTTCAAAGGTGAACTTCTCTCCAGGTTGTCAGTGGTCGAGATAATGGGATGATCATGCAAGGCAAGCTCAGATCCGCCTGCATGTGGGTAACTGCTGCTCACATTGAGAAATTTCTTGGAGAGCATGATAGAGGGAGAAAGACAATGCTCCAGCTGCATAGCTCTAGCACCACAGTAATAACCCTTCAGTCCCTGGATCTGAAAGGGCTTCCTAGTATCAGAAGCTAGACATCCTGGGACCCACACTAGGCAGAAAGCACTTCATCTACCAAATGCTTCCCAAACGTTTGATTTACTTTTTTTTTTTTTTTTTTTTTTTTTTTTTTTTTTTTTTCCTCCCTTCCCAGGGAGAAGAGATTGGCCAATTGACACTATGCAGCAATCAGGAAAGACTCACTTTTGATCTTGCTGCTTGTGGAGAGGATGAAACGGCTTCTGCCATTGGTTAACCGCTGACAGTAATTTAATTAGATAGACATTAATTAGGATAATCACCTGGCTCCTGGTCGCGACGATCATGGCAAATTGAAGGAGATGATTTTATTGTGAGATAGAAGGAAGGGAAAGGGGGAAGGGAAGAGTGTGTTTGCTGTGAGAGCTCATTATTATGTGACCTTTCTAGCTTTTTTTTTTTTTTTTTTTGACTACGGCTGGAAAATAAATCCGAACCCTGCGATTCCCCAAATATTGCGCGCGTGTACCCCACCTTTGTGCGTCAGGGAGCAGAGCGGGTCCTGGGCGCTTTGGGGAGCGATGGCGAGGGGAGCGCGGGGCTGGGCGGCCGCTGCCCTCAGCTCACCCCCGCGGTTTGTCCCCAGCGGGGCGCAGTCCCTCTCCCCCAGCTCTTCTGAGCGATCCCCGGTGCATCGCCCCCACCCTTCCCACCCGTGCCTGTTTCGCGGGGGAAAATACACCCTCCGTCCCCGCTGACAGTGGCCGCGTATCATCTCTTTTAACTTCTGAAATAATCATAAGCCCCACAGCCGAAGTGCCCTAATGTATTTGCCGCGATGTTTACGGGTTCTTTAGTAAATAAATATTTTATCTGGGAGCCGTAATGCAGGAGATTATCAGCAAAACAGCGTGGAAGGCGTCCACCTCCCCATCCGTCTCCGGATTTCTTTGCTCTCGGTGCCTGCTTTCCCTCAGTGACTCGGTCCCGCGGGCAGCTCTCGGGAGGAGCAGATTTCTGGCAGCACCCTTGCCAGGGGTCGTGGCCCGCCCCGGCCGCGGGGTCGATCGGAGCTGGGAAACCCAAACCTTGATGGCTCTGCGGCAGGAGCCGCCGGCACCCTCTGCCCAGGGGGGTCTCGGCGGGAGCCGCGGCCCGGCTGCGCTGCAGGCGGGCGGGGGCCGCGGGGACTCCCCGGGACCGGGGGCAGCGGCCGAGCCTCGGCTGTGGAGAGCGGGACCCTCCGAGGCGCAAAGACGCGCCTGAAGAGTTGAGGGGGCCCGCTCGCCACCCCGCCTTTGCCAAGCACCAGTCTCAATTTCTCTTCCCAGGGAAGCCTGCCTGAGAGTTTAAAATCACACGGTTTGTTTTTCGGTTTTTTGTGGGCTTGGGTTTTTTTGACCGGGCAGGATCTCTCCTGTTCCAATTTTCTTAATGTTGTTCTCTTCGTGGTTTGGACTTCAGGTATTTTACAGACTGCATCTCGTCCCAGGTGACATCAGCAGCCGGCTTCAAATTTCACTGACAGATAATGCAGCCTGAACCACCACATAATAAAACCGAACCACAGCATAACTGCCTGAAGCCAGCCTGAAACTTTGCAAACTCAAATCCGGAGAAGACTAGAACCAGGATGACTTGACAGAATGTGTATTTCAATGCTCTCAAATCCCGTGGCCATTTATTTTTCTGTTGCTTAACCGTGAGCTACTTTGGTTATTTGGTATTTCATAGATGCCGACATACACACACACACTCTCTGCAAAGAAATTTTTCTAATAAGACAATTTATGAAGCAAAAACCAAGCAGTTCACTGCTCTGCTCGAGTGGTTCAGCGCATGCAACTTTCATACACCACCTTTTTTCAGTGTTAAGAAAACGGTTTCATTATTATCAGTTCTAACTGATGTTTCCAACACTTGTTTCACCAGTGCTCACCCTTCCCTTTCCCTGTTTGCAACAACAGAACAGTAATGGACTTATACAGGCAGGAGATGGACCAAAATGCAGATAAACCCTCGGAAACGCTGCCCTGAATTACAGAGCTACAGCCATATAGATGCAGAGCTGCAATGAATTCAGTGGTATACTGCCAATCACATGGAAGTGCTAATATATGCCAAAAATCTTCAGTGCACAACTCCTAAACTGGTATAATAGGGGGGATATGCAATGGCAGGTGGTGTTACAGAATCGTCATAGAATGGAGTGAGGTTTGCTAATACAATATGCCCGTCCTTCACGCTGACAGGTGACAAGGGGTCATGCTGCTAATGAAGGTCTGCTCCATTGCGGCTGGAGGCTCAGAAGGTGGCTGCTTGAAAATCTCTTTCTTCCTCCAACATCGTATACGGCCTGCTGCTTTTCAGGTTACGGCATACACGCAATTCTTCCAAATCCTCTGTGTAGCTCCTAAAGCGCTGGACAAAAATAAGGAAGGATGCCCCAAAACCCTGCCTTTTTATTATTCATGTAACATCTTGGGAAATGGAAAATTGTGTCTCCAAGTTAAACTGAGGAGTGAATAGAATGCAGGGTACCACAGCACAAGCTTATACTACAGGAGATCTGCGTCTCCAACAGACTCCCTCCAGCTACCCTCTGCAAGATGTACATTTGTCAAAATTAATTTAGAATATGTAAGACTCACTGGTTTGTCTCCCTGCTTACACCAGCCTCTCACGCATGTATACACTGCAGCACTGCGCTAGCTCCTCTCCTGTTCTGCAGTGCCATGTTACCCACGACCTGCCAAACTCTGTCTCCCTCGTGGTGTTACACGTGTGTGTGGGAGTAGAGAGCGGCAGGGATGCAGAGCCCCCCTGGCAGACGAGCCCCAGGGCAGCTCCCTGGATCAGCTCCTGCCCCAGCTCACCCCGGGCGTGCGCACCCGGCAATGCGAGGCCCGAATGCAGCCCTCCTCAACCACCCGCAGGTTTGCAGTGGGAATCTCCAGAAAGAACTCCCATTTAACTACACGCAGGCAAATGTGGTTTGGTATGTCTCCATTTTCCCAGTCTGATATTCCACTGCCTACTGTGGGGGCAGAGGGAAGGCCATAAGGAGGGCAGCTGCAAAAATCTGCATGTTTCCCTCTGAAGTAAGTGCATGCTAAATATACTTTGAGAGAGAGTTAGTCTAAAATAGTAAATTAAAAGGCCTCAATAAGAAATTTCAAACAAAAGAAAAATATTTGAATGGTAAAGTGTAAGTAAATATGGGCATAAGCCAGAAAATAAGAAAATTTAAGGGTTATTTCCTTAGTATGCAAATAAGAAGTCAGTTTTTTAAAAATTATCTTCAACAAGAGATGCAGAGAGTTTTGAAATATTTGCCTGCCACTACTGTTGCTCTTTATTAAAAAAAACCCCAAACCAACAGTAAAGAGAAAACTTCTGCCCAGACAAAAGAATCAAATCAGCCTAAGCAACATCCAACCCTTGAAAAAAAGAACCCTAACGAAAAATTCCAATCAGTCCCTGCCCAAAACCCAGTCACTCCCCAAACCCAGATATTTGGCTTTGCCTGCTTCAAACCAAGCAAACCACTTGCCTTCCTGCAAGTGTTGCCCTCTCCAGTCAGTAGAAATGGTTTTAAATGTCATATTCTAGTTGGGACTCTTTCCACATATTTATATATATGGACATCTCATGTTTGTTCTCTCACAGGAGGGTGGGTTCATGTAACCTAGAACAGCCTCTGTCACTTTAATGTTTATTCTCAGAATACTGCTATTTATGACAGCGCTTGTGAGAGTTCTGTGATTCAGTTATCAGCAACTGAATTAATTTCCCTAAGGTCAGTTGTCTTGTGTAGATATTAGGGTTTGAATAATATTCAAAGGAGGAATTTTCAGCATTTTTGGTTTTGTACATCCTCAGAATTCAGCACTATGATTTTTTGGTTTAATCTCCATGAGAATAACTGGTAGTCAATGGGAGCCAAATTCCAGTAGAGAATTTTTGCTTTGCTAGTAATTAGTACCTCAGTAGTTTTACAGTGAGGGGAAACAAATGTTTACTAATGCTTTTTCTAGTTTGTTAATTTCCACTGTCCTTTCTCAAAAAATACTGTCCAGAACTTAAGACAGATTGGTAAATGTATTTTTATTATGTTGCAACAATCAAAATATATATGTACTACCAATCCCACCCCCCCCCCCCCAAAATATTAAATGAAAACATACTCAATTTTTTCCCACATTGTGTTCTTGAATGCTTTGGAATCTGTGAGGACCCTGACAAAAGAAACTGAAGCAAATGCACAATTAGAGACTGAGAGGTGTTACAATGCTGCACTTACATTGCAAATGAAGTCAGATGTCTCCGTTTAATCAAATAGAGCCTCATCAGTCTCTGTTTTGTATTAGAAACAATAAACAAATAGACACAGAAAGTATCACCAACGGTAAATCAGTTATTTAAATACAACTGTATCCAACATAGCAGCTAAACACTGGACAATGTTTGAGGTCATCAGCACATCCACATGTTCTTCTAAATGACGTTTAGGGTCCTGAAATACAAAGGATACCATGAGAGGAATGACTGAAACACGTCTCTGAAAGACTTAATTTACTTCAAGTCTATTTAAGATGTCTATGAGTTAATAAACACAGGCCAGTAATGCTCCTAAATTTTCCATTCTAGGAAGACTGAGCAAGTAACTGAATTTCCATGAACAAATTTTTTTACTTCATACTAACAGTTAAGTTGAAGATAGGCTTAGGAAGTAAATTTCTATCCAGCATAACAAGAGTAATCATGGCAGCTGCGAGTCAGTTTTAAGGACAACACACAACATGTGTATTTTACTCTACATCTCACTAAGGCCAATATTTTATTCTTAATTCTGGTGCATTGCAATTTGTTTTCAGATCTTTGCAAATGTGTGTTCTAATCCTGTGAAGATCCAAGCATCATCTAACACAGTCTTTGAATAGTTGCACTGACTGCAAAACAATTAGTGTATCCATACCCACAGAAACATGAAACATGAACAATGCCCTGTCAAATGCTCTAAGGAATTGAATGTTAAGCCTGAGTAGTTTTCTGAAAATACATATTTTTACACACTATTACTCAACTGATGTAGGCATTTGTGGGCATCTGCATGCAACAATAAGATTATTTCTGGTTGAAAATCATACCCATGCACTTCAGCTTCACCACTGATATGAAATATTTAATCTCTAAATACTGCAAAAATATCAGGCACACCTCAAAAAGATGTCTAAACTTTATTATAGCATTATTGTAGTTATTTTTGTGTGCAAAGACATTAAAATATAGAAGACAATAATGCATGGGAGTTGTAACTTCTTTAAAGATGGAATTATGTCAAAATGTAATGAACTCATCTAAATTTATATAGAAGAGTGCTACTGAATCTATGTATGCTGCCCTTCTTAAATAACTCCTTTTCAAAGATCAGACAGTTCTCAAATATTTTTTTGGTTCCTAACAAATTATACACCTAATAACATAATATCCCTACTGTAAGTGGCTGCTTGTTTACAAAGCTTTTTATCTAAGTTACATAAAAAACCCCACTTAAAAATTACTTCACTGAACGATTTTTTTAATTTAAAGGAAACTTAAAAATTTCATCAGGAAAAATTTCTTTTCTTTTTGAAGAACTGTATCAAAATAGAGTTTTTTTCACATATGCGTAACAACTAGTGAAGCTTAAGTTCTGTTTGAGATGACATCATAACCCCTAAAATATAACCCTTCTTACATATTTTATATGTATATATTTATGTATGTGTAGGTGTGCATAAACTCCATTGTTCTGAATGCTACAGAAATACATGAGTGACTGAACAATAGTGCAGATGTGTTATGACATTGCTGCTAGAAGCTGACACATAAGAGCAATCCAGAATCTTTTAAATTCTTCTACTGCTGCTAGCAATACAGTAAGTACTGGTTCTTTAAGGACACACTAGGTATTTTAAAAGCTATTTCTTATAGTTTTCATTGCCCTTCTTGAACACAAGTGCTTACAAATTTCCTTTGCTCTCCTCTTGCTCACAAGAGCACATTTCCTCAACCTTTATGTTGAAATCAAATGTAGAAACAGCTTTTTGTCTTTAAAAAGACATTCTATCCTAACGTTGCAAAGGGATGGAATGAATTGAGTGGGTGTTTTGGGTTTCAGCTGTGGTCCTGAACAGTCTTCCTCAAACACCAATACAAAGGAACTCAGCCTACCTGCCAAGTGTGTCTGAGAGCTAAGCACTGACAGTGTGTTCATGAACTGAAGACAGGGGTGAGCTGGCTCTTTACACGATAATGTACATAATAGTGTACAAACACACCACCCTCACCTCTGTTTCCATGATCACCATTTTTTAACTATCTCCACAGTTTGGGTCTCTCTGACTCAGACTTGGATATCTTTATGTCTCTTAGAAGAAGTTAAAACAAATGAAGAAGGAAAAGGGAAAACTACTAAATTTCAACACTGTTCCTCAGCATATAATAAAAACACATATTGAACACGGCTTGCAGATATTCTGCCAATTACCTACTGACAAAGGCCCTGTTCCTTGTACCTCCAACAAAAATTAATTTATTATTTGAAGCATTGAGAATATCATGCATGTAGAACTAAAATCACCTCCGCACATGTAAAAAATTAGTATTTAGAATGAACGAAGCATATCATTCCACCTCACTCTAATTCATCACACCTCACCTGCTTGCCAACATTTTTTATTGCCAGCTGTTCAGGTGTCATCTTATCTTCTTCTTCAACAGCCTGTGAAAGAAACACAGAAAAGGTCAGTGTTTCAGATTTCATTTACTTTTCTCCCAAGCCACAGATTCTCAAAATACAATTCTGTTCCTTAAAAAAAAAAAAAAAGAAAAAGGAAAAAAAAAATCAAACAGCAACACATTTCAGAAAGTCAAAAGGAAAGGTACTTCAGCTTTTCAGCAGACGTTTTAATTACTGAGTGTTAGTGCAAAAGATCAAGGCAAATACTTATTAATGGTTTTATTGTCACATATTTACCAAAATGTTAGTAAGCAAAAATCTTAAATGAGCAGTATCAATAGTTGAAGATAGTTGAAAACAGTTAAAATAATAAAACTGAACAAAACCCAGCATTTCTATACTGTTTCAACTACTGGAGATTTGATCTCAATAAACTACTGTACTGTTTAAAGTCACTTATTTTAATATCTTTTGATACTGTTATGTTGCCTTCAAATACAGTGTCTTCATAAAGTTCATCCACTCACTTAACTAGTGAATGTAATACTGAATTTTAGTTGTAGGGACTACTAAGGAGTTAAAAAAAACCACTTGTTAAGAAATACTAACATGATTATTACTCAGAATGCTTGTTCAGATGTAGTATTTGTAAGAAATATTTCTAAGCGCGTCAGTATTAAAACAGTATAAGCAGGTGTGATTCCTCTTACTTAAAACACCAATAACAAATTTCTTATCTAAACAGAACATTGAATTGGGCTCTGGAATGCATTCTAAATACTTATAGCCTATCTACTAGACTGATACAGAAAAATAACCTTTACTCTGCCACAGTGATCAAACAGTCCTTGACTGACTGAAGGATTGGAACATTTGACTAACTGCTCATTTTGATCTACAGAAATCTTATATTGTTGTCACTAAGTAAAAACACAAAATCACTATGATCACTCACATTTCAAAGCAAAGCATGTAACTAAACACTTTGACAAAAGTTTAGGGCAAAAAGTCTGGTGGCAGTGCCTGAGGAGCTAATCTGATAACGTCCCACAGAAACCATACATAGCTGATTAGTACAAACTACAGTCATTCTGAACCAAGCTTGTGATAATCAATTCTTCTGAAATTAGACAACTAATTCCTTCACTTCATAAACACAGCTACACTTATACTATCATTATGGGATATGAATACCTTGTTATAATTCTTAGCTAATTCTAACATCTCCTTCACTACTGTTTCATTGAGTTTGCAATGTTCACTGTAGTCCTGAAGTGTCAAACCTTCCATCCAACTCTTCTTATGCAAATTTAGCAGCATCTGCAAGACAAAATCTCTTTAGAGCATTCACCACAAAATACTTCCAGAATCCTATGAAGATCTCTTTGACAGGCAACCGATTTATAGTAAGAAGAATATTTTAAAAATTGATCTTACAATGTCAGTGCTTAAATAGAGGAAATACAATGATAAACTACTCTCCTAGAGTAGAAGATAGATTTGCATACTTTTTAAAGATCGAACTTCTTGAATCCTAAATATGAAAACGAGGCATGAAAACATGGGTCACATTTACTTTGACAGGAATACATAGATTTGTTTTCTGTGACTTGTTACTTTTGCTGCAGGTTAAGAATGCACAATTGCCTTGTAGAAGGGCTAAGAGAAAACCGAATACTTTAGCTGCCATACAGTTGAATAGTTGAAGTTTTTGGCCTCTGCCAAATTTGAAAAATATTTTAATGTTTGGATTAAATTCATAAAGTAGTTACAGAGGCTTCATTGATTATCTGATCTGTATGAAAGCAACTGACAGTTATGATAAAACAGACTTTGAAAGTGACCAAAGCATGACTTGTGTGTCTTTGCCTCAAACAGAATGAGCAAGCATAAAAACCACATAAAATGTGCAGAGATTTGATAGTGATAAATGCAGACACTATTACATATATTTGAAAGGTTATTTGACACTTTCATGTCATCTTGAAAGAGCAAAGGAGCAGCTACAATAGTAATTTCTTTATTTTCGTGAATAAAGGAAGTGTATTTTTTTGGATCTCCTGCACACTTGATGACTATAGGGAGGAACCTTTCAGCAAACAGTTTCAGCTTGCCTTCAATTTGTGAACATTTACTAGACATTTCTGAGAACTGGTAATCCCTGTAATTGCTATCACCTGAATAAAAGTACCTGTTTCATCCTCTGTAGAGCTTCCAAGGCAACCTGGCTTTAGAACATGTGAACTGAGTAGAAACTTTGTGTCATAATTTGTGTTAGCAAGATCTTAGCTGTTGACAGAAGGAGTCGTAGGCAAACTGCATATGGACAGTTTAGCTAGGCTATCTTGATTTTAAAATTAAGGTTTGGTGTGATGAGCTCCAAATCTAATACATGAAGTATGTACTTTTCTTACTACAGATGGAGATAACAGATCACCACCATCCTGAGGGGGGTTTGAGATATGTATGAAGCTGCTTTATGAAAGATGTGAGAGAGAGTTGTTACCTCACAGATCAAAGTCTTCCTAACTTGGTCAAGATTATTCTCCTACTTGTAAAGGTAATAACTCACTTATATAAAGCCATTGATGAAAATACACACTTGGAACTTCAGACAAGACTGGATTTGGCCAATTGTTGCATTTGACTGGAAACAATAAGCCCCTGGAAGCCTCATGGACATTTCCTGAGAGAGCTGGTTTTGCTCAATCAGTTACTCTTTTCAGTAACAGTGAGGTCTTGAAAGTCTAATACTGCACTAAAAACAGTTGTGCATTTCACACATTCTTTCCAACTCCTTAATTTGCACACATACTCCTCCACTATTTGAAACTGCATTTTTTCTTGTTACTTGTAACTCAGAAAGTCTGAATTCTGTGATAAAACTATTCTGACCATTTCATCATAAGCTTTGAGATCAATTTACAACCCTAACAAGGCCATGAAAATGCACAGACATATCAGAGAACATACACAGAGGATAGAATCTGGCTTTTCAAGAATTAACTTCTGTAGATGAATGTAAGCTCTTTTTCTTCCTTTTTGTTTTCCTGGTTGAGACTCTCAAGCTACATTTTGCATGTAACCTGAAGAAGTTTGATGCAAAAATAGCAAAAAACATTTGTTGTCAGTAACTCCATAATACTCCTTCTTGTAAATGCAGGACATCTACTGCATTTAATGCAGGACATATACTGCATCTAATACACTACTTCCTGATATTCAGTGATGTCTTGGGGAGTTGCAATCATACCAACTGGAAGCATATTCTGTCAAAGTGATTACAGCAAATAAAACCCCAACATCCCTTGGTTATACATTCCATTTTGGAAAACACAGTTAAAAATTCTCACAGTTTCAGGAATTACAGCCTGTGAAAACTGAAGGCAGATAGTATGTCTTTCAGCTTCATCACTAAAAACTTGAAACTATGTACAAACTTAGGTACAGAGAACAGCACGACAACTTTCCGTAAGGTGGACAGAAATGTTGTCAAACTATTCATATGCTCATTAGAATGTGGTTTTGGTAAGTTTCATCACAATGACTGTTCATTCAAGTGCTTTCTTGAAGAGAAGCCACCTATTGCAGGAGAGTTAAAACAATTACTGAAAGTAACAGCTGTTGAAATCAGAATATTCCACAAAATTTAAATAGTTTGTATAATGCTTGTGGTACTCTGAATTAGAGCTGAAACAATTACCTTCTGTTCTAGTTCATTCTTCCTGTAGTTGATGGTGATGGAATAGTAATGTCTGTTTAGTCCATGGATTAGTGCCTGCAAAATTTAGGGGAGAAACTGAATTAAAATCACCCACCGCTGAAATGAAGAAATATCCGAAGGAGAAAGCTCATTTCAATATAAACATCTTTAAACACCACTCAAATAAAAGAAAAAAACACCAAGAAAAAAACGCAGAGATTACAAGGAGATATGAAGTAAATATACCTGGTTCTATTTCTCTTTTTGTATTCATTAACTGACAGTTATGTTTTCTATTTCTAAACCACAGATTTTTTTTCACACAATAGCAACTATAATAAGAAAAAATGGTAACTGCCTTCAAACATTTGACCGATACATATGCACAAACATATTTCTCTCAAATCCTTCCTCTCTCAATAAATTTGGTTATCACTCCTATTAAAATATTCTGCTACAAACAAAAGACTATTTGCCATCTATTTATTTATAACCACTGTCAACATTCCCAAGTTCATTCTCCAGAGTACAACATGAAGAGGGATTAACTGAAGGAAGCAAAAACCTCAGCTAGACAATGTGTATCAAATTAACCTTAGATATTGAAACTAATTTTATTTTTAAACTATAAATGAAGGAAAAAAACCCACCTTTTTCACTTAGTATTTCAGCACAACAAAATTATCTGTATGAAAGCTGAAAATGTTTTCATACATACATTTTTAAGATTTCTATTGCAAACACATATACAAGGATAAAAAACAACTCGAAAAGTTGCTCGAAAAGCAAGAATTAGCACTTACATAAAACCATTACTTCTGCAACTTACTTTAATTAAATAAGTAAAATACAGGTTTTATTAGCAATAATAGAATTTATAGTTTAAACTATTAACAGTAAGTAATTTCCACTGCCATTTTCTTATCCCACTCAAAGTGACTGCATATGAGGTTTTGGTGTTTGTGTATAAACTCATGTGTAGATATTTAGGAAGTTTTCTCAAGTTCTTAAAATTTGACAAATAGGTTTGCCTTCTCCCACTATCCTCTCCAATTCCTCCCCCCTTCCAAAAACTACCCTTTAAAAGAGTGGGCAAATGTAAAAGGTAAACAACTGCAAAAAAGCTGTTGATAAGGGAACTCAAGAAAAAACAAACACACAAAAAGGGAGTGAAGCCAAGGCATGTACTACTCTGTTCTTCTTCTTCTTGAGATTTTAAGTAATGTCTTGTAATTCCTGTTTCTAGCCCAGCTGAAATCAGTGTTTAGTTTGCTTCTGCCCTTAGCTGGGTCAGAATTTTATTAAGGCTTAAAATAAAAGTAAAACAACACTGCAAGAGCTCTTGCAGCTTTAGGAACAGAGTACCATTTAAAATTATGATTTTTATCATAACAGTGACATTTGCAACAGCTCATTGCCAGCTTGCAAAAAATCAACACAAACAAAAACTATCCATTTTAATAACAGAAACCCGAAATCCCATGGCCAAAATATGCCACGCTGTAGTGACAGTGATCTTAAAATAATGAAGCCGAACAATACTGTAGGGGTTTCCAAGGGAAAGCATTACACATGGTCTAGAAAAGCTCAGTTAGAAAAGCCTTGAAACATGCAAGCATGGGCTTGCCTACATCCAATCAAGAGTATTAGCTGCTTATTTCATACTCATTATTGTTCGCAGTTTTGACCAATTCAAAATTCAAAAGTAAAACACAGCCTCCTGAAACAGACACTCTTTAATTTTAAGATGCCTTAATGCTAGCATTTTTATTAACAGCAAAGAGTTTCAATGTAGTAGCAACAAAAAAAACAACTTATCTTTCACCAGATAGGGTATGGTGGTCTAGGACCTCTCAAAGGATGGCCCTCTCAGAGCACAAATTCAGCCATTATTTCAGTTCTGCTCTGACTAGTGGATGGTCTTTTTCTTGGATGTTTACCTAGCAAAATATTACTTCTATTGTTTAAGTAATGGAAACAAAAGCAGGAACTGGGCTTCATGGTTTCAAGGACACATGCCTTTAGAATACATACTAAGGAGAACAGTTTTTTAAAGGAAAAAACAGTGAGGCAGAAGAATGACGGGGATAAAAGCATTAATCACTCCAGAGTATACTGGAGTGATTAATGCTTAGATAGAAGCTATTTCTCAAAATAGATAGAATAGAAGCTATTTCTCAAAATAAAGGCTTGCTTCAGGCTTGAAACTTTTGTCTCTTTAGTGAAAGTCAACTTCAGAAATCAAACTTTGAATATTTTAGTTTCACAAATGTGTATTCAAAAGAAACATTACAGCAGAAGCCAATCAAGCACCCATTTTATCCATTGAATATCCTCCTCCACCATTTTTTCAGTAAATTACTGCATTACATAAAAATCAGGGATTAATTATTTAAGACACAAGGTTTAATCTAGATTACATAATAAACAAGAACCTCTATAAACTTATAGTAAAAAGAAAAGAGAGAACTTTTTCCATAATTTATTTGTGAGTAACTTGAAGAAAGATGAGATGTTGATAAGCAGCAGTTTTTCAGCAGGACTGAAAACAGCACTTGTCTTGCATCACATGTTATGCCATCGATCGTCACTTTAAAGAGTTTGCATTTCCATAAATTTATACTTCAGTCTTTGCTGTACACATTAAATACATGCATTAACACCTAGGTAGCTAATTTAGGACTCAATTTTAAACCCCTCACATACATATGTCCATTGATGAATCACATCAATTATAAATGCACGTGGAAAAATGCAACAGAGAGAACAATAAATAATTTGTAACCTACTGTTTTAAGTACCTTTCCCAAAAATTGATAAATAAATCTTGCAATTTACAGGACTAGCAGCACTAGGTTTACCTGGATAGATGGCTTGTTTAGGTGACCCAGATTTGAAGTTGTTTGTCGTGGTTCATGTCCTAAGACCATCATATTAGCATTGATCAATCTGAAGGCATCAATAACAACCTGTAAAAACAAGATGTCAAGTCAATTCTTTTTAGAAAATGCAACTAATAGAGCCAAGCAACAGTGGACAAGGCACAATCAACTCTCATCTGTTTTTGGCCTTTATCCAGAAAATCATTTAATTATAATATTAATAAAAAAGAACCTCCTGCTGGCTATGTGATCAGCACACTACACTGCCTTGTATTGTAAGGTGACACCAATTATTACGTTTTCCATGGAACTGTAAGTTTTCTATACATTATATCACCATATAATATTGAATTTTATGTACACTTACTCTAAGCCTCAAAACTATGCATATGTTTGTCACCTAAATCTTATCCAATCAAAATGAATGACAGAGAGAGACTAAAACTGAAAGTGAGCACAAGCTAAGGGACCAAGTCTAAAGCCCAGTCCTGTCACATCAATTATACTACCACAATACTTGAAATGACAACAAAATTATAGCCAGCAAGGAACTTGCCCCATGTATTCCCTTCTAGTCAGATGCTTTTTACTTCTTGTGACTACGAAAGGGTCTATAAACTGTCTGGTGGATTAAAAAGTCCTTGTCAGTGTCATGCTCAGGAGTAAAAAATAGAGTAAAAGAAAACCAAGGTCATTTATGATTTAAAGGTACATGGTAGGCAGTATTCAGTGCTATTTTACTGAAAATAATGTAAACCCATCACTGATTCTTACTCTGTCCTGTGCTGAATTTGTCTATGAAAATTTTTGCAAAGAGAAATTCATGGTCCCATGCAATAAAACTCCCACCCTTGTCCAGAACCTATAGGAGCTGAAACAGACCTAAGAACGTACCAACAGTACACTCAAACCCACTCCTACTGTGTCCTGACCAGCACAGGATTGTAACTGCAAGAATAATTCTTGTTTATGTTCCAGTCTTTTAACTGGCCCAGTGCAGGTACAGCCTTGCACGTCCACTAAAGCAGTACCAGGCAGACTTTGCAGGCATCTTGTCTGCATATGTTTGGAGAGTTATTAGCTTAAATCTCCTTTTAACAGCTTTTCTATAATAATTTTTATTCTTTTCTTCTCTGTAGTATGAGTTGGACAACAGATGCATTTACATGGCTGGTTTGATATTTTGAGGAATTAGACTTGAACCTTGTTTAAGCTGAACAAACAAGAAATCAACCACTGTCACTGAGTCTGCACAGAAAGTGACAGTCTCCCACTTTGTTCCAGCATTTTCCTCTCCATTTACACAAATATTAATAACTAAATAATCTGTAGTTTTTAGGATTAGAAGAAAACACATTGAGGGTTTTCATATGGAAATGAAATTAACTGGCAAGTATTTACAATGAAGAAAAATCATCAGGTGTAAACAGAAAAACCCCACAAACTTATCACCAGTTGTGATTTACTTTTGAGACCCAAGAGAGACAGTGGTGTTGACTGAGTGCCATTAAGGGCTATTGCTTGGTCTCTCAGCTGCTGGCCAGATCCACCTGCACATGCCATGTTTCCAAATTGCTTGCAGAAAACCTTCCAAAAAAGATCTTCTTTATTAACAATGTTCAGTTGTGACCCAATTAAAGTGAGTTACCAGTGATTTTTTTTTCTTGACAACAAAAAACCTACAATTCAGATTTAGAATGCAGCAGAAGTGTGCTATCTGATATCAATGCTACAAAAAAAGGAATTACATTTAGAATAATTCTCAAAAATATCTAAACCAGTTACTATATATCTATACATTCCTTCTCATAACATAAGAAGTAATTGGGTTTTTTTCATTTTTTACAATTTTTCTCTATCTTAGAACACTTGTGACAAGCTTTTGTATGTATTTTTGTACTCCATTTTAACCAGATGCTCTCATTTATCAACATCTGGAAATGCCCAACCATAACAAACAGGCAGTATAAATAAAAAAGTCAAGCAAAGCAAGGCAAAAAAGAACCCCCAAAAAAGCACACCAGCAGTTCTCCAGAGAGTATCTAGATAATGGAAAAAAACCTAAGCAAGCAAAAATGTACCCTGAGGAGGAAGAAATGTGAACTTGGCAGCATACTAGAATGACAAGGAGTTGCTTTATAGCTTATTAACAGCCCCGCTTCTAGACCTGAATTTAACTGAGAACTTCACTAGACAACATTGAGCTTATCCAGAAAGAATGGCATTGTCCAGCATGGATTTGTTTTGGGGCTTGAACCATGTAAAATTTAAAAAATTATTAAACTTTTTTTTACAAGGAAATTCAATATTTTGGTTCGTGTTTTCAAATTAGCTCAATTTCACATTAAAATATGAGAACAAGATCCTGAATTATTTATGAGCGATACTGAATATTGCTCAAACATCTTAATTCTGACCAGAAGTAACTTTCATTATGTTTAGGGTATAAGCTGCATGGGAATACACTGCACTCTCTATCTGTCCTCCTAAAGGAATGACATGCAAGTATTTCCTAAGCAGAATAAACATAAATCTAACAGAAAGCAGTATGAAAAACTGAAATCACAAATACCAAATATTATGCTTTTAAAAGGGATAAAATTACAATTCCTACAATCTCAGAGGGATACAAAAAGTAGATGTGCAAATGCTATTTTTTGTCTTAGTTGCACTCTGATGACCAATGGTAACTAAATACTTTAACTACACTAAGATTAAAGGAATTTGCTGCTATCACTATAGCAACCATCTTAAAGAAACTAACATGCTCAGCAACCTGGAGGCTAAATTTAGACCTAATACACAATAAAAACATAAATAAACAATAAATTCTACGTATTCATTTCTATGAAATGTAGTTGCTTTTTTCATAGTGAGCATAAATCAGTCCTGCCTTTAGAGGATTACATAAAAATAAATAGACTCATTAATGTCCAGTGTACTAATGAGCAATGGGTGAAGTAGGTGTTAATTATGCCACAGTAAGATCCATGAAAAAAGCCCCAGTGAGCACTTGGAGGTGTGTACAAGCTGAAGTATCCTCTCTATATTTGTGTATTTCGAAGTACAGAATGATGCAGACTGATGACAGAAACATGATCACCCCCGATTCTATGATGGAAACTTCAGACACAGTATTTTGAACAAAGAACTTCTAAGGATTAATTAAACCCAGCACGAACCACCATTCCATTGCTTAGATTTTTGTTGTAAAAAGTCAGTATTTCCCAACCAAAAAATTTAAGCTTTCATTGTACTTAAATTATTTATACAATATAATACAGCTTGTACTCTTCTAGTAAAAATTTGTTTCCAAGCTTCATGCTAAATTCCTTTCCTAAAAAGACATTAAAAAGTTAATCAGAAGTCTATGTTATTGGGATGTTTTCCAGAAATTTGAAGGTAATTTTTTTTCAAATGCACTTCCATAGTGCAACTCTTTCACCACTCTGACCATTTAATTTTTCCTTGTGTAAGTGTCTCCAGACTTTTCAGAGGTCATTTCAACAGCAGACAGCTTATAACAAAACCATTAGCAGTTTGGCTAGCTTAAGGAAACCTCTTACTTTCCTTTTTTGTTTATTATCACTGCATGAATCTGCAGCATATGAGAGTTTATAATTTCTCAGGCTTGTTAAATTCATGTTAAAGGTCTGTTTTCTTGTTGAATAAATTTTGTTCATATAATGCTGCCTATTTCATATACTGAGTCTTTAATAGCACCTTTGGTCTATGCGCAACTCACAGATCAAAACAGAGGACTAAAATAGGGGTTGATGATGCTATTTACATGTGTGATTCCTGCTGTCTTCTTGTTAGTAGCTTTAATATAATAGAAGACCTTGTCTGTTTTGTAATTAACACATCTTTACTGGAGAGATATTTGGAAGTGATTGCTGTGAATATACTGGTTAGTAAAATAAACACAATCACACACCACTTTCTGTTATCAGACAAATTTGTGAATTGTACACATTATACTCCAGATCAACAAACTGTGATATAACAGCCAAGTAGAAGACACATTTATATAACCCTTTATTTTTCTGAAAATATGTATTCAATCTGACCTTGCAAATATAATTAGCTTGTGGGATGTGTGGATTTCAGTACCATGGATGCTTTACTAATTGCAGTTCTTGGAAATAGATACTAAATATTTGGAAGCTGCCAATACAAAATAAAAACTGCATCTTTTTGTACATCTGTCTTAGCTTCAAAATGCATAATAATCTAAAAAACAATAACTATACAGTATTTTTTTAGCATTTGCCTGGGGTCAACAGCCCATTCTAGAGTCCATAGAATGTATTTTTAGAAAGAAAATTTGCAATTATGTCCTGTGTAAATTTCAGAACAGCTATAATGAATATGATTAAAATTTACTCACAGTCTAAAATGATCACTGGACACCTCAACTCCTAGACAGACAAAAATCTGGCCTCTTATAGTCTCCACGCAGTTATTAAAAAATAATGGCTTGATGAAAATTTAGGGTATTCAGTAGCCAGACTTTTTAAGCTTCTCTTCAAAGTGTGAATGCCATCACTCTTTAGTTTCTTACTATCAGATACTGATAATACTTGAATATTATCAGTTAATCTAAAACAGTCATCATAACTTTGTGGGGTATTTAAAAAAAATTAATTCAAGAGTACTTTACACACTTGATTCTTAAATCCCTCCAATATTAAATATCCAAATAATAATGAATGAAATAGCTTCATTTTTCAAGTCCCACTATATTTTAGTGGTAAACTTCAGTTAAGCATAAGTCAGCCTTTATTGTTTAAATTTTTTTAAAAATCTAACATCAATATTTTTCCAGTGAAGAATCTATGGCATATGGTGACTATCTTTAAAAATGCATTGTATCCTTGGAATTCAAATAGCGATGTATTGTTTATGAACAAACATACCAGTGCTTAAAGACAACTGCAAAGGACAGAGTGAGGTTCTGCCAGGTGTGGAAAAAGAAGTAATGTCCCATCTAAAATCTCTTTTATCACCTGCAACTGACCTGTTATCAACTGCTTAGTTTGTTTCTAGATTCTTTAAAAATGAAATGGAACACGTGACCAGAGAAGTGCAGCTCAGGTTTATGACCATTTCGTTATTTATGCTGCCATGCACTGTTAGACAGCTACAAGTGAAGAACATCTTCTGTCCCCTGCAAGCCCACAACATAAAAAATTCAAAGAAATCGTACTTTTTATGCCATTTCCAATGAAAAGCACTAAGAACTGAAACTGACTCATGCCAAATGCATATCACTGAATTGCTGTGATTGTGAGTTTGAAGTTTGCAACATGGAAATTATTTATAAAATGTCAATTTTAGCTCTGGAAAACATATTCCTAGGAGTATGTGCATTTTCCTTCTCTATCCTTGGAGAATTATTTACTTGTGGTCAAATCTGCAGTACAACTTCAATATCCATACTGGAAGGGGAAGAGAACTACAGCATAATACATTTATCTTGACAAGTGAGGGCATGCATCCATAACTCCCCTGTAGCTGAGCCACAAGTTTTAAAGCTATATGCTTTAATGAAGATAAATGGACTATTCTACATCCACCACAGCAAAAGGAAATTAAACATTTATTACTTTTCAATTAAGTCTTAAAACTTTCTGTTTTAGGGAACGGCATGAACTCAAGTAACCTATGTAAATGGTTTTGTAGGTAAACATACAGGACTTAATTAAATCATAAGCCCAAAGGATATTACAGAACAAATTTTGGAACATTAGGATTGATACTAACAATTTCAGCACTCCATTAAAAAAATAGGAGGTAAAATATGCAAAATACGTTAATCTGGATATGCATAACCACTCTAGAAAATGTAAGAAAACAGTGGTGCACTGACAGTAATAAAACTATGTAGTTTATGTCTAGGTTTACACAGCCTGAACTGAAAACACCAAGTGATCCACACTGTCATGCAGACACAATTCAGCTCCCACAAATATGATTCTCCAAGCAAAAGAACATCAATCTTTACTGAATCAACAGTGATCAAACCCAGCACAAACATACAACTTCCTTACTCTCCAAACCAGGCTCCTATTGAAACCACAATGTTTCTGTCCAGTCAATGGCAAGAAATAGGACATTACTGTGAGAGTATCTAAATGGGCTTCCCACTGTGCATAATGTCCAGAAATGTACTCTTGATACGTCAATCACAATCACATACTGCAAAGTTATGGTATCCATTTTAGAATTTTTTCATTTACAATACCAAAGTACTAGCAAATCCAGTTCTAACAATGAAAGTTGTTCCAGGTATAAAAGATTCTGACAAAACTGTAGGTATCACATTTTAAAATACATTTTATTCTAAATGCTATCTGTATAATGATTCACAATAAATAGACGTCTATAATGATTCACAATAAGCACATCTCCAAAGTAGTGACAATACAGTCAATTCACTGTTTTGTTTAGTTGTTTTTAACTACTTTCAACTGTGTTACTTATTTTTAACTGTACCCTAAAGACTCATGAATTCACTTGTGTCTAGGGAAGACTAAGTCAAACTAAAGATCAAGACAAGTGCATGAAGTGGGGAGGAGAAGTTAGGTATATTAAAAAAGTCTTGTTAGGTGGCTCCAATCTGCTTACACTTATCACAAGCTTAATTCTTAATGGGCTATTTTAAATTTCAGACATTACACTAGTGTCTCCACACATCTCATTTCAAGGATTGCTCTTTTTCTACCTTTCTACCTAAAAACAAAGCCTCTTTAAATCCGGTGGTTAATTCAAACAAAGAAGGGAAAAAGACAAGTTCAAAGGAAAAATAATAGCACTTTGATAAAAGAGTGCAGGTTTAAAACCATGCAATATTTCAAAAAACTGGTGTAAAACATGCTCAGCTGAAGAAAATCTTATAGCTAGATGGTAATTCAAATATTCAGGAAATTAATTGTTAAATCGCTGTCTGCTATTGGTTTCAGTGTTTTAGACTAACAAGTAATTACCAAATTATGAAACCATTCACACACAAATTTGTCTTCATAAACTGGAAAGATCTGCAGCACAAAAACGGAAGTCACCAATCTGAAACAGTGTAACACACAGGCAATTTAATCTAAACTGGAACATAAAAGTAGCAAAAGAGATCAAAACTACTTGCAAATCACTATTTTTATGGTCAGCATGCAGCAAAATGACTATTATTCTGAAGAGTAAAAAAACTGGAACCAGGTATTAACAAACCTGTAATGCTCATATCCATCAGTAATTATGCAAAGGTTGTCACTTAGATTTACGAGTACCAATAGACAAAAACGGGGAAAGAGGTTGCTAAAGTAAGTCCTCCAGCTCTCCTTAGGGTTTTCATTTTCTATAAGGAGGGTAAAACAAGCATCTATCTTTCTCTCCCTCCAGCATGACAACAGTAACTTTTTTCATACTTCAAAAACTACTAAAATAACAAATGATAAAGTTCAGCACATTTTTTAGTACTTTTTGAATAAAATTCTAAAGATCTCATAAGCTGAACAAAAGAAAGCAATTTTCAACTACCAATAAAAGGAAACTGCATGCACAAAATGGTTTCAGACTACAGCCCACATTCTGACTCTTTGAAGTAAAAAAACCTTTCAATTCCAGAAGAGGTTGCTTGGACCACAGAACAAGGTTCTTCAATGATGTATGTGGCAGGAGACAGTAGTAATCAACTGAAAAGAGCAGCTACTGACAATATGCATAAAAAGGGAAAAAAACAACTGCAAGAAAAATAAAATATTGGAACAGGAATTGGCATAAGGCTGTTGAATCTCAAGACTCAAGTGGAGAAAACACTAAGTGAGATGACCTGAACTTAATGCTGAAACTGTGCTCACCACAAAGTAGGGCTAGATGATCTACAGAGATCAACTAGCATGACTTTGATTTACCAGGCTACCCAAAGGTACATATTTATTTTCTTTTAACATCTGAATGAGTTTAAGATAAGGATAAAGTACCACAGCAAAATCCTCTTATGAATGTGGCAGGATCTGGTTTTAAGCACAAGATTAAGATGCATAGCATATTTATCTGTCTGACGTGACTGAAAGAGAATTTATAAAAAAAGTTACTGCAAAGACAACTATTTTCCTCAGCAGACAATTAAAATAGAATTTTGCCATAAACCAACAGATCTTCCTACAAATACTTCAGACAGTGCCCTGATAGAAAAAAAAATATGGCTTAACAGAAATGAAAGTTTGCTGTATGAGTATGAGATTTTGCTACCAATCCTGCTAAATACCACAAGTGCCAAAAAGTTTCTCAGATGTACAAAATGGACTTCTGACAATTTTGGATATTTTATAGATCCTTATGCAAGCAATTATTAATCAAGGGAAACCAGTTAACTCTCTCAGAAGAACAAAACATTTTAAATGGTGACTTTGTTATAATAAAGATGACAAGTTTAAAACAGGTCAAAAAAGAAAATACCACCTTTTTTTTTTCATTTAACAATACAGTGAGTGCAAGGCAGTAAGTTAATGCCTTTGGAGTTAAAGCTACTATGTTACAGTGGGTTTAGTATAGTTATATTTTCCTTAAGAGGTGATGAACAGCTGCTAAGTTAAGGTCCAAAAAAACACATTTATTTTTAACATTTGGCAAAGGTTTATGGTTCTCTGTACAGACATTTCAAAGTGTATGTTGGAAATAAATATGAAATGTCAATATTTAGCTTTATTCCAGATCTTTAATGAAATTACTGCTTCTGTGAAATATTCTAAATATGTATTACAGCTTCCATTGCACAGACTGGAAAACTGGAGGGGATAAAAGAAAAGTTTATTAGTAAGTATAAAATGAAACAACAGCTAGCCAGGTTGCCCCACTGGCCATATTTCAGCATGTTTACTTTTACTTCATTCAAAGAAAGCAAGCTAAAAAAAAAAAGTCAAAACAAAGCTTTTCCTTTCTGGGTTCTGAGACCACTGATCTTCAGTTAAAACTCACTGCTCTGTTGTAAGTTTATTTTACAGACAACTAGAGCAGTATTAGCCTAAATATTGCAAAATACGGTACACAGTCATGAAAAAACCTAATTTGTGTGCAAGAATATGTATGTAGAGTAGTAAGATCAGTATTTGGAATTACTTGTCCTTCATGTATCCTGCTATATTTATGCAAAAATATCTCAGTCCTAAAATGTTATTAATGCAGTTGGCATTTAATCCACAGATCTATATGAGGGGTTTATTTTTATATAAGGATTTTCTTTTTTTTTTTTTTTTTTGCTCATTGGCTTTAAGACATAAAATGAATGGTTTGGGTTTTTTTTAATTGATGAGAATTACAGGTATATTTATTTTTAAACTGCAATCATACATCCCTGTGCTATGTAGAAAACGTGTATGGAGACAAGGCAGTTAACAAAGAAGTTAACAAGTTTTCATTTTCTACAGTAACAGGGCAAACTGCTTTTTAATGTTTTAGCTAGTCAAGGTGAACCTGAGATTCCTCATCAGAATTCACTGCAACTTCCTGACACATGAAAATAACCTCTGCCCCAGTTATTCTTCACTAGCACAGCCATGACTGCTTCACTGACCATAAACTATGGCAATTTATATGGGCATGGACCTGCCCTGAGGCAGCTTTAAAATTAGCTAATGTGCTATTTTGGGCTTTGCTTTTAAATACATCTAATTTCAGACAAAACATGCCATATTAAAATCTTCTCTACCACATGTTCACTATATTTTTTTTGCCAGACAGTCCTGCTAGTATAAGGTATAATGAGTAATGATCTTGGACTCATGTAGCTAAAGCTGACCAGTATAATGGTTACTACACCAGCAAAATTACCTCTGCAAGTGGCTCTTCATGCTGGCAAATGCAGATACTTTCCTGAAACAGGCTGAGCTCGAGCTCTGCAGCACACAAAGAGGCTCTGGGTGCCTTGGTAAGTTAGCCAGGCACATGAAGCACTGGAACCTCACCTAAGAAACCCCCTTGAACAATAACATATCTGTTCTCTCAGTTCATTGACAATCCAAACACTTTTTAGTGTAAGTGATCTTGCCAACAGGGATCATAAAACTCGAACACATTCCACATCTTCCAAATCAAGAAGTTAATTACAAGTGATATTCATAATTTGGGAGATTCTTTTTATTTCTAAGCTTTAAAGGATGCACTTGCCAGAAACATGACAGATGTAAATTTTTTTTAACATGAAACCTGAGAACGTAATTTAATCTGACTGTAGCAGCTAAAAATGTGTATGAAAAACAAACATTACAAGACTTCCAGTAATCTCAAGTACTGGCAGCAATGCCATAAGAGCAGCTGTAACTGAGAAATGCTTAGATGGACAAAAATTTATTCATATTCAAAATAAATATGCCAAGGATTACTTTATTGAAGATCTCAAAGATCGACAACTATGTCAAACAACAGTGGCAATAAAATTATTATAAAAAGAAGCACTTAGTGAGCAAGTGTGCGGTGTGACTTATTGGGAGACTTTCCTTCTTAATAGATTTAATAGCTACTGAGGTCTAAATTAATTGCTAATAATACTCTTGACAATTATATTTTGACAAAACAAAAAGAATCCTATTTCAACATTTCGACTGCAGTGGGAAAATAAAAGTTCTAAGAAAAATAAGTTAGGAATAATTAAGTGTTCTATTGCATCTTACACTCCCCCCTACCCCAAGACTACCTGTTTTTTCTTTCTTCTCTTAAAGCAATTAAAAAAGGAACAAAATTTATACAGATGTCTAATACCTTCCAAACAACCAGAAGCTAATAATTATTTTTTGCCTGTTACATAAACGTATTTGCTATAAAATTAAGAATTTTAAAAAAAAGAAAAAAACAACTGAAAAAGCAACTGTAGCTTCAGAACATTCTGCTATGAAATTAAGTGAACTCATAGCGTTTGGTATCTTTAATAAGATCTGCCTCACAGGAAATATGCTACTACAGTTTTATAGAAGATGAACACTTTTGAAATATTTATAAATTTACATGAATATCATCCATATATACCATGACGCATTTCAATAATTATTCTACAGTACAATGGGAGTGCATGCTCAAACAAAACACCTCAGCAGTATTTTAAAGCAGTAAACCACCTAGCCAATTTCTGTACGTTCTGTAGTTTTTCTAATCCACTCTCCCTGTGGTTGAGCAAAATCGAATTGCCTCTCACATTTGCAGACAGCTCTGTGAAGGTGATAATAGAGCTGCTCCCTGCTGTCATGAGGCAGGAAATAGGAAAATGGCATATGGGGCTAGAAAGAAATAAAAAGAGAACTAAACAAGAACAAAAGAGATTTCAACAAAGGACAACTATAACCCAATATGCTTTGCAAGTTAAAATCTCTTTTCATAATGATTTAACATACTTAATCATTTATCTGCGCACTTCTCAAAAATTCAAATGCTTGATATCAGCTTCTCTGTAAAGTTTTATTGCCCAAAACATTTGGAATAGAAATTTTAATAAAAATCATCATATGCAATGCCTGCAAATCAACGCATTCTCAGTACCCACATTAAGGGGCTGAACCTATTCCAATCTGTTAGTAATTGATCTCAGAATTTGTAGCCAAAATTTAACATATAAAACAACGTATACTTGGATTATTAGTTGTAAACCTGTTGAGTGACACCTGAATAGCAAAATATTAAGAGAGGATTATGATCGTTTATGTGTACTGATAGTATCAAAGATTTCTAGCCTGTTTAAGGACTACTTATGTAAGCTGCAGAACAAACTGGAAGTGATCTTTTAATTTACAGTGAAATTTTGGTTTTAATTTTTTTTTTTTTTGAGACAGTATGGGCCTCCAAAAATCAAGTACTTATACATATTTACAGTGCTTCTGTATTAAATCTTACTGAAGTACCTTAAATATAAAAAGCAAGCCTACTATACCTTTCCTTTTACACTCTGTATGGGATCCACCACCACAGCAACAGCTCTTTCTGATAAGGCTTCAAAGCTCTGTTGAGTATTGATATCTACACCAGACAACCAACAGCCAAAGCCAGGATGACTGTGATACCAACCAACTACCATCTCAGGTCTGAAACAAAGAGGACATTGAGATTTTTAAAAATATAAACACTTATCACAAGAAGAAACAGGAACATATCAGGGCATAAATTACGATGAGCCTGTGAAAAAACCACCATTAGTAATATTTAAATTACCATAGTATGGTGAAAACATGGACATGAATAAATGCGACAAAAGAGGGCTATCATTAAGGGATACATATTAGCAGTGGTAGATCATGCTTTCAGTTTTTCACCCTGTTACCACACCTTCCCTGAACCAGTTTTTACCCTTTCAGCACTTGAGTAAATATCTACTCTTTAACTCCTTGGCGTCGAAGGTTGAATTTTCACGGCAGAAAGTCCATTTCAGACATGGACAACGGGAACCAACGGTGGGAAAGGATTAAATATCAATTAAACCAGCAGTAGAACTAGGAACTCAGTCAAAAAGCAATTTGCACTGTTCTGTTCAGCTGCTGAGCCTTTTGCTAACATTAATTTTGAAGTTTTTCCCACAGTAAAAGAATTTGAGCAAGCAGACGACAACTGTTGAGAGGTAGGAGTGAAATAAAAATTTGTTTAAATACTAGGATCTTTTGCAAAATTATTTTCCATTTCTTTTCATTAAAATTGCTCATGAGTAACCTACAATTTCAAAAATTTAAAAAATTTTATTTAAAGGGTTAAATTAAAAAATCAATCATTTAAGCAGGTGCTGTGTAGTAATCGCCAATGCTAAACTGAGCAGCATTCTAATCTTTCTGGGTGATAATCAAAGCTGTAGGTTTAACAGGAGTGACAATCTCCTGACAATTGAAATGCATGAGGGGGACTGAATTACATGCTATGCTACTCACCTAATTTTTGGGGCAATTATTTATTTTTAAACATTATTAATGGCCCTTAGATCACAAGTTTTGCAGAAAGGCAGCCGTTTCTTCTAAAAACCATTGAGGGAGTACTTGTGACTGTCAGCCCTCTTTCCAGTGCCTTACCTTCCCGTCTGTTTCAGCATATCCAACATTTTTGCTTGAAATACTGGATCAACTGCCTCCACACTGACACCCTAATTTAAAAGACAGACAAAAATTATAGTAGCTGTACATGAAGCAATATTATTAAAAGACAGAAAAAAATCATAGTAGCTGTACATGAAGCAATATTATCTTTTAACTTGTAACTTCACACAAACAAAAATATTCATAAGCATCTGTTTAAAAAGGCAACCTGAATACTTTAGTACTACATGACAGAACACCCTTAAATGCAAAATGTAATTTTTAGAAATGTATTTCAATGTGATTTTTTAAATGCTGAAAGATTATTCTGAATTGCTATTTAAGTAATCTTTACTATGAATAAACATGATTAAATTGACATAGGAATTCACCTTTTTCTCCTCTGTTTGGTCTGCAAACAGTGGCCTGTTGTTTGTCCCAAGTTCAGCTCTACACGTTTTATTCAAGATAAATATCACATAATGACTTTCTGCAGATTTTTATATTATGCACATGAATAAACTCAGGACAAAAGAATTTGAAAATTTCATTGAGTGCAGCCCTGAGTTGAGACAGGAATTATCCCATGCCTGTTTCAAGAATGTTTAATTCCAGTTACACAAAATAAAGCACCATAAATTCCAATCATGCCCCTTGACTCTTCACCTCTTTAATCTGTTCATAAAATATATATTCTTACTCAAAATTTAAACACTTCTTTTTTTTTTAAATCACAGAACTAACATTTAAGAGACATGCAACTAAGATCTGTTTAAGAGAGCAAGTTTGAAGTATATAGCACCATCACAATTAAGGACATGACACACTTCTAATCAAACTTTTTACATTTTGAATATTTCTGCTGGCTCATAGTATATGAGTTCTGAAAGCTATCAATTCGTAAGTCTTATAAGTCATGTAGTACACTATATATACACAAAAAGGACATAATATCTGCATATATTGCTATAAACATTTAAGTACTAGCCTTCACTCAAAAAGAAGTTTTGACTACATTTCTTTTTACTGAAGCCCTTTAACCATTAGACTTGTTTGTATTATAACTCACAGCTTATACCTTCAGATTGCTTCAATGAGGTAAAGCACAAAAACCTTTTAAAAAATAAATTTACCCTAAGGAAAAAAACAAACAAACAAATAAAATTATCAAGGTCTAGATGTGAAGTACTCACCGTTCCAGACTGTGGCATTGCAAAAACATCAATCACTCTTACAGTATAATCATCAACAAATTCCCCAAGCATCAGACCCATAACTTCCATAGGGACACCAGCACGACCATGCTTCAACATCTGGAATTAAGACCAAATGACACCATATGTTTAACAGAAGGTTAAAATCTGATTTGAGGTAGTTTTTTCAGCCTTTGTTGATCTCTAGCTAATTTGCAACTTGTAGCACTTTTGGAAAATGAAACAAACTATAAAATAGCAAAAACAAACCAAACAAAAGAGAACTAATTAAAATAAGTTTCTCAGGGCTCCAATCAGTATTAATTTGTTTTTAAAATAAGTCTGACCAGCACTTAGGCAACACGAGTCCATTAACTCTGGACTGCTGCCAGGTGCTCTAAGTCCAGCATTATACTCAGACATAGTATGTACACAGAACACTTACTTTCAGCAGTGCAAGTGAAGAGATATAAACCTGTTCCGCTGTATCGACTGCAGGAGCATCTGTTGGTGGCCCCTATAAAAAGAAGAAACAATTACTTTCACGATCATTGTTATTCTGCAATTTCTAAATATTTTCTTTTGTTTTGCATATTGCAAAACTTATAAAAATGCATATGTAATTGTGACTTAATAAGTTAGAGGTAGTTGTTACAAACAAAATAAAAAATTGCATACCCAATCCCCAAACCCTACTTTACAGCACTGTCATTAACATTATTTTGTAATAGGTCACCCAGTCATCATCCTGTCACCCCCCCCACCCCAAACAACACAGTCTAAAGAGCAACCTTATCAGAGCCAGTCAAATATAAAGCAGGCAAGTGTTACACTGGATACAAACCTGTTACAAGCCATTCAGCTAAGAGTCAGATAAGTTTCCATTAGTCAGCCTTGCTGCAATGCTAACCTTCGTCAGCTGTAAAATATGGCCAGTTCTCCAATTAACTATGTGTTTCTTACAGTGGTGTGAATGTAAATGCTGCTGGGCTAGCATGATTAACTGGCACCAACACAAACAGCAATTTCCCTTTGCTTCATCAGCTTTCAGCTAAAGAGGACTTGCAGATAAAGGCTATGGGAGTACTTTGCAGATACACTGGTACAGTGAGAGAAAAAACGGACCTCTGATCCCTAGGTGGAAAAGCTGTGAACAAAATACTTTGCTCTTTGCCTTATGAGTAGTTATTCAAAAATTAGCACAACTGTCCCAGGTGTGAATGATTGGTTGAAACAGGTTCCGTGTACTGTTGAAATTGAAAAACACAGGAGGCAGCAGTTTAAATGTCCCTTTCTTGAGGAACAAGAGAAATATTGCTGTTATATACAGAATTCTACATGAGTGTACCTCGTTACAGCAAATTAACAGCAGATTCATTACTTTATTACCAAATTTCCACTGAAAAGACAGTTCACTTCTACATAAGGTGATGCAAACTTAGAAGGGAAACAAAGCAACTATGGAAAAAAAAAGATACTCCACATCAAGTTAAAAGAGGAAAAATGGTGCCTTTACCAAACACTTTACAGATTTAGAACTTTGATTCCATAGTTATAAGAAAAACTGTGGAAAATAACTTTTGAATAAATTCTTAATTTTTCACTTCAAGTGAAAAAATTCAACATAACATGCATCCACATGACATCAAACAAGATACAGCGATCAACACAAGCCCTTACTTCCTGAAGATAAAACCGAATATTTAAGTAATCAACACAGTTATGGTTTTTTCCCCCTTAAAGTCAATGAATCTATGAGTTCTACATCCAAACTTTGCATTTTGAAACTCACATATATGCATGGATCTGTCAACCATACCCACTTCCTAAAAGTTTCAAACCTCTATTTCCAACTTTAATACTGCTGACCATCATCTCTCAATATCTGCCTTTCCTCACTTCTTACACTCACTCTTCTGCCACTTTGGTCTTTTCATCAGCCATCTTCCAGCAGGTTTCCCTGCTTTTCACCTTCCACAGTATTCTCACCAAAAATCCATTTTTCATCAACCTCACCCCTTCATCAAGTATTTTCCTGGCCTAGCCCCAGACCAAAAGTTAGATGCTCCAGTTGAGAAGTGCTCCTCTAGCACCCACACTGAAACACTCTAAAAGCAGTTCTTCAGAACATTTCCCAGAACCAGATGGACAGAGCACCTGCATCACTTATCCCGATTTTTCTGCAATTAAATTGACTGGCAAAGCTTCAAATGCCCAATCATTTTGCAATGCTGTTCCCATGTTTTTTTTCTCCATAAACATGTCAGTTTACTTTTTAAACTCTATCTCTCCCATTTTAAGTCTATTCACTTAGAAGTGTTCACTTAAAATTTGGAAAGCACAAAGACTCATGTTTCCACTTAATCAGTGCAAAGAAAAAAGCCCAGGTAACCTGAGTTTTAATTTTAAAAGTAACTTTCTAGTTTCTTAACAAAACCCTTTTTCATATGCAGTGCTCTCCCAATTTTCCACCAGTTGTAGACCAGAGATGGTCTGAAGGGAAGATAAAAACAACTAGTAACCTTGTGCTTTAGGAAGAGCCCTAATACCCATGCTGTGATCACCAAATGATTTCTACATTTGTTCCAGATTTTGTTTAACATTTCACTGTAAGCAACCATCCCATTAAACCATTCAATAATTTTTAAAATAAAGACTAGAGTAATAAAAATCTTCCTCAGATTAGCACAAAGAGTTCCATGATTTCTGGAAGGCTAATCTTGCTGTTTGACTGAAAGCAGCTTCTCAAAAATCAGGAGGCTTGAACTCAAGCTTACTCCACAGATTATGGCTCTTGGATGAGCTCTCCTCTATGAAATTTCTAGTGTTTGTTAAAATCACACTGATACCTGTCCTGCACCTGAGGCATTAATCAAAGCTCTGTCCTCTATATAGCTGCCTGTGCCCTCAATTTATAAAAGCTTATTATTCAAAATTTTTCTCATTTTAGAGATCAGTCAGTAGATTCACCATGTACAGGGAGAAAACAAATATTAATACATTTTGTTTCTGTAACAAGGCAAATGAATAGCCTTTAGTTTAACTGAAGGTAGGAACTAAAGCAGGATGTTCCTTATATTTCCTTATGATTTCTATATTCCTTGGAGCATCCAAATGCTCATTTACCTTGATGATGGTGCAGAAGAGGGCATACCCAATATGATACTTCAACAAATCTTTAGGCATTCTATGAGATAAAATAGGAGTTCTTTTCAAAAGTTACGTTGAATTCTCATTGCCAGCACCCACAGTCAACAATCTATTTTCAGCATAGGAAACTCTGCTAATTAATAAAGGAATTCTTCATTGGTGCAAGCCAACTTGCTTAACTTTTGCTATTTTTTTAAAGCCATAGTATCCACTGTGGAGGATTTTACATACTAAATGTGTTTAAATAGATATAAAATTTACTACATTAAGGATTAGGAGGGATCAACAGCATACTTCACTGCTTCATTTTAAGCACATGCAAGACACAGTAAAAATATCAAACATGAGTTTCCACTCTTACCATGCAGTTCAACCAATTTACCTGAACTTGTAAAAATTAGCTAATGGTAGTACACAAGGCAGGTTTGTTAACTCTCAGTCATCTTATAAATACACAGCACATACCAAGTATTTCCTTGGTCATTGATGCTTCTTTGTGTGACCTCACTATCTCCTTTCCATCTGCTCTGTTCTTCTTATAGATTTTAATTACCAGCTAGATTATGGGAAAATTTAAGTCCTCATTGCATCGTACCAATTATGTGTATTAATTTTCATGTTAATATTCCTTCTTTTGTTTTGAATACCAATTACAATGAACTGCTCAAAAGAGTACTGAAATTCAGGAATTCTGAGGAGGAAATAATCTGTAGGTCAAGTTTCACATTATTTTTCTACCAAAGATAAACTGCCAAATATTTGTATTTCTACAGAAAATTCTAAATCAAAGTCCATCAAATTCTTAACATAAAACCTTCAAAGATTTAACAGATAAAGTCAAATAGAACTTCGGTCTTCCAAGTAGTTTTCTTGACTTTAGATAATTTGAAAACAGAGATATTTGGAAACTGGAACCAATATCTTCTATCTCTGATCACCTCCATTTCCACAAATGGCTGATAATGTAACACAGCCCTGGAGTGACAGCCCCAGCTTCCCTGTGTTAGTTACACAGTATGTGGGAGCCACCTCTGAGTTACGTGTTTTGAGATCTCTTTGGCCTGATTCTGGTAGTCTTTCACAAAAGTTTACGCATTTCTTTCATCAAGCAAAGAAGAAGAAAGATTTTATTAGCTAATCTCTACATGGAGGCAAATATTTTACACTGACCCTCCACAGCATGTGCTATTACCACTGTTCATAAACTTCACTGCCTGCCAACTTTAACAAAGAAGCACCAACCTCATGAAGCAGAGCACCAAATTAAATTAACTGGTATCAGGAACCTAGACAAGAAAGTGTTTGCGTCTGCAATGCAAAAGAGCTGTTAGTGTTCTTGGTTACATTATCATATTCAAAGGGCAGCTTTCTCATTGCATAGTTTTGGAAGACTGTCCATCTCACTGCAAAAAAGTGAATATTGCATACCGACAGCTTTATTGGAGTCTTTCTTGGAGAACTAGAGAAAAATTACATTTGGAAAAAGCAAGGAATACTGAACATTATTTTTCCCAACTATGCATGTATAAGCTGGATACAGTAATTATTAAAGAACTGCTGTAAAAAATTGTTGTGTGTTATTGAAAAATTGATGCTTCTTCTGAATCAACTCTATGCTTCCAGTCACTGAAATGATCTGCCTGATGGCCACGTCATAAAGCCAACCAAGCTTCAGGATTGTTTTTGTTTAGAATGGCAGAATTCCAAGTTCAATAATACTTGATAACATTAAGTTATCAAGTATTAAGACCACTATTCAAATTTTTTTTTTTAGTAAGACTTGTAAGGGAAAAATAATTGCATGCAAGTTATGGACAGAAAATTACGTTGTAATATTAAATTATGCTACTATTTTTGTTTCAAATAGTTAAAGAGATGATCCAATATAAAAAGCAGTCCTTTACTTGGGTAACCCTTGTTGACGAAGTGTTAAAGGCATTTGCCATTCTTACAGGATAAAAACTAACGCCTTGAAGTGTTACCTACTCAGGCCTTTTAGCAAATTTGTTAACACTTTTAGGTATATTACTTCACCTTTCTCTTAGTGTGAACTGATATAAATTATTTAGCCAATTTTATTATTAAATGTGAACTAAAGTGTCATTTTAGAGCACTGCTCTTTATTTGTACTATTTTAGATTTATTTAAATAGTTACAGAAAGCAGACTTGATTAATTACACAAGGAACTGAGAAATATTCCACAAATGGATACACTTTCCATTGTTTAAATGTATCTTAAACACTGCCCTGGTTTCATGTTAATAGCAAAAAGATGATTTTGAAATACATCATACCTGTTTCTAAAAAACCCAGTTTTGCAGTAATAAAAATCCAAAGGCAGTGAACTTAAGTGCTGTAAAGCATATCTCAGCTTTAATGCACCAAACAACATATTACTGTGTAAAATAAAAGAATAATTACTACTTCCATTTATTTTTGTACCTGGAACAATTTAAGCATAAACATAGGACACAAGCAAACAATGACTGCTATCATGTTTTATTTCTTTCCCAGTAAGCTAAGAAAGAACCTTTTAATAGTTTAATTTTGTGAGTATTAAACAACTAGTGTGAAAAACAAGCTGCATGTAAACTATTTCTACTGCCTCTGCTTCAATGACTAGCTGAGGCAACCTGTTATAGGAGGTGTTAATTGGCAATAGGAGTACAAGTCAGAAGCATGTTCCCCATCGTCCTAACCCAGCAAGGCTAGGTCATTAAAGTGGAAATGAATTCTTTCATGCCGACTTAACCCTTTCACTACATATTTTCAGCTGTTATATCCAAAGACAATTGAGAAAGATCAGCTAAAAAAAAAAAAAAGACAAAAAGTCCCCTTGGAATACTTTTGAATTTATTCATCCCACAATTTTTCTTCACTACCCCTCTCTACCTCCTCCAGAACAAGTGTTACAGGTAAAGATGACATTTTATTACATAGGTAAAGGGGAGAAAGGCAACTGAGGTATAAACACAATGACAATAATTATAAAATAATAATTTATTATATTAAAAGATACATGGAATGATGAGGCACCTAAAGTGAGCTTAAAGCTGCTATGTTGTGAAGGTAAATTCAACTTCCTGTGTACAACTTAGTACAGTGGGAAAAAACCATTACAAAATACTAGCTGTAGAGAGGACAGACATGAGCAAGTGTGCAAAGGAGGTAGAGGTGTTAATGATATTAAGGCCTTAAAAGTTCACCAGAGTACCACTGCTCTTCTCTACTTTTTGCCAGTAAGTGGTACAACCTGCTGAGATATTGATATAAAGAATAAGAAATTTCTTAGATCAGCACAGTGTTTTTTACACATTGCGAAGCCTAAAAATCTAAGCAGAGTTGGGATTGTGGAACCATTTGCTTCTTGTACTGAGACAATACAGTTCTGGAAATTACCAACTCATGTTCCATCAGTGGAAGTGGCAAAGGGAGTAAGAACCATTGAGATCCCAGAATATCCTAACAACTTTGTCATGACAAGCACTAGAACCATGTATTGCATTTTCTGCAGTACAGGAAGTTAACATGATCAGTCATGACAGAGAAAATTACTGCGGTCATACAAAAATATTAAAAAATCAGTGAGCTCAATAAAAAAGGGGAAAATAGATTACTTTGCATTGTGAATCACACACTAAAATTAGTAGCAATTTGAAATTTTATTGCTATTTTCAAGCTATTACACACACAATTTTGTAGTTAGTTCCACATCAACAGGATTAGATTTTGAAGCTACCATTATGTCTAAACAGTTTGTATGTTTAGGTCCATTTTTATACCAATTATAAACAAGCATGCATAACAGACCACAAAATACTGTAAGTCTCAACAAACAGCCTAGATTTCTCGAAGGATCACATTGTCTTGTTACACCATATGTCAGATGAAATAAAAATTGCAGTAATATGTTTAGTCTCAGAGACTCCAAAATGGAATAGGGATACTAAGGAAGTATTGTGACATCAACTGCTACCTTAAATTGAAAAGTCTCTGAAAAAAAACCCACCTTAACAGGCTAGATAAAAACTATCTCAGTATGTTTTACAAAATTCTGTCTCCTAAAAAAAGTTTACCCAGGTTCACATTTACAACAGAACTCCACGAACAGCAATATAGATGGACTTGAAATATATAACATTTCCCATCTCCCTTCCTCTTCAAAACCAAAATTACAAAACACAGAACTTTGTATAGCTTTGAGCAGTTGGTTCAACGGGTTGGGATCATAAATTTGCCAACACCTCTTTGGTGCAGAGCCAGAATTTTACTGCTTAGCTTTCTGCTTATTTAGGATTTTAGTTTATATAGGGTGGTATTCTGTGGTTTTCTTTTTTAGTGTGTGTGGGGTGGGTTTTAGTTTGGTATTTTGCTATGGTTTTGGTGGAGGGATTGTTTCTGGCTTTTTTGGTTGGTTGGTTGTTTTTTTGCCTGTTTTGGTTTTTGGGTTTTTTTTGTTGGTTTGTTTGTTATTTGATTGTTTTTAACTAAGCAGAACTTCAAACAAAAATAGTCTCTAGTTTAATGAGACACAGAACATTATTATTATTATTATTAGAAATAAATGTTTACTACTCTATATTAACATGAATTCATGATATAAAATTACTTACATATATAACCTTGATACAATTTGCAGTAGTCAGACTTCCCACAATGTTCCCAACACAACTGTTGTATGAAATGGCTGCTTAAGTGTAATCTAGGTCAGTGTTTCATCTATCTCGACCCCATTTAATCTACACATTCATTGAGACCCATAACTCAAAGGGGAAGGTGTGCTGCATTGCTGGTCAATATTCCTTATCAAGCATAAGGACAATTTGGACTGAATGACCTTTAAATGTCCCTTCCAACACAAACCTCTATGATTCTATTACAATGCCATAGAAAAAACCCGTAAGATTAGGGACACAAAAGAAATTCTCAGTAACACTGTACATCATCTTTTTGAAAAGAGCTATTGTTTTTCACAGCCTCAATCTATTGGAAATTAAAATAAAATACAGAGGTCAATTTCATTCCAGAAAAAAGCCAGGACTAACCTGTTATCTACTCCCATCAGCAATACAGAAGTTATCGGGATTTAGAACTGAGAGCCTCAAGGCAGATGATGAGTCAAGCACCTGTAATTTTGTCTGTCTCCTGTACTCTTGTTTCAATGCAGATTTTTAATTACCTTATTCTAAACACAGTTCTGCCAAGAAGGCAGGATAGCCCTCAGCAGGTTCTGCCTAAGCTCACCCTAAAGTACACTTTGTGAAGCAAAGCAGTTCAAGTTATCTCCTCAATATGAAGAAGAATACACTGGGTTCTATATGCCAGTAGGTCCACTGCTGTGAAGAGCTGGTCCTCTGGGTACAGGCAGGTGAACTGGGAGACTCAGTGGCAATACACAGCAAGGTCAGCTGTTTGCAATACTTGAAAAAAAACAACTGACCAGCCAACAGCCACCACCCCCCCCAACCACACCACTGTAACACAAAACCACTTCAAACTTCGTAGAAAAACTTAGAGGACTCTTCTACACAGCAGGAAAAAAAGAGAAACCCTCGCTCAAAGGTGCTGCATAGTAGCATTGCAACATAATATTCAATTGCATGGGATTTCAGAAAGAAGATACAATTTCCAAAAGAAATAAATTCATCACTATAGGGTGGCTGTTTCCTGCTTGCAGAAAGGAACATTACAAGAGAATAGGTGCAACGCCAAATGCACAAAGATATCTCTTCTTTACCCTTTCTTCCCTATGTTCTTTCTCATTATGGCTACACTCATTTCCTTGCCCAAGCTCCTTTGTCTCTTTTGGAGAAAGTCAAAAGTCAGCTGGACTACACTGGCAATTAAATTGAGGAGAGAGAATCTAATTGCCTAATTATTAGAAATACAGAAGTTTAAGATCTGAGGCCAAGAAGAGGCAGCTCAAAATGTTCTCCTGAGTAAAATAGCAGATCAGATCAAACTGTAATGCTCGGACACAATCCACTAACTTTTTTAGTTTTATGTCTGTTTGTGATTAATATGTAACACATATCTGTAGTGCAGCCATCCTACTTTAAGACAGCCTTTATAACACAAATTACACACCAGGTTTAAGTAAAATTATGACTTCTCCTAAACCAGATCTAGGAGGTTTCTCTTTTCCTCTCCCAATTAGCTCCTTAGGAGACAAATCATACAATGACTCAACTGTACTTCAAATGTATGAGAATTATACTCTGCTGTGCCACCCCCAGCAACTTTCAAACAAGCCTAACGTGATCCATGGAGTTACCATTTCCAGCAAAACCAGACCCAGGCCCTACCTGGACCCTAAATCTGATAGGAAGCTTTCATTGAGCAGCCCTGTACTAAAACACTAAGCACTGCAGTAAAACATTCATCCCAGACAGTGAAAGTAAGTGAAACAGCACAGTTTGTTTTCTTCTCCTTAAAACAAAATAATATATTTTGTATATAAAAACTGATGCTGAGACTTTCTGAGGAAGATAATACAGGTAATTAAGTTTTCTGAACTTAAGATTTCATGGTGGATATTTTTAATGGATGAAAAATGTTTGTCATTGAGAATATTTTTTTTATTCCTTAAATGGGTTGACAGCTTCCAGGGAAAAAAAGTAGAACTGGAATAACTCCCCCAAATTGTACACCATCTCATCTACTGGGAATTACATTTGAATACTAGAAATAGTAACATTCTTCATACTTGAGAACTTTGCTGGAAAATGTCTCAGAAGCAATGGCACAGGAACGATGCACAATTTTAAGAGCTATAATACAGACTTATTCCCCTGGCAAAATATTATCAAAAGATGTATCTGAAGCTTCAAATACGTATGAGAAGCAGACAACAGTGTACCACCACAATTCAAACTGCATAAAGCATACATACCCAGGAGACACAGAAAGGAGAAAGCCACACAGCTAAACCAATACTGAGATACCAGAACGCTCTACAGCTTTACAATGAAAAAGGTACTTAATTAAAGACAACACATTTACACCCTTCAAATTAAAACACAAGCTGTTTCAAGAATCAATGAACCAAAATAATTTTCAGTAAGAGGGTAAGGTACTGCAGTTTTTCCTGCTTGGGTTGTTGGCGTGGTTTTGGGTTGTTTTAGGTTTTTTTTTTTGGAGAGGAGGGATGGGGTTGCCTGGGTTTGTTTTGGGTTCAAAGTTTTTTATTGTTGATGGATGCTTTTGTTTACATATGGAAGATGTAAGATGCAAGAAAAAGTCATGTACTCAAATGACACATCAGCTTAATGAAGCACCTCAAGGAAATTTGCATCTAATTCTTAATTGGGAATGATCTACACAGAGCTTGACCCTCCTCTGTCTGCCAGACCTTCCACTCCTCTTTGGAAGCCCCACAAAAGAGTGCACTGTGCTGTCCTCCAACAACCACCCTGACTAGATCAGCACACAAAGCAGAACTTTAGATCAGCAGCAGGTCTCCCAAGCTCCAATGGTGCCACAGATTTACTAAACAGGAAAAGCATGTTCTAAAAACCCCAAGATCCTATGAGGGGAAAAAGGTTCCACAGCACCAAGCAGTGCAGTATTTGAAACCTCCTAATCAAAGTGACAGTTTTCAAGTGCCATTTACAATGCCCTAATCTGGAAACATCCCAGCTAACCCATCTGATCAACTATTTCACAGATGGAAGCACTTGATGGCTAATTGGCAAGTCCATGATTCAAATAAAATAGCTATCTGCACTTCTTTTTCTATATTCCAAGTCAAGGTGTAAACACTCCTTATAAGACACAGGTCAGCTCTCTGTCTCCCCCTCCCTTCCCATTGGAATTTTTCCCCTTCCCCTCTGTCATCAAATATGTTAATTCAAAAATACATAATCAGTTATATTTTATTGTACTAGAACAGTTGTCGGCACTAACAGAGCAGTGTAAATGAATCTTTCAAAAATGTAACAAGCAATGAAAAATTACTTTAAAAGCCTCTTAAAAGTGTTATTATTCCACTGCTTTGTATCACATCTGGATTCAGAAAAACAGACAACATGTGCTAGTGTGGACAAGAACTTGCTGAACTCGAATTACTAGTCTGCAAGTGATGGGGAGAAAAGCTTGGCTACAATTGCACTTAATTTGCTCACACCCTTTGCAGTGGGATTGCCTAATAGAGGCATATGTGGAACTGATTTCACCAGCAAACAATAGTTCAGCATACAAAATGAAGAGGAGTGTTGCTCCAAATTCCTGCCTGCTACATAAGCAGAATGCTTTTACGTACCCCACAAACCTGTTCACTTGTCTGCAGCAAATGTACAATGCAAATCAAAGTACTAAACCACTAGTGAAATTCTGTGGTAGGCAGTATTCCAGAGGGACAAACAGAAAAGAATGATTCAGGAAAGAGAAGACAAGTAGAAAAACTCAACATGACAAGGGGCAGAAGGGGAGAGAGGAGACTATGTAAGTGAAGAACAAGGGCAATGCCAAAATCTCAATTCCCATGAACTACAGGAGTGAAATTGAAGTCCTAAGATTTTCTTTGTGACATCACAACCCTTTCAATCTTTTACATCTTTTCTAAAAGGCTTCATTCATTTATTTATTCATTCATCTTATGCATTTATCACAAGAGCATAAATTGAAGACAAACCAACTTATGAACCAGGTACAACACCAGTTAGGTAAGACACAATTTCTGCATGAAGCAGTGTTCCAAAGGAGGTCACACTTCTGGCACCAAGTTCAAAACTAAACACAGGTACCTTGCTATAACACAGTTAATGACCAACCACACTGTCAGAAAATACTGTGAATGGCTTATGTGATGCCAAAAGTTGTAAGAATCTCTTCCCTTCTCTTCTCTTTTCCACCTCCTGCCCTACTAAGACAGCCCTTTGTCCACCTATGCTTAAAAGAGAAGGAATGCCTCAAGATTTCTAAGTCATATGTCACTGGAAAGAAAGTTTATTGTTGAAGTATCAGTTTAAGATTACTTCCTTAAAGATTTGTTTATTAGCCATTTGAAGACAGGCTTAAGGTAGATGGGATTTAGCACTGACCACCTCTGGACACCTGAAGGCCAATCAACCCCTCAATAGCAACCTGAATGAGGAAGTAAGGAAACAGAACCACAAATTCAGAACAGCAGTTCTCAAGTGTAATACACTACACCAAAAGATTTGAAAAGCATATTGCAAACACACGAATTTGAAGTGCATTTGGGACAACATATCTGAGTTTGGAAATTTAGGAGACCAAGAAAACCTAAATGAGACAATAACCAGAAGAGGTAATTTTGCCAAAGGAAAGAGCCAAGTAACTGCTGCCGAAGAAGCTCAAGCAGGTCACTGAGAAAGAATGCCTTGGCAGAGATCAAACAGGAACTGTGTGCACCAAGCATCTGCCAGTACTTTAACATCACTTACAAAGCAAATCAAACAGACTCTTAGCAGAATTTATGCGATGCATTCCTCTTGCTAAGCAGACCCCAAACTACAAGCAAAAGCAATCTCCAAACTAAGTGATAAAATTACTTTGAAAATGCCTCTTTTTCTACCAGACTATATATACAGATGATTCTTATGCTGGTAATGGCTCAGTCAGATGTTTTTACTATGTTCAACCTTTAAAACAACTGTGACACAGCAATAAGAACAAAAAGCCTTGTACTATTGCTTAAAACACTCTAGTGCAAACAAATGGTAATAATTTTGCTTTCTAGCATTACAAAATACATCCAAGAAATACCTTTCTCCTCTCTTGTATCTCAAGGACACCTGATTCATTCTGGATTATCTCTCAATCACAATTATCATCAACTGATACTCAGAATAGTGTGTTTGAAACACACTATGTGTCCTTTGAAACACACTATTTTAAGGACATTAAAATATTCTATTTGAAAAGCCTTCCTGCTGATTCAATAAACCAAAAGACTACAAATGTAGTCAAGACATCCAGTTCAAGCAGCAACTTGAGTAAAGAGCAGTTCAGTTTTATGCCTTTTTTTAATCCAACATATACTCATCAACTCATTTAAGAGACAATTCCATATTTAAACAAACACAGAGCAGCTTTGCAGGCCAAAGCTACCAGAGGAGTTCAGCAAGCTTCCTCTGAATGTTATGTTCCATTGTCTGCCACAGTTTTCTAGCAAGCTTCAAGTTAAAGATGAAAAATTCAGAAAACAGCAGAGAGTTAACAGTAAATTTGAAAAACAGCTTTGATAAGCGTCAAGTTCAGAGAGGACTAAGAAGTGAAAGCTTGAGAGATTAGACTGCACAGATGTTAAAAAAATGAAGAGTCATGAAGCAGGCTGGCAGCTCAGAGGAACAAGAGAAATAACTGTTTAAGAAAGTGAAACTAAAAATAACTGAGGGCGGCTTGAAGATTCACTAAGAGAACGTGAATAGAATTTTAGCTATAAAAAGGGGAAAAAAATTATGCACCAAAAGTTACAGCTTATTTGGCAAAATATCTAGAGTCTGTAGATCAGCCTAGAATATTTCACCAAATGCTTCAGTATTAAACTACTCCTGTAGTTATAGTTTATGTAGTTATACCGGACATAAACACACTATACACCAACAAAAGAAGCTTTGGGTTTGGCAATTTCAACCATCCCAGAAGAAACCCTGGACACACATCCTGAAGCCCAAGAAATACAGAACTGATTGCTCCAGAACAAGAATCTGGATTCTTGACTTAGAAAGAGACCAGGAGGTAGATGAGGAAACAGAGAAAGGCCAGCTACTGCAGCCAACCAAAGGAGGAAATTACACTGGAGCCCATTCCTTAAGGAAATAATTCTTCCTACAGACCTCAAACAAATACATTCCTAATTATTTTTTCCCCTGTATCCACAGTAATCAGCACAATGTAACAAGATCAACTTGATTTTATTTTTGAAGACTGCTGGCCATGTCAGTTGATCAAGGAAAAAAGCACTAGGACTTGCTGTAGAGGGAGGAGAAGCCATACAATGTGAATAGGTCTCTCACTGGAACAGGACAGCTGCCAGGGAGGCCTTCTTGCTGTGAGTAGTTACAGAAGTGAGATCAATCAACAAGAGGAGACACAATAAAACATACATACAGGTAGCTACAACTACCCACAAGTGATAAACTCAATTCAAATTACCTCTTGAAATTTACATATACTTCAGTATCTTATAATGCCCCATTTACGATGTGATCCAAGAAGTGAAATACGTAATTTATGAAAGAGCAGTGGAAGTGCTTGGCCATTTAGAATAAATACCCTTCATGTTCTGAAATTCCATATTATTGGAAACTGTATTTTTAAAAAATGTATTATGTGTTTCCAGTGCTATTCAATACAAATTTTAAAATGCTCAGACACAAAAAGAAAGGTTTAGAAACATTCTGTAAACTTATGGCCAACACACATACTCATATTTAAAAAAAAAAAGGCCAGGTTATAACAAAGATATGCATACATTTATAAAATCTGAGTCAAAGATTATTACTGTGAACTCTGTTTTTTTGATGCTGTTTTAAAAATATGACAGTATAATAGAAGAAGTACTCCAGAATTTATTCATTTTAAAGAAAAGATTGACAAGCTATATACTAACCTGTCCCAGCCCAGGCATACCTCCTCCCAGTCGCAGAAGTCTATCCATATTTCTAGAAAAACAGAAACAAAGGAAAAATGTTCCCAAGCTCGAAATGTTTACTAAATTGTTATCTATATAATTCACCTTCAGTCACTCAGTATGTCAAAAATATTGGTGGTAATTACAACACAACATCAGACTTCCTGTTAATTAACACCACATATTAATTCAAGAAGCTGTCTTCCATGCTAATTAACAGACTTTGCTTTATTGCTTTGGTTTTGGGTTATCCCCATTTCTGAAGATGAACACTCTTGTCAAACTTCTCAAAACTTTCCCATCAGTCAATTAATTGGGGGATTTTGGTTATTTATGATCAGTACCTACAGCCAGAAAGTTCCTAAAACTTATTAGATATACAATTGAATTTACTTTCATTTGCTCAGAAATCATCAATAAAAATCTTAAAGTAAGGATTTTAGCATCCTCATTAGTAAGTTCCACGCTAATTAACTTACAGCTTGTCAGTTATCATCAAAACTACATGTGAAAGACACTAAGCAGATTATGGATCTCTGAATTAGCATCAAAAGCTTTTTTTTAATGAACTCATTATACTAAAAGAAATACTGTAAAGTAAACATTTAATGTGTATATAGTTAGAAGACTAGTGACAGTACAGTCATTTAATACATTCCCAGTCTTGCATGTGTCACTGCTTTAGTGCAAGATTATTCCAATCAATGAAACGTCTTCCTTAAAAAAAAAAAAAAAAGCATCAGTTTTTGTGTCTTGTAACTTTCAAGGGGGTGATCTTCAGGAATAAAGGCTGCTAAGGTGCCCAACAAAAAAAAATTACACTGCTGTTTCTTCCTCTACAGTTTCTTCACTTTCTGCTGTTGAAAAGACATCTACTATATCATAGTGGATACCTAGGTACAGGTCCTGCTCCAGCTTTTAACAGAACTTTATCATGCTTACTTGGCTTGTTCAACTTCTTAGCTCTATATAACAAAACTTATGGATAAAATAAAAAAAATTCTACTGAACATTAATTTTTAAACAGCTGTTTTCACCAAATCAAGCAATTTCCAAGGCTTCCAGAAACCAGAAAATTTTATTGGCTTATTTTATTTTTGAAATAGAAGATACAGCATCAAAAATTATGGTCTTAATTGGACAAGTTTTAATACAACACAATAAAGCCTGTTTAGGCTTTGAAAGCAATTGAGAACACAAAGTATGATTTCCAAAATACATTCATCCTCCAAGCAGATGTCACATTACACATAAGAGAATTATATACATGATTTCAGATTTATTAATTTAATAGCCTTCTTTTGAAACAATTATGCAAAAGAACTTGAAAAATATATTTGCTTTGTATATGAAAAAACCTTCATGCTGAAGGTAAAGGTCACCATGATTTTCATAATTTCTTCTGATATTTGCTAGAATTTTTACTGGCTAAAGACTAACAAGTTTTATTTCTGTATAAGGTTAAAACAAATAGTTTAAGCTTCTAAAACAAAGAAGCAGCATTTTACTTCCTACTTTAATAACTTCATAGCAATAGCCAAGATACATAGATCAGAAATACCTGCCCTATTTGCTAAATTCACTTTCCCAGTTCAGTGAGCTATCAGACTATTTGTTTAATATATCATTTAATTCACTCTCTTGATTTTGTAGAACCTGCAAATCCAAAAAGTGCAGCCTCACCTAGCAGTAAGTACTTTCTTAAAGCTCCACTGGCAACATATAAATTAAAAAGGAGTTTATTAAAGGGTCAGTGGTTATGCTTCACTTCTTCACTAAGTCATTTTCACCAAGCTTCTTTTTTAGAGGCAAAAACTGCACACAACGTATATGCTTTTCTATCCTGAACTACAATAAATTCCAAACCAAGTTGGAGGATTTCCTTGGAAAGGTTAAGTTGCTGTTTAAAGATATTATGTAAGCATATGTTAAATGGCTTCAATAAAACAGTCACAATGTTACCACAAATTAACGCCAACTACAGTTCATGTTACTCCTCTGTGGTAGATCCTCCTCCATTGAAACCCACCCAATGATTCATCTCCCCTGACACTAAAGAGGGCTAGAGAGTAACTAAGAAGTATATTTAAGCTACTAAAACAATTATTTTAATCCATCATGTTTGCTCGTTTATTTTAAGAAACTTTCAGTCTCTACACTGGTAATCCTAAAACTGGTCGTTCTGACAACTACAGCAACTTCCATAAACTGATGAGGTACATTAGCTATGCACATTTAACAAATAATAAATAAATAACAAAACCTATAAAGTAAGTGAAAAGCAATAGCTCAAACTAATCAATTAATATTTTATTTACACAGTTTATTCCAGTTTCTAACCAAACAGTATAGTACATTTATAAAAGCCATATATTTTGCCATATCAGAGTTGGATTAGACTAAAGTGTTAAACAAACTGACTATTTATCAGCATAACCTTACAACAAAATCTCACTGTATTACAGACACCTAACATTTCCCACAGAACAGTCATTGAACTGATATACTCAAGATTTTCAAGACAGCAGCACAGACAGAAAATCTGCAAAACACAGTTCTAGATGCACTGCAAATTATTTCTAGCTCCATGACATGATTCTGGTTAGAGTTTTGGCAGTTAATGCTTCACTTGCCTATTTGTAACTGAATATGCTTTAGTAGGCTATAGTCCACATGAACCTAAACATGTTTGTTTACTGAGATGCATAAACATCTCAAAAAATTTAAGTTAATGAAATACATTCACCAAAACAGATTTTAATTTTTGTTAACCCATCTAAATATCATTTCAGCCATAAATTCCATTTCTCAAATAATGCTTTTGTAAACCTTAAATAGCTGAAGGGAAATTTTTAGACATTAATGAAACTAATTTTAGCCTTTACAAATAAAACAACTATACATTTCTAACCTGGTGCTCAGCAAGAGGTGCTCACAGAACAAACTTGGCAGCAGCTCTCACTTTTTGTCTGTAAAGATGACACCAGTAGGCCTCTTTCCTGTAGAAGGAAACTGGAAGAAGAAAGGTGGAAACCCAGTAAAATTCAGAAACCATGGCACAGTTAAAAAAGAAATGTTACACTGATAAGCTGCAAAAGGACAAGGCACCGTTGAAGAATAACCCAAAGAATGCTTACTGGCCTTTTTTTTCCCTTTTACCATACAATGTAAAATACCATGATACCATGGTATTTTATAAATACCATGCCATGTCTCACTCAAATATCCATAATACTGCAAGAAGCTTCCAATTTTCTCAAAAATTTTTTAACATTAAATTCTCAAAATATTTTAATAATTAATTTAAGCAATTTAAAGCTAATTGTTAATTTTAAATGCTGTTAGAAAGTGAAACCATGGTCTTTTTTCACTATTTTAGAAGCTCTTGCTGTAGCTAAGATGCCCTAAGCACCAAGGGTAAGAGCAGTCTGTGGGTACAGAAAGCTTTCCTGTTTATTTCTGCAAGAGTGGTTGGTGTGACTGGAAAAGTGACAAAGATTTTTAGGTTTGCCCGAATTCAGGTAGAGAAAGGCTGCTTTACATTCAATTTAGGAGTTAAAATTCATGTTACCCTCCTCCCTGAGAACACTGCCCATTAATTGCCTCTACTCAATCATTCATAGAGCAGTGTTTTGAAACAGATCTGTGAAATGATCTGTGGCTGTGATTTGATAGACTTTTTTTCAATGTCAGTGTTAACATAAGGAGCAATGAGGAAGCTGCTGCTGCTCACCAACTTGATGCTGCTTTCTCAGTACTGCCAGGACAGCCATTTGTGCAGCCCTGCAGCAAACTGAGAGGCTATCAAAAACGCTGGGTTTAACCCTGTTCACTTCTCTTGAGAGGCTTCACGCGGCATCCCAGAAATAGTTGTCTTGGCATAACAGAAAAAGAGGTCTTGGAAAAGCTGATTGCTTGTAACACTAATACAGGCTCCAGAAGACATTTCTGTCAAATCATTCTTTAAGCTAAAGCTGCTCAAAGAATGTCTGTGGGTTTTTGGGGTTTGTTTCAGATTCTGTCAGGGTGGGGAGTTTTTGTTTAGTTTTTTTAGTAACTGAAGCAGTTTAATGAAGACCCTTTTGAAGCTTATCTCAAAGTAGTACAAGAGCAGAGGAGGATGTGTTGACCTTCCCAGAAAGTTGGAAGAGAAAGAGCAAGTCAGAGTTTCTCAGAGCTAACAGGCTGGGGTGGAAATCACTAACAAGCTGAACTGAGAGTTTACTGTCCTTCTGCCAGCTTTGCAGAAGGAAATGATCCAGGAGAGACCAAAAGAGCCAGCAGCACAGGCTACAACAGAACTGCAGCTGCTTCTTCAACTGGGCCTGAGTTATCCACCTTTAGCCACCTGATCATCCAGTGGTCTTGCATTCCCTTCCCCACTTGCTACAAAGATATGAAAGAAACAAATCTCTGTGGGCTTGTTCTGTTCCCCACTAAGGCACAAAAGGTAACCTACAGCCGAGAATCTTACTTCTGCTACAAAGTGCAAAAAGCTGGGCTGATTAGCAACTTCTCTGTTTGTTTTTTTTCCCCTATATTCACGCACACACACACATAGTTACATTATATATAAACATATAAATAAAAGACAGAAAAGTAAACAAACAGTTCACAGTAAATCTCACCTCTTTTCCTTCCGAAGTTGGCAAAAGGTATTTTGATTGTTTCCTTCTGTCTGCAAGGAAGAGTTAACAGTCTCTGTTTAAAGTGTAACTTTAAGGAAGCAAATGTATCAAATAGTTCTGCATCAGAAAAATACAGAAGGACAGTTACAAGAAACTTGGATTTTGGTGCATTGCAGGATTTGGATGAATGCACTCATGACTGAAATCAATATGGTCACTAAAGGCTTAAACAAGAAAATTAAATAGCTTCTCTGTGTATGTATGTCCATGATTGGAAACACCATAACTAAAATAAGCTTGGTCATTGGATGCTATTTAAAAATCCAAACTTGCATCACTGCAATTTTTATTTAATTGTCCTTACCTCAAAAGGGAAAAATAGTTGATATTAATCATGTAGTGAGAGTATACACAGAGCATCTCAAAACTGATCTGAAACCAGAAATTTTAAAACCCACGTCTAATATTTGCTCCTAATAGTACTGTTAGGTAATTGTAATAATTGGAAAGAGTTGTCCATTTGGAGAGCTCTGGTTCACCACTCAGTTGTTCGTTGGTATTTTCTAGTCACTTAAATTTTGACTTTTAATAATGAAAACATTTTTTCTTAGGTAGGAGAGGGATGAAGTTATACAAAAGGATCATGCACAAATGTGTATACACATATAGGTATAAACCAATAGCTACTGTGTTTATACTTGGCATGTTGCAGCATGTATTTTGAAATCAACTTGAAACAGTCTTAAATTACTCTACCTCCTTGCATGAGACACATGAGTTTCACACTACAGTGCACTATTTTTATCTAGCATTAACACTCCACAATGTGATCCCTCAATGAAAGAGGGTTCTCCTGCTTTGGCAACTTTTGAGTTAGTAGAGAAATAAATATCAAAATCAGCTTTGACATGCATAGAAAACAATGGCTACTAAACTGTCCTATTAGTGGAGGGAGTATCAGGCTACACACAGGTGACAGCAATTTACTTTGCAATTTGTACACTGAGAGACTCAATGCAAATAATTTCATCTTCAGTAACTCAGTTTCTCCACCTGAGACATACATAACAAGCTTTGTACAAGCACTTCCACATCTCCTGTTACACACAGCAGATGATCAACAATTTTATCAGAAGTGCTCAGAAGTGGCTCAAGGTTTTTGGTGCAACTGCAACCACTTCAGCTTCACTAGGGATGATAAACAGCTAGAGAGGTAAATCAGCTGAGAAATTGTGCATCGCAGAAAAACATTATTTCACCAAGAAAAAAACCTCACTGCAGTTAAAGGCATCAAACCTAAACATGTGCAAAGGAGGGGAGGGGGTAGGTTAGTCTGCCTATCTTCCTATACATTTTGTATGTAAAGGAGAAAAAAGTAGATGTTACCATCAATTCTAAGTAATCTGTTCATTAAAGCTAGAGTTTAATCATGTCATGCATGAATGCAGTCTCAGTAGTGCAAGTCCAGAGTTACAGGACTCTTGTTTTGCTTCTATAATGTGCTCAGTTCCATAAAGCCAGACCCTGTTTCTGGACCACATAGAAGTCAATCTCAACAGACCCAAGATGGACTAGGTGGTTTGCAGGTCACTTTCCCAGACTCTGCTTTCTGACTTCCAGAAGTACAGCAAACCTAATTCTATTGCTGAGCTGGAGTTACTTCAGTAACACAGATTCAAACAGACTTCTTAAAAACAACTGAAATACATTCACATAAAACTTACAGAAAAGCAAGGATTCATTAACAAGCTGCACCACCATAGAAACCGACAGTATTAATTTTAATTTTATGTAGTACGTGAAGTAATGGCCTTCTCTGAAATCTCCAGAAAGGCAAGCAGACACACAACTACTGTGGAACTATGTAGTAGTCCAGCAAATATTCATCATACCAGCTCTCTGTTATTCAGTGTCCGTGACACCAGCCCTTTCCCACCACCCTAGATGTTACAAGGTACTTACAGGTACCATCAGTTTCAACTCCACAATTTTGTCAGGAGTGAATAACTTCCAAGAAAGCTGACAAACTGATTTATACACTGGCATTACTTAATACTATTTTTACAGTATTCTCTAACTTGTAATGCTGTAAATCATAGTTTTCAAATGAATATCACTGAAATGGCATGTTACAACAGATGATGGAGCACAACATTTCCCATTAAGCTACAGGCTAAACCCTGTCATTCAAAGTCCCACTAAGTGATTCAGAAGCAATTCATATGCTAGCCAATTTTTGAATTTCTTCACAAACAGATATTTTTCACTGTCTCAATATGGTCATGAACAGCAAATGCTCTGCCTCCACAGAATCTTCTTCCAAGTTTAGTCCCCACCTGAGGCATACAGGACACCTTGGACTCCCAGGGCTGACAGCATTTAGATGAACACAAATCTGTCAGACTTTTCAGCTTTCCTAGTACCATTTCAGTTCTATATAGCTTTGAGATACTTTTTAAAAAGAAGTTTTGTGTAAATGTAATTCACAATCCCTGTTGGCTGTTTTTCCACAGTACACCGAAAACAACTGCAACTTTAAGACATGACGCCAGCACACTGTTTACAAGTATCCAACTATATGACACAAATCTGTTACAGAAACATGGCTTAAGTCAGCTGCATACTAGAAATAGCGCTGTTGATTTTTGATTATCGCTCCTTTTCCACTTAATTCTGCTTCCTTCCCCTTCAGGTATCCCAGCCAGAGCTCTGCCTTCACTTCCCTCCGTGCCCTCTAACTTCAGCTGCACTGCCGGGGATCGGGGCAGCGCTGCACTCCGGGAGCAGCAGCGCTGCTGTCCGTGCGGTGCCTCTGACGGGGCACCGAGCACCGCTGCCGCCCGCAGCACGAACCCGCCCGGCGCTGCCGAGCACGGGCGGCCGCTGCGGGCCGGGCCCTGGGGCCCGTGCGGCGCCGAGGCCCGTCCGGCTCCAGCGGCTGGGCCCCCGCCCTGCGCCGCTCCCCGGCCCCTCTCGCCGCCTCACCCCGGCCCGTTCGCAGCTGCCCCCGCTGCCCCGAAGCGCTCGGACTTCCCAGCGGAAAGGCCAGGGCCCAGCGCTCCCCGCCCGGGCCGGTGCCGCCCGCCAGACCCGCCCTGTCCCGTCCCGTCCCGTCCCGCTCCCGCCCGCACCGCCCGCGGCCCTGCCCGGCGCTCGGGCCGACTCCCGGGCCGCGCTCCCGCCGCCGCCGCGCAGAGGCCGCCGCGGGGCCCCTCAGCACCCTGGCGCGGAGGCGGCCGGGCCCTCACCTGGGCCGGAGCCGCTCGGGCCGCGGTGAATCAGCCGGATCTCATTCAAACCGAGCCCTTCCCGGTTCACAGGGCACCGGCAGCGGCTTCCGGCCCCGCGGCCGGCGGGGAGGAGCTTCTGAGAGTGGAGACCTCCGCAGGGGCGCGGCCTCGGCGTGGAACGGGCCCCAGTGGAACGGATTAAACTGCTGTACTGTAAAGTGCTGTAGGTTAACTTTGTCCCTTTGCAGCCGAATGTCACCAGTGCTGAAACAACGACACGATAGGATGGGAGAAGAACCAACAACTGAGTCATTAAATCAGTAAAAGAATGATTACCGTAATAGGAACAGTATTACAAGCACTCCTCTCAAAAATTGTATTATAGAAAATAAGAGTATTTAGAGAAGAGAAATATGAGTGACCATATGTGTAAAACCAGCACAAGCAGAAATGGAAAAGCATAGAAATTGTGGCCCAACAAAAATAACAGGGACATAATCACATAAAAGCATGGATGCTGATGAATGGTGCAAACTTTTCTGGTGCAAAGAAAGAAGCACATTGGAATTTCTATTATCCTTATGTTAACCCCGGAGCAAAAACTGTGGTAAATTAGAAGAGGAAAACACAAAGCCAAAGGAGTACATTACCAGACAGCCCGTGAACAAGTTAGGGATCTCAGTACCCCGTATGAACTTATTAGGCCTAACGCAATAAAAGTTCTTCGAAGTTGATTTATACATAGTTACTGAAATACTGCAAGTCTTTCAGAAAGTATTGGGACAGCTTAAGAACCTATACAGGCAGTTTATTAGGACTCTATACAGTTTCTGCCATGAATGACCAAGAAGAGTGTCATGGTTTATTTGAAATCTCCTTTAAACACCAAGAATTTAATATTAGAAGATGATCAACATTTTCTTCTCACAGATCAACTACATGAAGCCTGTGAAAAGGTACTAAGTTGTAAATTATATGGGAATAACCTCAGACAGCTATAGTCACCACTTCCACAACACTGCAGCAGACACAGATATCTTAGTTTTTTATACCATGAAGTATAAAATTAATCCCAAGAAAGAGAAAAGGAATTACCTTTTCTTGAGGAATTAGCTTATGATATTCTGCTTTTTTAAGAGGGGCAACATTTTTGAAAAACAAAATAATTTTCTCTTCCATTTTGTTTTCAGGCTAGGCTGAGGGAATCTCAGGAGTCAGAATTTCCAAAAGATTCTTAAAAAACTAAAGGTTTCAAATGTGGTTTAAATTGTGGGTCAGTAATTTCTTTCTCACGTTACTAATGCAAAACCTATTAGTGTAATTTATTGGTGCACTCATGGCCAAATTACTCAGAAACAAAGAGTAAAACCTGTGTGTGTCTGTCTGTATGTATATGTTTATCTGGGTATGCTTGTCTCAAACAGAAGAAATCTTGCACCCTGCCCCTGGCAAACCTTAGCTCCTATAGCTTAGCTCCTTGAGACTGTATTTTGAGATTTGTGCATGTCTTGATGCTCTCAGAAGTCATTATAATTATGTGGTCAAAGATTTTTCTTTTGGATTAAATTAATGGGGTGAAGTATTGATTCAGTGAATTGAAATGCATTATGTATTTTGCTGGTTTGTGCCATGATTTTGAGAGCAATCCTTTTATTCCTCCATGTTCACGAGCATTCTGACACCTTAAGGAGCAATACCCATTATGTTTGGGTTCTCACTCTGCAGTTATGTGTCTATAAGGTACCCTGCATTTCTGAAAAAAAGAAAGAAACACAAATATTTATTTGTGAAAAGTAAGCATTTCTCTGGGTTGATGTGTACAATAAGGAAAAACAACATAGTTAAAGCTTTATATTATGCCTATACCCACTGACTTAAATGAGCAATGGCATTTCAAACCATTTGAAGATTTGGCCCTTCTTTGAAATACAAAGTGAAACAGACTTTCATTGTTATTCCTAATTACATTTCAAGTCATAGTATTGACTTTTTAAATATATACATTTATTGAAATTTTATAAATAAATATAGTTACAGAAAAAGAAAAAAATGAGAAAATAGGAGAAATATTTACACTAGAAAGTATAGTGAATTAATTGGATATATAGAGGCAGTATCATGATTGGAACTTATGACAGATGGTATTTTATATTTTTATATAAAAAGATATATTCTTAATCGTATATGTCAAAGAAAAGAGACCATATGTTGTTAAACACTTCCAAATTGTCATTTAATCTGAAGGGCACTCTCTCGCCTGCTACCGAATCCCTCATTGTTTTGGTCTAACCAGTGCTAATCTATAGAAGATTTTATTTATTGATTTGCAGTAATGCAATGCAAGAAAATGTTCGAGGTTTGTTCCCTTTTTTCTTACTTGAATGGCTCTCATAAGTGGTAAAAACTAGCTTTGATTGGACCCTTACATTTTTCCTGGTTTCCCCATGGTAATCTATCCTTATTTGTAGGGAAGTGATCAACAGAGATCAGACTTGCTTAAAGAGCACATCATTTTTTTCCTATCTCCTGGTATATAATTTTCCCTTCATATCTGTTTGTAATTGGATTAAAGCAGCAATATTTCTGAGGCTCTGTAATTAAATAATGCAATTTTACATGGCTAAGTGGTAAAATTTAATGGTGTGTAGAATGTGAAGAATGCACTGAGAGATTGGACACAATTTTCTGGCAAATCATTTATGTAGAGAGTGCTGTTTGTTCTAGGACAGGAGGAATTCTCCAGGACTGAGTTATAATATTAAAAAAACCTCAAAATCATCAACACCAAAAACCCCAAACAAACCCAACAGAAGATACAGTTTCAGAAAGCCTGGTGTTAGTGTACCTGATGCACTGTGGGTTAAGCAAAATATTGGACTTGTGGATATTTTTGTTTACTGTGTTTAAACATGTAGAGCAAAGCATGGGAAATGATTATACTTCAAGGAGTACAAGAGCTGGCATTATGTTTGTGAGAGGGTAATAGAGCCAGAATCACACTATTTTATTGATTGATTTAGAATTACGTTTGGTAGTTATACACTGAAAAAGTAATGAAGGAATAATAGCATTTTAAACTGCAGCCTTTCACCCTGGGAATGGACTGGAACTCTGTCTTGGCAAACCTGTAATGGGGAAATGGTTTCTTCTGTTATCCTTGGCAAGCACTCACTCTGTTAGAAGTGCTGATGGTGACCTCTGTGACATCCCCAACAGCTTGTACAATGCTTGATCAACTCCTTGCTGCATGCAGAGTAATAGCAAGTCTTGTCACAAACAATGAATAAAATTTTACAGGATTAGTTAAAGATAGTATATGAGGGAGATTACTTTTTTTAGACTCCTCAACAATTCTACAATCAGCTGCAGAAGGCTGTTAGAAGCTCAAAAGAGGCTTCATTAATCATGAAACATATGATTATTGAAAACCTGCAAACAAAACTATTTGCATCTCTTTCAGAGCACAGACCTGCCCATTAAAGTATGACAAGTAAAAAGTCATTTTGAGTGAGAAGAATGGTAACAATGTATTTGGATATAATCCATCCCAGTTAAGAAGGGAGAGGATATTAGGAAAGCAAACATTCCTTACAGCAAGCCATAAACAGCCCCAGCCCCCCTCCACTTGGTGCCAAAAGATCTTGTTTATATTGGAAATTTCACCAACCACAAGTTTCACAGGCAGTCCTAAAGGAAACTGGACTTTTGTCTTTTTAAGTCTATATAAAGTGATGGCTGAGTTGTGAGAACTATCTACAAACCATCTGGAGAAGATAAGGCCAAGAAAAAAATCAGTCTTGATGGAAATGCTTGTGTTGGGGGTGTCTATGGAAAATTTTTATGAGGAAACAGAGAAGTGGGTTTGTGTCCTTGGCAATTGCAAAGGTGCTACTCTGTGAGAGACAGTTTATTTAAATAACTGTGTAGAAGACTGTAAATTGAAAACTGTAAATTAAGAGAAAGGTGGTATGTAAAGTGGACTTGCTGTGGGTTTTTTTCTGGATTGCTGTGGGATGGAACAATACTACATGTTTTTTCCCCTCCCTTTTATTCAGTGGGAGACTTTCCCCTTATTTGTGACACAATAAAAGTTAATTTTGTGCTTCCTTTAGTACTTAAGATATTTCTAATTTGGCTGAAACATTACTTTTATAGAATTGCTGTGTAATTGGTATAATACTTCTCACCAATTTCAGGTAGTGAGAGCCAAACAACAAAGACAATTTCAATTATTTCTGTGGTTATGTCTGTGTTAGGGAGTAGTACAGACTAGAAGGAGTAAATGTGTGGGACTAAATTGATATGATACATTTTTGTTAGCATTTTCTACTTTGGACAGCTCTACTTGTATCCCAAGGATGAATGCCCATTTGCCACCAAATTGTATCAAGCATGTTTCTGCTCTGCCATTTTTCTATGAGAGAATCTACTTCCAGCACTCCCAAACTTTGGTTTGCTGCTTTGAGGGTTTTGTTTTAAAGGCACACTCTGGATGCAAACTTAAACAATCATGTGGATACATGATACATATAATCTTTTTTTTTTTTACAAGAATTAACCAACAATGTGTAAAGATAACATGGCAGAAAGCTGGAGAAGAGTGAAATAAAATTGAAGAAGGTGAAGTCCTCCACACTGCTACACATGGCATGCCCAAAGCTCTGGGTATATACAATATGTTCTATGGAGAGCCTGAGGGACCTGTAAACTGCTAGATAAAAACCCATTCAGTGAATATTTTGATCCTCACAAGAATGTCACTTGGGAAAGGCACATTTTTTACAAGAAACCAGCTGCCAGATGAGACCATTGACCATTGTTAAGATCTTTAAAATAAAGCCAAGTAATGTGAATTGGAGCAGTTAACAGATGGATGAATTACTTGTGATATAAGTGATAACCAAGTCAAAGCAAGGTGAGAAAAGGACTTGACATTGCAAAGAACAGCGGATATTTGCAGGGCTAGTAAAGACTGCTTCCCAAATAAAAGTGTTAGCTAGTGGTGAAAGAACTGGAGTGTATCTAATTAAAAATGCATACCAAAGCATAAAGAGAGAATACAAGGGTAAACAAATGGCAGAGACCAGACTTGTTTTCAATAGATGTAAAATCAATCACAACATGGTGAAAAGGTCCTACACAAGAGGTTCGGTGTCCTGTATACAATGAAAGCAGCCATTTTGCCAAAATTAAATTGCTTTCGACTCAACTTATAAAGATCTGCCTGAGGAAAGCTATCTGTGACTGTGCTGCTGGAGGATGTAACAGATGACAATGGTGATTACAATGGCTGATTTAAAGGATAGTAGGGTTGATGCTATTCTATAAAATCAGATTTTCTGCTGGGCCAGAACATTTACTTTTGAAATTACCTCATAAACAGGATTGCAATTTGCAGATTTTGAAAATTCTCTGATGATACAAAAGTAATGAAGAATTCCTAAATAGCTTCATTCCACAGAGTTCTACATAAATCAATCTATACAGATTACATTACTCTACTAATCACAGAGATATAGCAGAGAATAAAGTATTTGCAGTTTTGGTGCCTTTACAAAATGAAATGTGTTCATAATTTGTAATTTACCCTGTTACTCGGGATGTGAGAAACCTGGACTCTCTATTTAAATAGAAACTGGAGGTGACTACAAAATAATGTATCTAATTTCGACATTAAATTTGTGACTTCTATATAGTCTCCAGAATTATGAAAGTTATCAGTCAGATATATTGACTCTTCTCTTCAGGATGGTTTTAGTTCTTGCAGCCCCTCAAGATACACACCATGGTATTTTTTCCTCTGTCTCTTTTTTCTGTCATCCTTTGTAGAATTCTCTACTGTCCTTATAAACATTAAATCATTATGGAGGCCAGTTATATTTGGAATTTTTCTGACATAATACAAATTATTAATAGCTAGCTAAGATTAACTAGATATTTCTCCTCCTTGATTGGCTTAGAAAAGTAGCTATTTTATTGATTAAACCTATATGTCATACTTCAGCCAGTGCAGCTTTTTGGAGAATGAGGCATCGGTAGAAGGAAAAGGAAAATAAAATGTAACTTAATTGTTTTTTGGCTGTGCACAGTCTGTGGAGTTGTGATCATGCCTTTTTCTTCGTGTTGATCACAGAAAAAATACTAGAAGTAGATAGAAAAGATTAGTTTCATTCTTGTAGTGCCCAAATTTTTAGAAATGTAATTCTTCTTGACTTTATTACACTGAATCTACAAACACTGAGAGAAATATAATTTGGATAGGCACAGTACTTGCAAATGCCAATAAACTGTTCAGGTAAGGCTATATCCTTATTTTAGTTATATTGGCTATGTGCCATAAATAAATACAGTAGTGATTTCTCATCTCACTAGCTTACTTGATTCTGTTGATTAAAGGCTATAAATTGACTTTAATTATATGTTGTAACAGTTGGTATTTGGAGACCTAAATATTTGGGTCCATGTGGTGCAGTTTTAGTCTCCATTGTAGAAGGGATCTGGAGAAGGTTTTAGTACTGCCCAGATTTCTAATTTCAACTTCGTTTTTTTTCTTTTTTTAATTAATATGCCTCCAGGGTTTTTTATTCATTTAGGGTCATGGTTCTTTTAGTTTGACTACTAAACACTTTTTTTTCTCTCTTATTCCAGGTCCAGAGATCATTTCTAGCACCAATTGAACCTTTTCTCTGCAAAGGTAGGATGTGAAAAATGCAATGCATTCCAGATTTTTTTTTGCTAAGATGATCGAAGAGTGAGACATTTTATCCATGCAGAAAAGGTGGATGCAAATATTACACTTGCATACGCTATTGCTTTATAAAATGATTTACAAATTTTTTTTTAATTCCTGAGAACTGATGAGGCAACTGTCAGTATCAGGTGCTTATTGATTTGTTGGCATCATTGATTTGTTCTTTGAATACTTTATTAAATTAAATTTAGTTAAATTAACTTTTAAAAATGAAATTTAAACTTTATTTTACTTCACTATTTAATATTTAGTTACTCTGCTAAAAAGAGTAAATACGATTCCCTTGTTTATGCTTCCTGTTTAACTCTTAATTTCCACAGCACTGTCTAAGTTAATATATTTTGTTTCATGGATAAAAATTAGTCTAAATTCAGGTAAGAACAATCTTCAAGGCATAAGTAAATACAAAAGCTTTTTGTAATTCAATAAAAATATTAATGAATAATAAATAAGGAAAAAGGAGTATTCACTAGGTCTTATAAACTGTTGTATTGCTGGTATTTAGGTTGCTGGGTTATTAATGTAATCCAATACACATTTTTTAATTTTGAAGAAAGTGGATTTGAATTATTATAGTAGAGAAATATCGTAAATTGTCTTGAGACCACCAATTTTTCTACCTACCTGATTAAGTCAATGTAACTGGTTTAATACCCCAGATCACTTAATCCAATTACATGAATGGCCAGTTACTGAAGTCCAAGAAACTACTTCAGGATCTGCTATCTAGTTTTAGTCACATTCAAACTTGATACTAGCCCAAACCTTAAAGTTTGCTTTCTTCTTTTATTTCCATCTATTTATGTCAGTATACGGCAGTAGTTTTCAGTCTCTTTTGAGTTGGGAAGTCATAAAAATTTCAGTGGACAAGGAATTGCATGGAAACATAGTTTGAGGACAAAGAACACTCCACAGACACTTTTTTAGCATAGTCCACAGGTCACAAAGTTAACATCAGCACTTTAAAAATTCTTTGGAGTATTTGACTAGTTTGCATGTATGTTTAATATATCCTGAAATATAATATGATTATTTATATGGCATATTTGCAGTAGGGAATTTGGGGTGGAATAAATGTAGTGGTGATGATCTTGATAATCTTTTTGTAATAGCAATTATACTCCCTAGTAACTACCTCATGCCACAGAACCTTATACTACTTTTGTGTATTTTAGGAGCTTGGAGTTTTTGAGTAGTGTTTGTATACTTAAAACTTACACTGTTGTCCTTTTGTGGTACCTTTCTCAGTATTAGTCCAACAAGCCAATACAATTGTCTGCTCCTTTCAGCTTAATTTTACACTCATTATTGAGAACCTTTACTTTCTCCACAAAAGTTAGATATAGAAATTAATTAAATTACACATTTCCAGTTTACCTGAAAAATATGTTTAAACAAGAGCCATAATCTCCTCTAGCTAACAATGACATATATATTTACTATTTATATTTATAACAATTTATATTTTCAGGAACTGTGGATAGCCTCTAAAAAATCATCAATCCTTTGTTGCATATTTCTTTATGAGCACAGATGCTTACAACGTCTATCGAGTGACTATAAATAACATCATTTTTAATTAGAAATGCGCTGATTTAAAACTGCCTGCTCATCTTAGCTCCATCTTTCAGGTAACTGGAGCTGCTAATTACTTTCAAAAACCCAGGTCAAATGGTCAGTGTCTGAATTCATTAACCACTCAGCAAAATAGCTCTCTGCCTCTAAAAAAGAGGAAAACTTTACAAATATTTTTAAAGGTCAAATATTGTGCTCCACTTTACCCATTGACTTTGTTCTCGGTAATAGATCTGGGATTTTGTAGTAGCAGTAATACACAAATAGTTAATATTGTTTAAATAAGTGGTAGGTAAACCAGCTCTGTTCCTTTGTAATGGAAGACAGCAAAATATACTGTTAATGGTGTACATAAGCAGTAACCTTTTAAGATCTCCATCCGTCTGAAAAACATTCAAATCCAATTTTCCAAACTTTCTTCATGCAATCTTTTATGGTTTTATTTCTCAAGTAAGTAAGAGAAAAATAATTACCAGTAATGATCATCACATATAGACTATCACATAATGTGTTCAAATAAGCATTAAAATTTTGTCTAAAGCTCAGGTGTTTAAAATAATTTCTTCTGACCACCTGTGTGGGACTCAATTTTTAAGGGAATGTTTTCTACTTTTAATTTTTGAGAAAACAGCTTGAAGCTGTCATAACTTTTATTTTGCTGGCAATATGGAAATTGTCCATTCTAGATCTTATACTTTTATGTGACTGATATTGTTATGCACACAAATATTTAAGGAACAATTTTATAAATGCAAGCCATTCTAACTGTCTTGAAGCATAAGAATAGGGTCTCTCACTGTGTGAAAACTAATTGAAAATACTTTTGATATTGCAATAAGTTTTCAAACAACCATTATACTTAAAGCTGGTGAGCTATTTACATTACCAATGTGGTATAGGCCTTTAATTTTGTGGTGCTTCTTTCATGTCTTCATCTCCTGAACATTTGTTAAACTTTCTTCACTGCTTACCAGTAAAGTTCTAGCTAGTTTAGATACTTCTCTTGTAATTGAAACTTGATTTCAGATATACTGGGCTGATGTGGATTATATTCATGTCATCAATACAATAATGTAAGGTCTGCTTGTGTGTAGTTATTATTATGTGCTGTTATGACGTAGTTAAGTTTTGTTTCTCATTGGTTCTAACATTTTTACTACACAAATAGAAAAAAACCTTAATATCAAGTCTTTCTTGTGACAGAAGAAGGAGCTATCTCTTATATTTTGAATGAAGTGGTATTTTTATGAAGGAAGAATGCACTCTACCTAAATTTGGACATTCAGATATTTTGCCTTTTGAGGTCTTTTTCATTTTAGTGTAGTTGATGAAGGAGGGTGCTTTTTTTCCCCCAGAAGCTGAGTGCTAAATATACTCTTTCCTAGAGCTTACTGAAGAACAATAGTTTTGGGTTTTTTTGTACATTGACTGATGCCAGTAGGAGGGGAAGGCATTTATTATTACACAGTATTGCACACAAATTTATTTCATGTTTTCATGAAGTATATATTTACATTTCTTTAAAATAAATGGTTCAGGTACATCCTCAAACACAAGGAAATTCTGTGAACAATGCTATATTTCCCCTCTGAATTACAAATGTATTCTATGTGACTGAAGCCATCCTTGTATAAATTATTCTACAATGCCCAAGGAACAAAAATCTTAGAATCATTTAGGTTGGAGAAGACCCCTAATATCGAATCCAACAGTTAACCTAACACCTTCAACCCTAAACCATGTCCTCAAGTGCTACATCAACATGATTTTTCATCAGTGATTCCACCAATGCCCTGGGCATCCTATTTCAGTGCTTGGCCACGCTTTCAATGATGACATTTTCAATGATGATATTTTCCCAATATCCAGTCTAAACCCTCCTTGGCATAACATGAGACCCGTGTTTGGTCGTATTGGTCTATATTTGGTCACTCTTGGTGTTTTAAAACTCAGGCATTCCAGAGTGGCATGATCATGTCAGCTGACAGTCCTCTTATTTTAGACCAGAAGTGCCACCACCTTTCAGAAGAGCACACAGTAAAGGTCTTGATTTTAAATGGTCATCAAAATTTTATGGCATTTGGTGTAGTAGCTGAACACAAAATTCTGCTTTAGTTAATTCTTCATCTAATTCATTATTAGGTTATTTGTAATTTCAACTAACAGCAAGAAGAACTTCTTGGATAAATTTTCCTTTTTGTTCGTTAATCTATTGCAAATAATGGCTGTTGGACAAGTGTGCATCTATATAGACAAAACCATCCATCTATGGAACAGCATGTAAAAAAACCCAAATTATCTTCAATTTGGATTTTTAAAAAAAGAGATTGCAAATTCACTAGTATTTATTACCATTTACATTAAATATCTATGCTAGCTGCATGCATTTGTTCTGCAAATGTTGGTGGAAAATAAGGCCATGCATATTCCTACAACAAAGCTGTTCATTGTATAATTTAGTTTTTAGCTGACTCTGAACTTACTGCAGGTGAAAATAAGATGATCCAGATCTGTCAGCACTGATATACATGTAGGTGGTTCCATTATTATAATTTGTGAAAAGCTCACAAGCTGTCTTTGTGAGGGTGCTTATATAGAGTAATGTATTAAAAAGAGCCAAGATGTTCTACCTTATGATGGCATTGCAGTTGTGCAGTTTGTGTAAAGTAATCAAGTCTTTCTAAAACACACATGAAAAGTATTTGAAGAGGAAAATTGATTAATATTCTTATATGGTTATGTGTGTAATGGTATGGTTATATGTGTAACTTCATACTTTAAGAAAGAATTTCCTGCTTTTTATGGGACAGATATGTTCCAATCAAATGAACTGATAAGTATTTATAAACTAGATGCTCTTTTCATGAGTTGTGAGTACTACAAGAATAACACCACTATTCTTATAGAGAACATAGATGTTAGAACTGCCCCTCTCTTGAATGAAGAGTTGTTGCATTAATACTGGTAAAATTGCTGAACTTTCTCCACTGTTTTGAGAAGACCACCCTGCTTTTTTCCATATTTTCTTAAATTTTGCTTTCTATTTTTGTTTAAATTTCCAGTGATGAGCTTGTATATGATGTGTAACAGGTATTATAACCAGTCTGCAACTGATGAAAATAATTTATTGGGAGGAAAAATTACTTCAAATATCTACTTCTAATAAGCTTATTAAAACATTCTTAATGTATAAAAATAAAATAATATAATGTAGCTGGATATAATCCAGTACTTTATAAGATGAATTTCAGTCCTCCCTCCTTCCTCTCCTCCATGTTCAGAACAGTAGCAAAATGATGTTATGAAGTTTTATTGAGACTGGCTGATATACTTAGAAATAAATAGAGGAGCTTTTGGGCTCATGGTGATTTCATAAATAATTCAGCTTCACTTAGTTTCAGTGAGCAAAAAGAAAGAAAAATTCTGAAATTACACCAATTTAAGATTGTGCTCTTGTAAGTCAGTAGGTATGTAATTTTGGAGCTCTCTGTGGGATCCACATATGAATCTATGTTTGAGCTTAAATAATAGAAAATTACCAGCTCTATGATGCAATAATTTTTTATGAGAAAAGAGTGAGCTCACCTAAAATCTGCTAATCCTGTGAATGCTTGACTATATTCTCTACTTCAGTCACATGATTACGGACAGCTTTGGAAGAATAGAGCAGTCCTAATCTGAAGAAATCATTTGATGGGCACTTGAACAAGCAGGGTATTCCATCTCATACGAAATGAAGGGCAAAAGTGTATTTTATCTATCCCTGAAAACAAAATTCCTGCCCTGAAGCATAGTCAACTATGTAAAAAATGAAGTATTGTGCGGCCCACTTTATCTATTGGAAATCTGAGCATAGGAACCATCAAATTTTTGTACAAGTAGCAGCTCTGCTTTTCTCTTCTTAAGTTCTGGCCAGTGTGCCATTTTTGAAATATTCAAACAAAGAAACCACAAACCGCTAGTCACACCACAATACCAGCTTGTGTTTACATTTTCAGCTCTCCAGATCATGATCCTATTGAGTGCACATAGAGCGAGTGCGTGTACACGCGCCCATCCACCATCAGGAGAAACGAAACTGTAAACACAAGCTGGTATTTTGGTGGGGGCACACTAATATGGCGGTTGGTGGGGTCGGAAGGTGGAGGGTGAATTATGGATCCAGAATTTCCTTGTATTTTTAAGTCAGGCTGCTTGCAGTATCTGCTTTTCAAAGTGAAATGTTTGGTTGTTTTATAAGACTAAGGCCTAGTTTCATTAATTCTGGAACTTGAAGGATGATGGATGAAAGCGCTAATGCATGACAGATTTAACTGGACAACGACTTACAAACTGCATTACAGGGAGTCCTGGTTGCTTGAGTGGAGGGTGGGCAAGAGTGATCTCACAGTTATTACCATTTATGGAATTCTTTGCTGAACTAACTAGTGAATCATCTTGCTTAATATTAAACGAAACATTGGAGACATTGTTAAAAATAATGTGGTGAGACCAAAGTGACTAAATTTGCAGAATAAGATACATATTTGAATATAAACTCTTAAAATATAGAGCACTTGATGGGTAAACTGAGGAAATGAAACATATTCAATTAGACACCTCTCAGAACTTCTACATTTTATTTGTTGCTTAATTTAAATATGCCTGCAAGTCCCTAAACTTTTTTTTTTTTTTAGTCAATGAAGTGGTATTATTTAATTAAAACTAGAATGCCTCAAAAAAGTTTTTATCTGGAGAATACTTGTTTTTGCTGCTGACAGATCAGCTGTTGCCATTAATCTTTATGGAATTCTCCATTTGTGGCTATCTGAAGTTGACAGGTCTTCCTTCCTGGCCATTTGCAGCCGCTTTCGCTTGTCTGCTCCTCCAAGAAGAGAATTGCTGAAAAAGTTAGATTGCTGTTTTGAGAAAACAGGATGCTGGAATGCACGATCAAGTCATGGCCTTAAGGAATAGAGAGAGACAAGAATAAAAGGGAGACTGTTGTCTTCAGAAGGAAAATAATCTCCCTCTAAAATCTAAACAGTTCAATAGCTTCTCCCAGTGTGAAAACAGCATGGCCTAATTTTCAGTCCTGCTCTTGTATTAGCACGTTGTGTTAACAACAGCCTTTCTGAGCTCACTATTTTACGTGCTATGTGTTGTTCTATCCTCCATAGCAGACATTCTAAAGAACTACTAATTAAATCACAATCACAGATACTAAAATAGTTCCCATATAAACTAATTGAAAATTTAAATCTTAATAAAATGCAGACATAATATTTTTATCTCAAAAGCCATAAATCCATATTTTAGCTGCAAATTTGATTGCTTAGCACACAATGCCCATATTTATCTGATCCTTAAAAAAAAACAAAGTATGTTAGAGGGAACAACACAGTACTGAAAAAAAACATATCATAAGCTTTGTTGTGAACTGTCTACACTTTATAGAAATTACATAACATCTTTGTTCTTAGTACAAGTCTGGTTAAATAGAGTAGAAGAAGACTGTGTACCTGCACTTAAAGAACTTCTGAAATTTGATATGTATGTATTTTGAGCATTTGAAATTACTAACTGAGGAAGACTAAATATAATAATTTCTTATCCTTACAATAATGTGATCATTTTGGAACAATGATATTCAGAAGACTGTAATTCAACCACAAGGTCTGGAAAGGTACCACAAAGCTTTGAAAAAAAATTAAACATCAGGCTGCTTAATGCAATTAAGTAAGTCTGAAACTGAGATTTATTATCTACCCCTTTAGATAGTTCACAGAATATCAGAGAGAGATTAGAGAAAGAGCCAAAAAGGGACACATTTTCATTCCTACTGCTGTCACACCTGTACTATTAAATCACTGATATTTTTTAAAGGTAAGCTTTAAGTTGTTTGTGTGAAAAATCATGTTTTGATTTGATTTAATGGAAACTGAGATTCTCAATGAAATCCATCACACAATATTGAGAAATTTTCAGTAAAATCATGATGGTTAGCAAACAGTTGAAAACTTAGTGAACTAAAGCTGAAGTGGAATGACTTGGTAGGTGGTGGGAGGTTTCATCTCACACTCTTACCTGAATAAATGGATAATCTATTGTTTTAGCAAGGTTTTTGGTGTGGGGTTGTTTTTTTTTTTTGGTTTGGGTTTTTTTACATTGAGATCCTTGTTCTTTCATGCTGAGAGGCAACAAGATATGCCCATCTAGACTTGCTACTTGTTTCTGTGGACCTTTTATCTCACTCTCTATTCATGGTCAGGAAACTCATCCAACAGCAAGAAAGAACTAATGTTTCAAAAAAGCTGCATAGCCTCAAAGATGAAAAGTTTGTTCTTTGGTTGGGCAGAGCAGTAGAGCTGGAGTGGTTGTTTCTCCCACATCAGCCTGAGTATGATGAGTGGGTCTTTCTGTGCCATGTCCCACTGAGCTCCATCAGGCAACCCATCAGTACTGCAAGGAGATGTAGTTATGAGAGATCTGCTCAGTGTTTTTCCCAGACCTTATGAGAAAATTAGTTAGCAAGAAGTGATGAATACAAATACTGGTAATGTTTCTCCCATAAGCATTTTTCTAGTGGTAGGTTTTTTACTACATTTTCCTCTAAAATTTTCTTACTATGAAATCTTGTTTATCCCATCCATAATCTTCTGATTTACGAATTAATAAATTTTTCTTTCAAAAATCCTAAATTATTATGGTGTCATATGAATGAACATTAGCCTAAAACATTAGTACAGCTGAAATAGTAACTATAACTGCATAGCCATTAGTATTAAGTAGTTGCAGTCCTGTCTTGTAAGGTTCTGTTTCAATACAGAGGAGAAAAAAAATAAATTAGGAAGATTCCATTTCTGAATGCCACATCTGAGGAAACTGGCTGAGATCAGTCACTCTTTAATTCTGGTTTAAAATGCACAGAGATAAAAAACCTAATACTCAGCTAATAGGAAGATAATTCCTAGAACTGATATGCAATTGAATGATTGGTGTAAATAGGAACAGTGTAGCCAGATCCCACTTGTACACACTTCTAACTTCTGTCAACATGCTGCTATGACAGTTTTGCTTTAGTTATTAATATTAACAATTATTAGCATAATTTTAAAGTGTCAAACAATGGATTGTTTTTCAGATTTACTATATATATGTGTGTTGCATATATTTTGATGCAATGTAAAGAAGAAAATTGCTTCAAAGTTTTATCTCTTTACATAATTTCAAATTTTATATTAAAATTAAACAGCAGTACTGAAAACATTAATGAAGTATTTAAATAATATATAGTAAATAGTTTCATAATGTATAAACTGATTTTAACATGATACCATGCAATAAAATATTACTTCCTGAATTTTTTAAATGGAAAATTTATTCCAGAGAGAGCTATTCTTTTAAAAGGCATTTACTGACATTTCAAAGTAATGTGATACATATTTACACATAGTAAAGAGTAAAAAACTTTTAAAATGCATAGCTTTGCTTTTACAGTCCAATGTTTTTAAAATATTCTTTGAAGGGTCAGATTAAATCTTGCATAGGTAAAACTCAGTTCAGCATCGAGTATAATCAACTGGTAGACTCACGTGTTGTATGCCAAGTGGCTGAAAATACATTACATGAAGTTTCTATTACTATTACTATCACTGTAAATGATGTGCTTGTTGGGTTTCTTTTTCTTGGAGGAGGAGTATGAAATGACTCGCCTTATGTTTGTTTTGAGGAAGTTCCTTCAGAATTAGATCTTATTTACAGTAAATCCAAGCCTGTGGTTCCACTGAAGCTGAAGCCAATCTAAATGTTGATTGCTGCAAACCCTACTTTTGGCCATATGTTACCACCGCTTTCCCTTGAGCTCTCTTTGCTGTGCTCTTCTCCAGCATTTTCACTGGCACCTTCATTCATCTGACTTTAAACTGAATGTCTTGTTGCTCAGGGGCTTTCTTCTAGTATAGCAAAGTATATTTTATAAGATTTTTTTTATGTCTCTTTGACTTCTCTGTGGAGTCAAATTATTACCTCTGCCAGGGAGGATGGAGCCCGGTTTGGGAACAAAACAGAAGCTGGATAATTTCTTTTTATAGTGGATTGATTTTAGACCAGCCTAGTTGTATTGTCAGGCTTCACCCTGAATAGAATTCTGCCATGAAACATCTCATCTCTGTGGGAAGGCAGTGGGGGGACAGTGGCCTCCATACTCGGATGCAAGAGAGAAGCCAGAAACACTTGGCTCAAAGCACAGTGGCAGCTCAGATGCAGAGCAGTTCAAAGTGTCATGAAACTGCACCTTTAACTAATGAAATTGTATAGTTGGCTCCATCATGCAAAGGATATGTTAGATTTTAATTTAAAACAATGTCGTGTTTATAATTAAGCAGAAATTGTGTAGTAATGTTTAAATGTATTAATTTAGGATGGCACATTAGAACAATTTGAAATCAGTTGTAACATTATTCAGTTTTTAAATTATTGTACAATAATTGCTATTATTATAAATAATGTTTTGTAAATATTTAAGAATGGAAATCTGAGCCTGCTTTCCTTCAAATCCATGGAAGTTCTGTTTCCCAGAGAAGGATTAGACATACTCACAAATTCCCTAAAACTCATGAGTGACAGCGTGTTAGTGTGGACACCTAACTATATGTTATAGCAGTATATCCCCTCAGATTCTAAACATTTAGGTCTTCCATCAAAGCTGTCCTCTTATTTAAGAATGTCCTGTTATTGCATCAATTGTTCCTAGACTAACAGTGCTTCTAAAGTGATACACAGAGCCTTTTAAAATTTTGATAATTAAAGACTTATTTCCAAAGTATGGCAAGAAATAGAAAAGTCGCTAGCTTAAATAGTATCGTATTAGATGTGCGGTATTTAATCATTTAAATTATCCTTAAGCATTGTATCTAAATAGTATTAATGAGGTTAATATCCATAAGAAGGCAGATTTAGAATCTCATTGCTAAAACTGGTCAAATAATTCATAATGAATTATTCACCTTGTTTTTTTCATGAACTCTTGGTGAACAGATTGTGATTTTCTCAGAAGGATTAATTATTCAAAGTTATTCACCAAAAAACTTAATAGTTCTTGGGCTCAGTTTCTTGGTGAGCAATATATTGTGAACATCTGACCAGCTCCAGTATTTCAGATAACACAAAAGCGGATTTTTCCTGCTGTGACCTTTCCCGATCAGTCAAGGACCCTCTGAGATGAAATGTTTATGATACCTTTTTTCTCATACCGTATATGGAACTGTCCCTTTAAATCTGACAAACAGTACCAGTCTTACAACTAATACAATATTGTTCTTGCCTTTCAGTTACTAAGTACTGTATGCTGTATTATGCCTTTACCTAATTTTCCATTACTTATTCTTGGAGGGTTGATTAATTGTCAGTTATATATTGTATGGATGATGTGGGTTTATATATTGAAAGTGTTCTTACAATTATTGCTGAAAATGTTCTGTACAAGTGAATAATATTGCAAATTGCTTATACAAACCAAGTGAATTAATTTTAATGTTTTAATATTATATAATCTAATTTGCTTAGTATTCGGGGGACATTTTTTCCCCACCTGTAGTGGTTTATATCCATAGGCACATTGTTTTCTTCATCTCTTAAATATGGAAGTTATCAATCTCCACTGTGATCTCTTCACTTTCTGCAAAGGCATCTTCAGTGAAATGGCTAGAATTGCTGGAATAGCTACAGGTTAGCCAGGGTTAGTAAGGTTTTGCAAATATTATTTAGAAATGCTGGTTCTGTCCCCTGAATTACTTTCGTGTATAGTTTTCTTTCTTTTTCTTTCTTTCTTTCTTTCTTTCTTTCTTTCTTTCTTTCTTTCTTTCTTTCTTTCTTTCTTTCTTTCTTTCTTTCTTTCTTTCTTTCTTTCTTTCTTTCTTTCTTTCCTTTCTTTCTTTTTTCTTTCTTTTCTTTCTTTTTCATCTCTCTCTCTTTCACAGGAAAAATCCAATTCTGATTTACTCTGTCTCACTGAAGAGCAACACAGCCTTTGGAGAAGGCAATATTCTAGAGAATGCCTTGTGGCTCTTCTTTTACAGAATTCTCCCATAATTTTTTCTTTTGCTTTAACTTTAATAAGCAATTTAGTCTACAGTGTTCAAATCACATCCTTCAAGTGCAACAATATAGCATCACCTTTTAACATTAAAGACTATATTAGTAAAATGTTTAAATATTGTAAGAAAAGCAAAAGGAATAAAACAAAGTCTTTTGCATTGGTCTCTCAAACTGAATGGAAATAGACAGCATAAGAGCCTGCTGGCTTTGTGACTCTTCTTTTACCATCATATTTAAGAGACTTCTTTTCTTCTTCAATCTTTGCTCTTCACAGCTTCTCTTTAGTAATGTCTGGAGAATGCATTTGTAAAAGTGCATCCGATTTTCTCCTGCCCCTAAGAACAGCTGTAAAAGTTGAAGGATTGCTTTCTGCAGCACAAAATTGATACAGCACAAAAATTTGATGGACAAAGTTCTGAAATTCACTGCGCATTTCTTTATTTCCTATTGTCTCAGGACCATGGAAAATAGTCCAATAATGAAATATTAGAATTCTTAAAGTGAAAAGCTGTTCAATTGACATTAAAACTGGTTTCTTATAGTTCTGTTTCCTGTATTGCCCTAGCCACTCCCCTCTCTTCAGTATCCCAAGTGATCCTTAGGTTAGTTCTATATCCTAAGACCTCCAAGACATGTCCTGTTCCTTTAATGGAACATCCCCAGAATGTTTCTGGCTATTCCCTTAACCTCTAGTTTTGAATTCTGGCCTGCTAGCTAGGAAAGAGACATCACATGGTGAGGCAGGTCCAGCAGCTTGTGTAGGTTTTTTGATCAACCAACTGCTGCCTGATAAAGGTTGGCTTCTTTATACCTTTCACATAGTAGTAACAAAGCTTGTTCTTATTTACAAAAATGAAAAAAAATAATGTGTTACCTTAACATGTATTTTTCAGTCAAATTGTTTGAACTTTGGTAACAAATTAAAAAATTTTCAAGCACAGGCCATAAACCCACTTTTTCCTTTTTTGTCTGGAGATGAGAATTAAAAAAAAACAAAACCAAACTTGCAACATTGTCTCCTCAAATGAGATAAATGAACATATAAAAGTGTATGAGCAGAGTACTCAGAATTTTTTTTTTAATTCCTCTTTGCGCGGTTGTGTGTGTGTGTATCCGATGCAAATGTTCCCAGATATCAATTATGTGGAAACCATACCCAAAGTTGAGAGAGAGAGGTTGTGTTCTGCAAGCCCAGATGTCAGCAAACTCTCAAAGCAGTGCATGCAGTTGTACAGCACCACATGTTTTCCAGTATGCAGTTTTAATTAAGTGAACGCAGGATGGAGGTCCAAACCCTCTTCTCCTTAATAATGAAAATAACCATATTCTTTTTGTTCTGAATTTCCTGGATACAGTAGACTAACATGACACTGTAAATATCAGAATTATTTTGATTAGGTTATGCATTAAGGTTTGAAATTATGTGTTCAGTGTTATCTATGCCTTGTGTTTTAAATTTAGCTGATGAATGAGATTTATGCTAACATTAAAACAAGTAGCAAAGGATTTGTGTGAAGGCAAAATTTTTTATTTATATATACACAAACATATATATTCATGTAAAGTTGAAGGCCATTCTTTATTCAAACTGAAACTTGAAAAGCAAATTATTTCATGGGAGAAAGTATTGGGTCCTATTATATTTTTTATAAACTTTGGCATAGTGGCATGGGTTAATAGTAGGAAGCTTTAAAACAAACTAAAGCACTTTTGAAAGATGACTGTTCTATGAATTTGTGAGACACTGGAGAAAATAAAGGAGTGAATTGACAAAGGTGTTGCAATCTGGAAAAAGACATCACAAATGACAATCCAAACAAGCAGGGAGATGGTAATCCATCTGAATGTAAATACTGCTTGATGGATATCCTACACGCGGATTTTCCTGTCTGTGTCCGATTGAATTTATATTTTAGTCAAGCTAGTCTTCTAGTCTTCCTTTTGCTGTAGTCGACTTCAGGTGAGGATTTGTATCGTTCTGCTTTTTGGAACCTTGGTATTTCAGGGCAAATCGTCCTTCTCGAAGATCTGACTTTTTAAGGATCTGTGAATATAAATGGGTATATTTTCCAGTTCCTGCTGAAAACCAGAACGGATGGATCTTTCATAGCCCCGCTTTCCTCTAAGTTGTGTGCGATGTTGATTTGATAACGGAAGAGAAGAATTAGCGTCTAAATCTGAACGTACATTCCTTGTCGGAATGCCCGGGCGCAGCTTGGCGAGCCGCGGAGGATCTGTCTGGAAAGGAGGGACGGAGGGAGGGCTGCCCGCAGGGACGGAGGGAGGCGCAGGCGGGCGCGGGGCTGCGGCGGGGCCGGATCCGCGCGCCTCGAGCGGCGCCGCTCGCGGCTCCTTCGGCAGCGCCCGCCGGGCCGCGCCGGAGCCGGCGGAGCCGAGCGCCGAGTTCCCGCTGCCGCGGGAATTACCGAGCCCGGGAACGGAGAGGGATCAGGACGGGAGCGCCGGCGGCCGCGGGAAAAGGCGGCAGAAGTGGCGGTGCTCGGAGGCAGGCTCCCGCCGCACGGCAGGCGCCGCACGAACCGCGCCACGCAAATCCCTTCCTGAGGCTCCTGCCTCTGGAGAGGAGCAAACTTTCTGGCCTGCCTTCGTGGAGAATCCTAATCCTAAAGACGCTGAGATATTTAATCGTGAAAATAAGACTATTAAGAATTCACAGATTATCGAAAACATCAGTTAATCACCCCACGCCTGTCCTAGAAGAGACAGACAGACGCTGGGGAAAGCGCTGGGGACGGGCTGGTGTGAAATGCAGCAGCCTTGCAAAGTCTTTCCAGCTCCAGCCTGCTATTACAAGAAAAGGATCATGTGAGGATCCTTTGAAAGGCAATGTTCTGACTTAAGCAAGCAACTGCATTAATTGGAAGTCTTGTATTCATACATGCTGGGCTAAATAAAGCAAGCTGGTTTGCTGCGGCAGCCTGGGGAAAATATATAAAACTAATCCTTCAATTACTTTGTCGCTGATTAGAGTATCCATAACAAATGTAAGATCCCATGTAGCACAGGACATCTTTTCAACCAACAGGACAATCGTCCTAAACAAAAACCAAAACGACCTAACTTTTTGGGACGGTTTTTTTTGACATTTGGTGGGGGGCGGAAGGCAGCACGAATCGCCACGATTTCCTGCTTTCGAGAGTTGCAGCTACAAGGTATCCCTTTTTTTTTTTTTTTTTTTAAATCCCCTGAAGTTAACTTTCATGATGGAGAAAAACTCGGCAGGACAACAAAGCTTTGATCTTTGTGTGAAGAAAGAAAGTAATAGAGTGAAAGTCTCTCCAGAGGGTAATTATTCTTTGGCCGCTCAGGCAAGAAGTTCCCTGTCACTCTTAAGGTTAATATTAAGGTAGCTCGGCTATACTTTCCCATATTAAAAAAAAAAAAAAAAAAAAAAAAAAAACCAAAAAAAAACAACCCTCCCCAGAATGTTATACTATTAATTGCCAATTTGCATATGTGTGCAGCTGCTGTTTTGGCTCCGATCTTCCATCCGATAAGCTTGCTGGAGGTATCACAGAGCACTTGGCAGCTTTCCTATTTGAAAAGAAAGCCTTCCTAACTACAGAACAGCTGATAGTCTATCAGTGATAGACCCTGATGGCGTGAATTACAATTACACTACTTTTCACACTAAATCTGGGTGATAGCTACTTGGAAAGAAGTTTCATCATTTTTTACCACAAACTGGAAAAAGAATTACATGGTCATGCTGTGCTTTTAAAGGCAGTTTGGTTCACTTTTGTCTATTTAACACCTAATTCCGAGGAGTCCATAGGCATCTGGAGATCTGAACGTCGCGTAATGAATTCACTGTTTAGATGGGAGATTTTTTAAATCTACCTCAAATTACATTTATTAACAAGGAGAGCAGGAAGTGTTAGAGTTGTTAGACGCTTCATTTATTAAATAATTTGTGGATATTTTCAGTTGTCATATCCAGAGTCATGGGGGTTTACTTGTTTTTTAATTAGCAATTCCAAAACAATGCTACCACAATTTAACAATTCATCACGTAATCTGGGGCTGTTCAGTTCAGCCACTAATGCTAGATAATTCAGATTGTTATTTTGATCTGTTGATAACTCATTTTGTTGTGATAAGAGAACTGCTGCCTTGAAATTAAATGGCATGTTTTCCTATGGACCTTGTTGCGACCTAGAAACCAACTATATAATCTTTGTCTACCTATTTCTTAACATTATGCCTGGTATAGCAAAGCAATAGTAATTTTAAAATGTCGCTTATTTGTTTTCTCACTTCATGATTAGTCTTTATTTTGCATTAATGTGTTTTCATATACCACTGTGGAGGAGGAGGAGGTGGGGAGAAATGCAAGTGTCAAAGTAAATTTAATTGTACAAGTAAGTAACCCACACTGATGCCGAGGTCATGATGTCTAAACTTTTTCCTTTATATGTCAGAAAGTTAATTTAGTGAGGTGCTACCTTGATAGTAAAATGTAGCTGCTTAAATATCTTATAAAGGCATGGTGGAAAGCCTGACTCCTGACGTAGCTAACCTAACAGAAAATAGACTTTGTTTTCCTTTTTTAGTTTCTTGCTTTATTAGATTTCTCACTCTCACAGATTATCCAAAAACTACCCATTGATTGATCGCCCGTAGAGCTGCATTTGGTGTAAAGAAAAACTTCACAGCTTTATTGGCTCCCAGGAGACAAAACAAACATAACAAGATATTCGTATTAATACAAACAATGCAACAAATGAGAAAACCATCACATTTAAATAAGATGGTAAAATCAGTCCAGTGTACATCCCAGCCTCTGATATAGCAGACATGGCAGTTCAACTGTTCACCAGTGCTCTCAGGCACGGGTCCCTCTGGGAGTTGTGTTATTGCTTACAGCATCTCATCACCACAAACAGTTAACCTCAGGAAATGCCACCGAGTAAAACTTTCAGAACTCAGTTGAATGGAATTTCACTGCAGCTTCACAACTGTAAATGTAAAGGTTGAGATTAGTCTATGTCTTCAAAAAATATTTTGAACGAGGGTTTTTTTTTTTTTGGTACTTTTTGTGTATGCTTGGACCTGGAATCTGTTGCCTATTTATTTTAGGTCATCATATATCTGATCTTAATAAAGCATTTATTTTGGGAAGAGAAAGTGTGAAGATTCAAACTTTCTGCCATTTTTTCTGAAGACAAAGAAAGGGATGTGTCCCTTTAGCCTAGGCTAAAAAAAACAACCCAATGAACAGTTTTATTTTTAAAGAAAGAAACTTTCCCTCCCAGCACAAATACACCCACGCGTGCCACGAATATTTTTTTCAAAGGAAAGCTAATGCCCTCTTAGCTTCAGTACCAGTTTTCAGAAAGGTACCAGTTCTGAGGAAAGCAAGCTGGCAAGTTCATTCTCGGTGTTCTTTCCTCCAGAGTCTTCATCAGAAGATGCTACCAGCTTGTTTGTTACAGAGTAACATTTTCTTCACAGTTTCTTATAATAACTATTTTAATAGAAAAGTCACTTAGGCCCAGTGGGAAATATGGACCTTCTGAAATGCAGTGGGAGTCTTATAATCCTTCTCATCTTGCTACCCTCACGCAAAGGCTAGGAAATTTATTTTCTGCCATTCTGGTGATAGCCTTTTCTGGTGATCTCTGTGATGGGCTACTAAATCAAAGTGAAGCTGGACTTGGTGGCCGTGTGATTCTTTTGAGGCCCATAAGAGATCTGACAGGTCTGAGAATCACATCACTTTCCAGGTCTTGCATCCATTTTCCACTGGATAGTGAGGTCGAAAAAGGCTGAGGGGACTGCCTTTTCATTCTGTGTTTATAGTGTTCAACGGGCATTTCTTGGCATTCCTGCTATTCTACAGGAAAGAAAAAACAAGACTAACTTATAAATTGTTGCTGCTGTTGCACCCGTCACGTTTCAGTGGGTTTGTGAGCTTGCATGCATGACTGCAGGCTCTCTGCCAATGACATCTATGTTGGTCTTTTTGCACACTTGACCATCGATCACCCCACACGCTCACGACAACAGAGCTTTGTGTGGAAGATCAGGGGTTGTCTGTGTGGGTCCCGTTTAGATCCCCTCTTTCATGGGTAGGTCAGTGAGACACATAAAGGAGCAACACATACATACTTAAATAATAAAATTTAAAAAGTAGAACTGAACTGACTTTAAAAGAATTTGTGAAGCATAAAGAATTTTCTTCTCCTAGAGGAGGCATTCACAGGTTACTACACATCTTCAAAGAGTTGCACTTGCAGTCATGGTGTATAATGCCAAGTTATTACTACACAAAGTAAATTTTAAAATGATGACTCTTAATTTCTTGCTAAGGTGTAGGAAGATATTTCATAACCAAGTGATATAACATTTCGTATTACTTTCCAGCTGTGTATTCTCAATATTACTTGCTTGAAATGCCTGTGTCTGTGCACAGAATTATATGGACTAAAAACTTTGAAAAAAGGCAGGGTGTAGTGTGCTGAAAGAGATTTCAGAAATGATACATAGGAATGAGATGAAGTACGGTAGAAGTGTAGCAGAAGTAAATTAAAGGTAGGAGTAAACCTGCTGTTCCTCTTCCCTGGGCAGAAGGAGGTCTAAACCTCAGCAGCTTTATTCTGGAAGATTTTTATCATTCTTTGAATACTTAGGGACACTAAACTCCCTGAATAAAGAAATCAGATTAATCCATTCTAATTAGGGATATTCCTGTTGCTGCTGTCTTGTATCACTTGAGGCAACTGGGAATCTATAAGTAACAAGCTTATTTGATTTGTATTAACTGCAGTTAAATGGACACATGGATAAGAACTCTATTAAAAAATCAGTGTATGCGATTTTGGCTGCTGAGTCTCTGTGGGCTTTCACATCTCGGATGGCATGGAGCCCGAGGTTTCTCTCCCGTGATCCTATTGAGCTTGGACGTGGCTTTTTCTACGCCCCCACCCTTATGTCCAGAGTTATGTACATGTTTCCACATATTAAAAATGCAGTCTATACTGCTCAGATTTACAACGCTAATCCTCTCCAGACGTATCCATCACCAGGTCTATGTACACTCTGAACAGTACCATTCCAGCCAGCTAGTTCCTCTGGGCTGGTTCTGTACTGGCAGAGAACTTGCATAAAACTACAGTGATATTTTTTCCTGCTCACTTCTCTTCTGTACCTCCTCCTACAATTGCTGTAATCCCTTTAACCCCACAGAAACCTCCAACACTCTACTGTTGATAAATTGGTAGGTCGGATGGCCTTTCACCTGCTTGTCACCGCTGGAAAAGTGCTAATGGACATTTGTAGATAGGATTGTGACCTGACCAGAGGCTCAGTTTCTGCTGTGCAGGCATGGGCTTGTCACACAAAGCCTCTATTCCATACCCTGTCTGTCCGTATACTCTTTTGCATACACACTGACCCCAGGAATAGTTTCTGTGTTTTTTTCAGGTCAAATGTTATAAGCAGATGTTCTTATTAGAACATCTTATAGTCCATGAGCTCAAGGACTTGTTTCATTCTGTTATCCTGTGTATGTGGAGTAACCCCTGTACAGACTTGTGATAGTGAGAAGGGAAGTTGATCAACTAAAACCAAACAAACAATAACCCACAACAAACTACATCCCTCCCCAAAAAGAAAAAAAGCCCAAACCAAAAAATGAACCACAACCATTATTTGTCACTCCTTGCTGGCAGTCAATTATAAAGAAGAAACTTTGAAAGACTGCATGTCAGCAAGGACAGGAGGGGCAGCAGTGCAGATGCACTGCCTGGGTTCATCCATCATTACCTAGCAAATGAGCCGACTAGCTTGTGGGCAGGTACAGAAGCCCTGGCAGGCAAGCAAGAGAAGAGATTATTTTTGCACATCTTCTGTGAATCTCCAGGGAATTCAGTGGCGTTCCTTATCTCAAAAGCTTGTAATTAAGAGGATGGCATCTTTGGGCTAGAGAATTCCGGAGAAAATCATTTTCACAGTACCTAGAGGGCTCGATGTTGTGCTTGATGACAGATGGGAAACCTTTATGAAGGCTCCATAACCTCTTGCCCTCAGAGACTGTACTTTTGACACTGCAGAAATTGGGAGGATATAGATGTTTTTACTCGGGTGATCGTGTGGTGATTTTTTAAAACAACGAGTCATTTATTAAAGTATTTTAATGAACTATACAAACAGTGAAAACCTGGCAAAGCTTGTGTCATTGCTGAAAGCGAAAACATAACTATTAACTATAGAGTGTTTTTTGCTTATGGAGACTTTTCTGTTGCACGCAAATAAGATATAGGAAAAGACTAGCAGACAGAATTTCATGTTTCATCTTTTCAGAGCGTGACCTCAGGAGTGTCATGCCACTTCCATTAATCCTTTTCTCAACTTAAAGATCCCTGTGAATATGAATAAAGTTGTACTTTAAAAACGAAAGAAAGAGAGAAAGAGAAAACAAAACTCATTCACATTCCGAGTCTGCTTTCTGTCTCACACGTATTACATTTCACAAAACAGATAGAAACAATAGAGCTTATTAAGAAAAACTTGTTTTGAATGGCAAATTAAGCATAATGAAAATACACACGTTTTTACAAGTAGTTATTTTTTACACCAATTGAATATTTTAAACCTTTTTAAACTATGTACTTGTCTCTGCAAAATGTTTTTCTTTTAGCTCATTTGCACCATATCACCCTGCTATATATTTTTATTTAAAATTTTAATTTGGTCAGTTCAGAAACCTGGATAAGCACAGTACCTTGTCTGCGGCCAGGCAGTAACCAATAGGGATGCCCTACCCTGGATATTTATGAGCAATATCAGTGCTGGTTTCTGGGCTGAACAGGCTGATGCATGGATTGCTCCACATTATGGCTTCTTAGGCAGGGAAAAACTTATTATAGCAGAGAAAATATCTTGGCATTCATTTTTGATCCAAATACCTTTTTAGTGCCGTGTAAATCATCAAAATAGATATACAGTTTGTTTTCAACTTGAAAAATTATATGAAATGAAGAAACAATCCAAGAATCTTTTAATGAAAAGTAAACTTGACCTAATGAAAACTTATCTCTGCTTTTTATCCTTACGTACAAATGTATTGGTTTGGCACGACCTGGTTTTTGGTAGTAGGGGCCACAAACAAACCACAACTATAGTAAAAAAAAAAAATACAGACAATAGCAAACCAAGTTTTTATCTCCATCCCCCATATCTCTAAATTCAGAAGCACAAAAAAAAAGGGTGCAGAGTTTATCTCAAATTTTGCTTTATACTGTAAATGTCTTCCTAATATGCACAAACTTATGCATCTAGTATATAAAATCTCTTAAAACATAAAGGACTCAAATATAGAGCATTAAGGTGGACTGCATTTTTCTATTTCTTAGGTATTACAGCGATCTGGGAATTTATTTTTACAGCCTGAGATGTCAGTATGCCACAGAAGCATGAAAATCTCACCATCTGTATGCTCATGGACAATCTCATCAAGTACACTCAACGACAGACTTAGAATAACAAAATTTAAACGCTATTACTACCGCCTAGCTGTACATGCACTCAAATCTACTTTAAATAGCATTCAACCTGAGTTATCATGCTGCTTACCTCAGGCCTAAACCAGTTTATTCCCTTTCAGTGTTTTCCTATTCCCATGAATCCTGCTGTAAACCAGACACATGCTATTTGAAATAACATTTGTTTAATTAAATGTGAGGTTACACACAGACTTACATCATTTAATTTGGCCAAGTGCTGATCCATAACCCAGTGAAGGTTCAGGAGTCGAGCAACGGCTTCACCTGGCAGTTTACCTAATGTGCTGGGCAATGTCCTTCTGGATACGTGTTTCTTGTCAGTGCCAGAAAGCAAGGATATGTTTTAGTTGGAACTCTGTTACAACAGACACTACATAGTTTAGATTAACTCCTTTCAGTAGTACAGCATCAATGTGTTATTGCCTTAACATAAAACATACAGATTATGTAAATCTGTAATAAATACTATTTTGAAGTGTATAGTAATCAAAAATCTTTCAGGGCAGGATGGAATGGAAACTGAGAAATATTGGAGAGTAAACATTCCAACGCTCATTCCTCTGCTTCTCCCTGGCAGAGTGGAGCACTTACTGTAGCTGGGCTGTTAATGCTCCAGCCCCGGGGCTTGCCCTGGGAGTCTTGCAGAGCATGGACTTCCCGGGAAAGCTAGGGCCAAAGAGATCCCTCAGAAAGCGTTTCTGCTGTCTCTGCAGACCCTGTTGCACTGTTTGTGGAAAGGAACGGTGGTTCCTGGTCTGAGAGAAGGCCAGACCTTTCAGTGCCTCCTCACAAGGCGCACACTGTGTACACGCAGAGTCATTCAGGCTTGCAAGGCCAAGCAATCCGAGAGGCAAAAGGCAGCGGTGAAGAGAGGCCACTTGCTTACTGCATGTTTTAGCATTCCGGTCTCTAGTTCCCGTGCAGAGCTGAGAGGGCAATGGAGCCCCTGGAGTCCATCAGTAATTGGCACAGCTCTGCACTTCCCTCATCTCGGCGGCCTGGTCTGGGGTGCGGCAATAGATTGTCTCTCACTGGGCAACCTGCTGGCTGCCGGCTGTGGCCTGGCCTGCGGCGGGGCGGGCACAGCCGGGAGGTCAGCCCGCAGCGCCCGCGGCGCTCGCACCAAGAGCTCCTCGCCTCTGCCCCTTGCGGGGAGCGCACTGACGGGCTACTGCCAGCCCGGGCGCCGAGGGCGAGGTCTGCAATCTACCACTGATACCCAGCAGCCTGCTAGGTCCCCCGGTGCCGCCAGCCCCGCTGCGCGGCCCGCGGGAGCTCTCTCTGGGTTACCACCTATGCCGGGTGCGGTGCGGGCTGCTGCGGAGGGGCCGGGTAGCGTTGGGCTTGCCATGCGGCCAGCGAGAAGGAGGGATCGCGGCAGGCAGGCAGGCGGAGGGAAGGAAGGAAGGAGGCCGGGCTGATTAGCATGCAGCAGCGCTCGCAAGCCCGGCTCCATTGTTTTAACACCTCCCCTCTCCTCCGCGCCAATCTGTCACCGTTCAGCAGGCGAACGCTGCTGCCTCGAATGCTGCTCTTCTCAAATGAGACGGATAATTAGCTGCCCCGCACGAATGGCGCACTCTTCTCACCCCTGATTGCTATCACCTTCTTGCTCCTGGCAGTTTTGACACCTCGTAATCAGCCTGCTGCTTTTTCTCTTTTCTTTCCCTATTTCTGATTTTTTTCTCCCCCTTCCTTCTTTTTTTTTATTTTTTTCCTTTTTTTTTCCTTTTTTTTTTTTAATGCAATCCCAGTTGCCATTTGGATTGAGACTCCTCTGTTGAGTTAACCTTGTATGATTGCGGGGGAAAGGGGAATGTACCGTAGGGAGGGGAAGAAATCGCCTCCTCTGAGTCTCATCTGCTGAGAGAACCATGGGGTGGGGGTAGCAGCATCTCGGCTTGATCCTCCAGTGCTTTTGTTCGTAAGGGGTAACAGCCTCTCCTGAGCATCCTCTGAATTAATATTATCTCGGATGGGGAAGGATGTGTTGAGCGTGTTGTGTGTTGAGCGACTCCTCCGCTCAGTTAATGGAGAAAAGACTGCATTTCTCTTGTCTGGTTAGATATAGCCATACGGGGAAGGGATTTTAAAAGCAAGTTCACAAGGCCAGGAAGCTCCCTCTTCCTCCCGGTAGGCAGGGGAAGGAAGGTAACTTCCTCAGCTTCTTAGGGCGAATTCACGTTTTCATGGGAGTCGGAAGAGAGATCTCATTGGAGTGCGAGATCGGAGAGGGAACTTCTTTCCTTCTGATTCTAGAGAAATAAGAAATCTCAGTTAATGCTCTGGTGATTTCTGCGAGATTTTTAAAAAACAGAGGACTCGTGGAATCTGTCATAGGAGCGTTTTCCTCTCCTCTAACAAGCACTGACAGTCTAATTACTGGAGCTACGAGCAGCTGTCGAGTTAGCCGGAGAGACAGAGGAGCTACATGTGTTCTACCCGGCCGCCGGCACCGAGCCCTCGCAGCAGGCTGAGGCAGCCGCCCCGCCGCAGTGTCCCTCAGAGAGCTCCCGATAGGAAACGGGAGCAGTTTGTTTCCCTGCGAGCGCTGCCTGTGAGCGCGGGGGGTTCACGCGTCGCGCACCGTCAGCGCGGGGCGGGGTGACAAGGAACTCGTACGGGAGCCCTGAAACTGCTCCAGCCCCGGGGCTGCCCTGGCGAGGGCTCCGCTGGCCCTGGCAGAGCTGGAATTCGGTAGAACACCTTGGCACGAGTTTGCGGCTCTTTCTGTCCTCTCAAGTTCCTTCCACCATATTTATGATTTTTAATGACATCCTACTTCCCATTTGGATTCAACCTCCTCTGCCGGGTTGAGCTTGTGTAGAAGAGGGAGGGAAGGGGAGGAATACTGAGCCTCCTCTGGTGAGTGTAATAAAGCAGATGTCCCTGCTGGCAGCAGCAGCCGCCTCCAGGAAAGCTGTATAAGGGGGGCCCGTTCAGGGACCGCGCTCGCCTCCCACTTCGAGTCGCTCACAACTGCTTAGCGTGAGATTTATTTATTTATTTATTTATTGTTTATTTAAAAACTAAACTAGTGCTCCTCGCAGTGGTCTGATCGGCGAGCCTATCTGGATGCCCTCAGGCAGCAACAGTTTTACGCACGCAGGATTAAACAGCTTCCTAAAACGCAGCACTAGGCAGGAGCCCTCACAGTGGGAGCTGGATGGGTTCTGCCGGTCGACGAGGCTTTGGTCAACCGCGTTCCCCCACCTCCCGCCGCGCCCTGGCCGCGGCGGGCCCCAGGCTGCCTCCAGCAACAAAGAGCCGTGTCCCCGCGCGGGGACCGGGCTGGGCGCAGCGCTCCCGGCTCTGCCAGCTCAAGGGCTCCTGGGGAACCGCATCCACGCGCGGGGGCGGCGGGGAGGGAAACAGATGACTTTATTTTCTTCAAAGGTGACTCGCAGTTTGTGCCTCTCTTAAGAACGCGAGCTTCTGAGCTCGAATTTCACGGCTGAGAGGACGAGTCGGTGCTGTGCGTCGGGCTGGCTGGAGATGCGCGAGTCCCCTTCTCTCCTCCCAAGGCTGGAACTTGTGCCTCTCCCGGGCACCACCCCCAGCCGTGCTCTCCGGGGAGGTGCTTCGCACTCCGCACGGCCGAACATCGCCTCTGCAGCGCTGCGCACCGGCACGGCTTAGAGCTCCGAAGAGTAACAAACTCTTCCTCCAGGTCATGGAGCAGACGTGCACTGTACAGTGCTGTTTATTACAGTACACTCTGCTGACAGCCCGTCACAACCATGACATGTTTAAAATAGAGAAAATAATTGCAGAAAAATCCACTTCTAAAAATTACGCAGGTGTTAATTCTTCCAGAAATTTGTCACCTGCAAACAAATCTTTAAAAAGAAAAGGTGTTGTGCTTTGCAGCTATGAAAATATTAATGCTAATTATCAATATCAGGGCTAAACTCTATATTCAGTTCAAATGCAAAAGGCAAGCACCCTTTATCATTAATTTAAAATACTTGGCAACAACCCTATTTTTAAATTTTATATCAGTAAATCCAGAAAATGTGCAAACTTTATCAGACTTCAATATTTCAACTAAACACAGATTTTAATTGTATTGAGAAAGCCACTATATTCAGGTTAAAAAAAATTCACAGAGATTTGGGTGATTAGGTTTTCTGCTTTCCTTTCTAGTCTGTATCAGACTTGGGCAATCCATCATAGCAGACCAGAAGGGAAGGCAAATAATCTTCGGTATTATTAATTTTGGGGAAATTTTAACCTTTTCTATCCTTCATATTAATATAACCTATTCCCTGAAAGCATTTTTAGTAATTATTAATGCTATAAAGGTACATGAACACAATAATTATTTTTTTATAACATGTAACAGATATTCATAAAATCATTACTGTTCCATTTTGACAAAAGGGTCATTTATATGTTACTTTTGATTACTTGCTTTAGTAAAAAACTCATCTGGGAAAGTCAACTATTCATTTATGTTTCTAGTGAACAAGCCTGTCATAATTCTGGCACACCTGGATTCAGTTATTAATTGATAATTTTACAAGAATATGAATTAAGAGGTTCATTATTTGGAAATTATACAATAGAAATTAAAAGTGAGGGCCTATTTCTCTTCCTGTTTACTTCAGGGAGATCATAATCACATCACTGGATATTGTCAAAAAAATCCTAGCATTACACCAAATTTTGCCAGCCAGATTAAGGTAATAATCCTGCAAGTCTACATTCATAAATACAGTCACAACTTCAGACCTGTTTAGGCAAATATTAATTGGGAAAAAAAAAGTATTTGACATCACTCTCAAAGTTAATAGTGAAGCATAATAAGCAGTAATGTGAATTACAGTACTGAGTGACTTAGTTTCATTTTGCCTTGTCAAAAGACAACTAAAAATGTGCTTATTTGACAAACAATTTCAGTCATGAGTTCTTGTTACAAGAAGTCTTAATTCTTAAACTCTTATCATATCTATTGAATAAGAAAAAAGTATAAATGTATGCAAAACAGTGAACCATTGAATTCTCATACATTAAGACTGTACTTTAAAGTGGGAATTGAGATGCCGAAGAAAATCTTCCTTAGATGTTAGAGATGGTGGGAAAACTTCTCGACAGAATTCACATATTCCACACTGATTCAGTTCAGAGTCTGCATGTGCTTGTGCCAGCAAATCATTGTCTTGAGGCTGCCAAATGGGCTAAAAGAAACAGAAAATTATTATTGCTGAGGTTTACATTATGCTGTAGTTTATATTTATACTAAAAAAAAATACCTGCCTCTTTAAATTAGGATTCCTTTACACCTGCCTGGACAGAGACATTAACTAGAGAGTTCTCATTTAAGAAAAGCAAGATAGGACTTCGGGTTTTTTTTTAAAGTTCTATAAACACACTATCCTTGCAAATATTCAAAAATACCTTGGTATCTATTAACGATAAACATTGCTATGAACAGAAGTCTGTAATATCAGTCTGGTACATACTAAAGCTTGTCTTTAACTGCATTTCAGTATTTTACTGTAGAAATCATAGTATACAATAGCCATTTAGCAGAAATGAGAAAATACATTTTTACCTTAGAATAAAATGTTTCTTGTACAGAGTTAATATGATTAATATTTTACTTCCACTCTTATTCACATATAACTTGTTTGCAGTTTAATTCCAAAATTACTACCATGTCAAGGCTTAAGGTACTTATTTGCTCTGGCTGCCTTTTAGTATAAATGTGTCACAAATAATCTTGTTTGGGATCCCTCCTGCCATGACGGTGTCAAACTCACTGGGACCATGTGAATATCTATCCATGCATTCAGGCAATTCTATAAACTACATTGTATTTGGTTCGGCAGCTGCACTGCTTTTGGTCCCTGAGCTAGTTAGTTTCAAGCTAGCAAGTTTATTCAACACAGGAATTCAAGGCACTTAAGCCCAGAGTCTAAGTATACACTATACCAACAAGGAATCAAAAAGTCTTCTATCAGTTTTCAAAGTTAAAACTTAAGTTTCATAACTTTAGTATTAGCAACACAAGATCAAATAGTTACATTATATGGCCAGGACAACCAGGTTGTGAGTAAAACGAAAACCAAATGCATCCTGTTGTGAGTACAAAGTAGAAAGAATGGCAGCAAGCTGCTATGAGCTCTATGTGGGGATGGAGCTTAGAAGAGAGTGTGCCCTACAGGGTTTTTTTGGCTCAGTTTTTTCCTCTTGCTTCACTCATACATGGGAAGGAAGGCAAGGAAGAATACAAAGTCATTTCTTTAGAAGTTTTAAATTTCTTGATACTGATACCCAAGATTTTTAATTTTCAATTCTTCTTTAAATTTCATCATGCCAAATAGAATCTATTGTTTATTTCTCCCACAGAAATCCACTGTACAACTAAGCTGACTTTCACAGCGGTTAAACCTTCTGTTTAAACCACCCTGAACTTCTTGGGAGTCAATTTCCTGCCCATTCTGTATTTAAACAGTGTTTGGCTTATCACATAGCAATAGCAGACTTACTGTCTTTCATTATGGTCAGCAATCCATATAATTAAATTGACTAATTAGTAATTAAGTGCAATCACACCACTTTTTTCAGCTCAAAGAGTCTACTTATTGTATGTTGCTGGTGTAAATTGCATATTAAATCTATCTAGACACTGACACACTTAAACAAGTTAACACACTTAAACACACTACATAAATGTGTTTAGAATTATTTGTTTCTGATATGATGTAAAGTACCATTTGAAAAAAAGATAAAATAGTATTGTAAAAACTATTTGTCATCTTGGAAACATAAGAAGGGGAGGTACCTATCCAGCAACCCACACACGGAGGCACTTAACTTCCATTTTTTGAGTGCTAAGCTTGTGCTTAATATCCTTGCCAGAACAGGGATCTATTTAAGCAGACAATCCATTTCAAAAACATTAATACTGAGATTAATAGACTACTGAATTGCTTTTAAAATCATGAACATACTTAGAAGTATTTTTGGTGGAAACAACTCCCTCAAACTGCAAATACCAATAAACATGTGCATCTATATGAAAGTCTCAGCTAAATGTAGTCTGTAAAATCCTAGGTTCACTAATATCCATGTTTATTTTAATCCACTGCTCTTTTCAGTCACGTTTTTTTTTTAAAGTTACATTCTAAGAAAACAGTACTGAGTTTTTAGATTTAGTATCCACATAGAAGGAAAGAGCTAAATTTATTACACCAACTGAGAGCAGTTCCAAGAACTTGCTGTTGCCAAATCTATTGCATTTATGGGGTTTTCCATTTTATAAGTTAACATATGTAGTAAATACTTGAAAGTTTTATCTACACAAGGAAAAAAAAAGAGGTATACAATTCTCTCCTTTTTGGTTTTTCCTTCATTTTTGGAAGGGATGATAGAAGCTGTAAGCAGCATAACCACCCCCTAGAAAGGTGGTAAAAATACTAAGAACAAGTTTATACATAAATTTTGCTAAGGTTAACACAGTGAAAAGGGCATGTATACAAGTAACTTAAAAAATTACTCTTTTAATCTACATATATATTATCTGTGACCAAATCTTTAGCAAAATTTACAGTCAGAAAAATCCTCTAGAGCTGAGTCCAATTAATTGTGAAAAATGCTTAAAACCTAGTTTGAAAGCAGCTGAATAAAGGTGATGGATATTTAAATATACTGCTATACACAGATGTACATTTAATGGATTCTAATGTAATACTGGCTTGTATCAAACAAACTTCTGAATAAGAAATAACATTTTAATCAATGCAGTGCTATTGTAGATATGACTTTCAAATACTACGCTGTTCACCATTAGCTTTCTTTTTCTCTGCATGCTAGCATTAATACATTTTTCTCCACAAAACAGATCATTCACATTTTAAATGCTGGCTCCAAATTAATTTCTTTATTTTGCAGAAATACCAATGGTCAAAAGCTTACTGCTATTCAACCACTGTTCTGTACTTTTTAAGCTGCAAACTCCCCTATCAATTTATAACCATATACCAGCTGTTTCTCTTGCTGTAATGTACAATGCAGGGTGCCATCTATTGAAAAATGAATACACAGACTAACTAGTAAAAGAACAGGCTGGAGAGGGAATTAAAAAAAAGAGGATAGTAACAAGCAATGGAGTGAATTCTTTGCAGTTCCACAGGAATTCTACTAGCAGTAAAATAAATGTGGTAATTTGTTTAATTTAGTCACCACTTTAACTGGGCACCCAATGAAAAATACAATAAAAACTGTAATTAATAAGTTGGTAAAGAATTGAGATCTCTTACATTACAAATAGATATTTAAAATAACTTTTGAAAAAATCAAGCTTATAGCAGCAATCTTTCAATGCTTTAAAATTTTCACTCGAAAGGTGGTTTGCAATAGAAAATTAAACTAGGCTGAGTAAATTTTAGGAGAAGAAAACATTAAAGCTATAATGGCCTACAACACTTTCTAAATGCTCGTTCTGCAGGTCATGCAGTGACCAAAAGGAGAGGTAAAGCTCTTCTGCTGCATGTACCTTATCATTAGGAAAGAACATAAATTTCATCCATCTAAATGGTAAAAATAGGTGAATTCCACCCTCACAGAATTCCGAATTATCACTATTTGCTTGTTCTTTAAAATTTGTCCTTTCACAAGGTACCAGACAACCCACAGAAATAAAAAACCAAACAAACACAAAATCAGTCTATAAAGCTCCACAATTTTGCCATCTTTCATCTGAGATAGGATGATACACAAAATAAGCAAAGTATTCAGAGACATGAGTGTCCTAACATGCCAGTATATTTTACTGCATTACAGCTACTGGGCCTTGTTTTCAGAAGCTCTCATGGACTTCAGGCTGTAATTGAAATTTAAGCCCAAATTACATACATAAACCTAAAATAAACTATTTTAGCAATCTTTCCTTCATTCAAAAAAATAATTATGTTTTTTTCCTACAATCTCAAAAATTTAAGCTTCTTAGAGCAGAGGAATAGGGTGTTGTTGATACCTCAGATTGAGACAAAAAGTAGCTTTTTTTCATAGTGGAAGTATTTATCTGTTTAGCTTTTTAATTGGTTCATTTTTCCAATTGTCTGCTGTAGATGAAAAACAATTAAAACAAATGTGTGCCCTATACAGCTGAGATCAAGGGTAGAAAGAAAGCAATCTAGGGGGCAATTTAGGATTAATGACAGCTTTGAAATAGATATAGAAGCAATTAATATCTAGATGAAGTGAAATTTGTAAAAACATCCAGTGCTTATGTCTGCTTATATTCCTGATGTTTCACTGGAAAAGCATCTTGAACACATTCTGCAGTATTAAGAAGAAGAAATGACATGAGATATTGCCTTAAAAAAAGACTGATCAGCTTCCTTAGAGAATATATTAATCCAGTCTCAAAGATCTTTGCAAAAGGTGTGTCTGAACCATTGCCATTTTTTGAAATGTAGAATAGTTATAGAAAGATACCTGATGAGGACCTCTGACGGTTGTTCCAGCAGCTTCTAAAGAAAAAATTACTTCAGGTACACCCTGGTTTGTGTGCTTAGGTACAAATGTGAAACCACTGTCTGTTGTTTTTAAACATGGTTTGTCACAGATATTTTCTATGGGCATCTTTGCATGATCTGAGGGGTTTGTTTTGTCAACAGTAGTTAAACTTTGTAAAGCTGAGGTCATGAGATCAATGCCATGAGCTTCAAATGAGTTAGGTTCCAATTTACTGAGGTTAACAGCACGGTCTCTGTGCTCCAGGTTAAAATGATGATCTTGAAGCATGTTTTCAGATATAGCAGTACAAGGAATTGCTGGTTTTTCCTGAGTGCTCTGCAAGAAAGCAGAGTCATTGTCTGTAGGTGGAAACTTGACATTAAATTTAGAAAGTGATTCTACAGAGTTGTTGTCCTCATCTTGGCCCACTCCTCTTGGTGTGATAGATGTGATGCATGATGCACCTCTATTTATATCCTTTATAACCCGAGGCTTAAAAAGCTCTTCTGCTTGTTCATCAGTTTTATCTGTGCACTGTATCGGCATGGAAAACTGTATTTCTGTGAAGAAAGAATGAAGAAAATATTAAATAGTCCACTTAAATATAGTTATTAAAAATGTGGTGTTGGTGTACTTTTTTTGTCTTCCTTCCCTGTTTTTTAAACTTCTATTTTCTCTTTAAAATCAGATTGAGTTGTAGTTCTCTTTCACAAACATTAGTTCTGACACAAAATCTATCAGAACAGAAATAAAAGGAAATACTTCCAGTAATTATATTTCTCTTTGATTTATGGCTATAAACATTTTCATTTTATTGAAAATTATGTTGTCCCATACTCTTAACACATACTTGCATATTCACTGAAGTGTTCTGGCAGAAATAGAAGCTGGAACCCAAATCACTTCACACAGTGCCAAGAACATGCTAGGCACCATGAGCACGATTTTAGAAGGTATTCAGGTACCCAACTCCCACTGGTTTCCAAATTAGTTAAATATTTAAACTGAATAGCTATTCAGAAATGGGACCCTGTTTTCCCTTTGTTTGAAGAATTCACCCTTCATTTTTGGCAATATTTAATAAAAATGGTAATGGTTACTCCTAACCAGGTGAGAGAATAACTTCAGTAAAAACTGTACAGCAGCCTTCTGACAGTGGAACATGGAAGTAACAAATCAAACTTTAAATCTGTATAGCTTTTGTCATGTATATCTTTATACACAGTTGATTTAAGCACTTCTTTTATTATCTATATGGCTTACATCACGTATGGCTTTTCACACAGTTGAGTTAGGCACTTTGTTGGGAATCAAAACCATTCTTGTAATGTAAGTTGCCAAGCACACTTCTTCCAAAATTCCCACCCCCAAATAATGAAGTTATTAGAATACAATCAGACTACCACAATACAGTTCAGACAGGGCAATTTGAAGCAACGAGATATCTGTTAGCACTTCATGTAACAAAACTTCAGTAATGGATGACCTAAATTAAAATCAAGTTCTGAAATCAACATCTTTTGCTTCAGCTATGTGCATTTGGCAGGTGTTTATTGAAATCACTTAATAAGAGTCTGATCCTACTATTAAGAAAAGTTAGTAGAGAATACCCATAGTACCTTACATTGCATTAAAGGTAAGCATTAGCAGAACTGGACATTCAGGATTTCTTAGTTTCAAAAAAACCTATGTCTATGTCCTATGTCTTCAGGAAGTGTTGGATTAAGCTCTTGTCCCATATAAGAAAACAGTATTTAAAAGTCTGCACAAGGAAGTCTAGAAAATAAGTCCTCTGCCTCTCCTCAGTCCTGCAGTTTTGCTCTAACAGATATGGGGCTAGAGGCATTCACAGCAGACATCTTTTGAACTGACAGCTAAATTAAAAGTAAGCAAGTGCTGTCATTCACACAGTATGATGGGATATCACATGTAGTAAGTGCCTGCCTCTCACTCCAAGGGACAAAACAATTACAAGAGCCATTGATGTGATGACTGTCTTTTATAGCATGTGATTTGGAGCATTCGTCATAGAATGCCAAAACTGGCGGTGCGTTTTCTTGGTGAAATACTGAGCACCATGTGAACAGACTTGAAAAAGGCAGATGGTAAACAGTGGAAGTACTTCTATGTATGTGTAATTTGCAGTATTTTCAAATATAAAGCAAAGCTTTCAAACAGTTGAATCACAATAAGAGCTTAAGTATGATATTACCAGTTTCAGGTTCTGGCTTTATCTTAAATATACTCAGTTGGTCTGTTTGTTCTCTGGCTAGCATACATATTCGACGACACTCTTCTTTCATGTCCTGGAAAATAGTCTCCAGATTCTCTCTGGAAAATCAAAATTGTAAATTAAAGAGTCAACCAATTCAGCTTGTTGTGACCTTTAATCTAGTCACACCCACAAACGAGAGAAAAACAATAGTATAAGCTACTTTTCTTGGATATCTTGTTCCTCAACATATGTATACATATTTTTGTTCCCCTCAGTAAAAGCAAGCAGAAAAAGGAAAAGAAAATGTTGTCAAAGAGTTGCTTAGTCATATCATACACATATATTTTTGAACACAGGAACTGACCCTGCAAGGACCACCCCCAAAAATCCAGCCTTTCAGTTCTTTCAGTCTTTCAGGTATTTTGTAGAAGAGTTTCCACCTCAGTTCTAGGGAAAATAAAATGCTGCCACTATGAACATTAATTGTTTGCTGTCATTGCCAGTGCACTTGAGACTGCAGAAGAAGGAATACACAAGCATTTGTTACAGCTCTTTTCTTCTCTGTTTACCTGGCATTTTGGGGAGGAGTTTGTGAACTCATTCCCTCTGGTTTCATACAATATGATATAACTTTTCTTTTTATTCTGAGACTTTTACTGTATTATATCTTTTCCACAATATCATATGGGAATCTGATATTTAGTTATCTGCAGTGAGAATGGTAAAAATTGTTCATGCTGGTGTGAGTTTATTTCCTCAAACGCACTCTTATTTAGCTACTGATGCATCCATAAAATTCCACTGTGAAATTTTAATAAACTTGCTGAGTAATTTATATTCTTAAGCACAATATAATGGATTTTATAAATGAACTTCAAAGATGAAAAAGTGAAGTTGGATTTGCGTTCTTTGTTGTATCTTTTCATCAGAAGATCTCAAAAGGAATTTTTCTTTAATCCAGTGAATTACTTTCTTTTTTATTGCTTATTCATACAGCAATCTGTGTTCCTACTTCAGTTGTGTTTCTCTTTCTGACAAATAGACACAAATGTCTATTTGTATCTCGTCTATTTGAAAAAAAGATCTACAGAAGTAGTTAAAATTATTACTGTTAACACATTCTCATGATCTTCCAGATGTTTTAATAAATAAGAAATAAAAACAAATTAAAGTTTCTATTCAGAAGTTTAAAATATAGCTATGATTAGATGAAGCAGTCTTAATTTGCTAGACATTTGTGATACTATAATCTTACTAGTGTAAGATTACCAGCAATCTTACCAGTCACATACCTCTTTCCAAGAAAACAGTAAAGTAAGGAAGCTATTTGAGAGCAGAGGGACAGAAGACAGGTAAAGGTTTTTAATTTTTAAAATATAAATTGAAAAGACAAGTCTTTCTCACATTACAGTCTTATTTCCTCTCTTTCTTATAATAAAAGAGTAGTGAGCCAGAGTAAAGATCCACGTGGTTCACCTAGCCTATGTATGGGAGTGGTCAATAGCAGATGCCTAGGCAAGAGAATAAGAAGAAAGCAAGAAATTGATACTTTCCCCTAATACTCCCCTAACCTCACCTTAGAGAATCTTCTATTTGACCCCAGCAAAGTTGTTAAAAGTGGCATTACTGGCTACCCTATGAAAAATATAAACCTTTGTTCAATATTTTTCTGAAATCACTGGCAGAAGAGGAAATCTACTGCTTTTGATGCCTTGGTCATAGCAGGGGCTTGCTGCCTTCAACTTACAGATAAACTTGGTTTCAAACTATCTCATTTGGGATGGATCAGGCCAAGAATTATTTCTTCATGCTGCCTATCAGAGTGTTTCCTGGCAGCACAGCAGGCTCCTGTGCTGCCATCAGTTAATCCATAATGGCTGCACATTCCTGTCCAGAAGTTAATGCAAGGCAGTGAATCATTATCCAAACCCCAGCATTAACATCCACTGCCGTTTCCCAGAGTTCAACCTCCTGCTGAAGCCAGTGGATATCTTCCTCCCTCCCAGCTTAGCCCTCCATACTTGTAAAGCCCCAGCTATGAGTCCACATAGTTGTTGGCTCTATTATCTCCCTGCATTAGCTCTTTGACCTTTGATGCTGCCCCCTCCCGACTCCGTGCCCAGCCAGTTCTTAAGGTACTGTGTAGAAAAGAGGGCAATAGCTGGCCTTACTTAATTGCAGAAAAGTCAAAAGCAGATTTGAAAAATGCTGCGGAAGTATTTACCTTTCAGGTGAAATACCAGAGATCCCTAGAGATAATTCAGGCTTATCTGGAACAACTTTCTTACTTTTCACCTTGAAGTAAAATATGAAAATATTGAGCACGTTAGCATATTAATTTTGCGCTTCACCTTGATAAGAATAAAAACGTCATGGGGTCCTTCACCTAGTCCTGTTGAAAGCTCTCAAAGCATTGTCAAAATTACAAAAGCAGTTTGTGTGAAATTGCTAGTTCCTTTTAGGTTAACTTATTAACTCAGTGTGGCATTTCTCTGCTCATACTCCCTTGAAAGGGAACTAGTTCTAAGAATATTGCTTGATTGTAATTAGTTTTCAGTCATGTATAAGGTAAGATTCTGTCTTTTGTATAAGCTTGTTACCCAGCTATTTTACCTCTTAAAAATCAATTTATTCACTGAAAATTTCAATGAACACATCGGAAGCTAATATGTCAGGCGTTCTAGCAGTTTTTAAAATAAGTTATTAACTTTGACTACCACCGTGTGGTTCACTCCAGTATTACATAGTTTTACATCTGCCAGGCATTAAGGGAAGTTTTCATAATAACCAGTCACTAAGCTGCAGTTCCACTAGAGCTGCATTACCAGATGGCCTGAGTAGTTCATATGTGCTCCAAGTCAGACACGAACTTGAGCACGCCTGCCAAATCAGCTGATTTCAAAGATGTGTAAGCTTAGAAATCTGTATAAGCTGATCCATTGCCTATAAACAGAGGCAGGTCTTACCTATAAGGCTGAAGTGCAGCTGCAGCCCCTGTAAATGCGTTTGAGCTGCCTTACACCCAGCAACACAGGATACAAGTCCTTGCCACAGTAAACTAAGCAATGCTTAGGAGGTCTAATAGCAACAAGTTCTGTGTTGCTGTGCTCTTATGTTTACCTGTGTTCACTTTAAATTCCGTAGCTAATATGTAAATACATGGTTAGATTCACATCAATGACTGCACTCTAGCTATCCCACAAGGACAGAATAGCACCCTGGATGCTATTCTGTAACAAAAATAGGGTGACATAAATATGAAAAAATCAAGTCAGTTTTGGTGAAAACTTCCAACTGAAAATTATAAACCAGAAATGCTAATCTGGAATTTTGACAAATATGAAAATTTTCAATACATACCATAAAATAGTTAACATACCAACAAACCAGTAAGTATTTAATGGTGTTCCCTATGTGCTTTGTATAATTCAACAATTTCCTAGTATGATGACATTTAAAATAAATTTATCAGAATAATTAGTATGAATTCCAAACATTTCATGTTTGAAAGAAGTAATAATTTACAAATGTTTGTCTTTTTTATTTTATCTCTACTTGGTTTCTTATCTTACCTCCCTTTTATATGTTGGTGTCTGTATACCCTTTTGTGCTTCATTTAATTCTTGCAATTTGCTTTCCAGATTTCTTATTTTATCATCTTGATTGGAAATAATAGATAAAAGCTTCCTTTCCTTTTGATTGCTTTTGTCCTCAAGTTGCTTCAATTTCATGCTCTCACTGTCTAACTGTTCCTAAAAAATAATTTTAGAAACACCAGTACAATTAATAAATTTGAGGCTTGTGGAATATCACTCTTCAGCAGTCTATAATAAGCTAAATGTAGGTTTTGCATCATAAGTAAGGGTCAGTCTTGTTTATTACATTAATAATTTTCAATTGATAGTGAAGATCTTCTTCTACCACTACACATAGCTGTAATTCATCATAGGTGATTACTCAAAACAACTGTATCTTTATTAAAGTCATATTAGTGTTTATACAAAATAAAGACACTTTCTTGGTGCACTTACTATATAATTTACATCAACATTTTATGTATAATATTTTGCATATATAATACATAAAATAGTATTTAATTAATTTTAATCTTATACCATTTTGACCATGGTGATAATTCCGCAAATTGAGCAAATCCAAGAACACAATCCACACAATCACAGAATACTAGAATCTCTCCAAATAGAAGGGACCCATAAGGATCATTGAGTCCAACTCCCTGCTCCTTGCAGGACTACCTAAACCTAAACCACAGAGCTAAGAGCATTGTCCAGACACTTCGAATTGTGAGAGGCTCAGTGCCACAACAGCTCCCCGGGAGAGCCTGTTCCAGTGACCAACCACAGTCTCAGTGAAGGACCCTCTCCTAATGCCCAACGTGAGCTTCCCCTGATGTGACTTCATTCCATGTCCTTGTGTCCTGTCACTGCTGAGGAGAGGAGAGGAGAGGAGAGGAGAGGAGAGGAGAGGAGAGGAGAGGAGAGGAGAGGAGAGGAGAGGAGAGGAGAGGAGAGGAGAGGAGAGGAGAGGAGAGGAGAGGAGAGGAGAGGAGAGGAGAGGAGAGGAGAGGAGAGGAGAGGAGAGGAGAGGAGAGGAGAGGAGAGGAGAGGAGAGGAGAGGAGAGGAGCTCCCCATCCACCGCAGCCCTTGAGGGAGTTGTCAACTGCAATGAGATCACCCCTGAGCCTTCTCTTTTCCAGGCTCAACAAACAAGTGACCTCAGCTGCTCCTCCTAATTCTTGCCTTCAAAACTTTTCACCTTCTTGGTCACCCTCCTCTGGACACACTCCAATAGTTTGATGTCTTTTTTTGTGGCACCCAAAACAGCACACAGTGCTTGAGGTGGGGCTACAGCATTGCAGAGCAGAGCAGACAATCCCATCCGTGCCTGGCTGGCGATGTTGTGCCTGATGACCCCCGGGACACAGCTGGGCCTTTTGGCTGCCAAGGCACACTGTGGACTCCTATCAACTTGCCATCAACCCAAACTGCAGGTCTCTTTCTGTAGGGCTGCTCTCCAGCCTCTCATCTTCCAATCTTTATATATAACCAGGATTGTATTGCAAATATTTCAGTCCTATAAAGATTTGTGGAATAAACAGCCCTGGCTGCTCTCACTTTGATGATCCATCTAGTAATTCATGGAACTTTTAACTATGTGGGATTTTTGTGGGATAAAGAAGAAAATAACAAACAATTTTAATATGCTCAAAGATAGTAGCTGCAAAAATGTTCAAGAAACAACTAACAGTTAAAAACTGCTACTATGAAAACCTTATGGTTGTTAGTTTATGAAATCTAGGGAACTGTCTCAAGTGTCACAGAAAGTGTTCCCAAGCCCCATGATTGTCTCTGCAAGAGAATTAAGCCCAAAGGGTTAACTCAAAGAAGAATGTAAGTGAATACAGTCTGTAGACAGGTAGGGTAAGCTGAAGAGGAAAGGAGCAATTAAGTGCTTTTCCAAGATCTTTTGTTTTATTTACAAATGGAATTTACATAGGGTGAGGTTGTGCATTTGGAGATCAGGTGTCTAGGGGCTACCCTACCCTCCTAGACAAAGACAGCCATGCAGGGATAGGTCCAGAGCTGGTTTACCAAGACACCAGCTGCCTAAGCAGGGATGTGTGTACATGCAGCTGACACAACTGTTTAGCCTCAAAAAGTTATACCAGCTGACAAAAAAAAAAAACCTGCAGAAAAATCACTTTGAAGGCCTTGGTTTATAGTCTCAATTGCAACTTTGAATAGCAAATCTACAACAAGAGCTTCAATGCAACTCCAGACTTGGGTGACATCTTAAAGATCCAGATTAAGCCGCTTCTGCTCAGTGACTTCAAAACATTGTCTAAAAATGGCATGTTTCAATCCCAGCAAAACTCTTTAATCCTAACTCTACTACGATTTTCTGACAAGTCAAATTCAATTTCCCATTTAAATAAAAGGTAAAGGGATACAGCTTCTCCTGTGTTTTCCTTCATCATTGTTTGCTGGAAATCCAAACACCTAGGAAAAAGCTTTCATCAAAGATAGCACTTGCCCTTGAGGAACAATTGCATCTTAAGGACAGTATAATAACTCACTGAGCCTGTGATACAGCATAATTTATCTCTTAGAGACTATTACAGCTCCAATTCACATGTGGGCTTTCAAAGGCTCTCAGATAACTGGAGACCCTGCAGTAGTGGCCAGTAGTTGTCCTCCATTTCTTCTACATCTGCAGGAAGTGAGGACACAATTTAAGCAAGCAGGGGAAAAAGCCACATGAGAAGAGCCATGCAACTTGTTACAGTGAAGATGTATCAGTACACGCTGATGGAAATCATCACTCCTATGCACCATAAAGATACCAGGAAAAACACTGGAAAAACATTTACACCTTTAGGGAACTTTCAATAATACAGCTCTTCATAGCCTGATGTTCTTAAGAGTTTCCAATACTGTGCCTGGCAGTTTGCAATGATGTGGTAACCCTTCTAAACTGGCTGAAGATTACAAAGCTAATGCTTGATAAACTTCACAAACTTTATAAATTTCATAAATATGTCACACAGGTCATACCTGCTCAGTTAAGTAGTTGGCCACACAATGGATCTTTTAAGCATGCTGGTATTAGCTGTCAGCAAAGTGGTCACGTATGTATTATGAACAGACCAGTATCTTTTCTTTTGCAGAAGCTTTATAGGATCAGAGGATAACCAAAACTGGAAGGGACTTCCAGGATTCTCTAGCTTCTAATCAAATCAGGGTCAGTTACAATATCTGATCAGGTTACTCAGTTTAGCCTTGAATTTCCCAAGGATGAAGACTGCACTTTTCCCATGCTTGGCTGTTCTCATGGTGAAATGTTTTACCCTATGTTCAGCCTGAACCTTTCCTGTTTCATCTTCCCATTGTCTCTTATACTCCTGCCTTAAGTTTTAGCTTTCATATTTTCCAGATTCTGCACTGCATGAGTAACTCTGAACTTCATATAAAATGTTAGCAAGTTCTCTTCACAGTTTTGTTAGACAAAACAATCCTTTTCCAGCTTGAGAACCAAGGACACCATTGCAGCTTCAGGCCCAAAAAGTGTAAACAATGGCGAACTGAGGAGAGCAATCTGGGAGGATAGGACTTCATAACCTGAAGCTGTAATTGGACAATTAACCCAAATATGTAAAAGTGGGAAAACTCATGGCGAGGGTCCATCTTGGGTGGAGCCATGGCTGGGCTCTTGTATTAGCTGCCCTGAAGCCACCTTTTCTCCAGGCTGGACAGGAGCAGTTTTTACACCTTCTCATGGGATATGTACTCTAGCCCCCAGTTAGCTCAGTGGGCTTCTGCTGAACTCACAGTAGTTTGTGAATGTTTTTCCTGTACTGGAGGTCCCTAAGCCAAATGTATTATTCCAGATGTGGTCCAGTGAATGCTGAATAGAGGGAGACAGTCACTTCCCTGGCTGTGCTAGCTGTGCTCCTGTTAATACAACACAGGGAGCTGTTGCCCTTCTTTTCTGTCAGGACATGCTGCTGGCTCATGCTCAGCTTGCTGTCTAACACAATCCCAGCTCTTTTCCAGCAGAGCTGCTCCGCAGCCAGTCAGCCCCCAGACTGTACTGCAGCAAAGGCAGGACCCTTTATTTTTCCCTGAAGTGTGCTATAATGGCCTGTTTCAGTGGCTTCCTAAAACAAATAAATGGTCAGGTAGTTTCAAGGAAAAACACAATTTAACTGATGAACTAGAAGTGGTCTCAGGGAATATTAACTGTGACTTTTAACAGCTTTCCCACAAACTCTTCTGTTATTGGGTAGAGAGAGATTAAACAGATGAAGCAATAGGAGAAAAGGATATCAATACCAGAATTTCTTATATCTTATATTAGGGTCTAATCCTACTGCATACATTGTACCAGCAGCAAAGAACAGCTAAATGCACAATATTATCAGCCAGCAAAAAAAATCAAGTACAGCTTTCTTTGCATTAAAGATAGGAAACAAAGTGACACCAGCAAAGCTGGTATGGACTGGAACGTGGAAATCCACAAGACTGCTGCAGTAGCTGCTCTTACGTCCTGCACAAAAAAGCTAAACATTTATTGCAGGACAAAGAGTTTTGTATAACATTTGTATCATTCATTCCTGATACACCGTTTCTTCCTCCTTTTCATAGCACAAGACACTCTTGACAAACAAATTCCAGACAGTGTTTAATACTGAGGTTCTTGAACCAGCAAAATGGGATCATAAGCATGGGATCATAAACTCAACAGGAGTTGACTTTAGCTTCATGTCTTACTGAGTTCACAAGGATTCTGATGTCTGACTGTACTAAAAAGTAGAAGCTTGAATTGTCTCATCTCTAAGGTGTTTAGTTTGCTGCACAGCTTTGGCTCTGAGACAGTGGCTGGATCCCAGGTCTTTCTACTTAATAAAGTTTAGCCAGGGTCTCAAAACTAGGCAGCAATACAGGCACCTTTGGTCTTCTCAAGAAGAGGGCTGAAAAATTCTGGTAATGTTGTATATAGTTGGGTACTGACCACCAAGTCAATCTGGCCTGCTCACTTCTTTCAGTGGAGACAAATGTGAAGCATTTTATGACACACAGGCAACAGACTTTGGTAACAGCATATAAAATACACATGTATGGCCACCTACTAGAAAACAAAGAAAAGATAGCTCCTCCCTCATTTTAAACCTCTAAAATTCAAGCTCTAATCATGCAACTATTCCAATCAATTCAGGATTTCTATTAACTTTACTGCAGGACAGAATACAATCCCTGAAAAATCCCCCTGGACTTTGCAAATGACAGTTTCAAAAGGTTACAATAAACCCAAGCATCTTATGCCATGGGAGAGACTCTGAATTTCAAGGACAGCATAGAGGACAATGGCTGTAGGAATAATTTCTCTGGTTTAGAGCAGATTGTGGATAGAATATGATTAGAAAAATACAGGCTTTCAAATAGAATATTCAAACTTCCAAATTTCAATACCTGAAAACGCCAATACTTTATTGAATTACGTACAAGAAAACTATACTAGGTCAGTGACAGGATGGTGGATTTTCAGTTTAAGAGATGTCAAAATATGACATCTGGGGGAAAAAAGTACAAGAAAACAGGAGACATTCATGATATATCTGTTAATAAATTCCCAGATCTTCTTAGTAATAGTTTCCATCTATTTATTAACTCTCAACAGATGTCTCTTCCACGGAGTTGTCCAATTTTCCCTTGAAGCATGAATTCCACTGGCTTACTGTGGGTTTTTTTTTAATTCAATAAAATAACTTGGGTAGAGACATTGCTGTATATCTTCCCTCGTAGCCATGAATTGCATGGCCAAGACACAGCCAGAGCTAGTGCAAGTGTGTGTGCCTCTGCTGTGCTGTCTGGACATTTTTGTATCACTCTTGCCAGATCAGTGCAAGTTTACTAGACACAATACCAAACATTAGGGTCCTCCTTGCATTGGAAGGATGGTGCAAATATATCCATGTGCCTCTGCAGAAGGCACTCTTTGTCCAGTCAAATATACTTTCTCAAGCTCCATGCTTTTCCCCAGTAACAGGAACAGAGAATAGGCTGGGTCAACCCAACTTTGCACAGGTTTAAATCTCTACACATTCCCTCTAAAAAGACCTTATTTGAATAGCAATGTGCCTGACTTATATAGTTCATTCTGCATGGAGGTATTTCAGAAATATTTCTGTTTGTGAAATAGAAGAAGCCAAATCCCAATGAAACACCTGTTGCTGAGAGTTAACTGCAGAAATGGGCTACACAAAACAAATAGGCAGATAAAGAAAATAACCTACATTCCATTAGGAAAATAGCTCCAGAAAGAATGATTCCAGCTTCTCACACGCTGCCTATAATCTCCTCTAGAGATCACATTATTTCAGTGTTTCCCCATAAGATGAGCAGGTAACACAGCTTCCTTTCATTCCTAACTCATTATATGACTAAGTTGCTTAAAACTATTGCTCTTCAGTAAGCATTCAGAAAGAAGACCATGAAATACTAGACTTGGTCAGATCTTCATGTGCAACCATAAGATATAATTTTTATCCAGCTCAAGACAGCAAACTGCAAAAATATGCAAAGATGTTCCATCAAAGAATTAACCATTCAGATGTGTTTTAATCCAAGTAAGTGCAAAGATTAGGAAAGAAATGACATCTTATAATCACAGATTCTGGTGTAGAAAAATTATATAAAGACTTTAAATAGAAAAGAAGTGTATATAAATATTTGCTGACAGTATGTTTAAAGTGTTTGCAAAGGCTTAGACTCTTATATCCTTAGATATAAGGAATCTTAAAAGATTCCTTCAGGATAACTAAGCAAGCACCAGTAATCCAATGAAATTACTTTTGGATCTAATGGAATTGCATTTCTGATAAAAAACGTGTTTCTGTGAATTTATCACAGCTAATTTGTTTGTAGCTTAGGAAATAAATCCTGAAATTGATTCTTTTTAATTCTAATGCCTGATTTCTCACAAGGGCCTTTTTACAACCCTTACGAAGTCTCTGCTATAGAGCTATGGAGATTCACATTCTAAAATAAGAGACTTTATGTTACAACAACTCCCAAAAACCACAGTGAGATGATTTACAATAAGAACAATGCAACATTGTGCATTTCTGTCACTGTCTTTTCTCAATATGTAAAATCCATTCAAGGCATTTCCCAGCTATTCTGGGCTATTACTTTATTCTCATTCCTGTTACACTCAACAGGCTGTAGTGAAAATCTTAATGTTACTTCAATGAGGAGAGGCAGAAGACACATCATCTTAACACTGGCTATTTACAAAACCCAAACAAATCAGCATCTCTGGAGCAATGGATCATTCACTTCCTACTCCACAACTTTTCGAGTGCAGATTCTCCATTTCTTGCAAAAATATAGAGACTGTTTGCAATGTGAAATGCTCTTGTAAGAACGAAAAAGTCCTTTTATGGGTTTTGGCAAGTTAAGAAATAAAAAATCAACTAAGTTCCTGCTTTATGATCAAAACTGTTCTAGAGAGCTTGATGGCCTAACAGGGAATTCCCTGGGAAGTAACAAAGACAATGCTTAGTTCACCTAAACAGGCTGCAGTGGCACAATGCTCATGCACTTCATGTGTGTGGCATCTTATCTTCTTTCTGCCAGGGCCAGGATTAATGTGTGAGATGGTATTTCTTGTTCTGTTCAAAGGCACCTGTAAAAATCTCACTTATCTTTTAGGTTCTCACAGCACAAAAGTGAACTGACTGAAGGTGACATACCTTTAGGAGTTTTTCTCTTTGTTTTGCTATGTTCAGTTTTTCAGAGAGCTGCCTGAAAGGTAAGTTGGATGTTTCAATGTCTTCATGCACCAGAATGTAAGGATGCGCATTGCCTTAAATTAAAAAAAAAAAAAAGCCACTACTATCGCTGCATTTTTCACAGTCAGCTTCTAAGTAAAAGCAAAATTAAAAGAAGCTAGACTTATATTAACTTCTTTATGTTCTTTGAGAAAGCCTTCATATTAAACAAGCAAGAAACGCTAAATTCTGTGCTTAGAGACAATGCAAGACTAAATCGGCAATAAAGAAATGTACATGTACTCTTAGAAATAAAAGTCAGCCACTTTGCTAGTATTTATGAAAACCAGGAGTGTTAGGCTAGTGTGAATAAATATTTAATGAGCATGGCAGATTAACACATGGTTACTTTGACTCTTTTCTCTTATTTGTGTAATACAGTCAAACAGTGAAAAATTATCCATCAATGACTATTTGATCTGAAAGAGAACTACCTGCTTACAAAGTTCTGGTTATGCAGTAAGATTAGCAGCACAAGACTCATCTAACATAAAAGACATATAATCATAGCAGTCACATCTAGAACAACCTGAGTGTAAAAATAATTATGTAACAATTTTTAAAAAATGTAGCAAATTATTTGAACCCATATTTTCATAACTTTTATTGGCTTCAGTGTAAGCAGATTCTACCTCTATAGAAAATCTCACCATTTCTTGAAGAGGATAAAGAGAGACCCCAGAAGTGTTGAATTTTATAAATAGATCTTGAAACGGCACATTTGTGTTAACTCTCACATTCACAGGAAAGTATGATACTCATTTGAAATATGTATATTGTAAAAACTGAAGCAACAAAGTCAGAACTATTCATCAGTGCAACACAGCATAAAAAGCAATCATGTGCAAACGGGAGTACATACCTCTATTAGCATTCAGAGCAGCCAACTGTGATTTCAGTTTTGCAATAATGCTGTTTTGAAGCTCTATCTTTTCCTGCTGTTCACGTATTTGCTGCATGTAGTTTTCTGTCTGCAAATATAATTTAATTAGCATTAATCTTATTCTGTTTTGACTAGGGGTCTCCTATTTGGCATATAAAAAGCAGCTCTGATTTTTAAAGATAACAGTAGTTGTGGTTGTCTGTGTAAAAACCTTTGGCAAGTCCATCTTTTTGGGACTGTACTGATTAGAAAAGGTATTATAGGAAATAATCCCTGAGTTTTAATAACTCTTTCAGCTGTGGCAGTTGTAAAGGGTAACTTTTAAGTTAGGATTCTTCATTTACAGATGTAGAATACATGGAGCTCAAATTAAAATTTTAGTATTCTTCAGAATGCTTGTCAGTTTATCTATAGAAAAAAGTAATTTCCCCCCCATATTTTCTAACAAATAATATAAAAATAGGCATTTTAAAAGGTAGATTTTAAATGGAAAACAACAACATTACTCCATACAACAGAAACTCCGTAAACAGTTTTGCCTATGAACAGTTTTGTACATTTCTTTGAATGTAGTGGACTAGTTTTTCTAACCTACATAATGGGGCTGGGGAGGAAGGCGTCCTTTGTCTTCAATACTACAACTCATGCTATAAACAGGCCACTGCTTGTATTTCACCAAATGGTAAATTTTGCTAGACAGTCCATTAATTGAATGAATGGCCAGGTGGCAAGAAGATGCTAATATTCAGAACTATTATTTCATTGGCGCATGCCTAATGTTGCAATTACAGCAGTGCTAAAGACAAGCAAGAAAACTTGTGAAATTCCAACAAGAAAACTTTCAGGAATGCACTGAATTTTTCTGAAATTGGGAATATGTCTATTACTGAAGAGGTCACCACCTGCTACCATCTGGGACAAGACTCAGCATTGTTTTCATGTCTATTCATAGTTTAGCCATAGTGTAATCTAATTCTCAAATCTCAGCCACATTTAAATTCTATACCCTCCTACTGTCCGCTGTGTTTGTCTGTAAAGCAGGCAGGAAAAAAATCTACAAGCAAAATTGATTTTGAAAGGCCAGGTAGTTGTACTATGAGAAGATTTTTTTGTTGTGTTTAAAAAAAAAAAAAAGTGATCAAAGAGCAGTACACTCCAGCAGCTATAAGAGACCTCATGAAGCAGAAAAATCACTGAGAACCAAATTGAAAATGTACAACAGCAATGTCTTGTCAACACTTCTGTACAGAGCACAGACATGACAGCTAAAACAGACAGAAGAGAAGATGCTTTTGACAGCCAGTGTGCACAAATTATTCCTTGAGTCAGATGGCAGCAACAAGTTACCAACTAGAAGATCTGCATGACAACCAACCATCCATCTGTATCAAACACCATCTGGCCGAGATGACTCTGGCTTCTGTGTGCTTGACATGGCTCCCAGCTCTAGAGACTGGCAAAACAAGTGGCCTATCGGTAACTTAAGTAGTAAACTGTTAACAACAGCATGGTGGACAATCCAACAGTGTGTGGAGGCCACACAATGAACAGAGGAAGTTACTAGAGTAAAGCACTGTACAAAGGTCATTCAAATAACAGAGGAGTTAGGTTCAAAAAAAGCAACATAAATATTAAAACTCAAGTAATTTTAGTATCAACTCTTGAAAAAATACTTTTGTTCTCTTTTGAAATCATAAAATTCAACTACTGAAAGTTTGATTAGGACAAAGATTTAAACTGTTAGTAATCCTCTATGAAAGGCTTTAAATTTTACATTTCTGAACCATTAAAAATGCAGAGAGCAATCTTGCAAGCATTTAGTTCACTTAGCACTGATGATCTCACACTTCTCTGGCTTTCTTGCGTAGACCTTGGAAGGACTGTCTCATCTTGTACTCGATGCCTTGTTTCTTGGTCAGAAGATTCTTTCATGTAGTTTTAGATTATTCAGGAGTACTAACTTAACTGGCTTTCCTTCAAATAGTTAATAGCTCACCCTAAGAGACAGAATTTAAAAGATCCCTAAACATTCTAAAATGTCTTCCCTTTGGTTAATTAGTTGTAATTTCAGCACAAAAATCACACTACTTATGCTTGTTATGTAAAGAGACCTCTACAGATTTACACCAGCACTGCTGCAAGTCTATGAATAGAGACAGACTGTACAGTGGATGATTGCACACATGACTGACTTGAAATGTGTTTGTTCTGTGATGCCTTGGCTAGTTTATTTTGCCATGCAAGGAGATGGCAAGATTTGGCCCAGATATCAGAATATTCTCTATTAGATCCTTCCCTGCTTCCTATTCTATTACTGCTCCGTAACTTGACATGGAATATGGTTTATTGGCCCCTGAGGTAAGTCCCAGCCGAGCAGCTCTCTTGAGTATCAGAAAGTCCTGTAGAAATGAAAACATTCAAGCCTGCCTGTAACAGAGGTGCCATTGCTGGGCAGAATAGGCATGATAAAAAGGCTGACAAAGCTCAAACCTAACAGCTTTGAAATATGCTGTCCTACTTGAGAAGTTCTAGAGGAGTTTAACTGAACTAACGTTTTCTGCAACAGACTAACTAAAACTTCAAAGGTGCTTCTTACTGGTCAGAATGACTCCAGAAACTTTCTGTTACTTCATTAAAGAATAAATGTACTGGTTATTTTTAAAAGAGGAATACTTATTCTAGCAACTTTCAGGTATATTTGTCACAAAGCTTGTTTAATTTAAGCTATTTACATTAATAATATAAACAATTAATTTTCAAGAATGTAAATTAAATTCCAAAAAGTATTTTGTTAAAGTTAGGAAAATTTTATATATACATCTTTGCTGTGTTTACAATAGAAGAATTCATTAATCCTCCAAAACAGATAACACTTTTCCAACATTTAAAACCATCAAAAATAGAAAAAAAAAAAAAAGTGTCAAAAACCAGAAACCCACCCACTAAATTCAAACCCTTATGAGTTACTTTGCAGTGTACTGACATGGTTTCATAATGGCAATTTCCAACTTTAACAGATGCACTAAAGTGTGCATAGCTAAAGTGAAACTGGTATCTACATGTACTACCATCCTCCATGGGAAGGATGGCTTTAAAGATAGAATTCAGCTTCCAACACCTACTTTTTGCTGTAGTTCTTTCACGGCATGGTCCCTATCCATGCATGCTTGTCGATAGGCTTCGTACGCTTTGTTAAGCTGCTCTCCAATGTTTTTGTCCATAATTCCCAATGTTGTTTCATCACTGGAAAGATGGTCAAGTTAACAGACCTGAAAAGTAATCAGACGGAAAAAGAGAGAACCCTAAGAAATGGCAGTATATAACTAAAAACATATATACCATGACTTGTACCACTGTTGTATTCAACTGTTACGTGCAGTATGTTTAACCATTAACAGCATAGCTCTGTTCACCTCAACATTTAATTTTATGTCCAGGGATAGGTTTAAACAAAAGACAAACAAAAGCAGCTTAACTCTTAATCCAATTCTGGGTGTATAGAATGTGTAAATGTATCTGCAGTGAGAGTGTTTAAGACTAAGACTTAAAATTGGTGCAGATTACCAGTTACCAGATTTTATGTGATTTCCATAAGTTTAATGTTTGCATAATTGTGAAATAAAGACAGCATTAATGACCAAAGCTAAACTCAGCTTTTGGAATTGTGTGGAAAAATCATGCTATGAAAAGCCAGTGAGCCAGTGTCTAGAGACAGAGTCCTGCAACTTGATTAGAATAAAGGGAGGAAGAGAGTCCTTGGGGCACACACCGGTGGGATTTTCTCTCTTGAGGTTTTGGAGGGTACAGCCTCATTTTATCCTGAACTCCCAGCTGCACATTGCCCTCTTCCTTACCCCACTGGCTGAGGTACTAGGAAGGCACTGCCTTCCCGAATTCCCTACCACATATTCCCCCTTGAACCTGTCATTTTAACCCGAAGTTCAGAAACTCAGGCTTGTAAGGACCCATTTGTCTGTTTCAGGAGTCAAACTGTCTGGGCTGTGCAACAAACTTGCTGCTTGAAGTTGGCAAAGACATTAAGATCAATTTCAAAGGCCTTGACAACGATACCCTCTCCCACGGAATTGTTTGTAAAGACTTTAGCACACATCTTTCCCATCAGCATTAAGAAATAAAAGATAAAAACTCAGTTAGGTTGAGTTTTAATCAAACCTATCCTATTCTGTGCCAAATTTGAAAATGTCAACAGAAGCTACCCTAAGATAGAGTTAAAACATCTTTTCTCTAAAAATCAGTGATACCAACCAATACAAATTATCAAGACCTGGACCTTTTCACACAATATTATGAACTTTTTACGCTTTGTGCACAATTTCAGTAACAACTCCCAAAACTACAGCTCATGAACTTTGACACATAAGACTAGAACACTATTAAATGTCTACTCCCATTTCAAGAACTTTGCAAACACAGGTCATTTGCTTCTATAGTAATATATGATACTAATTTTAAGAACAAAATTTAGCATAATAAAAGTACAGTAGAGAACAAGTTAGTGTAGTCTCAACCCCCACCCCACAGCAAAAAAAAAATAGCAATTTCATCTCTCCTGGTATTTAAAGCAGTGTGGACTGCCACTATCATCTCTCACTATCTCCTGGGATTAGGGATACCCCACAAACAATACTAAAGAAAGTCACATGTGGATAAGCCCAGCAAGAAGAGTATAAGGGTAATTTGCCTTGGACACTGCTCAAAATTCTGAAGATCGCAGCTTGAAAATTTTGGTCATGTTTCCTTGCTTTTGAATATATTCCCTATCATAGGGTTTGAATACAGAAATGTGGCCTGACTTTTCTAGAAGGTTCAACAGAGTACCGTATGGACATCACACTTTTTTCTCCTGCAAATTTTATTTTACCTATATGTTCCTACAGGAAAAGCAATTGTATCTCACCTCTGGCATGGCTGTACTTCAATAGCAGCAAAGTGAATTCTTTAACTACTTGGAATTTTTAAGGGATCCTTTGATGTCATAAAAGTTACTGATATCCAAGTTTACAAGTTTTGCATAAAAGGCCTACATTGTTTCACATGAAAGGCTTTGTTTGTTTTGCGTTGTTTTCCTAAACACCAGTTCAGCAGTTTATAATCCCCGACAGTGCATAGTGTCTCAAAGCATTGTTAGTAACACAGGCTATATCATCCACCTCCTTCCTCCCCCAAATGGTATCCCTTCAATAAATGGAATATTCATGCTGGAGCACACCTTTAACTGAATGGGTAGGTTTCCTTTTCAGATGAAGGACTGTACTGTGTAGCTCAATGAATAAAATCAGATCTGCCTTCAGGGACAGGTGCTAAACTGCAGAGGGCATTGTTATAGCTAAAAGTGACTGAAAGTGTATTATCACAATCTTTAAAAGCATGTGAAATTTGCATCAGTATTGATTTTGCATTCTTCTGAAATCCTCCACTGTTAACAACTTACCTAGTAAATGGCATGTCCTGTACATATGAAACAACTTCAAAAACTGAGTGCAATGGGATCTATGAAAATACGTTCAGCTTCTGATGGAGAGAATAGGGCTCCAGCTCCATGTGACTCACAGTTCACAGAAAATGAAGGTTTTAATTTCATTCATGCAAACTCAAACCTTCATTTGAACAGCAGTATTTTAAACTTACACCTAACTTCCAGCCTTTTCGTCATTCATTGTGACTGGAAACATTAACAAACTGTTTCTGTCATTTGGATGCATGGTATCAAAAGTAACTGATCCAACAGGCAGAACTGTAGCATAGTGCCTGATTTTCTACTTTGTATGGAAAAATAACTTACGTAGCTCCCTAAAATTCAGACTCAGTGCAAAGAAAGGTCAATGAAAGTCATTACTAGTGATAATTTAAGATGGCACTGTAACTAGAAGAATTGGTCCTTTATTTGCCCCATACCCTAGACATTTTTCTTTGACATTACCCTTCCCTTTCTTCCAGCCTGAGCAACCTTTCTGTAAACTGTATCTGTAAATCAATCCAGTTTAAAACTAAACACTAAATGTATTTTTGCTGCATTAGTTTTAATGCAGGTCAGATCCACAGACCACTTCAAATGGCACGATAACACAAGGAAGTCTGCACAGGGACAGAAATCTGCAATAAGCACACAGAACTGTGTTCAACAGCAGCACTGGCTTTGAATTGTAACATGAAGTCACAGTTGTGTAACAGTGTCACAAGTCTGCACTGAGGACAGGCCGGCCTTCCCCCATCTCTGGCCATGCATTTTTGCTGCTTACCCGTACCCTATCAGTACTTCTATGCTACACAGTTGATTATGCCAAAATAGCTCCCTACTTCCTCAAAAAAGCAACAACAAACCCCCTAAAAAAACCAACCTCGGAATTAAAACTGGAGCTAGCTCACTGCAAGGCTGCTGGAGCACTACTACCAGCACAAGGAGGCAGTGGGAACATGCGACTAGCCGTGGGCAGGACTGCCGCAGTCTAGATTTAGATTGGATTAAACTACTCTGTAGTCACACCCCGGGTTGCCTGCTGCTGGAATAAATAACTGCTTCTTATGTTATCTGTCTCATATCCAGAACTCCTTGCAGTTAGAAAAACTGGCTCATTTTCCTGCTTCTCCTCCATAGGCATCAATATTTATCAGGGAATTTGCCAACTGTTCCTTGTCACTTACCCTTCTCCCTGCATCCAATGAGGAGGAAAAAACTCCCTCCCAACAGCCCTAAAAAACCCCCCAAAAACCAACAAACCAAAAAACCCCAACCCAAATATCCCCGCTATTTTAATCAGTTATGATTAGTTATGCTGTATCCAAACGGCAGCTGGAACATAATTCAGCTCAAAGCTGACAATCCTGATATTTAACAACTTAGACTGTGGATATTCATTAGATCCTAAAGACTTTCACAATCATTAACAGCAACATGTAGTCACCAGAAATGCAGCACTACAAAATGCTGCATTTATTCTAACAGGGACAGAATTAGAGGAAGAGGTTAGTTACAGAGGTTGTCCTGCACCTGTGAGTGCTATGCTGCTACAGCTATGGCAATGACAACTGGAATTTCATATTTGAGTAAAGACTTATACACTGGATAGCCACTGGGTACAGCTAATGTTGTAAGACAAACTTCTAAGTAAACAACAAATGAAACCTGCAGATTATATTAAAATACTTGCTTAAAATCAGAAACATTTTGCTGATGTAGGTGGTGGGAAGAAAAGAAGTAGTAATATGCATTTTCTTAGTCAAATGCCAAAAAAACTCCAACACAAAGATTAGCAACATATTTCTGCAGCAATCCCAGCTCACAGCTCACTAGAGTTTTCATACTAGTTTTCATACTGCCTCAAAAACCACCTTAAATTATGAAAGAAAAGTTTTAGCTAATCATGTGTATATGCACATTAATTCATATTACACTTTCCTACCTCTCATAGTTTCATGAGAGATGAGAACACAGGTGCCATCCAATCAAAAGTACTTCTCTATATATTTCTGCTTTCAAAACAGATTTTTCGATGGCTATATTTTCTAAGTTACACTGCCATCATCTTGGGAACTGGAAGCCTGTTGAGGTAATCATTTGTAAGAGACTGAGAGCTCATTGAACTTTTTTGTGTTTTGTTTCTTCCCTTGTTTTTTAATGAGTACACACAATTCCGGCTTTGCCCGACGGCGGGGTTAACACCGCAGGAGCCCCTATGGCACAGCAGCGCTGGAGCTGGGCAGCCCCCGTGCGCTCAGGGCTCGGGACGGCGATTCCCGGAGCGCTGCGGTTCGCTCCCCCCGTGCGCTGCCGCTGCCCGCGGGGGCAGCCGCCTCTTCCTGCTCCTGCGCTCGCCGCCCGGGCCATCGGCTCCCGAGCGAGCCGCTGATCCCGTCCCCAGATTCCCCGCTCCCGGAGCGCCTCCGCACCCAAAGGACGCGCCCCCGGCCCCGCTCCCGAGCCGGGCCGAGCGGCGCCGAGGGGGAAGCGGCACCCCCGGGAGAGGAGGGCGGAAGCGCGGCCCGGGAGCCCCGGCTCGGGATGCCCTGGTCCGAACTGCGGCCCCGGGCCGAGCCCGCCGCTCCCGCGGGAGCGCCAGGGCGCGGGTTTCCAAAGCGACTCAGACTTACGAGCGCCTCACGGAGCCCGCGGTCGCTCCCGGCACAGGGCGCTCGCTCCTGCCTGGGCGCCTTAACCCAGGAACCAGAACCGACTTCCTGCCGTGCCTCTCCCCGCCCTGTGACGGGGCGCTGCCCGGGGCAGGGCAGGGCAGGGCAGCGGCCGCCGGAGCCGCCGGCTCGCGCGGGGATGGCACCTTCCTCGTCCCCGAGGATGGGAGCCTGTCCGCTCGCCTCCGGCTGTCCGGCAGTGCCTCTTCTGTCTGGCTGCAGAAGACCCCTCAAGCAGCCTCTGTGCTGCTCCCGACGTCCACAGCCCTTTCCTACTTCTCTCTTCCCGTGACTTAGAGTATTTGTAAATAACAATAGTTACATTTGTAACGTACTTTTCATGCTCAGGGTAGTTTCTCTCTGAAGGGTCTGTTGTAGGTTACTGCAGAGGCATTTCTCTGCCTGCGTTTATTTCATGCAGGTGATGAATACTATAGGTAAGAATATAATGGAAATACACAGTTTTAATTTTGCTACTACTACAAGCCCTTCTCTCTTTAGGTCACATGTATAAGTACAACTTTCTTGACGGTGTGTAGGAGGATGGGAGCTGATGGAAGAACATGAGGCATTTGCTGCATACTTGCGCAGGATACCATCACAGAGCCAGCGGCACAAAAGCACTACATATTTTGAATTAATCTCAGCTGTTTCTGAACCCCAGTGAACATACCATACCCATGCAGCCGAGCTGTGGTGTTTCTTCCAGGGCAGAGCTTTCAGTTTTGCACGCTCACAGATCAGAACTTGCGTTCCAGCTATTACAACCTCTTGCATTCCATCTATTACCACCTACCTATCCTGGGTGCCTGCCCTTGGAAGCTTGGAAACTGAGCTCAAACACAGCCACAGAAAAAGTAGCCAGGTGTTGCTTTCTGTGCTCTTTTGAAGATTATATCTCTTATAATTTATCCTTCCTGCAAAGACTTCAACAACTCTTTTGGTCTGTTTTGGCCTGCACTAAGGCTAAAGAGACTTAAAGGCAGATAACTTAATGAGCCTAAAAATATACTTCCTGTTTGGCCATTTTTAAGAACCTCAGGTAAGGTCCTAATGAACTATTGAGATTCAGAGAGTTTGCTCTTTTAGCACATTTGCAAGAAAGGGGAATTCAATTTCCTTTTTTGTAGACAGTGCTTGAGATGTCCAAGTTAAGGTTTCATTCAACAGAGTCTTAAAAAAAATAAAATAGGGTGTAGGCAAAAAAATGTTTCTCCTTTTATTGTTTCTCTTTTAATTCTACATGTTACATTTTTAGTTGGTTTTGGCAAGCATTTATGCACTTAAAATAATAATGGATATCTCAGCTGAAATGTAACCTGCATTTCTTAAATTCAGATCAATAAATGCAATATAATTGAACTGCTGCTGTATTTAAAATGGATAATGTGCAGAAAAGTACAAGTGGGTGTTGTCTGTTGATAAACACGCCTCAACTAAAATTATGGCTACCTGAATTCAAATAGCCATAACATGTATACCACCTCTGAAATACTATCATTGCATGTTAGTTGTTTTAGGGGGGAAAACTGTTTATTTGATTCTAGGAATGCACTTAATGTAAATTTGCCATGAAGATCTCAAACTCAGCAACTCAAAACTGGCAACTGTCTACAAACATGACTTTTCAAATTACATGCATTAATATCTTAGTGCTTTATCAGTAACATTCTCTCACAGTGAAGCACAGAAGAAGCTGGTTTTTCCTCTCCATTCTTTAGTGCCTTCTTTCTTTACATTTCCTCCCCCAATACAATAATGTATATTTTACAAGCTTTACAGAAATCCATCTTGATAATCTTAGAGACCTCAAACCTTTTAATAAATTAAATAGAAGAAAAGAAAAATACCCATGAAAATAGTACAAAATCTCTATTTCATAGCTAACTTGATCTCTGATCTTTTAGAGCATTTTATGCTCTACAGTCAATTACTAAATTACTTTTTCTCCTTTTCTTCCTCATCTTGCTTTCTTTTTCTTTGTTTTCTGCTTCTTCCTCTTCTGTTGCTGTACTCCCTTCCCTACAGCTATTCCAGGAACAGCTTTCTGTATTTCTGCCCCACATCAGTATTTCACATTTTGATGTCATTGTCAAGGCAGGATTGCTTTCCTATATGTAGTCCTCACAAGATAGCTGGAAAGAGGCAGCACATATCAGTGTATTTAAAAATGATTTAGGATTTTAGGAATCTACCGATCTTAAAAACAGTTGCAAACCACTTATCTGGGGTTTGGGAGTAGTGGCACAGGGCTTCTTATATTTTAATATTTTATTTCCCTTTGTGTTCAGAGTCAGAGAAAGTCTTAGTTTGACTACTTATGCTTAGAAACTTAGAGTGAGGGGGTTTTGTTTGGGTTTTTTTGTTTGTTTTTTCTTGGTAATTGGGAATTAACAAGTTGATAGTTTTTTCATCTTGAAAATTCGAGTGTGTGCTCAGTGGGTCAAACAGCCTATTTAAATACTTACATAATCTATATGCAGTTTGCTGGTTTACGTTACTTCTGAAATGGTATTTTAACAGGAGTTTTCCTCAGTCTGTGCTGAAGTGTTAACGCTGTGCTCGTTGGTTACACTGCGCTGAGGTCTGGGGAGGAACTCACTGCTTTCGGGAGAGGCTGCTGCTGGAGCAGCTGGCAAAGGGCTGTAGTTCACCAAAGGTTTCATCTGATTCCTTTTTATGATTCTCTAAGCTTATAAATGCAAATTGGCTTCTGCTAGAAAGAGGTTAAAATGTTTGTTGCAAGTTTTTAATGTAGCCGTTCGTTCAGACGCTAGGTGGCTCACGTCAGATGTTAAACCTTTTCCAGAACTCAGAGACTGTGGTCCCAAAGGAGTGTGCTGGGTCCTGAAAGAGTCTCTGTTGCTCTGGGGTGTTTCACCGTTCTTTTAATCTGTCGCTTCTTTAGCAGAATAAAAGGCATGTTTTGATCTTGAAATGCCTTTCCTGGTCAGAAATTGAGAACTGTGGATTAATTTTGACCAAATGTTGTCGTTCCTTAGTGTGCAGGAAGTTGAGGCTGATTATTTTTTTCCCAACATCAAGAATAGTAGTTGGTGAGCCTGTGTAAACCTTAGTATGTAATTTTCCCAGACAAAGTTAGTTTCTGAGTTCCAGAAACTAAAAGATATTTGATTAAAATGCAGACATATAGATTTGGAGCACTATAAGCAACATAAAAGTTATGTCATATACTTTTTGATGTATCTGAATGCTGAAGCTGATAAGTCTAATTTGCTCATTGTCTTTGCAAAGTATAGGAACAAAAGATTTGGATTTTCTTTTCTCATCTCTTTGGTAACACTATAAGCAATCTTTACGTTGCTGGGGGAGTATCAACAGGATTATGAAATGTGGTTTTGTGCTTCTTATGACTAATATTAGCTGGGAACTTCCACTGAGAAATACCCAACTGAAGAACTTCCTTAAATGCAACAGCGTGCAGAAAGTCATTCTCTGAAACAGAGACCTTATCAGAAACAGCCTGCAAACCGGTTTTGGACCCAGTGCAACATTCTTTATTTCTGTAAGTGATGTCAATGATTTCTGGAGGCTCCCTACCCTGGAGAAAGGTTACCCTGCATGAAAAAGGAGCAGTGCATGAACAGGCAACCCTGCATGCGTGGGAACAGTTAATATACAGAGCAACTGTTGGGTCAAATGTAATACATACTTTTTAATATGTTGTGAAGAAAAAGCCTATGATGATAATGACACCAAAAGAAAGTCGCAACAGCTTTGGGAAACAAATGCCATTCCTCTGTATAGAATATAACCTGTGTTACATATAGAGGGAGTAAAAGATGGGGAGTGTAATACTTCTTTGAGAAGAATTGCCAATCCACTGGTTCTTAGTTTAGTTAAGCTCCAAATAACCTTTATTAGAGAGACCCTTAAGCTCTGTTTTATTTTAGTTGTGTGTCTCCCCACTTCCCCTCAAACCACTGAAACTTAGTTCTGTAGAGCAATGTAGGAAAAACACCTTGAAAAATTCATGTACTAGCATGAGCGTCCTTTTGCCATAGAGGCAAATATTCAGGAAATTTAACATATAATTATTAATTCCCTAGATCTGTCAATGTGAAAAAGTGAGATATTATGGTATCAACTAGATTATATAGGTCTTTTTTCTTTGTCCCATGCTAAAATTCACTAAATCTTGATAGCTCATTTGTATAGAACTATATTATATACAGTATCTAATATAAGAAAATATGATTGATAAGCAGAGCCTTTGCATTTATTGAATGTTTCTTGATCCCAAACCTCTATTTAGGTTTTCAGTGTGGAGTAAGAGTAGAAGAAAGGAAGAAAGTAGAATTCAAATACATCAAGGAAGATGTATTTGAATTGAAACATTTAATTTCTGGAATCTTATGACCTCTTTTCCTCTTCTACAAAAAGGGGAGCTGTGTCATGCAGCAAGACCACATATTCCACAGTATTATTTTTGTTTCTGTAGTGTCATAGAATTCCACAGTTTGGGAAGGAGGAGACAGCTGTTGATGCAAAGTCATTACATTAATGGACCTGTGTTAGTATACCTCTGGAATTTCTTGTCAGAACTGTTCAGGATGTGAAAATTTTGGTTCAGGGGGAGATTGGACAAGTAAATACTTGAGAGATTCAATGCGGGAAACTAAAGAGACAGGCTCCATCAATCTCAGGAAGTTCTCTGACCTGAAAATATCTGGCAGCTGGGAGAAGACTCTGAGGAAGTATTACATATGCTTGCCCTGTTCTCATTCTTCCCAGGGCATTGATTTCTAGCCACTGCTGAAGAGAAGATGGGTCTGAACCAATGTGGCATATGTTCTTACGTTAATGACTTCATGCTGATACAAATGTGTAGGAATTTCTCTACATTAAACAACCTCCTGTAAAAGACTGTATTCTGTAGAAGTATAGGGAACATTACTATTGCAGAAGCCCCAGAAGATCATGGAAAATCCATTCAGAATTATTTCTTAATGTTTTGAGAATACCCATTTGAAAGATAGAACCTTTGGGCAAGTTTTTAAAAGATATTTTATCTGGTTTCTCTCAAATAAGCTGTGCATAATTTGATTGCGTTTCTAGTTGAATTATGATGACCAACAAATTGGCTGCATAATATCATTGTAATCGCTCACAAGGCTTAACAGAAGGTGTGTCTGTGTAAATAGATAGGTGACCTTCTTCTCCTGTGTAACCTTTTAACAAAACCACCGTACTGAAAAAAAGTTTTTGGAGTTATTTTTTTCTTTTCTTTTTTTTGGTGATATAGTTATTCTAACTCCTTGTTTTAATTTTTAAGTCTTTGTATAAATGAAAAGGTGGTTTTGTGACTTCAACAAAGCACTTTTCCTGATTCTTACAATCTTTCTATGAGAGTTTGGTGGATCTAAACTCGACTACTTAGAGTGGCAAGACAAAATAAGAATCTCAGATAAATGTTTTTGTAAGTCTTAAAATGTACCATTGCAACGAAGTTCTACAACTGAATAAAGAAAAAAAAAACCAAAAAAGCCCAACAAAAAAACCCAAAAAAACCCTAAACCAAAACAAAATAAAAATAAAAATAAATAAAATTGAGCAGTCAGGCTGCTCAAGTTTTAACTAAAATTTCTTGATATCTGCATGCACCAAGCAGAAATCAGCAGCTGTGCCTGCTGAATTTAGTGGTAAATCTTTCCCAACTTTAAGCAAAGAAAGCTTGAAGCCATGTGCTGTGTAGCTCATCGTGTTTTAACACTGTGCTGGGTTGAATAAAGTCTCATCATCTGTGAAGCTAAGAGGAGTTAATGATAATAAAAATTCAGACCAGCTTCTTTCAAATGATATTTGTTCTTACCATGCTGTAAACAGGAATATATGTACAAAACATAAAGAAAAAAAATATTCATTGTGTGTTGTCAGTTCTAATACAGAAATTACATCAATGGTAATAACTCTGACTTTCTGGATGAGCTGTCACACTTCAAGATTTATTCCCGGTGAAGTAGGGAGAGAAACACATGATCAATGGGTTTGGGCCTTTTTGCATAATTAGTGGCAAAACGCATGTGCACACACACATGCACACACTCACTTTGTCTGGCACAGCTTCAGTCTTCTGATACATCAGCTGCTAAGACATTTTCCTATCTGTAGCTGCTTCCTCTGAGTGAAAACACACCTGCTCTTCTAGCATTGTATCCCCTTATTGTTGGCTTTCTGGAAGCAAAAGATGTAAGAGAATTTTGGCTTGTAGCAGAGATCTGAATTAGAATAGGATAATTCCAGTCTTATAAAAGCAATTTTACATTAATTTGTATTTATTAATTACCAATTTACTTCTTTAGATACATACCAAGGGTCTAGAATGACATGTTCAAAATGGCATTTTGCTCATATTTTTTTCTTCCTTTTTATAATTTGAAAATACTCTTATTTGAACAGGTTTTGGCCATTTTGGCAACTCTTAATATGAAGCATAAAACCAGGAAAGATAAAATCGTGCATTTCAGGTTAGTAAGAGTAAGAAAATGGGAGTAAGAAAATGAAGTACCAAAGGTCCTTCTTCCCTGGTGCTTGGCCTTACCTTTCTGTTGACAGCTGTCTCTAAATCTCTCTTTTAAAAGATGTGACCAACACTATGGCCTCGAACTTAAAGAAGTGTTCTCAAGTTTTTTCTCCGAATTCTTCAGAAGCAATGGACAGATAAAGTATTGTTCTAGCACTCCCACCCCTCACACACTTGTATCTTCCAACCCGTCTCTTCCTACTTTGTTGACAGATGGTAGAGTAGCTAAAGAAATCAGAAAAGGAGTTTATGGTTATGGTACCAGTGGCTTTCACGGAGGCTGCTACAGCCTCTGGTACATAACTTTGCTACACAGAATGTAGAGCTTGCTGAAAAGCAGTGTTTTAAGTATAGCTGCTGTCTCTGGGTAATACTCTGTAGCTCTGAATCCTTTCTAGTCACATCTCCTGAAGATGAGAATTAGATTTTGCATGGACTAATTGGGAGAGATCACAGAGACTATATTTCTCTCTTGGCTACAACAATCTTTGGGTTCCAGTCTCCTTTTAACAATGTTTACATGTTTTTTGGCACAGTAGGCAGTAGGTCATTCCCACTTTTCTGCTTTTGACAATCAGTTTTACTGACTGATTTTCTGCTTTACTGGTGCCTAGAACAGCCCTCTGAAGATGCCATCCTTGCCAAAGGCAGCATCAGCTTTACCTAAACCATTTCTAACATATGTTTGCCTGTTTGGAAGATCTATATTGGTGATAAAGATTTCACAGCCTCCCAAGGGACCTTCTGTTCTTTCTTACAGATTTTTTTTCTAAATCTCTAATTATTCTTCAGTTGAACCACATTTTCCACAAGGTACAATGAACAAACTGGACAACAAGATCCAGATGACTTTCCACCATAGTTTTCAACAAATACTTGCTGACTGTTTTATATCTGTAAAGCGGGACAAAACCTTAAGTTTTTAAGGAAACTTGTTTGATTATTTGCTCCAGTATTTTTCTCAGGAAGAAAGGCAGAACAGTATGTAATTTCCTGATTTCTTCTGTTCTCCGCTCTTAAAGATAAACATGACATCTGTCCTTTTTCATTCTTTTAGAAGCTCATCTGTTCTCCACAAGTTCTCAAAGATTGTTGTTAATGGCTCCAAAATGTCTTTATTCTGTACTCTAAGTATCCTGAAAGGAATTTGTTCGAGCTCAGCTGGTTTGAAAATATTTTGTCTAAGTTATTGTCCTGTCCTGTGTTCTCTTTCCTTGTCTCTGAGACTTTTTAGCCAGCTGATTGAGGCTGACCCTTCTAGTGAAGAAAAATAAAAAAGGTATGAACTTTTTGGACATCATCTCTAATAATATTTTTTCTCCACTGACTAGCAGATCTCCATTTTCTTTGTCTTTCTTTTTCTATGAATGTATTAGAGGAATACATCCTTTTTCTGCATTGCTATTTATCCCACTTTGACTTTTCTGATTTTGCCATTTTTTGCATTCTTTTACACTCATTGGTAACTTTATTGAGCTTAATTTACCTAGAAAAATCTTATCTTATTGTTACTCAGCATGTTGGGATTTTTTGAAGTGTATTTCTTGCTTTGTTCCTAGCATTAGGGTGGTTTGTTTTATCTCCTCTTTTTCTAAAGGAGATGGAAAATCTCTTAAACTCCTTCATTTATTTTTTTCAAGGATCATGATATCTAAATACTAGGTTTAGAAGCTAAAATGTCTGTGTAGATATAGTCCTGACTGACTTGCCAGAAATCACACTGTGCATTTATGTTAGAGATAGTTCTGAATCATAGAAATGCCTTGCTCATATCAGTGACTTCTGATTCCCACTTAATTTTTGATCTTATTAAAACAGGATTATTTGGTTATTGTCTGATTTCTGTAGGTTTATTTTATGCTAGCGAATTTCCTTATTTACCAGTTCTTCTTTGTGTGCCCTTCATTGTCCTTGATTATTTCTACATTGTTTTGTGGCACAAAAAAAAAAGAATTAACGAAAGAAAAAAAGTTTCAGTATGTATTTTTCCCATCTGGTTAGTCCAGCACTCTTCTTAATTAGTAAAATGCCATCCTGTCAGATTCTCTCCTGCCAGGAAGTCATTCAGCTCTGAAATCACTTCTTCACCTCCATCGTATATTTTAACATTTGAAAAAAGCAAAAGTCTAAGATATTGTATTCTTCCTTACAGCAGAAAAAGCAAGATTAACTATAGCAATGCTAATTAAGTGTAGTTTAGGATTAATTTGTATTTAAACAAGGCCTCATGGGATTTCAGAACGTGTACTCAGAATGTAATAAAATATGTAACAGCACTTCTCAATTAATATTCCTTCATTTGGGAACAATGAAAAGCAGCAAAACAGGTACAACCTCTTCCTTACTCTTCCCCAGAGTTTATTCAATGCCCATTCTACTTTCCCGAGTCCAAAGGTCAACTCCTTCTTAGTTTTGGGCAATACCAGGCTGGATCAAGAATAATTTTACTCCCTTTCTTGAGTATTAAACCTCTTTTTTCACTATAAAGCCACTTACAGACAATGTGTTGTGTATTAACTCATAACCCAAACGTCTGGCTATAGCAACTGTGTTGCATAGACATGATTATTCTGTTTCTTTTCCATCGTGTCAAGAGAAATGCAGCATTAAAAAAATTAATGTATGGTTAAAATATTTTATTTTTAAAATTATTGTAATTTCAATAAAAATATTTAAATCAGTCAATAAAATCATACTGGTTATAGACAACAAGGTAAATAAATGTTAAAAGAGCATTCTTTCAGAAGAAAAAAAAGGACAGTCTCAAGGAGAAACCTAGACCACATCTGTATTCAAAATAGCTAAAAATATAACTAAACACATTTGAATAGTTTGTAAGCAATTAGGAAACAGGAAAAGACCACAAAGTTACAAAACTTCATAAAATTCCAATTTTAGGTGGAATTTGCTGTAGAGGAATTAAATAGAATAGAATAGAATAATGCATAGAATGATGCAAATTTATATAATTTTAAAGTAGATTATAGCATTTTTCTATATTTTTATATTTTTTGGCAACTGCTATATAATATATAATGTTTCTTTTCATTTCTGTGGGAATTTTTCCTTTTATGTGGAAATAATCTGAAAATAACTGTCATCAGTAATTGCACCTACTGGGTATTTCTCCCAGAACATTTCTCCTGTATTTTGACTCCTCTCTAGTGGGGGCTTTACTATGTTTTCTGGACAGCTGGCAGATGTGTTTAGGCCAGCTTTAAATACAGTGGAGCAGAAGTAGGAAAGGTAAAGTGAACGACTCAGAAAATCTTCTGTGCATAAAACTTACTTCCTTAGGCATCAATTTCTAGTTGCTGTAGGGATCTCTGAATCAATTAGGGATTTTTGCTCTGAAGGAACTTTTACTTTTGTGGAAGAAAGCAAGGGGAAAAGAGATGATTGTCTCAAAACCACTAAAGGTAATCAGTTCTGTAGATGTGACTGTTCCAAGGTGTGAGGAAGCTGGGTAAGATCATTCTATATACCAGGTTTTAGGTTTTACCACTAGTATCTTAGCAGAATGAAAGCAATTGTGGTTTTTGTTCCGTAGGTTAGATTGTGAAAATTGGTGTTAATTGAATGATACACATTCTTGAGTGAAGGCCATATCCATAGTATGAGCCAGGCTAAAATGTTATGCAAATGAAATGCAAAATGTAATGCTAGATCAACATAATTCTTATTTATGCTTCTACCCCAGCTAAAGAAACAGAAGACACCTAGGCATCACTTTTGTAGTTAAGCAAAGCTTTCTTCTTGTTTCCAGCAGCATACCGTGTAAGATGTCAGCATTTCAGCCAGTAGGCAGAGACTCAGTGAATAATCCTCAGTTCCTGAAGCTCCCCGTAGCATGCTTGCACTCTTTTCTTGTACTGGAGTCACTCCAAAAAATAAGTATATCAAAGCCAGTATTTAAAACATGGAAACAACACCCCCCCAACTGGTTTTTATTAATCACTGTCTCTTTGGACAGCATTTTGCTTCCCTAAGTGTTTGTCAGATTTGTGCCCCAGGCATGCATACTTGAGAAATAGAATTTTATTTGGGTATTAAATAACATAATACATCTAATTAGTAATAAGCTGCTTTTTCTGACAGAACATAAGACTTATTAAACATGACTGTTGGGTTCATTCAGTGTCTAAACAGGACCTTGCTGCAAATCCCAGTCTACTTAAGCAGACATGCAGTAAAATGCCATGGGTAGTACCTCATCATATCATTAGGAATAATGATAATAAACAGTGATAATGACTCGCTTGGCCACTTTTATATTAAAAAAAAATGAGAGGATATATCTCAATACAGGAAAAACCAGCAGTTGATGAGAGGTTAATATGGATATATAATATAATGAAAAAAGTTAATTATGGAGAGATGTCAGACAGCAGTTATTTCATCTATAATAGTAGTATTTTCTTACATTACAAATACAGCTTTCTCTCCTATTCCTACCTTTGGTGACCAATTAATATGCAAAGAGTATCTTAGGAAGAGTACTCTATATTGGGATTTTTTTGCCAACAAAGCTGGGCGATGCTAGGTAAAGCTTTCTTTCTTTCAGCATGCATTGGTATTTCTTTGTTCTTTTTCCATTAGAATCACTTCCATTCCTTCTAGATCCTTCTGTCGTCATCCTCTGCTGTCTCTGCATGTCTTATAAGAGTTTCTCAGTTTTTTGCTCTGCCTTTACCCAGACTCCACCAACTCTCTCTAACTCAGCCATTCCTTCCTATTCTGCTTCTTGTACCTCAGAAACCCCCTAGCCTTTAAATGGTATGGCTACTGCAACTTCTCTGATTTTTCAACCTGAAGAAGCTGTGATTGTTGTTGGCTTTAAGCTCTTCCTAAAGTGTGGCTGCAGTTGTAATAAGACAAATTCTATTTGCCAAGATGCTATCTTGCTCTTGACTATTAAAATAACAAAGCACACTGGATTGTGGAAAATAAAAGAGAATATGTTAAAGCAGATTCTAGAAGTGATAGAAAGTAAAGAGAGGACATGGGTTCTAGCCTGCATAGCACTCATTACTTCTCTGGCCATCTTTGCATTTTCTGTGTAGTGCAAATTTTTCACTGTCAGATCTCACTGTCTTTACAACTTACAGTTCTGACTGAACCTTTAAATGCACTCAGCATTCAGAATATTCTAGATGGGGGTTTGAACCAAATTGTTGTTCAAAATGAATTGATTTGAAAGCAAATATCTGTTTACAGTTTTTCAATGTTTGAGAGCCATAGGGTAATGAATATACAATTATTATAGTATCAAATTTATTTATTTTACCTAATTTACTTATTTTAGCAGATTTCTTTGTCTTTTTTATCTCTATCCCTATTTCATTTTGACATCTGACTGTCTTTAGCAGTAGGGTAATGTTAAAAATAACCCAAACAGACAGCTTGGCTAAGGGCTTCTAGAAAAGAAAAAGTTACTTGAAGTTTGGGGGGGGGGTGGAATTAATTTAGAAAAAAATTACATTTACCTTAAGCTTTTCCAGTTCTTCTTGGATTTTTCTTCTGTGCTTCAGGTTGCATTTCCCTGTTATTTTTAAATTTTTTCTTGCTAATCCTTGAGGATGAGCATGCATACATTGCTAGTAAGTAAGTATTCATGTCTACATGAATAATGCAAAGGATATAAATAGGCTCCTGGAAAATACAAAAGCACTAAAAGATTAGAAATGCTGTTAAATAGAAAAGGTGTTTTTGGAAATTATTAATAGTGTTGTCCTTTTATGATCTTAATTTTCATAATTTTTGTGTGTATATCATAAAACAGCATGATTCATTAAATGCCTAGTTTGGCATTTGAGTTCATCATATGTTTCTGAATATCAAAACAATAGACATACTACCTCAACGGTTTTTTTTTCTTATAATAGCCTTTTAACAGAAGATTACAGATGGTGCATCTTGATTGCTCACAAATTTCAGGTTTGTAGTTTTCAAAATAATTGTCTTATATAATGGATTTCAAGACTTTGTGTTAGATCATTGAGACAGTAGTGAACTTCTAGATGAAACCCGAAGTTATTAAAATGTAAGGAATAATACTGAGTACTTAAGTTTTATCTGTGGATGGTATTCTCAGATTAATCAGATTTTCCATCAATACAATCTTGAAACTTGGATTGTCTCTTGGTCATTCGTAGTGTCACATAATTACCATTCACATTCTGGCAATTTTCTCTTGGCAACTCAAGCACAAAAAGACAGTGTACAGCAGGCATGAACATGGACAGGCTATCAAAAAGGAATATGGGAGCATTGCTTGGGCATGCAAGGATGGAGTTAGGAAGACCAGAGCTAGAGCTGGAGCTGAAACTGAAAGGAATGTGGGCAGCAAAAAAAGCTGAACAAGCTTGTGAGGGTACACTGGCAGCAGATGGAAGACCTCAGAAAATGGTTCCCCTTGATGAATGGGGCAGGCAATCTAATACTGAGGATGAAGGCTGACACCAAGGATGTCTTGTTTCTGTCTTCATTGGCAAAGTCTGCTCTCAGGCCTCACAGATCTCTGTTCCCAGCAGCAAAGTTCATGGGAGAAAGCTGCTGTCCATAACAGACAACTGAATCAGAATCAGCTTGAGAAATGGGGCATGTGTTAAGGATTTATGTGGTGTTGCTAAGGGTGTTGGTTGGTTTTCCTCAGTATAAGGTGTTTCTAAAAAATAATTTGAAAAGTTATGATTATTAAGGAAAATTCCTGATGACTAGTGAAAAAGACAAATACTATGCCTGTCTTCTGAAAAGGCAAGGAGGAGAATCTGCTAAACTGCAGACTTGTATTCCTACCTGAAGTATAGGAATGAAGTATTTACAAACACATAATTGCTAAAAAGATAGGATGGTGTGATCTAGGCAATACATTTTCATAAGACTTTTTTATTACACTTTCATAAATAGATTTGGACTCTTGATTTCCTTCCTGTCATACTTCTTCTTGCAAAAATTATTTTGAAAATATTTCTACATGACAACTGAGTCTTTTCCATGGAATATTGATGGCAAGGACTACAAACGAAATACTATTAGGTGTGCATCAGCTTGCATATAACTTGACCTTTGAATTATGGATTCAATTCCTGACCTTGTTCAGTCAATCACTTGCTTGGTCTAGAAGCAAGCTGATTTAAATTTGGAATTTGGCCTAATATTAACAAAGCAGTGCTAGCAAGGAGAGAGAGTAGGTTTTTTTTTGGTTTTAAATGAGTTCCATTTTACCTTCTGCTTAAGAGATGACCGACCCTTGTCTATGTTGTCTCCTTTTCTGTATTCCTCTTTTTCACCAGTCACAGATGGATAGACTGGTACCTGCAACCTCAGTTTATCTTTCTTTGCTTTTGGCAACAATCTGTGAGATTTTTCATCAGAGCTAAGATAGCCATGGACTTGCTAAGGTGCCTTATAGTGAGTATCACATTACCGAGCTTGATAATGTCTTAAATTAAAACTTTCTTTTAAAATCTTTGAACTGATATTCTAAATTTCTCAAAACCAGGTAATTCTTACCAAAGGGCTTTATTATTGCTCCCTGACAAAAGCAGACAGTCAGTGTTTTGAGACCTATTATGATTACATGAAGAAGTTCATTAATGGTTGAGAATGTTTTTGGATTCTTTGTTTTGTTTTCTGGTCAGGTAATACAAAGTCTTTTTCAGTACCTAGTTTATGAATAAACAACAACAGACAGTTTGTTAATAGTTTCTCTGTCTGACTTTCCAGTTAGTCCTGCTGCCCGAGGGAGCTGCTTTGACTCCCTTCTAAGGTCTAGCACGTGACTGTCTCATGCTTTGCCCTTTTAAAATTTGCAGCCACTCCAAAGAGGAACCTTGGCTTAGAGCATCACTGTTTATCAGATCTGTGTACAATCTAGTGCCATTTGTTTCCATGATAGTTTCTAGCTGTCTCATTAAAATGTTTCTTCCAATTAGGATAACCAAGAATTACCTGACTCTAATTAGGTTTCTGTTTGCTTGCAGATCAAACAGAGACTTGATGGCTTAATGGTTTCCAGTATAAATATATCCTAAACATTTCTAGTGCGTAGAAATGTACATAGATTCCACTTGCTCACAACAAAAACAGAAGCTCTCTATTCCTCTTCACTTCTTCTGTTTTCTTTTTTTTTTCAACTCTTTAACTTAATATACAACAGCAGATGGGTATAATCCCTGTTTTGTACCACACCCTGTCTTGATGCTTACTACATTTTCTGCTCGCTTTTCCTCCTATACCCAGTGTACCAGCATCAATGATGACAACTTCTTTACCTGGGTGCACTTTGAAAGGAAGCTCTGTGGTTTATTCACAAGGGAATGAAAGCAATCTGAACATTCTGTTCATTATTTGCCATAGACTTTCTGACCCACTCAAAAATAGGTATTATTTTACCAAGTTCCTCCATCATTGCTGTCATCTGACCTGTACTTTTTGTACTAGCAGGGGAACCTCCAGGCAGATCAGTAAATCAGGCTTTGTGATTTGCTCAGGTCTTTTTGCCCTGCACCAGTGAAGACTACTCAAAAGACTCCATTAACACTGTGCTGTAAATCAATGTCCAAGCTAGTGATTGACTTCACAAGATATCTGATGAAGGTGTAAATTTATTGTGTGATAAGTTTGCCTGCTAGGTGCAATCTCTTGGTGACTGACTAAGCTGCTTTTGAAAACACTTCCTTTACATTCATGAAGCCTCAGTTTCATCTATTAGATATTAATTATTCTATAGAGAGAAATTTAGAAAAATCTAAATCAGTTTGGAATTTCTCTTCAGTACAGCAATTTGTCTTATCATTTTATATGTTTACATTTAGAGAACTTTTTTGTTATTTGCAGATACCTTTCTATACACATTATAATACAGGCTGGAGATTTCACTGGGAAGCCAGGTTTGTGGGTATATGCTGAAAGGAATTCTGCAGGAAGAGGTGCAATAGCATGAAAATATCCAAACATAATTGCACAAAGATAATTATTAGTACACAAAAGTTTTACTATAAACCATGGATTTTATAAGGAGCTAACATATTTGTTCCATAGCTATAAGTACCTTTATTTCTATAGTTTGAATGGGAAAAAGAAGCTAACATCTTGAACACAAAAAACACAAACAAACAACAAAAAATGCCCCAAACCCAGGAAGAGCAAAAGGAACTGAAGTCCTGTAACATATGATAAAGAAAAGAATCTGTGTCTGACAAAAGGAGTGAAGATAACAAATCATACGTGGTTTGGTGAAAATCAAGTTTCATATGGTCAGGGTCCCTTTTTTTCCCAGTGATGTGTTCAGGTCAGGCCAAAATAACTACATTTCTTGGCATTTCACTTGGTATAACAAAATGCTACAGGATCTCCCCCCTTTTCTCCCATAGCACACTTACTAGATTAGTCCAAATTCCTTTACTCAAATCTGGTAGTTCTGGCATATGGGCTACCAGCTGCCCACAAAACCGTGGTTATCTTCATTTTACAACAGGAAGAAAGCCTTTTTAGTGAAACACTACACATATATTTTATAGCATGCCTATTTTTATTTGAGTTTCTTTCCTCTCTTATCTCTCAACACATTTAGATTTCAGATCATGAGTTTTGAATTGTTTTGAACTAAACAAAACAGAAATGTCTTTGCAGCAATATGCTGCAGCTTTAAGTGTCATATTCTGACCTACAATAGAGGTAGGAGGAGAGCACCATACCTATCCTATAGCTTTCATCTCAGGCAACCAGGGATGCTTCTCAAACACTGAGTGAGGAGAGGTAAAGTCAGGAAAAGCTGGCTTCTTCAGTGATGACCATCCACAGAGTCACTTAGAAGCCCATTACCATTTCCAGAGTGTACCAAAGAGAATAAATAATTTTAATACATTTCCAGTCTTCCAGGACTGGAGAAATCACTCAGTACAGATATAAAACTGTAAAGCTCTGGGTTCTTTGGTAGTGTGAGGCTCTCATTTGTGTTACGGGTATAAAACTTTTAGTTACATTTCCTGTTCAGAGACCATTTAAAGTTTCAGAATGGCAGACAGGAGGTTTTTTAGCCTTACAATGAGAAGTAAAAAGCAGCAGTACAACACTCACTAACAGTTTTTGTATTTTTTACTGAAATAGCAACTATTGAAATGTCAATATCTATTCTTTAGATTTGTTCATCTGCATCTCCACAAGCCATGGATGTCCCTGGCCTCTTTTTTTTAAAATCAGATGGCAGCCACAACTGCTTTTTCATATGTTCTGTATTTATAAATTTTACAAATATTTTAAAAGGATCTCATGCACAGTGTGATCAGTTAAAACATTTACATCAATCCCCCCCTATTTCCCCCCCTATTTTCCCCCCAGTTTCCCCTATTTTTTTAGGGGAAATATATTAGGAAATATATTCTCCCCTGCCCACCATTTTAGGCAAATAGAAAGAAACCATTTTTCCTTAACTAATAAATTCTTATAATTTTTTAATCTGTAGTTCTGTGAGAGATATTTTGCAGGAAATTATTCTCTAGATATCAGATCTTTAGAGATACATGGGCTGGAAATTAAGAACAGAACTGATAAAGTAAACTCTCAGGTTCCTATTTTCTTCTCCTGGGGCAGGAATATTGATGAAGCAGACCTAGCCAAAAAGATGAGATACGATGATGAGAAAAGATGCACCTCTGTAGCATTATATTTACAATCAGAGGGTTGTTTAGGTTAGAAGACACCTCTGAAGATTATTTAGCCCAACGTCATGCTCAAAAAAGAGTTAAATTCAAGGCTGAATGCAGTTCATGAGGAACTCACCCATCCATCTAAGTTCCAAAAATCTCAAAAAAGTGGCAAGTCCTGAACTTCTCTGAGCAGCAATGCTGCATTGCTTTTCCAAATGTCCTTGTTAACACAGCCTGTGTCCCCACTAATGCACAGCTGCTGACTCGTGTTCCATGTGCTCAGCAGGATCCCAGATCCTTTCCTGCAGAGATGCTGTTGGTCTCATGTTCTTTCTCCCCTCTGCTCCCAACTTCTCCCTTCCTTTCCCAATAACATTTCAGGCATTTGTTTGGTTGTTGGGTTTTTTTTGGTAAGATCTATGGGTTCTGTAAATACAAACCTATTCTCTATGCCCTTTCTTTTCTATAAAACATGCTGTTCAGCCTGTGGGGTTGTGAAAGTATACAAGGCCTTTGCATTAGTTTTCCCTTGGAGAAGCTGCTGATCTGAAAGAGCTCAGCCACTTCCCTGAAGATTGAATGAAAGCCCTCATGTCCTCATGCAGAATTTCAGAAAAGTTCTGCAGATGTAAAACTTATGTTTTATTTGAGATGTTAGCACTATTTAGATAGATTCCAAAAATTGTCCTTGGCTTCATCTCTCACAATTCACCATGTATGTATTTTGTATATGTAGTTTCTAGAGGTTAAGAGGTTAAGGTTTAGATTATTCTCAGAAACTACACAGGAAATACATGCAGCATACCAATAAAACCTTGAAAACAGATTTACTTATGGATTGTATAATGGGGACAGTGAAAACATTATAGGAATAAGGGAGTTTCATGTTGAAGTGGTAGCAAAGGAGCAGAAAGGTTATTGAACTAATTGTATAATAAGTTATTAAAAGAACTGCTATGGTGACAGATGGAAATAAACACTGCTGCATGAATAATAATCATGTTTTTCCCTACCCAGAGATCAACTGTAGACGTTCTGTCTGAATTAATTTTCCTTTAAGTTAAGAGAAAAAATAAACAGAAAACAAAAGAATTAACTCCCTACATATATGTCCTCTGTAATGCACTGTAATACAATTTTCTGTCAAAAATGGAGGCTATCCTTGAGTACAAGACATTTAGAAATGTATGTGTGTAAGACATGAAAAGCAGTGACCAATAACATACCTCATTGTATCAGTAAGAATTCAGACAGTAACTGCAGCTAAAAACCCTACAAAAACAACCCAAACAAAAAACAAATGCAAAAGTTGTCCAAAAAACAGTATAGTCCATCACAATAAATTAATTACAAAAAACAGATGTACATTCTGCATAGAAATAATGGTCATATGAAAATAGAAACCACATTCTGATACCTTTATGTATACTAATACTCCTCTCTGCATAAATAAATTACTCTTCATTTTTTTTCTTCCTGTCTTCATATTTTCTTCAAATCAAAGTAAAATTTTCAGGTCAGTCAGTAATGTTTTCAGTGTATTTGTACAGTGCGTGAACTCTCACAGTCTAAGACCTCTGGTGTACTGTCACAGCAGAGATACGAACTGAAGCAGTAATCATGTAACAAAGCAGGGGGTAATTTTGTAGTTTTTATGTAAGTGTAATTCCCATTGGTTTTGCGATAAGTTTTGAATATCTTATGAATACAGGATTAGAGAGGTGGTACTTCAAATCTATGTGTCAGCTTTGTTTTCCAGCAGCCAAGGTTTGTCTGTTGCCTATTTCAAAGTAGGGCCTCTTATATTTTCCATTTTGCAAAGCACTAAGCATAGTCTTTGGCCTAAATAAATTATGAGTTTGAAAATAGAAATATCCCTCAGGCCTTGACTTTCAGACCCATGCACTGATGTCGTTTGTATTGCTAGGTGGTTCAACTCTGATTTGTTATGTTTTTAAGCATGTTGAGTTAAATACTTGAAACTATTTTAGTTTCTGAATCTCACAAAGGTAGTCCTGTTGCAAAACCCAGGTATTTTATATACCCAGGGCTCTGAAACAATTCTGTCTTTGCTAAGCAATTAGCACAATTTTCCTGAAGTGTAGTATATGACAGGTACACTTGTAAACATACCTTAAGATGACCTTTTTATTGCTAAATTGTGAATGGAGCTGCAATTCCATATACATTTATTATCTGTATGTAATAGTCATTACTATGGCACTCATATTTTAATATTTCTGCTGACAATACCAGCTATTTGAATTTGCTATGAAAATTTTGTCACAAGTCTAACTTGCAGTCAGCTGTAGGTGTGTACTCAAATGTACAAGACAAGTTCAAGTTAGGCAAAAGAGTTTTTTGAAAGCACAACAAACACAGAAGCTTCCCCAATCTTTCTGTCCCAGTGTGCAGATTCCCATGGGCTCCACTTTCAGGTTGAGGGTAGCAAGTGATTGAGGGTCTTTCAGAGATATGACTGAACAATAGTCACCTATTAGAAACTGAGGTGAGGATACCTCTGGGGGCAGATTAAAGGAGAGCTGAACCCAGAATGTGTAGGTGACTCAGGTGAGATTTAGCACTGTGTTCAACACCAGCTGGGACCTGGTCACTAAACTGAGAATTAGGCGCTGAATAAGTATAAATTGAGTATTCATCTTGCACAAGTCTTGCTCTTCAATCTAAGTTTTGTTCAGAAGGCAGCAGGGAGGTCTGACAGTGCAAGGTTCAAATGCTGTATTTTTTACTTGGTAGCTCTTATTGCTGTGAGATTTTCAGAAGAAAAAAAAGCAGTCTGTCTTTAAGAAGATTCAGTTAGGTAGCCCAAAAGAAATTTGTGGGTACTTTTTATAGATATTTAGGCATGCTAGAGATGTAATGCTGAGAAACCGAGAGCTTAGATAGTCACACTGTCATCACAGGCTATAAATAATATTTCTTTTTTTTTTAATAGGAAGAGTTTTCATTGCCATCTAGCACCAGGATAAAATTTCCATGTGACCCTGCTAAAACCACTTTTTCTTCCTGATCTTTCTTTTCTTCTGCTTTTCCTTTGACTAATGCTTCATGCTTGAGCTCTTTATTTAATTTAGATAGATAAATCTTCAGTAGCAAATAATTCACTCTGAACTACAATATTCTATTTACAGCACATACAAATGATGAATAATAGTATCATGTCTCAATGAACAACAGACTTCTAGTTTGTACACAGAGTGCAAATGAGTTTTTATCTAGATTTTGTATTCATATCAAAGGGAAGAAATAGACTTTTTGATCTACTTTACAAAGTAAAGAGAGAAATCTCCTGCACCTGCAATAGCTCTAGAAAAGAAAATATTCTGGTCTGGCTTCAACTACTGTGAGCAAACCCTTGACTATAGCTTTGAGTGGTGGGACATCAGTATACTCCTTTGGAAAATCCCAAAGACATATATTTTGACCCCTTAAAAATGTAATATAGGAAACACATATATTTTAAAGGTAGCTCTGATGATCTTCAGGCACATAGAAACTCAAGAGAAGGTTGAGCTATAAGCAGTTAATCAATTTGTTGAGGGTATTTTGTTTGTTTTATGTGTCTGTGAGTGTGAGCTCCAGGGAGGAAGAAACCAGCAGAGAACAACAACTTGATGACCACCATGATTTCTGTTAAAAAACTGTGATCCCTTGACATCCTGTAGACACATTTGACACCCACCCATTTTAGGATTATCCCACATTTAGCACTGCTACTTTCTTCAGTTGCTTAAGCCTCCCATTGCTATTTTCTGCACAATGCAAAATTGTGTATCTGTAAAGGCACTGTGACTTGAGTGATCTATTTGCAATTAAAGTAGAACTATAATGCATTTTCCCCACCTCCCACGTGCCTATTTTTACCACTTTTCTTGTTCTGACTCACAGAAGATGTGAAGGGAAGTGCTGAGGCCTTGCCTAACATTCAGTGTCCCAGGAAACCACTGCCCTCCTACTCAGTTTGCCTCTGCACAGGCAGTACTGTGTGAGCAAGCTGCTGCCATCGCGTGCTGAGCACCAGAGAGTGACTGCAGCCAGGATCCAACTCCAAAGAGCAGCATTGCTGCTGATCCTGATGTTTATGCTAACATATTGCATCTATTAGGTAGCTTGCAGAGAGCTCTAAGAACTGCAGACTGGGGGAAATGTTCTTACTGTATACAGATGTCCCAATGGCAATCACAGCAGCTGGGACACTGGGACACAGTTCGAACCTAAAACAATGAAGAAAGGGACAACACGCTTACATAAGTGCAAAGGAGAAAGGTTGTTTAAAAATCTGTGTATCTTTCCTTTTGAGGTGTTTTTGTCCCCCACTATGTTAGAAGTTCAAAGTTCCTAAATTTCAAAGTTCCTCAAAGAAACCTTTCTTTCTCCCTTACCGTCCCAAGAACTTATACTTTACTTCTATGTTTTTCTCTACAAACACTGAAAAAAAGAAGCAGTCCTATAGATTAGGGACCTATGTGCAGGTCATCTTCTCCCAGAGAAATGCTCTTGTCTCTAGTCTTAAGTCAGGTTCTTGCTTATAAGTTTCTTTTCTGGCTCCTAGAAACTTGTAGTCAGCAGGATCATATCTGTGCTCAAAACTCACAGTGAGTCAGCAGAAGTAAAATTGGTCTGAAGAAAAGCTCCCAGAGAGAAAGACTCACTGTATTGGTTAGTTTCTGATTTCCCCTCAGTCCTGAGCCTGGAATCTGAACTCTGACTTTCTAATCTTTTAGCCTTGATTCCGACTGGAATCATCCTGCCTTGATCTGTTTAATTTCTGCCTGCTCCTTATCTTGGGGTCTTCTGGTTGACTGAACTAACTTCTGCATATCTTTTTGCTTTTTCCATTTGGATCAATGAATGTGGGCACTCCGGTGCACAAACTGGGCTCTATATTTGTCCTTAGAAGTTCCTGGCTTTGAGCTGTTGTTTGTGGTTTGCATTTGCACGAAAAATCCAGCCCAGGCCCAGCCATGCAGGTATTGTCAGAGTCTGCAGTTGGTAACAGCTGAGCACCCAGGCTTTGTAGTGCTGGAGTCATTCTGTAGACAGGGGTCAAAAGTCTTCTGTATCCACATACCAACACAGCAAAAGTGTGTCTTCAGGTAAATATTTTTATAAAACTCTTATAGAGTCTTCCAAATCAGTAAGTCCCTCTTATCAACCCAATATATAGTCACGCTACAATAATTTCAGGCAACTTGAAAAGTGTATGAAAAAATATTGACTACTTCAAGCTATTAACACTTTAAAGACCAACTTTATGAAAATGGGGTGAACTATATCCAAAAATTGCCATTTCTTTAAAGTATGCCAACAGATTCAAAATACAAAAACAACTAGCTAAGAATGCCCTGTATTAGAGGATGTTTTTGATCAGCTAAGCTATATTATAATGTGAAAAATTTTAAAATTAAAATAATATTATTTGCAACATATATGGTATAAATAATGAACTTCAATGTTTTTTTCTATTTTCTTAATTTTACAATTAAATCTCATTGATGTAATGTCCAGTTTCTGTATTTACAGAGCATAAAGTGTACCAAGTATGCAATGTTTTTATCTCACTGAATGATGAATACTAACACCCACATTAAGCTGCAAATCTATTCTGCTACTTGACAAAGTAAACCAGGATCACTGTGTCCCAATAGTTCCTGCTGAAAAGTGGAAAAGTGCAGTTTTTTGAAAGTGAAGTTTGGAAACTATGGTCACTTTTTGGCAGAAGAGAATAATGTCCTGGAAATGGCTGGTGCAGGAAAGGACTATGTCAATTTATACAGGCAGATTTTGAAATATAGGGTCTGGTGTTTGGCACTGTTCTTTAAAGATATTCTGGCAGGTTTAAATATTTGAATACATCTCAATCTAGATATAATTTTTTAAAAATTTAGAAATCATCTATATGTGTGCTTATTCTGGCATCATGGCTTTTTATGATGACCAGGCTAACATCCCCACAAAATGACTATGTTGTAGGCCAGTGCAATTGACCTGAGATAAGCAAGCACATTTCCTTTGTGTTTAGTGTGGTCATATTTCTCTTATGATGTTTCTGGTTCATTAAAACACCTACTATAATTGTGAATTTTAAGGAAGAAAATACTGGATGAAAAATTGAATGAAAAAGGATGCAACAGCTGGAATAAGTGGGAGAATTGAGAACTGGAGAAGAAAACTTAATGAGATTAGCAGAAAAGGAAAACTTGAGAGTAGGAAATGGGGTGGGAAGTGATCCACAGAAAAATTTTATACTGAGTATTGTGTTTCTTAATGGATAAAATATGCTGTCAAAATTTTTGCTCACAAATTATAGGGTTTTCCTCTTTGCGTTTACATGGGGGGTGAAGGTCACACTGATTCCTTTCCTGATTTGTTTTTAAGTGTATTGCTCAAAATCACTATAAAGCGTTGAAAAGAAGTTCAGAGCTTACTTATAATAAATACAAGTCACAGTCTTCTTATGGTTTTTGGTATCAATGATTCTTTAAAATTTTTGAGATTGATGAGGCTCAAGTAAACTTTTCTTCTCTGCAATTGCAAAGAAGTTGGATCAAAATGCTGTTCCAACTTATGAGATTTAAATCTTAATTATTAGTGGACATGCAATTAATATAAATTGCAATATTCACACTAAAATTTAAATATTTTAAATAATATAATTTGCTTATATCTGTCAGGACTTAATGTCCTATGTGCTACCCTTTTGAATAAATTATTTTTTTTCCTGTATATTTTATCTTTGACATACACAAATATAAAAAAAAGAACAAACAATTTACAATGGAGATTATGGTTGCAGAATACAGCTTTCTGTTCTTATTTTGTATATTAACAACCTTCTAAGCTTTGCAAAGAATCACCCTGAGTCAGATTTTAGCAGAGAAATAAATAAACCCAAAATGTCCCCACACCTAATCTTTCAAAGCAGTATGAAGGACATAGCTGTTATGTGTCAATATTTCAAAATTGCTTTGGTCTGGAATGGTTCAAATCCATGATGTCCAAGTCAATAAAGTACAGAGTGCCTTTCTCTTGATTCCCTTCAATACTAAAGTCTAAGTGTCGCTTTTTCAGTGTAACTATACTAAAAGAATAACCAGCAGAGAGCCCACCTTTTCATTTGTCAACAGAGTGACCTGAATTTTGCGGAGCTAGCTGTCCTACTTGCCTCTGGAATTCAACAAAAATAACTGCAATTAATATTTTTCTGCCATATGCCATTGTACAGTAGCAGATGATTCTATTATTACCTTATTTAAAATTAGTTTTTTTAATTTATGATCTTTTATAAAGTAAAAACATTTTTCATGGCTGGCAGGAGGTATATAAACAAATGCATGAAGACCAGTTGCGTTCAATTTTAAGACTTGGTAACTCAGATAATTATGCAGAAGTAATTAATTCAAAATCTGTTTATCAACAGTAGTCTGTAGCTGCAGCATTTCATCCCAGAGGCATTAACAAAGGCTTATCACCTGCTTTCTTGTTGGATTTTATCTCCAAGGCAAATCAATAGGCAGAATATGGGAAAAAATGCCATTTCCACAACTAACAGTTAACAAAACTTACAAGAACTTTTAATATCTACTACAAATTAATTTTCCTGGCTTAAATTAATATGAATTCTAAATGGAAATGGGATGTGCAAACCAACAACATTTATGCTTCTAATGCATACAAAGGCTATGTGAAAATGAGTTCTGAAATACAAAGAAATATTTAAAGAATTAAAATAATTATTTAAGTTATAATTTGTTATTCTCAGTAAATATTCCCTGTGAACTTGTAAGAGTTATGGGTGAATGAAATCTACCTGTTGAGGAACTGTGCTGATGCAATTTGGTTTATTACTCTGTTATTTCTGTTCTTTCATGTATTTTTTATACTATGCTTTGAAGACCAGGTTTTTATTCCCTACTACTTGTATTCATATAGAAATGTTAAATACCAAAGGTAGAAGTTTTGCTTTGAAAGAGTGTTGTTTCACATTTTTGTCCAAGTTTGTAGTATATTCTAATATGGGAATAGCTTGATATCTAGTACTTAGTGTGTAAGGTCTCGACTATTCATCCAAGAAAATGTAGTTCTGAACCTGAGAGGTTTGTATTTCTGTTCATCAGTATATCTAAAACTTTATTATATGAAAAAATATTTAAATCCAGATTTTTATAGATCTAAACTGCAGAATAGAAAAGTAAGCTGACTTCAAGATGTGCTCATGGAGTCTCTTCGTTCCCAATTTCTTTCTAAATACTAAAGTCTGATTAAACCAGTAGCTATGACTACATAAGTACAACAGTTTCTTGTAGAATCCATAGACAAAATCCTGTTCCCAGTGCAATCAGTTACATAAAGCGATTCCAGCATGACTCAGATACCTACAAAATGTAACTGTCATGATCCTGCAGATATTCATACACTCTATTTACATACATATAAAATTAGTCATATACCTAAATATTGACAAGGTTTGAGTCACTGTCAAAAGGCTATTGTGATGATTTTTTAAAAATAATAAAATCTTTCTCTACTTTTTACACCTGTTGGTAACTGCTTGTTAATAACTTTCCCTTTTTTTGGACTTCCAAAAATTCTTCCACTCTCAAGAGATCAGGGCTTATATGTGTTTACTAACAAAATTGTGTCCTGGGGTATATTTCTGTTAATATTGCTGATCATATTTAAACAAAGTTTTGAAGTAAAATATAATTTTTTAATCAGTGTTTTTTAGTTTTTGATCAGTAGTGTAGAAGAAAGTCTGACTCAAGGAGGCACAAATACTGACTACTGGATTTTGCTGCAGGTGTGAAGCACATTCCCTTTTCAGAAAAGCTACATTTACTTACATACTAGCCATACGTTTAAAATGTATGGAGCAAGGCAAAGCTAGAATTATACACTGTGATCAGTATAGCATAACATACAATAAATTCAGCAACAAAGAAATGAGAGAGTTCCAAAAGGACATTGTATTGCCTGCTCACAGGAAATTATAGGTAAAGAGAAGTGACAGTCAAGGGTTAAATTACGAAATTTTGCAATTTATTTCTCATCATTTATGAGATTGTTAAATGTCAGAAAGTGGACTTTTTTTTCACTATCAGTATAAAACTGAACATACTGTGAGACATAAGGTAGCAGGTGTCTTGGCTCTAAACTATCAAGTCTGTGGGCATTCTGTTATAACAGGTGCTCCAAAAATTTGAACAGATTTTAACAAGAGCTGTATGGGCTTTTTAATTAGCCTGGTTACTCAGCATGTGGAGAAAGCACTAGGTATGTGCTTAAAACACCATTGTATCTTGCAAACAAATGTTTCACATACCCATAGTCATTCTTTTGCTTGTTATCTTAAAATTCCTTTCTATCTGATGCTAGGATTTGATTCTGGTATTCATTTTTCCTATAATATGTATCCTACCTGAAAAGAATCATCATACTAAAAAAAAGTGTTGAATAACATATATTCTCCCATTTGGAAGGAAGCATTTAGAAACTTGGATTTACCTGATACTTAGCTGTGATTTTACTTGGCATTACAGAGCTATGAGAAGGCACACAGAAAAGAAATTCTGTGTTCTGAATCTCTCAGTTTTAACTGCAAAGTATCTTCACTTTCAGTAGTGCTTTTCCAATTATTATTAAGTATATCACAAGATTTTTTAGAAGAGACAATGCAATAAACTGGAAAATAAAAAAAAGAGAAAGCTTTGATTTAACAATCATTATGACTGATTAGGTATGATTTGATAGATACAATTTGAGAAATCCATATAAATGCATGACTATAGCCTGTAACATAAAAATAGTCTCATATAATTTCTTTTGTGTAATAGTGTTATTTCAAAAAAGTAAGCCAAAGAATATCACGTTAGAGGGGGAAGAAAAAAGAAACAAAGTGGTGGCTTACATAAGATTTTTGTGTGAACTGTCATGTAGTGAAATCTAAGATTTTAATTTATAGATAACTTTATTTTCATATGAAATTATTTTACTAGCTGTGCTTGTGATACTGACATTAGTATCTGTGGCTGGTATTTATCTAGAGATCTTTGCATCTATAATGACTTTGTTATAAAGTTTAGTATTGCACATCTTAAGTTACAGAAATAAGGGGCTTATTTTTTTAAACTCAGAAGAGATTGTTGAGAAATTATGTGGAGGATTTCACACTTGAAACGTTTGTGTCAAAATATCTTTAACCGCTTGGCCTAAGATTAAAAATACCAAGACACATTTTGATCCATGTAAAATGCACGCTTTAAAAAGGGTGCTTAATTTAAAAAACGCTTATATCTGCATTTTTAAAGGAACTTCTCTTACATAAATTAATGTAAGAAATATACATTTTATGATTTCACTACGAATTCATCTTCTTTCTTTATGCTATTACTTATTTGCTCAGCAGTAATATACACAATTATAGTCAATAATCACTTATTGCCTGAAATAATAATTACTTATACTCTCACCATACTTTTTAAAATTTAGAAATGCCAACCAATTTACAAGCTTGATGGAAGAGAAAGATGGATATGTATTTCTGCCATAAATGAAAGGAGCACTTACTCCTGTAGATGGTATTTTGCAAACCTAATGGTGAAAACACACCAGAAAAAGTGATGGTATTTTTTAGCCACCCAAAATCCCTATAGATTTTGTAATTTGCTTTCTACTGAAGGATAAGACCCTTGCCATTGCATTTCTGTAAGGTAACAAGGATAAGAAATGCAGATTACAGTAGTGCCTATTACCATTGCAGCTGAGACTGTGGCTTGAGCATTGGTTGCCTTGGGCACTCAGACCAGTTTGATTTCTGCCTGCACCAGTTCCCCACACCAGCTCCTTCTGTGTAACCATCTCTTGGTTGTGCAAATGGAGTTGCTTGCGGAGTATAAGGCAAATGGTTTTTTGGGGTTTTTTTTTTTTGAAAGTAGATGTATTAAGCCAATAACACTAGTAAATTTAATGTATTATCAAAATGTGGTCTCATTTATTGTGAAAATATAACCTACATACAAATTAAGTCTGCTGGGGCTGCAGCAATTCTGAAAAGAATTATATTCTGAAATGGCAGATCTAGAGAAGATGACTCTGTTAGAGAGACTTTGAAGGGGTAGTAACTTAGAAAAAGTAGTCTTCCTCCTTATCACCATTTTTTCCTCAAGTAAGCAATGTCTTTTCAGTCTTTCAAGTGCTAGAGAAGAGTGACCACTTTAGCCTGATTTTCTAGACTCATCATCATGTTACCTGAGTAATCATGCACATGGAGATTAGAAGCATTATCCCTGGTGGGTGATTTGCATTACTGAAGCACCCTGTAGGAAAATATGTAATGAGATTCAGGTAGCAGTGGAAGAAAAATACAACAAATGAAATTGTAGGAAGATGTCAATATAAAATTAGAAATCATTACAGCAATAGTGAGTAATGAGGGCTAAGAGATGAAAACATATGGAATTGCAGCAACCTATTTCTAAATTTCAGAGGGCTAGTCAGTTAATGATCAGAACTAGAAATTGCCATTTTTTAGATATCCAGTTAAAATAAAAAGAATCCCGTATATCAAAACTTCGCTATGCTTTAATGCAATACTTACTTTGCAAATGTGTAAGATCTAATTGGATTGTTTGCATTAAGATAGAAGCTAGGTGCAAGTGATGAGTAAAATGTTGGAAGGTGATGATTACATTTTTAAGCCTTTCAGGTATTTATATTAGGTATAAATATATATCTTAAAGTAAATATAGGGAATATGTGCAGAATACAACGCATGTTAAGGATTTCATCTGTAAGGCAAGATTTGAGAAAGGCTTCAGCCTTTATAAGTTTGTCATTGGAGTAGTTAGGGCAGATACAATTATGTAATAAAAACTATAAGGCTGTGTGCCCCATCTATGTAGCTAGAAATCTAGATAAACTATTTGCCAATATAAATTCTGTGTATGTCAATTCCATTAACTAATATTAAAAACATTACAACTGTAAAACCTTATGAAGATTTAGGACCAAGTCATGCTTCTTATTGATATTAATAGTTTCAACAGTTTATATTAAGCACAGAAGAGCAATATGGAATTAAATTAAGACATTCATTTAAATATTTGGAGGATTACAGTCCTTTAATAAGCTCTTGAAAATAGAACTAAAACTTAGCTGATTGGGTAAGACCATGCTGTGTTCAAATAAAAGTTAATAACTCCATAGATCACTGGTAGAGGTATTAAATGATGTGCTTCACAGTTACCATTTTTTATTTCCCACAGAATTTTACTATCTCACTGACTTTTCCTTTTCAGGGACACATCATATAGACTTTCTAGAATGTGCCCAATTTTAGTAAATGTCAGCCTAGAAATGAATTTTACAGAAAAAGCTGTGATTGTGAAGTGCAGAAAAAAATAATGAAAAATGAAGAGTTAAACGCTAATTACAGTTTATGTTTTTAACATTCATTTTGGCAGTTCTCACTATCTTTTATTGTGCAGTGTCTGAGGTCAATTAGGATTCGGTTGATCTTGGAGTCGGTTGACAATGCTGTTTATAATTAGATAGAGGAAAGGGAAAAGGTTGATGTTTTCTCTCTCTTCCTCATTAGGGCTGGCTGACTGAGCCAATTTTATTGCTATCTTAAAGGCAGTTAAAAAGGTCATGTGACTGTTTCCTAAATGAATTGTTTTGCAAAATACTGTTGTCTTTGTACGGACACTCCATCTTTAGGATGGATAAATGGTTGTTATTAAAATTTTTAAGTATGCAATTCATCACTCTGATAGACAAAGAAAAGCATGTGAATTATTTTACCTTTCATACTGTAATCAAGAAACTGTAAGGATTCAAATTTTAAATCACTGTGTACAGTTTTGCAGAACCTGAACTAAAGGGATCACAGTATCAACCTCAAATTTAGCCTCAAATTGTAATCTTTAAGAGCTATTAAACAGCACTTTCCATAAAGTAATACAACTAATATGAATGTTTTAAAGCCAGACCTTTAAAATACTTGCCTTTTTGCTGCTTGATGGTTTATTTAATAAACATTCATGGTAGCATAAAAATATTGAATATACTTTGCAAAATTCTAAGAAAAAGCAGTTAGCAGTAGAATTGATGTATATTGTAACAGCCTTGAAACTAATTTTTAAAGTTGGCTGTGCCTAATGCAGTTATATAATGTAAGTAATCTTAATTCATTAATGTCTTTGTTATTTTAGACATAATTCTTCTGTTAATACTGCAATATTTGTTTCATGTTTAGTGCAACACTGACTCCACTAATACTAAATTAAGTGTGAAATGGATATTACTTTTCAGAAAATTTAGTACAATGATTTAATAATGTTTTTACTTTAGTAATTCTTTTTGATAATAAGTAATGAATATGTATTTATAGAATGGAATGTAAGTTGTAACATACATTATAATCATACTAATAGAAGATAACAGACAGCAACCCTCTAGTTCAATAATTTGAAATTAATGTAAATTGACATTTGAGAGTTCTTGGTTGAAAAAAAGGAAAAAAGCAACAAAAGATAAAAGAAAGAAGAAACTGTAAATGAAACATGAGAGGGAAAGTCCCAACAGTTCTAATTAAAGATATTTCAATGTTAGAACTGCAGCATCCACCCACATGTCATTCTTGCATGACATGTAACAGAAGATCACCAGTTCTGTCTTCCTTGTACAAAATATTTTTTCCTATAATTGTTTATCAATAACAGAAAAGTGAGAGTTTTTGCATAATCGGATTCATAAATTGTACAGAAAAGCAGTCATTATAATAAATCTGCCTGTAACCAAAAAGTGATTGTTAAAGTAACTTTCAAGAAATGCTGCCAGCTATGTATTAGCCAGTATTTTACTGCCTGCATTGCTTTCTTTCATCAAGCAGGAGATAAAGGAGCAGCCTGGAGAAGGTGACTAGCTCATTGCATATGTAAAAAAAGTAAAATGCGTGTTTCCTTTATTTCACTTGGAGGACAGAAGTGAAAACAAAAAGCCAAGCATATTCATGACAGTGGCAGATGGTGCCAACCTTGCACAGCTATTTTCTTTGATTATTGGCTACTTATACTTTTAAAAACGTGAGACAAAGCCAGAAAGCTGTGGTTCTAGAAGAAGATAATGAAATCACACTGACATAGGTCATTGTCCTGAATATAATCCAAATTTGTTTTAGATTTCTATAGAATTTTCCCAGATTTCTCCTTCTACTTTGCCTAAAATGAATACAGATCTCATTAATATTCACATAATATTGGACAGAATTTGTGATTAGGTGGAATATTTTTCCCTGTGGCATTTTAGAAAATATTTAATTATTATAGTCTTTAAGAACTGCCTTTTTCTGTTCAAAGAATAATATTAACTCACAATAGTCAGTATTTTATTAGTTTAATCACTGTCAAATGAATTATGAATATCCAGTTCTGAAAACTACACTTACTGTGCCAAATCATATGAAACAACTTTGAAAAAAAATAAATGCTGGATTCAGAATAGAGGCATATTTCAAAGTCTCTGAGTAAACGTCAGGAGGTTTTTGAGTACTTTTATTTCTTTTCTTAGTTCTCAAAAGATTCTGTGTAGTATGGTCACAGTTAAGCGCATGTTTAATGAAAATAAAAGCTACGGCCAAGTTAGAATGAAAGAGACAGGAAAGTGTACCAAGACCCCATTTATGATTATTGATTCTAAGACCTTTTCAAGCAAGAAGATCCAAAGGGGAAATGAACACCTTTTCCACCAAGTGAATGAATCACACTGCTTTTACAAAGGATGTAGAGAATGAATAAGAGAGTTTAGGACCCAAACACTGAGACCAAATGAGCTTTTTCCTCATGAGAATGTGACCAGTCATGCTCCTCTTAAAGAGTAGATTTCCTCTGCCAGCAGTAGAAGAAAAGTCAAGCAAACATGAATGGATACTGAGCTCAGAGGGAGCCCCCACTAGCAAAGAAAGAAGTATCACTGTTGTTTCCAGAGCAGAAGGAATACAATATACAAATTAGGTTAGTCTAGTAATGAGGGCAAAAGAGATTTTTATTGCCATGTAAAGCCATTTGGATTTGTAATTCTTGTGTCTGAAGCAGTGCTTTACTGCTTACCACCTGTAGACCCGTATGCTTGTGCTGATGTGACTGTGTTACAAAGGAGACCCTTTGTGAAGAGAAACATCAGGCCACAGAACTTATGATCCTTTAATATTTGTTTCAAATAACTATTGCAAAATTGGAAAATCTGTGAGATGTTTGTGTTTCAGTCTTAACCATTTGCTGGTTTTGCTCATATGAGTGAAACATATGGGGTCTTGTAAGTGATACGGTTTCTTGATAAGTGATAAGCTTGTACCATGCCTTGCATCATCTTCTAAAAAATACCTCTGTTGTAACAATTCTAGCTTTAATAATTCCAATTTACTTCTTATTATGAAAAATACAGCAATGAACTTTTAATATATGACAAAGACCTTTGTGCTACTCTCTTTCCTCAAAGTGTCATTGGAATACCTGTAATAGATCTTCAGCATGCCAAAAAAAATGTAATCAGGGATTCAGTTTCATATTCTGGGAGAGGGCTGTACTCTAACTTAGCGCTGTCCCTTGTTCCTCAACTGTTAGCACTCTCAGTTATGGTCAGTGGCATCTTCCCAAAGCAGGAGCATACAGGGGATAATTTTGCTCAAGTTGCCCTTGCTGTCCTACTGCTACAGCCTTGTCTGTAGGGGGTTGCTGGTCTTTGATGGCACAGCAGAGAATGTGGGTATGAATCCTCCGTGCTTCGCAGTCTTTGATGTAGTGAAAGAGCACAGGTAGTGCTGATTCCTGGATAATCAGAAAAGGTTAGCACTACCTGTTCACTATGGGATTTTGTTGTTGTTTACCATCACTGCAGTCCACTTTAGACAATGCAATTGAAAACAAATGCATTCCTTTTGAAAATTAATATCCTGCACTAAACAAATAGATGTATGTGTGCAAAGGTAGAATACATTAGAATTGCCAGAAAACCTTGATATCAAATCTGCCAGTCTTCCCATCCCCAGCCTGTACAACGTGTGCTTGACTGAGATGGAAAAGGCAAGATAGGTGACAGACCAGACACACAGAAACACAAATATATGTTTTAAAAGCAAGCACACAGGTAAATCTTTAAACTGTCAGGTGCCTGGTGCATTTTTCTGCAGATTCTTTAAGTTAGTAATTTAATTCCTGCTTTTTTGGTTTATTTGCTTGTGTTATATATTTTTTTATGTTTATCTTGTCCATCTTTTTTCATATGTGATTGTACAAAGGCCAGCAAAGTGAGATGAAGGAAGCTTTTAAAACATTTTTTATATATAGGGTTTGGCCTGGTTTATAACACATTCTTCCTGAGCAAAATTATCAAATAGCTGTCCCTCAGCTATTAAATTTAAAAGGGATGGAATATCCACGGAGCTACTGAAAACTGAAAATCTGAAATATCATAGGGAAATAAACATTTTTGTATAATAATTATTAAATTTTACTGAAGACTTCCAGAGATTACATTGTGGAATAGAAGGCATTACTTTTGAGATCTGCTGATGAAAAAATATGTAGATTTAGAATCATTTTTATTGAAGAGGATGAGATAAAAAGCATGATGTTCCACAATCCCTAAATAGTGAGGTGGTGAAAATAGATATATTCACTGAATATATACATATGTATCTGAATATATATACTCTCTATATCGAATATATTCAGTGAATATATTATATATTCACTATCTAAAGTAATTGAAGAACAATTACTTTATATTAGACAGCACATGATGAAGCACATTTGCTGGGCCTGCAATTACATTTTTGAGTCATTCAAGTTCTTGCTAACTTGCATAAGTAAAAAAATTGCAAACTTTGACTCTGAATTTTTGATGACCTCTGGTTAATGTCAACTTTATGGTAATTAGCAGTGTCTCTGGATAGTAAACATATGCAGTCTATTTCCTTGAATCACACTAGATATGAGTACATAGTACTGGATGTTGGGAAACAGTCCACAGTCCATAACACTGATAATGTCCATAATATGGTGGATACAATTAATAAGCCTCATCCGAAGAGCCATTTTTTTCTTTTCAAACAATATAGTGGATCTACGCAAAAAATAAAAATTAACAGAAGTTTTTATGTGTTAAAACCAGAGCCAGTTGGCTGCCTTAGTTAGGGTGACAAAATGCCAGCAAACCCAAAATCTTCACTTGCTTTGAAGACCTCATGCTGAATGAGAAGCTGTTGTTGAGATACAGATACTCTTTGCAAGTATATTCATTTTCTTCTTTCTGGACTCACAAGAGAACAGAAAATTTAAGCAATAAATGACGCCTGTCCCTTTGAGATCAGAAAAGCTCAGAATGTGCATACTTTGAAGAACTGAAGTCGATCAAAATGAAGCATCCAAGCTATGAAACTGTAGAGAGATTTGACTCTATGAAATTCAGATTTCACTGAAAACTACACCAGATATTTCCTACTGCAGAAAGTAATATGAAACTTCTTTATAGTGAGCTCTCTGCTATTCAGCAGGATGCTCTGCAAAGTGGTTGATGAGGCTGTCGCCTGTAGCCCTTGATGGATAGTTAATGTAAAACTCACCAAGTATTTCTCAACATGCCCTCCAAGCCATTTTTGCTGAATATGGATGTTCAGAAGTTCAAATGTAGCCAGCACGGGAAAAGATTTCTTTATTATGCACAACTGTGCCCTGGGTCAGAATAAAAGAAATAAGTGATTGTTCTTCGTAACTTGGCATGCAAGAGTATTGCCAAAATTATATATTGTTGCCTGTATGTGTTAACTATAGTTATCTCTGTAAATAGAGCTGTACTTTTTCTGCAACAGGGATTTATTCTAATACTTTTATACTTTTCTTTCCTTAGCGGTATAATAACTACTGTGCCATATATATAGAAATTACTCCCAAGAATGTAACAAGCAGGATTCACACATTTAAATGATTTTTTTTTAAAGCTGAACTGTTTCCAAATTCTTCTATCCAAGCATCACTTAAGAAACTGTTTGTTCAGTTCAGTTTCATCTCTGCAGCTGCCAAACCACTTCAGTTCTGCCAGCTCTGCTCTCTGATTGCAAAATAAAGGGTGGTCACTTCACAGTGTATGCAAGAAATATTTTAATTTTGTGAAAATTATGACATTTAAGAAAATTTTTTCAATAGTAAATTGTTAGGCTATCCTGCTACTTGCCTATTTAAGAAAACCGAAAAAGAATCGTTTGCATTCACTTCTCCATACTTCCCTATAACATTAGTGAAAATAGTGTACCGGGTTTACGTTTTCTAAGACTGAACTTTGCTGCAGCTTACATTCAAAAATATTTTTGTAGTATAATAGCCTGTCAAAACAAATCTGTTTTCTTCATTTTTTGTGTATGCAGAAGGGTCCTTTTTGTCAATCTCTAAAGATAACAAAGCTTTTCTTCTTTTCTTTTTGTTTCCTTTTTTTTTCTCCTTGAAATCAAAGGATGTGTGAAAAATGCATCAAGTAACCCCTTATTGTTATGAAAAGTGCTGCTACATAAATGCATTAATTATTTTCATAGCTCATGTCTGAAAGTCAGAGTCCCCTGTGTCCATACAGTGAATGGAAACACAAAGACACAGAACATAGGAACCTGCAACCTGTTTTTTTGAGAGGCAATGCAGATAATCACCTGGCTGTAATATTTTGAAACATACATATTTTAAATTTTCAGAAAAGTAATCTCAACAGTTTGCTAGTCTCTAAGTAAAGAGTCCCCATTTGATGTAAAATGTATAAATACATCATATTAATTTTAATCTGAAACGTAATTTAAAGCAAAACAGAGAAGGGAAAAAATTGTAAGTTGCTTACTGATAATTTTCTTAAGTTCCAAGCAGTTTTCTTCTCAGGAAAATAATTTGCCTTAGCTGAAGAAGAAATAAAAGTGTATTTAGAAATAAAGAATGAATAGAATGTTTGAATTCGGTTTTTTACAAGCTTTTCTTTCTTTTGATAATAAAAAAAAGAGTTTAAATTGTGATAGAAAAGATTTGTTAGAAATGAAAAAATACAAGGACATGAATCTCTGAAATATAGAATCAAGAAGAAAGGAACTTACTGTGTTTCTTTTTAACGGAACAAATGTAACAGTGAGAACTGTTACAGAATTCAGATTTTTCCTGTGGCAGGCATTTTATCTTATTCAGAGTATTGTTTCTATGAGATTGTGTTCTGTGTTTTTCCCATGCTGACCTGTATTTTGCTTGGTGGGAAAGCTCTGCTCAGAGTGATTCACTGTGGGGTGAGGAATCACTTTGAGGGCTGCTTTTTGTTCACCTTGCATTATCACTGTGAAGTGCTAACACTGGCTGTAAGGCAATACCAATCATAACAGTAGTGTGTTGCACCCACTTTCTACTTAGTAAGTATTGTAATTTACATTAATTTTGAATTAGATCCAATAGGAATAAAATTCTAGAAATAGGAATTGCACATTTTCACCGAGAATATTTTTGAGAGGTACAGGCAGTTTATTTTTCTTCCTATAAGGCTCTTAACTAGTAGTTGATATATTTACAGATACTGAGACTCAAAAAAAATTCTACCATGCCTCTTAGATGGGTTATTATGTAAACATTAGCATTTGTTTGTCAAATAGTATTTTTGCATATACTTGTGCAGACCCACTGAACTGAATATATGCACAGAGATATGTCCTCTAGCAAATTGTTAACCTAGAGGAATATATCCTTTGCATCACAGCTTCATGCCAATCGCCACTTCAGTAAACACTGCCACATCACGATGACTGTTCTCCAGGAATTAGCAATGAGTTTGTTTATAATCAAGTTTATCAATATTTATAAAGTACTGTACTTAAGGGGATAATATATTGATAAAATACAGTTCTGAAATGCATTACATTTCCACATTATATTTAATGGCTAAAAATACATGTAGTGGGTGTGGAGTAATAGGGGCCATACCCCGCCCCCACAAACAGTTTCTTTATCACCCCATCTGCTACCCCAAATGCTAACGCTCAGGAACACCACTGCTTTGCAGCATGTTTTATTATTCAAGCCTTAGTGGGAGGAGAGCTGCAGAGAGAAAGTGTTAACTGCAGAGAAAGGGAGGGTCAAAGCAAGACCCAGAATAAGCTATATTGCTCCACTAATGCCAGGACAGTGGCACAAACTTCCGCTGGACCTGAACCGGCTACTAAGTACCATTAGATTAGATTGAAACCTGCTAGAAAAAAAGGAACAGTGAGAAGGAGGTCTAAACACATTTGTGAAAGAATTAATAAAGAGGCTAAAGGTATTTACGTAGGCAGGGAACATATGGAAGAGGAACAAGGCAGACTTTGAGAAGAAATTATTTAGCTTCATTAAAAAAAAAAACAACAAACCCAAACTAAAAAAAAGCAAAAAAACAGAACAAAGGAAGGCTAGGAAAAAAAAATAGAAACTTTACAATGTTTTTGTACTGCCTTTCTATTTTTCCAAAAGAAAGCAGGAGGTTGAGGCCTGATCAGAAAGAAGTCAAGCAAATATTCCTTTTTCTTTGGATCGGGTACTTTGGAAAGAAAGAAATGCTGCTAAATAAATATGAAATCCTGATGAGTGTTAATGGGGTTTAGGAGACAAAGCGTCCAGTTTGAAGCACTTATTGGCGATGTCTACACTATCACCACTTGCCAAAAACATTTCCATCATTGTGCAATGGTTGAGATTTATAGCTGACTTCCCGCATTTTAATCTAACCCAGCTCAGAGCAGGTGAGAAGCTGGCTGAATGCAACTCATTGAGATGATTTTGGGGATGACAGGATTGTTCATAAATGTAAGTTAAATTGAATAAGCAATTTCATTAAAAAAACCCAAAAAAACAGTTGCAGAAAAGGCAAAGGAAAGGGAGAACACAGAGTGGTGTTTTTAATATATTCTAAATTTTAAAAACAGTTTTTTTATCTCAGTGTTACCCCTGAAAAATTGGTCCATTTTTAATTTAAAAAAATCATTAAAATGGAAGAATTCTAAAATGTTTTGGTTTAGGACAATTGAATTTTTTCAGGACAACACAAAATTAATTTTGTCTCTTGTTATGTGATTCATATGTCAATCTGTAAATTCCATTATTTATAGAGCTCTCAACTAGGTAATACACTTCTAACCAAAATGACTAGCCAGTACGTGGGTCTCATTGACATCTCTCTATTTGAATGTGAAGTTCACCATATGAATCATGATTGTTTGTTTGTTTGTTTTTTTTTAAATCCATTGATTTACAATGATTACAGAAATATCTTTCTAGAATTTAGTATTTTCATATTCCCAGTCGCAATCCTAACAGCATTCCCTGAACAGACACTCTGTATTTTGACTGCTGGTTTGCCATGGTAATTTTGTTATTTGCCATGGTAAGTTTATTTATTTTGGTTTTTATTTCCCTTTGTTGTTGTTGTTTTTGTTTGTTTGTTTAGTCAACTGATTTGTTTCAGATTTTGGGTTTGGTTGTTTTCTCCTGGTTTTAGACATTATATAGTTGTTTATGTTTATAGGCTAGACTGACCTTTGTGCTAAAATGTACAGCATATACCATATGCATGCACCAGTATATCCAAAGGTTCACTGAAAGAAAGCTAGTTCCCAACCTTACAGTGATGGTTCATCAGTTTGGGATGGTGTGGAATTAAAGTATCATACTGGAAGATATATTTTCTTGTATGTAGTTCTGCTCCTGTAAAAGTGTTGGAGTGTCAGTCCCAGATGATGAAGAGTCAAGGTAATGGTCTATTTCTACTGCACTCAAAGAGAACTCAAGTAAAATAAATGACTTACATGTAGAAAACCCACAGATCAGTATTAGAAAATATGGAAGGTTGTGTCTTGATATTCAACTGAATAGTGTCCTGTTAATTCATTTGTGCCTCAGAGCCTTTCAAGTTTTCTGGCACTGGGTAATCAAAGCCTAGTATAATCAAATTGGTTTTCAAATTTCCAGGCCAAAAGATTCCATGCAGTATATTCAGCAGTGATCCTTTATGAGGTACTATAAAAAACCAAATTCTGCTTTATCTGTGTGCCCTTTCCTCAAGAAAATTTATGCTCTCTTGCTGGTTGAAATGTGTTAGCTGACACTCTTCTTCACCAGAAAAGGCTTGGACTGACTCATGATCAAGGATGGGATATCTTATATTGGAATGGCTGCAGTAGTTCCCTACCCACACTGCAGGAACAGTTCAGACTCTGATGTAACAGCTACAGAATTGCAAATAAGAGCTTGGCATTTGTGTAATAAACTTTAGCAGTTCAACTACTGCCTTGTGAGAAGTGGAGCCAGCTCTGTAGTCAGAGTAGGAATCTCTAAGAGAAGCAAGAAAAAGAGGGCTGCGAAACACTGAAACTGCCTCAACTTAAACCATCCCCACTTGTAAATCAGATCCCTGTGGTGTCTTGACCTTTGTGATGTGTATCCAGCAGGACACTGGAATGAAAGATAGTGCAGTATGACTTACATTCTATTATTTCTTGGATGAATTGGGGGTGGTAGTGGTAGGAACAACTAGCAACTAACAACTTAACTTTATACACTAATATTGCATATGGCTAGTCTGAGATTCCAAGTCCAATGGAAAATAAGTTTGGCACTATAGGGAAACAGTTCTTGTAGTTACAAAATTAAGGCAAATAGTAGCACATTGTCTCAGAGAACCCTGGTATGATTTTACAGAAAAAGGAATGAATATTAAGGGACACATTTTTAAGTATGGCACAAATACAGTTTTTCAAAATGTCAGAATCATGCACCAAAGACCTGAATAATGGCAGACAATGACTAGAAAGAAGAAATGCCTCCCTGGTTACCTGGAATACTTAAGCATAACATGCCTAGCTCAGTAGGGAAGGACTGAGGCTCAACAAATTGTCTGCTGTCTAATTGTCTCTTGGCTCAGCTTGGAAAATGCAAATAGAACTAGACTGCAAAAACTGGTTCAAAAAGCCCTAACAGGATATCAAGCATTAAGCAGTATACAGCAGATGGTAGAAGATTTTTAAAAAGCAGTCTTCCTTAAGTTCACAATAGTCTAGGGAGTTAGAAAATGGCAGGTGGAGCAGGAACTATAACAGGTTATGAATTGTCAATAATTTCATTTTCAGTGGCAATGAAACTGCTCTTGAAATCACCAAAAGGTTATAGAGATACACTGTAACTGGATGGTAAATACCTCAAGTGACAACTGACACAAAGATGTAACAACTAGAAGAACTACAGAGTTACAAAGTAATATTCTGAATTAACAGTTAAAAACTAAGGCGGAATTATTTCTGGTCAGTCCCAAAAATCTTGGCTATAGATGCTCTTAAAGAATGCACAAAACAAACACAGGCTATAAATAAAGACAATTAAGCACCTAAATACTTAGCATTTAATTACAGAGCATCACTATCACCGGTGTTCTTCAGTACTATACAAAGCACAAAAAAGTATGCCTCAAAATACTTGTAGTTTATAATCAAAATAGATGCTACAGCATGGAAATAAACAGTGTAGTGATAGGAGGCTGCATTTGAAGAGTGCATAGTGATGCAGAGGGCATAAGTGCACAGAAACACTTCTGTGTTTTTATCTGCACTGGATTGATATTTTATTTACCTCTTCTGACTCTTTCTCTCTCTAATAGAATACTAAGAAAAGTAGAGGCATGACTCTCAATAGCGTACTAGGTGTAAAAATAAACAATTCCTCAGAGCAAATAATAACTTTTAAAACATTTTCCTGCCCCCCTTATCCTTTCATTATGATAGGCAACAGTCTATGTCCCCTATACTTCAAGTTAGGCATCCGGTCTTTAGTAGAATTGACCTACTGACAGCAGAACTTGATAAAAAAAGAAAATTAAATGAGTGTTGTCAACTGATAAAAAACAAGTGCAGGATATTTTACAGTTTCAAGGAAATGTAGAAGAAAATTAGAATGCAGTTATCTCAGGTGGTCTGCATTTGGATAGCCTGGAAGAGTGGCACCAAAGACAGATGTGGATTTTTTCTCAGCACTAACTACAAAACATTATTATGACTATTTTAATACTAATAGTGTTAACTCTTCCATTCCTGAATCATTTACCAGATGCAATCATTACAGTACCACTTCATAACTGTTGAACTTACTTGTTATGTGCTAATGTTTCATTCCTCTTAAATGACGACTTACAAAAATACTGCAGGAGCCCACAGAATGTCCAAAAGCAGAAAGGCACAAGGAACAACCTCAGAATCAAACAAAAAATTGCTGCTTTCAGATGTAATTTCCAGACTTCTAAACAGCTCATTAATCTCTGATATCTGCTTATCATTATATTGTTTTTCCACTGCAACAGAAGTCTGATAGCTACAAACTTGCCTTCCCCACTCAGAACTTCTTATAAGGACTAGTTTAACTATTGATGGCAAAGCCTACCAGTTAGAAGTCAATTTGGGACGTTAAAAAAAAACCAAGCAAAACTGAACAGCTGATAAGGAATAATTTCACTAAACTCTAGCCTAGAGGAACAAGCCTGTGAAGAGACCACAGCCACAGAAAGTGTAAGAGTCCAAAGGTGGTTTTTCAACCTTCATTTGAAATAGCTGATAATTTGGGCAAAATTCTTTTAAGTCGGAAGAATCTGTACTGCAGCAACCTCACCATAAAAGGAAAAGCACAAGTTATTAATCCTACTTGTGCTTTCTTGCTGATAACTCAACGCAGAGGAAAAGATGTTTCTATTTAGGAAGCAAAGTCTTTCCTGCCCAAGGGACTTGGCAGGGAATAGGTGACAGGCCATGTCAGTGCAGAGAAAATTTTAGGTAATTCCTTTTTATACCCGTAGTTTTCTGTCCTTTCCACAATATGGTGACATTCTTAAAGATCACTTGGTGGGTGCCCTTAAAGCCCACTTTTGTATATGACTGTGTATATATATATATATGTATATATATGTGTATTTATACACACACATGTAAGCATGTGCAAATATGTATTTGTTAGATGTCTTGACTCCCCAAAAATTGTGGAAGAAAACCAAGGTGCTTGAATTTAGTGGGTGGAAAGTGGCTTAGAAATAGGACAGTTTACCAAATTATGGTGGTCCCATCCCACAGAATGTTGTCCTTTCTTTGCAAGCTGTATAAATTCAGCCCTCAGCTACATTTTCAACTTCAATTCCTTGTCACATTTCTCATTTCTGTCTCTCTGCTCAGCCAATGACAGCAGTGCCAATCCTCCAGTTGTTAAATCTATCTGAAAGCTTCCCCCCTCCTACTTTATATCACCCTCAAAGTGATTTTTGCAGTCTCTCCTCCAGAAAGAGTGAATTTGAACACAAAGACAGAATATTTGAGCCAACGAGAGAAGTAAAAAGAGAATCCTTGAAGTCTTTTCTTTAACTCATGTTATCCTATGCACATTACAGGAAGGAGAATGTCCCTTTAAATAGTTTGGGAGCCCTCTAGTGATTCTTCCTGTCTTTCACTGAAGAAATTATGAGATCCTCCCCCATTCCAATGCAGGTAGAGTGGAGAGGCCTTTCTACATCGATGATGGACCCAGTGTTTGTCATCCCATGAAGCCACTGTTAGTTCTGCAAATCCTTAACATGGCACAGAAAACCCGAATAACATGCTTTCCTTTCTTCAGTCATCCCTCTTTGTCCATTTTATTCATAATTAAAATTCTTGTTTTGTAAAGCTGGAATATCTGGAAGATCAGCAACTTAAATCTTGGCAGAATTTTGCCTTGGTTTGTGAAGGACCTTCAGGGCAGAGCCCCACGTACATGTGTGCTAGTGTGTGCTGCAAACCCTTCATTCTGAGCTGTCAAGTACATAAGAGTGTAAATCCTGAGCCTTCAGATTATGGTGAGAGGTGAACCTTTTGCTATTCTGCCATTACAAACCATAAGCTCTTATAAAATATATTTTTAGGAGTCCTATTGAATCGCACAGTATGTAGCATAATGTAATCAATACAAGAAGCTGCATATAAATAATCTGTTTGGATTCTCACACATTTTAAGATGAGAGAGGGCACCATTCCCAGCAGTACTCCCCCCTCCCTCAGAGTTCACACCTTTTATGGGGGAAAATGATTGTAAAGTATTCATTTAAGCCAATAACCAAAGCTTATGTTATTCATTTCTCAGTGATATACATAGTGCTCTTTTTGTATACTATTAACTGTGGACATATGTTTTTCATTTGACTATGTTACTTACACACACAATTCTTTTAAAAAATATGTAAAATATAACAGCTGCTGTAAAAAAAATATTTTTAGATCTCTGAAGTGCCTAACGAGCTGCAGCACACAACAAAAATGGCTTGGTCTTTATAATTTGCCCATTGTAACATACCGTGGAAGAGTTTAATCTGTTTGGTCATCTCCATGGAAGAAGGCAAATTGTCAGCCCTAATATGACAATGTGCTTCTCGGGTGTATTCCTTGGCTGTAACAGCAAGGTCTTGATCATTCACTGCATCAAAGAAATGATACAAACAATGGATCAGCCAACTTTTAAAACAGCAGTATAAAAGCAATTGTAAAGACACCAGCTGTATCATCTGAGCTCTGCTTTGACATTGCTGTTTTCTGAAGGCATAAATATACCTATTTCCTGCCAGTGCAAGTGAGAGATTAAGGGTAAATATAGAAAACTTAAAGTTTGCTTTGGATTAGAACTTTTTCTTTATGAATTATTGAATAAATCAAATATCCTTGGTTCTTATCCCAACAGAGTGTGATGATTGCTAGCTTGAAAAAATGTAGCAAGAGCAAACTTTGGCAAGAATGAAGCATTATAATGTGATGTCTACAGAGATTTAGAGATGGGGAGGATTATCAGTTACAGGCTGATATGCTATCAATATTGGTAGGAGACATTTAAACTGTAATTCTACCTAGATTAAGGTACTTAAAAAGGATGTTAGTGGATTGAAAACAACCTGTGCCACCTCTTTTAAGGGAATAATTTCACCATGGTTTAATACATAGGTGCAGATTATTCCATGGCAACACATCTGACTGCCACCATGTGAGGGAATGGCAAGTATGGAAAAATGCCAAAACTGAATGACTTTTTCCTTCTCTTCCAGTTGATAAGACAGGAAAACTAAGATGCTTTTTTGAAATCAGTCATGTGGTATCTGGAGAATAGGATGAGAAAACAAAATCTTTTTTATGAAGATCCCAATCATACAGTGGCAGAGAACATACTGGGGAGGAGTCTGCTCTCAGAAGAGCTCTGACATTCTCAGCAGGAATTGCAGAACCATTTTGCAAATTTTCTGCTGCAATCTGCCAGGGAGCCATGGTCATCATTTACACCACCTTGCATCACCCAAGTTAAATGTCTAGACATTGTTCCTTATTTCTTTGTTTCTCCTACATTTTTGTTGCTTTAATCTTGATGTTTCCAAAATATTAAGTCCAATATATTCAAAGAAGTCTGGGTGTTCAAAGCTGGGTAGAAAATGTCATTGAAGCACTTCTATTCTGCTTCAAAAGTGTCCAGGGTGTACAAAGTGGCTGACACAAGGTTCTTGAAGTACTTCCAGGAAGAAGCAGTAGGTTGTCCATCTGGCTTTCCAGTGCTTTTCAAAGTGCTGGTTGTACAGCAACACATTTACAGCATTAACTTTAAAATTTTTGATTTGTAGCCTATTGCAAAGCTTTTGCTTAGTTTGATGTGAATGCCAAACATTCCATAGGTAGTTAACTAACTGCTCCCATAGACTGATTCTGATGTTGCCCTAGAAGTGGTGCAGTAAATCACTTCTAATTTTTAGACTGGATTTATGCCTAGGGAAACATATTGATCATACTGAGAATATTTATTGAGAATATTTATCTGTGTACATATTGAGAGTATTTATCTGAAAGAATAGGTCTCTCTTTTTGAATTTTTCATGTTGCTTTTTTCAATAGAAGTAACTGTCTGTAGAGTTGTCCTCAAAATAAGTCATGGTACCTCTGGGGTAATAATAATGATCTTTTGTGTCTGAGAATTTAGATGCTCCATGTCTTCATAAAATTGTGTCTTACTTTAGATGTAACAGTGTTTTCACTGTCAGATTCTCCACTATTTCATCAGGAACTACAGGTATGCAATACAGTTAGCTAATCCAAGTTTCCTTGAAAATGCTATCTTAAGAAAAATTTCACTTATTGTTACTATGTTAATTTCATTCTGGACACTGCATAATCAGACAGGGCAGTTCTTCACATTGGCTGATTCAGTGGGTGTCAGTACATGGCTGTCAGAACAGGCTATGTTCAAAGATTTAAGTTTTAAGGATTGAAAATGAAGGGAATGCAGGTTCCTCAGGGAATGTCAGCAGTCTGCAATTAACCACAGTACAGATAGTCCCAAACTAGTGCTGAGCAGCCTACAAACTGACCGGCTGCATTAGCACGATTTTTCACATCAGTAAAATCTTTGACTCCCAGTCGTAAGTCCTGGCTGCAGCTGTGCCATGGTGATACAGATATATTGCTTTGCTTCCAGAGCAGGATCTGCTGTGCTCTGTTGTGTAGGAGTCGCTGAACTCTAGTGTGGCTTCTAGCTGATGGAAAGTCATCTGTGATCCTGAATTTTGTGTGAGCAAATTTTGCAATTGCAACTGTTCTTGAATCTGTACCTACAGATTTGTTGGGTTTTTTATCATCTCAAAAGCCTGAAAGAATGGTAGATCAACTTGATTTCAATACCAAACACACAAGTTCTAGCAGTGTCACTCAACCAGATTCCCTTACAAGATAGAGATGAAGATGAGGGAAAGCTGGCCATATTTGAACTTGAGAAAAGCATCACTTCTAAAGGAGTTTTAAAATTTTTCAGTGATTAAAAAGAAAGCCCAGGAAGGTCTGACTAGCAAGGGTAAATGTTGATTCACTATAGTTCAAAGGAATGATTTTATTACTTCTCATTTCTATAACTTTTCTTTTTTCTTTTATTTTCTTCCAATATCATCAAATCACGGAATGTTTTGATTTGGGTTGGAAGGGACCTTAAAGATGATCTTGTTTCAATGTGTCTTACGAAAGAGCACATGACTTGTCTGCTGGATTTCCTTAGTAGGTAAATATATGAAAATTTCTGAATCTCAGTCAGTTTTCCTCCACCTTTAAACCCTCAGGAAGTTATAGTAATACCCAAACCCACAAGTCCAAAATATTTTTACTTTTGAACTGACATACTCGAAGAAGAATAGATGTTGTGTCAATTTGTATGATTCATTTTGAAGTAAGGTCCTGATACATCACTGAGGTTTGGAGACTACCTTAGGGTGAATAGCAATACATTTTAGTTCTGTGAACCAGAGTATTAGACCTGTACCAACTGATCAGCTCTGTGTATTATTTTAACATGTAAAGCCACAACTTATTTGCTGCTTGTTTCCTTACCTAAGCTATTGCAGTTGTGATCCACTGACAGTGTCCTATCTGGAAATTTTCTTAATGGGGGTGGCTGGAAGGGTACTTTACATCTCCAACATTTGGTTTGTTCACGTGTTGCTTGAGCTATGACTATGTGCATTTGGGTGCCTATGTACTGATATGGGTTTTTTTTGTCCCCTCATATCTTTACATCACTGATGTGCAAGGTTGAGCAATGAAAGTAGACTATTGTGTGGGGCTTTGCATTTGATGTGCCAGTTATTTAATAGCTTACTCTTAAGACTATTGAGGGCACTTAGAGATTTAGGCAGGCACTTTTATGTCACACAGAAGCAAGTTCTCATTTCACTCATAATCAGAAACCTCATGCTGGTCAGTACTGTGTTTACTACATGTTGTTATTTTACAACTAATCAGTGAAAATGGAAACAATTTAAACAATGAAAGTTCAATCCAATGCACTGATCTATAATATTTGTCTCTTGGTCTTTTCTGAAAAACTTTCAGCCCTGTTCATATACAGCAAAGATTTATTCAGAATTGCTGTTTCTAAAACAAATCTTCTGGCTGATGCAAAAGTTAAGAAAAGACCATGAGAGAAGACAAGGAAACTTTAAATGAATTATCTCATTTTTCAGCAGAGAATATTGGATTGAGCTATGCATTGCCAGAATTAGGTAATATTACCAGACACAGGTCTTTACAAATGCTTTGATAATATGCTTCCCTCTCACATGCCACCTACATTAGAAACAGGAAAATATATTTTTAGTCACTACTTCAGAATATTGTAATCTTTTTATGCTAGCAGAATAATATCTTATGAGCTCTGATTTTGCCAAATTTATATAAACTGAACTGGCTGGCAGTGACTTACTTTCTTTATTAATTACACTGACATTCCCTTCTTCTAGCTGAATAAGTAAATAACATAACCAAGAGGTGTCTTGATGAACAATTGAGACATCAGAAGTATATGGTCAGCTTCCTTTTTCATCCACAGATTAACCAAACTTCATTACTCAAGAAAAGATACGTTGATGCAAGATAAAGCTAATGGACTATATTAAAATTTTCTTCTCAAATATTTTGTACATGTCTTAAGGTTAAACTTTTTTATGGTAGATTGAGGTTAATTGCAGCACAAATTATTCAGGCTTTATACAAAGCAGAGTGATGGCATGAGCACAGCTCTGAGTTTAATTTACTGGGCAGTGCCTTGCTTGGTCTTGACAACACATTGGCAAGGTCCTATGGTCTTTGGCTCTGACCTGACTCCTCCTTTGTTTTGGGATACAACCATTAATGTGATGCATTTCCTAGATCACAAGGAGAACAAATTCTCTTTCTCTTCCTATTCTGCTGCACAATGGTGTTAGTATCATTCCTCAGTGCTATCAGTCTTTCCTTTTCTTATTCCATTTCAAAATGTCTTTACTGAAAGCTGATCCAAAGAGAAAGGTCATATATAGCAACTGTCTGAGACACATCTCACAAACACAGTGCAGAAAGACTCTTCCAAGTCCTGTCCAACTGAGCGGGGAAAAAGTTTGCTCTCATTTATACTGACTGTCATGAATACCTGAGAATTATTAAAGCACAGCACAAGCCAATATTTTCTTGGTTCCATCTCCTGCTGGTGGTGAAAAATACACATGCATTTTCTCTGCATGTATAACCTCACTCCCAAGGCTGCTTTTAGAGCTTTTGCACTGTTACAAATGCTACAAATGTCAAAAATGCTACAACGTATTTCTTACATGAAAATCAGGTCTGTTATGGACAACTTCTCATACAATACTGATTCATTTGTACTAGATCACTCATTAAAGTTTGAATGATTAATTTTCATTCCTGCACCTTTTTCTCCATATATTGATGCATTGTAATTGGTATGAAAGTTCAGCCAGTGAAACACAAAACTTGCAAGATTTCAAGTCTGCATTAAAAAGCAGAATTTAAACAATTTTAACTGCCAGACATGTCTGATTACTATATTCCAAATATTCATACCTCTCTCATAAATATATAGATTTTCACATTTTTTAATAAGTGAATGAAAATACCTTTTGGGAAATAAAGTGATATGTTTTAAAGGCATTTGTTTACTTTTTCTGTAAGCTCCTGAGATGGCTAACATACTAGTTGTTAATCACACCATCTGTTCGAGCACTGTTTGACTAAATGAATCAATTCATACTTTTTCTTCTTAAAGCAGTTTTTTACAGAACAATATGTTTGTGTCTATTACCCCATCATTTGGCAATGTGATATGAGATATTTTAATTTTCCTATTTATTGTGCAAGGATTTTCAATCTCCAAATATTTTTTTTTAAATATGCATACAGCACAGAAAAGCTGTGTCTATTGATTTCTGCAGCATTGCAAACAGTGGAAAAATCTGTTCCATTCTGCTGTCAAATTTCAACCATCTGATTATATTTAAATGAGTTATTTCAACATGTTTCATTTAAATGACCGTCACTCCAGCGATTCCTCCTGCGTACCGAAGATGGCAGTGATGCACAACCTACCCACCTTCGAGGAGCTCGCTCACATTCTTGGTACTGGTTCCAGGAGTCAGCAAATTAAGGGCGAAATACTCTGCAAATTGGAATGGAAACCTTTTGTGGTCTTCCTGTGTCTCAGTTGTCTCTGATCAGCTTACATTCACAGCATTCCAATCGAGATTCTGGCTGAATATGGAAACTGGACCTTGAAGTAAACATAAACCCAAACTTAGAATGACTGTAACCAAGCTGTTTTAAAATTTGTGTTTATATGCACTTCCTAGCTCCAACTGAAAGAAAAAATCATCAGTTTCTGTGCATGATATCTTGGTCATTCCTGAAATGTCTTATTAAAGGCATTGAGTGACTATGGGTCATTTCTAATTCCTCTAAAGTTTTGCACAAATATGCTGGGATACATTCCTGGTTTTAGTTTACCTTAAACTAATGTTTTGTAGATTTAGAGGAGGAATGCTGGGCTGAGCACCAGGGGGACTCTGACAATTAAAAAAATAGTTTCTAAAAAAAACCCAAAACAATGACTGTTGCCTCACTGGTAGTACAAATGAAATGAAAATGAGTAACAAAATACCGTAAGTATCATATAACAAATAATCCTGAAGCAAAAATGGCTGAATGATTTCCTAATATCATGTACTCAACATATCTTTATACTGCAATGGAATCAGAGTGAACAATGGTTCCTAAAATCTATGTGCTATTTACATGGTCAGCCAAGAAACAGTAAGTCATCTTCCTCACTGTTGTGATGCCAGTGTCCAGAGAGTTTGCTTTTTAGGAACAGTAACTGTGTTCTCAGTTAATATATAGTTAGTAAATATATATTAAAGATAAAAATTGTTCAAAATTTTTTTTCTCATTCATATGCTATTTTCCAATCTAAGCCTTATTTGTGTAAATTCATGTACAGTTAGGTTGCCAGGCCAGACTAGTTTCTGAAGGATTGCATGCTAGAATAGAAAACCATTTATTAAGTAATGAAAAATAATGCCAAGGTGGTCTTAATAGAGTCTTCATCCTCCCTTGGTTTGTCTGGTTTTCTTAATTGAGCATTTGGGAGTTTTTTTGTCAATAACATAGAAATAAACTGAAAGAGTGGATGTGACTGTGAATGAGGTATCAAAATTTATATTATAATCAGTAATTACAAATTATAATCAGTATTGTGTTGTGCCAGTGGAACACTGTTGTCTCTCTGGATCATAAATAGAGCAGAAGTCTGTCAGTAACGCAGGCATCAAACAGGTGTATATATTGAGGAGTAGGTTCATGGCCTTGAACTGCACTGAATGTGAGCTGCAAGCCAGTGAAAGGTATGCAACAACACATGTATTGTTTTCTCAGATGTCCTAGTAAGATGATAAGCTGCTGAATTATTTTGTACAAGGTGGAGATTTTGTATTTAATTTTACTTACTAGCTAGCATTAGTCTGCTCTGAACGTGTTGCATGAATCGTTGTGAGGTGACTCCTCTGAGAAAATGGATTATTTCATAAGCCGACATTCTTTCACCCTTCAAACCCCTTCTCAAATCTAAATATTTAGCATTTAGCAAATATGATTCACTGTGTTGCTTTGAATGACAAAGCTTATTTGACAATGGAGGGGCCCATCCTTTCAGTGAGAGGCCACACATCTTCCTTTAGGTCTTCAGTTCGAACCAGCCACTGTTCATTCCAGTTTTGGTAGTATTAATGCATAATGGCATTTATTTCATGTCAGTGATTTATTCTGCTGGAGACATGTTACTCTCGCTATTGGTGATGAAGGCATTTCATGTCTTCCCCATTCCTAATGGCTCATCTGCAAAAGTACAGTTAGGAAGGAGGAAGGGAGGGGACAGGAAGGATGGCCATACACTTTGTAGGTCTCTGGGGGATAAAGGCAGTTTCTGTGGTTCACTTGTGCTCTTGAGGTCACCAATATCTTATCAAGTATATGAAAGTTAGCACAGAGGGCAATACAGAGACTAAAGTTCAGGTTCCAGTTTTAAAGACATAGGGAAGTCATATTAGGAATATCTCCCTTGAATTCCAATCCTTCTCCTTCAGAGATATATGTAAACTACATCCAAGTATTTTAATTGGTCTGTGTTATATTTTACTTATCTGATTATATAAACCTTGACTTTTGATTTTTCAAGTTTTTTTTCAAAATTATGTGTCCTCTCCATTTAAGGGGTTATGGCTTTTTACAGTATACTTTTAAACGTGGGTGTAAAGCAAAATTAGTAAGTCATTTGTCACATCAGATCACATCAGATCACTGAGAAGCTCATCCTGAGCTAAAGTATCAGGATGAAGCTGCTCCTACACTGCTTTATCTGGTTAATTAAAAAGGCTATCTAGGGAGTTAATGTCAACTTGAATAATGATGCTGCCTTTCTGTACATATTAGAATTCTCCTTGAAAAATCTAGTAAATAGCATTGCCATGTTGAGACTGGAGATTTTATTCAGGAGGTAGATTAAGCCTGCCATTTTGAAAGGGAAAGATATATGGTTTTCTTTAAAACAGGGGCGATTCTCCTGAGACAATTAAATTTACCTTCTTTACATTAGTAATCTGACAAATTTGACTTACTTGCCATTTGTATCTATTTGTGATTTTCTTCTTCACTGGATGGGGCTTTTCCTTAAGACTGCTAAATGTTCTTGATCTTTTTGACTGTGTAGCATTTAAAACTATCAAATCTTGCAAGCATAAAATCTTTCATAATGTAACCTGATCTCCTTAATCCTTTATATGCTATGAGCTGACTTTGTGCAGTCCTTAGTCATATGGTTGATTGCTAACTCACAAATAAATCCCAGAAATCTCTGTGGAAACATTTTTGTAAATGCATGTAAATTGAAAGTAGGTAATATGTCATGTTTTGTATGTGAAAAAAAAAAGTGAGTTGTTACTCTTTTATGCAGAAGGTCTCCTTTAGGTTTCTTACAGATCTTTTCTAAAGATTTTGCAATAATGGATTATTTTCTCTCTAAAATGTTGATTTTATTGGGATAGAAATTTTGAGTCTATTAAATTATTTTAAAAGCTTTTCAAGAATTTTAATTATACAATGGCACGACTTTACTGAAAACTGGATTGTACTAAATGACAATTTAATTATTTTGCTTTTTGCAAATAAAGGAAAAAATTAAAGTGAGCAACTTAAAAAAAAAGAAACAAGGGTCAAAATGAGATCTTGAAAATTTGGAGGAGTTTGAACTATTTAATATTTTTGCAAGATTACTTGATTTGGCTGTCTATTACTGTCAAGTTAGAAACTAAACTATGTCTGATAATGTATGTCAATAATATTTCATTTGTATTGAGTATATAACTCTTTGGTAATAACTATTGTCATATAGATAATAACTATTTTTCAATATGTTTCCTTCGAGTGTTTTACTGTTGCTGACTGGAAAAAGGAGACAAAAGTGAAAATACCATCTAACTGATCATAATGAAGGACAGCAAAGGAATCTTTAAATTTTTGAGGCTGTGTCTGTACTGAAAGCTAGATTGTAAAAGTCTATTTTATTACACTTCCTCCAAATCTTTCAATTACAGACTTTGGAAGTCTGTGTAATTTATTTCCAATATTGGTGCAATAGCATAAGGTGTAAGGAAAGGTGTTTGCTCTGAAGGATGCTGTGGGAGGGATGGAGAGCCTGGTGGCAGGAAGATAATAGAGTCAAATTGAAATTTATAAATTTCTCAATGATATTTTGATATTTTAGGCTCTGGAACATTAAAAAAAAGTGTTGTTGTGGTTGTTATTATTATTATTGTGTCTTGCCCTGCCTGTTCATCCCATGTGAAAGAGGCAATACTTTTTGGTAAATAGGAAAATTTGAATCCCAAAATAAAGAAGTAATTTTATAGAAGATATCCTGAACCTGTTTTGGCAAAAAGGTTGCACCTTTGCTGTCCACTAATAGCAGAAAGAGATTTTTATGAGTTTTAATATTATTGCTCCAAAGAATCATTTTATATCAGATCCTCTCTACCAGACATCACACTCAGAAAATAACTCACAGGTGCAATGATCTCTAAATGAGTGTGCTTATGCTATTTCCAGCATCATGCTGCTAATTCATTACATGTCTTCCCCCCTACCTCTGCTGGTGCTTCGATGATAAACTAAAGGTGTTTAAATTATGTTTAGGGCAGATTAGAGGGGAATAAGATGAGAAGAAGTAAGAAAGGAGAAGATGAATGAGATGGTCCAACACTGATGAAAATGCTTTGTCAGTTAGGTCCATCTGATGCCTGATCCTCAGGCCATACATACTCTGCTCTTTACTGAATCACATATTTGTTCATTTTATACCATTCCCTGTGCTTTTCCTCCCACAATTGCCTTTGTCTGTGGTAGTAGAAACATTCTAGCACCTTTACAGTCTCTAAGTTCCGGTGTTCTCCTATTTTGTTAGAAATTCTTGATGTATTTTGGAAGAGAGAAGATTCAATAAAAATCAAGTCTTAACTGCTTGATACATTTGCTACAGACATTGTTAATTCCATAGACTTATTTTCATAACAAAAGGGCTATGCAGAGATTTTTTTTCATTCACTTGCTTTTTCCTGGATTAGTTTGCAGGTAAATGTTTTCTTTATCCTTCTACAGGACCTCTAAAAATAAAATCTTTTGTACATTTTATTTAAATACTGTAAAAATATTTCATTTGTAATTTAAATTGATTACATCTCAAAGCAGAGACTAAAAGGAAATAATGATGGCAGGCAGACCTGTTTACAAAAACACTGCAAATGTGGTGATGCATTATTCAAGGACAAACATTTCCGTCATGCATTGCAAGGACCTGATAAATTCCTGGATACTGTCATACTACTGCAATAACAGTGTAGTAGAATTTAATCTCTCTTTGTTTCCCTTCCTTTGGTGTCCCTAATGTCTTTCTTTATTCATTTATGTAGAAATGAAATCTCTTGTGGACTCAGCATAACGCCCCCTCCCCATTTTCAGACCAATTTGCCAGCAGTTCCTAAGCATTTCAGTGGCTCCTGTGCAGGAAATGCAGCAGTGAGACTCATCCGGGCTAGGCTGCACAGGAAGGCTTTTGATCCTTCTAGACTCTGCCACTCTACACAAGAGTGAAGACAAAAATAATGCTTCGGAAGCATGACAAACAAGGATGTTTGGGAGCAGGTATTGCAGTAAATAGTTGTCATTGTGTGGTTCTCCTAACAAAGACTTCGGCATAAAAGGTGAGATGTATGACCATGGAATCCTCATTTAGGATGAAGGCAAACCCAGCTCCACTGGACTTCAAGGCACAGCAACACCACTGCCATGATCACCCATGGCTGTTGGCTTCTCTGTTATCAAGCTGAGTGTTATTGTGAAATGTGATGTCACATGCCATTTCAGGCACTGCTTCAACATTCTCTCTTTTCCTATAAAACTCTGACTAATCTGCTTTTATGTAGAGAATTGAATGGAGAGGGACTAACAGTTTCCCACATACTTACTGAAAGCTTCTCCTGTGGGGTTTATATGGTCTGTAGAAAATGGACATGAAATTCCACTTAGTTATAATTCTGCATTGTAAGAGCAATATCCTCTAAGTCTTGTTCAGCCAGACATTTTGATAAGTCCTTCTTCAAAGGATAACCTAGAAATGGGGGTGTACCTACACTCAGGGTATATGAATATAAATTACAGATGCCAAAGCACTGTTTTCTAGAGTAAAAGATGCATGTATTATTTATTTTTTATTTTGTGCTTACTTCAGTTGTTTTCATAATAAGTGTTTCTAGCTTTACAACACAGAATATAACCTCTGAATGAGTTTTAAGAGCATATATTTTTGCTTCTGTTCTTTTCAAAGCAAGAAGTTATGGCAAGGCAGTCTCATATTATTACATCCTCTCAAGGGGCTTAAGTAAAAAAAGTCTATGAAGCATTGCACTAAATCACCAGTCAATGAGGCCACTCACAGTACATAAACCTAACTGTGTTCATAAGTCTTTTCTGGGTCAGGGCAAAGAATGTATTCACTTGCCAGTACTGCCTTCAAGACAACTTAGCAAACAAAAGATTCAAGCACAACAAGAAAAGCATCATTCTTACGAAGACACTTGACATTCCCTGAAGCATCCACACCCCAAAAAATCAGTCCACACCTGTAAAGCAGACTAAACTGAAAGCAGTTTAAATATGTTCAAGTGAGAGAAGTTCAAATATTTGCAAATATTAAGCAATTGTTCTATGTACTTCTAATTCATCTGATTGTATTAAACTTGAATACACAAAGGTCTCTCAGTATCACTGGGAAAGCTGAAAACTTGATAAGCTCTGAAACTTGCTATGTTCACTGAAAATGTGTAACTGTACATTCAATAGGCCTGTAGTAATGCTAAAGATGTTATCTTTTCATACTTCAGCTTCCTTAGGCTTCATACACAGTGTAATTAACCCCCAGTTGAGAGCAACCTCTTGTTCATTCAATACATGAATCCTCCCAGTGCAGCTAACATACCAAGTTATGTTTGTGTTAAGAGAGTTTGTATATTGTTACAAAATGTTATTGCTTTGGCCAGGTATTTGTACTACAGATTATACAAATTGGGAAAAATAATCTGTGTGTCAATGTTCCTAAGTTACACATTGAAGTCTAAAAGATACATTAAAATTTGATTTGTAATGGAAGTGTTGATTGTAAAGAAAGACACTTAAATGGCTACTTCTCTGACATTTGAAAGTAACTATAAAACTTAATCTGTTTTCGTAGACCATTCCATACATTCAACTTGACAACTGTAATTTTTTGTACCCTATTTTAACTATTGACCTCAAGTTGTATGTTCTTGCAACACTTAGAATGCTTTTTTTTTTTCTTGGTCTGATGGTTTCTTTTCTATTCACATTGTGTTTCCACTTGATTCTTTCCCAATTAACTGTGACACAAGAATTCATGTTTATACATAGGTGGTGAGAAAAGTTCATCTAGTGTGACAGAATTAGTATTTAGTTTTGTTCTAGGTTCATCTTTATAATTCTGCTCTCATGACCTTCTATGCCCAGCAGCTGTGCCTATTGAGCCAAGTCCTATGTCTGCCTCTCTGGGGAATATTGACAAACACATACAAACAGAAGACATTTGAATAACATTAGAAAAATATCCCTGCAACATTTATACATGTATTGTTGGAGACGTGCTTGTGGTTCCAGACTGGTTCCTACATTATTTTGTACATAAAACTACATTTCTCCGTGCAGTATTTCAATATTTAATATCTTGGATAAAACAAAATATTTTTTTCCTCTGGGTGGTTAGGTATTCCATTTATCTTCCTTCAAGCTGAAGACAAAAAGAAGCATGAGATTGCTTAGTCACCATACATTATTTATAGAAAGGTGAATGAATGCTGTTTAAAGTTGTATGTGAATATGGTCACTTATTAGTAAGTTTTCTGCTACTTTTTAATTTAATACCACTTTCTTCTAATGCTGATGTAAAAATTCATTTACTGATGGGCAATGACCACATAATTTAATAGGAATATAGAAATACCTAAATTAATTTTAAAGCTGTAAATCTGTGCATAGCCAGTTAGTTTGGGCAACATGAGAGATAGATCTGTGCGTGTTTCTCTGACAAGGTGCAAGTAGTAGTTAATCTATATGTAAACCTGAATTTCCCAGAAGAAGAAATGGGTAACCTTGGCTATAATCACAGTTTGTTTAGGGGAAGGTAAACTAACTAATCACTGTTCTTGGAGAATGCTTTAATGGAAAAAAGAGTATTAATTTGATTCTCCGAGAGTCGTTCAGGTTTTAGTTAACACAGGGGCTATCTGGATAATAATGTAGTATTAATCATTAGGTTATACACCAGAGCTTCCAGACATTTAATGCCTGGGGTTGGAATGTGGTTCAGATAATGTCACTTCAAAAGCAAATACCATTTGCCTGCTTGAGCAAAAGGAGGGTGTATATTACTGAGTGGCAGCACAGGTCCAAGGAGACTTGGTCAGGCAACAGAATAACTGAAAACCTGACAAATTTTGCTCTAAACCACTTGTGTTTTCATTCCATGGCCTGTAAGGAAGGACAACTTTGTTCACAGTTTTTCATTTTGTATTTTTCCAGGGATGGGCCGTGTACCATCTCTCTGGGCAACCTGTGTCAGGGTTTTATCACCCTCATTGTAAAAAGCTAGGTCTTTGAACAACCTGATCTAATTGAAGATGGCCCTGCTCATTGCAGGAGGTTGAAATAGATGACCTGTTAATGTCCCTTCCAACCCAAAATATTCTATGATACTGTGAGTATAAAACTCTCCCAGGAAATTTGTGGCAAAAAAATTCCTCTGTTCTAGTGTGTCACTGGAGATTTCCATTCCAAATGTCAAATATTGTTGACAGTTATTGAGTTCCTATTCAACTTACCTCTCAAAAATATTCTTATTAATCTTTTCTAAAACTCTGAAAAAAAAGTCTAATATGAGGTGCTTCTGGCATGTGTAAAGAACAAAGAAAACTAGGCTACATTCCTTATGGGTTTTTTATTGGTTGGCTGCTTTACAGAGCTATTCCACAGGGTGAGATAAAGGAGGCCACACAAAATTGACACAGATTAGAGATTAAAGTGATAGACCATTACAACGGTTGTAAGCAACTTTTGTAGCATTTTGTAATATCTCTTTATCTTCCTCATATTTGCTGTTTAAAATCTCACAGAATTCTTGAAATTTACATTAATGAAAACATATCTGTTCTTCAGCAACAATAGCATTATGTCTCCACAAGTCACAAGGAAATTAAAACCCATACATTCAAAATAATATGCAAGTAAAAGCTGCATTTTAAATTGTATTGCTACATAATTATTCTGTTTACAGTCTTCCCTACAGCTTTTCTCACAGAAAAATGTAGATTTGGAATGTAACTAGAATAAAAATGCCAGAAAGCTTTGGCAAGATGATGGTTGCTGCATACTTAGGGATATTGCATGGAGAAAGAAATGTGTTTGTAATTAGAGAAACACAGAACAGTTCTGATTACATCTAAGAAAAGCTAAAGAGAATAGCTTTCTGAAGGACAGACCATGCAAGCTTAAGTGGATGAAAACTTAGCTTTACACTAAAGTAGTTAAAGGAAATACACAGCTCCTCACTGAGCTGGTTCAGCAGACCAGCTATTTCAGAGTCTTTTATTATATATTTCTATATTGTTCCTCAATTAAGACATACACATCATTTGTCCTGCAAATTTCAAAAAATTTCATGAGTTTTCTCTTAAAATCTCTGAGTAAAGGTTACCAAAATCCAGAAAAACATTCTGCTGAAGATAGTAGTAATCTTTCTACTGAAGTCAATGGTCACTAAACAGACAAAATTGACTATATTTTGTTTTTAGAAGTGTCCAAATACTGTCCGATTTTGAGAAATATTTAAATGGGAAGTAAAGGGCTGCTGTGTCTTCTGACTAGATTTTTGTATCTACCTGACCTTTGCTATCCAGGCACTTCTAAAATGTATCACTTCAAGAGTATTTTAAAACATTCAGTCTGACTAGTAAATGTTGGACTCTTCAGTCTCACACACTTAGACCATGCGATCAAAAAATTTTTCAAGCTAAACTGGTGAGCTTGGAGAGCTAAAGCTAAACTTAGATCTGCTGAGCTAACAAAGACACAGGAATAACTACACAAACATTAGCTCTGCTCATAACAAGTTCTGATTGAGGGAAGCTGATCAATTGCCTTTTATATCTGACCAGCAGGCACATTACAGGGAACTTGAGACAGCACAGAAATCTGCATTTTGAGATGGTTTGAGAAAGGTGAAGCTTCTGAGTGAGCTTCTTGTAGCATTCTCTGCTTTGATGCGAGACCATGTCTTCATGGCACACAGCACTGACCAATGTGGTACTGCAGTTTAACGTAGCATGAGCAGCCAGGTTTCATCAAAGCACTGTTATTCTCTGTAAGTGCCCGGAGAGCTTTAAGCCTTTGACTTTTCAAAATGTAGTAGTCAGATCTGACCTCTTCCAGTTCTGATGTTTCTAACAATTGTCTTATGAATTTCACATCCAATTCATAAGAGTAGTGACCAAAAAGATTCTAAGCCCTTTGTCTATGGTACTTAAGAGTCTCACTTGTTGAATGTGCAAATAATTGTAATAATTACTTTTATAAAGCATGAATGAGGCAATGGAGAGTGGAGATATTTCAGTTAAAAAAACAATAACAACAACAACAAAAGAATTTAATAAAGCCAATGTTCTTAAACAGGTCTATGTTAACACCTGTAGCATCTCTAGAATTTTAATTCATGTGCATAAGAAAACCAAATCCCATCATCTTTATTTACATCCAGAAGAAACTTTCCAGAGCAAATGGTTGCAGTAATTGAAAGGGAACAAGACTGAAGTCCTTATGCAACACAGGTGTTTAGTTTGTATGTTTTTTGAAATCAAGCAAGTATTTCTGCCCCTGGAACAAACTATATCTAAAACAAGGTCTTGAACAGCTACTTTTCTTATCTCTTTGAAGCATACTATCTCTCAATAGCATACCTAAAAGGACACACCAATCCTAGATATTAGATCCTCAAATTTTCTATGCATTCTTAGGTGGACCTCATCTATATAAGTCATTCTTACTACAAATTAAGGATGTACACATTGGTATTTGGTACCAAACCTGCAATCATGTTTGCTAACCACAAAAAGAAACTTTTTCTTCACATGAGAAATTTGCCCTAAGTCCTTTGCAGCAAGTCATGGTGTGTCAGCATACAATCACAAGAGAAAGCTGCTGTTCCTCAGGATTACTTCTTTAAAACATTCTAGGATTCTCCTCTTGCACAACATACATTTATTTCTTTTTGCAATGTATCCAGTGCTGTTGGACACAGATTGTTCCTGGTTATCCACCTCTAAAGGAGAGTCAGGGATGTAAACACAGCCCTCATACTGCTGTACTGAGTGCTGCAAACCAGACCAAATCTGGGGGACTGTTGTAGCTTAATCTGTAAATTGACAGAGTCTTGTTGGACTCTGTGTTGTCATAATTTATCTTTGCAAAAACATTTGTTGTTTTTTTGAGGGTTAACTGTACATATTACATGTTAATACTTTTCTCATTCTGTAAGATCCCTAATATTTGTTGTTGCAATTGTCACTATGTGATATAAAGATCAATTGGTATAAAGATATTTCTCAACAGTTGTAATTACTTTAAAGGATATACTGCAGGGCATTTGTCTGGAAGCATTTAAAAGCTAATATAAACTCATCATTTATTTTAATCAGTCATACTTGCTTCTTTTTCTTAGTGCTTTTCTTCTGTTTTAGTTTTTTGAACCTGAATTGTCAATAACAACTTTTGATTTTTCCTCTTGTTTTCTCTTCATGGATCAAATCTTTTTGATCTTTCAAGGTTTTCAAGCAATGTTCTGACATGCACTCAAAATCTCTTTATATCACAGTCTTCCTAAATTTCTTTTGTTCTTGATTCAAGTATAAACAGATATGTTCCCTTTAGTTATTTACAATATACTTAAAAATAACTTCATGTGAGTGTAGCTAGTATATACAATTTTTCTTCTCCCCCAGATCTTCACAAACTGCAACAGGGCCCACAGTTTACTGAGATCTGAGTTGACAGAAGTCCAGATTTAAATCTCAGATATATGAAGAGGAGTATAATTTAAATTAAAATCAAACTGTTGTTCTGTGATTAGAATGTTCTGATTTTCAAATTCATAAGACTTGTTGACATAATGACTAAAAGGCATAGTACTTTTCAAAGCATTTATTCACTTCATTATATACTTTTTAATTTTGAATTATTTTTGATATTGTAAGTTAATACATGCATAAAAGCAAACTATTCAGCCAGTTGAAATGTCTATTGCTATCATTATTCAGAAAAAAGAATACTCACCACTGCACTTAATAGACATTTTTCTGAATAAAAGACAGAAAAAAAATCTTTTTTATTGCAACTTGTAAAATCTTGGAGTCTAGTCCTTAAATTTTCCCTCACTTGCAAGAGTGAGTTCTGAGAATTTAAATTGCATCAAACTGAAGGATGCTGCAGAAACAAGTGCCTCCATGTTTCTTTGGTGCTATAGAACAAAAATCAAAACATTGGCTCTAAATATTTCTTTGTAACAAGGTTTAGTGTTGATTAAATATTTGTGCTGTTCAATAGCAGTTCTGTAGAAGCAGGCTCCATGCTGAAAAACTCACTGAAGTGCAAGGCAGAGTCTTATTGTTGTGAAGCATTGTTAAATTCTGCTTATGTGTGAGAAGGCATGGAGCAGTATGTACTGAAGCCCCATTTCTTAGAGAAAGATAAGATTTATTTTCACTAAGGACTTCTTAATTTGGAAATAGTCTATGAACAAAACCAAATCTGGTGTGTGAGCTTTTCACATTATTTCCACTCTCTGGATATACTTCTTTGCTTAGAGAAGTCCTGTGCAGTCTGTTTCTGCAGTAGGCACTATGCTCCCAGCCATGACTTACTGCTGGCCAGATCACAGTCCACAGTCCTTGATACAGACCAAGGAAGGAAAATACATTTTAGCATGGAAATGTCAAGAAAAGCTGTACTGTTTTACTCATTTATGACCTTTATTATAGCCTTAGATTTGAAAAATCTTTTAAAATTCTTACCCACATGCTCTGGCTTTTTGTAGTAAAGCAAATGTTTGTGCTGCTGCTCAACATAATCCCCTTTTCCTTTCTCCCACGTCTGCTACTGACCAGGCCTTTTCTTCACTGTGATGCGAGTGCTTAGTTTGAAAAGACACAACATGTTTAAGACTAGAAGATGTCATTGTTATTAAAACATTTTACTCAGCCTCAAAAGCAGGGTTTAGGAATCTTCAGATTTCTTCAGTGATTTTGGGCAGCTGAATGAATGCCTCCAAGCTTTGGTCTCCTAATTGTAAAAGTGAATAATTATAACATTTAATTTTAAGAGAAAATTTTTGTTGCTTATTTTGATGGAAAGATTTTTTTAATACTAGGAAATAATATTATCTCATGAATCTTCCACATACTGCAAAGAATGAAAATATTTTTTAAAGTAAGAATTCTGTCTCAAAATTATTTAAAATTAAATCATATATGAACTGCTGTCTTTGGGGTTTGAGTGTGCTGCACCTTCTTCTGTTTCAGTGTTTGTGGAAAGTGGAATAGTAAAGCAGTTGTATAAAAAGTACTAAAGCTTTCCTGCTGTGCCAAAGAGCTCTCCTTGCTGTCATGTTCACTTGGAAGGCCATGTCTGGAGGGAAAACTTATTAAGTCTTGTCTGTGTACAGAAGCTTCTATTGCTTTAATTATATAAATCACATTTCTATGACATGTATAAACACTGTGCTGTGCTGTATCTTGGCAGGCACATGTTATTCAATTTGCTTCCAAGATTTCAGGTTGCTGAACATCACATATTGCATGTCCCAAATACAATGGAAAAAACAAAGGCAAAATAATCCAACCACCTCCCCACCTCCATAGGCACTGAACTGGGGCATATTTGGCTCTAGGATTTCTGGGATTTTCTTAACACTTTGTCAAGGGAAGTAGCCTTAAAAGTTGATTCAAAGGAGAGGTTGTCAACCTAAACAAGCATGTAAAGAAGTGGCTTATCTTGTCAACAAACTTTTTTGGAGAAGATCTTACCATGCACCTTCTTGTTTCAGTCTAATGAAGGAGAACACCACAGATCCTTTGAATTAATTACTCCTGCTTCCAGTGGAGTTGTTTATACAGCAGAATAGACATCCAGTGAGTTGTTCAGAAATAGTTATGCTATGAAGATGTGACCAGTTGCAAAAGATGGGAGGACAAAAGGTCACTTGATTTCTATCAGTCTGAACAGTTGTGTTGATAACAAACATTCTGTACACATACAGGATGGCCAGAAATGGCTGCAGAGTTTCTATATGAAACTATGTGAGCAACCTTTTCTGTCTTCCATGACAGAACAAGCTTTCAGAGGAACCAACATCAGCATAAAAGGGGTGAGACTGCACGCCTGCCTCCAGGCACAGCTGGTGCATTGCAAACCAGTTTGATTTCAGATGTCAGCTGGCTGGGTATGGCAGTGGTGGTAGATGTTAGTGGACTGAAGCTGGCCAGTTTAGAGTACACTGTGATGTGCTATAAACAACATCTAACTTCAGGGAAGATGTACAAATACACTAGAATCAAACTCAACTGCACTTCTACTTCCCTTTCTTATGTGGGAGGTCTGTGTGACATGAAGGGAGCACTTGTAGGTCATCCAAGATTACAGGTATATGGATATGTGGTGAGGTATGAGAAAATCTCATGGTACAAACCAGGGCAAGCCAGTGCTTTGTTTTCTCCCAGTAGTGCATATGCAGAGTACCTTATTGCCTGTGGTTGTATGGATGGCAAGTGAGGATGGCAAGTGAGGATTGTGTCTGGACCTTTCTGTTAAAAATTGATAGCTCCTGAACTGGCTGCAGAATGTGGAGAGTAGGAAACTGCAATAAATAAACACTTGTATTATGGAGGAAAAAAGGAAAAGTAGCTGATAAGCCAGTGCCTTGATATCATAGTGTCATATTACCACATGGTACATATTCCTTTGTTGGAACTTGTTGTTTTCTTAACACCCATTGCAGTTAATTGTAGTTGGAAGGAAATATCATCAGAGTCTGCATACAGCTATGGGAAATGGAATGGCTTTTATTTATTGTAGATAGTTTGCAGGTTTGAGTTGTGCCCTACCTCAAAGTTGTTTTAATTTTAAGATATTTTTGTCCCAATTCAACAGAAATACTGAAATACAGATGCATGAAAAAGCTGTTTTTAATTTTGTTTAGTGACAGGTTTTACATTGTTTTAATTGATTGTTAAGGCTAAATTCTGTGCATTTGAAATAAGGCCTATATTTTCTATGAGGAGCTTTAACCTCTTCCAGTTTAATATCACATAGCAAACTCCAGCCTTCTAAAGACATGCCTAATTTACGGTCATGATTAACTTTTTTTTTGTTCTTTGCCACAGTACCTGCAGGAGCTGAGAGCTGGAAGGAATGTTCTAATCATTGATTAAATATCTTGCTGCTTCTTATTCTTCTTTCTTTCTTGTTTGTACTTTAAACTCCCACACGCATAAACAAACAACCCAACCAACCAACAACAGCAAAACAAAAAAACACCCCAAGCTTTCCAAGGAGAAAATATAAATATAATGATTTTCAGGGAAATGCATCTATTGTAAATGCAAATTCTTCCTTGTATTAAAAGTGCCACTTTTAATACGCAAATGCACAGAAAGGACTTATACATCTCAGCATCAAGACTGAAGCACACACAAGACTAGACAATTGCTTTTTCAAACCCATAGGATTGTCATTTGACACTATGTACAGAGGACATTTACAAATTAAATCCCTTATCATTCTAGACCTTTTCTTAAACATTTTTAGCTCGTACAACAGCATCTGGTTTAAAACAGGAAACAGGCTTATAGCTAAATTACTTTTGCACATAAATATTTAAACTCTATATACTGAAATGTGACACCACAAGTTATCGCTTCCCGGTATGCAACCTCTTATGCTCTGGTTTACTTTAGCAGATATAAAATATCATAGAGACATGATAAATGTAAAGTCCTTCTCAGAAAACAAAATAAGTTGTAAAATCACTTTGGAATGCTATATTTTAGTTTTCAGTATTTCTGATTTCATGGACTTTTCATGTTTTGGGGATGTTTGTTTTTTTCCAAAGGTAATCTGCCTTCACATTTACTTAAAATTTGACCTAGTCTGCTCCCTCTTCCAACAGAGGGATATTTGCTGTAGATTTCAGCTGACAATCTCTATTACAGGAATATATAATCAAATAGTGTAAATTCTCTTCATTCCTAGGATATCTACAAGCTTTAGGAGATAGATTAAGCAGAAAATTTAGTTACATTATCCTGGAACTCAGTGCTGGGCAGGAAGAGTTATAGCATGTAAGTAAAGCAATCACACTCGTAATTAATATGTTTACTATATTAATGACCTTTTCTTTTAATGCCTCTTAGTTGTGCATCCTTACCCCAATATTATATTTGTAGTCTTCTTCAGAATATGGACTACATATATCTGCTGTTCTATTTACTCTCCTTCCGGCTGGCCCATTTCAGGTAAATAACCTGGGATCTTCTACTACCTTTCCACTGGTCTCAAATGGATTTCTGTCTCACACAGGACTTTGCAGTTGGTAGTAGCAGATGTGGTAGAAACCAGTTTGAAAGCATGCAAAGTCTTACAGATATCAGGCCCCACAGGCTGATTCTGACAGACTTTGGCATGTCTGAGGAGATCACCAGGGAATCACTTCAGGTTAATCTTGATGAAGGCTTTAGTGATGAATAATTTGAGAAGTCAATTTTGTACCTGTTCAGCACAGAAGAGATTTTGTGTACTACATTCTTTTTCATGAATGTTTAAGTTGCATAAAGAGTTGCAGCCCTGCCATTGAAACATTCCTGAGACAGATATACCTCAGATAAGAAAATGATTGAGAACAGTTGTTCACAAACTGAGTGGGCTGCTTGAAAGGAAGCAAAGGAAAAATGAGAGGAGAGGCATGGACAGCTTGGAGGAGGTTGTACACACGCAGCATCTGAGGCTGAGGGCATGGGAGGGGCCCAGTGCACCAGGAGCAGAGTCAGCTCAGACAGACAAGGACTCTCAGCTCTGAGCAGCTTTACTCAGAGATGGTTTTCCATTCCAGCTTACTTAGACTCAGTCCAACCTGCCTGCCATGGACCTAGGAGAGATGGAAGTTATGGAAAAAAATAATTTATCTTTCTAGCACAGCTAGAAGACATGACCAGAAAAGAAAGTCAGGGAGAGCACCTAAAGATGTCATAGTCAGGAAAGGGGATTCTGATAAAAATTCCATCAATTTCCAGAGTGCTTTGCAGCTATCAACTTGCAGTTTCAATTTAACTAGTTTTAGCTTAAGTGTAAGTATTTTTAGGAGACATATTTCCTTTCTGCTGTTTCTAAAAAGCATCACTTATATAATCTAGGGAATGCACATACAAAAGCTTTGTACATCTAAGCACATTGAAAGCAGCAAGTATGGATGGACATGCAAAGGTTACAACATAGTGTCTCGATATTCTTATATTCTGACAAAAAGTCTAAGAGATTTATTCAAAACTCTGTGAAGGATGTACTGGGTGTTTTGATCATAAATGATAGCCTTACTTTGAACAATAATAACATTTTATCAGTCGTGAGGAAAAAGTATTCTGAAAAAAATAATGCTGTCTTGATTTTTTTCTCAATAAAAGCCAGTGATGATTGTGGTCATATTGATTTGATTCTTAGCACAGCACAGCTTTGAACCAAATTTGGAAAAGAAGTAATAATTTCATGAAATTTTCACTGAAAAGATAAAATATTTTCAATTGTTCTGTGGATTTTATTCAGACAAAACTAGCATTGGAGTAAAAAATTACTAACTGGGCTTACCTGTGATGAAAAAACTTCTTTTGGATACATAAATCACTAAGTAGAATATTTTAAAATTATATTTATTTTTATCCTCCATGGGGAGCTTGTATGTCTAACAACATAAGAGAAGAAAGAATTCAGTCTCACAGCTAATTGTTTTATATTTTTCCACTAAATTTTAGCACATTGGAGCTTGAACACTGCCCTTTTCTTGCTCCACAGTGGTCAGATGATCAGGATTAATTTGCTGTGACCTATTTGTTTTGACCTTACTATGACCTTTAAGATTTTTTATCCCTTTTCCTGACACTGTCTGTCATCTACCTTGGGCAGACAAGTATAACTTCAAAGCACTGTTCTGTAGGATACTTAGTTTTATAGCATAGTCTTTCATTCCAGCACATAAAAGATCATTTGCCTATAAACATTGTTGATGAAAATAGGAGTAAAATGAGTCTTTTTTTAAGCTTCCCAGGTTGTGTCTTGGAAGAATGTTACAAAATGAATAAAATAGGAGGCCCACACACTTTCAACTATCTAAGTCTATTATTTAGTTTAATTCCTGTAGGAATATTTGCAGAAGAACCCTAGTATATTTGACATAAAGAATATCCATTGTGTTGTATTTTGAGAGACTGGGCTTAATACAGTTCTTACTGTGTTTAAAGATGTTTGACTTTTTACAAGGTTTTCACACTTCTGTTGGAATGTTTAATCCATCTCTGATTATTACATATGAGCCAGAGGTATCAAACCAATGAGTTCATATCTGGCTCAGGCACTTACATGTTTTCCAGATTGGGTTTGACCTGTAATTTTTTCCTCTCTCATCTCTAATGATCCCACATGCACTTTACAGGGCTACTCTGACCACTCTGTTTGCACCTATTAATTACATCTAGAATTGAGCATTTTCCAGGGGATACCAATTGACAGAATGATTTTTCTTTCCTTTCACCATGGCAGGTGACAGTCTAACTTCTGCAGGCTCCATATTGCTTGCTTAATATTCAAAAGAAGCCCATGGTTCCTATTCAAGAGCAACAGAACTTAGAACTTCGTATTTCTAGTGAGGGAGATTCCTAAATTTCCAGTGAGCTGTGATATTCTAACATCCCAAATTGTTGGTCTCAAAAGTGTCATATTGCATGGAGAGAAGAGCTATTTTGCAAGAATAATGAGAAAATGGCAGTGCCCTAGCAACTTGATGTCTTATTTGTTCCAGTTTTCTAAACCAGAATCACAATGGTATAACACACCAACTCTTAAAAACACCATCTCGGGACCATGATTAATGCAGTTGTCCCAGATCCGTGCAGACAAGATTTTTGGGCAGACACGGGCAAAGTATCTCCCATGCTCCCTCATGCAGTCCCTTACCTCACCACAAACCCTTACTGACTTGTTCTATTCATCTCTTTAGTGAGCTGTAGATTAGAGGTCTTAGTCTAAAATTCCTATTTGTCTCACAAGATGTCCTGGCTGTACCATGAATATAGGAACATCGTCTTGGGTCCCAGAGCAGCAGAATATTTAAGCATATGCTTAGCTGTAAGCACATGTTTTAAGTTCCAAGAAAGTAAGAATCTAATCATGTGTTGAATCTGAGCCAGAAAATACAGCACAAGGCATGTGTAAGTAAGTGCAAACAGTTTGCTCAGGTTTTAGGGGTATGTTGAATTATTTTTTTTTTATCGGAAATGCCGTATAAACAGAGCCAGACTAAGTTTTGGGCATGGATAATCAGAACAATCTGCAAAGGCTTCCCGTCTGTGGCTAATGGGATGTTTCTCCAAGCTTTGTCACCATGGCAAATACTTTTTAATACACAAACATTTGCTGCATTGAAAATCCACCCACTCTTGTTGAAAGATGGCCAGGTTTTGTAAAATTGCATTCCAACTACCCTGCTGATTTTTAAGATAAGCCCTTTCAGTTAACATTCCATGTGTCTAACAAAAGATGTGTGAAAAGCACAGTTTATAAGAACACACATGGAATCTTTACAGTTTCACTGTTCTTTAAGGAGAAAATGAAGTTAAAAAGTCTTCTCATATGTACATGCATGCAAGCATGCAAACAGGGTTTTATTCACTGTTTTTTCTTCTCCTTTCCTTCCCAACCCTCAAAGGGACAAGCCAGTAACTCCATGCCAAGTTTCCATCTAAACTTGACTTCCCAGTTCTGGCAGGCATTCTGTGAACATGTCGTGTATTAATGAGAGATTAGTCTTTGAGGTTTCTTAGTCTTCACTGAGTGAAATGCATATGCTAGGTAATGAGGGATCTATTTAGCTTTTCAAAATAATTGCTCTTAGCTTTTCTTCTTGCTTAATTATGAATATAAAGTAGAGTAATAATGAATTGGTGATGTTCTTAAGCACAACACAAATAAAATCTAGATGGTTTTCCTTGCACTATGGCTCTAGGAAGAATGGTCTGTCCAGCTTTCATTTTCAGTGCCATATGGGTCTTTGATACCAGTAGGAAAGGTCCAATCACTTACATGAGAGTTACATTTAAGGAGAGACTTCAGGGGACATTTGTGGGAAGATATGAGCCATAGCAGTCCCAGGGGAAGAAAACTTGCATTTTGGAAACTTGTGTGAAGACTTGCAAGCTTTTAACTTGGTCAAGAAAAGAGAAAAAAAGGAGGGGGGGGGGGAAGGAAGGAAGAGGAAAGAGGGAATAGGAAAAAAGGAAAGGAATCAGATTACTTTCCACTAATTCAAAACCATTCCATTTTATTCTTCAGGCCTACACAGGAAATATTTTTCTGAAGTTTGGTTGTTTGGGGGTTTTTTTGGCTATGACCCTTTTATGCTTTTTTGCAAAATCCCCTGGCAGTTTCTTACTGGGTATGTTATTCTTCTGCCCTTTCAAAAAGTATTTACTTCAGATTTGACTAAAGGGTAAGTCTCCCTTAATGTTATCTTGCTAAACATGAGATAATCTGGTGCAGGCCCATTCACATTCAAATGCTTCATACTTCCTTCGCCAAAAAAAAAAAATTACTAAGGCATTGAAGGTACTGATCCTTACATGGTAAGCTTCTTCAAATTTCCACAAAAATACCTTCATAAAATTCCTGGAAAATCTCCAAGTGAAGATGCCACATGGATGTAAACATAAATCCACACAGTCCTTGGATATGGTACTTGTTATCTTCATTCTTTTGAAGTATTATCAGAAATGTCTCAAACAGAAATGATAATAAATTACCCTGCTCACCCTATGAGGTCACTCCATGAGTTCATACTACACAGGAAATATAATTTGGAAGCCTAACACCCAGTTTTTAAGACCAATGTAATTTAAATATTTAAAGGAAGCATGACATTATATTTATAAATGTATATGGTTTCAGATCCATTGGTTTGAGATCTATATTCACTGAAAGGAAAAGAAATCAAAATTTCACTTGAAAATGTGGGAATGTGTTCATAACTAACACCGTGTTCTCACATTTGGCCTGAGTAAAAGTCGACATGGTCTAGCAGTGATTTTTTTAAAAACTTCTTCTCTGGGTGGTTTTACTACAAAGTGTTTTTAGTAAACTTGTAATTCCAACAGCTGAGGCTGCTTTTTGGCAACCATGGCAGAGAGAGATTTGTTCATAAAACAAATATTCTCCCCTGGGTGTGCTACTTCATAGATGCCAGTTATAGTGTGTCCCTCAGGCTCTAGGACCTCTCTTTACTCTTCTGGGCTTCTTAGTGGCCCATTCACTGCTCTTTTTGCTGCTGCCAGGACAGTGCCTTCAACAGAGTTACTCCATATGATTTCAGCATCTATAAATTACCCACTGCACTGAGGAGGAAAGAGAAGAGTGGAGCTGTGCAAGTGATAAAAATAGAGGATGTTTTGAATTAAACATATTCTGGAGCAGAAAAATATGTGCTGTCCAGCCAGGTCAGAACACAAAGATGCTGATTCAGAGCCAATTTAAGGAAAATGAAAGATTCTTGCTAAAACTAGCAGGCTTTGGATGAAAACCTAAATATGGTGGGAATAAATTAATTCAGTCTGATCACACAGATGAACCAGGAATAGGAATATACCCACTCTGGGCTCAATTTTAGCCAAAGCTTTAGTGGCAGAAATTATTTCAAATGAAAAAATGTGCCTTTATGGGGAAAAGCTGATGCTCTAGATAACATAATTTAAAATATTATGAATTACTTTACAGGTCAAGTATGAATTTATGAATATTGTCTAAATATCTTAAGGTAGATTGCAAAATGTCCATGCATTATCTTGGTGTGGGCAGGCTGGTTGTTGTGGCTAAATTGTGTATTACAGGTCAAGTATGAATTTATGAATATTGTCTAAATATCTTAAGGTAGATTGCAAAATGTCCATGCATTATCTTGGTGTGGGCAGGCTGGTTGTTGTGGCTAAATTGTGTATTAAAGCTTGTGAGACATTCCCAATTCAGGATGGAGATTCCTTTCAAGAGAAAGAATATAAAATTGTAACAGGAAGCAAGTCACTGTGAAATATCGAAGGCTTTTAAAATATTTAAATAACATTAGCACTCTGCTGAAATACTCATTTCCTAATTGCATTGCACACAAAATCTTGGTCTTACTAAGGCCTCCAATAAATTGAAAGCAGACTGAAACAAGCTTTCATACAAGAAACATCTGGTTATTTGAGTTTCCTTCTTTTAATACTAATTTTAACAACTCCCAAACGTGGATAGAAATACTACCTTATACTTTTGTTTAAAGTTCATTTCCTGTCCCTGGGATATTCGCTGACCTTTTAATACTGGCCATTTTGCTTTCCACTTTCTTATTCCTATTCCCATTGACTTCATTCCATTCTTGACCTCTCTTCCCCTCAAGAAAATTAAATGCAGTCCAAAACACGTTGGACACCAATTAGTTTTACAGCTCGTCTTACCTCCCCTCCTACAGCATTCTTCAGTTCATTGAGTCCACTCCGCTTTTATACTTTCAGTTTTCACAAAACTCATAGTCCCATTGCAAAATAAACACTGCTGGCATGAAATTAAAGTATTTTTGTCTGCTGTTCTCCTCCTGCTAATCAATATCAACAAAAATCGATCACTAGACACACAGAAAAATCTGATTAACTTTTACCTGTTTTTTTGTAAAAAACTCTGCTTTCTCTTTTTGTAGCTATAAATATGACAGAGGTTTTTGGCACTTCATAAAAATAAATCTCAACTAAACAAAAATTCAGAATAAAACTTTAAAAATATTTTTATATATAAATTTTGTGTAGTTAAATTTACTTGCTTTACTTTTAATTATTGAGGTGTTGAAACAGGAACATCATACTTTCATCTGTTGTGAGAAAATATAGTCTCTCTTGTAATTTAAAAGGATACTATTAAATAAAAACACCTAAAATACAAACACAAAATCCCACTTGTATTTCAAGCTATTATTTAAAAATTAGACATATTTTGCACTCTTGCACTGTTACCCTGCTACAAATCTGCTGTTTCAGTGTGGTTATCAGCAGGATTTTGCTTAATGAATCCTATTGGTGTACCCTCGATTCAGCGAGGCACCGTCTGAGCACAGACACAGAAAGATTCAGAACATTGTTGTTTGGATGGAAACCATTTCTCAGCTCCTGACAAAGCTTTTCCAAAATAGAAGATATGCAGGCATTTATTTAGGTAACTTTCTGAAGTACATTTAGTGACAATCTGGCTGTTAGGCAAACTATTGCAGACAAAATGCCTGCTATTTTGTTTTTCTTTATGCAGCCACAGGTCTTTTGAGCTATCCATCAAAATTTCCCCTTCAGATTTGCAAGACTGGACATGAAGCACATATACATGTGAACTGTGTCATATTTTTAGGAGTATACTTTATGTGTTACATTCTGTATATATTTATGAATATATATAATACGCCTTTATATATGTGCAATAATATTTCTGTCTAGAAATAGTGATGGCCTTTTTTAAAATCTCTCTTGTTAATGATACTTGACAACAGTCCTGCATGAGAGCTTATAGCTAGCCTGAAGCAACCTGCTTTTGGTAAGACAAAAAAAGCCCCTACAGAACTGTCAGTCATTGTAGTTCTTAAAACTTCTCATTAAACTGAAAAAGTTAATGATATGCACTTTGAAGTTTTTATTTATTTATAAGTATATGATGTTCAGTTACTTAGACTGATCTGCAGAGGAAAACCAAGAGTTCCCTCTTCTCTCTTAAAAAAAATGATCCTTCATTTGGCTGTAAATAAATCTTATCACTGTGAGCCAGAGAACATAGCTTTCATTGATTTATTTGCTTTTTTAGCCATCTAAGCACTCATATCTTAACCATAGATTATTCAGGATCTTTCAGTATTGCTCACAGAATAAACTTTTCTTTGTCCACACTTGCAAGAACATTCTTTGACTCTTCAAATGAGGTATTAGATCAATATGTTTCTGTTTGATATAATCTTTGCAGCAAAAAACCAACCTGCTAAAACAAAAGTGAACTCTATGTAGTAGCGTTCCCAGTTTTATGGGTATTTTAATTTGCTTTTACTATCAATGTTCTTAGTGTCAACCTAAGAACTATAACTCACGTGATTTTTTAAATCTGCCTTTTAACTTTATAGGCAAATATTGGTTTAATGGGTGAACCCTAGGGTTTAGTAAACAAGTAATAAGCATAAGGCACTGGTGGTATATATTTCTGATAGACACTACTCCCATTTTTGGTTTTTTGTTCTACCTATGATACACTATTTTGACCTCACAATTTCCACTTTCTAAATATTCTGATACATTAATGAAAAATCTGACTGAAATTCATACTAACAGACATCTGAAATTCAGAAGATATATTTCATAATGGTATGCTTAAGGCAAAAAAATAATAAGTATTAAGAAAAATATCACTTTCACTGTAACATGGCTTAGTCTTCTCCTCTCCAAAACACACAGAACTCAGGTTTTGTGTGTACAATGCAATAGCTCCTTCGCTGTCAATATGCTGATTTGTGATACCTATGGCTCTGCTCACACATTGTTAGGCAAAATGAAATGTTTTAATGAGATGCAAGCTTCAAAGGAAAATTGAAGTGGTGAGAATTATGCACAGAGAAGGAAGAACATGCCTCAAGAAAGTGTCAGAGCACCACATGCAAATGTTATTTACCTTTGGGGCATACAGACGGTTATAACCATATTAACGCTCTCTGTGATCCTAACAGCACTTCTGTACTTTTGAATATAGAATTAATTTGACATAGATAATCATGTCCTAGGAGAGGATTATAATCACCTCTCTTTCTAAAAGCTTGCAAAATCCTCCTAATATTGTGCAGAAGTCTAATGGTGACTTGTGATTCTGCCTAGGCACATTTTCATGTCAGAATGTTATCCACATTTCTCTAAAATACGTGCTATAGCCACACCGTTTCTGACTCCTCAGGGCAGTGGATGGTGGGATAACTCAGCAATGCAACACAAGAAAATATGAAAATTAATGTGGGGGAAAGTAATCTGTGCTGACTTTATTGCAGGGTGAGAAGCATGGCAGGGAAGAAGGCTCATCTCTCTGCTAGACTCAAGAATGTATCATGTACCAGGTTCCCTTTCAGGGTTGCACAGTTAATCCATAACCCAGATAATCCCCTACTGGTAATTGAGAGCTGGTTATATTTGGTGACTTTCTACACCACTGACAGTACTACAGCTCTTTTCCGCATCCTGAAATGTACCTTTCATGCTCTTGAGAAAGTCATGGGCTCATAAACATCTCAAAACATGAATGGTAAAGATAAAATCTGCAAAAAATGTGAATACACTGTCCTAGGATAGAAAAGATTTGAATGAACAGTAGACTCTCTGTATTCCCTGTGTTCACAAAGAAGGAAAGAAAGAAAGAATTTTTTTTTTTTTTTTCAAAAATTGGGCTCCCAAAAACTAGTCTGTTGTGGAATGAAATTATACTTTAGTAGACAGAACAACATTTCTGTACTCAAATGGTAGGTAAATTCCATCAGATTACATTTTTTTGGTGAATAAATGGGAAAAGTGTGACTATGAAAAATGTAAGAGAATGTATGTGTAGGTACACAGTTTGTGGTAATTGGGAGTGGGGCTCGTCCCCAATACAGCTGTGCTGGACAGGTGAACAGCTTTGAAGGTAATGAGCCATGGAGTGCCAGGGTGTGCTGACCTTGCAAAAAGGTAGAGAGGGGACACAGGTACAATGCATCAACATGGGGGTATAAAAGATTGGGCTGGAGAACAGGGAGGGCAGGTGTTTAAAACCTTCTGGAGTGGTGTTGTGCTGTATGGGCTGAGGCTTTCTGGTGTGGTATGGTGATACTCTGTGCATTGTGGCTGTCTCAACTACGGCATGTGCTGTGACATGTATGTACGTTTTGAACTCCTTCATTGTATTTCTTAAAGAATATGTTAGGGAAAAAACCCTGAAGTGGCAATTGTATTAGATAGAGTTCAAAGAAATCCCCATAATTCTTCTTTAAGTATTTTGTGTTGAACTCCAAAAGTGGAGAATGGGGTTCTTATTATGTGGTCTCTTTTTATGGTTGAGTTTTTTGCACAGATATAGCAGTTAGAATTAAGCTCTCCCCCCTTGACTTTGAAAAATTAGGATGAATTCCAAAAATATTAAATTAAGCCTGAACTTCAGCATGGGGGTTTCAGTCCAGGATTAGCTGCTTATTCATATTAGCTCTTTATTTTCACAGTAATTTTCTTTTTCTATTTGAATTACTCACTCTGTTAGTTTACTTTCCAGATACTTTACACTTTCATTGCATGCTACTTTAAATTTTCCTTCCATCTAGAGATTACCTATGTTACATGAATCATCCATTGGTCTGGGGTGCAAAGCTGTATGTGAACCAATTTAGCCTAAATGGAGTGTGGCTAGAAAGGGGAGAGTTCAGTGGAGGCTGCTTCTCATTGCTGGGCTCCTGTCATGTCCTGTGGCATCAGTGTCCCAGGTAGATGTTGTGCAGGTCTGAGCACCTGAACTGCAATCACACTTGGGACACTCACTGTAGTCCCAAGGGTTAAGGAGTTAAAATCCTCTCCTTGATGGCAGCCTCTATGCATTTGTTATTCCAACCTCCTTAGGCACTGCTTGTCTTGTGGGTGTAGTGTAGTAATAGCCTCATGTCCCATAATACCCCCACTTTATAGAGAGATACCACTTTGGTTTTCATGTCTCACAGTCCTGCAGCCAGTCTTCCTAGCTCATATATCCAAGTTCTGAGGGAGAAGGCAGTAGAATTTAGGGGTTTTTTTATGTGATAATGCAGTTGGAGAAGCAAGTAGAACAGGAAAAAAGTATTTTGATATGCAGTTTTTGAGAACCAGAAGCTTCACAGAGAAGTGTTATCCATCTCACCTTCCTTCTCAGCAGCGCTAAGAATGTTCTGGCAATATTTTAATTGTTGGAAAAATACAGTTCTGTTGAAATCAAACTGTTTCACATGAATATCTCCTTTTAAAAAAAGCTACCCAAGAAAAATACAAAATATATTTGAAGTCTAAGTCTGTATTTCTGTGAGATTTTAATGTCAAACCCAAACTGACAGCATGAAAACAAATGTGTGACCATGCCAGAAACAAATGTATTCAGCTTTCATTTCAAAATAAGTCTTATTATCTTGGCTTGAAGTTAATTTTTATATATGCCTGACTAACTTGGTGGATAGGAATTTTGCCTGAGAATGTACAAAAATATGTTCCCAAATTATATTAATTATTTAAAGTAAAGAATACTTAGTTTACCATTCATATATAAGCCCGTTTTTACTAGAAACCTGTGCATGTATTGGAACATTTTCAAAATATCTGTAAAAAAATGGAGGGGACATGTGAGTGACAAATGTTAATGCAATGATGCACGGGGCTGCAGAACTTATGGCTGTCACCATTTGGCACTAAGGATGCTCTATGCCTCTCCACAGTGTTTATCACAAACCCCTTAAGAAGCATCACCACAAAATTTTTCTGGCTTTTCATGGAACTGCACTTTTAAAAAGAGTGCTTGGACAATGAGATTTATCTAACGTTTTCTTCCGGTTGAGGAGAGCTTGGATTTTACATGTACGAACCAAAACAGATGAGGAAAGATGGAGATGGTTAATTTGTAGAAGACAGAGTCATAGCTAGTTGCTGAAAACCATGTTTAGAGAAGATACTGGAGGACTTCAGTCTGTGTTTAGGAAAAGATACTTGAAATGCAATAGCAAACAACAGTTGACTTCATGATTAGAAAGGGAACACAAGTTTCTAATGAGAGGTTCACAGGATTTAGCAAAAGGGATTCTAACTAAGTGATAAATTAAGGTTAACACTAATACATGCATGATCTTTCATGCATTCAGAAATTTGCATGGATTTCTGAGCCCTATGAAGCACGATATAGGCAACACACTTGTTACATATAGCCTTTAATTTAAACACAGGAAACAAGGGTCCCAAAAACTGAGGTTTAGAAGGTTTGGGGTTGCCTTGTGAGTATTCAAGCCATTTTGCATTCAGAATGCTCCAACTCTAGCTCTCATCAATTGGGGATAACGTTGCTTAGTGCTTTACAATCCTGACTGAAGAACAGTACAGTAATATAAAAAGCTGATCTCCTTCCTTAAGTTCACATATAAATAACATATTTGGTAAATGTGATTTGAAAAACATCATAGGTATTTGATAAATTAAGTTGTCAAGCTCTCTTAGAATTGCACAGTCATTAATTTAACAATACTCTTTGAGAAGATCTAATGAAAAACATTTCCATAATCCTGTTGGATTTGTTTTTATTTGCTATGATGTTTTTATTTACTATGATGAACATATATGAAATAATATAGCCTTTTGTTTTGCAAGATGTCATGTTGAAGGGGAAAAATCCCCATTTCAAACTGACAGAAAGGAGGCAAAATAAGGCCTCTTATTGAGATGGATAAATAAGAGTTTATAGCCTTTGCCATGCATTTTGTGGTTCAGTTACAGCAATCCCTGAACACTGTGGTGGATTGTTCCATCATTTTCAACTGTACTGTGCAACTAGAGCATAGATTTTTGAAGTGTTTTACCATCATTTAACAGAAGAAAAGTTCCATATTCAGGTTTCCCAAAACCAGCAATCTCTGCTGATTCCAGGATGTGCTTAATACTGGCACTGTGGCTAAGAAAAATCTTAATAGCTAAAAGTATCTTACAAGCTAACATGCCATGTAAGAGTTCCACTTTTCTAGAAGAATACTTTCCTACACTTGAGTAGAAAGTTGCATAATTATCTTAGGTGGTTGAACATGACATTAAAGGAGAAGGTGGGCGAGATTGTCTTCTGAAAGCTTGGATGAGAGAATGGAAATGTGCTTCACGATAATGAGTATGAGCACTGCAGTGTTACCTCAGGTCACTGCTGACACATATGAGCACATCAACCAGTTTCCTTAAAGTGTGAACCCTAAATTTATATCAACGTTACTTTAGATGTACTGTGTTCACCTGTGCATTTCACTGGGATTTCTGCAAACATATGCCATGTACTCTGAGAAGGATAGTGACCCACATTTTAAAGAAGTTTTCTACATTTCTTTTGCCAGTAAAATTCTTGAATAGGTTCTGTGTTCCTCTGGGCATGCAGGGTTTAGCTGAGGGAAGGTGCTGCCCTGCTGTTCAGACAGCCCAGCCCACGTTCTGACTGCACCAGATCACATCAAATGAAACCTCCTTGGAACTGGCTAACTTGAGGTGAAGTGACTGTAATGCAAATCATAGTTTATGGCTAGGCAGAGCCACACCAAAATAAGGAGATGGATTTACTTTGAAATGAAAACATATTCTAAATTCTTGCATGAATGTGATTTTCTCTTGAGAAAAATTAGCCATGCTGACTCCAAATGATTCAATGGTGTGTACTGTATCTATGACATGAAATTGTGTGTTTATAACTGTTCACTGCAGCATTGAGGATACTGGCAATGGGCAAACACAATTTTTAGGATAAAATCAGGCTTGCAAAATCACTTCACTTACATTTATGGTATGTTATTTAAAAAATCAGAAACTCAAGGGGGACAAAAAGTCTAATTTTTCCTTGTAGTCTCTAGGGCTTATTGTTTCTTTACTGATTAAAATGTTTCAATATTTAAAATATTAATTTTTTTCATTAATAAATATTTTAATGTACTAATTAAATATAGTAATATAACATTTTACTAAATATGATCTAAGAAGTATCATGTCATATATTGACTTTCAACCTATGCTGTTTTGTCTCTGTAACAGCTTTAAGGTTACCTTTTAAGGTACCTTTTCATATAAAATACATCAGCACTTATGTTTTCATTATTGAAGGCTTTTAAACAATTGGAATAGCTGTCACATGGTTTTTTTTTTATACTGTTATTCATTTTACTCAAATTTACAAACCTAAGTTTTATGGAAATTAAATATATGTAAATCAGTAAAATATTCTAGATTCACACAAAGAACATACAAACTTCCCTGTGTATATTTCAAACATCACATCAAAAGCAGAAGTTATTGGTTCCTTCTTGCCAGCCTGTAGTCTGCCTCTGGCTATTGCCTGTGTATTCCTTCTCCAAGAAATCACAAGGCAGAAGCTTCTCTTCTTCATGTACCTTATCCACCTTGATTATGTTATTCAACATACAACCATTAACTTCAGGATATTAACCAAGCCTGGTACCTATGTTAAGCCAGATTTAATTTATTTCTGAAGTAATTAATAATCTTAGTTGTAACTATTATTAGAACAGTCAGGAATGCATGAATGCAAATTTTGAAGATTTCCAGCAAACAAATCTGCGATTTTTATAACCATGCACAGTATCCACAAAACATCTTCAAAATGTGAAAGTTATTTTCTCCTTACCTTTTTTTTTTTTTTGACCGGGTGGCACAAATTTGTATGTTTAGCTGTAACTGCTTGAGTACATTCCACAGATGTTTGCTGATAGGGAGCGTCTCCTATGGCAAGCATCTGATTGTAAATGTGAACAGTCTGAATCACAAGAATCCCTGAAAGATAATGGCTTTTATGTCACATAAATTTGGAGGTTAGTTCCCAAACTCTTCTAGAAGTTCAGCACTAGAGATTTTTTCATACCCAGCCCCTTTTAGAATAAAGGGCCCCAAATAGCTAGGCTGAATTCCTTGCTCAATGAACCTACAAGAAAACTTGTGGAGCAATGGAATTAAAAGATTAAACCACAAGCCACTTGTACTAAGTCTTTAAAATACTTAAGAAGCATAGAATTTACATAGTAACTGAGTCTGGAGACTCGCTTGCTTTTGGAGAATTCTGAGACTTTTGGGTTTTCTTCCTGCCTGGTCTGGCCTCTTTACTGCTGTGTGGCTGTTCACATCTGGTTATGTCACAAAAGAACAAGTCAAAAGATAAGATTACAACTGAGTAACCTTTATTTGTTTGGGGGGAGGCGGTGTTTAACTGCTTCTTAATTAGAGAGAAAATCCCCTTTATTGTTAAACCACAGGGTAAAAATTGGAAACAGCAGTATCACATGATCACAGTACTCTCACTCACATAACTGCCTTAAGTCTTTCATAAATTTCAGACATGGAACAGTACACATGGCAGTCGTAAGAGACAGAGGGATTTGATACCACATGCATTTAAATGTCTGCAACAAGGTTGCTCTGAGAGTTTAAATATTAAATACTGACAAGACTGAATTTTTACCATTCACTCCTGTTTGTGGCTTCACACCCCTTATTTCAGTGACCCAGGGCAGGGAAAAATATCTGTATTGAAACACTGCAGGAGATAAGTATTTTTCCCTGTATAAACTACAAATATAATCTATAGGCAGATTAGTGGTTTGGCACATGTATGAGGACATGAGTCATATTATTCTGTGGATGCCTTTCAGGTTGTCTTCAGAGTGTAAACTATTTAGATTTTAAATTTTGATTCTATAAGCTGTGCCTTCCTTATAGGCTTGGTGTCCTGTTTCTATTCAGTTAATAGGAGGGTGAGAGGGAAGGGAAGCTACTGTTTCCAGCAAGGACTGTCTGGGATTTCCCTTCTCCAACCAGGAATAGGAAGCTGCCTGTCAGGGAGCTAGGATAACACATTTTGCCAGTGAAACAAATAGAAAGGAGGAGCAGTTAACAGTGGTAGGATCCTGCAGTGCTAATGATTAGCTGTAGGCAAGTTTAGTGCTTCTAGAAGATCTGAATGAGTAATAATAATGATGCAGTCATCGAAGCTGTGCCCATGGCTGGTGCTTGCAGACAGTGCTGATCAGGAATCACTTGGAGCAGGTAGAAATTGCCCCAGGATCCGTATGGAGCCTATTTTAGTCTGCTTCCAAGAAAGCAAGAGACCTCTGTGTGCCAGAGCAGACACTGTAAACTTGGTACACATAGGAAAGCATTAACATAGAAAGCATTAACAGAAAATCTGCAGCTGAAATTGTGTATTCAGCTGTAGATATCATGCTTGTAGAAAGATGGTGACCAGTCAGTGTCTAGAGGTGAGCAAGGAGGTTCTCAGGTCTTAGAAACATGAGCTAAAAGGTGAACCAGAAAAACCTGAAGTTATTTGTCCAGAGAAAAGAAAGAAAAGAAATTTGGTAACACTGTAACCAATACAAAGTTGCTGTGAAGGACAATTAGAATCTATTCCCACATTCATGAAGGGCAGTACAAGTAATGATCTGCAGATTATATGTCAGCATTCAATTATTTATTTTAATAATAAAGATAAGTAAGGTCAGGAAGATAAAGCTTGGCCATATAGTGGAATCCCCTTTAGTAGTTAGAAAAGGATCTGTCAGAAATGATGTAAGGATAGTTTATTCTGTCTCTGGGCAGTGCAGTAGCTTTGATGGTCTCAACGTCTTACTCAGCCCTTGAATTCTTTGAAGTTCTCAGGTTCTATCTGATAAGTGTTTGGTGAATATTAACAAGCACTGAAGTGCAGCTGATGTAAACTGTCAGGCAAGCAAAAAAAGATACCATGAGGGTAGTATGTGATTTGTCTCATCTTCTGGCTTTAGTAAGAAGGTATGGAAGTGATGATGGGAGGAATGAATTTCCGTGTGTAACGCTCAAATCACACATAGCATATCTGTTTTTCAAACAGATTAAAAATTCTAGCATTAATCATCATACACAATTGAAAATAATCTGATAGCTTGAACGGATTTTAATAATATGGCTTAAATATATTAAGGATGCAGAATTCTGAGTTGCAAATTCAAAATGCTTTTATCTACAAAACTTTTTAAACTATATAAATGATGGGGTTTTTTTGTATTTTTTTTTCCTGAGAATACAATCTTTTAGCATTCCTTCTGCAATGGAATTACTTGGAAGACAAAAAATGTCATAATGATATTACCTTGAATTTTTATTAATTTCTTTACATAGCTATTCAGAAAAAACCACAGTCAATACATAATCTATCATTAAATTCAGCAGTTTTGCTTTATACAAAAGTTGATATCCTTCATCAAATGACCCTGATGTGCTTTGTATACTTAGAAAAACCTTCTAATCTGTGTTTGCAATTCTCAAACATAAAGATTGCATCTTTGATTTTGCTAGCATTGGTATTTGAAAGTATAATCAACACAGAAATGCTCAGGTTTGACAAGTGGTATAAGATTTCAGTAAACAGGTCTTTTCTCAGAGACATATTGGAAACAGATAATATTAAGGGAAATTTTACTGCCTGGAACCCTGATCTTCAAAGAGAGTATTAGTAGAGACTGAAATCAGAATGGACATTAAGGGTAATAAATGCAAATAAGACTTCAGTGCAGGCTCAAAGATACAATAAAATTATGGAAATATACGCAATATACTTACTCTTCAGTAAGTGAAAAACATAAAATACTTTGGGGTGGAAGGTTGTATAAATATAAACTTATTGTTAAATTAATATAAGGAGTTAGGTGTAATACTTTGGTAATATTTAAATGGAAAATTCTGATTTATCAGAAGTAACATGCTTTGGGAAAACTTTCAAGTACTTTTAGCTTCTTCAGAGAGAAAATACTTTTAAGAATTTACATTAATTTCATTCCAGCTATTTCAAAACAGAACATTTTGAAACTATCTTACATTGTTTTGCCTACTAGACACAATATTAAGACAGTCACATTGATATGGAGTATTTAGTTTAATCTAAAGTACTTTGTGTACTTTCTTGTCATGGGATATTTATGATATTTGTATTTTTTGTATGCATTTGCATTACAATATTTTTCTTTAAACACTTGTAAGAGTTTAGAGCCTATGATATTTCCCCTAAAGAAAGAAAGTCAAGTCTAAGATGAGTGTTTTAGAGTATTTTTCTTTAACGGTATTAAAAATAAGTCCTATAGTAAGATTAAATTATAAAATCTATCAACTTCTAAAAAAAAATCTCTAATCTTACAATTTTTAAGGTTACAATATCAACTGGAAACAAATAGAATGTGAGTTCAAGAAGCACATGAGTCAAATGTGCAAATAGCTTTGGATACATACTTTTCACATACCTTAGAAAATTATTGGGATTCTGGCAGCTGGCATTTTTCTACCTTATTGTAAAATGTATCTGATGACATATATTTTTCCCATGAAGTTAAAGCATAACAGAATTTTACATTCGGTGACCACCGACAAATCTACTTTTAAAGATGTAGGTTAGACTGAGTGCATGAGCAGCCTAACCCTGATCATGTGTGCTCAGAAAGTGCAGCAGCAGTTTCATTCTGGAGGATATAGAAGGTTCCCTTGCAGAGACAGAGGTATGAAGACAGTATGATAAAAGTGAGAAAAAAAGAGAATCTTAAATACACTCATATATTTCAGTTATAGTAAATACCATGGAATAAAAATTTCACTTCATGAGCCTCAACTTTTTTCTAGTCTCACCTCCTCTTCAGTGACTGTCCTCAAAATATTTCAAAATCCATTTCAATTCTGCTTTCCAGTACTCCAGGTGTAGAGTTTGGATGAGAAGCAGACAGGGAGTGTAAAGAATGCTGTATCACTTGCTGGCTCTTTAGCTACACATCTGTATATCAGCAAAAATGGGGAACTGGATGCTGATACCACCAAGAACATTTCTGGTTTTGACACTGGAAATTAAATAATAGCTTAATAAGAATTGAAGTTGCCAGGAAGATTCCTGCCCCTCTCAAAACTACAGAGTTCAGCAAAACTCACATTTTTAAACGTGTTTGGAATATCTCAATCTTGGTTCTTACTTCTTGCATTAAGATACTTAAATCAATCTAGGACAAGCTATCATCATATTTGTTATTAGGTGATACACCCCATCCAAACAGAGCTGTTCTCACTACACGGAACTACTGCACCACATGGATGCTACATATGCTGTGTGCCTTGTATGTTGGAAATTTTACAACCCCTTTGCCTTTACAAAGGGGATCCCATATTTCTGACTTTACCACATATTAGTTTTTCCTATATATAAACAGAACAGTGGCTAATACCACAGTTGTGTTTTGTTTTTGCCTTAACTCTACACCTCCTATCTTTCCAAGCTCTGAGTTTGGCTAAATATGATGTTTCCAAAGTATAATAGTGGGAAATTTGTATTGTCACAACATGTTACTTTTCAAGATATTTACTGGAAGAAAAGGGAATGTTCCTCCTGCTTTGATATGTAGAGTGAGTGTGCAGAGCAAGAGGAAGTTGATTTTTCTCTCTGTGACATTTCAGTTAATACAAGGAATGCAAGTTAATTCCTCTGGATTGAAACTAAACTGCAAGGTGCACAATAGGAACATATCTAATACACTCCAGCTGCAAAAGGACTTTCAGTTAAGGGGTCTCCACTACAGATAGTCCGAAGGAAAAAAAAAAAGGAAAAAAAGGATAATAAGGAAAATATATAATGGAAACTTCAGATCTCCCCAGTCCCAACTTCCCAACTATTTGACTCTTCACTGTTTGACCACAGTATTTGCTGTTCTAAACATAGTCAGAGAAAATCTACTGCCTAGGTAAATGGTGGTCCCCTGAGTTGAGGTTTTGAGGTTTGAGGTATGATTTAAAACTGCAGCCAGTACAAGGAAATTACTGTTGAAGGCAAATAGAGTTTTAAAGGATTGACCCAAATCTCATTAAAGCTGCTGGATGATTCAATCAATTTTGTGGAGTTTTGCACTAGATCTAGAAGCTCCAGGTCTTGCTGCCTGCTGTTTGCTGATAGCATTCAATTCTTTCAGAAAAACAGAAAGAACCCAGTAGAGCAACTTCTTCATATGAATCAGTGAAGTCGGCAGAGAATGTGGTCATAACTCTTACTCACACATTGTTTTATTTAACGGGATATGAGTGAAGATTAATATATATTCCCTCATGCAGGGGAACATATAGCTTGAAAACATCTGAAAAAGTGAAGTAATTCTCAAGAATTCCCAGAAGACCTATTGGAAATGACTGATTTTGACTTAAAAGAATTACTTCTAAGATAAAACCAAGTGGTTTGGAATAAGTATATCTGCTATGCCAAATATTTACTTATTAAGATTCATATTTACTCATTAAGATTCTTTCTTTTTCACAATTTATCAGCATCCTACAATAAGAGTTCATAAAAATAAGTGAATATTCGTTTTGAAAGGCAAGACATTTTGAATAAAATATCATTGTTTTTTCACTTCTATATAAGAAATATTTTAAAATTTGAATGTACATATCTGTGTATCTCAAACTGTTAGAGTTAGAATGCTCAGTTGTTTACAGTGTATCTGAAAAGAAATTGGATGTTTTGATATTAAAGTGTCTTCATAGCACATTCTCTAGTAAGTCTTTGTTGCCATCATTTAGATAAGTTCTGAGAACGTGATGAAGAAAACGAGTAAAAAACTCTATCTAGAGTCATGTACCTTTTTTCATCTTATTTAGGAAGAGCAGGACTTTCCAGACATTTACCAAGTTAATCCAGATAATTAGCCCAATCCCTGACTTCACATTCTCATTGCTGGGGAGGCATACACCTTTGTCTACTTGGGTTTTCAAGCAAACAAAGAAAGTCCGATTTTTCCTGAATTAAGAAGGCAAGTGAACTGCAGACGTAACTGAAGAACTTGTCCTGTTTTCTGCTCTGAAAAAATCTCAACAGAGACGCTCTTCTGTCTTCAGAAACAGGAATTCTTGAGCCAAATGAATCCTCTTCATTTTTTTCCCCACCTTTTAAGCTCCCTCATTTTCCCCTTGTTGTATATCTTCATCTTTGTCCTTAACTAAAGATCATCCCTTTAACAGCTCTTCATGATCGCTCTCACAGAGGGCCTTGCTGTCCGCAAGGATTTAGCTTGGCTTTTGCTTACTCCCCTGCCTGGTCTCCCAGTCCCAGCTCAAGAGCAGAATGGAAATTCCATCATTTTGGAACCATTTCTTGAGAGCTTTTTCTCTCTGCTCCGGAGTTCCACCTCTGAGGTGGCATTTCTAACAGCTGGAACCTACAGAGTTTGATGGGCAATGACCTTGCTTTCATCTACTGCTGAGCTGAGAAGTCTTCTCATGGCAGAGGGTTGGGGTAGTCTCGCCAGAGCACTAGGTTTCGCGATCAATTATGATCAGTCAGCAATCCATCCTTGCCAGCTCTGTATTTTCAAGCTTTTTGTAGACTCCTGTAAGCATCGTTACATTGATTAGCCTTTAACTATGCATTAAATTGTCATTGTAAGCTTTGGCCAGGAACTTTAGAAAAACAAGGGTGCTGCCAAAGTGTATATATGAAGTGTTTGTGTACCAGAGAGTTCTCTTGGTGATAATGAGGCCATGTGTAGTTGGTTGTTTAGCATAAGCATTCACTTTTTGGTTCAGTGCCAAGATCCCATGGATCCTAGTTATTTCTATAATGTCATTTATCTATTTTCTAATTATACGGGCCCACTCTTTTAAACTTTTTCACTTCCCAATAACTAGCAGAAGCACTGTGCTACAGAGCATTGCTTATAATGAATTAAAAACTGTACCTGCGTATTTTCCTTTCCTCCATACATTGCTGGATTTCACAATTCTGACTTCCTCTGGTTGTGCCTCTGTAGTCAATAGATATAATAGAAGGGACATAATATTAGAGTTTGGCTATTTTCCCTATTTCTAGGGTGTTTTATAGTTATTCATATTATCATGAAGTAGAAAATAATTACATTTAAGATAATTTATCATTTCGGTCCAAAAGTTGGTTTCAATTAAATTAGTGGTAGAAGTTCCCCTGATTTAGTGAGATAATAATCAGGATTTATTTAACATAAGGCCTTGAATTTGTGATTTCTTGGATTTTGCATGTGTTTTTGTTCTTTCCAGTAAGGCAACATATTCCTCCTTTTTTTGTTGCTGTTGGCACACCTTGGAAGTAAGGAAAAGTAACACAGTAACTAATTTTCATCCAAATAATCTACTGCACCTCTTTAACAATAATCTTTTACCATTTCTAAGAAATAGTTGCAAAATGGTAAATTACGCAGCAGCCCCCAAAGACAGGAAGGCAGAAAATGTTCTGCTTTGCAGGAATCCTAATGCATTCCAATGTCTTAGTGATCTGTACAAATTAAATTTAACTATCTGTGCCTGTAAAGGACAGCTCTCTTACAAAATTCACGAGGAGTTAATTCTTCCAAAATATTTCCAGCAAAACCTTTGTCATATAAAGATGTTTCATGTATAGAAAACATTAGTCATAAGGTTTCAGTAATGCTGAATTACATAAAAGTTTTAATACATTTCAAAAAAGTGGTAAGGACGCATTGAAAGCATGAGCACCAGCAGCTGGCAGAAAACCTGATAGAATGTTCAGCTTACTGAATTAAAGGTCCTAATTTCACCCAGCTTGATTAGCTGTGTAATATCTTCATGCTTCCTATATAATTAATCAAGAAGTAGCTTTCTTTCAGTGAGGATCCATGGCAAATATTCATTTGACTGCTTGAGTTTCCTAGTGGAAGAAATTTTCACTCTAAAGAAATTGTGTGTATCAAGTTTGGTTAAAAACACTCCCATGTTTCCTAAGGGTTCAGATCCCTGGAAGTAAAACTTAAGTCTTACAACCACTGAAAGTGTGTTTGCAAGTTTTTTCCTTGGTTGATTTTTTTTAAAACAGGACTGCAGCTGTACCAGAGGATTCTGAGAACTATTTCAGAACAACTGAGCTTATTTAACAGATATACCTATTTTATGAACCTTCTTTTGAAGTCATCATATGTTGTTACCAATGTTATGGTTCTTCATTATTGTTGTAACTAATTCCCTCTTTTCCCATGAAGAAAGTGAAGCAGTATGATCCTGCCTTCTTTTCATATCATTATGATGTTTTGCTACAAAACCCCTCTTTAGTGCTTTTTTTGTTGTTGTTGTTTTTTGTTATGTAGTGATTAGTGTAAGGAAGAGTTTATCTTTTGATTCTGCTACAAGACTTCCTTTTGGAGAAGAGAGAGGGAAGGTATGATGATGAGGGAAGGAAAGCAGACAGCAAAATAAAGGATGATAATTCTCTCAGAACCCATTTTGGTATCTAGTGGTGTGAGGGTGGCTGTGAAGCAGAGCACAGCACACTGGCACTTCAGATGTCATGCCAAAAGTTACATTAACTTACAGCATTACAGACTGAAAACACATCTGCTTTATTTCAGTGCAGTAGGATAAATGATTCTGTCTCCTCTCAGCTCCCTCTGAGCGGGGTGCTTCAGTTTGTGGATCTCAGATGTGACAGTATCACTAGTTGTTTTTATCTCTGCTTTGTATTTTCAAATGTCATGTCAGACCAAAAATGGTATTCAAAATATGTGTAAAATATGTGCACTAAGTTTTACTAATCAGGAAACCTTGTAACTGTAAATAACAAGCATGGGCAAGTGATCAAATCTTTATTAGATCTCTTTTTCAAGAAATAATTTGAAGTAACAAGTAGGAAATGCAGTAGAAATCTGCACCGTGATGAGAAACACAGCTACAGAGAGTCAGCAATCTGATTGTACTCTCATAAAGTTGCTAAATATTGCAGAAGAATATAGATTTGTTAATTTTTTATCTACCTTTTTTTTTTAAAAAAGTTTGATTTATCACTCAAGAAGAAAAAGAGAGTGTTTTGGAAGAATGCTAAACTGCAGTTTAAAAGAAATTAAAGAAAAAAATAGCAAAGTACCTAGCTATTAGGTCCTTCTTCTCTGTGTCTAGGACTGGGAGACTTTGTTTTGCTTCAAAATTAGTTTTGTTCTTTGTTACAGACTTTGTTCTTCTGTTTATATTCCTGCATGGAGCTGTCTCCTTCAGTCAAAAGACTTATCAAAATTTCTTGCCTGTGGTTATCCTATAAATTATGTGGCAATATTGGAGGGAAAATGAATCAAGACCTGTACAAACTCTTCCTTTTCTTGCAGAATACCCTCTTCCTTCTGGCTTAGAAAACCCTCTGCCTGAGGCATCACCATGGCATGTCTCATGTCTGACTGCAAAAAGTTTTTTGATTTGTTAGATCTGTTAGATTCAGAAAAAGACAGGGAAATTTCTTGAGGATAGCTTCTCTTTACACAGAGCCTGTCTCTCAGCTTTAACAGGTTTCCTAAATAAATAGCAGCAGATATTAAGCTGGTGATTATGAAAGGAGTGATATGTCGGTGGACATATCCAGGTTGGCTGTGCAAGTGAAGGCCCAAATGGGCCAGATGTTTTCCATCATGGCACACTCTCAAACTGCTGTTCTCATGCCTGAACAAACCCACACACCAAGCAGTAATCATGCCTTGATTTCTGTTCTAATGCACATTGCAGCATGAAATAAGTTACATTCCATCTTGTTGACACAGCATGGTTCAGCTGCTGGTGTGGCAAGTTGTTTCTTCACTGAAGCTGAGCTAAGAAATGTCTGCCTTTGTTAGACAGATTATCTTATTACTGTTTTCTTGGCAGTCCCTCACAATGGTACTTGTATGGCACCATGAGAAAGTGAAAATCCAGAGCACTGCAAGTACATTAACAAAACAAATCACAAACATAGATACATTTCCAGAAAGTTATTTTGGGACAGAATTCAGGGACAAGAACATCTGTTTAGTAAAAATAGGGTAAACTTTACGTGACTACATTCAGCTTCCTCAGTATCAGAAGAAACAGAACTGTCACAGGTCAGTTACACCCCCTGGACAGTGAAAAAAGGGCACTCTACAGACATCCTCCTCAAACATAACTCCTTATCCTTGTTTTTACTTTTATGTACTTTCTAGTCTAACTTGGCTTAGCTGACTTGGGTTTCTTAATACCTGTAGCTTAAACAGGTGGGAGCAATCAACCCACGTGGCTAGTTTGGCTACCATTCTTTTTCTGCTTTTGGCCCCAAAATTCAGTGTTCTTTTCTATATGTCAGCTTCAAGAGAAGCTGAAGAATACTCTGTATCTGTTAAACATATATAACCTAAGAGTTTAGGCACTTCCAAAAGATCAAAACAATAATTTGAGCCTCCTCAGGCTAAAGAAGCACTGAGATTTTTATTTTCTGGCCAAATTCTCTAGCTGTTTGCTACACCACATTAAAAAAAGTCTCCTTTCTGCTTCTCCTTTTTGAATAAGTGGGTGGAGGTTTTTGAAGAGAAAAAGCATTTGGGGTAACCATTTGACCCTTTTTCGATTAATTTCTGCTGCAGTATTGCAGTTTTATCAAAGGTAATGATAAGATGGACGTTAAGAACCTTTTCGCTTGTGTATCAGTTGTCTTATACAAGTTCATATGATTGTCTTCTGTGAAGTACATTGGAGAGAGGCTGAAAATCTTGGAGTTCTGTAAACAACCTGCACTACAAGTTACTGTTTTCTAGACCATGCAAGACAGATGCAGTATAACTCAAACATGAAGGGGAAATTTATGAGTTTTGGTTTTCTTCTCTTGCTGGTGTTTAGAACTGAATCTTTACAGTGGTAACGTTATAAGTGAGCATACCTGTGAGGACTGAGGTTTTTTTGACTGTAATGACAAAATGTATTGCTAATGGGGCTAGAAAGTAGCTGATACTTCTATTTGAGTAACTGGTAACAGGCTTTGGCACCTGAGACTCCTGGCTTTACTCGTACCTGGAGAAACGATCTTCATTTTCTGTTTGCATCGTCCTCCTTTTGTTGCTGCTGTTGTGAGGGTAAGAAATTTTCAGGGAGGATAGCAATCTGCCAATGTCTAGTACAACCCATTCCTGTATAAAATTAAAATGGAAAAGTAAGGGAAGCAGAGGTTGCTTCGGGGATGGAGAGTGGGGAATACATGGCATAAGAAGTCTGAGGTGGGATTGAGAAATCGGAGGGGATCCCAGTTCAGGGTATGGTGAGAAAGTGAAAGAGCCCCTTTACAGAGCCCTTAACCTCTATTGAAGCATTTCAACCCATCTGCTATGAAATCTCCTCAGTGCTCATCACTCTTCAAAAGTACCTTGCCTCCCTCATTCCCCCACCCACATTCCACCACCTGCTTCCATGTCTTCTCTTAAAGAGTACAGAAGTCTGATGCAATTAAATCCAACTGGTGCAGAAGTTTCAGCCTGAGTAGTGTACACACATGGATCAGATTTCTGGATCATGGCCTAAGGCTGAAACTGTAGCCAAATATTTCCTGTTTTACGTGAGACCCTGCAGCACATGGCTGTGTCCTGGAACAGTGCATTACTTGGCAATGTTGCAAGTCATGTTTCTCTTTAAAACTAATTTTCGTCTATGAAATATCCATTGGAAATGGTATTTGCTTTTGAGTGGCTGATGAATTGCACTAGAGAGGACTGATGGTAATCCTGTTTGGCTTTGCGTTCTTCATTTTACTTTGGAAAGAATGTAAGAGAGACACTACACTTCCATTACTGCTGTTTTTCATCTGGTATTTCTGTGTTGGTGAACAATCCAGAAATGGCTTATTCCATTTTACTATTTACTGCAAGTGTACTACACACACTGGGATTCAGACAAGTGCCCTGAATTTGTGTAAAACAGCTCAAGAAATTTGGAGTGTGAAGGATGCTGAAGGAATCCTTACTGCATTCAAGAATGGGCTATATAATGACTTTTCATTATGTGTATTGGTTTCAAATACCTTTAGATCTTGGATATTTTTTTATCTTAGCCTGTGCATTTTAATTTGTTCAATAAAATTGTTGTATGCCAAAGCAACATCTCTCCTCTACTTGATTTACTGTAGCCTTTGAAGATATCACTTTGTGTATTCAATTGTTTGGGCCATTATAGCCTAGAATTTCTTTTTGTCTGTGAAACGACGGAAAAAAAAACATGTGCTTTGTAGACAGGGGAAAAATAGTATGTAGGACAGCAATGAGGTAGGTCCAATTTCTACAGCACTCTTCTGTTGTCTTTGTGCATGGTCACATAAGGTAGGTGGGGCTGCTGAGAGAGGAGTCCAGACTTGGAAAGTGAAGACCACTGGAATCACTCTGAAGGACTTTTTTAATCCAGTGCAGCCAATTTATGCAGTGACCCAGTGAGGTCATTTTAATATGAAGACTGATTGGAAAAACTAAGGAGATGGAAATGAAAGACAAGCAAGCCATAGCTATTTGCAATTTTGTAACCTTTTCCCTTAAATAACCTTACAGGAAGCTTTTCATCTAAGTGTGGTTACTTTATGGGATTACCCACATAAGAGAAAGAAATCAGTAGCCAGCTGGCTCATCAGAAACCCCCGATGATGTAAATAAAAAGAAGGTTTCCCCAGACATCTTGCACTGGAAATATATCTGGACTTGTAAAAATCTCCATAATTACCTAAAATTTCACAAACAAATGACCTTAGTTTGTCAGTTGCAGCTTGTCAGCTTTATGTCCCCTTTGTATGTAAAAATCTGTGTTAATGCCACTGCCAGTCATTAGTGTTTTACTGCTCTTTGTTTTGTTACATTACCCAGTGTGTTTGAACTCCACCAGGCTCAGCATTTAATCAAAAAGCCTGTGTGTCTGTAGTGCTCTGAGAACTGCTGGCATACAGTTGGGAAAGACCATGTTACATAATTTTTGAGAACGGATTTATTGCAGATTTACTGTTTTTTTTCTAAGTGAAGCACTGAAATTAAGCAATCCACACACAGTTATTTTGGTACTGGTTCTGAAGAGACATGATGTTACATTTATTTATAAATTACAAAGAATTTTCTGATTTATTATTTGTTTTTGTTGAAATGAAAATGATTTGAGGGGAAAGTAGGATATTAGGAATTATTAAAACCAAAAAGATAAGTTAATTTAACAATATAATTACCTTCTTTAAATCTGGAAATACATATATGAAGAACGATCTTTGTTTTCAAATTCGTAAGCAATATAAACAGGGCCAATAAATATAACAAATTATAATTTTGTATTTGTCAGGATTAATTCCATTGACACTCATTACACACATAATTCTGGTATCTAAGAGTTTGTCCTATAATATTCTTCAAGCAATTTAACTGCAGGAAAGTTGTAAACTCTGTAGGGTTTAAAATTTTATTTATATAATCATATGATAAAAATTACTTGTCAAATTAGCTCAGAAAACTTTGCAACTGTTTGGCTAGAATTAAAATTGAGGGCACTTGAACACTCTAAGTACAAGTTTGGTGCTTTAGGGTTATCAGCCCAAGCTTATGAGGGGAGATAACTTCTTCTTAGTAGAACAAACTTTCCTGATCTTTTCCCACTTGAAAAGAGAGGAAAAGAAAATATCCCAGAGACTAGAAAGGAAGGCTGTAGATGCGAGGATTTCTTCCTCAAGTTCCCAGTCTGGCCTCTAAACAAACCCAAAGAAGATTAATTCCAGGAGCAGAAAATACCTGAAAATTCTTTTTGAATCAAAAGCAACAGAATTAATACATTTACACTCTCAAACAATGCACTTTGTTCACCCTATCATATCAGGTAATAAAGCTCAGTTTGTTTATGGAATCCAAAACTCTATGGTTCTGGACCCTGGCTAAGTCAAACTTCGAATTGTGCTTGAGTTAAAATCAGATTTGGATCACTATCCTTTCAGGAATGTACATCTTTAAATAGATTTCAGATTCCTGTGGCTAGATTCCCCAGACTAAATGCACTGCCCTTGGCAAAAGACTTGAAAATGGAAAAGGAAGTGAGAGCTTTAAAGCTTTTGTGGCTCTCTGCTCTCCAAGCTGGCTGAAGTCCATCCAGTTCCAAGTCAGTGTGCTCAGATGCCCCTGGCCTCCAGGAATTATTCTGGCAGTCAGCAACTCATGCAGGCAAAAAGGCAAGAGCTACTTACTTTTCTGTCTGAGAAAGAGGCAGGAGAGGCAGACTTGAGCTAGGATCCTGGCCTGCTGCCTAAAAATTACCTTCTTCTAGAATGGTAAAAACCATTAAGAATCTTTTTGTATTCAGAGTAGATTAATACTACCATTAGGAAAAAGATCTTACTGTAAACTGAACACAACTTTGCATGAGGCTTATGAAGAAATTTGAAGGGGCAAAGGATCAGCTGGAGGATTTGGAAATGAACAGATCAGGTTGAGGATGATGGACATTGTTTAAAACTGATGTTAGTGTAGTTGACAGTAATAATATGTTGCTTATAACTTAATGTGCAGAGACCTACAGCTGATGTTTGACAAAGAAATGCTGGATTATGTGCTTGATTTTGAATGCCTTGGTTTCTAGGAGCAACTAAGAGGACAGATGCTTAAATGTGTTGAACACAAAGGCACTGTAAGTTAATGAAAGTTCTCCTTGTGTGAACCTATGAGCAGCAAGGCCCCCAGGGTCTAAAGTTTAAAATGAAGTGGCATCACATTGAAAAATCTCACCCCACCTGTCTCAGTATCTCTGTTTATAAAGTAAATATTTTTAGATAGCTATATACTTCCATATAGGTTATATAAACTTACAGTTGTATTTGAAGATACTTCAGTTAACTGCAAAGGAGAACTAAAAATATTGTAAGTGACCACTACCACAAGTGTTTTACTGATGTCTACTAAGCTGACAAAAAATTGTGTGGTTTACTGTGTACCAGCTGTAACCAACATGTAAGTGCACTGTTTATTGTCCAAATTTAGGTGTAGAATCTTTTAATGAATCCTAGAACCCTTTTAGCAGAAGAGAGAAAAAGGAATAAGACACAGCCTAAGACTACCCACTGATTTATAGAGACTGAAACAAAGACATAAATCCTTTTTAGTGAAAATCTGTATATGCATTGACACAGAAGTTTCTCAACATTTTAGTACATGTATCTTCATAGAAGTAAAAAAAAAAAAAAAGAGGTTAACAAAGTAGTAATGTTAGAATTAAAAAAAAAAAAAAGAATGAGCTAGTCAGAGACACAATTATTTCTCTGTCCTTCACAGGCAGAATATGGACACTGAAAAACAATCTTGAATCAAGCAAAGCATCTTCAGTCAGATCCATATTTGCCCGCACATTTTTTTTCTTTAAATTTGATCTGTTCTTGGATTTATCTTTTCAAGGGATTTTAAAATGTTTGAACCATGATTTGAAAACACAGAAGAGTCAATAACTAAGTAAATGTCTTCTTGTGGTGGATATAATTTTTCTTGAAGGTTAAAGCCCAAAGCACTATGATTTGTAAGTTAAATTCCTCCCTATTTTTGATATGCTTCCAATTTATTAGCTGGATTTTCAGCAGCAATGGCTAACAGACTTTCAAAATAGGGTTATGGGTACATAAACCAAGAAATAAAATACAGCTTCTCTTTAAAAACACTTTTAAAATATTTTTTTCTAAATTTAGAATATCAGGTTCCTACATTTCATTCTTCAGAGCAGAAGGGTTAACCAAATGTTGCAGACAGGTCATTATGAAATGTTTTCCTCTCTCCAGAAGGATGATTTTTTTGCACCATGCAGTGCATTGTGCAATGTTCCGTTGCACTTTCTGTGGCTAGGGGACCTCGTGTTGAGTGGGAGGTCATGAAAATTCTTCTTTGCTCTCTGGTGATTTCATCAAGTAGGATCCATTCTGCCAAAACTGAAATGGCTCCTGTTCGAGATTTCCCACAAATCAAAATGCATATGGAGGGGTTTTTTTTACTTATTTCTGTTGTAGAGTAGTTATTTTCCTTCTGAATTATGCCTTTTTTCCCTCTTTGGTGGTGATGTGTTTCAGCTCATGTTCTCCTGTCTAGTGATCTCAGTTTATTCCAACTCAGCTACCATCTGCAACATGTTCAGCATCTGCATGCATCTTTTTCCAACCTGGCTGTAGGAACACAAGATCATAGAGAGGGAACTACAGGCTTTGGGCCCCTGCCCAGAGCAACAGAGCTGGCCCAGCCATCACATTGTGTAGACAGAGGGATCTGAGTGCCTGCAGTGGCTGTCACTTCAGAGCTTGCAGTGTGAGCTGATCCACCCTCAAACGCCACACAGGGAAATGCCAGTGTGAATTACTGCTTACTGTTATTTCCAAAACATGCTTAGGTCCCATTAACACTCTCTCAACTCTTGCTCATTAGAACAAAATTGATTTTATCAGGGAAAGGATCACAAAGCCTCTCAAACCACAGTTTTATGTGCTCCTTTAATATCGAGTTTATTAAAGCCATGTTATCAAATGAAACTTTTAAAATAGACTTACCAGCTATTTGTGCCAACATTGATTCCAAAATTAATTTTCATAGTTGAAGCATATGTCCCAAAAGTAATTGGGAATTTTGGAAACAGCACTACAAAACCAGTGGGCTTTGCAAGTCCGATTTGACTATATGTTATATAAATTCATGCTCTCCGCATTCAAATCCCCTGTGCAGTTTGAGTTCTACCAGCAAAAATCAGCATTGCTCTGCTGGTTTCTTCAGAGTTACACGGGCTTATTGCCATTGAACCTCACATCTGGGGAAGTTTAGATAATTAGCTAATATAAGTCACTTTGGATCTTCGAGAGCTTTGTTGTAAACTGATGGACATCTTTCATTGCTGCTTCAGACTCTGGTTATTGTTAAAATTTAAGAAAATAGCAGCATAGTTGGATAAAATGTTCCAGCCACTGTGGTTAGATAAAAGGTAGGAGAATAGAGACAAGTGGTGAAGGTAATCTGGCCCCTAAGGAGTTACAGCTGTGCTAATTATCAAACATTAAGAACAAGCCTGCTCTTAATAGGCCACAGCTAGATCTTTTCTTTCTTTCTTTCTTTCTTTCTTTCTTTCTTTCTTTCTTTCTTTCTTTCTTTCTTTCTTTCTTTCTTTCTTTCTTTCTTTCTTTCTTTCTTTCTTTCTTTCTTTCTTTCTTTCTTTCTTTCTTTCTTTCTTTCTTTCTTTCTTTCTTTCTTTCTTTCTTTCTTTCTTTCTTTCTTTCTTTCTTTCTTTCTTTCTTTCTTTCTTTCTTTCTTTCTTTCTTTCTTTCTTTCTTTCTTTCTTTCTTTCTTTCTTTCTTTCTTTCTTTCTTTCTTTCTTTCTTTCTTTCTTTCTTTCTTTCTTTCTTTCTTTCTTTCTTTCTTTCTTTCTTTCTTTCTTTCTGCCTAGAACAAAACTCAGCAGCTCAGCTAGAACTGTCCCTGCTTTCTGTTCTCTATTTTTCATATCCTACTTTAATTTACTGAATTCTGTGGTAAAGCTAAATTGAAGTAAGGCACTTGTCATGTTGCTACCTCGACTCACTGTGTAGCTCATCTTTGTGGAAGTCACAAGCAATTGTTTTGCAAGATCTGATTCCTGCACTTGCAATTCTCACCTTACAGTGAGATAATGTTCCCAGACTGTCAGTATTCACACATAACACCTCAGGGCCTTTTCCCCCTATTACATCACACAATGGAGATTGCCTACTGCAAGATTGCTCTCTCTCACAAGTCACTATTCTCTCTCTGCACTAAAGGAAGTATTTGTTTAAAAGCTGCTTTCCCCACTCAAAACTTCTTCCACTGAACTGGAGAGAGTAACAAGTGCAGAAAATCACTTACTTGAAGTGCAACGAATAGTGAAAAAGACAATCTAGAACACAAGGAATGACAAGTGCTGTCTTACTTTCTTATACCACTAACTTACTCTTTAAGAGCATCTTCTTCAAGAATCGTTACACATATCTATAACAACCATATCAACCCGATCCTATCATCTTGTTGGATTAATTCTTGGAATTCCCCCAAGCAGCGGGAGAAAACAGCACAGCGATGCTTCTACACTTTCACATTTGTAATGATTTTTCTTACATTTTCTCTGAAAGGTACATTTCCAAATTCAAAAATATACATTCTGTACACTTAATGTTCTCATGACAGTTATTATAAACAGAAAGCATGAGGAATAATTGCCCCTTATTTATGCAAATCTGACATACAGCAATCGTTGCCAATTGATGAGCAATAGTTAATGTGACATCAACTTGTGTTTTAAAAACATTCACTTCTGGATTCTTATACCAGGATCCTGTCTTATTTATAGTTGATCTGCTTGCTACCCAGATACCAATATTTTGAGGTGGGATTTTATCCAATTTCTTTTACTCAAAATAATGAAAAAAATTAAAAATAGTATGTTATACTTTCCATTATAAACTAGAGTTGCTGAAGCATGAAGGGATTTTATTTGTAAAGTTCAATCATATACTTTTATCAAATACAAACTATAATAATGGAATGTTCCCATAAATGTCAGCACTTTATCATCCTTAACACTCAAAATCCCTTAAAGAAAAAATAAAATGAAGAACGCGAAGACAAATGTTGAGCTTAGCCAGATGTGAATTTGCAGTTAGCATTTTATGGACCAAATACCATTTGAACAGAACAGTAGAGAAAACATTTTAAGATATTGTTATTTAAATGAAATAAAATATTTATGCAGGCGAATTTCTGTGGAATACAAAAGCAAGCTTTCATCAAGTCCTGTTGCCTGTTTTGCTCAGCTCAGTATTATGGTGAGTGAATCTATGTGAGTCATAGAGCAGGAGCTTTATACATGTTTAGCTATGTGGGTGGATCCTCACACTGATGTGGACTTGCCATAGCCAGCTGTCAGTGTAAGTTGTGCAGTAATCACTGATAAACTCAAAACCACAATATTCCTAGCATGCCTTGCTGGGTAGAGCCTGAATCTCATCACTGCAGTACACAGGTCCCCTTCTTAAAGACATACAAAGTGTTTTAGAAATAATCTCACAGTACTGAAGACCTGCAGTTCAAGGTAAACTGATTACAGATATTTTTTTACCTGTAGGCAAAGCCAGGTATCCAACCTGCCTCTTCTAGCCCACTCCCATCTCACAAGCACTTATCTGTATTTGGTGTTTTTAAAAACATGACTTCATGGTGGTCTGAATGTAAGCTGGGATATTTGTGAGTCAAAACTCTGCTCAGATGCTGTTTGTACTGTAGGAGAACATCAGCTGCTTTAGCCTGGGTGAGAAGTTACTGTTGAAAAGACAGTCTGTGTAAATGATTTGTATATTTTTAGACTCGAGACAGGCTGGGTCAGGTGATACTGGCATCTATTAAGTTACAGAGGTTTTCCTCGTATTATTTGCTAATGTATTCTCAGATCCTTCCTGTTTGTTTGTTTGTTTGTTTGTTTTCTTCTATTTTTTCCTTCAGTTGTTCTTCCTCTGTGTTATCTGCACCAGTAAAAATAAACTTCCTGTATTTTCTCTTATCTGCTACTAATGCAAATCTCTTTTCCTCTTACCCAATCTGTATTTCCTTTTCTATTTTCCTTGCTCTTAGATTTCAAAGTTCTTTCTTCTTTTTCTTATTATTTAAAGTATTTTAATAGACTTTTTAATAGACTTTTTAAAAGTCTTTGTCTACCATCTCCATATCGCTGCTATGAACCCTTTCTGCAATTCAGAATGGATAATGAGATTATTTCAAATGTTGAGCTGCTTTTTCTTCCCATCTATGCCCACTTTACCCTTTATTTAGTGTGAGCAGGTGGCACTTACTCAATAAATCATAGGAGAGAATCTGCAGAATGGCTGTCAGGGTGCACACAGAAAACTGTTGTCAGTTCTTGGCAGTGTGCTGAATATATATGCAGTCGGCAGTTACCAATACAAAGGCACATTTCAAAAAAAAAAAAAACCCACCCCAAAATTCCAAAGGTAAGTAAAAGTGTTCTTGGGTTCCAGTCCTATTTTCAGCTGTCAAAACTACACTTTCAGTAATGAATCCCAAGTTAACACCAGCCTCAGCCCGAGCTATGTTCCACTGAGGTTTGTCCTACTGAGATTTTGCCAGGGGCTCCTTTCCTGCACGCAGAGCATGGTGGGCACAGCTCCCTTCCCAGCCCTCAGCAGTTGCTCCACAGATGGGTTCTGACTGTGCAGGAGGTCCAGCCAGAAGAAAGTGCTTCTCAGAAGGGCAACACACCTGCACAGAGCTCCGTGGTTTTCTGCTTCCAGGCAGCCAACTCCTTCCCAGCTAGCCAGTTTAGATAGAGCTTGGGTTCTTCTGCTTGACAGCACAGAGCTCTGCATAAACCAGGAAAGCCAAGGTGCATTTTAGCTTCCTCCACTGACACCTTCTCCAAGCCCTGGATTCCATGGGATGGATGTCGAGGTGCTTTAGCCAGAAGGCAGCCAGGGCACAGTCACAGCTGCACATCCAGGGACTCTGGGCACCGAGGGGGGGCTGCAGCCTCTTCAGCAGCCGCGGTACTGACAGGAGTCCTCAGAGTGAACAGCCTCCTCCTAGTATTCAGACACAGATCTCCAGAGGATACTATTCCTGCCTTTAAAGGTATGAAGAGCCATCAAGTATCTTAAATAAGCATTGTCAAGATTTTTTACCTACTCAAATAACTAACGTTGGGTATTTTTGGTTACTACTTGCAGAAAGTTTCTTTTAATCACAAATGCATGCAAAGACCCAAACCTCGTAACAGTGACTTCAGTGGCACTCCTAAACCAAGCTGTATGTGCATACTCTTTCCAACACAAGCACTCGAGGCACTGTTTACTGTGGGGCACAAGTAATGTTGGTTTTACTTTCTTTTGACAACTGAACTTTGTGTGTTATTTAAATCAGGGAAAGGAAAATGTATTTCCCCATATCCTTGTTTTATGTAGAGGAAACACTGTTAAAAGAACTGGTCTTTGGAGGTAAGAACAGTTCTTTGAAGTGTTTCAATAAAAAAAAGGAAAATGGTGGGGCCCTGGGAGGACCCACATATAATATGATTCTGATCTGTGCATTTGACTGTTGAAATTTATTGTACCTAGCAATGCTACCTGGTGCTTGGGGCCACAAAAAAAATAAACACAAAAAAAAAAACCCCACAAAACCCAAACAACCCAGCTAGTAAAAAAAAAAAAAAAAAAAAACAAAACAAAAAAACCCCAAAAACCAGCTTATTTCCTCAGCAAAACAGGCCTAAAGGAACCAGTCACTTCAGTGCTGTTCTGCCTGTGCAGGTCTCCTGGGGGTAGACACTTATCCTATGTCTCTGCCCTCATATTGGAAGATACACGTAGGAAATCTCCTCTCCAGCCATAACTGTGACTGTCACAGCAATTCTGTCTCTTGAAATAGGTACTTTGTGGATAGTGCTGCAGGGAGGTTTGTGAAAGACAGCTGCTGTACAACATGGTCTCCTGTTTTTTAGTGTATTAGCATATTTCCTACTCTGACAACATACACTCTGTAAAGATATAAAGAAATGTAGAAATGACAGTAATGAGCAAGCTATTGCTAATCATACTGAACCTCATGCTGTAATTAGAGACGTCAGTGTAAGACTTTGCTGTTGTCATTTGCCAGTGACTGCACTCAAACCATGGGTTTTTTTCTGTGTGCTTGGGTCCTATGAGAAGCACGTTCCAGTAACGGCAACTGAATAACAGAGCTGGTATTCAGCATGTGACAGTTCAAGATGATTTTTCTTTACTGTTTTGTGAGTTTATAGCAATGAACATCATGCATCAGCCTCATGTAAACTGGTGACATTTAATCTGTTTTAATACATTTATATATTGCAGATATAGTCTGTCAATTTAGTCTGGGCAGAATTATTACATTTCTCATAAGATAATAATGATTTCTGTATTAGCTACTCAATTTTATTATTGTGAGACATCTTTTTAAGGATCAAGGCCAAAACCACAATTATTACTTCTTCTTATCAACATTCAGCTTTCACAGGCAATTACAGCTTATGCATATTTTATAACAAGTATTTGGAACACATGCTGATTATGTAGTATTTTCTCAATGCCTTGTAATATCCAAGACTGCTTATGGCAGTATTCAGTATTGTGGGATCTTACAGTATGAAAGAACCCTTTTCCCTTTACTAACTTTCATAAACCAGCATTTTTTGCCTGACTCTGCTATATCTTGTTTGTTTCAATTATTAAACATGAAAAAAGAATATTCTTTCTTACTTTTCCTATCTCCCTGAAGACATTGCTTACTATGTGGTAACAGTACTGCTGCAGAGGAAAGCCATGTGGAAAGATACCTGAAATCCCTCCAGTATTCCAAACATGTAGCCTGCCTCTGTTAATGACCAGTTCCAGGTATTTTGGTGAAACGAGGAGGAAGTAATAGGAAAAGAATCTTCATCTTGATTTTCAACAGATAACTAGCAGGCAGTTTTTGTTTTGTGCAGTAATGCATTTGTACATCTTAGAACAGCATGGCCCCTTTGAACTTATCCCATCTAATCCTCATTTTTTGTTTCTATATAAATCCCTGGGTTTTTTCAGCAGTGCTCAGAATATGTTCCACAAACTGTGAGATAGAAGTACGTCTACAAGGTGTGCCATGTGAGACTCAGCATCTGAGGTAGCTGAGGACCCACGTGGTACCCACTCCCCACTGCCATCTTTCAATCCTGAACCATCTCTTGGAAACTAAAATTAGGGTTGTATGGTCTTATGCTAATCTCCAACTGTGCCTCAGTCAAAGATTTCTCTGTATCAGGGAATGCACATCTGCCCCTTTAAATCTTTCTGGGGTTTTTTTTTGTGCTGTCTCAGCAATGTTCAACAGAATGAACTGGAGCCAAGAACTTGGATCAGGATGTGCAATTGAGCTTTGAATTCTGCTATGCGTTCAGCTTTAATAGTAACTCAAGGCTGAGGGTTCCACAGCTTAATCATAGAATTCATTGTCAGTCATCATGAAGATCAGTAACTTAATTAGATTCTAGCCAAGCCCAGGAAGCATTTTAAAAGTGTCAGTGATTTTTGAGAAGGTTTTATTTAAGAAGCAATAGTTTTTCAAGGAAAGCTTTTCAGAACTTTCATTTATCTTTATCCAAATTACGTTTAATGTTCCACTTTCTTCTTATGAATGTTCAGCTTAATATTAATATAGGTAAATGGGGGAAATCTGAGTACAAATGAAGACGTTTTATTACTCAGGCACATTGTGTTTTGTGTGTTCTTTCCTACTACTTTCAGGGGGGCAGGCACCAAACCCTGATCCCTCAAAGGGAAAAGTTTTCAGGGACTTAGAAGGAAGTTTCCCAAAACTTAATTTACATTACAGAGCTGTACATCAGTTACAAAAATCTTAGAGATGGATAAAGGAAACCACTCAGTCAAACACCTATGTGTTCACATAAATGTCATAAAACTTCATTTTCTGGCATATGGTTTTCAAATTCAGTTACTCCACAGAAGTTTATGGCAATATATTTTTGCTCATCATGTGTTCTGTGGGAGTTTTCCTACACAGTATTTTAGAACTTTAAATGTTCACAGTCTCCCATGAAAATGCTTCTTTTAAGACTGAAGTTTACTACGCTATCAAGGAAAGCAAGAACTCTAGCAGACAAAATCTCCTGAATTCCTTTTTAACTCGAGAGAAATCTCCAAATAGATGGAAAACATCTTCAAAATTTAAGCAGAAAATTTGCCCTGTCAATTGAGTTGCAATCTCTCATCTAACTTTTAAGGAGATATCTTAAGTAAATCTGTAACAACTACAAAATTATAGCTTTGGAACTTTGTACTTCTTTCACACTGCACAAGGACTATGACTTTCTGTAAGTGCAGAGTTTGGGGTAATTGTGAGTGGGGCTGTGGCCCAGCCTCATCCCCCGTGGGTGCAGCTGTGAGCAGCAGGTGAGCAGCACTGACAGCAATGAGCCCTGGAGTGCCCAGGGGCACTGACCAACCACCAAAGGGAGCAGAGGCACACAGGGGCAGTGCATCAACATGAGGGTGATAAAAGGTTGGGCTAAAGAACAAGGAAGGCAGGTGCCTACAACCTTCTGAAGTGGAATAATGGTTTTCTGTATGGGCAGATGCTTGGAGCCTTCTGATGAGGTATGGTGTTATTCTGTATGGGCTGAAGCCTTCTGATGTTGTATGGTGGCACTCCGTCTATTGTGGCCATCTCAACTGCAACATGTGCTGTGGCCTATGCTGTGACAACTTTACATATAAGGAACGTTCTGTAATTAACTTTTTTTGGCATGGATTCCAAAGGGCAGAATTTCTGTATCTCTATTATGCTGGTGTTCTCCTGACACATGTGGTTAATTTCACAATGAGATTATGTGGCTTTTCCCCTAACTTGTATTTTGACATATGTGGTACAATTGAATCAACTTCCTGGTGAAAACCAGCAGCTGGAATGCTGATGTGTTTGTTGCTTGCAGGGTTGTGGGAATGCAGCCACAGCCATTCCAGTTTATCATGGCAATACACAATTCTGAAAAGGTGCATATCACCAATATGCCCCAGAAACAACTTTTCTCCTCTGAAATGCTCACTGTGAAAAGGAGTATATGTATTTATTAATTCATTGTCAAAGGAGTAGATTTAGAATCTGTCTAAATTAAAGCATAGCTTACAGTCTCTTGTGAATAACTGAATAACTTGGTTCAATGTCAGGTCACTGTGGAACATGGATTGTAACAGGAATATATAAAAGCTCTGAAGGGAGCAAAGAGACTTTATTCTGGAATGGTGAACATCGTTACCAGAGTAACATAAACCTTGTGTGTTTTCACAAGGAAATGAGTCACTTGTTTCTGTTGGCTGGAACTCTGTTTTCTTTTAATTTCATATTTTAGCTGCCTAATATAGTTTGAAAGAACCTGAGGATTGCAGTCTTTGGACTAAGATACCTTGTTAAGTAAAGCAGAGTAGAAGGGTAGCATGCTAATTGCACAGAATCAAGAAAAATTGACAGTAAATAGGATATTCTTACATGTATGGAGGAAGCCTTTATCCTTTTCAAGGACAGTTCTGTGAACTGTTTACATGGTTGTGAAAAGAAGACTCATTTCCACGTGTGTTGTGTGTTCAGCTGTGTACTTCTGTCTGTGCCTTATGTTCTTTGTGCAGCTGATTTGCAGGTCCCTCCTTGCAGCCACGAGTCCCACAGTTAACTTAAGGACATAAGCCTTATTTGCCCTAAATGAAGAGACTGTATTAATGTTAAAGCTGTTAGTTTAGAGCCATATGAATAGTGAGGCAATATTTCCTTTCCTTGGACCAACAACTCATAACCAGTAAGATTCTTCTCTATTTTCCTGGTGTTAAGGCAGCACTGAGCATTCTCACTGAGAATTCTCGCAGAGTGTCACCCTTTCGTGCTGAAGCGTCCTCACGAGACTTAGTATCAGCACAGCTCATTCCTAAAACACTTTCTATTTTCTCTTCTTTCAGCTCCAAGCTGTGGAGATTGTGCCAAGCAAAATAAGTAATACAGACTGTTTGAGCAATTCTCAGCTACACTGGAGTGTCTGAAGGAACATAGCTGGCTGCTCCAACATAGGCTACTTTATCCTGTATGTAATTTGGGCAGAAACTCCATATAGCTCTCTTCACTACTACAGCCTTAAATGGAAGTAATATATTCAGTGAAGAATTAAAGTATGTTATGATTTTTTTGATGGCATAGATTTATATACATAAATACTGCACACCTGTGCATGCATACACGATGGTTGAGACACAGGGGCAATTTTAATTCCATGTTGCACGTGTGTATTGGTGTCACAGATAATAACATGTTTATTGCGTCATAAATTCAAACAGAGCAAATGCTTGTTCTCTATGGTAAAGATTACTCAAAATGCAATGGTTTATGCTCAGATGGAAACACTGAAGAGATGCTTAATTTGTGCTACTCCAAAACCAATGTATGCATGCATGTTCCAACTCACCTGAGAAGCTCTAAAACATTTCTTAATTAAATATTGAAGGATATTTTTTGATAACCTAATGAAAACAAAAGCAAACATTATGAAGTTGTTTCAGTGAGGTGCAAAGGAGAAATTAAGAACATAACTGAAATTTAAAGGTCATGTACTGTGATTGACTCAGGAGAAAAAAAGAGCCTGGCCCAAATAACACCTTGCATTAAGAGTTTAGACAAGGGTAGTTAGGACTTTCTGGGCATTTAAAAAATGCTCTAAATCCCCAAAGGCACTGAAAATTATATTCAGATATACATATATATATATATAAATATAACTGAAGTAATTTGGTGACTGCATTATTAAAACTCCTGCTTATTTTGAGGTATATTATGCAGAGTAATTAGGGATGAGTTATAAAAAAGTGCACAGAAAGCAAAATATTTACAATACATAAAGCTTCTTTCCTTGCCAAAAAGTGGTTTAGCTTATGAAAATTGATAGAGAAACAAACAAAGGAAATAGCTTATATACTTGTGCTGGAGAGTGGCCTTCTCTAACAAAGGGTGACCACTGATGGATGATGGTGTTGGAGAGCAACGTTAGCTTGCAGTCTTGGTGAAACATGTAACTACTAATTTCAATGTCTCTTCCACTCAATGGCTCTGACCTACCTGATCAGTCAATTTACCTAAGCATTTTGACAGCTGTAGGCTTTAGAGAGTGTGTGAGTACCTTAAAAAGAAGATAGATGTGCTATAAATTTAAACCAGGGTTTTACTATTTGTTCTCCCATTCTCTTCTGTTCAGACAGGTGGAGGAATGTGGTGAGTGCATCTTCATGAGTGTTGTTATGCTGCTATTGATATATGCCCAACATTTTTATTGTCTCTTCTAGTCACAGATTTTCACATTTGTAATGAATCTTTTCTTGTTTCTGAGGGACACTTCTGTGGAAATCCACAGAAATATGGAATCTGTTCTTATAACATGGTCAAATAGTTCCTTTGACCATTTCAAAATAATATGTCCAAAGTTCTTCAGATATCAAGATCGGAATCTTGGATGTAGCAGGGATTCAGTGAGGGGGAATTTTGCTAGATGGGTATTCAGATGTTGGAAACATTGAATAAAAATAAATTAGAATAAATACTATCATTTATAATTATGTTTAGAATCAAATAATATTTGCAAGCCTTGTTTTATGAAGTGAAAACCCTAAAAAAGAGATCTTACAGGTTTCCCTGAAATGTCCAGAGAAGATTTTTGGCCCTGGGTCACAGCTGTCCTACCTACATCTGCTCAGTGTTCCTTATAAGTTTTACAGGAGTGATGACTGATGAACACTGAGAAGAGAAATCTGTAAGAAATCTTGGATTATCTCTGTACTGGTTTTCTTTCAATATTTGTTCCTTTTGAGGGTGATGAAGATATAAGAGTTCTATCAGTATTTCTTTTTGGTGGTGGTGGGTGGGCTATTTCCTTTTAATTTAGTAACTGCAGCCCTAAAATAGAAGGGTCATTCTATATAGTATCTATCATGGTTTTTTAGCCATTAGAAAAAGAAATAAAAAATTTAGCAAAACTTCAGCCCAGTGCTGGTGCCTATACAAAGCACCATTTAATCTGAAAGCACTTTAGTATAATATATTACAGTAAAACAATATGGAAGATGTTATAAGCATTTGCCTGCATTCACACATCTATTTATCTAGTTATTTTATTAGTAGCATCATAATACCCTGGCTATTTAATCACAGACTAGGTGTTCCCTTTGTAATTTCACCATTTTGTTATAGTATTCTCAATACAACACCATGTATTCTCAATACAACAATATCTGCTCTAGAAGCCCAACATGCAAGCAAAAGGTGGAATCACAAACAGATAAAGAAAGATGGAGCAGGAAAGAACTGTAATAGGAATGACAGAGGCTCCAGCACTCTCTTTTAGGTAATCCTGATAGTGCAGGACTGGGCTAAGAGCAAGCAGACCCAGAGCATACCAGCTGTGTGACTTTGGGATATTATGGTTCATCACCCTCAGTTTGGGACATGAAATTGAGGCACTCTCAGGTTCTTTCCCATCCTGTTCTCAGTCATGTTCTTCATGGGATACCACTTCCTCAGAAGTGTGTTGCTACAGTTTCCCTACTATCAGCTGATAAAACTCCAAGTTAAAACTTGATTTTCACAAGCTGCTTCCTTCAAAATATTGCCAGGCTTGAAATATTCCACAGAGTGAAATTTTAAGTAGCCCTGCAAAAGGAACTGATAAAACCTTGCCAAGTTTCAAACTTATTGACAGTTTCTTCCATCCTTACTGGAAACTGAAGCTCACACTGTGCAATAACTTCTTCATGGTCTGTACTGAGAACTAGCTTTGGTTCTGGTGAGTAGTACAACTACCTCAGACGATGCCATCTCTCAACATCATGCCTCACCCTCTACAGCTTACCCTTTCTAAAAACCTGAGTAAACTCTCCAAGTATAAATTATTGTTTGGACTACCTAAACTAAGAGTTTTCACTGATAAAATAATCCAGCTGTCAAATAGGAGGAAAATCCACAACTTCAAGCAAGGTAGTCTTTAGGAAAATCAAAAAGTCGCTGTAGAGAGTTTCACTTTTTCACAGCAGGAAACTCTCTTCTTTTTTCTAAGTCATATTTTTCGAGGACATACAAAAAATAGGTAAATGCAGCTTTCAGATGGAGCCTGGACTAAATAATTTGTCAAAAAAATTATATGAAGAACCACGGTATGTTCCATCTAATCAGCCCTTTGTGAATAAAAAGTAATTCTTCCTGTATATCTACACATCACTTTTGCATAGAGCTAAGCAATTACTCTCAATCATCTTAAAGGCTGGTATGTGTTTGTAGAATATGTTCCTATGATGATTAGTCTTTTATGAGATTGAATGATGACTTGAAAATCAAGGAAGTGTTAAATTAATAAGTCTCCCTTCTATGCTGTCATAAGTCTACAACTGTGTAGTTGGCACATACAATACTTCTGTTTTCTGAGAAAATCTGCAATTTGATGGTCAAATGACAATGAGCAATGTGGGTATCTTTTTCCTTTCCATGAGATTTAGATTTCTGTCTTTGTAGTATGGAATGCAATGTAAGAGTAGCTATCAACTGGCATTTGAATAACAAGTCAGTATAAAATATGTGGTTTTAATTTCCACTCAGGATAAGCTACTGGATAAATTACATCAGCTTTTAAACCCAGGCAGGATTTAGCTTGTCGTCTGCATACTTAGGTCTGCAGTATTAAGTAAAGGGTTCCTGTGAAAATCAGGAGAGAATATTAATTTATCATTTTAGCTCTGTCATGTTTTAAACTGGTAGTTTTGAAAAGGAGGGAAGAAAAGATATTGTTGGTAAATTTTTCAGTAAAATGAACTGATATGGGAATGAAGGGTTTCCTTTTTAGCTCCTGAGAATAGGTATGGAGTAAATATGGACAATGCTGTGCAAAGCCTGGTCTGCACTTACAGAACTGGGAAGCAGCTTGTTGTCTCTGTCATATAATGGGCCTTCCAGGCAAATAGAAGTCAGTCTTTCAGACCATGTCTAAGGCAAAATAGTGTTGTGAATGAGGTTCCTAAGTCATAAATTCATGTTGCACTCAGTAACAAAATGTTGAATTATTTAAAAAAATTAAGATGTCATTAGAGTGTAATTCTTCATTTATGCATAGTACATTTTACTTCCATGAAATTATAAAAATATCAATTAAGTAACCATTATACTTTGAGAGAAAGGAAAATAATACCATTCAAAAGTAATATATAAATCTGGCACACAGATATAAATGCTGATATGTAAGTACTTGGAACCACTCAATTTAATTTAGTTTCTGACTTTACAGAATAAATTAGGATATGTAAATCTGATATTTATCTGTAAATATCAAGTAGTCTTACATACCTATATTTGTTATTCACATTCTCTTATGCGAGAGTTTCAAATGCCCTAAGGATTTATGATGCATCTGGGCCTTGAATTTTAATCTTAATTTGTAAATTATATGACTTGAGATGAATTGGATGTTTTACACCTCCCTTGCTATATATTTTTTCTTTGCCAAACTCAAGGCAATTGAGCCAACTCAGTCCAGGAAGAAAGATGACAGGTGGTGCTGTGCCCCCTCTGCTGAGCCCTCCTGCTTTCTGATTGTATCAGTTATGGGATTGTAGCTAATACCATTTCAGAGTAATTTTGCTGCCCCATGTAAAAAAATCAGTTTCTGTTCAGAATGAATGTTAGGTCTTTTTGCTTGCCACTTGATTGCATGATGAGGATGAGTATTTTTTGTCTTTCCATGCAGTACAAATGTTAGACTTTTTATAAAATCTCCTTATTCTGTTCATGTTCAACCTCTGTACAAATTTATGAAATGTTTTATACCCTGAACTTTTTAACTTGATCCCTTAGACAGGCTTGACTGACTAAGGGTGAGTTGTTAGGATTTCTTTATCATGGTGAAATCCACCATTGTTCATTTCAGTGGTTCTTCATCAGATAATGAAGTACTAACCACAGTCTAAAATGGGATAGTTGAAGCACTGGGCTATCAATCTTATATGGTATGGCAAACCCTATGTTCTACATCTGTACACTTTTCAGTGTGGAAATGAATTGTTTGGTACCATGCTCCTTCTGTGTCATTATGCATGTACTTGTTGGGTAAAATGCTGATTTCCACTGACACAGAAGATGGCTTTGCTAATTAGTTTTGCTAATTAATTTGGCATATCACATATTGGATATTCCCCTGTTCTTGGACGGGACTGGATTATATGTTTGTAGCTTTCTAAAACATTACAGCATTATATAGTTCCCAAACAGATTTGAAGCTGCCTGCTGTCCTCAGTGACTTATCAGTGACCTCACTTGTAGGCTGTCAGAGAAAGAACAGAGCAAGAACTGCAGGTGAGAGCACTCTGTTTGAGAAAGATATAGCTTACTGGTTTGGTAAATTTGCTCAGGAGGGACTGGTTCCACAAGAAGGCTGGGCTTAAATGGGACTGAATATTTACTTTTGTGGAGATGTTGAAAAAGCTAAAGAATAGGTACTGATAGCTCCTACCCTTGCCAAGGCTTTCAGGTGGAAATAGCATCTAGATAGTTTTCTTAAAGAGGGAAACTATTCCCCTTTCAAACAGCCCATATTTTGTAGCCTGGGTTTATACCGGAAATTATTTTTATTTTGTTACAATTTTTTTAGAAATAAGCGTGAGGCAGCTAATAATTAGATTTCAAAAAGGAAGCACTAATGAAAATGAGCAGCTATGGTAGTCCTTGTGTGCTTCATATTTTCAGGAAGAGTCGGAGCAATGCTGCAGTAATTAATACTGAAGTTTGTCAAGAACCACAATTCTTGGGATGCCTGCAGATCAGCCCTGCAAGGGTTTCCTGCAGAGAGGGATATTTTGAGCATTTCCCAGTCGCAGCAACAGTTTGTTCCTGTGCTGGAGAGAATGCTTTGGCCTTCCTTGCTCCAAAGGAAGAAAATACCTGTTGCAAGTCAGCCTCCAAGTGTTCTCCCTGTTCACTACTTGGCATGTTTTTTTTAACCCAAGACCAATGGCAGTGGATGCTAATGAGTCTGGCTGTGAACCTGGGGATGAAGGTTCTTAAGATAATTTTTACTGGGGCTGGTCTGGATGTTATCCCTGGGCAGTGGAGGAGGGGAGGAAGGAAGGCAAACTGCTGGGAACACCCCATACTGGGGTCTAACACCATCCCAGAGGATCACCAGATTTTTATGAAAGGACTCTTTTGTAGTCCTCTTAGGAGCAACACAAACACTTTCAGAAGCAAAATGCAAGCCAGTGAAGCAATTTTGAACCGGGACTTACAGAAGTGTAACTACTGATCCCAGGGTACCTTATCTCACTCTGCATCAGCTGAATGGAATTAATTTATTATGCTTGTTTTTCATGGAACATATTTCAAATCTTAGTTGAGGAATACATTGCCTTTTAATTGCTTGTAGCTTTTAGAATGCATCTTCTTTTTATATTTATACAATGTCTCATTGCCAGTGCTATGGACTTACTTGGGAAAGCTCACATCACAAATATCAAAGGACACATTTAATAACTCTTTTGATATTCGACCTGAAATGTTTTTTGTTACCCCAATACAGCAAGGCTTCTTTATTGGCCTGTCAGCATTCCAAGAACTGCATTTATGTGAAAGATTATGTCATAAAAAATGTATGCAACAGCTCTGTTCTAGGAATGTGAATTCTAAATAGCAATGTGCTATAGCTGCAGTATTAGAAAGCATTTTCTTAAGAAAATGGGGGTTTTTTTCATTTCATGCAAGAAGCTTTCTCAACAGTTCGGAAAAGAGGGTATCTACCAGGTATTTTTCTCTATCCTTTTCAAGTAACTGTTCAAGACTAAGTGTAAGTGTTAAACATTGCTAGGTTCATGCACTTGAAGAGCCCCCTAGGGTTAGATTCTAAAGCCCTTTCATGGCCTTTATACTCATAAATAAGGGATTTGCTGCATTTTAAAGCATATCAGATCACAGGGGAAGTTTAAATTAGCATTCACTCCAAGGAGAACAGGGTCTCCAACCCATGTTAGTGCTCCCCTCTTGGGTACATGCAAAGATTGAAATGAGAGGCTTTCCAGACACCGGGCATTTCCCTCCTGTTCTCTGTCCCATTTTGCTCCTTCTGAACTGCTAAGCAGCAAGATAAATGCTGGAGGAAATCTGCTATATTGCTAGAAATGAGCTTTATGTTACTGCAGCTATACCACATGGGTGTATTTTATCAATTTGTGTAATAGCTTGATGGCAACCAATGACAAAGCTGTTTAGGTGTTCAAATCCAGCTCTCAATTAGCAGCTGTAACAATAATCCATCCTAGCAGCTATTAACAGCCAGTAATGGGATGTACATTTACAACCCGAGACTGAAGAAGTAATGATTATCTCTGGATGTCCTGTTTTGGAAAACATAGTGGGTTCTTCTCATTCTTGCAATTTTTCTTCCAAGGATCTTATTGGTATGCAGTTGGAATAAAGCATGCATTAGGGTGTGTCTGACAAAAATATTTGGAGCTGAAATTTTCAGTGGCTGCATGGTGAGGCACAGAGTTTAGAACTTAGACTTGTAAATGTTTTCACCCAAACCAAATTTTCAGACATCCAGTTTAAGTGACTAATGCAGCTGAGAAGATTTGCCAGCCTATGCATTTATGACTGTACAATTCAGATATTGTTTTGGAAATATTTACATTAGTGGGTAAGTACAATGAGAGTAAGAAGATAAAAAAGCCTTTGCAGTGCTCTGCAATCTGTGCTCCTCTGAGCACAAGCCCACCCAGACTGCAGTGGGGGGGATGCTGTGTAGGCAACCAACACAAGGTTGTGCTGCAGAGCATCAGCTTAGCTGAGGCTTTCTCTTTGGTGGAATGTTCTGAGGTTTTGTGTTTGGGCATCTCTAATTCATATGGAGAAAGACAAGAACATGAATAGATTGAATCTTGCAGATACTGATTTTCTGCTTTCTTCTTGTCTCTAGATATCAGCAATGATTTACGGGCTTTTATAGCACTTTTTTCTGTGACTCTCTGTACCTGGAAATTGGTAAAGCCAAGCTCTGACACAAATCAGATATTCATGTACCTGCCCGGTGATTGGGAATTTTTTGCATGGCTCTCAAAGTTCAGGCGTCTCCTTTATAAAACATGGTAAAGCTGAGGGCTTTGCACAGGACATTCAACCCCCAAAAGTGAAAACTGGTGCTTTTGCTCCAAGATGATAAAGTTAAGGAAATTAACAGCAGAACTAGAAAATAATTATTCCAGACTGTGTCACTGAAATAGCAATCTCCTTCTCCTGATCTGAGTTTTGTTGTTACTTTGTTTTCCCCAGTGATGAGTTTCGTATAATCCAACCTGAGTTCTCTACTGCCATGAAGCAAATATCACAAACAGTTGGTTCATTGCTGTGATAACAGAAAATCTTATTCCTACTTAAGCTGCTGCAATACAACTTCTTCATGCGATGTTTGGGAGAAACTTCAAAGCTGCTTTTTGTCCATAAAGGAGAGGAATTCTCCTTCCTTTGTACCAACAAAAAGGGGGGAAATGGTTTTGTATGATGGCTTCTCCTTTAATGTCTAACTAAGAAAAGTGATTGCTGTTATTTAGGTAATTGGGCAACTTATAAAACATTGTTGAGAACAGTAATCTGAACAATGGACTACGTCAAAAGAGATATTGCAAGAGCAATAAATTATGAATTAAACAGAAAATGCTTGAGTGCTGAGAGTTGGAGGTTAGCCTTGGAATATTAATTAAAATGATAAAAGGTGACATTCTGAAGAAACAACGAAGTCTATTGGAACAGAATAATTACCAGTACAACCCTGCTGAAGATCTATGAGTCACAAAGGCTACATTTGGCTCACTGAGTTAAATGCTGAATCACTACTTTGGGAGACAGATCTGTCCCTGTTTCACCAGGTGCAATTAAAAAACTCAAGGCAAGAAGATGCCTTGTCATTCTGTAATAATGACTTTTCTTTCAGCACTTAAAAGGATTGAGATAGTATTGTACACAAGCGTGAGGGGGAAGGGCTTATTTTTATTGGGTTATCTTGTTTTTCCATTTCCAGTAGGAGAAAAAAATCTGTGGAATGGCTGTTTTCTTTTAAGGCAAGTTTTACAGGTTATTGGTCCTGTGTGTTTATTCTTTATCCAGTATATTGAGGATAATTAAAAAAAAAATTGTACTCTTTTCATTTTGATTTTGTCGTTATTTTTACAGAACCCACAAAACATCCACAGAAAGAACTTCCTGATCGCGATCAGCTCTGTGTTGATGCTAGCACATCTCCACAGTAATCAGTCTGTTACAATTAACAAGCCATTCTTCTTTGCTTTTCTCTTACAATTGCCTCGTGATAAGGACAAAGGAACAAAAGTGTGGAAAGAAGCACAACCAGAATAATTTCTTGGTAGGAAATAGTGTTAGGTAAGGATTTGCATACACTTTCAAAATGCAAAAATATTTTGCACTGTGCTGTTAATGTGCAAGGAGGAAAAAGCAGTGTTCTCTGACTACAGTAAGGTTAGAGGGCTAAGCTTCAAACTCTTTCTTGGAAAGCTGGTCCTGATATCACTCCATCCCATTACAGGATATTTGCCACTTCCTATGTGAAAGTGTGTATTCAACTGTCCCTCCTCTGGCACACACCCAAAAACTCTATCCAGAGCCCTATTCAGGGTTAGTCTAGTGTAAAATGGGTCAATTTAACAGACTTTAATTGGATCAGTTTTCAACCATGGGTAACAAATATGGGTCTCTTCTTTTTTCACTTAACTCTAATTGCTACTTTCCATGTACTACATGCCGGCATCGAATGCTGAAGTACAAAGCTGTTGCTGTAAACCAAGCACCTCATTCTGAAAAGGGAGACCTAAATGATTTCTCAGTAGAAAGCACAGAAAAGCATTCAACAGTGAGTTACTTAGTTCTTAAAAAGATTAATTTCTACTTACATTGATCTCTATAAAAACAGAATTCTCTTCTCTCAGCTACTTTTTAAAGCCTCTCATTAATTTAAGCCTACAAAGTCCTTGCTGTTAGAAAAGGAGAATGGCTGAAAGATTGCTGATTATCCACTTTAGGATGACTCATTCAGTATGAGCAACTGTGAATCATGAACAAACTACCTACAGGCAGTACCAATAAGACTTAATATCTTCCATGTTACTGGATGCTTCTAATGTTTCACTTTAGTGTTGCTTTCTTCTTAAAAGCTCAAAGTCTTACAATATTGTATTGAAGAATTACCAGTTTAAAAGTTGCACTGAAATATTTATAATCAGTTACCATTGCATGGGCTCTAGCCAATCTTTTCAGATTCTGGTGAATGTAACTTCAAACAGGTCTAAAATTAAAAGGAAAAATGTAAAGGTTTGTCCATGGCCATGTACTGTTATTACTGTGTATGTGGGTCACTACAAGGTTGAAGTTTGTGATGCACTGCTCAGCTGCTTCAGCTGGCACAGTCACTAGCAGGATGCTCCACTGGACAGTGCAGGGACAGCCAAGGGTGGGAGAGTATCTCAGTAGGATTTACAGATGTTGCTAAAAAGAGAGAATTGTGAGATTTTAAAACATTTGGGTTCATACTAACTCCAGCATGCAGCATCCAATAATGGGTGACAGTCAGAACAGCAAACACAGATACTTGACTTCTACTGCTATTCCAGTCTCTTTGTTCCATTGTGATGTACTATGGCACTCAAATCTACCTATTTTCTCATCCTAGCCTTCATCTTCTTCCTGAGAGAGACCTGTTTTTTCCTAGTGTTGCTTCCTGGCATTAGTCCCACAGAACTGCATATCATTCTGAGTTCTTTTGCCTCACTTCTCCCTTTTCAGTTTCTTCATTCTTATTTTTGGTCTGGTTTCTTCTGCATCTTCCTTCAAATCTTTATTTACTCTGCCTCATCATCTCCCCTTCAGGTCTCATTTTCAGCCTTCACCTGACATTGAGCCTAGCTCACCGGAGGTCTCAGTCTATTTGTCCAGTCAGTCTTATCTCAATATTCTAACTGGATGTATAAGATGAGGGCTGTTACCAAACATGTCTGAGCTGTTCTATTGCTCTCCAGTTTTCAGCTTGCTTACTGAAGCAGTCCTTTTTGGGTCAGTTCTACCTTGAGGTCATTCTCTCCCAGTCAACCAATTCCCAGGCATCCTCTATTCATCTTAAAAAGTTTTTGACCCTAACACCATCAGTCTTTCTATTTATTTCCATTTAACCACTCAGTCTCAGTATCACCAGATTCCTTCCTCTGGATTTCTTCCCTCTTTACCTCCCTATGCTCTCTGGTATTCTGCCTGCATTTGTATCCTGCAGCTCCTTGTGCACGTTGTGAGTGCCAATGGGACAGTCTTGGAGAAGGCAGCCCACCTTACAAAGATACTTCCTCAAGGATGCCTCTCCTGCTCTATACCCAGCTCAATTCTTACAATTCTCAGCCTATCCTCTGCTAGCTCAAGAGTTTCCTCAAATGAGCAGGACAACCAGGAGCAGGCTCTGTGAATTCTCTGAGACTTCTCAGGTGGTCCTGGAGCACACAGGATAAAACCTCAGTGGATGTGTTTGCAGTGCAGGTGTGACTGCTCTGGCATTTGTGCTCTGCACAAAGCACACAGGGAGGGTGTCAGGAGCACTCCACTGCTTGTGCAGGAGCAGCCACGCAGAGCCCCCGTACCCACAGGAGCTGGGGACACACAGGTGACCACTTCTCAAATACTTTGTATGGTTTTAGCTAAATAAAACTAAATACTTTATTCTAGGGAAACTTCATTAAGTAAAAGTTGAGATTTCTTTTTATGTACCTGTTTGTTTAATTAGTGAAATTATTAATTTGAAATGTTCTCATCTCTGCTGGCATAGCAAACACTTTTTTTAGTAGATGTGTGTTCAGAACATGAAAGGCAAGAGAGAGCACAGAGAAGACTATTAGGAAAAATAACTTCCTATGGTCAGACATGTTTTGCTCTACTTCTGGAGAAAATCAATTTCCCTTCATAAATTGGTATGGCTTCCTGTATGCTGTGTTTTGAACACATACTCCCTGAACAACTTATGTTGCCAGTGGTCCTTTATGTAAGGATTCCTAGATCAATCCTAAATGCTGCTTGTGTATAGCCAAGCACTACCTGATAACTAAACACTTTGTTTCTGATAGTGCCCTTTTAATGAGCTGCAGGTGCCACAAACTTCATGTTCCCTTTAGTGCTTTATTGCTTACTAGATGCAGTAAAACAGTTGGCACACTGTAAATTATCAAGTGGTAATTATATTCATGGCCTCAATACAAGAAGAAAATCCACTGTTAAGAACATATTTCTTCCAAAATGTGGTAATGAGATGTGTTGCACCTCCTAAGAAGAGCTTGCAGGGTGACTCTCTATTTAGAATACTGCAATCACAGTTCTATTTTCGGCCAGCGTCTCCATGGTCAGAACGGAGAGTGACTCTGTACTCCCAAACATGTATTCCTCATTCACTATAGAATTTAATTTTTACTCATCCACTAATAGAAGGTAGTTCCGTGGTTAAAACTGGAAAGACGTGATATTTATTTACCAAAAAGGTATCAATGTGAATTTTTCATATGATCTGATTTTTAAAGGTTGAGCTGTGAGCTACAACAACTTGAGGGCTTAGCCAGGCTATTCTAGTAGTTTTCCACTGTTCCAAATATCTCCTGTATGTAAAGACTCCATGACAGCCACCTCTCAAACGGTAATAGTGTCTCTGAATAGCATAGGATGCTTCCTATCTCTAATGGGCTGCTTTAATATACCAGTCATATAATGATGCTCATCAGTACAAAGTACCACTGCAAGGTCAATGAATGTTAATATGTTTCCTGCAACAGAACCTTGAAGAATAATATAATCCCCTCCTCCTCTCTAACTAAGATAATTCCAGGCTGAGTACTGTTCTACAGCAAAATAAATTAAGTAATACTGGAGTGGCTATGCTGACAGTGATTTTGTAAGAAAAATAATCCCATCTTAGAATTCTCCTCAAGTGTTATAATAATTATTAATCTTTAATGGTTTGTGTAATCTGTGAAAATTCTGTAGTAATTGTAAACAACTAGGATAATTAGGGAGCAATATTCACAGAAGATTTAATTTAAATAATTTCAGTTTTAATATTTAGAACCTTTCTCCAGGCTCTACCCAAGCAAACAGGTGCATGGAGTAAATGTAATAGTCACACCATGAGAGAGCTGCAATAGATTCTGGCCCTGTCATTAAAGAAATTGGAGTTTTAATAACATTTATTTATATTTTTAAGCTACTGTGTGTTATACCATTCTTTAAAAGAAATTATCTGCTTTCTTGTTATTTCTTAGGTATTTTTTCTTGCTTTTTGGAAAAATACCAATGTACACTGAAAATGAAAGTTAGTCTTTCACATGCAGACACTAAATCACTAAACATTTAAAGCTGTATTTGGTGTGCCTCTATTTAGGACACTATGTGAAAAATAAGTTCTTAACAGGCGCCTCAAGCAGATTAATTTTAATGTATGATTCTTTAATTCACTATTGTCTCCAAAAGTTCTTCAGCAAAGAAAAAAGGTTTTCTGAATATTCTGACCTGTTTTCTTTCACAGCTAACTTAGCCACCTGTCATATTTGTAGCAGATAATTAATTTCAGAGCATACAATTAGTCTAGCTCAGAATAGTCTTTGCAGCATACTACCTTCTTATTATTTCTTTATCATGCTTCCCAGCCCATTGACTCATTACTTCTGTTACTACATTTATATTTTACTCTTGGGTGAATCCACAAAATAATAAAATGATAAGATAACAGACTGACACTGCTCATTATGTATTGTAATAACCATAATAAGAGGGATAATCACATCACGCTTATATTTCATGCATACTTCATTGCCTTAAACTCTGGCCTGTACTCATTGATGATTCACGGGGTTTTTTTTTCTTGGTGTTTGCTAGAAGAACTTAATCTTAAAGAAAAAATACATTAAAGAGTAATGGACAATTTATTTGATAATGTAAGGGTAAAATCATGATAAATAGGTATTTGAAAACACTTCTAAAAATAATGTCTTTATTTAAAATTATATTTCGTCATTAAGATGATAGACAAATTAATAAAAATCTGGTTTGCTTCATAGCATATATTACAGATACAAAGGAACTCTCATGAGAACAAAAAATGCATAAACCATAGTGTACTGCTTTTTCCTCAATACATAATTCATACATGCAAATGTTCTGCAGATATTTCACTATAAATATAATTAATTGCTGCAGATTCACAGATGAGGCCGTGTGACTGTGCATGCACACAGTGCCAGCCACACTCATTTATGCTGATTTCAGGCTAGAGACTCCTGTGACAAGCATAATAGGTAAAGAGGGGGGAAAAAATCAGCATTTAGAGACACACAGCATCATGCACTACCATGTAGACAGTTCCTTCCAGAGATGACAGCATTTCCACCAAGAATCTGATGAAAGTGGTCTGAGGTAAAAAAGGAAAGGTCTCTCATATTAATAAATGTATGTACAGAGTAACATTGCATAACATTACCATAATGCAGCTTGGTTGAATTTATTCTATTGTCACTCAGCAATTATCTCTTTATGCTGTTGCTGATTCTAATCATTGTGAAAACTGAAAATGGATGTAAAAAGTTGTAATGGTGATGTTTTAAGTAGCTTTTCAAGGTAGAAGCTTTGTTGCTTTTCTTATGGAAGATTTTGTTATCAAATTGTACAGAAATTTTAACCATAGTCTTGAAAAGCAGGGAATTCAGGTTGATAAATAAAAACATAGGGGTCATTCTGAAAATTCCAAGCAGGGAGGAGCAGTTTGGTTTTAGAGGAGGGAAACAGATGCAGGAGATGATCTAATAGGCCTCTCCTTTTCTGTAGTATGGGATTTCATCACTGATAGTACAAAGCAGCTGTTGCCACAAAGAAAAAAATAGATTATGTAGTAAATATTTTAGTGTTATTTCAAAATTTTAGTATCAACATTATCTGAATATTAATTAATATTACATTTAATCATATTTTTTCTAAAAATTCAGTAAGACCAGACACTGAGAAAGAAATGAAAAATTCTGATCTAGATTTTCAAATTCCTACTTAACATTTTGTCAAGGAAAAAAAAAAAAGGAAAGAGAAAACCAGAAGATTCCATTTAGTGATTTATTTCCTATAGCATAATCAGGTGAAAAGGATATACTCTGAAATGTCATTACAATTACTTAATCAATTTACTTATTTGAACAGGCTGTTGAGTTCACAGTCCTTAAAATCAAAATAAACACCTTGATTTTTAAAAATCTGACTACCAAAGGCCTCCAATGCCTCCAGCAGGAAATCCATTAATCCCTTCTGAATATTAATGCCTTCTCATAAATATTTAGAGATCATACGTTACCACCTGGAATGTCTAACAAAACTCCAAATTTCATGTCAGTGTCTAAAGATTCATACCTAAATACATTCCTAGAGTGAACTTTTGGAGTTTTTGATTGCTGTGCTCCGTCTCATCCATTTCTGTGACATAAAGTTTACAAGAATTCTTGGATTTATCTCTCCACTTGTCTTCTATAATGTTCAGCTAATACCTTCAGCCTTGCTTTCTATACCTTTTCTAGTTAACTTGATGGCTTAATTTAATTTCTTAAAATTATCTTATTTATTTTACTTGGAGATGGGTTTGGTATGCTAGCACAAGCTTCAGTTTCTTCTGTTTTGGTATTACCCACTAAATATCTGTTCAGAACACGCTGTCTGCATCTTTAGCAGCTTATGCACAGTTTCCCAAAAGAAAATAGGACATGGATTCAGTGCTCTGCTTACACTGACACTTCTGATATATGTTTTAGAAGAAAACTCCTGGTTTTGTGAGTTGTTACTTAAAGCCAAAAAAATTTTAATTATTTCCCTATATATATACACCATAAATGGTACAAAAAGATTCCAAAACAAATCTCTTTTTTTTCTAGGAAATCAATGTAAATTTTTTTGTCAGGTTGTCTTCTTCAACGTGCTTCCCTGAAAGAAAAAGGGGAGGAAAAAAAACCCTTAAAATTTTTTATAGAATAAAATCCTACCCATTATTCTTCAACACTCAAAAGCTTATTGCAAGTGAAGATTTGTGGGAACATTTTTGTCCAGCCATATCTCTGTTCTTGCTATAAAAAGTTGTTATTACCATCTTTCCTTGCAAATTGACATGCTTTTCTTGTACATCCTTTGAAAAGCAACAATACTTGCTCTTCTACCTTTACCAAGATTGCAGAATTTGTAGACCCATTATCTCAAAAGATTTCTTAAGAACTGCATAATTATTCCCATCTTGTTCTCTATTTTTTCAGATCTTTAAGTATCTCAATGAAAAAGAAATCCATCCCATATATAAGTTCGAATGGCCTTTCTCTTGTACAAGCTAGCGTTAGAACGTAATCAGAAATCCACCCTGCCTTTGATTATCATTTTGTTTTCTCTGGTTACTGCAGATCTCATTAAGATTCTAAGATCTCTCTCATCCTTTATAAACAGCATAACTAAGATACTGTAGCTAAGAATATTTGCAAAAAGTTGAGGAATGAATGAGAAGAAATATTTTTTAAAAGAAGATCAATCTATCTTTTTCGAATGGGGATTCATCAATTTGCTCTATCAAATAGTTACTGCAGAGCAACCAATGGAGATGTGGAAAAATTCTCCTCTGGAGGCACATATGCTTGCAGAACCCACAGCAAACACAAGACCAAATGGCAGAATTAAAAAGATTCACCGATCTAAATCCTATTCAGAGAGATGCTAGAACTAACTTGCTCAAAGAGTACTTTTTTTTCAGTTTGACTTCATCAGTTGAGCTTGTTGCTGGGTTATGCTGAAGCTGAGCTATTGCACTGAATTAAAATAAATGTGGTAACTAGCAACAGGGGTTCATTGTCATGAGGCTGCTCTAAGACCTGTCTTTGTATTTACAGAGAATAATTCATAGCATCACTATTCACTTATGAGAATTTACCATGGTCTATATAATAGCTATGTTCAGTACAGCTACTGTTGTTTAATAATGTACTTGAGTTGTCATGGACCCACCACAAACTCAAAGGCTAGTTAGGAGGATCAGCACTGATCCCATCATTCTTGGTGTTTGGTACCAATGCTGGCAAGAAACTTTTTCTCTGAAGAGCCTTTACATGCCTTTCTAAGAGCTTGGGTGTCATCCAGAAACAATGCTCTGAAGTTGCACATTGTGTGCATCCTCTAGTAATTCTCAACCCTGGCGCTGAAATTGTGGAAGATTTCTTGAAATTTTAGGCAGAAAGGCAGAAATCTCACCCATTAAATTCTAGCAGGTTTTGTGAAAATTAGATTAATAAAAAGGGAGAAGGAAAGAGACACCAAGCAGTGCCCCCAGGAAGGGAGAGGCTACATGAAAAGCTCAGCAGTGATCAGTGTTGTCACACTGTCACCAGTCAATCAGCTAAAGTTGCCTGGCCTGCAATCACTTCTTGACTAGGAACCAGTGGCTGGATCTGCTGCCTCTGGCTGAAGCAGTAGATGGAGGCAGAGGAGTGCTGTGGAGGTGCTGCAGGGAATGAGAGTGGCTGGGACCACAGTAGGAACTGGCTTTGTCACAGGACATGTGCAGCCATAAGGGACATGAAGTTGGGTAGCTGGTGATGAGAGGTTTCCAATGCACCAACACACAGGTAATCAAATTTTGGTGGGTGTGCTGTTCAGGGAATACTTTGAATTTTATTTTGATTTTGCTCAAATATATGCAATAAGGAAATTGCTTTGAAAAACTTCTGTTTTGCCCACTTTCTTTTTATCTTACCACTCTCAATTCTTCTGCTTTGCAGGAAGACAGATTTTATTTGTTTTCTATTCTATCTGTATAGAGATCTGTGAACAAGTTGATGTGGACATAATGGCTTCAATTTTTCCTACATTAATGAATTTATGTTTGGATCTGCCCCATGTATGAAAGCATGTATGCCTGCTTTCCTAGTGTGCTGCAAATCCTGCTCTGCTCCAGGGCCTTTGGGAAGTGCTTTACAAAGGAAGCTGTCACTGCACAGTTTGAGTGCTGTAAGCTGTTAGTAAGGAAGTAGTGAACCAAGGACAGCTGTAACAGGAGAACACGTATTTTGCAGCTTGAATGAAGAGGCAGAGGAGCATTAAAAAGTTTATGCCCTCAATGTCACTCATTCTCATTTATCTCACATGTTCTGATGTGGACACACCAACTTTGAGTTATTCTGGATTTTGCCTTCAAGCAAAGCCAAGGTGAAGTACTTTCCAGCATGGAATGCTCACATGCTGTTGAAAGGGCTCTCCACAGCTCTAAAGAGATCCACACCTCATACCTATAAGGTTTTTCACCACTGAAGAGCTGTTACAAGCTAAAAAGTAAGAAAGAAATAAAAGTAAGTAACGTTTTAGCAGAAATTTATCTCCCTTCTTGAGAGTGTAGGTGCACTGTCCATGTTCAGAAAGATTCAGGTGTGGTGAATGAATCGTTATAATTAATTCTTATATATTATCGTTGAATTGTGTTTAAAATTTCTAGTGGGCTGGTTGAGATAATGCTATGGAGAATGATTGACATTTCATCCTATCAGCTCTTCATCTGCTCCTACTCCTGTGAGGATGCCTGGGAATATTTTTTTGTTGAAAGAAAGCATACCACAGAGTCAGTCATTTTTCCCCTCCATCTATGTAGTTCTCTCATGACCAAGTGGAGATATTAATTTTTATCTCCAACAAAATGTGATGAAGGCATTAATTTTAAACAGATGGAATATATGTAGATTGAGCTTCCCTATTGTTCTCTACTTTTACCTTCCCTGTTTATACCATCTGTTCTGGGTCTGTGTTAGTTTAGATTGTAATCCTTTTGAAGAAAGAAATAAAGCATCTTATACAAAGCATAATTAATATGTAGCAAATAATAATGACAATGTAACTGGGAGATCACTTAGTTCCTTACTATTATCATACCCTGGCTGTTTTTATTAATGTTTCCCTTGTAATGTGCATAGTTCTGGATTCTTTTTGCTAAGGCCAATTATTTAAAGCATGTTTTCTGCTAAAATATTTACAAGACAAGTATTTATCTGCTGTTTCACAGTTTAATGCATGACACTATTGAAATTAAGGGGAAACACATTAATTCAGGGTAGACTTGTGTTAGACTTTTTAAAAAGCATTCTAAGTTTATGCTTTCTTTATACTCGGAGACTTTCACTTTTTTTTTTCTTTTGTGTGTTAGTATTTATAATGGCCTGAGACTTCTTGGGCTTTGCTGGCATTGGGACTGGCAGCACCAAAATACCCTGATAAGGGCTGTTTTGTGCAATACTTCCTGCCTTGCCAAAGGCCGGAAGTGCTAACACCCTTGCAGAAATTTCCCAAGTTTCATGGTCCAGAGCTGTTCAACAAAGACACTGAGCTTTCTGGATGCTGAATGCTAACTGATCTGGGGTTTTTTTATGTTTGCCTACCATTAGCACTGTGCCTAAAATGATGCCAGTTTGTCCTTTTGAATTGGTGGCTGTCCTTGGAGGCTAAACTCCTGTGCTTATTTATTCCTTAGTGGGACAACCACAGTTCTCCAGCTTCTTTGCAATTTTTGTCGAATGCATCCCAATTAATGGATAATTAAAATGGATAAATTTCCTGGAATAACCATGAAATAAGCATCTTGGGAAGTCACAGTTTACGCTGAGTTTGCTAACTCTTTATGGTGTGACTGAGGTGGGTCACTTGCAAGCAAGTTAGGGTGAGACACTGTTCAGAATCTTCCACAAGTGTAAAACAGAACTGTCAAACATGATGGTTTGCAAAGAAAATTGCTTCTGTGCAACTCTCTTTTCTCTCTCTCTTTTTTTTTCTTTTTTTGTGTACAAATATTTCCACTTGCTGTGAGTGCACAGCTACTGAGAAAAGAATAAACATCTCAAGAGACTTTTTTAAAGGAAGAAACAGGTTATAAGAATTTGGAAGTCCATAGCAAATTATTACTGTGAACACCAGTGCTGAGTAAAAATGTTCATCCATAAGACTTAGATAGGGGCCTGATGGAGTTCTATGCTATGCACAATGCAGGACAATCCAGTGTTTTAGAGTAGTGCTTTTTTACCTTTGTGTGTAAGACAAGACTTGATAGTGAGATCATTATATAATTTATCTGAGAGCACATATTGCAACTTCTTTTTGTAACCCAACAAAAGTGTTTCGTATCTCCGCCTGAGAGAGGGACAGGTCTAATTTAGGTGGTTTTTTGTTTGTGAGCATGTTTAAGTGCAAAGGGAAAGGAAAGATTCATAGGTATCAAGCTTGAAAGGGAAAACAGTTCTTTCTCAATAAGGTCTGCCCCTATGCCCACCTTTTTCATCTATACCTTTCAGAAACCAAACTCTGGAGAGAAAAGAGCCTGCTGCTATTCTTCTTGGAGACGGGAGTCAATACAGCAACACAGCAGACTGTAAAAACAAAGTGACATAGAGGAAATAAAACCTTTTTTTTCCCCATCCTGTGTGAGCTTAGGTGCATTTAAAAAACCAGCTTGCTGGGATCCTGTGTTCCATCTTCACGGTTGTCAGTCTATTCCCAGAGGGATGGAGTCAAAAGTCTACCACATCTGCTTCCTCTTTTTGAATAAGCTCTTTACAAATTGTCTGCTTAGGCCAGTTTTCTAGATAAAAGTGGCACCTTATTCATTCATTTGTTTCATAAATTGTAAGCATCTATTATTTTTAAGATCCAAAGAATCATAGCATATGTGACCCCTTATGTCTGATTCCTCAACCATTTTAATTAATCTAATAGGAAAGGATTTGAGAGAGGGACATAAACAGGGGCAAGGACAGCAGCATGGAAAGAGTTGTGCAAGTAAAAGTAACTGGGTGACACTCACACCCATGAAAAGGACTATTCATAAGAATTGGCTCATCAGACACAAGGCAAGGCCAAATGACCCATGTTAAAAGATGTGTAATGCTTACCTCTTAGCAATAAAATAAATGTTGTTCATGAGAAGATATTATCCTTCCTGAGCAATTTTCTCAGCTACCTGAATATACAGAGGGATGGAAAAATTGAGACATAAAAACTGACACCTGGATTTGAATCATACCATGATTGAGTGGCAGACTGAAGAAAGGTCATTATGAAGGTCTTGTCTGTGTGCAACTGTGACTAAAGCCATGTCTTACCTTTGACAAACTGAAGAGGCTGAGCTGAAATGTAAAACCAAATATCAACGTTCTTCATGTAGACATGTAATTTCTTTTCGTTTTAACTACGCTGTTTTGAAGAAAGGTTCCTCCCTGTTTGGAAGCCTTTTATTTATGCCTACAAGAATACCCACCACACACACACAAATGTACTTAACTGCTCCCAGCTGAGTTGGTTCATATATATGTTTTGCAAAAGGACTTTATATTGAGCATATGTTTTCTAGGAATGTCTTCACCTCTTTATCCTGCTAAGTTGAATTGTCTTACTATATCATGCTGAGAACATACTTGAAAGAAAAGAAAGAAAAAAAATTGAAATGGAAAGGACAATGCAACCTCTCCATTGATTTAACAATCTATATTTTAAAAAATATATGGTTTTTTTTCCTTTTACTGGTTGCAAGAATCCATGCACTGTATTAAGAACTGACAGCTGTGGTTAAAATCTTGTATAAATATGTTTAACAGAACTAAGGAAATTTGCCATGTATTTTTAAATACTCCTGTGAACATATCATCAACAAGTATTCATTTCAGTTATTTTAATTATTCAAATCTTCAGTTCTCTCAGATTAATTTTACTTCCTTTGTGGGTGTTTTGAATGCATAATTGGATTCTGAGACAGGGAAAATGTCCAGGGCTGGTAAGAAAATGCACAATCAGTAGTTAAAGAAACTAGTGTTGAATGTATTATATGTGGTGACCATGGTTAAAACAAATAGTATTAAAAAAAAGAAAAGGGAGAAGGGCTTTCAGCATGGTCTGCTGTCTCTCTCTCTTTAAATACAAATGAGAAATAAAGAACAAAACCTATTTTATTTTATTTAGCATTCAGAATGATATTGTTGTGTCCTTGCCCATGGCAGAAGGGTTGGAAATAGGTATTTAAGGTCCCTTCCACCCAAACCATTCTCTGTTTCTTCTGTGGGATGGCCAAAATCCGGAATGCTCACAGGGATAGGAAACACCGGCTCTTGGAGCCAGGCACGAGCGGAGCCGTGGGACCTGCGGGCTGCTCCCGGCCGCGAGGAGCACCTGGCGGCACGGAGGCTTCCAGACTCGGAGCCGGCGTTCCCCGGTACCCAGCCCAGGTGCCGCGGCCCTCAGCCGGTACCGAGCCCAGGTGCCGCAGCCGGTACCGAGCCCAGGTGCCGCGGCCCTCAGCCGGTACCGAGCCCAGGTGCCGCAGCCGGTGCCCAGCCCAGGTGCCGCAGCCCTCAGCCGGGGCCGAGCCCAGGTGCCGCGGCCCTCAGCCGGTGCCCAGCCCAGGTGCCGCAGCCGGTGCCCAGCCCAGGTGCCGCGGCCCTCAGCCGGTGCCCAGCCGAGGAGCCGCGGCCCTCAGCCGGGGCCGAGCCCCCCGCGCTTCCCGCCCGGCCCGCGGCGCCAGGGGGCGCTGTGCCCGGGCCCGGCCCGAGCCCGGCTCACGGCCCGGCCCGAGGCACCGCCGGCCCCTCAGGAACTGCTGCCCCCAGCATCTGCTGAGCTGCAAGGGACCCACAGGGATCATCAACTCCCTGCCCTGCGCTGCAGCGTGGCCAGGAGCCGCACCGTGTGCCCCAGAGCGTTGTCCGAACGCTTCTGAACTCCGCCAGGCCGCACTAGTGACCGCTTCCCTGGGCAGCCTGTCCCAGTGCTTTTTCTCATATCCAACCAAAACCTGCCCTTGTGCAGCTTTTCCCTCGGGTCTGTCACTGTCACCGCTCAGTGCCTGTCCCTCCTCTCGCCCTTGTGAAGAAGCTGCAGGCTGTGATGAGGTCTGAGGATCCAGCGTTGCCCGCATGTTGTTCTGTCCAAGGCGCTGCTGCTCCTGCCTGGCAGGGCTGGCCCACGCACAGAACCGTGTGTGATACTCTGGAAATTCTGCCCTACAGCTCTGGTCACACATGCTGGCGTTCCTTACGTTTTGTAGGGAGTTTAAGGTTGTAAATTAACTAGAAATTACAATAAATGAAACCTATAAAACCTTTGTGAATCCCTAATATATTTGATAAGCCGCTCTTAAAGTATGAAAATCTGAAACTATGAATTCTAAAGATGACGGCAAGGTTTATCAAATACTTGCTAGTCTCTAAGTCCTCTGAGAAAAAGTTGTTAACGTTCTTTATTGCTAGAGATGTGTTGATTACAGCTCAGACTTTGCCTTGTTTATTTACAGTTTTTAGGTCCCCTTGGAACATATGTTTGGAGATTTAATGTCTTTGTGTCTTCCCTAGTGAAAATGGAAGCAAAAATACTTTATATACATCAAATTATTTTTAAAAAGCATCAAAACTCATAAAATGATGCAATAAATACTGCTAGCATCTGATAGAAATATTATCCCACAATCAGAGAGTACTTTCATAAGTTTCTCAGTGGATTAAAGCCCCAGAGATTAGAACTGCAAATGCAATGTTTTTGTTTGGGTACCTTTCCACCAAAATAAATACACATTGGTTTATAAAGAGTTGTTGTGAAACACGAGAATTGGTAAGGTTTTTAAATGGTATGAACATTTTGCTGTCTATCTGAAACACTTTTTTGGTACAACAATGTTTCTGACAGACATGAAATCCAATCCTAAGGAAGGGAAGAACTTCTTAATAAGTCTTATTAAGATAAGATTCATAATTTGGGAGACAAGACAGATATGAAACAGTTAGACCTGCAGATGAGAGTTCAAAGGTTTTTTTAGTGCATTCAATTATTTGTGTTAGAAACAACAAAACTGGAGAACTAGCTTTGGAATCAGAAAATCCAAAATTATGGGTTTTTTGGTGTTTTTTTTTTTTTGTTTGTTTGGTTGGTTTTTTTTGGTGGTGGTGGTTTTTTTCCCCCCTAATATATATTGTTATTTTATTTCTATTGTTTGCAACAAAAATTATGTCCTTTATAATCTTGTAACAGTCACATAGACCTTTGTCATCCCAGTTTTATGTCTGTGAATGCACTAAAAAATAGTTTCAGAAAAGTATTGTGAAGATTAATCAAAAAAATTAAACTTTCTTTTTTTTTTGCGTGGTAGGAAAAACCCCATATTTGTTCCAAATTATCTATAAATGTTTATAACCAATGGTTTGAATTCCATCAGAACCAACCATGGCTGGTTGGTCAAACTGGTAAAAAGACACCCACAATTATTCTTATTATACTGCAGCCAAAGCAGGCTGGCCTTGGTGTTTAAGGACAAAGGGGAGGAATGGAAAATTCTGCCCCGAAACTGAGATGAGAAAACTGGAAGGGAATGTCTTAATGAAAGAATTGTAGCTGGTCAATATTTTATAGAGGTACAATTACTCTGTTCCTTGTTCATCTGCTCGCACAGTGAAGAGAGATTATTGCCAGAGAGACTCCAGGATAGTTAGGAACTGCATGGGATGGAAGTTTCTGATAAATAATATATTAATAGAAGTGGGATTCTTAACTACTTCCACCCTAGAGTGAACATAGTCGTGTAATACAACTCACTTGTGGCACCAGTGAGAAGACTATTTGCATAAAACATGTATTAAATAGATCTATAGAACTGGACCAACAAGAGGTGCCTCACAAGGTTTTATGAAGAATGCTGGAAAAAACCAAATGGCTTTTAGTGTGCAATCATCTCTGTTAGCTGGGCTTCTTGGGGTAAACCAGAATATAGAAAATATAGAAAATATAGAAAATGGGGCACTTATGTGGATACTCTCAGACTTATCTAAACATGATGAAAAGGTTATCACCCAAATTCATGGTGATATGTTTAGCTGCACACACAACCTGTTTTCATGAGCAGTCTGGAGGAATCTTTTGTGGGCGTCCATTGCCAATAGTGGAAGCATTGCCGGGTGCACATGAAACCATGAAAGGGGAGGTTCTAATGCAGAATATGCTAAATGCCCGCATGTTAGTGCCAGTTAAATACTTCACTTGCACAATCTTAGAGTGCTGTATAGCCCTGTAGATTTTCAGAAGTGAATTACGGTGCCTGCAGCTGTCAGGAGCAGCTGAGCCAGTGCAGTGCATGGCTCAGCTGTAAGGATAAACAAGGGCACGCTACATTCAGCAGTGCTCCAGGGAAATGCTCTTACACCAGGACAGCTACTGTAAAAGTACAGAATTGTAGTCACTCCATTGAAATAAATATTTAAGAATTTGCTGAAAGGGTTAATAGCCACTAAAGCTAGAGAGCTGATTTAATTGATGACAACAATCAAGTGCTTTTCATCTTGGTGGCCCATGAACAATGGCCGTTTATTTAGCCTTTGTGCTTGAGTGTGGCCTAGTGCGACCTAAATTGAAGAGTCTTTCATTTGTGTTGCAAAGCAGTCAAGGCCCTGCGATGGGGCTAAGGGTGGCATTACAACAAGGAGGTTTTGCAAGTAATTGGAATAGTGTGTGTTGAAAGCAAGAAGTTTTGGTGGATAGCTTAAACCCCACTGCATTTCTGTAGCCCTAACGTGCTGACTGAGGATGTAAAATAGATTCTTGGTTTGTTAACATTTGTATGTGAATTGGGACGCAGTACCTGGTTTCTCTGTATTCACAACGGATGCACCGCCGCTGCTTCCATTTGCTTTAGTCCTTTCATGTGAATCGAATTCGGCAGATTCTTTTAGCGAGTGATTGTGGTGCCCTGTGCAGGCAAAGAATGGGGTGAATGTTTGACACAGTTTGCAAACAGAAGTAAGGCACAGGGTAATTTAGCGACTTGCTCACCCTCTCACCCACATGCTGTGGTACATCTGGTTTCGAAGAAAGATCTCCCAAAACTCAAGCTAGATCTTAACTAGAAAAAAAAGGTCTTGTTCAAATATCCCTGACTGTGGCACAGTAGTAACGATTTCAGCACAAACATGTGCTGAGCTCTTTCTGCTCAGACCACAAATGCAAAGACCACAAATGCGAAGACCACAAATGGTGCAGAGGACAGAACCTCGGTTCCTGAAGTGAGATGGTTTAAATACATTTGCCTCCCATTCTGCATTGTATTTGACTTTTTCTGCCCTAGGGTAGAACTCCTGATGTTTAAGTTAATCTCTACAACATGAATGGGATTTCTCTTACAACATTGTTGGAGTCAGTGCATAACCTGTGATTGGGTTCAACTGAGTCGCCCTAAAACTCCTCTGAATGGCAGCACATACAGCACTTCTCAGGCATTTGCAGCAAGAAGCCAACTGTGTTTTCATCCTATTTTAATCACTCCTGAGCAGTTAGAGAATATCCATGATAAAGTAGTAATGTAAAGGAAAAACGCCTAGAATTTAATAGAATTTAATATGGTTTCATTAATACTCAGTGAACTCTGGCCATAGACAAAATTATGGAGTACTGTTTTCCTTAACATTTTGTAGGAATTCAGCTTTTTACTCTTTTGTTTATCTACTTGCTTCCAGAACACACCTCAGTGTTTATCTTCCTTCTTAATGTGGTGCATAAATGAGGGAAGCATTTTAAACCTTGTGAGTATTTAGTCATGATGACAGGAGTTGGTACCACCATACAGCATAAACTGTTTCAATGTAAAAGTTTTTATGTGCCCTTGCAATTAACATAAAATAAGTAATTAAATCCAAACCCTTCCATTAGTATGAGAAGTTAAGAAATTAGTAATTTGGTTTAAAGTTTCATTTGCAATGAAATCCTCTCTGTATTGCACAACTTGCATTCATATTACTAAATTGACTGAATAATCAACATATTAAAAAGACAGAAGCAGAGATTGCCTTGTGTGATGAGAAATTTAATTTTTTTTTGACCCAAGAATTCTTAATTCATTAATTCAATAAACACCTTAACTATAATTTTTTTAAAAAATGCTCTAAAACTCATGTAAATGATTCTAATAAAATAATTATATCTTCTAACCTTTTTTAGTAAAAACTGAGTATTATTTTCAAACTCTCAGCTATCATCACTGGGATCACTGCACTCTAAAGTTTGCAGTATTAAGTTGCAGGCTTGCGTTTTAAATTAAATGGTAAATATTAAACTATGAATTTTGAACTTCTTTAATGTCAGCTTCACAGATATTCCAATGGAAGAAGATCTTTAATTAGAAAATATTCTGGTTGCAAATGGAACCAAATTGGTTTCATCATTACATTAACAGTGACACATCTTTGGGGATGAGATTAATCTTTAGAGCAAAAGACTTTGTTTGAGAAAGTTCTCAGTCTTTGCAAGGAGAGACTGGGAAGGAACTTGGAGATCAGCTTTAGCTGTTACGGTTGAAATCAAATACTCTCTTAGCCAGATTTGCTCTTTCATCACTTCCAGGAGCTGTTGTGGCAGAGTGCATTGCTGCTTCTCTTGCTGGCACCCATCAGCCATTACCTATAACTTGACACAGTTAAGCTGGAGACTGTTGCAGTTGTAAGTGCTGGAACGATATAGGCTGCATTTCCCTTCTCCTCATTTCCTGAAGGTTTTTTTTTCTGGATGCTTCTCTCCTCATTCAGGATTGCACAATGTACTTTTGACAACCACAGTTGCTGTTTACATGAAAATGGATTCTAGGAAAACACTCTTAATTTCCAGATGTCTTCAGTATAATGTTTTCTTTCAGATCTCATTCTTTCTTTCTCCTCAGGAAAATCCCCACAAAGTGCATCATCAGTCTTTATTTCTTCTTTTTCCTTTTTTTTTTTTTTAAAGGAAACTAAGTGTACTAGCACCCGTAACCTGTCAGTTTATGAGAGGCCAGCACCACATTCTTTGTAGTTCAACCAAGAACTTCAGACCACAATTTGGCAGTTCTCAAAGCAGTCTACAACAGTATTCTCACGTATCTGGGCTGTAGTAACACATTTCCCCATGAAGTTCTGAAGCTTAATGCCTGCTGTCCTCTGACAACGCACTACCCTGGAGCCATATTACCTGGCATTCTTTGGAGCTAATTGCAGCCTGTATGCTTTTTCCACTGCATAAATGCCAGTAAACAGAAGACAGCTGATTTTAGCCATGGCCATTTCAGCCTCTCCAGATGCACATTCTTAACCCCCTCAAATACCTGATATTTCTGTTCTGTTCAGCTTTCCCCTAACTTTAATCTTTGTCCCTCTCACAGAAGACATTACCAGCTCTTATGTTTTTTGTGTTTCTCCTTGTTTTCATAGTCATTCTAGCCGTGTGCTGACAAACAAAAAACCACCCCAAAACAATACAAACAAACCCCCAAACGTAACCAAAACTCAAAAACTCCCATGCCTTTTCTGAAGAAAACGCCTTCTCCTAAAGACGCCACTAATCCTTTAATCTGTGTAGACTGCAAAGTGTGTACAATTCTCTTCCCTGGAAAGAAAAAAAAACCCCAAACTTTTAAAGTGATCTTAATAGCTGGCAAGGAGAACTGCAATGTCATTTGCGTAATTGTCCTCTGCTCAGCTGGAATTTGGAAGACTATCTGCAGTTACCTCTCATTGCTCAGCCTGCAGCAGGGATTCATGGCTGCACCAAGGCTGCCTTTGCTATCACCCTGGGATGCCTGTACATCCTTCAAGTTTTTAATATTTCTTTCTGCTATTATCACATTTAGTTTGGCTGATGTTAATAAAACCAGGAGTTTTGGTGGGCCTTATATACATGTTTTATTAATCAAACAGTGCCGCAATACAAAAATGATTGTGATTAGTGTGACAAAGAAATGGCATCTGCTTAATGCTCTGAGGATCAGCTTATCTTTGGGTTGAAAAGAGATGGATTTGTCAGAAGTAAACCCACTGGACTTTTTTACACACAACAGTAGAGCATAGTATGCAGCTGGTCCCTACTTCTAACGTTCAGGAAACCAGCTTTCTCAGAGAAAATATTCAAGTGAAAAAATATAGCTATTACTGCCTATAACAGGAATGTTTCCTGTTGGAGAACTCAGCACCACTGGCTGAAGTGCAAATTTAAGAACGTTCAATGGGCCAGACAGAGAATTTGGTCTGGCTTTGTGGTTGCTGCTCTGTAAACTGATTTTAGCACTGCAGTCTCTTCTGCTCCGGCAGATAAATGCACCCTGTACCGTCAAGAGGAATTGAAGCCAAATTTGGTTTTCCAAAATTGTACCCAGTTTTTCCCTACAGCTTGTGCCCTGCACCACTGCTCAGCAGCGGGATGCACAAAAGAGGGAAGGCGATAACAAAGCACAACCAGGCTAATTAGGTCAGAGCCGAGCCGGGCACGATGCGGCCACTGCAGCCCTCCTCCTCCTGTCCTCCAGAACGTGGAAAGCCTGCGCTCCGCTCCCGCCGGGCACCGCAGCTTTCCCGGGCGCTGGAGCGGCCCTCGGGCCGAGCGGCGCCGCTCGCCGCCCCCCGCCCCGGGGCTGCCCCGCCGCGGGGCCACGGCTGGGGCTCGCCCCGGGCGCCGAGCGGGGCTAAGCGCCTCCCCTCGCCCCCGTCCCCCGCCCCTCCGCCAGCCCTGCCCCGCCGCCTGGCACCGCCGCGCCGGCCCCGAGCGCTCCCCGCGCCGCCGCTCCGCTGCCGCTGCTGCTCGGCCCGGCCGGGCGGGGACTTGGCAGGAACTCCCGGGCAGAGAGCGAGAGTGCCTGCCCCCGCTCCGCTGTGGCTTTTGGGTGGAGGAAGGTCTGAGCTCGGCCGAGGAGCAGCAGCAGCCGCCGCCGCCGGAAAGGAAGAGGCAGGAGGGGAGAGAGACACGGAGAGGCGGCTGGAGCCCCCCAAAGTACCCCCCCATCCCTGCACTGCAGGCTACATTTCCAGCTTCATGGGCAAAGTGTGGAAACAGCAGATGTACCCCCAGTACACCACCTACTACTACCCCCAGTATCTGCAGGCGAAGGTAGGGTCCGGCACGCCGGGCGGCGCGGCGGGTCTGGGGCTGGCCCCGCTCCGGGCGGCCGGGCAGGGCCGAGCCGGGCGGGAGCTCCGCGGCTGGGGCACGGCCCGGGGGAGGCGGTCAGGTTGCACCGGGGGACGGAGACAGGAAAGAGCCGGCAGCCCCTTCCTGCCGCCCGCCGCCGCCCCGGGAGCCCCCGCCGGGCTTCCACCGCTTCTCCTCGCTCCCGACCGTGCAGTCTCCGACCTGACTCCCCTCTCGCCTTTCCCCTCCCGCTGTCGGTCCCTCCTCTTCCCCAGGGCTCTCGGCGTGTCTCCTCCTTCCCAACCACGTCCTCGGCCACCCCGCCGCAGAGCGGAGCGCTGCGGGCCGCGCTCCCGCTGCCTTCGCCCAGCGCAGCCCCGGAACGCGGGCAGAGGAGCCGAAGTTCGGGCGGCCGGGGCTGCCATGGCCGTGCCTCGGCCGCGGCGGGGGTGCTGTGACATCCCGAGGGGTGGCAGGGCGCGCTTACTGCTGCGGTGGGGATGGCCGTAATTCCCATTAAATACGGGCATTGGGGAAGCTGGCGGATTCGGGTGGATACTCATTGTCTGTGGAGTCGGACCTTTGTGAGCTGGCAGCTCACAGTTTTCAAACTGGATTAAAAAACGCATTCAGGGTCCAGGTCGTGATGATTAATGTTGTACACGGGTAGCTGCTGTTTGCGGGGATATTGATGTTAGTAGTTCTTGCGGTGGAGGATCTCCACCTTTTTCCCTTTCTCCTTCAAGTCTTTAAGGGCAGCCAGCCCCACTGCTCTAGAAGCATCATGCTGCAAACTGGCAGATGCAGAGGTGGTTGCATCAGCTGTCTGGAACATTTAGCATAAGCCTTTCCAACCACCAGTGACACTCCTCACAAATCAAAACAGACCCATATGAGGCTTCCATGTGTGAACTTTTTTTAGAGGTTATTACTGTGGTGTGGGTTTGGTTGTGATTTTTTTTTAAATTTATTTATTTTTTTTTTGCTATTGAACTGTCTTGCCTCTTTGGCAATGACAGGAAAGAATTCCCTTCTCTTTATCTGCACACTTGATAGGCTCTTCTTTTTATTGTGTTTGTGTTACTGTATTGTGAAATGTATTTTAGACTGCTTGGCTGAAAAATAAATTCCATTTGACAGTCATGAGACATTTTACAAGGCAGCAATGAGGAGGCTTTGAAATGTGCTTTCATATTTACAGAAATTGATAGAAATGTGACTAAGGTCTTTAGGTGATTTGAAATGACTAATCTGTTAAATGTGTAATCGACATCAGCCTAAAGATGGACAGACTATAGCCATTTAAAGGTTTAGCTGCAGAGTAATCACTGCAGTAACTGTTTACATATGTATTTAATATATATATGTGTGTGCATATATTTAATGCATTATTTTAAAGAAAGGTGGAATGCCTAAAGGACAGCCTTTTGCATCACTTAGCTGTAAGACAATATGTACATTCTCAAATGAAACAAATGTCTTTATTCAGAAACTTTTACCCTCATGGTTTTGTGTGGCAATTGTAAGTTACAAACCAAGTACATAACATAGAATATATATAAAGCAGTATCACTTGACTGTTTTGACCTGTAAATAATTGAAGAGGGAGATAAACTCTGATAGCTTATAGAAGTTAATAAAGAATGATCCAAGAAATCCATGATCCTATGAGAAAACAGGATGGACCGTCTTTTGAAAATGTTTCCTGTACAGATAATTTAATATTGATTTGTATTACAGTCAATGACATCTTCAAGCTGCCTTGCAGTCTTTGCTATAAAATTATACAGCCTGAAATTACATTGCTCTGTTTCAGCAGAGAGAACACAGAGCCATTTGACCTACACATATGAAATGAAATATCTGAGATCCAGTGAAAGTTTCATGTTTTCAGAGACCTTTATTTTACAAAAGAAATAAAAGAAAAATTGGTGTCTTGGTATAGGTACAGGGACCAGTGACTGTAGGTTTTGGTACTCAGGTATGCAGAATCCAGTAACAAAAGCAATTTTCCCACTATGGATCCCCTCTGGACATGTAGAAATATTCATTTAATTAATAATTTTTAGCTGTACTGTTCTTTGGGCCCTAAAACAGCTCACTGTCCACTCTTTCAGTAATTCTGGAGAAATCTTTGGGTTTTGTTAAACGCAAATGATAGTAGAAGTGAATTGTTTTTGCTGGATGAATGATGGGTAATAGTAGGTGATTATACTGGAGGAGGTAGGGAAATCTCCTGAACCAGAAGTTCTGCTTCTCATCTTATCCTTTTTAAAATAATGATGGAAAATCTGCTGACTAATAATCTGCAAATCAGTAACTAGGAAGTGACAGGAATTTCTTGAAGATGGATTTTTCTGTGGAGCACTCAGAAATACTCTTTAGGTAAATTGCATACATTCCTAATGGCTCTTTGGGTTAAAATGTTGATGTGGTCAACTATTTTAATTGATATTAATATGTTACAGATTTTAAAAAACAGGTTTTTTATTTGACTGTTATGATTTTCACAGTCTTATTCGTGAAGTATTCAAGCTGGTTCAGTGATATATTCTGTGAGGAAATATAAACATTTGCTGTGATTCAGCACCTCCCTCCCTCTAATCTTAGGGAGCTCAGCATCAAAAGAGATTAGTGAAACTATGGACTTAAATGAAAAGAGCAAAATTAACATTGGAAGACTTTAAAAATGAAATATTATTATGGCAAGGAAAACAGTTTGAAATGGCTTTAAGTTGAAGCTTGTAAAACCTTCATTTTTAGGACAGTTTTTACTCTGGAATGATATACTTGACATACCTGCTAAATTTTGTGTCTTCTAATGAGTGTATGTTTTAGGACAGTTCCTGAATTGCAGCATTGTACAGCTTGTCAGAGAGCATCAAAAATGTTTTCCAAGTTCAATGGATGTTTCTAATGGTTTAGGTGCTTTCTTTAACCATATTTCTGTAACATTGCTTTTCAAATTTCAGTTCAGTTGTATCTAGTTTCCATACTCGAAGCTTTACTTATAGTTGAGAGATTTTTTTATTTCACTGTTTTGGAAAATTATTGTCGTTAAGATACATGTGTTCTACCAGTGCTTAAAGGCCAGTCTGTCCAGGAGTAAAATCTGGCTGTGCCAGGCAAAGTATTTTAATATTTAACAAGATAGAGTACACATAAACAAATACAAATGTGTAGAGACATGTTTAGGCTACAATCTGTTTGCTTTGGTCAAGTAAGAAATAAAAGTGAGTCTGTGTTTTGTTTTCCATATTGAATGGAATTCAGGGTCACAATGCACACAACAGTTTACAACTAAATTGGATAACTACCTGTATTACTGGTATTTCTTGAGAGAGTAATGTGACAATATGAGTAATTCCACCAGCAGTCTTCTGTATCATAAAGGAAAGCTCTTTGTGTAAGAGAGGGTTTGTGGAAGATGGCAACATTTTCTATAGATAGCATGGCTTATCTAAAGTGTAAGCATTCAGTAGTCGTAGGTAATACCTGTGTGATACTTGAATTCTAGTTATTTTGTATGGTATTAGGTAACAAACCCTAGAACTAATGAAGTCTTGTGAATCTTGCGAAATTATCTTCAAGTGGACTTTGAACTTTATAATTTGGTAGGTGCAAAACTGCTGCTTTGGCAGCTCTGAGAAGAGCCAATATTTCTAGAAGTTGTGTGGGTTTGTAGGCAGGACTGTAGATTGATATAAACTGTAGTGAGCAGGCAGATTCTGCCATGTCAAAACCTTGTTCTCAGGTTGATGAGAGCAAACTTTAAAATGGGAACACTTAACTTTTATCCAAGCCTGTTGATGGCAGAGTAAGAAGGAAATCAGTTAACAGTATTAAACCAAGTAGACATTAAATTGTCTTATTAGCAGACACTGGATAAGCTGCAGTTTAGTGTCAGTATATGAAATTAGTAGACCGATGTAGAACATTCAGCTTCTAAAGCAGAAGAAGGACCTGCTAATTGTTTGCTGGTAATATGTACCTTGGCGCTGCATTCAGACCAAGCACAGGTCTGTCACCCTTTAAAAAGTTTCAGTAGCTTATGAGCTGATTTTAATCAGTATCAATGATTACTAATTCTTACCAGTTTAGTTACGTTTATTCCATATGCACTAAAACTGCAAAATCTGTACATAGTAAAAGATAAGCTTACAGTAAAGCAGAGTATGCATGTTTATAAGGTTGGACAGAAGTAATTTGCACATTTTATATTCTGGAAAGTTGTTTTTATTGTCCCTAGTTGTGATCTCTGTGGTTCTTGACTGAGCTTTGAAATTCACAGAAGTAAAAGCACAGGTTAGTTGCAGGCAAGCTTTTTGTCTCCACACAGTTACCTGATCCCATTATCCTCCCAGCTTCTTGAATGTGTTCCCTCCCATTCCAGACACGCTGGAGGTTTATTGAGCAACTATGCAGAGAATTCCTTCCAAAAACGTACTATACTGTGGAAGGGAAAGAATTGTAAAAATATTCCAATTTAAAAAAAAAAAAAATTTGAGCATTTTGGTGGTAAGATAATCCCTCTGACTTTATAGAATTATTTCAGAGGATGGAAAGTAGAAATAAAGAGTATTACCTAGAAAGAGCATTTTCTCTTCTTCCAAACATTCCAGTCCAAAACTGAGAACGTCTGTTTACACCTATACATCAGACCAGTAACTTCTCATCACTGGTCACAATGATTGTTCTACTTAATTGTTCCAGCCAGCTTGTTTTGTGAGAGGAATCTCTCAGTCCCAGTTATAGCTCCTTTGAACTTCTAAAGTTTGGTTCAGGTAGTCTGTGATGAACTAGAAATATGCCCTTCATGCAGTATTTCTAGAAACTCTTGCTGGAATAATGCTTATATATGCAAAAGCCTCTCTAGAAATGGGTTGAGCAAAGTGTTCATATCATGTATTTTCGTGTACATCATTGTAACTCTCTAAACAACTCTGATAAAGAAACATGAACTGTAGAAACACTTGACACCACCATCGTCTGTAAGACTGGCTTCATTGACGTCAACAGGAGTTTTGCCTTCCATTTCAGATAAGCAACATTTACTAGAACCTTGATTTATTGTTGGGTTATGTTGATCATGCTTATTTTGGAGGTGATTTGCGATGCCCTGATGGTCATAATCTTCACTTCAGAGGAGCAAAAGTTAGGGAGTGCAACTTAGACACTGTGTGATCAGGGCTGGAATCCAGGAAAAGCAGCAATGGCATCCATAAGGTGTGTTAATTTTGTGTTTTTCTCCTAGGGACTCTGTTAAAAACTTTTTAAAAAGTCACAACTTTCCTTCGTGAATCCAACTTCCTTATAGAGAGGGATGGTATATATATATATATATATATATATGCACAAACTGAATTTGCAAATGACAAAGCTAAAAAATTTTTTTATTCACTGAATCAATGGTGGAGATTACAGGTTCTTATTAGCTTTGTAGTTTCCAGAAGTTTGAGACTAAACTCATCCCTAGAGTACCCCATGCTTGCAGCTTAATTTGATACTGTGTGATTTGCGTCATTTAACAAATGTCAGCAAAATCTCGGTCCCTCTTTGTGATTCTGTAGTAACTTTATTGCAGACATATGAGCAGATCCTGAGTCTGATGGTCTTATGGGACTGACTTCAACAGAAAAGTGATAAACCTATATATGACTTGAAATAGTCTTGAGACATTTATTCAGTGCTGTTCTCCTTTTGTATTTTGATTGTTAACCCCCTCCAGGCACCAGGTTTGTGAATGTGAAGTTTATAACCAGTAGGTAGGCAACAGCTGTAAGAAGCCAGAATTATACAATGTCTGATTTGTGCTGGTGTATTTTCTAGCTTTACCCTCAGCACAGGATCCCAAGGCAGCCATGAAAGGTGTGCAATAAGTTTGTGTGGGGAGAAGCTAATTTTCTTTGAATAAAACAGTTCTTTAAAGTATGGGTTTTTTTTCAAAACTCAGCTGGTACTCTTCATAATGATAGTAGGTTTTTTTCCTCATTACTTTTAAATCAGAATTGAGCATGCTATATACTTCTAAGTACTTTGTTTCTAGTTAGAGGATAAGTGTCTAGGTCTCAGTCTCAAGGATGAAATTTCCTTAGTAAATTTCTGAGCTTCCACTCAGTGTTGAAAGAATGAAGAAAAGGTAGGCCAAATTATTCATGTGTTCCTATGAAGAATAATACAATGTAGTAAAGCATTGTTTTCTAAATCTATTTTTCTATAAAACAATACCTTTAAGAAATATATGGGTTTTTTTAGTATATACATCAAAAAAACTCCTTGGACACAATTTTTCATCTACTTTGAAGTCCAAGTAGCAAGGTTTGAGCTATTAATGTTGATAGTAGATACATCACTCAGAAAGGTAATTGAGGCTACTAACACATGCTCCTAATGAAAGAAATGTGATTGTGATAGCAGTAAAGAAGTTTCAACACAGGTGTAGTAATAAATGGGAAAGTATATCTTGGTACAGTTACGTATTTCCGTTTCAGTCTTCCATAATCAAGAGCAATTAACAATGGTTTTAAAAATAAGTTGTTTTTTATTAAATTATGCTTTTCGTTTGGAAATAGTCCCTTGAAGATGTATGCTCAGATTTAGCTAAAGTGACATACTTGTTTTCTGTTCAATTGTATAGACGTTGTGTCCTGTGCAAAGTAGTATTTATTCACAACTATTTCTGCTGGAAAAACTCCTGCTTTGCTAAAAAAGTGAAAAATTTTGAAAAAGCATATTGATAAAAATCTGTTCTATTTGAGTTTAATTCCCTTCAGTCAAAACAGACACAAAACAGATTCAGGTCGTATCTACTGTGGTTAAATAGATGATAATTATTTTCTGACTTCATACATCTTCCTAGTCTTCCTCAGCTGAAAATACAAAGATCTGTGTTGAAATGTTATTTCAGTAAGTTCTAAGCTGAATTATGTTATCTCAGAATTGAGGAAGTCAAAGAGCTTGGACATGGGTAGGTATAAGCAGATTCAGGACTCACTTGTTCCATGGTAGCTTTTGGGGCACTATGTTGTTGTGCATAGTCTGAGATTGTAAGAGCACATTTCGTCTCAGTTGCTCCAGCTTGCCGAAAACATTTCAACATATATTTAAGCTAAGTGTTTGAAATCTCATGTAAGGCCTGTGAGAAATGCTTCAGAGTCATTCCAGGTAGATACAGAACTTACTGATACAGGAAGGAAGACAAAATGTTCGGTGTGACTCTTGTGCCTTGAGAGGGAAGTATTGAGGTTTTCTAGAAAGGTAGAGTGAACAGGCTTCACTTTGTGGGTTTTACAACAGGTTAAGAAGTGAATTCCTGTGCTTGTCTCTTGGCAACACACACTGACACAATTTCCACAGCAGTTTATAGGCTGTGGTAGTATCTGTGACCTCTTCTATCCCTCAGGCCATAGCTACAGAATCACTTTAATTTTACATAACTATGCACAGCAGCCAAAAAGGGCAGTCTTGTCTTCCCCCATTGCTCCCAACAACCCATTCTTCCCCCTGTGCTGGCCCTAGCATTTGTATGATTGGTCAGTGAGCTGAATCAAGAAACCAGCCTGGCTGAAAACTAAGCCCAAACCCCCCAGCTGCAGCACCTTTTTACAGTGGAGCAACTAATGAGATACAAAGAAGTTTGAGATTTGCATGGCTATGGGTGAAGTTGTCTCCAAAAGAAGTCCACCCCCTTGGGTCTCACTTTTGTCTCACTCAGTGAGAGCTCTTCTGGATAAGAGGTTTTCTGGGGCCTTGGCCAACAGGGCTGCTGATTACATATAAATTTGCTGATTACACATAAATGCAGATAGCTGTTAACTTTTTTTTCCCTCTTTTTTATCTTCTTCTTCTTTTTTTTTTTAATTGTGTTAGATGTTGGTGCACTAAGTGTTAAAAAACCTTTTGAGTCTGACTTTCATTCTTAGGACCAATGATTGTGGAGGTAAGTGTGAAATAATTTGCTGAGAGGGCTTAAGTTAGGTGTAGGCCTGGGAGGAAAGAAAGAATCAAATGTAAATGAAACTTCCAGAGGCCTTGTAGCATAGTGTTACATCTAACTTTCCATTTTCAGCACAGTGCAACATTGATATTTTATTTCATTCTGGGGAAAGAGGGGAGAAGGCTGGCACTTCAAATTAGCAGCAGCTGCAGAATTAAGACAAGGGTGTTAGTGACTCATTTGGAAAAGTACTAGCTAAAACATTCTGTCTCCTAGAAAAAACATTAAAGAAGGGTTTATGATACAAACTTTGAATTTTGTGAATAGTGTTAGTGACCCTCTGGTTTCCTCTGGATAGCTTTCCTGATTAGTGACCATTTGCTTTTGACTATTGCTCATGAAAGTGAGGAGAATACACGGGGACATTTTGGAGGGGGAAACATGGCTCCTATCAGGGTCAAAGACTCCAGAGTGCCTCTTACTTCCTTTGACCCAGTCAGTTGTCCAAAAGCTCAGATTATTATTGTCCCAGGTAGCTGGAAAAAGGGCTAGATGTCGTAGTTTCTGTGATGCGTTTGAATAAATGACAGAGTAGTCAAACTCCAGTTTCCCCAAAGACAGGAAACTTGGATCATAGGAGCAGTTTCTTTGTTCTCACTTCCAAATTTCTTTCCCCAATTCACTATTTTCACTGTTCAGGCCTTTTACTGGACTGTATTCACAGTGTTTCTATTTAGGTTGTTCTCTACTCTTTCCACGTCTGTATTTGGATGAGGGTTTTTTCCTTTCTCTGATGAATATGGGTATTTCCCTGTTTTATGCCCAGGTCCTACAAATGGCTCTATTTAGAAGAGCAGGCTATTTTAAGAAGAGAAGGCTAAGGGGAGATCTAATTGCTGTCTAAATGTATCTAATAAGAATGCATTGAAAAAGTGGAGACACACTTCTTTGAGATGCATGGGGATAGAATCACAGGATACCAGGAGCTCTCTAAATCAGCCTTCTGCTCAAATCAGTTTTATCTAGAAGATCAGACTAGGTTGCTTAGAGCATTATTCGGTCTGTTCTAGAAAGTCTCCAAGGATGGAGATGCCCAGCCTCTCAGCACAGCCTGTTTCAATGCTAGCTATTCTTGTAGTGGGTTTTTTTTTTCCTTATTTGCAGTCTGGACCTCTCTTTTTTCAACTAAGGCTCATTAACTTATCCTCACACCATGGACCACTGTAAGAATCTGGCCCCTTCTCCTTGATAACCTCCTCACAAATTTCCATTCTCTGAAAGGAAAGCTGCTATTATCTCCCACCAAAGCCTCCATTTCTCCAGCCTGAACAAACCCATCTCCTTCAGCTTTCCACAAAATAGGTGATCCAGCCCCCAGCTGTCTTGACAGTCCTGGACTGAACTCGCTCTGGCTTATCAGTGCTGTTTACTGGGGGCTCAGAACTGCACTTGGGATTGTGAATGGAGCCTTTCAAATGGGAGCAGTCGCCTCCCTTTGTGAATGCAGCCCAGCAGGAACAGCAGAGCACGCTGCTGGCTTATGCTTGGCTGGCTGTGTGCCACAGCCCCCAGGTCTGTTCCAGCAGAGCTGCTCCTCAGCCAGTCACTTCTCAGCTGACATAATTTCAAGGGACTCTTCCTTTACAGGTGCAGAACTTTGCACTTCTCTGAGGTAAAAATATTAAACACACCAGTCCCAGTATAGCAACTGGTAGTGCTCCACTTGGTCCAGGCATGACATTCAGTGCCCTCCCCTGGTCTACAGAGCTGGTGGTTTTATCAGAGAGGGGAATAGGCAATAGGGTGCAACACAGTGGACACAAGTTAGGACATAAGGAAACTGTCATGAGATATGATTTTTTTTTTTCACCAAAAGTATGACCTGAAGGTACTGATAGAGGTTCTGGAATCTCTTGGAGATGGTAGAAAACTCAGCTGGACAAGGTGCTGAGCAATCTGCTCTTGCAGGGAAGTTGGACTGTATGACCTGCAGTTGTCCTTCCCAAACTGGTGTGTGATTCTGTAAGGCTGGCCCTGGTAGCCATCCATCAGCATAAGAGGCTCTAAATAAACTGTTCCTTCCATACTCCATCCTTGTAAGCTGTGCTATGGAATTTGGAAAGGAAAGGTGTAGAAGGAAATCCCTTTTTCTGTTTAACAGACCATGCATTATACAAATATGCAAATAACATTTCAATAATCATAAATCATGCAAATTCCCTTATCCCATTTTAGCACATAACTTGTTTAAGCTGCTTAAAATTTGAAGGTTTAGGCTTGTCTATTTATTTTTCTCCTAGCAGAAGATTATAGTGCTACAAAATCATGATGTAAATTGTGACAGACTTGTATACATTCTTATACCAAACCACTTTTTTAGGCTGGCATTTCTTGTTCCTGCCTCAAATCTGAATGTGTTGATAAGTTTTTGTCTGGAGCATGGATTAAAAATTAAATAAAACGATAATTAACCCCCAAATCTTGTCTTTTTCCAAGCAGACGTTATACAGAGGTACAGCAGAATACTGAGGAAGGCAGTATTCTTTCTAGTAGAAAAAATTGGAAGAATTTATATGTCCCTATTGCTTTTCACTAACAGTTCTGCTGTATTTCACATGACTTTTCTTCCCAATTACAGTAAGTTCATCAGCTGCAGGAGCTATGGATACGTGCAAGGCTTCCAAAGCCACCCACCCAACTCCTTTAGCTCTCACTGCTTTTATTAGCACTTCTTTCCAGTGTCTTTTATACACTCTTCCCCCAGATTTTCTAGGGATTTTCAATGGCAGGTATAATAATAGGAACTCACATGTTCCCAAATTCTGGAGTTAATCTTAAAATGCTGCTTTTACTAGATCTTAAAAAATAAAATCACAGCTATGGTTGTCAACCAGATTGGTGATGAGAAAAACATGTAAAACCTACCAAATGTCAGTTCATTTTTACTCTGCTAACTAAACTGTTCATAGTTGTCCATTAATTCTGAAAATAAGGTTTCTTGTTAGGTGCCAGAATATAAATTTAGGGACCCAACACTGGATTAAGTTGGCCCTAAGATGACTTTCATTGCCAGAAAGTCAAAGATAGCAGCATTATCACTGCAAGTCATTATAACAGAAAAGAAGTTACCAGTTGAATACTTCTTTATTTTTCCTTTGTCCTGGAGTGTTTGCCTTGATGGTGACTGGGCTATCCAAATATTAAAAAAAAAAAAAGTGCAGATTTTTCAAAAAATATAGAACTGGGGAAAAAATGAAGATACATTTGTGTATTGGAGTTGTTTTTGGTCTTAGGAATTTTAGATGCTATTCTTGGAATTTTATTTAGTTGAGGGCCTGGGATCAGGGAGAAGTGTTACCAAGCATGTAATACTTACATGCTGAGTAGCTATGCTACTTTCTGGGAGAAATAGCAAAATACCACAGTAAAAATGAAAGAGAATGACAAAAGTTTACTTTGCCATGTTGCCTCCAGAAGACGCAGAAAAGCAACTATGCATATTTTATATTTGTTGCCCCTTTCCTTCTTTTAAAATTGAAAGTGGAATTCTATGTCAGATGAATAATTTAATAATGATTAAATGAATAATAGATACCTTTTTATTCATATGAAGTATAATGGGTCATTTTCCATGCTTACTTACACTCTAGTCAGCTCTGTCAAGGTTAGTGTAAATGGCTCTCTTTTACTGATGTTTATATGAAGTTTAGAAATGTGTATATGCTGAACAGCAGACTCCTGGCATTTCTGTGGCACACCTTTTAAAAGTAGGAGTTTTTCTGAGTGCTGTCTTCCAAAATGTGTTCTGTCCTCCTCATTGATGGAGACTGTGCTACTGTTGTCATCCAGGGAGGATGCTGCACATCCCAGTGCTCTGGTGGTGGTTGTATACACGCATTTTCAAAATGTGTTGGATATGTAGACTAGCTTAGATTTACCTACCAGTTGTTTAAAAATATTCATGGTTGGTTCAATTTCCTTGATTGACTAGTTACTGTTATTGTTTGATCTTTGAAAGTGTGGTGCCTCCTCTGCAGGACAGCCAGTGCCTCAAGTAATTTAGATATCGGGCAACTAGTGAAGCATGGATGTGCATGTATTATTTATAAAATACTCTGGGTTGCTGTCTGTGTAATGAAGGCATTCATGTGTAAATGGGCACTAGTTTGTGATTTTTTTCATAAATTAGGACCTCAGTCCTTCTCTTGACACTGATACTGAGCTCCATGTGTTCTTTAATTTAAATATCCCTGAAATTTAGTCTTTGCAGAAAAATCATGCACCAGAATCTTCCTTTTATGTCAAGAAATAATAAACATAATCTTAAGTTGAATATTTATTTTATTGCAGCCCCCCATGTTTCAGTTTAAATGATCTGGAAAATCTCCAGACTGTACCAGACAGCCTGTAGCTTTAAAGCAGAGTTCAGGAGCCTCTGGATGTCTTGGAGACAGAGGAAAGAAGGCTCACAAGTATCAGCGGTTGTGTACAAATTTGAGCAACTCTGGCTTGCCTAATTATTGGAGGGTGTTGGGAGACTGAGTTGGGATTTCTGGGAGTAGGAAGCTGAGAGCTATGTCTGGGAGTGACAAATGTTTCACAGTTTTAGTGAGAATCTTTTGATAATTTATACTTACAGGAATAACATCTGGAAAAGAGGAAAGGAAATCATGTCTTGGAATGTCACTGAGATAACAGCAGAGAAGTAGTCTGGGTTCTGTAGTTTTACTTAGTGTTGGCCTCATGGAAGTGACCTTTAGAACTACTCACTGTTAGTCCTTGCTGCCACGTTGAGGCCCAGGCCACCTGGTCTTGAGAGTGGTGGTTCCTTGGGACGGTTCCAGTTTGATTTCTCTCCCCCCAGCACTGAGCTTGTCTCTGGAAGTGGCTTAAATAGGCACTGAAAAGCTGGCTGTAGTCCTGTCTCTTGAGCCTTGTGTAGTTGTTTGAGATGGGAAAAAAGGAAAAGGTAACTGAAAAGTATGAAGCCAAATAGAGGGAAAATATAAGGAAAACTAATTTTGAAAGAGGAAAATTGCTGCAGGGAACAGATAAGGGAAAATAATAAGTGAAAAGAGCAGAGGAGGGCAGAAGCCAAATTCAGCGGAGAGGCTGTGGCATGTTTGCCAGAGCATGGCACAAGAAGACACCTCCAGCTGCCAGGCCATCCATGGGGAGTTGCATCTCCAACAAAAGGAGATGGAAGGCAGTATTCTGCAAGACCTCAGTTTGGGGACTGCTAAAGTTCAACAAGAATAAAAGGTTACTTTACAAAAACAAAGGATGATTTTGGGGAACAGACAGATGAGACCTCTGGGTAAGGCCTTGTTTTATACAGATTGTGAGAGGACAAAAGGTGCTCCTGGGGCAAATGTGACAATTATCTTTGCCCCTTATCTGCTGCAGTCCTGTTGTGATGCTGGATATAAAGAACTAAACAGTTTGTGTTTCTTTTTACTTCTTGTAGTTTATAAATTTGTTTTCTTGTTACACGGAAACTAGAGTAAATGCAAAAACTTCCTGAACACTCTCTCAAGTCACATGGTGGTGTTGCAATTCTTTTTGCTATTTTATATGTTCATAAATTCTCTTACCCTGATAGGCATGGCATGAATCTGAATCCAAGAAAATATACAGTATAGCAAAGACTAAATGGAGTTAGTATCCACTTAGCACATAGAATATCACTGCTTCTAGCATAAGTGCCTAAACAGAAAAGAAATCCAGAAGGCTCTCATCTCAATATGAAAGATCAGCAGAGTATGCATGGGGAATAGAGCTCAGTTGAAATGATGCAATTTATCAGTCAGAGTGAAACTTAGAACTTACAGTAACATATTATTTTGTCTTTAGACTTCGTGAATAGAGAGACATTTTTCATTGCTCATTTGTGCTGTTTGTACTATGCCAGAACCCTTATGTGCCCAAACACCCTGCTCTGGTCATGTGTCAGTCAGCTCAAGGCTAAGGTCCATCACTGCAGCTGAAGAGATCCCCTGTTTGGGATAGAAATAAGATTCTAGCCTGCTTTGGTGAGCAGAGAGGTGGGCTTTGTGTTTAAATTAAGATCACTTGGAGGAAAAAGTGGGACCAAGAGCAGGTTAGAAGTGCTCAAGTCATCACTGCAGAATAGCATTTGTAGTTTCTATAACTGAAATAGAATGATCTGTATATTTCAATTCAATTTATGTGAAGTGGCCAGAATTAGTGTGTGTTATGGCCTTTGGTGGTGGTGGAGATCATGATACTCTAAAGGAGTGGCACAGAGTTTTATTTTATGTCACAGTCTACCCTTGTGGAGCAACAGAGCTCACAAAAGGGCTTTGGTTTTATGGAGGAGTTGCAAATAATGCAGAGTGATTTTGCACTTTGAGTGCAAAATGCTGTCCTGAAGCTATAGCTACATCCAAACAAGAAAAAATCCTTTTTGTTTTGTTCAGGTTTAACGACTCTGTTCTGTGGCTTTTGGTTTTCTTTCCTTTGGATGTTGGTTTTGGTTTTTTGTTTTTTATTTTTTTTTTAACCACAGATTATATTGGGGATGTTAACACTCAAAAATGATAAAATCTTAAGAGTTTTGCAGCATGTAGTTTCATCCTGCATCTCTCTTGTGTGCAGTCATCCCCTGAGAAAATGACATTTGGCATCTGCTTCCTCCTGCCTCTGTCAGCAGGGATCCTTGAGCGGTGACTGCTGCATTAGGGCACTGGTGGAAGGCCAGGTATAAAGATTTGTTAGGCATTCTGCAAAATTTATCCCCAAATACTTTCAAGGGTACAGAGCTTTCTTCTTGAAAAAAATAGGGCCATTGTACAAAATACCTTAATCCACTTTCAAAGCCAGCTAAACAAGAAAAGGAAATCTGCAAGGTGATTGCCTTGTCACAGCGTTACTTGTAGATGTTGTTAAATTTAAATCTGTTAAAGGATGCACGAGGTTTCTGTTCCTGGTTCTTTCCAGGACGAAGCCTTAAAGGTTTGATGATACTGAAGTAAAGACACTGGAGTCTTAGAGAATAAAAGGTGTCAATGATGCAGAATATTGATGCTAACAAGATTTAGAGTTGTCTGCACTTAAAAATATAATGAATTTATATGGAAATGCTTTTCTGGAATTATTGAGCATATTAAGTTCCCATATAGATATACATGTATCTACCCATCCCTATCCAGGGTTATTTCAGACTAGTTCTGGTAATTTTCCAAACGTAAGTCGTTTCCAAATGACTTAATTAAGCTGACTCAGTGTGCTAAACTTGTGTCACCTAAAACTCTATTAACTATATTGTCCTCTAATTAATGATTTTAATAGTTTTAATTATATTACTAAATCCAGTAATAGCAGAAGTAAATAAATGCACAATGAATATTTATTCACTTCACTAAGTGAGCATTTTGCCTGCCTGCAGTATTTGGGACTGGGCTGCAGAGCACTTGGCAGAACACAGGTGAGATTTCTCTGCATGCTTTTTGATGTCCCTTTTCTTGAGAATTATAAGTACTGAAATTACACAGGTATCTTGGATTTAATTTTAAATTGAAAGGTTTCTACGTTGTGCAGTAGCGCAAAACACAAGTAATTACATGAATGTATCATAACTATATTAACACATTTAATTAAATACCAGGAGTTTTAGAAGTAAAAAGTTATGTTGTGCAGAGGAATGAATATGAAGTTGCTTAGCTTTATAAAAGCCACCTTTACTATGATGCATATGTAGACGTACGTATATTTAATTTAAATACAGTAAGTGTTGGCTTGAGAGACCAGCTCTGCTCAGTTGTAGCCCTCCAATTAAAATTGGAGGGGAATGGAGTTAAATAAGTAATGCCGAGTAGAATCTGACGCTAAATACAGAAAAAACTCAGTTGCAGTGTGCAGCATGTTCTACTTTTGTGACTCTTACAGACTTCAAAGAGAATTGTACATTTGCATCCCAGGGCAGAAATTGGCCGTGTGCTTGGAAGCATGAAATCTCTCAAGGTAATACTTCATAACTATGGAATGTATCCCATGACTGATATGTAGCTAAGAACTGAGAATCAAGTTACACATTAGGAATACTTGAAATTAAATATTTTTCTAGTTAAAGAGAGCATTATGCTGGGTAAACAATCTATGTTTTCTTTTTCCAGAGACACATCAGAGCATGAATATATGAAACATTTAAATATGTATATTTGTATTTCCTGGTCTTTAATGGATTTTATTAATAATTCTTTAAGAAAAAAAGGATTTTTTTCCTTGAGTTAGTTTATTAGAGTTTTATGTTTGATTCTTGAAGTACCTACTTTTAATTTTTTTTTACATTCTTCTTTTTTTTTTCATTCCAATTAAGTTTGGAATTTCTGATTTTAGGCAATTAATTTCCAAACATACCAACTTGTTTCAGCAAGGAAGGAGCAAATATCCCTAAAATCTTATTAGCATCTGCACAAAAACATTCACTAAGGCACTGTCAGTGGTCTTTTATGAAAAAAAAATTAACAAGAACAAAAAATAAATTGGTGAACTTTGTTGCATCTAAGATGTGCAATACTTTACTGGCTTTTTATTCTCACAGTGACCCAGACCCTTGCAGCTACAAGGGAGCTGTTTCATCCTCAAGTGGATGCTCTTTCTGTAGTGTCAACTGCTCACTCTTCCTGAATCCATTCCCAGTACAAGCTGAAGCCCCATACTGGGCAGATTTAATGAGGGCTGTTGGACCCCTTCTGTCTTGTGTTCTTCCCACAATACTCCTGCCTTCCTACAGTGTTGTTGTGCCAGGGAAGGTGATGATCATGATTTTGGCTAAACAGCTCTTCACAGTTGGGGAGACCCTTCTGTGTTGTCTTTGAGCGATGTAAGAAATTGCTGAGGATCCAACCAAACCTTCAGAAAGCAATAAAAGAGGAGGTTTATTTGAAATGAAATGCAGAGTAAAGGAAAAGCAGATTTTCTTGTATTTGTTCTTTTGTTCGATGTTCTGTTCCTGTGAGCCCAGGTGGGTTGTCTCTGGAAGGTGTGGCAAACTGGAAGGTACTTGGCAATTGATGCAGTTCGTTGTTCCTTCCTCGTTGTCCCCTTGGAGCAGGCTGGCATCCACTGCACGGTGTGAGGGCTCAGGGGGCTTTCGTGCCTCAGGGAAACCCAGGGCACAAAGTGCCCTTGGGAATAAGCAAAAAGGGGTAGTCAAAGTGTTTTGTGTGATAATCCTTGGGTTTCAGGTAGCCTATTACTTTTTTTAAAACTTTGTTGCATTCTGTGAGTTCAATATCCTGTGACTAATGGGTACTATTAGGGAAATCTCCCATGTTCGGAGATAATGTCAGGCTCATCGCAGACCTGATAAAGAGCAATGCAACACATTAATCTCATTGTCAGAAGACCTATATGTGCATCTCAGCTGCAACAGAGGTGGTATTTTTTGCTAATACTTTCTTTCTGTCAGTTTTAACAACCTCTGCATCAGAACTCGTAAAATGCTTAATCATGAAAACAGCATTTGGAACTTATTAATGTAGTTAAGACTATTCACATGATTAAAAATCTGAAGTTCTATCTGACCTTTGCAGATCAAGTCTGAAGTGTTTTGCCTGTCTTTACCAGAGCTCTGAATTGCTTAGATTCTGACAAGCACATAGATTAAAATGTTGATGTGCTGTACTTTGTGTAAGTTTTTAGAAATATATAGTTGGGGCTGGATAAATACTATACTGATTTTTCTGTTACTTTGCAAAATAAAAGCTATTTACAAAAAATAAAATGCAGCAGCACTTATATAATAGAAACTTGGAACACTGTAAATTGTGTTCTTTCAGCAATAAATGAACTTTCTTCTTAAATTAAACTGAAGTTCAGGAATGCAGTGTTCTTTGTCTCATAATTGTCTGCCTACACACACTCAGTCTGCACTTCGAACAACTCGCCACTGAAGAAGCACATGTCCTGTATTTTAGGTCTCAGATGTATATTTTTGTAGTTGAAAATGTCTTTACATTAACAAAAATAACTTCATAATGATTATACATTAGAGCTAATGGTGCCAGTTTTACATTATTATGTGCATACATACTTGTTAGAACATGAATTATATTTTCAGAGTAACCATACCTTTCATAGAACTTTTAAGTATTTTTCACTCCATTAAAGTCTTCAACACCATGTTTGTTGAATATGCACTTTTTTCCTTACTAATCTAGTATTTCCATTTGTCAGACAGTGATGAATATGTTCTCCAGACAAACTAACAAAAGACAATAGATCAGTTCTCCATCCAGGAAAACAACATGATGTAAACAGAATATTAGACAAGGGCTTTAGAGGACAACCTGTCAATCTGTAAAAGCAAAAGGTCAGCCTGGTATGATGCCTCTTAACTGTGCTTCAGAAGAGGTAAATAAAAAACTATAAAGAAAAGTAACTGTCATTAAAAGCTAAGCCTAAAAAGCACAAGCTTCATTATCGTGCTGATCTGGATGAACCTTAAACAATGTTTACAGTAAGGTTTGGAGAGTTGCCTAGCACTGGTGTATACACAATTAAACAACATAGCTGAACTTTTCTTTCATGTCAGCATACTGCTAAAAAGACCTCCATTGTACTCATATGATAGTCATTCTTGGAACTTACAACATAAACAGGAGGAGAGAACATTGACGTGTAATTCAATCCCATGGTGGTTGAGTGCATTGAGGGGCACGACTGCATTTTCACCTGTACAGCTTAAGGAGTAAATTATATATACAAAATAATGGTGAGGGTGTAGCAAAACCTGAACTCGGTTCGGACACGTGAACGTGTACCTGAATTTGGGAGTTGCAAGTATGGACTAATAGTTATTTAACATATTGCAAAATTAATTCTGATTGGTTTGGGTACCCTTATTTCTGTGACTAAGGAGCATCCATATACTCATCCTTGCTTTGGTATAGCAACCCATGAAAGGCAAACACAAATTACTGAGGGAATAAAGGACAGCCACAGTAACAAGGCAGTTGCTAGACTTTGAAAGTGGATAATCTGAATTGTTACTGCAGTTCAGCGTGTCACAGAAATACTTGTGTTTCACGTTATATATAACACTAGGAATTTCCAGAATCACCAGTATTATTTTATATTTTTTCTAGTTATCTTGAATTTTTTATTTCATAATAAATTATTTTGGATAGTTTTGCATACGTATACTTCATAATAGTTCTTGTATTGCTTGCAACTAATGTTGTTTTTTCAGTTTTTCATTAACTGGCCACCCTCAGTTCCTATTAAGTTGTTTATTTTTATGTACCTGAAAGAACATTTTTAATGAAAAACTTCATATTAATGCATGTATGTAAAATGGAAGGTAAAGTAGGATATTAATTTAAAAGTACAGTAAGTAATGTAAATTGTTGACTTATTTGTACAACAATTAATGAGATTGTGTGCAGTTAATGACACTACCGAAAAATGGACATTAATTGAATGGTATATAAAAAATATTATCCATATCCAGAAGAGAACAGTTCAAAGCTCACAAAGAAGTTTTAAACATAAATCACAGAATCACAGAATGGGTCCGTTTGGAAGGGACCAGAGTAGGTAGTTTGCTCCAACCTCCCTGTTTAAGTGGGGCCATCCCAGAGCACATGGCACAGGATTGTATCCAGACAGTTCTGCAATATCTCCAGTGAGGGACACTCCACAGCCTCTCTGGGCAACCTGTTCCAGTGCTCAGTCACTGCACAGTAAAGTTCTTCCTCATGTTCAGGTGAAACTTCCTGTGCACCAATTTCTGCCCTTTGCCTTTTGTCCTGTTGGTTGGTACCAGTGAGCAGGGTCTGGGCCAACCTCTTGTCACCCTCTCTTCAGACAAGGACAGACATTGATGAGGTCCACTCTCAGTTGTCTCTTTTGGAAGGTCCCCCAGCTGTTCTTCATAAGAGAGATGCTCCAGTCCTTTAATTATCTTCATAGTCCTCTGCTGGACCTGCTCCAGGAGCTCCATGTCTCTCTTTTCCTGATAAGCCTGGAAGAGGACACAGCACTCCAGATGTGCCTCACCAGGACTGAGCAGAGGGGCAGGATCAGCTCCTCTGTCCTGCTGGCAATGCTCTTCCCAAAGCACGCCAGGATCCTGTTGGCCTTCTTGGCCACAAGGGCACTGCTGCCTCAGGGACAGCTTCCTGTCCACCAGGATCCCCAGGTCCTTCTCCATAGAGTCCTTCCCAGCAGGTTGGCTCCCAGCCTGTGCTGGGGTTATTTCTCTCCAGGTGCAGGAGCCTGCATTTGTTTCAAATATATTATATTTTCTTTCAAAAACCCTTTTTCTTAATCATCACCTCTTGACCTTTGCATTCTGTTGGAATAGTACTAATCCTGTGCAATTTCAGATAATCACAACACTCACTCATCAGAGATGAAAACAGGTTTTTGTGTTATTTGCAGACTTGAAATTAAGGTGTTTAACCTATACATTCTTTTCACTTTCACTGAGCTGTTTTTACTGCTCATTGACCAAAAATTACTCACACTGCTGTCTGAAATTGCAGTTTATTACAGTTGTGATAGAATAATTATATTCTACTCTATACTAGAGCTAATAATAAGAGGAAAAATAATCATTTTATGTTGTTGAGACCCTCAGTCCCTCAGTGGTGAATAACTTTCAGTTTTCAAAAAAAGGCTTCTCATTTATCCAGACAAATACTCAACTGGAGGACACTGACATGCCAGTATTATTGCTTTAAAAAATCAGAATTTAGGAGTAGTGCATGGACTCTTGTGGGAGAAGTAGATAAAAAAATTTCATTAGCAATCCTGTGGCATGTTTGCTAACAGCATTAGAAAGTGCTCCTCAAGCAGCCCAATCAAGAAGTGAATGTATGGGGACTTTATTACCTTTGAAGTATATTTTCTCAAATTACTGTCCTTTGAATTAGGCCTTTCTGTCAGATGTAATCATGTTATATTGGCAGCTGTTGCCGGTACCTTTTCCTCATATTTTTTAATACAAAAAAAGTTCCTTCAGTATCTAATGAGTTCTTTCTTTTTAAATTAGATGGCTTTTTTTTTAATATTCTATGAAGCCAAAGAAAGGTCCTGGCTTGCAAAGTCAAGTGAATATCTTGGTGGTCTAGGTGTAAAAATTGATGAACAGCCACTGGGTAGACCAAGAGGGGAATTCACCATTTGCTGGTACACAGCTTTGTGCCTGCAGGTGTGAACAAGCTCCCTCTGGGGACACCCTGGGTTTATACAGTGGCTGGTACTCAGGTGTGCAAGAATCATAGCAAAAGGAAATGCCAGACATAAAGCACGTGGCTGCTGCACATCAGTGAAGTCAAATCTGTGTCCACTGGTAGAGACTTTTCCCTGTGGGCTTTGGTGAAATTTTTGTTGCTATTGGTAACATCACCCATATTAACTTGAATGCCCAGCTAATGGAGAGGGGAAAACTCCAAAAGCTGTTAGAGTTCACTTTCAGTTGCAACTATCACATTTCCTTTTAGACTGTAAGAATATCGTGCTACACAGCATGTCTTGTGGTTGTAAAGAATTCTGCCTTAATAAAATTTTAATGTTTGCTAATATAAATCTACCTTCTTGTCACTGGCAGCATATTATTTTCTTCTAATAATGGCATGCATTTGTAGCTACTCCCTCTGTGTACTGGTATCAACAGTCCTGGTGCAGATCAGGGATTGTCACTGCTTCCATGATAAATTTGTATTTACTACAGCCAGAGCGTATTTAATTTGTCATGTTAATTCATAAACTGGGACTTTGCTCAAAACTGTTTATAGAAAACAATTTATACAAAATATTCTTCACTGATTTTTTTTTTAATATTAAGAGGAAGCTACCATCTTATTTGAATGTTGGCATTTCTCAACAGTGACTTAGCTTTTTAAAGTGCCTCACCAGGACTGAGCAGACGGGCATGATATGATATGATATTTCAAAATGTGGGCCAAAAGTCTTTATACTTCAATAATATGACTGGATTAATTTTCCAAGGCATTCACTCAAACATTAGTAAAATAAGTGTTAAAATAAATATTAAAAGATAAAATAGAAATAAAATACATCTTCTGGTAAATATTTTCTGGATTTAACTCGTAGTGCTTTAAGGTGCTACAGAATGATGAGGTCCTATTTACTTACCAAAAATAGGCCTGAAACGATACATGAGAAATGCCCAAGTATTGCACTGTTCCCTGTCCAGTTTCACAACTGTTGTGATTATCTCATTAGATCCGATACATCCACTTGCTGTACATTCATATCAAGATCATGTCAGCTACACAAATCATTATTTCAGTGGAGTTAATAGTCCTGTGTTGCACTCTGGAAATTCAGTGATATATGTTCACTTTTTTCATTGTTTCCAGGGAAGGATAACTTGAACTTGTAGACCTTTCTGCCCAACACACCCAGACATGCAGGTTTAATTTTGTCCAAGTATTCTTTATTTGCTCAGTCCCCAACTGCTGATGTGATTGGTAATAGATAAATGAAGAATCCAGATACAAATCATACAATAGGCTTCTCTTCTAGTGATCCCCATAAAATCGTGATGCTTAACCTATAAATTGTTTGAATAGTTTGGGGTTTTCTTTTAAGATAAATTCTAAGTACAAATTGCTGGAATGTTGCTGTTGTGAATTGTTACTGAAATGTATCGAATTTAGATTTCTTCATCAATTTTTTCTGAAAATTGTTGGTGTTGATTTTTTCACGACACAAGAAGCATGACAAAAAAGGCACGAGCCAGTTCAATTTGTAGACATTAAAATATTACAAACCACTGTAATCCATCAAGCTAATTATGGTATTAAAAATTGACATCTCCAGACTTCATACTTCCTTTTTTAACTTCTGCACAATGACAGAAATGGATGTGGCGTACATGTGAAGCAACATGAATTTGCAGTCAGAAAAGAGAACTATTAACTATTAACAATGGAGTTAATAAACCTCCATGGATGCAGTCCTGAAGGACTTTATGTGTCCTATTGTACAGCACTGGAATTACTCATAGTAGTAGGGATTTGTTCTGGGACTTTACAGGGTTGCCACCCAACCATTTTGTGGCTCCCAAGATATGCAGAGCTTTTATAAAACACAGAAGAGCTGAAGAGCATAGGGAAAGTACTTCTTTATATGTAGCCAGGACATGCAGGTCTTATGGTGCCATCGCATTTTAAACAGAACTCTCCAGTGCTTTCACTAGCAAGTTGTACTTGAGAATTGATGGCAAGAATATGACCCCGGTGTGGTGTGTGCTTGCAGGCTGAGCGGTGGTGGGAGGCCAGCTGTGGAATGTGGGAAAGTGGCTGAACTGCTGAAGTCATGCAGGGAATGTTAAATGTGTCTCCAGCTGGCAGGGAGCTGTGGCTGAAACACAAGCTCCAGGTTCTGGGTATTGCCGAGTGTTCCCGGCACCCTCGGCTCCTGCTGCCCTCAGCATGGCGCTGATACAAGTCGCAGATGGATTGAGAAGAAAATTAGATGCTTGTCGCCTTTTAGGGGAGTTTTAATGGCAAATGGAGTGAGGCAGTGAAGGCTGAAAGTTTCTTATTATGAACTAAGTGTTATGGTAGCACAACCAGTGAGAAGTGTGGTCCAGAAAAGTTAATGCTGCAAAGAAAAAGTGCTCTCATATTTTTCTTTTAATCCTTGGGATATGGTTCTCTTAGAGAAAATGCAATTCACCTCTCTTTAACAACCCCCTAAATTCGGGGGTGGGGGGAGTGGCGGGGTGTGTGTTCTCCTGCAGCTTAGCCAACCCATTCCTGCTTCACAGTAAAAGCACCAGAGGCAGGGACTGCCACCTACCTGCATGGCAAAGGGCAGAGCAGGAGTCTGTGGGAGATGTGATGCAGCTTGTCTAGGTGGGCAGTTAGAACTTCCTCATGTCCCCCAGTATTCCTCGATCAGCAGAGCAGCTTCTGGGAATACCCCTAAGGGATACCCCTAAGGGACATCTGCAAGTATTTTCACATTATTTTTTTTTATCATGATGATATCATTTTGCATCAGCCCAGAGCCAATGGGAAAATATGCTGGGACAAATCCTGCCAAGGTGCCAGTGAGGTGGCTGCTGGCCCAGGTGCACATGCTGTGTAATTCCAGGTCTGCAGGGAGAAGTCTATGTAGATAATACCCTGTGTTGTCCAAAGGTATACAGAGAGAATGGCAGGAAAGCTCAGAGGCAGCAACCGTGTTACGAATAACATAGAAATTTAGAGTACCATCTATTAAATATTATTAAATCAACAGTAGAAAATTGCTTATTACAAACCGCAGTATTTTACTGCCCAGCCATGCAAGTGCCTAGCAACAGTCCTCCTCTGGAAATTCCATGTTGCCTTCCTAAGGTTAATTTTCCTAACAAGATTACAATTTCAAATCATCAAGAGAAAGCACTGATGGGCTCTTTTTCAGCTTTTGCTTAGCTAAAGGCTCCACCCAAGTGACTCTGGTCATAAGATATTTTCTTCTGTTGCAGTCATAACTCAGGATGTGTCACAAATGCCATTAACATTGAAAAAGACACAGACTGAGCCTCCTTATTTTTAATCCTGACCACAAGCCTCTTGACTCTGGATCAGTAACAGAATGGAGAAACATGAGAAAAAAGCCCTTTTAAACTATTCCTATGCAAGCAATAATTTAAGGGGGTTTAGGGATTAATTCTGGTGAATCTGGCACATATGTCAAATAGTACTTTCCCCATCTAAACATACCCTCCTTGCCCTGCCTCTCCCTACTGACACACTTCTGTGGAGGCAGCAAGGGGACAGCTCCCCATGTCTCTGCTGTTCCTGGAAGAGTTTGGCACTGCCGCTCAAATTTGCCTTGCTTGATCATATAGCATCATCAGCACTGCCTCTTGGAGGAAGGTGTCCCCACCTTGGTGACTACCTAGGAACAGAGAGGAAAGTGTGCTGTGGGCAGTGTGAGAGAGCAGTGCCTCTGGGACAGGCATAGAGCCTCACTGAAGAGAATCTGCTAGGGGCAGGGGTAAGGACACAGCAGCCAAGGGAGCACAGGAGAGCAGCAACAGAAAGAATAGCTTGCAAGCACATGGAAGCTCACTTTCCAGCCTCCTCCTCCTCAGTCTGTGCTATGGGAATAAAATTCTTCTCACAGTCAGGAGTCGGAGTGCCTGAAAAGTAATTCTAGTGGTGCAGGAGACTGAGGAAATGTTGGGGGAAAGTTTTGCTGAGCTGAGATACCACGTGCTGTATTTGGAGCAGCTGAGGCTCAAGCATTCCCTTCTGCTCACTCTGCCAGACAAGCATTTTTGGCAGAAGAGCAAAAAGGACACCTGGAGGCAGCAATACCTCAAATTACTAGAGGCAGGCTTGCTCATCCGCCAAAGCCCAACTTGTAGTAAGAACATTCACTGCTCTCCAGTAGTCAACAGAGTCGTTGCTGTATGGTATCAATAGAAGCAGCTGGTGCAAGTAGAGGGTCTAAAGGAGATGAACAGCAGACGAACATTAAGTGCTCGTAATTTGTGCTCCAAGGTCTGCAGCTCAGTTCAGATCAGTATCCTGTAACACAGAAGATACATTGTAAAGCTAAAGCTGTGTTTTCAAATGTGTTCTTTTGTAGCAGTACCAACTTTGAGCATCCCTCTTTGTCTCCAGACATTCTTTCTCCCCACATTACCCCATCAACAATGCCAGCAGAGCTGTTAGTGGGGCCATACAATGAAATAGATCTGGGAACCAGTCCAGGTTAAAAATAAACAGCAAAAATGAATACTAGGAATAAGCAGGATAAGGGGGAAATGTTTATGCTAGCATTGTTGCTGAAAGAAATTCAAGAAACTTTGCACTAGTGAATTCTCATTTATTATTGGAGAAAATGACTGATGATGTGCAAAGTAAAATGTGAGATTGCTGTCCTGGCAGTCTGAGAAAAACAGTCACTATTATTATTTACCTTTATATCTTATAAAAGGGATTATATTAATGTGAGTTACTACTGATTTATTACATAAATGTTATTGCCATATAGAACACTGCCTAGAGTCAGGCACTTCTGTAAACTGTAAATAAAAAATGTTACTTTTATAGTACAGTAGAGGAAAAAGTAATTGTGAAACTCAAACTAGAATTAGGAGGTTTCTAGATAAAATCCTGTGCCATAGTATTAGAATATTTCAATCCTAGATTTTGTAGTATTTGGTATAAAATAAACCAACTGTCATGATAAAAGTTAAATATATAAAAACACATATTTATTTTTATAATTACAAATGAAATGAGGAAATTAATTTAATCTCAAAGTGTGGAAGTAGGGGGGAAATGAACAACCTTTTCTGAGTAAACAATGACTGCTGCTTACAGAATAAGGAAATAATCAAATCAGTCACTCTGTTCTTACTGGTGAAGCCATCTTCATATCACAGGACAGGAAAAAGTTCATAAAGTGAAAATGGAATGAGGAAAGCATGTAATATTTAGGGAGAAATCAGACTTGCAGAGGTGAAGATGTATTTGTAAATAGGTCTTTTCCTTCATCTAAATAGTGCACTGTACTTCAATCTGCAGTTAAAGAAAGGAGAGCAGAGCAGCGAACAACCGGTGCACAGATGGTGAGATAGTGGCTGTGTGGTGGAGCAGGGGTACAGGCACAGGTCTTTCCACACCCAGGAGCTTTGCCAACCTCTTCTAACATCCCAACACCTCGAAGAAACCCGTGCCTTAAAGTATGAGTCTGTTAATTAGTTTCAAACATAACCATATCTTATCTGTCTGGGGTTTATAAAGTGGTTCAAAAGACTGGATAGTTGGAAGGGCTGTCATTTATCTGATAAGGCAAGAACTATCTGAAGAATTTTTTGAGTTGCTGGAATTTGGAAACTGGGAGTGAAAGGCAATGCATTTGGAGTCCATGGAATATATTAGTTCACCTGAAATGTATCATTTTTAGAGATTTCAATGCAACACTAAGTTAACAGCATTCTGCTTCAGGTTGAATTAATTGTTTCTTTGCCCCAATTAATTTTTAAGATTTTTAAAGGAAGCAAAGATCCTTTTGAAATAATATATTTACCTATTTAATAAGAAAAAGTTCAGAATGAAGTAAAAGGTTTTATTGTCATTAACTGTTGTGAGGTTTGTTGTTTTTGCTGCATGGTGTTTATCCCTGGTACTGATGGAGAGATTAGCTCAGATTGGTTGTGTTTTGTCTCTGGACTCTCCTTGTGAATCCATCTTCCAGATCAAATGCCTCCTTGTATATTTAAAACTCTGTCCTTACTTCCATGCCTGATTTATGGAAGATAGGGGTAAACCCTCTATCTTCTTCCTGACTAATAAAAGGGTTGATTGAACCCTTATTGCTGTAAGATAAATAATTTTTAATCAAGTCCTGCCTCTGTGACCTGCTCTCTATACTTTTGCTTTTCACAGATTGTGCAACTAACTAGAGAAAAAATTATATGGTTTCTGAGAGTTCACTTATTTTACATCTGGAAAATTGTCTCACTATTTATAATGCTCAAGATTTTAGAATGAGAGTGTAGTTAGTTTATAAAGACGTGGATGATTTTGACATGCCTTTATTGAAAAACATCTTTGTTTCTCCCAAACATACCTAATTTCTAATCTGATGCCTTTACTACTTTACTGTCTAAAGGCATGGTAGCCAGCAGGAAGGGGACAAAGTTGTCAGTGTTCCATGGCTGTTTGTTGATGATGTGAAATGAGATGCTGGTCCCAGCCTGTGTTTGTTGTACTTACAGAGGCCGCTGTCTCAGTTGTCACCCTTCCTCAAACACTCAGCAGAGTCAGAAAAGGGAGCTGCACACTCATTCTTTTTGAAGGCAAACTTCCAAAAGCAGGTTTGAAGTAAATCCACAGGGCAGATGGGGAAGCTTCGTCTCCCACTGCCCATATTAAAAAATGTGATCTAGGCATTTCCAGAGCTATTAAACGTTTAAGGCAGAAAAGGAAGGATTTGATGTTAACTTCAGGAAGAATTTAAGTTTTAACTTTGGGATTAATGTCTTAATCAAAATTTAAGCAAGTCCTTAACTGCTAAAAACCAAACCTTTTGAGATTTAATATGAAAATCATGCCATGCTAGCTGTAGTGCAATAACTGACGGCCCAGGCCAGATGCAGATCACTTTTTCTGTAATTGCCTTAGCACCAAACTTTAAGATTTCAAAGGCAACAAGTAGGATCACATTCAGTGGAAAAAAAAAATAATTACAGAATTGTGTTACCAGGTAGGTTTTAAGAACATAAAGAGGCTGGGAATAATAGTAACAGACTGCTTCCTGTGCTCCTGGTGCTCAGGAATGATCCACTGCAGCTAACTTGGGAGCTATTGGTAATAGCTCATGGTTATTTCATATTTAGTCAAGCAAGTTTAAGGCTAGAGGACATTTATGTTCTGGCCCTTGTCAGTGAGGTTGAGTATGGCATGGATGAGCAAAAGATCTTATTGTGAAGGTGTTAAGATACTGAGTTCTCAACTGGATGCTGTGTTTGTGAACAGGCTTTTAAAAATGAATGCACTAATGGGGAAAAGTCTTTAAACCTTGCTGTCTTCTGTTTATGCTTGAGAATAGCTCCCTAAAATGGTTACAGATGTTCCACCATCTGTAAATGAAAAGTTTAGTAATAATAATAACATGACTAAATAATAAATATGAATAGTAATAATAGTGTTGAGAGGCTTCATTATTTGTGCAATGCTTCAGGAATGAAAAATGTTAAATAAATCCAATTAGTAATTAAAATTTGTGCATGTAATAGAAAAATGTGCCAAGTGACTTAGATTGGAAAGCAGTTAGTCAAAAATTAGCCTCTTTAGTCTGTTCTTTGTGGAAAGATGAAACCCAGGATTGTTATTTTGTACACTGTGAAAACTGAGTAAGAATTAATGGCTGTTTTATAATTCATTGACAACACACCACATTCATTAGCGTGCATTTAGGAAACTACGATATTCCCATGTATATATGTCATATATAATTATTAAAGAGAACTTGTATCAAATAATATACTGATTATGTATATTGATAACTTAATGTTTATATAAATAATATATTGTAATGTATTTTTTTTAAAATGTGTTTATATATTTGACTGCTGCATGCAAGTACGACTTCTCTAAAGCACAACTTCTAGTTGCATGTTAAGATGTGACATTTCAAATACTCAGAAAACAAAGTGCTGTCTGACAGACCAGACAACAGGCTTGAAAAACTTTGTACTTGAAAATAATGGATTCAGGAAATACCTTGTGCCTGACCCCAGCAACAATCTCTTCCTCCCTAAGAGTGATCTGTGTGTTCTGTGCTGCACAGTAATGGCAAACACACAGGCTGGAGGGAGGGGGGGCATGGAGAAAGAATCTGTAGCTAATGCAAATGTCTCCTTTTTGTATGGATCCATGTCGCCATTTTTGCTTACATGGGGCAAAGTTGTTTACTTCTGTCAGGGAAGCTCTGCATTCTGCAACTGAAGGCACCATTTTATTCTCAAAGAATAGGCAAATGCATCCTAAAGTTGCCTAGGATAGCAGCCACAGCAGGATAATATTTTAAAACAAATCTGTCTCTGCTATTCAGCCACCATTTTCAAATCAGTATTGAATTATTTCCATAATTCTCCTCCTCTCTGACCTGACTTCTATGCTTTATGACCAACTGAGAAAGGAATCTATCCATAGATCTAGAGAGTCAGCACTATTTCTAGGAATTTGGAAGAATGGGATACTGTGGAGTTGTTTTATCTCTAGGATTAGTTTTATCTATTGATATACCTCTGAAAGTAGAAAAGAATAAATAAACATGTGTTTAAAAAACCCTAATGATTTGTGTTGGTGGACACCCCTTCCACCTCCCTGTGGGGGTGGAACCAAGTATAGAAGAAAACAAGGAATGTCCTTGTTACTGCTTGCTGATCATCATGAGTTTTCTGTGTTTTCCTAACCAGGACAGACAGGGGCTGTTACTCTTCATAGCCTTGCCCCTCATGGAAGTATTTCTAGCAAAACAAAGTGGACATAAGGTGTCTGTTACCCAGAGCCTTCAAATAAATCTAAATCAAATCTTCTGTAGTCTTCTAACACTGGAATAAATAATTACCCAGAGCATGGGGAATTCATGAGTCCGGTCCCACTTCCTCTCCATCCCAGACTACCTGCTTGTCATCCATATTCCAGTAATGGATAGCTTGGGTAGAATGCAAATAATCAGGACAAGAGGTTGTTCCAATAATACTCAAGACAGAAGAAAGTCTAGCAGCAGGGCCACCTTCTGGAACATTGCAGTCCCTAAATTGTCCTTTTAGTTAAAACGCTTTTGTACTTCCAAAGAAATAAATCCTGACTCTGTGTTTGGAAGAATGGTACTGCAACTGTGTAATTCCCTATTACAGGTAGAGAAAGTTCTGATTTGCTTTCTTGTTGCAAGGCTGGCCTGTCAACATGATGTCTGGTTCTCTTGGCTAAACTAAAAATCTGAATTGGTCCAGATATATATATATATATATATATATATATATGTTATTTTTTGTCAGTCAGATGCTTGCTTAGATCAGATCTAGTCCCCATTATGAATGTTTGCAAGCTTCAAATGCAGACTTTTCTGTCTGATGACAGCCTCCATGTTTCTATTTCCATATTTCATAAAGCCGTTATCTATTTCATAATATTTAGCCATTATCTATTTCACAATATTTGCAGTAGCCTGCCAGATCAATTCAGCAAGGTAGACAGAAAAATGTCACTTTTCCCTATGTGCCTGTCACATTTTCTCCCCTTATTTTCCCAGTTAAAACCTGCAGTAATGAAACATAAATAAGATAACAAATCACTACTGTTTTTATTTTCTTGTATATTAGCTCTATAATATTTTAGATTCTTCTGTTTACTCAGCTCTGCAGTGCAAAGAACTTTTCCCTGTCCCACCTGAAGATGTGTCATGTTTGCCATGTTGACTACTGAGGTTTTAAGACACTACAGTGAGGATTAGGTGACAGCAATCAGGGTGCTGTGCATTCTGCTATAATCACAAGAAGAGTGGTATTCACATTCTTCATACGGCTAATACCTGTTTTGTGCACTATTTTTACGTTCATATTTATGTGAAGAATTATGTAGCTATCAAGAACTAGGGTCAGAAAAAGCATTGAAACATCATTCCACCTAGTGGCTCTCTTGACCCTCACTAAACCAGTGCTTGTCCAACAACTATTGATTGCATGTTTCAGTAACATTTTATTTAGATGTTATTTCTTCATAGTAGGTCTTGTTTCTGAAGTACTCCAAGTATTCTATGCTCTCTGCTGTTATAATCAAAAGCAGTATTGAGAAGAAGGCTAACTGCATCTCCCAAATGTTGTATGAGTCAACTATTTAAAAAAGAATTGGCATAAAGATCAAGATTCCAAACAGGTAACATGAAACAGGGGCAAAACTATCCAACTCTTTGGATCATGCTCCAAGTGTACAAGCAGAATGCTTTGAAATTAATAGTAATAACTAATATTGGATCAAATAAAACCTCAAAGTACATAAAATCTTATTTAAATTCCAAGAGTAAAAAAAAAGTTGATAGAATATATGCAATGGCAGGTTTTTTACAAATGTTCAAATAAGAACAGAGAACTAACAGTAGATAAGGAACAACCAAAGCTCTAATGTCATAGTATTAATGCCTCCTTTTTCATTGGTAGGTTCAAAATAGCTTTAAAGTATGATCCCAGGATTATCAGTGTGTATTCCACTGAGAGAGGAATGAATTCACAGTAGAGGAATTAAAAAGTGGCAGAAGCAGAACAGAACCTATATAGCTCTTGCATCCTGTTGTGGTGTAAAGGGTTAAAGACCCCTTTACCACAAGTGCCCTTTTTTGATAGAGCGTTCAAGAGGACGAACTTAAAACTATGAAGTTTTACATTGGCTTTGGAAACTTGGATATTTGTACTGTAGTTCTTTTGTTGAAAGAAAGTAAGTTCAAAATTAGTGCAGTTTGGAATCTAAGCAGTAGTATGCTGTAATGGTGGGATAACTGATACACAGTTAAAAATATAAAGGATATTCCAAACATACTAGCAATGTGTTACTGAAGTTTTAAGCAAATGAGTAACAATATGGATTTCAGTGGATGCAGAAGTAAATGTGTTGTCAAACTTCATATGAATGTCTGTCTATTATCACAAATAGGGCCTTTTTACTGCTCAAATGTAGGTCTCAAGCTTTTGTGCAAAGTGGTTTTCTCTTCCTTTCCTTTCTTCTAGGAACTGTATTTCCTAAGGAAAAATGTTAAATAGGCAAAGAAGAAACTTGTGATGTTCTTAGTTCAATGCAAAACACATCTCTTCTGCATAAACCAGACTCTGTCAAGGGGCTGTAGAGCACTTTGGACGGATGGAAGTTAACTGACAAAAGCATCCCAGGACTGTACCCATCTCTACAGCTTTTTGAGCTGATGCCCACGAGCTGCTTCATTCCTGCAAATTGTGTAGAACCCTAGAGCCATAGCATGGAGAATCATAGGGACCCCTTCATTTAGCTTCATCTAGAGCTCAATTTATCCCCACTGGATTCACAGATAAAAAGTCTGATGGTTTGAGCAAAACCAAAATTTATTCCCTATTACTGCACATCAGCAGGAAAGCCTCATTAGGGTCAGAAAAAGGGTTTTTGTGATATACACATTACACTTGTGCATGTGGACGTGTACCTGCCTTTCAGACTGAGTATACTCATAGAAAATATTTTAGGGGGAGTTTTGACTTCCATGCTATTTCTTAAGTGCGTTATGAAGCGGTGAGTTTATATAAATACTGCGTAACAGTGATAGCCTCCAAACTTCAGGGTTGCTTTATATATTGCGGTGACTCAGGGAGGCTGTTGGCAACGGAGCGGCAGCTCTGCAGCACCGGGGGCTGTGGGCGGGCGGTGGAGTCTTCTAAATACATCACATACAAACTTTCCGAAAAAGTCAAAACGCGATTTGAATTGAATACAGTTTTATTCCTCCTGCCGTGGGGTTTTGGGGCTCCCTCTAGCGGGGAATTTTAGCATTAGGAGCTTTTCTTCGGGGCTTGTTCTGCTCGGAGAGTTCCAGAGCTGAAAGACAAGATGGCTGCGAGCGCCTCTGGGGCCGGAGCTCCTCCCGCGCTTCGGGCCGGGCTGTTGCCGTGAAGTTAAGAGAAAAGTTAACATCCGCTATGCCCCAACGCCACGGCTCTGGCAGGGCTCGCTCCAAGGGAGCGACCGCGGCCTTTGCTCCAGCCGGTGCTTCTCAGGGCGCTGCAGGGCTGTTTCCCCGGGCCCCGGGGTGTTTCCCGCCGCCGGCGGTGAGGGGGCGGCGCGGCCCGAGCCCGCCCCGGGCCGTGTGGGCCGCGCCCCGCGCTCGCCGGCCCGCGGCGGGAGGCTGAGGCCGCCTGTTAACTGCAGATTTTAAAAGTCTTTACTCCTATTGTAATGAAAACCGTTTATTATTAAAATGGGAAGCGTTTTAGGGACCTCCCTTACTCTCGATTGCTTCAGAGGAAATATTTTGTTGTACAAAGGACAGGATTTTTTTTTTTCATTCCCCCCCCCCGTTTTTTAGTCTGTTACTTCCCGCTTCTCTTGTGTCAAAGCAGGCGAGTCAGAGATGAAAATGGATTATTACTGTGCATTTATACCAGTCTTAATTTTTAGTTTCCTTAGTACATTTTTTTGAGATTATGTTAATATTGCTTTTAATTATGCTTTTTAAAATTAATGCGTTTGATACTTATTTGACCAGATAGTGCCCTGCTAAAGCTGGCATTGCGCGGGGAGTGTGTGCTTGTCATCCGAGATGTGTGTAAAACACCCGGGGAGTTCCTGCAAGGAGAAATGGTCGTCTGGGCTGCTGAATACTGAATCCAGCAGTTATCTTAGCTGCAAAAGTAATTAACTTTGATTATTTTTCTTCTTATTATACTGGCACAAAATGAGAGTGGGAAAATATCACTGAAACAATTAAAACTGGCAGCAAAAAATAAGAGGGCTTTTTTTCCTTCCCATACCTCCAGCATAGTTACATTTATAACTGAGTATGTGTCTCTTGTGGTCTCGATTACATCCTGTGTTTTTAGCTGGCAGCGTTTCCTCTGCAGAGGCCCTGTTCTGTATGCCAGCATACATTTCTGTGTATATTAAAAGAACAGAATCAAGATGAAATAGTAAATGAAACTAAATCCCCCCACCCCCCGAAAAGTGAGGGTTTGATACTAATGCTTGGCACAAAATAAAAAGAGGTGTATCTACCGTCATGTTTCTTTTTCTAAAAGCAGGGAGTCTTCTAGCTTTGTGTTGTCAAAGAAGATGGAGCAATTAGTTTAAGTCATCAAATGTGTTCCACAGACCTCTCCCATTCTTTAGTATTTAAATATTTGAAGTCTGTATTTTTTTCAGTAGTGTTTTCTGAAAATGGAGCTTGGCTGCAAGTCCTCACCTACAGAAACATCTCTTTTCAGTTTGCATTGAAGCATTTTTGGAACAGTGAGCTCTGCTAACAGCTGTGTTCAATCTTGAGTAAAATCACTTCCTGAAAAAAGTGAAATTAAACTTAATATACAAGCTTGCTTGGAATATAATACCATGGAGTTAGGGAACTTTGTGATTATGAAACTGAATCCTTTCACCCTGCTGAGGTAATTTCTTGTAAATTGTACACTATGGAAATCTTTAATCAATGTCAATGTTTTTAAAGCTAAAATTCATACGATTTGAATGTGCTTTTTATTTCCCCTCACACAGAGAGTTTGGTGGGTTTGCTTGTTTTATGTTTTAAAAAGAATTTTCTGCTGTGGTTGTATGAGGTAGGAGAAGAGTTAGGGCACATAGAATGGCACTGTTACCTGCCCTAAGTGTTTGGCACCGTAATTCAGGTCATGAAAAGCATAGGACTGATCAAAAAAGAGAAAGATGCATCTGATTCTGTAAAAAAACCCAATTACAAATCAGACTGTTCTTCAGTTTAATACTGCAGTGTTACACAGAAGAGATGGGAGAGGTTTAGTACTTTTTAATGCATTTAACATGAAATATGAGATTCTTGATATATTTTTGCTGTGATTCAAAGGTAGAATTTGAGCTCACCTGCGTATTGGTGAGCATCACCCTTGTGGTATAGACTGAAACCATGGAATAATGCTCAGCTCACAGCCAGACTTAGGCCCTTGAGACTGAACCCCACCTTTTGGAGACCACACTGCTCAAGGCACAGGAACTTCAAGAGGCAAAACAGAACGAAAAGCATCCATGAACTGAAGCAACGTGTTAGAGTTGTTGACACAAGTCTATTGTTCATGAGACTTCATGATCCAGGGCCTTAAAAACGAGACCAAAAAGACAAGTCACCAAACCCAAACTGCTCAATTGTTTTTAATTAGAGGAATGGAATTTTTGAATCCTTACAAGGGCTGAGCAGCTGAGTCTGTCATTGAGACACTCCAGTAAAACCGTGCCCTAACTGTGCCTAATTCTGTGGGTACCTAAGGACCAAAATACACTCTGAGTGTGTTTCTGCATTCAGTAGTTTGGAAACAGAATGGAAAAGATTCAAATGTGATTTTCTTATATTTGTGGTGAATGCCATAGCCACAGGCTACAGAGTTTATTCCTCTTCTTCCTTACTAGCATTACTGCATTACTTTATATAAATCTGTGGCCATGTTGATAGCAGAAATTGAGAGAGATCCATTCCTGGGTGTTCAAGGCAGCAGGCGCTAGAATGGGGTGTGAGTGCTGGCTCCAGGTTGAATTTGGAACTCCTCTTTCAATGGGGTATTCCAAATGTTTGTTTCTTCTGCAGCTCCTCGCATGTATGGTTTTCTTCAGAAGCATGAGTGGTTTCTGTTCCCTTTCCCTTCACTCATGGCATGAGTAACCTGAGGGCATACCTTGGAGCAGGAAATTCCAGGAGGGGGAAGGCCGCCTCCTATGTGTTACAATAGCCAAGTGACTGACAAAGTGCCATTTGACTTCTCATGCTGTCAGCTTTAAAGAGAAGCCATCCTGTCAGCAGAGTGTTGCTTTAAAATCAAATTTCACTTCCTAATTTACCGGGATACAACAAGAAAAAAGACAGTTTACAAAATATTGTAAAATCTTACCTGGTGTGAATGTGGTGGGGTTGTGTTACTGCTTTACATGCTGTTTTACATTATGTTGGATTATCTGAATTCTTCTGTGAAAAACATAGGTATAAATTGCAGTCCAAATATTTGTACAAAAAATACCCATTGGAAATTTTATTTTAATGCAAATAAAAATAATTGCTATCACCCCAACTGAGTTCAGTCATAGTGCTTAAGGAACCAGAGGCTATTCCTTAGGGCTTTGGTTGACTTATGGTTGGAACACCATATTTGGGTTGGATTTCTTGTAAAATGTACAATGCATCCTCATCTGCTGGGTGATAAAGCCCTCTTGGGAACAGAATTATTTTTTTCTTAGCACTGTTGCTCTTTATTTTATCCAAATTCTTGTAACTAAAATTAACATTTAGACCACCCCAACCATTCCTTTTCGTTTTGCCACCAACAAAAGAGCATTTTTTTCATTCCTGGTCCAGATTGTTAAGATGCCCCTGAGGACCTTTGTTTACAGTGTCTTCTCATTCTTTTTTTTTCCTTGACATTCTCCCCTCCCTCCAGCAGTGAGATACTAATTAAAGAGAGGACACAGTGACCCTGGGTTGTTTAGAAGTCACAGGGGAGTGGTGGTGGCACAATGACAAAACCATCCCTGCAGGAAGTAATCAGGCTGAAGACCCAGCACAATAGTCACTTCTATCACCTGAAAAACCCCTTCAATTTGGAGATCCATCCCAGAAGCAGATTTCTTTTCCCTTTAATATAGCATCTTCATTACAAACAGAGCCTCCATATCTCTGCGTGTCAGTCTGTTTAACTGGGTTATTATACAAGTATTGGTTTTCTTAAACAATTACTGAAAAATATTTCTCTTGATAGAGTTTGTAAAGTAAAAGCAATGTTAAGAATAGTATGTTAGAATGCATCATCACATTTATGTTTAATTTCAAGGAAAAAGCAGTTGGTTATCTTTATAACACCCAGCAGGATTATGGTCTTATCTAGTATACAGGAATTTTGCACTTTTATGATGACTATTATTACTTAATTACTAGCTCATCGAGACTTGCGGTGTTTTACGAGCACCTAGCACCAGAGAAATCCAGGATTCATTCCCCACTGGGTTTTGTAAACGGGACCAAAAAGTCATTTTGTATTGACACCTGTGAAAACAAGATTTCTGTTTACCCAGAGCACTCAGCCGCAGGGCATTTCCAGTGTAAGGTGAAGGCTGGGCCCTGCCGAGCTCTGCGGGCAGAGCCATGGAGGCTCTGGTGGAATGTTAGTGCAGCCAGTCAGAGACATCAGCAGGCTCTAGGCTTAGCCCTCAGTCTTCAGCGTTATCTCTACTCTCTTATCTTGTACCGTTAAAGAATCCAGCTGATTTCAGTAGCTCTCCACTTGGGCTGGCCTGCAAATCAGATTGCAGCACTGAAGTTAGCAACATGATACCCATCATTCCATTACATGGAAAAAAAATCCCACTGTCTGCAAGCTGGGTCAGACTGCAGACAACATGCACTTTAAAATGCATAATTAAGGGATTTTTTGATTTTTATTCTTATGGATTTTTTTTCCGATTAAAATAAAAATTATCTAGGAGAAACATTTAGAAGAGTCCTGCATGAGGCAGAGAAGAGAACACCATTGTGTCTTATTTCACAGCCTGAACTGATCAGTGTCTTAAAAATAATCTTTTAACTGAGGTTTTGTCTGTTTGGTTTTTTAACTAAGTATTCTTGGAGGTATGGTGATACCTGGAATAATTACAAGTTTTTAGTGTGCCTATTTCACTGAGCATCAATCTCTGCAATAACATTGATCAATTAAACATTGTTTCTTTAGCCCAATTTAAAGTTTTAAGGTAATTCAGGTATGGTAGACATGGATCCACTGGGTCAGTCAGTTCCACGTATCTAACACGCCTTTCACTTTTGAGTTAAGCTGTGTAAGAAATGTAAGGGAAAAAAAAGGCAGTATATATGTATTTACAATTATTTTGTAAAATTTTTGATTGTACCAGTCAAAACCATCCTGATCAAATACAAGGTTTTCTCTAAGAGTATCTGTATTCTAGATAGTAGGCACCAGAATTTTGATAACATTTGTTCTGTAAACTTTTTTCCTTCTTACTTTTTAATGACTTATTGATGCCTCAAAAATTAAGGTGCTGTCTGTTTCGATTGGCTCTTGCATCTTGGTCTTGCATCTTCAGGAAGGCACTATGCCCCAGTACCTAAACCATCCTGGAAAACAGATTGTGTCCCTCCCTGCAGTGACTCCGTGACCCTTCGCACCTACCCGCAGTGTGAGCTGGCTGTGTAACAAGAGACCCACAAAGTTATTACTGTGTCTGGGCAGCAGGAAAGAGCTAAGAGTATCGAATACTATCAAAACCTAACACTGACCAGATCGGTGCCTGCTGGGACTGTTTGGCTCTGCAGATGTGGCCCAGGTCCCAGGTCAGGCAGGAGCCCACACCAGCTGCCCTGCTGCTGCTGAGGCAGAGGGCACAGTGCAGGGCTTACACTGTGGAGGCAGCGTGGTACCTGGAGCCCGCCTGGAGCTCCTCGCAGCTGCCTGCCCTGGTCCTGCTCGCTGAATGCCGGCAGAGTCACGGCTCTGCAGCCAGGCGGGGTTTCTGGCACTGCTCAAGGAGCACATCCACTGTCGCTGATGCAGCAGGCACTGGCCTGGGTAGAGCAGGGGTGACCAGCATCCTCCCAGGTGCTGGCTTTTGGCTGTCTGGGCATTTGGACCATTTGTGGGAGGCAAAGACAGGCGTGAATGTAGTGACTGCCCATAGGAAAGAGCCTGCTTAAAATGGGAACATTGGCCTTTTGGGCACCACCAGGAACTGTGAGGTTGGAGTAGAAGGGAGGCAAAAATGTACTAAAAAGTGCATCCATTTGGGTAATCTGTTTCAGAGCAGGACAGATGTTTGAGATGATGATGAGGCACAGCTATTGCTGGACTAAAGTTGTCACCTTTCAAAAACTTGGGAGAAAGATGACATAGAGTTTGTTTTTAAAGTAACCTTTACCAAGGAGAGCTCATTTGTGCCAAGTTTTCACTGCATCATATCTTGAAGCTCATGCAGCTTTAATCCAACACAGAGTTTACTTGAACTTCATTTAATATCTCAGGGAATTACAGCATCATTGATTCCAACCAAAATGTGCCAGCCAGTGTTCTTGATATTGCTGTTGCTTATTGCACTGCCCATTTGACTGGATTGTTATTGTTCAGATTCCTTTCTGGTTTTGTAATGGCTGCATTTCACATTAAAATTCAATGGTTTAATTAAGGAAATGACTGAATAGGAAGTTACTGTAACCATTATTTCAGCTGTTGAAGAAAGATTTGCCCTGCACGTGAGGAAATTTGTGAACCTAAGCTTTTTGTTAAATGTGCAACATCTCCACATTATTTTTGAAACCACTGATATTCAGATTGATGAATCACACCCATTTTCCTTCCCTTTCTGGAGATTTATTAGTTTGTTTCCAAGTGCATAGTATACCACATCATCTTTCACTGAAGCATGGTTTTAAACAAGAGATTATTTCATTTACAAGTTTGAGATTTGAAGACAAAACTGAGGACATTCTGTGTTTGAAACGTCTCTCAAAATGAGAACATTTTATATGCAGCTACGTAAACCCCCGAGTAACTGCTTGCTTTCAGTTTTGAGCCTGGTCAGGGCTCTGCAGTCAGACTGCATCTTGATGTTGCTGTTCCCTTGGCAGTTGGGTGGGATTTAGAAGTTCTGCCTCTTTTCCCAAATGTAGCCAATCCTGTTGCATTACAGCGGCTCTGCATGAGAACATTGGGGAAACTTATATATGGATATCTACAGATGTAAACTGTATCAGTTTTCTTTTCCACTTCATAGCACACCCACACAGAGCAGTTGATTCAGTCCCGCTAAGGAGTGTGGCAATGTCTGCTTTGATGGGTGGAATAAGTGTCTGGCGTGGTTGTGCAGAGGGAATGCTATGGCAGGAAGAGACATCTATTAAATCAGGTCTGCTACAAATGAAGTCTCAGTGAAGAAAAGGAGCTCACATCTGTTCAAGTAGCCCCAAGTCCCCATTCTGCCAAACGGTGTTTATTGGTTTGATCAGCTACCAAATAATTGCAGTGGTACATTACATTTACTACAGTAAATAGTATTAAGCACTATCTGTCTTCAGAAGCCTGGAGTTTCTCAGCTTGAAGAGGCAGGGTTTCCTCTCCCCCCCTACCCCCCCATGTTTACTTTATAGTTTACAGTTCAAGAAAGAAGCAAGAAGGAGGAGTAGTCCAGCACAAACTGAGATCTGTAGGTAGATACCATAAAATAATTTCCATTGTAGGGTGAGCTGCCTAGCAAGCAATCGACAGTGCCAGTCAAGAAGTATTGGTGGTTAATGAGGGGCACGTTGCCTGGCTGGTTTAGTATTTTAACAAAAGAAGTTCTAACAAAGTTTTGATTCAACTCGAATTTTATCAGGCAAACATAATGGGAAATCAGTATTTAGAAAATTTTAAATATTTAAACCAACTGTAGTTAAGGAATCTGAAATATAGATTATAAGAGGATGTACTATTTTAAATGGCAATGTTATGGTAATACATTCTAGAATTAACCTTTTAGTTAATTTAAGACTGCCTTTTGTTTTGTTAAAAAATTAAAGGTCGTCTACAGTGGTGACATTTTAAAGACTTTACCTGATTTTTTTAGTGGAAATAAACAGATTTTTTCTGTATCCTATGATGACATTGGTAAAAACTACAGCAAGGAAGCCCAACATAAGTTGTTATTTATGATGCTGCTTAGGCTGATTTATGGCCAGGTATTACATATTTTGATACAAAATATGTAATATTATTGTTTTGTTTTTTTTTTTTTAACAAAGATGCAAACTGGGCTTTATTTTGCAGTTTAAGAAATTTTTATCTCAAATACTCAGCTTCTCCTATTTTTCTTTTTCATTCTATGAGAATGAATAAAGCAAAATCTGGTCAAATCTGCTTGTGAAACTAAGGCTTAGCCCACTGAGTATAGTCACCAAGGGATTCATGCAGCTCTCTTGTCTTTTTTTCACTCTGGCTTAGATCCTGCAAAATCATGTGCCTACATGATTTACACCCATGAACTGTCATATTGTATGTCATCACTAGGAAAAAAAGGTTTATTCTATCTCAAGTTACCAAATACTGAATCAGATTTAAGAAAGTCAAAGACCTTATAGTCTCAGAAAAAGTTAGAAGTTAGTTACCGGTGGCAGGAGCAGTTGAAGTTAGTATTACAATATCAGGATTTATCTTTACTCATATCTCCTGTCATTACATTTGTAGTTGATTTCAGAGCACTCCTTTTTCTCTGGGTAATGTAATTTCCATATATGCACACACAGAAGTTAATGGTGTGCTTACACAGTCTGAGGCACTGTTGGGAACAACCCTTCTGCAGAATGAAGTAGCAACTTTAGTGGAAATATAATGAATAAGGGGATTAAAATGGAAGCATTTAGGCATATTTAGATTTTCAACTTTCATGTATTTTAAGTAATGTCTGTAATTCTGATGAAAATTCTTCTTGAGTTGTGAAACAGTGGGCTCTACTCAGAAAACAATCTAAAATTCCTTGGATGCAAAATGTATTTTTTCACTTAGTGCAGAATGTGATTTATATAACATCTCAGCTGACATGATCTGACATGTTTTTATGAATTCCTTTGCAAGGCAAAAGTGCCTCTAGTTGCAATTTATAGTAATGAGACTGTCTGCTGTAGAGTAACTGATTACAATGGAGGTATAAGAAGCAGGCATGTTTGCCTTTCCAACTCATTACCCATTCCTTGCTTCTCAAGTACCTAAGCCCGTGTTCTGGAGCAGTGGTATCTGTGGGTCTCCAAAAGCATTCTGTTTGTCCAAACACAGTTTTGTGTACTTCTCCAAATATAGTCAGATGGAATTTTGGACTGGAGTTCAGCTAATTGGGTTGAATACTATATCTGACAGATAAATTTGAAAAATACAACAAAGCTCCATCTGTAAACAAATTATGTAAACAAACATTTACAAGAAAACTTCTCAATGGTCTTTAGAATAGTGAGTGGTAAATTGGGTCTTAGGGTCAAAAGCAATATTATGATAGTGCCCAGTTGTCTTCATTATGTACTTATGGATTATATTAGGGGACAAATGGAGCAGGTCCTGAAGTGGGCAGTTGTGGTTTTGATGGATAAATAGCAAAAGCCTCATGTGTATGCATGGGCATATATCCACAGATTCATGTTAAAATATTATTGAGAAAATTATCCAAATCTAAGTCCTGCTAGAGTAAGATCATCTTATTTCCTCCTGGTAAGTACTCATAGAAAGTTCCTGTAGCCATTTGCTGAAGTAATTTTTGTCTTAGAGCCGCATTCAGCAAACACAGCTGGGAGTTTTGCTCTTCTGAGAAATGAGTGTAGCAAGCTGTACTTGCAAGCACGGAAACATTGTGAAGATCTGGCCCCTGGGGAGCTTAGTGCAAAATTCTTTTTGAACATCCCAGAATGGAGAAAATCCTGACTATGCAGAGGCTCTGACAGAAGCTGCAATAGTGGAAGATAGGGGGAGGAGTTGCCAGGGCAGTGAAGAACTTCAAAGACCACTGGAACTAGGGGCGAAAGTTCAGCCTAATTCTTGTGTTATCTGAACTCGCTCACCCACCTCTCTTACAGCGCATCTGCATGACACCTCTGGGTCTGGTTGTTGCAATAACTTCACTTTTCTGGAATATGACTGGAAATGTATTCTAAAAAAAATGGCTGTTGTTTGGTTGAAAATGTTTTGAGTGAAATTCCATGAGGGAGGCCTAGACTGAGTGAAGCCACCCAGCCTGCTCCCAGGAGGGACACACACCTTCCCACCTTGCCTTCCCCCAGCTGTGTGCCCCTGCCACTTAAGCTGTGAGGGTCTTGTTAGACACCTCAGTGACCCAACTCAACTCCCTGCCATGGCAGAAAGAAAAGCTGCTGGGCTAGTGACTTGAATCAGTAAGCAAAAGGAAGAATGGATTAAGCAAAGGGCTCATAGCCATAAAGCTAGAGCAGGAGGGGGGAAAGGAATAGAAGCTTTCTTCCTTTTCAGCATCTCTGAGCATTAAATATATTAAGGAATAAACTCAGTAAATCACAGAAGCACAGTGAAAGTGCTTTCATTCTGGGTGAAATCTGGGACTTGCTGGTAAATCTATTGATCAGACCAGGATTTCATTTCAGGTTTTATCTTTGATTTATGTGCATTGATATTCGTGAGCAGACCTTTGAAATATGGTTGGGCAGTGTCTGATAAATACTTTGAATCCAACTCAAGAGAATGTGTTGAAAACAACTCTAAGAATCTATTTACCTAAATAAATGTAAAACTTAATTATGATGCAATAAAATATTTTCCCACCATGATTTGTGCTGCTGCCAGCCCATGACACTTAGTATGGAACATTAGTAAATAAGTCTATGAGTTACTCCCTGAAATAAATTGTCCTAGCCATCTTGATTAATTTACTGATTACTGAACATAAATATTCAGATCATATCTGAATATAAATTACAGAAACTCAAATGCTTATGAAGACACAGACTGGGGGTAGCAATGCAGTTGGTTGCTAGTTTAGCTCAGAGCAGAAGTGGCAAAACCCCCTGTTTGCAGCTGATGGATAGGCAGCGTGTCAGAAGATGGCTTTGGTGTTCAGCTGCTTCTTTTCACCTGTCTGTGGTGCATCAGCCACACCCTACACCTTCAGGATCCTATAGCCCTTAGGGGAAGGGCTGCCTCAGCAGGAGCTGCACCCTTCTTTCACCTCTGAGGGTGGGCTCTGCAGGTTACGGGGCTGTGGGGAACCTACCAATGGCAATGCTGAGTGCCCTGATGGTGGAGGTCTTTCATTGCCACGAGCCAGATGACCTTTATGAGCACTGAATTTACATAGGAGGAAGAATTTTCTTGTTCTGAAGATGTATCTGTTGATCACTTTGTTCTGTGCTATGTTGATGTTGTGGAGGTGCTGCAGATGTAGCAAGTACACAATTTCAAAATTCAGAGGGGTAGAGCATATACTTTTAAAGGAAAAATACAATTTACAGCTTTTTTGGCAGACCGAAATACATAATGCCTCTTAGAAATGTAAGCTATTCCAGGTACTTCAGGAACTATTCTATCAAGTTTTATGTGGATGTTTTTATTTTAAAGATATTGAAAATGAGATAAGATTAAGGCTCATTATTGAACGTTTGCTTAACTTCTGACACGACTTTGTTTCTTCACTTTGTACTCTAAATTAGGTCATTAAAATCAGATTGTGCATTATAAACAAACATGTTTGTATTTATAGGTGATTAGAAAACAAACACAGAGGGTAAAGGCTATAATTTTGAAACAGATAAAATTTATATGCCTCTTAGAAATCTATATGTAAATTAGTTTCTCACACTCCAGCTGAGATCATGTAAGTGGACCCCAGAGAGCTGGTACAGTGTTGATGGTGTACTCAGGGGAGCTGGAGCACTGTAAAGACATTTGCAGGTCAGAAATGAGGTTAATTGACAGGGAAATGTGTGAGGACAGGAAAAATTTGCACAGTGCTTGTCAGTGGGTAGGGCTGTCAGTTCTTCCCTTGGCTACTAGTATTTGTCGAACAAACATGACAGGACTTAATGTCAGGGAAAGGGGAAAAAAAACAAGAGTCATCTTAGGACAACAACTTTGGAAAGAGTGGTGTTTTGTGGTTTTGTCCCAAGGTACCCACATGTATGCACCTACTGTACACAGTCCCCCGTCTGCCTCGTTGCTGCTGCTGGTGAGCCTGCTGCCTGCAGCAGAGCTTTGCAGAACAGGACCTGCTCTGGCTTTCCTCGGGTATTCCTCAAGCCCATGCTTGAGTGTGCGAGCCTGATTTTGCACTACTGATGACAACTCCATCTTTTTGATGTATCATATCATACATGACTTTCTCTGTCCTCTTCCTTTTTTTCCATGTGTGTTATGATTCCTGCCTGCTCCTCTTGGCATTAGTACCAAATTTGCTTACAATGCAAATAGTGCCTGTTTCATTCATGGATTCAGAATGTATGTCCCTATTTTTAGATGTGCAAAGACCAGGCAAGAGGCTGATTTTTTTTTTTTCCTATTGCAGCAGTGCACTGATAAATCTGAAGCTATTCCTTGGCCTTAGATTAAAAAAAAAAACAAAAAACCACCCATAAAAAACCAACACACAAAAGAAAATAAATTATGTCTGGCTGATTTGTGGTCACACCTTCCACTCTATTATTGTGCAGTGATTTCTTTTCATTGTCATTAACTGTTCTCAATCCAAACAAATTTTAATTGTAGGAGTCTTTAAATTTCTTTCTTATTTCTAAAATTCTCATGAATAGTAAGCATTCAAGCCTGGTCAATATGGTGAACAATGTCACAGCAAAAATGCCACAGCACATCAAAATTGAACATACTGTGGCTAGAAAGAGCATTTTTTCTGGTTAAAAAACTGGAATATATGACCCTGCTTTAGAACCTCGCAAAGTGAAATTTAGAAAAAATGTTTGTGTATTTCCAGATTTTGCTTCTTTTATTAATATTTGTATTAAAATGTTAATATGTAAATATATAAAAATCAAATAGCTGCATGGAGTAATTGTTTTCTAGAAAATACTTGGTGAATATTTTTGCTTTCTTTTTCTATTGTTCCATAAATTTATCCTGCACAACATGTAAAAATGCACAATCAAAAAAGCATGTCAAAACAGCAAGCTATTCTTAGTAGTCTCTCTTAAAAAAGAAATATTATCCAATATAATGTTGATGAACTTTCTACATAGTTAATAACAAAACAGAAAAAGCAATATGCTTTGTCATTTTGGACAGACTTTATTATTTTATTCTATAATATATTCGGCAGCTGTTCACACACTTCGACTGCTTTATAGTTTCAAACAAGTGTCTGGCAACATTATCAGGCTAATAGCAGAAATGAGATCTTTAAGAGTCATTTCACTTCATTCCACAAATGAGGATTGGATTTTGTCTTGTGTTTTCATTACTGATTATGAGCAACCTCCTTACATTTCTCTTACATAGTAATCCTTTACAGTAATTATGTTTCATACTTGTGCTTCCCAGAATATACAGGGTATATTTAGGAAGGGCATTTGTTTGACAGTGGAAGTGCTTCTATAAAGAAGTATCTTGTCCTGTCTCTCAAATAATAAATAGTGCTTTCCATAATATAAAATGCTGGCATGGCATTAGCAGGAGATTGTGTTGCTCACTATGTTCATATTCTTAATACCAGTCATCAGTGAAGGAATGGCAACAATTATGTATAATTGTGCAATTTATATTAAGTGTCTTTCCAAGAACGTTTAAGGAAGCATGGAAGGAATGAAGAGCAAGCCAAAATGAATAGGAGTCAAAGCATGTCACTGGAGGTACAACCCCAGTGTCTGCAGCAGATGCATTCTGTGAGCACTGCAGGGAGCACAGGACTCTTCTTGTTTCACAGTGAGCTGTTGCATTTAAGGGAAAAACCTTAGCAGTAGAGATGATGGGAAAATCAGAGACAGGTTGGAGGACTCCCAGAGAGAATGAGCTGATGCATTCAGATAAAAAAAAAATGTTACAGTGACTGTGCACAGATATTTCATAATGAGTGATAATACGACTTTGTTTTTTTTAATATTCTAGTGTAGAGTGTAAGTAATTGGGTACTTTGGTACCAGTATTTGAAATGGTACAGCTGGAAAAGATTATTTGTTTTCCCTTTTCAGATAATCATGGAGATTTTTTTCTTATTGTTGAATATATTCATGTGAGTATTTTGAAGACTGCATTTTTAAACAGCAGCTTCTCATTGTGTATGCAATGCCTCACTCTTAGGAGATCATATACTTCTGCAGAAGTCATTGTTTCATAATAATTTTAGTTTTTTAATAAAAAAGAAAATTTACAGAAGATTTTCTAAAGAAAGTATTTGGGATGTTCAAAACATTACTATGTCCCATTTCTACTGACCTCTCCTCATCCTCACTTAGCTAGATTTCTTTCATACCTGCATTCTGGGAATACTTAAATAAAAACAATTAATTATGAGATAATTTATCTCTGAGGGAGCTTCCCATGTAACAAAGTTTACTCTGTTGCTTTGGTTGTTAGAAATTCTTTTCATGCTTTCAGTTCTCGTAGATGAATTAAAGCCAAAAATTAAAATTCTACTTCTGTATGATACTCAGCTTCACGTATCCCTTTATTAACACTTTACAGGAAATGTTTAATATCTCTCAAATATCTCAAAGTTCAGCCCTGCATTCTGTTTCCCTGGCTTGCATAGGGTATTTAAAAGTATTTTTGCATTGTTGTGGCTCAGCTTCCTGCCTACTCTGGTTTTTGTCTTTCTCCATATGACCACGTGTGGTGCGAGGATGGATGCTCAGGGAACTCAACAGTGTGGCAACAGTCTCCTCAGTACCTCAAGGTGGGGAAATGAGCTGCCCACAGTCACTTTTCCACTAGTGGGTCTTCAGAAGGCCCTGAAGTGGTCAGGAGAGCAGAGTTGTAAGGAAATTCAGGAGATCCAGTCTGGACTCACAGGGGTTTGCAATAGTCTATAAGTTTCCCATTTAAAGCAGATCCAGGGCTGAGAGACCATCTGCCCTGCAGAGGCACTGAATGCCCTCAGGGGAAATAGCTACTTTGGTTGAATTTTGAGATAAGTAAGGGAAGCCATGAATTTGATTTAGAGCAGAAATGGTAAAGTAGCAGCTTGAATGCGTAGAACTGTTTTTAAAATAATGGCTTGGTTTTGCCAGTCTACTGTTTGTTAAGATTGATAAGCATTACTGGAAAGATTCTTGAGTACTTTCAGTGGTCTCCAGGTTTCCAGACAAGTCTTTCTTTCTGTATTTATAAACATTTCTCTGCAAACCTGCAAGCTAACAAAACAGAACATGTAAATTGCTACATTGTATTTCTGAAATGCACCAGAGCTGCTCATAAGTTTTCCTTTTTTTTCCTGAATAAGCAACTCTAGGTAATTTAAAGAAGCTCTGAATGATTTATAGAGGAGCCACTCTTAGACCCTGTGGTCACCTTTTTCCCTTAGGATCAAAAGGAATTGCTCATTTATAACTGCAAGCAGCAATATGGCCTGGCTACCTGCAAGTCTGTTCACACCTGTTGTATGCAATTAATAACAAAGTCCTTGAAAATATGATTTTTATTACCATATTTGCATACGTTTTACAGATTAGGCATCTCAGTTTTGGCATTGCTACGTCAGTAAGACTGAGACTGTTCTTTGCAAACAAGGCATGCTTTTTGCATCTCAGAAAATATGTAGGAAAACTGTTGTCAGTACTTGAACTGATATATCACTGCACAAGTACTGAAAAGTCCGGGCACTTATCTTGAGCTTTATAAACATAATCTCAAGTACAGGGTTTTACAGAGAAATAATTTTGCCTATGTTCGGGAGTAAGAGCAAAGCAGCTTTTCCATATGAGCATAGCTGCAGATTGGAAGGGACCTCAGGGGATGTCTAGTCCAACCTCCAGCCCAAAGCAGCATCAGCAAAATGATCAGGTCAGGTTGCTTTGGGCTGTTTGCATTCTGGTCTTGGAAATGCGCAGGAATGGAGAGTGCACAGCCTCTCAGAGCAATGTCTGTCTGTCCTGATGTCCAGTCAGAAACTTGCTTGTTTCAATTTAGCTCTGCTGTCCCTTTCTCTCCAGACACACTGCTGTAAGGAGTCTGGCTCTGTGTTCTGGTAACATTGTCAATTTATTGGAAGGCAGCTATTTCCCTGTTTGAGACAAAAATGGAGACAGATTAATCAAGCCTTTTAAAAACAAGAGATAATGTTGATAGGCACATTAGCACTTAGGAAATTATATCAAGTTTTCTTCCCAGAAAATTATATAATGAGTTTTTCCTTAACAAAAATAAATAATAAGATACTATTAGATTGTGATCTAATAGATGTTTACAGTATTATATTTGTTGTTATGTGTTTTCCTAATATGTTAGGAAAGAGAGTACTAGTAACTGAGAGAAATGGGCCACGTACTGAATCTAAGAGAGGAAAATCATGTCCAAATCACAGGAAGCCTTGGGACGTGTGACAGCAGAAAGAGCAAGACAGCAGCATTTCAGAGACTGCTTTGGAATATTCTGGAGAGCCTTCCCTGGTATGACAGTGACTGAGACCCAATCGAGCATACAGTGTTTACATCCCTCCAGCCTCTTCCCTGGGGGGTGGGGCAGGAAGAGGAGAGGAGAGGGAAGGAAGCAAGGGATGATTGATGGTTTTTGAAAAGCTTTTCCCTGCGAGGGGAAGGTGTGGTCACTATACACATCTCCAGCTAACAAAGCCTCCCGTAGGTGGAGCAGACTTAAGCTTTGTCACCCCTTTCGGGTGACTGCAACACTGTCCAGAAAATATTTTTCTTGTTTTTCAGTTAAGAATAGAAATCTGAGCAGGAGAAGTAGCCTGTCACTGTTCCAGTTTGTACTGCTTTAAGACAGTTCTCCAGCACTGAGTCTGATTGTGACATCTGTGACCAAGGGTTCTGAAATAAGTCAGATCGACTGCTGTGTGTGGCACATCTCAGGAAGGCATGAGCACACAGCTACATTTCTGTCAAATCAAGCCACAGGTAGATGAATGTATTAAGCCAATATAATCCAGTACTGCTGCCAAAACAAGCACTCACATCCACCCTCTTGCCCCTGCCTATTTTTGCTCCCTGCTACCTCCTCCATTACATTAGCACGAGCAGCAGCACAGCCACATGCTGAACCCAACAAAGGAAATGATCTGGAAAAAAATTAACCTCATCAGAGAGAAAAAAACAAAAGGTTTCACCCAGAATCAGTTGCTAAACTGTTGCTTTTTCAGCATTGATGCCAATTGATGTTGTTGTGAAGCAGGCATGAGGCCTTAACCAGGCCAGGGAGTCTGAATTTATCCTAGCATTAAGCCTCTGGCATTAGCTTTATGCCAGCAGTGGGAATACGAATGTTCCAGGATCCAACATGAAGTTAGGGTAGTACAGACAGACAGTACCTGACCTGACATAAAGTCTGCTGGTACAAACTTATTCCATCAAATAATTTCCAGTGCCAGTGATCACCATGTGGCTGCAGTGCTTTTCATCCAATACTAGTAGACCTTAAACTTGTGTTATCAAATTGAGGCCAAATGGAATGAGATACGTTTTAGGACTTGAAAGAGAGAAAAAAGGAAAGTTATGCAGAATGTAGTTCTGCCAAGTGTTGATGCTTTCCTATTGTTTGCTGTTTTCAGATGGACTTTGATCTATAGTAGAAATATATTAGGATACCGAAATACTTAGAGATTATTTCTAGGGAAGTCAGTAATTGAAGATTGTATGTTTTTGTAAATACTAGCATTTTCAGTTGTTATTTGGCTTTTCAGTAATGAACTACCTGGCAATTTTCTGTTTCTCCCCAGCTGTTTCCTATGGCCATGTTGGGGTGTATGGGATCGGGGCCACCGTATTGTCAGAAAGAGGAAGAGAAACCAAAAGGTGCCTGATGATGCATGTCCGTGGCAGAAGTTCTTCTACAGTGTCACTGATCAGTCAGTGGCCTGACAGAGCTGTAGCTCTGGACTTTCTTAGAAACTAGATTGTCAACATCAGTGGGTAATGTAAATATAGTAATGTAAACAGTGCAGAGTACCAGGAGTGAAGTTGGGGACTCCTTGCCTCCCTATGTCCCTGTTTCAGAGCCTAAGAACTGTAACGTTTCCTAGGCCTAAATTTCGCGAAGAAACTTAAGAATTTCCCCTCGCTTCCCAAAGCTGCCTTGAGGCACTGCAGAGGGCTGTGACCGGATGTTCCTCCCCCCTCCCCATCCCTAGTCAAGAAAAACTTAGGAGAGTTAAAGGGCGCAGTGTTTGTCGCCTGGGAGCGCTCAGCCCCGCGGTCGGGGGGTGCCCGAGCCGCGGCTGTCCCCGCAGCGGCCGGGGCTCCGCGGGCTGTCCCGCTGCGGCCGCTCGGGGGCCGGGACCCCGCCGGGCGCGCCCCGCGGCGGAATGCGCGGCACGCGGGCCCGCCGCCCCCCCGCGCCCCTCTCCGGCGCAACCATTGCGCGGCGCGGGGGGGTCCGCGCCCGCCGCCCCGCTCCGCGCCCCGCCTGGCGCCGCGCCCCGCTCCGCGCCCCCCTCCCCGCGCGGGACGGGACGGGGCGGGGCGGGGCGCGAGCTCCGCGCCCGCTCCGCGCCTCCCCGCCGCGGCTCGGCGCTTCCCCGCCCGCCCCCTCCCTCTGCTGGGCGGTGGTTGAGGCCGGCGGGAGGTGGGGCCGGGCTGGGCCGGGCCGGGCCGGGCTGGGCTGGGCTAGGCTGGGGCAGCCGGCGGCGGTCAGCGGGGGCCCGTGGATGGCAGCCTGGGCGGCCGCCGCGGGGTAGGGTCGACGCGGAGCGGGGCCGGACCGGGCAGGGCGGAGGCCGAGCGGAGGGTTCGAGGAGCCGCAGCCGGCGGAGAAGGCACGGAGGCGGAGAGCGCCCTGCAGCCCCGCCGCGCCGCAGCCCGGCGGCCGCCAAAGTTGCTCCCCATCCCGAGGGGGAGCGGGGGATCAGGCGGGGCGATGATCTTCCCCAGCAGCAACAGCAGCGCGGCCGGCGGCGGGCGGACCCCCTATCGGAAGCAGGTGAGGGAGGGAAGTGTGCCTTTGTGGCACCCCCGCGTCCCCCCCGCAGCCCCGAGGTGCTGGGGGAGGAGTGGGGAGAGGGGTGGCGACTGGCGTGAGTTGCGGCTTGCAGCCTGCTCGCTTCTCGAGAGCTGGGATTTTAAAAAAGAAACTCTTTTCTCCTTTTTATTTTTTTTTTTAAATCTCCTCTGAAGAGCCGCGCCGTGACCTTGGCGAGTGGCGGGGCGGCCGCCGCCGGGTCACCTTCGCGGGGCGTGCGGGGCGGTGCGGGGCGGCCGCCGGGGGCCGGGCGGGTGCCGGCCCCGCCGGGCTCGGCAACAGGTTAGAGAGGACCCGGTGTCGCAACAGCGAAACTTGGGGCTGGATGTTTTTCACTCGCGGTGAAATGAGCGAGGGGAATCCGGCGCATTTTTTCTTTCAAACAACCCTCCAGAAAACCTCCGCCGCCCTTCGGGTGCGCCCAGCTCCCCCCGAGGGGGGCACAGGGGGACCCTGTGACATTTTATGGGCAGAGTGATCTCTTTGATAAGCTCGGAGCACTCGCGTCTATGGAGCTGTACTGAAAGAGGTATTTCTTTGTTTGTTTGTTTAGTCGCTGGAAATAAAATATTTGAAATAGTTGCGTTACAACCTTGCTGGGCCGTTTGTCTTTGGCTGCACTTTTTACGCACACAAGATGCAATGTTGGTATTAATCGTACATTATTTACTGCTTAGTGTGTTATTTTTCATTGACTCTTCGACTAAATTTTAAAAAAGGAACAAAAAAACCTCACATTTCACGTTAATGGGAAGGCATGCTCTGTGTGTCTGCCAGAGGGTAAATGGAGTAGAGGTCACTGACAAGCTGCCGGCTTGACAAAGCATGCCAAAAATACTATGGCAGGCTTCTTTCCAGGTGAGAAAAAAATCCTTCCGTGTCTGCTGCACTTAGTAGCTGAAACGAGTAATTTGACAGGTTCAGTCAGCAATACTGGGGAAGTTCGTCCCATTTTGCTTGGGGTCAGAATGCATTAAGGGTAGAAATAGGAAATCAGATATCACTGCTGCGTGCAGTGAAGGGTTTCATATAAGTTATGAGGACACAGGCTTGGAAATTTTGAACTCTTGGTGCATTGTTGGGGTGACACATGGTCTGTGTAGCTGACCTGCTTGACAGTGAAAGTTGGACTCATATTTTCTTGAAGCTGAAGTCAAAATTGCTATTTCCTTTCTCCTCCCTGTTATTTTATAGAAATATCTTTTTGATAAGAATCACTGGTGTGTTATCTCAGCAGCGCTCTGCAGATGCTGCCCAGCAGTGCATGGAGTTATCTTTGCATCTTGTAGTCAAAGTGTTCAAGTCCATACATAACAAAACATGCTTATTGTGTGCGCTGGTTTTGGTTTGTTGTTAATAAATGTCCTGGATACGCCCATGCTGATCATCTTGTCTGGTGCTCCTGCATACTTTATAAATGAAGCCAGTGCATCAGATACTATTTCGTGCTCTCCCTGAGAGGACCATTAATCAAGGAAGGCCCCTTGTGTGGCTGTGCAGGGTGTCGGGAGCGGGGCAGGGTGTTGGCAGGAGCCGAGGGCAGTGGGGCCAGGCCTCGTGCTGGCAGGGCTGTGTTTTATGTGCGGATGTGAGTTTGCCTGCTGCTCTGGAGCAGGCTGATAAGATGCTCTTCTTTTCACAGTGCACTCCTTAGATTCAAAGAGCTAAAAGGGCCGACTGAATCAGAAAAACAAACAGACCCTTTTTCCCCAATAGGCAGAGAAAGAAATGAATGCAGGGGTATTATGTGGGCTTAAGACCCTTGGTACCAAAGGTTTCTTTTGTTAGTGTGTAGCTATTCTCTGCTCTAAACACTTCCTACATAAGGAGCCGGGGTCTGTCCTTTTCTGCAGTTAAGTCCGTGGAAAACGCCTATTAGCTTCATTCATGTAGACTCACGTCGATTAGCCATTGGCTTTCTGATCTCCCTTTCACTCAGACTTCACCTGCAGGGGTGAGCTGATGTCAAACAGTGCTAAGAGTACTGCAAGCCTAATTTTTCAACCCTTGATAATTAAGAAAAGTTGAGATGGAGTCTCTGTGTGCTCTGTGTAACCGATATTCAGACAATTGCATTGTAGTTGAGCTTTAGCCTGAGACGCTGGGTACTGTTAGTGTAGGAAAAGTTCTCAACCAATGTCTCTAAAAGGAGTAACTGGATTTCCTATGCTAACAGTGTGTCATATGTGAAACTGAAACAATTTCAAGTAACTTATCAGGGAAGTTAAAATCTTTTGAGCAGCTTGTATGTCTCTGTTGGTATTTTAATACATATCAGAATAATAAAAGAGCACTTCATGTTTAGTATTATCCTGTTTCATTTTTAAGCATTTATAGCAGATTCAGTTGAAAAAATGAGTGATTCACTGATAAAAGGCAAAGTGACACTGACCTGATTTATTTTTAAGACATTGTAATATAATGTGAATTTCTACCTTAATTTAAAACATTGACAAAATGCCATATAGGTAGAGTAGGTTCAGATCTTTACCCATACTCTCTTTTTGTTTTCCCAAATAACTATGTTTTGTTTTGTAAACAAATGTGTGCCTATAATATTATGTTTGTTACCTGTTGTATCTACACTATGCAACTCTGGCATGTAGGAGCGAGTCAACAATTTCAGGTCAGATTTGACTGGCCTGATCATCTTCTCTGTTCTAGAGTACTTGTAAAAATACTAAAATGTGGTCTCTGCTCAAAAGAATTTCCTGCATTATGGAGAGACAGGCATATTAAAAATACTCTTACCAGGCTTAAAATTGAGATGTTGCTTATATGAGGGACAGCTCATCTGAGAACTTATTTGAAATGCAGGTGTAGATCTTGTTAAAGAATGAAAGCCACGCGATATCTGCAATAATAACCTATCACAACACTCATAGCCATACATCCTGTCTGAAAAAGGTGTAAGCTAAGACTTTTGCTATCAAGGTTATTCGAGCTATTGTAAAGAATGCACATGTGTGCATCTGTAATGAAAAGGAAAGAGAATGACATACAATACACTGCTTAATACAGGCTTTTTTAGCTCTTGGTCTGTTGAGAACAAGATGATTCTCTGTCCCTCCTCCCACTTTTGTCATTCTCATGTAAATCGGGAGGCGCTCCTCTGAAGTAAATATTTCTACACTCTGTAAAATTATCGTAAATGGAAAATTAGGCTTTCTCCTGCCATCTGCTCCTTGAATCTACAGAGCTACTCCAGCTATTTGATTAGGGATTTTAAATCGCTTTGTGTGGGGAGGTTCCTCTGCTCTCAGGTTTCTTGAAGAGGAAGCCAGAAGCAGCTCTGGAGGCCTGGGAAGGAGACGAGTGCAGGGTCCTACCAGCGCAGCCTGGCTGCTCAGCCCAGTGTCTGTGCCTTTTAACAGCTTTGCCCAGTAAGGGTGATTCTTGTTGCGTTTTGATGAGTGTAATGTTTGTCTTGCCAGCATGAGGAGATTTACATAGTTTGCTGCTTTTGAGAAGATTAACTGGGTGTAGCTGCACGTGAGGAATTTAACACCGATTTGAAATTTGGCCTGCTTGTGGAGGGACAGACAAAGCTTTGGATCAATCTTTTCATATTGCTCTGTTAAGTGTTGTGTCACAGATTAGGTTTTCTAAAAGTTGAAGGTTAAGGTTGGTTCCTAAGGACAGTTAAATGGAGAAAGCTTTTGCCAATCTCAGGCTAAAAACATAGATTAGCCTTTCACTCTGTCTATGGGTTTAACCTATCAAGAAGCTACACCTGTAATCCTACTTTAGGATTTCCCAGTTGGCGCTGTGTGTGGTGTCTGTGTGTGTGAGAAGGAACCTCATTAAATTCGCAAGACCTGGGCCTGGTCATAGCTGAGAACATGCAGCTCCACGGAGCAGTCTGTGCCCAGAGGGATGTGACACAACACCTCCTGTGTGTAGGGATGGTGCTGCCTAAGATGGAGCAGATAGCTGTGGTTACAGAAATACACGGGATTAGTTTCTTTTTGTTTCTTTCTCTCAGAAGTATGAGAATTGTAATTTTGTATCGCTGGCTTGAGGTGACAGACTATTTCCCTTTGCATTGTATACAATGTTAAAGGATTTACCTAGGTTTCACAGAACTGAGCTCCTATATTAGGTACCAGCTACTTTAATTTTTTAAGTGCATCTATAAGATTGTTTGTGAAGTTCTGCTTTATTCTCAAGAGAGCAAAACTACTCAGTCAGTGAGTTTCTAAACATGTACCAAAATGTGAATGAAAGAAATAAAAGGAAACACCTTATCTTGTTCAGGCATGATCTTATAGATTATAAAAAGTGATATAATTGTCTTATCTGTATTTGGCAATTTGAAGTTTTTGTTTAGTATTTCTAACAGGGTGAACAATATATTTTTGTCTCTTTGGAAGTGTTATTGTTTAAAGTATGTGTCTTTGCCATTTAGTTTCACATGGAAGGGAAGATAGAAGTCTGTGTCTTGAACATCTGCTGTTTTGTTTTGGGTTCATTTTTTTTTTTTCCCCTGAAACTTCCAACTGTTAAAAAAATTGCTTGAGTTAACACATTTCAGAAGAGTTAGATCCTTTAAACTGTAACTGCTGGCAGGGAGGAGAGGGGAAGGAAGGAAGGGAGTGGAAAATCCTTTCCTGCAAGCTTGAGATGGCTCCTAAAACATCCGCACAGTGCTGCAACCAAGTAAATAAAAATAATGATCATTTGACATTGTAACCATTTTTGGTGAGCTTTTTTACCCCCCTTGTAAATGTGTGGTTGAAATTGACCTTTGCTTGTTGCACGAGGCGGTGTATAAGAAAAGAAATCAATGGAGACTAGGAACCTCTAGTGCATTTCGTTCATGCATCTGTTTCCAACTTCTTATGATGTTTTTCTCCTTTTCCACAGCCAGTTGTTTTAAAACATCTTATTTGGGGGGCAATGTGAAGGCTTATAAATCTGTAATCTTAATGAAGAGGTGCATGGAGATGTTTTGATCCTGGAAGAAGTGTTTTTGAGAAGTATTTCAAAAAGCCAGCAGAAGCATATTTGAAAGTTCTTGATCCTTGTTGAAGTAATTGTGAGTTATTTTGCATGTGTTTCAGAATTGCAGTGTACTGTGGTAATTATAACAGCCCTGCAGAAGCCACTGTATTTGCAGCTTGCTGATGCAACAGGAAAAGGAAGGGATGAGTTAGAAATAGAGGAGAAACAAGGAGGGGAACCATGGATTAGATAAGCACAAGCCTCCTAACCCAGCAACTTAGGAAACATACACACAACAAAAAAATCATGTGCTGTAAGGGCTGGTTACTGTGATTAGCACAGCTTTAGCTGTTTCCCTCAAGAGACTGCAGTTAAAGCAGTGTAGCTGCAGCTGTGTATTGACTCACAAAGTAGTTTTAAACTGCAGTTGAAGTAATTGAATGCTGGTGAGAGATTGCTTTAAACAAATTGAGGATTACCTAGGTTTGTGGCAGTTTAAGTTGGTTTATTTCTAGGAATCTAAGTTTTGTAACTTTTATGTAAATTGATTTTTAACAGTAAAACTCTGTACCAATTATAAGACTTAACCTGTGTTCTAAGATGTGTTGACTTAAAAATTATCTAGCAAGTATTTTGAAGTCTTAGAAGCTCTTCAAAACAAAAATATAGCTGCAACATTTAAACAATGTCTTTTTTGGAATTTATGATGTAGCATAAGGATATATCAGCTCTAGGGTCTGTTGCAAAATAATAGCTGACAACTACAGAAATGTATAAATACATAATAATATCATTTATAATAATACCTTTTTGTTCATATGTCCTCATAAAAGTCATGCCGCATGCTTAACTATAATTGTTTAGGAAATCACTCATGTGTGTCTTATTTGTTTAAAGTATTCTGCTCTTGAAAAATGATGTGTCAAATAGAGTGGATATTTAGAATTTACTTGTTTGATAAAATTGTAGAATTTTGTGAGGTTGCAGTGGAAACAAGCAACACATTGTTCTGCAGAGCCTCATTTGGGCTTAATTTTCTTTTGTTGAAGAACAGCAGAAGCACCAGGACAGGGTGAGCATCAGACTTAGTCTTGTGGGATACTTACCTGCTTGTGAAATGAAATGCTTCTTTACTGCACCTAAATATGTGTAACTTTATTTCACCATTTCACTGTTTCTTTACAGTGTCTCTTATTGGCAATGGCACTTTCACACCTTATTATGTGAGTTTTTTTCTGCTTAGATGAGAAGGGGATTTATTTCTTTCCTTACCTTCTATTGTTTTCTCAGATCAGAATCTCCTCTACCATATGGTGCTTTGTTCAATAAAGTGGAAACATGAGTCCTTTGGTTAACTACAGCTCATATATTCTGTCATTTGGGTGCTACAGCATAACAATGTTAGAATTCAGTCCTTTAGGATATTCAAGGTAGGTGTATGGCACTTCCATTTTTACTGTGCTTGAGCAGTGAAATCTAAGGATTCAGGTGGGAATTTGGATAAGCATTACAAGGGAGCTTTTCTCAGGATTGTTTGTCACCACAGGGCACTTCTCATGCCTGTGGTCTTACCAGCTCCCAGGAAGGCTGCTGCAACTTGGTGAAGGATTATTCAGTTATCTTTGAAAATCTGAAGCAGTGTTCACAGATTCTTGGCTACTCTGAGGTGGTTCACAATCCTGCTTTAAGGCTTACTTGACCCACAGAAAATTTATCAGGTTGTGCTTGTGCCACTGCAACAATCCAAAATTACTCCAAACACTGGGCAGGCAAGGGTAAAATCAAATGCAGATTTGATTTTAAAAGTAAAAATACAGAATTCTTAAAATGGAGAAATGGAATAAAACCCCAAACCATATAGTAGTACAGGAGCTGGAGGTTTCCTTTACCTTACATGCAGGCATGTGGCACAGTACCTGCAGTCTTCTCAGGGAAACTGGTTATTGTCCTCCAACAACCAGTCACCTCAAGTTGTGTTCAGAGAGGAGACTGATGTAAGGCTCTGTATTTCTCTGTATTTTATTTATGCTTAACCCACTTGAGGGGTAAGGGGTAGATATTGCTTTTTATTTTCTAAGTTGGTGATGCCTCTTTCAAGACCATAGGTTGTTTTTTCCTGCTTTGGAAGCAGTGATGTCTCTTGAGCATCCCCAGGCACAATGCTGCCCAGCCCAGGCTTTGGAGTGCTCTTCAAGTGAGCACTAAAGAGGTGGTTGGTGTGTTGCAAAGGAGATCCCATGTATGAAATTATAAAGGAATTCAAGTCTTGTGGTGTTTTTCTTTCTGTTCTGCCTGTGTGTACAATTTGCTAATAAACTTTAAACAGTTGTGCAGCAGATGTTTTGCTGGGCTACTATGGGAGTGAGGGAGACCCTGTCACTCCAGCTGCTGCAGGTGACTGGCAGGTGGGTGTCACCTGTGTGCCCACCTTTGAGCACAGCCACAGTGACCCATTTGGAACTGTTTGTATTGCCACATGCGTGTGTGCTGTTCTGGCTTAGCTTAGCTAGTCACTTAGCCAAGGCTTTAAATAACCTATTACAACACGAAACTCTTTGAAGTATGTAGTGTAGAAGTAACACGCAGTACAAGTCTGTGTTAACTCGGCCCCCTGTGGCTGTGCTGTGGGAGAGGAGGGACACGGTGGCTGTGCCATGCCCTGGCCAGGGACTTGCCTCCTGCGAGCCCGGGAAAGCAGCAGCCACACTGCATAAACCCAGGCTTTGGCCGAGCTGGCACACATTTCCAGGGATTTCTGTCTGTGTGAAAGCAACCACCAGCAGACAAGATCCTTTGAAGTGTTTAGTGGTCTGTCTTCCAGATAAGTTCAAGAAGAGTTTAAAATTCTGGGTCTGAGTTTTAAGACTCTTGCTTATGCCAGCTCATATTTACATAGCCGGTGGTGCCACTGCATGGGGTGAGGCTGCTGACATCAAAAAGTGCTTATTGAGACAGAGAACCAGAATACTTCTGAATTTCCCCTATGAGAAACCTGAGTAGTTGGTATATCATGGGGTTAGTGTTAAACTCTCATTCAGAATCAAATGGTATTTAAATTGCTTTAATATTATTCCACCAATCTGTTTGGTTTGCATGTTCCTTATTATGTTAGTACTTGTGCTTATTTTAAAATGCTTCTGTGTAATTTGAAAAAAATATTTGACACAGATATTATATATGATTGCTTATCTACTAGCCTTTGAAGCAGGGGCATTTCATTTAGCATTCCAGAAGATATATTTCTGAATGCTACTTGTGAGAAGCACTTATCAAAACTGGGGTTTAATAAAAGTGTTTCACTTAAACAAAAATATAAATTATAAGATATCTTTATGGTCTTAGGGTGTCAATGCCTCCAATGCATACATATCCATGTAAATATTCCAGAATTAGGGGTGTTTTTTGAGATGAGAGAACCAGTTATGTCCTGCAGTATTAAGGAGCTATAGAATACATTTGAATTCTTCAGTAATTTTAATGGTGAAGAATACTAAGATGTAATTCAGTATATAGAATTTCAGCTGGTTAAAGCTGCTAGTGATACCTAGAACACACTGTAGCATCAGTAGAAGAATGCAGAGGCTTTTTAGTTTTTGGTGTTTTTTTTTTTTTTTTTTTTTTTTTTTTTTTTTTTAAGTGCTCTAAGAGCTGCCTCCATTCCCAGATACAATATTCTATAATGCTGTGGAGGCTAGTGCAAGATGGAAATGGTTAAGGAAGTCATTGTTTCAGCATTAGAACAATATTTTAATTGCTGTAGTGACAAAATCATGTTCACTTTGGAAGCAGACTTTGTCAGATTGCCAGCAAATATAATGTTCTTAGATCTCTCAGGTGTGGAGTGTCACAGTCTCAGTCAGTAAGGGCTACAGACTGGTCTAGTCATTGTAAAAGGCGCTCTGGATTTCCATCTAATTGTTCTTTGTGTATTCTGGTAAGTTGTTGAGAATTCCCTGCTCTGAGGCTCCTGACAATTTGGTGCTTTCTGATTTACAGTTTCTGTTGCTGCTTTATTATTGTTTTAATGCTTTATTATTAATGTGGGGGTTGGATTTCAGTACATTAGATGATGTAAAGAAACATCTAGCCTATCTGTGTGTCTTATCCTTCTGTCAAAAGACACTATTTTGGTGTGACACTTCTCTGTTGACCCTCTTTCAAAATGCCTGAATCCATCTCCACCTTCTTCATTTCCCGAAATAAATGCGGTGTTGTCATTGTCCTGGGTAATAGTAGAAGTCCCAGGTCAGCCACACCTATAAAGGCTACTCATAAGGATTAAGATGGTGACCTGAGGTTCAAAATGGTCCTGCCACTGATATTTTGGATAATCTTAACTAAATTATTAAGGTTTGACTCTTCAAAAGGTACTTGCTAATATTAGTTTCCTACATCTCAGATTTTGCACAGAAATATACTAACAAGTGGTTCAAATACTACAGCAATTAGGACTAAATATCTTGAAAAAATATTTATATACACTTGCATACCTGTATAGAAGTCTATGTTTTCTGTCCTCTGAAGCTCAGGATAGAAGAGATTGTTTAGAATGATAGAACTGTGTTCAAATTCTGCCTGTCGTGTACTGTGTAAGTGGTTTCTTGATGGTCTATGAGAACATTCATCTGAATGCTGTTATTGCTATTTCAGATAATTAGCAATGGCCAAGTTCATTTTGGCATGAAACTGGTCTGTTGAAACTATGTAGAACTCTACTTTTGAAGGTTGGTTTACTGTTAGCAATAGGTAAGTTTATTTCTAAGTAGATGTTTGTTGGGCAGAAAGGCAGTCAACCATGAAAATATCACTGAGAACAGGAATAACTCCCTGAAGTTCAGTGGCTAAGATTTTACAGAATTTAATCTACTTATCTTTAGTGGTTTTATGTCCTTATCTTTCCTATGAAATGAACTTCCTTAGGCTTAGGGGGTTTCCCCCCTTTTTTTTTTTTTCCTTCTTTTTTTTTTTAACTGGGAAGTCTTTATTCCACTATTCTCTTGTCTCATTTAAATTTTGAAGTGAAATTAAGTTGCATAAGTTCAAAATTCAAATAATTGGGGTTTTTGTGTTTGTTTGTTTTGGGTTTTATGTTATTTTTATTTTTTAATGGAAATGCAAAACACGGCCATTCAATTTATGGTGACTTTTGTAGTGAAGCAATGCTGATGTACAAGATTATTAGTGTAAAACATCCACCCGTTGTGCAGATGGATAAGCTGCAAAGGTAGAATTACTGCTAAGAAAAGTGCAGCTGAACGTACTTATTGAAAATGTGATTCCTTGAAATTGTCCATAGTAAGACAAACCTGAAAGCAGTTGCTAAGCACTGGGGTTGTGCAGTTAGCAGAGGCAAGTGATTAATTTGTCTTAAAAAGTTAGCCAATGGCTGGGCAGATTCCCTTTCACTGCAGCATTTTAAAGTTAATTATCAATTCCAGATGTACTTATTAGAAGTATCTTCCTTCATCTATAACTTTCTGATGTGTTCAGCAGTATGATTCCCCAGCTGAGTTCTTGTACCAAGGGTAAGAACATGACTGTTAAAATGGTAGATGAGTTGTGCTCTGTGCCCAAATGAAGTGGTTTATTCCTGACAAGTGTTTGTCATCTATCCATACATAGCCCCAGACATGGTTCAAGCCACGTGTCCCTTCACCACCCAGAGGTGGAGGCTGTCTCCCACAGGAGCTGCAGCTGTTGTGCCAGCTGTGCTGGTGCCTGGCCTGCAGGCAGCAGGGGTTTCTGAACCCTTTGGTGGCCACTGGAGCCCTCCTTGGATCATCTCTGCTTGTAGCAGTAGCTGCTCACACGCCTGAGTCAGACTGCTACCTGCACTGCCACGACCAGTTCTGCCTGGCAGTTGAATTTCTCATATATTATTAATGTTGTGTTAGTAGTACGTCTGGAAGCTTTCCTAGGTGTTATCTAATTCTTGTGTTTTTCATTTCAGAATTGACAATGATTCATTGTGCAGTCAGACATTCCCCCAGCAGCTATTTGGATGCACCAAGGCATGGCATCCTGCATTTGCTTAGCATACAGCTGCTAAATCTTTGTAACTGATCTTCAGAACTAAGTTTCTGGGTGTAAAAGGGATTGTTCATTATCATACACTGTGAAGTCACAAACATTTTAGTTTTAGAATGTCATATCATGTGGCTTGACTTTCTGACATCTGAATTATATTCTTAACCACTTAAAATCACTTTTATCTCAGAATTCAAAATCTGAGTTTAAAACTGCATGAGTTAGAACAGTAGCTTGCAAAAGAAAAAAAAAGTTTTGTTTCTTAGTTCAAATCAAGAGTGAAATTTTAAATTAGAAGACAATATGTGAGAAATTGATGAGGGCTGTGGAAGTGACTTACAACAACTCTTCTGTTTGTATGATTCAATATAAATTACTACTATCAAGAAAAACAGGATATTATAAATATAATATAGCATGGGTTTTTTTAAATTGCGTGCCTGAGATTTTGGACAAAATTCATTTGTAAAAAGTCAGCAGTCAGAAAGTATTTGATCTAATAAGTGATAAGTATCTACCAAAAAATCATCCTTTAAAGAATGAGAAAAGACTGACTTGGGTTTATTTCAGATAAGGCTGTAAGTAAAATCTGACCCTAAAGCCAGAGCAGCATTGCTGCCTGTGGTATGTACAGAGGATTTCACTTACTTTTAGCAGATCAGTTTGTGCATGCTGCTTGTTGCCTTACTTGTAAGACTCAGCCAGAGGTACTGCATGTGTTTGCTGCAGTTCTCTTACTTCGTGTATGAAAAACCAACGTTGGTTTAGTTCTGGACTGTTTGACAGCCTAATGCTGTTTTGTTACCACTTCTATGAGTCAGGACCATTGGTAAATTAAGCAGTCTGAGCTTCCTTTCTCTTGTGTTTTTTTTTTTAAAAAAAATATTTAATCTCCTTGTTCTTTTGATGAGAAAGGGGGAGACACCAGGAGGAAGAGCAAGCAGCCACAGGGGCAAGGATGCTGCTTTTTGGAGTAATGCCAGCCTAAGCTATTCCTTGAACTGCCCTCTTGGTCTGTGGCTCCACAATTGCCTCCATTGCACTTGGATCTTTTCAGCCAAACTGAGGGAAAGGTTGTCTTGAAAGTTGAGCTGCTGGCAAGACCAGCAAAGCCATCTTTGTACTTTATTTGATACTGTACCAAAGCCATTTTATCAGACCAGCAGATCTAACCACCCTTTTTTGACATCCCTGTACAACTTTTCACTATCTGCATATCCTAGATATCTCAGAAAGTGCTATTTCTACTTGAAAACTTATCAGGAGTTGAATTTCCATGTTAACGTATCCAGTCAGTACTGTTTGAAAGATTTCAGCTTTCCATGCTGTTCTTAGTTGACCTGGTGCTACATTCAGGCCATCAAAGGTCAGTGCAGGCAAGTAATCCCTGATGTGCAGCTAGGCATCTACTGGGGAGTTCCACCAGAAGTTACCTCCCCTTGGAAATCTTGCTCTTATTTTTGTGGATGAATCTTCAGTTTTAATTAAAAGCCTACCTTTACAACTTTGAGAATTTCATCCTACTGAAGGAATACCATTTTCCTTATTCATAAGGAGAAGCAGACTGCGATCTATAAAAGTAGGCTCATGTGCTGGATTTTCCTATGCTGATTTTAGCAAACTCTTTTCTACGTTTCATCAAGTCCCAGATTTGTTGTGTTCACAGTATTGTAGTGAATTGCCTTAATGTATGAAAGAGTTCCTTCTCCTCTGTGCACCCTTGATCACTTGCGTTTAGGAAAATGTTTGCATTTTTCATAACTTTGCATAAAGAGCATTACATTTACTAATTGGTTAGATTCTCTTACTACTGCTACTACTTCTAGTTTAAATGTGTCATACTCATATTTTCTAGGGCTTAAAATTCAAAAGAGTTCTTGAGGTCTTGAATGTTCAGCAACTTTGTGCTTTAAACAGGCCTAAAATCAGCTTCTCTAGGCCACGGATGCCCAAACTGGCTTTCATTAAACAACAGAATGGTTTTGCTAGAAATAGCCTGGATCTGTTGAGACTGGTGCTGAGCAAATGCTAACAAACCCTGCTTGATCCAAGCTGAATGGGAATAAATAGTATTTGTATTATACTAAGCATTGTGTTCTGGAGTACCCTAGTCCCAGTTCCCTGAAATGATGCTGGAAAAGTGATCACTTCATTAAGCATTCTGGTAATGAAGCAAGCGATTTTTGTATTACTGTAGTATCTAAAATTCTCCTTTAAAAATGAAGCAATGCTTCCTTTTCACTATTGTGCATAAAAATTGTCTATCGTGAGAGAGAAAAGTGAGTCAAGAGGGCAGAGCCACTGAGTACTGGGAGACAAGAAGGATGTACTGATGGGAAATGTGAGCAGAAAATGCTTCCCTCTAACTTCTAAGAAGCTAAACCAATCCTACAAGTAGGTTAGGATTTTGGAGATATCTAAAGAAAAAAATTTTTATTTCTTACCTTTTCCAGAATAAAATTGTCTAAGTGTCAACATTTTCCTAGTATTCTTTTTAGCAGATGGTTTCAAGATAGAAGCTCATAAAGGCTTGCAGAAGAAAGAAAAATTAGGTGGCAGTGTCTTACTCCATAGTGTTCAAACAGCCTGTAGTTTAATTTAAGATTTGAATATCAGATACACAGATCTAAAATAATGTATGTAGAACTGCTTTATGTGTGTATACTTGAACACACACTTTCAGGGGCAAAGGGGTAACAAATGAGAGAAACTGTGTATATTTCCTGCTGTTTGCCAAGCTGTGTTTTCTGCTGCTAGTGTTTCCTGATCAACTGGGAATGTCTTGAATTGTCTGTACTATCTTAGCAGCATTTTCTGTCTAATAGCAGCCGCAGGAAAGGTGGTGTTAGATATCTGTCTGAACTGTTCACTGGTTGGGTGAGCTGTTCTTGTTTCCATCTTTCCCAAGAGTTAAACATAGCTGCTTTCGTCATGCTAAACTGATTGTAATTTGTCCTTTTGTGCCTGTTCATGGGTGTAAATCTCTATGTGCTACATAGGATAAAGTTGTACAAATTGTTCTGGGCATGACAGACCAGTGACAGACCACTCCTTTTTTCCTGAAGAGCGTAGGGTATCCTGTGTGTGACTGTATTACATCATACACCTGGAGAAAATGCGCTTTTAATGTCAGCTATGCTGGATGTGCTGTAGTGAACATATGGCCAAAAAGGTTGGATGTGGTGGGCTTTAGTATGGTTCTCTAGTGGTGCAGGAACATCTCTCAGAAATGTCAAAAGTAGCATGGTGTCCACTGGCCCCAGAAATTTGGAAGCAGTTGTCCTCAGTGCTGCCTGCAAACAGATTTTTCTCAGCTCTTACTTTAAATCACTTCTGCTGGGTATAAGGCAAACTTACAGCACTGCAGTGTTCATTGCCTACCATGAGAGGAGACATTAGACCTTGTCTGTTCTGGAGGTGTCATTGTGTGTGTAACTGCACTGATACAGTTGAACTAATGAACATCTTTGGTAAATCTGCTGCTGTGTGCCACCCTCGCTGCAGGCGCTGCAGCCAGGAGCCCGTATGGAGGCCACGCTCCCCTCCCAAATGGGAAATGATGCAGCAGGCAAACGTTTCAGAAGCAATGAAGTTAGCTCCAGCTCTTTTCTAATGAGATTTGAGCTTCTACGTTTCATTCTAGGAAAGCATGTAGAGTGTTGGGGGTCATTTAGGAGACTTTGGGAATGTCATTGGCAGTCTCATACGTGCTACACGCAGTCTCATTACAATCCAAAGAAAATTGGTTTGCGTGTTGTGGCATGCAGAGCATGCAGAGTTTGCTCCCTGGTGCTCTGTAGAAAAGCCCTGTGTAGAGTAGTTTTGCCAACACTATACACTGCTGTCTTCTGGTCTGTCTGTTCTATGCAATGTTGAAATTTATAAAGCTTCTGGACAGATTTTCAGCTTGTGCAAATGAATGCAGAACCACTGGATGCGAGTGGAACTAGGCCGATATGTGCAAGTGCTGAAAACTGGCAACTCCTTATGTAATGAGTCTGGTGGTTTAAAAAGTTTCTACTGATCCTGCTCATATTCTAGAACTGTATTGCTCTTTTAATAATACCTGGCTGCTTCTGTGCAGTTTAGTGGCTTTGCCACGGAGGAGAATCACATTTATGGAGGTGTGGTCACTCTCCCATTGCAAATTACAAGTTCAGTGTCAGACTGTGTGTGTGTGTATATATATATATATATATATATATAATAAATATTTAAATAACAAATATATATATATATAATGTTTGTATACATACACTACTTGCAGCAACACAGTCTCGTACATGGACTCCGTGAATGTCAAAATGCCATGACAAATCAGCACAAACTCCTAGCTGAAGTTTAGTTGATAGTCACTTCAGCCTTTGCTGAACTAATTGTAACAGTATCTTGTGCTTCCCTTTTTCTTGACTGTAAAAGGCAGTGGGGTATGAAGCCTGATGAATTTGATGCTGTTAGTATTTCTTGAATTTGGTATGTACTTTCCTGGTTATACCTGAGACTCGCTTTAATCCTTTACCAGCAACACTGTGCATGTTCTGTTTCAGTGTGTTGATTACAATGACTTGTATCTGCTGCATTTTATCATATTGCAGAATATAAAAACTGTAAGGACACTTCTTGAAATTTCAGAAGTGAGGAGCAAAAAGATTAATGGAACTTTCAATCTAGCACAGGTCATGCTGACCTCAATTCTGTGGCAAATGCTGTGAAAGACTATGGAAATAATTGCAGTGGGGTAACGAGGAACGACAGTGATGCTCTGAGTATGCTTTCCTTTTCTTCAGCTCATGGAGGAGTCATTTATTCCCATGGAAAGTGATGCAAGATGCTGTTCTCACTGATATTGGTTCAATTGTTACTTGACATCGGCACATAACAAGCTGCTGAGCAGCAGAATTGGACCTTCTTGGTATCAAAATTGCAGTAACCTTTGTGTTGCACTCAGGCAGTGTATCTACACCAGCTTGTTCTTTCCAGAATACGTTCGTTAGGCCTGGAGACACTTAGAAAAGGAAAAAACATTTGCAAAGTGAATAGGAATATCTAAAATGATCTGTACTTTGAAGTATGAATTGTGCAGCTTGAAGAGGCTTTTCATGGGGGCATTCAGATTCTTTCTTGATGATGAAGTCTTATAAAAGTGGCTTTTTCTACCCTTTTTTGTTTGATGTGCCACCTTTCCAACAGCTAGAGATGCTGGCTGTGGTGAAGAGGGTGTGGTCCCTCAGGGAAATGAAGATTTAGGAATGCAGAAGAAAATACCAGAGGCAGCTGCCTCATCTGTTCCATCGATGTTGTCAAAGGAAGCAGCAGGAATAGACTGGGCCACCTATTAAATACTTGTGTAATGGCCTTACCAGGAAGAAAATACATTCTCTTCTTTGGAGTGGAACAGAGGGATTCACAGTAACAGTGCTGCTGCTAGGCTGGGTGCAGTATGTTGCCCATAAGGATTCAGCAATCATAGACAAAGGGATTCTGATAGGAGTTGACTCCCTCATGCACGGTCGGGCACAAGTTCTTTAATTTATTTAACTTGAATAAACAGAAAATGACATAGCGGATCCCATGTGAGCCAAAAGAGCCATCTGTGGTCTAACCCTGTGACAAACAGTATAGCAATAATTCCAATGCCACCAACAATGTGGAGTTTGCCAGAAAAGCAGATGCTTCTTTTGACATGCATCTTCAGTGCGGTGCCATTCCTATCCTATAATTGCTGTCTATGGAGGGAGGGTGGATAGGATAGCCAGATGAGCAGAATGGTGGCATTGTAGTTTTTGGGGGAAAAGCCAACAGTTTGGAAAATAATAAAAGAGGACAAAGAAGTATAAAAATAATTTTTTAAAAGCTGCAAAATTCTTCTGTGTGCATTATGAAAGCAGTGACGCTTTTTAAGTAAGAGACAATACTTGCATGGATTTGTCAGAAATCTAAAGTCTAATACAATATGGAAGAAGAAGAAATAATACTTCAGAAACTTCTGTGCAGAGTTTTAAACTGTTTTTTTAAAAAAACTTTTATTTCTCTATTATTTTAAAGAACTAAAGAAAGGCCAAACATTCTTAATGTACTTTTTTGTTTTTTTGCTGTACTGTCAGATTTTGTAATACAGATATTCAGGCAGTTCTTGAATAAGCCAAGGTGTCTGTATATATACTCCGCTACTTTTTAACCAGTTTTATGAGATACGCAGACTTAGCAGGATTAATCTCCAAAATACAGTGATGGATGGCATCCCTAATAGTTAGTTAAAAAATGGCATATTTACTGCTTTATGAAATTAAAAATGTAGCTACCTACAACCAGAAAAGGTATCCATTTTAAACATCACAAGCAGAAGCTCTTGAAAGCAACATGTTTTTGATCACATTGAAAATTGTCCATGGCCCTGTTTGTTGGCACTGGAAGTAAAAGTTCACAACAGATAATGACAAAAGAAATTGAACAGCAGTAGAACTGGGGATTAGCATTCTTCTAATGAGAGCCTGTCCTCTGAACAGAAGTAACTGCCTTATGTGGTGCAGGAGTCTCACTGCCAGAGCTTAGTTTTGTGGGATTTACTTAGAGAAATGGTTGCCTGCTCTCTTGTATTTTCCTACAAGAGAGCCAAAAAATGTCCAGGATAAAGCCATGTCTCTCATTTTCCATACATTTAAGTCCCACTTCTTCCATTATACTGTAAGTGCAGTCAGAGAATACTATTATTTAATTTCAGATCTTAGTGCGCTGACATCTGAAGACATTTTAAATGGAGGCGGTGAGTAGAAGTTTCCTGTTTAATAAATGCTAAAGCAGAGTTCTATTTACAATGTGAAGGGACCACTATGAACCTCTTAATGCTTATGATGAGCTTATTGAGTAATTTTTTTTACTTTAATTCCATGAGTACTGTCCTCTGAGCTGCCATTGAAGTGCTTGTGAGCTGTATGTGATTTGCAGGCTATGGTGTGACCATCTGTGATCTAGTCTAAACTACTGTGTGACCCAGGAGTTTCTAAGTTAATTGCTGTTTCAGGTGAAGCATTTCTCCTATAACGGGTATCTTGACCATTTCCTGTTGTGGAGAACCTTGTAAGATTTTATACCCTGCTATTAACATGTACTAAGAGATATGTAATGCAAGAGAGGAATTTTTTATTATTTGGATTGAGTGTCATGTATTGGACTTGCTACCTTTCAGGTGCTTACATAAGCCATCATATGCAAGCTACACCTCTCTGAAAATGGATGTGTTTTCTTTTAATTGTAATTTGAATCCTCAGGCTGGAACAAAAACTTCAACATAGTCTAGATATTCAGTACTCTGTTCTTTCTGGATCCTGAGCAAAAGCCTTGGCTGGTTTCACTGAAAAAAATAGGCCTGTGTATTACTAGAATCAAGAAGGAAGTTGGCAATGAATTTTTTTGTGTCTGCTGCTCAGTGAAGGGCTAACCACAAAAACATATACATGCGTTTTAGTCTGTCTGGTAGATCTTAGCACTATGCTCTCTTTCTTTGGATACTTCAGCATCTTGACTTTCTTTTCAGAGTCTTTAAATGGGGCCTAGCTGTTGGATTGCTGCTTGTTGATATTTCAGACATTTAAGTCTTTTGCTTTATGTGTGCCTATAATTCTGTCATGGCTAGGGCATGGTACCAAGGTATTGTTTCAGAGGATTGTCCAGGAAATCCAGGTATAAAACAGAGAGGGAAGAGAGACGCTGTGATTCATGATGAGCAGGTGGAAGGGGAAAGGGAGGGTTCATGACATCTGGAAAGGAACAGGATATAGCCCAGTTCAGCACTCCCCTTGCTTTCCTTTGGGATAGCTTTTGTGCTGTGGTGTGGTTAGGTTTGTGTATTTTGCACTTTTTATTTGTCTCTGAACTAGGGGAATCAGTTAGTGGAGCACCAAAAAATCCCTGACAAGGGATAAAGTCAATGGAGTAAGTGAGTTCCTGGGAACTATGAAGCTTTTTCATTTATCACTGAGAATCTAGAAGAGCTCCCTGAACCAGAAGCAGTGTCTTGCCCCCATTGCTTACTTTATTGTTACCATCTTGTCTGCCAACTCCAAGTTAGAAAGCCTTTTTTCTTGAGTAATAACAATAAAAAAATCTCCACACCCTATTCTTGCAGAAAAAAATCCGTTCAAAGCATCAGTGTGGGTTTTGTCATATACTTCAATGTGGCCAGGATAATGCTCACACTTCTTCAAGTGTCTTCATAGAAAAGATATAGATAGATTTTTGAGCTTGCTTTCATTGCTAGCAGGAGATTGCTGTTGAATTAAGCTTTAAATGTGTAATTTAAATAATACTGGTTCAATTTCTTGTCAAAATATGAAAATGTGACATTTTATAGCAAGCTGGAATGGTTTACTTCAATACTTTCTGGTTTAGTAATTGTTGCTTTCTGGTGAGAACAGGTTTAGTCCTGCTATGTTGCCATAAGATCTGAGGAGAGGAAGCAAACAGGCCAGTAGGGAATGAGCTTGTGTTATAATCAGGTGAGTCTGGAGGTGAAATTGTTAGGAGCATCTGAGCCATGACTGGGGGTTTGTGCTAGACATCGTCTTGTTTCATTGCTGGCAGAGCTATTCTTCATGAAGATATTTTAAAAAGAAGGCTGCTAGAAGTACATTACTCACTCATGCATTTCTGTATTTCAAGAAAGGGCTTCTTCAAATGGCTCAGAAAAAGTGTATTAACTGCTTCCCTGGATTTTGCCAGAAACATTTTTCTTACTGACGAATTGGTTCAAATTAGTGAAAGTACAACAAAGTAGAAAGAGAATGTTAACTAAAAACAAATATAAGAGTGAAAATAACTTTTTAAAATATCTTTATAGATGTATGGTGATATCCACCTGCAGTTTTTTTTTCCTTTTAATATGAAAAAGACTGTAATCTGTATTTAGAAAAACAGTTTTCATAGGACTTGGCTGTAACATACAGGCAAGAAAAAAGGTATAACCCTATATCTTGTAAAGCTCCTCTTAAAACTTATCTATTAAGGCAAGGGGGCTTCCCTATTCAGTGTGATATGTTTTTTTCCTTGATTACTTAATTTTCAGCCTATTTATTGCAGCCCATCATTGCTGTAATCCCAACTGTAGTATTCTGGGCATAGTCCTTTCACACCAAGATATGGAACATCTAGAGCGGTTTGTTTGGGAGAAACACAGGGCTGGGTCTCCAGGTGCTCCTGGTCTGCCTGTGACGTTTTGTAACAGGCAGAGTCTTTGCCCGATGCCTGCCTCCACCCTCAGGGTCCCACATCTTATCCCAGTAGTTATTTCTGCTCTGTGTAGCTGAACCACTAACACCTGTCATCACCAGGTAAAGGAAGATGGAACAGGCTTGCATCCTGGGTATGCAAATAACTCTGATCACAAAATGCAGTATCCATAGTTTCTGCCTTGTGCAGTTCACCAGCCCTTTCTGGAATAGTCCTGTTGGCTCTTACAGTGTTGCTATGAGATCATGCTTTTTACCCATGCAAGGAGAAGTTAATAAAGGAGAAAAAGGGGGCAGGTATCAGTATTTTTCCTGCCTGAGGAGATTTTCAGCAGAAGTCTGGAGCTTCTGAGATACTCTTTATACTGGTGTCATGCTGAAAATGCTTCAATTTGGTTGTTGAATCTTCCTGTGACAAGTGCTTGCAGATTTAAAGAAGAGCAGTTGGAGAAGCTACCCTAAGGCAGGAGATGTGAGTAAAGCAGCAGCAAAGCTTTCAGTTTCTACTGGTTGACTCATGTCCACTGAGAATTGAACTTGGAGAGGCCTCCAGAAATTCAGTTTTGCTTGCTGTAATGTTTCAGACATGATGAGGAAAAACATGAAACAGAATAGTGCAGGACACTCAAAATGGCATCTCAGCTGCAGCTGTCACTTTGCTGGCTTAGAGTAAGTGATCAAGGTTTAATGTTTCCTTATTTAAAGAAAGGTAATAAAGCAACTGTCTTCATCCATGAACACTCATTTCTGTTAAACACTTGGAGTTCTTCTTTCTGCAAGGGACATGATTTAATTCCAAATGAGTTCCTATTTCCTAAGCTGTTGAAGTGTCTTGCTTCACTAGCTATAGCATCTTCTATTCTCCTGAACCTGTGCTTTCATTGTACATGTAAAGTTTTCTCTAACCTAGAGAGTTAGGTAGATTAATAAATAAACAAGCAATGCCCAATTTAACAAAAAATAAATCCAGATTCAATACTTTTTCTCGCTGTTGCACACATCCACAGAAAATGTATGGTCATTTTTATATCAGTGCCATTATTTGAAGGTGTTGCTTTCAAAATCAGGGAGGTTAGGCAAAGTCAGGCTGGGTAGGCAGGTGCTTGTAGCTTAATTACCTGAGCAAAGCTAGGGAAACACTGCTGATGAAATTTTGATATTATGAGATGATCCAAGTAGGAATTCTGGCTAAATCTGATAGTTAATGTAGGCTGCAATTTGTGGTTTGAATTTAAAGTAGACGTGTGAGAACTTTGTTGTTAAAAGTCATGGTACTTTTCCCATTAGGAATTTGGCTGAGTGTTTAAACTCATAATTAAATGCTAGCATGTTATATAACTTTATATGTATATTTTATTGCACAAAGTTAGAAACTTGAAAGGAGTGCTACAGTAGTGATCATACTCTGTTTTGGGACAATGACTTGGAGTCATTGTCCAAGTTATCATCTGCTCATTGAAGTTCTGTTGGAATTCTGTAGTCTGAAGGCAGCAGGGATCAGTATCTCTCAACCCCCACGTCAAAGGAATTTCACAGAGTTATTCCATTTTGATTTGGTGTCTTTTTTTTAAATCTGTTGACAGCAAAGAAATTCTTCTGTTCCTAGGTAGACAAAATCCTGCTCTGACTTATTTGCAGTCCTTAAGCATGGAATGGTTTATAAGAAAGACAGGAATGGCACCTATGAGTGTATTCTCCAGCTAGTTTTCAGTACTTGCAGTTATTCCCATTTGGGATTTATAGTGAGAATGAAACACAGGCAGACATTCTCCTTGTTCTAAGGGGACTGTTCAGTCACTGAGCTTTTTGTTTTCCTAATAAAACCTGTGGTTTTCCCATTGCTGTGGTGGGGCTGTGGAGGGCTGGAGGGAAGGTCCTCAGAGAGCAGGCTCCTCACAGCTGGCTCCAGAATGGGCTGGGGAGATCATAGAGCAGATGGGCTGATTATTCTGTCACTGGCCCTTTTTTGCTTAGATGTTTGTTGAAGATGACAGGAAGGAAACTGCTGTGTAAAAAGAATGATCGCTAATTACCTCTTGGAGTGAAAACTAAGGAGGAAATGGCAAACCAGTGTGACAATGGTGTTTCTTGTGAACAGGAATGTTGTCACAAGAAATAATGTTTTATTGCTAATATTCATTCCTCATATTCTTGAGTTCTGTGTTTTAATTTAAGCTGAAATGATTATGAAGAAAAATTAATAAATGTATTTTTGTTTATGTTGCAATATTGCAAATTATTGCGAGGTCCATATAGTAAAAGCTTAAGAACAGCTTTTGGTAGGAATATTTAGCAGAAGCTACAGTTTTTAAACAAAAACTTTTGAAATTTGATTTCAGGTTTTAGACAGAGCACTCAGTTAAGTTTTGTGAAAGCTGTTTCTAAACAAACAACCCCAAAGTTTGGCCAGGTCTCCTCTGCAGAATGTCTTGCCAGCAGAGCACTGTGTATCAGCCAGGGGTGTGGAAAAAAGTCATACATCCCGGCTGACATCAATGTGTTGGCGAAAGCCCAGGTGTGGATGCAGCTGTGCAGGCAGAAGAGAGCTTTTATCGGCTTGGCTGGTGTTGTTTGGGGAGGTGATGCAACTGCGCCAGCAGACAAACTCTTCTCCAGCAGACAAACTCTCAAACTCTTCTCCTGGCCCAAACTGGCAGTGTAGGAGGCTCCTCCAGCGCGGTCACGGCGTCACGGCTGCACTGCCAACCAACCCTTTGCAGCAAGAGCAACTGGAAAAAAAGGCCCCTTTGAACAACAGAGGGACCTCTATAATTTAGTTTTTATAAGTAGTCGTCGATGAGGAACAGAGCGGAAAAAGTGATTCAGATTTTAAAATTAAAGTTTTAATGTAAAAAACGTGGTTTAGTTGTATGGCTTTAAGATGTCACTGTCCCTTTAACGGCTGGCTGTCGTTGGGTTGCAGGCTTTGAGAGCCGCAGGACACCCAGCACATGTGTTTTGTAAAGCCTTTAAGGCTTGTGAAGGTACGAGTCTCTCTGGAAGCACTGAAAAACCTTCTGTCTATAAACTTAGGAAGACAGCTATAGTCCCATTTACATTCCCATCATGTTTGAATGTGACCACTGGCACTAGAACATCTTCATGTTTAAATAGAAGTTTAAATTTCTCAGAATGGAGTGTTTATGTTTTACAGACAGACACAATTAGGATTCCTGCTCTCTCTACGCACAGACACACATTTTCCTCTCCTGCCTTTGGCCAGCTGGTGACAAGATTTTGCAAAACTCCAGTTCTTCATAACACAGAAAAAAAAAAATATTTTAAGGGAAAAACACTGTAAGAAATAAAAGCAAAACCAAACCAAAGATACTGAAAAACTTAATAGAGGCTCTTAGCCTTCCATTGTAATTTAGAAATAAACGAGTTTAGATGAGGACAGGTATGTGTATGTTGAGTTTTCTGGCAGCTATACGTGCACGTTTTGAAACCGTAAACAGAGCAGTTTTGCTTTTGATCACTGTTTGCATTTTGAGAACTTCACTGAAGGATTTTTGAAGAGAATTTCACTGTGCCAGACTAACTTTGTTCTGTTGTGAAAATGTTTTGAAACTAGTTGCTCTGTCATTCTGCATTGCTTGTAACCCTAAAAATAATTGCCTGGCGTTACTGGAAGAAGAGTGGTCTGACAGACTGACTTGTGCTGCTATTGTTAAAATCCGTCAATGTTTCCATTGCAAACTTGGAAGGGAGCATTTAATCTTTTTCCCTGGAAGAAATTCTAGATCAGTACTTCAAATCTCTTCCAAAATATTTATATTTGGAATTGATGTTTCTAAAAATCTCTATTAAAAACAAAAAAAACCCCTCTAACCCTATGGCAATGAAATATTGCTACTCAGTTTTGAAATGCTAAATGATCAGAAATGTATTTCATTATTTCTTGTAATTTTCAGTTCAATTAAATTGGGCAGCAAAAATATTTCTGCTTATCAATGTTGATTTTATAGCAACTCTTGCAGTTGGCTGTTCCAGGCCATTATAGCTGCATAATAAACTTTGCAACATGCCAAATTGGAAGATTTCAAAACCTTCCTAGGGAAACACAAAAAGAAACACATAATTACCATAAAGTATCTGATATAAGACATGCCTTTGTACTTTTCTCCCACTCACACTTCCATTCCAATTTCTTGAGGTTATCTCCAAAATAGTTTCGCTTTTCTTGTGTGTAGTTTCATGGGTGCTTTAAACAGAGCTAAACTCTAATCATTTCCTCTCTGTCTCTGCATTCCTGCTCCCTGCCTTGTGACAGCCAAAGTCACTTGTGCGTAGTGCAAAGCCCACATGTGGTGTACCAGATCAGGGAAAATAATTTTTTGGTTCAGTTTGTGGCCATACAACTGTCTGTACTAATCCAAGGAAGAGGGTGGCACTAGGGTGGGAACAAGTGAGTCTACATTGACATCTCACTTTATATTCCATTTTCTTTTTTTCCTCTCCTGTGCCTTTCCTCTTTATTCATGGGGCAGTTCTTTGCTATGAGTTTGTGGTGGAAGCACAGGCTTTTGCAGGAAAGGAGCGACATGCAGCCACTTTGTCAGTGAAAACTGTGTAGTCACAAGATATTTACAAGCATCTTCAGTTCTTTGGTATACTTTTTAAAGTATTCCTCTCTTAACCACAGACAGGTTCATAGTACTTTTTATACAGTGCCCTGCTATTCTTCTCTTAATGCAAATGATTTCTCTACGCAGATTTCCTCTAGGATGTTTTTATGTTCCATTGGGGTCTGATTTTAAGAGTAATAGCATTAGATACTTTGAGGAGTAGGTAGAAGTACTTCTGTGATTTTCTCCTTTTGAAACTTGAATTTTTTACCATTATATAGAGCCTTTTTCTTGATAATTGTGAAGTAATCCACAAATATGGAGACAGCAGTATGAAAGTTCTCCCAAGGCACACCATTCATTTAAAGTCTTTTCCTTAAGCTATCTGTGCTTCTTCTCTATCTCTAAAAAAATAATAGCAATATTGTGTGATGTACTAAAAACCAAACGAGATAGAAAAGAGGCTCCTCATAATTTTTGTATTTTTTGATAGATTAAAGAAAGAGCATGGTCTTTGTGTCTGCCACAATTTGACATGTCAAACAGTCATAGTGATATAAACTTTGTACCTGCTGGAACCTAGAGGAACAGTAGTTCCTATTTCATTTTCACATGAGATGACACAATGAAGAGTGATAAAATCCTTTGAGTAATATTCAGTGGAAGTTATATATAATTTGACCCTGTGTCATGCATCAAGTGGTGGTTGGCAATATCAGGATGTGCCTGTGAATCCTGTCCCAAATGTGGTGTGAAAGCAGTTGTATTTAAAATCTGTGGGTAATTAGGAACAGGTTGAACAGAGTGCTCCACATGGTAACCAGGCTGCTGTGGGCTGAGCTGATGTGCATGCTGTGATTGTACCTGTACTTTACTCTAACCTGCTTTTTCCTTTGCAGCAGTCCATTGTACCAGCCCACCCAATGGCTCCTCCTAGTCCCAGCACCACCAGCAGTAATAACAACAGTAGTAGCAGCAGCAACTCAGGATGGGATCAATTAAGTAAAACTAACCTTTACATCAGAGCACTGCCTCCAAACACCACTGATCAGGACCTGGTAAAACTATGCCAACCGTAAGTACTACATTTAAATGTAAATTATAATTTCGTGCCTTAAAAGCTTGTATTAGGTACCCAAGATGAGTGTTTGGATTATGAGGGGAGAAAACCAGATACATAAACAAACAGCCTCATGCTGTGATATGGTGGCAGGTTTCAACTTTGTTGGCAATCAGAAGGAAAAGATTGTTTGATGCTTTGGAGAAGGAAAGAAAGTGAGAATACAGTGGTGAACTGAAGCAACCCACTGCTTTCGTAAAAGCTGTGATTACCCATTGGGTTGTTGAAATCACAGATAAAATGAATACCTAAGTATGAAACTTGCTATTGAGAGCCTGCAGAGAGGGTCTCCTCTGTTCACTGCTAAGATAATCTGTTGCTACAAACTTGAGTAATTGTTCTGAATCACTGTAAACTACAATGTGCATTTGAAGGCTTATCCTAGTTTCAGACTAATTTATGGCTGTACTTTGCACAGTTATTTTTATGATTAGAAATAGCTAGTCCATGTAACAAGCCTGTCTAGTGCCTGAAGTTCTGGGTAGACTTGGTTTAGCAGAGGGCTTTTAGGCAATGTTGTTAACCTAAGACTTTTTTTTGCTTAAGAGAGTTGTTTGTTCTGTTTTTTTAATTTTTACAGCAGCATGTGCCTCATACTTTCAAATATGGGTTATGTGTCAAAAGACTGTGCAGTTGGGTTGTTTATACACTGTTTAAAATCACCTGCTTTAAATGTTTTACTGGATTTTTAAAGTGTCTTAGTACTTCTGAAATTCATAGTGCACTTTCTGGATTATTTTAAAATCAAAAGTACTCAACTGAATTTTCAATACTACATGTAGGAAAACATCCATATCTGTCTATTTTGGATGAAGACGTATTAAGATTTGTATTTAATGCTACTGCTGAAATTTAAAAAATAATTTTATGTTCCATTTAGCAGATAAATTAATAAGAGTATACAAAAACAGAGCACAACACAAGTAGAAAAATTGATAACAAAACCTGTAAATTTTGGATCCAAGGTATGTGAGGTACCTTTGGTTTTGAATATTGCAAAAAATCGGATACCTAATTTATAGAGATTTTCTTTTTTTAATTTTAAAGAAATTGGACTTTCAGGGTAGTAGTCACATAGAAATTATCGTAGTATTATAATAAAAACAGCTTTCTCTCAGATCTTTAAAGAAAAAAAGTTATATTTGCTCATTTCTCCAACAGCAAATTAAATCCTTGTGTTTTGCAGAGAAGAGAATAGATAATCAATCTTCGAAAAGGCTTGTTGATAAATTCAGCATTTTTACAGCTTCCCATGTGACAATGACCTCTTGTAACTTGAATTTTAGCTGCAAATGTACGTTTTACAGAAGTGGATTTTTCCTTCCCGTTTTTGTCTTTTGAACTGATGAAGAAACCTTGTCCTGTGCACTCATGTTATGTTAGGACAGAGCCGTGAGGTTATTTTGCACTGGAACCACCCCAGTAGCCACTATTTGTGCAGTGGTTACTATAGCTCCTTAATCTCTTTCTGAAGACATTTTGGTTTGCACAGTCTCAGATGTCATTTATGCATGAACAATATTTTCTAGCCTAGGAAAAAATATCTTCAATAATTTGCTGTAACTGGTCCCCTTCCTCTTAATTAGCCAAAGATTCCAATTTTGTTGTTGCTGTTCAATATATAATTGTAGTTGGAATAGCATGAATTGTATAAATAAAGAACAGGCAAAAACTTCAGCCATGAACTTGTTAAATCAATTCTGATGTGAATTTACATACGTGGAAGGTTATGACATTTATTCCTGTGAGATATTTCCCTCCTAAGGATTTTACCTTAGGAAAGGAGCTTGTCTCAAAATTCTCCATTTCTGCTGAGGAAGGAAGTGAGATGCCCAGAAACTTTAGTTTGGACAACATAATCCCTGAACAACTAACTGGATTTGGCAGTAAGATAGAAATGGCAGCTCTCTCCCTGTTCACCAAAGCTCAGTAATCCACTTTTGTAGACCATGGGAAGTTTCAGATACAAACCTTCTCTTTCTTGTAAATCTGCCTAAGCTTCTAGGAAGTAGAAGGGAAGATATTTTTGAATGTGAATCTGCCATGTTCATTGTTTAAGCTGAGATAGTACAAAATAAATGGAAAATAGAATCTTGGACACACAGAAGTCAATGAAGAGACTGTTGTTTACTCCAGGTCTCTGAAATAATTTTTTTTTATCTTTCTCCAAATTCCAAAGATTTTACTGAGAGGCTTTTAGAGTTATTTTAGCTCCTTTTCTCCATATAGATTGGGTCTTGCTATCCTAAGAAGGTGTCCACTGCAGTGCTTGATGCTATGAATGGATAGAAAGGCTGCTCTGCATTTTGTAGAAATGATCTTGCTAGCTGGCAATAAGTAGCTTTTGGTGGATGTACATAAAAAGGTCACTGGCTTGTTTTGTGTCTTTTGGCTGATGTCAGACAAGACAGAGAAACACCTGTGGGTTGAGGAAATCTGGTTGAAGAATATCATTGTCATTGCAAGTACCAGAAACATCCCATCTACAGAGATTTTTCCTTCTGATCATCATGGATTTGTATCATATATACTCTACTGAAAAGTTGTTTTCAGTGATGGTTATGATAGAGAAAGATTGCTTTTGACAGAATCCCTCAGAATACAAGCTCAAATAATCTACAGAATTCTTTGGTGGGGATTGTTATACTGTGACTTCTATTTGATTTAGTCAGGATTTGCTTTAGTTCTTGTCATGACAGCAGTACTCATCTGGCCATGTTTTTACTTTGCTTAATTCTTTTTGGTGAATCACTAGAAAAACCCCTTATCAATTATGGAAGTGTTGGGCTTGCTCTCCTGTTGTAGCACAGCTGTGAAGTATTTATGAACACAGTGAATAAACGTTCACCAGCTTTGTGGAAAAGTATTTTCCTGGCAAGAACACAGTTTGCCAGTATACGTGTCTACAAATCTGTCTCCACCTTCAACTGATTGGTCCTTTCTGTTTTTCTATTAGGTGAAGCTCTTTTCCTCTTTTTCTGGTTGAAAAGAGCACATTATGTTTTTGTTGTGAGGTCTTGGGAGCACGGCTGTTTTTCAGAGCATATTTCTGGCTTTTGTGTGGGAACTGAAGCTGCCATGTTTCTGAATAGTTCATTCAATCTTGAGCCTGCTACTCCAGTTCTGCATTGAGAAACCAAATTTCTTCATATCAGTTATGCCAGAGGCAGAAGACTGGGGAGGGCTAAAGTAGGTATTGTTTGTCACAAAGATGTCATAACAGTCAGCCCAGAACCAGAGGAGTGTCGGGGGGACATGATGTGAGTCAGTCCTGACCACAAGAGCTTCCCATCCAGTATGTGGGAGTAGGCAAAGCAATCAATGCAGTGGCCCACAGATCCTGTCTTTTCTGTGGGAGGCTGGACAGGAGCAATCATCTGAACAGGACAGGAGCAGAGGACAGGAGCCAGTGAGGTTTGGGAAAGCCTGCAGGAAGTGCCTGCCTCTGCTGTGTGGTTTCTTTTCACAACCATAGAGTGCCATTACATGGGATCTGCTGCACTGGGCAGGCCTCTGCCATGAAGAGCTGGTTTGACAGGGTTGCTGAAGCAGTGTTTACTTCAGCCATGCCTAAATTGCATTCCCTTCTCCTGGTGTGGATATCAGTACTTGATATGCTTTCTTCAGCTCTTCAGATGGGTTTTGAATATATTATTTAGGCTTTAACTATACTTTCTTGTTTGGTGATGCTTAGTCATTTATTTTAACTTTTTGACGATACAAGATTAAATCCATTCCAGTTATTCACTGAAATTGTTGAGCCTGCTTATCTGATTAAGGACTTACGTGATTGGGTCTTAGCAGATTCAGTCAGGAGTTTGTAACTTGCTTTGACATGTTTTCTAGGTGCTTTCCAGACTCTCACTAAGCACTGTGCTTTGCTGAGGATGACCTTTATGCTGAAGCCACATGGTTCCAAAGCCCTGTACTTTCCACTGTCTAGCTTATGATTTACTTGCTGGCCTGCAGCAGCATTGTGTCTGTGTAATGCTGTTTCTTCGGAAACCTCCTTTTGTGAAATGTACATCATTAAATGAGGATGATGTAGCAGACTCTTCATCCTCCTGACAATCCTCAGTCCCTGGGTGAGATTTTGAGCTTTGAGGCTTAACACAAGTCTCCTCTGTTCAGTTCAGCCTGCTCAGCCCACCCTTTGGTATTTTCCCTTCCAGGCTGTTTTCTCATACTGTGCTGCTTGTATCAAGCTGTTTGTAGTCTATATGATATTCTTGAAATCGCTTTTTCCTCGGGACAGTTTCACTTAGTTGGCCTTCCCCCTTAAGTTATCACTGTAGGGTCATATTGTGGGTTTTTAATGGGATTGCATTCAGGAAAGCAGCTGCTTTAAGATAACAAAATATAGAATTGCCACAGCAGGCCATTGTTCTGTGTCAGGATGGTCTGCACACAGAGCAGAACCTTGCAGTGGCTGCCTTTGCATATGTGCATTCTGAAATCACCTCTCTTGTTGAGAGAGTAATTTAAGGATTCCTTGATAAATACTCAGCCTCATGAACACAGGCATAGCTAAAACAGCTGGCAGGCTAATGCTTTTCTTGAAACATATGACCCAGATGTGATATACAGCTTTGTTTCCAAAAAATGCTTAGTTATATACTCCAATATTTCCCTGTTTTGAGACAAGATAGCTTGAAAGTTGTTTCAATTCCCTGTTCTTAGTAAAAGACGTATTTTCATTGTCATGTGACTTTCATTAACATATTAATGTTTCCATGTTCTTTGTTGTGTAATTGTGACCTCTCCTATGTTGCCATTTCTTGTCTCCTTCAAACATACTTAGGACTGAAAAGAGGTGAACTGGAGCTCAGACATTTACTGTAGCAGGGAGCTGGCACCACTGTGGTCACTTAAGATCAAGAAATTTGTTAATTTTACTCAGTATACCTCATTAGAAAAAAAAAAAAGGCTGGACTCGAGAAAACAGTCTGAACATCTCTTGCATTTAACTCCTTGGGAGAGTGATCTGGGCAGATCATTGCTGCTTAGAAATGTTATAAAAGAAAAGTTATAGCACGTGAACACAACCCCTTTAGATAAATGGTGTGGCTAAGGGGAAGTGGAATGGAAGTTTTCAAAGCTAACTTCTCCAATTCTCTTTAAAGTATTTTCTCTTTATTCCTTTTTCCTTTTTTCTCAGTTTTTTCTTGCATTTTTCTTTCATTTTTATGGTTTGCTGGCTGCAGTGAGGTATTGCATTCATAATTATGTGGAATATGATTTCATGTCATATAATTAAATGTGATACATCAGTGTCTCTGTTCCCTTTGAGAACAGTATTAATACTGATTATATTGTAGCAGGAGCCTATCTGTTGTTCTACCTTTTTAGGGTAGAAAGAAGCCCTCTGCAAATTTCTTTTTTTCAGAGTTACGTGTGCATTTTTAAAAACAGTATGATTTCATACATATGTGAATAAATAACACCAGGTTTACAAAATAACGTTTGGTTCTAGGAGGAGATAGATTCCTTTGTGATTGAGCAGTATGTGATTTGTACTGTTCAGCTCGATTGTACAATGCCAGCATCATGTTTTTTCTTTATTCCCTGTTCAGGGTGTGTGGTGTGGTAGGGGTTTGTGTTACCTGCAGCAGGTTTTCTTTAATTGCACTTTTCACTCAGTTATGCTCTTCAGAGGGTAGTGAAGGTGTGCTCCTTGGATGCAATTCATTGATTGTGCCAGTTGCTTGTGCAGTGGTGTGGAACACAGTAGAGAAACACCCACAGGAACCCTGGGACCTGATTTAGCTCATCTCCACTGGTTTCTGCCCAGCTGATGCACCCAGTTTCTCAACCAGACAGACTGTCAGAGGGGAGTGGCCTGCCATTGTGGTGTGTAAACCGGCTCTGCTGGCTTCTCTCTGAGCTGGCGATCTTCTGAGAGGTTGCTGTCAAAAATATGTATCCCATTTCTACAGCTGAAAAGAAATAGAATTCGTTATTGTATGTTCCTTTTGCCAGATGCACCAGAGAGATGTAGGCCTGATATGGAGGCTGAAATGCTCCTTTTTGTCAGGGCTTGACTGCCACAACAAGTAGTGAGGCTTTTGCTTTTTATGGCATGGGAACTGCAATTGGCCTGGAGGTGTGATGTTTGGTTTAAATCGTCATTTCTTTTATTGTTTAGCAATGGATTTCAGCAGTCATGTCATGAGGTGTCAGCCTGGCATGATGTGAAGGAAGACTCTCTATCTTCCCCTCAATATCTGGACTTTAATTAGCTAGAAATAAAATTCAGACAGCTTTACATTCATGATCAAATGAAACCTACACTGTAATTCTCTTTGAGAAGTTCCAGGGTGTTTTTTTGCAGTAATGCTTTCATGTAGAATGTTATTAGGGACCCATAGATATTTTCAGGGAAATTGTAGCTGAGAGAAAAGTAAAAAAGTTGTCCTATCCTCCAGATGCAGTCTCTTGACGTGCCTCAAATTTAAAACTAATATAGTTTTAATTTTTTCTCTCCATTTTTTTATTAAGCAAAGATTGTGGTTTTTTAAAGTAAGTATTTCATTTAGCCTAACTTAAAAGCAGTTCCCCTGAGCACATTGTTTAAAAAACAAGTAATCCGAATACAGACGTGCAAAGGAGAACTCTGTGTTTGCCCTGTGCTCGCAGATGTGGAGATCCAGTGATTGCAAAACTCCCTGTCCCCTGGGAGATGAGAGTTTTGTTGCAGTGTGGGGCCAGAGGAATGGTGATCCCATGGAATTTCCTTGAGGAAGTGGGGGCGAGGGAGGAGAGGAGAGTGGAAGGAATGTTTCAGCTGCAGCTGCTTGTAAAAGAAGCACTAGGAAAACAGATTTGGTAAAAGTTACCACCACTGAAGATCTCTTCTTGGAAAACAAAAGCTGATTTGGTAGTGCAGGGCTGGGTATTTGTTGTGCAGAGATGCAACCACAGAGCTGCAGGAAAGAAATGTCCAGTGGCAGCTGTTGGAATGTCTTTGATCAGGGTCCCAGTCCCCAGCTCCCCAATGGCAGGGACCTGACGCAGATGGGAAGTGATATTCACTGGAATAACCAGTAATTCAAGAACATTTTGAAGGGGATAGTTTAATTCCAGTGGACTACTAAAAATGTTAACAAGTACTAATCAAGCTTTGTGGTGGGTTCCATGATGCCAAAAACTGTCCCTTGTGTCAGAGACCTCTTAGGCAGGCATCTCGGTCAGAAACCAGCCCAGAATTGAATCAGCTTAGAGCCCAAGTTGGTTTTGGCCTCATTGTGCTTACATCAAGCTTGTCCTTTTCTTCAGGAAACCATTCAGCACAGAAATCAGGATCAGTATTTGCAAGCAGACTCTTTTATCCAATGTCCAAAATCTCATGTGGTTTCACATAACTTGTAGAAATCTTGTGAAGTATTAAATTTGTTTGCTAAGGATTCATTCTGCTTAGCTCTGATTTCTGTAATGCTAACTCCTTGAAATTAAAAACTGAGCCATCTGATGTTGACATGTTATAAGGCCACTCATTTTTTGACAGCCTTTTAACTTTTTTTTACCCACGTTATTGCCAAGCTACATTTAGGGTTGACAAAAACCCTAAACACTTTGCAACCCACATAATAAATATTCATATTTACCTGCAGAATGAAAGCAATAGCAAATATTGGTAAACTGGTTTGATATAATTAATTTAATTCAGATCCTGCTACCTCCAATGAAATGTGTAAATGAGGAAATAGAGAAAACAGTGTTTATCTTTAAAAAAACCTCCACAGAATGTTAAGCCTTGATCCTCAACTTTTTTCCCCACAACTTCTAAAATTTTACCCTGTTTTGACATACAGAAAATGTCAGCTGCCTCAGTTCAGTTTTAGCAGTTGCCTTACTCAAGGCTTAGACAAACTCTGTAGAAAATTAAATCATTAAAGAGTTACTGAGAGAAGAATTAGCATTTCATCATATAAATGTCTGATCATTGTAGATAGATGTGCTGTCAAATTTTAATTTGAATGTTGATATTGTTATGATACATGGACATACAGCAAAAAAACCACCAAGGAAAACTCAAAAAGAGAAGAGGTCGATTTGGGGTCTGTTTTGACACTGTTACTAGTGCAAATATTCTACTTGGAATAACCTGTGTGAGTTGGGTTAATCATTTGCTGAATCAATTTCAGTGGAAAAAATATGTTCTGATTTGTACTCCTATCCTGTGCCTTACATGTCTATTTCTTTTCTTACTTATTTTACCAGAAGAGGAAAATTAACCACCAAAATGTGTGTAACTTCACTTTTAGTTATAAATAATTAAATTTAATTAACTAATAATTTTGGCCATCTTTACCAAAATATGTTAGCCTAAAATGTGTGTTCTTCTTAAATGCTTGTTTTCCATATTCTGTGCAGTTGTGTAATTTTATATATTATCTTTAGAAGACAGAGTTTGAGTCAGTATTTTTTACTAGAAAAACATTGTGGGCTTAGGTTTCACACATTATTAATATTTCTAATCCTAGTGCTGCTTTTTGGCTTATGTGTAGTCACTAATAAGCTTTCACAAGTCTTCTCAAAGTATCAACAATTATTCTGTTGCATTAATAAGGACTTTAATGTCTGAGTGAATACAGTGGTGAAATAAGTGTTATGTTAATAAAAGATATAAAATTGTAAGAAAAGAGCTTCATACAGGGTACGTGATAAACAGATACATGAGAAACCTCAGATCTTTTATTTTCAAATTCTTAATGTCAGAAATAAATCTAAAGACTTGAAAAAGATCCAAACTATTTGCTTCTGGTTTCAAGGACTTTGCTGAAAGGGTAACTGAGGAGGTTTTGGAGCCCAGAGATGGGCACAGTTTTATAGTTCAGTATATAATTTCATTTAGTGTATATATCAAAGCCCAAAAGGACTGCTGTGCTCACAAACAGAAATGCTTCCCCATGCCCCAGAGATGATGGCAAGCTTGACTGAAGCTGTCTGTGTGCAGTGTGCTCCCAGAGGCCTGATCCTGGAAAGCCCAGAGCACCCAGGACCCACCACTCCTGCTGCCAGCAAGGGTTGGAAACCACTCCCTGCTCCAGGGTGTGCAGGGAGGATTTATCTGGTGGGGAGGGCTGAGCTTTCAGCTACAAAAGCACCGAGTGCCAGATGAACTCCATGATGTCTGGTTCTTTTGGCATTGTGGTTTCTTCTTCTTTTCAACCTGTAGCTGTGCAGTACCTCAGGCAGAAATCTCCCCTGTGTTAAGCCTGAATGCCTTGGCTGGGTTGTGAAGAAGACATTTGGCAGAGAGAAGAGATACTTTTTCCCTTCAAGGCCTGAGGGTATCAGCATGGTGGGGTATCCAGGCGAGCTGATGCAGCAGTGTGCATTTCCTTTCCCTCATTGCTCTTTGTGATACTGTTGATCTGGAAAGTACTCCGTAAATCATTTGCCTTTCCTCCCCCTCCTCCCTAGAGATCCTGTATTCAAACTCTTACATTTCCCATACTTGAAGCTACATGTTTTTTATTGTATGGAAGGCTTTGCCTTAGTTTTATTGCTAAGGCTTACTCGTTGCCAAAAGCCTGTGTGCTACATTTTGAAGATCTCAAATAATGAGAGGGAAAGTCTTGCTATTTGTTCCTTTTTCTCTGTGACAGTTTACAGGGCTTCCACATTTCAGAACAGAGGTACAGTACTAGCAGTGAAGGACTGTTAAGCCAGGACTGCTGCTGAAAAGTCCATCATTATACAAAGGCCTCAGCATGAATGTACTTTTTAAATGTAAATTAGGATCAATTATTTTTGAACATCTTCCAAATATTCAGTTATGACATTTTAAAAATACACAAGGACATGTCCCAGTCCTCTGTTCTTCCCAAGTGAATTGCATATTACTTTGTTCCATGGGAAATTCTGAAGGTTTTTCCACCCATTTTATTTATTTCTTAATTAATTATATATTTGTTAATTCTCTTTGAAGTCTAGGACACTCACTCTGAATTATGCAGTTTCACAAATGTCATCAAATATTTTTAAAAGAGTGGCCCTCCCAGGAAGAGGGGACAGCTCTGACTGCCACTGATAACTGTTTCCCATCTAACACTTGAGCTGAGGTCGAGGTGATAATCTGAGGAGCACAGACTCGCTGGTTTGGATGTAGTTGAAAGGTGAGCTGAAGCAAAACTTGACTTTTAAGGGTAACTGGTTACTGAAGAGTTTCCTAGTGGTGGATATAGGTTTTGGGAACATTTTTCATGTCTGTATCTCATGGGATTTTAAAACCCCATAGTTTAATTAGAAACAGAGCACAGTACATCTAAATATATAGCTGTGAAGCCAGATGCTCAATTCTTTAGAATGTTATATTAATATACTAATAGAAACTCTACTGAAAAGGGCATACACTGCTATTTAAAGCACCACAACAAAATTAGTTATTTTTTTGCCATGAAAAAGGGGAAATTAATTTCTCTTTCTCTCTGTGAAGATTTTCAAGTCCTTGTGATAGAAGATATCTGAGTGCCTTTAGGGTGTCTTAGATTTGCTCATCATTTTCTGGTAGTTACCATACCTTGTTTTGTCCTTTTCATAAGTGAGACATGGGGAAGCGGCTGAAAGTGCAGAGAAAAGAGTAAATTTTTTGGAATTTTGTATTGTAATCAAGGGGAAGTGTTTCTAAGGGCAGTGTTTTCTTCTGCTCACTAGTGTCTTTTCCAAACTTTCACTTTTTTCAGGGGGAGAGAATTTACAAGAAATTTTGTTTTTCCTCAAGAATTTTGCTGGATTTGTATTTGGATCTGTGTCACTGGTGTTCTGCCTTCTTTAGGACTCAATACTTCTGATCATGCTTGTGCCAAAGATATTTAACAGATCTTGAGTTCAACTTCTTCAATGGTGGAGGAAATGTGAGGCTGTTTCACTCAAGTTGCTTTCCCCTAGTGGTAGAGGTCAGCATTTGGCTATGACAGTTCTTTATTTTTTTGGCAGGCAGTTCTCTGACATTCCTGTTGCTGAGATCATTCTCACTAGGCTTTCAGAAGAACATCTGACTGGGGTTCAAATTCTTCACCTTCTGCTGTTGTGACCATATAGTAGGTTATAGGAGAGGTTTCGCTCCTTGCCATTAATAATTAATTTGTTTCTAGATACCTTTTGTTAACACTAAGATCTGTTAATTTGTGGTTTCTTCCTTTCATTGTGATTTGATTCCATGTTAAGGGTGTGGATTCTTTTAATCCCAAAGATAATTTAAGGGAATAAAAGTATCATTAAATTACTGCAGTCTGAGTCATACTTGGTCTGTGAGTTTATTTCCCTGGCCTTCCCACACAGCGTTTCCGATATGCAGTGAGCTGAGGGTGTGCAGGAAAGACTTTAGAGTGACCTAGATGCTATTTAACTCTTTACTGGGGGTGGGTCTCTGACGTTGGGTATAGCCTTTGCCTCTTTCCATTCTCAGTCCTTTCCAGTGTGATAATTGTATCCATTATATTTCCCTGCCTCTGAGTGGTTTTCGTATCAAGTATTTTAAGGTTTCTACTTGAATTGCTTTAAGCGTCTTGTGTAATTAAATTTATTGGAAAAATTAGAAAACTAACTTTTTAAAACCTGAAGTGTAGGCATGGAGAGTCATCCTCATAAGTTACAGCTTCTTTCCTGTAGTACGTTGTCACTTCTAAGAGAAAAGCTTGTTCTGCTGCCCTCTTGCAGGCAAAGAAATAGTCATCTCAGGCTCTCTGAGACAAAAAGGTCTGTAAAGCCCAGGAACACTGTGATCATGTCATGCAAGCTTCTTGCTGGCATATAATGTTGAATCTGTTCAAGAAAGGTGATGATATGGATTGACTTTACTGACTTTGGGCTTGCCTGTCAACTTTGCAATCATGCAGTGTTTGATTGATTTTTCTTGACTCTGTGTAATAATGTGGTTTTTGACTAGTTCCTTCTGTGGCTGCTGATGTTCTGGGTTTGTTAAACTCCCACAGATGCTCCTTTTAAGAAACTTTTGACTGTGTATCTTATTCTGCTTCATGTATTTTCCATCCAGGTTTGCAGTTGACATAGCAAACTGGAGGATCCTAATTTTCTCTGAGCCCAGCTGACTCCCCCCTTTGCACAAATGCTTTTGGGTTGAGTTTTCCCTGCTAGGCCAGGATTAACCTCTATCATCTGTGTACTTCACTGTGAAGCCCAGTGATCCAAGTGCTTCCTTAGGCACAGTGCCAAAAGTGCAGTCTGGGACACTGGACTTAGCCTTCCATGATGGTATTTACATGGTCATTATGCAAAAGTCACTGGAGATGAGGGGCTGGGGATCACATGAGGTTCAGCCAGCTCTGTGTGCTCTGCAGGGCAGTCTGGTGGTGCCCGGGGCGTGGGACTGCAGCCCTGGCTGCAGCTCAGGGCTCAGTGGGCTGATGGTGCCATGCTTCCAGGGGGCTTCCCTTGTCCTGGGCTGCGGCAGTGATGGGATCTGAACAGGTTCATGAGATTTTTAAAGAAAAGGGTGCATTTAAGCTACCAAAAGCAGATTTCCATGTAAGTATCTATTACATACTCTTTGCAAAACGGCAGAAATCAAGCCCTGCCTCCTGCTTTCTTCAGTCAATATTCAAAAGATCATCTAAGCAGTGTGAAACTGAGGTGTCACAGAATATGACCTTGACGCATCAGCCACAGAGGTTGCACTTTAGATTTTGTGTTACAGCTTGTGATTGCTCATCTATCTAAAATTTGGCAACAGATGGATACTATTTTTTTTTAATGCATAACACTCCTCTATCCCTGTCTCAGCACTTAATGCTACTGCAGGCATCTTTTCAACAGAGCTGTGCAGTTACAATCAATAATATGTGAGCTGATGTTTCTGCTCAATAACATACAGGCACTTAAATGCCCTTCTGAAGTATATTGACCCCTGGAGAGAACTACTTTAGTACAACCATCTTCCCTATTGAAATGGAGTTATTTGCTATTCAGCACAGCTGGGACTTGAGACTACAGAAGCAGATTCAAATAGAGATAAAGTCTACATGCCGTGCTATTAAGGGGACAAGGCATCTGGAAGGCTTAGCAGTGATTTTGAGTAATTTGTCCATTTAGCTCTGGTCTAATAAGATTGACATTAAGTTACCAGAAATTAAAGGAGTTTGTACTTTATTTATTGTAGTGTCTTCATTACAAGGTGTTAATCCCAGTGTACAATAGCTGTTGAAAGCAGGATGCTACTATGAGTATTTCATAGAAGAACCACTTTAAAATGCAGTGCAGAGAAACTGGAATTTATTTGAATGTATTGGGACTTTCCCTCTCCGGCCTTCCAGACAGAAGAGAGGCAGTCAACACTTTCTGAGATGGGGTGTTAAATTAGTGCAAGATAGAGGTAAGGACAAACAGTTATCTTTAGGTATAGTGTACTTGAACCCAGCAGGCCTAATCTTGGAAATCCTGTTGGCTTTTCAGTTGCCCTAATGTTACAAAACCAGAAGGAAAGCATACACAATACGTTGGTGTATTTAAAAAAAGTTATCAATACTAGGCATTATAGCAGTAAGAAAACATCTTAAGTGCAAGAAAAAACATTATGTATGCATGTACACATAAGTGTATGTATTTTTTATATACTAAATTTTCACAAAATATGAAGTGGTTTTTTGTAGTTCAGAGTTGCCAGATAGATCAGGGCTTGGGAAATGGGGTGTGGTTGAAAGTGCCCTTTTATGGCAGTCCTCAATCTTACGCTTTTCTAGACTGATGGCTTCCTTGAGGCATCATCTGTTTAAACTGAGAGTGTAAGACTTGGTTAGCAACCTTCACCAGAAATGAAATTGATATGCAAGAATAAATTAAAGAGTAATCTTCTGCAAGTGTGTAGGCTTGTGGTATTAATAGGTGTTTGCCTATCTATCCAGAGAGGAGGTAATCTCACACTAGCTAAGCCTGTAGCCAAATGATAAAATAACTTTGATTTATATTGTTCTGACTAAGCAAGAGAAAAAAAGTATTGGGAACTGTAGATAAATGATTTTGTTTTCCCTTTGCCTTTTCCTTAATTCTCTCCCACAAGAAAAAGAAATATGCTTAGGAATAGCCAAAATAATGGGCAATGCATCATATGCTGACAGTGACTGAATTTGGCTTCCTTGGATGGAGGAGGAGGAATTGAAAAATAAAAGGTCTTCAGGTAGAGAGACTCATTTATGTTCCCAAGCTGATCTCTACTGTTTAACAGAGGGAAGAGGAAAGAGTTATGAATAACAAGAACTACTCTGTTATGTCTTCATAGTTTTATTCTTTCAAGCGGTTAGTGTAGGCTCTGCAAAATCAGTGAGGCTGAAATTTGCCAAGATTTATGGTTGAGTGTGGAAGTACTGCTGTACTTTCAGATTAAAACAATGAGCAGTGGTAAATCAATACCTGCACATCTGCAGACCTGCCATGAGCTCGGCTTATAAATACATATTAGCATTCATCTGGGTTAATTTCTCATCCTCCCACATCATTGTCCTTAGTAGTGATCATTTCTCAGTATAAAGAAAAGGATAAAAAAATCACTAGACAGCTTTGTGATTTGAACCTTTTTGGTACTTTCTTGTTATGCTTGCAAATGAAATATTCTTTAAAAAAAGGCTGTATCTTTTGTGCCCATGTGAAACCCTATGCTCTCATGTCTTTTATATTCTTTCTGGGAGCCACAGAAACTATGATAATTTATTTGTAAATAATAATATTGTTTCAAGCTTTCAGTTGAGTGCAAAATGCAGATTTTTTTTCAGTACATAATTTGTATCCATTCTGTAGCACTAGGGTAAGAAAGCAACAGGGTGAGACCATTTGCTTTCTTAAAATAACATAGTTTTGTTCTTCCATCTTGTAACAGCAGGAAACTGTAACCTCTTCCCATATACTTGAATAGCCTTGTCAGTAGTTGCACATGCAAATTGCTGCAGAAAATGTAGATGATGCTGTGTTTTCTTAAGTAAGAGTGATGGTAATACTAAAAAGGGAGTTAGCCAACAATTCCAAGTATCTTTTAATTGAATAATCTTTTTTTTTCTTTTTTTTTTTTTTTCTTTTTGTAAAGTCAGGGTTCTCCAGAACTACTGAACTGCATACTGGACAGTAGAGATTAGGAAGTGCAGCCTGCTTTGTGAGGCAAACATGGAGAAGCAGGCTCCTTGATTTTTTTTGTGTGATGTAGCATTACTGGCACCTTCTTGTTTGGATCATCTTAATGCATGTTAGTTGATTTATGATAATTTATGATAATTCTGAGATTTATTGTTTGACTATCTGAATAACTGCAAACTATTTTCATACAAAGGATCCTCAGTTCCGTGTCTTATGGCAAAACATTCTGTAATGCTTTGAGTGGAAGAGCACTTCACATAAATTATAATATTCTATATTAGAAACAGAATAGTAGCAAATTAGTTTCTAAACCATTCTATCTGATTTGTACACGTCGCTGCATATTTAAATATTTTTCTCAAAGGAACAATGCTACATAAGGAAAACCAGAGTGGTCTTTCATTCTCATTGGTTAACAAACTCGATAGATCTTTGGCAGGAAACAGCACTTTTAATGTCAACCAGCAATTGTGTCCCTGCAAACAGATGTTTGAAAACCATAACTCTGCATAGTTTACACATTTAAAAATACTTCATATGTGTGTTTTTAAATGGGTAAAGAGAAAAATCTTCTAAAAGTGTAGGCAATAATTAGTTAGGAAAAATCACTTTAGTTTTGGTGTGCTATTGATTTCATAAACTGTGAAGATTATAATAAACAATTTCCTTTTCTGAAAGAATAGACGTTTGTTTTAATGCATGACTTTGATTTTTATTTTCTTTTTCTGTCATTTAGAAGTAAGCAAGCTATGATTACTTAGACAATACTTGCACTTCAAAGTGTGTCAAAGAGGCAAATCTGTTTGTGTTTCTGATAGGTTATTTATCCTGCTTAACCTATAAACTGTAAAGTAACAAGGCTACTGAACTGACAGATAGCCTAGCAGATGGTTCAGAGATTATGCAAAATCACCTCAGCTTGTCAGAAGTCAGGTTGGGTTACTGCAGGGGCAGAGGCGACAAGAACCACAGAACAGGATCATTTTTCACAATTTGTTGCTTGAAATTCCATTTTTCTTCACAGCGTGTGACATCTTGTGTCTACAGTTAAAACAGCTATGCAATCAACAAATTTAGGACCAGCATGTTTGTATTCTGGCTTTTATAAGAGTGATTAGGTTGATGAAAATCTTTAGGCGTCTGTGAAATATGAAAGCTGATCTCCAGTGCAGAGCAAGAGGTCAACTCTGCCACTTTAGCTGCTATTGCCCTCTAATGTTTCAGTGTCTGGAGTTGTTGTCTCTCCCTACCATAATGTTGAGCTGCATTCTCTTGTTAGCCTATGGAAGATGAAATGGAAATTAGGTACCATATGTTTAATAGTAAAAATCATGTTGCAGCTGAGCAAGGATAGGCCAAAATTGAGGGCTTTGACAAAAATCTCTCCCTGAAGAGAGGGTGATTATTAATTAAAGCTCTGCCAAGTGTCTGAATTCACATCCTCCGTGGAGCAGCTGAGACTGCAGATACTGATAAACTTGTTAGAGCCTAGAATAGAAATTGCAGGTTCATCCTTCAGAATTTGCCTTTTTCTTATCTTTAAATTAAAACAAAAAGAGCCCCCAACACCCTAACGTAAAGATTTTTATACTCGCCATTTTAAAATCTCTTTTTAAATTGATTGTGTTTTTTCTTAGAGTAACATCAGCACAATTCTTCTTGATGCCTGACAGGGCATAATACGAGAGCCTTCCCCTCCAACTCCAAAAGCTTTTTGCTAGGAGTGATTGTGCATGTGTGTGTGTGTGCATACTGAATGGATTATTTTTAATTTCCACCCTCCCCCCCCATGACTGTATCATCATAGTACTGTAGTATAACCACTTTTTCACATATTGCAACATTCTTAACCTTATAAAGTAAAACTAAATAAACATGTCCTTACATATTTGTTGATTTAAGATTGACAGAGAACACACCTCTGCAAACAGCTGTTGAAAGTCTGTTCATGAAGACCCTAGAAAGCCACATACAGCTTTAGTGTCAGCTGTAATATTTCTGAAATGTTTAAAATGCCCAGAGACATAAAAAGGCAAAGTCTTCCTCAGCTGTGCAGGATGATGTGCAGTGGGTCTTGCTTAAAGATGTTATGCAGTGGTTCTTGCTTTTAAAATAATCAATTTGTTGTGCAACAAGGATCATATTAATTGAAAAACCTTGGGAAGATGTAATAAAAATAGCTGTAGGATGCTAACGGGACTCTTTCCTGTTGAATTTCAGTCAGCTTCTAAGGAATGGATAGAGGTTATTCACATCTCTACAAAGCAAGTGCAGAAGGAAGCAAACATTTCCTGATTCTAAAAACATGTCTTCCCTGTCCCCACAGCTTATCTTTGTCTGAACCAGGAAATAACTACTCTTGGCAAAAACAAATTGGGTAACTGAAAAATAATAATTTCCAAAATCTTTTTTTGTGTGTCACTGTCTATTAGGATTTTGAATTCCTGATTATTTTTAGTTCTAAGGAACATTAACATTTGTGTAGAGCCTGTACACTGCACGCCAAATACCTATTCATAAAATACTGCTTTTTATCTGTTGAAATCAATATTGTCCAAGAAACTTACAATGCATTTGTTCACACTTTACCAAATTGTGTGTGTCCATTGTGCAAAGCATCTGGTCCTGTGAGGACAGACAACAGTAGGAGATCAGAAAATATCTGGGCTTGCATCTGATTTTGCTGCTCTTGATTACTTCTCAGAGAAATCTGGAACTTAGAATTGTAACCTTGTGAGACTGAAGAACAGATTATTTGTACCAAAATAATAGTAGTTTGCACTGTGGAGATGTTGGTAGTGGCATTGGTAATGATGATGACATGCACTGATTCTTATTGGAAAGAGAAATGAAATTAAAAAGAAGAGTTAAACGTAGACATCTTGTGAAAAAAGCTTTGCTGATCTTATTAAAGAGTTTACAGCAGTATATAAGAATAGTCATTTGTCGGTAAAGGCAAGGTTGGCAAGGTTCCTAGGAGCCTAGGGTGTTTTGGGTTTTTTAGTTGGGCGATCTTTATTCCGGTGGGTTTTTTTAATACCCCTATCTCAAAAGTAGTCTTTACATTAATGGAGAAAATGTAATTTTTGTAATTTTGTAAAGACAAAACAGTAGTTGGCTTTTATAATAATAAATTCTAATTTATTTGGAGGTATTATTTATCTCCCAAATAAAATAATAATAAATGGAAAGGAGAACTATTTGGATTTTTGGGTATTTCGAAAATACCATCTTTCCTCTGAAGTACAGAGAGTCAAAGGGACAATTATTAAGAAAGGAAGGAACTAGCTTTATGTCAAAACCACATGATCATTTAACACCCTGTCATCAAAAGAACACTTTAATTTAGGTACTCAAGTAAGTTCTGTTTTGCATATAGTGAAAAATATGGTCTAATGTGTGAAAAAGAGCACATCTGGTGGCATTGGTTAACCCAGTGGTTGAATATCTGAAACTAGGAAAGGAAACTTAACCAAATAAATTAGCCAAATCTATAACAATTTTGAAACACAACTCATACTAGAATAAAGCTAGAATTAGAATATCCATGCACATTAGCTTGGAAAATAAAAATATGAAAGTATAACTGCAACTTTTTATATAATGTTTTATTATGCACTTAAAGTGATTGGTCCAGCTTTTGGTGGTAGATGCTTATTATGTTCTGGTAGAAAACCTTTAGCTGCATGATGGCCTTGAAGCAACTGAGTATTCCAAAGAGTTGCTCAAAGAACAGTGTGTCTTCCAACAACAGAAAACAAAACACGGACAAAATGTTCTCAGCAATGTTTCCTTCTGAACGACAGCATAGATGTGGTGAAGAAGAATTTAAAAATGGAAACCATATGGTTTGATTCTGTTCTTAAAACTCAGTCTTCTGCTGGATTGAATAAATTTCTTTATCAAGTTTTTGTAAGAAACATTTACCCATAACGAAAGAGTGGGATCAGAGTTGTCTACACAAGGACTAGTAGTGTTGTATTGACAACTATTATCAGAAATTTGCCATACTGAAAAATTGAAAATTTGATACGTAGAGAAACAAAAACTCCCTGTGTTTTTCTAAGCTTAAAAGGTACCAAGAGCTTAAGGTTCAGTACACCGCTTTCCCAAAATACAGCAGAGAGTTGGAGGTATGGGAGCCAGATAAAACTTTTTATGCTTGGGTTTTGGATCCAGGAGAAAAGATTGATGGGGCTGGTCATGTTCCCTTGGCTGTGCTGTTGGCTTAGAAATGCCCTGAACATGGGAAGACCAGCGAGGAACAGGAGCGAGCTGTAGCAAGTCAGCTCTTGCTGACAACTCTCTTGGCTCTTTTTCTCAGACCCAAGGAATTTTCTTGCTCCTTCTGCACCAGGTGTTAGAGAGGAACTGGGGACTCCAGCAGGGGTTAGGCCTTCCCATGGGCTGTTAGGGTTTTCCTCATCAGGTCTCAACTGAGATGAATGTAATGGCTTCCACCCCACAAGCAGGGTGGATGGTGGTGTGGGCCTGGCTAGGAAGACCATCAGTTGCATATAAATGTTTTGAGTCACAGTGTTCAAAACAGAGTACTCTGTGTTTGGGGAGGTGAGGCTCTGAAAATTTGCACATCACTGATTTGCCGAAGTCCATGTTTGTTGTGTGCATTGATTTGAGGTCATACTGAAAGACAGCATGATTTCATTTCAAACAACAATTTGCTGCTTTTAGAGTACATGCAAGGTACCCACTGACCATGCTGTGTCGTGAATAAGTATCTTGAGTAAGAAATATCTTTTTGGGTTTTGCTGTTATCTCTTTTATTTTTAAAGCTAAGCAGGCCCACCTGCTTTTTCTTTTTAGTGTTACAATTAATGTATATTAATTGCTTATGAAGTATTTCCTTTTGCATTTTCATCTAGTTACTTCCCTAGTCAAAATTACAATTTATTTTTATGTGAATGTATTCAGCAGCTACATTTCATTTTAGGATTGATTGATCTGTTCTCATGTGACACTTCTTGCCAGATCTGCCTCTCTTCAGTCTTTGAGTCACCTGGTGAGAATATTGGCCCCCTGTCAGAATATTTTGTCTTCAGCCAGATTCTCTTTCCTTTCACAATTCTACCTTAGAGTTAATTCATGTACTTGGAGCCACTTAGAAGTTATGAAATCCGTGTCTGGTTTTACCGCACAATTCTGGATCTTAAAAATAAGAGCATTCCATGAAGGGCAGTGATAAGATTCTAAGATGTAAAAATTAATCTAGAACAAACACGAAAGATATGCAGCATTTCTGTATATCAGAGGAGTTTTGACAGCACTACAGTAATGCAAACTGTAACAGCAGGATCTCTAGGAATGTTCTTTCATAGCTGGACTGGACTTAAGTAAAGGGAGATCACTGTTCATCTTCAACACAAAGTTCTGGACGGTTCAGCATGGAGGACATAAGCAGCATTTAAAGGCAAGGACTTTCCATGGTAGCAGAAATCCTTCTGGCATATTTTTGTCCAAGTCAACATCTTGTGCTAGAGAAATCCTTCACAGCAAAAGCTGGAAGACAGGTTGAAAGTACTGCAAAGGGAAGCACTGTAAGCATGGTGGTATGAGGTATATTACATTATGTTGTGGACACAGATTTGAACAATTCATTCCAGACAAACCTTATCAAGCCTCTTGCTGCCTGTTCTTACTGTACCTCCCCTAATGCACACACAGATAAGTTCTTTCAACACTCAAAACCGCACTTGGGGCAGAGACTTCAAGCTACTTCATTCTCCATTCTTTGTCATGCTCATGATGGCATCTTTTCATGCTCACATTTCCACATATGTTCATCATACTGCCAGATGTACAAAGGGAGAAAAATAAATAGCGGTTCAGGTTGATTCATGTATTTGGTTTTCTAAAGACCCTTTTCTTTCAGCATTGTGGAGGTTGCCAAAATTAGGCTTCAGAGATGTTTTAAATGTCAAATGTATCCCTAGCCATTTGCAGTGAATCTGTCAGGATGATTGTTTGCACTGGTTTTGACCATGTTGCTGAAAAATATGATTTAAAAAATTATGTGGTGGTGCTTCACTTCAAGTCTTCCACTTCAAAAGCATGTAAGACAAAGGTATAGTGCAGTGTTTGACATTCCTATTGCCTGGCAGTAGATTTTGGGGCAGCATGAGCCAGGTGAGGGTTATTTTTTCATTTCTGCGCTGTGAGGATGTAATTAGTAGTAGTAAACATTATCCTGTTAAACAGCTGTACTGTATTTTTTCCTAGCTTGGCTTTGAACATGTTTCTTCTTTGTCTTCTGTCCAGCCAGACATTTGGATTGGTGTTCTGTACCACAGCTGTATCTCATACATTGGGTCACAGGCAGTTACTGAGCCCTGTCAATCCCATACCCAGTGCACCCTGGCAATTATTTACCTGCCTCTTACCCAAGCCCTCTCTTTCTCAATGTGTGAGTTGATATTGGTATAAGTGCTGTATAGAAAAGAGATGCAAAGCTCAAAACATCTTTCCATTTCCAAACATAATTCAGACTGAAGAATGTTAATAGAACTCAAAAAGAAAAAAGGGAACTCTATTGCTGTTGAACATGAGTTTGATGTTATTTTGGGGAGAAAAATAACTTGCTTAATAAGAAATGCCTTGTTGCTTGTCACTAGCCAGATTAGCAGTTATTTCTAAAGACTATTACATAATTTAAAAGAAAGCATGTTTTAAAAACTGTTTCAACTGAGAGGGCATGAGCAAACACCAGTTGCCTATAGAAGTGATTCTGCCAGCCATGGAACAGTGCTCTACTGTAGGTACAAAATCTCACCAAGCATGCAGTAAGGCTGTGGAGCAGGAGAGAAACCTCAGCAAGTGCCTTAGAGAACTAGAAGTACATAGGTTTTGAGAGGAGTTAGAATCTTCAGGCAAGCCCTAACATCATAGACAGCTTTGGAATACAAATTTTCTCATACTTGCTATAATCTTTTTTGTAAGCAGGCCACACATACCAGTTTGCGTAATGAGTGATGTATTTTAGAGCTCGTTGATTTCTGCAGGATCTTGATATCAGTTGCACCCAATAAATGAGCAGATGAAGACAGGAGCTTGTGTTAAAAGCAGGACTGTAGAATGCAAGGGGAAGAAAAGTTTTCACAATGGTTGTAATTTGAAGGAAGCACTTGGGAGAAACTACAAGGAGTAATTCCCCTAGTATCAGATCACATGCTGGGAACAGGAGGGGGTGCATCCTGCTGGCCGGGCTCAGGGTGGGTGAACTGCTTTTCTGTGCCTCATGACATGAGTGGAGAACAACTCATACATGAGGGAAAATCGTAGGAGAAATCCTGGCGATAGCTGCTATTGTTATACAGGTTCCCAGTTTGTTCCTAGACTCACACTGCTGAAATTTCTTGGCAGCCTTCCATGGTGCCTGGTTCTTTGCAAGAGCGTGCTATATAGGACAGTGCCATAAATCACTAAGCCATCTTTGCACAGTGGAAGGTAGTCCATGAAGTTTCTGCAAAGAACAGATGTGCAGAGACCTGTTCATGGGCTGGTGAGCATCAGCAGCATGGGCTGGAGCAGTCCAAGGCAGCCTCCAGCCTGCTGGCCAGGTCACTGTGCTCACAGAAATACCCAGGGCTGTGGCTCTTCACCACCACCACTTTCTGCACTTTCAGGAACTGACACAGTAGCAGAGACAAGATCATCCTTCAGGGATTTTTCCCCACAAAAGGTTATGTAGCTCTTCACTTTAAGAAGCTTTAGGGAGCAGGATATGGAGAATGCTGGCTGTTAAATGTTGTGCTGGGTACAAGCATCCTGAGCAGTTTGCCTCTCTCATTTATAGCATGTGCTTTTGCTCTGCACTCAGAAAAATTCTGGAGAAAGCTTGAGAAGTTTTGATTTATGGACAATAAAGCTTCCTGAATGGAATGACATATTTGGAAAATAAGTGGTATGAATAAGGAAGTACCTGCTCCAACTATTATGCACAATTTCTATTGCTTTATTACAGCTTCTAAAATGGTACATTCAGGTATGCACTGATTTTCACTGATGTTTGTATGTTTTTAGGCTATAGATGGATAGTTCTATTTTGTATCAGTGTAGATGCTCACAATTTCAGATAAAAGAAGGAAGCACCAACCTCATCGATTGTGTCCTGGGTTTACTCCCTTGCAATTATTTGAAGCCATCCAATAACTATTGCATAAACAGCAGAGTCTTGAAACTGGTCACAAAGAGTGATAGCTCTACTGAAAGGTGTATTTAAATGCTCTTTGTGGGGAAAGTACTTTGTGAATAGGGTTTGCCTTTGAATAACTATCACTTTGCAAGTGAACAGTTAACTGAGTACTCTTAATCAACTAAGCTTAATTTCTTAGCCTTCTAATATACTTTGAAGAATTTTTAAGACTAATACAGCTACTGCAGAAATGGAATTAGGTCTTTTGACATAGTATGTTTTGAAATTATACTCACTCTGTTGAAGTTCTGTTTAGTAGGTAAGATGACAAAAGTTCATTTTTCCCCAAATTCCCCTTTCGTATACTGATAACACTTCTCATAATTCTGGGTTCTTGTACAGTGATAAAGAGCCTCTTACCAATAGAGGCTCAGTGCATAGGTATACCTGTTAGTGTAATAAGTTACATTATATTCTCAAGCCAAAGCAAACTCCTTTTGCATCATTTTTCTCTTCCATGCTCAGGGCACCCTAACAAGTGTCATTGACAACCAAACAGAGGGAATGTGGGAAGGAGCTTGGGAAACCTGTGCTCCATATACAGGCCAAGAGAATTGCTGGTTTTAAATTGAAAGTGGGATTTTTATTCCAAGGAAAATTGCAAGCAGGAACAAATTCTACTCTAAAAATGATCAAGATACCTAATTCTGATAAACTTTTCAGATTGCTTCAGAAACAGTCATTGTTCTTATACGTGGGATTGCTGTCCCAAGCTTAGTTGCTGAGATCTCTGTGTGCTCAACTTTGGGGTGCATAGCAGACTGGGCTTACCCGGTACTGAGAAGCTGAGAAACTGGCAATAAGAAAAAGAAACTTGAAACTTTCCTGAGGGATGTTTTTGTTTTAGTTGAAATTGCTTATATTTACAGAAATGTACAGATTTTTTTTGCCGACTTTGTTGATCAGCTTTCATGAGTCTTCCACTTGTCACATTCCAGAACAGAATGATATTAAATCAGATGTAATATTTTTGTGTTTGTCAGTTGGGGTCTTACTGGGATTTTCTCTCTCTCTCTCTTTTTTCTCTTTCCATACTGTGCTAGCAAGCAAGCCTACCACTGACAAGGCAATTGGTCTGCTTTAACTGGTCTATGCACTGAGAGAGTCCCAGCTTATATCTATAACATGTTGTCTTATACATACCAGGACTTTAACTGCCTGGAATTCTTTTCTATAAAGCACTGTTTTCTGGCTCATTCTGTGGTGCCACTGAGAATAGTGAACAAGATTGTGCTTGAAATTGTTGATTTCTTTGTCACTTCCATCTATGTATGGGTTTGCATTCCATAATTATAGTCTATATAAATTGTTTCATTTTGCATAGAGCAAAGGGTACTAGGATATAAAATAAAGTGATTTGTGTGTTTGTTATAAGAGGATGTTCTTTTCTCAATTTCCTTACACATGTATAATACATTTTAGGTATGGGAAAATTGTATCCACGAAGGCTATTTTGGACAAGACTACAAACAAATGCAAAGGTATGTTTATTTTCCTTTATACTGTGTTCCTCTGAAAGCCATAACTGAATCTATGAAGTGTGTTAATGTTGTATTTTAAGTTCATTTTACCTTTGTTGGTTTGGTTTGGGTTTTTTTTTCCCATTCTTGCTCTTAAGTGAGTTTTATTCTTGCTGGTGGTTGGTGTATTCAGTGCATTTGCCTCCAGTGGAGCTGGCAGGCAGCCGGTGTCGGTGGTGCAGCCAAGCCAGAGTGGAGCTGACATGCACAGTGCTGGCTGGCAGCTCGTCTCTATTTTAAAAACAAAAATGGAGTTAAAAGCAGCTTTTCCCTTTTTGCCTGGAGAAACTGGGGAAGCTTGCAGATGACCATTCAACTAAACTAAACATCTTAAAAAATTACACATTGTGGAAATAAGCTCCATTGATTAGTGTAGCTTGAAGCAGCACTTAATTACATGTTCCAGTACTCTAATTGTGTTTTGTTATATTCTATTGAATGTATTGGGAGCAAAGAGAGGGTTCATTTTCAATGAAGTAATTGCAGCTGGAAAAAAAAATTAGAAGTCTTCTAGATAAGCAGAATATATCAGTTCATGGATTTTCACCACTCACTGCAATTGCAGCGATTCAGATCCCAGCATGATTGTGGTGGGAGAAGGTGTGGTGGCAAGACACCAAAATAGCAGATTTCAGACTTTAATTTTTTACAACGAAGGGAATATTTCCTAAGCAAAGTGAAATATTAAGTCAGCTGATTGAGCAGTGCTAATAAACATAATGCCCATGAACAAGCAGAACGCTGATAGGCAGAGGGAGGAGAGTTTATCATTAATTAAGACAAAGCTTTTGTGCAGAACTTGAAAGCAGTGCAGAGACATAGCTGCTCAATTCCCCATCTTAAGCAAATTGAAGAGGAACTGACAGTTCAGAAACTGAAATGTTTAGAAATTTTTTTCCTAGCTTGTATGCAGATGTCGTTGTGACTAGGAAAGGGGAGATGCCCTTTTCAATTATTTTAATTAGTTAATGCCTATGATTGCACTTACCGGATTTAGCCTGTCCATTCTGTCAGTTCCTGAAGTGTTCAGTAGTCCTTTCAGAGATACAGAAATTCTCAGATTAATTCTTAAAGAGATTTAAGATGGCTTTTTCAATACAGAATTTAAATCTCACTGATGAAAAGCAGTAGCTAGCAGCCTGTTGTGACAGTACACTGCAAGGTAAGGCTCCAGAGAAGCTCTCTGCGTGTCGCTGAAATTGCAGTGGGAACATAAATAGGCAGAATGTAAATATCTAACTGGAATTTAACCAAAAGATTGACAGAATCTCTGGCTTTTGCCAAAAAACACGCCATAGGGTTTAAACTAACTGGAACAACAAGCAATTGAGTTTCTACATCATCTGGAAGGTGGCAAAGCCAGCTTTGGTGGCATGCTTGGTGTCAGTATGTAACTTTGTCTGTATTGCACCCTGCAGCGTGTTGGTGATAACCCAGGCTGCCATGGGTGTGGAGAGCTAGTTTGGGGTATGGCAAGTTAGTCTTGCCTTGGCAGCACAAAACTTGATATGAACTAATTCACTTTGTTTCATGTCAGGATTTAACAATCCTCACCGCCACGTGTTACACGAAACAATATGCTGCTTTCTTCAGCTTCTTGGCAGCATAAATAGGCTTGCACTGATGTACAAGGATGCTTGAGTTGTTTTTCCTGAGTTAAGAGCTTTAAAGCGTGTTCTCTCATAACATTAGACAACCTTTTCTCAGTATAGATATATTGTAAGAGGATTGTAATACATTTTGAAGAAATATTTCCATTTTTTACTCCTCCAGAGGTTATTTAATTGTTGGGTTTTTTTGTTTTCTTTTACCCCACCTTTAACTTTGGAAAGGGATTTTATTAATACTTGGACAGCTCACTGGTGGAAAAGAGTGGGATTGAAAAATGCATAATGAGGTTTGCAATAGCATCTAGTGGAAGTAGCTTCCAAACTCTGACTGCCTCTTGGTGAGCCTTGAGCCTCCAATTCCCAGGCTGGATTAAAAATCCCAGCCTGTAAGGTCAGTGTCTGTTAAGGCCAGGGTATATTGCAATTTGGACATCCTGGAATCCCTTAGTTCCATGTTCTTGTTCAGAATAAGAAAAGCTGTTATTGCAAATATATAGAATTTGTTTCAATTGATGTTGAACTTATTCTCATATTTAAAGATTGCATATATGGCATAGAATATGCTTTCAGACCAGTTTTTCACATTCTTTCAATAATAGGAAAAACCATTTGGTTTCACTGAAGGTGGGTTTTCACTCACTTTTAAATTTAACTGTCTTTTATGTATATACAGTGAGATAAGTAATTTACCAAAAAAAGGGTTAGATGTGTGTTCTTCAAACTAAATTCCTCTCCCAATTTTGAATAAACAAAAAGTAACTTACAGACTTACTTGTCATTTATTCAAACTGCAATAAGAATTTACTTCAGAAAAATTAACACATGATGCTTTATTTGGTGATCTCTGAAATAATCTGCTGTTTGAAGTTACACACCAGATAATACAAAGCAAAGCACTGTACTGCTTGTTAACAGTTTGGCCAAAATTCTTATAATGAGTGGACATGGAAATGGATTTGTTCCACTAGGGCAGATTCAAGGTTCAACCAGTTCAAGGTTCAAGAACTTTGTTAGGTTTTTAGGGGGGGACACTGCATGACGACCTGGAGTACAAATTGTCCCTCTTAAACAACAAGAAAACTGTATTCAATAACCATGCCAGTAGCATAACTGTTGGCTGTGAAATGTTTGTTTGTAAGCTGGTTGCTGTCTTGTTAACAAAATGATGTTTTCTCTTTCAGGTTATGGTTTTGTTGACTTTGACAGCCCAGCAGCTGCTCAGAAGGCAGTTTCTGCTTTAAAGGCCAGTGGAGTCCAAGCACAGATGGCAAAGGTGAGTTAACATAACCAGCTAATTCTTGCAGGGGGTTGTGAAGGTGAACAAGCTTGTACAACAAGGGCAGTGTGGAGTTTCCAGCTGCAGGGCTCTTTACTGAGAGCACAGTCCTCAAACCATGTGATTATTAAGGTAATAAAATGAAGAGTTTTGTCTGCCATATCCCAAATAATCTCAACTAATTAAATAAAGCATGAAATTGTAAAGTCTCCAAACTGATCTCATTGCATTTATCAATTTATTCTTTTCCATTGGCTTCATCAAACAAAAGTTGAGCAATGGTTTGTAAAAACTACAGCAGGCTTAATGAATTGATTTACAGCACAAAGGTATGAAAGGTTTAATAGATTCTGTTTCTTGCTGAGGTTAGAAGCCTTGTGATTTAGGGATTATTTTTAAGTATACCATGGCAAAATTTAACCTTTGGACTATTTTTCAGCCCTTCTAGTATATTTTCTGCTAATATAAGTCAAATTTGAATCTGAGCATTCATGATAGATACTTTGAAGTTCTTAGCCAGCTCTTGGCTGACCTATTTTTGTATCAAGGCAAATCCAGGAATTATTAAAAAAGAGAATGAAAGCTATCTTCTTTTTCTCTAATTTTTAATGAACCTTGCCTCTGAACCAGCTTATTAGCCAGATGTGATCTTCAGACCATCTTCAGTGCTCTTTTATGAAAATAAGAAGATGATATTTTAGTAATGATACCATCTGCATTCTTGTTGGGTCAGATGGCCTGGCTCCAAAAGAGAGCCATAAACACCTCTACAAATTTGTTAACTAAAGAAAATATTACCAGTATAATCTGTTGATAGGATTCTGGTACCTCTTTAAGCAAATTTGTTTTTAGTTTGAAAATTATATACTAATTTTAAAAACCTAAAATCTGGTAATCTCAGAGGCTCTTTTATTAAAGTAGTCTGCTAAAAATCTAGCAAATCTTTTATAGTTATCCACTAGGTACAGATTTTTTTCAGATGAGATATTTTCCACAGCTTCTCAGCTAAAGAGAACAGTTAAGCTAACAACATAAATGTCTTTGGATGAATTCCAGGGCAACAAAATGGAAACCATATGTTTCATACTTAATGCGTGTTTCATTACAGCCATGACACAAACATACATGCTTACTGGAAAACACTTGGATTTTTTCCCTTTTACGAGGTTTTATGTATGCTTAATAAAGGCCATTTATTAAATCTTTAGGTTTCAGGTGATCACTTTAAAATATATCCCAGATTTTTCAAAGTTCTGTCTGCCGTCTTATGAATATGATATCTAGGTAGGAGGGGCAAAAAGAGATTTTGAAATAATGTAAATTCATTTTCTTAATGAACTTTGATGTCTGATTTAATTGTTTTCTTGAGTAGATGGAGAAGCTCTAATAATTAACTATAGTAACCTAATGAATAGTTTCTTAATCTCTTTTATAGTATATATTTCTGACTCATTTCCTCTGACAGTTGCAAGATCGGTAATATTTATTTTTGTTAACATTAATGAAATAATGTACATCAAAATATCCCAAAGATTTGGGTATTTTTCTGACCCTGTGTCAAGCTTGATGACCTGTGGGAAACCTGTAACTATGAGTTTTGCATTCCAGTGAAACTTGTTCTGCTTCTTAACATAGAGAGAATGTTTTAAATTATTAAAAAGACCAACCCCAAAACCAGCCCAATGAACAGTACCACAACAAACAGTCACTAGTGACTATGAGTTTGAGTGCTTTGATTTTTGTCTGTTTTGAGCCATTGGATTTTTCCCCCACCCTGGGCAATGCTGCTCTTTTTGTCTGAAAAATCCTAACTCTACTTAGATGCTTCAAACTGGGAATGGCCAGTCACAGTTGCTTGGGCAAGATTTGCAAATCCCACCCTTCACGTGCAAAACAGTATAAAAGTTTGTGGTTTTGTGTTTAGTATTTTATCCTTTTCCATGTGACCACCTGTGCCGTGGGTGGGGGTCCTGCACTGACACTGCTTCAGACTTAAGCCTGAGTGTCCCAGAGAAGGATTTGAGGAGTTTCCTGCCTTTCTGGGCAACTGATTTCCTTACTGACCGCCACAGCTGCTGCAGTTTCAAAGAGGAAATCCATGCCTGTTGGGGTGATTGATCCATGGGAAGGTGTCGTAATTACTCTGTGCCCAGGGTGTGAGGAGCAGCACCGTTCCTCAGTGCTCTCACCCTCCCAGACATGGTTCCTGACCCACAGCAGCTGAACAGGGAGGAAAATGTTCTTGCTGGAGCCACGTTCTGACTCTGGCTGCCATAAAGTCCTTTTTGCAGTGTCCTGCTCTAGGACAGTGAGATAAAAACTACTCACGTCAGCAAGTTCATTTGTAAATCCTACTTTAGTGGAAGTGGTTCTGATTTTTATATATTAAAATTTTTGCTGTTTTGTAGAGGTAACTTCAAATTACAGTTATATTGTTTTTAAAAATATTAAGTAGTGAATTACATTATGATTATGATTATGACTATGATGATGAGGAGGATGATGATGATGATTATTGTTATTATTTCCTATCCATGGGGTAAAATCATGCTGCATTTAGCAGTCTGCTTCCAAGTTGATCTGACTTGAAAAAAATCCCACTTGCTATGTTTTGCTACTGATTCCTTTTAATTTATCAAAATTTATTTTCTTAGAGTATGTTCTTGCAGAAGTGATTATATCCAAAGAATCATAAGTTCAAAAGCTGTGATTTTGTAGAGCTGTGCAGTCTTAGGTAAGATTAGTAGTACTATTGAAAAGCTCTGACAATTTTGTTTGTTAAAAAAGTTGTGGTTGCTGTCAGAGTGATTCTTCTGAGAACTCTCTTCTCTTCCCACCACCCCACAAGTAAAAGTGAGGTAACTCTAGGTTTCTACATTATTGAGAGCAGGCAGAAAGGGACTTTGTGTATAGGAAGATAGATGCACTCAGAAAATGAGCTATATATTGGTATTTGAATGGAAATTTAAAATGCTGAGACTGTGTAAGGATGTTTTAGAAATGGTGAGGTGTAAATGCTATGGAGATGTCAGACTCCTAAATTCTCATAGGCTTTTGACTTTGAGGTTAACATAAAGCATCCAAATCACTGCTCAGACCAAGTTTTGTCTCATCAAATGGTGTTAACTGAATTCAACTGTAGCTACTGAAGCAACTGTTTCAAGTGGAAAGTTGACTAATTCTTACTTTCTGGATATAAACTAATGTATAAACATAAAAGGTAAAAAAGAGCTACTAAGTAAGAATGGTTAATAAAAACCACATTGCTTCTCATCTGTCTAGCAAACTTAAGACAGGAAGAGATTCATTGTGTTTGCAGCCCAGATAAAGTCAGCAAGAGTACATCTAAATTATACTGACAGCAATGTAGAACTGCACAAGCCAGCTAGAATACCATTGTGGCTCTGCCAGCTCAGACTTCACTGAGTGTTAACTCCTTCCTGGCCTGGCAGAGACATTTGTACAACCAGATTGTCCATCTCCTGGTAGGTTGACAGATTTCTGAGATAATAATGAAAGCCTTATATCTACATAAGGAATTACTGCCACTTTTTGCAAAGAGCTTCCAGTGTACTTTAGGCATCACAAGTGTTAATGGACTTTCTCACAATTGAACTTCAACCATGTGTTTAAAATCAGTGTAGTATGTAAAATTATTTGGGCCATCCAAGTCCAACACAGCTGTGATGGACTCAATGACCCTGATGCTCTGCATTTTGTTGTTGAAGACCTTGTCTTCTCCTGTCTCTTCAATTCTCTCTCTCCTGAGATTGTAGCTCTTCTATATGTACACCTTCACTGTAAGATACTCAAGATAATTTATGACTTAAATGGTTCATATTCAATATTTTTCGGTTTCTGTTTTCCTGGGGTTTTTTTTCCCATGGAAGCACAACCCCTAGAAAATATATGCTACTTACAATAGAAGCCATGAAAGTAGTCCACGGGCATGGAAGATTTCTGTGGTCAGTGAGACTTGTTAATTTGAGCCAAGGAATGCTGTTCTATGTACTAATGTGCATTTTTGTGGGAAGACTCACTGTTTATCCATTCAAAGATTTCCCCAGAGTTGCACATTTTTAGGACTTAGGACTTCAGATTCATAATGTTACAATTTCCTCCTCCTTAAAGTGTTCGCTTCCGCTGACACAATGAAGTGTGGTCCTGCTTATTTGTATTAGCTCTCACATTAAGTTATCACTAAATACTTTCAAATATTTTTAGCTTGTGCAAAAAATTAGGGCAAACTTAACAATTGTTTCTTGTTTGAATAACAGTATGCTGACAATGTAAAGAATGTTCTCCCATCACATATTGATTTCTATAATTCTTAAGACAGAATTTGTGTTTTCTGGAGTGGTCTACAGGCCCTCAAAGCGTCAGATCAAATTCTGAAACTTGTTATGTGGGGGTGGGTTTTAGCTTAGGATGAATATGAGCCCATTGTCTGGGTTCATGTTGATCCTCTGGAGTGCAGAGATGACCTGAATTTACAATCTTAATATTTTTCACTCATGGTTACTAAGGCAGAATTGTGATGTATTCTCCAGTGCAGGTAGTTTTATCTTTCTTTCCTAAGCTCTTACACTTTAAACTTTCTCTAGGTGACTTTTTTCCCAAGTGTATTTGGAAAAGATGAATAGTCATATCATATAAAGTGTGAACTCCGGGAGGGAAAAGCTGCTTAGCTGCTTGTCCTCATCTCTGTAACAGAAATCAAGGCTTTTCCACAGATAATAAGCATAATGTATTGAAGGCAGCTCTTCCTTTATGTCTCTGATGAAGAAGATGGTTATAATTGAGCAAAATGAGAAACAGATAACTTTTTTGAAGTTCAGTAATGTATTGCTTATAGTGCTTGTCTTCACTGTGACAACCTTCTGGAGAATTAAATCAGTTTTCATTCCTACAGAGCAAAGTAAGAAAAGTAGTTTAGGTTACCATGGTATCTAGCACACTCAATCTAACTGGAGAAGGTAGGTATGTTGCAATTTTTTTATTCTGCATCTGGACTTCGGAATGCCAAAGAACAGATGACAGGCAAACTGTCTCTCAGGCAGATTTCTACAGATTTCTACAGCAGTTTTTAGCAACTGTCTTGAAAAGTTTTCTTTCTACCTAGTTTGTACTACTTTTTGAAGGTAATAGTATTAAATCTTACTGTAACAGATTTTAAATTAATATTTTAAATTTTTCTCCTTATAATCATAAAAGTTCTTAAAAGTAATTATAAAATAAATTGAAGGTAAGCCAAATTTTGCTTACCTGGGCACCACATGACTGTCACTTCAGGAATTGCAAGTGCACTAAATAGACAGCTAACAAACACTTGCCTTGAGTAAAGAGCTTCAACCCACAAAAGTCTTATCTCAGTTGCTAAGTTGTGCTTGGCTTGTTCTGACAAGGGTCTGATGCCTTCTTTTGAGCTGTGGTGGGCTCACTCAGGGCTCCCAGGGAGCACCTTCCTGTCCTTCTAGCAAAGGGAAAGCAAAAATCACTGAGAAATACAAAAGGAATGTATTAATGAAGTGATAGATCACAAAGCTTATTGCAGTTAAATTCTTTTTCTTAATACAGATGTGCCTGTAAAAATAAATTTAAATGCTTAGTGTATTAATCATATGCAGTTCTGGAGAACTAGTGAAGATTATGGTAGTGGTTTTTCCCCTGAATTGTGTTGTTAACAGTCTGTGGTCAGACAGCATTAAAACTGTGGCTAAAACAGACATATTTCAGTGAGACACTGGCCAATTGTGAATTTTGAAGTAGTATCTATACGAAGGCAGACAAGCATTTAATCCCTTCCCTATCAGGGAGAGGATCTTCCTTGCTGTGAGCAGTGCCTAGTCACATGTTTGTGAATGGCTATCTGTTCACTCTGACCTTACACAGAGCAACACAAAACAGATGTCCTTGCCTTTTGCCAAGTTTCTTGCTAGCAATTTAGGAACAATTCCACACGCACAGGGAGGTTTTTGTTGATTTCTTTCAGATGATGGTATAGCACTTCACATTATGTAGGAATCCTGGTTACCTCTTTCTGCAGAAATAAATATTAACAGTTGATCATTCCTGTCATTTTTGATGACATGATCTTTAGGACCTGTTAACTGAGGAAAATCCTGCATGAGATATGAAGACACTCAAATTAAGCAGTTTTCCTAAACTGTATAGAATTCAGAAAAATATATTCAGATTATATGTTAATGGAGGCTTGCTGCCCAAAATTAGAGAACTTCACACTGACTTCAGTAAATCTTTTTGATAATTTCCATTAAATATTGCAAATAATTTCAAGATATTTAAGGTGTATAAGGGGAAAGTGGCTTATACAATTTCATGGATTTTAAGCAGAGGAACACCTACCTTTAAATCCTAAGAATTATTACAGTGTAAAGGCAAGGTTTGAGCTGAGTTGGAATGTATTTTCCCTGGTTTCACTTTTTTTTTTTTCCTTAACTCCAGAAGAGGAATTAAAAACTCAGATATCAAAGGAATTTTTTTTCTCTTCTGAGACAGAATAGTAATAACACTGTGAATTAAGCAGTGGTGAGACAGGTTTTGGTAAAGAAAAAATTCACAGAACTTAAACTCCTGCTTGCCCAAGAGAGAGAGGGATGACTTAAATAATTTTTCTTTCTCCTAACTTTCTGAGTTTTAACTGTTAACCTGTAACCATTTGCCATGACAAAATCTTGTATAAAGGCAAACATCTGTTTGTGCAGTGCCTTCTGTGTAAGATAGCACAGAGACAGAAGGAGAATGCTAGTTGTGGCTGCCGTTTGAAAGTCAGCTTGGAAATTCAGTGTGTTTCAAGGGGAAGGAGCTAACTTGCTGCTTACAATCTCTCAAAATGTACCCAGATATCTGTTTCAAGGTTTAGTAGCCTGCTGGACATGACAGGAGCTGCATGGTGAAATAAGTTATTCAAGGAAGAGAGGATGTGTTTTGCATATTAATTGGTATAAATCTTCCACTGTCAAACTGTATAAAATTCCAAATGCACTCTAGAAAAAGTTCAGTCTTGGTTTGCATCTATGCCAGCAATAGTAAGGGTTGTAAATGAGCCCTTTTGTGAACCAGTGGCAGTCTCTTTCTTTTCTTGAAAAGTGAAGAAGTGAATTAAATTAATCTGTCCTGACCTAGTTGGACTTGATGATCTTTATGGGTCCCTTCCAACTTGAGATATTCTGTGGCTCTGTGATTTATCCTTAGAGCTGAACTGCTGCTGTTCCCCAGGGTGGCCGTGGGTTTGCACCTGCAGTGCAGATGCCACCTCAATGCACTGTGGAATGTGTTTGTTGGCATCTCAACTATTTTGCTGGAAGAATTACAGATGGAAGAAATTTCTAGTTGTATTCCAGGATTTCAGTGAGACATCCTCATCTGTAGGCAGCTTTTTTTCTTTTTGTTTCCCTCCTGTGCCTTCCATCTTTACCAGTTCTAGCTATGGACATGTTTAGAAGTGTCTTCAAACTCCCCTTTGTCTGCTGTGGTCTGTGTGTTCCATCAAAAAATCATACCAGAAGTAACTGAATCCCTGGGAGTATTCAGGCTGAGCTAGACTGATGTGGAGATAGGGTCAGGAAAACAGTGGTAGTTTCCACTCAGCCATTCAGCATGTACCTGACCAAACCCCAGTAATTAATAATGCAAAATACAGATTGTTTCATGGGCCACAAGTAAAATTTTTCCATCACATAATGCTTTCTGTTCAGAGAAAACAATTTCCTTAGAACCATTTCCACAGATGCACTTCTTTTTTTCTCTTTTTTCCCTAGAGCTTTGTAATGTGGGTTAGTGTTGAAGTTGCTAATATTCTTCCAAAGTGCAGCACTGCCTTCCCTAGCAGTAGTGTTACATGATTTTGTGGCAGGAAGTTTTCTCTGGGAGGTGGGTGAGTACAAGCATCTAATGCCCAGCATGTTGAGTGAATGGCAGCAGGTCCTTGTGCCCCTCTTGGCAGGGAAAGTTCATGGTCTCATCCTGAATGCAGTGCCAGGATAGCGTGGGAGTCTGGTAAGCCCTGGGCTGCAACAGGAGCCTGAGAGAAGGGGAGTGTGCTCTACCCACTCAGCTGAACAGGTTCTCTGAGTTTCTGCATTTACTGAATTTCTTTCTCTGTTGGGTGATTCTGAATGTAACCTGTTGGTTGGTTGGTTTTTGTTCTTTTGTTTTTTGTTTGCAGCATGTAAATTACACTGTTACTACTGTGAACAAAATGAGGCCTTTTTTATCTTTCAAATGTTAGAGTTTTTAATGAGAATACTTTTCTGTTATTCTAGAATAAAAACATTAGGAAATAAAATAAAAATATGCAAAAAGTCTGACTTTCCAGCTGATAGACTGTTTTAGATTATTTAGGGAAGTTTTAGGATATTCGCCTGCAATATATTTTACAGCCTATAATAAAAAGTAAAACATCAGAACTTTTCATTTCAAATAATATTTGGAATTTCAGAAAATCTTGCTATGGCTGCAAGTGCAATTTTGTAATGCTAATGCCTGAAACTTCCTTTAAAGCTTTTGCTAATATAACTCATTAAAGAAGGAAGTTAAGCCTACACATCTCAAGGTGCAAAACAAAATTGCCTAATACTATCTAAGTAACAAACCAGTTCTAACACTGTGAAAGCTGTTCTTCATCTCACATTCCTGCCTGAGGAAATTTGAGCTGAATGTCAAGATGTAACTACTGTAATGCTGCCCAGCAATTAATATTAATGGCAGCTATGGCCTCACAGTGAATCCATTTTCTTGTCTTCTCCTTCTGTTGATTTTTCTAATAGGAAAAAGAATTCAGATAAGATAATTTGAACCCCAAACTTGTCTGTGTACTGTGTAGATTCAGTGTTGTTTAGGAAGGGGGATGTCTCTACTAGGTAACAAAAGAAAAATCATACAGGGTAATCAAATGCCATTTATAATGGACCATAAAGGGGCCTATGAGGACAACACTTGGGAAAGGTTGATTTGTAAGGTATGTGGGATTTTGGTGTGGCTGGGAATTACAGTCATACCAGTGGCAGAGGCATGCACATAGGAGGATGAAATGGAAGAACATTTCCCTCCTATAGGACTTTTATTCCAATTTCTTTAAAAACCTCTTTGGAAAACTTCAGAACATTAACTCATTTGAACTGAATGTGAGGCTTGGGGTAAAAATGCAAATAAGTAAAGGTTTTTTCCCCTAGAATTTGCTTCCCCATTTTTAATTTTCACTGTTTTTGGAACATGATAATTCCTTTCTGTGTCTAAAAGGTGTGACCTTTCCCCAAGGCCAAACGCTTCTTTTTCTTTTTTTCTTTTTTCTTTTTTTTTCCCCTCCTAGGAAGAACTAACCCAAACTGAGAGCTGATATCTGAGATACCAAGTTATAAAATTATGCAATAGGCTACTAAAAGTACTGAGATATTATTAATATAGAGGGGGGCTTAAAGACAAATTGCTGCCTGTTCTGCATGAGAGGATATCACCATCCATCCAGTGTAATCACTTTAAGAAATGCTTTAATGGCAGGAGGCAAGTGTTGTGTTTTCATATGGTTTTGTTTTTGTTGTCTGGTTTGATTCAAACTTCTCTGCAAGCCAGTCAGCCCTCTTTTACAGAAGGAAAATACATTGTAGACTATGCCATCAAATATGTTGGGACCAATAATTATGTTAGGACAATGGGCAGAAACTGATGCACAGGGAGTTCCACCAGCAAATGAGGATGAACTTCTTTCCTGTGCAGTGCTTGGGCACTGGAAGAGGTTGCCCGGAGAAACTGTGGAGTGTCCCTCACTGGAGACATCCAGGAACTGTCTGAACCCAATCCTGTGCAATGTGATCTAGGATGACCAGACACGGTCCTCTCCAACCTTACCCATGCTGTGATTCTATGAAAATTGTATATGTAGATCAATAAAATTGATTTCAGATCATATCACTGCTGATGCCAGAAAAGTTCTACTGAATGTGGGCATCCTGCAGAGACTTAAATTTATACCAGGGTGACATCGAAGTTCTGCACAACTTTACGGGCCATGTCACATCAATTTGTGTAGATCAAGAATGTGAAAGAGGTGCTCCCTTGCCACAGCTGGGAAGTGTGTAGACAAGCACTGGAAATCATCAATTTCAACAAAAAACGTTTCTTTGAGGTGTCATTTCATGGCACATACATAGATAACACAAAGTAGTGATAGCCTAAGTTCAGGGGAATGGCAAAAATGTGGCTGCATTTTTCTCCTCCCTAATTGCTCATCTCCTGGCTGCCCTCCTCTCTCATTTTGTCTGTTCCTAGAGAATGTGTTTGGAAGACCTTTGTATTGTTTGAATGTATAACGTAAAAGTTTGGTGAAAAGTCAAAAATGCTCATGTGTGGAAGGCAATGACAGTGTCCCACTTGCTTCTATATCACTCTATTATTTTGGTATTATTATGGCAATGTACATATTCTTAAATCCATTTTCTCATTTTTCCTTCCTATTATTTTCCAATTGTCATCCCAGTCTTTTCTCTTCTTAATTTACATGTAACTTTCTTAGTGCTTTCTACCATTCTTGCATTTCTTGTCTGCTAATTTCTTTCCTTTATCTCATTTTTACTTTTTTTTTCCTTTGAGAAAAATTCAAAACATGGAGTTTTAACATGGACTATAAACTGGTCAATTATTCACCTTTATCTCTACTTAAAAATGTTTGTGTCAGCAGTAATAGGATAAAGGGAATATTTTCAGGAATGCTGCAGGCAGTGGCAGAAGATGGAGGTCACTAATACTAGAAAGAGCAGCCTTTACAAAGGGCCTGAGAAGCAAAAATCTGCGCCAGAATTCATATGCAATTGTTTGTTTTAAATTCAAAATGTAAGTGGCACCAACAATAACAATTGGTTTTAATTCTCTTTCAGCAACAAGAACAAGACCCGACTAACTTATACATTTCCAATCTGCCTCTTTCAATGGATGAGCAGGAGCTTGAGAACATGCTGAAGCCCTTTGGGCAGGTGATCTCCACCAGGATACTGCGGGACTCGAGCGGGACAAGCCGTGGTGTTGGCTTTGCAAGGTACCTCGGGGCTGTTAGCCATGCTGGCAGCCTTCTTCCTTTGTTTGGATTAAAAATGCAAGAATAGGTGGAAAAGGCAGAAATTACGGAAATTGTAAAGTCTGTAAAGAAAAGGAAGATTGAAATGGAGTTGTCCAGCAGGGTTTTGTGAATTCTTCCTTTGGTAGAGCTGTGTCTCATCTTGCTTAGATGGCTAAATCTAAATTTATTGCTCTTACTGGACAATTATCTGCAGTAAGAATTCACTCTAAACCACTTCCTTCCCTTTTCTGTACTTCTCCTTTCTCCTCTATCCCTGAGCCAGTAAGCAAGGGTTACGTGATGCTTCAGAGACTTCTCCTGTGACTTTTCTGGCTTGTGAAGTTTGAATCACAGGCAGCAGACCAGAAGGAAGAACCTTCTCCACCCCCAGACTTTTTTTTTCTGTTTTTCTTCATTAGTTCCTTGGAGAAAATGAACTCATCATTGCCCTTTGAACATCAGCCCTTTGAATTTTCAGGCTCATTAACATGATGTCAACTGGGAAAGAAAATATTTTTATTCACTTACAGTAAATCTCATCTTAAAATATTTGTGTGCTAAGTCAAATATCTCACCCAAATCAACAAGAACAAATATTTTCCATAAATTAGTAAATACCTCCTAAATATTCTGTCCATATGAATCTACTTTTTTCTCTAGTTAATATAGTTACTTTTTTTGGGATCTCTTAATCAAAGTTTTTTCTGTGCTTACTTATTTATGTAAGTCCTGTTTTAAACCTAGTATAACAATCAAAATTTAGAGGCTTTAAATTGATGGTTTCTATTATCAAAAATAAAAACATGCTTCAAGCAAAGAATTGGTATTCTTAAAATATAAAATCTCTGTGAAATCAAATTTCAGCAATTCAGATGTTCAGCCAGTATTACAATAGCTCTGTATTTGAACAAATATCAGAATCTAAAATTAGTGCACTGAAAAGGACTGAACAAATTTATCTCCTAATGTGACCAAAATTTTTAGGGATTTGTTTTCCCATGAGTTGGCTGGGGGATATTTCATGGCACTGTGATTTTTATTTTTCTTTTCTTTAAATCTCTCCCCCCACCAGCCTGCTGACCCCCAGCTTCATATGCTTGTTGAACTATCAATTTTCAAGAAGGTATAACAAAGGGAAAAAAAAATAAGAAATAATAAAACAATAGTCACTATTTGAGGGGAAAACAAGCGAGTTTGGGCTTTGATAAAATTTCTTCCTGTCCCCTTTAAAAAAATGGACAAGTGAGGTGAAATTAACTGGGCATTTCAATTTCATTAATATATATGTGTTTTATATGGAGCTTTCACTTTTTGGTACTGTGAAGGTTGGAATCCACTAACACCCACTATAAAATTCAGTTGGCGTTTTGCTTTCATTCAGTCTCTTCTCCATAAACTTGTTTACCACCTCTACCTTGAATCAGTGGTATGGTAGGAAATGTGGTAGGATATATTTTTTTAATGTAGCTGGAAGTGTTCTAGAATCATATGCAAAAGTCAAAAAGACTTGTGTGTATCCAGAACCTCATTTGTATTGAAGAAATTAAAATAGAATAGTTTTAAAGTGCTTTCTCAATGTTTCTCTATTATGCATTTTGTGTTTTATATATACGTGAGTGAAGTTATTTTTATGTAAGCGTTCATTTGTGTATATAAATATAATATACATAAGTTATAGGATAAGTATTGCTTCTATAGCTAATTAGAACTTCTTTCCTTCTACAAGGTGAATATTTTTCTTGTATTGGAAAATTCTTAGATAATTAATTAAAGTTAAAATTTTCCGAGAAACCTGTAGACATTAAATAAATATTTTAATTTCTTGCCTTTGGGAAACTTTTATTAGGTTAATAGGGAGTAATGTATTTTATCAAGTCCAGACTTGAGTCTGAAACTAAATTATATTGTTTGTTTCATGTGAGACGAAAAAAAAAAATTAGATTTCTTTGATGTAGATCCAATAATCCAGAACTTCTGAAAACTCTCTAAGAGGTATTTTTGGAATCATTAGGAAAATCTCTTGTCCAGTCTGGCTTTTTGGTGATACTTGTTGTTATCTATGCTTGTATTTTGTCAGCCTGTGCAGAAAGGATATCAGAATTAAAAAGATACCAAGACTTAGGAATTTTTAGCCCTGGTTGTTTGCTGCTGGGGCTTAATTTGTGGATATGAATTACAGAACTTAATGAGAAAATGAAAAGAAATTATCTGTTCAACATTAACCAAACATCATCTTGCAGGCAGCTACAAAAAAGTTCTTTTAAAAGACATTTTGTAGTAATTGCACATCTGAGTCGTTCAGTGTGACTGAGTCCAAGGTGACAGTCAGGGCTGGCACATCCTCACTGCAGGTGAGCTGTCCCAGGCCAGCAGGGGCTCTCCAGCCCTCTGCCCAGTCTGTTAGGTCTGGCTCTGACAGCATGAGTGCACAAACCTGCTCAGGATTTTGGATACATTCTCAGTAGCCATCACAGCTATGCTGGTATTGGCTCCTGTTTGGAACTTGGAGACAATTAAATAAGAGCCAGGTGCATCATTTAGTGGAGATGATGTGTATAAGCTAAAAGCTGCCAAGTCAGTTTGGGTCATGCAGTCAGGCAGGTTTATATTTGAGTTTATTACCCTTAAACTGTACAGACAGCTCTGAATCCTCTCTTAAGAGTGACATTAACCTTTGCTGCATGCAGCATGGACACTAAGGATTCAATTATGAATGGTAGTGAGTCAGTCCTTCTGCTTCTTTCAAGATAAGAGAGGTACTTGAGGCAGCTTGGACAGCTACAGTATAATTTCTGAGTAAATAAGAGTATTATTTTCAGTTTGGCACTGGCTTTGGTCTCACAGTGCATAAAATGTTAATTGAGCTTGGCTTTACCTTTCTGAAGGTTTGTGTTCTTAGAAAACATCTTCTCCATTGTTCACACATGGGAAAGCAAGCCAGAGCAGTGAAGAGAGGAAAGGCAAGAAATGCGATTTGAGAAAAAGCAAGAAATGTGCTTAAAAAAAAATCACAAACATGGGAATCTGGTTGAGTGTTTAATTTATGTAAATTATTCTTTATTTTCAAAGGATGGAGTCAACAGAAAAATGTGAAGCAGTGATTGCTCATTTTAATGGAAAATTCATAAAGACACCAGCAGGAGTTTCTGGTATGTTGCATATATTTCTTACAAGATGTATGAATGGGTTAGTGCTTACATGGTGGAAGCCTGTTACACTGATTGTTGTATCTGGCTTCTCATTTAGAGGCAGGCTTATTAAAATTAAACTCTGTCTTTTTGGATGGCTGTGATGCTTGCTTGGAACACAGTATATCGCTTTTCTGTTGTAAACCTTTTCTGGGAATCTAGTAGTGTTCTCTCCTAGCAGAGAAACAAGCAGCTAAGATGCCAGCTATGTACAAATTTACATCCCATGTAATCTCAATTGAAGTGGGGAAATAAATATCTATCTGAATAGAATATTTGGCTGCTTTTCCATGGACAAGGCTTTTTTCAGAGGCAAAAATGGGCTGGTTTTGTCATCTGTTGATGATTTTTGAAGCATTTTAAAAAAAATATTTGCTTAGAAAAAATGGAGTCTGCAATAGCGCCTGGCATGATCATTCACTCTCAAGTCAGTGTAGATTTTAAAATCCTTCAGGAAAATGGAAGGAGGTCAGCATAGAATGCTGCTTCTAGAAATATTGTGCAAGGCAGAATTCAGAGAAGGCTTAGTAAAATTTTGTTGTCACACCAAGTTCCTCATCAGTTTGTCTGCTTTGTCAGCACTGTTTCTAAGAGACAGAATGTATATTCCATGAGTACTGAAAAATGAGGAGAGGAAATTCAATGCTGCTGAGTAAAATAGAAAGTAAAGAGGACAATAAAGAAGGAAAGAATACATGCCTGACATTCCAGGCAGCTTTCAGTAGGCATTTTATTGAGAATCCCAAGTGGGAATTTTACAAATTACAGTGTTGATGTGGTTGGGGAAGCTGCCTTTATCCCACTGGTGAAATGTTCTGTGCAGCCAGACCCTGTCACTGAGGAGGAGGAAAGTAGCCCTCGGCAGGCAGACAAGAATGTAGCTTGTTTAGAAAGCTCCAAACATGCCTCATCCCTGAAAGATTGCTCCAGTTTGAGGCAGTCTGTGCTGCTGTAAGGATGGAAAATGCTTCAGAGCACAGGAAACCACTCCCTTCAGCAAAACTAATCTAATGCAGTATTTCGACTTCCCTAGCCTTGCTTTTGCAGACCCTTTGCACAGGCATTAATTGCGGATGTTATTATTTAGTTAAAACTTTGTTACAAAGCTTTGGTAAATGTAAGCACATTGTTGCATTTGTTACTTTAGTAACATTATAATTTCTTCTTTGTTACATTTAGTAAAAATGTTACAGCTTCTGTAGAAACAGACAGTAATGACACTAAAGAACTGCAACAGAAGCTCCTATTGGTGCTTTTTAGTTTGTTAATTTTTATTTTCACTTGCATTCTCTTGTTCTCAATGAATGAGCCATCAAGCATGTCATTGCTAATCATGCTCTGTCTCCAGTGGGTCTTTGCTGAAGCTGGAGTTGCACCCTTTACATGATGAGGTTGAACTAGGTTGAAATAAAAGCTTGCTGCATGGAATTGTAGGAATGATTTTTGCAGTCTGAAGGAAACATTTAACATCAAAATATGGTGAGTTAGGGACAAGAAATTTGCAGAGAACTGTCAATTTTCTGGAACTGGAAGCTAAACAGGGGTCTCAAGATATAATCCACATCACAGGCTTGAACTTCTAGTACTTACTTTGCAAAGCAGCAGTCCAGGCTCTCTGTCTAGAAGTAAAGAAAGACACAGCTCCAGAGACTGTCCTTGCTGTTACAAAGGGTATCTAGCTCAGTCACTCAGAAATAGATAACTCCAAATGTTTGAAAGTCAGATGGGTCTCACCTTCCGTGATACTGAAAATGAGACAAATAATCAGGTTCATAAGGGTCTTGTGAGAACCTTGGTTTTTAAAGACCCTCAAGTTTGTTGTACAGGCCACAGCCTCAGCTCTGTTTATGTGCCGGTGCAGTAAAGTTTCATTTCTCCTTGCAAAGGCTTTTATGGGGATCAAATTCTTCCCGGAGTTCCGTACCACATAGCAAGCACCTGACCAATAATGCAGCCTTATTAGAGAATTCAGCTTATGCATAATAGTATACTGCAGTCTGCCAAAACCTGGGGTGGGGTCATGAGGCAGTTGTGATTTTGGACTGCCTGCAGAGAGAAAACTGGATGACAGTAGGAAAGCTCTTGAACAAGCAAAGATTAGGAAACTGTTTTGAAATAGATTAGCGACCATTGGGATTATAAAGGATCAACTTCAAACACATGCAAAACAAAATCATAAAACCAGATCTATGTTTAAATTAAAACATTGTGTCCTAGAAACTTGGCTAAAATCAGCAAAGGGAGCTGGCTCTAAAAACACTGTTATCAGGATGAAGAGGGTAGGAGAGATGGGCCTGTAATGAAATAGGTGTGGGAGGAAGAACATTTGTTCAACAAAAATATGCTTTCGTAATGCAGCTTTGTTATTTTAACTAAGTTTGGGCTTAAATGGAAGAATGGGTTAAACAGTTATAGAAAGCATAAGTGAAACCTCCTCTGGAGCATGAGAAGACACAATGAATAAAACCTCAAGAATCTGGGAAGGCCAGGGATTAACACAGGGTGGTGTCAAAAGTGTCAGCTCCAGAGTTAGGTGAGTGACTGGGCATTGATTATGCTAAGCAAGCTAAACCCAGCTAACCCCTGGCTATTCAGGCTTTATTTAACTTAGTGAAATATATTCAGTATTTAGTGTGTCCTTGTTTGTCTTCAGTAAAGAAGAAGAAAGGTTGGCTCAGATTGCAATTTCAAATGCACTGCAAGTTGGTATAACCTAAAACTCCTAGAAGTGATGTGTTAGTTTCACTATTTGTTGTTGGGCTTTGATATTGTATTAGCTGGTTGTGTTTTATGGACTATCACTTCCTCTCCATTTTGTCACTGAAAACCAAACTTAGAATTTTAATTTTTGTACTTTTATTATCTTCTCAACGAAGATATATAACTATTATATGATTGTTATAATTTTTAAGTAACTTTTGCACTTAGTTTCACTCTCCTCCTTAAAGAACAATTGTTTTCAGTGAAGAATGTAATATTTAAACTTTTCTAGTCTCCTGCGAAATGTATGACGTGAATTGGAGGAAACAGACCAGACTGGTATCAAGAGCCAGGAGCCAGCAGAGGAGCAGTGAGAGCAGAGCAGCAGCATACTTAGCCTTCCTCCTCTAAAGATTATACTCACTGTTCACTGGCTTTTAGTCTTGTGTTGGATTCATAGTGATTGTAGAAATTATCTTCTGGGCAAAATCTTGAAAGGCATCTCCTCCCTATCACAGTAGCCTGTAGCTGTGTGGTGATACATGAGAATAGTTATATAAAAAATTACCTGAAGCAGCTGTGCTGTGGAATATGTAAGGTATGTGTAAGTCTGAGTGTATTTGTCTCTGTTATGTATAAAATGAGAAATATGGAAGTTTAAAAGTTACAGAAGTTTCATGCCTGTTCTATAGGCTTTATAGATTATTTAGTATTTCTTTTACTGGTAAAGAACTTAGGTGATTTGGGTTTAATGGGTGTAAGGTAAAGAGCATTTTTGCTGAGCAGCCCATGCCATTTTTACTTCAGTAATGGCTGGTTATGGTGATGATGCAAAAATCAAAAATTTTCCATGACCCACCCCTCTCTTCCCACTTAGGATAAAGAGATTGGTTGCTCAGATGCTCTTTTAGGGGAGAAAACTGAGTGTGTAGAAGCCCTGCTGCTGCCTGTGTTCTTGACTAGACTGGGAAGAGGTCCACCAGGGATAATGCACACTGTGGTTTGAAATGATCTGGCCTTGGACATCTTGTTAGCGTGGGGAGGAGTGAAAATGGAGCCCTGAAGTAGCTGTGTTCTGTCAGTCATATTCTAGTGTTTCCTAGTTTCTTACCTTTACAAAGTATCCAGCACTGAAGATCTCTAGTGAATTTAAGCTGCTTGACCAAAAATTCAATTTTTCTTTCAATTATCTTTCACAAATCATTTAGAAAAAACACATGGACCGCAGCCTGAAAACCACTGCTACAGGGTATCAAGGGCTGACAGTGCTGATGTTACTCCTGGCTGTCACACTGAAGGCAGAGGAACAAAAATTTCATTCTTTTGATCAAGACCCTGAGATTAGTTTAGCTGGGCAGAACGTGGTGCTGAGGTACCAGGAATGTAGGTTTGATCCCTGTATGGGCCATTCACTTAAGATTTGGACCTGGAAGGGACCCACAAGGATCATCAACTCTGAATATTTTCTGAAATCTGAGAATTAGAGGTTTTACTGGTCTAACTGTCATAATTTGCAATTGCTGCTTAGTTTTAAGAAGTGACATAGGATTAGAAGAGAAAAATGCTTCTTAAAACCACTCAAAATATGCTTCTGTCACAAATTATTAAACCTTGTATAAATTATTAAAGCAGTGTAATCCTGAGCATTATGTTTAAGTGAAGACTAGGATGGTGAAGAATAATACTGAATTTGTCTTTAAACATATAAAGCTACCCTGATCTTGGGTTACACAATTTCTTTTTCTAGTTCCCACAGCTTTGGCAAAAGTTTCTAGCTGTGTACAGGCTTGCTCTACCATTAAAGTGATGTTTTACTGTCAGAATTCATTAAGTCCCATATGCTTTGTACTAGAAAATAAGCAATGAATGTCTCTAAAAGATGGAGTTTAATTGAAAACTGTATTAAAGTATTTTTTAACTGTTTTGTTGTATTTTTCAGTAACTGAAAGTAGGGTTTATTGAAAAGTTGGTAAAATTAGCCACGTTAAGTCAAGGGTGCAAACTGAAGGTCCAACAAAGAACAGCAGTTTTGTTTTTGCATTTATAGTATCACCTGGTACAAATTTGGGTAGACACTGAACACAGACAAACTGAATTCTAATCTACAGATGTGTGCAAAGTGTCTACAACAAGGAAGAATTTACTGGACTAATATTACATTCACATCTTTCTTCTGTAAAACATTAGCCCTAGAGGAGAGTGATTCAGGGCAGGAGGAGATGGTCAGCACTTTCCACAGCCAGGTTCTAAAGCCCTGACCTGATGTTGAAGGCCAGGAAAGTTTGTGGTTACAGATCCCCTCAGCAGCTGCAGCTCGACAGGCACCTGCAAACCACTGGCAGGGCTGGTTTGCACTGGCTGTCAGAAGAGTGGGCATGTGACAGGTGGTGTCCTAGCTGCCAAAGCTTAACTCCACTGTAAGTTGTAGCCTTTTACATCAGGTACCTCTCAGCTGTGAATGCAACTCTGAATATTTGTACTCTGCCTTTGTCTTGCACATACAGACAAGTCACTGAATGATTAATGATCTGCTTCATCTCTGGGCCTGCATAGTTCCCAGCAATTAAACAATAAAAATGACTCTCCCTTCCTTCCTGTACTAAAAAAGATTGCTTAACTGGTCTGTGGGACTTGTGAGAGCTTTTGTTCAAATATGTATCTGTCACATGTATGCACTTATATGCAAGAGAGAGAATGTGTTGCATATTTGTGAAAACCATGAGAAAAAGTAAGCTGAGGAAATAAGGTTCAGATTTAATTTTGAAGAGAGTAAGGTTTATGTTCCTTCTGTGGTAGGAGGGAGATCAGTAGGTCGAGGTAAACCCAAGAAGGTTTATCTGTTTCTTGTGAGCCTCCCTCTGGTGACCATCAGTCATTGTGGTGGTGCAGGAATGAACACGGTGTTTTTCAGGTCATGTGTATGGAAGAGCAGCCCAAAATTGCAGTTGGGCTTCCCTCTGGAGCTGTCCCCACTGTCAGCATTCAGATCTTGAAGCAGAATCAGGGAAGGCAAATGCTGTACAGCCTGCTCACAGGAGTGCTCTATTAAAGAGATGGTCTGCATGGGTTTTTTTGTGTGAGTTGGAGCGTTCCCAGCATTTGGCACCTTTGATGGGTGCAGTGAGGAGGAAAGGAAGGTGGAAGGTCAGAGAAACAAGGGTTCCCGTGGCTGGATCTGTGTTCAGGAAGATGGAGCACTAACCTCTAGTAGGTCACAAATGGATAGCTTTTTAAATGTTTGGGTTTCTTCATTGATGCAGGATCTGGATATTATGTATACAAAATCCTGGGATAATTCTGGCTCCATTTTTTTCTTCCTCTTTAAATTTGTCAGAGAATTTTTAGAATGCAATACAGAAAATGTTTAGTCATCTAAAATGTAGCTGGTTTGAGTTACCTACTGACAAAAAATTCAGATTTATTCTTAAAATAGGTTTTTATGAACATTTTATTCAAAAAGTTGGACAGGTTTACTCTGCTTTTTCTTTTTTTTTTAAGAAAAGATCTTTATGTTGAGACGATGGGAAATGCAAGTACAAATTAGGCTTTCAAAAAAGTTTTTTATAATTCATTGTAGGGATTTTTAATGAAAGCATAATGCAGCTTTAAATAAAGCATTTACTACCTGTGAGTGCTATGATACAGAATGTCAGGGCCAGAAATCTTTTTCTGATGTTTTTCTGTTCTGTTCTCATGCCAGAGAAATTGAATTTTGAAATTAAATTTTGATTTTTCATCCAAAATTTTATAGTGCATATTTTGGAGTCACATACACTCCTCACAAAAGATTTTTTTTTAGATAGTGTAAAAGTAGACAAAGATATTCAACTTGGGGAAGAGCTTTTTTTCATTTAAGGCTGTTAACTTTAGTATTTGGACCTCCTCTCTCAGAGAATGGATTTTTGTTTTCCACACTGTGTAAAACCAATAAAAATTGTTTCAGACCAGAACCTGAGAAATTTAGCCATATTGGCTAACATATTCTGAGATTACCTCCTATTATTTCAGCAGAACTGTATGCGGACTACAATGCTGTGTGCTGTGACCAAGGTTATTAGATAGTGCTTTTATAAAACAACATCAAACCATCCATCACCATATTGATATTGTACCTTTTTGCTCCACATACCTTAAAACAGAAGCTGCTCATAATAGAAGAGCCCAAAGCAAATCTCAGTTTTGGTAATGCCAGAAATGCCCTCAGAAATACAAGGTTTTGAAGACAATATTTTCCAGTTTGTCTCCTACTGTTAGGTTTCTGTTATTTCCTTGTTCATTTACTCCATCATCCATGGGTCTTCTGTATTTTTCCAGTGTCATTCGCCTAACCTTTTCCTAGTTTATTTTATGATTAGAGGTTTTTAATTACCATTCTCTGAAGGATAATACATTTTAAATTTATTCGGTTGTCATGTTTAATGTTATAGTCTGACACTCTGTATAACAGCACCCAGGTAGGGGAGGTCCAGGTCTCTGACCTGTGTGGTCAGTGCTGGAGATGAGACAGGGAACCACACACCAGTTCTGTCTCCTTTTTTATAGAGAAGGCTGTCAAAAGATGTGTCATGCAGGAAGTGGATATTTTTCCAGTAGAAACAGAGCTAGTGTTTTAGGTGTAACCTCCAAAGCCAGGGATGACTGGGCCATTAATGTTTGTTTTGTGCCAAAGTTTTAAAAGTCAAGCTCTTTGCGAGGTTACGCATCCCTGAGGTTTTCAGTACTGATCATCTTTTGCAAATGCAGACAGGGTGAAGAGACATCAGCACTCACCATGGTTATATTAATAGATTTTGTTGAAAATTTTTCTTAGGGTTGTTTTTTTGCAGGTGGCCTTCCCACCCCATGTGTTTACTCTGCATTTGGAAACTTGTATGTTTTCAGGTCCAGCCATGTCTCATGAAGATGTTTCCAAACAGAGTGACTGGAGGAGTGTCATGGTAAAGCTCAGACAGCTCATGTGTCAGGAATTATTGGCAGAGAAGCATTTACATCCAAGTCATAGCAGTGCTTCCACCCTGTGATTAGGGAGGGTGTGGTGTGATGCAGCAGAGCTGTGCTTCAGCCATAGGTACTTGGAAATGTGGAAACTAAGAACAGGGAAAGAAAGAATGCTATGGAAACCTTTCTTTGCTTCAATTCTGACATTAAAAATGGAGGTCATGATCAGGATTGTATTAGGAAAAATAATAATAACAATAACAAGAAAAAATCATAAGGTATGGTGATGCTGTTTCATAGCAGTATGCAAAGAAAAACCCCCAAAAGGACAATATTGAAGAATTTCTGGTTGCATTGGGTGTTCTTTATAGAGCAGAGATAAAATGGGAATGGACAATTGTGGCATTTTCTCAGTGCAAGGCATAAAGGTGATGAGTAAAACACTTTTGGGACATTACTGAAACCTCCAAGGGGTGGGGAGAATGTATTACAGACCTTTGGCCAGCTTTTTTCTCCATCCTCCTTAGATATACTTCCAAAGAGACAAAGCTCAGAATTCAGATGGCAGTTCTTGTTGAACCCAGACCAAGAGACGTACTCAGGATATACAGACCATGTTTCCTTCCAGCAGGTTTTACAGCAGTAGTTTAAAATCAAATTGATAAGGCATTCCAGATGCTCTGTGTGTGGCAGCTGTCTTTGTGCTATGCTGAACAGCTGTTGATGGTGTAGTACAGTTCTGTGTTATTTAAGTGTCATATTTGGAATAAAACTTAAAACCATACCTCATTTGGAGAGTTGAACACCTCTGTATCAATGCTATTTCAACTAATTTTTCTTCTTTCTTCCCAGTTCCTGCAGAACCTTTATTGTGCAAGTTTGCTGATGGAGGGCAGAAGAAGAGGCAGAATCAGAATAAATACATACAGAATGGAAGAGCATGGCACAGAGAAGGCGAGGTGAGACTTGTAAGTCCTCCCTTCAAGCTTCAGTGTGGGTGTGCAATAATGAATACTTAGGAAAATGATAGGCATTGAGACTTCTTGGCTTGGGTCTTTGGCATATTAAAAATGTGCAAGCAGCTCTGACCTGACAGTTTGTGTCTCTATAAAAAAATACTTAACCATGTCTTTCTTCTGAGGAGAAAAGGCAAAATGTGAAACACCGAGTCCTATCTCATTGAACAATAAAATCTCCTTCAACTTGGTCATAATATAAACTTCAGCTTTCTCATATTATTAAACTACCAGAAACATAACTGTGCTTACATGCAGAAATAATCCTTTGATCTATGCAACACTAAAATGCACATCACTTTCACAAGATTAAAATGGTATACCAGTGCCATGCAGCATTATTATTTTTAGTCAACAGTTGTTTTAAACTTTAATGTTCAAGATGATAGCTTCATAGACTTACTGGACTAGCAGGCCTAGACACCACATTTATATTACACAGGAAAATTCAAATGTGCCTTCTGAAAAACTGCATTCCCCATTGAATCTTATAGGTCATATATTTTAGGCAACACCCTAACATAAACATCTGCATGCCCTGAATCTCAAACACACATGCACTTTTAGCAAGGTATTTAATAGATTGTGTTTTGTTCCTCATAATGGGAAATGGAAACTTGTATTCACAAACAGTGTTGCTGATTTGCTTCACTCTATAATTACTTCTGTCAATTAACCTTTCCCTAAGTTTTGGTAACAAATTATTTGGTAACAAATTTGGTAACAAATTATTTCAATACAAATTTTCAGTTTAAAATGAGACAACTAAAGAAAGAATAAGAGAAATAATTTACAATTAAAATTAATTTTGTCCACTCTTTCTTTTCCACTTTTTTTTAAAGGCTGGAATGACACTCACATATGATCCAACCACAGCTGCTTTACAGAATGGGTATGTTGAGTAATGGCACGCTAAGAAAAAAATATGTTTGCATTATGAAAGATGCACAGAACTAGCATTTAATAAATATTTCTGCATTTTCTAGATTTTATCCATCACCCTACAGTATTACAGCAAACAGAATGATCACTCAGACATCTATTACGCCATATATTGCTTCTCCAGTTTCTACATACCAGGTTTGTATTTAGAGCTTGGTAGCTGAAATGGTTCATTGGAGCTTATGTTTATTTATCAATTGTTACATCTGGTTTTATGAAGTCTCCAATAATGCTACACTTTAATGAAGTGGCCTCCTTGCACTGTACAGAATGGAAGTGACAGCCTGAAAATCTGAGTGTGTGTTTCAGAAAGCACTGTGCTTTAGTGAGACCCTGGTGTCTTGCAAAAGCAAGTCTCCAACTTGTGCTGATGGCTGAGGGAGTTGTAGCCACTTCTGCATTTCACAGGAGATTTTTCATTCTCTCTCAGTCAAATTCTTTTCATGTCACCAGTATATCTGAAGTAATTATTTTTTATTTAAAGCCTTATTGGATTAATTAAATTCATTTTTAAAGATGTTTTTTTCATGCATTTTGAGCTTTTCTCTGTTTTTTTTTTTTTTTTTTTCTCAGAAAGCCCAACACAATGGGCTTATGTAGCTGTACTAAGAAGGATATAGAAACATTCTTGACATTAGACAAGGAAATTTGAAAAAAAGAGCTCCGAGCTCAAATTACTTTAGGATTCAAATTCAGTGTTTTTGTATTAGGAGTAAAGCATTTAATAGCCTAGGACAGTATTTCTAAACCAAAGGCTACTTTATTTTGAATAAAGTAAATAAACAAATAAATAAAATAAATAATAAAAATTAAAAGAAAAATTAAATATAAATTGTGGGCATTTTTGGTCCAAAGCTTTCTGAAGAGGGATTTTGATAGGTGCCATCTTGAGTCCTCATAAGGGATATTGATATACAATTCAACACATTGGGAAATTATATGGAACAGTTTTATCACTTTGATATAGATCTCTTAGGAGTCCTCAATTTTAGGGCATCATACATTTAAGATTACAAGCAACTTGCTTTAAATACAACTAGTATGGAAGTCCCAGATGTGTTCTCTGTAATTACTACTTGAGACATGCCAATTATGGCAGCATACTGTAAATAAATGATGGGCTGTTTTTTGGCATTTTACTGTTTAACACATAGATGGAGTAAGCAGCAGTGATTCAGGTCATAAATAACCCAAACTAATTAAATTTAGAGAATTCTTACCTCTGTGTGTCAGGGGAAGAAGAGGCTGTTTGCCTTCTAGTGAGAGAGACAGGCTGAGCTTTCTGATGTGCTCTGAGTGTGAATGGGTGTGTAAAGGAGAGGAGCAAGGCTGACAGAGGCACTGTGGGCCATTTCATCAGCTGCCTCCTGCAGAAATGTCCATGTAGCCTTCAATTCCAAGTGAGGAGGATGAGGAAGAATTGTCTAATATTAGTCTGGAGATCTAATGCCATCTTGCATGAGCAAAGTATTGTGTAGGAGTTAAAACAGTGTTCTGTGGTGTGAAGGGCAGCTGGATTATTTTTATATTAATTTCTGAGGTAACTTATGCAACACAATGTTTACTCTCAGCAGACAGTGCTAGACTGTGTTTTTCAGTATACTGAATCATTCTGCTTGCTACTGCATTACCTCAGAAATTACAGTAAGTTCTTACCCAGGAAAATATTTCAGCAAAATTAACTGCTATTCTTTATTAAAATATAAATTATTTATCAATATACGACTCTCTGATATTCAGAATCCAAGTAAAAATTGGAAGTTGGCATGGAAACATACTACTTAGCAATATGGTATTATTTTTTTGGGCTTATTGAGATAGACAGACCACAATCCATTATGTTTCCAGAAATGTAGTTACCAGTATTTCAATATACATGGCATGGAGCTTAAATTATTGTGGATGGAGTTATTAATATCATTATGCTTGAAGTGACACAGTAATTGGAATTGAAAATTAAATTGAAGTATTCTGTACTGGGGAGGAAGGAGGTTCGTGGCCAGAAGAGTTTCACAATTTGAGTATTAGTCACATCTTCATTACTGATCCCTTCTCACTGAAACCTGCAGCTTTCTGTCTTCTACACAATAGGACGTATCACACAAGCAAAGGTTTTGTTGTTTTGTTTTTTTTTCCTTTGAGGCATGGTATAACCTGCTGCTAGATTTATTCCTATTCAGGTAAACAAATTTAATAAAGTTTTGGCTAGTGTTTGTTCCTGCAACCCCAAATACCCAAATGACTGTGCTGAGCCAGGAACTATCACAGTGTAGATTAGCCAAAGCTTTAGTCAGGCTGTACCGGTATTTTTGCCATTAAGATATCGCCTGAGGAAAGGGAGTGTTCCAGTCTTTTCCATTCCATTTTTGAACTCCTGTTTGCTCTTTTCCTGACTGAAAAAGAAAAAAAAGACAAAACCCAACTCCGGTTTGAAACTAAATACCAAAAAGAGGCAAGAAACATTTCCATCTTCCAGAAAATACCTCACCTGGATTTTTTTCAAGGCTGTGTGTTTACCTGTCCTGTTTTCAGGACTCTGGGGATGATGGCAGAGGCATTTAAAAGGCTTTAAGTGTCCAGCAGGAGTGGTGAGCTTGCTCTGTGTGCGGTGCAGGTCAGATTCCTGCCTTACCCAACACACCTACACCAGGTGGGGAGGAAACATTTTTGTCCTTACCTTTAGTATTTCTTGCACACTTTTTCAGAGAGCTGTTGCAACCAGCTCTTTTTCACAACATAACCTTTACTCTCTCTTTTTATATTTCACTTTGTCATGCAAAGTTAGGCATTCTACTGCAATTGAAGTATTTGGGCCATCACCTATTTTGGAGAGAAAGTATTCTTGTTGCAAGAGTAGGGACTCTCATCAGAACCTCCTCCTCTTCCTGTGCTTTGGCAATAACACACCACAATGTCTCAGAGAACAGTACTCCTAAATCTTCTTTTTCCTGGAACAAGATTACAGCAGAATTCCTGATTTGTTTTTTCAGTTGTGAAAATACAATAATTTATTTTAATCAGATCACATTAGAAGGCAAATGATGCTATACTTTCTGAGGTCCCAATTACTTTTCCACAAAGGAATTTCTGAGAGAGAAGGAGCATCCTTTTTCAATTTAGCAGAAATCTGCCATTCATCTATTTGATCCCTTTCACTGTACATGATATTTCTGAAACCTGCACTAAAAACATTGTCTTCTGTTCTGAAAGGTGTATGTGATATATGGTCTCCAAATATTCTCTCTGATTTACAGGTTACAATTAATACATTTTTCACAGAAATCAATGTTGTTCCACAGAGGGACTAATTGGGTTAAAAAGTCAATAAATAAGGGAGGAGGCATGTTAACATGATTTAAGTTATTACTATATCTAAGTTGGAGTAATGTGTAAAATGAAAAATAAAATGCCAATTTTGTTCTAGGTTCAGAGTCCTTCTTGGATGCAGCCTCAACCATATATAATGCAGCACCCAGTAAGTTGTTATGCTTCTCCATTGTTGTGTTTATTTATTATATAATCACTTTACATACTTTAAACCACAGGACGTATGCCAATTCCTGCCCAATTACTTCCATGGATCAAAATGAAAAGCAAAACAAAGACAGTAACCTGAAATGGGGCCTTGTTTTATTAGGGAAAAAAAAAAAAGAAAGCTACCTTCAGAATATCAGTGTGATGAGGGGTATTAGAGAAAACTTCCAAGAGGCAACTTAGTGGTGTTGGGTTTTTTTTATTTTATTTTACTTGAAATAGCACTTTGCAAATGCCAAATGCTTTACATACTGTCTACCTTTCAGGAGCTGAAATTGGGGACCCAGTGTTTTAGAATAGGTCTACAATAGTTCAGACTGGATAATTTGTGAAAGACAGATGGATGTAGTGATATGAATGACATTATGGGCACTCACTTGAGAAAACCTGCATAGCTTGTTCTGGCTTCACCACTCATGAGTAATGCTGGTCTCCCTACACTTCTGGCTGTGGCATCTGCACCAGACTGTCAGCATTCTAATCTCTGCTCTCCTGTGATATTTTGCTTCTTGTCTATGTCATTTGCCAATTAAATACCATTACATCTGAGACCTACTGGGTTTCTTGAGATGAGCATTACTAATAATAAGAGGCACTTGAATACATGCACTCCCATAGTTAACAAACAGGTCTGTTTCCAGATGCAGAAAGGATATGGACTTTAATTAACCTCTCCATGCATATTAGAGAATGTAAATCTTCGTGGCAGAACATTTTCTTCTTGGGCATGTAGAGAAAGTGATGGTGAACCAGAACACCCTCTCACACACTTAATTGCTGCTGTATTTGTGGTTTTTGATGTTAAATACACATACACAGAGTAGGTTTTAACTTCCTTCTCTAGCAACACAGATTTTCATAAAACAACATCCTGCAAATAATGCAGTGAAAGACAGAAGTTGATATGTTACAATGGTGTATTAGTTTAGGTGTATTAGTTTCACAGGTACACAAGATGAGATTTCAGAGTTGAAAATAAAGACCTAGATTCTAGACTGAAGTTTAGTTTTGGCCTGTGCAAAGACAGGTGCTGTCTTGCTCATTTGCTTTTCAGAGAAGCCTGCAGTCTACAGACAGGAAATTCTTTCAGTGTTTGATGTGCCTGTGACTCATTTCATCTACACTGATCACATGGTTGTTTTTCCAAGTATATTTCATACTTTTTTTTCTTTTTTTTTCTTTTTTTTTCATTTTAAGGATTAGTTATTGATTCAAAATACTTGCTTTCAGTACACTGCAATTATTTCTGTTCATTTTGAGCCTCCATTAATTTTGGTCAACACTTTCTGCAAGCATAAGTCATACAAAGTATTTGAAAATGTGTTTTTATGGAACATGATTGGTAAAATGAAATTTCTTGATAATCTTCCATTTCAGTTAACGCTGAAAACCTGTGTGCTGTCCACATTTAGCAATCTAAAGTGTTTAGAAGTTTAGAGTATAATTTTTATGAACCTAACAAAATGGTACAGAAGCAATAGAAATGTCATCAAGAGCAGCTGGTATTTAGACAAAGAATCAGCATTGCTAAGTCACTCTTCTGAAATGTGTGTGCTATTGAAAGCAGCCACTAACTAGGGCAGCTGTCTCGTGTGTGAACATCGTGTGTGATGGGTAGGAACTCAAATGTTCCTCCTCCAAAGCCACCATTCCTAAAGATGAGATAAAAGTTTCTTCCTGAAGCATGAAATTCCAGAGCTTAAGCTAAGTGAATCTGTACCAGGTAACGTGCAAATTTTTGCTTTCAAGTCAGCATCTGGTTAAACTCATATTTTCCAAAGCATTTTCAGCAGGTCTCTCAAGTGTATTGCACATCAGTTGAATGTCCAACAGGAAGTCAAAGCAGGTCTTCTACCTTGAGCATCTACAGATGCTCAAATAAAATATTCAGAATGCCCCAGACTTGCTTTTCGACTCAGTGCCTGGGATTAAGGACTGTTCTTGTGGTACATCCCCTCAGAAGGACAGCCCATAGTTAGACTGTCAAATCAAAAATTAAATCTGAGTGCTGCAACCATTTCTTTGTTTCTGTGTTTTAACAGGGTGCTGTTCTGACTCCCTCCATGGACCACACCATGTCACTACAGCCTGCATCAATGATAAGCCCTCTGACACAGCAGATGAGTCACCTTTCATTAGGCAGTACTGGAACAGTATGTAGCAATTTGATACCAAATATAACTTACCAAGTAGAAAATACTGCATGTAGATCACAGTATCCCTGTGCAGCTTGCATGTGGGAAAAAGTAATCCTGTAAGTCATTTTATGTCCAGTTAATTATTAGGAACTGTCTCCATTTTAAAATTATATTCAGCAGCTTCAGTCCATTAGCTGATCAGAAATTGGAAATCAGTAAATAAAAATAGACCAAAACAAATAAAAGGCATCCAGGAGGTAACTTCAGGGTTGCATCCAAAATATTAAAAATACATAGTTTTTCTCTTTATATTCCTTTCTGCAACTCTAATCTCTTGAAGTGTGGAACAGAAGTTAAATCAGAAGAGATTCAGACTTGCCTCTAAACTTCAAGACTTTTCAGACCAGATGGGGTTAAAAAAAGAAAAAAGAAAATATGTGACTGGGGTTAAAAGAGAAGGAAAAGTCCTTTATATAATCTTTGAATTCTAAATCTAAATTTTCTCAAAATAAATAAATTACTTTTCTGGAAAGCTTGTTGATTTCAGACACAAAAGTCTTCCTCTCATGTATATTCCTTTAAAGAAGCAGTCAATATCTGTTAAGTAATACCATGACAGGTATTTTGAATACTTTTATATTGGGCTCTCACTCAATGTAATGATCTCTGTCTCTCTAGTACATGCCAGCCACAACAGCTATGCAAGGAGCCTACATCCCCCAGTACACACATGTCCAGACAGCAGCAGTTCCTGTTGAGGTCAGTATATTTTATAAAAGACCAGAGATAAGAAATATTAATACAATTTTTTTTCTAGGAAAATGAGTGCTCAAAGGCAAATATTGTAACTGTGAATGTACTGTGAATGTCACATGTATTAAAATTATGAAATTTCATTATTCTCAACTAAAGAATTACCTGTACTTATGGCAGTATATACTCAGAGCAATCTGCTCTATGAGCATAGCTCAGGCAAACTCTGTGTTTAGTCAAACATAACACCAATAGGAACAAGTCAGGGAATGTACTGTAGTTTTGATCTTTCACTTAGTTTACCTGTGTACAGAATTATCTGCCAGCAGACCTTGATTGTAGCTTTGTGCAAAGAATCCTGATTTGGCCCTGGCATCTCAGGATACTGTGCATGTTTGTCTAATAAATGTCTCCATCAAACAGGAATTTATTTCTTTCATTGGAGAGAGCATAAGTAAGATAAATAATTTATCTACTACTTTGGCTTACCTTACAGCCTTTCATAGGTCAGTACCACTTTAACAGAGGAGCTAGACAAGGCATGCTGCAGCTCATGTATTCACAATGAGTGCCAGACAGTCTCTTCCAGAGCCTGTAAGAAAAAAAACATTTTGTATCAAAGTCTGTTTGTCCAGAAACTCCAGAATTTGTTTGATTCATTTTGGTGCATCTGCCCATGTGGATCAGAGAAGTTCTTTTGGTAATTACCTGATTGCTCTGTCTGCCAGAGCACTCTCAGCTGAATTAATTGCCTGGTTTCTGGGGAGCCTGGTGCAAAGTCCCATCTACAATTCTTTGTGTTGCCTAGTGCTAACCCCATCACAGTACTCATAGTGTTTGTGTGGTAAGTAGATCTCATTCTTCTCCCTCCCCTTCAAAAGGAGAGGGACAGAATGCTCTTTTACATCTACAGATAGAAAATATTCTAGAAGTTATTTCCTCTCTCTGTTTATTTCTATAATGTCAAAAGTTTGAGGGGTTTTTTTTCATTATCATCAAAGCGTTTGAGGAAGTACAAAGTTTGTATGATCATTTAATTCGTGTTTGCTGAAATATTCATCGAGGTAAAGTTAACACCTCAGATTTAGAATGCCTCACTTGAGAAATGTGATGAAGATTTTAGATTTGAAGACTGTTAATTGCATGAGTCAAGTGGAAATACAGATTGCAGGTAATGCTGCTTGATTTTGTGTCTCATGGCTTGTCTTCCTTTTTATTTGCAGGAAGCCAGTGGTCAGCAGCAGGTTACAGTAGAGACATCCAGTGACCATTCTCCATATACGTATCAGCAAAATAAGTAACTGTGAGGTAGGGGCTCATCCTGTCTCATGAAAGATGTGAATTCCAAGATGCTTTATTTCATAATTTACAGTACTCTGTATTGAACTTTTTTTTAATGTCATATAAATAATACTGATGATACCATCTGGGGACAGTGAAGTTGATTTGAACTTGGCCAGAGTCAAAAGCCAGGGAAGGAAACCTGGGATCCAGAAATGAATTAATAAATTCTGAGTAATATTTTTAAAATAATTTCTCTATACCATAACTGGATTATGTTGGCTTTTAATTTGTTCATTTTAGCAGCGTGCTGTATACAGAAAACAATGGATTAATGCAAAAATACAGGAATCAAAATGCTAAAGGGAACTGTACTGATAGACATACCATGCCTAGTTTTGTGGTACATGTAAGATTAGCAGCAGGTTGGTGGTTGACTTACAGACCACAGGCAGGGAGGCAGTCTGGTAGAAATCCTTGCTGACCTTTTCTCCTGAAGACTTCCCAGCTGATCCTTTTTTCTAGAAAAAAAGCAGTTTGGTCCAGAGTTTTGTCAATTTGTTTTTAATCCAAGTCCTCATTTGGCTTTAATTCCAGAGTTTTACTTTCATACTCCAGGTTTCCTCTAGTTCTGCTTGCATGGCCTTTTTGACTAGCAAATCATTAGTTTTACCTGAACTTACTTAATACAGAATTGTTTTGCTTTCTGTACATTTCCGTCCTAAGAATGCTACTTGCACTAACTGTTCCCTTTTCCATAATCCATGTTTTAAAGTTCTGGAATTTAGTACTAGTTTTTTTTTTTTCTTTTTTTTTTTTAGTGCTTTGTAAGCCAGGCAACTTGGCTACATAATTTTTTACATCACATTTTCTAAGACCTCACACTGAAAAATTCCATTCATCTGCAATAATGTGCTGGAGGCCATGTTAGAAGGGTTTTGCTACAGCCCTTGTGGCATTTATTTGATACTGAAAAACCAAAATCAGTTATGTGCTACCATTGTGTGATATCTCTCTAAAATGTATTGATCCAACAAAACACACATTTTGGCATTAGCTTTGATCCTGCAGGTCAGTTGTGCTGTTTGACAGCAGTGCTCTCATCCCCATTACTGGCATAAGAGCTTCTTATGTGGAAAGATAGCAACAAACCAATGGGGAAACTTGGCAAACTCAAGCGACGGCAGAGCCTGCGTAGCACAGCGTGTGACCTGTGTTATTCCTGTAGTCGGGCCAAATGCTGGCATCTAGAGGAAGCCCACATCCTTGATTTGCTTCCAGGGCAGGCAGAAAGCAAAGCCACAGGCTCTTCTCGTTATCCATCTCCTGGTGTTAAATTCATGACTCCTGCACGTTTCCCATGCCAAGGCTGTTGCCTGGTGTTAACCGCTTTTCACGGAATTATTTGTTTTGCCTTAAGTCTTCCCTGTGGGCATGTAAAACCTCCTCACCAACAGAGATCTGTGGTAGCCAGCGAAGCGTAATCCTGCATGTCACATCCCCATCCTGCCTCTCTCTCCCAGCCTGTCAGTATCTTTCCCCATAGACTGAGGCCAGGCAGGAGGAACAGCCTTAAGTCTCCTGAAAGGATGAGTTGTTGTTGCCATCTGAGACACGTTTTTGTATTGATGACTCTTTGTAGAATTCCAAGCTCTGTGAGCAATTCTGTGTGTTTGCTGTAAGTCAGTTCTTCACTTATTTTATTCTTCAGAGAGGCACTGTTACCTGTATTTATATGCAGTGGGAGCAAGTGAAATCTGTGTCAGCAGAGGCTGTAGCAGTGGGCACATGGGGAAGGTTAATATTACCCAGCTGATTTCAGCCTCAGAGCATGGCATTTGGTATTTCTGTCCCTGGAGCATGCTGGCACTTGTCTTGTTTCAGACAGGTGAAGGGGAGGGAATCGACAGTTATTTCGTGCCCTAAATACAGGGAACACTGCAGTCTCTTCATTGTTGTGGCTTTGTCACTGTTGTCAAGCTGAAACTTCTTTCTAAATGCACACGCAGCACTTTTGGGAATGTCCTACTGAAAGTCAGTACCCATATTCCCATAATTCAAGGGGTAAATTACAACTAGCACATTTGCATGAGTGGATGCAGTAAATCAGAAATACACAGTGTTTTTCCTCTGGCAGCTACATTTAATAACTTTATAGCTTCTTTTCAAAAAGTTGCTCCTATGTGAAAAATAGTCAAAAGGACTTGAAAAAAACCCCAAACCTGTTTTATATGCACCTACAAATGTACAAGCCTTAAAATACCAAACTTTGCCTTGCTTTGAAAAATTAAAAAATTGTCTAAACTTTCTTGTCATTAGCTGGGTATTTTTTTAAACCCATGTGGCAACATAAGCTAGTACATTAAGAAGTCTGCCTTCAAATTTGATGGGCCCTGACTTGCTGTTCAGTATTGCCATCAGGGAGGCACAGTAGCTGTGTCTGTCTTGCTGCCGTACGTAGCCTCGTTGAGGCTGCACCTAAAGAAAGTTATTGTTCCTTTTCCAGAGCCTTGGAGGTGGCACAAGACTAGCACGTTCAACCACTTTTGGTCAATTAAAAGGAACAACAACAAGAAAACAGCAAAGAAGGGAAGAGCTTTGAGTGCAGCCTCACGGTTCCCCCATGGGAGCTCTGTGTGCAGTTCTTAGGGAGAGAGGGGGAAATGCAGCACGGGCTCTGTCCTGGTGGAGAGCCTTATCCTGGCAAGGGCCAAGCACCTGCAGTGCTGCCTGTGCTACTGCCCAGGTTTATACTCAGATTCATTTAGTCTTCTCACAGCTGTCTAAAATAGGAAATTAGTTTGTTTTGTGGACAGCTATGTTAGAAAAAAAGGTGTGTGATTGTAACTCTGCTCTAGCTCTGACCTTTCTGTGTTACAGATGTCCAGTGTTGACCTGGCCTGGAGAAGGGTGCAAAGGCTGAAACAATCATGGATTTTACTGATCAATTGTGCTTTAGGAATTATTGACAGTTTTGCACAGGTTCTTGAAAATGTTATTTATAATGAAATCAACTAAAACTATTTTTGCTATAAGTTCTATAAGGTGCATAAGAAAAACCTTAAATTCATCTAGTAGCTGTTCCCATGAACAGGTTTATTTTAGTAAAAAAAAAAGTTTTTATCAAGTGTTATGACGCAAAAAAAAAAAAACCTTCAAATTTCTGGGTATGCACAGATGACCACGAAGACTTATTCACGTGCATGACAGAATTTGTGTTTTGGTTTATTTTTATTTTGTTTGTTTCTTTTTATCTTTTTTTTTTTTTGTATGAAATGAATTTTCTGAAGTTTAAAATAGTAAAACATCTAAGATGATGTTCTGTGCTTGCAGTGTGTGAGTGTTGCTTTAGTGCAGTGTTGCAGTTATAGTGTCTGGTCTCTTAGCTTTCTGTTTTTCTTTTAATGTAGTGTGAAGTGTCTTATCCTTTTCTATAAATTCCAATTTGCCTTAAATCTTTCAATGCTGTAGCTGTTTCAGTAAGTAGTCCAAACTAATGGTGTAGAATGCTTTGACCAAATGAGCTGGTCTATTATGCCTTGTAAAACAGCAGCATAGGGCTTTTAAAGGTAGTCAATAAAAATTGCTGAAAATTTGGCTTTTTTAATGTGTAGTAAGTGTTTTTAATGATTTTTTTCACATAATATGTAAGGTAGTGAAATGCAAGAGGGGAAAAAATGTTTTGTGTGAAACACATTTTCTGACTGGGGAAATTTTAATAGTATAAATTGTTTGTAAGGCCATATGCCAATAGTTCCCTCTGGTAGTTTGAATGATTTAGGAACTCTGCTGTATGATGCAATGTAAAATCTTTTTTTGCCTTTTTTCAGAAACTAACTTGATGTTCTAGTTTTAGCATAGGTAGAGTAGGGAGTTTGGGGTGGAGATATCACCGAATGTTTTGTCCTTCCTTTATACTAATGATAGTGCTTTAGGATGAGGATTGTGCTGAGAGGTAGCAAACAGAAAAGTTGCTATTACAGCAAAATGGCAAAAGCTAAAGGACTCGTTTTCAAACATATGCTGAGATTTAAGTAGAAACATAATTGATTGGGTACTAGCTCTCTATAGTAGGTAAATAAAAATAAAAAGACTTGGCACTTTTAAAAGGTAACTTTACCAAAGAACAAAGAGCCAGTAACCAATAATTCTGATTTGTCTCAGCATTGCGTCTTCTGTACTCTTTATTTTTGCCGGACCAGTTTGCGGTTAAGAGAATGTGCCTTTTTTGTACATTTGCATTTAGGTTTTATAATTTTAATTGATGTATGGACACAAAAGCATGAAGGAAGACTTGGATCCAAGCAGTGCCACACTTTACATCATCACTACAAGTGTTAAGTGTAAAGAAAACCAATTTTGAAACTATGAAATTCCTGATTCATAAATACACAGTTATTTGTACTTCACATATTAGATAATTCACTGCTACTAAAGCTTTTTATTACAATTGCATATGTTTTAAATTGAATGATAAATTAAGTTGTCTTCCAAAACTGTGTACTTCTCTGGTCAGCTGTATATGATCAGTTATCTACCTCAAAGTTTATTTCCTTTTGTATTGGGACAGGTTGCTGGCCCTCCCTGTTTCCACAGACCAAATCATCCTAGCTCGGGAGCTAGGGCTAAGCAGTTGTTTCTTTCAAGTATTTTTTAGTTTTTAAATTTTGTGTGAGTATTGGAGTATAGATGTCGGTGACATTTCATAGTTTCAAAAGTAAATTGCTGCTCTGAGAAGTGTAGATTCTAGTGAAATGCATAGTCATAAGAGATGTGTTTTTGTTTTTTCTTTTTTTAAAAAGTTGTGGTATTATTGGTTCTATGCTCCCTGGAATATTACTGCTTTGTAAAAGTCCAGACTTCCTGCAGCACCTTGCCTGTATTTGGTAACTTTCCAAACCTGGATCTCTCACTACTTGCTATTTTTGCATTAATTAAAAACTGCAGTATGATAGCTCTGTTAGAGGGAGGGAAGAGTTGCTGCCAGAAATGTCTGAACTAAGTGCCATACTCATTGTCTGGGTAAGATTTGGGAAATTTAACCTCTGTACATAAAGAAATAATCAGTTACTTAAACATCACATAGTAGACAGCCATTAAATTATAAAAAATTAATTTATGAAGAAAGACCTTTTGTACAGATTGAAAAAAAAAAAAGATTTTCATAGAGATATCTATATGATCAAGAGAGTTAATTTTTTATTTTTGTTTTACTAGTGCCACAAACTTGCCAGTGGTAACTTATTTGTCCGGTTCAAGATAACTCTGTAGTTTTGTTTCCTAGGACTTGTTGTTAAACGCCAAAAGACATTTTTGAACTGTAAATTTGATTAGATTGTTAGCTTTTTCTGTTTTATTTCTTTGAAAACTTTTGAATAAAAAAGATCCAAAAAAACGAAAATGCATCGTCTTTTTCCTTCAGACCTTTCTTTATTTGGGGAAAACCCGAACAGGTTATGGTAAAACTTCTGCATTTATTTTGAGATGTTTGGAATTGCTTTCTGCATGACAGCCTGGGGTTTTTTCTCCTCTGTCTTTCGTCAAAACCAAATTTTAACTCTTTCACACCACACTATGAAGTCATAATTCTTTCAAACAAAACAGGAAAAGATGTATGAAAAATACATGATGGGATGTGAGATTTGGATGCAAGAACTCCGTTCCGCTGTGTGTCAGCCCGCACAGGGAGTTGTGTGTACCAGGCTTGTGTGCTGTGCCTGTAAATGCCATTTTCCTGAGGTAAGGCTGGAGGTGGAGGGTCACTTTGGTAGCTCATGGCACAGGACCACTGCCTTCAAATGCTTTCGCCTCCCCACGTGTGCTGACATTGGCTGGAATACCCAGTTCTGGAGGGCAGAGATGACACTGCACTGGGATTCAAGAGATCTCCAGTGCTGGCCTTCCAGCTGCCATCTTTAAGCCCTGCATTTCTTTAAAGGTGATTTCTGATTTTATTATCCTTTTGGCAGCACTGCTGGTGGCGTGTGTCAGTAGAGGACTGCTCTGACCAAAGTAAGGCTTGGGAAGGCAAGAGGGGAAAATTCAAACTATTGTATCTGCTCAGACAAACGCTTTACCAGCTGCATGCTCTGACTTGGCTTTGGATTGATGTGTGTGGCAGGAGGGTGGCTCTGGCCCAGCCTTGGGGTGTGCCTAGCGGCACAGAGCAGGGCTGGAGGATCCAGACAGCTCCTGCTCTTTGCTGTGGGAGCTGGATAGGCAAAGGGGAGGCTCACTGACCCAAGGGCTCTGCCAGCACTGTGGCAGACCAGGCAGCCTGCTGGGGATGGCAGGTGGGGGCATGCTGCTGGCAGTGCACAGCCTGAGCTTTCAATCATGCAGTACTCGTGCAAGATATTGAGAATAAACGTGCTTCCAGTGGAGCTGGCAAAGCAAGTCACCCGAGGAATGGGAAACTTGATTTACAGTTGCTTATGCAATGAAGACATCCTTAACAATTATAGCACTAATTCAGGGGAATGGCCTGAAGCTGTGTCAGAGGAGGTTTAGGTTGGATATTAGAAAAAGGTTCTTCACCCAGAGTGTGGCTGGGCACTGGAGCAGGCTCCCTAGGAAGTGGCCACAGCACCAGCCTGACAGAGTTCAGGAAGCGTTTGGACAATGCTCTTGGGCACATGGTGTGACTCTTGGAAATGGTCCTGTGCAGGGTGGGGAGTTGGACTCAGTGATCCATGTGGGTCCCTCCCAAATCAGCATATTCCATGATAAATGGAGATAAAAAAAAATCATACTGTGCTACTAAATACTCATTCCTGTAACTAAAAAAAATACCATTTAGCCATTTGGGAGGTCATTTAAATATTGGCCCAGTATGTTGCCTGTCCCAAATGCAACACATGAGAAGATGAATACAGAAAAGTTTAAAAGGGTTTTGTTACATTATTCATGTTCATCACCATACTGAATTAATCTCAGATTAATAAGTATACTTTTTAAATTAAGTATGAATACCCCTCGCAAGTGCTGTTTGTAAATAGAATAATACAGGCTGGAAATATTTTTTGCTCTTATCTCTCTATTTGCTTTTCTAATTATTCCTATGATAAACTTAGCTCTCTTCATATATTTGATAAGAATGAGTGTTTTTTTCAGGTTAGTGTCTTTTGCCTGATCTAATAAGGACAACCTTATTAGTGTGTCATGCCTATCAGGTAATATGCAGTAATACAATGTCTTTACATAATATACTTTTATTGTATATAATAAAAATCATTACCAACTAGTTTGCTCAACATTGACTCAATCCTGTCTCATACAACCTGTTTTGAACCCTACTTGCAAACGTGCTGTTAATAATGTTTTTACCTGTTAACAAATATGGGTATCAGATTCATGTGGGATGATTGTGTACCAATATAAATGTTTTGTGCAAGATCATGCACTGATCCTGTTGTTTTTTGGTTGTTAATGATTACAAAGTAGCCTTTCTTTAGGCACTGAACATATTTTTTTTATCTTTCTCGGTTTTCTAAATTAGCTACTCTGGGCAGGTGCAAGACAAGTGCAAGCAATGCATTAACAAGGAGCATAACCAAGTACTGTTGAGAAACTGAGCCTTGCTAATGACTGCATCTATTGGGCTAGAGCAGAGTAAGTCAAAGTGGTTTAAAGCACTTTGCTGGTACTGTGTGTTAGCTGTTCAGGGGAAAAAATTAGTAAGTGCTGTTCTGCTCTCCCCTTCTAGATTTAATTTATGCCATGGAACCTCCACCATACCAGACAGTCATGATAGACCTAATCTTCCACAGAAACATTGTATCAGAAATTCATTTTATGTGCCAGGATATTTGGATGGGTTTGTACTCCTACTCCTCCTGTGCACACTTCACTGCACTTGTTCCTTTTGCTGTAGTCAACCGCTCCAAAATTTTTTGTGAACTTCCACATGTGTTGGAATAAGATAATCTGTCCTGTCCAGCAGTGCCTTCTTCTGAAAGCCAGTGTGTTTGGTGGCATTTAAGACGTGTTACCTTCCAAACGCTTGCCACACTGACGTACTCTTTCAACTGTGAAAGATCATCTGTATCCTTCCCCCGCCAACAAATTCTGGCTTTGATTAACCCAAACAAATCTGAGGCTTTTGGCTTTCAGACTCAGTCCATTAATTCTCTCCAGAATAGGGGTTAGGATATACAAAACCTATTCTGTTTGGCAACTTCTCTTTCAGTGACTAAGAAAAGCCAAGCTGATGTCAGAACAGCAAAGATTTACCGTGCAGTGATCAGAGGGAGGGTGTAAAAGCCTGCATGTGGAATGAGTCAGTCTTTCCTTTTCAGGACAGCTCTAACCACATCTACCATCTGACAAATCTGTGCAGCCCACTTCTGTAGTAAAGAAGAAATTGTATCACAGACAAATACTACTGGGGTGTTTTTCCATGTCCAAGAAGAAAGGCCAGCTTCTCCACAGGCAAGCCTGAACTGTTTAAGTTATCTTGCCTTTTTCAACACTATCCCCTCACGCAGTATCTACATCAGTGGTGTTCTGAATTCTGTTGTATTATGTTGGTCTCCCTTCAGCTGAATAAACTGACCTCTTTTGACAGCTTCACTGCAATACAAAGGGATTTTTGGAGCGCTGAAGGAATGAAGGTATGTGGCACCCTAAAGGCTTCCCGCATGCACCCCACAGGTGTTTGGGTCAACCTGCTCAGGCAGCTTTCTGAGAAGGGTCATTGGTTTCAGAGCCCCACATGCAAGTGTTAGCAAGGGGAATAATATTTGTAAAATGGTTTCTGCACATGCACTCTGCTGGTTTTAACAAAGTCATCTGCAGTAGAAATTTTCCCAAGTATTTTAACCACCTGAAATTTACACACAGGGATGATGGTTTTAAGCAATGTCTGTGAAGCACTTAAGGGTAATGGAATAAAGCAATGATTAAACAAGCCCAAGAGAAAATTTACTAGTAAGTGTTATGTTTTGATAAATAGTTTTAGCTTTTTCCAAGTACAAATAGAAAATTACCTTTCCTTTATGTGTTTCAGCCTTTTCCCAATGGGAAATACTTTCATACCAATGAGAAAACACTGCTAAATATTTTTGCTTCTTTTCTTTTTTTCTTTTTTTTTTCTTTTGCCTTCCAGTGAATGTTAAAAAACCCAAAAATGTATTTACAGGCATTTGTTACCAGCTTGTTTTGGCATCAATTTGTTCTGTTATTTTTAGCCAGTCTTGCAGATAATCTTTAAGAAGAATATACATAACTAGGCACGTGAAGCAGTTATTTATTGACCAGCCCACTGAAAAGAAAGAATTTCACAAGCCATTGGGCTGAGGATGACTCTGCTCACCCAGCAAGGCAGCAGCAGTGGCTTTGCTGGCCATGCAGAAATTGGGCAGGAAGGGAAGGGGTCAGTCCCTGCAGCTCCCAGGAGCAGACCCACAACATTGCCACATTTCTATCTTCTGCCAAGCTCCATCAGGACCCCTGGCATGGGTGCCTTGCCCCGAGCAATGGACTGACCTGATGCTTCCTGACTTGCCTTGCTCTTTTCTTCCTTTAGATTTTATACCCTTTCCACATTGCTGCTTTCCCTCCTAAACCCTTGAGCTCCCAGAAGTCCTGTCCCACTAGCTCTACCTCTGTCTATAATTTTACCTTTCTTATCTCTCCAGACTTTCTCACAGCTTTTTTTCCAGCACTCTGAGCAAGGTTACACAGCTGGGCTGGATCAGAGTTGGGCCCTCATGTGCAGGGAGCTGTGGAGAGGGAAGGGAGGCACAGGACAGGGGCTGCAGTAAGGGCTGACATAGTCCAGGTCTTTCTTGAGTCAGGAAAATATTCCACTGCAGTTGGAAGAAAGGGTATTCAAAGAGCTCCAAGTGTTGCTGTCATTGCCAGAACACAATGAAAACTAGATTTCAAACAGCTCTAAGAGGCCAGTGCTGCTCAGTAGAATGAAATGCTCCAGAAGTTAGCAGCTGCATGGACCGTCAGTTCCTGACCTCCTTCAGCCCTGCTCTCATCACTTTCCATGCTTCAACAAGATCCAGCTGCCAGCAGGCAGAGGGTTGTGACGTGAGTGGGGAGGAGGCAGCTCACAGGCTGCACAGCCAAAGGCCTTTTGCCACTTGTGCGTTCAAGCAAGTCACTGCCCTGAGCTGCAGAAGTTATGGAACAAAGCCAGCAGTAGGGAAGTAAGCTTGTGCATAACAGTGGGAACGTTTAGGGTTTGTTTCTAGGTAAACTGTTCATATTTAAGAGTGGTCTAGCTCTGTCTTTGCCGTGGTGTCTCTAGAAACAGCAAGCCTTACCCTCTATTCTAGGGTGAATTTTGTACAACAGAATTGAAAATCCAGATTTCAGTTATTAAAAGGAAACAAAAAAACCTTAGGCAGTTACAGAAATTTCTCTCCTCAAAAGTATTTTGCGGATGGAACTAGCCAGCCGTCTCTGGAAAAACAGTTCAGGACAAGCCATACCATTCCGTGTGTTACAGCCCACATATGCACAGCTCCTCTCTGCCAAGGGGGATCATCTGATCAGCCCTGCATGCGTGCTGCTGCCCTGCTGCAAGCCTGCAGCTCATTTCCTAAGCAGTGCTGTGCTACAGCAGCGAAGCCAGCTGTTGGGCTGCCCTGGTTGAGCTGGACTCACGAGGGTGCAGAGCCCGGGCTCCGAGGGATGCTCTGTGCCATTGTCGGGCTCTCCCCGCCGCTGCCGCCTTGGGCTGCGGGTGCTGTGCGAGGAGCAGAGCGGGCACAGCCTCCCACAGCCGCTGGTCTTACCCAGAGCTTAAACACGCCCGGTGCAGCCACCAGAGGGCATCGGGATAAACAGAAATTGTCACAAAAGGTAAACACCCATCCATAGCGCGTCGTTATGGAGCGTTTATTTACCTGTTATTAAAAGCAAAACCTCTTCCGGCCTTTGCACAATACAATGCAAGTGCTCGCATTTCTCCTTTCTCACATCTCAGAAGGTGTTTTCAGTCCTCGTTAAGATAACAATAGGGTTGTCTTGATTAGAGGAAAATAAAAACTAGGGGTTTTTGGTTAATGAAACACTTAAGGATACCTTCAGTGCACAGCAAGCAAGGGGGAGGAGAAAATAAAAGAATCTAATAGAAAGCACAATGTCACCTGAAACACAAGTGCTCCATGCAAGATCTGGGAGAATTGGTAAGTAGCTTGTAAGTGACAGACAAACACAAAAGGAGACAAACAGCAAGGGAATTCTGGAGAAGTCAAGCAGCCTACAAAGGTTCAACCCTGACCAGAGTTAGAAATCTTTTTCCCGTTAACTCAAAGCCTGTCTATTTTCACATACTCTTGGGAGAATCTGTTTTGTTATTGCTATATCTTTATGAGAGCCATGATAATTGAAAGTATATTCATTCCAAACGCAGTGTAAAACAAACAAATACCTTCTCAGGAAGCAGATAAAGCTGTGAAAGTAAATTGGTGTCTTGGAGGTTAAATGAAAAATCTGTACTACAAAGCAAAATTATTCTAAGTATTTAAAATTATATAGAAGATGCAGCTCATTTTTTGGCAAAGTTCATTCAAGAAAACCTGTCAGTGATCACTAAAGAGGGCTTCTTACATATCAGTCCAGATGACTAATACAGATGTGGCAAGTGGGTGAAGTGGCCCAAAAAAATAGATATTTTTTCTGCTTGTCTCTATCTGTACAGCTTGAATCTAATGCACAATTAACCATAATCCACAGAGGATAGCTAGTGCTTCAGTTAGTGCTTCTGATCGTAGAAGCTTTTTGCAGGATCCCTTTTGGTCAGGGAGAATCATGTTGCCAATGCATTTCAGATTATTGTGTTCCCTCTGGTTCTGCTGCACACAGCCTTGCAATTCATCAGCAGTGCCTGAGGGCTGGTCAGTGGCTCTGACCTGCACAGACTTGCTCTTAGATGTGGACTACAAGAAGCATTTGTTAATCTCTGCCAGGGATTTTGTCAGTCTTCAAAGTAATTAGATGATTCACTTCTGGACCAGGCCAGATTGCTGTATCAGGCACAATAAAAGACCCAAAGAGCAATCAGAACAAGTAGAAGAGTTCACAGACAGTCATGAATAAAAATACTGTAAGTCTGGAAATATAAAGTATTTCTGTTTTGCATGCACCCTAGCTTTAGGCTAAGCAGTGCACAGACACAGACTTGAATTTCTGGAAAAAGATCTGATCCAGGCATGTGTTTGCAATTTTTGAGGATTTTTTTTTTTAATGTTGAATGAGGGCTGAGGAGGAAAAGACAAAATTTCCACCCCCTCCCCCCACCCCCAATCAGTTTCAGACCTGAAAACATTCCTTTCCTGTGTGTGGCTTTGGAAATTTTTGTTTTGTTTGGGGGGTTCTTAATTTTTTTTTTCTTTGCAGTCTCAAGTACTTGTGATTATCTTCTTTTGGCATCCAGCTCAATGTCAGCATGACTATGTTTGTCACAGGTTTTATATGCTGCTGCAAGCAGGACTCAAATTAGGATTGGTGTGACCAAAGGACAATAGCTCTGCCAACAAGACAGACTTTTTTTGATCTAGCTAGCAGATGCTCTGCTAGCGTCTCTCACTTTTTTGCCTCTCTCTTGCTAGAGGACTGGAACCAGCCTGTCGGTGCGATCGTACTCGCGGGAGCTACAACTGTTTGCACAAGATCTGAGCCTAGCCTAATACCCGCCTCAATAACTGCTTCAGCAGCTACTTGTGAAGGCTCTGGTGGTAAATTCCATTTAATATATCGTAACTTTAAAGCAGAGATTTTTCCAGAAATGGCTGCTCTTTTTATAGAGGCTATTTTGCACTCTAGTGGATTATTTTAGACAGTAAAAAATTGTTCCTGTGTATCTTTGGTCATTAATGACTTGCAAGACTAGTATTGCAGGAGGAGGAGGAGGCTAGAAAGAGAACCTGATGAGGTTCAAACCTTCAATTCTGTTTTGTTCCCCTCCCCTGTTACTTGACAGGAGTTTTGAAAGGAGAAGAACTAACAGACATATGAAAGACCTGGCAGAAAATATTGGACCAGCTTTCCAGGTGTCACTGAGGGGCAGCAGGTCCAGAGGTGTCTCTCCCGTCCAGACTTAAGAAGATCTCAACTGGCTTTAGCTTTTCATGCAAGCCTGAAGGCTACTGACTGCCAGTCATCCTGACAAGGTGATGACTAATGGGGCAATTAACTCCCTCCCCTAACTTGCTGTCTGTCATGGCAAAAGGAAATAAGAACATTTTTCCCTAAGGAAACAGGTTGGCAAACGGGTTTGGGTCTGTTAAAGCTTTAGTGTTAATGAAATTACATATTAACAAAATATCAAAAAGTTGTTCCAATGAAGAGCAGGTTCAAGCCCATACTGTCTGCTTTGTAAATTACTTTTTAATTCATGTTCACGTGTTGAAAAATTCCCTTTATAGTCAACCTGCAATTCCACAGGAGTAAACTGCAGAATTGATGTAGAGTACTAAAGGAGAAAGATACAGTTTTACATTCTCCACTTCATACAGTAACAGCTTTTCACAGTGTAATTAGTTGATTTGTGTAAAATGAGTTTAAAAGTAGCAGGCATCAGTAATTTGTTTCCATCTCTTTCAGAATGTTGTTTTCTGTTTATAGACCAAAACTGATGCGCATCTGACTGGTTGTTACTTACTATCACCAAAATCCAGCTTCAAATCATTAAAGCTGATGCTTGCAGAGGTGCCCTGTATCTCTGATGGGTTGATATTTGTACCCATAGAATTATAAAATGTTACTTCCAGACCTGCAGACGTGCCCAGAGCACAACGGTCAGTTTGTGATACATCTTTGCTGCTGAATTTCAGAGCTCAAACTGCCTTTATATGGGCAAGTCAAATTTTTTCCTTAGTTCACACCTTTTAGGGAACAAGTTTTAGTATGGATCTCAGCAGAACTTCCTGAAAGAGAAAGGGAAAGGAGTCACCACTACTGAACTAGCCTGCTCTTTATGGTGACCAAGAAGCAGCCAGACTATAATCCAAGAGCCACTGTGCAAAGCTACATGACTAATCTCTATTTTCATTGTGTGGCTGGTGCAGGAAGGAGGATGTAGCACAACAGTCAATTTATTGGGAGAACAATGTAGTCATTCATCAGGGCATTATTCTGAAATAATTTAAATGACAGTAGAGCAGCCCACTCTTGACTAAAGAAAATACAAGTCATTCAAATTCCATATCTAATAAGGAAATTGTTCCACTGACTTAGTGGTTGGCATAAATTACATGTAGCTAATATGTTCCTGTTGCAGACCCTGAGGACTCTTTGTTTATGCTAAATGTGAATATATTTTAGCACATGAATTACTATCCTCCTGCTTGCTTCTTGGGCGCCTCCAGAATAAGTAATACGTTGGCAAAACTTTGCCATTTGTCAGCCAGCAGTCTGGTAGCACATTTGCTCGTCAATCTAATTTTAACCTTTTCTCATACGAGCACTTGGTATTTCATGTAAATCAAGCAGACAGTCTGTCATTCAATAGGATACTATCTTCATAGTCTTCTGAAGTGTGTGCTCTATTGTATGTGCTCGTTATTAAGTAGCAGAGGTAAAGTAAAACTAATGTATTACTTCTGGTTTCTTAATGCCAGAATGCCAGGAATCTCTTTATTACCACAATAGAGACAAATGATATGTCTGCCAGAGGTTCTGGACAATGGGCCTGGTAATGCATTCAGCACTTTCTGAATTGAAAGGTCTGTCCTGAATGGTAAGTAGTGCAATACATCATTATAGGCTTCAGAGCACATATTCTAGGTCTGTTCCTGCTATCACTCTAATTTGCAGTTAATAATATTAAAAAGTATGTTCAACTGATGAATTAAAAAAAAATTTTAAAACAATTTCCCTGTGATTCCAACAAATGTCTTAATAAAATATGATGCTGGCTGCAAAAGAGAATATAATTCATCATGAAATGCATATAAATTAGTTAATGATAATTTATTTTCATAATTTGCATAAAGAACATGAAAGGTTTTGTGGTATATCTTTTACCTTGTAAGGTTTTTCAGAAATTGATTTGGCTAGGAAAATAGTATATATGAAATTTAGCTGTTTTGTCAGTGTTGCTCTACTATTCCTGAATTTAATATCTTTGATTTTTTTAAAACATGAGTGCTCATTTATGAAGACTTAGTAGTAATAATAATAAATAAATAAATAAATAAATAAATAATAATTCTAGCTTATTCAGATATTTTGCTGCATTAAGAATGCTTAAAAAATTACAGCATTGCAATGAAATTATCTGTGGTGTTGTTAATAATTCAGTCCTGCATGAGACCTGTAACCATTTATTGCATGGTACAATAGTTACCAGTTTTATTAATTATGAATATCATATTCTGATCTAAATTTTCCTTGCTGATACTTTGAGTCTATTAGCACTACATTACATTTCACTCCACTCAGGCTTATGACTGATAGAATCAAACTCGTGTATTTACTGCTGAGCTGTGTTCTGAGCAGTGATTTCTGGTGCTGTGTTTGGCCTGGGGCAGACCCTGAGTGGTGCCTGCCTTTGTCCCCAGCAGTCCCCTCCCCAGACAGCAAAGCTCATCCCCTCCTGAAGCCTCACAAAGTCCCTTCTCAGTCCATCCCCACTGTCATGCCCCCTCGCCAGCAACTTCTGTGTAAAATTTACCTCTTCTATAGAATTAATTTGCCTGTGTTGAATTTCTGGGTATGAGTTGTATAAATACATATGATATTTGTTCAATTTCTACCACAAAGTTCTGTTTCTGATTGAAGCCACACTGTAATAGAAGTAAAAAACATATAAAGTGCTTCCATCACTACCTTCAGCATATTTTATAACTACAAATCAAGTGAAGGCATCATTTGTCTTCAGGATGTAAAGTGATATAACCTAACTTAGCACTTGTTTGACCAAAAGGTTTAACCAAAATTAAGTAAATATCTTCAAGGACATAGGCCTGAGGTTTTGGCCTTGAATAAACATATCTCAGATTAATCTGTCCCATAAAATATTCAGATATTTCTATTACTTAATTTCATATAAAAAGGTATAATGGATTTTATTCTCCCTGCTTTGATAAAGTTCTCACATGGGAGTTTGTTTGTTTCTGTATCTCTGTGTTTTATGCCAGGCAGCTGCATTTTTTGCTCTCAGGGATGCATCTAGGCAAATTTAATACAGTCAGTGAGGTAGATTGTCTTAGGCAATGACAGCATTTAATTTCACTGAGCCTCTCAAAAATAATTTTACATGTGGTTTTGTTCATGTCATGTCTGCTCCTCTGGTTTACCACCACTGTTCTTGCAGCTGTGAGTTTTACCAGTTTTACCCAGTTCAAGAAAGTGTATATTACCAATAAATGTTTGCTCTGAAGAAAAGTAGTGAATTTCTGGGAATTAAGGGAGTCTGCATTTTATTGCAGTCAAAATATGTTCTGGTCTTACTTATTGTAAGACTTATTGTTTGTACATTAAGGCACACATAGCTGTATTTAACAAACATCTTTGTCTTCATATTTTCCACTCTCGATCCTTAGGGATTACTGAAGAAATAATCAATCACGGGGACTTGAAATTACAGAATTATGTGTGGGATGTATCCAGCCACAGATTTTTATTTAAGAAGGAAATTGATTTTTAATTCTGTCTCTGTATGAAGAAAAAAATAAAAATGAAAATTATGGTAATGAGTTGCTACAACTGCAGACAACTTGGGTAATATTTTTTCCTGGAGTACATATCTAAGTACAAATTCAGTTCTAGTTATTAGCAATATATTCCTCCAGGTATCAAGGCCAAAATCCAGCCATGTTTTTTGGAAGGTGTGCAATAGGCAAGCACAATGGGGAAGAGTTTTGTCTTTCTCTTTTTATGTGATTTTTTTACATTTGATAGAGAAGTTTTATTGCTGTTTACTATTAGCAAGCCATTCTGTAGCTATTTATATTCCATTTCAGCACATCCACAGGTCTGCAGCATGGGCAGAGTCAGCACAGGGTGCTCTTGCCTCCCCACCCATGTGCACGAGCCCAAAGGGCTGTGCCCCAGCCAGGCATGTGAGACAGGGTGGAAAGGAGCTGCTTATCTTTTCTTTGGGTCTTGAAGAGATGGGCTGGTGGCTTTATTTGCTGCTGTAGGTAGAGGGAAAAGTGTCAGTACTGGTGGTGAGGGGTCCTCAGCTGGGACCCGTGGGTCTGCCCCATGTCACAGCAGCCTGGCCAGGGGAAGGGGCTGGTGGCCTCCTGAGCCCTCTGTGCCACTGCAGGGTGCCTCAGGCACTGCAGCTTCCAGCCCCACTCCAAGAAGTGCCATTTCCCTCCCTCTTCACAGGTTTCTCTAATTCTCAGCTAGGTGCATTCCTAAGACAATATTAGATCCTCATCTCATTTCTGGCTACTTTTTATGTCTTTTCTCTTTTCTTACAGTGCTCCCTCAGCTCCTTAACTACTGCCCAGGGAAATGATGTGAACACTGGGCTGCCTCTGCTCTTTATGCCTGGCTTCCCACCCAGCTCCTTAGAAGAGTGTTACAGCTGCTTGCTGCTCTGATTTGTAACCCAGCTGGCACTGGTGCTTCCTTGTGCATTCCCTAAGGTAATTCTGCCTCCCTGCCATTTCTGCTTTTGTCTGGGGCTTGTCTGGGATTCCTCTGTTCTCTATCCCAAACTAATTGTATTTTGCTGCTCAGATCAAAGAACCTGGTTTTATGTCTATCAAGATAGACATACAATGCAGTTTATGAGGAATAAGCTCCGTTGGGAAGTGTGAAAGCAGGTGCCTGTGAGGTGGAAGCACTGCCCTGCAGAAAGAAGAGACATTAGGATTATAACAGATACAAAACTTCAACATTATTGTTCAAAATAATGGTTTAATTATTCCAGTGTGTTGTGTGTCCCTGTGCTAAGAGGGCCTTTATTTCTTCCCTCTGAAATGGGAAAAGAAAGTGGTTGCTTAAATCCCTATTGATGTACAGCACATGAATTCCAGTTTTGATTTTATGAACAGCCTCTATCATCCTGTCTTGTCTGGACTGCCTCATTCTCATTGTACTGTGGGGTTAGACACACTGTCACCATTCCTATAAATAGCCTGCTTGGTTATGAAGGACCAGTAGTGTTTCCTCTGGGAAGAACAGCATTTTGACTAATGGCCTCTTAGGCCAGTGTTTGTCAGACTTTCTATAGGAGATAGGATTTGGAGAGTAGAATGTCTGCTAAAGAAAGGCACTAATCAAAGTGTTAATGTTTGAAACACAGACACTTGGTGAGTCTGGAGAATCCACAGAGAAAACTGAAGTTTGAAGGAGCAGGATGGTGGTGTGCTTTTAAAACAGAGGCTTGACTTCAGGCTGGTGAGAAGCAAGGCAGCTGCCATGTGGAAAAAGAGAAGCTCTGATCCTGCAGAAAGCTGGGCTGCAGTGCAAGGATGTCTGCAGTGCCAGGGAGTCTGCTCTGCACACGAGACATGTTCCCTGGGGAGCAGCAGGTAAGGCAAGACGTTTTTCTGTAAATTTTTGGAGCGAATGAGGAAGTACCTGTGTGCAGAAAGCCTTGTGTTTCAGGTCTTTAGCTGTTAGTAAGACCTTTTGAGTGTGGAGAGCACAGGCAGGCAAAACACCTCAGAGCTGGTTTAGTAAAGATGGAGGTTTTTAAACTTGTGGATGGAGTGAGGATCCCTGGTTTTAAGGATACAGACAATTTAAGCTGTGTGACCCTGTTCTGTGAACAAATGCCTTGGGGACACCAAGGAGAACATGCACCCTGCTGGCCACGCAGTGAGGGAAGTTCTATTGGCAGCGCGAGAGGTCACACACAACAAGGATCTGAATGACAGGTAGCAAGGCTTGGTGGCTCTCTTCTCCTGACTGTTAAAAGAAACAAATGCCAAGATATTTGAGGGGTTTTCTTACAACTAGCAACCGATCTGGAATTCAGATGCCATGTTCTACAGCCTGGGCAGATTCCAAGGGTGCATTGAATCGACAGCAGCACCCTTTGTGCAGGGCAACTCTGTATGCCCTGCTGCAAGAAGAGAAACAGAGCACTGCATTCAGGGATGTGACTAACTTCTCCTGAAGAGCGAAGAAAGCTCCACGCTTGCCAGTTATCTCTTCAGTGCGTTTCCTCAGTTGTGGCTGGGGCCATCTGATGAGTGTTTCCCTTTCGCTCCCAGCGCGGCGCAGTCTGTCTGCTGTCAGCAGTTAATGAAGTCGCTCGCAAGACGCCATCCCCTGGGGAAAAGCAGGGCTGTGAATAGTCCTGTTACTTGCATCTCTGGCTGCAGTGCTCTCAGCGCTGCTTTTGCTGTGCCACCAGCTCTGATGATTGTGCCACTTCTGAGCAATGGTCTTTCACTCTGGAGCTGCTGCTATTCCCAATGCCAAAAGCGGTGCCTTTCCTTCTGGCAGAGCTCAGTGAGTGCCTCTGTGCTGCCCCAGTGACAGGCACAGGTTCTGAGATACCACAGGCTTACCAAGGATGTGCAGAAAGTGAGTGAGTAAATTTATTGCAGCAAGTGCTTTTAATAATAGTCCTTAGTGAACGTCATTGTCAGATGCCTCATCAATGCACATCCTACAGCAAGAAGGAAAAAACAAAGGTTTTTTCAGAGGACAAGGTTATTTCCATGCTTCTGAAATAGAAAGGCAAGCTGTTAATCTGATGAAAACATCATCTCTTTGCCCAGCTAAGCTTACATGTCTAGGTGTGATTAAGCTTGTGTTTAAAAGGAGTTGTGTGCTGGTCTAGACAGAGGTGAGCTATAAAAGAAGCAAAATCAGCAAAAAAAAAAGAGATAAAGAATGGTGATTCATGATGACATATTGCTCAAAGTATGTAAGATCGTGTAAATACTTATCATGCTGTGTAGGGCATACAATCATTATTTGTGCAAGTAAAGCCAAAAGACTATTCAATGCACTTTAATGACTATGTTTGCAATCTAGCCACAATAACTTTGCAGCTGAACACCTTTGCAAGAAAATTTAGCTAACAATGCCAACAAATGGTGAAAAAGGGAAAAACTAATTAAGGCAGCATTCACTTTGAACATTCCCTGTTCTCTCTTCAGAAGATGTCAGGGGAAAATTATTTTAAAAGGTTTTGTTTCATATACACTGTTTATTATTTTATATCAGAGTTGATGGTCTTAAAAGGCTCCCCCAAACCAAGCTGTTAAATTTTAATTCTCAAAAAGTTATAATGAGGTTTTCAACAAAATGAAAATTAAGATCTTTCTGCATTGTGATCCAAATGTCTGAATCATTCCTACATGAGCAGAGTTATAGTTGTTATTGCATATGAACCTTTGCTCAGGTGCCTCATCCTCCTGCTTATATAAAACCAGAACAAAAACCAGCTCCTTGTTACTCATACTTTTCATACTAATTCTGGTTGGCTGAATTAGTTTAAGTGATTCATGACCTATGTTAAAATTTAACACAGCCTTTAATGTGTTTGGCCTGACACATGGTTCCTTATAATATTGATATGTTTCACCAACCAAGCAATCTGCATCAGCATGCTGAAGCACGCCTTGAGGGGAAAATGGTACAGTAGTCCTGATCTACTTCTCTGCCAAAGCTTTAATTAAACATTCATGCTATCAGTTAATAGTGAAGGAGCTTGGGGAAATGCATGAGATGCTGGTCCTGTCATTAACAATATTTCTTTCTGAAAGTTTAGGAAGATAGGAATATGCCTCATAAATCTGTGACCTGGTTAGCATCTCAATGGTATTGATGATCTGTAATGATCTGTCTTGCTCTCTGGTATGTTATACATAAGAAAACACAAATCCATATGATTTGCTGTATTTAACACTTTTTTTAAAGTAGCACCCAAAGCAGATAGAGCTTAGCAGAGCAGAACTGGAGTAGTGGTGCTCTGGCAGTGGATCTCATCCGTTTCCTGGGGTACAGAGTTGTGAACCCAGGGATAGGCATCTCCTTAGGGTTTGTTTCCCATTGCTGGGACCCAGACAGCCTGAAGGCTGGCAAGGCAATCCTCAGCCTTCTGCAGGCCACTTGTGTGGGAGGTAGAGCCTGGTCCAAATGAGGTTTCATTTAGCACTAGCTGCCCCTGAAATGAGGCTCTGCCAGATTACTTAGTGATGGCACTTGTATGATAAAGCCTTCTGGCTGTGTCTGCAGAGGTGTCTTATGAGGATCATGGAGAGATTGGTTTTTCTTCACTCGGTGTAACTGTCTGGGGGTAGAGAATACAAATGCTGCCATTTCCCCCCAGGGCAGAAAACCTGCTTGGAATGATGAACCTTGGCATCCTTAGAAGATGCTTCTTTCCTTCTTGAAACCATGCTAGCAGCAATTAATCTCATCCAACAGCGGTGGATATTACAACCACAGCCAATATCTCAAATGGTTGTTTAAAATCAGCTCCAGCAAGCTTTGCTCCCTTTCTGACCCTTTCCTGGCTTCCACATCTCTTGTGCTTGGCTGTCCTCCACCCAGGCTTTCAGGCTCAGATTTGGAAATCCCCTGCTCCTGACAGTGGACTGTTATTTTTCTGGCAATATTTACCTGCCATCCTTGTGGAATTGAGTCAAGGCCTCTGTGGTGCCTGTGCTGTTATTCAGTGTGAATAGACATTGTAAACAGATAGAGATTGTCAGATTTCTGCCACAAGAACTGCACTGAGGAATTTCCTCAGCCAGGAAGGCTGCCCAGGCTGGAGCTTGTGAAGTTTTGTCTGACCCTGAGCCTGGATTTGTTCTAGTTGTAAGAGGAGAGAAGCTACTTCTGAGGAACCACCTTCCTCAAGCTTCATTATAACAACAGAAGCAGCACAAAACCATGTTCATGAAGAAAATTATGCACCCTAAAAAACATGAACTTAGAACAATGTCAGCAAAAGGCCAAGTCTTAAAAAAATTAGTTAATATGCAAGTTCAGAAGCACGAGCTAAATCAAACTGTCATTGCTCAACCCACAAACACAGCAAATAAACTTAAGAGGGGATTTTGAAGCAGCAGAAAAGTAGAGAAAAACACTCCTTTTAAAGCGGTCAGGACAAATCAGATGGTAACATATGAGAGCATAAACATCAGTTCAGGATGAAGGAAAAACAGGCTTCATTACTCCCCTTGAGCAAACTGATGATAGAGGAGACCTAGTAAAAATGAATGTTTTTATCAGTAGTGTGATGCACAGGCATCGTGAGCAGCTGTGTGTCAGCACAGCCTGAATAAATAACTGCAATGGTTTTGTTTATTTCTCTGTTTGCTTAAAACTGTGAATATTGATCAAATTTTACAAAATTAGACAGAAAATGGTGACATCATGAGAACGTGACAAATAGGCACTTTCCACAAGTGCTGACACTATTAGATAATCTAAAATCAAATTTTTCCCATGACTTTTGACTGTTACTTCATGTACCCATCTTGTCTAATCTTCATATTAATATGACACAGGCAGAAGAAAGTGTTTCTGTTTTCCCTACATGCAGGAAAGTTGACGCACTACACAGCTGGAGGGGACCTTGCCTGGCTTTGTAGTGTAGAAAGAAAATGTGCTCTGGAGCATCTGATACACCTGAGTTAGGAACCAGTTTGCTCTTGACTGTATCTATGGAAATTGCAGAGTGAGGCACCTCCTGTGTGTCAGCCCATGCCCTGTGTCTGCTGCTCCCTGGAGGTTTGATTGTTGCCATATCCATGACTTGCCATGGTGCTGGGAGCAAACCAGTGTTTGACCTGTTTGAATTTTTTCTTGTTTCTCTATGTTGCTCTCAGACATTGCCCAGCACAATTTTTCTGATCTTAGAGGGCACTCAGATGCCTCTTCCAGATTAATGTTAACTCCTTGACCTCTTTACCTTTTTCTTGTACTGCTTTAAAATTTTGTAGTGTTCCTTTGGTAGTTTGACACTCAAATGTCTCTATTGATTAGGGTGGACAGGGTCTTGCTCTAACTGAGAAAATCCCATCCACCAGATCAGCATCTTACTATAAATCAAAAGAAAAATAATGGTGGAAAGAATCACATCATAACTGACTGAATAAATAACTGACAGCTATGAGTCAGTGTCTGCATTTCTTCCCTAACACAACACTACATGGTAGACTGGTTTTGAATAGGTCTTGTCCCATAATTTCAGGTAATGATTAACTCCTAATGACTAAAACATCTCCAGGAGCACTGATGAGACATTTCACAAAGCTACTCAAGTTCAAAGTATATTCAAGCTTTCACTTTAGCACTTTCATGCAAAAATACTTATTTTAACATAAGCTATTTTAAAACTGCCTCATAAATATAAGTTCAGCAGTACTATTGGAGAATAGTTTTAAGCTAAAATGATTGTATTCCAGGAAAATACACACACAGTATGTGCATGCAGTTTATTATTTATTCCATTTGTAAAACAGAAGCCGTTTTAGTGCCACTGGCAGTGCAATCATTTATGGGATGAAATATAAGTGTACCAGATCACATTGTAGGATAAAAGACTAAAGGAATGAGCAGTGGAAAGAACAAAAACCAGAGGAAATCTGTGTGAGTAGGTTTGTCCTGAAGGAAAATCTCCCACTGCAGGGTTTCATTCCTGAAGAGGGTGTGTTAAAGCATGCAAGATAATAAAGAGCAGCAGATGTCTTAAGAATTGGTGTTATGAGGAATGTTGTAAGGAATTTAGCTTTTGAGAAGAAGGAGGATTTTAACACAAACTGGATGAACTCTGTTGGAGCAAACATGGCATTGATTTTCTGGAACCAAGATTGCTGTAATTGGTATCATTATAACAGATCATGTAGTAAGTTACAAAATAACAGATGATAACAACATATACATATATATACACACACAAACACATCCGTATAATAAGTGAAAAAATTCTGAGAAATAGGAGAGGATGTTGGGGGACACTCATAAGTAATTTTGATGCCTGGTTCTGAAAAGCAGAGCGTGGTGAATAAGTTAGGGAGAAAGAAATATCAGATGGGAGAAAAATGGACAGGAAAAAGAAACACTGACACGTGTGGGAATGCGGTGTGTGTGGCCTGGGTGTTAGGAACAAAAAGGATGTGACACTTTAAAAATAATTTGCACATTATCTAGAAGACAAGCCGAGATGTTTGTGTACAAAACATGCAAAGGCAGGCTAGAGCTGCAGGATCCAGGATGACCCCAAATCTTCCACAGTTAGTGAAGGATGGTGGATGGGTGACCTCTGACTGAAACACACTTAAACTAATGTGCAGTCTTTTAAGAAAACTAGAAATAAAACCAGAGAGAGGTGGCCTGGGCAGAATGGAATCTGTCAAGATAAATGTCTTCTGAAGGGCCACTGAGGAGCAGCCTTTTACAGCGAGGTCTAACTCAGACTGCAAGCATGAGACACAAGCTCCCAAGCATTGCCTCACTGTGGGAGATTTTAACTCGTCAGAAATAGAGTGTAAAGCAAATGTTGCTGATAACAGTAGAGCCAGTTATTCCAGGGTGTAAAAGCTGGCAGATTTCATCAGCAAGCAGTCACTGGGCTGCCATGATGCTATTCTAGGTGATCTTTGTTAGGTAGTGATGACATAGAGCAGCTGGTTGTAGAAAATAACCTAGCTAAAGTTATCCCAACTTGGTTAAATTGAAAATAAATGAAAGAATGAATAGGCCTGTTGGTTTCTCAAAATTTGTCCTTGTGAAGTATTGTACCTAAAGAAATTAGTTAGTGGTATTCATTGGATGAAGGCTCCAAACCTATTAAATAATAATTAAAAATCTGTAATTTGTACTGTGAGGAGACAATGAAGAGTGCTAGCACCTTACAAATCCTTAAAAAAGAAATAAAAATATTAGGAGTTAGCAAAGAGAGTGAAAGCCCCCACCATACCAGATCATCAGTGAAAATGGTATTTTGGGAACCTGGAAGTGGAGGGTGCAGTCAGATCTGTCAAGTTTGCAGACATGCCATCTGTAACAATATTTGAAAAAGTGAAAGTTTCTCCTATCACACAAGTAAAAGGGAGTCTGGTAGGTGGCAAGTACTCTCTCCCTGGTAGAGATTAAAGACTGTGAAGGTACTGCCCAAATCAAACAAATTCTCTTTCTTTTTTTTTCTGTAAATATAATGGTCCAGATCTTGGAGAAAAATGGAAGAATCTGTAGAAATAAAAGCTAATGTTTATCAACTTGAAAAATTTATAAACAAGGTGCAGTAGGCCCATAGTGAAGTGGTGTTTTTTATCCATCCTAAATTGCTCAAAGAAGAAAAAATAAATTTTCAGGTGAAGGATCAAGTTTTGCTTTAAAGACCTCCAAAAACAAAGGAGAGAGAAAAGGCAGAGGAAAAAGAAACCTGACATCTACAGCTTCATCAATTAACTTTAGTAATCTGGAAATTTTTGTATGCATTTTGCAAGAAATAATAAACAATTGCATGAAGACAAAATACAGAAAACTATGAAGGAACAGAGACCTGGAGGTGGTCAGGTAGAATTTAATAGTGCAAGTGCTGGATCACACCCAGACTGAGGTAGAAATTATTTCTGTTGTAAATTGTGGTGGGCTGGTTGGGTAAGAGGAAGGCCATAATGTCTTGGTCAGTCATAGAAGGATCCTGAGAGAACTGAGGTGGAGCCATGGGAAAAGCCACAATGGTCCTCCTTAGGAATCATGTAGGAGATTTAGAGAAGGGATACCTGAGTGCAAACACCATTGTAGGAGGCTTCTCTGGCCAGACTCCTCTGGGCGCTGGGAACAGTCTGTCAGCCATAATTAGGAAAGTACATTGAAGGAAACGCAGAAAAGCAGCACTGGACAAAACAAAGAATGAGGGATATACAATTGCTCTCTATAAATACATCAAGGGGAGGAGAAAGAAGGGCAGGGCAAATACTAGGGAGGAAAGAAGCTATTTTAGTTGCCAGACAATGTTGTCATTAAAATAAATGGATATATATTGAAAGTTAGTCCATCCAGGCTGGAGCTGAGGCAGTTTCCAGTCATGAGAAGAATGAGGTCTCTGAAACAGTCTTCTAGTAAGAGTTACAGGGGCAAACCACTGTAGGTGTGGGTATCACAGTAAAATGGAAGTTATTTGCTTGCAAATTGGATGATACAATTCACGTAGCTCTTGTATAAAGGTGAGTAGAGCCACTTTCTCTTTGCCTCTCTGCCAGAGAGTCAAGCACTCTGACAAGACTTATGATGGATTTCCATAAGTTTATTGAGACAGCTGTGTAAGGTGAAAGGACAATTTTCAGTATCTGTAAGAACCTTTGCAGTGTTGTGCCCTCTCCCTTTTATTACTGTGGCAATAATATTTTTTAAAATTTCTGTTGATTTATTGGTTCTGATAGAAAGCATGATTCCATGGCCTGTGTCATACTGACATGCTACAAAATGTTAAGAATTAACTTTTTTTAAAGATCGGTTTAAAATTTTGATAAATCTATTTGTTAAGTGTCAAACTAGAGCACAACAAACATGAGATAAGAAGGATAAGGTATCAGTGGATCTAATGTTATTGACAGCATTTACATGATTGATGATTTTGAACTCTTGGAAAATATTGTTAGAGAAAATCTGCTCTGCCTTATTCTTTTGGTATTACTCAGCAAAATACTTGGAATTGATTTAGTTTGATTTTATTTTTATTTAGAGGTGGCTCTATTTACATATTCCTAGTGTTGCATGGGTTTATTAGATATTTAATATTGGCAGTCTGACCAGTACTTTAAGAATTGTAGAAGCAGTAATCATTCTGTATAATATTGTTTTTCCAATGTTCCTGTTTGCATGTGAGCAGACACTGTTGGTTTAAATTTCCTTCCTGCTTTCAGAAGAAACACATAAGAATAAGGCAAGATTTATAAAGTACAGTAATAATTGACACTGATAAAGATATTTCAAATGATTGCTGACACTTCAGAAGCTTGTTACCAAGCTTATAACTAAAACCATGGAAGTAATGTTCTGTTTAATGTGAGGGATGGAATTTGAAAAAAGGATGCAAACAAAATTATGATTCTAATATAAGTGAATAGTTTTACAAAGACGTGAATATCTCCAAAGGTTTTTATATAAGTCACAAAGCAAAATATTGTTAAAAGGTAATATCAGTGTCACCTTTTTCCCAAGTGAGTTTGACAGTGCTCATTTTCCTCCTCCAGAGGAGCATAGTAGCCATAAGATGGCAGCACTCTGCACAAAAGGCTTCTGAAGCCATAAATTCTGCTCTTTTCCCAAAAAGAGACAGCAGCTGCTGGCAGGGACAAGTGGTCTGAGCACTGGGTAATTCTGTAAATGGACCCAAAATGAATAGCTCCAGGAGGCTTCAGAAACGGAGCAGCTTTCATGCAGTACCTGAGCCCACTTTCCTCACTATTTAGCAGCTGCTTGGGTGCTAGGCTAAGCACTCTGTTTTGGTTATTCTAAAATGACCTTATTCCAAACCCTGTGTTTTAACACAGCACTATACCTCTGGAAGCCTAAGCACAGGAAAGTCAGCCGTAAAATTATCTTCCGCGTGTAAAACCAGAGCAGAATCACTTTTTTCAAGTGATTTAATCCCAGCTCCACAGTTTAGAATTAACATATGGGTGGTCAGGCCTGAAGACATTGTGTTTACCCAACCTTACAGACTTTTCCAAAAGCAAGCCTGGCCTGCTGCAGGGCTGGGATACAGGGTGCCTTTCCCTTGGTGCTGTTGCAACAGCAAGGCATCACCTTGTCCCTTCTGTGATGGGGCCTGCTCCATCCAATTCAAACCAGGGCTGATTTGAATCTAGCATTAAGCTGAACAAAGTAAGTTATGAAAATCTCTTCAGCTAAAATGCAGGGGTCTGAGGAGCTGTGGAGTCAGTGCTCAGTGTAGTTCCCATCCCCAGCATGATCACCCACCTGCACTGAGCTTGCTCTGCTGTCTCTGCTCCACATTCTTATAGTGTAGGGAAAGAAAGGCATGCCGTGTAACCAAGAAAAGCAAACACAAACCAAGGGAGATTTGATGGGATATGTGGAAATCCCTGGCATAATTTGAGTGTTGTGGACTGGTTGGCAGTCCCACTGCATTTTCCTACGAATTCCACCTGAGCCCTTCTGCAGTTCAGAGGTCTGATTATTCTCTTTGAGCGTGAGTGTGTTTTCAAATCTGAAAAGCAAACAAATCTTTCACGTTGCTCACCCATGCAAAAAAAAAAAAAAAAAAACAAACACCTGAGAACAAAGGTTTCCTCACACCCTTGGCTGGAACCAGCCAGGTCAGAGCTGTGGGCAAGGTGAATACAAGTTCAAAATACCCTGAGTTTCCTGCCTGCTGCTCACTGTACAGTAGGAAAGTAGTCCTTCCTCCTTCGTCCCCTGCCCCTCTGCTTGTTCAGAGACAGATTGGTGACTTCATTCCCTGCCCTCCTCTAACAGCAGCACACTGCTCCGGAAACAAGAGGAGACCAGAGCATGAGTCACAACCTGAGTCACCACTTCCCAACACCTTGTTTTGCTCAGAGCTGGAGGGGAAAATTCATCTCCTCTCTGTGATTCTCAGTCTCCTATGACTCTCCAGAAGAGGCTACAGACACTCTCCCTCTTCTTCCAAAACTGCACTCCATGGTGTGAGCCATGCTTGCAAACAGCACCTGGTGGGTAGGAGAGACCACATCTCACTGGGCTCTGTGGCAGTGTTTTATTGGTATATTAGTGCATGCTAATATCATATCCTAATGGGATATGGTATTAGCACACACCAAGACACAGGAACTGGAATAAAGCAGCTCCATCACGGTATGTTCAGATCTTTGCTTTCAGCAAACTCCAGGTCATTCATACAGGACTCAAATGCTTACAGCAGTTTTTTTGAATGGATGTCATTTTCTGTTGGAGCAATACCCATATCCCACCAAGATGATTAATAAAGAAAGAGAGAGCAGATGTATCAATTAAAAAACAAAAGCAGCAAAATAATTAAAGAAGGAAAAGTTTCTGATTTTGCTGATTTGTTACTTTCACCTTCACTGTGAATTTCCCCATTAATACAACTGTTTGTTAGGGATTGTTTCTTCCTCTTGAAATGTTTCTGCCAGCTCTCCCTGAAGCATTGTCAGATCTATACTGCAGCAGAGACAGAGAAAGAGACAGGACAGTCCTTGTAGAGTCTGTGCAGTACTTGTGTGTGGTTTCTGTCTGTGCTGGACTGGTCTGTGTGCAGAGCTCTCCCACCACTGTGTGGATACTCACATCATCTCCAGCTCCGTAAAGATGAATCAAAGTTTCAAGCTTAGAAACTTTTTTTCAGCCTTCATTGTTTAGCTAACTGATGAAACTGATGTTTCAGGCATTCTCTGAAACATCTGCCATTGCTGTTCTTTGGAACTGGGTCTATCAGGCTGCTGGGGCATATATTTCTGTGCAGACTTTCCAAAGAAAATGCTTTCCATTTCTGCTGGCCCAAGAGTATGGAAGCACTTGACTATGCACCTATGGAACATATGTCTTCTTTGGGAGAGGAGTGTTTTAACCTTTAGGCCTTTGTAGAATCTTCACTGACTACCTTTCAGGTTAAAAAGTTGACTGAAATCTTAAAGTCTACTTTGATTCCCTGCTAGAGATTGTCAGAAGCTTTGAGGATTTGATTGGGAAGTCAACCAGACAGAGAATAAAGTCACCAGGTGATTCAAGTACAAAGCAACCTGCCTCTGACCAAGGGAGTGCAGCCCTTTACCTCTCCCAGATGCATTGAGGGGTAGGAAAAGGGTGGGGAGAAGGAGGCTCTACCTCACAAACTTCAGAAAGCTTTTCTGAAGGGCAGGAAGTGCCTCCCTGCACTTTTGTAAATATTGAGAATCATCTCAGCTGGGGGGCATTCAGACTTTAAATTGTTCCATATTTTTCTAGCCTTTCAGAGAGTGAGTGTATGACTAGATCACTGGGAATTAAGAGCTGGCTTTTGTGTGAAGCTGAGAGGTCAAGGCTATATTTGTGCCAGGAATGGAGGGAAGACTTGCATTGTCCAGCATTGCCTACACTGAGCGATACACAGCTGTTTTCTCTTCTGATGTGTCATTTACAAACGGTAACTCTGATTTAATAGAGACCAGAATTTGCTCAAAAATGATATAGTGGCTGATGCAAACAATCATAATTGTGTTCTTTCTGTACTATAAACTTCCTTTTTGTTGTATCTCATTGAATCAATGCCTTTAATTTGGGTGGGTGATGCAAGACTGTGTTAAAAACCTTATGAAGAATGGGAACCCTGTTGTCGAATCAAGTAATGTCATGACCCCAAAGCATTTTACACATCCTTCCCACATCAGCATGGCTACTCCAGACTGAAATTCTACTCTTCTAGTGATAATTAAAGCAAATAAAGCATTGATCTAGTAGAGGAACTTCCTGGTCAACTTACCTTTCATTTTCACAGGTCATGTTTCAAAACAAGAATCATCTGTCTGCTTCCTGTCTAGGTATTCTTACCTTGCCCAAGGTTTCCTCTTGGTGAACACTGTCTCTCTTTCAGAACCTCTCTTAGGCTCCTGCTCTCTATTTTTTTTATCTTGTCTCTTTTTATTGTTGTTTATTCTGCTACTTTCTTTTCCTTCTCTGCTCTCTCCAGACAATCCAGGGAGATCTAATAGATCTCTTAATAATCGAATAGATCCATAATAATTTGCAGAATCTTAGCAATTTTTTTCAGGAAAGGCTTAATTCAGATAGTCTTTGGCAGCCACCTCACTCAGAGGCAGGCACTTAGCCTCCAGCCATGCTATTCTTGCCAAGCCCTATTTAAAATATTACCTCACAAACAAACAGGGAACTGATAATATCAAACAGAATTTGTAAGTTTTGTGTAGGCTGTATTACTAATTCTCTCTCCACTTCGAAGTTTGATATCTTGAATCCAAGAATAAGTGTTTGCTAATTGCCAGCTGTTCAGCTGGCTGGTCCTTAGTTTGAGACACTGCTGGTAGCTGAAGCACTGCCACCGAGCCCTGTGCTTGGAAGTGCTGCAGTTACCAGGGGCCAGTAGCCTGTGAGAGCTACAAGGTGACCTTCTACACTGAAAGAGAAAGCACTGGGTTCTGGGGGGCTGCAAGGCTGTAGGCATAGTAACAATCTTAAAGGACACATACACAAGTGTCAGACCTGGGGAAGTAGGATATCTGAGTGGCGTATTACAGGAGGATGTTTTTCTTAGCAAGAGCAAACACTTTTTGTTGATTCCACTTCTTGTTGACCTTGTGTAATTACATAGAGTGTTCTCACAGAGTTGTGTCTTCACAAACTGAGGGAACATAATCTAGTCAATGCTTTTTTCATGCCACAGAAAATTGCTGTAGCTGAGCAAGTGCCTTGCAAAGGGCACTCTGAGGGACAGAGAGCAGTTGAAGGAGATTTAGGAATGTTGTTGTAAATAGAAATGTTAAGATATGGTTCCATAACAGCCTAAGCTGCGCTAAATTTGGCCTAACATATTCTCACCTTTCCTGCCAGTTCTGCCTTGAACGCTGGACTGGGCAGCCACAGGGTTTAAGGGACAAAACCAAATGAAAACCAGCCCTCCACCTTCCCCACAGAAGGTGATTGGGTTTGGGTTGGATCAGTTTGAAACACAGCGTGTTTGGACATGAGCGATGACTATTGAGAGCAAAGGGGTGGGAACACAAGGGCAGAGCAAAGGTAGTCCTGATGTAATCCAGCGTGAGTTGCTATTGAAACTGCCCACAGTCTGTGTAAATACTAGTAAAATTGGATGTGCCTGGGAATATTTCCAGGCACTAGAATGAGATTGCCTATGCTATTAGACTGTTAAAATGCTCCCTGGCATGAATTTGACCTGTTCCAATCAACACTCACTGCAAACAATTTCTGGGCACAACTTGGTTGCTAGAATGGTCCCAAAAGGTACTTTGCAATCATAAACTCGAGTCTTTCTGTGCCAGTTGGCCTCAATGCCAAGGAATGTTTCAGGCATGTTGAATTTAACCAATACAGACCCATCCCTACTTTGACTATTGCAAATCCTTATGAAAAGACAGGACTCGTCTTGAAAAAATGATTTTTAAAACAGATAATAGTAGAGCATAAAAGATGGGAAGACATGAAATCCAGAAATAAGGAATTTTATTTCCTTTTAATAAGATGGTAAGAAATAAGTATTTTGCATTAATTTCAGACTGGGAAGGTGACGGAGAGATAGCAATAACTTGTTATGCAGTTGTTTCTGTGCTGCAGAATATTCGGCACTTATTAGGCAGAGTTAAGGCTGACATGATTTTTTTTTCAAGCCAGTTGCTGTACTGGGAATAAAAGTATTCCTCCTTCTATATATTAAAAGAATCTACAACTGCAGCATTTCTCTTTCAGTTTGGAATGTTAATAAAATCAATGTACTTGGTATCTTGAGGTACTAAAGCAAAGTCCTCAGTTTTAATCTGTTATTAGTTTGGGGGTTTTTTCCTTCACAATTGCCTTTATGAGTTTCCCTCCACATCAGGAAATCTGAAAAACTGGAATTTTTTCTTCTCTCCAGGTATACTCACTCGGCAATCATAATGATCCATCTCCCCTCGGGGCGCAATTAAAGGTGTTATTTTGGAGGAGCTTTACGAGGGTTGTTGTACAGCACAAACGCGGTCTCCGGGCTGGGTTGCTCTAGGACCCAGAGTGACTGGGACTGACAGAAATCCTCACCTGAATGAATTTTCCCCGCATGCCTTATAAGGAGTCCAGGAAAACAAGGAAGTGATAACCATGTTCACGTTACTGTGTGCACAGCTTGTCCTCTCTACCTGCCCAGGTAGCCCTTGTTTTCACTTTTGTTCATGGTGCGTCCCGCTGGGGTTGAAGTTTCCTCGCGATCCGGTGTACGTGACATCTGAAAACATACTCTCCAGGAATGCATGGTTTTTACGACATTCTACCTTTATGCAGACGATAATTAACAAGCTATTATTTTTTTGTCATGCAGCCAGCACTGAAAACGAATGGGGATTGAATTGCTTTGCCTCTGTTTCCTATTTCTGCAAAGAAATAACTATGTGCAAGGTAAGGCTCAGGGGCAGGGAGATCCCTTTCAAAACCATTTTGCATTGTTTCTTGATTGAAGTTGACATGAAATAGCTTTCTGCCTTCTATATATAATCTTTCCTTTCTATTTAATGACTTTTTTTGACAGACTGCTGTAGGGCTGCATTGCCAATTCATCTAAAATTTCGTGGTCATTACATAGCACAACAGGTTTGAAAGAGACAGACATTTGAGCAATTTTGTTTTCACTAATCACAGTTTGATCTGCTAAGAATCTTTCATATTATACGTATGGTTGAGTGTTTCTCTGGTAGTTACACAATGGACAAAAATGGTATCAAGTATCTACAGAGCTCAGTGAAGCAATATTAAGCATACAGAGTGAGCATAAATCTGTTCTTTTAATGTCCCTTTCTTTGTGGGAAATGACTTACCTACACCATACCAGAAACACATGTAACGCTCTATCAGGTGCACTGGAGAGAACAAGTTAACATGTTCTGAGTGAATGCCACCCATAAAGCACGCAAAAGGAGGTATGTTAATTGCCAGCAATTCTGAGGTTTTAATCTTTATTGGAGAGTTAATCTTTTACCAATAGAACTACTGCTAAGAAGAAATTTTATCAGTAATCCTAAATATGGCTAAATATGTGCATTTTTCACCACCCACTTTCTCTAAATGACAAGTTTCTTCATAAATTGAATGATTCAGCATATTATTAACAGCCTTTTATCTTCTTGGATTTAAATTCAGGGACCTGTTCTCAGGAAAGCACAGTGACTTGTGAAGATTGTTTGCTTTCCGGACCACACTGCGCTTGGTGTTTGCAAGAGGTAGAGTGATAAAAAAAAAATTTCAAAGTAAGACTTGAAGTCTTTGTAGTCACTCCGAGTGACGATGAAGTATTGACTTAATTGGGTCAGCCCAGGGTTTTGTAATGCATGCAGAGCTTAGTGAAGCCTTCCTGGGGAGCAGAAGTGGAATTTAATCTACTCTACGTGGTCTGTTATTCATAGGATTGTTGTTAGGAGGTTTGTTTGTTTCTTTGTTTGTTTGTTTTCTTGTTTGAAAAAACCATGAAAACATCAAGCTTCCAAATCTCAGGCAGAAATAGAAGTGTTATTAGGGGTCTCAGGTCATCAGCCCGAGGGCTGGCTCACCCTCAGCACTGATGCTGTAGCACCAGACACAAAGTCAGAAGCCAGACTGTATCTTACAGATTACCTGCCAAGCCAGACAGCATAAACAGAAGGTTTGCAGGTATCAACAGTGTAGAAGTTTGCAGATGTAAAACTTCCATATAGAAATTATTAATCTGTGGTTGATTTTAAGTATGACAATAATGTTGGCTTTATAATTTGTATGATATAGATGTGTTTTGGCTAAAACATTGGACTTTAAAAATATATTTGGATTTTTTTTTTGTTTCCTATACCTTTGTTTCAGATTTTCAGTGCAACTCTGGGGAAATGACCTCACATTTCTGCTTTTAAAACTGTCTCCCATAAATGGTGCTAAATACCATCTCCCCACTTCACAGTAAATATTCTAGCTCTTAGTTCATTAGCATTAACAAGATAGTCAGCTATCGCAACAAAAACTTGACAGAAATACTAGAGAAATAAAGTCCCCTTCATTTTAGTTTCTGGATTGCACCTTTGCTGCTAGTAGTTTTTGTTGGTTTTGGGTACAGCAATATGACACAGCATGGGACTAAAATACTCTTTATGAAATGGCTCAGAAAGAAAAAACTGCATGTTTAAAAAAAAATCTAAAAAGACTAAGTCTTTTGCCATTTGCAAAATACATTACCATGGAGGTCAAAAAGACCCCACATTTGTGTGTTTGCAGTAGTTTTTATATTTGTACTATAAAACAGGATTTTGTTGAAATTGGATCACATAATTTTGACTACTGCTATGTATTTTCAGGGGAAAAAAGAGCCAAATATAATTTATTGATTTAAAAAACCCAAAACCAAGCAAAAAAAAACCTGTGGAACTATTGAAAATGTCACTGTAGTAAACATGATTTTTCTTCTTTGTTCTTAAGCTCATTCATTTCTTTGTTAGAAAACAGCAGATCAAGCATGCAAAAGGCATAAGAGCTTTAGTGTCAGAGCAAACAAAGGCACCTCCAAGGAAACCACTGTTTTCTGTAGGATAAGAACACACTTTAATTGTGTGTAATTGTATTTGCAATTTGAGGTTGTCTCTTCACACATTTTGAAAAGTTACAAACTGTGCAGCTAAAGGAGACGATATGGATCTCCCTGCAAGAGGTTTATAATGGTACATGTAATTTATGTGTGGTGTATTCAAGAAGCAGTGAGTGAGAGTTTTGCCTGGGCAAAGGCATCAGGTTCAGTCTGTAGAATAATAAACCACTGTTCCCAGCAGGTGCCTCAACACTTCCACCAAAATATATAAGATTCCTGACAATTTTCAGGCATGAAGGGTGATATTTTGGTGGAAAAAAAAGGTCATAGTTCTGTTTTTAATAGGTATAAAGTAAACCTGTTTTGTTTTGCATGGAAAGTTTTTCAGTGACTGAATTTAGAGAACAATGGTGGCTTAATGGCTGATCCATGGGTTGCTTGTCCAGCCCTAGGAGAAAAGAGCAGATGCATGGTGTGGGCCCATGACCGTCTGCCAGGAACTGAATGTTTCAGAGCTGATTCTGCCAGGCATTGCCCAGGTTTTGTTCAAAAGGGCTTGCAGGCCAGAGCAGTTTCCAGGACACACCTGACTGATTTTGAGAATCTTAACTCTAGACATAGCTCTGGGAAATGGTAATAAGGCACAGAAGCCTCCTTGTAAAAGTAACCATTAACTTCACCACCATGTGAGGTTAGAACCTACCCTGTAGCAGTGCTGTGGAAAGGAATGCATATCAATGCTCTGAACTGAGTAATGACAATAAAGTCTGAGATATCCAATTGATCTCTATAGGCTTTTGATTTTCTCTGGCTGGTAGGTGATCAAGGAGGATGCTGTGCCAAATGTAGGTGTGGGGATGCTGAGAGCACCAGTGGTGCTGAGGAACAGTGGGGACAGGCTGTGGTCACTGCTGGGCACCAGGCAGAGGAACAAGGACTTGAGGCCTGCTTCAATGAACAGGTTAAATGAGAGCTGAGGAGAAAGTGTGGGTCAGGAAAAAAGAACCAGTACCTACAACCTGTTTGTCACAAGTTGTCCAGGAGTTTGTTATCAGCAAGACCTCTTCTTTTATTGAATTACATGCTTCAATCAGCAGTTCTAAACTGTATAGGAAAGACTGATAAATTTGTGGCACAATCCTGTGGTAGAAAAACCAGTGGCTCAGAGGGGCTTTGTGTTACCATTCCCAGTACTGTGAGAAGCCAAATGCAGTGAGTGGCACAATTCCCATTCCCCAACAATAGAGCAGTTTCTCCCAGGATAACAAGCTGGTGTAAGTTACATCAATTATACACCTGTGTGACATGACCCATGAAGGGCAAATTTGGGTTTCTGTGCCACCTATATCTAGTTCTGCACTAGTTTGCACAAATTTGCACCTTTGTTTCCATTCCCTGAGTTGAACTGACCTTTGGTGGGGCAGGTGCTTGTGGCTAGTCAGTAAAAACATTTAACTCATCCCTTCCTTCTCCTGTTTGCATTAGAATTACACAGACTCGTCTGGAATTCATGGGAGGTGTGATACCCTGGAAAATCTTTTGTCCAAAGGATGCCAGCTGAATTTAATTGAGTTTCCCATTTCAGAAGTAGAAATTCACAGAAATGATCCCCTAACTGCATCATCCCAGAAGAACAGTTCTGATGTCACACAGATTTCTCCCCAGAAACTAACTCTGAGGCTGCGACCAGGTAGGTCACAGATCATAGGTTTATTTCAGACAGTGTGATGAACTGAAACTTCTTGGATTGAACAATCTCAAAAATATCTTGACAGAATAAAGATGAAAACCTATGTTGAGTCCAAAATTATCTGTTGACTCATCGCATGAAAACTAGGTTCAACTGTGTTCAGAATATTTTCAGAAGTGCTGGGTACATCATAAAAAAAAAGAATATATATTTTTAATTTCTCTCTTCTCTTGCCAGTGAGGTGGCAGGGAGAGAATGAAAGCCCCTGGCTCCTCCCCAGCCGAGTTCCTATGCCTCTCCCCTGCTGGTTTGACAGAGTATCTCAGAGGTGACATAAACTCTTGCTTTGAGGATTTACAAGATACCAGTGATATTTATGGTAGCATTCCAGAACCACCTTGGGGACCTTCAGATGTGATTTTTTTCCTGGAGAAAATTTGGAATAAAAAAAAGTAAGAGACATCCAGTTAGGTCAGGTCATAGAGCTGGAACTGAGAATAAAATCTCTGTGAACACTTTGACTTTGTTTAAATTTTTAAAGCATATGATAGGACCCCAAAGTGCTACCTCTAGTTTTAATTAGCTTCATATCTAAATTTTCTAAAGCTGCATACTGCTGAAAAGATGTTTTGATATTTTTTCAAATGATACCAATCAGTTTTATTCTGTGCTTAAGGCATTACTGAAGAACTGTTTAAAAAAAAAACCCCAAACATTAGAACTGCTTTAATTTTTCAGACCCTTCTTTGAGATTTTTTGTTGACAGACAATCTGAAATATTTTTGTTAGTGTTACTGGTGGTTTAAAATACCAGATAATTGTCACCATATTGAAGTTTATGAAGAAATTTGCATTGGTCCTGTTTTCTGCACAGAAATGCTGATATGTATCCCACTTTCCCATGACCTGAATAGGACATGAAGAAACAATACAGATCAAGGTTCGCCAGACTGAAGATTATCCAATTGATCTCTACTACCTCATGGATCTTTCAGCTTCCATGGATGATGATCTGAATACAATCAAAGAACTGGGTTCAACTCTTTCCAAAGAGATGTCAAAATTGACAAGCAACTTTAGACTGGGGTTTGGATCTTTTGTTGAAAAACCAGTTTCACCATTTATCAAAACTACAGCTGCAGAAATAAACAACCCTTGCAGGTAGGCAGGGAAAGTCCCAACATCTGTTTGCATGCCAACACCGTCATAATCTTTAGGCTAAAATTAATTTCATCAGCTTCACTGGAAACTCTCCCCTCTTCCAGCTGTAAATGAGTCTGTTTGTGGAAGAAGGTTTGGTTCTCCTAGTTTCACCTTCCAATCATCCTTCTCTTGAGTCTTAAGTTATTAGGATAGTTATTGGGATTGACTCTGCTTTTTAACTTTTCCTGCTAGTTACAAATGTGTTTAATATGTTAACAAAAAGGTGTGTGGCATGTAGTTTTGTATTTTTCTTTAATTTCTTTCATTTTCTAGAATATATTAAAGAATTTTATGAACTATACTAAGGAGTTGTAAACTCAAACCCACCACAGAATACCAGTTTCATTTAGCCATCAGTGCTGTTCTCCTGCTTTTTCCCCCCCTTAAGGTATAGCAATCTCCCCAGCCCCTGGCTGCCCGAGCCCTCAGCTGACCTGTGTGGGAGAAGCTGGGCTCTGCAGCCTGGAGCAGGACTGCAGCACCCTGCTGGTTGTCTCTGAGTGCCATTAAGGAGCTACAGATCCCAACGTGCTTCCAAAGAGGAGATCAAGGCACAGCAGGAGGCATGGCAAGGGCTGCATGTTGGCAACTGGCTGAATTGCTCTGCTCCAGGAGGCATTTCCCAGCCTTTATGCAGATTTTTTCCATTGCCCAAGACACTGAATGCTCTTTAATTATCTTAGGTTTTTCACTAATTCCTCTCAAGCAGAGACAAGAGACAGAAGACCAAAACTAATCCAGGCAGCCCTCTGAAGCAGCCGTTTCTGTGATTTTTCACTCTCCATTATCCACAAGCTGTCTCACTTTTCTTGCAGAAGTGTACCATACGAGTGCTTACCCACCTTTGGATATAAAAATGTTTTGCCACTAACAAATGATGCTGAAAAATTCAACGAAATTGTGAAAGGACAGCGAATTTCTGCTAATATAGACACTCCAGAGGGAGGATTTGATGCAATTATGCAGGCAGCTGTTTGCAAGGTAATTGAAACTTCTAGGTACAATATTATTCCACATATTATCTCTTCTGTATTATACGTTGGTATTTCAAAGTGACAAATTATTTTTCAAAAATTTTAACATAAATCAAGAGCCTCATTAAATTTGTGTGAAAATACTTTTGGCTGTTAAAGAAAAACACGCATATTGCAATATTTTAGTCTAAGTCTCCTTTTAATTGCCAGGGACAAATAAGCCCAAATATGAATATAATGACTGTGTCTGTTTTTCTGTTTAAATATTTTTTATCAACTATGTTTAGAGTAGTAAGCAGATTGACATGAACATGGCCAACCCATGTTATTAAACACAGGGATGGTGAAACAAAATGTTAGCCAAAGACAATGGAATGAAAATCATCTCCTAGGAGATGTGTTGTCTTTGATATTTAGTAGAATGAAGCCGTTCATTTATTTTGAGACATCATTCTCCAAATATTTTGCTGGTTTTCTATGTTGTGATGCAATATAGCTTGCTAAACTGATGTGTTTTAAATGACAGGAAAAAATTGGCTGGAGGAATGATTCTCTACATTTGCTGGTGTTTGTGAGTGACGCTGATTCCCATTTTGGGATGGACAGTAAACTGGCAGGGATTGTTATTCCTAATGATGGGAACTGTCATTTGGACCACAATAATGAATATTCCATGTCAACTGTTCAGGTAATTACCGACAAATTTTGTACACTCTCACATTCTGGAAATTTAAAGACTAACACAACTTAGAAAATTAGTGAATTATACTTTTAGCATTAAAATGTGTGAAAGCTAGGGAATCCAGATATTTCATACAATCTATTTTATTTGTAACTGCCTGTTTCAATAAAGAGAGAACAGTGTGTTTATATGGAATTAAGATAGATTATAGCTAAGAAAAAAGAAAGAAAAAATACGATTTCCACAACAGGAAAGCCCATGGAATTAGGCTAAATAGTATTTCCTTCTGCAGGGAAGGCAAGATTTGCATTAATTATGTTCCCTGAAAGGGTGTGAATTCAGGACCAGCTCAGGAATTTGCAGGACACTATTTCTGTAGAGAACTTGCCAGTTTAGGATTTAGTGTTCAAAAATACTGAATATTTACACTATGGTGTTCATTGTAGGACAAACACCATTGTTCTGGTGCAGTGTAGTTCTTTGGATTAAATATGTGTGTATAACACAGACGCTACTGAGCCAAAGCCCCCACTATGGAATCTGGCTCTGTACTTTTCACCAAGGGGTTTCCTTAAAAACAACATGAGGAAATTATATGCACTATCTTTTATTTTGTATACGTGTATTCCTAATTAAAATTTATACTACACTGAGAACAAAGTGGTCATTATGATCACTTGAATGTGTCTTTCATGGGAGACAGGAACTGAAAGCCTGAAGAAACAGATTTATGTGCCTCTCTTTTGTTTGTTTGCAGGAGTATCCTACAATTGGACAATTAATTGACAAACTCGTGCAAAACAATGTTCTATTAATTTTTGCTGTAACAAATGAGCAAGTTCACACATACGAGGTGAGCAAACTGTAATGTTCAGCTTGTCAGTGAAATGAAAGTTTTGGTGTTTCACTTCTCTTGAAAATCTTCAGTGTTAGAGATTCTGTAGTCTCCCTCAAAAACCCTTCCATTTATCCTTTTAGGTGGAAAGATTCTCCCCAAATATCTTATCTCAAATCTACTTGAACTCACTTCTAATTACATCAGATACCAATACTGACTATTGCTATTTATAACTGAGTTCTCAGGGACAAGCTTACATTAAAATTACTGTGAGGACTTAAAAAGCACCTCTTTAAATAGACTTGATAGATTCCATTAGTCTTAAGTGCAGTGTTCAGACTGTCAAATATATATTTTGTATTTCTAGCCATGCATAATCCCCAACGATTTAGCCAAAAATAATTCAGTCATGTAATATTTTTGATCCTCTTCAACTGAATTTTGAGTTTATCCACTTATATATGTATTATTGTCTAACACAAATCTTAGGGGTGGCACAAGCACAGAACACCTATGCTTGTAACAGAGCTTGTGTGCTTTTGAACCTTCCATGTACCTAAAAAGCTACAGCACAGTAACCTCAAGAGAAGAGAGAAAATTCTCTACACTGAGCCCTGATAATTGGAGATTATTTTGTAAAGGATTTTTTTTTTTGAAAAAAGATATTTTCTAATACTTTCGTGTATGTTTAACATCTAGCATCATTAGTCTTAGCTGAATATTGGCCAAGCATCAAGGGATGCTTTCATTCTATAAAAACTATCCACTCAAAAAGCATCTGTGAATATGGCAATAGTAATGATATTTTAACAAAGCTTAATTTGGTACAAAAGAAAACACTGCTCTTTAAGCTTTCATGAAGTAATTGCTACTATTGCTGGTATTATTTGTTTTCAAGCGAAATTCTTTAAAAATGTATTCAAACTTAGATAAGGGAAAAACTCCATCTTTAGTCCTGACTATGCAGCATTTCTTTTGAAAAAAACCTTACTCTTTTTGGACTAATTATTTCTTTTTATATCACAGGAGAAATAGTTTGAAAATTAGGGTTTCAGGCTGTATTGCACTACTGAAAATTTGACTAAAAATACTTTAGTCTCCACACTCATACAAAATTTCAAATTATTTTAATATATTTGGCATGGCATGCTATTTATGATGAAAATTCTTCTATCATTTACACTGCTAAAATATAGACATAACCCCACTGAGTTCAAATGCATAATTGTCAAATTTCTTTTACATGAAACAGAGTATCCCTATAAAATGGCAGTTCACCTTTTAATGAATATTTGCCAAAGGACTAAATCCCATCATATCCTTTAGATGTTTTGCAATAGCAGCACACAAAAAAGATGAGGCATTTGCCTGCCTCATCTTGGCAATGGTTGAACAGAAATATTTGCTAAGAAGTGAGGTTTAACCAATGGCCTGGAAACACACACTCGGCCTGGGCTTGAAATACCATCCTTGTATCACCATGCAGAAAATTTTTGATCCTAGAGGAGAGATCAACCAAAGTGTTCAGAGCAGCACATCCCTGCTGTTTGTTTTGCATACCACAGATTAAAGGGGACTGTATTTTAAATCAGTTTCTCTCAGAAGGCCCACATGTACCAAACACAGAGTTTCAATATTCCAAGAATACTTGAGAAGGCACTAATCACAGGAGGAGTCAGGAATGCAAAGTCACCAGCTGTAACATAAAATGCAGTTAATCCCACTGATTTACAATAGCACCAGAAATCTAATGAATGATAACTATTCCATACATAATACATAAAATAATCACAGAGCTTTTGGAGATATGAAGGATAAGAAGGATATAAGAGTATCAAATTATCCATATTTATTAATAGTTCTCTGCATATTTCCCTTTTATTTAAAATAACAGCATTAATATGATAATGTGTAAAGAAAAACTAGCACTACAATGCTTTTTTTTAAAAAGATGACATTGTTTTCAAAAGGCATGGGTTAAAACAGGGGAAGTTCACGTAGTTAACAATTAGGTAAGAAAATTTTAATTCACAGTATTTCAAATCTAGCTGTCAGATATCATGTTAGTGTCAGAGTGCAATTTAATGCAAAACCAAAAGACAACTTATCACTGAAATAAGTTGCTAAATTGGTACTGTATTATTCACAGAAATTCAACATACAATCCATCAGAGCCACAGAGCACTGAGATACATGTGCAAAGATAAAAAAGTGACTGCAGCTGCTGAGTGTAGGGTCCAAGATTCTTGAGCAGTGCAACGACAGTAGAGGAGCTGAATCTGTTTCTGGATATTTTTATTAAAGAGAAATGTAGCTGTTGATGAAACATATCTTCCCTCTAAATTTGAAAAATTAGAGCTTAAAAGATACCATAGTATCAAACTTCCAATCACACACAGGTGATTCAACAATATATCTTCAATGAATTTTAAATGAAACCAGCTCTTCTCCATCTGACTTTTTCATTAAGACACGTGCAATGGAGACTGCAAGAATCCTTGAAAATATTACTGTTATTTATTTCACTTGGCTTCAGTCTACTTGGTTTTCTTGTCAGCTCCTCCATTTTTGCTTTGGATTTTTTGTTTTGTTGGAGGGGGGATTTTTGTTTGTTTGGTGGGGGTTTTTTTTGGTTTTAGGGTGGGGTTTTTTTTCTTTCTTTGGGTTTGGGGTTTTTTTTTAGATGGTGGCCCCTTGGTACCTAGACTTCTGTTGTGCTTTAAATTAATCTTTTATATTTCCAGAATTATGCAAAGCTTATTCCTGGTGCTACCGTTGGACGACTACAGAAGGATTCTGGAAATATTCTCCAATTGATCATTGCTGCATATCAGGTACGATGGGTACAATGCAGCGTCTTCCTTCATATTTACATGTTTGACTTTGGTTTGCAGTTTGGTAAAAAGGTGTGTCTTTGATTCCCTTTTTGAACGGATTCCTTTTATGAAACTGAATGATTACATCATTTTTTATGCTAGGTGCTGACCTTAACAGGAAAAGTGTTCACTCTGAGGATTAAGTAAGCACAGAAACAAAATTCCTATAACCTTCTGTCAATCCTTAGTTCTGCTGGAATGCTGAATTTAAATCAGTATGTAATTTGCATTGCCTTCTTCATATTCCTGTATTTTACACCTACTCTTAAGCCTTCTTTAATATTCAGGTCTCTCAGTTCCACATCTCAACAGGGACTGAAGTTGGTAGCTGCCACCAGAGCAGACAAACAATTGCTTTGCAGGAATATCTGGGGAAAAAGACCACTATTCTGTGCTCAGTGCTCTTCTCTGCTTTAGCAATTTGATGCTGCCTCTGTGAGGCTGTTCTGAGGTTTTCAAAAAGAGCAATATGGGAGCAACAGGGGTTTGTTTAGGTAATGCCAGGATTTGAACGGGTTTGTTTAAGTAATAAAAAGAAATACTTTAATTATGTCAGGAACATAAACACAGCACTGCTCTTCAGAGCTTTGTTTGTAAAATGCATCCTGGGTGCCTAGCTCTCTTCTGTCAGAGGAATGGTTTTAGGCAGTTGTACAGATCTTTGCACAGACACATCAACTTATAAATACGCTGATATCCCATCGATTTTTCTGTTCCGTCTCTGCCCATTTTTGTTAAAAACCTGCTCTACCAGTTGTCTACAATGACAAATAACCCTTTGCAAATAGCTTCTGTTTCTTTCCTTACTTTTTTTTCTGCTCTTCTTTCTATCACCTGGATAAGATAGTCATCACTGTGCCAAAATTACTTTGGTCTTAGTGATAAGAAGGAAACCAAATTCTTCTAACTCTTATAAAAGCAATGAAGACAATGCAAATTCTGAATTACGACTTTTTAAAATGAAATGCAAAATACCAGGAATTTCTCCATTTTATGGAAAATTACAAGGAGAGAACTTCAGGGTTAATCTTATGAGTGTACAAATTTTAATAAATAAAGATGAGGAAATTTTCTTATGAGCAAAGATATTGCTTAACTTTGAGTGGCAATGGAATTTCACTTCTGGATTCCAACCTGCTCCTAGTCACATCTGGTTCCTATCAGCATTTTTTCAAGCTGGCACTCTAATGTATAGACACAGGTTCCTACATTTAATAGCTGAAATACCATGTTGTTGTCAGTAAGTAATGGAAAAAAGCACACAAAAATTTTCCCAGTGCTGTGTCCTGGTGTTTTTGCTGTAACATAAGTTGCCTCACTGGAATATTGAAGATGTGAGGCGTGAATCCTTGCCTCTTCTCCTTAGCATCTGCTAATGTTCCTATGGCCTATGATTTTTTCCCTACTCTCCTTTTTGAGCCTGCTGATATTTTTGGCTTCTGTTGCCTTCTATGACAAGGAGGGGTTCAGTTCCACTGTCTCAAGGCACAATTTTCTTATTCCTATTTTAACTTACTTCTAATGTTTTAAATTTTCACTGAGTACACCCTAGCTCCCGAGTTACAGGGTTTGGTGAATAACAGCTCTGCATTCACCTTATCTTTGTGTTTTCATTCTTTCATTATATTGTGTCACTGAGACACCTTCCACACACCAATCTTCCCTCCAAACTAGAGTCCCAGTCCTTTAAGTCTCTCCCTGGCTGCTCCATCCCCATGGTAACTTTATCTGACCATCTGTTTACCCCCCCTGACTCTCATGAGTGCCTCCTGAGATGTGGAGCCCACAAGAGCTTGCAGTACACAGTGAGGGCACACTGGGGTTTATACAGAGGCACAGCCATGTCCTCTGCCTTGTCCCCAGCCTCCTGGCTCTGTTGGCTTTTTAGCTGCTGCATGCTTTGAGCAGAGCAGGTCCCAGAGCTGGCAGGGGTGACCATGATGCAGCTCCTGAGCTGTTTGGGCTGATCCCGTTCTCGTCTGTTCCACGGGCAGGGTCTGGAGGAGCTCTGAGCTCGCTGCCCTGCAGCAGTGGCAGGGAGGTGGCTGCAGGAAGGCTGCTCCTGCCTTTGGGCCATAACTTGTCACAACCTCATCCAGGCACAGCATGTCTGGACCACGCACCAGACATGGTGCAGAGCTGCACGTATGTTCTTAAAGTCCCACATGTCTTTCTAGATGGAAGAAGTGTGCAAGCTGCAACATGTCACACTCAAAATTTCCCAAAGTCCATTTTATTACACTTAACCTTAAAGGTTAACAATCTTATTGTTTTGTGATTGAAAAGTCTTCCAAGCAGGAAGCACAAAATACCCCTTTATTTGACAGGAGTAAAGGTATCTGAATTTTTTTGGACTGTGAAGAAGGAAATTACAGGAGACCTACAATTAAAAATCACATGCAAAACAGAACTAATACTACTTTTGTTAGAAACTTTTCATTATACACTCAGAAGTTCAATTCAATGTCCTGTGTCTCTGCTTCTTCACTCACAAGAAAAGAAATAAATAACTTTTTGCCCCCTGGGAGTAGAGTTAGGCTAAATCTTTTAACACTTTTAAAGTCGTCTTGAGTGTTTACTTGCTGTGCAAACACAAGGTTTGCTAATGCCATTCACCATGTGTTGCCATATAAAAGCTTCAGAGAGGAAGTAAGCAAGTTAAGAAAGTCTGAGCTGTCAAAATATTTGTTGAAAGGAGTTCTCGTGTTCTTTCCAAGTATGGTTTATTTTCTTCTGTAAGCATATTTCTGCCTGCTTTGTTTAGCATTGAATTCTGCACAACTTCGTGTTGCAGAGCTGTAGGCTAAAATGCTGTGTGACAGATAGCAGGCAGTTTGACTAAAGCCATTCCAAGAACTTAAAATTTCAGAAAAATTCCCCCTTTTCCCCCCAGTTTTTTGTACCTGCACTTACACAAGAATGAGAACAAATAAATAATGTATTAGAAAGGACAGATAACAGACGGGCACAAGTATTTAGCACTTCTTTGTCTGTTGTTCCATTTAGAAAACTTTTTGAACTACAAATGTTTCTCTGTGAATGGCTTAAAGATGCTATATTAAAACATGATTAGAAATACTCACATATATTAGGATTTAAAAACCTTGAATTTATTACAGTTTGTGTTCACTTTCACTGCTGTAAGATGAACAATTTGACCTCTCACAACAGCAAGACACATTAAAATGATAGAACACAGACTCCAGAATTCAAAGTATTACAATTTGGTGTTCAGCAGCATTTAATTTTCTCTCATAGTTGCACTCTGTTTGCACATTGTAATTTTACAGTTAGTGGAGAGGGACTATTGGTGATACACCCTGCAACATAAGCACATGCCCACAGACACAGCTTTACCCAGAGATTTGCTGTTTTGGGTCCTTTTGGGAGAGCCCAGCTATGACAAACAAATTATTATTGACAACTCTGCATTGTTTCAATAGTGACACAACCACCTACCTCCAATTAAAGGGAAATGGAAATTTGGACATATCCAAACTTACCAGCATTACAAACCTGATGCCCAGGGCACAATTTTACAACCCTAAGACAAATTTCCTGGGAATCCAGAACATGTACGTAGGACAGGGAGTTGTCTGTGCAGGTTTATACTTATTCTGTTTTCACTTTGATTTACCCCACCAGACCTTTACTCCATTGAGTCATCCTGCTACCTTGAGTAGAATGACTCACTGAAGTAAGGTCAGCAAGTTCTCTGTGCTCTGATTGAAGGGCAGGGGGTATTTTGCAAGCAATTAAACTTCTGTGAGCACAAAGTCAAGTCAGTGAGATGTTTTCTCAGCAGTTGCTGAGGTACTTTTGAAAAAATTCCATTTACTGGATCCACAGACTAATGAAGTCATAGGGAATTTCCCCATGGCCTGTGATAGGCTTTGGATTAAGGTTGTGTAAGCAAAGTTGCTATAAAATATTATAAAGACTTAAAATGTATGTAGCTAGTATAAGCAATTTCAGAAAGACAGTTTGTGACTCACAAAATTGAAGTTTGATGAACAAATTGATTTAAATAATGGGGATGTTGTTGAATACAGGTTAAAATAGCACAAACAGCTCATGAAGCAGGAATTTCCATTGTGAGAAGAAAGGAAGGGAGGGAGCAATATTGACACAGTTTGGCTAATCAGGAAAAGCCCAAACCTAGCAATGCAATCAGGGACACAAATCCGCTCCTCAAAAAGTCCAGACCTGAAACCTGCATCAGTCAGCAGAGTTATGAAAGGTGATTGAATAAAACATTGAATGTGTTCTCCTGGAAGGGCAGGAAATAAACCCTGTGATAGCAGATATTAAAGTGATACCAGCACTGCTTTCCACTGAAAGCTGGGCCTGTCAGCGTTTGCTTTATTTCGCTCGTTTCCCATTTTTCTTGCAATAGAGGGTTCTGCAAACAAAGTGCCAAAGCACGAGTGTGCTCCTGTGTAAGTCAGGATAAATTACAGACCACGTTCCTCAGACGTGGAGCAGTGGCAGCACATGGTAGTGTTATCACTCCATTAATCTCACATTTATTTCCTTGAAGGAGCTGAGGTCTGAGGTTGAATTGGAGATCCTGGGAGAGACGGAAGGGCTCAATCTCTCCTTCACGGCCATCTGTAACAATGGGACCTTTTCTCCACATCAGAGGAAATGCTCTCATGTGAAAGTGGGAAATACAGTAAGTGAAGAAATTCTCCAAAGACATGAAGTTCATATAATTTAGGACACCAGGGTAGAGTTTGCTCTTTAGTAAATGATCTTCCTCCAGACAAGTCACCAAAAAGCAGGTGGTATCTGTGACCCTCTTGCTCTGTCCTCTGCATGCACTTCTTGAGCGCCCTGCAGAGTTCCCTGTGCTCCCAGCAGCCCCTTTCTCTCTTCCAGGTCTCTTTCAATGTGACTGTTAGTCTCTCTTCTTGTGAGAAGACCAGAAGGCTTATCAAGATAAAACCCGTGGGGCTCAGCGACGTGCTGGAGATGGAAATTCTCCCCCTCTGCAGCTGCGCCTGCCAGGCCAAGGCCGAGGAGAAGAGCCCGAAGTGCAGCCAAGGGAAAGGCTCGCTGGAGTGCGGGGTGTGCGTGTGCAGCCCCGGGTACGTGGGGCCGCGCTGCGAGTGCCACGAGAGCTCCCTGGGCTCCAGCTCCTGCCGGGGCCCGGCCGAGCAGAGCTCCTGCAGCGGGAGAGGCGACTGCTACTGCGGGCAGTGCCTGTGCCACCCGTCCCCCTACGGGAAGGTCTACGGGCCCCGCTGCGAGTGCAATGACTTCTCCTGCGTCCGGCACCGCGGCCTGCAGTGCGCAGGTACGGCCCTCGGTGCTGCTGCTGCTGGGGCCCACTCAGGGCTTTGTGGGCTCACCCTTGGCTGGGGGCTTGGGAATCTGTATTGTCATCATGTGTTTGGTCATTTGTATTTTCAGCATTTCGGTCGCGATCAATTCCGTATAAAGAATTGCCAGTTATGAATGGTCTTGCGACTTAAATTAGTCTCAGCTATGCCGTCATAAATCAGAAGTATTTACAAATTAGGTCGTGTGCTGCCAGGAGACAAGATCTGCATGGAGGGCTCCGGTAAAGAGAATAGAGCTGCACTGGCTTACAGCCAGGATAAGGAAAAATCTGATCTTCTGACTTAAAACTGAAGATTGTGGGAGGGAAAGGAAGATGTTAGGAAGAAGAGTTGGAGAGCAAAATATTTTCTGTTAAAGAGAATAATTTTCATATTCTTTCATATTCATCCTTCATATTCTTTTTGAATTATCAGTGACTGATTTGAAGTATAATAAATGTTTTTCCAGGCAATGGTGACTGTGACTGTGGGGAATGCAGGTGCCACAGCGGATGGACTGGTGAATACTGTAATTGCACAACTGACACCAGCACCTGCATTGCTGAGGATGGGACACTGTGCAGTGGGAGAGGTGAATGCATCTGTGGGACGTGTGCTTGCACCCATCCAGGGGCTTCAGGCCAAACGTGTGAAAAATGTCCTCTCTGCGGTGACCCCTGCAGTTCCAGATGGTAATGGTGGTGGCTTTAAACCTCTGATGTTTATATCACCCAGGTATCTATTTCCTATACTGCCTCAGCAGTGTGTTTACTGCCATGTCTGTAAACTAGATTTACAGACCAGAACCCAAGAGCTTCTTTGTCCTTTGAGGTGGGTAGTCACAACTCATATATCAACCATCCATGATCATTGCTCTTGCACAAAAGGACTTTATGTGAAACAATTAAGTCAACTTTAAGAAGTACAGGTAAAATTTTACACTTCCACTGCTGTCCCTGGCTGTACAACTAATAGAATGGTGGCCTTGTCTGACCCCTCTATGGCCTCACAGAAAAATTTGGCATTTGTATTACCATTCTTATACATATGAATAAGGTCATGTTGTCCACTCAAGCTTCACACATTCACAAATTCATAGTCCAAATTCGGTTAAGCTTGGTGAAATTAAAAAGGTGGAAGTACAACAAACTAGATAATAGTCTGGGAATGAATAATTTGGTAGCTGTATGTCATGTATAGGTTGATGATAAATTGATTGTAAATGGTGAAATGTCTTCTGTCCACTGAGCATCCTCAATTTATGTAGCTTTCCTGCTGTGATGCAAGGTGTCTGCTATGGTGCATGACAGAAAAAGCAAGCAAAAATACTCAGGTTGTCAAGATGACCACTCTAAGTACACCATTGCTTGTGCATGTATTACATGAGCTCTTGTAGGGCCAAATGGAGCAGTCTTCAGCAGAAATTTAAGCTAGAAGTTGGATTAGACTTCACAGAACACATGTTATTAATGACCCTGGCTTTGCTTTCTGAGTGCTGAACAGTTTAGGCTGCATGGTTCATGATGATTTCCTGTCTTCTTATTTTTTGCCAACACTGCATTTTCATACCTGTCACTGCAGTCTACAGTGAATCTGAGTGAAAAGCTATTCTATGATGTGATTAATTCATCAATCTCTTCCTGTTAGTGCTAAATTTGCCCTAAGAAAACTGAGCCTTTCAGTATGTTCAAAGAGAATTTCTGCATGCAACTGCTCTAAACAAAAAGGACAATGCTGCTGCTTTGCTCTGCCCAGTTTGTCAAAGAACAAGAAATATAAAGTTACATGATAGGCATTTCATTAACCCGTTTAAACATGTATATTCTATACAGTGTTGGATCTTTTCTTTACGTTTCAGTGTCTTCCCATGCTGAAACACAGGGCACAAAAAGCCAAGAGAGAGAACCCTGGGAGTACCTGGGAGGGTAACTGAGAGAGCTGAAAGACCAGGTCAGAGGGGGTGGAGATCAATGGCAAGGCAGCTGAGAAAGAGAGTGTAGCATGAGAAACATGGAGAATATGACAAAACCACCACCAATACGGAATTTATCTCCATGAGATAGAGGCTATCCCATTACCCACTCACTTTTACTATTCACCATTTCCAGAGTGAGGGATAAACTGAAGATAAACTCAGCAGCCTCAGCTTTATTCCCATGGTTATATGTAACTCAATGCAACAGGAGATAGCCAGGGTTTTTTATGTTTTGTTGCAGTTCTCCTTTTTCCTTTCTTTTTTCCTCTTCTCTTCTCTCTTCTCTTCTTCACTCCTTTTTTTTCTCTTTTTTTTAATGAAGTCAGTCCTTCAGGCTGCTTCTCAGAGTCCCAGCCACTCAATTTGGCTGAAACTATTTGTGAAAAATTAGCAAACATGTTGTCCATCAGAAATGTTCATATATGAATTAGGTTTGTTGTTTTATTTTCCATTAATAGATCCTGGATTTATTAAAATCTCATTAAATTTACAGAGAGATTCTGTTTTTAAATAGTACTTCAATAATTTCCACCACTGAATAAAAAAATAATTTTCCTGTATGTTTCATTAGTATGAATAGGATCTAAGTAATTCCTGAGACAAGTAAACATATTCAAGAGACAACTGTTGAGACACCTGGAAAGTGTTTTAATGCATTATTCAATAGACTTGCAACAAAGGCAAACTCATAGTAGGTGCCTGAGCTTGATCTCTTTGAAGTCAATTTCAGATATTGTTCATCTGATAGGAATTCCTTCAGCTGGTATTTAGTGTGAGAATATTTACTGTTCAGATTTTTTTTTTTAATTTTTGAAGAGGAATGTTACATGTGAGTAACCACATGTCTGATAGACCTACATGAATAATGTTGCCTGGGGTTCTATCTGGTAGCTAACAAACTGGGAGAGAATAGAGGACAAGACAGAGCTTATCCACAATACCTTTATTCAGGTGGAGTTTTTTTTCCTTTGGTTTTGTTAGGAATTTTTTTGTGGCAGTACCTATCATATTCCTGAGAACTGTATCCATAGCAGAAGACCTTTTATTTAGCTGCTTTTCAAAATGCAGATGCACACATGCTGGCTTTTGTATTGTTGCTTTGTGGCAGGCAGAGATTGATGAGCTGCTGAATTATTTTCCACAGGAGCTGTGTGGAATGTCACTTGGCTTCTGATGACAAGTCACTGGGAGATTGCAGTGAAAAATGCAAATTGGTAGATGCAACTGTCAGCATGGCAAAGGGTTGGTATACTCAATCTTCCTTTCTTGTGTGTGTGTGATTAGCAGGAGGTTCCACTTTCAGTAATTTTATATTTGAAAAGTAGCCTTGTTTTTCTGCTGTGGAATTATATTATGGGTCATAAGGGAATTACTGTCTGTCTATGGCTCTTCTGAGGCAAGTAGGAAATGCAGAACAGGGCTGGTATAACCCTTCCAGGTAATTAACTCATTGGATCATGCCTATTTTCTAAGTAGTTTATGCAGGAAAGTGTAGAATTTAATAGATACCAGTCCCTGCATATCAGTGATAGATGAAATTTCCTGCGTTTGTTATGCCTGTACCACGAGTTCTAGCAGGGCTTCTTGAGCCTTACAAATACAAAACCTGACTCCAGTCCTCAGGCAGATTCGTGATTACAGCTGGTGACTAAACACAGCCATTTAACCTGTGGCAAAAAACATTTCTTGTATTCTAAAAGGCCAAGAACATCTTTCAGCTGTTTGCTTTGATTCAATAGTGCCCTGCATCAATGGAAATTTCTGGAATAGGAATTAATCTTGAGTAAAATAGTACTATCAGGAAAAAATCCAACAAACCACACCACAACCAAAAAACCCCAAACCAAACCTTTAAATCAAAAAAGTGCAATTTTTTTTTTTTTTCTGTAAAGGAAGGTGCCTGCTCAGCAGGCAACCTGTATTTATTCCAGTGGCAATTCTAGTCCCAGTTCTATTGCAATTGTTAAGTAAGGCAGGACATAGGCTAGTTATGTCCACATCCCAGACGTACCATAAGCATTAAATAAGATAAATGTAAGAATGAAGATGAATCCTCATTCATTCATTCATGTGTGCATGTCTAAGGTTTGTATCTGCAAGCTCCTGGAAGCCTATCCAGAGCTGTGTGCATGCAGTAATGTCACTGGTGTGCATCCTTCCAGCAAGGTCACACCTTTTGTTTTTGATGGCAGTACTTCAGTATATATTTATAAATAGAAAAATATCTTTACAGGCTTAAAAGACATATAAGCACTTGTATTGTATGTCTTCAGTTAGCTTCAGATTGCTTTTGTAAGATGGAAGATATTTGTAGCTAGGAATATAAAAAATATTATACTTTTAAATATAATGAATGCTAATCAAGAGCAGAATCAGCTTTTTATATGGTTCTGTTCACGTATAGAGAGTCACATATATGACCATGACAATATCATCTGCTATTCCAGCATATTTCCTTGTTTTCCTGTCCTGTGCTTCCCTGATTGAGACTCTCATCTACTTCTTTAGACTCAAAATTTATTTACAGCAGTTGCTGCAACCTTCATGTTCCCATCCAGATCCCTCAAAATAGAAAAAAAAGAAGCAGCTGTTTCAAACAGTTTCATCTGAAATGCTTGGGTGGCCTCATCAAGAAGTCCTGAAAGAAAAAACTAACCTTTAAAATAATAGCTAAAATATAATCATAGAATAAAAACTATTATCTGAACAAAACCCACCAATCTGAAAGTGGTAAAACTAGCACACCACATAATATTTAAGACAGATTATTGAGCAACTTAATGGGGTAGTATACTTCTTTCTGGTTTATGTTTTAGTTTTTTTAATGTTTCAAGGCTTTTGTGGAAAGAAAAAAGTAAAAGCTCTAGGTTAAATAAAACATTAACACTTCAAAAATTTTGTTTCTCTTTTGCACATGGATGTTGCAACACAATGACTGGAAATGTGAAGCAACAAAAAAGCGTGGGCTTTACATTTTCCTGTTTCCTGAGAGAGCCAGTTTTAGGCTGTGACTCGTGCCTTTCACCTCCCTGCTTTGGTTCTGGGTTTGCCAGGGGTTTCTTCTGCTCCCCACCAGCAGGTGAGGTTAGCCCAGGCATGACCTGGCATGGGATGCCCAGCAGCTCTGCAGGTGCTGATGGCTTCACATCTGCTGGGCTGATCTCTGCAGCAGGCACCACTTCCAAACTTCTATCTTCATTCCCTTTTAATCCTTGAACATTTAAATTAGGCTAATCACCCATTTGTCACATAGGTGTGGGAGAAGCTCTTGTTGCTCTACTCACTACACAACAGGAACCAAAACTCCTAAAAGGCATCTCCTGCCAGCACCCAGCCAGAGTGCACCAGGCTGCTCCTGCCACGAGCCCAGCAGAGCAGGGACAGTTATACTTTCCTTGGAGAACCGACGTTTTTCCTACCCCATAGTGCTGACACCTCACAAATTCCCAGTGCAGCAGCAAAGTGGAGGCTGAATAAACCTCTATGTCAGCACTGTTATGAGTCAGAGTGAGGTGAACTCTGCTCAAAAAAAGCATTTTGTTGAGCAAAAGGCAAACACAAAAGGGCATAATGACATTTAAATTTACAGTCAACATTTTTGGTGTTGAATCTTTTATAAATGTATCTGCTGTGAAACAGTCTTTCATGCTTTGAGTCTCCTGCTTGCCACTGTTACCCGATTTCTCCTCCAGGGTGACTCCAGTTATTTCAAATACAATTTAAATCACCAGAATTAAGCTGAAGAAGAGTGTGACGATTCACTGCAGAATGCAGAAGATTACACAGATGTAAATTACAGGGATTTACCTACCTAGGCAAATTTTTATGCTGATGAGCTGCAAATAACATATGCAATGGTCTCTCTTTAGTGATCCCTCATTCTAAAAATAATATCAGGGAAATAAAAATGCTAACCAGAAGCTGGTTTCTGAATAGCTTGAACTGGCATTTTTGCTTTCATTTCTACATCATTGCACATAATCAGTATTCTACTCCCCTTGCTTTCAAATTATGACATTAAACAAAAATTATCACGTAAAAATAACTAATCTATGTGCAGTTACTGCCTTCTAAATTATATTTGGTATATGTTTGCAAGTTTTTCTCTATTTTCAGGATAGCTAACAACTATCCTTGTCCATTTTTTTTCCTCTTGCAAGTTAGTATTTTGAGTCTGCTTGCTTAAAAGTGTTGGGAAAGTACAAACATTGCAAAACTTTTGACAGTATTACTGGAACTGTGACATGCCAGCAAGAGCCATAAGTCTGCAGTTCATGGCCCTTCTAACAAAGCCAGATCTTGTTAAATCAGTAGGTCTAGGCTGCCTGTCCCCTTGGTAGATAACACAAGGTGCTGCCACCAAGGGCCAGCAACAGGTTAAACACAAGGATCAAATCAAGAGCAGGTTTCCATTAAAATCCAACCAGCTAGGATTCTCTTTATAACAAGCAGAGAAAAGGACTGGAGGGTAGTCTATAGTTCCATCTTTTCTATGGTGTTTAATAGTATTTTCTGAAAGACCAAGTCTTATGATAATAAGCAATATGGTGAAGAAAAACTAGAGCAAGCATTTTTTTTAAATGTAGTGTAGATTTTAAAAAATTCTCTATTCTTGTCTGATTTCTAATCAATTACTCTTCATATTAAAGTTTGAGGATTTTAAGATTTTTAGCACAATTGTTTATGAAATTTCATTACGAGTTTTGAAAGGGTAGAAAATAATGGTCAGTGACAATTATTTTAAAGAAATATTTGAGAAGCCTACTGTTTTTCCTTCTTCTAAAAATAAATCCTATGAAGTTTGACTAAAAGATATTGAAAAGCATACCTAGATTTCCAGTGACATCTCAAATCATGGACTGTATGAACATATAAACATTTAGCCCCAGAGGTATTATTGCACACAGGTATAGAGTATTTTTTCCTCTGTAAAATGTTATATTATAAATGTTACACTCCAGACATTTCTGGCTCTGCGCTTGTACTCTCACTTTTTGATTGCTTATTTGCTTTATATTGTCCCTCAAAGTCAGTTTCTTTCTGTCTCTCTGTTCCCTTTGAATGAGTTTTTCTCAACTCCCCAGTTAGGAAAAACCTGGAAGGAAAAAATTGATTAAATTTTTGTGCAATCAACAGCAAGTGGACGGATGAATAAATGGGGTCAGACTGTCATCTCAGGTCACTTTATTTGCTTCTTCCAGAATCCCATTACAAAAATCTCAGATTCTGTTATTAATCTTTATTATTCTGTGGTTAATCTTTATTTACTGTTACTCTTGTAACAGTGCTGGACACACAGTGACCTTTGAGGGGCCTGTGGTGTAGGAAATGAATGGCAGCCCTTTTAACAGCACCCACAGCTGCTTGATGTACATATATCTACTCTGAAACATGACCTACAGGTGGCAGGAGTAGCTGCAAACCAAAGGAACATACTTTGTTCCACTGGTTACTTTGTCCCATAATTTGGGGCTATTACATTTCCTGGACAGCTGCCAGTTAAGAGTTTTGGGAGCCTTTCCAATTCATTGAAATTCACAGTACACGAAAGTAACAAGGTGCACTAGATGGTCAGTGCAGATTGACAACATCTGGATCAGTTCTTTGGAAATATAAGTGAAAAATCAGAAACTAAATAAAATTGGGATTGGAAGAAAAGCTGTTAAATTTAGTAGAAATTCTGACAGTATTTCTGCTTTGTCTTTCACTCTTCACCATCTGCAGACAAGGCTGTGACAAACATGATGCCAGCAGTCTCTCTGGTTATTAAAGGTTAAATTTCATTTGATCTGATGAATTACTTTTTCCCTTCCCTCTGCAGATTATTCAGAGGATAAATCCATTTCCTGCTCTTTGCAGGGGGAAAATGAATGTATAACCACATTTCTACTGGCTGTGGATGAACAGGGAAGGACAGTCATTCACAACATAGAACGGAAAGGTAAGCAGTGAATATTGGCTTTTGTAGGTGAAATCTGATTTAAAACCACAGACAAGGTTAGCAATCTAGAAGCAGAGCTCTTTGAAGCAGAACATCTCCTCCTTGTGTTTGTAGCTCTTCTCTGCCCAGCCAAACAGCTCCTCAAGCACTTATTTAATGCAGTGGTAACATAAATACTTGGTCTCTCATGAAAAATGGGCAGAATGATCCTTGGGCTGTAAGAATAAGTTAATTTTTTCAATAGCTTGTGCAGTTCTAAGAGGATGATACCAAACATCATTTGCATTATGTGATAAAACTATAACTCACTTTGAAATTATATATACAAAGGTGCTTGTAACAAAGGTAGTACTAAAGAAGCACACCTCTTAACCTACATCCCTAAATCCCTAAGATTCAAGAATTTAAAGGTAAGATTTTATCTTTATTAAATACTTTATTATGGATTTTAATTATATTTGACAAAAAAAAAAAGGAGAAGAAATATCTTCTTTTCACTGACCTCTGTGAGTTCATTGACCTCTGTGTAATGGCCCTCCCACAACACCAGAATGACCAGTTTCACTGTCATCTGCTGTTCTGCTCCTGGACCTTAAAATGTGAACTGGGATGACACCCCAAGAAATTCTCTAGGAATAGAATTTCATTCAGGAAACTGAAGTCTATATGGCACCGGTAGCCAGAACAGCAGCCCAGGGCTCAAAACAGAGCCCCTCAGAATTAGTTAACTGAGGCCATCAAGCAAAAACAGAATGTGAAATACAATCATGTAAGACAAAGCAGACTGAAATAAATTTTTTAATGTTCTGAAACCATGGTTCAGGAGAAAATTTTGTAAAATAGTAGTGTTCACCAACTTTCATAGACAGTACTTTCTAATATTAAAGTAATCAAACTTCTTTGGGATTTGGTGAAGCAAAAAGTTCAGTTTTAATTCTGACCCTCAGAAATATTTTATTGTAAAATTTATTGCAGAATTTGAAATGCAAAATTCCTTCCAACTGCACAGTCCAACACTTTCAACAAATCTGAAGGAATTTTTTCCTTATTGTTTTCATGAGAGAAATGCCATTTCTTCTATTTTATCAGTATCTTTGGTGACTTTACCCTGATATAGATCTCATGCAAATCTTTTCTTCTGCAACCCACTGAATATCAGTTAATTGAACTAGAGCTCCAGCCATAATATTGTAAAATTCATAATTTTGTCAACTCAGCCCTGTTTTTTATAATTATATCGAAACAGATTTAAAATCAATTTTCTGACTTTTCTCTTCAGAATCTGTGTCTGTATCCAGCAAGCAGCTGCTAATTGTCATGATAAAAGAAAAGTGGAATAAGTTAGCAAATAATTTTTAAAACATATTAATGCAATATTTTTCAGCTGGTTTCACAAAGTCTTTAGCAAGCTAACAGGAGAAAAATAACATGAACTTGAAGAAAAAGGTGTGTCCAGCTCATGGTAAATGAGAATCTCAGCACATCTCTTGACTGTTTTTAATTGCCTAGAATTTATTAATTAGTTATTCACAGTCATAACTGTTTTTGTTTCCACAGATTGTGCACAGCACCCAAATATCCCAATGATAGTGGTGGGTGTCACCCTTGCTATTCTTCTCATTGGCATTGTTTTACTTTGTATATGGAAATTATTGGTGTCACTTCAAGACCGAAAAGAGGTGGCCAAGTTTGAAGCAGAAAAATCAAAAGTTAAATGGCAAACGGTATGTGAAATACATTGATTTTGTACAAGGTTCTTTAGTTTGATTGCATGATGCACAACTGCCTTTAAAATTCTGCATCTTGATTTTGTTCTCTTAAATGGATAGATTTTGCTGGTAGGTTTTTGCCACATTTACTATTCTATAAAGTGAAATCATGATTATTTAATGGATGAAAATTATCTAGGGTTTCATCTCCTGGTTTAATTTCTTCCACATGTAAGAATGTGTAGATAATTGTTTTTCTATTAATAGTTTCAAATTATTAGCCAGTCTTCCATTAATCCTAACAATGCTGTTGTCTGCCTGTATGATTATCCAAGGTTTAGCCCTCTGCCTGTTTAGAGCTGTTTAGGAAAGGGAGGTTGTTCCTGGCCTCTGTCACGACCCAAGCCCACTCCCACTGAGCAGAAGTGAATGGAACTGTCCCAAATGCAGGGGAAAGGACAGAGAAATCCAGGCCTCCTTTTCTTTCTATAACTCTGGGCACCTAAAGTAAGCTTGCATCACATGTTCCCTTTTCTTCTTTCTTTTCTGGCCTTGACTTTTTTGCCCTTTTGCAAAAGCTTTAGGGCTTCTGAGGATCTTTTCAAAAAAAGCATGTTGAGTAAGCATTTCTGGCGGGTGTCAGGAGGACAGACAATGTGCTCACACAGCTCCACTCTCCTACAAAGTCCTGTGATTGCAACTTTTTCCAAGAATGGACACTGTCAGCCTTTCAGCTTTTGACCTGGGGAAAATCACTAACTTACAGGCAAGGCCACCTGGGAATGTTTTCTTGGTCCTTCAGGAGAGCTAGGTATGGTAAGATGGAAGGGAAGGATACAGTTGATAGAAGCATTTTAATTTTATTTTCTGTCACAAGAGGAAAGGATAGGAAGTGATTGGTGAGAGGCCAGGATGAAAAGCTCAGGTGAGACTTGCCCTTCTCCCAGCACACAGTGGGTAGTGTATGTGACAAGAGGACAATGACAAGTCACACCTGAGTGCTGAGACACTGGTTTTATAAAGGTCTAACTGCCAAATTTGATACACAAATATTATGGGACACATTTGACGAGGTATTGTTTGATGGTGTGCATTACTTTAATCTGGGAGGCATGAAGTGAAGGGAAGCATGTTCCTGAGCCCAGGATGGTTTGTGCTGCCTGAATTCAGATCAATCTGGACTTCAGTGGCTTGAAACACAACTGAGATACCAAAAGCTATTCTGGTGTCCTCAAAGATACATTACTTCTAGACAAATATTGTGTGACCCCCATTTAATCTGGTTTTGTTTGGGTTTTTTGTTTGTTTGTTTGTTTGTTTTGTTTTTGTTTTTAGGAAACAAATCCACTGTACAGAGGCTCAACCACCACTTTTAAAAATGTGACTTACAAGAACCAAGATATACATAAAAGACCCATGGCTGCAGACTTCTATTAGCACCTGTAACACTACAAACTTAGTTTCACTGGCAGGAAATCTAAATCTAAACATGTTTCTTCTCAGCTGATTATGTGATATTTGTTTACAAGTTGCAGTGGTATAACCATTCAGTTAGAGAATATATGTCTTGTGTTGGGACAAATAAAGATAACATATTAGTAGTAAGGGTTAGTAGAAATATTTTTTAAATGACCCTTTATTGTTACAGCCCCCATCTTTTTAAAAATGGTATCATCAATAATTTTAATTTTGTCATTAATACTGAGGATTCTAAATTATAATGTAAGCTTATTCTTTGTTAAATTAGATATATATAGTGAACTTTATACTATTTTGTCTATACACACAATCCCATAAATTAGTGTTTAGGAATGTATTTGTACCAGTCTATTTGGTGGGCTGGTTTAAATGTAGAAAATATTTTGGATTTTTAACGAACGCAGTTTAAACTACTGAGGATTGAGCTTTCTCATATCACCTGTGTGACTGAATAGTTTCTCACCAGAAAAAAAGTAGTGATATTGCCTGTCTTCTGTAAATGTAAGTTATACAGAAACATTTCTTCTCTAATTCTTCTTTATTATCCTGTTTCTCTGTTTCTTTTCCTTGTTGCTCTTTGATGTTCTTTAAGGACCTAGGCCCCGGGATTATCTCAGGGAAAGTTAATCAAGCCAATCAAGCCTTATTCACTTGCAGTTGTTTTCTGCTCCAGACACAGACTGCTTTTATTCTTCTTTTAAATTCTAGTAAAAAGGATACAGAGAAAAAGATAAATATTTGTAAATTAGAGACCCCAGTAGACACACGTTTAAACCAGAGGATTAACAGAACTCCATTTCACCATTTACATCCTGTAAATGATTTGGGTGCTCATAATACACCTCACATGCTGGGCCATCACACAAAGTGGCTCAGGAGCCCTTTTCATGCAGAAATGTTCACACAAAAGGTTTATTACCACACACAAAGACAGTACTTTTTTGTTAATATGTCCATAGTTGTGAGGTTCTTTCAATGCCCAGCAGCCAAACTGCTTATTCTTGTGCATAATAACATATTCAGTTCTTTTGGGCTATGTTGTTTGGATTTGAGTTTGGTTTGGCTTTTTCTCCCTCAAACTAAACAACAAAAAGATCTATGGATTTCATTTAATATTCATTTCCATTATGTTAATGAGGAATTTTAAATCTCCATTTTAGCTAATTACAAATGAATTGCAATTTTTAATTGTAATCTGTTAGCATGCACAGCACTGGATAAAGAAAGTATAAAAGCACCTAACATGCTGCCATAGAAAAATTACAACATTGGACTACTTTCAGGTAACAATAATGAAATTTATTTTTTAATATAAGTTTTCAGTTGCATTTATTACTACTCTGAAACAGATGGTCAAAATGTACATATGAAGGTACTTAGAAATGAAGACTTAGAAATCAAAGGTACTTTGGCACTGTTACAAATGATCACATACATTCCCGAAGGTACATAGGGAGTTTGATCTGAAAAAGTATTGATCTGAATGTATTTGATCTGAAAAAGTTGATGTCCATTTTGTAATAAATATTTACCAAGTCTGTGCAACTTCAGTCTCCATATGCTCCACAATTTCTGGAATTGAGACTGGTATATTAGCTAGCTCTGACCCATGCCTGTTTTAGGGCCTGATCCAAAGCCTACTGGAGTCAATGGCTACAGATGTTGATCTAGTTTCAGTGAAACTATTAGTTTTGGTTTACAAAGATTGTTTTGTTTAAACAAACTGGGTAATACTGTCTATTAGTGAATTAGAACCTATATACATCTATCTGTGCAAAAAGAAATAGTATCAGATGCCTTTGGAAAGAAGGTGATGCTAGAACCACCAAAATTATAGCAGTGCAATGGAAATGTTGGCTGTGATTAAACTGGAACAGATTCACACCTGTGTTCTGGTATTCCTGCATATCTCATAGTGGAAACTGCACAGATAAAGGCTCACATCTGTGGCCCTTCTAACCACTGCACTCCCACAGATGTCAGTTCAAGTTACATGGGGGACCAAATCCTGTTTCCCTGGCACATGGATAAACTTATGGCATGCAAAGCTGACCCCTGATTCTGCTCAGATTTCACTTGGGTGAGGGTTGCCTAAGGGTCTAGGGAAATCTGGATTTCACCCATGTAGATTATCTGTTACTCTTTTATTTCTCATGTAGAAGTCATCAAATTATAAACTTTCTCTGAAAGAAATTAAAATATTTTTATTACCTTTCAAGTAATAAAAATCTATACTGTTTATTAAATGCCTTTTAAGTTCTGAGATCTGATTTTGCTGCTCACTATTAGGGCTGAAAGCCTTTCTCCTGTAGGCTGCCCATTTCAATATTCCAGCATATCTCAGCCTTCAAAAATTAATGTGGTGTTTGCATTTCATAACAAATGCTTGGTGCTCTACATTCCCTGTTCCTACAGGAGATCTCATTTCACAAACCTTCTCACCCTCTTCCCATCACTTGTCTTCTGATCATCAGCAGAGATCCAACTTGTTATGTTTACCACCCAATTTCTCCTCCTAACAATCTCTCTAAATTATCAAAGATGTACAGGAGCCAGGCAGGATGATTTTCAATTTCCCTGCTGTGACTGACTGTACTATAAATTTTCTGTGCACCTTCCAATTTGTCAGGATGGAAATCACTCAAACAATTAAGAATCCATCAGAGGAGAAAATAGAAGGACTTGGTGAGGAAGGTTTGTATTATTGGGAGATATCAACTCAACTCATACATATAAACCATATTTAACAGCATTAATTTAGATCATAAATTTTGACTAAACTCGCAGATTTCAAGAACTTTGAAGATCTCCCTTGGCATTCACCCTAGAAACAAGAGGATATTCATCCCTTTTTGTTAACTATATAATTTTCATCTTGTAGAATTTGTATCAAAGTTCATAATTTTTCCTTTTTAACATTTTTTTTTCCTCACCAAGCTATGAGTATGTGGTAAGTGGGATGAAAAAGTCTTTGTGCTGTTTTCACAAACACTGTTTTGACCTGAGGCTGGACCTTGAGAGTTGCCAAAACATTTTTAACAGTAACACTTCTATTAACTAATGAGTTAAATTGAATAAAAGAATAATCATCAGCAATTTTATGTTATTTGTATATTTCATACACCCTATAGAATAGTAATTTCAGTAATGTATGTTAAATGTATAATTTTTTATTTGATTAATAAAAGGTGCATGATAATTTGTATTGTAAATGTCCAGATTGCATTCAAGTTTGTTTTGTAATGTAACTAGTGGGTAATGAGCCTGGGATACAAGATTTGGGTGTCAAGTGCAATACTCTCCATGCCTCATCTGCCTTTATGTAGAAGTTCAAGTTTGTTTTGCAGTGTGTTTAACAGAGTAATTGTCCCCAAAACTTATTACACACAATCTAAAAATAAAAAGAGACAAATTTTAGCTTCTTCTATTTGAAAGAAACCAGTAAATCATTCAATTGTTTATGTAAAAATGAGTTATTTGACCTTGAATAAAGATTGTAAAATTGAATAATTTTTTAATAAGGTTATTTTTTTCATTCTTCATTTTCCATTTTGGCTTGTGTTGTTATCGCTGTTTTCATGTGTTTTCACAAATCTTAGAAGCTTGTTCATGTTTTGGCATACCTTAGAAATTATTTTCCTCCCCCCTTTAAAAGACATCACATGAAATTTAATGTCTAGATTTTTTCATTTGCGATCCTTTTACTTTTCGAGGAAATGACTTGATGGATGAATGTTGCAAGCAGCCTATTTCTGGAGCACTGATTGATGACATATGTCATTCTTTCTTTCCTTAGAACTAGATGATCTTTAAGTTCTCTTCCAGCCCAAACCATTCTATGATTCTTTCGTACAGATTCCTAAATAGCTCAAGTTACTTAAAGCTAAAGATCCACCCATTCTGTCAGGGTAATAGCAGCAATATCTTTTTGGAAATACACAGCAAAGTGCATATTTTCTCTTTAGCCCTTTCCTGAATGCTAGTTCATAAATCCTCAGATATGAGACTGACTCTATATCTGATTTACCAGAAAGCAAAATATTGAAAATAACAAAAAAAAAAAAAAAAAAAAATCTGTCTTCTCATTTTTATTGAATACAAAGTAAGGTATCTAACACAAGGATTATTTCACCTGAGAAGAAATTGGTTAAAGAAAGAGGCAAACTAAAATTTCTTTGGGTTTCCTCATGCATATATTCTCTAATGAACACAGTAAGTAATTTATATTAGCTGTGGGATTTTGAAGTCTAATTTTGGAGCATGTAAGCACGGCTGAGAAAACATGATCAGCTCTTGTGGGAAGGAGTGTACAAGGTGCAAAGGCACACCCTCTCACAACCTGTGAAATCATGTCAGCACTGAGCAAACATTATGCCCTAGAATTTCTGCAAGCATATATATTTGTTCCAAGTGTTACACCCAGTCAAGTTTTTTCCAGCTAGACTGATAGTTAGTTGTTAGTAGTTGTCTGTTCTTCCTGAGTTGTTCAGAGTCTTGTAGTAAATCTAGAGTGTAATATTAATAGCTTCATTTTGGGAACACATTAGGCATTATTTTGGTGGCAAATCTTTGCAAAAACTACTTCATTATTCTATTGATTTCACAGGAACAGTACTAACAAGAATGGCAAAAAAATGACTGTGTTACATTGAAGGATGAATGACACAGAGGTACGGTTTTGCCAAGGATCTCAAATGGAAAGGATAAGGTGAAGAAAGTCTTTGAGAAACAAAGAGGGATGGGCCAGAGCTGCCATTTATGTTTTATTGCAAGTATTTAAATATTGGATTTTTTTTCCCTTAATACCCTAGCAAATGAACTACATGAATATCTGCTTACTATTAAATTCGATATAACTGCCAATCAAGAGCCAGTCTGACATGCTAGATTTATAGTGAAATTTCTACCTATTACTAAATTATATACTACAGCAAACTATTCTATACTTGTGCCAAGTCTGCTTGGCACAAGTCTACTGGGGGAAGAGGGATGGTGAGCTTGGAAAGGTAAGGGTTTGCCTGGGGATGGCTCATGTGGCACAGTAAGAGACACATAGGCAGCAACTCTTTCCATTTCATGCCTGTGAAAGAGCAGCTGCTATTTAGCAATATTGAAAAGCATAAACTCATAGTAATGCTCTTGTCACCTTTTAAAGTTTTTCACTTAGAAAAGTAAGTCTCTAGCCTGAAGCTAACCTGCTAACATATAAAACTAAGAAGTTACATTTAGGGAAAAACCCCCCACATTCTGACTAATGAACATAAAACTGGCAATTTACAACTGGGGATTTGACCTAACCTGAAGCTAGCCATTACGGGCTGCTCTGTAAGGTCATGTTAACCAGTGTGAGCTGACAGGGACAGAAACTGCAGAGCTTGGTGTCTGCAGCAGTTACCTGGGAGCATGGGAGACAGGAGTGGTGTGACAGAAACACACAGGTGGGGCTGCAGGAAGGAAAAAGAGTGTCACTGGTCATGGTTGGGAAGGGTGAGAGGAGGTAGGGAAGCAGTGCCTGTAGTGACCATACCCATTTGTAACATGACTGGAAGAGCTGATAAATGAGAGTAGTTCTGTCTCTGGGGTAAGAAGAAAAACTTATAAGGGAAAGGGAAGGTGAATCTGCTTCTCAGCCTAGGGTTAGGGTTATACCCAGGGTTAGGGTTCAGAAAGCCACAAAGCCCAGAGCTCCAAGCACACTGCAGCTGCAAAAGGCATGCCAAGGGGAACACAGACTGTCAGAACATGGCTCATTCCACAGCTCTCTGCTTAGCACCAGCCTCAGCCCAAGGCTGCTGGGGAGTGGATCCAGGATGCCTAGGAACTGTCCTTTTTCAGATCCAAATAAGATGTTGGAAAGTCCTCCAAAAAAGATGGAATTGTGGCTTGCTGGTCACTGCTAATGAAAGGAATTTGGGGCCTTCTTTTTCTTCCTAGGTGTTCTCTGGTTTGTTACTCCCACTCTGGCTGATCGGGGAAAAAATGCAACCTGTCTTCAGACTCCAGATTATGAGCAGAAATTACTGTGTAAGGAGGTGCTGAACACATGACAAACTGGATCTGTGTGTGTGCCTTGCAAAAGCAATGGGTTTGTAAGCAAATTGAATTAGTGTGAATTTAATGATGCCTTTATTTGTGGGTGCAGGTCATGAACATGAACTGGATTCATATCTTTGCATAGATCTCACACAGAAGGTGAAGTCTAAGAAAAGATAGGGGAAGGAATAAACATTTCTGTAGAGTACCTAAATAGCAAAGGCAGATCAGCTCAAACAAGTGCATATGTGTGTATATATCTATATATAAATATAAAACTAAATATACATACGTACATGTGTATGCACACACAAAGAAAAGGAAGAGAACAGGCTATTAACAAAGAGATGAAGAAAAAAATATTTACAGAAAGTGAGTTCCAGAGAGAAAATAAAATAAAGAAGCCAATCAATACAGCAAATGCTTTAAAGAAGACAGACAAAGCTTCAAACCTGAACCCCTCCATCCCCAAAAACTGGAAAATTATACCATTTAATGAGCAAGGTATTATTAACTGCCATTGAGTTTACTTCAGAAAATGTTGCCAGTCATGTTGGTTCTACAAGCCATTATTCCAGCCAAGAATTCTTATTATTGTAAATTAATAAGTATACCTTAGCTGCAAATAGCCAGATCAGGATGCACTAGAAATTATTTACCTACTTGGTGAGAATAAAATAGATTGAGGACAGTAAAAAACTGTTTAGTCAAAGAGAAGGAAGTCAACAGCAAGTAAAAATAGCAAGGAAAACCACTTAGAATTAATTAAGTTGCTAATTTGCATTTAGCAAAATATTTACAAAAATACTTTGATAAAATAATTACTAGGAATACATAATTAGAATGTGATTACTTTGATCTTGCTGAAGTCAGCAGAAAAATCCAGTTGAAGTGGGACTCCTTCCCGCAGCAGCCTCATTTTTGCTCTCTGGCACTATTATTTTTAAATGTTCTGTCATGAACAGAGCTGAATTTCTCAGTGTGACCCAGCAAGAGAGTCCTTTCCTGGAGCTCAGTATTCAAAGCAGTGGCCAAACAGTTCTGAAGAGATGTAGGCAGGTCTCAATGGCCAGATTTTCATAAATGGCTCATAACAAGCTTCTCTCACAGAATCTGAAAATTTCAGAAGGCTGCAGCTTTCCTGAGAAGAGGTGCACCACAGCCTCCTGAGAGTTACAGCCCTTCTGCCTTGGAGTCAGATCACTCCTAGACCAGCTTCTGCAGCAGTATTTCCTGCTGTTTGTTCTGTCAGCCACTTTTATCATTTGTTAAATGATAAAACTTATCTACTTCTTTCTAAGTGTTTATTTTCTCTTGCTTCTCAAGTCCTTCCTCTACCAACCAACACAAAGAAGTTTCCCCAAGCCCAGAGGTTTCTCTTTTCCATCCTTGTATCATGATTGAAGTAGACATGGGGGAAGTCTCAATTCCAGCGCTGCATTTATTTTTTTTACACTTGTGTACATGTTTATATACTTACTTGTCTGCTATGCATAAAGAACACACAAAACCATGCTTTTTGCAGATTAAAAGCAAACGGTCCTGTGGATTCCCATAAAGTTACTCTATTTTTAGCCAAGAGGTTCTGCTTTTGACTTTCTGCAAGACTGAAACTCAGCCCAAGGGGGGCAGCTCTTGTAAATATTCCACTGAAAAGAGAGATGAACAAAATGGAAGACGGCAATTCTTTTTCCCCATGCCAAAACATAAAATGACTTCGAGGTCGAAGCTGACCTAGCAAAAAGCACAAGTCTTCCACGTGGGGTCTGGGACAGTTCAGGTACAGGACAGCGAACCTGGGAACACGGAGTGTGCTGACGGTGGCCTCCCACCGCCGATGTCTCCATGTGCTTTCTGGTTCTTTTTAAGATAAAAGTACTTGGGGTACAGGCGACAGAAAGTAGGTGTTTTCAGATGGCAAATAAGGTTATTAGAGAGTATTTGGTCCATGTGAACGCACAGCTCTGACGCAGGCAGACGGCCCCAGCCGCACGGGCGGCATTTCCCCGCAGCCCCACGGGGGGAGCCGGCCCTCCCCTCCCCGACCGCCGGGGTGGGATCGGCGCTCTGCCCTCCCCGGGGCAGGGCCGGCGGCTCCGCTCCCGGCGCCGAGCGGAGCGGGGCGGCAGCGGCGGGCGCAGCGCCGGGGCCATGCCGGCCGTGCGGCTGCGGCTCCGGGCCGGCTGCCCCCTGCTCCTGCTCCTCCTGCTCCTCCTGCTGCTGCTGCTGCTGCCGGGCGGCCGCGGCGCCGCCGCCCTCGGCCGGGACGCGGTGCCTTCCCTGCGGAGTGAGTCACGCCTCGGGGTGGCCCGGGGGTGGGGAGCGGAGCGGAGCGGAGCGGCGGGCCCCGGGCACAGCCCTTGCCCCGGCGTGCCGAGCCTGCCGCCGTGCGGGCCCGCCGAGCCCCGGCGAGCCCCGGCGGCTCCGAGCGCTCCGGGACGAGCGGCCGGGGCTGCCCCGCCGGCTCTGCTTCGCGTCCTCACTGCTTCTTATTCCGCTGCCCATCGGAGTGCTCCGTGCACCCGGGGAGATTAGCGGTAGTTTTATTCTCATTTCCAGTAAATCTCAGTTACTTTCTGTGTTATCACATAAGCAGTTCTCTCTGCTTTTTTGGAGGGAAGGAAATGGGAGGTAAGGAGGAAGGAAATGAAGCTATCTTGTTCGCCTAGTTTTGTTACAGCCGTTTATTCCCGATTAGCTGTGTTGAGCCCAAGTAAACAGGAACTTGGAGGTACTGGTCAGCATTTAGCTCTTCATCTGGGGCTGAACATAAGCTCCTGGCTTCTCTTCTAGGAATGCGTTTCCTTTCACCTTGTCCTTGGGTGGAGGGGCATGGATGTAGAGAAGTGGATCTGTTCTAAAGACTGCCCTTCACCCATTCAGTTTCTAAAGCATAGATTACCTCCTTTCCTCTTGGAGTCTCTGGGGCACAGGGTTCCATTGCAGCTCTTCAGCTGCAGGACTTTGGGCACAGACCTCTCCCTGACACCAGGAGCTTTCTAACAAAACCCATCTGAGTGAGCAGCTGTAAAATGAATGATGTAGGCTTGCAAGCTCAGAAGAGGTGAACCTGGAGGCATTCCCAGGCTTGATGTTCCTCCAGTTATCTCATTGCCCCAGCTGAAGACAGAGCTGAGCTGGAGCTCCTGGAGCTGTCACTGAGCCTGCCATCTCTCATGTCTTGCTTCTGCAGTGAGCTGGCTGTTTCCTGGCAGTCTTCAGGCAAGCAAGCACAGCCACAGCTCTCTTGCCAATTTTCTATGTGGGGAATGGAAACCACATTTGGAAGGGGGCTCAAGAATTATGGTCTGGCTGTTTTTGGACAAGTTGCCCCAGAATGAAAAAGGGACGTTATTCACAGAGATCATCCAGATGGGTGGTTTGTGTACACTGGGAAAGAACCTTATCTTTTCTCAGCAGTTACTGCAACTCTTAAGGGCCTTACAGATAAAGGCTTTCAAAGGTTGAGAATCCTTCACCTCTGGGTTGTGGTCTTGCTCCCCTCACCCCAGGAAGGTGCTGTATGGGAGATGCTGTGTGCTGTGGATATAGGTGAACTTTGTTAAACTCACAATCTATGTGTGGATCCGAGTATCCTGGTGAATTAACCTCATTAATCAGAGTTTACTAGTGCTAACATCCCAGTTTTTAGTTACCTAGCAAATTAACAGTGTATTTTCTGGTCAGCAAAGATAAGACTGCTGTTGAAAAGACATACCCATAGTATGAGAGGCAGAAACTCTTTCTGGCCATGTAAATAGAGACACCTGTGTTGCCCCTGGGGGATTGGGTTGGATAAGAAGGGTGAAACCAGTGTGAACTGCAAAACCTCACTGGCTTTCACCTGCTGCCAGTCAGAAGGGCTTGCTCCTGCTCCATCAGACTGCCAATCTCTATGGCCATGGGGGAAACAGCCACTGTTAGCAGTGCCACCTCTCTGTAAGTCATAAGGTGTTTTATGCAGAATCTGTAACCAAAACCTCTCCATAATCCATATCCTCTCTGCTCTGCCTGTTGCATGCTTGTTATATTCTTGAGCTGATGTCCTGTGTGCTTGTTAAACAACACTGTCATGGTGCTGCTTGAAACACCTTTCTTTTTTAGGGCCACACCTAAGCTCTATGCACTAAACTCAGACACAGCATCTGAATGGTCCTCTGCATCTCATATTTCATTTGTGGGCTATGTCAATTTGAGAGGGACTTTTTATTGTCATAGTTAGTGCTTCAGTATGCTAGGTTTAGTGAATTACAGAAACTTGAAAGTATGCAGGGCAGAAATTATCACTGTAAAATTTGAAGGCAAAATGGAAGTGCTGCTCAGGTTCTCAACACATAATCTCCCGAGGCATAAAATAAATATCTCACATATAATGTGAACAGAACTCCTTGGGTTGTTTACCTTTGGATTTCTGGGTGAATCACGTAGCTGAGCTGTTGCAGGCTTACTTTTTGCTGATTTTCAGTTCCTCAGCTGCCCTCTTTTTTTTTTCAGTCTATATGATCAGTTAAACTTTTGCTCCCAAGACATTAAACAGCTGACTTTTTTCACATACTTACAACATGATGTCACATATTTCAGTGAATTTCTGTGTGATTCCAAAAAATCTGGGATGTCAGGCTAGCCCCACAACATCTGCTCTTGTGGAGGGTAGTCACAGATGGCTGAACAGTATGTATCAAATAGGAAAGGCATGGTGGCACTTGGCCACCAGTTCCAATGGTACAGATAAATCCTGCTATTTCTGTGTCCTATTGACAGTGCAACTTATTTTCTTTCTTTGTAGTTGCAGAGTAGAGAATGAATATGGCAATGTCAGTCTTAAAATATTTGGCATTTACTTTAATTGCACTCTCCAATCTACATTGGGAATATTTTCACAGTATACAGCATGACTTGTATTACTTAAACCTTTGCTTCATTACTGCACTGTCTTGGTGACCAGTGGCTTTTTTCTTTAAACATGACTGATGTTTTTGGGCACCTCTTGTTTTTGTTTGAGGTTATTTTTGGCTACCCAACTTGAGAAGTATTACTTGGTTGTATTTTTGTGAGCTTGCACGTAGTTCACATGTTTAGAAAAATCAGCTGGCAGTAAAATTAGACTAGTACTCCTTAGTTTTTTTGAGTGTCTAATGGACATTTTCAGTTTTCTTCCTAAATAGCTGCAATTAAAACGTTTGTCTTTTAATACTGTTTAATCAATTTCAGTATTCTACAGACTGAAAGTTTGTTGTGTTTTCTTCCCCTTACAGATAAAGGGATATTTATTATCCAGAGTGAAAATTCCAGCTTGTGCATTAAAGTGGACAGAGCTGGCCTTGTTCTGGAAGACTGCAGTCAGCTCTCAGAAAAGATGCTGTGGAAATGGGCATCCAACCGTCGTCTTTTCAACATAGGCAGCAGCACCTGTCTGGGGCTGAACATCAGCAAACCAGAGCAGCCCCTAACTATGCTTGAATGTGATTCAACTCAGTACTCATTGTGGTGGAACTGTGATGGAAAAGCATTAGTTGGTGTATCAGAGTTCAAATTAGCAGTTGAAAACAGTAAATATATTGTGGCCAAAAAAAAATCTGCTTCTCAATGGAAACAGTATATGTCCTATGATGAAGACCTTTGTGAACACCCATTTCAAGGTAAGAATAAAACTTGGCCATAGAAGCGTAGATAGGAAAAGTTTCAGAAGTTCTGTTGGAGGGAGATCAGGTGCTTATGATCCCTTCCAGTCTCTAGTGTGGTTTGGGCCTCAAAGTTTGTGGGGTTTTTCATGTGCAGTGGTTGAGATGATCACACAATTGTGTGTGTAATCTTTTGTTAAATTGACCCCCAAACCCACCAGTATTCTTGCAAACCAGGAAATGCTTATTTCAAACCACCTTTAAATTAAAAGGGTTACTAAGGATTTGCTGTTGCCTGTCCTGCAGCTTCCATTATCAGATAAACCCAGAGAGAGATAAGAAAGGATTTGGAGTTCCTGTCACTGAAAATCAGATTGTGTATGGACCAGTGTCTGCAATGTTCAGCACCTGGACTCTGAACAAGCCAAACTTTGAAACAGAGATCAGAAGTTTGATAAGTCCTGCTGAACAACCAGTGAAGGTGTAGGAATGTACATCATGATCCAGGTCTGAAGACCTGAACAGTTTTCTGTGTTTAAGGACTAAGATAAACCCACCGACTTCAAACAGCAACAGACAGCCTGTACCTTTACCCTTTCCTCAGCATTTCTGTAAGAGGGAGAGACCTGGTGTTTGCACACTGTCTCAGACTGAAGTTGTTGATTTCCCCACTTGAACTGGGTGTTTGGGTTCCAGATCTGGTCTTAGTGGTTTCTCCTGTAGATGTAGCTCAGCCTCTGCTCTCACCAAACTCCTTCTTTGGAACTTGTGATAACTGGGAAAATACTACAGTGCCCAACCTATTTTCTAAAACTTAAGGGAATTCATACTTAAGACCAGATGGAAAAATATATAAATCCATGAAAAGTCATACACATTTGCCATGTACACACAGCGAGATGAAAGTAGATGTGGTTTAGCCCTATTACAGCAACATCTCAGAGAGGTGAGGAGAGGATCAGCATTAGGCAGGTACTTCTAGCCTAGTTTTAGGACCAAAGTATTGAATAGTGTTGGCAAAATCTCTTTCAGGTTCTGTTTTCTACCTTCTACCACTACTCATGCACATGCAAAGGCAGCCCAGCCTGTTAGTCCACCAAGCAAGGGGTGTGAGGGATAGCTACCTTCAAAATAATAAATATATACATATATATATATGTAACTGTGGTAAGAGGTCTGTAGCAATTGAATTTGGTTTCTTGCCAGGACTAAGATAATCCCTCCATGGCTGGTAGCATTGTAGCAGGCAGACAGAAAAGCAATCCTGATTTATTTTTTGACCTGTTCCATGTATTTTCTATTCATTCACATCAGAAGGGGATTTACAATGTGTAAACTGCTCTTTTATATGTGCACAGCCAGCCATTAACTCTGGAAACCTCTAGGAACCTGGCAGTAAGTATTGATTCTGTAGTTGAAGGACTTTAGTCTTAAAGCTGTCAATGTGGAATCTTTGATAAACAATTTCATTCAAAGAGTGATTGTGGTTCTTTGACCTTTTTGAGAAGCTCTGAGGTTTAGGAAACACTCACTAAGGTAAAGCTGTTACAGCTTTCAGTTGCACTGGATTCTCTCAATATTTTGGTCCTCAAAGCACAATAGGAAAATATTTAAATATTTTGTAAGGCATTGATTGTGGCAACAGATATATGGAGCATCAAGACTTTAGCTATGTTATTATTCTCTACAGGATAAAAACTTCTTTTTAAAAGTCTATTTAGTATTCCTTTGTGTTGTACATTTCCATTCCCAAGGAATGATAAAGAGATTGGAAAACACATTAGAAATCCGCTTTATAAAGAGTGGGAGAAGCAGGAGAATAATGTTAAATTACTTATCTGTCATAGACTAATAAATAAGTAGAATTTGCATCTGAGTGTATACTGATTTAACTAATTGTTGTTTCATGTGGTTGTTCTGAAATGTAGATGCTGACTTTGTGTTAATTGATCACATTTTGGGGTCTGTGGTTTTGTTTGGGATTTTTTTTGTTAAGGGAGTAAGTTACAAGAATGTGCCTCAGTGACAAATTTCATAAATTATTTCCACATTCTATTTACTGAAATTATGCTGCTCACACTTGTAATGCTCTCATCAATTTTAAATTAAAATTTAAAAGCCACTTTAGACATTTTATTTTTATCACTGCTGCTAAATACAGGAATAATGACATACGGGGGCAAAAAATTTTTTTGTGGTCTGCATTCTTTTAATCTCCGCATTTTTTTTTTTCCAGAAACATACACCTTGCTTGGAAATTCTTTTGGTTTCCCATGCGTTTTTCCATTTAAATATAACAACAAGTGGTATCATGAATGTACCAGAGATGGAAAGGAATTTGAGTGGTGTGCCACAACAACTCACTATGAACAAGAGGAAAAATGGGGGTTTTGCCCAAATGCTGGTAAGATGTTGCTTGTCTTCTCTCTCCCCCCTCCAAAAGTTTGTTCTTTATTAGTAATACTAGATACAGTCTGATTTTGGATTACTTCCCTTCTGTTAGAAGGGAATGTCTTTTTAAAAAGCTGGGTTTACTCAAGGGAGACTTGAATAAATTTGTTATAGTTCATCATTTGACCTTTGAGACTCAAAGTCCTCATCACAACAGCAAGACCAGCAGAAGGACCTTATTCTGTGCAGCCCACTGACCTTACCCTGCAGCCAAAGCCCTCTGTCCTAGTGATACACAGGCAGCTGGTGTGGAACACATAACCTAAGGGCTGCTCTTGCAAAGTCACCTTCTGCTTTGGACTGCCTTGCATCTGGCATATTCCTTTTCTTCTGTGCACTGCTTGGATATGCCTTGGGCCTAAAATACTAAAAAGCAATAGCTTTAAAAATTCTTGCTGTTGAAAAGATTTTGGGTGTATAATGTTTGTGAATATTTCAGCTTCTTGTGTAAGTAAGCAAAATAGTGTCTTCTGTCAGTAGAAGTGGTTTGGAAAAGCCTTTCCTGCTCAAGCTACATTTTAGATTTCTGTTCAAAGCATCTTAAAAACAGCTGTAAATGTGTCTCTGTAGTGAGTATTTCTGGGCAGCCGTTAAAATAGATAGTATTTGTAGCCTTGCTTATCCTTTTTAATTATAGGAAGTTTATTCTTTTGAGTACAAGGTCCAAGGAGATCCAGTGAGTGTTGCCACAAGTTGGGTGAGGTGTTCACAGTTTGTATATTTCAATGTTCGGCTTTCGAAACAAATGATTAGCCAGAATAAATTAAAATGTAGCTGTGTTGGCTTCAAGAGAGTTGTGAAAATCACCACCAGCTGCGGACCAGCTCCTGAGTGTTTTATCAACCATACGAAATTTGAAGCAACATTTTATTTCATTAGTGCCCTATTTCCCTGTTTGTGTTAACAAAGTAACAGAAAAGACAATCATAACCGTGCTTCCATTGGGATACTGCTGTCATTAATTAATTAAATTGTTCAAGGTGTTGTGTTTCTGATTGGTTTGGAGTCTTGGGCAGCTGGTGACAAATCTGTTTCTGAGTAGAGAGTGGCTGTGACATCTTTTGGAAGAAGAACCCCAAGACACACATCTGCTACCAGTTCAACCTGGCGTCCGTGCTGAGCTGGCGCGAGGCTCGGGCTGCCTGCCAGCTGCAAGGAGGGGACCTGCTCAGTGTCACCAGCCCCGACGAGCAGGACTACATAAGTAACTTAAGCAGTGAGTAGACATTGCTCTGGGGACCTTGTAGGAAACCTGTAGTTAGATTTTCTCCTTACCTTGCAAAGGGATAAGCTTTGGAGCCTAATACCCTGTGTGATGTCTCTCTCATTGCTGCTTTGGGGCTGTGTCGTGTCACACACCTCAGCAGAGCTGTTTGAAAGAGCAAGGATGAAGGTAAGTCCCCACCTTAATAAACTGAAGTGCAGAAGTGTTGGTGTTACATGAGGGTGTCATTTTCTCCATTCTCCCTCCCCACAGAGATTCCCATTCATCTTGAAGCTGTGGTTAGGGAGAGTGTTTGTGTACTTTGGAGAATTATACATGTGTTTACCTCCTCTGCAGTGTACCTTGGTGTCCCTTTCTCCTGCTAAATTTTCCTTGTAAGCTAGACTTCACTAAATGGGAATGATAGGAATATTTCTGCAGGCTTAAAGTAAATGTCCAGTATGGAAAAAATACCGGCTCTATAAATATATGTTACTCCTTCTCTGACAAGCAATTTGCTTTTCCCCTTGGAGCAAATGTCTCAAACTGTGCAGAGCCTTCTGAAAGCGAGGATTTAATGGATGTTTTAGTGTGAGTGGAGAAAATCAAGTGGAGGAATGGGTGGTGGAGCTCTGATGCAAAGGTTGCCTCAGATTTCTTGTTCATTGCTTCCCACTATTGCTGGTTTTCAATTGAAGTATATAAGCTAACAGGAAGTTTTTAAAATTATTTCATTGGCTTTTTGATATGCCTGCAAGGCTGTAAAGGTTTCTGAAAGTTGTTTGGTTTATGAAAAGCTGAAACAGGCCAATGTTTATGTAAACAGGCTAGCATTTATGTAGCTGCTTGTTTTAAATTTAACTTCTAAGGTCAGCAACAACTTGTGCAGGAAGGGTTTGCAGAATGAGTGGCTTTTGAAGAATTTCAGGTTTCTGAGTTTATTCCTTTTCATCTCTGTGTTGATTAACCAAGTAACTGACTTTTTCTAAGGACAGAAAAAAAAGCCAACCAGCCTGAACTTTCTGAAGACTGCTTTGAAGTTTTGTTTTATTCAAATTGTAACAAGTCAGGACAGCAGGTCTATGCCTATAGATATTTTAAAGCTTGGGGAAAGCAAGCAGTATTACTTTGTTTATTTTTTCTGTTTCAGGTCAGTTAAATTCCACAGACATGATGCTGTGGATGGGCCTGAATCGCCTGGATGAAGATGCTGGCTGGCAGTGGTCAGATGGAACACCACTCATGTTTGTGAACTGGAGAGCAAGTACTTGATGTTCCTTTTGCATATGTTATAGCCCCATAATTATATGCTGTCTATATCTGCAGCTTGGTACAGCACTGCTGTTCCCACAGCTATGTTTGAAAGTTGGATTAAGTTAATGACTGCGCGTTTTTTTGGTAGAAGTATTTATTCATATTCACAAACTGAAAGCCTTTCTATGGATATAACATCAAGTGAGACCTATCTCTTCAAAGCATGAATGATCTAGTAATTTTGTACTTTTAAATATGTTTTGAGGTTCCAGTTGCATTTTGAAACTGTAGCTACGTTCATGGAGAAAAGGAGTTTCAATTTGTTTATGTTAACAAGCTAATTACCATTAGCATATTAACGTGAGTTTAGTGACTTGGTTTGCTAAATTTTGAAGTCTGTCCACCAGCAATTATAGACACTTGAGCTTGTTTCAGCCTCTCATCTGAGAGCAGCAGCCAAGGAGGCATTGCCACACACTTAGTTCATGGTAAATGTTCAACTGCCCATAGTACTAGCATAATTACTAAAAACTTGGGTATGCAGGGATGATTATACATTAATTGAAGTAGTTGCAGAGAACCTTAAAAAAACATTTTACAACTAAGAACTGATTTATAATTTTGTGCTTCTCAAAAATGTGTCTGCAGATGTCTCTGATAACCGTTATAAAGAAAATCATTGTGCGGTGATTAATCCAAGATTAAAGTATGGCTGGAACAGTTATCTGTGTGAATCTGGATTGCCTTTTGTATGCAAAAAATATTTAAATAAGACAGAGCATGAAACACTGGGTAAGTGTCTCAGTGTTACTGTATCCTATTTGTGGGTGTGCAAGGCGAGAAAGAGAAGCCACCTGGCTAAAAAGTCAGCAGAACAGGGTCACAGCTGCACTGAATGTGTGGGTTTGCTAGTTTAAGTTGAACACAACTTACTTTAACTGATGTAATAACAATTTCTTCTGTTTAAATTCAGTCTTTGAAAACATGTTAAGAGCCTTAGAAAAAACAATTTTAATACAAAAAATATTTACTTAATTCCTTAAACCATCAGTATGCTCATTCCCTTTTATATTATAATAGCAGCCACACTTAAGAGTTGCAAAATAGGTTTTCAGTGTGAATGGAATTAACCAGTGGCACACAGAGAAGAAAGCTGTATAAATGCAGCACAAAATTTGCAGGGTTTTTTATGATATGCTATGTTTTTGATATGCCAAAAAAGTGTTGTACATATCATTCAAGTGTTTATACAATGAGTATAGGATATATAGAGCGTAGAATGTCTCAGGCTCCTGTTCTGTGAGGAAGTTAAAAACAGGGTTTAGTTTACTCTAACATAAATTTTTGGTTTTGTAACAGCTACTTACATGAGTTTAGCTCCTTCCTGGTAACTTAATGTTTAGCAGCTTGTTTCAGATAGTGAGGAAAGACTATCCAAACTTTCTGTAAGTAATGCATCTGAAAAAGCTTTATCTGTCTTTGAACCAGGTTCAGAGGTAATAAGGGAGATAAACTGTGTTTTAAACTGAATTAGTGTTTGCACTAGTCCAGCAGCCTGAATGGTTCAATCATCAAATAAAGTGGAAGAAATTTCAGTTTGCTTGGTAGGTGATGATCCGTAGAGCAGGTGTTTTGGCCTCCTTAAGTCATCTTGGAAAACTCTGTTTTCAGCATTTTAAGGTTAAAACAATATCTCTGAATGTGTTATGAACATTGCGTAAGCTTGGCAATTCTGTCTAATGTATATGAACCTTTGTGTGCTCACTTGAAGATACATGGCAGTATCATGCCACTCGTTGTGACGCTGGCTGGTACCCACACAATCGCAACTGCTACAGACTGCATGAAGAGCAGAAGAGCTGGAACGATGCTTCTCTCTCATGCCAGAGTGAAAACAGCAGGCTCATCAGTTTATCCTCCATGGCAGATGAAGAGCTGCTCCTTAACTTGCTTGAAAGTGGTGAGTTTGGGGAGTTTCAGTGTGCAGGTGTTTCTTGAAACGTTTTGTGATGCTCTTTTGTGCAGCTCTTTAACTTGTTACCATCTAAGCACTATATTACGTTACACACCCAAATGATGTTGGCAAAAAAGAAATCACGTTGCATGCCCATTCTAGGAGTCTTAAAAATGCATAGTCACCTTTTCCAATAACCATTCTTAAAATAAAGATATGACTCCACAAAGCAGACACAGTGAGGCCATAGTAAACATGCTAGCTTTTGTCTTTTCCTGCTCTTGCCTGGTTCCTTGCAAACTGTTGCAAAATATACTAGAGCTGTGCTTAGAAGCAAAACCAATCCAGTGTGTCTTTGGCTTGCAAGCTGGCCTGATCCACACTGCAAAATTGCTGCTGTTACTACGAGGGCAGAGTCCCCTTTGATGCCAGCAGGGTGTATCAAAGCAGTTCTGCTAGTTCACGTTGTCCTGAGAGGCAGCACAATTACACAAGGAACTTAATGAACAAGACCTCTTTGATGCAGCAATGCATTTGTTGTCATAACAGCAGCAAAGAAAAGTGAGTGTTTTCTGCCTGCCGCTCACACCAGTGTGCTGACAGAGCTGCACAGTTTGGTTTTGAGTTTTTCTTGCAGAGCTGGAGCAGTGTCATGTGGAGATTTGGAGATTAACTTCCATCATCTTCCTCACCTCTTTTAAGACCCTCCATACATAACAAATACCGTTATTTACAGGATGCTGTAATGTATATATGTAACTGTTCTCAACTCGAATTCAGCTTCAGTCTGCTGCTTCTCTCCAGCCTGCTTCAGGCTTCTCTTCAGGAGAAAGGCTTACATGCCTGAAAGCCTGAGTGCTTTTTCCCCTGTAGTAGCTGGTAAAATAAGACTTTACATCCAAATTCAAGCCTTGTCTCTCCTTTATCTGTCAGATACTGGCTACAACTGTGCTCTCACTGCACCCTATAACTCTAAGAGAAACCTAAAGCTGAGTGTGCCATGGAAAATTATATGAAGAAATATTTCACTCCCATGACAGTTTTTCTTCCCCATACACTTCAAGAAAGTGCATATGCTCTTAATTTGTATTTTTTTTAGGATTTTAAAGCATATTATCATGTATGTTGATTCTGTTTTTGAAGTTATTTAGCTTTCAAGAGCAGTAGAACATAGTCTCATCAGTAAGTTTTCCTAAAGTTTATACGGCTTTTATTTTTTTCCTGAAAGAATGACATTCCTATAAAAATCCCATTAATAACTTTTAATGATGGTGTCATGTTAGAGGAAAAACAGGTTTTATCAACTTCACCATTAAAATCTGAACTCACTTATTCTTTTACAGAAAATGTAACAGAGACATGGATTGGATTATACAGTAATAACACCCCTGTTCTTTTTGAGTGGTCAGATAGCACCCCAGTAAAATTCTCTAACTGGCACAGACAAGAACCCAATACCTTTCAAAGAACAGGACAACTCTGTGTTTCGGCACAAGGACCTGTAAGTTTTCTTTTTAAAAGAATTAGGCACTTTTGTTTTAGATCATAGTAATTTTATTTCTTGCTGTGCAAACTTTTTTAAACCATGACCTGGAGCATGACTTTGTTTTTGATTCGTAATGTATTCATGTTATGATAAATGCAGTACAGCCTTTAGAAACCAATGCATTCTTCAGTACTGATGCACAGAAAATCACAGATTTTGAGCTTACTTTCAATAAAAAGTACTACATATATAAAGCCTGGCAAATGGAAGAAAACAAGTATGAGTGGGTATTTTGATAAAGTAATTTAAAATTCAAGTAGTGTGTATCATAATTTATGATGCATAAGTTCTTGTCTTGAAAGTTTCAAATTTATGTTTTGAAAAACTTTCAGCTGTGCCTGTATTATCTTTGTGTAAATGTCTATAAATTTTATGGAGTATCTTTCAAAACAGTAGTCTAGGTCTAAAAGAAATATAGAAGTTGATAGCAGGAGATTGATACCAGATGAGTTAAGGGTTGTAAAACAGGAAAGGATGTTAAAACAACACTGTCCTGTCTTGTTGGTATTCATGGCAGTGTCTATTCTTTTGTAAAGTGGTCACGCATTTACTTTACTTTTGCAATTAACATAACTTAAAACTAACCAATACATGGCTTGCATAAGTAGCACTATAATTTAATTTTTTTTTGCAAAGTATGTTTTGTCTGAGTGTGAAAACTGTATCAAGAGTTTCTGTTGTCTCTACAGTAGTGGGTCCAGGTTGCAGTCTTTAACTTAAGGGGAAAACCAAGACAATTACAATGACTGGGAAAACTCTGTTCCTACTGGAAACAGAAAATAGGACTTTGGAACAATGGGGGGTTTTAGATTCCAAAATTGTATTTTACTCAGTTTGCAAGTGTAAACAAACAAATGAAAATGTAAAATACAGAGGAAAAGTAGGTGTGAGATAAAATTTTTCAAGCCTTATTTTTGGTATATGTCCAGTGTGTACAGATGTGTGAAAATTCTATGATACCATGTTTGTAATATCTTAAGTAAGGACTGTTCAAATACAGAGATTAATCTCACAAAGATCTGTGATAGCTAGAAAGAAAATTGCTCTGGCATGGCCATGGTGTTAGTTAATTAAGATGCTTTACATCCTGAAGACTGAGTGAAAGAGACAAACCCATTTGTATGATTGATTTTGGATGTCCTGCTGACAGTGTTGGTAGAAATAAATGAACCATCTAAGGATAAGTAAATGGAGTGATAAAAAATACTTTTTTTTGGTGAAGAATTAAAAGAGGAAGAGAGAGTGTGATCTAATGTTTGTATAGATATACATGAGAATATGTGTATATATGGAATATACTCTCTTTTATTCCTTAGGAAGGACATTGGAGGATTAAAAAATGTGAAGACAAATCTTACTATATCTGCAAAAAAGCAGGGGAATTTAATAGTGTCTCTCCAGAACTGGAATCAAATTGTCCAGAGGTATGTGGGTTTGTGGTTGTTTTAGAACTATATTAATGACACAGAATTATATAGGTAACCTCTAAATACAGCTACAGAACATATGGATGCAAATAGATAATTTTAGGTCTTCATATTAAAGACGTGGCATGTTTTTCTTGGAAAAATCACATTGTTTACTTTAAAAGTATGTAAACTAAATTTCAATGTAAAATTAAAAGCCTTTCATGGCTTGTTGTTTCATCAGTGATTGTGACCCAAGTTCCTATTTCTTTCTAGATCAAAAGTGAAGCCCTTTTGTCCACCATCTGTGCAAATAATGGCTGTTATATGATGCCTCATCCCACACATGGTTTTCATACATTGAAATGGAATGTCAGGGTGAAAACCTACCGGTTTCATTGACATGGAGGGTGAACTCTTCCACTTATACATTTGCTTTCAGACACAAATGGGAAGGAGCACAGATGTCTAACTAGGAGATTGAATCATATTTTCAGACATTTAGGCTCTGTGTTCTGGTAGTAAAAGGAAGCGTGTTAAAATATGACCTTAGTTTGTTCCTTTTCATAGTGTGGAAAGAGGAAACTTGTTGAATTTCTGTTATATTCAAAACTGTGGAGGAAAAAAAATCTCCCTTTTCTAAGATGCTTTATTATTTACCTCATTGTTTTCCTTTTTTTCATTTCCTGTCTTGTTTCTTGGGAAATGAAGAAATGCAACCAGTTCAGCTGAATTTTAAGAAGGTTGAAGCTGAACTGTTTGGAGTCAGATGCAGTCTTTTTCCAGATGTAGTGTCCAGATCCAGAGTTCTTGTCATACCATTATGGACATTACTGCTTGATTCCAGCTTAACATTTCCAAAAGTTTAGGGTGACTGCATTTATTTTATTTGGACCAATGTATTTTGTCACTCAAGAATTTTGTGTGTTGTTAGCCTAAGAAAGGTTTGTCACAATCCTGACTGGGTGAAAAATGTGCAGAGCATCGAGGTTTTCTTGACAAGCTGTAGTCATCGGTTTGAGAGTACTTCAACTTCTTCTTAATCCCTTGCCCCTCAGGATTAAGTCTTGAGATATTGAGCCACTGGTCATAAGTATTTAGACCCACTCCAGCAACTTCTACTCAGGATAAATTTCTGCTTCTTGGTGTTTCACACCCTGTAAAAACATTTGCTGAACCCTCTTACAGTCCCTTGGCTATGATCCTTTTCTTTTTAATGTGAAAAAAGTTACATTCAGTTGATCTAAAGATTAAGAGAGTGTATTATCTCTTTATCCTCTTGCTTATTTAAAACAGTTAATCATAAATCCAAGCAGTTTTGCTGCAGGAACTCATGCCAGCAGAACTTATGCCTGTCCAGGTGGTGTCTTTTGGACACCCTGGGGTGAATGAAGTAAAAGACTAATAATGAGATGAAATGAGGCAGGCTGACTGTGGGCACAGTGTTCTGGCTCATCTGATATCCACATTTTCAGTGACCTTGAGGGTGACTGCTCTTCAACCATGGTAGGAAAGGAAAGATCTATCGGGATGCCAGGGATCATCAGACAAAAGGGGGCCAAGTTTTTAACAACTATACAATAATTAACAATCTATAAAATAATGTTCATTTCTTTTAAGGGATGGGAAAGACATGGTGGATATTGTTACAAAATCGACAGTACCCCTCGAAGTTTTGAACATGCTTCCAGTGGTTATTTCTGCCCACCTGCACTTGTGTCAGTAACAAACAGGTAGTTAATCCTATTAGACAGTGTGAAGATACCTCTAACAAGAGCTATTCTAACTTTATAAAGTGTTGCATGGCAAAACATATCACCATTGTGAAATAATAATTGCTTGGGAGGTGAGCATAATTACTAACATCGGCTAAAATCAAAGCTGTGCTTTGCCTTACTTTTTAATTGAAAAGAAATTTAGTAAAAGGCAACTGTTAGGCTAATAAACACTTGTAGCGATGTGCACACTTGGGCATGCAGAAATTATTTCTGCAGGGGTATGTAACATCTTTAAGAAACTTTATTGGTGAACTTGGAGGGTGTACGGAAAAATAAAAATATTTTTATAGTTTAAAAAATACAAAATTTTAATCCAAATCAATTAATGTTTTATAAATGTTTCTATTTATGTATTTATTTTTTGTGGTTTCTCAGCAAATAGGGTAAGAGAGTAAATGTTTGAAAGCATTTGTCGCTGTTTTCCCATGCCTTATTCTTATTTGCCTTTATTCCAGCTTTAGCAAGAACTTTCTCCTCTACAGATGTCCAGATGCTTGGGTTTTCCCTGCTCCCTTTGTTATTTACCCTTTATGCTGGCTTTCCATTAAAGTTTGACATGCTAAGAGATAAAAGACATTGATACTTTAACTGCTGCATATTTATTGTTAAAAACCAAAACCTAAATAACAAAAAAAATCCAACCCCAAACCCCAAAAATACAAGGAGGAAACATCTGCTCCCTTTAGACCAGGGGAAGTAACCCCCAGCAATCAGATAAATAGTAGGTGGGTATTTTAGGAAACCACTGGCTACCCTGCATAAGGATTTACATCAGTGGGAATTTGCTCTGCCCAGTGGCTCCAGGACTGAGCACAGGGTGTGCAGCACTGAGCTGTAGTGTGACGAATATTCAGGGGGAATAAGGGACAAGTTCTTGCAGCTGAGCATGGGCAGCCCAAGTGTGGCAGGGAGCTGAGGGCATGCTGCACATCACTAGAATCATGTCATCTGTCTGTTTCTGCTTTTTTTATTTTTTCACTTCTCAGTGTAGCCATCACTAATTATGATGTTATTTCCCAGTTCCAGTTAGACCGGTAGCAAGGAGTAGCAAAAGCATGTTAATTTAGTGGTCTTGTTAAATTACTGCTGGGGTTTGTTGTTCTGGAGTGAAAACTGCAAAAACTTTCCAGTTACTGATCCTAAAATATTCATTAAATTGTAGAAGAAGGAGGGTAGAAATAAAAAGAGGGCATGCAGAGGAAATGAAAATAAATACAGGTTCTGAGTCACTGACAGTGTTACAGATACTGTAACACTGATCACATTGCTGCATTCCATTTTTTTGCATTAATGTCATCCTTATATTTAGCCATCCTTTCCAGAGTTTGTGTAACAATTATGTCAGAACTAATTGCATTTAAGTGAGAATTGGATTACTATATGCAGCAGTTATAACTTGCAAAAAGGTGTGTATCTCTCACATAACTTCAGTGAAGAAATCAAAGAAGAAAAAAGTGACTCTTGGTAGTCAGTTCAGCTGGTGCTTCAGGTCTGGTTTCTTAGTGCTGGTTTGTGTGTCTGCTGGTTTCAGTAGGACACTTCTGTGCAGAGATTTTTCTTTTCTTTCTTCTGGAGCCTTTTCAGACCCCACTAACATTTTTCCTTCATACATGGAGTTTCGTGTTTTAATTTGTGCGTCATTAATGCATTCTGTCTTTACATCTTGCAATTCAAGCATTGAGGTTATAAGATCTGATTCTAGTGTTTCTTTTCTGTGCTCAAGTGCTGAAAAAATAAGGAAAATTGTGGTTTGTGCTACAGACTTGTGCCTAAAGTTCCCCACAGCATTCTGTAAAAAAATTAAGTACTTCCATTATATCATTCTCTTCTGAGAAAATTTAAATAATGTCATGAGAGCTATTCAGTGAAATACCAATTTACCTGTATTATTCTAAAACCTTTGTTGTGATTATTTTATTAAGGTTTGAACAAGCTTTTATCAACAGCATGATCCGCAGCATGGCAGAATCTGAGAGCGCTTACTTTTGGATAGGATTGCAAGACCTTAACAACACAGGAGAATACTTTTGGCTCAGTACAGCAGGCAAGAATCGCTCTGTGAGCTACACAAACTGGAACAAGTACCAGCCACGTGAGTAGCATGCTGGTGAAAAATGCAAAGGCTTGGAAATGGAAACTGGGAGGGTGCTCACTCCTCCACAGCACCAGTGGCTTAGCAGGGACTGAAGAGTCCCAGTCCTTTCCTCCCTGCCTGGCCAAGAGGGCAGAGAGATAAATTTACATCTGCTGTTGGCTCTATAACCTGAAGCTGCCCACAGTCAGGCCCTCCTTACAGACACAGCTAATCCCTGAAATTCTTATTTTCCCATGAGGTGTTTTGCATACATTCCTTTATGAACTATAATACATTTGTTGCATAAATCAGGTTTTTTAAAGAATGTCAAGAACCAAACTTGATGCTTTCCATACATTTCTTCGTGAGTTTTTCAAGGTCTTCCTGAAACTCCCAGCAAAAGATCCTAGAAAATCATTAATTTCATTCAGTAACAGTTTGAAATTGGCATTCTATATGAAAAATAGGCCAGAGTTTGCCAGAAACATTTCTGTGAGTAACAGTGTGGAGATTTCTAATTCCTCTTCTTCCCCTTTAGTTTGATCTTGTTTGTTTCATAGTAATTCTTAGGAAAATATTCCTAGGGAAAAAAAAAAGAAAATATGAAACAGTTGTTCAACCTTTGAAGTATAAACCACCAAGCAATACCTGAAAACAGAGACATATTTATAAAGATGCTCCGTTTCATTAGTGGCTCTCTGATTTGGACTCTTTGCATTTACTGTTTTACTACTGCATTTTGCAAAAGTAATGTTTTTAATTGCATTTCTTCTCCTGCATTTTTTGAGAGGAACTGTTTGTCCTGGTTCATTTTACAAGCTCAAGCCAGCCAAGAGAGGCTTATAAATTGGCTGCTGACCAAAGAATTTGCTAGTTTTGTAAGTTCATTAAGGTTTTATCCAGAAACCCATGTTAATAAAACAGCAACTTGACCAAAGAAATCATGAAATTCAGATGTTTTATTCTGACATTCAGCACTTACTCCCATGTCTAGGTCATTCTGGAGGATGTGTGGCTATGCGAGGGGAGCACCCTGTTGGTTACTGGGAGGTGAAAAGCTGCGAGAATTTCAAAGCAATGTCATTGTGCAAGCAAAAAGTCAATTCTTATGAAGAACCTGAACTTACTTTTCAGAAATATTCGAGTTCCTGCTATTTTGGATGGGAGTCAGAACCTAATCTGCTCAACTGCTACAAGGTACATGTCATACTTGCTTTGAGTTTTTCTGACTCTATATCGGCTTAAGGATATGCTGTTCCTAAAACACTTTTGATGAGGCATTATTTCTTTCACTCGACAAACACAAATTTCCCGTTACCGTCCTGTACTGCATTTAAAAGTGAGAGAAAGTAACAAGAATCAGAGCTATGCTTGAAATATACCTGGCTTTAGTTTGGAAAAACTATAACTAATATTTGATTTTTATGGGTTTCTGAAAAAGCTGCTCTCTAAAATGAACTACATTTATGACAAAGTTTATTTTATTGCAGATATTTCACAATGAAAAAGTTCTGATGAGAAGAACATGGGATGAAGCAGAAGCGTTATGTCAAGATTTTGGAGCCCATCTTGCTAGTTTTAGCCACATCTATGAAGAGACATTTTTAAACAATTTATTATATACCATTTTTGATAGGTAAATATATCTTTAACATTAACAAGATTTATCATAATCATACTAACCTACAATTGATGTTTTGCCATCCTCTTTACTAGTGTCCAAAAAAGTCCGTACTCTAATGTGAACTAAAAAATGGGTGAGATGCATCAGCAGCATCACAATGTGATTCATTTTGAAGATGAGCTTTGTGGTAAATGTTGAGCAGCTGTTGTTGTCAAGGTGGTGTTTTTGTGAATTAACATTCCTCGTTGAAATGGAGGTTCTACCATTTTAATCCTATTTTAAATGTTTTCATCTTGTAAAACATAATCTAACATTTTAGTAGGAAAGCAAATTTTACTTCAGGGATACTAAAAAGTTAAGAAATGTATTATGGAATGATATATTGAATTCAAGAAGAAATTAATATTAATATGTGTATTTGTACTATTAAAAATTATTTCTGAAATGGCTAAGGAAAAAGTGCATGAGAAATGTTATTTTCTTTGTTTCTGTTATAGAACAGAAGAGAGACAGTTCTGGATTGGATTTAATAAAAGAAGTGCACTTTCTGGAGGGACGTGGCAGTGGTCTGACAGAACACCTGTAACTATCTGTTTCCTCTGTATTTCAGTAACCTTTCAAGTCACAGCTGAGCATATGTTGAACTGAGGCAAAGGCTTTCAGATGTGGGCAACTGCTGTTAATCATATAAAAAAGTTGTTAGGTTTCATAGCTATTCACTTATTTTTATGAAGAAGAAGTCTGATAGTTGGACAGGACTTTGGGAGAACATGACTATGGACCCTATTATTTGTATTTTACCATCATAATTTAGGCAGTCCTCTAGTTGTTGCTTCGCTGTTCCTGTTGTACACACATGTCTAAACCATTCCCTTTTCTCCATGATGAGGTTTTTAAATGCCTCATCTCAGGCTGTCAGTGAAAGAGAATCAATGTGCTGTTTTCAGGTTGTATCTTCATTTTTGGAGGACAAGTATCTTGAAGATGACTCAAGAAACTGTGGTGTGTTCAAAGTAAACAGAACAGTCTTTCCAGCACACTGCAAAGAAAAGCGTGAATGGATATGCAAAATACCAAAAGGTAGAATGTTAATTATCATGCACTGGCTGTTATACACATTACTTGCAATTTAGTAGAGACAAGACAAAATATCTAAAAGTCTCCTTTTTAGCAACCTCTGGAGTTCTCACTGGTCTTCTGCATGAAATCATGGCAAAGCCAAATGGGTTATTCCACTTAGGTTTGTTGTCCAGTTAACAGATCTAATGTGAACAGTCAATTTAAAAACATACAGCAAGATTACCAGTTAATTGGAAATACCCATTCAAAGTCGTTATTCATAAAAACGACTGTAAATGTTTTTTAGTGAGCACAGCAATTATTTTTATTCCACTTTAAGGTTTATCTCCTTTTTATCCCTGAACAAGAATAGCAATATTCTTAATGATTTTTCGTTTGTACTTTTTTTTTTAGGTGTCAAACCAATGAGTCCAGTTTGGTACACAGCTGGTATGAAAATATTTTCTTTTTCTCATTTTGAAACAATATCACTTGGAAATACAATTTAAGCTTTTGTTAAAAATAAAATAACAAAAATATTCTATGTTGAAAATGTACAGTAAGGAACTCTGTAGGATCTATTTGTTACAGATCAAATCTGCCACTGTTGTTTAGGAACACCAGAGCATCAGATACTGCTCTTGATATTACTGCAGTCTCAGGGGATAGAGTATCATGAAAAAAACCAAAGTCATACTCCATTTTATGTCACCACAAATTGATATGTTAAATATGGTTCTGCTGTTCTTAGTGGCATATTTGTCCTCTGACATGTGGTTGCAGGCAGGCCATGGGGGTAAAAAAAGTTGAGACCTGAAATGAGTTTTTTACCCCTGCACACCACTGACTCTTTTTCTCATTTTCTAGAACTGCCCTGGTCATATTATCAAGGAGCAGAATATCTTTTCCATGTCAGCCCTGCAGAGTGGGAAACCTGTAAGTTTGTCTGTGGCTGGCTTCGTGGTGAATTGGCAATAATAAATTCTTCTGGTGAACAAACCTTTATTCAGAATAAAATAAGGAAGGTAAGAACTAGCACCCCTTTTAAAAAATAAACCTTTAGGTGGTAACTGGCTATTTTCTGCTGTATCTTTCAGAGAATCTGTCCTCTGTTATTCCAGGTAGAATCCAAAGGACATTTTACTTTAGAAATAATGTTCTTGCTGTCTTCATTTCCCATATCTCTCCCTGAAGCCCTATTTTGCTTAAGAAGCCAATAACATTTCAAATGTGCAGAACCAGCTCTCTTATTGAGCATGTTGATCAATCTGCCTTAAAAGACCCAAGAGGAGCAAAAGCCAGATTCCTATCCCAAAGCTGGGAAAGTAATTGGGGGCAAAGAGAAAAGTGTGTTTCGTGTGTGGTGTACATCCCTCTCTGCTTCTTCCTCTCTGCCCACTCCTCCCTGGCCAAGAGCAGCTGTCATGGTTCCTCCTTGTGACAATGGATTTTTATATGGGAAAAAAAAAGACATTTTCCTCTAAATTTCCTCCTCAGGTTTACAGCAGAAATTCTCTAAAACCTTTCTCATGTAACAAACAGCTTTGAAAGTGAGAAATAGCTTCACAAGCAGATGAATTCCCAGGAAATTGAGCCTGTTTCCTTTTAGGTGTTCTCAGTAAAACCAAAATAATGACAATTTTAAAAATTATTGCAAATATTCTGTCTGCCTCACTGAAAACAAAATTCTGCTGCGGTAATGTAAAGGGATATTGTAGTGTAATCTTTAAAATAACATCTAGTTCTGGGTAGAAAAGCTCTTGGCCCACAGTTATTGTGTACAGCCCTTCTCTGTTTTTAATTTGTAACAGAAACATAAAAGAATTATGTTGTATTAATATGGAGTCTCTCAGTTTGCAAGGAATTATGTATAATTTTAATCTCCTATTTAAGTAATTTCATATTAAAGCATGATGAAATAGATTTAAACCAATAGATCATGGCAGAAAAAGTTTGAAATGAAAAGCAACATAACTGGCTATGCTGTCTTGTCTTCTTCCACATCTACCAGAGGCTGTAATGAGATGTAATTACTACATTATCTAACTCTGAATGTTTATTACTTAAAAAAAAATATCAATTGTGTCTATATATATATATATATATATATTTCCAACTTAAGAGCACTTAAAATGGAGAAACAGATTTCTGCTTTAAAGTAATGTTTACTTACATGTGATCTTTTAAAACTGGATTGATCATTAAAATTAGTGGGTGTTTCAAAAGTTTATGAGCAGTCTGCAATGAAAAAGCCAAGTTTAGTCTCTTTATACTGGAAATCAGCTTAACTTCCTAAGAGTTTTGTCTCAAAATACAACATATACAGCTATTTTAAAGCTTGCTGGGCTTGGCTGTGCTTCCTCAGCATAGCCACATTTGTCCCTGAGTGATTGTAGCTATTTTCCTGTGGAAGTAGGAGTAAGTATGGCAATCACTAAAATAATACTCAGCAGTCCAAATAGACTTTGCATGTGTCATTTGAGAACTTGGTTAAAATTCCTTAGCGTGGAATTTGGAATCACATTTTTCACTATTTCTTTAAAAACTGTAGTATGTAGCCGGAGTGCTGTGATTAGAAAACCTAAACTCAGGGGCCAGGCAATACCAAATCAGAGAGCATTCCAGAGTCTTTTGTCAGAAATGTGTTTTTCTTCATTTGATATTGCTAAATAAGATGTGAGCTGGAGAAAGCCTAACTGTAACTCAAAGGACAGTGTGGAAGCACAACACAGGCTGGACTTCAGATCTTCCTGACAAAAAAAAAAGCACCTTACAGATACAGGGTGGCTTCTCTAGTGTCCTGCACATTCAGAACTTTTTGTTTTTTCTTCTTCCAAAAGCCCCCAAACTGTGATTGAGTGGCTAACCCTGAAGTGAAACCAATTCATAGCTGAAACTAGAATCAATTCAACAAAGCAATAACACGTGGCTGTTGGAATTATATTATTTCCGTGGCTTTTCAATAACACTTGCCCTTTTAGAAGCAAAGGTCTAGCTCCTTTCATGAGAACAGCAATCAATCTGGAAAGCATCTCTAGAATACTCTGGTATGAACCATACGAAGTTAGTAAATGTTCAGAAAGCATTTTGGAAACATTGAGGATCAGCACTGTATTACTGCTTAAAGGAAATATTTGCTATTGTTTCATTTTAGGAATTGGGGAAAACAAATTATGGTCTAACATGACAGTCTTTTCAAATCAGATAGGCTGTAAATTCCTAATAACTGTAAATTCCTAGGTTACAGAAGACACATCGGCAATCCTGTGGAAATATGGGAGCTAAATCATGCTCCACTCAAGTGAATAATCCCACTGAAGTTACATGAATTAACATGGGCAGGATTTAGCACTTGTTCTTCCCATTGGAACCCAGTGGAGATGCTACCTGAATACACATCTGACTTTAGGAGTTTGTTAATGCATTGGTAGAAGGGAAACAACATCTAAACACAACTAAACATTTCTTTTATAGCTGTCGACTAGTGATGTTCACTGGTGGATTGGACTGCACGCAGAAAACCTCAGTGATGAGTTTCGGTAAGAACTCGTGTGTGCCACAGTGCTGTGAGGTGTGCTTGGCATGCCCTGTCCCCCTGTGATGGGCCAAAGCAGTTTGGTGACTGTGTGGGACAGTCAATTTCAATTCTCATGTAAATATCATTCAGGGTAATATTGCTCTTGTTTTATCTCCACATTGCAGTATTCCTTCTGACATTTGTAAAATACATTTATATTGACCTTGGTCACAGTGGTTTTTTGTTTACTTTCTCCCTTGCATCTCCTTTTGAACCCTTTAATGGAAGGTGCAATTTTAGGTAAGGATAGGAAAAAGTGAAACTTCGTTCTTAATGTTTCTGTGCAGCTGGAGAGATGAATCACCAGTAACATACCAGAACTGGGATGAAGGGAGGGAAAGAGATCTGCAGAGACCAGGGAAAAGATGTGGCTTCATTTCATCACAAACAGGTTTCTTTTATATTTCCTTTTGATGCAGTAATTGTAACTTGATTCTGTTGTTGGCCAAACAACAGAATATTTTTTTTTCATTGCTTTTGAGAAATGCAGTCCATGTTAAAATCCTGTTCCATGGTTATAATTTTCATGACTGCTTCTATGATTAAGGAAAGAATAGTGAAATATCATTAACATGCTCAAAGACCAGGTTTTAAAAGTATATTAATAGTTACAGCTCTCTAATGTCAAAATACAAATATTCCAGTGATATTGATACCTCAGTATTAATGGGCTTTTATGTAGAAGAGCAGTAGTGTTAATGCATTGCTGGTGTTCATAGTTTTCTCACAACCAAATGACCCACATAGACATAGCAACAATTTTTCCTACATCTATAAACTGTTTTTCTATCAGCACATGACTTTAAGTACTCGGGTTTCTACCTTATTTTTGATCCCACAGCCAATGTACTGAGGGATTTTTGGGTGCCATAATTCTGGTGCTAGCCTTTCAATCATGGCAAAAGTTCAATATTTCATTAGGGTATTAAAAAAAGAGTCACAGTACTGCTGGTTTAGTGACTTCTATCATTTTACACTGTCTGTTTTCTGATGATCTGCAAGTCATATGATAAAGCAAACAGGTCAGGTTCCAAGGAAAATAAAAATAGCCAGCTTTGTATTTGTGAGAAGAGCTGAAAAAGATTAATGCAGCTGTAGTCTTGTAATCCCAGGCTGGAAAGTCAATACTGAAGAAACATAAAACCTTTTTTTTCACACATATTTGTTGGGTTTTGGTTCATGACTTTTAAATGTTAGAGTTTGCCATTCCATTATTTAGTATCAGGTAAAAGGAAGAGATGCCCACCCTCCCCTCTCAGCTAGCCAAAGGTGGGAGCTGGCCAAAAATTTGTTGAGTTTCCTGAAAAGTGTGTTTTCCTCCTAAGCAGATCAGCATTTCATATCACCTGGATCTTGCCAAAAATTTTCAATGTAAGGAAGTCAAACTATTTTATCTGGAAGGCATCTTTTTTTTTTTTTTTCTTATTTTTTTAAAAAAAGTGGTTTTATAGTCATATGTTATTTGACTCGGTGTAGAGGAACTGGTTTTACTTGATAAAACTAAACTGGAAATAAAAGGATGTGCCCATGAACCATCAAATCCACTGTAATGCAGTATGTTCAAATTGTATGTATTTGATGTAGAATCTCTTGTTATTCAAATGCTAAACAATATCTAAGCTATCTAAGAAAAAAACCCGTTCCAATTTTCAAACCAACATTGAACTGTGATTTTTCTTTTTGCTCAGGACTCTGGGGTGATGAAAACTGTACTGTTTCTCTTCCCTGCATTTGTAAACGTAAAATTCCAAAGAAGATAGAGAAAGAGATTCCAAAAGACCCGAACCAACAAGGAGCATGTCCCAAAGGCTGGTTGCACTTTGGATTCAAAGTAAAACTTTTTTTTTTCTGCTGTTTCACTGTTCAAAATGCATTCCATACCTAGGACAGAAATCGTACTTAAGGATTACTTAATATTTGAAGATTTTATTGTTTTTTTTAAAAGAGAGCTCTTAGGTTTATAACCACTGACATGGTAACACCAAGATTTATTGCTGTTAAGTAGCTGTCCACACTTTAAGAAGCTGTCTTAACAAGGCATTAAAAAATTTACTTTAGTTTCAAGGAGTAAATACTCATATATGCAAAAGCTATGCAATTGTATTTGTCCCTTTGCCATAAAAAGCCTGCTCCATCCTCTCTTTTCCACAAATGACAATTCCAAGTGTCTTTTATGATCTCAAAAGAGGTCTCTAACCTCTTGATGTGCTAAATGGATCCCTAATTATTGCTGTCCTCTGAAACATGGTGTTTCAAATGGGCTTCATTAAAGGTAATTATAAGCCAAAGTGAATTTTCAATTGAGGGTCAAAAGGTAACTGTCTCATCTGGCTTCTCTTAAATGCCCAAGTTCCTTATTAGCAGCCTGCATTGAGGTGGCTGAATTTATCCCAGTGCTCACTGTAGTGACTGCAGGGATAAATTTAACCTCAATTGTTTGCCTTGAAACAACTGATTTGAATGCAGTCCAGATCACAGCTGAAAACTAACACTGAGCATGCTGGAGATGTCCATGGCAGGACAGAAACCAGTGAAATATTTAACATTCAGTAACAGCATGTGAAATGTTTTAGTGACCACTCTTAGTGATTGATAAATGGCTGGAGGAAAGCAAACAAAGCAAGTGTGTTTGTTTGGTTTTGTTTTTTGAAACAGTGCTTTTTAATACAAATTCCAAAGGATCCAGAACATCTGAGAAACTGGTACTCTGCACAGGAATTCTGCAGTAACTATGATGGGTCACTTGCTATCCTGGAAGATGAACTGGAGCAAGGTAGAGTGCTGGAAATATTGTTAAATAAGTAACACATCATCTTCATTAGGATGCTGTAGTAAAGTTTAATCTTGGATACAGATTTAGGAAAGAAGATTGTTCAGCTCTTACCCATGGTTCCACTGCTTTAAACACATTAAAGTTTCTTAGTTTGCCAAAATTTAAAGGTTCGCTGAGATATATGACAGGTACATTTAAGGAATAATTGCAAATTCTTTTGTGTTTAACATGCTTTAAAAATACTCCCAAAAATGGAATACCCATTTAAAAATTTTCAATTTAAAATTTCTACCTTATTATCTAATTTTTATTAGATAATAAGTAATTCAATAGTACTTAAAATCTTATCTGTAGTATAGCACCAGGCTGGAACTGTCAGAGAAATAAATGCCAGCAAATTTGGAAATACTTATGAACCTGATTAATAAAAAACCTGTAGTTGAATTTCACACACACTTGTAAAATCACTTATTTGGATGTTGAGAAATCTCTTCAGCTATCTTAAGTTGAGAAACCTTCAACCAAAATTGGGAAAAGCTTCTTCAGTTGGACTGTGTTGTGGTGGGACTGATGTTTTTAGCTAATGGACTAGATCCTAACCCAATTGCAATTAATCGATTTAACTGAATTTATGGTTAGATAATGCTGAAGTGCCCCTCATTCTTATTTGCTAGTAACTGTGTAACATCATGGATTGGAAATTATTTTTTAAAATGCTTTAGTGTGTTGCGAGGGGCTTCATCTATGCCTAAATCTAACTGATTTATTTTATTTCTGTTTCATTTAATAGCTTTCATAACAATGAATCTATATGGGTGGAAAACAAGTGTTTGGATTGGTTTCCAGAGTGACGATTATGAAAAATGGTTGAATGAAAATCCTCAGATGTATTCCAACTGGTCACCGGTTGAACTAGTGGATGTGAGTATTTTCAGGGGGGTTGTGACAGTGAGAAGTTGGTTTTATCCCTAAAAATTGTGACTTCCATAAGACAGGGCCAAAGTTGTTACAGCAGTTTAGGCTGCTGTTAATTTTTGCAGCTTCTAAGAACTGTGGGCACAGATTTACGGGCACAACTAGAAACAGCAAACATGCACCATTGAGACAGAGATTCACATAATTTGTGGCTCTACTCACATTCTCTTGCAGCTGGTTTTAAGCAGCAAAGTTGGAATCATGTGGTTAATATTACATGCTTGGTCTGAGCAAAGCTTAGGAACAAGATTATTAATTTCCTAGTTTAATACATTGTTTTACAACATGTTGGTCCCAATTGGGGTTAGCATTTTGGTTTGTTCACTGAAAGCTTTTGACTTTTTAATTATGAGGGTTTTTTATTGTTTCAAATTGTATTTATGGCACTGTTCATTGTTCTACCAAAATGTTTGTTATAAAGACTTTGAAATAATTATTCTCTTAAATTTAATTTAATAATTATGTATTGTTTTACATGGTGTATATTTAAATTAATATAAGGTTCTGTGTTGGTTGCAGAGACAGCATTTTAACATTCAAGATCAACTTCCACTGTGTACATTGGTATCAAATAACCCTAATTTTTATTTTACGGGAAAATGGTACTTAGAAAACTGTCAGAAAAATTATGGGTTTGTCTGCCAAAAGACTCAGGGTAAGGTTTTGTCTTGCTTTGCTTCTGTTCTCTTTTTTTACTATATGGAATTTGTCTTACTTTGTTTTTATCTAGAAGCAACTTTTTATAAGTATCTCCAAAACAGGGAACATAAAAGATTTCTAAGACAGTTTGCTGTTTAGACAGACTAGCTCTACACTATTTAATAAATCCGTAGCTGGGATGTAGAAGTAACTGCTAAAAAACATTCTGTATTAACTGTTCCTCCTAACTTTGAGCATTCTGTAGTGTATCTTTGAATTAGAAATAGAGATGAAATTTCATATTTTCTCTCATGGCTACAGACTAACCACAAAAGGCTAAACTGAGGGTGATTTTGATGAAAATACGATTTAGTGTGGGGTTGTAACTTGCAATGTTAGATCAGAAGAGACCCTAGCAAATACATTTTTCTGAACAATGTGGACCCAACTGGCTTATTGAATAGAGCTTGGCTTCTGTTTTCTAGTACCACACTTCTTTAATTCTAGTACCATAAAGTTCCCATGCCAAAAAACATGAAGTGTTTGGGAGGAACACGTTTCGTTGTGTTTGGGAGGAACATGTTTTGTTGTGTTTGGGGGAGCACGGCTCGTTGTGTTTGGGGGAACACGGTTTGTTGTGTTTCCTCAAGCCACATTCTGGTGCTGCCTCTGGGCTGGGGGCCGTGGGCAGCTCTGGAGCCCCTGCCAGGGCAGCCCCTCTGCCAGCAGGACACTGCCAGGACACGGCACCCGAACAGGGCAGCAGCACATTGGTGACCCTGAGGTGAAGGGAGGCTGGCATCTGAGCCTGTGGGGAGTCTCCTTGGCAGCTGCCTCTGCTGCAGGGGTGGTTTTGTATGGCTCAGCTCTATGTTGTATGATCACCCCTACATTTAACTCTAAAATGCAGAGACGACACTGCTGCTGCTGCCTGGGAGGGGAGGCACGGGCATCTGGGAAGCAGAACAAGTTCCAGCTTTGGACAGTGCTTACATGTCACTCATAGCTGGATTTTCCTTCATTTATTGGGAACCACAGTTGTGGGATGGGCTGGAGTGATCCTGTACACAGTGCAGATGAAATAAATGTGTGCTTTCCTGCTGGTTTGTTTCAGTTACATCCCAAACGTTTGTATTTCAACCCCTTGCTGCTGCTTGAGACAGATGGAGGAGGGGTGGAAAGGCAGAAAGGAAAACAGCTGTCTTATGGTGGCGGGGATTCTGGCGAGGGTTTGGACTGCAGTGGGTGCCCAGGATCCTACCCACGTTTCTCAGCTGTGTCACTGAAAGTCAGGAATAAAACTCTCCAACACTGTAATTTCAGTGTTAGAAAGCTGCATTATTTTATTTTGGAGCCAGGCATGCAGGGAAGATCTCCTCCTATTCCATGCCCTGCAGCCAGCCAACAGACTAGTTGAAATCTGTGAAACTTATACATATTCATTATATTTTCCCAAACTCATACATATATGCTAAATGTTCTGTGAATTCTTTTGCATATTTAAATGACTTCTTGGAGCTTATATTACACTGGATTAGAGATGGAGTCTTTTGAGGGTCTCTGGTGGCCATTTGGGGAACATCCCATTCCTCTAATTATCCTTTTTTGGTCATAGACCTCCAAAAATTTTATTTTCATGGAATGAATCCCAGTGATGTGGGCTGGTCAAGGTATACCTTCATATATCAGATGGCCACTTGCCCATAAGCACTGTCAGTTAAAGCTAAGGGAACTCACAAGGTTCAAATGCTATTTGTTACAATTGAAGATTTTCCCAGCAGGGCAGTGGATCTGAACGTGGCCCATGGGCCTGGCTGTAATTCAGCTCAGCACTGCCCCATGCATAGCAGAGTGCTCCTGGACCATCCTGACTCCCAGTGGGACACCCATGGCACTGTCCCAAACTATCAGGCAGTTCAGTTTGCTAATTCAGAAAAAAACTTACATATATTTTTCTCACTTCCTGCTTTATTTATTTATTTTTGTGAAATTACTGTCATTTTCTGCAGCTTTTTACAGGCTGTGTCAGCTTTGTGCAGGATCAGGCGAACACCAGACTAAGGAATTTGCAGCAGGAAGAGCAGGGAAGCAAGGAAGAGAGTAGTGAGAGAGCCTCTTGCTGGCAGTAGTGAACTGCTAAATTTGCTCAAGTGTCCAAACAGATGTGTCAGTTCCTGGAAAGATGAGCTGGTGCTTTGCTTCTGCCATCCTGCTGCATTCCATTTCCCCTTTTTTGAATTATTTTCTGAAGGAGACTGAAATGAAAGAAAGCAGCAGTGGATTTGAACTGAGCTCTCTTTTTCTAAATTTCACAATGCCTTCCTAAAACCAAGGCATTTTCAATTGTTTAATTTGTTTGTAACGATAGTTCATATTTTTTTAGAAGCTGCTCAGCTGTGATCAAGCTGTCTGTTTTAAAATAAGTTTTTTTTCTTTCCTGTTTGTAACAGACACATCCAGACATTTTGTCAATGCATCCGACATGTATCCTGTGCCAGATACTTTAGAGTATGGAAACAGAGTGTACAAACTAATAAGTGGGAATTTCACATGGTCTTCAGCGTTGCAAGCCTGCATGGCAAACAGTGCAGAGCTGGTGAGCATTACAGACCAGTACCACCAGGCCTTCCTCACCATCATCATCAACCGCCTGGGATACAGCCACTGGATCGGCCTCTTCACTTCCGACGTACGTAGGAGGCTCAGGGTGTGATGCTGCAAAGGAGATTTTCCAGTCGCAAGCTAGTGAGCTTGATTTGAAGTCACAGAAAGTTTGCATCTAGAGATGAAACCCAGGAAAATATGAGCCTTAAACTTTCTGTTCCTTTTTTTTTTTCCTTTTAACATAATATGTACATCCAGTGACAGCCAGTTTGGCATAAAGACTACTGAAAATGAAAAGCCACAGATACCTTTTAAAAACATGGGGAAAAAATCTCTTGTAATGTTGACATTGAAATTTCATTGTTTCATCATAGTAGCCCAATGGCCCAAATAACTGCTTGCTGAAAACAGAAATTAGATGTAGTTTGTCAGATCCAAAAAGGGTGTTAGGAGGATCCCTGGCTCTGCCTTTTGTTGATCCTTGCTGGGCCTTTAGAAAGTTAAGACATTCTGTAATTCTGGTGAGCATGCCACCAAAAGAAGATTAACTTGTGGGATGCTAAATTATATTCGAAAAATAACCTGAAATTTGTTTTGGCAGAACGGGCTTAACTTTGAATGGTCAGATGGGACCAGGTCTTTGTTTACCTTCTGGGAAGACGACGAGTCCCAGGCCCTTGGCAGCTGTGTTTACATGGATACTTCAGGGCACTGGAAAAGTGCCAATTGTGAACAACCTCTGCAAGGAGCAGTTTGCCATGTGCCACCTAGTAAGTCACTCAAGGTTTATATTAAATCTTTGCCTCTGCAAGTGTGTGTACTGACAGTGGAAATATGTGAAAGGAGGTTAATTGGTTAGAGGTTAAGCAATGTTAAGCAAGGCTGAATATTACTTAAAACTGAAGTGTATTTCTCTTTATTTCCTATTTTTGAAACCATTTTTTTCCAATAAAATGTTGGCCATCAGGTCTGATCTGTAGGAGAATGGAAATAGAACTTTCGTAATAGAAAAGAAACATGAAAATTACCTACTCTGTCTCTTCAGAGAACACTATATTATCTGTGAAAAATGAGGATTGTTAATGACCTAGCTTGGATGGAAATAAATCCAGTTGGCTGAAATTAACTGTGGGATGGGAGAAGGGAAGCATTTAGAGCAAGGTGAAAAATTTATCATATCTTTGCTGATGAACACACCAAAGATTGTGCAATTTTTTTTAGTAAAGAATATTTTTCCGTATCCTAAAACATGTTGTGTTTCCTGCAATGCTGTCACTCACCTGAGCTTCAGTTAAATCCAGAATTCAGGTCTGGAACTCCATTCAGTGCCAGACTGCAGGGTCTTGTGGCAGCATCCAATTCTTGCAATCGTTCCTGTTCAGTGGTGTTGGTCACTTGGGCCCCTGGCTAGCTCATGCACTATCATTTATTGTCCTGATGCTGCTGTTGTGATCCAGCAAGGTTTTTTATCAGAAGTAAAACCAGCTGTACTCATTTAATACAAATATATGCAACTGCTAGATTTTCACTTTGAAAAAATAGAGGCATAACACAATAACATGCTATTAGCATTACTCCAAAACAGTGTGTGGAATGTTATATTAATGTGTATTTTGTTGTGCCAATAAAGCTGTGCTGTTACTTCTATCACAGAAAAGAAACTCAATGCCTACAAAGGCTTATGTTCAGAAAAAACTGTACCCTGGATCAAATTCAAAAACAGTTGCTACAGCTTTTCCACAGTTCTTCAGGGCATGAGTTTTGATACAGCATATGAGGTCTGCAAAAATCAAGGTAAGTGATTATTTTGTAGCTACCAAATGTCATTGTGATATCTTAAATCAATATTTATTTTCTGAAATGACTGAAATCATGGCATATGTTTTCTCTGTTTCAAGATAACGATAGTGGAACTCATAAGCCAACTATGAAATTGGAGGCAGCACACATCAAAACAATGTTCCTTTCCTTGTGAAAATACAAAAAAACATAGCATGAACATTTTTCCCTTCAAATTTGTTTTAAAGTCATGTGAGAACAGTTTGGTATCTGCTTGAGCATTTTCACAATTATTATAAATGTAAGAACTTATAATGTATAACCAGACTTTTCAAGCTCTGTAATTAAAACTCATAATGTTAACTTTTTGAAATACAATGTTAAATTTTAATGGCATGGATTGCTTGAAAATTTGTTCTGTGTTTAATTTAAAGGATCAAATCTTCTCACTATTCAAGATGAAGATGAAAATGCCTTCATTTTGGAAGAATTACACAGTTTTGGTTATTCTGTACAAATGGTTTGGTTGAACATTCTGCTTGTTACAGACAGTAAGTTTGGGGAAGAATAGAACTGCATATAAGAATCTGGTTTGGGTTTTGGTTATTTTTCAAAAACCATTTTCAATAACCATTTTTCAAAACACTTTGGTCTGTTGAGATTTTTTTTCACTGATTTGTGCCTGTTTATGATGTAGTAAAAACAGTGAGGCTTTCTGCAATGGTTACCAGTATTCTGAATTCTCAATATGCATACATGCATGTAAATACCTTCTTTTGCTTCTTAAAAATACACTACACACTGTCTTCTGTTTTAGCTACATAGGATGTTTATAAATCCTTCAGGAAAAAAAAAAGTAATACAATGGCCAAACAGACAAAATTCTGGTGTTCTGTAATACTGTGTTTTTCATGTGAAGGTAAATCTGACTGAAACAGAAACATTTCTCAAAATACTATTCTGTTTTGTAATAATTTTCTATTTTGGCCCATAGATGAGACAGTCTCCTGGTTTGATGGTTCTCCTTTAAATTATTCTAACTGGGGCATCAGAGAGCCTGAATTTGATAATCTCAAAGGGAATTTCTGCATCAGTCTGAGGACCACAGATGGAGTCTGGCAATTATCTCCATGCAGAGAAAAAAAGGGTTTTGTATGTAAAATGGATGCAGGTATGTGTTTCCATAAAAGAAGGCAATTCTGTACAAATAACCATTGTTTTACTTGTCCCTGGTTGCTTGCTTACTTCATGTCAATTTTCATTTCATTAATTCTGTCCCTTGGCATTGGGGAAAAAAGTACCTCTAAAAGCCCTGAGCAGCTGGGGTGACCTCTGTTTGGGGAACCCAGGCAGCCACTGCCAGCTGCAGGAGCCTTCCTGTGACATCAGGGTGGCCTCCACAGCCCCCACGGGGAGGGCAGGTCCAGCCTGGGAGAGCTGTGCAGGCACCACAGCAGTAGGAATGTGGGTCTGTGAGAGAGCTCAAGTGTTTCCAGAGCTCACACAAAATCCCTCAGTCACTGCTGGTTCCACTAACCAGGCTGATCTGTGCATGGTTCTGTTCATGAATTTGTACTTTAAAAAGTAGGTACATACTGCTGCTCATCCTTGCACAAATGCCAATTAATATATTGCACAAATTAAAGGGATTTTAAATAGCATACTAGATTATGTTTAACTTGGCCAGTTGGAATAACATTGACACGAGTCAAATTAAACAAAGAACAGCTTATTCTTGTTGGTTTTAGGTAGATTGTCTTCTCAGTATTCATTTTAAAGTGAATATAAATAATAACATTTGTGGGTCATTTTGTGACTGTTCTGGATTTTATTTCAGATATTGATACAACAGAATCCTCTGAAAAAGGTAAACTCTGTACTTTTTTTTAATAAGGAGTAATACACATTTTGAGCTGATATTTTGTGAGACAATATTTTTTCACTGTTAAACCTGTAATTTGAAATTTGATGTGACATATAAGGAATAGCAATGCTTTCCTTAAAAGAGCTATATGTTTATATTTCAAATTACTTATAACTGTAGCTATATTTGCTTAATAACAATTTCTGTTCTTCCCTTTCAGCATCGTACAGTGGGCTTGTAGCTCTGGCTGTTCTTGTGACATTGGTGATGTTGGCTGCCATTTCCCTTTTCCTGTGGTGCCTGCACAAAGAGAATAACCAACTCTTCCGCAGGATACTGTGGGTCAGAAATGCCTATTTGCCACAGATCAATGCTGATAGTCCAGCTTTGGAAGAAAGCATCCTCATTTCTGACTTTGAGAGAAGTGAGAACAATTAATTGATCAGAAGTAGCAAGTGGTCTTTTCTTCTGTGTGAAACTTCACAGCCTACAGTGGTTTTCTCATTCTGGGAGTTCCTCGGAGTGCCCATATCCCGAGGAGCCCTCATGGCCATCAGTATCAATGCTGGAGGAGCCCCCTACCCTGGAGAGCTTTTGCTTTGTGGCAGGATGAGGTGAAGATGCAAGGCAGAACCATGGAGAAATTTTCTTCTCTGGGACAAGCCAGGAATTGAAAATATTCACAGACCATAAACATCCAACCATTCACTTGGAGCAGACATGTTTGAGGTCCCAGAGCAGTGGACATTTTCATGCAGCTTTTTCCTTTGGGAATGTTTGGGCCTGTGTGTTTTGGTTTTATACTTTGCAGAACCTGCTTATGAGCTGGCATTAAAATTTGGCCTTGAATTTAGGAACTCTGAAATATATTCCAAGGATTATGGAGAAGACCTTTTTTATTTTCCTGGCGAAATGAACAGTTATTTTTCAGACAAAGATTCTTGCCACATTGATTTCCAAGCTTGCAGGGAGATGAAGTCACTGTTGACATGGGACTGCCAGAGTTTTGCCTGTGATGCCTAGTCCATGTTATAAAATAAATTCGTCTAGAGATATAATGGCACATGGGCTTTGTCATCTGAATGTATTGCATTCATTTGAGATGCATCCAGCATCCTATTAAAGATTTACCTATGTCATCTCTCACCTAGATTATTTCAGACATGGAATCCCATCAGCCTTCATTAAAAATATTTTTGGGCAATATCTGTTTGAAGAAAAAACCCCTGTTATAAATCTTTCTGAAGGTATGGAACCAATGGCCTTACTGTTCATCTGCAGTGTTCCTGTGAGCAGTATTCATGGGCGCTCTGCTGAGAGCCTGCTCTCCAAAGCTGGGGTGACGTCAGGGAGCCACATTGCTGTTCCCTAAGGGTGCTGGTCCTCTCATCCCGTGTAGCAGGTGCTTTCCCTTTCAGTGTTCATGCCAAGGTGCTAAGGAAGAAGGTGAATTTTGCTGACCCCTTGCTCTGCTGATGGTTGTGAGTTAGCCAGCTCAGGTCTCTGTGCTGTCTCAGTTGCAGCAGCCCAGGACAGAAATGTTTACTCTCCCTGGGATTCCCACCAATCCAACCAAGTCCTCCACACACCTCGTTGAAAACCCCTGGGAGCTTTTTAATTTTTTTTATTTTTTATTGCAGTATGGAAAAACACATGCTTAGCGATGGTTGCTTCACAATGGGTTTAGCGTTGTTTCTGCCATCTCTAAAAGCTGCTGCAAATTGCTGTATTTGTTGTTCTATTTCTCAGTTTCCCTATTTTAAGGTAACTCATTCTAAAAGTTTTGCAAGAGCCCTGAGAGAGAGGTATGTTCTTCAGACTTAAGCAAGCAGCTAAGGCCAAATGAAATGTTTTTACACAATATTTGTGCACGTGCACAGGAATGTATGACCTCCTTTAACCTAGATTTTACATGGCCAAAAATTGCCTGTTCATGCCATAATTGTGCGTAGGGCTATTTTTAAAAATTATTTCATACATAGAATATTTCTGTGCTGGTTTGCAGAACTGGTTTACTCTTTTTGATGACTTCTAAGGTTGTAGCTATCACAAGTTCTTAATCTGAAATTTTTCTATCATATAAAATATAAATAGCTTTTCTGTGTACATTCTGTCTAGCAGTTTGACCCCATACATTAGTCATCAGTAATATTTTTAAAGTTTTGATTTAGTCCTCTAGATTTATCTATCAGACTGTTTTTATTTGCAATCCATTATTTGAGTTTGTGGACTGTAACTTTTGAGTACAATTGCCAGATAATCTGTTGTTTATATATTTTAATTGTGATAGCTTTTTACCACCAAAAGAAAAGAAAGCTTATGACCTCTTCTTTCCCCATGACTATTTCACCTATTCAGACAAAAGCCAGTGCAACTTCTACCAATAAACCCCTTTCATCACATTCACTGAGAAGTGTGTAAATGCTGCCTGTTTACAGTACAGCAAGCAGAGTGGCTTGCAGGGTGTTTTTTGTTTGCAGGACTAACTTGTGTCATCTCTGAGGACATGTGTTTATTGGGCTACAGTGCTGGTGATAGTTATACAGACTCTGGTCAGATTTTGATGTGGTTAATGAAGTATTTTTTTCACAAAACTTGACATAGATGTTTTATCAATTTTCCTTGAGGTATGTTTTATTCCTTAAAATATATCTGAAGAGCAATGGCATAATCAATAAACCTAACCTCAAAATAGTGATTGTTGATTAATGCTGATGTAGATAAGCTTGTATTAAAGAAAAAAAAGTTCAAGCAGTGTTTTCTTCCTACTTTGAAACGGTTCTGAAGGAACAGACCCTTAGATTATTTTTTTTTTACATCTTTCATCATTCAAATTTTTTAAAACTGCAGATATTATTCACTCAAGAATGTAATCAATGATTATTTTCTAGTCTTCCTTCTGGATCTTGTTATAAATGGCTTTCAATTGTTTTCCCTTAATCAGAGGTCTCCTATATGGTTTCTGATCAGAGTATGTGGTGACTGTGGTTTTGTTGCTGACCTTGATGACATTGGCAGTGAGATTCACTGTATTATTTCAACTGGAAAATTAAAATGTGACTAACAGTTGTCTGCTGTAATTTGTTGTGAATCTTTCCCAGATTTACTAAGAAGAGAGGCTTTAGTGTCTCATAAGAGCGGTGCCCAGGATTTGCCCTGGCTCATCCTGTGTGAGGACAGCTGGCTCCAGCCTCCTTTCAGGCTGTGGGACTGGACTAGACCTGGGCACTGCCCACCATCTCCACACGCAGGGTGGTCTGAGTGTTTCCCAGGGCATGGATGAGGATGCCCGAGAACGTGTGTGCAAGAGGTGCTGGAAGGAGGTGGGATCCAGAGCACCAACAGCAAGAACGGTGGATGGAATCATGGCATTAATTTACAGATATTCTCCCAGCCTACTGCCTGTTTCCTGCAGTAGTGAGCTGAGGCCACCAGGGTTGAGTGGTGGGCTGGAGGAAATTTCCTTCTGAATTGTAGGAAATTTCCTTCTGAATTGTAGAGAGTGTGTTGTGTGGGAGCCTATTTGTATCCTCCACAAATGAGGTAGAGGTATATGGGCTGCAGCACAGCCGCTTCCATGGATAGCACCACTGTGGTTTGTGTGTTCAAGGGCTGGGTTCAACAGGGCCTGAATAGGCCAGTGAATGTTGTGGGGTTTTTGCCATGTTATGTTCTTTCAGTGTTCATACCCAAAGTGAAGTGTTACAGCTTTTCACATCACATCTTTCTTGGGTGATGGAAGGGTATCCCCATCAGAGATGGGTAGATTCAGGACAAACTTACCTGCCAGATATTGGGGTTTGTCAAATCTCCACCTGCTTGTCTTTGCAGATGCCATTCCAGGACAAAATTTACCTCCTGGTCCCTTTAGCAATCCTTGCAGCATGTCTCTGAGGAAAAGATCTGTTCAGTGCAGCTGCCTCACCCCAGGTGGACACAAGTCTGTGATGGGAACATTTGTATGCTGGTGATGCCCAGCATGGCAGGACACAGCAAAGGGTGGTTGTGGCACAAGGTTTTAAGTGGGCAGCATAACTCCTCAGCAAAGTCCTTTCTGGCTGTTCTTCTCTGGGGCACTGCCCTTGCTTGTGCAGGGATTCCTCCTCCTTCCTGCTCTGCTGCCTCTGCTACCTTTGCACACACACACTTTTGTAGCTGGGGCATGACGAAGGAGCCACAGGCTGTTTGAAATTTTTGCTGTACAGCCCAGAGGGACCATAGGGAAAAATAGTGGGTTTGCATGCTCTGTTGACACTTGACCAGCTCTGGTTCCCATTGCACAAATTCCCATTTAATTTAACCCCCTGCGTTTTTCTTTCATCGTGTTACCTCCCTCAGTGTAGAAACAGGCATCCTCAGTCTCTTGTAATAATAAACCCACTGTAATGAAAACCATGGCACACACTTCCTCCAGGGCATTTGCTTGGTTAAAAGCTAAATTGCATGTATTCAGCTGGGCTCTAAATCCTCAGCTCAACAAAAAAACCAACAAAAAAAAACCACCAAAAAAATCCACAAAAAAATAGAGGCCTCTACTTGAGCTATGATATTTCCTTTGGCAGCTGGTGGAATGTTGGTTTTAAACCTCTGCAGGCCAGCAGTGATATCTTACAGTCTGGTGCAGCCCTGATGCACATGTGTGAGTAACCATCAGGAGCAAACCCACAGGCGTCCTTGTGTTCTGAGATGGAATGATTGAAGATGGATCGTGGTGCTTGGAAACACAGCCAGTCTCGGTTTGGCCAGTAGATGGTAGTGGTACACACAGAGCTGACAAAACGAGCTGTGCAAGAGAAAATGTCACAGAGATCTGCTCTGGGTCCTTTAGAAGTTCAGTTAAACAAGCAGCAAAACTCCCAAATCACAGGACAGCAAACAGCAGTGTGGGTTCCGAGCCCTGGCCACAACCTTACAAAGCTGGGTTCAGAAGGTTTTCCGAGTCTCAGTGTTCATTCTCAACCACTTTAATGAGATACATCGATGTGTTTGGAAAGGGAAAATGCAAGTCCTTACATTGGTGTGAGGGCTTTTCATTTCTCTGGTGAGTAAAGTGAAAATCCAGTCAGGTTCCTTAATAAATAAGCATATCTTTGTGGTATATTTTGATTCTGGTGCCTTTCATGGAAAGGCAATTCAGTGAAAATGCTTCAGCCATGTATCTCTCTGGATTTATTTTAATATTTTATTTCTTGGCTGTATCAGTACAGGCATTTGCTTACTACGTTTCAGGGGAAATGAAAAATTAAGACATAGAAATGACTGCATAAATAATCATTCCACTGCACTGTTGAAAGTAGATTTATTTTCTCCTTCTCCCAATTTATTCTCTAAGTTGCCCAAAGCATAAGAGTTCCTGATCCATTTCTATATCCATATACCTTTATGCATCGCAGTGACTCCCAACCACAATTGTTCCCAAAAGTGCACAGCTGGGAAACAGCAAAAATACTTCTGCTACCTTATCCTACCTTTCTCTTAACCTCAGCCTAAAGACAAAATTTCTACTGTGATTCTCAGAAAAATATGCTTGAAAACATTTTCTTTTAGTAAGCACAACATCTAAAGTTGTAGATACAAAATATCTTGAAATGCAGAGTGGGCCAAAAGTTCCTCTCCTCTGCATGCTAGCAGGAAAATAGGAAAGCCTGACTTTCTGAACCATGCACAGAAAGGCACAAAACTAACAGCCTGCTACCTACAGAGGTGGATGGCCAGCAGCAGTGGTGGTTGTCACTGGGTGCATGAAGGGTGACCAACACCGCTGTGTGGACCAGGAAAATGCAATAGCTGGGTCAGTGTCTCAGAAAACAAGGGAGAACAATAACATCCCTGTATATTTTCAGATTTTTTAGATGGATGCTCATCTTTAGAAAGTAAAAGTTTGCATTTATTTTGTACCAAAAAATCCTTTTTTATTTTTTATTAACTGAAAACTGAAAATTATCCCATCAAATCTGTTCCTCTTCTGCAGCTATTTATTCAGGTCATTTGTTCTAAGTCATGATCTCAGGCCTTTGATCCCAGCCATAACCTGATTAAATCTTCTTTGCCGCTTATTTCTGCCATAAACCTTGTGTGCATTGTAGATGAGAAGCCCCTGGAAAGTCCCCACAAAGCTGAGAACAGACAGACTCCACCTCATCAGCAGCTTTGGGCTGCGTTGCTTCCTGACGCTGGATTTGGGATATCATCTCAGAGCTTGATGCTTCCAGGTTCACTGAGGTATGCAAGCAGAATCCCTAACATTGGATATTGCCAATAAATTGGAGTACAAAGACTTTTAATTTAAAGTAAAAGAATATTCTAAGTCATGTAAGGCTTCATTTGTTATGGTCTCAATCCAAATTTGCTCAATCTATATTAGTTTCTTTTGGTACTTACTCTTCATGCTAGCAGGCTTACCTCTTATGTACCTAAAGGTTCACCTCTATGTATCTAAAGGTTCACATGACCCAGGAATGATATTTCTGGTGTTTAATATTCAGGAACACCAGGATTCTTTCCGAAAAGGTAAGAAGGTAAAATTTCTGCTGCTGCCCTGTTAGTCATGTGGGATGAAAATTATGTTGAGGGGCAAAATGAATTACTTTAACTATTGTTTCAAAAGTACATCTTAAAGATGGAATTATACGTATGGGATAGATCATGGCTATAAGAGGTGTGAGCTACCATTCAGTTAAATGTGAAAATGCATCAGAACAGCACTGTGAGGCTTTCTATCTGGAAAGAACAGATATTCAGAATACCTACAGAAACAGTGGCTACTTTACCCTTTAAAATTCTTGTAGAACAAATAGCAGAGTGGCTCTTCCCCTCTCACCATATCCAGGAACACAGCTGATGTAGCCTTTATCCCTGCAGGCTCCTGGAGTGCCTGTCTCGCTGACATGGCACCTCTGGAACATACACACCATGTGTCAGGGTGTAGTTAAGTTATGGAAGAAGGAAGAAAGCCAGTGTGGGCTCTTTTCTGCATCTTGTCCTTAACCATCCACCCCCCCTAACCTTCCAGAATCTAGTCTGGGTTGAGGATGTGGTCTTTCATTATTGCCATGTATAAGTAAATTTGCTTAATTCTTGTCCAATTGAAAGAATCTAAAGGTGAAGTTGGATGAGTCTCAGCTGCTCTTACAGGTTGATCAACCACTTGCTCTGATGTAGCACAAAGAAAACCCTCATGGAAGGAAAGATGAAATTAAGAGCCTTTCACTGGTGAAAGCAAAAGTATAAAGAGAACAGGAAACAGTTATTCTTGTTGTTTGGGAAGACTAGAATGAGAATTAAGTGACTGAACCACAGCAGGAAATACTTGGTAGGTAACTGTGGGGATAGCTGGGCTGACGTGAGGCAGCCAATGCAAGTGGTAGGGTCAGCGTGGACTGTTGCATTCAATAACAGTGATTTAGAAATAAACAAATCAATCCACCACAGCTGCTGGGGATTTGATTCACAGCACTGCTGGATGGCTCTTTCAGGTCACCCTGGGTAAAGATGAGTAAGCCTGACCTGAAAATGTTAGTTTGTATATGTGTGTGGGACTGCTGATGCATCATCCCTCTGCCTTCTAGCCCAAAGCTACCTTCCAGCTTTCTGACCCACACAAGTATTCAGCAGCCAGAATTCAGGATCTCTGGGCACAAATTCCATGCAACTGGGACATAAGAAACAGCTCTGCTTAAATTTGTGTTTTCCCTCTGGACAGAAGAAGTTGTTTCAAAATTAGTGAAGCTGAATCATCCAATTCATCTACTACATCAGCTAGTGGGACATAGGCACCTGACTTGTCCTGGGTACCTAAAATCCAAATCCAGGGTAAAGGATGTGAAGGTCCAGAATCATTACATAAAGAGCACAAAAATAGAAGGATATATGCAAAAATAGAAAACTTTTTTCTTTTGTTTCTTTGACACTCCTTTTGGGTGTGTGTTTGTTGGTTTTAGCCCTTGAAGTCACAGACCCAGATGATAGGATGCCTGATGATTACTCGGGCAGTACTTCGAGGATGTTTCTGTGATGCACCTTTGGGTGGCCCCATTGCCCCCGTGGGTCTGGAGCTGGACCCCAGGTGGGCACAGCCTGTGGGAGAAGCAGCAGCCCTCCCTGCTATGCAGGAGGCAGTAATGTCAGAAACTCCCCTTTCTTCCTCTTGTGTAACATGGTAGTGGAAACATCAACTTCCTGCACAGCAACTGCCTGGTTTAAAGCACTGAGATCTGACTGACTGACAGGACAGCTTTTGGCAGGCTTACAAATATCTGTTCCTAACTCCATGTGGATCTGCTGAAGTAGATCTGTGTCCAAATCTGGTTCAAGAGCTGTGGGATACACTGCAAAGCCCATGATGCTTAAAGCAAAACCATGAGCTATGAGAAAGGGCAGGAATGGTTGACCCCAGTTCTACCAGGATCATAAAAAAAATTTAAAAATTTCCTTTTTGAAATTTGATGCATTTAACCCATTTAGATAACAATCTCAAAATTAAGAAAATTATTTCTGATGTGGACATTCTTGTCTTTTTAGAAAAGATATTTAAACAGAGCCCTAACACAGCTTGGAGGTTTTCTGTCTCCCTCTTGGGACAGAGGAACATTCATGGGATGCTGAAAAAAGCTAAAAATCTCATACTGGAGCATGTTCCCAAATATAAGGACACCCAGTACAGATGCAGAACTTAACCAAAGGTGCACAGTGCTATGTCAGGGTCAGTGTTTATTGTTTTTATGATTGTGTTTTTAAGCAGTCATTCTTTTGATCCATACTAACTGCTGGTCAGGGAAAGAAAAATAAAGCTTACACAGAAAATAACAAAATATTCTGGCTGGAGGCCAAAACTTCACAAGAGAATACTGAAGCCTAATATGTTTTGTTTGACGTCTTTGTTTCTGATAGATGTTGACTGAATTCAGGAGGATGACGGCACTTTGAACAAAACCAGCTGGGTAAGTCAGTTTGCTAATTATTAACTCTCAAGGGAAGAGACTGGATTGGAAATGTGCATTCCAAACATTCTGGGAAAATATAAAACCTAATGTAGATCTCTTTGGAAAATAAATACTTTGTGACTGTGGTTTGTATTTTTAGGGGGGAGGGAGGAGACAGTTTGTGATATATGACTGAATTTCTCAAAATGGGTAATAATTCAGGCTTAGACTTCTTTTCTGCCTCTAGTAGGACTCAATAGTCCTGAGACTGAAACATTAAGGAATGACTACAGGGAATGAAGAGATGTACATTTATTGTGATAGAAATGACAGGGAAGGGGGGGGAAAGGCTGTTGTCAGCCTCTTGACCATTTTTCAACAAGAAAAGGGGGGGGTGGTTAAAAACTGTTAAGCAGAAAAAAGTGTCAAATTTCATACTGTGCCTTACAAAATATTATTCAGAAGCTATTGTGATAAATATTCAGACACCCAAATGTAAAAATAAAATCCTGAAAAGTAAGAAAAATATTATAATAGTCTTAAACAGTAGACTCTGTTGTGACATATTTATATCTCATTCTATCCAGATGCTCTAATCCTTCCTCTGTAACCTGGCCAGAGATGGCTGTATAGCAAGTACAGGGGTTTTCTTTCCTCCATTTCAGGAGTTCTAGGAGTAAAAGAAGAGTTAGATATGAGTACTACACCAAAATTCAGTGCAGTTCAGTGCTTAACTAGTGCCAGTCTTAGCTAAAATTATAGCCTGACATGGAAACAGAAAAAATATAGTAAGGGGGGCAGGGAATTGAATCCTGGTAGAAACATAAAACAACTAAAGATCAAAGATTAAAAGAAATTTAGGAATAATTTTTACAATTTGCTTAACATTGGAGCTATTTTCCTGCTTGGCATGTTGGTTGCAGCACAGAGACATCCCCTGTTACAAGTAAGTGCCAAAATAGATGTAGTAGGATGCATTATTGTTTAAAACAAATAGGTCCTATGGGATGCTGAACTGATTTTTGTTTTCTTCCTGATAGTTCAGTGTAATACCATTAGGTGTCAGTTAAAGAAATACCTTAGTGTAGAGAATCTTTTTGAAGTTAAACTCCTTGACAATTAGTTTGACATCATAACTGTGAATATTTTTGCCTTTTTAATGTTGTACTCTCTCCAGCAGAGAAAGTGGTAGATAGCAAAGTACCTTCTAAACTTGTTCATTCTCTGACTATTTGCAGTTCTTTAGTTGCTTTGGTATTTGATGTGTGTACTGACAGATGTTACAGATGATGAACTGGAGTAATTATGGAGAGTGCCATTTCCAGAGTGCTGCAACAGCCCACTGTCCCTCCAAGGACTGATTTAAAATTGCAACTGGTTATGTAAAGTGAACACTTGGAGTATTTTTGACAGAAAGCTAATTAAATTTGTGTGTCCCAGAGTGACCACGAATGAGAGTCCTAGTTTGTTACCACACACTTCAGGATTGGAGGGAAAATCCACACATTTGCACAAGAATTAATGCAAAAGGGACCCAGCCTTGACTGAGTGTCATCTGTATGAGATGCCTTCAGTTGTGGGTCCTGCTGCTTTCATCCTGCCTGTGTGAGAGTAAGAACAGGCCTCCAGCCAAGTAAACAAACCCAAGAGGTGGAATATTCAGGATGATTAGGCATTCTCTGCTGTTTCTTTGCTTGGGTAGGTACAATGCTAGTAAGTAGCCAAGAGACAGGAGTGGTTAGTCATTGAGTCCATGAATAAACCAGATTTTATATCTCTGTTTCACAGAAAAACTGGACTAAGTGAAAGGAAAACAGTGCCTTTTACTGTTGAGCTGTTTGTTGGCAGGTACGTGTAAAAGAATTTGCCCAATGCCAGGAGTAGGGCAGCAGGTCCAGGCTTTGTTTCCAGGCTTCACTATTACTGTGTCATGTTGGCCAACTCACCTGGATTTTGCTTTGAGTTTTCCACATATAAAATGGAGAAAAAAAACCTTATTCTTTGGCAATGCTCTTTTGAGAAAGATTGCCAAGTACCACGCAAGCTGCAAAACCAAGACTGTTACTAAAGGGAAACCCCCTTGCAGCAACAGTGTGAAGTACCTCATTCCATCACTGTTTCCAGTCTGCTTCCAAGGCCAGACAGATATATTTTGTCAGAAAATTGTTGGTAAAATCTAATTTTTGAAGGTTTTTTTCCCAACTAAACTTGAAGTAACTTTAGTTCTAAATTCAGGCTAATAATTGCTAATAGCAATATCAGGAAGGGGCTAAAATGGTGGTGTAAAGAAATGGATAAATTAAGTCTATTTTCAGTTATGTGTTGGGTTAAAAAATTGAGACTATCACCTGTACTTTTTTATTAGCATTCTTATGGTGTTATGTTACAGCATTAGCAATCTGTCAAAATCCATGGTACTGTTTATAAAAATAAATTAATGGAAGACAAAGTGATCTCTAGCACTATTTGTGTTTGCTCATGCTTTGTTTTCATGTCCAACACTTGTGTTGGAACTTGTTTTGTTAGAATAATAAAATATACTTGGACTTGGAATCTCACTAACCTTTGCTTTTAAAGTCAAGACTCTTGGCTTCCCTTTTGCTTGTTTCTAATTTGCCGTGTCTGTCACGTCCTCTCTTGCAGGGCTCATGGTTATAAAAGTGTGAGGGAGTAAAGGTTAAAGATATATACTAGGTTTAATGAATACGGTTATTCTTGCCATAAGGATTGACTTTTGAATTTAGTGTTTGGTTCATCCTATTTTTAAAGTAGGATCTCAGTTGCGTTCCGTATTTGTGCCTGAGTTAAAGTTAAAATCAGTACACTTTTAGCACTCTATCTCTCTGAAGACTTCAGGTTGTCAGCTCAAGGGCTAGATTTGTAAAGGAAACACAGTCCAGCCACCGGACTTTATACCAACAAGTAAATATTCAACAGATCACAATGAGAACAGGAGTGAGACTCTGCTCCACTAGTAGCAGTACTTTTTCATGGGGAAAGAGAATAGGGATACATAAATTTCACTTTGTACTCTAGTAAATATTTTAGTGCTTTGAATGAAGTGCATCAACTCCATAGGAAACACTGAGCACTTACTTTAGCTTGGTAGTTATTGAATTAATCTGGATCAATGTGGATTCAGGTTCAGAAAAAGGGATTGCATTTGACTTTTCAGTAGCAAACATGTTCAAACTGTTTTTGTGATTAAAAAGGGGACAACAGCATTTTCTCTTTAACTGTCTGGGAACTTTCCTAGGGCACCAGCTCCCTGACAGTTAAGAGAACAGTGAGGAGCTGAATAGCTCTGCATTTCTGCAATGTCTGGATATCTGCAAGTGTATTGGTAGAAAAAGGGAGACTAGAGAAAATGTGAGCCTGTGGCTGAGTGGGGTTTTGGTAACACAGGATGCAGACAAGTCAGAGATAGTCACTGCCTGGTTCACCAGTCTGTAGGATTTGTTTTCAAAAATCCCAGGACCCTGAGACCAGTGGGAGCATCTGGAGCAATGCAGGCTTATCCTCATCAGAGTACATCAAAACATTTCAAGAAACTAGACACAAGTCTGTGGGACCCAGAAGGCTGCATCCACAAGTGCTGAGGGAGCTGGCAGATGTCATTGCAAAGCCAGTCTCATGTATCTTTGAAAGGTCACAGTGATCAGAGGAGGACTAGAAATTCAGTGCAGATGCCATAGCTTGCTTCAAGATATGAGAGAAGAGGGAGGATGTGGAGAACTATGGGCCAGTCAGCCTTGTCTCAATACCCAGAGAAGTGTTAGAGCAAATAATTCTAGAAAATATTTCATAATACATTAAGGACATGGAGATGGTTTGGAATAATCAATATGGATATATGAGGGGGAAAATTATGCCTGATCAGCCTGATAGCCTTCTGTGATTAAATGACTAGCTTGGTAGACAAGGAGAGAGCAGAGGATGTTAATCGTCTTAACTTCAGAAAGGCTTTCATCACTGGCTGTATCCTCATTAACCAGCTGCTGACTAGATAAGTAGATAGTGAAGTGGATTGAAAACAGGCTCCAATGCCAGGCTCAAGAGATTATAATCAGTGGTGCAAAATCCAGCTGGAGACCAGTCACTAGTGATGTACTCTTGAGGTCAATACTGGGGCCAATACTGTTGAACACCCTCATTAATGATCCTGGATGATAGAACAAGTACACCCTCAGCAAGTTTGACTTAAAGACCGGGAGGAGTGGCTGATACACCAGATGGTTCTGCTGTTGTTCAGAGGAATCTTGGCAAGCTGGATGTATCAGTTGAGAGGAATCTCGTGGAATGTAACAAAGGGAAAGGCCAAATCCTGCACTTTCTGAGTAATGTCCTCACTCACATTACTAGGGGCTGAGGACCAACTGTCTGGGCAAGAAATTATCTGGGAGCCCTGGTGAAACCAGCTTGAACATGTGCCAACAGTATGCTGTGTCCTTCTGGCACAGCTGGCCAAAATATTCTGGGCTGCATTAGGAACATTGCCAGTAGGTTGAGGCAGGTGATAATTTCTCCCTACTTGGCATTAAGACACATCTGGAGTGCTAGATATCCATATCTGGATTTCCCAGTGTAGGAAAAATATGGTTTCACTGGACTGAATCCAGCAAAGAGAGCCACAAAGATGATTATGGGACTGGAGTGTTTGTCATAAGGAGTGGCTGAGAGCTGGAGGAGAGAAGCCTCAGGGAGATCTTATCAATGTATCTAAAGATCTAAAGTTAGGGAGAATAAAGAGGATGAAGCGAGACTCTTCTCAATTCAGTGAAAGAACAAGAGGCAATAGGCACAAACTGATCCATAGGATATTTTTTTAACAACAACAAAAAAAAAGGTGGGTTATTTTTTTGCTATTGTGGCCATCAGAGAGATGTCCAGAGACATTGTGGAGTCTTCATCCATGGGGATATTCCAAAATGCAAGTGGCACCAACCCACGGCAATCTGCTCTAAGCAAGAGGGTGCACTAAATGATCTCTTCAGATCCTGTGACTCTTTGACTTAGGTACTTTAATTAATTTCAACAGCATCTGAGTATTTCTACCAGGTTCACTGTTTATAGAGATTTCTGCTGCTTCCCAAGTTTTGCAGTTTTGGATGCTGATGGGACTTAAATTGTGGGCCACACATTCCTGCTGGGTCATTTAAATACTGCCTGTGCTAGATCCAGCCCAGTTTGAATGGTCAAACTGTTTCAGTTTGAAATAAAACCAAATCTTAAGAAACTTATAGACTTCATAGGATGAAGTGACGCTGCTTAATAGAATATATATAAAAATAGATGGCTTAGTACTACGGGCATATTACTGCCTCCAAAAAAGAACAAGAAATGTCTACGCATTCGTTAAAGTAACAGGACTATTTAGGTATGCATCAATTAAATAGATCACTAATTAGAAATCTACACACACTTCATTACTGTGAACTCTTGTTTGGTTTTTGGTTGTTTTGGTTGTGTTGGTTTTTTGTGATTTTGTGATTTATTTGGGTATATTGAGAATTAAGACACATACAAATCAAAAAGTGATAATAGTACTGTTTAGGTATTTTGCTGAATATGCAGGGTTACTATAATTTTCTTTTTCTCTTTTTAACATTTAAAAATATAACTAGAGTTACTCATACAGCATTGTAAATTATGTCTTCCAGAAACTGCCACAGAGAGCAGTATTACTCTTTGACAGCCTCAGGAAAGGAAAGAGAGTGGGCTTTGCTTTTGCAAAGCCAGGAGCAGGCTCAGCTTGGAAACAACTAATGATCTCTACAATAGAAATATGTCACACACAGAGGTGATCTCTGAAGTGGCAAAATCCTGAAGCCTTTACAGCTTCAAATCTACTCTGGAGTTTTGCCTGGAGGCTCATTACTGGTTAGTCTGGCAGAGCACTGCAGGTCTGAGTCATGAGGGATCTGTGCTGCTCTGTGCTATCTTCATCTTTCTCGTTCTCCCTCGCGCTCTGTGTCAAGCACACAAAACCAGCTCACCAGCAGTACTTGTGCAGTGATGACAGCCTGATAGCAGCACCCTCGTAGTCTCTCCCTGATTCACCCATGGTGTCAAGCACACATAGAAGTCCTATAAACACATTTATATGCACTGTCCACCCACCAACTTTATCTCAAGTTGTGTGAGTGTTGAGTCACAGACAGGTAGTTCTTGTTCAAGTCCCAGCTGTGGGTAATAACAAAAGCTATTTCAGTCTTACAGAAATAATGACTAAGGTACAAATAATTTCCTTACAACAAAGGCCCCTTAAATCAATAGAGAAATGCAAAAAGCAAGTTCTTGTGAGGAGGACCTGCTGATTTGTTCACGCAGCAGGAGCTTTCATGCAGATAAAGAAATAACTGGTGGACCATATCAACCAGGTCACTCTTGTCTGCATGCTTGCAGACCTCATCAAAAAACTGTCTAGCGGCCTACATGGTAAATACTATATTTAGAGAAGATACATTGGCACTGCCCAGATAGATCATGTTTATCCAGGTGCACATGAATTTTATCCTGTATTGCAGTTTCTACTGCTTTGCCTGCTGCTGATGTTAGGCTTGCCAGCCTTTAGTGTTTTCCATCATGTCACCTCATTTACCCTCTGGAATCTTCTTTACAGAGATTGTTGTCACACTGCCACTCTCCAGACCACAGGCACATGGAAAGTATGAAGATAAAGCCAGGTCCATTTGTAGGCCCTGCCCTTTTTAAGGCAGTGCTCAACACTGCCTTAAAACTCAGATGTCTGCAGATTTGTTACTCTGCCTAGTTTGGTTTATAGCCTTTCCCAGTTAGCACACTTTCAGGAAGAGTCTCTGCTGACTCTCAAAAAGAGAGTCAGCAAAAAGAAAGGTTTGAGTATGGGGATCATTGGCTTATTCCAGTGAACATATGCAAACTGATCATTTAGCTTCTCTGGAAATGTTTTGTCCTCTCCTCTTTCTTTACCCTGCAATTGTTCTTTGATTTGTCAGACTCCAGTGAGTTTCTTGGTCTTGATGTACCTAAGGAAAGATTTAATATTAGTCTGGATTTGTTTTGTGAGTTGCTGCTCAGAGTTTTTTATTGTAGTTTCACTGTGCTTTTCATTAACATGTTTGTTTGTGATCCTTTCTGTGGTTTTTCATTTGGAGAAGACAAACTTCTGATTTCTAATAATAATCTACCCAGTGGTGAGGTTATTGTGCCAACTTCCTTTTGCCAGTTCTCAAGACTTTACTAGATGGCACACACTGATTCTGTGCTGTGCCTCCTTCAGGGAGTTCAGCTCCACTGGTAAGAATTTGCTGTTCCTAGCTGCTACCTTTTGTTTCCTCTTCACAACCTCTCTCGTTGCTGTGTCTCTCTCCCTTTTGAAACTGGGTGCAACTGCTGTGAGTCCTTAGCCTTTGTCAAGCCTCTGGGAATTCTGAATGTAAACACAGGAACAGAAACCATGAGCTGAAGATGTAGGTCAAGATCTTGCACATAAATAAGGACCAAATGAGGGGCTGCATCTATTCTGTGGCTTCCCTGTCCCACTGCTCTGTGAAGCAATATTGATGGAGTCTAATACAGTGTGTGTTACATAACAATGCTGCAGTGTCCAGACAGCATGGAGGTTACATAAAGTACAGTGCTGGTAACATTTTCCACCCTCTTTGCCCATCTGATCATTCTCAGCATGCTCTCTCTGTCCTTCTGGTCAGGCAGGCAAGTGGCAGACTCAGGACTACATGTGCTTAAAGGTGACATTTTGGTGCTTTGGCATTCTGTGCCACCTGCTGGGTTCCCATATTTTTTACTTGATCTGCTTACAAGATCTTATTAATAAGTTCATTATCCCACTACCAGCAGAGGTTAGTCCTACATTTTCTGTATGTTTTATATTCTGGTACTAAAATGTCCAGCATGTGTGTAGCGTGTCATTGCCTTTGTCTGAGACCAGACATTTGATTTCCCTCCACTTACTCATTAGATGTTTAGCATTGTTATAGACGTATGTGTTGTTCTGGTGTTTGTTTTGTCCTTCATTTCCCATTTGAAAGGTATTTTATTTGTTTTCTTATTTTTCTTATTTTATTATTTTTTTATTTGTATTCTTATTTTTACTCTCTGGCCTCTCCTGCACTCAGGCACAATTTCCAAACCTTTGCTTATGGCATATTGAACTGTGTGCTCCCCACTCCTGCTGCTACTTAGTTTATATCTGAATCAATCACAATTTTTAAACACCAGCAGTTTAGCCCTCAGTGAGTTCACAATTTCTGTACAGACCCTTTTTATCTCAGAAGTACTCCCAAGCTCAGATCAATCTGGAATTTTGCCCTTTAAACCATTCTCTCATCTGCTTGTTGAAAGTTTACTCCTTCCTGGTCAAACATAAAGCAGTGGGGGCATTTTAGAGATTGCTATTAGTCAGGGATAAATTTTGCCTCTAAAACATGTGAGACCCAAAATTATGGGCTCTTCCCCAGCACTCTTAGGAAATTGTTCTGTTTTGCATGTTTAAAGAACAAAACCAAACAAACAAAAAACCAACCAAACAAACAAAAACAAAAACCAAACAACCATACTGAAAAAAACACCAACACCTTTCAAATTTAAAATAGAAAGCTTTTCTACCTGAATTAATTTTTATTTGCTTCAAAAAACTTTTTCCAAATTATAACTGATTTTCTTTTAAACCATTCCTTCAAATGATGTTTTCTGCAACAAATATAATGCAGCACAAAATATCATCTTGTTTGCCAGTTCCCACAATCATAATTTGAGTAATAATCCCACACTGACACAGTGACAAGGGAGAACAGCTTTTGAGGAGATTGAGCATACAAACTCTGCCAGTAGACCTACTAAACCAAGGCACACTTTCTGTTGAAAATGCACAGTACAGATGTCAGAGACCCTTTTTTAAAGTGCTACAGAAGAGTGTCATTTACCACTTTACAATTTCAAGCAGTTGTCTCAATGTTAAAGTACTGCTTGTATTATTTTGTCGTTGCTCCAGAAGCACACAGAGATCCTAGCAGGAGTCAAAGCCAAAGCAACACCAAGAGAAAGACATTCCTTGCTATCAACAAACATGCAATGTGGATGTGGCCACACTCCTTTCTTTGTCTTACTTCCCAAACCTGTTTCTAGTATTTCAGCGGGCCTGAATATGAACATTTGAATATGCATCAGGGCAGAGCTGAAGGAGCACTACAGAAGTTGCCACTGTCACATTTGAGTAAAAAAGGAACTTGACATTAGATAAAAGGTCTATAATTCCTTTTATTATTTCTGAAAGTTATCTACCACATGCAGTAGAAGAAACAAAACAGTCTCTAAAATGCTATAATAACATCTAGATATTTATTATGAATGGTGACACTTAAAGAGAATCATATGTAAGCGTCCCTAGCAATAATAAACCCTTCGAGCACAATAAAAGCCTCAAAACTTTGGAACTCATGCCAAAGATGCATGCAGAGATTGCAGAAGAGATGTAAGAAATATACATAAAGTCAGCTGAGAGAGCATTTGATTCATCTTAAGTTTACTGTGCAATAGGACAGTTTCATAATGTGCTGAAAGGTTAGGCCACTGCAACTGGGAACAGGAAATCTAAAGCAACAAGGGAGAAAAGCATCTTCCTTTGTGTTCCCTTTTTGCTAAAAGCAAAACATTCTTTGATGTTTAAAAATATTTTAGTTCTCAATACCCATTTAAAAAAACAAGGCAGCAAACAATGTAAGTGTCCATGAAGAAAAGACCATCCAGATGGAGTTAATGCAAAGCTTAATTGAAGTTACTGCTTAAAGACCTCTCTGGATACAATCTCTCTTTATCCAAATTGGTTGCTTTTTAGTGACTTTTTTCATAAGCATGCATGGGATCCACTCCATCAAACTAAACTTGTGTATCTGTCAAAAAATAATCATTTGGCTTTTAGCTGCATTTATGGTAAAAGTTGCAATTGTACAAATCTCTTCTCCATTAAACTATCTTTAAACATACAGATATTTTAGATTATTAGTAGGCACTTTACTCAAACCAGAGCCATGTTCTAATATTAAACTTAGCAGCAGAGTGTAGGTAGCACTGAAATCTCTGTCTGCTGGCTGCTTTGTGGGTGCCATCACTTTCTTGGAGAGAGTCCTCTCCCTCAGGAAATAACTGCTCCTGTAACTCTTGTAAACCTTAATGTGGCTGTTGGGTTTGGTTTGGTTGATTTCTTTCTTTTTTTTCTTTTTTTGTGGGTTTTTTTGTTTGGTTGGCTTTTTGTGGTTTTTTTGTTTGTTTGTTTTTTAGGGTTTTTTTTGTTTGTTTGTTTTGTTTGGGTTTTTGTTTGTTTGTTTGGGGGTTTTTTTGCTTTCTCCTGTAAGGACTTAGGTATTGTAAACACCCATGTTGCAAGGTTAAAGAGGAAATAAATAAGTAGTGATGCCTGTTCAGATGTCCCAGTTTCAAAGTCCTTGCTGGAGGAAGCAGAGAAAAGCAGAAGTTACCATCTCCAGAACCTCTTCCTATTCTCTTGAGATGCTGTAGGCAGCAGTTCCTTTTCCACCATTCCCTTTGTGCTCACTGGCACATGTGGATGCACTCAACTTAGCCAGAAAAACTGGATTGCAATGTGTTGGGTGTAAAAGGAGGATGGTTGCTCATGCAAAGTATCTGTTTCATGTGGTGAGCAGAACAGAGGTGGGGTGGAGATTTATGGATAGACAGGTGTTGACACTTTCTACAGGCATTGCTATTGTTAAAAACATATGGGCATAAGGGCAAAAAAATTATCCTTTGATAAGCAACAAAGACTCCTGCTACAAATACAAGGCTCCTAGTCATGGTGTTGGCACCTTGAAAGGCTTTTTGTTTGGAAAGGCAAAGTAGTCTTCTTGGAAGGAAAAGGCTGCTGTGCATTACTGGGAGCTCTGTGGTTGGGCCCTCCTGTATCTGAAATTCTGTATTTGGTTATCTCTACAGGCATGGTTGAAATTTGCTCAGCCATTAGCTCTGCTTTGAAGTGAGCTGTAGGTATTCATGGGGATATATAATGCTTGTGACTTGCAATACAGAAACTGCTTGCTGATTATGCTGAGTGACAATGCGCAGCTCACATTAAATCAGAAACCTCATTAATAAAGGATAAATCCTACAAGAATTAGGCTTTGGCATTGTTACAACTTTGATAAGCTTTAATACAAACCCACTTTTTCAATAAGAGAAAACTGTATTAGAGTTCCAGAGGTTATGATATGATATACACCAAATCTCTTTTTTTCCTGCATGTTCTTTCAAACATTTTGGTTGGTTGGTGGGCTCAGCAGGACTGTACATTTTGTATCTCCTCTTACATTAATGTAAAACAGAATTTAAGTGTAGGACATATACATGGACCAAAAACTGAAACTAAGAGGCATCAATGCAAAATGCAATTTTTCCTATTCTTGGGCATCCTTTAATTTTTGAGGCAGGATCAGGGTTTGAGTCTATACTATCAAAGATAATATTTTATAAAGCAATAAAAAATGAGCTGAAATCAGAAGTGTGTATCTGAAAGCATATGTTACATATGTTAAGATACCTTACAGAACCTCCCTTCTTTTAGTACACATTTGCTGATATATGTGTGGTAAGTAGGATGCTGGTAATTTCAGAATTGCTGGTATGCATTCAGTAAATATGCACTGCATGCTATTAGTTTCAAAGTGAAACTCTATTACTAACCATTCCCAAACTGGGACAGTCAGTGCATTAATAATAACACACATTTGGAAAGATTGATGGGAACACAGGCTTCACACCTGCTTTTTGTTTTATTTAAAAAGAGCCACACCATCCCACCACATATTTAATCTTAGTTTCAATAGCTTGCTTTTACATCAGGCTCACCAGTGGGGAATTTCTGCTTCCCATTCTCTGTGTGGAGACTTTAAAGCTTTGCTCTTCCTGAAAATGAATTATTTCTGGTAACACAGATTTGATTTTGCTACATCTACAGACTCCTCTCTTCCTGGACCTAACTTCTGATTTTTCAATTGCTCCTGCCTTGGCAGCCATGTGCAGTTTCCAGCAGGAGAGAACATTTGTTAACTTGCAGGTGGCTGTTTTTGTTCACTGCATTTCCACTCAATTCCCAGCCTGGCATACCCTCAAATCCTGTGTCCTTAGGGGTACACATTCCTACATGATGGGCAGACACAGGAAGCATATAAAACAGACTGCACATTGCATTTCCCATCTTTATGTAAATGTAGTATTTCTTTCCACGAAGAATGGCTCTTACAAGTCTAATCAAAATGAATTTTCCTAGAAAATTTTTTTTTTCTTGTGACTTCGCAAATCATTTTTTTAAGCAGCTGGAGCCTGAGAATACAGCCTGTCAGGTAAGCATTGACTCAGACAGCATGTAGCTATAAACTTGATGTCATTTCACATCATTTCCACCAGTTTTCCCTTTTTTCTCTTTTCCTCCCTCAGGCCAGCTGGTCCTCGCCGTGTACTCACGTTACTCGTGTAACACAAGTTACTTTTGGTTTCTGTAACTTCCTGCTGCCACCCGAGCCCCGCGCAGCGCCGTCCCCTCCCCGCCCGTGCCCGCCCGGGACGGGGCGCACGGCGGCGTTTCGGCCGCGGCGGTGGCGCACGGCCCCGCGGCCCGGGGATCCCGGATCGCCCCGTGGCGCGCGTTATTCGTGCCGGTTTGAATATTTTACCTCCGTGTGCTTGCTAATTTTTAGATTATTCTATTCACCTTTTGCCTTTTCTTCACTTCTAGCAGTTTAGTAGTTACGCGTTCCCCTTTTTCCCCAACTGAGCTTCTAAGTTTTTTTGGGTTTGTTTGGTTTTTTGGAGATTTTTTGTTTGTTTTTTTTTTTTGTTTTTTTTTTACTTTTAACTTTTATGACCATCTGACAATTCGATCTGCTTTTCCAGTCTTTCTTCGGGTTGTCCGCCTTTTTTTTTTTTCTTTTTTTAATTCCTTTATCTTTTCCCAGTTTACTTTTCCTTTTTTCCCTTCACCTTCCCTCTCACGTTTTGGCTCGCGGCTCCCCAGCCCCGCTCGGGCCGGGCCGGCCCCGCCTCGCCCCAACCTCGGGGGCCGCTTTCCTCCTGGCAACAAGTGACGCGCGCGGGGCGGCCAATGGGCGGCGCCGGCGGCGCGGCGGGCGCGGCGCTGGGGCACGGCGAGCCCGGCAGCGCGGCCGCTCCGCGCAGCCTGCGCGCCGCGGGGCACCATGGCGGGCGCCGGGCGCTGCGTGCGCGCCTGCGGCCTCGGTCTCGGCCTCGCCTGGCTCCTGCTGTGCTGCGCGGCCCGCCCGGACCCCGCAGGTAAGCCGGGAGCCCGCCGGGCGGAGCGGGCGGCAGGGCGCGGGTGCGCAGCAGGGTCCTTGAGCGCCCCGACGGGCGGGTCAGGGGGCGGTGTGCCGGGCCTTCCGCCCCGGCGGCGCCTTGGGGCGCTGCGCGCGGCGGCAAAGTCCGACTGCGTGGAAACAACCTGGGAAACTTCGAAGGAGAAGCGAAGAAGGCAGGGGAAAGCCCCGGAGCGCCCTCTCGGACCGTGCGCTTGGCCTGGGGCGTCGCGAAAGCCGCGGTGCCACGTTCCCGGTGCCCGCGGAGCCGGGCCGCGGCCTTTGGCCTGACAGCTCGGGGACGGGAACGGCCGGGCCGGGCAGCTCCCGCCCCGCCGCCGCTGTTATCGCCGCTGCCTGCGCAGCGAGCCGCAGGAGGAGGCTCGCCTCGCCCGACAGGAAGCAGGTGGAAAAGTTTCACGTTGAGTAATTCTTGTAAGCCACGGCCGCTAGCCGTGTCAGAGCTTCTGGGAAACGAGCCTTCGCTAAGTTCACATATGTTTTATATCCTGTGATAGTAACAGGCTCAGGTTGGTAGCTGAAGATGCCACGAAAACTTCATGGCCTGGAGTAAACTTCACTGAGCTGGAGTAATTATTAATAAATTTCTGCCAGAGAGATTTTGTGAGACAGCATCAGCACTTTTTCCAGGGAAATTTTAAAAAGTGATTTTTTCCACTTGGCATCAGCATGGGGGTTGTGGAGGAAGAAGTGAAAGAAGACGTGAGAAGAGGCTAAAAAGTTGTTAGAAGAAATGAAAAAGAGGAATAAAGTCATGAGGGAAGAATAAAAAGCAAAAGCAGATAAAGCGCAGGGTTAAAGGATACCACAAAAGCATGTTTGGTTGTCGAAATATCTTAGTTAGTAGGATGAAAGGGACATTTGGTTGAAGTTGGTGTGCTCCTTAAAAAATTCACTGTAGTAGGTGGGTGACTTACAGATTCTTCTTTACAGTGTGATCAGCTAGGTACTATTTAAATACTGTTTGGCACTTACAGTGGAAAATTCGTGGGTATACTGGGAAGTAGTGGTAAAATTCACTGCATTAACATCACTGAATATTTTCCTTCCTGTTCAGCCAAACCTATTAGTAAGTCATAACAGAAAACGCAGTAGGAATGTGTTTGACCGTGCATTACTATTAAAAGCAAAATACTACTCAGCAGATTCCTTATTTAAGCAGCAGAATAATAGCCTTGTGGGTCTGGGACAGCCACGGTCCATTTCAGCCTGATTAGTGGAAGTTCTACACTGTGGAGCCATCTTTATTGTGGCATAGTTTTAGGGCATTTTTTCATGGTCTGCTTAAACCTGGTGCTTTTAAGAAGTATTCTTATACTGACAGAGGTGTTAGCTTTTCTTAGGGTGATCCATGTACTTTTGAAATGGTATCCTGTGCTTTATCAACTTTAATTTTTCTCTTTAATCACAAACTACGCCAGAACAGAAAATGAAACTCATCACAACTGAAAATGAAACTAGAGTCCTTATATAATTTTTTAAATTATACTCCTAATCTGTTTTGTGCTGTCTTTGGTGGGATAGTACTTCTAAAACTTTTTCCTCAAAGCAGCGTTCGTTAACTCAGTAGTACTGCAGCTGCACCCACAAACTGGTTCAAATGTAAACCTCACATGCTGTGTATCATCTATGAAACACAGTTTAGAAAAAGGTGCTGCTTAGTAAGTGAATGTTATTATTAATTATGTTTTATGGTGTCTGTTGTGTGTGTTACTGTGTTTGAAGATAGGCATGAAGATGAGATTCTTTATACAGTAAGCTTGCAAATTAATCAGGGGCTGATGCAATCATTGCATGTTAAATATAGAGGAAGAATTCTTATTACTAGAATTGGATTCAGAAGTCTCATTTTGTCTCTACTCATTTTATAAAGACTTGGAAAAAGCTCTTTTTCCAAAGAAGTTAAGACTCACTAAAGGGCAGGAAAATGCTCTGAATGTGGCTTCTACAAAAGAGGGGTTTTTATATACAAACAGCAGTTGTGGTACTTCTCTGAAAGCATTTCTCAGAATGTGATTGCCCTTTTAAGAATGAGCTTCCTGTGAAAATGACACTGAATCATAGCCATATGTTTGTTCTTTTGCAGGCAACGATGCGTTTACCATTCGCCATGACAAACAGAACAAGTGCATACAAGTTAAAAACTCGCTGATAGTCATAGATGACTGCAGGGACACGAGTGAAGCTTTATGGAAATGGGTATCCCAGAATCGCCTCTTTCACTTGGGGTCCAAGCAGTGCCTGGGACTTGATATATTCACCAAATCAGTGTCTCGCCTGAAAATGGTTGATTGTAACTCAGAATTAATGCTGTGGTGGCGGTGTGCTGATGCTTCCATCCTTGGTGCATCTCAGTACAAAGTAACTATCAAGAATAACTATGTGACTGCAAGCATAAATGCAACAGACCAGTGGAAAAGCAACAATTCCTCCAGTGATATATGTCGGTATCCCTACCGTGGTAAGTTTGCACTTTGGAGATTTTTTTATTTGTTAAGGGCTTTTTGAGTATGTCTGAGCCAATATGTTCTTAAAATTAGTTATATGAAAAGATTGATCAGTAAAGCAATAGAATAGAATGTTGTGCTGTCGAGAGAAGCTTTAAAGGTTTTTAGTAAAAAATAACAGCACAGCTGCAAAAGTTGTGTTACTGAGTGGCTTTCTTAGCAGGCTTAAATCCCCCCTGCCCCATGTTTCAGTGCAAACCTATTTAATCCTGAAATACCAACCACCTTCTATCAGAACTGATACTGTCCTCGCCACCATGATGGGCATTTTCCTGTTAGCAGGGTTTGAGGATGTTTTCTTTGCTGGTAGGCAATACAGTCAAATTCAGAGCATGCTGCCAGCTCACAGCCTGCTGGGCTGGGAGCTTTGTTGTGGTAGTGTGTGCTCTTGCCATGGAAGCTCGTCTTGTCTGAAATCTCATGCTTCCTGGAAGAAGTGGTGAAAATGTGCTTTACCTTTTCCCTCTTCTGTACGTGTTGATGGTTAAGAGTCCTTGTTCTGTAGGACTCTGCAAACAAAACACCTGGATTTCAATAGGACAATGAATTATCTCTATCTTATTGGTATGAGGGAGACAAGTTTCTGCTGTTTCTCAGAAGGAAATGTACAGAAAAATGTTTCTCAATGTATTTTGTTTTTCAGTTCTGGCATTGCTGTATATTATCTGTAACAAGAAGATATGGTATTTTAAGACCACAAGTGTGGTTTGCATGCACAAACAGTTTGTTACTGTTTGTGTCTGTACAAACAGTAACACTGATTTGCTGTACTTTCCATGTCCAAGCAAGGGGAATATATTTAATTCTTTTTTTTTCCTTTTTTTTTCTGCAGAAGTTTATACCAAAGATGGTAACTCTTATGGTAAACCCTGTGAGTTCCCCTTTCTGTATGACAAGGTGTGGCATCATGATTGCATTCAGGATGAAACTCACACGGGTGGGAAATGGTGCGCCACTTCTGAAGATTATTCTCGCGATGGAAAATGGGGGATCTGCTTACAGCCAGGCATGTTGGGTTTCTGAATAGACATCCCAAAAGCATTCTGTCACTTCTCTGATGCACAGCTCCACCTTTGTGTGGCTGTTAAGCTGTGTAAAAGCTTTTCTGTTGCAGTGTTGGCTTAAACCGCGAGTATTAGTGATGACCGACATAAAAACCAATAGACCCTATGTATTATATTGAAAACTTTTTTTTGAAACTTTCATAATGTTTCTGTATAGTTTTAGCTACAAGTACCTTCTGCTTCTTTTAAACAGAGGATGGTTGCCATGATATCTGGGAACATGATCCAGGGTCTGAAAATTGCTACCAGTTTAATACACAGTCTGCTCTTTCTTGGAAGGAAGCTTATATTTCATGTCAAAGGCAAGGAGGAGATTTACTTAGCATCCAAAATGCATCTGAATTAAGTTACATACAAGGTAGGTGTAATTATTCACATACAAGTATTGGGAAATCTTTATGAAGTGGAGACAGCACTTCAGTTTCTGTCCTAAATCTCTGGGTCAAAAGTTGATTGAACTTCAAATATTTCAGCTTTCACTTGTGTAGCAAAATTAAGGTTCTAATCTCATTTTAGGGAGTTATTTAAATTTATCTGTATGATTTCCGTATAGCAGTTAGATGTTGTCCATATTGTTAATGAGGAATATCCCCAAAATCTTAAATACAGACCAGAGTGGCAGTTGGTGTTTTAGCATGTTACTCTCTTGCTATGAAATTGTCCTCCCTGGTGTTCAGTCTTGACCTGTTGAAATTGTCCAAGTGCCTTTGGGACTACAAAAACAAAAGAGAAATGCCTGAAGACACTGGGAGGGAGGGCATGTGTGGGTTAATTCCTCCTCAGTTCAAGAAAGTTTGCATGTCCAGTTATAGTGGCAATGTTTCTTTTCTCAAATGCATGCCATTTCAGAATGTATTTTCAATTTAAAGAAGACCTATAAAGGATGAGCATTTTATACTAATTGTTTTCTTTAAAAAATATAAATCTCTAGGCAAGGATGACATTGCTGAGATCTTCTGGATTGGCTTAAATCAACTGGATGTTTCTGGTGGTTGGCAGTGGTCAGATCACAAACCTTTGAATTTTCTCAACTGGCATCCAGGTACTGATATTTCTGGTGGTATTGACAATATTCTCAACAGGAACTAGTATTACTTTTTTTTCATCTCATTCCACTTTCAGAAGTATCTTGTCCTCCTAGCCAGCAAATCTTTCTGTTCTCATTTTATATTTACAGCTGATTAGGTTAATAAATCTCTAAAAAAATATAACTTGAATATTTTTGAAGTCCATTTCAATAAAGTATCCATAGCTTTCCTAGCTGCTAAATTTCTCCTCCCACTGACAAAATGACACTGATTTCCCTCAGATATTCTGATTGTTTGTGTTTGAGCAAGGACTGATGTTACTTAGAAGTTTAACTTGGGTTTTTTAACTTCAAGGTTGCCTAAATTTGTTTCAACGTGAAGATGAAAGAGGTATAAAACCCTTGAAAAACCTTTTTTAATTACTCCAAAGATGCTGTAAGATTAGTGAGACTATGTGGAATTTCCAGGATGAATTTTTAACTTTTCACAAATATTTTATGAATCTGTGTGTATATGAGAATCCCAGAGTATTAGTCATCAGTCATTCAAGCTGAATTTGAGCTTTTTAAAGTGGAATTCTCTTTTTTCTTTTAATTTCTAGAATAGTGCTGCAACTGGAATTCTGTGAAAAGTTTGAGAAGTGGTTTCTGTTACTTCTTTGATAACTTTGCTAAGAAATTTCTGTGGGATTTTCCAAATGTACTCTGCCTTTTGGAAAGGTTAAGAACTTTGCTGCTTGTGCTACTGACTGCACCTTCTTCTGGAAATGTGACCACTCTGTAGGACTGTAATGCTGAGCTAGAGGCCAGACTATCCTGGGATACAGTGGCATGATTTAGTCTGCAGTCATGGCAGACATATTCATGTCTACCCCTCTTGTGAAAGTACTTACTGGTGCCTTACAGGAATTTTGATAGCTGCAAGTTGAGCCCATTACTTTTCCTTTCCTTTTGCCCCTCTGAAAAGACCATGTCCTTGTCCTTCTGCTCTCTTTCATGGAGAACTGAGATTTACCCTGTGCCTTTTTTCTGTGAGCCTGAACTAAGCCAGTACAGGAGGAACTGAGGTGCTCTGTGTAGGTCACAGCTTGCATTGAGGCTCAAAGGAAAAGAAAGTTAAAAAGTTCCATTAAAAAGGGGCTCCAAGGGAAGCTGAAGACTGCAAAAAAAAAAAAAAAAAAAAAAAGAGTTATTCTCTGTGGTGTTTCAGATCTTTGTTTCAGGCTTTGTCTAAGGTTTCTGTTATGGTAAAGGTTATGGTTAGCATTGAGAGAAATTGCAGAACTGTGTTTGGAGTGGGGGTGGAATGGGACTGCCAAAGGAAACTGAGGGCTGCGAAAATGGCTCTCCCCTGAGATATTTCTAGTCTGGGAAAGTGCTCAGCCAAGGGTTCCTTGTATTGTAAATAGAGCATTCCTCCTGGTTCTATGATTAAACATTGGAAAAGAAGTCAAGATTCCTTGATTCTGAAACTTTCTCTGTCTTAGAAAAAACATTCTGTGGGACCTGTGCTAAGACAGCTGCCTTCAGTTGATACAAATTACATTCTTCAAATACAAGGTGCCATACTATCTATCCAAAGATGTTTTTCTTGTATTGAACACCAGTAGTGAAAAGAAGCAGTCACCGCCTTAGTGTGTGATAACTTGTGCTGTTATGTTTTTATTTGTTCCTGTCTATAGATATGCAGAGTTCATCCCCACTGGATGGGACGAGTTGTGTGGTGATGAATGCTGCTTCAGGTCAGTGGCAGAGTTACCACTGTGGGGCTCAGCTTCCATATGCTTGCAAGAAGTCACTCAATGAAGTTTCAAGTGCTCCAGGTAGGACAGTTTGCATTTTTGAGTTTTGTATGTTAATGCAAGTACAATGTTCACTTATGGAGTCATTCTTTTCCCTCCCAAGCCTTTTCAGGCATCTCTGCCAAAACATTTTCACAACAGCTTTGGTTTTTTAGCAGAGCAGAAGCAAACTCTGTTTCTTCAGTGTCAAGATGATGCATCGCAAACAGTTTTCATTTTTTGCAGCTTTCTCATTCACACATAAAGCATTTTGCAGCAGTCCTGCCCTTTTCATCACATTTTCCTCCATGGCTTGTGCCTTCTTTCATGTATTACTGGAAGTCTGGAACTGGCAGTTGCATCCCAAACCTTTCCACCTTTGCTTTAAGCCTTTTTCTCTCCCTCTTGGTGTGCATTGACATAAAATGGGACTTACCTGCATCTTGGATCAAGCTCTGTTGAATTCAAATAGAAGTAGTCAGGTAACCTTACTGTCCTCTGAAACCAGGGCAAGCACTGAAAATCAGAGTATAAGAGTGGGTAGTTTGCTTGGTGTGTAATCTTTACTGGAGCCATACCAGCTCTTACAAGATAATAATTCCTTTATCTTGACCTACATGCACACACAGAGGCCTTCAGTGTTTACAGTGACATATAACTTCTGCCATGCTTTTGGCCACTTACCTACACCTGAATGTCCAGCCCTTCCCATGCCCATGACCTCTTCTTCTATGTATGCTTTGGCCTTACCCACTTCCCAGGGCTCTCCTGCAAAAACTTTTACTAAAAGGTAATTGTCTTTGAATGATAGGGATATCTAGAGGAGAAGGGGTGCGGAGTATCTCTGGCTAAGGCGTGTCCTCTCCAGCTTCCCCTGGAGAGGTGTGTGTGTTTAAAGAAGAAATAGTAATCAGTTTAAATTTAACTAAGCTGGTCCAAATTTTGCAGTGATACTCTGAAAGCTAATTGTCAGTTAACAATTCTTGTCTGTTCTCTGGCTCCTCAGTGGGGTATGTTGAGTTATTACCAGTGTTTATATAGTGTTTTATTCATTAAAAACAAAATTCATGTGGTTGGAGTATTTTATAGTGGGTTTTGAACCAGAAAGGCTATCAGTATATACCCTTTCAGTGTCCATTAAAACTAGTTAGAATTCTTGAATATCTTGAGAAGAAAAAAATATTTAAAACTAGGCATTTGTTGAATTGTGTTTCTTTCCTGCAGTGAATCAACTTGATTTGTCTTCAGTTGCTTTTGAAATATTGCTTACAATTACTTTTTAACCTTTCACTTACACTAAGACCAGCACCAGCTTAATGTAATGCAGTCGTGCCTTTTGCTTTCACTCCCACTAACTTCTTTCTCCTTCTGCTTACTTCATGGCTCAAAAATATGAGTTCTCCTAATGCTGCATTGAAGTCTATTTGTTTGACTAAGCTGTGACCCTTTCTTACATGAGTCCTGAATGGATGTGAACAGGTTCTGATTGCTGCCTTCTGGCTATTTTCAAGGTGCTGCTGACTTTAAAGCCAGCCCTTTGCACTAGGCAATGTAAAACAAAAGCCTCTAATTCCATTTCTCTTCATGATCAGAGTTTTGGAGGCACTTGGATACTCGCTGTGATCCAGGCTGGCTCCCCCACGATGGCTTTTGCTACATGCTGATAAACGACCAGGCACCTTGGAGTTCAGCAGATGAGTTGTGCAAAGCAAATAAGAGTAACCTCATCAGCATTCACTCATTAGCAGATGTTGAACTGGTTGTTACAAAGCTTCATAATGGTGAGTCGGGGTAGTTGTAAAGGTCAAACACCAAAGCGCTGCACACCGTAAATTACAAACTGCTTTCCACCTTCTAGCATAAGGTTGTCATAATCTCTAGCTTTTAAGTGTGGGTGTTAAAGCTGAGCTTGTACTCAGGCTAGTGTTGAATGTTGCTGTGCAGATCCAGGCCCCCTGTGTTAGGACTTGTTCTGCTTCAGTCTATTAATTCATTTATTTACTGGGCTAACCTACTTCTACTTTTGTAATACTTTGTGCTTAATTTGCTCGTTCAAAGAGAATAGTAGATAGTTTGGTCAATATTTTGACATCTGAGTCACTGAACTAATAAATAGTATCGGTATTGTTTGATGTTATGTCTTTGGATACACTCTAAATTTGGTTGAGGGTTTTTTGCTTGTGTGTTCATTATTTCTGTTTGTTTGTGGTTGGGTTTTTTTCCTCTTTGTTCCTTCTCTGTTAAGCTTACTCATGGTCATGTGATTATAAGTTAAGAAACAAGATAAACATATGGTCTTTTCTCACTGTAAGAAAAATAATATCACTATACTGCTGCACAGTATTTTTCACTGCTGCAGTATGGTAAAAAAATTAATTTTGCTGATAACACATTGTTTTCCTGTTAGTTTGAATATTATATTGAAACAAAAATGTTGTCCTAATTTTAAATTACAGATGCTGAAGAGGAAATGTGGATGGGTCTCAAGAATGATGATGTGCCAACCTTGTTCAAGTGGTCAGATAACTCGCCTGTGGTTTTTACCTACTGGGATCAGAATGAACCAAAAGTTCCTTTTAACAGCACTCCTAATTGTGTGTCATATTCAGGCAAGGTAGGAATACAGTTTTGAGTTTGGTTGTTGGTTTGTATTTTTTCATCATAGTAGAGGCAATTAGTATGTGTGAAAGTCAAGGAGGGGGATAAAGCAGATAGCTGATCTTATTTCTTTAAGAAATAATCTTTAAAATACATTTTTCTGCAAGCAAATTTCTTAGAGTTATTTAGCTGGAACTTTGTAGCCGTGTACTGCAAAGAATGGAAGAAATGACTCTTAGCTCTGAGACTAACACATTGTTGGCCAGACAGTTGGCCTTGTCACTCTGTATTTTGGGTTACTGTATTCTTGCATGTGTCTGGCAGAAAGGTAGGAAGGAAGGGATATCTGGGTTCAGTCATCTCCCACACCAATTTTGAGACACCAAGTCTGAGGATGGAAGGTTCTAGAAAGGGTGTTGGTGAAGGAAGGAGGTCACTAAGAGTGGGACACAGGCTGTATCTCATCCTGCAGATTCATTACAAAAGTGGAGCGTGCATTTGCCTGCTGTGTCAGCAGCCTGGCATTGGAGTTTGTGCTCAGCTCCTCTGAGTTGTCTCTGAGCTGTTTCCACATTAAGCTGAATACACCTCCTGCACCCATTCCCTGCCTGATCTAAGAGAGTTGGCACCACCCTGGCCATTTCTTTCATCTCTGGATGTGATCCAGAATCCTCCCATCTCCATGACTGTCAGCTTTCTCTTTCCCTTCCAAACATGTACCTGTGCATATAATCCAGGGCATCCCATATCTATACTGGAGGCATTTTGGCTTTCTCACCAATGGAAACAGCCCGCAAACACAGAAATTCAAAGACTGTTAGAATTTAAAATACTTCTTTTTCCTTTTATTCTTACAGCTGGGACAGTGGAGGGTCAAGTCCTGTGAAGAAAAATTGAAATATGTTTGCAAGAAAAAAGGAGAGATTTTGAATGAAACAAAATCAGATAAAAGTTGTTCATTGGAAGAGGTAATAGGAAGCTTCTATTTCTTTTATTGTCATTTGGCTCAGAAAGCTACTTGAAATCACTTACTTCCTCTACTTCCATTTCTTTCTTGTCTGTTCAGTAAAGTCTGTGAAACATTTTATCTGAAAAAGGATATTTACATAGCATAAACCAAATTTCACATTCTCCTAAGCAGGCTCAGGATGTATTATCAGTCTCTTTATTGATGAAAGTATTATGAGCTTGGACCCAGGAGATGTTTGTTTTATTTATTTATTTTAAAGAAATTTATTTTATTATAAATGTTATTGATAACACCATTTGTTGTGTTGTTTTTTGCTCAAATTGTTTTAAAATTAAGTAAGCACTTTGCAACATAATGATATGCAGAGATTGTTAAGTGGGATTATGTTTGTTGCACTTCACTAGCTCTCATTTTTGTTCTATGACTTTAATAAAGGTGAGGGCTTTTTTGGTTTTTTGTTTGTTTTTTTTTTTACAGTACGACATCTTATGGCTTAAATAAAACTTTTGTCTGTTGAGCTAGCCTGGGATGGTATTGCTAGCTATTTGGTTCAGTTTTGTGTGGCATATTGCTTGCAACAGGAAAGGTGTTTACCCCTTATCTTTCTTTCTACATGACCTTTTTACTCTGTCTTTTCGGAGACTTCCAGCATGTAGAGTTACAGCTTTCTGTGCTGTTCAGACACCAGTGGCATTGCTAGGCTACAAAAGAGTTAACACATTAATGTTTCTCGAAATTTCAGTGTAAATATGGTAAGAAATGTTTGAATAACCGAGAAATTTTGTAAGTTCACACATTTTCAGTATTGAGTATTTTTCTCAGAGGTAAAGAAACACTGGTGTATGCCTTCCTAGTATTCTTGTGTTTGAATCCTGGCATTGGTGGAACAGCATGAAAACTCCTATTGTTTTGAATAGGACTGGGCTGTTGCCCTTGTGTTTCTCTGTAAATGCAATAGTGGTCAGAAGATTCTGCCCAGGCAAGCTAAAACAGTGGTGTATTTTATTCCTGTGGCTGCATTATTTTTTACAACTGTGAATTTGAGAGTTGAGGATAGTGGACCTTGTGTGTGACACAGTGCATTTCTTTCTTGTATATGCTGTGCCAGCTTGTGGGCACCAACCAGTGCTGGCAATGAATTATTTTCTCCTGTAGGTAATGCCTAAATTAGGTTGTTTTGTATAAATGTGGTTTTTGTTCTCTAACCAGGGATGGGAGAGACATGGAAACTACTGTTACAGGATTGATAAAATGGAAGTTTCATTTGGAGCCCAGTGCAATCTTACAGTGATGAACAGGTAAAGCACATTTGTAATCGAAAGCATATTTGTAATCAATGAGCAAATTTGACATCACAATCCTGAAGATAAAATCAAAGATTAAAACTGTTGTATGATAACTAATGCTTTGTAAAGAAAAAGTAGAGAGAGAATTGCTTTTGCAAGAACTAGAAATGTGTAACAATGGTAAACCTACAATGTGAAACCTTGGAAGCATGAGAATTCCCAGCCTGCTGACCCCATGTTGAATATGGGGAATGCCTGGATGGCTGCTTGAACTGACTCATGTAATATCCCTGGTTTTTAAATTACCTCAGTAGTTTGGTATCTTTCAAATATTGACTCAGATTAATCTCTAAATTTTCAGATTTGAACAAGAATTTATTAACAGTCTAATTAGAAAGGACACAAAAGTTGAAGAAAAGTACTTCTGGACCGGTTTGCAGGATATCAGCCAGTCAGGAATATATTCCTGGGGTACAGTGAATGGGGAAACACCTGAAGCTGTGACATACACTAACTGGAATTCCATGCAACCAGGTAAATTTGAAAACTAAAAACACATAAAAATACTGTCCTTTTACATTGAGCAAGCGCTGGAGTACCATGTTACAGAACTCCAAGCATGCAATAAAGTTGTAATTCACAGTTATGTCAGGGATTTTTTGGAAACCAGCCAATGGTTTTAAATGTGGTTTTGTTTGCTTTAATTTTAGAGTTTTCAGGAGGATGTGTGGCCATGTCAAGTGGAAATTCTCTTGGAAAGTGGGAAACTAAGGATTGTAAAACCACTAAAGCATTTTCTGTCTGCAAAAAATATATTGGGAAGCCCAAGGAGCCAGAAGTGCTCCCAAAGCCAACTGATCCCTGTCCCCCTGGGTGGCATAATGGATCTGGCCTTGCCTGCTACAAGGTAAAATGTTATTCCTGTTTGATGTTAATTGCTCATTACTGTCTTGGAGGAATTGAGTGATCAGCCATTTTGTGGGCATAGCTGTCTTGAGGGCATTTTCAAGGTGCTCCTCACCAGGAGAGGGAATTGGAGTTGATTCAGATTGACTGCCTGTAGATACTGCCATTCCTGGAAGGGGCATTGTGCCTCTTTCTGTGGGCAGCTGGCTGGGGCCACAGCACTGGCCCTGTACTGCTGCCCTCAGGCATGCACAGACATCTGGATAGGAGGAAAGCACTTTGCCTCACCTTCCCTTGCCCTTTCCTTTCTGTGCTCCAAGAGTATAGACAGGAGAGGTAGGATTTTCTCTAGTTTGAATATGGATATATAAAAACATTCAGCCTCAGTTGTATTTTACTGTTTTGAAGTGAACAGTGGAAGGAAGCAGCTGTGCTGTTTAGTTGGAATGGCTTAAACACAATTTTATTTAGAAATGCAGTGTTTACCCCTTCTATTAAAAATTAAAACTGAGGCTGTTCATTGGATTCATTATTTTTTGACTCAGTGTCTGCAATGAACTGTTTCTTGTAAACAGCTCATATAGCAAAGTGGGGAAACCCAGCTTGAATAACAAGGGTGTGGGCAAGTATCCCAAAGGGACAGGTCTGTGCTGCTGTGCAGCATAGCTGTCCCATAGCTGATGGACATGACAGCTGGCCCTGGCAGATTCTCCACAGCTGCTGTTGACCAAATGCAGCATGTCTGTGCAGAGAGATCCAGCTGATGGGAATTGTCTTGGACTGAAACCAAGAGGATCAAGTGGATGTGTTGGCTGAGGTGTACAAGCCAAACTTGCATCTCAGTGCATACAGGTTTCCAGGGGTGTGCCAAAGAACTTTCTTCATGCACAGCACTTAAGTGAGCCCAGTTTAAGTGAACATTAGGCTTTGTAGTTCACCATAAATTTGAAAGAACAACATCACTTATAACTTGACTTGCGGTTATAGAGTGAGCTGGCTGGTGGTTTCTAAAATCTTTCTGGTAAAGAAAAGCAGAGAAACTCTGTCATGTGGAATATGTTGTGTTTGAAATAAATTTTGTCAGCTAAACTGCAGAGTCTGGCTGTTGTCAAGCAAACTGAAAGAAAAAATGTTAAAAAGTCAAGTTCTTTCCCTGTGGAAATACCAGTTATTAAATCTCAGGTGGCCATATTTTAGTAGAACGGGAGTGTTTTAAAAATACTGCCTCATGTGTCATTTTCTGCTCTGACATTTGGCTGTTGGCTGTGAAGTTCTTCCACAGTGAAAGAGTGCTGCGAACCAGGACCTGGGAAGAGGCAGAAAGGTTCTGTGAAGCCCTTGGAGGCCATCTGCCTAGTTTTAGCCATCCAGAAGAAATTAAGGCACTTCATTCTATCCTGAGAAGAATGATCAGGTAACAAACTAGCCATGTTCTAAAGTTTTGATTCTGCAGTGGATTGCAAATGCTGCTGCTGACCACAGATGGCAAATATGAGATAGAGTGTGACACCTGTGTTTCCCACAGAACACTTAGATGTGGCATTTGAACTGCCTTGCTGGCAAATGTCATGTGAGTACAGCTTGGGCCAATATTTCACATTGCTACAGGCAGCACAGGAAGAGAAATTTATGTAATAGAAGAAGCTCAGAGCTCAAATCTAAGTCTGTTGTTACAATAAATTATTCCTTCTCTGTGTTGAATTTTGGCACACTTAGATGGTAAATGTACCTACTTTTTACTGGTACATTCTTTAGAGATGAGTTATTATTTCAGTTTTTCAGATACATCTCATTTTTATTCATGAAATGCTTCCTGAGTAAACTGGGTGCTAACTTTTGAAAATGTGAATAATGTAGTGTCCAGCAATCTGGTTGGCACAGATCCTATTTGGCATAGCTGCACCAACACTAGGCATTAGATGGGTGTGCTGAGTGTTCTGGTATCAACAGATTAAATGCTAAATAATTTATAAGTTTAAAGCTTTATTTTTAATCAAATGAACTGTCACTGCCAAGCTTTATTAGGCATTGGTGTGGTGTCAGATCCTTGTGTAATATGGTTTTTTTGATTGACAGTCTGTTTTTTCAGAATTTTTTTGCCTTCTAAAACTCAAATGCTGCCAGTTATGTGATGTAAATTTTTTCATCAACAAACTAAATCAGGATTATTGCAGAAGCTGCCAGCAAACAGCACTGTGATTAAATTTTTAAACCTGATGACTGAAGAGATGCCTTCTTGAGAAACCAGTGAACTTTTTTTAGAAGTGCGCAAGTCATGAAAATTACTCAGTGTTTATGTTAATAAGGGACAAAACCAAACTTGTATGCTCTATATATAGATAGTTTGGCTTGTGTAAAAGCCACTTGTGATTCCTTTGCTAAACTGGCTGAAGTCCCACAATAAAAATCAGTGCTCAAATTATTTCAAGCTGCAGACCATATTAGATGGTTTTTCAATTACGAATTTTGTTTTAGTGCACCTAACCTACCATGAAATGTGAATAGAGAAGTAACATTTTATTTTCCTACAAGCTCCTACTTGGAGCTGCATTTCAGCTCGAAGACTGTCTGAGGTATTAATTACATTTTCTGTTAGGAGTTTAAAGGTGGAGATTTCTTTCTTTCTAGGAAGTCAGTTGACACAAAATGCTCCTGCATTTCTCATAGTTCAGAAATTTAAAACTTAGTCTGAAAGATGATAAGTCGCAGTATTTCAATATTATTCCAGCAGAACTTAAAATGAGGGGCAATATATTGAGCCTTGTAGAAATTGACTCTGCAGTCAGTGTTGCTGTAACTGCTTATATCAAATGTAACTGAAAACACAGTATTTTCATCTGGGCTAACTCCTTTCTCAGCACTTCAGCACATTCTGAACTGAAATACTACATAATTGAAATTGCCTGAGGTATTTTAAATAATGTTTGCTTATATAACATGATGAATTGTTGAGGAGAGTTATGCTTTTAAATTACTTAGAGGTGTTGATTGCATAAAATATTTTGGAGGTCTGATGTCAAGGGTAGTTAATATAAAAATCAAGCTCATTTGAGATAGGAAACCATGTGAATTATTTCACCAAGAACAAATACTTCAGCTAACTGGGAGAAATCACGCTAAGGTGATATTAGTCATGATTAGCTGCTGGAGTGTGCTGGCATGCAGTTTGTTCGTATTCTCTGTATTTACTCAGTGCAAACTCCGACCTAAAGCATTCATTCAGTGCATTCATTTCAGCTTGGGGAAGGAACCACACCTCAACTCTCTTGGTTTCAGGTTTTTTCCCCTTGCACAGTTATCTGGTGACTCATTGAGAATTGTTTGTTTTTAAATGTTAGCAAGAGTCATTTTGGTTCACCAGGAACAGGGCAGCTTGCCTAGTCCATTCTGTTCTTTACTCAGATTCCACCTTAGAGTCAAATAAGAGCCAGAATTACTCTAGCCAAGTCAGGCTATTGCTATTGGAAAGGAAAATAAAATTTGCCTGCCAGCCTTCCCCTCTGTGGAAGAAGTAGGATAACCTCTTTTGGCTTTATGGGATGTGATACAGGCAGAACAGATCTGGTTCAGCTACTTGCATTCTTTTTGGACTGTGTTTGTGAGCATTCTGCATCTTATAGCTGGCAGGAATGCTGGACACAGGAGAAGAAACAGCTTGGACTGGTTAGAAGTAACATTTCAATGAGGATGCCTTTCTGGAAAGAAATCCAGGTTGCCTTTTATATGAGCAGCTCTGCTGCTGTAATTGTTTTGAGTCTAGAAAGCCTCACAATCGTTTGAGTTTGAAAGAAAAAAATCATCTTAACAGCATGGCCAAAACAGCATTAAAGCTGAGATGCAAGTTGTAGTAATTGTGTTAATTCAGCTTCTCTTTTCTTCCAATCAAGAGCATGTAATTAGCAGGATTAGTGATTTAGCTATTGCAGTAGCCTGTTACAGCAGGGAGAACAAGGTGGCCCAATGGGCTTCATGCAGAGTTTTAGGTCAGCACTGCCTAAGATTAAATAGTGCCTTAAATTGCACCATTAAGGAGTTGGCCCAGATGTATACTTTCCCTCTTGTCAAGAACTGGTTGACCTACAAGCCCTAAAAACTTCACTTAGGCTCTTAAGCTTGTGTTGGAGCTGTCATAAATGACAGAGAAAATAATTTTTTATTTTGGCAGTTAGAATATGATTAGAAAAATTACAGATTTATAGTCCCTTCACAATCTGATCTGCATTTTTTTGTTCCTGTAGTATTTGACTTTTATGAATGTTTAGCTCTGTGTAAAAGAAAAGCCAGCAGTATTCTGCAGGGATTGCTAGAGATTTAAGGTCTTTCAGTGTCAATCAGTATGGAGTCCATTATAAAGCACAAATTGCTTGTATGTTTTAGTTTAAAACTCAGGATACTTTAGGTTTTTAGAAACAGTTCCTGTAGTGTAGCTCAAAGAATACCCTGTCACTGATAAATCCATTTTGATATCAGTCCACTGGATAAATTTTAATGCTTTGCAATGAGGGGACAGATACTTGAAGCACAAGCAAATTCCTTGCTGCAAGCTTAATTGCAATAGTCTTAATTTATCTTTGTCTTAAATAGTTGGTGGAATTCTTTCCTGTGATGAGATGACAGTATAATTTCAGAGGGTTATCAGAAGGCTTTACTGAAGCTTAAAAGTACTGTCAGTTGTAGTGCAGCAGTTACTAAATTACTCATGGTCATGTCTGAACAATTCCAAAAGAAGCAAAATAGGTACATGAATGTCTAAGAGCCCAGTCAGCTGAAAACGTTGTTCTGTTTTCAGGCTAGTGATTGTAAACTGGGAGATAAGCTGGAGAAATTCTTGACCTGGTACACTTCATGTTTTTAATTTATTTATTATACAATAGCCAAATACAAATTGAAGGAGTTTGAACATTTGCTCTGAAGCCTCAGGTGATTACTACAAATAATTTCAAAATTAGTGTCTCAGATTTTCTTTTTAGTAGATATTCCTGTGTGGTGACCAACTGCTTAAACTGCACTAAGTCTGTAGGTGACAATTAGGAGGGCATCTCTGCCTCTTAATTGGAAGAACAGCCACATAAAAATGAACTCCTAAAGGCAAATAGCCAAAAGTCACTTAGCTGTTTGACAGCTGTGAATGTTTGGCTCATAGTTTTCCCACTGCAGTGATATGGGGCATTTAGGCTCTTTAAAGGCTCCTTAGTTGTATCACTGAAAGACTAAAGATTGATCAGTATGATAAAATCACACTAGAGTGATCACATTATCTCACCAATGTCAGAAAACTATTACTGGAGTTGAGAACAAAGAACAGAAAAAATTAGATCTCTTGATGGCTGATACTTTCTTCCTAAAGGAAACGTTACCAAGTAAAAGTACTGTTGCCCTTCTTGGATTTCACATACTTAGCTCACAAACGCTGGGTTAAGCTGTTTCTTGGTGCTGCACCATCAGTATTTTCAGACTGTTCAGAATCTTTGTGGTGATACCTGTGGAAAGCTAGTGACAAAGCCTGATTCTGAGTCCATCCCTCCAGGTAATAAAGTAATTTTAACATAAATTTTCCATTTTCTGGCTTCAAATCGCAGTTTGTCAGCCCTACCTTCTGGGGAGTCTTTTATGAACTCTGACCTCTGCTGGTCAAATGTCTCTGTCCAGTTTTGAGCTTAAATTTATTTTTGAGTTGTGGTTCCCTCAGGTGTGATGTTCTTTTTGCTCAAATCACTTCTCTTCTTGCAGGTTTAGTCTCCTAAAATATTATAAAGAATAATTGTATCCTTTCCCTGTTTTTCTTTGGGAAGACTAAACAAGGAAATCCTTAATCCTTGTTAATAGCCTAAGCTCCTAATTTCCTCAAATGTCCTGTGTTCCTTCTCTGTTTTTGGTGCATCCTGCTGGGATAGTGCTTTTGATACAGTTCAACAGGAGCCCTGTAATGTGGCATCAATGCTTTATTGTTGCTCTCAGACCACCTTGATGAGAGTGCCTTTTCCACAGCTCTTTTGCAGTAGGGTTTCATGTAGTCTTTGCTTTCACAAGAAACTCATGGTCTTTCTCCCCTCTGCTGCTTCCAGCTGATACAGTCATTCAGAGAAGTGTCTATTGACTTTATAGGGCAGGGTAGTGGATTGGAGTGAGTTATCATGAAGTTCAGTTTATGAGCCCTGCACAAAATTGAATCATTGAGAATTTGCAGTACAAAACAAACCTTGCATTTGACTACCACCTTTAACTTTGTTACAGCTTCTTTAGATTCACAAGAAAAAGATTATTGTAGAGGTTCTTACTCTTTGATTTGAGTATTTACGTTGTAAACCTGTTTTTTTCAGGTAATTTTGTATCTTCAAACATAACTGAAATTTTACATTTAAGTGTCTGCTGCTTTTGAAAACGAGGAAGTAAAATCTAGGAAAAAACTCAGTTCTGACTGGACTAAAATATCTACTGCCAGTTGTTCATGCAGCCATTGTAGTCAGTGGTGTTAGGTGCTGATTTATGTCCGCGCCTCATTTATGAGGGTTCACAATTGAAATAGGTGCCCGTGTTTAGTGTGTTCATACCACTTTAAAAGTTAAGGGAAATATGCCAGTTCCTTGAGTAGAAGCTTTTGTGTGGCTTGAGGAAGAGTGTATTTGAGCTGATGGTATTTGGGAGATAGCCCAAGGTGGACAAGAGAAAGGGAACCAAACTATATAAACGTTCTGTGTGTGATTCTGGAAGAAAAGAGACCATTATATCCAGTGACAACTGATAAAGTGGTGATGCAGCCCACAGAGGAATTCCCTGATTTAGTTAGTTTTCTTCTGTACAGAAGATGTCTTAGCTCTTGTGTCTAGTTTCTCTTTGAACTGCTACAGCTTGCTGTAGTAAAATCTTAGTTATGCTGCTTGGTCCTAAATAATGCCATGCCATAGGTCAGTCTTCCTATTAAATGAGCTGAACCATATGCTTGGCATAAGATTGTATCTTGTTTATTTGCAGCAATGACAGATGGGTCTGGATTGGAATGAATAAGAGGAGTCCTGATTCCTTGGGAACCTGGCAATGGAGTGATAACAAACCAGTAAGTTAACTTTAATCAGGAAGTGTCACATACTAGGACTAGGACTGAAGTGTCTTTCAACAGATTAATAATTCAGGAGAAGATTGTGCCATGCAAGCAGATTTCCAATTAAAAACATATCTTTAACAAGGCTAACCTGATTTCCATCTCCATTATATTAAAATAATTTCACAGAAATGTAGTAGTAAACATCCAGGAGCTGGTGGAGAGAACAAGGTGTCTTCATGCCACAACAGAAGGGAGGGTTTATAAGCTCATTTCCTTGTTGTCAGACTTTTCCAAAAATATCTTCCTCACTGTAATTGTTTTATTTGTCTGAAATTGTGAGTTCTTTCTCCTTCCCTCACAAAAAAACGGACATGGAGACTCAAAACTGAAGGAGTAACTGCCATTCAACACATATTTTAATAGTAATGAACATAATGGGACACCAGGTTTGAATGGTTATCTCTTGGGATTGCCACAGCAGAATGTTAGATGCTGATTCTTTCACCCTGTCACTCATCCTGTAGGTAACCAGTGTTGTTATGCCACTCGACTATCTGGAAGATGAGTATGATACAAGAGACTGTGCTGCATTAAAGGTTAGTTTCAAGGTTTTTAGTAATGTATGTTTTTACTTGGAAGTACTTGGAAAAAATAATTTTTCCAGTTGTAAACTGAATTTAGGTTTAGATGTTTTCTTAGTATAATAAAAAAGCTGTAGTGTTCCTTTTATCAATCTACACCTACTACAAACTTTCCCTTAATTAAGTATTTTTTGAGACAAGTTCTATGCTAATGATAACCTCTCATAGGACTTCTTCTGAACCTTTTTAACTGCAAAATGTTTTAGTAACAATGCTGTTCTGTATTGCATAGTGCCATAATATGGATCTTACATATAATTCTTAAGGGTGTGTCATGGAGTCTAAAACAAAAAAGCACAGAGTCCTACCAGTAATTAAAAAAAAATTATGTTAGCTTTTCTTAACTGCAGATTAAGAAAAAAATTGAAACCTGAAGGGAATGCAGTAGCCAGGACAGAGCATATGTTTGTGTTTATTGTGTGTATTTCCTTGTTTACTTGTGAAATAGACTGCATGTTCTCTGTTGGTTTCTAATTTCAAATGTCAGACCTCAGCTTGATTCCTGATTAAGCTCTTCAATACTTAATTTAGTCCTGATGGCATGAGTTTTAAAATAGCCTTTAATTTTTCTGAGGTATCATCTGACTTTTTGTAATACCTACCATCCCTTTTAACCTAAATAGAACAACCTCTGCTTTTAGGATTTATTTGGGGAAAGGATAATTGCATCCCTTTCCTTCTGTTCACAGCCATTTCCCTCATTCACTTCTCCTGTGTTCATGACCCCAGACTGAGAATCTGGTCAGCATTGTGCTCCTAAAATTTTAGACTCAGGAGAGCACTTTGAAGGGAATACTGTGAATATAACAACTTTCCTCTCCTGCCTGCTAGTTATAGACATGTTATTTCAGTAAATGATAAAAAATTTGCTTTACTGGAGAGATCAGCAAGAGTGAAGTCAGTTCTTCAAGCTTGATTGTAAGAAATAATTTTAAATAAGAATGATTGTTTCTGTGCCAGTTCAGGTGGTTTCTTCTTTTCAGCAGAAATGAGATTAATTTCAGGAGAACAGGTTGCAATAGATAATTTAATAATAAGCATTGATGGGAAACTGGGCACTACAAAAACCCTAAGAAACATTATTTCTAGAAAAAACTTCTAAGATGTTTGTATGTAGACTGACCCTAAGCCCTTTATGTAATTGCTTGACAGCATTAGCTGATGTGGAGAGTTATAGTTGATACAGCTGTATCTGCTCTTTTATTTACAAAATAAATTGTGTGACTAACAACACAGTAAAATACACTGAATTTGCCAAAGGACATTTTATTACAGTTTAATTTTACATTTCAAAGGCCTATGCTGTCCTAACTCAGTTCTCTGTTTCTGTTTGTATGCAGACCACACAGTTTTCACGGAGATCTTTTTGGAGATTTTACTTCCATGAAAGCAGAGACCTTGAATTTTACTTCAGGCCTTTTGATTGTGAAGCTAAGCTTGAGTGGGTCTGCCAGATAACTAAAGGTAAACTGCAGTTACATCCATCTGTTCGTATGAAGAGTTAGTACAATGAGTTGTAATTATTGCCATATAATAGAAACTTTGCAAACAGTATTTTATTGTTTCCTCTCTGGACTGCTAAGAGGACAGTACATGAAATGTCTCACTGATGTCACATACAAACAGATGTACACTTAGATCAGAAACTGGCCATGAGGAGGACGCAGGATCACTGTTCTCATATTCTTTCTAGTCCCATGAAGTAAGAAGTGGTTTCTTGTGTGGTGATATAAGCCACTGAGTTGCAGCATTTGTGGACTTGACTTAAGTAAAAAATATCACTTTCTTAGTGATATTTTTAACTAAATCACCACTTGTATTTTGGGTGTACAGTTTGCTTCAACCTTAGGTCAAAGCCTTCTTCTGGTAAAACTGATGTACTAGCTCCTCATTGTAGTGAGGAGTGGGAATGCAAAAGAATAGCATGGCATATCTGCACAGATCCAGGTTTTTTCATGCAGTAGGAAATGTAATCCAGTACACTTACATTTGGGTTGTTAATTGAAAGGTGTCTTGGCATGAAACTTCCTTGTTGGGGTGAGATTCTGGTAGAAATGCTATTTTGATGCTTGAGAGATGAAAGAACCACAGATATGTAAGATGGAGGTATGCACTACTCCCATTAATTTTATATCAGCTAATTTTAAACTATTAAACCCATGTATGATTTCATTTTTTTTCATCATGAATACAGAGAAGTATGAGTACTAACCAGCACTTCTATTATTGGTGGCCACAGTCTTGTTAGAAAGTAAATTCAGTGACTTTTCCTTTTTTCTTCCCAACAGGTAGCACTCCAAAGACACCGGAGTGGTATATACCAGGTAATTTGACTTATTTTGTATTTTTCCACTATGTTGTAGTGTTGTTTATACTCATTATATTTTATTAGGTTTGTTACATTGCTACTGCAATACCTGTTTCATTCCAGAAAAGGTTATGACTGATAGAATTTGATTTTGAGAGACTTCAAAATGCAGAGCGTTGACTCCTCCCAGTGTCAAATTGAGATTTCTTAATAAATTCAGAAAAATAAAAGATTTGTATTTCAGAATTCATTTCTTATTCATGTGATATTTCTTCTGTGTAGATGAAATTGGAATTCATGGAGCCCCACTTGTTGTTGATGGAGCAGAGCTGTGGTTTGTACCAGATAAAAACCTAAGCTACCAGGAAGCTATTGCCTACTGTCAAAAAAATGATAGTGATTTAGCCTCTGTGGAGTCTTACCCAAAACTCAGGACAATACTATCTCAAATAGAAAAGGTAAGGGGGTGTAATCTATTTTCACAGTTACTTTCCCTTGCAGGGAAATTTACTTGCCAAGTTTTCCAGTATAAGAAAATGTTAATCCTAATTTCTTCTTTTTCCTGTTGGCCTGAATGGTTTTCAATTGTACTTAAAAGGAAAAGATGGGATAAAAGAGAATTATTTTAATGGCAGTCTGGTAAAAGGATTTCTAAATTTAAAAGTAGGTTTTACAACATGAAAAAAACCACAAAACTCTCTGAATGGTGAAAAAGTGTCATAGCAGGACCACCATGCTTGCATCCCATTGTCTGCAAATATTTCATTAACAATTGTGCTAGTTCTTAATTCTGTACACAGGACAACATATAGTTTTTCACCTGGTGAGAGGATTTAATTAGAAGTGCCAGATGGTCTGATAGGCTTGATGGAAGGGGTTTGTGTTGTTCATGGCATGAAAGTACATTCTTGTAAGGCATCTGAGAAAAACATGGCAAGTTTCAGTACCTCTGTGACTAATTTTGTCACACTGTTCTATGTTTGGTAGAGTCAGGAGCTCTTTCTGTGTGGGTTGTAAAATACTGGGTTTTGTTCTTTACTTCCACAGTTATCAAACAGCGAACAGAAGTGGTGGCTGAAGTTTATTGATTATGGCTACAGCTATCATTCACCGTATGTAGAATAATTATGAGATGCTTTGTTGTAAGCTTTATTTTGTGCTTTTTAGGAATTGTTAACTAGAGTAGTTAATTCACAGTAATTTTATTGTAACTGAGTTAGTAATCCATTTCTTGTGTGTGTTATCAAAGCCTTTAGATTTTGGGCTGTTGGGCTTAGGCATCTTAGTCTTGTTGTGTGAATCCTTGAAATATGTGATCCTAGTAGCTAATGTATTCCCTTGATCTTTGAAATGTTTTTATTGGGATTTTGAGCCAATTTCTGTGTTCTGTTAACATTTTGAGAACTGACTAAAAAAAAGTGCCCAGTCTGTTGACTCTGAGGATTGAGGAATACCCAAGAATAGGGAATAGGAAATTGGTTTAAGACATCACTCTTCTAGTTAGGTAATGCCAAAGTCTTGGAGGACTTTGAGTATGCCTTGTAGAGCTGGGATGACTCACATCAAATTTTGCATCATTCCCTTGGCTGCAGAGAAGATTCACTGGCTTCTTACAAGGAAAGTCCTTCACTTTCCAAAATACTATAGCAATGCACTATTGTGAAAATAAAACCAGAGCTGTTTCCTATTCCCTTCACTTGTCGTGGCAATGTGCTGTGATTGCAGCATGGTGATAAATAAGCTCATTCTGCACATCACAACACAGTTAATTTGGGCATGGTACATAACTGCTGAACCTACCACATATTTATTTCTAGCCTAGTTTGTGTAGGGCATCTAGAAACAGTTAATAGCCAAAATTTTTATTTGCACTGACATTGTTGCTATCAGACTTTCTCCATGAAGGTCACATTGAATTGGAGATTAACTCTGAAATATTTATATCCAGTTTGCAGTTATTTCCACGCTTCCATGATAGATTGCTGAGAGATTGCTGGTATATTTCCAGAAAGAACTGGTATCGAGGTAAGGTTGATTTTATTTTTCACCCCCTCTGCTATTGTTGTGGTTATTTGAAAAGAAAATAGTAGTAATTACTGTTCTACCCAAACTCTTTTATTAAATGCAGATTGATACCAAATTAGGAGTGAATGGCTTCTTCATGATAATCTGATTGACTGTTAAATCATTTATTACTTCCTCATGGTAGAAGCCATGGTAATATTTCTTAATGACCAGAGGCAAACCTGAATTCAAATTAAAATTTTTTAATGATAGCTTGTCACTCTTTTTGCAACAGAAATTAATTAGGTGAAATCTGCTTTTGGTGGCTACCTTTTTGTGTTTATGCCACATATTCTGTGCTCTGGAGTTTGTCTGAAAGCTGTCAATCAGAAAGGTTAACTCTGTACTTGCAACCGTATACATATCTGGAGACACAAATTCCCTTAACTATTGGAGTCATATTGTAAGAGATAGACAAAGTAATGAAAAGGCCACCTGGTGGTACTTGAAGTGTATTGCTTCCTTTCTTCAAGCTTACGTTGAGGAAAATGCGTAACCTCCAGAGAACAAGAAGCTCCTTCTGTCTTCTAATGTTTCCATTTAAAGCATGTTTCCCCCATTATTCAGTGGTTTGCTGCTGAACTGTTTTCATCTCTGTTAGCCAAAAATTGCTCTAGACCAGGAAGTCAGTCCATTTATGACTGCAGGAGTCATGTAGCATAAAGCATTGCATAAAGCAATGCAGGTCAGATGCTCTCATGTAGATGTTAAAGGATTCCTTCTGGCTTTTTTTGACAATTAGGTGTACCCTCTTTGCCAGAATACAAGGTTAGTCCTCATATACAAGATCTTTTTTCAATAATATTCTGTTTTCAAGTTCTCTCTGCCTATATGAAGTGCTAATACTGGAAGTAAGAGTAAGACTCTGGATCTTGAGGAATATTGTACTACTGTCTGATATAAATAACTTATGCTTGCCTTCTGCTCTACTGCTATTTTTAATGCTTTCAGTTGTGCAGTAGTTCACTGTGGTTGCACCAAAAAGGCTTTCCCTTCAGATTGGTCTTTGTCATGTCATAAAGTATGGAAAGCAACTGAAGTGTGATAGGCATTACCGTAACTATTTTTTAAAACTTCTGTTTCTGCAGACTACCCAGTTAACTGTAATGTGAAACTGCCCTTCATCTGTGAAAGAAATAATGCCTCCTTACTAGAGAAACATGATCCCAGTTACCACCCAGTCAGAGGAGGTTGCCCTAAAGGCTGGCATCAGTTCCGGAATAAGGTACAGAGATAAAAGGTTCACCATCCTTGCCTATTCTTCACAGTCCAGCAAGCTGGAAGGCCTTTCTAAAAGAAAGGAGGAGGTAGCCTCTCTGTTGAGGAATAGACTGGAAATGGACTTTGGAAAACTAAGTACAGTGATTAAAGTATAATCTCCTCCCCTTTTTGTCCCTTATTCAGCATTGATAGTTTCTTAAATTCAAAGCATTAATTTTCAGATTGTTTTGCTTTCCCATCACCACACATTTAGGTCCAAGAACATTGGTTTTACTGTCTAGTCTTTGGCTTCTACTTTGATTAAAGAGAAGGATTAGAAAGGGGGAGGATGAGGTTTCTGTGGCAGAAGCATGTTGTATCTCTTCTGGAGTAATCATAGACAGGCAGCAAGTTGGCAGACACTATTTCCCTGAATGAGTTGCCTGAATGACTAAACTGACTTAAGTTTAGTAAATTAGTGAGCAGCTTTTAAGAATTAACCAATAAGTCAGAAACCATAGTTTAATTAATTATTTATTTTAATTAATTAATTATTTTAGTGCTATGTTTTAAGGCAGTCATCTAAAGTCTTAGTGAGACTCATTCCTGTCATTTGCTCCATCTTTATTCTGTACATGTACATGAAATCTGCACATTACATTGTGCCAAGGTTTGCAAACTTACTTCACATCATTGCAGAATAAACCTTGGAGTTCCCAGGTAGTTTTTCCCCAAAGGTAGCTTATTACAAGTTGCTGACCATCACTATCTGACTGCAGAGTTCATGCGTGAGTTCTCATTCCTAAAACAGTACATGATTCTGAGGTAGCAAATAAGAATTACTGAATATAAGTGGGGAGTTAGTCAGGGGGATCATTTATATTTAGTTACTCCTCTGAACCAAATAAATGTTTGCAGCTAGTATCAGGTCCCTTGCTTTCTTCAAAAACTGGTTATATTTTATTGCAGAAAATGAGAAGTGAATTTTTAGGGTTGGTTTAAGATTTTGGTTTATGTCTTAGGCAGAATGGCATGATGAAAATAATTTTCATTATATTTATTTTGCAGTGTTTTCTAAAGATGAAACCTGAACATTTAACATTTAATGCAGCTAATGAAAAGTGTGTAACTTTTGGAGGCTCTCTTCCATCTATCTCAGATCAAGCTGACCAAGGTATGGTGGTGAACTGGGGCAGTTTAGTATGCAGCTTCTCTTCTATATTCAGAACAGTTCTGCTTAAGAACTTGAGCATAAATCCTTGGTTATCTGCAGGCATACTAGGAGCATTCTAAAAATCCAGGACTGATTAAAAATGTGTTGTCTGTTGTTTACATCACTGGAAACATAACATGGAAATGCAGTTACCAGATATTTGAACCGGTTTGAAGAGCAGCTTCTCTATATGATCTTAACCTGTTACAAAAAAGAAAAAAGTTGCAAAACCTTGCACTGAGAGTTGAGCATACAAGGGTCATCACTGAATGAAGAATTGTTTGGCTTTGAAAGGTAAAATATAACTGAGACTGTAGACTTTGCACTGTGAAAAAACACCATCGAAGTTCCAAGAGAAGCTCAGCTGTGCGTGTGGGAATGAGGTGGCAAATACAATGCCAGCTGGAGCACAGGACCCTTTGTTTCTGCCAAGCAGCTTAATGTGTCCAAAGTGACTTCCTTTGAGCTCTTCAGGACACTGAGGAGAGGATGGAAAGCAGGAGGACTGGAAGACAGAAGTGTTTAACTTAATAAATCAACTAAGGTCAATGAGAGAAATGCAGTGAGGAAGAAATGGGTTCACATTGTCTGCAAGTAATGTTCAGCAATAACCCAATGAATGATATGGCTGAATTTGCAACTGTATTCTTCTGGATGATTAAGAGTTCTCTGAGGGTGTATCTGAAGTAGCTCAGTTGAATTTTGCAGTGCCCACAGTGCATATTTTCTTTATAAACAAATAACCTCTTGCCAAACAAAATATGGTAAATAGACTAGAGAAGTCAAGAGTGTACCTGCAGGCAGCAGCTTAATGGTAATTTTCTTTTGCTGCTGTTATTGGGGAGGAATAGGGTTATGTACAGGAATATACATGTCTCAGACCTGTGTGTTTTTGTATGTATTTAAGGTTAGAAAAGCACAGCCATTCTGAAATGTAACATAGCAGGATCCCTCATGTGATTTGGTGCATTGGAAGTGTTTGTTATTGTGTCTTGTTTGTTTTTCTTTTCTCTGTGTAGTGGAGACCACCTATATGGAAAGGAGACAGAGTTCTCTTAAAATGCACTTCTTTCTGTGGGCTGCCTCTACTCCTCCCGGTGGTATTAGGGGCTAGCCCTGACCTGCAAATCTACTGTGGCTTTGTCTCCTTCAGAAAATAGGCTGTGGCTAGTCTGGCATGTGACCAATAGCTGAAGCTTGTCAGCAGTAGCTAATTACATAGCTTTGATTTGTTTTCCTAAACTAGTCAAGTTTAGTGAATGCCTTTGGTGCCTAGGGGATTACCAAAACCCATTGTTTCTTGCCAGAATGCTCACAAAGAGGGGTCTGATACAAGGTTTACCTGGCTGAATTTTTTTCAGCTAAGTCTGACTTCCTTTGACCTGTCCTGCTGCCTCTGATGGTGGGGTGACAAACTCTGCCAGAATCCAAAAAACGTTCTGATTTATGGCATGTAAAAGAGAAGATGGGAGATAAGACTTCCTCCATCAATTCAGAAAGGGCAGCAAGACAAGAGAAGATCTTGCAGGCGTGTGGAAAAGCAGCTTCTTAAATTTGTGTATAAATAAAAGACTCCAAATTAATGGACAAAGGAACAGGTTAAATCACCTACCTTCTCCTCAGCTCAGAATTTAAAGGACAAATGCCAATAGCCTGCTCCTTTCCAGTAAAATCAATATGAAAGGTGTTACCAAATGGAAGGACTGGATGATAAGCATTCATCAATCATGAAGGGCTAGAAAAATTAAATTAACACAAACAGGGATTGCATTGTCTTACTTATGTGAAGTATTCTTTTGGAGGTTTACTGTTGTTTTCCTAACCACAATATGTACATTTCCTCTTCTGTCCAACAGATTATATAACATCCTTGCTTCCTGGCCTGCCAAAAGATATTTGGATTGGTTTACAGTTCCTGTTCAGTACAAGGGAAAACAAATGGATAGATGAGAGTAGACTGTTGTATAGTAACTTTCACCCACTCCTGACGGGGAGATTAAGGAAAATTCCACTGGATGTAAGTTCTGACTTTTGACTTCTTTTACCTGTTGAGTAATGAAATTTGGAATGTTGTATCAAAAAAAAAAAAAAAACCCTCCATGTAACAGACCAAATTCCCCAGTTAGTCATTTTAATTGGCCAACAGGGTGGCTGACAGTACTGGAGTTCTGTTTACCTTTACTTGGATGACAACTTCTGAAATGTATTTAGCTTAGGAAAACTTTCTGAGTCCAGGCACCTGGTAGTGTCTGTAAAGCAGGTAAGCTGTTTAAGCTGTATTGCACCACTCCTTGGAAACTTCTTAAACAAGTTCAGACAGCTGGGGTTCTCCTAGACTCATGTTACTTCACCTCTACACAAGTATGTTTATACCTTATTTGAGTCTGATAAGCATATTTCTGTTTCTCAGCTTTTTGATGAAGAATTTAACAATCAGTGTGGTGTAGTCCTCAATGATCCCAAATCACAATATGTTGGAACATGGAATTTCACTGCTTGTGCTGACAGGCACTTCTTGGGTATATGCCAGCGGTCTGTGGGTAAGTCTGAAGAGTCAAAATAAATTGCAGCCAGAGTTTAAACTTAAGGTGCATGTGCCAGGAGACTTTAGTGTGTGTAAATTATTTCACTTGAAGAGCAAGATTCTTGTGGAGACTGAGCAGGTAAATTTTAGAAAAGCAGAGTATAGAGGAGGGTCTGGGGCCTGTTTTGTCAGCCATTCTGAATTTTCCCTATCGTGTTTCATAGCACAGTTGAGGGAGAATCTGTTTTCGTGAGAGACTTGGTGCAGTGTCAGTGGAATTATACTTCAGTAGAGGGGTCTTTAATGTTCTGTGTGTATAGAGGTCATGTACGCTGAGGGGTGGAACAAGTGACTGCTTTTTCCTTTTCAGAACTGCAAGTGAGAAGCCCTAGGAAGGAATCTCACAATATTTATATCCTCCTTAAATACATCCTCTATCTTTTAGTGCTATGAGAATATAAAGTATCATAGGCTCCTAATGCTGAAGTTGGTCTCTCCCCAGAGCAATCTTGAGAGTTGGTGTGAGTGGGATTTTTTAATCTGAACTAAAAATAATATTCAGATATACCCATGTGGGTTGGCCAATACCAATTACTGGAATAAGATCAAACACATATAGTTATTATGTGCATTTAATTACTGCTATGGGCTAATGTTCAGCATACCCACTTCTGAGTTGGTTCCTTTATATAAATAATCCTTTTAAGTGATGAACATGCTATCTTCTAAAAAAAATCAAACACAAAGAAACCTAGGTGTACAAAACGCCCAAGACTACGCCCACCTTCTTCATTCTCAAATAGGCAGAAATTACCACCTCCCCACCTCCATTTAACATACAAAATCTTCTTTACTCAGTGCCAGATACACCAGAGATTCTAGGTGTTAAGATTAGAAGTTTGGATGGAAGAGATGTCATAAAAATATGAAAAGGAGACTTTTATGAATTGGAGGTTGATAATATATCTGCTTATATCAATCTCTTATTAGTCTGCAGTGACTAAATACTCAAAGTTTCTTTGCCACAGCTGTAGAAGGTGTAATGAGAATGTGTCCTGCTATGGTCTGGTCTTATACTGTGTTAGGGATCTAAGCATAGTTTGGACTGGGAGGACATCAGCAAGTCGTAGGTACAGTTGTGCGAGAGTCGACGCTGTCTCGGGCTTTATCATCAGGAATAGATGATTCATGTTCATTGGAAATCTTGGCATGATTGTGATTTGCAGAATTTCTTGAGATGGTAATCATCAGCAATAATTTTTTCAGAAATGAACATTTTGCTTACTGCCTTGTTTCCAATTTGGTATCCTTGATGTGTGATGGCACCCTGGGTTCCATGGTTCTCTTTTGTAGCTGTTTACTAAGTGAAAGCATTTGGCAGCAGACAAACTACTTGAAACAATCTGTTTGAGCCTTGTCAGTTTTCTGATCTATTGAAAGCTGTAAATATCAAATTAATATTGTGTTTCTGTCATCATGTGTTTTAGAAAACGGCCCTGTGAGCCTATTAATCAGCCATATATATATTGGTATTTATAGAGTGATGCCTCCCCTCACCCCTTGCAGGTCTTTTTCTACTTCAAGTGTTTTAAATATTGGGAGGGTTCTGCCTTTTGCAGAATGAGTTTATTTTTGGTTGTGTATAAAGCTTTTGGGGTTACCATTTGTATGCTTAACCCTACCACCCACAGGAGTATTTGCACCTTCTATTAACTGCAGTAGCCATGCATCACTGAGCTGTGCCTTCGGGTGTGGTGCTGGTAACTGTGATAGCACTCTGTGCTCAGAGCACAAATAATGAATTACATCCCTCCCTGTGCAAGCTGGATTTTCTGCAGGTAGTTAAGTGGAGGCAAAAACGCCTCTCACTATATTGATGGAAGGCAGTAAGGAGTCCTGGGACTGTGCTGTACCAAGATTTGCATAGACAGGTTCTGTTCCCAATAGATTTGCATAAGCATAAATCCACAGGTTTCACAGAGTCAAGTTTAGCTGTTGCTATATTGCAGCAGAGAGCACTTGCTCTCTTGCATTTGTGTATAATTAAAGTTATAGAATATGTTTTTAATATAATAAATTATTTAGCAATTAATTTTAAATAACATATAAAAATATGTGAACCTAAGTTGAGAAAAAGATATTTAATAATACATTGGCTGAAAAGAATAATTATTTTAAATATACATTTTTCTATCTAAGTTATCAAAGATGTTTGCTTTTAACAATAATTATCAGCATAATTTACTATCTAAGATTTTTTTTTTTCACAAGTGTAGTCAAACAGGTTTTTCTGAAGGTTACAGAGACATTGGGAGTTTAAAATGTATTACAGTATTTAACTACCTAATTACTGGATTTCTTTCTTATGTATAGGAACTGCTGATAACCAGACAGAGCAAGTTATTAATGAAACATTGAGCTATCAAAATGTTCAATACATGTTAATTCTGAAGAATTTGTCCTGGAATGATGCAATGGCTGCATGCATAAATAACAAGATGCAGCTGGTTAGCATCACAGATCAGTTCCAGCAGGCTTTTCTTGCTGTTCAGGCTGCTCTTCATAATTACCCACTCTGGACTGGACTCTTCAGCAGAGATGTAAGTTTTGTTTTTCCTCAGACTGTGGTTTAAGGTAATTTTTACAGTTGTGTGAAACAAAACCTAAGTTAAAGAAATTCAGTGACAAATTACTTTCTGGGCTAACTGTTTTAATTTAGGGATAGCCATCTGGAGTGTCTCAAGATAAATGTTTTAAACCTTCAGTTCTCCAAGTTACATATTCTTGAACTCTACTGGATGAATTGATGATGATGATAAAATTATTTAAAAAGACTCATGATGAAGGGATATATTGTAGGGTGGCAGCAACATGGGTTACTGAGTCATCTCTTTTGTTTACAAATGAGTAATGAGTATTGCCAGTTAATATCATCACCACTGTTTACAGTAGCACTCTAGAAACATGGCCCAAAAATCTGTTTTGGAAGGTCGAAACTACAAGTGGCAAATAAAATTCAGAATGAATCATTGAATATTTGTGGAGATACATTTTTAAGGTTTAACTTAGATTCTGTTGTTCATGTTATTTGTACCCATGTTCTGAGTTTGAGGGAGGAATCTCTGAAACAGGTTAGTGGGTTTTTCTTTCTGCCTATGGTTTTTATTCGGTCAAAAAAATTAAAATAATGCAGGAGGTGCTGCTTTTTTATCTTTATTAGCTGGAGGACCTCTTGAAAATCTTTATTGTGGATTGAGAGGTGTCTCAGCTGTTAATGGAGTGGTTTGGGCTTGCTGGCAGGGTTTATCTTTTTTGTCATGCACATAAGTCTGGAGATAATTGCAAGAAAAAAGTTAGAATTTTTTAGAGGTGCCTTACCTACAAAGTATGGTGGTGTTCACTCAGCACTGTTATGTTATGTTCTTCTGTTGTCAGTTCTGGGCTACTGGATATACTTGAACAAATAGGGGAAAACAGAAATTTGAGTACATACTTTATGCAGAGTATTTTTAAATTTTTAAAGGAAATAACCATTTAATCTTAGTGAAAATGGGAAAAGCAGACATCTTATTTTCCCATCTCCTTTCATTTTTTTATCTATAAGTGGTGATCAAATGATTCATTTTGGGGCATATAGCTCAGACATGCACTGGCTCTTCACTATTGCAACACTTCATTATTTGGGCACAATTAAAATGTCACATAAAAGGAAATTATAATGCAACTGGTCAACAGAACTTGTTACTCCAGTGCTGAAATCAGACACAAAAGATACAAGATAAATTACACAACAGTAGGGGGATTTCCCAAAGCCTTTGAAATGTAAGATTTTTAAAGGATAGAATGCTGATTGTTATGTCGGGGTTTTTTCCCTGCATCCTCCAGGGTAGGAACAAGTCTGATGTATTAAATCAATTAAGTATTTAATAATTACTTTCAACTCAATATGAAGTAGCTGAGACTGGACTTTCTTCTCAGTAATTAGCTGTTTTCCAAGACCAGGAGATGATATTGCTTTGCAGATGCAAATGATGCAGTTTGGGCATCCCATTGCTAGGCCTTCCTCCCTAAGTACTGTAGTGAAACATCACCTTTGGATAATTTACCATTCAGCTAATTTGTATTTTTGCAACTGCAAAACTTGAAATAACAAAGCTTGTTGTATTGTGAGCAGGAAATCAGCTCATGAGGGCAGTGGAACACTTACAGTTCTCATCAGAGATGCTGAAAATGTCTAGCCAGTGTAAATATATTATCATACCATTTTCTGTACCTTATATTTTTTAACTGTGTAAGCTCATCCCTTTTGCTTAAATAATGCTAGGGTGGAAAACATTATGGCTGGCTGGATGGGAAACATGTGAGTTTCAGTCGCTGGTCTGAAGATGATGAAGAAACAAACGAAGAATGTGTGTTTTTGGATACTGATGGCTTCTGGAAAACTTCTGACTGTTCCTCTGAAAATCGAGGAGCTATTTGCTATGCATCAGAAAGTATGTATGCTACCATAATTTTTATAAAAGTTGACTTTTTATTATGAAATTGATTCAATGATTCCAGCTTGTAACTTCAAAATTACAACTTTTTAAAACTTACATTTTCTCTGACAGTCTGATTTCTATGCTGTTAAAAAAACAAAAACCTGTCTCCAAAGATAGGGCATGCAACTGTTGGCCTTAATGTCATTGAACCTTAGAAATAGATTCAGCATGATGCATTGGGTCAGTACCCTTATTGCCAACTGATCCTATCTTTGCACTGTTTCTCTAAGTCTGTTGCATACTAATCTCTCCCACTTGCCTGTGTGAGAAGATTAAAATATCTGTACTGTTTACATCTTAATGTTGGGACCTCCTGGAATCTATTCAGACATGGAAGTCTTCTACAGGGAGAAGGTACATGGCTATATGGAGAAGAAGGGTAGAAGGTAGACACTGAATTGAAAATTAACATCATCTGAAATTCACAAAACCCTTCTAAATACCTACTAATTATAACAAGACAGGGTTATAGTAGGATGTGGTTTTTTATTTCCAGGAAAGAGCTGTGCTAGTTGTGTGTCCTTCAGAAAAAGATTTTTCTGAGAGGTCATCACAGACTTCTCTGTGAGACCATAATGATTTGTTTTGGTTTTATTCTGTGAGGGGACACAAGCCATTGTGCATCCTGAGTCACAGTAAAGTGCTGTGTTATGACCTCATTAACTATTTTGTGCTTACAAGCCAGGGAACTGCAGGAAGAGTCCTTCTCACTCCTCAAATGTTAGATAAAGCCTTAGAACTAAGATGTGTTGCTAGCTGTGAAGTAGTTTATTTGTTGCAGTGATCTGCCTTGCACTAGAGGCAATAAAAGCTTTTGGTGTTTGGCCTATACTTAGCACTTTCATGTAGGAATTTTATTTTTAAACCTATTTAATATAACTGTGAAAACTTGCAAGTATCTGTATTCTTTAGTAGAGCTTACTGCTGGTTTGTTACTTTAAAAAAATCACTCTCATGAGGAAACTGAAAATAACACATTTAAAGGATGACAACTTAATTTGTGTTACATGTTTTTAAGTGGTATTTGAAAGCAGTTTGTAGGGTGCCAGGTCAGGTGGTGTTATTAGTGATTCACGTCCTGATGTTGTTTTGTCTTTTTTTAGAGAAGACTGAAAAAGAGCAAGTTACACAAGTGAAATGCCCACATAAGATTAAAAATACACCCTGGATATCATTTAGAAACAATTGTTACACTTTTATGATAACAAAAAATAGATGGAGAGAACTGAAACCTCACGAAGCTCATCATTTATGCAGGAACATGAGTAAGTACTTTGTCATACTGCAGGTATTTATGGATTTAGATCAGCTCGGAGGACATGAGTGTTAGATCTGAGTCACTGTCTTACAATGACAGACAGCAGAGTGAATGTGGAGAAAGGCTGTAGCAGTAATGGAGCACTGCCTGGTGCTCTTTGCCCTTGCACTGCCCTGATAAAAAGTGCCAGAGCATGGATAGCCGACCTGGGGAAAGAGGCAGCTTGGAGCTACTGAGCTCTGACATCTCTGAAAAATGGCAAGGTTTTTGTGTTTGGTGGGTTGTTTTTTTTTACAATATGCCAGTTTTAAATTGTTTGGGTAATTGTTAAACGCTTGGCAACATTCTGGCTTTACAGTTACATTTACTTTGTGGTTTTCTGCTGCCTCCAGCTTTGCTGAGTGGAACACTTAAGTGAACAGAGTAAATAGATTGAAAAGCACATGGACATTTGCTGTCCATCCCGAACAAAGTATAACCTTAGGAATATTTCCTCTTGTATTAAACCTTCAGACATTCATCTTTCCAATTTATTTTATTTTTTGGGGGAATTGATTTCAATTCAGGTCTTTTTCTTAATACTGTTTCTCTACTAGGGCCGTTCAAGCATGAAAGGTTGCTGGTATTTTTATGTTCTATGCAGAGAATTTTTACTACATACAACTTGAAGTGACAGTAGTACCCACAAACATCTTTGGAGTTGAAATCTTTCACAATCTTTCCACAAAATTAGGGATAGAACCATTGATAATACATTTGAAAATTGGTTTTGCACTGTTCAATTAGTTATGTTATAAACATCTGGCTTTTACAGAGGTTGACCTATCTGTGAAAATTGTTAACATTAATAGGGGGGAAAAAAAGGTTTTTTTAACTTAAAGGTGGATTTGTAAGAAAGTAATGTTAAAAAATTTTCAACAGACCCTGAAGCATTTGTTCTGAGTGTTCGAGATGAAGAGGAGAATAACTTTGTAACTGAGCAGCTTCATTCATTCAGCGGCCTGGCTCTGTGGGTCTGGCTGGGTGTGATTTATGATGACAGTGGTAAGATTTAAAGGTTTGGTTTTTTCTTTTTAACTGGATTGGAGACAAAATTTGCAGCATTACGTGCATGTTTCTTGCATGTTTCAGTTTATAACTAAAGTCAAAGTGAATGCAAACCTGTAACAATGATTTATATTTGTACTTATATTCTAGAAGAAAACGACCTGACATGCTCTCTGTTTGAGTGATAATTAGATCCAATATGTTCTGTTTAGTTTAAATTTAATTTCCCTGGAAAGCAGGACTTAAAGTGGCCAGGATGAGTAATGCTAACATATTTAGCATTGGATATGGAACTGATTTAGAATAACTTGCAGTATCCCAGCATTTTTTTCCAAAGAGAACATCTGTTAATATTATTAATATATTCAAAGTTAAATGGTATTTGTAGACATAATGCCAGTGGTTTAATAAATATGCAATGTTTTCCACAGATAAAGTTCTCAAGTGGTATGATGAAACTCATCTGGCTTACAATAACTGGAGGCTGGGAAGACCAATCATAAAGAAGAACAGTTTTTTTGCTGGTGTAAATCTTGATGGGTTTTGGGATATTTATAATTATTCTCAAAGTTGGCATGCTAATCACTACAACATGTACAGTATTCTCGCCTGTAAAATTGAAAGAGGTGAGTAGTATTGGAGTGTTGGGTGAGGGTCATAACTCAAATCATGGTTCCTGCTGAATAAGGCTTTGGTTTTGCTCCCAGTGAAACACATGGCACAGCTGTCATGAGCATCTGGGGTCATCTGGTCAGTCTGCATCACTGCTGTAATACTCTGATCAAGAGAAATGTGTTTGCTGTGCTCATCCAACAACTGCTGAACTCAGTGTTCCAAGTAGCAAAAGTAAACTTAACTTGATAGAAGTGGCTTGTAGTGAGCATTTTAATGCTTGAGTTACACTGAGATAGATAGATTTCAATGCTTTCTGTATTTTTCCTAGTAACATGAAAGAAATGCACACAACTTATCTTCTTATTCTTTGAAATAGGACAACAACAGCACAAGCCTCCATTGCCCGATATTATTCCACATGGAAACAGAACGTACAGGATCCTTCAGAAAAAATTAACGTGGTACGAGGCATTGAAATTGTGCCAACAAAATAACAGTGATTTAGCAAGTGTACACAGTGAATCAGAACAGTTATTTCTAGAAGACGTTGTCAAACAGGATGGTTATCCTCTGTGGCTTGGGTTGTCAATTCATGATGTAAGTATATACTGCTGGGGATGTCAGTAACAGATCTGTAAATAATGTTTTGGACGAGATACAAAATATTTTCTGATTTTTTTTTTCTAGTTCCTTACAAACTCTTTTCCATATAGTATATTTTCAATCCCGTGTAACATCTTACTATTAAATTTTGCTGAATGTAGGCATGCTAAGCTATTTCTTCCTAATACCTGACAGTTTAAAATAATACAGTGTTCTCTCATCATTCCTTGCAGCACAAGGAAGCATGATTTGCAGTGCTATCTCTAGAGGCTTCAGACTTTACTAGCCCTCTGTAGAATCAGATTTCATTAGCAAATAGAGGCAGACAAGGCTGTGTGGAACCTGCTTAGTTGAGCTCAGGACTGGCTCCCCAGAGCACTTCAGGAACAGGCTCTCAGTAATTTGTGTCCGCCTTCCCAGGAAACACAGTAGCAGGAGGCAGCTGCAGATCTACTTCCTCCTCTGTCTGCTTTAGTGTGGAGCCAAAAGCCTGTGGCCCTGACCCTGCTCCCCTCACTAATTGCCAGAGCTGGTAGTAGTGGTTAGTTAGCAGGAATGCAGAGGTGTAATTTCTGTGCATACCTAGGAATGGGTCCCTCCCAACTGACTCCTCATTGTCATGGGTTTCCAGGAACGTATCTGAGGTAGGAGGTGGCACTGCAAACCATCCCTGAGCTGCCCGTTGTACTCACTGAGGCCATCTCAACAGTTTAGCAGTTTTCAACATACCCACTAGTGTTCATAGCAGGGAAGACAGATTGCTTAAATGAAACAGCAGGGTGGAACCAAGTAAAATGTTCCCCGTAGGATTAAACAGGCACATTGCGGGTTTGAACTTGTGAACATGCAGTACTTTCTCAGTTCCCACAAATAATAAAAATTTCTATGTTAAGAAAATGCAAACTATGTTGTACATTTATTTACTATGAATTTAGATGAGACCACCTGCTCTTTAATTTATCACTCTACAAGGGACAAATATTGCTACATGACTTAATTCACGATGGATGAGATTTAAAGCACAGTTGTATGTGGTTTAAAAGTTGTGGGTTTTTTCTTTTACTAGGGAAGTAAAGCTAATTTTGAATGGTCAGATGGAAGTGACTTTGACTACTACCCCTGGGAATTAGAAAACTCAAATACTACTGAGAACTGTGTTCTTTTGGATACTAAAGGATTTTGGAACCGTACAAAATGTACTAATGTTGCTGAAGGTGCCATTTGCTACAGCCCTCCAAACAGTAAGTGTTATTTCTAAGGTTTTGTGTAGTTCTGTTTACATGTTGTATTTAGAAGTAGAAATTAAGGCTGAAATACTGCACATGATTCCCTTTTTAAAAAGAGTTTTCTATCAGGAATGATAAAACACTTTTTGATACTTCGGGGAGATAAATTCTCATCATTCCAGTGGTGAAACCTAAATCAAATCTGGTTACTTCTTCATAACCTGTGATAGGAATATGAAACGTATGTATCTTTTCTAAATCAAAATATTTATCAAATATATACCATAAATATCAAAACCCACAAAAAAGCAAGAAAAATTGTTCCCAACCCTTTGGGATTTGTCTTTTGTTCATTTTTAAATAAATTCATCCTTGGCACAAGAAGAAGGAATGTAAACTAATTGAATAGTGGTTGTTGGTAGGAGTAGTAATCCTTGTTAGTACTTATCATCCTGTTATTCCAGAGACTGTGCACAAACTGCTGCAGCAGAAATAACATAAATTTCTTTGTCTTTGCAGAGAGAAAATTTGAGCCAAAGCAAGCAAGCAGAGCCTCTGGATGCCCACAGAGCAGTGGCTCCCTGCAGTGGGAACAGTACAGGGATCACTGTTATGCTTTTGACATGGCATTCTACAATTTTTCCGTGTATAACGTAGAAGAGGCTAAGAGAATCTGCAAGAAGCTGAGTAGGTTTAGGCTCTTTATCACATTACTACTTGTCATACAAGTCTACTGTTTGAGAAGAAATAAAACCCAATAACCTCAAATCTTACACTGGTTATACTTCAGCTTTGCCATTTTTATGATCCTTGAGTTTAGGAAATGCAATAGCATGATTTATCTTTGAACACCTGATGAAAATTCTTAATAAAATACTGCAACATGCTACAGATCATTTGTCACACAGGTATCAGTAGACAAAATGCAGGTAGCCAGTTGAAGAAGATTCAGAGGTTTAATGCTTGTGGTTTGGAGGAAAACATTTTATTTACATGCAAAGTTAGTGCCATTGGCAGGGCTTTCTTATTATATCCTTGCCATAGCTGCTTGTTAATAGGGAGCTTACTAACCTATCAAATGGTTCAAAGGGTATGTATGTTACGGATATTAAAGCATATAAAAAACTTAATGTTATGTCAAATTAAAGGATTTTCTCTATTCTTTGCTGAGCTTCGTGGGGAATTGTATTGCAGAGACAATGTTAATGAGTTTCATGGACAGAAGGTTTAATCACCCTAATGTAGAAGTTAGTGACTGATGTAACTTTCTTTTATGGAATTATGTTATGGTGTGACATTGGACTCACTATTTAGGGTCTAAAAACCCAGTCCTGGATGCAGTTTTCTGTTGAGTCAAATTTGTTCTGGTATTTGAAAGAGAAATCATCTGGCTTTTATTTATACATACTTGTAGAGGATGGGTACACTCTGAGCATGCCTCTCTAGCATGCCCTTTCCTCCCTCTTATTCCTTAATTACTGTATATAAAAACCTGAGGCACAGTGGGAGGATTGATTTAGAAATTAACTTGACTCAGCAAAATGCTGAGTTTTTGTTCAACTATATTTTTGAAAGCCTATTACTTGGGCAAGACTACTAATTCTTAACAGGCACATCTCTTGATACCTTCCATGTATGCAGTCTGCAACTGCAGTAAGTTTACTCCCATTTTATTCTGTATAACCCGGTAGAATAACAAGCCATCTTGTAAAACATGCTGTATTTTAAGTGATGGGAGGTCCATGTCTTTATTCAAAAGGTTATTCTGAGCTAATTTTACAAGTCCAGATCAGCAAATCCTTTCCCATAGTAATTGTTCCCAAATAAATTCAGTGTACCAGCATAATGAAAAATTGTGTAAGTTGCAATTCTGACTGGTTTCCTCTGTCTCTTAGATCCTTCAGCAACCCTTTTGACTATAGTGGATGCTGAAGAAAATGCATTTGTGAGCACACACATAAAGGAACATGATCTCATCACCAGGAATGTATGGCTTGGCCTGGATCAGAGCTTTAAGGGTAAGAAGTAGCAATAATGAATGAACATGAATGTTTCATATTGTAAATATAAATGCATAAATCTTGAAATAAGAACAGTTCTGTAGTGTTGGTAGCCTACAGTAACTTCTACTTGAGGCTGGAATCTGTCATTTAACATTTTAAGGCACTTTGGACTTTATTGTAGTTAAATCTCTTCCTCTTGCAGTTAGGGTAATCCGGAGTTCCTGAAATTAATTTTTCCCACCTCTATTATTGCTGCCTAATGTTTGATGCAAGAGCATCAATTACTAAAGGTCTAGAGAAGAGGGGTGGCTAAAAGTTGTGTTCATATTTACTGCTTTTACTATATGGGATGGCTAGTCAGCCCTCTTCTTTTTAGAACTGTAAAGAAATAAATAGGATGTGAATAACATTGTGTAGCATTACAGGATATTTTGGTGATCTGGACTAAGTAATGTTTTTTTCAACAGGACGGTCCCTGAACTGGCTGGATGGCTCATCAGTTAAATATGTCAACTGGGAGAATAAAACTGCAGAAGCCAATGAAAAATGCAGTGTTATCCTGTCCACAACTGGCATGTGGTCCAAAGTTGACTGTGCACGTAGTCGAAGCAGAGTGGTTTGTAAAGCTCCTTTAGGTATGCAAGTGTTGTTTTAGCAGAGGCTTGATTTTGTAGAGACTGTTTTCAGGAATTTCTGGTTTATTGGATAAAGTCTTTGTTGAAATACTGGAAGTCCAATTTACAAAAGAACTCATCAAATACTTCTGCAAGAGTCTTCTGTTGTTGTTTAGCTATAAAACTGCATTCAGAGACAATTTGTCTAGGAATTTACTTCTCCTGGCTCTCACTATCCACTCAGTGGGTAAGGAACAGAACTGAAATGTCCAGAAAGCATAGAGTTGTTGATATTACTTCTTACCACAGGGTCTCTGTGGTGGGTGAGTTCGTGTAGGTGGAATCAGAAAGAGTTCTGCTTGTAAGCAAGTACTGCACATGGTTTTTTCAGTCTTGGGGAGGCTTCTGGAAATGTCACCTTGTAGCTCCAGAAAGACTCAGGCCTTTACTCCCTCATTCTTGGCTTTGTAGAGGAAAACAAGCAGTTAAGCATTAAGCAAGCAAGTTCCTGAGAAGCAGTGGAATCTTTCTGATTTTGTATACATTTTCACTGAAGTGGAAATGCAGGAATAGATTAGTCTTGGTGCCACTAAGGAAGACCTCAACAAGATCTCTTCAGTCTGAGGGGAGTATAATTACCTTCCCCTCCAAGAGCCTAAGATCTCATTAGATTTATGAAGTATACAAACCTCTAAATGCGTGCACCCTTTGCAAATAGGTTTTTTTAACTCCAGAGGTCCCTTTCAATCTAAATGTTAGTAAATTAACAACAGAATTATCAAAAATAAGCTCATGCATTTGTCTGAATCAGCATCTAACTTCATGTGATGAAGTAAAGGCTATTGTTAGGAAGCAGTTTGCCTTGACTTGAGCTAACTGCAGTATTAACATGTAGCTGCCTAAGCATCAACCCTATGACAAAATATTCTTGCCAGAACTCTTAAATAATAACTATTCATATTTTGTTCTCTTTCAGGTTCTAACCATACTGGTGTGGCTGTAGCATTTGCCCTGCTAATTATCCTGGTTTTCATAGCTGGGCTGGTATGGTACCTCTACAAAAAGAAGCGTCTTCACTGGAGTGCCTTCTCTTCCGTGCGCTATCAAAGAGGGATGAATGATGATGAAACTGATGATATGTTCACAAAAGATAGCTATTGAAAAACCTTCTTCTGATCCATTTAAGCACGAACTTCACTGTGTGAAGCCATAAGAAATGAGCTACTTGATGTTTTCTTAACTTCTTTTTTGAAAAGCAACAAGGTTATTAATGGGGGCTAAAATTAGTTTGTTTATATACAAGTGCAATTTTTATTCAATTTAATGGTAATTCTTTATATTTGGCCTCAGCCTTTTAAGATGCAAGGTGTTTAGAGTTCTGTTGTATTTTTTAATTTATAGTATTGTCGCTCTTTACTGGAATTTTTTGATGGAACAAATTAATGCCAACAGTACTTCATGCAACATCACTTTAATGAATACACTTTTAATTTACTTCTCCCAATACTCTTATTTATACTAGAATTAAATGCCTAATTTTATAGTTACCAACCCATAACTTTATAGGTGAAATATGTCATCTGTCCAAGAAAGAAGATAAAAGAGATGTCTAAGGAAAGACTGAGAATATGTGGTAAACAAACTTGTGTACATAAATACTAAAAATACTTGAGAATTTTTCATAAAACTGAAACTTGATTTTTGTACGTGATGTGTCACTGTAGCCTTTCCTATGCACTCCAAAGAATGCTATAAAGGGAAAAAGGGAAGACAAGAGTTGTATATATTAATTACTCAACGATTTGATCAGTTGTTGTTTTGAAAAAGTCTTTTGACTTTTTTGAATGCACAGTACAAAGAACAGGTGCATTTACTTTTATGAAGGAGGATATGCCAAAGACCAAATCCATTCTGCATGTAGTGGTGGCATGAGGTGGTAAATAGGAATACATTGGCCTGGTGTGCTGAGAAGAGTACTACTGATTTCTCTGAAGCAGCAGAGCAAGGTCACAGTGTTCAACTGCCTTCTTTTTCTGCAGTTTACTTATGTTGATGGCACTTTTCTTTGTTCCTGTTTGCACTATTTTGATAAGTGTTTGTCATTTGTGTTGAGAAGTAGAGAACTCCTTGTAGATACACTTTGAGCTTGTTAAAAGAGCAGCCTGAAGGGGCATGGTAAGGGAGCCTTTGTGGTAGTTTGCTGATCAAAGAAGTAAGCACTTTTGTTGTTTGTTTTGGTACTTTTGGGCACAATTGTGAACATTTGCTTTTCCTGAGGTAAAAATGAAACTACATTGTAGAAAATGTAGTTATGATGAAAATAGCTCTCATTCTTTAACTTACCCTGGTATGAGAAGTGCTTGAAATGTTGCAAAGTCTGGTTCCTGATGTCTTCTGGTTTAGCTTATATGCCTAAGTGCTTTGCCAAATGACTTCTAACTTAATGGACTAAATAAATATTGGTTATTGTCTTTTTCTAACTACAGAAGTAAGTGGGAAAAATTATTTACAAGTTCCCATGTTTTGAGATTTAATAGTTTTATAGATGTTTATACTCTGAGCGTTTTTTGGTGTGAATCTGAAATGGAAAGTGGAAATTAGTAGTAAGATCCTGATTCAACACAAAAGGATATATACTTTTTATTAAAAATTGTATATTTTATTCTTATAAATGATGTAAATAATTTTTTCAGGCCCCATTTCTCGTGTTTGTTTCATCACACCCAAGTTGTCTAATCACTGGTAATACCTTTGTGCATAAGCACTATGGCCTTAGTGCAGGTGAATACCCTACTTCATTTGAAATACACAGGAAGATTATTTGGCAGTATTGTTATTGAAAGAATAAAGTTAAATAAAACACTGAACTGCTTACACTGGTTTTATTTCAATAGAAGCAGTTGTCAGAGCTAAGGCACGGGTCATTAATCACTAGGTAAAAAAGCACAGCACAGGGGCTGTGATCAGAATTAAAGCCAGAAAGTGTGTGCTACCACAGTAAGAAAACTTTAGAGGTAATACATCATCTTTGATGCATTTAAAAAGAATGCCAGTAATTTTCTTTTTGCAGTTGAAAACTTAGTTATGCCTAGCATTTATCAAGCTGCTTCTTGCTTACACAGGGAACATTCCTCTTTGCCTTTCTGTTCTAATTGGGGTGCAGTTCATTAGCACCTCAAGGCCCAGATAAAGGCAGTGTATAAAGGCTCCCTCCATAATGCCTCTTAAAATACAGGCAAAGTTAAACTATTTCCAGCTAAGTAACACTTGCAATTAAAGCATAAGATGTATTTATTTTAAGTGATGTCTGAGCTCTGAATTCCATATGCCCAAAATCTCTGACTGCTGGTCAAAGGGCAGTGTTATTTTTAGCTTGCTGGGAGAAACATCCTATTTTGCAAGATGACCAACGAGGTCATCTGCTTCACAAACATTAATCTTAAAACTGAGGGTGATGTACAGGGAAATGGCAGCAGAGAAATGCTTTCCCAGGTCCCAGAGCAGTGGAGTTGAGAAGGCGTCCCAAAACTCTTTCATCCCAGAGGACAGACTATCTGCCAGCTGTGGTAGCTTTAGGCAAGAAGTGTACAACTTCAGTTCTTCTTCCTGAATTTTGCCCAGGCCTTGGAGACTCTGGGTCATGGAAAGGTTAATCCACATTTGCCTCTACGCCAGCATTTTTATTTTAGAAGTGTTTCTGCATCACTAACTTAATGGACATAGAAATCAACAAGTCTTTATGCATGAGCACCCTTTGGGCTTGATACTTTTGTTGTACTTCTCAGCATTTTTCCTTTAAACCAAATGCACCATCTGCTTGTTGCTTTGGACATATGTTCTACATGTAAACATTTTTGAAAGGAGTAAGTAAATTTCATGGCCTGCTAGTGATTTTTTGGTTGTGGTATGGCTGCAAATAAATGAAGACCAAACATGAAAAATTTTGTTGCTACAAGTTGGAACTACTGTTTGGGCCCTTCATGCATCTGCTGTTGCTGTGTGTATGGAGTATGTATATATCCCATTGTGTGTGCATAGTGGGATATATAACACCCAGGTTTCTAAAGTTAGTAAAATTCATTCTGTTGGCAAGAAGTACATAAAGTTCTTATTGACCAAATTGAACAGACACCGCACAGTTTTAAAGCAAGGTCTATGAGCAATATTAAGGAACTGAGCTTAGGATAAACAGATTCCTTACTGGAGAATAAAATTTGGTTGCTAAAATTCGGTTGCCACTCTAATGGACCTTTCCCATTTAGTTCTGAGTTTTACAATGAGAGTTGACAAAGTAGTAGAGGGAATATTCTGTTAATAGTAAATTAACTTGCAAATGGTGCACAGTTTAAATGCCTTATAAAATACTGTTATCTTGGGTATATTCTTTATGACTAAACCACAGCAATGGTATTTGCACACTGAAAATTCCTGCACAATCTATCGTAATATCTGTCAGTAACTAAGATTTTTTTACAGATTTGTGGGGGTAGGGGAGGATACCAGATTTTTATTGTGATGACACAGTACTGCAACACAGACTGTAAGTTCTTTTGGATTTCTCTTTACCAATGCAGAAGGGACTATTAATTGCAAACAGTACTACAGTTCTTTGTTTTTCTACTTTTCATCATAAATAGAGTCATTTACTCCAAGGTGACTTTTAAAAAAGTGGATTCTGGCAATACAAAATAATTATTTCAAAATGTGCTTCCTGAATTATGCTGGCCTCTTATGCATTTTTTGCTAGAACAAATGAGAACAGAGATATTTTTCTGCATGCTGTGTCTTGGGACACTCATACAGATAGTAAGAGTACTGCTCCTGCTTTCTATAAAACTTCTCTTTTCAAACGCAGTGTGTCATGTTCCCTTTAAGAAGACTTTTCAGAGAAGGTAATTGTACAAAGCCATGGTGCTTACACTTTTTTAAAGCTAACACGCCTTATATGCATATTCAAATTAAATTTACAAAGTAGTGGGTTGAGATGGTTTTTAAATATGCATGAGTGAATGTCATCACCATTAGCAACTGAACTTTCATTGAAATGTCTTTTTTTCATAAACATAATCTGGGTATTTGAAGAGTGTCTTGTGTTAAATGAGAGTGTGAATTATAAATGGGTGTGGATAATGGGTAGTCACATTTGCCCACAGCTTGCATTGTGAGCTGAAAGAGTGGGTTTCTGAAATTCCATCTTTTGTTGTCTCCTGGGGACACCATTCTTCTTTGTACCTCTCCTCTCTCACCTGCTTTGCAGCACTGACCATTAAGCTAGCAGATGGAGAACACACCATGCAGACACAAGATCCATGCAGGCAGCCTTGTACCACCAGAAGCTGCCAGGAAAGGCACCAGAAAGCACCACTTCCTCTAAGGAGCAGCAGCCACAAGGCTGGAACACTGCCATGGGCTGCAGAGAAAGGGCTGCAGCAGGCACTGTGGATAGCTGGAACATCCTGTAGCAGCAGGACACCACAACCTTGGCAGGGTGGGTCTGTACCACTCCTCTTCAAGCAAGAAAGCTGAGAGCAGCTCTCCTGATCCTGGCCCGAGTATTTATGACAAAACAGCAGGGAGTTTGCTCTGGACAACAGCCACTTCTCCCTTCTTCCAGCCCCAAGAAACTCCCTCCACACCTTCTTCAACCAAGGTATCTCTTCCCATGCAGATTCAGTGCCTTTGTGCCCCACAGCAGGCAGCTGCCTTGCCTTCAACCTCACGCTGCAACAGGAGAAAGGAACAAGACAGGTAAGTTGCTCCTAATGATGTGTGTGCTTCATTAGTGGCAAAAACTGTGCCCAGTGTCTAACCCAGTACAGAGCCAACTGAGTTTATCTTCTTCACCTTCCACTATGATAGTCCCTCAGGATTTTTAAGTGTTTGCTTTCACAGTAAGAACATGTTTGTATTGGTAATCCTGAGCCCTCACAGCATTTTGGGGAAGGCCTGGGGGCCAGTGCCTGAGGGCTGTGAGGGGTCCCAGACGTGTCCCTGGGTGCAGTGTAGGAAGGAGGTGGAGCAGGGCTCTGGAGCACCAGAGTTCTGTTCTGCAGCTGGCTGGGCTGCCCAAGCCAGTGCTGGGTAGCAGATATCTGGCAGGAAGCAGGAATCAAGCACCTGACTGCTTTGCTCTGGGTTGCATTCAGACCTAGCAGGGTTGTGGAATCTTGGTGCTCCATGTGATGGATTCCTCCCAGCTGGGTGTCACAGCCGTGCTGGAGCAGCGCTGAGCTGGCACTGGGCTAAGTGACTGTCCCTGGTGATCCCTCCACCTCGCTGCCGACTGGGAATGGGGACAAGGTGTATCCCAGCTGTGCATTAGGAATCCCTGGTCAAAAAAGGTAGCCAAGAGCCTGGCAAATTTGCATCCTACTGATTTAGGAGTTCATAGTTTACAGGGAGGGCTGGGATTCTTGTGTGAGATTTGCTTAAAGGCCCAAGGGGAGCATGTTACGTTGAAGCAAATGCACAGGCATTACTCTTCTTACACAGGGAGAGGCTGTGTGTTTTAAAACCAGGTACAAATAAATGTTTCAAGTTTACTGCCAATAATAACTAGACACATGACTTTGTGAAAACAACTTACCTGAGGCAGTGTCTTTGTGTGTAAACCATTTCATGTTTATGATGTAGGTGCTGATCATTAATTGTCTAGAAACTAGTTCATATAAAATAAACAGAGCATTCAAACTTGAATTAACTGTTATAGAAATACTTGGATGGAGTCCCAGAGGGACTGCATGTCAACCTGACAGTGTGATCAAACACTTAAAAAGGGAGTCAGAGAAGGCTTTTAGTTGGGCACCACTTTGGGCTGTTATTCATGGCTACCACTCAATAAATGCATTTGTGTGTATTGTTGTAGTCACACTGGACCTGCAGTAGTGCATGGTTGTTGTCTTCATAGAGATGTGTTAATGATAGAAGTGCAGTCTGAAATTCAACAGCTGCCCAGAAAGGAGACTGGCTAGCTTGCAGTAAGCAGAGGCATTTGCAGCCTCAAATAAAGACCCAGAAAATCTATGCAAGGGGATAAAGATGAAGAACATAGAATCTGTGATCAGTTAGAAGTGATATTGTATAGACTGATCTCCAGGGTCCTGAGGCTCTCAGTACATCTGACCAAGGTATAAAGGGGAGCATAATGATGGGGATTATGCATCACTGCTTGGATTCCATACCTGTGTATGGATTGAAGGAACTTTTGTCTGCTAGTGGTATGATCTGTCTGTGTTGCTGAGAGCTCAGCTGCTACCAGTCCCAGTTTACTTCAGTAACACAAGTTCTTAGGCGAGTACGATGGCTAGGCCACGCACTTGTGTGGGAAGTGCATATTGGCAGCTTATTTGAGCCAGAAGTGATTTTCTGTTAGTAGTGACTTTGGAGGTGCTGAAGGGAAGGTATGGAGCTGATCCCACGGACTGGGTCTTAGGAGAAAATTTATTCCTTGCTTGGCTGTCTCAGAACCAGTGGGACATCTCCCACTGAGCAAACGTGTGACCCAGCCCCTGAGAGAAAAGCAGAAGTTGGAAACAAACCTTCCCCACTGTAGCAGCAAACTGTTTTCTGTTGACCCCACAGCTTGCTTCTGGGAGGAAGGGCTGTTGTATCCTCGTGCTGATGATGCCTGCTTTTCACTTACACTTTTCAAGTGTTAAGCTCTGAGTAAACCCCTTAACAAGGGCACACAATGCCTGTAAGTGAATACAGCCTGTGCAATCCAATAATTTATTAAACTTTCATCTTGTAAAGCCAGTTACAAATTAAAAAAGACAGAAGAAGGAATTCTATAATAGAAATGAGCAAAATTACAACAAATAGTAGTGGGAGTTGTGTTTCAAGTGGGTTCAAGCTGCCTGCAGCAACCCAAGAGCCAGAACACAGAGCTAGTGCAGAGTTAGGACATGGATAATCAAGCCTAGTCTGATACATTAGAGATCAAGCCAGTGTATGCAGTGTATACAAAGTGTGGCTTCTCAGGTGGCCTCTGCATTCCTGTTCTCTCCCATCTGTGACCTGGTCATCTTTTAATTCCTTGTGACTACAAGGGGGTGTTTGTGGGCTCCATCAGTGACACTGTTTAAGGCAAAACTCCAGTTGAAGGGATGATGCACAGCAGGGGCCACCCTCTTTGGCTGATTGTGTAGCAAGTGCACGGTGTGTTTGCACGTGCTGCAGTGTAGTGGAAATGAGAGGAGCAGGGGTTATGTACAGTATTTCTTCTTGTACTGTCACCCCCAAAAGTAGTGCTCTGCAACACAGTATTAGTAATACTGGCACAATTTGATGATGAATTGGAATGGAACCTGTTCCTTACTGACTCCTACTTTTCTATGCAATTTCTGTTTCATAGCTAACAGGCCTTAGCTGCTGCTGCTACAGAAATGGAGATGGCCAATTTTAAATGTGGAAGAAGACCCACATTACACACAGCTCTGCAGTTTCATGGGCCTTTGCATTCTGGGATCCCAAGACTACATAAGGGTCATGGAATATGGCTCACCACCAGGTTTCTTGTTTGCTAATGCAACTAATTTATGATGGGACTGATACTGAATAGTTTTTAAACAATTAAATCAACTTTCTGAAGTCAAGAGACTGAAGATGACTGTCTTTCATGGAGAAGAAAAAATATCTGCTTCTTCAAATTGCAGGTAGCTATAAAAACCTCCAAGAAGCAGTTGTTTTGGCAAAACAGAATTGTTTTCAAGTTCTGCCGAGGACTAAAGACCTAGAGGAGACTCGATGGGGATCTGGGGATTCAGTGATGTGAGCAGTTCTTGTTAAAATTTGGGGTGGGTGAAGGATTTGGCATTTGCTTACTGCAGTAAAGAGGAAGTAAAAATCTCGCCTGTAACAATTTATCTAGGCACCTATTAACTCAGTAGGGAACAGTTCACTTCAAACTAAGCTCAGGGACTCGAGTCACCCTAAAATCCCCCCTAAAGAAAGAAGGATCTTAATGCAAGGAAGCTGCTCATCATAAATCTCCAACCTCCATCTAATACCTGGAGTTTGTGAAGAGCAGCTCTTCTGGAAATGCTACTAAAACCATCTCCCCTCGTGGGCTGTACCGGAGAACAGCAGTCATTATTTTTTATGCAAGAGGTGCTGTTGCACTGAGACCTTAGGGCCTATTTCAGTGGTGCTAATCCCTGGGGTTTTCTCCTAGACTGGAGTATTTAGTAGTTTAACTGAAAGGGCCACTTTTTACAGTTGTGTACCTGTGAACTTTAATTGGAAGGCAAACAACCACCTTGGGTGTTTTTTATTTGTTTCTTTGTTTAATACTCTCTCAAGTTTGACCTCTCCGTTGGACCATTTGGCTTCAATTATACAAAAGCTTTTTCTTTTTAAGACCAGATCAGATTGTTAGCATATCCTGGAGAAAAAAAAAAAAAAAAAACAAACCCACAGTGATTTATATTTTAGATTTGTTTGCAAAATAAATAAATATTCTTTCAGCAGACCATGCTGTGATCACATGATCCCAGATGTCTGCATATTTAAAATTCTTAAGGAAGCTTAAGTCTGTCTCCTGTCCTGCAGAAACGATCCTTGTAAATTTTTCTGCCAGTAGGACAGGTGATAGTGAAAGCAGCAGGGTGGACACGGAGGAGGAGGATGCTTCTGACTTTGCTTCTTTAAGATAAATTGTTCATGAAACAAGCAAGGGGAAAACAAGTTTTGGGTCATTAGTATTTCACAACAGCTGTAACTGTTTAATGTCTTTGGGCAGAGGTGCAAATCCTATGGTACTGTAGATGTCACTTCAGGTTTTAAATACAGTAGTCAGTTGAATTCTTAAAAAACATCTTTGCTACACTTGTGCTGGCAAGTTGCAAATACCCATGACTAAACTAGTGCCAGTTCATCTGTATCACCTAGTCCAGATGCTTGCATGACTGTCCACACTGGTGGCTGATTTGACACTGCAGCGTTTCTTCACAATCATGTTGATGTATGCTTTCATGATCTTTATTATCTCACCCACCTGGGGAGAGAAAACAGCAACACAGTGTAAGCACTTTGAAAACCTCAGTGCACTGAGGCATCCAGCACATTTTGCTGAAAGAGATTTCCCTTCTCCAAAGTCATGACACAATCAATTTTGCATGTTAATGCTAAATGTGAACATGATAGTAAGACAGAAAGGCTTGACAAGTTTGTGAGCTGCTCTAGCAACACTTTAAAATATTTTTAGCTCAAAGAAAAGCAACTTCTATTCTACTCTATCTTTTTTTTTTTTTAAGTTTGTGGAACTCCCCATTCATCTACTCAAAAGGAATGAGAAAAAAAACCCCAGCCAAACTGAAAAGCACCCAGAACTCAAAACCCTGGATGCACTGGAATACCAATCAACCTCCTTCACTTTCTAACCAACCTATTTTTTTTTGTTCATCCCTGTATTCAAGAAGAGGTACCATGCCCTTTAGGCTTAACCTGCCTCCATCTTTTCTACTGGCTGTGTAGTCCATTAGTCAAGAGCTGCTGCACAGAAACCTCTCTATTCCTTAAAGCTTAATTGAAGTGGCTGTGTGCTTTCACATACCTGGGAGGTTTCAAAGAACATTTCTCTCTCATCCACTGTAATTTTGAAGGTGTTAGGCTGTGGTGCTCCAAAGAAAACAATGTGCTCATACTGGAAAGTTTCTAATGGTTTAGGATCCCCTCGTTTGTAGACAGACACATTCTCTGTGCTGACGCCAAGCCAGAGATCATTGGGGAATCCACCCTCCTTGCACTGCAGAAAGAGAAACATGACCTTTTGCATAAATGCAGTGGAGGATCAAATAACTTTCCATTCAAGAAAAAGCCCTCTGTTTCTAGCTCTTATAGGACATTTCAATTCAATACACAAACCAGGGTACTTGCAGAATCTATATTGGAGGCACTTCTGCTGCAAAGATTTGGAAGTGACACATATGTGAGTCAAATACTAGTTGAGTAATAAATAATTGTAATAGGGAACAGCTCTCATCAGATTTTAAAGTAATGTAGCAAGCCAATATTCCACTTCTAATTTTACAGATAATGCAGTGAGTGCAAGCAACTTCCCAGGGTGATCCACCTCGGCAGCAGCAAAACTGACAGAAGTGAACTGTGGCTTCCTACTGTAGCAGGCTGAGCATGGTGCTGTACATGCTCCAGTCTGCCCAGTTTCTGCTGTACTGCTGCAGACCAGGATTGCACTTTTTGCTGGCAAGAGCAGCAGAGCTTTGTTTTATTTTGTCTTCACCAGCCACTGCTTTCTTAAACCCTTCTCTCCTCCCGCTTTCCACCATTATTCCAACAAAGTGGGAAGCCATTGTCTCCCTCCATTTACCAGGATGCCCTGCCTTGCTTGCTCTTAGCTGTCTGCATCATGACTCTTGGGTATTGTGCTACTGCAAGCTTTCCCTGAGATTACTAAGGCAAAATGTATCCAGTTCCCAAAATTCCCTTCCGTTACAGCTTTATCTGTTCTCCAGACTGATACCTCTCTTCAGCTGTGGTTTTAGAAGTTTATTAATCACTCACCTCAACATCAAAGAGGGTTGACCCATAACCTGGCCACTCCTTTACAATGGACATGTATTTCACCATGGCCTGATGCTGAGAGAGGCCCTGCAGCTTGGTCCATTTTTGTGCTATGCTTGCTCGAGCAGCTGAAAGCTCTTCTTTTACCCACATCTCCATCATCTGCTCCTCTTCCACCTTCTGCTTCTTTACAGACCCTGTCTTGAAGCTACGCTTCAATGTCCCTTCAAGGAAGCTGGTCCGTCTCCTCTCCAGAGTGTGGCTGGTGCTGCTACTCTTTGTTGAGTGCAGTATTTTGGATTTCAGCCTGTTAACTGGGTAGATTCCATCAAGGGTCCAGCTTATTTTGGAATAATCTCCATGAAGGTACTGCAGTCGCAGAGCTGCCAGACGCTGCAGAGTGTCCTCTGGCCCAGGAAAATGACCAGCTATGAGGCTTTCGTGAGCCTACAAAGAAGAAGTTCCCCAAACTCATTAGAAAGCAAAAGCACACTTTATTCCCATCTGGGTCCATGTACAGATTCCTGTCACATCTGCTGATCCCAGCAGGCTAGACATAATTCAGGAGGTCAGAGCAGACATTGTAGTAAATATGTCAAAGTCTGCAAGTGGTTGATAAGGAGGGGGAACAGCCCTTTCTTCAAGCCTGAACACGACAGAGATCTTTGAGGGGCTCCTATCCTGTACAGAAAGTCCTACAATGAGGACCTTTTAGGTCTGGAATAGATGGGAGAGACCAGAATTGAAGCAATTTGTTTTTGTGCTGTACCAGCTACAGCTCCTGTGTGAATATTATATTCAACACCAGTGTAATATATAATAAATTCAAGATTCTCAACCTCAAGTTTCATTACACAAAAGCACCTCCCACCTCTTCCTCCTTCACCTGATGTCTCCATGAAATCTATTAATGAGGCTTTCTGCACATCCATCTAATGTCTGGGTAACACCTACTCTCCTACTGTTACTTCTCTTTGCCAGTTAAAGCTGTGTGGACTGAAAGCCTTGTCAAGAGTGAGTTTGGTACAACTGAGGTTGTAAGCAAGAAGCTACTTTTAATGATTCTCATAAATCATTACCTGAATTTCTCTTTAATTTCTCTAAAATTAAAGACCAAGTTTAAAAAAAATATCATTATTAGTGTTTCATTGTTTTTCTAAGCCTTTGCTACTTTTTCTTGCTTTTGTTCTAATACTCATCTTCCCTAGAAAACTTCACAGTGCTTAGTAGATTCCAGGCAAAAATCCAACACACTAAATTCTTCTGCTACAACCAGAATTCCCACTTCTAATGAAAGGTAAACCAGTTCTCTGTATCCTCTTGGATTTTGGTGGTTTTGCCACCTTAGAAACCAAATAATTCTCCCAGAGTTTGCTTACCTGCTCAAACATGAAGGCAAATTCCACGCCATCTTTGGGAACATTCTCAATATCCAAGAAACAGTAAAGCTTAAAATACAGTTGCCACTGTCCTTCCTCCTCCTCTTCTTCAGATCCAGCCAGTCTGGAAAACATAAAAGAGAATGAGAAGGGAAAAAACCAGTAAGGAGAAGTACCATGGTACTGGAATGTCCACAGTGCAAATCACAACCTGAAGGTAACCCCGGATTCTGAAATCCAGTGTTACATCCAACTAGGACTTAAAGGTTTAATGAAGCATTCTTTTACCTCTCAAACTTGGCCAAGATATCAGCCACAATCACCCGACTCTCGACAGCACGGTCAACCTGCTGGTTATGTTCAAAGAGTGCAAACATGTTCCGGCTGTCCTCCATGGCCAGCCCTCGGATCAGCTTTTCAACCACCTGCAAAAGCAGACACATCACACCTTAGGCACCACTCCCCCTTTCCAATGAACAATCAGTACCTCTTCAGGACACCTATCCTTTCATACATCTCCATGACATTTCTCCCATAAAGACCATGTTTTCAGATTAAAGAATTCCAACCCTGAGGGATTATTCCCTGCAATTAAGTCATTACTTATATTTGATCATCCTTGCTTTTCTTCTCTGCATCTTTTCAATCTCTGCTACCCTTCTGAGGATGGGGGAATTAAAATTCTGCACAAGATATAGGCACATAATGGATTCAGATGTCATTGTGACATTCTCAGTTCCTCTAGTAACAATTCCACTTTCTGCTCTGTTTAGCACTAATGTTTTCACAGACATGACTACTGCAACCTGGAATCCTGCTTCTGACCTGCTAATGATTAAGTTACTGGTGGAACAACCCTCTCAGAAGGATTCCATTATGAACTGGAATCTCTCCTTGTCCAGAAACCTGTGTTTAGCAAGTTTCAGACAAAGGGCGGAACACCAGAAGTGTTTAGATTTTGGAACACAGTTTTCAAGTGATACTCTACAACCTGGGCACTGGCCTTGTAGAATAAGCTGAACTTTGCCTAAAGATATAGCAAAAGAGCTGTCATTAAAAAAAAAAAGAGAGAAAAACAGGAAATAAAGGGGAAAAGGGTGTCCCTTCAACAGACCCACTCTCCAGACACAGATGTGCTCACATCTGGTTAATTCTACTGCTGCATTACCTCCCCAGCGCTGGTGTGGGAGTTGATGGTTATTTTGCAGGAGCCACCACCATGGCAATACACTGTCGTGGTCATTTCCTCACGGGTAAGAAGAGCCTGTATTTCCTCCTGGGAGGGCACGAACTCCCTTGTCTTTGTTCTCTTCAGGGAATCACTTATGAACTGTGCATACCTGTCTATTTCTGAGTCTGGAAAGAGATCTTTTACCCTAATTGTAAAGAGAAGAAAAAAAAACCATTACACAGTGAACAACTCATTACCCTAGAAATGAGAGTACTGCAAGTAAAGAGCTTTGTAGAGATGCTTATGTCAAATGCAACCACACAAAAATCAAGCTTATTTCCTAAACAATACAATCTGCTTTTGCTGGTCATTTGAAAGACACTAAAGTGGCATTTCTCAGCAATGTATGAAATAAGCAGTTCAAAGTTTCAGGAGTTTAGTGACAGCTGAACACAGCAGGACTGACAATGTCAATTTACAAAACTGAGAATAAAAACTGTGAAATCAAATGTAAACTTTTTTATTTATTCTTAATGTTTTTGGTTGTTTTTTTTTTTTTTTTTAATTTGCTGGCTGTGTTTGAGCCACCTCTACAGTATGTTTGAGAATTAAGAATATAGAAAGCAGATGCCTGTACACTGTTCTCTTCTCTCCAAGACCAGTAGGTCTAAGTATAACATTATTTGCAACTCTAGTGGTAAAAGAATGAAATGGCTCCTTGGAGTATCTGCATCTCTTACACCCAGGCCATGGATGTAGCTATTTGATGTATTGACACAAAACTCATCTCACTCTTTCCTAGCCTGCAAGGAATCAAATAGATTTTATTGATCTTTCTCATCATTAGGAACGGAGCAAGGTTACACAGCTGTAGATCAGGCCCAGCGCAGACTGCCTTGTAAAGCTGCATTAGATGCTGAAGATCACTTGGGAAAAAATGTAAATTATTTATTTCATGAAAATGGGAGGTCAAAACAGATTAAAAATACTAACTATAAGCTTTATGTGCTCAGTTAAAGAAACCTTGAAAAATTATAAACTGGATTTATAGTATCTCTCCTACTTCATGGTAAGCTTTTTGCCTGTGCCAGCTGCAAGGTAGGATAGACTTCCCCGAGTATGAAAGTACAGACCTCACCTTTCCTGCAGCTTGATAATGTTTATATGTACACTAATAAGCAGCAGGTCATCAGCTGTAAATCCACTGCAACACTCATGGTATTCTGTTTGGGTAACTTGCACAACAGATGGGTGGCAAGGAGGGAGTATGAATACACAGAAAAGCTGGTGGTAAGATTTGGGCAAAGATAGGAGGCTGGAGCACTACAGGAAGATGTTGGCCCAGCAAGAGGGTGAGACGGGTAACTACAACAGTCAGTGGAAGATCAGCAGAGCAAAAGGAAACAAGATGCAAACAGAAGAGACAAAAGAGACGTTCACCTTCGGAGGTGGAACTTGAGGTAGCGCAGGATCCCTCTGCTGGGCAGGAAAGTGCAGCTCATACAGGTCATCAGCTGCCAGTGGTGCAGGTTCCCAGCACTGTTGGGATGTGGCATGTGGTTGGTTTGCTTGATGAGCTGACAGTACACTTCATCACGGAGGGGCTTTAAATCATGGCAGGTCTGCAGGATGCCTTGGATAATGGGTATGGGGTCCGACACTGTCTCGATTTCCTGAAGGGAGTTAAAGATCTTCACTGCTTCATCCTGTAAGCTGCTGTAACCCTTCTCTTGTTGCACTGGGGAACAACCACAAAGATGACAAGAGGTGAGTATCTCCCTCATTTTCTGCTGGCCCAGCAGTACTAGAGTCAACTGTACTCCTCTGTCACAGAAGAACAGCAACCTGAGCATTAGCGCATATCCTGAGCTTAAATTTATACTTTAAGTTCATTAATGCTTCCTCTCCAAATGTTCAAATGCAATTTTAATTTGTATTTGCCAACATCTGATTTGTCACCATTCCCAATCAATTTCTGGATATACTGCACAGAAAAGCAGAGTAATATTTTTAAGGGAAATGAACATTGAAATGTAGTTCAGGGTTCAATGTCTGCAATCAAGATACTGGAATGTGGCCACTGAAGCCTGGCTTGTGTAATTCCAAAATTCTGTGTTGTGCCTGTATTAGCTTTGACCCCTGGACCAACATAGAACTTAAGCAAATTGCTCTACCTCAAATGCATCTTATACCTATTGTTTAGATTTAAAATGCTTACACCAGAACCTGAGTTTTTTGACCATCTAAATGTCTGCTTTTTGAACTGCTCAGACATGTGTGATACCATTCAGATGCAGGCTTGCATTCTCCTTTGCACATCTCTGGGGCTTTAGGTCCTTCTGAATCTCCTGTACAGCCACTGCCTCCCCAGTGGCCATGTATTAACTGTACAATACAAAGACACAGCTCTAAAAATAAGTTCCACAGTGTGTTTGCTCTGTATTTTTCCTGTATTTCAGAAATTTTTTTCTGTGTTTTTAATCTGCCATGTAATTGAATCCTTGTATTGTGACAGTTCTAGTATCCTTTCACTTTCTCCATGACAGTCTTCTGGCCCTAAAAACTTCATTTTGAGGCTGAAGAATCCTGCTCTCTATTTAGTCACTTAATTGTAGGCAAGTTCTTCAGTACCTTTGATCAACTTTGGGAATTTTTTACATCTCCTATATCTCTGAGGAGATGTAGAAGGCAAAGCTGTATCCTGCACTCAAGATGCAGGTGCACAATATATATACAGCTGCACAAAGACTTTATTTTTCCTTTTCTAAGCTTTCAAAACCTTACATTAGCTGTTTTGTTTCTGTGCTCACCACTACAGTTGACATTTTCATAAAGCTATGCAAATTGATGTTCACTTTCCTAAGCACAGCTAGATCACTACCTGTGTGGCAGACTGTTTTTCCCAAACACCTTGCTTTGATTGAAATTAATTTCTTAAAAGATTCTGTAGCTCAGTCACTCCACATGAGACATTCTTCTATAGTTCTTTACCAGCCTTCAGTTTCAATATGTCAAACAGCCTGTAATCATCAACAAATCACTTTGGTTTCTGGTGGCCCATTACTCCAGCTCTTTCACGTTTCTGACACTTTTGAAAAAAGGGTTCATTTAGTCTGGTTTTACAGCAGCTTCTGCAGAAATACTACTTCGTTTCCAGCTGCACGATGTAATCCTGTTGTAGTATTTCCACTGGAGCCACCCGCAACCCAGCTGAGGCTAAAGGATGACAGGCTGCGTGTCCCCTGGATGGATGATAAAACTATCTGCCCCCATTTACTCTAAGATTCAATGTTCCCATGATAAGAGGCAATGAAAATGGAACACAGTCCAAAGAAGAAAGGAAGAGAAAGGGACTGCTCCCTCCCTGAACCCTGTGGGCCACACTGCCCCCAGAAGACTTCACCTGAACAGAGAGAGCTTACAGGCCCCTTTTGGGGTGCTCAGGCTCCTCACTGACCCTCAAAATGTGAGTGGATTCTGCCACTTGGGTAAAATACTTACAGTTGACACTGACATCTCCATAGGGTAATGGGAGCAGTGGGGAATGCAAGGGGTGCTGGGTGTATCGCAAGATTGGGTTCCTCCTGTACGTCTGTTCCACTACTTCTAAGTTTGTGCTGTTTTCCTGGAGAGGAAAGCAAAAAAATCATTATCCTCAAAGAGACACAGTCCTTTGCAGGATGCCCTTACACAGTGAGGTTCAAGCTCAACCACCTTTGTCTAAATTTCTGGAGGTGTCTAGGGGGACTAAGTGATCAAAGCATAATCTGTATCTGAAAATTACCCTGTACGTTATTTCTGAAAATTAAACACAAGAATAGCCATGCTACATCATCCCATAGGTCACCAAGCACAGAATCCTGCCTTCAAGTGTGGCTTGTATAATATATCTGGCATGATCCCTCTCTCCTATGTCCTTCAAGCTCTCAACAGGACATGGTTAATGGACTTTCTTACCACACATCAACCATTTTCAGTGTGTAACAATGAGCCTGTTCTCAACTTGTCTGGTTGTACTCTATGTGTTTACAGAACGAACAACCAAAATGCTCCATGGTGCTCAAAATCTGGGCTTGTCACTACCATACACACTGGATCACACTCTTCTGCATTTTGTCCAAGACTCCTAATACACTATGTTCCTTTTGTCCTTGAATCCCGAGCTGAAGTTTTCCTTGGTTTTCTACAATCACTCCCAGCTCTTTCTTCCTAAATACAAACTATCTAATTGCATCTAGTTTAGAGTTCATCACAAACACATTTCTTCTGAAATTTGCTTTGGTGTGTCTTCTTAAATGATTATAGGTTTATTTGCCAAAGTTTCTGGTAAGTTTATTCTCAAAAATTACTCCTGTGGTAAATTTATGGTATTTTAAAGGGTATTATCTTTCCACGCTTTACTCTGATATTTAACCATGCAAGCCTAAGGTATGAAGAGAACTTCAGGGTACATCAATATCGGATGACTGGTAGGAATGGAATTTTTTTGTATTTGTGTCTGGAGGATGCTTAGGAGCAGAAAGGATGGAGCAGAGATTTGCAAATACTTGATAGTGTAATCCTGCATGAAATTTTTAATTGCATAGAGTTGTAGTCTAGACTTATGCAGATCAGCTAGCAAAATAAATTCATGTCATATTTGATTATTTTTGTTGTACAGTTGTGTGAGTTTGTTTTTACCCTTTTTCATTTTCCCCTTAAGACAGTAACCCCATTTTTTGCCACATTCTCAGCAATGACTGGGTTAGGCCAGTGGTGGTCTGGCTGCTCGCAACCCATGTGGGAATTTGCAGATGCCACGTACCCTGATGTCGCGAATGAGCTGCTGTGTAGGTGTTTCTATGGGAACCTTGCTGTCAATGACACCCTGAATGGCCGAGGCCCAGCGCATGGCTTCATTCAGCAGCTTCGTGTACAGCCTGTAGGAGTGCTTCCTCCCGTGCACGATGATGTTCCAGTAGCCTGTGCAGAAACAAAGGTGGAAACAAAGCTGGAAGGTGAAACTGGCTTCCATATTATGTAGCTGACTAGAGGTTAGCAAATGTGACATCCACCTGCAAGAAAAGCCAGAAGGAGAATCTGGGGAACCACAGGTCCATCAGTTCAGCTTGATACCAGGGAAGGCTATGGAGCAGATCATCACTCACAGAGAGCAATGGAGCTGGGGAAGGGTCTGGAGCACAAGTCCTTTGAGGACTTGTGGCTGAGGGAGCTGGGGGTGTTCAGCTTGGAGAAAATAAGGCTCAAAAGTGACCTTATTACTATCCACAACTACCTGAAAGGAGGATGTAACCACGTGGGGGTCTGTCCCTTCTCCCAGGTAACAAGCAATAGGACAAGAGGGAAGGACTGCCAACAGACTGTCCAAGGAATTGGTTGAGTCACCAGCCTGGAGGCATTTAAAAAATGTGTAGATGTAGCACTTAGGGACATGGCTTAGTGGTGGACTTGACAATGTCAGGCTAATGGTTGGACTTGATTATTAAGAGATCACTGATTGTCTTTTTGCCTGTGGCTTGTGGCTGATGTAAAACCCCTGCTGCTTTCATAACAGTACACAGTGTGCCTGGTTAAAATCCACTAGGACATTAACAACCCCATTGCCAAAACAGATTTATCAGTAGGGAAGTCCCAGTCCAGATTTTGGTACAAAGACAGCTTCCCAAGATGGAAGTACCTTGCAGTATAACCTGACTACCTGCCTGCCAACCAGGCAGCTCACGTTCACAGACAGCAGTTGGACTCCACCATCCTGCTAATCACTTGAGAAATGACCACTCTACACACAGCACCTAGTCAGATTGCCAAATCAACTCTCAGAACGTTTAAAAATATGTTTGACAACCTGAGAGCATGTGTCAAGGTGACGGCAATTCTATCTGCTGAAGGCAGCCCCAGACATCTGTTGATACCAAAAATGTGGACGCTTTCTTGTGAATGAGCAGAATAAATTTAATCTCATCACACTTTTCAAAGGGCTGGAAGCTGGAAGTATTTAGTAAAGGTATCCCAGACAACTCCAGTACTCAAATGTCCAGTATTGCAAGTCTTTTTCTAAGGTTCACAGTCTTTGTTGGGGGATTCACTCTTCAGCACATAACCTGGGTTCCCTTCCAACTCCTAAGGCAAGTAGTGGAGGATCACGCCAAATCCTGCCCTCCCAGAGCTCTGTCATGTTGCACAGGAAGCAAACACAGGCCTTTGCTATCTTTTGTTTCTATCAAGCTGAGTGGTACCATAACACATGCACTTTACATCCCTTACAGTGTATGGGATGGCTGCTGTTTAAGAGGTTAACACTGACCCCAGAGACAAATGTAGGTCATGCTACAAGCGACAGTTCTGAGATGTACTAATAATTACTGTCCACTACAGGAACTCACACCTGTTACCTTGCGTGGGGAACACTGAGATAAGCAGTGGCTCTATTCAGTGAGAAACATCAGCACTGTGTACCTGTGTCAGGTGTGAGGCACTTACAGTCACTTGCACACTTTGCAAATCTCTTACAGTGACCATGGGCAGAGACATTTGCAGCCCGACACAAAGCCTCAGGTGACATCAAGACCGTCTTCTCAACATGCCACACCCCTACAGCCCTGCACCATCCCCTCCTCAGGAGCTGCACACCTGGAGCCTGCTCTTTCCCACCTTGTCCCTCTCACCTGTGTCCTTGAAGACCCTCTCATCGGGCTGCACCACGGAGCAGAGGCTGTTGAGCACGAGCGTCCCGAGTTTGGCAGCCGTGCGCTCGGACGACTTGTAGTAGTCGAGGGCAGTGTTTGTCAGAACGAACCAGCGCTTCTTCATCTTCAGAGAGGACATCTTGTTGCTGCTCTGAACCTCCTTGTGAAGCCAGCCTGGCACGGAAACACAAACATGTCACTGCGTGCATCTCTTGCTCCCGTGGTCAGGGCAAATAGTTTCACTGTCATTTTAGATTTGTTGCACAATAAAGGGGGAAAAAAAGATTAAGAAAATTCAATACTTCAACAGAAAAAAATTACAGCCTGCATTGCTAAGGCTGTCAAAAAGATAATTTTCTACTCAGAGGTGTAAACAGCAATGTCCACCCACAAGGCAAAATGTTCAGAAACAGTGGGACTGAACCAAGAGGCTCAGAAAAAACAAAAATATATAGATCTTCCTGAATATAGGCCTTTGAGTCTACTCTGCTGTTACAGAGACATCTTATTATGAAGAGCCTCGCATACTTTGCAAAGAATCAATTCTTTTTCTCTTTGACTAATGAACAATACCAGATAAAAAGAACCGTTGCCTTGCAATTAAATATTTTGAAGTTAAGGTACTCAAACTGTTGTCTAATAGTCTCCTTTGTATCATTCAAATCTCCTTGAAATTTTTAAGACTACGGTGGAAGGCTTTTGCCACATTTTGGTGACCCTTTTCTTCCTGTTCTTCTTGCCATGATCTTTATTTCTTCATAGACATTTCTGCAAGATGCAAGGCAATTTGCTCATCACTTGCTTTCCAAAGACTGCATCAGGAGTGTTTTCATACATTTAAGACTAGGTGATGAGCTCGAAGTATAGAGGAAATTTAAGAATATTTTTAAAAATGGGTGAATATTTTGCAGTATATGTGTGATCCCTACTCAGGCTCTGCCATCTTCAACTAAGCTCTGACTAAAGATGTAATTTAAACCTTTTGTTCAACCTCAGAGAATTTCTCTCATCTCACTTTGTCTACCATACCAGGTTAGTTAGTTTAGCTGAGAACAGCAACTAAAGATCCACAAAGATCTCTCTCCCTCCCTCCCTCTCTACATGACAGGTGTCAGAAGGAACTGAGCTGCCAACAAAAGCCACAGTGTCATGTTATAGTCCATCTAAGCCAGCTGCTCTTCATCAGCAGCCATGCTCCTTCCTACTCCCTGGTGGCATTTGCCAGACATTTTTAAATAGGCTAGAACTATAATCAGAAAATTAAACATATGAAGCTTTTTTTTTTTCCCACCTGGCAGGGAATTAGAAAAGAGCCAAGGCTAGCACACACGTGACATGGCAAGCAGCAGGCAGGAAGGTAGAGGGGGACAGAGAATGACAGTTTTTGGGGAGCAGCTAAACCCTAGACTGAGCTGGCAACAATCAAGTCTCCCTGTCAGATTATAAACAGAAGATGAGTTTCACATGTAATTGCATGTATTTCCTTTCACCTCTCACAAGGAATTCCTGGCCATCCACCTTGGATTCGCCTTTGGGTTTCTGCAGCAGGGAGATCCAGTGATGCATTTCCTCAGGAGTGTCACTGTTGCAGTGAATCACACGATTGGCTGTGATGATCACGAAAGAATTTGGTCTGCCAGAAAACAAAAGCATTAAAATTAGTCATAACCATGCAAATACATGACACCCAAAGTCATGCTTTTTACCTTCCCATAAACAGAAAGACTTTCTGAATACAAACTACAGAGGAGTGCAGAAATACTTAAGATCATCTTTTCTTCAGTTGCTCTGTCAACTGACGAATACAGAGACCAGCTAAATGAAACGGAACATCTTTCAAAAGCTACTTCCAAAGACTAGAAAATATTAATTAGCTAATAAGCAACTGTAAAATGTCCTTGGCTCATTAGCAAAGGACTTTGATCAGAATGAACCAGTGCTTGTACCACTGGGCTGAGCTGGTACAGCCATTCTCCTTGTACTTATTAAAACCAGTGATGCAATAGCAAACACTGGTCTCAGTAGCATCAGCTAAAACATGTTTGGGACTGGTTTTACAAAGGATGAGTTGATCCTAACAAAACAGAAGAAAAACTGTTGTGCTGCTCCTGGATGACTTTGTCCTTCCCTTGCAACTGTATCTACCAAAATAGTATTCCCAATTCTGTACAGAATTGATGCTTTACAGGAAAACAGAAAAATAGAAGTATGACCAGTTCCAGGAGGATAGACCCATAAACCTTTGAAAGCAAAACCAGATTTCTATGAGAAAACAGAGAAATTGAAAAGTAGAATGCAAGTATGAAGCAAAAGGTGCAATCAAGCTCTGTTAGAGAAATGCATAAACCTATGGAAGATCAAAATCAGCTGCATAAAAATGTTGGTTGAGAATAAGCATTCTGCTCAGAATTTGTGTAACATTGCTTCAAGCACTGATATTCCAGAAAAGCATACCTCAGCACATACATAAACAAATTCAAATGTTAAGCATACTATTTGTTCCTAGTTTTTGAAGGTTCACAGATTAATTTTGAGGAATACAGGCTGAGAACTGACTAAAATGTTTTCATCAATGAAATCTTAGTTCACTTCTGAAATGCATTTTCTAAACTACTAAAAACAAAGTCCTAGCAACCTGTGTCAGAGCCCAGGGCTCTGTCCCCAGACCACAGAGATAAATGACTTAATAGCTAACATTTTACTTCAGCACCGTGGTGAGTATCTTGGCCCTGGCTGAACCTGTTAATATGTAGGAAATAATTAAATGTTAACATAAAGTGATATGAAATGTCCCATCATCTCTTATCTGAACTAACTAGCTAAAGGTCTGTGCTCTGTTGCATTGCAAAGATATCAAGAATAATATGTATTTCTAAATTCATCCATTATTCTTCCACAGTGCTGTTTCTTTCCCCTAAATCTACAAAATTAACTCAAAATTACTCTGCTGAAAAAATGAAAGTGCTGCTTTTGCTGGACATTTTTGTTCAGTGCTAGTAGTCGATAAAATTAAAATTTTCTGACATTGAGATTATGCTGTTTTCACTTTTAGGAGCTGTAGGAGAAACTCTGATTTGAAGACAATACATATATAGACTTCATAAGTGACATTGTGCCTATGAAGTGACATTGGTTGAAACAAGCTAAAGATTTCAGCTATGTTTATTTGTTTGGAGAAAAATATGTATGAGTTTAAACAAATGCAAACCCCAAAGGAAACCTGGACCTACCCACAAAAATATTGTAGGGAGTTTCTGATTTAAGAGATGGTCAGATTGTTGTACCCACCTATCAGGATTGTCTGAGGCACAGACAGAGTCAATAAGCCCAACATCCAGGGTTCCCTGTAGAGTGAAGAAGAAACAGATTGCATTTTAGATTACAGGTGTTCTCCTCGGTGAATAGGACTGGAATTGGAACCATTCATCTGAATTCCAATAGCTTGAGCAGAAATGAACACACAAGAAAGGCAGAAGTGAGTCATCTTTGCTCCCTAAACAGCATAAGACGTGCAAGGGACTCCACAGAAATGGAGGAAAAACAGTTACAAGTTTCCAGAGGGTATTATGAAGGTCTGAAATAACCTTAGCTATTATCTCTCTACTGACAAAATACATAAATACACCGTTTTCCCCAACTGCTATCTTCTGTCTGGAATAACTGTGACCCAGACTAGTCCCATCCAAAGACATTTTATCTGTGTGAGACAGCCTCCCTCTCCTCCTCCAACTGAAAAGAGATATCTGTTTTCAAGCTGAGCAACCCACAACAAGCACCATGTTCCCCTCTGCTTACCCTCTTTGCTACCAGCTTTGCTGTTTCTTTATAATTACCAATGTCCAAGTTTCTTACACTGCTTTAGAAGTACAGCACTGCACATGCTGGAAAAGCCTGCACAAATAGTTAAACACAGAGGGCTCCAAGCATGCCCACAGGCTGGTTGCACAGTAACTCACCACAGCATTCTTTGGATTGGCCTGCTCATCCTGCATTTCCCTCAGCTGCTGTGCTGTAGCGCTGTGTACTCGGCTCAGAACATTAAACCAACCACTGCCAACCAAAACAGAACCAGAGTTAAACTTCCAGTAGTGAAACTGGCTCGAGAACACGATCAAGGAACCTGGAAAGATTTCAGTGGGAAAATTTCTTCATTCACAATTTCCTGAATACTATGTCAAAATATCTCTTGGGCTGATCATACCAGATTCCAATGTCTTCCTTCCTCCTTATTTATCCATGAAAATTCTGTGCACGTTCTTCAACCCACTGACAGCTGCTCCTGCAAAATCCAGTTTTCCACTTGTTATTCAAGGAACTCTTAAGCAGGCAGTGGCTTTACAGGGAGCCCATGTCAGCAGATTGAAAGAGCATACAGCACTTGTAAAAACAGGGTTAGCTGGGAATCTTCCTGGACTAGAGTCCTAGAGACGCCTGGGAGCTTCTTGATTAGTCTCTCTCTGATCTGCTAATAAACTTGAAAGTCATATGGCTGGCAATTAATCATGGGTTTGTTTATAAGTGAATCTGGAGTGAAGTTTTTTGTCTGCGAAAGGGCTTCTCTTACAGACATATCTGGAGGCTAATCACTGCTGCAGAAAAAGCAGATTCTTATCTGCAGCTTGCAGTGAGATCAGCAAACATCCATACTTCATGAAGGACTCTCAAACTAGATACTCTGTGACATCTGCTAATCTGCCCTTTGCTACTGCAAGTGCTGGTACTTCTCCCTCAGAAGAGAGACTGATAGGGCATAGACAGAGGCCACATTTGGTGTACACTCATCCTAACAATTCTGCAGTGTTATCTTAGGGCATGCCTACTGCAGTTGTGGAAGTTCTGGGTTAAGAAGTTACTGCTCCTTCCACCACTGCTCCCTACATTTGCCCATTTCTTGTCCCTGTGGCTGTACTTCAGTCTATTTCTGTTAAATTGTTCCAAACGCCTTCTCCCTTTCTCTCCTACATCAAAATAATAATGAACCCTAAATAACTTCAGAGAACCAGTAGATCAGAGAAACAGTTACACAGTCAGGGCTGAGAGAGCAAAAGCCTTGGTAAGAGTGGGAAGACATGAGTGGCTGGGGACAGTAACCTCTTAACTTGGCTTTGCATAGCCAGGACAGGTTGTCCAACCTGCCCTTAAACAACTGATTCCCACTGTCTGGCCAGGATGCCAAGAAGGAAGGACATGAGTCACTTGTTTGCTTTGCACTGGGAAGATTTTATCAGATGACACTATAGACTCTGATAAGCTGCAGCCTTTTTCTGTCTCCTGGATAAAACCCAGCTGCTCTCGCAATCATTTACAGACAACATGAATAGACTTTTTGTTTGATTCAAGATTCCATTAAATAAATAAATCAGCTATTAGATGTTCCAGTTTATATTAAGGTTTGTGTGTCTGCTGAAGTAACCCTTGAATTCCACATGCTCACAGCCACATGAGAAGCTGGCAGTCCTGTGACTGCCAGACTGAACCACAACCTTGGCAGCTGTAACATCAAGTCCCCAAAGTAGGTGTGATGCATCCCAGGAAGCATGAAATGACACTCTGGAACAAATCCCCCCTTTTCTCCAGCAGAAGGGAATTGATTATGTTTCTCAAACTCTCCCATGAGTAGCAGGGTCAGGCCTGCACTGAATGAACAAACCTAACAAAACTCCCTGTTGTACCTGGCATCTTCTGGTGACTCTGCAACAATGTGGTAAACTCGGTCTTCTGTCACAATGTCCAAGGCATTCTCCTTTTCATGAATATCCACAATCTCTCTGGAACACAAGAAAGCACAAGAGCCAAAGCTAAAAACCTTTCACAGGCCTGACTTCCATCTGGTTGATTCTTTCACATCATACCCTTCACCACACAGAAGGGAAAGCACTGATTCGGATGGCTTGTAATTCTGACAGAAATACAAAACTCCGCCAATACACATCAAGATGTTTAAAAAGATCTGTACAGTTAAAAACCAAGGCTTAAGGCATTATATGGATTTTCAAGACACCAGCAGACTAAATGGAAGAAGAGATAACAGGGAGGCTGATACACAGATCTGCTTACAAAGTCAGGTGTGCCATTCTTTTTGGCAGTTTATGGGTCTGCATAATGCTAATAGGTGACCAGTCTGTCCTCCTACAGCAAGAGCTGAGGAATTGACTATGGCAGCAGAAAGAGCATTCAGGACTCAGGAAAAGGCACAGTACATGCTGCCAAATTCAAATCCCGCTGTGAGCTTCATAATACCTCTGTGAAATGCCTGGAGAAGCCAGAAAACAGATGGAGTCTGGGTAGGAGAGAACGCATGGGGTATGTACTTAATTAGCCCCTCCTGGTCTGGCTCCATCCATGGCTTGGAAAGAGCTTCTGTTGGATTATGAAAGGCAAGACTGGGAAAAGAACTATCAAGTAATTGCAGACTCCCTCCAGAGTAAAACTAGATGCTGTAATTGCCTTTTCCTTCCTTTGTTTCTGATTCTCCAAGCACCATGGGAGATACACAGGCCAATGAACAGCAGCACTGGACCCTTCACTGCTGATTTAGAGAGTGAATACTAGGGATCAAAGGGATTTGCTTTTGCACTCACTTTGCCCTTCTGATATCGATAGTCCCCTTCAGCTTCTCCTCACTGTCATTCTCGAAGTACATCAGCTTGGACTCGCGAAGCACAAACCAGCGGCGTTTCCAGTTGCGGCGCGAAAGCGTTGACATCCCTCCGCCCTTTTTGTAGAGCCAGCCTGACTTGAGGGCCTCCTGCTTGGTGCGGAACCACATGAAGGCCTCGTTCTTCAGGACACACCAGCGCCGCCGCCACGGGTTCATGAGCCCTCCTGCAAAAGCGAGGCAGCATTTCAGTGGACATGCAATGGGGGTCATGCCTCCATGCTGAGCCTGCTCCCGGGCAGGAAGAGCTGCCACTTCAGTTCCTACACCAATAAAAGGAACTGAAGGAGAGAAACAAAGCTGTGCCCGATTTCAATCATAGGAAAAAACAGAACAAAACTAGTGAAACAAAAGGAAAATATAGAAATACATGCACTACTCAAGTATTTTTGTTCTGACTTCAGTTTCATAGCTGAGAGTGAACCATTTAGGCCCATACCAAGTAGGCACAGTCAAGTCTCAGTGGCAAAGATACCTCTGACACTGAGCTGTCTTTTTATTTGTTGTTTTAAATAAAAGAAGCAGCAATAAAAAAAGGAGCAAAAACTGAGAACTAAGAGCAAATAAAGATGATGATTCTGGACATTTGATTCCTGGATCCCATCCATACACGGTTTTGGAAAAATCCACTTACCTTTCATGTAGAGGTAACTGTGAAAATAGGGCGGACCTGAACCATTGAAGATAGTGATTCGTCCATTACAAAACTCTTCATCTGTGTCAATGTAAACATCCACTTCCTCCTCACTCTCCAGAAACTAAAGAAAAAAGAAGAGATATAGGCTACTTGGCTTCTCCTGGTTGCAGGAGGACTGGAGCAGTTAACAGGGTCAGAGAAGTCACATGATCAGAAGGTGCAAAACTACACCTAGTCCCTTTGCAAAAAAAGCACTACGGTAAAAGTAGAGGCTTGACAGCTTATCCATTAATGCCTAAAGCAAGAGCATGGAATTTTCATACCTGAAAGGAGAGCAGTGGACATGGCTAGAAAGCTCCAGTTCCCTGCAGTAACAGAACTTCCCGTTTTTAAGGCACAGCCCACCTTGCAAAATCTAATTTGATGGGATTAAGAAAGAATTTTTCATTTGGGAGAAGTTTTCTGATTTTTCTGGCAGAAAGATCACAATGCCAGACAAGATGGAACAGTAATTTAACCCCAGCAAGGAAATTACTTGCTTTGGGTTGATTAGGAAAAAAAGCACAGTCCAGGATAACTGAACCCTAAAAACATCAATCTGAATTACTGAAATAATAGTACTGAATTTACTTATCTCTGTTCTCCAACTAGATAAAGACCCTCAGCCATAAGAAAATACTTCATGCACAAAATCATTTCCTTTACCTTAAATACAATTTCCTTTTATTTGCTTTATTAATTTAATACTAATGAAGGCAGTTCCTTAGACCTTTTCCTCCCTCAAATGCATGTTGCTTCTTTTGATTTTCCCTTCTGTCTTCTCTCTGTGACCCTCTTTTGTCTCATCCCTGGTCCACTCATTCATTCTCTCCATTGGCACTAAGTTTCCAAAATCAGGTAGTCTTGGAACAGCAGCTACTGAGGGGATCTCGACTCAGCCATGGTTATCACTTCCTGTGGCTCATACTATGACAAAGTATCAACTGGCTTTTTCATTAGTCTTACTCACCAACCAGCCCAGTAAAACCCTCCACTTCTATCTGCATTTTAATGGTAGAAACCAGCCTAAGCTGTGACAGAATGACTCATGATTTGAAGATTACCTGACAGTGATCTATGAGTACCTGCCCACAGAGAAGGTACCTTTACTCAAGCAGATCACATAAAAAAATCAGATGGCTGGCAGCTGACATTAGGGAAATGCAAACAAGACAACCATGCAACTTTTTCAAGAAAGGTCACAATCTGTCATTGAAAAACATGCTGAAGGAAGTAAACTGAGTTCCTAAAAAAAAGATATTTTGTAGTTCAAGTGTCTCTTCTCAGGAAATTATTTATCAGAAGTATTTTTGTGGCTGTCATTGGCTTCACACCTGAACCCATCACAATCTTATGTGGGCTTTGACATCCTGTCCTGTAAGGGGATTTATCACTACATTGTTAAGCAGCTGGCCTGAGAGCACTCAGGAAGTCCAGACCCAGTGTGGGATCTCAGCTGAGGTGCTGAAGTGCAAGGCCAATAGCCCAGCTTTACCACCCTGTCATTGTCCCTGCAGCAGGAATGAAAAGGTTCAGTGATCCTGGCTGTGTGCAGTGGGACACAACCCAATCAGCACAGTAATTTCTTCCAACTTTAGAATAGCTTAACTTGTACACAGCAGCTGAAAATAAACCCTTGACTCTGAACAGAGTGAGAAGAGAAGTTTTGGTAATGGAGACAAATCAAACCCCAGCCTTTCCCATTTCCTCTTGTCATTGCACACTGGAACCTTAGGTCCTTTCTGTGAAATCTCTCTAAGGTAGAACACACACCTAGAAAATACCGGTTGTTTGCTTTCCTTCCTCCTAAAGGGTGTTACAATAATTTAAGGCAATGGAAACAATCTAAAATAGGTACACATGTACTAGCTTGTGTGCCAGCAGACACCAGACAATCACAAGCCCTCTGGCCTTCAGCCTATCTATGACTCTTCCCTTTTTTTCAAGCTGATTATTGATATAAGAGAGAGTTACATATCAGTAGCTATACCCAGAGCGAGCAGGCATACAGCAAGAAGACAAAGATATTACAAACATCAACAAAGTCACACTAATGTGCAGAAAGGTGAAGGGAGAGGTTCTCACCGAGTCCAGGCTGCCACGGTTGGAGTCCAGGCTGGTACCATGGGAGTGCCTCAGACCCTCCTCATCATTCAGAGGCTCAGCTGAGGCGTTACCTGCATCTCCATAGCCATCAAACTCCTCATGGTCATAGTCAGACTCCACATCAGGAGGGGACGTGTAAATGGGCTCTCCTGCCTCTCCACTGTTACTCCTCTGTGTATCAGAGACAGTGCTGTAAACGCTTTCTGCTGGGTCAGACAGGGCTCTCTGCTCCTTGGGGCTAGTGGCTCTTTCCACAGGCAGTCCTGGAGCAGGGGCAACCTCTCCCACTTCCCTCTGGAGAAGCAAAAGGCTTCTGTTTGCAACATCCTTTGAGTAGTTACCACTGTTTCTTGTGCCATGCTGATTTGAGACCACCAAACTGGAAGTTGGGCGTCCTTCATCATCAGCATGAAAACCCTCATCCACTTCTTCTTCAGCCAGTGGTGCCACCAGGCTGCAGTCAATGTTGAGTGTCCCCTCACTAGAAAGTGAGCGCTCTAAGTTCTGCACACTTTCATCCAGATTGCCAAAATCCAGCAGCTCCAAGAATTCCTGGGCAACCCTTGATGCCTCTTTTTCCAACCTCTGTATCTCTTCTTCTCGCTGCCGATAGATTTCATTCCTGGTGTCTTCAGAGACGACAGACATGTGATCCTCTTTCTGTTGCTGCAACTTTTCAATCTCCTTCTCAAGTCTTAAGATCTCCTCCATCTGACGTCTCTCTTCTTCTTGCAGGGGAATATCCACCTCCTCAGTGTTTACTGTTTCCACCTAAAAGAATTTAGAACAGTGTTAAAGCATTTTCTTCAACCTGTCTGTGTTCCTTGCCTGGACCTTTCATTCTTCCTGTCTCCTGCGCTTGCCTTGTACTTACCATCTGCAGAAAAATGACTCCAAGCATCCTGCAATCATTCATGGTGTAAAAGCTAAAGGTACAACTACTGGATCCACAGGTACCTCCTTTTCCCCAGCAATCTACCTCCATTATGAATCATACAAAGAAGCTCACTGGGTTCAGTCAATTTTTAGAAAAGCCTCTCTATCTGGTCACTGTACACTGAAATTTGAATAAAAGCAGTCTGAAAGTCCATTCTCTCTTTTTGAACTCACACACATATAGGAGAAAGCAACTATATATGAATACATATATGCACAGACTACTTAAGAGCTGAAGATTTCCCAGAAATTCATTAAGAGGTCTGGAAATTTCATTGTTTCCTGAAATGACGATCTGACCATCAGAATCTGGGGTTGGAAGGGATATTTGCATGAAGCAGGACTGTATCCACTCCAACCACAGCCCAACAAAACTCTACCCAGAATTTCTCTGCATTCTTTACCATCACTAGATGGCTGACGCCTGACTCCTGAAGACTCTGTCTCACTCTATTTTCCACACTGAAGTAACAGAAAATTTCCAGCAGATATGTGATAACTCGAAGATGGAAGACACTGGTTAATTTTCACTGATGTTTAGGGTAAAGCCATCCTCCCCTCCACAGAGGATGTTGAAAACATACACATGAGAGAACAGATACACACATGAGAAAAAGTAAAATTAAATTCCATTAGGATTTCTTGTACTTCTGGACAGGACTTATGACAATGCAGTCAATATATTGGCTCATTTAAGCCTCAGTCCTTGTTTTCTTTATTTACCTAGTTGCTGGTTCTCTACTTGATTCTTACTTGTGGATGAATGAATTTCTATGCTTCTACCCTCTCCTGAACAAAGATGGTCTGAAACTGGGAAACAAGTGGTATGGGAAAAAAACCAATGAGATACACAGCGATTTTCACACACCTCAGGGTAGGTGGTCTGCTCTTTGGTATGTCAAGTACCAACAATCAGATCAGTTACAAGGGGTTTATTTTAGCCATGGCAGCAGTTGGCTGCACTCTTATTTTGCCTGTTACAGGCAACAATCCAGCAAAACAGACTGTGTCACAGTGTAGCACATCACAAGGTTATCTAACAAGCTCAAGCAGTAGAGATAAAAATAGGATGCTGCATGTTCAATATGGAAATTTTCAAATAGAACCAGTGCAGGCTCATACAAGAGCCTTGAAAAAGCCCTGCCTTGTTAACTCTGTGCACTTCTGCCTGCAGGTTTTGAGTGAACAAAGCCCATTTTTTAAATAGTGTTGCCACAATACTGATACTGCCACAACAGCATCAGCATCCAGGCAAAGGAGAAGCAATTAAGGACTCTTCATAGATATTCACAAGAAAGCATGTGAAAAGAACAACTTTTAAACTTACCTGGGCCACCTGCAGTAGCGCATTCAGTTGCTCCTTTTCTCTGTTAAAAAACAAAACATAAAGTCAGAGTCAGACCTAGTTCTCCTACGTGAGGTTTTCAGAATTACATGGACACATCATCCCTCCATGGATAAGGTTAAAATGAGGTACTTGCTGTAAGACTGATTTAAAAGCTTTTGCAATTTAGTAAAAATCCAATTCTCTGTGGTTGGCATGACCTTTGTGGATATAACAGATTTTCCCCATGCACTTAACTTTCAGATCAATTAGGAAATTGGATTAGTTGGAACACACCAGGAAGGACAATGGAAACACTGACAGAAATACAAATCAGACTCATGATAAATGTAAACAGAATCTTTTAAAGTACAATAAATCTGTGAATATTGAGGTTGTACATGTGTAATTGACAGATATCAGGAAACTGTTAATTTTTTAAAAATATAATTTTTGCAATACCAGCACGGAATTTGTGTTTTGTTTTGCTTTTACTATATTAAAGCCCCAACTAACATAACTTCTCAGTGGCATGCATAATCCAGTTTATTAGTGAAGGATGTAAGAGTCAGAGTTTGTTAGTAAACATGAGCAGAGGAAAAAACTGTCCCACGGTGTTGCAGCTCTACCCAGTTCAAAAAGGTTACACTCCAAAGCAAAGCTATCACTGTGGCCAGTTTCTCCAGGGCAAGTATGCTACAAACAACTGAACAGCAGACAGACAAATGCCAGGGTCACGCTTAGGGAGCAGGAATAGGCTGCTGCTGGATGGAAGAAAGCTACCGCTGCCAGTGGTGACTTTGAAACCCATAATTCAACCCCAGAGAGAACAGGAGGGCAACATTTTTTTTTTTCCCAGGCCTTGAAGATTTTCCCAGCCAAATTCTAAACTGCAGCTGTAAGTCACAAAGTCCTTAAAGCTCTCACTCTTGTGCTCACACTCTCAAAAAAATTTCAGGAAATATTTGTAAATGAAAGCTGACATAAGTGAGAACCAGATGGTTCCTACTCTACTGAAAGATCCCTAGCAGTCATCATGAGCAAAACAACTGCCTTAAATGACAAGAGAGCTCAAAAGCACAACCATTTTAAAACACATTAGGAGTCCCACCTATAATCCACATACTAATTCCTGCAACTGTTGCTCACAGTTTTTAAACCTCTGGTATTTCTTCCTGCTTTCTAGTCATCATCAAATGATCTACACTCTTCCTGAAATGTGATACCCAACACCTGGGACAGCACTCCAACTGAAGGGTACTGAAGCATCACCCCATCCTACAGAAACAATTCTGTTTATAGAGAGCATTTGCTTTCTCCTCTCACACAGCATGACACTGGTGACACATTCAACTCAGCCTCCAGACCTTCCTCCTGCTGTTGAAGTAAGCATTCCTCCTCTGCTTCCTGTGCATTTTATTATTCCTGACTGTAAATCTATATGTCTGTACCAAAAGTTATCAGTTTTTTCAGATCCTTTAACTTGCCAAAATTATCTGAACTGTAATCCTAGGCTATATGCCTACAGCCCTTCAGCAGATGGTTTTATCTGCAAATTTAATAAGGATATTAATATTTCCACATCCAAATTCTTATGAAAACACTGCACAAGTACCACATCCAGCAGAGGTCATGGAAAAAATCCCACTCAAGAGTTCTTTTTTATTTAACAAAAAGCTACTATTGTTTATTAATTAATGCAGTAAAAACACAAATCCTAATCTTGTTTCACATGCTTTTTCCCAAAGCAAATTTCTTCAAGCATCTTAGAGTACTGTCACAACATATCAAAGCCCTTACCTAGCTAGCTTTTATCTACCCAAAGCTAAGTTACCTATCCTCCATGGCTTTTCCCTGTCCACAAGACGTGCCATAAGACACCACAGAAGGAAACAGGTAACTCTAATGCTGTTTGTTCTTCAGAAATCCACTTGGCTTAATTCCTTTATCAAGAATTTACAACAGTTTGATCATTTGTTTTAGTATCTTCCTGAAACTGAGGTGAGGCTGACTGATCCACAATTCCCTTATTCCTCCTTTTCCCATTTTAAAAGGGGGTCATAATTGTTTTGCATTTTCCATTTTTATGGAAAAAATTACTATTCACATTACTATCCACAAAGAAGAAAGTGAATAGCCATTGTTTTAAACTGTTTTATCTAGTTCTTGAAGTACCCAAACATTACTTTCACCAAATCCTCATACCTTCTTTATAATTTGTAATTTGATTTATCTGAGCATTATCTAACCTTTTATTTCCATGACATCTTCTGAATTCTTGTACATCCTTCCTAACTGTATTTGATATCCAACAGTTGAGCTTTTGGGGAAGATAAAAATAGCATCAAATACCTCATTTTTCTCAATATTATTATTTTTCTTCCTGTTGAATGTTAGACCAAATTGTTCCATGTCTCCCCTCTGCTAAAAGTGTACGTACAATAATCGCATGCCAACTTCTGGCTCACTACAGCTCAAATTGTGACTAGGTCCTTCTGACTTTCTCTCTACATTTGTGTTGTTTTGCTTGTTCTCAGTGGACTTCCACCTCATTTTTTTAGGTCAAATGGATGTTCAGGAGTTAGATAAGTCGGTCTGCTAGTACCATCCTGGCTACTCACTCAGGTGCCATTTAACATGAATTAGAAAATGAAAATAAAATGAGTGTGCCTGATTGCTGACAATGACACTTCTCTGCCATGATGCTGGGTTGAACACATCTCTCATGGTCTGGGAACTAAAGAGCAAAAACACTCTACAGCCAATAAACTAGACAGGTCCTTCCTTTTATTGTAGAATCAAACGCTGAGTTGGAAGGGACCCATGAGGATGTCAGGTCCAACTCCTGGTCCTGTACAGGACACCCCAAGAGTCACACCATGTGCCCGAGAGCATTGTCCAAACATTTCCTGAACTCTGTCACGCTTGGTGCTATGAACACTTCTCTGAGGAGTCTGTTCCAGTACTGACAACCCGCCGGGTGAAACACCTTTTCCTGGTATTGAACCTAAATCTTCCCTAATTCAGCTTCCTGCCATTTCCTCAAGTCCTGTCACTGGGCATAGGAGTCAAGAGATCGGAGCCTACTGCTTCTCTTCCCCTCATAAGGATGTTGAAGACCACAATGAGGTCTTCCCTCAGTCTCCTCTTCTCCAGGCTGAAGAGATCAAGTGACCTCAGCCACTCCTCATACAGCTTCCCCTCCACACATTCACCATCTCACTGCCCTGCTCTGGACACTCTCTAGTTTAATGTTTTTTATGTTTTGGTGCCCAAAACTGCACACAGGACTCACAGTGAGTGCTTCTAATCTTAGAATTTTCTGATGCTTGCCACACAGTCTGATGAGATCCCCCTTTGGGAAAGTGGGTAACAAAAGCCTAGAAGACCTACTTCTGGAAAGCAAACTATCACACAATTATATACTGAAATTTTTATAATAATAAACCCAGCAGAGTCCACCAAATGCAGCAAGTGGCAGTGCTGACCCCACACACAGCAGCACTTCTCATTTGCCACAGAACTGCTGGGTAAGTTCCTTCATTCCTGTGGGGATTTCTGCCATCCTTCCCCTTGTCTCCCAACAGCGTGGTCACCTGCAAGGGCCGTCATCTTGAGGGGGAGGCTCTGACGCCAATTTCCCTTTGACTCCCTATGCACCATGGCCTGTGGCGGGTGCCATCTTGGGAAGGGGTGTTTCCACCATTTTGGGTTCCAGTTTGCTCTCAGGGAGTTTGTGAGATCTAGCAATTTTGTATATAGTGATTATTTACTGATGTTTTTTGCCTGTTGCGGTTTCACTCGTTAGTAAACTTATGTTTTCACTTATAGCTATTTGTATTCTTTCCTTATTGGTGGAAAGGGACTGGTTAAAACAAAAGGGCAGAACCCATTCTAGAATGCTCCCCTTTGAACAGTCTAAACCCAAGACAGAATGCAAGATACCATCTTGTACCTTTCCTTCACCTCTTCCTCTTCCTGTTTCCTCCTACGCTCCTCCTCTTCTTGCCATTGTCTTTCCTCTTCCTCTCTTCTGATCTGCTCTTCCTCCTCTTGCCTCCTTCTCTCCTCGGCTTCCTGCTTCCTCCGGAGTTCCTGCTGCAGCAGGTGCTGGTAGAGGCCGCGAGCCAGGCGGCCGCGCCAGTGCTTCTGCAGGGTCACCGCAGAGGCCTTCAGCCGCAGCAGGCTCTTCTTCCAGAAGTACGCCCGGTAGTTCTTTTGGATTATAACAACACTGGATAGCACCTTCTGATACTTCTTCCTAAAAACAGAACCGCACACTTAATGCATCGCTAAGTCATACATGCTCTGCACTCCTCATGCCCTTGCACACTGACCACATCCACAGAAAAGTCCTTTTTGAAAAACACAGGTCAGAAGTGACATGATTTCTGTTCTTCTCCTGCCACTCACTACCTGTAAATCATATTCACCTCACTGTTCTCCCTCCTAATCTACCAATAGTTTGTTTCAATGGGAACCCACTTTTGTGAAGACTCTCAGATGACAATGGAGAGATATCTGGCCCTGGAAAGGGAAGGTCCTCTGGCCCAAAGCCTCTCTGCACTGCACATAAACACATTCATTGTGCAGTAAGCGAAATCATGCAGTTTGGATTTATTATAATAGAAACATACAGATGCCCATACTACATGAAGACAAATACTGCTCCATCTCTTAAGTGGTCAAAAGCAAATTACTCCAGGAAAGGCAAAAACAGTGCAAAAATAGATTAGGTCACATTAATTTCACATTGTCTGGGAGAAAACACACTGATACTACAATATTGATGGCTAAATCAAACATTGTAACAAGTTCACATAAACAAATACTTCTACTGCACAACATTTTGCCTAAACAAGAATCACTGATTATCTTGAGTTGCAAGGGACCCACAAGGATCATCAATGACATCAAAATCAACTTTACAGCACTTTAAGAACATGATAGGGCCCCAGAACACAACAGTCATCATTCAGTATTTCTGTAGTCTAGTAACGTTGTAGAAAAGTCAGGTTTTGCCTCTGAATTGAAGACTACCTTTATCAAGGACATGAAAAAAGTTCCTGGTAGAAGTTTGTACATGATACATAAACTGGGCAAATAACAGGAGTTACCATTACACAGTAATCTGGATCAATTTGTAAGCTAGATTTAAGCAAACATTAAACAATCCAAAAGAGCCAATCATAAGGTTTTGTATTGAAGAATCAAAGGCCAAACACAACTGATGTGGAACTATGTTGGGAAGCAGCAAGTCAAAACTGGATTTTTGGGCCCCAGATCATCACACAAAAGCAAACTCCCACCACAATGCTACAGAAAAAATACTACTGGGATTCTTATTCTTGTAAGCAGAAATACTGTTGTACAGAATACTGCTTTTATTCTGTGTTCTGTGCTAGCACCCCCATTTCAAGAACAATGTTAGACCCTCAAGTGATTTCCAAGGAAGCAGGACTGGAACCAGAAATTCAGGCTTACAGAATGAGAGAAATTGCTCCATACGGGACCTTAAGAAATAGATCCTGCATGGAGCAAAGAAAAGCCTCAGAAAAGGCTTCATCCCAGTTTAAGTGTCCACACTTCTATTTTTCCAAGAGGGCCCATAAGATTTAACCAACCTGAAGCTGACATCTATTAAGGCTGAAAATAAGCAGACATTTTTTAAAGTAGTTTAATATATTTAGATGCCTTAGTATCTTCACTGAGGAAACAACCATTGGTACTAGTCAAATCAAAAACTTCTTTAATCCAAACCAGAAGGTGCAGAGATAAATTCTATGGGGCTGTTGCACAGGATCTTGGGCCAGCACGTTACAGTAATCCTTGGGGCCTTACAGTCCTAGAAAGCACACTGGAAATAGCATGGTATTCTCACATAAACTTCCCACAGACCTTCTGCAACACCCTGAGGAAAAGACACACCTTAAAATCCCTCTCCTGGCAAGGAAATTCCCTTCAAATGTCAACAGAGACCCATGCTGACAGCCTGCCACCTCCCTGCACATCAGACACATCAGCCCAGTCAAGATAATCAGGAGAGGGATGCTAATAGCTGTAGTGCGCAGAGGTTATGCTCTTTTCAGTAAGTATTAAGTCAAAAGGAGGAAGCACAGAGAAAAGGAAAGGCAAGAGGTGATAAGAAGTAGAATGTTTTAGGTTAATTACTCCTGGGCTGCAGTCCCCTCATCCCCACTCTTTCTGTCCACCCTGTGTCCTGCACATGGGGTGTGAACAGCTGCACATGCACTCTCTGCCAAGGCAGACTAAGTGCATCAAAAAGGGTACTCTGACTTTTACAAAATGCATCTGCCAGAAACTCTCTCAAGCGCAACATGTGCCAAGCCCTGCCCAGCTCCAGGCCAGCTCTGCCTGCTAATCTGCCAGGCTGAATTGCCCCCTCATTCCTCATGACCACAGCCAAGCTTGCAGATGCCCTTCAGCTGGAATTGCTGCTTACAAGCTGCAATCTCATTCCCCTGGTTCAAGCTTCCACTCACGCTTCCACACTGGCCAAAGAAGTTCAACCTGCAGACCAAGCCAAGGGGCTGGGAGACCTCCTGACCATGCAGCACACCAGAGAAGGCAGGCTGGCTGCAAGGCTCCAATGCTGTTATTTGAAATTTACTTAATTATTCTGTCAATGAGCTATAGTTATAGCAGTTATGCCTCCAAGGACTAGAGATCACAGGGTTATGGAGCAATTTGCTGCTGTCTTCTTCCCATGAAGAACAGTCCTGAAGAAACCAGAGGCAGAGCCAAATTCATACATGGATCCTGCACTATGTGGTTTTTAGCTGGTGAAGCTGTTAGCTGTATCTCAGAGCTCCACAGATTAGCTACATAAGAATGGGGTCATTTCAATGGGCTTGATTTTCTTGTCTCACATTTTAGTGATCAGAGATACCAGGCTGCATAGGCTGCAGGGAATGAGAGCAAAGAAAATCTGGTTCTCCAGGCTCACAGAGCAAGTTCACAAAGAGGGAGAAACCAGTAAAATCATTCCTTTGCCAGTCTACTTTGCGTAAGACCAAATGAATTTAAATACACTTATACTTGCAAAACTAACAGAAATGGTATCAAGCTCAAGGCAGCACATACTGGTATTCCTGCCCAGCTCTGCACAGACCATTCAGCACTTGCCCAGATGAACTCCTGCCTGCTGGCCTTTTTCAATAGAGGTGCAGTGCAACTGGAAACTCTCTTCATAGAAAATTTTACAGACCCCCCCCTCTCCAGCTCTTCTTTACTCCTTGCTCTCCTCCCCTTTGAAGTCCAGTTACCTCCAGCCACTTGTGAAGATTTACACTCCGGCTGCAGAAGCACAGCTTATCCTTAAGGATGAGACTCCTAACAGCAACATGTGGGATGAGGAATTCAGAGGTGTGGAGGCTGAAGGACCACAAGATTTCTAACCAAGAGGAACACTGCTGCCACACAGTCTGCATCACAGCCCTGCAGGACAGCAGCTTCCTTACCAGGAACTCAGAAAAGCAGTAATCCAGTATGCCTGCAGTGGTGTTTCCAGCAAATCCATTTTCCTGTGCTAATCCCTACCCCTCTCTCCAAATGCTAGACAAAAAGTAAAAGAGAGAAGAGGCCCTGACACAAAGAACTTTCAATCTCATGTACAAACAATAGAGCGAGCTCATTTGTCTTCCAAGAGGGAAATAAATAAATGAATAAAAAAACCCCAGAGACTAAATGTGTATTTTGCTGATATTCCATACTGGCAAGGCAGGGTACAACCCTTGCACACATTTCCCTATGAAAAATGAGCTACCTGGTGTAACTGGAGCTCTAAGAAGAGTGCCTGCTGAAACAGCTCTGCTGGCCAGGGATTTCACCTCCTCACAACCCTGACTGACAGGTGTCTGGAGCAAAGACCAGCCAGGAAAGAGCATCTTACTGGGATTAAGTGTGCATACCACAGCCATTAAGGAGTCAGCTGTTGCACTGACTTCGAGGGGCAGAGGAGGGGCCGTTTGTCTGCAGTTGGTTCTCCCAAACCTTCTCTGGTCAGGTGCAAAAGGGAGAGGCAAGAGAAGATTACTGTTGCAGAGCTGGCCAAAAACCAATTCTGAACAGTTAATTAAAAGGAGAGGGAGATCACAAGGCAAACAGGCAGGGCAAGGAAAGAGGGTGAGCAAAGGCAGAACTGCAAGTGAGGAAGAAGCAATTGGCAGGGGGAGCAGAAAACAGAGTTGACAGGCACAAGGGAAAGGAGGGGACCCAAAGCGCAGGTGGGGCCCAGCCAGGAGAGCCCTGAAAGCAAGGAAAAGGTGTCATCACAGGCAAGCAATGGGTACAAAAGTCCACGGGAAGCCTGCTGAGCAGCACTGAGGGAAGGTGCAAACGTGCACATAACTGGAAAAGAGGTGCCAAAAGTGCAGGAAGGTTTCAGCAGAGCTGATGCTGGCAGGGAGGGCAGATTCTGCAACTCTGCCTTAGAATACAGGAGGGGAAGACGGGACGGATGCTAGGGGACTAGAGAGCAAAGCAGGGTGTCGGGGCAACCCAGGCACGCAAGCACAGGGATGGTGGGGCAGCCCCCAGCACTGACCTTGCCATGTAGCCCAAGACGTGGGCCCGGATGACTATAGCTGCTTTCCTCAACTCCTCTTCCCGATCCTTCTCCAGCTTCTGCTCAAGAGCTTCCTTCAGGAAAACCTGACGCCACGGGGAGGAGTTTCAGTAAACACAAAGAGAGGAAAGAAGTCAGTCCCCGGGAGAGCCGGGCGGTTTCATCCCGGCTGAGCGGCGCGGAGAGCGCTCCGTGCCTGGCGGCCGCCCCCGCGCTGCCCCGCGGCGCCGCACGCCGAGCGCCGGGAAAAGTTCGGCAGCGGCCAGAGCCCAGCTCCGAGCCCAACCCCCGCCGCCCTCACTCTGTGGTCAAGACTTAAAAGAGAGAGGGAGGGAGCAGAGGAAGGAGGGAAAGAGGAGGGAGGAGGAGAGCCCAAGTTTGCGCCTGTGATTAACTCTTTCCCAGCTGACAGCTTTCCCGGCACTGTCCGGTACCTCCCTGCAGCAGGCGCTGGGACCTGCTTGGGTGATCAAATATTTTGCAAAGAAACTCCTCCGCGTCTCAAGGAAAGGGAGGAACTTTTCGATTTCTAGACTCCAGGAAGTAAGCTTTACAGGAATCCTAGTGGAAGGCAGACGGAAAGCCAAAAGCCCAGTCGAGGCACAAAGCTGCGTGTACTCTCAGCCCACCGTGCTGAAGCCCTCCACCGACCCCCAGCCACTCAGGGGTGAGATGCTTCCATGCTGAAGAGGTTCGACACTGGAGCATGCACTAGGGGCAACTGAGCTCTGAGCACAGAACTCTCAAGTATTACTGGTTGCACGTCCAGTATTTTTATTCTCAAGCATCTTTCACCGTCTGCATTTACAACTTCTGCTCGGTGCTAAATGCTTGTGAAGAATGCAGGTGCTACGTTAAAGACAAAAGAACTGAGATACAAGCAAGATAAGGCCATGTTTACAGGAATTGTGCTGACATGTCTAAGCAATGTTAAATCAGCTGGCTTGCACTAGGTTAGCACAGGATTCAGCACAAATTCCTGAAATAAATGTGCTGCCTTTTGGGATGGATTGCAGCCTGCATGGAGCTCCACAGCGCTGTGGGTACACTGCTAGCAGTACCCAGACTAGAACAAGCTGGTAAGACATGTCCATACAAGCTGCAGTCACAGCAGCAAGTGCCATATGGCCATGCTCGTGTGACCTGCTGCCTGGCATTGGATAAATCCCTGCCAGGGCCAGCAGCAGAACAGGCTGCACTAGGGAAGTGCACCCCACTTGTTAAAGCACTGTCATGTACACAGGATGTGAGCTGGTATTCATCAATCTGCAGAACTCAGAACCACCTTAATCAGTAGAAACTCCTTACAAATCTACTGGATCCATGTGGTTGTGCTGAGAGGCCAAAGGTTTGAACAGTCATTTAGCCCAGCGCCCTGCACAAATTCCCCTCTTTGCCACTTATCTCCCCTCTATGTCTCTCTATACCTTCCACTCCATCACTGCTTTCAGCCTCATCCCTTGAGGCTCTTCCTTCCCCCTGCAATTACCATTGTGTACTGACACCTCTCCCTGAGTTAGTACCCATAGCCAGTGGCTTTCCTGGACCTGAATTTCTCCTGGGGAGCAGCTTCCATTAGAAATGAGCTGTTTTGTAATGACTAAATAACTATGGGTAGCCTGAAAAGAAGCTTCATTATCAAGGTACTGCCAACCATGAAGCTGGCATCCTTCCCTGCAAGTTGTACATCCACTCCCTCTGTCAACTCAACAATCTTTTAAAGATTTCTTTGAGGCAGGGATTGCTCTTTCCATTACATTCCAAAACCAAGCAGCAGTCACCCATTTCAAGAATGTGACCACTGTCTCGGTCCATTATCTTCATCAAATTGCAAAAATACTCAGGCCATCAGTATTTCCCTAGCAAGCACAGTCTTTGCTGAGCCAGGCCAGTTGCAGGGGGGGAGGAACTTCAGGGCATGCAGAGATCCATGAGACCCAACCCTAATCCTATAGGATTATAGGATCTATATATGCTGGAGTGAGGGGTTAATCTAAAAAAATCCAGCAATAACTAGTTATAAACTTTTGGCGGTTTGGAGGTTTTTTAGACTCCACTAGATGATAAGGAAGAATAACATGCATTTCAAGTGCAGAAGTATTTTTGATGGCCTGCGGAAATAAACTGGAAAGTGACTGTTTCTTTGTCATTATTCATAGTCATTTTCTGAAAACATGAGATTGTTTTCATCTGAGAAAAGAATGATTAAACAAAACAAACACGGTTACGTTTATCATACTCTGCTCCTCCTAGACACTGGCCAGGTTTTAAACCACAGTGCATCACCACAGTGTTCCTCTCATAACCTCAAAGCCTGCATCCTGCATGCACCATCAGTGGGACAGTGAACATGTTAAGGTGTCACAGAGATCAGCAGACACAAATGCAACTGCTTGGGCACCCATGTGTACATAAGTGGGATCATATGATTCTTGGGGACAACACTGGGAAAGCAGGAAGTGGGTCACTGTGACCTGGATGCCAAACAGCGTACAGCAACCTCCTCCTTCAAACAGGCCCTGCAAACCAGCAGGTTGAAATGTGGAAATTAATGCCTTCAAACAGCAAAGGTTACTGAGTTAAACCACTGTAGAAAATCTGTGTTGTGGGTATGGGCAAGTGTGGCAGAAGGCCCAGGTGCACTGAAGGAAGGGTCATATGGAAGCTGCTGCCCCATCCCAGCACCTGCCCAGTGAAGGCAAAGACACCTTAGCACAATCTCTTTCATCATCACACTGCTTGTTTGCATCCAAACCCTCAACTCTGCCATACCACCATATAAAACCTGCATTGCATACATTAATAACTCTTATAAACATTAATTTGACAATTGACAGCACAGCAGCTGCTCTATTCTTAATGAAAAACACAAAGATCATCCTGCCCTTCCTCCTCCGTTTCCTTTCCCAAGCTTCACAATCCCCTGCACTAATTCACAGAGTCTTTTCCTTCCTCCTTCAAACAATTGCTAGGGATATAATTATCCTTCCATTCATTTTGCAGGAAGTATTCCTCCTTCTATAAGCCTTGCTCTTCACCCACCCCTTATACTTCTTCCTAGGTTACATCCCCATGGGCTTGTCACACCTTTTTCAGAAGCTACTCCTGACTAAGCTAAGATTAGTTCTGGGAATACCAACCTGAGCACCCAGAGCTGCACCTGTAGCAGGAAGAGTGGCAGTATGGCCATACAGGGGTCTTCCTTTTCAGGACAATGACCTATGCTCTGTTCCCCTTGGCTGGTAGCTTCACCTTTATCTGAAAGACTCTGGAAAAATTAAGGCTCTTTTCTCCATCAACCCAAGAATTCCAGGCCTATGTTACCGAGCAGCAGCTGAAAAATGAATGCCGACAAAGCACTCTGTAATCCAAGGCACAACAGCTGGATCCAGGCAGAAGGGAAGGTACTACCAGGAAGCACCACTGCTCTGCAAGGCCTCACCTTAACAGTGGCTTTCCTAGGAACAGGCTTTCTGGAGGCACTGTCACAAAGCTGAGATGCAAAGTGTCTCCAAGGGAGGAATGAAATGGTTTTGCATGGGAAAGAATGCCAAGCAACTCATCTGAAGAATGAAATGGCAGGGTAATACACCTTGGAATGACAGCACCTTGGAGCAGCCAGGGGCTGGCCAGCCATTCAACATGGCAGCAAGTGTGGAACATGCCAGGACAGCCTTGGAATGATCCATTCTTCCAATAAATAGAACTGCTTCCCTCTCTCAGGACACACATCTCTAATACAAGCCATGCCCAACAGAAAGTAACTTCTACAGCCAAAGAAGATGGCTTCAACTGCTTCCCAGCTCAGGCATAAAGAATACAGAGATTGCCTCTCTTAATCATTTCTTTTTTTCCGCAATATCCAGACTCACAGCAGCCAGTGCCCAAGCAGAGAGATTGCAGTGCACCAACATGCCATATACAGCTCTTCAGTCAAGCTTTAGTTTACAGGACACAATCATTAAAAAATAAATACATTGGAGTATATCCAGAGTTTTGACAAAACACATACACATTTTCTTTGCCACAATTACCACCCATATTGTTTTTTTCCAAATAATTTGTGTAGGTCAAGGAGTAAGTGAAAACAGACAGATGGACTCAGTCCTTCATGATGCACAATGGGGACTGAAGAGAAAAGGGACCTATAGCTTCCAGGGGCTCAAAGCATCCTGGATTTCCTGCTTCTTGTTAGTCTGTTTAGGCTTTGGACTCCAGCTGTATAGCTCTAACCTTGTGTACTCTAAAAGGTGAGTTATGTGCATGTGAGTTTGGTCCTCCTTTGTGCTGCCCTTACTGTAGTGCAGCAATCTTCCACCTCTTGGCATGCTAGGAAGAAACTTCAAACTCTGTGTTTACCAGCTCTAACCACCATTTTCTAAGCCTTCCAGACAGCTCTGCAACACACACTCTCCTCATAGGCTTTAACACTGAATTGCTTGGGGGACTGGCAGTCACCCAAGCAATGTGGATTATCCAGGGACAGGAATCACCAAAATGGTTCCTGGTTTGCAGGCACCAGTGAGGAGACTCCTGATTCCAAAATCAAAGACGGGGAACACTTTAATCACAAACCAGAAATACAGCTAAGTGATAAAATCTTCTTTCTGGAATATCAGTGGAGACATGGGAAAAAAAAACAACCAAACCAAAAACCAAAGCAACCAAACTCCAGATTAAAACATGTCCTTCCCACAACAATGGCCAGTGGTTTCTTTGATTGCCACATAGAGCCCATAGACCAGACTATTAACTGGACCACCACCAGTCCTCTAGGAAAAGGAGAGAGAGGTCTTGCTGCAATAAATATTACAGTCTATCCACTTACTGAGAAATAATTGCTCAGAGCAACAAATGTCATTATCTGACCTCCTGGACAAATTAAAAGTGCATGTTCACTAGAATCACTTCTGGTTTCGTTGTGGCACTGGAAATATTCTGAAGTACTTTTCTGAAGGCTTAAGAGAAAAAAAAAAAAAGCAAGAAGTTGCTTTGATGTGCTACCATCTGCTCTAGATATGGACTGCATACCCACTATTGAGAAATGCTGCCTGCATTGGACACCATCCATCTTGGAATATTCTTTGAAGAATTTACTGGAGTATGTAGAAAGCTGTGATAGAGACAGCTTCACACTCCCAGATTTCTATAGCAATATACCTCAAAATGCTCACATCTATTTCTGCATGACAATCCAGACTATTCCAGGCAAGAGAGAAGTGTTAAACACTCACCAAAACAGAAGAAAGATCTGAATTACGCAAATGGGCAGAAGCATTTGGATACCTCTTCATAGAAAATGCATGCTAGCATCTGGGCTAGCTGCAAAAGCATCATCTGAGCTTCCCCAACAGAAAGCTGTCATACATCTGGAGATGTAGCTATTCACAGCTTAGATATATACCAAGATTCAGCTCACTGCCTTGAGCAAAAATTTCAGTTAGTCAAGCAGAGTGAAATACCTGGCACAAGAGGCAAGAGTTCATGGCACACATCACAATTACATAAAATGAGAGCCACGTTTGTTCCCCTTGAATCTTTAAATTCAATCAGACACAACAAAATTAAGCTGGCTTGGTCAATTAGGAGTTTAGATAAAATCCAAAAAACCTGCTATGCCTCTAGGTACATAATATAGTAAATATTTGAGAAGCTGCAGGTCAGTAGCGTAGGCCAGTGTATTGAAAGGATCATGACTGCACTGCCTTGCAATCTGACCAAATGCAATCACGTCCCCTTGCAGCTGGAGCAAAGCCATACCCTTCCCCACACTGATGAAGTACCTTGGTTTTACCCAGCTGCCATTCTTTCTTACTGCTGTCATAGGTCTGAAGAAAACCTGCACATACAGCTTTGCTGTTGTCTGAGAGGCTTGGCCCCTTCACAAGCATCTTGTACCTAAGAACAAAACAGAATCTCATCAGATTACAGATGACAGTAACTGCCCCCTTTCCCTCTTCCCAATCTTTTAATTCTAATTATCCTCCTCTCATTAGTCCTTTTTCCTCTGGGACCCTCCTTCTTCATGTTTGCCTTCCAATTTGGAAATTTCCATCCCCCAACCTTTTATCTGTTTCTACCACACTGGCAATTATTGTTGCAATCCCAGTAAAAGAATACAAACTCAACAGAATTTTTCAGTAAAGAACAACTGTCTTTTTGAAACATGTGCTTTCATCAGACACAAGTTATTTTGTTCAGTGTAGGGGTGGCATTTAGTGCTCCAAGAGACAAAGGAAGCAATGTTCAGTGTCCCTTGTAGCCTTAAACTTCAAAAAAATCCTTTTGATGTAGCTCATTAAAAGAAATAATCACTCCTTCCAATATTAATCATCAACTATGCTGTCCATTAGAATTTTCTTCAGCTGCCTAAAGGTTTTAAGCATGGTATTTTCCTTTTACATATTATGACCAGCTGGGTTTCACAGCATCACACCAGCAAATCTGTAGCAAAGCTACCAAGAAAAAAAAAAAAAAAGACAAAGAAAAAAAGACCGAAGACCATCTGGCTATTTTTCCATTCTGACTTTTAGCCTAAAGGCAAGTCTCCAAAAGGCCTCCCAGATCAGTCTATGATATGAGCATTACGGCCACGGTTAGAAAAACATCCCACAGATGATCCATACCAGAAGAAGCAGCTGAAGGGGGAACAGTCATGCAGAATTCTATACTTTGGGGCTGTTCCAGCATCCAACAGAATGCAATGACAGCAATTACCTGCTGAGAAAGTCCTGGAAAAGGCGCCGTACAGGGAAACCCGCTCTGCGAACCTTCACTGTCTCCAGCATCCCTGAGTACCGGAGCTGATTTAGCACCACATCTGGATTAAAGAGGTTTGGAGCCTAAACAGTGATCCAGAATCAAAACCAAGTCAGCGAGGCAGTCACAGGCTGTGTATCTGTTCTGCTGCAAAAAGCCAGCCCTGCATGTTTGGGCATGCCAGGTAAAGAGGGGGAAGTTTGGGTCACGGGGAAAGCAACCTCACAGCACTGCATAGTGCAGAATAAGGGACAGAAGGGAACTGGGCTGATTCTGGAAGAAGGAAAACAGTTTGCAGACCGCACTCACAGTCAGACTATGGTAGGAAAGCAAAGATACAATGTCTGAACACATACAGAGTGCAGAACCCTGACTCAGTTCTCTTTGTAGTCTGTCTTTTCAGTTAAACTGGAGACAAACTACAGAATTCTTTTCTGGCACAAATCTCCTAAGCAGCCTCTCCTCTGCCATATCATTCATGGTTTCAAAACACGCAAATAAAAGGATCAGTCCAGAGCTAGTTAGCAGCATGTCCTCCTGCCACAGCACACAGTACAAGTGAGAGCCAGCCTGTCCCTAAGCACTGTGACTTGCTCATGATGCGTCCACCTCCACTGCCTCAGAGCCAGGGATCTGCAGGAGACAGTGCCTACTGCACAAGCCCTTCATTCCAGAACAGATTTCTCTACAGGCATTATAAAAGGGGTGATTGCTTCTTCTAGCACAGCTCTGAACTCTGCACAAGCCTGGTTAATCCTCCAGGCTTCACAAGCACGAAAGAGGTGGGAATGGCTATATAATCTCATATCCAGAATGCAGTCTTTCCATCTAATTAGCAGGACGAGGATGTGTTTTTTCTCAACTGTAAAATAACTAGAATGAAAAAGGGAAGGTGGGAGGAACTGCTCTTACCCTCAGTTTGAGGCACCTGCTAGGCGTTTGTGCAAGGGCATGCCCATGCATGCCTGTGTCCCAGGCACACATATGGCTGGGGGACAGACTCACCTTCTCTGTATTTGGTTTGATGCAGCGGATGAAAAACGGGTTGGAAGTACTAAGTGTGGCCATCAGGGAATGGAGAGAATCCTAAAGACCAGCAGGAGAGACCCAAAGGATCAGTCACTACAGAAGGGAACGGGGCTACATTTGATGCAATGAGGTCTTCATGCAGCCCTCCCACTCCTGAAGTCCTTTGACTCTGCCTACCAAAATTTCAATAACCCATGAGATTCCTTCCTGTCCAAAACATACCCACACAGTTTGCTCTTAAGACTATGTATATGGCCATCCTTGTTCTTGGAGCTGTATAGCTTTTGTAAGGTAGTTTTACTAGTCTCTCAAACTTTAAATACAGGAAAACAAAACAGTGAAATGAACAGAAGGTGTGCAGACAATCTAAGTGTGTGAGATTCATAAGTGCAAGGTCCTCCTAATAAGGTTTCATTGGGATTGTCACTATACCTGTAAAAATGTGGCCTAAAAGGACACATACACTTAGCTGAAACACCAAACTAATATGAAAGATCAAAGAACCTCAAGAACTTCATATACTTAGCAAAGTACTCTTTTCCTCTGCCACTCTGCTCCATCTTATCATCTCACATTTTATACCAGACAGAAATCCTTGGGGCAGTGGCACTGTCTTTTTTTAGCACTGCAACATTCCTGCACATTTTCAGTGCTGGACACAAAACAAGGATGAATGACTCCTCTTGGCTGCAGGCCTTGCTTTACCCATCTGCTCCTCCCCAGAAGCCTGCTGCTCTCTTGGAAAACATCATACCCTGAACTGGGAACTGACAGTCGGTTTGCGCCTCTGGGTGCCCATCTTCAGTGTCTCTTCACTGCAACGACTGCAGACTCTTTCAAAAAGGTCATAGATGAAGTCCAGCCTAAGGGAGAAGAATTAAAGAAGATGCAAGGCACCTACCACCTGTGAGAAGATGGTTCTTATTGTCAGCTACTGCCCTGTCCTATTGTGAAACACCTCATTTTTATACCTGTGCCAGAGGAAGCAGTTCAGCTGGCACTTCAGTAAGGAAATTAATACTTCCCATGTGGCTGCCCTGTATGGCATACTCAGCTGCAAAGCCAGAAGTCCCCTCCCACACTTTCAAGTAGGATATTACACAAAGGAAAATCTCCCTTCTGCACTGGCTAGGATACCTCCCTTGAGCAAGGAGGGAATGCTCAAGGGACACCTCCCAAAGTAGCTCTCATGATCAGCCTGCATTACATGATCACGAAATTGGAAGCCCAGCTCTTCTGTGGCCAGAGGAGTTCTACAGCTACCTTCCAAGTAGCTAGCCCTCCAATTCTAGGGAATCTTCCACTGTTTTGCCACTCCTGAGACATTGGTGCTGGTTCTTACAAAGTTCCACAAGTTCTTCGGAGCTGCTTGTACCCGTTTATTGTTATGGCTGCTTCTGGCCCAACTTCCCTTCTGGCACGCTGAAAAAGCCTGAGTCCTTCTATTATGCTGGACAATAACAACCACAATTCTGGCCTCAAGCCTCATGTAAAATGTTCCCCAGATGCTACTGTCCAAGTAAGACAACTATGAGCAGCTCATAGTCTCAGCTCCCTCAGGTTGTTTCAAAGCTTCTCAGTGCACACTCTGCAGCAGCTTCAGAGAAGATGCAGTTCTGAAACAGTCTCATCAGGCTGGAGCCCAAAGGCAATACATGGACTGTGGTAAGAGGCACATGGTGGAGTTGCTGCTCAAAGACTTGTAGGATCCTCTCTAGTACTAAATGCCTCCCTCCTACTAGGCCCTGCTTCTGTTTCCCAGATCTTGCTCAAGATCAAAATGAGCTCATTTCTCTAAGATCATGTTTCAGCTCTGGGATATAACATTAGAGTCCATGCCCAGTCCCACAGCAACAGCTCAGTCTGGCTCGGATAAGAACAGATGATTTCCACTAACAAGCAGGCTGGAAAACAAGCAGCATCTGTATAAAGGCTGGCAATTGATAGCATGGCAAAGAGCATTGACTCATTCAGGGAAAACTTTGCCATTGTAGGTAAAGGGAGGTAAGAGAAAGAAAGAAAAGGGAAGAGGAAAGAGAAAAAACCAAATTGCCTGGAGGGACGTCTGTCATGCTGTTAAAGCTCTTTTTAAAACTGGGACAACATGAGCCCTGATTAAATCTGTGCCTCATCTGACTTCTCCAGCTCTCCTCTCTTCTATCAGGACACTTCAGTACAAAGAGAAGAATGACTAAGAATAATGCCTGATGCTCTGGCAAAAGCAACTGCTTTCCTTGGTCTGGTTTATTACATGAATATAATTAGTTCCACCCAACAGATGTGGCCTCCTGACAAGCCTACCTGCTGTCTTTCAGCATGTTTAAAATGTCATCACGAAAGGTGTCTCTGTTCTTCTCCAGAAAGCCTCTCACATCATACAGCACCTGCAACACAGACACAGCCACTACAGCAGCCATGCAGATCATTAAGTCCTTCCACATTTACATGCCACTGTACAAAGCCTCCAGCAGAGCTACACAGGAACACTGTAGACATGTGAATTTCTGGGGTCAAAGAGCTACAGAGTTCTGCAGTTCCTGGCAAGAAAGTGATTTTTAGCCATCAAGTAAAAAACACACACACAAAAAAAAAAAAAAAAAGGCAAAAAACTAAAAAAACAAGTGAAAAAGCTGCAAAGATTTGCCTGGCAGGAGGGTCTGTGGGGAAATCCTCTGCAAGGTGTGAGGTACTCTATTCACTTCAGGAGAGTGAAGAGAACGGCCACCCAGTGCCCCAACTTCCCAACCACAAGTGCTCAGCAGATTATTCTGGGAGGAGGTTAGCCCTTCTTTAATGTGCAGGTGTCCTCCCTTGACACACCTTCACCTGCTTCATATCTCTTCACAACAAAGAGCAACATTTAACCTTGAAGGCTCAGGAACCTTTTCCTTTTTGCGATAGGTATTCAGCCTTTCCTCCTCCTCCTCAAAAGTCAAATTTTCCTTGTGAGTTTTCCTTTGAGCTTTGTTTGTTTGTGAGTGTCCAAGAAAAGACAGCATGAATAACAGAAGTAAGGAGTTTATCCCCCAAACAAAAAGTTACCTGAGAAACTCAAACATCCCAGCTGGAGAATACAGCACTGGAGAGTGACATGCTATTCTAAACCCATCACACTGGTTGTGCTCTGGTATGGGACATCAAATGTATGGAAACACACAGTTCAGAGGCATTCTTGGTTTTTGGAATCTAGAACTGAGGACCTCAAGTCCAGAATATACCAAGCATCTCACAAACACATCAGGAACACCTACCTCCCCTGCATAATGTCTTATGCCAAACTGATGGTCTGTCACCCGAGGCTTCACATAGTAGGGGTTGCTCTGAAATGAAAGAAAAAGAAGTTGTCTTATAATGCTGGAATAAGAATAAAAAGTCAGTCAGGAACTCCGTCATGACTATGACAAGGCTGGGATGGGCAAGGACCTTTGCTCTTGCAGAGCCCGACCACATCTGCTGCAGCTGTCTGCAGCTACATTACAAATATGTTACTCAAATTTAAGATGGAAATATCCAGCCCTTCAAGGCATTTCTCATGTGAGCAAGGGCTTGCAGAATCAAGGCTGCGGAGGCATGCCATGGATGAAATGTTAATTCTTGTGTGTCTGACACCTGAGGAGACTGAGCTCCACACAAACCATGTGGTGCAGGACACAGGATCAGGATGCAGGGAAAATGGCAGCTTTGCATAACACCTCCACACCTTTTCTTCATCAAAGGAAATAACATACCAATTTCCTGTCTTCCTCTATATTTCATCTTTCCTTGCACCTCTCTTCCCCTACATTCAAAATTCAGTTTTCCTTTCTCTTTTCCCTCTCTCATTTTCCCCCTCCTTTCTCTGTTCTGTGAAAACCATTTAAACTATTTAAGAGCAGCCATGCTGCTCTAGACCAACAATCTATCCAGCAGCATTCTGCCTCTAGCATTGACTGTGTAGGATAGAGTACAAACAAAGCAAGTAAATCATACTTTCCCTCAAACTCTAATTCTTTCTATGAGGCCTGCCTAAGTAGTAACCCCAAATAGATTTCTCTTTGAAATACTTGCTAATTCCACAAGTGAACCCATGCAGTCTTCTTGCATCTGGAGTGTCCTTTCACAGGGAGCTCTCGACCAACTACACGTGGAACTAGAGCTGCTTGGATTTACACCTGGCTTCCATTATTGCCATTAATCTTCTACAGGCCATGTGTGACTTTTACACCCATCACACCCACCCAAGATGTCTCGTCTCCACACTGCAGGTCCCTTCAATGCAGTTTTCTGTAGCACTGAAGCTGTCCCAGACCTGCTGTTTACCAGTTCTGACAGAAGCTCTCCTTGAGTGGAGGGGCCCCATGCTGTACGTGGTTTGAAGTGAAGGTGATCTACAGACTATACAATTCCATAACAATGTTTTCTACTTTTACTGTTAGTTTCCTGGGAGCTTTTACTACTTCTTTTGGAGATTTTTATTACTGCCGAGCCCTGTGCTGGTATTTCCATGGAACTCCATCAGAGCCTCTGTCTGGGTCTCACTCCTGAAGAGCAACAGTCAGTTCAGGGCCGTCATTTCAAAGGTGAAACTGGGACTGTTTTCCTTAAGGCACAGCATTTTACGTTTATCTATGCTGCTTTTCCTTTGCATTTTTGCTTTACAACACAATCAGTCTCGTGAGGCCCCTCTCAGACCAGCCTTGCCCTGTGAGTCAGCAGAAAACCTCAGTGCTTGTAGGAGACTGTCTTACAAAGCCTCCTGTCATTGACGTAACTGACCATTTACATTCTGTGAATTTACACAATTGTGAAATCAGAACTACAGGCCTACATTTTCCTACAATACTTTCTAAAAATTAATATAATCCCCCACCTCCTCAGACAAAAGTACTAAGAAAATTTTAAGTAACATGTTACATGATGCTGTTTGTCATTCAGCTTTTCATCTCCAAGATCTTTTAGCAGTATTTAGCAGGTGGACAGCTTCTGATGCTGATCATTTGTTAGTGCTACTGAAAATTTTTTCATGGTTGTTTTTCTTTTCACACTGATCCCATTTCATTGTTCTTCCCTTCCCCCCACACAGTCATCTTTTTCAACCACAAACTTCCCTGTCTTCCACTCCAACTGCTACTGGATCTCTCATGTGGATTGGCATCCTGTTCTCCTCTCCCTCTCTACCAAGCCCTTGTATTTCACCCATGCTCACAACATTTTTGGTTCCTTCTGCTATCTTCCCTATTGCTTCTCTCTCCAAGTTGTTTCAGAGGTCATATTCTCTTAAATCCCAGCTTTAGGCTTTTCCTCCTTAAGACTACAGCATTCCACAGAAAATACAGAGAAGAGGGCTTGTTCTCGTCAGGCTTCCCAGCAATGCTGCCTGGATGTCTTCCAATACTCTTCCAGCCAGCACTAGAGACTTTAACTGGTATAAAAAATGCTTTTGCCTTCAGCAAATGCAAATCCTGGAGCACTCTCCACTGTTCCTCCCTGCACTTATAACTCAGCCTCTTCCATCTCTTGCAAGCTTCCTAGAGTTCTACATTAACTGCTATTGCCTCAAAGCAGACAGAGGTGACACTATGAACAGCTTAATGAAAAGGCTACTCAATGCACAGAAATCACCAAAAATAGCAACCAAAATGTAGTGGGGCATAAAGGAATGCAAAATAATACTGGCAGTCTCATGCTGCTGTACAATAAACCACAGGTACCTTCTTACCAAGGGAACTGCATTCTGGTCTGATTATTTATCTCAGAAAAGAATAGAGAAAAAAAATATGTAGACAAATTCAGAAACAAGCAGGAAAAAGAAAGAGGAGCTTTGAAACGTCTCCATTTGGACACAAACTGAAGAGTTTGGGACAGTTGAGAAAGAAAATTCATAACAAGTGATACATTAAAAATATTCATTAGTTCTATACTAAGAAATACCAACAACAGTTTTAAAAAAAGAAGGTAAATCAGGCATTCTCACATTTCTTGACCTGTAATACAAGGCAAAGCCACAGTGGACTAAATTGAAGGCCTTGATTTAAGCCCAAAGAAAGTATATATTTCCTCAAAGCTCTAAGTAGCCAACCAAAAGTCATTGCTATTGCTTTTAATTTGAAGTCATGAGTATTACTAGCAGTGTTACAAGGCAAATATGAAAAATTATAATATCTGCATATATACCAATTAAAAAAATTCAAGTAAAGGATACAGATTTGTATGTTTTCAGGCTTGGATGAAGCCTGAATTAGAAGACTAAAAAACATATTTGCTGACAATGCTCTTACTAAAGTAGCTAATTATTCCATAAGTCCATGCTACAGGCTTTAATTTGCTTTGTTTTCAGTCTATTTACTATTTAGAACAAAGTGTTGGCTGTAGCAGAGACATGGCAAGGGATTGCTACAGTGATCTCAGTGGGGTTTCTGTGTCCCCAGGATAGCTTTCTGACCTGCATGAAATAGTTCCACTACTGTGTCCAGAACACAAGACAGAGGATGAAAGAATTTAATTAATTAGGAACAATAAGAGAGCTTTCATTAAAAGTCATGAGGCAAAAGCCGTCCCCAGCCCCAGGAGACAGATTTGACATGCTTTGGAGCAGACTGCTGTGAGTCAGCTGGCAGGAGAAACCCACACACGCTGTGCAGCCACATCCTGTGCCTGGGGTGCTGCCTCGTGTCCCGTCGCAGAGCAGCAGAACCTGGCTCCATCCCATGCTGCAGCCTCAGACCTCTGCTCAGCCTGTGGAATGCACACTCCCTCTTCTCTGCGTGCACAGCAGAGCATTCTCAGGTTGCTTTACATATTACTGTTGTTCAGTGCAGCCTTATTAAACACTCGCAGGTTCGGGCCTAAGGCGTTTTGAATTTACTGCACAAAGCACATATTTTACATCAACAAAACCTTCACTTTAGGTTTTGAAATGCTGATGGGGCTAACATACTGATCATTTGCCTGCCAGGTTATTTTCTAACTTACCATATGCTGGCTGTGAAGTTTTTCCAGAAGGGTGTTGTCTGTGCCTTTGGGGAATCGACTCTCTTCATTCACCAAAGCCAGTAGACCTAGTTTCTACAGCCAAACAAGAGACAAGCTTTTACAGTCAGCAAAAGCTTTAACTACACAGCACTAAGCCAAGAACTGGAGATCTGAACAGACCATTGAGCAATAACCCTTGAGTTATACCCAGCAAAACTCAAACTGAAAGCAGAATTCTGGACAGTTAAGGCATTCAGAAAGCACATCATAAGTAGAGATTGTTTACAAAAAAAAAACAAACCACATTAAGGTTTTACTTGAATGCTAATCCCTGTTTAAAACTGATACCCTTCCTAAGCTTCTCAACAATAAGCTGAGATCTGCTTTCTTGAGCTGGAACCATAGGTAGAACAGCTCATGCTTTTGCCAGGTCACTATGGGAAGAGGATCTAAGCAACTATCTGCTTTTAAAACCAGGAAATGTCAGAGAAGATCTCAAGACACTCAGCAGTCCCCAGTGATTCCTAGAAACTGTGACAGGTAACTGCTTACCTTCTCAATAAGGTCCAGGCACTCTGCATTATCCATCCAGTCAATGGCTTCCCAGTTTATCCCTTCCCTAACAGTCAAGAACAAACAGAAGAAAGTTGTGAAATGCAAGATCCAATGTCCTGGGGCATAGGAGAGCAGAAGTAACTGAGACTGGCAGCTGTCCCAGGACTCAAGGTGATTTGCAGGAATTAGGCTTTGCTATGGCTGAGGAAAAAAAAAAAATAAGCAGCTCCTTATTTCCTGCTAAGATAAGGAGCTGGAAATAAGAGACAGCCTTTCTCATCCATACCAGTGACTTAGACTGATGCTTTTCTTATAGTCCTTGAGCAAATTCCACATTAACTTTAAGCCTGTGCTCTTTCTGGAGTGATGAGCATCAGCCCACACAGTGGTGATGATGGACAGTTTGCTAGACAGCTTCAAGAGTCAGCTGCTGACCCACCAGTCTGGAAAGCAGGCCTGAAGCACATCTGCCAGAAGACTGAACCACAGTTCACAGGCCCACCATGAGAAGAGACTGGAGAGAGTTTTCAGGGAGTTTTGAAGAGGATGACACTGGTAAGCTGTGGCCTGACATGCAGGGAGCCTAGAGGGTGGCCATGCATCTTTCAGAATAGGAACTGATGTACGTACAGCAGTGCAATAATGTACTTTGAAAATCACCCATGACATTCTGTTAATCTGCTGAATGTGTTTTTCCCCCTTACCATCTTATACTCCTGTAATACAGGATATGTCTCTTTTCAGAATTCAGAGAAGCCTAGAATAACTCTTAAGAATACAAGGAAGACTAGAGGCTATGTGTGAAGCTACTTACTGACATTCTGATACCCCCTCCTTTCAGGTGGAGACTAACATTTCCAAGACACTGGAGCTGTTGCCTCCAAATGCTTCAGAAAAAGCTTCATACTTTAATGTTCAAAGCATTAAGATGAGATACATGAATCTGCTTAATAAGCCTGAGGGAGCAGAGCTTATATGGTGAAAGATGAGCTTTAAGTAGATTGCCTTAGAATAATTTGATATGTAGTCAATAAAAAAACCTCTCAAACCTCTCATTCCTTCCAAAGTTTAGCCACAGAACTTAAACTTCTCTGCAATCATCAGGAAATAATCATTTGTCATGATGGTACCATTTTTAATACAAGGTTCCTGCAATGGTGGAACTGGCCTGAGAAGTGAGCACATAAATAGCCTTGCAATTTTGCAATCTTTAGAATTTAATGAATTGCCTATTCAACCGTCTCCCTTTACAAGGCTGCTCTCATTTGCCCTCACTGACCCTATTCAATTCCTTCATTCACAAACATAAAGGCTTCTGTTTCAGAGCAACAACTGAAGTATTTGACTAGCAGCCTTCTCTAGAAGCAGAAATACTCTAGAACATCACAGGTACTTCACAAAATACAATCCAATATGAAGCCCACAGAAGAGGAAAAAGCTGTGCAGAAGGCCCCAAGCTCAGCCTGATGTAAATCTTGCTAAGGAAAAGAGTCCTGTTCACAGTACAGGAATCTCTAGGACAGAAAGAGCTGTCAGATATCTCTAATTGTCTATGTTTAGGGAATTTCCTTTTTGCACACCAGGATTCCGTCTGCATTACACCACCACTGCCACAGATAAATCATTACCAAAGTCAGTCGTACACCCAGTGACCATACAGTCTAATGGGTTAAAGCCCAGGAACTTTCCATTCAGCTGAGAGACAGAAGGAACTCCGGAGTTTCTAAACACTACAATGGAGAATGCTTTTTCCTGGAGACAAGTGACTTATGCTGGCAAAGCACATGGGCAATGCTTATCAAGACACATCCACGGTCAGGGCTGTACTAAGGCCCAGCTGCCTCTCCTGCTTCAGTGGCAGGGACTGAGCAGCACAGGAGAAGTGATGTCCTCCCTCCTCCCACCCATGAAAACAGTGGGGCCCCACTCCCACCGTTTGTCACCTGTTGTACTCCAGCTGCTCCAAGGAGAAGATGTGTTTGTTGAAATATTCCTGGAGTTTCTCATTTGCATAGTTAATGTTAAACTGCTCAAAACGATTCACCTGCAAGAAGAAGCAATTATCAAATTTTACATTTTTGTTCCTGAGCTCTAAAAGAATCTATACCAGCAAAAGGGAAGGTGCCAGGCTTGGAGTAAAGCCAAAAAACATAGTGGTATCAGGTGGATATGAGGAGGACAGTATGAAGAGGTCCACTAGGAAAACAGCTTTTGTAGCCCATGAAAGGTTAATTCAGTAAACCTAATTCACAGTAAAGCATGCTAAAGACAATTATGTTTCTCTTCTTGGAAGAAAGAAAGAAATTCTTTCTGTTTCTGTTAACAGTTCTGTTAGAACTGTTAGGTCACAGGGCCTTCTCTTCTGTGAAATATCTGAGCAGTCACTCTATGACTGCTCAACATACATCCCACATCAGCTGTAGTTAGGAGCATCACATGCAGGATTCCCCACACAATGCAAAACAGATGTAAATAAACAATGTACATATAGGATTTGGATAGTTGGTTTGCATACAAATCAAAAATTCAGTATTATCTATCACAGCAGATCTGCTTAGGGTCTGTATCACAAACAGACTTTGAACATCAGCCTGAATATGGCTGGCAAAAATGGGCAGCTAAATATATCTTTCTGCTTTCAGGGGAAAGTGGCAGGGTAGAGATTCCAGAATGCCCTATGCTATCCTCACCAGGATGCAAACCCACCAAAGTTTCTTCCAATATGCATCAACATCTCCAAAACCAACCCACCCCACAAAAAACAAAATCCTGACCTGAAAGTTCTCGAAGCCAAAGATATCCAGGATGCCCACAGACTTAAAGTTTTCCTTGCCTTTGATCTTTGTGTTAATCTTGCTAATGAGCCATGAAAAACACTGGGAATAGAGTGCCATAGAGAGGGAGTCCCTGGAGTCAGCTGCCTGTAAATACAGAGAGAAAAAATGAGTCACAAAGAGAACAGAAGACATAAGGGCCACACGAGTCCCTGTGGACTGCAGGCTCCTCCACTCCTCTTCAGGTTTCTCAGCCTCTGTACTGGCTGTGCACAGTGCAGTATTTATTTGTAACAAGTTTTCAAGTAGCCAGACCACACACAGACAAGCCATAATCTTTGGATATGCACTTGAGAGGGTGAAGAAAGTAACAAAATCAGTGGCATTTTTTGGAACAAGTGCTGGGACAGGGAAGGTGGCAAAATACCTCACAACTAAGCCCACGGGAGTAATTTGTATCACCTGAGCCAACATTGGCAGTGACAGGCAAGGTATCTCGGTTCAGTTCTCCTAGCAGAGCTGTCAAATGGGTGTCTGCTCAGTTCTCAAAAAACTGGTAGGGCAGGATTTAATATTCTGACTATTCTGTCACCAAGTTGCCCTCAAAAATTCTCTTTCCAAAGCATTCCTGCAAACAGCATTATCCTACTGGAATCCAATTAGGCTGGCCAACAGCCAGGACACATGCTCCAGAAGTTCATGGGTTGAAACTTTGCTGCAGTTGACTCAACATCCGCTGCAGATACCATAACCAAGTGTCACACATGAAAAAAATAACTTAAATTGAGATCACTAACAGGCAGTAGCTAATTGAGTGTATGTAAGCATGTGGATGAACATCCAAAATCAAACTTCTGGTATCTCAAGCAAAACCTGATAGCTGCACAAGGAGTGGGCTGGTTGCATATTTTGATAACACTTGGACAAACAGAAGTGGCACACCTTAAATCCTCCAATTAATAAAGAGACATAAGACAGAACCACAAATTGGGAGTCGGATCATGTGCTGTCTTCTGCACATAAACTATTTAGAATGGGAAACCAGAGTTCAGGGTTCTGGAAAGACAAGAAGGCCAAAAATAAGGGTCCCTAACAAGAAGACATGATCTCAGAGGACAGAAAAAGGAGCCAGGAGAGAAGATGACAAAGATCATGACTGGAAGAAAGATTCTGGAAATGGGGAAAGATCCTGGAGATCAGACACATGGAGATGAATGTCAGGGCATGCCCAAGGACCTTGGCTGGTAGTACCTGAGACTGATAACTGCAACTGCACAATACAAACCCAGACAAGCTTTTGCCCAACCCTCTTGGACAAGCCACAAACTCCCAGTTGGGAAAAGAAGTTGAGATCTAGAGAATTCCAGAGAATGTAATGCTGAGGGGAGAGCGAGCCAGTACATGAAATAATCAAGTGGGGTGAAAGCTGTAATCTTGTCATTTCATAAATAAACCACAGCAAATAGATTACAGGTTGTTCCCTCTGTCTTGCCTGTGACACCAGCAGGGCAATTCCTTCAGTAGGCCAGACCAGCAATGACAGATCTTCTAAATGCACCCTCACCCCCTTCAGTTTTACAACCCTAAATAACATGAGCTCGTTGCTAATGGCACAGGCCAACTTCCCGTGCCTCACAAACTTCTGAGGACCAGCCTGCCAGATCCTCCTTTTCACCCAACCACACTGGTTTTCTCCTCCTTGGTACTATTTCCTCTTCAGCAGCTCAAAGTTGACACAGAATAACCTCCCTTCTCCACTGAAGAGAACATTTCAAAGCACGGGCACACACGCCTTTTCTGGCTATTTCTTCTCTCCATCAGATGATCTGCCTTATTGGTTGGGACTAAAAATGCCCTCAAGGCCATGCCTCTGCAGTGTGTCTGTCTATGCAGTAAGTTGGACACATTTTCCAGGAACAGCACCTCCCCATCCAGCTGTAAGCAAAGCCACTTTCCCCACAATATGGCTCAAATGAGATTCTCAAAGGCGCCTTTCATCCTCCCAGCTCTGCCTGCCTTGAGGCCAGTTCATCCATTCAGCCCACTGAAATGTCAGAGCTCAGAGGGGTAACGAGCCCATTACATAATGAGAAATCCCCAGCACAAGTGGGAATAGGTGGGTGCAGCACTTAGGGCTTAGGCAGGAGCAGCCTTTACAGTGTTGAGTGCAACAGGCTCACCTAATGAAGACAGCTAAATGGCAGCATCCACTTGCTATCACAATTTTCTTGTGGCCTTGGTACTTCATTGGGCTGCAAGCAGTAAGTGTGGGGTCCAGTATACACACATGTGGGGAATAGCTATACTATCAGGGAAAGCTCTGTTCAGGGAGACTCTGTAAATCCATTGCTGTGGACTGCATGAACTGCCTCTGGTATTATCTGTTATCCAGCCTTGCACACTGCTAGAGAAAGATGTGGCTTATTTAGAATAGACAGCTGAGAAGAAAACGGTGGTGTTTGATATTGAGGATATCTACCACAGACTACAGGCTGAAAAATATTTTTCACACAATTTCACTGCAAAGAAAGGTCACAGACTATGCAGAAAAAGGAGACAATTTCTTAAAGGAAAGCTTAGTTTGTGATATATTAGCATGTGTGTCCACCACAAGAAAACAAGCAACTACTCTACCATAATGAGCACTGCTGAGACTTCACCTTGAACACAGTGCCCAGTTAGGGGCACTCCACTTCTTAAAAGATGTGGGAAAACAGAGACAGAAGACAAAGAGATTTAGAAAATTACTTACAAGGAAGCACTGAAGGAACTGGATTGTTTAGCTTAGAAAAGAGAACACCACATGAAAAACTTCACAGAAGCCAAAGCTTGTAAGGTGGACAGCTGGGATAATCTAAAATATGAGGAAAATCTTTTCAACTCCAGACTCCACTGCAGCTAAAGCAGGATACTTAAAGATGCTGTGAAATTCTTTCCATGGGAAATCTGAAGGAAAGTTAGACAGACATCCATCAGAGAGAGTCTAGTAACTCTGGCTTCTCTGCCAATGTAGGCGTTGGATTGATAACCCTCTGCAGTCTGTGCCAGCACATGATTTCCATTACAGATGTTCATTTTGCTATAACAATGTGCCTTTTCCATGCTAGTAATAGTACTCCCTGTCTTCCAGTGTCTTGCATTTTATTAATGACAGAGGATTTTCTACAGTTATCTGTGCATGGACCTAAAACACCAAGAGTGCCCTCAAGTGATCAGCAACACCACAAGAGCTACGTATCAGTTTACTTGATCCTCCTTTGTGGTTGTATGGATCCAGAAAGAAGCCGCTGTGGGGTAGCAGCCTAACATCTCTCAGATGTTTTGTGGGAATTGTGTGCCAGCTTTTACTTTCCAGTAAACACAGTGCAGCCGGGAAGTTCTGCAGCTTAAAGCATACACACATGCAATTACCACAAAGCATCTGATGCACCTTCCCATGACACAAATATGACCAGCTCCTCGTGAGTGAAGGTGACTTAAAACCAGTATTGTGCACTGGCATTTGCAGGTGGACTCCCCTGTAAAGCCTGAAAAGCAGAGTCAACACTGGGACCTGAGCTACCAATAAGGACAAAATACCTGAGGGAACAGGAGGCCCTAGGCTGGAATGGGTGACACAGGAGGAAGACTCAGGGCCTGGAAATGCAGAAGTGGAAGGATACACTAGGACGCTTACCTGCTCCACAGTGAGAGGGGAGCTGATCTCTTCCCCACGCAGAATCATGGACCTCTGTGTCAGCACTTCAGAAAGCTGAAAGGCGTCCAAGCCCAGGAGGTCACTGGCAACATTCAGCACTAAAAGGAAGACACAGACACACGTTTTTCTCCTGCATGGATCCCCATCACTCATAGGGATATTTTTACAGTTCAGTGAGGAAGTCCCAGGGACTTCTACAAGGCAGGTGACTAAACCCCAGCACAAAACACACTCCCTCTTACTTGAGTCTCTTGGGCATACCCAAAGCTGTAGGTTCACATACCCAGTCTGAGGCTCATATACCCATTATAGAGCACAGTCAGGTACTCATGTTAGTCAGCCTTCCAGCTGACAACAGGAAGAGCAAAACCATGCTTAAGACTTGGCACCAGCAAAACACTGCATGAGAAGATATGTTTTTGTAAAAGCAGAATACTGCAGTCTGAGCATGGGATTGCTAAACTTGGATGTTAAGATGAGAGGCAATTAACTTAAGACTTGAAGAAACACTTGTAATACATATTTATTGCTTCTGTCTGTTTTGGGACTCACTTTGCAGACCAGCTCAGATTAAACAACCGTAACAGAGTGCATTCTAGCAACTGCTTCAAATGAAGATGGGGGAAAGTCTCTAACAAATCACTTTTATCTCAAACTCCTTCCTGATCCTATTTCTTCCATCTCTCTCAATCCAAAAGAGAAACTGTGAGGCTGTGGACTCAGTCTGAGAATATCAAGGAGCACAAATGGATCACAAGGCCACAGACCAACTAAATCCCACTGGCACCCGGGAGCCATACATCCTGTGGCAATGCTTCTGTAAAGTTAAACTACAGGGAACCTGCTGGTGAAGGCACTACAGACCAGCATAACAGAGGGAGAAAGGAAAAGGCTTTATTGGGGGCCTTATGGGGCTTTGCATGGTCTACCAAGTTGCTAGGGTCCTACTTGCCTGCTTTTGTTGTAACCTGGGCCCCACCGGCTGTCATGAATTCAACGTTTCCCAAATGAAGTGTGCCAGAAAGAAGTTTGAAGATGTCTCTGATTTCTTCAGTGCTGAAGTCCACCACCTTCATGGCAGTCTGTGCAAAACCAAACAGCTAATGTTAGCTGTATGTACAGCCAAGTACAATGCAACCATCGGAGCCAGGTCCAGTGTGTGTAAGATGTAAAACTCAGAATTACAGCTAGGTTACAGATGTTACTGGATGGCTTCCACATTCTCACTTATTTTCTTCCCTGAAGGATGGATCCATATAAGATACTTAATTTACTCTGATCCGCATAACCCCCTTAATTCATTCTTAGTATAGCAGATTTATGCAGCAACATTTAAAATCAGGCTTTCAGCATTAACTGTTAGATGGCTGGAAAGAGATTATCAGATAATAAGGAAGTATGGCACATTCCCTCTTAATGCCTGCATGTGAGCCGGGGTTTTTGGGGCATAAATTGACTTTGAGAGGTAGGACCTACTCTTCATGCATGTACCCTGTCAGTGGAGCACTCTGGGGTTCTAGTTCCCGTCTTACCTCCAGCATCTCTTCAGCTGAAGAATAAATGCCATATTGCCACTGAATCTTCTGCTGTACAGGTGCTGTCTTCCCTTAAATCACACCTAACCAGGAGGTGCTGAAATCCTAAGCTGACTCTACTCGTCTTGCCTGTCTGGTTTCGCATACATTATTAAAGCCTTCAGGCCAACAAGCGTTATCAAATAAAACATGAATTTGCACATTCATCCTGCTAATCCCTTAACCTCTGATAAACAGGTGTCTGTTAAATCTCTGTGATATTTCAGAATAGGTGGTTTGCCCAGGTGATATAACTTCACTGGAATATTTCTGGAGAACAGTACCTTCAGACCAAACTCTTCCCCTTCTAATGGTCAGTCTGAGGTTTCCTGAATCAGACTATCTAGGAGGCTTCCACGAACCATTATGGGGTGGGATTATGCTACCCCAAATTCTCTATCATTCTAAATTATTATTCATACTGACTCTTTCCCAAATTTTCCCATTTCTGTACAATAAATCCACTTTTTTAGTCTTGTTTTAGCTGAGTTTTGGACTTGTTGAACACCAAATTTTGGCTTAGGGCAAATCAATTCTGCCTGTGAGATCTAGATCATGCAGCATGTTTAGTCCATGAGACTGTGCCCAAAAGCTCAGGAGGAGTTAGGACTGGACTCACCATGACCTTACTGAACATCTCTACATCATTCAGGTTCTCATCAGTCACACAGCCAGACTGGTTCAAGTAGCGGTAAGTCTCTGGCTCACAGAGGGAGAGGCTCTCTGCAACAGAAGAAAAAGAGGCAGGGGAGAGACAATAATTTATTTAGCAACCAGTCTTTTAGTCCATAGAAGAAGAGGGTGGGAGAGTGTGCTGTAACAAAGCTTGCAGATGGTATGCAAAATAATTTAGAACAGTCAAATCCCAAGCTGCAGAGTCTCAGAAGAATATCTCAATAGTGAACTGACTCAAGAAAAAAACTTTTAATTCTAGCTCCAGAACTGTACAGAAAAATAGTCTTAACTGTATACATATGGTAATGATCTCTCAATTAGATATCATCACTTGACACAGAGTTCAGAGACTCACAGTCAGATTTCTGAAGACATTTGGTGCTAAGCAGAGGTTAAAAACTGAACGCAGTTCATAAAACTAAATGTAAAACCGGAATTGGGTCTCTGTATATTTGCCATGCAACTACATCTTAAACACTATCTGCAGATTTGATCCCCCATTTTGAAAAGAACATAGGAGAGCATAAAGATCAATGGAGAAAGGAGGCAAGGATGATCAAGAGCCAAAACCACATTACAGATAGAGAGGTGAAGCAGCTTGGGACACCAGCTTGGAGAAGTAGATGGGGAGGAATAGCAGAGTTCTGCTGAAGAAAAGGATCTGTTTTGTATGTTTTCCCTAAGGAATTGATAATAACCACGATCCCCACTATTTTCCTTTGCTTTAGATTGATCTCTGAATTGACCTAAATAGCCATTCCTGCACATACCCCCTAAAACTGAAATTCTCCTCCCTTCTACTCCGTCAGACCCAAATATTCCATCTGGCTATCCTAACACAGAGAAGCCAAAAGCATAAAGAAATTCCCCAGCCACTCAAAACCAGAGTACAATTGTAACATCTTCCTGCCTGCCTATCTGACCTCACCAGAAACATCATCAGTGCTCAGCAATGCCTGGGACAGACACACACAGAAGTTGTTAGGGGGATGCTGCACTACAAAGAGGATTCATCCACGGGCTGCAGCTGCCACTTTCTCTGTGTGCACTTTTCCAGACCCACCTCTCCCTTCCCCAAGTACATAGCTATAAACCTTTGTTCAGACACAAGACATGTTTTGGCTCTAGTATCTCCACTACATCACTGGTCTTTGTAATTCTTCTCTCTGCTATTACCTGTACTGAAGATTTATTCTAAAAATATATCAGTCCATCCTCTGAACTCCTTGAACAGCTCCCATCAGCAAATGAATCAAGATTCTACCCTTCCTCTGCCTCTATCACCTCATCACTGTGCACATACTTCTTCCTTCAGCACAGAATGCCTGAAGTCTTTTTTCATAAGGAATTTTTGTCATCCTCAGCCTCTCTTAACCCTCCTTTCTGTTTCCCACAAAATCACCATATAGCTGGCCTTCAAGAAGTTACATATCAAGTACATGAACTATCCATGCTCTGACTTATACCTGCTTCACATGTTGGACTGGAAACAGGACAAGAGACATATCCCAGAAAATGAAATTACCTTTCTGCTCCCCGCTCACACCAGCTAGCAGAGCATAAAAGATGTGGTAATTCCGCTCCCCGGGGTTCTGGTGTACCACCCTGTTCTGAAACAAAGAATACAAGAGTAGCCAGCAGAAAAAGATCAGACTTGTGGCTGCAAAGGCAAAGAGAGGACCAGGATACAGGTATATCTCCAGGGTCAATGCACAAGAGGGGTTTCTTGCTATTTAACAATGGTTTTGTCAAAGTAAATCCTACATCAAGATCTTTGTGGCTGTGCAACTGAGCACACACACTAACAAACTGAACTTTGTCAGTTCTGGCCCTGCTCCTCAGTGAATTCCTGACTCCAAAGTAAACTACATCCAGTCAGAGATGCCTGCATTTGGAGTTGTACCCATATGCTTCTCTGTGGAGCTGCATTTCCAGGTACTTCTCACTCCCTTTCTCCTCAGTAAACAGTTTTTCTTGGAGTCTGTCTGTAATGCACAGAGTTTATCAAAGATGGGAGAACAGGCTGTGATAGACACAGAACAAACATTGCTCCTCTGCCTCTTCCTCCGCTGGGACAGTTGCAGTAGTAACACCTCAGGAGCTGACGCCTACATGCTGCAGTGCACACAGCCTCATCCAGGAGGTGATCTGGCACTGCCACACCTTCTCTGAGGAGAGGGCTCACCCAGCACTCAGTGGAGGTGATACCTACCTTTTCCAGTAAATCTGAATAGCATGTTAAGGAAAAAACATCCAAGTGACAGAAGCAGAGATTTCTTGATGACAGGCAAAAAATCTTCTAGAAACATTGGGATGAACCCTGCAACAAATCATGAAATAACTGACACTTTGCAAAGCAGGTAAAGAGTGCTTCTAAACATCATCTTAGCTCATCCTCTCTATTCACTGTCTAAGGAGGTATGATATGCCAAAGAGAGATTTCAAAGGGCAGGGCCAGGTAAAGCACAGATAAACTAACAAAAGATGAGCCACATTAGGGACACCTAGAAAGATTAGAGGCCACTCTTATCTGAAAGCCTGCATTGCACACAGCAAGTCTTGCATCAGTTCCCATTGCTGCTGCAGGAGACTGCTATCTTAAATCTACTGACAGCACAAAGAGCAGAGGCCAAACAATCCAAACCTGTCATTTACAACAGCAGTAAATTCATCTGGCTGCTACTCCAGTGGCAATTGGTGTGGCTTGCAGTCAGCAGCAGCTTTGAACATACATCAGGAAATGTAGCCAGGGCAGCTTTACCTCCCTCATGGAGACAAAAGAGATGCCAAAGCCTTTGGGAGAGGGGTACCTGGCCATACAGGGAAGGAAGTCATCATGGCTTAACACAGTTTGACTGTGTCCAATCTTCACTGTCCTTCTTGTCACTGGAACAGGCTCCCCACAGAAGTGGTCATGTCACCAAGCTCATCAGAGTACAAGGAACATCTGGACAATGTTCATAAGTCATATGATTTCATTTTAGGTAGTCCTGAGAGGAGCAGGGAGTTGGACTTAATGATCCTTATGGCTCCTTCCCAACTTGAGATATTCTGTGATTCTATGACTAGGGTTCCAAGGTCCACTGAAGATGGCAGCCCAAAACAGATACTCATAATTCTCTTATTTATTCCTACTTTGGTCTCACTTTTCTCAGTCATTAATTCATTGGCAGAGCTAAGATAAGTGAACAATTTTATGTGGAGCAAACAGGATGTAATCAACCTAGGGGATCTTCCGAGGTAGAAAAATCCAGGGTTTTAAGGAGTGTTGAGATTAAGGAAGTGAAAAGTCAAACTACGCCCCTACCTAAAGCAGTACTGAGACAAAAGGTTCCCAGAGTTAGGTGCTGCAGAGCCACAAAACAAACACTTATTCCCTCTTTAAGTTGCAAATTTGCCCACAGCTGTAAATTGACTTTGAAGAACTTTGATGAGGGATTTCCTGACCTACACTGAGCTCCTCCTCGTCTTTGCTCGCTCCATCCATTTCTGGTGCACTGCAGAAAAGGATACAGTCAGTTACTCGGCCCCCCTGGATGTGCCCATGTTGAGAGAAGTGCAGCTGGATGAACTTGCCAAAGCGGCTGGAGTTGTTGTTATAAACTGTCTTGGCATTTCCAAAGGCCTCCAGAATGGGGCTGTAGAAACAAGGCAATGAGGATATCATTAGTGATGGGATACCATTAAAACAAAGTGTGTGCCCAGTCTTCTGACATTTGCACGCTGTGTTCTGCCACGAGAGATTTATTTGTTACAGCACCAGCCTGGACAAGCAGGAAGAGCTCAAGGGAAAGGAAGGATGGCAAGAGCAATTTAACACGCTGCTAGATAAATTTTAAACCTTTGGGATTGCAGTTAATTAAATCAGTCCCCAGTCTGTATGGGCAGCTGGTGCACACACTGTCAAGGGCATTCCCCACCAGTGTGGCTTGAGGAAATGAAAGGTGGCAAGAGCCAGCCAGGCTGTGTCCTCAACACAGCACATCCCATGAATACAAGTGTACTTTTTCAAGGATTTTCAGAAGCATTAGACATATACAGCAAACACTCTGTAGCTTTAAACCACATACTTCTATATTCATTCTACCTTTTTTCCTTCTGCCTTTGATAAACCATCTTGTAAAATTACAGGCAAACATCTTCAAACTAACAAACAGTAATAAAACAATTTGTTTGGTACTTAAATTTTATACTCAAACACACAAGCCCTTGTTACCTAAATCTTGCTTAGGCTGATATATGTTACATGGTTTCCAAGTAGAGAGACTATACACACACTATAGATTTGGAAAATACATTCTAAGAGAGTATCATCATCCACTTCAGGTCAAAAAAAAAAAAATAGGGACAAAAAAATTATCACCAAACATCAGACAAGCCATAAATTGAAGAATTTTGTCTGCTATGCACCTTCCCATCTTCAAGAAAAAACAGTTAAAATGCTTGGTACACAGAACAGTACAAGGGAAAAGCCTAAACCACTCAAAACTGACACACAGAATCCAGGATTAAAATATTCACTTCTGCAATTAAGCCAATTCCAAAATAATCTGAAGGGCTGACAAGCAAGAAATCACAGAGATGCTACAAGAACAGCCTGTATGTTTTCATGTCTAACTTTAAAACATACGTAGTTTTAAACAAAAATTATTGCTGTTATTACCCTGAGAAATACTGGCTTTTAAATATCTCTACAGATCCATTGTGCAGTCACACTGGAGACTGGGGCAGATATGGGATTATTCATGAATTAGTAACTATGGCATAAAAAATAACCACAACTAGACACCCTGGAATTTGCAGAAGGCTTCAGGCCCTGCAAGGGTTAGCTAAGGGAGAGCTGTGCTTAAGGAAATAGTCAACAACCTTCAGGAAAATCCAGGCAGTACTTTCCTAACACCTGTTGAAACAATTGCTTTCAAGTAATAAGGATAGAAATGAAAATTCCTCTGTTGTAACACACTACAACCATTGAAATGCCCGTTAGAGAAATGTGGGTGCACAGATCAGGAAAGTTCCTTGCCCTGGAGGATTTGAACTCCAAGACCCACACCTCTGAAACAAGTATGTAAAAGGACACTGCACAGAAATATCCACATCACTGCCATGAATCAACAAAATTAACAGGGACAGACAGGAAAAGGGAGGACAGCATTGTTCCTTAGTATGTGCTGGGCTTCAAGCATGAAAATCCACCAAAAGTGAACCTGAGGAGGGCCACTGTCAGAGCAAGTGCAGCTGAACTCCAAACACGTGAGGCAGGGTCCATAGGAGCAGCAGCAGCTTCTGGGTCTGGGCCAGGCTTTCAGCTTCTTGTCTTCAGAGAAAAGGTGACAAACCAGATTCTCTTGCACCCACATTGCAATAGTTCATGTAGCACTATAGATGTACACAAAACAGGTTGTGATCTCTTACTTCACTCCAGCTCACAGCTGTGGCATCTCACAGACTCAGGAATCACCTACCCACCATCATAAGCTCTCTGGATCACTGTCAAGTTATCACTTCACTGCTAAGAGTGCTTGAGCCTTCTAAGCCGCTTGCCTTAAAGCAGATTTTGCAGATCTTAAGTCCTGACTGTACTGCTCTTCAGAGCTTTTTTCCAATTTGCCTCCATGCCTGCTAAGACCTGCACACCTGCAAAGGATAAATCATCCAACAACAGTCTCTGGAACACCAGGGCCAAGGGCAGCAGCTCTTCTCCTCAAGGCTGCTCTGCTTTATAAGGACCTAAAACCCACAGTGCTCTCACAGCTGCCTCCTCTGGGGGTTTCTGCAGCTATCACAGGCTCCATCTGGGACTAATCTGCAGCCTCAGCCTTGACAGTACCAAACTGCAGGACTGCCAGCAAGGTTCTTCAGCCACAGGCAAGACAGTCTGGGAAATTTTAATGCAATTTGTTTAATATAATTCAGGTATTGAGGAAAACAAGGACACAAACAACAAAACAGATGTATCTTTCCTGCCACTTCCCCAGGCTTACCTCAAGTCAAACACCTACTGTCCTCTATTTCTTAGCTTTCTTTTGTACCTCAAGTTACACCCATTCCCTCAAAACTTCCCCCAGCATCGCAGCACAGGAGCCTGGGGTCACACTCAGGACTGCTCCTCTCTGTCATTCTCTGCTTTCTTATTTTCTCTGCTGCTCTTTGCCTCTTACTGGCTTTCCTCAGCCACTTTGCTTCTTCAAGTTTTCCAGATACTTTTTGCCTTCCCTGTTCCAGCATAGGTCACCTGTGGACTATGGTCTCTCAGGGGCATCAGGACCTCTTCTGGCATGAAGTATTTTCCCTGAAATGTGTCTCCATTCCCTCTTTGCTGCCAGCTTCTCTCTCAAACACATTTGATTCAGGCACCATGCGCTTCCCTGCTTGTCTGATGCCTCATCAGGGTTTAGGTGGGTGGTGGTTGTTCCCTGGTGCCAGCTCCCATGGCATGGATGGTTCTCCATGAAATCACTTGCCAGGACAGCAGGAGAGCTGCCAGGTTGCCTGTGGGACCCCTGAGGGCAAGACAAACCAGCAGCCTGAAACACAGGGAGGCTGGGGAAAGCAGGAACTCATAGAGGAAACCAGGAGCCAGAGTCTGGCCACTGTGAGGACAGCTACAGTTGAGAGCTAGAGCATTAATTCTCCAGCTTAGGAGACACATCCCCACACTGCTGTTGGAAAGAAGCCTAATCCATCCACGGACAGCTGGGAGAGCAGCCAGGGGGAGGCATCGCGGCAGGACGGCAACCTTAGCGTTTCCCTGATGTGGCATCATGCTGTGATCCTCTCTACCCAGCTCTGGCTCCATCCCTGCCCAGAAGGCAGGGCCCCCCAAAGGCAGGGCCCCCCAAAAGCAGGCTGGCCCAGCACTCTGGGTGCCCACGAGGGTGACTGTACCTGCTTTCCAGGATGGCCTCTTCCACGTGAGTGCTCTTCTCAGACACAGGGGCCCCGAGGGAGGTCTGGCTCATGGCTGACAGGAATTTCAGTAGCAACTTGGTGCTCTCAGTTTTTCCAGCTCCACTTTCTCCACTGTCAAGAAAAAACATACATTTCATTCACAAATCCAGGACAGACAGAGCTGACGACCATCCTACCCGCGGCACAGAAGTGATCTCTAGGAGCAAAGGTGTGACATCTCCGCTGTGACAAGCAGGGATCAGGCAAAGGCTGGGAGGGTGGCGTGGGCATGCAGGCAGATGTCAATGCAAATGGAACAGCAGGAGCAAGGCGTGTGATGCGGCCACGGAGTAGCTGGTTCTCCATCTCTAACCTTATCAGAACACACTGGCTGTCATGACGCTTCCACAAGCAGCAGTAGCACTCGTTAGCGGTGGCGAAGATATGGGGAGGCAGCTCACCCAGGCGGTGCTGTCTGTACAGCTCTATGGCATCCACACCGTACAGACCAGGGATGGGTTTGTAGGGGTTTACTGATGCCAAGATGGAGCCAATGTTTGTCTACGGGGAAAAAACAAAACACAGAAAGGAAATGAAGCGAGCTCCTGGGAAAAAAAAAATCACAACAAAGGCAGACCCTGAAATAAGTCATGGTGAAGGAGAAAGCCTAAATAAGGACACTGGGCTTCAGCAGAGAGCTGCACAATTTGGCAAAGATGTCAAATCCCAGAGAACGAGCTGTACAGCTGGGTATGGATGGGGCACTCTGAATTTTGCTGCTTTATAACATTTGTATCCAGTTGTCCTTATTAAATTAAGCTTACACAATTTAAAAACGTGAAGCCATCTTCACACCCAGCTACTTTGCACTGCGCTTGAAGCTGAGTAGCAGAGCCAGGACTGAAAGAGTGTCAGAAGATACCTTCAATGCCCCTATCCACAGTCCTAAGCAAAGGGGGCTTAGAAGGGTTCAAGAACCTCCTGAACAGAGTTGGAACACAAACACACACACACTATACACATGTGCAAAGAACCACTAAAGCATATAATTGTTCTTCTGCTGAAAAAATGCTGTTTGGTGCAGCTTAATTCATTTGGTAAACCAAATCAAAATTGACAGCTGAAGATAAAGCTCTGGATTTCAAGTCAAAACATTTCTATATTTTCTAAATATTTTATTTTGAAAACATTTATTTTGAAAATCTCATAGTCCACAAAAAGAGGTAGCAAGATTTAAAATAAAATACCCAGAAAACAACACTGAATTTCAAATGTATTATTTTGCGCAGTGAGAAGGAAATTAATTTTGCTTTTTGGGGCATGACTTTTTCGGTTCAGCCAACCAGCTGAAATCCAGTTACTCTCAGAGCTGTAGTTCAGAGCAATGGTGCCACCTCTCTCCTAATGATGGCTTTGTAATATGGTCAACATCCATGCTGCTGGTGTGGTGGCCCCCCTCACAGGGACATCCTGGACTGCTCTACTCAAGGAATACCCATTCTCAGCAGACATGACCAAATAAACACTTAGATTGCTGCAGGAGATGTCAAGCTTTGTGGCCAGGGAAAACATCTAACATTATTTCCAAACCATGAACTAACTACAAGTCACCCATCAGATATAAAAGCATTTGAATGTATCTGCTGGAGAAGCTGTAAATTAAACACTGGGTGACAAGAAAGACTCATCAGGCCAAATGAAATCTGAGGCTATAGCAGTGCCAAGCTGTGAAGCCAGAAGCCAGACTGGTAAGATGCTGTAGTCATCACCAAAATATTTAAAACTCATTTATTAAAGCAGCACTCAGAGATCATCAGGGAGGGGGGGAAAATCACCTAGGCCAAATTGCATTATCACTATAAACACACTATGATGGATCAAGTCCTGAGGACCCTCTGAGGGACCTTTGTGGGCAGAAATATAATTAATTGGTAATGAAAGCAATAAGCAAGCGGATGATCTTTGGCCAGAGATGTGGAGAGAGAGAGGAAAGCATTGAGTGTCAAAACATGATTGGGAAAAAACATTGCACAGGCAGCTGAGGAACAGGCATTGCCCAGAGACGATAAGACAGAAATGTCCATTCTAACTCTTCTCCCAGACCTTCACAGCATCTCTTATTCTCAGAGCTCCTTTCCAGAGAACTTCTGGAAAGTCCTTTCCAGAACTTCTTCCAGTACAGCCATCTCTTTCAAAGGTGTTCCTAGAAAACTTTTCCACCACCCAGTTGCAGTCTCCTCATCACATTCATTCCCTTATAGACAATTTCTATCCATAATTTTTAACAGCAGTAAAACCACATACATGCTAGCTACTCTATCAGCAAAACAATTGCCCTTAAAGAACTCTCCAGAGCAGGGCAATCCACATCTGGCAAGTCTACTCAGCCCAATAGATCCTGCTTGGATGGTTAGGCATGGCTTTGCTAGGGACAGCACAAAATGTGGCAGTACAGCCCCTGGCTCATTCCTGCATCACTCACATTGTTTGGTCTACTTTTATTAAGGAATATAGGAATTATAAGAATGAAGAGGGAAAATGCAGGCTGTTGCTGTGCTCATATAATTTCCTTCAACAGTTGGGTAGCGTTTGAATAGTATTTTTCTGTAAAACAAAAGGTACTGTTGAGCTTGTCAGTACTGCTGTAGTAAATTATGGGTGCCAGACCAGTCTAGATATACTGCTACCTACACTCCCTAATCAGAAAGAGTCCCCTTTACGAGCTCACAGTGGGGTTAATAATCCTACACTGAGGGGTTCTTCCCAGTGCTGAGCATGTTACAGAGGTCAGGCCCCCTCATACATATCCAAAAATTTCACACCCAAGGTGCACATCTGAGATTCATGCACTATGCAAAGGCAAAAAACAAGGGGTAAAGGTGTTAAGCTTTAACACCTTTATGCAGAGATGGAGAAGGCACAGAACTAATGCTCAATAAGAGAAGGAATGACACATCAGAGCTAGCTGAAAGGCTTAAGGAGGTACAGCTGCTATGACACTGCTGGTGTTGTGGCATTTCTGGTACAAGGCACAGACTGAAAAGGAAGAGAATCCTGCAATGCATTTTAAGGTGTGAGGAAGAAAAAACAGGAAGAATATACCCAAATGGGTCAAAAGCTGCACAAACACATAGCATGTGTCAACACAGGACAAGAAGAGAACAAGGATATGGGCCATGAAAATAATGTGTGCACGTGGGTACTGTCACAGGGTCACAAGGCTGAGTTTACAGACAGGTGTCAACAGAAAAAAAACCAACAAAACACACCAAAAAAAAAAAAAAAAAACAAAAAACAAAAAACACAAAAAAAAAACAACAAAAAAACCCCATGAGAATTTACAGTCTCCTTTGCATCCAGTGCAGGAGGTGGTTCAGAAGAAGGGTCACTTTACTGATAATTTACTGGAATACAGGTGCATATGATTTGGTTGCCTTGATAACGGTTGCTATGCAACACAGACAGAGATTTTCATTTTTTGTGTCATATTCTGAAAATTCTGTGTGCACATAGCGTGGACTAGCAAGGTAAGACAGTCTTTGTAATCCATCTTCCTTGTTGTCTCCAAGTCTTAGCAGAGCACTGCCATCCCAGCAGTTCAGGGATGTCTTGTCCATGTCTGTGCAAGGAGAGCAGAGCAATCAAAAAAAAACAAAAGGCACAGCTGCATGTAAAAGCAGAAGAGATGGGCAACAGGTTTGTATTCCTAGTTTTCTCAGGCAGTGTCTTTGTCTGTTGGGTCAGGAGGGATACTCAGCAACCACCTGTGTACATTGCATCTTCCATCCTGCTTGGCCTTACAAACCATGGAACATCCATAATGGGGAACCTGGGGAATGTGAGTGACAGCCCACCAAACATGGATGTTCACAGAGGATACAGAGCTGTGCAATTACCACAAAGCTCAGAGGTGAACATTCATGTTTTGGAAGCTCCTCCACAGAGGCAAAGAGGCCCCTCTGTTAAGGGTAGGATCTCACAGGGATGATGGAACTGGCAAGGCAGGAAATCCCCTCCAATTCCTATCCTCAAGAGACAAGGATAACATCAGTACTTCACATGCAAAGTGGCAGCCCTGAAGCTAAACAAAAAAACCATTAAGGCAAAAGGAAGAGCACTTACATAGATGTTACCCTGCTGGTAGCGCTGGTGAAGGTTAAGCAGGATGGCAGCTTCATGCAGATCTCCCAGCATGGACATGTCTTCTACCCCATCAACGCTGGTCTGGTGCATGGGTAAGACCTTTTCTCTGGACAGGGTGGCCTTGGGGTACTGGAACACCTGGAAGAATGGGGAGCAGGATAAATAAGCCAATGACACCTGGGCACATGGTCTGATTTCCTACCAGAAATGTGCACCTTTATATTTTGGCACTGGAAAAAGAAATTAATAAGACACAGATCTGCTCCCTACTTTTACAGTCAGCCTTCCCTTCCTTTTCCTACATATTTGAGCCCTCTGGCCAGAAACTATACAGCATACTCCCTTCCTTTGCTACACAGCAAAACTCTCACTTCCACAAGTGATGGGGACAAATCAACACAAGGTTACTTAATTTCCCCTTAACAGGAGCAGGGCACCAGCCTCCAGCTGCCAGGCTAGACAGGTATTACACACTGCACTCATGACTGTGAATAATGATGGCAGCTGCTCCCAAGAGACCAGGAACAGTCTTTCACAAAAAACACAGGTGAGATCATGTCTCTGACCGTGGGCAAGTAGAAGAAAAAGCTAATTCACATTGCAAGTTTGGCCCTGCACTCTCCATAGCAGCAGCCAGAGAGCATCTGGAAGAGTTTGTCATCTCAAGAGCAAAGGAAAGCAAAGCGTATGAGAAGCCAAATAAAGTAGTGACATTCTCTCTGTGTGATGACACGTATGTGTATGATACAGCTTTCAAAATATTTGTACAGTGACACCTATTAACTTCTGTCACTGCTCTAGGAAATACTCATCTCTGTGCAGTTGCACTCATCTTGCTTCAATTGCTGCATCCTTCTTCCTGCTAGAGCTTTCTCCTCCTCAATAACCCACTCTTCAGTTATCAGGTCATCTCCTTCACCTCCTTTCAACACAGCTGAGATTATGTGACTGTTCCCCTCCACCACATGCACATCCCAGCCCTCCTTTCCTCCTCCTCAGGCACGATGCTGGCATTTCACGCAAGTTATTTCAGTTGCTTCCCACTCTTGGATTCAGCCATGTGCCATCTCCCACCCAGCATCCAAAGCTGTGCTAGATGGTAAGACCCAAAGAGAGACAGATGGGAGACTTCATATAGGCATCCTGGAGAAGGAAATTGCTCCACAGTAACCCCTCCAAAGAATCTTGTGCTTTTCCTCCTCTCCTGGGGCTCTGGTCTCTATCTCATTTCCATCCCTCCTTGTCAGCCCTTCTGAGTGCCAGGGAGAAACTGTCGGGCTCCATAGAGAACCAGCTCTAATCTGTAGGGTTGCTCTAAGTGGTTTCTGCTGCCCACCTCCTCGGAGTGCTCGGGCTGCTGTCTCTGCTGGGGAGAGGCTGTCCCTGCAGCTGCAGGCTGCAGACAGAATGAGGTCACCCAGCCCCCTCCAGCGAGCCACCCCTGCCAGTCCCTCGCAGGGCGCTCACCGCTGCAGCACGCTGCAGGTGCTCACCCTCCAGGGCTCTGAGCTGCACCTGCAGTGCAGGGCAGCAATAACCCAGCACAGCATCCCCTGCAAGATCACCACGATGCACATCCACAAGAGCAGCTCTGTTCCGGGAGGGAGCTGGGCAGGAGAAGCTGGCTCAGTCCCTCAGGTGCCTTCACCCCATTTCTGACCAGTCACACCTGCGACTGTGTGGCAAGGACTACTCTGCCTCTTCCACTGGCAGACTCCTTCTTTCACAGCCCACTTCTTTCACCAGCCAGGAGGCTTTCAAAAATACACAGTTCACGTTCATGATCAGTATAAAACAAAGCCCAACCCAGCAAAAAGGCTCTCTCCAGGCCTCTCCACACCAGTTCTGCTCCTGGGTGTCAGACAGCTCTGACTGCCAGCAGAAGGATCCCCCACTCTGCAAGCATGACCCTAAAAAAGAAAAACACTTTTTCTTCTTTAGAGCAGAGACCTCAGGCACTTTCACGAGAAAACTGAGGGAGCGGAAAGGGAGAATGGGACAATTAAATTCAGGAGAGAGTACAAGCTGCAGATGCACAACATGAACTGGACTGTCAGGAACAAAATCAGTGCAGCACATTCAACCCAGGAGGCAGCAAATGACCCTGGATCTCTCTTGTCCACTGACTTACATAAAATTTGGAAGAGGACAAGTAAAAAACAGAATGATGTGATTTTCCCTTATATCTGCCTGGTACTTATTCATTTACTACTGCTCTGTCAGCACTTGCAGCCATTTGGGCCAGAAGAGAAACATTAAGAAAACATTTAGACAAAAAGCTGAGTGGACAAGTGTCCTAAAAGATATCAGGCAGCTGGCAGCACTTGTGCCCAGAGGCTGCCATGCACAAAAAGTGATGGGTCAGAGCTCATTTCCTTGTTCTTGTAGACAACATGGGAGGAAATGGAACCCTGAAGAGGAGCAGGGGTCCTAAATACACAAGTAAATTATTATTAGGGCTTAGAAAATCATGTTATACCTGTCTTCAGCCACTTGACTGGGGCCTACAGCCCCACTGAGGTTTGGGAGGTGATGGCTCTGTGCCTCTAAAAGACACTTGTGACATGTGGGAGAGTTTTCAGGTCTTCCCTAGCACTGGAAGATTCATTTGCTCTCTGTCCTCCAGGGAAGAGGGTAGTTTTTCCAGTCTCTGTATCACCAACAGGCTGCAAGGATCATCCATGCTCCTGGACACAGACACATGTCCCAAGACTGTCAAAGTGACTTTCTTCAAGGAGCTCAGAGGTTTGAGACACAAACAGGATGATGCTCCACCCTCAGAGTCCCAGTAAGGAAGCTTTTGTTACCCCACTGCTCACACCTGGATGCTTCCAGCAATCTGCCAGGGGAGCAATTTCAGAGATCCTCCCCCACCATCCTGTTCCAGGAAGGGAATGCCAGGCTGATGTTCAGCACTACTGAGCTGAATATGACAGCTGATTTTTCCTGAAGCAAGTAGGAACTCAGGCAAACTGATCTCTCAGCAAAGTTGCCCCCAGAATATCTATTTTTTAACAAGCTAATATATAAAACACAAAGTTATTGGTGTTAATAAGCAGATGTTTATTTTCGGGAAGGAAAATAATCAGCTTCCAGTCTAACAGGCACCTCACAGTCAAAGATTTCTACTTTCTTACCAGTGATAAATTCAATTTGCCTCAGATTTAGCCCAAAGTGAGGGTGCAATGACCATGACTCTCTCCAAGGCCCTGCAATGGTCAGGAATAAAGCAAAATCTGGGCAGCAAACAAGCCAAGATGAGGCTTGCCAGTGCTGCTCACTGGGCTCAGCAAGGGAGAAATGATTCCTTTTCAAACTCAGTTCCATCCATTAGTGCCATCCTGAGCACAAAAGCAAAGCTCCCACCTGGCATCCAAGTTATATTTATCCATAAAGCATTTGGCTGTTTTGTCTGGATCATGGTTTCCAATCTTGTGTTTCATAAGCAAAGCTCCTCCTTTCCTCCCAGGAAGTCACATTTCTGATGGATTTACCGCTTGAGGTGTTTTGAAGGAAGTGAAAACAAATGACAAAAGCTTTGAAGCATGACTGGACTTCTTACCTCAGAGCTGCAGGGATGCTGGGCCACAGCAAACATGAGGACACTAGATTTGGGGGGTCCTATAAATCAGAGGGATCAACTGCCCCACCCAACCCAAAGTGAAGACATTTATCAGATTCCCAACAGGGACAGGACTGCCAGTCCCTCCTGTGGGTATGAAGAATGAATGTGGCAGGTGAGGGAAGCACACAGGACAGCTCTTGTGGGTGGCACTGAGTAAAGAAAGCCCTTTAATGATCACCATGAGCTTTTACTCCACCAGCCATAAAGCACATGCTCCTCCAGCCTAGTGGTTTCTTGTTTCATGGAAGAAAAAAAACCCAAACCTAGCTTTTTTTTTTTTTTCCACACCTGTAAGCCACCAAGCATTATCCTGAGCATCTTTTCCAGCATACAGGGCACTGGCTGGAGGTGGGTGCACCCACAGAGACAGCTCTAAAGTGGGATTTCTGGCGTCCTTTCAGAGTGCCAGGTGGGTTTGAAAGATTTTACAGGGCCACAGAAGCATGTCAGAAGAGACAGAGCTGGGAAAGTCACAGAAGTATTCACCATTTTTTGTCCCTCTGGAGGCTGCTGCATTACCTGTGATGCCATAAAACGTGTTAGTGATATCCAGCACTCCCAAAACAAGTCCACTCCTCAAGAAGGGGTCTAAGAGACTACAGCAAACAGATTTTAAAAATCTGTGTTTGATAGGGGAATTTCCAGCTCTGAGAAACAAATCAGGCTCTTTATAAAAGAATGATTACTTCAAATCTTTCAAGGCAAGACTGAAAAACATGACAGTCCTACCACTAATTCCACAAATTTAGAGCTCTAAATCCTCTTCCCCCGGTGCCCTCCTTTGTTTGCCAGGTAAGAGGCTGAAGAAAACCTGTCCATTTTTCTGTAACAAAGCAGCCACCTGCAGGGCCCAGAACAGCTGAGCAGGTCTAATTGCTCACTGCTGGAGGGCACAGCGCTGCCCATTTCCCCATCCTCCTCCCAGCCCAGGCACCAGTCTGACTCACCAAGAACCTCCCCGACGGCTGTGGATAGTTTTCCCAGGGTGAGCCAGGCGAGCTGACTCACTGAGGACTGGGATGATCCCCAGAGGTCCCTTCCTACCCATATTATTCCATGAGTACTGCACCAGGGAACCACAAGGAGCACAGGACTGGAAATCAGGCAGGAAAGAAGCTTGTTCTTATCACTGTTGGAGAGCTCTGCTCTCAGGGGAGCTTGGCTGTCCTGCTGAGCTGTCCTGAGCACTTCTGCTGCCTTTACACACTGACTGGCACAGGGAGCCCACTGCCACGTGCCCCTGGCACAAAGGGCTGACAGCAAAAGCTGCTGAAGCAGCTGGTGGTGAGAACAAGTAGCCCTGCAGTGGCACATCTTGGCAGGAAGGGCTGCTTGGTTATTGGAGCCTCCTTCCAGGAGCATTTAACCAATATAATGATTTTGTTAGGCTGTTAATGCAACTCCTTCAAAGATGGCAGAAGGGAAACCAAGAAAAGTGAGACAGGCAGAGAAATGAAGAGAACAAGAAGAACAATATTCTCTTTTTAACATTTGTTACATCTTTGGAATAACAGAGCCAGGTCACTTTTCAGAGAGAATTGCAGCATTTCCATTGATAAATTTCAACATGATGGTCACACAAAACCAAGAAGTCCACAGGGCACAAACTGATGCAAACTTCACTTACCATGCCATAATCTGAGGTGAAGAGAACATTTCCATTGGCACACAAGCCAACAGTGCATGGCTGCAGCTGGTCCTGCTCCTGCAGCCATACCCTGGCACCCTGAAAAAACCAGAAGACATCCCATTAGAAAGAACTGGAGCCTGTGAGATCTGCACCCAAGGAAAGATGGGAGAAGCTGCAGTATTCAGAGGCTACTTCCAAGCTACAGTTGCTTAAAATATTTAAGTAAGTCCTACTTACATTTTTCAGAGACATTTGGCTTGTTTTTTCTAAATGTTACATGAGCGGAAGAAGAAGCAATTTTAATGAGCTTCACCAAAGCTCATTAAACCGGAAACCAAAGTTAGGAAACACCAATTTTTACAGAAAGTGTAATGGAGAGATACCAACACATAGAATAGTTGGTTTGACTGTCTAAATATTTTAAAACGTGAAATAGCTGGTCATTAAAAGTCATGCTACGATAATAATAGAAAATATAAATAAAGCATGTTTACAATGTAAACAACACACCCACGCATCATTGTAAGTCAAAATGCTTCCAGAAATCACCAGCTAAGAGGATTTCACAGAGCTTTGTTTGCAAACTCTGGCAAGAGTTTCCTTTGGTAAATGACATGACCTGAGTGTTTTTCTGATGTATATATACACCGAAGTGTACACGATGGTCCGTACGTCTGATGCATGTATGCACTGGTGTTTATGTCTGGTTTTATATACGATGTTTCACATGCATTAAACATTTTAAACTTCTCCATGTCTCTCAAGACAAGCCTGAGCACAAACCCAGATTTCTGGTAAAACACATGCAGGGATCTGCAGGACAGGTAGATCTCATAGCTTGCCTACCAAAACAGTAGGGAAAACAAGATTGCTGGATTGGCCTCTTCTGCCTGTGGGACCTGGAACAAGGGAAAGAGCAGGAGCATGAAGGCAGATCAGGGCGAGCATGACCTGCAATTACAGAGCTAGGCATGAGGTCACACCACATTTCAGTTATTGCAAACTAATCACTTCCATGCCTTCCTATAGAAATCACATGAACTCTGCTTAGATAAATATTGAGAAAAATCCAAAGTGTTCAACTGTTGAGTAACATTAGGGCCATTCTCCCTTTCATCGATTCACAGACTTTCTTCCTAATTTTTTTTATGCCCCTAAATTATTGATCGTGAGCTTTAAGCCCTTCCTACCCTCTTAATCCCATCAGCACCATTAGCTCTTTGCTTGTAGGCTTAATATGTTTGAAGAAATTGAATAGTGTTTCTATATTACATTATACAAAATGTGAAACACTAATTCTATTTTTAATGATTTGTTTTTCGTTTAGGTGGGTTTTTTTTAAACTGCTTAAGTCACTCTAAACACTTTAGTACCCTGGACTTTCCTTGCTGTAGGAGATACATCTATAGGCCAATCTCCAGTCCTCCCAATAAAAGATCTGGGTTTAATGACATTAAAAAGGTGTACATAATTCTAGCTTTACTGCTGCGCTCTGGTCTAGAGTTTCCTCATCAAACAGATTAATCTCTCCTCTCTAAGTGAATTAAAAGCACCATTGCATCTGATCAGCACCTAAACCCATGGATGGCCTGCAAAGATCATCCTCATGGCCAGTGAACAATAGCAATAGAAAAAAATGGAATTTTACATTAGACATTTGAGATCCCAGAGAGCTGGTATGGACAGTACATCACACACAGATTTTGAGGAACTATATGGAAGATTTGTTACATCCTCTTAGGTTTTCCAAAACTCTGGATGCTTGAAATAAAGTGTCCGGAGGCATTTGGGCAAGACATTGCTGTTGAGAAATCATCAACTTCCCAAATCACATTCTGACTAGTATGCATAAACATATGAACATCAACACGTGTTTAAAGATTTTTTTGCTACTTTCATCAGACTCCTATATACCACCGTGGTAGAAAGCAAAGAGTCAGAAAACAGGAAGGTTGTGTCTCCAAACAGTGGGATGAAAGAAAGCCTTTTAAAAGACACTTAGTGTAAACATCCCCAACAGTGCATTTCGATGCCTTCAGACACCAGTAACCCAGGATGGCAGTGATGAGAGCCTGAGGCAAGCGCAGTTTAATCAGAAGACAAGTCTGCAGCCCGCCATGCACACTGTGCCCCGATGCCACGGCACGCACCCCTGCGCATGGCAGCGTGCCACCACCACAGCTCCCGACACAGGGGTCCAGCTTACACAGACCTTCCCCTCCCTGAGCGCAGAAATCAGCTTGGAGCTACAGCCAGCTGATCATCTGACACAGAAGAGACAATCCATGGGCAGGAATACTGCTATTGAATAGGTACCACTTAGAAGGGAAAAGGGGAGATAGCTGAGTGATGCCATTGCCTATCTTCAATTATCCAAAAGTCCAGACTGACTCAGACCCCTCTCCCAGCAGAAGCCCATGTGCAGAAGTATTAACAAATACTCCTCCAAGGAGACATAGCCCTTTTGTACAACATCACACAAGCTCATGGCACGTCCTTCTGTGTGCTGCTAAGGAATAGAAGTCAACATGCTGAAACTCACAGGCCCTGTGATATTTCAGCTGCCCAGAATGACTCACTTCAGTTTACTCTGATGCTGTAGCTGTTTGTACAACAATTGCCTCTGCACAGCAGAGTAACTGCACCCATTTATGCTATTTCCAAAAGGAATATTGTGCTGAGACAGCCAGAAAAGGAACCACAGAGCAAATAATTATTGTAATTTCTGCCCAGCATAGCCATAGCCCCATTTCCTGAAAGCAGAGTTTGTTTTAGTGCATCTCCTTCCACCAGCCCTTTTTTCTAAACATGAAATTCCCCAAGGAGCCTTGACTAAGTACAGGAGCAGATGGTGGCACCAAAGAGACTGCCCTCACTTTACTCCACTCTCCAGTGCCACACAGCTCATTGATCAGTTGAAAATATTAAATTGAGCAGAAAACCCAAAACCTGCCAGGCAGCAAGGCTGAACTTCCATAGGAGGAGCAAGGTCAGTAGGAGTGAGCAGTGCCCAGCAGCAATGTGCCAGCTCTGGGGGCTCCAGCTCCCACAAGCACCAGAGATGATGGGAAAACCCTGCTCTTCTAGGAAAAGAGTAAAAACCCTTCAGCTTTCATTCTGATATACAGAAGGTCCACCCTCACCCACAGACAAAACAGTTTAACAAAATGAAGCAACAAGCAATCACCAATTTGAAGAGAACATCTTAAAAGACAGAGAAGGAAGAGCAGTGATGATTTTGTGTAACCACTTTCCATCAAATAAAGCTGGCTGAATACTGATCATACCGTTAACTCAAGCCCCTTATATAATGAGCTCATCCCCACCCAATTATTCTTTTACTAGGAGTTTATTAGGTTGGTCTACTGCTTTGGTTTAAAAGGGAACAAGAGCAGGAACTGAAAGGAAGAATAAAACAGTAATGTACCAGTTCCTATATCAAGGGCAGGTCACTCAGATGTTAAACAAACTCCAAGACCAACATCCTCATTCCTATGGCCTCTGTCCATGAACTTGCCTTGCCACAAAGTGCACAGCAAAGCACAATCCTGAAAAGTGATCTTGTACCATGGGGCTGTAATTTAGAAAATAAAGCTGCTTGCATACAGAGAGCAGTGTTTGATCAGTACTGGCCCATGGTCACACCATCATGCCTTCCACTGTGGACAGCAAACTCTAAGATGTCATTTCTCAGTCCAAATAACACATAGCACTTTGGATCCTAGACTCAGAAATAAATAACATTTCCTGCTATTCATGATATCAAAATTCAATTGAAGCCGCAGATTTCTTGGCCTTATATGCCTTTTTTTTTTTTTTAGAGTAACTGAAACCGGATGTTCTCCCTTGCACTCACATGCCCATATCTCATCTCAGGAGATGCACTGTGGTGTGTCAGCAGGGAAAGAATAAGGGAGATCTTGTGTGCTGCACCCATGGAATGGGCAGAGAGGCAGAAAGGCAGCACACAGCCCTTACTGCAGCAGCAAGGCATCCACACGTTAAAGCAGAGCGTGTAGCCAGCAGCTGCATCCTCATCAGTTATCAGCTGTTGAAGGCAGCAAGGTAAGCTCCAGAGCACAAGAACAAAACTCTGCACATGCAGGTGCCTTGGCCTCTCCAGGGCCTCCCAGCCCAGCAGGACACCCATTCTTGGGGGATTGACATGAGAAAGTATTCCACAGCAGAAACAAGTCTTCCTATTCTGTTCTCCTTACTCCGTGTTCTGGACTACCCTTGAATCTTCACATTTTCCCAGGATGTCCTCTGTCTTTTATAAACTGCTTCTTCCCAGGCACAAGCAAGAATGAGCTGCCCCAGCTGAACTTCAGGACACAGCAGGGCTGCCTCTCTCTGACTGTACTTAGACATCCCATTCCTCCCTGTGCACAAACCTACACAACTGCCAGGAGTAACATGCTCAGGAGGGGCTACACCAGGATGGCTGCATCAAATTTCCAGGGGTTATTCAGAGAGGAAAATTGGTTTTGTTTGAGTGTGTGAAAGGAACACACAATTGTCTGCTTTTTCCAGTACAGGATGTTTTTAATGTTTTCTTTGTATTTAAACTTGACTGTCTCAGCCTCCAACCTACAAACACAATACTACAAGAGGTTCTTGCAGTGCCTTCCTTGATTTAGGTAATTGTACCAAATCAGCCATTCTGCAAAGGGCAGGGATGTCTCAAAAATGTACACCCCTGCACTGAGAATCTGAGACAAAAACCTCTGTGGGTGCAACAAGTTTTCAACTACAAGTACTACATACATAACTCACCTTTGTCCTCCCAGCACACTGAGGCTATTCAGTGGGTATTGGGCATCCAAGCCTTGTGTTTCTCCTGGCAATGGATCCACATGCCCCTAGGCTTAGGAAAGGCTCTGCTAGCAGCATAGTGCTGAGCCAGCTCTCTTCCCAGCCTCAGTGGGTTCTGTGGTTGCAAACCACGAGGCAGAGACTGGGCTAGAAAGGCCCTTGCAATTCAGACAAAGCTGGAATCAGGTTTCAATAAATGCACTTTCCAAGAGATTGATCTGGGTGATCATGAATAAGTGATAGGACAAATGTAAAGAGCCTTAGCTAATGGATGTAGGATTGGTGGGGAGGGGAGTCCCTGGCAGCCTAGACCCATATGGTAAGGAATGCAACTTTGCTGTTTTTGTGATGGCAGGCTGAAATGAAGCCATGGGCTGTATCCGATCAGCAAAACCAGGACCAGCTGCTGGAAGGGAGGAGCAGCCCAGAAATCACAGGTAAGAGTGACAGAAGAGACAGCTGAGTTGGCAGCAGCCAACATGGAGCAGCTGGCAAGAGGGAAAACACCTGCAACAGCAGTAGGGATAACAGAAACAAAAGTCTACTTCTCATCAGGCATGAGGAAGACACACTGCAGAGCAAAAAGGGACTGGATTGTACCTGTCTGGTCTCACAATTCCCACACAGCAGCTCACTGAGCTCAGGCAGCCCCTGCAAGCCAGCAGGGCTCAGAGCTGGGCACAAACTGCAGCCACGGATCCTGCTACTCCAAAGCTGCAGCCTAGGCTGAGCCCACGACTCATTCTGGTTCTGCCAATTAGCAGCACCGTTCCTCACTAATTAAGGAGCAGAGCCCTCAGTCTGCCAGCAGCTTTGCAGAATAGCAGTATCAGGAAAAGGTTTGTGCTTTTTAAATAATCTAAGAGCACTAGGAGTTTGTCACTTCTGGTCACTGATGTATATGCACTGCTTCCCACTCCCCTTTTGCCTCCCCCTCCCATCTGTTCTGTTCCTGTCTCCTCCCCCAGTTTGGCTGCTGCACAGCTTCTCTTCTCGCTCTCCAGAACACCTCCAAATATTTCCCAGGAAATGCCTGGTTCATGGAGGTAATTCTTAATCTTCTCAAAGAAGCAGCTACACACTTCAGGAACCACATGAACTGCTTGTCATGGGAAGGGAGGAACGAGCCCCCAGCTGTTTTTCACATACTTCAGAGCTGCCCTTTGCCATGAGCACAAGGTGCACAGAAAGGAGGCAGGTGTGAATCCTTCCAGACTTCACTGTAACTCTCTCCAAGCTCAATTTAATACGAGCTGACCCCTGCAATTCCACCATGGGCAGTGGAGTCACTCTCCTTCTAAGATGAATAGTTCTACAGTTTGCAACCACCTGAGAAATTCTCACCAGTCTTGAAAATGCATACTGAATTTCATTATCTTCATAGAAGTAAACACCATTTCCATGCCTTCATTACAAGCTCTTCCCTGCCTAAAACTTCAATTAGGAACTGAATTAAAATGAGCTGTTCCCCAAGCACATTGATCACATGGGTATCTACAGATGTGTATTCCCTGTCACATCACAGCAACACTGGCTTTCCTACATCTCTTCTGTAGCCCTGAAAGGAGGTAACCTGGCATCTGCTAAAGCCCAGCCTGGCCCTAGCAAAACTTCCCCTGAGCAGCTTGCAGCTCAAAACTGAGCAAGTAAAAGGTATTCCTGTCCTGCTCTCAACTTGGGCAGTGCTTCTCAAAGAAGCCTCTCCCACTTGCCACCAAATATACAGTGAGGCAGCTTCCTTGCAGTTCCCTCCCTCCTTCAAATTCAGCCAATGGCTCCAAGGGTGAGGCTGGGCTGATGGACAGTTGAGAACTCTTCGAGGTCCACAGAATAGAGCTCAGATCTCAGGAAGCCACAAGGATGCAGTGGTCTGCCACTGAGCAGCCCCAGTGCCACATCTTTTGTAAAAATCTCAGACAAGAGCCCTGAAACTATTTGTTCTGCAATGTTTATTATGCATAATTTGGGATTACGTCCAGTATCTTTTTGCATCTTGCCACATCCTTAACTTTCCCTACCCTGTGGAGTTCTACCATCTAACTCACACATTTTACAGAAACGTACGCTTTTAAACCAGTCTCATCACTGTGAAGCAGAAAATCCCTTTTTCTTGCAGTCAGAGGTAGAGGCACAGAGGAATTCAATCCACCTTCTCTGTCTCATCCATTATTTTCTGCTCTTTTGCCATGTCTCCCCCTATTTGTCATTTCACCAATAAAGTAATCTCAGGTTTTTTAAACTCTTCATGTGAGACATTTTCCTGGTGTTTGCTCATCCTCAGCATCCTTCATTCAAATACCACCCAGAAAGCAAGGGGAGTGCCCTGAGCTGGGATGCACCGCCAGTCAATCTGAAATAAGAGTGGAAGTAGGGAAAAATGGGGTGATCAACCCATGTAAGAAAGAAGCTGGGAGACAGGAAAGACAAAAGAATCTTTGTTTCTATTTTCTGAAATCACTGGGTACAAAGACGTGCTAGTAGCAGCATCCAACTACTAGACATGGATGGCAGCACTGTGAGTTATCACAGAATCACAGAATAAGCTGAGTTGGAGGGAGCCTGCAAAGATTATCAAGTCCAACTCCTGGCCCTGCACAGGACCATCCCCAAGAGTCACACCATGTGCTCCAGAGTATTGTCCAAACACTTTCTGAACTCTGGCAGGCTTGGTGCTGTGATGATGGAGACATACAGAAGTTTCTAACAAACATCCCTGGAAGGCACCCATCTTGCATCACATTGTGGTGCTGAAGTGCTTTCAGTAAATGGAAAGGCAATAAAACATTTTAAAAATCAACAGGTCCAAGAGTTCCCAGAGATCTGTCCAATAAAGTTTCTCAACAGTTGATATTAGTTTTTTATAAGTCTGGTAATGCTGAGGAAATTCCAAGAAATTGAAAGAGTCAGAGTCTAAATAGCAGTCAAAGCAGGATTATCCCTAGCAACCATGGGTTGCTTAGTCTGAGAACCCCAGGGAAAACACGGAGGTTTTGCTCTCTGCTGTTCCATCTTAAGGATACTCTAACTGTTGCCCAGTGCCAGTTAACATGGAGAAAGAAGTCTAGTCAAAAAGGCTTCTTCTTCCTCTGCATCCAAGCACATGAGATAAATAGGACCATGACTGACTCTCATGGCATTGCCATGTAGAACACAGTTTTTCACTAAAAGTCAGCTCTTGAAGAGCAAGCAGCAGCAAAGGGATCTCAAAACTGTTGTTATGGATGAGGAAATTCACTACAAATTGAGGGAGTTTCCAACAAATGTCTGCAGCAACAGGGTCAATACTATTTTGTATTCTCATCAAGGACCTAAAATCTAAAGTAATACTGACAATACACATGCCAACATCTGGTAGATAAGTAAGTACCCACAAGGATGTGACCATCAGAGCAGTGTGGATTCCACAGCCCCCTGTTAGAACAAAACAGGATTAAAGTACAGCCAAACTGAAAGGTCATCATCAGGAGAGAAGGAATGCAAGGAGTACTTCAAACAGAGGAATGTCTTCTGGAAAGTCACAGACCCAAAGAGGATTGCAAATTGCTGAGCAGAAACTCCCAGGACATTTGGTTGCAACAAGAGTTGATGCATGTCTGGGATGTATAAACAGGAGTAAGGAAGTTTACTGCTTACTTATGCTTTGAGGTGTGAGAAAGAAGTCTTCCAGAAACAACATAAAAGGCTCAGTCATTTTTGCTATTCAGAAAGATCCCTTGTAGTGCAAAAGTATTTGTGAAGATGTTAATGTCATTATGTAGATTTGCCAGAGCTAGGCTGACCTATCTAGCCCAGACAGTGATAGTGGGGGGATTAGAGCAGCATGTGGCCCAGCATGGGCTGCAAACCTCATCTCTGCCCCTGCATCCTCAAGTGACTTAACCCTACTGAGAGGACACGACAGACAGTAGCACTGAGACCCCTCTCTGCTACCTGCTGGCTCACCTTTGCCAGCAACCCAGAGGCAACCCATGCCAGAAAATAATTTTTTGCAGACACAGAAGTTATCTGGGACAAAGCGACTGTCATGAAGCAGAAGACAAGTAGGACCCGAAAACGGATGGATCTGCCAGACACTTTAGAAATGAAGCAGGATTTATTTTAAAACAAGGTTGTGTAACCACTTGAAGAAACTGCAAAAAGCAAGGGATCCTCCAGAAATAAGAAGCTCTTCTAGAAAGTGTGATTCAGCCAAATCTTCATCATTGGCTCAAGATGCAAGTAACAGGAATAAACGGCACTAATACACCCCCCATCATCCTAACCCTAATTTCCACCTTCAAATAGACTGATGACTGGATCGGTGAGAGGCCCCACCACCAGTTCAGTTGCTATGATAATTATTGCACTTGTATGACAGGACCTCTCAGGGCACTGCACCAAGTGGTGCATAACAGGACCTCCATAGGTGCTTTTCCAGAGACTTGGCTCTACAGCACTGCTGAACTGTGGGTGATCTCAGATGGAAACGAGGAGGCAGAACTGCAGAGTTTAAGGTAACTGAAAGACAACCAGGAAATCCAGACTCTCACAAGTTTCAGTCTTAATAATCACATTTAGATAGTTCACATATTCTCCTTACAGCAAAATGGGAAAAAGAAATTGCAAAACGTTTGTGATCATTATGTTAAATGTAAGAAGTGAAACCAGAGCAGAACAAGGTGGTTTTGGAGGCCACAATGGGGCAGCTGCATGCTGGCCCAGGGCAACCTGGCTTCCCTTCATGTGGGGCTCTCAGCGAGAGCCTGTGCCAGCCCACCCTCTTGCTGCTGATGGGATCTGACAAGGTCACAGCTCACGCAGCCTGGCTCCAGATGAATGCCCTAAGGAGGGAGCTAGCAGCACTCCCTCTCTTCCGCCAGACACTTCTCCGTGTCACCTTTGGCACAAGAGCTTTCTTCCTTGCAATTGCTGCTCCAAAACAGGGCAGTCAAACCCTTTTGTCCTATGTCTGCCTCTTTATCACTCTGAATGGTTTAGGGGAGACACAGCTTGGATGGAGGATTCCGTGTAGCTGCATGGATATCTTCAAGGATAGTGGTACTTCTCTGCAGCTGCACTATACAGGCTAATTAAACAGAGAGGGGTTGCTCTGTGTGGTATTGATACAGAGAGCATCACATACACAAGATGGATGTAACAGTCAGCATTTCTTTGTCTCTTCTTAATCCTTATGGGTCCTCTTTCTGGGAGGTCACAATATTCTCAGTAGACTGAGAGGAGGTTGTCAGGGGAAGCTGGCAAAGCACAAGTTCCTGAGAGGTGGAGAGAGGCTTGGCCAGAATACTCCTTCAAAGAGCAGCCTCACTGCTAAAGAAGATGATGTTCTAGTACCTTTTCTTTCCAAGATGGCATTTTCCTGAGACAATAGTTATTAACACATGGGCAGCCTACTGTTATCTGTAAAGACAGCCCATCACTCATGGTCAGCATCATCCACATCAGCTGAACCATTTCCCTCATTTCAGACAAGAGTCTCTAGATAGATTCTCCTGGACATCTGGCCATGTTCCTCTCTCACAGGAGCTCCTTGTTCTCCCAACTGCAGGGAGCATGGGAAGGGCAAACCAAGCTATTGAGGAACCCTAATCCAGCCATGTACAAACCCTTCTCACCCAGCATAACCCGGGCTCCCTGGGGACACAGGTCTCTGGATGATGCATCCAAGCAGCTTCAACAGAGAGCCCAAAGCTGGTGAGAACTGCATGTGCAACTAAAAATCAGACCAGTCCTGTGCCTGCTGCACCCATGATTCAGGCAGGCTCCACAGTGCAAAGGTTCATTCACAGTCAAGTCTTTTCAGTTGTTCTCCTTACCCATGTTCCCCACCTGCCTGAAGATGTTTATGCACATGACTTCATGCCATTAGATACCCAAAGCACAGCAAATTCAGTTGAGTGTCTTGTGGGCAGTAAAGGGGCGCACTCTGTAAACTCCCTGATGGCTTTGTGGAGCAGTCAGGCACTTTCCACTTGCATGAGGTAGTCAGAAGTCAGGGCAAAGCTGCCAGAGCAAAAGAAACCTGGAAGAGATACTTGCTCCCCACCTCAATGTGTGGCCAAGAAAGCAGCTCAGGTGCATGCATGGTGGCAGCTCCAGCAGCCTCAGTACTCCTTCACAGCCATGACTCTGAGGCTCCTCCCTGATCTGCATGTATTCCCGGGAGAGATGGAATCTCCCTATCTCCATGGCAGATGTCCCAGGCCACAAAGAAGAGAAGGGCTGTGGCCAGGGAAGGATGGGGAACATGGGGAATAGTAAGTGCAGACCATGACAACTGTAGAGAGGACAATCCAATCACCACAGCCATGCAGGAAATGAACACAGAATTACCCCGCCTTTCTCTCCCCATGTCAGAAAGCTTAAGAATTTCAGGGGATTTATTTTACAACACAGATGAAAAGCTTTGGATTTCACCACAAGAGCAATGAGGAAAACTGTTTAACACTTAAAATGCCAGGATTTCTAGGCCAGTGGTGCATGAGAAGGAGAGCAGCATCTGTGACTCCACTGGATGCTGCTCCTCGGTGCTGACTGACTATGGGACCATGCTAACTGGTCACTCCAACTGGAGTGCAGAAGGACAGGATGGGAGAAGTGTCTCCTTTAACCCTGTCCATGACATTCTTGCTCCTTAGGGGGGAATTGGAGAGCGAGTCACATCCTCTGTGTCAACCCCACATCCTGCCCACACTCCAGACACAGGGAAACCAAACCATCATCTGTCACCATGCCACAGCCTGGCCTCCAGGGCCCCTCCTCCCTGCCTGGGCACAGGACTCACTGCAGCAGCCAAGCAGGGAGAGGACACACACTCTGCTCCTCCACTCACACCCTGCTGGAGCAAAGGCCTCATCCATCACACCTCTGAGCCATGCTGCACAGCAGAGCTCCGATGGCAGAGGCACACACACATCTTTGTGCTGTACCACTCACTGGGGATGAGGGTTTTCTAATCTGGCCTGCTTGGGACATTGTGGGAGAAGAGCAGCAGCAGCACACTCCCCAGCAGCTCGCTGTCCCTGGGGTCTGCAAGCAGAGGAGGGCACAGCATATGGGAAACCCTTCCACAGGGTCTTGCTGGCACAACTGGCCAAAACTCCCTTGGCAGAACCAGGATGGCAAGTGGGTTGAACCCTCCACAAAGCCATTTTGGTCTCCAGCATGCCAAAGGGGGAACTAAAGGAGCTATGAAGACCCATGGCATCCCCACCTAATCCCAGATACTGTTCACATAGCTGAGTGTGATAATCTAAATGCTGCAAGCACAGCATGGGAGCCTGCTAAGGCAAGACCAAGAGCACACTGGGGTTTAAACTATTCAATAAGACATGACATGCATCCCCTGGGACAAGCTCGTATTCTGCTGCTGCAGAAAGAAGTGAAGCAACTCCCTTCTACTCAGGCTTTCCCTCCCACCAAGAACCCCCATGGAGAAGGAGGAAGAGTGGCTGGGGTGCAGCAAATGCCAAACATTCCGGCTTTGGAGAAGTCACATTCCCTCCCTCCCACCCCCACTGCCTTTCCTGCAATGCAAAGTCTGATGCTTTCCTGCACACACTCACCCTAGTTCTCCAGCCTTGCCTACGTTGCTTCACCAGGATTTAAGTCTGATTTACAAGAGATGTGTGACTCTTAGAGAGACTCTGGCTCCAGGACAGCCCCTCAGCCTTTCCCTGGAAATCCCTGTTTCTTCAGATAATGGCAGAATCGGGCTTGGACAGGTGGGGCTGATGGGTGCTACCTGCTGAGGCGTGCACCTCTGGGCATCCCCTTTCCAGCCTCCCATTCCCATCAGTTCCTTCAGGCTCCTCCGTGGCTACTCCCATTGCAAGAGGCCAGGAGGCTCCTCCTGACAGAGGGGTGGGCATAAAGGCTGTGGTGAAATGGCCCTTTGGGAAACTCTGGCCTTCATCTGATTAGATACAGGCGGCCCAGACTTCCAGGAGCAGCAGGTTAATCAGTTAATGGCTGAAGGATGCTGGGCGATGGATGCCGCATGCTGCGGGGCAGCCCCAGCCGCACAGCCCGGGGGCAGCCACTCCTTCCTCTCTGGGGCCAGATCTGGGAAAACATCTGCTCTGATAAAGAAAGCGCTTCGCCAGGGAGGGGGCAGGCCCGAGCCCATCAGCTGCTCCAGCCCAGCGACCAGGGGCTGTCCAGAGCGCTGCTGGCTCCCCCTCCGCACCCGTGACGCGCAAGGCCAGACACCGGGGTTAATGGCCTGGAAACCATCTGGGGGCTGGAGGGGGCAGATGTGTCATGCCCCAAACAGGAGGATTTCAGACCTCGAGAAGGCCCCGTCACCCCACAGTGTCTGCCGTGCCCACTGCCAATGCCACGGGCACCCACTGGCACCCATGGGTCCAGAATGGGCTGCCCTGGCTTTGCACCCACCTGCCCCTCACAACCAAAGGCATCACCAGGCCGGGCTGGAGACCTGTGTTTGCTCAGGCACGAAAAACGGCTCAGAGAATTTAGGAGCGTCTGGGCTGTGCCCGGCACCTGGCCCCGCGCACTCGGTCGCTCGCTCCCCGTGGCAGCACGGCCGTGTGCTCACCGCGGAGGGTGGGCAGGCGGGACCAGAGCCCGCGGCCAACAGGTACGGGTCCGGCCTCGGGCACCGCTCTGCCCGCCGGCGTGACGGTGACTGGGCAGCGGCACCGAAGGGCAGGGCACTCCCGCCGCCCGCCTGCTCCCCGGCCCGGGGCGCCGGAGGCCAGCGGCTCTGTGACACACACGCGGGCACGAGCAGGCTCCGGACCCTGAAGTCGTTCCAGAGGATTAAGGAGCCGGCACTGGGCAGCCATGACTATCATGCGACAAACCCTCTCCTCCCGCAGGCAGCCCCCGGTCGGCATTGCCGGCACCGCACATCGGTCGGGCTCCCTTCATCCCCCTGGCACGGGTTGCGCGATGCCGCGCCGGGCTGGGGATCGCTCGGGGACAAAACCCAAAACCCTCCGCATCCCATCGCTCCAGAGAAAGTGCAACCCGGACCGTCTCGGCGAGGGGGCAGCGGGGGCGCGGCGCGGCCCGCGGGGAGCGCAGCGTCCCACGGCCCCGGGGCACGGCACCCCGATGCCCGTCTCGCCCTGAGACCCAACCCTGCCGGCCTCCGCCTGGCCCCCGCCTCTCCCAGCCCCGAGCAGCGGCGAGCCCCGCCGCCGTGCCCGTCCCGCCGCTGCCCACCTGGCGCAGAGAGGCGTCCATCGGCGGAGCCGCCCGCGGAAGCGCAGCCGCCGGCTCGCAGCGCAGCGCCGCACCGCCGGGCCGGGCGGGCACGGCGTGCCGGCCCCGCGCCGCGCTGGCCCCGCCTCGCCGGCCGCGGGCAGCGGGAGCGGCCGGGCCGCCCGCTCCGCCCCGCTCCGCCCGCCCGGGCAGCGCGGCTCCTGCGGCGGCGGCGGGGCCGTGCCGGTGCCGGAGCGCTTAGGAGCGGCGTGAGAGGGGCGAGGAAGGAGCGCGCATCCCGAGAGGAGCGTGCGGAGAAGGGCTGGGGTGGGGGAGGCCCGAGCGGCCGGTGCCAGCCACGGGCACGCGGCGGGGACGGGGACCACTGCTGTACACTGCCACAGGAGCCAAGGGCGGACCTGTGTAAGGGCAAGTGGTGTCACCCAGAATTCACCTTTCGGGTTTGGGGTTCCTTCAGCAGACCATCGTAGCGTGATGGGAGGGAGGGAGACCGTTAACAGGAATCCTGATAACAGCTTCGAAATGATGTCTCTGGGATCTGAATCAGGTGGCAAAGAGCAATACTCTGGGCAAAGATTCTCCAGATCATAGTTCAAAGATAGAACTTGATCACAGATAGAAGTGTGGCCAGATCATAATTCCCGAGTGCTCTGTGAAGGTGTTTCTTTCCATCAAAAATTATTTCTTTATTCTGAAAGACAGGAAATCTAATGGAGGGGTGTAGGGGAAGGGTTTTTTAACTTATTATTATTATTATTATTTTAGTCAATAATGGGAGGGTTTTAAACTGCTTAAAACACAGAGAGGGTTCTGAGGTAGATTGTCAGTATCTTGTTCGACATCTGCCACTGGACAGTCACACGAAGCCACTGTCTAACCTGTGATGACCACCCCCACCACTCTTCCACCTTCACTCTGGGTCTTTGGTAGTTTCCTCATATATGAGTCACTGTCAATGTGTCTTTCCATTCTGATACCCAGTTACTGAGAGCTATCCTGAGCATGACTATCCAGGCTCTTTTGTACTTGTGCTGGATTAGTTGAGTCTACACCATTTTCCCTGTCTTATGAAAGCACCATGCAAGACAGTACCAGAAGTCCAACTGCAGTCCTTATCTCATATCTAATACTTCAATCTGCAAGGCTAATTGCTGTGTCAGAGAAAGGGGTAGATCTACTCACAGTGTCCTTGACAGTCCTCCTTACAGCCACACATTTGTTGCCAGGCTGTTTCTGCCACAGCCAGCTTTCTCCTCACAGGAGAGAGGATTCCTGCTGATGCTGTTTCTGCAGACAATTTTGGCTGTTAAGCTTCTCAGTTGTGGCTGGTCACCAGGGGGCCGTGGAGCTCCTCACAACCACAGGAAAGTTGAGGAGCACACTTCTGTCTCCTCTATCTGCCTGACAGCCAGCAGTCTCCACCACCAGACATCCCCTCCCAGACTTCTCTGGAGAAATTCTGGCCATGGTTCCTGTCATGCAGGGTATAAGGGAAGGATACAACCTTTCAAAAGAGCAAGGTTTTTAGCATTTACACTATTGTTGACTGACACTTTCCAAGAGGGAAGTAGAAGATGCCTTGACCCAGTCCTTAGAACAAAGTATCTTCCTAACTCTTCAGTCAATAAACACTGGATTCCCCAAATGGAGCATCAGTGACTGATGCTGTAAACCCTGTAACCTATCAGCCTAGGAGAAAAGCTGGCAAGAATCTTGACAAGAAACATACACCTGAAATTTGTTCCTTTCTGTTACAGGATTAAAGCACTAGTCCTGCATTTGTACAGCCCACTTGGAAACTGCAATCTCTGTTTCCTGGCTGGCTTTAGGTGCTGCTCCTGGGAAGGGGTGGCTGTGACCATCTACTTCTTCACAGCGCTTTGATAAGCAGGTGATTCCTGACTCACCATCACATGAGCCCCACTGTGCAGGAAAAGCCCAGGACCTCTCTCCAGCCCATCAGCCCCCCACTCCTCCCCAACCTCGGGGCTGCCTCCTTCCCCAAACCTGGCACAGTAGTGCTGACTGTGAGTTTGGCAGCAATGTCAGCAACCCAAAGAGCTCCCAACCCTCCTCTCAGCCCAGCTGCACACAGCACAAGAACCAGGATGCCATGGCTGTTCTCCTCTGCCGGTCAGCAGCGTGCTGGGCTCTGGGACAGGACAGCCAGGGCAGGCAGGTGCCGGTGGGTCTGAGCAGTGAGCCATCCCTGCATCCCTGAAAGGAGCAGCCCTCTGGTGCTGCAGGCAGCAGGGCCCCGCACCCAGCCCAGCGTGGCAGCGGCAGACAGTGAGTCAGCTTCCTGCTGGGCTGTCCATGCCGAGGGAAGGTCGGCAGAGGACTGGCAGGAACAAGCTGAGGCAGGAATTCCTCCTGGACTCCAGACAATATCTTAATTTCCTCTTCTGCCACGGGTCTGGCACATTCCTGGGAGGCAGGCAGGCCCGCATGCCCCGCTGTGGGTGGGAAGAATCTGACAGAATTGCTCTCCCATCATCTGTGAAGGGACAAGCTGTGACACCTTGGCTGCAGGTCCTCAATGGCTCATCAGAGCTGTGCTCACAGGGTGGAGGACTGATTTCCTCCACTGTCATCCCTGGGATGATCTCATTTGGGAGAGTCAGCAGCAGAGGAAGGATACCTTGGACATGACAAAGGCATAGGGAGGCAGAGATGCAGAAGGAGGGCACTGTGCTCTGCTGTGCATTGCCACCATCACCACCCCCCCTGCCAAGCCCTGCTACTTTGCTGAGGCAACCAAATCCCACCTTGCCCAAAGCACAGGACAGCCAGGAATGTGTTCACCAAAAATGGAGAACTACTGAGAACAGCAGCCAAAAATCAAGCATGCCACCCATTGCCAGACCCTGATGCAGAAGCACTCTCCTAACACAGACTGCATGCATGCAAGAGGAAGGGGACACACAGAACATGCAGTAGAGTGCAAACTGATCCCACAGTTCTGGCTCTTTCCTTGTTCTAGTTTCACAATTAATTGAAATCAGCTTATAAATCAACACTTGAAAAGGCCAGGTCCTCCCTTCTCCCATTCCCAGACTTGGTCAGTCTGGCCAGGCCAGCCCAGGCTTGGGCTGCTCGAGCTCAGCTGATGAAGCTGTGGATCTCTGCTGCAGCCCCGTCCCCTGCAAAGTGACAGTGGTGGTGATCAAAGCTCTGCCGAAGCTCTCCCTGCCCGGGGCTGCTCTGAGGCTCTATGACAGGAATTAGCCCGAGCTCCTTGGGGACAGGATCCTGTTTGTACCAGATGTGTCCCTGTTCCAGAGGAATGTGATTAAGGATGTCTGGAGAGGCTTTCACAGGGTCACACCGAGCACTGCGGCACCTGCTCCCCCAGAGAGCAGGAGCGTGAGGGGGAGTCCTCCTCCTGAGGGAGGACAGGGTGGGCTGGGGAGGGTTTATTTGTCCTGGGCACCCTGCTAGCTGCTGTATCACTTCAGCCACCAGCAGTGAGCCTGTCTCACTGCAATGCACAGTGCTGCCTCTGCTCACTGGAGAGCTCAGGCCAGGGTGGCTACACCCTTGCTTAGTCTGATCCCAGTGGGAAAAGCTTCTTATCCCATCCAGCCACAGGAATGCCCTCCAGGGCTGCCCTTTCTCTGTAGGTCAGGAAAACAGGATGTCGTCTTCATTTTCAGCCTGAGCACAAAAGCAGATCACTGGAGCAGATGAGCCCAGAGGGTGGATGCTGGGCACATCCACCCCCCTGTGCCCATGTGCCAGCCCCCGTGTGCCTCTGAAGCCCCCTCCTGAGCTGCATCACTGGGGCCAGCCCTACAGCTGGGACTTTCTACCAGCCCCATCTGCACTTGGCCATGCTGACAAACCAAACCCATAATCAGGTATCTCCAGCTTTCTCTGCAGATAGCGGTCCTGGTGCTGTTCCTTCAGCCCAACCCTTCCTTCCTTTCCTTTCCACATCCCAGGCCACACATCCAGCTCCTGGCAGTGACGAGCTGAGGTTCCCTGCCACTGCTCCCTTTGTGCTGCTGCTGCTGGTTTGCTTGGGGCCACAACATATCTGTGTGTGGCTTTTACACCTTGGCCCTCAGAAATGCAGTCCCGGTGATGAGACTTGTGAATGAGGGAGCTGAACAGCACCAGGCCATAATTACAGCAGGAGCATGGGGGAGAGGCCAGCCGAGCGCATCCATCTCATTTCCTCTCCTATTAAGTCTGCTCTGCTTTTGTTTGACCCAGACCAAACCTTGCTATTAATGGCACTATGCTGTGGAGTCACAGATGATTCTGCTACAAGCAGCTTTGTGGATTCTGCTTGACTAAATGCATAAGCAGGGCTTTGCTTGCAGATACCATTCCTCTGTGATTCATGCTGTAGAAAGTACATCAGGCAGCTGGGGTGTAGGCAATTCCCAGACTGGGCTGTTTTGCCAGGGGAGATCTTTGTCTCCTTCACAACCAGCAACCCAGGCGAGCAAGCAAGGAGGTTAAATGGTGTCATATCACTACCCCTGGCTGTGGCTGAATTCTGCTGATGGGTGCTGGTAGCCTGAGCCATGCACGTTTCCTCTTCCTGATCTTGCCTGCAGAGTTTCAGCTTGCAAAATCATTTTTGTGTGAAGGAGAGAGCTCTTCTCGCTGTGCACCTGCAGCCAAACTGATGCCAATCCCTGCCCTGTAGTGTTGTGCTTGTCTCTTGTAAGCCCCTGGAGGCAACCCAAAATGCTGTGCTCCTGGACTAGTGAAGGGAAAAAGCAGGCGTGGCTGTGCTAACACCTCCAGGGCTGAAAAGTGAGTGCAGCCCCAGTTCAGAGCAGCAGTAGGTGGCCCCAGCATCTGGCCATGTGTCTTTGCTGAGGAAGAGAGCCTGGTGCAGCAGGAGGCAGCCATGCCCCAGCCTCTCCCACCCCAGCGAGGTTGCTGTACTGTATGATGGAGAGGGGGGACATCCTCCAGGGACACTGGGCTGATGGATGAAGGAAATCATCCAGCTGGGCTCCTGCAGCAGAGATCACAAGGTCCCCCCTTCTCAGCAGAAATCACATGAGAAGGATTACCCTCCCATCCTGCTCAATGACAAGATCACATCTGGCAGCCCAGGGGGTCACAGAACAAAGTGGCAGGAGAGATGGGGGATGTTGTGCAGCACTGATGCTCAGCACTTCTCCTTGTCCTGACTCCTGCATGGCCCCCTCTGAGCCATGCAGGACACTCATGGGTGCCAGCCCACCTCATTGCTGCTCCCTGCAGGGAAGAAGCTTTGGCAGTCACATTTCAGAGCTCAGCCTGAGCCTTCCCTGTCCACACCCCACAGCAGCATTGCCCCCTCCCTGCATGGGAGCTCATGAGAGCCATCTCTGCAGAGGAAGACACAGCAGCTTGTGACCAGGTATATCCCAGCCAAAAGTATGCACCTGGATGGGGAACCTTGCACAGGCACAAGATTTGTCCCAGAAGTGCCTTAATCACTTCTGCAAAGAGTCCCTTTGGAGACCAGTCCCAGCACAGGCACCTCAGAGAGCCAGAGGGCTGGAGAGCCTTGAGGGGACAACGAGCTGGGATGGATGGGGCAGGGACACAGGGCAACAGCCAGGAAGCAAAACCTCCCAGGGCAAAAGAGTGAAGGCCAGACAAATTAGAGGAGTACTCACCTGTATTGAAGAAACACGCTGTCCAAGCCTGTGCCCAGGGTTCTGACATCCCTGCTAGAAAAATATCCTTTGCTAAGACTTGTGTGAGGGAGAAGAGCTGGATGGAGCTTCATCTCTGCCCAGTAGTTCCGTGGCAATGTCTGTGGGTCTGGCAACTGGCTCTGGGAAAGGCTGGCTGCAGCACAAGGGACATGTCCAAACCTGCTGTTCCCATGGGAAGGAAGGTTTGTGTCCATGCCTGGGGAGAGCAGGTTCCTCCCCTGGCGGTCAGCAGGGCCCTGCTCAGCCCTTTCTTCTCTTTCTGGTGCTTCTCCTGGGGCTGGTGAGTCCCTTCTTTTGAAGGGGAAGTGGATGGTGGGCAGGGGAGAGAGAGTATTGGGCTGGGGCCGTGGCAGGGATGTGCAAGGTCCCCAGTGTTCAGCAGTACTTGCTGAGGGTGGTCCTTGGCATCTGCAACAGCCAGCAGGACCCCAGCACCCCTGAGCTGGGGGTGCTCTTGGGGCTTCACACACAATCACTGTCCCCCTCAGCATCAGCTCTGCCCTCCCCAAAATGGTGCAATTCACATCTGAACAAACCCACTTGTGTTGGGGATTGCAAACCAGAGCCACTCTCACTCCTGCCAATGTGAGGAATGCGCTGTGCTGCCACCTCCTGCCATTGTTACCTGCCCCACGCCCCCCAAACCCCTCCTCATGGGGAAGAGGAAACAAGGTTTTCACAATTTATTTTAATGAAATTTGAGTGTCTGAAAAGCAGACACGAAAGCCCCTGCAAGGACTTTCAGACAGACAAGGGGAAGGGGAAGCTTTGCCACTGGCCCTTGTTCACAGTTTTGTTGTAGACATTATTTTAGCTAGCAGTTTCCTTAACTTCCCAGCCACACAGCTGTGTGAACGGGTGCCAGTGGTATCTGACAACACAGTGTGCCAGTCCCTCCTGGCTGCAGAGAACAAAAATAACTGGAGAAGATAACTTGAGTGTACTTGAACCCAGGTAGCAGAAACAGAAACCCAAACAGTTTGCTTAAACAATACAGTTGTTTAGAATAATAAGGTTGATAATTTTGGGAAAGGACCTTCTATTTTTAAGTCTCTGGACAGGCTTACTTTTGTAAAAATAAACCCCTTCTCATATAGCAAAGGAGAAACTTCTGGTAGGAGAGCAGTCCTGGTCTGGTATAAGTGAGTCCCCTATCAGGGACACTTGTCCCATCCCAGAGCACTCCCTGAAGAACTGGGGGCCTGCGTCTGCAGGTATTTTCCCCAGCCCCAGCACAGGAGCATCCCCTCAATCTGCAGGCAGCCCCTCAGCTGCTCCCCCTGCAGTGCAGCAGTAGTTTGTGATCCAGCAGGCTCCTGGTGTGCCAGCACCCAGCAGCCTCTGCCTCCTCCTCTGGTCTGACTGAAGTGGGGTACCCCATGGAGTGCACCCCTTGCAGCCCCTTTACTCCTCCTGCCTCAGCCCATCCCTGCTGCCCTCCTCTCCATGCACCCACTGTCTCTCCTTTGGCAGAGCAACCAGGACTGACTCCGAGCTGGACAGACATCCCACTCTTTGAGCAGCCATGCTGCTTCCTCTCCTGCAGGTTCTGCAGTGCTGCCAGGCCCTGGAGCGAGTGCTACGAGGCACTGCCTGCCCCCAGCACACCCAGCTCACAAACAGGATGGCCACCACCTGTGTACCTGGGCAGGCTCAGCCCTCTCTCTTTGCCTCAGCAGCCATCATCAGCATCCTGCAGCACTGGAGCAGCCAGTGACTGACCATGGGTGGTGGGACTTCCACACACTCCCAGCAGCAGCACCCTGGAGAGCAAGACTGGAGGACATCCAACCCACCACCTGGCCAGCACCTGGCTCAGTTTTTGCCTGGAAGAAAGCATGGAAAGAATGTGTTTATGGAGATGTTTCTTCTGTGCTCAGCCCATGGGCCTGCCATTCGGTGTGTGGCTACAGCCTGCACAAGGAGATGGGCACTGAGTGCTGCCGAGCACACAGGCACAAGCATGGACATGTATATGGATGCAAACAGGCAGGAGAATGAGTTTCTTGTGGTGCATGTGGTTAAACACGGGGCTCAGCCTCCTGTTTCCAGCAGCCAGTGTGGAGGCTGAGTCCACAGTAACCAGCCTGCTCAATGATGGTGACAGAAAGCCCACCTCCATGCTGGTAGTGGGTAACATGGTGACAGCCCTTGCTCCAGCTGGGGCTTGCTACATTGCTGGCTGTGGTGGGCAAGGAAGTTTTGTGCTGGGAAATTTCAATCCATTTAATTTATTGCCATTGGTGATAAAACCAAAAGTGTAGAGCCAGAGGCACAGTTCCTGTGAAGAGTTTATTGGTGTAGCTGTTTCCACTACAGTCAGAAGAGTCACAATGCACAGAAACAACAGGCCTCCTACACTACACAGGGAGGACAGGACACACATGGCCACAGACACACAGAGACACTCGTCTCTCTGCCCCGGGCCCTGCAGGGGCCAGGCTGTGGGCAGGACCTGCTGTGGGGGAGGCTTTTTTCTCTGATGGGATATTTCTGCAGCCTCCCGAGGAAGGCATTGGACCCTCCCGGTAATGAAGCACCCACCATCTCTCGCAGGAGCCAGGCTGGTAAGTGGGAATGAGGGCAGCATCTTCTCCCAAATCCAATGGTGAAGTGAGCATCCCAGCTTCCTCTGGAAGAACAGTCCAGCTCTGACCATCAGGAAGAGGCTGAGCAGCTTTTCTCTCCTGGCACTAACCTTGGAGTTTCCAGGGGCAGCAAGGACACCATCAAACAGTTTCTGGGCCAGCTCTGAACAAAGGCTGCCAGCTCAGGGACACCCCAGGGAGCAGGTCTGTCAGGTGCAAAGGTGTGATGCACAGCAAGTCCTACCTGAACATGAGGAAGAACTTTACTGTGCAGTGACTGAGCACTGGAACAGGTTGCCCAGAGAGATTGTGGAGTGTCCCTCACTGGAGATATTGCAGAATTGTCTGGATACAATCCTGTGCCATGTGCTCTGGGATGACTCTGCTTGGGCAGGGAGGTTGGATCAGATGATCCACTGTGGTCTCTTCCAACCTGACCCACTCTGTGATTCTGTGGAGCGGCCCAGAGGTGATGGGAGCTGAGTGCTGGGCACCCTGAGTGCTGCTTCTTCCCACCTGGAGGGCACCACTGGATGTGAAAGGCGATCTCAGTATGGCAGCAAAACTGGGGCCATGGTTTCAGTGACTCCCTTGTAGGCTTGCAGGGAGCCAGACCCAGTGGATGACTGCACAGGGAAAGGGAGGGGACCCAAAGGACTGTTTTGTGCTCCAGCACTACATTTCTTGTGTAGCTTCTTAAATATGGTTTGTTCTCAGAGACAGGAATGTGGGGATCAGGAACTGGGATACAGCCCTGTGATGAGTGTTTACTCCTGCAATCTCTATGGAGGTGCAGAATGACAGAGGTCTCCTCTTAGTTCCTGCAAGAGGGCAAGCATTCAAGCCTTCAGGATACCTGCTTGTCTCCAGCCTTCCCTCCCTGTGCAATTTGCCTTTGGAAATAAGGTTGGGAAAATTGAGAGGGAGAGGAGCCAAACAGCCTCCTCCATGTCAAGCAAGAGCTGAAAACAGTCATGTGGGAATGTGACTAGAACAGAAAACAGTCTGGAGGACTGAGCTGGGGTAGCAGTCCCTCTGTGCCTGTCTGCCAGGCTGCAGCAGCCCCAGTAGCTGTGGCAGAGGCCCGGTGTGAGCACTCCTAGAAGGGGCAGAGGGAGCAGGAGCAAGGCATCTGCCAGCTGAGTAAGGAGGTTGCTGGCCTGGGAGAAGAGGCAGCTTCCAGCCCATTCCTGTGAGAGTTCAGTGTCACGTGCTGAGATACCCAAGCTACCCAAGCATCATGGTAATGGAGGGGAATGCAGTGGCACCAGCTGGCATGGTTCCCCTTCACCGCCTGGAGACCAGGCACAGGCTGCCTCCAGCAGGGAGGGGACAGACCCCTGACCCAGGGGCACTCAAGACCCACACAGCTTTGGGATGTGAGAGGTGTCTCTCAGCCCACCAGGTCCAAGAGGAGAGAGACTCACAGCCTCTGCTGAGCGAGCGATGGGGCAGCCAGAGCCAGGGCTGCATCCTGCAGGGCGATGGAACAGCCATTCATTGGTCCAGGCAGGAGACACTGTGACTCATGGCAAGTCTCCAGTTAGGTCTTGGGAGGGGTGAGCAGGCGTGAGCCGCCTGTCTCGTGAGCAGGGAGGGCAGCTCCCAGCTCACACAGGCATGTGCAGCTCGTTGTACTCGTCCCGGCCATCCTCGTCGAAATTTGGCTCCGCATCCTCCGAGTCCAGCTGAGAAGAGGCAGAGACCAGGCTATGAAGGCCACAGCTGCCCCCACTGCGGGGTCAAGCCTGGCACAGAGGGATCAGCACACAGCAACCCAGTCAGCTGAGCTGCGCTGGGAAAAACAAAGCTCTTGCTCCTTCCCCTCCCAACAGGCTCCTTCTTTAAACCCTCATGCCCATCCATGCATCCCCAGCCCGATGCCCTTTCTATTCTAATGCCTGGGGCTTTGGTTCAGCACTGCAGCTCCTTCCTCTCCCCCTGCTGGCAGCACTCACTTCTGGGTGCTGCTCCAGGCTCTCCTCCAACAAAAGCTCAGGATGTTGACAGCAGCAGAGGAGCTGCCAGCTCTTGAAGAGCTGCCAGCACTCTGGCACTGTGGTTACATGCTGAAGTGCCTACAGCCATGGGCTCTGATGTGCTGCTGGGCTGTTCTTGCTGCTGGTTCAGTGGGGAATTGGTGTGTTTCTTGATGAATGAGCCACAAGATGGAAGGGGAAATCCTTATTCCAGGCCTCTGCCTGGTAGGAACCTGCTTCCTTGCCCCAGGCTGCCCATCCATCTCATACTGCACTGCGAGCTACAAGATCCAAGGAAGCCATCCACCCACTTACTGCTATTGAGCAAAGACCCTCAAGGCTTTGCTGGCCCATGATCTCCCAGCCTTTCAGGCTGCCAAATCTCCTCAATTTCATTCCAGTGTTGCAAGCTAGGCTGAGGACAGCTGTCTGCTCACCGCTTTGAGCTCCCTGTCGTGGAAGAAGCGGGGCAGCACGAAGCGTCGCAATGGCACTGTCATGATCAGGACAAAAGGGAAGGCCAGCGATGCCACTGTAGATTTCACCACCCAGAGCAGCACAATGCAGGCCAGTTGAATACAGGTAAAGAGATTCATTCTCCAGGTCTTCACCTAGTAGGTAAATCCAGTCTAAGAACACATTATCTTTCCACACAGATTAACAAAGACCCAACTGGCAAAACAAAACTCTTCTGCATAGCATAGTACAGCAGAGTACCTGCTGCTGCAGAGTCCACCTGCCTTTACTCTACAGCCAGGTAGAACTCCGTAACACATCAGCCTCTATGCTACCTGGCAGCATACCCACCTGGCAATGCAGTGTCCCTCCACCCCCTCAACAGTGCATCAATCCTACAAATTATCTGTCCATCCATACAATATCCTGGCAATACACTCCTGGGTGCAGCCTACCAGCACTGTACCACCTCTCTGCATGCCTTGCACTTCTCAGCACAAACCTGCAGCCAAGCATGGTCACAAAGCCAAGTACCACTCTAGCAAAATACCATCCTCCCTTCACCTGCTTCTTCTTCCTCTTCTCCTCATTACCTTGTTCTGTGCAACCTGCCTTTGCTCACCTTGACAACGTAGATGTGGTCAGGGTGGTGCTTGGACGGCATGAAGATCAGGAGCAGGCGCTCGTAGAGCTGGATGCCGGTGAGCGATGTAACCCCCATGTAGAGGAAGATGCCGAAGAGCACAGCCAGGGGGATCTGCCTCAGCATGTTCCCCATCACAATGGACAGACCTGCACAGACAGAGCTCAGGGCATGTGTGTCCCACACCAGCCCCTCCACAAGGCACCAGTCTCTGTCCCTCCCCCACCTCCTCTATGCCTGGAGCGCAAGGGAAAGGAAGCTCAGTATGGGCAGGTGTGGGCGCTCCTGCAGTGAGCAGACAGAGCACGGCAGGGACAGTGCCAGGAGATCCAAGTGCTTGGTCCTGACCTCTCCCCTCCCCTGTTCCCTGCGCAGAGGCTCACCGACAAGGGCAGCAATGAGCACTCCGGTCACACGCTGCTCCTTCACCTCCTCGATGCGGGGCTTCTCGCCGGGCGCGATGGCCTTGCTCATGACGGTCAGGGCATTGACGTGGGTGACGGAGCGCACTGTCGCCGCCGTCAGCCAGGGCAGCCCGAAGAGAGCGCAGAGCCCCCCCATGGTGCCAATGAGCAGAAGGTCCAGGTGGAAGCCAGAGCCTTTCAGCAACTTCCTCTCCTTCTTGCTAACAATCAGCCTGAAAGAAAATAGAGCCCGGGTCAGTGCAAGGCCCAGGTCAGTGCCCAGAGACAGCACTGCAGCTGGGGACAACACTCGCTCTCTGGAGACAGCACACATGGGGATACCAAGAAGATGGCTGAGGAGGGGGATGGTGGCTGTCAGCCTCAGGTTAGCAGTTTCTTCCTGTGCTTCCCTGAGGTAGGTCTCCACCACACCATTCGCCAAGAGGGGGACCAAAAGATGACAGGTACAGCCTGAAATGGCCAGGATCCTGCTCTTGCTGTTCCTCTGGGATGTCCATTGCATTTCCAAGTGAACCAGCACCCATCCTGGCCTTGCCTGTCTAAGGGTTAGCAGTGGTTGAGGTTGGAGGGGGAGGTACTCACGTAGTGATCTGTGTCTCCATGAAGATAAGGATGAAGACCAGGAGAGCAGGGATGGCAGAGGCAAACATCATCCACAGCGGAAAGGTCCCACTACTGCCCATGGGGTGGATGAACCAGCCACGCTTGTGGGGGGACGTGACCGACAGGCCGGAGGGGACATTCAGCTTCTGGTGGTGTAGTTGCAAAACCCAGCAGTTACTTATTAATACAAACAAGCCCACAGCCTCACACAGCTTTGATCCTCTCGCTCTCCCTGTTCTGAACGCCTCAGATGATGGGATAAGCCACCCTGAACTGAGCAGAACTTTCTCATGGATAATCCCCTTCAGTATAAAAAACCCCATGTTCCCTAACATAGGCCTGTGTCATTTCCTTTCAGCTACTTCAATTCCCTTCATTTTTTCCAAGAGACCAAGGAAATATCTTCCCTCAGGAACCTCGCTCCCATGTCAGTCCTTGCAGACCATGGTTAAAACGCTCCTTGACCTCTGCTTGGACAAATTAAATGTTCTGAACTGCCTACCATTTTCTGAGGTGGCTTTACAGACTTTCCAAGACTTTTCTGAGACATTTTACAGCACTGTTTTTGCAGTGCAAACCCCAGAAGTGGCCACATTCTGTGGAAATGACCTCATCTTGACCATGTTCAGAGGGAGTATCATGTTTGTGCTCCCATCAGACCACACAGACTCCTAGCTGTACATCATCCTGACCCTGCGTTCATCAGCATTTGAACCCTTGGCTTTGTGCTGCTCTACAGCAATTTCTGCTATCTGCACTGCAGGCAGAGTTTATGATTTGCATTTATGTTAATCAGCATAAGTATGAATAATATTTCTGGAATGTTTGTCCTTGAGTTAAGCCGTGTAACTAAGTACCATTTTCTCGGAAAGCTTTGTACATATGCTGAGTTAATACTAAAATGATAATGCTTTTGATATTAACTGTAGAAGTGTAGAAGGGTATGAAAAGAATGTAACAAAGTGCATGATTTTACTACAGTCTGATAGACTGAAATTTTTCATTGAAATTCAAATGAATAAAAATGCATTTGGATTCTACCAAGCCTTGGTCTGTTTTGATAAAAAGCTTGCATGATGAACAGGAAATGCTATTCACCCTCTTCCCAATCCTAGCCAAAAAAAAAAAAAAAAACAAACCAAAAATATCTCCATATCTACTGAAAACGGAGAAAAAAGGAAAGCTGTGAGATACGTTTGTTCGATAACATTTAGTTATCAAACTTAAGTTTGTGCGTATACTGGGGAAAAAAATTGTGTTTGAGATAAAGTGATCAAAATATCAGTATCCTACAGTCAAGGAGAGAATAAGTACATCGAGTACTAAACTCATGACAAGTACCCCATTGAAACCATTCTATGTGCCACCTTCTTCAGTGTGCATACATAGTTTATGTCTTGTTGACTGACTGCAAGTGTTTAGAGTTGCAAAGAAGGAATGAACTGCACTGAATCTCCCTAAAGCCCCTAAATCCTCCCCTACTAACAGCTAGAAGACCAGAGGGATACCAGGGCACTCCAGTCCCTGTAGCTCTGGCCTCAGCCTCAGCAAAAGCCTTGGAGCTTCCCTTCAGCGTGGGAGAGAGGATGAGGGGAATGTTTCTGTTTGCTTTGTGCTGTTATGATTAAAGAGGCAGGAAATACAAATTCCCCTTTGCACAAGAGCAGGCCAGTGCCACAGGGATCACTGCTGGGCTGCAGCAAAGGCTCTGAGGGCAGTGCTGGCACCTACCTGTGTGTATGTGTCAGTGATGGTGTAATCCACCAGCACCATGACCAGGATGGAGATGGGGATCCCAAAGTCTCCGATGATCCGCCGCGCCTGCAGAACACAGACCTGTCATTTGCAAAGGGACCAGGCCAGCTCCATGAATGCACAGAGGGAGCCTATGGCAAAGAGAAATCCCAGATGGGGCCAAGCACCACTCCAAACCCGAGCACTGCTGATGGGCAGGGCAAGGAAAACCAGCCTTGACCCATGGGGCTGTGCATCCCACTGCCCACATAACATGCTCTTATTTGACTGGCTAATTGCTCCTGCTGGCCTATTGAGACAGTGCTCCAGGTATTACACAGATACCCTGCATGCAGAGAGATGTCCAAAGAGAAAAAGCTGTAAGCTCTTCTTCCGATATTCTAGTTTAACAGACTTTTATCCAATCCAAGGAGCTTTCCCCAGGTCCAGGGGACTTTCCAGCAGCCTCACTGGAGCAGGACAGTGCAGATACCATCATCAACAATCAGCTCTTGTCTGCACCCTAGGGTGAGCTACCATCCCTCCTGCAACGTATTTAAAGGGTTTCTGGTGTTCCTTTGGGGGACGTCCAGGTATTCTGGAGAATAAAGATGTGTAGCCAGAAGCATTATTTGTTTGGTGTGTCCCTTGTCCTTGATGTGAATCCTACAAACTTCTCACCTTTCCTCCTAAGAAGCGGCTGTTCTTGAACTTGCGCATAAAGAAGGCAATGAAGAAAGTGCCGAGCATGAGGATGAGGGAGAGCAGAGCAGTGTTGGGCTGCATCCTGGTTCCCAGGGACATCGCATCCGTAGAGAGCACGCTGGCATTCAGGCTGCTCTGCACGTTTGGTGGGTAGAACTTCAGCAAAGGATGTTCTGCAAACACCTGAGCAGGTGAGAGAAGCAGCAGACAAGTTACCCCAAGGAGGGGCAGGGGGCACTGTCATACTGGGGGCAGGGGGAAGCGGAGGTGTCCTGCTCTGTGGAGAGGCGAGGGCAGTAGATGGTGGGCACGGACAATCCCAGCATCCGTCACCTCACCTCGCAACCTACCCAGCTGGAGAGGGTTGGGGAGAGAAAAGTGGCCCCTCTTTAATGTCTCCTGCAGGAAGAGAAGGGGAGAGAGACATTAGGGCTCTTCCTGCCACTCTCTGTGGTGGCGCAGGAGCCAGCTGGGCTGAGGCATGAGATCAGCAAAGAACTGCTCTGCAGAATGTCTAGGAAAGTTGCGGCTGAGCTGGCCCTGTTCCCTCGCCTCCTGTGTGCTAAAGCAGCAGGGTCCTAAGGGATTAAGAGATGCAGCAGCCCATCTCCCCAGGGAAGGTTCACCTTGTACAGTTTGTAGAAGGTCTCATAGATAAAGATGAGGGAGATGAGGAAAGCAAAGATCTCCTGGGTGAAGGGCGAGATGTAGCGCACCAAGAAGCTTCCTTCTGCTGCCACGATAATGAAGATGAAGACGATGAGCCACAAACCAATCCACACTCTGCCTGTGAGATACTCAATGCCTTGTGTCTGGCAGAACTGAAATGGAAAGGGGAAGGAGTTACTCATGGCTCCTCAGGCTGCCTCCTGCATCCATTCCCCATTAAGATCAAAGACTGTCCTGGAAAAAAGCATTTACATCTGCTTGGGCATCCAGCACAGAATCAGTGAATTCATGGCTAGAATCACAGGTAAATTTGCAGACTTTGCATTAACACCTGGCAGCTCACCCCAAGCAGGTCTTTACCGCTCCAGTCTTTGTAACAGTACCTCTCCTTCATGCTCTGCTGAAGCCAGCCCATGCAAAACACTCCCCATCCCATCCATATGGAGGTGCCAGTGCTCAGACACAGCTCTCCATTCTTCCATGCACTCAAACAGCACAAGCCTGTTCCCTACAAAGGAGAGCCTGAGCATCCTGCTACATCCACAGGCCACAATCTCACACAGCACCCTGTGTACAGACAGTTGTATGTGTGTGGAGAAAAGGCCCCAGGTTGCCATCACAGAGGAGACCACCTCCACTGCCTCTTCTCATCTACACACACCAACTGTTTCCAGGACAAATCATACCCCTCCCTTGGCAGCCTTCCTCAGTACCACCACAGGCAGAGGTACTCCTCTGTACACAGTGACTGGACAAAGCAAAAGTGGTCAGTGAGAAGTGCAGTCACAGGAGAGCAGAGAAATTCCCACTCTGCAACAGCATCACCAGCTCCAAACTCTTGACAAAGTGAAAATCCAGCTGTAGAAAAAAACATGCTTTTTCAAAGACACAGACATGCTGGGAGTCAGAGAAAAGGAGAAGAATTAGATCCACTGCTTGAAGGTACAGTGATACAGGGATGCTTTCAAGAGCAAAGAGGTCATGCTACTTGAGAAAGAAACATATCCATCCTGGCTGACCTCTCCACACACCCTTGGGCTCATCCTTAGAGATGGGAGTAATATTTGTGGCACATCCCAAATTGGAGGTACACTGAATGTTATTAAGCTCCCCATAAAAGGAAACCTGGACACAGATAAAAGTGGTGAAATGGACTTCAAAGGAAGCCCCAAGAACAATAAAGTTTTAGAATGCAGCTACAAGTGCTCATTATGCCAATGAGCTGCAGCACAGGGCTGGGGGACAGTGCTCTCCTCACAGTCAGCATGTAGAGGAGTGCTGTTATCAGTGTCACACCTCAAAGGATAATGGATACAGCAATGGGAGGTAGAAGCCCCGGTAGTGGCACCTGCAAAGGGTCAGCAGAACCAAGGGCAGCTCTGGCTGAGCTGAGAGCAGCCTGGAAGGACTCAAGGAGTTCACAGTAACAAAGACCCTTTGTAGAGCTGAGAAATGCCAGCTGCCCTCTCCAGAGCAAGGACAGAGTGAGCAGGTGCCAAGCACAGACACTGCTTCACATGTACCTTGTAAAAAGCTTCTTCAAACACCAGCAGAGGCCCTGAGAAGCCAATGACCAGGAGTGGCTGGGCTCCAAGCAGGGAGAAGAGGATCCCTAAAACCGAGGTGGAGATTATCAGCTCGGAGACCCCCATGAGACCCTCAGTTTTCTCTCCTGGGAAAGAGAACAATGTATGAGTGTTATAGCCCGGACACAGGCACCATCACCACAGACAGGAAGGCTGCACAGCTCCAGACAGAGGAGGCAGGTCCCCATCCCATCAGTCAGAGGTGCCCTGTGTTAGGCAGGGAGCATGGAGGGAGCCCTGGCAGCCGAGGCTGGAGAGGCCAAATGGCAGGGAGGGAACAAGGCAGCAGCCAAGGCACAGCACTACCACTCTCCCTGAGTAAACAGCACCAAAGCCCACCCCAGAACAGCATCACACAGACACAGCCAGTGTCCCAGAGTGCAAAGAGCAGACCAGAAAGCAGGCCCATTACCTAGGAGTCCCCCGAAGGTGATGGCAGGAGAGAGAGCAGCAAAGTAGATGAAGAGAACGGCTGCGAGACACTGGCTGTGCAAGGCGTCTCTGATGTCACTGAGGTATTTGGGGTACCTGCGCTTTATGTCCCGAACCAGACCTCCAAAAAATATCCCGGTTCGCTTCAAAGGGTCATCCTCAGCTTCCTCCTCTTCTTCCTCAGCTTTCACTTCACACAGCTCTGGAGGTGCATGGAGGGCAAGGCTTCAGCAAGGAACACAGCTGGGCCCTGGGGCTGTCCCTCTCCCCAGCATCTCACAGAGCAGCACTAGGCTGGTAGGCCCCCTGCAACAGCACATCCCACTGCCTCCAGCTGTCCCCAGCCACCAGAGCTGCCCACAGTCACTGTCCTGCTGCCCTTGCCCCGCTCCCCATTCCCCACTGCAGGAGCCAGGCCCTGCTCACCCTTCTGCCAGGCTCTGGGAGGGGAGGGCCCATTGGTGCACACAGGGCACTAGGCACAAACTTGCCCAAATGTGAATGGAGAGACCTTTGGCTTCCTGAGCAGTGCCCTCCTTCATGGACTTCTGCTCCCTCTCCTTCCTCTTCTTCAGCAGCAACTTCTGGAAGGTGGCAATGGATTTGAGCAAGTCTTTCCCCTCCACCTCTGATGGGGGGATGACAATACTGCAGTCCAAGAACTCGTTGATTGCATTGAGGAGGTCTTGACGATCATCTGCCATGTATGCAGCCTCATGGAAGTGCTGGAAGGGGAAGGGAAAAAGAGAGAGGGAGAAGGCTCAGACCAAGCTTAGACTCAGCTACTGCAGTCTGGAAAGACAATGCTTGCTGTGACCTTTAGAGTAACATTCTCCCCCTCCATCCACTACTCATCTCACTACTGCCACTCTGTGACCCACACTCCTGAATCCCTCCTCCTGTTTTGAGGAAGAAGCTGGTAGAGCCCTAAAAGCATCACAGTGATAAAGCACAAGAACCATGAACTGAGCAGGGAGCATAAGAGACTCTGGGGAGTCTCCATATGGGAGACAGAAAGGGAGTGAGAAAATAGCCATATACAGCATGAGGGAAGCCATGCAAAGGAAACTAGGCAGAAAACGGGAGACATCTCTGAAAGCAAGAGCAGGTTAGCAAGGAAGGACTAAGGAGACCAGGCAGGGAGGTGCTGGCAAACAGGTGGAAGTGCTGCACTGTCTCTGGAACATGCCTCCAGAGAAAAGGCTGGAGGATGATGAATGAGTGAACAGCCTGTAAAGGAGGTAGGGGACAGCTAAGGTCCCTGCAGCACACAGACTCCCTGGAGCCACAGCTTCAATGTAAATGATACTGTGCTCTCTCTACGGCGCCAGGACTGTGTAACCTTGCTGTGGCCAGCCCTGGCTGCAGCAGCTGCCTCTGCTCTTCCACCAAGAGGACCAGAGACTCAAACGAATGAGGTCAGCCCACAAACACAGCACTGAAGCTGGAATGGCACCTCACCTCTTCTGGTGAAAAACACATTCTCAGCTGAGCCCCACACATCTTCAGGGAAGGAATCTTTCAGTCTTGCTGCCTCTAATGAACTTTTTCTCATTGAACCTTTCAGTCTCCAGTTCAGTAAAAGATGTGCAATAGAGGCAGTACAGGAAGGTTTGTTACTTGCTTATAGTTACGTGGCACCAGCAGGAAGGACCTGTGAACCTCTGCTCCTCTAGTGCTGGATATATACAGCAGATGCTCAGATTGTCTCTCCTTTGCATTTAATTCCTTACCAAGGTAATCAATTTCACTGCCATCTAGACAGATGGAAGACTTCTAGCAGTGCACTTGCTTGGCAGAAAAACTTTCCTGCCTCCTCATTTCTCCTATAAGGATGTGCTCCTCTGCATGGATGCCCCAGCCAGGGGACTCAGCTAAAAAGCTTCATCCAAACACCTGAAAACAGTCCCCAGCAACTGCTAGATTTTTTGTTAGTGTGGTCCAGGCCAGACGCCATGGTTACAGGCATCACTTAGCCTCCCCACCTCTCTGTGAAATGTCAACTGAACACCACTCCTCTAACCCTGGGACGTCCTTTTCTCCTGCTTTTACACATGGTCTCTTTCTTCACCCAGCCTAGCACACTCTGTCCCAGGCAAGTAAGTGTCTGTCCTACTCCTTCCTCAGAACTGGAGGATTCAACCTTGGCCAAGCCAGGCTGATCTTAAAAATCCCAGGTGTTCACCCCTGCCTACCCACCTGAGCCCTTGCACAGCTCTCATCTCAGGACTGCCTTCTAAGGAGCCAGCAAAGCTCCCTCACAGCATCACTGCCCATCAGCTCCTCACCTTGTCAGACATGAGGGTGGAGATTGAGCGGCCAATTTCGTGGTAGTCCATGTTGGCCTGGCTAGGTCCCAGCAGCACAAAGATGAATCTGACAGGAATTGGGACCTCCAAGACAGATTCCAGGAAGACGGCCTCATTTAGTCGGACGAAGGCCATGGTTGGCTGCTCCAGAAACTGCACACAACCTACCAGGGGGCAATGTTTGGAGTTAATCATTGGAGTGAGCTGTACTGGGCTGCCTTTAACAGGCAGCAGAGACAGGGGTTTTGGAGGCTCCTACAAGCCCTGCAGTCGTGTACTTTCTCCTGACCACAGACACAGCACTGAACTTCAAGCGAGGACTAATCCAAGTTCTTCAATGATCATTCGTAAGCAGTGCTACTTTCTTTAGCCTCCCAGTTAGTCCATTCTCAATCCCTTACAGATGGGCTCTACTTACACTATAAGGGGCTAAGTTTAAATCAGAAGGTTTTTTCCCACTTATGGAAGGAAACCTCTTACATGTTACTTTTATCAAACAAACTTCTAATCTCATCAAAGAATGAAATCAGGTTTGCTTGACATGACCTATTTCCCATAAACCTTACTGCTTGGCAATAATTACATTCATATTCTTTAGCTCTTCAGTAATTGAATCCCATATTAGCTCTGCCACTCTGCTGGCCGAGAAGGATGTCAGGTTAAACAACCTATAGGAACTGGCTCACTGTTCTCCCTTCCTTGAGCTATGAGCTTTCTCTGTTACCTTGTACCTTCTCTGTATGCCCAAACTACTTTTTTTCAGAGAAAAGTAAGTCAGTGCTCTAAAGACTCATGGGTACAAAATGGACATTTTGTTTTACAATGTCTGCATCTCGTCAGTGCTTGGCATTCTCCTCAGTTCCTAACAGATTGGGAAGTACTCCTGCACCCTCCAGCACACCAGCCGCTTCCTTCACATACCCAGCACAAATGTTTATTGAATACTGGTATTTCACTGGCATTATTACTGATCTTTCTGCCATCTGTGTCCAGCAAAAGCTGTGCTCTGTGTCAGACTGGCAAATCTGGGCCTTCTGAGAGTCAAAGCAAATCCCAAGACACACCCTTAGCTCAGAAACAAGCCAATGTTTAGTTATTTGAGTACTCAAAAGTGCACTTATGAACCTGATTTGGCCTCATTGTGATTAAGCATCAGTTTGGTTGAGCTGACAAGCCCCTTTGCCTGAGCTTTTAATCTGCTGGGTAGACAATGGCATTTACTTTGCTTGTAGTGTAGTTGGGTTTGCTGAGAAGTTAATGCCAGCAAAGTGCCAAGAAGAATATTCTTGCAATCAGAAGGCACCAAGCCCACTCACGCTCAATCCTGCCTGCTCACAGCCCTCCTCTACAGAGAAATATGTCCTGGTAGTGCCACAGTCAATTCCTGAGACCTTGCCACCAGCCAGGCCCTGCTTCTGTCAACTCAAAGCTTGCTGGCACACACAGCCAGCAGCCAACACTGGTCAGGGACAGGCCCAGCTGCTGGCAAGGTGTTAAGAGGCCAGACAGAGCAGCAATGGTCAAAGGGCAGGGTGGTCCTCAGTCCCTCAGGCATCACTCACCTATTTCTGAGCTGCAAAACCAGATTTACTGTGAGCCTGGCAGGACTTCCACCCCAAAGTTGGGCCCCAGCTCCCAGCAGCAGTGTCTATCAACCTCTTTTTTAATTTAGGAAAAGAACTACCCTGGCAGGACATATATTTGCTATACACAAACAGAACATGAACCATCACCAAAGGAGGGAGTGTAGCAGGCTCACTCCCCAGCTGAACATGTATGAGATGACCAAATATCCCTCGGGAGTGAGGGCACAGACCTCTGGTGCCACACCAGGATCTGCACTAGTCACTGCCACCTCTTACCCACAAGGACCACTGTGGCCTCTGCATCTTCAGGGATTTTCTCCATCAGCTTCAAGTATTTACGATGGCCCTCAGAGTTATGAAGATGAGGGTTTTTCTGCCATAAAGAACACAAATAAGTAAGGGTGGAGTCCCTACGCTTTGGTCTCCCTACGCAGCCTTGCACCCCACTGGCACAAATGCAGCTGGGCTTGCCTTGGCTGCACACCCAATGCCTGCTTCACAGCAAGGCACCCTCACAGCAAAGGCCACCCTGCAAGTGCCAGGGCTGCTGCTGCCATTACATGCTCAAGCAGACATCTGCATACAGTCCAAAGCCAAAACTGGGTACCAAAATCATAATGCAGCGACCCGATTCCCAGCGCTCCAGGTGATCCAGGGAGCTCAGTCCTTGCATTACAAGGTTTCCCCATGAAGGGGCTCAGAGGTGGGCACCATGGCCTGCTGTCAGCCAACAGCTGTCCCCAGAGTGTGGAAAAAGACACAGTAACCCCCCCCAGGTCACCCTCACCTCCTTGCACTCGGTCTCGTTGGCCTTGGGGTCAGCCATCTCAATGCGTTCCTCCCCCATGAGGGGCACACATGTGTCTGTGGTGTGGTTGTGATGGTGGTTCCCCACGATGGAGTTCATGCTGGAGCTGGAGTGGTTCCTCGGGAAGAAGCCCTCTTTCTCATCATTGGGATGGCTGAGGGGGAGAGCGGTGGCCATGAGGGGACCTGCCTCCCTTGCCACCTGGGGCTCACAGATAACCCCCGGGCCCTGAGATATCCACCCACCTGTGCTTCAGCAGCAGGGCTCGCAGCACGTTGGCTCGATCTTCTGCCCTGATCTGGTCAGAGATGATCATGGTCTCCACCATGAGGTGAGCAATGCCAGGCAGAGTGGTCTGCTCCAAGTCAAGGAGGACGGCACCTGCCAGCATGAGGGTAAGAGCCCTGCTCCTAGAGTGCAACACTCCCCATTGCATTCACACTCTGGGGACACAACTGTTCCACCAGGAGCCAGGCTTTCGTTGAGGTACAGATTGAGCTGAGAAATGCCCAAGTGCCCCATGTCCTTTCTGTAAACCCTTGCCCCAAGAGAACCCAAAAGCTCCAAGATGCAGTGGTAATTCTGGTATCTCCTTTCATTTCGGTCTCCCACTCTGACCAAACTTGCTGACCACATCAAAGATGGGTCTAAGGCCTGCTGGCCAAGGCACAGCTGGGGGTTGCAGCTTCCATGAGCCTGACACCAGTGAAGCAGAGCATGGAACCAACACAGGCACCCTTGAGCCAATGCAAACCCTGCCAAACAGGCTGCAGATTGTCTGTCTCCACAGACCCTACATGAAGCCTGGACACAAATGCTGTTTCATGTCTCCAGGGAGGGACCTATCAGTGACAGAAGCTATCCAGCAAAACCTGTCCTAGAGCAAGAGGCAAGCCCTGGTCTGCTCTTCCTCACTCACCGTGGGCAATAGTCTTCCTGAGCTCCAACAGACTGCGGAAGGACAGTGAAGCCACATGGGGTTTGCCCCACCTTGCTGTATCCTCCTCCACATCCTCCTCAAACTTGATCCAGCGGGCTGTCTCCCTCCAGTGCATCTCCTGGTTCTTATCCACCACCAGCTCATTCAGCTCCACAAACACCTAGTGTGGATCACAAGGACATGAGATGCATACAGCTCTACCGGCAGCACACAGAAAGCCTCAGCTCTGCTCTCGAGGTACTGCCTGGTCTGATGTGCTACTGGAACAAACCTGCCATGTTTAACCAGAGCTTTACTGCACAGAAGCAGCCAGGATAAATATCACTGACAGCATGGCAGGAGCTTCCATCAGCACAAGGAGCACCAGAAAGCTCCAAGTCACATGGTGTGGGCAGAAAGGAGAAAATAATGCAATGCAGCATCCATTTCTACCAAACTGCTGCAATTTTGTCCTCTACCTTCTTTTTGGTTTTCCCCTAAATTTCCCACACTCTCCAGAGATAGTGATGTTACTGTGCTGCCAACTTCCACAACAACATTACCATTTCTGTGACTTTTAAATGTCTTTCCCAAAGTCAAAGCTTTGTGGTTTCAGGGAAATCTTCCCTTATATTGAAAAAAGTGTATTTTCAGCTCTCACGATAATGGATAATAGCATTAAATGTCACCCTCAAGGTCATGTAAAGGAAACACATTTATCACTTTATAAATTGCATGTTTCTAGTCCTGATTTACAGCTTCTGAACAAGTGTGGGAGGACAGCACATGGATACCTCGTGGGGCTTTCTATCCAACTTCTTCTTCTTCTTCTTTTTCTTGACAGATGGAGTTGATGCTAATTTTTTGCTTGTCCTGGTGATCTGACTCCGAGACGGTTTTTTCATCAGATGCCTCCTCACACCTGGGTTATCTTCAAAGCGGTGGCCTGAAGACACAGGAAAGGAAAAAAGGCCACCAATTTGTCTAGTGGACATACACCATCTGGCAGGGAAACACATCCAAGCACGTCCTTCTCTCATTAACTTAGGCTATCAAAGCCCTGGCAGCTGGAGAACTCACCATCCTCCTCCAGAATTCTGAAGATTCTTTCTGCCTCATTTGCCTACTTTCATGTATTCCAGAGATGTGAGCTTACTTCTCCACAAAGAAGGCTTCCTCCTAGGCTGTGCATACACTCGGGGCTTCATCACAAATGCTTTTACTCATGGTACTCGAACAAGTGGTGTGGGAATCCTCCCCATATTCCCTCAACAAAAAGCAACCTGCAGCCTTGCCTGCAGTTCTGCACCCACACAGCAAAGGCAGGCACCTGGCTGGGCCCCACCTCTTGCACCAGGGGAAGGCCTGGTGCTCAGCAAGCATGAAGGGCAGTGAAAGGGAAGGATATTTAGCTGCTGCTCTGGGAGACATAAGGAAATATTAATGTCTGTTTTATTTAATTGTGTGACGAGACTGTAGGCTAACACTGCAGCCTGGGGCTGGCTCGGGGCTGGCAGTGAAGTCGAGCTGTTGCTCTTCTAGACAATCCGCAGCGCCGCTGTAATGCCCTCAGAAAGGTCTGCCTCAGAGACTGGCTGGCTGAGGAAAAGCCCCACAAAGCCTCTGCAGAGGCTCTAAAGGCTGTCCTACAGACCCATCACTGTGCTGCTGGCTAGCCAGTGCCCACCAAAATGCAGCCACAACCACGCCAGCCTTTTTGAAATGCCAGAGAAACAGCACCAGGAAACAGCCTGCCAGAGAGAATTTCCCTGGACACTACCCAGGGACAGCAAGTGTATCTTTCTCAGCACAGACAACCCACAGGAATGTGGAAACCCTCAGATCCTCATTACAGGATGGGCAGGCTCGCCCAACTAGATTATGGAGTCAGGGCTTTTGCTCAGCTTTGGTCCATTGTGGTTTGCTGGCTGTGCTTGTAAGACAATGCCAAGGTTTTCTCCCTGGCAGAGCAAGGGCAGCTCTCCACTGGTTGGGGGAATATTCTGCCTACATATATCTTTCTGAACTTAGCTTCAAGACCTGCAGCTTTCAGGGTATGAGAGACAGTAAAAAGCACAGGGTTTTAAGTCTGAGTGGTCTCTTTGATGTTGCAGAAAAATATCTGTACACGTCTGGCATGGAAAGACCCACCCGGCATCAGGCCAGGCATACCATGGCCTTGCACCTTGAAAATCTGGGTCGCTAAATTAAATATAAAATGAATCAATACTGAGCCTCAGGGCATTTTCCCCCATTGGCTGCCCTGCTGATGCACGTCTTGCTGATGGCGGGACCCCTCCCTGCTCCACTTACTGCACTGCAATGTCAATAGGAGCCAATAATGGCCCAATAACCACACCGAACGTTTCTGGGAGCCGGGCACGTGTGGGGCTTCCATGGAGTTTCACACGGATTTCTCAGTTCCTGCATAGACAGTAGCCACTTCAGCACACTCAGTATGAGCTCATGCATGAAACAAGCAGTCCACCATGCAGATGATCTTGGTATCTGGCATCTTTGCTCCAATCCCTGCAGCTTGTGATTCTCCTATGCACCCTGGGACTCCTTCTCTCTGTGTCCCTGGAAAACCAGGGCCCAAGTACACTCTACCCAGCAAGACAGAGAACAGCAAGCTTTCCTCTCAACAATAACAACTTATTACACAGTGCTGTTCAACAACAGCCCTAGAATGCATCCACAGGTGTCTAGTATTAGCCAGACAATGGCTGGAGGACAGATAAAAAGCAAGGATCCACATTTCCTGACAGCATCTCCAGTGACTCCCACACTCACTGACAGGGACAGGAATTAGACTGGAATCAGAGTGCTGCATGGTCAGAGAGCATCACTGAAGGCACATCTCCAGAGCCCTACCTACAGTAGGCTATGGAGAGATCTACTTTGCTGCTCTTCCTTGGTAATGTTTGTGGCTATTGAGATGCCAGCTGGGGGATACAACTCACAGAAGCAGGGTGGGCACCTGGTCTTAATTTAGGAGAACCACTGGCTTTGGGAGTCCCATGCAGAACCCAGCTCTGCTCCAGGCTGCCCTACAGAGACCCCTTCTGTGTCCTGTCAGATTGGTGCCTTCCCCAAGGAAAGTCAAGCTCAAGAGAGCACCTAAAAGTCCTTTTTCAGGACAGGATCTTAGACTGAGACCAAAGGGTGATACACTCAGGGCATACATCTGTTCTTCTTGCTTGAAGACAAACTCCCAAGGAGTACTGCTCTTGTTGTAGCTCCTCTACAGTGCTCCCCAAGATCTGAGTGTGAAGACAGTGACAACGTCAGAGGACAGAGAGCAATTCCTATGGTAGCTCCACTACAATGAACTGGTAGGTCACCCTCCCACACAGCATCTCCTACAGTCTCTTCCAGAAGATGGTCTCATCATGTTAGCTTCCACAGTCAGATTTCTTCAGATGAGCAAGTTCCTTTTCCACCAGCTTAATTTGAATATAACAAATATGACTGCAGTGGTTAAAGTCTTCCCTTAAAAATGCCTTTGCTAGCAGGCAATTGCCTTCAATTTACACCTTCCTGTTCCTGTCCTTTCACTTCCCTCCATCCACAAAAAGGAAGACCAGAAAGAGGCATCTGAGTATTTGTATCAGTACTAGAGAGCAACCTGCTATGCTGACATCACAAGGATAATACACACTGACCAGCCACTCTAATGGTTAAGTTACAGCAAGAAAAAAGAGATTTTAAACTTGGACTTTTGAAATATATAAAAAGACACTTAAAACTCAGATTCTTGAAAATTTAAAACTAGACTAAATGGAATGCTAATCAACATACTGTAAGACACAGCCCAGTGCTGGCTTCTGGAAAAAGCTACTGCCCTGTCCTGCACAGAGCCCAAGTCTCTCCTAGATGATGCTAAGTTCACTGTGACAGGGACAGCTCATCCCTGCTGCCAACCAAGTGTCCAGGTCCAGCACTCCCCATGCTCCAAACATTTAAAGGAATGCAAGGAGACCAAGGACTCCATTCTGCTCAAAATATATTCCTCCTGGATCTGAGTTGGGCCTGGAAGAGGCATTGCCATGCAGTAATAGCTGGGCAAGTGGCACTGGCTGAAAGTGAACTGGCTCTGCACAAAATAGACTCTGGTGTCCCGGCCATGTCCAACTCTGCCATACCTCTCTGCAGGATTAATCCACAATGTGGATTCATTATACAATTAAGAGTTTACTGTACAGAGCACCTACAGTATTAGCTGTAGCAATCAATGAACATGTTATGTACTAGAAAGCCCAATTTCCCCACTTTGTAAGTGATGCATTATCACACCTTACAGAGTGATCTGCCCCTTCTACCTGCCCAAGAATATCCATGTTTTCCAAGGTGAACCTGGAACAATTTCTTACACTTTTAATTCACAGTTCATTCAGCCTGGGACAGCTGATGGGACCAATTTGCTCCAGGTTTCTATTTTGAACTTTGCTACTATTATATGCCCTATCAATTTACAGTAACAAGTAGCAGACTTGTTACTGTAACAGCCAGAAGCTAATCCCCACTAGCTGGTCCCTGCAGAAGCACACAGGCAGACATTTTCTCCTGAAGGCTTGTAAAGATGGAACAGATGACAAAGAGAACAGGATGCTGGGACTGAGAGGCAGGGAAAATTAAGTTTTTTGCCCAAGATCAAACAAGTCTGCAGCAGAGGCAGAAACTGAACCAAGACAACCTGAGCTCCAGTTACAATCACCCTGCTTTCCCACTCCTCTGTGTTAAGCTGTTCAGTGGGCTAGTTCTGGGACACCACCCTCCCATGTGCACTCCTAAAATCCCTTGAAAAATTAACAGATGATCCAGATGAGGACATTTGCACAACCACCCATGAGCCATGGCTATCAACAGTACCACTCCCAATGTGGGACACCTTTTAGCATCATGTACCAAGGAAGGACCCCTGCGAGAGATGGGAGTGAGGGTCTGGTCACCCACCTCACGACCTCTGAGACAGCTCAGAGATTGCTCTGCAAGGGATGTGAAGGTACAGAAACAGATGCAGAGAACAGGAAGGCATTCTTGACTCTCAAGATTCCTATTCTCTCCTTCCCTGCTTTTCCTACTCTTGCTTCCTTTCTTCCTCTTTTCTCCCATCCAGGGACCCCAGCCTAGGGATGAGCTAGTTTCACAGCTCAAGCATGCAGATACAAAGACTAGGTTATTTTTTTTCCTTTGGGCAATTAGGCTACGGTGCAGAGCTAGAACCTGATACCCACCTCCGCTGTCAGATCCGCACCTCGACTCAAATTCCAGCAAAAAGAGCAGCAGCACACTGTCACCTTGTGCTACAAATGGAAGGGGAAATCTCTTTGTCCTTATACACACCTCAGAGCAGCTGCTTTTTCTCTGCATGGGCCACATCCTGATAAGCAGTAACAGCAAGATGCAGCTGCCTCTGGAGCTGCTCGAGTGAGACACACACAGGAAAGCACCTCAGCACTACAACACAGATTGGTACTAAGACCTCACACAGACACACAGGCATCAGGCAGCTCCTCTGGTGTCCCCAGACACACAGTGGAGCAGACTGTACTTTCTCTAAACCAGAAGACCAACCTGACATGGAGAGGGTACAGACAACAAACACAGGAGGGGGTTATGCACTGTAGCAGGGGGTTCTGATCTACAGCTGCAACCATGGGGTCACTGCTGTGGTACTTACAGGTGGGCTCCCCGCCTGGGTAGCCCAGATGGTTTCTGATGGCCTCCCATAAATCATAGTCTTCAAAATTGAAAGCAAATTCATCAAAGTCTTCATAGCCGAGTGAGTTGCGAATACAGGTGCTTAACACTACCTCCGGGCTGCTGCCCCCTTCTGATTCCTTTGGCTCCTCTCTCTCTTGAAGGGTTGTCATGTTGTCCTTGTGAAGGTCAGGGGTCAGGTGTCATGAAGGACACGCCTTCAGATGAGGAGCCAGGACAGCCAGGCTGACGTGTGGAAAGCAAGCTGCCCCCCTGGGGGGGCTCACCACAGCCCCGGGGCCAGCCCCAGAGCCGCGCTCCCCTGCTCACGGGGCATGAAGGTGCCGGCTGAGCAGCCCCGAGGACTGACGAGTTCCAGGAAGACTGGCTCCACCCAGGGATGCTTCTGTGGGGGCTGCCCCCCAGCTCCTCCAGAGCAGGGTCCTCGCTTTTCCGTGGGGTCTTGTGCCAGCTGCCCAGGGATGCAGCCCGTGGCCCGGGCACAGCCAGGCTGCATGTGCAGCACCGCTTTCCTCCCTCACTCCCCTCTGGTGTCTCCCTCCCTCTCCAGCCTGCAGAGCAACCTATTGAATTCTCCATGTCCTCAGGCCCGGAGCGTGCATTTCCATGACGTCTCTTGTCTCTGTCCTCGTGCCACGCACAGGGGCAGTCCCCCTCTGAGGCGCTCCAGAGGAGGCAGCTGCCTCTGCCAGGAGAGCAGAGGAGAGGGGAGGCTCCTCACCTCAGGTTTTCTGCAATAGCAGAGCTGGCAGCGTGTCACACAGAGGGCTGATCGCTGGGAAAGTGTGTCAGGAGAGGAGAGAGCTGGGTCTCAGGGAATTGCTGGAAACCCTGAACTGGAGAGGACAGGGGTCTGGGTGGTGGAGCAGGCATCCATGGGGTAGGTGGGAGTAGAGATGCTGAAAACACAAGGATCAGCACTGTGGACAATACAAAGCTGACAGAGATGAGACACTGCTGGAAAAGAAGGATCTGGGGAACAGGAAGGTGAGGACCAGGTCCTGTGGCAGGCTGAAGAGCATGCCTGAGGCTGCTAGGGGAGAGCAAGAGAAGCACAGGACAAAGGGACACACGCACTGGTAACGCGGGGAGTGTTGTAAAGCCTCACTTTTCATGCCATCCAAGTCAGCAGACGCCAGCATCTGGGCCTCGGCCTCGTCGGTGGGGACGCGCTGGTAGGCCGCGCTCTCCAGGGTGGTCATGCTGCCGATGCACATCCTCTCCTTCAAGTCATAGGTCACCCGCTGTCCACTCGCCACCTGGCCCCAGGCCTTGCGCTTCTCCCACCCGCGCGACAGACGCTCTCGAGGCCCGGGGGGGCTGCAGGAACCAAAGAGACTGACAGTAGTAAGCAGGGTGAATGAGGATGGCCAGTGGCCTCAGGGGCTGGGGTCCCATGGCCCAGCCCTGACCAGCAAGCCCCTGAGAGAGAGCAGGGCCAGCAGTCATCTCCTGCAAAACCTGAAGGCTGCTCCTTCTGCTCCTCCTCTTCCCTACCACAGAGTGGGACCAGCTTGTGCCCAGTACCAGGGACCTACCCCTGAGTCAATGGCCTCATGGTCCCCTCCTGGGGCTTCCCAGCTTGCAGCTCAGCAGGACAGCACAAGTTAGCTGGGAGGAAGGGTACTCCAGGTGTGCAGCCCAGTGCCTCTAACCCTGCACTGTGGGGATCCCGTGCACCCAGGGAGGTTGCAGGAGTCCCATGGAATCACCATCCCACCAGAGAGCAGCCCTGTTGCTCACAGATGCTCTCCCTCTGGGGCCCATGTCCCTTCTGACTCATCAGGCAAGTTCAGGCTAATCACAGCCACTGCCCCAGGGGACAGACTCTGTGCAGTGACCTTGAGCCAGGGAGAGCAGCAGGCAGCCTGGCACCGCTCACCTACCTGTGGAGAGAGGCAGGGCCCTTGTCCTGCAGCAGGTCAGCAAAGCGAGGCATGGGGGACAGGATGCCACACTCCTCCTCCACGTGGAACTGCGCGGGAGCCGCAGTGCTGCTGGACTCCTCCTCATCGCTGCCAACGGTGAACTGCAGAGACAACAGTCCTGACAGCAAGAGCTGGGCAGACAGCCTGCACCCCAATCCTTGGCACACAGATGCTCCCCAAAATGGGCCACAATGGCTTTCCCCACATGCCCCATACCCTGGCACTGGTCATATTGAGCCCTCCACTGTACTATAAAACTTAAGAACAGACACACTGATCTTCCCCCATGGGTACTGCAGCCCCAAAATGCTCATGCACACCCACCCCTGCATCCACACCAAGCAATGACTTACCTGTCACTGTCCACCTCTACTAGGCAAGGACAAAAACACTCTTCCCACAATACTGCACAGCTAGAACTTCTTATCCCTGAGCAGCTTACTTGCTGGCACCCTCCTACCACCTCCCTCCAGACTCCAAGCCCCATCCACATAGGCATGTCCTGGCCTTGCCTTTGGTTTGCTTGGGGACTCCAGCTTAGGGGATGTGTCCTTCCCACGAGCTTCAGCCTCAGATTCAGCAGAGATTTCTTTCTCCTGGACCTCCTCTGCCTCAGATTCTCCTTCTTCCTCTTCTTCTTCTTCCTCTTCTTCCTCCTCTTCTCCCTCCTCGTCCTCTTCCTGGATGGTGGGGGTCACCTCTGAGGGAGGTATTGAGGTTTTCTTCTTTTTCCTTCTCCTTTTTTTCCTCCTGCTGGCACGGGGTGGCCTCTTTTGGAACTTGAGGGCAGAAGGGAGGTGAGTGGAAAGGGGATGATGGATGTGGTGCGAGGTTTGGCGGTGGACTGAGAGAGAAAAAGAGAGTCAGGGGCAGGAAAAGGCTGGGAGGAACCTGCCAGGCGCCCCTCCAGGAAACAGCATGGTCTGAAGATCAAGGGCCAGGAAGGGCAAGGAGAGCCACCAGCCCACAGGGACATAGCAAAGCTCTTTCAGTGATGCAGCAGGCTGTGTCCAGCCTGGGATAGGTGGGGACACAGCCCCTGTGCAATGCCAAACCACCCCAACACAGCTCTACTGCCCTGGGGAAGGCAGCACTCTCCCTGTGCTGCCAAAAGCCATTTGCATGACTGTGCAGAGCTGCAGTGACCTGCCATGGGCAACATCCCCTTCCTAAACATGGGGTAATGTTTCTTGCATCCTCAAACAAGCATAATTTGCGCCCTTTACAAACTTTTTAGGGACATTAGTTAGTGGTTAGGCCATGGCTTAGTGGTGGACTTGGTGTTAGGTTTACAGTTGGACTTGATGATCTTAGAAGACTTTTCCATCCTAAATTAGAATGATTTCTTTTCTGCATAATGTTTATTTGAGTTGAATAGATGTAGCTTATTTATCCCCCAGGCTTTGAAGAAAGTTCCTCCTACACAGCCACAGGAACAACAGTGCAGAAGTAACCTAAGTCCAAATCCCAGGTACTTCGAGGGCATGTGTTGTACCAGCCTCTGAAATGCCAGTTCAGTTAGGAGGCTGTCTTTTAAAAACCAGGGTAAAGAAACAGGGCAGAAGGACTTTTCTTTAAACTAATCTACAAAGAAAAATTCATACAGACTTGACCTGGGTGTCATGGGAATTACAGAATGAGAAGAAATTAAGGGCACTTCTGAGCCTTCACTCCAAAACAAAGGCAACGCACCAGGCAGGAAAGAGGGTAAGCTCAGCATCCCACTGTGAGAGAAAGAGAAGCCATTGCTGCCAGGGCTAGCTGCAGGCACAAAGCCTCCCACGGACAGTCTGCAGGATGCACAGGTCCTGGGGCTGCACCCGGGGAGGCTGAAATCAAGGGGGCACTGGCCACTTGGCAAGGGGGTGGTGCTCGGCAGCTCTTCCTGAGCAATTGTTTCCAGACAGTTTAAATTTGGTTCCTTCCCACCTTTCCTGTGACATGGCAGCAAAATCTGTTTATAGTGAAAACTACCTTCAAAGGACATTTTCAATGTAGGCTGTAACCTTCTCCCTGGGAGAGCCAGGCAGGTTCATTGTTCTGCTGTCATGTTTCCTTTCCTTTGGTTTCTCAAGTCTTTTCTCCATTGTTTCCCCCCTTGGGAACAGCAGGGATATTTCACACATCCCCCTGGTTCAGAAGAAACAGCTTGTGGCAAGATTAGAGGAGATTTAGAATGGTCAGATATCTGCACAGTGGAAATAGTTTGGAATAGTTTTTCTCTCAAAAGTGTTTTTTCTTTGACTTAACTGGGTGTACCCTATTTCATTCACAAGATGTGGAAGACAGACCCTCTTGTCCTGCTGCTCTACTTCCATAGCATGCCACAGGTAGGTCAGGCACGAATTTCTAATATAAGAAGCAAGGAAGACCTCAACTGTACACACGTTGCTCCTTCAACAGCACAAAGCTGCTGATGAGGACACAGCCCATCTTTCCCTTCTGGCTTGGTCACCTCAGTCCAAGACAGAAACCTTTATGTTTTGGATCAGAAGGAAACTGAAGCCTTGGGCTGCAGGGAAGGGCAGTGATGGTGTGTGATCTGGCACAGAAGAGGGGAACACTGCTCTTCTCTTCACCCCTGCACTCAGCCCTTCTCAGGTCAACTAATCACTTCTCCACAGAGGTGGCCTGGAGGTAGGAAAAACACACCTCTCCAAAACACAAAAGCATTCATACTTCCCTCTTCTTCCTCCTTGTTTTCCTGTGCATCCAGTCCCTTCCCTCCCTCCCTGCTCCCTTCCCTGAACTGCCTGTCTTTATGGAAAGTTACTGCCAAACTAGTGTCCCAGATGTTTGATTACATTTCTTGGTGAACTTGATACAAGAGATATGAAATAGTAATTTAAATAGGGAGCCCAGAAGGAAGAGCCTACATATTAGGAATTCTTGGCTTTGACTAGAGCAGGAAAAATTTCTAAGCCCAGAGAACATTCACCTCTATGGGCTGGTATGTTATCTTTAAAAGTCTAATGACCTAACCAGATTTTCCAGCTTTATATACAAACTGCATAAAACTTTTGATAACCAGGGTTGATGTAGCCCTAGACAACAGAAATACATCACGGGTTCAGAGGAAAACAAGCTTGGTTCTGACAAAAGAAAAATAATTCTCCTATTAATAAGGGAAAAAACCGCAACCCCAAACAGTACAAATCTCTAGTTAAAATTTTCCAAAAGCTTCTGCCATGCATGCTCAAGCAGATCATCCATGTCCTCCAAGCCAACCCGCAGACCTGTGCACACAGGCAGAGCTGCTGAGCAGGTAGGTCCTACGGGCACAGGACAGGAATTCAACCACAGCAAAGCTTTCAGCACCTTGCAGCCATGTGCACGAGTGACTGTGAGCCCAGATGGGAAGTGTTATTTGAATGGAGCCTCTGTAGAGAAATGACACAGGCAAAAAAACCAGCAGCTGAGGTGCACTACAGTAATAGACTTTTACCAGCAAGCTTTTATAACAGCCATTGGAAATGAGTGGCCAAGCAGAAAACAGCCTGGTGATGTACTTGGGACATAATGTTCCCAAGGTTGTAGCTCATCAAAGCCAAGCTGGAAAAGAAGCACTATGCGACTGTGGAGAGCCACAGACTGGGAAAATCTCCCAACCACTGCTACGTGTCTGCCACACAAACAGGCTCCTGGACGGGGGCCTCTTCCTGCCCTTCACTGCTGTTACTACAAAGTAACATAACCCACCTACACCAGGCAACAGCTTATGGTCACTCCTGTCAGTACATTCTCATTTAACACCCAAAGTGACTTTGGGCAGACCAGTTGCCTTCATCATGAAAGAGCAGATAGAGGAATAGATATGCTACTCAGATAAATTCAGGTGAGATAACTACAGCACTTTAAATTCACACTCCATTTTTATTTTGCAGTTCCTTTCTTTGATCAGATAAGCCCAGTGGATTCTTGAGTGTTATTTAGAAATATACAGGCATGTCTGACTGGAGCCATCTGCTTTCAGACTGGGGAGGACAGCCTGGCTTCTGGTCACGTTTGGATGTTTCTTGGCAGCCACATGGAAGAAAAATTGCTTTAAAACTGGAAAATCCAACTTAGGGAAGTAGCTGCAGAGGTCTCAGAGACTGGTCTAGGAGGTGAAGGAACACCCTGGGCTGAGCTACGGCTGCTGGGTGGGCTGTGCAGTAGCTATGCCTATGGAGACAGAGAAAACAGGAACAGACTGGGAACAGGCCGTGGGCACTGGTGCTAAACTGTGTGTACATAGCACCTTGGGAACGCTCTGGAGGAAGGAAGTGAATGGCAGGCTAATACAATCTGCAGTCCTGGCACAAGGCTGCAGAGCACGTGGGACCGAGCGAGGGCTGGTGGTGAGGTTGGAAGGGGTACAACGTTTCAAAACCTACATACATTCAAAATCTCTCTCACTGTAGCTGCGACTTTGCTTCTCCAGATTGCTTGATGCTGACTTGCTTATCAGGTCCCCAAATCTCTCGATTGACAAAGTCTTATCCAAGTCCTCATCGTCCTCGGCACCAGGAGAGGCTTTCTCTGCGTCATCTCTGCCCTGCACAGAAACCGCCAGTAAGAATCAAACACGGCAGACCCCTAAAGCCCTCCGGATCCTCCTGCCCTTCCAACAGTAACTGCTTGCTAAGGAGCACCAGGCTCCACACAACAGGCCTGGGGCACAGTGTCTCACACAAAGGCACAGCTCTGCTCAAAATCAAGTGCCAGAACAGACCATCAAGCTCCAAGGCACACTCTGCAGACACTAAGGTATCTGCAGGGATACCTTAGCAGTCCTCCACACCTCTCTTGAGTGGCAGGTATCAAGGGAATATGCCAGTGCCTGTTTTTCCCATTAGAGGAAATGCGTAGCTTTTGTTTGGCTGGAATTTCTCTCTCCTCACATTTAACTGCTGCTCTCTGGCCTCCCTTTTGCCCAGTCTGCCATCTCTCTCATTCTTAGACTTCCTCTGTATTTCCTCTGGGGAGACAGCATCCCTGCTCTGGTGAGTTGCCATTGGGTCAGTGACCACCCTGTGCCTTCCCACCTCCCCTCCAAAAATCTAGAGTCTCCCCGTTCCTCTTGGATGCCTTCTTCAGGCTTTTCTGCCCATTTTCCTCCTGTTTCAGGCAATGGGAACCTCTCTGCCTTTTGCTGGTGGAAGTGCCCTGACATGAGCATCACCAGGTGCCCGCTGGCCTTCCTTTCTTTCTTTCTTTCTTTCTGAGCAGCTGCAGCTGGTAAAATTTTCCATCAATATAGCTGAAATGCCAGCGTGGAGCTGTTGTGGACTCCCGTGTTTCCATGGAAACAGGAGGAGGCCCAACTGTGACAAATCTGCTAGGCAGAAAGAGGGAGCAAGGCAGCTTTACTGAGAGATCCCTCTCCTCGCATCCCTGTTCTTAGCTGGGGCCTAGGAGCAGCTTTGTGTCTGTGGGTGCGACTGCTTCTCCTCTCACCTTAGCACAGGTGTCCCAAGCCCAGCCTGAACAGGCAGAGTCTGTTTTCAAGCTGCTCAGCTCCTCCTGTCACTTGTGTACCCTACCCAATGGCACGTGAAGGCACAGGGGCCTCACAGAGCAATCTCTGGCCTTTTCTGGGCCACAGTTTGCTGTCTGTGTGGAGAGGATCCGGGCTCATGGGCAGCCCCGGGGCACACTTTGTGCAGACTGTCCCCAGTAAATGCAGGCTGTGTCTCCTACTGCAGCACGCTGCCAGGACACAGCCCTGCTCTCAGCCAGCAGGAGCACGGTCCCTGGGGAAGAGACAGCCCCGCTGCTGCTGCTGCTGCTGCTGCTGCTGGATTCCCACCTCACCTGCTGCAAGTCGATGAAGACATCTCCTACGGGAGGGGACTCTCCAGCTGCCATTTTGGTTCAGGACCTAAGGGCCTGGGCAAAATATCAACCCTTCTCTTTCACCGGCAGGCACCCAGCAAACCTGGAGAGTGGCATAACCTGTGGAGAGAGGGCAGGACAAGGGAATGTCGTGGGAGACTGCTGGCCACTGCCCTCAAGCCCCTGGCTCCTGATCCAGAGGTCACCTCACCAGCCCCTGGAGAGCCTCCCTGGCATCACTAGGACAGGCCTGTCCCCAGTAGTGTGCAGGGGCAAGTGGCCCAGCCCACGCTGCTTTGGCCACCAGCTCCAGCTGATCATGGATAGATGGGATCCTGTCCTTCTCTGGAAGGTCAGAGGGGCCAGTGGAGACACCAGCTATATATAGCTCCTGCATGGGCTGTGCAGGAGAAAGAAAAGCTTGCTGCTCAGCCACCTCTACAGCAGCACACCAGTGCAAAGTTGGGGTGTGACTGGCCACCAGGGACAGAAAAAGTCAGAGAGATCAGGTGCTGGGAGTACAGGCCAGGAGCAGGCAGCAGAGTGGTCCTGTGGCACCTAGCTTTAACTGGACAGATCCCAAAAAAGGCCAGAAGGAACCACAGAGAGCTGTGCAGACCACAGAGATAGGACAAGGACAGACAGTTCATCATCCAAACACCACACACAAAACAATACATGTTACAGGCAAAGAGACCAAGGCTGCAGATCTGTGCCCTGTCAGCACTGGCAGGAGTAAAGAACACACAGGTCTCTGAGGACAGCACAAAGGAACAATCTGCTCAATATCCAGCTACAGGTGAGGAAGGCAAAGAGGTGCTACGCTTGACAAGGACTAGGATGCAGACTAACACAGAAACACCTCTGGTCAAACCATCTACAGCAGCAGCACAGCCTAAACAGCATGGGCTGCACCCCAAGAACTGGAGATGGTACAGAGATTGGCACTAGGAAGACACTGATCCCAAAAAACTCATCTGAAGCAGAAGATGTAAGCATATACACGGTGATTTGGGCACAGGGAGAAGCAAAGTGTTCTCAGCTCACAGCACAAGAAAAGGGACATTCGTTAAAACTACAAGGGTAGAATACAAATTAATTCAAAATTGACAAAATGGTTTTTTTTCAGTGATGTCATCAAGGAGCAAAACATTGCAATGTCAGAGGATAGCTTGGCCATCTCTCTGGTAACGAGCTGTATTTACGACAAAGAAAATCAAGAGAAATTAACCCCATCTTTCAGAACAAGCTATTCTCCAGCTATGAAAGCTTTCGAGTCAGTATTATAGCCTATGTCCTGGCTATCTGCTGAGGGGTTTCTTACTATCTCATCTGAAGTACCTAGCACGGACACTGTTCAAGACAGGTGACTAAAACACTAAAGAGTGTCTAAGGATGAAAGCAGTAAGGCCACTTCATCATCCCTTCTATCTTTGAAGATCTCCAGAAGGTCTAGAGTCTGCTTACTCTGCATCCATGAAAAGTTTATTCAAACCAAAAATCTGTAAGGCAAGATCTGGTCATCTGTAAGGCAAGATTTTGAGGAGCTAATCTGACCACTGATGAAGGATGTTCCTTTGCTTTACATTCCTAATTATCAGGAACAAGGCAAAGCATAATGGAAGAAACCCCTGAAACACCTTCATTGGACTCATCACTAAGCTCATCCTCAGTGAGACCTCAACAGCTCAAGAGAAATAGGCTGCAAAGACAGACATCTAAATAGCAAATGAAACATCCAGGCCATCCTTTTAGTAGGAGACATGATAGAGAAAAGGTTAATATGTGTCTTTTTAACTTTTTTTTAAATTTAATTCAATAAAAGGGTATAATTCCATGAAAACAAGCAGCAGTACTTTTGGAACTGAAGGCAGGGAACATTTTATTCCTGTGGGAAGAGCTGGCAGGGGGAACCTCACTTCGCAGGGCCATGGCATCACCATGCCCAAAGAAAGGATTGGACATTTTTAAGGAGCAGAACATTCACAGCTACAGAGTGACAGCAAAAACATGTTGCAAGGACTATAACTTAAGGAGTAAAAAAATAATGGAGCTTTGGACAGCAGCTCCTGTAGAGGCAGAATGGTAAAGGTAATTTAACAAAAGAAATGCTACTGCTGAGCTTCACCTCTGTGCCACTAACATGCCTTGTGGGGCCTTTGAAGTAAACTAAAACTATCAGCAGGGCTGTGAAGCAATGTGCTTTGTTTCAGGGCAACCTTAGGGATGTCTGAAGAAAAGCAGAGGCTCCAGGGGCATTTTGTGCTCTGGGAGGGAGGAAACCCACACCCTGGAGAACTTCTGGGTGCAGCATATTCTGCTGGCACCAGCTTTCTAAGATGTTATACTGAGTTTAAAACTACAGCCCAACTGCCTAAACAAAGTGAAAAGGGAGGGAAAATCCAGCACCTAGTCTTTCTTTATCCATCACAGCAGCACATTCAGAATTATGCTGAAGCCATCACTCTAATAAGGCTGAACAGCTAAAACCCAGACAGTTTTAGTAACAGTAAGAGAGCCCTGGGGACGCGCTTTGAAATTTCAGAGGGACTGGGAGATACCCACGGCATTTCCATCAATGAAAGCAGGATGTGATGTGTGGGCACCTGAAGCCGGCAGGACTTGGGACCCAACTGTTGGAAGGCTCTGATGCTTTGGGGACATCTCATCTCGATGCTTTGGGGACCTCATCCTCTGATGCTCTGGGGACCTCTCATCCTCGCCTGCTCTCCTGAGAGAGGAGGTGAAGATGAGAGGTGTGTTCTCCTATTCTAACCCGACCGGCTCTCCCGTTCCTAAGGAATGGAGAGCCCTGAAAGCACGGCTGCTCCCCTTCGGCACATTCACGGCCGTCCACGGCCACTAGAGGCCACTTGCCCCTTACTTTGTGCCACCTCTGGAGGAAGGTGGGATGGAAACCTACGGGATCCTGCCTGGCGTTTCTACCACCCTCAACAGATGGAGTTCGGAGAAGAGCAACATTTTGCCAGTGGGCCAGAGGGATTGATTTATAAGGAAAGGTTAGGAGCTAATTTTATCTAGCACAATATGGGATGACTAAGATGGGGATGGAACAAACCAGCAGTCTGGAAAGATCTGAAGGGTGTAAAACACAACTAAAGATTTTTTTTTTTGTCAGGCAGCCCTTCATAAAGAGACTTAAGGATAGGTTAAAATTTAAAATAGAAACTTAAAAAGAGTATCAGGGAGAATTCTGCTAATAAGCATCATGCTGAAGTGCCCAGACTTCCCATTTTATCTTGTGCTCTTCTTGTGGCAACCCATCACTGCCTGGGTTGCCACAAGAAGAGCACAAGATAAAATGGGAAACTAAAAAAACAAACACCACTAAAGAAAAGCAAGTGACTGATACCTTCATCCTACTGTATCTCCTGGTTATGGGGAGTACGTGATTCAGCATTCCCGCTAGAAGTAATTTTCAGTAATAGAAGCATCATGCCAGCAGGCCAGATTCGAAGGGAGGCCAGAAAAATCCACAGCCTGCCAACCTGTGTGCACTCACACATCCCCACTCTCTCCACAAGCACATCAGGAAACAGAACTGGCTCACACAAATCACCATACCCTGTACTGACCATTGTACTGACCATCTAGGCTTAAGGGATTCTGGAGGAAAGTGAGCAGGCATGTCCCTGCAATGCTGGCAGCTACAGCATCTCCCACATGTTGCTCACAGGGACTCCAGCGGGGCTCCCCCTCATCCCCAAAGGCTGCTTCACAGCGCCAGTGCTTCCCTGTTTTGCTGAGAAAAACGCAATTTGGCACATCTTTGAGGGCCGAGCGAGCAGTTCACGCTGTCCCTTTGCAATAAGGATGAGTCAGTAACGCTACAGGCAGGCTGCCCCAGCTCCGTGGGCAAGGGGCTGCACGGAGACACCATCAGGGTCCACATCCATCTCCACAGCTCTTCCTTAATCCCTCGGCCACTGCCTGAGAATAATTTAGCTGTGGAGTGTCTAGACTAGGAATGGATGTTAAGATAGGGATAAAGCCACAGAGGCAAAGCTGGTTTGAGGACAGGGGAGGAGAAGGGACTCTGGCTGATAGACACAGACAGGAAGAGCTCACAAAGGAGAAGGATTAGAGGACTTGGAAGATTTTGCTGGGAAGAAATACTGATGTGCATGCCCACGGAGAAAAGGAGCAGGAGGGGTGCTGCTGCATACATCAAAGCATTTGGATGCTACTGTGACACTCACAGCCTCAAAGCCAAACAAAACAGGAGTGGGCTGCGCTGCCCCTACCTCTCCTCTGTCATGGCCGAAGAGCAAGACACACACACCAGAATGAAAAGGAAACATGTAAGACAGTAAACACACAAAGTTTTGGGGCATGAAGGTTTTAACCTGTGGATCTCTCTCCCACATGGCTATGTTGAAATTTGTATTATCATATAAACACTTTAGAAGGCTTAAATATTTCAGTGAATCCTGTACTGCACTGAACTACCCTGCATGAACCATCACAGCCGTTCACTCCTGATGCACCGTCTGTTCCGTGACTCTCCCTCACAACAGGCCCTCCATAGGGTACCAGACGGGACGGAGCCTGCACGGTCCACAGACACATAAACGAACACACGGAACAAAATTCACTCCAGAACCAAGTGCCAACACCAGACAGTAACAATAAGCCACCCCTCCACTGGACGTACGGACGGCTCTGACAGACACACGCACAGTCGGGGAAGGAAAGGGACACAGACAGCCACCGGGGTCACCGCACCCCGTCCGTGCCGTGCCGTGCCAGCCCGCACGGTGCGGAGCGCGGGACTGCTCCAAGCCGCGCCGCATCAGCCCCCAGCACCGCGCTGCGTGCCGTGCCGTGCCGTGCCGTGCCCCGTGCCGTGCCCCGTGCCGTGCACCGCCCCGCTCCGTGCCATGCCATGCACCATGCCCCGCACCGGCAGCCACCCGCACCGCGCCACGCACCGTGCAGCACCGGAGCGCTCCGCAGACGGGCCGGGGCAGGGCAGCCGGGCGGAGCTGCTGCAGCCGGGGCAGCGCCGCAAGGACAACCCACCCCCCGCTCCCTCCGGCCCGTACCTCGCACCGCCGGAGCAGGAGAGCCGCCCGCCGCCGCCGCCGCCGCGCCGCGCCCCGGCCCCGCCGCCGCGCTCCGCCCGACACGTGCCGTGCCGCGCCGCGCCGGCGGCGGGCGGCGCTGCTCCCCGGCCTCCCGCCGGCCCGGCCCGCTCCGCGCCCGGCGCCGCCGCTGCCGGGCCTCCGCCGCTTACCGGGGGGGCTGCGGGGCGGCGGCGCGGGGCGGCGGCGGGGCGGGGGCCGGGGGGCGAGGGCCCCGCCGAGCGGGAGGGGGACGCCGGGGCGGGCTCCATGGCAACCGGATGTGAGCGGCGGCCGCCTCGCTGGTGCGGCGGAAGGGCGCGCCTCGGCGGTAACGCGGAAGAGCGGCGGAGGGAGCGGCCGCGCCGGGCCGTGCCGAACCGGGCCGGGCCGGGGTCGCCTCGGCCTCCCCGCGGCAGATGGCGGCGGCGGAGACGCTGGTGCGCGGCCTGGCGCGGCTGCTGCAGGACGCCGGTGAGCGGCGGCCGCCGCGGGCCGTGCCGGGCCGGGTCGGGTCAGTGCCCCCGGTGCGCGGACACTCACGGCCTGGCCCGGCCTCTCCCTGTCCTGCAGGGGACCTCGTCCTGGACGGCTCCAGCACGCTGACGCTGCTCACCTCCACCCTGCAGCACCTCACGCAGGTCTTCGAACAGCACCTGGGCTCCCGCAACCAGAACCGCGGCTTCGTGGCGCTGCCCTCGCACCCGGCCGAGACAGCCGCCATCCTCCAGGCGCAGTTCCTCTTCGACGTGCTGCAGAAGACCCACTCTCTGAAGGTCCGTGCACAGCGGGGCCGGGGTGCTGCAGGCTCAGCTCCAGGGCGGCCTCCTCGGGCGCCCATTGTCCCCGCCGGACGGGCAGGCTCCGTGGGTCAGAGCGCTCTCCCAGGGCTCCTGCGTGGAGTCATCACTTAGCGCGATAGTCTGTAGCTGCTCACCTCGGGTCAGCCGCGCAACTCAGCAAAAGTTTCTCAGAGTTAAAAACGGGGGCAGCAGGAGTTAATGAAGTTCTGAGCTTGGTAAGGTGTTGTCATTGCTGGGGAAATTATTATTTCTTGAAGGGCTTGAGCAATTCAGGCAGTATCTGGCACCTGAGCCCAGCTGAGTGCTCCCGGAGTGATGATTGATGTGCCCAAGACAGCAGAGCCAGGGAACTTGAGCAGAGGGGTCAGATGCTGTACACACTCTGAGGCTGCTGCTTACTTCGGCAGCCTGGACAGTGGTTCTGGTTGATCAGTTTCACAGCACAGGATAGTTCTAGTAGCATATTGTCATTAATTTTAACAATAAAGAGGCTGTAGTAAAGATAAAACTGTAGATCAAGAAATTCTTCAGAGAGGTTTTTGAAAGGCGGCATGTGCAATGATGCTGCACATGATTCTACTCAGCACTGAGACATGCTGGGTGGGTAGTAGAGGTGAAAAGAGCCTGTAAGGGGAAGAGGCATTAACAGCTGTTTTGGATTCTACAGTGGGACTCCAAAGGTATTGCGGCTGAGGACTAAAATCTGTGACATCTTTAAAAACCTGTTTTTCCTGTGAGAGTGGAGCGGTATCAGAATTGTGTTGGGAGGATCTTGTAACAGTGTAGTGAGTGGGGAGATTAGAGTGGAGCTCAGAGTCTGTCTAGAAACATGGGTCTTCTGGCAGGAGGAGGCAGGGAGGGACGCTGCAGTCAGGAGGATGTTGTGGTGAGTGCTCCTGTTCACTAGAAAATGTGCTCTCTCTGCAACAAGCTTCTCAAGAAGGGGAAGCTGCCCATTGATGTCTGGTAATTGGTTTACTTGGAGAAGCTAATAATTTATATCAGCCTGATAGATTTTTAAGACAGTGGAGGGAGAGGAGATGATCAAGACACACAGCAAGAATGGCATCTGAAATAAACTTTGCTAGAGCTGGTCATTATGGCATGCCAGTGCAAGCTCCCCTTACAAATGCTCTTGTCCAACGTGCAGCATTAGTGCTGGCAGGCAGTGGGCAGTGATTCATTCCTGGCAGGGCTGTAGCCGTGGAAGCAGTGGTGGTGGTGAGGCCTTAGGATGTCTGCTCTGCATCTGATGAGTCACTTCTGAGTGAATGTAACTGGTAGAGATGGTCTTTCTGGTTGTACCTTGGTGCCTACAGTGGAAGTGGTAACTGCTTCATTACTTTCAGTAGCAGCCAGAAATACTGTTTAAGCACTGTCGTTAGAAGGTGGTTTTAATAAGCTGCTTTATGGTACATGGACACAGCCCAACTGCCCTGTGATGAAAGGACCTGTGGCTGTACTGCAGAATACAAAGAGGAGGTTTGCAGGCACCTCAGTCTAACACTAACAGTGCCTTGGAGACCAGCTCTGTTTTCCATTCTATCTGCTTGTGATTTGCCTTATTTGGCCTCTTGTGGTAAAATGCTCATGCACACCTCCCACCAGAGTGCTAGTTCTACTCAGCTGCTTGATAAACATACCTCCAGCAGTTAGTTTTGTCTTTAGTAGATTTGCTGGTTGTGGCTGATGAGGAATCCAGCTGTCAGACCTCCCAGTGTTGCTGAAAGTGTAGCCATGAGGGCAGGGGAGATGAAGAGGAGCTCTGTGGGCTGGCAGACCACACTTGCTGACATGCTGTTCTCTGTGACCTCTGTTGTACTATGATCCAGGGAGACAGTGCCACTACCAGCACTGGGAGAGAGCTTTTAAGGGATTACCTGAGCTGGAGGGACAGCCTGTTCAAGGTGCTGCAGTTGGTCCATCAGGAAGGTGGTAATGCAGCATAAATCAAGCTTGACCTGAGACTTTTTTTCTCATTTCTCCAGCTTGTTCATGTTCCAAACTGTGTTTTGCAATCTGCTGTGAAGATCTTCCCTTTCAAGTCCCTCCGGCATCTGGAAGTAAGTGTAGATGGCAAGAGTGGTTTTGAGTCCTGCTGTTTGGATTTTCTTGGCTAGTTTTGTGGTTGCAGAATGCCTCTACTCCTAAAAACTGGGTAGTTTTTTGTGGCTTCCCTGGAAGGCTAAGACTAAACTCCTGCAACACTTGCTTGGGGTAAAACTTGGATCTGCTCTGCCACTGTAATATTTTGATGTATGTTGTTCTTACTTTCTCATCACTGCTGCAGTTGAGGTCTGTCCCTCCACACTGCCTCCGGGGACTGCGGTTTGTCTATTCTCAGCTGGAATCTCTAACCTGCTGCAAATGTATCAGTACACTGGAGGTGAGTGTCTCAGCTCATGGGGTAAATTGCAAGAGAAAGGCTGTCTGGATCTTACAGCTCTTCACACAGGGAAGATGTAGGAGACAGTGTTAGCCCTTTTATTAATTCATTCATGTTGTGTATGGCTTCATCTCCCTTCCCTGTTCTGGGGTCCTGCTGCTGTCTCAGGCAGTGTTGAAGGATTCCCTGCTTGCAAGCACATGTGCTCTGCAGTCTTCTCTTCAGATTCTTGAGAATTTCAGGCTCTAGACAACATTTGTGTCAGCTAGGTCTGACAGCTCTGTGTGTCTGGCTGTTTCCACATTCAAGGACTGCAGCTGGTCAAGGTTTATTTCATTGTACCTCAGGAGCTTTTTTAGAGCTTATTGTCAGAGGAAATGCTGTACCCCAGTGTCTTACCTGCACTGCTGCCCAGCACATTTCTGAGATGTGAAGGCAGGCTCCAGCCATGGAGAGCTGAGTAGCACGGGCTGTGCTGGCCATGGGCCTCTGGGCTTCTCTCTGGGATGTGGAAGCAGATACCTGCTGGAGAACAGGGGCTGACGGTAGGGAGTGCTTTCAGAGCTTTTTTTATCTGCCAGGATACAAATGTGTATCTTGCTTTTGTTTGAGGGAGGCTTGAAAATGATTTTGTTAGCATGAATCTTTGTGCTCAGTGTTCTGACCCTAAGAAATCTAACAGATTTAGGTTAACTATTGCCACTTCAGAGCAGGAAACAAAAGAATCTCCCTTCTTTCTAAATATCTGGCCATGGGATTCCCACCACCTCCGAATACTTGAATTAGGGACAAAAGAGTCACTGCCTTTCTAAGCAAAACAAGGTCTGTAAAGCAAAGCATCAGCCACCTTCTAGACTGTTCTCCTGTGTTCGTGTACTTTTACTATAACAGCTATAACACCAAGGTACTCTCTTCCTCCTAGGAAATAATTTCAGCCTGCGGTGGAGATCTGAGCTGTGCTCTCCCATGGTTGGAACTGCAGACTGTGAACTTCAGCTATAACTCAATCACTACCTTGGATGACTCACTGGTGAGTGGGGCATCCTTCCTGCATGGCTGAGGAGAAGAGAGGAGATAATCACTGCCAAGAGCCAGGCCTTCTGTTACTGATGCTGCTAGGTCTGGGTGGGAGGAAGTGGGCAGTGTTAATTTTTCTGGCCTCTCCCAGCAGGAGAGGCTTTTCATGCTGTGACAGAGACAGTTGTAGGATCTGATCTAGTATCTTTTTGTCCCTCAGCAATTATTGAATGCTCTGAGGGTCTTGGATTTGAGTCACAACAAGATCCAGGATTGTGAGCACTATTTAACGGTGAGTATTGTGGGCTGACCGGCAGGGTTTCCTGCTGTGCAGAGGATTCTGCTAAAATTCTGTAATCATTGACATTACATTCCTACTAGGTGAGGTATAATGAAAGAAATCACAGATATGGTGTGGCTCAGAATCAGGTCTTGCAGCCTGAAAACTGTTGTCCTGTATGTGCAGTCTGAGTGCCACTGAGGCAGAGAAGGCAGTGTTCCTCACCTCTAAGACAGAGAGTTAGCTCTGGTTGTCACTTGGCAGTCCAGCATGGATGAGTGGTAAATGGACTGATACACACAGTGTGTGTACAGCCCCTCACAGGCTGGGCACTCCACTGTAGCCAAGACTTTGCTGTAATCTGTGCAGCAGGTGAAAATTTTGTAGCCAGGCATGGGGCCGCAGAAGCTTACTGTTCAGTTTGTTCAAACTGCCAGTAGCATTTACTTCCTGCTCCCAGAAACCAGTTACTCTAAAAAAGGAATAGTCCATCACAATGGCACGTGTGTTTCTGGGGAACAGCAGTGAAATCCACGCTTTGCTGGGCTGGACCTGCTTCTTTGAAGGAAAGCTATGAAACAGCTTTTCATGGAGTTGGTGGGGCTCACAATGTATCATTCTCCATCAACTTTACAAAGGTAAGAAAGGGTTTATTTTGGTAGTTCACTCCTTTTGCTGAGGCAGGATGTCTAGTCCTTTCCTATGCTCCATCGAAGTTGGTGAGGAAGGAGAAAGGTGCTCCTGGCAAATTCTGTAAAGCAGTCAGATGATGCTGAGTGCCCCTAAACAAATCACTTCCAATGTGAACATTGAACTCTTCCTGCAGAAACAGTCTAAATAAACTCACTTGTTGGTTCACCCTGTTGGGATGAAAAAAATGGTAGAAGCTAGTGGCCTGCCTTGAGTTCAGGGCCAGGCTTTGGGATAAGGTCCTAACTGATCAATGCTGCTCTTGTCTCTGAACAGACCCTTACAGAGCTGGAATACCTCAATCTGGCATACAACTTCCTGTCCAAGGTGCCAAACCTTGGCATCTTCAGCCGATCCAAGCTGGTGACTCTGATCCTGCGCAACAATGAGCTCGACAGCATTAATGGTGAGTCCACAGGGAGAAGCATTCCTGAGTTTGAAGCCTTCCTTCATCCTTGAGAACAAACAGAACTTGAAATCTTGGGCACAACTATTTTTACTAGGGTTTGGTTTTGGGGGAGGTTCCTAAGTTATGTCATCTAGCATGCTGATGGCTTCTTGCTTTGTTCGCAGGGGTGGAACAGCTTGTGAATCTGCAGCACCTGGATGTGGCCTATAACCTGCTGCTGGAGCATGCCCAGCTGGCACCATTGTCCACTCTGCACTATTTAAAAAAAGTAAGCATAAAGCCTGATGTAGTAAATTAGGGATTTCATGGTCAGGGTGTACAAGATGGAGTTTGTGGTAGCCAGAGAGTTTTGAAAGATAAGTTCAACTCTTGAGCATTTAATTTTATTGCAAGAAACTGATGGGGGAGCCTTCCACAAACACCTGTGTTTCAGCCTTCATTTTTAGTAACCCTTCCTCAAGCTAACCTTTTTTCATATATTCATCCCCACTTCCTTGCTCATCCTTTCTGATTTTAACATTGTCAAGTTCAGTAAAGATCCTCCCATAATCCTGTTGTGGATTTTTGTGTTCAGAGAAGTCTGAGGCAGCATGGCAGTCATGGTAGTGCTTGTGAAAGAAGATCATAGAATCAAGAGAGTGGTTTTGGTTGGTGGGAACCTCAAAGATTTAGTTCCAGCCCTCCTGCCATGGGCAGGGACACACCTCCCACTAGAGCAGGTTGCTCAAAGCCACATCCAGTCTGGCCTTAAGCACCTCCAGTTATGGGACATCTACAGCTTCTCTGGGCCTGCAAAGGACTGTTCTTTAAACACTTCTCAGAATCAGTACTGAAAAAACTCATAATGATTTAGGTCCTGAGTAGGAGGTACTTTAATCTGCTTCTCTATTTGCTGAACTAATTTCAAGAAGCATTTTAAAAGCCTAGTCCTCTCCTGGCTTGATAACTGTTCCACTGCAAGGATATTTCTTGAAGCAGAGAGAAAGACTGGAGTCTGCAGGCAGGATAGACTGGGGTAGGGAATATTGCTTCTAGTAATCACTTGTCTGTTTCCCTCACCCAGCTGCATTTGGAGGGAAACCCAATATGGTTCCATGAAAATCACCGATCTGCAGCCCTTGTCCATGTGTCTCCCAGGGCAGCCTTCTCCAATGTGAGTATTAGCCACCTGCCTTCTGCCCCTGCTGTTGAAGGCATAGGGTGTTCTAACACTTGGGGCAAATGAGGGAAAAGAAACTTGCAGATTTATTCCAGCTGTGTAACAGTGGTGATTGTTTTGTGGTTGCTTTTTTTTTTTTCACCTGCAGTAGAGTAGTTTAACCTTAAATTTTTAAGTGATGTGCTGGCTAGCACATGGTTGAATACTGATCTCATGTTTGCAACACCTCAAATCTTAATATGTCTTCACTGTCTACTTCTTCAGTTTTGCTCACTGGTGGAACTTTACTCTGTTAATGCTAGATAGTAATGATGTAGCTGGCTGTGCAAAGAAGGAACTCACAGTCTTTGCCCACCTTACCAAAGTATGTACTACTTTGGCAGCCATGGCCACCTCTTTGTCTCCTTCACTCTGCTCTCAGTCAGGTGTCATTACTGTTCCCTTACACTCCAGTGCTTAGGTCAGTTCTTGGTAACCTGATTTCAAATAAAGAATCCAGCAAAGCCAGTGTTTCGGCAATTTAGCAAAATAAACTTGCTGAGGGCCAAAGGTGTTCCAGAACTGGTCTGCCCTTCATATTAGTGGCAAGTGGCTGCTTTAAACTGCATCTTGGACAAAGCTTTCACTGAGCTCAAATTACTGGAAGCTATGTGGAGTCAGGCTAGAAGTAGGATAAAGGCTTTGAGGTGAAAGTGAGTACCTTTCAAAACAATTTGAGTTGTTGTAGAATAATCCATTGTACCTCTTCCGTGAACTGTCTTGGATACGTTTCTGGAAGTTATAAAGTCTGTAAACAGGAAAACCACAATGGTCCCTTCTGGCCTTACATGCTATTAGGTCAGGTAGCTACAACTAAAGGAGTGGTGGATAGGCAGGAACAGGGCTGTTTCTTTGCAGTTTTTTTGCCAGGGAACCCAACCCTAGGGTGGTCTGAAAGGAAGTAGGAGTCAGCAGAAGTTGTCCTGAGTATGTGCCAGCCAAATGGAATCTGACTGCAAATGGGTCTCTAATTACAGTTCTTCTTGGACGGGGAGCCACTCTCTTCCTCAGACCTAATGGTAAGTATAATTGGTAAAAACTGGTCTTACTGGCTTTGGGACTGGGAACTCTGACAGGTTTTTGCATTGTCATGTGTCCTATTAAATCTGTATGTGCTACCTTGACTTTGACACAGATAATTTTGTCTCAGTTCATGCTGATTCCTAATAATTACTGGAACTGGCCAGTATAATCTATTCTGACTTATATAGCCTTGCAGGACTTGGAGCCTTGCCTGTTTCCTCTTCAGGTACTGTATGGTACTTGACATTTGAGCTACGTGTCAGCAAATTAGTTATCAGTTTCCCATCTGCTATTTTTAAGAAAGGCAGAGATTGAGGTAAATGAGAGTGGTTGTGATAAACAATCCAATCAGCCAGGCAGGGTCTGTTGTCAGTGCTTTGACTGAGATGGTGAAAACTTGGGGGGAGGAGTAGGAAAGCTGTCAGCCTGAGTTCTGGCTTGGTTTCCTTGTCTGCCCTTTGCACTCAGCTGGAAATACTCTATTTTTCTTGCTTTAGCACCTTCCAAGACTTGTGCAAAGTGTGTCCCAGTCCATCCACACTTCTACCTCAGAGAAGACTGCACTGGACCGCAGTGCACTGGAGAGCTCCTGTGCTGCAGACTTCAGCGACAGCCAGTCCCCATCAGAGAATGTGGCCGTCAGGGTCCCTCGAAAGAAAAGCAAGGTCTGGGACTGACAAAGCTTCTTAGCCACGTAGCTGGCACGTTGGGTGAAGGGAATGCCTTGATGTGAAAGCCTCTTGCAGTGAGGTGTGGTCTGGTACTGACTGTGTGGTTAGTGAGCCTCTCCACTGCTGTGTGTTAGGAGGGGGCTTTAATATTAATCTTCATGTACCCTCACAAGTGTTTCAGGGTGTGTCCCTACACTGTAACAGCTATAAACCCTTCAGCTTTTCAGAGCCCCTCATCAGGTGCTGTTTTCATTGTTCTAGTTCCTCACAACTACTTTTATCCTGTTTTTTTCCAGGGAAAAGTCAAAGTGCGCAGAGCAAGTATTTCGGAGCCAAGTGACACAGAACACGAGCCCCAGGCATTACCCCTCTCTGCTGGTGAGGCTTGTCATCTTCCTTAATAACATAGCAGCTAAACTGCCCACAGTGAGAGTGCTCTGGCCTGGTCACTACCTTCATACTTCCCAAGTTTTCTCTTTGCAGGTCTGGTCCTAGAGCATCAGAAGGAGATGAAGCGCTTGGCCAGCTTCAGAGATCGCTTTGGTGCTGACTGGCTGCAGTACAAGAGACACCTGGAGGAGCATGACCAAGCACCCGTGCTGTCCCGCAGCCGTTCTGCAGATGAGGTCACGGGCAGACCTGCTGCAGTGGACTTGCAGAGCGAGAGCTCTGACCCAGAGCAAGGAAAGCCCCAAGTATCCCAGGAAGAAGGATCCTCTCCTCCTTTGGATGACACTGCGAAGGAGGAAGAGCCTGAAGTACAGCTGGATGAGCCTATGGAAGGAGAACAGAGAGGAGAAGAGGAGGCAGATGAGCTAATGCTTGGAGAGGAAGAAGAGGAGAAGGTAGAAGGTAAACAGGTCCTTTCATTGCTGTTTTTAAGGGCTTGGATGACAACAAAATAGATTAATCAAATGTGATTTGTCTCTGAAACTGTATCATGGTGCTCAGTATTGTGGGAATGCTAAGAACCTAGGTCCAGCAGGACTGAAAGCTGCAGGTACTGACCTGTATTGTGTCTTGTTTGGCAGTGGACCTGTGCCAGCCAGTGCTGGTGAGCCAAATAGAAGGAGATGGGGACCCAGAGCCAGACTGGATCTTCCTGCGAATCACAGCTAAGCATGTGATTGAGGTGGAGCTGAAGGCTGCCAGAGTCCTCCACAGGCTGGAGCTGAAATGCCTGAAGAATGTGGAGACCTCTGAGTTGACCTGGAAGAGGATGGTGAGTTACACTTCTCTGTGAGCCTTTGTCTGTGGACAAAGGCTTACTCCGTGTGTATGGCAGCATTCTGGATTTGGGCTCCTGTTGAGAATCCTGCAGGTCTTTTCCTAGTATCTGTATTGCTTAGACTACCTGCTGTAGTGCAGCAGAAGCCAGCATCAAATCTGTTCCATAGCTGGAATTTAGACAATGGCCGGACTTGTTCTGGTGTGGAGGAATGAGAGACTTCTCAAGAGGAACTTAAATGAAATGGAGATCTCCTTCCCAGTCATTTCTCACTGGGATATCACCCTGGCCTTGGAGGACACTTTGTGGATTGCTTTGTTTCTAGAGCAGCACAGAGTCTAGTCTGGCAGCTCAGTGGGCAGTGTGCCATCTGCTCTAGGTGCACACTTCAGCATTACCAGCCCTGTTTGGCTTTTGTGGTTGTTTAGAAAGGGAGTCTGGAAATCCCTTTCTCCATGTGGTAAGATTTTAACATTCAGTCTGTGTACAGACATGTACTGTTTTCTCTAAAAGCTCCAACTCATTTTTAAACCTTGCCCCTGTGCCTTTTTGAATGTTTGTGGTTTGATGTTCTTCTGAAATACCTTCATGAAAAAGGTGTTTTGTTTGAAATGCTTTGTTCTAGACCTTGAGAGTTACTGTTGTAAGTTTCAAGTGCTCATGCAATTTTTCAAGCACTCAACACAAGTCTTGTCAGCACTTACTAACTTTATATTTGTTTATTTATTTCTGCCCATTTTACCAGACTCCCAAATGCCAGCAGCTGTGGAGGGATGCTTAGAACGCACTAAATTAAGTGCTTGTATGGCCATGTTTCAGACTTTTGCAAACAAATGTAGTCTGTGAAGGCTTCTCCCTCATGCTAGAAAGGGTGTTTTCTGTCTCCTGCAGGACCTGGAGCGGGTTTTCCCTGTCCTCACCTTGCACTTCAGCTACATCCGCAAGGACCGGCAGAAGCGCAGATACGTGGTGCTTGACGACTGCCCGGAGCAGTGTCTGCAGGTGGGGGAGCCTTGGGGAGCCAGCAGTGTTACTGCAAGACCCTGAATTCTTCCAGCCAGCATAGGGCTGCTGTTCTCAGAGCACGTGAGCACCTGCTGCCCAGGTCTGGCTTGTAGGGATTTCTTCTTCTGCACAGGTGACCTGTGCAGGGCCCTGTGAGCATGGCCATGGGCAGTGGAGCTCCTGTGGCATAAATAGTGCTCTCAGGAGAGAGTCTTGCAGTTTTCTCCCTCTTGGGATGAAAAGGTTGTAGTCAAGCTAGTGATCATTACTTGTGCACGTGCAATGTAATATTTTGTGAGTGCTGAGTGATGTGCTGGCCTGTGCTTGGTCCTCTGGACAGTGAATGTCAGTGCTATGTCCACACAGCTGCTCTAGGGACTCTGGTCTCTAATTCAATCATTTCTCTCAAGATACCATTTAAGTACATTTGAACAAGTTGTTAGAGACAAGACACAAATAGATGGCACCTTTGAGATCAGAGGTCCAGAGGGAGCCTGTCAGTATGTAGCTATCAGGCACAGACCTGTAAAACCAGTTTGTTTTGGTCTTCTGCAGTGAAGCTCCATGCCCTTGGCAAGTCTTGCACAGCTGGGAAATGTTCTTGCACCCCTCACCCTCTGAAATGCAATAGTGAGGCATGTGTCTTGCTGGTGTCAGAAGCTTGATTTTATTAGGACAATCATAGCTACCTGACAGTATCCTTTTCTCTGTGGTGCTGTTTATAGTGTATCCTTGAAGTGCTGTCCCCAGCTGTTGAGGAGAATCGGCGAAATCAGGACCAACAGAAGGGATCCATGAAGCTCCAGTGCCTGAAATGCAAGCAGGAGTTTTCACAGTCCCTGCCCTACTGGCGTCAAGGTTCCTATTCTTCAGAGCTTGGAGACACCAAAATCCTGGAGACTCTAGTTGCCTCAGATCAAGGTAGGCAGTAGTGGCCAGAAGAAGGATGTTTGCTAATTAATGCCCAGGCAGAATTCCATGGTGGTAGCTGTGGTGCAGAGCATGGAATGTATAGGAGATGTGTTGTCTGTACTGGAATTTAAAACCTATTGTGGGATGAACTCTCACTTGGCCTACTTGGACTGGGAAAAGCCTGTCTTGTTTCCTAGCAGGAATAAACCACTGGTTTAAGGTTAAGTAAACAGCACTCCTGTTCTGGGTGGCCTGGGGGAACACAAGGGTGCTGGAAACTGAGGTCTGGGAGAGGACTTAAAGGTCATGTAGTCAGTTCTGCCACAGAGACTTTGTTCTAAGGAGCTTTTGCTAATGGAAGCTTCCAGGGAATCTGCATCAGTATTTCAGGTAAAACTTTGGCTGTTAGACATGAGAAAAACAACCAGAAACTCTAATCTAAGTCTTCCTGTCTGTGATCTTAAGCTCACTCTTGCTGCCAGTTTGGAGGAGCAATTTATTTCTTTCTTTGTACTTGAGGGCCATTGTTCTCCCCTGGCAACTTTTCCTGGTTTCTGTCCTCTAGACTAAATAAGCTCAATTCTCTAGATAATGTACTTGTCAGTCATATCTCATACATTCAGTTTCTTGCTGGTCTTTGTACTTTTTTCCATTTGTCCACATTTTTCTTTGGCTGTTTAAAACTAGACATGGTATTTCAGCTGAGATGTGGCTAGTCCTGTGTAGGCATCTTGTGATTGCTGTGTTTTTCAAAGCTCAGTTTATTCTAAGTGGGGAGTGCTGTAGCTGAGAAGATGCTGTTTGACAAAGTATGCTGGGATTGAAGTACTGCAGTGAGCACAGAAGTGCTGTCCTGGCTGCAGCACTTTTCTCCACCCCAGGATACTTTCTTCTTCTTGCCAGAGTAATGGGAATCCTGTGATCCAGCTGGGAGTCTGTTCTGGTATGGGTGAAGGGAGGAAGAGGAATCAGTGTCAGAAGGGATAGGGCAGCTGGGGAAGGGACACAGCATGCTGGGGATGGAGGTGGCTAAGGAAGATTGGGTGGACTGGTCATGAGCTTGGGCTTCTGAGGCTATGTGAGCACTTGCAGATGTGAAGTGGAGGAAAGTCATGAGACAAAGCTCTGATACAGTTTCAGTTGCAACCACAGCACACACTGGGCACCCTAAATCTGAGCAGAACTATTTCATGTGGCACTGATCCAGAATTTCTGGTTGATTTGTGAGGGGAGGTATGTAGGATATGCTTCTGAACAAGTTGCTCAACAAGCTGCTCAAGTCAGACTGTAACTATTCTCTACTTTGAAAAGGGAGAGTTCATGGTTTGCAGAGGAGGCGGGGGGGAGTAAAATCTTGCTGGGGAGAGCTGTTGTGGCTTTTCTTTATACCTGACAAAATCTTTCACAGGTCCTGCAGCAGGTGGTGAGCCCATAGCCTGTCCCAGTTGTTCCAGTGACCATGTGGTCATTCTGCCTTCAGAGGAGTGCTCCAGCACACCTCTGCCACCTGGTGCCGACAGCACGAGTGAGGACCTGTCAGACTCTGTGCTGGAGGGAGGCAGCCAGCAGGAGGGCCCAGAGGAAACATCTGTCCTGGCCAGTGAGAGCGGGAAGTTCTACATCGGTGGGGAGGACAGCTCGGAGATAGACACCAGCAACAGCACCAGGAGCCCGGAGCTGAGCGCTGAGCCTGAGCCTGGCAGCACTCCTCATCCCACCTGCCATGGGTCAGAGGGCAGCTCTGGGAAGGAGCAGGGCCTGAAGAGCCAGAACTTGTCCCTCAGCCACGCAGACACCAGCGGGGGCAGCCTGGTGGGAAGCTGCCGCTCCAGCGCTTCTCGGGGGCCCACGCCTTCCCCGCTCTCTGTGAACTCTGAGGCTGAGGAAACGTGGAATCTCAGTCCTTGTGAGTATGAGGAAACTGTGCAGGGTTTGGGGTGTTGACAGCTTGTTGCTGGTTTTATCACTGGTGCTTGCAAGGTACACTTCCTCCCTTTTAATGGGGAAGGGGGACATCAAGTATGATCAGCCATAAACATGGTTCTTATGAGCAGAGATTCATTCCCCTCTCTGTTAAATCCTCATGCCTGAAGGTAGGAAAAGTGAGTCAGCTCCTAATATCTATTATTGCTTAGACTCTGAGTAATCGGGTCTTGTTCTGGAAGCGCATTGCTCACTTATGGACACACTGGGTTCCTGTGGCATCTGTGAGCTGCCAGCTGGAGCATTACCTTTGGAGATTAGTGTGCATTATTCCTCTCTATTTATTCTTTGGCTTCAGTGCAGTGTGAGGCTAGTGTGCTAGTAGGAGGCTCTGGTTTGTGGGTCTACAGTTGCTTGTGCTTTCTCACTTTTTTTGTGAGTTTCAGATGACAAAACCTGTTCAAGAGACTGCATGCTGGCTGTGTGAAAGCTGTGATGCAAGACAGGAGGTCCACAAATTATTTTTCTGAAGGACCTTGGATTTCTGATGTAGCAGACTGCCTTTGCCTGGGTATCAGCTTGTGATTTATAGAATAACAAGTTGGAAAGGAGCTATGGAGGTTATCTGGTCTAGCCCAGCAAGTGACTCTACTGCAGCTGAGTGTAGTTCTGATTTACAGCCTGTTGCTTTCTTGATCTATAGAGGTCTGCCCCAGTCCTTACAGACTGCTGTGCCTCAGGAGAGGAGTCAGTATAGAATCATGGCTTTAAGGTTGCTATGTTCAGTCTTGTACAGTTGAAGTATGAGAAATAAAGCCATCTTTTTTCTGGGGTCAAATTGTGAGGTCCCAATTTAAAACTGAGCCTATGGAAAGTTCCTGGTGAGGAGTGGTTGATTAGTGTAGTGTTTCTGGTGGAGAGCAGGCTCTGCTGGAAAGTGTGAACTCTTGGGCAGTACTGTGGCTGTTGTATAAATTTTTTGGTTATGCAATTTCATGACAAACCTAATTATACTCTTTAGCAGTTTTATTGGTGTCTTCCTCAGGCTCCTTTAACCTTGCCAAGATCAAAGTCAGTTAAAAAGTTGACCTGAGCTGACACCAGCTGAAATAAGAAATATCTTTCTGGCTTTGTGATAAAGAATTGTCCTCCTGCCAAATCCAGCAGCAAAGCAGTGTCCTTCTGTGACTAAACAGCCAAGAACAGTTTGAATCTGGCTTAGACCAAAGCTTTGTATATCTGAAAAAAAAAGCAAGTTTTGGAGCAATGAATTCCTCTTTTATCTCCACATGGAGACTGTGGCCTGTAAAGCCCACAGGTTTGGCCCTTTGTCTTGAGGAGAGACTGGATGGAAGCAGGTGTGCAGAGGGGTGACACTGCTGCCCTGGTGCCTGTCTGCATGGGCAGTGGACAGTGTCATTGGTGCCCTTTGCTCTCCTCAGCTGTAAACAGCGTCCTGAACACGAGGGACTTCCGGTCAGTGGACCATCGCCTGAAGCTGTACCTGGACATGGAAGTTTTTGAGGAGAACGCTGAGGAGTTCCAGTGCTTCCTCAAGGTGAGCTCCTGCAGCACCACTCCTACAACTCTTCTGCTGTCCCTCTTGCCACCCTGCCAGTTCTGCACTGAGGTGGCATCCCAGAGACTGTGGGGTGTGAAGGGAGCTGAAGTGTCTTTAAGTCTGGCCTTTCTGTGGATGAGCTGTCAAGGGGCAGGCCAGAGCTGTCACCCACCCTCTGTGTGCTCTAGGTGGTCATGGTGAAATTTGGCCGGCCAGGAGAGTTCCTCTCAATCCTAGTTGCTTCTGACCTCAAGATCTATGTGCTGGAAGTCACTGGAGCTATCAGGTGAGGACCCTGCAGCAAGTCTGAGTGCTGGGTAGTGCCAGCGTGTGCCAGTCCCTGCTGTCCTTACTCTGGAGGGGTGGTGACATGCACGGGCTCTTCTGGCAAACCCCCTGCTGCAGTCTGATGTGGGAGAGGAGATATGGGGCAGCCTGCTGCAGCTGAGGGCTGTGCTCTGTGATTAGGGGACAACCTGCAGAGTGGCTGAAGAAGAATGACTCTCACTACCTGTCTGATATTTCTCATCTGGAAGTGGGACTCTGCCACCAGACCTTGCGAATGGAGTTTGAGAACCCAAAAACTTCCTACAATCTGCTGATCCGGAACCAAAGCTGCTGTGACCAGTTCCTGCAGACCCTGACAGGTAAGAGGAGAGCTGTAGGGGCGTGGGGGAGGGGATTTGAAAGATTTGTTCTTGGGGAACTATCAGGACAGCTATTGTTTGATATAGGCTGGAAATAAACTTCTTGACAGGTCAGAAAAAGAGCTGGGAGAGAATCTCACTGCCATCATAACTTGCAACACCTCTCTGAACAGTAGAGAAGTGTCCTGGACTGTTACATACTGCCCTTGGGTTTGCAGTAAAAGACATCTGCCTTCTCCCCCTCTTTAGATCTCATGCAAGAACTGCCTGCTAAGCACAGGAGTAAAGTGAAGGAAATCCCCACTGTGGAAATGAATCCCCAACATTGGCTATGGTAAGAGCCTGTGAGAGGTTTGGATTTCAGGTAGAAAGGGATGTCTGCTTGTCCAGCAGACCCTGGGAAGCATGGTGCTGGAAACAGGGTGGTACAGAAGGAGGCACTACTGGAGTTGCAGCCAGGCCTGTGTTAGTGGTTTAAGGCAGCTGTCTCGAGTGCCTGCTGCACAGAGGGTGAACAGGCAAAGGGCTGTCTGGGCTGAGCCAGGTGGGCAACCTCAGCTCTTCTGGAGGAGCCAGGGTATAATGGAGGGAGAAAAAGTGGGAGGCATAGGCAGCCTTCTTACTTGCAAGAAACATTTGGCTCCTGGCTGGCAAGGTGGTGGTCAGAGGACCAGGAGAAGGAGGACTTTGCATTATCTGGAGGAGATACGGGTCCTTCCCTTCCCCAAGAGGACTGGGAACAACAGCTAGTTCACAGCAAACCTAGACTGGAAGCAGAGTGCTTCCTTATCAGCTCATTGTTATATCTCCTCCAGGCCTCTGCTGGACTCCAAGACCACGGATTCTGCAGCTGCAGATAACACCTGTTTCTTCTACCTGCTGGCATACCTGATCCAAGGTACAGGAGATCTCAGTAGCCAGATGTCCTACACATTGTGCTGTCTGCTTACATGCTTGTGATTGTAGTGTACAGTCTGGAGAAAATAGCTGTGCCCCCTTTTTCTAGCAGTGAAATGGGGGCACATTCTAGTGTTGGGTTGTGTAGAATAGCAGCATACTTCTGAACATCCAGCAAATCTCCCAGTCCTTTTCTACATGGAAGTCTAGGCTCTAGGGAGCAGCTGGTCCCGCACACCAGTTTTGGTGACAGCTTGAGAAGCTAGAGAATATCTGAGAGCTGGATCATTGCCCTGATCTGAGGGAAAGATAAGGAGTCATAAAACAGATGGTTTGTGTGAGTTGCTGAAAGGCTTCTTCATTTGGGAAAACAGAAGTAAGGTGTCCATAACCTGAGATGATAGTACAGGAGGAGCCTGCTGGAACCCTTTAAATTTTGTTCCAGGCCTTGCTGAGGGACAGACTTGTTAAACTTGGGGTTTGAGTCTTCAGTGAACAATTCCAGTGTTATCATAGCTTGCGACACTGAAAAAAAGCAACCTAGCTCTTAATCACATTCTGACCAATTTGCTAAGCTCTTCCACCCCTGGTCACCACTGACCATTGGGGAGGCATGGGAGTGTGAGGATCAGAAGGAATCTGTGGGAAGTGTGTTCATGGCTATCCTCAAGCTGAACAAATAGTATGTGAGAGGGAGAATTACAGTGCATCTTTTTTACGCTAGAGTTTTCTCTTTTAGAATATGGTTCCCAAAACTGGACACAGTTCCAGCTGAGATCTTATTACCAAGTAGAGAGGATTAATTAAACATCCCCTTTTTGATAGTCCTACTAATTCCCAAGAGTGAGATGTGATGAGAAAAGCAACATACTGCTGCATCAGCTTGTGATCCCCTGTGACCTCAGCCAGTTTTGCTAATGGTTTCTATTACTGTGCATCTAACTTATTCCCAAATTCTAGTGCTTTTAATTTGCATCCACTGAAATAGCTGGATTATATTTATGATGCCTAAAGTTTATCAAAACTACTTTACTTCCTGTCATATTTATGATGCATCCCAGCTTGGTATTAAACTTTATGTGTGTGCTCTCTGTTCCACCCATCAGATATCTGCAGCCAGACAAATCCAGGCCAAAAAAGGCAGGCTTTGAGCTGCAGTTGTCAAATTTTAACTAAGGAGTAGTAAAATGTTGTTTAAGAGGTCAAAGGACTCAAGTGACTCTTCCTGCCTCACTTGAGGGCATGGGCTGGACAAGCCTTGCTGTGCAGTGGTCTTTCGTGTGCATGATCCTGCAACAAGCTTGGATAAGCTCGTCAAGCCCAGACACTTTTCAGTACCCTGGTCCCCTCTTCAGCCAGGAAACTGGATAAACTCATTCACCCAAGTTACTGCTGCTGTAAAGGATTTCCCTAGGGGAGGAATGGAGAGCAAAGGTTCTGTGGTGACTCAGGCTCTCAGCAAAGCCTTTCTTATTCCCTCATATCCTTTTAGGGGCATCTGCTTTTCCTGTGACCCTGCTGAGTACCCGAAGCATGCTATTTCTGCTGGAGGAGAATCACCAGTGGCAGGTGCAGCCCTGCTTGGATGAAGACCATGAGGCAGAAATGCCTCCTAGGAGCACCATCCAGTTGAAGGAGAAGCAGCCAATCACCAGTATTAGCAACATCATAACCTATCGCCTCTGTCCTTGTGACATCAAGCTGATGCTTTACGATGAGGTAAGCAGGAGGTGCTCGTGGGGTCAGGGTGCTGGGGGCTGACTCTGCCCAAATCCTGTTCCTGCAAGTGTCTTGGGGCTCTCATCTCCCATCCTAACCTAGGGCCTTGTACCACAGAGCCAGGGGAGCTCAGTGGAAAGTCATGCAAGGGACCCTCAACTGCTGGCAGCAGAGAGGGATGAGGAGGTCACAGAGGAATTAGGAGGAGCTGGCAGCTGTGCTGGGGGATGGTGGCTCAGGGCTGATTGGTGCCTCTCAGGCCAGTCTGCTCATTCACCTCCCTACCTTTCCTCCCTGCCAGGTACTGAAGCTAGAGAGCACTTGGCACATCCGCACAGAGTGCCCTGAGCTCCTGGCAGAGCTGGTGGAGTGGATCCGTGGGCCCTGGGAGGAGATGTTCTCCATCGAGCTCCGGAAGACTCTGTATGAGGCACTGGAGTGAGCCTGGTGGCTGGAGCAGGCAGGACTTGCAGTCAAGTGCTGCTGTGCCAGCAGTGGTGCTCAAGTGTCTCCCACTCCCATCTGACCTTGCTGTCCTGTGGCCTCTGCTTTCCACTCTACTCTTGCCCCTGGCCCCTTCTGGTGAGCAAGAGGGGAGCACATGATGGTTCAGACTGCACAGTCATTTATTTGCACTGGACTGGCCACCAAAGGAGAAGGTGGAGAGTGTTCCTTGTAATAGTGTGTAAGCTACCCAAAGGCACTCAGGTGCCATTTCTGGCAGATGCATTTGCTGCCTTCTTAGCTGTTTCAGAACAGCTATCATATGCTGATGATTTTTTTTTCCTCTCCCTCCTTCTTGTCCATGGTTTTCCTAAAGCTACCTGCTTCAAACTGGAGCCTGATTGCACTAGGGGATGGAGCATGTTGTACACAACCCCACAGAGAGCCCTTGCCTCTCTGCCTGATGGGGCATGGCTCAGTCTGCTGCTGTAGTTTTTCACTGTCACTGGGAGGAAGGAGCCTCGAGGTTCTCAGCACAGAAATGTGTTGCTCATTGCTTAGGGGTCAGGACCTTGATGGGCACCAGCAAGTATAAACAAGGCTTAGGCTTTTTCTGAGCAGTCCAAAAGCAAGAGTCTATTTTAACATGAGTTTTACTATTTTCTATTGTAATAAAAGCTTATATTTATTGAATTGTCATGTTTTCCTTGTTTCATTCTTTTGCAGTGCTGTAATGTCTTTCTAAGGGCTTCCATACTAGCTTTGCTGCTGCCTCAAGGGTTCTCTAACATCTCACTGGATTCAGGCCATTTTCCCTGTCCTGTTCAGGGTGGGTGTGAATGGGCTACTAGGCTAATCTTCTCCACCTTCCTGGCTTCTAAGGAACAACAGAGGAACAATTTTAAACTGGATTAGACTGACACCAGATACAGGTTGTGGTGTTCTTCTTTGGCTGTTGCCCTCAGGTGGGCATCCTGGGGCCTTTCAGCCCCAGCACGCTGCTTACTGGCTGCACAGGCCCTCAGAGGCTTGCCAGTCTCAGGAGCTGTTGTTGGTGTGGCTGTGGAGGTGGGTGTGCCTACCTCTAGGTTCTTCCCTAAACAGAGCTTTACCTTATCTCAACTTCTCCTACAGAGGCTCCTATGTGGCTCAAAAACTGCTGCTACCTGGCCAGGGCTTCATGAAGAGCAAAGATAGAACTGTGTGTGATGTTTTGATGCTGTTGAAGCTCCCTGTGGGGGTGGGCAGAAATGGACCTGTTACGTTAGGTGCTGATGGGTGGGATCTGATACCCTAAGTAGGGACCTTCACTGATGGTAGCTTTTCCCAGAACAGCATCTCTGTTTTCCTATGAGTGCTCAGTCTGCCACTTCAGGGCAAGTTTCCTGACTGTTCAATCCTTAGTGACAAACCTGTATTTTATGTCAATGTGATCTTGATTTTTATAAAGATGTGCATTTGACATTCGGTGACCCGATGCCTGTTTTCTTTGGATATTGATCATGGCAGCTATTCACAGTAGTCTCTATGACATTTAAACTTTCCACATGTCCAAAGTTGGTGTCTATGGCTTCAGTTTCTGTCATAGACAAAACAGCAGGGACTTGGCCCCACTGCATCCTGCTGCTTCTCTGAAAATATGCAATAAAGTTTCCCTTCCTGCTCAAACCCACCTATGCCATCCTTATAGCCTTAGGAGAGCAGGAAGTTCAGTTTCCATCCTGGTTCTGAAGGCCATTCTTTCTTGGGGTCACTGTACTATTGGATGTTCTTCTGTCACTTCCAGAGCCAGTTGAGTTGCTGAAGGCCCACAGTGGCTGATATTTTTATCTAGCCTTCTATAGACTTGATAAGATCTGTACTGTCTGGAGGCAGATGTCCCAGTTCATCCCACTTTTCCCCCCTCTTCCTCAGTCGGCATCCAGCTGCTGCTCTCTGTTCCTTTGGGGATCTCAGATCTTAAGTGGGAGTGAGCTCAGTCCCCAGCTTTGTTTGGGGGAAGGACTCTTAAGGGAGCTGAGCCAGTAAACACCAGTAGGGTTTTATGTCTTCATCTCACCATTTAAGGAGCTTGTGTAATTTCTGCCTTCACCTTCTATAGTTGCATTTTTCACAAAGGGCAAGAGTCAAATTTGGAGTTACTGGACCAGCTCATTGATGTCTCTTCTGCTCAAGCTGATTCCCTGAAAAAACTCATCCCTGGAACTTGCTTTTCTGGTCCTAGCCCAGCTGCACCTTTGCTACTCCAGTGTCTGGGTATGTGTTGAGGGGCCTGACAAAATGGGGACTGCCAGAACCAAAGATTTTGATTATGTGCCACAGCTCTTCTCAAGCTCTTCCTGCCTTTTATTTCAGAGGTGATTACTCATTTGCTTCTCTTCTTTGCCATGTGTATGGTTGTCTGTGCTCCCAGCTCAGCACCAGCGTCTTGGTCCCATTAATGGCACCCTGCTTTTCTGCATTCCTTTGGCTGCTGCACTGACAAAAAAACTCACATGCACTGCCTCAACCTGTCTGCTGCCCCTCCATGAAATGCTTGCTTTGTTTTCACTTTGCATTTTCTCCTGGTTACTACAGATTAACCCCTTTTTGGTTACTGCATGATCACAAATGCTTTGCTGTAGGGCCTCCTGCACTGGTGCAGTGATTACATGAACTGGGCTCCTTGCATCAGCTGGGGGTGTGCAAGGGCTCCCGTAACATGTTCCACCATCCAGCACTGCAGGCATCCCACTGGTGGCTCTGTGGGAACTGGGGTTGTATAGGACAGCCGGGGTTTGCAGAAAGGTGGAATATATATTGAACCAGCTGCAGATACCTTCTGCCTGTCTCAGTTTTGATTACGCCATCCCCCAGCTGTACTCTTAAACAATCTGGATTTTGCTCCTTCTCCTGCTTTTCTGGGTGCACTGAGCTCCAGCACTCAGCTGCTAGCACAGAGCAAGGCTGGTCTGAACCTCTGTTTTTCCTGCCTGCTTGCTTGCAGTAGTCTCTTGTCAAGGTGTATGTAGCTGGAAGGATTCCCAGGCTGCCGTAGGGCTCTAGAGACAGGCTGCAGGCAGCCGTGGGCTCAGGTGACCATTGCCATGAGCCTGAAGCTACCACCACTGTTCCACAGGCACCAGCCCTGCTTTACTCTGCTGTTATCAATGAAAATGATGCCTTCAGTCATGGCTTTGGCTATTTTAGTGCTTCCTGCTGCATCTCTCTGCCCTCTAAAGCAATACTGCCTTGAGCATACATAGCTTGTGGGTTAACTGTCAGCCCCCCTGCACTATGTCGAGCTAGCAAAGCCTGGTGACTGGAGTGCCTGGTCATTTACCTCTAGCAGAATATCCCTGCTGGCCCCTTCTCCAGGGGACTTGAGATGTAGCAGCGAAGGGCACGTGTTCCTCATGGGTCATGGACCTGTCTGGCCACTTTCATCCCTCCAAGGTGCCAGTGGTCCTTACCCAGCAGAGAGAGCAGTGTCCAGGCCTGTGTAAAGCCCTTCCCTGTGGGCTACCCTCCAGTTCAGCAGGCAGGAGAAGAGCAGCCAACACAGGCTGGGCTCAGGTGCTGTGTGTGGTGCTGGCAGAAGTCAGCACCCAGGAACTGGGAAGGATACCACAGCATGAGAGAGGTGAGCAGGGGCTGTGGGCCCACTGTGCTGCATGATCAAGTGGGGTATAAAAGGGAAGGAAGCCATTTTAAAGCCATGGAGTGCATGGTCATTGCCCTTTGTGCTGCTGCGATGGAGTGTGCCTCTGCCCGTTATCAGAGGAAGGGTATTAAGCTAGTTATGGAGCTGTCCTGTCTCAGGACAAACAGTCCCTATAGAGTTGTCTGCTCCCTGTCCCAGTGCCAGACAAGTTGTTTAATTTGGGTAGAGCGTGTTTGCTGCCAGGGATGTGTGCTGCCTACCTGCAGTGCTACCTACCTGCAGTGCTGCCTGCTCTACCCTGCCTGGAGAGGGTGGAGCTGGCTTCCTCACCCCACTGCCAAGCACCAGCCAGGCATTGTCCATGTCACCCTGCAGCAAACACACCCAGGACACCCAGCCCCACCATCTGCCTTACTGCCACTGTCCCCGAAAGCAGAGAGTCATAGCAGGGCCCAGCCCATCCTGCTGTATTGATCAGAGCAGAAACTGAGGCTGCTATCAAGAGCCAGACTGGGCCCTGCACCCTCCCTGCACCCTGTGTCTGGTGGCCAAGGCAGGGGCTGGCACTGGCATCTCAGAGGGTGCCTCTCTTACACCACTGTGCCTAAACAGGGAGGAAGGAGTGCTTGCACAAGCTCTTGCCCATGTCCCTCCTGAGCTGCAGCACTTGTCCAAGAAGTCAGCCACTATCTCCTCTTTTGCCAGCTCCCCTTGCTTTTGCTGGGCTGTGCAGCTGCCCTTCCGTGGCTGTGCCCCACAGGCTCAGTGGTTTGGGGCTGATCCTGGTTTTTGCGGTTGGTGACAGTGCCTGTTTCCTCTGCAAAACTGGTCTTTGAGCCAGACCCCACAAGACTGCTGGTCTGTACATCCTTCCTGCCCACTGTGCTCTGTCAGCCTCAGCTGATGTGGAAAGGGATGAGGGTGGGCAACACCCTTTGTCCCCCGTCTTCCTTTCCTGTGATGATGAGGGTGTTCCCTCCACCCCAAGCTGAAAGAATGATGCCTCTGCAGGAATTTGGATTTTGCAAGGGTAGAGTGCAGGAACACCCAGGGCAACATCAGAGGGGAAGCTGGAGGGCTCTGACGCCAGTGGTGGGATGCTGACAAGCACAGTAATGCCTGTCCATGGGCTGTGTGACACCAGCCCAAGCCTGGCCTTCCAAGGCCATCCCTGCCCCACAGCCTGGGCATGGGCTGAGCTGTGCTGTGCAAAAATGCTGCAGCAGTGGTGCCTGACCCCAGCACAACAAGCACCTTCTTTCTGGGCACAAGGGCTTCATTTTGCAGTGCCTCACAGGTCACACTCCCCAGTTTAATGTGAGGCTGGTGAAACAGGGGCTTGTTCTCAATGCACTGAGCACCAGAGTCAAAGGGTCACACAGGTCCTTACCCCTGGCAAACTGCTCGGCTGCCTGGGGTTGAAGCCAGGCTGGAGGCAAGCTTTCCAGGCTGGAAACACTTGAAAACAAGTGGTTACTGTGGGGAAAGCCACAAGTCACTTCAACTGCCAGGCAAGAGCAGGAGGTTGAACATGTCCAGCATGCTGGAATGCTGTCCTCATGCTGGCAGCCCACTGCCCTGTTCCCACCTCTCCACGCTGCACTGCAGGTGTCACTTCCCTGCAGCTCTGGGTTTCACTTCTGGAGCTGAAAGCTTCCCTACATTCTTCCAAAAGCTTGTGTTTCCATGCTCAGCTTGCTGTCTCCTTGCATCCACTTCTTCTTGTTTCTCCTGGCCTGGGATGGAGATTGTGATCAGAGTGTCTGTGCTGAATCTGGAATGCACCTTTCCCTTACAGAAATGTTAATGCCACAGTTGCATGCATGAGAATGGGATTCAATGAAAACTATTTCTTTATGACCTGGTCAAATTCCCCTCCATTTGCTGCAGCTCTCCCTCCATAGAACTTAATGTGTTACCTGGGACTGATCCATCCATGAGCTGGGGAGAAGGAAGGAATGAGCAAGAGCCCAAAGCAGGGCCCTTTTCCCCACCCTGTTGTGCACACACCTGCATCTCTGTCAGAGTACAGAACACTGCTCTGGGGGGTTCCAGTTGCCCTCCCATGTAAGAGCACTGAGCCTGTGTCCAGGCTCTGTGGGTGCTGATGCAATGCCTGGGTGGCTTTGCTGATTTAGGGAAGCAGCAGGGCTGCTGCAGAATAACCAAAACCCCACTCTGGATGTGATTGCCACAGTCCCCATAGCTCTCCTTGCCCCAGCCTCCTGGCCTTAGCCCTGCCCCAGCAGCCCCAGTGCTGCACCAGAGCGCCAGTTCCTAGAAATCCTTCAGCAGAAGGAGCACGTGTTCCAGTAAGGAGAAGCAGTGCTTCATGAGCTTATGCAGACACCAGCTTTGGCATGAGTATTCATTGTGCAAGACTGCTCAGGATCCCTCCTCTTCCCCCCACAACAGGGCCAGGACGTCAAAGGTGTGGTTGGCCCAGTGTGGAGACTCAGCACCAACAAAATTCCCACAGAGCCAATTTTAGCAGTGCAGAAATTGAGTGGCCAAGGTCCTTCGGTGAAAGGACAGGGCACGGCTCCAGGGGGTGACTCAAAGCCACTGCTGCCATCGTGCTGGCCCTGGCGGTGCAGTCGGTGACTCTAAGGGCACTTCTCGAGGGGCTGCATGCTCAGCCCGGTCCTGCTGCAGGAACTTGGCCTGGGACACGAGAAGCAGCACGGGCTTCAAAAGGCTTGAGGCACACACAGGCACGTCTTGTTCTGCGTTCCCACCACGTGTGCGGCCACCTCTCCTCTGTGCCACCAGATCTCTCCTTTCTTCCATCCTCGCTCTCCACTGGGCGGGGAAGCACGCTGTAAGAACAGGAGGTTATTGTGCAGCAGACTCTCAGGCCGGAGCGGGGGCTCCCTCCTCTAACCTGGGGCGGACTCACCCCGGGAAGCCCGCGGGCCGAGCCGCACCCGCGGCCCGGAGCGTCCCCCGGGAGCGGGCAGGGCGCCTCCGCCGCGCTGCGCGGGAGGAGCGGCCCCGGGAGCGGAGAGACAGAGCCGGGCAGCGCGGCCGGGCGGAGCTGCTGGGGCGGCAGTCGCCTCTGGGAGAGCTTCGGCCGGGGCCGGTCGCTGCCCGCAGCCCCGCGCGGCCTCCCAAGCCGCGGGCGGGGAGGAGCAGGGCGGCACCGGGCCGGGCCGGGCCGGTGCTGCCCGCGGCGGAGCGGGACACGCGGGGCGGAGATGCGAGCGGGGCGGTCGGTACGCCCCGGCGGGCGGGAGCGGGGCGGGGCGGCCCCGGGCCCCTTTGTTCGGCGGGAGGCGGCGGCGCGCCGCCCCACCGCTTTGTCCGCCTGCCGGCGGGAGCCGCTCGTCCCCGTGTGCCGTGAGTGGGGCCGGGTGCTGCGGGGGGAAGCGGCGCCCTGGGGCGCGGCGAGGCGGGTGACCGGGGACCGTGCCCCGGGCGGCGGGAGCCCCAGGAGTGCGCTGGGGCCGCGGGCGGGCGGGGTCGGGCGCTGGGGGTCTGGGACAGGCGGGATCGGGGGCTGGAGGTCTCGGACAGGCGGGGGCCCTCGGGGCGCCGGAGTCGGTGGGACCGGGGACCCTGAGAAGGCTGGGGTTGAGGGCTGGGTCCCCAGGGTGGCAGGGGTCAGTGGGACAGCGTCCCCGGATGGGCAGGGGCCCGTGAGCCCCAGGGTGGGATGCCTGCTGCTGTGCCCCTGGGCAGGGGAAACTGGGGGTCTTAGACAGGGCTGGGAGCCCCACGAGGGGGGACTGGGGTCGGTAGGACTGAGGGGTAGGTGTAGGGCCCAGCCAAGGTATGTGGTGCTAGTCCTGATTCCAGCGTGGCCGGGAGGCCCTGGATGGCTGTGCTGCTTTGAAAACTGGCCTCTGGACACCTGCCCCGGGTAGGGGACAGGCTGCAGGTAGCTCTGCCCTGGCACTGCCCACTGCTGCTGCCATCCCACGTTGCCAGCCCTTCCCATGCCACACTTCCATAGCCACCACAGCAATGGCATCCTATGGCTTTGCTTTCCTTGGGCTTGGTACCTGTCGTGGTTTGACATAGCTTGGGTTTTAGTTCCTGGAACTGTCCTCCTGCCTCGTCCTCTCACCTTGTTCTCCTCCTACCTCATCCTCTCACCTTGTTCTTCACCCTGGTGGGTGCCAGGGTGGTGTGCTGCTAGGCTAGGGTAAAGGCAGACACAAAGCACCCACCTTGCAGGGAGGTGGTGGGGGAGAGGGGCTCACACCTGGGAGACAGGGTGTGTGACCACAGGAGGATGGTGGCCCTGATGGGCTGAATTTGGGTCCCTGGTGCTGCCAGCCTGTGCCACTTCCTGCAGCAAGAGCATGTCCCCAGCATAGATGCTTGTGCTGGAGGGACTCTTCTGCTTAGGTGAGGTTGGTCGGGAGGCTGGTTGAGCTTAGTGTAAAAGATCCTCTTGTTCTGGACAATAGTGGAATCAGTGGAGCATCAATCGTCATCTGCAGGGACATGCCCTGGGCAGAGGTGATGGGATGGGGCTGGCAGGGGCTGCTGGGGGCTCTGGGCAGACCCATACCCTCTGTTCACTGTGAGCCATCCCTGCCACCTGCTGCCCTGGCTTGCATCATCTCATGCACAAGCTGCTGAAACCAGGGGTGGCAGTGGGTGGTGTGGGTGTCTTGCGTCTTCTTTGGCCGGGAGATGTGACATGGTCCTTGTAATTTCCTCCCCAGTCTCTAGTGTCAGCTGTTTTGCCAGGGTTTTGTGCAATTCCTTGGCTACCCCACACTGCCCCTTGCTATCACTGTCCTGCCCCCTGTTCCATCCCCCCACCAGCCCTTGCTGTGGAGCTGCAGGGTGCTGTGAGCACTGGCCACTGCAGGCTTTGGGGGCTGGAATCCTGCAGGAGAGAGGGCACAGCACTGAGGTTTGGTGGGAGAGTGATGCTGCTCCTCTAATGACCCTCGGAGGAGAGCTCTGGAGTGAAGAGGACCTGGCTGATTAGGACGTGGTGGGGGGATGTTGCTCTGGGGGCAGCTGCAGTGTGCCAGTGGAGCTGCCATGTGTTGCCTTCCTCATGGCCTGTGGACCCCCGTGGGAGGGTGTGAGTACTTTCTCAGGGTGTGATGCTGGTTAGGGACCTGTTCAGTGCCAGGTGATAAATGGGTGCTGTGTCACTAAAGGAGAAGGAAGTGTTTCTGCTCCTGCTTGTCCCCTCACAGTCCCCAGCTGGTGCTGCCCTACGCTGGCATGTTTGCTCTGGTTGTGACTGTGCTCACTCTTCCCCTAGATGTGTCCCCGCAGGCAACCAGGATGTCCCAGCCTTTCCCCATGGCCTCCACCCACCTGGCTGGCAGCAGGGTGGGAGCAGGATGCAAACAGGAGCACAGGGAGGCGGTGCTGAGCAGGGAATAAAGTTATGGGGAGGCAGCTTCCTGAGCAGGGCTGTGTTCATGGATCTGTGGGTAAGGGAAGGGACGCTGGTGCTGGAAGAGGGAGCGGCACAGAGCTCGGTTAGCAGCTGGCAGACTTCAGGGTCCCGGTGAGATGCCTGCAAAATTACTCAGTGCCTCTTTGCCTGCCCCTTCCTTGCAGGGTTTGAGTCAACTGCCTGGTCAGGATGAGCTGGAGTTTCCTGACGCGGCTCCTGGAGGAGATCAACAACCACTCGACCTTCGTGGGCAAGATCTGGCTGACCGTCCTCATTGTCTTCCGCATCGTGCTGACGGCCGTGGGGGGAGAGTCCATCTACTACGACGAGCAGAGCAAGTTTGTCTGCAACACGCAGCAGCCGGGCTGTGAGAACGTCTGCTACGACGCCTTCGCGCCCCTGTCCCACGTCCGCTTCTGGATCTTCCAGATCATCATGGTGGCGACGCCGTCGGTGCTCTACCTGGGCTTTGCCGTGCACCGCATCGCTCGCATGCCCGAGGCCTCGCGGCGCCGGCCGCCGTCAGCCCGGCGGGCGCGCATGCCGGTGGTGCGCCGGGGAGCCGGGCGAGACTACGAGGAGGCAGAGGATGACAATGAGGAAGACCCCATGATCTTCGAGGAGATCGAGGTGGAGAAGGAGAAGAGCCCAGAGGGCGGAGAGAAGCATGATGGCCGGCGCCGTATCAAGCAGGACGGGCTGATGCGTGCCTATGTCCTACACTTGCTGTGCCGCTCCGTGCTGGAGATGGTTTTCCTCTTCGGGCAGTACCTGCTGTACCGCTTTGAGGTGAGCCCCTCCTACGTGTGCAGCCGCAGCCCCTGCCCGCACACCGTCGACTGCTTTGTCTCCCGCCCCACTGAGAAGACCATCTTCCTCCTCATCATGTACGCCGTCAGCGGGCTCTGCCTCTTCCTCAACCTCTGCGAGCTCTTGCATCTTGGTGTGGGGCGTATCCGTGACGCCCTGAGCCAAGCTGATGGCCCCCCACTCCCAACTGGTGGCAGTCCTGCACCACAATACCCCAAAAAGGCCCCCAGCGCCCCCCCCACCTACCACTCCCTGAAGAAGGAGCTGCCACAAGCCCCACTGACCAACAGCAAGCTGGACTACCGGGAGAGCCTGGCCCAGGGGCGCTTCGCCCTGGCTGGAGCTCCCCCGGTGCACGAGCTGGACCGGCTGCGTGAGCACCTGCGGCTGGCCCAGGAGCACCTGGAGGTGGCTTTCCACCTGCAGCCCCCGCCACGGCCCCCCAGCCCTGCCCGCAGCAGCAGTCCCGAGGCCAACGGCATCGCCGCCGAGCAGAACCGCCTCAACCTCGCCCACGAGAAGGGGACCGCCGCCTGCGACAGGAGCACGGGTGAGCTGGAAAGAGGGGTGGATCCCGCCCACTGGGCTGGAGGCATGGGGGGCTGCCCCGGGGCTCCCCTGCAGAGAGGATGCCATTCCCGCTGGGGTGGGTGCTAACCTGCTTTTTGCTCCCCACAGGGCTGTGAGTGTCGCCAGGGACGACAGTGTGTCTGCCGGAGTGGCTGCCACCGCCACCGTGGGACAGGCGTCCTGCCAGGAGCACAGGGCCAAGGATGCCACACGCCTGCCCAGCGGGGCAGTCTGGGCAGCCCTGCCCAGTGGGCAGCAGAGGGGTCAGGGGCCATGGGGTTCATTCCTACTTAATTTTCAAAAAGGGAATATCTTATTTTTGTACGTTTTTATAAACTCATCAACATGTGCACCCTGGCATTTTTATACTCCATCCCAATCTCCACTCTGGGCCTGTGCCCCCCCATCTCCTGTTTCACCCACTTTTCCTCCTCCCACACCCATTTTCCCCAGCATGTTGTCCTCGCACCTCCCTGTGCCCCCCATGCCCTCTGCCACCCGCAGCAGCACTGGCTGATGCACGTGCTGGTGATTTTGGTACTGCCCCCCAAGTTGTGGGGGACTTAGGGGAGCAGGCTGGGGGTCTGGCTGGCTGGGCCAAGCTGTGGTTCAAGTGCTGGGCTGGCGTTACTCTTGGAGGGGGTGGGAGGGGTCCTGGTGGCACTGCACTTCCAGAAAGTGACTTTGTAGCCTGGGAGGCCGTGCTGCGTAGCATCCTGGCATGGGGCCGTGAGTTGCGGGGCTGGCCTGCTTGGAAATGTCTGTGCAGAGGTCAGGGGCTGTCGTTCCCACTGCCTCCGCCCTGTCCTGGCAGGCCGCCCTTGGACCAAAACTTGTCTCCTCCCACTCTGGCTGCAGGGCTGGGACCCCCTGCACGGAGCCAGACCCTGGCCTCACAGCCCCCTCACAGGGGACGTGGTGCCCCGAGCTGGGCTCGGCCGGGAGCCAGTGGAGCATTCCTCATCATCTCAGCCTGGGTCACATGGGGACTTTTGTAGTATTGTTTTTTACTCGGAAATGATTGTCACTCTGTTTTTCTTTTTTTTTTTTTTTTAATATCTATATTAGTAAAGGCTGAAGACGTTTTGTACTGAACTGCTGTATCCGCTCATTTGGGAGGAAGGGGTGGGAAGGGAATCCTGTACGTCTGGGCTGGCGCTGCCGTGCGTGCCTTGGGACCTCCCTGCTGCCCAGGGTGACTCAGTTGTTCCTGCCGTGAGGAGGCGGCTGCGGCCGGGGCAGCCGTCATCATCCTGCTGGAGAGGGATTGCACTGGCCACGTTCCTCTTTGGCTCTATCATTGCCAAGGGGCCAGGTCAGGGGCTTTCCTCTGCCTCCCCATCCTCCCACCATCCCCACGTCTCCCCAGCCATCCGCTTCCACTGTTCCTGCACAAGCTGTTGCCCAGAGCAGAAGGGATGTTGCTCCGCTCTGCACACCCCTGCTGGGGCAGGATCAAACCCAGCCACACCATGCCCATTTTGGCCAGCATACTCCAGTCCCCTCTCTGGTACCCCAAATCAGAGCAGGATGCCTCTAACAGTATTTGCCCATCCCCTCATTTCTCCATCTAGACAGAAACTGGCGTTTCCAGGCTGCTTTAGTAAAGGGAACAGGTTTATTTCCCTCATCCCATTAAGCTTTCCAACAAGCTGTGCTGCTGTGAGAGGGCTCACTTGTGGAGCCATGTGTGCTACCAGCCCTGCCACCAGTGTGAGGTTCATGGGCTCACCCAGGCACATCCTGATGCTGCTGCAGCAGCCTGGCCCTGCCTGGAGCACAGGGGAAGCTGTTGAACTCTGCAGCAGGAGGAAGACACCAATTTTTGTGGGGGTGCAGAACGGTAGGAGAAAAGCAGGTGGGGAGAGATGAGGGCTAATCCGGTTGCAGACAGCAGCCTGGCTTTGGCAGGGCAGTGATGCCTTTGCCATAGGCTGTGCCTATCCATGCCCCACCACGCCCTGATTTGCTCTGAGCTGGGACTGGCCCTAGGGCAAGTCTGGCAGTGTGATGGTACCTGGGCCAGCCCAAAAATCTGGCTTGTGCAGGGGAGGGCGGTACAGCCAAACTGCCCCATCCCAGTGGCCAGGGTTCCACTGGGAAAGCAACTCCTCCTGGGTGGGATCACGCTCCGGGGCCGGGCTGCAGGGTGCCCTAGACACAGGTGCAGTCCTGGGCCAGGATGTTGGGCACCGTCTCGTACTTGAAGGAGTACCCGCCGTCGGAGGTGGTGCGGACGCGCAGGGAGCGCATGGTGCCGGGCAGGGCGGCACAGCACAGCTGCACACCCAGCCGGTGGCTCAGCCCGTGGCCTGCAGCGCAGCTCCCGTGGCAGTAGTGGAAAACAAAGCTGCTGGGATGCACGATCCACTTGTCCCAGCCCAGCTCCTCGAAGGAGATGTTGAGGGAAGCCCGGCGACAGTTGGTGTGGGCAGCCAGCTCCTCGGATGGACGCTGCAGCAGGCTCAGGGCGGCTGGGGACCAGGGCATGGCAGAGCGACGGGCCCTCTCACTGCCCTTGGCCCGGGTGGTGGCCACCAGGAAGGGCACCTTGTCCCCCTCGGCCAGGCAGGGGCAGCCAGGGCAGCGCACCAGGAGCACAAAGAGCGGCTGCCAGAGCTGGGGCAGCAGCGCCGGGGCCAAGTGAAACACTGTCCAGTGCTCGGGTGTCCGCTCCGCCATGGCCGTCACCGGCACCCGGCCCTGAGGTGACAGGGTCAGCACGTCAGGGGTGGAGTGGTTGGGGGCAGCCGAGGGGCCCGTGTAAAACCAGAGCTGGGCAGAAGTCACCACACGGCTCAAGGTGTGTGCCGAGGGCTGGAAGAGGTAGGTGAAAATCCCTTCTTCTTCCAGCAGCTTGTCTGGCTGTGTGGGCTCACAGGGAACATCTGTGGGGGGGAAAAGATGATCAGGGTGTGCACCCAAAACTGGGGAGAATCCCCAATGCCAGATGCCAAGTGGGGTGTTGCAGAGGTCCCTGGAGTGCTGCAGGGCACCTGGCTGCTGGCATAGGCTGTGGCAGGGTGCAGGGGAGCTGATGTGCTGTGCAGCAGCTTCTGTGCTATGCCCCACAGCTGATCCCTGCTATGCCCTAGGCTGGTCCATTACTGTCACCCGTGTCCCCGAGTATCCTGCCCCACAGCTGGTTATCTTGCCCCTTTCCCCAAGAGTCCATATCATGCCCTGTGCCCCAGCATTCAGCCCCCATAGCATTCAGCCCCATTCAGCCCCATAGCTGGTCACCTGTCCCCTTCTCCCATCCTCTGCATCCTGACCATCTCCCCAGCTTCCTGGCCCATCTCCCAGTCCTGTTCCATAGTTGGCCATCCTGCCCTCTTTCCCCTAGCATGTACATCTTATCCCATCCCTCAGCATTCTGCCCCATCTCCTGTTATAGCTGGTCATCCTGCCCCATGCTTCAGCACCCTGCCCTGCTCCTTCATATTCCAACCTCCCTTACAGTATACTGCCCCATTCCCTAGCATCCCGCCCTATTCCACCCTGCTCCTCAGCCCTTCCCATGTCTCTGCATCCTCCCCAGCCAGCTGTTTCCCAGCCTCTCAGCACCCTCTTGTGCTGCCTGTCCCTCTGCTGTCTGTCCTGAACTGTTCTGCCTGTCCCTGCCTGCCATACCTTTCCATCTCCTGGCTCTCCACCAAATCTCACTCACGCCCATGTCCCAGCCTGGCATACCTTCTTCCCCTTCTCCCACAGACCACCACATCAGCCTCTCCATCCTTCAGCATCTGCATTGCTCCAACCCCCCACCCTGCTTCACCCTTTCATCAGGATGTTCTCACCTGTGGCAGGGAATAAGATCACCTGGGAGGTGTCCTCCAGCTCCTCTGGCTCCACTTCGGTGTTTTCAAGGACGTCTCTCCGGTGTAGCCTCCTTGCTTCCACCTGTGGCTCCTCCTGGAGAAGGGGGGGACTCAGGTGTTCCAGCAGCCGAGCCCGCACCTTGGCCAGGACGAGCTGCCGGTCGGGCCCCGGCGCGGTGCAGCTGGCCAGGGCGGCGGAGGGCAGCATGGCAGGCAGCAGGTGCAGGAGCAGCAGCATGGCCGTGGGGCACACAGCGGCCTGGTGGCTCGGGGGGCTCTGCCGCGGGCTCCTGCCTGCCTGCCCAGCCCGTCTGCCCGCTGCGCTCCCCCCGGGGCAGGGTGGCATTGAGATCTATCTGACACTGACGCAAACGTCTGCTCCCCGTGAATATTATCTCTGAGCTGTGAAAGCGCTGAGACGTCTGGAATGCGAGGACTGCAAGGACAGCGTGGTCTGGGGGGGCCGGCGCCCGGGCAAGGGGGTGTGTGTGGGGGATGCTGCCGGCAGCAGTGGGTGCCTGGGGCTGGGCAGGCCGGGCTGGGGGCACGGTGGTGCCAGGAACCTAAGCTGGCAGGGATGGAGGGGGTACCTTGGGTGAGCTTTGCAGCTGCTGATGCTGGGTGCCCCCTATGGCAGAGGAGTTGGAGGTCTAGGGCTTCTGGGGAGCTGGTGGGAAGTGACAGCAGCTGTGCACAGCAGGGAAATCTGGGCAAGGACCTGGTGGGGAGCAGAGGCCTGGGAGGCTCTCGCATGGGGGAGGCACTTTGCAGGTGGCAGTCCCCAGGGCAGCCAAAATGTGAGGATGGGGCCTTGGAAAGGGCAAGCTGAGGGGCAGGGTGGTTGTGGCATCTCCATGACAGTCTGGTGATTGGCAGGGTCCTGGGGACATGAAGCAGGAGGGATGGCAAAAGGTCCCTGCTCTTTCTGGGGCTGTGGAAGGCTGGCCCAGCTTCAGGGGGGGAAGAACAGATGAGACAGAGGCAGGCCAGCTGAGACCCGACAGCAGGTACAGGAGAAGGATCCTAGGGTGCTGTTTGGGCTGTCTAGCCACGGGCTGGCTCACAGGGTGGGAGTTGCAGGAGAGGCATGGGCTGTAAGGAGACCCAGTGCCCTTCCTCTTACCACTGCCTGAGTGGACAGTGCCCTGTGCTCCCTATCCACTAACCCTGCCTGCCCTCTGCATGTGGGCAGCCTGTGCATCCCCTCTGTGCCTCCGGCAGCTCAGTGTCCTGCACATCCCATCCAATACAGCCTGGCATCTCATGCAGCATCCAGTGCAGCACATCCCCCCCATGCAGCATGTCCCGTGTGACACGTCCTGCCTCACTGCAGTCTGGTGTCCAGCTCAGTGTACAGCACACCCTGCAGCCCGTGCCATGCTCTCCACAGGGCACGTTGTCCCTCGCTGCTGGCACAGCGAGGCCCAGCCAGGCCTGCAGCACCCCTGCAGCTCTCTGGGGTGGCTCCTGCTGGGCTGCTATACATAGGTAGGCCAGCCCAGCCTCGGCGAGGCGCTGGACGGAGCAGGCTCACTCTTATCAACCCCGCGTGTCATCAGAGGGTATTTTTGGGGACAGCAGCTGTAGGCATTTGTAACATTTGGTCCCTGCGCAGTGACACCCAGGAGGGGAGCTGGGGGAAGCAGCAGGAGCGGGGTGCCGGCACTGAGAGACACAGGGGAGAGGTGGCAGAGCGAGGTACACGAGTGGGGCAGGGACGGGGCTGGGGGCTGCCTGGGGCAGGGTGGTTGGGAAGGGAGGGGTGGAAGGGTGCAATGGTGTGGCCGAGCCATCGGAGCCACCTGCTTGTGTCCAAAGGAGCTGCTGTGGGGTGGCACACGGGTCAGGGCCGTGTGGATGGAGAGATGGCTGTGAATGGGTGCACTGTCCCGGGGGTAGGGCTCAGGGAGGAGAAGCTGGCCGCAGTCCCTGTCCCTCCTTGGGGAACAGCCCTCTCCTACCCTCTGGCTCATTCAAGAAGTATTTTTGTTTCCCCTCCCCCTGCCCGAGCAAGTCAGAGACGACCCTGCCCCAGTCCCAGCCATGGTGTGGGCAGAGGGTGGGCTGCACTCCCGGGGGGAGGCACCCTGACCCGCTCCTGCCCCTGATGGTGGGCACGGATACCCGCAAAGCCGGGGATGGAGGCAGTGCCCTGCAAAAGCAGGACCCACCTCCCCGGCTTTCATTTTTCCCCCTGGGACTGATGATTTCCAGCTGTAGTTTTGAGTGCACAAGGGCTGGATCCTGCCTGTGGGACTACTCTCTGGGAGGGGGACCCCTTCCCCAGAGCCCCATTTTCCCCCAGGGCCCGGCTCTGTGGGGTGGCCGCCCGGCACAGGGGGTCCCCTGCCCACCCAGGTCCGGGAGGAAGTCCCAGCCCGGGTCCAGCCGGGCCTCGCGCCCCTGACAGCCCCGTGTCAGCACCTGCCCGCTGAGCCGGCCCAGATGCTGCAGGAATGCGGCTCTGCCACCACCCGATACTGCAGGAATGTGAATGCCCGGCGGGTGGGGAAGGGGCGGGCAGGGGCCCTTTTGCCTCCGCTGTCCCCCAGCCCCAGCAGCCAGCAAGCAGCTGCCCATGCTGTCTAGGCAGGGGTCCCCCACCTCTGGCACTGGAGTCCCCTCTGCTCCTGGGGGATAAGCTCCAAGTGTCTCAGTCCCCCGGGGTGCAAAGAGCACTTTTTGTCACGTGTCCTATTGCCTTGGGCTGGGAAATGGATGATTTGGGTGACTCGGGGCAAATCCAGTGGGGCTGTGCTGCTCCGAATGAGGGTGATGCTCCTGGAGCAGGGGGTCCATGCTGGGGATTTTGCCCCAGGTGTGGGTCCCTTTGATGGAGCCCTCACTCTAGTCTGTCTGTACATCTCCCCAGGCTGATGGTCCCTGCTGCTGCTCCAGCCAGCTGCCTGCTGTGACCCTGGGGAGCTGGTGATGGAGGGGTTCGGGGGAGCCCCCAGGTTCCTGGCCTACCCACGTGCCTTCACAGTCCAAAGTGGCACCAATGCGGTCCTGAGCTGCCAGATCATGGGTGATCCCCAGCCAAGCATCCTCTGGGAAAAGGACAAGAACACCATCGAGCCCTCGGGCCGTTTCCATATGGAGTCCAAAGGGGACATGTACAGCCTGCTGGTGTCCTGTGCCACCCCCAAGGACAGTGGACTCTACGTCTGCAGGGCCAAGAATAGCGTTGGTGAGACTTATGCTGCCACCATGCTCAAGGTAGAGCCAGCGGAGCCGCGAGAGGAGGAGGAGGGATGCTCAGGCAGTGTCGCACCAGCCTTCCTCATTGCCCCCTCGTCCATGCGGGTGTGCCGGGGGGAGGACGTGATGTTCACCTGCAGGGTGTCTGGGCAGCCCTGCCCTGTGCTGGAGTGGGAGAAGGACGGGCACAAGCTCTCCGAACTCTTTGAGAGCAGCCACTTCGCAGTGGGGCAGAAATCAGAGGACTGGCACTTCCTGAAGCTGTTCAGTGCCCGGCCCCAGGATGGGGGAGTGTATGTCTGCCGGGCACGCAGTGGCTCCCAGGAGGCCCTGGCTGCTGCCGTGCTCCTGGTGGAAGCCCAGGCAGTGCTGGATGGGCTCCCCAATGGCTCCCCTGCCGCTGGTCCCGAGGCTCTGGCGGAGCGGCAGCGGTGGCGGCGGCACGCGGCAGGACGGCGCGTGGGACCAGAGACCTGGGTGCCCAATGGCGTGGTGCCAGCCAGGGTGCCAGGGGCCAAGGCATTTGCCGTGAGCGCAGGGAAGCACGCCAAGTTTCGCTGCTACGTTACTGGCAAGCCCAAGCCAGAGATTATCTGGCAGAAAGACGGTGAGCCCCTCGCCCCTGGCCGCAGGCATCTCATCTACGAGGACCGGGAGGGCTACTTCATCCTCAAGGTGCTGTACTGCAAACCTCAGGACCAGGGGCTGTACATGTGCACCGCTTCCAACACTGCTGGCCAGACCCTCAGCGCAGTGCAGCTCCAGGTGAAAGGTAGGAACACGTCCAAGGAGTGTCAGAGGTGGCCGGGCCCTGGGGGGCTCAGGGAAGTTTGTCTGGCAGGGGCGTGTCTGTGTGGGAGCCCAGCATCTCTGGGCTCCTTCCTGCCCTGTGCATCCAGGGTCACCCCAGGCTCGTCAGGACAGAGCTGTGGGCTGGAAGCAGGGGATGCTGGGCTTCTCCAGGAGCTGTGTCCTGCTCCGTGTCTCTCTCCTTGCAAACAGAGGTGTGGCTTCTTGGGATCACTGCAGGTGTCCGGCCACAAACAAGGAAGAGGGACAGTGCCTTGGTGACAAATTCCCCTGGAAGTGCTGAGTGGTTTTGGCAGCCAGCCCTGCAGGGCACGGCTCCAACAGTCTGCACTGGCAGCTGCCCAATTCCCCCCCAAGCCATCCAGCCAGCTGGGGACAGCCCGTGGCTGGGGTTACCCAGGAACTGGTGCAGCCCCTGCCTACACCCCACTGCTCCCCTCCACTGAGATCCCTCTGCAGCATGCTGGCTTCCATGCTCCTGCATCCCCCAGAACTCCCTGCTGAGATACTGGAGGCATCCCTGTGTCTCCCCAGGCTGTGCCCTTGTCCTCCCTGCTCTGGGGGATGTGCTTGTCAAGGCAGTGTCTGTCTCATGCAAGCCAAAGGAGAGGGCAAAGGAGAGACAAGGGCTTGCTGCTCTTTGTGAGCTGGGAGCACCTTGGGCAGGGCTGACAGTGGATGCTGTACCCCACATGCCCCAAGCTCCCGTCTCTTCCTCTGGCAGAGCACCGGCTGCGGTTCCAGGTGCAGCTGGCAGACGTGGAGGTAGCAGAGCGGGAGCATGCAGTGTTGGAGTGCCAGGTGCCACTGGAGACCATCCCCACCTCCTGGTACCTGGAGGACAGGGAGCTGCAGCCCAGCCACAAGTATGTGATGGAGGAGCAAGGGCTGGTGCGGCGCCTGACCATCCGCGACGCCCGCATCGATGACGATGGCATCTACCTCTGCCAGATGAAGGACAAAGGACGCAGCATCGCCGAGGTCTCTGTCCGAGGTGGGGTCAGGTCTCTGGTAGCACAGCTTTGCCTTCCTATTCCCTTCCTTGCCAGGGTCACCACTGCCCCTGCATTTGCCTTCCCTCCATTTGGCTGGTGCCTGCTTCTGCCCCTCCTCAACCTCCTCCTCCTCCTCTCCCACCTCAAAGAGCCCATCCTGGTCCCCAGAATCCCTCCCTGTCCCTCACATATCTCTTCCCATAGGGGTGATTGTGAAGCGGCTGCCACGGAAGCTGGATGTGATGGAGGGGGAGAATGCAGTTTTCTGTGTGGAGACACGGGACGTGGTAGAGGGCAGCTGCTGGAGCCGGGACGGGCTGCAGCTGCGGGAGTCACCCCGCACCGTGCTCAAGAGCTTCAGCAGGACACACCTCCTGGTGCTGGTGCATGTCACCCGCCAGGACGCGGGCATCATCTCCTTCACGGTCGGGGAGTCGCAGACATCCTCCCAGCTCCGAGTCAAGTGTAAGCTCCAGGCTTGAAGGGGTCCTGTGTCCTCTCTGCTGCCTGTTCATGAGGGGTGATACAGAAGGGGGGATGGAATAGGCACCCAATATGCTCCGGGTGTGATGCTGCGATGTGTTTTCACATTGGGAAGGGGGCTTTGAGCAGGAATCCCACCTCACAGGCACTCACAAACCCCTGTAGCCAGCAGCATGCTACATGGGAGCAAGACTATCCTCTCCATCAGAGAGAGAATCCCCAAAGAAACAGGCTGTGTATCCCCACTTGGCACTTCTGCCACCCCACCTAGAGCCTCGCTGCCATCCCCAAGCAGACAACCTGGGCTGTGCCTTGCAGGTGTGAAGCACGACCCTCCGAGTGCACCGGTGGCAGCTGAGATGAGCGTGGTGGAGACTAACACGGCTCTGCTGACTTGGTGTCCCGCGCCCGACTCCCACCTCCGCCCCGCCAGCCACTACCTGCTGGAGCGTCGGGAGGCAGCGGGAGGGGAGTGGGTGCAGTGCCTTGCCACCGACCTGCCCAGCTGCGTGCGGGTGCTGGGCGACAGCGTGCCCCGCGAGGCCGACTACTGCTTCCGCATCTCTGCCGCCAACAAGCACGGCAGGAGCAGCCCCGTGGAGTTCCCGGGATCTGTGCATCTTGGTGAGGAGACAGGCAAAAGCAGGGATGTCGTGCCACAGTGTGCTGGTAGTCAGCATCGCTGGGGCTCAGTCCATCTGTGCTCCAGCCCCAGCAGCTCGTCTGGAGAGGGGTCTGCAGGACGCGTGGGTGAGGGATGGTGAGGATGCACAGTTCTCCCTGGAGCTGTCAGCTGCGGTGCATGGATCCTGGTTCCTCAACGGTGCCAGGCTGGGTGAGGAGGAGGATGCAGGCGGCCGGTGCAGCGTACAGCGCCGTGGGATGGAGCACTCGCTGCTGATCCGAGGAGCACGGCTGGTTGACAGTGGGGCCCAGGTCACCTTTGTGTCCGGTGGTGTGCGGGACTCAGCTGTCCTGCATGTGCAAGGTGATCAGGGCACTCACCCTGGAGTCCTACCAGGACCCCAGCAGCAGGGGCTGTCATGCTGGAAGATGCTTCTCACTGCTCCTCAATGTCTCTCAGCCCCACAGGTCCACATCGCCCCGGTGTCTGAGGCTGAACGGCTCCAAAAAGTGCCAGCAGGCATGCCTGTGCTGCTGGAATGCCAGGTGTCCACCCCGGATGCCCCTGTGTGCTGGCTGAAGGATGGCAGGGCAGTGCCCCTGGATGACGTTATCGCAGTGCAGGCAGAAGGCTGCGTGCGGCGGCTGCTGCTCCGCTCAGCGTGTCCCTCAGACACTGGTGTGTACACCTGTGACGCTGGGGATGATGCCGTCAGCTTTGTGGTGACCGTGACCGGTGAGCTGGGGACTGTGTGGGAACCTGGCCCCTGCCTCCTGACAGTGCTCCTGCCCTGCTTCTTGCCCCCATCATGTGGCTGAAGGCTGTAGCCAGTCATGCTGAGGCCCACATTATCCCTGGCAGAGGCGCCGGTGAGGATTGTCAGTTCCAACGAGGAAGCCCCACACGCGTACGTGGCCGGACAGCGTGTGGAGCTGTGGTGCCAGCTGTCCCGCCCTGCAGCCCCAGTGCACTGGTACAAGGATGGAGAGGAGGTGGAGGCAGGTGAGAGCCTGGTGCTGGAGCAGGAGGGGCCACGGTGCAAGCTGGTGCTGCCCTGCGCTCAGACACAGGACACAGGGGAGTTCGTCTGCGATGCTGGTGGGGACTCTGCCTTCTACACCATCACTGTGGCAGGTGAGTGTGATGCAGGAGGGCTGGTAGGGTCTTAGGGGGCTTCCTTTGCCGGTGCAGGATGCCACAACACGTGTGCTGGTGTCAGTATTGCTGTCACTTGCTGCGATGGGATACTTGTCAGACATGCTCTTGCAGGTGCTCACCAGCAGTTTGGTTGGTTGCTCAGCTGGGGTCCTTGTGGGACTCAGACCAGCTGCCAGAGGGAAGAGCTCACTCAGCCTGTCTGAAACACTAGAGCACACGAGAGCACCCAGCACCTGCACACCAGGGTGTTTGCCGGACTTCTGCCACGGCTAGTAACCAAGCCCTCCTCCAAGGTCCTAAAAATAGTGGGCCTGGCACCTGGCATGGCGTGACTCATGGTTGGTCATTGCTCTGATGGACAGCGTTAATTGCTGACCTGAAAATTAGCAGTTGCCTGGAGACCGATGGCTGGGAGGTGTTTTCTGGGTGGGAGCAGGGCTCAGCATCCCGTGGCGGCTGCCCCGGCTATGCAGCGGTTGCTGGCATCACCGGCTGGCAGAGGATAATCAAAGCTGAAAGCAAGTGAAAGGCTTCCCCTTGCTGGCCCCAAAATCCACATCCCACAACCACAGGAAGGCAAGCGGGGGCAGAGCTCAAGCCCAGTTGAAAGGTGATGTGACCACAGTGGTAAAGCCTCACTGTGATGTTAACACATGGCAAAGGGCCAAAGTTGATGGCCAAGGACGTAGGAGTGAAGATAGGATGAGTGATAAGAAATGCTGAAGAGCCAGTGGAGTGGTGACTGCTGGGAGGGTGAGGGAGGGAGGGGGTTTTAGTGAGACAAAGGCAAAATTGTCAAAAAAAAGGACAGGCAGTGTGAGCTTTGGGAAGAGGCAGGAGTTGTGTGCTGTGTGGGAGTGTGGGGCATGGAGAGCTCTGCTTCCCTAGGGTGGGAGAGGGAACACCATCTGCTGGAGCTCAGCCTTTTGGCTGAGCAGCTTTGCATCACTTTGACAGAAGGGTCTTAGGGAGGCTGTCTTGGTTCAATCTGGATTTGGACATGAATGTCACCGGCAGGGCTGGGGGTGGGTGCCTGGAGGCTCAGGCTGACACCTCTCTGGCACAAGTGCCAGGCTGGCTGCTGCAGTCAAGCACTGCTGTGGCACGCTTGGGTTTCCCTGAGGCATCTCAGCTATCCCCCATAGGGCTGTTGTGGCATGCAGCCTGCCTGCCTCAAGCTCGGCCATCCCCAGCATCCTCTGGGTTTTCCAGCAGCTGTTGAGCACTGGAGCTCCCTCAGAACCAGTGAGAGGCTGAGGCCAGAGTGATGCTGCCCGCTGAGGGCTGGCATACTGTCCCCTCATTTCAGTGCTGCTCAACATCTCCAGCTGCACTTCAGCAATGTGATTGCTTTTAGCAGGTCCAGGGAGAGAGGCAGCGGCCAGCCTTTGATCAGGGAGCTGGGCGGATGCGGGCTCAGCGTGCGGCAGGTTAATCGCTGCCAACTGGCGCCGCAGCGTTCCCGCACGCTGCGGGGCAGCGGTGTGCTGCTGGGCCTGCCCATCACAGCTGGAACTGTCTGGGAAGCTTCCACCCAACGCCCAGCATGGAGCAGCTGCGGGCTGTGAGAAGGGCAGGCTGCTGCTCGTCCACCATCGTGGCCCAGAGCTGGCTGTGCCTTGTGCCCGCATGGAGCTTGGGCTTGATGAGCACCCACGGCAGAGTCCAGGCCAGCTGCAGCTGGTGCAGTGTGCACAGCCAGGCAGGCAGTGTTGGTTGTAGGTGGCATCCTCAACTTCTCCCAGGAGAGACGAGGGCTGGTCACCTAAAATTTGTGCTGGGAGCCTCTCTGTCTTTAGAGCTCTGACTCAATTCAGAGGGGCAGTGTAGCAGTGGCACACATTTTATGTAGCAAATTAATGGTGATTTTAATGATGACTGCAATCTGAAATTGGGTCCTGGGTCCTGGTAAGCTGGAGGGATGGGGCTGCTGGCTGTAAGCAAACCACATGCCTATGCCACAGGATAAGCAAATGCCAAGGCTGAGCCATGACAGAAGTGCTGGCTGGCACTAGGTGGCCTCTGAAACGGGGAGATAGGCAGAGGGAAGGGCACTCCCTGGAAGAGCAGCTGCAGGGGCTGGTGCTGGCACCAGACAGTGGTTATCAGTGCTGGGGCTTGTCTAAATGCATCCTCCCTCCACAACCTTCAGCTCCACCATAGGGCAAAGCAGGGCAGGTACCAAGGGAGCAAGGGCATGGCAGCAATTTACAGCCAGTTCAAAGCCTGGTGCTCCTCCTGGTTGTAATGTGTGAGGAGAAGAGGGAGACCCAGGCACGATGGTCCAGAAGCTTCTGCTATGTAGAATGTGGATGATGTGGTGCCTTCCGCCTTAAAGCCAACAAGTGGCGAAGCCATCACTCCACACAGGGCTGTGATGGCCACCATCACTGGCTCTGGTCTTTATGTCCTGGCTGAGCCCCATGTCTCTCTGTCACAGAGGAGCCAGTGAGGATTGTCAGCTCCAACGAGGGGGCCTCCCACGCCTATGTGGCTGGAGAGCGTGTGGAGCTGTGGTGCCAGCTGTCCCGCCCTGCAGCCCCAGTGCACTGGTACAAGGATGGAGAGGAGGTGGAGGCAGGTGAGAGCCTGGTGCTGGAGCAGGAGGGGCCACGGTGCAAGCTGGTGCTGCCCTGCGCTCAGCCACAGGACACAGGGGAATTCGTCTGTGATGCTGGTGGGGACTCTGTCTTCTACACCATCACTGTGGCAGGTGGGTATAACAGACACCTACATCCCTCTCCCCCTTCTCCCTCTGCCCCAGCTCCTTGCTCACACTGTGGCTTCAGCACCTCAGCTGCCTCTCACCTCCTTGAGAGCAGTTCCTTGCCCATGCCCCTGGGCTGGAAGGGGATGTGGGCAGGAGCCTACAGGGCTCTGTATCACACTGCCCCCCTACACTCCAGAGCACAACCAGCTGCCTGCCTCTGGGTGATGCCATCTCACACCCCAGCCCTGCTGTTCCCTCAGCTTGCAGCTACCAGCACTGCAGGGCTGGGATATCCATGGCCACTGCCAGCAGGGCAGGTAGGATGGGAGGCCAAGTGACACAAGGTCTTGGTCCTCTCAGCCCTGAAGGTCTGCCTCATCCCAGTGCTGGAGGCAAGCAGCTCTGGGAGGTGCTAGCAGGGTTGCCTTTAGTGTTGGAGCGCCAGGTGTCCCCTGCAGATGCCCCTGTCCACTGGCTGAAGGACAGGGAGCTGTGGTCGCAGTGCAGGTCCCGGCCATCTGCTCAGAGGGATGCTCACGGGGGCTGCACATTGCTGCAGCTGCACTGCCTGACCCAGGGGGGTACACGTGCCATGCCGGGGACGATGCTGCCAGCCGCAGGGTGACCGGGAGCAGTGAGCTGCCCCAGGGATTCCTGTCCTCACGTGGGACTCACCCAGCACCACACCTGAGCCTGCCATGTCCCCAGCAGAGGTGCCAGTGAGGATTGTCAGTTCCAACAAGGAGGCCTCTCACTCCTACGTGGTGGGGCAGCGCGTGGAGCTGTGGTGCCAGCTGTCCCGCCCAGTGTCCCCCGTGCGCTGGTACAAGGACGGTGAAGAAGTGGAGGGGGGCGAGACCCTGGTGCTGGAGCAGGAGGGGCTGCAGTGCCGGCTGGTGCTGCCCTGTGCCCGGATGCAAGACACGGGGGCGTTCATCTGCAATGCCAGAGATGCATCTGTCTCCTACTCCATCTTGGTGGCAGGTTGGTGGAACAGCAGGGACATTCTGGAAAGGGCAGCATGGCCCTGGCTCTGTGCTCTGGGGTCCCCAGCCCTGCTCCCTGCCCTCAGCATTGTGGAGGAGGGCATGCAGTTTCATCTCTGTGCCTGCTGCCCCTGCCCCTGAGCACTTCTGACATCTTTGTCCTGGGGTGAGAGGTGTAGCTTCCATACAGCCCCATGGGGACAGGGACACAGGTGACAGTAAAAAGACACAGCAGAGACAGGAGCAAAGCAGTGAGCAGGTCTTCCTCTACATCCCCAGAGGCACCAGTGAGGATCCTGCAGCCTCCACAGCGCTCACTGGAGCTGCTGGTTCAGGCTCCAGGGTGTGTGGAACTGCGGTGCGAGCTCTCCGTGCCGGATGCTGCTGTGCACTGGTTCAAGGATGGGTTGGAGGTGGACGAGACTGATAACCTGCAGCTGCTGGTCGAGGGGGCCTGGCGCTGTCTCTTCATCCCCAAGAGCAGTGCAGAGGATGCAGGCGAGTACATCTGCGAGACCAAGGACGAGGCCGTCTCCTTCGATGTCAAGGTGTCAGGTCAGTGCTGATGTGGTTCTGGCCACCCATGGATGCCCATCCTCTGGGCCACCCAGCACAGGAGCTTACCCGGGGCTGGCAGCAGAGGAGTGCCCAGGGCTGCCAGCCCCTGCGCTGCTTTGTATCACAGATATGCCACACCTGCAGAGCCTCCGGTGAGGATCCTGCAGCCCTGCAGACCTGTCCCTGTCATGACGGTGTCCCCGGGGGAGACGGTGACACTGTGCTGTGAGCTGTCCCGTGCGGATACACCCGTGTGCTGGGCAAAGGAGGGTGTCAGGCTCGAGGCTGGGGGCGGCCTGGTCCTGGAGGAGGAGGGTGTCCATCGCCGGCTGCTCATCCCCGCTGCCCAAGCTGAGCACTCTGGGAAATACACCTGTGACACCGCCAATGACACAGTGACTTTCACCATCCAAGTGTTGGGTGAGCATGAGGGTGGGGAAGAGCCCGGTGTGGAGTGCTGGGTGCACAAACCCCAGAGACCTCAGCTCTGTTGGTGCTGGGTGCTGCAGATCCGCTGGTCAGAATCCTGGAGAAGGATGTCCTGCCCACCCACCGGCGCTGCCAGGCCATGGAGGACCTGGTGCTGGAGGTGCATCTCTCACACACCCATGGGGAGGTGAAGTGGTACAAGGACGGGGAGAAGCTGCAGGACACGGGGCGCGTGCGGCTGGAGGAGGACGGGGCGCGCCGATCCCTCGTGATCCTGGGTGCTACAGGCAAGGATGCTGGGGAGTATCTCTGTGACACTGGTGATGACAGTGTCGTCTTCTTCATCACTGTAGAAGGTGAGCAGGAGGTTTTGGTGGGGATGGCCAGGGGGAGAGGAGTGAGGTGGGTCTGTGGCTGCTGCCAGGGTGGTGTGAGGCTGGGCCGGGTGGCAGTGAGCACAGGGAGGCTGGTGGAGGGCACATGGGGAGTGGGCTGCATCTGTGTGGTGGCCCTGTGGAAACCCCAGTGCTGCTCAGCTGCAGCCAGAGGAGTCTGGCCAGGGTCTGGCCATTGTGATACCCAGCACAGGCTGCTTTTGTGGTGACAGCCCATCTCTCCAGTCCCAGAGCCACCAGTGACCATTGTGGGCAGCACGGGCACCGTGGTACATCGCTGCCTGGTGGCCGGGGAAGACCTGGTGCTGGCTTGTGAGCTCTCTCGGCCCGACGCCATCGTGCGCTGGCTCCGGAACGGCCAGGAGGTGCACCCGGGTGAACGGGTGCAGGTGGAGGCCCGTGGGGTGCTGCGACAGCTCACCATCAATGGGGCACAGCCCAGCGACGCGGGGTGCTACGTCTGTGATGCTGCCAGCGACCGCATGGTGACAAACGTGGAGGTGTCGGGTGAGCTGGCTCAGAACCCAGGGACCCCCAGGATAGTGGGGTCATGGCGCAGACAGAAGGGGAGGGGAAGCCTCTGTGACCCTGCTGATGCAGAGGCCAGGGTGGTAGCATGGCAGGGAAGGGTGGGAACCCTGTCCCCAACCCTACAGGAGCCGTTGGTTAGAAAGAGACATGTCAGGGTCGTGGCGAGACATGTCCCTGCTGCCTCCCCCAGCCAGGGGCTGTTTAAATTTAGCCTTGGCTGGCTCCCAGGCGCCGCTCCTCCTGCTTCGGCTGCCAAGGGCTGAGCTCAGCCTGGACCCTTATCAGCGGGAGATGGAGGGCTGTGCAGGGTGGGAGGGGGTCTGTTGCAGGCGGGTGTCCTGGCTGCCCAGCAAGGTGTTCTGGATGGGGGGTACAGTGAAGTTAATGGTCTCAACATGGCAGCTGTGCTGCCTGTATAGGGAGTGATGTGGAAGTGATGGGCTCTGCTGCTGTCCCTTCCCTGAGTCAACCCTGAGCTGCCAGGCCTCTCCATCCTGCATGCCTGCCCTTCCCCCCTGTCTAGTCCCACCATGACCCCCAGTCAGCCCCACAGCCCTTCTGCCCCACGGTGACTCACAGAGGCATCACCTCTCCACTTGAAGCAGTCTTGTCCCTGCGCTGCCCCACACTGTGGGGACATCCCTGAACCCTGCCTTGTCCCCTGCGCCCCTCAGCCCGGCCTGTGTGCATTGTCAACAAGGAGGAGGCGCAGAGCCCGCTGGAGGTGCAGGAGGGGGACAGTGTGACACTGGTGGCTCGGCTGTCCCCGGAGACAGCGGCGGTGCAGTGGCAGAAGAATGGACAGACGCTGTGCTCAGGTGGGCGGCTGCTGGTGTGCAGCGAGGGTGCCACGCGCAGCCTCACCATCAAGCAAGCGGAGCTGGGCGACGGTGGCATCTTCCTCTGCGACGCCGGTGATGATGAGGTGTATTTCACACTACATGTGAAAGGTGAGCCTGGAGGTGTCCCTCGCCCATGCCAGGGCAGGAGCAGTGTCATCCTGCCTCACGCCTGGATGCTTGGCACCCCCATCCCATGCTGGTGCCACTGGCGGGGCCACATCTGAGCCCAGTGCCCCTCCGGCAGAGGCACCCGTGCTGTTCGTGAACAAACGGGAGGAGCAGGAGAAGCTGCTGGTGCTGGAGGGCGGCAGTGCCGTGCTGTCCGCCATCACCTCCACGGAGCGGTGCGATGTCACCTGGCGGGGCCCGCAGCAGGCGGCAGTGGCCGGCGAGCGCTGCGAGCGGCGCCGGGACGGCCGCGTGCACAGCCTCATCATCCACAACGTGGCCATGGAGGACGCCGGCACCTACACCTGCCTCTCACCCCACGACCAGATGCAGTTCGACGTCAGCGTCCGAGGTGGGGGCAGGGGGCAGTGGGGGCGCCCGGGGGTCCCCCTGCAGTGGCAGCGGGTGCTGATATGGGCGGGTTTGACCGTGCAGAGCTGCGGGTGAAGTTCCTGCGTGGGCTGTCGGACGTGCGAGCGCGGCAGGGCGAGCGGGTGGTGCTGTGGTGCGAGCTTTGCAAGGCACGGGGCGACGTGGTGTGGCGGAAGGACGGGCGGGTGCTGGCGCCTGGCCCCCGGCGGCAGATGACGGCAGAGGGACGGGAGCGGTCGCTGGTGCTGAGCCGCGTGGAGCCCGCGGATGCCGGCGAGTACTGCTGCGAGTCCAACGACGACCAGACCCTGGCGACGCTGACGGTGCAGGGTGAGCCCAAGGCTTCCCCACCACCTGGGGGACTCCTGTTCCGTGGGGGTGGTGGGGATGCTGGCACAGTGATGTCAGGATTGCAGGAATGCTCAGCGACATGACAGGGGGTCCCTTATGCTGTGCTCTGACAACCTGGCTGTAGTCCCCAGGGTGGTGGAGATCATCATGGAGCTGCAGAGCCTGACAGTGCTGGAGGGGGAGGATGCCACCTTCAAGTGCCTGGTATCCCCCGAAGATGTGGCTGTGACATGGCAGCTGAATGGCCAGCTCGTGGTCCCCAGTGAGCGTCTGCTGGTGACAAGGAGTGGGCTGTGCCACAGCCTCACCCTCCGGCAGTGCCAGACAGGTGATGCAGGCCCTGTGACAGCCAATGCCGAGGGGCTGGTGAGCACAGCTCGGCTGGGTGTACAAGGTGAGGGGGAAGGAGAAAGCTGGGGCTCAGCCCGAGTCACAGCCCTGGGGCCGGCTGCTGACCCAGCACACGGGCCATGCAGAGGCACAGGTGCTGTTTGTGCGGAAGCTGCAGGATGTGGTGGCAGAGGAGCAGGGCGACGTGTGCCTGGAGGTGGAGGTGAGCCACGAGGCTGCCGAGGTGCAGTGGCTGAAGCAGGGCGTCCTCCTTCAGCCGAGCAGCAAGTACCTGCTGCAGGAGTCGGGGTGCCGGCGCACCCTCACCATCTGCTGCCTCGGCCCTGCTGACCGTGGCACCTACCGCTGCGAGAGCCTGCACGACCGCACACAGGCCAAGCTCCACGTGGAGCGTGAGTACAGCCTGGGCATGGGGCTGGGGATGGGGACAGGGAGGGCACCCAACTGCTGCAACGGGAGCATGTGGGCAGAGCTGGTACTTGGCTGGAAGGGGTGCTCAGAGAGGTGGGCGTGTGGGCAGGGGTGGGAGTCTGGCACAAACAACCGGATTTAGACAATCACTCCAGCAAGCACAGACTGAGCCGGGGCTCTGCGGTGGAGCAGACACCTACTCACAGACATGGGTCCTTCACAGCCCGGAAGGTGTCGATCCGGACACCACTGGCAGATGTGGAGACCTTTGAGAAAGAGACAGCCACCTTCCACCTGGAACTGTCTCACCCTGGCGTGACGGGGGTCTGGACACGGGACGGCATCCGGGTGAAACCCAGCAGTACGTGCCGGATCAGCGCCACAGGCTGCGGGCACAGCCTGACACTGGAGAGGCTTGCGCTGGAAGACTCGGGCACCGTCACCTTCACTGCTGACACTCTGCGCTGCAGTGCCCACCTGTGTGTGCGGGGTACGGTCCCTGGGGCAGGCTGGGGGGTGCGTGGCACTGGTGCTGTCTGACCTGCCGCTATTCTGTAGCGGGAGACACTGAGGCTGAGCTGGGCCACCCTGGGCACATGTGTCCCCCTGTCCTGGACAGGGGTGATGAGTGCTGGCAAGTGTCCCCCTGTCCTCAGGGAGGAGATGTGAGCTGAGCACTGGGGACACCCAGCCAGGGTCTGGGTCCAGAGCCAGCTGGAACACCACTGATGAGTGCTTGCCCATGGGTAGTGCCACTCTCTCCGCATGCTGAAATGCCCCAGCCACAGCTACTCTTCCCTGCAGTCCCAAGTCCATGCCTTTGTCCTATCAAGCCTTCCTGTCCTGCCTCCTCAGAGCCTCCAGTCACCATGGTGAGGGTCCCACAAGACCTGGGTGTCCCAGAGACAGGGGTCGCCAGCTTTGAGTGTGAGCTGTCTCGCCCCAATGCAGAGGTGAAATGGTTCAAGGTGAGGGCTCACCCTAACCCCCTCCAGCAGCACCTGCCCCTGTCCTCCTCCTTGTTTTGTCCCCTGGCCGCTGCCCTCCCTGCCAGGGCTGCAGACAAAGCAGAAGGGCCAAAGCAGTGGGCTGCTGCCTGTTTGCTTCTGTGCAGGATGGGCAGGAGCTGCGGCCAGGGCCCAGCTGCCGCATCTACTCCGCGGGACGGCGCCGCATCCTGCAGCTGAGCCGCTGCGAGCTGACCGACGCCGGCAGCTACACCTGCGATGCAGGTGACTGCCAGGCCTCTGCCACGCTGCATGTCCAGGGTACGGTCACCCAGCTCCCAGCAGCGCGTACACCCCCAAACCCTACGCTGCCTGCTCCCCTCGTCCTTGGCTGCTCTGGCACCCTGTCCATTACCTGCAGAGCGCCAGGTCCACATTGTGCAGGAGCTGCAGGATGTCCAGGTCCGGGAGGGTGACAACGCAGTCTTCACCTGCGAGGTGTCACATGGGGATGTGAAGGGCGAGTGGTTTCGGGATGGGGAGAAGATCAAGGTCTCCAGCACAGTGAAGATACGGCAAGAAGGTGGGGATGCAGGTGGTTCCACACCTGGTTTGGGGCTGGGATAGGACAAATTCAAGCAAGGGGAGTTTGTGTAGGCAAAGGGGGGTTCCTGCCCCTCTGCTCACTATGGGTGTGCATTGCTGTCACCTTGAACCAGCCTCTCCCTCCCCAGGGACCCGGCATTTCCTGCTGTTCTGTGGTGTATGCCCTGAGGACAAGGGACTGATCCGCTTCACAGCCAGGACAGTCACCTCGGAGGCCAGTCTGCAGGTGGAAGGTACCAGTGCGGGCTGCGAGGTCTGGCTGGGCTCCAGCACCAGGGCGGGGGTGTACCAGGTCAGCTTGCCATGTCCCCATGGAAGCCTGCTCAGCCCATGATGCTGACACCCTGTCCCCACCTCCCAGCACTGCCAATCCGGATTGTGAAGCCACTGCGGGACAAGACGGTGCTGGCAAGGCACAAGGCGACGCTGGAGTGCACTGTGTCCCACGCCCGGGGCCGGGTGCGCTGGCTCCGTGGGGACACAGAGATCTTTGCTGGTGACAAGTATGAGATCTGCAACCTGGACTGCTACCGCACACTCATCATTCACCGCGTGGGCCCCGAGGACGAGGACTCGTACACCTGCGACGCCTTCGATGACCGCTCCACGGCCCGGCTCCTTGTGGAGGGTGAGTGGGCACCTAAAGGGACACCAGAACCGGTGTCTCTGTCCCCCTTGCTTGCAAGAGTCTGAGTGCTGGGCAGCAGGGAGCAGGCTGGTCAGGGGTCTGCTCCTCCTTGCCTGGGACACGCTTTTTGGGTGCCCCAGCTGCTCTGACAATGCCCCAGCTCACTCTGACTCCCGTTGTTCCCACAGGGAGCTAGAAGCCAGGATGCAGTTCTCAGGGCCTGCACGCAGACTGGGATGCCACTGCTGAGAGATGGGGTCATGCTCCCCCTGGCATAGACAGACACATGGACACCATCCCCAGCCTGCCCCAGCCTCAGGGCTCTGCATTAAACAGCCTTTTTTTCTGACATGGCTCCTTCCACACCAGCGAGCTGGGGTCCCGTTAAGAGAAAAGGTGATGGCACCACTCTATATCCTGCTCAGCATCCCTGGAAGCCCGGCCCTCTGGGCCCCCCTCACCCCTGCCCCCCCACAGTCCTTGGCTTCGCACGCCAGACTCCGAAAGGCTCTTTACTGTGTGGCCGAGGCCTCAACAGCGTTTGGCACATTTACAAAAGAGACTGAAAAGGGGGATGGCAGCACAACGCTGCAGAAAGGGGGTGCCTGGCAGAAACATGCAGTTCCTGGGGCAGCGGGGCCAGCTGGGCTGGGCTGGGGGGGCTCCCAAAGCAGAGGGCTCCCCGGTCCAGTCTCACCACCATCCTGCCTGCCTGGCCATGGGGAAATCCTGGCTCACTCCGTAATAAGTTAATACAAATCACAGCAAGAGAAATATATACAAGGCGTGAGCCTCTGCCCGCAGCAGTGCTCTGGGCAGGGGCTCCTGCCCTGCCCTGCCCCAGGGTCCCCTGGCCACTATAAAAATCCAGTCGCCAGCAAAACAGCGACGGTCTCTGATGCTGCAGGGGTCCCCGCATCCCTGAGGCAGCCCAGCCTTTGCCCAAAGGCTGGAGCCAATGTCCTGTCTCCCATCAAAACATTTTGTGGGGGATGCACCCTGCCAGCGCAGCTCCTGCTGGACAGGCACCGATTGCCAGCATCACCTTGGGAACCACCTGGCTGTGGCAGTCTCTGCCCCAGGACCACCCCGGTCCAGCTTGGGAAAAAGGAGTGGCAAGCTGCTCTGGGGTGTAGGGAGGGTGGCTAGGGCAGGAGGATCTTCTGAGGAGGCAGGTTTTGGGAAGCACTGCCTGGGAGCTGCTCTTGGGGACAGGGTGGGACAGGGCTCACATGCTCAGGGGATTGATTCCCTGCTGGGAAAGGGCCATAGGACCTGCTCTTTGAGGAAGGGACATAGGGGACAGGCACTTGGGGAGTTGCTGGGGGTGCAATGGGGTGGGGAGCTGCTCCTGGGAAGGGGGGGGGACGACTCAAATATGGGGAAACGTTAAGATGCAGGATGAGCGTGCCCAGGCCACAGGGTAATGCACAGCAGTGGGGGCTCAGGACCCACCACCCCAGCAGAGCCACTCGCACTGCACGTCCATGGGTTCTGGTCCTTGGGCTGAGTCCCTGCCAAAGGGCTTCCCCAGCACCTTTGGGCCCCACTGGCAGCTGGGGCTTCCCCAGACAAGTCCCATGTGTCTCCAAGAAGGGTTTCCATCTGCAGCCCCAAGCTGCATGTGGCCACTTGAGGCCGAGGACAAAGCCCTGCCTGTCTCAGGGGTTCTGTCAGAGCAGGCTGGGGTGCTGGTGTTGCTCGAGGTCACTGGGTTGGCTCATACCCTCACAGCAGGGCCAGAGCCCGAGGTGAGGGGCACGGTGGAGCTGCAGTCATAGTCCAGGTCCACCACGGCATGGGAGCTGGCGATGAGGCTGTTCAGCGACGGTCCTGTCTGCCGCTCTCGGAAACTCTGGATGTAGCTCTGTGAGAGAGGAACAGAAAGTGAGGGGGGCTCTGCTCCTGGACCACTCCACCCCACCCTAAATGCTGCTGCAGTTCCTCCCTGCCTCCCCCACAAAAGCAGCCCAGTGAAATCCCCAGCACTCGGGCTCTCCAGTGGCTGGCCACAGCAGGGAGCACAGCCTTATCCCTCCCCTGGGCATTCTGCACCTTGCCTACTGTTTATTTCTGCTATGCCAACAGTGCTCTTGGCCAGCAGTTTTCATTTGCTTGCAAAGGCTGAAGTGCTCCATGGTAGGAATGGCCCATTCCAACTTGCTTAGTCCCTGGGACACCCCAGTCTCATCCCTCGAGGAGCTCAGATGTTAGCTGGTGCCCCAGCCCCCCGACACGGAGAAGGAATGACTGTGGGGACTGGGGGAGATCTCTACCCTGGCTGCGGGACTCACGGGGGAGAGCACGTCCCCATCAAAGCGGCGCACAGGGTTGGGCTTGCGGCGGTAAGCAGGCTCGGGGGGGTGGGCTTTGTGCTGGTGGGGTGGGGGGTGGTGGGGTCTCCGCTTCTTCTTCTTCTCCTTTCGGTCTTCCCGCTGCTTGATGCGCATCAGTTGCACGCGGCGCTGCTGCCGGCTGATGATCACTGTGGAGCAAAGCGGCCTGTGAGCACTGGGGAGCACATCCAAATGATCCCCGCAGCCAAACCAGCACCAAATCTGTGCAACCAGGTGTCCCTTGGGTGGTGTGCCGCCACAGAGTCCTGAACCCCGTATGTGATCTTGGAAACCCCATGCTGGAAACATGCACCCCAGTCCCCGGGTTCCCAGCTCCTACACTGACCCTGTGCCATGCCCATACTCCCCACACACCTTCTGTATGGGAGTAGCCCTCGCCTGTGACCTTCCACTGGACCAGGACACCCAGCGTGGTGAGGAGCGGCCAGATGCCCAGGATGACCCAGCTGTACCAGCACACGGGGCGAGCAGGGGCCACCTTGATGCGCTCATAGATGTACTGCACCAGGAGGAAGAGCTCGATGAAGTAGTCGACAGTGACGGTCATGATGGCGCTGCCGAAGACGGCGGTGGACAGGGTGGTGAAGAAGCGCTGCCACTGCAGCGTGAGCACAGCAAAGAGCATTCCCACACCCAAGAGCAGTGCGATGGGGATCCACACCGTTGGTGGATGGTAGAATTGCTCCATCACCACCAGCGTGGCCACCGCCAGCAGCAGCCCCAGGAGCAGCCCCACCATGAAGAGGCCAACGCTGCGCACCAGCATGGTGACCAGCCCACACAAGACTCCGATGCCCAACCCAATGCCCACTGAGGCCTCCACGCTCAGCTGTGTGTCCAGCACCCGCTCCTTGTAGCACAGCATGAAGATGATGATAGAGCCGAACATCAGCCCCGTCAGGAACATGACAGCCTTGAAGCAGCGGTAGCCTGTGGAGAGACAACCATAGTCAGGGAGTGGATGGCCAGCACCCCCCAGCTCCCCTCTACCCTCCTCCCCACTTGCCCCACCAGCACTTGGGCTGGCCTGGCTCACCGAAGAAGCAGTAGATGATGCCAAAAAGGCAGCACATGGCGCACACCACTGAGGGCACCACCTGGTAGCGACGCTCAATTTCCTGCTGGCAGCTGTGCCCCCACTCCTGGCCTGGCTCGTGCGGCAGCAGCTTGAACCGCAGCGTCTGCACAGTTGCAGTCATGGCTCTGGGGACTCCTGGGAGAGGCATCAAAATCTCCACTCCTGCCTCACAGCCCGCCGGCAGAACTGTGTCCCGGCACCCGCCCCACCTGGTGGGAGAGACAAGGAGAATGGAGGAACTGGTGGCACACGCCCAGCTGATCCCACCCCTCAGCACCTGGCTAGCAGAAATCCTGCTCTGTGCCCCCACTACGCGGGTAAGGAACGGAGGGAATGGGGGAACAGCCTCATCAGTGGGGGAGCAGACTGTCACCCAACGTGTGGCTGAAGGGATGTGCTGTCCCCACAGAGTCTGCCTGTATCCCCAGGAGCTTCGTGTCGCTTAATAATTTGTCTGTGGCTTCAATTTCCTGCCCATGCCTCTCCGGCACCCTTTTCCTGTTCGATTAACAGGAGACTTCCACAACTTGGTATTTTCTGCCTGTGAAGTAATTATGCTCAGTAATTAAGTCACCCCTCAGTCTTCTATTTTTATAGGCTAAACAGATTGAGCTCTTTAAGCTTGTACTCCAAGGCATTTTCTCCAATCCTCTAATCATATTTCTGGCTATTTTTCATCTCTGCTCCAGCTCCCACTGTCCTTGTAAAAACAAATTGGGCCTTCACACTAGATCCAGCCCTCCCATGCCAATCCATGGGGTTGGAAGGGCAGGAGCTGTAGCTGGCACTGCCCCTTACCCAAGGGCTCACCCGTAAGGCTGTGGCTATGCCGGGATGCTGAGCAAACAGTTACCGGGCCCCCCGCAGCGCCTACACAGATGGAGGGGTCATAATCCCCTGCAAAGACTGATCCAGCTTCAGTTTAAACCTAATTACAGCATCCGTCTGCCTGCTCCCACCTGGAGCCAGTTCCATCACCCCTTCACTCCCCTAGTCCCTTTATAGGCTCAGTTGGTTTAGAATGGGTTTATTGTCACAAATTGTCCCCAGGCCAGCATCACCCCTTCCAAGTGCCAAGTTTATGCGGCCAGTTCAGGACAGCTCACAAAAACAGCGCTCTGGGAAGAGGGCAAAGGCTGCAGGCATGGCTTCCTGTTGCCCAGCATCTTGCCGCTGCCCAGACGGGCTCCACTGGCATCTCATCCCCTGCCGACAGCCTCCTTCCTCCCTTTGGCTGGGGCAGGCAACACCAGCCACGGCAAATCCCCGTGGGGAAGCCGAGCACAGAGCCTAATCCCAAGGAAGCAGGCGGGTGGGGAGCGGGCAGCCAAGCGCTGGGCCCCTACTCGAGCCCCCGGGGGGACGCTAAGCAGGATTGGACTTTACCCGCAGAGCCCGGGCGCGACGCTCCGGCCCTGGAGGGGATGGGCGGCGGTGTGCGGAGTGAGAGCAGGGCTCGGCGCGGCACGGAAGGGCTGGCCGGCCGCGGTGGGGCCGAGCCGGGATGCTGGGCAGCGCTGCGGGCAGCGGTGCGGGCGGCTCGCGGCGCCCATTGGCGCGGGCACTGTTGCTAGGGGAGCCCAGCGCCTGCTCATTGGCGCCGGGACTTACCCACCTGCTGCCGCCCGCCCCGGGCCCCCGAACCCCCTCCCCTCCCGCAGGCCACGGCGCGGCGGGGCCCGCAGCGGCGCCCCGGGCAGAGCCCCGCCGCGGCGCCCCCACGGCCGCCCCCCGGCCGGGCCCCGCTGCACCCGCCGGGCCCCGGGCCCCGCGCCGCCGGGGCGGGCGCGGCGTTGCCGAGCGACGGCCGCAAAGGCCGCCGGGGCGCGGGGCCGCTCCGCCCCTCTCTTTGTTCGGGGCGGGGGTCCCGGGGGCGCTGCGCCGGCTTCCCCGCTCGCCCATCCTGGGCTCCGCGCTCGCTCCGCCGCACGACGGGAGGATCGGGACCCGGGAGCCCCAGCCCTTCCCCCGAGGGGTGCGGCGCGTCACCCGCCTGCCGGGGCCCCTCGTGCTGCCCCCCCTCTGCCGCTCCGGCCGCTCCCACCTGCGCTCCCGGCGCGGCAGCGGCGGCGGCCCCGCGGCGCCCGGCGCTCCCGGCGCTCCCGGCGCTCCCGGCCGCGGACCCCGCGCATGGTGGCGGCGCGGCCGCCGCGCGGTGCTGAGCGGACAGCTCCGCTGACGTCACCGCGCCGTCACCGCGCGCCGGGGGCGGGGCCCCGGGGGCCGGGGCGGGGCCTCCGCAGGGGGCGGGGCTGAGGTGGGGTAAATTGGGGGTGCAAAGTGGGGTGTGTACACATTGGGGTGCACTCCGGTGCTCGATGGGATGTAAAGTGGGAGTGCACTCTGGGGTGTAAAGGGGGGTGCGCTGGGGTGCGCATTGGGGTGCAAATTTGGGGTGCAGTGGGGTGCAAAGTGGGGGCGCACTCTGGGGGTGCACTCGGGTGCCCAATGGGATGTAAAGTAGGGTGTAAGCTGGGGGGTGCACTGCACTGTGTATCGGGGTGTACATCGGGGTGTATCGGGGTGCACACCGGGGTGCCATGCCGTGTGCCGTGGCGTGTGATGGGGACGCAGCCCAAGGCTGTGTGTGCAGTGCGGCGCAGCACGCCCCGGGCTGTGCCGTGTGTGCCATGTGTGCCATGTGTACCATGTGTGCCGTGTGTGCCGTGTGTGCCATATGTGCCATGTGTGCCATGTGTGCCGTGTGTGCCATGTGTGCCATGTGTACCATGTGTGCCGTGTGTGCCGTGTGTGCCATGTGTGCCATGTGTACCATGTGTGCCGTGTGTGCCATGTGTGCCATGTGTGCCACGTGTGCCATGTGCTCGGCGCGCAGCGGCTGCGAGGGCTGCAAGCTCCCCTCGGCACCGTGTGCGGGGACAGAGCAGTGCAGGGTGCAGGGCTGTGGATGTGGGAACTGCAGGATAATCTTGTGTCGTGGGACCTGACAGTGCGGTGCGCAAGGGGCTGTGCCAGGGGGCCTGGAGTGCCTGAGTTCAGGAGGGGCAAACGCACATGTCAGGGGCATCTAGAGCAGCTGCCCACCCGTCCCCCATGAGGGGATGGCAGATACAGCCATGGCAGGCAGGTGGGGGGACGCGGTGCTCTGCAGAGGCAGAGCTCTCTGGATCTGGCACCTCCTGGCTGTAGCGCCCAGGGACCCCCGGGAAATCCTGGCACACAGAAGACTCTTGGCAGCAGCTGCCGTTCCCTCTGGCAGCCCCTTCCCAGCCCCATGCCAACACTGGGGAGACAAAGGCGGGAGCTGCAGCTGGCAGGGGGCTGAGAAGGGGCCGCTGGAGGAACGGCGCTGCTGCCTTCCCGCTGCTTCCCTACAGAATCTTCCAAGGCCGCCAGGCATGGGGGCCCTGGGCTCAGCCACTGCCAGGCAAGCCCGGGGGAGGTGTGTGCTCTGCCCTCAGCTTCCCATGCATGAACTCAGACTCTGGAAAGTTTATTGCTTTCTCTGATCTGCACCTCTGTCTCGATATAAGTTCAGATCAACAGGGTCATTTCAGAATGAAACTTCTCATCACTCGCATAAAATGATCTCGGTTTGTATAAGGAGGCTAAAATTAAATATTCCAACCCACAAAAGAAATCAAACACATCTATTTCTAATGCATTTTGCTATGTACAGAAAACAGGATACTTTGTTTTTTTTATCATCACGGCTGTTTTTTGACCTCTGTGCACGGAAGATCTCTGTTCCTTTCTTAGCTCTGCACCTTTTTTTCCTTGTGGTATCTCCTCATCCTATCGCATTCTCTCTGATTCTACTTTTTATATGTTCTTCATTAAACTGCCATCCACGTGACTGCTTTTGCCTATTGCTTGTCTTGGTCTATTCAAGAGTAAAAAGGCCTATGAAAAGCAGCCGGGCTTGGATGATGGTCTGGTATCTCAGGGGGGTGGGATGCTGCCAACTGCTTTCCGATGAAAACAGGCTGCTTTGTTTTAGAAAATGAAAGAGATCCTGGAGCTGAGTGGGCCCCCACGTGCCCTCAGTGCCCTGCGGTGCTCTGTGGCTGCTGGTGCTCCCCAGGGCAAGTGGGCTGTGTTTCATGGGGAGAGTGGAATGGACTGAGTAAATCCAGAGGCACTTGAGAGTCCCAACGGCTGCAAGGCTTTGGAAGTGAAGCCATGGGCTGGGAACGGGCGGAAAGGCCAGGTCCTCCTTCTTGTCCTTATTCAGCAATGCCTGGCACTGAGCAGCCATGTAGGGCTGCTTGCCTTGCAGCTTCTGGGTGGGATCATTTCTGTGCTGGAAGCTCCGTTTGTGCAGCAAACCCTGATACGGTCCTTTCAGCTCGGTCTGCCCCAGGGGCTCTTTCTGATGGCCAGTGTGATGGTGCATTTATCCTGCAAGACACCTCAGAGTGGGATGGTGACCCGAGCCCAGCTGGAGGAGCTCCCTTGGCACCCGTTTGAAACACATGGAAAAAGGCCCTGCTGCTGGGACCTCCTGGTGTCTGCCTGCCCTCCTCCTGCCCCGGGAGGGTTTGCTTCTGTGCATCCAAAGTTCTTCCAGCCGCGGTTTCTCTCCTGCTATGCCTGCTCCCAGCTGCCTCCCGCAGCCCGCACTGCGCTGCTCTGACCCCACCCAGCCCCCCCAGTCCCCCCGAGGACCCGGCCGGCAGCCACACCGAGGGGACCACCCTGGGGCAGCGCTCTGGGGAACGTGGCGGTGCAAGCCCACCACGAATTCACCAGCGCCGCGCTTTGGGCTGTCCCGGCGAGGGGACACGCGGCCCCGCGGAGGTCCCGGGCGCAACAGGCCGGGGAAACGCGCCCCAAAACCCGCCCGGGTGCCGGTCCCCGGCGGATGCGCTTTCCGCTCTGTGAGGCGGCAGCCGGGGCCCGAGGCACTGCCCTACAGCACCGGGGGCGCTCGGGGCTCGGGGTGCGAGGTGCGGGGCACGGGTCGGGGGCAGCCCCGCGGCGCCGGTCCCGGCCCGGCCGCGGCCCCGCGGTCTCCCGGCAACCCGGCCCCGCCCCCACGCTTGCCCCCTCCCCCGATTGGCCGCCCCGCCCCGTGACGCGTCTCTCGCAGCGCGGGCCATTGGTCGGGGCGGGTGACGCGCGGCAGGGCGGGGCCCGCGGGTGACACGTCGGACGGCGGCGCCGCCAGCGGCAGCCGGCCCCGGCCCCGGTCGCGGTCCCGTCCCGGCCATGCGGCTGTCGCTGGTGCTGTCGGTGCTGCGGCCCGCCGGGCCCGTCGCCATCGGCGTCTCGCTGGGCTTCACCCTCAGCCTGCTCAGCGTCACTTGGGTGGAGGAGCCCTGCGGGCCGCCGCCGCGCCCCGCCACCCGCCCGCACCCCGACGGCGGCCCCGCGCCGCCCCCCGGCCCCGCCAACGGCAACGCGGCGCGCAGGCCCAACGCCGTGCCCGCCGCGCTGGGCGCTGACAACTGGGAGCCCCGCGTCGTGCCCTACCGCCCGCCCAGCCCCGGCAGGGCCGCCAAGAAGGCCGTCAGGTGCGGGGGGGCCGGGCCGGGCCGGGCTGGGGGCTTGGGCCGCCGCTCACCGGGGCTTGTCTGGGGGTGGCTGCCACGCACCTGCCTTAGCGGGGCTGGGGGACCTCAAAGGGGGCTTTGCAGAAGGCTTAGCGGTGTGCTTTGCCCTCCTTTCAGCCGCCTAGGACGGCAGCCGGGTTTTTCTGGCTGAGAGTGCCTTTCCCAGCTGCTTCCTGTGCTCCCCTGTGCCCGACTTCACGTTAAGCCCGGCCCGCAGCGAGGAGGCTCCTGGTGCCCGCTGTGCGAGGGCTGCCTGCTGCAGCACGTGCTGCCGGGCACCCTGCCACCCTCCCCTCTGAGCAGGGACCCCAGTGCTGCTAATGCCAGCCTGCTCCGGAGTCGGCTGCAGCCCCATCCCAGCGTCCCCTGGATGACAGGGAGCAGCAGTGAAAGGGCCTCCTTGTCCTGGCGAGGCGGTGGGCGGATGAAGGGGGCTGAATGGGGCCACTGTGTACCAGGCGGCCGTGGGGGGGCGTGGTGGGGGGGGTCGCTTCCTGCTGCTGCGCCAGACTGGGAGAATCAAACCTGAAAGTCATTGTGAGTGCGACAGCTGGGGGCCGTGCTGGGGAGGGGGACACAACCGGCCCCCTTGCTTCAGCAACCTGTGTGGGGCCTGGCTTCCCCAGGGAGGGCAGCACGGGCTCTCCTGCCTGCTTTAGAGTAGTATGACTGGCAGGGGTGGCAGGAAGGTGCTTCCCAGTTCAGACCTGGCTGGAGCTAGCCTCATGGTTGGGGTGTCTGGTGGGTCATGTTCCATGCTAGAGCTGGGTTGTGCAGCCCTTTTTCCTGCTTTTAGCTGTGCTCAGCCTTTTTAGAGCATCTGTTTTGACCTGGACTGGCCAGCTTAAGGGAAGGTAGGGTCTCCTTTGATGTCAAGTTGATGGGGGACCTCAGAAAAGTGCTCTGCAGTGCCCCTGAGACAGGTGTAGTGGCAGCTGGTGACACTGGGATGATGTCTTTTGTGTGTGTCTGAAGCCTGGGAGCAGTTCCTGCAGAGGAACCGAGGTCGGTGCCCTTGGTTACAACTGGGGTGGGTTGCAGTGCCCTAGGTGCCATACATTGTCTTCCTCTTGCAGGACCCGGTACATTAGCACGGAGCTGGGGATGCGGCAGCGGCTCTTCGTGGGTGTGCTGACCTCCAAGAGCACGCTGAACACGCTGGGGGTGGCTGTCAACCGCACGCTGGCCCACCGCCTGGAGCGCCTGGTGTACTTCACGGGCACGCGGGGCCGCAAGGTGCCCCATGGCATGACGGTGGTGACGCACAGTGACGAGCGGCCCATCTGGAACATGTACCAGACCGTCAGGTACCTTCTGGACCACTACGTGAACGATTTCGACTGGTTCTTCCTGGTGCAGGACGATACCTACACGGAGGCGCACCGCATCAGCCGCCTGGTTGCCCACCTCAGCATTGACACCCACCTCTACCTGGGTCGTCCTGAGGAGTTCATTGGTGGGGACACCGAGGGTCGTTATTGCTACGGAGGGTTTGGCTACTTGCTGTCCCGCAGCCTCCTCCTGCTCCTGCAGCAGCACCTGGAGAGCTGCCGCAATGACATCCTCAGTGCCCGGCCTGATGAGTGGCTGGGCCGCTGCATCATTGACTACACAGGTGTCAACTGTGCTGAGGAACATGAGGTAGGTCCTGCAGCAGAGATAGCTGGATCCTGGCCCAGTGTTTTCCCTCCTCCCTGTGGGCTCTCTCAACCCTGGGAGCACTAGCTGTTGCTGTCCCTGACATCATTTGAGCTTGCTGTGCTGGCATCTGGTGGTGTGGGAGTACAGGTTGGGGCTGGCTGTAACCTATCTTTCCTGGCTGGCACAGGGTCTGCATTACCACTATTTTGAGCTGGGGAAGAACGCAGACCCCGAACGGGAGACTGACCTCCGTTTCCAGAGCGCCTTCACTGTCCACCCTGTGCTGGATCCCCTCCAGATGTACCGGCTGCACAAGTACTTTGCACAGGTGGAGCTTGAGAGAACCTATCAGGAGATCCAGCAGCTCCAGGTGAGACCCGGCGTGGCTGGGAGGGTCTTGGTTCTGTTTGTCATCCTTGTGGGCTTTCTGGTTTCTCTGTGGGTTTCTGTCCTGATCCTGCTGTTGGACAGGATCAGCTGAGCTCATGTGGCTACAGAGGCAGTGGTGCTGTCTGGAAAGCAGCTTTGGACCTAAATGGGTCCTGGAGATGCAGTGGTGGTTCAAGGTGATGAAGACTGATTGGTGCAGAGGTCTGTCAAAGGCCGGGTACGGTGGGGGAGAAAACCTGAGGTGTTGGACAGGAGTCCAGTTGAGGGCAGAGTTGTTCTGGCACTGCTTTTTGAGCCAGCTCTGGTTATCTCTGCATATCAGAAATCAGCTTGAGTGCTGCCAGAGCTGGGACACCTGCTTGTGCCTGCCTTGGCTCTCACTCGTCCATCCCTTGTCTTGCAGATGGAGATCCAGAACTCCAGCAGCCTGGCTGCAGACGGGGACCACATTGCCACATGGCCCGTTGGCATCCCGCCCCCATTCCAGCCCAAAACTCGCTTTGAGGTGCTGCGCTGGGACTACTTCACAGAGGAGCAGGTCTACGCCTGTGTGGATGGCTCCCCCAAGTGTGAGCTGCATGGTGCGGATCTGGCGGACGTGGCCGACGTGGTGGCCACGGCCATGGAGGAGCTGAACCGCAAGTACCAGCCGGTGCTCCACATCCGCAAGCAGCAGCTGCTGAACGGCTACCGGCGCTTCGACCCCACGCGGGGCATGGAGTACACGCTGGACCTCCAGGTGGAGGTGGTCACCCAGAAGGGACACAGCCGCTCCGTCACCAAGCGAGTGCACCTGGTGCGGCCCCTCAGCGAGGTGGAGATCATCCCCATGCCCTACGTGACAGAGGCCAGTCGCATCAATGTCATCCTGCCGCTGACGGCCCATGACCGGGACTACGCCGCGCGCTTTCTGGAGGCTTATGCGGCAGCCGCTTTTGAGAGCAGTGAGAATGCAGTGCTCACCTTCCTCTTCATCTACGACCCCTTTGAGGCCCAGCAGGTCACCCAGAATGATATCTTTGCCTCTGTGAAGTCCCAGATCACCGAGTATGAGCGCAAGTATGCAGAGGTAAAGATCCCCTGGATCAGCGTTAAGACAGATGCGCCCTCCCAAATCAAGGTCATGGACATTATCTCCAAGAAGCATCCTGTGGACACACTTTTCTTTGTGGCTGGCGTGGGGACAGAGGTCACCATTGACTTCCTTAACCGCTGCCGGATGAACACCATAAACAACTGGCAGGTTTTCTTCCCCATCCACTTCCAGGGCTACAACCCAGCCATTGCTTACCACAACCAGGTGCCACCCACCACACTGGACCTGCTGAGGGACATGGGGCGCTTTGACCGTGACGTCTTCCATGAAGCCTGCTTCTACAACGCTGACTACATGGCAGCACGCACCCGCATGGCGGGGGACGTGCAGGAGAATGAGGACATCCTGGAGACCCTGGACATCTACGACATGTTCATCAAGTACTCCAACCTCCACGTCTTCCGGGCTGTGGAGCCTGCCCTGCTGCAGCGCTACCGGCACCAGGCCTGCAACCCGCGGCTCAGCGAGGACATCTACCACCGCTGCGTGCAGAGCAGCCTGGAGGGCGTAGGCTCTCGCTCCCAGCTGGCCATGGTCCTTTTTGAGCAGGAGCAGGGGAACAGCACCTGAACCCTGGATGGTGGAGGGGCTGACCCTGCCGTGTTATGCCTGCCTACCCACTCCACTTCTTCTGCCCTAATCTGTCTTCCTTCTGCAGCGGCTGCAGAGATTGCTGGTGTCCAAGCTCGTGACTTGCCCCACTGGGGCTCCCCAGGCCGGGGTCTGCCAGCCCCGGGTGCCTGGGTCTTTCTCAAGTAGCCATGGCTGTGCAGACCCCGGGCGAGATGGGGTCAGAGTCACTGAGCTGCAGGCTGGAACACCTGGCTCCTCATTCAGAGCTGGTGGCTGCTGGCCCCATCTGTCTGTCCTGGCCCTGCTGCTGAGCACGGGGGAGGTGGGCTACTGTGTCTCTTGCTGTCCCCCTTAACTGGGGGAATGTAGAGCCCAAAGTCCCCCTTCTGCAGGGCCGTGACTGCCACAGGGCCTGGAGTGATCCCTCATAGTTCTCCCCATGTCCTGGGACAGGAATGTGCTCCTTGCTCCTTTGGAGCATTGGCCTGGTTGCACAGGGAGGATCATGTCCCTGTGCCTGCCACAAGCTTGGACAGTGGAATGGGGCACATCCCATCCCAAAAGAGCAATAAGGATGTTGGTTTTGGGGTTTTGCCACTTGGCAATGAGCTGGAGTGCTCCTGGCTGGCTGGGGTGTGAGGAACTTGGGCCCCTGAGGCCGGTGGGTGTAGGGGGTGCCAGAGGGGGATCCTGCTGATTTCATGTACCGTGAGCTGCTCCCCATGGGAACCATGACCCAGGCCGCTTTGGCCTTCGCAGTATTGATAGGACGTCGGAGGTCACAGCCCTCAGACGAGAGCCTCCTGACAGAGGTGGGATCCCTCCCCGCTGAGGGGCTGCCCTCAGGGTCCAGGGACATTGTGCCTGACACTGATGGGCATGGCAGAGGGTTTGGCTGTGCATCTCCTAAGGAGAAAGCGACTGAGGAGCCGCTCACTGCTCCTGGTTTGTATTTAATAGGGGGGAAAGGAGGGGGGATGGAGTGCATTTACACTAATAAAATGGAGAGATGTACTGGTGGGTCTGGCTGATTCTCTCATGAGGCAACTATGGGTGTTCTGCTGGGTGTCTTTGTGGTCGTAGGTGCTGGCTGCTTGTTCTATCTGCAGCTGGCTGGACATATTCCTTACAGAGATGCTTCTTTCCCCAAGCACCTGCAACATTCTTTACCTGAGCAGGGAGATGCCTGCTTCTTAAGGAGGCTGTGGGAGCCCATTGCCTTACGGACAGGCTGGCAGATGTGCCAAGCAGACACTTGGGAATACCTGCTTGAACCCCTGAAACTTGCAGCAGGAATTCTGCACTTCTGATGCTCTGTGGGGCTGTCCTGCTGTAGCTGCCTGTTGCCGTCACTGGTGGTGTGGGAGGATGCTGAGCCCCTTGACGTGGGAAGTCTGGTGCAACGTGCTGACTGCCCTGTCTTTCCTGTTGCTGTAAACTTGTGGTCCCACTGACCAGTCCTCCTCAGCCCTGTCTGTGGGTGGAAAAGCACCAGTAAAGGGCTGGTGGAGCTGTGTGTCCTCCCAGGTCTGCTATCTCTGTAACACCTTCCTGGTCTCTGTGAGTAATGGGGGACTCCTGGCCCATGTCAGAACAGACTCTGGCTGCTCAAGTGAGGTGAGCTCTGCCCTCCAGGATCTGGGATCAGCTCTGAAGGAAGCTCCCAGGCCAGAAACTGGATCTGAGCCCTGTGTTGTGTCACTGGTGCTGGATCTGCTCTCTCAGCATTGCTCTCGCTCTTTTTTGAGCTGTTATACATCTCAGGGTTTCTCAGCACTTGTGTTTTCCAGTTCTTACTTGGGTAGAGCACTGTGGTCCTGTCCTGGACTGTTTCATCACCTCCAACTTCTATTTGCATTATGAGGTGTGGGGACTGTGTCCCCTGCCCGTGCTTCCTGCTCCAGGCAGGATTTTCATAACTCCATGTGCCCTTCCCACCAGCCCTTTACTCATCATGTTTTACTGCTTCAGGAAGCACACGTATCAAAGAGACACCCCCAAGAAAATTAGCTGAACCTACTCACTGTTACTTATCAAGGGTGCTGGTGCTCAGCAGAACTCTTGGAGGGCCCCTGGGCTGTGTGGTATGCTTTTTCCAAGGATACCTCATTCATCTCTTCCTGCTCCAGTCTCTGTATCCATGGTGTAGGAGTGTATATGTTTAAATATAATTTTATTACATTTCAGACAGTAACTGTTAGCTTGTTCTGAGTATTTCTATTTTTGATCTTCCCTGAGCACATCCTTAATTCCCTTCAAGTGGAAATCTAGGGCAGAGGGAGCGAGGCAGATGCAGGTGTATTACAGATACATTTATCCTTTGAAAAGTGGACCAAGTAGTGAGATGTGATTAGGCATTAGAAGAGTATCCAAATGGTAATAAAGCGGCTTCAAATCAAGTTGTCTGTGAAAAGAAACCCAGAATTGTCATTTAATTATCATGAGACTGTCAAGATAAAGTTGCTGTTGCCTCACTGCTGTTTGCCCAGACTGAGTTAGAGGTATTTGCATACTTAATGCTCTGCACTATCGATACCAGCAGAGGCTCCCCGCTCTGGCATATGTATGAGCAAATGACTGCTTGTGGCACTCCCAGCACAGTTACTGCTCCCTTTTCAAGGGAGCTCGCAGGGTTTGAAGCTGTTAGAGTGTTTGCCAGGCTATCTGCAGTATCAAAACATGATGAACCCCCAAAGAAGGATGTGCAAAACTTTGGGAAGGGGGTTGGTGATGCAAGGAAGATGAGCACTGGCTGTGAAGTGAGCACTGGCTGTGCTCACGGGACACGGCAGAGACCAGTGACAGCAGGGGCATGGGCACAGCTGCACTGCCCCTCTCCTGCCCTCATAGGGCCAGCAGGTGCAGGCAGAGTGCAAGACCAGGACAGTGACACCTTTGAAAGGGTTGGGAGCAGCCCTGGGTGCTGGTGTGGGCAGATGAGAAAACGGAGATATTCTGTGATCCTCTTCAGGCTTGACCACTACTTTCATACAATGTGTGGATTTTTGCACTTAACCAGTTGCAGAGGCAGGGCAGTGAAAGGTCAGTTTTACAAACAAGGCAGGACAAAACTTGTCTCCTGCATTGTAGACTTCTGCTTCCCTTGCAGAAATTTTCTAAGTGTTACTGGCTCACCACAGCAATCAAGAGACAGAGCAACGTTCTCTTGGGAACTTTTTCAGAAGTGAGAGTGAAGAGGTGGTTCAGGGCACTCTGAAGCACAAGAGAGCATGTCTGAATTCACTGGGCTTGGCTGGGCACCTGCCTTCCCTCCTGCCTCCTCTCATTTTTGCACTGTGGCAAGGAAAGAGACTCAAACTGGGGAAAACCCAAAGCTACTGTGTTTGCATACACAGGGAAACAAACCACCTCCCCCTGTGGTTTGTTTCCCTGTGTATGCAAACAAAACAGTGAGCCTGTGAGCAGGGAAGGCAAAACCTACTTCCCTAGCCCTGCGTGGGTCACTTCAGGCTGTGCTCAGCTCTGTGGCAAAGCTGCTTCAGCCCCAGCAATATTAATCAGTTTGATGGCTGACCTTTGGGAGGATATGGGAATTGCAGCCGTGCCATGAAAGGGCTGGAGGGCAAGGGGAAATGCAGTGTCCTTTCTTCCCTGTGCTTTCTTTGGGAAGGGGCCAGGGGTGCCTGTCCTGCAGGAGCAGCTCTACCAACCATGGGCCAGGACCCAATTCCAGCAAACAGTTCCTCCTAAGTGAAGGCTGGTCTGCTTGAGGAGGAGTGGACAGGGAGGTACCAAGCTGTGCCTGCATCCCGTGCCTTGGGTGTCCAATGTACTGCTTAGCCCCTCTGGAGGGTGTGAGCAGCTTTGGTTAGGGGTTTTTCTGGCCAAGCTCAGGGAAATCAGAGCATTTCAATGAAGAAGAAAAGCTGTAGGTGCAGGCAGAACTGCTCTCAGTGTGTGCCTGCCTGCAGGGGTTTTCTTCCATGGTGTTGGCATATCTGGTTATGCCCAGGGATGTCCCCTATGGGCCACACCACCCCAGCATTGGCAGAATGCAAGACCCCGAAGCTCTGGCACTGGAGGAAGAGGCAGGCAGCTTGCTTGGACTTTTATTTTAATTGCCTCCTTGGTTTTTCCAGCCTCTTTGCCCACTCTCAGGGACTGAGTGCTGGAAAGTGGGTGCTGTGTGTCCCTTGCCTGGCCTGACTGATTGGCACCACCAGTCCATTTTTCCAGGAAGGGGTCACGGGCAGATGATCCAAGAGCAAAGCAGTGAGCTTGGCATTTGCATGTCATACAGACATGCTGAGAGTCACTCCTTTCTCCAGGTGTTTCCTGTCACCATCAGCATCTCCAGGCGGGAGATGCTTGGGGAGGAGGTGACAGCAGTGAGGCCACATGTCCCATTGCATTTCAGGGCTTACTTCCAAACCCTCTGTTCCCAGGCTGGATTTTTTTTTTTCCTTTGAAATGCAGCTTTTCTATGAGAACAGCTGTAATTACTGTTTGTGGCAGTGGAGGCATGTTGGAAAGTGCCCAGAGGAGATGCCTGCCCCATAGACAGAAGAGATCCTTGCTGCCTGCTCCATCGTGGTGCCTACTCCCTACTGCCACTCCTGCTGTGTCTTCTGGGGTTGTCACCTCTACGGTGAGAGAAGCCGTCGCCAGTACAGCCGGTCCTGCTGTGATCAGGTACTTGGCATTTGTCCAGAGCACAGTGCTCATTAAAATTAAGGGCCTGTTTCACTGTAGTGGATCCCCTTCTAATTATGCCCCAGCTATTTCATGTGGTTCATTACAGGTGTTTCAAGCAGTGCTGTGCTGGGTGAGCCCCAGGTGGCAGCATCTCCATCTCTGGGCAGGACTAAGCCCCTGGTGGCTCTTGAACAGGCACAGCATGGCAGAGGGCACCCAGGAGCCAAAGCACTGGGGTTTGTTTGACCCTGGGGTGCTAAACCTGGGTTGTCCCACTGGCCCTCTTCAGCGCAGTGCCATCTGTGCTTGGACATGAGGCATGTCAGAGGCTGGGGGTGGTGCTGGGTTCATGTCATCTGCCTGTCCTGTTTGGAGAAGTGGAAGTGACAGGAGCTGTCACTTCCAGATAGCACCTGGAAGTTGTAAAATTAAAGAATAGAGGTGCTGAGAACAACAGAGAAGAATACATGTCAAATCTTTGTTAGGTCATCACTACAGGGCTCCTGGGAATGCTCCTGAGGCTGCCTTGTTGGCATAGGAGCCGGGATGGGCCATGCATGGAGTTCAGCCTTTCCTTCTGCCATGCTTCACTCCTGTGCATGGTGCTGGAGGACATCATGAGGAAGGACAGGTGAGGAAGGACCTCGTGGGCCCCCCACACAATCCTGCTCTCCTTACTCAGCTCCTGTGACACGTCTTCACTGTAGAGCAGGAAGCACCATGAGCTCCCAGTTACTGTCTTGGTGCAGGTGAAATGATGGGGCATTGTGGAGGGGCAGATGGGTCACAATTTGGTGGCAGGGACAGTCTCATCCCAGAGGGATCCAATCTTCTTACTTGATGATAACAAGATGTGGAGCATGTAGCTATTTCCCTGCTTTTCCCTTTAGCATCCAAGCTCAATGCTCTTCTCATAGGGCATGGTGTGACCTGTGGGCTGTGGGCCTGTGTCACAGCTGCACCCAGTTAACTCAGGCTTTTTCAGCCCTCACTGGTTTAGAGGGAAACCTGTGGTGCCTGGTGCTGGCAGCCTTCACCAAGAGGTCAGCCTCTGTTTCCTACTGTGTCCCCTTTGTCCTGCAGGGTAGCTGGAGCAGATGGAGAAAGTTTTGGAGAAGGCAGGAACTGGAAGAGCATTTCTGCCACAGAAAGCCCCAGCAGGGCCCCCCTTCCCCTCCACCCATCCTCTGTCTCCCCTGTTTCAGTTTCACCCTGCCCCCCTCATACATGAGCACAAGGTGGGTCCCACCACCACCTCTCCTCTAGGGTGGTGTCTCACCCATCTCTCTGCCCCATCATCCCTCACAGGCATGTCTGGACCTACTTGTGCCTCTTTATTAGGGAGCATTTGTACATTTATAAAACAGTGACGCACATCTCTCACGTTCTCCAGCACGAGGGCGGTTTGTGCTGGCCTTCCCACCATGGTGTCCGTGCCCACCCCGCTCAGGGCCTGCTGCTCCGACTGGCAAGAAGGGGACACATCCTGCACCCCACCCTTGTCGCAGGAGACCTTGGTGTAAGGCTGGCTGGCATGGCCGTGGCACATTCCTGGGATAACACGTGGCACCCCTGTGGGAGCCCTCCTGCTTGCAGGTTGGCATTTGGGAACCCCACGGGGAGCTGGCACGGGGTGCTCTGGGGGGCTCCCTGGGGAGCACCAGTGTGGCTGGGCTGCTGGGAGGCTCGCTGGGTATCCCCCACACAGGGGAACGTGGAACACCACGCGGCTGGGCGCTTGCACCCGCGGGGAACATGCTTACACACGGGTGCATACTTCGGGGGAGCTGTTGGACCATGCATACCCAGAGCCAGGGCTGCTGGTGCCCTGGTCCTGCCCTGTGCCTCCCATGTGTGGGGCCTTGAGGGCTGCAGGGATGATGGCTCCTCCTGCATCTATGGCTTTGGGCACGGCACAACATGGCCATGATGCATCCGTGGGCACCAGGGATGGGGACCAAACCAGCAGGGCCAGAGGCTGCCTGGCTCAGCCCCAGCCTTCCCCAGAGATCCCAAATTCCTGCCCTGGGGTCCCCCTCTGCCAAGTGTGTGTGTTGAGGGGGGCTTTGCCAGCTCGCCCCCCCTCCTGAGATATTTTGGGGCAGTTTGCCCTGCGCTGGTGTCTGCTGCTACAGTGGAGGGGGTGGAGGCAATGTAGAACAGGACAGGGGAAGTGCTGCGGGTCCTGCCGTGCGTCCTGCCGTGTGTCCCGCCATCTCAGGCCAGGCAGGAGGACTGTGGGTGCCAGTTTTGGCCAAGGCTGGAGCTGTCTGGACAGGGCTGGGCACAGAGCACCCTCCTAACCATGTACAGTCTGGGGGAGGCACAGAGGGTGCTCAGCACCTGGGGCTGGGAGCATGGCAAGGGGTACGTGCATGGTGCAAAAGAGCAGCCACAGGCAGGGGAGTGAGGGCAGGACCCGCCATGCTGCCTGGGCTGTGCCAGGCAGCTCCACCAAGGGATGAGCCACTCTGGGCAATAGCTGGGCAAGGAGAGGATGGGTTCACAACAGATTGGGACAGGAGACGGGGGAGGCAGTAGGTTTGCAGTGCTGAAATGACAGGGGATTATTGGGGGCCAACACTGGAGTGGCAGGGGGAATCACAGTGCAGGGGTCTGGCTGGGAACAGTGATGGAGGGGCTGCAGCTCTGAGACTGCATGAGGTTGGGCAAGGGTGGGCAGATGTTTGGGGGCGTGTCACAGTGGTGGTGGTGGTGCCAGGGGTCAGGGTGGTGCCATGCAGGTGTGGCTGTAGTTGGGGTGTCCCTGGGCTGGCCACGGGGGCCATGCTGCTCAGAGGGGAGCCCTGCTGCCCTGCCCTGAAACAGGAAGGGGAGGAGGTGGTTCCCAGGCAGAGGGAAGCTGTTCCAGGCATGTCTCTCTCCTAGGCAAAACCATGCAGGGCAGACACCACCACCCAGGAGGGGTCAGCAACGGAGGGCTTGGAGGGGCTCACAGGAACCTCAGCTTAGCCCCTTCACGCTCTGCAGCACCAGGGCCTCTCTGGCCCACACCTGCTGCTCCCCCAAAACCCCCTGGCATGCCCATCCCCCTCCATGCCGTGTGCTTGAAACTGGGCTGAGCCCACGTGCTAGGGGCAAGCAGAGGGGACAGGCAAAAGGGCCAGGGGGCTGCTCCAGTGCCAGTGCTGAGGCAGCTCCAGTGGCATCACTGGGGGAGAACGGTGTGGCTGGTCCTGGCAGTGGGGTGGGGGAGGCAGGGGCCTGTGCCCACCGCACCCAGTGCCACGGTCCCTCTCCATGAGAACGCTGGGGAGGGGGGTGACAGGGGGCTGCCCCCCAGACCCAGTCTTGCCTAGCAGGCGAAGTCCTCGAAGACTCCCTGGTGAGGGTAGTGGTGGCGGTGGTGGTGGTTGGGCAGGATGCCCGCGTTGTAGGCGCCCTCCACGTGCCGACCCAGTGTCTCACAGGGGCTCTGTGGGGATGGCAGTCAATAGGGTGGGCACAGATTCCATGCATCCTGTCCTGCCACCTCCCTAGTCCTCCCACCCATCATAGCCTGTCCACAGGAGCTTCCCAGGGGACACCCAGCTCCCTGCCTCCCTGGGACTGCCCTGACTCTGCAGCCTGACGGCACCAAATGCAGAGCCACACAGACCCTCAATCTTGGGATGATGTTCCCTCCCCATGGAGTGGGAGGCCAGGCCCTATCCTCACAGCCTCCTGGCATCCCAGCCCTGCAGGGGTACCTGGTCCTTCATCTCCTCCAATCCCAGTGTGGCGATGCTGCCCGAGGGCTTCTTCAGAGGTGGCTTGGAGCGGCGCAGGACCCGGCTCACCTTATCTCGGATCACCTGGGTGCAGATGGGGGGTCAGACCTAGACCTGCACACAGGCAGCACCCTGTGTGTGGACACCCCAGACTACATGGAACTGCTGCCTGCTCCCCTTCTCACCCAGGGACAGTGGGACAGTACCTTGGCCCACCACCCTCCGTGTCCTCAGGTCACCTGAGGAATGCTGGGGGACTCATTGTCGTCCCACTGCCTTCCTCTGGGTGTTCCCTAATTTGGGGGCTGCTATAGCCCTCTGGGGTTGCCACACATTTTATGCCCTCCCCAGGAAGCCTGTCTCTGTTCCCACTGCTGAGACACATCCCTGGAGGCTAAACACACCTCATAGATGTAGTCCAGGATCTCCAAGATGGTGAGGATGCTGGCACCGATGAACAGGCCCATCTGCCCCCCGATGTCCCCTGGGGAGGAGGAGGGGAAGATGGTCACCAGGAGATGCTATGCAGCCCACTGGAAGCCTGGGGTGGGCCAGCAGGGCAGTGGGCAGTGCCAAGGCTGCCCGATGGTGGGGCACAGAGCAGTCCTAGGGGCAGGGTCAGCAGGACCGAGGGTGGGGGACATGCAGGATAGGGGACAGTCAGCAGCGTTCCACCCTTCAGGCAGCCTGTGTCTGGCTGCTGCTCTGTGTGATCCCTCCCCCACCAGACCCTCATCTTCCCAGGGCTGGGACCCAGAGCTCCGCGCCTTAGGGCCCCAGAGGAAGGTGAGGGGAGTCACCGAGAAGCCCAGCAAGGTCATAGGCTTTCTTCTGCTCAATGGCTTCGTAGTTGAGCGCCTCAAAGAAGATGTCCAGCACCAGGAAGTTCTCCCTGTGGAGACACCATTGTGCTGAGGAAAAAGGGCTGGTCATGGACCTTCCTACACCACTTCCCACAAACCTCCCGTGTCCCCCAGCCCTCCAGCTCCTCAGGTGGTCCCACAGCCCTCATGAATATTTGGGCTGGTGACGTGGGGACATGGATGTGGCATGTCCCAGACCAGGAGAGACAGTGGGGTGGGCAGGTGCTGGCAGGAGGGCTGGGAAGATTGGACAAGTTGGGAAGAAGCTCTAGTGAAAACACTCCTGCCAGAGGACGCTGCAGAGGCCAAGTATGCCAGGACCCTCTCTCTGCATGCTGCCAGGAGTGGAGTGGAAGTTCCCCAGGTCCCCAGCCCCCCCTGGAATGCCCCAGTGCTGGCAACTCACCGAATGTAGGTCTCGTTCTTGTTGTACTTGCGGGCGAGGTAGCGCGCGGAGCCCTTGTTGGGGATGCGGACCATGGAGATCTCCTTGCCATAGCGTGTCAGGTTGCACGGCGTGGGACAGCTGCAGCGCTCCTGGCTGTCCTCCACCGCTGCATCTGGGGGCAGACACCCATTGGCACAGCCACAATCTCCAGCCCCCTCCCTGGGGCACTCAGCTGGCCCCCAGGTGCCCACCCAGTGCCGCACCTACCCAGCGTGTGGTCAGCACACTCGATGTACACATTAGGGGAGCAGATGGACTCGTTGCCTGTGGAGAAGCAGGTGGTTGGGAGGGGGGAATTCTGGCCAGATTCTGCCCCCCACTCTTAACTCACTCCCTTGGAGGTAGTGCAGAGGACAGGGTGCAGAGAGAACGGGGATGAGTGACCCTTGGGTGCAGGTTGGTTGGGGCAGATGTGGCCCGGGTACAAGGCAAACAGGGTGCTGACCTGTGGTGTAAGGAGGGTAGGACAGGGGCTGACCCAGCATGTGGAGAGGATGGGGTGGTCCCTGGATGGAGAGAGATGGGGCCAGGGGAATCCTTGAGTACAGAGTGTTGGGGCAGAGGTGATCTTTGGGTGCAGACTGCAGGGAGTTGGAGCAACCCCAGCAGGGCTGTTGGGGCAGTGAGGCAGCCCTCACACCATCATGCACACCCCTCACCTGGCATATGGACCATGCGGCAGTGGCAGCTCTGCACCACGGCCTCCTTCTCACACTGGAGGCGGCAGGCAGCGATGCTGTAGGTGTCATAGCCAGGCAGCAGCTGCTCCCCCTGCATGCTGGCCCGGCAGTTCCCCCACGGCTGTGGCAGGTAGGTGAGCTGTTGGGGTGAGAAGGGCACTGCTAAGGGCTGTGCTGGGCTGAGTGCCAGCCAGCACTTCCCCAGGGCTGTGGGGCATCCTGCCTTACCCGCTGCTCCTGGCAGGACACAAAGGTCTGGAAGCCAGGCGAGACACCAAAGCCCAGCTGATGGATATAGGGTGGTTCGTCCTGGCTGTGGATCTGGACCCGGATGCCAGCTTCAAATGATGTCTCATCTGTGGGAGTACAGAGGCTGCATGCCTGCACCGACCCAGCAGCTGCACCCCTCTGATGCCCTGCTTTATCCATAGTCCCTCACAGGGTGCTCTGCTCTGCCCAGCAACCCTGCATCCCAGCACCCATCACCTGTGCCCTGCCTGAGCCACAGCCCCACTTACTGGTCTCTCTCCAGATGGGCAGGTACTCTTCCTGCTGGATGTCCAGCATGATCTCCAGCCCGTTGCCCATGCCACCTTGGCGGGTCACACGTGGATTCCTCCGATCCCCATTGAAGGTGTAGCACTTACCATAGCGTGTGTAGACCTGGGGATGGAGAGAGCAGTGGTAAGGGAGCAGGCAGGGATCTGGTCAAGTACTCTGCAAGCAGGATGAGGTGCAGAAACTCCTATCCAGTTCCATGGAGGTGATGGAAGGAAGGTCTTGCATGACCTTTGGAAAGGCTCATCTCAGCCAGACTCCCTACTCTGCCACTCCTCCACTCTTGCTGGGGTGGGGGTGGAGCATCATTCCCAGTACCCATGGGACAGCCCAGCTGTCCTGCACCTTCCAGGAAGGAACTCACAGGAGTGAAGTGCTGGGGGCCACAGCGCTCTCCCTGAAAGCGACACTCCACCAGCATGTCCTCGATCTGGTGGCCCAGGCGGTGAAAGAAGCTCTGCATGGTGCGCTCGGAGCGGCGGGGGGGCAAGAAGCGCGAGTAGTTGGCCAGACGTGTCAGCCAGGCACGCTGGTCCTCCCCCAGCACGGCCAGCATCTCGGGCACCAGCGAGTGGTTCTCCCGGGCCAGCCCCAGCCACTCTCCCACCGAGTAGAGGTCGGGCTTGGTGAGGTGCAGGAAGCGTGCCCGGTTGGGGTTGCAGAGGGTGACAGCCGGGAAGCGGAGCTGGGGTGCCCAGGCGAGGCGGGCGCGGCTGTGCACGGGGCACGACAGCAGGTGGTGCAGGCGGTCGGCGGCGCCGGTGGCCAGCAGCCCGGCGGAGGCCAGGAAGGCCAGGCTCCAGAGCAGGCGGCGCAGGCGGGACTGTGGCCGGGTGCACATGTAGTGCAGCCCGGGGATCCGGGTGGCTCGCAGGATGCCGACAAGGAGCTGGGGCGCGCTGCTGTCCTGGGGTGGTGTCAGACCTTCCCCGTCCTGGCAGCAGGCAAGGGGCAGCGGCATGGCTGCATTCAGGGTGGCTCCTCTGGAAAGTGGGCTGCAAGCTGCCCAGGGTCCCTGCTTCCCTCCAGAGATCTCTCCCTCCTGGGAGGCTTTTGCTCTGCACCTTTCTGGCAGGAGCAAGGCAGGCGCCTTCCTGAGCTGCTTCGGTGATGGGTGAGGGGAGGGAGAGGAGGGGGTTGCTGCAAACACGCCTTTCCCCAACCTGCATTCGGGAATGGAAAATTCCTTCCCGAGCTGGGTTGGGACAGGGGTGTGTGTTGTCTTACCCCATGCAAGCTGAACTGGCAGCCCCCAGTGTCCCGGAATGGTGGGCATTGGTGTCTGGATAGCAATGACCTGTCTCAGGCACACTGTGTGAACCCTGTGCCTAGGAATGTCATGCTTCAGCTCTTCCTCCTTGTACCTTGCCATGCATTTCACTGCAGTCACCACAAAACATTGCCTGGACCTCCAGGGTCCCCAGTTGTGTCTGCTCTGCAGCTGGGGACTCTGCCCCACAGAGGCAGGACAGTGACAGCACTGGGAGGCCATCGCCGACTGCCAGTGCTGCTTGGGACCTTGTCTATCTTGTACCTTGGAATCCCTGTCCCTGGAGCTGGGGACCTCAGTGCATCTGGGCCAGGTGGGGCGGGAGAAGCAAGACTGTGGGTCAGGAGGAGTGGAACCATGGGGTGGGAGGCTGCATGACAACCCACCTGCGCCTGGCGGGTGCTTTGAAGTGACGGGGAGGCTGTGATCAGAGCGCAGCAGTGGCGGGGGGGGTGTCTGTACCCCGCTGTCAGCGTGGCTGGCAGCGCCCCGACAGCCTGTCAGGTGCCTTCAAAGCTCAGCACTGTGCTCTCCTCAGCCTCTCATCTCCTGCTGCCGCTGCTGCTTACAGGCACCCACCTTCGGCGCTCACCCCGCGGGGGCTGGCATGGGGATGGGGGTGTCCCTCACCCTCCACAGCTCCAGGACAAGTCAGGGCTACTGGGCCTGGTGAAGAGCAGGAAAAGGCCAGTGGTGGCAGGAGGGATTGGAACAAAGGGAACTCCCGATGACCTCAGCAGTGACTCCCCAGCACCATCCCCGCCGCAGGCCTTGATGCCTGAGCAACACGTAACTACAGCCACGATGGGGACACGGCCAGGGTGCCACCTGGCAGCTTGTTTGCAGGTGCAGGAGGACTCCAGGCAGGTCAGAAGCAGGACGGGCCCCGAGGGGGGCGGCGGGCGGCACGCCCGGAGCAGGGCCCGCTCGCCGTCCCTCACGGGCCGGCCTCGGCGGGCGCTGCCCGGCAGGGGGCAGCAGCGCCCCGCGCTCCGCGGGCCCGGCCCGGCCCGGCCCCAGGGCGGCCCCTGAGGCGGCCCGGGGCCCGCTGAGCTCTCCGGCTCCTGCCGCAGCCCCGCCGCCCAGCCCAGCGCTGGCAGCATCCCCGCCGCGGAGTCCCCGCTCCCTGCATCCTCGGGACCCTGTGGGTCACGGCACCGCACCCGCCCTGAGCTGTCCCCTCAGCCGCTGTGTCCCCGCAGCCCCGCCAGGACACGGCTCAGCCCCTCTCTGTGGGGCGGCTGGAGCCGGCTCGGCGCTTCTCTCAGATTTATCGCGGCTGTGAGCGCCGGCGGCTGCCAGCCCGATACCATCAGCCACGGCACACCAGGGCAGCTTCTATATTAGTTTTCTTTAAACGGAGGATAAGCTCCCCAGGCTGGAGAAAATGTCATTTCTGTGAACGCTTCCATCTCGTGTCAGTTCAGACATCTCCGGGCGGCATGGCAATCACCCTGGAGGGGGGTGAGGGATGGGGGTGGGATGCAGAGGCTGGGCCATATGGGGACAGATCTTAGGGACAGGGACCAATGTTGGGCAGGATTGGAGAAGAAGGTCCAGCTGTGGCTGTGGCCGTGTTCCAGGCAGGTGGGCACGGCTGTGGGGGAGTGTGGGGAGCAGGGGTGCCCATGGCGTCCAGCTGAGTTACTCACTTGTCGGCTGCTGGGGTGCCGAGGCCAGCTGTGAAATCACACTGGGGAGAGCACAGCACAGTCCTGAAGGGCTTTGCCTTTCCAGCATGACAAATCCAATTAGATAACAGGGAGCACATGAGGAGGAGGAGGAGGAGGAAGAAGAAGAAGAGCGGAGGAGAGCCTGCCTGCACCAGGAACAGGATTTTCTCCCCGCAGCTGACCCAGAAAAATGCCTTGCAGGACTGTAGCACACATGTCCAGCCAAAGATAGCAACTGAGATACGGGCCCTTGGGCACCCGGCTCTGCCTGCTGGGCACCCATGCATGTTGCAGTCTTAGGGCCAGAGATGCAGCATTCCCATGTTACGTGCCGGTCTCCTTGCTCAGCCAGTGTATGCCGGCATCCCCACGCCATGCTCACATGCAGGGGAGACCCATTAGGGAGGTAATTTCTTGACATGATTCCTCATTTTCCTGTCTCTCCCATGGAGACACGCTGACCTTGACACAAATAGCTGCCTGTGCTTCGGCAGGCAGATCCCAGTCAGATATTGCTGGGGATCCCGGCATCTTCCTCCCCAGCCCACACAGTTCTGGGGTCCCCCAAGTGCCCTCCATGCTCCCAAGGCTTGCCTCCCAGCCCCCCCTGCTGTGGGGAGCCTTTTGGGAGGAAGATGCTGACCCCCAGCATCCTCATCCTGGCTCACGCCAGCCCACCCGTGAGCACTGGAGGCGTGAGGAACAACATCAGGCATTCCCAGTCCCCCATCCCCAGTGCTGCCAGCCCATTGTGCCAGCCTCGGGCTGATCCCAGCTCATGCAGGTATTTCCACGGCTTACACGGCTCCCCACGGTATTTAGCCTCTGGAAGACGACGTTAAACATTGCAGGCAGTGACAAATCCTGATTGCTCTGAGGAGACAAGAGGCCACACTAAGCTTCCAGCCAAATGTTTTCATGCAAGGGGAACGAGCTGCAACATGTGTGGTGCCAGCGGGTCCTGCTGCTGCGTGCCTGGGCCACCCAGCCCCGCTCCCGCATCCCCACTGGGACAGCCAGCCCTGTTCCCACATACCTGCTGGGGCATCCAGCCCTGCTCGCACATTCCCACTGGGACATGCAGCTGACGGGCAGGCCCTGGGCATGGGCACACCACACAGCCATCACCCCAGCGTGGAAGCACCCCTGAGAACAGTCATCATTGGGGCATATGGGGATGGGGACAGGAATGGGAGGACACTGGAGCACTGCCCACCTGGACGTGGTGGGGATGCCAGCCCAGGGGTGACCTTGAGGGTCATGTCCAGATACCTGAGCTCAGAGAGCAAACTAGCATGGGCAAGGCTGTGGCACAAAGGAAAGCAGCCTCCAAAACCTGAAATACTATTTCCTGTGTGAGTGCAGGATGTTCCTGGACAGGAGACATGGCACAGGAGCTGGGGCCAAACTGGGATGACACTGGTAGAGCTGGGGCAATGGCACACCTACGCACCCTGCCTCCTGCTCTGCTCCTGCCCCACACTGTGGCCATCCCAGCTCTGCTGGAGCCCCTCACCATGCCAGAGGCCCCCCCGAGGCAGCCCCCATCCCCAACAGCCCGCTCCCCCCGCACAGCCCAGCCAGCCCCGCCTGGGTGCCCCGGGAGGGAAGCCGCAGCGCTGACGCCAGCATTACAACTGCCCGGGATATGAGATCCGCTTGGATTCAGCAATTTCAACTCATTTCAAGCCCGATTCTGCAGCAATTTTCTGAGCCAGTGGGATGTTTTTGCCACTGCAAACGTCCCTTCTCATGCATGGTCGCACCATTTCCTTTCCCCGCTCCCAGGAGGATTTGGGGAACGGTGCCAGTTTGGCTCGACCCCAGCTCTGGCAGTAGCACAACCATCTCCCACACTAGCAGTCCCTCAGTGCAGCCCCCTGCCCCACACAGAGCCTCCTGCAGGACACACAGCCCTGCACATGGGGTCTGGGGCTGCTACCTCCATGGGGCACCAGGCTGTGCATCATCAGCCCAAACGGAGCAGGGCACCTTAGGCACAGCACACACAACTGATGGTTTAGGCTTCTTGTTTCCCCATCCTATGAAGGGCTAAGCTCTGGAATATCTCCTGCGGCTCCCTGGTCTACCTCCAAGGGAAGAGGGAAAACAGTGTGGGGCAAGGGGGGCAGAGGCTGCTGCAGGCATATCCCAGAAAGGCCAGGACCCCTCCTGCCACTGCAGCTGTGCCTCTCTCTGTGCTACAGGACAGCCCTTGCCAGCTGAGTCCCCTTGGCTAGGCCTGAGCCAGCAGTGGAGATGTGGGCGTGTGGGGCTGGCAGAGCCCCTTTCATGCCAAGCAGGCTCGCTGCTGGAATACCAATTGCTCAGCTGTGCTGCAGGCTGTGCTGCTGGCCAGCCAGAGCAGGGGGGGACACCCGAGCCCCGGCGCTGGGCAGGGCAGCATGTCACAGGGACTGCTGCATCAGGGACAGCGTGTAACCCCCGTCCCCAGGAGCAGGTAGGATCTAGACCAGGGCTTCCTGCTCCTGGAGCTCAGGAGCACAGGGATGCAGTACAAGGCAGAGGGGTGTGCCGTGCACATGGGCAAGGACACCCTCCTGGCATTTCTGCCCCGGCACTGCCAGTGGCTGTTAAAGCAGGGGGGCATTGGCACCATCCAGCTTTCAGGATCAGCATCTGTGACAGCATGCCCAAACTTGTATGCCTTTCCCTGCAAACCATTGCCCCAGGAGTCCTGCACTGGCCAAGGCAGAAGCTGGAGAGAGTTGTGCTGTTCATGCCACATGGAGCCAGGGTGGCTGTGACACAGAGGGGAGTAGCTGGGGACCCCAGCTCCTCACCTCTCCACCGCACAGGCATGGCAGCACACTGCACACACATGACAGCCTGTGGTAGCAGAGCAAGTGCCATCATGTAGCTGTGCTTTCTACTCCTGCTGCTCCTGGGGGGAATTTGTCCCAGAATCTCACTCATTTCCAACCTAAATTTATTCACGGCCAGTTTTTACCATTTGTTCTCATGCCAGCATTGTCCCTTAGCTTAAATAGCTCTCTTTCCTCCCTTGTGTTTACTCCCTTGATGTATTTATAAACAGCAATCCTATCCCCTCGCAGCCTCCAGCCTGCCAGCCTTCACGTGCCAATCGCTTCTGGTTTCCTCTCCCGATCCCGCCTCCGCCTGCCTGCACAGCCTGCCTGCCCGGCACAGCACCAGCTCCAGCTCCTCAGCCCTGGCTGCCCAGGGCTCACACACAGCTCTCCCCCCATTCCACAGCAGCCATGGGGCACCATCCCAAGCTGTTTGGGGCTGCTGCCCCAGCCGGGGCTAACCTGCTCCCTGCAGATCTCCCGGCAGCTTGTGCTTTGATACAGTTTGTTTTCATTTTCAAGAATCCACCAAAAGCGACACCTGGGCAGGTGAAGGAGCCAACACCAAGGGAATTGCAGAAAATGAGGTGCCAGTGGCAAAGGCATGCTGCAGTGCAGGGCAGGGATGTGAGGGGGAGGGCAGGCAGGAGCAGTGAAATGAGGGGCCAGGGGCTGGGGAAGTCCACTTCATTCTGTTGGCAGCTGGAAAATCCCTCTGAGATGCTGAGCATACTGCCCACCTACCCTGGTTTCTCGCTTAGTATGAGTGGGGTGCTGGAGCTGCAGAAGGTTTCTGCCCCATGTTTCTGTCTCCTGCTCCAGGAGATGCTCAAGGTCCCCACGGAAAGGACTGCACCAAAGCTGCACCCCCAAAAATGCCACAACAAGTTTGTCGAGCTGCTAACACACTCCCTAGCTTGGGTTTGGACTGTGCTGAGCAGCAATCCTGCCATCACTGTGTGCACCCTCCGGCACTCTCCAGCCGGCATCCCACCCTCAGACACCCCCGCGCCGGGCACGCTGCTCCCGGGCACACAGCACAGCACAGCACGCTAGGGATAAGCACTAGGATGGGCTGCAGCTCAGCCTCCCTGCTGCAAACCGCACAAAACACTCACATACACGGACAGCAATAATGCTGGGTTTGGGTAGCGGGCTCCCCTCGGCAGCTGGAGGAGATCCAGCACCATGCTCGGTACTCTGCAGACACAGCTGGCCCGTGCCACTTGTCCTCAGCACCAGAGAAGGATCCCCAGCCCTATGGTTTCACAAAGATGTAGCACTGAGCCCACACATCTTGCAGGCTGGAGGAAGCAGGGAACATCAAGGATACCCAAAAGAGGGGTATGTTATGTCCCCGGGGCTCTTTTGTGGAGCTCAGGCAGCCTCTCTTCTTCAACTATTGTCACCTTGCAGGAACCCCAGTACATCAGTGCCTCTGCATGGTGCTGGTTGGGCGCTGGTGGCTTTTGGCCGGAGATCCTGGGCACCCCCGGCCGTGTCCTGCTCTCCTTCGCAAGGATGTGGCCCCGCATCCCCCCTTGGCTCCGCGGGCAGCGCATCCCCCGGGGACCGCTTCTCTTTGAAAGCAGCCGTACGGGGAGCTCTGCCGCCCGTCCCCAAAGGGTTAACAAGCAATTTCCTTTGCTGACAGCTCGGAGACCGTTCTCTATCGACTGCGGGAGAATAAGAGGGGAGAAGCAGCGAGATAAAAAGGCAGCAGAGCTGGCACCGCCTGCTTAATCCCAGCGTTTAATCTGCTGGGGCAGCGCAGGCAGCCTTATCTCGCCGTCCTTCTGCTGCTCCATCTCATTACTGCTCCCACGGCTGCCGGGAGATGGGGGAGCTGAGCCGAGGAGCGGGGCCCGGGGCAGGGATGCCGCCTGCCGCCCCGCTCAGCAGCCCCCGCTCCTGGCACCGCCGCAGCCCTCGCTGCCCGGCCGGAGCGGGGGGAGCACACGCGGGGATGGGCACACAGGCGCTGTCACGCGGCCTCGGGGACACACTGCCGGTGTCACACACTCAGTCACACCTTTCCTGCTCACTGAGCTCCGGTGGTCCAGCTAGCACGATGCCCAAGCCCCCATGGGCTCAGGAAGGATGCAGGGTTCCATGGGACAGTATGTGAACAGAGCACAGTAGGGACAGGACACCAGGCAGGGCAATGCCATCTTGTTCTGCATGTGCCCTTCCCTCCATCCTCACCTAGCCAGGTATCCCCCTGCCGAGTCCCAGCCCAGGCCTGCTCTTCCCACCAGGCACACCATGGCCATTGTCCCTGGGACACACCGGCCTGGACCTGGCAGCTCCCGAAGCCTCGGGGCAGGGTTAGGTGGAAGGGGAGGGGGTCCCTCCAGCCGTGGCATTTATCTGTAAATCCACAGCACCAACACGGTGAAGATGAAGCCTCTGCTCTTGCCGGGTTGTCACGGGGGTTATCCTCCTGCCTACGGATGGGTTTGCACTGATAAGATTTATTGTCACCCTGGCTGAGGTGCCAGCACCTCACTGCCTGCTGCTCTTGCAAGGTTGTGCTGCCTGCCGGGGGTGTTGTCAGGGGGATGAGCAGCACCTCAATGAGCACTTGCCAGTAGAGTGGGTCTCCAAACAAAAGGACAGCCAGACACGACCCTCTGCTCCCTGCTGCCAGGGCTGATGGGTTCCCTGCTCATCTGTTGCAAGGTGCCTCACACACTCTCTGACCATTTCAGCAGGATGCAGAGGGATGCTGGTCCCTGAGCTGGACCGTGCAGAGCAGAGCACACATCTGTGCTGCCACAGATTTGCTGACGGTGCTGGCGTTGCAGCTCCTGTCACAGCTCGGCAGCTTCGCGGCGCTCCTGCGTAGTGTGGGGTGACCGGGACTCGTGGGGCTGCTGGGGCAGCCGTGTGTGCAGCCACCACAGGCAATATGGCCCGGGTGGGGAATGGGGGACAGACTGCATCCTGCAGTCTGAACTCAGCAGCAGAAGCTGGCAGGGTGGCTGTGGGAACCAGGGCTTTGTGCACCCCCGTGCTCCAGGGTGACAAGAGACAAGCAGAAATACCCTCAAAAGGGGAACTTGGCTCCAAAACACTCTGCCATGCCATGATCCCTCACCCGCTCCCTGCTGCCTGCCCCCAGGCCACGCTCCCCACCACTGATTTCCCTGGGGCCAGCAGGGATTGCCCTGAGCCACCTGGTGCAAGCAGGCAGGGGCTGAACCAGGCTAAATCCGCGAGCAGCAGGAGGGGTAGCTGCCTGCCAGCATCCTCCCCGTCTCTGAAGGCACCACATAAGCCCTGCACAGCTCTCCCACCACCCTGCCCCATCCAAACTCCCACCTCTTCCCTTTCTCCTCCCCTCCAGCCGCTGACCCCCGACACTGCTGTGGGCTCTGTTCTCTCTGACAACACGAATTTGACTCCAATGTGTCAGAACTGAAGGAAACAACATGCAAGCAAACAGCCTGAGTGAGCCCTGGATGCACCCTCCTCCCCAGGGCCAAGGGTGCACTCCCTCCTGGGGGCCAGGAGGCCACTCGGGATGATGGTGCAACCCGACAGCACACAGGGAGTCCTAGTGAAGTGGGGTGATCACAGCTCAGTGGGAAAGGGCTCCTTAATAGCTGAGCCCTTTTAGCAGAGATTAGGGAGCTGCACGGCTTTGATCTTTGATTGCCAATTTGCATCTTGAAGGCGCTGGGACCTCATCCAGCCTCAGCACAACCCTTTGTGGTTATCTCGTGGCTAATGGATTTGTTCTTAATGCCGGAGCGTGCAGGCTAAAGGCTGATTAAACCCTCTCCGCGGCACTAAATCAATGGAACAAACATGATAGGGGTTGGCTTTCCCCAGCCTGGGCGCTCCCGGGTGGAGGGGCTGATCAAGAGAGCCCCCGCACCCTGGCACTGACAGGGGATCCCTCCTTGGGGCTGCTGGGGAGGGGAAGAGGTGCGGGTACTGGCAGGCAGGGACAGCCCTGCAGCCCATATCCTTCTGTCCCTATTGTCCCCATTGTCTGCTCTCCACGGAGCTGATGGGCTGGGTGTCTCTGGCCTCTCAAGGCATCTGCTTCTCCTGCATGTTTGGGCCACATTGCCCATGTGCTGGTCCTTGGCGCCCACAGGAGCTCCTCAGTTGTCCTCTTCAGCTCCTCCCAGCTCCCTCCTCTCCTCTCTTCACACCCCTTTGCCTCCCTCACAAAGGGGAGCAGCACGGGCAGCTCCCACCTCCTCTCTTCAGACCATTTCCCCTTGTCCCTGCTTGGATCCAGTGCCTCATTCCCAGGACTGTATGCTGCTCCCAGCATTCCATACATCACATGCTGGGAGCAGGTGTATCTGCTTTCCATAATGCCTGAGGTGCCCATTGCACAGCCAGCTTCAGAAAAATACAGTTCCCATTGTGTCTGCAGGCAGCACGAACAGAGGGGTGAAAACGCACCCTGCTCACTCATGCCCCAGGAACAGCTGGTCCTTCATCCTAATTGCTGCCTGGGCTGTGGGCCTGGGGATGGGAGCTGAGCACCTGAGACAGGCAGGACTAAAGTTTTGGGGACTAGGAGCTGTGGGGAATAAGAGTGAAGATGAGGGTTGTGTGGCTGCAAGCTGGGAGGAGACTGAGAGATTTTGCAACTTTTGCTTTTTGCAGGGCTCATGGCATTGGCCTGGCTGCTGCCATCTCAAAGCTACCTGCAGGTGACAGGAGCCCTGATCAGGGACCTTACTGCAGAGCCCTGCTCCTGTGCTGGAGGATGATACCTAACCTGCAACACAGGTAAGCTCAGAACAGCAGCCTGCTGGGAACCAGTCCATGGGGAGAAGGTGTTGGAAGCTCCCCATGGGCCCCAGACTGTGCCCACGCCAGGCTCAATCCCGGGGAGCAGCTGCCTCAGAGGCAGCCGAGCTGCTGCACGGCAGGGAGCTGGTGGGATCACACACTGAGATTCCCATCGGCAAACCTCACTATTGAAACATCTCCTCTTTGCCAATATTTGCCAAGCACGGGAGATAAAGTGGCTACAGGTCATCAATGCCGGCATTTCAGTCCACTAGGTCTGACAGTGGAGGGGCAGCTGGGCAGTCAGGCAGCTCCCAGGGGTGGGGGGTCCTGCAAGCTCAGCCCCCCAAGCCCCCTGCAGCAGTGTAAGGAGAGCCAGCATCCCTCCACATTGTTACACAGCACCTCTGGAGCCTGGGATGGATACTGCTGCCGTGGGCACCACTGCCTCTGCCACCCTGCCCTGGGCATCAGCACAGCCCCCCTCCTGCCAGAACCCCCAGCTCTGCACCGTGACAGCCATCTCCACCAGGTCAGCATCCCCCTGCAAGTCTCAATGCAGCACCAATCCCCTGGCTCCAGCGCTGGGCCAGCCACTCCATGCCATCCCAGTGACCCCAGTATCTCTGCCCTGCCCTGCCTGCACCACACATCCCTTTCTCCCCCTTGCTCCAGGCTGCCTGTGCAGTCTCTGCTGTGGTCCATAAGAGGATGAGGCAGGACACAATGCTGAGATACAGCTCCTGGAGGAGCAGCCCAGAGCATTATCAGCACAGGGAGTTAATTAAGGTCATGTCAGGCGATAAGGAAACAGGATGTCAGAGCAGCAGCAGAAGCGCAGGGGGGTCAGAGCCTGAAAAACTCCCTCTGAAAAGCAGCTCCACTGAGATGTGATCAGCCAGGTGCTAGGGGACAGAGCAGCTGTCACGGCCACACAGGCAGGGCCCCATGTATGGCACTGTACATGCTGTACCATGTCCAGTACAGGATAGAATGGGATGGGGAGAAATGGGATGGGGATGAAGATGGGGTGGGGATGGGCAGGAGGCCTGGTAATACACCATTTCCTGGGCCAGGAGAGCCTGCTGAACAGTTCTGGTTACTTCCTCCTGTCCTCATGAAGAAGCAATGCACTTTGGTGTGACCAGTGTCATGCCAGCAGGGCAGGAATTACTGTGAACCCCTGCCCATAATTAGCACATGTAATTGCAGACACTCTCTAATTAGCAGGATCTCAGAGCTGGGTATGGCAGACTGCTTGACAGTGCTTGCATTGCTCCTGCCTCAGACTGTTCACCCTCCTGCTCAGTGATGACTTCACCCCCGAGCCAGGCAGTGCCATGGGGCTGGGAGAGCCAGGCTGACCTGGCATGGCACACCACAGCCACAGCAGGGTGGTAGGAGCAGGCTGTGGACAGGGGGACAGGCACAGGGGACACACTGCCAGTGCAAATCCATCTTTCCTGCACAAATTGCAGCACGACCTGTTGCCCTGCCTTGCTGGGCAAGAGCTGAGCTGATGGGACATAATTAATACTTGCATCAATCTCAGCCGGATTTGCATAGTGCCCTCAGTCCTGTGCTGCTCAGGAAGGCAGGCTGCTCCCAGCCTTTCCCAGGGGCAGCAGCACTAGATGCTGGGCTGGCCCTGCCTCCTCTGCAGGAGTCACAGCCTCAGCACGGCCCCTGACTTGCCCCCACATGCACCCTAGCCCTCCTTGCCCCACTGCAGTGGGGACACCTGCAGGCCCCTTCCCTGCCCTGCTCCAGCCACTGGAGCACTGAAGACAGATGGAGGTGCTTCTCTCTGCTGTGGTCTCTCCCTCACTCCTTGTGCTGTGAAGAAATTGTGGAGATGGCAGCTTGGGAGTGAAGGACAAAGCAAGGTTTGGAGGGCAAAGGGATAAGGCTGAGCTGCAAACACCCCCAGGCAGCTGGGAGGCATGGCAGTGCCCACCTCTGCATGCCCAGATGGGGTTTAAGGTCCTTGAGAGAAAAACAGCATCCACAGATGGTGCCCCTTTCCTGGAACACTCAGTTCCCTCCTGCCCTTGTCCTGCTCCCACGGCCCAGGTGAATTCCAGCATCCCATCAGTAAAGGGATCCGAGAGGAAGAAGAGCCAGGGGAGAAAAGAGCCTGGGGTGGTGGCAGGAACACCAGGGTGCAGGCAGGGACCACAGCCCTCACCTTGCTGCCCTGTGGGTGCACATGCAGGTGGTAGAGGGACGGGGCAGTACAGCGATGTGCAGGGTGTCACTGACCCCAGAGATGACAGGCTGGTGACATATCCTCGTGCAGCTGAGCGCAGTGCCTCTCCATGGCTGCTGACACCACTGACAGCTGCTCCCAGCCCCTGACACCGCAGCGACCGCCACACTCCAGGCACAGCCAGACTATCGACAGATACAGGGGGAGACATGGGCACACCTCCAGCCCCTGGCCCTGCTCACAAGCTCTCTGTAGCCACCACCCCCATGTGTTTCACCCCTGCCTGACCAAAGGACCCACGGCATCTGCAGCAGCTGCATCACCTGCAGTACCTGCGGCACCTGCTATCCAGCCCACCCTGGACACGGGGATGTGGCCACTGATTGTGACTGTGACCAGAGTGGGGGGGCCGCCACCTGATTGCAGCTGCCCAGATGAGTGCATCCAGCTCAATCAGAGTTGCACAGCCCTCCTGCATGCCGGGCACTGGGAATTAAACTGCTAATGAGCTGCTGGCTGGAGGGCCGGCAGTCAGTGATTAATCAGAGGCTCCACTCTGACAAGGCTGTGCCTCGTCTCCCTTCCTGCCCTGCACATCCAAGAGCGGGTGGCCAGCAGTGACCAGTGTGTCCCCCAGCCCCTGCTTCCTGCCTAACTCAGCTCTCCAACACAAAAGGGGTCCCCAACCCCCGTGCCACTGGGATACAGTGCCCACAGGTCCATCCAGCCACCGGCTTTCCTGTCCCCCAGCTCCTACTGCGCTCATCTTCCCCAAGCTGCCATCAGGTGAGAACCTTTTGTTCTGCTGGAAGAAAACCTGTTGAGCCCAGCTGAGCTCAGCTGATGCTCATCATGTGCAGAGTGTGCTCAGGCTTCTGTCTGAGAGCCCAGAGATGAGCCAAGTGATCTGGAGGGTGTCTGCAGAGGGGCTTCACAGGGGTGGCAGGGAAGAAGCAACCATGCAGCCAGTGACATCTCCTGTCACCCACAGAGGGGGACAGAGCAGGCACATGCAGGAGCCCTGTGTGGCAGTGCATCAGTCCCCCGACCCAACCCAGCAGCACAGTGCCATTTGCCACCCTCACCTTCTGCCTCCTGCTGGTACAATGGTGGCATGGTGGGTGATGGGGCTGGCAGAGCCCTGCCTGTGCCTGGCACAGCGCAGTGGGGCATGGGGGAAGGCTTTGCTATGTGAGCAGGGGACAGCACCCACAGAACAGTGCAGCGAGCTGCAGGGAAGCTACTTGACCTTGAGCCTGACTGCTCCCTGCTGGGACCCTTCATGGTCATGGCAGAGTCAGGACAGAGCAGGACATGGCAGAGGTGTCAGCACCCTCCTGTCCTTGCACCCTCCCTTGGCTGCATGTTGGGGCAGTGCCTGGGAGAAAAGGCCAGCAACCAGCAAGGAGCAGGTTAGAGATGCATGTTTTCCCCTATTGCACAATTAATCATGAGAAGTTTTTCCTCCTTTCGTGCATGAAACAGAATTTGGCAGGGCGCTCTGACCACAGGGACTGGCTGCATGCTCTCCAGTAAAAACCCAGCCACATCTGGCTGAGAAATAACCTCAGAGCATCCCTGTGTGTGCAGGTGGAGAGACAGTGCTGGGCCAGGCAGAAAAATCCAGCGGGGTTTGGTTCACAGCCCCTCATGTAGTGAGCATCTTCAGCTCCTGGTGTTTGTCCCCCCTCCTCATCCCCCAGCACACACATGGCCATGTTGAGTTGTTGGTGCCTTCATCCCTGCCTGCAGGCCCTGTTATTCCAGTTGTGGACATAAAAATGCCTAGGCAGGGACATCCACCCTGTGGCAGCGTCCCCTGTCTGAGCTCTCATCCCACCCTTTCTGCCTCCCCCTGCCCACTCCATCCACTAGCCTGGCTGGAGCCTCAGCCCATTCTTTCCCAGAGGGAAAGCAAGCTGAAGCCTCCCCAACAGCGTTCCAGTTATTTGTTATTGGAAAAAGGGGGAAATACGTTTTTCTACAATTATTGTTTTTTCCACCTGACTGGCTGCAAACTTGTTAATTTTTTTCTTTAATGTGTGAACAGTGTCGACGGCAGCTGCATGTCAAATGACTCTACGCCCTATCTGCGGGTCCCTGGCTGGCTTTCAGCACTCGCACCGCAAACATTGCCTTCTATAAATAAAGGCCTATATCTCATCAATGGCAGAACAGCAGAGCTTTATATAGTCGTCTTACATAAAACCGTCTCTCTTTATGGGCTTCAAACCATTTGCGTCACTTAGTGCAGCTCCGTAAACCTCCTTCTCCAGACGCTCCCTCATGGAGGGAGACCCGGCACGGCTGCCCCATGCCCAGGGAGGAGCTGGGATCCCCGCTCTGCCTGGGGCTGTCCCCCAGTGCCCTCGCAGGGCCAGGTGGCAGCTGTGTCCTTGTTCCCCTGCCCCACAGCCTTGGCATGTGCCTCCTTCCAGCCCGCCCAGCCTTGGCACCGAGTGCCAGGATGGCAGCTGGCACTGCCAGGCACTCCAGAGCTTGGGGGTGGTTGGCCAAGGGCCAACATCCCTCACCCTGCCCTTGTGACCTTGTCCCTGACACCTCTCCTGGGGCAGCACAGTCATGCATGCGTGGAGGTGCTGCTCTGTCCTCTGTCACTTGGGAATCAGGGACCCGAGGGCGCAGGGTGACTGGGGACACGGTGCCAGCCTGGGGGGACAGACCAGCTCACAGCAGCTCTAACTCTGACCTGCAGAGAACACAAGTCTGGCCAGCGGCTTTCAGCCCCACTGCCCAGCGAGCATCTGTAGTGGAGGATCCTGGGGGCTGCCCCCATGGCCACAGGTCCCAGCCCCGGGCTCCTGCAGTCCCCAGGGCCCCTGGCTCCATATGGCAGAGCCTTCCCTCCGGCTCGCCGCAGGCGCCCGCCTGCTCTCAGTGATGGATCGTGGGGGGGGGGGGCGCAGAGACTGGATCTGCGGCAGTGCCGGCCTGCAGGAGGCAGCCCACATCCCCTCTGGGACTCCAGGAGCTGGGGGGGTGGGATACGGGGGGGGGGAAATGACAGAGCTGCAGACACCATGGTGACAAGCCTTCCTTTACCTCCATGACATCCCAGCTGACTACCCCAGGTGGCTGGAGCCAGAAGGAGACAGGGATCTAACAGCATCATGGCACTGGAACCTGAGGTGCACTGTGACCCACGGCTGTCCCCAGTGCTGTCCATAGGACCCCTACCACAGCTGGCACTGCCATAAAGGACGGGGCCACAGCAGTGGGGCCACATGGCATCCAACCATGCCCAGCCAGCCATGCAGCACCCCATGAACCCCCCTGCCCCACCTGCCACCCTGCACCCTGTCAGCCCCACTGCCCTGCGTTCCCATTGCCCCATGGTCCCACAGCCCTGTGCTCCCAGGCACAGCAAGCTCCTGGAGCCAATCCCCTCTGCGTATCTTGTCCCCATTCCTCTCGCAGCCACCCGAGGTGCCCAGCCCCCTCTGCAGCCAGCAGAGCTGGAGGGGCACTGCCCCACAGTCACCCCACGGCAGCCCTGTCCCCTGGGGGCAGCAGTGTCCCCCTCCTCAGCCTGGCACGTGGGCCCAGCCTCATGGCACGTCCCACATCCCTGGGGAGACACACCAGGCGCGGGCGTCCTGGCCGCTGGCTCCCCCCGTATCAGAGACAGGCTTATTAAGTGTGTGATATTAAATTACCCAGATAAGAGCATAAGAGCTTTTAAAGTCAATTCATTAAATATAATTATGAAGAGAGCTTTTTTATGCTCACGGTGATCCGATCTCAATCAGGGAGACGGTGGGAAAGCCGTCGGCTCCTCCAGCATCTCTGCTCCCCCGCTGCGCCGCCTCCGCGCCCCCCTGCTCCCCCGCCTCACCCCCTCCTGCAGGGAGCTGGCACCCACCACCACGGCCCCTGATGCTCGCCCCACTGCCCTGGCACCCTCTCTGCAGTGTTGCTGCTGGTGCCAGTGCCACCCCACTGGGAGGGAGGTGGCATGGGGGTCTGCTCAGCAAAGGGGTGGGGAAGGGGAGGCAATGGGTTGGGGCAGTGGCATTGGGGTAGAGGGCAGCAGGGTATGGAGATGCTCAAAGGCAGGAGGCAGGGGTCTGTGAGCTCAGTATAGGTTCTTCCCAACCATGGATCCCCTTGTCCCCATGATCCAGCCCCCTTAGAGACCTAATGATGCATCCCCACTCCCCAGGCGGGAGGGGTGCATGCTTGCCTCCCATCCCACATTCATTAATGGCACTTTGTGACCAGTTAATATCTGCCAGCCAGGTTCACCTGCCCTGACCCATGGCTGGATCTCATGTGCAGCCCAGGTGGCTCCATGCCAGGCCTTTGCACCAGGCACCCCTCTTGCTCCATGCACCCCCAGCCGCAGCCCAGGTGGGTGCAGCTGCACGTGCGGCTGTTCCCAGATTTACTGGGGGAATCCATGAGGAAGCAGTGGTCCCAAAGACACCTCATGACCCCCACACCAATAACATCTCCCCAGCCATCTGAGAGTCAGATTGCCAAGACGCCTGCTTGTCCCCTTGTCACCCTGCCCCACTGTCATGAGGGACTTTGCAGTGACATCCCTAGGTGCAGCCAACCCCTTGTTTTCCCACCACAGTGTTCCAAAATCCCATTGTCCCCAAATCCACACACTTGCTGCCAGAGCCCGAGCACCTGGGACAAGGAGCAGCAGCATGGCTGGCAGGGAGCAGGGTGGGCTCCAGACCGGGGTCCCTGCAGAAGGCTTCGGTGGGGGCTGCTGGGAGCAGCTACCCGCTGCTGGGAGCTGCTGGACTGACATTTATTTTTAGACGTGAATTGTATAAATTAGCATTTCTCAGCGGATTAAGCAGCAGGAATTGTGTAAAATTAAATGGCAACGAATTGCATTAAAGTCCCCCGTTTTCTGGCACAAACAGCGCCTCGAGCCGTGCCCAGGCGGCTCGTGTGGAGCAGCGCCGGAGATGGCGCTGCCGCTGCTCCGGACAGGAGCACGGCCAACCCGCGACGTGCCTGCACTGCCCGGGACACTGGCCTGGAAATGCACAAGCACAGGGGCCAGACTGCGGGGATGGAGGCTTCCAGATGGGCTGAGAGCCCCTGGGTAGCTGGCTCAGGCGCTGCGCTGGGACTGCAGGATGTGGATGCAGTGAGTGGAATGCTGTGACCCAGATGGGCACAGATGGGCTCAGCTGAGCAGCTCACAGGCATGGGACAAGTGAGGGATGCTCCAGCCTCTCCTGGGCACTGACACCACCAGCCCCAGCCCAGCTAGTCCCTGCCAGGCATGGCAGGACACCCATCACAGTCAAAGCCATGTCACCCTCCAAAGGAGATGATGCTGTGCTGGGACCCCTATGGCACTGGCTGGCCCAAGAGCCACTCTGTGCTCCAGCCAGGGCAGGTTCTGCAGTACCTGGAGCCCACTGAGCAGCTGGAGGGGGCCCAGCCCTGCACAAGAGTACAGGGAAAATGGAGTGGCTGAATGCCAGAGGCTGAGCAGGCACCAGGCAGGGCAGGGCAGGTGAAAAACAATCAGTCCATCCCTTTTACCCAGTAAAATTAGGTTGAAATTGTGACATTTATTAAGTACGATTCTGGTGGAAAGGTCAGAGAGTTCCCATGTCAGGAACAGTGGGAGAGCCTTGCTGGGAGGAGGCGACAGCCTGCTGCCCCCGCCCACCCCCTGAACCAGGATCCCTTGTGTGCATGTGGAACGCAGCTGAGGCTGTTGCCCATCTCAGCACAGGGCTTCCCCCTCTGGGGTCTGCATGGGGTGCTGGGGAGATCCCTCACACAGCCCAAATCCCGGGCAGGCAGGAGGCCTTGCATGGAGAGCCGGGGCTGGTGCCAGCTCCGAGAGGCACTGCCAGCTCTCTGCAACCTCCCTGCTCCCCCCCAGCTTCCAGCCCCGGCACAACTGGCTTCGGCAGCCACACATCACAAACAAAAGGCTTTTGACAACGAATGAGGTTTTGAGGAAGGCACTGGGCTCCTTCCCGGCCGCGAGATCGGAGGCTCCTGCTGCAGCCACTGCTGTGAACAGGCGGGATGCTGCTGCCAGCTGAGGGGGACCCCTCCATGCACTTCTTCCCACAGCCCCCGAACTCCTGCACACCCCATCTGGCTGTACCCCATCTCCAGAGCACCGTCGGGAAGGCTCCCTCTTGCCTCAGTGCCACCTGACATGGCCAGAACTGGCCTCGGGCTGTGGCTGCACCCCCTCGGGGTGGCAGCCAGAGAGGTCAGGGGGAGTGCAAGCCCAGCCCCATGGGGACGCCTCCCAACCTCCTGCCGAAGGGCATGTAAAGAGCACCATGGATCTCCTGCACCCTCAGCTCTGCAGCTGCACTGGCCCAGCCAGGAGTGCTCCGTGCCAGGCACCCCCACCGAGGCACCCATGGGACAGACAGTGCTGGCAGGCACTGCCCAGGGCCCGAGCACTGCAGGGACTGGGGGCTGAGCAGCACAGCTCAGTGGGGTCAGAAGAGGCTCTGCCAAGGCTCAGCACGGCCCTCCAGCAGCCGGCACAGGGGGCACGTTTGTCAGCGGGGCTGCAGGGAGCCTCGCTGCGGCTCAGGGCTGTCCCTGCCGCTGGGGAGATTTACAGCCCAGCCGGGCTTTATTACATGGAAGATGCTTACGCTGGGGATTTTTTTTTTTCCCGATAGTTTCTTAATTTGCTGTCCCATAAAGAATGTGGATTTGTGACGTTGAATAGGGGAAGATCATTTACCACTCACGGCTCTTACTTAAAGGATCCGCACGAGTTATTTATTGCACGAGCACGGGCTGCAAGCAGCAGCGTGAGGGGACATGCTCCAGCCCTGGCGCTGCTCCTGCTCCTGGACAGGCTGTCGGTGGCAGCCCCACAGCTTGGCCACTCTCATGCTGAAAAACTTCCAGCCCTGGACAAAGTCCACCTCGTGCCCAGAGGGAAAAAAATACTACAGCACTCCTGCAAGCATGGCTGCAGGGAAAGCTCCTTCCCTTCTCCAGAATTGCTGGGGGACACCCTCTGCTACAGAGGCTGATTGCTGTGGGCTGGCACCCCGAGGCATTTGCCCTGCTGGGATGTGCTGCAGTCTGGGAGCCCTCCATCACTGCTAGGACATGCTGTGACTCACACACTCGCCCACAGCAGAGCAGGTACAAAAGCTTTCTGAGCATGAAGGCTCACATGGGGACCCAGAATGGGACCAAGAAAGCTTGGAGCTCCCCTCCACATGAGCAGCCTGGGTGCACCTTCACTGGGGCCACAGCTACAAGGCACAGGAGTGCCCAAGCCCACACAGCACAGCTGGGAGTCAACCCGCCTGCCAAGAAGCCTGTGTTGTGTTTCAGTCATTCTCAGGAGGCACAAGGGACTGATTTGGCTTAGGGAACGGGAGTAGAAAGCTCCAGCTGCAAATGGTGTGATGCCTTGACAGATCCCACTGCTGCCTGGCAAGGCAGAGAGCTGTATCACATCTTCACCCATCCCTCCCCACACCCATCTCTGCAGCCTCTCCTGCCCCAGGTTCACCCCTTTGCTCCAGGCAAGTGAGAGGTGACAGGTACACCCCTGACAGCCCCTTGTGCCTCAAAGGCCAGAAATGTTGAGCTGTGGACAGGGTGGGTGGAGGCTTTAGGAGCTCTGTACTCCCTTTATTTGGCCATAAGCCCAGGGGGCAGCTGGCACTAGCCATTCTCATGCCTGAAACCTGCTCCAGTGCAGGGTGCCAGCACACCAGAGCCTGGCTGCCTGGGCATCCCCCAGGCACTCTCGTAAGCAGATGAGGTAGGCAGGCCAGCTGGTCCTGCACGGCCACATGCTGAGGAACTGGGTCCCAGTGGCTGTCCTGGTGGTCACCCTTCACTGCCACACAGCACACACATGCCACTCACTCTGTCTGTGCCTGTTCCACCCCATCCACCCGAGCTCTGCCCTGCCAGCATCGCAGTGTGGCTCAGCACACACCAAATCCCATTGCTACGCTGTGCCACTGCCCAGCACGAGGCTGGGCTCGCTGCCTCCCCCGCACACCAAAGCTGTGCAGGATCCTCCAGGAGGATCCCAGGGCTGGAGTCAGCATGGCCAAGCCACGTGCAGGACTGTCCAGCGCCGGAGCTTCCTGCTCCAACCCCTGCTGAGCCACACTGCTCCCCGGCGAACTCAAGCAGCTGGCGTAGAGCAGGCACGGAGCCCAGCAAATCCCCAGGAGGAGCGGGGCTGCCCGCCCGCTGTCCCCTGCTCCTTCCCGCTCCACTGCAGTGTCCCCTGCCACCACCAACCCCCTGCACAGGGCAGCCCCCCCCCCGCAAAGTCTCTTTCCCAGGGACAGCATCACTCCGCACATCGAGCAGGCTTTGTACCGATGGGCACGAAGTGAAACGGAACATGCTGCATCAGCCATTTCCAGCCCCACGGAGCCTCCTCTCTCCCCCAGTACCCTGCACAGCCCATGGCATCACACCCCACTCCCCGGCACGGAGCGGGGTCCGGCTGGCAGCACAGCTCCTGAGCACGCCGGAGCCAGCTGAGCAGTAGCCCCTGGCAGCCGTAGGAGAGAGGCGGCTCATTTCCAGAGTCATTAAGGTCTGAAAAGGGTCCCATCAGGTATTCCGCCCGTTCAGCACATTTATTTCCCCAAACCACAGCGGGGATTTATGATTCCAGGCTCAATATTGGTGAGAGCTGCACACTGGCGGCGGTCGGCCAGGGGCTCTGTGCCTGAGCAGACCGGGCGCTGCTTGGAGGAGGCCGTGCTGCCGGTCCCGGGCAGTGAGAGGGCAGCCCCGGGCAGCCCCGGCTCGCCCGGCTGCAGCCGTGCCTCCAGAGCGGAGCGGCTCGGCGTTTGTGCTCGGCATGTGCACACGTGCGTGCGCAGTGCCTGCAGTCTCCACATTTACACACATCCCAGTGCTAATCCCCCAAATGCAGGAAGGTTCCCCCATGAGCAAAGGGGTCTCTGCCTGCCCTCCTGTTCCAGCCCCTCTCATGAGTGAAGCACCCTGTGTCAGGGCGCTTCGATCCGGGGAAGAGCAGGCTGGAGCACGGCTCTGTGCCACAGCTTTCCCCCCGGCCGCTGCACACCCACCCTGGGGACCGCTGAACCCTGCTGCTCACCCACCGCGGCTCCTGCCAGCGAGCCCCTCAGTCACAGACCTGCGACAGCCCGGTCCTGTGGCGCAGAGCCCTGCTGAGAGCTCCCACGGAGGATCCTCTCCCTCTCTCCGTGTGAAACTTGGAGGGAAACTCAAACAGAGAGAGATGCAAACTTCAGCAGCCGGAGCGAGCCGGGGAGCCCTGCTCCGGTGCGACGCGGGCGGGCGGGTGCCCCCCGTGCCGGTAGGGGCCCCTAGGGAAGCCGAGCCAGGTGTGCACTCACCACAGTGAAATCACGGGATGAGCAGTTCTCGCCGCTGAAGTTGCAGCTCTTGAGCATGTCGTCGAGTTGGTGGCCGGTGCGGTTGACAATGTCAGCCATGTCGGGGTCAGGGTAGAGCAAGTCCGTGGCCTTGTGACCATCCCGGTCCTTGGGGGGCAGCCCGGTCATGTTGGCCAAGTGAAAGATGTCGGCGTCGGTGAGTGCCGAGTGGCGGTAGCGGTTGATGTTGCAGATGGTGATGGCCGGGAACACCATCTCACGGATGGCCTCCTCGTCCAGGGCCATGACGTGGGGGTGCTCCAGGTAGAGCAGCGCTGACTTGGCCGCCTGGTAGAGGAAGAAGGCAAGGGAGGCCAGGAAGGCAAATGCCCACAGGGTCTGGCGCACGCCCAGCCGTCCCGACCGGCAGATGTGTCCCAAGCCGTGCAGCGTGCTGGTGCTGGCAAAGGTGGCCAGATCCCGGGAGCGGGGCCGGGCAGGCTCCTCGATCAGGCTCTCCTTGTCCCCTTCTTCTTTCTCCTTCTGCTTCTCATCCTCTTCAGCAAATTTGATTTTACACACGATCTCAATCGGCATCTGCCCCGTGCAGCTGGTGTGCCCAGCCAGCGAGCTGCCCCCTGGCACAGGCACCGGCCGAGAGCCCGGCCAGGCGCTGGGAGGGGGTTCGGGTCCCCCCCAAGCCCCAGCACGGCACCGGGAGGGCCGAGCCGTCTCGGGAGGGAAGCGCAGCCCCTCTCAGCAGCTCCGAGCCGCCGCTTCCCTCTTGTCTCACTAGTCGATCGTCTCCTTGTGCCTTCGCTTATCAGCACAAATACAGCTGTCAAAAACCCCTCTCTCTCCTCTCCCTCGCTCTGTCTCTCTGCCTCTCTCCTTCGCTCCTCTCTGGTTAAGACCCCAGCAGATACAGGCAGCATTTAGGCATCATGTGCTAATAAAATCCAGGGAATACTTAATAATTCAAGACATGTCAACATTATTTCATCGTCAAATAAAGAGCAAGCGTCAGAGAAAAGAGGCAGTGTGAAGGGCCCGGCGCCTCCGGGGCAGGGAGCCACGCTGCGCCCGCTCCCCAGCTCCGGCCCCGAAGTGCTGCCGGAGCCACTTGTTTGAATGGCTCGGGAGCTGCCGGAGCCGAGCCGTGCCGAGCGGAACCGAGCCGCGCCGCGCCGTGCGGTGCCGAGTCGTTCGTGCCGCGCCGCGCCGCGCGATGCCGAGCCGTGCCGAGCCGTGCCGTGGCGGGCGGGGCACGAAGGCTGTCCCCCGCCGTGGCCGCCGCCGCCGCGCTCTCCGCCCGGCCCCGCCGTGCCCCGCCGGCCCGTGCGCCCCGGGGCAGAGCGCGGCGCGCTCGGCGGGGGCGGGCAGCCTGCGGGCAGCTCGCCCGGCGGCCCCCTCCTGCTCGCCCGCCTGCGGACTCCTCCTGCCTCGGCGGCTCCCTGGCCGTTAACCGCCTCCCTGCCGCGGCCCGCCGCGACCCGCGGCGGCCAGCGCCGAGTCACCGCCGTCCCGGCCCCGGCCGCGCCTGTCCCGGCGGATCCGGCCGGCGAGACGCCGCCGGAGCGGGGCTGAACGCGGGGCGCCGGGGGTGCGCTTTCCCGAGCCTCCTCCCGCCCCCGCCGTGCTCCTCAGTGCCCCGGGGCCGGGAGGGAGGCAGTGTCGCCTCCCGCGCCCCGTGTCCGCCGCCCCCCTCTCCACCGCGCTCGCTGTGCACCCGGGATGGGCTCCTCCGGCTTCATTTCTGCCCCCCTTCCCTCCCTCCCTCGCTGTTCCTCATTGTTCCACGGCAGCGCACAAGAAGTGGGGGGCACCACAGGCAGGGACCAACTCTGCTAGACAGGCTGAGCCGGGGCAGCCCTCACCCTGTCCTGCCCTGCCGAGCCCTTGCTGCTCCCGGGGTCTGCTCCCTCCAGGGCACGCTGTCGTCGACCCTCGCACAGCCCCAAGCAGCACGCAGCCCCCGAGGCAGCACTGCCCTGCAGGCAGCGTGACAGGCAGGGTGTCCTCCTGCCCCGTCCTGCCCGCGGCGCTGGGGCTCTGCTAGCTTGGCTCAGTCACGAGGTGATGGGTTCAACCTCGAGGCACCAACCACATGGCACCTGGTTAATCCACAACACCTCTGCCAGCAAGTTTTGATCTCTCCCAGTTTCCTGCCTTGGTTTTACCAGCTGGTGATGGAGGGTTTGCTGAACCAACACACTCACTCACAAGTCAAGCAACCCCCGGTGACACTGCCTTGTGGCACAGCGGTGGGGAAACACCAGCTCCCTGTCCCCAGAACAAGCCCAGCGCTGGGTGCCCCCCCCAGCAGACACGGCTCTGCTGAGAAGGTGCGTGCCTGGCAGGGAATCCAGGGTCTCCGGAGGACAAGTGACGAGACAGCCGCCCATGAGCGCGACAAGAGGCCTCGCCTCTCCTCGGGGACTGCGCCGCAGGTCAGCGTGACCTTCACTGTGCTGCCAATGCCAACGGCAAAGCTTCCCCCAGTCGTCCGGCAAGCGCACATGCATCTTCAATCTTCCCATCGATCTGTGCGTGGCACACATGTTTCTGCCTCTCTGTGGGTCAATACAGCATGATAGGCTGCCTCCGGCAAGGAGCACGCACAGCCCCAGCCGCCTGTTTCTCCCTGCCCAAGGGATGCAGCGTGCACGTGCCAGCCCTGCACCTACAGCTCCGAAGGACATGGTAGGAGTAGGCTGGGCAGGTCACCCAAGTGCTGCTGCCACCACAGGTGCCCCAGCCATGTAGCCACCAGACCCCAGTTTCTTCCACAGGGACCCTTGGCCCCCTGGGGGATGCTTGGCCAAGCAGGGACCATGGTGGAAAGGGCCTGATCCTGTGGCAAGGAGTTTCCATGGATCCAGCAATGGCCAGCCCTGAGGGCATGGAGGGTCTGCCAGGCAGGTCACCCCATATGCACAGACCCTGAGGTACAGGGCAAACTGAGCTGTGTGAGTGTGGGACCAGCTGGAGGCCAGTGTCCTGTGTGCTGGACAGTCATGGCATGGGAGCAGGACTGTCCCTTGGCTCCCTACAGGAACCTGTCCCCCATACCAGGGGGATCACATACCCCTGCTTTCTCTGGGCATCTTCAGCTCCATTATCAACTGCCACTTGGACTGGGGACAGGTTTCAGCACCATCCCCACAGCATGAACCCCTCCTCTGTGGCCAAAGAGGTAAGTCCTGTCCTGTCCTTTCCTGGCTCTCCTCTCCTGTTGTACTGGCTCCTGCCTGTCCACCCAGCAAGGGCAAAGGGGTGTTGGGGACTCATCCCCCTGCAGGATTACTCAAGGCTAGAGTGCAGCCAGGATTAAGCTGTGTCCGAGTGGCACCCATAGCACAAACCCCATCCCCAGCTGCAGGCCTTTTACAAGCCATGGAGAGGGGAGGACTATGGCTTCACAGCCAGGGAGCTCTGGAAGAGAGAGAATGCTGGGAGAGACAGTGGGATGGAGGTGCAGGGAGTAGGGAAGCAGCATGGCTTAGGAAGCTGGGCACTAGGGCTTAGGGACTGCTTTCTACTTGCCAGACAAGGCAAAGAACAAAGCATGAGCTAGGAAGGGCTGGTGCTGTCTGCAGTGTGTCCGTGTTTGCTGGCATGTCTGCAGGTCCCCAAGGTTCCACACCAGAGCCTCCCACCTGTGGCTGAGTGCCTGCACAGGGAGGCATGAGGCCACACGGGGGGACTCTGTGGTGTGCAGTGGGGCTCATCTGCCCTTCACCTGGCCACACGCAGCTACAGAGCCTGTTCACCCCCGATGGTCCCTCATCCAATCCTTGGATGTGATGCTAACAGTCAGGAGAAGCACAATGCCCTGTGCTGACTTCACTAGCCACCCTGCAAGCAAGCCAACAGGATGGGAGAGCCAGCCAAGGGCTCGCCAGCAGACTGGGAGAGTGGAGTCTCTCCTGCTCACCCCTGTGCCCCCCAGCCAGGGGAATGCTGATCGTCAGGGACTTGGCACAGGGCCCATGTACTACACTCAGATGATGGGGGAGGCTGCGGGTGCCAGGGAAGACAGGACTGGAATTCGAAATGATGTTGACAAATCGGAGAAATGGCCTGAAAACAATCAGATACAATTCAAAAGGACAAGAGCTGGGCTGGAGTGGGAAGCAAATCTGCCCGGAAAGCAGAGGGCGAGCGGCTGGAGGGCAGGGATACCAAGTGGGCAGGAGGGCAGGACAGAGCCTGGCTCAGCAGTGGGCAGCAACATCAGCTTGTCTGAGTTTAACACCAGACGCCAGGACAATCCCAGGTGGATCAACAAGGATGCAGAGGTGTGGAACCCTCAGGCAGGGCATGTTCTTCAGGTGCAGTTATCTGTGTGAGCAGGAGCTGTTTCCAGATGCCCAGCAGCCAGGCAGATACTTGGAAAAGCAGCTGGGAGTTAGGAGAAAATAGGAGAAACCTCATCCATTTGGGATATGGGATCCATCAGTTTAACATGGGATCTCTGGCAGCCCTGTATCCGCACTGAACTCAGTGAAAAGGACAATGTTGCTCAGGGCTGCGTGAGAAGGAGAATCATCATGAGGCATCTGAAGTGTTTGCTGGCGGCAAGGCCTTACTGGGAGCCCTGTGTCAGGCCTGGGACACACATCAAGAAAAATCCAAACTAATTGTAAAGAGTTTAGAGGATGGCAGTAACAGAGAGCAGTGATGGAGACTGGCTGGAGACACTGGAGGTTTGGGTGAGAGCAGAGGAGGTTAAGAGGCTGCATCCATGGACAAAATAACAGCACAGAAGGAGGGGGCTTTCTACAACATCAGGGCTCTGACACACCCACAGAACACAGCAGGAGGCAAGTGAAGCCTACACATGGGAGAAGCTGGCCCCACAGCCTGGAGGGATGCTTGGTGAACCTAACCCTGCTGTGGTGCCCTCCAGCACCCTCATGGTGATTCATCCCCTCCAAGACACAGACACTGGCTGTTTCTATTCTTAGCCCAGCCCAGATGAGGGTTTGGATTTCTCTTTCTTGTCACCCGGCCAACGGATTGACTCTTCCATCCCAAGACCCAAACTCCCACTGCGCTCCAGCACTGGGGCTGTGCCGCTGCAGTGAGCTCACCCTCCCAGCCAGCCTGCAGGACTGCAGCTCCTCAGGAGGGATGCAGGGGATCAGCTCAGGGGACCAAGAGGACGTGGCAGGGGCAGCCCTGGAGGGTGGGGGACAGGGGTGACCGGACAGTTACAGACCGGGGTGGTCAGCAGGCAGTGTGCAATGGCAGACCCCACCAGGGAGCTCCCACCTGATGCTCTGCTGGCCAAACTGGCCAGGATATGGATCCAGCTTGCTGAGTGCTCCTACTGCCAGCCCAGTTCCATGAGCTGGCTGCTACGTCTTCCTTGCCAGCTCCTCACACTCCAGAGCCGGCGCTGGCCACGGCCCCACGCCCGGAGGGAAGTGGATCTGGGGCAATCATTACTTTTGATCTAATTGAAGGGAACGTGACTGCGGAGCCCAGCTGGCCGCAGCACTCAGCTCTGCCTCATGCAAGTTGCATCCTCTGAGACCCTTGCAAACACGTTGGCTTAACAAGAACAGCCTCTTTCCATGGCCTCCCCGGCATGCTGGCGGCGCCTGCCCAGCAGGTCAGGCTCCGCAGCAAGGACGGCAAGTGCCCGGCCGTGGGGAGATGTGGGATGACAGGATGTCCACTCCAATTACAGGAGAGCAGGGCTGGCGACAGTGTGACGAGCATGCCAGGCATCAGTGCCTGCTGTGGAGCTGGCTGGGGGGGCACAGGAGCAGTTTTTCTGCCCGCACCCCACCTGCTGAAACTGCAGCCTTCTCCTGCACCCAGTGGGAGTGGTGGGGCTGGGAATGGTGAGAAGGAGCTGTATGCACCGGGGTGGGAGCGGAGCCATGGATTTGAGCACTGTTACCAGCTGCATCCTGCTGGGATGGGGAAGATGGCAGCTCCAGTGCTGCAGACCAGCCTCACTGGTGATCCTGGTCCCCAGTTTGGCCCACTATGACAGATGAAGGGTCCGCCAGGGTCAGCAGATGCATGGGAGATGCAGCACCCCATTAACGCACTGACCCTATTTACGTAAACTACCCCCATTAAACACAATACCTTAGTAAATGCTTTACCCCAATTAAGTGCAATACCTTAATTAATGCAACACCCCAATTAAAGACAACACTCCCATTCAATTTATTCCTTCATTAAGCACAAAACCTCAATTACAAAGTCTCTTTTGTAAGCTGTGTGCATGAGCTCGCACAAGGTGTTCTGGACACCTTTTGCTGCTGCCAAGAAAGCAACACTGAGTTTATGTGGTTTTTGAGGTCTTGCCTTCATAAATTTAAGGAGTGGGTTTCAGTAGGATGAGGGTGTAGGAGCATCTGTTTGATGGCTGAGAGAACAATGCCTGTTTCAGAGCTAGGTTAAATCCCATGGACACTCAGTGGGGTGATGGGTCCAATCCCTGCCTGATCATGGAAGAAAAGGGTTGAGTCCAGGCTGATTCCACGGCAAGTAACCCTGGTGAGCAGTGAGATCTCACTTGTCACCCTCCTGAATTTCTCTTTCCAGAAATGCTCACCCAGCCAGCTCTTGCCCCTGTGCCCAGGAAGAGGCAGCAGGCAGTGAACGCTGTGGAGTTCCCACCCATGTTCAGCAGCCCCTGCTTCTGGTCTCCACCTGAGACACCCCGTGTGCCACGGACCTGCACAGCCCTGGCTCTGCCAGGCTGAGAGCCAGCACCTCCTGTCCATGTTTTTCTTTGACCCTGTCAGTACAAACCACCCCCAAACCGAGCCAGCCACTTGATCGCACTGCACAAACATTCTCGCAGAGAGAAAACAAATCTAAAAGCCTCCCAAATCTGTGCAGAGGAACAAAACAGTGTCCTCCCCAGGAGGATGCCCAGATGTCAGCACAGAGGGTGTTCAGCTTCCCCAGGAGGATGCTCAACCCAGCACCCTTCTCCTGACTCCGGATCTGGCGATGCTCGCTGGCCCGTGACCAGCAGCAGGTCAGGCTCGGCTGACGTTGCCCTCCAATCCTGCGTGGGAGGAGTGGAGGAAATGGCCTCACCACCCTCAGAGCATCCCCCACGGCTCGGAAGGCTGTGCCAGACGTGACCAGGGAGCGGCTGCATGGCAGCAGGAGCGCTGGCTCTGTGCATGGGCAATGGCATGTGCACAGTCCCTCCTGCCCTCAGCACTGTTAGGAAGGGGAAGACACCCTGGGAGCCATCGCTGCAGCGTGCACAGACAGTCATTTGGTTTTATAGCCTTTTACTGCTGCAGCTGCTTGGTCCTCCCTTCTCCCTGCCATCTTGAGGAGGGCAGCGGGGCAGGCTGGCACATGGCCACACTGTGCTGAGCAGCTCGGCAGTGGGGCACCCTCCTGGGGTGCCACTGGGCTTGCACTGCTAGCAAAAACACCAGCACGGCAGGGAAACGGGCTCAGCGCCTTGCTGGGACAGTCCCCAGCACCATTTCCCTCACAGCCCTCTGGCCACAGCCTGAGACCCTCCACCTCCACCACTTGTCACCTGCCTGGTGGTTTATAAAATTTTAAAGTTAATGGTGTAATAAACTCCAATAATTATATTGCAGCTGCAGCGGGGCATCCTGGGATGAATACATTATGGGAGCTGCAGCAGTTGGGCAGAGAGGGCAGCACTGGGAGATGCTCCAGCCAGTGCAGCCAGAGATGGACAAGCTTCACCCAGGTCCTGCTGTGAGCGGAGCAACCCCTTGCTTAACTCCCTCCCGAGTGACAGCTGAGCAAAGGTGACTGGAGGGTGGGCAGAGTGGAAGGGTGATGAACGCTGCAGGGCTAAAGGCCAGCCCAGCAGTGTCAGGAAGCCCAGCACCAGGTTCTTCAGACACCTCTGGAGAAGTGCAGCCTGCAAGTGGCCCCAGTGCAGGGCACAGGACATGCTGGCACTCCAGGAGCACTCCCACTGGGCAGCAGGGCTGGTACCCATGCACCCACTCCTCCATCCCATCTCTGGCCCTGAGGGATGAGAGAAGATGGATGGGAGCGTGCCCAGCCAGCAGAGCATGCGGATCTGCCCTGAGAGACATCATTCAGCTGCTCCCTCACGCTCAGCTGTGCCCGCAGGCCCCATCCTGCCCCAGCTCCTGCAGTCATTGGTACACAGGGCTGGGTAAAGCACCCTGTGGCTCCTCCTGGCCCTGGACTGCTCCTCCTGTACCATCTGCTCTACTTCACCAAGGCAGCTCCTGCTTCCCATTTGGCTTTCCTAAAAACAACAGAGTCATAAACTGCCAGCAGAGCTGCCTCAGCACAGCAATAGGGCTGAGGTTTTAAATGCACCCAAGTCAGGAGGCTGGGAGTTATGGTTCCCCAGACAGCCGTAGCTCAGCTGCATGGTGCCCATGACGGTCCTGCGCGTGCACAGCCGTGCGCCACGGGCAAGGGGCAGAGTTAGTGTTACCATGGGAACCATCGCTCCCCATTTTCCAACATTTGTGTGATTAAAACCTCAACCTTAATGCCACAGCTCCACTGATGGCATACGTGGTGGGGGCACCCTGCCTGCCCTCTCCAGGCTGCTGGGCAAAGGGGCTGGGAGCCCAGGACTGCCCCTGCCCCCGATGGCTGATGGAGATGTGGTGGATGGACTGGGTCTGCAAGGTGAGTGGGAAGTTGGAGACAGTCACTGGGAAGGGGACCCTGGACTGAGTACAGCACAGGCCCAGCACACATGTGGCCACAAGCGCACTGCACGGGCTCCTACATTGGCCATGAGCACTGACAGCAAGGCAAGTGCCCACCTGGCTGTGGAGCACACGGAAAACATGGCTCACACACTGGACTGGGAGTTCTGAGTGCACTGGAGTGAGCCTCAACAGGGACAGCACAGGCTGGTGGCACTGCTAATGCAAGAGCTGGTGCTACAGACTGTGCAGCTGCTCCAAGGCAGGCCAGTATCCAGCACCAAGCACAGGCTGGACAGCAGGAACACCGCTAACGCTGTGCAGCAAGCTCTGTAAGTGGCAAAAGCATCAGGAACCTCGAGCTGACCACATCATGGGCTGCACTTATAGAGCATGCTGTGAGTGAGCAGTACACTGGGCACTGGGGCGGGATGCAGGGCACCAGCTCACACCTGCAGGAGTGAGCAGGAATGCGAGGGCAGTGTGAGCATGCTGCAGGCACCCACTGCAGGCACCAAGACCGAGGACACTGTGGGCACCAAGGCTGAGCCCACTGCGGGCACTGCACACGCACTGGTGCTGGGCACCACCACAGTGCCAGCAGTCTGCTGTGAGCACTCATGACACCACAGGAATCAAAACACCGAGGCAGCGTGGAGAGCCGGCTGGGGCGAGCACGGGCTGTGCCGCAAATGCCAAGTCGAACAGACGCAGGGCACACCTTGAATGGAGAGATCGCTGAGCGCTTGGCAAACACAAAACCACAGCTGACACCAGATACTGGAGGTGCTGCAAACATCATCAGCGGCGGGGTGCACACCCTGAGCACACTGTGTACGCTGACACTGAGTGTAAAGGCTGTGTAAATAACAATGATGCCACAGGTATTAAGTGCTGAGCACTCTGCAATTATCAAGCAAACTGTGGGCATCAAGCGCTGCACACACCACGACTGCAAACACACTGCAGGCACCAATTTGACAAATACATTCCTGATAACAAGCGTGTGCCTGGTGCTGAGGGCACTGAAAAGAGAGTGCGAGTGTGGGTACAGAGTGCCACGGGCTATTGCAAACACCAAATCTGGCACAGGCACTGGGAATGCTGCACACATCAGCTCAGGCATTGTGTGCGTTGCAAATACCCAATATAGCACGGGCACTGAATGCCAACCAAATCCTTCACTGGTTCCCAGCCATGTGCTGTGCTATAAGAAATGTGCCAAGTCACCACCCTCTAGATGCTAATGCAAGCACCGAGTGGATGCAGACACCACGCAGTCTCAGGCTGACCATCAGGAACTGGTCATGCTGCAGCCAGCCCTCTTCCTGTGCCAGCTTCAGTGCCCACTGAAAGGAGCACCTTCTCCAGGCGCTGCGAACACCAGATCTGGTGGCACCTAGTGCTGACACACCACACGTCACAAACCCACCCCAGGTGAGCACCAGCAACTGCGGTGAAGACAGCTCAGCCCGGAGGCTGCCAGCCCTGTGGTTCTCCCACCCCGGGGTGCGTGGGGTCCTGCCTGTCTCTTGGGGAGCGACAGCCATGCAGTAGTGCCAACAGTGCGGCGTGTGCCGGTGTGCTCAGGGCCTGTTATTTCATTTTCACTTGTCCCATCCCATTAGCACAGCTGTCTGCCACCAGAGAAGGGAAAATTGATGCTAAACGGGATATCAATTTATCATGGAGTGTGTCACCCGCCGCACGGCTCTGCCAGCCGAGCAGCAGAGACGCGCTGCACCAGCCAAGCAGCACCTGTAATTAACAGCTCGTCAGCCTCCCCCACGCGCTGCAGCCTGGGCACCAGCTGGCGGGTGTGGTACGGGGAATCCCAGCTGAGGTGCCACCTTCCACCCCTGTTTGGGACCGCAGCATCACTCCTCGGGCCGTGTGTGCCCGCTCCAGCCAGGGGCAGAGGCAGTCAGCAGGCTGCATGTGGGTGTAGCGGGGATGCCAGCCCGAGGAATGGCCTGGAGAGCCGGCTCAGAGAGAGAGGTTTGCCCCCTGCCCCAGCCCTGCCTCAGCCGTGTTCAGCCCTGCCCTGATCCCTCCCAGCGGAGGTGTCCCAGCACGAGGCAGAGCTGCAACTCATGTGGTGACAGTGCCCAGTGAGTAACGAGCCGGGAGCCCAGCTCCCGGGCATGAGTTACAGCCGCTGCCTGTGCTCAGTGAGACATCAATCCCGTCGGGTGGCGGGACAGAAATGTGGAGTTCAGCGTGCCGGGAAGGGCAGCGGGATAGCCATCAATCCTGGGCAGGAGGGTGATGCCAGCACAGGCATGGCTGGAGGGCACCCACTGAAACAGCCCCTGCCCGCATCCCCAAGTTTACCCCTGGTGCCCCCGGGTGCCCCCAGCCCCAGGAGAATGCAGGCTGTTGTGCCCAGTCCACACTGCCCAGCTGAGGGGCCACAGCAGGAGGGATGGGCCAGATGTGCTTCCTCCAGCCCTGGGGATGCCAGTGGCTGTCCTGTGAGAACAGAAAGGAGGGAAGGGCCCACTGGGACAACTCAGTACAGAGCCAGGAATGGGGTCCCAACCTGGTGCCAGAAAAATCTCTGGGTGTTTTTGTATGAGCAAAAACATCTCCATCTCTGCTACTCCAGGCTGCTCAGCTGTGCTCCCACCTCCTCTCAATGCCCCTGCCATACAGGGCTGCTGCAATTGCACAGCCCCTTCCTCAACTGGACACTATCACCCCTGCCCTGCATCCTGCGTGCCCCAGTGGTGCAGCAGTGGCCGTGGCAGTGGCAGTGGCTGTGGCAGTGGCAGTGGCTGTGACAGTGGCCGTGGCATGGCGGGAGGCAGCGGGGGAGCGCAGAGGCCAGCTGAGCCGAGGCTGTTTGCAGCTTTGATGTTAAACACCCAGAGATGGAATGCATGGCCCGGGGCTGGGTCCCTCGCAGCCAGCCGCTGGCCAGCCTCTGGCTGCGGAGCCGCGCCAGCAGCGCCGGGGCCGATAATTGGATGCATGTTTCTTCCAATGAGTTTGTATCATTTTTATGTAAATTTGACATTTTCCTGATGTTCTGTAATGTGCACAAAGCAAGTGCCGCTCCTGCCGTCGGCAAAGCCTATTTCCTTCCTGTCTGAAGTGCTGTGTTGATTTAAGGGCCTGCTAATACGCACAGCCAGGGCCCCCCCGTGCACACACACGTGCTCACACGTGGCTCGCTGGCTCCGATCCGTCTCCACCAGTCTCACGTGCTGCTCCCAAGCACCTCACCCCATGTCCAGCCCAGGGCTGTCCTGCACTGGGACAGCGTGGAGCTGGGCACCCCAGGACAGAAAAGCACTTCTTTACCCTTCTCACGTGCCACCAAATGATGCCACTTGGCTGCTCGGCTCATCCTGATGGAGGGGAAGAGGTTCCCCCATGCCCTGCGTGGAAGGAATACTGGAGTCACCTTTCTGGCAGCCCAGGGAGGTGCTTTCAGGGTACCGTGCAGTGGGAGCTTTGGACACTGCTGCTTGGGAGCTGCAAGAGGGGCTGGGTGCATCTGCCCAGGCATCCCGTGGCACTTCTGGGCAGGGCTCCCATGTCCTGGCCCCAGACCACCCGCCTGCGGGCAGCAGCTGTGGCACTGGGGGTGCCTTCCGTGGGCTGGGGGCACCCCAGCTCCCACATCCCTGGTTTCTTGTGCCGCACACTTTTCCTGGGCTCTGTCTGCGGCGCAGGCGAGTGGGTTTCAAAGGCAGTGCTGCTATTTAAAGCCCTTATTGTTCGCGTCCTTGACACCAACAGCTACATCCTGCTGTCGTTCGATGTGAGCGCATCCTGGCCCGGCCAGCCAGAGGAAGGCAGCTAATGAAGAGCAAGTGCAAAGACGCCTCTTCTTTGTCCTGTTCACAAAGCAGCTTCCCAAACAGTCCCCCTCCGCCCTTCACTGAGCAGCTATTTATAGTTCCCCTTCCCCAGGGCATGCCGGGAGTTTCCTCCAGACTGTGATGCCCTGGGATCCCTTCAATGGGCCACGGGGATGAAGGCTTTGTGACCCCTCAGCCCTGAGAGCTGATAGCAAATCCCATCCCATCCTTGCATGCTCCCCTTCCAGAGGCAGCCGTGAGGACAGCAGGGTCAGCCAGGGCCAGGGAGACAGTGGGCTTCCCACAGGGTCATCTCCCCACCCAGCCCTGGCAGCCAGCGGTCCTGGGGGAGCTTCTCCATCTGGGCAGCAGAGCTGCCTCTCTCCTCGTCACTCCTGTGGGCGAGCACACATCTGCTGCTGCTGCTGCTCCCCTGCCTGCCTCAGGCACAGGGCTGCGCAGCTGTGGGACACAGCGGAGGGCTGAGCGCCCCGTCTGAACCCTCCGTGCCCGGGGCAGCCTGTCCCCTGCCCCCACCACAGCGGGCAGCTGCTGTGCCCCCGTGCCAGGTGCTGCTCTCTCCAGCGAGAGGCTTTGACAGGAAATTAAAGATTAATGTTCCCCGCGGCACCTGTGCCAGCGGCGCCCATGGAGCTGAGGACGTGCCCAGCATGGCAACCTGGGGGCTGGGCACGCACGGGTGGCCGGGGCATTTGACCAGAGCAGAGGGGTTATGCAGGGGGCAGAGGTGGGATGAGGAGGAAAGGATGGGCCCTGTGCCCTGTCACTGCACTGGGCATCCCGTGCCAGGCAGGGAAATGCCCCTCTGCAGGCCAGGCAGCAGAGGGGTTGAAGGGGCCAGAGAAGCAGCTGCAGAGGATCACAGCTCTGGAAGTTCTGTGCAGAGCCCTCAGCCCCTTCCCTTCCTCCTTCAGGGTGGGAGCCACCAGTCTCTCAAGGGGACACCTCAGGGCAGGCCAGGGGACCCAGCATGTGGCCACCTGGCACAGTGAGCAGGCCATGCAGCTGAGCAGGCAGCACGATGCCAGGAGCATTTCCTCCCTCCCACTGGGAGGGGATTAAGCTCAGCCAAGCTCTGGCTGGCAGTGGCCGTGCCCACACAGCTGCATGTGTGGCTGCAGCTGCCTCCTCCACTGCCAGTGCAGCCGGGTACTGCACCCACTGCCTGCTCCTGGGGCACGGCCCCCCTGCTCCCTGGCACCAGTCTGTGCCAGGTCCCATTGTGCCCTGTACCCACTCCCACGGGCACACACTGAGGCCCACGAGGGTGGTGGCACCTCTTCCCCCACTGCCTGCCCTGGACATGCACCCAGCATGACCATGGGTCTCTCCCTGCAAACACCGGGCACCTTGGTGTGCAGGGCTATGGTTTTGTGAAATATGGCCCCTATAAATCCCGTCGTGTGCGTGCCATAATTCTCAATATATTTTCAAATATAGTTCAATAATTTTTCCCATATATCATGGGGAAATTGCATTGGCGAGTGGCGGCACTAAGCAGGGAGCGCGTGGCGGGGCGGCATTAATAGGATTGTGCATGGTATTATGCATGAGGTCGTTCAGGACACAGTGGGGAACCTCCCGTGCTCCAGAGAGACGGGAAGGAATAAATCAGGCTATTAGCCCAGCACCTTGCTCAGGTCTGCAGGGGATTAATCTCTACAGCGTGTAGAGATCCCAGCTGGGCTGTCTCCCTGGGAAGTCTCCCTGGGCTGTTCTCAGAAGCTCTGTCCCGCTCTTTGCCCGTGTCTGCCCAAAGCACCAGGGAGCAGAGGCAGTGCTGAACACACCAGAGCCACCAGAGTGGATGTGACATCTCTCTGGGGAGCCGTTTACCACGACAGCATGCAGGGCAGTCCCTGGGCTGTGTCTAGAGACTGGTGTGACACTCTGGGAAAACCCTGGGTGTCTTGGGACTTCTCTGGAAAAGCCTCATCCTTGGCTGGAGCTTGCAGCCCTCATTCCAGCCCTTGCAGCTTCGTGCCCCACGCTGTGGTGGGCAGCACGGGGCAGCCCTGTGTATCTCGCCGTGAGACAGCAGCTCAGCTCGGCCAGCAGCACCTGGAGAGGAGCCGCAGCCCTCAGGACAGGCGCGTATAATCAGCCAGGACAGTCACATTTCCTTCAGCTCTCCATGAATATTTATGCAATTTGTGCAGAGCTGCCAGAGCCGATCTGCTGAGCCAGAGGGGAGATGGCAGCCTGGGCCCCCAGCTTCCCCCGGGTCCCACGGGAGCTCCCTGGGGCTGGTCCCTCTTGTCTGGGCTGCTGCACACACCTCCAGGACACCACTGCAAGCAGTGAGGTGGGGAGCCAGGGTCCCGGGAGCAGTGACCTTGGGAATGGATGTAAGGGACCTCAGTGTCCAAGGTGGGGCTGGACACTGCCGTGCTGGGTTTGCAGAGGGAACGTCTGAACTAGCCACTAACCCCATGAACAGCACCAAAAGCAGGTCCTGGAAGCTGGGCTTGTGGACTACTCACCTCCTGCCTGTTCACCTGGGAGAGCCTGAAGCGTTAGCAGCACACGAGCTGCTGCCAGCTGCGGGGGAGCCCAGCATGCAAGCAGCAGGAGAGCTTGGTTGTATCTCTCCAGGGTGTCTCTGTGTGAGGAATTACTACAGAGGCCTGGGCTGCCTGTACTCTGGTGGCATGCAGGGTGTTCATTCCCGTGCATAGGGCTTGGCCCACTAAGAGCAATGAGGAGGTTCCTGGTGCTTGGCAGATGCCACCCTGGCTGGGTCCTTGGGCGTGCCTGGCCCTGCAGGTGCCCCAGAGCAGGCAGGGAGGTGAAGGACCTGCAGGGCCAGGGCATGGGTGCTTCCCAGCAGAGATGGAGCTGGCAGTGCCAGAGCAAGCAGCGAGTGCAGGTGAGGTTTACAGTAAAGGGAAAAACAAATTATTAATCATGAGAGCAGCCCCAGCCGGGCTGTCAGGGCCGCATGGGCTCATGAATATTCAGCATCGGGCTGAGCACTAAATCTCATTTAAATGTCAGGGACCATTAGGCAGACAGTGAGGGGGCTGGGATGGCAGCTCCCCACTCTGTGCCAAGCCCTGCATCAGACAGAGGGGCTGGGACTGGGGTGCTGGCACCCTGCTGGCATGGCTCATGCTAGTGCTCTGTGGGTCCTTAGTCCAGCACCTGGGAGCTCCTTGAGGGTGCCTGAGACCCCTCACACCTCTGTCAACCCCACATATCTTCTGATTTCTGATGGGGGCTGAAAACCCACACCAAACACCCTACAGATGCAGACACTGTGAACTGCATGCTCTGCTCCCTTCTGGCAGAGGAACAAACCCTAAAGGATCACCAACCTGGGCAGGTTCAGCCTGGCAGGACAGTTTCCTGGCCCCTGGCATCCCAGCCAATCCTCCTTACTCCTCAAAGCTCAGACAGGAGCAGCTCCATGTTCTTTCCTGGACACAGAGCTGGCGGGTGCTGGAGGGATTCCAGAGGGGCATCAGGAGGGAAGTCTGGGAGGACTGAGGTCATGCCAGGGAGGTGCAGGCAGCATACTCAGGGCTCTGCACTCTTGAAATTCTCCTTTGGAGCCCATTCTTTGCCAGTGCCTGGGCACCATCTCTCTCGAGCCACCTTCCATCCATACTTTGGGTGGCTGGTGGCTCTGGGTGGTGCCCGCAGCGGTGGCAATGGCAGGAGGCAGCAGCAGGCAGCAGGAAGGAGCAGGCACGCCTGGGCACTGCCTCCCTGTGCTGGCACTCACACTCTCTCCAGCTCAGCAGGGGCCTGGCAATTACACGGATACGTTTAAGCTCTTAATCCTACTGAAGATTATTCCAAGGTCGGGGCACTAGACAGGTCCCCCCGCACCGCCAGGCTGCGACGCTTCCTTGCTGCCATCTGCCGGGATAGCCCAGCTCGGGGGAGGCTGGCACCTGGCACCCAGCGCCTCTTCCCATCCTGGGCCACCAGCATCCCTCCATCCATGGAACTGGCCAAAGCCTTGAGCCTGCTGGCACCTCCTGAAGGCTGGTGTGGGTGACCCTGCTTGCAGGCTCTCCCAGGTACCAGGTGCCCGCCACTGGTACCTCCCCTGGCTCTCCAACTCCCAGCTCCATCAGCTGCCTGATTTTGTCCCATGGTGCTCCATGGGAAGCATGGGTGGCCTGAAGAACAGATCTGTCCAGCAGGGCAAGGAAACATCTTGGACTTGTCATGGGTGTGGGGATGCAGAGCTGCTGTGTGCCCTTCCAGGGTAATACTGAAGCTCAGAGCTGCAGAACAGTACCTTAGCCTGGGTCTGAAGAGCCTTGGCAGCCAAAGCCATGGCTCACAAGTTCTAAAACCTTTATAATTGCTGCCATTGGCAGGTGATGCTCTGAGAGCAACAAGTGGCTCGACATGATGGAAACCAACCTGAGAGCAGATCTGAAGCCCACTGCAGAGCAGGACCATTAAGTGCAGCAGCTCATGCCCTGGGCCATGCTGGGGTCTCCCCAGACCCCCCCAGATGAGCAGGTATGCTTTATGGGGCCATGGCCCCAGCCCGAGGCAGGCAGTGGGATTATAACTAAAAGGAGGGAACGTGCCCAAGGCAGGGAACAGGTGCTCAGCGTGGGCAGTGGCACATGGGATTCCCCCTCCTGCCCTCTGCACTGCTCATTGGAAATCAGCACCCACTCCTCAGCATGGCCTCGGTGGTGCCCTGCCTGCTGCTGACAGCTGATGGAGCCCTGCAGGACCTGGCATTTCCTCCCTGGGAAGATGTGTAAATGCTGCAATCCATCACTGTCCCATCTCCTGTGGCAGGCCAGCTGGCCAAGGACAGGGCTCTGGGATGGGTGTGGTGTCTGGCATTACCAGCTGGAGACGGTGGGACTCCCAGGAGACAGGGAGAGGATGGTGCACGCTGTGTGTTTGGGTGCTGTGTGACCACACTGCACCATTTGGATCCACAGCTGACATCAGGCTCACCCTGCTGGACAGGGGCAGAGCCCAGAGCAGCATTTTGTCCGACTGTCACCTCCAGAATCCCAGAATCCCCTCAGCAAGGTGCCTCTCCAGCTTGGCCCCCAGTCCCTCCTGGAGCAGGGTGTGCTGGTGGCCAGCACTGGGTCGCCCTGCTGTCCCCTGCCAGCAGTGCAGCCATCCCACACACCTCACACAGACACAGCCGCCTGCACGGCACAGCACACAGCCTGCACCCCCTCCTCGCACACCCCCAGCCCCCGGAGCTGCCTGCGCCCCAAACCCCTGCACCTCCTCCCACCACTGCTCGGAAGGTAAAAGAAAATATTAATGATTATTAGGAAGAGCTAAAGCAGAATTGCAAATGTTATTTCTCTGGTAGATGGATGATAGCAGGATGGATGATAGATAGCTGGATGGATGGATCTCTTTCCCTCCAAGCTGTAACCCCCTTCCAATCGCTCCCTCCGGAGCGCTGCTGTCACCTTGTCTCTGCTCAGAAGGGCTTTTACTGGCTCACTGGGGGATGCACGAGAACAGGTTATTAATACATGGAGAGGGGGATGGAATCCATTTGACTTGAAAATAGCTGAGAAACTGAACGGCACTTCTAAAATCTGCTTTTAATCAGAAGGAAAAGAAGAGAAGTTTGAACAATTAGGGAGTAATGAAGAGCTTTGGAAAAAAAAAAAAAGCAGCTCTCTGAAGATTAGCTAAGATTTTTACAGCACTTCAAGCATTTAAAGAGCTATGCTGGTATTGAGCAAAACGACGCAAATATTCCCTGTGAAAATCAGAGGTGGTGGGATTGGATTGACAGCGAGTGCCAGAGCCTGGATGTCCACAGGCAGGCACAGCACCGGTTTGCTGCAGGCAGCGATGCTGTGCTGTCTGCAGGCACCCAGGGCAGGCCAGCAGTGACAGCAGCAGGGCTCACCTGTGCCTCTGCCCGTGACAGGTAATGGCAGCGTGGCCAGGAGGCAGCCCCAGCTTGGCCGTGGATGGAGAGCCATGGTGGACTCTCAAGTGGAAGTGCAGCCACCATGGCAAGGCTGGACCCATCCCAAGCCCTTGGCAAGAGAAGGAGGGGTGATCCCCCTGTGGGTTTGGCTTTTGTGGGTCCAAGGATGCCCAGCAGATGGTCATGGGCAGGGATTGCTGACAGCACATCCCTGAAGGACAGCACATGGAAAAGCTTCCTCAGGTGCTCGCGGAAGCTCAGAGAGAGGATGGGCAGCCGTGACAGCGGCATTCCCCGCCCTGAGCCAAGCCCTGGCCTCCGCCAGGCGGGGAAGCCGCCAGGCAGCCCGTCCGTCCCAGCCGAGCTGGCGGCTGCTCCTTCCCAGTACCTGCCAAGGGCCCGTCACCGGGAGGTGAGCGCGGGGGCTGCACAGCCGCGCACAGCAGCAGCTGGGTAATTTTCATGCTAAGTGAAAAGTAAAGTGCACAGACTCTTTATTAGAGCGAGCACGGTGCGGGGAACAATGAAGGCAGTGATGATCGTTAACTTTCTAATCGGAGGAGAAAAGTCCTCAATGCAATTTTTATGGTAATAACATCGACACTAAAGATAATTGCTCCCCGCGTCGCGCTTAGCGCCAGGAAACTGTTTGGGAAAAAAACATTAATTTGCAGGAACTGAGCCAAAGTTTCCTTAAGGCAGCTGTTCCCTGTGCCACCCTGTCCCCAGCCTGTGCCGACACTGGCCGCTGGCCGACCCCTTGCCCTTGCGGCTCTGCCCGCGGTGACACCCCTCGTCCCTCGTGCCAGCCAGGCTGGGTTTGCACCACGCCGGAGCTGCCTCTCACAGCCTCGGTTCCTGGGGCTCGGCTCAGCAGGAAATGCTGGAGACGGTGCAGCCCACCTCTGCGGTGGTGGAAGAGGGCCAGAAACATTTTGGGTGATGTGATGGAGCAGCGCTCCTGCTGCAGTGAAGGGGACGGGCAGGGCTGCCCCGTGTGCCGGGACCACCGCGAGCAGGGAGGAATGGGAGCTCGCAGTCCCTGGGGAATAATAAACACAGGAGAAATTACAGCCAGGTGACATTTTAACGAGCTGGCGTCCTGTGTGGCATTAATATTCCAGGGGCTGCAATTCCCTCGTGGGTGTTTGAGAGATGAAAAAAAAAAATCCCAGCCCAGTAAAATCAAATAAATAAATCTCTGCCTAAGCGTGGCGTCTCCCCCGCCCCCGGCACGGAGCGGGTGGCACGCGGTGTGATTTCCCCTGTGATCCCCTGCCGCCGAGCGAGCAATCGTCTCATCTTTGAGCGTGGCGGCAGGATGATTTATCCCGGCTCCCGGCGGCCCGGCTGGGGCGAGAGCGGGGCCGGGGATGATGCATCGGGCAGGAGCAGAGGGGGCAGCGGGGGGAAGGCAGCAGGGCAGGGTGCGCGCACAGGCCACCGCTCAATTCTAAATTAATTTTAATATTTGACAAATCAAATCTACTTAGGTGAGCCATGGGCCATGCAAAGGAGATTTATGAGGGTTTGGGGCTGTCGGTTGCACGTGTAGCCCTTATTCGCCGCTGCCTGATGGGCTTCCAGCACCCACAGCACCACTAGCTCCCCCTCCCCAGGAGCAGGGATGCACACAGTGAAACAGCATGGCAGTGGCAAGAAAAATGTCCCAGAATCTAAGTCCTGGCTTGCTAGGCTGGCAAGAGTGACAGACCCTTTTCCTGCCCCAGCTCTAAGCCCACTGGCAGAGCTGGCAGCCAGGGCACAGTCCTGGCTATAGCTCGATGCCCAGCATGTCCCTGGGAATTCCTGATAACCTAGAGAAGAGCAGGCAGTTCCAGCCTGCTGGGGATGATGCTGGAGCAGTTTCCCATGGGCTGGGGGGGTTGCAGGCCTGTGGAGAGAAGAGCCATGCGGGGAGCAGGGGGTGGTGTCAGGGTGTGCAGGACCATTCGCCTGCAGGACCATTTCAGTCCCAGCTACATCAGGCCCACAGATTCATGGGCCCTGGGAGGTGACAGCAAACCTGATAGGTTTTAAGACAGCAACATGCCCTGAATCTGCAAGGTGCCTGAGCAGGCGAGGCAGGGAATCCAAAATGTTTACAGCCTCAAGGGACTGCAGAGCAGTGAAGGCAGGCTGGGCTGCCTGGGATGAGATTTCCATGCTGTGGACAGACTGCTGCCATCCCTAATGTGTTACTGGAAATCTGCCTCACCATGGGCATCCCCTCAGCAGCTCTGCAGAACTGGTAGGGGACACTCAGGGAAGCCCACTGCCCCTGAGCTGAACCCACTCCTGTGGCAACGCCCTGGCACGGGGGCTCCCCTGGATTGCAGAGTCTCTCACAGTGGTGCTAGGAAGGGGTCTTTAGTGCTTTCTGCCCCAGTGCCCCTCACACCTGCCTGTGGGTGAGGACCAGCCTGTACTTGTTTCTTCTTGCTGATTCCTTTACTCAGCACAGTCGGGCAGCCCCAGTGCTCAGGCAGGAGACCAGGGCTGCCCCCACCAGCCCTCTCCTGCAGGATCTCTTACAGAGATGCAGCACTGGGCTCTGTGCTGCAGACCAGCCCCATGAGGCTGCAGCCTCAAGCTGGAATATCTCAAGGGACCTACAGCATATCCCAGTATAGGGATATACAGTGTTCCCAGCAGGGCAGCCAGCCTTTCCAGCTCCTCCAGCAGCAAAGAGGCAAGTGGTGCACAAAGCTCAGGCCAGCCCAGAACCCCGGGTGGCTCCAATTCCTGTTCTGCCTGAGCCTCCTCCAACTCCCACTCTAACAATGGCAGAGCCCTCCAACTGCCCCAGGTCTGCCAGAGAACAGCCAAGGGCCAGGGGAGACACGTGGGGCAGAGCAGAGACAGCCTGTATGCAGGGATGACATGTACACCTACACCTTGCAAGTCTTACAGTATAAAACAGAGACCACAAAGGTCTCAGAGGACTTTAAGAAATCTCTGCAAGTTGCCTGGGCCAGTAGGGACTAGCTTTAAGAGGTGATGGATGGAAGGAAAAGGCAGTTTCCATCCCCTCCCTGGCCATGTGCTTGGTCAGGCTCCCAGCTGGGCATGGGGGGCAGCTGCTGCATCCCAGCACATCCCTGCACAGTGGGATGAAGGAGGATGGATGGAGGACCATGCCTGTGGGGCCGTGAGCTTGCAGTGAGCTTCATCCCCACAATGGCACACAGTTCCTGATGGCCCTCTCCAGCCCACCTCCAGCCCTACAGTTGCCCCATCCACAGCAGGGGCAAACAGTGCCAGCCCTGGTGATGCACAGCCCATGGGAAAGTGGGCACTGTGTCACAGCTCCAGCTCTTAGCAGAAGCGTATGTTCCCATCAAATATCTACATTTGGATGCAGAGATTTTCAGGGATCCGAGAACGCTGTGCTGATAATTAAACATCTGCTCTGCATTTGTCTGTCTTCCTGCCATGATGTCGCTCCAGCCCTTGTTCTTCCCTCCCTGTCCTCTGGCAATCAGTCTGGACAGCATTCCCTGCTCAGCGCTCAGTCCTGGCCCTGAGCCACAGCATCCTGGGCCATGGGTGCTGGAAGGGAGACGGCAGCTCTGGGCACCCTGGGAGCAAACAGCAACTTCACTGCCAGCACCCACAGTCTCTGAGAGGCTGCAGAGCCAACAGCCTTCTCTGTGGCTTGCACCAGCCCAAACAGTTTCTCTGAGCCCCACCAAGCACTGCCAGCCCGTGCTTGTCCATGCACGGTCCCCTGGGCTGAGCAGGCAGCTGCCACCGCCATGCTGCAACAGGAGAGCATCAAAACAACCTCCAAATTGATCCCGGAGACTCTCCTGCAAGCCCCAGTCATGTCCTGCTAGGAGCAAGCGTCTGCTCTAGTTACTGTCTCCTAGGAGAGCACCGAGGGCTTCAGGCTGTCACAGGAGGAGCAGCCCCAAACATGACATCTCCATGGAGCCGGGCTCTGGCAGGCAGGGCCACAGCACCACTGAGCAGATGGCACCACGGCCTGGATCGATGGCAGCTGCCTGGGTCCCGGGGCTCCACCAGCTCCTGCAGGGCTGGGCTGGGGGTGGGATGAGCTCGGGAAAGGGCCGGGTCCCTTTCCTGGCTCTGATAGCCTGACCCCAGCTGTGCCCCTGCCTCTGGCCAATACCCAGCAGGGCTGGGCACGGGCAGCTGTCCCTGCCACACCGCTGGGCCCAGGAGCTGCATCCTGCCTGCCCTGACTGCACTCCCTGCTGGCGAGCTGGGGCAGCCGCAGTGCCGTGCCAGATGGGCACTGCCAGCAGCCCCACACCCCCTCTGCCCCGGGACCCAGAGCCCAGCGCGGTGCCAGCATCCGTGGGGACAGCACCCTGCTCAGAGTGGGGCTCCAGAGGTGGGCACAAGCATGGGGGGGCTGTGTGGGGTGCACTGCAGAGCACCTGGCGCAGCACTCCAGCATGTGCCAGCAACATTCCCCCCTTCACCAGGGCTGCCCTTCCTGCCATCCCTTGTCCCCTGCCTGCTCCCTGCCCTGCCTCCTGGCCCACACACTGTTTGTCACACTTGTCACCATGGCAAGGGAGAGATTAGCCGTAGACCCTCCGCTCCTGCCCCAAGCCACTGATTCATATTCATGAGACTTCAAAGCATCTCTCTGGCTCTCCTGCACCAAACCTAATCCTCTACTGCAGCACGGTGCCAGCAGCCCCAGCCCTGGCTCTCAGCTGCAGGCTGGCAGCTGGCAGCCCCACAGCCCTCCTGCCCTGGCCATGGCCATGCAGCCACACTCCCACCAGCCCACAGCCATGGGGGAATGCTCTGCACCATGGGGCTGCTGCTGTGGGAGCCACATGAAACAGGGGTTAGGGGCACACGGGAGATGGCTTTTGTGTCCTCACCTGCACCTGCCCATCCCTCCCCGCCTCAGGGCTGTCCCTGCAGCACCCTGCCTGGGCTGCCAGCCCAGCAGCATCCCTGCATGGATTGCAGTCATACCAACAGTGCTCTGCAGGGGATGGGTGATACAGGTGCCCCACAGACCCTACAAACCTGCCACGATCAGCAACCAGCCGGCCTCAGAGGGGCACTGCTGAGGGGCAGCTGGCTATTCAGAGCACAGCCTTGCTGGGCAGCCTTCCTGCGCCCACCCGTGACAAATCCTGCAGCACGCCACCTGCACAGAAGTGTCAGAAATGCTGGAAGCATTTGGAGGTGCAGGCAGTGAGTACCTGCTCCCAGCCTGCCCCTGCAGAGCCGTGGGGCAGAGGATGGGAGGAAAAGGCACCCAGGAGTGCTCTCTGCTCACCCCGCTGCTGTGTGGGTGCAAGCAGGGCTGCAGGGCACCCAGGGCTAACCGGGCAGGCAGGGCTGCAGGGCACCCAGGGCTAACCGGGCAAGCAGGGCTGCAGCCCACCCAGGGCTAACCGGGCAAGCAGGGCTGCAGGGCACCCAGGGCTAACCGGGCAAGCAGGGCTGCAGCCCACCCAGGGCTAACCGGGCAAGCAGGGCTGCAGCCCACCCAGGGCTAACCGGGCAAGCAGGGCTGCAGGCCACCCAGGGCTAACCGGGCAAGCAGGGCTGCAGGGCACCCAGGGCTAACCGGGCCACCTGCAGGTGCAGCTCAGGGGCTCCACGGCAGGACCACATCGGTGTCGAACACAGGCAGCCCCACACGGAGAGCCAGAGGTGCCATGCCGCCTGCAGGCGCTGGCAGCCCCATGCCAGCGCTGGTGCCAGTGCCGGGAAGGTTCTGGCTCGGCACCAGGTCCTGGCTGTGGGCGGGCAGCGGGCGGCAGGTCCCCCACGGAGCCATCTCCTCCAGATGGTGACGGCCATTAGAGCCGCTCTCATGCGCGTGGAGCCATAAAGTTTATGGGGCTCATCATTTAGCTGTAATGGAAATAGTTAAATCTGTCTCTGTTTAAGCAAACTCTGCCCTCGTGGGAGCGCTCGGCGCAGGCAGGCAGGAGCCTCCAGTGGCCAGCGGGTGCCTGCGCTCGCCATCCGTCACCCACGCGCCCGGGACATCCAACCAGCAACTCCCACCTGGCACCTGGCACGTCCCTGCCATGTCAGGATGGGGACAGGCACTGATGCCTGCACCACCAGCCCCGCTGCCTCAGTTTCTCCTCAGTGCAGACAGTGCTAGAACCAAATTTGGGGCAACCAGGCAAGATTTGGGGCTGCATAAATTCCCTGAGAGCAGATGCTGAGAGGTGATGTGCAGGCAGGCAGGCAGAGAGGGCAGGGAGCTGCAAGAAGGATGATGCCTGTCTGCTTCAGGAGGGCACCTGCAGCTGTGTAGGGGTGAGGTGGATTTGGCCAGTGCAGAGCTGCCCTCAGGGCTCAGGCCCAGCAGCCCCAGCAGGACCCAGCCTGGAGCCTGTCACGGGGCAGAAGAGCAGGTGACACACCAAAAGCCACTTTCCATTCCTCACAGGCACCCACAGAGCTGGGCAAGGAGATATGATCCCAGCACAGCCCAGGTTGTGAGCCTTGAAGCAAGGTCTGGTCAGGGACAAGGGTGAGAGCAGCCCCTCAGCGTGCCTCCCAGCACCCCTCGGCCCTGGCCGGGGGATGTGGGGCTGAATGCACAAATGGTGAGCTGCCCGTGTGTTTATGGAGGGCCAGCTTCTCCCATGGGGTGGGTGGAGGTGCTGACCTGGGATGGGGTGACACCCTGGGGCTGCTGCCACTGCTGGAGCCACCCATACTAAGCCAAGGTGGTGCTAGGAGCTGCCCCCCCCAGCATGCAAAGCATGATTAATTACAGAGTAAGTCATTAATATTCACAGCTAATTAAAGATCCTTATCATGAATAATGGAAATCGCTCTCCAAATTATGGGACAAAGATGGAGGAGGGGGAAAAAAGCCCTTTGAGAGGGGTCTACAGAGGGGCAAAGCTCTTGGGCGGGGGCATATAGGGTAGTGGTCATACCCTCCTTTGGGATGCACGGGTCTGGCAGTGCCCTGGCTGGGATGCAGTGGTGGGCAGAAGCCAAGGCAGCGGGCATTGGAGCTGGCAGAGGATTCAGCCACACTGGAGCAGGGCCCAGGAGGCCCCAGGGGCAACTCTGCCTGTGGGTCTGTAACCTGCCAGCCCATCGTGTGCAGGACCCAGTCTTGCACGCTTTGTGCTGGCCCAGTGTTGCACATCTCCTGCTGGAGCAGGGATTGTCCTAATCCTGTGTCACACAGCCTCCAAGCCAGCTGGCCCCAGCAGCCTCCCAGAGCGAAGCTGGGATGGGGCTGCCTGGTCCTGGAGGGGCAGGTGGGAAGGGAGGGCACCAGCACTTTGCCTGAGCTCCTGTTATACAAATGAAAGGTTTTTAGTGGGAAAGTCTCTGGGAGAGTAATACATCTCCCATATTGATCGCAGGCCAGGGACCAAGGCACGGCTTAAACAGTAATTGATTTCTAGCCGCCGAGATGTGTTGGGGAGCATTGATTTAACAGCACTGCAGACACACTGCTACTAATCTGATTAAAGTATTTAGCAGAAATGTTATTCTTTTAAAAAAAACAGAGGGAGGTGACGGTGCTGCCTGGGGCTGAGGCAGGCCTGTAGAGCAGGGACAGCCTAGCACCCTGCCAGCAGGGACCTGGGGACAGCTCTGTGCCTGCACCCTGGTGGCGGTGGCACTGCCTAGGCACACATCGCCAGCCAGTTGTGCTTGCAGCCATTCCTGACGGAGCTGCCAAGGATTCCTGTGAGCCTGGCAGGATGCAGGCAAGGCAGAGCCAAGGACGTGTGCTGGGAGTGTGGACAACACGTGCACGAGCGCCAAGCCAGTGACCCTGCCAGTGCAGCCACCAGCTGTGCTGGGGACAGGGCAGCAGTGGGAGCAAGTAGAGGCAGCCTGCAGAGGTAGCCCTGGTTGGAGGCATGCTTGGCTGGTGGAGCAAGCATGGATCACACCAGAGCTGCAGGAGCCAGGGAGGTGCAGGAGCCAAGGCCCAGCAGTGCCTGGGCTTGGAGGAGTGCTGAGCAAGGGGGACCATGTGCAGGGACCATGTGCCCTGCTGGCCTACTGGCCACGCAGCACCCCCTTGTTCAGCCTTTCCCCACTCTGTGCCCTGCCACAGCTGGTCAGGCCATCACCAAGAGCTCTTGCATGCTGTCCCCTCCTGCCCCTGCCCTGCCCCACTGCTGAGGGTGGGGCTGGATGCTGGGTTACTGAGCATGGGACTCCCCCGTGCCATTCCCAGCCCTTGTGGAAAGGTACCAAGTGAGCAGGTGGAAGGGTTCCTGCCACTCCCCATCACACTCATCAGCCCAGTTAATTAACAGGCGATGTCAAACAAATAAATTATTCCTGCTTCCTATTGATTCTAATTTACTGGCCCCTGGAGAACCCAGGATCGTTTATCCCACCTGTCACCCCCGCACAGCAGCTGCACTAACATCTGCCCTGCTCCCTTCACCTCTCCTGCCCATCTACCTTCAGGGCAGAGCTGGGCACAGCCATGGGGCCCATTGTGCCCTATATCACTGCCTGTTGTACCCTGGAATGCAGTTGAAGCCAGGTCTGCTTCTTCTGCTGGGAATGGCAGATACGCTACTGCCAGCAGCATGGAGAGAAACTGTCTGCCCACTGTCGTGGCACCCCTGCTTGCCTGGAGTTCAGCATCATCCAGGGGTTGCCTGGCTCCTGCCAGCCCTTTCCCCTCCCCAGCACCACCAGAAAGGGTGTGGGTGCAAGTTGTGGCTACCTGGGCATCCAGGCCCCCAGCCCAGGCCATGCCCACCAAGACAACAGCCAGATTTCCCCATTGTCCCAGAGCGAGGTCCCTGCTGCCCACACAGCAGCCTTTGATGCCTGTCTCCTCTGCAGGAGGCTGATCAAAGCCAGAGCCCCTCCCAGCTGCCACCCCTATGGATGCTGGATCAATAAATCAATGCCAGCTCAGCTGCTGACTACACAGTGAGCTTGGTTGGGAGATCCTGGTGAGGAACCTCCTGGCACCCACCCCTGCCTGCCTCAGGGCCTCAGCTCGTGGCTGATGTCACACTGGGCTAGTGATGCACCACTCCAATCCAGGCTCTCGGGCAGGATGGGGATGGCTGCCAGCCCTCGGCAGCCAGTCCTGTCTCCTGCTGGGCTCTGGGCAGCACCCAGTGACACATCCTGGTCCTCCCCTGGCCAGGACACCCCTGCCCAGTGCTGCCTGCAGCAGGAGGCTGCAGCACCCTCTGGGCTCACTGGCACTGGCACAGGTGACAGCACATATGCCCTTCTCTGGCCATAGGGTCATCAGCTGGCTCAGATGTGGGATGCTCCGGGCTGCAGCCTGCCTCACCACAGATCCCATAAATGACAGGCCACAACCTACTGGGGCACCTGGAGCCTGGCCAAGGTCATGGAGTGGGGTTGTGGGTGCAGCCTGCCTACCTGCCCACCTGCCTGCCTGCTGCTCCAGGCACTGGTGCTTTCCAGATCTGGATGAACTGGATTTCCTTGGATTGGAGAGATTAAATTGATCCCGGCCAGATGCCAGAGCAGGCTGCTTGCCACATGCCTATGGTCCGAGCCTGCCTGGAGCTTGGATGTGGGTCACCTGGCATCTGGCTTGGACAGGGACACCCAGGGCACTGGACTCACTACTGGCAACCCTGCCACGTGTCTTGTGCTGCCTGTTCTTCCACAAGCCCTCGGACATCTCCTTGCAGCCCTTCCCTCACAGAAAGTGGAGCAGCAGCCCAGCCGCTGTGCCAAGGAGAGGCTGAGGAGCTGTAGTGGATGCTGCTGCCAGGCTCTGCTGCCAGGGTGGCCAGGGGCGCCGGCAGGTGACTCACCCATCCTGGGTGATTCATCTCGGGTGGCTGGCAGGGGCAGCTGAGAGCCAGGGCGGCTTCAGCTGTTTCAGGATGTCTGCCCAGAGCCAGTCTGTCATCCTGGCCTCCAGCCCTTCTCTGAACCCGCATGCCTGCTCCCACAAAAGTGCTCCTCACGGATGCAGCCGGGCTATACCAGCCCTGGGAGGTGCCAGCCTCCCCACCCCTCATCTGCGAGGACTGTGGGGTGCCGGGCGGGATCAGCTCCCAGCGGGAGCGGGCTGGCAGCACCGCAGCCCGGAGATAAGCTCCCTGCTCATCCTCATCGCCTGTGACGGGAGGGAGATTTATGGCCGCAAGCCGCGATTTGTGCGCGGCTCCAACACGCCGTATTGATCACTCCTGGCCGCTCCTGCTGCTCCCTCACCTGCCAGCCCCTGCCTGTTAACTCCTGCAGAGCTGCGGCCCCCGGGGCCAGGCACCTTCCCGGCTGCAGCGAGGAGCAGCCCGGATCCCGGCTGCCTGGGGTGCCAGGGCCCATCTCCGGGGAGAAAAGCAGAGATTTTCCCGGCTGGGGCTCAGAGCGGAGCAGGCAGGGGGAGTCTGGCTGGGTCGGCAGCTGGGAGCAGCCCTTGGAAAGGAGAAGGGCCAAGGGGGCAGAGAGGTGCTGGAGGAGCCAAGGGCACGGGGATGGCAGCCGGTGATAAGGGAGCAGCGCAGAGGGGATGAGGCATGGTGCCAAGGATTAGCGCTGAGCGTACGGGGACGGCAGGTGGGGACAAAGGGACGGTTCCCAGGGGACAGCGTGCGATGGCCGCGGGCAGTGCCAAGGGCACAGGGACAGCAGTGTGCACAAGCAGTCCCGGGGCCAGCTGGGGGGCTGATGCCAAGGGGATGAGGATGGGGCAGCGGGGGGGGACGGGGATGGGGCTGCAGGTGGCTCTGCAGCAGCAGCAGGAAATGATGTGTGAAATGAAGAGTTCCTGCCCAGTGCCCAGAGGGAGCGTGCAGCATACTGAGCAGGGCTGGGGCTGGGGAGGGGGCTGCAGGGGGGCGCACGGCTGAGGGGTCCCCAGCCTTGAGTGGGGACAGAGAGGGCTGCCAGAGGGGGCTGCTCTGCAGCGCGGGGCTGCGTCCTTCCTACAGGAGAAGCGGCAAGGGGGCTCTTGGCACGGAGCTGCCGAGGGGCTGCTGTGGGGCTGGAGGCTGTGTGGGGCTCAGCCTTGCTAGATCAAGCCTTCGCTGCTCCCCTGCCGCGACGCCCCAGCACCGTGTACCCGCCACCCCCTCCCTGCTCGCTGGATTCCCGCTGCTCCGCGGAGATAATTAAATCCGCTATTTCGGCAGGTTCCGCATCCCCTGCCAGGCGGATCTGCAATCAGCCTCGAGAGGGCCGGGGGCCACCCACCTGCGCCCCTCCACCCTCACCGCCCCCACACTGGGGCACCTTGGCTGGCCCTGACACCTCTGCCCGCCTCAGATCCCTGTCTGCACCCTTGGGGACAATCCTGGCTGCTGTGGGAGGGGCAACACACTCCTCTCCTGTGTTGGGCACATCTCCTCTCCAGCTCCAGGGTCACAATCCCATGCCAGCTGCTCTTGAGGGGTGAGTCCTGTCCCCAAGGCCAGCCTGGCTGCAGGGAGGTGATTCCAGGGGTGGCACAGACCCTGAGCATGGGCAGGACCTGCTCCCCACCAGCTGCCCAATGTCTCCAGCTTCCCATTCTTCCCCAGTTCTGATGTTATCATCCTCCTGCAGCATCCGGAGATGTGTTAAATAATTCACGGGGTGAGCTGGGGCCCAGGTGCTCCCGCAGGCAGTGGCTGGGTGGCAGAGATAGCAGAGCTGTCCCCGCCGGCTGCCCAGGCCCTGCTGGCACCTGCCAGCTGGGAAGGAAGGGCTTGGGCTGTTCACGGAGGAGAAGCACCGAGAGCATCATTCTGAGAGGGTTTAGCAGAGTCAGGAGGTGAGCAGGGCTCCCCGGCAGGCTCACACTGTGCTGCCCCATGCCCAGCCCCACGCCATGCCCCTGCCTGGCTGGCTGTCCCTTCTGCCCCCCTCCTGCTCCCAATCCACTGTGCAGGATGCCAGATTGATTCCTGAAGTTGGCAGCTCTGGCTGTAAATTTTGATCAATAATTTAAGGGGGTAAAACTATTAATAGAATATTAAACGACCTGCTCTTGTGTGATGCATGAAGGTGGGAGTGAAGCTGAGGCTACCTGGATGGCCTGCACAGCTACCTCCTGCTCCAGCCAAAAACCCCACCACTACCTTCCCAGTGCAGTGGGGAGAGTGGCAAGCATTGCTGAAACTAATTGTGGGCTGTGCCAGGAGAGGGGAGGGCGGCATCCATCAGAGAGTGCAGTTATTGATGGACCCCAAGGCTGCTATTACCTGCCAGCCCTGTTATTACACACACCATCACTCAGAGCGTGGCTGCGGTGACCACGCCCGCCCCTTGGGGGTGCCTTGCACCGTGCTGGCCAGGAAAACCACTGGGAGCAGGTACAATTACACAGGAGTGCCCACCAGGAGTGTTGCAGCTGCAGCTCCCCTGCCCGTGCTGCTGGCTACACACTGCACTGGTGCTGTTCAGTGCTGCCTGAGTTGTCCTCTAGGCCTTGTGTCCCCAGCCCCAGCACAAACCAGCACTGTGCAAATCCCGTGGCACATACCTGCCCAACCCCAGTGCCTTCTCCACGTTTTGCAACCGGGTTGGCCCCACACAGCCTGGTGAGCCAAGGAAGGGGCAGCCCCTGCCGTCCTGGAGAGGGGAGCTGGCTGTCTCCAGCAGCAGGTGATGCCCTTGGGAGCCACCGTGCTGTGATGCAGAGAGCCCACCTCAGGCTGACTCATTCTGGGAGGATTAGTCCCTGATCCCCCACTGCCCAGACCCAGGGAGGGCAGCTCTAGGAGGCGAGGAAGTGAAATCAGGGAGATTAACCTTGTTCCCCAGTGGGATGGAAAATGGAGGCACATCTGCTCATCTGGATGGAAGGAACAGCCGCCCGACGGGGGAGCGGATAAAAATAGGCTGACATTTACCTGCCAGCCCCAAGCAGGGCAGGCAGAGGGCACCACGACCAGCCTGTGTCCACAGAGGGATGCAGGCACCCGCTGGAATGCCAGGCACTCGTCCCCCTCTGTCCTGCTCAGGCTGCAGAGGCAGCAGAGGCATTCAGCAGCGCGGCTGTGTGACAGCAGGACGGTGTCACAGCAGCAGTGATGGGGATCCTGCCAAGGCAGGAGTGCCTCTGGGCACACACAAGCACGGGTGGGGGCGATGGCACAGCAGGTTGTGTGAGGGGATTTGGCGTGCTCAGGGCAGCAGGGTAGCTGGGGTGGGAGCTGTGGCATGGGAAGGGCAGTGAGCTCAGACTGGGCTGGTGCCTGAGCCTGGAGCCATTGGGGTACTGCTGCCCCTAGAGGGGTGGTAGTGAGAAGAGCAGGCAGAGCTGAGATCCACAGTAGAGGTGCTCAGGCAGATGCTTGAGGATGTCGAAAGAAACCTTTTACCTGGGCATCCTTCCCTACAACCAGCAGGAAGAAACCTTTTCACCTGTCCAAAGCCCTACAGTCTGGGCTGCCAAGAAGGGCTGATGGCACTCTCTGCTCTCCTAAGCACCATGGGGATGCCACAGCAGCTGTTAGCACCTCTCCACTTGCTGTAGCAGCCCTGTTTTCCCACGCACACACCAGAGCTGGGCATACTTCTACAACGGCTTTAACATGTCTCAGCAGTGCTGGAAGCATTTCCTTGGGATGACACTTGCCTCTTCACAGCCACCTCCAAGCAGCAGGGGCCAGGCACCTTCCAGTCACAGAGGTCAGGCTGCCTCCTCCAGCACTGCCAGCTTGGCATCACACCTCTGGCAGGGCTTACCTTGCCTGAGCCCAGAGGCCGAGTGCCTGCCCAAGCCAAGGCACAGCACCATCCAGCCCAGCCACACTGAGTCCCAGCCGAGGCACCAAGAAGGCAGCGCATGGGTGGGAAGGGTTAACTGCTGTGAGAGCAGAGCCTCCCCTTCCTCCCCCTGCTCCGTGTTTTACAGGCCGGAGCTATTACCAGGAAATGTTCCCATCAGCACCATTGATCCCCTTGTTTACAGCCCAGTAATCCTCCGATGTTGACTCAGGAGCAAAAAGGAAAGAAGGGAAGGGATGGCTCACATTGGGCATTGCCCATTGTGGGGTGACCCAGCCACGCCCGGAGTCTCTGCAGCCAGTGGGGAGGCTGTGGAGGGTGGCACAGTGGCAGCAGTCCGACTGTGAGAGCAGCGGTGGCCCCGTGGCTCACACAGGGGCCGCAGGTCCCCCCTGCCAGCACTGCCCTCCTGGCACACGGCTGTGTCCCCCGCTGGCTGCCCGGCACCGGGAGGAAGGGCCCAGGGTGACAGCCCCGCTTTGTTCTCATTAGGGTGATGAGCAGAGGCGTCGTGCTAGATTAGAGACCCTCCCAGCCCACAGCTCTGCATATGCCAGGCTGGAGCAGCTGCCAGCTGGGAGAGCCAGTGGCAGTGGGCACTCATGCCCTGCCGGGAGAGGCTCAGCCCCCAAGGCTGCCCACCAGGCAGTGGGACAGCAGGGCTGGGGGCTCTGCCTGTGGGCCCTGCCTTGCACAGTCCTAGGCCAGGGCTGGAGCTCTCCCTCACCCTTGGCCCGACCGAGACCCCACAAACCTGTGCCAAGAGCACTTGTGTGGTGTCCTTCAGTGGGGCTTCCATGAGCTTTTTATTTCTTCTGGCTCTGACCACACCAGGGGCTCAGCCACCTCCCTGTGCCCACCCCCAGGCACGTCCCCATGCTGACGGGAAGGGCAGGGTTGTGCCTGCCTCTGCTCACTCACACTACTGCCTGGGCTCAACCCATCTCCTGCTACCTGCTCTGCCAGGAGGGGAAATGCTTTGCCCCCTTTTTAAACCCTCCAGGCCCGGATTTACCATTCCTCCCTCTGCAAGCCCTCAGGAGCCTGGCTCTCCCCCAGAGCCCGTGGCAGAGGCAAGGAGCCAGCCTTGCCAGGCAGGCTGGTGAAGGCTGCGGGTCACAGCCTGCCTCTGCTGGGGCTGATCCAGTCCATGCAAACCCCAAGGCTGGCCCCCCAGCCCACCCCTTCTCAGTGCCTCTCAGCCTGGCTTCACAGCACAAGCACAGCCAGAGCCCCCCCAGCCCAGCCTGGTGCACCCCAGCTCTGCACGGGGCTCTGCCCCAGCCCCAGCAACCCCAAGGCCTTACAGCCCACCTAAACTGGTGCCTGACATCTTTCCCCTTCCCTGACCCCTGGCCGCTGGGGCCGGGATCTCCTTATCAGCACCACAGCAGCGCCCTAGGCTGTGGGTGCCAGCCCAGGGGCCATGCCCAGCCCTCCCTGCCCCCTGGCACGTCCCAGCACTGGCCACTCACTGTCTGGAAGTCGCTGCTGTTGCAGTCCTCCTTGGCGAACGTGCAGCGGACCAGCATCCCGCCCAGCTCCAGCTGGTGGCCCGCCCGCTCATAGAACTCCTCCAGGTGGAAGGGACGGCTCTTCTCCTCCTCGCTCATGGCCAGTGTCCCCAGCAGAGCCTGCAGCCTGCTCCTCTCGGGGCTGTCTGGCACCAGGGGCCGGCCAGCGCTATCCAGGAGCCCCAGCATCTCCCCTGCCCAGTACAGATCGCGGCCGGAGAGCTGGGAGAGGCGGGCAGGGTTGAGGTTGCAGATGGTAACGGCGGGGAAGATCTTGTTGTGCTCCGTCTCCTCCTCCAGCTGGGTGCTGTGGGGGTACTGGAAGTACAAGCCCACGCACTTGGCATAGGCGTGGACGAGGAGGGCCAGCGAGCCCAGGAAGGCCAGCAGCCACAGTAAGTTGCGGCCGGTGTAGCGCCGGTGCCGGAAGATGTGATGGATGCCGTGCAGGGTGGAACGGCTGGCAAACTCTTCCAGGCTGCACGGGGGCTGCCGTGGGGCTGGGACATGGTGTGCCGGCTGCCTGTCAGGGCAGTCCCCCGCAGGAAGGGCTGCAGAGGGCCAGGGGGGACCCCAGGTGCGGGGGGGAGGCCTCTGAGCTTCCTCCAGCCACATGCTGCCAGCCGGCTCTGCCCCTCCCCGGTGGGTCCAAGGTGCCAGGCGAGGTTCGAGGGGTGGGTGACCGTCCCAGCCCCGGGCCGTGCGGAGAGTGATGTGCAGCAGAGCCGGGGCGGGACCGGTGCGGGGAGGTGCCGCCCGCACCCTGCCCCGAGCGGGAAGCTCGCTGAGTGCCGAGATCACAGATGTACTTAGCATCACCACATCCTGCAGGAGCTGGAGCCAGAGGCTGAAACATCCTGGAAAGCTCAGGGCACTCTCAGTGCCTGTCCCCCGGGGTTGTGGGCAATTACTTGGAGTCCTGCTCACTTCCACCCTCTCTGCGCACTTAGTGTGGGTTCCCCAGGGAAGGGGGAGACAGGCAAATTCTTCATTTTCCCCTGCCAGGACATGTAGATGCCACCTGGGCAGGGCTGCATGGCCCTGGGCTCAGGAGAGATGCCTGGCCAGGCATGTGTTGGGGGTCAGCCTGTCTCTGGCCATGGAGATGTGGGGGAGCCCCAAGCTCTGCTCCAGCATTGCAGAAGCACAGCTCGTCAGGCTGGCCAAGGAGTCAAGATGTCAGGTGTCACTCTTGCCACAGCTCCTGTGCCCTTGGACTCAAACACCTCCTCTGGGATCCTCAAAAGCTGAAAGGGCCCAGACTGCCACGAGCACAGGCAAGAGGGAGGGGTGGCAGAGCACATGGGAGCAGTGACACAGACCTCAGGGCAGTGCCGGGTGCTGGCACCACCTGCATGCCACCACAGGATGATGCCAGGCTCTGTAGTATGGTGCTACCTCGAGGCCAGGACATCTGACACGGTGGAGGGGCCAGCAGCACTCAGCATCCCTCACCTTCACAGTGCTCAGGAAGATGCAAAATCTTTTATGAGGCCAGCATTGAAGCTGAAGGAAGCAGTTGCTTGTGAGTGCTGAGAACACTTGTGTGCCCAAAAGCTTGTGTCCCTTTCTGAACAATCTCAGTTTCTCTAGTAAGAGATGCTGCTTTCTCTTACTGGGCTCACCCCTCACAGACCTGTCTGAGCAGATCCCACAGCCCGGGTTGCTGGCAGGAAGCAGAGCAGAGGCACAGAGCAGAGCTGTGTCTGTGAGGCAGGGAGGGCACACAGGCTGGGACAGCCTCCCAGGGGAGACGGTGGGGAAATCAGAGGTAAGGATGCTCAGGCACAGGGAAGAGGTGTTTCCCAGGCCCAGTGGAGCTGGAGGGGAGCAAGAGGACTGGGCTCTCTCCTGCAGATGTTTGGCCCTGGCTGGGCACCCACAGAGGCTCAGAGTGCAGCAAAAGGCACTGCAAGACTCTGGCGGTGTCTGTAGCCAGGGGCTGGCGACACCGGCCCTGCCCAGCTGTGCTCCCCTGGCCTGTGCTCCCCAGCACAGCTTTAAATCCATTAGCTTTGCATAATTAGATTTTTCTCAATTACCAGATTATGATAATTAACAGCTCATTTGTAGGAGGCAGTGCCTAATCCCAGCATCATGCCTGGCTCCATGCCAGCCTGGCTCTTGGCTGCTGGTGCTGGGACAGTGGGCAGCAAAGCAAACATCAGGGCAGAGGAGCCTCAGGAATGCTCCCAGGACCTCCCCAAAGCCTCTTAACCACTGCTGACCTAGATCTCCCCTTCACTGTCTGGCCAACACAGCCTGCATGGAGCGATTGGTCCCCAAAAACAAGGGGAGTGAGAGCCCAGGCAGGAACAGCATCCTCTGGCAAAGGGAGCCAGCAGGGTTTTAGAAATGGCTCGGTCACCCACATGGCTCCAAAGATGCAGAAAACATCCTGCAATGTCTCCTCCTACAAGCAGCCACCAAAACATGGGAGAGGTTAGCATTGTGGGCTGGGCTGGCACGGCTGCAGTCATTAGGAGGCTCATTAATGAACTTTCCTAGTCAATAATGTTGTGATGAAGGACAGGAGAGCAGGGAGGCAGCTGCCGGTAAGGTACCAATCTTCATCACAGGAAGGCAGGGCAGTTCAGGCAATTACTGCCCATCAACAGAGCTTCATCCCTGGTAACGTAATAGAGCAAATATTAAGAGAAAAATGCTTGTGAGGACCTCGAGGGCAAGGGAACAGGGAGCAATAAAGATATGCTTGGAGCTCACACAGAATAAATCTACCCAGTCCATCTTCATAGCATTTTTTTGGGTAAAATTGCTAAATAAATTGATAGTGAAGAGACAAGAGGTATGAAATATCAGGCTTTTATTAAAGCATTTGATATAGCATCTCAGGGAACTAATTCCAGTTAGTGGGGACAGCCATCCCCCACTTGGGCTGGGTGCAGCTGAGGAGGCGAGGGAGATGGGGGGGCCCTGGGCACAAGGGGAGCACGGTGGCATCCTGTGCCACCAGTGACTGCAGTGCCAGCAGGGCAGCCCCTCTTCTCCCCCCCAGGTGAATGTGCTGCAGCTTCTGCCCCATGCTCTGCCTCCCGGGGTGGCTGTGACAGGAGCACCAGTGCTGCATCTGGATAACCTGGATGCATCCCTAGGGGACAGTGCCCATAGCCAGCCCAGTGTCCCCATTGCGCTTGTTTGGGGCCACCATCTCCCCACGCCTGAGGCTGCTTCAGGGCTTGTCCACCCCTGCCATGGGCTCTGCTTGCAGAGGAGGCTGGGAGGAGGCACTGAGCGTGGGTAGCAGTCATGCCCAGCCAGGCATGACTGGATGGGATGTCTCAAGCTGTTCCCATGCGTCTACTATGCGTGGCATTTCTGCTGTTCTGCAATGAGCCTCTCTAGGCGGGGGATCTGGTCCTGCCTCTCCCCCCAGCATGGACTGCAATTTTGGCTCATGCAGGCAATAAATCAGCCTGCTTGCCCTGAGGTGGCTGTGTGGCCCCTGCTGCTTCAGCTCACATTTCCCAGCCTCAAATTACCCCAGGCTGCCAGAGTTGGATGATTTTGTGCCGCTCCTTCAAACACCCCCTGCTCTGTTTTCGTTGCCAGATTTTGCCAAAGCCCCTCGAGTATCTGCATGCCCAGGCACAGCATATTCCAGCACATGGTCCCGACTGGCAGCCTTTCTGGGGAGCAGAGCTGCAGCAGCCCCGACTGCTCAACACCACGGGGAGTAAGATGAGCCTCGGCAAGGCAGCTTCATTCAACCACAACGGCATTTGCTTGTCGGCTAGATCAGGGTCAGAGGTCTCCTGCCAAATTTTGACATGTTTTTCTCAGTGGGGGAGCAGTCCAGAGCACAGTTTTTGCTGGAAACCACCTGGAGGTTTTCTTCTTTAAAACAGTTTTTCTCAATGGGGTTCCTTTGATGCTCACACTGGGAGCACCACATGCAGCAGTTTACACTCCCAGCTGGAGTCTCCTTTCCCCTCACTGACGATGGGAGGCGATGGCAAGCTCTCTGATGAAAAAAGCCCTGCCACGGGGCAGCGAGTGAAGGAATCCTTCCAGTGGTAGCACTCACAAAGCGTTGGGGATGATGAGATGCTGGGGTAAGCTGGTAGAGAAGGGGCTCATGACAGCTCAGCTCACCCCGGAGTCAGGCCAGCCAAGCTGCCCCATAAGAAAAGCACTAAATACTTGAGACTAGTCAGACACCTCTAGTGGGTGTGATGAACAAAGCACAGTGATTCAGGGGCCAAGCAGAGAGAGGAGGTCTCTGTTTGTGCAGCATCAGCAGACTTCCTCACAGCCCCCATTTTTGGGGCAACAGAGGAAGCTATTAAATGAGGCGTGGTCCCAGCAGGATCTGCTCCCCTGCCTGCTATCTCCTCTCTCCCTACAGCCTGGCTTCTTCCCACACCAACCTCTTTCCAGCTCCTTGCACTGGTGCTAATCCCCTAATCTGTGCAAAGCAATAATTTTCTGCATGGCACAGCGGCTGCTTTTAGATCTGCATCCCTCCTCCTCCACCAGCCAGCTCTCTTATCAGGAGCAGGTATCAGGTGAGCCAGGCACCATCTACTTCCGATAAACCCGTGTTTTATTTTGCCCTATTTCCATTTATCTCCAAGCTAGTAATTATCCCTCACCCCTCAGCACATTGTGCTGCCCGGCGTGCCGAGGCGATGCCCGCTTTGCTCCCAGCCCTGAACCGGAGCCTCCTGCCCGCGGGGTGCAAGGAGCCGGTGGGAAGAGCAGGGCCACGGGTCCTGCCCACCATGCTGGCTGCAGAGCTGTGCTTGCCTTTCTCCACAGCCGAGCTGCGTTCTCTTTAATCTCGCACAGCGGTGGGGATGGATTTTCTCCCTGTGAGCCAGATGTGTTGCACGGAGCATAAACACCCGCGACAGTTGTTGTGCTCCTCGGTGCGAAGGCATCAGATGTCTGCATTAAAACAAAGCTCTCCACTTAATTACTCAGGCTGATAATTCAGCGCGTGGAGGCGGCTCTGGCTGAGAGCAGAGGGCTGGATCACAGCTGGGACTGGAGAGCCTTGGAGTGCACATTAATCCTGGCTCTTGCAGCCCTGATTAACGGTGCTGGAAACCTGCCCGCCCCATTCATTCCCAGGGGAAGGGGCTGTTGGTGCCCCACCAGAGGGGGCCCAAAGTCGTGCCCAAGAGGCCCTGCTGACCCCTCATGGGCCAAGACACCGCCTTCCCAGTGTCTGCAGGGTGAGGTGGCTGAGGATATGAGGGCCCATTGCTCTGAGGGTACTGTGCTGCCCTGGGAACACCCACCCACTACATCTGAAGGCCACAGGAGCTGGGTCCAGGACAGTGAAGTTCAGGCAGGACCCGAGGATCACCTTGTGCAGGAACCTGCTGCCAGAGCACAGCTGGAGAGAGCTGGAGACAGACCATGGCTGGGCTTAGAGCAAGACAAGGCAGACCACCCAAGGCTTTCTCTTTGTGGCCAAGGCTGCTTGCTCCTGCTAACCTGAATTTCTCCTTCCAGAACCAGCAAACACCTTCTGCAAGTTAACTTTGCTCCCCTCAACGATCACCAGGGCCTAGGGGGACTCCTGGGGGAGTCCTTCACTCAGCCATGTGCCCTTGGCCCATGAGCACCCACCTGGCTCTGCCAGTCTGTCTGGATGTGATGCTCCCTTGGACCTCTCTCCCCTGCTCTGTCCCTCCTGCCTGTTCCCCAGCCCAGCCCCTCCCTCCTTCCCTCTCATCATCCCTGTCTCTCAGTGCCTGGGCATCCCTCTCCCAGCAGAGCCCCAATCCCAGAGCACCCCGTGGATCTACCTGTGCGGTCCTGTCCTTCCAGGGAGACTGATTTCTTCCAGCTCAGCTCCAGCCCTCTTATCTCTCCTCCCTGGTCTGCACACCGTGCTCCGTGGCTGGGCTGAGGGGGAGCGACAGACCGCATCCTGCCGGGGCTGAGCACCCACGCTGGTGCTCAGAGGGGCCCAGAGCAGGCAGCAGGCAGCTGCAGGCAGCGCATCCCAGCGGGGCCCCAAGAGTTAAATTGTCATGTATTCAGGGCCACGCGCTGGCCAGGAATTACACTTTTATCGGCATGCGGTGCTGCCGCCACTTGAATTGGGACTGGGAACTCTATTTCCGAGCTCACCCAAATTATTCTCGAAGAGATAAAGCGCGGTGCAGAGCAGCGCCGGCGCTTCATTAACATTCCCCAACCCATTCAGCTTTAAACGAAGATTGCCTGCCTCGGAAAATGATAAAATTGAACATGTGAAGCAGGGCATTATGTTCCATCAGCCGATATTATTTCCCACGCAGGGGCCGAGTGGAGACACAAACAGCTATTTATGCAGTACCTGGCCAAGCCAGGGTGGCTTAGGAGGGGGTAGCAGGCGGTGATGGGGACACTGGATGGGTGGCAAGTGCCCCCCACCCATCCCTGGGAGTAAGAGGGGATGCCTGCATGTTACCAAGGCCACTCTGCCCTCCTGGGGGTTCACAGGCTTGCACCCAGAGTGCAAGGTGGATCCAGGACCACAGACCTGCTCCATGCATTCGGTATGGAAAAGGGTTCAGGGGGGGGTGTGTGTTCCCTTGGGCAGCAATGGCAAAGCTGGGGCATCTCCATCTGCTGCCTTCCAGGAATGCTTGTGCCCTGCTAGGGCTGAGGGAGTCAGGTGCTGGCTCCGTATGCAGGACGGGGTCTTACTCCCCATGGCTGGGTGCTGGGATTGAGGAGCATCCACAGAGAGGGAGCACGTGCCTCCCCAGAGGCAGGCAGGGAGGGCTGAGTGGGCAGGAAGGGCTGAGCAGGCAGGCCCCCGGGGCTGCAATTGGATTTTGCTCGGCCATGCTGAGCCTATCGATCCAGTAGTAATTAAAGTCGCTCCAAAACCTGACTCATATTCAACCTTGGGAGGAAGGAGCTTTGCTGAGAAGCACCCTCTGTTCCCCACGGTCTGGCACAGGATGGAGCAAAGCCTTGTCAGGGTGCTCCCAGCCTGTCAGAGCCCCCGATGGTCTCTGTCCCAAAGGGGGACCATGCCTTGGCACTGCCTGGGGCCCAGGCAGCAGCACCATCGGCAGTGTCCTGGCCAGTGTCCCCAGTACCACACAACCTCGGTCACAAATGCTGATTGCATTCAGCCCTTGGAGTGACACGAGCCCTATGGTTATTTTACAGATCCCAGCTATTTTCTCACCGAGTGCTCGAGACACATCCCTGGCATGTAATTGTACTCTCCCATACCCTTTCTTGTCACTGTCTAGGCTCTGATTGAGGCACTGGCACGGACAGAGGTGCCTGTTGAGCCCACAGCCACTCCCAAGGGTCACGGAGGTGTTGGGATGGACCTGGTGCTGTGTGTCCACAGGGCGCAGAACCTCTTCTCCAGGTCAGTGTCAGGAGGTGTGGAGGCCCGCGAGGGTTCTGCGAGCTGTTCATATGTATTTATTTGTGTGAGTGTGCGTGTGTGCCTGTGTGTGCCGGGACTTGCATGCCCAGCCCCGCTGCTATTCCCGGTATTCCTAGCAGGTCGGGACAGGCACCGGGGAGGGGGAGCTGCCTTTCACCGGCGCCCCCCGCACCCTGCCCCGACCCTCCTGCGAGAAAGCGGGGCCGCCAGGGCCCGGGGCTGCGGCAGGGAGGGAGCCCGGGGCCGGGGGCAGCCCTGGGCACCCCCGGGCAAGGGACCCGGAGGCACAGTACGGGCAACGCGCAGAGACGGAGCTTTGCGGCGGGGAGGTGGCTCCATCTGCAGGACACGGACCGGGCCGGGGGATGCCCGCCGCTCGGGATGCGGGACACGGCGCCGGGGGACACGGACAAGGACATCGGCTCCCCCGGCCGTGCCCGCGCCGTGCCCGGGATGCGGGCGTGGGAAAGTGGTGCCCCTGCCAGCATCCCTGTACCCCCAGCGCCTCCCACGCCCGCTGGTCCCCCCGATGCCCCTGCAGACCCCGAGCACCCCGCACCCACTGGCCCCGCAGCCGCTAAGTGCTCTCACCAGGTACACCCAGTGCCTGGGCATCCCCCGCCCAAAGGCAGCCCTCACTCTGCTCCGCACCCCGCAGCCAGCGCTGCCACCCGCACCCCGGGGCATCCCACGCCCCAAGACCCCGGGAATGCTCCCCCGCGGCCGCAGCCCGGCTCGGACCCCGGTGGCGGCGGGAGGCGGAGGCGGGGCCGGGCCGGGCTCCACCCCGGCCCCCGGCCCACATAGGCCGGCCGGGAGGGCCCCTCGCCTGCGCCGTCCCGGGGCTCCACGGAGCATCCCGGCGGTGGGAGGAAGGCGTGGGGCAGGAGCTGCGGTGGGTACGTGCACAGGGGGTGCCTGGCCGCGGGGGCCCCGTCCCGTCCCGGGCGGCGGGATGCTGCGGCAGCGCTGCGGGCAGCTCCTGGCCCGGCTGGAGCGGGGGCTGCAGCTCCTGGAGCTCGGCGGCAGCGTGGAGGAAGGTGGGTGTGTGTAACCCTTCGGCCCGGGGCACTCCGGCACCCTGGTCTCTGCCGCCGGCGTAGTCTGGGGAAGCTGGGGGCTGGCCCCCCGTCCCGGCTGACCACGCACTGCTGTTGTCCCCAGACTGCATCCGGATCGCTCGCTGCTTTGAGGCGACGCGCCAGAGATGCTGCCGGCTGGAGCAGGATGGGCGTCGTGCCCGCGAGCAGCTGGCCCGTGTGGAGGCCGAGCGGGCGGCGCTGGAGGTGAAGCTCAAGCACGCCCGAAACCAGGTGGAGGTGGAGATGAAGAAGCGGCACCGGGTGGAGGCTGAGCTGGAGAAGCAGGTCAGGGGGCTGGCCGCAGGGGTAGCCTGCGGGGCTGGCTGCGGGGCCCTCAGCCTGCTCACCACCACCCTGTTTCACTTGCAGGAGCGAAAACTTCAGCTGGTCCTTGAGTTGCTGATGCGGGAACCGTGGGGCAACGAGGCACTGAGCAGGGAGCAGTGCTCTGTTCTCAGTGCCCTGGCTGGCCGGCGCCTTGGGACAGCTTTGGCACCCATCAGGAGGTGAGCAGGGGTGGCAGTCCTCACCCCAGCCCTTCGGGCAGCCCTGGGGTTGGCTGTGCCCCTCTCCCCCTCGTTACTGCTGGGCTTGAGGGGCTGGCTGGGCAAGGAGGTGCCTGGGCTCTCTAGAGGCACCAGCTGTGGACTCCCAGTAGGTGCTGGCTGAGGGGGAATTGCTCCAGCTGAGCTCACTCTGCAGGTCATCTGCAGTGGACGAGTCGTGCCAGTCCCTCCTGTCCCACTCGGATATCAGCTATGACCGCACTGAGGATGATGTGGTAAGAAGTGTTCAGCTGTGAGTCTCACGGTTTACCCCAATAGTGAGGGGGTCCCACTTCTGCAGTGGCACAGCCCCTTTGTGTATCCACGGTTAGGGGTGGGCTGCTATCAGGGCTGGAGATGAATGCCCCATGCCTGATGCAGCCCCAGACTCCCTGCTGCCTTTCAGGAGGTTGATATGACGGTGGTGCGGACCCTGAAGCGCAAGGCTCCGGACAGGCAGGTATGAGGAAACACTGGGATGTGGCAGTTTTGGGGGCTGTGTTGAGGCGGTGTCTGCCTCTGTGTGGGTGAAGGTCCCCCAGCTCTGATCACACTCCTTCAATGTGCCCTTTGGGTCCCTCTGCCCACCCAGGTCCCAGTGTGCACCCCAGGCTGGGGTGCTGGCCCTGTGCCATGCAAGGTGAGGACACCCAGATACTTCTCCATCCCAGTACAGGAGGCTGCAAGGAGCCTGGCAGGGAATTTAATTTATTGATGCTGTGCTGGGAGCATCGTCTCTCGGCAAACCTCCCACGATCAATAGAAACTCCATTACGCTCCACCGTAGCCCAGCTGGGCTCCTCAATAATTCATCACCATGTGCGGGCATCCCGCACCCCGCTCTGCTCGCACCTCTGCATTGCAGGCCTGACCTGGCTTCCCCCAGCCCCAGGGCTGCTCTGACCTGGTGGGGAAGCCTCAGTCCCCATGATGCCTGGTGTGGGGCAGGCAGCGCTTGGGGAGTAGGGACTTTTTGTTGGGCTGAGGCCACTTGGCTTGGGTACTCTGGGGTCTGGGAAAATATCGGGGAGGGGAGGGTCTCTGCCTGCTCTTCACGCTGTCTTCTGTTTCCAGCGTGTGTCCCTGGCCCCTCAGGTTGGCCCTGTGGTGATGGCAAAGCGGCACCGCTCTTCTCTGGTACCCCATAATGCTGTGAGTAGAGACCCCAGCGTGCTCTGGGCTGGGATGGGGTGCATGGGCTTTCCCAGTGCCAGAAGGCAGTGCTGCAGCCCTCAGTCCTGTGGGTGCTGTGGGGACAGTGCTCAGCTGTCTCCTCTGGGTGCCTGTGTCCTTCTGCCTGTCTCACCTTGGTCCCAGAGTGACAGCATCCCTGGCTATGCTGGGCCACTGCCCTGAAGCCTGCATCCCCCTGTACCCATGGTGGCAGCATCCCTGGCTGTGCAGGACCACAGGGATGGGGATCAGGTGGACCAGAGATTATGTGGGAGATGTTGGAGAGCTGTGGGGCTGCAGTCACATATCTTATTGGTCTCCCATTTTGACAGATGAGTGTCCCCTCTATGCCCCCTCCTGCTGAGGTCCCAGGCCCTGCTGACAGCCTCCCGCCTGCTGTTCTGGTGCCTCAGCGCCGCTCTCGCCAGGGACATCGTGTCTCCTCCACGCATGCAGGTCACAGGAAGGGCCGAGAAGGGGTCTGATGGGTGCTATGGGACCAGCCTCAAGGTGCTGCTGTCACAGGGGAGGGAGGGGATCTGTTAGGGGATGCTTGTCCCCACTGTGGAGGTACTGGGGCCCTCTGGACATGCCAGAGACTCCCTGGGAAGTGGGAAGCCACCTCACATCCTAGCTGGTAGACGAGTGGCTTGCCTTTCAGGACTCCCTCCACGGCCTCCTCCCTGTGCAGAGCTGACCACAGTTTGTGGCACCAGTGAAGATCTGAGCTGCCATGCTGCTGGGCAAGAGAGCCACACTGAGGGCAGCCCAGTGGGACAGCCAGCACCAGCCCCCTTCCCCTCACCGCCACGGAGTCTCCCACCAGTGCAGCACAAGTTCACCTCCAAAACAGTGAGTGACCCAGCCTCTGTCTCCTCTGGGGAGGTGGGCAGGGGAGAGAGTTATGGGGTGGGGGGCAAGGCTGTCCTTCATTTCCCAACCCCTTAGCTCTGCCTGCAAGGGGAATGGATAGAGACAGTGGGACCTGGCTGGGAGAATATAAAGGACTGTTACTGGGTATCTGCACAAAGGGGGCCACTGATCCTGTTCCCCCTCTCCAGGTGATCCGGCCTGAGCCGTGTTGTGTCTGTGGTTCCCGCATCCGCTTTGGGAAGACTGCCATCAAGTGCTGCCAGTGCCAGCTGCTGCTACACACCAAGTGTCGGGAGCAGTGCCCCAGCCTCTGCACACCCAGGCCTCACCACCACGCCTGGCCCCGGGAGGTGAGGGGGGCATGGCCGTCCCTGGGGGGCCTCTCCGTGCCCTCGTGAGGCTTCAGGGCTACTGGCCCTAGGATGCTGAGCCTCTGCCCACGCTGGCTGCAGGGCTGGGTGGTGGGCACAGCGCAGGTTGGCGTTGTTCTCCCCAGGGTGTGCTGGCTGACTTTGCGCCCTCCACGCCGCCCCTGGTGCCCTCGCTGGTGGTGCAGTGTGTGACCGAGGTGGAGAAACGAGGCTTGACAGAGGTAGGGGCCGGGACGGCGAAGGTGACAATGCTGTGGTTCCCGGGGCTGAGCCCTTTTCCCCGTGCCCCAGACAGGGCTGTACCGGGTGCCGGGCGCGGAGCAGCTGGTGCGGGAGTGGAAGCGGAGGCTGCTGCGGGCTGGGGGCGCGCTGCCTGCCCTCAGCAGTGTGGCTGACATCCATGTGGTGTGCGGCGTGCTCAAGGATTTTCTGCGGGGACTCAAGGAGCCGCTGGTCACCTTCAGCCTCCACCCTGCCTTCCTGAGGGCTGCTGGTGAGCAGGGGGTCCCAAGGTGAGGGAGGGGGAAGGGAATGCTTCTCCCCTAACACTGCTGCCTGGCGCTGCCACAGACATCCCCGACGATGCTGCCTGCGACACAGCCCTGCGCCATGTGGTGAGCAAGCTGCCCCCAGCCAACAGGGATACCCTGGCCTTCCTCATGCTGCACCTGCTCAGGTGAGTGGCTCATCCTGGCACGGGTCTGTCCCCATCTCTCTGGTCCTCACCCCGGCTTTGTGCCTAGAGTGGGGAAGCTGCAGATGAGCAGCCCCTGGGCTGGGCAGCATGCTCACACCCTCTGTCCCCCCTTGCAGGGTGTCACAGAGCCCTGACTGCAAGATGGATGTGCTCAACCTGTCCCGTGTGTTTGGCCCCACGCTGGTGGGATACAGCTCAGCCAACCCCACACCGCTCGCCATCATGGAGGACACGCCTCGGCAGTGCAAGGTGAGGGGTCCCTGAGGTGTGGGGTGTACCCTGGGCACTGCCGCTGTCCCCATGCTACACCTCTCTCTGCCCAGGTGGTGGCTCGTCTGCTTTCACTGCCACCCAGCTTCTGGAGAGGCTTTGGGGAGACAGAGCAGGAGAACCTGGTGCCAGTGCCAGCCCTGGGACGTGAATGTGGTGAGCGCAGGAGCCCCAGCCCCTACCCACCATGGCCTTCAGCTTCCTTGAAGGCTCCTGGTTGTCCAGGGCTGGGGTGAGATAGCTGTCCCCAATCGGTTCTGCAGAATCCTTCTTCCAGCCCATTGCCTCTCCGGAGCCCAGGTCAGGCCAGCTGAGCCCGGCTGGTACCTGCTGCCTCCCCAGCACCCTGAGGAGCTGCGTGGGCACGGCCACCCGGCCCCCGTGAGTGCTGTCGGGTGTGGGTGGGGGCCCAGGGGAGCTCGCTTTGTACCCCTGACTCATCTCTCCCCACGCAGGCAGGGGCCAACCCCGAGGAAGGTGGGCCGGTTCTTCCCTTCTCCTGTGTAGCCTGCAGCAGTGGCTCCCTCGGGACACGGAGCTGGCACTGGAGGAGGAGCAAAGACTGCAGGACCAGGCAGCTGCCTGTGGGGTGACAGTGCCGAGCTAAAGCTCTCCTCTGCTTCCCCGGGGAGCAGAGCTGGCTCTGTCCAGCTGTGGTGGCAGGGACACTACACTAGTGCTTGTACTTTGAATCAGGTTTGTATTAAATGTTTGCAGCAAAACACACCTGGCTGTGGCTGCTGTCTGTCCCGCCCTGCTGCTGCCAGGGCTTGGGGCTCACTGGAGGCTGGCTGTGCAGCAGACAAGAGCTGAGCAATGCTCCACAGAACCTGTGCTTTGGGAGGGCAGGCAGAGCCCCCTCCCACCCGAGCTGAAGCCCTATTCTGCTCTGGAGCCCTGGATGTGGGAGGCCCCTCTTTGAGCCAAGATGTTGGCCTCAAGTAATTGGAGCTGTTGCTGCTCGGGGCAGGACAACCTTAAAGTGTTTCCAGACTTCCTGGCACCTCAGTGGAGGCCTCTTTAACTCCTTCCTCCCCTCCAGCCCAGGCAGTGCTGGAGGTGCACAAAGCCCAAGCAGGGCTGGGATGTACAGCCCTTTCCTTCCGAGAGGGGGAAGCAGGATCATGCTGTAATGGAGCAGTGTCCCAGGCAGGGCTTGTCCCCCAGATAACTCTGCAGAAGGGGCAGCCAGTGCAGAGGGACTTCAGGGAAAAGAGGCATTACACAACAGGGATAAGAACTGCCCCTGTGCCGCATCAAGCAGCCAATAAACCTTTGTCCCTACTAAAAGCCAGACCAGATGGGGCACAAGAGGAAATTCATGTGCAATCCTGAAAGCAAGTACTTTGGCTCAGTTTTCTCCAGTGCAGGAGTGTACACCAGAGGGCAAGGAAATTAACACATCCAAGGCAGAAGCAAAACCAAAGGAGTTTAATGTGCTTAAAGCTAGGGAACAGCTAATCCCTGCCCAGGACCACAGGAGAACTGGCACAGGAAGGCACAGGGCTAGGAGCAAGGATTTACTCCAAATCCATCAAACTGGGATGGTACTGGATGGATGGAGAATACCTAATACAATGCCTTGCTGAAAATGAGAGGCATGATGGGGCCCTTGGTGGAGTGCAGGGCTTTAGCACAGAGCTCAAAACCAGGGAGGTAAAAAGATAAAGGGCAGCACTGGTTACTGTAGACAATCTATGCCCGGCTCAGGAGGAAACTGCCTTCCATGAAATCAGGTTTTTGAGGCAAAGTGAGGAGCTAAATCTCTGCCACTTGTACACACACAAGGTGATTGCTCTGGTGCCCAGTGGATGTGGCTGGTGACAAGGGGACATATGCAGTGAGCCCCCCAAGCTTCAGCCATGCTGGTGTGAAGGAGCCTGTTGGCCCACCAGGGTCGCAGGGGCTTGCTGCCCTCACTCTGAGCCCTGCCTAGGCAGCAGGCACAGGTCTCAGCCTGACAGGAGCAGGCTTGGTAGGGCTGGCAGCTCTCTTGGCATGCACTGAGCCCAGGGGGCAGAGGTGGTACTGGGGGAAGGGGTGTTCTTGCAGCTCCCTCCAGGGCCAGCAGCCCGCTAGGCCGACCCAGCCCTCATGTGTGTGCCAGTGCCCTTAGGACAGCCTGGCACTGCTGTTTTCCCAGCAGCAGGAGGAGCCCAGCTCAGGCTGTTGCAATCATGCTGAAATCAAGAACCTCAATCTGTTCCTGTGGGGTGAGCTGCCTACACATGACAGGCACATTCAAAGCTCCCAGGTCTTAGAGATGGGCCAAGACCTTCCAGGGAGTTGCAGACAGCAAGTAGTGCAGGGATAGCCTGGTGAGGAGTGGCAAGATGGTGCTGGTAGTGCCCTTTGGTGGAGAAACACATGAAGTTGGACTCCAAACACTGCAGGCAGCAACTGCTCCCTGCATATGCACACAGGCTTGTACCAGGGTCACATACTGTCCCCAAAGCCTTCACCCTGGCCCAGGGCTGGTCCCTGGGCTGCAAAAGAAGCAGCATGCAAGGCTGATGCTCATCAGCTTTAATGTCTGTCTGGAGCAGTAGTCAGGCACTTGCAGGGCTCCTGGCCTGCACCTACCCACTCCGGGGGTGCTGAGAACCTCCCAGGATGTGAGGCCTCAGTGCAGGCTCTTCTTGTGGGGCACAGCAGGGAGCAGGGGGCTGGTGCTGCCCATGACTCACAGGATAATCTGGTTTTTGTAGCTTCGGCTCAGCTCCTTGTGAGGAAGGACAATGGAGTTGAGAATAACGACCTCAGCCGGAATGGTGACACTGCAGCCTGGGAGAGGAATGCAAAGGCTTTAGCTGGAGGGGAGAAGCTGCCTCGGTGAGCAGGCCCAGGGTGCTTCCACACAGCAGCGACGTACCCAGGATTGTGATGGAGGGTGTGAGGCGCCCGTCCCGGAACAGGGTCTCGCTGTCGATCTTGGCGTAGGGATCGTTGGGGTTGGGGTCGCTGGGCGTCCCTTCCACCCGGGCCCAGCGCCCAATCGTGCTGTCCCAGCCCACAATGGTATTCAGGACACAGGTGTGGTCCTGGGGTGAAGGAGAGGGGAATGCAGGGTGCTGCTGCCTCCGTGCACGGGGCGGGGGTCGACACCTACTCCCTCAGGCAAACCCCACTTACATGGAGCGAGGCGCCATGCAGGACGATGGACTCTCGCACGCGCACACCGGCGCCCACCGTCACACCCTCCCCAATGGAGACGTTGGGGCCCAGCTGTGAGGACAGAGGCAGGTGATGAGGACAAGGACAGTGATGTCCTTGGCCCCCCTGAGCACGTCCCTGCCCCAGGGGCCCCCCCAGCCTGCACTCACCACTGCAGTGCTGTCGATGGAGGCTGTCGGGTGGATGTACACATTCCCTGCAACACAAGGCAGTGGATTCAGGGGAGGCAGCCCACAGGAGCCCCTGCCTCTCAGATAAAGGGAGGTGCCACTCGTGGGTCCCACTGTCTCCCTAGGCAGCCCCAGAAGAGTCAGCGTGTCAGAACGGTACCTCGGATGACAGGGCCTCCCGGTTTGTTCTGGGCCAGTCTCTCTGGGTGGCTCTTGCTGTACTGGTTCAGGTAAAGGCGGCTGGCATAGATAGCAGAGCTGGAGGAGGAAGAGCAGAAGATTGTTATTGTCACTCTGGCACTACCAGGGCAGAGGAGGATCCAAAATCAGCATCACCCACCCACCCCCAGGCTCTGCCTGAGCGCCCTGCACTCCCAGCCGTGATACTGATCGCTCCCATCCCTGGTACAGATCACCTGGTGCTCCTGCTCCACCAGCCCCAGCACGTACCCAGCTGACTTGATCTGGCTCCAGAAGCCATCAGTTTTGTAGACGAAGAGTTTGCCACTGCCAGCCAGGGCCGTGAAAACATCCTGCTCTAGCCGGATCACCTCTGCACGCTGCCAGCCATTGGAACTTTCCTCTCTGGAAGCAAGAGTCCTGTTAAGACACCCACCCCAGCCACGGCCTCAGCCAAGGACCCCAGCAGACCCACCCTCCCCAAATTCAGGGACTCTGACAATCCCAGATTCCTACCTAGCCATGTGCTTCTCCCCACAAGCAGGGAGAGGGCCAGCTGTCAGGCTAGGTTGGGACAGCCCCACTGAGCCCCAGAGCAGCAGAGGGACAGCCAAAATAAGCTCTGAGCCAGAAGCTGATGGTGCAAGAGCCCCACCTAGTCCAGGTGGGTGTATGATCCTGTCCCCAGTCCAGAGCCTGCACAGCTGGATTTTAACTTGGGTGGTGGCAGAGATGTGAGGTGACAGGCTGGCTGGTGCAAGGAGCTGGAGAGGGGAGGAGAGCATTCCCAGGTGACAGGCTTGCTCAGCCTCTTGTCCAGAGCTGAATGAGAATGGGGTGGGAAGAGAGGAAGGGAGAGGGAAAGTCTCAAGCTGACCAGGAGCAGAGCAGAGGAACCAGCAGCCTGGAGAAGGGAGGGAAAGCATGCATTACCACTAGGATCAATCCAGCCCAGAGAGCAGCGAGTGCAGACACAGAGGGAGACTTACCCAAGGTAAGGACAGCTGGTGCAGGACCAGGAAACAAGTGAGTGATGGCAGAGGAGGAGAAAAGACAGAGAAAGTATGGAGGATGAGTGTGCTGCTGCAGCCCCAGGAAGCAGGGGAGTGGGAGGGACACAGAGCAGAGTCAGGCACTCACAGTGCTAGCTCCTGTTGGTTCCTCTGGAAGACCTCACCAATGTGCTGGAAGATGGCAGGTGTGAAGAGGTAGATGCCACAGTTAATGATCTCACTGACAAACGTGCTGGGCTTCTCCACATAGTGCTGAACCTGGAGGCAAGGGAAGATATGAATGCCAGGGTGCAGCTCCTCCATCCAGCACCACACCCTCTGTGCCACACTGGGACCACAGACCCACGCAAGTGACACAGCACCTGCCACCCACACCGTGTTTGACTCCCCAAGGCCCTCCAGTACCTCCTGTGTGCCTGCATTTGCCACGATACAGCCATAATTCAGTGCCTGTGTCCTGTTGGCCTAAGGAACAAGGACAGTGTTAGCCATGGTGGAGCAGAGCAGATGAAACCCGGGACCCACCCACCACAGGAGCTGCTGGCTTCTGAGCCCAGGGCAGAGCACTGCAGCTCTTCTGCTCCCCAGCACTGCCACTCACTGTGGTACCCAGAATGACAAAGCTGTGCATGTCCCCATGCTGCTGCCGAAACTCCAGCATCTCCTGTAAGGGGAACTCTGAGCACACGTCTGCGTTGAGGACAAAGAAGGCCTCAGCACCACCTGACAGGATCTGGTCTCGGAAGTGATAGATGCCACCACCCGTGCCCAGGGCTGCGTACTCCTGCAGATACCTACAAGCCAAGCAGGAAAAAGAGAGGGCTTAGGGAAGCAGGTGTCTAGCAGCACCAACCAGCAGCAGGGCTGGGAAGGACTGGAGAGACATAATCCTGCCATTCAGTGATGGCTTTCATGCAGGCATTGCGCTAAAGAAGGCTGTGGCAGCTTAGAGCTGTGCTAGAGGCACCTTTGGAGCATGAACCATCCAGGGCAGGGACCAAGGCAAAGGAAAGGTGGAGGAACTAATGGGGGAAGCAGGCTGTGCCCACCCACGGTGGTTCAGAGCCCAGCTGCCCATGCCGGAGCGCTGACTGGGGCTGCCAGTCTGGGGCAGCAGGGAGGGGCTGAGCCAGGCCGTGCCACCCTGTGTGCCCTCGGGCTGAGGGAGCTCCTGCCCACCTGATGGGAACCTTGAACTCCTGCTGCGCCGACACGAGAAAGCGGCTGAGCGCCTCGTTGGGCTGGTAGAACCCCATCAGCAGGATCTCCTTCATGCCGGGCACCTGGCGAGGGACGGGGAAGGGATCAGAAGGAAAGGAACGGCACTTCTGCCCTCCTCCGCGGCCCCAGCCCCCCGTACCTTGGCGCAGGCCTCGATGTGGTGCTGCACCATGGGCACGCCGGCCACGGGGAAGAGCGGCTTGGGCACCTCGAAGGACAGCGGCCGGAACCGGGTCCCTGTGGAGCACAGCGGGGTCGGCCGGGCACTGCGCCGGCGGCACACGCCGCGGGCCCGGCGCACTTACCCTTCTGCGGGCCCCCGATGAGGATGACGGCCTTGAGCGGCATCGCGGCTCGGCTCCGCAGCGAGCCCCGCAGCCCAGCGAGCCCCGGCTCCGCAGCCCGGCCCGGCCCCGCCGCCGCTTCCGCGCACGTGGCTGGGACACGTCAGCGCCGCGCCGGGCCCCGCGCCGCCGCCGCCCGCCGCCAGGGGGGGCCGCGCTCGCCGTGAGGGCCCGGGAGCCCCGGGGCGGGGGCATGGGCCGGGCGGGGCTGAGGCGCTCAGCCCGGGGTGAGGGGCTCAGCCCGGGGTGAGGGGCTCAGCGCCGCGTTGCGAGGGTCTATTCGGCTGTGCCGGGAGCGGCTGTGCCCGTGCGTGTCAGTGCAGGGCAGCGTGAGCGGGCAGGGCAGACGCTGTGGCTGTGCGTGTGCCCCGGCGCTTGGGTGCGCCGTGAGGGGACGCCGTGGGCTCTGCACGCCCTTGGACACAGGGCTGCGACAGCTCCGTGTGTGGGTGTCGGGGGGCGTGTGAGTGCCCGCAGGCACCGGGGGGCTGGGCGGGCAGCGGGCTGTAACCGGAGCGGTGCCCGCCGGCACGGCACGGCACGGCCTCATATGGGTAGCGGGTATTTATAGCCGGGCATCAGGTCCCTCACCGGCACCTGCCATGCCCGCAGCAGGAGCCCTGCCCTGCGGCCCCAGCCACCATCGGGCCCTTTGGCACTCCGTATTTTCACTCCATGACGTGAGGGCCGTGTGAGTCAGCCCCGTTGCTTCACAGCTTCTCTGACTTTTTCACCAGGTTTCCACGTGGAAGCCCAGCCTCACATGGGATCCTTTCTGGACTCAGGTCCCTAGGCTGTGGGGCAAGGACCCTCCCGAGACACCAGGGGCTGCGTTTCACACTCGTGCAATTCCCTCCCAGGAAGGCACCGAAACCGGAGGGGCTGCTCAGGGTCTTTATTGCTGCTCTGGCATGTTGCTTGCTCCAAACCATGGGGACATTGGCAACTCCAGAGCCCGGCAGAGAGGAGGGGACAGGAATGGGGACTGGAATGAGCAGACGCCTTCTCCCCAAAATCAATAAATAAAGCCCTATCACTACAGCAGCATGAGGAAGGTGAGTGCCCAGCCACTGTTCCTGTCCCCCTGCTCAGGGCACCCCGCATTGTGCCACCAGCCGGGGAGGGCTGAGGAGGGGGCACAGGGCAGGGCAAGGCACCTCAGGGTCAGCTGGGAGGTGTGAGGGGTCTGGGATGGGGGGGCAGGCTGGTACTGGGGTACAGGGCAAGGTCTGGAGCTGGGTGGGCAGAGCACGAGCAGCGTGGGCCTGAGCAGACACAGGAGGTGTGCGTGGCACCTGGGTGCCCCCCTGCAAAGAGGGGGTGCCTGCCAGTCCCCCACCCTGGCACGGGGCGCAGCCGACAGCCCCAGGGAAGGCACCGGCATCGGTCCTGGAGACACAAACCCACCTGCCAGGACCAGGGCTGGGAGGAATGGAAGGTGGGGGGCTGGCAGCCCCCCCTCCCAGCTGTAAGGACTGGGGCTGTGCTGGCTGGCAGGGGGTTGTGAGCAAGCCCCTCTCTGCAGGAACCACTGGAGCAGCCTCGGTCTTCTGGTGCTGGTGTGCAAACCAGGGGGAGCACGGGGACTGCCACACCGTGGCCAGGGGCAGCTGCAGGCTGCAGTGTAAGGCACACGGCTGATGGGACCCATGTGGCCAGGGCTGGCTAGCAAACTGGCAGCTCTTCCCCTCCCACCTGAGGCTTCCCTTGCCCCTCTGTCTGCATCCCGTTCTTCCCCCAACCCTCTGCCACATTCTCTGTTCCTTGCAGCAAGGCTTCCCTCCACCCTCCCACTGCCGGACCCCACTGCTGGTCTGGTTGCGGCAGCGCCTCCTCCTCATCGGCACTGCCAAAATGATGCTGCTGGCCGCCATCGTCCCTGACAGCAGCACACGAGGTCCATGGACTCATCCTGGCGCGTCCCGGCTCCTCCTCAGCCGCCCCGTACTGCGGCCCGTGGAATGTTCCTCTGGCTCCCCGGCCCCTCGTGGCCGTGGCCAAGGCACCAGTTACTGTGGCCCTGGTGGCTGGCCGCCCTGGTAGGAGCGCAGTAAGACCTTGTGCTTTGTGACGGCCTCGCCGCGGCGCCTCTGGTGATCCACCAGGAATTCCTTGAGGCGGTTGGTGGTGAAAGTCAGGGTCTGGCGGCGCAGCTTCATCAGGTAGGCATCCTGGAGCCAGGCATTGGCGAAGCAGTCCTTCACCGTGGGGCGGCTCCTGGGGCAGAGCCAGCTCTGCATCAGGGACTGCCGGGGGTGCCCACTGCTGCTCACCCCCCAAACCCCGCCACCACCCTTGCCCCGCAAGACCCATGGGGTCCCAGCCCTCTCCAAGAGCAGTGGTGGACTCCAAGCTCCCACTAATGATATCTGGAGGGGTCCCATGTGGCAGGGAGCTGGCTCAGTCACAGGCACAGTCTGGTGCCATGTGTCCTCCCTGGCTGGGCTGGGCACTCACCAGGGGTGGACAGTGAGGACCTTGCGGATGAAGAGGGCAGCAGTCTGCGAGACGTTGGGGTACAGCTTGAAGGCATCGAAGCGCCCTGCCAGGATGCGGTTCTCCGTCTCAATGGGGTCCAGTTCAAAGAATGGCGACCGCCCGCTGAGCCTGTGGTGGTGGAGGGGGTGATGGGCTGGGGGGACAGCGGTGGGAGGGCACTTGCTGTCCCGCTTCCCCCCATCCCTGGTTTGAAAAGCCACAGCTACCCAGAGTGTCTTCATCTCCCCATGTCCAGCTGGAAAGGGTCTGCTGGGCTAACAGTATCCCTCAGCCACCATCATTGGTGTCCTCTGTGGCACCGAGCCCTGTGTAGGGCTGACTACACTTCACGGTTCTCATCCCCCTGACCCCTTCTCTTACATGATGTAGGTGAGGACGCCAACACCCCAGACATCTGCTGCGGAGCCCACTGGGTCTCCCTTCACCACCTCTGGCGCTGTGGGCAGGGGAGCAGGTCTGTCATATACACAGAGACACCAGCCCCAGCATCCCAGCACACACAGCATCCACAGTATCCCCACCACTTACAGAAGTCCCAGATCCCCAGGAACCCCAGCACCCACAGCATTCCCAACACCCATAGCAGCCACAGCACTCCACTACTGCACCCTCCAACACCCCTCTCTGACACTGCAACACCCTGACAGAGCCCAGCCAGCTTCCAAGGATACCCCAACTGCCCCACAGCACGCAGACTCTCCCACTGACCCCAGTGATGCTAAAGAAATTCACAGACACCCCCAGCACCCCAAAGGCCTCCCACCTTCCCCAAGGACACAGTTCCTCCCCATTCCCAAATCCCCCAGAGCACAGGCATATATGCACACCTTTGGCAATAAGCATGCCCCAGTTCTGTCCCTGTCCCCCAAGCCACTACACCCGTGGTGCCCCACTCACACATGTACTCCAGGGTGCCAGCACGCCGCCCCAGCTGCCGCAGCACAAGTGGGTTGTAGGTCTGGGCACTGCCAAAATCGATGATCTTGAGGGCATTTGTGCCCGAGACGATGATGTTGTCTGGCTTGATGTCGAGGTGCACGATGCGGCGGCCATGCAGGTACTCAAGGCCCTGCAGGAGCTGCAGTACGTAGCTCACCACGTCATCCTCCGAGTAGCGAAACCTGGGGGCAAGTGCCATCAGCAGGTAGCCCCACACCACAACTGCCCCAGTGGCCCTGTGCCCACCTGTACCTGTCCACGATGCTGTAGAGGATCTCCTTGCCAGCACAGTTCTCGCAGATGAGCACCAGGTAGCGGGGGGTGATGTACGCCTCGTGCAGGGCCATGATGCGCTCATGGTGCAGCGCCTTGAGGATCTCGTACTCCTGCAGCACGCTCTGCTTCCGCTCCGCCTCGTAGGGCACAATCTTGGCCATGAAGTGCTTCCCTGTGGCATTCTCCTTGCACAGCCGGATCACCCCGAAACGGCCTCTGCAGCATAAGGCAGGATTCAGCATCCCTGGTGCGGGGTGCTGCAAGAACACCCCTGGCAAACACCGTGCCCTACCACTACTCACCTTGCTTTCTCATCCAAGAAGGTGTATGGCTTCTGGGGCACACCCTGCCGCAGTGCTGTGCTGTCTTTAGCCCCTGGGACCGCACTAGCAGCTGGGGGCTCCTTGGAGGGTGGGGGAGTGGTGGTGGGCTCCAGCACAGGGGGTGATGTGGGGGGCATGGAGATGAAGGAGGTTACCATGTAGGGAGGCATCTTCCGTGAAGGTGTGGTGTTGGGGGTGGGAGATGGTGTGGGGGCTGAGCTGGGCGTGGTTGGCACTGGGGAAACGGTGGGGGACTTGGAAGGAGACGGAGCCTGGGGCGGGGGGGAAGTGTCCGTGGGGGGTGCAGGGGAGCCCGGAGTGGGGGTGTCTGTATGAGGAGAGGCAACAGTCCGAGGTGGGGTGAACATCAGCTCAGGAGGCACATAGACAGTGATGTTGGGTGGAAGCTCAGGATCTGGTGGCACTCCCTCTTCATGGGGTGCAGGAGGTGGAATGACCCCTGTGGGGGCACCCTCCTGTTCTGCTCCTGCTGCCTTCTGTACCACTCCCTTGTGCTTGCGTGGTGGTGTGGTGGGAGGGGCCCCTGCAGCCACTGGCTCCGGGTGCTCCTCAGGTGTCTGGGTTGACCGGCTGGAAGCCACCTTCTCAGGAATGGGGACAGCAACATCCTTGGCTGGGGCAGCTCGGGCATCTACAGGGAGCAAAGGGAGGTGTGAGCCAAGTGGGGGTAAGCTAGGAGTGGACTGTAAGGGCATCTCATTTCCCAAAGCCCTGGGAGGAAGATGCCATGGGACTCAAGGATCTCCAAAGCACCCCAGAGGCCACAGGTGCCTCCGTGGCCACCCCACACCCATGGGACAGGGCTTGCTCACCTGCTGCCTCAAGATGCACCTTTACAGAGGGGTTGCTGTAGGGTCCCTGCCCAGCCTTGTTGACACAGGCCACACGAAACTTGGCAGTGCTCCCGGGAGGCAGCTCAGTCACATTGAAGTAGCAGTCCATGATACCAGTGCTGACAATCTTCCACTCGTGCTCCCCTGCCAAAGCAGAAGTAAGGTAAGGCAAGGGCAGACTAGGGACAGGGGCAGCCCACTATCCCCTGTCCTTGATTCTGCCAAGCCACAGGGGACAGCTAGGACATTGGGCACTTTTGTCCTAGGTGCCCCTCTGTGAGCCCCTATTCCTGCCTGTGGCTGCCAGGGATGGGAGGCAGCACCACATACCTTCCAGTCTGCGCTCCAGTGTGTAGGTGCAGGGGGCTTTGCTCTCAGCAGGCTTCCACAGCACCAGCACCGTGTTCTTGTACTTCTGGGGGATCTCTGGGGTGCCTGGCCGCCCAGGGAGCCCTGCAAGGGTACAGACAGGGTGGGCTGGGTGTCCAGCCAGGGCCAGAGCAGAGCTGCTGCAGTGAGAGGGCATGACAACACATGGGTTCAGAGATGCTGGAAATGCTCATGTAAAACCATCCTGTCCTCTTTCAAAAGCCCCGGTCTCTTGCAGATGTGGAGAGCAGCACTCAAGTCACCTGCACCAACTGATCCCCAGCCATGAGCCCAACTTGTGCCCTTCCTGTCTCCCGAGGACCCCCAGCCTCCTTACGTGCCACAGCCAGCGTGCAGGAGCTGATGGCTGTGCCCAGGATGTTGGCAGCTGCACACTCGTACAGCCCTGCATCCTTCCTGGAGACCTTGGCAATGGTGAGCATCTGCCGTCCGTCCTTGCAGGAGACGACGTTCAGCCCACTGTCCGGCTGCAGGGACCTCTTGTCTGTAGTGGGGGAAGAGGAGTGGGATGACACGGTGCCTGTCAGAACCCACCCTCGAGGCAGTGCGGGCAGAGCCCCACCTTTCATCCAGAGGATCCGTGGGGTTGGGCTGCCAGCAGGAAGGCAGCAGAGGGTCAGCGCCTCGCCCTCCAGCAGCACCTGGTCCTTTAGCTTGATGTGGAAAATAGGGGGGAAATCTGGAAAGCAGAGTGGGGCGTTAGGCTGGGGTGGGGATACACAGCCGCCATCCCGTCCTGGGGCTGCACCTACCCGATTCACTGGGTGTGTGAGGCCGGCCGGCGGCGGGTCCCTCCTCCCGCAGAAGGCTGGAGGGGATGCTGGGCTGTGAGGCCATCTTCTCCTTCTTGCCCCGGGAGAGCCCCCAGCGCTCCCACCGGGACCTCTTCTGGCTGTCACCCCCACCTGTGGGCACCCAGGGCAGGTGAGAGCGGGGCCAGGCCGTGGTGGCCACACCTGCCTGGGCCACGGGTAGCCAGCAGGAGCCCCCGCGGCATCGCCCCTCATCGCTCACCTTTGGCAGAGGCAGAGGAGCCTGTGCTGGCCTCGGAGCGCAGCGACTCGGAGGAGGGCGCGGGCCCCGGCCGCAGGCTCTCCCCCTCGGAGCTGGCGCGGCGGAGCTGCCGGGAGCCCTCGCCCTCGGGCCGCTCGTCCGACACGCTGCGCAGCCGCGCCGACACCCGCTCCATTGTGGCACTGATCTTCCTCCGCACAGCCACCGCCGGTGACTCGCTCTCCCCACCGCCCCCCGGCTCTGACTTGAGGCTCTCGGAGTCCCTCCGCTCCCTGGAGCTGGCCAGAGCCATGCTCCACGAGAAGCGGCGCCCACCAGATGGGGTCTCGCTGCCTCCGTCCTCCCCCATGCTCTTCTTCCTCTCAGCAGGCGGGGTCCGCTTGAGGAGTATGGACATCCTCCGGAAGAAGCCCCCATCCTTCTCCACCTCATGCAGGTCCTGCACGGACTTGGACTTGGCTGCCAGCCCGGTGGGCCGGTCCCTGCGCAGCTCCAGGGGCACGCCGGCCGGTGTAGGGCGGTAGATGCCCTCGTCAGAGACGGGGGGGCCGGCCAGGTGCCGGTCCTCGGAGCGGGAGCGGGTGAGGAGCTTCAGCCCCCGGGTGAGGGATGATTCGCGGCCCCGCTTGAACTTGGCCTCAAAGACCTCCTCTGAATCTATGTCCTGGATGACCAAGGAGCTGGAGGAGCCGGTGGGTTTCACCTCCCTCCTTGATGCTGGTGCTGGCGTAGGGGGCTTTGCAGGGCTGGCTGGTGGGGTCTCCTTGATGTTTGGTGGGGGCTCATTGGTGGTTGGTGGGGGTTCCTCAGTGGCTGTCTCCCCGCCTTGAATAGCTCCCATGACTTGCATCATCTTGGCATAGGAAGACTTTATGTGGGTTTGGGGAACAGGGGTTGTGGACTTTGGTGGGGTGGGAGCTCCTGTCCTGGCAGCCCCCTCCCCACTGGCTCCAGCAGCCTTGGTGGGTGTCTTCTCTTCTTGTCCCCTGTCCATGGGCTTCTTCCCTGTGGTGGTGGCAGCCTTGCTGGCCCCGGGTGGGCCATGTTCCTCAGGGATGCGCCTCCTCCCTGAGGCAGCCTTTGCAGGAGCGGCCTGGGGAACAGTGATCTCTGCTGGAGGGGGTGTTGGTGTGCTTGGGGTGTCTGGTGGCACTGTGGGCCGAGCATCAGAGAGGGCAGAGAGAGAGGGGGACTCCTTGAGCCGCTGGGCTTCCAGGCAGGCCACTGGGATCTCCAGGGGCGCACCGGAGCGTCGGTGCCGGACGACAGGCTCAGCGTCCCCATGACTGAAGGAGCTGCTCTTCTGCAGCCGGCACTCGGCGGGGAGGAGGCGCGGCGAGGTGGCTTCACTGGAGGCTGCCCGCACCAGCCGAGGCACTGCTGGTGCCTCCAGGCGGGCTGACCGTGAGGCTTTCTTGTCAGGGCTGACCCCCAGGGTCTCCAGGAGGGGACCCCGCAGGCCGCTGACCTTGCTGTCCCCAGAGCTTCCCCGCAGCAGCCGCTGGCGCATCAGCTCCAGGCGCTGGGCGTGATCATCCTCCCCCCAGACCATCTTCCGCCTTGGCAGCTCCATGGAGGCTGCCTTGGCTAGGGCCCCACGGGGGTCCCGGGCTGCCTCAGCCCCCTCCTCAGCCCCTGGCAGCTGTTGGAGCAGCAGGGCACTGTCAGCAGAGCTGCCCCTCTTCAGCTCTCCCCGACGGGCACTCCCTGGGGACTCCAGGCTGGAACCCTTCCTCATGGCTTTGCGAGGATACTCCGGCCGCTTCTGGGCTTCGGGGGCTTCCTCATCAGAGGAACCAGGCGCCTCCACCTCTGCACATGGTCGCCGTGGCCCAGCACTCCTTGGCCGCTTCCCCAGGGCCACCCCAGGCTTCCCTGTGCCCTGGCTCTGCCACTCCATGGCAGAGGCATCCCCCTCTGGCTGCAGCCCCTCGGATGTCCCAATGGTCTCCTCGTCTGTGGGGATCTCATTGAGTGACATGCGGGAGCCAGAGAACTCCACCTGGTGAGGCATGGGGATGAAGGGCAGCTCATCCAGGTCGTCTGAGTCTGAGGAGGAGGACAGCGCTGGTGACTCTTTGAGATGCCGGGGCACGGCGATGGAGAGGTGGTTGGACGTGTCCTCCAGCAGCTCTGGGATCGGCCGCAGCACCATGTTGCACTTGTAGCTGATCTGTGATCGCTGCAGCCAGCACAGAGGGCTGGGTCAGGCTCAGCTGCGTGGCATGGCATCATCCTGCCATTACACATCCCCCCATCCTGCCCAAGACACAATCCCACCTGCCCCCTCCCTCCCCAGCCCCTGCCTTCACCTGCCATTTCCGACGGGAGATGAAGAGCTTGAGGTGGTCGGTGCTGATGACCTTTCCTTTCGCCAGTGTCTGTGGGGTGAGGGAACAATGGTGTGTCTTGGAGCCTGCAGCAGGCTCAGGGACCCTCGTGGCCTCTTGGCATTAGTTCCGAGCCCAGGCTCACCTTAAACCAGGGATGCTCCAGGGTCTGTTCTGCATTGGGTCTCCTGTGAACCGACACCATTGGGTGAGAACCACCCAGCTCAGAGGCTTTGGGCAGGGGAAAAAGGGCAGGGGAGAGTCTGGCTGCCCACGGTGCATCCCAGCAGAGCTGTACAGCAAGCTTTGCCCTTGGCACCCCAATGCATGGGGGTCCCCACCCTCCCTTGAGCACAAAGCTCATGCTGAAGGGGCAGGGGAGGAGGAAGGGGACCCTGCAGTACTCACAGCTTGTCATTGACCAGCACTTTGATGACAAAGCCCTTGGCTTCCCGGGTGAGCCCCTGGAACATCCTCTCCTCAAAGGCCACGTTGTAGTTGCGGATGTTCATCAGCGTTGTCTTGTCATTCTCCCCCACGAAGGGGGAGATCCCTGTCAAGCTGCCAAGGAAGAGACACTGTCACTGGGCCATGGGGCCATGGAAAACAGCATGGAAAATACCAGAGAACTGAGGACATGATCCCAGACCCCGTCTCTGGGGTCATGGGGACATGGGAAACAGCATGGCAAGTATGGGAGACTGAGGACAGCACCTCAGACCTCAGCCCTGGTGCCATGGGGAGGGCAGAATTAGGAGCAGCTGGAAAGGAGGCTGAGTCTGTAAGGAGTCATGTGCATGGTCACAGCCTCAGCTCTGGAACTGTTGGGGGGGTGGAAAGGGTGTCCCTCCTGTGAAGACACACCGGGGCACTTACCAGAGGTATGCGATAACCCCCACAGGCCTGCAGAGAGGAGAGCACAGTTACTGCACATCACAAGCCCTCCAGGGTGCCCAGTCTCTCCTGGCACAGCAGGGAGCCCCCAACCACCCAAGGGCCACCCTTACCAGATGTCAGTGACGCTGGAGACAGGGGTCTGGTTGACAATCTCAGGGCCCACGAACTCAGGGGTGCCATACTTGCAGTACTGTGGCTCCTCAGACGTCAGCTCCTGTGCGTTGCCGAAGTCACAGATCCGGATCTGCTCGCTGCTCAGATCTGCCATCAGGAGGTTTTCTGGCTACAGGACAGTGCAGAGCAGAGGGGAGCTTGGCAGGTCGCAGGGGCTTTCCCCAGGGAATGAATGTTCCCTCTCAGCAGGACCACTCCCTGCCCAGTGCACCAGGAGCCCTTCACTGGAGGCACTGGGCAGGAGGAGTCTGTACAGACTCTCACTCACTTTGATGTCCAGGTGCAGGACACTGTGCTGGTGCAAGTAGCAGATCCCTTCCAGGACCTGCCGCATGTATGACCGGACCTGCAAGAGATGGAGTGAGGAGAGTGGGCAGCCAGAACGGGAGTCAGCTGCACACTGGCTCTGTGCAGAGGAGAATGTGGGCTGTGGCCCCATTAGTACAATGAGCACTGCACATCTCTAGGCTGGGACAGACTCCACTGTCCCTAGGATCCCTCCCTTCCACATCACTTTGCTCCCACAGCATTCACTCACCTCCGACTCACACACTGAGGGCTTCCTCACCATCCTGTCCAGCAGCTCTTCTTCAGAGCATCTGGGCCCCAGTCAAGGAGCATAAAAATTCCATGCTCATGCCCTGTGCCCCACACCCAGCTCCTCTGCACCCACTCTTCCCACCTGTTCCCTGCAAAAGCCTCCCCTCCTCCCCTGTGCTGTGCACGCATGGAGCAGTGCCCAGAGGATACAGCTCCATGACCATGATGACAGCATTCTTCTTCTCAAAGGCATCGTGGAAGAAGACGATGCGCTCGTGGTCCAGCTGAGAGAGAATGTGCAGCTCCCGCCGTGCCGACTGCTTGGCCTTGGTCCTGCCAGGGATGAACTTGGCGGCGAAGTCCAGCCGGGTGCTCTTCTCTGTCACCCTCCGCAGATAGGAGAAAGCCCCCCTGCAATTCAGCAGTAGGGGTGAGGGAGGATAGGAAGGTGCATGAGCAGGAGACCTCCCCCTTCCCTGAGCAGCTGGCACGGGCACCCACTCTGCAGGGAGCTGCTTGCAGCTTCAGCCGCCTCTGTTACCATCCACTGGTCACAGAGACCCCAAGCCTGGCTTTTCTCTGGCCATGCCAGGTCCCCACCCTAAGCTGGCACAGGAGCGTCCACGGACAGCTGAGAGGAGCCCCAGCACACCAGGATCTGGCATATAATGGAGCTCAGTGCCCTGTGTTGGAGCCCCAGGGTGCAGCCTGGCTCCAGTACCCCAGTCCCGGCAGTGCCCGGGATGCCCCACCATGCCAGTGGCCACCTACCTCCCGATCTCCTCGTGCACATCGTAGTAATCAGTCAGGCGTCGTGCCTTGTGCAGCGCATCCTCCTCCATGCTGGCATCAGCAGCGGGCTGGGCTGGGAGAAGGAAAGGCGCTGGCAAAGGGCAAGCCAGACATCCAGGCTCTGTCCTTAGGGGCTGGGGAGCCAGTCAGCCATACCTGCCCGCACCACCAGCTCTGCTTTGCAGGAGACCTCCCCAGCCAGATTCTTGGCTGTGCAGGTGTAGACGCCACTGTCAGGCTCGGCAGCACCCAGCACCACCAGCGAGCACTCGTTGTCCTCATACACGAAGCTCAGGTGGCTGCTCTCCTCCAGCAGCTCCCCATCCTGGGGGTGACAGGGGTATTGGGGGTGTCCTGTCCCATCCCTGACCAACTCCCACCACCCTTTCCCCATGGGTAAGGCATGGGACACATCCTGGATCACCAGTGCAGCAATCCTGGTGAGGCAGTGAAGTGTGTGGGTCTGGTGGGAATGTGGTTCAGGAAGGTGTTGGGGGCTGCCAGCCCACCTTGTACCACATGATGTCTGGCAGCGGTTTCCCCTCCACCACCACAGCGAATCGTGGTGTCTCCCCTTCCTGGGCGTCGATGTCCTCCATGATGGACTCAAAACGTGGTGCCTCTGCCAAGAGATGGGTCATGGGGCACCACCGGGCAGTGCCAGCCCCTGCCACTGCCAGTGTACAGCAGCGAGGTGCTGCAAGCAGGGGCATGGAGTGACATGCGGCAGTGCCACTCCAATGCACATGCAAGTGGGACACCTCTGCAGGACAAACCACCAATGGCATGTGTCTGCAGCAGCATTCAGCAGTTCCCCATTGGAGTGGGGCACTGTGGGGCAGTGCCACTCACAGCACACAGGCATGGGGCACTGTGGTAGTGCATCTCACATTACATATGGCTGTGGGGCACTGTGGAGGTGTCCCTTATGTTTCTTGGCTATAGGGCACTGGGAGCAGTGCCTCCCAATTACACTCAGGAATGGGACACCCTGCAGCAGTGCCACCCATGGCATCCATGGCCAAGGGACGCTGTGAGGCACTGCCTCCTCATGTACACAGTCATGGGACACATGGGACACCTCTGCCCAGGTCAGACAGGGGGATGGAACACTGGGCAGCAGTGCCAGTGCACGGCTCATGGTTTATCATCCCCATGATTGCCACCCTACAGACTGACATCACCACGACACACGAGCGTGAAGGACTGAGGAGCAGTGTCACGCTATGGGGCAGTGCCCCCATGGCACACGGGCGTGGGGCACCATGGGGCAATGCCACCCTGCAGGGCGATGCCCCCACTCCAGCACATGGGCTTGGAGCACTACTGGGTGCCACCCCCAGCAGACAGACACAGCCTCCCAGGGCAGGGGCACCTACCTGCGAGGCGGAGGCGGAGGGTGCAGTGGGCAGTGCCGTGGCGGTTGCTCACCTCACAGGCCAGCAGCCCCCCAGCCCCCCGGCCCACTCGCAGCAGCCGCAGGCAGTGCTGGTCGTCGTCTGGCATCATCATCTCGCACGTGTCCTCCAGCTCCCCCAGCACCTGCCCACCCCTGCAAGCACAGCAGCTGTCACATCACAGCTCCACAGGCAGAGCCACTGCCCCACTGATAGATCCCACCCCACAGCCCCAGGACTGCCTCCTTACCCACAGCCAGCCCCAGCTCCCACCCCGCAGCCCCCTCAACGCTCTCACATCCCGTTGCTAGCCCTGCCTCCTCGATGTCTCTTGCCCCGTGATACCCTACAGACAGCACCCCACAACCTCCCCTACAACTCTTCAGAGCCCTGGACATCATCCTTGTGTGCACACCCAGACCAGCCCCCAGGGAAGGAGCCCCCCCCACACACAGTGGGCTGCATGGAGAGGTGGAAGTCCTTCTATGTGCGTCCTGTGGGGTGATGCTGGGCACAGGGCAGGCAACAAGGCACAGTGCCATGTCCTACCTCTTCCAGGTGACGGTGGCCTCCACATGGTTGATGGTGATGGTGATGGAGGCTGGCTGGCCTTCTACCACATACACCACATCTGGCTTGTCCAGGATGACCGGGGCCTCCTCCAGGTAGGGACCTGCCAAATGCATTTTTACCAACCCCTGCCCACTCCATGCCACCCAGCCCTGGGCAACTTAACCACCCAACAAGGGACAGAGACCTGTACCCCAGCTACCCACTCCCTCCCCACTGCCCTTCTCACCCCGGTCCAGGAGCTGCACGGGCCCCACAGGTGGGGAGGGCTTGCTGTTGCTCTTGGGAGTGGCAGTGATGACACGGAAGAGGTACTGGGCACCCTTGGTCAGCCTGTGCACTGTGTAGGTGGTGTCCTGCACGCCGGTCACCAGCACCACCCACTGCATCGTGCCCAGCACTTGCATTTGCACCACGTAGGTCACCGAGTTGGGGTCTGAAAGGGGAGAGGGTCAGTGCAGAGCCCCTGGCGTGGAGCTACCCCATGCGCCCCACCATGGCACTGCCCCCCCCCTGCCATCTTCCTGCCATACCCTGCCCCCTTACCTATGGCAGCATCCAGCCACTTGGGCTTGTTCCAGGTCAGCGTGATGGCTCTGCCAGTCACCAAGGCCACAGTGGGGGGCCCGTCTGGGGGGGTTGGCACCACATCTGCATGGGGAGGTGGGCAGGGATATAAGCATGGCCACTGCCCCAGCTTATCAGGGCATCTGCCTCACGCTCTGGCTGAGGGGATGGATGAGACCAGCAATTCTTTCTGGTTTCCTGGTGGGGGCTCAGCCTGCCAGCCCCTGTGGGACTGGCACTGCCAGCAAGCTTCATGCAGGACCTAGTGGTCCAGGGATGGCTCCTGACCACACAAGATGAGAATTGCAACACTCCTGGGTCACAGCCTGGCAGGGGGCTGTGAGTGGCCATGCATCCCAAGTGGTGTCTGCTGCTGCTTACCGGTGACATAGAGGTGTGCATAGCACGTGGCCTTCCCCACTTTGTTGGCAATGACGCTTTTGTAGACACCAGCATGTGCGTGGCTCACGGCCGTGAACACCAGACGATGGATGTCTTTATCTAGTGGAGAACAGGGGGACACAGGTGAGACCCTACCAGCTAAGGGCACGGAGAGAGCTCCCCTTCCTGCCTCATGGGGTGTAAAGGTCTGGGGGGTGATGCCTCCTCCAAGGGTGTTCCCCCTTCTCCCACCCCAGGTAGAGGGACCCCAGGGGGTGGGGAAGGCAACGAGGAGTCCTACATTGCATCATCTTGCGGTCATCAGTGCTGTCAATCCGGGAGCCATTGTGGTACCAGGTGATGGAGGGGTAGGGCATCCCGGCCACCTGGCACTCCAGCACGGCCTCCTTCGACTCCACTACGTCCAGGTTGTGCAGTGGCTTCAGGAAATCAGGCATGGTGAAGCACTCTGTCTCCGTCTCCACCTGCTCTGGCTCCTCTGGGATGGATGGCATCTTCTCCAGCTTAGAGCTGCAAGAGCCCAGAGATGCTCACCATGGGAGCATAGTGCAGTGCCCCCAGCTCAGCCCCAGCCCTAGGCTTTGCATAAGCCTGTTGTGTACCAAGTCCCAGAGGGGAGCAAGCAGGGGGAAGCAGATTCCAGTGACCATGCAGCTCTTACATCTGGGAGGCTGCAGATGGCCGTGGCTCCTCCACATAGAGCTCGGCAGAGCATTCCACGTGGCCATGGATGTTCCTGGCGGTTGCCTTGTACTGCCCTTCATCCTCACTGCCCACGTGCACAATGACCAGAGAGTGCAGCCCTCCATCCTGCTGAATCCGCACGTTCTCCCCCTCCTGCACTGGCAGGCCTGTGCAGAAACATACACCACCATCAGCAGCAGCATCCCCTCCAGGTGCAGCCCCCAAGGAGATGAGGAGAGGTCTCCCTGCAGGGCCCTTGGCAAGCTCTCTGAGCTCGGGGGTTACCAAAGTGAGTCCAGGTAACCGTCGGAGGGGGAGTGCCACTGATCATGCAGACAAAGCGCGCTGTCCGCCCTTCCACCACGTCCACATCCTCCAGCTTGCGGGTGAAGAGCGGCTGCACGGAGGGCTGCACCGTCAGTCGGGCACTGCAGGTCAGCTCGTCTGCGAGGAGAGCAGGCACTGGTGAGCCCGCAGAGCCCATGCCTGTGCAGGGCAGCAGGCAGCCCGTGACACCCCCTGTGCAGCCCAGCAACCAGTGTGGCTGTGGGTGAGCATACCCCACACATGGTGTGGGCTGAGCCCAGGTGTGGGGGCTCCAGGCTCTGTCCCTGTGCAGGGCAGGGGGGCACAAATGTGTGCAAGGTCCCCACGCCCAGGGATGGGGCTTTGATGGCAGCAGGCACCTCTTTCCTTTCTGCACAACAATACGGGTGCCAGAGCAAGGTAGGGTGGGAGATGCCCTGTCCTCCCCACAGGGCAGGAGATCACAGCTGGCCTATCCCCTTGGGAACAGGGCAGCAATGCTTAAACAGGTAGTGCCAGCACATGCAGCATCCAAGGAGCAGCATGGGGACATGAGCAGGCTGTGCTCCAGGTGAGGGGATTTCCAGCAGGGACCACTTTGCAATGATGGTGTTGTCACCCACCCTGGGTAAGGATGGGCAACCATTCTCAGGCATCCCTCACCTGCCTGAGCCCCAAACTGCTGCTGCCTTCAAAGCCCCATGGGAATACAGCCTCCTTCATAGGATTGCACAGTCACCATCTGCAGGGTGCAGGGAATGCTGCTTCTCCCTGCAACAACCCCCCAGCCCTGCTGCCTAGGTGGGCAGGAGAGTGGACTCTGTGTGGGTCAGAGCTGTGGGCAGCATGCACAGGCACGCGTGTGTCAGAGCCATGGGACAGAGGCCCATGCAACTTTTGCTGAGCTGCCGTCAGTGATGGGTTGGTGGGAGAGGCTGGGAAGCCCTGACTCCCTGCCCATTTCCCCACCACCTCCCAAGCCAGCAGAGACACATCAGTACTGGAGCAGGGAGCCCAGAAGCTCTGAAGCTGGGGGACAGGCTGGACTCTAGGCCTGCATCCACCTGCTGCAGCCATGGAGCAAATGCATCTTCCCATGTTTCAGGGAGCCACATGCATGCTGGCAGAGGAGCTGAGTGGAGTGGGGTGGGACAGAGCTGCAGGGCTCAGGGTACCGGAGTCCAAAAACTGATGCACACCAGGTTTCCCTCAGAAATCTTCCCAGCACCTGGGGCACCACCCACTCCCTATCCCCCTGTCTCCCGGTAGCCCCTCTCCAGCACTCACAGCTACATCCCTGGGAACAAGAGCCCTGAGCCCAAGGTAGGGGGGGTCTTTCCACCCAGCTAGGGCCAAGCCCTGAGTCAGAACCCACCGCTTACCTTTGGCAGTGCTGAGCTTGCAGGTGTAGATTCCGCTGTCATCTTCATGCACAGAGGTGAGCAGCAGCTTGCACTTGCGCCCATCAAAATGCATCTTGCATTTGAGCAGTGCAGGCTGGAGCAGCCGGCCCCGGGACAGCCAGTCCACGTCCATGTCTGGCGGGCCGGCCACCATGCACTCAAAGACCGCCAGCTCCCCCGCCCCGACCACCAAGTCCTGCAGGGGAACCACGATGGCCAGGGACTGGCACTCGGGGCGAGCTGCCCGGGGAGGGGGGAGAGAGAGAAAGAGAGAGAGAGATGCATCTCAGCAACTGAAAAGCAACCATGAGAGGTAGCAGGGATGGAGTGGGAGTACATGCAGGGCAGTGGTTCATGCAGGGAAGGGGCCTGGTGCAGCGGGCAGGGAGTGCAGCAGGGAAGGGTGGGATGGGAGGTGAGATGTGGAAAGCAGAGCTGAGCAGGGAGGGGGCTGGGGGTGAGGGGAGGTGTCCGTGCCAGGAACACACCACACAGCGCTTTACCAAACAGATTTTATTAGAGCTACAAAAAAAAAGGGTCACGGCCTCGCAGCCCGCCCCCCCATCAAGCCCCCTCCCTGGGAAGAAGAAACCCACAGCCAGGGGATGCTCCTGAGGGACCCAAGCCCTGGGGCTACAAGGGACATGTCTTGGTGGCCAAGCTGGCACCTGAGTGGCCACGGTGAAGCCAAAGGGGCCAATGATCTCCCTCCCCCCTGCACCTCACGCAGGGTGTTCCCCTGTGGGGTCCCTGGGGTCCCCTGTCTCCCGTGCTCCAGGGTGACTGTCACAGAGCTGCCACCGCGCTGCAGCTCCTTCCCTACAGCCCTGGCCGGCACGGCGGCAACCGTGGGCCCAGCTCCCTGCTCCCTTTCCCTGGGCGGCAAGAGAGAGGCAGCAGAACACACAGACAGGGACAAACGGATGGAGCAAGAGACAAGACAGCATCATCTGGGCACGCTGGCCCGGCTGAGGGGGCGCCTGCTGCTTCCCCCGCCCCGCCTCAGTCACGCCTGCCCCGGCCACGTGGCGAGCCCCGGCCCGCAGTCGAGGCCCGCGCGTCCCCGCGGTGCGTCCAGGACGAGGCGGCGGATGGAGAAGGAGGTAATAACACAAGGTGAGGTCCACTGCCTAAGAGGTGTCCAACTAAGAGCCCCGCGGCCGCGGCTCTGAGAGATGCACCCCCTTATCGTACTCCCCCTGCGTACAGACAAAAACCGCAGTCAGCAAGCAGAAGGGTTAGTGCGGCAGCGACGGGACCGGCACGGACACACACACCAGCGCCAGCGCGAGGGGTGCGAGCGGGCAACAGGGCACGGAGCCGTCTGCTGAGCCCCCCAGGAAGGGCTGGGCTTAGGCCGGCACCCCCACAGCCCAGCTCCTGCCCGTCGTGGGACGCTGGGACGGCTCCCGCTCCCGCCGCCGTGCCGCCGCGCTTTGCTGCAGGCTGGGAGCGTCATCCCGCAGCGTACAAGCAGGGCAGCCAAGGCCGGGGCGGGATCGGCACAGCTCAGGGGGCTCAGGCAGCCATCAGCAGCGAGGGCTGGGGAGAGCAGGGCACACGCAGCAAAGGGCAAGAGGAGGGAGGCAGCATCACTCATCCCCACAGGCCCCTTCTCTGGCCTTGGGGATACCAGGCAGAGGCTGGAGATCAGGCCCAACTCCCCCCTCACCCCCTCAAAACTGCACACATAGTTTGGGGTCCTAGGAGGACCACAGCAGGGCTGGGGAGCGATAGCAAGGAAAGGGGAGTGGACAGTGAAGTCCCATGCGTATGGGACATTGCTGGAAATGGGCAGGGAGGGACCCTCTGCAAGTCGCCCTGTGCCTGGCACAGGGCTTGCAGGTAGCCTGGGGCAAGGAGGGAGCAAGCTGCAGGGCACGAGGACGTGTTTCCTACAGAGCCCCCAAGGCCAAAAGCCCTCCCTGGTCAGCCAGGGGCAGCACTTCACCCCACAAGTGTGTGTGTGGGGGCACGTGGGGTGAAGCTGGGCTGTGAGAAGCAGTTGGGTCTGGGTCAGATCAGTGGGGCTCTGGAACAGCAGGCAACAGGTGGGACCCAGGGCTGCACATCTGGATGGAACAGCAAGGCAGATGCCTTCTGCTGCAGGGACAGCCTCTGCGGACAGCCCCAGGCACGCAGCTCCACTTTCCTGTTCCCCACCTGCGCCGCCACAGGGTGAGCTGGCTTGTCCCCTTCTTATGTCACACCAGCAAGTGGGGGGCCTGCAGTGGCCCCTTCCCCACAGCTCATGCAGGGCATAGAGCCAGCTGGCCTCTCAGGTTCTTGGGTGACATACTCAGGGAGTTTTACCTCTGACCTCCAGCCTGGCCTCGCACTGCTTGGTGCCATACTCGTTGACGGCCTTGCAGGTGTAGAAGCCGGTGTCAGTGTGCTCCGCCGCCAGGATGTGCAGCGTGAAGAGCCCCCGCACTCCCTCGGCCTCCTCCACGTGGTGCCGGCGGCCATACTTCACTGGCTGCCTGTTTCTCAGCCTGCTCCAGACAGAGGAAGAGCATCATGGTCATACCTGGCCCTGCACACCCAGCCTGCAACCTGCCTGGGTTTTTTCCCCCCAAAAAAACCCCTTCTCCAACACTCCCTGCTCAGGATCAGAGCTCCATGCAACCATCCCCAAATGGAGAGGTCACCGTGCCTGTCCCCTCCTGTTCTGCCCAGCTGTGACCCCAGAGAGCAGCAGGACTCACCAGTAAATGATGGGCTTGGGCTCCCCACGGACACGAACGCTCATGCTAACATCCTGCCCCTCCAGCACCGACTGGTCCGACAAGGATACCTGGGGAAAGAGGGGTCAGAGAGCAGCAAGCACCGTCTGCACACAGGAACATGCACCCCCACCACTGCACCCAGGGCTGCCTGTCCCCTGTCACAACAGGAGTACCAGGGAAGCTGGTGGCGTGGAGCCTGCCCAGGTGCTGGGAGCACCCTACATCACACCAAGGCCTAGGAAGACCTGACCCAGCACCTCCTGGCACCGAGGACCACGGTACCGGAGTCACAGGGCACTGTACCCCTCTACCAGTCCTGGGGGATTTGCTGTCTCACCTCAAAGGTGGGCGAAGCCTTGAAGGTGGTCTCAGGGGAGCCGCGGGCAGCCCCATGCTCTGCTCTTGGCTGCAGCTTCATGGCCGGTCGGTGCTGGGGGGTGCCGGACTCGGGGAACTCTTCCAGTGGGCTCAGGTACTCCTCGTCCGATGTGATGGGGCTGGCCTGGCCGACCGTGGGGGGCAAGTTCCCATGCCGCTCCACAGCGGGTGCTGGCACAGGAGAGGCTGGATAAGGAGCTGGCAGCAGCCGGAGCGGGACAGGCGGGTTAGGGCACCCCCTTCCACTACCCTGCGTTACAGGGCCGGACACCCGGCCCGCGGCACATCCCGGCTCGGCAATGGCCGGCAGCGAGGGGGTGCGCGGCCGCGCCGGGGGAGGGGGTGAGCAGCAAGCACGCCGAGGGATGATAAGGGGACGCGATATTCCGCAAGGCGACAGCAGGGCTCAAGTGGCTCTTACGCAGCAGCCCGCGCTCCCATCCTTAAGCCGCCCGGATTCCCGGGATGGCTGTCCCTGCCCGGGCCGGCACGGCTGAAGGTGACATTGGCAGCTGCGCTCCCCCCTGCAGCCCGCCCGCCGGTCCGCGCCATCGGGGGCCGGCCTGGGGGACTCGCGGGGTGCGGGATACAGGGGCCGGCGGGGACGGGATGGGGAGCGGCGGCCGGCACGGGGGACTGGCAGAGCCCAGTCGCCACCATGGGGGTGCCGGGCCCCTCCGGAGCGCTCCCAAGCTCCCTGCCCTGAGCCGGGGGCGGCGGGCGGCCTTCCCGGTACCGGGCAAGGGCTGTGTCCCGGCTCCTCCGTGATACCCGCGGGCAGCTTCCAGCGGAGAGCTGGGAGCCCGAGCCCTTCTTCCCGCTGTCCACAACCCCCCTCCCGCCCCCGAAGCACCCCGCACTCACCGGGGCCACGGCAGCCCCGCGAGCCGAGCCCCGTCTCACCGCCAAGCCGCCCTGGGTGCCGCGGCGCTGCCGGTGCCGGCCGCCCCCGGCTCGCAGCGCCGTCGGCCCGCTGAGCCCTCCCCGCCCCAGCGCCGGCCGGCCCCCGGGGCCGGGCCAGCAGCGCGGGGGAGGGCCCGCGGCGGGCCGGGGGCTGCCGGGCCCTTCCCGGGCCCCCGCCGCTCTGCCGGCTGCCCCTGGCTGTACTGTCCCGCCTCACCACGGAGCGGGCCAGTTTTGGGTCCCTCCAGCCTTCGGGCGGCTCTGAGCCTCTGCGTGCCACCCAGAGACACTCTTGGAATGGGGAGCGCTTTGGGGCTGCAGCGGGATGGGGATCCCCATGGTCAGGGGCTGGCAGCTTGGTGGGCAGGCAGGGTGTCCCCACAGCTAAGAGATTGTGGGGCGGGGGTCTCCCCGCGGCCAGCGGAGCGGAGTGCAGGGATGTACCCACAATTTGCGGGCTGGGGAGCAGGCTGGGATATCCCCACGGTTCGCATGCTGGAGGTAGGAGTACCCACATGGTTTGCAGGCTGAGGGCAGGGGTACCCACATGGTCTGCGGCTTGTAGAGCAGGCCGATGTACCCCCACGTCTAGCGGGACACAGGGCAGGTGTGGGGGCCGGCCACTGGGCCGCTTGCTGGGCGCCCGGGGATGCTCACACCCTGACCCCGCTCCCCCCACGGTAGGATCCTCCCGTGCCTGCCGGGAGCACGTCAGCTGCTTTGGTTCAGACAGAGCCTTGTAGGGTAAGGAAGCCGGTTTCTTCCCAGTGACAGCAGCGGCAGAGCTGGCAGCCAGCCTGCCGCGGCGCCAGCCCTCGCTCCCTCCCTGTCTGCCTCCCTCCTTGCCTCCCTCCTTCCCTCCCGGCGTCCCTCCGGCCGCCGGCCGCGGTACTCACCGGGCCGCACGCTGAGGATGGCACTGCAGCAGGTGGCCCCCACCTCGTTGGCCGCGGTGACCGTGTACAGCCCGGCGTCGGCCACCCGGGCACTGCGCACCAGCAGCGTGTGGCGCTCGCCCTCCGCCTTGATGGGGCGCGTCGTGCTGCTCCGCAGCGGGACCCCGTCCTTCCTCCAGGACACTGCCGGCAGAGGCGGGGGTCACGCGTGGGCAGGACAGCCCGAGCTTTCCCGGGGTCCCGGGGAGGCCAGGCGCTCCTCTGCCTGGCCTGAGGACCCATTTGCTACGGGGAGCAGCCCCGGGATCCCACGGCCCTCTGACGGAGAGACCGTGGCTGGTCCCTCTCTGCTTCCTGACATCCTCCTGCCCTCCAGTGGAGGCTGGAAGAGGGAATTCAAGCGGCTTGGCTTCTGCCTGCCTTTGGCGACTGGCACCGGCTGGGCTGGGTGCCCAGCTGCCCCCGCGCACGTCCTGGATACAGCACGCCCGGTGGCCATCAGCCCTAAGCTTCTGGCCGCGGGAAACCACAGGGTTTGAAGACACCCTGATGTCTTCAAGACATAATGAAGAAACCATCAGGGCTGGAAGACATCCTGATGATCATCAGTTCCAACACCACCTCCTCCGGCATGGGCAGGGACGCCACCCACTAGATCAGGTTGCATCACCGTCCCTGCCCTCGCAGTACTCAGTAGCCCTTCTCCCACTTTCCCAACAGCCTGTCCCAGCACTGGGGGACAGCAGGCACCCTGTCCTCTGCCCCCTGTCCTGGCAGGCAGCGCCCAGGCACTTCACTCCTGTCTGAGGGCAGGAAGGGACGAAGGGGTGCTCCCAGGGTGGGCACATCACCTCCCCTGAGACACCCAGCTCAGCCTGGGTGTCCCACTCACGCCACGCAGGTGGGACATGGACATGCAGAGTCCCTCTGCCATGCTCATGCCCCTGACACCCCGCTCCGGGGTGGCTCACCTTCTGGCTGGGGGTTGGCCGTGACAATGCACTTGAGCAGCACCTCTGCCCCCACGACAACTGCCATGTCCTGGATGGGGATCTCAAAGATGGGGGCTTCCAGGGGGTCTTCACCCGCTGAGACATAGGAGTCGTCTGAGGACTCTGCACAGGGAGAGATGGGCCCCGTGGCTGTCAGCAGGGTGCAGTGAGTGGGTCCTGGGCCATGCGGGGCTGCATGCAGGCAGAGCTTGGTCTCCCAGCCCTCTGCTCAACCACACCCTCTCTGGGGCATTAGCAGGTACTCGGGCCATGCAGTGGGTGAAAAGGCCACATCAGGATCCACCCTGGCACAGAGCAGGCAGTGGGGACAAGACAGGGGACCAGGAAGGGGCAGGAAGCATACAGCTTCTTGTACATCCCCATAGGACAGAAGAGATGAGGCGACACTGGGGTGTGGAAAAAGGAGGGTGGTATAGCCTGCTGCATCCCCCGCCCTGAACTTCCCCCAGTCCCTCATGGGATGGTGGCTGCTGCACCCCAATACCTCAGCAAGCACCTCCCAGCTCCCTCCCCTCTCATGGCCCCAGCACACGGACAAAAGTCCTGGGGCTGTGCCAGGAGCCTCAGACGTGTGGGCTTGGCACTCCTCTGCTAGAGCAGAGCCTAAAAGCTCCCAGCCCAGGTATAGTCTGGTCTAACTGCTGCATGATGGGATGGGCAGGACACCTGTCCCCCAGCCAAGCCACCTTCCCCTGGGGAAGCTTGGGCTGCATGCCCTGCCTGGACCACCAAGCATGGCCCAGACAGGACCATGGGCTCTATGCCACAAGTCAGTGTGCTGTATCTTGCCTGTGCCAGACAAGAGGCATGGAGAAGGTAGCAAGCACTGTAACCCCAAGGCCCAGCAAACTGGCAGCCAGGCTGGTCTGTCTTGTGGCACTGCTTGGTGCCAACTACCCCAGCCTCCAGAGTCATGTCCCTCCACCCCTGGGCTCCCCATGCCTCCCAGGAGCAGGATGGAGGTTCCCCAACCCACCCAGGGGCTGGCCAGACCAGCTCTGTGCCTGCAGGAGGGCAGAAAGCCATGCCCCTACCTAGCTCTGGAGAGGTGGGCCTGGCTCGGCGTCCCTTCCCCTTGCTCCGTGTGCTCCTGCCTTCTTGAGCCATCCGGCCACTCTCCTTCTTCTCTGACACTTTCATCTGCCTTCTCTCCACCTCCCTGCCCACACCATGCTGTCCTGCCCAGCTTCGTTCCAGACGAGCTTCCTGCTCCATCCCCGGCTTTGCCCAAGGCAGGAACCGCACTTCCGCGGGCGTCTCCGGCCGCCGGTACAGTCCGTGGGGCACGGCCAGCCGGGCAGCCAGGGCCTCGTTCAGTGCCCCCGGGCCACGGGCAGGGCCTCCATCCGGGTGCACACTGCCTTCGGCAGGACCCGCCTGCGAGAGGGCCGCCCTTCCCTGCGGGCTGGCTTGTGCCAGTGGCCACTGCTCCTTCTTCTTCACTTCCCCAACGCCTTCTTGCTGCAGACCCTTCCTGGCACCTGCATCCTCCACCGAGCTGGGCTGTCCAGCCGCCCCACCCCCCCCCACTGGGGCTCTCTTCCCGCGCTGCCCCCCTGGCAGTGGCTCCCCATCAGGTCCCACCAACACCACGCTGGAAAGTGCCAAGTGCTGGATGACGTGTGTGCTCTCTGCCGGCGGGCAGCTCTTGGGTGGCAGTGCCTTGCGTCCGCCGGCGCCCTGAGAGGAAGAGGTGCGGGGGGCACGGGGTGCGGGGGGCTCGCTGGCCGCCGGGGGTGAGGGTGCCGGGGGCAACCCGGCTTTGCACAGCTCCTGGGAGCGCCGCAGCTGCTGCTTGGAGACCGTCCGCTTGATGCGGGTCAGCTCCTCTGCAAATTTGTGCTCGATGGCATAGACGCGGTTGGCGAACTTGCCCCGCTCGTCGAAGGACGCGGCTTTCTGCCGGAAGGCCAAACGCCGGCAGGCCGCCGTGCTGCCCGGCTCCCAGCGGGCACCTTCCCGCAGGTCCTCCCGCGAGCCACCCGGCGTGCTGGCACGGCGCGCGCCGGTGCCAGGCTGGTCGAAGGAGCGCGTCTTGCGCAGCGGCAGGTTGGAGCGCGCGGGAAAGGGACTGTCCTGCTCCAGGCTCCTCTGCCGCTCCTCAAAGTACTGCAGCCTTTCGAAGATCCTGGAACCAGCGCGCACCAGCTTGGGGGACGCACGGACGGAGATGCGGCCGGAGGTGTCGCTCATGGGTGTCTGCGGACGGGACTCCTGTGTGCTACCCTGTGAGTACCCAGAGGACTTGGGCTTCTTGATCTTCTCCTCGTACTCCTCAGGAACGATGTCCTGGTACTCTACCGGCACGGAGGACTTCTTGCGAGGGGTCACGGGTGTGAAGGAGGGGACGCCAGGGCCACGGGCAGCAGGCTGGGACACGATGCCAGTGGGCGGCTGCAGACACGTGCCAGCACGAGGAGATGGTGAGCGGACGATGGGTGGCTTGGCAGTCAGTGGCAGAGCAGCGGGGGATCTTGGGGGCTCTGCACCAGGCTTTGGAGAGACAGGGCCTCTGTGGAGGTCATCTCTCCGGTAGCCTCCCTGGGGGATGCTGCTGCAAGGGCAGAGACAGAGGAGCATGGCTTAGAGACCACCCTTGTACCTGCTTGGCTGCATCCCAGCTTCCAGCCTGCACCACAGTGCCCAATGGGGCATGGCAAAGGGGTCAAACAGTCACGGCAGCCTGGGGAGACTCAAGGGGTCCCAGCAAGGGGATCTGGTCACCCCAAGACCAGTGGGAGCTATCTGGGTTAGGTGAGAGTCCTGGGCTGCTGGGACCCCTTGCCCGGGGGTACTCGTGTGGAGCAGCAGGGTGATGCTGGGTTACCCAGTGAGTCCCTCCCCAGGGCCACCATGCAGACAGGACCAGGGGCTGGGGGGTGCCCCAGTTTGCTGGGGTGTCCCGGTGTGCTGAGGCAGTGCAGCCTGGCCAGAAGGGGTCCCCAAGGCTGCATGCCCTGCCTGTGCACACGCTCTTGTGGGCACATCTTCCTATCCCACTGCCCCCAGAGGGGCTCAGCAAACGCAGAGCGGAAATCATAAGGTGAAGATGAGGTTCTGGTGGAAGAAGCAGCCTTAAACAAAAAAAAAGAGCAAGATGGAGGTCAAAGGAGCAGGCCTGCAGGTATGGGAATCAAAGGCAGCAGGGAGGGACAGGGGCTCTGAGCACATCAGCAGGATCTGGGGAGGCAGCATGTCCCTGGACCCTGCTGCCACCCCTTTACTGTGAGCAGACACTTGCCTGTGTGCATCCCAGGCTACTGTGCACCTCCAGTTCCCCACACTATGGGCTGCATAGAGCGCCATGGTGGGGTGGAACAGGAAAATACCCATGGTATAATCTGCAGGTGGGGTACTGCAGCTCAAGCAGTGGCACAGGGGATACACCCAGCCTCAACCTGGCCACAGCAGAAAGGGAGCCCACTCTACATCACCCCCAGGCTGCGTTGCTCCCACCTTCTCACCGAGAAGAGGCTGCCTACTGCTCAGAGTCCCCACTCCTCATCGGGGAAGGTGAAGGCAAAGAAAGCCCGGGTGGAGGGAAGGAGATGGCTGCAGGGTTGGAAGGAGATGGCCCCAGCGCGATGTCCCCTCCGTGTGCTTCCCCTGGCTACTTACACGTGGAGAGAGAGCGCCCGTCCTCGGTACAGGCTGAAGGCGCTGCCGTACGGGTCGCTGGCCACCGAAAGGCTATCCTCTGACCCCCAGCTCGTGCCCACCAGATTAGCCCGTGATGCCCGCACCAGCGGCTCCACGCCCAGGTGCCGGACCTCGGCGCCACGCGGGGCCGGCGTGTTTGCTTGCCTTGGGGTTCCCTGCGGCTGCGGCCAGGCAGCGGGACGGAGGTAGGGTCCCCGTGCAGAGAGGCTGGCATCCGTCTCCTTCTCCACCACGGTCTGCTGGCTGCCTGACCAGCTGGAGCGCTCCTCTGCCTGTGACAGGGCCAGCACCGAGGTCGGCGTTGTGTTCATGGAGGCGTCCACGAGGGTGTCAGACCCACCTGAGAGAAGAGGGATGAGCCACGACTGGGTGCTTGCGGGGACAAGCTCAGCACCCTGCTCAGAAAGGGCTGAACCACTGTGGGGTGTCCCAGCATGTCCTGAGCAGCACCCTGCTGCCTCAAGCCCTCCCGCCTTATGTCCTGGATCACAGCTCCATGGACACCCCAAAATCCTGGCCAGCAGAGGCCTTGTGGGGAGTCATGGCCAGCAGCCAGTGTCAGGGCTCAGTGCCAGCCAAGTGTCCCTGCTCACCCGTGGGGGTGCTGAAGGCTGTCTCATCCTGCAGATCACTGCGCTGTGTCACCTGGGGGTCGCTGGATTCATCCTCACCTGTCTCCGAGTCTGGGGTGGGAGGGGAGAGTAGGGAGTGAGGGTACAGACAGACAGCAGACCACATCAGTACTGCCTGTGGCAGACCCATTGGCTCCAGGAGCACGAGAGCAGTGCCCAGGCAGCTCCAGGGCAGGAGGCATGACTGTGACCTGCAGGGACAGGCTGCCAGTAGGGAAAGGCAGGACTAGGAGTGGGAAAGTCCAGCAGGGCAAGGGCAGGCAGTAACAGTGTTAGATGATGGGAGGAAGGGAGGCAGTGCCAGCAGTGAGAACACAGCTGGCAGAGGTGGCACGGGGACAAAAAGCAGAGCAAGAGCACAGTGGAAGTGACAGAGCAGGGTGGCAGGCTGGGGCACAGGGTCCACTATGGGGACAGTGATGGCATTGGGATGGCATCTTCCTACCGTAGCTTTGTTTCCTGCAGGAGCGGAAAACTTCGCTTCCATAGGGGCAGCAAGAGAGAGAGAGACATCAACACCCGGTTATCGGCCCGGCCTGCGGAGACGCGGGGGCAGCCGGGGCGCCCTTGTCCCCAGCACTTCCCCACCAGGTCTCCACTCTGCATCACATTCACTGCACGCCACTGCAGCGTGCACACAGACCCTCTCCTCACGCAGGCTGTCCCACCTGTGCAGCACACAGCACCATTCCCTCCCTGTGCCACAGCCACATCCTGCCCAGCAGGACAGCCCCCCTATCCCCAGAGCTGCTGGCCTCACCGCTGCAGGATCCATACATCCCTCTGTGCCTGCAGTGCATCTCAGCCTGGGGCCGGATCCTCCCAGTCTGTGCCCCAGCTGGGCACTCCTGGGGGTGCTGGAGCACACGGACACGTGTCCATGTGCACACAGCCTCCCCCTGGCAAGTACAAGTCCATCCTCTGCCCCACCACTGCAAGTGCTCTACAATACAGCTGTGCTCCACAGCACAGCTTTCATTGATAAAGCCAAAATTCTCAGGCAGGGCATCACTAAGAGCTGCTCACCACCAGGCAGGATGTGGCAAGGCCATTTCAGTATCACCCTAATGTCCCATTCCAGGAAAACTAGTGCCATGCTGCCAGGGAAGGACTGACTTTCCTCCTTGCCACTGCCCAAGCGCTCACAAGCTGCAGCAACAACCCCTGCAGTGAGAAACGTCCCCAGCCCCACCACTGCTCCTCTCCATTGCACTCTCAAGGCATGTGGGGAGCCACGGTGCTTCCCCCACTCCAAGCCCCCCTCTGCAGCCCAGCACACGACCAACTGCTTCCTGCACTGCTGGTGCACCAGATCCCCAATCCTAGCCAACAGCCTGGCAGCCCCTGAGCAAGCAGAGCTGCAGGGCCAGGAGCAGACCAGCTGCATGGGGGACACTGTGAGCTCCTGGCTGACTGGGACCCTATTTTGTGGCCGGCAAGATGCAATCCCGCCCTGCCCAGCCTCTGCTCGCTGCCCCTTGCAGCAGGGTGCTGGGTCCCATCCCAGCACACCCGGGGCAGCGGGGACTCGGGTCCTGGTAACTCAACGCACCATGCGTGAAGCGCCCGAAGCGCCGCGAGTGGCCGGTCTTCTGCAAAGGAAAAGAGAACAGAGCATTACCCGTGGCACGGTGACACGTACCTGCCGCGCGCTCACACCGCTGCCACACCGCGCCTGGCACCGCGCACACCCCCCGTCCCAGCACACGCAGCACCGCTCACACCCACGACCTCACACACGCACTCTGGCACGACACACGTCACCCTGTCACGCCCTCCCACTGGCAGGGCACACCTGCCACTGCTCACATGCACCCTGGCTGCACGCCCACGGGTACCCACGGGCACACGCCCCCGCGCACACGCAGAGATGGATGGGTGTGGGTGGGCACGTGTAGCGCATGCCCAGCCACGCACGCTCGCACACCTGCGCGCACGCACGGAGTCTCCTCGGTGATGGCACTGTGCACCCCAGCCCTGTGTGCAGCCCAAGCCCAAGAGTGACAGTGCCGGGCATCCCCACATGCCCCAGAACTGCTGCCTGCAGCTGGCATAGCCTGCAGCGAAGTCTTTGCCTGGGCTGCCGCCCAAGTGCTCTGCAGCCCCTTTAAAGCCACCCAGCCAGCACGGGGATTTGGCCAGCAAAATGTCTTCCAGGCACTGGCCCAGACTCCACCATGGCCACTGTCCCAGCACGGGGACAGCTTCCTTCTCCCCCTGTAGAGGCCATGCCAGTTGAGAGGCTGCCTGGCAGCAGGGGCTGGCCTGTCGGTGCAGGGTTGGGGCACAGGGGCTGTGCTCACCCATGCTGTCTGGGCAGGCAGGTGGGAACCGAGCACGGGGTGGAAGCACCAGGAGCTCCCTGCCAACTTGGCTGCCCTCTGTGCTGCAGCCCAGGCCTGGGCACCTGCGTGCCAGGGAAGGGACCAGCTGAGGGCATCCTGTCTGCCAGACCCAGTGTGCACTGACGCCATATCCCAGGAAAGAAGAGGGACGGGGTGATCTCTAAGGCAGGCAGGAGTGGGAATGTGGAGTGCAGACAGGCAGGGTTGGGCTGCCAGCACTGAGCATCCTTCCCAGCCAGTCTGGGTGACAGGGTCTCCCCAGGACACTGATGGCCCATGCCCTGTCTCCCCAGTGTGGAGCCCAGGGCTGGACACCCTGTCTTGAAGCCCTTCACTCCACCAGCCCCTCCTGCCCCACCGCATCTCCAGCTCCCGAGCAAGTCACGGACAGCCAGACCCCAGGGACAGCCAGGGATGGGCAGCCAAGTATGGCAAGAAGTTAGTTGCCCTTGAAGGGCAGCAGGCTCATTTCACAAGCCCCAGAGCTGCTGCCACTGCTGTGGCAGACCCTGCACATGAGCAGCACTCGGGTTCCCACCAATCCTTCTGCCTGCATGCAGTGCTGGCCAGAGGGCAGCGGCTGCACGAGACACATTTGTATTCAGGCTGAGCCAGGCTTCACCTCCCCTTCTCGGCTGACTGCTGGTTCTGGCTGGCAGCCCATCTTCCAGTCCAGGGAAAGATGAGTGATTAACTGCACCATCGGCGGATAATTCCCCCATTAAAAAATGAAAATGCAATTGAGTGCCATTATCGGGTACTCTTGTGGCTTCCCCAGGGACAGGCGCCATCAGCTCCCCACCAGATATGGTGAGTGTACCCAGAGAGCTGGGCTCCATTGCCCAGAGCTACAGAGGGGCTGAGCCCCTTCCCCTTCACCTCTCAACAGGTCCATATAGGATCAGGGCACCCGGAGGGGTCTGGGCACCTTCTAGGATCAGGGCACCCTGCAGACTGGACCCACCTCAAGCATGGCACCCACCTGCAGCCCACTAGGGAGCAAGTGCTGGGTGATGCAGGGTCAGCCCCAGGCCAGGAGATGGAAAGGGGGCAGGAGCAGCTCAGGGCTTGGTGTGGGATCTGAGTCTGCACGAAGGGGACAGACAGAGAGTGGGGGTAATCCTCCTGCGTGGGATTTCATTTGCATGTTGGGAAAAGGGGTGGAGGAGCCCCAGGAGCACGCTCTGTGCCACCCAGCCTGGAGTAGAGAGGAGCTGGCTGGGATCCACACCCAGCTTCAACCCTGCACTGGGAGGCAGCTGGGTGAGAGCTGGAGGTGTCTCCATGCCCTGTGCCAAGCATGGATCCACCTGCCCAGGCTGGGGTCCTGTGCTGGCCCAGGCATGGGGCATCCCTCACCATGGCCATGGGCCAACAGGGAGTCAAGGATCTCCGGGGACTGTGGAGCTTGCCACCACCTAGCACGTGGAGCCCAGCACCACATGGCACTGCTGCCTATTGTGCGAGACAGGCAGACAGGGAGCAGGGATGGAATGAGGTGGGGAGGGAGTGAGTAACTCGCCTGGTGCAGAGAGACAGCCGCCGTGGCTGTTCTGACACCCCTCCCGTGCTCAGCCAGTGGGGCAGGACCCTGCCCTGCCACACGGGCAAGCCCCGGCCTCGCTGCCCCCAAATGCAGATGGGGCAGCCAGGCCGTGCAAACCACCCTGCCCCAGAGGGACCCTCAGCCCCTTCCCTCCCTGGGGACCTCGTGCATCTTCCACCCCTGGGAAGGTGCTGCTCGTCACAGCCCCTTCCCTGTCCCCTCCGAGGCAGGCTGTGCGCCCGCATGGGGCTGCTGTGCCCCGGGGAACTGGGGGCGGGGGGCTTCCTGGAAGTACGCTCCCCATCCTGCAGCCCCCGCTGAGGCCAAGTGACGTCCTTGTTCCTTGCTCGGCAGCGGAGCGTGCGGCGGGCCCGCGAAGGAGCCTTCCCTGTGCCAGGCATGCTCCTGACGCGGAGGGGATGACGCATGCAAAGCCTCGTCTCCAGCTTCCTGACCACCGCCAGCGGGGCTGGGGGAGCCATGGAGCAGCCTCCATTTGTGCCCCGACTCCAGAGGGCAGAGAGGGCAGGGAGGGCCGCGGGGAAGGCCCCGGCGGGGGTCCCAGCCCGGGGGCTGGCACAGGAGGTGCCGAGCCCTGCCCTCTGCCCCTCCTGCCCGGGCTGGCGAGGCCGGCAAGCCGCTGGCAGCTCTGCAAGCGGGGCTGAAGCTGGCGCTGTGCAAAGCCCTGGGGAGCCCCAGGGGGCAACGGAAGGGCTGGAGGGACACTCCCATCCCCATCCTTATTCGCATCCCCGTTCCCGTCTCCATCAGCATCCATTCCCATCCCCAGCCGCTGCCGGCACTGCCCCCTTCCCCCGGCACCCGCCGGCACGGCAGCCCGGAGCCCTTACCTGGAAACGCTTCTTCACCCAGATCTTCTTCATGCTTCTGCAGAGCCCTGCCGGCCCGGTGACACGGACTCAGGCCCGGCAGGACGGCAGCCCGCTCCCGGCGGGGTCCCCGCTGTCAGCACGCCGCCGCTGCAAGCGATGCTCCGAGCATCCTTCACCGCCGGCAGCCGGGAACGGCGGAGGGAGAGGAAGGGGCTCGCCAGGTTGGGCTCTCGGGAGGGCTGGAGCTGTGAGCATGAAGCATCACTGGAGTGCTCCTCCCTCCATCCTTCCCCCGCCTGCCTCCGCCTCCGCCTCCCCGCCAGCCCTGGCACACAGTGACAGCGGTGGGGGACAGGCAGGGCACAGGTGGCGGGGGGCGAGGGCACCGTCGTAGAGAGGAGGGAGGGAGGGAGGGGGCGTGTCTGAGGGTGCGTGTTTTCTCCTCCTCTGGCTTTGTCTACGCGGCAGGCAGGGTCCGAGCCCCCTGCCAGGCAGTGCAGCTGTACCACTGCTCCCTGTCACCTGTCCGTCCTGCCCCACTGCCCAGGACAGGGGTGCCCTTCTCTCTTAGGACACAGCTCCCCCACTACAGCCCCCACACGCAGACCAGCTGGGATGGAAACAACGCAACACAGCAGCACTGTCCCCAAAGTGCTCTCCAACAGGGCAGGCTCAGTGCCACAGCTGCCACAACCCTGTGCCCAGTAGCACGTTTGCAGTGTGCCATGGCACTGCCCAGCCAAGATACAGGCTCATCATCACTCTGCCAGCCTCTGCTCAGTGCCCCACATCCCCCAGGCATCGGTAATGCAGAAAGATCCCCTTGCCAAGACACGGCTGTGGGTCACAGCACAACTGCACGTGGACACGAGCTAATATGGGCACAGTGCTTCACATCAATTCCCCTGGCAAACCTCCTCCAAACACAGCCTCCAGTCCCAGTGCTGCTGCCAGGAGAAACCTGGTACCCTGCCCCCAGGTGCCTCAGGACCCACATGGGTGTGCAGGGCTGGGCTGCTCAGCCCTGTCGTAGCATCACTGCTCTGTGGCTGATGGGAGACAAGCTTGCCCTGGGAATGTAGGTTGCTGTCCCTGTCCATGTGGCATGACACACATGAGACCTCCCTTCGTGCTGGGGTGAGGACCCACAGCACAGCCCAGAGCAGGACTCTGTGCCCAGGACCAAGCTGAGATGGGGCTCCTGGGATGTGGGCAGAAGCTGTGGGTGGGAGCCCCCACCCCAGGGACATTAGGACCTATAAGTGCTCCTGGGCTGCTGGCACAACCCTGGCACACCTTCCCCAGCTGACCATCCTGAGCCCTGCTGCCTGTCCCAGTTTTCTGGGTGATGCTACAAATAAGCCAGAGGGGCAGTCCCAGCCCCACAGCCTCAGCAGGTCCTGTGTTGCATGCCATGCCCCCACAGCTCTTGGTGCCCCACAGCTCCATACCTTCCCTCATCAACTCACCAAGCCCTTGGAGAGGCTGCCAAGGTCATCATCATCAGCCCCATTTCCAGGCCCTTGGAGAGGCTGCCAAGGTCCTGGCCTCACCATGTGTTTGAGCTGCCCCTTCCCACTGCGGAGCATCCATGGGGACGCTGCTGGAGGCCTCCCCACCCAGCGCTTGTCCCCACGCTGCTCACCTGTCCCCTGGGGAGCCAGCTGCTCCACAAGGAGCTGCTCACAGGCATCACGCTCCCCATGATGCCTGGCAGCTCTGGTAGCTTTTCTCTGCTTCCCCTCCCAGCTCATGACTCCAAACGTGAGGCTTTTCATGGCTCCATAATAACTTGCAAATTACCCAGTACAAAAGGAGCTGTTTATACAACATTTCTGTCAGTCCCACAATTCGAGTGATGCTGCGGGGTTTCCGTGGAGACCCTGCACGTCAGACAAGTCCTACAAATGCTACAGCTGGCATTAAGGGAATCTCCTGTCAGAGACAGAGGTCTCTGCTGTCCCCTGCCAGCCCTGGGTGGGGACAGAAATGGGTACCCTTGAGCCAGAGCTAGGTAAAGAGGGGAGGCTCTTACATGTGGGCTCATGGATGCCAGGGTACCTGCACCCAGGGCTTCCCTGCTGGGTACTCTCACCCTGTCTGTGCATGCCTGTGGTCCTGCTGCAGACACAGAGCCTGTGCATTCTTTTCACACCCAAGTGGGATTAAAAGACTCATCAGGAATGCTGGGAAGAAGCACCAAGGCTTGGACATGTCACACAGTGGCACCAGGGCGAGGGTGCTGTCACCAAAGCACCCACGAGGACAGCCTCAGGGAGGACCACCTTTGTCCAGCCAAAACTCAGCCACTTGTATATCCTCCAGCTATCCTGCATCTGCTGCCCACTGGTCTTAGCTCCTGGCTGGCTGGGCACACAGCTCTTCCCAGCAACTGTGGCTCTGTAGCCATCCCTCAGCAAAAGCTTCAGGAGTGACTCTGGGCTGTCCCAAAGATGCTGAACCTCTGGGAATAGCTGGGTCACCTCCGAGAGGCTGTGCCTATTGCAGGCACCAAAAGTCCTTTTCAGTGGCAGCAGCACCTGCAAATTGCCCCATCAAGGCAAAGCCAAAGTCACTGCAGAAGGTGTCCTATGGGAGGTGATGGTCACCTGCCCTTCTGCCCTGCCCCAGCCCAGGGGCAGCCCTGGCCATGCCCTGCTCCTCTGCAGGTCAGGGACCTAGGGCAGAGAGTGGCAGCCAGCGCAGCTGTGGCACGGACAAGAAGCAGACCTGGAGCAGGTGGCCCCACTGCCACCCAGCTCCAGCTTTGCCTGCTGGACACACATCAGCCCCAGGCAAAGCAGACAGCAAACCCTTGCCCAAACTGCAGCATTAATTCCACCCTTCCAAGAACCACAGCCCTGCACACCTTGCTGGCCTCCCGGCTGCTCTGCACGGATCCTGACCCGCTCCCACAGCTCTGGCCTGGCACCAGCCCCCTGCCCTGGTCCCAGGCAGCAGCCCCTTGTCTCAGTGCTTGAATAATTGATGGCGGTGTGTGCATGCGGCGTCTCGAGTAGGAGGAGGGCTGGCCATGAATCTTTCATGCGTTTGCACCTCCTGGAGCTGCTGGGGATGGTCGGCGGGAGGTGGGGATGTGCTGGGAGCCTGGGTAGGTGGGCACCTTCCGTAGCTCTGCCCCCAGGGAAAATAAATACAGCAGCTCAATGTCCCTTGTCACCCCGCAGGGCAGCGCCACAGAATCCTTGTGACCCTGTGGAGGAGCAGTGCCGTGCTGTCCCCCCTCTCCCAGGGGCTGGGACACCCCAGTGCCCTCCCAGCTTTCCTCCCCTTGCTGCCACAAGAAGGATGCCTGAGCACACGGTGCTCACTGCAGGCAGAGAACGCAGGGATGCAAAGCAGCAGTGTGACCTTGGCTCTGGGATTCTGGACATGGAGCGGGATGGCACAAGGCATGACACCCCTGGCCTGCCAACCCCCAGCTGGGAGTGAGGGGCTGCACGCTGTGGGGGAAAGCAGGCAAGAGGGGAGGCAGCAGGGTGGAAGCAACCAGCCCTTGCAGCAGCCTGCTGTCAGGAGGCAGGAAGGGCGATGGGAGCGATGGGCAGCCCTGCGAGGAGGAAGAGGCTGCCGTCCCCTCGTGCAGTCCCGAATATTGGTGCTATATTTACCCAGCTGCAGGCCTGGGTTTCGGCCTCTTGCCTGTAACACAAGCCCTGCAGCCTGCCAGAATCCGAGAGGATGGCACATTCCTCAGCAAAAATAACCCTCCAGCAGCAGGCGAGAGGGCAGGGGTGGAGGTGACTGACTGGACAGCTGCACTCGCCACCCCGCTCCCTGGGAGCGGCCGTCTCGCCCTGACAGACCCTGGGATGGGAACGTGGCACCAGACCCCTGCCCAGGTGGATGGGGGCAGAGGTGGGAGCCACTCTGGGGCAGCTGGCATTAAACAGGGGCACGGTGCTGCAAACTGTGGGACTAAAATTAGGCACTGAGATAAATGGCCAGAGATGCTGAGCCACCAGGGACTCTGTCAGCACAGCCATCCCCAGTGGGCTCCATTGCCATGCCAGGCACCATCAGCTGACAAATTATGCCAACGTTCCCCCACTCGCACAGGAGGGGTTTGTGCAGAGTCACCACACACAGGAAGCCTCTGCCCCCTTTCCTGCCCCAAATCCAGGCAGGTGCTGGCTGTTTCCTGGCCAGAGGGAAGGCTCCAGGACAGTTTGATTGCTGAGTGCAGGTGGAGGCGGACGGAGCAAGGCCCTGCACTGGGAACCCAAGATGGACACATCCAACCTTGAAATGAGAGGCAGCCGGGGTGGGGAGGATCAGGCAGTGCTGGCACACTGAACGAGGGCTGGGCTCTAAAAGGAGATTAGCTCGGGTTCTTAAGAGGTGATTTAATCCAGTTTACAGGGAAAAAATTCAGGAGATGCAGCTGAAAGGTGATAAAGGCTTTAGCAAGTCTAGGAGCAATGGAGCTATGGTAGGGGCCAGGGCTGTGTGGAAGGAGCTGAAGGCTCCCTGGGTGAACCTGGGAAGCCCCTGGACTGGCCTGGAGCTGTTGTGAGAAGGGTCAATGCACTCTACATGCACCTATGGAGCTGGGGCGTGAGGGAGAGCCTGCAGCAGGAGAGGGGCAGCGCCGTGGGGCATGGGGGTGACAGCATGGGACAGTGGGCATGGTGTGCCCCTGATAGCGCCTGCACCAGCCTGGCCAGCCCCACACATGCTCTCCCCACTCCCCACAGTGAGCACTGACGCACTCAGGGAACCTGGGAGAAGAGCAGGAGAAAATCATTAGTGGGGTGGAGCGACAGATTCAGGGCAAGAGATTAGAGAAGCTAAATCGGGCTTGTGTGAGCAAGGGGGACTGCTGAGCTGGTGCAGGAGGAGCTTCCCAGGTTGAGTACAGAGATGGAGCCCTCCCAGGCCACCAGCAGGGACCTGAGCAACCTTGGGGAGAGCCAGTGCTGGCCCCACAGAGATCTTCAGCCTGGTAGTGCAGCAGGGAGAAAAGGGGCTCTGTGCCCACCAGAGACCACTGCCTGTCAGAGGCAGATGGAGCAGGGACACCACAACGCCTCCAGACACAGAGAACCAGGACCCCAAGTCCAGGGAAAGAGCTGATCTTGTTAATGGAGCAAGGGCATTCCAGTACCTCCAGACACAGGGGCCTGGGATGCCAAGTCCAGAGAAAGACTTTATCCTGCCTGGGGACCCTGCACTCATCCCTGCTGCCCTAGAAAGGGCTGATGACCTAGCTCACAGAGTGCCCCAGGGAGCAAGGATGGGGTGTCCCTTCCCAGTACAAGGATTGCAGAGCTATGAGTGGAACTTCCGTGATCCCTGGAGACCTGTCGAGCACCTGCCAGGATGTGGCACTCTCTTGGCACTGCCACAGCACACCACAGAGCCAGTTCTGTGCCACCACAGTGACAAAGCCACACCAGGAGCTGCGCTGCTCCTCGCTCAACCCGGTGCCCCAGAGCCTGCACGGCTCCAGAGGTGTCTGTGGCCCTGGGATGCCTTTTTGGGAGGCTGTTTGCTCAATGGCGGTGCATCCATGGCCAAGAGCCTGCTGGGAGGAGTGCCCAAGGCAGGGTGACATTCACACTGCAGGTTAGGCAATGCTGGCTGCTCCGTCCCTCCCTCAGCTGCCCCAGAAAGGCGGCGGTGAGGGCTGGCGGCTGGGAATTGGGAGCAGGGAAGAGTGCGTCAGCACAACGGGAACGGGCGCCTGGGGAAATCAGACCGTGCTGCTCTGCTGGGCAGCAGCAGAGGGGCCCGCACTGCTGTGGCCACGGAGAGGTGCAGCTGCACGCCGGAGCATGGAAACAGGGTGACCCACCTGCTGCCTGCCCAGAGCAGTGCATGGCGCCCATTCTGCCACTCTTCACCCCACAGCCAGCTGCACTGCGCCGTGGTCCCCAAAGGCGTGATGCACAGCGGCTCCACACAGACCCGCTGCAGGGCAGAACCCCTGCTGCACGCTCCTCTGCTCCGCCCGCTACCCCAGCAGGCTCCTGACCCGCACATAAACCTTCCTCATCCTCCACACAGCACTTCTCCAGGCTCCTGGCTCAGTGCTCCCCGTCGGCACTGCGAAGGCTCCTTCTGGCCTGCCACAGCCATCCAGCCCCTGCTCAGGGTGCAGCACCTCTGGTGTGCCTCCTGTGCCGCAGAGTGCCAGGTGCAGCTCCTTCCCTGGAGCCTCAGGGCTCAGCATTGCCTCCCCGACTCCCCATCCTCACTGTCCCCATGCAGAGAGCACATGTCACATCTCAGAGCAGCGCCACCCGCCTCCACGCTCCCCAACACTCAGGCCTTCAATGTCCTAGGGAGACAGCATCCATCCTCCACGAGGAAGAATTTGTTCACCAAAAGGGTTGTCAAGTACTGGAACAGAATGGCCAGGGAAGTGGTGGAGTCACCATCACTGGAGATATTCAGAAAATATGCAAATGTGGCACTTAGGGACGTGGTTTAACAGTGGGCTTGGCAGTGCTGGGTTAAGGGTTGGATTGATGATCTTAGAGGTCTTTTCCAACATAAATAACTCTATGATTGCATGATTCCACGATGATGAGGCAGAGGGGGCTGAGCCCCAAACCTGCAAGATGAAGCCCACCCCTGCAAGGGCAGCAGTCCCTATGCACTCCCTCTCTGACTGCTGCACCCAGGGGTGATGGTGATGAGCAGAGGGGCTGCCCCTCTGCCCCTGCGATGAACAAATGCTTGTTAATTTGCCTTGGCTAATTAACTGCCAGGTCTCGCACATCGAAGGGGCACAAGCTCCACCTACTTGTCAGCCCCACCTCTCGCATTAGGCTCCTCCTCCTAGCCCCATTGGCGGTCCAGTTCGCCCAGTGCAATTCCAGTGTCTGGTAAAGGTATTATGGTGACCCTACGGGGAGTTCTGCCCGTGGGCAGCCGGTGAGGGGTGCTGAGGACCGTGTTGGTGGCTGTGGTGGGTGGTACCAGCAGTACCATGTGCCCAATCCCCCTCTCTCTCTCTCTTCTGTCTCTCTCCTCCTGCCCCGAGCAGGTTTGCCATCACATGCTCCCGACACCTCTGTGCCCAGTGCTGGCAGCCAGCCTGGCCTGGCAGCGGGCACTGCAGCCACATGCTGGCTCCAGGCTGGAGAGCCACCCCAGCCCGCAGCAGGGCGGGCACAGCGAAGCTCAGCAGCCCTGTCGGGCCCCGGGGCACGCACTGCAGCGAGAGCCTGCAAAGCGCCGCTGCCACCCTCAGCAAACCTGTGCCAAGGTCTGTGCCCGCACGGCCGTGCTGGTGGCCACGTCGCCCTTACCTTCCATGTCAATGATGGCCAGCACAGCGCTGGTCATGGCCTCTCCCTGCTCATTCTCAGCGACGCACGTGTACACACCGGCATCCTCCTTCTTGCTGTCCCGGATCCAGAGGGTGCCATACTCCTCCCCGCCCTGGGCCAGCTGCTCCTCGTTCCGGTACCAGCGGAGGCTGGGCCGGGGGCTGCCCGCCACCACCACTCGCAGCCGGATGTCACAGCCGGTGCCGATGGCGGCATTCTTCAGTTTCCTCACAAAACACGGCGCTGCCAGGCGAGCTGAGCCCTCCTGGGGCGGCCCCGGTTCTGCTGTGACCTTGGCGCGCTTCGGGGGGATGCCCGGGCTCGGCGGGGCTGCCCGGGGCTCCCCAGCAGCCCTACCCGTGCCGCTGCGTGCCTGTGCCCGCTGCATCGCCCGCAGCTGCCCCGCGGCCCCCCGCGACCCCCGTCACCCCAAACCCGCACGTTGTGCCCTCCCTGTCCCCCTGCTGCAGCCCGGGGGTGCTGGGTGCCTGACTGGGGCGCTGGGGCAGTGGCGAGCCCCCGGCCCAAATGCCCTCCGCTTCGGTGCCTCCCCCCGCGGGCTGCAGCCCCAAAGGTCGCAGCGCTGCGGGCAAGCAAGGGACTGTATTTAGGCTGGGACTCGGGCTCCTGCTGGCCCGGCCGCCCCTCGCCGAGCGCCCGGCGCAGCGTGGCGCTCGCAGCCCGTGCCCTGCGGCAGCCCCAAGCCCGCCCAGCGCCTCGGCACCTGCTCGTCGCCGCCCGGCTGCGAGTCCCGCGGCTCTGCCCGCTCGCCGAGCCGTCCCCGCCGGGGCCGTGGCGTCCCCCCCCTCACCCGTCCCGTCCCGTCCCGTCCCGCGCAGCCCCCGGCGAGCCGCGCTCCCTCTGCCCCCTCTCCTGAAGTGGCAGCTGCCTCTGATATGTCACATTCCTTGGCTGGGCTCCCCCTCTCTGCGCCTGCTGCCCCGTCCCTGCAGCCCAGCTCCACTTGCAAAGATAGAAAAGGGCCAGCACCTTTCCATATTAGCTGAGAGGCTCGGGGGGGACCCAGCCTTCCTCCCCCGCTTCCCCTTCTCCGGCAGTGTCATTGGATCGGGGCAGAGAGAGACCCTGACGGCATGTGGAGGCAAAGGACACCGTCATGCTTCCTGCAACGCAAGAGCCGGGGCAGGAGCCAGCCCTGCAGGGCCCCTCAGCTCCCTTCCCAGCAGACAGCAGAGGCGGGGATCCCCGCATCCCTGACCCCCAAACCCTGCCCGGTGGGCTGCAAACACAGCAGGACTCCATTCCTCCCGCTGGGGCCCTGCCTCTGCCCTGGGCAGCGTGGCTCCCGGCCAGCCCTGCTGGAGCTGCCCGGCCTCGGGGCATCCTGTGGGAGCGACCACAGCCGGGCTCCAGGCAGCGAGCGCTCAGGGACGGTGTGTGCCAACGCTGCCTGGCCGTCCCTGGGCGACGCAGGGCTTCCCCATCTCCGGGAGCCACGGCAGCGCCTCGCCCTCGCCAGGGGCTGTAAATCTGCCCGAGCAGGAGGCCAGCGACACGACACGGTGCTTCCCAGCGGCAGGCCAGCCCCGACGGCTTTGGCACAGCCCTCTGCCACCAGCCTAAGGGTGCCAGCATCAGTGGAGCATCACCAGCAAGGAGAAAATCCCGGGATTTCCCAGCTGGGATGGCTGGGGCACAATGGAGAAGGGATGCCTTGCTAGACGCGCAGCCTGGCTGCCAAGTGGCTGAGCCAGCCCCAGAAGACGCCTGGGGGCTTCTTCCCTTCCCTGCCCTGCAGGCAAAGGAATGCTTTGTCCCCAGCCTGCCCCCAGGGGCTGAACACTGGCCCAGCCAGCCTGGGCAGGCAGGGAAGGAGGTGCCATCCCATCCCAAGGCAACCTGGAGCCTGTCCACGATGTCACAGGGCCACCTGCTGGACATATCCCTTGAGATCCAGCACCTCCTAGCTGGGGTTTGTCACGCTGGCCTCTCCATCAGGGACACCCCCAGACCACTCCCCAGTGCTGGCAGTAGCAGGTGCCTTGTCCCTAAAACATCACCCCGTGCCAAGCCCACTGCTCCCCTGGCAATCTGCTGCCTGGCAGAGTTTTGTGCACCCTCCAACATCTCCCATGGCAGAGCAATCCTGAATTGCTCTCCCACATGGGATGCTCAGCTCTGGGTTCCACTGCAGCATCCCCCACTGCTGGGATGGAGGAGCTGAAGCCAGGATGCCCACAACCTGAGCACAGGGAGAGGGGCACGTGTGTTGGGAGGAAGGGAGCACACGGTGTTGGCAGGCTGAGGCTGGAGGTTGAGCCTGAGATGTAAGCATAGGGTGGTGGGTCTGATGCTCACAGGGTGTAGGTCACTTAGGGATGAGGATGGCTCTGCTTGCAGGTTGGTGACACTTGGAGGGGCTTGGAAAAGTCCCAGGCAGATGTGGATTTGGGTAGGTTCCAAGTTGGGGTAAGAAGGAGGTGGCTGTGGAGCTGAGCCACCAGGACATGGCATGTGACCCTAGGTTAGTGGGGGAGATACAGGACCATCACCCAGAGCCCCTTTGAACCTGCTCAGGGCTTAGCTGTCACTGTTCCCTGTCCCAGCAGGACTCTCCCACCCAGTGCAGCTGGGAACCCACCACCTCAGGCAGCAAAATGCTCGAGAACCTCCAGTGTGAGAGACATGCCCCTTTGGGGGCCCAGCAGCCTGGGGAGGAGACAGCCCAACGAGTTGCTGGCTCATCCATCCACCTGGCCCTTGTGATGCCTCCCCAAATGCTGCCTCCCCACCACCCCATCCCTCCCCTCTCTGCCCCAGAGATGCACTGAGACGCAGGGTGATGCTCCGCTGTTTATTTCAGCCGCCTGAAGAGTCTCGTACATGTGGTGGGGTGGGGGTGCATTGGGGCGAGGGTTGGGGATGCCTGCCCTGGCCCCCCGGGCCTCTCTCCGGCTCCTCTCATTCTCTCCCCCCTCTCTCCCATTCACTCACTCCTCCTCTCTCCTGTGTCCACCTACGGGTACCCTCTCGGCTCATGAGCCTGGCCCCATGCAGCCTGCTGCTGCTGGGGGTCCCCGCCACGGGGAGGGGCGGGCACTGCCCTCCTCTGCCCCACGGGGCTGCCTCCTGGGCCGGGGGGAGCGAAGGGCCCGAGCCCCCGGGCTGGGGGGACACGCAGGCTGGGCCCCCTCGCTCTGAGCTGGGCAGAGAACGGGGGGCTCAGCCCAGACCGTGCCTAGCTTCTCCCCGTCCCCAGCACCGCCGCCGTGCACCTGGAGAAGTGCCAGCTCCAGGGGGGCCGGCGGTGCTGGTGGAAGGGGATGGGTCCCCACTCGCGTGGGATGAACCCCAAGCCTGTGCCCAGGGTGGGAAGGGGCCTCTGGGGGGATCCAGAACCCGCTGCTGGGACCGTCCGGCTCTCCGTGGAGCTGGCCCAGGCCACCACCTGCTCCCCCCGGCCCCTGCCACCCGTCCCGTCCCTCCCTCCTGCCGCCCCCCGGCCCTGGCCTGATCCTGACGCTGGCGTTGCTGCTGCGAAGCTGCAAAAGCAGAGCGAGCCTTTGGAAGCCGGAGGAGAGAGCCCAGGGGGTGCGGGGGCCCAGAGGCAGCTGCATGGGGGAGACTCCTCAGGCAGTGCCGGGGGAGGTGGGGGGCACGAGGGGGGCATGGCGGAGGGACGGAGGCAGGGACAGAAGGTGCCAGTGGGCCGCTGGAGCAGCCTCCTCTACAGCACTTCATGCTGCTGCTGAGTCGCCTCGCTCACCACCTGTGGGAGAGAGGCACCGTGAGACGCCATGGCGTGCCACACCAGAGCCCCGGGTGCGGGAGCAGGCCCGTCCTCAGGCCCTGTCCCCCGGCACCCTCCGGTGGCATGCTGCACTCACCTCCCCGTCGCGGGTTTCGATGGTTTTGATCATCACGGTCTTTTTGGTGTGCACCTCGGAGCCCCGCTGCTCTGGGCTGGTCTCTGCAGGGGGAGGACACAGAGCATGGCACCACAGGGACGTGTGGTATGGGGACGCAGCCGTGGGGCTGGGGTCACTGAGGAGCTTCAGCAGCCTTGGTTTAACCCCTCCTCAGCTCACGGCAACACCCAAAAAAGTGACCCATAACAGGGGCTCTGTGTGGCACCTGTGTGTCCCCATCATGCCAGCCTGGCTACAACCCCCAGGAGGGACATTTGCCCCAAAAGTGGGGAACACAGGGGACTCGCCCCAGGTCCCCCTCCTCATGGAGTGAGACTCACCTCGGAAATTGAGTGCGGAAGCGAAGGTCTGGTGCATGGGGATGCTGATCCTGTGGGAACACAGAGGGGAAAGCTTAGTTCCAGCCAGCCCTAGCCCTCAGGTGTGTCCTCACAAAGTTGGACCCCCAAAACACCGCTGACCCTGCTGGTGCCCCCAGCTTGTCCTGCCCCCCTTCCACTCACCGGTTCTCCTCTCCCTCCAGCAGCTTGCGGTATGTGGCGATCTCCACATCCAGGGCCATCTTGACATTGAGCAGGTCCTGGTACTCGCGCAGGTGCCGGGCCATCTCATCCTTCAGGTGCCGGATCTCCTCCTCCAGGCGGGCAATGGTGTCCTGGTAGCCACCGGCCTCCCCTGCAAAGCGCTCCTCCATCTCCCGCATCTGCCGCATCAGCGAGTCATTCTGGAGAGATGGGGGTGCTCAGTGAGGGGCAAACCAGAGGAGCCAGGCGTCACCTGGGGTGGGAGCTGGGGATGCCAGGGCATCCTGGGGAGAGCCGTGGTCAGCCCTGGGCTGGGTTCAGCTGATGTGGGACCGTGATGAGTGAGTGTAACCCTCCACCTGCCCAGCACTAGACATCAGGGACTCACGGGGGCAAGCTGGGCATGCACTGGGCAACCCCAGCACCCTGGTGCCCAGGTCCCCCAGCAAAACCATCCTACCCCAGCAAAAGGGCACGGAGAGCTGCAGAAGCACTGGATGTCTGCCTGGGGGTGGCACTGGTGCCTGCTGGCTGGCTCCTGCGACCATGACTATGACAGAATGGGACTGTTGTGCCCTGTTTGTTTGCAACCACCTTGCCAGCCTGCAACCAGACACCCTGAGCCCTGTGCCCGCCTGCCTGGAGCCTCCCAGGCTGGGTCACATTTTACAATCTGCACTTTGATTCCGGGACTCTGCCAAAACACTTTGCAGGAGCCCAGGCCACTGCTGGGGGAGGTGCAGCCCAAATGTGGGGTAAAAGGCCCCCTGTGGCAGCAACTCAGAAAGCTGGGAAGAGCCCCCCACCCCAGGGATGTCACTGAGCAGCCTTGGAGCAGCAGGTCCCTGCAGGGAAGCTGGGGATTTCTCAACGCTGCCCTTAGCTCACCGTGCCCTTGAGGGCATCAATCTCGCAGGTGTAGGACTGGATCTGGTGCCGGTACTCCAGCATCTCCTGCTTGGCCTGCCTGAGCGCATCGTTGTTCTTGTTGGCCGCCTGCGTCAGGTCAGACACCTGGGGAGAGAGCACGGTCAGTGGGGATGGCCCCCGAGATGGAACCCGCTGCTCTGGGGCCAGCCCAGAGCCCGCTGCCTCCCGCACCTTGGACTTGTACCACTCCTCGGCCTCGGCGATGTTCTTGGCAGCGATGCTCTCGTACTGAGCGCGGATGTCCCGCAGCGCGGCTGTCAAATCGGGCTTGGAAATGTCCATCTCCACCTGGATGTGCTGCTCCTGCAGCTGTGCCTGCAGCTCCCGGATTTCCTGCGTGGACAAGGTGACATCTCAGGGCACCCACTCCATTTTGGCTGCCCCGTGAGAGCCATTGGAAAAGGGTGCCACTTCTGACCTACCTCTTCATGCACCTTCTTGAGGAAGGCGATCTCCTCCTGCAGGGACTCGATACGTCTTTCCAGGTCAATGCGTGCTAGTGTGGCTGCATCCACATCCTGGGAAAGACACAGAGTGAGGGATAGTGAGGGGAGAGCATGAGGGCTGGAAGGTGCAGAGCTGTGTCTGGGACTGTGCCCTGGTGCTGGGGCCAGGCTGCTGGGGGGAGATGGGGGTGGGAAGGAGGGTAGAGTTCCCACGCCACACTAAGGGGACAGGTACTCACAGCTCTGAATGCAGCGAGGTTGTTCTCAGCCTCCTCCTTCAGCTGGATCTCCTCTTGCAGCCTGTAGGCAGAGAAGGGAGGCTAGGGGGGTCTGGAGGAAGCTCCCTCCCTCCGTGGTGATGTCCCCCCGAGCCGTCCTTAAGCCCAGCATGGCCCGGTAGGAAGAAAACAGATTGTCCTGTGTTCCCGGCAGGCAGCAGGGGACTGGCGGGGGGCCAGGGGCTCTTCCTCCCATTCCCTATTATAGTCAACGCCAGAGAGATCACAAAGACATGAGGTCAGCTCAGTGCCACGCACACTGCCCCAGCCCTTATAGGGGAGAGTGACCAGCAGCTGGGGGGACAGCGCAGGATCTGACACGGGGAGTCCAAGAGATGGCCGCCAGCTGAGCTATCCCAGGGAGAGCAGGAACACAAACAGGTTTCTGCAATGCTCTGGGATGGGATGTGAGGTGGGGACTGCTGTGGGGGAGGCTCAGGTCAGGGCTGGAGATCCAGGCTTGTGTCAAGGAAGGGAACAGTAGCGCAGGCTGCATGTCAGTGGAAAGGCAGCGGGGAGGAGATGGAGGCGCCCAGGTGGTGCTGGCACATGGGGTGGCAGAAACCCAACACCCGTTTGTTCTGGGCCCTGCTCCTCCCCTGTCACTGAGAGTTCCTTCATGCCACCACCCCCAGCTCCCCAGCATCAGGGAGGACCCAGTGCTGGCTGTCTGTGGTGCTGGCTGGGGTTACAGAAGGAGGCAGCAGGCTGTGTCACCCCGAGAGAATGGGGTCCCCAAGGCACAGGGTCCAGGAGGGAAGGTGCAGACAGACTATCTTCAGAACACACAGCTCCCCTTGAGTATCTGCCCCTGCTGCCAGGTTCCCCACACTCATCAGTCCCTGGGGGTTCTCTCAGCCTGGCCACCCTTGTGGATAATCCCCACTCACTTCCCCAGCACCAGCCAGGTCCACAGCATCTCTGGGGTGTCCCACTGCTCACAGGGCACCATGGACACTCACAGCAGGCCTGGAGCATCCCTGGCCTGCAGAAGTGCAACTGCTTCCTCCCCTCCCTCCTTCATGCCTGGAGCTGATGGAGCACCTTCCCTGGGTTATCCGTCTCCTCACTTCTGCCTGCCTGACTGCATCTGTCTGTCCATCTGTCCCACAGAGCTCAGCTCACCCACGGGCCCAGCAGCCCTCCCCCGTGTGAGCAGAGATGGGGACCCCGGGGTGAGGTGCACTTGGATCTCTGAGTCCTGTGGTGTTACAGCCCGGCTTCAGCCTCACTGCAAGGGAGAGCACAGGGGACACCCCTGCTATGGGAGCCACTCCACCCTCTGAGTGCTGCCCAGAAAGTGGTCAAGGGGAACAGAGTACCGGAGTCATGATGGGCTCTGATAGCAGAAAGCACCTGAAGGGCTGCCAGCTCTGCTCCCACCCACCCTAGGGATGGAGATACACGGATGGATGCCCACAGGGACTCTCCGGCCCCCCCCCCCACTCACTTCTGCTTGAGTTTCTGCAGGTCATCGAGCAGGTTGTCACGCTCAACCTCCACGCGAGCCCTCTGGCTGGTGAGCACGTCGATCTGGCGCCGCAGCTCCCGCAGCTCCTCCTCGTACATCTCGGCCACGCGGGTGGGCTCCTTGCCCCGCAGGCGGTTCACCTCGGCCACCATGAGGGCGTTCTGCTGCTCCAGGAAGCGCACCTTTTCGATGTAGTTGGCAAAGCGGTCATTGAGCTCCTGCAGCTCCACCTTCTCGTTGGTGCGGGTCTGGAGGAACTCCTGGTTCATGGCATCGGCCAGGCTGAAGTCCAGCAGCTCTCCGGAGCCCTGGTAGGCACTTTGGTAGGTGCGCAGGGGCGTCACGCGGGTGGTGCGGAAGGTGGACAGGCTGGGCACGGCCGAGGTGCGGGACACCTGGTAGACGCGGGAGGTGACGGAGCTGCCGCTGCTGCCCTTGCTCCCGAAGGAGGCACGAGGGAACACCGGGGAGCCGCCGAAGGTGCGGCGGTAGGAAGAGACCCGCTGGCTGGAGGAGTAGGACTGGCTCATGGTGGCGGCGTGGGGAGGCGAGGCCGGAGCAGGGAGCAGGCAGAGGGCTGGCGAGCACAGCTCGGAGAGGCGTCGGCAGGGACCGCGCTCCGCTATTTGTATCCTGCTGACATCACCCGCCCCTCCTGCCGCCGGGCAGCGGGGGGATGCTGCCGGGGGGGACCGGCCGGACACCCCGCCCACTGCCCCTACCTGCACACACCCCCCGGCACACAGGGAGCACTGGGCTCCCCCGGAGACCCCTGGGAGCCCCCGACACCGGCCCCACTGCTCTGCCCCGTCCCTGGGGGTGCGAGGGGAGGAAGTGGGGCGGACGGGTGGTGAACCCCCTATCAGGGTGTAGTGCCACCCAGAGGGGGCCCGGATGGACAGACCGACAGCCTAGGCTGACGCCACGAAGGGAAAGAAAGGAACCTTCATGGCATCACTTGACCCCCGTGAGCCAAACCCCATGCCAGGTAGCAGTGGGCCCCAAATCGGACTTGAGCACCCCAAACGGACCCTGATGATGCCCTGACCCACCCCCTGGCAAGAGCACCAGACTCAGGCCTCCATGTGGGGCCAGACTCCCATCCGGAAAGTGAGCAAGGAAGGGCCCTGGAGAGGGGCTCATGTGGGGGCACCCCTGCCCTGAGTGTGCTTGTACTGACCCAGCACCCAAACCCTCTTTCCGACATGGGGGCTGAGCACTGGCCAGGGTCTGGGTGCTTCTGGAGTGCTGCTGAGTGACCCCGAGCAGGTGCTGGGTCCGAGCCCCAGTGACGGTGACGTCAGCCCCTGTCCTCGCTCCGGCACATTCCCAAAGCAGCAGGCACTCAACCAAAATAGCCTTCCCAGCTCATACTCGTGGGGTGTGGGACACACAACGTGGTATTTATAGTGGGGGAGGCACTCTGTTAACCCTTCTTGCTCCAGGCGTGTGGAGAGCACAGCTGGATGGTGACCCTGCCTGGAGCAGCCCTAGCCCCTCTCTGATCCCTATCACCCTAAAGGCAGAACATGGTCCACACGTTATCCAAAGGCACGGCAGGCTCTGCCCTGTCTCCTCAGTCTCCCCCTTGGCCAGGAAGTACACTGGGGATCAGAAAGCCCAGCCCAGCTCACCAAAACCTCCCAGAATGGGGAATTTCTAAGTCCATCTGAAAACCCCCACTACAGCTTCCTGAACAAGCGGCAGGGCAGGGCAGGGACCCTCAGGGCCTTGCACAAACCCATGACAGCTGAAAAGGACCTCCTGAGGGAAGGCACCTGTGCTGGGGGAAACCCTCATGAGGGCTCCCCTTGCCTGGGCAGCACCCTCTCCTCCCCAGACTCCCCAGCACACCTGGTGACCCCAGCTCTGCCCAAGCCGGGCTGTTTTGGCTGACGTCAGCTGGCTCAGCCCCAGTGCCTTTGTCCCTGAAGGCCCTGGTGGAGGGGACCGCCGTGCCACTGGGCACAGGGTGACTCAGCAGCAGGACAGCACTCAGCCCTGCCTGGCCCTGCACCTCCCAGCCTTCTGTCCTGGCTGCAACACAGAACCCAAGCAGTGCCATGGCTCACCCATGGCAGCATCAGCATCAGGCAAAGGCTCGGGCTTGTTCATGGAAGCATTCTCCACTGCCCCGGCTCTGGGAGGAACTCCCCCCTGCTGCCTCCCTGCTCCACGTCACTTGGGCAGCCAGCTAAAGTCTGGGTCCCACACACACGCAGGTGGGCAGATGCTCAGTGCCCTGCATCCATTGTGCTCCTCCAAGCCCCCATCCCTGGAGCCTCTCCCAGCCACCCAATTGCAGGGTGATGTAGTGTCTTCCCAGAGAGTACAAGCTGCCTGGAGGAGCCTGCCTTTAAAAGGGAAGGTATTTCCAGATGAGGTTGTTTCATCCCAGCTCAGGGAGAGAATGGAAGAAAGGGGGGGCTTGCGGGGGGAGAGTAGATGGAAAAACAGACAGCATCCTTCCTCCTTCTGGCCCCGTTCCGAGTATGCCCTGCACATCCCAGAGCCCGCACGTGTGCCCTGCCCGTGCCGGCAAGCCGGGCCTTAGCTGGTGTGCAGAGGGCCAGGTGGGTGTCCTGTCAGGGGGACTCAGGGCATCTGGGACAGCACACCACCAGGAACAGAGCTCAGCCCTCCCTTTCCATGACCCCACCCCACTGCTGGGCCAGTTGGGACTGTGGGGAGGATGGACTCCTCAGGGATACTGTGGCCAGAAGTGCCTGGCACCCTGCCCTGGTAGGTTTCAGGTAGGTTGATGCAACTCCATGGGTAGCCCTTGTTCCCATCCTCATCCCACAGAGCAAGTGGGGCAGGGTTGGGGTGCCCCAGGGAGGGGAAATGCACTCTTGGGCAGTGCTGCTTGGAGGGGAAGCAGCTCAGAGGGGTTAACTAGGAGTATCCTCCTGACCCTGCTCTAGGGCAGACTGTGTGAAGTGGCCTTTCCTTAGCTGTGGTGACAGCCTTCCGGTATGGCTCTGGGCAAGCAGGGGCCCCACGTCTTGCAGGGGGTGGACGAGCCTCTTAGGAAATCCCCATCTGCTTGGGGAACGCAGCATGCCAGGAAGGATGGATGAAGAGCAGGACCCAGAGACCCTGCCTGAGTCCCATGGACAAGATGCAAACACTCTGTGCCAACTAAAGACCCAGAGGCTGCAGAGAGTGAGGAGGCTGTGGAGGCCAGAAGTGCAGGGCTGCCTCCTGTCCTGTCCTGTCCTGTCCAGCCCAGTGCAGCCTCTCCACAGCTCCATCCCAGGCCGGGCTGACCCAGACCAGCGGAGCCTGGGAAGTGGCTCCTGAACCCCCGCACTGGCCTGGTCCCAGTTTCCATCAAGTCTTGGACGAGACTGCTGCCGGGAAGGCGTTTGGAGCTGGAATGTCAAACAACTCCCTCTGGTCATGACATCCCTGTGAGCAAAGCCAGCTGCATCCTGCAGCCGCCCCTCCTTCCTGGCCCTCCCTCCCTGCCATTCCCCCAGGATTTAAACCCAGCACAGCCTCCTTGGGCTGTGGGTGTCTTGGGGCTTGAAGCTAGACAGGATGTGGGGACAGGGTGCTGGCCCTTCCTTGTCCCTATGCCCTGCCATCAGGACCCAATGCCCGCTTATGCCTGGCCTTAGCTCAAGGCTGAGTTGAGGAATGGGAATGAGAATGAAGCAGCGGGGGTGTCCATTCCCCTCCCTCCTGACCCCTGGCTGTCTTCCTTCATCCCGCTCCTTTTACAGCCATGAGCCTCCCAGGCGCCTTTACCCTAAGAGGGAAGGACTGTGTGGCCCATTCCCCAGTGCTGACGGATCCATGGTGCGTGCTATTGTCTAAATAGGAGGTGGCTCTCCCTCCCTGCCTGGACCAAGGCCCAGCCTGGCCTGCTGGGGTCCCAGGAGCTGGTGGGTAAAGCCTCCAGTCCCCCCATGCCCGCTGTTCATCCCAGCTGCCCCCATGCCTTTGCCCATTCCAGAGGACCAGGGGTGCACAGACTGTCCTTTTGCTCCTGGTCCCCACCCCACATCCCCAGGTGGTGGGGATGCTGAGGACACTGTCCTGTCTGTGAGTGGCACAGAATGCTGAGGGTGCCTGGATGCCCCCACAGCAAGCATGGATGCCAGGGGTGTCCAGATGCAACCTGTATAGATGCTGGGAGGTGTTTCCTCACCTCCCTTAGTCTTTGTATGTCCTCTGGGCGAGTTGTTGCCTCCAAGTTTCACGAGCATTCTGGGGGTGAGCTGTAGATGATGGGGAAGACCAGCCACTTCCATGTCCCTGTGGTCACTTGACGCACACACCTGCCCCATCACTCATCCATGGGGACGCTGGGGATGTTCCCCCATCCCTGCTGCCTAGGGGCAGGCTAAAGGGTGCCCTGCCCTCATGGTCCGTGGTGACATTCACCTGCCCAGTGGCACGGAGATACTGAAGCTGCCCAGCTGCCCCTGTGATCCACGTGGCCGTGGGGATGACGGAGAGGCTGAGTGGTCCGTGAGGAAGCTGCAGGCCTCGATAGCATCACCCATGCCAGTGAGCTGAGGCAGCGTTACCGCTGCATCGCTGGTGGCTCACGTAAGGCATGGCGGCCGCTCACCCAGCCTCCAGCAATTCCTGGGCGCTGATTTCACTTTCCCATGCTCAGACACGTGGGCCGGGATGCGGGGGACCGCCTCGATGGATGCCATCCCTTTGCTCATCCTGGCAGGGCTGGCAAGGGGGGGTCCAGGCAGCCTGGCAGGCAGTGGGAGAAGGGGGTGGCACTTCCTGGATCTCTGCTGTGTTTACAGTCTTTGTCCTGGGCCATCTTTCCATTAACCCCTTCCAGCAGGGAGGGCTAAGCACTGCCTGCCCATCCCCAGAGCCTACTGCCAGCAGGGAACACTTTTACAAAGCCTGCCCAGAAGCCCACCTGGGCTCACAGGGGACATAGAAGGACCACGGTGCCCTGTCCCTTCCCTGCCAGGCACCCCTGGGCACACATGAGCCCAGCAGCAGGGTGCATGCATGCCGAGGAGGAGCTGATGCCGTTTTGGAAGGGCTGCCTGTGGCTCCCCGCTGCACTGGATGATCCGTGGGGCAGCACGGGATGGGGGACAGGAGCACTGTCTTCCCAGGAGCACGGTGATGGGGTAGGGGGCAACCACAGCAGGTGCTGTGCAGCCCCTGGCACCCAGCCAGGGGTGAGTCAGAGCCCACCCGGATATAGCCATCAGGAGCTTTTTCGGGAAGTCCCGCTGTGCCGGGAATAGCCGTGGCACGCCAAGGCACTGCCCTTTGCTCACAGCCTCACAGCGGCAGGGCCAGAGGAAGGCCACACCCGGCCCTGCCACTCAGTGCTGCTCTGACACCCCCCGAGCAGGGCACGCCCTGTCCCTGCACACACCCACGCCGGGAGCCATCCCTGAGCACCCACGGGGTACCCATCCTCTCTGGGCATCCACCAGCTGGGGAGCCAGGGCCTCTAAATGTCCTCAGATGTCCCTCAGGCACAGCCTGGGAGCCACTCAAGCACCTGGCCCTGAGCTGGTTCGGCAGCAGGGGGGTGATGCTGGCAGGAGGAGCGTGGGGATGGCTGCCTGGCGTACAAGTCCCTTTGACACATGTATCCAGCTCTGCGCTGGAGTGCTGGGTGCTCCCAGCCTGATTTCCACCTGGCCTGGCCCTGTGTTGTGCTGTGGTTGACATGGAGACCCTCCAGCTGTCTGCTTGCAGGGTGCCAGGCAGTGGGAGTGCTCGTTCCCATTTGGTGCTGGGGAGAGGCAGGTGTTGGGGGCTGGGAGCATAAATCCGAGCTGTCAGGAGCTCTCAGCATGACAGGTCACAGGGTCAGGGGCAGCAGGACCACCAGTTTCCAGTCCTCAGAACACGGAGAGCGTCTCCAGCTAACAGGGTGCTCACACGGGTGACTCAGGAGCTGGGAATCCAGCTGGCACCCAACACCTGGGCCCCATGCAGCACTCACAGGCTGCCACGTCCATCTCCCAGGGCCACATACCCATTGCTAGGAAGAAAGGATCCTGCTGGGAAATGATGCACGAAGACTGATGGAAACCCAAAACCTTGCTGGCTGCATCCAGCCCATGAAGGGAACCCAGACAAGGGCGGGGGGCACCCTAATCCATGCAAGGCCAAGGGGTCCTATCCCTTGGGAGTGCCCCTGGGGCTGACAGGCAGCTTGGGTGCTGCCCTGCCACCGTGCCAACGCTCAGAACCCAGTGCATCGCTGTCACACAGAGACATTTGGTCTCCCACATGGCACCAAGGGTTTGTGCCTTGTTTCCTGTGAGGGCCAGGTAGTGCCAAGGCAGGGGAGCAACAACGATGCGGGGCAGCAGCTTGGCTGTGACCCACCCCACTCCAAATATACCTACCCTGGGGAAGTGAGTGTGTTCTCCTGTGCACCTGCACCCCTCTGCAGGCAGCCCCTGCTCCCCCAGTTAGCCCCAGAACTGGGGCACACCAGGGCAGGATGGGTGACCATCGTGGAGCCTGTCCCTGCCCCTTGCTGTGTCCCTCTTCCACCCACCCTTAACTCAGCTCTACCCTAGCCTTGTCTGGCTCTGCGCTCGCCTGGCCTGGACCAGGGTGCTGGGGTGAGGGGTGCACGGTGTGGATTGCACAGTGTGGATTGCAGGGTGTGGATTGCGGGGTGCACAGTGTGGATTGCGGGGTGTAGGGTATGGATTGCGGACTGTGGATTGTGGGGTGCAGGGTGCAGATTGCGGGGTGCAAGATGTGGATTGCGGGGTGCAGATTGCGGGGTGTGGATTGCGGGGTGCAGGCTGTGGATTGCGGGGTGTGGATTGCGGGGTGTGGATTGAGGGGTGCAGGTGTGGATTGCAGGGTGCAGAGTGTGGATTGTGGGGTGTAGAGTATGGATTGCGGGGTGTGAATTGAGGGGTGCAGGGTGTGGATTGCAGGGGGTGAATTTTGGGGTGCTGGCTGTGGATTGCGGGGTGCAGGCTGCGGATTGCGGGGTGTGGATTGCGGGGTGCAGATTGCGGGGTGCAGGGTGCGTATTGCGGGGTGTGGATTGCGGAGTGCAGGGTGTGGATTGCGGGGTGCGGGGTGCAGAGGTCGGAGTCCGGGGTGCAGGCCGCGCATTCCTCCGCGCCAGCAGGGGACGCTGGGCGGGCGGGCGCGGCGCGGTGGCGGCCATGCAGGTACCGGGCGGGTGGCGGGCGCGGGACGGGGTCGGGTCGGTGCCCCCGGGACGGGGCCCCCGGTCCCGCGGGGGTCGCGGCGCGGGGCGGGCTCTGCCGGCGCTGTGCGGTGACGGCGGTGCCCGCAGGCGGCGGCGCAGGGCTCGAAGGCGGCGGCGCAGGAGCTGGTGAAGTTCGTGAACCGCAGTCCCTCGCCGTACCACGGTAAGCGCCCGGCCGCTCCCCTCCCCGGCCCTCTTCCCCTTCCACGCGGGCGGCCCTGATGGCGCTTCCCCCCACAGTGGTGGCCGAATGCCGCAGCCGGCTACTGCAGGCCGGCTTCCAGGAGCTGAAGGAGACGGAGCACTGGGACGTGCGGCCGGCGCAGAAGGTGGGCCCGGCTGGGACGGGGCGGCGGGAGCCGGGGTGGACGGGGCACCTCACCCCTGCCCCTCTGCTTCCAGTACTTCATCACCAGGAACTACTCCACCCTCATCGCCTTCGCCGTCGGCGGCCAGTTCCAGCCCGGAAATGGGTTCAGCCTGCTAGGAGCCCACACCGACAGCCCCTGCCTCAGGGTAAGGTCGCCTGGCTGGGTGCTAAGTCTTTCTCTGGATCCTCCAGTTTCATGCCACAAGCAAAAACTATCCTGACTACCCCTGTGCCCTGCAGCATCATTGTTGGCTCCCTACACCTCCCAAATCTGTCACCCAGAGCAGCCCCTGCATTGCTCTGCCTGCTGCTGTCTCCTTTCTGTCCCCAGTCCTGCAAAGCCCCTCACAGCCCCCTGTGCTGGCAGCATCAGCAATGAGGCTCTGGGCAGGAGCTGCCCAGTTCCCCAGCGCTTCATGGTGCCAGCAGTGACAGCTCTGCTGTTGCCCAGGTGAAGCGCCGCTCTAAGCGGGGCCAGGTGGGCGTCGTGCAAGTCGGTGTGGAGACCTATGGAGGGGGCATCTGGAACACCTGGTTCGACCGTGACCTCACCGTGGCCGGGAGGGTGATCATCAAGGTGAGTCTGATTTAGGGCAAGCTGTGTGTTTCTGGCACTGGGTCGCTGCCCCCCACCCAGAGTGGGAGCTGCTGCAGCCTCTCAGCTCTGCAGGCCTGGTGCCAGAAGTCCTGCTTGTGTTTCAGGACCAAGCCACGGGGCGCCTGGAGCAGCGCCTGGTGCGTGTGGAGCGGCCCGTGCTCCGCATTCCTCACCTGGCCATCCACCTGCAGCGCAGCATCAACGAGAGCTTTGGGCCCAACACCGAGCACCACCTGTAAGGCCTGGCTCAGCCCCGACTCCTGGCCAGCCCTTGGGAGGGCTGAGACCCAGCTAGAGCAAAACCCCGCCTTAGCTCTCCCTTTGGCAGCCACTCATTGCAGTGGGGATCTCTGCAGTGGCTTTTAGCCCCATAGAGTCCTTCCAGGGAATGCTTCCAAGCATAGGATTTGGGAAAGGACACTGGGGTGTCCTGAGGTGGCACAAAAGATTTGTACTTAAAACGTGCATTCTTCCTCCATTTGGCATGTCAGTCATGCCCTGGAGGAGTAAGGCAAACACGCCAGGAAGGGTTGGAGTGTGTGACCCAAGCAGGTGAGGTGAGCAAAGTTCTGGGAACTAATGTTGCTGACCCCCACAGGGTTCCCATTCTGGCCACTGCAGTGCAGGAGGAGCTGGAGAAGGAGGTGCTTATGGAGTCCACACCTTGCAGTGCTGCGGCCCAGGTGAGCTGTGTGCCAAGGATCAGCAGGAACATTTGCAAGGACATCACACTTGTCACCTTTGATTTTGAGTCCTCAGGGACCTGCCACCAGGTTCCCCTTCTCCCTGTGGACTGCTGGTAACCTTCCACTCTGCCTCACAGCTGTGTGCCCGGCACATCTGTTCAGCCATCTCTCTCTTCTCACCCTTGCCTGCAGCCAGTGTGGAAGGAGTGCATCTCCCTGAGGAGGCAGGGCAGGGAGGGGGCTGGCACAGGGGCATAGAGCTGTCCTGGCTGAGGTTGGGGCTTGAACATGGGAGATGTTAGTAGGAGAGAGGACTCTGCCAATGTAAGCAGGGTCAGGGACAACTTTGCAAAGGGAAGCCAGGAGTTTCTCCTGCCATCCACTGCCTGCCCTGCCCATAGCTCTGCTTTCTTCCCAGGCAGAGCGGCACAGCCCTGTTCTGCTTTCCCTGATCTGCCCCCAGCTGGGGGTGAAACCAGAGCAGATTGTGGAGCTGGAGCTATGCCTGGCAGATACGCAGCCAGCGGTGAGTAAGGGCAGGAACCTCCCTCCCTGCGCACGGGCTGGCACTACACAGGTGGCACATGTCCTTTGCCTGGGGCGTGCCAGGGCTGGGAGCTGAGTGGAACTAGAGGGAGCTGCTCCTGAGGGGCAGAGATAAGGGTATTGGAATGGGAACCCAGTGGCAGGTACTTTTTGGTGACCCAGAGCTTGTGCCCTACTCCTCTTGGCTCTCTGCAGACGCTGGGTGGTGCCTTTGATGAGTTCATCTTCTCCCCACGTCTGGACAACCTGCACAGCTGCTACTGCGCCTTGCAGGTGAGAGGGGAAAGAACCTGGAGACTGCAGCGTGGCCCCCGTGCACCTCAGCTCAGCTTTGGGCTGGCCAAAGGCTCTGCAGGGAGTTGTGTCCTCATGGAATGGGTCTAGATTGTTGGAGGACCTGAGGTTGGATGCCCCCTTTGCTGGGTGTGTGGGATTCCCAGCAGCTCCCAGGGCTGACTCCTGCTGTCGCTGGGCAATGTCTGTGCCCACAGCTCCCTTCCTTCATGCTTTGGACTCTCCTGGGGGATTTCCTGATGGCTCACTCCTGATATTCCCAGGATGGAGTGGCACTCAGGCTGGTGTCCATTCCCCCCTAATCCTGCAGGCGTTGATTGACTCATGTGCAGCACCCTCGTCCCTCTCCCAGGAGCCCAATGTGCGTCTCATCGCACTCTATGACAACGAGGAGGTCAGTGAGGGGCTCAGCCATGGGGTAGCTGGCACCAGAAGGTGCTCCATGTTCTCTGCTCTTCCCCAGCCATGCCTAGCATTGGAGAGAGCATCCTAGCAGGAGAGAGATTCCACACCCCGGTGGAGGAAGCAGGGATTTGCTCACACCCACATGGAGCATGGCCCAGGCAGGGGTGGGAAGCACTGGTGTGGCAGGAAGCTGCTTTGCTGGCCTTGAGGAGCACCTGTCACTCCTCTGGCCCTGTGGTGCTGCGGGGTTGTGCTGATGGTGTCCTTGGCAGGTAGGGTCAGAGAGTGCCCAGGGCGCAGAGTCCTTGCTAACGGAGCTGGTGCTGCGCCGGATCTCTGCGTCACCCCACAACCTGACAGCCTTCGAGGAGGCAGTGGCCAAGTCCTACATGATCAGTGCTGATATGGCCCACGCTGTGCATCCCAATTATGTGTGAGTAGTCTGAGCCATGCCTCAGGCCTGACAGCCTGCCCTGCTGCCTGTGGGGCGTATCCCCATCACTCCCCAGGTAGTACAGACAGGACAGTCCCTGTTGCAGCAGGGAGGGAAGGCTGTAGTGTGAAACTCTTACTTCTCTTTTGCAGGGACAAGCATGAGGAGAATCATCGCCCAGCCTTCCACAAGGTGAGGGCAGCCCTCTGCTTGGGTATAGGATGGTTGCTGTCTGTCTGTCCTACAGCGCTGCAGCCCAGCATTCAAATTGAAAACGTTTGTCCTGCAATGGGATTTGACTATGCCACATGTCTGATGTTAATCACTTGGGATCCCAGTCTTGTCCATAGAACTCCTCCCTGCTCTGAGCTGGGGCTGTCCCCATGGAAACACTGTCCCCATCCCCATGGGCTCACCCAGGAAAGGGAGAATGGACTGATATGTTGGGGTGGCACGGCATTGCCTGGCCATGGGTGTTTCCAGGGCCATTGACTATTCCTGGGTCCCATCATGGGCCTGCAGTGCCTTCCTTTGTGCAGGGCCCTGTCATCAAAGTGAACAGCAACCAGCGCTACGCCTCCACAGCTGTCACTGAAGCTGTAATCCGGGACATTGCTGCCCGCGTGGGTGTCCCTCTGCAGGTGAGCAGGGCTGGGTGAGTCCTTGAACATCAGGAGTTTGGGCTGCAGCCCTGCCCCTGGCTTCATCACAGGGGGCCTGTGCCAAAGCTCCACCCCTGTTACCACGTCTGACCCCGCTGGGGTCTCTGTGCTGCCTGTTGCTCTGGGGCTCCAGCTCCAGGACTGCCTCAGGGAGCAGGCTGGTGAACAGAATGGAGCCTGGCCTGAGTGTGTCCTACCTCTGGAGCACTCTTTGAGCCCTGGCGTGGGTCAGTGCTGCTTCCCTGCCCCAGGTCGCCTCCCTTCAGGGCTGAGGGCCCGTGTGGGAGGCCATGGGGTAGCATGTGGAGCTGCTGAGGTCTTGCCCCCGTGCAGGAGTTCATGGTACGCAACGACACGCCCTGCGGCACCACCATCGGCCCCATTCTGGCCTCCCGCCTGGGGCTGCGTGTGCTGGACATCGGCTGCCCGCAGCTGGCCATGCATTCCATCCGGGAGATGTGCTGCACCTCGGGGGTGCTTCAGAGCATCACCCTCTTCAAGGTGAGCCCTGTGTCCCCCATCCTGTGCCAAAGCTCTCTCCCTGCTCCTCTCCATCTGCCACATCCCCATGTCCCTGTCCAATCCCTGCTTTGGGGCTGAACCCAGCCATCCCACAGAGCTCCCCAGCTCTCCAGGGCAGCTCAGGTACTGGCTGCTTCCGGAGGTGCCCCCTCATCCCAGCCTTCCCCAGTGGCTGCCATCCCTAAGTAGTTCCTATGGCAACCGGAGCTAGCCTTGAGTCAGCGATGGGTTACTATGGCGACGTGGTCCTGCTCTCTGCAAGTAGCTGCCTACTGTGACACTGTGACAGGGAGCTGCTGCCTGCCCCCACTGCCTGTCCCCCGCCCCGCGCCGCCCCGCTCGGCCCCCCTGGCAGCCTCTCTTCTTACAGGGCTTCTTCGAGCTCCTGCCGACGGTCAGCAGCAGCCTGGTGGTCGACTGAACACGGCAGGGAGGGAGTAGCAGTGGGTTTAGTCCTGGGGCCATTAAAGCAATTCTGTCTCACCAGCGAGTGGTCCATGGCTGTGGCTGGGGCTGATGTACTTGGCTCTCCCTGGGGACTCCATGGCTCCACCTGTGCCCTCCCATGGAAGCGTGAGCGAGACCTATTCACCCATCCACAATCCCTTGTCGAGCTAAGGGGCCGAGCAGGGCTCGGCTCTTGCTCAGGGAGAGCTGGCGGGAGGATGTCCCGTCTCGTGCAGCGCTGGGGCCGCCCCTTTCCCCCGGGACGAGCCTGCCGTGTGCGCAGGGATCTGCCGGCGCCAGGCCTGAAGCTGCTCGCCGGGGCCGGGAAGGGGTCCCTGCCGGGGCCGGGAAGGGGGCCCTGCGGGGCCGGGAAGGGGTCCCTGCGGGGCCGGGAAGGGGGCCCTGCCGGGGCCGGGAAGGGGTCCCTGCCGGGGCCGGGGGCCGCCTTCTGCCCGCGGCCGGTGCCCGGGCGGTGCCGCGGGGCGGGGCACGAGGGTGCGGCTCCGCGCTCGCCGCTCATTGGGCGGCTCCCAGGGGCGTGTCCCTCGCGGGAGCCAGTGCGGCCGCAGGGCTGGGAAGGGGCGAGCGCTGATTGGCGGGGGCGCTGCCGGCGCTGTGGCACACCCCCGGGGGGGCGGGACTCGCCCCCGGGGACGCTGCGATTGGCGCGGCGCTCGGCCGCCTCTCCGCGGAGCGAGGCGCGATTGGCCCCGCTGGACAGCGCGGGGCGGGGGCGCGGCGCGGAGGGCAGCCGCGCGGCTCTCTGATTGGCCGCGGCGCGGAGGGGCGGGGCGCGGCGGCAGCGCGGGCGCGCCATTGGCGGGGCGGCGGCGGCGGGCGGGGCGCGCGGCGCGGCGGGGCGCGGGTTGGCGGCGGCGGCGGGGGCGCGGCCGGCGGGTGCGCCATGGTGCGGCCGTGAGCGGAGCATGGGGCGGCGGCTCCTCCGGGCGCTCCTCTGCCTCCTCCTCCTGGCCGGCCGCGGGCAGCTGCGTGACGGCGTCGCCGCCGCCACCGCCGCACACGGTGAGACCGCGACCCCGGGCAGGGCGGCTTTGCCCCGGGCTGGCGAGGGCCGGAAGGAGATTGCCGGGGAGTGGCGGGGCACGGGACTCCGCGGCCGGTGCGGTCGCCGCCGCTGTAGGGTGCTGTCACGGCGTGCAGCGGCGAGTCCGGCTCCCGGCGGACAGCGGGACAGGGCGGCCTGGGACCGGCACCGCGGGTGCGCCGTTGGCACCGGCGGCGCCCCTCTCCCGGGGCCGCCGGGCCGGTGGGTGTGCTAAACCCGCGGCACCCCGGCTGTAGAGGTGCCGCCCCGCCGGGCCCAAGAGCCAGCAGCTACGGGACGGGAGCAGAACGGCGATGCCGTTCATGCCCTGGGCAAAGCCGGTGCCTGGGGCTGCAGCAGGGATGGGGAGCCCGGGCCAGCGGCCCTAAGCGTGGCTTCCTCCCGGACCATGCCGCCCTTTAGCCGCCCTCCGCCTGTAAGTGCGGCTCGCCCGGGCCCGCTCTGCTCCAGGTCGGTCCGTGCGGCCCGTGCCTGGGGCTCTCGGGGACCCGAGTGTCGCTGTCGGTAGCGGGGCTGCAGCCCACGGCACGGCCCCGGCTCCGCTGACTCACTACCGGGCGCCCGGGGCTGCTGTGCCCCTCGTCCTCCAGCGGCCCGGGAGTGCCGGGATGGATCGGGCTGCACCGCGGGGCCCCGCTGCCCCCGGGAGCCAGCAGGGAATGGTGCCGCGGCCGAGCACCGTCCCGGCCGGGGGAGCCTCCCCGCGCCGGGGCCGCCGCCCCTCCCGGCGGAGCGCGGCGGCTCGGCGGGAGAGAGCGGCGCCGCTCCAGCACCGCGGACAGCGCCGGCCCCGCCGCCCCGGCCCGGCCCCGCTGCCGCCCTCCCTGGGGTCTCCCCGGCGCTGGGGTCCTGTGCCCGCAGCTGCGGGGCCTCCGCCCCGGGGGACGCTGGCCCGAGGGTGCCGGGGTTTCGAGGACCCTCATCCCCACTAGCCCCCTTCCCCCGCGGCGGGCTTGACGGGCCCCTCCCTCCCCTCCCCCCGGTTGTTTTCTCGTTCCTTCCTTGCCATCCGGGGCTGAGTCATCGCCTGCTGCCGTCTCGCTGCTGACGGTCTTGGACCGAAACGGGGGGGGAGAGGAAGGGGGAAGCCGCCCCCTGCCCAAGTGCTGCCCGCCGGAGGGGTTGGAGAGGTACACACCCCACGCCCCCAACACCACTACATCCATGCTTTGGGGTCCGCCTCGCAGGGAGAGTGGATGCCGGTGTCCCTGGGTTGCATCCCTTCCTCGTAGTACCACATGTAGGAGGGCAGCAGATGTGGTTTTGCAGGTCTCTGCTGCCTCAGTCTTACCTTCCTAACTGCCAGCACCCCAAAAAACTCCAGGCCTTCCCCACTCTCCAGAGCCAAAGGCATACTTTCTACACGGCCCCCATCTTGTGTCTGAGGGGCAGAAAAGACTGGCACCGAGCCTCTGCCATGGGCTACAAAGCTGTGTCCCCTCCCACCATTACCACATTGCATCCCTGCGCTGCTTTTCTGGAGCGTAGGGATCCCCCAAGCAGCTGGTGACGAGCAGATTCCATTGGACTCCCCCTTGAATGCTGTGCTGACTGGCCTGTCTGTCTGTCTGTCCCAGGCTGCCTGTTTGACCGAAGGCTGTGCTCCCCCCAGGAGGTGTGTGTGCAGGGTAAGTGGCTGGCAGGGGTGCAGGGATCCCCTCTCCCTTCCCAAGTGTGTGTGAGGGGTACAGGGGTGCCTTGCAGGGGAAGCTGGGGTGCAGTGCAAGGAGGGATGGCAGGAGAAAGGTGGGGCTGTGCCTGGAGATCTCACATCGAGGTGTTTGTTCATCCAGTCCCACTCCCTTCTCTTGCAGATGGGCTGTTTGGGCAATGCCAGGTGGGCTCCGTGCAGGACAGGCCCTACTTTCAGATCACATCTCCTGTGCTCCAGCGTCTGCAGGATGTCTTGCGGCATCTCATGGCACAAGGTGAGTGGGGAAGCATGGGGGAAGTCGCTGTGACCTGCAGGGAGGGGATGTCAGGTACAATTGCCTAGTGGCTCTAGAGCTGTCTGTGGTCCTGCTGGCCCAGGGTGGGCTGAGGAGGAGTGGGATCAAACCCAGGCCATGGGACACGGGGTCAGAATATCAGGACGGCATGCCATGCACTCACACCATGGCTCCCAGGCTGCCTCCATGTCTCACAGCCTCTTCCCATGGCAGGGCTCTCGTGGCAGGATGGCATCACCCAGTATGTGATCTCTCAGGAGATGGAGCGCATCCCCCGCCTCCGCCTGCCACCCTCGCTGGAGCCGGTGCCCAGGGACAGGTAGGACAGCGCCAGCAGAGCTCGCTGGAGCAGCGAGGGCTTTGTCCCCCAAATGGGGTTTAGGGGAGGGACCTGCCCCCTTACCCAGGTGAGTTACCCCAGCGCTGTTTGCCTTCGAGGTTCCTGCCCCGGCGAGCCCCGCTAGCCCCAGACCCCGGCCTGCCAGCAGCTCAGCACTTGGAGCAGCCCCCAGCACTGCTGCTTTCCCCTCTGGTGCAGCGGTACCTGGAGCACGTCCTGCTGCCCTCCCCACCCCAGCTGGGCTACGAGGAGGCTCTGCTCCATCCCTACTCCTACCACAAGGTAAGCTGGGGGATGAGCGCCTTCTCCTGGGCAGAAAAGTAGATATTGGCAGGGAGCTGCTGCACTCCCAGCACCCTCCTGCTGCTGCTGGGGTACCCCCTGCCTCCAGCATGGGGTGCCAGGGGACCTGTGGGTTTGACATATGTTTTGGTTGCAGTTCGGCTATCAGGATGGTGCTCACCAGCATCCCAGCGGCTCAGCCAGGCAGAGCTCTGAGACCTCCTCGCTGCTGGGCCGGGTCCCTGCCCAGACCCTTTTTGGGGCTGGCCCTGTGCCCTCCTATGGCGGGCAGCCAGGAGTGGATGGGGGGCATCTTTTCCAGGACTTGGGCATGCTTTCCCTGCCCAGAGAGAAAGCTGGCCGCCCGGACCCTGCCAGCACCAGGCTTCAGCACAGCCTGCGGCTCCCCAGTGACTACAGAAACATAGAGGAGAGGGAGCAGCAAGCACCCCTGGCTGCCCAGCCACCCTCTGCACAGACGGGTACCTTTTCTCCAGCCAGACACCAACCCTTGTCCCTATCCTGTGCCCACAGCCACGAGTTCCTCGTGGCTCACACTTTCCCTCCTCTTTGGGTTTATGCCCATGGGCAGAATATACCCACAACCCCACCTGCTCCATCTGCTTCATCCCTAGCCCCTGGTCTCCCTGCAGATGCAGAGCATCCAACCTGATGCTACATCCTCTTGCAGATGCTGCCCTGAAGAGACTGGCTTCTCTCCTGGCCAGCTATGGCCTGGGGCTGCCAGAACTGAGTCCTCAGCAGATTAGCAGCCTCTCCACTCTCCTCCAGCTGCTCCAGAGCTCTGGTGAGCTGGGTGCAGGGATGGGACAAGCAGGGACTGGCAGCAGCAGATGCTAGCATGTCCTGTTTCAGGGTAGGGAGTGTTGCCTTTTGGGGTGGGTGCTGCAGGACCTCTGTCTCTCTCCTTTCCAGGTGTTGCTGGCCCTGAAGTGCCCACAGCGAAACGGGTGGGTTTGCAGCAGGGTGATGCTGGAGGAGGTGCCATGGCACAGGTGGGATGAGGGGGAGGAGACATTTCCCCAAGGCTCTCCTCAGAGATTCCAGCTTCTCCCTTTTCCTCCCTTCAGGTGATGGAGGGGGACATGCAGCATGGAGAGGAGCCAGTGCCCCCTTCTTCCACAGCGCCACCCCCCAAAATCCCAGCCAGCAGCTCCCCAGGGGACAGAACGAAGGGCAGGGCAGCATCCTCACCAGCTCCCCCGGCTGAGCCACAGCAGGGACACAGTGGGGATGCACCCAGCCCTGGAAAGAACATTGTGGTGGAGAAGAAGAGCTACACAGAGATGAAGGGCAGTGGGGCACAACAGGGCATGCGGCCTCTAGACGAGTATGGCTACATCGTCACAGACCAGAAGTGAGAGCTGGGGGGCATGCAGGGGTGTGATGGGTCTGTATCCCCCCACCAACAGCTGTCACAGCTTCACATGCTTGACTGAACCTGTTGGGTCTCTGGTAGGGTCGGGTTTCTCTGGGGTCAATTCCCACTGATCCATTCTCTACCCACAGCCCTTGTTCCACCCCAAAGCCTTCCTTTCCCAGCCCACACCAAGGCCAGAGCTCACTGTTGCAGGATGGAAGGCTGGGACTGTGTGTGCACGAATGTCTCTGTGCACACTCGTGTGCAAGGGGGGTCAGCTCACCCCCAGCACCACACATGGCCACACTCTTACCTCCTGCCCAACCTGACACCTGCTCTTGCTGTGTGCTTGGGACTCCCTGAGCCTGCCTGTCCCTGCTCCCTGACTGTGGGGAGCGCAGGGCTGTCCCCTCGCCCCTGCCACCCCCTCCTCACCCTGACACTGTCCCCACAGGCCCCTGGGGCTGGCTGCTGGTGTGCAGCTGCTGGAGCTCCTAGCCAAGCACCTCCACCTCTCCACCGCCAGCTTCATCAACATCAGGTGAGGGAACTGGTGCCATGGGGGCGGGAGGGACTGGGCTGTGCGAGGGTGGGTAGGGGCTCTGCATTTCCAGGCCTCTCACTGTGTCCCCCCTGTCCCTGGCAGCGTTGTTGGTCCTGCACTGACCTTCCGCATCCGGCAGAACCCCCAGAACTTCTCACTGGCAGACGTGGCCAGCCAGACTGGTGAGTTGGGCAGCGTCCCCTGATCTTGCTCCTCTCCTCCCCTCCCGGCTGTGGGGTGCAGGGACCAGGAAGAGAGGGCTCCTACTGTACATCCCCCTGCCTTTGGCTGAAGTGGGGAGCTGTCAGAGCTGTCCCTTGGCTCTGTTTCTGGGGGGCTCTTGTGTGGAGGGAAGCATGCCTCTGACCATCTCTCCCTGTCCACAGAGCAAGTGAAGGGAGAGCTGGAGCACGAGCTGGGCCTGAAGATTGTGCAAACAGGAGTGGGAGAGGTAGGAGTGAGCAAGGATTCCGTCCCTTGGGGCTGGGGTGGTCAGGGATAGGGGAGTGGGGATGCTGCCACTGGGTACATGCCAGGAGCCCCAGCCCTGGGGTACAAGGGCCTTTGTGAGTGAGCTGTCCCTGCAGGTCTGTGGGGCAGCTGGGGAGTAGAGGAGACTGGGCAGTGTTTGGGATGCTGTGCTGGAGATAGACTCCAGTCCTGTGTTGGAGGACTCCTGTTGGAGACTGCTCCAGTCCTGTGTGTCCATCATCCCCCTCCACTGCCTGGCAGCACAATCCTGCCCAGGGCTCTTGGCTCTTTTAAAAACAAAAGCTCCACAGTGTTTGAAGGTGGTTTGAGAGGGATTCCCAGAGGCTTTTCTTCCCCCCAAGACCAGGGGGCTGCAGGCTGTATCCCTCAAGGCTCATCCTCACCCTTGCCTCCCTCCAGCCTGCACACCCATCTTGGCTGTGGCCAGGGCACCTGAGCACTGGGATGTTCCCAGAGCACCCCACAAACCATAGCTAGGCAGGCAAAATGCCATCATATCCCCAGAGAATGGCAGAGCAGCTGGAGGCAGGGATGGAACAGCAACCATCTGTTTGGAGAGGGGCTGCCCCTCCCCATGCTCCTCTGGGGAGCCACAGGAGCAGTCTCCTGGGGCAGGGAACAGGGGCTGGAGATAGGGACCAAGCCTGGCTCCCGTGTTTGCAGCCTGAGGAGGAAACATGGTGTAGCACATCCCTAGCCCAGTGTCCCCATTTCTCACTTCTTATCATGTGGCTGTAGTTGTGAGCAGGGAGGAAGGAAGGAACTTGGGAGGAGGCCATGAAGAAGGGGTGGCCTGGCCACTGAGGCAACCTGTGTCTATCAGCAGTATGCAGAGTGTGTCTATGGCAATGCCTTTTGATGAGGCAGGTGGCAGGAGCTGGGGTAGATGTCAGAGAGGACAAAGATGGAGCTCAGAGGAAGCTTTGCAAGCCCACTGCTGCACTGACCTTCCCAGTTCCAACCAGCTTGTGCTTTTCCTTCATTCCCTCCCTGCTCTGGACTTGGTGGGACTGGTGTAAGATTTGAGGAAGAGGCATGTAGGGAGCAGGGAGACAGCAGGGCCTGGGCAGGCCTTGGGAGAGAAATCCCTTCTGGCTCTGCTGACACCTCCAGGGGCTGCTCCTGCTTGGGTGCCCCGGGGAGCTGGGAGGTGCTGGGCCTGGTGGGTGCCCTGGCTGCAGGACTGGCTGGACCCTGATGGGTGCTGGGAGGCAGCTGGCAGCAGGGACACCCAGGCTGGGGACATCCCCAGGCGATGACGATGATGATGATGTAGTTGATGATGGTGCAGTGTTCCCTCGGTAACCTCATCAGGCTCATAGCCAATGGCAGGCTGTGGCAGTGAGGTAATGCAGGGCTCTGGCAGCTCATTGGGCACAGGATGTTTGAACTGGTGATGCCCCAGTATCCCTGTGATGCCCTAGCTGGACTTAGGCAGTCATGGCGTTGACAGGAAGGTCTTGTCCAGCAAGGCCTGAGCAACATCCTGTGCCAGCATGGGACTGGAATGGATTGGGGTGTCTCCCACAATCACAGGGAAGGAGCCCTAGAGACACGTCCTGCAAGGTGGCAGGGGCTGCTCTGTGTCCTAAGTGAGGAGGGCAACAGGGACGACTTGTCCCCTAGCTGCTACAGCTGGGATGGTACCAGCAGTGCTGGCATATTGCCCAGCCTGCCTCCCTCAGTGTTCTGCTGTGGAGCAGTGGCTGCAGGGGAGAGCCAGCCTCAGTTGGGAAAGTCCCCTGGGAGTGGCACACCCAGTGCTGCAGTTGCCTATCCTGCACCATTAATCCCTTGGGCTGAATTCAGCCCTTGTTGATCTCCAGCTGGGCAGAAGGAGGTCGTGGAAGCAGAGTTCTAAGGGGCTACTGCCTGCTTGTAGAAGGGCAGTCCAGGCTGGGTTTGCCTCAGGCAGCAGCCCTGAGTGCTGGAAGCAGGAATTCACTGCTACCTGGGCTTGGCCAAGCTCCCCCAGCTCCAGGGACACCATTGTAGCGGGTGACAGATAGGTGGGTGCACTCTGCCTCACCCCAGTGACACCAGCTCTGCCCCAGCTGAGGCTGCTGGGAGAATCAGCACCCTCAGGAAGGGGAAGGAAGAGCCCTCGCTCTGTTTGAACCCCCAGCAACCCCAAATGTGCAGCAGAATAGGGTCTCTGCCCCCCGGCCCCATGCTAGCTAACCCTTGCTTGGCTTGGTCCCCAGCGAAATGAGGCTGCTGCCTACTCACGCCCGTCCCGCTTCGGGGACGGCTTCCACTCGGTGCTGCTGACCTTCATCGCCCTGGCCTGCGTGGCCGTCATCGCCATCGCCGTGTCTGCGGCCCTCTGCCTCCGGCGGCACGCCAAGCAGCGGGAGAAGGAGCGCCTGGCTGCCCTGGGGCCTGAGGGCGCTGCTGACACCACCTTCGAGTACCAGGTAGGGCCCCGCGGGACGTGGCACCCCGCAGGATGCGTCGCTGCCGCGTGCCAGTGTCGCTCGGGGCGCACGGAGCCGCCCTATGGCGGCGCGGTGGCCGAGGGACGGGGCTCTGCTGGCCTTCCCCAGGAGCTGTGCCGCCAGCACATGGCCGCCAAGTCTCTCTTTGGCCGCGCTGACGCACCGGCGGCACCAGCGGAGACTTCGAGGGTCAGCAGCGTCTCGTCCCAGTTCAGCGACGCGCCGCAGCCCAGCCCCAGCTCCCACAGCAGCACTCCCTCCTGGTGCGAGGAGCCCGTCCAGTCCAACATGGACATCTCCACCGGACACATGATCCTGGTGAGCCAGCCTGGGGGAGGGCTGCCAGCCCCCTCCCCAGCCCTGCATCTGCCCCTCTGCTGCTGGGCTGACTGCCGCCCCTCTGCCCCAGGCCTACATGGAGGATCACCTCCGCAACCGGGACCGGCTGGCCAAGGAGTGGCAGGCGCTCTGTGCCTACCAGGCTGAGCCCAGCATCTGCTCCATTGCCCAGAGTGAAGCCAACCTGAAGAAGAACCGCAACCCTGACTATGTGCCCTGTGAGCATCCCAGCCACCCTGCCCCAGGGATCAGCCTCAGGGACCAGCTGTCCTGCTAGAGCAGGGTGTGGGGCGTGGGGATGCCCAGGGCCATGACTGGTCGCAGCATTAGTGTGCCTGCAGCTCCTCTGGCCACTCACCAAGTCTCCTGGCCTGTTTCCCCAGATGATCACGTGCGGATCAAGCTGAAAGCAGAGAGCAACCCATCCCGCAGTGACTTCATCAATGCCAGTCCAATCGTGAGTGATCACTGGGGGCTCCTGCCCTGCCACCCTGCTCCTTGATGTGCCCAGCCCAGGTGAGGCTTTCACTCTGGGATGGAGCTGGACTGAGGTTACATCCCTCAGGGCTACAGATGTGAGCTTTGTGCCTGCCCCATTCCTCAAGCAATTGTTAAATCCCATTTTCATCCTGGCTGGGGCACCTGAATCTCCCTTCCAACCTTCCTATCACCCCTGGAGTATCCCCCTAGTCCTTCAAGTGTCACCAACCCCTGGCCGAAGAGCGTGAATCTGATACCCCTTTCCTGCTCCAGATTGAGCATGACCCACGGATGCCAGCGTACATTGCCACGCAGGGGCCGCTGTCCCACACTATTGCTGACTTCTGGCAGGTGAGTGTCATGCAGCTGTGCCAGCGCATTGGGGTCCCTTTTTGTGCTGCCCACAAATGGGTCACAGGGGCTTTACTGCCCTCCCACCTGGGCTGTCCCCCAGCAGTGAAGCCCCCCTTGCCTTGCCCGCAGATGGTGTGGGAACATGGCTGCACTGTCATTGTCATGCTGAGCCCCCTGGCCGAGGACAGTGTCAAGCAGTGTGACCGCTACTGGCCAGATGAAGGCTCCTCTCTTTACCACATTTATGAGGCAAGTGTGGCAGGTGGCCTGGGGCATGCAGCATCCTCCAGCCCCTGTCCCCCGAGCATCAGTGCAGCACTGGCCTGGCACTGGTGCCCACGGTCTGCCTCACTTGGGCAGGTGAACCTGGTGTCAGAGCACATCTGGTGCGAGGATTTCCTGGTGCGCAGCTTCTACCTGAAAAACGTGCAGTCGCAGGAGACCCGCACCCTGACGCAGTTCCACTTCCTCAGCTGGCCTGCCGAGGGCATCCCCACCACCACCCGGCCCCTCCTCGACTTCCGCAGGTGAGTGCCCACCTGGCACCGTGCCAGCCCTTGGGGAGCCAGCGGTGATCCCAAATGCAGGCCACTGATGGGTGAGGTGAGGACATCGCTGCCACGGTGATATGAGGGTTGGGACCATGGCATGGACCAGGTGCAGGGACTAGGAGCTGCCATGGATGGGAGGGAGCAGAAAATACAGGTTTTGGCCAACTTGAGATGAGGCTCAAGAGAGTTTGGTGGGCAAGAAACCTCTGGCTGACATTGCCAGGGCTCTCCAGCCTTCACAGTGAAGGTGGGAAAAATGCTCTTCCCCTGAGCTGGCATGGAAGGCAGCATTGACTGGCACCTTCCCCAGCCATGGGTGCAAGAAGAAATCCCCAGAGCCAGCCTTAAACTGGCTGTGACCCATTGCTCCCAATGCCCTATAGCCAGTGGTGGACCCCCAGTTAGCCCAGGGCAAGAGTGGCAGGACTGGGACTGCTCCCAGGAGACTTGCCTGCCCAGGTCTTTAAGTCCCTGGAGGTGGTGGGCTCTTGCCAGGCACAGGCTGCTCACTATCCCTGGGTTGTGTGGGGCAAGGGACCCAGCCTAGGGCAGCAGGGGGGTCTCTGAGCATGTTGCCCTCCTCTCAGTCCCGCTCACGCTCTCTCTCTCTCTGTCTGTCTGTCTCTGTCTCTCTCTCGCAGCTGCCGGCGTCATTTTTGTGATTTGCAGCTAGTAATCTGGCTCCAGTTGCATAGTCACAAAAGTGATCGTTGGCAGCCGTGCCTGCTGCATGGAGCATGCCAGGAGCCCCACCGGCGCCTGGCCCCCAGCTTCACGCCCCACCGGACCAGAGCCGCTCCCTGGGGGTCCTGCCACTGCTCCCCTCCCCAGGCTGGGCACCTGAGGAACTGAACTCCTTTCCCTGCCCTGGCCACTTTCCACTCGTGGTCCCCATCCCATGTCCAGCACCATTGTGGAGGCAGTAGGAGCCATGAGCGGGACCCCCAGGGCCACATCATGGTGTGCTGCTGCCCTGCCCCACTGAGCACAGCAAGGGACACCTAGCACAGCCTTGACCCTGGCACAGCAGGGCACTGATCTGTTCCCTCTTATCCTTGCAGGAAGGTGAACAAGTGCTACCGGGGTCGCTCCTGCCCTATTATCGTGCACTGCAGGTACTGCGGGGGATGGAGGGGCATTTGGGCCTGAGGGTGACTGAAGGGGGGGACCTGCTGCCCGGGCCCAGTCCCATTGGAAGCAGCTCCCCTGGACCAAGCATCTGTGTTTTGCAGTGACGGTGCAGGCAGGACTGGAACGTACATCCTTGTCGACATGGTCCTGAACCGAATGGCCAAAGGTAGGTGCAGGGAGGCACCATTTCTGCCCTGTCCGTGAGCTTGGCCTGTGAGCTCCCCTCCTAGCAGCCCTCTCTCCCTCTGCCCCAGGGGTGAAGGAGATAGACATAGCTGCTACGCTGGAGCATATCCGAGATCAGCGGCCTGGTATGGTGCAGACCAAGGTACGCCCCAAACTGGGGATCTCTCCCTCCACAGGAGCATACACAACCCCTGGGGCTGAGGTGGCAGGGACTTACGTCTCCTGCTGTGCTCCTGCAGGACCAGTTTGAGTTTGCACTGACGGCTGTGGCCGAGGAAGTGAACGCCATCCTGAAGGCACTGCCGCAGTGATGGCAAGGAGCCCTCCCTGCCCCTCGTGTCTGCTCCCAGCCCTGCGCTTCGCACTCTCCTCACCGGCCTCTGGGGCTGCTCTCCCTGTGAAATGGTGTCTGTGCTTCTGGCTCTGCTCCCCTGCCCCCAGGCACCCCTTCCCATCTCCCCAAGGACACTGACCTCAGGCTCTCTGTGTGCAGGAACCCCATCACACCCACTGTCACCTCAGAGGGGACAGGACTTGTGGCCCTTAAGCCCTGTGGAGAGGGACACCAGGTGGTGCTGCTGGGAACTGGCAGGGGGACTCCCCAACCTGTCAGTTCGGTGTTAGCCCTCTTCCTGTACCCATGTGGGGGGCAGAAGTGGGGGCAGGGGTCCTCCACAGTTAGGGGGAGCATGGGGTGCAGGGGAGCCTGGCCCAGCCCCACTCCAGGTCCCCTTTGTGTGCTCCCTGCCTAGTCACTCAAGCAGAAGAAAATTTCTAGAGAACTATAATTTTGTATCTTGATGTGAATAAAGTTACTGTGTCAGGTTCGTGCAGCTGCAGCCAGGCCTGGCCTCTGACTGTGTGTACTGGGACGGCACAGGGAGGAAATGTGGTGTTTGTCCATCTCTCTCCCTGCACTTTGCAACTGCCAGACAAGTAGGGCTCACGTGCAGGCAAAGATGAGAACCCTGCATCCCCAGCCAGAAAGTCCCCACAGGCAGAAGCTACTGCAAACAGGTTTATTGACAGCTGTTAGCAGAAGGGAGGTAGAGAGGGGGGGCTACAGCGAGGAGGGGGGCAGAGCCCAGCCCTGCTGGCTGAGCCCAGCCATGCTGCCCCTCGCTGCATACAGCCAGCAGCCTAATCTACAGCAACCCCCATCACCACCCTCTCCACCACCCTGTGGTGCCCAGGGCCTCTCCCCCCAGCCCCAGGCGTTGCTCGGCCACAAGCCCTGTCATGCCCCCCCTCACCGCATCCCACGGAGCCAGAGGGTGCTGGGGAAGGGGGTGGCAGGGGGTGGCCGTGCAGGGAGAAAGCGGAGTCCTGGCTGGGAGAACCTTCGTGGGCGAGTGGGCGTGCGCGGTCCCCGGGCGCAGCAGCCTCAGAACACACCTGGGGAGACAAGCGGAGGGGGGTACACAACAGCACCTGTGAAATCCTCCTCGGCCAAGGGCTGGGGAGAGGCAGGGATGGAAGGAGTAAAGTCCCAGGCAGAGGAGGAAGACAGCCAAGGCAGAACTACGGGCAATGAAGAGGGTAGGAACAGTTGTGAACATCACGGAGGGTCACTGCTGCTGTGGGAAGCAAGGGGGGACAGTGCCCTGGAGGGTGTGCAAGGCGTACGGAAGGGAGTGACCAGGCAGAGTCTGCAAGGAGACAGAGGAGGAGGGAGTACAGGCAGGAGCAACAGCATCCAGAGGGATAAGACAAGACACAAGGCACCAAGCAGAGGCTATGTGCACAGCCCTCCTTGCAAGGAGGGGAGCTCAACTCGGCACTCCCTGCAGCCTGGGCAAGGGCAAGCTGCAGCCAGGGAGGCACCTGCTGGAGACCCTGCCACCTGGAGGGCTGGCAGGGAGAGAGGGGCAGGCACAGCCAGAGCATGTCTGCCCACAGGCCCCCCACGCTTCCAGCAGCTAGGGCAGGGAGCTGCCCCTCTTCCTGGGACCCCATCAAGGGGGCTCCTCTTCAAGCCACTACCTCCAAGTCTGGGAGCCTCCAACGCTGGGATGCCACTAGCCATCCGCTCACCTGAGCAAGGAGGCAGGGCAGAAGACACCCCCCTCCCTTGCTAGGGGAGGCAGGAGCTGAGTTCCAAGCAGTGAGACTCCAGCCCTGCTTTCCTCTCCCTGGCCCACGCTCAGAGAAGGGGGCAGTGCCACAGCTTCACTTTGGGGGCAGGTTCGTGCCCCTCTGTAGCAGAACTGCTGGCCCCCAGTGGCTCCTGCTCCAGCCTCCCCAGGGCACCACGGGCTCTGCGGGTGGAGGACGGGCTGCTGTGGCTGCCCCCCGCTGCCGACAGGGAGCCGGGGCTGTGCCCACCTGCTTGGTGGTGCCCCGCAGCTTCCATCTCAGAGAGGCTGTAGGCCATGGCCAGCTGCAAGTCCTCATCCTCATCCTCGCTATCCGTGTAGAGGCAGACAGGTGAGGAGCTGGAGGTGTGGTGTGGGGCCGGCGCTGGCGGGGAGGGGGGCCGTGGCCTGGGGAAGACTTGCTGCTCCCGCCGGCTCAGCTCCAGCCCCAGCGCCATGTCATCAGGAACACCTGTGGGGACAGGGGCAGGCGTCCACTCCAGCTCCCCAAAGCTGGTGTGGGGCCCTGGCACCTCCAGCCCACCCCACCAATCCTTCAGAGCAGAGCAGAGCTCCAAACCAGGGCCAACCCTGGTCCAAAACAAAGTCTGGATGCAGCATCTCCCAGACACCCCAAACGGAAAGGACACAGATCTCAACACCTCAGTCTGCAGTGCCCCTTCTCACCATCGATGTGGATCGACTTCAGCTCCCCATCCTCCTCCACTTCCACCCGTTCCCGCCCGTTCTCAACAATCCTGCAGACAGACAAACAGATGGTCAAGGGCCATGCAGCCAGTGCCCCACAGCAGGAAGCTGCAGGGTCAGAGCCTGCTGATGGAGGGAAGTCAGTGGGAGCAAGGCGGGCTGGCAGTGCCCTCACCTCTTGGTGGTGATGCGCCTGCCGTTAACAAAGGTGGTGGAGGTGGAAACAGAGCGGAAGCCCAGTCCTCCATCTGCACCAGAGCTGAAGGATGAGGCGAAGAAATCTAGAGAAAGGACCAACAAGGTTGGTGCCAGGGTGGGTGGCAAGAGGGCAGGAGACAGACTCTGCACAGGGGAACATGGTGCGCTAGGACTCCCCTGTTGGGAGGAATGGCAGCATCTCCTACCTGAGGATCCTGGGAAGGGGGAAAAGAAGTGGCCTCCCCCATGGTGCCGGGGGCCAGGTCCTCGCAGCTCAGAGAAGGGCATCATGTCATCTGAAAGGCAGGGCCCCCCATCACCATTACCCCATCAGTTTGGTGAACCAGAAACAAGGCACTGATGTGGGGACCCTCTGCCAGGGCCAGCCATGAGCTCTATCCCCAAGCTCAGCAGCTGCCCCACAGACAGAGAGATGCCCAAGAGCCAGCCTCCCCTGCCCCACACGCACCAAAGAACTCAGCAAAGGGGTCTCGTCCACCAAAGAACTCCCGGAAGACGTCGTGAGCGCTGCGGAAGGTGAAGGTGAATTCGGGAGCCCCAGCACTGGCCCTGGAGCCACCTGGTCCTGCTGGAGGGAAGACACTCAGTGTTAAATGGAGCCCTGTGACATCTCCCCTAAAGGGTGGGGAGCCCTGGTGGCACTGACCCACCCTGGGTTTTCAGACAGGGATGTATCCAGAGCTGCACTAACCCCACGGCCCTGCTCACCTGCTCCCATGAGTCCATCCTTGCCATAGCGGTCATAGATGTCACGCTTCTGCTCTGGAAGAAGAAAGGAGGCTGCCAGCTGGGGACAGGAGCACTGACACTTCTCCCAACTAAGGGAGGTGCAGAACAGCAGGGAGCAAGAGGAGGTGGTTGGCACAAAACGCTGCCACCCCAGCACTGAACCCAAACCCAAGTAAGACCACTGGGCAAGAATGCAAAAGCTTCAGGCCCACTGGGGAGAGCCCATTGTGGATGTCAACAGCTCAGCATCTCTTCCCAAGGGCTGTTTTGGGAGACATGAGGAAGTAACCAAGCCCCAAAGGCTGTGTGGTAAAGCTGCAGGGACTCACTGCCTCCTGGGGACAGCCAGGGATGCAACCTGGGTGAGCCCAGAAGCAGGACATCCCAGTGTGAACAGTCCCAAGGGTGGACACACACACACACAAGACATCACTGTGGCCTCTTACTGTCCGACAGCACTTCGTACGCCTCAGCAATCTCCTTGAACCTCTGTTCAGCATACTCCTTGTTGTCTGGGTTTTTATCCGGGTGCCATTTCAGCGCAGCCTTCCTGTACCTGCACAGAGGGGCAGTGATGGGCACACAGCAACTCCCACCCGAGCATGCAGCTCCCAGCCTGTGGGCAGGGGCACCCCAAGCCCGCTTCACCCAGCACCCTACAGCCTCAGGCACTGAACTGGAGCTCCTGGACTAGTTCTTCCTTTCAAGAGTATGTGTTTTCATAAATAAATATATACACACACACATATATACAGATATATACATATTTATGCATACACACAGACTAAACAAACAAAACAGAAATTACTCCAGAACTGGAGCACAACCACAGCAGGGCAATGTGTGCCCACCTCAGCTGCCCTCATCAATGGCTCTGGACAATGCTCACGGGTTTGTTCTGGAGCCTTCATGGGCTCCACTGTGAGTGTGAATGTACCAGGGGTTCCTAGGGGCCCCCTGGGGCCAGGAGAGCACCAGCAGCCCCCTCCTCCCCACTGCAGCTAGCTAGGGTTAACCCATGCTTCTCAGCTTTACGCACTCCCTCTTGGGAAGCCCCTCACAGGGACCTCTGCCACCTGTTGGCAAGCCAGCAATCTGCTGGCATTCCCCTCAGGCAATGCCTCACCCCTGTGACAGCAGCAGCACCTGGGCAGGGCACCAGGCAGGAGTTGCAGAGACTCAGGCGGCTCTGTCAGCACCCCATTAGTACCGAGGCACAGCACTCACCTGCCCACAGGGCCCACATCCCTAAAACAAGACACGCTGTTTTTCACTCCAGCCCCCTGACTTTGATGCCAGCAGAGTGCCTGTGCCCCAACCATGTGCCATCCCTGCACCCTCTGGCAGAGAGAGAGGGGGGAGCCTCCAAACACCAGCGAGACTTGCCTCCAGCCCCAGGCCGAAAGCAGGGAGAAAGGAACCAAACCCCACCAAAAGATGCCTTTGTATGGCAGCAAAGCCCAACCCCGCTCTGGCATCCATACAAAGGAAACAAAGCCTGAATTGTCACCTCTGGAGCTGGGCCCTGTCCCCACAGGCCCCGAAGGGAGCCCCTGCCTCGCTGGCACCAGGTGGGGGTGGCTCGGGGAACTCTGCCCTACAGGCAGAGGCACGCTGCCATACACTTACGCCTTCTTGATGTCCTCAGCGGTGGCGTTGCGGCTCACCCCCAGCGCTTCGTAGTAGTCGACCATGACGCGAGCTGTCCCACGGTGTCACTGCAGGGGGAGAAGGATAAGTCAGGGCTCCACAGGCACAGCCTGGTACTGCTGGGTGTGGGACAGCAAGGGCAGGCTGCTCACCCTCTCTAGCGCCCCGGCCACCCCACTGCCTCCCGAGAGCAACCCAGTGCCACGCCGTGCCCAGCTCCCCAGCACCCTGCCCGCTCCTCGGCCACCCGGGAGCACCGACAGCCCCAGCCGGGGGACCCTTTGCTGCTGCCGTGTCACCCGGCTTGCCCAGGCAGGGGGCAGGGGTCCCCGCTTCCCCGGGGCTCAGTGGCGGGGCGGGGGCAGCGGCGGGCGCAGCGCGCTAAGGCGCTTAGCGGCTGGAGCGGATTAAGGGCTCAGCGGGGACCGTCCCCATCCCCGGGCACGCCGGGACGCTTCCACCGGCCGACCCGCTCCAGGCGGGGAGAATGCGGCCGCTGCAGCCCCCCGCGACCCCCCGGGGCACCGTCCCGCCCCCGGGGCACCGTCCCGGCCCCGGTACTCGCCCCCGGCCCGCGGGTCCCAGCTGACGGGAGGGCGGCGCTGGCGCTGGCACCGGCACGGCCGCGGCACTGCTGGCACCGCCCCCCGGCCCGGCCGTAAACACGGCGCTGCCGGGGCCACCCGCCGCTGCTGGAAGTTTCCGCACCCCGCCCCGCCGCCACCGGCGGGCGGCCCTGGGCTGCGGCCAGCGGATCTGGGGCACCGGGAGGGGCGGCGGCGGCAGCGCGGCCAGGGACAGCGCGGGCCCCGCTCCCCCCGCGCGCCGCGGTTCGCCTCTCCCCGGCGGCCCCTCGCGCCCCGCTCCCCTCGGCCCGCCCCGGTGCCCACCTGAGCGCCGCCGCAGAGCCCTCCCCGCCCGCCCGGGCCGCCCGCGGCCGGTGTCGCGCGTCCCCCGCGCCCGGGCCACCGCGGGCCTGAGGCGGCTCCGCTGCTGACGGGCGGCGGCCGCAGCCAACCGCGGCCCCTGACGTCACGCCCTCGCCGTTCGCCGGGTGACGTCAGGGGAGGCGCGTGAGGCGGCGGCGCGGCCGCTCCGCCGGTGGCCCCGCTCGGCCCGGGCTCTCCTCACGCCCGTCTCTGCCCCGCGCCGGCTCTCCGCTCCCCGCGCAGCGCCAGCAAGGCGCGGCTGCGGCGGCACCGGCCCGGCCCGCTGGTGCCGGTGCTGACAGCGCGGCGGGGCACGGCTGCAGCCCCGGGCAGCCCCGGCGCCGCTGGCTGCCCGCCGAGTCAGCTGCCCGGCCGGTCCCGCCGGGAAGGAGGAGCCGGCCGGGGGGGGCGGCTGAGGTGACTCAGCGCTTTGTCGGGGCGGGGGACGTGACGGGGAGCAGCTCGGCAGAGCCCTGCCGGGGCCCGGGCCGCCTGGCACCGCTGTGGTGGCACCGCTGTGGCAGCGGGAGCTGCGCCACCACAGCACCAGGGTGCCCGGGCCCCCGAGAATGCACCAGGACTTGTTGACTTCTCATGGCCCTGCCTGGACAGCTGGTGCAGCGGGGCTGTGCTCACTCATTCTCAGGCCCTGGGCAGTCTGGCTCACCCGCACCTCCGAGTGTGCCCTCGCCACGGAGATTTGTGGTTCCCTCCTGCGGCCTGGATGGGAGAAGGAGGGAGCTTGATCTCTGTGCAGGGTCAGAGCTTTTTGGATGCACTGCCACACCTACAGCACAGCTGGAAGCTTCCTCACCTCCCTCAAATCCCTGGCTGGGAAGCTTGGCAGAATGAGGAGGCCTGAATCTGAGACAGGCCATTCCCAGCACTCCTCAGGGACAAGTTCCAGGACAGATATTCCCGAGAAGAGCCTTCCCCAGCCATGAGTACTGCGCCTGGGGCGGATGGAATGCCAAGGGCATCATCTCATGTGCCAAAGGCATTTCTCTCCCCAAGGGATGGGAGACCATCAGTCACAACCTGATGATTTCCTTGAACAACGGCTTGGAGTCCTTCCTGCCCCTGGGGATTTTTTTTCCCTGGATGCCACTGCAGCACTGTCCTCCTGTCCGTGTTTGCCCACGAGCAGGGAGGGGCTCCCTGCGTGTATCCCGGGCGCTCTCCCGGCTGCCGGGGCTCTGGTTCGGCCCATCTGCCCAGCAGAGCCGGCCTGGGCACTAGATGGAGCCACAGGCTGCTTCACAGGCAGCTCCACAGGCTGGCTGTGAGTCTGGAGCCGGGAGAGCACGCCGATGCCTTCATGGCAACAGTTTCCCTCACACCTTGAGATCGGGATATGCACTGAGGAGGACTGACACATCGCCAATATTCTTAGGGAGGCGGCGGAGAGTTGGGCAGTAGCCCACCACAGCACTGGTAGGGGGGAAGATGTGTATCAGCCACACCTCATCCCAGAGTTTCCACAGTCACTCTTCTACTCAAAGCTGGCAGCAGCCCACCACCCACTGGTGCCTCACACCTTCAGCTGCAGCACCTGCCCTCTTCACCTGCCCTTTCCTCCTGGGTCTGAAGTCCTGGTGCTCACATCAGCTTCAAATCAAGCACAGGCATCTTGAGTGTGTCTCAAGAAGACCCTTATTTCTTAACAAATTTTGGGGATCGCTCTGTTGCAAGCTTGTTTTCAGCTTTCCAGGGTCTCAAAAATGCTCATGAAATACTCTTGAGGCTTTCTGAGGAAAGATGTTTTGGGTGAGCAAAGCAGGACGCCAACGGACCAAATATTTTTATCCTGGTTACCCAATCTCTCAGGAAGCCAACAGAATTGCATCATAAACCCATGATATATTATTATGCAAACCACAAATTAAGCTATATTTTATTTTTCAGCACTGCACAACATTTCAGCTTTTGATTTCCACATGAAAACACAAGCCCTTTCACAGCCTTAACAAAACTGGCAATTATGTACTGAAAAATTGTATTCTTGGCAATTTTTGAGCTAAGAAGTGCTCAAGCGAGTCGTGTGCCTGCTGCTCCCCTCATCACATGCAGCCAACTTCCTTCCTCTTCTCCCCATTCCCAAGGGAAGGTCCCCATTCCTTGCAGTGGAGCTGCAGCAGGGAAGGAGCAGGAGCCAAAGCCACTAGGATGGAGTGAGAGGGTTGGAGCAGAGTGAGGCCGGCTCCTGGGTGCCATTTCTGTGCCACCTTCCTCTGCCTGGCTGCTTCTAGGACAGGTGGCGATGCTGGCCATCTCTTGGCATGGCCACAGCACCAGTGCAGCCCCCAGAAAAGGGCTCAGTGGGAGCTCCAGGGCTTGCTCACCCCTGAAAGGGCTGCATCAGGTTGGGGACCCCCAAGTACAGGGGGCTGGTGAAGGCACCACTTGAGCAGGACCCCCAGTTTTAAAATTGCATTGGTTCTTTTACTCACAGTCCTGCTGTCTCATCCAAAAAACCCTGTCCACCCTCCCTAACTTCCCTGCATGGCTAATTTCTTCACACCTTCCTGTTTTTGATGTTCCACATGTTTGTCTTGGAGGCTCTCAGCCACCTGCCCATCTCCTTGTCCCCTCTGTTCTCATCTCAGCTGGCTGTGTTAGAATTGTACCTTGTAGAGACTGGGGACAATCCAGGCAGGCAAAGTCATGCAGCTGCTCTTAGTTTGCATGGCAGAACAGAGAAGTGAGAAACAGCAATGCCAGGGTGACTTTCGTTCAAGCAGGGTGATGACTTTGAGCCAGATTTAGCAATGTGACAGAGCCAGGCTGTGTGTCCCAGGCTCTGCCTTGCAGGGACACTTGCGTGTGCTGACAATGGGGATGCTGCCCCAGCCAAAACCCAGGCAAAACCGAGGTGCTTGCAGATTTTAAATCAACAGAGTCAGAGGCTGGCAGAGATGGCAGAAGCCCATGACTGAACAGGTTATCCATGATGAGCAGGCACACAGGCCCGGGGAGCAGCTGAGCCTCATGGCACCAGGGTTTTGCCCACGTCCCTGGCGTGTGGTTGGTGACAGGTTGGGCTGGATAACCCTGTGGGGCACAGGAGCAGAGCACCCCAAACTCATCCACGGGGAAACTGGGAGCTGCACGGCCTGGATCAGATCCCAAGGGAAGGGAGATGAAAGATAAGGAATAGACTGATACCACACACCCCCTCCATATGCTACGGAAGCAGAGGGGAGCAGAAGCTGCAGCTGACACTGGACAGGATAGAATTCTGTTGTGAAGCAAAACCTGACTTTGCTCATGCCCACACTCTCCCAAGCTCCACATTCTCTCATGTTCATCTGGCTTGGCCAGGATTTTCTGCAGTGCCTGGTAGGACTGGGGTCACAGGCTGTCTGGTCCTCACCGTGCCCTCCAGCTGCATGCCCAGCCTTGGCCCATTTCTTCACCTAGGCATGGCTCAAAGGCAAACAGTGAGCCAAGCAGGGACAAATAAAAAAGGACATGGAGCAATTGTATTTGCATGAGAAGAAAATGAGAAAAAGAAAAAAAAAAGAATGCCAGAAAGCAGCTTTCTGTGGTTTTCCATAGCCCTTGGTGCCTAACTACCAGTGCAAGAGTGGAACCTTGGAGAGAGTGCTGTGCTGTGCTGTGCTGTGGATGTAAAGAGAAGATGCAGTTTGGATGCCTTTGGATGTTGATTTCACCAGGCAATGTGTAACATAGCCACATGTAACACATTACCTGGTGAAATCAACATTTGCAGTTCGTCAGGCCCACACTGAGAGCATTACTGGGCCTAACTGAGGGTCTTGTTGAGCTGCTGATGGCAATTTTTAACTGAGCTGGGAAAACTGGAGAAATTCCAAAGGACTGAAAAACAGAAATCACTCCAGTCATTAAGAAAACAAACTGGTTGATCCAGAAAACTCTAGATTACTTATAATACCAGAAAGAAATAACAGAAGAATTATTTTTATTATTCTATCAGCAGAGAATTAAATACTGAAAAATGTATTTACTACTCATATCCTTGTCGCAGGTAAGGAAAGTATTGCTTTGCAAACTTGTCATCACCTTCAGCATGATTATATGTCTGGCTGATTCTGATCAACACTGCTGGCATGACATCCTCACTTGGAAGCTGGGAGGAGATAATGCCAACAGTGTTTGCATAAATCACAGCACTGCTGCAAAGAGGGGTGAACCAATCAGTTTTCCATGTCCACAGATGAAGGAAGCTCAGAGCTGCTGCCAATGGTCTTTCCAGATCTACTTTTTGTGTTGCCCCTATATTTATTTTATTTGAATATTCATCTTGGTGTGCCAAGCCAGCCTGGTTTGCTCCAGAGGCATCAGTAGGAAAGGTGTGCTTGTTAGCCACGTGCTGAACTGCTGAAAGCCTTTGCAGTGGGGATCCCCAGGGCTGATTGCAAGGCCCACCGTGATAAGAAATGTTTACTAAGAAAAATCTGGGATAATGCTAAGCTTGGTAGGGTAGTAATTATTGAAGGGGACAATTAAATCTCAGAGATGGTTAAGAATTGTCTGATTAAAAGGCAACATTACAACAAAATTGCTTGAAGTAATTAATTTGAGAATTTTAGGAAGAGGCAGTCTCGTCACTTTTTACACTGCACAGCCTCTTGCCACTGTCTCATTTGATCAGCGGCAGTGTGGGATTCATTTCAAGACCGTGGATCAAACCCTGGAAGCCAGGGGCGCCTGGCAGGAATCCCTGCACAATCCCAGCAGCTCTTTGCCAATGATTCACTGTTGCAAACCAGCACGTGGGTTCCCCCGGCTGCCTCGCGGGCACCACACCCTCCTCGCAGCAAGCCTTCCCTGCCTTTTTTTCCTGAGCAGACCTGTCGTCTCAATAATTGAAACCAGGATTGTTTGGCAAGTGGGTCTTCCACGTTAATCAGCACCTAATAAGGCTGCTTAGGGTGCCCCAACATATGCAGGAGTGCTTGGTGCCCAGCCCTTGCCAGACTCTGCATCCTCCTGCCTGGGAGGTGGCAAAGCTCTCCAGAATGTGGCCGGTGCCAGACTATTAAGTGGCAGAGCAAGAGTCACACTGTCCAGGCCACAGCATGGCAGGGAAGGGCACAGCAGCCCTAGCTGTGCTCAGGGTGCCTGGAGGTGGCATGTCCTGATGAGGAGGGCCACATTAAGCATGAAAATTCAGCAGATTGGTGCTCTGAGACCTTGCAATAGGGGAATTCTGCCAAATATTTGTTATTTCACATGCACAGCCTCTCATCATCGGGCTTAACTCTGCTAGGAAGCTCTCCGATACGAGTTTGAGCCTGGCATCCTCAAGATGCCCATTGGACTCGAGGTGCCAGCCCAGTGACTTGAGGCCACTGGCTCCCAGCCCCCAGGCTCCGGGAGGAGCAGGGATGACAGCCCTTGTTTCACAATATCACACTCTCTCTGCACACAAACAGCTCCCGGCAGGAGCACCCTGGGAGCCATTACCCAGCAGGGTTATTAAATGCATCTTTTATCACATTAACTGTTTCCCTCTGACATCCAACAGTGCTTGGCCAGCTGCCAGCACCTCCTTTCCACTTTTAACAACTCTACAGCAATCCCCAAGACTCCAGGCTAGTTTCTCCAGGCCCAGCTCTGCCCCTGGCTTGCCCTGGGGCCAACAAGCTGTTTGCATTGTTATACAACTCACTTTCACTGTACAACAAAACACCTTGCAGACATCTCTCCAGCCACAGGATGCTCAACTGCTCTCCAAAGGCCAGGGCACAGCAGGGCCATCATCAAGAAGCTTCTGTGACAGGAATTATTTCCTTTCCCAGTGGGTTCAGGACTGGCCCACCTGGCTGTGGTGTGTGTGCCTCAGAGGAGGGGTGCATCTGCAGAGCTGCCCCACGTGAATCTGCCATGTCCCCTCTGCTGCCCAGGGGCTCGGCTGCAGTCCCTCAGGCAAGGCATGAGCTCCTGGGAGCAGGGGAAGTGGTGGCTGCTTCTTGCCCCATCACTGCCAGCTCACAGCCTTTGGCATTGCGACAGAGCTGGCCACAGCTTTGTTGCTGTTCTGAGAACTCGTAAGACAGGAAGGCCTAAAGGGCTGGGCATGAAGACATCACCATGCCTACACTCCTGTCTGGTGCATGGAGAGCCCCTTCAGCCTTCTGGGGTAACCCATCACCCTCCAGGAGTTCTACCATCACACAGCCTTGCAGAATTCATTGCACTTCCATTTCCAGGTATTCCTGCACTGCTTGTGCCATCACCAGCTCTGAGAGCTGATGGAGAAGGGGAAAAGCATCACTGGCACCTCCACAGAAGCCCATCAGCATGGCACACCGGTATTCCCTGAGAACATGGGGCCACCTCGGCAGGCTCAGTCCCTCTGTCACCCGCCTGGAGGCAGATTGTTCACACCAGGCATGCTCAGACTCTGACATGAAGTCACTGCAATTAGACAGGTGAGGTTTTATTTTGCTCCCGTGGGTGTGTAGCTGCCTTTCCCAGGACATGAAGAAAGGCAGGTGACACCAGCAGCCAGGGCAGCTGGCTCTGAGCCAGGAAGGCTGCTCACCCAGGGCCTGCTGTGGTGAGAAAGAGCTCGCTCCAACTTGTCCCACAGCCCCTTTTAGCCTCGCAGGTTGGGGCTTGGCTTGCAGGGCTGCCTGTGTCCCGGGGAGTGCCTCCCTGCTCTTGCCACTGCCCTGTGATTCAGGGCTTAGGACTGTAGCGAGATCTGGAATTAGCTTTATTGTTTCTGTGCCGGGGCACACGCTCTGGGCGATGCAGCAGCCGTTGCACAATTGACTTCATTCTGTCTGAACCAGCAATTTTGCTGCTGTTGCTCAGCTGCAGCAGAGAAAACTTCTGTCAGATCACCACTGTGCCCTACATCCCAGCAGGTCTCTGGGAGTAAATGCCATGTGTGGGTTGCTGAAGATGTTCAGCGAGGCCTTCATTGAGTCTCTGCTTGGTCTCCTGATTCTCCCCATTCTTTCCTTGCAGCCTGTGGCATCTAGCCTTCCAGTCACCCTTCTTTCTCATCTCTGGATCAGCTCTACCTGCTCCAGATGAAGGATGAGGTACTCAGAGAGACCTTTCTGATGTAGGCAAGGCATGCATAGCTTAAGGAATGGCAGAGGGAGCATTTTCTGCCCATCTCCACGCTGTGCTAGAATTTTTCAGAGTGGCAAAGTATGTCCCAAATGCTGCCATAATAGAACTGCAGCAGCACTTGGACATATGATACTGGGCCATCAGCAGGAGCCAGCTGTGCTTTGGGGACCCTGCACAGTGCTCAGTGTGATAGTGCAGAAGCAGTTAGCATCACAAGGGCCTTGCTTGAACTCACATCTGCAACATGCAGCCGAGCTCCATGCTTTCAATGACTTATTAGTTGCACCAGCCAGCCTTGTCCAGCCTGTGCCACTGCTGGAGAGCAAACTGCACAGGGCACTGATGGGCTGGAGGGACATCCTGGCTTCCCCACCTCCCCACCTGCTAAGAGGATTAAGAGCAAGGACAGAGTGAGGGGTAAGCAGGGCAAGCATGGATACAAGCTCTTTGGGAAGCTCCTGGCTGAGATTAGAGACACGGACAGGAGCCCTGCTCCTGAAGCACCTCTCACCATCTGGTCTTTGCTTTAAAGTGGAGGGCACAGTGGGCTTCCTTGCCAAACCCACAGCACAGCTGTGCTCTCTTCTACCTTCCCAAGAAGGCCATGTCCCCAGACTGCCCCATGATACTGTTTGTTGTGCCTGGAGCAGGCAGGGTGGAACTGAGCTCTGAAAACTGGGAACAATAGTTTGGGCTTTCCTCAGCAAAGAGAGCAGGGAGCTGGGGTGTGGATGGGAGGTACCAGGCTGGGCTCTGGACTCATCTCCTCCCCAGTTTCAGCTCTGGGTGCTTTAGGTGTGGCAGTCTTTTAACATACTTCTGAAAGACAGCTATAGAGAGAGAGAGGCTTTGTTTGGGTAACTGCAAGCTTGGCTCAGAGCTGTTCCTGTACCAGCAGGTACCTGCCAAGAGCTGCCTGGTTTCTGACAGTGGCAAGTAGGGGCTTCCCCTGCAGTGGGCAGGGCTCTGCCCCTCAGGTATCTTCAAAGTCTTTCCCATCCTTCAGTAAAAAGATGATTGAATTCTGACACTATGCCTCGAATTTTCCTTGCTTGCTATTTGCATCTCTCTGGCTGCTGATGCAGGGTCGGTCTATGTTCTGAGCATCGATGAAAATGTTTCCTGAGCAATTCTTGTAACCGTGTGACTTCTGATGCTGTCTGAAAACATTTGCAGGGCCTTCTTAGATGTGTGGGTAACATCTCTGTGAGAGAGGGGTCGCCTCAGGACAAACCCAGCCAGAGTGAGCTCAGCCTCCAGTGTGTGCTGTCAGGCTGCTGCTACCAGCATCTGGCAGGCTGCTGAGCAGTTAGGCACTGACAAGATGCAGCCGATTGGTGCTCCCCGGATTTAGCCAGATGTTCTTAAGCATTTCAAAAAAGCTTAGACATCTGTTTGGGCATTTCAGATCAGAGGCACATGGGGATGCACAGCTCCCAGTGACTCATGGCTCTCTTGTCAGTTATTCCCACTCTGATTGTCCAACAAAACAGCATCTGAGTGGGTATGTTCACTGTGAGCACACATTTGCAGCACTGACGAATCAGGGACATTTCACTCTCCACCCTCCACCACCATGGTACGCAAACTGATCCATGATTTTGCACCCCTAGGTACCACCAGATTGTTATACAAATCTTCAGAATTTGGGTGAACTGTACAGCCTGAAATGCTGCTGCTGCCTAGCTCTGCTTCCAGCCATGCTGCAAGGCATTCATGCTATAAATGCCCAGAATTAATTGGCACTGTGGAATTAAGGAGGGTTCTAGGACACACCCAGTGAGAAGTGACTCCCTGGCATCCACTACACATTACAATGAACACCTTGGTGAAGATTTTCACAGGGAAGATGATACCATCACTCCTTTTCATTCCAATTAACTTCTGGGGCTCAAATTTTGATGCCTCAGTGCTACCAATTACTCTCTCACTCTCATGGACTGTCTGCATCAGCATGGTCTGTGTTATCTAGTGATCTCTGAGGTCACTCAAAGGACATTTATACCACAGGGAGGCATTTCCAGAGTTATCCAGTCACCACAGAATCCTGTGCAGGTTCAGTAGCACTTACTACCTGGGGCATCTCTGTGGGAGAAAAAAAAAAAAAGAAAAAAACCCAAACAAACCCTCAATATTTTCCCATCAACTTGATTAAACTCACTCTGATCCTCTGGCTCAGCCATTTCTGCAGGTCTCAAAAATGTGTTGCTTAGACACCAGCACAGCTTTGCAGCAGTATTCTTGCTTTCAGTCACTTCACTCAAGCTCATCAGTGAAGGTGACACTTTCCAGGTGACTCAGGCACAAAGAAAGGCTATTGTGGGTGGATAATTTAGGTCCAGCTTTCAACTTTCAGATCAAGCTGAGAGATGACAGCACTTTTCAGTGAAAACTCATTAAGTCACAGTGCTGAGGCAGATGCAGGGCTGGTTCTGCACCACAGTGGATGCTTTGAGTATTTTGGAGGGGATAGGACACATTATTCATTGTAGTAAGGCCAGACATCAGTGAAGTCACTGTGGACTCCAATAAAACCCCTCCAAGGTGCTCCAAGCTCTCCCTACACCCTCACTATTCATTTCATACAGCTTTGTGAAATCGGATCAAACCAGTGAAGGTAATGCAGAGCCAGGATGGAGAAGCAGCCTTTGGCAGGCAGGCCTTTCAACACAGCCCTGGGGCACAACTACTCTTGAGGGCCTTGACACCAAGGACAGGACTGAGTCTTCCTGCTTTTTTCTGTGATCTCCAAAGAGGTTAGGAAAGTTTGGGCTCATCTCTGGAGGGTTTCCTCCACCAGTGTTTCCTCCAGAAATTCTCCCAGGTGTTTTTCAAGAAGCCTTGGGTGGCTGGCAGAGACCTGGCTCACTGCTTGCTCAAGGGTCACACCAGCACCTGAGCCCACCAGGAGGGAGGACCTGGACCAAGCTCTTTGCTGGTTTTCCTGCTTCAACCCCCGAAGTCTCTCCTGGTTAGTGCCTGGATGGCGCCTTTCACCAGCAGGACACCAAGCTGGAAGGGGCCATCTCTGTTCTTCAGCAGAGCCCCTCTGCCAAGACTGGCAAGCATAGCAGGAACAACACTTATGCCCCGCTGCCCTTTCCTCGGGGGGATCCCCGGGTTTCCCGTGCCCCACGCGGGGGATGCTGCTCCCCGAATGCCCCACCAGTGCACCCCGCCAGGCGGCACAGCCCCAACTATGCAAATCTATGCAAATATGCGCAATGCACGCAAATCTATGAAGGCGCTCGGGGCTGTCCCGGGCGGGCGGCCCGCCCCGGAGCGCCGGTGCCGCCCCCGGTATAAGGCGGCGGCGGCGGGGCCGTCCCGGCGCGCGGAGCTGCGGCACTCCGGGGACAGGCAGGTCGTGCGGCAGCGGCGGCATCATGGTGAGTGCCAGCGCCGGCTGCCCTCTCCCTCCGGTCCCCCAGTGCGCCCCGGAGCGGGCTGGGCTCTCCGCGGCCCCGGGAGCCCCGAAATGCGGGCAGCTGGCGGCGGGAGCGCCGGCTGTGCTCGCCCTGCCTCTTCGTGAGCTGCTCCCTCCCCGGCTCTCAGCAGCCTCCCTTCTTTAAGCATCCCCTTGTGCCCGTGGCAAGGAGGCGACCAGCGAGCCCCCGGCTGCAGACACCCGGTGCTGGGGCGGACACCCCACGTCTCATCCCTCTCCCACTTTTAATAGCGCGGGTCCCTGCCCGTGTCCCGCGGTGCCATCCCCGGCTGCCGGAGTTCCTCCCGTCCGCCAGCCCCCCACGCCGCCGGCCCGCAGCTGAGCTCCGGCAGTAAGCTGTGCCTTCCTTCACCCACTGCCCTGCTCCAAGGGTGGGCATCACTGTGGGTGGGCTTCCAGGCTGCCCTGCCGCCGCGGTCCTGCGGCGATCTCTGGCTCGTGAGCTCTCCAGCTGCCCTGGAGAGCATCCCAGCCTCAAGGTTTCCCGGGCACCCTGCCTGCTGTCCCGCGGAGCCATGCTCCCAGCCCCTCCTGTGCCAGACTTTGCCGTGAAGAAGGCAGAGTCTGCTGGCTGGTGACCAGCACTGCTGCACCCTGGTGCTGCTGGGCTCTGCCCAGCCTGTTGTCAGTGCAGGGTCCCACAGAGCCAGTCCTGGCTGCTGCTTTTGTTGGGATGGAGTGCAGTGAGCAGCATAACCCTCTGCCACCACCAAGCTGATTCACAGGGTCCTTTGGCAGGGAGGAGTCCTCTCTCATCTCCTCTTCCTTGAGGTGCTTGCATCTGTGCCAAGTGTTTTCTGTGTCCTTCTGTAGAGGATCTTGGAAGACTTACCTCAGGTCTTAAGTCCTCAGGTCTTACCCTTGGCTTCTTGTGTTACACAACATTGATGGACCTGCTGGGAGGGATAGGTGGGGTATTGCTTTGCTCTTCTTGCACCTCAGCTTTGGGAAAGGTGAGGACATGGGCTTCTGCCTCTCACCATGGGTATCAAGGGCTTATTTTTTTGCCATCCCTCACTGTCAGTGCTGCCTCTGAAAGGCAGCACTGGAAGCACTTTAGATGCAGAGAGCCAGGACATGCTGCATCCTGTGCAACTTTGTGGGACAACAGTCATTGCCCTGCTCCCGAGTGCAAAATGGCTGGTTCCACCAGCTTCCTGCCAGCTGACTCATAGTGGGGCACCATGGCTCTGGAAATCCTGATTTGGATGCTCCTCTGACTCAGTTGTGCCTGATGACACATCCAAATCCTTGGCAACAGCAGGTCTAAGGCACTGAATACTTTCATTCTTAAAAAAAACCTGCAGGCTCTGGGGTGCCACATCTGAAGGGAGTGAGGTTGTAGAGCCCACCTTCACCTGGCTTCTCCTGGGGGACATGAGCTAGGAGACCCTCCCACCTCAGCCTTTCTGTTGACTTAAAGAGTGCAGCTAACGCTTCCTCCTCCTCTAGAGCTAATTTAGGAAAGCTGAGCCTCAAAGCATGGCATCCATTCATGTTTGTAAATCCCCCCTCTGGGTGCATCCCAGTGCACCCACCCTCAGCGCCCTCAGCTCCCAGTGTCCTGGTGGTGCTCTGCCATCTCAGCCTTCAGCTCTGCTGTGCCAGATGCTGCTGGGCCTCAGCCCCCAAACCAAATGGATGTTTGGGCAGTGGAGAAGATGCTCACTGGATGCTATCCAGGGCTGTGGGTCAGGCCAGTCCAGGGGATGGGTGGACTGATATCCTGGGCTCCTGCAGATGGGTCCCCATCTCCTTGGGCCCCTGAGGTGGTCAGTGCCGTGATGAGAGGCAGAGCATTACATTTGGGAGAAAGCAGAAAACTGAAATGGACACAGGGCACCTAGACACGAGGGAAATGTGGCTTGCCCAAGCTGGCGAGGGCCAGAGCTGCCCTTCCAGGGCTGTGCACCTCCTGCAGTGATTGCATTTCTGGTCTCTGCTGGGGTCTGACCCTGCCTCCCCCTCCGCAGCGCGAGTGCATCTCCGTGCACGTCGGCCAGGCCGGCGTCCAGATGGGCAACACCTGCTGGGAGCTGTACTGCCTGGAGCACAGCATCCAGCCCGACGGGCAGATGCCCAGCGACAAAACCATTGGTGGAGGGGACGACTCCTTCACCACCTTCTTCTGTGAGACTGGCGCTGGCAAGCACGTCCCACGGGCCATCTTCGTGGACCTGGAGCCCACTGTGATTGGTGAGTGCACCCTAACGGGGCTCTGATGGTGGCCATTATTTGGGCAACAACCCCCACTGCAGACACTCCCAAAAGTGCTCCTGCTACCTTTCCCCAGATCCAGTTAGCAAATCTATTTTGCCACTCCGTCCTAGATGAGATTCGAGGAGGAGTCTACCGGCAGCTCTTCCACCCCGAACAGATGATCACTGGCAAGGAGGATGCTGCCAACAACTACGCCCGTGGACACTACACCATTGGCAAAGAGATCATTGATCAAGTGCTGGACAGGATCCGTAAGCTGGTAAGTGACTGCAGAGAAGGAATGTGTCTCGCTGGACGGGGGTCCAGCATCATTCAGGGGGTGGGAGCATGGTGTGAGCTCTGCTGCGCCTTGGGAGCAATCTGAAGCTACACAAACAAAACTCTGAAACTTCCCTACGGCCAAGCCAGTGCTTGAGGGAACCATACTTGTCTCTTTCCACAGGCTGACCAGTGCACAGGCCTCCAGGGATTCCTGGTGTTTCGTAGTTTTGGAGGTGGCACTGGCTCTGGATTCACCTCCCTGTTGATGGAGCGACTCTCTGTTGATTACGGCAAGAAGTCCAAGCTGGAATTCTCCATCTACCCAGCACCACAAGTCTCCACTGCTGTGGTAGAGCCCTACAACTCCATTCTCACCACCCACAGTACATTGGAGCACTCAGACTGTGCTTTCATGGTGGACAACGAGGCCATCTATGATATCTGCCGCCGGAACCTGGACATCGAGCGCCCAACCTACACCAACTTGAACAGACTCATCAGCCAGGTTGTGTCATCCATCACAGCATCACTACGGTTTGATGGAGCCCTGAATGTGGATCTGACCGAGTTCCAGACCAACCTGGTGCCCTACCCTCGCATTCACTTCCCCCTGGCCACCTATGCCCCTGTGGTTTCCGCTGAGAGAGCTTATCATGAGCAGCTGTCTGTGTCAGAAATCACCAACTCCTGCTTCGAGCCAGCTAACCAGATGGTGAAGTGTGACCCCCGCCATGGCAAGTACATGGCCTGCTGCCTGCTGTACCGCGGGGACGTGGTGCCCAAGGACGTCAACGCCGCCATCGCCACCATCAAGACCAAGCGCAGCATCCAGTTTGTGGACTGGTGCCCCACGGGCTTCAAGGTGGGCATCAACTACCAGCCACCCACGGTGGTGCCGGGGGGGGACCTGGCCAAGGTGCAGCGCGCCGTCTGCATGCTGAGCAACACCACAGCCATCGCCGAGGCCTGGGCTCGCCTGGACCACAAGTTTGACCTGATGTACGCCAAGCGCGCCTTCGTGCACTGGTACGTGGGCGAGGGCATGGAGGAAGGGGAGTTCTCCGAGGCGCGGGAAGACATGGCCGCGCTGGAGAAGGATTACGAGGAAGTGGGCCTGGACTCCTATGAGGATGAAGATGAAGGTGAAGAGTAGAGAAGCCTCAGCCAAAAAAGGACCATGCTTCCTACCTGTGTTACCTGCAAACCCTTTGCAATAAACCGTTTCAGAGCCTCTGTGTGTCCCAGTATGCCCCCAGCTGTATCGGTTTCTTGCCAGGTCAGGTGTGTGGTGAGTGCTTCAGCCCTGCTACTGGTGCTGCTATGCTTCCTCCCAGTGCTCTGCTCCAGCTCCAGCTCACCCCTTAGGTACAAGTCCCATAGCAGAGGGATAGGTCCAGGACACATGGCAGGCTCTATGAAGGTGCTGGAGCATGTCCACCAAGGGATCCGCAGGAGTGCTGCTGATGTGATAGGAGAAGTAACCAAGTTTCGTCATGGGGTCCTCTGTCTTGGAGTACCTCTGCCCTCAGCCTGCCCTGCTCTGCCAGTGCTCTGCCTTCCCCCTGGGGCATGTGGTCCCACTCTACCTGGCCCAGATCATCTGCATTGTCCCCGTTCTGAGTCCTCTCACTGCCCTGCCTGGTGGTAAGGAGTTCCAGCATCAGCTCCTGGCTCCAGCTGCAAACTGGAGATTTCTGTTACCCATTATCCACTGTGCTGTTTCCAGAGATTAATTTTCCCTGCTTACCACTAATGCTTCAGCTATATTGACCCACAGGGGCTGTCCTCCCCTGCCCTCCTCCTCCCAGCATGCACCCGTGTCAGCTGGAGGGGAGCGTGGGGGCCAGCCCTGGCGCTGGAGAGCAGCCAGGCACTCATCCCTCTGCACAGCGCCGCTGGCACTGCACTGCTTGCCTGTGACTGGAGGGCCAGGCTCAGACGGAGTGGTGCCTGCTGCTGCTCTGCCAGAGCAGGAGTCACTGCCCCTCACTTCAGGTGCTGCTCTGATCCACTCCTTATGTTTTGTCTGATTCTGGGGAAAGGAGGGAATCTGCTCCTTCAGAGTCATTTCATTGCTGACATCTCCCTGTGTCTTCACAGACATGACTGCCGCCAGAAGGATGTAGGAGTTGGAATTGTGTCCTATAGCTTTTTCTAGAAGTTATCTTGCACCTCTGTCCTGGACAAGGGATCCAGTAGTGTCTCCTGGCACGCTGCTGAGCAGCAGAGGCCCATCCATCCCCCTGGCCAGGGAGGGGTAGCTGCATGACCCAGTGTCCTGGCATCAAAGACAGAGCCCTCTCCCTGCTCGGGCAGCATTCAAGGCTGATGGTCCAGGCATCCTCAGCAGCAGTATCAGCCCTGGCCTTGGCAGGGGTGGCTGCACTGGCCAGGGCTCAAGCAGAGCTGCTGCTCTGAATGTAGTCACAAGTTATTAACAGCAAGCAGGCTGCAATGACCCTTTTTTGGCAGCCCAGATTTGTCATGCAGATCTGCAGCCTCACAGGGTTGTGTAGCACTGTCTGTCCCCTCCGGGAGAGAAGGGCAAACCTTGGCTGGAGCCTCCCAGGGCATTGATAGTGAAGGGAGGTTTGGGGGACAAAGTGGGCTCCTGAATCTGATACACGTCTCTATCGTGTTTCTCCTCCTTTCTCCTATTCTAGAGGCCCAGGTAAACTCGGGGTCTCTCCACACCCCTGGGGGAGCTGGTAGCAGGACAGGTTAGGGATTGTTCTACCTGCGCTGCCTCCGGTGCTGGTGTCTCAGCACTGCCCGTCACCCCCGAGGGCTGATCCCCAGGCCTCCTGCCGCCAGCCTACACCGGTGCCCCCGCCTTCCTCCCGGCAGAGAAGGGGGAGCAGCTTCGGGCCCCGCGCCTCGGGGCTCCTCCGCAGCCGAGCGGACCCCGGCAGGCTCCAGCGGCCCCCGAAGGGGGTACCCCCTCCCCGCATGCAAGTGTACCCAAATAAGGGGGCGTGGCGGCGCCAAGCCCCTCCCACCTATAAGAGAGCGCTGCGGCGGGGATTGCAGCAGCCGCAGCTCCGCGCCGAGCCCCGCCGCACCGAGCCGCCGGGACAGCCCGCACCGCCCGCCGCAACATGGTGAGTGCGGGCCGGGAGGCGGGCACGGCGGCGGGGAGGGTCCCGGCAGCCCCCGCCGCTGCCCCCGCGGCACCGTGCCCGCTGCAGCCGCCGCCACGCGCCCCCTCCTTCCCCGCCGTGACCTTGGGCAGCGCTGCCGGCCCCTGCCCGTGCCCCCCGCCCCGTGCCCCCCGCCCCGTGCCCCCCGCCCCGTGCCCCCCGCCACCGGCCCCGGCCGCCTGTCCCCCTCCCGCCGCCGCCGGCGCAGCGCGGGGGGGCGCTGGGGATGGCGGGGGTGACCTCGCCGCTGGGGAGCGGTGGCCGCGATGGACGGGGACAGCTGCCGAGGGCGGAGGCGCCCGCCGGGCACCGGGGGCCGGAGCGGGGCGTTCGGCCGGGCTCTGCCCGCGGCAGCGCTCGCCCCGGCGGGGAGCCGGTGCGGGGGTCCCGTCCCTTCAGCCTCGTCCCGCGGGCGCCTGGCAGCGGCGGAGCGGGCTGGGGACGGTCTCCGAGGCGGGCAGTGGCCGCTGCCCTCGCCCGGGCCGGAGCTGTCTATATTTAGCGGCTCAGGAGTGGGCCGGGGCCGTGCCAGAAGGCGCAGCGCAGCGCTCTGCCCGCCGCAGCGCTGACCGGGCCTGCCGGGCAACCTGCCCCGCTGCCCTCCCTTCCCCTCTGTGCCTGGGGCTGCTCTTGGCCCTCCCGCGGGAAGGAGCCCTTGTCCTGCCCGAGTGCGGGACCGGGGCACGGACCCCATCGCGGCTAAGGGCACTGTGCAGTCGGGGAATGCGGGAGTGAATTGCGCCAGGACCTCGAGGCTGAGTCGGAGTGTCCTGCTCAGGGAGGCAGGGATGCCAGGAGCAGTGAAACAGGGATGCTAGGACTAGCAGAGGTGGGACAGCAGAGAAAGGATGCTGGAGCAGCGGAACAGGCCTGCACCTCGGGAATGGAGTGCATGAGGCACATCTCCAGCTCACAGCCTGCTCCTCAGCACTTCTGCCAGCACGGGTTTTGCAGCACAGGGTTGGGACTGGGTAGCCCAGGGAATCTGTGTTGCCTCAGAAACTGCTGGTCTTCATTGCCAGCCCTTACCTGGCTGCCACCTACCACCCTTGCATCCCCAAGGCCACTGACCCCACCATACTGCTTATCTGGCTCTGGCACATCAGGCAGAGGGGTTTGCCCATGCTGATTGCCCCTCATGGGTTAAATGTGTGTTCCTGTCAGCTCAGCTCCTCACTGGACTGCTGTTGCATGGGGAAGGGGCTGAGGCTGCCAGGGACCCTGGCAGAGTAGCTGAGCCAGGCTCTGCTCCCCTTACTGCTGGAGGACAGGCGCAGCCAGAGTCCATTGAGGGCAGGGGCTGAGGGATGCCAGTGCTGGCTCTGGTCTGGCATGGTGCCTGTGCATGGCTGAGGGCAACGCCAGCTATGGGGAGCCCCTCAGGGTGATGCAGGAGGTCACCCAAAGGAAAATGTCCTCTCTGGGACCACTGACCAGAGCAGGTCCAGTGTGGGTGACTGTGTGGCACCAGCCAGAGCCCTCCCTGGAGCAGGCAGGACAGAGCTGTGCCAGGATCTGACCCTGCCTCCCCCTCCGCAGCGCGAGTGCATCTCCGTGCACGTCGGCCAGGCCGGCGTCCAGATGGGCAACACCTGCTGGGAGCTGTACTGCCTGGAGCACGGCATCCAGCCCGACGGGCAGATGCCCAGCGACAAAACCATTGGTGGAGGGGACGACTCCTTCACCACCTTCTTCTGTGAGACTGGCGCCGGCAAGCACGTCCCACGGGCCATCTTCGTGGACCTGGAGCCCACCGTGATTGGTGAGTGCACCCTAACGGGGCTCTGCTAGTGGCCATTATTTTGGGCAACAACCCCCACTGCAGGACTCTCCCTGGACTTCACACAGCCTGAGGTGCCCCCAGGGTAGTTAGCAGGCAGCTGGTGCTCGTGGTCTTCTGACAATATCCTGCACTGCATTCGACCCAGAGGGCCCTTTTTTTTCCCCAGGAGAAACCACAAACATGAGCACCTGCTTTTGTTCTTGAAGTGTCTTAGAGTCAGAGGTGCTTGTACCACATGTGCACAGAGAGAAACCAGCCCAACCGGCACGGCAGCTCCTGCTGCGCTGTGGGCAGGCAGCTCCTGAAGGGTGGGAGAACTGAGCTGTGCAGGGAGGTGGCAGCCACCTCCTCATGCCAGAGAAACCTGATGCTGGTGTTGGCTTTGCTGACGTGTGGGTCCTTGGCCCTACCACGGGCAGGCGGAGCCACGGTGAGGGATGGCTGCTAGCACCCACGTGTCTGCTTGGCGGCCGGCTCAATCCTACAGCCTCCCCTGGGCTCAACCTGCCCCTGTTCTCTCCTAGATGAGGTTCGGGGAGGGGTCTACCGGCAGCTCTTCCACCCCGAGCAGCTGATTACTGGAAAGGAGGATGCTGCCAACAACTACGCCCGTGGGCACTACACCATTGGCAAAGAGATCATTGATCAAGTACTGGACAGGATCCGTAAGCTGGTGAGTGACTGCAGAGAAGGAATGTGTCTCGCTGGACGGGGGCTCAGAGCAACACTGCAAGCCATGCTGTGTCCTGGGTGGGATATGCAGCTGACCAGGGCAGGGATACACCAAATCCTGAAGGGACTTTTGGACAGCCAGACTGCCACAAAGAAACGTATCACAGAGTAATCTCTCCTCATCCCTCTCCACAGGCTGACCAGTGCACAGGCCTCCAGGGATTCCTGGTGTTTCACAGTTTTGGAGGTGGCACTGGCTCTGGATTCACCTCCCTGTTGATGGAGCGACTCTCTGTTGATTATGGCAAGAAGTCCAAGCTGGAATTCTCCATCTACCCGGCACCACAAGTCTCCACTGCTGTGGTAGAGCCCTACAACTCCATTCTCACCACCCACACTACACTGGAGCACTCAGACTGTGCTTTCATGGTGGACAACGAGGCCATCTATGACATCTGCCGCCGGAACCTGGACATCGAGCGCCCAACCTACACCAACTTGAACAGACTCATCAGTCAGATTGTCTCATCCATTACGGCATCACTACGGTTTGATGGAGCCCTGAATGTGGATCTGACCGAGTTCCAGACCAACCTGGTGCCCTACCCTCGCATTCACTTCCCCCTGGCCACCTATGCCCCTGTCATCTCCGCAGAGAAGGCTTATCATGAGCAGCTGTCGGTAGCCGAAATCACCAACTCCTGCTTCGAGCCGGCTAACCAGATGGTGAAGTGTGACCCCCGCCATGGCAAGTACATGGCCTGCTGCCTGCTGTACCGCGGGGACGTGGTGCCCAAGGACGTCAACGCCGCCATCGCCACCATCAAGACCAAGCGCAGCATCCAGTTTGTGGACTGGTGCCCCACGGGCTTCAAGGTGGGCATCAACTACCAGCCACCCACGGTGGTGCCGGGGGGGGACCTGGCCAAGGTGCAGCGCGCCGTCTGCATGCTGAGCAACACCACGGCCATCGCCGAGGCCTGGGCTCGCCTGGACCACAAGTTTGACCTGATGTACGCCAAGCGCGCCTTCGTGCACTGGTACGTGGGCGAGGGCATGGAGGAAGGGGAGTTCTCTGAGGCGCGGGAAGACATGGCCGCGCTGGAGAAGGATTACGAGGAAGTGGGCCTGGACTCCTACGAGGATGAAGAAGAGGGTGAGGAGTAGAGAAGCCTCAGCCAAAAAAGGACCACGCTCCTTCCCTGTGTTACCTGCAAACCCTTTGCAATAAACCGTTTCAGAGCCTCTGTGTGTCCCAGTATGCCCCCAGCTGTATCGGTTTCTTGCCAGGTCAGGTGTGTGGTGAGTGCTTCAGCCCCGCTACTGGTGCTGCTATGCTTCCTCCCAGTGCTCTGCTCCAGCTCCAGCTTGCTATCTGTGCAGGTAAGAGCCCTGGGGTCTAGTCCCTGGTGCCGTGGCACACATCCCACCCCACTCGTTGCTCCAGCCAGGGGTGGGTCCTGCTTCCTCATGTGATATATGGCCCCATGTTTTATCCTGGAGCTCAGGGGAGCAGATTTAGTCTGAGCAAGAAAAGAATGACAGATTTTGGGTCTTCTCATGTGCAGCCCAGGGGTAGGTGGGTTTGCCTGAAAAGACAGTGGTTGAAGCAGTGGGAGCAATCTGGCAGCCCTGCCCCTGTGGTCACCATACAGGGCAAGGAGTGTGCCTGGCTCTGTGGTGCAGAGGGTGCACCCTGCAGTGGCACCCAGCATGGCACGAACCCCCGCGGCTGCTGTACTGCTGTGTGCGGTGAGAGGATTAAAGGAGGGGAATGCTCCCTGTCAAACTGCTTGTCTGCATCTCGTTTTTTACCCCCTCTCCGTGGGCAGCCCACCTGCTGGAGCCCCAGTGAGCCCCTCCAGCCAAGGCTCCCCCTGGGCTGGGGGTGTCCTCAGTGCTGGGGTGGTTGTGCTGTCCCCATGCTCTGCATACCCCCACCAGAGCAGAGCTGCTGCTCCTGTCTCCCAAGGTCTGGCAGTTTCCCAGTCTGGGCACCTACCTCCCTCTTCATGGGCAGCAGAGAAGTTCTGCCTGTACCGCTGCCACTGCCTGCCTGCCTGTGCTGATCCCTGTCCCGCAGTGCCCAGCTCTGGAGGCTCTGAACAGCAGTGTCTGGCTCCAGCTGCAGTTGTGTTAGCTCCCAATAGGAGCATTCTGGGGCCAGGGATTAACTTTCCCTGCTTACTGCTAATGCTCTGGCTATGCTGCCCCGGCTGGCCTCCGCTGCCCTTCGCCTCCAGCACCGCTTGGCTGCCTAACCCAGACAGCGTGCCCTGCTCTTCCCAAGCCCCAGCAAAACCCCTCCCTGCAGTCAGGGACACAGCCACAGCTCTGCAAGAACATACTTTACTTCAAACACAAGGCAACATCGGTGCCAAGAGCAATGGCAGAGCGGGCACTCCCTCTGCCTCCCTCCAGCACAGCACCGGGATCCGGCCCGCAGCTCTGCTCCGGGCAGCAGCAACCTTCCTGGGGCACAGAGCTGCAGGGCTCCTATCCCCAGGAGGGTCCCACAACATCCTCTTCTGCCACCCCCAGGGAAGGCAGCAGCTGGCAAGGGACCCATGTTTAGCAGCAGGTCACATATCCACAGCTCAGGAGCACAGACCAAGGCCCAGGCAGCAGCAACCAGGGCACAGAACACTCCAAATCCAACACACCTCCAGCACAGAGCAGCAGCTCTCCCCCAGGGCATCAATCCCTTCTGCAACAGGTCTGCAGGGCAGCAGGGATTAGGGCAGCTGCTTTGTCCCTGGCTCAGCCTCAGGACGCGTCACCACTGGAAGGGGATGGGCTCAGATCTGTGTGGTGTCCTGTCCTGCCGGCGCTGGCTGCAGCCCCTCCAGCTGGTGGAGGATTTCATTTATGCTGGGTCTCTCCTGGGGATTCACTGTCATCATGGAGAAGAGCAGGCGCTGCAAGGCAGGCGAGTATCTGGAAGAAAGAGAGCAAGGGGAGGACCCATGTGGTGCACAGGACAGGGGGCCACCCAGGAACAGCGTCACCCCCCCCAGCCCCTCACCTGGTTGTGGAGGGCAAGGTGAGGGGGTTCTGAACTGCCAGAGCCACACTGTCACCCTTCTGGAAGACGGCATCATAGGGGCCCTCTCCAAACATCATGCAGTACAGCACACAGCCTAAGGACTGGAGCGAGGAGGTGTCAGGGCAGCCCTGTAGCAGCCTCTGGGGGAGGCCAGAGGGCTGGATCCTTACCCAGATATCCGTACGCTCATCTATCACGCACTGGCTCGGCACTGTGAAGAGCTCGGGGGCACGGTAGGAGATGGTGCAGCGCTGGGCAGCCCAGTCCTGCAAAGAGGAGGATGGGGATGAAGGGACTGGAGCAGGGACAGGCTCATGGGGTGATGTCCCAGGCCACCCACCTGCACAGCCATGGCCTCCCGAGAGCTGTTGACTTCGATGCGAGCTTGGTTCATGGAGCCCAGGTCCATCAGCACAGGCAGGTCATCCTCATCCAGCAGCACATTGGTGGGCTTGAGGTCCCTGTGGGGATGGACATCACTGAGTGCCCACTGGGGCCCCTGCCAATCTCCCCAGCCAGTGCTGCCACCCCTCACCTGTGTGCATAGCCCTTGCTGTGGATGGCTTGCAGCCCACGGCAGATCCCATGGAGGATGAGGAGGATCCGCTGCTCTGGCATGAAGGCGCCTTTCTCCCGCAGTGCTTCCACCTCTCTCCAGAGGGTTCCCCCCTAGCCAACACAAGCAGCTGATCACCACTGCTGATCCTCGGGTGGTGGAGCAGCCAGGAAAACCCCCCTCACCTTCACATAGGGCAGGAGAAGCCAGGCTTCGTGCTTGGTGCCCTTCTCCACCATGCAGTGGGCCACCAGGCGCAGGATGTTGGGGTGGTCGAAGAGGCCGTGCATCTCCACCTCGTGCAGGGCGGCCTGGCGGTCCTCCTTGTCGTGGCACAGGATGCGCTTCAGGGCGTAGAAGCGCCCGTCCCGCAGCCCCTCCACCAGGTCCACATAGCTGAAGCCCCTGCAAGGATCAAGAATAGCGTGGGTTGAGGGCTGTGATATCCATGGTGGGGCCCAGTGCCCAGTCTCATCTTCAAGCACCCAGAGGAGGGGGACAGAGGGTGGCATGAAGTCCCTGGGTATGCACATCTTCCCATCTTGCAGGCATCTATGAGCAACCCAAAGCATCACCTCTGTGTATGAAAAACCCCAAGGCTCGATCATCCCCACTCCCATGGCTCCAAGCAGCCATTTCTGAGAATGACCAACCCTTCCCTGTCACTCAGCAGGAGAATCATCAGTCATGCACAAGCACCCCAAATGCTGGAGCACCATCCCTCACCAAGCCTAAGCACTTCCCCAAGTCCCAAGGTGACCTGAGCTCAAGCATCTCCCCACCCTGCCCGAGCATCACCCCATGTATCACCCGAGCCTGAGTGTCACCCCATCCCCAAGCATATCCTCATGCACAACCATCCCCCACGCCTTAACATCACTCCAATGCCGAATCATCTCCCACGCACAAGCACCCCCGTGCCCCAGCCTGCCCCCCACACCCAAGCACTCCTCCTGTACAAGCACTCCCAGGCCCGCGCACCTCCATGCCCGAGCATCCCCCACACACAAGCACGCCCAAGCATCCCCCCCCCACGCCCGAGCACTCCCTCGGCCCTCGGAGCCCCCTTGCCCGAGCATCCCTCCCGGAGCTGGGGGCCGCCCGCCGGAGCCCCCCGCGCCCCATCGCCCGCGCACCCCTCTGCCAGGCGGTGGAGCAGGAGGTACCGCGCTCCCCCCAGGCTGACGGTGCCGCGGGAGCAGACGCACAGCGTCTGCCCCATCGCCCGTGCGCGTCATCGCCCGGTGCCGCGCGTCACCGCCGCGGCCCCGCCGCGTCACCGGGGGCGGGCGGCACCGCCTGCGCTGTGCCCGCTGCCGGGGCCTGCCGTCCCTGCGCCTGCCGGCGGGTCGGCTGTCCTGCAGCACCTCCCCTGTCACCAGCTCTGTCACCAGCTCTAGCCCTCGGCCCCGGGACGTTTTCCTTCCCCTCATCCAGCAGCAGCAGCAGCCCCCGATCAGAGCTTGCCATCACCGCCTCTGATGGAGCAAGCGGGCTGAATCCAGTGCAGGGCTTCTGCCTGCTGGTGACACTTTCACGACACTTTCTCCTCGTCCCCTCACTTTGATTGTCACAGCCCACCCCACAGGGTGGCCGGAGCTGGCTGTGCCGGGTGGGCTTTGCGGGGCTGGCCGGACGCGGAGGGCCGGAGCCGCCACCCCCTTCCCGTGGTCCCGCCCCAGCTGTTCCAGCTGCCTGCGCCTGGGCCGGGAGAAGGAAGCGCTGGCCGATCCTTCCCGCATCATGTGATGGCGGTGGCCACGTCCAGCCTCGTCCCGCACGCCGGGCCTGCCGAGCGCCCGGCCAGCATGGGACTGCCGGCGCTCGCCCTGCTGCTGGCAGCGGGGCTCCTGCGCACGCAGGTCAGCAAACGAGGGCGGAAAGTCTGGGCGAAGCGCGCAGGACCGAGCTGGGAAGGAGCCTCCAGACTCTGCCTTCCCGATCCGTCTCCCTGCTCGGCATGCTATAGCTCCTCCTGCACCAGCCCATGTCCTGCCACAATGTCCCAGCTTGCACTCCCAGCTCCTTGCCTGCCCTCGCAGCACCCACCCCAGCAGCACCGTCCCCACAAAGGCCACCAGCTCAGCCGGGTGTTGGATTAGCGGGGAGGCTCAGCCCCTGCCTCCTGCTCCCCCAGGACATTCGGCACCCGCTTCGGGAGAGGGCACCTCCAACAACCAGCCCCGTCAGTGCCTGTCCCGGGAAGCACGGGAGGGGGCGGCTGGGCTCGGGGAGGTTCTGCAAGCCTCCAGCTGTTCCCTTTTCCTGCAGGCCTCCCCTTCGGCGCGCTCCTTCCAGCTGGATTACGAGCACAACTGCTTCCGCAAGGACGGTGCCCCTTTCCGCTACATCTCGGGCAGCATCCACTACGCCCGCGTCCCGCGCCCTGCCTGGAGGGACCGGCTGCTCAAGATGTACATGAGCGGGCTCAGCACTGTGCAGGTGTAAGCCATGGCGACAGCCCCGATGGTGCACAGCCCACCGCCACCAGAAACCCCGTGATCAGTAGGAACAGAGACAAGGGTGTTGTCTGACCACGGGGAGCAAGCACCAACATTTGCACTTGGCTGTGACCCACCCCCAGGTCACCCCTGCCAGACACAAGCATGAGTGTGGGCTAGTTCCACTCCAGCCCGAGTTGCCATACTCAGCTCAGGCTGCAGGCCAACTCCCAGAAGCAGAGAGACCAGCTGGGGGGATGGTTCCCTGTCGTGCTGGGGTGTCCTTAGCCCCTGCATGCTGATCTTCCCCTCTCACCCCAGCTACGTCCCCTGGAACTACCATGAGACACTGCCAGGAGTTTATGACTTCTCTGGGAACCGGGATGTGGAAGCCTTCCTGGACCTGACAGCTGAGCTGGGACTTCTGGTGATCCTGCGGCCAGGGCCCTACATCTGTGCAGAGTGGGAGATGGTGAGGCCCCAGCCTGGCACAGAGGGGTGACGGGCGGTCTGGGAAGGGCACAGCAGGGCTGCCCCTTCTGGCTGTTGTGCCATGTCCGCTGTGCCCAGGCTGCTCCCAAAGGCCACAGGCCATGCTGGTGCCAAGCACTAGCATTGCACTGGCCCATTTCAGCAGTGTGCAGGCCCAGGCTGCTGAGCAGTTTCTGTGCCTCCCTCTCTGCCGTGTGTGTTTCTCCAGGGTGGCTTGCCTGCCTGGCTGCTGTGGAAACCAGACATCATCCTGCGCACTTCCAACCCTGGTGAGGATCAGCACAGGGCTCTGGCCACCATGTCCTTACAGCTGGGTGCCAGTCCCGGCATCATCTCCACACACCTGCCAGCTCTGCCTCTGTGATCTTTCCCATCATCTTCTCCATCTTCTGAGAGCCCCATAGTTGTACTCCATTTCCCCATCTCTCTTGGCCCTACCTCATATGCTGTGTCTTCCTCCTGGCAGGCTGGCTGCAGGTGGGCTGGGGTGGATGCTGCAGCCAGCCCCTGCCCTGCCTCTGTCCCTCCAGCCTACCTGGCAGCTGTGGACTCCTGGCTCCATGTGCTGCTGCCCAAGATCAAGCCACGCCTGTACCACCAGGGAGGGAACATCATCAGTGTGCAGGTAAGGTGCTGTGAGGCCCAGCCCCATTCCCTGCTCTGGGTCATCTTTGGATGTGCCCCAAAAAGCCACCAGTATCCCCTACACAAACACCTTACCCAGCAAAGCTCAGATAAATCCCTCCCAACTCCTGGACCTAGATTTAAATCCAAGGACTGGGAATCTGAGGTACCACAGCTGTGGTTTGAGGGGCAGAGCTGACAGAGCTGGAGCTCACGGTGGGACTGGAAGGTTATGCTGAGGACCCCCTGGGGGTTGTCAAGACATCTGATGATGTCCAGAGGAAAGGGGGGAGGTTGGTACCCATCCCAGTGGGCAGCAGGACCTGTCTGCAGCCCTGCCACGTGCATGCTGCGTGCCAGTCCCTGCCCTGCTCACAGGTGGAAAATGAATATGGGAGCTACTACGCCTGTGACCACGGATACCTGCGGCACCTGCTGGGCTCCTTCCGGGCGCTGCTGGGGAGCGAGGTGCTGCTCTTCAGCACGGACAGCGCGGGAGCGCGGGAGCTGCGCTGCGGCACGCTGCAGGGGCTCTACGCCACCGTCGACTTTGGGCCAGGTACCCCTGCGGGGGAGGAGGACACAGAGGACGTGGGTCCCTTCTCTGTCCTGCTCAGACCTCCCCCTCTGCACCTGCACAGGATCCAATGTGACGGAGGCATTTGGTGCCCAGCGCCGCGTGGAGCCGAAGGGGCCCCTGGTGAGCTTGGCATGGATGCTGTGGGGGGAATGACCCACAGCGGCTCTGGGGAGGCAGAGGCACCAGGCAGTGGGGCAAGGAGGGGCGCTGGGTCCAGGCTGCAGGTGACAGTGTCTTTGTCCTCCAGGTGAACTCTGAGTACTACACAGGTTGGCTGGACTACTGGGGCGAGGCACATGCCAGCACCAGCGCCGCGAGGGTGGCCCGGGGGCTGGAGGACATGCTGCAGCTGGGAGCCAGCATCAACATGCAAGTAGTCAGCTGGCAGAGGGCACGGCCACCAGGGCAGTGGGCATCACCTCTTGCCTTCATCCCACTGGGATCAGGCCAGCAGGGACCGTGGGTGCTGGAGGGAAGGGGCAGTGCCTGGTGAGCCCCTGCTGGGTCTGTGGGGTTGCTGACCAGGCTCTCTGGGGTGTATCACAGGTACATGTTCCATGGAGGGACGAATTTTGCCTACTGGAGTGGTGAGTAGAGCCTTGCTCTAGGGAGTGGGGGGCAGGGCTGGGGGGCTTTCCTTGGCCATCCCTGAGAAACCTGCTTCAGGCTCTTGTTCCGTCGCATGGGGCAGGTTGACACATAGCCAAGGGCCCTTAAACCCAAGTTTAAGGGTTTAAACTTGGGTTTAAGGGCCTGGGGACTCCTTTCATGCCTATGCAGGGGCTCACAGTTCTGGGTCATGCCCCACATGGCACTGCAGCCAGCCTGGGGCTGGGTTCCATGCCCTGGGCTGTGCCAGAGCCCCTTCTTTGGCCAGGTGCTGACTACAAGGGCCGGTACAAACCAGTGACCACCAGCTATGACTACGATGCCCCCCTCTCGGAGGCAGGAGACCCCACTGAGAAGCTGTTTGCCATTCGCACGGTCATCAGCAAGGTAACGAACCTGGCAGGAATAAGGGGACAGTACTGGGCACTGCTGCTGGTGTACCAGCAGGGCAAGGGACGTCTCCCTGCTTGCCACGGGGCAGCTGACAGTCTGCTGTTCAGTTCCAGCCCGTGCCAGCTGGCCCGATGCCACCTGCCACTCCCAAGTATGCCTATGGCTGGGTGGCCCTGCGGAAGGTGAGTGCCTGTGCTGAAGGCTGTACTGCCCAGCGTGGCACTGCTCAGCTGCCCAGCACCCATCCCTCTCTGCAGTATGCTGACCTCCTGGATGTCTTGGATGTGCTGTGCCCCTCTGGGCCCATCCAGAGCCAGTTCCCTCTCACCTTCGAGGCCCTAAAGCAGGTGAGAGGCTGGACGTAGTGGTGGACGCTTGAGGAGATGCTCCTGTCTGCCTGGCCCTGGCTGTGGGGCAGAGGAGCAGAGCTCACTTCAGGCTCCATTTCCCTTCCTGTGCCACTGCACTGTGTCCTGCAGGTCCATGGCTTTGTGGTGTACCACACACAGCTGCCCTGGGATGTCCCAGACCCAGCCACACTGGGTGCTGCTCCCCACAGCATCTGTGACCGTGGCTACGTGATGCTGCAGAAGGTGAGGCTATGGGAGCACACCAGTCCCTGGGACAGTGCTCTAGAGGGCTGTGGGACCTGCTGGCAGTGGGACTGTGCCATCCCAGGGTCTTGGGGACAGCCAGGGTGCCAAAAGCCATGCTGAGCCTTTGCAGGGTGGCTCTTGGGCCCAAATTTGCCTCCTTTGGGGGCAGAGAGCAGCCCTGGCTCTGGCGGGCTGGCAGCAGGATGCTGTGTGCCTGCAGGAGTACCAGGGAGCGCTGGAGCGGGACGGGCAGACAACACTGCATGTCACGGGCAGGGCAGGGGACACCCTGGACATACTCATGGAGAACATGGGCAGGATCAGCTTCGGGGCCAACACCAGTGACTTCAAGGTAAGGGGAGGGGGCCCTGAGGCTCCAGAGGGGCTGGTCTGGCAACCCATGCGACCAAACACCCTCTCTACTGCCACCTGAGACAAGTCCAGCCTTGGTGGGGCTAATCCCAGTCCTGCTCCCTGGTTCATCTCAAACCTGCCAGGACAGGGCTCAGAGACTAGCACCCCTCTCCCACTTATGCTGCCCCAGCTGCCAGGGCCCTTCACTCCTTAGAGGGGGTCCCATCCCACCTTCAGTGCTGCCAGGGGGACATGCCCTGGCGTTGCCAGTGTCCTGGTAGATACTGCTGCTTCATTTCCCTTCCTGTTCCATCTCAGGGCTTGCTGGGAAACCTCTCATTGAACTCCAGACCTCTCAGCAACTGGCTGATCTATCCCCTGGCCATAGACAGTGCAGTCCAACTGGGCTGGCCCCACGCTGCTCTGCCAAAATCAAGCAGTGGGGGCCGAGTGGGGCCAGCCTTCTACACTGGGACCTTTGAGACACCTGGCATTGCCTGGGACACCTTTGTGAAGTTCCCAGGCTGGAGCAAGGTAAGGCAGTGCATAACTGGGAAAGGGGTAAGAGTGGACCAGGACACAGCTCAGTCCCATCTCCATCATCTTCCAGGGACTGCTGTGGATAAATGGCTTCAACCTGGGCCGGTACTGGAGCTGCCGTGGGCCCCAGCAGACGCTCTTTGTGCCTGGCTCGGTGCTGCACGCTGGCCACCCCAACAACATTACAGTGCTGGAGCTAGAAGGGGCACCTCCCACTCCTCTCCTGCTCTTCCTTGACCGGCCCCTTTACAACAGGACACTTGGCTGCAGCACCACGGCCACAGAGTAAACACTGCTGGGCACTGGCCTCGCCTCTCACTGGGGCTGGGGAGAGGGCAGGGGGCTGGTGAAGCACAGGGGCTAAGGAAAGGGGCACAGGTCCTGGCACAGATCTCTGGGGACAGGCAGGGCCTGTGCTAATGGGACCCAGGACTGAGCTTGACTTGCATGTCAATGCCACACTCATCCCAAATAGTTCCAGTGACCATGCTGATTCCCCCTGGCCAGGGGGTAAAGGCACCTCTTTATTGACAATGTAGGCGGAGGAAGTAGCTGCTAACATGACAGCTGAGATGCTGATGGCAGCCAGGAGAGGAGAGGTAAAAACAAGGCCCTGATGGTGTCCACAGGCATGGCTGGAGGTAGCTCAGGGTCTGTATGTGTCAGGATCTGTCCTTACACCTACAGATAGCAGCCCATGAGGTAGCCATGAGAAAAGCTGGCAGCAGGACCCCGGCTGAAGCCAGGCCACCAAACAGTCCCAGCCCTTCACACTAGCATGCAGAGACCTCTCAGTTATTAACTTTGCCCAGAGTGATATTCATGCCCGGAGCCTTGCCAGAGCTGCCCTGGAGAGTGACGTGGCCAGCTCAGTCCCTCTGACCATCGCTGCTGTGCAGGTTCCCCGTTGCTGCACAGCCAGTGCTCAGCCGTGTCCCACCACGGTGGTCCCTGGCAGGTGGCAGCAGTGCCCAGCGTTAGGTGCGGCCAGCCTGGGCCCGGCGGTGTGTTTGCAGGCAGGCTGTGGAACAGAAGGAGAAGTCGAGGTAGTGGAAAGGGATCCGTCCCAACAGGGACTCTCCACAATGCCAGCAGCGGCTGCAGGAAAGAGCAGAGCTGGCCCTGAGCAAAGGGGACTTGAGAAAGAGTTAGAAGAGGAAAGGATGCCCTGCCTGGACTGTGACACAAGGCAGCAGCAGCCTGAGGGAGCTGGGGCTCTCTGCCCTCACAGGGCTGATGTGCTCACCCAGTGGCCTGGCCAGGACGTACTCCCTGGGGGAGATGCTCTGTCAGAGCGTGATGTGAGGCACTTGGAGGCAGAATGAACATTTAGGGGCTTGGCCCTATAAAGGTGTTAAAGCCCCTGCCCAGATGAGCATGGGGAGTGCTGGCTGCCAACAAACCTGGTGGAGTGGCAGAGGAAAGTAAACAGGGACATGGGAATGGCAAGTCGGCTTGCTGTAGATGTGGCTGCAAGTGGACCAAGTCATCCTTAGCAAAATATTTCAGGGGAGCAGGGCAAGAGAGGAGGAAAACTTTTACACAAGCCCTACCGGGAATTGAGTAGTCAGGAATAGCTTTGGACTGGAAATGAGAACTGGAGCAAGAAAGGCAGGGAAGAGCTGTACTGACATGGGAGAATTTGTCTTCAGAGCCATGCTGCTGGGATGGTTACCTGATGTTGGCAAGAGTTGTGCTGGTGTCCTGCAGCTGTGCAGCCAACCTTTGCTCAGCAGCCAGTGCCCTCTGGGGAGCAGAGACAGCTCAGCCCCTGCAGCCCCTGGGACTGCTGGGCCTGAGCCCACCACATCAGCACTGCCCTGTGTGGGCTGGATCCCCTTCCCAGTCCTCACCTTCTCCCTGTCAGACAGGGCTGCAAACCACTGCTTCTTTTCCTGCTCCTGCTCCCAGCGGTGCCGCTCCTCGCGCTGTGCTTGCTCCCGCTGCTTCCGCTGGGCTTTCTGTGCCCGCTTCTTCTCCAGCTTCTTGGCCTCCATCTCCTGTGTCAGGGGCCCAGGCACCTGAGGGCAGGCAGCATCTCCCAGTGAGCCGGGGCAATGCACAGGTGGGGAGGGAGAGCTTTGCTCTGGGGTTCCGGTGAGGGCAGAGGGCAGGCACCCACCCTGGCACGGCTGTAGTCGTACTTGTCTGGGTGCTCCACCATGAACTTGCGGAAGGCATTGCGGGTCCGTCTGTCAGCAGAGATGCAGTACGGGGTCCTCTCCTGCCTGTCCCTGTGAGACAAGGGAGACCAGCTCGCTCACACTGCCTGCATCCCGCTGGGCTGTGAGCCCAGAGACCCCAGAGATGAGCAGTGTGTGCTGCAGGCCACAGTATCACAGCCAAGGAGGGGACAGTTCCTTATTCCTATACCAGAATCCTCCAAGTCCTTCTTGCCTCTCAAAGCCCCTGCATGGGCCTTTTGTCTCATCCTGGCCCTTGGAAATGCCTACCAATAAACATGGGTGCACTTTGGGGCACTGCCCATCTGCTGCCATGCCAGACCAGGCAGCCAGAGAGAAGAGTGATTCAGCTCCTAGGCCTCCCATAAAAACCCCAAACATCCCAGGTCACAGAGACCAATACTGGCTGTCCCAGGACAAGAGTGGTACCAGTTTCCTGTGGCTGAGACAGGAGTGAATTGCTAGACTCCCACAACAGGGGTTGTGAACCACTGGGTGCCCTGCAGCCGTACCTGAGGGCAGGGTCTGCCCCCGCCTCCAGCAGCAGATACACAGCCTCAGCCCTGCCAGCCTGTGCTGCCACATGAAGCAGGGTGCAGTCACGCTCGTCCACGGGTTGGTTCAGCAGGGAGCGGGCCATATCCAGAGATTTCCCATCCTCATTGTGCTCTGATGGGCCCCCATTCTCTGGCACACCCAGGAGGTGCCGCAGTGTCTGCACATCCCCTGTCTTGCAGGCAGTGAACAGAGCATTGCAGAGCTGGGTCTGAGGGTCTCCTGTGAGGGAAGAACAGGAGGGGAGTCCAGTGGGCAGACTGGTCTGAGCAGCACTCTGGTCTAAGTAGGGAACACACACAATACATCAGCTTGCTAGCTGGATTTGGGCACTGCAGGATCTCCAGCACCTTCAGAGTCTGTGGCCATGTGCTATGGCATTGCTAGGCACTGCTGTCAGCAGCCAGGTCTCCTCCTGAAGTAAGACCCACTCCAATCCCCCCAGCACACCAGCCTAGCCAGGTGCTGCCTGGCCCCCTTGGTTCCAAACACACAGCTCACTCAAAGGCACATGACTGCACTAAAGACTTCTCAGATGCAGCTGTTCTGGGCATCTGCAGGACAATGTGCTCTTCACGCCACTGAAAAGCCACCAGTAAATGGGGCAGGCACCCAGCCAACGCAGCTCCCAACACCACTTACCTCCACTGCTCCAGGGCAGCAGCCCAGCCTCAGCCTCCCCCTGCAGCTCTGCCACTGGCTCCAAGCCAGGCTGCCCACCAGTCTCTTTAGCACAAGGCCCTGCACAGGCAACATGAGGAAGAGGGTCAGAGTCAGCCTGCATCCCAGCCATGGCCTTCCTACACTGACCCTGCCAGTTCTTCCCCTCACCTTTCTCCACCTTCTTGTCCTTCTTCTTCCTCCTTTTGCGGTTTCTTTTGGGCATCACTTCGAACTCCCGGAGGTCCAAGGTCCCCAGTGTCACTTCCACAGTCTCCAGTTCTCCTGCAGGGCTTTCTTCCTCCTCTTCCTCCTCCTCATCTGGGGCTGAGGGGGGTGAAAAGACTGGGGCTAAGCCTCCACACACAGAACTAATCACTCGGGGCTCTGAGCCAAGAACACCCTGTCTTTCTCCTGTCCAGCCACACTCTGCAAATCTGGCCCATGCCATAACATCAGACCCCTCCTGCTTTCTCAGAGTCATGCCTCCCTCCATGGTTCAACTCACCAGCTGTGTCCTCCTGCGGGGGATCCACCTCTGCCTTCTGCTGCCTCTTCTGCCAGACCTTCCGGGGGGACCCAGCGATGTCCTCCAGTGGCGTGTCCTTCCCTGGGCAGCAAGGGTGCTCCCGTCATTGCCTGGGGACAGGGAGCACCCCATGTCTCCAGGGACTGAGGGCTGAAGAGCTAGCACCTCCACCCCGCAGGGTAGTGTCCCCTAATGCACAAGGGACCACGTCACCCCAGCTGCCCTGACCCACAGGCACAAGGGCTGGTGCAACTCACCATACACCTGCAGGCTGGCCAGCGTGGCGTGGACTCGCAGCACCTCTCGCAGGGTGGCCCTGCGGGTGCTGAGGGGGATGTGGCAGATGCGAGGGTCCCCTCGGGTGAGGGGTGGGTTCCTGCCACCGAAGAGCAGCGCACGGTTGTGGTGAGGGGCCCGGAGGAAGATGCGCTGAGCTTCGTTCAGGTGCTGTGCCCAGGCTGCCAGGAGGTCCTGAATATCCTGGGGAGAAGGGAGAAGCTTTATGGGATCCTGAGCACACTATGAGGGCAAACATAGCCCTGGAGCAGGGACAAATCCAGAAGAGAGTGGCCTCAGTTGGGCCCTGCCCCTTTTCCAGAGCCCACCGGCCCTGCCATGCCCCCCAGCAGCAGTGTGGCACCGCCTGTCAGAGGCAGCCTGCAGGGGAGCATCCCTGCCAGGAGCCCAGCGCTGCCTCCTCACCTTGAGCAGCGCGGCCTCGTTGTAGCGGCGCAGGGAGGCCCCAGCAGACCTGGGGGCTGCCCCCGGGGTCTGGGCATCCCGAAGGCCCTGGGCCGTGCCCCGCCGCGCTCGCACCGTGTACCGGTGGAAGGTCTTGTGCTCCTGCACCTGCAGGCTGCAGAGGGGCAGGCATGAGCAACAGAGCTTAGTGTGCGTGGCGTTAACGTGCCAAAGCAGCTGCAGCTGACTGTGCCCAGAGGGACAGCCCCGCTGCCCCCCTGTACTCACCCCCGGAACACCGCTCCTGCGAAGTGCCCGCCACCCATCATCAGCACAACCCAGCACGTGCTCGCACTGAGGCTCTGCAGCGATGCTGTCAGCTCCTCCGGCTCCTCAATGTCACCCTGATACACAGACACCCTTGCTAGCACCCATGGCATTACCTCCTGCTGTCCCCAGGACAGAGACCAGCCTCTCTGCTAGCACCACAAGCAGGTTTCTGGGAGCACCCCAGAGCCAAATAACAGGCCGCCAACAAATCTGGGGCTCTGACCTGGCACCAGAGTCCACCCTTCCCATCACAGGAGGTAGGAGACTGCCAGAGAGACATCTAGACCCCAGTGCTACCCACCTTTTCTGGACTCCCCCTCCCAAAAAGCTGGGCAGTGACTTGCCTTGCCAGTGAGCAGCACGCAGCGGTAGGCGGAGATGAGCTGGCCCTTGGCATTGCGGAGCAGCACCTTGTGGGAGCGGGGAATCTGGGCTGCCCGGCGAGTGTCACTGACAGAGGGCAGCAACTCCGACTCACTGCTCGCATCAGAGCTATCTGAGTCAGATCCTGAGATGCTGGAAACGTCACCTGCAAGGAAAAGAAAAGATGCAGTGAAACAGAGCAAAGGTTATTGAACAGCCTACCCAAAACTCTCTAGGTGAGTTTAAGGGCACTTGTAGACCCCAGAAATGTTCTGTCAGATAACCCTATATATCACAAACAGGCTGTGACCTGGGGAGATAGCACTTTGTGGCTCTGCATTCCCAGACATGCTTAGGCAGGGGCTCAGCTAAAGCCTACAACAAATCCTAACAGCTCAAGAGCAGTGCTGGATCCTGAGAAGCGCCACAGGGACAGCATAAAGGGACCCTGTGCTAGCAGAGGGCTTCATCCCTGTACAGAAGAACCCCAGTGAGGTTGCTGACAGCCCCTGGGCCCCAGTGCAGACAGTCCAACCCCTCACCTGTGCGGGTTTTCTCCTCAAACACTTCTTCAGGCAGCGCCCGGCGCCCCAGCAGTCGCTGCTTCAGGTTGAAGCGGTGCCAGTCAAGACGGTAGTGCTCAGTCTGTGGAGCAAAACAAGTATGAGCTGGCAGCATCTTGGTGGTCCATGAAAGCCATCACCACCAAAGGGCATGAGGTGACAAACCCCAAGGACTAAACTGATGCTGGGCTCCTTCAGCGGTCCTGACTGGAGAATCACAGCATAATAAGGAGTTACCCATGAAGCAATTAACCTGAACAAACACAGGCCCGTGCTGCACTTACCCTTTACTTCCAGTAAATGATACTGTTAACTGATAACATCCAAGGTTTGAGTGCCAGATCCCAATAGGACATGAGCAGTGGGCAAACAGCCAGCACCGGGCTGCACCATGCTGGGGCTGAGCTTCCACAGCTGGACCCCACCAGCCATGCCAGCCCCACTCCCACTTGACACTGCTCAGCCCTGCTCACCTGCTCCTCCCGGCTCCCAAACACCTGCCCGCAGGTCAAGCAACACATCTTCTCTGGCACCTCGGTGACCCCATGGGCCTTCTCCTCACAGCTGGCTGCTGCAGGTTTCTCTGGAAGAACAAGGAAGGGCTGCACCGCCAGGAGTGGAGCCTCCTCGGTCCCTCCTCAGCCAACCCAAAGAAACCTATGGTTGAGGGAGCTCTGAGACCTCGGGCTGTCACCAAAAAAAAGCCCATTTACCCACCCACCAGGCAGCTCCCATGGCCAAGCTCGGGGTGATCACCCAAGCTGAGCTGGGGACAGAACACCAAGTTGTGGCGGACACGAGCTAGTCACACAACTTCCCTCCCGCCGCTCCCACGCACCGTGGCTCGCAGGTGCCAGCTGGGCAGCACCCGCATCCGCAGCGACAGCGGTGACGAGGGTCAGCCCGCGCAGGAGTTCGGGGTCCTGCGCGGCCTCAAACACGGACCTGCTCTCCGGCATGGCTACTGCTTCCATGGACGGGACAGCGCCTGAGCCACGGGCTCGGAACCACCGCCGCACCGCCCTGCCCCGTCCGAGCTCTGTGCTCGGGACAACCCCGCACCGCGCCCGGGGCCGTGCGCGATCCCCTTCCCCAAGCCGCCGCACCCCGGAGCCGCCGTACCCCCATCCCTGACCCAGTCACCACATCCCCATCACCCTCCAAGCCTCCGTACCCCCATCACTGTCCCAGCCGCCGTACCCCCATCGCCCCGGAGAGGCTGTACCCCCATCACCCCCGGGACTGCCGTACCCCCATCGCCCCGGAGAGGCTGTACCCCCATCACCCCCGGGACTGCCGTACCCCCATCGCCCCGGAGAGGCTGTACCCCCATCACCCCCGGAGAGGCTGTACCCCCATCACCCCCGGGACTGCCGTACCCCCATCGCCCCGGAGAGGCTGTACCCCCATCACCCCCGGGGCCGCCGCACCCCCATCACCCCCGAAGCCGCCGTACCCCCATCACTCCCCAAGCCTCCGTACCCCCATCGCCCCCGGGCCCGCTGCCCCGTGCCCGCCCCGCCGCTCACGCGCGGCCGCCGCCGGCCCGGAAGCGCCGCTCGTCACATCCCGCGCGCCCATTGGCCCCGCCGGTCCCACCCCCCGCTCGCCATTGGCCGCCGTGCCCGCCAGTCGCGGCGGGGCCGAGCGGGCCGCGCCGGGCCGGGCCGGGCCGGGCCGCGCCGGTGGCGGCGGCGGCGGCGGCGCGGGGCCTCGCTATGGCCCACTTCGAGACGCAGTACCAGCGCCTGGAGAGCTCCTCCACCGAGTCTCCCCCCGGCGGCGGCGACCTGCTCGTCCACGTCCCCGAGGGCGCCAAGTGTGAGCGATGGCACCGGCACCGGGGGTTGGGGCCTGGCCGGCGGCGGGGCGCGGAAGAGGCCGGGCGGCAGGGGAGAGGCTGGACTGCACGGGGAGCCCGGGGCTGCTCGGGGGCCTGGGGTGCCGGGGCAGCGCGGGAAGGGTTGGTGACAGCACCGGGGGGGTGTGCTGAGGAGCCCTCACCCTGTGCTGCTTCTTCCCTCAGCTCCGTGGCATCACATCGAGAACCTCGACCTTTTCTTCTCTCGCATATCCTTTTGCAGGACGAGGGTCAGGCGGGACGTATCCCCCTCCTCCCGGCTCTGAGTACGGGGAAAACATGGAGCTTTGTGTAGCTTGGAGCTTGGGCAGTGTCCGCCGTCCCTGCAGGGCACTACACAGCTCCAGAGGGGCTGGCAGAACCCCCATACCTCGGGACGCTGTCACTTGACACGGGGTCATACCGGTGCTTCTAGGAATTCTTGGGAAAGTGAAGATGATACTGTTGTCACTACAGTTAATGTGTTATATTCCTAACAGGATTTTAGTGCCGGCCGTGGCATTTACAATCAGAGTAGTACAGGATTTCTGTAGGCAGAATAAGTGTAGTACAATTTTATAAGTAGCATAGAACAGAATTTTATAGTATCTCCTAGTTTGTGGTTTCTAATCAGCTGGACTCTTTACAGATCTGGACATATCTCAATATATGGTTTGCTGTATCAAGACTCAAAAATCACATACAAGAATTTTGAGTCGTTCACTTAGTCCTCATTGGAAGCAGATGACAATGGGGGTATCCCTGGCTGCTGAGGGGTCCTGGGTCTCCCTGTCCACCAGCAGCTGTGATACCAGCTCCCACTTAGGATTTGTAACTCCTTGATTTTGTGGATAGTGCTCCGGGTGCTGTTAATACTTTCCCTCTTCCGTGATGGGGTCATCACCTCTGTTGGGTTGGCCAGGTGCCTGGGACCTTCAAGGACAGCACGGAAGAGAGTAATCAGCCTGGTGCCAAGGAATCTTGAGGCCCATGGGGAGGGAAAGCAGAAACCCGTTTGATTTATCTGCTTGGTTCACAGGACCTTCAGCGCCTGATAACTGGGCAAAGGGTGACCACTAATGGGTGACACCCTCGGTGACACAGAAGGGCTGCTTGCCTTATGAAATGGTGTTAGTTATGCTGACCACATTGCTGGGGGCAGGAGCAGATGCCAGGTGCCACTAAATGCATTTTTGTCTGTCTCTGACTTGTCCTGCCCTGCCCGAGCCACCGTTGTGCAGCCTGAGTTTCTGCTCTGTGCTGAGCAGACCCCCACTATGGGTGTTGGGTGCAGGTAGAAAGGAGCATGAACATAGCCAAGTCCCTCCACCCCAGCTGTGCTTTCCCTGGGCAGAGTGTGTTTTCCTGCACTGGGAACCAGCTTGCTGATAAGTAGGGATGGGAGAGATTTTTTCTTGTTGGTGAAGGGAGACTTTGCTGAGGAGCTGTGGAAACCAGTGGGACAGAAGCCTCTTCATCCTTCATCAGAAAGGAGTCTGCTGTTTTCCTTAACTGCAGCTTTCACGTCTATAACCTGCATCAGAAGAATGGCTTCACTTGCATGCTCATTGGAGAGATTTTTGAGCTCATGTAAGTGCAGCTTCCCCTCTGTTGTGGCTGCTGGGGAACAGCCACAGGCACTTGCCAAGCACTTACAGCTGAGTGGGTGGAAGGGCTCCTTTCGTAATTGTCCTGTCTCCCCTTCATCAGGGTTTCCCATGCCCCAGACTTGCATTTCACTTTGAGGAACCATTGCCTGTCAGCATTCCTGCTGCCAGGGCTGTGGGATTGCATCTCCGTGGCACATGACCCTGGCGCTTCACGTTTTGTGGTGGAGCAGAAGGGTGATTCCCTCACACTTCTCTTTTTTCACAGGCAGTTCATCTTTGTGGTGGCATTCACCACCTTTCTTATCAGCTGTGTTGATTATGACATCCTCTTTGCCAACAAAGCATTAAATCACAGCCAGCATCCCACTGAGCCTATTAAGGTGACTCTGCCAGATGCCTTCCTGCCTCCAAATGTCTGCAGTGCAAGGTAGGGGCAGTGGAGGGCATGTTAGCCACTGCTCTTGTTTTCCTAAGTACTCAGGGCTCCTGTCTGGGCCTGTGTCCCACTACTTGCCTCTTCTTGCTTGCAGAATCCAGGCAAACAGCTTCCTCATCTGCATCCTGGTGATAGCTGGGGTTTTCTGGATCCACCGACTCGTCAAATTTATCTACAATATCTGCTGCTACTGGGAGATTCACTCTTTCTACATCAATGCCCTGAAGATCCCCATGGTAAGCTGCTGAGCCAGGGGCTGCCTGCAGGGCTGCCGAGGGTCATGGGAGCCATTTGCTGGTGGTTGCAACTTGCCTTCATGCCTTTCCTCTTCTCAGTCAGACTGAGCACTCTTCCCTCTGCTCCATAACCACATGATCTCCTTTCAGCCTCTTCTCCAGCAGCCAGTTTATTCTGTGTTAACCTCTCTGTGCTCAGTCTGCCTCTCCGCCTGCTGGCGCATGCCTCTGCCATATGCCACCCAATATGTGTGCTCTTCAGCAGTGGCCTTTTCTGTGATGCCTTCCACAGAGGAGGCATAAGCGAGGATATCCTCGTACCTCCCTGGGATGTGAACAACCTCAGCTTCCTTGTTTACTCAGGAGGCTTGGAGCCGCTTAGTTGTGAAGGTCACACAGCAGATGAGTGTGTCACAGATGGGGTTTGAGGCTTGCATATACATCCTAGTCCAGAGTCCTTGCTCTGATGAGCAACATGAAAAGGCATGTGCGTATCCTTTGGAGGGAGAAAGAATCTTGAGAAAGGTGGGGTGAGCTGAAAGGCTTGGATTGTCCCCAGTTTTTCCATGGGCTCCCTCTGGGACGCTGCTTAAGTCCCTTCTGTGTTTGTTTCTCCCTGCTGACTCCAAATGGCAGCTCTGGGAGGAACCATGGGAGCCTGGATGTGTGTTTATGCCTCCAAGGAAGCTGGTGCATGCGTGGCTGGGAAACAGTCATCTGTGCTAATCTGGGGGGTAAAGGGCACCGAGGCAAGGTGTGGGGTTTGCCTGCTGCAGGCTGAGGTGGTGCCAGAAGGTGCCTCACGCCCTGGTGTTGCATGCACTTTGTCAGCACCCCGAGGTGTGTGCTGGGACCTGCTGCTTCAATGGGCTCAGCCTGGCTTCTGTCCCTGGATACTTCTTGCTCCTAATCTTGCTGCTTGTCCACCTTCCAGTCCACCCTGCCCTACTACACCTGGCAGGAGGTGCAGGCCCGCATTGTGCAGATCCAGAAGGAGCACCAGATCTGCATCCACAAGAAGGAGCTGACAGAGCTGGACATCTATCACCGCATCCTCCGCTTCAAGAACTACATGGTGGCCATGGTGAACAAGTCACTGCTGCCCATCCGCTTCCGCCTGCCCCTGCTGGGAGACACCGTCTTCTACACGCGTGGGCTCAAGTACAACTTTGAGCTCATCTTCTTCTGGGGTCCCGGCTCCCTCTTTGAGAACGAGTGGAGCCTGAAGGCTGAGTACAAGCGGGCCGGGAACCGCCTGGAGCTGGCTGAGAAGCTCAGCACTCGCATCCTCTGGATTGGCATCGCTAACTTCCTCCTCTGCCCCCTCATCCTCATCTGGCAGATCCTCTATGCTTTCTTCAGCTACACGGAGATCCTGAAGCGGGAGCCGGGCAGCCTGGGTGCCCGCTGCTGGTCCCTCTATGGCCGCTGTTACCTCCGGCACTTCAACGAGCTGGACCATGAACTGCACTCGCGCCTCAGCAAGGGCTACAAGCCAGCTTCCAAGTACATGAACTGCTTCATCTCCCCGCTTCTCACCATCGTGGCCAAGAACGTGGCCTTCTTTGCTGGCTCCATCCTGGCTGTGCTCATCGCTCTCACCATCTACGATGAGGACGTGCTTGCGGTCGAGCACGTCCTGACCACGGTCACCCTGCTCGGGGTGGGCATCACGGTGTGCAGGTGAGGTGGGTCTCTGCTGCCCCCGTGCTCCTGCCAGCGTGTAGGGAGCAGTGGGGCTGGAAGCAATCCATGTAAACGTGCTCTTTGTTTGCAAGTGGATGTGAGTCTGTGTGAATGGGGGAGCATGGGTGGGGAGCGGTAGTGATCTTGGCTGCAGTGGTTGTATGGGATGAGGGGCTGGTCTGGTCAGAAGGTTACAGGTAGAGCTGTGATATTATGGGCCAGTCACCCTGCCCTCCCAAGATGACATCTCCCAGCAACTGAGGTGTAATGCTGTGTTTTCCTGTCCTATGATGCAGGTCTTTCATCCCTGACCAGCACCTGGTCTTTTGCCCAGAGCAGCTGCTGCGAGTTATCCTGGCACACATCCACTACATGCCTGACCACTGGCAGGGCAATGCCCACCGCTACGAGACCAGGGACGAGTTTGCCCAGCTCTTCCAGTACAAAGCGGTGAGCCTGGCTTAACTGTGGGGCTGAGGACTTACCCCATCACAGGAGAGAGAAGGTGCTGTGCTGGAGAGCTCAACAGCTCCTGGGCTCATAGAGGAACAAGGCAGCATCCTCAGAGATACCCTGCCCCAGAAGATGGAGGGCTACCTCTGGGGTCTGTTTTGGTATTGTGGGTTTTTTGACCCTCAAGTTTGTGCTGAACCCATCATTTCTGTGCTCAGGTCTTCATCCTGGAAGAGCTCCTGAGTCCCATCATTACCCCTTTGATCCTCATCATCTGCCTGCGGCCCAAGTCCTTGGACATTGTTGACTTCTTCCGTAACTTCACCGTGGAGGTGGTGGGTGTGGGTGACACCTGCTCCTTTGCCCAGATGGACGTGCGCCAGCACGGGCACCCTGCGGTAGGTCCTGTGCTGCCCACCAGTGTGTCTGCTCCTTTAGACCCATGAGAGGCCCGAACTCACCACTCCTGGCAGCCCACAGCCCAGCCACCCGCCTCTTGCTAGGGTGTCTGGGTTGGCAACACAGGTCACCAGCTCCAGGAGGCTCTTGTGGCCCTGCTGTGATTATTGATCAGGTGCTTTGGGAATCAGGCTGTGTCATGTCATTGCCTCTTTTGACAGCCAAGGGTTCTGTGTCCTGAGGAGAGTGAAATGTGGACATTTAGAAAGTGTGACCACTTCTCTCCTGCTTGTGCTCAGGAGAGAAGCGGTCTAGAGGAAGTAGGAAGCATTTTCCACTATGAAAAATCTGTGATGGAGGGAAAAGGAGTCCATCTGTTTTGTGTGCCTTGGAATTTCGGTTACTTGCCTAGGGAAAGACTTCCTAGTGACACAGTCATCAACTAGGAAGGAAGTGAACTCATTGTGGCAGGAAGTTTTTAAGAAGAGTTATTTGTTGACTGTGATTGTTCCTGTCTGTGTGACTGTTCAGCTCTCCAGTTCCCTTGCAGCAATTCATGTTCTGGGATGGAGGTGGAACAAACTGTGTTTGTTGCTTCTTCTCCTGAGATGGCTGAATGAGCGTGGGGGCTTCTGGTGTAGCACCTGCTACAGAGAGAGCCATGGCCTTGCATGGGCTGGGTGTTGCATGCTTTGCCCAGACTGATTGCAGGATTCCCAGGGCTGGCAGGGTTTAAAGCAGATCCTGTCTCTCATTACCTGTCTGTTGTCCACAGTGGATGTCAGCAGGAAAGACGGAGGCCTCCATTTACCAGCAGGCTGAGGATGGCAAGACAGAGCTATCCCTCATGCACTTTGCCATCACCAACCCCAAGTGGCAGCCCCCCCGTGAGAGCACAGCCTTCATCGGCCTCCTGAAGGAGCGGGTGCACCGGGACAGCAGCGTGGCACTGGCTCAGCAGGCTGTGCTCCCTGAAAACGCCCTCTTCAGCTCCATCCAGTCCCTGCAGTCGGAGTCAGAGGTACCCAGGCTCAGGGCATGTGGGTTGTTTTTGGGGTGCTTGCTACATGCTGGGAAATTCATTGTCAGGCCCTCTGGGTAATTTTGCCCTTGCCTGGGATGTATCTGGGGATGAAAATGTGGTAGATGAGCACTATCTGGGACACTTCTGGGTTTCTAGAGAAGGTAACAGGCTGTACTAGAGCCCTGTGAGATGGGCGAGGGGCCAAGATAACCTAGCTCTGTGTGTCTGGTGAGGTCAGTCCTCCAGCTCTACACAGGACAGTGACTCTTTCTCTTTCAACTCTGCAGCCTCACAGCCTGATTGCCAATGTGATAGCAGGCTCCTCAGCACTGGGCTTCCACATGAGCCGGGATGGACAGGCTTCCCGCCATCTCTCAGAAGTGGCCTCGGCTCTGCGTTCCTTCTCCCCACTCCAGTCTGCCCAGCAGCCTTCCAGTGGCTTCCAGGCTTCGGGAAGGGACGGAGAGGGAGCCCAGCCTCGTGGTGCCAGTGCCATGACAGCCTCTGGGTAAGCTGCTGGCTGGAGAAGGGCAGCCAGACACCTTGGACATTCCTTTACCCTTTGCCCAAATGCCATCCCATTGTCCTAGATGCATGGTGGCATTTATCTCTGCAGCCTGGACAGCAAAGGACATTGACAAGCAGAGTTAGACTCAGGTCTAGGTGCCGGTGTCAGGTGCTAGGGCTGGCCCTAAAGGATAGTGTCAGGGTCCTATTGTTCTCCTGTAGGTACTACACTGGTGAGAGACCCTCATGTAGGGAAGAGGCAGTGCTGTAGCAGGGCTGGTGTATTTTGGGAGATGCTGCAGAGGGGCCTCTTCATACCCAGTTCAGGAGCAGATCTCTGTGAGCCTGACATTAGAGTGGGGCGGGTCTGGGCATTGTGGGGGCATCTGGGCAGGAGACACTACTGGTGTGTTCTGTGGCAGTGCTGATGCAAGGACCGTGAGCTCGGGGAGCAGCGCCTGGGAGGGTCAACTGCAGAGCATGATCCTGTCCGAGTATGCCTCGACTGAGATGAGTCTTCATGCACTCTACATGCACGAGGTGAGCAACCCAGAGCTGGTCTGGTCAGAGGGGCATGGAGCAAGGCCAGCAGGACTGGGCTGCACTGTCCATTGTGATGGAAAACAAGTGTGTATGCAGTGCTGCGGACAGGGTGTGTTTGGGCATCTGGTTTCTCCCACACCGCTGAGTCACTCGTGTTTTGGCTTGCAGTTGCACAAGCAGCAGGCGCAGCTGGAGCCCGAGCGGCACACTTGGCACCGCCGAGAGAGTGACGAGAGCGGGGAGAGTGCCCACGAAGAGCTGGAGGCTCAGCGGGGCGGCCCCGTCCCCATTCCCCGCTCTGCCAGCTACCCCTTCTCCTCACCGCGGCAGCCTGCCGAGGAGACAGCCACACTGCACACCGGCTTCCAGCGGCGGTACGGTGGCATCACAGGTACGGTACCAGGGCAGGGGGCTGACTTCAGGTCAGAGCTCTGTAACCCATGTCCTTTATGGACTGGCACCAGCAGCCTGCCTGCTGCTGGACACTGGCAGTCCCCCAGGTAGCTAATCTAATTTCTTGCCTCTCTTGCAGACCCAGGCACAGTGCACAGAGCCCCATCACATTTCTCCCGCCTTCCTCTGGGAGGCTGGGCTGAGGATGGGCAGTCAGCGAGGCACCCAGAGCCTGTGCCAGAGGAGAGCTCAGAGGACGAGCTTCCGCCACAGATTCACAAGGTAAGGGTGATGCCTGTGGCTGAGAGGGGCAAGGTGTACTCTGATGCCAGGTTGGGGTGCTGGCAGCTGGCACCAGTTGGGGTGCTGTGGTGCTGGCACCACAGTAGGTGCCACATTCTCTCTCTGTTTTGCAGGTATAGCCTGGTAGACTGGGGATCTCATGGGGCTTGCAGATTGGGAGCCACCTGGACAGCAGGATGTGGCATGGACTTGATTCTTCTCCTATACTGAGTGGACATTTTGTTGCCATCAATTGCTGAAGAGACAAAACTTGCCAGGCCGGCGTCTCTGCTGTGGCACCTTGTGTCTAGCCATGTATCAAGTCAACGCCACTCTGACTTGTGGGGTGAATGCGTGTGTGAGTACATCCCTGTGTCTGTGTTCACATCTGTGTCGTCCGTGTCGGAGGATCTCTGCAGAGCCTGTGGAAACTGATGTGATGGGACTAGCAGTGAGGAGCTGCTGGTGGACTGGTTTGGAGCTGGCAGCAGCAGATGCTCTTCAAAGGGATGGGAGATGGCATCAGCTCCATCCAGATGTGCACCCGAAGCTGGGACCTGCCGACAAAATGAGGGCAGGAGTTGTTGAGGGTGGTCTGAGGGAGCTCAGCCTGTAGCACCACACTGCCCTGCCTGCAGCCCTGAGAAGGTGCCTAGGACCACGTCAGTCCTCCCAGAGAGGACCAGTGTTGTGCCTCTCAGCCCGGAGCAGGACAACAGTGAGGCAGTCACCCAGCCCTCTGTCCCAGCACCCTGCAGAGGGGTGGGCCCTGGTGGCTGCTGCTGGTGTGAGTGCAGGTGAGAGATAGAGCTGGTGGGAATGGCTCTGGTTTGATCCAGGGATGCTGCAGCTCTTCCCTGACTCATGACATCTGGCCCATTCCCTGCATGCAAGAAAGGGTCATTGGAGTGATGCCTCCGTGCCAGGGCAGCAGCATCTTCCCATGTACAGCACCTATGGGATGTGGGCTACTTGTGGGCCCTCCTGCAGTGCCAAAGAGACCCCAGTGTGGAGCAGCCTGTTATCTTCCAGGGGTGCTCACAGCCCACTCAGAGCCTGGAGGTCTTGAGCTCTGTGTGTTGGTTCCTTTTCTCCAGGCACAAAAAAGGCCTTTTTCTCCATGCCCAGGTGCTGTTGCATTGGTTTTGTCCTTCTGATGCAGCTGTTCCTGTTGGACTGGGCCTTTCCACTTCCCTGGCAAAGGGTTTGGTTCATCTCAAATCTTGCCCAGAGGTTCCCAGCTCCTCCTTTCCTCCTGAAACCTTCCTTTTGCTTACAACATGGTTTCAGCTGCTGTGGAGACCATGCAGCTGTCTCATGCCTGGCAGAGCAAGGAGGGGCATCCTGAACCCAGAAGGGAGAGGCACACCTCAGCCCAAGCTTGGCATGGTGGTGAGGAATCAGGATCCCAGTTGTGCAATGTAGCCTCAGACAAGACCTTCCCACCATCCTTCTGTTTTCCCTCTTCTCTTTGCAGCTTCTGGGGAATTGCATCCCAGCTAACTCCCGCCCACTACTTACTTTCCATTCCCCTTGCCTCTGGCAGGGGCTGCTTGCTTTTGTCATGCGCTCTGCAAGCACTGCACATCCTCCTCTGCTGTCTCTGGAGTCCAGGGCCACCCCTCTTCTCGTGCCAGGGTTATTGTCCTCTGCCCTTTGATCCTGGGACAGCTCTAAGCCACCTGCTGCCAGTGCTTCTGCACCCGGGTAGCCTGGGCAGGAGCAGGGCCAGGGTGCTTGCACAGGGGCAGGCTCTTTGGGGTAGCAGGCTCCTTATTGCCATGGGGAGGGCTGGAGCTACAGCTGCTCTGGGGTCTGAGATCAGAGTGTTCTAAAGCAGAGCTCAGGGTGGGGATCAGCTCTTCAGTGCTGGGCTTGGGGCTCTGTGGACTTGGGTGCTGCTGGGGTCCTTCCATGGAGAAGTGGCTGCAACCACTCCACAGCAGCTTCAGCTTGGGGCTGTCATGGCTTGGTGAAAGAAAGCAGAAGGCAAATGTCCTAGGAACCCAGAATTTTCAGTGGCTTCTCTTGGTGCCCAGGCTGCTGCCTCCCCTCTCTGGGCCTATGGGACACTGTCTGGTTCTTAGTGGAGTTGCTGCTGGTCTGTACAGCTGAAGGGCGGGAGGCAGTGCCCTGGGACAGTGGGAAACTCTGGATCTTTCCGTGGGCTGGCAGGAGGGAGAGGCCAGGCACAGCAGGCCCAAGTCTTTGCCGCATGTTTTGCTTGTGTCGTCAGTGTCCCATGTGCATGGCGAGCCACTCTTCCTCATCTCCTCCTGAGATGTGCGGGTGCGGAGGTCCCCGGGGAGTGCAGTGTCAGACCCCCGTGCCCTCGCTGTACAGCTGTATAGCCGTCTAATAAAGATGGGGTGTATCATCCCTGCCTGTGTCCGAGTCTCCCTTCGCTCTGTGGTGCCGTGCAGCCCACCTGCGCTGCAGCGGGAGCCTGGGAGGAGCCTGCCGCTGCTCCGGCGGCGCTGGAGCTCCCGGGAGCGGAGTGGCAGCCGCGGGAGGAGGCAGGGGCTATATTTATCCCGAGAGGGCAGTGCCCCGTCCTGCCTGACCTCTGGAGGCCCCGCAGGGGCTCCTGGGGCTATCGCGGCACCGCAGCGCCGGGCTGGCGGCGGCGATAAGGAGCGCGGGGCGGCTCGCGTCGGAGGCGGAGACCCTCCGCGGCACCGGCCCGGGAGTGTCCCGCGGCACCGACCCCTCCTCATCCCCGCGCCGCGGGGAAGGTCCGTGCCGGCGGGGCTGGGCACGGGGCACGGGGCCCGGGGCAGGGACACGCGCAGGGGTGCCGCTGCCGGTGCCGGTGCCGGTGCCGCTGCCGGTGCCGGTGCCGGGAGGAGGCGGGCGGGCAGCAGCCGGCGGTGCCGGCGCGGGGCGGGGAGCGGGGCGGGGCGCGGCAGAACGGCGCCGGGGCCCGGCTGGCGGCGGCGGGCGGCGGCGCGGGGCCCCGACCGGGCCAAGGCCGGCGGCCCAGGGCAGGTGAGCGGGCGCGGCGGGACCGACACGGCGGCCGGGCCGGCGCGGCGGTGACGGGGCCGGCGCGGCGGTGACGGGGCCGCGGCCGCCTGTGCCGGGCCTGAGCGGCGCCGGCACCGCCCGGGCATTCACCCGGCGCGGCCTCTGCCTCGCCCTCCGCGAGTTTTCCCTTGGTGCGTCCCTGGCTTTGCCCTTGCCTCTGCCCTGCACGGCCCCGCCGTTCCCCGAGCATCCGCCGCATCCCCGCCCGCTCCCCTGCCGCTGCCGCTGCATCACCGCTGTTCCTCCCTCCCTGCTGAGACCGTTCCCAGCTTCACTCTGCCTTCCTCTTCCTGCGGTCCCGCTCTCCTCGTGTCCGAGGGCATCCCCAGGGGCCCGGGTGCTCTGGAGGGCCCAGTCTGATGCCGTGCCCCTGTTCAGGACACGCAGCAGGTGTGGTGCTCACGGCCATCCCCGTGCACAGCTGGCTCTGCTGTTTGCCCCGCTTTGTGTGTGCTGCATGCACGTGTCATGTGTCCGTGTCCCGCGGTACTTGCCCCTGCCCTATGGGGCCCTCTTTGCTTGGCCGTCCCACTGCGAGTCCCTCTCTAGGAGGGAGGTAGGTGGTACCACAGCCCATCCTGAGACCTTGCCTCCGGCTCTCTTCTCTCCACAGCTGGTGACCTGCCAGGATGGCCGTGTTGGGGGGCTACTGTGAGGGCAACAACTCCATCACCCAGGCGTGGGTCCAGCAAGGCTTCCAGCCCTGCTTCTTCTTCACGTTGGTGCCATCCGTGCTGCTGAGCGTGTGCCTGTTGCTGGGTGCCCTGCAGTATGCCTGCTACGCCCGCTTCAGCCGTGCCATGGAGCCCAAGTACATTCCCCGCTCTCGCCTCTACCATGGCCAGGTCCTGCTGTCCCTGTTCCTGGCCCTGCAGCCCTTTGGTGGGCTGCTGTGGCAAGGAGTGGGGCTGAGACAGCTCTATGGGTATATGTTGCTGCATGCCTGCCTCTGGGCCCTCAGCTGGGGCTGTGCCATTGCCCTCCTGCAGCTGGAGCACACCCGGGTGCTGGCCCACGACCGAACACGGGGCCATGGCACTGTCCTCCTCCTCTTTTGGGCACTGGCCTTTGCTGCTGAGAACCTGACCCTGGTGTGCTGGAGGAGCCCTCTGTGGTGGTGGGCACTGGAGGACACCAACCAGAAGGTGGGCTGGGGATCTGTGGTCAGGGAAAGGGGGCGAGGCACTTTTGGGAATGGGAGGGACTGCAGTATCATGGTGTGGGGCTGGAGTATGCATGTCATGAGCTGCCCTGCCCAGAGTGTATACAGTTCTGGGTTGCACCCACACGTCTGCCAGATATTCAGTCCCAAGCTCCGTTATCACACATCTCTCCATGTCCCCACCCAGCTCCAGTCCTGCTTTTACCCAGCCCAGACCCAGGTGCAGAAGTAGGGGTGTTTCCCTGCTTCCCACAGCCCTTTGCCCCCGTGTACCCCTTAGGGTAGGTGCACCTTGAGCCAGCATAGAGCCAGGTGATGGGGGGAGGAAGGAAGAAGTCTGGGTGCTGCCTGAGGTGCTGTGCTTAACCAGGGACTCCCACTGAGCTGCGTGGGCTGTCCCCTGGCACACTGCACCCCATCCCCACGCTCTCTCTCAGATCATACCCATCCCAATGCTCAGGGTTGTGCTGAGGGCCAGCTGAGATGCTGAACTCCCACTCTCCATTCAGGTGCAGTTTGGCTTCTGGCTGCTGCGTTACATCTGCACATTCATGCTCTTCATCCTGGGCATGAAGGCCCCGGGGCTACCCCGCAAGCCCTACATGCTGCTAATCAATGAGGAGGAGCGGGACGTGGAAAACAGCCAGGTGAGTCCTGGGACTGGAGCAATTTTAGGATATGGCCAGGAAGGAGCTGGGGATAAAATGGAAATACAGCTGCTGTGGGATCAGCATCTTCATGAGATGTGAGAGGACAAGGTTTAGGGCTGCCCAAGCTCCCTGCATGCTGTCGCTAGGATGCAGCCCTGTTTGGAGGATGGAGTGGGCACTCTGGAGCAGGACTGGTTTTTTTGGGGTGTTGCCCAGGACCATTGCCAGCTGGATTGTGGTGCCAGGGCAATGACTCCTTGGTCTGCTCTCCCCCAGCCGCTCCTGAGTGATGCCAGCAGGACCACCTCCACCTGGAAGGATTTCCGGAGGAAGCTGCGGCTGCTGGTGCCGTACATGTGGCCGAGGGGCAACCACCTCCTGCAGGGGCTGGTGCTGTTCTGCATGGCACTCATGGGGCTGGAGCGGGCCATCAACGTCTTCGTCCCCATCTACTACAAGAACATTGGTGAGGCACCTGCAGCTTGGTGTGTGAGGCTCACACAGCCTCACCAAGTGCTGGGGAGTGTTGAGGTGACCTGGAGGGTTGCAGGGTTTGGAAGGAGCAGAGTGCAGGGGGTCAGGGTCCTGCACTGGCTGCTGGGGCTGGTTCCCACAGGCACCCTGGGATGTTCCCTGTCCCTCTATCCTAACCCTTGCCACACTTCCCACAGTGAATGAGCTGACAGTGGGTGCTCCCTGGCACACCCTGGCCTGGACTGTCTGCAGCTATGTGGGGCTGAAGTTCCTGCAAGGTGGAGGTGCTGGTAAGAACCACTGGGAAGGATGGGGCACTGATGAGAGATGATATTGGGCACATCATATCAGTTCTGGGGTGGTCAGGGAAGCCCATGTGCCCCATCACTGCTGCTCTCTTGCAATCAGCAACCTGGGCTGCTCCCAGGTTAAGGAGAGTGAGTGGGCTTCATACCAAATCCCCCTTCCAAAAGCTGGACTTTTGGAAGTCTTCTGCATGCCCCAGTGGGGTTGATCTTGGTTGACCTTTCCCTGTTGCCCTGCAGGCTCCACTGGCTTTGTGAGCAACCTGCGCACCTTCCTGTGGGTGTGGGTGCAGCAGTTCACCAACAGGCAGGTGCAGGTGCAGCTCTTTGCCCACCTGCACGGGCTGTCCCTGCGCTGGCACCTGGGGCGTCGCACTGGTGAGGTCCTGCGCAGCGTGGACCGGGGCACCAGCAGCATCAACAGCCTGCTCAGGTCAGAGTGTGCCCGTGGTGGCCGGGGGGGGGTTGGCTGGGCAGCCCCACTGGGCTGGGCTGATGCCTCATTTCCCCTCCCACCCCCCCAGCTACATCGTCTTCAGCATTTTCCCCACCATTGCGGATATTGTCATCAGCATAGTTTACTTCACCTCGGTCTTCAGCGCTTGGTTTGGCCTCATCATCTTCGTGTGTATGAGCCTGTACCTGAGTGAGTGGGGGGGCTCAGGGTACAGGGCTGCCAGGCTGTGGGGGGCAGGAGCCTTGCAATGCAGCTTCCTCCTGTCCACAGCTCTGACCATCTTCATCACTGAGTGGAGAACAAAGTACCGTCGGGACATGAACACACGGGACAATGAGGCCAAGTCCCGGGCCGTGGACTCGCTCCTCAATTTCGAGACGGTACTGTAGGAGTTGGGGGGGTCACTGAGGACTGCTGGACTGCTTGGGTGCTGATACCAGCTCTGCTCCTGCAGGTGAAGTACTACAATGCAGAGAGCTATGAGGTGAACCGCTTTAACGATGCCATTGTCAAGTACCAGGTACGGGGTGCTCAGTACCTTTAGGGGCACCAAGGGGGAAGAAGCCAAACCTCACAGGCACCTGTGGGGATGATGGAGATCACCATGGGTCTGGTTTTGGGGCAGCAGCATCCTACAGGACTTTGTCTCTTCCAGGTCTCAGAGTGGAAGGTCAGTGCCTCGCTGGGCCTCCTCAACCAGACCCAGAACCTGGTCATTGGCCTAGGGCTGCTGGCGGGGTCCCTGCTCTGTGCCTACTTTGTCACTGAAAACAAGCTGCAGGTAAGGCTGGTGCCAGCCTGTGCAGACCCCTGCTGAGGTGGGGCCCTGGGGCTGGTGGTTACAGACCCCTGTACCCTGTCCCTTCCAGGTGGGGGATTTTGTCCTCTTTGGCACCTACATAATCCAGCTCTACACACCACTCAACTGGTTTGGGACTTACTATAGGTAATGATGGGAGGTGTGGAAGTGCCTGGTGTCCCCCTCTCCATGGGTGACTGGGTCACTATATGCTCCTCCAAACCCTTTTCTCTGGTCTTCGCCCTCTTCAGGATGATCCAGAATTCCTTTGTGGACATGGAAAATATGTTTGAGCTCTTCCACGAGGAGCAGGAGGTGGGTGCCACCTTTCCTGGACCTTGCTCCCTTGCTGGGCCTGTGGTCCTGCCGTGGGGATGGGCTGGCTCTGAGCCTGAGCCTCTGCTTTGACAGGTGAAGGATGTGGTGAACGCCAGCGACCTGCGCTTGGAGGCTGGGCAGATTGAGTTTGAGAACGTGCACTTCAGCTATGTGGATGGGTATGGAGTACTGGCACAGGCTGGGACCTGCTGTAGGGAGGGAGGGCCATGGAGTGGCCCTGAGCCCCTCTCCATTCCCTCTTCCAGAAAGGAAATCCTGCAGGATGTCTCTTTCTCTGTGATGCCTGGGCAGACCCTGGCTCTGGTGAGAGCGGGACTGTGAGTTCAGTGTGGGAGGGAAGGATGGGGATAGAGGGGCTGGAAAATATGAAGGTGGGAAGGACAGCCCCCAGCAGGACCAGCCTTTTCCTCTCCAGCCCCTGGCCTCCAGCAGCTGGGAATTGGCCATCTCCAGACCCTTTTCCTTTGTATGTAGGTGGGACCGTCAGGCTCTGGAAAGAGCACCATCATCCGTCTGCTGTTCCGCTTCTACGATGTACGGGGTGGCTGCATCCGCATTGATGGGCAGGACATCTCCCAGGTGAGTGGGGAGGGCCTCCAAGGACCAGGGGGGACACACCAGCTCATCTGGGCCTCGCAGCACTGCTCAGTGCAGGCACCAGCACCTCCCCAGGGCAGGGGTGAGCATGCAGCCCCCAGAGCCCCTCTGCAGGCTGATTTCTGTTGTGCCAGAAGTGACAGCATGGTGTGACTCTGGGATCCCAGGCTGAAATGCTGGGTGCTGACCACGGCTCCCTGGGAAGGACTAGGGCACTATTAGGGCACCCCTGCAGAGTGGAGATGCAGCTGAGCCTGTGCAGCAGGGTGACCCTACGTAGCTTGCAAGGAATGGGGCTCATGACTGAGGGCAGGATTGGGTTTTGGAGGGTCATTGCATTTGGTGTGGGTCTGCCTGAGCCCTCTCCCCTGCCTCCCAGGTGAAGCAGGCTTCTCTGCGTGCTCACATTGGGGTGGTGCCCCAGGACACGGTGCTCTTCAACGACACCATCGCCAACAATATCCGCTATGGACGGATCCTGGCCACTGACCAGGAGGTACAGGAGGCAGCCCGGGCTGCTGACATCCACGACCGTATCCTTTCTTTTCCTGATGGTGAGACCCCTGCAGTTCCCGCCATCCCATGCTCCCCTAAGACCTTCTAGCTGCCCTCACAGGTATCCTTGGGTGACATCTCCCACGGGGACATCTGCATGACTATGTGTCGTGCTTTGTCTTTCCCTGCCTTCTTTCCAGGGCTAGATCAGCCCCTGGACAGGGATAAGGTGAGGCTCCACCACGTGGCTGTGAGGTGGCAGCAGGTCCTCCCAGGGCAGCAGGTCCCCATCTCCATTTCAGAAGGCACCAGCACATCATGTTTCTGCTCTTGTGGCTGCAGGATACAACACCCAGGTGGGAGAGCGGGGGCTGAAGCTGAGCGGGGGGGAGAAGCAGCGCGTTGCCATCGCACGCACCATCCTGAAGGGCCCCCACATCATCCTGCTGGATGAGGTAACAGCAGTGGCCCCAGCCCAGCCTTACCCAGCTCTGCAGCAGCCCCATGCCTAGCAGCTGCCCACACGACCTCTACCCCTTCCTCATGTTGTGTCTCACCTTGCAGGCCACATCTGCACTTGACACAGAGACTGAGAGGCACATCCAGGCTTCTCTGGCCAAGGTGTGCACCCACCGCACCACCATCGTTGTTGCACACAGGTAGGGACAAGGGCTGATCTGGGAGGTGCTGGCCAGACCCCGCTAGGGAGGGGCACACAGACCTGAGAGCCCCTGGGGTTGCATCTCCTGGCACCGTGCAAACCCTCAGGAACTCTCTGCCACCCCAGTCAGGGTAACACACCTGCTTTTCCCTGCAGGCTCTCCACTGTGGTAGGTGCAGACCAGATCCTGGTGCTTAAGGATGGACGCATTGTGGAGCGAGGGAGGTGAGCACAAGGGGAGGGCTGGGGGAGGGGATCCCCTCCCTGGCTCTGGGGCCAGCTCAGGACCCTGCATCCCTCCGCTCTCCTCACAGGCACGAGGAGCTGCTGCAGAAGGGAGGTGTGTACGCTGGCATGTGGCTGCAGCAGCAGACTGGGGATGAGGGAGAGAGCAAGGAGCACCGCACTGAAAAGCCCCAGAGCAGCAAGAAAGCGTCATGAACATGACCAGGAGTTCTGCTGTGATGCTGACTTGGGTCCAGGCCCCCACACTGCCTGGGAGTCTTTTGCTGGCTGCAGGCAAGGGCCCTGCCTGCCCTAGAGCTGCAGGGGCTTGGTTGGACACTCCACTATATTTGTACATGTTTGTTTTGCTGTTGTGTAATTTCTTAAACCAGGTCCTTCCCAGGTCCATGCCTGTGTGCTCTGGGTCAGCCGGCAGGGTTGACACACCTCTTGGTGGGGGCAGGCAGGGTTAGTGCCTGTGCCCTTGGGTCAACCAGCAGCTCTGCCACAAGCCTGAGCTCCTTGGGCTTAGGTGGGCAAGGGGTTGAGCAGGCTGAGAGTGCCTGCCCCATTCCCACACAATGGGCTAAGCTTGGCAGGGGGCTGCACCCCAACAGCAGTGGAAGAGCAGGGCAGCTGGTGTCCCCTCATCCCAATGTGCCCCCCACTTCAACCACTATCCACAGAGATGTGCCACTCTGGGCTGGACACCAAGTGACTGCTCCCTTAAGTACCTCTGTACCTTGTGCTATGCTTTTATTTTCTCCCAAGCAGCACTTTGACAAGTCTCAGCATTCCCTGGACCCAGCCTGAACCCCCCCTCCCTCAGATGCTCAGAGCAGGACAGCCCAGTCCTGTGCAGAACCAGGCACAGCCCTGCAGGAACGGTTACAGCAGCAGGTGGGAAAGCAGCACAGCTCTGCATGGCTGCAGACTCCCTGCAAGAGGCCAGCAGGACAAATCCCCTACTGCCCAACCAGGCTCTAGGCTCAGGGCTTTGTTTGTAAGGAGGGGTTCTGTGCTGTTGCTATCCAGGAGGGGATCCCGGCAACACAACTGGAAGAACGGAGGCATTCCTACCCCAGCAGCATTTAAACAGGCCCTGTTTAAGTTTAGGGCAGCAGGAAGGGAGCTGCAACCATCCCATGTGAGTGACACTGCCATTCAAGTCACTGCCAAGGTTACTTATTATATTAAACCAGAAAGGAAATGCAGCTCCATTCAGTCTCAGAGAGGTCTTGTGCCCCAGCCCAGCAGGGCAAGGCCCAACGTGCTCTTGTACATGCAAACAGCAGGGAGGCACCGAGGGTGTGGGGAGCAGGGAAGGGGCTGCTTTCACACTGCTGGGAGGCTGCACATTCAGCTGTGCCATGCCCAGGCAAGAGACCATCCCAGCCACATTTGCTCTTTGCTGAGGGGCTGGCACAGCCCTCCTCAGAGCACGGAATCCAGCCCCCCAATACAGAAGGCAGCTATATCCCAGCTGTATGTCTGAGCATGCAGAGACATCCCCATACAGCTCTGCCCTCACCCCACAGTCCCAGCAGTACTGGGACATGGCCGTGGCAACTACAGGTAAGTGCAGACCCTGGGCTGCTGCTTGCTTTGGTCAGTGTGCACCCAGCTCCGTCCTGTGCACTCTTCACCTCCCCAGGAGCATCAGCAATTCGCTGCACTAATTTTATATAGGTACTAGGGCTGAAGTGTCAGTGTATATTTGGTTGCTTACAGCTCCCAGGGAGATGAGCTGTCCTTGGCAAGGGGCTCTTGGTAGCAGTGTCCAGGCCAGAACCCCACGGCATCCATGCGGGAGGCCAGAGCCACTCCTCGGGTCACAAGCAGGATGCTGTGTCTGCTGGCACACCCTGCCTCACCTGCCTACGACATGCTGCAGTTGGATGGCTTTGAACCGTGTGCCTGGAACAGAAAGGAGCACACAGTGAGCAAGGGCAAGGAAGCAAGAGGCTTCCTCCCTCCTACAACAGGGCACATCTAGTGCTCAGGTTCCCAGAGATGAGTGCTCAGCAGTGATGCTGCCACTGCCCCAGGCTGGGCTGCCCTCCTGGTGAAGAAATGCAGGCTAGGTAGAGCCCAGAGTAAGCAGAACCCAGGGAGGCCCCCTCCCTCAAACAGCTAGGCCAGGATCAAGCCCACAACAGCTCAGAGCCCACAACCAGCCTCACTCACCTGCCGCTGCGACTGCTGGTACTCGGCTTCGCTCGCTGACAGTGCCTGGGCCAGTGCCAGATCCTCCTCCTCCTGTGTGCTGCTGGGACAGTGGTGCATTGTGTGCCTCTGCCTCCCTCAGGCTCACGGGCTGAGTGCTCAGAGCCCTTCTGAGGGCTCTGCATCAGCATCTCACTGCAATCCCTCAGCATATCTTAAGGCAAGGAGCAACTGAGGATAACTTTGAACAGGCATGGGGCTGGGGAGGGAGCAGAAGATCCAGCTGGGGCTGGAAGCCAGAAATCTGGGCCAAGGAAAGCCATGTTAAGTCCAATCAGTAAGATGGTGCTTTTAGCAGCACTGGGCACTGTGCCTGGGGACATAAGCGCCCGGGTGTCCTCCATGAACACCCCTACTCCACCTATCACACTCCAGCCAAACCCATTAGCTGACAAGTGGTCAGACAATGGTTTGCCCTACTCTGTGTTTCAGTCACTGTCCCCTACCAGCACCCCTAGGGCTGAGGGCTTGCTTGCTGAACAGTTCCCTGTTGGCTCTGGACTGTTCCTTTTTTCCCCTGTCAGCCAGAGAGGCATCATATGGAAACACGTGCTGAGAGGAATGTCATCCCAGAGCCACATGATGCTTCCCCAGGCCCCTCTCACACACAGGGGAGTGCACACCACACCACACCACGTGTTTTGGGGCTGTACCTGGGTTGTTGTGCTGAGCTGCGTGCCGACTCTGCCAGGGACATCTCCAGAGCTCGCTGCAGTGCCTCTTCCTCGCTCTGAAACAAAACACCTTGTCACCAGCTTGGCCAGGGTGGGGGGCAGGAAGCACATGTGGTAGGTACAGTCTTTCCTGGCCAAAAGTGGGCAGATCTTCTCCCTCCAGGAGACCAGACACAGCCAAGGTGAAAAACTGGGGCTCTGGACAGAGAGCAGTGCTCTCCCCCTGCCCAAGGGGACACATGCCTGCTTGCTAATGCAGGAGTATGCCAAGAATACCAGTGGAAAATAACTTCCAGTCTCTTTCAGCCTTTGCTTGTGCTGCAGAAAGACAACACCCAAGGAAAATGGCTGGTGCACTTTGTCCCTTTGGGGAAAGCTAAGCACCAAGTGCAGCTGAGAGCTGTCATTTGCAGGCACCAGAGCAAGCTCTGATTTCCCACAGAGCATTCAGGATCACTGTCTGCCAGGGAAGACACAGCTGGGAGCACAGTCACCTACAGAGTGTCAGCTAGAAAGCATTGTTGCAGTCACTTCTTAGAGGGCACAGAAACCACCCCAAATGGCCAAGCCAAGCCACTCACCAGCCCATTCTGCAGCATGACAGCTGGAGGGGAGGTGCTGCGAGTCTGCGCCGCAGCTGCTCTGCCTCCCCTGCAAGCAGAAGAAAAGCTGCGTTATTGTCAAGGCAGGGAGCTCTAGTATGACTATCAGTCCTGCTGAGGCACAAGAAGAAGGGAGCTGTCTCTCTGGCATCCCACAGAGAGCCAAGATGAGCCTGGTCATGCCCACCTCAGAATTACAAGTGAGGCCATCACCTTACCTGGCACAGGCCAGGGAAGAGGAGCTGTCTGCTGGCCGGGCAGCCCCGCTGCTTGATGCGGTGACTATTTTGGAGGAAGACGCCTGGGCTCTGGTAACTGCAGCATGCCTAGGACAGAGAGGACACCTGTGAGAAACCATCATGAGCAATTCCCAGGCACTGAACACCTTGGGCTATCAAGCTGGATAAGCAAGATGCCTCCCTGGCTCCTCCTCCTCCCATGTTGCGGCTGTTATTCCCAGGAGTTTCTAGTGCTGTTTCTCTCCCTAAAACCCTGTACCAGGACAGGCAGAAACCACTGGATACAGAACAAGGGGTTGGGGAAAGAAGCAAGAGCAAAGCAGCCAGCAGGCAGTACTGACAGTTTTTGCTGCAGGAGGGACTGTGTATACTGGTGTGCTTGGTGCTGCAGGAGGACACCCTGGCACACAGGGCAGGGAGTGTCAGAATGCAGCAGTCCCAGACAATGGGTCAGGAGAAGCTGGGCTTCTTCCCTGTCACCGATCTGGCAAACACAGCCCCACCCCTCCCAGGCTGTCTGTTCTCAGGCCCTCACCCTGCTTTGGAAAGGGGATGCCCTGCCCCGCTGCAGTCATGGTCCAGGGGGTGCCGATGCTTGAGGCAGTAGTTCTTGTGGCACTGGTCACAGATCACCTTCATCATCTCCTTCTGCTTGCAGCCAGGCTTCAAACACTTGTTGGTGAAGATCTGAAAGATGACACGGCAGTGCTGAAAAGGAGCACATGCTGTGGGCTGTCCCTTCTCTCCATGGCAGGCCCTGGGCACTACCAGCCTTCCCCACCAGACTTCTGCAAGGCTCTGAAATTTGTCTCCGAATACTTTCTTTAGATGTCTCTGAGTAATTTCTTTAGATAGTACATTAATAATTCACTGGTGCCTCAGTCTCCATAAACAAGAGCCTCCACAACCACAGAATGCACATCAGGAGAAAGAGTGCCTTGCCCAGGGACTCCTGCCTTCCATACCAGCGCAGTGGGGATAGCCCAGGGCATTCCAGCTGCTGCCGGGCTGGATTCCTGCCGGGTCAGCTCCCTGCAGCAATTTCATCTCCCGGCAAGATGGGGTAGCTAATTGCCAATTGCATTTTCCTAATAGCAGCATGCAGTTTACCATCCTTATGTCCCAGGTGGCTGCCCAGCCCCACTCCATCACCGCCCTGCTCCCCTGACAGCCTCCACAAAGCCCTGCGGATGCCTCCAGCTCACCAACCCTCCCTGGATCAGCCCGTGCCAGAGACAGCACCAGGCAGGGCTGAATCTGTGTTGTTTTCACCCACTGCCAGGCCTGGCAGTACACACCTTGCGCTTGCGTTGTGCGGGGTCAGACTTGCAGTCACGGTCAATGTGCTCACCCACCACGACATCAGGCATCTCCCCCCGCCTCACAGGGACTGGGGTGTTGCAGAGGGGACACACTGGGACCTGCACATCCTGCAGAGACAACAACAGGGAGCTGGGAGCAGGTAGCTGGGCAACCTTGAGCGCTGCACATTCATGCCTCTCCCTTTCAGGATCTGCCTACCATGGCTTCCACAGCTTCAGCTGCAGTTTGAGAGCCTGCTCATGACCCTCCGACCAGCTTGCACACAGGTGCAGAGGCACAGACATACACTCTGGGAAGGGAAGGTGGTGGGGCTGGGAGATGCCCAAACCACTTCACCCAGTGGGAGAGGGAGGGCTGGATGTTTGTGGCACCGAGATGCAGATCCTGGCTTTCAGGTTCATCTTCAGACTCAGTGCACATCCCAAAGGGGACTGCTCAAGCGACCAAAGTCAGCACAGTTTATTATGGCTAGGAAAGCTCAGCAGCTCCATGCAGGAGGGTGGATGAGATTTCTCCCTGCACTTACCTTCTTGTAGGCAGAGGTGCAATCGTGCTGGGCATAAGCAATGTGGTCGGTGCAGAAGATCTGCTCGCAGGCATCGCACTTGAGGGGAAGGAAGTCTAGGAGCAGGATGTAGCATGGAGATCAGCAGTGCCCACCCGCAGCCCAGGGGCCTCCCCGACTTCCCAAAGGCAAAACAGTGACCCGCGGCAAAGCCAGGGCCACACCTTTCATTCCCCAACAACAAAACAAAAGGGCTGCAAGGCCCATAGCCACGTCTTCGGAAACACCCAGGACTCCTCCTCAAAACGTGCGGTCCCGAGATCAGGAGTAGCATCCCGAATCACACCAAGCTTCCCGCGGGCGGCCTCACACCGGTGGGAAGTGATGCTGACAGTCGCTACGGGCTTCGCCCACCGGGATAACCGGGCTATGGACGGGTCCCAGCGGCCCCGCCGGTGCTGCCTCCCCAGCCTGCAGCACCCAGGCCCGGCAGGGGGGTGCCTGTCCGCTATCCCCGGGCAAGAGCCGCTGCCCACCCGGCAGAGCCGCGTACCCGGACAGAGCCACCCGGTGTACCGGCAGGGACACCCAGCCCCGCCCTGGCGGGGTGCCCGCGGGCAGCAGGAATGATCAGGGACCCCTCCGCCACGGGCAGCACGGGCGACACGTCCCGCCCTTCAAGCCCCGCCGCCGAGCGGCGCCCGGCACCGCCCCGCCGCCTCCCCGCAGGCCGGGCTGCCCGCCCCGCGCCGCCGGGCCCGGGCCCGCGGCCGCCTCGCCGCCGTGCGAGCCGTGCCCCACCCCGGGCTCCCCCGGCGCTCACCCAGCCGCTGGCAGGCCGGCCAGGAGCAGTGCGCGCCCAGGTCCGGGAACTCCATGGCGGCACCGCCGCCACCGGCACCGGCGGCCCCGCCGCGCCCGCTTCCGGCGGGGCGTCACGGGGCGGGAGCAGGCACGGCCCCGCCCCGCTCCGCGCCCCTCCGCACGCCCTTCCTCCGCCGGCACCCGTGGGAGGACCAGCTCCACAGACCTGCCCGCCGCCGGGGGAAGGCTCAGGGCGAGGCGGAGCCCACGAGGGCCATCGCCAGAACCATCCTGCCCTGCCAGGCCAGCAAGAAGTGTCTGCCGCCATGGGACAGCTTGAACTTTTCCCTCCATCCTTCCTCCCCTGCCCCAAGGGAAACAAAGCACGGATCCTGCCGTGTAACAAAGCTCCTGGTTCTGTTCCAGTCATCTCGGAGTCTCCAGGTGCCATGCTGCAATGCCCAGCAGAGCACAGATGGGGTGCTACAAGGGTCAGTGGTGTGGAAGGCAAGAGATGCCACGGCAGCAAAAAACTGGAGTAGTGAACAGGGCCAGGAGTGAATTTCATTGATTGCAAAAAAAATCAACTCCACAGCCACCCAGTAACAGAACTGAAATGAGACAGGGAAAAAAAGCAGGTATTGCCCAACACCCTGTTCCAGCAGTCACACAAAAGACAGTAACAGTCGGCAGAAGAGGTCTCTTTGCACAACACCAGTCTGTCCTTGCCCCTTCCTGCTACCCTCTGCTCCGAAGACCCCTTTCCCTTTGCTTGCCCCTGAGAGCCACATATGACTGTGCACCCCATCCCTCCCCCCAGACAAAACCAATGAAAGTTAAAATTATTTACACTTTTAGCCATTTAAAAACCCAATAAAATAAGATTGCATATGTCCTACTGGGGATGTGGGTATTAGCAGCAGCTACAGCTAGCTCGGTACTCAGCGTGCAAAACAAAAGACAAACAGAAGACAGACCGAAATACTGCACCATTACTAGGAAGCGTTTGCTGGGGTTGGTGTTTCAGTTGTGGCATAAGGCTTCTAGGAGCCGGCTCCTCCCCAGCTGCAGGGCCTCCTGCTCAGCCAGTGAAGGCCAGGCTCTAGAAGGATGGAAAGGTTTCATTATTCCAGACACAGCACATTAACACTGATGCGTTTCCATCCCAGTCAACACAAACATCTAAAAACCCACTGCACGTTCACTGTGTGAGTTTTTCCTTCTTTCCAGTGATGATGGAGGAAAAGGCGGGGCACAGGTAAGACCTAAGACATAGATGTTGCTGTCATCACTGCCTCCTCCTCATCTCCTTGCTTTGGCAGCTCAGCAAGCATGGGAGAGGAGGGAGATGGAGCAGCCTCTTGTGCCTCCTGCTCCTCTCCGAACCCCAGCTCTACATCCATTTGCTCCAGCTCCCCCTGATCCAGTAGCTCAAAGTCATCTGCTTCCTCCTCATCCTCCGGTGAAGCTTCTGTCTCTGTCTCCACCACTTCACTCTCTGACAGGTGTGCTTGGAAGCTCAGTTTCTCTTCAGGCTCCGTGGGGAGGAACTCGGAGAGGGGGGGTCCCTCACTGGCCTCTGAGGAGCGCAGGAGGGCAGAGAGGGTGTTCTGCACGGCTGTGGTGATGGCAGTGGTGACGATCTCCTCGCTCAGCGTGTTAATGCAGATGCCCAGGCCTGGGGCAGGGACAGTCTTTGGCTCTGCATTGCCTCCTGCCGCTTGCCCACTCCCATTGAAGTGCGTATTTACAAAATGGAGAGGAGACGCGAGGCGAAGGATGGAGAGGTCAGAGTCCGTGGCCTCTTTGTCTGCTGAGTCCAGCTCACAGGCAGCGTGGGCAAGCTCAGGACCCAGAGGCACACCAAACGCGTCTTCATCACTCTGTGGCCCCAGGTCTCTGGAATGATATTCTTCCACGGATGGAAACTCTGCCAGGTCCTTGGAAAATGACTCCTCTGGCTCACTGTGCAGGCTCTGCTGATCCAGGTCTGAAAGGCACCAGCATTAAGGTACATGTTCCTTCACCTTGACCTCCCACCCACCTTCTCCAGCTGACACACCACAGCTGACTTTAGGGTACCTTCCCCATCCTTGGAGGACAGCAGGAAGAAGTCTGTGGTTATTCCCTTCTGCCAGTGGCATGATTCATGTGTAATGTTTCTTTTGTGATCCTGTTCTATGTGCTCTGTGCTGAGAGAGGACTTCCTCCTCCAGCTCACGCTCTCTGCATTTAGAGCCCCCATTAAAACTCCCAAGGTCAGGGAAATTGTGCTTGCATCACCTGCCTGCTCCTTCCCAGACACCCAAGTGGCCACTGAGTGGTTACCTCCATGTTCTTCACCACTAACCAGTCCTCCTCTGAGCCAGTAAGTCTGACCTGTTTCACCCAGTATCATATATTGGTGTGTGACTATTCTATTCAGTTATTTCTGGGGGACTTTGTGGGTGGCCTTGCTCCCTTGCTGGAGTCACAAGACTGTATTACTTTGTGAGGCAATAATTAGAGGCTGATGTCCACTCAGAACCCAGCTTATGACCAGCCATGAAGTCAGGGCATGCTTGCACTGCTTTTCCTTCCTCCTTTCAATGTTCTTTCCATGCAAATACCTGGGGGTTCTCTCCCTGTCTCCCATTTGTATGACCCACTGTTCTGGGCCAAAACACTGAGGATAAGGGGGCAGCAAGGTGTCCCATCATGTACCTTCAGAAACGTCCGTCAGCTGTGGGGTGGTAGCCCTTGAAACAGAAAAGCCCCCACTCTCCAGGATAGAAGCCTCCTCATCAGAGAGCTCAGAATCTGTGATTGACAGTGCCAGGGCAGTTTTCTTCACATCCACCTGCATGGGATGAAGGCAGAGAGACAAATTCCTGTGTGTCTAAGTACCCACACTGCCTATGGGCACCTCCAGACCTTCCAGGCAGAAGTCCTTGCTGGAGGGGCAGTATGCTGCTAGCAAAGTGCTCCCTGCACTGGAAGGTAGTCTCAGCTCACTGGCTTTCCTGCAATAAATCACTGCCTGAAGGTTTGCCTGCTCTCAGTGAAGAACACAAAAGAGGCAGCACAAGATGGATGAGACTGTAGGAGTCTCAGAAGGCTTTGATCCTTCTTCTTCTCCTAGGATCACCAAGGAGAACATCCCTTTCCCTTTTGTATTCACACAGAGTGCAACAAAGCCTTCTACAAGTAGCAGTGGTTCAAGTATCCACATTCCTTTGGAAACAAGCTTCCCACCTCACAGTCCAGATACATGCCCAGGCTTCTGCTTGGTTTTTTAATGTGGTGCAAATACAGGTCACACACTATCTCTCTGAAAGCAGAGAACTGTGTAAGAGACACTAAAGCTGCTCAACTCCCTTTTCCTGTTTTGAGGAGCCCCTGCACATTACAGCAGGGAAGTTAATTTCTTCAGGAGACATTTACATTCTCTGAGCATGAAGCATAACCATCAAAGTAATTCTGAGGTCAGCACGAGGTTGGGGCATGGCTGGCCCTGCCCTACTGTGGCATCATCAGCTCTGTGGCACCAAATTCTCAATACCCAGACTGGAGATGATGGCCTTCATCAAACACATGAACTTTTCCTCTTAGAATTCTGCAAAGAAGTGATTTATTGCTCTGCTGTGTGTTGTCATTGTTGCTGTACTCAGACCACCCCTTGGCTCTCAAGCTGCTTTAGACCAGAGAGGAGGGACTGGTTCCTGCTAAGCTCTTTAAGCTCTTACCACTGGGGAGAAGCCTGACAGCTCTGCTTCGCTCTCACTCTCTGTCTCTGCTGTTGGCTCATCACCTGCTGCAGGCTCGCTCTTCCCTTGTCGTTCTGTGAGAAAGAGAAGAAAGGCTTTACATGGCACTGAAGGAATTTTCTGCCTTTATACACCACTATCCCCTACTTCCTCTGTGAAAATGCACAGGGCTCCTGGAGACAAGCACAATCTGTTGCTGTCATGTGCTGTTCTCAGGATCACCTGGGAGCACACAGTTGCTCTCCACATAACCCTTAAGTTTCCACCTCTCTTCCCCTGCAGCCTGTCACCACACAGTGTTGGCAGACATGGTCTCCTATTGTCCTTCTGCTATGGCTCCACCCTAGGAATACAGCACCAAAAAAAGCTAGGGAGAAGGTGGTTCCTTACTCTTCTTCTCATGCTTGTGGTGCAGTGTCTCTGCCTTCATACTGTAGTCCAGTTTCATCAGGACAGGCTCCAAACGTGTGTACATCCTCTGGATCAGCTCATGGTAGACCACCAGAGGCCACAGCAGAATGCTGAGCACTGTGGACATGGAATGCAGGGAGCATGAGAGACAGATCAAACACAACCTGACTCTTCTGTAATGCCACTGAGAAAGCCTTCAAGGGAAACACATTTCAATGGCATGTTCTTTCCCATCTGAATGCCTAAAAATCCTCATCCATGGCTCTTCTTACTCATTGCAAAGCTGCTTGATTAACCAGGTTTTACTGCCAGATCTTAGAGAGAATATAGATTTATGTTAAGATGAAGCATAAGCCCTTCTCTTCAGCCACTGCACCCCACACCCAACATGCAAAAGAAGCCCTAAAATGAACTTAGATGAGAATTAAAACTAAGTATTACCAAAATTTGTATATGGGTAGCAGCATCGAGCTCGTGTGTAGATGCACTCACAGCAGAGCACCAGAACAGAGTTATTAGGGACTCATGATGCAGTGAAAAAGTCTATTTACCCAACATGCAGCTTTGTTAACAACACTTTCAATACGGATTTGCCCACCTTAGGAACTGAGACTGTAACTTCCTGCTTCCCTGGAGCCTCGGCCAACACAGCCTCAGCAGTGGGGAATACAGGGCACCAATATTTTAGTCACGGCTCCCTCTCCTGCCTTTGCAGTTGTACTGCATGCACGTGCTTACAGAGACTTCCTGGAACACATTCCCTGTAAATTGATTCATCATCTAGCAGAGACCCCCTTGAGAAAACTACAAATCTGCTTTTACCAGCCTATCAACAGCACAGCTAGGTCATGTCTCAGCTTAAGTCAGACAAGAGCGCTGCTTATACTCACAAATGATGTAGGAGATCATTATGCCTGGAACATAGTGTCCAACTACAGCCAGAATCAGGCAGCCTGAACAGACACTCATGCAGAACTGAAGGAAGAGAGAGGAACAAACAGAAGTGACAAGAGGCAGAGATACATCTATGCAACCCATGCCAGAAACCCATTTAGTGCAACATGAGGGATGGCCCTAACCAAGTCAGTCAGCCAGCTCTGCACCGAGTACTTTCAGGTGCTGACAGTAAGAACTCAGACAGCTTGGTTGGGTTAAGCTGTAAGCATTAGAGGTTCAGTTGCTGAATGACCAAGGTAACCCAACGCCCCAACAAAACAAATCAAAACTTTATCAGACAGTTCTTTATGAAGTAATTTACATTCCCTGAGGATATGATGGGATATTGCAAATTGCCACTTGTACATCTCTCTGCAGAGCTTAGCACTTTGGGAAAAAACTGTACTATCCTGACAGAGACAGGAACCCGTTACAGAGCCAGAGATGCTGTGCCACTGCTGTGCCATAAACCAGCTGGCATTAGCAGAGCCCATGCTCCCATCAGACCAGGACCCTTCTCCTCTGGAAAAGTGAAGTATAATGGTGCAGCCCTGATGGCTTGTCTTACATTCTCCTGGGGGTGGGGCAGGGGGGAAAGTGAGAATAGACAATCTGCAAACCAGGGCATGGGTTCAGATATGGACTATATCCTGCAATTAAGAGTTCAATTCATAATGGAGAGGGTCTGCAAAAGCTAAGGTTCCCCTGTGGGCTTTGCCCCAATGAGTTCATTCCTTATGGGCATCTTTGGACCTGGTCTTCTACTCCCTGTGGCTGGGACAGAAAAGGAGCAATAAGCAGAGTTAGAAACCCACTCCTTTTGGCACACTGAATGCCAGGAAGCCTGACACAATCCTAGTGGTTGGTCTGTCCTACTTTTTGTGATGCTAAGGCAGCTCCTGTCTATAAATCCTTTCCAAACAACATACATCACAGCCATTAGAACATGTTTAATGACACACTCAGAAACACCGCTGCATTTGGACTTTGCTAGCAACAATCCTGGCTAGTGAAATAGGACCAGCTTAAGAATGGAAGGGCCAGAGACTGTAGGCTTCCCTTTTTTTGTCCCCAGTCCAAGTCTAGGAGTTTCCTTTGCACACTAAGAAATTAAAGCAAGTACAACAAGCCATTCACAGTAGAGGTTAAGTTCAGCTCCAGCTTATAAATATTGGAAGTCAATTACTCATTATTTAAACTTCCCATGGCATAGAATCTGTAAGGAACAAACAGCAAATATTGGACAGGGATAGCAATTGTAAAAATATTGAATTTACATTCTTCCATTTCTTAAAGAATAAGTAATGGAAATAAAAGCCCCTGCACAGAAGAGTAGGTATCTCCAGCTTACCTTGGCAGGATTTTGCCTCTTGTACTGTAGCAGTTCCTGCAGGTAGAGCCTGAAGGTGACCCAGCTCTCTGCCAGACAGTGGCACAGCTCAGGGACACTGAGCAGGTGAGGTTGTGCCCCTGAAGTCACCCCCTCACTAGAGACAGACAAGAGCAAGAAGACAATCTTTGAACATCGTCTGTTATCCTGGGGGAGAGGAACAGCTGCACCAGGAAGCAGAGTTCTCTACCAAGGCTTGACAATACTGACTGCATTTTCATCTGAACTACGGAAGATGCTTGATTTGGAGACAGTTTTTTCCTTCCATCAGGAAGAAAGTCAAGAGACACCTGAGCAAAGCAGCAGCAGATACCATGCCACAGAATCCCCATGCCACAAGCCCAAGATGCAAAGCAGTTTACTCAAAGCCACGCAGACAGAAGCACTGGAGGTGGAACTTGTTATATGGCCCCCTCTGGCACCAAGTCCAAGGTAGGCAGAATGTGGTGCTCAGACCTACAACCATGGCCAAGAATGCAAGCCACACCACCAGAGAGAGCACATTCAGCCTGTGGAAGTCAGTCTCAGTGATCTCCTCTCTGGAGGACTCTTAAATAGCTCAGAACAGATCCAGGGAAGAAACCTAAGAACTCCTATCAAAAGTACTTGAGCTTTATTGCTACTGAAAGAACACTAGGTTTCCCCAGAGTCCCAAACTGTGGCTCCTGAGCTGATAAGCAGCTACCAGTCACTAGCAATGTTTCACAGCAGGAGCCATGCAGTTTACTGACAACAGGAAAAAAGGACAGGTGAGATCACCATACTAAATTAAGGCTTCCCCACTCTCCCCACACCAAGGAACACATCTGTGAGCTTACCTCTCTCCTCCTGGCTCCTCTGATGGCTGTGCTGTAGAGAGAACACAGCAGATTAGTCAGCCAAGTAAAAAATACAACCCGACGTTTTTACCAGTTGAACAGAGCAGAGCTGCAGATGTATCATGCTTAGCTCTGGATGCACCCTGGGGACCTTCTCTGTGCTCTCACGCAAGCAGGAATCACTGGCTTGGAGCCTGAGCTGCAAAGGCTCTAACGAAGCATGCCCAGAGACTTGGAGCAGCAGAGCCACTGGTCTCTGCAGCCAACACACACACAGCAGGGCATTCATATCTGAGGGGTGCCGTGGTGCTTACATGGGGCTGTCTGCTCCAGGGATCATGCAGCTTTTCCTGGTGTCCCACATGTCTGGGCAGTGCCATTCCCACAGTGGGTGCCAGCACTTGTCATTCAAAGGGGGCTGCCAGCACAGTTTTGGAGCTGGGCAAAGCTTCAGCTTCCATTTTGGAGCTAAACATGGCACCAGGAGGTCTGAGCTGCATTTCCCACTGACCAGGCCCAGTCCTTGGCAGAATGCTATGTACAAATACCAGAGATGTCCCTGTTGTCTCCATCCTCTCCCATGGAATTAAGTAACAAATAACAGTCTTCTGCATAATTTTCTAATTTTAGGGCTCTTTTATGTCCCCTGACAGCCTTTGTGCTGGCACAGATATAACTATACTCCTAAGGTCCATCACACTGGATAGGGACAAGGGAAAGGCTCTCCCATTCCCCTCTGCACTGAACCCAATGGTGATCAAACAGGGACTTAGTTAATGCAGTACTGAAAAGAGGAGTGTTGTTTCAATAGCAGAGGTCATGTATGATTATGCTCTGCTTTTAGATACACTGAGAAAAAAAGATTCTACAACTGAAAACAATTTCTACAACTGAAATTCATCAGCCTGGTTGCTCACAGATTTGGATATCTGTGATATCAAGCTGACTGGTATCTCAGGATGTACAGGGCTCAACCAAAGCTCTTCTATCAACACAGTCTTTGTAAGTCTCCTGTGTTTAACAATGCCCTGTTCATGCTGTGATAGCTCATTGTGGTCTACCCTCCTGTACCAGTCTGCCTACTGTTCTAGAGCTGGCACAGACTGATATATCTTTGTTGCTGTCTGACCTGCAGCAAACTTGGTGCATGAGGTTATAACCCTAACCCTGTCTCCCACACTGCATGTCACCATGTCAACAGAACTAAAATAAAAGAAGAGAGCTTAACCTCTAGAGACTAGGCTTATAGTTATAAATGGGCTAAAGAAATGCAACGTGTGCAAAAAGGGGTTTGAATCCTCCCTGGAGTCACCAGCCAGGCACAAAGCCCAGGAGTGGCAGTGACTCCCCCAGGGAAATGCAGCAAAGATGTGAACAACCATCACTGCGATCACCCAGTGAGACTTCAGACTCCACCCAGCTCAAGCCCCAGAAGAGACCGACTGCTTGTAGCAGCCCTGCCACTGTTCTCCCAAGACACAGGGTGCTGGGCCAAGTCTGCCAGACTCCTCCTCCCGCTGCAGGCACTGCACCAGCCGGCTCACACAGTGGAGCAGGAGGCCAACCACCCAGGGAGGAGGCGATTCTTTGAGAGCGTGACCCAGATTTCCAGTAATCAGGCCTGACAAGAGGAGTCAACTGCTCTCACACCGGGCTGCCCATTCGCTCCTCTGCCCATGAGTGCTTGGCATGGCAGCTGGGGCAGCTCACAGAGGGAGCCTGAGCTGCAGCGTGAATATTATGGATGCAGCTCCACCCCCTCAGGGCAGCTGCTTCCCTCCTGCAACCGCCATTGCTGTGTTTTGTTATTGTGCTCAGGAATCTAAAGCTGCTTAGCTGCAGCACACAGAAATCCAGCTCTATCTCTAAGCCTCATCCATTACCTGCGCTAAATCACCACATACACTACAGCTGGCACTGGCCAGTCTGTGAGGGCTCACTGCACCACTCGTACGGGGTATCAAATGAGGAGCTGGGATGCTCGCCACCTCTGCTGGACAGATGTGCCAGCAACACAGTAAGTGGGATGGCACAGGGACCCCACTCCTCTCGACTGGCTGCAGCCATCCAAGCCATCCAAAATATGCCAGCAGGGGGAGTGAAACAATTCTCCTCACTTAATCCTGAAGGTTTCAGAGACACTCTGGGGAGCAGAACATTTCAGCAGGCTGCAGGGTCTTCACGTGATTTCAGCTATCTGGCAAAACACAAGCTGTCTTTAAGATCAACAGTATGTTGCTTCCTGTAGTAGAGCAGTCTGCCTGCTGGCCATCTCAAAGCACTGGAGTCTTAGACCAGTTGTAAGAACAGCCCAATCCCAAAAAAACTAGAGCATTTCCAACAGGAAATGTTTCCCTTGGAGTTAAGCCTTAACTCCAACCTGTGCTGAAATAGTGTCAAGCACCAGTATAACTAAGTTGGCAAGCAGGACATCCAGAGCTGACTTCAGATTATCAATAACTGGCTGAAATCTTTCTGTCAGTGTTTCACACTGGACTGTGGATTAATACAAATCACTTGACATATACCAGACTCTTCTGAGAGATCAGACAGCCATGCAGGAGTTTAGGTTACATGTTGGTACGGACAAATTATTGCTGATGGATTCCTTGGCTCTTACAGGTTTTCAATGCTTCTCCAAAAGACATTCTTCATCTGTGTATAAACTTCAGCTAGAAAGCAGGGGCCCTTTTTAAGGAGTACTAGCATCCAATTGCAGCACAACTTCTGCTAGAGCTCTTCCACACTACATTCTCCTACACTGACCAAAACTCAGCTGCCAAACAGTGATGCTACCAAAACATCCCTACCTGATACCCATTTCAGGTGAAACTGGAGATGCTTCCTAAGTCCTTAAATAGCATCTAAGTAGAATTCCATGTAGATATTGAGGAAATATCCTGTATGGGAGCTGAAAATATGCAGTCCCTTCTGAAAAGACCTAAAAAATTTGCGCATATTGATGCTGTTACAGTGACCCTAATCACAGCGTGTGAGTAACTGCAAAATACATGCTGAGGTTTTAGCATTCCTTCAGAAGTCATCTTATAAGCAGTCATCTGAGACATACACAACTGTCACAAGCTGAGGTTTATATGTACGTGCTGACTCCTGAAGGTATGGTACTGACCCATCTCCCAGAACTCCAGAAAAGACTAACAGGAAGCACTAAGGAGGTAAGCCACAAAGTGCAGCTCTGCTTCAGCAGGAAGTGGGAGCCAAACAAGAACCCCTAAGTGTTCAGGAGTACCAATTGAATGGGAGGCCCCTCAGGAATGCAGAGCACCACTCCTTCCTTGCGGAAGCAAAGGAAACACAGTCCAGTGGATCATGTCAAAATCAGGGCTGTGACCTAAACAGGCACATCAGAAAGGTGTCCCTGTTCTCTGCAGCAGAAAAGCAGGAAGGTGTGAAATACGTGAAGAACACTGAAGAGAGGTGCAGTGGGATGTGCACTGACTTCTAGCAGAGCTGTTAGCATAGGATGAGCCTAATCTCTGGTGTTGCTGTTTTGTTTGCTTTTCTATTCTTCATGGCTCTGCATCATATAAATTGATTTCAGTATGAATTTCCTATTTCTTCTATGACAACACAACTTTTACAGGCCAAGTGCTTGCTGGAATGATTCCACCCCCACCTGCCTCAATGACACCATTCTGTACTGGACACCAGGCTTTTATATTTCTGGACACATTTCAAGTGAGGTGGTTTGGGTTGGCTTTAAACTATTGCCTTAAAAAAACAATGTGAATAAGCAGGAAATTAAATTGGCCAGTCCAGTTTAACTGCTGGGTTACCTGAACCACACAAAGCAAACAGTTTCAAGACTACAGCTGTAACATACCTAATCTTATCAGGATTTCTGTGAAAGCACCCTTTAAGTCAGTACCTTTTCAGGTCAAATAAAGGGCACCTTACATACACACATATAGAGGGGCTTTCATTCAGAAACTCTCCCTAGAGTAGAGAGGCAGGGATGGAGGGCCCTGAGCTGCCTTTGAACTGCAGCAGTAGATGCAGTAGGCAGGTCTGGGTACCATCATTTAATAAACTCCAAGGAAGGAGGCACTCAAAGCAGACAGCAGCCAATCCATGTCTACCACCTTTATGAGGCCATTCCTCTTGCTGCTTTTGTGTCTGATGTTGGCACAGACCCTTCAATAAAAGGGAAAGATAAGACAGGTAATCAGACTCACTGATTAGCTGGAGATCAGATGCTGTTCAGCACAGGCACAATACACTAACTGTTGCTGCTGTCAGACTTCATCATCCACTCTGCTACCTGCCACAAGAAGTGGCTCTCATTTGCTCTGCTTCTTTCAGGGTGTAAGCCCACACTGAACTTAACTAAAACCAATACACTTCCCTCTCCTCCTTTCCTTCCCTCAGCTCAGCTGGCCCTAAGTGCTCAGACTTGACATGATCTTTTTGCCACATTTTCAGGAGAGAAAGGACACAGCAGAAACACATCATCCCTGTCATTAGCTTCCCTGGCAAGATAGCTGAGCCCCTTAGTCACTCTCAGTATTAGCCACTCCCAGAATTTCTCAGCACTGGGAGCAACTCTCCATACCCAGAGTACTAGGATACATGTCCAGAGTATTAGGATACATCCTAATCCTCTGACACAAAAATATAAGAGGCAGCACCAGTACCCGGGCCTGCAGTTAAAGTAGGAATGGGGCTTACAAGACTGCTGAGAGAGCCCAGGAAGGGCCAAAGCCATAGCCCAGCAGCAGGTAACACTAGAACCATGTCACTATCTACAGTGCTAATCATCACATACCTGAGAAATCAAACAGGAACCTGGGTTTCCACTTCTCCAACAAGAGGATGCCAAGAAGGGACATGCTGAGGAGAAAGAGGGGTCTCAGGGAGGTGGAGGAAAACAACCTAGAAATGAAACAGAAATTGTTAGACAGGCAAAAGGCAGCAAATTACTGCAAATAGATACAGCTCAAAGCAGAAATGCCCAACTGCTATGGACCACTGTAGCAAGCACTGTACTCTGCAGACACCCACCCACAGCACAGCACATTCTCAAATGGTGCCTTTGCCCACCACCAGACAGCTGACTCCCTGCCATTGTCCAGCGCTCTCCTTCCCTGCTTCTGAGCTCCTCCCTAGGCTGCAAAACAAAGCTGATGCTCACTTGTACAAGTCCCTCCAAAGCCTCAAGGTGGAGGTTCTAGATAACATGAAGACAAACTGCTGTAACAGAAAACTTTGCCACTCAGCCTGTTTGCTGAAAACCTCCATCCCATTTGTCGTGGCAAGGTCCAGCATTACATGCAGGTAATGCATCTTGCCATCCTAGATACCCATTCTCTTATCACAAACCTCTCCCTGTCTGACCAGAGCCTAGCTAGCACTTAAATGGTTTAGCTGCTCACTTGACTTTATCATAAAACTTTTCATGTCCCACATGCACACACTGGCTCAAGCCTCTTGCCAGCTCACACAATGCCACCCACACACAGCTGTGCAACGCCACTCAAAGAGTTTATCTGTCCACTCCACAGAGATTTGACAGCAAAGGTGCCAGGGTGCCACCTGTGCCAGCAGTGCCTCTCTGCATTCATCATTTTCTCTAGTTCAGAGGAGCTGCTTTTAAGTCACTCCAGAAAAAAGAAAAAAAAAACAAAACAAAACAAAAAAAACTCCAAAAACCAAAACCAGGGAAATGCATTCATCTTCACCTCTTTAATGAATATTCCTTTCCAGAAAGGAGGAGCAGTTTTGCTTTTTTACCCTGCTCCTCTTCAGTGAGTGTTTGCCAGTAACTAATGACAAATACACCTAACAATGACTGTAGTGAGGGAGAATCTCAGTGCAGAGCAGGGAGGGGTTCCCACCAAGTCACAGGTGGAGAACTGGAAGTGAAATGTGCCTCACTGGGCACACACAGAACAAAAGCTGCACTTTCCATGGGTTTACAAGACCTTTAATGACCTAAACAATGACATTTGTACTCCTCCTCACTGAACAGCAATTCTGTAGCTTAAGACATCATCTCTGGAAGAATTTCCTATTCCATCTCATTTATGTATTACAGTTTAAAGATGCTGGCTGAATACTCCATGAGACCCTAAACGATTTTTCCTCCTCTATTTCAATCTCTCTCTGCTGCCCCATATTTTGGGCACTCTTTGTTCTTCTCTAACTTTTCACACAGGCTGTCATTGTCTACGATCCCTGTCATCTCCCCTGCCACCTGCACCTCTCCCCCTCCTCACTTCATAGCTCTGCTCTGACACTTTTCAGCTCGTGGAGTAGCCCAAGAGTTTATGTCTGGCTACCACGTATGCTTCTGATAATCGTACGGATGAGGGAACAGAACATGAGCTGCCTCATCAGAGACTTCAAAGGCTGTTTCGTCACTTATTTTCCCCTCCTCTAACTCCAGAATCTGCCCCTTCCTATTTCATCTGTAACCAATATTTAACTCTATCCCTGGCCACTTCTGACCTTTTCTGCTGGGAAGGCCACTGGCTGAGAGCATTTTCATCAGTAAAACTGACTCACTGTTTATACAAACAAACAGGATGTTTTTCATTCCCATCCACAGCTGGGCTCTGCCACTCACACTCCCATCTCCTCAGGCTGCTGCCCTGCGAAGAGGCAGGGAAGGGAAAACAGGAAAGGGGGAATGCTCTCACGCCAGAGCCGAGAGAAAAATCAGCACCTCCCGGGAAAGATTACCGAGCAGGAGGGTTTAAATAAAACGCCCCAGGGCAGCTGCCGATGGGGGAGGCCGCGGAGCTCCCCGACCGCAGTTACCGAGTGAAACGAACTGATAAAAACACGGATGCAAGAATTAAGCAGAAGCGTGCCCGGGCGAGGCTCCAGTTGGGCCCATCTGCATTTTATTATCGCGGGACAAGGCAAATCCTCCTGGCACTTTCTCCCTTCAGGGAGGGGCCTGTTTATGCGTGTCAGAGGAAAACAGCGCGGCTACTCCCGGCTGTGCATACCCCCCGGCGGTGCGGGCACGCACACCGCCGGCACCCGGGCACGGACCGGACGGGCGGCACCGACGGCTCCCGGTCCCCCTTCCCGCCCCAGCTCACCAGAGGGCCCCGCCGAGCGCGGCCGCGGTGACCAGGCTGTGCAGCGGCCTCTCCCACACCAGCAGCCGCTGCGCCGTCGCCAGCGCCGCCTCCCAGCCCCGCAGCCGCTGCCGCAGCGCCGCCGCCAGACGCGCCGCTGCCGCCGCCGCCGCCTCCTCCTCCTCCTCCTCGGCCGCCGCCGCCGCCGCCGCCTCCTCGGCGCGGCCGCTCGCCATGGCTGCGGGGGGGGAGCGGGCGGAGGTGCCGCTGTCACCGGCCCGGGCGGGCGGCACCGCCTGAGGGACCGGCGGCCGCTGCCGCCGCGCGCGTGCGCCCGGGGACGGACGGGGTGGGGGGGGAGCGGGTGACACCGGCCGCGCGTGCGCCCGGCGGCGGCAGGGGCGGGCACCGGCCGCGCCCCCGCGCCGGAACAGGAAGGGCGGAAGGGCGGGCGGCGGCGGTCCGGCTGGGAGCGGCTCGGAGCGCTCCGCTCCCGACGCTGCACCGGGCCTCGGCCTCGGAGCCGGAGGGGATCTGTCAGCCCCCGCCCTGCGAGCCGGCAGGATGGAGCTGGACGAGCTGCTGCTGGACGAGGAGGGCGCCTTCTCCCTCAGTGGGTTCCAGGAGTTCACGGTGAGTGTCCCGCTGTTAGCAGGCCTCGCGGTGCTCCCGCGGAGCCCCGTGTGGGCGCACGGCCCGGCCCGGCGCGGCCCTGAGCCGGGCTGCGCTGGAAGGCGCGGCGTGAGGAGCGCTCTGGCCTTCCTCACGTTCCTGTCTGCCCTCAGTTCCTGCCCAGGCACCAGCAGCTGAGCGAGAGGGTGCGGAAGCGGCTCTATTATGGCTGGGACAAAGACTGCAGCCTGGATAATCTCTCCAGCCCTGTGGCAGGTGGGTTGCTGATTGTCCCCAGATGGTAATGCTGAGTCAAAGGGGTTGGAAGTAGCCCAAGGGGCCGAGACCAATAGGTCACCTGCTTCGTCCCCAGCGCCAAATCCCACCCCTGGCCAGCCTTTCCCGCTCAGTACAACACAACAGGGCAGGATGCCAGAGCCTCATGGCTTCTGTTCTCTGTTTTGTTGCCCCGTCTGGCTGTTACTGCATTTTTGACATTGTTATACTGCTGTATAAAGTCCTTTACATTGCTTGTGAATTCCTTGGCAGAGTAGGTTGTGAGCTTGTTCTTGCTGAGAGCTGTCTTAGGTAATTGTTTATGCTCTGCAAAACACTCAGGGTTTTGTTCAACTTCTAGTTGTGAGCACCAAGGTGACAAGTTCTTGCTGTGTTTGTCTGAATCACTTTTTTTTTTTTGTGTGTGTGTGTGTGCCTGTCAGTTGAGCAGTGTTTTGGGGGGCAGAAGAACAAGGCTGGGGTAAGGCTGAGGAGCTCATGCAGGTGATGGTGGAGAGGAATGGAAAAGGGCGTGCAGTGGTTTGGTAGAGGGCCTTCACTGTGTGGAGTTCTCAGCATTTCCATGAGCTGCTTGCTAGGGAAATGGTCTGAAGTTGCCAGGGGGCTGTGTGTGATGTGCCTTGGTGAGGAGGAGGATGCTGAGCCTGTGGTGCCAGGGCAGACCCAGGCTGAGCAGCCAGCTGCCTGGGCACTGCGGGGTGTCACGAATTCCAGCACAAGCAGTGTGAGGGAGGCTCAAGGCTGACATTACACCGGGGTGGGACTGTTCCATGGATGAAAGTTCAAAGGGTACAGTCAAGCAGGAAAACTGTTGGGGGCTATTAACTCTAAGGCTTGCCTTGCACTCGGGAAATGCTGTGGTTCCAGCAGCTGGGGGTAAAAGTGGCACATGGAGAACGTGTCCATGGGCTGATCTGCTTTTACAGCCTTCCTTCACCAGCTGCTTTCAAAAAATGGGACCCAGGACTATGATATCTGTCATTGCTACATGGCAAGTTTATGGCACTGTTCTCAAACAAGATAGAGGCTTGTTGGAGAGTGGAAAAGCAGGAAAATGTCTTTGGTATTGGAGGCTGGTTGCAGAAGGCAGCATGGCCCTGTCTGAGGAGAGAAGTTGAAATATGAATTTGTTCCTTTGGAGACAGAAGAACAGTAACCACACTCAGTGTGCTGTGCTGTGAGATGGGAAACTCATCAGCTGCTGTCCGTTCCTTCTAGGACAGGCCACTGTTGTGAGTTGGATTTGTGGGCTGAAGAATTTGGTTTTGTATCAGGACGAGCTTGTAGGGATCACTTGGGATGTTGGTGCTGCCTCTGGGGTGGCACAGTGGTGGCCTGGAAGGGCAGAGAGCAGCAGTGGGAGAGGCTGGGCACAGCCAGTGGGTGGCTGGAGCTGTGCCTGCCTGGCTGCATGTCACAGGAGTGGTGTGGCCTGGATGGTGTAGGGAAGTTCCTCAGAGCCGTGGTTTCTGAGCTTGGTGGCTGCTCTTTGGGCAAATCACTCATGTTAGTACAGGCATTCTCTTAGTTGCTGGAGAGATGTAGAAAGGAGGGGTGCAGTGGTGCTGCCCCTGGTAGCTGGAAATGCAAGGCTGATGAGATAAACTCTCTTCTCAATTCTGTCAGACAAGGGCTCAGAAACAAAAAAGGAGTTGAAGTTTCCTGTCTAAATCACTTCTTGCCTAGCATCACACTGTAGTGCTGCTTGAGATGCTCCACCTGGTCCTGTTGTGTAGGGAAGTGAGATGGGAGCTGCTGGAGCCACAGCATACATCCGTGTCTGTGCTTGATTGCTGGGGCACGTCCCTGAGTGCAGGGGAAGCAGGCTGGGCTGCAGTTACACCGTATCAGTGCTTTGATACCTTTAGTCCTTCAGGCCCCTGCTCACATGGATACCTCATACTCCATCGCAGGGTGGTGTAGGGTAAGCTGGAGCCATGCTGGGGAGATCTGGAGGGGGAAGGTGCTGGTGGTTGGAGGGGAGCAAAGGACCATCAAGATGTGCTGTGACATCAGCAAGAAGGCCTCCGGAAGGGCTGTCTGGGGTCCTGCAGGGTGAGGGCAGGATGTTCCTCTGCAGCTGACTGCTGGGGGTTCCCTGTGACACAGACCTGCTGATCTGCACTGCTGCAGGGCCTTGGTCACTCACATCCTCTTCCTGCTGTGATTTGCCTGCCCTGCATGTTTGTTCCTCACTTGTCCCTGACCTCTCATAAGGCCTCATAGTTTTAACTTGAAGGGCTGAGCAAACACCAAGACCTGATGGGCTTGTAGAGAGAAAGGGAGAGGAGGGCATGGGCTGGACCACACTGGACTAACTCTTTTGGTGCTTTTCTGTCCTAGATATTGCTGTGGAGTTGCTGCAGAAAGTGGCTCCCAGTCCTATCCGCAGACTCCAGAAGAAATATGTGTCTCATGTATCTCGGTGAGAAGCAAAACCTGTCCCTTCGTGTCCTGTGTCAGAACTTGGAGCTCTGGTCTTACCTGTGACTCACTTTGTCTCCTGGGCCAGCCCCTGGCTTTGTGCCTAGGCCTGATTAGTGTCAAAGAGAAGCTGGAGGCATGGACAGCAGGCACAGTGACTTCCTGACACAGCCGGCTTCGAGTTTATCCTGCTCTCTGGGGTGCATATGTGCTCTTGTTACTGGGAGTTTGTACTGGCTGGATCTGCAGCTCCCAGGGTAGCCAGATTTGAACCTGGAGTCTCCCTCTTGGCAGCTGAGCTCTTGCAGCATGCCTTGCTGCAGACAGGGCTGCTCGGTTTGGAGCTGGCTGTGCCTGGGAACAGAAACCAGGGCTTTCTGCTCTCCACCCTGCGTCCCTGGCACTTTCTGATGCTGCAGCTCAGGACAACTGGCACAGAGCTGGCAAGGCTGTGATCTGTCTAGCAATTTGCTAAACCTTCCTACTGTCTGCATGGGGAGGGAGCAGCCAAGTTGTGTCCTGGTGCCTGGGATGTTTGTAGCATTGGTTCTTGTCCTGTCCTACAGGGAAGCTTGCATCTCGCCCTGCTCCATGATGTTGGCACTGGTTTACATTGAGAGGCTCCGGCACCGCAACCCTGAATACCTCCAGCAGATCTCCTCTTCAGACCTCTTCCTGATCTCCATGGTGAGCAGTGGGCAGGGGAGTAACTGGGCTGGCGGGAAGTGAGTACAGGGGAGGCTGAAATCCTGTCCTTTGTGCTACTTTTAGATGGTTGCAAGTAAGTATCTGTATGATGAAGGTGAGGAAGAGGAGGTGTTCAACGACGAGTGGGGAGCAGCAGGGAAGGTGGATGTCCAGACCATGAACACACTGGAGATGAACTTCCTGAGCGCCATTGTAAGTGAAACTGTAACTGCTGCCAACTGTTTCACAGAGCAGGGGAAAAGACACATGGAGGGGGAGTCTGGATTTCTGTTTTTCTCCCACATGCTCCCATGAAGGGACAGAGAAAGATGTGTCTGGGTGCCCTGCCCTGACTGCACTGACCTTTAACTGCTGTCCCGGCAGGACTGGAGTCTCTACACAGATCCTCGGGAGCTGTTTGAAGTGCTGAGCTGGCTGGAAGGACGGTAGGTGTCTAGGGTGGGGGTCATCCCTTTATCTGTGTTGCAGCCTGGCTCTGCCCCTTCTTGGAGGTAGCCCTGCTCTCCTTGTACAGAACTTAAGCAGGGTCTTCTCCAAGCTTTTTTTTTTCCTTGCAGTGTGGCTGAAAAACAAGGCATGTGGCGTGGCTGGTTCACCTACACAGATCTGTGTGTCCTCATGGAGCAGTCCATGTGGCAGCATGTGCTGGGCCAGTTCTACCAGCAAGTAGTGAAGGTAAGGGCATAGGAGAGCAGCTAATTGCAAGAACATGGGACCCAGCAGGCTGTGGATTTGGAGCAGGATGCTCTTTTCCACTGAAAGCAGCACCTTGGTTTATTCTCTGTTGAAAAGGGAAGCTGTCAGAAGATGCTGATTTGCAGCTGCACTGCCTGAGGCACTGCAGCCCCGTGCTGGGTAGTGCCCTGTGCTAGACCATAGCCCCATAAGTTGTGGTGGCATGGAGGCAACTGGGTACCAGCTAGGGTTTTGAACAGGAACTGTCGGCTTTTAGCTGGGGCATTTTGGTCTGTGATATTTAGGCCCAGCTTTGGGCAGGCTGTGTGCTGCTCACTGTTAGCAGTGTGGCTGCCTGCTCTTGGCATCCAGCCTTGGAGCTGGTGATGCTTTTTCCTGTCACGGTTGCTGGGTTGATCGTGGCCATGCTGCATCCTGGCTGGTGGGGGTGCTGCTGGGGATGTCTGGGCTAACATTTGTCTTCTCCCTAGCTGGCCTGCCTCCTGGGTGTGGTGTACCTGACGGGCTTCGCAGCCATCTTCGCCTCCATCACGGTGGTGCACCGCTCTGTGTGCATGAGGAGTGTCAGCACTGCAGCCCCCCGGCCTGTGCTGTTCCCTGAGAAAGGGAGCTGCCAGCTGGATGCCCAGCCAGCCCCAGCCCCTGGCCAACCCCAGCCCGAGCTGCCCAATGTCTCCTCAGCCAGCTGCACCCGTTGCCTGGAGGAGAATGAGACCACCAAGGAGCCCCATCGTGGAGGTGTCACGGCGACTGCACTCTACCTGTGGAGCAGCGTGATGACAGCCCTGTCCTACCCAAAGGCACCTGATCTAGCCCAGCACAGGCACCTCCCACAAGGTCCTTTCCGGAAAGTGCCCACTGCCTGTGAGAGATCCAACCGTACCAGCCCTGCTGCAGCCCCCAGCCAGCCTGGCCCTTTCGGACTCGCCGTGCTCCCGGCTCCTCCGGTGCTCCACTGCCATGCTTGCTCAGCCACTGCAGGCCCCACGTGGGATGCAGCCCCCAACCGTGAGGACTGGCTGGACCCCCTGGGGCTGAAGCAGTGCTTCTTGCATACTGCAATGGATCTCAGTAGAATCAAGAGCTTCATTTTTCCCAGCTAGGAGTATAGAACAGCAGCCCCGTTCCCCTTCCCTTCTAGTGTGGCACAACTCACTTCCTTACACTTCTGGGACCCCTGATCCCTGGAACTGCAGGGGGCTGAAGGCCCCTGCATTACTTTCAAACCAGCACTTGTGTCCCCCCACCTAGGGCAGGGATATTCTTCACTTGGGGCTGCTGGGACAGGTTGGCATAGAGCTGGCTTGCTGGGGTGGGAACTCAATATGGGTCGCCTTTGGGCTGGGGTGCTTGTGCAAAGGGGGTATTGGACCTCTTCCTGTAGTGAGTGGTGTTGGACAGAGGTGGCATATGGGATGTTGGAGGCTGGGACTGTGTGTGCAGGGTGGAGAGGCTAAGGCAGTGACCCCAGTGAGAAGCTGAGGTGCCTGGGGTAGGGGAGAGGAGGTTGAAGGAGGTGGGAGTTAGCTGGCTGGTCATAGCAGTATTTACATTTGGGGGATGTTAGGGCACTTCTTGGAACTTGCAAGAGTGACACCAAGCAGGTACCCCGATGTGGCTGTGCCCTGCTGGGCTTGGTGGGGATGAAGTGTGCTTAGGGCTGAACTTCCTTATCCTGCTTGTGTTGGATGTTTTGAATCTGGGGTGCTCTGTGACCCCCATCCCAAACCCCAGCTGTCTGTGTCTGTGAGAAAATAGTGCCTGACTGCTCCTCAGAGTGGGAAGAAGGCACCCTGTCTTGCTGACCAGGCCAGCTCATCGTGCCCCTTCTTTTTACTGTGGATTTTACACCTGTTTTTCACTCTTTTGTAGATGCAAATCTCTTCCAATAAAAGTAGTTCTTGCTGTGTGCCTGCCTCATCCTGTTGAGCTGCTCCATGCTGGCAGCATGCCTGCCCCAGAGTGGAGCCACGTCCATGCAGCTGTGCCTGCTCCTGGAGCTGCTGTGCACAACAAATCCTAGGTGCTGCCAGTGAGCCCAGGGGACCTGCAAGGCCTGTCCTGCAGTCTCTCTCCTGACATGAGGGATATCAGGTCTGGTGCAGGCAGGGACAACAGGAGAGGAGGATCCCCATCCTTGGGAATGCGGGGAATGCATGTTCTCTTCACTGCTCTTTGCTCTCCAAAGTCTTACCTGTTAATGAGTGAGCCTTGAGCAGCAAGGGCTTGACCAGGTCACTGACACAGCCACCTCTGCCCCGTGACAAAAACACGAGCATCCCTTTCCAGCCAAGCAGGCAGCTTCTGTCCCTGGCATCCTTGTCCAGTGGCAGGATTCAGTACTCTCCTGTATAATAGACCCCCCACTAGAGCCCAGGCTGGTCCACGAGGGCAGCAGATGCCCCTGCAGATACTGGGGTGAAACAAGCATGAGCAGAGCATACTGAAGCTGGAGGATGCTGCTGGTGGGAGTAGTGTAAGCACAGGGAGGAAGAGGTGTCAAGGCTGTGGCCTTCCCAGTGCTTGCCCACAGGCACTGATGGGCCCCAGGCTGTGGGTAGTTGGCCTGCTTGTGGCTGCCTGTCACCTGGCCCTCATGGTGACAAACCAGGGTGACACTTGCATTCCTGGCCACAAGGGCAGATTACTAACCAACTCAAGTTAATGGCTAACCCTGGGGCAGCTCCTGCAGAAGGTGGAAGTTCAGCCATGTGAGGATTTAGGAGGAGCTCTTGGGGGATGGGAGCCAGCCCACCCTCTGCACCGAAAATTGGGAGCGGTGTGGGGAAGGCAGCAGCATGAATGGGGGCCGTGGCAGAGCACCTGGAGCTGGGAGCCCCTTGCTCACCTCCTGCTCCTCCCAGAAGATGTGCTCCTGGGTGATGGGCTGCTGCTTAGCCCTTCAGGTAAGGGGGGACCATGGTGAGCAGCCAGAGAGATGGGATGATGAGGAGAGGGCTGGGATCCTCTCACATTGCAGGGCAGGGGCTGCATCCTGCCAGACAAAGGGTGTGTAGGGCTCTGGTCAGTGCGTGGGCAGTAGTGAGTGCTACCCAGGTGGTGTCCGTGGGCATCCACCCTCTCAGGGGGACTGGGCATGGGGAGCTGCAGCTCTGGGTGCTGCAAGGAGTTGTGACTGCTCCATCTCTTCCCTGCACAGCACCTGGCTGTGCAGACGTCCTTGCTCTGCATCTTCCACCTCCTCCTGCTGCCCACCCTGCCCCAGGAGCCGCCTCATGCCCAGACCACCAGCAAGCTGCTGGCACGAAGCCTCTTTGCCTGCGGCGTCTCCACCCTGCTGCAGACCACCCTGGGGAGCAGGTGAGAAGGGAAGTGGGAAGGGGCACAAGGAAAACCTTTGCACTACATCTCTGCACAGTTGTCACGGATGTCCCCTCCCTCACACACACACCTCTAGAAAAACTTTCCCTCTAGCTCTTCGCTGCCTTGCTCCAACATCATACACAGCTCCTTCAGACCATCTGATGCCTGTGCTGCCCACACAGGCTGGGTATGGGATTCAGCAAAGCCTCTGACCTCTGTATCCACTCCATGTGCTGTCACTTGGGTTGTACTAGGGCACATGTAAAATATGGAGTAACCTCCTGCCACTTTGGGGTTCTTATCTGCTTCCCTTCCCACCCCTGTTCCTCTGGCAGCCTGGGCTCTTGGAGCAACCCAGTTCCCTTCCCTGTCCTTCCTTCATAATGTGCCGTTGTTGTCCCCTTCCTCAGGTTGCCACTGGTTCAAATCCCATCCTTTGAGTACTTGGTCCCTGCCATGGTGCTGAGCTCCCACCTGTCCCCTGGTGGCAGCACAGACAGGAATGGTAAGCACAGCCCTGGAGCCTGTGTCCCTTGGGGCCTGGGCCATGCTGGTGCCAGGGGAATGGCAATGATGGGGTGCCTGGCAGGTGGAGTAGGGATGAGGGGTAGCAAGGGGTCCTGCCTGCTGGCCCTTCTGGTGATGGTGCACAGCACCCTACTCACTCCTGAGTGCACTTGCAACGTATCTGGTCACTTCCCCAGGGCCAGGGCTTATGGAGATGGACATGCTGGCACACTTCCCCTTCTGCAGCCAGCAGTCACCTTACTGCACCCTCTTGGGCACAGGTCCGGGAGCCCAGGATTCATGTGTATCCCATCCTTCCAAAATTCCCTTCCAGGCACAGCCATGGCCAGTACATGCCTTGTACCTCATTGCAGAGACACAGGGAGCTGGGCTGACTCACTGCAAGAGGTGGGTGCTCCTGTGCTGAAATGGGGGTCCCTATCCTGCTCCATCAGCTTTCCACTCGTCACCCATATCCCTGTACCCCCAGTCTCTTTTCCTGGGATTTGCCATGAAGAGAGTTGTGAAGGCAATGGGGATCATGATGCATGTCCACATATATGTTTTACTCTGCTTGGGGTGAGCAGAACACATGAAACAAGCGCTTGTTCCCTGCTGCTGGGGTGGTGGGAACGTGGCCAGGGGAAGGTGTTGGACTGCTCTCTGTGCATCCTGCCCCACAGGCCCATCCTTTCCTCCTACAGGTCTCTGGAGCAGTGCTGATCTCTGGGCTGATTCAGTTGGCGCTGGGAGTGTCTGGCGTGTGTGGGTGGGCAGTGCGGCACTGCGGGCCCATGGTCCTGGCCCCCAGCCTCTCCATCATCGGGCTGTCTGCGTACAAGGAAGCTGCTTTCTTCTGCTCCACTAACTGGGGAGTAGCACTGCTGTATGTGAGCCCAGGGACTGCAGTGGTGGGCAGCTCCTGAGCCTTTCTTTCACCAGCAGGACAGGGATGGGGCACCCCTGCAGTGCACGGTGCACATTTGGGGACCCATCACTGACTGTGATGCTGTGTGGTGACCTGTGCTCACTCTCCTAGGCTCATGCTCCTCGCTGTCACCTTCTCCCAGCACCTGCGGTCCTGTCGCCTGCCCTTCTGTGCCTGGCCCCATGCTTGGGAGGGCTCCACAGAGCATTCAGGTCCCACCCTGCGCACGTTCTCGGTACTGTGGTTTGTCTCTTCACTGTCACCAGGTTTCTCTCTCCAAGCCTGCCTCTTTGGTGTGGGGTTAGGTGAGACCTGGAGCACAGGCAGGCATGAAGAGCTCTGGTGCAGCTCCCATGGATACTTCTGGGGAAGCATTGGGAGACCTAGGGTGTTGGAGCAGAACAGCTTGGGATGCTTCCTGCAGGGGTAAGGGGAGATGTGGCACGACTCCTTGGGAGATGTGACAGGACAAGGATGGGGTGCTAGCCAGGGCAGGCAGGGGAGGAGGGTCCCCTGCTAGGGTCCCCTTTTGCTCTGCAGGTACTGCTCCCATTTGCTGGTGTCTGCCTCATCTGTGCCATCCTCAGCTACTTCCACATTCCCTGGGAATCACTGGATGTGACCATGGCACAGCTGTCCTGGGCCAATAGCACTTCCAATGCCCCTTGGATCCACATCCCCTATGCAGGTAGCGGGCAGCAGGGCTGAGTGCAGCATCCACGTTTGGACAGGATTTCTATCACTGTCCCTTTTCCCTCTGCTGCAGGAGCGTGGAGGTGGCCGCTGCTCACGCCCCGGGCGCTGGCAGTGGGCATGGCCATGGCCGTCGGCTGTAGCATGAACTCTGTGGGCTGCTACGTGCTGTGTGGGAGGCTGCTGCGAGTGCCCCGGCTGCCCCCTCATGCCTGTAACCGGGGGCTTTGCATGGAAGGGCTGGGCAGCCTCCTGGCGGGACTGCTGGGCACCGCAGGGGGCACGGCCTCCAGCATTGCCAACACCTGTGCCACTGGCTTCACGCAGGTATGCCAAAGGAGGGGAATCGGGTTGGCAAGGGATGGGGAGGCAGTCGAGCAGGTGTGTGGGACTCGTAATTGCCAGGCTGTCACCGAGCCAGCGCTGGCAAAGGTTAGGTGTGTGTAGCAGAAGGGGGAGGGAGATAGAGCAGGGGGTGATGCTACCCATCCTCACTTTCCCACTCCTCCTTCCCAGGCTGGCTCTCGCCGCTCAGTGCAAGTAAGCGCCCTGGTGTGCATGGTGCTGGGCATGTCCCCGAGGCTGGCAGGGCTCCTCACCCATGTCCCACTGGCAGTTCACGGTGGGTACCCCGCCCTGCCCCTTGCTGCAGCACCTGCAGCCTGCCTGGCACCTCCTGACTCCTGCCCCTCGCAGGAGGGGTGCTTTGTGTAACCTACGCCGTGGCTGTGGGCACGGGGATCTCCTACTTCCAGTACACAGACATTGACTCAGGGAGGAACATCTTCATTGTTGGCTTTGCCATGTTCATGGCACTGCTGGTACCGCGGTGGTTCGGCACGGCTCTGGCTCCCCTGGCCACAGGTACGACGGACATTCCCCAGCCAAGGCAAAGCCTTCAGTCCCGTGGCATGGTGACCACACATCTCCAGTGTTCTGGGAGGCTGGGTCAGCTCATGGCAGCAGGCAGCTGCCTCTTCAATGCCCCATTCTGCCATGGATGCTCATGCCCCTTTTCCTTGGCTGGGCTGGGGCCTCCTGGCTGATTCTGGCACTGTCCCTGCAGGCTGGGTGCCACTGGACCTCCTCTTCCTCTCCCTGCTTATGGTCCCTGTCTTCTTAACTGGCTTCTTGTCATTTTTTCTGGAGAACACGGTCTCAGGTGAGGGGCTGCCCTAGGTGCTCTGCATATGCCCTGATCTAAGGACTGGATCTGTCCATGGGGCAAACCCCAGCTCTGCCTCTGGGCAGTCCTACTGAGAGTGCTGGTGTGGGCTAGGAGGAAGGGGCTTCCATTTCACTGCCTACTTTCCTGCTTTCAGGAACACTGGAGGAACGAGGGCTGCTTTCTGAGCAGCCATGGAAAGCCAGAGCTGGTGACTGTCACCTCCATGGAGAGAGAGGGGAAGCCAGCCGAACCTATAGGCTCCCTGCTGGGCTAAGGAGGCTGCTGCCATCTTCCTGCAAAGCCTTTCCGTGCTGCTTCCTCTGCCCGAGGAGTGAGGAAGAGGAGGAGGGAAGCTGTGCCACTGAGGAGGGGACTGCTGGCCCGGGGGAAGGGACACACCTGCTCCCCAAACCCAGCTCTGGGGAGCTGCAGCCAGCAATCAGGCCAAGCCAGACAGACATGCCTGCATGGCACTCTGTGGCCTGACCCTGTCATCTGGGGGTGCCTCATGTGAAAATAGGGCTGTGCCCTCCAGGCAGCTTGTGAGCCACTTTCTCCTCATTTCTGAAGCCCTCGAGGACTGGAGGAACCTGAGCTTCCACCCTCCTAACACAAACCTAATTTTCCTGCTTGAGAGCGAAATATAAAAACCTTCAACCAACTTTGCCTTTTCCATGAGTTTTCTTTCCAGATGGGATTTACCTAGGGTGTATACCACCAGGTATACATCTCTGGCACTCCAGGCTGCTCCAGGCTGGTGGTGCAACTCAGCTCAGTTTCCCAAACAATGAACACCCTTTCGCCTGCAGCCAGATAGTCCCAGTAGTGCTCACCATATAAATACCCACTAGGGGATTTCCCTGAAGTAGAACATCTCCCTCCACCTGGTCCCAAGGTGAAACACCCGAAGGTGGATGCAGGGTGGGAGGGATGAGGTGGCACTGTGTGTGCAGATCCCTGGCTGTGAGCTCTCTTTCCCCAGCTCGCTGTGACCCCCACAGCTGTACACAGCAGGATAACGCACAGCTCATCCTCATCCAAACAGCACCCCCACCTGACCTTAAATTTCAGCTGTGCCTGAAGTCCAGCTGGCTCCTGCACCCCAAACCCGATCATGCAAGCTAGTCTGTCCTGCACTGCAAAGTCCTTGCCTACTCTCGTAAGGATCCAAACCCCGTGTGATGACCGTGCTCTCCTGGCACTGCCCAGGGAGGCGGCTGCAGCCTGCGTGCTGGGGACAGGGGTGAGCGGAGGGGAGTGTGCAGAGTGTCAGTGGGAGACTCGGGGCAGCGCCTCAGGAGCAGTTTGTGGGCCCGGCCTGCATGGCCTCGCTGCATGAGGGACACGGCAGCTCGGTTCGTGTCCTTACGGGCACGCACGGGAACCCCAGCGGCTCCCGGGGCCCGTGAGGCAGGAACGGCAGCGCAAGGAGCCGCCCGTCCCGGCGTGCCCCGGCCCGCAGCCGCGGAAGAGAGCGGCATGCCGGGAGCCGTAGTCTGCCCGGCCTCCGGCCCGGCGCCGCTCCGAGCCCGCGCCTCTGCGCCCGGCCGCGCCCCTGCTGCCCCGGGTAACGCTGCGGCCCCGCTGAGCCCGCGGCCTGCGGGCACCCCGGGTGTTTGGGGGGCTGGAGCCCGCCGCAGGGAGGAGCGGGAAGCAGCGGTGGCCGCCGGCTCTCGGCCGTGTCGCTGCCGGCGGGCACGGCGCGGCTCGCCGGGAGCGCGGGGATGGGATGCCGCAGCCCGAGGAGGGTGCAGCGCCCAGCCGCCCGCCCGGGGCCGGCGGGCAGCCCCAGCGCTCGTTTGGGGGCAGAGGTCTTGCCGTGTTAAATCCACCCAGCAGCGGATCAGCCGGGGAGGCAGCAGTTCCTGCTGGAGCATCTGGGGTGCTTATTGTGAGCTGCGGCAGGACCTGCCCTGCAGCAAGCTCAAAACACATGCCCCAGCTCTGCTGCTTGCATGTGAGACCAGAGCCGGCTGAGTATCCTCACTTCTGTGCTGTCAGTCATAAATGGCACTGACGGTCCCTGTGAGGCCACCCCCGGACCAGGTCTGCCTTGGGTGGGGGTTGAGGCAGAGTCCTCGTTGCTCTTTTGCAGATGGAGAGCTCCGAGGAGCTGGAAAGCAGCCTCCTGACCCAGCCCTGGGCTTCTGTTCGCTTTGGCGAGTCCACTTTCCTTGCCAAAGTGTGCTTCAGGGATACTGGCTATATCCTGCTGATCTCTGACCTCAGCAGTGTTTGGTACGAGAGTGCAGGCGTCGAGGCTGTGGGACAAAGGTCCAAGGTGAGTGTTTGAAAAGGCCAGGGGCCTCCTTTTCTCCTCCCAGCAGCTGACATTCCAGCATAAATTGCTTGGTGACACAATGGCTGTTGGGTCTGCCTGGGCTGGGGTGCAAATGCCCAGCCTGGGAAGTCCCTGTGTGGCTCTGCCCAAGCCCTGTCACCCCACTGGGCCAAACACCCTTCTTCTGTGAGAGTGGGCCACAATATTTAGCATAGTGGGGCAGCCAGGTGGGTCTGCATACAGAGGCTGGCACAGTCTCTTCACTTGTGGGCTGGATGGGCAGCTGGTTTCCCCAGGGTCAGTGTACTAAAGAGGAGCTTGAAACAAGGCTGCCTTCTACTCATGACAGAGAGATTCTGTTCACATTCATAGCTAGTAGTTTCTCATGGGGCATCCTGTCAGCTTGGCCCCCCAAAATGCATGGAGCTGTGCCTCATCTCCTCAGCCCATGCGCCCAGGCCAATGTGCCATTGAAGTGGCATGTCCCTGTGTCACATAGTGCTGAGTGGCTGGTGGCAGGAGGGATGGGCAGATGGCTGCAGCCATCCCCCAGCTCTGGCAGACTGTCCTGCTGTGGGCTCTCAGCCAGGCTCTGGTGCTTGTGGTGGCATGCAGAACAGATGTGCTAGTGCAGACTGCTGCACCCTGCCCATCCTGGACTGGCAGGACAGGGGAGTCTTCCCAGCATGGCTGGCTTGGGAGTATCAGTGAGGAATGTCATGTCAGCTGGAAGCCAAGGCCCAGGGATAGCTTTTTGCTGTGGAACATGCAGTAGTTTGACTCCTTTGGTGCTGGGATTTCTGCTGGCTTTTCCCCAGTGCTGTGCCCCCTAACCTTGCCTTTTCCCAGGAGCTGAACAAGCGGCTGACTGTCCACGTGTCCTCCTTCCTGAACCACCTGTGCAGCTTGATGTGTCCCTTGCTGGCAGGGCAGCCAGGTGCCACCACTGCCTTCTCCTGCCAGCGCTCTCCCAGTGGCCTCAGGCTGCACGTGAAAAGCGAGCTGTCAGGACTGCCCTTCTACTGGGACTTCCACTGCTGCCCCGCTCCCTTGGAGATGGTGAGCAAACCTGCAGACAGTTCAGGGAGGGGAGTGGCCAAAATTAAGGATTATTTCCTTATGCTTAGAGGCTTTTGAGTAGTCTCAAGCCATGCTGGTGACTGTAGGTTGCCTGGCTCTGCCTTCTGCCTCTCCCAAGGCTTACTGTCCCCATTTCTTCCCACTGAGGCTTTGGTTTGTGCCATGCAGTTACACAGGGATGGCCCAGCACATGCTGCTGCTGGTGCATAAGTGGAATGTCCTCCTGACAGCCCATCTGGAGTTCTGCATCCAAATATGGGCTGCTTGGCACAAGAAAAACATTGACCTGTTAGAGGGGGTCCAGAGGAGGGCCACAAAGATGATAAGAGTGCTGGAGCTCGTCTGCTACAAAGACAGGTTGTGAGAGATGGGATTGTTTGGCATGGAGAAGAGAAGGCTCTGGAGACACCTCATTGCAGCCTTCCAGTACTTGAAGAGGGCTCTTTGAAAAGAGGGAGGAAAACAGCTTTTTTACATGGGCAGATAGTGATAGGACAAGGAGAAATGTTTTTCAATTATAAGAGGAGACATTTAGATTTGCTGCTAGAAAAAATGTTTTCATTATGAGGATAATGAGGTACTGGAACAGGTTGCCCAGAGAAGTTACAGATGTTCCATTCCTGAAAGTGTTCAAGACCAGGTTGGATGGGGCTTTGAGCAACCTGATCTAGTGAGTTATATCAAAAATCTGTTCCAAAGGAAACCTTTAGATAATTCTGTGCCCAGTGTGGGGTGATGCCCTGCCAGCACTCTGTAGAGCAGAGTGATGCTGTTCTCTTTGGGAGCAAGCCATGAATCGGTGCACTGAGCAGCGGGTACCCCCAGATGTCCCACAGGTCTGTCACGGCGGGCGGAATTCCGGCGGATTCTCCCGGCTTTGAAGGGTTTGCTGTTTGCCGGGGGTGTCCCCCGCAGGTGGGGCTCCCCGGGCCCTGCGTCCCTGCGCGCACAAGAGGGCGCCCGGCGCCCGCGAACCGCCCGCCGAGTGCGGCCCCGCAGCCCCGAGCCCCGCTGCTCCCGCTGCTCCCGCTGCTGCCGCCCGCAGCCCCGAGCCCCGCTGCTCCCGCCGCTCCTCTGGCCCCGCACGGCTGCCCCCGGCCATCGCGGGGACAGCCGCGCTCCCCGGCTGCGGCGGGGCTGTTCTCACCGGCAGGCTGGAGCTGGGGAGCAGGTATTGGGGTCCTGGCTTGGCTTAGCCCCGGAGCTTGATGTCCCTCCTCGGGCAAGACGCACAGAGGCTGAGCTGAGGAGGTGCCAAGCCCCTGTTCCTGGCTGCTTCTCTGCTTTGGATGCGCACAGGATCTCTGCAAGACGCCACGGAGGTGGGGAGCAGTTGGGGTGCTGAGTGAGGCTGGTGTGGATGCAGCGATGGCGACCAACTCTGCCCCAGCCAGGGGCTTGAGGAAGGCATAGAGCCTACCTGGCTTGGCCCATCCCACCTCTGCTGCAGGTGGTGCACTCCAAGTGCTCCAGTGGGACATGGCCATCACCTCTGGGCTCATATCTGGGGGTGGGCAAAGCACAGAGCCCACTGCGGGCTTGCCACAGGAGTGAGAATGCTTCAGGAGCAATGCTGGGTTTGCTGTCCTCTCACCCCTGGAGTCAGCCTGGCCACAGAAACATGGGGCACAGTAGGTTGGGGGATCTCAAATACCCTTCCAGTACTGAAGGAGGTGATAGGCTGTGTGCCTGCTGGGCCAGGGTGGCCCAAGCCCAGCTGGGCCCCGAGACAGAGGACATGGGGCTTGTGTGGTGTAAGCTTAGGGGGTATACTGGTGGGCTGCAATGGGGAGCATGCACAAGTCCTGCCTGTTGAGATCTCTTTTGCTTTTGATCTTACTTCCCTGGGAGTGCCTCTCCTGTTCATCAAGCCAGTTTGACTTCTTGGGTCTTTCTGGCTTTTCACCCAGCCATGCCTGTTTCCTGCATAGGAACGTGCCATGAGGAGTGCAGAGCCATGGGGAGGGTCTGGGTGGCACATGGGGTGCTCTCTGTTTCCTGTTGCACCCCAGGTAGTGGGTGGACAATTGCCTATGCCTGCACTCTGTTTCCATCGGGCTCTCCCAGCTAGGCTCTCTCCTGCTACAGCCTGAAATGGAGGGATGTGTCCCTTAGCATCTGGCCTGCCTTCTCCCAGCTCACATCTTTTGACCATTTCCCACTGGATGTGGGTGAGATGTGGGGTATTTTGTGGAGCTGCGTGTGACCTGGGCTGCAGCTTTTACTGGAGCCTTGCTGGGTGCCCTGCTTTTCCCACTCTGGACAGCTGTGTGCCTTCCTAGACCTGGACCTTTCCTAGAGCCTCCCTCCTCCATTGTAGGTGTTCCGTCACCTCGTGCGGCCCCTGATTCAGATGAACCTGGCGCTGAAGTGCCAGGTGCAAGAGCTGATTTCCCTGCTGCTCCAGAAGGATGCCGAGATTGAAGATTACAGGGAGAGTGGGGCCACTCTCAGCAGAGGTGAGGAGGGATGCCTGGGGCAGGGAGCAAGTTTCCTCCTTAGCACTGGGCTGGCGTGCTTTGCTCCCTCTGGCTGTTCCCCAGCCTGGCTTGTGGTTCATGTTTAGCTAAGCCAGCAGCACAACAGTAGCCAGGAGGCTGGAGCAGCCTCTGGGGTGAGCTGGGGGAGGAGCAGCCCTTGACCGATAGCTGTAGCGGTTGGGGAGTTGCCAAGGGGCTCTCCACTGCTCCGAGAGCACCTGGCTGGTCCCCAGGAGCCAGCGGGATGCCAGCAAGGGCTGGCCCTGCAGTGGTGTCAGGCTCCCTTCCCAAGTGCAGTGGCTCACTGCGTGCTTGGAGAGCACCCAGGGGCTCTGGGCAGACAGGAGCCCCCTTGGGCAGGACATGGGTCAGGGGGAGCCACCTTGTGGGGTGTTTGTTCCCCACCTAGGGAGGTTGGCTGGGCACTGTTTTTTGGGTGATCCCTTGCTGCTGCCATGCTTTGTCCTGCTGCCACAGGTGATACCTGCACTTCTGCAGGAACATGGGGCCCTGAGCATGCAGAGACTAATGGGGGTCAGCCCAGGCTTGTGTATCACATCCAGGAAGATGTCGTGGTCCAGACCCTGTCCCATGACTGGTGCCCCACCACAGGAGCCTGGATCTGCCCTGTAGGTGCACTACAGCTCATTGGCCAGCTGCACTTCCCTCTACCCTGCTGCATGCAATCTCTGCAGGGCTTGGAGCAGCCTGGACAGCCTGTCTTGGGCCCAGGGACTGATGCTGGTGAGCAGCTGGCCTCTCTTGTCCCTTACTTGGTGCAGGGCAGAGAGCTGGGAGGAAGCATTGCACCCTAGTGGCTGAGCAAATCCAGCCAGCTGCTTCTCCAGGCCACTTCTTAGCAGCAATGTGGGAAAAGTAGTGTTTTGGACAAGGTGCAGAGCAGAATATAATGTCCCTGTCCTGCAAGAGGAGGACACAGGCTGGCTCACCCCTTCAGATCAGCAGCTGGACAAGCAGTGCCCTGTCCCACAGACTCACACAGCTTGTTCCAGCTGTAAGATCTGGAAATGATGTTGAGCACGTCCTGCCACCGTTCCCTACTCCTCAATGTGGAAGTGCTGGGACAAGTGTGGATGGACTATTGGCTCTGCCTGGCTGCTGTGTGCATCAGCAGGCTCAGCCATGCTTTTCCAACTTCCTTGTGGTCCTTGCACCTCCTGCTAACTGGGTGATGTGTCCCTAGCCCAAGAAGCCTGCTGATGTTTCCTGCTGATTCTGGGAAGAGCGTGCTGGAGCTTTTCCCCTGCAGCATCCTGCCCCTATGGTCAGGGAAGGGGAAGCTGGGGTGGGAGGTCTGGCCAAACCTGCCCAGGCTGATCCCTGTCCCCCTTGCAGGCCGCCTGCGGACAGAGCCCTTCCGGGAGGAGACGTTTCAGCAGAACTTCATGGCTGAGGTAAGGAACAGGGCACGTCCTCTCTCCTTTGCCAGAGGGGTGGTTTCAGCAGCAGCTGCAGTGTGAGGTGTGCCAGCCTGGATGGCAGCACTGGTGGGGATAACTAGACTTGCCTAAAGAGGGGTCATGCCCTCTATCTCTCCCTCCCATGGCCCTCTTTGTGTCCTTGCACCTCATCTCTAGGGCTAGCAGAGCTGGGAACGTGCCTGACATGGCTGGATGGGAACTACCTGGTTGCTGGGAGCTGCCAGAGGTGCAAGCCAGGCTGGCTGCTCCACAGGAGTGTGCCATCACTGGGGCATATTCATCATATTCACCTGCCTCCCAGATTGCTCTGGACCTAAACATTGCTGCTGATGGCAGGCAGAGATCAGGTGAAGGGAGAAGCCATCTCTTTTTAGTTCACCTGTTGCTTTTAGAGGTGATTTTGCAGTGGCACATTGTGGGGACAGGAGCTTTCCAGCATATTATCCATGCTCTGCCTATCACTGTCCCCTTGCACACTCAGCTCTAAAATCAGACATGTGCTTTGGAGAAACTGGGACTGCAAGGAGAGAGTCTTTGATCCTTTTGCATTACTGGAAATCATCACAGAAGCACTAAAATGATTCAGACTGATGTGTCAGGGTCAGAAATGCTTGATGCCCATTGATGCAAAAGGACTTGGGCCACTTCTGAGTGTTCCTGTGCTCACTGTGAAGGCACAGGAATGGGGGGCAGTGGTACCTGCTGGGGACCAGGCAGTCAGCCATGGTGCCAGTGCTATCACACGGGCTGTGGGAGGACGTTGCTTTATGAGATGAACTGATGTTCTTTTGCAGCAAACAATAGATGATCTGCAGAGTTTCTAAAAATTAGAGATGATCCCTCTTTTATATGCAAGGCATTGCATCTAGTGCAGGCAACTTTCCCCTGGATTATGAAGGCTAGAGATGAATTCACTGCTGGACTGCAACTTGAAGGTTGCCTAGGGACCAGTGATCATGACCAGATTACATTCACCCTGGGCACAGAAAGGACATTCCTAAGCAGTAATTTATATCCTTCATGCCTTGAAAGAGCTAATTTCCCAAAGCAGGGGGAAAATTATGAGTGAAATCAGCTCAGAGGAAACATTTAGATAGAAAAATGTGAATGAAAATGGTGAGCTCTTTCAGAAGAATTTCAGAAGCCACAAAAAGCCACAATTCCACAATCAAGAAAGAGGGCAGCGCTGGCCCAGAGCCCGTTCTGGTTCAGCAGCAAAGTGAAGGCAGCAATTAGAAATAAAAGAGCAGTTTATAACAAATGGGAGAGCAGGAGTAGATAGCAATCAATATAAATTAGAAATTATGAAGTGTAGAAAATGGGTAACAGAAGCTAAAGACATCAGGGAAAAATCACGGCGATGAACAGAAGGAAAGACTTTTATTGGGTGTAGCAGGAGAAAACCCCAAGCTCCCAGCAATAGGATAAGCTTATTAGTAGACAGGGGTGGTAAAATGATTTATACTGGACCAGACATGGCAGAAGCAGACGGTAAATGTTTCAGTGCTGTTGCTGGAAGGGTGCAGGCAGATGTGCCAGGATAGGGGGATGATGGAGTGTCTTTGTAGAAGAGTCATCTGAACAACATCTGTTAAAGATGAACATCAGGCTTGAAATTCAGAGTTCTCCAAGAGCCAGTAGGGTCTGGGGCATGGGGGAAGGTGCAGAGTGGGCAGGAGGGGCGTGAGGCAGCCCTGCACAGAGCCTGGCAAAAGCAGCTGGTGTGGAGCACATCTGGCACAGGCTGAAAAGATGGGATGGTGCTGTGTGTCCCGAGAAGCCAGGAGCAGTGTCTTGGAGCCAGACAGGGAATGGAAGGCTCTGGGAGATGCTGCCCCTCTGCATCCTCTGGTAGCCAGGTCTGAGCAGGAAGGCTGCAGTTGTGCATTTGGTCTGCTGGGAGGGTGTGTGTCCTCCCTGCATTCAACCCATTCTTTATAAACCCAGTGGTGCTGATGATGCCATCCTGCAGCAATGAGCTGTGAAATGCAAACAGCTGCTGCCTTTGGTCTGAATGTGGTATCCCATCGTTCCTCCCGATGCCTCCTAGGTCTTGTGTTAGTGAGAAACACCAAAAGTGGCTTTTCAGCTCTTCACCCCCAAAACTGGCCCTTCACCCCAGTCTCTCCTCTCATCTTGCAGCAGAAAGGTGTTCTGGGTGACCCCGTTGTCTCTGTGCAGTTACTTCAGAGCCTCCAGGCAATTTAATACTCTGTTTGTCAGCTGCTAAAAGGAGCAGCACAAGGAGCTGGGGTCCCTCAGGACATGTGGGGAGCTGGGAATGCGGTGAGCAGCTCCCATGTCTAAGTTTTCAAAAAGATGCTGGACAATCAGCAGAGAGTCACAGGAATGAACTGAGGACTGGGGAGAGAGCCTGGCATTGAGGGACTTGGAAGGGAAGAGCTCTGTCTAGCTTATCAGGGAGAAAACTGAGAGGAGCCTTGATTATAGTGTGTGTGGGTCTTTACAAGGAGAAAAGGCTGGTTAGTGAAGGGCTCTCTTTGATCTTGCAGAGAGCACTGGAGCACAAGCCAGGCACTAGGACACAGAGCCAGGGAATTTCAAGTTAGAATGGAGGCCCTTGGTTTGCTCCTGCCAGTGATCCAGGCATGCTCCCAAGGGCAGTGGTTGATCCTCCATCTCTTAATGTCTCCAAAAGCGAGCTAGGAGCCTGCCTGGAAGAAAACCAAGTTGGTGGGTTTGGTCTTGGGATGTGCATGCTTGAACATCAGTGGACAAGAGGTCAAGAAAGATCTATTGGTCCTTCCAGTGTCTCCATCTGTGAAATGGAGCTACAGGTTGTGGATGTTTGGTTGTGGTAAGCACCTCTGGGCTGGAAAGGGATTGTGGTGATATGGTACAGGGCTGGATGTGGCAGGTGCTCCACAGCTTTGCTCACTTCCCAGATATTTGCTGTATCCCACATGGAGAGGAAAGGACCTGTCAGTCCCTCAGGGCAGAGCTGCAGAGCCTCTCAGCCTAGACATGCCCTTTATCTGGGCTTGTGTGCACTTGGCTGTCCAGGGCATTTTAAGTAACCATGGGGAGTTTTCCAGCAAAGCCCTGGTAATATTTATACGTTTAGGAAATGATGCTTTCACACACACAGTTTTTGGCAAGGGTTCACTGCTGAGCAGCTGCCTGGGCTTGAGCAGAGCTGGAAGGAGAGCAGTGGCTGTGCAAAGCCGAGGCGAAGCTGGTGGCTTTTATTGGCAAGCCCAGGGGTTCACACCATTAGGGGAAGGAGAAGGCGGCTGGAGAGGGCTCGGCGCTTCAGGGCTTCCCCAGCACCATTCCCAGCAGTCTAGGACTCAGCAGGTTGGGGATGTTTTGTTCCCTGGTGTCCCTCTGGGTTACAGAAATGACCTCACAGGGCAAGGTGGGGTGGCCACCCATGGGTTTTGAGGGCCTGCTCCAGCTTGGCCACGGTTAGCGTTTCATGACATGGCTTATTGCATGGCCTGCACTCAGAGTGCTCTGAGGAGGGCAGGGACAGGTACATCGAGGACAAGCTCACGGATGCCATCAGTGCAAATATAGCCCCCGTGCCCCAGGATGCTCTGCCCTGTGTATTTTTATCCGCTGTGGCTGCGCGGGGGCGGCTGCTGCACACCTCCGCAAGCGGAGCGCGGGACCTCGGCAAACAGGACGCGGCGGGTTCACGGCTCGACCCCGGGGCCCGGCGAGGAGGAGGAGGATGTCCCATCAAAACAAGCAACGCTGCAGAGGAAGATAAACAAACAGGCAGCTTCCAGTGTGGCCCCGGCCGAGGGCGAGCGGGAGCCCCGGGGCCAGGCCTGGCGGTGGTGCCGGCAGCGGTGCTGGCTGACGTCAGGGCGCCCGGGGGTCAGCATCCCTCGTATTGTTTCCCACCGGGGCTGGGAGCAGGGCCAGGCACCCGTCCCCCGTGCCCCTCCCGTGTGGGGACGCAGGCCGGCGGGGCAGGTGGAGGATGGCCAGGACGCGCTCTGCGGCCACAGGCCATGGCTACCGCGGGGTCCGGCCGGCTACCTGGCTGCTCGCTGCCTGCCCCAGCACCCGGGCTCTCCTCTCTAACAGTAACTAAAAATAAGCCCTGGGTAGCGGTCTGGCCGAGGACGAAGGAGGTGGTGGCCTGCACATTTTGCAGGGTGGGGACGGCATCCCTCAAACCCACGCCAGCTCAGCGCAGTGCAGAGGAAGCAGCCCTTTGGCTCCTTCAAACGAGGGATGTTTTTAATTAGCGCAAGGTAGCTGCGGCTTTGCAGCTGCCACTGGGCCAGAGCGGGGCCGGTGCCGTGTGTGTGACATGGACTGTGGGCACACAGGGTGCACGGCTCAGGGGGTGCTGTGTGACATGGACTGTGGGCACACAGGGTGCACGGCTCAGGGGGTGCTGTGTGACATGGACTGTGGGCACACAGGGTGCACGGCTCAGGGGGTGCTGTGTGACATGGACTGTGGGCACACAGGGTGCACGGCTCAGGGGGTGCTGTGTGACATGGACTGTGGGCACACAGGGTGCACGGCTCAGGGGGTGCTCTGCTGGGCTGGGGCCCCTTGGTGTGGCGCTGGGGAAGGAGCTGTGGCCACAATGCTGCTGCTATCAGGGCTAAGCAGCGCAAAATTTGCACAGGCAGAGGTGGCAGCATGGGGCTGGCTTGTGGGGCAGCTTGGATGAGCAGAGCAAGCTCTTGTGTGCTGCCAAGTATTTGTGCTGTGAGCCCCATGAGTGCTGGTGTCTCCTTCTGGATTGACCCCACCTGGGTCCTTGCTTCATTCCTGAGCAAGCTTTGGTCACATCATCCCATCACTGCCCTGGGGTATGAGTTGCACACTGGAAAGGCAGTGGGCCATGTCTGTGCTGAGCAGAGTGGGACACACACTGCCCTGTACATGCACTCAAGGAGCTGCACAGTGCTGCAGGCAGGCATGGAGCGAGGGCTGCCTGTACTCAGTGTGAGCACATGTACCAGAGCAGGAGCGTGAGAACAACACTAGGAGTGTGCATGGTACTGATGGGAGCAAGGGGCAGAGTGCCACATCTGCTGGCTGAAGATGGCAGTGGACAGGGGCTAGCACTTAGTGTCCACAGCAGTGCACCTGGGAGATGCACTGGTGGGTGCTGACCACTGCCTGGGCACCAGCCCCCTGCGGTGTTTGCCACAGAGGCTTGTGGCAGTCAGTGTTGCAGTGTTATTTATTTATTTGCTGAGGCCCCATCAGGTGAGGGGCACCCAGCCAGGATGCACTTTCAGGGCTGCCACTGGCAGCCACAGGCTGCTTGCACAAGCAGTGAGTCAGTGGAGCTACATGCTGCTAAAACCAGACTTGGCACAGGCACCCCAGAGCAGCAGTCTGCCCGAAAGTGCCCAGACCACGGGCAAGCAGTGAGTCCCTGGCTGCTGGACCAGGTCTAGGCTGGCTGTGATTGCTCCAGCCCTTGCCTCTGCCAGGGATGTGGATGCTGTCCCAGGAGCCCTGAGGGGATGCCCATTCTGGGGAGCTGGGGGTTTCACAGCCCAACCCCTTGTGACTGTGGCTGTGCCACTGTAGAGAGTGGGTGGCACCTGGACCAGGTACAGGCAGCTGTCTGCTTGTCCCAGCCCACTTCAGCCCAGCATCACCCAGTGGTTTGTTTGGGGATGGAGGGATGGACAAGCACCATCACAGCCACCCTCCCTGGGGTGCTGCACAGCCCTTGTCTGGCACAAGTGGTCTGGCATGTATAGAGAGCCCTGCTTTGCAGCCGGGGTGTTCCTCATCCTCTCCATGCCATGCCATGCCGTGCTGTGCTGTACCATGCCAAGCTGTGCCGCGCTCTGCTGTGATGTGCCAGGTTGTGCCATGCTGTGCCATGCCCTGCAGACAGCAAGAGGGGCGTCACAGATCTTCTGGTAGAAGGGGCCAGACCCTGCTCCTGCGGGAGAGGCCCCAGCCTGTGCATGGGCACTGGCTGTGCAGTGCTGCTGAGGAACAGCTCGGCTCGGGGGATGATTGATCTCGTGTCAGCAGGCGGTGGTTTGAGCCGGTGCCAGGCCTCAGCTCAAATGGGAGCATTGAAGGGGGAGAGCCCCTTCCCCCTCCTGAAAGCAGAGCAGCAATCCCCCTGCCCCCAGCCCGGCTCTGCTCCCACATCTCGGCCATTATCGGCCCTGCAGCTGCAGGCAGTGCCCAGCCCTGGGGCAGCAGGGAGCACCGAGGTGTCTGGGGTGCCAGCCCCACCACGCTGGCCTCTGTGGCTGTGTTTGGGTTAGAGGAGAGCAAAGGGGGATGGCTGGAAGGGGAGAAGGTGTGGAGCATGGTCTGCCCCTCACCACTGTGCCTTGCAGCCACCTGTCCCAGCTCCGGATGTGGCAGCAGCTCCTGGAAGCAAAGGACCTTTTGGGGAGGAAAACAGGGTAGACTTTGATGAGGCACTAAAGGCACTGCTCTGTGTTAGCAAGGGATGTGGCAGCACCTCTGTCCTCAGCTGATGGGGTTTGGACTGGGGTGTTGCCATCCCCACTGTCTCTGAGGGCAGAGGAGCAGTGCTGCCTGCACCCCAGGCACTGCCCTCTGCAGCTCCCAGCACCTCTTTGTGCTTGAAATGTCAGGCTTTGTCACCATGTCCCTGTGTGTCCTGAGCCCTTCACTAGCTTCCTCCATACCCACAGCTGCATCCCTTCTCCAGTGGCATCCGCTGGCAGCTTTTATTGCTGTTTCTGAAAGCTGATCCCTCCCTTTCCCATGGGCCAAAGCCTCTGTAGCCTCTTCCAGTTGTGCCAGCCCATGCAGAGGTGATACTGAACAGCTGAGACATCTGGGCAGACAGCAGCACCTGGGCATGGGTTGCTCTGCACCCCAGGGGATACAGCCATTGGATTCCTGAGTCTGCCTGCTCCCACTCTGCTCGGACCTTTGCACTCTGTGTATCTGCGTAAGGAAACAGGGCCATTCATGTATTTCTCTCTCTATTTATACCTCTCCCTTTCCGTATTTAGTGTGTGCGCAGGCAGAGGGGGCAGCAAATGCCGGGGCCACTGATGTTCTTGGCTCCAGCACCGGCTGGAATTTCGTCCTGGAATGTATCCTGAACCGCTCTGAAAACACGAATAAATCTCTGTGTGTTGTGTGCATGTGCGTACACAAATACATAGACAACGTACAGACATGGAGCCCTATAGGGCATTTGTGAGCTTTGCTATTTAAAGGAAGGAGTAGTTAGAGGGTTCTCAGCGAGGCAAACACCTCTGGATCAAAGGGATGCAGGGGGCTCTGCTAGTGACCAGGCATCTTAGAAGATAGCTGGCACTTGCTTTGTGCTCTCCAGGGACCTGAAGCCACCCTGTTGGTGACATGCCCAAAGCAGCACGCCCTTCAAGCCCCAAGCAGTGCTCTGATCCCATGGTGCCTACATTTGACTGAGATCTCTGCTTCCTGGCCTCCAGCTTCTCAGTGAGCCCCAGAGAACCAGCTCCTGTGCTGCTAATACAGGCTGCAGAGCCTGGTCTGGAGCTGGATGATGTTAGGCAAGGATATCAACCCCTCTGTGGCACAGAGTGGGCTTCCAGAGCATCAGGGGTTGTCTCCTGAACATCAGCTAGTGCTCACAGCTCTTGAGGAGAGATCATGTGGGAAAGGAGGAAATAAATGCTGGGTAACAGGTCCCAAGTAGGTGCTGAGCTGGGCATCTCCTTGGGGATGCTGCAGCATGTGGTGATCATGGCTGTCTGGGAATGACAATGAAAAGGGGAAAACAGAAATTTGGTACCAGATCCCAAAGAGGATGCTTGGCCATGCCAATTCTTCAGGAGGTGCTGGCAGCTGCCTTGCTGTGGATCCTGGATGAGGCCCTGTTGGGAGCACCACTGGGTCTCCCAGCACCTTTTGGGCAGGAAACAGGCATCCTTTTTTTAGCCCAGCTCAGGGTCACGGTGGCTTCTTGTCTTCTGGATGCTGAAAAACCTGATATCTTGGGCTGAAAATGCCCACGTCTGGTCTCTGGCCAAAGGCGATATGTTTGTGGGTGGGGGAAATTGGAGCAAATTCCTGCTGTGAGTCCTGCACGTGTGCGCGGGCGTGCGGATAGGGGAAATATAGTTTTCCTCTTGAAAAAAAAGCCCTGCTTATTTTTATACAGAACTCCAGAAGGGCTGAAGGTGGAAACTTCATCTGTCAGCAGCTTTCACAGGGGAGCGGGTCCCTGCCTGAGTTTGGGGGGAAACCACAGCTGGGTGTTAATGGGACTGTTAATGAATTAATGTTGGCTGCTGGGGGCCAGCGGGGAGCCTGGCTCAGTGCAGCCGGAGCACATGGAGCCCTGCCCGCACGTGGGCTCCAGCACAGCTGCAGAAAGCCCCAGCTCTGGGAGCCATGCACTTGGGGAGGTGTGAGTCTCTCCTAGTCATGCCTCACTCTCTGGGCTGTGGAAACACTTGGAAATGTGGCCACATTGCCCAGGGGAGAGGGTCCTACACCCAGGAGTGTGGAAACAGCCGGGGTGGGTGTGCTACCTCTCCACTACGGGCATCTGCTGCCTGGGCTGGTGATACCATTTCAGGCTGGGTCTATTCAGCTGCTGAAAGCAAACCTTTAAAGCAATTTAAAGTGAAGTGAAATCCTCCCAGGTTTATTTATAGGTTGGAAGCCTGTGTTGCTCAGTCAGTACAATGCCTGTAGCAGCACTGGTCTCTGCACAGCACTGCCTACCTGCAGCCCTTCTCAGGGTTATTTCTTTCTCCTCAAAATGTGGAGGAGCACCCATGTGAATGCAATAAGCACAGCCATGCCCCATGCTGTGGACTTAGCAGTACCTTTGCAGATTTTTCACAGCTGGTTTCCTGGGAGCAGCTCTAGAGGACAGCGAGGAGGTCAAGGAGGTCGTGCTAACTTACTCACCTGGTGCCAAAATGGTAGCATGCAGTGAGGCTGAGAAACAGCATTGTATCCTGCTTAGACTGGAAATAAGAGAGGAAAATGCAGAGCCCATCTGGGAAAGAGAGAGTAAATTCTTTTCTGTAGACTTCTCCTGCTGTGTCCTTCAGGCTCTGTGAATGAGATCTCAGCCTGTGAGATATGTGCAAGCCTGTGGCACCTCTTGGGATTTCTCCCAGGAGCATCAGTGTCAGTATCAGACACCTGGTGAACCAATGGGAAAACTGGCCATCCTGAGGGACAGATGACTGTGCAGAGCAAGGGATGGCAATGCCAAAGAAGGGATGGCCATGCTGAGGAAGGAAAGACTACACCAAGGAAGGGATAACTGTACTGGAGAAGTGAAGACCATACTGAAGTAGAAATGACCATGCCCAGCATGGGACTGTGGATGGACTGGTTCCCCAGCAGAAGATGCTGTCATGGATGGAGAGGGAAAGAGGCAGAGCCTCCTTCTCAGCTGAGAGGAAGGCTAAAATACCCTGAGTCCTTGGGAACTCTGCTTGCTTCCCGGGGATACTGTGCTTGATGCAGAGGCCACTTGGTCAGACAGACTCTCACCTCAGTAAGGAAACCTCTCTGGGCATTTGGACGCAGTACCTTTCCTGGGACTTCCTGCTGGTTCTTCATAATCAGTCTCCAAGTAGCCAACATCTGCTGTCCAGTGCCAAACCAGCCAGAGGGACTCAGGGCCTGGAGAGGGCAGTGGCTGAGCCCTCTGACAGGGCCGCTCTTTGCAAGGATGGGCTTTACACGACTTCCTCCCCAGCACTGGAGAAGGTCCTTCAGAGGATCCCAAATTCCGGCTTGGAGGGACTCTGAGGCGCTTCTGTGCCCAGCTGCCCGCTCTTGCAGTCCAGCTCTGGCTCCACTGGGCCTAGAGCCCTTCCCAACCCCATCTTAGACAGACGGATATCCCAAAACCCACTGGTCCCAGGGGCTCCCACTCTGGGTCCCTCTGGCTGAATGAGGTGGTGTGCGTGTGCCCAGACTGTCCCCTCCTGTGACTGTACAGTACACACAGCTAAATATATGTCCGTGCAGATACAGGAACTCAGAGGGGCTGAGTGATGCTCCTTTTCTATACCTCTTTTCATGGGGAGAGTTAATGAGATTCATGTCATTAAAGGGCTGATGTTTTGTGGGATGGGAACCTTTTAAACGGGATGTGTCCTGGCTTAGTCATGGCAAATATTTACCAAAAAAAAAAAAAAAAAAAGGGAAAAAAAAAGAGAAAGAAGGAAAAAAAGGGACATACCATATAAAATTAGAGTTCTGAAAATAGTATTTAGACCAAGTGAGAGAGAGGAACCTAAAACAGAAAATACAGCCCAGTCTGTTCAGGAGTCAGGGGAAGAGAGAGTGGGGAGGCGGGGGAAAGCCAGAGATAAAACGAGAGAAACCTCGGCAGTAAAAACAGCATCTTGGTAAATAGACTATTAAAAAAATTCTGACCCGCTTTATGGCTTTCTTGGCTGCCGTTCAGCTGTGCTGCCCTGGCCGGCACGGAGGGAAGGTAGCAGGAGCCGGCGTCTGTGTGGATGCTCAGAGCTCCGGGACGCGGCTTCCCCCCACCCCCGCCCCGGAGCAGCCGCACAGGGCGTTAAATTTAGCCACATAATGATGGCCCTGAGGAGGCAGCCTTTTGTAGCCACACTATAATTACTGCCTCGCTTATAAATTTTATTTTTCTTATTATGTTTCCTCCTCCTCCTCTGCTGGGGAAGGGGTGGAGGGGTCTCCCACACCCCCGTCAAAGCCACAGCTCTCTGGAGGGAAGGGGGCACCATGGGATATAGGGGAAGGTGGGCACGACTGCCCCAACCCTGCACTGCTCTCCTGCCCCCGTGCAGGGCTCAGCCCTGCGTTTGGGGAGGGGGAGGTGTGGAGCTAAGCCCAGTGTGGTAGGGGCCCTGAAGCATCGGTGTCTTGACCCCCCTGATACTTAGCCTCACCCTCTCAGGCTGCTTTGCAGATCGACTTGTGCAGGCAGGACCAGGGGATGTCTGCTGGGGCTGTGAGCCCGTGTCACAGCCAGGCAGCCGGGATCCCCAGCAGGCTGCTGGGGATGCAAGGAGAAGCCGTCTGGCCCTGCTTGGCGGGTCACCGGCTCCAGCCCTGCTGCTCGCAGAGGTGGGAAAGGCAGGGGGTACGGCTCCTCTGCGGGCCAGTGCAAGCGGGGGACAGCTTCAGGCCGGGCAAGAACGTGCCAGAAAAGGTCTCGTTCCCCTCTTGTTTTCCCAAAACAAAGGAAACAGCCTTGCATTGCTGGAAGTCGCGTGCTTGGGCTGTGCTAGCTTGTTATCATCCGATAACCTGGCGACCTGGGAGCTGCCCTGCTCCTCACCCGCCGAGCCCGCGCTACGGGATGCGAACAGCTTCCGCATGAGCTGCCCTTTGCAGAGATCCGTTTTCCGCTTCCCGGCCTGGGGGGGACAGTGGTGGGGGTGCCATGATGGCCCTGGCTGGCCCCAGGCTCACCGTGTGCCACATGCCTGGGAGATCTGCCCCGGCAGGTGGTGATGGATGGTGAGGGCAGAGGAGATGCAGAGATAGCAAGTGCCTTGGCACGGCCCAGGTGCTGCCATCCTGTGTGCAGCGTGGAAGGAGATTTGGGATTCTGCTGTATTTTGCTTTCTCACGTGCAAATTCCCTGAGAGCACCGTGGCCAGGCTTTGCTGTGGAGCAGGATGGGCAGTGTGCAGGGCTGGGGGTGGCAGGGGTCCCTTGGGGCATACAGTGGTGCCTTCAGGGAAAGAGCCCTTGCAAACTGCCAAGGAAGGCTGCCCAGCAGCAGGACTGCCTGCTTTCCCTTCTCCCAGACTCTTGCCTTGGGGAGGATGCAGTGATGCCAAGCTGCCCTGGAGACTTTGGTGGGACTGGTGGTCACAGTGGTGTTCATCTGTCACTGTGGGGACATGCGTGGGAGAGCATCTCCTTGGCAGAGCTGTGTATGGGGCACGTGCAGAGCCACAGCAGTCTCACCCAGCAGTGCCCAGGGGAGCTGCCTCATCCCAAAGCAGCCCCTTTCTCCTGCCCTGTGCTACAACGGCTCTGTTCAGCACAACGATGACCTGAAGCAACCTCCATCCCTCGCTCAAGTACCCGTTTCAGGGCAGGTAGGACAATACTAAATCAACTCCTTTAAAGCCTCCTGACCTGCAGCCCCACGGACGTGCCGGTCTCCATCCCTCCCTCATCTCCTGCGGGCACACTGGGGTCTGGTGCTCTGGCCAGCTGCCCGGGCACGGGGCTGCCTCGGCTGCTGGCCAGGCAGCTCCTGGCCTGCCTGGGTCTGTGCCCTGACCCTCCACCCACTGCGGGGTCCGTGGCTTGTGCCAGGCGCCAGGGATTCAGCACCGAGGTGGTCGCAGGCGTCCCCGGGGACAGCAGCCACCACCTCACTGGTGGTGGCTTGGGAGCCTGGAGAGCTCTGTGGAGCAAGAGACAAAGTGCCCTTTCAGCCTAGGTCCTGGAAAGGTGTCTGTGTGTGTGTGCAGAGGTTAATGCCTTCGGCCCTGGGGAGAGGAGAGGAGAGGAGAGGAGAGGAGAGGAGAGGAGAGGAGAGGAGAGGAGAGGAGAGGAGAGGAGAGGAGAGGAGAGGAGAGGAGAGGAGAGGAGAGGAGAGGAGAGGAGAGGAGAGGAGAGGAGAGGGCATGGGCTGGCTCTGTCCCCACGGGAGCCATGCCTGCACGTGTGCCTCTGCATGTGCTCGCGTGTGCCTCTGTGTGCAGGAGGCTCATGCATTTCCGTCTCGGTGTATTTACATACGTCATGTGTGTGTCTTACTCATCACTGTGTTTTTCTTTCCTTGTTCTTGGGTCTTTCCCCCACCTCCGCCATGGATCCTATAATTCTTGTGGCATTTTATTCTTCGCTTTTATTATTTTTTGTTGTTCAAATCTACAGTTTTGGAAGTTGCTGCCTCCTTAGGAAAATAAGCTGTATTTTTAGTGCCTGTGTGAAAGGCTGCTGATGCCGCCTGCCCCTGCTCATCGCTTACTCACTACTTGTTTAAGCTTTTATTTACCCCTTTGCCTCGTGCTGGGCTGTGGGGGCAGCCAGCACTGTGCTGGGGCTGAGCAGCATGGCAGGAGCATGCCAAAGCTGTCAATGAGTGAAAGGCAGCTCCAATCTGGCCTTTATTGAGGTCTGGGTTTGCGTAGCTCTGGAGCAGCCTGCCCTGTAATCAGTTAGCCACCAGAGTTGGCCAGCCTTGTAATAAAGTAGCTCTATATTTATTTGTTCTGTTTATACACTGCTCTGTAATAAGTTGGGAGTCTTCCCCACTCCCCCCATTTTCTTTGGGAAGTTCCTCTGGGTCTCTGAGGGGATCTGCCATCCTGTGTGCAATGGATGCTTGGGGCCCTGCATCCTGTGAGCTACTCTGACCACATCTGGGCCATGTGCCTCCAGCTCTGTGTGTCCCATACACCCCAATGTCCAACTGTTCCCAACCTCTCCCCAGCATTCCAGCCCCATTCCCCGGAGCAGAGAGCCCCAGTGGCTCCCCTGGTACCCCACATCTCCCCATGGCCCCTTCTCCTCCGTCCCTGTAGCCCCCAGCACTGCCTCTGTGAGTCCCCCTCCCTCCCTCTCTATTTCAACCTTGGGTCTTTTTATAATACACTCATTAAAGGGAGCTCAGTTGCCCTTTCCCCAGTGAGGCTGGAACACTGACAGCCTGTTCACCCGCGTGTCTGTAATTAAACTCAATCTCTGGGTGAATACAACAATGTGACTGCACAGAATAATTCCTGGAGATCCTGACGCCGAGGAGGAGTGTGGCCTGTAAGCAGCCCATTCACGCCTGGCTTTCTATAAATACTTTACTATGTGGCATTAAGAAAACTTCAAGCCCTTTCTCCCCCTCCTCTTTTTTTTTTTTTTTTTTTTTTTTATTAGTGCTACATAATATAGTAATTGTGTGACTAGAAGGTCCCCCTGTGCCTGCCCGGGTTCACAGGCCTGGGTGTGACCTTGTGCTGCACTGGCCGTGCACGGGAGCCATGCCCAGGGACTGCTGTGCCCAGGGACCTGCCAGCCTCACCAAGGGGATGCAGGTGGCCTGCAAAATCCTCCATCCCACAGCTCTGCCAGGATAAAAGGCTTACATCCCTAAAACCCGTCCCAGTGGTGTCCCTGCTGGCAGCAGTGCTTGCCTGATACGTGTTCTGTGGTCCTGGGAGCTGTGGCTGCTGGAGGGAGATACTGATGGATATTGGGGAAGAGGGAGGAAGGACAGGCATGGGAGAGTATCCCTACATTCCCATGGCCATTAACGTGGCTGTTCCTGAAATTCCAGCCTGCTAGCTCTCTAACCTGGGATCCTTGGGAATCCACAGGGCACCTCCTCAGGTCCCATCATGCCCAAGGACAGGGGTTAAGTGTGTGTCCCAAGTGTGATCACATCCTGCCTGCTGTCCCCCGTGCTTCCCTGAGGCCGTGCCTGCCCTCCCCTCCCCTGAAACCTACTGATGGCATGGCTGGAAGGGTGCTCAGGCACACCCAGGTCCCTGGGCAATCCCTCCTCTGGCTCTGTAACCTTCATCAGTGATGCCTTCCAAAGAGACACACAGAACAATTTTCCTCACACAGGGTGTGCCAGCCCCACACACGGCCCAGCTCCCCAGGCAGCATCCCTTGGCTGGCTCCTGGGACACTGTGACTACAAGTGCCTGTGCAGAAGCCACAGTCACAGAGCAGTCAGCTCCCTGCCTGCCTGGCTCTTGCTCCCTGTGTTTTGAGACCTCGGGGTTGCAAAGAAGGCAGTGCTCCCCTCCCACTCCTCTGGCCAGCTGAAGGGCTGAGCACAGAGACTGAGGACAAGGGCAGAGGATGGGCATCCCATCCTCACTCTGCCACCTGGTTTACACGGGGATATCACTGTTTTTTCGTGGCTAGGAGTAACATTAGGTCTTTGTGCTGTGTTGATATTTATTGAAAGCCACAATGGACATTAATATTCATGAGCCCACTCTACCTCATCCATGATCACGTAGCATCCCTCAGCAGTGTGGTCCCTGCATGTTTTTCACTTGCATGGCAGTGTAGTGCCCCAGAAAGTGGCAACGTGCAGAGCCAGAGCTGAGCAAGGGCCATGGTGGTGCAGGATGAGCTGTGGAAGTTTGGGGACCAGCTCTCCCTGGGTGCTACCCTATTTTGTGGCTGCCTAGTTGAGCTTGAAGGTAAGCAGACCCACAGGTAGCACCCTGGAACAGGGCCCTCCAGTGTCCCTGCTCTCCCCCTCAGCCTGGCATTTCTCCAGCTGCTGCAGCCGTGTCCTGCCTTGGCACCCCAGCCTTGGTGGGGCAGCCTCTAAACTTGTCCCACAAGAGCTGCCCAGTGCCTCTGGAAGCCCTTGGGCAGGGTCTGCATCTGGTGGTGCATAGTAGAGTGCCAGGAGAATCTCAAGTGCCTCCCATCCCCTCCATCTCTCACCCCCCTCTGGCTGCTGAAGTTCCCTGCATGGCCCCCTGCCTACCCCACTTTATTTATTTTGTGGGACAGCCTAAACTGCCCCCCCAGCCCCAGCACTAGGGGCTTGGAGCCCCAAGGAGGAACAGCCCTGCGGCGTTTGCATCCTCATCACTGTCACACTGCTGCAAAGTGGATGCCCTGGATGTCAGAGCCGCGGTGGGTGACAGGGACGCGGCAGATGGCGCCCTGGTTCCGGCCACCGCCTGCCTGATGGGCGGCGGCGGGGCTGCGGAGCCGGCTCTGCCCCTCTGCATCCCGGGCACTGCATCCTGATCCCCAGCACCGCCTCTCTGTGTGCCAGGCACTGCATCCTGCATCCCCAGCACCGCCTCTCTGTGTGCCAGGCACTGCATCCTGATCCCCAGCACCGCCTCTCTGTGTGCCAGGCACTGCATCCTGATCCCCAGCACTGCATCTCTGTGTGCCAGGCACTGCATCCTGCATCCCCAGCATTGCATCTCTGTGTGCCAGGCACTGCATCCTGCATCCCCAGCACTGCATCTCTGTGTGCCAGGCACTGCATCCTGATCCCCAGCATTTCATCTCTGTGTGCCAGGCACTGCATCCTGATCCCCAGCATTTCATCTCTGTGTGCCAGGCACTGCATCCTGATCCCCAGCATTTCATCTCTGTGTGCCAGGCACTGCATCCTGATTCCCAGCACTGCATCTCTGTCCTATGCACTTCATCCCCAGCACTGCATCTCTGTGTGCCAGGCACTGCATCCTGCATCCCCAGCACTGCATCTCTGCAGCCCTGGCATTGCATCGCCCTGGCTGCAGCCACTGTGACAGGAATGCTTCAAGGCAGCAGGGTGGTACCCACCCTGTGCTGTCACCCTGTGCTGTCAGTGGTGCAGCAGGAGCTGAGCAGGCTGTCATGCAGCCAAGGAGCTTTCCCCCACACAGCATCAGCCCCATGTGGGTTAGGAGCAGGGGTGTGCCTGCAGCTGGTCTTGACCTGGTCTCCCTGCTGCAAAGGTCCCTCCATGCTTACTTTTCTCAGATCAAATGAATCAGGGCAGATGAGTGGGGTTAGGCTCCAAGTTCAGGGGTTCTTGGCCTGTTTTTTCCTTTAGGAAGGCTACAAGAAGTGAAAGGTTTTGGTGGGAGCAGCAGAGAGCTAGGGTCCCAGCTCCCCAGCCCCTGTTGGGGCAAGGCAAGAAGGACTGGAGCCAGCTGAGGGCTGCCCAGCACAGTGTGGGGAACAAACAGCATCAGTGGCCACAGCACACCTCCTCTCATTATTTATTGCTCACTCCTCAGAAAGGGCCTCTGTTTGCCTATTTGTTTATGATTTTGCTGCAAAATCTGTTGATGGAGAGATCAGAAATTTTACTTAAACCTCAGCTCTTGAAGTGATGGTACTGCTCCATTGACCATGCTCGACCAGTGCTCTTTCATTCCAGCTGGGATCAGCAGTTCAGTTATTCTCTCAGACATCAACACCACTGTGGGCTGTTGTCATCCAAAGAAGAGACCTTTGTCCATTTCCCCTCTCCAGCCTTTCACTTGTCACTCTGATAGCTCATCTTCAAGCTGCCTCCAAGTTCAGGGGTACTGCCAGGGTCTCCCCACAGCCAGGTCTCCTGCCTCTGCCCATAGCGAGGGCTTGGGCTTCTGGGAAGCTCTGGCAAGGCTTCCTGAGACCTGCACAGTGGCCTGTCCCATGCAGCTCCATGGAGATGTCCCTCCATTCTGGAGGCTTCCCATGGGCTCAGGTCTCAGCAAAGCTGCACAGTGTGAGCCAGGGTGCCCTTCCCCTGGCTCCTCACTGTGCCAGCCTGTCTGTGCAGCTCCCAGTGCTGCTGCCTCCCCTGCCTTTTACTTCTGTGTTTTTACGGCTCGAAGGGAGCCGTCCTGCCCCAATTCCCCGCATGCTCCTAATTTCATAGTTCTCTCCATATATCCATATATATCCATATGGCATTTGATACAGGTTTTATGGGCATTTCCATACATTTTACAGACACAGCCATTACAGAGCCAGGTTTCACCCGAGAAACCTCAGGGGAGCAGAGCACTGAATCGCCTTAGTCTTGGCCCCAGAACAAGGCTCTCTTCTCTCCCTTGCTGGGGCTGCCGCTATCAGCGCTGCAGAGGGCTGGGGGATGGCTTGGGGCTGGTCGTGCCAGCCTTGAGAGCCAGGATGCTGCCTGCAGCCCCATCCCTCCTGCTTCCTGCAGTCTCATCCATCCTGTTTCTTGCAGCCTTATGCTGCAAACCCCAGGGCTGTCACTTCTGCCCTTTGCTCCCTTTCCGGATGGATGCCACTGGCAAGGGAGTGCTTTGGATTCAGGACCACAGTGTGTATGGCTGGGTTGCCAGTGTCCAGCCTGTTTGCCTGCCTGTTGGGCTGTACACCCAGCTGGCTGTGGGGACTGGAAGCCCTGGCTGTGGTACAGTGATGCCATCCCAGCTGTCGGGGCAGGGACACTAAAGCACAAGGCTCTGAACTGCAGCTGCTGCAGGGCATGCAGAACATCCAACCTCTGACACAGTGGCTTCTGGCTGGTGGAGGGGCAGAAGACACATCCAGGTGCACACAGCTCTCTGCACGTATTCTGGCCTGCTACAGGGGCTGCCAGCACTGCCGTAATGCCCAGCTCTGCACAGGGCTGACTGTGTTCCCAGCACAAGGGAAGAAGCCTCAGATCTTGTTTAAAAAGAAGTTGGGTGGCATGTGTCTTCATCTTCACCGTGGCCAAACCCTAGAGCAGCCTGAGGTGCAGATCTAAGGCATCACCATGACATTGTCCCTGGGCGCTGGGCTGTTGAGCACCATCTGCAGGGGAAGATGGACTGGGACAAGTGCATGCAGGGTTGCATGCACTTAGCACCCCTTAGCATCCCCACAACCTATTGCTGCTTGACAGGGGCAAACAAAGCAGCAGCTGGCCTCACTTCAGGTCCCCAGTTCTCCTAGCCTCGTGCTGGACTGATAGGATTAGGAATTTTCCATGCTGTGTGTGAATTCCCATTTGCAGGGCAAATGCCCACTCCCACCCAGCACTGCCTCGAGGACTGCTCCTTGATGCTCAGCCATCCTAAACACGGCTGTGGCATCGTCCAGTCCAGCCCTGCATGTGAGCAGTGCCTGGATCAGCTATTAATAGCAGCTCCCCTCTCCCCTTTTGAGGGCTGGTGGGAGTCCAGGGTACATCCCACTCTCTTTTCTTGAACAGATCCTGAATGCAGTAACCATTTGTGGCTTCCCCAGCCAGCATGTCTTTCCTTGGCCTCCAGCATGTTCTATTTTCTGTGCTGTTTACTGTTCTTCTGCGGGCTGTCAGGTTTCCACGCTGGGGAAAGGCTTGTAAATGGGGGGGGTGGGCAGCGAGTCCGGACAGAGTGGCCACGGCAAGGCAGGGATGGAGGAGCACAGACATGGCCTTTATCACAGCCTAGGGGATGTGTGGCTCATAAATCCAACCCAGGCAGATAGGGGATAAATCATCCCAGCTGGGACACTGGTGGTTACCCATGGTTAGAAATTAACTTTGTGTTGGATGAGTCCCAGGCTGTGGGATGGGAAGGGAAAGCTGCTCTGGGCAGTGTGCCTCCTGCCTGGACAGCCCTGGAGACAGGCTGCAGGCAGGCAAGGAGATGCCCACTGCTCTGGCCCGGGCAGGCAGAGCTGGTGGGCACAATTAAAGCCAGAGTGATGAGGCAAACAAGCTGGGATGGGTACTGTGGATGAACCTGTGCTGTGGGTGATGATGCTCTGGCATTCACTCTGACCTGTCTGGACTTTGCACTTCGATGAGTGTCTGTAGCCACTGCACTCATCATCATGGGGCTGTAGCGCACTGGGCACTAGGACTGGTTTACATGGGAGGGGACAGGGAGCCCAGGTGGGAGGGAAGGCAGCAGGGTGTACTTGCAGGGCAGGGGAAGGTATGTGCTCACAGCAGGACTGTCACCTTCCCCCTGCAGTTTTGGCAGAAATGGAAGTCGTATCTGGTATCACAGGGACTTCCACGCTGGGGCAGTCTCTGGCCTGGCTGTGTGCCTCTGTGGGTGGGAGGAGGCAGTGAAGCCCACAGACCCTGTTTCACTTTCCCTCTCCAGCTGCAGTATCCTTCTAGCCCCAGTTCCCCTTTCTGCTGTCCCTAGTGTTCCCTGCCCAGCTCCATGAACATGCCCAAACTCTGTGTAGGGCCAGGGCTTCCATGACAGCTTTTTAGGTATGCAACTACAGCAACCTCTTCTTCTGCTCAGGTCAAGTGCCCACAGCTGGGACCATGTCACTCGTGGAGTCTCAGAGCACCCACTGAGGAGGAAGAGGGGAAGGGGCAGGGGTGATGAGGACGCCCCTCCTGCAGTGGGTCTCCAGGCATCTGGCTCCGCTCACTGCTGGCCAGCTCTCTAATAGCTCCCCAGCTTTCCTTTCTAATGAGGCTCTAATTGGAAGCCGGTTGTGCTTCCCTTCCCCTCCTCTCAGAGCTCTCCAGTCCCAGTGCTGCAGGGTGATTAAGCTGAGGTTTTGGGTTTTTTTAATATGGCAGAATTATTTTGGAAGGGCCAGGATCGTTACATGACGGGCTTCTTGAAAAACCCCAGGCTTCGCCTTTCAGACGAGGCCTTTTCAAGTGGTTTTGCACAGTACACGTCTCTGGGCAGCGACCGTCTCGAACAGTTACTGTTAATTATAGATGCCTCTTTCCCGCTCGCCCATTACTCAAAGGATTTTTGTGTGTTTTAACAGTGTTTTACATCAGCCTGAATAAGACTCTATTCAGTATTTCCAAGAGCTGGAACTTGGGCATCCCCTGCTGTATGTGTCGTGCTCTCCTCCCTGCATCCCTGGGGCCAGGGACCAGGCAGCCAGCATGGGCACCAGCCTTCCTCCCGCTGCCAGCTAGTGCATGCACTGCTCTGGATGCAGGAGCTGTGCCTGCTGCATGCACACTCCCTTGGCACCCTTCTCCTGGCTCTGGATGGCCTTGGGTCTGCAGGCTCAGCTCCTTGGGCCATCTCCTGAATCCACCCTTCACCATCCTTACAGGCTGAGCTCACTGCCCAATGGTGCACGCTCAGCCACACCATGTGCTCACATCCATGTCGTCCTCTTTGCCCAAGGATTCAGAGTCAGTGACAGCCTCAGGCACAGTGGTCCCATCCTGGTCTCCTTGGAATGGGCAAGGTTGTCTTCTCCTTGCTGAGTTCCAGGCCAGTGTGTTCCCCTTGCATTCACACAGTAGCTGGGGCTGTTCCCCAAGTCCTCCTTCATTGCCCAACTACTCAACAGCAACTTACTGCACTAATGTCCTGGACAATGCTCTTACCTCCCATGCCATCCCATCTGTACCCTCTGCCTGCAAGAGCCACCATTTATCCCAGCTTGCCTCCCGTGTTTTACCTTAGGTGCAGGCTGTGAGAAGAGCTTGCATCTTCTCCCCTGACACCCAAGCTGGTTTAGCCATCCTTGCGGAAACATCTTATCCTAAGCATTTCCCATTCCCACTGCAAACCCCAGATGCTCAGCTGGTCATGCTGGTTCCTTCAGACAACTCTGGTGGGTTTGAGAGGGGTGATTTCCCACAGCAGAGTGATGCTGTGCCTTCTCTCCAGCTGCAGGCTACTGGTGTTTCTGCTTCTGAAGCATTTCCAGATGAAGAACCAACCTCTGTGTCTCCCTTGAGAGATGGGAACCCTCCAAGCTGTGCTGAGCACTCCACAGAGGGGGCACAGACTTGTGGGCAGAGCCACCTGCCCAAATGCTGGACAGCTAGGCTTGGCAGTGGGTGCCCCTGCCACGCTTTGGTCAGTGCAGAGGTCTGGAAGGGTTGGAAGATAAAGAGCAGCACCAGGACTGTTCTGCTGACCAATTTCACAAGGCCAGAGGTGAAAAGAGCTTCCCCTGTGTCCTTTGTGAGCTGCTGGCTGCTCCCCCAAGAAACCATAAGTCGGAGGGAAAAAGTGGAACCTCATGCCCACCATCCATCGTCCCAAAGGCGAGAGTGGGGACTGGGGACAGTGAGGGAGCACAGTGGCATTGTTCAGGGAGAGCCCCTGTTCGGGAAGGGGGGATGCACCTTGTTTGGGCACCTCTGCAGCCCTTACCTCCTCCACCTCAGCATACAGGGCACTGTGGTCAGGCCCATTTATAAAGCTGGTAAATATATTGGCAGAGTTTGTGTCCCCTCCAAAGGTCAATATTTGTGCAGAGTTTAATTTTAACTTAACAAGCAGTTGTTTGCAGAGGCTGCCCTGTTTGTGTGTGTGTGTGTGCTTCCCCACGGATCGATGCCCGTGGGGAGCAGTGTGAGTGGCTGGGGTGTGAGCACTGACTCACGGGGTGCACAGGGGGTCGGTGACATTCCCGCTCCCGGCGATGCTCCGGATGCAGGGGCAGCACCGTGCGGTCCAGAAGATAAGGTCCAGGGTCTGTGGCCGAGTCTATAAATGCAACCCACAAACCTCTCCGGGAGGTGACAGTGGGCAACATGTGCCCTGTGAGGCTCTGAACAGCAGCCAGTGGGGACAGTGGCTTTCCCAGCCTGTTCTGACCGGTGCCCTGGGCTTGCTGCAGGCAGCCCTGCAGCCGCACAGCCCCCAGCCTTGCCCCTCCTGAACCCGTGTGGCTTTTGTGGCTCTCATCCATGTTCTGGCAACGTGGGTCTCCCAGCTGAGCACATCGTTCAGGCCAAGGCTCTTCCAGTGTCACTGCCCATGGGGTTTTATACCCCCTGTCCACCCTCCCACCCCACCAGGTAAGGCACATCCACATCCCACATACACCTGCAACACCTCCCCGAGGCTGGTGGCTCCTCTTCAGGAAGTCTAGAGCTGAAGTGCCCCTGTGCTGGCAGGGAAGAGGGGAGAGGTGCTGGCCTGGTCTCTGCCCAGACACCCAAGGCTTCTGTTTCTGCTACATCCAGAGCTCCTCTCGCTGAAACCCCAGGCTGTGCTTTACCCAGAGGCAGGTACCCTGTCTGGGCTTGGGGACAGGCTGTCACACTCATTCACTCTCATCCCTTGGAATAGAGGCCAGGATCTCTCAGTGCCTGCAGTGCATCCTGGCATCCTGGGGCAGGATAGGTCAACAAGTTGGATCCAATACCTCCCCACAGCCCATCTTGCTCACAGTACGGAGTGTGTTGTTTGTGGAAAATGGGAGGATAACAGTGGGAACAGCTCTGGTTTGCAGGAGTTTTTCCAGCAGCCTAGAGGCAGGGAGGGGGGCTGCAGCTGGGGGAGATACAGAGAGGACAGAGCCCACCATCCCCACAGTGCGGCAGCTGAGGCTCCGTGTTTTGCAGCCTGCCTTGTGGGCGCTGAGGTTTGGTTTCCTTCTCTCTGCTCTTTTCCTCTTCCTCGCCAGGCCCCGGGGCTGCTGACTGACCTCAAAGGGAAAAGCGGGCTCCGAGGGACAGCAGCAGGGATGGGCAGGGGTAAACACGGGGCTGGGGCCGGCCAGGCAGTGGGTGATGGAGGTGAAGTCATGCCGTGACGTCAGCCCTGTGGCTTTGGGGACAGCCGTGGTTAGGCTGCTCAAGGAGGGGCGGCTGTTTTTCTGCAGCTCCTCCACTTGCTCCTGGTGCCCGTCTAACTTATAAACTTTAATGGCCAGTTTAAAAGGTTCCTGCCATGGGCACCTTGTTGCCAGATTTAGGTTTTTAATTTGGAAACTTTCCCCTCTGTGGTCAGAGGAGGAAGGACTTGGGTCCGCTCAGAGCCAGTCATCAGGACACGCGGGTGCCAAAGAGACAATCCAAAAGGCCCGTGCTGTCGTCACGGGTGTCGGGACAGGGCTGGCCACGCATGGGGCAGACAGGCTGGAGGAGCCCCCTGGTCCCCTCCCGCTGCCCACATATTGGTGGAATAAATTTAGCTCCTCCTCGGCCGCTGGCCGGGGGAGCACCGTCAGCTGCCACCTGCTCCTGATCAGCACAGTCCTACCCCAGGGGTCACCGCAGCCTGGGCTGTGTGGGCAGCATTCTCGTCCTGGGCAGCAGTCCTCAGGAGACACTGGGGCCCACAGACCTCAGCTCACAGGGCCAAGTGTTGGGCTACAGCCACGTTTGCTTCTGCAGGTGCCAGCAGAGCCGGGTTTAGACACGGAGCTGGGGTTAGACAGAGATGGGGTTAGACAGAGCTGGGTTTAGACACAGAGCTGGGGATAGACACAGAGCTGGGGATAGACACAGAGCTGGGGTTAGACAGAGATGGGGTTAGACAGAGCCGGGGTTAGACACAGAGTTGGGATTAGGTACAGGGATGGGATTGTGCACAGAGTCATGTCTGGATGTACTTCTTGGCTGGAGGACAGGATGGAAGGCCAGCACTACGGGAGACACTGAGAGCATGGCACTGCTGCTCTTCCTCCTCTTCCTCATGTCTCACCTTCCCTGAAGCCCTTTGGCAGCCCCTGTGAGATGTGGGTTAGCAGAATTACACTTCCTTACTGCAAACTCAGCTCTCTTCTGCCTGCAAAGACTCAAGAAACCCTTGCAATGCCCAGGAGTTGTTGGGTGCTGGGACACAGGGTGAGACCTAACCCTTTGCATTAACAAGGAAACCAGCCTATAAGCTTGATGGGAGCCTCCCCACAGTCTTTCCATCCATCCCTGGGGAGAGCGGGGACATCTTAACCCCCCCAAGCTGCTGCCACCTGGGGTTACTAACAGTGGGGTTCTGAGGAGTGACCATGGCTTGGCTGGGTCTCTCCTTGTCACCAGACTGGTGTGGTGGGGCTTGTCCATGTGTTTGTGCTGTACAGGATGGTTGTCTGAGAGCACTGGTCCTTCCAGCGCATGCTGTCCGTGTCCATGCTGTGATGGGCTGGACCAGAGCCCACCCTGGACCATCTCAGCTACTAGGAGAGTCCAGGACTTTGCTGGGGGTCTGGGGAGCTGAATGGCAGACAAGATGGCTGGCTTGGCAAAAGTCTGCACCCCAGGGGTTGAACTTCCCCAGGGTGGGCACCCCGAGCACTATAAATAGCACATGAAGCCAGAAGAGCAGAGGAGTGGCCCTGGTTTACCAGCACTTTCATACCATGGCTTTCAAGTGGTTCCCCTGCCTCTTCCCCATGAGCCAGTGGCACATCTGGGCTTCCAGTGCTGTGCCACGTGCTCTGCGGCCGCTGGAGCTGGTGCCACGCGCCGGCCCCGGAGCAGCCCTGCCTTTGCCAGCCCTGTAATTGATTCCTGCTCTCCTGCATGGGTGGAGGCTGCAGATGTGTACCCTGGTAGGAGGCAGTGGGCTGTGGGCACCAACTGCAGGAGCCAGCATGGGCAGAGTGAGGAGCAGCCCAGTCCTTGCCTTGGCTCTGATGTCGACTTGAAGAACTGCCTTTCGAGCTTCCAGGTGTTTGAAGAGGTTCTCTGCTAACCTCAGTTCCTGGAGGCAGGTCATTTGTTACCCCACCTTGGGGCTGCTGGAGGAGCTGGGGTGCTATTTGAGATGAGGGCAGCTGATGGCAGTGCAGGGTGGGTCTGTAGAGGTCCCTTGTTATTCCCCCGAGCCTGCAGAAAGACCTGGCCATGGTGATGGCAGGGGTTTAAGTTGAGAAGGGTTTTGTAGCCTGGCACCATATAGGAGACAATATATTTGAACATGTTGTTGTGAATCAGGTTGAAGATAAATAAATTTTTAGACTGGAGGGTGATGGCGTTCCAGGAGAGAGGGACTGCAAACAGATGAGATTTTACATGAGCACAGGGCAGCTGGAATCAGACATCCTTGCTACTTTGTTTTCCAGTGCTGCTGCTGAATGGAAGAAAACTCCTAGAAAAATAGGGATGAAAATTGTGAAGCTTTTAAAAAACACTGTATTTAGCCAAAGGGCACGGTTTTGCTGTCTGGAGATGGCAAGGGGTGGGTGAACCCTTCTGAGCAAGGCAAGCATGAATGGAGAGAGTGAGGTGATGAGTGGGCAGGGGGCTGGAAAAAGAAGCAGTTGTCAGAGCTGAGGAGGTCTTTGCTCCTCTTTGCCCAAGGGGGAGTGGTGAAGCTCTGAGCATCTCTCCCAAAACAGGCTGGGATCCCCGCCCTTGAAAGTGAGCAACTTGGGCTGCAGGGGCTGAACCTGGCAGGACAGAGATGGAAGAGGCTGCAGCTACAAGGGGAAATCTGCTTTCCAGGTGGAGTGGCACAGCATGGGGCAGGGTTTGGGCCACAGCTCCCAGCTCCCGCAGCCCTCTGTGTCCCCCCAGGTGGCACCACAGGGACCCTGTCCCTCTCTCCAAGGGCTGAAAGGGCGAAGGTGCCCTGACAGAGTGTTTTATTCGCAGCAGGTGCCTGAAATCCAACCGTGGTGGTGCAGTAATCCCTCCCCTCACCTGGAGATGAACCCAGCTTGAGAGACATGGCTGTGCAGGGTCAGGCCGTGCCGGTGTTGGGATTGCCCCTGCCATAACCAGAGCGTGTCCCTGGCAGCCTGACAGGCTGGTCCTGCCGCGGGAGACAGGCGCGTAATGCCTGATTTCACAGCACTGGCATGCTCTGTTTGCTTGTGGCAATGATCTCTCCTGCCCTGTCCAACTCCAGCCCTTGGCCAGACCCCAAGATGCAGCTCTGTCAGCTGGGATTAGGTACAAGGTTTGGGCTAAAACATCTTTGCTTTTGGCTGGAGCAATGACAGAGGGGGGAAAGGTCAGCCTGCCATCTCTGGAGATGGAGCTCCTGCCCTGCCACCAGCCCATGTGAGGCATTCCCCAGAACTGCCTTCAGCCCTCACAGCCAGCACTGGGGCTTTGCAAGCCCCATGCAAAAGAGGGGGAGGAAGGCAGAGATGCCCCCATCTCTCTGATGCTGAGATGACCATGAGATGAGCATAGGTCCGTGGGCTGTCTGGAACAAACCAAGGGAATACTTGTAAAGGAGAGAGGAACAGGAGAAATGCAGAAAGAGTCTCCCGTTTGCTGTGTGCTCCCAAAGTGCTCCTTGCTGTGTCCAGCTTGTCCCAGCAAAGCCTTGTCTGAGAGGAGGAGCTGTGGAGCAGCAGCCCCCTGCCCTCGATGCCTCCAGGAAGAGGACTGGGGGTGGTTTGGCAGCAGATAAGCAGCGATGCCCTGTGGGATGGCTGGCAGCAGAGCAGGATCTGTGGCACCCTGGCAAACTCCAGCCTTGCACTTAGAGGAGCACTCTATCTGTGTCTCCCTATTGCACAGTGCTGAGCCCAAGCCGAGGTTTCTTATCACCTGATGGCGAGGCGCACAGCCCTGAGCAGCCCTCCGTGTCCCCGCAATCCTGCCCTCTCTCAACGTGCTGCTTCCTGCTTGTCTTGCTGGACCCCGGCTTTGTTGGCTGGGCTTGCTCAGCTTTGACAAAGTTTATAGTCCTGGAATGCAGAATGGCTGCTGGCCTCCCTCCAGCCTAAACATCCCCACCCCAGAGCGCGACAGGCGCTGATAAGGGGGAGTGCCACGGCGGGCAGGTATCTCGTGCCCAGCCGCGACCTTACGGCCTCGAAGGCTGTCTGTCTTTGTCTCACGCGTGTGCGCTGCACGCGAGCTTCTCCCGTCCCCGAGAAATGTTCTCCACATCCCTGGTTTTCTCTCCAGGCCAAACCCACATGCACGTTGCCCGAAACCGACTCCGAACAGACTCCTTTGATGAGCAGGGCTTAAATATATATTTGGCATTCCAGCGGCAGCGTGCCGAGCGTGGCCAAGGGTGTGAAAGTGTTTGCTTGACAAACTCCGGGGGCTCTCGCCTCTCTGCTGGCTCTGGGGATTTGCAGGAGAGAAATATCAAGGAATTTTTCACCTCTCTGTTTTGTTTTGTGTTTTTATTTTGTTTTCCTTCTGCGAGTGCATTTTTAGCTCTGGTGAAAAGTGCCTGATTGACAGTCATAGAGACTGAGTCCCCTCTCTTTGCCGACACAGGGACAGCAGGAGCAAACATGGGAGAGGAAACAGCCCCGAGAGCCTTGCACCGAATGTGGGGGCTCCCATCTCCTTTCCACTGTCCCTGTCCCCTCCATGAGTCCAGTGCTGTCAGGGACCCATTTGGGTACCAGCAGGATGGAGATGCCCCACATCCTAGAAGTGCCAGGCTGTGATTTCAGAGCTGGCTCTTTTGCAAAGGCCCTCTCTCTGCTGAGGGCAGTGGGTTCCAGTCAGCACTCAGCTGGCCTCAGAGAGCCCCAGCACCACATTGTGGAGACACTCATGCCCGTTGCTCCACTGAGGATTTCCCAGCCAGTGTCCCCCAAGCTGTGGCACCAGCCTGGGGTCCGTGCTGCTCTCCAGGCACCTTTGGGGTTGCAGAGGTCTTGTCACCTTGTGCCTGTGGGTGGGGAGATGGAGCAAGTGCAGCAGAAGAGTGTCTCCATGGGCAAGTTGCAGATGGACAGGCTGGTTGCTTGCAGCCTCCTAAAATGATACATAAGAGATGCTGGGGGCACAAAGTCAAAACCCTGAGCTTCACTTGCCACTCAGCTCCTTCTGGGCTGCAGCCTGTGATGGGGCAGGAAAGGCAGCTCCATCACCAATTTCCATGGACAGGATCCATGGAGGGGCTGGGATGTGCAGAGCAGACCAGTGTGCAGAGCTGGAACTCTGGGTTTGGATGTGAGCCCAGACATGTATCCTGCAAGGGGAGGAGGAGGAGGAGAAAGGCAAATCCTCCTCATCAGTCCAGCCACTGCATCCCGCACCTATGGAGAATGGGGAGGGGAGCCCTGCACAGTGGATTTGGTTTCAGGGCCCATGTCTGCAATGCCTACAGAGTAGACTGAGAACCTGGCTGACTACTGGGGAGGGGTCTGAGGGGGCTGCATCTGTGTGTTCCCAGCTGTCCCCAGTGTAATCCTTTATGAAAGAGAACCCTCTGCCCTGCTGCATCCCTATTGTCAGGTCACAGTGCTGCCTGACCCTAAATCACCTGCCATTCCCAGCCTGATGAATCACCATGGAAAAAGGGGTGCTGCCCCCAGACCAGCAGAGGGAAAGGGTCTGGGGTCTGTGGGGCAGAGGGCCAGGCTCTGGAGGCTGCAGAGCAAGGTTAGGATGTTGGTAGTCTGTGGGGAGAGGCTCAGTGCCCAGGGACTGCAGGGCAGAGTTTGGTGCCATTTAGCAGAGGGATCGGGCTGCTGTGAATTACAGCTGCTGAGAAGGGGATATGGAGGGATTGTGGAGCAGGGTTTGGGATCCTGGGGGGCCATGAGTTTGGGGGCAAACCATGTCCCTGGGGCAAGGGCAGGCTTGGCTTGGGCTCCTCGAGGTTTCCTTCCTGGCCCACTGAAGAATCGCTGGCTTGTCTGAAGGATCATTGACCTGTGGATTTCCTGGGCAGCAAGTCCCTTTCATGTGGCCGCTTGCAAACTCTCATGACATCACCACGGGCTGCTCCTCCTGGAGACAAACCCAGTGCTTTTTAGGGTTTTGCCTTCCCCCTGCCCCAGCCTGTGTGTTTTGGCCGGGGGGACCCGGCGAATCGCGTCCAAGAGCAGCCGCTCTGGCAGGGAGATGGTGCTCAGGGCTGGGGGGCAGGGAGAGGGCAGTGTGTCCCCCCCGTGCTGAATAAACATGGGCTGGCCAGGGATGGAGGGGGCTTTTCCAGCCTGGACCACACCCCGGGGGGCTATTTTTTGCCATGAATGAAAGGGCTGTGTGCTCACAGGGCAGGCTGGCCTCCCGCCGCCGCTGCTGTGCATGGAGAGCTCTCCTGACACTCAATCCTGGTGCCTGGCTGGGGACCAACATCTGCACTGAGCACAGCTGGGCACTGCCCGTGGGACACCTGGGCACCTGGAACAGCTGGGCACTGCCTGGGGGGACACCTGGGCACCTGGCACAGCTGGGCACTGCCCGTGGGACATCTGGGCACCTGGTACCGACTGGGCACAGCCTGGGGTGACACCAGCAGGCTGCCATGCCTGGGAAGCACGGTCTGTCACAGAGCAGAGGGAAGTGATGGTGACTCAGTGGCTGTGCCAGCAGCAGTGCCAGGGCTGCTGGGACACGTTGGACCCAGCCCTGCTGGGGCCATGTGCCTGGGGACCTGCCCGAGGCAGCTGAGCAGCAAGCCCTGCTGCCCCCCTGCCCCACGCAGAAATGCTTCCTGCTGCAGTTTCGGGTGACAATGGGGCAGCATCCCCAGGGGCTGCCCCTGTGGCTGCACCTGTGCTTGGGAGGAACTGCAAAGCCACAAGGGTGGAGCAGCTGTCTCCTGCTCAACCTTGGTCCTAAACACACCCAGATTCTCCCTAAAAGCCCCTAATCCCACCTGGCTCAGCACCAGCTTCCTCTCTGGGCCCTGTTAGCTCAGCTAATCCCTTGTGTGCCAGGTTTAGGGGTGTACTGGGTGCAGTATTTCCATGGTTGCTCCCCTGTCACCCCCAGATTTTGTTTCTCAAGGAGTATGAGGGCTGCTTTGCCAGTTCCCGGCTCTGACCCACACTCCTGCTGCCTCTGCCAGCCTCAGTGCCCCACAGGTCCCAGGGGACCCATGAGTGCTTGTGCCCATGAATGAGTGGCCTGTCCTGGCTGGGTGGAGCCGAGGTGCTGGATCCCACCCATCGCTGTTCCTTATCACCACACAGCATCCTTGTGATTCACCAGGTGTGGCTCCCTTTCCATCATCCCACTTTGCAGGAAGTTTCCTGGCCAGCCCCCCATGTGCAATAATAACAAGCTGGGATGAGCTGGCTGGCCTTCCTGAGCAACCCTACAATAACAGAGCAGGGCAGTGTGTCCAGCTTTCCTGAGCAGACAATAATAAACCCGCATGAGCTGGCACACTTTGCGGAGGAGCCCTACAATAATAAGCCTGGATGATGTATCCATATTCACCGAGTCAGCCTAAAATAACAAGGCAGTGTGAGCCACCCAACTTCCTCGCAGATAAGTGGGGTCCCTGGGCTGTCACTCTGGGAGAGGAGGCATACTGGCCACCAGGTCTCCATGGCTTCTGCCCTTGACCCTGGAGAAGGCAGCCTGTGTCAGGCTGGTGGAGGTCAAGGCCACAGGTACTATCAGCCTGTGACTCTGCCTTCCTGGAGGCAAATCCTCACTTAGTCCTGGCATGCTGGGACCTGCTACACTTCAGGGCATTCTCCTTGTCCATCTCCCTTGCCAAACTGGCACCCAGTGCCAGCTTCCCCAAAGGCCCTCCTGCTGTTGCCTCATGGGCTGCTGGACAGGGGGACAAATGCCCATGGTCAGGCTAGAGCTGGGAGTGCCACCAGCAGCTGCCACCAGACCCTGCTCAGCAAGGCCCAGCATCTTCCAGCATTGCCCAGGTGGGGAGGCAGTGCTAGGCAATGCTAGGGCTGGGCACAGCTCTTTTCCAGGGAGTTTGTTGGCACTTGGGCAGGGGGAGGGCTTGGATGCCCACGGGTTTGCTTGGCAGCGTGGCAGGAGAGCCTCTTTCCAAATGGGCTGGGGTAGAGACTGCCCACTGGGGCTGGAACCACTCACCTCCACCAGGGTCTCTGCCAAGCCCCAGGCTGCTCCTGGTGGGCTGCTGCTCACACGACTGGGGAGGAGATGCTGCAGCCTCCTGCCCAACCTCTGCTCTGGCGCTGACCCTGCTCTCCCTGGGATTTATCCCTGCTGGGCTGCAGCGGTGGGTGGGCAGGGCAGACCCAGGAGCATCCCTCCATGGGGGAGCAGCATCCGCCCCGGCACAATGCGGAGCCCCCGCTCAGCGCCGCCACGCCCTCCGCTCAGTGTCTGCGAGAAAGGCTGTAACCCAAGCCACAAAAACAGCACCGGGGGAAAAGAAAAGGGTATTGAGCGGCGGGGCTGCTGCGGTCGCCGGCCAGCATAGACTGCTGGTTGTTAGGCGAGTGCCTCGCTTGCAAAGGCTGCCTTGATGAAGTGTGAGACAGCACTTACGGAGGGACGCGGGCAGGCATTCTCGCTCCATCTTCCGCTCACAGTGCCGCTCTTTATGCGCCTGACATTTGCTCGCTGGAAAGGCCCCTGAAGTCAGGGGGAAAGGAAAACATTGCAGGCAGCAGGGCCAGAACGGTGCTGGGAGGAGTGCTGTGCCGTGCCGGGCTGGACTGGGCTGGGCCGGGCTGGGATGGGATGCTCCGCTCTTCCCCGGGCTGACCCCTTCACCTCTGAGCAGCTCTCCGGCTGCCTTCCCCTGCCGGCACCGCCGCTTCCTGCCAGGTGTGCTCAGCCTGGCTGCCTGCCTGCCTGTGGAGCCCTGGCCATCCTGCCCGTGCCGCTCCAAGGGCGGGCTGGCAGCAGCGCCGCTCTCCTGGCTGCTGCTGCTGCTGCTGCTGCTGCTGCTGCTGCTGGTCCCCTGGGAGGGTATGACAGGGGGATGGAGACAACGGCAGTGCGAGCTCAGAGCTGGTCCTTTAGCCACCTGTGTCTGATGTCTCAGCGACTGCTGCAGGCTTGGGGGGTTGTAAATACATCTAAGGGCTGGAGGAGCTGGGAAAGGGCATCACTGGTCAGTGTAGGGCAGCTCGGGGTGCCTGGAGGTGTCTCTGTCCCCAGGGAGAGGGTCATTGCCCCATAAGAAAGCTAGGGCAGGAGACTGGGCTGATGTGGCCTGCTTCATCCCAGGGAATAAGCACCCCCTTTCCCTGCCCTTGATACCAGCTGGAAGGGGACAGTTCAACCCTTATCTATTTTCTTGCAGACAGATCCTCTGCTGCTGGCAGAGGATGGGTGAGTATCTCTCTGGATTCCAGAGGGGGCTCTCCCTAGCCTGGCTGACATTGGCATAACCATGGGCAGAGATGCCCAGCACAGATCCAGCAAGCCATTCCAGCCCCATGAGCATGCACAAGGCTTGTGGCAGGGTAGAGTGCCAAGGGCAGCCTGTGAGTGTACCAGCCACGGAGCCCTTCCCCTGCCCTCCATCGACTGCCACAGCAGCACCAGACTTCATCCATGCCAGTGTGGCAGCAGCCGTGCCCAGTGCCACAGAGCCAGTCTGCCATTCCTGGTCTGTCACTCCACCACGCTGCTTCCATGGAGCCCACTGGTGGGGGCAGCCTGGGGAAGCCATCCTCCTCCTTGGCACACACCCCTTGGCTCCAGCCCCGGCAGGAATTATTAAGTGTGCCCCTGTGGAGCATGTGCTGAGGCTGGCCACGGGAATGTGGGCAGATCTGACATACAAGCCACAGCAGCCAGGCTATAATTTCCAAACAGGCCCCATTCGCTCTGTTTTCCAGTTAAAAATATATTAAAAAATAGGAATGTGGGATTTGTAGTGAAGAATGTTGGTAACCGCTTCGAATGTCTGGTGTGATAATGAAAGGGTCAGTCCCCAGCTTTGAGCATGACCGATTTAGACTCTGGTGCTTGGCAGTGGTGCAGGGGCCCAGCATGATCCAAACCCCTCCTGGGCCTGCAAACCCATCCTGGGCCAGGGAAAGGTGCTGCTTCTGTGCTGGTGGCATGGTGCTGTGCTGGGTGCTGTGCCCCTGCTGCTCACACTGTCAAGACCATCCAAATTGCTGTCCCTTTTGGCCCCTCAAGACGGGAGTCTAGGCAGGGGGTGGGGAAATGCAGAATGCCTTGGAGATAGATTTTGTACCCTGCTGCATCTCTGCCCTGGGGTGCAGCCCATAGCAGAGCCCTCTGGGTCGGGGGTCTGGGCTGCAGCCCAGCTCCCCCTGAGCTGCCCCTGCACACCGTGGGCTGCCAGTGAGCACCCCTTGCTGTCAGTGTGAGGCCAGGCACCTGCCCCCCTTTGTGGGCACTCCTCTCCCCCCTTCCCGCCCCAAGTGGCAGTTCAGGGTGTGCCGTGGAGTCTCCCGTGCCGCTACCGCAGCCTTGAGTCCCTCCTGATACTGGGGCATCCCACTTGGCCTTGTGGCCAGGTAGTCATAACAGGGCAGACAAGCCATGCCAGCTGCCGAGGCATCGCTCCTGCTGCCTGGGGGCCGTGGGGAGCAGCCCAGCCAGCACTCCCCCGGCTCCGGCTCTGTGCCCGTGTGCTCCCCTGCCTCAGACACCGTGTTTATCCTCCAGATGGGTAATCTGGGAAAAACAAGGCACCAGAGGCCAGGGCTGATGCTGCAGCGGGGACAAGCTGTCTGCAGCAGGGTTCAGCTTCGGAATGGAGCAATGGGGCAAGGAGGAAGGGGAAAATCAGCAGTAGCCGGGGCCTGTCCCCCATCCAGCCCTTTAGGGGACACTTCGTTGTCCCTCTCAGCTTTCGGGGCCATCAGGTGGCCGGCGGCTGGCACAGCACGCTCTGCTCCCTGCTGAGTCATAGCTCTGCAGGGAAACGCTTCCAGCTCTGGTTATAACCCATTTCCCTCCGGGGCTGTGAAGCGCAGCCTCCCAGTCCCGCCGCGGGCCAGCTCCGGCCACCCCATGGCCCCGAGCCCGCGGGCTCCAGCCGCCGGGAAGGGCAGCGGCAGGAAGTGGCTGCTGACTCCCAAATTCCACCCTGGGCTTGCTGGAGCTGAGCCCTTCCCGCAGGCGTGGGCAGCAGGTGCCCTGCACCTGCAGACCCCTGTGCCACCCCGGATGCCCAATCCCCCTGGTGGGGCTGGGCACTCTGCTTCCAGTGCCTCCCCAAGGTGCCACATCAGTGGGGGGGTGTGTGCTGTTCTTGGGGACACTGAGTGGCTGCAAGGATGATCTGCCCCATCCCCAGGGGCAGCATGGGGACGCTGTGCTGGCTCTGGGCAGCTGGGGCTGGGCACTGAGCGAGCAGCTGCCCTGCCCAGATCCTTGCTTGAATGCTGTGAAGTGGAGCAGCCTGAGCAGCCCTGGGGCTTGGGGCACATCCCAGGTGCCTTTCTGAATGGGTTGGAGCAGAGGGGATTGGGCAGCACCCTGCACTGGATGCATGGCCTGCCCCATTGCCCTGGCATTCCCCAGACCCGTTGGTGGCAGGGAGAGGGGATGAGCACCCAGAGCAGTGGCACCCAGAGCTGGCTGGCTCTGCAGGGGACTCTCCTGCCCTCCTGGGGCACTGACCCACGCAGTGCTATCTAGTACACTTTGCTCACTTCACTGCCATTCCTGACTTTCCTGGGAGCTGCTGTTTGCTTTTCTCTGAATTATGACTCCAGCTTGTGCCTTTGATCTGGGCTGTGCTGGCCACCCGTGACCAGGCCCTCTTCTGCCTTTGAAGTGCAGTCACCTTCCCAGCCCTGGATGCTGCTTTTGCAGCCTTGGATGCAGCCCTGGCTCTGGGGTGAGACACGCAGGGCAAGAGCATCCTTGGGGTGCCTGAGGTGCTCAGCATCCCTCCTCCTCTCTGGGACCTTGTGATGAGCCAGCACAGCTAACAGCTCGGAGGCTGGGCAGTGAGGCATTGAGAGCTGTGCTTGCCCAGTCCCAGGGATGCTGGTGGGACGCTGGTGGGATGCTGGTGGGATGCTGGTGGGATGCTGACAGGGTGCTGGCAGCAGAGCATCGCTCCCTCCGGTGGCAGTGGGCAGGGACAGAGGAGGTGACCTGTGCAGCAGCTGGTCAAAAAGCAGATGCCAGTGACATGCATTTCCTACTGCCAAAGGGCCTTTCATGGCTGTGACTGCAGCAGGAGAGAAGAGACCTGCATGGAAAGTGTCTGTCTGGGCACCAGCCAACCCATCCTGGCATCAGCCCTATCCTGCCACCCTGTCTGGCAGGGAGCAGTGAGGAGGGCTCAGCCTACCTATTCTGCCCCTGGGAAGCTGGGGTCAGGCTTTGGACTCTGGCCTTGAGTGGGTCTGAGCGTCCCCATCCCCTCCCCACTTTCCTGGCCCAGAGAGGATCCTACCTTATCTGTTACACTTTGTTCTCCTGCTGTCTGGGTGTGGAGCAGGGCAGAGATTAGTGTGTTCAGACCTTTGACACACACACACACACACACACACACACACACACACACACACACACAGAGCCACACAATCAGCCATGCGTGCACCCACGGCCATGCTCATGTGCCCACTGCTGCACACACAGTCCCAATGCACGTCATCATGGCACACTCACCTGCGCTTGTAGGCCCACGCTGTGCCCCAGACACCCCCCGCAGCCCCCCCTCCAGGGCACATACCCATTTCCCTTTCCCTATGCGTGTTTGTTTGAGCACTGTGAGCTATGCTATGTTCCCAGTGGAGTGTGGCACTTCCCCAGCCTGCCAAGATCTCTCATGTGCATCAGCATGGCCCAGCAGGAAAGGTGCCATCCCACTGGCAAGGGGTGCAGGCAGGAGGAGGGGGGCATCCCGTGCCAAGTCTGGAGGGAATAAAAGTGTGCGCAGGGAGGCAGGAGCTGTTCTGGCAGACTGGAAGCAAACCTGGGCATCCCTGGTCTCACTGTCACATCATTTTCACTGTCTGTGGGGCCACCACAGATGCCTTGTGCTGGAGGGTGTGCTGGCAGGCAGGGACTACCTGTTCCCACCTCTTATTAGGTCATGTCCCTGCCCAAGGCTCACTCCGTATTCACAAGCTGCAGCCAATGCTGCTCCAGGCAGGGGAGCCACAGCCCTTCCAGAGCGATGTTATCTCCAGCATTTCATTCTCCAGTGATGTTATCTCCAGCATTTCATGAATGACCCAAAAGCCTCTGCAGCCTGCCTCTCAATGGGAAGGCAACCCACTGTCCAGAGCAAGTGTGCATGTGTGTGTGTGTCTGTATGTCTGTGTGTGTGTGTCTGTACGTCTGTCTGTGTGTGTGCACAGCTGGGAGCAGCCACATCCCACCCAGTGCCAGAGCTGCCTGTTCCCACAAACTGCTGCTCTCCTGGGGTGAAACCGATGTAGCCTGAGAGGCAGAGGGGGCACAGCCCCTTCTCTGCCCCACAGCAGCTCTGTGGCAGGGTGAGCTGGCAGGTGATTTCCTGGCAGGGTGATGGTGCCTCTGCTTCCTCCCACAGAGCCTGCCCCGGATCTGCAGCGCGGGAGAAGGGCAGGCGTTTGCCTCTGCTCTGCAGCAGCTCTACACTGCAGTGACACAGCAGGAGGCCAAGCAGGCTCGGAAGCGGCATTGCTCTGGTGAGGAGCTCCTGGGCTGTGCCATGGGGAGCGTGTGATGCAGCCATCCCCTCGACTGCTGAGCCCCATGTCCTGGGGTAAGGGAAGTCTGCCCCAGGTGCAGCTCACCCCATGCAACAGTCTCCCCCTTTGCTCTCCCCCCATGGGCTAGGCTCCCAGTCCAAGCACAGTTCCTGCAGTGGGTTTGGGTAATGCCCCATGCTCCCTCATCTCAATCCCAAATTGCATCTTTTTCTGGTACCAGAGGATGACGTGGACACAGCACCCACTGCAGAAACCACAAAGCAGCCCCATTCACCTGCTGCATCCCAGGAGGATGAAACGACATCTTCCAGCGAGAGAACCTCGGTGAGTGCAGCTCTAGAAAGTCTCTCCAAAGGCAGGATGGGGCCCACATCTCCTTTCCCTCCTCTCATCCAAGCACTGTGCCCATCCAGGATGGGCTAGGAGCCTCAGCTTGGTTCCTAGCCCATTCTACCCCATGCATCCTGAGTGTGTGATTACACATGTGTATATATTTTGCACTCCCACAGCACAGGTGACAGGAATGTCCCAGCTTGCACACTTGCACACATCCTGCATGACTCCCCAAGGTGGAACTGACACTGCCTCCTCTTTGTTTCCAGCCAGCCTCCTCCCCAGCTCAGAAGCCCCGGCTGCCTGCAGCCAAGGCCAAGCCAAAGAAGGCAAAAGGGCTCTTCAGCTGAAAGATTGCTGCCAACCCTGCTGAGGTCTCTGCTTCCCCCAGCATCCAAGAGAGGCAGTGCAGAGAACCCATGCATCAGCTGCTCTTCTCTGCATCTCCTCGTGGACCCTGCCCAGGTCATGGTCCCCTCCCAAGATGTCTCCAGTTGGGGAGATGGAGCTCCTTTCTTCAACGGTGTTTCAGGAAACAGCTCTTCTAACTCTTCCCTGGAGCAGAGTTTGCCCAGGCTTCCTCTCATAGCAAAGCCAGTGCTGGACCTGGGAGAAGTGGGAGGGGTGCTGCCAGTGGGTGTGGGACAGCTGGGGCTCTGGCAGAGCTGTGGGGTTTGGCTGCTCTTGAGTGGGTTTTCAATAAAGGGCTGTGTCTGGGTGAGATTCCCTCTCCTGCTCTGTCCCACCAGGCCTGTAGTGTCAAGGAAGGGATGTAACCTTTGGTGCTGCTGGGTCCCCCTCAGGCCAGTCCTGATGTCCCAGGGGCTCACAGTGACTCTGGACAGTGAGGTGACAGCAGCTCATTGCTGTGGCACTGCACAGAGCCCCCAGCCGTGCTGTGCCTTACCCTGAGCAGCAGTACGTGTTGTGGGCTGTGCACCAGAGGATGCCCAGATCACGGGGACACAGCTGGGGGGCTGGAGCCTGTCTTGTCCCATACCAGGATACATACCCTGTGTGCTGGTGCCTGCAGAAGCAGGCTGGCAAAGGCCCTGGATGGGCTGAGGGACACCCTACATCTGCAGGCACCTCCACCATAGTTACTGGGCAGGTGATACGGGGTTGACCCATGCTTCGGCCTCCAAGGAGCAGGAGACAACCAAAACATTAACAAACTGAATGCTGCCAGGCCTGGGAGCAGCCCTGGAGCAGGCTACAGATGCTCCCTGGACACAAAACACCACTTCCATCCCTTCACACTCCATCCATCCATCCATCCATCCATCCATCCATCCATCCATCCATCCATCCATCCATCCTTCCTTCCTTCCACTCCTGCTCTCCTCTTCCAGCCCTTGTGTCCACATGCTTCCTTCAGGCCTGGGACTCCATTCCCGTGCCCCAGCCAGGTCCCAAAACAGCAGGCAGAGAGCAGGCAGCAGGCAGGCTGCAGCCCGTGGTGCTGCCCTCCTGGGACAGGGACCCATGGCCCCAGCTGCCCTGGTCCCTGGGGCTGGGCCAGCTGCAGTCATGCTGCCTGTTCTCCTGGGCAGCAAGGGGGAAACAAAAACATCCGGAGCAGTGCCTGTGTCTGTGGAAGGGGAATGAAAGGGCCTTTGCTGGGCCACAGCCGACCGGTCCCAGGGTGAGTGCCACCAGTTGCTTTTTATATTTCCTTTCCAAGGGAGCAGCGTGCAGGGCAGGGTGGGTGGTGGGGAGGGAAAGCCATGGGATGGGGAGCTTGTGCCGACTGCTGTAGCTTATGAATCCTGCATTTTCCCATCTGCAAACATCTTGTCTTGGCAGCTTTGAGTCTGCCTGCTGGGAGCTTGCCCCCAGGGAGGGTCCTGCTGCTAGCTGAAGGTAGGACCAGGGCAGAGGAGCTTAGCAGCTTAACAGTTTCCTGTATCTTCTGTCACCAGGCTGTCCCTGGTGCAGCCCCTGCTCCATCCGTATGGACTCCATCTCTGTCACAGGAGCTGCTCTGTTGTGAGCCTCGTCCCTCAGCTCTGTGCTGGCTCTGGGGTTTGTGCTGTTCCCCCATGCCTGCCAGCACGTTCAGCAGGAGTGCTTATCACCCCAGTGAGGGCATCTGGCTTGTCTATCCCTTGGGGTCTGAGGAGACATCACAGGGAGAGGCAGGGCTGAAACAATCCCAGCCTGGCTGTGCCAGTGGCTGGTGGACTCTGTAGGGGAGAAGTGGGTGGTGCAAACCAGCACCTGCATCCCTGGGTCATTCCTGTGAATTATCGTGGCTCTGCTTCTGCCTGGGGTACTCAGATGAGGGGAGCCAGTCCCAGGATGCTGCAGAGATGTTGCTCATGAGCCCTGCCCTGCTGCAAAGTCTCTGTGGAGTGTCCAGCAGCCCTGAAGACCTGCTGCAGGGACAGATCTTGTTCCATTCACCTCTCTCCCAAGGCAAGAGGAGGTGGGGATGCGGGAGCATGGATGGGGGTAAATAAGAGCAGGAGAGTGAAGACAGTAGGAAAAAGAGCTTTGCCAATGTCCCCCAGGGATCCGCAGGGACCCTGGCCCTCAGGACTCCGGCATGGGGCCACTGATTCCTCCCTGGCCCAGGCTGCTGCCAGCTCCTGGGAATGTCACTACACATTGTCCCATGCTGTCCTGCTGGGGTCTCCTTCAGTGTCCCCACCCCCTCCTCCCTGGAGCCAGCTGGATTTGAGCTCCCGACACACATTAAAGGCCACAAGTTCGGCCTCGGCCTCCATAAATTTGATTCCATAAATATTAGTTTTCGCAGGGTTTAATGAAGCCGTTATGCTGGGCACGGCCCAGCACCCCGACCCGTGCCCTTAATAAGGGCTCTGTGGCCTCGATTAAAGGGACCTTTCAATCGCTGTCAAGTATTTTTAGAAAAGGAAAAGAAAAAAAAAAAAAAAAAAGAGAGAGAGAGAGAGAGAGAGAGGGAGAGAGAGAGAGAGAAGAAGACGACCAAGGCAGCGAATAGGGAGAGGAAAATCCCAAACCCGTGCCGTGCAAAAATAGAGAAATAGCACCACCTAGACTGCCTGGCTCGGCTCCGCCGCCCGCTCAGCCTGCGCAGCGCCCAGCTCCGGGCAGCCCTGGGAGCCCAGCACGGGCGTGCGGGATGCTGCCCTGCTGCTCGGGGCAGGGACAGCGGGATGCGCTGCTGGGCACAGCCGAAGGGCAGAGGAAAGAGGCACTGGGGCCCTATGGGAATGCAGGCAGGAGCAGTGCGTCCTGGCGTCCAGGCCAGAAGTGCCTGAGAGTGGCCGAGTGTTGGGGGAAATGCCACGTGAACAGACACTGCACCTCTCCCACTGTAGCAGCAAGGGTCCCTTCCATCAGTTGCCCAAGCAGGAGTCGCCCTCCCCAGGCAAATTTTCCCCCTTAAACACTGGTTATCCCAGCCCTGTCTCAGCCTCCAGCTGCCTCCCTGTACAGCCAGCTTGGCTACCCTGTTGTGCCTGGTGTCCCTGTCCCACTCGGCCCTATGTGCCCAAAAGGCTTTGCCTGGCAGGAGAACTGGCTGACGTTGGGAATGCTGCTTGGAGAGCTGATGGACTCTGCACCCAGCCACAGGGCACTGCCACTGCTTGCTGTAGCCACAACCAGTGCACAGTGCCACGGCCCCTGCATGGGCAGGAGCTGCTGTCACCAGCAAACCCAACTCCGTCTTCAAGCCTGGACCTCTATGGGACATGGATACTGTCACCAGCATGGGCAGGGCTAGGCTGCTTACTGTGAGCCTGGAGCTGCTGGGAAGGGGACAGCGGCTGGTGACATGCACACTGCATGCTGGCAGGCTGCAGGGGTTATTTGGAGGTCTGGGTTTGTGACATTGGCATTCATAGGGAACTTCTCCCCTGGGAAGTGCTGCAGCCTCCAGATGCAGTGCCATCCCAGATCATCCTGCTTCACAGTCTTGTGATGTCCAAAGTGGGAAGCTAGGCTCCTTTTGCTGGGGGTACAAACCACCCTGGAGGATCCTGTAAATCCAGTCCAGGGTTCTCAGGGTCTCATTTTCCTGTGCTAGTGATGCACAGAGAGTTGTGTCCCTTCTGCATCCCTGAGAAGCCAAGGGCAGGGGTGGAGAATGGTGCTGCGGTACATCCCCTCTGCTTTCTCTGCTGATGCCCTTAGGATGCTCCACTGGAAGGATCAGTGTAGAAGTGGGGTGGCCTGGGGCTGCTGGCCAGACACCCTCGCTCCATCATGTGCAGGAACAGTGGGACAGTGTATCTCACCATCCTGCTCAGTGGCAGGTCTTCACAGAGGCCCTGGGCACTGCTTATGAAAACCAGTACAAACCCTGATGGGCTGTGGCTACTGAGTGTGAAAACCTGATGGAGACACCTCTGGCCAGCTGCACTTTGCTTGCAGCTCCTGCAAAGGAAATGGTCAGCTGGGAGCATTAGATAGCAGCATCCCAAATCTGTGGGTGATGCTGTCTCCCCAGCCTGCATCCCTCTTGCCCAGGTTGCTTGGTCCTGCTGAGAGCAGCAAAGCCCTGCAGCCAGAGCTGGCTGTCTGGCTGGGCTATTCCAGCCTGGCCACTGTGTATCCCTGTGAGTGACCTGTGCCCTGCGCTCACAGAAGAGCCGGAGAGGGAACATCCCTGCGGGAGTTTGTGTGCGTGTGGGCATCCCGAGGCACTGCCTCACCTGGGACGATCCTAGGGAACCAGAGTGTGTTCAAGTGCACCCGTGCCGGACCCCTCCCCGGCACACAGCTGGGGGAGAACCGGGGGGGGGGCCCTTCAAACCCTCGCTCCTGAAATCAGGGTGTTATATTTACTTTCCCCTTTTGGCAGCTAGAAGGGGAAGCCCATCCCAGCCCCTCATTGTTGTCTCAGCGAGTTAATCAGATGCCATAATCCTGTTGTGGAAATATCGGGCCTCCCTGGAAACAATGGGGAGCGAGAATATTGTGGTTAAATTTCAACCAGCTGCCTCCCTGCTCTGTTTGATCCCCGCCCGCAGGCCCGGGCCCCTGGCGAGCAGGCGGCGCGGCGGGGGCCGGAGCCCCGGGGGTGCCACCCCGCGCCCGCTCGGCCGCTCGGGAGCCCCCGCAGGACGCCCCGCCAAGGGGGGCGAAGGCTGTGAGGGGACCGGGCGCACCTTGGGGCGGCGGCGGGGCTGCCCCGGGGGGCAGGTGGCGGCGGGCACCCCCGGTGGGGTGGGCTGCGGGGCTCGCAGGGGGGAGGAGGCTGCGGGCGGCCCGGGGCAGGTTCCACGGGGAGGAGGCGAGAGAGGGAGGGCGCTGGGAGGCTGGGACACGGGCAGGGTGCGGTCCTGGCGGTTCCCGGTCCCGGATCTCTTCAATTTCCCCTCTCACTCCTGCCCAGGGAGCCGAGGCAGCGGCGGCTCCGGCTCCGGCTCCAGCCTCGCCGCGCTGACCGCCGAGGCGCAAACCGCGGAGGGCTCCGGCAGCGCCGAGCCCCGCGCCCCGCGCCCCGCAAGCGGCCGCTCGCCTGCCAAAACAAACGGCCCTTCGCTATTTATTGCCGCCGCCGGGCCACGGCAGCTCAGAGCGGGCCGACGCCAGCTCGCCGCACCGGGCAGCCGGAGCGCACCCGCGCCGGGCAGCCGCCGCGCCCCGCCGCCGCCGCCGGCACCGGCACCTGCCCGCCGGCTGCGCGCCGCATGGGGAGCCCCGGGCCGGGCGGCGGGAGCGGCGGCCGAGCCTAGTGCGGACCCCGGAGCCACCGGTGCCCCGGGCCGCCCCGGGGCCGCCGGGCGCGCCATGAAGCCGGCGCGGCTGCTGCTGCTGCTGAGCGGGTGCGCGCTGCTGCTGGCGCCGGCCGTGCGCGGCTGCGGGCCGGGCAGGGTGGTGGGCAGCCGCCGCCGCCCGCCCCGCAAGCTCATCCCGCTCGCCTACAAGCAGTTCAGCCCCAACGTCCCCGAGAAGACGCTGGGGGCTAGCGGCCGCTACGAGGGCAAGATCGCGCGTAACTCGGAGCGCTTCAAGGAGCTGACGCCCAACTACAACCCCGACATCATCTTCAAGGACGAGGAGAACACTGGCGCCGACCGGCTCATGACCCAGGTACGGCACCGCTGCCGCCCGGTTCTACCCCCGCGCCGGGCATCTGCGGGCACCGGGGCTGTCCCAGAGCGCCCTGCTAGCCACTCTCCCGGGACCGTGTGGGCCCCGCTCTGCGGCTTCCCCGTCCTGCCCCGGGCATCCCGGTGCCGGGTCCGGGCTGCCGGCGTGCAGCGAGTGCATCTCCCTCCGTCGGGCGCTCCGTCCCTTCGGCTGCGCTGTGCGCGACGGACAGCGCGCTGCGCCTTGGGACGGCAGCACCCTGCTCCCGGAACCGGCAGCACCTTGTCCCCCGAGATGGCAGCACCCTGCCCCGCTGCTCCTCGGAGCCTGTGGCGCTCGTGTCTTGCTGCACCCCGAGGAACGCCCTTGTGACTCCCAGGCTGGCAGCACCCTGCGTTGCTGCCCCTCAACTCTCGTCCCACTGTTGCCCAGGCTGGCATAACCCCGCATTCCAAGCTGGCAGCAGCCGGCCCTGGTGCCCCTGAGCTGTGCCACGCTGCCCCCGATCCGGCAGCATCCTCCCACATCCCCTCGATCCGGCAGGGCTGTGCTGCGCTGTTCCCTGGTCAAGCAGCACCCCGGCCCGTGCAGGCATCCTGCCCGTGCCCCTCTACTCTGCCTGCCCACTGGCAGAGCAGGCAGGCTGCCCCTTGGATCCGAGGGACAGACAGAGCCTGGCGTGCTGCTGTGTCCAAGAGTGCTCTTGCTGACCTTGTCCCCACTCTGACACTGAAACCCTCGGTGCCCCCTCTTCCTGCATGTCTCGTGTGGGATGGTGCCGGGTGCTCGGTGGGAACTGCTTGCTGTGCTCAGGGCTGGGGACAACCTGTTACTGCAAACGCCTTGTTGCAGTCAGCTCACAAGTACTCTGGGCCAGCAGGAAAGGTGGGGGGGTGGACGGCACAGACGACAGCAGAGGAGGGGGGGTGATGCTGGACGAAGGTTACTCTGTGTTTTAATATTGCCAGGAGAATGCCTGAGGGTTTCAGGAATGCAGATAAGGAGCCGCACGGCCTTGCTAAGAAACCTGGCTACCAGCCTCAGCAGGGTTACAGCCTGAACGAGCTCCTGGGGGAAGCACAGGGGAGCTGGGCTGCCCTTCTGCCCACTGCACCCCCTGGTCAGGGGCTGGCAGGTGGGTGAACATGTGTGACTATGATAGTGGGCACTGAGCAAGGCCCTGGCCATAGTGTCTGACCAAGGTGTTCATAACATTGGGAGGAGAAGCTTCTTGGGTGCTGGCTTGACAGCTCTGCAACCCCGTGTGCCCTGAGAGCAGGTCCCTTAGGGCAGGGACCATAGTCCAGGCTGTTTTCAGGCTGGGGACTGTAGCAGAGGGACTGGGATACCCTGCAAGGCAGCAGTCTTGGGGAGTTACACAAGTTGTGGTTGCTGGTGCCTGGAGCCCTGGGGCTGGGCTGTAACCTGCCTCCCCTGGGGAACAGCTTCAGGGATATTTGAGGAAGCAGAGAGCTCCTCTGGTCCATACATCGGGGAAGTGCATGACTTCATTGGAGGCAGGAGAATGCTTCTTGCTGTGTTTTCTCCTGAGAGTGCTCCCTCCACCTTCTGTAGCCCAGCCAGTTCCCCTCAGCACACCTGGGAGAGGGAGATCTCCGTGTCCCTTTTGCCAGCCTAACATTTCATGCTGTACCACTGCCTTGTTGGCTGAGTACCTAGAAGCATCCTGGTCGTCTTGGACTGCACAAATAAGGGTTCTTACTCCAGCAGGGTCCGTGGCCACCACACATCCATGCACAGATGGGTACCACCGTGCCTTGGGCAGCTCTGCAAGGAATTGTTCTTCTTCCTATAGAGGTAGCATGATTTCTGGTAGCTTGCTGCCATCCCACAGCCCTGTGGGATTGTCCTGTGGTCCCTGGCTGGGGGAGATCCCCCCAGATATGGGAACTCTAGCTCTGGCACCATGTCCTGTGTTGCTATGGGTTGGGAAAGGCCATTGACCCAACTCCTTGTCCCTTCCCCCAGAGCGCTGGCTTTTACTGCTGTTGACTCACTTCAAACCTGTTTTCTTTCCCCAAGTCCAAGGGTCTGGGTGTCCCAGGCAGCCGGAAGATGTCGCCTGCTTAGAGGAGTGGGTAGTGCTGCTCTCTGCCCGCCTTTCCTTTATCGTTTCATCTTCCTCAAGAATTCCAGTGTGTTTGCTCTCACTGGTCCCACTCGGAGGTGCTGAGATAAGGCTGGAGGCAGAACCCGCCTCACCTCTCCCCAGCAGCCTGGCCCAGGAATGCCATGGGTCCCCTGCCCCCATGGAGTCCCAAACCCAGCCTCTCCCTACCCCAGCCATCATCCCTTGCAGCCACTGCTTGTCCAACTGACACGGAGACCATCCTTGCAGTGGTGAGGAATCTCTCATGACGACCTTGGGGTAGGACTTTTGGCTTCCTTTGGGGAAACCTCCCTTCAGGAGGAGACGCCAGTAAGACCCCTCTTCTCCTGGCCAGGCTCTGGACATGGGAGTAGCTGTGGCCAAGCACACTCCATTCACAACACCTCTGCTGAGACTGTGGTCACACACGAGTGTCTTTCATACTTCCCCTGAGATGACCCTGGGGTCCCTGCTGAATGCACCCCATCTTGGAGCTCTGTCCTGCTGCTTTCCCTAAAGCAGTTTGGTTTGCCCCACAGGACATGGTTCTGTCCCCGGTAGGGACACAAAAAGGGAGATGCAAAGGCTGGGCAGAAGGTGGGGGCAGAACTTCTTTGCTCAGCCCAGCCCAACATGCCCATGATCTTCACCATGAGGTGCATGGGACAGCAGAGCTACCAGCTCAGTGTGGTCATATGGGGCCTCATTCTTCATGTGAGCTGGGAGTGCCTGGTGATCTGCACCACTACAGGGACAAGCTGTGCCCTCCCTGCGATCACCATCAAACACAGAGCCCGTGGACAGCCAGCCCATATTTATGAATTTTCTGGTCCCTGCCTACCTGTTCGTACAGGCAGCAGAGCCCTTCCCATCCCTACCTACTTCCTGCAGCTCGTGTGTGCCCCCTGACCACTGCTGCCTGCTCCTTTCCCGTCCCTGTCCATCCCTGCCTTTTGTTGTCTCTCTGCCTCCTGTGCCTGCTCCCTGCACATCCCCACCTGCTCAGCCTTGCCTATCACTGCTTGCTCCCTATTTACTTGCCCTCACCCTTGCCTGTTTCCTCCTCATAGTTGCTTCTTCCCTGTCGATCCATGGTTGTTCCTCCTCCGCTGCTGCCCTGCTGACCATTTCCCCACCCGTTAGTACCTGCTTCCTCCCCGACCTGCTGGTTCTTGTCCATGGGTACCTGCTCCCTGCCGGTCCCCGCCGGTCCCCTCCCGCGCTCTGACACCTGCTGGCCACCGATGGCACCGGCAGAGCCGGGGACAGGCAGCTCCAGGGCTCTGTCCCTGCCTGGGAGAAAGGCTTGCGCAGTGTCGTTGTTTTTGTGCGTGCGGGGTGCCCCTGGAGGACAGCAAAGCTGGCAGTGAGGGACGGAGGGGTGCCCAGAGTGCTGGCATGGTAGTGGCAAGGGAATGCCTGGAGTGATGGCTGGGGGATGCAGGGAGGCTTCAGGGATTCCCTCCTCACTGCCAGTGCTGAACTCCCTTGCTGCGGGGTCCCACTGGGGCCGGGGACCTTGGGAACAGCTGTCACATGTGCCAAGTGGCACCACGGTGGTGCTGGACGGGGACAAAAGTCACTCTCCTCCCTATTCCTCCTCCCCTCACCTAGCAAACTGTTTGTCCAGCACCTTCCCGGCTTATCTCCCCACGCCCAGAGAGCTGTGGGATGACGGCAGGCCTCATGTGGGGCAAAGGCCTGCCTGGCACTGCCCTTCCCAGGGCCTGGACCCTGCCAAGTGAGAGCAGGTTTCCCCAAGAGCAGCAGTGCCCACCTTCCTGGGATGGGAGCAGGTGCTTGGGGATAGGGTGAGGACCCACATTTTGGGTCCCTGCAGAAGCAGTGTTGGGGCATTTCTGAGCCTGGGGATGTAGCCAGCATCAGGTTTTAAAGCCCTGGCTTGTTCTTGCTGTAACTGTCTCAAGACCTATGACATGCTATGGTGGGGAGCTCCCGAACTGAGCTGGCCATCATGCAGAAATGTCCCCAGCAGTGGCTGTGTTTTAAGCTGCTGTCCAGTCATTTCATTTAATGCTTCCCAGGACTGGCTTTATGCATGACCATGCATGCTCTGTCCCCTACCTTGATTGTATGGGACTCCTTGTTTCCTGGGGAATGGCAGTGAGAGAAGCCCTGGAGTCTTTTACTTCTGTGGAGGCAGAGCTCTCCCACCCAGCAAGCACTGGGTGGTGACAACGGGACTCCTGATCCAGCTGGCTGCCTCAGAACCAGCTGTACCTGTAGGTGTGAACCTCAGCCTTTGGAGCCGGTGTAAAAGCGCCCCAGTCTCAGCTTGTCTCTTCAATTGCTTTAAGTTTTATGCAGTTTCACTTGGTGTGATTCTTAGTGTGGGCTGTGCAGGGCAAGGAGTTTGATCCTATGGGTCCCTACCAGCTCACTCAATTCTATGATTCTTCAGGACCTCACAGAATCTCCTTTCTGGGCTGCACAGCCCTAGTTCATTCACCTGGTTTTCTGTAGAACTTCCCATATTCTTTCCCTACACTTTTTCTATATTTCCTTTATCCCTTTAGCAAGGGACCACAAGCTGGGGCTGTACTTCTGCAAGCCAAGAACACAGAGTTTTGATCTTTCCCTGACCATCCCAGCTGTGGCTGGGGGCTGTGGGGCAGGGCAGGACTGTGAAACAGGCATCCCTCTGCTTGCTGGGGAGGACTGCCACGGACGCCTGCTTGCATGGGTGACCTATGCGACCATGAGGTCTGGGGTTTTAAGATCTGCTGCTGTTCCTCAGCCCAGGATTTACAGCCCTTGTGGTGCAGAGAGGTGAAGGGGGCTTCACTCCACATTCTTTCTGTTCCAGCACAACAAAGCCCTTGGAACAGGTTTGGCACTCCCATAGGAGCAGAGACTGGCTGAAGCTATGGGGCTGCCCAGTGCTGTGTCCTGTTACACAGACTTGAGGAGCCATACCAAGCAGAGCTGTGTTGAGGACTGGGCAGGTTGTTTAATTTCTGCCTGGAGGCAGCCCTAGGGTCCCTGGGACCTCCTCCCAGGCAGGAAGCAACAGGATTGAAGCTCCTGTATCCTCCTCCTGTCAGATGGGAGCTGCTGGGGTACAGTTAGCAGGGGGAAGGTGAGCAGAGAGGGTGTTTCAGCCCAGCCCAGGCTGCGTTGCCCAGCAGGCTCTCAGATGAGCCTGGGGCTGGGGGCAGAGGGAGGAGAAGGGTGCCCTGGTGGGTGCACTCTCCTGTGCCCAGTGGTGGGGTGTCAGCCTCTGCAGGGAGTTTGGAGAGCATGGGGTAGACAAAGCACCTTGTGTTCTCACATCTTCCTCTGCTGGACCAGCTCCCAAGGGCCTGAGGATTAATGGAAGCATGGTGGGATGCAGCCTGCCAACCAGACAGCTAATTCCTCCCTCCAAGCTTTTACTGACTCTGTCCCTCTGCCCCGCAGCGCTGCAAGGACCGCCTGAACTCGCTGGCCATCTCTGTCATGAATCAGTGGCCAGGGGTGAAGCTGAGAGTGACGGAGGGCTGGGATGAGGACGGGCACCACTCGGAAGAGTCGCTACATTATGAGGGCCGAGCTGTGGACATCACAACCTCGGACAGGGACCGCAACAAGTATGGCATGCTGGCTCGCCTGGCCGTGGAGGCTGGCTTCGACTGGGTCTACTACGAGTCCAAGGCACACATCCACTGCTCCGTCAAGTCAGGTGGGTCTGGGCTGGGGGGCAGTGAGCGGAGCTGGGGGCCAGACCCCCTCTTGCAGCATACCTGGGGAGCCTGGCTGGCTGGGTGGGGTGCTCCTGCAGGGGGTGCCAGCTTTTGCATCCTGGTTCCTCTATCTGGGGCAGACAGTCAGGTGGGGAGTGAGTCACACACCTGTGGCCAGCCAGTACAATGGGGCAACTTCCCCAACTGGCTCCCATAGACCTACATCTTGACCAACCCTCTCTCCTTCTTCCTTTTCTCAGCCCACATCACTTTGTCCCCCAGTATGTCCACTGCCCCTGTCTCCCCTGCCTCTGCCCTTGCAGTCCCTTAGTGCCCATGCTCAGCCTCATCCAGCCCTGCCCCGCTCCACTGCTGGCTGCTTTTGAGCTTCTGCTGTCCCAGCAGCATCTGTCCATCCCTGCCCAGCCAGGGGTGTGGTCAGGGACATCCACAGGGACAGGCCAGGGTACCCTGGGGTCGGCTCTTGGCTGTGCAGCACCATCTGCGGAGGGGAGCAGAGCTGGGTGGTGCTTTGAGGGACGCTCTCGTCGCTGGTGGTGTTCGCTTCGTGCTGCGCGGTGCAGCGGGGGCGGCAGGGTGGAGGACGGGGCGAGAGCCGCTCTCAGGCCGTGCCCGCGCTGCGGAGGGGATCGCGGGGGCTGCGAGCCGCCCGCAGCCCGGCAGAAGCGGCGTGCCCGGGCCGCGGTCCCGGCGGAGCGCGGGCTGCAGAGGGCAGCAGCGCCCCGCGCACGGGCCGGGCCCGTGTCGCGACAGGCCGGGAGGGGCCGGGCCGGGCCGGGCCCGTGTCGCGACAGGCCGGGAGGGGCCGGGCCGGGCCGGGTCCGTGTCGCGACAGGCCGGGAGGGGCCGGGCCGGGCCCGTGTCGCGACAGGCCGGGAGGGCTGTGCCTGGCCCTGGGCTGGCGCGGGCACGAAGGTGGCCTCGGCGGCTGCTGGCACCCGCAGCCCGTGCAGCAGGGCCGGGCGTGCTCCCGGAGCCCCGCACACGGAGCCCCGCACACGCAGGCACAGGCGGCCGTGCCAGCGCACACCCCCGGGCACGGCCGAGCCCGCACAGCCGGGCCCACGCAGCGGCAGTGCCGGGGCCGGTGTGCCCGGGCGGCCCCGCGCCTCCGTCCCGGGCTCCGCTCGCACGGCACTGTGCCTGTCCTACCGCCCTAGGCCGCAGCCCGCGGCTCGACAGCCCCAGACGGCAGCCGGGCCCCCCGCGCTGACCCGCTCCCCGTGCTGATGCCAGGACGGGCACAACGCCGGCCGGCGATGGAAGTGGGGCCGCCGCGCCGCAGAGAGGGAGTGATGCGCCCCCGGAGAAGAGGGACAAAGCGTGGCCGGAGGACCGGGACTCCCGTGCCCCGGGGCACCCTGTGGGGCCGGCAGGAGGAGTGGGGCCAGGCTCCGAAGCAAGGACCATGATCCCACAGCTATCAGGCTGGCCAGAGGAGTGGGGCTGTGCCCCTGGAGAAAGACAGAGGCTTTTGAATCCTGGGATGCTCCCCTTGGACCAACTGAAGAGGGATGTCATAACCCAAGCAGCAGATTGGGGCCCTGAGGCCCTGAAGGGCTTCTAGAGGCTGGTCATATTCCCCTCACTCTGCAGCAGCTCCTCAGGGCTCTGGGTCCCCCGTCTTTTTCCCCAAGGCCATGGGCAACCCAAGAGTGTGTGGTGGAGGCTGTGGGGTACACATCTTGATCCCCTCAGAACTGTGTACAGAGGGCAGCCGGGCTGCTCCTGCCTCTTAGTAAATGGCTTTTATTTTTGTATGGATGGCCACGTGGCCTGTTGTATGTATTGTGTCTCCTCGGGTCCTTCCCTGCACCCATGTCCCTCCTTGCTCAGCACCTATGCCATCCACTTCTGCCAGGCACCCCTCTCACCCTCCTGCTCTGCTGCCTGCCAGGGGATGCAGGGTGCAGGATTTGGGACCTGGCCTCCGGGGCAAGGACAGGGCAGACACTGCACCACTTCTGAGCAATAAAAGGATTCTGTCCCAGAGATGGATGCCTCTCTTCATGGGCTTGGGGGCTGGGATTTGGCTCTGCCCAAACCTGGGGAGTGTGGGGGCAGTGCCATCTGGGAGGGCACATTCAGGGGTTAGATGAGAGAGCTGGGAGAGGGCCCTGAGAGGTGGCTTAGAGCTCAAGGATGGAACTGTGCAGGGCTAGGAGCAGGACCCTGAGGTGAGACACCACTGGCAGAGGGTGGGAGGGGTATCACACAGACAATAACTTGGGAGTTTCTGGGACTTGGGGGAACAGTGCTGCTGGTAAAGCTCACCACCATTCCTTAGGAAGCCAGGGTTCCCCTGCTAAGTGCCAGAATGGGCCTCTGGGGAGGGGTAGGAGCTTTGTGCCACCATCCCAGGAGACAAGCCCAGAGAGTGTGGGTCCTTTGCCCTGTGGCAGCCACTAGGGAAGCCCTACCCAGGAGGCTGGTAGCTTTTGCACGATGATGGCCACAGGTTGTGACAACTCCCTACAACCCAGAGAAGCAGGAGCTGGCTGGCATCAGTGGTGCAGGGGTGAGCAGGTGGGAGAAGGGAGCAGGACTGCCGCGTGGGGTGGAGGGGCGCTGCAGTGCTGTGAAACTGCGGCATCCTGCTCTGTTCCTCGCAGCATCCTCCCAGGCAGAGCCCAGCACCAGCACTGCAGGGAACAGGGATGCTGTGGGGGTATGCAGAGTGAGACCAGGCACTCTGCTCCTCAGCCTGCCACCATCTCAGGGCCCTGCCTCTGTTTTTTCAAGCTTCAGGTGTCCCATGGCAGTGTTTTGCACATTTCAGGCTGTGGTTGTGTCCCACTCCCCCTGCCTATTTTGGGGGTTGGGAGCTGGCTCTGTACAGCAGGCTCAATGCCCTGGGACCATGCTGGAGTGCCCAGGTGCCACCTCAAGTGGCATGATGGCTGGGGGATGAGGTGCCTAGGGGACATTGGTGGCCAGGGGTGTGCAGGAGACAAGCTCACACTGGTGATGCCAGGGCAGGGTTATGCGGGGGTGGGCAAAGCGGGGCAGACTGGGAAGGTGTCTGTGCACAGTGGAAACGTGGTGCTGAGGGTCTGGCTGATGGGTAACCCTGCTGTCCTCTCTCTCCCTGCGCAGAGCACTCAGCCGCTGCGAAGACGGGGGGCTGCTTTCCCGGGCGGGCGCTGGCAACGCTGGAGGACGGTGCCCAGACGCCACTGTGGGCACTGCGCCCAGGCCAGCGAGTGCTGGCAATGGACGGGGCAGGCAGGCCCACCTACAGTGACTTCTTGGCTTTCCTGGACAAGGAGCCCCGTGCCCTCACCACCTTCCATGTCATCGAGACCCAGGAGCCGCCGCGGCGCCTGGTCCTGACGCCCACCCACCTGCTCTTTGTGGCAGAGAACGCGTCGGCGCCCGCCGCCCGCTTCCGTCCCATCTTTGCCAGCCTGGTGCAGCCGGGACACTTCGTGCTGGTGGCGGCTGGGGGGGGCAGCTTGCAGCCTGCTGAAGTGGTGCGGGTGTGGGACCGGAGGGATGTGGGAGCCTACGCCCCGCTGACACGCCATGGGACACTGGTGGTGGACGGCGTGGTGGCCTCGTGCTTTGCTCTGGTGCAGGAGCAGCAGCTGGCACAGATGGCATTCTGGCCGCTCCGGCTCTACCACAGCCTGGTGGGGTGGCCAGGGGTGCAGGGGGATGGTGTGCACTGGTACTCAGGGCTGCTCTACCGCCTGGGCAGGCTGCTCCTGCCCCCTGACAGCTTCCACCCACTGGGAATATCCCAGGCGGAGAGCTGAGGGTGCACCACGGCCCCAGCCAGCACAGCTGGTGGGGGTGGTGGCTGCAGGGTGACTCACTGGGGGCCAGCACCCCCTCCCAAAGCTGGGTGCCCATGGGGAGCTGCCTCCAGCCCTGCCTGCTTGGGGTACAGCCACCTCCTGGCTGGGGGGCACCAAAGCTCCGTGGTGTGCCTCCTCCATGTTCACCATGTTCACCACCCCCTCTTCACCCCCTGTTCCTGGGGACAGGAGGGAGGCATGAAGGGTTTCCCCCGGGACAGGGGCTGCCCCTGGCTGGATCCACATGCTGCTATGTGTGCGTGTGTGTGTGTGTGTGTGTGTGTGTGTGTGTGCTGAATTAGCTGAGAGAGGTCTGAATGGGAGGGGGGAGAGAGCCCTGGCTGCTCCACTGAGGTTCCCAGCCTGTCTGCACCCAGTGGGGAAGTTTTGGGAGAGGAGCCCAGGGCCCTTTGCTAGCAGCCTGGGTAGGAAGGCAGGCAATGCTATTTCCACCCCTGGGACATGGCAGCTGGAAGGAGGGTGACCCAGGTACTGGGACTGTGCCTTGTCCTTAGCCCAAGTACAGGGCCACCCATACAGGCAGGGGTGGGGGGTCTGGCACAGCTCTGGCATGAGACCTCCGACTTTGTGACACAAGTTCCACTGGAGCGAGAGACTGGGGAGTGAGATGCCATCTCTGCCCAAAGCCAGCACCAGAGGCACCCAGCTGGGCATCCTGTGGGGCTGCTGTGACAGCATGGGGCGCTCTGGCTGGCAAGAGGGGCTGCAGAGGCAGACACATGGGCAGAAGGGTGCAAATGCCAGCCAGGCATAGACACACTGGTAAGAGCAGAGGTGGGGAGAGTCAGGGCTGCAACCTCAGCCTGCTGGAGCCTGAAGAAAGAGGCAGTGGAGACAAAAACCTTTCCCCACCCCAAAGCTACAAAAACTCTTCAAGTTTCATGCCCTGGCTGGCCTGACCTCCCCAAGTCGCCAGTACCCCAAACCCTCAGGGTAATTCATTGCTGCTCACCCACTCCTGGGACCTGGGGAGAGTCCCATCAGAGCTGCAGCCACAGTTCCCCCACTCCAAATCCTAGCTGGAGCCTCAGCCCCCCCCTAGCTCCACACGAGTGGAGGGGGCTGAGGGAGGCAGTGACCCGTGTCCCTCCTGTAGCATCACGCGTCTTTATTTATTTATCTGCTCTTTGTATGTACCATAGATGGGAGGCAGTGTGGGCGCGTGCAGGGTGAGATGGAAGTGCAGGGCGGGGGTGGGAAATCGTTTGGTTGGGGGGGGTGATTTTTTTTTTTTTTAAACAAAAAGCAGAAATTATTTAAAGATTATTTTAAAGCACAGCTTTTATGGTGATTGTTGTCCAGGTTGAAGTGAGGGAGCGTGAGCGTGGCCGATGGCAGGTGTGTTTTTGTCTCTTCACTGGATGTACCTCTCCTGGTTGGGGACACAGCCCAATAAATCCATTGCCTCCCCAGCGGGAGCTCGGAACTCTGGTGTAGGGAGGGCAGGCAGGGATCGGGGGAGCTCACTGCACCCATTGTTAAAGGGCACGCGGGGCTAGAGGGCATCATGTGCTTCTCTAGGAGCAAGGTTTGGTCACCCCGGTGCCCTCCACCAGAAGGATGACATCTCTCTCCTCACTACTCCATCCGTGCCCAGGGGAGGTGGGCAGCTGCAGGCTGTGGGATTGACCCAGTCTACACAGGACCAAAGTGTCATTAGAGCCACCTGGAAACTAGGGCAAGTGGGGCAGCACGCAGTAAGGACAGCCACTGTGGGACTGCCAGGGATACCCCAGTCTGGACTCACCACCTCAGTGCCTGTCCCTCCTTCTGTAGCACCCCAGTCACCACAACACCCATAACCCAGAAGATGGAGCCTGTATCCTGTAGACAGGTTTCCAGTGCCACTAGAGCTAGTCAGTGCTGGCCCCCACGCCCTGTCAGCCCTCTACCCCATCCCCACGCCAGCAGAAGGAAAATCCACCAGCCAGCAGCCCACAGAGCCCCCCCATACCTGTCCCAGGCACACACCTCTCCGAACACACCCTGCCCCGTCTCCACTGCCCAGCCCTGGTCTCCTGGGACCAGGATCTCCCGAGGGCTTTCCCCGGACCCCCCAGCACGGCAAGCGTGAAGCAATTCGGCAGCAGGCTGTCAGCGAGGGCCCTCATCACCGCGCTAATTTAAAGGCTCTGCAAGGCGGCAGAGCCAATTTAATTAGGTTCTTATTACAGAGAAGGACAAATTGGTCCCCGGGGGCCCACGGGGTCAGGCTTTCGAGAAGTGCTTTATGGAGTGAAATTTCAATCAGGCTGCTGTGGCAGGCAGGGGGAGCCAGAGGCAGAGCATGCACAAGGACGGGATCTGCTCTCTGGAGTGCCCGCTGCGGGAGATCGTCTCCAGGTCCAGGTTTTCATGGAATTAGTGAGTGTGGGGGAAGAATTCTTTGTCCCATTAGGAGGATGCTGCAGGGTATATGGCAGCTGATTTGGAAGGAGGCAGGGAAAGCAGGGAGGGCTTGGCTCTGAGCTGGCTTCGGGGCAGTGAGAGGGAGGGAAAACATCCATGAGATGCTAGGGTCTTTCTGAAGCTCCATTAACTCCCCCACAGCTCCATAACTCCACATGAAAAGAATGCTGAGGACAAAATGATGTCCAGCTGACGGACAGGACTTATGGGGGTCTCTCCCTTGCCTGAATGTCATCCTCTGTCTTGTCACTCAGCCCCAGGAGAACCAGGACAGCCGGGGAGCTGCCCCACTGCCGGCGGGCACGTGAAGCAGTCCCATCTCCCAGCGTGCCAGTGCCAGGCGAGGGGTTATCCCAGCAGGGTCCCAGCTGGGCAGTGATGGATGGGGATGCCGGTGGGTGGCCGGCAGAAGGGCCGGGCTGGAGGGTCCCACAATGGATGTCTCTCCATCAATTTGTCCTCATTACCATATAAATGGTGGGTGGGAGGGAGAGGAAGGGCATGTGGCGACAGGAAACACCCCCACATGTTCCCATCTGGGGTACATGTCCCCCCTCCCCATCCTTCCAGCCCTGTTAAACCACCTCCGACAACCCCCGGCCTCTAATTCAGCAGAAGAGAGGTTCCACCCCCTATTCAGAGCCTTGAAAAGGCTACAGGGTCCGGCGCTGTTAACAAGGGGGGACACGGTCCCCGTCCCCGCCTCTCCCGTCTGTCCCTCGGCCCAGGGCCTTCTGCCGTGGCAGCGCCAGCCAAGCTCGTTCCCGGCTCCCGGCTGGCCCGCTGGAGGCCGGGATCCGGGCAACCGAGTGCCAGGGCAGCCCTGGGGCTGGGGAGTGGGAGCGGAGCCTCCTGCAAGGATCCCGTTCGGGGCAGCTTTGGGTGCACGAGGCCGACACCAGGGTGGGGTGCTGCCACAGCTGCCCTGCTTGGGGCACGTCTCCGGGCTTGGTGGTGCTGTGTCCCCATCGTCCCTGAGCTCTGGGTCCAAACAGGTCCCCATGGCCCGGGCGGTGACATGACTGGGGAGTGGGGGTCGCCCCACAAGATCTGTGCCTGCGGACATCGGTACAGCAGCTTGACCCACCAGAGTCGCCCCCCAGAAATCCCAGGAGCAGCTGCCCCGCCCGGCCCGGCCCTGCACGCTGCCCGCAGCGGGAGCCGTGCCAGCGCCCCGCTGCCACCTGCACCCCGGAATGAACCTGCTGCCTTTTCGGGGTGCTGCTCCAGGAGCCGTGCCAGCGCCCCGCTGCCACCTGCACCCCGGAATGAACCTGCTGCCTTTTCGGGGTGCTGCTGCTCCAGGAGCCGTGCCAGCGCCCCGCTGCCACCTGCACCCCGGAATGAACCTGCTGCCTTTTCGGGGTGCTGCTGCTCCGGGAGCCGGGCAGGACCCTGCTCTCTGCAGCGCTATTCCGGGGGCAGGCGGGGTGTCCCAAGGCACTGTCCCCGAGCCCACGGAGCCCCGGGACAGCGTGATGTGTGTTGCTGAGCCCGTCCTGCACCCCCAACTCCCTCCACCTTCCCCTCTGTCCCGAGCCCCCCACCTCTCGCCCCTCTCTGGACCGTGGCACCTGTGTGACAGCATCGTCGGGAACAGCCCCACCACAGGGGCTGCAGAACCCTTCTGCCTGTGCGAGGCAGCTTCTCCCGGGCAGGGATGGAGGTGTTTTAGCAGGCAACAGCCTCTGGGTGTCAACCGGAGCCTGCTGTGCCTGTACGAACACGGCGGACAGACAGACACATGCACGGACCCGCCCTACACATACCTTTGTCCCCTGGACAGACACCTGCCCACCACCGCCCCGGACACCCATCAGCTCTCAGAATCGCCATCCGCTGCCACAAATTACTTTCTTTTCAGCTTGTATCCTTTATATCCCACGAGCACTCACATGTCCACTGTGAGGACAACAGGACGGGCACACCGTCGCAGTGCCCACCTCCGCAGCCATGCCCACCCCTGCAGCCATGCCCACCCCTGCAGCCATGCCCACCCACATCTGCCAGCTGCAGAGAGTTCTCTGAACCCTTGGAAGGGCCTGACAACTTCTCCCACCACACAGGGCGAGCCCTGCCAAGCCTCCTGCTGGTGGGACACATTTAGCTCCCGCTCGCACAGTGTGGGTACACAGCTAACACGTCAAATCCCCCGTCCCTTCCCTTCCCCCTGCCCGTCACCAGGACACACTCAGCACCCACAGTGGGTCCCTGCTGCAGAACTGGCAGAGCTGGGGGTGATGCTGGGGGTCCCCACCCTGCAAAGGCAGGCAGGGGCAGCTGGGGACAGTGCAGGGCGCAGCCGGCATCAGTTGCTGCCTCGTGTCTCAGTGGAGCTGGGGACTCCCGGGGCTCTGAGGGCACTCAGCAGGATACAGCCCCAGGGAAGTGTCACCGCCACCGGCACCGGCTGCCACGAGCGCTGCGTGGTGCCACAGGGGGCGTCGGGATGGGGGCTGTGTGACTATGCAGCCACACGCTGGGGACGAGCAGGAATCTAATCAGGGTCCTTTTCCGTAATAAATCATTTGTCTTAATCCAACGCCCTCCCTCCTGCTCTAATAACTCCCAGCACTGGGCCCCACAGCCACAACAATGCAGCTAATGGAACAATTTATTTTCATAATGGTGCTGGTGGGGAGAAGGGGTGGCCGGGGTGGGGGCAGCATGGTCTAGGGCAGGAGTTTCTAATTAGTGAATGAAATTTGATGTAAGGCTGGAGGAAGATGGATTTGCTTCCTGACAAGGGGCCTTTCAGCTCATCAAAGCACCCGAACAGGGAGGTAAATTAAATTATTTCTAATTCTTCACTAACCTCCAGGGAGTCACCCTTCCACCAGCAAAAGATGGGTCCATTCCTGAAATGAAGAGGCACTTGAAGGACTGAGGTTAGGTAGCAGGGACCAAAGCAGGAGATGGGGATGACAAGACGGGATGGGGTGGGACAGAGGAGCAGGACAAGCTGCCATTGACTTTGCTGGAAAAATAGGGAGGGAAAAGGTGTTGATGGAGGGAAGAGTTGCAAATGGTCAATAAATAAACAACTGCAAGGACTAATGACTAATTTGCTGTGAGTTTTCCATCCATCCCTGTCACCTAACTAGACCTGGAGCAGGGCTGAAACACAGCTGGTGCTGGGATGGAGCAGAGCAGCCCAGCAGCAAGGAAACAGCCCCCCAGCCCTCAGGGAATTTGAGCAGGGACAGCACTGGACTGTGAAGGGGTGACTGATGCCGAAGTAGGCAAAGGGCCCAGTGTAGGGGATTCCTTCAGCAAAGGCTCTTGTTCTCATGTCTTGGTGTAATTTAAGGCCAACACCAGTGAGGTTAATGCTTGTGGCATAGAGCTGTTCTTGGGATGCACAGTATTTTTTCAAAGTGCCCAGCTCCTGCAGTCCTGTGATGGAGACTTGTTTTACAGAACAAGTGCACTCCCTCCCAGCTCTCCCTGTTTTACAGAGAACAAGTGCACTCTCTCCAATTTTCTCCCTCTTGCAGAGAGACCTTCCAGTGTCAACCTGCCACCAGCCGAGATGTCCCCAGTACCAGAGTGGAAAGAAGTGGTCTTGGTGCTGTGGCTGCAGTCACCCCTGGCTCTCCGTGGAGCAGGAGCATTACAAGCTGTCCCGAGAGCAGCCAGGGCTGTGTCACAGCTCCCCCGCCGCGGGGCCAAGGGAGCCCATCCAGGAACAGCAGGTGGATTCCTGGGGGACTTTCCCTGTGAAATCATGGGCTGCATTTCCTGCAAGACCTGCCCTCCCAACCATCCTCAGCAGTGCCAGGCAGTCCCAGGGCAGCACAGCCCAGGGAGTGACACAGGGGGCTGAGGGGGGCCGTGTCTTACTGCAGGGAGCGGGGAGGCAGGGCAGAGCCAGCGCCCCGCAGCAGAGCCCGGCTTTGCTGCAGCCTGGGCGGCACAGTCCCCTCCCCACGGCTGAGCCAGGTGGAGCTGGGACAGGCGCAGAGCCGGCTCTGCTGACCCAACACTCCAGGAATTTAATTTGTTTAATATATTCCCTGGGAAAGAAGAAAATAAATAAGTGGCACCTTGCTTGCCCCCATGTCTCACTCTCACGGCGGAGGTGTCAGCTTAACGAGCCGAAGCCCTCAGGCTGATTAAGCAGCGCTGCTCCCGCTATCGGGGCGCGGCCGAGCAGCGTGATTGATGCGCGGAGAGCATCAGCCCAGCCTGCTGCTGCACGGGGCCACCGTGCCCCCCACAGCCTCTGCTCCTGCTCTCCCTACCCGGGCCGTGGTCAAGGGCATGTCAAAAGCTTCCTCTTGCCCCACGGATTATCCTGCCCCGTGGCTCTGTGGCACAGACAGTACCCGGGAACATGAAGCTGGGGCTGGTTTTGACTCTGGAGGCAGGGATGGACACACTGGTGGCTTCCCACCGTCTGTGGGTCTGCCTGGCACCTCATCAGAACAGGGGCTGAGGACCAGAGGTGTGCAGGGCCTTTGTGCTGAGCTCTAGGTCTCATCCTCACTGTCCCCTATGGGCTTGGGTAGGGACACTTGGGGATACTGAGGCACAGGGATGTGCTAGAGGTGATGGTGACAATCCAAGGGGATCCCATGACTCTTGGTAGTTCTTTTACCAGTGAGCTCTTGCCAGTGAGCTCTTGCCAGACTGCTGGGGAAAGACATTCCCCCTTTCCCCCATCAGCTCCTCGCTCAGGCTCTTCTGCTGTGTGCTGATGTCTTCATCTCCCCCTCCCTGGTGTCCCTGGGTCTCACTGCAGAGACGTCACAGTCTCCCACCATTCCTGTCCCATGGCATCACCATCCCCTGCCCCCACCTTGGGAAAGGGTTAATCAGCAGCCAGGGAGACAGGGTAATAAATGGCCGTTATCTTGTTAATGAGCTGACATTAATTAGAGCCCAAGGTCCCGGGAGGAGCAGCTGATTTATTCTGTCATCCCGGGAGCAGGTTAGGTGCTGACTCCATGGAAAGGCCATTAACAGTGAAGAGGTGAGGCTGTTTTTGGGGGGAGTGGTGGTGTGAGGGTGTTCCTCCCCCCCACTCCTTCACCCCCAGACTCCAAACCTGGCTCTGTCCCCCCACACGGAGCAGTTCTGGCTTTAGGACAAGACAGAGTGAAGCCAAACCAGAAGATTGTGGAGGTGACAGGAAAAATCAGAGCTGGGGAATCCCCCTGGTGCCAGGGGGAAGGTGAGCCTGGCTGTGCCAGAGATGTGTGACACTGGACACCATGTGCTGGAGTGCTCTGCAGGGCAGGGGCTGTGGAGTGGGGCTGTGGAGAAGCAGCAGAAGGGACACAGTGCATTCAGTCACTTCCCTGCTTTCCTGGATGATGCTGAGTTATGGAAGATGCTGGCTTGTTTAGTCTCTCTCCCCAAAAGACAGGGCCTGGGGTGAGGGCAAACACTGAGGATGAGCCAAGGTGCTGCTCCCTCTTTTGGGGGCAGTAGGATGAGGGAGATCTCTCTGTGGATGCTGTGTGCTCATGGTGTTCCAACTCAGATGCTGCAGAGAGGTCAGGGGCTAACAGGACTGGAAATAGAGTGGTTATACTCTGAGTCCTTTTAAGAGATGGATCCAAGCTGACTGTGTCCCTGTCACTCCTGCCCGTGTGGATGTGCCACCCCATCCCCGTATGTCCCTGTTGCTCCATCCCCATGTGTTTACAAAGGGACAAGTCCTCTGTCTCCACACCTGAGCACTTTTGCAGTGCATTGCTGCATCCTGGGAACCTAACAGCCCTCGGGCATCCCCTGCAGCCCTGTGGCTGGCGCTGGCAGTGTGGCGGGGTCAGGTGTGACACTCCGGAGATGCCCTGGCTGTTTCTGCTAGGGCAGGCACCCTCCTTGCCCTGCCAGCCTTCCTGTGCTGCCTTGCCATCCCCCTGCTCCTGAGTGGGAGCTGTTAACACGTTTTTCTGCTCAGCCTTGCCATGTCCCATCAGAGATGAGGCTGCTTATTTGAGGAATTGCTTGGCTAAATAAACAGCTGCCCAGAAATCCCTGCAGGAGGCCTGTCTGGGAGGCACTGAGCCGTGTTTGCTTTGCCTGTTAACCCTTCGCTGGGGCCGGTACCTGGGGCTCCCTGTGCAGGGAGGGTGGGTGCTGGGTACGGTGGGCAGGGGGATGGAAGCACGGGGATTTCTGCATTCCAGCACAGATCCCCACCTGTTGGACTGAGCAGCTGCTGTGGCAGGATGAAGAAACCCTCAGGAGCCTGTGGCTGGCTGGGAAGTCTCTGAGGCGGGTAGGGTTAGGCCAATCCACGTGAGAGGGGATCCAGGCAGGGACACAGCACGGCAGTGACTGAGCACAGGACCTTGGCAGCAGGCAGGGAGGTGGCTTCACTGACCTGTCCTCTGTCACCATCAGAGCAGGGGGAGTCCCCTACAGACAGATGAGATGTCCTGTGAGAATGCCCTGAGGGCATTTCTGCAGAGAGCTGCTCTGCTCCCATGGCAGCGGTGTGGATGCTTCTACCAATGTTTCTGCAGAGGGGACAGCCCCCAAACAAGCTGGGACCTCAGAGCTGGCTGTGCCAGATCTGACACAAGGTAGACTCAGCTCCCACCACTGCAGGGCTGATTATGACCTATTATCTGGTTGGTTAATGGCCCCAAGCCACTCACAGGTGACTTAGACTGTTCATTTAGCCACAAATCATCGCTGGGCTGGCAGTTTATTTACCTTCCCCACCAGCCTCCTGTGGCTTCCCAGACTCTGGAGATAGCGGGTGGCCTGCCTGTAAGGGGCAGGGCAAAGGCAGCATCCTGCCGTGGGCAATGGCCAGGGCTCCCACAAAACCTGGGACACCCCTAAAAGGGGCTCTTGCACCCAACACTTCTTACCAGGGGCTCTGCCTGCTCGGGGATGAGAGTGGGGTGCTCCTACAGCCTCTCTCATGGGGAAAGAGCTAGAAAAACACTTCTGAGCAGGCTTACATCCTGTCTCCACTATTAGTGGTGACTCCGGGCTGTATTCTTCCACTAGCTGGCTACAGACTTTAGAATGGCACAAGGTGACCTGAGGCACCAGGTCCAGAGCAGCGAGATCTCTGCTTCCTCAGAGATGCATTAAACAAGGTTGACACACCGTGGGTTTCTTACTGAGAAGTAATTTCTAAAGGTGGAAAGCTCTTGGGGCTGTGACCTGCTGAGTAGTTAATGCTTAGCAAACAGGTACAGCCATACTGGAGACAAGACAGGGAGCTCTTTCAACACCTGAAAGCCTAAATGGCCTTGTTAGAAATCAGGGTTTCTGTCATCTCTCTGGGATGGGCTAAGCACTGATTCCTGCAGTCTCTGTGTCAAAGGTAACTTCTGTTGACTCAAGGCAGGTGACCCAAAGCTGACAGAAGGACCTGGTGCTAAATTGTCTGCCTAGGAAAGTCCAAAATGAAGGGTTAGGTGAAAATCAAGACACCCCAGCATGGGTCATGTCATATATTGTGTGGAATGAAGACTCAATCCTGGGAAAATGGAAGTCTGGTCCCAGTTGGGAATTTTTTTATCAGGGTATGGATTTTCCTCGGCACCCTTGGCTTTGATCTTGGGGCAGTTGGATTTGCTGAGGGACATTACGTTGCTTCCCAAGGTGATACTGAGGAAGTAGTGGGGCTGTAAAACTGAACTGTGCTCCCAAATACTACCTGTGATCCCCATGGCTTGTTTCTGAGGGCTCAGGAACTGCTGGCAACAAATTGGGGAAGTATGTGAAGTGCTGTTGGTAGTGTTGTGGGACTCTAGAGCTGCTGTAAACTTGTGTACACCAGACCTGGCTGTCTTTGGTGGCCGTGTGGGGTTTGTCCTTCTAGTTTTATTCCTGGTGCTTGACCTTACATGGATGGGAGTCACAATGGAGTCAGTTCTGGAGGCTCTGGACACAGTAAAGAGCTCCAATTGTCTAGCTGTGTACCTTCCCCACTGCAGTAAAAGGCCTTGCAGGGCTCATGGGTACCTGCAGGGCTGCTGCTGTGAGTGCTGCTTTCAGGTCACCGAAGGGGGGCTGAGCTCTCAATGTCCAGCTGAGGCACAGCCAGAAAATTTCCCCCAAAACACCTAGACAGAGGAAAGAATCCCAGGAAGCTCTGTGCTGTGAGAACACTCCTGGTGATGCCCATTGCCCAGCGTGGGATGCTCTGATCAGGGTCTGCCCCAGAGAGGGGGAGGAACTCTGGGGAGGGAGAGTTCCTCTTCTCCCTCCCCAGAGTTGAGGGAGCTGAGGAGATTTACTGTTGCCTGGGCAGCATGGACCTCTTGCTGGTCTGCACTTTCTGGACAGAAATAATCTAAGTGGTTAAAAGTGGAGGTACTTCTAGGGCACACTGAACACGAGGTGCATCAGGCAGGGGACAAATGGAGATGTTCATGGGGCAGGTTTTAGCACACAGGAGCTGTGGGGGGACTGGGAGCAATATGATGCTGACTGGGAACATATCCCCTTGAACTCCCCCTCTTGAACATCCTGAACTGGGGTGGTTTCCTGGAAGAGTTTCTGTCCACAGGGTCCTGAACCCTCAAACTGGAGATCTTTCTCTGGCTGGCATCTTGGGGTTTGCCACCTGGGGCTGATGTTCAGGGTTGCCTTACACCCTCCTGTGCAGGGGGGGGATGCTGGGCAGAGGTGAGGGGCCAGGCCACAGTCACATTCACTTATTACAATCCTCTGATTTAGTTAGCAACCAGGTGAGCTGTCACTGGAGGATTTGATGGATGAGAAAGAGAGTTCCCTCCTTCCTGAGGCGGGAAATGAAGCTAATCAGACCTCGGACACCTTAATCCAGCTCTGATCTGATTAATGACCCTGAGGACTGTGAACTCATCAGCACCCTGGCATCTATCACTGCCTTGCATCCTGCCCCTTCTGCTGTCCACCACCACACAGCTGTGGACACCATCTCTCTGCCCTACATGGCATGGGCTGTGTGCCAGCTGCTGTGGTCCTGGACAGCCCTCTTGTAGGGTCTCAGGGTCTGCTCCAAATATCGCCACTCATCATCCCTCTATGATTTCTCTAGATTTCTTTATTCAGGTATTTCCAAATAAAGAAATAAGCCAGGTTCTATGGCTCTGTCAGCACAGATTTCTTGCTTGTGCAATTCAAAGGCTGCAGCTTGGTTGGCTGCACTTGCATCACCCTGGCATCAGTAAACTGGGGACTAGCATGAGCTGCTGATCCTTGGGAGAGTTGCTTGTCTTTGGAAAACCTCCTTGGGTTTTGTAGGGAACTTTCCATGGGGCTAATTCCTGCCCTTCTGTCTCCCAGGGAGGCATCTGGAAAAGGGACATTGTGTGTTTTCCCACAGAAGGATCTCGGGCCACTCAGTGAAGCTGTCTGGTGCTGGGCTGAGCAATGGAAGGAGGAAGTTGTTGCACACACTGGACCTTTGCAGCTCCCTTCAGCAGGGTGATGTGTGTGCAGGGAGATCAGCAGGCAGCACACCAGAGTCTGTTGGTGCTGGGAAGAGAAGTCCCTGGGGTTACTGAGCAGAGAAAGCAGAGAAGGCTGAGGAAGGCCCTGTATGCTCCTGCCTTTCTCCTCTCTGGGCATCTCCTTGCTGCCTCTGTGACACACAGGGTTCAGTGTGGTGGACCCATCTCTTGCTCAGGGAACAGAACAGTGCTGGAAGTGCTGAAGGGACAAGAAATACAGGGACAGGGATTTCCTTTAGCCATGATTACATTTAGGCAGGGCAATAGCAGCTGCCTTACTCCCCTTCCTAAGACAGGACCCACCACAGAGTACAAAAAATCAGAGGCTTGTGTCACTGTGTCAGAGGACCCAAAAAAGTGGGAACCAGAGACACACAGGTGCAGACCCTTAGTGACAGAGATTCCTAAAGCAGTCACACACACTTTGCCTCTCCCTGAAGGCCAGTGCCAGGGGATCTGGACCAGCTCTGCTCCTGCTTACCCACCATGCCCAGACCAGCCAAAGCTTTCCTCTCTGTCCTTTCCAGGTGTTATTCCCTAAGCTGTGTCTTGCCTAGGAAAGGTAAGACCAGAGAAGTGAGTAACAATCTGCCTGTATGCAGCTGCTGGGTTGCATCTTGGGCAGACATGGGTGACGGAGGGTGCTGGTCCTTTGTGTGTCCAGCTCAGGTCTATTGATCTCCCTGGATCACAGCAGTGCAATGGGAAACAGCTGGCACAGGATCCCAGAGCACAGGATGCAGAGGAGCCTGCTGGTGAGCCAGTGCCTCTCCTGCCCTCCCAGCTAAGCACTTTGCCCTCCGGGTGCCTGGGGGCTCCACGGTGCCAGGGCAGCACTGGAGCCCAGCAGGGCTTTGCCTACATGTGCTGAAGTCTGTCTGTCTCTCCAGATCTCCACTTGCTGCAACCACAGACCTGCTTCCCTGCCATGGGGCAGGGAATGATGGGCTCAGCGCGCTGGGTGGGTCCTGGCGGCTGGGGGGACCTCTGGCTGTGGAGGGGCTGGGGAAGGGGCAGAGTAACTCGGGTCAGTCCCCGGCGTTTGCCCACTGCTGCGTCCGGGGGCTGCGGCAGCCGGAGGAGGGCGGCGGGTGTGGAGGGCGGCGGGGCGGGGGTCCGGAGCGGAGCCAATGGGGAGCAGGGGTAGGTGGAGAGGGGGTTAAAACCCACCCCAGTGCCGTGGGGCGAGCGAGTGCCCGGGAGGCGGAGCGGAGAGGAGGGCTGCCCTCGAGGGCAGCCCCGCTGAGCGCGGCGCGGCCCCGCGGGTGAATGCCCGCCGGTGCCGGGGCTCGCCCGGGGCTGGCCGGCCGGGCTGTGCCCTGGCAGGGGAGCGCTGCGGCGCCGGAGGGCTCGACGGCTCCGCACGGGGCAGGGCCATGCACAAGCCCATGGAGAAGTCCCAAAACTTCCGCATCGAAGCGCTGCTGGCCGAAGAGCCGGCGCGGAGCGCCTCCCCGCCGGGGCTGAGCCCCGGGAGCCCCGCGTCGAGCCCCGGCCCCGCCGGGCGCTCCGACACCCCCTCCCCGCGGGCGGCCCCGGCCGCTGCGCCCCTCGCCCCGGCCGGCTTCGTCCCCAAGCCCGGCTTGCTGCATCTCTCTGGCCCCGGGCTCGGCGCCCTGCCGGCCCTCTACCCTCCCGCCGTGTACCCGCTGCCGAGCCTGGGGGGCCAGCACCCCGCCTTCGCCTACACCGGCATCCCGCACCTGCCGCCGCCCGGCGCCGAGCACCTGAAGGCGGCCGTGGCCGGCTCCTTCCCGCTGGAGCACTGGATCCGAGCCGGGATGCTGGTGCCGAGGCTCTCCGACTTCAATGGTGAGTGGCCCGGGACAGACCCCCCGTCGGGCGGAACACGGCTCTGGGCGCTGCAGCGCCGGGGGTCCCTTGGACAGCCCGGCTCTGAGCTTTGCCGGCCCCACGCCTTCGGGGCCCTCCGGTGGCCCGGGTCGGGAGCCCGCAGGGACACCGAGCCCTCGGCGCTGACCGCGATGCGTGGCTCTCTCTGTGCCCAGACCGCTTCCTAGCCCGGCAGGGCTGGGGTGGGGAGGCCGGGTGTCCCACTGCTGGGAGGAACGTGACTCGCCCTGCGGAGACCTCCGAGGGCTGTGAGGCCCTGGGGAGCAGATCCGAAGGGCAAAGTCTCGCCTCACGCCGGCCCGGTGTTCCGGAACAGCCCCAAAAAGCGCTGCCCGCGCCGCCGCCGGCGGAGCCGGACCGCGCCTACCCAGGTGCTGGCCCCGCACGGCTCCTGCGGGCCGGGAAGGAAACGAAAAGAAAGGAACGGAGGCAAAATCCTGAACTGGGAAACGAATAAATCCCCCCCGGCGCGGCTGGGAACGAACCCGGCCCGGTGCTGCTGGTCGGCGCTCCGGTCCTGCCCGCGCGGGGCCATGCGGGCCCGGGCAGCTCGTTCCTGGCGGCCCCGGTGCGCTCGGCCCCAGCCCTGCCCCGGGCCCCCCGGAGCTGCGGGCAGGCACCGGACCCCGCTCTGCCGCGGTGGGTCCTGCGGGGCACGGGCGGGCAGGAGCTGACTGCAGGCGCTGGTCCCGATGGGGTCTGGCACCCCTGGCAGCGTGACCTGGAGCCTGCCCCGTGCTGGTCACTGCGAAGATGGGCATTAAACCGAGAGTGACTGGTTAATAAAGCCCTATCAGAGTGTCCAGATTTGTTAGCTGAGCATAAAAAAAAAAAAAATCCTAAAAATTTGAAAGCCCATTTGTAAAATAATAATTTTAAAAGGCTGGATAAATAACAGTGCGAAAAAAACCCCAGAGAATTACTTGAAAAAAAATCACATTTATTACTCCTACCTCAAACTGTTCCTGGTCAGGTTAAAGGGAAACAGGCTGTTTTGTTTCTGCACACTGTCTCCCTTTACCTGGCTTTCCTCAGACTTTAGGAAGGATCCATCTGTGAATCTAGAGGTGTAGAATAAGCCTCCAGTGCTATGGGTTGTGTACAGTCTCCAAAGATGTCACTAAGACAAGAGAAAATAAATCTTGATTAGTTAGAAGTCTTTATTATTTATTACATCTTCCTGCTCCTCTGCCGAGGCCATGTTATCTTTGAAGGGTCTGGGTTTCTTGGTCTATCTCAGCATCCTGGCAGCTTCATACAGGGCTGTGTTTCACCAAGTGGGAATGCTCCACTGCCTCTGATCCTGTAGCCCTGAGTGCAGCTTCTGGCTGGGATAACATAGAGATATTTGTACATCAGCCCCTTTCCTTTCAAAAGAAGGGTATTGATCTTCAGCTGGTTGTATCCAAAACCCCACCAAATGAAAACAAATCCCAAATTATTGGCATGAGAACAACTTGTGAAGGGAATGTGCTGGACCAGAATGTCAGTGGGTCTTGTGGGAAACACTGACCAGGGCTCCTATGGAAGTTCAGAGGGGAGAAAAACAATTTCTGACCCAAGTGTTACTTGTCTGGGTTCTGGAGATCCCAAAGCAGGGTAGACACGTGGAGGTGTAATAAGGATGCAGCAAAAGCTGACAAAACTGTAAATTTTTAAATCAGGATGACCACTGCCTCAGTCCATGTCCTTATTAAAAGGTGTTTGTTCCCAATTCCAGGGAGCCCTTTGCAGTGGGGATTCTTTCTCTCTGAAGTATTTTGTCAAGTACTTCAGCAATTCTTCTGCTGTGCAGAAGAGAACCTCATCCATCTTCACATCCTTATTTCTGTCCACTGGTAACCTTAGGGTTCTCAAGTGTGTCTTCAGCCTTTGCTCCTGTGGGCTCGCTGAAGCCCTGAAATCAGGGTCATTTGCAGCATGGCTTCTCCTTGTGCTCAGCAGGACTGGCTCCAGCTGCAGGCTGTGCCTGTGTGTGGGCTCAGATTGCCCCAGTGTGCTGGCCATGCTGTAGGGACAGGGACAGGAAAGGGCACCTGCCTGGGATGTGCTGCCTCTGCAGCCCTTCCTCATCCCTCTGAGGAGGGTGGTGGGCTGGGCAGGAGCCTTCCTTCCATTGTTGGCACAGGGCTCCTGGGCTGCCTGTAGTTTGTGGGACCCCCTGTCCCACAGCCCAGCCTAGACAGACAGATGGACGGACCTGCCTGGCTGAAGTTTCCAGAGTGACCAAGTGTCAAGGATGCTGGTGCCAGTCATGTTTAACTCTCCCAGGAGCAGTGGACAGATGGCTGTAAGAGATGAATCTGAATCTTGGACATATTATGGATCATTCCAGGGGGTGATCGCCCTTGGGGTTTATTTAAAGGGAATTCCAGGAATAAATTCTGGAATAAATTCCTTATTTGGGTGCATGTGTAGCAATGTTTTGCAGGTGTGGTCTGGTTCGATCTCCTGGGGACAGTCAGGAAGGGGGAAGCAGCAAGACAGCCCATGAGCTGTAAGCTCTGTGGGTATTCCCTGCCCACATTCCCCCTGCTATCACTGTGTGGGGAGGTGGGATGCCTGGGGCAGTTGGTGCCCCGGGCTGGCTCAGTGAGAGCCGTGCCCTGCGGTGGGCAGGGTGAGTGCCTCCCTCCCAGCTGCGGGTGCAGAGCTGCACGCGGTGCCTGGCTGCTCTGCTGCAATGCGCACTGAGGGGCTGTGCAGGGCCTGGTGCAGGGGCAGGCGTGCCCTTGCTGCAGCAACAGGGATGCTGCCTGCCCAGCTTCTGCTGTCCCCAGCCTGGATCCCGTCCTGGGGCTTTGAGCACCTTCTGAACCACCCAGGGGTAGCATTTGGCACTGGAATGCCAGGCCTATTCGTTTTTCTGGGAGCTGTGATTTATTTGCCTTGTTTGTCAGTATGGTGCAGTGGTGGGAGCCAGTGCAGAGACCCACTGCAGTGAGAGCTGTAGCAGTGGGGAGCAGTGACATACAGCTGTAGATTCTCAGGAGGAGCAAAGGATCCTCTCAGAGGGATCCAGTGCTTAGATGGCTTTCCACGCACACCACTTCCTTGCATCACCCACTCACTAACTTGATGGTCTGGAGTCCAGATCAGATCCTGCCCATGATGGCAGAGGGCTTGCTGATGGGCTGTGCTGGGATAGAGAGCAGGCAGGATAAGTCTTATCAAACTTGTGCAAAAAGCAATGCCTTCCAAGGCTCACCAGGTGTACAGTGGTCTGGTGTCCGCTGGAAATATGGGCTGGGAAACAGCTGGCAAGCAGCAGTGGAAGTTTAGTGGTGGAGCAAGCAAGGGGCTTGCAGAGGTAGCAAGTGCCCTTACACATGCTGCCCCCCTGATAATGCCAGGGCTGCTGGCAGGTCAGAAAAAGCCTCTGGTGATGACCCTGATGCTGAGACTACCTCCCTCCCTTCCAGCTCTGACATCCAGAGAAACACCTAAAGCAGTCAGGGTGTTAATTTCCTCTCCTTTATCTGCTAGACCACAAAGTTAAGTGAACTATAGTTAAACAAACCAAATTAAAAACAAGTGAGTTAATATCAACCTAGGATTACCCCTGTTATCAAGTAGGCGGAACTGTATCAAATAAACCAACAATTCTTTATAAGCTTTATCTAATTATCCAGGAGGCAGCTGCCTTGCAGAGCTCCTGGCCTCAGACTCAGAGGGCATTCCTGGCCCCGGGCCAAGCAATTTATTTACTGATACTGCAGCCAGATGCCAGGCACCAGGGGGTCCAAGCCCTGCCAGGCTGAAGGGATGTTGAGACAAGCTCTGATCCTGGATGGAGTGCTGGAGGAGATGGCTGAGCAGAAAATAAATCCTTTGGCAAGCAAAGGTGTGACGCTGGGGCAGTCACTGGTCTTCTGGTAGGAGCTGGATAAGATGGAGAGCCTTCCCAAAGGGTAATACTTTCTGAGATGCTGATGGTGATAGGGATGGGTTCATGGCTCGGTTGAGTGGAGAAGGTAAGCCCTGGGAGGCATGCTTGCTGTGCAGCCCTTGGGAGGATTCTTTGTCCATGTGGCAGCCTGTCACAGGACAGGGAGGGATGGGACTCAGCAGAGCATGCTGGCAGTCTCAGCTTCTACCTCCTTCTTTTTTTCTTTTCCCAGTGAGAATCTGTGTATCCTCTTCTGCCATACTCTCTCCACACAAAAGATCTAGAGCCCTTTGGGAAAGGTAACAGCAGAGCTGATGCCAGAGATGTTGATCATTCATGTCCATGAAAACCTGCTGCTGTGGGTGGCTGAAGGTCAGCTGCATTGCCTTGGGCTTACTCCACCTGGTGTGGAGGCCAAATCTTGAACAAGTCACACTGGGGAGCAGTGGTGATGGATAATTATAGCTGCTGAAGGGTGTATTGTCAGAGGAGATCACAGATTAGGTGGCCAGCCACACTCTGTAGGCTGGGCACTGGACTGGTGGTGGCTCAGACTGTATGACAGCACGACAGAGGGGTTTGAGGATTGGGTTTGGTGTTGGGTTTTTTTGTCAGCACTGGGGCAGGAGGCAAAGTGTTTCCAAGGAAGTCAGGCTCTGTACAATATTTGTAATGGGCACACTGCACTGCAAATGAATTGGACACTGAGAAGGAGGAATCAGGGCTGGCAGCAGGGCCATGCTCCAGAAATCAATCCCCTGGATTGGCAGTTACTTGGGATATGTCCTGTTTGGATTTATTTGAATTTTGGACAAACTTTCTGTTCTTCTTTTACCTGCTAGACCAAGCAGTCGTTAGCAGCTCACTTGGGGAAAAGTGAGTCTCTTGAGAGGGTGTTGTTAAAGTAGGCTGCCTTCCAGGCTCCTCTGAACACACCAAACTTGCATTGCTTTTAGCATTGAGATTCTTCTGTGAGGCACTTCTGTGCCTCTAACTCTTCCTGCATCTGCTTTTAGTCTGGTCACATATGACCTTGCTAGGGGAGGCACAGAGGAGCCTTTCAGGTTGGTCTGAAGGATTTCTGTGCTCCTTGGAACCAGGACACAATGCCCTCGGAGCTGAGCCCTGGGCTCTCTGCTTTGGAGTGGGGAATTCAGACTGGGAATATGATATATCTTGATTCCTGGACACTCCAGCTCCAGAAAGCACAGAACTCCTGAATTATTGGATGCTGAGAGGGCACAACCTCTTCCCTTCTCTTTCCCCAAAACATTCTCTACAGACCATGCTCAGAAAGAGGAACTGCTCAGAGGTGCCCTTCCCTGACCTGGTACTGCCAAACTGCACAGTGCAGCCTCATTGCAGGGAGGGATTCTGGGGCTCCAGATGCTCCAGCCACCTTCCTATCTCTGTCAACAAAGGAGGCTCACTGGGACCCAGAGTCCTTGGGCTGCTGGACACTGCCTGGGGCTTCTTTGTGTTGTGCCCCCACCAACAGAATGAATTTCCTCTCCAGTTGTCTCTGATGCATCTCTGGCCCTTCCCTCCCTGAGGGAACTGCAAAGGGTGTTAGCTTGGGCTGCCCCGTCCCTGCAGATGCTAGTTCCCATAACACCTCATTTTCTTAGCCAGAGGAAGCCTTTGCAGACCTGTTTGGTCCCATGTGTCCATGGAGGATTTGTACAGCCAGAGCATCCACAGCCAGTCAGAGTCCAGGTGGCTGCCGAACTCTGCAGAGCTGAGACATCTCTCATCTGTATTTGTCCTGCAAATCTTTTGAACCTCTCATTCAGTTTTAGCCTTGAATGTTTCATATGCAAAGTAATACATCCTGTCAGAATCGCTGGCACAGTGTGCCTCTGTTCAGTCAATCCCTCGTTTAACTGGCCAGTGGCTACGAGGTGGGTCCCAGAGACTGTATCTCTGGCACTGAGGGGCTACAGGCAGAAGAAGGGATTGTGTCTATCCTGCTCCCATGAGGCATTTGCACAACCCTAGCCCAGCCTGTGTTCTATCTGTTTGACCCAGCATCCAGGTACTTGGGATCAAACCTGTGTTGTGATCAGTTAATGGCTCTTTCATAAATTCCTGCCTCATGCGTCATCACTGTGTTTGTGAAGGGCTCGGTGGACACCTCAGGAGATGGGCAGGTTGGGATCAAAGCTGGAATCTGGGGGAGATAACATGAATGGTGCCCCATGCCCAGCAAAGTGGGTGAGTTGGAGTGGCCCTTGCCAAGCACGGCACACTTTTTGGGCCAGGATGCTCCAGGATGTTGTTGCCCAAGATGTGTCAGCAGGGATGTGCCAAGGTCCTTTTGCATCAGTGCCCACCACCACCACCTCCCCCCATTCTGCCCCACGCCCCTCCCTGCTGCTCCAGCACCTTATTCCCAGCTGCAAACCCCTGGGTTTGATTGCCGCTCTGGTGCTGGGAGAAGCAGTAAAAGCTGAACCCCAGGGGGACAATAAAGCCAGTGGAGAGGAGATAAGCAAGGATCAAACAGAGCGCGGCAGCCACGCCATGCTGGACTCTCAAAGGTCCCTTTGTTCTGCTGCCTGCTGATGCAGTGCCGCTGTGCCTTCAAGGGCTGCAGGCGAGATAGCGGAGCTCACGGGCAGCCCAGCACAGCCCCTGGCCGTTGAGCTGCCACCTGTGCGGCCCAGCAATAAAAAAAGAGAATTAATTTCGGTCACAGCACTGATCCCAGTTGTACACCGAGGCCTGATAACGTATCTCACAGGTTCCTATCAGGCAGTAAAGCCATTATTGTGGTGGGAGATGATGGAGACATTCACCTTCTTCCTCATCCTGGGTTTGCTGAGGGGTTGTCCCCCTACCAGTCTGCTGTCCCCTGACCCCCACCCACTGTCTGCTCTACAGCTGCCCCGCAGTCTGGTTTGATGGGGAAGTGCCGTCGGCCCCGCACAGCATTCACCAGCCAGCAGCTCCTGGAGCTGGAGAACCAGTTCAAGCTCAACAAGTATCTGTCCAGACCCAAGCGTTTTGAGGTGGCCACGTCGCTGATGCTCACTGAGACACAGGTACCTTGGCCCTGGGGGGATGGAGCGCAGCACCGTGGAGCTGCCAGGGGGGCAAGGCAAGGTCATGGGCAATGCTAATGCCATCAGCCCCACACCCCACTGCTCCCATCAGTGCCCTTCAGGGCATCTCCTGCCTGGTGGGCTCCAGCCTGTTCTCTTGTGGAGGGCACCCCAAAATACTGCTCGTCTTTTCACCTGGCACTCCCAACTTGGGTTTCAGAGCCTTCCCATCCTTCAGCATGCCGTGGGAGGGGTCTTCTTGTGGGGCTAATATGAAAATGTCCCTGTGCATATCCTTGGCTGGAGGCTGGGTGGGGGAAAGGCAGCAGCCCCCATTATTCCTGTCCCCGTGACAACCTCATCCTCTTTGTACATAGTTGTAGCACCATGGGATTCCCCATAATGAAGAGGTTTTGGGGGGCCCGCCATGCAGGGAAGGCGAGGGGCTGGGTGGGGACAGGATGCAGCAGGGTACATCCTCTCCCCCGGGGCTTTCCCTTGGCAGGTGAAGATCTGGTTCCAGAACCGCCGCATGAAGTGGAAGCGGAGCCGCAAGGCCAAGGAGCAGGGGGCTCAGGTGGAGGCTGAGAAGCAACGAGGGCTCAGCAAGACCTGTGAGAAGCTGCTGCCCAGCGAGCCCCAGGGACAAGGTGCCGAAAGCCCCGAGTTCATGGGGCACAGCCCTGACTCGGGCTTCCTGCACTGCAGCACCGCCGAGCTGAGCTACGGCCCGGACTCGTCTTGCTCGGGGGCCGAGGAAGAGGAGGACGACGAGATGGGTGCCACGGAGAGGAAGATTGGCTCTGTCTTGTGAAAGGCGAATGGAGCCAGCTGGGGAGAGGGGCCAGGCTGTGTTGTGGGGGTTCTCTTTGCTGGCAGACACAGACTGTGCCTGGAAGGAGCAGGGGGCTGCAGGGCACCTGCCACCCTTTAACTTATGTATGTTTGGATCCTATTTAACTTGTAATTATTCCTCTGTGTGTATCTGGAGGAGTCCCCAGATCCCTCCCCTATAAAGCTGTTATCTGGATGCCTGTGCTTTTCCTTAGGGGACAGGAAAATCCCCTGTCCTGCTACTGTGCTGTCCTACCGAGTCTTTGGGGAAAAGGTGGGGAGAGCAAACTGGGACAGCTGGCAGCCTGTTGGCACAGCTGGAAGAGAGACCCAGACCCTTCTTTGACTGCACTGCCACTTCCCTACAGATCTGACAGCGCCTGGAGCAGCACATCCAGTGTGGTGCCAGCTTGTCCTTCCCCTTGGTGGCATGAAGAGCTGGGAAGGATGCCCAGGTTGCATGCCAGCCTGCCTTGCCTCCTCCTGCACCAGTACATCCCTGGTAGGGTCTGTGCTTTGCAGGGCAAAACTGTCCTGGGAAGCAAAGCTGATGCTGTTTTCCATGCTGCAATTAGCCCGCTTGCATTGGTGTGGCACTGTCCCAAATAAACGGGGGGGAAGGGAGGCAGGAAAGTGCTCAGGCTGTAAAGACTCAGTGCTGTGGTGAGCTCCCCTTTTCCCATGGTGATGCTTAACCTCTCTTAAGTTCTTTTCTGGGCTTGTTTCATTATGCACTTGCGATCTTGCTCACTCTGAGGGGGCTGAAATCAACCCTTGGTAGCAGGATGATGACTGACACCCTCTACCACTTCCCTAGAAACACAAAGGTTAAGCACTAATAAGTAAGTGCTGCCCATGTCCTCGCAGGACGCTGGAGGGTCCTGGAAGGCCCTGTGGATCTGCCATGCTCCCTGTGCCTTGCTGGCTCTCCCCTTGTGTGCTGAGGTGGCCGTGAAGGCAGAGGGGCAGCGCTGCTTCACCACTCCAGTGCCCCAGGAGCTGCAGGGGTGGAGCAGGGGCCATTCCCGACAGACCATGATGTCCCTCCTGCCCACACCCTGCTGTCCTCTCCTGTGCCCAGCTCTGCCTGAGTGGCAGGGAGGGCTGTCTGCCCCGGGACTCGTGGCGGGGGTGGGAATTGCCGAAGCACAGCAGCCCCTGTGGGATCCTGGCCGTCTGTGCTGGGAGGGACAGGTAAGCGTTGGTGGGGGCTGTCACACATCGCAAGGCTGGGAAAAGCCTGTCAGGGTCTGGGCAGGTTTTGGGACAGAGGGGTGGGCAGGGAAGGAGGTGACAGGAGAGAGGAGCATGGAGACGGACGGACGGACGGGCGGATGGATGCCGGTCCTGTGCGGGGGGACAGTGACCCGCAGTGGCTGCTGGCAGCTCGGCAGTTTCCCCCTGGGTACATGGCATCCTCACTGCCCACGTTCCCTCTCCCCAGGCAGTCCATCTCGAGACACGCAGGTGTCCAGAGCCCTGGAATTGCCCAGTGGGGTGCTCTGGTCCTGGGGAGGCTGCAGCCCTTGCTCCAAGGGGGTAGGTGTGAGCTAGGGTAGCAGCAGGTGCCCAGAGCCTGCCGTGGTTGGTGTAACGTGGGGCAAGAGAGAAATAAATGTGGTGTAGGGGGGGGAAATACAAGGAAAGGATGAAGGGATGGGGAAGCATGAAAGGATGGCACCTAATTCCCTGCCTTTGCTCCAGGAGAGCTGTGCCAGCTCCCAGCACAAACACAGGGCTGGGCACAGGCATGCTGGCACCAGGGCCAAAGACATTTATCATCTGATGTGCAAGTGGCTCAGCCTCAGACCACAGGGAGTACCACAGGCTGGAGCAGGGCTGAAATTGGCGACAGGGATGGTGGAGGCAGAGAGGAAAAGGCAAGAAGGAAAGCAACAGAAGTGCCAGGGAGGAGGAGGGGAGCTGAAGGCATGTCACAGGCTTAAAACGTTCACCTTGATGGGCCGTGACAGGTTTAATTTGCAGAGTACAATCATTAAAGTGATGGATGGGAGGCGTTCATCTCGCGCCTGGTGCACTCAGGCCCACCGTGGCTGCAGGAGGGTTTGTTTTGTTGCTGTTATTTATGAGGTTGTTTCTGGAGGAGCCAGGCACTCATCCAGAGCTAGGGGGACAAAGGAGGGGACACAACTGATGCTGGAGGAGTTAGAGTGCTGATTTACAGCTGAGCTGCTTAGCTGGATGACTCATTTGTAAACATAACAAATGCCATTAAAGCTGCATCTCCTTCCTGCCTCTGCCGGGCACCCTCCCTGTGTGCTTTGATGCAGCCAGCCCCACTCTCCACCACAGAGCTGCCTGCGCACCCCGGAGGCACTGTCTGCGCCTCCCCACCGGAAAAATGAAGGTCCTGTCTCCTTGAGGGTCATGCAGGCACTGGGAAGATGTAGGACTGTCCCATGGTGGTGTCCATGAGAATGACACCCGAGGGGCTCATGCAGCCAGGGCTCCCCACCCTCTGGGCCTTTGCTGGTCTTGGTCTCATAGCTATTTTGGCAATGATAACAACTTGTTAGTTGTGTCACCAACGCTCCAAGGAGCTCAGGGTGGGCTGCCCCCATTAAGGTGTCGCTCCATCCCTGTGAGAGCACTCTCCAGCCTGCTGCAGCCTGCGGCCCCTTGCCACCCTGCAGTCCCCGCACTGCCCTCACTCATCCATCCGATGCACCCACGGACTTCACAGGCCCCCTCTGCTGGCTCAGCTTTATGCTGCCGTTCCTCCTCTCCACTCATCCTCAACACCCCTCGCCCCACGCTCTCTCCAGCATCCCTGCATCCCAGTATCCCTGCATCCCTCCCTGTTCCACCCGCCCTCCTCCATCTCCTTGCCCATGAGCGTCCCATCTGCCCTTGATCTGTATCTCCTCCCTGCACCCCTGAGAGCCCCTCACTGTCTCCTTCGCCGCTCCGTGCCCCCCTGCCCGGCCTGCCCGGCCCTCTCCCCGCTCCGCTCCCGTTCCATCTCCCGGGCCCTGCGCGTCCCTCCGCCGCCCCCTGGCGGCCGCCGCTGCCCGCGCCGATTGACCCGAGGCGGCCGCCGTCGTCGCTCCGGGAGCCGCTGCAACCGCGTCCGGTCTCCATGGCAACGCGGGCCGGCCCGCGCGGCGCGGAGCGGCACCGGCACCGAGGTGCCCCGGGCTGCCGGTGCTTGAGGGAGCCGGGCTGGGATCGAGGGACACGGGCTCCTGCTGACTCGTGGCGCGGGCTTCTGCTCCGCTGCGGGGGCAAGCAGGGTCATGATGGAGCGGGCTGTCCCCAGGGAGCTGGGCAGGCTGTGCCTGAGGGAACAGGGCCCTGCAGGAGCGGGCTGTCCCCAAGGAGCTGGGCAGGCGCTCCCTGAGGGAACAGGGCCCTGCAGGAGCGGGCTGTCCCCAGGGAGCCGGGCAGGCTGTCCCTGAGGGAACAGGGCCCTGCAGGAGCGGGCTGTCCCCAGGGAGCCGGGCAGGCTGTCCCTGTGAGAACAGGGCCCTGCAGGAGCGGGCTGTCCCCAAGGAGCTGGGCAGGCTGTCCCTGAGGGAACAGGGCCCTGCAGGAGCGGGCTGTCCCCAAGGAGCTGGGCAGGCTGTCCCTGAGGGAACAGGGCCCTGCAGGAGCGGGCTGTCCCCAAGGAGCTGGGCAGGCTGTCCCTGAGGGAACAGGGCCCTGCAGGAGCGGGCTGTCCCCAAGGAGCCGGGCAGGCTGTCCCTGAGGGAACACTGCCACACTCATCCATACAGGGCTCGAGGGGCCAGGCCACAGAGCACAGCCTGGCTGTGACCCACATGGGGACACGTGGGTCATGGGGACAGCCGTGCTTTCCGGAGAGGGCTGCACCCAGCTGCCAGCTGGGGACACAGCGGGGGCTGCTGCCCTGCGGGGAGGGGGCTCAGCGGCACCAGGAGGCTGAGCAGGGGCGTGGGGCCGCTGGCAGTGCCCGGCTCCTGGCAGCAAAGGCTTTGTGGCTGCGGGAGCAGCGCGTGTGAGGACTTTTCCCTCTTGTTTCTCAGATGCTCGCTCAGATGCATGACGAGTTCCGAAACTCTGACTCTTTTCGGAAGGGTGGCTATGGCAGGAAGGTGAGCGGAGGAGCAAAGAGTGCTTGGGTGGATTGTCGGGCAGGCAGGGAGAGAAGCACAAAAACGTCCTTCGTCACAATTTTTAGTATCTGCTGTTTGGGCTGTGGCCAGGAGGTGTCCTCTCTGGACTCCAGAGCAGGGCTTTTGGAGACTCCTGGAGTTTTGCCGCGGGGTGGCTCCTCTCATCCGTTGCCAGAGTCAGAAACCCTGAGCGTAGAGAAAGGGCTGTTTGTTTGAGTGATTTCTCCTCCCGTCCTCCCAAACTGCTACTCCCTAAGGTGTCTGCAAGAGAGGCAAAGAAGAAGAAAGTTGTGTTCTGTGGCATTGAGGTGCCTGAAACACTCAGTTGGCATGACTGGGAACTTGGAAGAGAGACGATCAAACACCTGACCTTGAGAAATGTTCATGGGAAAACTCAGAAGCTGAGTTACAGGTGCGTGGGAAGTTTGTTTGTCCTTTGCACTGCTCACGCTCTCTCTGCATCTTCACTCCTCCTGCTGTATCAGACACATCTGCACCTTTTCTTAGATTCACCTTCCCTCTCTCCCCTTGAGTGCTGTGCTGGAGACAGTGTGTGCACCCTTACAGTGCAGGACAGAAACCTGCTAATTCAGAAACACAGGCCTTGTTCCTGGCAGAATTCTGTTAAATGAAATGCCTTGTTTTAAATTCTGTTTTGCTGATACTTCTGTCTGTGAGGCATTTCCAGTCTAGTGAGATTTTAATTGTGGATGTATGCCAGCCAGTCGCTAGTGTGACCTAAAACCATTGCTCCCGGAGTCCCTCTGGGTGCTGAGCCATTCCAGCAGTCCCTGTGACCCTCCCTGCTCTGAAACTCAAATGTGTCTGCCCTAGGTGTTTTGTTCATACCCATGTGCTGAAAACATAAAATATTTTTCAAGGAAGGGGTACTTTGAGCTGGGAATAGGTTTTCAGGACACCTGGGTTCTGTCCCTCTCTATTCTTTTGCTGCCAAAGTACCCTTGTGGTCCAGTGTGTAAAGTGCTTCTAAATTGTGGGGTCTGGAGGTGTTGGTTGTTCTCTTTTCTGCTAACACAAGCTGCCCACCCTCAGACAAAATGTCTTGCTTTGATTTTGTTGTCTAGAGCTCCCTCCACGCCGTTCTTCTTCACTGTTTTCCCACAGCCGATTACTCTGAGCCCTGGTATGTCTGTGAGTCTGCCCGTCGTTTTCCGGCCCAGTGAAAAGGTAAAGCAGCAACATCAAACTGCCCTCAGTGCTCAGGCTGCATTCTGGGCGGCAGCAGTGGGCCTCTGCCTCTCTTGTCCTTTCTGATTTGTTTTCACTTGAATGCATGAGTCCTTGGGGAAATTCCAGCATAGGAGTGGGCAGAATGACCTTCCTGATCTGTCCACATCCTCATTACCTGAGGGAGCCCTAATCCCTGACTTCTCTGCAGAGTTTGCCAGTAGTTATGAGAGGAATCCTCACAGAAAGTATTATTTCCAGTTTTTAATGTACTACTTCTGCCTTTCAGCTCAGTAAGATAAAGTGCTTAAACTGTCCACCCCTGGTTTGATCCCAAGAAAACACCTCTGGGTGGTTTTAGTGCAGAACCTTGAGTTAAGTGGCTCACTTTCTGCCTTCCTACAGGAGTTTCCAAAGCCTCTGCATTCAAGGGCTAACAGTTTTTTAAAGGGATATGTCAGTGGCCACCCTTCTTTTGGATGGAGGGTGTTTCTGTAAGCTTTATTTTAAACAGCAATGATTCTTTCAATCCAGACCCTTTTCTTATTTTTCAGGTTGTTTGTAGTGTCTGTCTTGGCTCTGAGTGTTGATCTCTGGCTCTTGTCGATGGCTGTGTGTCTTTGATGTGTATCTCTGTCCTAGCCATAGAGCATGGTCATTGGACAGATTCCCAGTACCCTGCTCTCTTAGTATCATGATTTTCTGATGACTGTTCAGTGTCCCCTTTATGAAATAAGCTGCTGGCCTTGTTCCATTTTCAGTGAATAGTTTGTCTGCAGCACATTAATCGCTAAAACAGGAGGCTGCCTTTCTTAGAGAGAGCAAGGACTGTGTGTGCTGCAGTGTCCAAGGTCTCTCCTTACCTGTATAAGTGTTACTCAGGAGGGTGAAAAATGGGAAGCATAGAAAACACATCTCTTTCAGTTCCTTCTGTCTTGCCTTGTTAGCAGATGTCTTGAGGCTATTTCTACACAGTGCTGTCAATGCTGCATCTTTAAGTTGTGTGTTACCTGCTTGGATCTCTAGCTGACAAAGCATTTAATCAAAGATTAATACTTTGCTCATGGAGCTCAAAGAAAAGATGTACACACTTCAGTTCAGCTGAATTGGGATCTTGAAAATACTGAAAGAAATCTATCTGCCTCGAAACAAACCGGGTGAAGCTAATGTGTCCTTCAACTGCTCTTCATGAGAGTATGTGTGTTCTCTGACAGAGGAGTATGCTTGAGTACCTTCCACACTGCCTGCCTTTTCTGAGTGATTCACATGCTCTCTGTCCTGCACAGAGGCCTCCACTGGTGCCTCTGTTGCCAGCATTTTTTTCACCAACACTTGCAGTGGTGAAGCTGGCAGGTATTCATGGGCGGAGCTGCAGCACCTGCAAGGTGGAATCCATCTAACTGCTGTCTCCCTTGGCTTTTCTGTGCAGAGGGATTATGAAGACAACATCCTCTTAAAGAAAGCTGAGGGTGAGTTCTCTGTCACCCTGCATGCTATGCTTCCACGCTTCTGTCTGTCCGTCCCGGCCGCTGTCCAGTTGCCTGTCTGTGCTGTCCACAGTGCTACGGAGGCGGCGTTTCCTGTGTGCAACGTTGGGTGAGTGAGAGGTGGCTAAGCAGACACTCCTTCTGTTTTGTCAGCTATTTTGCCACTTGGACTCTCCAGTGAATGCAGCTCATTCCAGTGGTTGTTAGTTCTGTTGGCTGCCTTAACAACAGGCAACTCTGCCTTCCCTAAAGTCTTGGCAGAAAAGGCAGCAGAATGGTGGTACAGGTCATTGTGGGCACATCTTGGCATCTCACATCTGTTTGTTGCCAGCATAGTCAGAGAACAATTCCTGCACAGGAACTAGGTGGGGACAAGCACAGAACATCTCACATTCACTGGAGAGGCCTGGGCTTCCGTTTAACCAAAGGCAACCTGCCCAGCATGAACAGGGAGACATGAGCTACCAACTCAACATTTTAGTCATTTAGGAGCAAGGATGCTCCCAGTTACCAAGGTTTGTCCTATTTTAATGAGGGAGGTCAGTACTGTAGAAAGGAATGCAGTGAAGTTCCCAGGCAAGGAGGAGGTGTACTTCCAACCAAGTGATTCCAACCATTTCAGTGTTTCAGTCTTCACTTGGAGAAATAATTTGCTACAAGTGATAGGCCCAGGATGATGGAAGATAAGGATGGTAAGCAGCACACAGCTTAGATCAATAAAATAGAAAAAGCTGATGGCATATCATGTTCTTTGCAGAAATAGAACAAGCAAAGGGATTTCTGGAAAATTGAATAAGGTATTAGGGAATGGTTCAATCCTCTTTTCTCACCTGAGCATATAACAGAGGAACAAATAGTCATTTAAATTAAATAGCTGCAAATTTAGATACAGTAGAAGCAAATATTTAATTGTGGAACTGATTTGCTTGCTATCACCTTATAGTCATTAATAAAGTTCTTAGCTGTAGTAACTAAGATTCATTAGCGTGTGAACAGAGCATTTGCAGAGACTAGGGACAAATTTCTTCACAGTATCACATATTTGTCCAGCTGCATTTGGGATTCTTCCATTCAGCACTGGTTGCTTCATATCCTAACTGAATAACCCATTGGGAAAGGCCCACCCTATGCATGATTGCACAGGCAGCAAATGATCCACTGATCTGCTTAAAATGTATCTCCATTCCCTAGTGATCTCGCTAGCATCTTTACCTGGGAGACATCAAGTCCTTTCTCCGTGGATCCTGACCGTGGCACACTGAACCCAGGTGCTGTGTGCATGGTCAAGGTGATCTTCCAGCCCAAGGTGGCTGGGGTGCATTATGCAGCAGCAACATGCTGGTTTGGAGGTGAAGTGAAACAAAAGAGGACAATCATGCTAAAAGCCCTCGGTGAGTCTTTCTTGCATTTAACACTCAAAGAAATGTGTATTACCCCTAACTCCGGAGTAGCATGCCACAGGGATGCATGGAGGGCCTGCACTCTGAGGCTCTGCCACACTTGGCTCCAGCCAGTGATGAGCAAGTGAAGCCCACAGCTGGAAAGTGGCCTGTGGAATTCTCTAATGTACTTTTGCCAATTTGGAAGTGGTATCTGAAGAGACAGAGGGTCCAATATGCCCTGTGGCATGTTTTGGCCAAACCAGCATTTCTAAAGCCTGTTTGAGTTGACAGAGGGGAAGAAGTGAGAGGAATTCACTGGAAAAAGCCTCCACAAAGTCCTGGCTTTGTCTGCACTCAGTGTCTCGTCTGTTCCTGCTAGACAGAGAAGCAGAGGGAAATTTCTAAAGCTTTCTTGATGCAAGCTAAAATAAGCAATGATTTCATTAGCAAGTGCATGCCTGAAGTGACTTGTATTGCCACTGACAAACAAAAAATGTGATTCTGAGTTAAGTAAATAAGGTTGAGAAGGGAGTTTATTTGGTTCAAAGCAGAGCCAACTTTGAAGGTAGATCTAACTTCAGAGTTATCTGAGGTTCTTCAGACCTTGTCCAGCTGAGTGTTGAATACTCAAGAATAGAGGTTCCACCTGTTTTTCTAATTCACTACTCTCTTTAACAGCCAAATACCCCTGCCTGTGTGTGAACGTGACAGGAAAGAAGTCAGAAGACGTACAGTCTGAAAAGTTTCAAGATGTCCTGTGTTTTGGATCAGTACCAGTGGGGACAACTGTGGAGAAGTCTGTGGAAATCTTCAACATGTCTGTGGTATGGGGAGAGGGAGATTGACTCATTGTGAGAAGCTGGCAAGCTGACACATTTCCCTGTGATATGTGGTCTTGTGTGTCTCCCTTAATGCTGTGAAAATAAGCTAAGTGTGAGTGTGAATGAAACAGAGGTGATGAGCCTTCCCCTACCAACCATGCCATTCAACCTTGCCTTCCAGCTACGGTGCAACTTAGCCATTTGCAGCGTGGTAATGCAGTTTCCCCCCGCTTCCCTTCTGTGCCTAGTCCAGATCACCAAGTCCTTTGCATCCTGCAGCTCTCCAGCCCACTCTGGACAAGTCCATCAATCCTGTGTGGCAGTTGTGTCAGTCTCAAATTGGTGTGTGTGCATGTCCCAGGCAACTGATGGATCTTCCGCTGCCCTCTGTGGAATGCAGCCCAGTGAATTGTTCAAAAGTCAAATGGATTTGAGCCCCTTGTTGCCTGTGCCAGCTCAGCCCATCCCAGCCTCTTAAGTGATGGATGTACTCAGAGACTGCTGACATAGATGACAGCAGTGCTGACTCCTCCACAGGCTCTGCAGCTTGGGAGTGGAAGAGACACACTCATTTTTGTACTGTTCTTATTCACATTGCAGGCATGCTCAGCATTGCCAGGCAAGGATCAGAACAGTTTTTTAAAGGGTCTCGAGTAAGGTGTCAGAGCACCAGCTTTGTTTTTTTGGGAAAACAAGACCCATAAACAGGGTGGAACTGTGGATAGAGGGAAACAAGTTACCTGCCTGCATGTTCCCGTGGTCACAGCAGTCATTTACGCTATTTTGGCCTCTAGGGACACCTTGAGCCATCTTTCCACCTACCAGGAGGGGCACTCCAACCCCGGAGATCACCGGGAGTTTTGCTGCAACCTGCTGATTTCTGAGCATGTTGAGGGAGCTTGTTGCCACCCGTTCTCCATCAGAACAAGATGGCAGAGGTTTGCTGCACAGTGGTTCTGTGGTGGCCTTGGTGTTCTTGGTGGTGTTCAGCAGTGCTGCAAACTACAGTTCTTACCTGATTAGTGTCCTTCATTCCGAGCCATCCTGGCTCATGTTGGCTCCTTTGTTAACCTGTTTCTTTTCTACTTGTAGGTTGAGGCACCATGTGAAATAAAACGAGCAGAAGAACCTCTTCGTGGTTATGTTTTCTCCTGTGATGTGTCCCATGATGTTGTCCCTGCCAAAGGGAAGCTGGTCTTGTGGATACGGTTTCAGCCCCAAGTCGTAGGAGAGCACAGTACTGACTATTTCACTATCACATCTGCTGGATGCCACTTGAAGACTGTTCTGAAAGTGGTTGGCTCATGTAAAGGTACCAAAGCCTTTCCCGTTTCTCCCTGTCAGCTTCTCTGGAGGGAAAAGGTTAGTGCTTGGGGAAGGACTTGAAGTTATCATAGCCTGAAGTCACAGACTAAACTCCTGCTGGGATCTGTCTGTCCCTGGTGGGATCTATACTTGCTTGAATGTTTTAAGTGAATGTCCAACTGTTTGCTAGGACCAGTAGGTTTTCTGAAGAGTTTAATCTGTTTGGGAATATCAGTTAAGTGCAGCAGTGTCTTGTGACGTGTTGGAAGAAACAGCTATGACAGGTCCAGGATCTTATCTTGCATGTTGTGCAGGTCCTTCCGTGTCCCTGCACCAGCATTCTGTGGACTTTGACTGGATCAGTCTTGGAGAAAGTTTGATGCGGACACTGAAAATCAGCAACACGTCAGATGTGCCGGCCTATTATCAGTTTGATATTGATTGCAAAGGGAGCGTCTTCTCCTTGGATCGGCCCTGCGGAGTCTTGGAGGGAGGAACAACACTGACACTGAAGGTGACCTTTCGACCTGCTCACCCGATGAGCTACCACCGCAGAGTGGCGTGCCTGGTCCACCACCAGGTAGGGGAGGCAAAGGGTAGTTTCATTGCTGTGATACTTTAGGGGTATCTTCAGTGTAATCCAGCAGGACTGGCCTTCTCACTTAGTAGTCCCTGCAAATCTCTTCCCACTGCATTTTCATTGATAGCTATCATAGAATCATTAAGATTGGAAAGGACTTCTAAGATCATTGAGTTAACCCATTAACTCAGCACTGCCGTGTACACCACTAACCATGTCCCCAAGTGCCACATCTGCATGTCTTTTAAATACCTCCAAGGATGATGATTTAACTACATCCCTGGGGAGCCTGGGGTGACAACCATTTTGGTGAACAAATTTTTCCCATTATCCAATCTAACCACTGCCCAAACACAACTTGTCATTTCCTCTTGTCCTATCACATCTTACCTGGGAGAAGAGACCAGCCCCCACATAGCTACACCCTCCTTTCAGGTAGTTGTAGAGAGCAATAAAATTCCCCATGAGCCTTTTTTTTTTCCAGGCTAAACACCCCCAACTCCCTCTGCCATTCCTCATAAGACTTGTGCTCCAGACCCCTCACCAGCTTCATTGCCCTTCTCTGGACACGCTTCATCTCCTCAATGTTTTTCTTGTACTGAGGGGTGCAAAAATGAACATAGTAGTCAAGTCACAGTCTCACAATTGCTGAGTACAGGGGGACAATCACTGCCCTGGTCCTGCTGGCCACACTATTTTTGATACAAGCCAGGATGCCCTTGACCTTCTTGGCCACCGAGGCATACACTGGCTCATGTTCAGCTGTTGTCAGCCATACCCACAGGTGCTTTTCTGATGAAAAGCTTTCCAACCACTCTGCCCTAAGCCTGTAATGCTGCCTGGGGTTATTGTGACCCAAGTGCAGGTCCTGGACTCTTGTTAAGCAGAATCCCCATGGTGCAGGTTCCTATCAGCACTAGGATGTGGACAGTCAGTAATGCCTGTGGATAGAGTGAGGTGCATCCTCTGTGGATGTCTTGTCTGTGAAGGTCTTTCTCCTAACTTTAGCTGCATAGCTGTGCACTGAGTGCCTTCAATTTTCACTCCAATTTCAAGAAAGTTCTTGTCTCACATCGAGGCATAAAGTAAATGGTAGCCTAAAACTGCAGATGCTAAGCCTTTCCCAGCATGGTTTTGGAAGCAAGATACTGGTATGGTGAAACTCTCAAAGCAATCACAGGACAGTTTATTTCTTATTATCCTGTCTTGTGTTTTCCCAGGAGCCCCTGTATGTGGACTTTTTTGGTACCTGCCATTCAGACACAGCTAAGCCAGCCACCCTTCACAAAAGACACCTCTCCTGGTACCGAACTAACATGGTGAGGGGACTGACCTTCTACCCCCCTGATATCCTGGGTGAAATGCTGAAGGATGGGAAGTTGCAGATGGATGAAAAGGGAGCCCTCATGCTGCCCCCTGAGGTATGAGCTGCCCTCACTGGAATCTAAGACACTTTCAGCTCTTCTCTCTATGTGTTGAGTATCTGTGTACAGAAGACAGATCTAGAAGGGCTTGCAAGTGCCAGGCTGTTTTCTTTAGTATTTCTTCTATTGATCTTCCAGTACACACCAATGCTCTTTGTCAGCTGGCTTTTACTCTATATCAGCCACAAAGCTTCTTTCTGGCTTTAACTCAATCATGGGGTTGTTTTTTGCTTCCTCTTTCATTTCAGACTGAGGCTCACAAACAGAAGCCTCCTTTAAGCCTAGACTTTGAGCTGTCCTAGGAACTCTTGCTGAAGTGCATCTTGCTGAAGTGCCCTCTTGCTCATGAAGGCAGTCAGCACCTGGTGTCTCCCACGGGCACATTTTCTGTACTCACACTGAGATATTTCCATCCTGTAGATTTCTGAGGACCAGCCGCCCAAGGAATACTTTGAACCCAATGCCATGGCTGAGTATTTCTTCGATGGTGTAAGCAGCGAGCTGGCCTTGTTTCCTGCTCATGTTAGTGTCAGCCCCAGGGAGTATGATTTTGGATGCTGCATGCCACTGCACAAGGCAAAATCTCTTTCTCTCTGTGTGACCAACCACACCAAAGGAAGTATCATTGTTGCCTGGACTCCAAGTGATGGCAGTGCCTTCCAAGTGCGCCCTGAAATCTGTGACATGCTACCACTGAAGTCTTCAACTTTCCATGTATTTTTCAGGCCTACTCAGGTCAGCAGTCTTTATGCAGCAGAGCTGGAAGGTTTTGCTGTTTATAAGGTTAGTAGGAATTACTAAGACTAGAGATGACCTAGCAAGCAACTTTTTGCAGAATAAAGTATTTCGTGGGAGTATTTTCAGCTTAAACCCTTAATTTTGAATTTGAAAAACTAGCACCTCTATTAACGCTTTTGGACACTGTTTTGATACACTGTTGGGTTAAAGTTTCTCTTTCACCTGTGTCCTGGCAGAGAAATGACAGAACAATTCACAGCTCATGTACATGCACAGGTAGACTTGCTTTTACCCTAGGAAACATGAAGCATGGTACACCTCACTGAAGGAGGAATTACTATGAATTATTGCACTATTGGTATAGATCTGAGCCTGCACAAGAATGGTTATTGTGGCCTGGGTGATGGGCCAGAACTTGTTCTTTGTGTCTGGCCCTCCACAAGTAAAGCTGCGGAGGGCGCTGTCTCTCTTCTCCCAAGTGATGTGGGATTCATGTTACACGAGTCTGCAATTACAGGAGATTTAGCTCCCAGAAATGTCCTGGTAAGTGAAACTTAGCATTTGCCAGTTTCTCTCTCTTTGTTTCTCATCTGGCACTAGTCAGTCCTTCCTCCCTGAAAATGTCAATTCCTTAGCCCCAGGGATGTCACTGAACAAGCAGCTGCTTGAGGTTGTATGTGCACTTGGTCTCTTCCAACTCAGATTAATCTGTGATTCTGTGAAGGCACCTTGCCACACTCCCTTCCTGCACACATTGTGTTGTCCCTTGTGTGTCTGCAGGTGATGAGACACTACAACAACATTGAGAATGATGCCACCATCTGTCCGTCGTGGTGCCTGACTGTGAGGCTGAGGGCACACACATATGAAGCAAAACAGGAGCACATGATTCCACAGTACATCCTGGATATTCCCAAAGTGTGTAACTGGTTCACCTTTGGATCTTTGCAGAGACACTCACTGTTCTGAATTCTTTACTTTGTCTCCCATTGCACTGAGATGTGTCTGGTGGTTTCTGATGGTGTGGAGGCTCCTGCTGTGGTACAAGACTCGTGTACTGTTTCTCCTGCATTAGCTTGCCAGCCTCCACCATGTCAGCTGTACTAACCATCTCATTAGCTCTGAAGGAAAAGCTGTTGGGATCACCTTCTTTTCTGTTTAGGTGGACCTAGGCACTAACAAGGGTGTTCAATCCCCTCCTAGGAGCCTCAAGAACTGCATGCACTTGGGCAAACAGAATCCTCACTTGCGAAAGAGAAGTGGTTGTGAGATAGAGAGGAAGGTTCTCTCTCTGTCTTCCTGCCATTTCTGTAGCACAGTAAGGTATTTTTTCTATGAGGTAAAGTGAAATCTGGTCCTAAGACATAAGAATAGTCTTGAGAAAGCTCCTCAGCTAATCTAGGCAGTGCAGCCTTTATTTGATGTGCATGAAGTAGAGCAAATTCTAGCCTGCTGGAATTCTTCATCCAGGATGTCACTATGCACACAGAAACTGCAGGCACCAGCAAGCAGCTCACTTAATGGATGGGCATAAAGCATGGCATGGTGGAAAATAGGTTCACTAGTCCCATGAGCCCATGAGGGCCACTGTGGGAAGGGAAAAGACCATAATTTGTGTACCCTTAGGTGTTTTAATTTCTTTCCTTGAAAAGAAGCAGTTAGAAAGTTCTCCATAGACTCAGGATAGTGCTTATTGGAAACTGGAATTTAATATAGTGAAAATATTTTCTTTAAGCTGTTTTTTAAACCCAGTGAAAGTAACCCTTTTTGCTTGTCTCTACCAGAGTTTTCCTCCTGTGGTTTGTGACAATGATACCCACTGCAGTATGCTGTTGTCCAACACGAGCACCTCTTTGATAACCTTCAGTGTGAACCAAACTGCCTGTCCCTCTGTTTTGGTCAAGCCCAGCTTAGGACACGTCATTCCAGGAGGCCACCAGATCTTCTTTCTCTCCACTCACCCAGTTAACACAGTCTTGCAGCAGCATGTCCTGCCTTTGGAGCTGAACTCTTATCCTGCATACACCAAGGTAAGGAGAGGGAAGTGAGAGATGGTGAGCAAAGTTTTGTTCCCTTGTAGTCATCCCTTTTCATAGTGACTTGCACTGGGATGCTTATTATGTCTCCTAATGGTTAGTTTAGATTTTTCTCTTTGGAAATAGGAATGAAAGAATATTTTCAAAATTTAATATGGAGTCAACATTGCAGAAAGAAGGTCTTTGTGGTGCCAAACATCCTGTACCCCTTGTTCCTTGAATTTCCATCTCTTGGAATACACTGTATTATGCTAAAGGCCCAACTTCACAGCACAGCCTAAAGCCCTTCCCCTCCTAATTAAGATCCAGATTGTTCTTGCTTTTCTCTTGGAAGGAGCAACATCTTTGCAAGGCTCCTCCAGAGGCAGTTGAGACTTCTAGCTAATATCTGTTACTTTTTCTCTTAATTCCATAGGAGATTGTTCTCCAGAGTTGTGGCCAGTCCCTTCTTTTGCTCTTAGAAGGTGATGGAATTCTCTACTTCAAGCCTCTCCATATAGGGACCTCCTCTACACGAATGTACACCATTAAAAACTGCACAAGGCTACCCATAGATTTCACATGGAAGATCCAACAGTCAGACAGTAAGATCCTGTCTGTTAGCCCCACTGCAGGGGTCCTCCAGCCCTATGAAACCATGGTAAGTTCAAATTCTACCAAAGCTGTGGTTTGCTCTCTACAGCACAACCTCAGCCTGGCCTTGAATATCTGGATGTTCATTCCCAGTGTGAATCTTTGACAGAGATAGAGGTGGTGTGTCTGTAGAGAACTAGGTTAACTGTAATGGAGGAAGGGACTGTGCATTTAATGCAACTGTTGAGATATTTGGGTTTATCTCTGGACTGGAGCTCTTGTGGGCACTCTTCCCTCTTGTGGTTGCAGGCTCAGGCATGGACTTTTACTCCTGAGAAGGGCACCAAGTACGTGCTGCGAGCTAGGGTGTTTGTGAAGTGGAAAAGCCCAGAGCCTGTGTCTCCCAAAGATGTCCATTATGTCTTACGGGTCATTGGAGAAGGGGCACTGGGCATGATCAGGGTAAGGAACAGGGGCCCACTGAGTGCTAGTAGGGGGGACCAGGGTGGGGTGGGGGTCTCGGACTTTCCCTTTTTGCACAATCTGTACTGGGGTCAGCCAATAAGGATTCACAGCAAAATTCCCAGACACTGTTGCAGTGTAAATGACAGTACTCATTCTAGTGGCCTAATGGCAACATGTAAATGTGCTGCCAGTTCAAAATGACCTTAGCAAATCCTCTGGGATTGCTCTGCTCCAGACTAAATCAAGCAAGCCATTTGGCTCCTTGGGAATCACTGTTCCCTCCTCTCATTCTGTCTGTTCTCCTTCTCCATTTGTTTTGCTGTCATTATGATTTCTAAGTGCAGTGGACCTTTTAAAGAGGTATAGCCAGCACACCTCCACATGGCTTTCCTCCTGTTATCTGCTGGTCTGTGCAGCCACTTTCATTTTTAGTCAGGTTTCTTAATGAACCAGAGGTAAATAAAATAATACTTTGTAAGTCATTGCCCAATGTCAGTTATGTTGATTGATGGGTGATAATATCTTCGAGGTACTTAGTCATTATAAATTGTATGTGAGTGCACAACTAGCCAGAAGAGAGGGGCACTCGTTAAGCAGTCACAAAAGGGCCAGCAAAAATCTCAGCCTTGACCCAAGTGCAGCTGGCCAGCTAGTGTTCTCACAGCCCTGAATGTGCCACATCCTACCCAGCAAACAGCCTAAAAAACAGTAGGAGAAAGCATTTGGAGGAGGCATTAAGTCCCTTGCAGACCTGTTCCACATTTTATTGTGCTTCACCTTCCTACCTGGAAGGAGTTTGTAGCAAAGTGGGTGCTGGTCTCTTCTCCTGAGTAATAAGCAATAAGGCAAGAGTAAATGACTTAAAATTGCACCAGGGGAGGTTTAGATTGGATGCTTGGAAAAATTTCTTCAGGAAAGGGATTGTCACTCATTGGAATGGGCTGCCCAATGAAGTGGTTAAGTCTTCATTCTTGGAAGTATTTAAAAGACATGTAGATGTGGTACTCAGGGACATGGTTTGGTGGCATTGGCAGTGTGAGGTCAATGGTTGGACTCAGTGATCTTAGAGATCTTTTCTAGCCTTAACAATTCTATCTCCCAGGGCATGCCAGGCCCTACACAAAGCAGGGAGTCCTTTGCACTGCACTGCACGTGCCAAGGGATCAGCATGTGGTGAGATAGGTGGTGGCTGCACTCAACCACTATGCTTGACATGTAAAAGTGACCTCAGCATGGCGGGTTTGTATTCCAGGCACAAAACCAGTATGTGGACCTTGGAAATGTTCTAGTTGGTGATCAAAAAAGCTACAGCATTGTACTGCTAAATGATGGGATCTGTACTCTGAATTACATCCTCATTGTGGAGCAACTCTTCACAGGGCCCCATGACCCTGAGGAGGTCTGCAGCGATCTACTGGGTACTGTAAAGGAATTAACATGGGACAGGACCTTAGTTTTCCCCTCTTTTCTCCAAAACCAATCTAGAATTAACTTAGAGGTTGGACTGCTTTTTGGTTGGCTTGCACTGATTCTCTCAAACCTTAAGTTGTCTGCCCCTTTGCATAGGACATGACTTTTCTATCTTGCTGGAAAAAGCATTAACCAGAGTCTGACAATTGAAGTTAGACCAATCTGGACCTTGAAATAAGATACAATTTCCCAGAAGAGGAGGAAGTTAAATAAAGGACCTTAGCAGAAGAAATATTGGAGCTCAGCTCTTAGCTGCCTTTCTAGAGGACCTCCAGTTGGGAAGTTCCCTGCTCTCTGCTGGCCAGAGGCAATCTGGGTACTCCAATGAGCTGCCTACAGTTGTAGTCTGGGAATCCCAAATTCAGCAATTGAAGCTAATCCTAACTATTAGGCAAGGGGTGGCAGTGGCTAGAGTGCAGGTAGACTTAGTGATCTGTGTGCCACAACATGTGTGGTGTAAGAGACAGTAATGCCAAGAGCTCATACCACCTCTTGTATCCTACAGCTCTAGAGCTGGAACACTCCAGGGGAACAATTCCTGCAAGATCAAAAGCTTTTGTACGAGTAAAAGTAAGGCCAGCCCGTCGGCTGCGTTACACCTGGAGAATCAGATATGATAATTGCACACCCAGAGGTGAGATGGAAGTTTTGGGGTGTTCAGAGATGGGGGACAGTGTTTGTGAAAGAAGAGACTAGCAAGACAAGGAGTTTTGAGCTTGGAAGGTGAAAAATGTTATGCCATATGAATGAAAGGGGAACACAAGATATAAATAACTCTTTATGATTTTTCAGTGTGAAAACAAAGGGGCACTTCATAAAATGTTTAGGCTGTAGATTTAAATCAAAAAAGGTTTTTCTTACGTAGAGCAAAACTAAATTGTATAAAGGCACTGTTGAAAAGGATCACATTCATAGTCTTTTGGTGATGTCTAAATGTAGAAGACAAGGTACAACTAGAAGTCAGTGGTTTAGGGGTTTTGAGAAGCTGCCAAACAAAAGATTATGTACAATGCCCATTCTTTTGTTGTTCTCTTTCCTCTCTGCTGCTGTCAAAATGACCCAGGCAGCAGCCCCTTAATGGTACATGACTACTTCTTGGTGTTTCTTTCTCTGCCAAGCTGCAGGTCTTGCAAAGTCAAAAGAGAAGAAGCAGTTCCTCTGCTGCATTGCAGTAACAGGCGTGTACCCAACCTTGTGCATCACAGACGCTTGTACAATAGGGACGGCCCGTGGAAACAGCAAGATGCACATCTGGAAGCTCTTCTCCTTGGACACACTGAATGAATACTTGGCGCGAGACCCAACTCCTGGCGAGCTCACCTACAAAGTCCCCACAAGGCACAGGTGAGATGAGGAAATGGCTCAGTGGATCTTTGAGCCCCTTGCATGAGCCAGACAGAGATGCTGTGGCTTATTGGCATGTGTTGTAGCTCCTTGCTGCGTGGCACCCTCTTTTTCCATCCTAACTGCTGCAGGCAGTTGCTCACTTCCACTTCTCTGCTTAAGCTCCCTTGAAAGAAGCTACAGAAACAGAGAATAATTTAATTGCAATAGACCTCCAGAAGTCTCTGGTGTAGCCCCTTGCTCAAAGGAGGGACATATAGATCAGATTGCCTAGGGCCTTATTCAGTTCAGTGCTGAATATCTCTGAGAATGGAGAAGCCACAGCTTGTCTGAGCTCCTGTTTAACCATTAACATGGTAAAAACCTTTTTCTTAGTTCTCATCAGAATACCTTGTATTGCAACTTGTGCAGTTGCCATCCCTGACCCCTTGCTTCATAAGGCTGAACAAATCCAGGTCCCTTTGCCCATCTTTGTAATCATAGAATGGTTTGGATTGGAAGGGACCTTAAACATCATCTAGTTCCTACCCTTCTGCCATGGGCAGGGATGCCTTCCACTAGACCAAGTTGCTCAGAGCCCCATCCAGCTTGGCCAGTGTGCTCCAGCTCTTAGCCATTTTAGTGGCCCTCCATTGGACCTGCTCCAGTATGTCAGTGACTTCCTTATACTGGGGAGCTAAAGAGAAACTTCAGGCTAAGCAGGACTCTCTTATATCACTCACTCTCATTAGACATACATAAAAGATTTTGAAAAGAAAATCGGGTCTGCCTTATGCCCAGTATCCTTTCTCTCAAAAGGGTCAAGAACATAAAGTCAGACAAGAATTATAAGACAGCCCATGTGGAATGACCTTTACCCTGTCATACCCTGATGACCCTTCCTCCTGTTTCAGTTTAATATCTTCTTTCTCTCCTATGACCAGCACATGCTTGATCCCTCCAGTGTATACCCCTCTCCTGCTGGATTTTGACTTTGGGTCTGCCCCAGTAGGCTCAAAGCCTACCGTTGTGATGCTTCTGCTGGAGAACAAGGGTGTGGTACCTGTGGACTGGTAAGCAGTGCTCGCTGGAGCTCAGCCTTCTTTTGGGGGGTCTGGAAGTGCTCAAAGGGCTGTGAGAACTTTGCAGATTAATAGAGTGGGCTTTGTAGGGACAGCTGCAGCTGTTGATGAGTCTAGGCGGGGAAGCAGGGAGATGCAGATCACACCTGATGAAATGTGATGTGTCTGCCAGCTGGGCTGAGCCCGTTTGGATGGGATATGCTGACCATAGCCCTGGGGAAGTTGCATATCCTTGTTGCTGACCAGCTGATTGGTTCCCTAGGGCCTTCTTGTTTCCTTCTGATCAGAAGATGGACATAGAGCGCTGGGCAGAAGATGTTGACTTTACCCCCCAGGAGCTGCACCAGATGAGAATTCAGGATAACCAGCTCTTCAGTGTTTCCCCAAAGTCAGGAACACTTCTTCCAGGGCAGGAGAAATCTGTCCGGCTTTCACACAGGTGATGACAAGCACCTGTTCTTCAGAGCTTCATGCTGTGTGCCAGAACAACACGTGCCATCAGTCTGAGTTTTCATGCCAGTTTCCTTCCTCATCACAAGTTCCTCAGCAGAGGCTAGACAAGTAAAAAGTTCCTGAGCATGTCCAGTTTCTGGACCCCACAGAGCTGATCTTGCTCAGGAGAATGTTTTAATGCCCTTCAGCACTGCAGAGCAAAAGGCATTTAGTGTGACATGCTGGGGACACTGGTCTGCCTTGACCTGACAGTTGAGGAGATGAACAAGATGCTGCACTTCCTGTGCTTTTGATTATGTAATGATATTCTATTTTTTTTTTGTCATCAGCTAGAGCTGCTAGCCCTTGCATGCCTGTAGAAGGTGTGAAGAAAGCTGAATGCTTCCCCTATCAAAGCAGATCATATCTGAGAAGTTCTGGCATTTTGTTGACCTAAGAACTTGTGTCCCTAAATAGGTGTATGAGTAAAATCAACATTGTATCACTCATTCCCACCCAAACACCACGGGGTTCCCCCCCACCTCCCCGCGGCCCTTACGCAGCAGTGACTCTTTAGCTGGGAAGTGAATTGTCTCTAATGTCCTGTGTGACTCTGCTCTATTATCCTGGGCACAAGGTTGATTTCCACTGTTTTCCTCTCTCTCCTCTTTCACTGCTAGACATGATTTCATTGGCACTGATCGCCTCCCTGTCCTGCTGAAGATTTCTTATGGCCATGAGATTCTGGTAAGATAGCAGGTGTCTCTTCCTTCCATTTGCTGAACAACAGCAGGTAGGAAATGAATTAATAGGTGTTTTCCCCAGAATCTGCATAGTGTACAGAGGGCTGTGGCCTTCCCCTGGAATTTGCACTAGCCAGTCAGTAAGAGAGGGCCAAGCAGAGACATAAAAATGTTCTGACAAACTTGTGGTTCCAGCAGAGGGTGATGTGGGCAGTGCACTGGCAGAATGGCCCTTGGATGTTGCATCTGCTGGATTCTTCATCAAGAGTACTATTATTTATTTGTTATTACCTTTGTATTTATTAATGGTGTTAGTGCAGAATTGCTTTTTCCTTCAAGACAACGCCAAGTCCAAAACAGCCTTCCCAGGTTTTATGGTCCCTGCATGTTTTCCACACTCTGGTGTAACTTATGGTCAGGATTCCTGTGCATGCCTCCCCTCATTTCATCTGCCTCACTCTGAGTTGTTTCATGCAGTTCCTGGAGTTCAGATCTGCAGTCCATCCTGCTTCTCTCCTGCTTTCCTGAATCTCTCCATCTTGTCAACCCTCCATACTCTACAACCCCCCCGGAATGTGCTTTTCTCCACATATACCACCATCACCTGCTGTGATGGTAGTTTGGGAATGCACAGGGTGGTAGAGCGTCCTCCACCTCTGGGGTTACAGGGTTAGCTCCTTCCCTAAGCCCAGAAGATACTGGGTTCCTGGTTGGCTGCAGCCTTTGTCCACCCACTTATTTCTCCTACCAATGATGGAGAAGATTCTTACTCATTCTTCCTTCTTGGCTGCTTTCTAAGGCATCCCAGAGCTGATCTGTGGTGTATTTTCCCTGAGCATCTCCTCAGGCTTGGAACTAATTTCTCTCTCCCCCTCTCTCAAACTGTCAGTTAGAGTCAGTCACCTTGTGCTCTGCCAGGCTCCACTCATGCCCGGCTGAGCCTTCCTGTCTGTCTCTGAAGTTTCCTATGAGACCATTGTGTTCACATATCTCTTTTATTTTTCTTTTCTTTCAGGACTGTTGTCAGCTGAAAATCCAACCCTTTGACCAAGCTGTTCAAACAGTGGCTTAACTGTGCCTTCCCTCAAAGCCCTTGGACAGGCTCCCTGTGCTCTGCCTGCCTGGCACAGTCCTGAGAGTGACTGTGAGCCTGTCACCAGTTGGCCAGTGAGGGAAGAGGCTCTGGAGCACCAGAAGCCTATAGGGCATACATCCTCTCTGCCATATAGCCAGTGGCTTTGGTGGCTACCAGAGGCCACCACCCTCTGTCATGCTGTCCCTGCAGAAAGGGCTAGAAAAGCGTGGGATACCCTGGGGATGAAAAGATCCCTTGGTGCATTTGAGCTCTGGCAATAGGAGCTGTAGAAACCAGTCCAGAGACATGGAGCAGTGCAGGTGGTTGCAACCTGCAGAGATGCAGTGCCACTACTGAACTGCTGATATCAGAAAGTAGGAATGGGAGAACTTCTTCTGCAAAGAAGGCAGCTGAGGGACTGAACGCAGTGTGCCTGCTTTCCTTCCATCATGGCATGAAGTGCACAGAGTTTCCAGCTCCTGGGGCAGAAACTGCCCTAAATATCCTCATATTCCAGGGCTGAGTAAATCCTCACCTGTGATTCTGGTTAAATGTGCAGAGCATATGCTAACCTTAAGCATATGTTAACCTTGAGCAAATGCTGTAGTGTCACCCCAAAAGTTAAGCTTTGGAAATTTCCGAAAGCAACAACAAACAGAGGAGGAGCCCATTGGGCTGGGGTATTGCTTGGTTACTCTGTCAAATTCCAAATTATTTGGCTTCAGAGCTGTGTGGTTAGCCACCTACAAGCCAATGCCTGTTTTTCCTTTGGGTTTGAATTCACTTCTGTGATGACTTTACCTACATGGATAGATTTTGACCTCCTGCTCCTCTGTTTCCCCAACTTAATTTTCAGGAGAAGCTTCTTCTCTCTTCCTCATTCAGTGGCCAACTTTTAGTCCTCTGGTGATTTATAGGTACGCTGAAGGACCCAAACTAATTTCCTATTGGCAATTTTTCCTGGCTGTACAAGGAGACATATGTGTGTTTCCAATTCCTTGTGCAGCAGGGAAACAAGGCCTCCCACTGCCTAATGCTTTCACAGATTGTCCTTGCCTCTTCACCTGTAAGACTTCCTGTTCTCAGAGCTCTGAGATTGTTTGGCCAGGCAGAATTTGCAGCCCCCAGCAGTTTTAGTAGGAAAAGCCCAGCCAGCTGCATGTGTTGCAGGCTGAGGTAGGTTGGTTCACAGACCTCCCTGGAGAGAAGGGCTAGATTCCAAGGAGAATCCCTGAGCACACAGGTTTTATAAACTGCGAGTGTTTGCACTTCACTTCATAGCTGCTAGTTTGGTACTGTGAGATGTTATCACCTGCAGCATGTGTTCTCCCAGCAGCTCTCCTCCCTGGGGAATCTGGCATCCCCTGGCATCCGTCTTATGATCTTAGTTCTTCACTGTGGGATGAAGTCTATGCACTCTAGAAGGAGAATTGATTGCAGCAAGTCTTCACTTTGCTCCATTTGTCTCTGTTTAACTGATAATCCTCTAAATGTCATATCCTGTCTCAAATGGAAACTGATGACAGTTTTTCCTGAGCAGTTCTGGTCTGTTGGAACGCAAGGTGGCTTTTTGTTCGAAGTTATGTAAATGAATGTTTTACTTCCAAAGCTCAGGGAGGTTCCTATCCCTTTTTCCCTTGAAGTTTGAAAGCAAAGCTTTTGTCTTTCTCCTACTTTCACTTCATCTGGCAAGCTGTGGTTCTCAGGAGGCTGAACACTTATGTAGTGCTTTGAAAAGATCCCATGGGGGACCTTGCTAACTTTGTATTTCTAGTTCTTCCTCCCTCTGCATTTTGCTTATAGATCTGAACTGGAATGGGTTTTTTAAAAGGAGTTGTCATTCTCTGCTCTTTTTTTAAGCAGCTGATACAATATCTCTTGCAGGTGTCAATCTTTGCAAATATTCTCTTTGTCTTTTACACATCTATTTGAAAAATAGCCATGCTTCAGACTTAACTTAATGTGAAGTGCAGCAACTTGACTCCTGTTGGCCCATGCAGAGACATTACTATGGGTATCCTGGTATTACCAATTAAAGCTTGTAACTGTGTGGCCTTCCATTTGCAAAGTACTTCAGAGTCCTTGTGCAGTTGTTAGTGATGGGCCCAAGGCCCTGGAGGACGTGACTGCATTTCTTCCCACTGCAGCTGACCTTCAGCGGGGTGACAGTGGAACACAACCAGCGGTACGTTCACTTCGCATCCACGAAGCACGTCTTCGCACCCATTGCTGTGGGACGCTCCCAGCCCCCCACACAGGTGAGCATTGGAGCCAAAGCCAGCAGCAAATCTAGGGAAGGAGCTGGTACTACTGTGTCCCACGGACAGGCAGTGTCCGAGGCATTTCTCAGAAAATGGTGAAGCATCACGGGAGAACTCTGAGGATAGTTCTAGGCAGAGTTTGGAAATAGCTGCTGGGACAGCAACAGGGGAAGTACTTCTCACCATCTGCAGTTTGACAAGATTTGGTGTTCACTCTTTAATCAGAATGCTTATAAGGCATGTTGGGCTGTTCACTTGCTCTCTTGCATTATAGCTGAGTGAAAGCTTGCCTAGATGCTCCAAGTACTCTGGAAATAAACCCTAATTATTTTTTTAGTAAATTAATTTAACTTCCTTAAACACTTATTCAGCAAAAAAGCAGCTTTGATTCTGTTCTGCCTAATTTACTTGGAAAATGAACAAGTCTGAATTGAATTAAGAGCACTTTAATACAAGTGCTTTTGCATTTTAGGTGATCTGCTTTACAATGTTCCCTTTAGCTAATCTGTATTAATTTTTCCCTAGTGTGAATTGGCAGGACACCATTTGGAGAGGCACTTTGGTTATCAATGTACATGTGTGGTGATAAACCTTCAGCACAGCTGCCTATCAGAGCCTCGGTGTTAAATCTTGACACTATGAGGTCTTCTCATTCTTAGGAGATAAGCTGATGAATTAAATATTAATGCTTATCAGCGTCCCCTGGGGAGGTGTTAACTAGTTTAACTTGTACCTGGTATAAAAAGCACTGCTCTTTCTGACTCACTTCAGATTTATAAACTCTACAATGGTGGCTCCATGCCCGTGACGTTTGAGGTTCAGCTGGACAACATTGTGAAGATACAGGAGAAGAATTTTCAGCATCCTGTGTTTGCCTGCCTAACTCCTAGAGGAGAAATCCCCCCTGGTGAATCAGGGCACATTGGGTGGATCTTCTCACCACTGGAAGCTAAAACATACACAGTAAGAGCCTCCTCCTGACTGAAAGAAACAGATTCTGTTGTTGACCTAAAATTCTTGAGGTTTCTTTATGGTGGTTGTAATGTAATGCTACAGCTGAATTGAGCCCTATGCCTCCAAGAAGCAGAGTCTTGAGAGCAAATGAGTGGCTGGTCTGGAAATGGAGCAGATAAATTTGTCTCATAAGTTTTTCCTTCCCAAGAAGAGATATCTTCCACAACCAGAGTCATCCCAGTATATATTTTCCAAGGTGCAAACAGTAACTGGGGATATCAGTAGTATCTGTTCAGATTTGTGGTTCATTGTTGGCCTCCAAAAATTCCCACCAAAGAGACTGAAGTCAGTGTCTTCCATCATTGCAGTGTATGCTGCTGCAAACTTCTAAAAACAGTCTTCCCAAAGACCTCTGTCCTGGGCTGCAGCAGGCAGGCAAGGCCAGAGCTCTAGCACTGCTTGTTGCTTCAGTCTGTGGTGAATGCATGGATAAATAAATAAATTTAACTTTAAAACTCCAGCCTTTGCTCCACGATGTAGTCTCCATCCATCTCATACTGTAACTGGCTAATTGACTACTTAACCAGCTTTGCTGGGCTAGCAGGAAAGGCCAAGGCCTGAAAGAGCAAGAGACTGGATTTGTCTTTATCCATCACGGGGTGTATTTAGACCAGGCCATTAGCAAGTATGCTAGCTTATTGCACATCTCTCCCAAATATGACTCTGGACTTAAAACTTTTGTCTTGTCCGAGACAGGTTGATGTTCTCATCCAAATCCTGGAGGGTGACTCGACCCAGATTACTTTCCAGGGAGTAGGCTACAATCCAAATATTGTAGAAGAGGCTGCCACATCCAGACAATTTTTTTGTTCTGCACTCATTCCAGGTTCTGCCAAGCTAACTATGCCTGGGCAGGTAAGTTCAAGTGTGGGATATGAGCAATATGACCAGTCCAGAAATGTGTGAGAGACTGAGATATACAAGTGGCCCCATCTTGCAGTAGTCTGTGTTGCAGGAGAGTTCATTTGCCTTGAGACAGAACAAGACCTTTCCCTTCCAGCAGGTGGTCTAGAGCCTAACTCATGGATGCTGAAAGGTGTCTTCCTTCCAGCTTGTCACTTCCATAGCCATTAGAACAAAAACGGGTTTGGGTTTGTTATGTATTTTTTTCTTAGAAATTACCTTCCATCACAGCTGCTTTTCTTCTGTGCAGCTACAACACCTTTTTCTTTCCTAAATCATTCTCAAAAAGACCGTTATACTCCTGCTGTGCTCTGTCAGGGCTTGGCTGCCACCATTTCCCAGCCAAACTCAGGTGATTCATAACCTGAATGCTGACCTGCAGGGTGGTCACCTTATTCAGGCCTATGCAGAGGAATGCACTTGTTTGACCTGCTGCTGGCTCAGCAGGAGCTTGTCTGTCCTGGCTGGAGCTGGCCTGCCAGCCTGGACAGTCTGTTGTTAAACTCACCCACAGATCCAAGCACAGTGAATGAGCATTTCACAGAAGCAGCAGAGGCTTTCTCCTGCCAGGTAAAGGATTCAACCGATGTGACATTAGCATGCCTTCCTTGGAGCCAGCCACAGCTCCATGTGCTCTCTTGCTTCCAGCAGGGCAATTATATTCCTAAGAGAAGATAATTGAAAACTGCCTCAGTCTGACAATGAAGATGGCATTCTGCAAGGCTCTGTTGTCTGAAATCAAGTTTCTTTCTCTAATGATAACTGTACTTAATTAGAGATTGCATTGTGCCTGGAGAATGGGACAAACTGGTAGCATACTAGTAGCAAGGTGTATTAGGGTTTGATTTCCTAAACCTCACAGTCAGATTGATAGGGATTTTGCACAAGTACACACCTCGTGTTTCTCACTGAAGAACTGGAAAAGAACTGGACTGCAAGTGCTGCAGAGAGAATTGGGATGTTACTGGTCCTCTGTGCTCCTGAGATCCTCTCCTGTCCAGCACCAGTGTTATGTCATATTCATTGCTCACTCAATCCCCCTGCAGCCCAGCTGGCCTTCTGATGTGAAGTCACTGTAACGAGAGCAAACTTGAGAGAATTGTTACACTCTCTCAAGCTGCTAGATTAAAGATGCCTGGTTAATATTATCTGTGAATTGCTGGATTAAAAATGAGTGTGACTTAGAGATGACTATATGACTCCCCTTCCTCAATGGCTAGGCCCCATCTTCCTTCCCTGTTGTTCCTTCTGATTTTTCCTTGCTTCCTGCAGGCAGCCACCTTGTCCCATCACAGGATTTGCCTTGGAAATATCCCAGACTGCACCAAAGCATGTCGACTTGTCTTTCTCAACAACATCTCGAAGACCAAGGCAGTGGTGTTTACCTGGCAGATGAACTGTAAGGAAATGGTGAGTCCTCTTTGATCTACACCTTCCTGCCCATCTCTATTATGCCATGGAAGGACCTTACAGCTCCATTTTCAACAAGACACTCAGTTCCAGGGAATTGGCTTTCTACTAGGTGATGAAAGGAAAAGTGAAGGCAAGGGTTAGGACAGGAGGAACAACAGGAATTCAGAAGGGAAATCCAAAGACTTTGGTGAGGTTTTATGAAGCTGGAACTTCAAAATGTGATAATAAACCTCAGGTCTCTGTCTGCCAGCAAAGGCCATGTTCTTAGAATATATCAACTGCATCTCTCTCATGCCATATACCTTTGAGGAGAGGTGTGTTTCCTGCGAAGAGAAAGCACACAGGAAGGTCCCAGGACAGTGAAAATAGCTCCTCTGTTTTGTTTTTTTTTTTTTTTTTTTTTTTTTTTTTTTTTTTTTTTTTTTTTTTTCCCATTTTTTATTTAATTTTGTTCTCCTCCTCCCACCCTTCACCCAGGTGTTGGAGATTGTTCCAGAGTCGGGGGTTGCGCAGCCTGGAGAGAGTATCCCTTGCTTCATCACACTGCAACCTACAAGGAATCCCTACTTCTGCAGAATAAATCTGGTGTGTGAGGTAAGACCCAAGAGGTACCTGTGTATTGCCATGACCTGGGAATATTGTTGTGGTTCCCAAATGGCTGACCCCAGCAGTGAGCTGCCTGCTGCTTCCAGCTGAAGGAATCCTTCTTTGATACACACTTCTCACTCCTGAAGACACCTTGCTTCATCCTTCCTGATGCTTTAAGCATCTGTCTGTGTGTGTGGTTCACTAGATGAAGTGTAATTGTGCAATGTATAGCTTTGTGAGGGGAGCCCAGCTGCTAGAAGTGATTGTTTGAATGGGAATGGCTTTCAGTGGATGCCAAAGACTTGATATCTGTAAAAAACAAGTCTTGCTGCTTTAGTATTATTGGGGGCACAGATCAGCAGTAGTGTCCCCTCAACACTTTCCAGGTTTTCTTTGGCAAGAGAGTATATAATCTCTGTCTGAGACTTAAAATACTACTATTTTTATCTCTTTCTGTCACTGGAATATGTGGAAAGCAAGTGGGTTTCTTCCTGGCACCTCCTGAAGGGGAGAAACAGGCATGGATCAAACCACAGACTGTTATTTGCAACTCTTTTCTAGCGCTGCTCCCTTGAGTTATGGTTTGTTTCCTAGGTGTACATCCAGGAGTCCCTGGTTCAGTACGAGCGGGACCTGCGCGAGTGGGAAAAGGAGAAGGAGCGGCAGGCTGTGGAATTCACCATCACAGAGAAGGACCTTGAGCCCAAGAAGAAGCTAACTTCAGTGGTAAGAGCTCTCAAAACCTTGCACCAGCTTAGCTTGGCTCAAGAAACAGCAGCCAGTGTCGACAAGGAGCATTCTTTAGGAAAACCTAGGCAGTTGTCAAGAGGACATGAGACTCTGATCTGCTAAACACTTCAAAGCTGATCTGTGGTTAGAGGAAAATTAGATCTTGTTTTCTAGCCAGAATCATCTTACAAACTCTGAAATTTCTAGTGACCATCTGAAATTTGGAAGTGCATGAGAAGCCTTAGGAAAAACAAAGCCAGTGGCTCTGGAAACCAGTGTTTGGATTTTTAACCATGAATAAACACTGGAGGAGAAATGTGTAGCCACCAGTAAGAATGTGGTCTGAGTGAAGAATGGAGGATGAGATCATTGACTCTCAGCTGGCACAAAGTTTAAAAAAAATCCTAATGTCTTGTTCTGTTCTGTATCTTCCCCACGTGGTAATTCTTCTTTCCCTTTTTTATTTATTTAATATTTTACTTCATTTTTCAGAGGTTATCAGATTCTGCTGAAACAGAAAGTCTTTCTAAATCCTCAGCTGTGATCAGGAAATACAAGGTAAGTCAAGCCTCTCTCACTCATGGTAGAATCAAACTGACTGCTTTAGAAAAGAGGCAAATGCTGGATATCACAGTGTGGGAGTCTGGACAGAGAGCACAGCAGGATTTGTAGCTTCAAGGCTTTGGGAGACAGACTGTTTGGAGGAGGCAGAAGAATCACACTGTCTGGCTGTGTTCTCTGGCCAGTAACTTTCCAGCTGAGGTGAATGGGAACTGAAATTGGCATCAAACATTCACCCATGACTGGAGAAAGGAGGAAAGGTTTCAAATAAGCAGAAAAAATGCACACAGACAGGACAATTGGTACCTGTACTGGTTTTATTTTGGGGCCACAGTGGAATGTGTGCCACAGCAGAAAGCAGCAGGACCCTGGCAGAACATGGTGCAGACTTTGCCCTCACCTCAAGAGGAGCTGTGCTCTGCTCCTCAGGAGAAGCTGCAGAAGGGAACTGCCTTGGTTTAAATACACAGAAAGCTTTAAAGCTCAGTTTGCCTGGTTCATCAGTTTCCACTCAAGTGCACAACTGTATGCACTGCTGTAAATCAGCTTTTCCATAAGTTGTGGGAAGGTGTGAAAGAAGGTCCCAGTGAGTGCTCTGCAGAGCTACCTGGGCCCAAAGGAAGAGCCAGCAGTGGCCTATGGCCATCAGCAGGATGTGCTGTGGGAATGACAGGGCTCAAAGCTAGCCCAAGATGTGGAAACATTTAGGGGAGCTGTGGGGAGGCTGGGCCTGAGAGGACTGAGGCAACAAGGAGATGGAGCTTGTTAGATCAGAAATGCCACTGCAGTGAGGCTGTGGCAGTGCTCCTGAGACCCCATGAGTGCCTTTGCATGCTTTGCACTGTTCTGTGTGAAGGAATCAGCCCAGGGCAACTCTAGCTTGGAGTTTTCCCTGTGCTGTGTGGTGTGATCGGGGATGCAGGTCAAAGCATTTCCTGGATGAGCATAAGGATGGCTGCAGAAAGGTAAAAACCAGTTTCATTTAGTCCTCTCGGGTTTTAACCTCTAGTGATAATTTGGAGCCTGCTGTGTCTGTGTAAGGAGCAGTGCAGACCTCTAACCTCATTTCCAGAGGCAGGACAGCTGTGTCCCAAAGATCACTGAAGTCCTGCAGTTCCTGAGGATTTCTCCAGTTCTCTGTGGTGTACTTCTGGCCCAGGCATCCTGCCTGCTGCTCTAAGAAACCCCCAACCTGACTGCTGGTAATGCAACCCCAAGTTTACCCACGTAGTGTGGCTGGAGTCAGTTCCTGGTTTCCCTTCAGGTTTGGAGGAGGACAGTTTCCCCATGCATTCCATCCATGTATGTCACTTCTCCTGCAGCACTCCCAGTGTGCTTGCAAGAGCTTCCACAGTGATGGATTGGAGAACAACAGCCCCGAGTACCTTAGGGAGACCCTGAAACCCTGTTGACACTTGGGGCTGGCACACTGGTCAGTGAGAAGGGAGCAGACCTGACTTCCACTGTGGCTGCTCATGCCTGTTATCAGTAGGGCAGTGCTAAGATCATTTTGACACGCAGGACCTGGTGGCTCTGGTTGCTGGGCTTTCAGCTCTCATGCCTGTGCTCAAACCTACACCAGCCTACTTGTGGTGAGAGGACCAACTATATGCCTGCCATTTCTTTCTCTCCAACAGACATTACCGCCTATTAAAAGCCACCCTCCATCCAGTCAGCCACCTGGACACACTGAGAGGGACAAGGACGCCAGCCAGGTGTGGGTCAAACCAGAGCCTCCCACGCCCATGTCCTTACACCTTGATGTGTCAGCCAGGTCCTATGCTATTGAGGACTTTCTCAGCAACTTCGCCTTGGATTTTCCCAGATTCTTCTTGTCCCGGTAAGAGATAGAGTTTTTTGGATTGGCAGCTTCATCTGAGCCAGGGCTGCCCATGCTCTGATATGCACTGAACTTGGTGCTCTACTCTGCTCCTCTCCAGTGCCTCAGTATTGAGTAAGAGGTCCCCAGCATTAGCTGACATGATCTGTTTCTCTCCCCATCTCAACTGTCAGAGCTCAGTGTTCCTCTTTTATACAGTGTCCCTGCTCCTGTCAGAAATATGACAGCTCCCTCCCCTCCCCTGCTTGCCTGACGTCTGCTGCAGTGCTAGGAGGGTGCTGGTCTTTGAGAGTTTGGTTCTGTAGTGCTGTCACTGATGGAACAACTCCTTTCTCAGCCCTTTCAGCACCCAGCCCTCAGAAAGCAAATTGGTGGATGGAAGTAGGCACAGAAACAAGATGGACACGGAGAGCAAACGGCTGTCCCTGGCTGCTGCTTCTAAACAAGAAATGGAGGTGGTGACTGACATACTCACAGGTGTCATCAGGTGTGTGTCCCTTCACCCTCACATGGTTTGGAGCCCCTGTACTCCAGAGAGTGATTGCAGCATGGTCAGCCCTCTGCTAATCCTGAAGGAATCTGTGCACTCTTGTTGCCAGAATGGGGCATCCACCTGCAAAAAGCTGTCTTGCAGACTATGAGCTCAGACCCTGGAGTGACAGCCAAGGCAGGGGTTTCCCCCCCAGCCAGGGGCTGAGCCCATTTTTTCAGTGTTCTCAGGAACCAGGGAACTCTACCTACTGTGATCTTGGGAACAGGCTGCATTGGGGTACACGTATTTGGTTTGTGAGCTGTGCAAGTGTAAAGAGCCAGCACTGGGGAAACAGAGTAGTTTAGCTGACTCAAGCCCTCTTGCTGCTTCCCTTAGGCCCAGAAAGCAAGAAGGTACAGACTAAACACTGACATCAGTCAGTGATTTCCTCTGATTTGTGGTGTCTTGTAATAATCCTCTGGGTCATACAGAAAGCCAGTTTGCTGGAACTTATCCTTTATTTTCCTCTTCCTAGAAGCCTCTTGGAGGATGGCCACTTCCAGAAGTCAGTGAGAAAAATCGAAGATGAGCCTATTCCATATTTCTCCCAGTTCCGGTGTGCAAAATTAGTAGAGCTCCAGGGCAGTAGACAGGGCTCCACCATCCCCTCCAGGGCCTCTGCTTCAGATCTTGACCTTGCGAAGGATGGAGAGCAGAAAGAAATGAGTCAGGAAACCTCTCCCAGTGATTTGCTGGAGTCTTGCGAAGCTTTACACCATAAGCAGTCGATGGTAAAGAAGATAATAAATAGGTGAGGAAGAGCTCACACGTAAAAGCCAAGAGCTGCACAGTCAAGAGAGCCATGGCAGCACACTGCCTAGCCAGAAATCCATTTCTCATTCAGCCCTGCAGCATTTCTGCTGGTGTATTATGTGTTGTCTGAGTGGAAGTCGATGCTAGCCCACCAAGCCACCCTCTCCCAAATGTGGGTAGAGAAGGTTTACTGTGTCTGGGGTTGAGCTGTGGGCAATGCCAGGATGCTGGTAGTGAATGGTGTTCACTTTACTCTCAGGCAGTCCAGGCCATATTAGACATTAGGATGCAGTATGTGCTTACCTTACCTTTTATTTTCACTGCAGTATCCCATCACCTTGCATTTGCTGTGGCTGCTCCCTTGTACACTGCTACAAGCTACAAGCATTATTCACTATTAGCAGCTTGGAGGGAGAAGGCAGTAAAACTATAGTAACCTAGCTTTGTCTAAGGTCAGGGCCTGACACCATCTGGTGACAGTTCTGGGACAAGGGTCAGCAGCCCATTGTTCAAGTATGTGGTTCATTGGTCTCAGCGTGTAGGAAACAGTGTGTGCTCCACTGCTGTGCCTGATGATTCCTGGCAGGAGTCACGGCAAGCAGCCTGCCTTATCTGCTTTCTGATAGCTGTCCTCTCCTGTTCTTCTGTCCTTCTAGTCAGCCAGCTGTTGGGAACCTTGTGGAGCTGCTGCTGGAAAACACCCTGCAGAATATCCTGATCGAAGCCAGTCGTGGGGAGGTGGTGCTGACGGCCCGGCCCAGGGTCATTACTCTACCCTCCAACACCTCCCAAAGGTAGCAGAGTGTATCTGTGCTTGGTGGGGGACAGGACCTGTCCTTAACATGTCAGGCTGAAGCACAGCCCATTTTCTAGACCATGTGGGTTAGCTGACTCCAATGCCAAGGTTTCCTGTGCAAAACGAAGAATCCACTCCCAAAGTCTCTCCCCCTCTTGGCTTGTCCTGAGCCACAGGGCAGAGGTGGTAACAGTACAGCCTTTCTGTGGACCTGAGACCCTCATACAGCTCTGGGGCAGGGCCCTGTGGGTGAATGGTTGGCCTGAGGCACTGGAGAGCCTAGCAGAAGGATGGTCCTTTGGGAAAAGGTCAAGGAGCAGGCAGCACAGCCTCTGACAGCAGAAAGGGAGCAAAGCTTTCATAGTCCAAGGGGGTGTGGGATCTAGTTAGGTTGAGGGAATGGGCACTGGTGGGGAAAGTAGATTGGGACATGAGTGAAAAGCATAAGGGTTTGCCCTAGCTTGGGCAGAAGTGCAGAGAGATGGGGTTGAGAGTTAATGGAAGAGGGTTGTTGGATGTAGATGTAATCTCCAGAGCTGCCATCTCTTCTTCAGATTCACCAGCTCAGCACCCCCGCCCTCCAGAGCGTAGCTGCTGGTACTGTGCTGCTTAAGCCCCTCGAGCACATCAGCTCTCTCCCTTCTTCATCCCTGTGATGTCCAGAGCAACTCGGACCCTCCCACACCCTGACCTCAGCTCAGCATGCTGGCTTTCTCTGAGGAGGTACCTCCTGATTATGTCCTCAGCACCGATTTGGATCCTCTGACAACTCCACGCAGAGTTCATGAGATCTCTCCTTTCTGTGGCTGGCCACATCATCGGAGAAGAACTCTGTGCTAGAGGGAGCACATGGACAACCACTATGACAATTCCCACTGTCCTCAGTCTGCGGCGGCTGAGAGGAGTGGAATCTGCTTTGAAATGTAGCTGAGAAAGGACTGACACCTGGGCAATGAGGTGATGGGATCAGCAGGATGCAGGTACTGAATCCTCCTCCCCTCCTTGCTCCAGTGGAGACTGCAGGTTCTGAGGGGGCAGCTGCAGCACAATCAGTACACGTGGCAGCCCAATAAAAGCAACTTGACCTTCAGACACTGACACCGTGTGTAACATACGTAATTCATGCGTCTGGGTTTGTGAGCCCTGCACAAGGTCTTCCCCTTCCAAACTGCAAGGCTGTCACCTAGGGAAGGGGATCCTCTGAGCCTTGCCTTGGCCTGGGGAGTGCGTCAGGCTGCAAGACGTGTCACAGTGAAGGAGCATGTTTGTCACAGCCGGGAGGTGGCAGCGTGAGTTGTGAGAAATCCCAGTGGCCAGCGCAGAACAGGCTGGTGCTGTGCTCCAGCTGCTGCTCCCAGGCGGGAGCTGCAGGATGGCTGTGCAGGCAGTGGGCTGTGTTTGCAGCATATCCCTGTTCTGCCATACCACTATGGATTCTGCAGCTTGGGGCTCATGCAGCCACCCTGCTCTGGTGAGGGTGCAGCTTTGGTGTCCCCCTCCAAACCCTCACGCCTTGTTTCCCAGTGCCAGGACCCAGCCAAGACCAGAGCTGCATGTTTTTCCCTTGCATCCTAAGAGAAGACTGTGCAAAAGGCACTGTGGAGGGCTCTTGCCCCGCTCAGCAGAGGGCAGCTGCCTGCTGTGCCTGGGGTGTTCAGCTCACCCAGCTTCACCCCAGCACTCCTCTCCGTGCAGGGGCCCTGCGTGCGTAAGCGTTACTAAGCCCCAGGGCCGAGCTGTTCCTGTTGTCAGAGATACAGCAGAGGCACTGCCAGCCCCTGAACTCAGCCTGAGTGCCTTGGGCCTTCACAGGGGTCCTGGATCCTTCTATGAGAAGTGCAAACCCTCTCCTCCCTTCCCTGTACATGCCAGGTCTCGTACATCACAGCAGACATTCTCTGTTCCTCTGGGCTTCGGCTAGTGCTGAGCAGGTAATGCAGAAGCACTTCCTTCCTCTCTCCACAGCTCAAGGCAGCAGCAGGGCCTGGCTGTTCAGTCCACTTGGACTGATTCTTCTTGGTCCAGGCTCCTCGCTAGGATGCTCTGTTGTCCCACAACAGAGTTCCCAAATGGATAGCAAAGGCAATGGCAGAAACCTCACTGTTGCCCTAAAGCAGGTTGAATCCAGCTACCCAAGGGCAGCATGGAGCAGTGAAGACAGGATCAGTCAGTTTGTCCATCCTCAGACCTGCTGTGTGATCTAGTGCTCTTTAGGCTGCATCACTGCAGCTGCACCATTGCATCTACTACCTGGAGGAGCTGACATGGGAAATGCTGTGTGTTAGTCTGGTGTAACACCCAAAAACAAATGGAGAGAGCCTGAGTACCATCAAATGTGCAGGGAATTTTTTATGCCATTGAAGGTCCTGTTCTCCCCACTTTCCTGTGCTCCCAGCCTGGACCTGGAGAGAACACAAGTCACACTATGCTTGCCTGTTGGAGCACTATTAGAGGGAAACTCACTTGTTTGATAAGCATTACTGTAGTAGGAGAGATCTCGAAGATGATGCCTTAAACAATGGGTGAGTCAGGGAAAAAGATATGAGAGTTGTTTACACCTGTGAGAGAGAAATTTGTCATCTCTGAGCTCTTTTTAGGGGCTGTGAGATGGTGGTGTGCCACCTCTGTTGTAGGTCTTCTCTGGTGCCTGTCAACCACAACCACTCTGAGTGCACTGAGCAAAGAGTGTAGCAGCTACCACACACTTTTCTTCTTTTATCTTCATCCTAAAATATAAATACACCAGGGGCAGCCTCTTTCCCAGGTTGGGGAAATTCCCAGTTCCTCTTCTCAGCTGGGAACTAGACCCTGACCCTGGTTTTGGAAAACATTTCAACGTGTGATGGAGCCATCATCTGTCCTGTTAGCAAAGAGAGATAGCAGCACTCCCAGACAGTGCTGGGGTGAGCTCTGCATCGTGTGGAGCTACAGCGTGGATGTTCTCACCCGGGGGCTTCTCTCTCACTTGGATCTTTGGGGCAATGGGGAGGTGAGGGGAGGGCAGAGATGTTCAGGGCTGGCAGGGAGGGACTTTTTCTTAGCAAGAGGTTTTGTTGGTAGCCACTGCCAAGGGCTATGAACTTGTAGGACTATAGACTCACAGCCCAGCTCAGCACCCAAAAGAGGGGAGAAGTCCTGTTTCTGCTAATGACATTTGGGGCTCAGGCAGAGGGAAGTCTGAGCTTGTTGTTCTGTCTCCCAGCGCTGGATTTGGCCCCTGCCTAACAGAGCCACATTTCTAATGCACATCTCTCCAACAGAAATACTGTAGGTACAGGTCCTGCTTCTTCCCACCGGTGTTTGGGCAGCGAAATGGGTGATGTTCCCCAGGACTGGGGCTGGTAGCCAGGCCAGGTTCCCGGCAGGTATGCAGCCAGCACGCCTGTGGCTGAGCATGAGCTTGGCAAGCTAACGGGACTGCCCCTCTCCTTGTGCGAATTACCGGGAGCACTCAGTCATCAGACAGTTAATGCACCGCACAACAGGCGCTTTCTTCTTGGCTCCTACTCCTGGCTCCCAGGGAGGGCTGAAATGGCCTTGGGGCAGGTGGGCAACAGAAGCTATCCTGAATCCCATTAAAACATTTAACACCTGCTGAATCGTGCCATTGTGTGGGAGATAAAGGGAAGGGAACAAAGCTGCTCTTGGGCTTCCCAGACAGGATGCCTGCTAGGCTTTGCTGTCCCATTGCAGCTGGGGAGCCTGAATCTCCTGCAAAGCCCCACTTGGCGGATCTCTGTGTCAGTGTGGGGAAGGCAGCAGTGTTGGGGACAAAGAATCAACCATTCCCTAGCTGGAATCAGCCCCTTCTCCCTCTGTACAGTGTATGAGGTAGGAACCTGGAAAAGTCCTGCCCTGACCAGCTTGCAGTGTCTGAAGAGCAGAAGTGTGAGGGTGATCCTTCCAAAACCCTTGGTGAAGCTGGACAGATCCTTCACCCCTGTCTCTCCATCTCCCAGACACTGGGCTTTGCCAGCTCAGCTGTGCCACTTTGGTGTTTGGGATTGGGAGCCATGCTCAGGCCAGGCCAGGGCACCTTGCTGGCTCCTGAGGGACACAAGGGGTACTCTGATGTGACCTAGTCAGTCCTCGTGGGACAGTGAGGCAGCACAAGCCCTTGGCTGCTGCAAGAGGAGGCTGAGGCTGCCTTTCCAAGGCCAGCCCCACTAAGAGCTTTGTCCCAGTGCTGCCCACCTGCCTGACAGGGAAGGGCACAAACTGGTAAATGCTGCCCCAGAGATGCCAGAACAGGTACAAGACACTCCCCAGGGTAGCAGTGCAGTGCTGGGCACTCTGCAAGCTCAAGGGACCTGCTTTGCTTGTGTTTTCTGTAAAGCAGCCCTGCAAGAACAGTATTTGCTGCTATTTAGTGAATGGTGTGGCCCTGCTCTTGCAGGAGAGAGGCTGGGGTGAAAGAGCACTTCTGACACGGCATATAGGCTTGGAGATGTCTGCTGGCACTGCAGCAGCACCTGTGGTACTTGGGGCTTCAAGGGCAGCAGCTTGGCATCACTCCAGCCAGGTCTGGGGGACCCCAGTCTGCAGAGGCAGCAGCAGGCAGGAGGGATGGAGCTTGCCTTTCAAAATCCTGAGTGGGAGAGGGTCAAGTCTCCAAGGAAGAAGAAGAATTGGGTGGCAGTGGCTGCTAAGGATCTGCCACTATCCTTTTGCATTTGGGAATCCATTCACTGCAGCCTGCAAGTACACTGCAGCTCTGGAGGGAGTGATGGTGATGGTTTCTAAAGCACACCCAGGACCAGGATTGCCGTGGGGGTTAAAGCAGCGTTGCCCCTTTCCCCACCCACAAACACACCCATCTACACAAACAAACAGGCCACTGCACTTGCACAAAGGAGCTTCTCCTGCCACCGCTGCTGCACTTCATGCTCTGTTATCCAAGGAGTTGTGGGTGCCAGAGTAACTGGGAGAGGGAGCCCAGCTCCTGCTGGCTCTGGCTGAGGTCAGCACAGGGCTGCCAGGGCTGAGCAGCGTGGCTGGGCACTGTGGGAGTGCATCCAAACTTCTCCTGCCTTCCATGAGCTCTGCTCCCAGAGCCAGCACGGGGACGTCTGCACTGGTTAACCTGCTGGGCAGTGACACAGCTGGGACACAAGGGTGCTGTGACTCTGGGATGCAGTGACCCACGGGGAAGCATGTGCACATGGAGTGAAACACATCCTGTTCCTGCTGCTGCGCTGGGACTGCTGGCTCCTGGCCTGTGTGGCCATGCAGGGAACACTCCCAAAGAGAGTGCTCCCAAAGTTGGTTTGAGCTGTGCTTTGCTGCCTAGCTCAGAAGTCTGTGGACTGCTCTAAACCATGCATGAGCATTGTGCTGGTGTGGCATGAGGAATTTCAGCATGAGTGGGGGGATTGGGGTAAGAACAAGGAAGACTTTTCTATCACTGTCACTCAGACTGCTTGGGGTAGGCATTAGATTTGCTTTTCTGCCCTGAGACTTCACAACTTCCTAACCTTTCAGCAGCCTAAAACACTGCAAGAAAGCCACTGCCATCCTAGAGCTGTCCAGGTAGGGTATCCTCACACCTGCTTCCCCTGGCCCCCTGCTCTCCTCTCGTCTCTGCTGCAAAGTGAGCCAGGCAGGTGGGTGGAAAAGTGACAGCTGGTGTTGTTCCAGTGCAGGTTAATGAATGTCTCCTCCTCTCCCCCCCACCTCCTCCTCCCCACCACCCCAGCACCCAGGCTCCTGGCTCCTATCAGCCCATCAGGCTCCCATTAACAAAGGCAGCCCTGGAGAGTTTGCATAGAGACCTGCTCTGCCTCTAATCTAGGTGGGCTAATCGCCTCCCTTGCCCAGCCTGCCTTCCCTGGGTCAATATTTGCTCTGAGCAAACACAGAGCTGTGACAGGTGTGCTGGGGAGAAGGCTCGCCGCCGCCAGCCCAGCCCTCTTGCCTGTCTCTGCTCAGTCACATCTCTCCGGCCCCCCGATCGCCGGCCAGCCAGCGCTATTTTTATCAGGACTATAAAAGCCCCATCCAGCCGGCGTCACCCTCATTTTCTGCTTGTGAGCCAGCGGGGGAAGGCGAAGCCACTTACCTGACAGCTGCCAGCGTGTCACCGGAGCCAGGTGAGCTGCTATAGCCCAGCACACCTTGGCCAGGATCCTGCCTGCCTGGCTGGGAACAGGGTACTGGGCATGGAGCACATCCCGGGGGCTTTCCTCAGACAAGTACCAGGAGTCCGGTCACACATCCGAGCTCCCGGGAAGGAAGGGGACGGGCTCAGGGGACACCGTCCAGCCTGTCCCCTTTTCTTAACTCTCTCGCCTGTATTTTCCAATCCTTTCTGTTCCCCTCCTCCATTTACTTTTCCTTTCTTCCTTTCTTCCCTGTTCTCCACCCTGCCGTGCCAGCTAACCTGCCCCTGCTCTGTTTGGCTTTCCCAGGCAGCAGGTGTCAAGCATCCACTTTCCAGACTTTACCCTCGGAGGAGCTGCTTTGGAGCAGCATGCGCAGCAAAGGACACCCAGCCTGGAAGGACCCAGCCCGGGAGGAAGGGGCTGCTGACAGCCCAAGGCACAGCACCCCTCCAGCCCACCCTGGCCCAAGTCGGATCATCTCTGCACTTGCCTGGCGTCGAGCCCCACGTGCAATACCTGACCTGAACGTTTTGTTCGTTCGGCTCGCGTTAGGCAGGTCCAGCCCGTCTGCAAGCGCATGGCTGGCGCTCGCCCCGCAGCACCGCAGCCCCGCAGCACCGCAGCCCTGCAGCCCCTGCTGCGGGCCAGGTGAACACCCAGTGCGTGTGCGGAGCAAAGTGCGCCAGGGACGTGCACAACACGCAATCTCACCCAAACACACGCAGCAGCGAGCGGCCAGTGCACACAGATGAAGCAATCCACACACAGCGTGCATGAACGCCATGGGACTTCCACATGGCACTGTGGGACGTGGGACCCAGGTGACAGTGGTACACATGGCCTTTCTGGCACTCAGCTTTGCAGGCTGTGACGTGCAGGGCCCGTGTCCATGTGGACACGGCATGGCAGGCACATGTAACGCTCTAGGCACACGCATCTTGCCCCTGTGGCTGATTGCTGCTTGTAGCAGCCTGCCGGGGAAGGGCAGCCTGGCCCTGGCAGCACTGCAGAGCCATGGCAGGCACAGAGCCCTGGCACGGTGCTGGCCCAGGGTGGAGTTTGGCAGGCCCTGCCAAGCACTCAGGTAGGTCTCAATGGTCTGCTGGCACCAAGGGAGCTTTAGCTGCTGGCAGTGAAGCAGCCCACTGCTGGGGAGGGCAGGAGCAGGCAGCCAGGAGCAGGGCAGAGGATGAGGGGTGTCACATCCTTTCTCGCCTCCCTCTGCCTTGATTCACTCCCAGGACCTGCACTTCCCAGCCCTCCCAGGACTGTCTGACTGTCCAGGGCAGGTGTTTCCTGTTGTGCACCCAAAGCCTGCAGGCCAGGTGCCAGATCCTGCTGATGGCAATCCCTCTGCCTATGCTTGCTGTGGAAGGGTGTGGGAGGTGGTGCTGGCAAGCCAGTGTGTGTCTTCCAGGACAGCCCTGCTCACTGCCTGCCCTGCTCTCCAAGCACAAGTGCTTGACCTGGACTCCTGTCCCATTCCACATCTGTCCCATCCCTCTCCCCCAGCAGCCAAAGACATTCAGAGCCCGGGGCTGCTCCTAGCACCATGGAGGCTGCACAGAGTCACAGAGAGCTAGGAGTTGGGACAGCAGTAACTCTGCTTTCCTCCCACCTCAGGATATTTTTTGGGAATGGAAAGATCCCTCACTCCCTACTCTCTATGTCTGGCTCTGCCTGCGATTTCTCTGTCAGCCCTGAGCTGCTTCTGCCCTGCCCTCAGGCACAGGCACTTCCATAGCACAGGATCCAGTTCTGGTCCTGCTGTGCTCAGGGATGCTCTGAGTTTACAGGTGGATCCTGAGCCCATCTGCAGCCTCTCTACAAACACCAAAAACGTTCAGCCCATCCACCCAGTGTGGATGGAGGAGAGGTTGGAGTGTGCTAAGGTTCATGATGATTCCTGCTGCTTTCCCTCACCCCCATGCAGCTATGCACAGGACAAAGCTCAGCAGCCCTGGTCCTGAAGTGGGATCTTGTTCCCTCCTTGGGGTGCCCCTGCAAGGGGCAGAGATGAGGCACCTCCTAGGCTTCCTGTTTGGGCAGATGCTTTGGGAAGTTTCCATCAGGTGGTGTAGGCAGGGGCCAAAATCAAAGAGCATCTCCAGGGTTGCCACACTCCCTGCATCCCCAGAGCTAAGGGTCCATCCTAGCCTGGGAACAATGTGGTCACTGGCCATCACTGTGGTCATGGGCCCTTGGGGCTGTGTCTCCAGGCTCTGTGTCCCCTGCTACCAATCCTGACAAAGTTGAAAAGCTGAGAAAGCACAACACATCCCCTGATATGCACAACCCTCTGCAGCTGCCCTGCTCAGGCTGGGATCAAACAGAACATGATTAATAACTGTGAGCAAAGCCAGACCCTGCTGTCCATGTGCTCCGGTCGCTGCACGTGTGTCCCTGTGGGGGCAGAGCCTGGAGATGGTATCTGGCAGAGCAGGGCTGTGGAAATGCAGCCAGGCTGCCTCTGCTTTCACCTGCCTGCTCCAGCCCCTCTGGGCTCTCTTGTGCCCTATGGCTTACCTGCCCCCCTGCCACCTCCCCAGCCTGCTCCCACTGCCCCAGCTCTGCCAGCCCAGTGGCCCTGGGACGCTGTTCCAAGGTGGGATGGCTCCCAGCAGCCACATTGTCCTGAGGGCTGTGTTACCTGGGGAATGAATGACTCTCTGGCAGGATTAGCAGCCAAGGGTGAGCTTCTCCTCACAACAGGCAGAGCCAGAGGCACCAAACACCCACTTTTACATGTCAGAGCCAGTGCTGGTACCACGGGTACCAAGGCTGGCATGGGATGGGGCACAGTGGGGTATTGCTGTCTGTGCTGGGTGGTGCTGATCCCCAAACCCCAGGCTCTCCATGGCCAGTGGCACGGCTTTGGGGACCTTGGGACCTGGGCTGGGGATTTCCATGGCACAGTTCCGCACCAGGAGGATTTGCATGGAGAGGGCAGGGTGCAGGAGGAGCACTGTGGAGACGCAAGTGCCCAGGTTTGGATTTGCACACAGGTGTAGCTTCACACAGGTGTGTATGTGCATGCATGCCCGTGTATTTGCATAGGGGTTTCAGTGTGTGTGCCCTCCCCGGCAGGCAGAGCAGAGCTGGTGCATCCCTGTCCTGTGTGTGTGTGTTCTCCTGCTGAGCTGAACGGGCCGTGCTGGCCATGCCCCTGTGGTGCTGCTCCGTTTCCTGGTGTGTGCAGCTGAAGGTGTGGGTGAGAGCAGAGGTGTGCACTGCTGCTGGCAGCCTCTGGGCTGCTCATGTCCTGCCCAGCCCGGATGGGGTGTGCCATCCTGGGGCAGGCCCTGCTTTATTCAGGATGTGGGAGAGGCAGCTGGCTGTCCTCAGCACACCAGAGCTCTGGAGGGGACCAGCCCACAGCGCTGTGTGGGCACCTCAGGGGCTGAGAACCAGAGTGGTGTGAGCATCTCTAGACCTCAACTGACCCCGCTCAGCCTGTCTGGCACATCTCTGCTGTGCCTGAAGGACGTGCCCAGGCAGAGCAGGAGCTGCCTGCCCCTCAAAGTCAGTCTGTCCCAGCAGCACTGTGGGTACCCAGAGAGTTTGCACAAGGAGACAGGCTGCTTGTGACCCTGGGGATGAGCTGATGTTGGAGGCCAGAGTGCTGCTCCAGCCTGCTCCTGGCATGGCCAGACCCGGGGCAGGGAGCACAGGGACTGTCCTCGCTCTGTGTCCTGCACTCCCCTTGCCAGGCTTCAGGTGCTGTCACCAGGCCATGAATCCATCCCACACACCACCCCCAGCTGCAGACAACAAGAAGAGGCAGACTTCAGTCTCCCTGGACTCTGGGACAAGCTTATCCCCCTCTGTCAGACAGGATGGAGGGGAGAGCTGCGTCCCAGGCATGGATCTGCATTCTACTGTGGTGAAACTACAGGAATTCTGCACACTCCAACCCATTCCTGGCCGTGGGGAGTATCAGGGACAGCATAGGCACAGCCTGGCACCCTCCCTCCTGCACCCACACACCACTGGGGTGAGGGGACATGTTTTACAATTGCCCCAAAAAAATGTCTTTGAGCCCCCATGAGAGAAAGGGATAAGGGAGAGCCCTGATGAAGGAGTCAAGATGCTGGGGTGAAAAAAACAGAGCTTATACTCATCCTGCCTCTTGGAGCACATCAGCCCCATCCTCCCACAGGGCCTGCAGGAAGGGGTGAGTGATGGGGCTCCTCTCTTCCCAGCCGGCAGCTCTGGGAAGTGCGTGGGCAGCCTGCCCAGGGGATGGACACTGAGCAGGCTGCCAGGGCTGCTGCTTCTGGCCCAGCTATTGCTGGCTTCAGGAGCCCTGGGGCAGGATGTTCTGTTCCTGTGGCAGCACCTGGCTCAGCCCCCGCCTGCGCTGATCCTCGGAGCTGCTGGAGGAGGGGACCTGCCGCTGCCAGCCTGTCCATCTGCCTCCTGCGTGAGCATCACCCAGCTTGGGGTGCCTGCCGCTACAGATGAGGCTAACAGGGCAGTGCAGGAGCACTAGGGTGGAGTGGGAGCTTGGCCAGGTGCAGCTGAGCTGGTGTCCCCTGGCTCTGAGGCTGCCAGCCTTAATCTTGCACTCTGCACCTCCATGACAACACCCTAGATGCTATAGGTAAGGCTGGCATCTGGGAAGCTGTGCTCAGCCCGTGGTATCCCTCCAAACTGGCACAATGTACTGAAGGAGATGGATCAGCAGCTGCATCCGGGCCAGGCTGGGTGTGGGTTGGGATGTGCTCCCCTGTCTCCATCACCACAGCCCTGGGACTGGTCTGCACTGGGGACTCTGAGGACCAGCAAGCTCCTCCAGGACACTGAAGACATGGGGTGCCCTGGAGGTGCCAGGCTGAGCTCACCTGTGCTAACAAGCAGGAGGTCACAGTGGCTGGCACCAGCAGGCTCCCTTCCAGGTCAGGATCTGGACCAGAGGACCAGACACTAGCTCCTCTGCCCCAGTGCCTGGCATCCCGACTGGGTAAGGTGTGACAGAGGGGACAGCTCAGGCTGAAAGGGACATGCCACCCCGGGTTCCCTTTTGGAGCAGTCTGGCTTGGTTTTGTGCTGCTGTCAGTTCCCTCCCAGGGCTGGGCTAGGCTGGGGAGGCAGCCTTTGCCACCTGCTCACACCCAGGCTGTAATCCACAGGCAGGAGGGAAGCAGCTGGCGGAGCCTCCCTGACCTTCAGGTGGGATTAGTCCCCATGGGAACAGTGGGGAGCAGGCAGGTGAGGCCACGGCTCCCCTGGCACTTCGTGGGGACCGAGCACACCCCCATGCTGGGGACAGCCACGCTCAGGTGGTGAACGGGTGGCACAGGGTGACCCCGTGTCCCTGGCAGTGTCCTTGTCCGGGAGGGCTGTGCCGGTGCACCCCCAGGGCTGTGGGTGCCACAGGGCAGGGCCCACGAGGAGGGGGCGAGCAGCGTGCCTGGCGTGGCCACGGTGCCAGGGGCATGGAACAGCTGGCAGCCCCCGCCGTGCGTGTGCACCTGCGTGGGAGCTAATCCCAGCAGCATCTGCCGGGCTCCTGCCGCCCCAGGAGCTTCTGGCTGCAGGGATGGGACGGGGCGGCTGCGTGCACAGGGGACACGTGCCTGGGGGGCAGCTGGCAAGGGCTCCCTGTGCGAGGAGGCTGCTGTGGCAGATGTGTGCTGCGCACATACGGCTCATGTGGCCAGCACAGCTTCTGGAGGGGACAAGTGGCGCTGGGGATCCCAGCAACCCTTCTGGCTCTGGGGTCACATTCAGAAGGTGGGAGTAGGGGTTTTGGCTGGGATTAACCAGTGCTGGTGTGGCCACGTTCAGAGCAGCCCCGAAGCACAGGTGACTGGAGAGAGAAGGAGGGTGTTTGCATCCTTGTCGAGGAGGATGATTTCCCACAGAAATGAGGCTGGGGGAGAAAGCAGAGGAAAAAGGGAGCAGTGGGGCTGTGTGGGGGCAATGACACACCACCCCGATCTAATCAGCCAGACCCTGCAAATAAAAGCCACCTGTTTTGGCCCTGACAGCAGGAAGCCATCCCTAGAACAAACAGAGCACCAGGCAACTGGAAGAAAGACAAACAGGGGCCGGCTCCAGCTCCATCTGCTCCTCTGGGCCCAGCCCCCAGACCTCCAGCCCCCTGGAGAGCCGGTCCAGCCCCCAGTAGGGCTGGGGAGAAGGAGAGAGCAGCTAGAGGTCCTTGCAGGGTGTGACCAGGGCTCAGCCCTGCTGTCAGCCAGGTGGACACACACAGCTGTGCTGCCTTGGTCAGCCAGCCCAGATGTTCCATCAATGGGTACAGCTGTGTATTGCCACAGACATGGCATCGGCCTCGGGATTCCTGGGCAGCCCTTCAGCCTGCAGGCTCCCCAGCTGTGCCCTGTCCTGGGACCTGCACAAGGCACGGGGTTCAGCTCATGGCTGGCATGGTCTGGGCTTGGCAGGGAGCACTCGGGTGACCCTGTGCTCCCGCCGTGCCCCCGGGCTGCCGCGCTGTGCCCAGTGGCACTGGGAAACATGATCTGTTTTGCTAGTGCAGGGAACAAGCTGAGCTGGGAGCTACGAGGGGCCCTTATTAAATTAGCCTATGCAGGAGGCCCTGGGCGAGGGCTAACCAGCTCCCACAGCCCGCATCAGAGCTGCCCTTGAGCAGAGTCCCTGCCTGCCCCCGCACAGCCTCCCTCTGCCCCGACCCCAGCTGGGCAGGGGTGGCTGGGGCTTGCAGGTGACCTAGCCAGGGGAACGCTGGCTGGTGACAGGGACTACCTGGAGATGGCCCGGGAGGACAGGCTGCATCAGCATTCTGGGGTGCAGCCGGGGAAGGGAAGGCTCCTTGTGGGTGACCCCACTGACCCACTGGGGCTGTGGCTCCCATGTGGCTGCCCTGAATGTACCAAGCAGGAGGTGAAGCACATCCCAGAGAGTGCTGAGGAACGAGGGAGTGGCACTGTCTGCTCTGGGCTTCTCCTCGGCACCACTCGCCTTCCAGTGCTTTTATCCCAAATGTTGCATGGGGATGGCTGGGTGGCTTGCTTGCCCCTCGTGGCACACCCTCAGTGCCCCATGGATGCTGTGGCACACCATACAGTGCCCCACACCTGCACATCCTGTACAGCTTGCAGCATCCCATGTGTTCTGCGGTGCCTCACGCACTGGGGCTCTGTGATACACCCACAGTGCCCTGCACCTCAGAGTCCCCGGCTCAAGCACCCCAAACTAACCAGTGCCCCACATCTCTGTTCTCACAGCCCAGGCAAGGCATGGCAGCACCGTGGGGAGACCCTGCAGTGCACTAGCTCTGCCTCTTGCCAAGGTGATGGCCTCCCCAAATCCTGCCCAGACCTGTCTCCCAGCATTTTGAGAGATGTCCCCAGGCCACCAGGCTGCACCGGGGTTCTTTTCCTTCTCCAGGGAGCATCCCCATCCTTCCGTCCACCTTCTGCTTCCCCAGACAGCTCCAAGAGGGTCTCCTCCTCCCTGCTAGGAGCACTTCAGGCAACGCAAGCTGAGGGTCGCCTCCCCAGCGCCTGTGCCCTGCCAAGGGCCACTAATGTCCCTGAGCTGGAGCCTGCTCCAACCGCTGCCAGGCTGCACCCTCTGCTGGGACCCGCAGGCATCGGCGCGGATCCGCACCGAGCCGCGGGGCCGTCGGGCATGGGGAGGTGACAAAGGGAACCCCCGAGTGCTGCCCCCAGCCCCTCCTTGCTGTCACCCCTCAGTCCCCTGTTGGTGTTGATGCCAGGCGTACTAACACCACCCCCAGCTGCTCACACTGCATTCCCCATAACCAACAATGTCCGGGCCTCTTGTGATGTTGACCCCATGCCCAGGAGCCCCAGAAGGGCTGGAGCTTTCCTGGGAAGGTTTGAGGTGCTGTGGTCCGGCCCTTGCCCAGTGGCCAGCGTGGCACCTGCCCAGCTGAAGGTGGGGAGTGCCCGGCCTCACCACAGACTGCACAGGGGTGCTGCAAGAGACACAGCTGCCTGGACACCCAGGATTTCACAGCTCACAGGGCACTCTTCCTCCTTTCCAGCCTGTGTTGGCCTCGTCCATCCCAGGTCCTGGTAGGAGACACTGGGGATAGCTGCATGGCATGGTGCAGTTCCAGGCAGGGCAGCTCCTCCTCTCCAGGTGAGGGACACAGCTCTCTCCCAAAGCTGGTCCCCTCCTGCTGTGCACAGTGTCCCTGGGCAAGTGGAAGGTGAGTGGGAGCAGAGGGAGCTCTTTGTCAAGCCAGGGGAAATGCCCAGGGCATTACAATCTTTTAAGTGGGGTCCATTAGTGCCCAGTCTGCAGCCAGCACAGGAATCCCTGCAGGGCCTGGCTGGAAAAGGATGGCAGAGTCCCACGTGGAGGGGCAGAAGCAGCCCCAGATAAGCCCCGAGTTCCAGCGCGAGGCCATCAGTGCCCCTCAGCTCCCAGATGGTAAATCCCCACTTCACCCTGGCACCTCCTTCCCACGAGCCTCAACCCTGGCAAAGGCCGCGGATGCCCTGGGAAAGGCTGGGTCCCTAATCCCTGGGCCAAGCGGGGGCATTGTCCGGGGGCAGAAAGGAAAGCGGCGCGTCAGGCCCTTTGCCCATTGTGCCCTGAGCCCCTGCGCAAACACAGCCCAGCACTTTCATTGTCAGCGCGGCCGGGCGCGGGGGGGCCGCTCTCGCCACACTGCCTGAGTGGAATGGACAGCCGGAGCCTGGGCCGGGAGAGCAGCCGGGCCCCCCCACGCCCTGCCTGCTGACACAGCGCCCTGGCCGCCTGCACCATCGGCACTTCAGCGCCCGCCTATAAAGGGCGAGAGGAAAAGCGGCGCCGGCACCGCCACCTCCGCCTCTGTGCCCTGCCCTCCGACCAAGTAAGTACCGGGCTGTGAGCCCCAGACCCCAGTGCACAGGCGCTGCCCCGCTCCCTTCACCCCACAGCGAGCCCCCCACCCAGCGCTCAGCCCGGGGAAGGCAAGGGGCGGGTGCTGTGCGGCACAGGGGTGCCCTGTGCGGGCAGGAGGGATGGAGGAGCCGGGCTGCTCTGCCCCAGGGCTGCTCTTGCACCCGCATGTGAGCTGCGGTCAGCGCCGCCTCCCAGCAGTGGGTGCAGTGCCACCGCAGCCAGACAGCTCCCGCAGCCGTGGCAGGCAGCTTGGGAGGAGAAAAACTGAGGCAGTCCTGGGTACATCACATGGAGAGAGGGGCACTGCAAATTCCTCCTGCAGCTTGGGGTTCAGTGGACAGAGATCCCCCCGCACCGAAGGAAAGGGAATGGGAAATGTCCCCATGCCAGCCTGGGAGGGCAGGGGGCCAGTGGCACGGGCTGTGTGAGGGCAGCACCAGCACCATCCCGGGCTCAGCAGCAGGCAGGGTGGCTGGGGGCTGACGGTGGGCCCCTGCCCTGGGGTGATCCGTGGGGCTCTGCCAGCAGCCGAGCGACCCGTATGACCAGCAGTGAAGCCATGGACACCCTGGGGCAGTACAAGATCACGGTGTGGGAGGAGGAGAACTTCCAGGGCAAGCGCTGCGAATTCCTCATGGAGTGCCCCAGCATCATGGAGCGCGGCTTCCGCAAGATCCGCTCCATCAAGGTGGAGTCTGGCCCGTAAGTGCCCCGCCGTGGCCCCTTGGCACACCCCGTTCCAGCAAACCCGCTGCTCCCAGGGGACTGCTGGGAGCTGCTAGGGAGCCAGAGCACCCAAATTCTTCCTCAGCTATGGCACGGCCTCATCACGCGACCTCCCTGCTTGTGCTCCTTCTGTTTTCCCATCTGCTAATCAGGGAGACCTTACCAAGGCAAGGCGTAGGTTGGAGGCAATGATGTGGCTCTGGGGAGAGGGGATCCCACTTTCAAAAGGGACATTTGCTGCTAGCAAGGACCCCAACATCTGTGACAGACCCATAGCCTGCCAGGATGTCCCTGTCCCCTGCCCAGGGAGGAGAAGCTGACCCCTAACTGATCCTGGGGGCTGTGTCACACATTCCTGAGGGTTTTCCTCCTCTTCCTTCCAGCTGGGTAGGCTTCGAGTACCCTGAGTACCAGGGACAGCAGTTTATCCTGGAGAAGGGTGACTATCCCCGGTGGGAGGCCTGGAGCGGGAACAGTGGCTACCGGACCGAGCACCTGCTCTCCTTCCGGCCCGTCAAATGCGCAGTGAGTTTCTGGGACACCACAGAGGGCGGGCTCGGGGCAGGCAGAGCCTCCTCCAGGCAGCCCAGCATGGAGGCCGTGAGGGACACACTGGAGGATGACTTACACGGGGCATGGGATGGAGGGGTGAGCTGTTCACAGAGGTACGTGCCAAGTGGAGGAGTAGCAGCACCCACCAGCCCCCACCTCCCTGCAAAGATCCCGGGATGCTTTTTAGGTCTAAAATTTAACCTGAACCACAATTCCAGCTCCTTCTGCTCTGCGCTTTGGAGAGCCGCCTCCCAGGCCGGGGTTCCAAGGCCTTGTCCCCCAGCCCTGATTCCCGGGGATGGGGTGAGCAGAGAGGAGCAGGCAGGGATGCTCGGAGCGCAGGGCCCGTCCCTGGCAGCCGGGGCACCTGAGGCGTGCCGGCAGCCCGGCTCTATCGCTCCATCTGCAGAGACGCTGCCGCTCGCAGCGGCGGCACGTCTGCGCCTCCGAGCGGGGGGTCCCCCCCCAACTTTTAATAATCACCAGGCAGATATGTGCAGGCTTTAATAAAGGGGATGCGATAAGATCACTCCTTGCTGGCAGGACTGCTCCTCGGTGCAGATAGATGCATGTGGGGGCTGGGCACGGGGGACAGTGCTGCATCACTCAGTGTCCCAGCCATTAACCCCACCGTGTCCAGCACCCAGAAAGGCCCCGCAGAGCTCAGGGGACCTCTCTCAGCATCCTGCCTTGCCCTGAACCCTCCTGCAACCTTGGGGAGCGTGGTGATGCTGAGGGCAGCAGTCTGTGTGGGTCCAGAAGTTGTAGCCACTAACTCTCACTGGCAGCTGTGCATTGGGACCACAGGGACACAAGAGCAGCATCCTCGGGGCAGTTCTGGGGTGTCCCAGTGAGGGGGTGCCAGGTTGAAGGACATCCCCATGCATTGCACCAAAGCTGCTCACAATCCCAGGCCTCTCAAAGTGCCTTGGTGTGTGTCACACTGATGCCACATCCCCTATCCCTGGGCAAGCCAACCCATTCCTGCTGACCTCCAGCTCTGTCTCTCTGCAGAACCACAATGACAGCAAAGTCATCCTCTACGAGGCTGAGAACTTCCAGGGTCACAAGTTTGAGCTGAGTGACGACTATCCCTCGCTGCAGGCCATGGGCTGGGGCAACAAGGAGGTGGCATCCATCAAAGTGAACGCTGGAGCGTGAGTGCAGCCAGTGGGGCAGGGACTGGGGCTGCCAAGAGCAGGGGTTCAGAAGCACCTCCTTGCATAAAACACCTCCATAAACCCTGGGATGTGGAAGGGACACCCCCTCAAAAAAGGGATGCATTCCTGCTACCTTTTCCTTGAAAATACAAGCCATTGGGTATTTTTCTGTCCCTCTCCTCCCAGGGCAAGCAGAGGGATGGGATGGGATGGGATGGGATGGGATGGGATGGGATGGGATGGGATGGGATGGGATGGGATGGGATGGGATGGGATGGTTTGGCTTGGGATGGGATGGGATGGGATGGTTTGGCTTGGGGCTCTGAGCCAAGGGTCTGCCTGCAGGTGGGTGGCATACCAGTACCCAGGATACAGGGGCTACCAGTACGTGCTGGAGCGGGACAGGCAGAACGGCGAGTTCAAGAAGTACAATGAATACAGCAGCCAGGCCCACACCAACCAGATCCAATCCATCCGCCGCGTCCAGCACTGAACAGGGGCAGGGCTGTGTGCCCTGCAGCCTCCAGGCTGCTGTGCAATAGACCTCTATCCGGTAGCAAATAAAGGCATTTGTCAAAAAAAAAAGACTGCTCCTGCCTCTGCTCTGCTCCTCACGGGGCTGCCATGCTGGGAGGACCATGGTGGCAATCTGGAAGGTTTCCCCTTCCCCAGGCAGTTTTGGGCTCATGGCCAGCTCCAGCCTGGGCTGAGCTCTCTGCACCCCACCTCTCATCCATGCACAGTTCCACTGCTGTGATGCTCTGGTTGGGAAAAGGGGAACTTACTGGGCAAAAAGAGTGCTGGAGGTGGGAGAGGGCACCAAGAGGGCTGTGCCCTGGGAAGAGGCATCCAGCAGGGTTCTACCCTGGGTTCTCCTCCCGGGATCAGTGCCAGGGAAATTGGTTGCTATAAAGTCTGCGAAAACTCAAGGTCCCCTTCCTCTGCACGCCTCTGGAAGAGAGAAGGGGGTCCCTGCCTGCTGCAGGCATGGGAAGGAGGAAGAGCATAGGGATCATCTGGGGCAGGACGGGACTCTGACAACACACGGGGCAGCCACAGTTGTGTCAGGTGTGGGGGCACTGGCACAGAGGGGCTGGGGACAGGTGGCTGTGCAGGAGTCAGGGGAAGGAGGTCTGAGGGCAGTGCTCCACAGGTGGCAGGGGGCCTGGCTTGATGCTCACAGGTGTGTGTGTCCTCCCCCAGCCTTGCCACGCCAGCATATCCGTGCCAGCATCCGGCTCCGGGACACCGGGAGCCCCACCCAGCCTCCTCCTCCTCCTCCAGCACCCTTTCCCAGCCTCCTCCTCTCCCATCTGGCTCTGAACCCTCCTGGGGTGCAGGCTACCCATCCCGAGGTGCTCCCTGCACCCAGCACATTGCTTCCTCCTCCTCTCCTCCTCCTTGTCTTCCATCCTGCTCCAGCACCCCAAAGCCCTCCTGGGGCACAGGCTTTTGGTCCCGAGGCACTCCCCACACCCAGGACATGGATGTGTGGTGGAACAGTTCTGAGTGCCTCAGATGCCTGGGCTCCCTGATGCCCACCCTGCTACAAACATGCTTTGCCCCAAGAAAGGGAGTGTCCCAGAAGGCTGCTGGGAGGCTGGGTTGGGGGTCAGTCTGTGCACACCCCTCACCCAGCAGTGTGCAGAGACCCCAGCCCTGGTGTGTGTGTCAGCATGTGCATGTGTGTGTGTGTGCGTGTGTGAGAGAGCTGCACACGGCTGAGCACACACGTGTTTCCCTGCATGCCCCCTCTCCCCTCCAGCCCCAGTGCTGCTGTGCAGAAGACGCAGCAGCACCTGTGTCCCCCCATCCCCATGGCACCCCGGCTGCAGAGTGCCCCCAGCCCGCCCCCGTCTCCTCCGTGTCCCCGCTGGCCCCACCCCACGCCGGCCGGCCGCACGGCCTCTCCCCCAGCACAAACACATTCCGGCACACCTGGCCAGGTGCAGCCAGCCCAGGGCCACGTCAGCTCGGCTCCGCTCCACAACGCCGGCTCACAGGTGAAGCTTTCCCGGGCGCCTGCTCACAGGGCTGTGAGGGGGGTACGGGTGGGCTGTAGGGGTCGTTGCAAAGTCTGGGGTCCTTATTGCTCCACCTGGGGTGGGAGGAGAGCACTGGAGTGGGGGGTGCAGGCAGACTGCCTCCTGCAGCTGGAGGGACCGGCAGCTGCTGCCAGCTGGGCGTTCCACATGTCTGGGCTCCATCCCCAGAAGCCCCACAGACCTGAAATCTCATTTCCTAGATCCCACTCAGACCCACAGCCCAGTCCCTTGTTCCCCCATGGACCTGGGCCCCTGTTTCCCGGTTTGTCATGTACCCCGCCCTCCTCATCCTCTGGTCTGCCCCAGCTCCCCCATGAACCTGGGGTCACATCACTCTGGTCCCCAAAGCTCCACATGGACACAGGGCTTGCCAGCTCTTAGGATCTGACATTCCCTGTCCTTCAGCACACCTCTGATCCCAGATCACTCAAAGACCCCAGGCCCCTCACATCCCACTTTAAGCCCCCCACCAACTGGCTTTCCCAGGGACCCAGGTGTCCCATTCCCAGTGCCCTCCAAAGCACCCCCTCCTCCAGCTCCTGCAGCCCTAAACCTATTTCTGAGCCTGACCCCTACTCCACCCCCATCCCCTCCTCACTCTGGGCTGATGCGATGTCCCTCAAGCCCCCCTCCACCATGCAGGTTTGCTGCAGGGGTATCGTGGTCCCCGGGCTGCCAGAAGAGGACGGGTCGGTGGTGTGGCACGCCCCCGCCTCACGCCGCTCTCTCCGGGGCTTGTTTTCCGTTGCCTGCGGGTTGTTTCAGTGACTCAGGCAGCGAAAGCAAGTCTGGGAGGCTGCGGAGCCACTGCTGGGACAGCTGCTCTTTGGGGGCTGGGGAGGAGAGGGATGCAGGAGAGGGAGAGGGGATGTACTGAGCTGGACACCCACTCAGAGGTTCAGGGGAGATCAGGAGACAAGTTGGGGGAAGAGAAGCTTTCTAAACGCTGTTACCTCCAAACAGGATTGCTGGGGAATTGCTGGGGGAATATCATGGTCTCTGCTCATGTCTCCCCTTGCCAGCATCTGCTCTTTGTCCATGATGGAGATGGGCAGCAGAGGTGGGGCGCCTGGAACAGAGGTGGAGCTCAGTAACCAAGGGACCTCCTGTTTCCTAAACACTTGGGACACCCCCTGCCAAGAGGAGACACCAGCTCTGTTGGGTTGAGCATCACTCCCCTTGGGTTGCAGCTTCTCTTGCAGGGCAGGCACATTTTGGGTGCAGTGTAAATAAAAACTGTGAGTCTGGCATGGCTGTACCCTGATTTCCATTAGGTTCATATCTTGTAATGATCACTTTCCAGAAAGGCAGCTAAATCCAGCATGAGAGCTCATCCTTCTGCCAGACATCAATGAAACACTACAGAAGTTGTGAGCTTGGCTGTACAGTGTTGGACTCGTGGGGGAGAGCTGGTGACAGCTGCTGGCACACTGCCTGCCTGCCTCAAGCTGTGGGATCCTGTGCAGGGTCCACTCCTGACCCGGGGGACAGAGACTCTGGCAGCACCCCACAAGTGCATAAAACATCTGGGGCCATGGGTGACAGTGAAAAACCTGGCCAGATGTGTCTTTTTGGAGCTGTTATCACCTTTCTCCATGAAATGTCCTCCTGTCTTCAGAATATACCCAGGACAAGCAGATGAAGATGGGGCCATCCTGGTTTGTGTGGGTGTTGGGGGTTACCCAGCTTCTCTGGATCCCAATAAAGATGTGCAGCAGGTTGGGACAGGGCTGGGTGCTGTGGGATGGTCACAGGCTTGACTGTCCCTGCGGCAGGGACTATTCAGGAGAGCACAGAGGAGCCAGGGAGGTGGCAGAGCTGTGGGACGACATGGTGCCACCGGCTGCTGGAGCTGCACTTACCCACCCCAAACCTCCGGGCACTGCAGTGAACCCCGTGACCATTGTCCTGGAGGTGGAGGGCCCTGGTGGGGACTCACCGGCCCACCCAGGGCTCTGTGAGCTGCACGGAGCCCCCAGGAGTGTGCTGGTGATGCTGGGCAGGGGCAGGGGCGGACCCCAGGGCGGTGGGAGGCCAGGGGCCGGGCACAGCGCGGGTGCTGCTGCCCGTGCCCCGCCAGGAGCGGCTCCAGGCGCTGCGGGCGGCTCGGGAGCCGGGCGCTGGAGGGAGGCCGGGCCCGGCGGTCTCCAGGCAGGCAGCGGCCGGGCCCGCTCCCGCCTGGGATGTCAGCGCCGTGTTTGCGAAGAGTTAAGGAGGCGGAAGAGGCAGGAAGCGGCCCGAACCGCTCTCCATAGAAACCCGCGGCCGTGATTAAAGTCTGATGCGGGCCCGATAGCGGGGGGAGGGAGGGGGGGGCAGCGCCCGCTTTAATTACAGCGGAGGAAATTGCTGGAGCCGGGGCCCCAGCCCCTGCGAGTTGCCTGGAAACTCCCCCTTCCCCCGCCTCCCCCGGCCCCTGCCCGTCCCCTGCCCGTCCCGCTGCCATTTATTCGCCATCAGCTGCTCCCTGATAAAGTGGAATAATAATAATAATAATAGGGGCAGGAATATTAAAACATGCAGCCCGCGGGCCGCCCCCACAGCTGCCATGAGACACGGCACCGGAGCGGTGCCACTGCTGCTCAACATGTACCTGCCAGGTACGGGCGGATGCCGCGGCCGCTGCCCCACGGCAGCGCCGTGCCCCGCACAGCGCCCAGCCCTGCCCGCCCTGTCCCGCTGAGGCCCTGGGGCTCTCCTCTGCCCCATCTCCTTCCAGCGCCCACCCCGTTATCCCCTCTCCCTCTGTCCATTCTCTCTTCCTGCCTTCCAGCGCCACAGCCATCCCTTCCTTCTTCCTTTCAGCTGCCCTCACAGCTTTCCACACCTGCACACTCATCTTCCCATCCTTCGTCCACCCACCGTCGCCCTGTCCTTCCATCTCTGCATCCACCCTTCTTTTCTTCCAACCCATCTTTCCACCCACCCACCCACCCTTCCCCTGAGCTTCCATCCATTCTTCCACCCCACCCACTTGTCCCTGCATCCCCCTTTCCATCCCTGGTACCAGCCAACCCCTCCATCCACCCAACATCCCTTCCATCAGCCTGTTTTCCCATCATCTTATCCATTACCTGCCCTTCCATCCATCGATCTCTCGCACTTTCTTTCCTCCACCTACCCACTCACCATCGTCTCTTCTGTCCTTCCATCCATTCACCCATTTCCTTCCTGCTACCCATCTATCCATTTACCTGTCCTTTCCACAGCAGTGCACTCCCCAAATGCCGACAGACATCCTTGCTTCCACCCGCCGCTCCTGTCACCCATCCTGCCACCCACCCGCCTCCTCTCCCTCTCCCCCTGCCCCACACCTCTCTCCCTCACTCCCTTTCTCCTCCCTACCCCAGCCCACGGGATCGACTATTCCTATTTAAAAGCTTCCCCGGCTGGGTCGGAAATCGGATTTCCTTTTTCCTGGACGCGTTTCCTGGCTTCGCCGCAGCGGCGGGGCAGGCGAGGGGGAGCGGCCGGGGGCTGCGGGGCCGCTGCCCGCGGGTGGGCGCTGGGGTGTCGCGGTCCCGCCTGGTTCCAGCCCTCCCTCCACACCACCCGCGCTCCCTTTTCCCCCCAGATCCAGTCGGGGAAACTTTGTTCAAAGACGGGAAGAGCCAGCCGTGGGGGTCTCTGAGCCCCGGCGTGCAGAAAGGTAAGAGCACCGCTGCCCTTCCCCTGGACGGCCCCGCTCCCTCGGCCGGCACGGAACGGGGACCCCGGGGCACTCGCATTCTGTCCCACCCAGCAGCCACCGGAGACCCTTTCCCGTCCTTTGCCGGGCACTGCCCTTGCAGGACGCGGCCACCTCGGAGCCGCCGTTCCCGGCTGCTGCGAGTGCCTCCGGCTGGGAGCATCCCGCCCCAGTTCCCACGGGGACAGCGGCCAGCCCCGGCGGTCGGAAGCTCCCGTCCGTGGCATCAGAGAGGAGCGGGGAACTCATCCCCCCGAGCCCCGCAGCGGGCAGAGTGCGGGCTCCTAACTCCGGTCTCCCGGGAGCTCCGGGACATCCGACGGGAGGGAGCTGCCAGCATCCCGGGAGTGGGGCGGGCTAATCCGGGCTCGGGAGATCCTGCGAGTGGAGAGGAGAGCTGAGACATCGTTCGTGAGGGAGCTGCCAGTGAAGCGCTGGGGCTCGGACAGGGCTCGGAATTGATGTGTCCCCGGGAACCGGAGCCATCCATCTGGAACAACCCGCTCAGGGTCACGGGCATCGGCCAGCGCTGGGCAGGGAGCAGCCTGGAGCTCCCAGTGCTGGGCAGGGAGCAGCCTGGAGCTCCCAGCCCTGGTCAGGGAGCAGCCTGGAGCTCCCAGTGCTGGGCAGGGAGCAGCCTGGAGCTCCCAGTGCTGGGCAGGGAGCAGCCTGGAGCTCCCAGTGCTGAGCAGGGAGCAGCCTGGAGCTCCCAGCGCTGGCCAGGGAGCAGCCTGGAGCTGCCAGCGCTGAACGGGGAGCAGCCTGGAGCTCCCAGCGCTGGGCAGGGAGCAGCCTGGAGCTCCCAGCGCTGGGCAGGGAGCAGCCTGGAGCTCCCAGTGCTGAACGGGGAGCAGCCTGGAGCTCCCAGCGCTGGGCAGGGAGCAGCCTGGAGCTCCCAGTGCTGAACGGGGAGCAGCCTGGAGCTCCCAGCGCTGAACAGGGAGCAGCCTGGAGCTCCCAGTGCTGAACGGGGAGCAGCCTGGAGCTCCCAGCGCTGAACAGGGAGCAGCCTGGAGCTCCCAGCGCTGGGCAGGGAGCAGCCTGGATCTCCCAGTGCAGGGCAGGGAGCACCTGGAGCTCTCAGTGCAGGGCAGGGAGCAGCCTGGAGCTCCCAGTGCTGAACGGGGAGCAGCCTGGAGCTGCCAGTGCTGGGCAGGGAGCAGCCTGGAGCTCCCAGCGCTGGGCAGGGAGCAGTCTGGAGCTCCCAGTGCAGGGCAGGGAGCAGTCTGCAGCCTGCTGGGGAGCTCAGCAGCACTGGGTGTCGCGGGGCCAGCACTGCAGTGTTTGGGCTGGGTAGCTTGCCTGTTTGCTAGGAGGCAGGGACCAGGGACTCCTCTGAGCAGGAAAAATGGAGCCCTGGTTTAGTGGTGGGAGAGCGAGAAAGATGGAACTGGGCGAGCCCTCTTGCCTCTGCACTGCAGACTCTGCCCAGCCATACTCTAATCAGTGCTGCAGCGAGAAAGATCTTTTTGGATGCCTGGATATTTCCTTCGGGAGCTCTCAGGTGCATTACCATGTGCTGCACCGTGCAGCAGGCAGGACTGAGCCTCACCACCCCACCCAGGTGCACCCCCAAGACCTCCCTGAGCTCCTCGCATGGGGTGGAACACCCATGGGTGGGAGATAGCTGGAGGCCAGGGTGGGGGCTGTGGTGATGGAGAAGAGGCAAGGGCTGCAGATGCACCCTAGGGAGGAGAGATCCCCTGCCTTGGTCCCAGGATGGGGAATTAGGAAATACAACACCTTGGAAAGACCTGGGCTCTACTGCCTGGATCAGGATGTCTGAGTGGGTTTTGGTGGAATGGGAATGGATGGGGAATGGCTGTTCCCTGCTACTTCTAGAGCAAGATACAGGGAGAGTCAGATAAAATAGGTGGGTCTAAAACAAGCAGAACAAGATTTCTTTTGTGGGAAATGTAGAAGAGCTGCAGGACTTCTTGTTGCTGAGGTCATGGGTCCTAAACCTCTGTATAGCATCCAAGAACCTTTAGACAAAATAATGTTAGAAGAGCGCATCCTCTGCTCTGGAGATAGTCTCTGCTGCAAGGACTGGCACCAGGAGCAGGGATGTGCAGGGGATGCTGCTAGAGGAGGCAGAGTGGGGTGCCTAGGTGAGGGCAGGGCTGCTCTGCAGGGTGGCTGGGTCCCAGCAGCAGGACTCCCCCTTGCCCAAAGGTCCAGATTCCCTCTCATGACCTCTGGCCAGACACATGGAGCATGTCCTTGTGCCTCAGCATGGGCCTGTCGAGGTGTGCCAGGCTCCAGTGTGTGCACAGCCTGGCACAGGGGCACCACGGGCACCCACCAAGGATACTCCTTGGTGCAAGCTGCAGATGCCATGGCCGTGGCTCAGGGAGGATATTTTTCCTCTGGAAACAAGGAGCATCACTGATGCCTGGTTCAAAGCCGCAGTAGATCAGGCTCTGTCCTCGTCCCTCCCTGCCCTACACCTGCCTGTGTCTCTCTGTGGTGTAGTTCAGGTGAGTGTTGCTCCCTGACTTGAGCTGACCATGGAGACCTCTGTGCAGGGCACAGTGTCCCTAGAGCAGGGGCTGTGAGACCAGCCCAGTTTCAAGCAGACATGGAAGTGGGAATGTTTGTGTTGGGATGGATCTGGGTTCTGCCAAGATATGTTCTTCTTGGGGCTGCCGACAGAAGGACAAGGCCACATCCTCCCACAAAAGAAAACAAGCAGGTATTCAACTGGTGGTGGTGAGTGAATGTGGGTGAGAAGGAGGGATGGGGAATTCTGCATCTCAGCACCCCACTGCAACCTGTGCTGGCCTCTGAGCACTCCTACTCCACCTCAAGGCTCATGGGCATCTTCTCCTCACATCTGGGGTTGCAGCATGGGGTTGGGATGTTGTGAAGGAGACACAACCTTGTTACCATCCTACGTGTCTCTAAAGCAGGGAAGATGCAATGAGGTGCAGGCAAAACCTGGGTGTGGGAGAGGGCAACAAAACAGTGGGTCAAGGGGATTGGGGCACATCGTGTCCCTCACCTTGTGCCCTGGGAGGGAGCTCTAACCTGTCTGGCGCCCGGCCTTGCAGGCAGCGGGCAGATCCAGCTGTGGCAGTTCTTGCTGGAGCTGCTTTCGGACCGGGCCAACCTGAACTGCATCGCCTGGGAGGGCACCAACGGCGAGTTCAAGCTGATCGACCCCGACGAGGTGGCGCGGCGCTGGGGTGAGCGCAAGAGCAAGCCCAACATGAATTACGACAAGCTGAGCCGGGCGCTGCGCTACTACTACGACAAGAACATCATGACCAAGGTGCACGGCAAGCGCTACGCCTACAAGTTCGACTTCCACGGGCTGGCCCAGGTGTGCCAGCCAGCCACCCCCGACCACGCTCTCTACAAATTCCAGGGCAACCTGGCGCCGCTGCCCTTCTCGGGCATCTCCAAACTCAACCTCATGACCTCGGGAGTGACGCCGGCTGGCTTCTCCTACTGGCCTGGCTCCAGCCCGTCCCTCTACCCTGGGCACGGGCTCCAGCCCTCAGCCTCTTTCAGCGCCATGGCAGCCTCCCACCTCAACAACATGAACAACCACTACCATTAGAGGCTCGGCTGGGCCACGTGGATGCTCCATGTCCCCGGCAGCATGGGGCTGTGGATTCGGGAAGCTCAGCGGGGAGGGATGGGGATGGGATTGTGCCCTGCTCTCACTTGCCCCCTTTTATGTTTGATGTGGTGTGGGGGATGGGGGGTGCTTGCAGGATAGCTGGGTTTGTTCTCTGATGTGGGTGGCTGGAGGAGGGAAGCCATCTAAATTTAAGATGAGGAAGTATCCATGACCTGGGAACAGATGTGGATACCTAAGGCAGGGTGTGTATGGAAGGAAAAACCATGGGCTCCTCCCCTGGCAGGGACATTGCCCCTCCTTTCCTTTGCAACATGCTGCCCAACCATGAATGTCCTTAGCTCTGCCTCCAGCCTGGGCCTGCCCTCCCCATTCCCTGCAGAGAGGAGCCAGGAGCTGGGGCCCCAGGCAGCTGTGTCCATGAATGAGGGTCCCACTGAGCAGGGACAAGGAAAGGGACCTTCCTTGATCACTTGGTCCCCTCACCTTTGTCTCCAAAGCTTCATTTTCTCCATCCCTCCTCTAGCTGCTGCCTGAAGGTGACTTCCTTCAGACCTCAGGAGAAGCCTTGGTCTGGAGAGCAGATGCTTTCTATGTATTCATTCAGACCGAGGGCAGGGCTCTGGGGTTGGAGGTGCCAGGGACAAATGTGAGGCTCACTGCCAGTCCTCAGGGCAAGACCAGAGCCTGGAGGCAGCGTAGCCTGGTCTCTGCAGCTCTGCCCTCTCCCCAGTGCCCAAGGCTCACACCTCAGACAGTCCCTGACACCCTGCACATGACCTGGTCTCCTGCTCATCACTTCCTAGATTAATGTTCCAGTTTTACCCCGGTTTTAGCCTCTCACATGCAGGGCTTGGTGGGACACCCTCCATAAGTGGGAACATCCCCAGGGACAAGGCAGCATGGGTGGTGGAGCAGAAGAAGGGATCACAGCAGGCCTGGGAGCCCCAGGCATCAAGGGGCAGCCCTGGGTCTCTCCCCCTGGGTTCAGGGAGCTGCCCCCATCCTCTGGAGTAGGACTTTGGCCCAGTGGATGCACAGGAGCTGGGCACGCTGAGCTCCGCACTGGCTGGGGGGTGGGATTGGTGTTCAATAAAACAGAGAGGTGCTGTGACCTGTGTCCTCTCCTGTCTGAAGGGAGCTGGTGAGAGGGGGAACCACTCAGCAAATCCTCTCCCAGCTGAGCCAGAGCACCTTCAGGGCTGGGGTGGGAAGGATGTGGCCATTGTCTGCACCATCTTTTCTCCGGGCATCGCCTCTGGTTCTTACAATCCCCAAGAGACAGGACAGAGCTGGAAACCTCTGGGTTACTGGAGACTCCCCTTCAGGAAAACCACATATGCTGTTCTCAGGCTCCCAGGCTTGCAACAGGGATCAATCTGGCTGTGTAGGGGGAGTCATGCACCTCCCCAGCCCATGGAAGGAGTGGTCAGCCCCTCCTGCTCTCCCTTCATGCCCCAGCCCACAGCAGCTCCCACATCTGAGGCTCCATGCTGCCCCTTCTGCATCCCTCCAGGGTCTGCTCACTCTCACAGCCCTGGTGGCATCTGCTCCAGTGCATCCTTACTGCTCTAATCAGCTTAAGGGAGTGGGATCTGATGTCACTGTGTCCTCTGGGGAGGGCTCAGGCTGTGAAGTGGTGGGGCTGATGCTCTGGCAGAGAACCCGTGAGAGCAAAAGGAGTTGCAGGGACTGGGCAGGGGGCTGTCCCGACCTCCAGGGTTTCCGACTGTTGCACAGACTGGTTCCGAGGCACGGCAGGAGGTGAAGTGAGGGGAAAAGGAGTAGTTATCCCCGCACCAGCGCCCAGATAGGCTGGAGACATCCCCTGCCCCCAGGTTTCACTCCACGAGGACAAAATGGGGGAAATGGCCACAAGTGGCTCCCTCAGAGAGGGGCAGAGCGCTGTGCCCGCCGGGGGAGCCTGCTTCGGGGCTTAGGTAACTGCGTGACGCAGGGCAGGACACGGATTAAGGGATGTGGGTCACTCCTAGCTCCTCCTTTCCCGTCCCTCTGCCAGCTCTGCGCTAGGGAAGCCCAGGTGAGTCCGGCCCCCACCCCACGCCCGACCTTGCAGCCCGGATCCCCGATGGATCGGAGGCGGGACATGCTGGGGAAAGGGGCACTTACCCTTTCGGGAGGGGAGGGCCGCCGCACACCCCCGCTGCAACAGGCTGCGGCTCGCTCGGCTCCGCTCTGAGCTGTCCCCCGCCCTGTCCCCGGGCCCTGCTGTCCCCGGGCCGGCAGCCAGAAGGCAGCGGAGGGGGGAGCAGCCATGCGGGGCTGCACCAGCGCTGCTCCCGCCTGCCCGAGGATGCAGCCGCTGTCACCATGGCAACTCGGGATGCTCCCGTCCCCGGGCCCCGCTGCGAGCCGCCTCCCCTCACATGTTGAGCTCATCGGAGGGCTGAACAGAGCACCTCCTTCACCCAGCCCAGCCTCCCCCCTCCCCGGAGCCCTGTCTGACCCAATCCACCAGCAGCGCTGCTTTCTGCAGGTTTCTTCAGCCACCAAAACCACCGGCTCGGAGCAGACTGCAGCAAAATCCTGCCAATGGGCAAGCAGGGCCGAGCCCAGCACAGCTCCCCGTGGAACATCATCCCTGGCCCTGGGCAGGGGTGCCCAGCCCGGGGGGCAGAGGGGGGAGCACCGTGTCGGCTGTGGGGTGCACCAGCTGGTGGGGAGCCCGTTTTGTGTGGCTGACAGCTGCACTCAGTGCACCTCCGGGCTTCCAGCCTGCCTGTGGGGTGTCCTTGTGTGCCCTGTGCAGGGTGAGATGGGGAACACAGTCCCACAGGGCTTCAGCCTGTGCTGGGAAGACTGAGGGAGCAGAGCACATGGCCTAGCAGCTTCCTCTGCTGCTCTGTGATTAAAGGAAGAAGGATTTTTTTTTTTCTACTAAAAAAAAAAGCCCCAACAAAGTATCTTTGTATCTGGCTTTGCTCAGCTGGCAAGAGGGCTGCCCTGACCTCAGCCTCTTGCCGGCATGACAGGGGGACCTCTCCAACTCCTCCAAAATCCTCCAGCCCCCCTGCAATGTATCAGAGGGCAAATGGATTCATCCCTCCCCTATTTTAGTCAAGTCATGTTGCCACTTTCTTAATTTCTCATGCTGGAAAGAGCCTTTGCAGTACAGCCAGGCCATGTCTGCCCTGGGGGACACAAACTGCCTTCCTGCCCACTCCTGCACCCTCTCCAGCTCTCCTCCTTCCCACCTCCTTCCTTCTCTCCTCATCCCAGCTGCACTGGCTCCTCAGCCCCCTACACCCAAGCTGCTGACTCACATCCTCTCTCCAGACACCACCTTCTTTTGGCCTGGCTCCCTGCAAAGAGCTTCGTGACTTAGCGTGGCTCAGCCAGAGCCTGCAGGTGCAGGCAGCCAGGCTCCAAACCCCGTGTGAAGTCCCTCCAAGAAAGCAGCAGTGATGCTTCCAAAAGATGCTTTCTCCCTGGGCGATGTGCTGAGGGCTGGGGCTGTACTGCCCCCATAACCCCAAACCTGGTCCCTGGTGCCCATCAGGGGTGGCCAGGGAGCGTGTCCTGGTGCTGCTGCTGCCCAGCTGTACGCTGAGACCTCGGTGTGGACTTTGCCCAGGGCAGGAGCTGAGTAGCAGGAGGGCTGGATTAATGCACTAATGCAGGATTATGCTCTAATGCAGGCCTGCTGCTGAGGGAGCAGCCCCTGCTCCAGCTCAGGGACACCCCCTCCCTGGGGCAGACCCCACACTGCCCTGGGTCACAGCCTGTTCTGCCTGGCTGTCCCCTAAGGAGCTAAACCCTCAGAAGTGAGGAAGGACTGTGAGACAGGCAGGGGACACAGCACAGGGGAACCTCCACACTCAGCTCCCAGTGAGCTGGAGGAATGACACAGCCTGTGCAGCCCTGGCCTTCTGCTTTGCCAGGCTCTGTGGCAGAAGGATCAACCATCACAGCAGGGCTCCAGGGTAGCCAGTTCCCCTTCCTCACCTGCCCCAGCTTCCTGGCACCGAGCTGTTCCCAGTCTGCGCTCCTCATTCCCAAACACATCAGCCAGGCAAGGCCACAGGCCATGATTTGGCTACAGTGAGAACCAAATTGTTTGCCATCCCACCTCCCTCAGTCCCACGCCTGCCACTGGGCCACCCTAGGCACAGGCAGAGCTCTTGCAGCCTTCCACCCAGCCTGGATGTGTCCTGCATCAGATGAGACCCTGTGGCAGCATCCTGCTCCTCTCTGAGTACAAATCTCTCATCAGCCAATTTCATCTGGGACCCTCTGCCTCTCTGTGCCCTTTGCTGCCATCTCCCGGGGTCATTCTGCCCCCGTCAGCAGCTGTGACTGCCGTGCCGTGGGGCAGGGAGGTGACCAGAGCCACCCACGAGCCACCCCCATTTCAACAGAGCAGCAACAGCCCAGAGCTGCAGTGGAGCCAGTGCTCCAGCGGCTCCCACGGAGGCAGAACAGAGACCTCCCACTCCCACCTGCCTGGAGGAACACCATCCATCATCCCTGCAGGCAGACGAGGAGAGGCTCGTGCAGAAAGCTGGGCCAAGGCAGGTCCTCCAGCAGCCAGGCAGGTGCTGGGTCTGCTTCATCCAGAACATTTTCCTCCCATGGAGCACCTCCAAGTCATTCTGGGGGATGGTGGCAACTCTTAATAGCAAAACCACAGCTTCCCTGCTGTTTGTCTGACATGGAAGAGGCATGGCTTGCCAGGCTGGCTGCCCCGGTGCCATGGCCAGCTCATCCAGCCCAAGGAGTTGGCTCCACAGACAGAGCAGTCAGGCAAGGAAAGTCCCACAGAGCTTTGTCCATGACTCCAGGCAGAAACTCCCTTTTTCACGTGTGAGTATTCATCCTTGGGATCCACTGCCACCCAAGGTGCATCTAAGAGCCCCGTGCACCTTAGAGAAGGCAGATGAGGATGCTTTGGCCTGGGAAGAGGACTTCTTGGGGCTGAGCCCCCTGCGGGCTGCAGTGCCCACCTCTGCTGCTGCAATGTGGAGCAGACGGGGCACCCACTGTGAGGCACGGAAAGGAGATGTGCTGCTGCTGGAGGAATTTCAAAGTAGGAAAGTTCTGTGATCCCTCACCTGGATCCCTGCAGTGACTGATCACTGTTTTGGCCCTGTTGCTCTACCTCCAAGTCCCAAACCCGATGTGAATCCTCCCATCCCTGCAACCCCAGACCCTGCTGGGCCCTGTGGCTGGCAGCACAGGGGCTGCTCAGCCCCTCCTGGGAGGGTCTCAGTTCCTCACTGCTCCTCAGGGAGCACTGCAGGGATCACACATTTGGACACAAGCTCTCTCCATTCCCCTTGCTGCTGTCCAACAGCTGGCTCCTGAGTGCAGACCATCAATCCTGCAGCAGCACAGGATTTGTGTGTCAAATCACAGTTTTAAAAAGGGGAAAACCAAGCTCCCTCGCCTGAGATTCTCACCCTCAGTACCCAGCCCTGCCTGTGTTCTCTCACAGGTCTCCTTTGCCTTGGGGGGAGCAGAAAGCTCCCAGACAAGGTAAGATTAGTGCTACCCCTGCCGTGCTCCCCCCAGCAGCTCTGCAAGGTCCTCTGGGGTAGGGAAAACCAGACATGTCTCCCTCCCTCCCTCCCCCCAGTAAGGCTCTGGCTGAGCCAGTGATGCATATTTAAATGCATGGGAGCATCTAAGCTCCTCTCTCATTCCTTGACATTTCCAGAGACTCCAAGCTGTCTTCAATTACCAGTCTGCAATTAGCTCTTCCTAAATCCCCCAGTGAGGCCTAGGACTCTTAATCAATGGAACACAAGGGAGGAGGGGAAGGACATGGCCTCACTGCAGCTGGAAGCAACTTAAAAGGCTGGGGCTTGAGGCTGGAATAACCCTGTGAGTGTCTCTAAGGAGATCTGTAGGGTGGGAAAATCCTCCTGCATTGTGCTGGGAGGTTGTTCAGCTCTGGGAGGAGACTCCATAAAGCCCTACAGCTGGGAATAGAAATCACTGGACAAACACCTCAGCTCAGGGAGGAAAGAGCTGGTACCAATGGCTCAGGTGTCACCCTGTGATGCAGAGCACCTTGCAGTATTCATTCACTGTGCCTCAGTTTCCCTCTCTGCAGAACGCTGGTACAGGAGAGTCAGGGTTCTCCCAGCATCCCCATAGGAGCTATAAGGCTCCAATTCCACCAGTTGAAGCTGAAGTTATCTTTCCCATGAAAAGATGTGGGTATGGCCAAAGTTGGGGTGGGTTGGGAACGCCTTGTGGCCCAGAGAGCTCACCACAAGGTCACAGGAATGTCAGTGTAAAGGCACAGACAAGAGCATCCATTGGGAGAGGGAGGACAGGAGCAGCACGGGTCTTTTGGGTTGACAGAGGCACGGAAAAGCCTTGCACAGCGCCCTGCCAGGTCAGCCCCGTCACAGGGACATCTGTGCTGTCTTCCTGGCAGCACAGCTTTGCCTGAATGAGCCAGATTGGGTCTAATTAGCAGCTCTGCTGATGCACACAAAGGTAGAGGGAATCCAGCTTACCCTCCATGACCTGCAGAGCCAGCACAGCTCTTCCCAGCGGAGGGGAGCCCAAACGCCTGGCTCAGAGGGGCAGTGGAGCCCTGGATGCAGACCCCAGCCAGAGAGCATGTGCAGCAGCTTCTGCTGAAGAAGTCCTGGAAATTTCAGCACCCTGAAGCGTAGCAACCAGTTTTAAAAAAGGCAAAGCTTCCCCATGCTCCACCCCTCTCCCTGGAGGTCTGCAGAAGCACAGGGCTGGTAACAGGGATAGCAGCACAGCTCCCACAGCCTGCTGCTGCCAGGAAAAGGGAGCCCAGCCCTGCAGAGCAGAGGTAGGGAGGAGTGAGGTGAGGGAGGGTACAGCTTCAGGAAAAATAAAATTTAAAAAAATGGAGGTGACATGAACTGTGGCATCCTGTTTAAATTCAGTGTGGCAGACAGGCATCAGGAATTTCCATCTGGAATGGAGGAGGCCAGAAGAGCTCACAAGGGTCCAGAAGACATTCAGGTGGGCCAGGACTGGCCTTGGGCACAAAGAGGGGTGAAAATTTGACCCCAAACTCACACCAAGAAGTAAAACCCCTTTGGGAACCAGGGCCCCCCATCCCTCTTGGGGAGCAGTGGGCCATGACCAGGAGTTTGGGGTGTTACCCCAATTGCCCTTGCGCCCCACAGCCCAGCAAGTCCAGGAGGCACCGCCAGGCCCATCCAGGCCACCTCTTTATTCTCCAGTGAAGCAAAGCAAGAGGAGAGGAGACCCCCCTCCCATAGCAGGCCCCTCCGTTTGGGCACCCTAGGCCTCCTCTGGCACAGACCCCTCTTCCCGCAGCAAGCCGAGGAGGGGGAGGCATCATCCCTTGTTTCGGGGGGCGCACGGGGGGGTTTACCCGAGGGGCCGGGCGTGGGCGCCCCCCCAGCGGCTCGAACAAAGGGGTGCGCGGGCGGCTCCCGCGGGGTGACGGCAGGGTCGCCCATGCTGGGGGAGGGGGCCCATGTACCACACGTGGGCGGGGGGTGGGGGGGAAGGCATCGCCCACAGGAGCCCCCCCAGCCGTGCCCGCAATCCCCGCCTTTGTCTGCTCAGCGCGGCAGCTCCAGCACCACGGACAGCGCCGGGAGCGCTGCGGAGGCGCGGGGCGGCCCTGCCCGCGCCGAGGGACTCGTTCACATGCACCCCCTACACCCCAAAAATCCCCCCCCCCCCACGAGCCCTCCTGCCCCCACACCCATTTTTTCACCCCTTTTTTCTAGAGAAAACGCATCCAGGAGCCTCCGCTCGCCCGCAGCCCCCCCGGTTCCCCCTGGGCGGGGGCGGGAGGGGCGCCGCTCCCCCTCCCCGGTCTTCGCCGCCGCCTCGGGGCTCCGGAGCGCAGCCCCCAGCTGGGGTCGGAGGCGGGGGAGGAGGGCAGCCGGATCCGGAGCAGGGAGGGTCCAAGCAGCGTCTCCGTGGAACTGGCGGCTGGGGAAGGGGGAAGGCGAGGAGGATGCGGGGGCAGGGGGGGGAATCCGGCAGTCCTTCGCCTCCCCCGCCCCTCGGTGCGCGGCCCCTTCCGCCCCCGGCGCCGGGGGCCTGGTACCTCCCTAGCGGTCCAGGCTGATCGTCCAGTGCTTGGACCCGTCTCCGCCCTCGCCCTCGCTCTTGAGGTCCTGGAAGAGTTGCGTGAAGTAGTGCGGGTCCGCGTTGATTCGCAGCATCTTGGCGCTGAGGCGCTGGATGATGCCCAGGCAGCGCTCCCAGAAGCGCCCCTTGTCTCCCTCCACCAGGAAGGGCTTCAGCGGGTACGAGATCTCGTTGCCCATGTAGGAGTAGGCGAGATAGAGGCAGGTGAGGAAGGCGGCCTGCAGCTCGGCCTGGCTCCCGATGTCTTCGCCCCGCAGCGCTTCCCGGCACAGCAGGTAGACGAACACCAGGTTGGCGGGGGTGATGAAGCCCTGGTCCTGCCAGCCCTGCAGCAGCAGCGAGCGGTCCACGCTGCGAAACCACGAGATGAGTTCCCCGGGGCTCAGCTCCTTCAGGCGGTAGCAGCGGCGGCACACGAAGTCCCCCAGGCAGCGCAGCAGCTCTCCGGTGGACGCCTGCACCACCACGCGCCGCGGGGATCCCGGGGGGCGGCTGCCGGCCGGCGGCGGCGGCGGCGGCGGCTTTCCCCCGCCGGAGCCCGGGTGCAGCTCCTGCGGCGCCGAGGGCACCGTGGGCACCGGCACGGCCAGCGGGCCCTGCTTGGCGCCGTCGGCCGGCCCCACCACCGACTTGCGCAAGTTCTCGCGGTTGCGCTGCACCACCAGCGGGTCGGGCTGGCCCGGGGCCCCCCCCGGGGCCCCGCCGCCGGGCTTCGGCGTCACCTTCTTGGTGCTTTTCTTCTTCTTGGCCGAGGCGGCCACCAGCCGCTTCCAGGTTAGCGCCGAGATGAGCACGCCGGGGCGCTTCAGCCGGCTCTCGCCCTTGCCCGGCACCCTGCCCGGCGCCTTCTCGGCCAGCAGCCCCCCGCCGCCGCCGCCCTTGCCCGAGGAGGCGGCGGGGGAGAGGGAGAGCACCGTGCCCATGCTAACGCCGAGCGGGACGGGCGTGCGGGGGCCGGGGCGCCGGCACCGCCCATATGAGGCCGGGAGCTGCGGGGGAGGCGGCCCGCACCGGGGCCGCGGTGCCCGAGGATGCTCCGCCGCGCCCGCTCTGGGCTCCGCGCCCGCCGCTGCAGCCGCCGCGGCCCCGCCGCTCCCCGCCTCCCCGCCGCCAGCCAATGGCCGCCGCACGGGGCCCCGGTGCGCCCGCCCCTCGCCGGTGGGGGCAAGCGGGGAGCGCGGCGCGGCTCTGCCCGGCGGCCGCCGCCCCGGCGTGACCTTCACCGGAGGGGGCTCGTCCGGTGCGCCCGCCGGGGCGGACGGGCTGGGGGCCGCGGTGCTGTGGCAGACCCGCAGCCCTTTGTCTGGGGGACGCGGGGGGAGCGCAGGGGACACGGGAAGGGTCACGGGAGGGCTTCTGAACTCGGCTGTTCCTGCCAAGTCCTGCTCTGTTTTCTTACCTGCAAGGGGAGGGATGAACCTTCCCACACCAGCAGAGTCCCCTGGCCCAGTGGTGCTAGGGGTACGCGGTGGGGAAGAAGCCTTTGAAAATGCCTTTGAAAATGCTCGAGGAATGAGGAGATGCTAGGAAGATGCTAGAGAAATGAGGAGGCGTGAGGATCGAGAAGAACGGGTGCTCAGAGGGAAGCTGGAGAAGGCTTGGGGTGGGTGCAAGGCTGGCTGTGACTCGGCAGCCAACATGAAGGGCGTAGGCTTGGTGGCCGAGCCTCATCTCTCCTGAGAACCCGCCCAGCCCTGGGCATGGCTCCACAGGGAGTCAGAAGGTGCCACTGGGGAGCACTCCCACGAGCTGCTGTGCAAGAGTGGGGTCCTTGACCCACCCTGCCTCTTCCCACTCAGCTGTGGAAGGGAGATTCACCCCCAGGCTGACAGTCACCAGCATCAGGCAGCAGTCAGGGACCTCAGAGAAATGTCACAAGGCCACCTCCATGTTCCCAAGGCAAGACCAGCCAGCTCGGCTGCCCAAAGCTCCCAAACCCACAGGGAAGGAGAGGAGGGAAGAGATGCTGCACTTCTGCACCATTGCAAATGGAGTGCAATAAACCAGCCACGTGCGTGAGCACAGATGCTGCTTCTCCCTCTATGGATCAGAGCACGCCATAGATGTTGCTGCCTCTCTGCTCCACGCAGAAAGATCCCCCTTGTATTTCTCATGAGCTGCAGCCCTGATTTCTATGATGGGTGCCAGGCATCCATTAGGAACAAAACATCCCATTTGCAGGGACTGCTCCCACAAGTGAAGCGCTGAGAGAGGCAGCTGGAAAAGGTTTCAGGGGGAATGCCTCAAGGATGCATTTTGATACAGCATTTTATGTGTGAAATGAACACATGTCGTTGCCAGGATGTAGCTGCTGCAGGATGGATCCAGGCTAACAGGCGGTAATGAATTATCAGCTGGGAGGAGCTAAACCAGCCCACCCTCTCCCCTCCCCACTTCCTCCTGCACTGCCGATGCTGGAGGTGTTTGCAAAGAAAGCGCAGACTCGGAGCCATGTTTCAGGCTTCTAGACTGGCCTCCCGATGCTTGGGGCTGACTTGCCCCTCTGGGGGCAGGGGAGAGGCTGTGCCCTCTGGGCCATGGCAGGGAAATAAAGTTTCATTCCCACATATCCTGCACTGTGGCCAGCCGCCATCCCTGCAGTGGCATCTGCAGAGAACAGGCACGTGTACACACAGACCCTCAGATGCAGAGGTTTGCTTTGGGAGTGCCCAGAACCAAAGTGGATCTGGGCCAGCATTACCTACTCAAGGCCAGCTTAGGCTGGGCTGAAGTAACCATGAGGATTTGGTAAACGGGTATAAATACAGAGGAAGAAAATCAGGACAAGGTTTGTGATGACAATTAAGTCAGCACCTTTAGATATACATAGCTGGTTTCAACCTAGCCAAGAAGATGGAGGAGCCCTAGGGAGGTGATAGCAGGGAGCTTGTTGTCTTTGCTCTCTTTGCATGTTTAAGGATTTTCTGGTGTGCACATGTGGTCTCGTCAGAAACCCACAGCTGAATTTTTCAGGTGAGGAAGCAGAGACCTTTCTGCATGCTATTTGCTCCTGTTGAAGTAAAATCACTCTCAGATCGCTTCGCACAAAGCCTCCCCCACGCTGTGTGAGCTCTCCCAGACTGGCTTCCCAGAACTCATTCATAAAGGTTATTCCTATTTGGCAGTGATGAGCTGGACTGCACAGCAGAGGCCAGAGAATTCCCCAGCCCTGGCTGGGCTTGTGGCTGCTGCACCACTCTGCTCGGTGCGCGTGCACCTCCCACCACTCCCAGGACGAGACATTTGGCTGAAGCCTCTTTAAAAATCCAGCTCAGGGCTGTTTAGTGATGCAGCTCGAGGCCTCAGCTATGAGCAGCACAAGAGCTCCAGGGCATTATTCCCTTCTTGCTTGCAGCTTGAGTCCTGCTGCGGCAGCAGCTCTGGGGTAGAGGAGGTCAGCGGGCCCCTAGTCCTTCTCCAGACAGCATTGCTGACAGTGGCAAGAGCTTCCTGCAAGCACTGTGGAATTACCCAAGCCCCACAAGAACAGCAGGATGTTCCTCATGTGGGTAAAGAAGCAGCTTTGCAGCTTACATGGGAGGCAGCTGCACTTCCATGTGAAAGAGGAGGATCTTTTCCCCACTCTTTAGGCTTCTTCAGGCTCAAGCCCTGGGGCTGGCAGGCAATGCTAGAGCACAAGCTACACCCCTGAGACCATCTCTTCTTGGCCTCTTTCTCGGTCAGCTGGCAGGGAAAGGCACAAAGCAGGAGGGAAAGGCAGCATTTCCCTTCCCCTAGGAGTTTGGGTTCCCACCCCAGGCAGCAGGAATTACATGCCCTCGGATGAAAGGGAGGAATGAGGTAGATCTTCAGGCACAGTCAGTCCCAAAGCTCTCAGACTTCTGCCCTTGGCTAAATCTTCACCCAGGTGGGGTGGATTTGCAGGGACACTGTTGGCATGCACAGGTCCTCTGTGACTAAGGGTCACTCTAGCAGGGCAACACACACTTCAGTGACCTGCTAGCACCCACAAAGGGATGCTTTCTTGTCCAAGACCCTAATCTGGGCCATGTAAAGGGGTATCCCTGTCCAGAGTCAGGGGTGTCTCAGATGGGAAATTGGAGCACTCTGGTTCCCAGCAGAGCTGACTGGGCTCCAGGGATGGAGACAGGTGGGAAGACAGCAGCACCAGGGGAGAGAAGCTGGTGTAAAACCAGTCCTGTAGGCAGTACTGTAAAAAGTCTTAGAGAGAGCTAGCACTGACCTGCAGGATCCACACAGCTCCCTGCAGGTTCCTGGCAGTCTCTCACTCTGCTTTGCCTGACCTGAGCCTCCCAGCACACAGAGCAGTGCAGCTCTGTCTGCCTGGTTCAGGGGGAATGGGGAGCAGCTCAGGCCTTGGCTAGGCTCATGCCAGCTGTCACATCCTCTCCAAACTCTCTGGCATGATGCTCCCATGCTGGGGCTCTGGCTCAGAAATGCATAAGCTCTCAGTCTGGGGCAGCTCTCCCAGCACCCTCACGACATAAAAGGCATTTTGGAGGGTCCAGGGCCCCCTAGTCAGCTTCCAGGCTACTGAGCTATTGGATACAGGCTTGTGATGGGTCCTGGCTTAAAGCACTTGGCACGTCCCCCTGCCTGCTCCAGAATGATGAATGAGCATGTGTTTGCTGGCTGGCTAGAGCTGTTCTTTAATAGCTCACTTGCTGTGCCGTGGTCTGTCTGTACTGGCAAAGGCAGGCAGGGAAAGGACTGTCTCCCTGGCAGCAGCTGGCCAGCCAGCTCCTGCACTGCCTTGCCCATGGAGATGTCAGTCTCAGTACATCCCTCAGTGAGTGGGTCTGACAGCCCTGACGCTGCCCCTCCCCAGGCCACACAGCAGACAGCTTCCAGCAGTCCTGCCTGTGTTGGCATCCCTGGGGCTGGGAAGCCTCAGAGGACCTGGCTGGCAGGATGTCTGCAGTGCCCAGGGAGGAGAACTGGCTTGTGTTTCTGGGCACCCCAGCCCAGGCATCTCTCCCTTTTCCATTCCTGGTTTCCTTCCACCTGTCTCCTGTCCCTGTCCCAGCCTTTAAGGGCAGGAGGCTACAGCTGTGGGTCCAGCACAGCTTACCCTGCAATACCTGCTCGGTGTGGCTCAGGGTGGGGAGCAGTGCCCACCTATGGTGGCCGGAGGAGCTTGTGCAGCCCCTGCTCCGCAGTCGGCCCTGGATTCACACAGCAGAGTGAAGCAGAGCACACTCAAGTCGAGCAGCCCTGTTGCAGCCCCTGGAGAGAAGCTATTTTTGTCCTGCCATTTGCTGAACGGTGGAGATGGGAATGGCTCAGAGAGCTGGAGAAATGCAGCTTCTCTGGGTGGAAAGCAGGCAAGGCAGAGGCGGGCTTGAATCCACATGAAAACGCATCTCTGCTTCCTCATCTATGGGCAGAGAGATGGGTCCTAGCACTGGGCTGCTGCTGGAGAGGCAAGGCAGTCCTTGCTGGCATAGGGGTGAGGATGTGGATTGATTGCCACCAAGGCGATGCTTCCAGCCCACATCCCTCACAGGACTGCTGCCACTAAAGCCCTTAGGGAAAGAGCTCTAAGCGCTGCGTGGAGCAGGAGGGAATAACTGGGAAACACCAAGTATCGCCATGGGCTGCTTAAATGCCTGCCAGCCCTCCTGTAAGGTCTTGCGGCAGGAGAAAACCCACACAGCCGCAGGGTGATAGAGGCTGATGAAGGGCTAATGATCCTCCCTGTACCCAATTCAGGCTCCGGCAGGAGACCCCCTGCCAGCCCAGCGCGGGGAGCTGACGGGGTCTGCGCTGGAGCCTCCGAGGGGTGAGGCTGAGGCCGAGGAGGGCGAGCCCGGCGCGGGGGGCGCGGGGGGCTCGGGGTGGCCGGGCCGGGCTGCGCTGCCCTCTCGCGGCAGCCGCCCCCGCAGCTGCTCCAGCGCCGCCCGGGTCCCCATCTCCGGCTGTGTCTGCAGGGCTGCGTGCCCAGCCCATCACCGCAATTCCTTGGCTCACTCCGCCTTGGGATGCTGTCTCTCAGGAGCACTGGCATGTGGGGACATTGCACGGCTCTGAGGGAAAGCGTCTGGTTGCCCATTTGGTGACTGTGATTCCTTCCTGTGAAGACCCAGCACCTCCCAGCCCGCCAGAAGCTCGGAGCATCTCTGGGGTCTCCTGGCAGTGAAACGGCTGAGGGCTCTGTGCTGGGGTGGAAGGGATGCCAGAGGACGCTGTGTGCATGGAGAATCCCGGGGGAAGAGGCCAAAGGGAAGCAACGTTGCCATGGGGCAACGAAAGCATCTGCGCAAGGATCCACCTTGGCAGTGAGCAAAGATTTATCCAGCACCATGTTGATGGCGGGTGTTGAGCCCAGGACCCCTGGTCTCTAGGTGAGAGTTGTTCCCAGATCTCCCTGGGTGGCAGGAGCTGAACAGCCCAGTCCCCCGGGATTGCTTCGTCTGGCAGGCAGGCGGCTGCCTTGCTTTAAGCTCTCCTGCAGGCACACGGGACACTCAGTACGCCCAGGGCAGGCTGTGGGGGCACAGCTGGCTCTGCACCAGCTCTCCTGGTGCTCTCTGCAGCAGCGTGTACATCCACATGTCAATGCTGCCTCAGCATTCCAAAGCGCTGGAGCATCCCAAGCGCTGGGACGAGGCTGCATCCCCCGGTTCTGTTTCCCAATGGTGACTGGGAAGGCAGAGCCGTAACTTCCACCCTTCCACCTCTTGGGGTGCCTGGTCTCCGTGTGGTGGCCAGAGGGGCTCGGTGACACTGGCGGGGGGGGCTGGCTGTCCACCAGGTGGAGCTGCACCCCACGTTTTGATGCTGCTGGGGTGGCCCTGGGCCAGACCTGGTCTCTTCTTTCTTTTCCCTACCCTGGCAAGGACAGACCCTGGCTTTCCCCAGCCCTCAGGTGATGCACATGTGAAGGACAAGCGTGCACATCGTGTACATATGCTCTGGTGACGAGTGCTGACCCCCGTTAGCCCCACTTGCCCAGCAGGCATTGCCTGCTTGCAGGTAGACAGTGGGTGTTGGCACAGTCTTTTGGAAGCCTTCTCCCCAACAGCGAGTCAAGGGGACTTGGGACATTGTCCTCAGTGGTGTTCTGGCCTCACGTTTTTCCAGGGCTTGGGGCTAACTGCATTCTCTGTGTGGAGGATGGGGTGAGTCCCGGCTCCTGCCAAGCTCTTGATATAAAGTGGATCTTGCCCATTCTAGTTGTGTGTGGGTCCCCAAGGATCCCCTGACCCTCTGGAGCTGCTGTTGGCCATGCCATCAGCTCTGCTGTGACCAGCGATGGAGAATTGCAGGCTCTGTGCCCTGTGGCTCTGTGCTTGAGGTGTATCTGCTCAAGCACTGCAGCCCTGTGAGATCAAAGGGACTGTGAGCACCTCTGGGAGAAGAGCCTACATTTGCCAGTCCTCAGCAGCCCCACGCCAAGGACTGCCAGCCTGAGATCCAGCTGCCTTAGCTTTGAGGGGTAATTGTTTCAGTGATGACACCATGATAACTCCCAAAGATAGTCTGACACCCACCAGACTCCTCTCACAGCCCCAGACCTGCCTCACGAAGCTGGGCCCTGAAAGATCCCCTGGTCAAGCAATCCACCACCTTCCATACACAATCCACCATACCTTCCTTTCTCCCCTAGTGCTTGCCAGTCCCGTGAAGGGTCCCCATCACTGATTGCCCCTCGTCTTTCCATGCTCCCCCAGTGTAGGACTGGGAAGGCAGGGTGCTGGAGAGGGTCTGCCTGCCCTCGGTCACGGCCAGGCTGGGGCTGGAGGAGAGTCTGCTCCTTGCCTGGTGGGATGCTGTCAGGCCTGGTCTGCGGTGGAAGCGAGGGAGGCAGCTGTACAGGAAATAATCATGGCTTGTTCCAAGATTAAATCACTGGCGGGAGTGCGAGAGAGGATAAAAGGAGCCGTCTGTCGTTAGAGGGAATATTAACCCGGCAGCGGGTCGGGAGGGGGGAGAATTTTATTCCTTCCACTTGCTGGCTGCCAGGCCCGCTGTGCACACAGGGCTCAGCACTGACAGCATCTCTCAGCAGGACATGTGCCCTCCCTCCCCAGTTCAGCCCACGTCACGGGCCCTTTTCCCTCCCTCCCTGCTCCAGGAACGTGAGCTTCTTTGAGCAGGGTCAGAAGAAAGCTTTTCAGAGAAGTTGGGAAACCGAGGCAGGATCATGCTGCATGTCTGATGCCACATGGAGGCACCGAACCACTCTGTCCCTCTGTGCACTGCTCTTTGCCCTGCCCAGGCCAGGTCTTCTCCCAGTTCCTGTGGATGAGCTCGGCATGGCACAAAAGGTTCTTGTTTGGTCTGGCCCTTATCAGGGACCAGCCTCGAGGCCCTTGGGCATGGGAGCTGGGCTGGAGCTGGAGCAGGTGAGGCCAAGGAGCAAGGCACAGGGCAGAGGGAAAACAAGACACCAGCTGCAAAGGGGTGAGCTGGCGGGGAGATAAGATAGAGGGAGAAATGCAAAATATGATGGGTGGCAGGTGGGAGGAAACGTGGGAAACTACCGGGCACCTTGGCCAGCTGGGAGACACACTTAACAGGTCAGAGCCCTTGGGGGTGCCAGCGAGCCGTGGTGACAAGCTCCCAGCCCTGCTCGTGTCCCCTCGCCCTTGGGCTGGGGCATGCTTTGTGAGTAGCTGAGATGTGACCCCAAGACGCTGTGCCCTGGTGAGCCTGAGCTGCTCCAGGGCTGTGTGGGGACTGAGCACGGCCCTGGAGGGCTGTCACAGCCCTGCTGCTGGGCTTGCTGCAGGGAGGCAAGCCACGCTCTCTGGGCTGCATTTACAGGGTCTCCTGTGCCAGGATAAACAGCCCCATGGGGTTTGGGGTTTGCAGCAAGTGGTTGATGAAAGCCTGTGGCCCTGAGCTTAGGACTTCCTTCCCTTTGAAGGAAGAGTCCTGGCAAGTTCCCAAGCAAGAAGGTCCCAGCCCCTTCCCCCTCGTCTTTTCTTTCCCCTCACAGCCCATTCCCTCTCCAGCTGAGGGCTGGGCTGAGATAAGAAGATGAGCTATCCTTGGCTGCCTGGTCCAGCCTGGTGCTACCCCACAGAGTCAAGGCCTTGCTTCCATGCAGGCTGAAGCCCCCAGTGTTCAGCCTTGCCACATGTGTAAGCCTGGCTGTGTGCAAACTACTTGAGCCTGGCCTGATTTTGCCTCACCAGCTTCCCTTATTGGCCTGCTCCCCCTCTGGGGGATGTGATTTGAGAAAGGCCAGTGCTGCTGGGAGCAGCCAAGGCAGCCATTCCCCCACCAACACAGCAGAAACAATCAGCACGCTCAGCTGCCTCCTCAGCACCCACGGGCAGTGCTGGCAGGGCCAGTGGGTGCTTGCTGCTGGCTGCTGCCCATCTCTTGGGCTCCAGATTTACCCCTACCTGCCAAGGGAAGGCTCCCGCGGCACCAGCTCCACGGTACCAGGCATGGCTGAGCTCTGCAGGGGTGTGCACATGTGCCCCCAGCACCCCCAGCAGCTCCCATCCCTGGTACCCGGCACAGAGAACCCGGAGTGGATGGAAACCCTGCAAGCTCCTCCAGAGGTGATGCAGGTTTGCACCCGGGGCAGGTTTGGCCCTGCTGCACACAAACCCCAGCGAGCAGCCCTTGCCAAGATGCTGCAATTTCCAGGCCGACATCAAAAAGCAGCTGGGGATTGGCTCGCACGCGCTCCCACACAGCACATCCTCTCTGCTCTGTGAGGGATGTTTTACAACGTAAGTGCTGCTATATTAAGCCACGCATCTAACTGGAAAAACAGGAGATGGAGAAGCAGGAGCAGCTACCTCAGTGCCCGCAGATGCTTTAACAGTGTGTGAGTCCTGCTCCTGCTCGGGTTCTTGCCTGCCTCTGTCCCCCTGCCTGGCCTTAGGCAGGCAAGAGGGCACCTTGGCCCATGCAGCTTGCCCTTGGGCTTTGGATGGGGTGTTTGCCTACCTGCTGAGCTCCCCATCCCCCAGCTCTGCTCCAGGGGTGGGCAGGAACAGCAGAATGGGGACAGTCTCCATCGTTTGGGGCAAAACTGCAGGCTGTCAGGGGCTTCAGCTGGCACCTTTCAGATCCTAAGCAAAGGCTGGGTGTTTGGGGAAGGCCATCCCTTCTCACTGCCAGGCAGGTGGAAGGAGAAGGGGATCTCCTTCCTGGTGGCTCCAGGAGGGGCTGCTCTCTGCCCACAGCTGCATGAGCACCCCTGTAGCACCCCTGCACCCAGAGGACCAGGGCACTGCCCAGTTCTCCCTGCAGCCCTGAGAAGCAGGGGGAAGCAAAGGGCTTGGGCCCATACTCCCTGGATAGACACTGCTTTTATTCCTTATGGCTCCCCAGGTAAGGATTGGCCCAGAAAGCCTAGGTTTTCAACAGCTCATATTCATTGGCCTCTGACCTGCACCCCATCCCTCGTCCATGGGGTGGGCATAAATAGTGTGGCCGAGCTGTGCTGTACCTGGGGACAGTGGAGGGAGCAGTCCTTGGCAAGCCAGGACCCCTGCAAGAGAGGAGTAGAGTTGATTTATGCTCCTGACATTTCTCTCCCGGTCAGGCAGAGCTTTTAATAAAGAATGAGTGATTTATGGCTTCTTTTAAGTGGGAAGGAATGTTACCTAAGGCAGTCTGCCCCCAACACCCCTGCCTCTCTGTCTCACTGAAACCCTAGCATCTGGGCTTGCAGGAGGGGAGCAGCCCCTCTCTCTGCTCCTGCCCTCTCCCAGAGTCCTCTCCACAGCCATGGCAGCCCCACATCCTGCCCTGCTCCTGTCAGCAGCACCCCTGGCCCTGCCTAGGGATGCCCTGGCACGCTGCAGGGAGTGGTACTGTATCCCCTCCAAATGCCCCAGCCCTGGGCAGTGTGCAGCCCACAGGCCAGCTCACACACGGCAGAGATTCAAGGGAAGCTGCTGTCCTGAGACCCCTCTGAGAGGAACCCTGTGGTGGCTGGCCTGGGGACAGGATGACAGCTCCACAGCAGTTGTCATGGTTACTGGGTATTAATGGATGCGGGCAAGGCTGCTTCCCAGGGATGAGCAGCTCCAGAAGGAGAGGGCTGCCCTTAGCCTGCCCAGCTGCAGCCACTGCCATGGGGGCTCGGCCGTGGAGCCCCCATACCCATCCCCAGCTGCTCCAGACCCTGGGCCAGTGCTGGCCTGAGCCAATTCCAAACCCAGAGGTGGCAGCAGCTTGCAACCACAGGAGCTTCTTGGAGTCTGAAATTATTCTGGCGTCTTCCAGGACAGGAAGGAAAAGGATGTCTCCCCTTCCCTCCCAGCCCTGCTACCTAGGGACAGCTGGAGAAGGCCGTGGGGCTGGGGGACACAGTGGTCAGCAGGAGCAGCAACACAGCAGAGCTGCAGCCAGCCCCGTTGCCCTCTGGAAAGGGCTAATGAGTGAGGACAGGGGATAAGAGCCGGGACGGAGGGAGCATCACCCAGAATAAAGCTGCCCCAAGAGCATCCCAGCTGCTAATGAAGATAAAGTGCCCAGTTCCTTTTCTTCTCCCAGTGAAATCTGATGGCTAAGGGGGAAAAAATGCTTTCAAGTGTATTCATCTCTAACTCGGCCTGGGAGGCAGGGATTCCAGCAGGAGCGGCGGCCAGCTGAGGCACTGATCTCACACTTCACACACGTGCACACACACATGCATGTGCAAGCAGCCCCCAGGCAGGCTGCACACAGGCTGTGTGAAATGCCCGCAGAGCGCGCAGACATCAAAGGCCCGTCTCTCTCTGCATGGAAACCGCAGCCGTAGGTGAAGGCAGGTGTTGAGCAAAACACCCCCTGCCCACGCCAGGCACCGCATCGGGCTGCCAGATCCCACACGTGCCCTGAAATGCAGATGGCAAGTGCAGTGCCAACACAGGCACGCGGCACGCCAGGGGCGTCTGCCAGCACACACACACACAACATGTGAGTGCACACACACACACGAGCACACACGCAGACAAGCACACGCACATGTAAGCACACACACACATGAGCACACACACATGTGAGTGAGCACACGCATGAGCACACGCATGTATATAGATACACATGTGCACACACACATGAGCATGACACACACACACATGCATGTACACACATGTGCACGTATCCTCACCCCGCCCCAGGCCCAGCAGGTGTGCAAATGCAGCCTGTATTGTGTGGCCATGATGGGAGAGGGCAAGTGATGCCTAAAAACACCCACGGGGTGGAGGTCCTTTGGAGTCACTCGTGTTTCATTGTATGTGTGAATAAATCTCGTTGCTATTGATGTGTGTGGGAGACAGGTTTAGGGGGAGATGGGTTGAGGCTCTTCAGTGTCATGGATGGATGAATTTCTACCCCATCACACCAAGAGATTCTGTCCCAAGCCCTTCCCATGCCTCCAGTCCCACAGTCCAGCCACTGAAACTCTCCCTAATCCTCATCCCAACCCTGACTGCACGATACCTACAGAAAATAATCACACTCCCATCCCTGGCCTGGGAGAGCATCCACTCAGAGACCCCTCCAAATCCCTGGAGCAGACATGTGCAGTGGGGCTGCATTCCCAAAGTACCCATTTCCAGTCTCTCTGGGAAGGATTCCCTACAGCCCTATGCTAAGTTAAACAAACTCGGGACTTCTCTCTGCCCCTGGGGACCTCTGTCACGGACCAGCCCTCCTTCAGGCTGTGAAATGCATCCTGCAAATGGACAGCCTGTGTGCCAGATCCTGCTGGGATTGTCCCTGACCCAGGCTAACTCCTAAACCATGAGTAAAGATTGTCTGGATCACCGCAAGCTGGCCCAAGACAAAGTCATAAAAGGACAGTGCTAAACATTCCCACAGGGACAATCCCAGTGCTGTGCCTGGCAATGCCCTGGGACTGTTTGCTTTACCAGCGCAGACATAACCAGAGATTCCCACTCCCTTCCTCTGGAGGATTGGAATTAAGGGGCCTGTTTACAGAGAGGCAGCGAGGGAATAGAAGGTATGTGGAGGGGGGAGCAGCTCCTCCTCAGTATATCTGGCAGCTAAATGTACCCTAGACCCACCAGAGACCCTCTAGGCATCAAAGCATGTGACTGGAGCTCCTCAGACAAGTAGAGGTGCTGCAGAGAATCTGAATCTGGCCCTGCTGACACACTTCTGCCCTCTTAGCATCGTGCAGGGGGTCATGCCTGGCCAGACCCCACTGGCTTGTTGCAATCAGCTGCTGAATGAGCTGGGCATGAAGGCTGGGAAGAAGTGCCCCACAAGTCTGGGGCAGGGCAGAGGGGAGCATGGGTGCTGCTGGCAGCTGCAGCACCACTCACTAGGGCTGGCTTGGGCAGGTACACCACTATCCCACAGCTCCAGCTGCTGCCAGCAGCCCCTTTGTGCCTCCCAGCTCCTGGTTATTAATTCAGATGGATCTACTTGGCTGGGGGGAGTAAAAACGAGGTGGATAACTGCATATGCACTTCAAGCAAATAATGGGAAAGGGGTAGAGCTCAGCAAGAAACTAGGAAAGGTTTGGCAAGGAAGGCTGGGAGTGGCATGGGGACAAGAGCTGAGAGCGAGAGATCAGAGCACTGGGGCCAGCAAATAACACCCGGTAAGAGACGAGAGGGGTGGAAAGAGCAAAATCAGCCGCAGACGAAGCTGCCGGTGCCCGTGGCCGGCGGCTGTCGGGTGCCAGCAGCCCCGCAGGGCTCAGCCCCGCTGAGCTGCCCGCGCTCCTCAGCAGAGGGCAGTGGATGCACACGCACCTGCCTGCACACCTGTGCCGCACGGCCCTGGGCACCCACACGGCCCTGGGCACCACATGGCCCTGGGCACCGCACAGCCCTGGGCACCGCACAGCCCTGGGCACCGCACAGCCCTGGGCACCCACACACCCCTGGGCACCGCACGGCCCTGGGCACCCGCACGGCCCTGGGCACCGCACAGCCCTGGGCACCGCACAGCCCTGGGCACCCGCACGGCCCTGGGCACCGCACGGCCCTGGGCACCCGCACGGCCCTGGGCACCCGCACGGCCCTGGGCACCCGCACGGCCCTGGGCACCGCACAGCCCTGGGCACCCGCACGGCCCTGGGCACCGCACGGCCCTGGGCACCCGCACGGCCCTGGGCACCCACACGGCCCCCAGGTGCCCGGCACACGGCAGGACACGGCAGCGCCAAGCATCCTCGGTGCTCCCGATGCTGCTGGCGGGTGAAGGAACGGCCTGGCAGCCCTTGAGGGACAAACAGGGCTGCGAGGACTGGCAGTGAGGTCTGCAGGGCTGGCAGCACTCCTGCGGGGCAGCCAGCGAGGGTCTCTGCTTTCATGACCCCAAAGCAAATCAGAGTCCTGGGCAGCAAGGATGTGGCCATAAAGGCAGTCCCGAGGGTGGGAGGGGCAGGCGAAGTGTCCACATGGAACTGCAGACTGTTAAACTGGAACCCCTCCTCTCTTGCTGCACAGGGGGAGGTGAAGAAGTGTCTGCATGAATGTGGGGAGGCTCCTGGACCCATGATCCCCATGAGAGTATGAAGGGGTGCCCCCTATAGCTTATGAGCAGAGGTTCTTACAGCCATACCAGGAGGAGCACTATAACCATACAAGCAGGACCACTCTAGTGGTCTAATGCACATGACAGACCCTCAAGATTCCTTCTCCACCTGTGGGCAGTCCCCTGTGCCAGCCCATCCCTGGGGGAGACAAAGCACCATCCCCTCCCAGTGCATCCCAGCCTCCCCCAGCATTTCTGATCTCACTGGCACATTTGGGCTGGGAGAGAGAGAGGGCAGGCCTGGCAGCTGTGGAACATTCAGGCCAGATGTGGAAGGTACACTTTACAGCAGCAAGCCATGAGGAGGCAGCTGAGCTGAAGGCCTGTACTTAGCTGGCTGTGACATGGCAAGGGAAGAAAGGACATTCCTCCCTCAGGAACAGTTTGCACACATAGCGTCATCCCCTCGTTATTAGGAGGGAAGCCACAGAGAGGGTGTTCCCAGACCCCAACCCCAGCACTCCTCTTCAGGCCAGGGTGGCCCCGTGAAGGGTGGTGGGAGCTGGGCAGGGAGCAGGGGTCTTGTGGGATGCTGCATTTGCCATCAGATCCCCAAGTCTGTGTCGCTCTCAGCCTCTTGGTTTGCTGGAAGTGAAGGAGCTATCCTGGCCCGGATTCAGCCAAATCAGCACTTTGGGTTGAGCCCAGCTGTCACTGAGCCCAGGCTATGGCTGAGCATGCCAGAGCCTCACCAGATGCTGGAGTATGTATGCCTTTGCTGGCCATCCACTTGTGGCTTTCCTGGGTGATGGGGAAGCCTGCAGCAGCGCTGGCTGAATGAGATTCCCAGCCCATCCTGACAGAGGATGTTGGCTGCCTTGCCAGGAGAGGCATGGTTTAAGGAGCTTGGCTGAGTGTCTCTTCCTTGGAAAACCCTTCCAGAAGAGATGCCTGCTCTGGCCCAAGGTCCTGAAACCCTATTTGGGTGGAAGAGTCCTCATGTGGGGCAAGGCACTGAGCCGCTCCATGCTGGGGATGAGACATGCCCTCTGCTCCTGTTCACAGTCCAGCAGAGCTCTGCTAAGACAGTGGGAGCTGAGCATGCCCCAGACCCCAAGGCCTCTCCCACCAGCCCTGCTTCACAACAGACACACTGAGAGTCCAAGAATGATTTCCCTGCTAGGGAAAGACTAAGCTACCCCACTAGCCCTGCTTGAGATCCTGCCCCCTGAGCCCTGCTCTGAGCTTACACAAAGCCCTGCCATGAGATGGGGCATGGAAGGTCAAGAGATGGAGCAGAACAGCGTGACTTCAGAGACAGGAATTATAAATTCAGAAGGATTTTCAGAGACCAGGGAATCCTGGAAAGTAGACCAGAGAGCTTGTTCCTTGCTGTGCCGAGGAAGGTCATCAGTTATCAGAGTAGCAGCAGGAGGCAGACCTGGTGATTCAGAGCCACAGCTTGGGTATAGGATCTTACTTGCCTAAAGCCAAAGGATGCTTCAGAGTGATGGGACAGAGGGAAGGGCAGAACAAGACTGCAGCCTTTGCAGCTGGTTTTGTCCTGTCGGGAAAAAAGCTGCCTTGGTAATCTTTCCACAAACCCTGCATGTTTGTTTGTCTCATGACCTGTGTGCTGGGAAGGGTAAACCCTGAGCCGATACCCATGCATTGAATCTAAGGTCTTGGAGAGAAACAGACCCAACCCCTCTGCCAGTGTTTGCAGCAACCACAAGGCAGCAGCCATGCCCAGGTGTCGGGAAACATCAGAGCACGTGTCTCCTGTCCGCACGGCTGAGAGCGGCGTGTGGGCGTCGGGACACACCTGTCCAGAAGAATCCCAGCAAATTACTTCTCCTTGATGTCTGCTGGTTCGTCACGGCAGAAACACGGCGTGCAAAGGGCTTGGTTTAGAAGGAGCGCCGAGGGGTGCCAGAGCTGAGTTGCTGCCAACTCACCTGTCACTCCTTGCACGTTGCCCTGGGGCTGGCAGGCTGGGGGGAGGCAGGTGCTGGGGAGCCAGCTTGGCCGCCCAGCTGTGGCCGAGGCAGCGAGCAGGCAGGGAGCTGCCTCTCCCAGGATCCGTGCTCCCGCTCTGCCAGGTGAAATGTGGTTGTGGAAAGTGTGAGACAGATTCAGATGCATTTTCTGCCCCCTCCCCATGACTTTCACAGAGGTTCCCCACTTTTGCAGTGGTGTTGTCAGGGAGCTTGTCCCGAATTGGGAGCGCTCAATATGGGGGAGCACAAGATTGTGGGGCTGGGGGAGACTTGCTCACCCCTGCAGCCAGCCAGAAGGCCAGAGGCTGCTGTGTTGGGAAGGAGCAGCAGGTAAGAGACCCGCAGAAAAGACTCTCCTGTTCAATAACCAGATCTGGCAGCCATGTCTGCAGAATTGGGGTGGTTGGGGTCCATGACAGCTGCATGAGGAGGTATCTGGATGTCACGAGATGCTGTGCAGCCTCTGCATATAACCCATGAGACTGTAGCACAGTGTAAGCCAGACCCTCATACCTTTCCTCCACTTCCTATGAGCCAGCAGAGCCTTGGGGCAGGCAGGATCAGTGGGGCTCATACACACCCCTGCAGCCAAGCAAGGAGCCTCTCTCAGGCTGCCTTTGAGCACAGGACCCTGCTCAACAAAGAGGCATCACACAGAGGCAACTCCTCTGCACTAGACCTCCCCTGTGTGGGCACAGATGAGGAACAGATGTGATCTGGTGGGCACAGACCCCAGGTTAGAGAGATGTGCTGCAGTGAACATGGGCCCCAGCCCAGCTTGGTGAGGGCAAGCATGTGAGCCAGCTGGGTCCTTGCCTTTTTTTGTGAGGTTTTAGTGCAGAGACACACAATGTGTCTGGTTGGTGCTGGGGATGGGCCAGGGTGATGCTGGGGACGTGCAGCTTGGGAGGGACGTCAAGCAAGACCAGGCAGTGTGGGCAAAGACATGCTTGCAAGGACAAGGAGAGTCCTGGAGACACGTGCCAATTGGATTGAGGTGCCAGCAAACAGAGAGGTGGCATCACCACCAGCCAGATTTTCTAGTGGGTGCTGGCAGGGAGCAGCACAGAGCCTGGCTACGTGGCTGAGCCCAGCGTGTGCCAGGCAGTGCCAGGAGGAGGACAAGGGCAGGTTATACCTGCAGGACAGGAGGCTCCACTTCCATGACATGTGACTGCAGAAAGGGCTAGGGGAGCCTGGGAGCCAGCTCTGCACCATGGGCACCACACAGGCTCAGCTGGGGCACACACGTGGCAGCTGAGACTGCCCATGGGGGGCAGCTGGGCATTGCTGCATAGTCCAGTTTGCTGCTAGATCCCAGTGTCAAGGAGATCTGGCATAAGAGAGACCTGATCTGTTTGTCCAAGGCATTGATGGATCTTCTCTTCTTAGTTGAGAGCACTGCAGGAGCAAATCTTCCCCTGGCAAGGAGGAGCCATATCCCAGCACCATTAGCCATCTGGACATCAACATCAGTGGGCATGGACATGCATTTGGATGCTTGAAGGCTGGAGGAGCTTGTCCCAGCAGCCAGGCCTGTCTCCTACCACACTGTGGTAGGAGAGTCCATGGGGCTTGCAGGGATCCATGAAGACTGGCCCAGCTCTTCAGTCTTGGAAACCCTGTGGCCTGGGTCTTTGGCCAGTGTGGACCAAAACATCTGTCCCAGATGATGCTTTCTCTGGTATTCAGGACCATCAAAATGGGGGAGGTTACAGCCTCCACCCCACTGCTTCTGCCCTCAACCTGGCTTCCAGGTAAAGGCTGCCAAGGCCTGGTCAGGCAGTGGTCACCATCTCCTGGTTCAGATAAGGAGGCTTCACCATCTGCACCCCGTGCTGCTCTCCCAAGGGTTTTTGAGCCACTGTTCCTCAGGGATCTGGCACCAGCATTTGGGATAGAATTGAGGCAGTCCTGCCATGGCTCTTCCTGTCAGTGCTTTGTCCTGCTGAGGAAAGGCTGGTGGGGAAGGTTTTGCAAGGCTCCACAAAGTAGCCACCTGGCTCCCTGTCATCCAAGCAGCACAGGATGCTACCTCCCAGCCACGAAACCCTGGGGAGATGCTGAACAAAGCTCAGCTTGTGTAAACCAAGCCAGCCCTGGTGAGGTGTCTGCCACCTCCCTGGCCTCCTGCCCTCCCTGCTCAGCCTATCTCAGCCCACATTTAACAATTACCTCCTCTCCACACAGCTCCCCAAGTGCTGTGAGAAATGCGGGCCAACTCCCCACTGGCAACTCCTGTCTGCCTCCCAGGAGTTACGTCAGTGGGGAGTTGGACCATGCACATCTTCTGTGCAGCACCTGGCTATGTGGGAGCCAGCACCAGCCCTGGGCCTGCCAGGGGTGATCCTGGGCATCAGCTGAGCATTCCCAGGAGGCAACAGCATCCCTTCCATGCCCCAGCAAGTGAAAGATGGTGCCCTGCCCTCGAATTGCAGGGAAAGGGGTTCTGGCAGGTGCATTTACCTGAGCTGGAAGTGGTCCAGGGGAGTGGAATTAACGCCCTGGCTCTGGTTGTAGGGGAGCATCAAGACAGCAGGGCAGAAGGCAGCATGTTGTGGCTGATACTTGGAGTATCAAACCCAACACAACTCAGCACTCCTGCAGAGTGTGCTGAGATAGTCTGACCCATCCACAGTGTCCCTGCCCTTGGCTAACTGTGCAGAGAGTCAGCCTGGAAGCCACCACCTGGAAGCCACCACCCACACGTCCAGCTCTGTCCCCTCGCTGACAGCATGCACAGCTCAGCACATGATATCTGCGTGTTATGGCCAGCAGGAATCACTCCCACAAAACCAAGTGTCTCTCAAAGCATTGCCACTGCCTGTCCTGGGACAGCCGTGCCCAGCTGGCATGCCACAGTCCGGGACTCAGCAGTGCTCAGCCTGGCACTGCTGTCGGGTGTGGCACTGCGGGCAGTCCCCGTCCCTCCCTCTCCCCGTGTGGACGCTGTACTGTCACCAGGGGAGACAGTGGCACTCCTCCCCATGCTGGCAGGACACACACCACCTCCTTGCCCCAGAGGGACCCAGCTCTGCCGGGCTCAGCGTGGGAGGCTTCTGGTGGCACCGGGCTGGGTGAGCAGTGAGGAGCCCGGGGATGGTGAGGCAGCAGCCAGGCACAGGGCCCGAGCTCAGGAGCATCGTGCTCAGGGCTGAGCACTGGGGAGCACTGGAGGGACTGGGAGGTAAGGCAGGGAGCAGAGGCCTTCTGCACCCATCTCTCCCAAATGGGACAACCCTCCTTCACTCCACCTCTTCTCCCAATCCTCTTCCATCCATGCAGCCTCCTCAGCCCCTGCCTCCTGCTTCCCACACACCTCCTCTTCTCTTCAGTGGTACCCAAATCACCTCTGGGTAGGGCTGAGACACTGGAGCAGGGGACTGGACTGGGGGATGCTGAAATGATGTAACACCCTTGTGCACAGAGTGGGGCATCCCCCATGTGATAATCCGGGCTCACTCTGCAAGAGGTGACATCACTGGGGATGTCCTGGTGATCTTTTATTTTGGGCAGCCTCCCCTCCCTGGCTGCTCTCGAAGGGTGCCCATCACTAAGGTATCTAAGTGCACACGCTTGCTCTGTTGGCTCTGGAGCAGACACAGCCCTGACTGGTGGTGGGAGAGAGTGAGATGGGTGGTGATGTGGCCCAGGGTGGTGATGTGGCCCTGCCATCCCCTTGTGCCTCTGCCTGCCCTTCTAGGCACGAGATGGCTCTCGTATCTCCTGAATAGCTGGTGCTAGCTCTGGCTGGCTTTTTGAGATTCCCTGTGCCCTTACCCATCCTGGCAAAGGAGAGGGAGCCAGCAGCTGGCCCAGGGGCTGGAAAAGGCAAGAAGACTCAAATACCCACCGGGAGGTGGAAAATGGCCCAGAGCAGGAAGCACAGCAAGGTGGGGTGTTGACGTCTGCCATCTATTATTCCCGCTCTGCATCAAAAGGCTGAGATGAAAGTCTCTGGCCACAGCCCTCACCACAAAAACGTGGACCCCTCTCCTGAAATTACTGCTCCCCTTGAAGGAGGAGAACAATTTGCCTGAGCGGTGGAGGAGAAAGCCATGTTTACATGCCAGGTTTCAAGTGCTGCTCCCCAGCTGCTTCACGGTAATTACATCGTTAGGAGGGGATGAGTTTCTGGGGCTTGGTTCTGGGGTGTTTGTTTATTTGCAGCCCCAGTGCGGGGCAGATGGCAAGGGAGAGCCACTCTGCTGGCAGCTGGAGCACCAGCTCCCACCGAGCCTGGCTGAGGGATGCTGTGGTCCCTGCTGAGCATGGGGCCAGGCCAGCCCCAGGCTTTGCAGAGGCACAGGGGAGAAAGGTGCCAGGTGGAAAAAGACATCTCCCCAGAAGAGCAGGGATGGAGCTGCATCCCCACATCCTAAAGTGCTGGGACTGCAGCAACCCGTGACAGGAATGGGGAGTCAGGAGGCTCCTGGAAGAACATGGACCAATTGCATCTGCAGCTCTGCTCGCAGCTTGAGCACCCCTGAACTGAGCATGGGCTGGTCCCCAAGTCAAGAAACAAAAGCGCCTCACAGCCCTGCCCAGTTCAGCCTTGATTTAGAGCTATGCTTCACTGCAGGGCATACGTGCCATGGGGCATTCACCTCACAAAATGCCTCCGGGGATGTCTCCTCAAGGCATCTCCTACAGCAGCAGCACCAGGCTACAGACTCCACAAGGACCTGGCTCCCTCTCAGTCTGGGTGACATGTGGCATGAATGTGGCACCAGGAACAGGATTTCTGGGTCCTATTCCCAGCCTGGCTGTTTCTTGCTGTGTTATCCTAGGTGCTCTCCTGTGCTGGCACCACAGCTGACAGCACACATCTTGCAGGCCTAACCTACTGTCTGCTAAGGGTTTCCAGGGAAAAACTGCTTACCATCCAGCACATCCCACTGCTGTCAGGCTCCTCTCTCAGCCCAACCAGCACCCCCTGAAGGGGAGCCCCTGCAGGTCTGGGCTATCTGCCCTGCAGCCAGGGCTGCTGCCAAGGGACCTTGCAGGAGTGGTTTCAACAAAGACAATCCAGGACACCACATCCCATGACAGCCTTCAGCATCCATGAACAGTCAGCAGGACACATTATGACAGCACAGATTACTTCTCCTTGTAAGGCTTGGCAGGCAGTGTGTGCAGGTAGAGGGATGTGGGGCCAGTGGCAGTGCTGCTGACCTCCACTTCACAGCCACTTCAGGTTTACTGTGGGTTCTACATCTGGACGCACATGGCAGAATCTTCTCCTGATTTTGCATCTCTCCTGTCACAGCCTCCACCTTCTGAGGACAGGTGTCCTCAAAGGTTGTCAGCTTGCCAGGCTCAAGCTCCTCCAGCACTGCAGATTCCTTGACCCTGGCTAAAAGCATTTCAGTATGCTGGTGCCTTCTTGCTAGCCCAAAAATAGAGAAATTGATCTCCCAACCCTTATCTCTCAGAAGGTTTGGAGTAGACCTTTAGCCCGTACAGAGCTATCAATACCAGCCCAGCTTTGCTCAGCAGAAGCCCCTTCCTCTGACAGGTATTTACCCCAGCTGCTCGAAGCAGAGGACTTGCACTGGCAATGTCATGGTGTGGTACATCCTTATTTTTAGGCAGCTGTTGCAAACAGCTGGAGATTTTGGCATCAGCTTTTTCCTCATTCTTTACATGGAGCCAGACCTTCAGGATGCCTCCAGGGACATGTGCATCAGCACTTGGTCCGACAGTACAATTAAGCACAGAGTCTGGGGACCTCTTGGGATGACACATGTTCCTGGGCCGGTGCAGGGAGTGTGGTCAGTGCTGCGGCAGAGGGGTGCAGCTGTGCCAGGCTATAGGATCCTGCAGCAGCACAGGAGCAGCTGTGAGTGAGCAGTACAGTGGGGCTCACATGGATGTATCCCCGTGCATGTGACAGGCATGCAGTCCATGCCCATGCAAGCAGCAAGTGACAGCAAGTCACCAGGCACCACCACTTGTGCTTGTCTTTATTCTTTCGCTGTGTTGCACATCTCCTCATTTTGTGATCCTCACTCAGCAACTCCCTTGGCAATTCATTCAAACAGCCAGGCTAAGGCTGGAGGGACCCAGTAAGACCACCCAGCCCACTCCACGCCTCTTGCACCCCCTGTGCCAGGGAGAAAAGGGCATTCTTCCTCCCTGCTTCCCTCCGCAGGACCCGTGCGCTACGTGCAGGGTGTGATGGGGAAGCGGGCTGCTGCCGAGAGGAGCTTGCCGCTCAGCAGCGGCAGTGGGAGGGCGAACTGGAAAGAGCCTCCTCTCCCGGTGAGGCACCACCGCCCAGGCTTGACGAGGTGCGAGCTCCTGCGCCACCCGGACACGCCTTGTGTGCCTCTAAGTGTCTGGGACAGGCATTCACGGTCCTGCGGAGCGTGCCCTGTCATGCCTTCGTGCCACGGCGCCTGGCAAGCGCCTCCCCTCCCTGCAGCTGTGCTAGAGCATTCCTCTGGGGAGGGCTGGCTCCTACCTGCAGGGATGGGGACCTGCGGACAGCCACCTCCTGCTCCCCAGGTGTGCTGGGCTCCTCTGCACCGCAGCGCCCTCATCGCCTCTTCAGCCTGCTCCATGACGAGAGACCCCACTGCAGCCGGGGAGTCACCACTCCCAGCCAGCACGGAGATGTGCTCCAGGAGCAATTCCAGGTCTGCTGTGCAGTTGTGGGGAGCACCCTGGGAGAGCTGTACCCCTTTCCTGTGCCTGTGGCTGGGGTTGTGTGGCCCTCCCCGGCTGGCGCAGAGCAGGAGTCAGATGTGGCACGGGCAGGGACAATGTATCAAGGCTGAGACCTCCCTGTCCCATGGAGGGTCCCCTTGCTGAGTGTGGATGGGGTAGTCCAGATGCTTCCAGATGTAGCAAAAAAAAAGGAGTTAGATGGGATCTTCCCAGAAGGCAATACCTGTGGAGCTGGCAACAGAGAGCCTTTTCAACAGGAAGGTCCTACAGAGTGACACTCACTAGGGGCTCAGAGGAACTCACTGGCCAAGCTGCCTCTTTAATCTTGAAGCTGAAGAAGGGGAAAGGAAAATCCCTGAGACAAGAAGGCAAAGGCAGCTTCTGGTGCTGCCCAAGCTGTCAGAGTGATTTCTAGCTGAGCTTACCAGGTTCCCGTAGGCACAGGAGAGAAGGTTGGGGTGGGAAAAACTGATACAAGGGGGAAGGAAGACATGGGACACCCTCCATGGGCACCACATCTGCTGCCCCACCTCCCCAAAGATGAGAAGAGAGCCTGCATCCCTACTGAGCCCAGCATCCTTGCAGTCAGCAGTGGTGAACAGGAGACTTTCAAGCAGCAAAGTCATCTGCTCTGGGAAAGAGCCCCCCTGTAATGGGCTGAGCTGGGCATGGAGAACAGAGATATCCTAGGTAATAAGTGCCTTGAAGGTGCTGCTTCAGTATCTGCAGCGGCCTGAGTTTTCAGTTTGCCTTGGAGCAGTTAAAGAAACGACCCAGTGACCCACCAGGATGAGTTCCAGCTCCATATGCCAAGCCCTGCTGCATCCCTGGTACCCAGAGCCAAGCCCGGCAGGCAGTATGGCACTTAACAGAGAAATCCAGAGAGAAGGACCGAGCCCATATGGCCCCTTCACCCCCCACCTTTGTGACCTCAGAGGGGTCCCTAAGAGGCCACCCCGTGCTGATGCAGTTCTGTTTGAGCTGTGCTCTCCCTGGCTCAAGCAAGCTTTTACCTGCTCCTCATGGCTTTGCCCCTTGACCAGCCAGGTTCGTACGGCTTTCACCCTGCCCTGGGCCACCCTTCCAGGAGCAGAGGGGACCACACCTGCCACCTGGCCCCGGCCCCGCTGGGCTGTGGCACCTCGGGGTGTGCCGGGTAGCAGGGTGCCCGGACCCCGCGCGCGCAGGGGCCTGGCAGGCGCTGCTTCACTCATGTGTTTTGTGTTGGGTTTCTCCCCCTCCTGGAAAGTCCCAGTGCGGAGCGGTGGGGCTGAGCCGACCGCACACAGCTGCGGGCCACCACATGAGAGGAGCCAGCTCCTCAGGGATTACAGAGCCCCGGGAGCCTGGGGAGGAGGCAGGAGCACCCGCGCCGTGGCCCTTTCATCTCTCCCCTGCCTCACTCCCCCTTTCATCTCTGCCTCTCTGGCCACGCTCTCTTTTCCTCCGCTGCCTTTGCTCTCTTTGCACTTGGCCTCTTTTCTCTGCCTTCCCCCCAGCCCTTCCCACTGCACCTGGCTGTGCTGGCTGCCTCTGCACTGCTCCTGTCACTCCCTCCTCCTGGACCCTGTGCTTTCATCCCCCGACCCCCAGCTGCCTGCTCCCACCCCCTGCACCCGTGTCCTGCCCCTGTGCCAGATGTGCCCCTCCGTCATCTCCCTCCCGAGCCCAAAACCTCCCTTTGCAATGGCCAGGGCTGGGCACTCCCTGTGACAGATCAAGGGATAAGGAAAAGGGTTGGGTACCCTATTCTTACATGTCACAGACTCATGCCAGGGGCCAGTGATCCTCACACACTCTCCAAGAGGCCTGGGGTGTCCCTGGTGTTTTCTTGGCCAGGGGATCACATTTAGGACTAAAGAGTAGAGCATTAGGGTCCAACCATAACTGCAGCCATTACAGCAGGGACATGACACAAGCTAAGTGGTCTAATGCTTAGAGCTCTCCCTCTACCCAGAGGGAGATCTCTAGGGAGACCTGAGGATGTCACCCACTGGAATCTGGGCTGTGGAGGATCTCCATATCACCCCCTTCCCAAACAATATCAGCCTCCTTTCTCATGCATCTCACCACCTGCTCTCACTCCAGTGTTCCCACTGCCTCTGCTCAGATCTCTTTTCTAAGGGGGTCAGTGCACCCCAACCTCTTCTCAGCCCTCATCTTTCCCATTCCTTGCCCAGCCTCCCCCTAGAGGTTGTCCTACCCCAGCCTTTGGAGCTGCCCTGGCTCCATCACAGCCTTCAGCCCAAACCCTCCCTCTGCTCTCCATCTCCACATCCCACCCGTGTCCAAACTCTGCTGGCCCCTCTGCAGGCATGTGGCAGCCCCGTGGCCAGGGCTGGTGCAGCTGGAGCTGAGCTCCTGGAGCCTGGCTGCTGCCAGCATGTCTGCTACCTCAGTGTGCTCAGCACAGTGGTGGCTACAGATTTCTCACCGGGTAGGTGACCCCCCCTCACGATGGAGGGCAATGCCATCGGTATGCTGTGCCAGGGGGGTGGTGGGCAGGAGCTGGGCCTGGTGGGGGGAGCACAGGACTGCTGGGCTCCTCTCCCAAGCCAGGTGCTGCCTCGCTGTAGGTACCTCTCCTTGCCAAGCAGGTCAGTCAGGGCCAAACTTTTTTTTCTTCTTCGGGGGCTTGCACGGGTGTTGGTGCCAAGCATGACATGTTGGGGCTGAACGTCAGGAAAGGCTCGGAGCACCTCTCTGCATGTCAGCTCACAGAGCAGTGCCAGCCAGGCTCTCAGGATGGGTCTCAAGCCATGGCTACTTGCTTCTCAAGCAGAGAAAGCATGGAAGCCAGCTGCCCAGAGTAAAGCAGCAGAGGGGCTGCCCTCTGCTCCCCTTGAATAAGCAGACACAGTGAGGCTTTGCTCTCTCATGACTTCCAGTAGCCCAGGTGCATCTGGCTGCTTTTGTGGGTCAGCAGCTGAGCAGGCTCAGCCAGCCAGCACTGCCAGCCCTGCCCACGTCCATGCTCGTGCCACCCCAGTGGGTGGCATGGAACAGGGGGTAGCACTGGGACAGAACTGTCCACTCATAGCTCTGCTTCATCTTGTGAGCTCTGATGGGAGCAGGAATGGAATTTGGATGGGGCTGGGCGTTCCCGTGTACTGATTCCCCCAGGCAGGATCTGGCTCTGATGACTGTTCTGTGAGGGGAAGAAATACCAGAGGAGTTACTCACGGCTCATTGGGGCATGATGTAGCAACTCCTCATCGGTTCCCCCCACCCTCCAGCCAAAGTTCCTCCTGTGATCTCCTGGGGAAAGTCCCAGCCCCCCCACTACTCCCCTGCCACCCCCAGAGACCTTCCCCACCCTTGCTGGAGCTTTCCAGAAGCGAGAGACGAGCTGGGGCTTTGGGTGAGAGGAGAAAGGGCCCAGCAACCTGCCGTGCTGGAGGGAATCCACTGTCCCTTTGGCTCTTCCACTCGGTGTCTGTTGGTGGGCACAAGGTCAGGGTCTGGGAGAGCACCAGCCTGGGGTATCCACATCTGGACAGCCACAGACCTGGCTTCAGACCAGGCAGAAGTACAAACCAATCAGAGCAGCTCAGCTCTCTCTATTGCCTTCTCAGCAGTCACACTCGGGTCAGGTTTTCCCGTCACTCTCCACAACCACAGGGGAAAGAAGTGAGATATATTTTCGGTTTACTAGAAGGATCTGAGAAGCTTTCCTGCCCCTGGGACCAGGAAGTTCAATGTTTGAGAAAACCACTGGACTTCACACAGCTCTAGCAGAGCCACTGGCCTGATGGTTCCCTGGGCAGCAGGGACCCTCAAGGACAGAGGAATTTCTAGAGCTTGGGCCAAAATACTTAATGAAACTGGAATAAGTTTACCTGGTTTTGTCAGCATGGACTTGTTGTCTTCTTTAGAGCCTTCAACGCCTTTTTATGACATGCAAGTGAAAGGAATGGCCATTTCCTTTTTCAGTTTTGGAACTCCCTTAAGTAATTTGCCTCTGTAGGAGGATGACTGGAAAACACTGGAGAAATTTGGACCCCTCTGCTGGAAACCACCTTCATCATCTGTCTGGGCTGTTCTACAATGATGGTCACTGTTCTCACTGTTCTCTCTTGGGTGAAGCACCTTGGACCTTCCCACTTCAGCCCAGAACTGTGTGCAGTGCTCTGCAGGGTGGAGATGTCCCTCATGGGGCAGTAGGGGGCCATGCACCAGCATGTGCAAGGCTGGAGCTCAGCAGCCTCAAACAGCCCCTCTGTATGAGGAAACATGGGCCTTTGGTGGCACTGGGACATATCCCATTGGTGGATCAGGGAGGTGGTCCATGGAAGAGAAGTTTGGAATGCCCAGACCTGGAGGAGCCAAGCCCTCGCTGGCAGCTGGCTCTGGAGGCCCAGCAGTGGCCGTGGGGAAAGGAGGTGTCCTGCACGCGCTCTGTGCAGCACCGTGGTTGTTGGGACAGCTGCCCAGTGGCTGGTTCCCAGCTAGGGAAGCACGGGGACACTGTTTTTCGTAACCACAGGCACACTGGCACCTTGCCTGTGGCTCCCAGACACTCAGCAGAGAAGCCACAGAGCAGATATTGAAGACTGGTATTGCACTGGGAGCTGGCTGGCCCCAAGAGGAAAATGAGATGCTGCAAGCAGGATGCCTGTGCCCTGGAGCTGCCTGCACCCAGAACGTGCTGCCTGCAGCCCAAAGCACCCCTCCAGCACAGCACTTGCACCCCAACCATGCCCCTGCAGACTGACAAAGATCAAGGGATCTATGTTTTCCTCTGAATGTCCCAGGGTCACCAGCTCACACAGGGTCTCTACAGAACCAAAGAGCACTGCACACTGTGCTGGGAGTCTCAGCCAAGGTGTGCTGGCATTACTGGTATGCTCTTTCACAATTCCTATAATTGGCTGGCAAGGCAAGAGCAAGCTGCAGTCTTTGCAGATCCAGGATGCCCAGAGCCTGGTGCCTCGCTGGGGGATGCGATATGTCCTTGGGGGGAATGGCCCTGGCCTGCATCACTTCTCTGCATCATCAAACACACCTTGTCCCCACTCTGGTCCCCTTATGGGCGAGTCACATCCTAGGATCCTGCTGTTGCTGAGCAGGTGGTCTGGGATTAGCAAGCAGGGGTGAAAGGGCCAGTGCAGTGGTGAGAGCTTCCGTGGTGAGTCAGCCATCACCCCAGGCAGCCCTGAGATCACAGGCATCTGCAAAGCAGCCCCTGGGAGGTGGGAAGCCAACGTCACCTACCAAGTGCTGGAGCATGATAGATGGAGATAGTGGAGTGCAGAGCTCCACTGCCCTGCATAGCATAACCTTAGGGACACAGGGTTTTGATCAGCCTGGGAGGGAGGGGAACCTCAAGGGATCCAATTAGTCCTTGGGGTAATGGCCAAAAGGCAAAAGTCTTGGGGATTTGGAAAAAGAGCCTTGATACTGGAGATGGAAAAGTAGGAAAATGAACTGCTGGAGCATGCCCTGTCAGTGTAAACTTGCCCCACAGGAACAACATTGCTTTCATGCCTCACAGGGCAAGCCTGGGTGCCCCAAAGCCCAAGCTGAGATCCTGTTCCCTGCAGGAACACCAGCCCAATGTCTCTGCTGCTGGGAGCCACTGTGGAGACCGTGTGTCTTGCTGTCCCTTCTGCGCTGACAGACAGAGCCACGCAGGTGCCACAAGGTCACCGGAGCTCCTGTGCTTCCTTCCAGCACCTACAGCATTCTCCTCTCCTCACCTGGCTCCAGAAGCAAGGACTCCATCCACATGGTCCCTCCTGGAGGGGAAAAGCCAGCCCTCCCGCCCAGGGCTGGTGAAGGGCAGAGCATCCGTCCCAGCCGATCCAGCCCCAGCTGTGCATGTGAGCGTTATGAAATGAGGACACGGGCCACTCCCTGCAGGACCCGGGCTGCTCGCTTCTTTCCAGTCTGGTGTTTTCCTCCTTGATTTAGTTTTTTTTTAATTCACTTCTTTTTTTTTTTTTTTTGTGTAGCCCCAAGGGGTGCACAGCCGTGGGAGGAGCAGGGAAGTTATCAGCCAGGAGACAGCAGCAGCATGATTCACTGCCTGGCCCCTGCAGGCTGCTGCAGCCACATGGGTGCCCTCCCCACCACCACAGAAAGCTGCCATTTGTGGACCCCCATTGCCTGGCCCACCCATGCTGCCTTCCCCTCTCCATTCTCTCCAGCCCCACCATCCCTCCCCAGGAGTGTGGGAGACAGTGGGGCAGCTCCCAGCCCCGCCATGGTCACAGGCACGGGGGCAACAGCCAGGATTCCCATGGGATGGATGGGGTCTAGCATGCATCCAGCTGGGCAGAAGCTTCCCAGCAGGCACCTTGCAAGTGTCTGGGATGCCAGTGATGGGTCCCCACCTCCTGCCAGTCTGCAAACAGCTCCCAGGACAGTCATTATGGGATGGCGGGAGAGCACCCGAGAGAAAGTCTCACACAAGTATGTCAGCAGCACCAAGGTTTCCCCTCCACCCTAGAGGAATGGAGAGCCCTTGGCAGCGACAAGAGCAGGGTGCTGCATCCTGAAATACCCTATGCTGTCTCCAATCCACTTTTATTCACAATGAGAAAATAACTTACCATATAATAACACAGACACACACAGCACAGCCCGGGCACCCGCCCCTCCGGCCACAAAGCCCAAGCCAGCCCAGAGGTGAGAGGTGAGCCCCAGCCCGGGGAGCTGTGCCCCTTCTCCATCCCGTGGGGTGCTCCAACCCCATCCTGCCCCGAGCACAACCTCGCACGTGGTTGGAGGAACTTGTGCACAGTGCTAGTGTGTGTCCCCCCCACTTCCCTCCCACCCTGGGCTCCCCATGCCCTGCTGTCCACGACCCCATCGTGCTCCGTACCGCTGGGTGCCAGCGGGCAGTCCCCCACTCCCCTGCCCACCCTCCACCCCCCGAGTGGTGCTGGTGCTGGCGGTCTGTACAGCATGGCCGTGGGCTCCCCGGGGCCGGGAGCCTTGGTGCTCTCATGTGGGGTTGGGGGGGCAGCGGGCAGCCCTGCCCTTCCCAGGTGACGACAAAGTGCTGATTTTGGAGGGTGCTGAGCATGTCCTCTCCTGCTCCCTCGGAGCGGAGGGAAGCGGGTATCGCGGCTCCACCTCGCCCAGCGCCAATCCCCGTCTCCCTCCCCTGCCGCAGGCAGGCGTGCTTGTCCCTGGCACCCTGGGGTGGGCACCCATCCCTGCCTGGCTATTTGCAGACGCTGACCCACTCGGTGATGCGACACTCCTCGCAGGCCACGAAGCAGCACCAGTGGAACTTGCAGTTGCAGCGCTCGCTGCGCGTCTGGCGCAGGATGTTGTGCCCGCGGCCGCAGCACAGGCTCTCGCAGTTGTCCATGCCCGGGCTGGTCTTGTTGCACAGGCGCCCTTGAGTGCCCAAGGAGTCCAGGGCCGGCTCTCGCTCGCAGAAGTCGGGTGACTTCTCAAAGTAAACCAGCTCGCCGATGCCGGCCCGGCGGCGATGCCGAGCGTGGCCCGGCTCCAGCTGCCCGGCGTTGCGGTTGTGGGGCCGGATGAGGGTGGCCCCGTAGAAGCGGTCCTTGAGCAGGGACCCCACCAGGCGAAACTCAGGCGTCACCTGCCAGCATGTCTTCAGCTGGCAGCTCCCTGAGGTACCGTGGCATTTGCACTTTCTCCTCATGTTGTCCATCACCACCTGGGCGGGGAAGGAAGGACAGAGGAGTTAGCATGAAGGAGATGAATTTTGGGGACTGGAGAAGCCACAATGGAGCTCTGTGTGGGTTGGCACTACAGGAACATCAAGGGCTGGCATGAGTAGCCATCAAAGCCCTGGAACTGCAAAGCCAGCAAGGCTGCACCCTGTTGCTGTGCCCAGTGCAACTCATGTCCCACACCCTGTCCCTTCCCATCCTGGTAATACCAACTGGCTTTTATGTTTCATCAAGGGATTGGCACCTGAAGCAGAGGGTGAGCTCTTTGAGCACAGGGAGGAGAAGGAGCCTGGATCTCACCTCCCACTGCTGCTTGGCTCCAGCAGCATCAGCCTGATCCTGGACCCCAGTTAAAAGGCAGCATGGAGCATGGCTGCATCTGTGCAGCCGTACTGGGACCTCCCCAGTGCAAGGGTCTCCCAGCACCTCACCAGGCAGTAGCACTGCAAGTGGGGCAGGGGAGAGGGATGCTTCCCCCTCCCCAAGGCCTTCATCCCAAATCCCTGGTTCTGGGGGTCCTAGGAGCAGCTCTGCTTTTAGTTCTTGCCTGCTCTCCTTCAGCCAACCTGGCCACAGTGCCAGGGGGCTGAGGCGCTGCCTCCCAGCAACACCTGAATTCCAGACAGGGATCACATCCCTGACTTATGGTTTGTAGAGGCTGCAGTGCGGCCAGTGCTATACATCCACCCCCTTCAAGGACCAGGGTGCACGGGCTGGGCTCTGGCTGTGGTTTGGGATAGCCTGAAAGCACAGCTTGTGCAGGGGTCAGAGGCCAGTGTGGGGTTCCTTGGACTCCCTGGGCAAGGCTGCTGAGCCCCCAGGCTGCATGCTGGGATCCCCTGCATCCCCCATCCCTGTAAGGGATACTGCTGTGGCCAAGCCAAGAGAAACTGCTCATGCCATCAATCCTGAGGGGCACAACATGGCCACATCCCCACACAGCCTGGAAAGAGACAGTTTATAATGTCCTCTGCTCTGTCCCAACAGGGATTCTCTGTTGGGTTGTGTGCCCCCATATCCATGTGCTCAGTTCCCTTCCCATGCGGACACCCAAACCTCACCAGGAGTTCAGATGGGGCTTGCAGACTATCACAGGCTCATCCCCATACCCAGGGCCCTGCTCCAGGGTTTGTGGGGGATTCCAGGGGACACCTGTCCCTGTGAAAGGTGCTGTCCCACAATGCCAGTCCTGCCCATCTACCTGGCTTCATGCCTGCCACATGTTGCCTGTTCTTGCCCCCTCCCTGGGAGGGACACATGTGACAGGAGTGCCTTGTTAGGTAGGGGTGGGTAGTTTTTATTCCTTGTTTTCTTGTTTTTGAGTAAATCTCCAAGTTGCTAACCAGTTATGGTAATGAAGGCAGGCCAGTGAAACACGCCTGGAGCTTGGGGCACATGGCGGAGAGGTCTGGGCTGGGCTGGAGTTTGGCTTTCATCTGCTGAGAGTCCTGCTCCTGCTGGGAAGAGCCTCCACCTCACAGGTAATGAGCTACCTGGCCTCTCCACCATGTCCTGGGTGTGACACCAGCTGCTCGCCACTGTTCTTGTCACTATCCTTGGGAACACTCTGGCACTGGGACCCTTTCCCACATTCCCTCCCTGCTGGCCTGGCTGGACCAGGAAAAATCTTCATTCGGGGCTGTGGCTGGCAGGCTGGCCATTAGGATGGAGGGGACAGTGGTGTGACAGCTGGACAGGGCTTCATTTGGGCCTACAGCTGGTCACAGCAGGGGCTGAAGAAGGTGCCAAGTGTCACCATCTCCATCACCCAAGCCATCACTGCTGAACATCCTGAGCCCCAGCACCACAACACCCGTCCACCCCTGACCAGCGATGGCTGATGGTCTTTCCCTCCTGCACAGGGAGCACAGAGGGGACAGGACCCTGACGGAGCTGGGAGATGCAAGAAGGGCCCATCTGAGTCCTGGCCCCATGCTTCTGTCATTGAATTTTCTCCATGCACCCTCACCCGTCCTTTCCCTGTCTCATAGACACCCAAGTTCGACACATGCCCGGACTCGCTGGTGCTTTCTTTCACACATTCCCAGCTCCTCCCAGGCACGCTCATAAGAACTTTATCGTAGGTCTTTGTTGTGAGGGTAATGGGTAGTTCCTGGCTTCCTTTCATCCTCTCTTGCTCTCTGATCTGGTGAATTAGGAGGACCTGCAGAGTCTCACACTCCTGCTGCTCCTTGCTGGGGAGCTTGCTGCCTTGCCTGCCAGGGATGCAGAACACCCACATCAGTCTTGACTTGGACCAAGCAACGATTATCCCAGGGCTTCCTATTTCTCAGGAGCAAGGCCACCACCGCCACCATCAGAGGATACTGCACATCCCTTGCAGTTGCAATCCTCTGCCCAGCTTCACAGCTGGATGTAAAAAGGAAAATTCTGTGTGTTTCTGCCTGGTTTCGAACCAGGGACCTTCCGCGTGTCAGGCGAACGTGATAACCACTACACTACAGAAACCACATCTGATGGCACCTGGATGCCACCATTCACCGAATTGTCACCTCCTCCTGCATTCTAGGGTCTGAGGCAGGAGACAGGCTTACCCACAGGCACACAGCACCCTCGGGATACACCAGAACCACAGAGAGGATGCTCAGAATCAGTGAGGTGCTGGAGAGCTCTGGGTGCTGCAGCTACCTGGCGTGTGGAGAGGGATGGTGCCTGGCAGGGCATGGCACGAGGCGTGCATGTCCACATCACTGCTCTGCTAAAGAGGTTCAAGCCCCAGGACTTGGAGGGAAGGACCACAGAGCAGCTGCAAACAGCACAGCCATTCCTCTCCTGGGAAACCCCAGGAGATTGTTCCTTATTACAGCAGGAAAATTGCTCCTAGTAGTAAGTGGGGCTTGGGTGAGTGTGGGACCCACAGCGTTGCTGTAAGAGCAGGTGGGGAGTTGGAGAACCCATCCCCAGTGGGAACCCATCCCCAGGACCAGCCCTGGCAATAAGGAATGGCACCAACAGACACAGACCAGGCACAGCATCATCTCCTTGTTCCAATGCCTGGCACCCACAGCCACACATGGGCTCACACCCTCATCTCAACAAGGTCCTGAGCTGGGCAGCCTGTCCAGGCACTGCTTCCCCACCTGCACAGGTACTGTTCCCTCCTTATTCCTTTAGTCTTCTTCTGCCACTTCTTCTAGCTCCCACTCTTCTTTCATCAGTCCAGATCTTGTCTCTGAAGCCACCAAGAGCTGACTCTCGTGCCTGTCTGTCCTCAGGGATAAGCAGACCCCAGGCATTTTCACTGTTACTGGATCCCACGGGAAATGTTTTGTGACATCCTGCCACAGCAAATATTCCTCTCTCACCTTCCTTTCCTTCTGCAGGCTGTGAGGTTTCCCTTGGGAAATAGGGAACACAGACCACATGTTTCTGAGCACTGCCAAGAGTCCCGGAGATCCGGGACATGGAGAGATGTAGGGGAATCAGGATGAGCCCTGCAGTCAGAACTGGAACGGGGGTCTTGCCCAGATTGGGCCAGAGCAGTCTGCAGAGGATTCAGCTGCCTAACACTGAGCCAGCTTTCAACACACACAAGCAAACAAAGCCAAACAAATCAAAAGCTTTGGTATTCCCCAGGCATTTACAGCTTGGCCTAACTGAGGTGGCTTCTCCAGGGTGGTAAAGCTCAGCTCCAGCATCAGGTTAAGCCACACATTACGGTCCTGCTCTGCAGCATCCTCACCTCACAGCTGGCCTCAAACATGCTCAAAGCAAGAGACACATCCAAATGTCTGAGCCATCCCAAGGAAACACTCCTTGAAGAATTCTGACCTTTAATTATTTATTCCTGCAGCCACTACACGTCCCTTGGCACTGCTCTCGCAGCATGTGGCTGGGGTCTTGGGGACATGTGTCCTGTTGGAGTCAATGGATGTGATCTCTCACCTGCTGCTGAGCAAAAGGAGGCAGGGAAATGCAGCCTCCTCCCAGCCCCTCCTGCCTGCACGCTTCTTGTCTTCAGTGTCAGGCTGCTTTTAAACCTCAGCTTCCAGACAGAGTGAGCTACTAATTAGTACCTTTAACGAGACCTGACATCATAAGAATGGAGGGGAGGCTGTCCTGCTTGCCTGAACAGGCTCCAGCACACTGTTCGAGATGGGGGACAAGGCTGTGGGCTGTCACCTCTGCTCCCAAGGGCATGCTCTGTTTCCCAGCTGGTATAGGAGCCCACTGCCTTACTCAATCTCATTCACATCTGCCTCCTCAGGGCACTGGCTCCCTTTCTGGAGGCAGAGACGTGTCTAGGTGCTGCAGAATCTGTGCTGTGTCCCCATGATGCCAGTGACTTTCTCCTCCCTGTCTTTCGCTTACCCCCACTGCAGCTGCCCAACACCAGTCCACCCAGTTCCTGAGAGGCAGGAGCCAGAATCATTGCTGTGCCACCCCAGCAGCACCACTGCAGCACAGACAGGTGACAGTGGCCTGGGACAGTGTCCCTTGGCAAGGCCACAGCAGCAATGCTCAGAGGTTTTGCTCCCAGCAGGTGTTTGGCCAGCACATCCTTGCAGCCCTGTCCTGCTAAGGGCATCATGCCTTGGTTCTGGGCAATACTGGGAGAGGGGGTGCCTTGGGAGCAATCCCGGACTCACAAATGGTCCCACAGCAGCCAGCACGAGCCCCTCACAGCCTTCCCACACATGTCCTGGGGACCCTGTTCCCACCACCACCTCCCCACCACTGTCCCCAGCGCCCCGCTCACCTGCCGGCCCACGCGGTTGTTGTGCAGCCGCATCCGGGAGTGGATATCCCTGTAGGTTTCCCGGGAATCGAGGAAATCCTTGGAAAACTTCTCTCCATAGTCCACATCAGGGCTGCACCCTCCCCATTCCCAGGAGTCCTGGAGGCCAGGGGTCTCTGCCGGCATGTGCTCCATGTGCACGCCGTGCACCATGCCCTTGCCGCGGTTCATGGCTTCCAGCTGCAGCCGGTGCAGCTTGCGCCGGAACGCCTCCTCATCGCCGCGGCGCTTCTGGTCGCAGCCGCAGGCCTGCAGCTTCCCGAGGGCACAGGCGTTGGACACGGCGTGCACCACGCCGGCGGCCGCTATGGCGTAGGCAAAGGCGCTCTCCCGAAAGCCTGCAAGGAGGAGAGACCGCGGCTCAGGCTGGGTGGAGTGACCCCCGTGGGGGGCTGGATGGGTTCATCGTCATGCTGGAGTGTAGGGGTTTGGAGGTTCAGCTTGTGTCTCGCTTTTCCTGATGCACCAGCTCCCACATAGGCCATGAGGGAATCGCCACTCTCTGCTCTCCAGCCCCATCCCCACCAGGACACACTGCTGCCCTGCACTAGCTGGGACCCCAGCTTCCACCACCACCCTGCTCCCACATCACTCCAGGAGATGCCACCACAGCATCATGGATCTGATGGGAAAGGCAATCCCTTCTCCCCTCTCCACTCAGAGTTTCCTACTATACTAAATATAACACTGGCCAAGAGATATTTCTGCTGAAGAATGGGACACTTCTGCTTACTCACAGGGTGCAGATTAGGCAGTAAAAAGGGCAGGATGCACTGCCTGTCCAGCCCCACTCATCTGCCCAAATCCCTTCCCACCCTGAACCCTGCCAGGTCCCACAAGAAGCTCTAAATGTGACTGGAAAAATACGAGCATCCCTAGTCAGTCAGAGCATGCCGTGACCACACTGTGCACTGCCAGAGCCGGCAGCTGGTTGTCGTTAAACACTAGGGAGTGAGGACATGCACAAGTGTCATTAGCTGGGGACAGGGCAGATGGGGACACGGACAGGTCTCACAGAAGGGGTTCCAAGGGGCTCCATGTGGCTGTGAGCAGGGGATACCTGAGAATCTCTTGGCTTCACTGAAGCCAGGTGAGGACCCTCTCCTCCCTGGGAGTTTCCCTTCTATTTGAAATGCAAAGTAATATTTTTGTTTGTGGTTCCCAGGTCAGGCGGGAAGCCTGCAGTGCCCTTTGCTTTGGTGCACAGTGACTGGCCCCAGCATGAGGCAAGGATGGAGAGAGTGCCAGTGGCGTCACATGTGAATAAATAAATAGCTGGAGTTCCCAGCCTCTCTCCCTCTGTTGGACATGAGCAGTTTGGCTTTGACACAGCTCAACAGACAACAGGTTTTGGGGTGTTTTCTTCACCAAATCCACGCCATCCAACAGGGGTTTTAGGTGAGCACCCCAAAGCCCTGCCAGCTCCCTGCCTGTGCCACAGAGTCAGGAGAAGTGAGAGTGCCAGCGCTGCTGTCCTTGGCGGCGCTCCCCATCACGCACGTCTCCTCCGCGGTTCGCTGCCGCCCGCTGAGCAAACGCTATGATCTTATTAAAGGAAAATGAAATGCAGCCCGGAAACCTGCATTTAAAGTCGTGCTGCTCTTTTGTGTGTTAATTTGACACTGGTGCACTTAAAAAATTAACGAGGCACTGCTTAAAAGCCAGCAGGAGCCTCTCCCAGCTTCCCCTTGGTGTGGGACAAGCTTGCTCTCAGCCTGCCTCTTTCCATGCACAAGTTGAACAACATTTTTCAGCGGGCAGGTAATGGGGCCGCTGGTGCGTACACTGTGCCGTGCAGCCTCCCCAGGGAGAGTGCTGGCAGGCAGTGCCTGCAACACACCCACAGCGCTGCTGGAGCATGAAGGCCCACATCTGGGGAGCTTCAGTCCCCAGGTGAGCAATGGAGGATGGAGAACCAGCACAGAAAATTCTCCTGGATTCCCAAATCCACTGTATGTCAGTTCTCTGATCCCACCATCTGGGCCAGCTTCAGCCCTTCATATGCCAAATCTGGGCACAGCCCAATTTGTCAGTGCCACCCCACTGGGCACCCCCAGCTGCTCACACAGCCAGCGCCTGGGGACAGGGGCAGCAAACCCTTCACCCAGCACAACACCCTCCTCTCAGCCCTGCCTCTTTCTCACACATTTCTCCAGTCTAAAAAATAATTTCCAGTGTGGCATGTCCTTAAAATCTCTTCTGGAGCCCAGACACAAGCTCTACCCCACCCAGTCCGTCTAGCAAGCCCGTGTCCTTACAGGTAAAGAGGTCAGGTTGATTGGGTGCCCTCCCTGGCTGGGAAACCCGTGGGTTAAAGCCCCAGTTCTCCTTCTTCCTCTAGTGCTCTCCAAGCACATGTGAGCTGGCGGATGATGTATGGGTCCTCTTCTCTGAAGCTGCCATTCCCCAGGCTGTGGGCAGGGGACAGACTAGTCCCCAAGACATGACATCACAGCATTCAGGAAGTCTTGTTCCCATCTCATCGTGGTCCTTTCCCTGCTCAGTATCACTCTGCTTGGCCCCACCATTCTTCCCTGCTTTCCCCCCTTCTTCCCTCACCTGCTCTCATGGGGAGCTGTGAGCAAAGGGGAGGGGTCAGGGCAGCACTGGGATCACAGCAGCCATGCCAGTACAGTTTTGCTAGGAGGTTCAGCTTATATTCCTTGCTCTATCCCAGCCACACCAGAGACAGAGGATTGAAGCAAAGCAATGAGCAACATGGCAATGAGCAACATGTCTGCGACAACCACCCGCCTCATGGGCTCAGCAAGGGTGGAAGCTTCCAGGAACTACAGCCGAGAGTGGTGTGTGGACTCAGCCCTGAGCCCTTTGGAGGGAGGTTCTCCAGCCACCCCAGCCACCTGAGACCTCAGCAGTGATTTTTGAGTCACCATACCCCTCCAGAGACCACAGAAGAGGTGTAGCTGTAGGAGGTACAAGAAGTATTGCATCCTGCAGGGAAGAGAGAAAGGAGGACACAGTTCTGACACCACCACTGGCATCCAGCCTGCTGTGTACTTAAAGACCATGCTAGGCAAGGAGGACAGGTCTGAAATCTCTTCCCCAGGTCAAATCCCAAAGCAGCTTTCTTAGGAGGGAAAATTTTCCCTGTCAAGCTGTGCCTAAGAGATGGGGGGTCATTTAGGCAGACCCCAAGTCCCAGCAACACTGGCTCTGCCATGGACACTGCAGTTCCTCCATCTCTCAAGCAGATGTGCATGAAGGCTACAGGGCTGGCTCAGGCACAGCTCTGGGCTCTACAGTCTGCAGACCAGGGAGAGCTGGAGGCCTTCCTCCCACAGCTCACCATCACACCCAGGCAGCAACTCTCTCCCAGCACTCCCCACTGCAGTGCCTGGGTGGCACTGAGGGAGCCAGCAGGACAGCCTCACGTGGGCCCACCCCAGGGTACCCCAGGGATGCTCAGCTGCCCCCTTCATGGCAATACCCCCCAGGAGTGGGGTGCAGCTGCCAGGAGCTGTGGGCACGTTGCCCCAGCCCTGATATAAGGCGGAGGAGAACTTCTCCCTCCACCTCCTGCGAGGCCTGCTGAGACGGCCAGTCCCGACATGCTGCCTCTCCCCCAGCCCCGCTCCCTCCCCTCCCCTCTCCCTAATTAAACTGCAGGTGAACCTGCCAGGGTCTGGCCCAGCACCAGGCACTAAATGCCTCCCTGCAGATCCCAACTTGCCTCCCTGCACCTTCCTGAGCGTGCCAGGGACAGCCCGCAGCCCTCGCTCCCGTCCGCCCACGGCGCTCTGAGAGAGCAGGCCCCGCTGCCGTGCCGGCTGCAGGGAGCGAGCGCGGCCCCACATCGCCAGGAGCCCCGCCTGGCCCCAGGCTCTCGCTCGCACCACCGGTGGGGAGCAGGTCCAGGGAATGGGGGAACCCACAGGGATGAAGCCAAGCATCCACAGAACCCGCATGTGCTCCGGGGCCGGGTGGGCAAAGCCCTTGGTTTGCCTGGGGGTGCACAAAACCCTGCCAGCAGCCCAGCTGCAGGTGCGCCAGGCCAGGCGCTGCGGTCTGCGGGCACCGCAGCTTGGCTGGGGCTCTGCAGAGCTGGGTGCCGGGGTCCTGAGCTTGGCAGCATCTCCCTGGATAGCTGAAGCAGCACCTGCCTCCCTCAGCACGCAGCAAAGCTTCCCCAAGCTCCGTTTCACAGCTGGCTGGGCCCCAGCACCTGGTGTTTCCATCTTTGCAGGGAGTTCTCCACTCCCTGCTGGAAGAAATCAAGATCTGGCCGTGGCCATGCAGACCCTTTGTCACCAGTGAGCCCTTCTAAGGTGGGCACAGGGCATGGAAGCATCACCCATCTCTCCAAAGGCAGCAGGAACCAAGACCTACTTCACTCCAGAGTCATGTCCCCTCCAACCATGAGCCTTTGAGGGCCTTCAAGGACATCCTGCCCCTCCACGGGGGTTCCTAATTTTCTCAGAGCTCCATGTAGACAGGGCTGGGGTTGGCATGAGCAAAGGGGAATAGTCAGTCCCATAGCACACCTCAGACAGCCCCTGCCCAGCAGCCAGACAGTCCCAGCCCTGATGGCATTGTACCCACCCATGGGTGCACAGGTACTGGACAAGGACCAAGACTCAGTGACCCACCACCATCTGCAGCTTGGTTTTTGTCAGGCAGACTGGCATGGGTCAGCCCAGCCAAGGCACAGAGTGCCTGGCAGCCCACAGATGCTGTGGGGGGACAATATACCAGGACAACAGGCCATCCTCTCCAGTGGGGTGGGCACAATCGTGCTGCTCACCCTCGGAGCAGGAGCAGGGGACCTATTTGCACTGCTGGTGTAAATGCAGCCACCTGCCTCGACCTCACTGCTCCATCCCCCTACCTCTCCTGAGGCCAGAAGAGAATGTCTCTGTCACCAGGCGAGCACATGGAGGGAGAGGGAGGTACAGCAGAGAAGGATGGGAACAGGGACAGCACTGGAGGGTCCTGGAAGAAGTGACAGTGCCAGAGAATGGGCAGGAAGGTGGTGAGCACAGGCAGCCAGCTGGGGAGCCAGGGAAGACAGGCAGAGGATTTGCAATAGCACTGTTGAGCCTGGCTTAACATGGACCAAGGAGGGTGGGGGATGCAGATGTCACTAGAGACTCAACAGAGGTTACAAAGGACATCTCATACCCCAAGGATGCAGCATCAAAAGACCAGACCTGAACAACACATAGACCATGGTGGTGTCTCAAAAGAACCCAGTGAGTCTGTAAGAGCAGGGATGGTAACCTCCTGGGCACCCTCCTTGCCCTGCACTAATGTGCTGCTGTGTCTCACAGCCACCGTTCCCCATGCCCCAGGTATGGCAACATCTCCCAGGTCTGTGCTCTGCCCAGGATGCTGGCAGCATCCCTGTCTCCAGCTGTGCTGCTCTGAAGCCACCCCACACTCCCAGCCCTTCCAGTCTGAAGCCTCTCCTTCTTGTAATCTCTTGTAACCCAGAGCTTGCACTCAAACTTCTGGGATCAGCTCAGCAGGATGAGGAGATGGGCACTCATCTGGTACTGTCCTCTTCTCTGTCCCCAGGGGATGAGGTCCCTGGCAGCATGAGTGTGGGATACTGGGCCGTGTGGGACAGGCACCATGGGACAGCCTGGAACAGTGTAGCATCCTGTCTGGCTCATGCCCACGCTGGAGAAGATGTGAGAGATGCAGGAGGACAGGACAGAGTTGGGGAGCGAAGCCAAGCGGGGAGAGCGGGAGGGAGAAGCCAGCTACAAATAATTTAAAGTGAGATTCACGCACGGCTGAGCTGATGGCAGAAGAAGTGGGAAAAGGAATGAAAGATTAAAGGGGTCTGTCACTTCGGGTTACAAACAATGATCCTACAAGCACGTTGCGTTCCCAGGCACGGCAAGGATGGGGCAGGGCACCGAGCAGAGACCTGCTCCCTGGAGCTCAGCTGCATTAAAGTCTGCGCCATGGAGCCTGCACCCCTCACTTCCACCACTCGCCTCTCCTCCAGCACTGGGCTCCTGAGATGCACCCCCTCTCTGATGGCTGTGCCTGTAACAGATGGAAGGCAAGGCTCACAGCTCCAGCGCTGCTACTGAGGGACATGAATGGGTTCAAACTGGGCCAGGGCTCTGGTATCAAGGCTCGCTCCATGCCAGAATGGCTCCAAGAAACTACATGAGATAGCTTGGGTGCTTGGGCCTCATCCTGCAACCTCTGCTGCCAAAAGAGGAGTGCCATGAGACGCCTGCCTGCTCTGATGCTCCAGCCCTGCCTCCATCCTGCCCAGCTGCTGGATGTTGTGTCTCCATTCCAGAGAATGAGATCCCACCAATGCTGAGAGCCTGGGCTGAGCCATATCCAATAGCTCAAGACAAGGGCAGGAGTCCAGGGTCTGTGGGAGTCCCCACGTCCATCGGTCACAGCCCTGACAGCAGGAAGGGCTGCAGGAGCATCTGAGACACAAGTGAGGTGCCAGGCACTGGGGCCACCAGCAGGCAAGGTGAGCGGAGGGAGGGATGCAGGCCAATGCTCTCTGCTGCTGGTGCTTCTCTCCAGCCTGGTGGTACCCAGAGCAAGGAAGCTTGTCTGGGTGTGTGAGCAACTCGAGCCAGCACGTCAGTGTCTCCTGCTGCCCGAGGAGACTAGAAGTGAACCACATTCCTCAGAGGACCTGGAAATACCTCGATGCTTATCAGGGCTGACAGTCCCCACCCTTCCTGCCAGGCCCTAACCTGGGCACTGCTCACAGAGGGAAGAAACGCTGCCCTTCTCCAGGCACCAAGGTCCTGAGAGGGACCAGAGCTGCTCTATGGCAGGGCCACAGCCCTGATGCCACACATGCTCCGAGGTAGCATTCCATCCAGTGAGGCTGTCCATGCTGCCCTGGACATCTTCAGACACCAAAACACTTCTGTGATCCTCTCTCCAGCTTTCTCCCCACTTGCTACAGCTGCCTATGGGCTCCTGCCACCACATCCCCTCAATGATATGTAAGCCTCAAGCTGCCAACCTCTCCTCGTTGAGACTCTCCTCAAAGTCCCAGGGAAAGAAGATGTAGGATGTAGAAGGATGTTTGAAGAAGAGTGGATGGTTGCAACTCTCTGCTGGGCATCAGGCTGAGAGGCTCACAAAGCAGTTTCTTAGGTAGTTTTCACCTTTCCTGGGAGCTGGAGGAGTGGTCTGTGTGCTGGGCAGCTGGCCTGCCCTCAGCACCCTGACTGCTGGCCACTGGCACCACACTGTCCTTCCTCACCATGGCCTGTGGCAATGGGCACTTAGAAATATGCTGAGGCACAGGTTTCAAGAAAGGGTACTCGGGTGAAAAGAGACATTCAAGTCCTCTAGAAGATCCCATCAGGTCACAACTCTAATCTGCACCATGCAGGCAGTCCCTCTGCACCCCCAGAGTCTGCTCCTGAGGGAGAGAGTATCAGCCAGGGAGGCTCTGATACAGGCAGAGCCAGACACGACTGCAAGGGAGAGGAGATCCTGGCACCAGCATCCTGGGCAGAACGTGGACAGCTAGGAGAGTGCTCTCAGCAGTACAGCTGGGGGCTCTGTGGGCAGGTGAGCTCCCAGGACAGCCTGTATCCCTGTCCCCTCTGCCATCATGCTTTAGGGTCCCACAAAACAGAGATGCCTTATCCCTCTGCACTGGAAAGCCAACACAAGGGCAGAGCACCAGGGTGACAGGCTCACAGAGCTACATCCCACTAGTTAGGGGCATTTCAGCTCATCACAACACACTGAAACACCATCCCCAGAGCAGGACTGAGTCAAGATGTTCAAGTGTATCCACCAAACCAAACCCCAGAGCATGGCATCCACCCTCAGACCCATCAACTGTGCTGCACGCCCATGGCACTGTTCCAAGCACCAGCCTACACCACACGGGGAGAAGATGCCAGAAAGCAGGAGGGCCTGGAAAGAGTCTTAGGAGCAGCTGGAGTTGGTCACGGGGGAATAGCTCAGGACAAGGGCCAGTGCAGGTACAAAGGTGCATGAAGTAGCTTTGCCATAGTGCAAGTGCTCCTTTGTCTGACAAACCATAACATTTGTCTGCCTTCATCCATGGGGATGCTGAAGAGCTCACCTCATCATCCCCTGGGCCAGGGAAGAGCTGTGCAGGGACCCAGGGGAGCCCATGAGGGCTCCAGAGAGCAGCTGCTGGGTAGTGGGACAGGAGGGATCCGTCCCACCCTTACCTCTGCTGAAGATGATGCTCTCATATGGAATCTTGTTCTTGGTCTCAAGGCTGGAGCAATTCCAGCGCTGGTCCCGGAACTGGTGCTGGCACTCATGGATGGCGATCTGGATGCCCTGGATGGCCGAGGCAGTGACGTCAGGGTGGCGCACACACACCTCCAGCTGCCGCCGCGTCAGCCCCGGCAGGGTCAGGCACACCGTGTTGGCATTCAGCACTGGCTCCGACGGCAGCTTCAGGCCCAGGATCTCATTGGAGCAGGAGCTGGGAGGGAAAGGACACCCTTCAGGTCAGAGCAAGCGATGTGTCAACCACTTGGTTTTCCACTGGGGAAGGGGAAAAGTCTGTGAGGGACACACATAGGGAAGGGAGAGGCTCCTCAATCCACACAGTGCCCATTGCCTATAGGGAAGGCTGGAAAAAACCTGTACTCAGTGGCAGCTTATCCAGAGAAAACCAGCAGCACTGGGGCTGCAATCACCTCCAACAACGTAGGTACAGTACAGACACCCTGGCAGCCTTTGCCCAGCAGCAGTCAAATCTGGCCATCCTGTCCCTGGAGCCCAGCATCTCCCAGGCTTGCACTCTCTCTGTGTGCTCCACCAGGGATCTCCCACACTGGCCATGCACTGCAGACTCTCAGCACACAATGCCCCAGCTCACCTTCCACAGAAAGTGTGGGCTTCCCCCTGGAGAACTGAGAGACCCTGGAGCAAGAGGTCAATCCCAGCCAGTGTTGCTGTCTGATCCCCTCCCTGCATCTCCTGTATCCCCCCAACACTTCTGGTCCTTACAAGGGAGGTAAAGGGAATGATCAGCCTCTTCTTTTCAGCTCAGCTGTGAACTATGGAGCCAAGCACTGTGCCAACTACCCTCAAGCTCCCAGCAATAATCCCAAGTCCACTGTCACATCCTAGCCCCAGCGAACCAGATACCTGTGGCCACAGAAGCACAGAGAGCAGCACGTGGATGGGTGCAAGGAGAGGCACAAGGTCCATGGCAGGGGTACAGGTACTTACACAAACACAGATGTGACCTGGGGAAGTGTGGAGTGTGTGGAGATGGGATGTGGGATGTGGGGAGACAAAGCATGTCCAGAAGGAGATGCCTGGAGCTAATATGGAGGTACACATGACAGACAAATCTGGAGAAGGAGACAGTAGGAAGTGTTTGCCCAGCTCCAGGGAATGGCTTGAAGGACTCTGGGATAAACAGTGTCCAAGTGGAAGACCCCAAAGCAAGCAGCAGACAGTGGGATGCCCAGCAGCATCCAGCATCTCAGCATGGTCCACTAGTAGCTCAGCATCACCCCACTGTTGGTCAGGAGAGCTTGGTCCCTGCTGGGAGCTCTCCCCAGGAAAGTGGGAACAGGGAAGAGCTGGGTCCCTGGGAGAAGCAAGGAGCTCAAAGCCCTTTGAACTTTGATTACAGAAACAAGGCTTGGAGGAGGATGCTGGAGGAAGGACTGCAGCTGCCAGGTCTTGGGGAGAAGAGTTACTCCCCCTCTGTTCCCTCAAACCCTGCAAGCCTGGTGCAGGTACATGGACAGAAGCAGCTGTCAGGGCATGAGTTCCCCCGCTCAGCTCTCACCCAGCTCTGGAGGGAGGGTTCAGCCCCAGCGTCTCTGCTGAATTACAGCGTGCTCAGGGCAGAGGGAGAACTGTCAGGACCAGGCTGCTGCTTTCTCCAGCTTCCCAAGGCTGTTTATACCCATCCCACCACCTTCACAGGTAGTATATGAATATGCCCCAGTACAAATCCACAGTGACTCCAATAGTGAGAGCCGAGGTGGAGTGGAGAAGACAGACAAAGGGAGTGAATCCCTCCAAAACCCCTACACAGGAGGGGAAATCTTCCCAGCTTCCCGCACTGTCAAGCAAGCCCTGGCTGACAAAAGATGCAGAGCAGGACACAGCTACCACCATCTCCAGCCCCAGGAGCTCCTGCCCCGAACCCTGCAATGACTTTGTTCCCTGTCCTGAGCCTGACACAGCGTCTGCCATCTTTTCCCAGGGCATCCCGGGATGGGGGCGATGCTACGGTCTTTCTCCCGATTGCGCTGCAGGGAAACTGAGGCAGGGGCTCCGGAGAGTAGAGGGAAGGTCCTTCTGCTTCTCGCTCCACCCAGGGCTCAGGAGGGCCAGGGACCGGCAAGAAGCTGTCACTGTCACACTTCTTAGAAGGATACAGCGCTCCCCCCAGCTCTCTTCCCCCTTTAAATCTGGATTTAAACTTGATTTCACGGTGACAGGCCCCCAGGTCACAGGCTGCAGCGGCTGCTGCTTTAATTAATACAAGTCCCAACGTTAACAAATTATATTTAAAGGGGCTGGAGGGAGGGGGAAGGGCGGGGGACCCCCCCCCCCCCCTCCACTCGTACCAGCACCAGGATTAACCCCCGGCTGCCTGCAGCGCACAAGTTTGGGAGCGGGCAGAGGGAAGGCGAAGACGGACAAGGACGGTGAATTTGGGGGGTTCACTTTCTGGAAAGCAGGTGGCCCCCTCTTACCCCTCAAACATTTAGGACAGGCGGAGCTAGGGGGAGGACTCAGGGGGATCCAGTAGGCACCGACCCCCACGACAGTGACATCCCAGCCGGCATTCCCCCGTCCTCCGCGGGCGAGCGGGGAAACTCGGGCAGTCGGGGCGGGCGCTGGAGCGTCTCTGGCCGGGGAGGAAGGGGGACAACCTCCTGGAGCGGGCGAAGCTGCGCATCCCACCGGCGTTCCGTCGGGACGGGGGAAGGCGGAGGGGCGCAGCAGCCCTGACAGCCCCTGGAACGGGGGGCCGCAGCCGCGCGGGGCCGGGCTGGGGCGGCGGGACCCCCCGGAGCCCCCGGGCAGACCGCCCCCGGTGCGGGGCTGGGCGCGGCGGCTCCGCGGCGCCCTCCCCGCGGGGCCGGGGCTCTCAGCGGCGGGGCTGGGGACGGAGGGGTGCAGCTCCTACCTGGGTACCCAGAGGCTGAGCAGCAGCGAGCAGAGTCCGTGGGCCAGGGCCGGGCGCATCTTCGCTGGGGCAGCGGCTGTGCGGGCTGCGGGCGGGCGGGCGCCTTTGGGGCAGGGGCGGCGGGGCTCGGCGCTGCTCTCTGCCCGCTTTGTTTGTTGTGGGTTGTTTGCTTGTTTGTGTTTTCCCCTCTCCTCCCTCTCACTGGCTCCCTGCGCGCCGGGGCTCGGCTCGCCGGGGCGGCTCTGCCATCCTCCCGGGATGCGCCCCCCGCCTCCCGCCGCCCCGGCGCCCTCCGAGCCCGGCGAGGGCTGCGCGCCCCCCGCCCTGCCCGCCGCCGCCCCGCCGCGCACAGCCCCCCGGCTCAGCCCCCCATGGCGGGACGCGCCGGGGGGCCGGGGGGGCCCTCGGCCCGCGGGGTGCGCTCCCCCGCCGCTCCCCAGGGCGCCCCGGGGCTCCGGGGCCGCGGCGGGCGTGGGCAGGGCTCGCCGGGCGAGCGGCTCCGCGGCTCCCGCGGGGCCCGCAGGCACATGGGGAGCCGCGGCCCCCCCGCCGCCCCCCGCCGCCGGTGTCGCCGGGCCTCCGGCGGAGCGAGCAGGGTCGCGGCCGGAGCGCCCCGGGAGCGCTGGGCGCGGAGCGGCGGCGGCAGCGGCTCTGCCTGGGATCGCGCTGCGCCGAGCATTACTCAGCGCCCGGAGCCCGAGTCCCGACACGTCCAGACAGGAGCCCGCGGGGGAAGGACGGGGCAGAGGGTGGCAGCGGGGCGGGGAGCCGCGTGTCGCACGCAGCCTACCGGAGAGGGAGCGGGCGGGGGGGGCAGAGAGTGGGCGCGGGGCCGGGGGGAAAGCGGCGTGGGGTGGGCACGGCGTGGGTGAGTGGGCACGGTGTGTGAGGTAAGCGTGCAGAGCGCGGAGAAGTGTGTGTGGTGGGAGCGCTGAGCGCGGAGGAGTGTGCGGAGGGTGCAGGGTAAGTGCTCGTGGTGTGGGGAGAACCGAGCGTACGCGGCCCGTGGGCTTTGTGCACCCTGTGGGGGACTGTGCGGGGCGTGGGACGGGAGCGTGCATGGAGTGGGACCATATTCGTGGGGACTTCGGGGACTGAACGCTGCTGGGGGGAGTGTGCTCAGGGCGTGGGGGAAAGGTCGTGGGGTTTAGTGGTGTGCACAAGGAAGCAGAGGGTGCACAGAGCATGGGTGAATGTGCACGGCGTGGGGTAAGCATACACTTGGTGTGGAGTGAATGTGCTCAGCGTGAGAGTGCACCGAGTGTGGGTGAGGGTGCAGGGTGTGGGGTGATTGTGCCTGGCATGGTTGAGTGCGTGTGACACAAGGGTGAGTGTGCACAGCATGCACGAGCAGGGCGGAACCTTGTACTCGAGCAGGGTGAGAAAGCAGTGTACAGGTGAGTGTGCATGGCAGGGGTGAGTGTGCATGGGGTACAGAAGGTGTGAGTGCTGAGTGTGAGCACGTGTGGAGTGTTGAAGGTATGACTGTCCTCAGTCCCAGTGCCTGCGTGCACTGGTGTGGGGCAAATGTGCACGGGGTGTAAAGTGAGTGTGTGCAGTGTGGTCATGTGTGGACAGCGTGGACTGAATGTGATTGAGGCATAGGGTGAACAGGCAGGGTGTGAGGGCATGGGTAAGTGTTAATGGGGATGGAGAGAGTGCAGGGTGTGGGGTGTGTGGGGAGTGACTGTACCAGCAGACAGGAAATACACAGGCATGGAGTGAACATTGGGAGAGGGCTGTGCATAGCATGGAGGAAGAGTGAGGGCAAGTGTCCCTGTGGTGTGGGGTGTGCAGGAGATGCTGGAGGTTCACAGAGGTATCAGTGTGTGCTCAGGGTGCTGGCACGAGCTGTGGTTGTGCAGGAAGGCATTCCTGATGGTGCAAGGCATGTGGGTGCCTGTCAGTGTGCACAGGAGTGTGAGCGTGAGTGGCACATGCTGGGGGTGTGACTCTGTGTGTGTGTGGGCATGGACAATGGCCATGGACATCCCATGTGTCTGCCCCCTTATGGGTTCCCCCAACCCAGTGCTAGAAGAGCAGTGCTGCAGGGCCAGTGCCTGTGGAGAAGTTGTGGATGTGGTTCTGCCTTCCCTCAGTAGGGCCACCAGGCACTCCCAGCCTCAGCCCACGAGCTTTCCCAGGTTGGACACCCAATTTTTGCCCACCAGTTTAGTTCTTGGGCACCCCTTACCTCCATGGAGTCCCAGTGGGCAGGTTATCTTTCATCTGGGAACTGTGCAGTAGCCTTGCAGGTTATCCCTGTGTGTCCCTGCTGCTTCCTTGGGGACAGGAGGGCGGCCCTAGAAAAGCCCAGGCTCACTGGGGTCACAGCAGATCTGCCCCAATGCAGCCTCTTCCCACTCATGGGGATACTTGGTGTCCCCTTATTTTGGTGCCCACTCTGGGGCTAGGGGACTTCACTTGGGCACTGGGGATGGGGGTGGCAGGCAGTAGGCTTGCAGGTCCCCACTGTCCCCTGCCAGCACAGCCCACCCCAGGCTGGTGTTTGGCCATAAACAGCTGCCTGGCAGGTGGCAAACCACTCTCCACCAGGCAGGCACTGTGTATCCCCCCATCAGCACAACAGCACCGACAGGGGCGACTTTCTCTGCTCGTGTGATGGTTCCTGTTTGCACCAGAGAGGAAAATGTGCTTCCTTTGGGAAATGCATTGCAGCCTGGGGGTGAACCCTCAGACCATGCTGGTTCCCTGGGTGCAGCGGGGTGACATCACCATTGAGGTTTCTTCTGTAGTCCTGAGGTTGCTGGCTGTTCTCCTGTCCCCAGCTCTGCTCCTGAATGGGCTTAGCCTGCGTGCAGGCATGGACACTGGTACAGAGCCAGCATCTACCCTCCAACTTCCTTGCCCACACAGTTTAGCAAGAGGTGAGGGTGCAGAACCTTCTGTCCCTCAGGCAAGGACCTGAGAATACAGACAGGTTCCTGGCACAGCATCACCCGGCACTCATCACTTCCCCCATAGCTGCTGCCCTCCTGGATCCCCCAGCATCCAGCAAGGGATGTGCAGTGTCCCACAGGAGTTTGGGAATGGTGTCAGGACCCCCTTTAGTGCCCTGCCACCAAAGGAGGCAGAGGAGCAGACTGGTGATGAGAGGTGTGGTGTCAGGGTTGGGCAGAACACACCAGCAGACTCGAGGACATGACACACAGTGGTCCCTAACACAGAAGCCATTGCTCCCACCCTCTCCACTTCCTCTCACACGAGACCTGGCTCCTGTCTTGAATTTCCCCTTTACATCCTGGAGCAGACTGTCTGAACCCCCACTTAGCAGGCAGAGGAGGGGCAGAGGAACAGCCTCCAGTTTCAGGCAACTTCCTGGCTCAGTGTCCTCAGCAGGTCCTCAGCACCCCTTTCCTTCTTGGGCCACCCAGGGATTGCACCCAGGATGTGCTGTCCTCAGCCTGGACCCAGCAGAGATCCCCTGGTGAAAGCAGGACACCTTCCCACCAGAAGCTCCTTCCCTGTGGGAGGGACCCTTGCTTCCAGGCTTCAGGAGCACAGATGTTTGTATGTTTGTTAGGATCCTGTACACAAAATAAATGCTGTGGAAAATCAGAGGAGAAGCGCTTTCATCCTTTCAAAATCACTTCCAAGGGCAGGTGTCTCACTCACACGCTCCTGCTGACTTGGGGAGGAGAGCAGCTGCTGTGTCCCACAGGGTTGGTGCTCACAGCAGGGACAGGCAGGGGGGACCTGTTTCCTCATGTCCCAGCGATGTCCCGGGGCTGAAGAGGAGCCAGGTGAGCCTTTTGCTTCACTCTTTCTTCTACATCACACAGGCAAAGCCCTTAAGCACAAGACTAAGCACCTGTTGTGGCCTGGGGAACTGGGGGGCCAAGGACAGGACCTGTCCCTTCTGAGCAGGGATGGGTGTAGGCAGGCATGCGAGGCTGGTGGAGGCTGCTTTGGCCCTGGTGGGACCATCAAAGCTCAGGGGAAAAAGCTGAGCTTTCTGAGAGCACTGTCTGTTCTTGTCATTACTGCAGGCCCCCAGCTGGGAACACAGCATCAGCTGGTCATGGGACTTGTCACCTCCAAGCTTCTGTCCCATCTCCAGCACTGTTCAGCAGCTCCACACTCTGCAGAGACCAGGAAGGGATGTGGGATGCTGTCAGGGCTGGAATGAAGGTGGTTGCTCCCCAGAGCCCGTGTACAAAAGGTGATGGGGATGTTTCTGGTGCAGGGTGCTGTGGGAATACCCCTTGGAGCTCCCCTGCCCAGGCCAAAGCACTCAGGCAGGTCCCTTCTTTCAGCAGATTACATGGTTCCCCAGGATGTGCTTTGTGCAGGGGACTGGGGAAGCAGGAAAATGCAGGGGTTGAGACCTCTGTGTGTATCATGCTGCTCCTACTTGTTCTCACAGACTGGCTGTGGGCCCACAGCTGTGACCAGAAAGCAGCACAGGGAGAGAACAGCCAGGACAAGCACAGTCCTGGCCATGCTGCAGCCTTGGAGGGGCTGATGGCTGCTGGGACCACCAGGGCCAGCCAGACTGTGTGTGCAGGTGTGGGAAGGTGAGGCAGCTCTGATGACACAGAGTGGGGCTGAAGGGGTGCAGGGAGGAGCTCTGGGGAATCTTAAAGTGAGGGGAAGCTTGGAAAAGGAGAAGGAGGAGGAAGGGGAGTTCTGCTGGGGGCCCATGCAGCCATCCACTTCCCCAGCTTTTGACATCCTGAAGCACAGCTCTCCTCACTCCCCTGCCCGGCAGCACCCATGGGACTGGAGCGACAGCTACGTGAGTCAGGGCTGGGTGTGGGGTCAGGGTGACCCTGCCTTTTGTGGCAGCATTAGTCACCACGCACTGGAGCCCCCAGCATCACTGCCTTCTTGCTGGCTCATACCCCACGACCTGCCCGAGTTTGCTTGATGTGACTCAGGACCAACCACACGGCCACTGGTCTGGCCCGGCCAGTCCTCCCAGGTGCCCGGGGCTGGGGCCTGGCAGAGCCCGGGGCAGCGGGTGAGTGCCAGCACCAGCACCCAGCCACGCTGCCCTCGCGTCAGTGGAAAGGCAGGACCTGGCTGCCTCCGGCCAGCCCTGGAGCATCCTTGCAGAGAGGCAGATCTTGCCTCTTCATCTTCCCCCCAGCGCCTGGCAGAGGGTGCCTCGGTCACAGCAGGGAGCAAGGAAGGGGTTGGAGCCTGCTCTGGACACCACCCCATGGGGCTGGAGCCTCATGCACGCTGCCTCCCACCCGCCACGGGGACCGGCCATGCGGGGGGACACCCTGTGACAGAGCTGGTATGGCCACAATGGGGGATCCCGGCCCTTGCATTGCCTTTGGCAAGGACAGCATGTCCCAAAAGGGCCAGGCTGCTGGCTGAGGCAGCAGGGAGGTGGCTGGATAGCACTGCCCAAGCACCTCCTTCAGGGCTGCTCCAGGGGCCTCCTGTGGGGAGGGGTGCACAGCCACAAGGATAGGTGGGAGGTGCTGGTGCCCATGTGGAGTGATCAGGGCATGAAGCCACCTCAGCAATCACTTTTCCTGCAGCTCTGCCCTCCAGGGGTATGCACAGGCAGATCCCCCTCCCTGGAGATGGAGGATGGCTGCTGCCTTTGTTACAGGATAAGTGATGGAGTGGAAGATGCTCGGATAAGGTGAGATGCTGGCAGTCAGAAACAGGACCAGGGGTGAGGGAGCCTCTGCTCTGCCCTTCTTCTGGGCTGGGGGAGCTAAGGGGTGCCCTGGTGTCAGGCAGCTCCCTGACGGCCTCCAGAGCCCAGTGCCCTCACAAACACTGCTTGGTGTGTGCAGGGCCAGCACAGCCAGTCCCACGATGCTGGAGTTATGTGGACAGAGCAGGTCCACCAGTGTTGGAGGGGGTCTGACAGGAAACGGAAGGACACAGAGCCCCCATGTTCATAGGCAGTGTCTCCAAGAGCGTGTCTGGGGTCCTTGTGCAGCCCATCTCCCCTCGAGAGATCACACCCCTATCTGCCTTAGGTCCCAACATCTTCCCTGCTTGAGTGCTCAGAGATGCTGCAGCAGAGCTGGCCTGGACAGCCCCCAGTCCCCATGTCCCCCGCTCCAGAGGCAGCCACTGCACACAGCGAGTCCCAGAAACAGGGCAGAGCCAGGAGGAGCTGGGCTGGGTCAGCAGAACCCGTGATGGGCAGGGATGAGCCAGGCCCTCCGGGGCAAGCTGGAGCTGATGTGTCCTCATGGCTGCCTGGGTGACATCTGCCACTGGGAAATGGAGTGAGGACAGGGCAGGACAGTTACAGGCAGCTCCCTGGAGGGAGCAGCAGAGCCTGGAGAAGGAGAGTTAGAGGCCTCCCGGGAGAGCAAGGCCGGGCAGGCAGGAGCCCTGGCCAGGACCCAGCTCTGCCGCTGGCCAGGCAGCCCCTGCTCAGCCACAGCAGCACAGCCACAGGAAAAGGGTTTGACACAGTCCTTGGGTGCCACTGCCCAAGCCTGACTGCTCAGCTTGGCTGAGCTGGTATCCAGGTTTCTCTTAGGACTTCTTTGCATTACTGCAAACTTTCCTAAAATGCTTCTTTTGGGGGAGCAAAAATATTCTATTTTTGGTCTCAGTCCAGAGAGATGTTCTTTTTGAAATTTGATTGAATTAATCTGTCCAGCTGTTTTCAACTTGGGAAATTGAAGGGAAAACTGCATTCTTCCCATTTGGAAAGAAAATGCTAAAAAAAAAAAACAAAAAACCCCCCAAAAACAGAGTCATTAACATTACAGGGGTCTGGGATTCTCTCTCGCTTTCTTTTTTTAAATCAAATTATTATAAACTTCCTCTTTTTCCCTTGGGAAGATCCTGCAAGTCTTGCAATGTAAACTGTCCAGTAGCAGGGATCTGGGCTACACACGCACATCTACAGCTACACTCCCCAGGCTCTCCAGCTACTTATTGCACCCACACAGCCACCCTTGTGCACGCCTGCCTTTCACCAGCCCCCCCAGAACAGAGTCCTGCTGACCACTGCCCACAAGAGCACGCGGATGGGAATCAGGGGGCTGTACACACTCACATACACACACTCACATACACACACACGTCCACCCCAAGCACAGCCACTTGCACCACCCAATGAACCTCCACGAGCCCCCACGCACAGCCACGTTCATAGAGCCACAGGATCATTTAGGTTGGAAAAGACCTCTGGGATCACCGAGCCCAACTGTAAACATCAAACTGCCAAGTTCCACTAAACCCTGTGCCCACTCCCGTGCTCCCCATGCATCTCTCCATCCCATCCCACCCCATTCCAACTCCCACATTCCCCATGCATCCTTCCATCCCACCCCATCCTATCCCATCCCATCCCATCCCGTCCCGTCCCGTCCCGTCTCGTCCCATCCCATCCCATCCCATCCCATCCCATCCCATCCCATCCCATCCCATCCCATCCCATCCCGTCCCGTCCCATCCCGTCCCATCCCATCCCATCCCATCCCATCCCATCCCATCCCATCCCATCCCATCCCATCCCATCCCATCCCATCCCATCCCATCCCGTCCCTTTCCCGGTGCCGTGCCGCAGCGCCCCCTGGCGGTCTCCTGCTGCCTCTCCGCGGGCCCCGCCCCGCATCCCGGGTTGCCATGGCGACAGCGGGGATGCTGCGCCCCCCGGCCGGGAGGGCTTGAGGGGTTCCGCAGGGTCCTGGGGGCCTGGATGGCTGCAGGACTTCTAGGACTCTGGGGGACTCCAGGGCACTTCTGGGGACACGGGGAGTGCCTGCCCTGCGGGACTGCTGGGGTGTGTCAGGAATCGGGGGTGAGGCCCTGTGGGATGGGGAGCTGTGGAGGTCTGGGGAGTTGGGAGATTTCCAGGGGGCTCTGCTGGCTGTTCAGCCCTCTCTAGAGCACTGGGCCAGTCCAGACCCTGACAGGCTACTGCAGCATTTGCCTGTTTCTGTGCTTCTCCTGGCTATCAAAGGAATGGTTTGCTTTGCCAGATCAGGAGCAGCAGGGAGGTGTGGTAAGGAGCTGTCAGCCCCCACAAGATTTGTCCCTTTTCCCCAGCTGGACAGAGAGCAAGACACACAGCCCAACTGTTTTTCACACCCACGAGAGGTTCACAGACACAGCACCGAGGTAACTCAGATGTGCAGAGGAGTTACCCCACAAGCACAGACCATGTGCTCCCCCTCCACATCTTCGGCTTCTGTCATCTCCATCCTTCAGGAGCTGTGATTTGGGGCAATGGCAGAGAGGACACAGGTTAGATACCTTACTCAAAAGTACTAAATGTCTTTCCAGGGGTTTATCCATTGCCACATCTTCAGAGCCATGTCCATGCAGCTCAGAGCAGGAAAGCAGCCCATTGTGGGGGAGCTGAGACAGAATCCAGAGCAGGAACTTGCTGAAGGCCGGAGCTCAGACTGAACATCTCACAGAGAGTTTCAGAATCCCTCTATAGATGGTCTCAGCTATGGTTCCAGAGGACAGCAGGGGTGACCTAAAGTTTCACAGGACCTGCCTGAACTGACCTCTCCTGACAGGCACTCCAGGCCATGGGGTGTGCTCAAGTGCATCCCCTTCAGAATGACCTGCAGAGCCTACAGAACAGCTCTGCACCTCTTCCAGCACACAGCTCCTGCAACTCTCCAGCTCCCTTCCTGGAGGACCATTCTGCACCCACACACGTCCTCCCTCTCCCAGACACACCTGAGGAAACATAATGTGACACACAAACATACTGTCACACATGGGGGCAGTGTCACTGTCACACACACTGGCTATTTGCTGTGTATTCATAGAGGTGCAGGAAAACACACAGGCCAACTTATTTACACACCCACGAGGGGCTCACACACACAGTGGTGGGTTATACAAGCTCACATGCACACGTATGAACAAGCATAAACATGCTACCTGTGCATGCACACACACCGAGCTGCTTGCATGCACAGGTGCCTTCACCAGCACCCACCCTACCCTGCTGACACCCACCCATGTGTTCCTTGGGTGGGCGTGGGGACAGGAGCTCCCGGGAGCCCTGCGTGCCTCCCTTCTCCCAGCACCACTGTGGCCAAGTCAGAAGGGAATTTCCAGCTGCAAAGCTGCAGCTAACAGATTTAGAGACTTCCTCCCCAGTGATTGCTGGGCCAAGTTAATGGTTCACCAGCACCCTGCTTCTCCTGCCCTTCCCTGCTGGCTGCCTGGGGCAGGGCAGGCGAGGAGGGACACCCGGGCGGGCATCTCCAGCACCCCAAGCAGCCCCCCTTGCCTTGCCCAGCACTGTGAGCTCTGCTTTTGCCCTGCCTGGCAGTACCCAGCACGTGGGGCATTGCCCGCTTCAGCCACCTCAGCTTAGAGCTCTCCTGAAGAGGGGAAAGCCCCCAGTGTGCAGCACGGCTGCAATGTGGAGGGCAGGCACGGGAGTGTGGCTCTCTCTGCCCAGGCTCTCTCCCACCCTGCTGACATCCCTCTGGGGGTCCCCAGCCCAGTGGGCATTGCCAGCTGAGCAGGCACTGCACACACACATTCCACTCTGCAGTTACCTAAACCCCCGTGCCGGGTAACCCTGGAGAAACCAGTTCCTGCGGCTCCTTGCAGCATGGGAGGGACCCCCTCAGAGATTCCTGGAGCCCCTGGAACAGAGGCTTGGCAGCTTGCCTTGCTGGGCAGCCAGGCAGGCTGCTCCTCACCCTGTGTTTGTCCATGAGGGGCACAGGCTGATCAGGTTATAAAGACATACATGCCTGGCACCCTGCCACCCAGGTGGGGTTGCACGTGGCCCATGGCATGCCAAGTGAATGCCTTGCATGCCACCAAGCCAACAGTGTCAGCGCTGTCCAGGGCTTCTGTGTGCCAGGCTCTGCAGCAGGGACTGCAGTGACATGGCTGGAGTGAAAAGAATACAGGGTCCCCTCAAGAAAGTCAGAGCACAAGAGCATAGTGCTAGAGCAGCTAGATGTACCTCTGGCATGAGGCATGAGTGGAGGCACCATGGACTGCAAACAGCCCAGGTCAGATGGGGGGGCAGGACACAAAGTGGCACCCCAAGCACCGACAGCTCTGGGTGATGGGAGGAGAGCACTCACTCACTGGAAGCAGCAGAGCAGGGCAGGAGAGTACTCATCCTCATCCACACACATCTCCAGGCTTGACAAGCACAGGGAAAAACAGAGGGTAGATAAAAAATGAGCTGGACTTCACCACAGGTCCCAGCAGGGCTAGGGGCTGGCAGGAGTGTGACAGATTGGGACTCACAGCTGGGGCAAGGCAGCTCTCTGGCTAATCCCATTCCAGTGCAGTGGTCAGCGCTTCCCAGCCCTCCCCAGGAAGCGCTGTGGCATACGGCTTTAAATAGCTTTATTAGTGAAAGCTCTGTGCCCACAGCTCCCACCACTGGGACCGTGGGTGTGCCAGGCAGCCAGAACTCCCCAGAGCGCAGAGCTGAGCTCACCCACGCTGACCCTGCCACCGGCTCCACCTGTCTCTGTCCCAGGGGGCCTTGTGAGCCTGGAGGTGGCCTCCCAAATTGTCCTCGGCTGACCCCAGGCTGTCAGATGCAGAGGCTGAGCTCCTGGCGGACGGAGCACTTGCGGCACTGCACCACGCAGCACCAGTGGAAGCGGCACAGGCAGTTCTCCTCCAGCACCACCGTCTCATCGCGGTGCCCTCTCCCGCAGCACAGCAGGTCGCAGCCGCTCGTGTCCATGGCTGTGCTGTTGCAGACACGGCCCCTGGTGCCCAGGGAGCCCGTCTTACGATTAGCCGAGCAGAAATCAGGTGAGTCGGCCGAGTAGATGAGGTCCTGTTTATCGGGAGGCTTGATGTTGTCGCCCACAGGGATGAGGGTTTTCCCGTCGTTGCCGCCCATCACCTTGAAAGCCCCATTGAAGCGCTCGAGCAGGCGATCCCCCACCTCGCGGAAATGGGGCATCTTCCGCCAGCAGGTCCGCAGGGTGCAGGAGCCCGACAGCCCGTGGCACTTGCACTCCGTCCTCATGTAGCTGCGCACCGCCTGAGGAAGAGACAGCCTCGCTCAGCCCCCGGCTCCCTCTGTCGCTGCCCAGCACCCCCAGCCACAACCCTGCCCTTGGGGCTGCCCTGGCCCGGAGAGGGGCTGGGCGTGGAGAGCGGCCCGGGGGGTTCCAAAGCACCTGCAAAGGACACCCAAAAGGTACCGGGTGATATTTCGGCCAAAGCTGGTGCAGGTACGTGGCCTGGGGACACTGAAGGTGGAGGGCTGGGCAGGGGCACAAGGCGTGCAGGGCACAGGGAGTGCAGGGGCCTTACCAAGCGCCCAGCTTCGTTGTTGTGCAGGTCGATAAGAGCTCGGATGTCATTTTTGCCTTTCTTGTTCTTGGCATCCATGAACTGCTGGGATTTCTCGTAGCCAAACTGCACATCATCGCCACAGCCCCCCCACTCCCAGGCGGTGCCCTCTGTGCCTGGCCCGGCCGTGGGCGAGGGGGGGGCCCGGCTCCGTGTCAGCTCACAGCCACACTGCAGCAGCTCGCCCATGCTGCAGGCCTGCGTGATGGCGTGGCTCACTCCCGCCGCCGTGATGGCGTACACGAAGGCTGTTTCACGGATATCTGCCGGAGAACGGACAGGGCTGGATGTGGGGTCAGCTCCAGCAGGCGAAGCACCACCCCCTGGCTGACATCCCAGGGGCTCAGACTCCCCGTTGTCCCCCTTCATATGTGTTCGGTGCTGCTCCCTGGGTGATGCACCCACCCTGGGACGGGCTGCCTGGAGCAGGAGATGCCTCTTGCAAGCAGAATTGAAGACTCTGGGGGATGGTCAGGCCCTGCCAGAGCTCCTGCACTCAGCTGTGAAGAGGCAGCAAATCTCCCACCTCCTCTTGCAAGTCTGGGTGCTGCCCCATGGGAAAGAGGGAAGCTCAGAGAGCAGAGGTTGTTCCCAGATGACCAGGTGGTACCCACAGCTTCCTCACACTACCCTGCAATATCCTCCAAGCAGTAAAAATCCCAACCCCAGCTCCAGACTGGCACCTGGAAGGGCACACTGCGAGGGATACCGAGGGTGCCACTCCCCCTCTGCAGGGCGCCAGTGATGAAGCTGTGCTCCTGCTCTCCCCCCATTACCCTCTTTGCCATGGGGAGCTGCCCGCCCCCCTCTCTCCACCGGCACAGCCTCCACCCTGCAGGATTATTTATTATTAGTATTTGCTCCTGTCTCTCTCTGCTCCGGGACACGAATTCCAAGCATCTTTCCCCTGCCCGGACCTGCCGCTCGCAGCCGCAGCCAGCGGGGGATTCTGGCAGCAGGGGTGCGGCGCGCTGCTCGGGGGGCTCCCGCGCTCCCCGCGCCTGCCAGCCCAGCTCCTGCCCACCCGAATGCCAGGGCAGGGCTGGCCCAGGGCGGTGGCCTGCAGGGGATTCCTGGCGAGGGAGGGGAAGGTGGGTTTGGGGGGTGTCCCATCCCTCCATCTTCGGTATTCCGACTTGGGGAGGCTGCAGGAAGAGGGATGCCAGCGCGCCCGTTCCTGAGCAGCTCCTCCAAAAGCCCACGCAGCACCTGCATCCCTCTGGTGTTAGCAGGGACTGGGCACACCAGTGCCTCTCTGGCAGGGCCACCAAGGGGGTACCACCCCCTCCCCAGGCCCTCCTGCCCCCGCAAGCCACCCGACCACCCGCCTGCTCCCACCTGGGGCTGGCAGAACCTCAGCAGACAGCCCAAAGCTGGCAGAGATCCCCATGCCACCCTGCCAGCCGGGCCCCGGGGGGATGCCGCTCCTCTGACAGTTCCTCCAGACACGTGGCTGCCCCCAGGCCAGCCTGCCATGGCATGCCACACCTGGCACAGGTGGCAGCAAGGGAAGAGGGGACAGCCATGACAGGGAGGCCATGGCCAGGAATGAGAGGTTTGCAGCATCCTTGGATAGAAAAGGATATTGGATGGAAGGTGGGAATCCCAAAAATGCTGATATACTTTGAGCAGTCCCTGCAGGCTTACAGGGAGGCTGGTACCTGCTGGCACCTCTGAGGGCTTCTAACACCCACCTTGTTGCTCTGGGAAACTCCACACCTCTAGCTGGGATGTCCCATGTCCTCAGAGTGCCAGGGACTCAAACTCACCACTACATTGCTTATCTCTAAGCACCTACGACATTGCTTATCTCTACCACCCCAGCAGTGAGGCTGGACCAGTGTGGTGGCTCCTGCAGCATCCCCGTGCTTGATGTACCTGTGCCTCCTCCAACACAGGGTGCTGCTGGGTACCCAGCAGCTCATCTGCCAGGACCTTCCACTCACCACCTGGCCTGGCCCTGCTTTCTGGCACCACCCCACTTCCAGAGCAGATCCCTGCCTGGCACAGATCCCACTGCCCTCACCACCAGTTTATGGTGAAAATAGGTGACTCCAGAGGCAGGAGAGTTCCCTTTGTGCCCTGACTCTCTGCCTGTTGACTGAATACACCTCCCTGTGCTGGGGGGAACCCACTTCTGCAAACCAGCTTTTTTAATGAGCCTATCCCCCTCCCATGGGCCACTGTCACCCTTGAGGCTCCAGCTCTGACCCCCACTGGTATCTGCAGTCAGTTGGGTGCCCAGAGCACCCTGCCCTCTCCAATCCCCCCAGGGATGCCACCTTCACCCCCCTGCATGGCCCATGGACATATCCACTTTGCCTTGGACTGGCCATGCACCAACAGATATGATGGCTGAGGAGACTGGGGCTTGCTCCAGCATCTTCATCTGCCATAGCACAGGAACCAACAAGGGAAGAGGGGCAGGACTAAACTCACCTCCCACTAAGTGATCCTACCAGCCCAAGGTGTTTCAAGAACCCCTCTTGCTTGGAGCACCATCCACTCCCAGGTCCTCTCCCTGAGGATCATGGCAGGGCTTTCCCATCCCTTACAGACTCACGGGTGCCCTCTTGCTCTGCCCCTGCTCTGATTTTGCTGCAGCTGGGCCTGGTTTGGACCGCTGTATCCACTGTCGAGACCTGCACATACCTTCCTGCCACCCAGCCCTGCTCCTCAGGGTGACACCAGGCTGCCCATCCAGGGACAGGGACAGGGACAGGAGACAAACACTCCTCTCCTCTGCTCCCTGCAAGGCCAGGAGGAGGATGTGAAGGGCACCCAGGGGTGAGGGGCAGCTCCCAGCGGCTGCACGCTGCCTCCCAGCCGGGCCCCTTCCCACAGCACACCCTGGGGTCCTGGGGGAGCAGTAAATCACTGCCAGACGAGGGTGCATTCTTGGGCTTCATGAAGCCCCGCACTGTCTGGGAGCATTGGTAATTGCTTCATTACAACACAGGGAGACATGTCCCGGCAGTAAAACCTCAGCGTGACTGCACCGGGGAGCACTGAGCAACCCCTACACACACACAGACACACAGACACAGACACACAGACACAGACACACACACAGCTTTGCACGCCAGGACTCTGCTCCAGGAGTCCCGGGGAGGCGCTTCACCAGGCTGGGGTCTCTTTGGGAAATGGGAAGCCGAGGAAGCACTGGCCTTACCCTGCTGCAGGATCTTGCCGAAGTACTTGCTGTGGCTGGTGCAGTTCCAGCGGCGGAAGCGGAATTGGTACTGGCACTCCCGGACGCCCAGCTTGGTGCCCTTGGCCACCTCCTGCACGATCTCTGGCTCCAGCTGGCACAGCTCTGCCTGCTTCCCCGCCAGCCGCTTCGTCTTGCGGCAGATGCTGTTGGGGTCCATGACCAGGGGGCTCCCCACTGCCCTGCAGGAGGGGACAGCGAGCAGAGCAAAACCAGCACCCAAGCCCAGGAGAGACCAGGCTGTGGATGGGACAGGACCAGACCTACCCCCAGGGATGGGGCAAGGCTGCGGGGCAGTGCCAGCTCCATGCTGGGCCCGGCTGACAAAGGGACAAAGAGACATATGCAGTGGGGTTGGGACAACAGGTATGGGTGGCTCACCCTTGCCATGTCCATCCACTGGGGAACTGGGGGGATCTCCTACTGTGGGATAGGCTATAGGATGATGCTGCCACGTACCACTCTACATCCTTGTGACACCCATGGGGGTGATGGTGGTGTCCCCAAAGGGGATGGCAGGAATACTGTGCTACTCAGCATCTGCTCTTTGGGGCTGGCACTGACCTAACCCAGCCCTGGCACTGCCATGTGACTGATGCCCGGTGCAGCTGCGTCTCCCAGAGCTGTGGACACAGCAAGGAGCCCAGCCAGCACGCTTGGTGTGTCTCCCCCTCTCCACGGGTTCTCACTGCTTTGCCCCATGGGAGACTAGAAGAGTGACCTTGCCTCTGATAAAGCCCCTCGGCTGCTGGCCAGGATCCTGTACTCACCTCCCCAAATCCAGGCACTGACTCCAGGGAACGGAGCTGCAGGCGGGTGCGGGAGTGCAAGGGAGGGATGCAGGTGGCATTGCCAGCTTTGCCAATGCCAGGGAGGGAGGGCAAGTCTTGGCTGGGCCCACGTCAGAGGCAGCTCCTCCTTGCCAGCACAGCTGGCGTGAGGTGCCTGACTCCCTGGCCCTGAAGGCAAAGTCTGAGCACGCTGCTGTGCTCCCTGGGGTGCCACGGGCTACAGAAACCCCTGTGCTTTCCCCACACATTTTGCCCGCAGTGCCCTCCGCGGCACAGCTGGCGCAGCTGTGCAGCCCTGCAGCACCCTGCCTCGTGCTGGCACGGGCCATGTGCCAGCTCTGCCACCGGCAGCTCCGGGGCCGTGGGCCACACGAATGCAGCACACCCTCAACTCAGCCCACCCTTGCCTCCAGCGCTGCTCCTGTGGGCTCAGAGCTCATCCTGCTCAACAGCAGGATTTTCATGGCCACGGATGCCCACGGAACCTGAGGGCTGGACCCAGCACACCCCAGGACCAGGACATGCCTGATATTGGGAGGTTACATTCCCTGGGATTCCCTGCGGAGCCGTGCTTGGGCGGCCCGTGATGCCTTCAGCCCCACTCACTGGGGAGCATCAGCTGCACAGCTTCCAAACCCAGAGCTTTATAGTCTGGCCAAGCCCCAGGGGCTCAAAAATCACAAGCTGAATCTCAGTGTTTAACTGTGTTCTGGGTTTCCTTTTCACTCCTGTGCAGCTGGGGGGCTGTGTTTGGGACACCAGGCTGCAGTAATCTGCTTGCAATCCTGTCCCCAGTGCAAACCCCCTCCAAGCCCCTTGTCTGAAGCTCAAAGCCCTGCCAGGATCCCCCTGATTCATGTCAGCTCCCCAGCTGCCTGGATCTCCTGCCTACCAGACCCCAGCTGGGCTTGGAGAGGACGTGCCCTCTCACACAGCCTGGAAAAGGAGCCCTTATGCTTTGGCTGGAGGTTTAAAGGTTAAACAGCTCAACAGAGAGGCATAGCCTGGAAAGGGAACTTCCAGCAGGGAAACTGAGGCAAGCCCACGCTCCTGCCGGGAAGAACCCATCTCCCTTTGCTCCCGGCAGCTCAGCTTCCCTTTGCTGCATGATTCACGTGGAGCTCTGCAAAGGGATGGGGCAGCTAGGGAAGCATCGCAGAGCTTGCCTGGCACAGGTCCTCCACAGATGGGGAAACTGAGACCCACGTGGAAAGTGACCAGAAAATCTGTCCAGACCCATGCCACGATGACCACACAGGGATCCAAGCCTCCACGTTGGTCTCCAAGCTTGCTGTCCTTTGTGACCACAGCGGGATGGCGGAGGTTTGGCTGCCTCCGCCGGTGGCGTGGGGAAGAGGGGGAGCCGAGATGGGACTTTCATTAAGAGACGACTCTTTGTACTCATATAAAAACGATGCGCCAGCCCCCGGGGCCGTCAGATCAAATACTGAACTGTGGCTCACCCCAGCCCGCTGGATCAGGCCAGGAAGAAGAGCTCAGCCCCGCGGGTCCGGGGGTGACGGGCGGCCCAGCGGCACCGCGGGGGTCCCCACCCCTGGTCCAGGCGGCAGCAGGGCTGGCAGGAGAGCGCAGGAGCTTTCTGTCCCTGCCGGCGAGGCGTGGGGTGGGCTGCCTGAGTCCAAAGCGACATTAATTTCCGCTGGGCTCCACTTTCTGGCACCGGGAGGCCGCCGGGAGCCCAAGAGCTGTTTTGCTTTGGAGGGTTTAGAGGTGGGGGGAGAATGGGGGGAGACAAGGGCAAGAAAAATGCTGCCAAACTGCTACCACTTTGGCAAGGGCTCCGGCGCAGGGCCCAGATCTGCCTGAGCTTGTCCCGCTCCAAGGCCTCCCGCATCTACAATTAAGGTGCCCCACCTCTGCTGCCGGGCACTCCTCCCCCTGCCCTGGTGAGGGAACAGGGTCGCCAGCCCGGCTCCCCGCAGCTCGCCTGGGGCACCCCGGCCCCACCAGGCTCAGCAGCACAGCAGCATCCCTGCCACCTGCCCCCGGCACCCTTCACTGGCTGCCAGAGCTGCTGCTGGGGGGCTCTGGCTTGCCCCAAAAGCCAGTGGGATGGTGAGCCCCACTATCCAACCTCCCAGCAGCCCTGTGTAAGGGAAACAACCCCCACTGCTGGAAGGGGAGACCGAGGAACAGAAAAGGGGCTGCAAAGCTCTGCCCACTTGCTGCTGTCACCCCTTAGGCTGCCACAGCCCCAGCCTGAGCCCAGTCCCAGTGACGCACGTCAAACAGGAGTCACCGAGTCGCTCTGGATGCTGTGCCTGCTGCAGCAGAGACGAGGGTTCCCAAGAGCCATAATCACCATTTTTTCACAGCTCTGCTCATGGTCATAGAACTTCCAGCACGTCCCAGTCTCATTCCCAGCCAAAATCATGGACCAAGGAGCCTGGGCCAAGTCACATCTTCTCCTTGGGCATGGGGATGATGTGGAGCAGGACTTCTGGCCCCTGCCAGCAGACCATTATGGAGGGGACCCAGCGGGGTCCTGGTTTGCAGGAAGCCAAGGCAGTGAGGCTGGTAGAACTATGCAGTGAGGAGGAGGACAGTCAGCTTTCAAAAGTCACACCTGCAGGAGAGCAATGGTTGGGCCATGCCAGCTCCATGTGGGATCTGACAGGCCTGCACCCATTGAGTGCTGCTGCCTGGGCACTCCCTTGGGCAAGGGGACTCTGCTCTAGGGTAGTAAGGCTGTGTCCTGCCTCTGTCCCAGCCTCTGGAAGCCTTCAGCAGGGTGATGTAGGTATCAGGGTACCCAGGTCATCACTCTGAACCCACAGGTACTTCTGCACCCACATGGAGAGGTGAGAACTGCAGGGTGACAGCCCTGGAGAACTGACCCCATCCCTGGGGACACAGGTCACCTCACGCCCCACACAATGATGTCACACTGCGTGACAGCCTACAGGTCAAACCCAAAGGGTCTCTTTCCAAGCTGTGCAAACAGGGCAGGGGGACCCATAGGTGAATTTTCACCCATCCAGCCTTCCCAGAGCCCATGCAGGCAGGTGGCTCAGCCAGGGCCATGAGTGGGTGCTGCCACTAACCGGGGCAGCTGGGTGTGGAGGCAGAGCAGGAGGCCCGTGCAGGTGTGGTGAGTAAGCAGCAAGTCACTGCCCTGGGGGGCACAGCCAGGCTTGGCTGCCGAGCAGCACCCGGGGCACTGAGGGAGCAGGAAATGCCATGGGCTGGGAAGAGAAGGGGGACCCCATTCCCTGCCCTCCTCCTCACATCTCCTTGGTCAGGATGTCACGCAAACAGCCGGGAAGCTCCCTAAAGGACAGAGGCTTTGGCATGGCATTGCATCGACCCATGGACCTGCTGGCTGCAGGGTCATCCTGAGGCCAGGCTGTCGTGAGCAGGAGCTGCCCAAACTTGTGCTGTGGCTACCGGGGGGATGGGGGGAGCATTCACCTGCAGGGATGGTGGTCCTAAAGCCATGTCCAAACCCGGGAAGGTCTGGGATAAGAAGAAAGAAGTCCACCCACTTGTGGTCACTGCGTCCTTCTGGGTGCTGACAGAGGCTGGAGCTGGAGTAGCATGAGGGCTTGGCTAGTTCATGCCCAGATGTGGGTGCCACATGCTGTGGGAGGACCCTGCAAAGCCTGAGCAGATGTCAGGGTGTGCCCAGTAGCCTCCTGCACGAGGGGGGTTTGAAGGGCTCAAGGTTCTGATGCAAAGGCCAGACAAATCCTCCCACCAGAGGCATGTGTAGGGCATGGCCTGGGAGCATGGGTGTCACCATGGGAGAGTGGATGTTACCAGGAGCAGGGACAAGTTCAGCTGCCTTTGTGGGAGAAAACAAGTCGCCCAATGCTGGAGCCAGCAGTCATCTCGAAGGGTGCAAGAGAAACATTGTCCCTTCAAAAAACCCAGCAAGTCAGCAGCTGCCCCAGCAAGGGCACAGGGAGATGGCATCAGGCAGGGGCTCTCCCAGTGGGAGACTCCTTTCTGCCCATATGGTGCTGCTCCAGGAGGAAGGCACGCTGGGGAAGGCTGGGCAGTCGTGGGGCAGCAGCTGTGGGTCAGCAAGCCCAGGGGTGACTCACAAGGCTCACCCCAAGGCACGCAGGCAGGGCCCTCGAGCTCAGCAGCCTGCCCTTACAGGCTCCAGCCTTGCAGCGTGGGAGCTGGGCAGGGCAGGGAAAGGGAAGGACAGACCAGGCTGTGTGCTTGAGGGACATGGGAATGGGACCCCCTCAAGCAAGGGAACAGGCACAGGGGCTGGTGGAGAGGTTGTCTCTGAGCACCTCTGAGGAAAAGCTGGAGGTGCACTGCCCTTGTCATGGATGGGAAGGGGATGGAGGGCAGTGTCCGTCCCTCTGGGCCCCCTCAGACCCACAGCTGGAGCGGAGCACATTTCAGCTGGGATGATTTTCTCCCTTGCTTTCTTTTCCATCTCCCAGCTGCTCTCAGCCAGGCCCATGGAGAGCCAACAGGCACCAGGGAAGGTGGTTTTGCTTGCCCCCATCCCCAGAGTGCCTCTGCACTCCTGCGAGCACAGCCCGACTGCAAACCGGCTTGGCTGAAATCCTGCCCTGAACCTGCCTGGGGCTCCACAGACTCTGAGTGTGCCTGCTCTGTATCTCTGCAGCCTCTGGGCCAGCCCAGGAGCCCCAGGCAGTCCCTACCTCTCCTGCTCAAGGAGAAATCACTGTTGCACAAGGAGCTGAGCAAGAAATGTGTAAAGAATAGGGGAGGAGGAAGAAAGAGGCTTTATGGAGCTGCTGGGAGCAAGGAGAGCCTACTCCCTGCAGCTTGCACTAATCAAGGTGCCAGCACATGAGCAACATATCTTCCATTGGCACTGACCACAGCCTGCTCCCTTTTGCCATGGAAAGGTCTGTGTCTCCAGTGAGCTCGCTGGGGACATCCTAACACAGTGAGGATGCTCCCTCAGGCTACAGTGTCACTAGCAAGATGCCAGTGCTTGTACATCACACCTAAATCTTTTTCCATAGATGCAAACATGTGCCAGGATCCCAATGGGCACAGTTACCACCTGTGAGTGGCCTGGGCTGGGACTGTGCCTCTTGAGATCCAGCCCAGCTACAGCCCTCTCACAAATTAGGTCATCAGTGGGGGAAAATGCTGGCTTAAACAGGAAACCCCTGTATCTCCCCCACCACACAGATGTTGCACTCGGGGGTGGGATGGGAAAGTTGTAAAGACATTTCTTACTTGGCCAGGGGAAAATGCCTCCTTGGCTAAGCACCCACAAGTGCCCAGTGATGCACACACAAAGGTGTGCCACCAAAGTCCCCATGCATCAGCGACAGTGACAGCAAGGAACAGCTCCATCAATGCCACCAGCCCTGGTGCTTCCAGGAGCTCTGGCACAAGACACAGCTGCTCCCCTGAACCCCTCCACCAACAGCAAAACCCACAGGCACCAGTGCTACCCAGACCAGGGAGAGGGGACCAGGACCAGGACAGGCACATGGGGAGATGCCTGTCATGAGTGCCCAGACTCCTCTGCCCCACACAGGAAGGGCTCCCCAAGATGATCTCAGCCGGGGGCCAAAACACCAAACTGAGAGAAGCAGTTCATGAATCACCCAGCTGCTCCTGTGCCCTGTCCCAGGAAGCCTGGCATGTCTGTTTGGTGCTGGTGGCCTCATCCACCCACCACCTCACCCCAGCTCCATGGCTCCAGAGTGAAGCAGAGTGTGAGCTGGTGATCCCCCTGAAGCCACTCCACTGCCCTGTGCACTTGCTGTGCATCAGGCAGCTGAGTTATTATTCTTAAAATAAAGGTCCCTTTTCTTCTTCTTTTTTTAAAAGAAGAAAAAACAAGTTTGACCCCTTGCCCTCCTCTGCCAAATCCTGCTAATCTCCTGAAGTCACTGCTGCCTGTGCACACATGGCACCAGCAGGACCCAGACTCCATGGTGAGATGCAGTTCTGAGCACCTGGGGCAAGGGGCACTGGTAGCCCAGCACCCTGCCCTGGCCGGTGCTGTCTGCCTGCCCCTGAAATGAAGGCAAAATGAGCTTCTGCTTCACCTTTATCTGCTCCAGTCATGGGCAGATGTCCTCAAAGCTGGAGTACAGGGCATGAACTTGGAGATATTGATGAGGATGGGGCAGAGAAAGCATGGACAGCTGAAGGGACAGCTGTGTGTGTGTGTCTGAGAACTAGCCAGGGAGAAACAGCGGGTCTCAGGCAGCAGGAGGGCATATGCCCTGCAATGGCACAGCTCCCCTGAGGTGGGTGGCATGGGGCATGGAGACCCTCCACAAGCACCCTGCCTTGGCCAGGGCTTGCCCTTCCCTATTCTCCCCTCCTCTAGCAAAAAAACCCAAGGCAAGTCCCTCTCAGCCCCATGCTAAACCCTTGCCTGGCAAAAAAACACAGCACTTGGGCTCCAGGGACAAACTCTCAGCTGATGTACAACTGACTAACAGCACCATTTACACTCACAAAGGCTCCCAGTGCAGCCCTGGAGCCAGGGCTAGCAGAGGGAATGGAGATGTGGAATAAATCACTGGTGGGCAGGCAGGGGACCGTGAGGGGAAAGGCTTATGGAGAGCTTTATTTTAGGGGTCAAAAGAGTGTGACAATGTGGAGACGAATAGCCTCAGATAATGAATGATAGCCCGGACGGCACGCCGGGGAGCTGGAATCTAAGCACTTAAAACCGGATAAAGACAGGCTGGGTGAAATTCTTAATAGATTTAAATAGTTCATGTTTCGACAGATACCTGGGCTTTCCAAGGCTGGGTCCCAGTTCTGTAATGAATCCCCCACCCCCTCTGGTATCCTGCAAGGCACCGTCTCTGCCTTTGATGAGGGCACCATTACAAATAGGGGTTTTGTCCCTGCTGTGTCCGGGCCACCATTCAGGGGGGACACTGTAGGGACCCTCAGGCTTTTAATTAAATCTGACTTATTGGAGGGGTCTGGAAGCCACTAAGCCCCCTTGCCCGCCCCTCAGGCATACAAGCTTCCCAGGCAGGAGGCTGGGGGTGCGGGGAGGCAGAGTGCAACTCTCAGCACAGGACCTGTGCACCCTGTACTCCTGGGGATCCCCCGGTCTGCTGCCTCCAGCACACTCGTGTGCCCAAACCCTGGCAGTATGCGGGTGCCCCAGTCTGGATCAGGACAGCCAGCGAGCAGCAGTTCCAACCCAAGTGGTGCCTGGGTGCAGGGGACTCTTTTGTCCCCCGGCTGGGGGGGACAGCCCCCGGAGATCGAGATACCCTGCGCGCCCTCCTGCTCACCCCCCCGGGATGTCCTACTCACCACCAGAGCCCGATGATGTTAGCGGGGCAGAGGAGGATGAAGAAGAGCCCCAGCTGGGTCCGGGAGGAAGGCAGCATCCTGCCAGGACTGAGGAAAGCGTCGAACTCGCTCCACGCCGCCGGCCGGGAGCCGGGCAGCCCCGAGGTCCGGCCGGGGCCCCGGCGGGTGCGTGCCCGCTGTGTCCTCCGCCGGGCCGGGCCGGGCCGGGCCGGGCCGGGCAGGCAGCGCGGCCGGCGGGGCCGTCCGGGCCGGGCTGGGCTGGGCCGGGCTGGGCAGGCACCTCCGGCGGCTGGAGCGCGGCGCGGAGGCTGCTCCGGAGAAGGAGGAGGGACGGGGCTGCGAAAGCATCTGCTCCGACAGGGAAACCGGAGCCCGGGGGACGGACAGGGCGGGCCGGGCGGGGGGACTCCCGGGTGCCAGGCTTCGTTCCCAGCGCAGAGCCACGGACACGATGTGGGCACGGGCACCCTCCGGTAGAGGAGCGTGGCCGCAGCCCGTCTGGCCCCGCGTCCCGCCGCCGCGCTTGAATGTGCAGCCCTTTTTGCGGATCCGGCTGGCACAGCTCTGCCCCCGAAGCCCCGGGACCTGCTGCGGACCCGCCTGGCACGGACCTGCCTGGCACAGCCCTGCTTGGCACAGCCCTGCCCGGCTCCACACGGGTCCTGCCGCAGCCCTGTCAAACCCGACCTGGCCTCGAGGTGTCCCCGACACCTTCCTGTCACGCTCTTGCCCGACCCTGACACTCCTGGCATGGCCTTGCCCAAACCTGGTGCCCTGTGTTGCCCCCAGCACAGCCCTGCCCTGCCCCTGTCCCTGGCTGGGCTCGCCTGGCACAACCCTGGCTCCATGACCCTGCCTGTCCTCAGACCAGTCTGTCCCACCTGGGAAAGCAGGAGGAGTGACCCCTCACAAGCATCTCCCGACACAGCTCCAACACTGGAGAGACACACCTGGGGCAGAGGGACATGCAGGAGAATGATGGAGCCGGCCCTAGGAGCAAGGAGAACCAGGAGACCAGGAGAAGAGTGTAGTGAGGGACATCTTGTTGATGGTGATTCCATTTCAGGGGCAGCCGGGACCCAGAATGGACACAGTTCCCAGCACCAGATCACAACGGGAGGAGCAGCAGGAGCTGCCTGGGGCAGGAGGAAGCTGACATGCCCAGAAGGTACCAGGAGGCCACACAAGGGCTGTGCCGCTGGGGACAGGAGGAGCCCACAGCCTGCCACACCAATTCTCCCCACAGAGAAGCCTCAGGAATGGTTTTCCAGAGCTCAGTCCAGTGCTCTGCCTCTCTGATTCCTGTTGTACCATTTATGGCTCCCAGCAGAGGTGGGGGATGCGGCTCCCAGCCCTGCAGCATCTGGGGCATGGATCCTGGGAGAGGATCTACCCTGGGGGAGTCTCACCTGCTCTCTGTACCCAGCTCCATGGAGCAAGCAGCCAGCCCACTGGGTTTCCCAAGGGAAAAGGAGGTGTCTTCCACTCGTGATGGGCAAAGCAGAGCACCCTTGCTGCTGGTGATCACCCCTCGTCCAGCAGCTATTTGTGCTCTGGCCCCCCTCATGGCCTCCCATACCCTGCCCATCTCAAGCCCCTGGCTTGCCCGTAAGTGTTCCCCTTGCCTTGATCACCAGTGGGTTCATCCCTTCACCTGGGCACTGCTAACAGCATTGGTGGTGAATGACTCGGGCTTTATCTGCAGCTTTCCCTGCCCTCCCACGCAGCAAATGGCTCCTGGTCTGCACCCTTGGCGTGGTGACTAGGACTGAGCTGCCCCGGCCACAGCAGGGGACATGGGGACAGCGTGGCGATTTCCAGCCCAAACACCCCAGCGCCCAGCAGCCAATACTTTCCCAGGGAGACGGGCTCAGTCCCTGAGCTGGGCACTGCCTCTGGGCTGCCGCACCATGCCCTGTCCCTGTTGCCTTTTGCCTTCACCCCCCAGCCTCCACGCTAGCTGTCCTACAGGGACCCCGTCGCCTCCGATTTGGGGGGATAGTCCCCAGGGAAGAGCTCGCAAAGAGGGGACATCCCTGCCGGGGCCGGGCGAGGCTGACGCTGTCCCGGGCCCGGCCCCTGCCGGCAGAGCTCGGGGCAGGCGCGGCTCATCTGCCGGCGTGTTGAAAGTGCCTGTTGTCCCCCCGCCCCTAGCGCCTGGCCTCCTCGCAAAGGCAGCGCGGGGCAGGTGAGAAGCCTTTATCTGATTTCCTAAGGGCAGAAAAATCCCTTTGATTTTGCCCCGCAGAGGGGAGCGGGGGGTGGGGGTGCCGTCTCGGCGAGCAGGTGCGGCTGGCGCTCAGCAACTCGCCTTATCATGTCAGCTCTGCGTGAGGCTGCAGGGGCCGGGGGGCTGCCACGGCCCCAGCACACCCATGGCAACTGCCCCACTGCCTGGCTCCTACGGCAAAGCCCGGTGGGGCAGAGGGGGCAAAGGCGGGCTCCTTGCCCTGCCTCTGGATCACAGGAGCTGGGATGGGCTGTATGCCAGGAGTTTGCCCCTATTTCACAGCTTTTCTCACAGCTGCATTAAAATTCTCCTTCAGCAAGGGGAAACTGAGGCACAGAGATGCTGAGACCTGCTGAAGCAGGTGGGAAGTGGTTGCCTGTTCGCTCAACCCCGGTAATTTTCTTGCTGCTTCCCCTTCCACAGCACACGTACTTCAGGGGTCAAGGTGACAGTGGTCATGCTACTCCAGGGTGGCAGGGATGCCACTGCCACTCTGAAGCAGCCTCTACCATCACAGCTGATCCTTTGTCTCTGCCTTTCCTCGCCTCTCACAGCTCACTCCCCCCCCCCCCCGGCTTTTGTGTTATTACAAATTATAAAACAATTTTTTCCTGCCGTCCCGCATTCTTCTGCCTCCTGCAAGAATTTTAATGTATTTATTTTTGCTATCAGGGGAAAGCGCCGTGTTCCTCGGCCACCCCCAGGCAGCCCCGGCCCCACTTGGCCACTGATGGAAATTAATGACGGAGGATGCAGGGGGAGAGCAGACACCCCTGCACCCCTGCACCAGAGAGGTGGGGGGACGGGTGCCCCCCCAGCCAGCCGTGTTTCTCCAGTGACAAGTCTGCAGAGGACAGAGAGCTCAGCTGTGGGAGGGGTGATAGGACAGAGGGGCTGTGGGGTCCCCAGATGGGCCTGGGGTCCCCAGGAGAAGTTGTTGGTTATGGGCTGGGGAGGGGACAGTTATCAGGTGGCTGGGCCAGGCCAAGAGGTGCTTTGAGGTCCAGTTTTGAGGGTGCTGTGTTGGAGAATTATCTCCATACAGCAGCATGACTTTGAAGTCCTCTTGAGGAAGAGGAGACCTCCCCAGGACTCCAGCCCACTCTGCCTCTTGTGACAGCATCCCCAGTGATCCCCAGCCTGCTTGTGAGACAAAGCATGCCCTGAGTGGCCCATCCTGCTCCCCCCACTGAACTCCCTGTGCCTCTAGGCTGGTGCCCTGATACTGTGCTGAGCTCTGTCCCTCATTCCCAGCCATGCAGCCCCAAGGGCATGGCTGGGGTGCCCTGCTCCAAGAGCCCTCCTACCCCACAGCCACAAGGCTGGGGGGGGCTCTGGCTGCTGGGAGGGAGCGGACAGGGGAGGAAGTAATGGGCCTTTCCTGCTGTGGGGAAAGCTTGGCGATTTCCAACCCAAACACCCCGGCGCTCAGCGGCCGCATACTTTCCCAGCGTCCCTCCCCTCCTTTATTCCTGAGGACATTGGCAATCAAACCCACGCTGGCCTCATCTCCTGCTCCTGCAGTGAGGTCATCGAGCTGTGTTTGTGACATCCCGGCATTTCCATGGCAGCGCGCTGTGATGTCATAAGCCCAGGTTGCGACCTCACGGCAGGAGGAGAATGATCTTATTAAAACAACATGGTCCCCATCCATGGCTGCTCACAGCTGGGGGACTCCAGTGCAGGGTAGCAGCCAGCAGACAGCCTGTGGCAGCCAGGGGGATGATGAGGATGGTGCCCTCCCTGGGGTTATGTCACCAGTGGGAGATGGTGATGGCACAGGGCATGATCCAGAGCTCAAAGTGGAGGGTGGCCCCCAGGGCTGAGCTCCCAACTGATGCAAATACACAAAGCCACATGGTGCTGAAGTGACAGTGAATTTGGGGACAGCCGTGCTAGAACTTGCTCCTCAGGGTCCCCCAGGCCTGGCCACAGTGCTGCCCACCTCTGGGACCAAGTGTCTGGGGCCTTATCGGGGTGCAGAGCCCTTTCATGTCAGGCTGGCGGGCAGCAGGCAGAGCTGATGAGGACCTGTCCCCAGATGACAGCAGCCCGGTGCTGACAGCGACTGCAGGGCCCATTCTTAAATTAGACAAGTCCCCCTCCCCCTGGCCAGCACTCCTGGCCCTGCCCCATGCTGGACATAGCCTGGGACATCACGGCCCACAGCACTTTGTGTGGCCAGCATGACCCGCACACACATGTGCACACACCTGTGAGCACACAGCAGGGACGGCTGCTCATCCCTTGGGCACTGACAGGTGGAGATGGATGGATGGATGGATGGATGGATGGATGGATGGATGGATGGATGGATGGGTCTGTAGCTCTCTGGATGGACAGGTAAAGGGGGTGGATGGGAAGAGTAATGTAAGCATTTGTTGATGGATGGATGAGTGTACAGACAGCTCAGGAGATGGATAGAGAAATGGCTGTGAGAAAGCTACTTGCGGGTGTGGATGGATGGATGGATGGATGGATGGATGGATGGATGGATGGACAGGAGAAGGGATGGCCCTAGCAGCACTGTTTAGTGAGCCCGTGTAACTCTGGACGTTCTTCCAAATAACCTAAGTTTCACACAGCATCTGTCCTGGGAGAGAAGGGAAAATCTACGTCCCAAGGGGGAAAATTTGCCATTCTCACTGCAGAACAATTTGAGGGCCCGACCTTGTGCTGCTGCAGCAGTGCACCCTCGCTGCTAGCACAGAATCCACTGGCCAAAGGGGAAACTGAGGCCAAGGAAACTGGCTTGCAGAGCAACAAAGCTGAAACCACCCCTCTTCAGGGAGGCACGGGTCTGTGGCCAGTCCCACTCGTTCCAGCTCCCCACACGTCCATCTGTCCATCCATGGGAAGGACACGCATATCTGGGCTGCAAGCGACGCCGCTGTCCTTGGGCCCCGCGGGCTGTAAACATGATGTCATGTGGCAGCACACACAGCCCGCTCTGTGCACGGGTCCCGCAATGGGCTCCACAGCTTCTGCGTGGGAGGCATCGACCATGGCCCACAGCCAAGGGAACTGCAGTCAGGAGATAAAATCAGGTTTGCTTTAGGCTGGAGCAAACAGCCTTTTGCAGGAGGAGTAAGGGACAGGGAGAGCAGATGGAAAAGAGGAGACACCTCCCCGTCTTGGAGAGTTTGGCAGGGAGCAGGGGTGATGTGGGAAACTCCAGGAAAGCCCGGCACTGGTCTCAGGTCGGCTCCCTTTGCTCCTACTTGACTTAGAATAACTCCATAGGCACTTGAAGTCACTAATCAGCCAGGACCACTTGAGAGCAGCCTGGGGCTGCCTCCCGTCTCCTGTGATAACAGCATGCCAGCCCCGGTTCTCTCCGGCATCCCACTCTCACGTCCTCGGGGGAAGGTGCTGTCCCACCAGGGTCCCGTGGGGCACAAAGCAGGGGGAGCCTGGATCAGAGCCTTCTGCCAGGTGCTGAGCCCTCCATGGTGGGCATGGGTGACACACCATCATGCTGGTTGATTTGCCTCTTGTTTCAAAAGCTTTGTGCTGTCCCCAGGCCGCTGCCCAGGTCTGAGGGGTCAGACAGAGGGAAAGGAGGGGAAGGGGACCTTTGGGAGAGGGCCAAGAGGGTCCCACTTGAACTCTTTGTGTCGGAAAAGAGCAGCTGTCTCCAGACCTGGGATCTGTCCACATTCCTCTTGATCTCCCCATGTCCCTCTTTGCAGCCCCACCGCCCCCAGCACGGCTCATGACTCAGGCAGTGACAGAGTGGTGACACACAGTTGATGTAACAGACTGACTCCAGTTCAGTGCTCTGGGCTGTTTACAGTCCTGGGGACCCAGGATCAGCCTTCTCACAGCCTGGGCTTTCCTGGGGATGAGTCAAGGGATGCCCTCCCCTGGGACATCCCACTTCCTCCCCCCATCTGTGGGAGAGCAAATCGGGGTCAGTGGATGCAGCTCTGGGAAAGGCTTCCAGCTCCTGGGTGACACTGCACAGGAGGGGTCCCTCCCTCTGAGGAGGCACAGCCGCCAGGGCCCTCCATAAGCAGCGTGTGGTGGGTGGTTGAGGGGCAGGGGGTCCCTCAGTGCCTGTGTCTGCACCCACAGGCCCTGCCGCTGAGATGAGATCGGACCTGACCATGGCTCTGTGGGATGAGTACAGTCACGGCATCCCTGGGGCAAAGTGACACACAGGATGTGACCTGCCACCCCCAGCTCCACATCCCCACGGCCGAACACAGCATTTGCCCTCCCGCCTCTGCTGCGCTTGTGGCCAAGCCGGGCCGGGCCGGGCCCGCCCTGCGGGACCTCCCGGGAGCTGGCGCTGCCCCGGCCCCAGGCGGCACCCGCCGGCCGCGCATGGGTCACGGCCCAGCCTGTTCCCTTCGGCAGTCCCCGCCGGGCGCCCCTGAGAGGGGCTGATCCACCCAACCCTCCCGGCCCCCCACAGCACGGCCTGCCCCCCAGCCCGGGCAGTGGCCCCGCGGAGCCCCGGCCGGTGCCGCCGCCGCTCCCGCCGTCCGAGGACGGGGAGCACAGCCTAGCGGCAGCAGCGGGAAGCAGCCGGGATAACCATGCCCCGCTCCGCGTCCCGAGCAGGTTGCGGGGCACCGGGAGCGGCCCGGGGAGTGGCTGCGGTGGTACAGCTTGCCCTCCCACAAGGCCGAGTGCCAGGTCCTGAACACAGGTCCGGGCGACCCTAGTACGGGTTTTGTCTGTGGATGGATGGATGGATGGATGGATGGATGGATGGATGGATGGAGAACTGCCCTGTGGAGAAGGAGTCAGGGGCACTGGTGGATCAAAAACGGTAAATCAGCCGACAATGTGCACTTGCAGATCACGTCTGAGACTGGAAAATAAGAAGCACGCCCAGCAGGGCAGGGAAGGTGGATGCTCCTGCTCCACTCCACGCTTGTGAGAACCCACCTGAAGTAGAGCAGCTCTGGGGTCCTCAGTGCGAGAGACATGAACCTGTTGGAGCAGGTTCAGACGAGGCAGACAAGGCTACAAAATGATCGGGGGGCTGGAGCACCTCTCCCGTGAAGACTGAGAGATTTTTGTTGTTCAACCTGGAGAAGGCTCGGGAACACCTTATTAGAACCTTTCAATATATAAATGGGCTTATAAGAAAGATGGAGAGAGACCTTTTACCAGGAACTGTAGTTTTCACTCTTTTTGCAAGAGGCAATTGTTCTAAACTGTGGGAGCTTACAGGGTTCCACTGCCCGGCAAGGGGAAGCACAGTTACAGCAGGCTGGGAGAGGCCGAGGCATCCTCTGCCAGGGGGAGTGAGAGCTACAAGGTCTCGGTTTCCCAGGCTGGGAAGCTCACAGAAGTCCTCGGATGGGGACTCTGCTGCTGCACGGGCTCTGCACCCGGCCGGGGCAGGGCAAGCGACAGAGCTGTGAGCAGCCATGAGGTGGCAGCAGGCGCTCGCTCTTGGCTGTCCCAGCCTGGGGTGCCTCAGGGGTGTCTCCAGGCACGGGGTGCCCTGCACGCCAGTCCCCGCCCCGCTGGCAGGGAGCACACGGCGCGCCAGCCTGCAGCCCAGCGCGGGACACTCCGGTACCGTGGTGAGACAGGACCGAGGGCACGAACAGCCACTCACGGGGCTCTCAGATACCTGCCCAGCCTCACACAGCCTCCCTGCCCAGGACCTTGTACCCAGTGCCCGATAAGGGCGGTTAATGATCAGCACTGCTGTCCCGGAGACGTGGTGCCGGACACCCCTGAGTGACACCTGGACAGGGTACTGCCTGTCCTCCTGTCCCAGGCGGGCCAGAGCAGACACGTCCTGCATGCGTGGTCCCAGACACCCCAGCAGGGTCCTGCTCATGGGCTGGACAGCTCGGCACGCACCAGCTTGAGGCAGGAGCTGGCGCCGTTCTCTCGCTGGCATGAAAACATACCAAACCTTCCTCCAGTTTGTTGCCAGCAGCCACAGCGGGCTTACCAAGGTCTCCCCAACTGTGCTCCTGGCTGGCAGTGCCTGGAGGAATTGTTGAGAGTCTGGGACAGTTTGGACCCAGCTCCCCACAGCACTGCTGGGGGACAAGGCAGACACAGGGGGGTGACAGGCAGGGAACAGAAGCAGGGCAGGAGGGCTCAGTCCAGGGAGGGAAGCAGACCTAAAGAGCAGCGCAGTGGTGAACCTGGAGCTGGTGCAGGGCGTGCGGGGTCTGGGATGTGATACCCAGTGCCAGAGTCAACGCTGGCAATGCCAATGCTGGCACATGTTGTGCCCTGGCTGGTGCTGTGCCCAGCCCTCGTGCCGTGCCTGGTGTGCAATGCCCAGGATACGGCACCTGGTGCCACAGGCTCCATCGTGCCAGGGGGCTGTACCTGCCGTGCCATGCCAGAGCTGGCTGCCAGCTGCCTTGTGCATCGTTCCACCACGCACAGCACACGGCACTGGGTACCGCTGGGGCCATTTCCAGCACCCAGCCCCCGGTGCCTGCTCTGTCCAGTGTTCGGTGTATGGCTCGTGGCACCCAGCGTGCTGTACCGAGTACGTGGCACGCTGCAGCCGGTCCCCACGGCCCGGTAAAGGTGTGCCGCACGGCACGGACTGCCCCGTGCCCGGTCCCCGCTGGGCAGCAGCCGGTACCCCGCATCCAGAGCGCAGCAGCCGGGACCAATTCCCGTTGCGCAACGCGGAGGGTGCGCGATTCTCCGCTCCCGGTGCGCGGCACCCAGCGCGCGATGCTCAGTCCCCGGTGCCGGTGCCGGTGCCCGGTCGCCGCCCCCGCGCCGCCCCCCGCGCCGCCCCCGGTGCCGCCCCCCGCCACCCTCGGTGCCTCCCCGCCCCGCCCCGTCCCGTGCGCTGCCGACGGAGCATGGCGGGCCCGAGCGGCGGGGCCCGGTGGCCGCTGCTGCCGCTGCTCCTGCGCCCCCGCCCGCCGCCGCCGCGCAGCAGCCCGGGACCGCCGCGCAGGACCGGGGGCTCGGCGGCAGCGGCGGCGGGGCCGGCGCGCCTGAAGGGACCGGAGGAGCTACCGGGGCCGGGGCTGCTCCGTACTTTCGTCTGGCTGTTCCTGCGGGGCTACCTGCTGCACACGCACCGGCTGCAGGTGCGCCGGGGCAGCCCGGCCCGGGGCTGCGGGCGTGCGGGGGTCGGGCTGCGTGGGGGCCTGGCGACCCTGCACGGGGCGTAGCGGGGGAGGAGGAGGAGGAGGGTTAGCAGGGGTGCGTGGCATGGAGGGGCTGCAGGGGGGCTGCGGGGAGGGTGCTGCACCCGGAGGGGCTTTGCAAGGGAGGGAGTGGGTGCGGGCTGGGGGCAAGGGGAGGTGGGCTCCAGGGAGGGGGTTTGCTGCCGACAGGTGACGGCAGGGAGTGAGCGGGGGCGGCAGGGCAGGGAGCAGAGGGGCTGGGCGGTGGGGGACACCCGGCGCCGTACGGTGATGCTGGGGCCAGCAGGCAGAAAGGGGCAGCAGAATCGAGTGACCTCGGGAGGGTCCAGCCTGCCCAGGGCTGCTCCAGCATCCCCGAGCCGGTCAGGCAGCTGAGGGCAAAGGTTCGGGGGCATCTCACAGGGTCCGGGCATCCCTGGGCTCACGGCTGTGACAGCTGGAGGGAGCAGCGGTTTTGGGTGCAGGTGACTGGGCAGGTTTTTGGGCAGATGATACCAAGACAGGGGAGGGGTAGGCAGAGGTATTTGTTTTCTTCTGTCAACACTTCCTCATACGTCGGATGAAGCAAGCAATGGGCTTGGCTGGCTGCAAGCCAGGCGGCATCTTCCAGCGCCCTGGAGCTCTGACCAGCCCGAGAAGCGTGCGGGATCAGGCCTCCCTGGCATCTCAGAGCACCAGGCACTGCTGGCTGGAGAAGGGGTTGTCACAGGACAGTGGGATTTCAGGGTGTAGGCACTGGAGCTCCCTCCGGCTCCCTCCTGCCCTTGGGACACAGCCTGGCTTTGCAGAAAGATGCCCTCATGCTCTGGAGGTGCCTTTCCCCAGGTCCAGGCAGCTCTAGCTCCTCACAGCCCAGCTCTCCAAGGCCTGCTCTGTGCCAGGTCCTGGCTGCCAGCAGATGCTGGTGGGCAGGCTTCAAGCCGGGGCACAGCTGCCCCGTGCCCACGAGCTGCCTGCAGTACCGGGGCGGCCGTCCCTCCCCCTCCTCCTGCCACCATGCACGAGGAACGTCTCCCCGTGGTGACGAATCCAGCTGAATCCAGGCGCAGGCTGCGATGCAGACAGTCACCAAGGGAGATTGTACCACGTGCATCCCCGCAGCCACGGGGAATGGGGACCAGGGCTTGCCTGCTAAGTCCCCTGCATGCCCCCCATGCTTGGCCATGCTCTGCAGGGGCTCTGGCAGTGCCTGGGTGGGATGGAAAGTGGCCTTTGGACACGGCCCTGCTCAGATCCACTTGCAAAGGGCTGCCCAGCTGCCCCCAAGGGATGCACTTGGAGGTCACGGTGCTCCCGGCCAGGGAAGCAGGCGTGGCACCTGTGGCTGCAGACAAGGAGAGGGGACCTGCAGCCAACAGGGCCTAGAGCAGGGCTGATGTTGGTAAACATCCCCTAGCTGGCTTGTGATCCTGTGGCCCTGGGGCCATGCCCTGGAGGTGACAGCCTGTTTTGAGAGCAGCCCAGTCATGCCCTAGCCTGGTGCTGCCTTCCCACTGCTGATCATTAACCACCCTTACTGGGTGGTGAGTTCAAGGACCCACTCAATGACTGTTGTCCCCAGGTTAAGCAGAGATGGGGCCATGCTGGAAGCAGCAGGACTTAGTCCTGCTGGTGGTTGCTGCAATGGTCCTGCATCTCAGCACACTCCTGTGCTTGGCACTTGTCTCTGTCCCTGCTGTCCCTTCTTGGTCTTCCTTCCCCAAAAGACCCACCAGGCTGTTTCTGCATCTCTGGGGTGGGTGAAGGATGTGCCAGTCTGTGCTGAGGGGTTAGCGCCTGGTGTACTTGGTGCTGGGAGAGGAAATGAGCCCAGAGACACCAGCCCAGGCCATCTGCAGAGCACTTCAAGGATGCTGCCAGCTTGGGGGTGCCAGGGGCAGGTGCTTGAGCTGAGGTGATGCTGAGGGGTCCATGGGATGGGTGCAGATAGACACATTCAGGGCAGTGTTGGGGCCGGGAGGATCTGACCCAGCTCGTCCCACTGACCTTGCTATACTTTGTGCATCACAGGTGATATCCCGACGCCTTTATGGACCTATCTGGAAGTCAACCTTCGGACATTATAGGAACATCAACATTGGGAGCCCAGTGGTGCTGGAGCAGCTGCTGCGGCAGGAGGGCAAGTACCCGATGCGGAGCGACATGGCGCTGTGGAAGGAGCACCGGGACACCCGGCGCCTGCCCTACGGACCCTTCACCGAGTGAGTCCTGCCCTGGCTCTGCTCCCTGGGCCAGCATGCATCTCCTGCCCCTTCCTCACCTCTAGGGCCCAGGTGGCAGTTTGCATTACTCCCACTCCTGCGAGCTGCCTGTCCCCACCAAGGGCATGGCCACGGTGGGTGGAATGACCCCTGGGATGGTTCCAGCCTGGGGTGCAGAGTGCACGCACAGGGATTGGGGAACTGCTGCCAGCCACTGCTCCCTGCCCGTCCACGTCCCCAGCGCTGAGCCTCGTCCCCATCCAGGGAGGGGGAGCGCTGGTACCGCCTGCGCCAGGTCCTCAACAAGCGGCTGCTGAAGCCCTCGGAGGCGCTGCTGTACGCGGACGCCATCGGGGAGGTGGTGTCAGACCTGATGGTGCGCCTGCGGGAGGAGCGGAGCCGCAGCCCCTCGGGGGTGCTGGTGGGGGACGTGGCCAACCTGCTCTACCGCTTTGCCCTGGAAGGTAGGGTGTCCTTTCCCTCACCCCTGCCCTGTCCCACCATCCCCATTCCTCCAGAGGTTTGGATGCTGTTTGTCCCCCACAGGCATCTCTTATATCCTCTTCGAGACCCGCATCGGGTGCCTCAAGCAGCAGGTCCCTGCTGAGACCCAGCGCTTCATTGACTCCATCAACCTCATGTTCAAGAACTCCATTTTTGCCACCGTCCTGCCCCGATGGAGCCGCAAGGTGCTGCCCTTCTGGGACCGTTACCTGGACAGCTGGGACACCATCTTCGCCTTTGGTGAGCGGTGACAATGGGGGTCTAGTGTGGTGGCACTGGACTCCCTAAGGACCCTCAAAAGTGGGGCAGTCCCTGGCCAAATGTCTTTTTGGCAGCCCTTGCTCTGTCAGCTCTGGTTCCTACTCTCTGTCCCTGCAGGCAAGACACTGATTGACCGAAAGATGGAGGAGCTGGAGGGGCAGGTGGAGCGTGGCAAGGAGGTGTCCGGCTACCTGAGCTACCTGCTGGCCAGTGGCACACTCAGCCTGGATGAGGTCTATGGCAGCGTGGCCGAGTTGCTGCTGGCTGGTGTGGACACGGTGAGAGCCAGGCAGCTGCTGTCAGGGGATCCCTGCTGTGCTCCGTGCCCAGGGGAACCCATGGGGCCATGCTTCACCCACCCTTGAGAGCTCTAGCCCTGTTGGGGCTGATGCCCCACAGAGGGAAACCCTCAGGGATTGGTCAGTACAGACCCTGTCCTCTGCTCTGCTTCGTATCCTGCTCCCTGCCTCCCTCTCCCCTGTGCTTGCTGCCCCTCACCCCTGACTTTCTGCATACCAGAGCAGGGGCTCTCTGGTGCCGTACTGATGCTGTGCTTGGCACAAGGCTGCTCAGGTACTGGCCCCAATTCCTTCACTCCCCCTGGTGCTCCACTCCCCAGACCTCCAACACGCTGTCCTGGGCTTTGTACCACCTCTCCCGGGACCCAGGCATCCAGGAGACCCTGTACCAGGAGCTGAAAGCTGTTGTGCCTGCCGACCGGTTTCCTGCTGCTGAGGATATCCCCAAGTTGCCGATGCTTCGGGCCATTATCAAGGAGACCCTGAGGTACATCCCAGCTGTGTCCCCTGCCCTGAGGTCCTGGTCACCAGCCCCTTCTCCAGGGGGATGCACCAACCAGGCAGGATGCAAGGCTGGATTTCAGTCCCTCTGGACTGCAAATATCCACCTGCCCCACTGGGGAGCTGCTGAGCCTTGTCCTGCCTGCATCTCACTCTCTCATGGCTCTCCAGATGAGTCCTGCTCCCCCACTAACTCTCCCCATATCCCAGAGTCTACCCTGTGGTGCCCACCAACGCCAGAGTCTTCTACGAGAAGGACATTGTCATCGGAGACTACCTCTTCCCCAAGAATGTGAGTGGGGGCTGTGCTGTGGGGACCCGCAGTGCGCTCCGTGGGGCCAGGCGGGGTCGTTAAACCCCAATTCCCGCCCCGCAGACCCTCTTTGTCCTGGCGCACTACGCGATGTCCCATGACGAGACCTACTTCCCCGAGCCCGAGCGGTTCCTGCCCCAGCGCTGGCTCCGGGGACACGGCTCCCCTCACCACCCCTTCAGCTCCATCCCCTTCGGCTACGGGGTTCGCGCGTGTGTCGGGCGCCGCATCGCTGAGCTGGAGATGCACCTGGCCCTTGCCAGGGTAAGTAGGGATCCCTCCTCTTCGGGTATCTTGCCATGAGCTGGGATGGGCGTCCCAGGGAGTCCCCAAGGCACTGCCAACCCCGCTTCTCCCCACAGATGATCCAGGCATTTGAGGTGCGGCCGGACCCCCGTGGCGTAGAAGTGACATCTGTGTCCCGCATCGTCCTGGTGGCCGACAAGCCCATCAACCTGGAATTCATCGCCCGCCCGGGAGCCCCCTGACTGCACGTCCACCCCCACCCTGGGTGCCAGATGGAGATCCCCCTTACTGCCCCACAAGGAGGACAGGAAGGCAAACCCCTTCCCTGGCCTGCTTGGGTCAGGGGGCTCACAGCCCCACAGTGGGAAAGGTGGGGGGGATGAGAGACTGCTCCCAAATCACCCTTGGGCCACTAGTAGCCCCCTGCCCAAAACAGCAGGAGGCTTGGGGAACTGCTGTGCCTTTGACACACTGCAGGGGGGTTGTGTTCCCCCCATCCCGTGCCCAGCAGGGCTGCATCAGGAGCTTGGGAGCTCTTTTGGGGCTGGGGGAAAGCAGGGAGGGGGCTTGCAGCCATTCGGTGTCTCCATCGTCCTGTCCTTGTGTAGCTGCGCGTGGATCTGTGCCTGGAGCCAGGACATCTGGGTCCTCTCTGAACAGCTGACCTTGGCCTCAGAAACTTCTCTGTGCCTCACTTTTCCCCTTGCCCCCAGGGGAGGGTTGAGTGCTGGTGGTGTTTGGGGTTTGCGCCTTTCCCAAGGGACAGAGCCAGCCCTGGTCCTGGGAAAGCACAACAATAACACATTCCTCATGATGGGAGGAGGTCTGTCACCACCCAGCACTGGTATTGCATCCCCTGGCAGAGCCAGCCGGCTCAGGAGGGGTGTTTAGATCCTGGGACTTCCCACTGTCAGCCTTATTGCACTGAGATGCTGATACGGGGTCACTGATAAGGGGAATGGCAGGGCTCACTGCAGACAAAGCAGGAAGAGAAAGACCAGCTCAGCATCCCCTACCCCCAAGCCAGGACCATTGCAAGGCTCACAGCTGGTAGCAGCCACAGGCAGGGGATGCATTGCCATTTGCCCAGAGTCCTTGAGGGATGGGGCATGGGACATTTTTAACTGTGAACCCCTCATACTTTCCTTCTTCTTGGACTGAGGGAAGCAGCAGGCAGAAACCTTTCTGGTTCCAAAGCTTCTGTCCCTCAGTGTGTCCCCGAAGGGACCTGCACATCACCTAGGTGATTAAGACTGCATGTCTTGTGTCCCCATCCCCTCGGTTCTACCCACATGTGCCAAGGTACTACTCTGCCAGTGCCAAACTTGCTGGCAAACAGCCAGCACCCCTTCCCCAGCCTGGTTCTCTCCAGAGGAGGCATGCCCAGCTTTACCCCAGAAAGGCAAGAGGCAGTTCTTGGATCAGGCTGTTTTGTTACAGCAAGGCTGAACAGACTAACAAATAAATAAATATCCCCTGCCCGCCCCAAAACGTGCACAGGGTCTCCATGCAAGTGCCCATCCTGCTGCCAGCTCTGGCACAGACTGTGCCTCTGCCAGAGAGCTCCAGCCCCGTGTGACCCTACAATAAAAAAGCCTGTGTGTGCAGCTGAGCCTACGCTACCAGGCACCGAGCACAGACAGCGGGACTGTGTTCACCAGGAGGAAGCCACAACAGAAACGCTCAGATCCATCAGCAGGATGGCAGAGGGGTGGCCAGGTCCTCTGGGGCTGTCTGGGTCTCTGCCCAGCTGCAGGCGTGTTGCAGCCCCTCCGGCATCGTGCCCACTGAGCATCACTGTGTGCTCAGTGGCACGAGGCACCCCGGGGTCCCATTTTCAGTGTTTCTGCCTCTCCAAGACCGGCAGGATCTAGCCCTGGACTCAAGACGAGCCCGGGGACTGGGGTGGACAGGCATGTCCTCCCCACAGAGAGCCTTCGGGCCCAAGCCTCCTTCTCACAGGTCACACAAGAGATCCCCGAGTCAGACGAGACAGTGACATTTCCCTGGTGTCTTCAGAGTGAGGATCTGTCGATGCCTGTGGGGCAAGAGAGCGTGTGAGACCATAGCCCAGATCAGTGCTGGACTGAGCACCCTGTGACATGGCCCCTCCAACCATCCCAGTGCACACTGGGGTCTTTCCTCCAGTCCTTGCTTGTGTGCAAGCCCTGGGGTAGGAGGGAGAGAAGCTTGGCTGGCATGGGACATCTCAGTGTCCCCTGCAGCTCCTGATACACCCACCCCTGTGGGCACCAGGGATAGGGTGGGCAAAGGCACTGTGGTGGGGGGAATGGGGGGAGGGGGGCAAGGGGGATATCCCATTTGTGGCTAACACACACCATTCCCAGTCCCCTTCTGTGCAGAGCAGCTGGGCACTGCTGGGGCAACTGGTAGGCACAGGCCTGTCCCAATCCCTTGCCCACCACCACCCCAAGAAGCATAATTACCTTTGGGAAGCAGTTGGGAACTGGAGCCAGCTCCCCCCTCCTCATTTCACCCCTAAAGAGATGCCACAGTGGGTGCCAGGACCGTGCCCATCCATAGCCAGTGAGGATTCACCAGGCAGTGGGTGAGCAGAGCCAGCTGCAGGTGGCCAGGCAGTGTGGTTCCAGTGCCACCTGGGAGTGAGCCCTGCCTCTGGAACAGACAGTTTTGGGGCTGCTGCAAGTGGGGGGGGTGGGGGACTCTGCCAGCTGGAGCCCATGGGCTGGCCAAGTTTTGCTTATGGCTAGTGGTGGGCAGCATGTGTGGGGTGTGTGAGTGGGGGTCTGCCCACTCTGTGTCCCTTGGAGGTGCTCAGGTCTTGGAGGTGAATGAGGCAAGATCAAAAATAGGCTTTTGTCTTGGGGTACATCACACCCCAAAACCTTCATCCAACCCAAAGCCCAGGGACCTGCAAAACCTGCATTCCACACGCTGCCTGAATGGGGTTCTGGCAGAGTGTCTCCATGGAAGGTGCCCCCATCCCTCCTCACAGTCACCAGGGATCCCCTGTGATCCTTGTGTACCCCTGGGACAAGCAGCATCTGGGTCCTGCTGTCCCCACCTGGGCACCCAGCGCTGCCACACCCCAGCCCCAGCCTCCTCCGTGCCCCAGGACCACTTTGGCTGGGGCAGAGGCAGGTGACCCAGCAGCAGGGAGGGGACAGGCACACAGCAACGGGGGGGTGGCGCCTACCTGAAGTGGAGAGAAATTGAGGGTGCAAGTGGAGAAAGATGGAGCACCGTGGGCTAAGAGTTAAGAGCATCAATACCTGCAGGAGTGAGCACAAGGGCCTGCAGGATGTCAGAGAGGGAGACGATGCCCCGCGGGTACCGGTTCTCATCCACCAGAACCAGGCGATGGACCTGTGGGTGCAGGCAGAGCATCAGGGGCAGGCTGGGCAGCTGGCAGCCAGGCTGGCACAGGGCACCCCGGCCACCCACCTGCTCCTTGGCAATGCGGTCAATGATGTCCTCCATAGGCTCATGGGGGTAGCAGGTGAGGACTCCCTCCAGGCAGACACTGCGTTGCTGCAGTGCCTCCCTCACACTGATGTCCAGGTTGTTGTAGGTCTTCTGGGCCGCCAGGTGCTGTGATAGATGTGCCCCCATTCAGCGCCCCACGGTGACCTTGCACCCCATTGTGCCACCACAGAAGGGACGCTGAGCCCAGGAGGTGCACAGAGCAGATGTGCACTGGCACGTGCATGACAATGCACGTGGGGTGGGTTTGCATGGGCACAGACGGGTATAAGCACGCCACCAGTGCATGCAAGGGGCCAAACTTGATCCTGGGCATGCACACACTCGGGGTACTCACAATGACGTCAAACCGCGAGTACAGGCCAACCACTTGCCCTGCAAAGAGAAACAATGCAGGGGCTGCAGAAGGAGCCCTAGGGACTGGCTGCCATGCTCCTCCCACACCCCAAGGGGCAGCCCAAGGGCCAGAAGAGGCGTTTGGGGTAGGGATGGTTCTGGAGCTATTAGCAGAGGGAGATGAGGACGTCACTTTTTCCCTCCCCAGGTACCAGCATCATTGATGACAGGCAAGGCGGAGACGCGGCGATCCACAAAAATCTCCAAGGCAGTGTAGATTGGGGCAGTCTCAGCCACCACGGCCAGATCACGGAAGGTGCCAATGCACAGTTCCTGCACTGTTTTCTTCAGGAAGCGTGGCTTGGGGATGGTAGAAGCCTTCAATGGGACAGGGCAGGGCTGGGCTGGCACCTGCATGTACCTTGACACCCTTGCCTGTGACACCAGCCATGAGTGTGCACAAACAGCCCCAGCACTCACAAAGATGTGGAGAAACTTGAGGATGCGCTTGTGCGTCAGGATGTGCAGGACATTGCCCGAGACAGGCTCAATGACAGGCAGGCGGTGGATTTTGTGCTTGATCAGGGAGTAGACAGCATCAAAGAGGCTGTGGGTGATGAGGACATCGTGGTGGGATAGGGCTGCCTTCAGGTGCACACACACCCCCACTCCAAGGGGTGTGCTCTCCCCCAGTGGACAGGCTCTCACCTATTGCTCGGAGAGATGTAGACCAGTGGCTTGAGGGAGCCCTGCAGGTACACCTCTGCCAAGGGAGAGAGCTGTGAGAGGAGGTCCTCCAGCCCTCTCTTGCAGCCCCACAACCCCAGAGCCCACCTCCAGGCCCTGTGTGACAACATCAGCCCAGCCACCCACATGCTTTTTACCTCTCCAGGTCTCAATCTTGTGCTCCTCCACCTCGTAGATCTGAACCTGGAGGCAGGAAAATGCCCTGGTCATGGTGACTCCATGGGGGACTGAGGGCACTCTGAGACACTGCCCCTTTCCTTGGGCATCGCACCCCATGACCCAAACACAGGGATTACATTTTGGGAGCCAAGAAGGGGAGCAACAAGTGGATGCTGGCATGGCCCGGAATCATCCCCTGGTCATTGTCTAGCGATTAAGAAGGGACCAGGAGTGGTGGGGACAGCCGCTGCCTGCGCCATGCATGCCCTGATCCCCCAAGCCCTCCTCACGGCACTCACCAGGGGTGAGCGGTAGTAGCGGTGGAGGATGTTGATGAAGTCGGTGATGGTGAGCATCCCTGTGGAGATAGGTGGGGCTGGCAGCGCTGCCTGTACCCTCTCTGCCAGGCAGGGGATGGGGCCAGGCACTGCTTCTGGCACTCACCCACAAAGCTCTGCGTCTTGCTGTCCCAGAGAGGGGCAGCACGAACCCCGTTGGCCACCAGTGCCAAAAAGGCTTTCTTGATCTGCTGGCAGAGTGCAGAGGGGTTCAGAGGATCCCCAAGCCTGCTTCTTCACTGCCCGTCCCCACTCATCCCCCAGGTTATCACCTCCAGGGAGATGTCAAAGACAACGAGCTTGCAGCTGGTGGGGATGGCATCATAGCAGCAGTGGCTCCTCAAGAAGTGCATATAGACCTCAGCATCAGGGGTCTGAAACTCAGCCTGTGGGCCCAGCCCCAGTATCTCATTTCCCAGTGTGAAGGTGACAGGTCTCCTGTATTCTTCCTCTTCCTCCTCCTCCTCTTCCTCCTCCCTGGGGCATACAGCCTTCGGAAACCCTGCAGGCAAAGTCACCCCAGCCCTAGCCAGTAAGCTGAGCTGCTGGGTCACAGCTGCTGGTCTCAGTACCCTCCTGCCTGGGGGGAGCAGGGGATGCTCCCAACAGAGCTCCCGTGTTCCCTATTCCACAGGGGCAGCACATAGCAGTTCTCCAGCCTGTGGCAGACTCCAGCTGAGGAGAGGGGTATGGGCAGGGTGGGCAGAGGACCAAAGCACTCGTCACATGGTAAGGCAGCCCCCCCTCCTACACACCTAGGCTCTTGCTGCTACCCACCTTCCTCCTCAGGGCACACAACAGCATCCCGCAGCGCCACCTGAGAGGGCACACAGTGAGGAGGGATCAGCTGGAGTCAACCCAGTGTTTTTCTCACCCATGGATTCTGCCTGCACCCACCCAGCTGCTCTGGCCCACCCAAGCCAGGCAGAGAACTGTCATTTCAGGGTGGGGACGTGGGCACCCCCCACCAGCCCAGGACCCCCAGAGCCTGCAGTCTCCATGGTGGCTCCAGTCCAGGACACCCTTCTCCTGCTCTGGGGAGACAGCAGGGGCCTCCAGAGCAGGACAAGGCATGGATGGCAGGACCTCCTGCCTTCTCTCTGCTGCTGGAGCCAAGCATGTCCCACAGCGGCTCCGCGCCCATCCTCTCCCAATCCCAAGGTGTAAATTCCGTTCTTGCTTCTTCCCGTGCAGAGAGCCTCGCCAACCCCATTGGCCCCTCCCGGGGACCATGTCCATCCCAGGAAACCTACATTAACAAAGCAGCAGCCCGAGGAAGGAGGGAGTCCAGAGGGCCAGACGGCTGCCCCCGTTCCCCCGTCCCCAGGAGACCCTACATACAGCAGCACGTGCAGAGGGAAGAGCTACCCCAGCCACAAACCTTCCTGACAGAGCCAAAGTTTACGGGCCACCCTAAAATAATGAAGGCACAGAGACAGGGACCACTCCCTGAGGAACCCAGAGCCAACACCGTGAAGGAAGAGACCCTGCACAACCTGCCCCAACCGTTCCCAAGGGGCTTGGCACAGCTGGGACAAGGACGTCCTTGTCCCCAGGGCTGCATGTCCGTGGGAAGGGGCCCGTCGCCGCCCACATTCTCGCACCCCCGGGGTGGCCTCTCCCCGCTCGGGGGTCTGCAGGGCCGCGCCCCCCACCCAGCCTTACGGTACCTGGGACGCGGCGGGGCCGCGGAGCTGCTCCATGCTATCTGCGGGGCAGCGCTGCTATTCTGGGCCCGCGGCTGGCGTGGCCCTGGCAGATAGAGTGTCAGCGAGCAATGCCAGCCATGCCCCCACCGCCACCGCCGGGGGGGGGACACGGCCGACACCACCGAGCAGCGCCCGCGGCCCCGAGCAGCCTCGGGCTGAACTAGGCGGGCCCGGGGGCAGCGCTGGTCCTGGGGACCCGAGGGAGGGGGCGATGGAGGGATGGCAGGGGGCAGAGAGCGGAGGGACACCCCTCTCCGCGGACCCCCGTCCCCCAGGAGCCAGGGACGCGGTGGGGGGCACAGCGTTCCCCCCTCCAGGGGATGCTGGAGAAGGGTTGGGTCCTGCCATGGGCTGGGTGGGTGCCGACCATTTTGTCGACGCTGCCCAGCCCTGCCTGTCCCTGCCCGGGATCCTGCTGCAGCTCAGTGTCCGCGGCGACCCTGTCACCCCACAGGCGGGGGCAGCCCGACCTGCGGTAACTCCTTCCCTGCCGCGGGGCCACCCCTTCCTGCTCGCCCTCTGCCCGCTCCCGGCTCCGCTTTCTATTTCTGGGAGGCTGTCGGGCTGGCTGCGGGGTTGGTGGCTAGAGGGCCAAAGGGACAGTCTCCGGCTGCAGGGGACAGCTGGATACTGGCCCGTGGCGGGGTACAAGGAGTTCCCTGGTGCAGCCTCACAGCAGGCAGGAGGAGGAGGGACGAGGCCGGGGCCTCGGTGCTGGCTCACAGGGTGGCCCAAATCCCGCAGTGGTGCAGGGGCCCTTGGGGCCAGACCCTTACAGCTGTGCTGTGCAGAGCAGCCTGGCTCCAGCCTGGCCATCGCGGGTGCTGGCAGCAGGGAAGGGAGCAGGCATCTCCACTTTCGGAGGCTATTTTCAGGTGCTGGAGAGAAGCCGAGGAGAGATGAGATTGTCACCAAGGAGACCAGAGAAACAGGGCCCGGCACTGGGAAATGGTGGGCTGCGAGGAGAGGGGAGGGAAGGGCTCTCTAACAGACCCAGGGCCCACACATCAGCACCTCCTCTGGGCCCCAAGAACCTGCCCATGCACCCAGCATTCACCTACCATACAGGGGGGACAGAACCCTGAACCAGCAAGGGCCAGCTCTGGGCACCCAACCCTTCCTACCCCTCTTGTAAGGTTGGACTGCGCTGTTCCCCTCGATCAATGATGCATGGGATAGTCCCTAAGACAAAACGAAGACTCCAGACCGAAGCAGTTATGCTAGGAGCTGCTTTCCATGCAGGGGGATGTGTTTACCTGCCACAGGGCAGCAAGAATAACCCCAAGCTCTGGGAAGGACAGGGAAGTGGGGTGGTAGCACAAACCCTCCCAGTATCAGAGCCCAGTGAAGCATGGGAAGGGGTGAGCTTCCCACCAGACACAAAGAGGTCAGGGAAAGGAAGGCAGATGAGAACCAGGAGAGCAGTTGAGTGTTAAAATTTAATAGAAATCCTTGAGAAACAAAGGGAAAATAGAGAGCAGACCCAAGAGAAGAGCACTAGCCTGCAGTCTATGCACACATGCTGCAGGGCACACCAGAGAGCCAATGGCCTTGAGAAGGATGCTCCCTCCCAGCAGCCCCACTGCCCCCACAACAAACTGGAGCCACACTGGTACCCGTGGACTCTCTGGAGCTGCAATGTGCAAGCCTGAGGTCTCCTGCAGGGCCTGTTGCTGGGGGAGAGCAGGATGTTGGCACAGACATTCACAAAGGATAAAACTGGGCAGTTTTACTCCCTGCCAGGCGTGAGGACTGGGGACTTATCTCCAGGGGCCAGGCTGGAGCAGGGCAAGAGCAGGCTCAGCTGCCAGCAACTCAGGACACAGACACAGGCGAGCAAGGGCTCAGCCTGTGCTGACTGGGGACAAGGACAGGCTCAGCCAGCCCCCACACAGCAAAGAAACCACCATGTCAGGCTTTTAGAACAGTCTAGGACAAAGGCCAGATAACCCCCACTTCCTCAAGCTTTGTCACTTGTTTTAGAAAATGAAGTCACACAGGTCTCCTCTTTGCCTAGGAAAACATCTCTACAACCAGCACCAAAAAAGTGTGCAGTGCAAAGGGCTCCCACAGTCCTTGCTCTACAGAGCCAGCTCCTGTCTCTTCCTTTGAGGTAGGTTGATGTGTCCCCAGGGAGGGACGGTGGCTGCTTGGTCACATCACCAGGGCAGTGTCAGAGAGGCAGCCAGCAGGTCTCTGGTTGGCTCCATCAGTGCACTTGTTGAGAGGTAAGCTCTGAGTAGGGCTGGGCTCCAGGCATCTTGTGAGATCCTCACCAGCTGAAGGGAGGCATGTGCTGCAACAAAAAGGAGACCCTGAGCTTCTTAGGGACAGTGAGAAAGAACCAAAAGGACCATAGTGCAATAATCATCTGCTATATCACAACACAAGGACTCAGAGATAGGGCTGCCAGGCTCACCTACTCCATCTCCCATTCCAGGCAGTGCCACTGACCCCAACAGGAATCCCAATATCAGTGGGACTGCAGGGTCACAACTCAGTCTCCCTGTCTGTGTGTAAACCCAACACCACCCTGACCTCAGCACAGGAACAGTGATGACCTTTCTCTCAGAACCAGAGACCAGGGGTGTACCTCCCCTTCACTGTGTCTCTCCCAGACAACCTCCAGTCTTCCACCTCTGCAGGAAGCTGTCAGTAGCCCAGCTTTACTCAGGGAAGCTGGGAGAGTGCAACAGACCTGGAGGCCTCACTGTTCCCCCAGCCAGTGCTGCAGCTAAGAGCCTCTGTTCACTGTTAACCACATCAGTGTCCACTGAAGTGATACAAGTTCCAGTGCAGGGAATATCTTGCCAGCATGTTCTGACCATGACAGCTCCAAGCATCACCTAATCTGGCTGTTCGGAGCATCACTCCCATCTAAGCTGGGCCTACAGTGCCAAGGAGACATGCCCAGTTGCACAGACATCATGCCAGCTCCATCTGTTGGCTCCTCAGAGAGCAGAGGCTTCAGAGCCTGCAAACCAATCTGCTCCTCTCCCCTTAATAAAGCTGCTTTTTGGGCTGCCAGTTTTCTACCAGGACATCAGTCCAAAAGCCACACTATGAACACCATGAACATCACAGCCAGTGCAAACTCACCCCAGTCTGCCCAGTTCCAGTTTGCTGAAGCCATTTGATTGAATGCTACTCTTCTGGAGGAAGAACGACTTTGGCAATGACCACTGTGGTAGGAGAGGAAGACAACAGAATGGCTATTTAAATCATGGCAAAAATCCCTCAAGCCTGCTGTGCTTTGCCATAGGCTGCCCTAGAGAGCTTCAGCTAGAGCTGCCTCACTGCTGCGCATTATCACTGCCACCAGACTGTTCCCAGAATAGCAAACAGAGCAATCTTTGCTCTCTGCCTAATGAATCCCTCTGCTGAAAGTGGGAGTAGAGCATCTCGAGGTCAAAAGAGTGGATTTCTTTCAGAGTAGCATTCTGCTGTAAGGCACAGGAGTGACAGACAGAGACAACTCCCTCACAGAGAGGAACAGTGGTCAGGACAAGTGCCAAATATGTAGGGCTGTGCCCAGTGCACCCAAGGATATTCAGATGCAAAACACTTGCAGATCTGATAATACTGTTCATGACTTCATGTTTGTGGGAAATAGGGCAGCATGGGTTTTTCCAGACTCTTGGAGCCTTGGCAAAGAAGGAAGAAGGCAAACGGGTAAGACAAGAGCCAGAGGAAGCAGAGCAAGCAGGATCTCTACCCAACTCTGTGCAGGTAAACAACCATTCTCTGCCTACCTTACCCACAGTTATACACACCATTTGGGCCAAATCCGTCCCTGCCCCAGTGTGGTACCCTTTGACACACCAGTTCTTCAGCAGCTCCAAACCTAGGAAGTGACAGAAGACAATAAGTGAGAACAAACAGCCAGGTTTACAGAGAGTTAAGCCTTCCCAGCTCAGGGCATGCAAATATGCTGCGCTGACCACACAGAACATGCTATGCAATAACACTTGAACACGTGCCTGAGCGCCAGCAAACACGGGGTAAACCGAGGGCGTTCACCCTTTGTACGAGCAAACATCAGTGCGTGGGCTGCTGCAGTGCTTGCCTTCCTCCCAGGGAGCCAAGACATTGCTTGCAGCAGGCTCAGCGAAACAGGAAAACTGGGGCAACACAGGATTTGCCGAATTAGACCAGATTGGCTGTCCCCCTGAGCCCAGTGCCTGCCAACAGCAGTACCTGATTTGGGCTGCACCGGTGAAAGTTCCCACCGTGCAAATGTAGAGCAGCTTTGCTGACCCCTTTCCCAGAGGAGGGCAGCTCAGGCAACCTCCTCCTTGCACAGCACAGATCAGCTGCAGCATCCCAGTGCATCTCCACCCTTCAGGAATCCATCCAGAGCTCAAGATGGGCTGAGACTTCAACCCTGACAGAGGGTAAGACTGGAACAAGCCGAGATCCTCGCTGGTATGACTGGAAGGGACCAATCCTCCCACCACACACAAGACACGGTGCTCCAGAGCACAGCAAGGTCATTTTGAAGTAGAGCCATATGTTCAACTGCAGTGAACAGACTCCACTTTCTCCAAGGCTTCCTGCTAGCTGTCCCCACTGCAGCCAAGCACCCTGCTCTTTGGCCAACTCAAAAATATTGAGAAATCCAGGACTACTCCCATCCTGTTTTCTTATTTAAGGACCTTAGGGTCATAGCAGAAGGCTAGGGTGACTTGAGAATTAAGAACCAGCAGAGCAATGGCTAGTCCATTGATGCTGTTCAGCTGGCATTACTGTTCTCTGTGGTAATCTTTTCTATAAGGTACCAGGAGAAATCCTTGCTGTCCAAAGCTTGTTCCTTGGTGACCTTTCAGGAAGCCCCAGAACCCTGTTAAAAAAACCCCACATGTTGGGGGCCAAGGGGAGCAGGGCGGCTCAGATGCCTTCTCCTGGGTCTGTGCACCAGCCTGGGCTTTGCATTTTGCTGGCCTGGAAAAGAGGAGTGCTGCATGGAACACAGGGGAACAGGAAGGGGATGGGGGAGAGTGAGTTCTGCTCAGAGGTAAAGAGCAGTGATGGGATAGAGGAAATCTGCTCGCCTGGCTTCTTTGGGGAAGCTGGAGCACTGAACCAGGACCCTTGCCTGAGCAGCAAAGTTCAGGGCAGCACTTCAGTGAGGACGATGACAGAATCTTTCTTCCAGTTGATGGAAGATCATCCAGCAAAGATATTAGCAAGGCAAAGGATGACACATGCTGACAACACAGCCAGAGAAGGCTATGATGTTACCATCTCTCCGTGAAAGACTGTTACTGACCCCTTTGATACTTGCTTTAACACCAATGAAAAGCGACAAAAGCATTTTTCTTCTTTCCCTCCTTGACAGCCAGGTGAGGAGCACACATACAGTCAATGCAGTGGAGGGCCAGCTCCTCCAGAAGCCTCTCCATCTAGATCAGATATTGGATGGAAAGCCCTGAGCCACAGTCTCTTTTTATTTTCTCTAACCCTTCATGCTGGACCTCACTGACTCTCCCCTAAACAGTTTATGCTGCTGCCCTGATAGAGGCAACCCTGGGTGAGAAGGAATTGGTCCGGCCCAGCTATGCCTCATTAAAGGATAATGTTTTTTATTAAAATACAGAATTGTGTCCTGAAAGGATGGAAATGTTCAGGAAATGTTCTAGTGTTCAGGAAAAATTTCCATTTGTATGCTGATTGTTTTTCATCAATTAGAAAGCTGCAGGAGACCGAGGAATAGGCCCAATTTTTCCTTCACAGATCACTTGTCAAGAGCAAAGCCCAGCAAATCCAGCTGTTTCTCCATCAAAAGAGAACAGAGAAACACAGTAAGAGGCCAAAGCTAAAGGTTGAAGACAAAATCCCAGTCTGCTTCATGCCCAGGGCACCTAGAAGTGCTGGTGCTGTGCGTACCAGAACAGTCATCACCTCTCATCAAGTCAGAATAAGCTTTTTGTGATATTTGAAGCAGTCTGGGAAGGTAACACATTTCCTGGGGGTTAGCATGCAGGCAGGCAGCTCCCCCTCAACATGCATAGCTCACAAGTCTCCCACGACTGCTGGCTGGCAGCCTGCCTGAGTCAGGTGGCTGTGCCAGGCTTTGGAGGGCAGTTACCTTTGTGTCTATTCAAGTAGTATTTGAGCTCCCACTGGGTCACCAGGATGTTGAAGTAACGGGGCTGCTCGAAGAAGCGCAGGTACCGCATGGAGATGTGGCTGGGGAACACCCGCTCGAACTGCCCGCGCCGGGAATACTCATCCTCTGTCTCCACCAGGATGCGGACGTCATCTGGAGTCAGGATGTCCAAGACAGAAGAATAAAAATCCTGCAGACAAGAGCAACCCAAGGTCAGGGAGAAGCATCTCTCAAGCAGAGGTCTCCACGTGTCTGAGATCTTTGGGACAAAGGCCACATGGAAACTGTGGAAGGAATCTAGACTCTATGGTGACACCAACGCTGCACAGAACTGAAGAGAACACCAATTCTGCAGCCCAGCCTCTCTTAAATACACTGGCAGGAGGCACACAAGGCCAGTGGCCCTACTAACTCAGCACAGGGGTCAGCTGGCAAAGGCTGTAAGAGCTGTACAGACACGTAAGGAGGAGCAGGCAGTGCTCAGACTCTGTTTGGGGACCGGTGGGTAATGTACCCCTCAGCAAACATCTATTTTAATGTACAGATGAGTCAGTGAGACTGTGGCTTAAGCAAACCCAGTTTATTTCTGACCAGCTGTCTTGTAACCCACTGGAGCGCAAGTGCACCCTATCATTTGGCTGACTTCAGAGAAGAGCACAATCTGAAGAGGGATAGACATGTGGGACTGGCTGGGACATGGGCTTGGCATGATAATGCAAGTAACAGAGGAGGCTGTTTTGTACCTGGTCAGGTATCTTCTGCATCAAGTAATAGGCCTTCTTCATCTTCTCTGCTCTCAAATGCTCAGATATTGGCTTGGACTTCTCCTTCAAAGCACTGCCCAGACTGAGGACACAAGAGAGACAACAAAGCATTTAAGCAGAGAAGACAAATTCCTGTCATGGCAGAGCTGCTCTACTGAGCAGCAACTTCTGAGAGAGTAATGACAGCCTCATGAAAATGACATGGAGGAGAGAACACTTTCTCCAAGGATTTCACTAGTTCCGAGATCAGTAATGGATCCACGGCCTTGTGCACCAGCACAGAACCTGGGAAGGATGTGGGCAGGGAAATGGAAGGACTATGCCAGCTTCTCACTAAGGCATTTCAGTGTTCCTTCACTCAAAAGGTGAGCCATCACCTCACACTCACATAGGATGCAAGAGGGTCAAAGACACACCATGATGTGATTCACAGCACATGAAGCCTGGTGGGATCTCATCTTTACATCTCACTTGGAACACAGCTTCCTAACTGCAAGCACAGGCATGGGGGTACAAGTACCCAGTACTGGTACTGTACAAGGAAGAAGAGAATTCTTAGATCAAAAACTTCCTCTGGCAATATCAAAGTACTCTCAGGACTCAAATTCAGCCACAAGCCAAGGGAAGTCCTGGCCTTTTGTACTGCCTGACCAGCAACCATCTATTCTAAGTGCCAACTGAATGATTTGGGGATGCCAGAATCTGGGAGACACTTGTTGAAAACCTTTTAGCCCATCTATCAATATAGTTTTTTGGGGTTTTTTTCTTCTGCTGCTGCAAAACTTAGTAGTTGTGTGCAGATCCAAACAGGGAGAGCAGGACCTTGAGTCTGTGCTGCATGGTGTTTGGACAACATGAAGATCTACTGGAATTCTGCCCATATGCAAAAAAAAAAACCTTTCATATGCTTCCCAGGGCAGGAAATACAGTTAAACAAGTTTGCCTCTGGATGCAAGAAATCTGGTAGTACATCATCTGAACCATGTTAAGGATCCACTTAATCCCCTGCAGGTCTTTCTGAGGACACCTGCCCTTCTGCACTTCCACTGGAAGTGGCAAACCAGCATGTGATCAAAGCACCGCAGACGAGCTGGTGAGAGCTCCCCATCTGGAACAGACCCATGTTCCAAGCTTCTCCACTGAAGGCACTCAGAGGGCAAGAGTCCCATCTTCTGGCATGCCCACACATCACTGCATGCTGGTGCTTAACCCAGCAAGCTGATCCTTCAATGACATATGGCCAGCAGCCATTCTGCTGGAAGGGAACAGACTGGTTTCCTTCCAGCCATCAGGTTTGAAACCAGGACAAGCCCTAGCTGTGGTGAAACACAGAAGTATTAAGGGTCTGGCTGGACACACACCCAGGAATTAGCATTCTGCAAAAAACAGCCATGTTAGTTGTGAAGTAAGACTGTGCACACCTCCACCCACAGGTTGACAGCATGTGACACCTGCAGTCCTGCCTAAAGAACTCATCACTCCAGCACTTGCAAAATAACAGGTGCTCCTCTTGCTCCAGGCAGCAGCATATCAGTTCTGGTAAGTCAGAGGGTAAGTGGATCCAGCCCCAAAAGAGCCAGCCAGTCCTCCAAGCAGACAGAGAGGCAGTGAAACTTAGCATCATATTAGTTCTGGCAGGGGGAAGGACAAGAGAGCACGACTTGACTAACTGCAGAGCAAGCACAAATTACATTTGCCTCACTTCCAACTATGGACCTGCAGAGAGGCCATAAATCCTTCTGCTTTGGAGAGACCACAGGAACCAGATACTCAGGCAAGGAGGCAAGTTCTTTGAACCCATAGCTGAAACACCAGCAAGCACAGGCTCTCAACAGCTAAAATCCCACATTTGCTGGGCTCCAAGCAACCCCCCCAGATGAAATCCCTCAAGAAAAAAGCCTGCTTCTCTGACAGAGAAGGGGGGTAACCTGTAGGTAGAGCCACTTCTTGTCTGTGTCCTTGGAGCCACACTGTCCATGCTGGGCAGAACAAAACCAGCGAGGTTGAGGAGGTCCCGAATCATCTGGCCCTTGATGCTCACATCCAGTGGGGAGTTGGAGTGGAGGCTGCAGAGAGGAAGCATCACAGCAACCTGAGTGTTTGAATGGAGGTGTTGAGCCCCATGGCCCCAGGATCAATCCCTGGGTTATCACTGATTGGGACACAAACACCAGCCTGTCCCTTGCCTCGTGAAACCAGCTGTAAGACACTGAGAGAAAAATCCTGACAATAGCGCTTTGAAGGGGTTAATAGAAAAAATAGTTAATTTTTTTCCATCTCTTCCCAAGTTTGCTAGAAATAGTCAAATCCATCCCCAGAGCCCCGTGTACATGGCTCTGTGTACAGCTCATGGCCACCCACTCTCAGGCAGGAGGGGCCGTGCTCGGTTACACTGCAGCTCCCGGCCCTGCCTGCACAGCCGACACCACAAGGCCGGATGCGGTCAGGAAGTGAAGAATGGTGCACGAGGCAGTGGAACTGCTGACTGCTTCTGCCCACGCAGAGAAATCTCTGCCATCACCCGTTCTGTACAAGACACATCCCTCCTTGCCTTCCTTTTTTAACATACCCTTCCCTGGCTCTAGCTGGAGCATGCCCAGAAAAGCTTTCTGAACTGCAGATGAATGTTGCTTTCACAGACAGGGAGGGCTTTGATTCCTGCAATCTGGAGAGGGAGGCTTCAAAGCCCATGATCTTTCAGCGCAGGCTACAGGGGACATGGCAAGCCAAACTTACTTTGTAGTAAAAGAAAGGCCATTATCCACTCTGCTGTGGCTCAGAATATGCTTTACCTTGGGGAAATGTTGACTTCTAAGATCCAGGGCTTGAGGTTTTCATCCAGCATGATATCAAACCCAAACAGCTCATGGCAACAATACGGCCGGCGCACGTACATCTTCACCAGGCTGTTCACGTACGGCTCAGAACTGCAAGCCAAGAAAAAAATGCTTGTTTTCAACAGTCAGACAGACAGCAGAGCTCTGGCTGTTCACAGCACGTGTTGACAGTTCTGGAAGTGTAATGCAGCCACGTGCTGCAGGAGCAGGGGGGCTGAGGGACCAACACAGGCCTGTGTGTTGCTGCTGCCTCACCACATATGGATCCAGCACTGAATCCTGCGCATCCCTGCTGTGTCAGGCAGCATCCACCTCTGAATACAAGATTTAATCTGCACCAGGGACCATACTCTCAGGCTCCCAGGCAAAACAGGGGAACTGGTGGCAAGCTGGGCAATTTTGGGTACACTGCACCTTCCTGGCACCTTCCCGGTCAGGGAAATGTAAGGTCTATTTACCCACTGCAGCTACTGCAGGAGCATAAGTAACAGGATGAAAGGAGGGATCTGCAGAGAAATACCAAAGCCAACAGCAGTAACACCATTTTGGTTAAGAGCAAAAGGACCAGGCTGAGAGGGGACTGGACAGTCAAAAGGATCAAGGTGCCAAGGTGCACCTCACAGACACACAGAGTAAGGGGTGCCAAGACTCACGCAATGATGGTTTTGATAACGATGTCCTTAATCTTCTCCCAGATGGCCTCACTATTAACTCCCTTCTGGGCCAGGTAACTCCAGAGAGCCTTGAGTGCCCTGTGAGAGAGAAAGCAAAGGAGCTTTTTTTTCTCTGTAGCTATGGGGATTTTTGAAGGAATTTTGAATAAGTTAGAGATGGGATTTTTGAGTTCAGATGATGAGATTTTTTTTTTCTTCTACATAGGTAGGAAAGGTGAGTTTGGTTCACATCTTTACTGCATGGTTCAGAAGGTCATAAGACCTCTAGTCACAAGACCTTTTAAGGATTTATTGACTAATAAAACACTGCTAATAAGGATATTTATGTTTTTGACCTAATTTTTAAGTATTTAATCTTATAGACTCATTTTGCAGTGTAAGGTTTCTTAGCCAATCATGTTATGACACACAAACTTCACTAAACTCTAAAACTATACATTTTCTTCCACTTAGTTTAACGTGTCTCTGTTTTAAGTTATAAATCTACATTCTCGCTTCTAGCACTCAAGTTCAGAAGCTTATCCCAAGGTCTCAGATCAAATCCTGTGTTTAAGCTTTGGCTTACAGGCCCAAAGTTCTCAGAATTCCTTGCACTTCAGATTCCAATATGTAGCCCCTTGCTGCTAGTGGTGAAAGCAACAGAGGGGAACCCTGACAGTGCTCTTCCCTGACATGGCAATCCTCCTGACATCCTCAAACCTCTCAGTTCCTAGTTACTGCTCTCCCCAGCCTGGCCCCTGGTTTTGAAGGCCCAAGCTACTAGGAACATGAATCTGTCATAGACTTCTCTCAGCACAGTCCCAAATTAGCACATGAGCAAGGTAAGTCAGGCCCAGATCTTCCTTTCCCTCCCCCTCCATGTCCTCAGCAAACCTCCCTTCCTGCAGGCCTTCCCCCGCAGCACTGCAAAGAAGCTCAGCAGGAATCCAACAAGACCCCAAAAATGTTTCAGCTAAAGCCACTTCACTGAGGCTTCAGTGATTAAAAGAATTTCTGAAAAATGTGGTAACAAGATGGTATGGGGGAGCATCTATGCTTTTACAGGAGTTTCCCATACCACACTGAGTGCTGCAAGCTACTCTGACACTGAGCCAAGGATGCTGAGATATTTCTCAAATGAGACCATGTGGCTAATGGCCAGGAATCCAAAGGTCACGCTTCCTGCATACAAGATGGAGTGGATTACAGCCACACTTATCTTTAACACAGGAGCAGCCAGCATTCACTTGCATGCAAGTATGGGAAACCCATACAATCCCACCTCCATGCAATTGCAACTGCTGAGAGGCAGCAGACCCTGCTAGAAGTCCCAGTGGAGGAAGAGACCACTGTGGAGCAGGTGCAGGTCTAAGTGATCTGGCCACAACCAAACATCTTCTGCAACTCCCTTTGAAGTGCAGTAGCTCTTCAGGCTGAGAACTGAGAACTCTATCCTGCACTATTTTTAAAAGGGTTCAAACACCACCACGGAATCAGAGACAAGTTCCTGGGGCTTGCATCCATTCACCCATGGGACAGCAAGGAATGGGAACTCCTGCAAAATTGCAGCCCTCCTCCCAAAAGCCTAGAAATGGCACCACTGCTCCTATCCCCACTGAAATAACACATAGATTAACACATAATAGCACATAAATTAACAGTTTTGAACCAGAGCTGTCCCCTTCTCGCCTCTACTGCAAAGTCAAGAGTGAGGTGGGCAGAAGCTCCCATCTAGCCAATTTAAGCATCACCCATTCAATACCTAACAAAAGCCAATCAGAGTCTGCTTTAACCACATCCCATCACCCCCACAACAGGGGAAGGGGATGAATGAGCAGAGATGAGTGCAGCGTTGGAAGCAGGGAATGGCACAAACACAGGCAGGATGGACAGCACTTTCAGCTCAAGCAGTAGCAGACAGGATGAGTCACAAGCCACAGAGACCATCCAGATTCCATTGACACTAACTCATGCTAAAATCACTCTGTTCTTTCAGTTTTCCAAGTGGGAGCAGATGATACAGAAAGCAAGTTCAAGTTTTGGGTAAGAATACTGAAAAAGTCTGACTTAATGGGAAATAGAAAGAGTTGCCTTGTACCCTAAAAGCAGCACCTACCATTTGTGTCCCTGACAAGCAGTCTCATCTGAGTTGGATTTGTACTCCGTGTTCTTCTTGTTCACACTGTAGTTGGTCAAGTGCATGAACTTGTTGCTGAGGCTATCCATTGAGGAGGAGTACCTGGAGAAGGCAAGAGGAACACAAGCTGTCCAAGACTGAAGGGGCTGTCCCCAGGTCAACGAGGCAGGCACAAACTTTGTTCTCATCCCAGACCACTCTCAGCCATCCACCAGCCCTGCTGCCTGCAGCTCTCTGTCCCCACAGACCCAGAGCTAATGAACAAAACATGAGACAGAACAAGCTGCCTTGAGATAGTGGCATGCAATCCCACCCTCACAGCATATCCTCAAGAAATAAAAGCCAGAGTATCAGTGAGCAGAAGCACTGATGGAACTGCAACAGCCTGAGGCAATACAATGAACACTGGAAGAAACATGTCAGTTTCTGGTGTGCCAGCCTTTATGCAGAATGAAGCACAGATGATGTATTTCAAGAACTGCTTTACACTGAGCTGATCTTTCATTGGGAAGGTTGGATGTAGGCAGCATCCTCTCACACTCCCTTTCAACAGTCACCTGCAGCGACCTCCACAGTGTGTGTGTTTCCACAGTGCCTCTTAAGCAAGCAAGATGCAGCTTTAAGCATCACCTTATAGGGGTTGACTCCCTCCTGCCCCAGCCAAGGCAGGTACCACAGCCACAGGTGCCTGGGCACCAAGGCAGCCCCCAGCAGGTCTCTCCTACAACCTACTTGCAGCTGGCAAAGCGAACCAATCCGTCCTTGAACAGGTAGACCCTGAGGGGATCATAGCAAGTGACATAAACATAGATCCTCAGGTCAAACTTCTTGCCACCAATGAGGTAGGGTTTGTGCAGATATCTGCAGAGGGAGGTAAGCACATAAGGGTTAGGATTTTCATATGCAGGAACATCTCTAACCCCCAATTCAGAAACCCTGGCAAAACAAGGGATCTATACAGAAGCCTTTTTGCACAGCATTTCCAAGTTAATCACATTGCAGACAAAATGAGAGAAGAAGAGCAGCTCTCCCATTCACAAGGAGCTCCTGCAGCACACAAGCAGTGTTTCCTTCTGCTCAGTTCCATTTTGAAGAGATTTTCCTCAGTTTTAAGGCACAGTAGCTTTTCCACACCCACAACGCTGATCACAATTTTCAGGAACATCTAAGACATGCAGTACACCACAGATGGTTTTGTACAGTAAGCAGAAACAGTTGGGTATTTTAATCCAAATCATTTGATTATTCATCCCTGAAGTTCATGATTTTCCATAAGGAAGTTTATCTCTTTGCATGGAAAGTGGACAGGCAGAACTAACAAGCAAACTCAACAGTTCCCTGTCTGCCAAACATTGCAGTTTTCCTGCTCTCACAAGAACCTTCCCAGAAAGCAACCTCAAATCAAGATGAACTATTCCACTTTTCTGCAGAAGAGGAAGGAAATTGAGAACACTGTTATTTCAAGAAAATCCTTTGACTAACATCTACATGCACTGAGGCTCTTACTGAATCATTCTAACTCCAGATAAGTACAGATAAGAACAAATCTTTTACAACTGCCACCTCTTCCCTGGGACTTGTCTTCCCACTGTGCTTTTGTGAACTGGATAAGGTTTGTTTGTCTCCAAGCATGCCAAGCCCCAGAGTATAGAGCAGTGGGAGCTGGATCACAGCAGAGCTGAAGCTGTCCACCTGCCAGACAGAAGCTCCAGAAAGCTTATGAAACCAAGTTGTGTCTGAGACCTCAAATATCCACATAGAGACAGCAGCACTCCAGTAAGCCCACCTGCAGCTGATGAAGCCAAGCTTCCAGCAGCAGAACAACCAGGCAGTCTCCAGAGAAATCTCCAGACGAAAATCAGGTACTTCTACTTTGCCACATACTGGTAAGGGCCCAGGATTGGCAAGAGACACAAGACACTAAGAGGTCCCAGGTTGTGTGTCAGCCTTGGTTTTATATTCACTCACCTCTGTACTAGCAGTGGTCTCCTTTTGGGGAGCTGGCTCCATTTGTGGATGACCTGGATACCCATGCCTCTTGCTGATGCTGGCTGCAAAACACAAACAAGAAAGGATCAGATCTTCTCCCTGCACGTACAAAAGGACAGAGTATTGAGTTCTGTTTTACACCTACTGGTTTCACAATCCATTTCTGTCGGCTAGCTCCTTCCTCCCATGCTTTCCTGAGCAATTTGATGTCCTGGGGCAGGATGAAGGATTGAGGGAAGAAATTAAACTCCTTTTTCCCACAGCGAGCCTGCATCTTTAACAGGTTGCGCCACAGACGGTCCTTCCTTCCAATTTGAAATGAACCAGGGAAGTGGTTTAGCTGGAAAGGAACACAGATGCTATGAGATCTCTCTGCTCCCCAACTCCTTGCCCACCCCTTCCTGCTCCCTTGGCAGAGGAGACATCCTTTCTGAATACAGTGCAGGGTAACAGTCTTTGCTCCCCTCCCAAGATTGCACCCAAACTGATTCCACCTATTCCTGAAGCTTTGCAGGGACAAACTGCCTCGTTTAGAGCATCACAGCTCTTCAGAACAGGCAGGGACTTGTGACAGATACCAAAGCTTTGGTCCCTTGCAGGTTCTCAAGCCATGAGCCACAGCTGACTCTTTGTGATCAGAGAAAGGTACATGCCCTTTACTGCATTGGCAGTGAGGGCATTGTCCCTGCCCCTCAGTTCTGCCAGAGGGAGGACTGCATTGCTTTAAGCAGCAATGATTGAATTCAGAGAAGCTCACAAATAAATACAATTTGGCTACAGCCCCAGTCCCTACAAGAGCCATCCTCACAGCAGAGATGCCCATGCAGCCATGCCTGTCTCTTGGACTCATCTCCCAGTTCTGGAAGGAACACTGCAGGGACAGCTTGCACAGCAAACACCTGGCCCTGAGGAGAGGGGCACCCAAATTGCTTGCAACACACTCTCCATGCACGTGAAGGAGGTCAGCAAAAAACAGCCCCTACCTTTTGGTGCTCCCTGATGGCTTTGAAGCCAGGGGATTTCATGTGGTGGCCCCAGCAACCCAGCCAGTCACTGCTTTCTGCAGGAAAAACAGAAAAGTCCATGACCAAGTACCCTGCCACCCATAACATAACACCCTCTCAACCCACAGCACCCCATCTCCTTGGGCTAGCAGAAGCATGCCAGGGATGCTGCACAGTTATAGCACAAAGCACTCATACTTGCTACTGCAAAGCTGCCAAAGCAAGAGCTGAGTAGCATCCAGTTAACAAAGTGGGTCATATCATTGCAAATATGACTGGTTGCAAGGACCTGAAGAGGTACAGGGTCAAAGGAATGCCTTTAATTGCCCATCATTCTGACTTCTCTGCATTACAGCTGGCAAATTAAGCAGTTGGCTAATGAATGCTGTCCTGCTGAGGGACAGGTAGGTGTGCCCTAACCACTCAGGACTTCCTCTGCCCTCCATGTCTCATTACAGCCCCAAAATAGAATGTGCAGAGGTCTCCTGACACATGCAGAAGTCCAATAAATACTTCCAGGAGATTGCATTCCAGAGTATGGATCATAGCTGCAAATGCTCAGTGCTTCTCCTACACATCTCTTCAGTGACAAGATTCCCAACCCTGATAACTCTGGCTATGGTCAGAGAAGATGCCTTTCTCTTCAGTACATGGGTAAAAGGAGCAGCAGTGCTTGGCCTGGCACTACATGAGGGCCAGCCTACTCAGAGTGGCAAGCCAGAGCAAATCTGCCTCACATCTGCCTCAGTTCCTGAGAGCCCAGGAGCAAGCCCTTGTAGCCTATGCCAGGAGCAAACCAAGAGGCAGATCAGGCCCTGCTGGGACCCACAGATCTTGGATAGTGCGGGTCAGACAGGCAAAAATGTGAACCCAGCACCCTGCAGTGCCAAGCCTGTATTGTTTCTGCTCTGTTTTTTGCAGGCATTCTGCCTTCTTGTGTACAGGCACTGGAGGCAAGGAAGGACACAATGTTGCCTCCCAACTTACTTTTGCTAACTCTGAAGTGAGACCTGCCAATGGTTTGCTTCACTATGTTAGGCGTGACTCTGCACATTTTCCATCGCAGCAGCTTCCTCTGCTCCCAAGGCAGCTTTTCCACTAGGAAGGCAAAAAGTTAAAGACTGAAGGAAAACAAACACAATACTTGGATTTACTACAGCTGCATTCTTATGGTTTGCTGCACAGGCACCAGGCCTGTAGACAAGGCTGCATAGCCCTCGTTGCACAACTGTCATGGAGCAGAAAACTCCACAGCTGGGGGAGATCCAGGACACTGGAACATTTAGTGGCAGCCTGAGTTATGCTCCAGACAATGGAAGTAACAGTCTACTGCAGTCATTTGGATGTCACAGCAGTGCTGGGTCTCATCATGGGAAGGGTAAAGGACAGCCACTGCCAGCCAGCTCCAGGCTGTGTGTTGGCACCACTTGCTCCCTAATAATGGGGTGGCCACTCTCAGCTTGTGCAACAGCAGAGCCTGGCTTACCTGTCTCATCCCGAGTACTGAAGTAGATAGTTGGAGGCACATTAGGGAATAAACTGCAGACAAGAGCTGGTTTGAGCACTTTGTCTTGAGTCTCAGCAGGCTGAGCCAGGCACTCGATGCAATTCCTAAGAAAGATGAAGCAGTAGGCAGCTGGCTAAAAGTGAAAAGTAACAAAGGAAGAAGGAATCCGGAAGGAGCCTTAATCTGGGTATCAGGAATTTGCACCATCATTGCTATGTGGTGCAAGCAGTGGGCACTAAGGTCAGTAACTCAGTCTGCAGCAATGAGGGGATGAGTCTGCAATGAATGCACATGACAAGTACCCACTGTGGGGCTTTTGATTTTCTGGGGCAAGGAGTAGAGTCTTTTACATGACAAATCCTATAGTCCAAGGGAACAAGGGGTGGAGATTGTAATACACATTATCCAACTGTTGCAACCCCCGTGGTTTTGTTGTGTTGCAGGGAAGAGGGATGGAGTTTTACCCATTAAATGTACACCTTAAAACAGCAAGCCCCAATACGTGGAAGGAGGGATAGAATTTGTAATGTTTCTATCAAGGTTGTGATGAAGTGAAAAGTAGGGTTTGCAATGAATGTATATATTCATATATTCAAATATATGCCACTGAAGCCAGTGGAAGAAGCCAAACCAGAGCAATCCAACAAGGAACAAAGAGCAGCAAAGGAAAGGAACTACCACACACTATTGCCAATCTCTCTGAAGGGACTGAGTGTAGCTTGTCACAAAAAAGAATTTGAGACCAGGCTGAGGGAAGAAGAGGTGTTTTATCAAAGTCCTTGGTTTGTTTGTTTTTTTTTCTTTTCAGTACTGAAATCAATAATTACAAGTTTATTAATTGGCAAAGGATTATATTGGTTAACAGCCTCTGGCACAAAACTGGTTTTGCCCACACAAACTGAAGGCAGGAGACAGCTGCAAAGGTTTTGAGGCTGGGCCAGCACACAGCCTGCACAACACCCCTCCCTCCTTGCTGCAAGAGACAGTTAGCCCAAACACTGCTTCCCCCATCTTCCCCAGAGGCCAACCAGACACATCGTGCCAGAAACAGCTCCTGGGCCAGTTTACATCATCTCTGCAGGACTTTCACAACCACATGCTGGTTTCACACACCCAGAGCCCTGCAGCACCCTAAGGCTCAACACTTGCTCACAGAAAGCCTTGCTTGTCTCCCAGATTAGTGATGACATGATAGGAAGCAGCAAGTTGCCAGGCAGATAGCAAAGCCTGAGGCAGCCTTGGTGCAAGACCAGCTCCCACTGCAGGATGGGCAAAAACAGATCCAACAAAGGTCAGCCAGGAGTCATGAAGGCAGGGCTCAGATGACCACAGGCTGACCAGTGCTCCCCAGACAAAGACTCTCCCAAAAATTAAAAAAAACCTCAGGCTCCAGGACTTGTTTCTGGGATGCTATGCTGAGACATAAAACTCCAATGAGCTTTTGCAGTCTCTGCCCCAGGACACCTCCACTCTGCTTCATCTGCCGGGCAATGACACTGCAAGAGCACAATTTAATCCAGTAAACCTAGCTCAGCAACTGTCAGTGCCAGTGAAATTAAGACCCCTGTTTTGCTGCAGTGGATGCACCCTAAGCACTTTACAGGCTGCTGCCTGTAGCAAGAGAGGTAGTTCTAGTCTGCAGGGTAGCAAGGAAACTTCCTTTGGCTGGGACATCTGTTCCTGTCTTCACTCCTTTACCCCCCATACTACCATCTCCTCTGTCCCCATGGAGGGCAAAGATGACAGAATCACAGAATATGCTGATTTGGGAGGGACCCACATGGATCACTGAGTCCAACTCCCCGCCCTGCTCAGCACCATTTCCAAGAGTCACACCATGTGCCCAAGAGCATTGTCCAAATGCTTCCTGAACTCTGTCAGGCTGGTGCTGTGGCCACTTCCTAGGGAGCCTGCTCCAGTGCCCAGCCACACTCTGGGTGAAGAACCTTTTTCTAATATCCAACCTAAACCTCCCCTGACACAGCTTCAGGCCATTCCCTAGGGTCCTGGGACAAGTCTGGGAAAAATACACCAAGTTCAGTGCACTGTTTACAGCTGCTAACCTGGATGCAGGAGCCACCTTGCTGTTGGACAACACATCAGCATCAGAGGAAGCATCCGAGTCACCTGCGGGAGGAAACAAACTCAGGTTTTGTCTCTGTGAGGAGTGAATGCACACAGAGATAGGGAGAGAAGAGAGGAAACAAATGCTGCAGGGGACAGAACCTTCCAGATACCCCAAATCCTTGGATCTGGCTTTTGCCCACCAATTGGGGTCATAAAAACAGGGAAAGGAGCAGAGCTGACAGCCCTGCACAGAGAGGAGATGTGCAAGTTCTGGAGAAGGACAGTGGTGAGCCCTAGCTTGCTCCCAGAAGGAACCCATGCAGTTCCTCCTTGCTGTTACATCACTTTTGGGTTCAGTACATCCTGAAATGGCAGCATGAATGTAAAAAAGGAGGGCAGCTGTGCTGACCCCCAGCTCCCAGACAGCTCCTGCACTCCCCACATTGAGGCATGGAGCACAGCCCTCCCTGGGGTACCAGCACTCACTGTCCTCATACTCCTCTTGACTGCAGCTCTCATCCAGACCATCAGGAAGTTCTTCCTCTGCTTCATCCTGGGGATGGCTCAGCTCCAGCAGTGCCTTCTCAGCAGTAGCGCTGGGACAAAGGACATAACATCAAAAGCAATGGCACATGCTTTCTGGGGCCAAAAACCCAGAAGCCCATGAGGCAGCATGAGATAACATGGGCACTGCCCTCTCCAGTGCTGATGTACAAGCAATCATCCCAAGCTAGCAATATGGAGAGGCCCCAGACCACGCTGAAAAGGAACATGTTCCAGAGCAGCTATAAAGAGGAGGAAAAAGAACACCCTCTCCCAGCAGGAGAGCATGAGCTCCATGTCCTCACACCCTCTACACAGTATTAGCTCTGTGTTCTTTTATGAACCATGTCTCTGACTAGGAAGGCCTGGTTCAACAGCAGGCTTCATTCAACATATGTGCAGAGCTTCCCACTGCAGGAAGGCCCCCCCAGCTGAGGAGAACAAACTAGAAATGCCACACAGTAATTCCAGGCTGTGGTTGAAGGAGAAGGTGGAACAGCTTGGAGCCATCCCAAGTGCCTGCATCAAGCTGGGGGCAGCAGGAAGGTGCCCCACACACTAGGATGCTGCAGTTGGGTTTTGCTCATGGACACAAGCCTATGGTTATCCTTATGGCCGCCTCAGGAAGAGTGCATCCTCTCCCAAGACACACAGACACAATGGCCAGCCTGGCACATCCTGCTGCACCCTCCCTCCTCCTCCTGCCTCTACTTACTTAAGCTTTCCTGAGACCACAGCCTGGGCCCGCTTCTCTTCTTCCTCCAGCTGGATGGTGGACACCTGTGCTGCCACTTCAGAGATGGCAGCAAAGTGCGGCGGCTCTGTTCTCGCCAGGTGGTCCCCGGCACAGAGAGGGCTCCGCAAACCCAGGGGACAGCAGCCGGTGCTGCAGTCGGGAGCGCTGGCACGCGAGGCCAAGGGACGGACACTGATCCGCCCAGCGCGGGCAACGGCTCCACAGGCGCCCCTGAGGCTCGAGCTACTGGTAAGGCCATGGCTCCCCAGCTCCAAGCTCAGGGGAGCAATGGTTTCTTTCTGGGTGGATTGCCTCCTCCTGCTGTTCTGGTTGGACAGGCTGCCCACATTCATAAGGCCAGAACTTTCCACTTGGCACCCAAAGCCTCTGTGTGTGGCAGCCTGAGTAGGTAGCTGCTGCACAGCCTTCAAGAGGCTCTTCTCCGGTGCCTTCTCTTTTGAGCTGTGAGATCTCCCCTCAGCATCCTCCAGCGAGCACTGATCCTTCCTGAGGATCGCACTGCTTGGCACAGGAGTATGGGAGGGGATTTTGTTTTTCTCTGGCACAACATTGGTGTCCGGCACTGCCCTGTTGATCAGGCTGCTAGGGAAGCTGTCTCTACTATCCCCGGAGAGGGACCATGAAGCAGCAAGAAAACTTCGGGTGTTTTCCACCTTTTTCATCTTCAGTGACTGTAGAAAAGGCACTTTAGCACTGCTTGGCCGTAGGAAGGAGTTGTTATTGAGCACTGGTCTACAGGAGCTGGCAGCCTGCTGACCTGAGCCGAGGGCAGAGCCTTCAACCCCAGTTCCAGAGCGCTCCTCTGCCAACAGGCAGGGCTCCATCAGCAGAGAAGACATCACCCTTCCCGTGGCAGAGCCAGCATCTGGAGGGCTTTGGAGGCTGTCTTCAGTGGGCTGTGCATGGCATAGTGATGGCGAGCACAAGAAGCAGGATTGCTGCAGAGGGATCCCTGAGGGCAGCAGGATGCGATCCTGGAAAGCGCTCGCATATCTCTTCTCTAAATTCCAGACGGGTTTTGCCTGCTGCTGAGCGAGGCGCCAGGGCCAGCAGGGCTGAGGTCTTTCTGCCGGAAGGCTGCCTGACTCCAGCCCAATGCTCTTCTGCTCTTTGGGGACAAGATTAGCATGGTCTGGTCCTGCAGACGCCATGTAGAGCCATAGCACTTGAGGCACAGTCAGTCATCTACAGCAGCATCTTTGCTGGCCTGAAACAAAAGGATAGCATGAAAGACACTGTTGTCCTGTCAGGGCACAGCACTCAGCCTAATGCCACATGAGGAAAGCAGGGTGAGCTGCTTTTCCTGCACGATGAAAACCACATTTCCCATTTACTGAGCTTACCAAGAGTCTCTGGAGACAAAGTCAAAGAATGGCTGGCATCTCACATGAAATCAGAGGATGCAAAGAACAATGTAAAGAGAGCCATCTGCAGGAAAGCTTGTGCCCTGCAAACACACAGGGGTGCCTGACTACCAGGGCCATGGGGTAGCAGCTCCAGCACAGTCACCCTGTCTGCAACAAGAGGCTGCCTGCCTGGGACCCACATGGCAGCTGGAACCCACTCCTACAGCTCTGTGTCTCCAACATGAGCCTCCTGACTCTGCCACAAATGCCAAAATATCTGCTTATTTTTTCTCCCTGCTCCTTAAAGCTTCAGCTCAGTACATTACACGATTAGATGAGAACCTCAGCCTGTGTTTTTAAAAGGAACATGTTTCTCACTCTTGTAGAAAAGCTTAGTAAGGGCTAAAGGCTTCCTATAGAGCTCAGGACTGAGAAGGCAGCAAGAACGAAATGCAGGGCTGTTCTAACATCAACACCTCTGTTTCCAGCAGAGACTGACAGTACTGTGCACATACATCTATCCCCACTGCAGTCCTTCAGAAAAGTCTCCTGCAAGGACCAAACTGGCAGACCACAGAGCTGCAGATATAAGGGTCCTGAATCTTCCTAGAATGAACTATTGCACCATACCTGCAACATTCTCTTGCCTGAGGAGAAGGGAAAAGAGAAAATAAACCACTAGCCAGTTATTGCTTTAACACATGCCTGGAGGGCCCCTGGATACAGCTGTGATAAGAATTTGTATTCCAAGCAGGCTGGCTGGTTCTTCCACCTAGCTCTCACACACTTGCATGTTAAAAAAAAAAAAGGTATAAAAAGAAGGATAAGCAGTGCATCAACCATAACACTCTTCCTTTTCTTGCCATACACATACACATTCCTGTCTCACTTGAAAGACAAGCCTCAGATGCAGCAGTTAAAGTGTAGCTTGGAGACCCTGAGGTTGCTCTGTAGCACCATCACAGCAGCTCACACCACCACAGGGCTGGGTCAGACTGACCTACACCTGCCAGACCTTCTCAACCTGTGAATCAGCTCCAGTTTCCAGCACATACCAGATCAGCAGCATCTCAGCCAGAGGATGTAGAAGATGGAACATCCCATGCAGGATCCGATAGGAGCTATACATTCTCAAGGAGAGCTGCTACCCTGCCAAGCTCTGCAAGGAAATATGGAAAATGCCGAGTCCATAGCACACCCATACATCTGCATTGCTTGTTAGTGCTTATACAGTCAAGCTGAGAACTCCTGATGAGGACAAGGCACCTGCATCCCAGTGGGAGCTGCAGCCCAGAGGGGCTCCAAACCCCAGGGAATAGAATCCCACAACTGAGATGTACAACACTATTCCATTGCTACCCAATCTGCCCCCAGCAGCAGACCTGGCTCTGTTGTGACATTCACAGCGATTAGCACAGAGCGACGAAGCTGTGGCTCAGATGCCGTCACCTGCCCAGCTCAAATTTCCACCAGTAAACAAGGGAGCGGAGCTTGGCTTGCACACACTGCCCACCCCAGCTCACAAGCACACTCGGACCACAGAGTGACCCTAGCACACCAGTGAACACAGGTGTTAAAGAGCAAATTAAAATCCAGGGAGAATGAAAGTGTTCCTGCTTAGAGGGTCTGTCACTGCGGCGTCACCACCTGCACTGCCGGTTTGGCCATGGCCTGCACTCTCACCCGGCTGTGAATGACCTTGTAAAACCAGCCTGAAGTGAAAGCCATCTGTAGTTCATCTCCACCCGGCTTTACAGCTATCAGTGGATCATCCTGCTGTAAAAATAAAAGTGATGTGGCCTAATGAAGCTGTAACAAGGGCTGTGAATCTTACAGTCAGCTTATTCACAGGTGTGAAAATGCCAGCAGAAGTCCTGTGTGACCCTGATCTGCAGTAAGTGACAACGGTAGCACAGATGTGACAGACACAGGCCCGGGGGTGCTGCTGACAGCTGTGGATGCCACAGTGGAGGTCTGGCCATGGCACAGCCTTAGCTAACACTGCCTGGAGCCCAGCCCCACAGTAGCAGACAAAGATGTGCTGAGCTTGCCCCTCTCTGGAGCAGTTTTGTCATGGAGTTGCAGAAGTGTCTGGGCCAGCAGAGGGGAGGGGTGTGCAGCAAGCAGGAGCTGCATAAGAAAGCTGCAGGGCCTTTAGCATAGCTTTCAGGTAAGGCCAAGGTTGGCCAACAGCTAGTCACCATCACTGTTTCCCTGTGGAGACACAGGAGCTCAGAGATAGGGGCAGGAGGGATGAAAGGAAGATGCCCTCACAGGAGGCAGGCCAGGATGCATCCAGACTGACAGCACCAGTCCATGGTGCCTGTCCTTCCCTCCATTCACACCTCCTGCATGCCAGCACAGCCAACTCTAATGTCCACCCGAAAACTGTCTCCCATCCTTACTGCAAGGACAGCTCGACAAAGCAGCTGCTGAGCATCCAGGAGGCCTGATGGAGATGGAGGGAGGCACCTTCATATGCCAGGCTGTGGTCACAACAGGACAGCAGCTGCCACATCTCTGTAGCTCTGGGTAGGAACAAAGTCACCTGCCCCAGGGTAAATCCCTGCTGGTTACCAGCAGGGAAGTTTTCCCTTTATGTTTAATTCAGCTGGAGTTTTGGGATGGACGAAGGTAACAGCTTGATGCAATTCCTAGTTCTGCCAACCCAACTCTATGAGAAACGAGCTGTTCTGTATCTCACAATGGCAATAAAATAACACTCCTGAAATTTTATTGTAGAAACATGAGCTAGGAAAAGCCCTGGGTGAACTGGCCAGGCTGGAATTCAAACCCAACCAAGAAATTAATGGATTTTGGCTTGGACTTACTGACACACAATACAGAGGCCAAAGCTGTCACTGTTGGAGTGACTGTACAGCTGCACTTGCTTACAAATATTCTGCCAGCACTTTTTATTGCCACACAGCTTCTCGCAAGTGCTGGGATGTCAGCTGGAGCGCTGCCACAGCCTGTACAAATGTGACATCACTGGAGCACAGGGCCAGCATGTGCCCCAGCCCTGCACACCCCAGCACACAGCAGTCAAAGCCCTTTCTTCCAGCCTGAGCCCTGCTGCAGCATGTGTTCCTCTAATGGCAGCGTGTCAGCTCTCACAGTCCTCTTCCAAACAGGAAAGGACAAGACCTCAAGAGCCCCGGGTGTGCACATCATCCCACTGTTAGAAGAGTTTGGCTGTGGAGGTTATTTTAAGTGCAGCTTGGTGACACACTTAAAATAACAAGAGCTTGTAAATGTATGCACTGCAAGCTGACCTGATAATGTGTTGTCAGCCACACACAGCCTAAAATCACAAGGAAGAGAGATTAGACAACTGCAATTGCTATTGTTTTCTATGCCCTTGCAGGGTGCATATTCTGTTCTGTTCTTTATTATTAAAAAGAATAACATCTTTTTGTAAACAAGACCTGAATTTACACCAAGTTCCTCACGTGCAGCTCTGGGACTTTTGATTAAAGCTTGAACAAGCAAGTTAACAACAATGCAAAACAAACAGGTTTTAAAACAAATATACATTTAAAAATAAGGGTTTGCATCCCTTCAAAAAATTTAAAACTTTGAACAAGATCAACAACATTGGTCTGGAACCGAGTGTCTAAAAGTGCTCCAACAGCTCTTAGCTAGGTACAAACTTGTGTTTCAACAGCATGGAAACAGCCCTCCCTCCCCTACATCAGCTCCAAGAAATTAGTGGCCTTAAGGTCAGTCACACCCCAAGCCAAAGTACCTGAGGCCACCAGCAAGTTCAAGCAGAAGAGCAGAGGGTGTTGCTGGCCACAGTTTGTCCAAGAGGACAACACAGCTCAGAGGCAGCTTGGCCACTGCAGAAATGCTGTTGGGTACATCAGCCTGGTGTGCTGCTTGTGCTGCTTTGCCACACACTTAAGCATCACTGTTTCCTCTCAGCTTCATTATCATCCTTGCAGAACCACATTTTGTGTGCAAATCCAGAGGATGACAACCAATTTCTGTCCCAGTCAAGATGTCAAGTTTTTGGTTGGCCACTCAAATAAAATTTAAAAATAAAAAAAAGTGAGAAATCAACCTCTGTGTGGATGGATCAGCAAATTCCACCTGCATCCCAGGATTACATTTGTGCCAGGGTTGGTTGTTTCCATTCATCAGCTGTGGTGCTGAACTCCACACTGAATAGAGGAAGTAAGAGGAGTGTTTGGCTGCCTGAAATGACCCTTTAACTAAGCAGAGCACTGCCCTGCAAGAGAAATAGAGTAGTTCAGGTGTGTGCTCCCAAGGTGGAGGCAGACCTCAGGGACAGCAGGATGCTGGAGCAAGCCATGGGAGAGCTGCAATCCAGCCACCACCTCAGCCTGCACTGCAGCAAATGCCTCCCTCCATGCACACACAGAGTGGGCTGGGGACTGAAGGCTCATGTGCTTCACCTCACAAGGGACTCTCCCACCACCCCAAGGGCATGGAAGCACAGTTGCCAGACAAGGTGAGGAACTCTGGCACAGCAGGCAGAAGATCCAGGGCTATAGCTTGAGTGCACCAGGGACACTTCAATAAAAGGGCTGGCTCAGTGCAGGGGCCACAGCAAAGGGCAGAGCAAGGAGTTCCTATTGCTATCAGAGGATATCAGCTTTTCTCCCTGGCAGACTCCCCAGGCCCTGAGGCAAATGCAGTGCACAGTGACAGCAGATCATGCAGCTCTGTTTCCCCAGCAGTGAAGCTGGCAAGTGCCTGCCCATGCTCCCACCCAATTTTTACTTTTTCATTGCATGGGCAACAGAAGCAGCTGCACTGCAGCACAAACAAGAGCAGAGAAACAAGTCTGGGTTACAAGCAACAAGCTAACCCATGAGGTGTTTCACAGCCTTTCACCAAGGAGGCCTACAGCCCATTCCTGAAGACCCAAACTGCAGGAACAGCATTTTCAATTGAGCTTCGTGATGGGAGAAGAGAGAATTACATGGCAAGACCTGGGAAGAGATTGGCCACCAGTGCAGGATCTGAGGGCAGTCAGCACAGCTCCATCTGATCTTAGGCAGACTAGCCTTTAGTAGAAAAATAAAAGTGGAGGATTTGGAGTGAGTGAAACAAGTGTAAAATATCAACACACACCAAGGAGACAAGAACTACCCAATTAGTTCAAAACACATAATTTCTTAGTCCACCTTCTGTTCTTGATACTATTTACTGAAACACAGCTGCAATCGGCAGAGAAGGTTCCCAGATTTGTCCTTCAGTATGTGCTGAGGACTCTTCCATGTCCTGACAGGGCTGGGAAAAATTCTTCTGAAGCCACTGCAAAACCCTCACTCCATACAGCAATCTCTCAGGGCTCAGGAGTGGAGAAGAAACAGAGACTCAAGGTGAGAAGCTGCCAAATACTCCCAGACTCGATGCATGGCAGGAACTTGGGAAATGTCAAGGAGTGGCACCCAGCCAGGCTGGTAGAGCAGCCAAAGCCCCCAACCTGTGTCAGTGATCTGAGATCTCCGCACAGGCGCTGTTATGTGGGGATGGTGACATTTGTCCCCTCAGCTCCTCCTTGAAATGTGACCCCTGCTGTGCTGAGAAGGACCCCTCGACTGAGGTGTGGGAGGGGGCAACTTTACCTAACACAGAACAACTGTAGCAAGAGAGCAACAAAAAGACAGGCAAACACTACTATCTGGGTACAAACAGTAAGAATTGTGGAAATATTATTCTATAAAACTATAACAAGGTCAACAATCAAGTGTAAATTCCCCCAAACTATCCGGGAGTCACTAGATGTCATCTGCCCATTCAGTGAGGAGAACACCACAATAAGACAGACAAGGTCAGGGTGTCATGTAGGCAGGGTTTTGATGCATAGCTGTGGGGCTGAACTCTGCCTCCCACAAGACATCCACAGCCCAGCTGCCCAGAGGCTGGCACAGTGCCACAGGGCTTCCCCACACCTTCACTCCTCACTCCCTGATCAAACCCTGGAGGCATTCAGGAAATACTCCAGGCTTGTCTCAACTCAGCTCTGCCTTTCATCTTTCAGACCCAACAGCTCCTTTTTACAGCAGAGGAGCAGCCAAGCCAAGACCCCATTGAAAGGATGGACAGCCAAGATGTCCCATCGCCCCAGTTGGGCCTGGTCGATCCCAGCTCCATCCTAAAGCTCCAGGTACCGTTGGAGAGGCTCCCTGAGGCCGTGGGTGGCTGGGGAGCCAGCCCTTCTCCCTGCCGCTCGCCCGGGGAACGCGCTGTGTGCCTCATTTCTCCAAGTGAAACACTTTGGCGCCGAAGGTGCCACCAGGATGCTCTATCCCGGCACCGGAGCGCCGCCCCGGCCGCCAGGCCCAGCATGCCTCGCCACAGAGCGCTCCCGAACGGCCCCCAGCCCCACGGGGGCAAGAGCACGGCGAGCCCCGGAGCAGGCCCGGGCGGGAGCGAGGGGCCGCCGCGGGGCCCGGGCACGGCTGTGGGGCGGAGGGGCCGGGGAGGCAGCGCGGGGGGACAACGGCCCTACGCCGCAGTGGGGGAACTCTGAGGTGCAGCCCGGGAGACACACGGGGGCCAAGCCCCGCTGCGCAGGCCGGCACGCCGCCATACTCACCGCCCGCCCGGGCCCGCCGCCGCCGTTACCATGGGCAGCGGGCGGGCCCACGTGACTACAGCTCCCGGCGGCCTCCGCGCCGGGGGCGGCGCTGCCCCCTGGCGGCGCGGCGGAGCCCGGCGCCGGGAGCCGAGGGAAACGCGCGGTTACGGGAGGAACGGGCCGGTCTCCAGGGCCGGCTTCCCGCGGGGAGCACCCCGGGTAAACACGGCCGCGTAGAGTCCCTCTCAGGCAGCAAGGAAGGTCCGGCTGGAGCCTGAGGAGGGTGACGGAAGCGTCCGCGGCGTCCCGGGATGCCGGGCGTCACAGCTGGCCGGGCAGGGCGGCGAGGCGGCGGAGGAGCAGCTCGCACTGGCGGCGGAGGAGCGGCTCGCCGTGCCGGGCACCAGGCGACCGGGGACCGACAGCGGCCACCGCGGCCAGCCTCTCGGCGGCTTTGAGGGACAGCAGGACCTGCGCAGCCAAGAGAGGGACAGGAGTCACCCGCCAGCCTGGCCCGTGTCCCCGCAGCTCCATCAGGCCCCCGAGGAGCGGAGCGGAGCTCCCGCGCAGTACCTGCTGCACGCCGGCGTGCTGGCTGAGGGCTCGCAGCGCCTGCAGCGCTCCCTCCCGCACGGCCACGCACGGGTCGCGGCAGGCCAGCTGCAGCAGCAGGTCGGGGGCCCCGCTCCGGACCAGCAGGGCCCGCAGCTCCTCGCCGCGCTGGCCCAGGTTGCTCAGGGCCAGGGCCGCGTTGCAGCACGTCTGGGCCCGCGAGTCGCTCAGCAGCCGGGTGAGCGCGGGCACGGCCCTGCCCAGCGTTCCTGCCGGGCAAGACGCGTGGCAGGCGGCGTTGCCCACGGCGAAGGCGGCTGCCCTGCGCACGCAGCTCTCCGGGTCCCACAGGCACTCCAGCAGCCGCTCCAGCCAAGCCGGCTGGCTCTGCAGCGCTGGGGAGAAGCTGTGGCGGAGCAGGTTGCCCAGCAAGTTGCACGTTCTGGCCCGTATCAGGTGCTGCTTGTGGCTGAGCAGGTAGATCAGTGGCTGGTCAGGCACATCTGAGTCCCTCAGGATCCTCTGGAGAAAGGGCAGGTGCTCTGAAGAGACCCGGGCCATGTGGGTCAGCAGAGACAGGAGGTCACTTGTGAGCATGACATTGTCTGAGGACAAGACAGACTTCAAGAAGGCAACAATGTGCTCCGAGGCAGCAGCTTCCCTCACCACTTGGTCTATGACCTGTGTATCAGCCACCACAAACTGGCACAAGAGGCCCATGGGGAGCTCAGTGAACGAGAAGGGCAGATGGTGAGCGCAGACCTAGGGCAGAAGGACAGACAGCACTGCTGAGTGCACTGCACTCACACGTGAGCCAAACCAAGCAGCAGCTGAAGGCAGCCAGCAGGTCAGCGCAAGCTTAGCAGCCAGTCAAGCTTCTCCAAGGGCTGCATAGCACCCAAATGACATCCTTATGTGGGCTGCCAACATGACATGAAGTGGTGCCACGCATTGGGGACTGCAATGTAGGGAGGGGTCACCACAGTACTGGGAGAAGGAGGGACACGGGGCCAAGAGAGTACCTGCAGCAGCTGGGCAGGGATCTGGGTATCTCTCACAGCCTCCATGATCAGTGCTAAGGTGTCTTTATCCACATCCAGGGCGAAAGGGAAAGAGAGGAGCTGGCACACCTGGATGACCATATCTGGGACAACCTCAGGGTCCCCATCCTTTCCTGCTTTCCTGAATTTGTGAAAGAGAGAGAGCTTAATACAGAGACGATCAGAAAAACCTTAGGGCAAGGGGCAAAGGGCATTCCCTGTGTCATGCACTAAGGAGAGGCTCTGCAAGTGCAAGCCCAGGAACTTCTCAGGCCTTGGTGTGCTCATATCATGCCCCATTCAGCAGCTGAGCTCTGCCCACTTCAGCCCTTGCCACACTCACATCTGTGCCATGCATGCCAAGAAGCCAGGGGACAGCAGTCTCTTCAGTGTCACCAAGAGGACACCATGGGACTGGGTGAGCTGAGACAGACACTGGTGGGACTCACGAGTGAAGATGCTGAGGGCCAGGCTGAGGAATAACAAGGTTCCTGCAGGGAAAACAGCAGGCAGAAGGGCAAAGCTAGAGAAGGCTGTAAAGTTCCTTCACTTCTGTCTGTGCTACCCCAAGGCTGCTCCGGAGTGGATTCTGTGTTTTCCTGCCCAAAATTGGAAAATCTCCATCCAGGTGGTCACACCTGCCAGAGTGGACATTCCCTGCAGCACATCCTTTTTTGTTCCTCCACAGCCAGCTCAGCTGAGCTGCTGCCAACTGGGCACAGTATGGGCCAGCCCAGCCCTCTCCCCCAGAAGACACTGCAATCCTCAAAAAAAAACCACCTGAGTCCTCTGGCCTCAGGGAACAGATGTGGAGAGGGACAGACATGGAAGGATGTGAAGCAGGGTCCAGGGCAGATGTCCTGTTGTCCCACAGCTCCTACCTTGAGGGGAGAGGAGGTTCCAGTCTGGCTCTGCCATGGGGTGACCAGCACCTGGGGGTGGATCTTCCTCCAGTGCTGCACTGTTGGTGCCCACATGAAGCACCACAGCAACACAATGCCAGACCAGGCTCCATAGCTCAGAGGAAGCAAAGCCCTGCTCCAAGACCACATCCTCCTAGAGACAGAGAGTCAGATGTCAGAAGCCTTCAAGGTCCTCCAAGGCTCCCCAGGGTTCTGATACATGGCTCTGCCAGTCCCATGGTCCTCTGAAGGTCAGGGGTAGACACCCATGGGCCAGGAGTCCTGCTGCACCTTTCAGTAGTGTCAGTCCCTGGGCGCCTCTGCCCTCCTTCACTCCTGTGTGCCCATGGATCACCTGTCCCCACCCACCACTCCCATCAGCCCTGCAGGGACACAAGGTGACTTTCATGGGGTTGTGCAGCCAAAATAGCACAGTTCTTGATTTCCCTCAGCCTCATTACCAGTGTGCATGCAGGGACATTTTCTTGCCACCACACCTTTGGCAGGGAGCAGGCAAAGGAGATGGCTAGACTGGTACCTGTTCAAGGAGTTTCAGCAGGAGGAAAAAGAGCCCATCATAGAGACCAGCACCCATTGGCAGGGGGAGCTGCAGCTGTAAGAGTGGGAGACAGTCTGAAGCTGGGTGCTGGCCTTGAGGGCAGCAGCATCACCCTTGCACCCTTCTGAGCCCATCTTTGCACACCTCTGCAGTGGGGTATGCATGGGTCCCCAGCTTCTCTGTCCCCATCCCATACCTCAGCAGGTGCAGTCAGTGCATTTGTTACCACTGGTAGGATCTTTTCTCTCTTGAGCTCCAAAGCCACGCCATGCTGACTGAGCTGTGCCAGGAGAAATGCTGCAGCACCCTGTGGGACAAGGAGAGTTCAGCACCTTTGGGACTTTCCCATCTGCTTGGTCACTATTGACCCTTCATCCCTTGGCCTCGTCCCACCCTGAGTGAGGAACAGTAAGGCCCAAATGGATGCAGGGGTCTGCAAGGCTGCCAGTAGTGGCTCTGGCAGGGGGAGGTGGCTTACCACAAGGGACACAGCAGCAGACTGGGTGATGATATCCACAGCCAGGGTAACCACTTCCTCACACCTGAAATGCAGGGACAAGCAGAGAAGCACTATGTTCCCACATCTTCACATCATGCAGAACAGCAGCACCCAAATCCACACAGCTGGGAAGCAGCCGTGTTTCAGGAGGAGCCCTGGTTCACAGCACCTCTTCATCTGCACTGGGTCATCCTCAGCACATCCCCAGCACCACCCACACTGCCCAGCATTCTGCTGGTATGTCTGGGTCAGAGGGATCAGTGGGAGCAGGTTCCCAGCTCCGGGCAGTGTGTAGGACTGAGTGCTGGTCAGGGCAGGGCATGTTCCTCTCCCACCCGTGAGTGAAAGTGTCTGCTTACCTGGGAGGGGAGACCTGAAGCTGCAGGGTGAGCAGGGCCAGCAGGTACAGAGAGGCTTCACAGGCTGCCTCCTGGGTCACCTCCACCACAGGGACCTACCAAAGGAACAGAAGTCATAGCAGGGGAGAAGGAGGTGTTTCTGTCCCCGGAGGAGAACTGCACTCTTCCGATTAAACTGCCCTGAACTCCTCCCCCCACCCCACAGATTCATCTGACCAATGCTCAGAGGAATGCATCCTGCTTGCCCGCACTCCTGCCCCTCCACCAGGGCTGTGGTCAGTCCTACCTCACCCTTCAAGAGCTGCATGAGGGAACCCCACAGAGGCTGGCTCCTTCCCAGGTGCTGGCACAGCTTTGGGTAGGCATGGCAGCCAGCATAGAGGATCTGCAAGGCAGAGGGGGGAGATGCCACCAGGTCCTGTAGACAGATTCCACCCCATTCCACACATGGGCTCATTTACTCAACAACTGACACCAGGCACACAGGAGCCATTGAGAGCTAAGCTCACAGTTCCCTCTTCGCCATGCTCCTAATTCCAGAGCAAAGGCCCAGGCACCTCTGGGCAGAGCCAGATAAAAGGACTGGGCCATTACCTTCAGGACGTTCAAGGAGCAGCCTGGGTCCTCCAGTCTCCCTAGCAGTCTTGCAAGCTGCTGGCTCTCTCCTTCTATAAGCTTTTCAGCTACTGCATGAGCAACCTGTAGAAATCAGCCTGTTTTGCACTCTGGGCACCTGAAGCACTGCCCAGACTAGAAGAGTTTAATGCTAGCAACAATTTAATGAAAGAAAGCATCTGCTTCCTACATCTTGCCTGTGTCTACTAAGGGATGCCTATCTGTCATGACCTAGCATGGCTTTGATGCACAGTCCCAGAACTGAGATGAGCAAGGTAAGATTCCTCCTCTGCTTCCCTCCTTGTTGACTCAGAGTTAAAGAATCAAATGTAAACTTGTAATTGTTTTCCCTCTTACTGCCCCTTCAATTTCAGATTTCTAGCAGTTCGTATCACTGTAATAAAATAATTCTTCATGTTTTCCCTGCATTGCCTAGTTCTTTACTTAGCCCATCTAACAGTTCAGATCTTAAGTTTAATTCTCTTAATTGATTTAAGAATCCTTACATTTCTAAGGTCAGCTGTTGGCTGGGGAGGTGCAGCCCAAAAATATGAACCCTGCAGCCAATAAAGCCAGAGGATCCCAGCCCTCCACTCTACTGTTGAGAAAGAGATCCTCCTAGAAAGGTCTGCTGCCCCTGGCAAGACCACATCTCTTCACCCTGTACAGAGCTGGTCTGACCTGCTGCTTGGCTTCCCGACAGCTGTTTCTCTCCAGGGGTATGCTGCATGCAGCAGCCAATGCAGCCAGGAAGAGATCTGCCACGCATGGGCTCTGGTCATGGGCTGGCTTGCCTTCCACTGCTGCACCTGCACAGGGACAGAGCTGGGGAGTCATTGTGCTAAAGGTGCTGAGGGACAGCACGGTAGGATTGGATGGCAAGAGAGAAAAAGTCAGGCTTGTGCCATAAGGAGGAAAGAGTGGATTGAGGGAGGGGAGCCCAAGTTAGCAGGGGTCTGGGCAGATAAATTTCAGCCACCTCTTCTGGCCAATAGCACTACAATGGCTGTCAGTGCTCTGGTGGAGCCCGAGGGCAGGAAGGAGAAGAAACCCCAGGAAGAGGTGGCGAGCTGCTACCACTGCTACCTTGAAGAGCAGGCTGCTCTGAGATGGATCCTTGAAGGAGTCTGTTCAGCAGGGGCTGATGCTCCTCTTGCAGCCTGGTGTAGAAGTGTGCAGAGATAGAAGGGTCTGCTGTGTCCAGTCTCTCACAGAGCTGGGTGAAGCACTGGGGAAGACACAGGCATTGCCATCACTGCAGACTGAGTTTGAGATGAAAGAAAAGGACAGCACAGGAGGAAGCTGTGGGAGGACAGCAGAGATGGAAGAAGGACTCATGCTGGAACTTCAGGGACCTCCAAATGTCTACTCCACATCTGGCTGCATGCTGCTGAAGTCAGGGGTACACATGGAGGCACATGTCCCCCCTCACCTGTATCACAGCCTGGCAGAGCATGCCCAACAGCTATTTTTGCTCTTGCTGACTCTGGTGCTAAAACATGCAGCTCAAAAACAAAGGCTAAAAGATATCAAATGCAAGCCTGTATGCATCTCCTGCCTGAGCCACATGTGACTCATACTCCCATGCTGAGAACCCGCTGTGCCCACCCAGCACAGTCCCAGCAGCAGAACTCTTGACAGCAGAGCTAGGGGCACATCTGGTGAAGTGACACTTTTTGTGCCAGAGTGTGTACAAGGAGCTGCACCTGCCACCAGCTCAGCCAGTAAAGCCACGCCAGAATAGTAAGGCCAGCAAAGGTGCCCCCTCAGAGACCTTCTTTTTTATGCAATTCCCCACAAAAACCCCAACGAGTGAGACAGCCTGCCCTGACAAGAACTTTTCAGACTCCATAGTTAGGAGCAGGGTCCTCAGGCTGCATTCCCCAACAAACACAGACAATCCTATAGCTTCTGTCCCTGGGGACAGAGGGTGTGGAGGAGGGAGATGGGGACACCCTTACCAGGAGGCTTTGCTGGCAGAGTCTCATCTCACTGTCAACTGGCACAGCCAGCAGCTCTGGCAGCAGGGCCAGGAAGCAGTCAGCACTCTCCTGAACGGCCTGCAGGCTGGGGGGACAGCAGGGACAGATGAGTGCAGAGAAATGTGGCCCCTTGCTGTGAGGACAGGCCCACATGGCCCTGGCTAATGGAGCAGGCAGCACACACTCACTGTGAGCTGCTGTCAGCAGGCAGCACAACTGGGCTTGTCAACTGTGCCTTTCCTTCAGTTAATCCCATTCAAGGAAAGTGCTCCTCTGTGAGCACAGCAATATGGCATGAAGCACTTAGACCATGATGCTCCCCACAGAGACAACTCCAGCTGCAGAGTATGAACACCACCCTTCCACCTACTGCTGGGTCCCCAAAGTGACCACACGAGACCTCAGGGAACAGAAGGCTTTCCCTACCTGTCCTTCTGCCCACTCTCCTCCAGGCTACATTCACTGCTGAAATAAACTCTGGTCACCATGAGGAGGTCTGTCAGCACAGCGATACACCAGGGCTGCTGCAGAATCCAGAAAGAAACCACAAATGGGGATTGTCTGCTGGCCATCCCCAAACCACTACGACAGAACCTTCCCTACCAGAACCTCCCCCTTTCTCAAGGGTGCCTGGAAGAGGAACCTGTGAGCCAGATCCAGCAGGACAGCAGGGCCTCCTCAGCACCAGCACTCTGCAGGGCTGGAAGGTGCCCATATTTCCCTGGGGTTCTACACCCACCTGCTTGGTGACACCACTTTCCAGGATCTGCTTGGCTAGACACAGCAGGGACAGAGGCACATTCAGCTCTTGGCAGAAGTAGTCCAGCAGCTCAGCATCACACTGGGTAGACAGGAGGTTGCCAATAACACGAAGCACAGAACGAAGATGGGAGGCTCCCTCCAGCATCCCTTCTAGCACCTGGACACAGAGAAGCCAGAAGAGCTTACAATGAGCAGCAGTTTTGGTGTCTCCACCAGCCATGGGGCAGCCCTTCAACTCATTCAGGCAGGGAACAGCAGAGGAGCAGATGGCAAGCCAAGACAGCTCCAAGACAAGTGCACAAGACAGCTCCAACTCCCAGAGAAACAGACAATCTTTTTGCTAGCTGGACTGAGGATTCTCCACGTTTCCAACCTAATCCTGACGAAGAAGGCAGCATCCAAGTCTCCAGTGTTAGTTGCCTGGGCCAGCCATCCCTTACCTGCTGAGCAGAGTCAGCCAGGCGGTCCTGGACACGGTGCTGGAAAGCCGGGTCCCTCAGGAGGCTCAGAGGCATGCTCAGCCGCATGGCTGAGGGCTCAGTGTCCTCAGTCAGGTGCTGCCACTCCTCATCACTCTCCAGCTCCTAGCCACAGAAGAGAGAGGACTGCTGCCACAGAGCCTGCCAGTCCCAGGGTCTCTGTACCAGCCCCTGGCAGCTGGGCCCTGCTGTCCTCACTGAAGACACAATCTTACCTCAGCCTCCAGGTCCATGGCCTCAGTGCTGTGCCTGCTGCAGGGCTCTGCCCTGCCAGCACCAGGCTGTGGAGTGGAACCTGCTCCAAGTAACTCCCACTCATAGTCTTGAGAGAGGCTGTGCTGCCTGGTCAAGGAAAGAGTACAGTCAGTGAAAGACCTTTCCTTTCCCTCTTCCTCCTGCCCCAGCCTCTGCCTCCCTCACCCTGGCATGGGAGGAGACTCCTCAAACTCCCACTCTGCTCTGCTGCTCTTTCCTTGCAGGAGATACGGATTCTTCTCATTGGAGGCAGCCAATGGCTCCCCATTCTCAGGGTTTGCCTTCCCTGATGCTGCTCTGGGTCTATGTGTGGGATGTCCATTGACAGAATCCTTCATAGATGTATCACCTGCCTTCAGGTGCCCCTGGTGATGGCAGAGAAGTTTGGTCAGGACGGGGTTACTCAGTCAAATGAGTCCCCTAGACTCCAGCACCATAAGCACCCCCCATCCTGCCCTGTGTGTTGCTGACACCCAAGCCTGACCCGTGTACTCCTGTGTTTTCCCCCAGGGTCCACTTCAGTGTTCTTCCTTTGCCTTGACTGTGAGACATTGACAAAGGAAACTCAGACTTTTCTCCACCTTTTTCTGTGTCTCTTCAACCATCTTCTGCTGGGCCTTTCTCAAGATCCTGGACGAGCTGCTCCTGGGGACCATGGAATGCACTTGCTGCTCCTTCAGGGCCTGCAGCTCTGGAGACAGCTTGATGGTGAAGGGGTTTGAAATCCCATGCTCTTCTGTGTCATCAATTACTGGGGAGGCAAGAGCAGAACTTCAGCAGCAGCTCTCTCTTGGCACTCAGAGAGCGTGACCTCTCTTGAGCTCCCAGGAGAATCCTAAGGAACCCAGAGCAAGACCAGGAGCAGGAGCTAGGAGTCAGTGCTTGGAAAAAAGCTGAGAGGAGAGAGGCATAGACCAGGATAGTAAAAATAGCAGGGCAGGGAGGTCCTCCCAGTCTCCAGACAGTAGCAGAAGGAAACAGACCTGGACAGTTTTGGGAAAGGAGTAAGTACTCACCAGTAACCCGTCCAGCAATGAAGGGGTGGCAAAGGAGCTCTGGCCATGACAGGCGCTCGTGGGGGTCCTTCATTAGTAATCCCTGAAGGAAGCTCTGCAGAGCAGCGAGCAGCAGGATCACTGACACATGTTCAGCACCCACCATTGAGCAGAGTGTACCCACCAGTCTCCCTCACTGAGGGCATCCATGAGGCCTGCCTGTCCTGCCTAGCTCTGGAAAGGAGTAGCTCTAGTGCTTAGGGCAGATGGCAAGACATTTCCCTGCGCAACCTAATAAATCACTCCTCTGCTGTTGGACCCAGTTTCCCAGCTTATGGACAACAGACATGTGATAACAGTGATAAGGATTCCCCTTCCAGGAGGTCCAGCTCTCATTGCTTTTCTGTGTTCTGAAGTCCCTGCTAGGGGACAGAAAAGCTAAGTGACCCACCAGGGCAGCAGGGCAGCAGATGAGGCCAAAACAGCATTAACAGGTCTCACACTGCAGACAGGGCCTCAGCCCTTACCTTGAACACTTCACTCATGGTCATGGGCCATTTGACAGGGTCCTTGATGATGAGGCTGACAAGCTGGAAGATGCTGTTGGTATAGAAGGGAGGAGTGCCCACAAACAGCTCGTACAGGATGCAGCCCACAGACCACAGGTCTGCTGTGTGGTCATATGGCCGTTCTTCCACCAGCTCAGGGGACATGTACAGCGGGGTGCCCTTGATGGACGTCAGCACCATGGTGTGGATGCTCATGGCACGGGCAAACCTGCTCAGAGCAAAGCACAGATCTCAAGTTGAGGCTGAAACACCTGTTGCAGCTCTCAGGGAGTTCTCTATGAGTTTATCAATACTTCTTCCCTCTGGAGGACAAATCTCCCCTCTCTGCTCAACCTCTAAATATGCACAGAATCCAGGCCCCCTTCTGCACTCCCCCACTCCTCCTCTACAGCATCCAGGAAACCCCCTGGCTGCTCCAAGGCCCAATGTTCCCCTCGAGCTGGCCCCCAGCACTCACCCAAAGTCACAGAGCTTCACAACGCCATCTTTGCCCAGCAGGATGTTCTGGGGTTTCATGTCACGGTGCAGGATGCGGTGGGAGTGCAGGTAGTAGAGAGCAGAGATGAGCTGGGCAGCTATGGTCTGGACCTGCCGGAGACACAGACGCCTCACCCTGTGTCCCCTGGTGCCACCTGCTGGCACAGCCACGGGGGCTAGGTCCCTTACAGCCTGGCTGCCACACTACTGCTGCTTCTGTCCTGTTTGGGGCAGGGACCAACCCCAGCTGTGGGCCAGCAGTTTCTCAGAGTGGGCCAACAGCCAAGGCAGCCTAGTGCTGTGGCCCTTGTAGAGGGAACAGAGAAACTGAGGTCTCTGCAGGACCCCACTGTCCCACAATGCCAGGCCCCCTCTCCATCCTTTTCAGAAGTTCTGCCAGGTAAAGTCCCAGAGGCATCCTCACCCTCCTGACATCTCCTGGCTCACAGCTGAGACCCTCTGCCTGCAGGCACACAAATCCTGTTTTCTCTAGCCTGCAGCAAACACTGCATGACCACTACAGTGACAGACACCTGGCTCTCAGGCAAATTCCCATCATCCTCCAGGATCTGGAAGAGCTCTCCCTCTGCGTAGTCAGTCACCACCACCACCTGGAGGGAAGAGCAACATGGTGAGATCAGGCCCTGGGGACCAGGACAGAGCAGGGTAAGAAATTTGAGCGGGGTGTTGGGGTGCCATCATGCAAAGTCCATCAGCTTGGGCTGGGACTTGAAATGGAAGAGAGCTCCCATAGCTGCACTGCAGCAAGGACCTGGCACTTGGCAGAGGTCTTGTAGCTGTCTATATCTCAGACAGCCATCAAAAACAAGAGAAGAGGGAAGACAGGACAAAGCCAGAATGGTACTGCCAAGCCCAGTGGGTAGAATCACTCCCTTGAGCTTGTTTTGAATCTGCTGTCCAATGACTTTATTTCATTTTCCCACGTGCCACAGAACAGTCTTCAATCCACTCTTATCATATTATATCCATGAGAGTTTAAATCAGTGAAAAGCCAGTCTCTGAAGAGACTGATGAGTGAAGAGTGACCTGCATCCTGTGATCTCAAACCACTCCTCCTGCATCACACAGCCCCTGGTCAGCTCTTTCACCTCTGCATATGACCTAGTGCAGCCCACACAGGTGTTGGATCCCCACACAGCACATACTAAAGGGCTCTGAAAAACCAGACCCTGGGACAAAGTCACCAGCATCTCCTGAGAAAGATGTCCCAACAACAGCAGGGGACAGGCCTTGCTCCCCTGCCCCAGTCAAGCAAAAGCCTTTGCCTGGAGTAATCCCCTTCACCTCCTTAGCAGTCTCAAAGCTGTCAAGCATCTGGATGATGTTGGGGTGATGCAGGTCTCTCACAATCTCAATTTCCCGCTGCAGGTTCTTCAGCTCCTTCTCAGACCGCCCCACCTTGGGGATGAACTTCAAGGCCACCACCTTCCAAAGCAGGAAAAGCTGGGATCAGACCAGACTCCTGGTCAGACCCACCCTGGCAAAGGCTGCTTTTAACCCAAACAGGGTTCCAGCTGAACACAGACAATAGAACAAGACACTTGTTCACTGGGCCCCCTGGACATAGGGCTCTCCCAGGCCCTTGTACATCAGTACTGGTGCTCACACTTCTTTTCACACAGGCATTTAAAGCAAAGAAATGTAATCAGTGAACACAGATAAATGAGGACTTCAGAAACATGGGACAGGACCTCGAGATGCTGGTGAACAGCAGGCAGAACATGAGCCAGCAGTGTGCCCTGGAAATGAGGAGCACTAGCAGCACCCTGGGCTGTATCAACAGGCAGGAACTGCAGTGAAGTGATTACTGACCTTTATTTCTAATCTTGTGCACCACGTTGGGAATATTGTGGCCAGGTTTTTGGCCCAGAAAGACATCAATAGGCTGTAATGGGTATAGCAGAGAGACCCATGATGGTGAGGGGACTGAAGCATGTGGGAGGACCACAAGGGGATTACAAATTGAAACAGAGGGAGGTTCAACTTGATAAGAGGAAAACATTCATCCTAGTAATAGTCAGGCTCTAGCTACAGGGTGTTTGTCTTGGGAGTTTCAGAGGATTTAGTGCTGGCTCTGCTTTGAGGTCTTGAGGTCACTCCTGATGTCCCTTGAATCCAGATGACTTAGCGCCAGCTGGAGCTGGTCAGGAACAGAAAATCGAATGTATGCCGAGTCCCAAACCCCTGGCAGAGCCTTGGAACCCAAGAGGCACCAGAAACACCCCGGCCCCACACAGCAGAGCCCCAGCCCTCTCCCCTCACCTGGGCGCTGTGCTTCCGGCGCCCCTTGTACACGCGCCCGAAGGACCCTTCGCCGATCACTTCCAGGACGTGGTAGTTCTCCATGGCTCGGGTCGGGGCCGCCGAGCTGCCGAGGCAAAGAGGCCAGTGAGGAGCAGAGTGTCCCCTCCCGCGGGGCTGCACCCGGCCCCGCCCGCCCCAGGCTTCGTTGCTGCCCACCGGCTCGAAGGCAGGCCGAGCCCGGGCCCTGGAGGCAGCGGTGCCGCTGCGGGCCGAGCCGGGCCGAGCCGAGCCGGGCCGAGCCGAGCCGAGCCCCGCCGCGCTCCGCTCCCGCCCGGCGCCGCCGCCGCGGCGTCTCCTGGCAACGGCTCCCCCTTCCGCTTCCGGGCCGAGCGGGGACATGGCGGCGGCCGCGGAGGAAGCGGAGGCGACGGACTGGTAACAGCCCCCGTACCCTGCCCGCTCCCCGCACCCCTCCCGCTCCCCGCACCCCTGCTGTCCCGCAGCCCCGGCCCGCCGGAGCCGCCTGACCCCCGCGTGGTCGGTTCCCGCAGGGCGCTGCCGCCGGAGGTGGAGGTGCTGGAGTCCATCTACCTGGAGGAGCTGCAGGTGGTGCGGGGCCTGGGCAGGTACGTCCCGCGTGCCCCATCCCCGGCCCGGCCCCGCGCCGCCCTGCTGACGCCGAGTGCCCCTCCTGCAGGTGGGAGCCCTGGGAGATCAGCATCACCCTGCACCCTGCCACGGCCCAGGACCAGGACTCGCAGTACGTGCGCTTCAGCCTGGTGCTCTCCGTGCCCCCGCAGGTAGGCTGCCCGCGGCCCTGCACCTCCGGGCCCCGCGCCTCTCCACCTTCCGTGGTGTGCTTTGGGTGTTTCTCTTTTATCCTAGTATCCTGATAAAGCTCCGGAGATCTCCATCAGGAATCCGCGGGGGCTGTCAGATGAGCAAATTCAAAAGTGAGTGCCAGGAGGGTGGCGAGTGGCAATCCTTTCCTCCAGAGATCCAGGAGGCAGAACTGATGGACAAGCCTTCTGTAATTCACATGACTTCCCATGTCTGCTTACGAAATGAGTTCAAGTCCCTAAATCACCTAGTCCCAAATCTCTCCAGAGCCACAGGTGCCGAATTTGACACAGAGGGGTCCATCTTGTGGTTATCCTCCTGTGGTTCCCCTGAAATGTTCTTTGGATCCCTGGGGCCTTGGAAATTGCTGGTCCTGCCCTGACAAAGGTGGGACTGATCCAAGTCCTTGGGCAGCCCATTGTTGCCTTTGTGCTTTGGTCCTTGGCACAGTGGAATGTGTGCAGAGACCTTGGTGCCTGCCAGCAGTATGAGAGGACGTGGCTCCCAGCAGACCTGCTCAGGGGCTGCTGTCAGATAAACAAAGCCTGGGATTCACCAAAACCAAAGGGTGCTGGCTGAGCTCAAGCTGAGGCCATCAGCAAACCTGCTCCTGCAAGTCCTCTCATAACAAAGGCTTCCTGTGCACTGGCTTGTGGGGAGCCAGGACAGCACGTGAATATGTGTGTGCATGTGTGCCCATCCTGTGCTCCAAGGAAAGCCTGAAGGCCAGCGCTGTCTTTTTTCCATGCAGGATGGCAGGTATGTGGGACAGTGAAAAGGTGTAGCTAATTTTGTGTTAAGGATTTCTGCTGCTTTGCTGTAGGATTTCCCAGACCCTGAGAAGTGTTGCTGAAGCCAGGCTGGGGACAGAGGTGCTCTATGAACTGATCGAGGTGAGAGTCAGGAGATTGGGTGTGACCAGCCACAGACACTGATCCCTGACTGCCCAAGGGGCGGGGCATCCCTGGGCCCATGGGCAGGCCAGTGAGTAAAACATTTGCTTTAATGCTTACAGAAGGGAAAAGAGATCCTCACTGACAACAATATTCCTCAAGGACAGTGTGTAATCTGCCTCTATGGATTCCAGGTAGGCATGTGTCTCCTGACCCCACAAACTGAGTGGGAAGTGGGGCAAGAGAACAGGAAGTCTGACACTGGGAAATCAGCTTGGGACCAAGATAGACCCCAACAGCCCCCTGCCTCCCATTCTGCACAGGGCCCTTCCTAGTGCAATACATGCTGCTCTTCCCATCAGCTTCTAGATAATCTTCTACAGAAAATGGCAGTGGGAGGTGCTGGAGCATCTCCAAAAAAGTGTAGGCTCTGGGGCCAGTTGATGGTGCATTTCAGCTTCCCTGTGCTGGCTACACCTCACCTGGAGTTCAGCATACAGGTGGTCAGGAAGTACTAGAACATACCCATGCGGGTGCTGAGGTCTGTGGGGACAGGGGAGCAGGCCTTACTGGGGCTGCAAGGAAAGTCAACACCTGCCTAGGAAGGAGAACACGCCAGGTGAGAAGATTGCTGATTACACATGCAGAGAAATCAGTCATAAAATCTTTGCATCTTGACATTAGGAGTGTTTCTAACATTTGAAACAAGAAGCAGCATCCCAGTAACTGCTGAGGGAGTGGAGCTGCAGCCCAGCAGATTATGTTGGGTGGCTCTGCTAGCACTAGTTCCCCATGGATACCACTGACTTGGAAGTGAAAACCCAGCTCAGCTGGGTGGTTACACAACTCTTTGCTTAGAAGGCCTTCAAAGATGCCCTTTTCTCATGACAGGAGAAAGAAGCCTTCACAAAGACCCAGTGCTACCACTACTTCCACTCCCACTGTCTGGCCCGCTATGCCCAGCACATGGAGGAGGAGATCCTCATGCAGCAGGAGGAGAGAGAGCAGCACCTTGCACCATCCCCCAGACAGGTACTGGGCCTCCTTCCTTGGCCCCCTGCACAGACCCTTGTAACATCTGTATCACCCTCTTTGGCACACGGAGCCTGTGCTGAGAATCAACAGAGATTAGACTGAGTTATCTCCAAGGGCCCTTTCTGACTGAACAAGTTGGTTTATTGGATCTCTGGGTCAGTGCCTGCTCTGTGAGGGGGTAAGGGAGTTGCATTTTTAGACTTCTGGAACCACAGAAGTTAGAAAAAAGGGCTCCTTCCCTAGTCCTTGAACTGTGGGGGATCACCTGTGTTTTAGGGTGACAAAACCTGCCTAGCACATGTTGGAACAGTTGTCAGCTGCAGAGCAAACAGCACAGCTGAGCATGGAACAAATCAAAGGCTCCTTCCTACAAGCCCTTTCAAAGAGGTGCTGCCTTGATGACACACTCCACTTTGGAGCAGAAAAGAATACATCCTAGGTTGTAGGCTGAAGCCATAAGTGTTGACAGGGGTGCTTTGTAAAGCAGTCAGCTGGGGCACAAATCCCAGCATGCCTCATGTGGAAACACCTTCCACAGAAGTTGTTGAGACACCAGGCTGCTTTCATGCTGCTGGAACCCCTCTGGGCTCCCTTACCTTGGCAGAAGAGTGAGGAAGACAACCCTGTTCCACTTCGAGGGTGGGGTTATGGGGCAGTGTGTGAGCTGTATTACAGACAGGGTTTGCTATCCTCTCTTGCCTCCCCACAGGAAGTTGGAGTGCAGTGCCCTGTCTGCAGGGAGACCCTGGTCTATGACCTCTGTGCTCTGAAGGCAGCGCCGCCCCCGCAGCACCCTCTGGTAAGAGATGGGGCTCACCTGCCCAGCTGTGCCTCCTCACTGGGCAGCTTCAACTGGGACATTGTAAAGCATGCACACTCTATCTCAGGTCCTCCTAGATTTCCCATTCCAAGGGCAGTTCATAGAGCAGGTTCAGTTTGATAGCCTTGAGTTGAGCAGATGTGCTGAGAGATGATTCTGCCATGGGGAACATCCCTGCACTCACTGGGATACAGTCAGGTCAGGACAGTGACCTGATGGTAGCTGCTGTGCATCCTGCCCCACAGCAGGATGGCCCAAGGCAGTCACTGCAGAAACAGTGGGTCCTGGATGCTTGGCTTCTGTCCAGGGATTTCCCATGCATCTGTAGGCCTGGTCAGTGTGGCAGAAGGAAGCGGGTTGCCTGGCACTGTGCAAAGAAGGGTTTGGGGAGCAGCTCCCAGCCCTGCCACTGCCTATCCATGCTAGGTGTTAAGAGAGCCCTCACCCTGCCTTGTTTCTTCTGCTCAGGAGCCATACAGGCCAGATGCCAAGGTGCTGCAGCACCAGGAAGAGCTGCGCCTGATTTTCAAGAGACAGCAAGAGAAAGGAGGAATCATCGACCCCAAGGCAGAGAGGAACCGATATTTCATCAGCCTGCAGGCGGTATGGCACTGGGAGCAGAGAGCTTCTGAGGGGGCTCTGGGCTGCAGGACCAAGCACTGTCATCTGCTGTGGGACACCCCTGTCCTTTTCTTAACCAGTGGCTTTCTTCTTTCAGCCTCCAGCTGCTGTGGATCCAGGCCAAGCAGGCACTGCCTCTGAGCTGTCGGTGAGTGCCCGTGCTGCGGACGTGCCCCAGCCGCCCAGCCAGGCCTCAGCTCCCGAGCCAGCTGGGGCATCAGAGCCCAGGGTGGCACCCGGGCAGCCTGAGAGGTGTTCTGTGCCCAGAGAGCAACTGAGCAAGAGGGAGAGGCACAGAGGGGAGAGGCCTGGCTCCAGAGGCCGGGGCAGGCAGCTGTGCAGCGGCTTGCAGGAACCAGGAGAGGAGGCCTGTCATCCACTCCACGGCTCCAGGGGGCCCAGGGTCTGCAGCCAGAGAGCAGAGCGTAGACCTGCTGGACGGCACAGCCAGGAGTTTTCAAAGCCTCCCAGTAGAAGCAGGGCTGCTCCCTTGGCTGAAAGAAGGGAGCTGTGCCGTGAAGATCCCTCACCAGCAACAGAAACTGTGGACTTGAAAGAGGAGCACCACGACGTGGAGAAATGGAGCACAGAGGAGGGGACTGAGGCCCGGGGCAGGAAAAAGGAGAACCTGATGTTCAACCGCAGTGACCACAAAGCTGCTCCCAACTGGCAGGGCCACCACAGGCCCTGGGATTGTGGAAGGTGGGAGAGGTCCAGAGTTCAGGAGCGTGGTTCCTACCCCAGAGCACCAAGAGGGCGAGGGGTGTTCAGGCCCAGTGGACATCGAGAAGCCCATCTTGAGAAGGAGAGTGGCTCCTAGCAGTAATGATGAGGGGCTGGGCTGGGGGAAAAAAGGGCTGTCTCTGTAGAGAACAATGAAGGCTCTGATGAAGCAGTAGCAAGCAGGTACTGTACCCCCTGGAAGGGAGGAGGCAGATGGCACATGGGACAGCTTGGGACAAGCAGTGTCGCCAGGGTATGTGCAGTGTAAAGCTTCCTAGCATGAGCAGCTGGCTGTTACCAGCACTGGAGAAATGGAACCTTGACAGATTGTATCAGCCTTGGTCTCAGAGGACCCAGAAGACACAGGTAGCTTTGAAGACCTGCAGCCATTTTCCCTATAGGTGAAATGCCAAGAAATGTGCACAGCTACAGAGCAAAGGGTCTGAGCCCAGCATGGTGCTGTGGCAGAGCCAAAGTGTGGCAATACCTTCCCTGGAAGCCAGTGGAGCTGTGGTGGTGCCAAGTGCCAGAGAAGTATTTTGGAGCTCAGCTCCCCTTGCTCTGTCCCCCATTCCTTCTCAGAGCACCTTCTCAGCTACTGGGATTGGCCAGGTAAATCCTTATTACACAGGATATTGCCCAGTCCCAGCCAGGACATCCAAATTAAGCTTAAATCAGGACATTGGCAGGTCACAGCTGTCTGGTGGCTAAGGCTTCACCTTGGCTCCTACTTCTCCAGGAAGCCCATATTTAGCTGGAGCTCCTGTCCTGTCTTTCAGCTGCTTTTGTGCAGGCTGAAGCTGATGGGGGGAACCTCAGAAGAGTACTCTGCTTTGTAACCTGTATGTGTCAGGCCAGGCTGTCTCTTAGCACTTCTGACAACCCAGAAGTGAAGACATGCCCCCAGTATTTTGGATACAGCTTACCCTCCTGTAATCTTTAAGCTGGTATTGCTTAAATGAGGATGTGCTGTTTAAACTAGGTGCAGTTACATCTGCTGCTGCTCTACAGATGTAAATGGTGTCCCGTTTAGAAGCCATGAAGAGTCATCCCAAGCCTCTGAAGTGGGGCAGTGCTATTAAATTAATTCATTGGGTCTTCTCCAGAGCCTGCTCCCTTTGTTTCCTCTGCCCTCTTGCTCCTGTTTGTTGCTTTTTGGAGCAAAGGTGTTGATCCCTGGTATTTCTCAATTCCTTCCCTGTTCCCTACAACCAGGGCTGAGGCAGAGACCTTCCCCTGGCACTTCTGGGTGGCAGGAGGGCTCCCTGCTTTGCCTGGCTTAGTGTAAGCTCTCTGCCTCACCTGACAATACTGATTCCTTCACACTTGTTTGTGCCTTGTCCCCCACCTCTTGTGCCCACACGTGGGTTGTTATTGTCTTCCTCCTTCTGCCAAGTGCAAATATAGCAGTGCTACGATGGACTTACCAGAACTTCATATGAGATCCCCAGGAAACCAACAGCAGTGTGTTGTGCCAGGAGGGATTTGCCAGTGCACACATCTGTCTGGCTGAGCTTTGGCACATGAAAGCTGCACTACCCCTTTCTTGACAGAACTCCTCATCTGCTGCCCTGCTTACTCCATGCCTGGTCTTGACCTGAAGGGGTTGGTTTAACCTGCTGCCCAAGAACCATCTGTGCTTAAATTTCCAATACTCATCTATTTTCAAGCCTAATGTTTTAAAATAGTTCCTTTTTTCTCCCTCCTTGGCCTGAGCCTACACTACCTGTCCTGGGCTGGCTGATCTGAGAGACAGATGTTGTGCCTTCCTGCAGATGAGAGCTGAGCATGCAAGAGAGCCCCAGTTTTCCTTCAGTGCTCCCTCTGTCCTTGTTCAGCTGGTTTCTGGGGGAATGGCCTGCCCATGCTTGGGTGAAAAGGTGCAGACTTTACCTGACATTGGTTCTTCTGTTGCCTCCTGCCTTCACTGGTGAAACTGCTGTGTTCCAAGAAAGGCATTTGATTGTGTCCTGAAAGAAATGTGGAAAATCTTTGCCCCTCACAGCAGCTGAAGCTCCTTGGCTTCCTCTGGTGAGTCAGGATTACTCTCAGCAGAAACGCTGCTGTGCCCTTGGAGCATGGGAATTCAGCCATGGAAATCAGAGTGAGGACTTGGAGAACTTCAATCAAATGCCAGATGTGTTAGTGGGAAGGGATTTTTCCCTGGGAATAGTGCTTTAGTAAGGGCCCTCTCTGACTCACTGCTGTCAGCCTGGAGCAGAGGGCATTTAGCAACAATATGTGGAAATGAATTTGGGATGAACAAACCAACCTCCAGGTCAGAGGGGAGGAAGAGAGCTTGCACGCTGACCTGGGTCCCCTTGCTTGGTGTCCACCTGTGTCACTCACCTACCTCACAAGGCTGTTGTGAGGCTTAACTGGCAAAAGCCCTCAGGCCAGGCAGAAAGGCACTGGCAGCATCTGTAGCATTAACACTATTAAAAGCAAGCAGCGAGAGAAGTTGCGTGTGGTGGCATCGGGTCCCTCTGGCTCCCCCACACTCCCCATCCTCCCAGACTGCTTGGGACATTTGCCAGTCACTCACTGGCCAGTTTTGACCCCCAGCTTTGAGGGAAGAAGCTGGATCTGGGCGGCCAGCCTCTGCAGGATGGCCAAACACAGGGTTTGAGATGCCAACCAGCAGCATCCTGCTCCTTCACTTGCAGAAACATTTGTGAAGTCTGGGGTTGCACTAAAGCAGTGCCTCTTTGCACCAAAATCCATCCAGGTGCCAGTTGACTGTGCTCCTGTGTAGTGCCCTGTGCTCTTGGTCCCACAGGGCAGAGGCAAGAGGAGAGCTAAGCAGTGACCTACAATTTGGGTTTGGCTTGGAATCCACTTCCCCAGCCCAAGCAAGGTGATGCAACCCCCAAAACTGACCACATTAACATAGGACTGGCTCTGAGAAAACTGACTTTCAGGATTCTGAAAGAGGGACTGGAAGGGGAGAGCTCTTGGGAAGATATGCAGTAACTGGCCAAAACCTCTCCTCTGCCCTCATGCAGCTCCAGGGCCCCACATCTCCTTTGGTGGGAAGGACAGTGATGCCCATCTAGGAACAATATCCAAGCAGATCTGTGGCTTGGCATCATAACTCAGCAAGACCAGTGGCACCAGCCTGGAGTCTGAGGGGCAATGAGCTGTCTCTTAGGAGCTGCTTTTTTTCAGAAACGCTCTGGATTTGCAGTACTGGCCTTTCTAGGCCCTGGTCAGGAGGGCTATGGACCAGCAGCTGGATAGAGGGGCAACTAACAGGAAAATGAACCAGAGAGATAAGAGTTGTGTTGTGCAGTTCACAGAGGATATTCACAAACCAGTGAGACCACTGTCCTTTGAAAAAAACAGACACTTTTAGCAGTGTAGAACCCCAATGTCCTGCCCAAAGGAAATGCCCTTCTGGGGCACCTCCAGGCTGACCCACAAGGAAGGGGATTCACACCAGGAGCCTTGGTAGCTTACAGCAATCCCAACATGAGTTACACACTGGTGAGCAGGGCTGGTGCAGTAGCACCCAAGTCTGGGGAGCAGCAAGAGCCAGATTCCCTCTCTTGCTGTGAGGCTGGCTGCTCAGACTCTCCAAAACCAAGGCATAGGAGAGGTAGAGGTGAACTGAGACCTGGCCTGTGCAGGTGGGCAGCTTCATGGCATCCCCAGCATGGTCAAATCTTTGTTCCAGTCCTCTCATTGTCACAAGGGAAAGCTGGCCCCTGTCACAGCAGGCTGGAGCTTATGTTTGAAGTGGCTCCTTCAGGGTCTGTCTTGTAAAGCATGAAGTGGCCTTGCACCTGGGCAGCGCTGATCTGTTTGGAGACTGCCAGCGCCTGCTGCGCGAACCGCTGGGCTGCGGCCGGGGGCTGCTCGGGGTAGAAGCGCTGGAACATGCAGGCGAGCTGCCAGGGGGAGCAGTGGCCCACGAACTGCTTCACATCCACACGGCCAGGACGCACCAGCGCTGGGTCCAGCCTGGCAAGAGACAAAGGGTGGGGCTGGAAAACCTGAGCAAAGCATCTGTTTAGGGTGGGTCCTGCAGGAAGCCCCTGTCATTTCTGCAAAGTGTCATGCACTGTGAGACGGTGAAGGGAGAAAACAGGTTCATCCCTGGGGAGATTGAGGGGAGAAATCAACCCGAAAAGAAAGGAGAGAGCTGGGGAAGGACTGACTCCAAAGGAGGACAAGAATGTCCTGCAAAACAGCCCTGCCCATCTCTGTCCCATGAGCAAACTCTGAACAAACCCCTAGGGCAGCTCGGTCTGTAGTGAATTGAGCAGACCACAGCACAGCAGCTGTCGAGGCACTGTGAGCCCAGGCTGCATCCCACCGACCCAGTGGGCTGCTCATGGGGCCAGTGCTTCACTCACAGCATGGACACAACCCCAAAACTTGCAGCTCCCCACAGGCAGGAAGGTGGTACCACTCCTGAAGGACACAACCATGTTCTGAACACCAAGTAGGCATCTGAGGCTCCAGCAAAAGGGATCCTGATCAGCAATCAAAGGATTTGCATCCCAAGGGAGGATGTGAGAAATCTGAACCCCCAGTCTTCATGCTGGAGGATTCAATAAATAAAGCCCAACAAAAGGGAGCAAGGTTTTCCTGTGCTACCCACCCCGCTCCCTCCCAGGGGCAGCTCTGACCTGTCCACGTAGTTGGTGGTCATGAAGACAATCCTGGCTTCTGTGGAGGCCACACCGTCCAGCGCATTGAGGAGACCACTGAAGGTCAGGCGCCCCATGCCTTGGTACACAGCTGGGTCTGGGAACAGAGGTGTCTGAGACTGTAGCTGTTGGCCTGCACAGGTTCAGGGCCACCTTCCTATCACCTGAGGCTTATGCCAAGCTCCCCACCCACTCCTTGCTTGGAGGCTGACCCTCTGTCTGGCTGGCAGCACATTCACCTCCCCTGCCCACACACACCCATGGGAACACAAAGAAAAAGAGAAGGAAAGCCACCTTCTCCATCATCCTGAAAGTAGCTGGGTAGGAGAAGGACCTTTGCCTGAGGATAAAGGATCCAAATTCCCTTTTACAGCCTAGCCAAAACTGGACAAGTTCCAGCTTGGGCCCTGATGCCTGAGAGACTCCCCCACTCCTAGTTTCTGCTGGTGCAGTTGAGCAGCCCAGAGTGAAAACATTTTTTCAGGTACAGCCACAGAACCTCCCTCCTGCTGCTGGCCCAGGAACAGGGGCAGTGCTCACTCTCAGCAGCAAGGTCCCGGCTGACAAAGGCTGCGTCCACATCCTCCAGCAGGATGATGCTCTGCTGTGGTGCTACACTCAGGAGGTGATTGAGCCGGTCATCAGAGAGGCTGTGGTCACTGAGGCTCAGCAGGCAGATACTGTACTCCAGTTCCCCAGCCAGGGCTGTGCTGGAAAGGACACAAACCACAAGGATAAATCACAGCAGGAAAGCTGGCAGTCAAGGCAAAATCAGATTTCTCCCTTTAGCAGTAAGGGAGAGGGCAGAGGAGTCCTTTCCCAGCAAGGATCAGATCTAAGGAGCAGCCAGAAGGCCCTGTTCAGCCCACCCATACCGTGCAGCACTGTGCAAAGCAAGGGCACAAAGGGCTTGTCACCCTGACCTGTCACAGTGCCAGCAATGCAAACGCTTACAATAGGCACCACATATAAGGCACAGCCCACTCCTGTATTCCAAACCCAAACTCATCCACACCTTCCCATCCAAGACTGCTGTGGCCCAGGGCAGGGAGCTGACAATACTCACATGAAGCTGCTTTTCCCGCATCCAGGAGGACCATAAAGCAGGTAGCCTCTTCTGTAGGGGATCCCTAAGAAGACAGTGTTCTTTTAGGATAACCATCTGGATTGCTCTGTGCTCCCTCCCTCCAAGCTGTGGTGCTGTGCTGAGCACACAAAGAGGATACACCTGGGGAAGGTAAGCAGCAGGGAAAAATTTCTCCACAGCCAGTTCCAGAGAGGACCATGAGCATCCTGCCCCACCCCACCCTGTACAGAGCACACCACACCAGAGCCTTGCCTCTCTCATTGTACCACTTGGAGTTGTTGATGAACTCCTTCACGTCCTGAACCAGCCTCTCTGCCACGCCTTCATCCAGCACCACGGAGCTGAGGGGCCGGCGGCGGCGGGGGAAGCCGAACTGCCGCCACTCCGCTCCCACGGCCGTGTACATGATGGTCTTGCCCTCCTGCTGCTGCAGCGCCAGCTCCCGGGCTGCAGAGAGAGAGAGGGGACAGCTGCCAGGGAGGAGGATCTCCAGGGAGCAGGCTGTTCCCAGCAGCACCCCGCACAGTTCCCCTGCAGACCTTCCTGAAGGATATTGAAGAAGATCTCGCGGTCAGTGCCCAGCGCAGTGAAGGTGACAGACTCCCAGGGGGTCCCTGTGTTCAGGTCCAGCATCTGCGTCTCCCGGCTGCGCTCGATGCGGATCCACTTCCTGCGGTACCTGGGGCAGGGAGACAGGAGGGTGTGCAGTGATCCAGCACCACTCAGCCGTGCCTCAAGAACACTCATCTCATGTACGGAAATCATTTCACACCGCTGAGTACGGGCTGCTCCTGCTACTCGTCATCCCCTGCCCTAACCCCGACCCAGAGAGGAAGCAGGACCCTCTCCACTGCCTCTACACACCCCCCAGTTTGCAAAAGTGAGGCTCAAACCCCAGACTGCTTTCCCCCACCCTCCCTTACCAGATGAAATGATTCCCGAGGCTGGGGACAAAGTCGAACTTGGTGCTGACGCGCCCGCTTTCATGCTGCAGGTATGATGTCTCAACACTGAGGTGCTGTGTGTGCTTGGCGTGGTGGGAGACCCAGTTCAGCAGCCACTGGTAGCTCTTATCCTTGCTGGGCACCTCCAAGGTGATCATATAGTGGCGCCTGAAAGCCACCAGCCCAAACTGGGCCCCCTTACGGGCCGCTGCCAGGACTGTGCCCACCCCAACGAGGCCAAACCCAGCCCCAAAATATGGGTTGTCCTTCAGAGCTAAGACAAAGTCAGAAAGGGGCATTGTGGGAGGTTAGGCAGCTCCTTTCCACAGCATTGTTTCTGCACTCTGCCAACAAACCTGTAAGGAAACACTGAATGGTAGTAAGGAACACAACAGATCACCCACAGTTCCCTACCCTTTATCATGGCCAGGCCTCAAGGTGAAGGGGTGCCTGGCACGTTTGGATTTCCCACATCTGTGCTTATTACCAAGTGTTCCTGCTGGCTGCAGGAACCTTCTCCCTCTCTGCAGGCCAAGCAGGAGGGGGCCAGGAGGCTCCTGAAGAAGCACAGGGGCATCTGTAGCTTCTTCAGTCAAGACATCAAGGCCAGAGTTTTACAGAGTTTTATTACGTGAACAGCCAGAAATCATGAGCACTACAATTACTTAAGGTTTATCGTTTGAAAAGGCTGAAGCACATCCCAGGCTGAGCCAAGAGCCGGGTCTTTGCTGCTGAGAACGGGCACACCTCCGTGTCTAGATTACAGCCGCGTGCTCCGGGGGCCTGAAGCTTCTCCACCTCCCTCCGCAGGTCTGTCCCGTACTGGGATCGAGGGGGAGCCTTCCCGCCAGACGCGCTCTGCTCTCCCAGGCACAGAATCCCACCTCCAGGCGTGACCTTCCTCCTTACCGGGCACAGCGTCCCTTGGGCAGGGTCCCGCAGCCCCCCCTGCAAGAGCCCCACCCTCCCCTGCAAAAGACCCGGATCCACACCGGCCTTTCCCGGCAGCAGAGCCGCAGCCCGGCCGCTTCACGGAGGAGCCCGCGCCGCCCCCGGCCCCGCTGCAGCCCGGCCGCTCACCTGCACCGCGCCGCTTCCGCTGCCGCCCGCGCCGCTTCCGGCCGCACCATCGAGCGGGGCCGGCCGGGCCGGGCAGAGCGGCTGCGCGACAGGCACAAAGGGCGGCGCTCTGTCCGCCCGACACCGCCACCGAGATGTGCCGGGACAGCCCCGGCTGAGGCGGCTCCGGTGACAGCCCTGGGTAAGGGGCGAGAGGCTGGCGACAGCTCGGGGTGAGGAGTGAGCGGCTGGGAGGGCCGGGAACAGCCTGCGGTGAGGGGCTGGGGGTGCCGGGGACAGCCCGGGGTGAGAGGCAGGGGCTGCGGGGAGCCTGGCCCGGCGGGACTCGTGAGGGCACCTGCTGGCTGCGGGCTGGGCATGGCCTGAGGGTGGGCTGGGGGTGCAAACCCTGCGTGTTGGGCTCGGGGAGAACGCACAGGTGCCCTGGCGCCCTTGTGTACCCCGTGACAGAGGGCTTGCCAGCAGCCTGCTTGGGACACAGCAGAAAGGAGCCGGCGTTGAAATACCCTGCCTCCAGACTGGCTGCTCCCCAAAAGCCTCTTGGGCTCTGGGATGTCCCTCGTTTGAAGTGGTTTCTTCTGTTTCAGATTGAGCCCGGCGCCAGGGCAGTGCCCGGTGGCAATGAGCGCAGCAGTGGCTGTGTCTGAGGGTGCCAGCAGGGAGATGGAAACGCTGTGCTCGGAGCTGCTCCTGCCCACCCCGGGAGAGGTGGGAGCCGTGGGGAGCCCTGGCGTGGCCAGCGCTGGTCTGGCTGGGGCACCCCCGCTGGCTGCCAGCCAGGACTTGCTGCTGGCAGAGGCCTCGATGCCTGGGGAAGGGGCTCACGCTGAAGGAAGCAATGTGGAAATATTCATCGAGGCAGTGGCTGGCAACGTGACACTGAGCAACGCGGCCAGTGCCACAGGTATGGGGTGCAGGAAGTGCAGAATGGGCCCCACTGCAGTCAGCAGAGCTAGAGAGGTCTGGCCAGGGTCCCTGTCCCAGGTGCCTTCAGATCTCTGACCCTGCATCATGAGTCTGGTGCCACCACTAAGCACAGACCCGGCACCAGCTGGGTGTGTGGATGGGGAGAGTGGCTGTGGGAGCTGCATGCTGTGTGAGGGGCTTGTTCCAGGCTGTCAGTAGGGACCAGGCAGAGATCTCCACCTGAACTGCTACCCCCCAGCATGCTTCCCACATGGGTCCAGTGTGGGCACTGGACATCCTAAGAGGAATGGGGCCAGGCCAGCCTCTCATTTCTGCATGCTTCAGAGGTGCAAAGGGACAGAACTGGTTATCATGCCACCTGGGTGGAGGTATTTCCTCTCTTATGGGGGATGTGGTTCCCAAAATGTAATTTGTGGCAAGAGGGATTTGTTTTCCTTGTCCAGAGCTGGAACTGACCCACCAGTTCCAAGCTCTGGGCCTGGAAAAAGCTCCTTCTAATGCTCGTCCCTTGCTCTCTGCAGAGGTTCTGGTCAAAGTGGTGGAGCTGTACTTCTGCGAGAGGTGTGGCCAGAGCTTCTCAGAGGCCTCCCTGCTGTCCCAGCACCAGTGCCTGCTGCTGCCCCCCCAAGAGCCCCTGGAACTCCCAGGGACACTGTTGGCTTCTGCCAGCGAGAGCCAGAGCGATCCCAGCGGCTCAGAGCTGCCCGGAGCCAGCCCACAGGAGGGCTCTGCTCCCGAGTGCCTGCTGTGCCCCGTCTGCCAGGAGGCGTTTTGGCAGCCTGGCCAGCTCAAGGAGCACTTCAAGACCCACCGTGCCCCGTCGGGAGCCCTGCCCTGTCCCGAGAGGGGCTGCCACTTCACCACAGAGGACCGCAAGCAGCTGCGCAGTCACTTGCGCCACCTGCACGGGGCCTCCCCCGTGTCCTGCGCCTGCCGGGCCTGCCCGCTGCTCTTCCCCAGCCGCCAGGCCATGGAGCAGCACCACCGGACACACTTCCCCTTCCACTGCACCCACTGCGACTTCATCACCGCCAACGCCAAGCTCTTCTGGCAGCACAGGAAGGGGCACAGCACAGAGTCCCCTCCGGAGATGCCCACAACAGGCGACCCCTGCAGCCTTGGCAAGTGCTGCATCCTGCCATGGGGTGTGGCGGGGTGGGGGGTTGGGGCCTGTGGATGCTGCAGAGGCTGGCTGTGTCTGTGCATCCCAGTTACCACTGGAGGAGTGGGGGGGTGAAGCTGGAGGGCTGGGACCCTGTGTTTGTGCTTCCCTGCAGCATGGTTTGTGCCCTCCATCTTAGCCAGGTGGTTTTTCTGCATGTGTGTGGGTGACTTCCTCTTGCATGGAACATGATAATCTCTTGTCTTTCCCCACTGAAGCAGCATCAGAAGGGCAGGAGGAGCCAGGTGATTGCCACCCTGGCTGGAAAGCCAGCACAGCAGAAGCCAGGCCAGCCAAGCCTGCAGGTACTGAGGACAGCTCCTTGAAGGGACAGAAAGCATCAGCTGGAGAAGAGGACTTGGACAGCAGTGGGGATGAGTCACCAGAGGAGGATGGTGAGAGCCTCTGTGAAGCTGAGGCCAAAGAGGATGGGAAGGCAGCTCCCAAAAAAGTTGGAGTGCCACAGGCGCAGCACTTCAAAGGTAGGATGCAGGGCCTTACCAGGAGCTGCTCAGGCTTTGTGAACAAGCACCACATCCTCAGGGCTGGCAGGGAAATGTGGCCCAGGTTGGTGGGTGACCTCACATCTCCTGCATGTACCAGTGCATTTGTTCCCCCAGCCTCTACCCAAGCAAATATGTCTCTTCCTGTTCATGCATGCTGCCAGGTTTAGGCAAAGGTCTGCCTGGCTTTGGGGACCAGGGGCAGGTGGGTAGGCCTGCTGTAGGCTGTGCTTTGCCAGTGTTGAGTTGGAAAGAACTCACCTGAAGTGTGCTGGTGGCTTGGGGTGGGGACAGTCCGTCTGGGTAGGTGGTGGCTGTGTGACTGCATGTGTCTGTAAACCCTCATCCTGGCACAACTAGATCAGGGACATAACATCTGCCTGTGCTCTCCATCTTCTCCCTATTAACTGCTCTCCCTCCTTTGTTCCCTCAGGGGATGTTGCAGAAGGCTCCGAGTACCTCTACAAAACCCACATGTGCCCTGAATGCAAGCGGTGCTTCAAAAAGCGGACCCACCTGGTAGAGCACCTCCACCTGCACTTCCCTGACCCCAGCCTGCAGTGCCCCAACTGCCACAAGTACTTCACCAGCAAAAGCAAGCTGAAAATCCACATGATGCGGGAGACGGGCGAGAAGGCTCATCGCTGCCCGCTCTGCCACTACAGCTCAGTGGAGAAGAACGCTCTCAACCGACACATGGCCAGCATGCACGAGGACATCTCCAACTTCTACTCCGATGTTTACTCCTGCCCTGTCTGTGAGGAGAAGTTTCAGCTCAGCCAGGCCCTCAAGGAGCACTTGAAGACTCACAAAGCCGAACCCAAGAGGCTGAGCTGCTTCCATGGGGACTGCAACTACTGTGCAGAGGACCGTAAGGAGTTTGTCCGTCACCTCAAGGATGCTCATGGCATCAAGGCAGTGGAGTGCAAGTACCATGCCTGCTCACTGCTCTTCGGCACGGCTGAGGCCATGGAGGCTCACCGGAAAACCCACTACGCCTTCCACTGCCAGCAGTGTGACTTCATCTGCTCCAACAAGCATGTTTTCCGCAAGCACAAGAAGCAGGGCCACCCGGGCAGCGAGCAGCTCCAGTGCAGTTTCTGCCCCTATGCCACTTTCAACCCTGTGGAGTTTCACGACCATGTGGGCAAGATGCACGCCAACGAGAAGATCCACAAGTGCACCGAGTGTGCCTTCGCCACAGCGCACAAGCGGGTGCTCATCCGGCACATGCTGTTGCACACTGGTGGGTGTCCCCTCTAGGGGTCCCAAAAGCTGAACTGGGATGGGGAAGGTGTCTTGTCCTGCCTCTGGGTGGGCAGGGAGGGCTGGGTCAGGATTCCTGGGTCCCACCACCAGCTTTGCCAGCCCAGGATCACTCTCCTGAAGTTGTTGCATGCTCCCTGCTGAGCTGGTTTCCCTGCCATGTTGCTCTATCTTGCTGTCGTGCTGAAAGCTTTTATGTGTTTCATGTAGGAGAGAAACCTCACAAATGTGAGCTCTGCGACTTCACGTGCCGGGATGTGAGCTACCTGTCCAAGCACATGCTGACCCACTCCGACGACAAGAACTTCATGTGCACCGAGTGCGGGTACATCACCAAGTGGAAGCATTACCTGAACGTGCACATGCGCAAGCACACCGGAGATCTCCGGTAAGACCCCCTGCTCCGCTGGCTTGGCAGCATAGTTAGGGCTCCCCAAATCCTGCTTCAGGTGCCTGCTTCCGGCTGCACTGTGTGCCAGACTTTCTCATGCCTGCCCTGTCCTTTCTGGTACATAAGAAATTTGGGTTTTGAACTTACAGCATGGTGCTGTGGAGGCAAAGCTATTTTTGGTTTGTGCCACCAAGGAGGTGTATGTATGACCTCAGAGGTGTAATTCTGAGCTTGGGTTCATTGCTCTGTTGGTGTTTGTGGGTCAAGGCGTGTTCAGGACTTCCAAATTCTCACCTTCGCACCTCCTTTGAGTCTAGCCTGCCTCCAGTGATGCTGGAAGTGCTGTTGGCATGCACATGTGAGAGTGTGTGTGTCTGCCACAGTCACTGTATGGAATAGTCAGGGAATCTATCTCCAGTCCCCAGGCTGGGGGTGTAAAGCACAAGCAGTGCCAAGATCTGCAGCAGGGAGTAATTGCCTGTGGTAAGAGCTGTCTGGATGGCAAAGATCAAATCTGGCAAACCAAACAGTATCCCTTCCCTGTTTGGCTGGGATGGGGAAGGAGAGCTCAGCGTGCCTGATGAAGCTCAGCCTGCCCCAATTCCTCATGCTGCCTGACCGATTCTGCTTGTCCCTGCAGGTACCAGTGTAACCAGTGCTCGTACCGGTGTCACCGTGCTGACCAACTGAGCAGCCACAAGCTGCGGCACCAGGGTAAGAGTCTGATCTGCGAGGTGTGCGGCTTCGCCTGCAAGCGCAAGTACGAGCTGCAGAAGCACATGCGGGCAAAGCACTCGCAGAACTACCAGGTACCCATCTTCCAGTGCCAGTACTGCACCTACCAGACCAAGTACAAGCAGGCGCTGCTGAACCATGAGAACTGCAAGCACACCAAGCAGAAGGAGTTTCGCTGTGCCCTCTGTTCCTACTGCACCTTCAGTAACACCAGCCTCTTCTTCCATAAGCGCAAGATTCATGGCTACGTTCCTGGTGACAAGGACTGGCTGGAAAATTACGCCAGCAAGGAACTGGAGATCAGCTCATCTGAGGCACTCTTTGGCTATGAGGTCAGTGCAGCCCTGCATGTGGATGCCAGTTCCCCCCTCACTGGCAAGGAGCAGTGGATGAAGGAGAAGCCATCCCAGGTGGAGTCCCAGGGAGAAGAGGGCTACCAGCAGGTGTTCGTGGTGCCCCTCCTTGAGCAGGATGCTGCTCCACCAGAGAGCAGCACCGAGGCAGAGAGAGGCGAGGGGGAGCAGAGCTGTCCTATTGCTGGCAATGCCCTGGAAGAAGACTGCATGCAAGGAGATGCTGCCACAGGCTCGACTGAGCTCACTGTTTCTGAAGATGTGGCAGAGAGCTGCACCTTGCACTTGGAGACACTGAATGTCTCGTCTGACCCTCTCCTGGAGAATTTGACTGCAGAAGCCTGTGTGATCCAGCCAGAGAGCGTGGAAATGCTGTCCTGCAAGGAGCCTCCTGCAGCCTATGAGATGCTGGGCTCCCAGGATGGCCTTGGCTTGGAGGACAGTGGCAATGCACTCGAAGACATCCCAGACTTTGAGGAAGAGGTAGATGTTCAGGAAGACAGGGTGGTGAAGGACAGTGTAGTGGCAGGAGACAACCAGGGAAAAGACACCCTAAAGGAGGACATGGGCCACCTTGAGGGGTCATGCTCAGACCACCACAAGGTTGTGGCAGACACTGAGGAGAGAGAGACCAGCCAAGCCAAGCTGCCAGAGGCCTGGCTCAGCATGCTGAAGACACCTGAACAGGTCCCAGAGGATGTGCCCACCTCTGGTGACAATGCCAGGGGAGGCTCGGAGTCAGTGCTGAAGGCTCTGCGGAAGCAGGACAAAGAGCAGGCAGAGACCCTGGTGCTGGAGGGCAGGGTGCAGATGCTGGTGGTGCAGTCGGAGAGCCAGGTCTTTAAGTGTGAGAAGTGTTCGTACATCACACGGAAGGAGAAATCCATGTCCCTGCACTCCAAAGCCAGCTGCCAGAGCCGCCGGGCCCCGCTCGTGTGCCGTGAGTGTGGCGCCAGCTTTAAGCAGCAGAGGGGACTCAACACCCACCTCCTAAAGAAGTGCCCTGTTCTGCTGAAGAACAACAAGATTCTCAAACCAACCAATCTGGAGGCACCTGGACTGTGCCAGCCTGCTGACCAGGCTGGTGATAATGGTACAGAAACAGCAGAGAGCAAGAAGGGAGGATCAGAGGAGTCTGGGCATGCCGAGAGCCCTTGGGAAGCTGAACTGCTACCTGATAAAACACAAGCAGCAGGCATTCCTTTGGCTGGGGCACAGACATCAGGCTGTCATCCCTCTGAGAAATCCCTGCTGGGTGACAGCACAGAGGTGGCAGAAGAGCCTCCCCAGCAAGAGTGTGGGACTGAATCAGATGGAGCTGCTGGTGCCTCCCAGCCTGGGAAACCCTCAGAGAAATACCGACTGGAGGGAGGGAAGCTGCACTGCAATGCCTGCTCCTTTGTGTGCTCCCGTGTCACCACCATCACCTCCCACGTGGAGGATGGCTGCCGGAACCTGGAGCAGTTCTGGTGCTCCCAGTGCCCTGAAACCTTCCGCTCCCGGCGGGCCCTCAAGAGCCACTGTGCTGAAAAGCACATCATGCATCCCGAGGACAAACCCCAAAGGACTGAACTCCCTGAGGGGGACCCACTCAGTGTTGAGAAAGACCAGACCAGTGAGCTCCCACTGGATGCAGCCCCACCAAAAGCCACCCTGCCCAAGAGGAGGCGTTTCTCCTGCCCCACCTGCCCCTTCACCTGCCACCAGGAACGGGCCATGAAGACTCACAAGAAGCGGGGCTGCGTGACCCTGGGTGAGTTCCGCTGCACCTCCTGCCCCTTCACCTCCAAGGTGGCCAAAGCCCTGCGGCTGCACCGCAGGCTGCACCGCAAGCATTACAGCAAGCGGCCGCAGCTGCAGTGCCGCCAGTGCGAGTTCACCTGCAAGCAGGCCCGGTGCCTGCGGCAGCACATCCGCATCAAGCACGAGGGGGTGAAGCCGCACAAGTGCCGCTACTGCGACTTCAGCACCACGCGCCGCTACCGCCTGGAGGCCCACCAGTCCCTGCACACCGGCGTGGGGCGCATCGCCTGCGGCATCTGCAGCCAGACCTTCGGCACCAACTCCAAGCTGCGCATCCACCGCCTGCGCGTGCACGAGAAGACGCCCACCCATTTCTGCCCGCTCTGCGACTACAGCAGCTACCTGCAGAACGACATCACCCGCCACGTCAACAGCTGCCACCACGGCGAGCTCAACTTTGGCTGCTCCCGCTGTGAGGCTCGCTTCAGTTCTGAGACGGCCCTCAAGCAGCATGTCCTGCGGCGGCACGAGGAGAAGGTTTCCTACAGCTGCCCACGCTGTGACTTCGTGTGTCACAGTGAGGCCACGCTCAAGTGCCACGTGCAGAAGCAGCACCCACACCTGGAGTGCAGCACCTGCAAGGAGACCTTTGCCACGCGGGAGGCACTGGAGGAGCACAAGACTCAGCATTTCAGCCACCGCTGTGAGCTGTGCAGCTTTGCAGCCAAGGAGCGGCAGCAGCTGGTGCGGCATTACATGGAGAGCCACGAGCCGGCTGCCCCCCAGGACAAACCCCTGCACTGCCCTTTCTGTGACTTTGCCTGCCAGCACCAGCTTGTGTTTGACCAGCACATGAAGGGCCATGGGGGCACCCGCGTGTACAAGTGCTCGGACTGTGAGTACACCACCAAGAACAGGCAAAAGATCACGTGGCACATCCGCATCCACACTGGTGAGAAGCCCTACAAGTGCCACCTCTGTAAATATGCCTGCGCCGACCCCTCACGTCTCAAGGTAAGAGCTCTGCTTGGGAATGTATCCTACTCCATCTGCATTGCTTGAGGGGCATCCAGCCATAGGAATTTGGGGAAGAAGTTCCCAAAGGGAGGTTTCATCCTCAGTGTTCAGTGGCTCATACTGAACAGAAATAGGAGTCAAGCAGATAAAAGTCATTGTCAGTACAATACATTTCTTCCCTGCTGTTGCAGTTTAAGGGCAAGGGAGACTTTTAACAAAGCAAGAAGATGGCAGCAGTCTAAGTTCACTTCTTTTCTTGCTGACATCTCTAGGTCCAGCCTTGCACCATTCAAAGCCAGGTTTGGCTGCTTGCTGCCTTCAGCATACTCTGTGGTGCCAGTTAGACAGGGTGCAGAGAAACCTCCAGCTTTCTTGGAAGCAGAGTGTGACCCTGTCCTCATTGCTGTAGGTGATTAGCATCCTGATGCATGGGAAAGGGCTTTTCCTAGAACAGGAAATGTGTGGGTGATGGAGGCATAGGGTAATGGAGAGAGAAATAGTCTGGTTTTTCTAAAAGAAGTATTGACTTTTTTAATGGCCAGGCTGAGCTGGAGTCTCCTGGGGCCACCTGGGACAGGCTGTGCAATGTGCTTAGCTCTTTTGGGCTGGGTTTTTAATTTGACTCTGCCTTACATATCAAACTGGGGAGCAAAGCCTGTGCTATCCACAGGCTGGGACAGAGCAGCTTAGCAGTACAGGAATTTCATCCTGACTCTGGTCAGGATCCCCTTTGCCCATAGCCTGCCAAGAAAGCACACAGCCCTCCTTGCCCCATGCAGCTGGAGATGTCAGAACTGTCTTTGAGCCTCTCACTGCCACCCCAAAGCCCTGCACATACCCAGGGCTGGGGACATGGTCTCATCCTGACCCTATCCTCCTGCCCAGTATCACATGCGGATCCACAAGGAGGAGAGGAAATACCTCTGCCCTGACTGCGGCTACAAGTGCAAGTGGGTGAACCAGCTCAAGTACCACATGACAAAGCACACGGGTGAGTGCTGCCCACTGAGGACAAGCTGTTGAGCACTGGGGAGGGTGTTGGGGCTGCTCCATGCTTCTTTTCTGCCAGTGGCCCAGCTAGAGACAGAGGAGGACATTTAGGGGGCAGCACATTATCCTGTGCTAATGGGGTGGGGGTAGTGCTCTCAGGTGGGAGGGAGGTGTGGGTGGCACAGACCCCAGGCACCATTTGGTGCCTTGGAAATGGGGATCTTGGTGTGCCTGATAACAAAATGGGATGTAGGGGGAAGTCCCTGGGGACTGATGCTCTGCCACGGGGATGGTGAGATCCGTGGACTGGAGAGCACGGTGCCCCCATGCCGGTGCCATCCCCTTTCCTGTTGGCACAGGCCTGAAGCCATACCGGTGTGATGAGTGCGAGTACCGCACCAACCGCGCCGACGCCCTGCGGGTGCACAAGGAGACGCGGCACCAGGAGGCCCGTTCCTTCATCTGCGAGCAATGTGGCAAGGCCTTCAAGACACGCTTTCTCCTCAAGACCCACCTGAAGAAGCACAGCGAGGAGAAGCCCTACGTGTGCAACGCCTGCGGGCGGGCTTTCCGCTGGGCAGCTGGCCTGCGCCACCACTACCTGACCCACACCAACGAGCACCCCTTCTTCTGCCGCTACTGCCCCTACAAGGCCAAGCAGAAGTTCCAGGTCATCAAACACATCCAGCGGCATCACCCCGAGCACAGGGCTGCTGACCCTAGCCAGGGCGTGGGAAAGGACCCCAGCACACACACCGTCCACCTTCACAGCGTGCAGAGGGAGAGCCAGGCCAAGGGGGCCCCCAGGATGGAGCAAGAAGGAGAGTGCCCTGCGGAGAAGGATGGCACAGCACAGTGAGGCTGCATCCCAACTGCTTTAAGGCACTGGTGGCACAGGCGTGCTGCAGAGATGTGTGTGTGTGTATATACAGGCATATATGTATATGGGTTGTAAAATACACAACTGTATAAAAGGAATTGCTCAGTTCCTTTCAATACTGTTTCTTTGTCCTGTTTGGAACCCCTATGTGAACCCACAGGAAAGGAGCACAAACCCAAGCTCAGCTCCCTATCTCTCCCCAGCACCTCTGCACCCAGACCTGAACCTGTTTGTCACTGAACAATTTATTAAGTTGCTAACAGAGAAAGGATGGGATAAGGGTTAATTTGGGGCTGTAGGGGCCAAGGGATGTGATGGGGCTCTGCAGGGTTAGGGCGCAGTGAGGACCAACTCAGCTCCCAGCTGTGCCCAGCCCTGGGGTTTGCTCAGCTCCAGCCTTGCTCCCCTGACTGGGAGGGGACCAGCCCCTGCAGCACAGCTGGGCCACACACCATCTCTCCTCCTCCCCACAGTAAAGCTCTGACTGTGGGCCCAGGCAGGGTGCCTGTGGCGGGTACAGGGAGCTCCACTGGCATAGACCCCACACTCATGCATGAGCAGCAGCATCCTGAACCTGGAAAGGGGAGGTCAGTGCTTTTTCCCAGCCCTCGGAGGCTACTGCAAAGGGAATCACAGCAGCAACAATGACACAGGAATGACAGAAACAGCTTAAAAAGAGGGCAAGGTGTTTGGCTCTGTGGCCCCAGCTACTTGGAGCTGGCTGTATGGCTTTCATCTGGGTGCTGCTCACCCCGTGAGCTCAGTCCTGCTCAGGGCCAGGTGGCTCAGTGATGCGGATGTGGACAAAGAGCGAAGAGGGTGGGATGCTGGTGCCATCCTTTGAGAGGAGATGGATGTGCCGATATCCTGCAGGAAGGACAGCAAGGTTCTGGCTCCTCTCTAGTACCCAGCTGAGCCCCAGACATGCTTGCAGGGCTGTTCTGGGCAGCAGCCACTCACCAGGTTTGATGTTGGCAAATGGTAGGGTGAACTGACCCACAAAATCATTCCTGGAAGTCTTGTCATAATCCTCCACCACAAAGCGAATGAGGGCCAGCTCAGGCACATAGATCTGAAACTGCAGTGTCTCATCCCAGTGGGGATTAAACCCTGGGAAGAGAGAGCAGGTGCTGAGAGAGTGAAGGACAGCAGGGAGTGTGCCTGGGCACAGCAGGGCCGTGGTACTGCTGTGGGTCTCACCGTTGTTCTCGATGTACTTGGTCTCCTGGTGTGCCTGGTCTGCAGGGACCCCGTAGATCTCCACACGCACCAGGGGGTCAATGATGGCTCCCTCCTTGCTGTTGGCCACTTTGGGCAGCTGCTGCCCGCTGATTACCTGCAAATCTGTCTTTTGTGAGGCTATTTGGCTCCAGCACACTGCCCAACAGTGTCCCCATCTGTCTGGGACCAACAGAGCCCCAGGACACTGTCACAGCTTCCAGGGTCTCTCCACAATCCTGTACCTGGATTGTCAGGGTGGTGGGGCCAGGGCCTTGCCGGCTGCTGGGGTCACTGGGGTTGAAGAGAGTCTCCTCATCCCTCATGAAGGGTGGTTTGAGCACATAGCCACAGCAGCCATTCTGGCTGAAGAGCCCGTCACACAGGTCCATCTCCGTGCCAGCTGTCTGGAAGTTCAAGGCCACTGGAGGGAGGTGGCAGGGAAAAGGGTTCAGAACAGCTTGGAGATACCACACTCTGCTTTGAGCTGAAAACCAGCCTGTCCCCACAGCCAGAGAGATGTGGAGTTGCATAAGGGAATAAGGTGATAATGTTTGAACATCCCCAGGGCAGTGCAAGAGCTGGCAACCCAACCTGGCTCCAGATGGGGTTGTAGCTGGCACTAACACAGGTGTTGAGGGTGGCATTTAGCACAGGACTCGGGGCATGTCCCACAGCCCTGCTGCACCCCGCCGTACCGATCTGGCAGCCCACGTTCCACATCTCCTGGGGATTGTAGTTGGACGAGTCAGTCCTCATGCCGCTGGGGTAGATGCGTGTCAGCTGCCAGGCATTGTGGCGAACAAACTCATTTCCTGGGGATAGAGCAGGAGGCCCACTTGTGGGGTCATTCTCTGGCTTGTACAGTCACCCACATGTTCTGTCCGTCCATCCATCCATCCATCCATCCATCCATCCATCCATCCATCCATCCATCCATCCATCCTCTTATCTATCTATGCACCCATCCACCAGTTCTCATCCCTCTCCCTGCCCAGGAATCCAGGTGTCCTGCCTTGTTTTCTAAGCCAATAACCTCATCCCCTACCAGAGCAAAACCCCACAGAACAGCCCCACTGGACCCTGTTTCTCCCAGACAGGGAGGGAACCCCAGTGTCGGGAGGCTTTGGCGCTACCCATGAGGAAGCCGTCAGCCCCCTCTGCTCTGTCCCAGTCACCTGGTGCCACTGCCCCCCTCATCTCACCTTCATCCCGGATGAGCTTCCTGGCCTTGGCCTCAGAGAGGGAGGAGACCTCCGAGGGCCGGGAATGGCTGCGTGCCTCCTGGAAGCCCCGGAAGGGCACATTCTTGCAGTAGATGACACAGTCGGACAATGTTTGTGCCAAGGTCTCCTTGTCCTTCTGCAAAGCAGAGCCATGTTGGGTCCCTCCTGATGGGAGCACCGTCCACCAGCACTCACCCGGGCCAGGGGCCCTAGAGCCAGGGCAGGTAAGAGCAGCCAGGGGTGTGCTGGGGGGTGGCAGCACCCCTGCTACGAGCAGTCTTCCTGACAGAGCAAGCAGCAACCTCCAATATGTTGCCACCACAACAAAGAGAGGTCTGGCATGGCCAGGGGCAGAAAAGGCTGTCCTCCCTGCCTGGTGATGTCCCTGCAGTCTCTGTCTCTCCTCTAAGCAGTAAGATGTCACCTCAGCTCATAGCTGTGTCCAGGAGCTCAGCTCTCCTAGCTGGTCCCCAGCCTTTACCTGGCCACTTACCTTTGCTCTCCTCCTCTCCTCCTCTGCCTCTGCCCCATTGTCATCATCAGACACATCAGGTGCCTCATCCCCTGGCCCGTCCAGCGTGTCCTCCAGCCGCCCAATCTTCTTGCCCTTCAGCAAGATCTTGTGCTTCAGCTCCTGTGGGGTGGGGGATAGAGAAGCACCTTGAGTTTCCCAGTGCCTCCATGGGCCTTGTGCCCTGAGGTTGTGCACTGCTGGAGGCCAGCATGACCAGCTCCCTTCAGCACTCAGAAGGGGAGGGGTAGGAGGGTTTTGTCCTGCTGTCTGATTCTGCAGGACATGGGGAGACACCCCTGGGGACAGCCTTGGCACTTCTGTGAACATGAGGACACAGTACCCATCCCCAGTGTCCTCAAATGCTCCAGTGGAGCAGGACCATGCTGGAACAGGTTGGCCTATCCTCTGAACAGCAGATCCACCTCCTGACTGCACTCTCATGGCAGCACAGCCATGCTCTGTCCATACCTCTGGGGATGGGAGCTGGGTGGGGACATGCCCATCGATGGGAGTGGTGAGGAGCTGTTCCCCCAGGATGTCCTTGAGCTGCTGGGCCAGCACCTCCTGCTGCTCCATGCTGCAGTGGTTCTCTAGGGACAGGATCACCGGGTAGTCCGAGGTCTGAGGAGCAACATGCACACCTGGAAATAAGCCTTGGTGGGGCTGGTGAGCTCTCACAAGGGCTTCATCCAGGCGTGATCAGTGCCAGGATGGAGCCCCTTGTGTCTGTTTGTCCTCTGAGACCTTCATACCCCTCCAATCCCCCAGTATCCCCCACATCCCATCTCATCCCTGCACCCCCAACAGTCCATGTCTGCATGAGCCCCCAACCCCTGGCACAGCACAGTGCAGGCTGTAGGTCAGACCCCCCATGCTATCCCCCAGAAAGTGACACAGCCACCCTCCTCCCCGCAGTGTGACCAGTCCTGCTGCACCACCAGGTGTGTGAGCCTCAGCAGCACTCCCCCTCCAGGACCCACCCCTGCCATGTATCCTCACCCACCCACGACCCCCAGCCCCTGGGAAGGGTGCCTTACCTTGAAGGCGTACTTCCCCAGGGTGTTCACCACCTCCCGGAAGGGGATCTTGGAGGTGAAGGTGTGGCCGTGGTACACCATGGGCTCCCCATTTGGCCCGTCCCAGCAATCCACCTCCAGGCACCGGCAGCCTCGTTTCAGAGCCCTGGGAGCGGGTTGTCATCCCTGGAACCCTGCACTCATCCAGGGCACCAGCTCCCTGCGCTCCCCTCTGCCCGTGGGTGTCACCCCTGAGGGACATGGGGACACCCACCAAGGGCAGGGATGCTGCTGCATGCAGGGCATGGCCAGAGGAGTGCTGGACTGCAGAGGAGCAAAGGAGCTTCTGAGGTTTGCCCTATGGAGCTGCTCAGGACATGACACTGGGGTGGGAGGGTGTGGGAGGGCAGCTGGAAGGGAGCAGACCCTTTACCTGATGTAGCCCTCGATGCTGCTCTGGCCCCGGATCTGATCCTCTATCAGGTAGGTGTTGTGGGAGGAGGAGATGAAGTAGTGGCAGAGTGGCTGGCTCATGTCCTGCCACAGCCCCCGGTGCCGGGGGTTGAAGATGGAGCCCTCCAGGGAGCAGAGGTACATGAGGAACCCATCAGCACTCAGCACATGGCGGGCCCGGGCTGCAGGCACAGGGGGAGGTTCAGCAACAGCCAGGGACATGGAAGAGACAAAATGGGGGCAAGCAGGGCTGCTGGAGGCTCCCAGAATCCCTAAACTGATGGCCACAGCTGCTGCCAGAGTCAGGCACAGAAAGATGCAGCAAGGCAGTAACTTTGGAAAGGTGGACAGTGGATCCCTAAGCTGGTGCTTGCACACCACGGGTGGTCAACCTTCTACACCAAAATGGTCAGGAACGGACCAAATAAAAGGGAACAGCACCCAGATCACACCTTGGTGAGTCTTCTGTTCACAGCAGGATGGGGCTGGGAATGATTCTGCTATGGGACTATGAGTCTGTGACCCCTCCTTGCCCCCAAGCAGAGCACAGCTGATGTCTGAGCCAGCCCTCACCCGTCTCTGATGGTTCATATTTGTCAATGAGCTCCATGGCCAGCTCCTCTGTGCCCTCATCCTCCAGCTGCTCCTCCCGCAGGAAATCCGCCAGCTCCAGCAGTGTCAGCTTCTTTCCATCCTCAGAGTATTTCTGGAAGAGGCTCAGCACCTCCTCACGCTGCGTGAGAGCCTTGTAGAAGAGTACAAATTCCTCCCCTTCCAGAGTCCCCGACTCCGACTTGTCAGCATCCTGTTTGCAAGGGAGCTCCCTCAGCATCCAGATGGGGCACAACAGGGAGTCTTGGCCACCAAAGTGGCTGTGGGAGGATTCTCCCACCCCAAAGAGAGGGCGCAGAGACCCCACAGCAGTGGCAGTGGCAGGCATTGATCAGTGGGGGAATGTATGAATGGGCAGATGGAGGGATGGATGGATGGATGGATGGATGGATGGATGGATGGATGGATGGATGGATGTGACCAGATGTTTTGCAAGGAGGTGTTGTACAGCTTGTTCCAGCCCCTCCAGTCCCTCTCCAATCCCCCCAGGCTCTCAGGTGCAGTGCCTACCTGGAAGAGCCGCAGGGCATGATCCTCGTTCATGTCCACGTTCATCATCTTCAGGAGACGCTGCACCTCCTTGAAGTTCATGCGCCCATCCTTATTCTTGTCAGCTTTCTGGAACCAGTCACGAATCCATGTGCAGGAAAACAGGGCGAATGTTAAGGGAAAGGACCTTGGCTTTGAGAAAAGGGGCTGGGTAGTATCAGAGGGCATCTTTTCCCTTTCCTGTGCCCTGCACTGATGCAGGTGGTGAGACCCAGAACAGCTACACACACGCTGGGGTAAGGCTGAAGACACAGGGCCTGGGGGACGATCAGCAGTGGGTGTGGGGGGCAGCGTGGTGCTCTCAGGAAGGATATTGGTCTATCTTCTCCCTTTGGTCCATGGTGGTGGCCACCTCGATGAGCTGACGCAGGCCCTGTATCCAGCACTGTGCCTCCTCTGCCGAGCCAGCAACGAGGTCCAGGTTGCCGCGACGGCCGTAGAAGACAATGGTGAAGCAGCGCTCAGGGGGGAACTCCTCAGCCACGCTCTGCAGCACCTCCGACTGGTGCCCTTCCCGCACCGTCTCCACATCGCTGATGGAGACTGGGGCAGAGGGAGGGGAGGCCTGTCTGTAGGAGACAAGGACCACAGGGCAAGGGGCACCGCCCGCAGACATCTTCCATCCATCCATCCATCCATCCATCCATCCATCCATCCATCCATCCATCCATCCATCCAGTTATCTATCCATTAGCCACTGAACTATCAAGTCAGCCAGTCATCCATCTGCCCCTCTGTCTGCTCACTCCTGCGCTGGCATTCCAGAGGTTCCATTTGTATCAGCTGCAATTTCTACTCAGCCCTTTTCACCCACGGGTCCTGCTGGGGGCAGGATGTTTCATGGAGAGGTGTGGGTGAAAAGAGATCACACGTGCATGCAGAGCCTTTCTTCAATCCCCCAGCACCCTTAGCAAGCATGGCCCAAGAATCTCCATACCTTCACATCCCTGCTCACTCTAACACCTATTGTTGGCCTCATGGCCCACACAGCAGCTGGTACTCACAGGCAGATTCAGTTTTGCCTGTCCTCTTGGACTGGTACCAGATGGTCATGCAGTCCTCCTGCAGCTTGAAGTAACGCTGCTTCTTCCAGCTCTTGGACTTGACTTTGCGCATCAGAGTCCCCTGCTGCATCTGCTCCAGCGTGTCCGTGAGCTGGATGCCTGGGGGCAGCACGGGCTGCGTCACTGAGGGTGGGGGTACCCAGGCACTGTGCCCTGGTACTTTGCTTCCTCTCACCTCTGGGGCCACACACGGTCCCTCAATCCGTGAGGGAGGAGGGATGAACCAGGAACAAACTCCCTTCACCACGAGAGGTGCACAGGGTGATTCCCCATCAACCCTTCCCATCCACCCTTGGGGCTTCCAAGCCCAAATCCCAATGGCCATGGTGGGGTAGGTATGCTTCTGAGTGCAGCAAGGTGAGCTCAGCCCAGAAGCCAGATTTGCCTCGGCATAAATCCAGATGGCCCAATGCCCTGCCCTGCACCCATCCTCCGCTGGGGCACTCACGGGCGTTGCACAGCAGCGATGCCATAGCTCTGCCTTCTCCACGCTGGCAGCTGCTGGGGAGGGAAGAGAGAAAGTGGCTGGGGGAAGCAAGGTCAGACCCTCATGCTGTGCCCAGCTCCTGCCGAGTGGGCTCCAGCCATACCCACGTGTGTGCGAGGTGTGTGTGCCCCTGCCCGCATCTGAGCACACCTGTGTCTGTCTCCTGCTGGGTCATTGCATTCCTTAAGTGTCGAGTTCACACCGCCATACTCATGAAATATTAATCTGTGTTACCGGGAAGCCGGAGCTCAAAAGGTGTTGGTGGAAAACAAAAAAACTTGCCAGCTCTGACAGCCCACAGCCCAGCGGGTACTAGAGCCCTGCTGCTCCCAGGTAAGAAGCAGCGCCTGAAACCAGGAAAAACTGCTCTGGCAGCACCCAAGAACACCCCCACCACCCAGGAAACAACCCCAACCTGCAAATTTGAAATGAAGGGAGAGGCACAGCAATGACCCTGAGCTCCTACAGCTTCTTCTCCCCAGGGAATACCAGCACCTCAGGCAGTGACTGCACCCACAGCTGTACAGGAGCACATGGCAGTGAGTGGGACTATAAATACTACTGGACAATGAGGCTTTGATTAGGCTGTTGAGACTTTAATTACGCTGACAAATCACTGGATGTGCCTGTCACCCAGGTGCTGGAGCTGGGCCCTGGAGGAGCGGATGCCACAGCTGGTGGGCTGGGGTTTGGGTGCAGGAGGGGCCCCAGGGTCCTGGGAGCAAAGGGCTCTGTGCCAGGGCGCAGGGGTGGCAGCTGTGCCCTAGGTCCCTGACTCAGCACAGGCACTGGTCGTGCAGGGCTGGGAATAGCCGGTGCCGTCAGCGTGCAGGCAGCTGCCAAGCCCAGCTGCCAGACCCTTGTGGGCTCTCAGGACAGACAGCAGCCACCCCCTTCTCCGTGTGGCTCAGCAGGGCAGAACAGCACTGGCCAGGGCTGTGGCCCTGCTCTTGTGAGACACCCTAATTGTGGAGCAAGCTATGGCTATTTGGCTGTCCCCAGGGCACATAGGGATCATCTGTCCACTCTTGGGGACCTCACGTGTTGCAGGAGACATGGAGTAGCTGGGGTGCCATCCCAAATGCCTTCCAGTAGTGCCCAGTGCTGCGGCTGTGCTTTCCCAACACTGGTCCTTCTTGCAAGGCTCAGGCTGCAAGGACTTGCTGCAGTGCCTGTATCCTCCACATCCAGCCCACAGGGCACTCACCCACTGGCCCAGGACTTGGAGTGCCCACACCCAAAAGTGTGGGGTAGCCCAGTGCTCCTCTTGTGCCCTTCAGAGTCGGTGCTGGATGCTGGCTAGCACAGCTCCAGGAGTGCCCCACATCCACCCCCCACAGTGTGCTCTCAGCCCCTGCACCCCCCGGCCCTCAGGGAACCAGGGGAATAACACCAGTCACCCCCCTGGCTGCACTCCTGCTTTCCAGCAGCACCCAGCCTGGCACAGCCTCCTCACAGGGCCATAGCTCCAGGTGCTCACCAGCTCTGCAGCCCCTGTGCCATAGGAGATGGGGGAGATGGGCACGTCTTAGGGAAGCTGGGGTGGCACAGAACTGGAGAAGCAGGGAGACATGCTGGACTGGGACAAAGATGGGCTCAGTGCCACCAACAGTTCTGTCCTCTTGGCACCCTGCCATGCATGTGTACAAGGTAGCAGCATGCTAAGGGGCAGCTTGTAGCGCTTGGGCCCATTAACCACACTGAGAGTTTGGAGCTAAATTCTCCCTCAGTGCCAGCCCTTCCAGGCTCCCAGCACAGCCCAAGTATTCCCAGTCCTAACCATGGAGCAGTGCCTTCCCCACAAGTGCAGCAAAGAAGGGATGCCCCTTTCCAAGCCAAGGAAGCACAAGGAAGGGCATGTGAGTGCCAGGACACATCTGTTCTGCTCTCTGCTGTTGTGTGGATGATCCTCATCTCTCCTGAGGATGCCATGAGCCCCTCACAGCCCGGCCCCTCGCAGGCCCCCTTGCCCCAGTGTGAATTACATTGCTAAGCCAAGCGGGAGGAGAGCCAGGGTATGGAGAAACCCAACCCGAGAGTTTCCCGCAGGGCAGCTGCCTGCTGCCAGAACAGCCCCAGCTACCCCAGCACACTCCGAGCCATCAGCGTCCCTCCTGGTGGTGACAGGCCCCAGCAGAGCTGGAGGGCCAGTGAGTGTGAGCGGTCCCCAGCCGTTCCAGTGCAGAGTCGCCCGGCAGAATAAAAAGCCACCATACGGGTAAGGGTGCCAGAAGAGGGAAGGACGACCCCGCACCCCCCTTCAGGCACCCCCCGCACCTCGCTGCCCGGGTGCGCTTCCAACTGCCCTTGTCCTAGAGCTTTGCTCAGCCGGCAGCTGACGGGGGCAGAAGGGCTTGGAGGCGAAGCGGGGAAGATACAAGAGGCTCTGGGATGGGGCAGCAAACCCCAAGGAATTTGGAGCTCAGGGGACAAATCACACCTTACGGCAAAGGAGACAAACCCGCCGGCATTTCTGTCCCGCGCCACCCTAACGGTGCAGCCGCTGCGGGGCACCGCAGCCCGAGAGAGGGGGTCCCGGAACCTGGAGGTGGCAGCCCCGTACCCGCCGTCGCCCCCTCCCCTCGGCAGGACGCCCGCTCCGTACCCGCTCCGTACCCGCTCTCCGCCGCGCTCCGCCGGTGCTCCGCCGCCAGCCGCCGCTCGAGCCGGGGCTGCCCGCCCCTCGGCAGCGCCGGGCAGCGAGCCCTCCCCCGGCCCCCCGCCCCCGCGGGCGCCCCCGGCCCCGCTCGCCCCGCAGCCGCTGCCGCTCAAGGTCGTTTCGGATTGAGGTCACGCCACTCCCGAGGCGGAGCGGGGGGGCAGGTAAAGAAGGCGGCGGAGGGGCCGGCAGCGTTGGGAGCACCCTGCGGCGCCCCTTGTTTGGGGTCGAGCCCCCATCCTTACCCTCCGGTTGAGCCTGTCTGTCCCCAGGGCCGCCTGCACCCATGGGGATCCAAGCTGGGGCAGCCTTAGGGCAGGCTGGGCTGGGGGCAGAGCGAGCTGAACTTTGGGGTGGCCGATGCTCTCACAGACCCGGACGCCGGCCCGGTGCGGCAGCGGTTACAAAAACGTTTCAGGCACGCAACTGCTGTCAGCCCGGCAGGCTCGCTGCCTCCCTGGAGGGCAGCATCCCCTCCACACGACCTGTCCCACAAGAGATGCGGCGCCGCAGGGACGCAGCCAGCTCCCACTGGGAAAAGGCCACTCTTGCAGGCTCATGCCCCCAGGACGGCACATCCCGCCCTTCCTCCCATCTGCAATAAATCCCCACCGCGCCGCTTGACCCCACTCCCCCCGAGAGACCAGACCAGGACCAATTTGTGCTGGCTGGGGTTTTATTATTTATTAATCGGAATTAAAAAAAAAACAAACAAAAACCAATCAACCAAACAGAAGCATTTTCACACCCTGGCAAGGTCAGGGTGAAAAGGAGGGAAAAGGCAATGGTTATAAAACAGGAACCCGAGGGCAAGGAAGAGGCTGTGCTCTGCCCTTGTTATGCAAGGCTGTGAGAGGAGGAGGGAAGGGAAATGATGGGATTTAAGACACTGTTGGCACGACACTGCAGATGATCAGCAAAATGGGCTACTCGAAGAGGGGGGAGAAATTAAGTAGCTGCCCAGGCTTGCCTGCAGCCAAGAGCAGGCTTTGCTGCCGCAGAGCCTGGGAGCTCCTCCACTGCTTCGAGAGCCCGCTGCGGCCGCATTACCCCCGGCACAGGGGCGGCAGGTAAGTGGCTGCTGGTCCAGTTTAATTGCAGCGGGGCCGTGGCAGATGCCAAGGCAGGTTTCAAAGCTGAAATGGATGCACCTGGCTGGCAGAGAGGAGCGGGAGGGGGGGGGAAGGGAGGGGACAGGACTGAGAGGCGCCTGCGGGCAGCAGCGGGTGCAGGAGGCAGCATACCTGGAGCCTGCAGGCAGCAGAGCAGTTGGTGGCCTGACCACCACCTCAAGGCAGGTGCCCTCACACTGAGCTCCATGTGATAAGCCAGCCAGCAGCCTTCCCAGGTCTAGATGAGAGACCAGCACACATCAGCCTCTGGCTGCTGGTCTGCTATGGGAGTGAACTATTTACAGCACAGGAGGCACAATCCTTCCCCAGAGCTCTGGGAAGCAACCTGATGACACACGGGTTCATTGCAAGTAATCCACCCCTCCTCTTGGGACAAGCACCGCAGTGGCTTGGCTGCAGCCACTTCCTCCACGCCAAAGGAAAGGAAGAGAAAAGCTCACTGTGACAGACGGATGCAGAGCCAGGAGCAAGGATGTGCTGGCAGGGAAAAAACTGTCCCTGGACTACCTGCAGCTGAGTAGCAGTATTAGGAGGGAATAAAACAACTGCATCAACTTTTATTCAATTCACTTATCTAAACAGACATGTAAACAAGAACTGACAAGAACTGGAGGGATGTGGTGCACATACCCGCTGTTGTGCACCACTTGGGCAGAGGCTGAGTTTGCTGGAAGAGTGGACATCTGCACTACCCCCTGCCTGGAGGTGGGGGAATAGATGCCACCCAAGCCTCCCGGAGAGACTGGGATCTACACAGATTGTTTTTATTGATTTTTTTTTGAAGCTGTAGTATCAGCATTTGCTGGTGTTGGGATCCCCGGAGGCTTGCTGCACTCTACAGAGCAGCCCTTTGGCTGGGTGGGATGGTCCGACAGGCCAGCAGCCAGCTGGCGTGCCCAGTTTGTTGCAGAAGAGGTCACCTGTTCCTGGTTCTTTGTAAACCTGAGCTGTTTCTTCCCCAGTGCCCCACCTCCCCCAGCAGTCATTGCGGAGGAAGAGGGATGCCCCGTGGGTCAGTGACTTGACCCTCTTGCAGGTTCTTGACGAGCTGAGCCAGCCAGCGTTTTGTGGTGGTGTCATCCTTCAGGACCTGGGCGAAGGTGGTGTCCTTCAGCTGGTCAGGAAGGCACTGCCTGAGAGCTTCACGTGCCCTACATCAAGAGACAAGAAACGGGGCCCAACAAATAAACTCACAGGGGCAAGAGGGGAGCAAACCCCACTGGGCACACGGTGCTCCTTTGCCTGGAGGCCTCCCTGCTAGAGCCAGCCAAGGAAAGCACTGAGCAGCAGCGCCGCAGCAGGTGGCACTCAGCAGCCAGCACAGCTCCCACCCCGCACACCAAACCCCGCCAAGCAGCCCCTGCACCCCAACACCCAGCAGCAAAGTGATGCAATGCTAGGAGAGACTGAGGCAACAAATACACTCCCAGAAGCTTTGGGCAGAGCTACTGGTTAGCAGGAGATCAGTTTGTATTCTCTCAACTGAATTTCATCTACTGCTAACAGCCTGTCTTGATGTGGAAGAGGCAGAGTATAGTGTACCTTCCACTTCAGGCCCTCCTTTGTATCTTGTTCAAGCTACATATGAGCTCAGGCATAGTAACCTGCACAAATGGAATTTACACAATCCCCCAACAGTGACTGTTTCTCCCATGCACCATAAAAGCTCCTGTGACTAGCACGTAAAAAATCAAAGCAAAAACCCCACCCATGTTCCACACTGAACTAAAGCTGACCGACCAGGAAACTTGATTCCCCCCAGGTGGGCACTGTGGAGGAGAACTGAAGAACTATGTGTCCCAGGGCACGGAGAAGCCCTTGCCCAAACTCCTAAAATGTTTACCTGGGGTTATCGGAAAGGCGAAGGTAGCAGCGGACCACGTGCTTCAGCAGCCGTGCCGACGGCTCCTTGGAGAGCTGCAGGACCATTTTACCCTGTTTGACAGAGGCCAGCGCCACCAGTTAAAGTCTTTAAAAGAACAGCTTCACAATCAACAGAGACTGGGAAAGATCATTAGATCACTTACTCTGGGTTCCCACGCAGCACAGCCTATTACCTTTTTCTAGATACCCCTGCAGGGAGCCTGGTGCTGCTTGCCAAGATGCGTTTGAGAACAGCAGCTTGCCATGACTTGGAAAGGGTTCCCCCAGCAGCTCGAGGAAAGCTCATCTCATTTCTGTTTAATTTTTACCTCCTAGGACTACTTAGCAACTCTTTGTGAGATTAAAAAGACCCTGGGGTTTCCCCCTCATGGAAGACAGACACATTCCAAACATTTTGATGTGCTCAGGCTAAGTGACACCATGAGGTGTGGTCCCAAGCTCTGCAACACCTCCTGTTCTCATATGCATTCCCTTCATTTCAACATCCTTTTAAGACAATAGCAATACCCTGGAAAGCCAGGCCATAGGACTGGGCTCATCCACATGTGTAGTAAGATCCTTATCTGGTCTTAGCATGCATCCAAGCAGTCTATTTTTTCCTTCTGCTACATCTCTCATGAAGCTGTTCCAGGGAAGGAAGGCATGGACACATCTTCTTCTCTGTTTCTCACACTAAGTAGGACTTTGCACATGGCTGCACCTTTGAACATGCCCAGCTGAGCAAACAGTGTGGATGCCTTCACACACCTGCTCTGAAGAATTTAAGACTGCAGGTTTATATTTAGGAGTCAATCACATCTGCCCAACCAGTTGTTTTCTTTCCTGTAAACTACATTAGCTAGCACTAACCATTTTCCCCATTAGCCAAATTCACCTGTATTTGGACATCCTGGCCATTAGCAATTAGCAGGTCCCCCTCATCTGCCCTTTTGCAAGCTTCCTGCTCTTAGCAATTCCCCAGGATTATCTATTATTTCTTCACAGTAGCCACAAGCTCCTCAAAGAGCTCCTGGATAGAAAATACTAACTTGCTCTTTTAAAAACATGTAAGACTTGTGTGACATCTTACTCAGTCATTAGCAGACATGGAAGTAAATCATCACCCTCATTAGACAGGAGTACACTATCCTGCCTTTTGAAATAGACAGTGAAAAGTCTGTTAACATTTTCATCTTTCTCTCTTGCACTATGGAATATTGATCCTCCCAGTGATTCACCCAGTGGTGGGACTACACAGGCTAATACAGCTTTACACACCCACATCCTTCTGTGTTCAAGGAAGAATTCATGTCTGGAAATGGCATGGTCTCCTTCTCCCCCCTGCCCCAGAGTTTCTAACGGCATCCTTCACTTTTCCCCTGAGTCAGAGGTACTTTCATCAAAGCTGATCTTCTTGAAGGCAAAAATCACATCATATTGGATGCTAGGGACATCAGCTCAAAATCATTCATATTTTGCTGTTTGTGGGTGAATAGGAGGCAATGTTTTCTTTACATTTGCAAAAACAGACAAGTAAATATTCCTAATGAAAATATTAACATTTAGTCACGGAACCAGCATTGTGAAGTGCCTAACTTACTGCTACATTTTCTTCTCCTGAAACCACCCTTTAAAAAGCAAACAAACAAACACAAAAAAGCATATAGGCAATACCTATTCCAGGGTAGATTTGTATTCCCCTTGGCAAACTCAAAGTTCAAGCTGGGGCTATTACTCCTCAGATGAACAAATTTTAAGTACCCAAATTCGTCCTTTTACAGGGATTACAGAATGGACAGAACTTGTTTGCTCTCTCTCTATTCCAACACAAAAATTAGAGCATATGCAGCAGCTGGTGGGAACCAGATTCAGAAAGGAAAAAAATGAGCGTGACATTCCAGGCAGCAAACAGGAAACCCAGGAAACCCCTTGGCCGAAGACAATGTGGGTACAAAAAGTTTCCATGGGTTCAAGGTGTGGATGGGATAAACACTGGGGATTACTACATGGAAACCCCACAAGTGGCCCCAGAAATCCAAAGCTGAAAGTAGCTGGTAGCTATGAAGTTACAATGACAAGTATGATATAAACTTGCCCTGCTCTTTCAACATGTTGTGAGAGACAGGGTTGGGACATAGATCCATGACCCAAACTGTGTGATCATTCTTACATAAAATTAAATCAATTCACGTCCCACCTAGAAATGGAAACACAACTCTGGAAAATATTTTTCTTCTCTGAAGAGGTTTACCTGTTTTTGTCTTGGGGACTTAATATGTCACAACTAATATGTGTTCTCTTGACATGCAAACCAGAAGTATACAAAGGAAACATGGAAGCAGAGCTATAATGCCATAAGCAATTAGCCCAAGAATTATTTGCCTCCCTCATCCTGTGCTCCAGCCAGACAGCAGTAAAGTAGTTGCTGAAGAGGCTGGCTGCTATAGCATTTTTTTTAATTTTTTCTATATAAACACTTCAAAAACAAATAATCTTACCAGTATCATGGCAACGTGGGAAAACCGCTCATAAGTCTGACAGATATATGCCAGCCCTGTGTCATCCAGGAGGATTTTCTGAAGAATAAACGTAGCAACCTAGAATGGGGGAAAGCGGAAAACAAAGCATATAAACAACTTATCTACCCTGAAAAGGGACAGCCTTTGTGTGGTGCTCTTTTCAAGTCAGCCCCAGAGTTGAAAAGTCTTCCAGCAGGCAGCAAATGCTTTACTCAGTGAAAGTTAGAAGCCAAAATGAAATGCAGGACAGTACGCAATGCCTGGCATCTCTGGCTAAAGCAAAGAGATTGACACAAATCAGAGTGTACAAGATGACAGGATTCAGGTTGCATAAGATGCCAACTACTGGCAGCCTCAGGTCATGGTATGTGTGGTTTTTTGAGGATGTAAAAACTCCACCCAGACTTGTCCCAGCATTTGCAACAGCAGAGAAGCCAGCTGTGCAGGGCACTGGCTGCCTGCTCAGTCAGAGATGAACAAGGAAGTGTCTTTATTAAAACAAAAAAAAGGTACCGTTTTGGAGAGCTCACTGCCAGACTCCATAATACGTAAGCACAGCGGGATAATTTCTGTTGTCAATAAGAAATTTATCACTTCTTGCTCGTCAGTTTTCACCAAGGCCCCTTGAAGTAAAAACAAAATCCAAAATCAGTAAATGATGAACTATTTCAAAACTTACACCTTTCAAGAAGGGCCTGTGCTCTGCCCTCTCCAGAAACCATTCAGTCTGAATGCCAAGCAGAGAACTGTCATCCTAGATATGTTGCAGCACATGGCTGGAGAAGAAATTATTTTGGCAGGGTAAAAGTAATCAGTGTAAAAGTAACGTGTTTGGGGGTTGTTTATTTTTCGCAAAGGGGATGCACTCTCGGCTCTGCCTCTGTAGTAACACACACACAAAAGAATCATGGCACCCACAGAAAATTCTGGGAGGAAGAAATCTATTTTAAGACTATGCATTGAGAGAAAAATTATTTGGGCAGAAAGAAGAAAGTAAAAAAACAGGATAAGGGGAAGACAGGGAAAATACACCCAAGCCAATCAATGACAGAAACCCAGAGAAAGCCCAGCCTGCACTCACCCATCCCAGTGCCTAGCTGGGAGGGCTGAGAGTGAAGGTACAACAAGCATGCAGGTACTTGTACTCAAAGAAACGTATTTTTGGGAATGCATTTAGACTTTGGCGGGTTTTTTATAAGTGAAAAGGAAGAGGAGTCTGCCTTCACAACAGCAAAGGAGCAGCTCTTTCTCTTGCTGCTACAGGACCTGGAAAATCCCAATAACGAGAGACCTCTGAGTCTGGCCATGCAGGTCTCTATGCCCACAGCATGAGCTGCTCTAGCTCAGTGAGAGCTCAGTGCCCCAGTGTTCCTCTGGCTGCTCACCAATGACTCCCAGGCTCGTGAGCCGCAGGTACTCAAACGGACGGGTCTTGCTGACCGTGTGCAGGAAGGGGTACAGGAAGAGAGGAATATGAGCTGCCAGAAAAGCTGATCTGCAGGAAAGACAGAACACACAGTGTGAACAACAAGGGAAACAAAGTGAGCACACAATCTGGCATTACCACACAGAGCCTCACACTATTCCTGGAAACCCCATTGTTACTGCTCCTCAAAAGTGGGTAACAATTATCTGATGGGAAGGCACAAAGCAAATCCTGCACTGGGCACAGCACAAAACCTAACACCTGATCTGTCAATTACCCGCATTCCTGCCTCAGCTGACCAGGAACTGAGCACACCCTGTTGTTTTTATTACCTCCTCCTCCACCCAGACTCTCTGTTTTGTACATTCACTGCTGCATTTCACCCTGCAGGTTCCCAACGGCAAGGATTGTCAGGCACAATGCTTGTGAAAAGTACCTCTCAGAAACACAGACTGGCTGAGCTTTAGGCATCACCAGACTTTAAATGTGCACAAACACCTTTCCCCAAGAGTCCTCACACTGCCTTCTGGCAGTAGTGAAAAATTAAAATTGCAGGTAGAATGCTGGAGATTGCTCTGCTAACAGATGGAAGGTCTCTTGCACAATCATACAAAATACTTCTTCCATTTTCAGTTTTCGAACTTTACATGTAAAGGTGAGTCGTGTAAAACTACCCTATTTCTTTGGATACCAAAGAGCGGGGGGGTTGCTGTTTAACACTGCTTTGCAGCAGCTCAAAATCAACTTCAGCTATGCTGCTGCTCAGCAGTAATAGAAGAACATTGTGGATCTCTGGGTAGTTTCCTTCTGAGTTTTAGCTACTGATTTTGGCTGAACCAACATCATATTTTTCCCTACTGACACAGACTGGGCACAGACTGAGCAAACATGAAGTCAGACACTGGCTGAGGACTCCAAAAATGGCTCAGCTATTGCTCCCTTGCCTCACACTTGCCTGGGAAAGACAGTCCTGTTCATTCCACCCGTTCCAACAGCTGCTCTAAAAAACTGTAAGCTGAAATTTAAGGAGTTATTTTTTGACTTCACAGAATATTCTGAGTTGGAAGAGATCCACAAGGATCATGGAGTCCAGCTCTTAAGTGAATGGCCCATGTGGGGATAGAACCCATAACCTTGGTATTATTGATACTGTGCTCTAACCAAGATCCTTGCCTAAATAATTGTAAGCTCAAGGATCCTTGCACACAGTACCCAACACAAAGGTACCCTTAGCTCTGGCTGACCTCCCAGAAGCTGCCACAACCCAATGTTCTGAGAATTTGCAAGATCTCAGGACGATCCAGGGAATGCAATGCATTTAGGACCACAAAGCTCTCATCCCGATAATCCATGCAAACAAGTAAAAGCAGCAGGCAGCTGCCCACCTTTCAGCTCTGTTGTCTGTTTCGCTTCTCTCAAATGAAAAAAAGAAAGGAACTAAAGTGCTTCTAAAGTCAAACAGATGGGCTGAGACGTCCATATCAACACCTCAGAAAACACAGAACTTGGAAACACCTACCTTGTTTCAGGGTGTGATGCAACACACTGTAGTAGAGCTAAAGCATTGCAGACTCTGTTGGACTGATGGGCTGTCAAAGTCGGAGGATTGATTGATGGATAAATATTTACAATTTCCTAAAAATTAACAGAGAGTGGAAAGTTAAAGGAGAAAAATACCAGAAAGCTACACCAAAGCACTTGACTGGCAAGGAAGTGCAGTCACAGCAGATAACAGTCTGTTTTCACCAAGTTACTTTCAAGTTACATGGCAGCAACCATGCTGCTCAGGCAAGGGCAGAGCTGGGTCAGAGTCAATTTGACATGGAGTCACAGGAGTGCATTCAAACTTCATCTGCTCCCCCCACCACATGATCCAACAAAGACCATACTCCCACGCAATGGCAATAAGGAATCCCACCAGTTCCTCCCCAGACCCACCTGATGGATGCACAAGCTCTGCAACACGTTGATGCTGCAGCACAGAACAAAGACCCAGGCAGCTGACCCACCTGAAGGAGTGCTGCAATGGTGCCAAACGAGTGCCACAGCATTGGGGCGAGGTCAGGCACGGACTCACGCTTCTTGCTCAGCTCCAGCAGTGCATTCTCCCGTGTCTCGGGGCTCGACAGCTCATTGATCCATTGGTAGATCTTTTCACGGTCAACCTGAGCCAGTGCTGTTGGCACAGGCTGGGAGGAGACAGGAAAGCTTCAGTCCAAACATTTTAGCCAGTTCTCACCCAAACCGTTGCCACAATCTGACAGAAAAAGAAACTCCTGACTGAGAGGGCAGGACCTAAAGCCCTATTAAGATGTCCTGGACATGGATCCATCCTTTCCTTAGATTAGTCTTGTTATTTCACCTATTTGAAATTCTAAGGCTTTATTTCCTGGCCTGACTTGTTACGACAAGCAGTACTTTGTAACTTCATGCAGCACCGAGAGCCAAGGTGCTGCCCATCAGTGCCAGCAGAGCTCCTGGGGAGCCACACACACTTCAGCCAGCTCCAATGTGCTCCACCTGCATTTGGCATGCATTTATTTCATGCTTCAAGTGCAAGATTCCACAGATTCAGAGTAAGGCAGAGGTTACTTTTTTCTCTCCACAAACACCCATGATATTGGAAACTGCCAATGAGATTCACCCAATGCACATGAGAAAAATATTCATACGAGCACTAGAAACATTTTCACTGCTTCAGCATCAGCATGACACTGGCCACAGCCAGTAACAGCTGCTGTTACCTATGGCTTGTATTGACACCAGGTACATTGTTCACATGCACAGAGCTAAAAGGGAATTTTTCAAGAATGACTTTGTGCAAGGTCTCAGGATGATTTGATTCCTGTACAAAATAAGCCCAGAGAAAGGTAGATCTGTACTCCTGGGCAAAACACATTTTCTACTACTCAGGGGAAATCCAAATTTTGCTTCTGCCTCTCTTGAAACATCAGGGAAAGAAGAGAATCAAGATAAAAAAGTTCTTAATACAAAAAAAAGAGGAAGAAGAGGGAAAAGAAGGACTGTATCATAATTTCTGTGGGGAAGGCAAGGCACAAGTCTTTCACTGAAACTTTGTCTCCTGCCCCTGCTGGCACAAACAGCACTTGGTGCAAACAAATGCTCTGCAGGTTTCCTAAGGAGACAGTTTGGTGACTCAGATACAAAATTTTGAGGAAGACAAAAACCATCACTAAAACCTCCTTTGTGAACACTTCCAAAAGCCAGGTCAGAACCTTTTGAAACACTGCTGCAGTGGTTATGATTGAAGCCAAGCACAGCCCTGTTGGTACTTCTGCTCCTGAGCCAGCCCCACCAGCAAGCAGCTCTGCATCCCGCTGTGCACGGTGATCCCAGCTGGGAACAGGACTGCGTTTCTTTATTTTGTAACCCCAGCTGAAACTCTTCATGTGCTCCCCACAACAGCTGCAAGCAGAGCCTGTACAACACTGAGAGCAGCGCTATCACCAAGCTGCTCACCACACAGGAGAACACAGGGGAGCTCAGGAACTGAAAGTGGCTGCAGCAAAACCTGAAGCCACATGGCAGAGGCAGTCCCAGAAGGGATGCAGGAGAGAGACTTCAGGAGGGATGGAGAGAGACTTCTAAACGTTTGCCAGACACCAACAGCTTTCTTTCTCTGTGTCTGCAAAGGTTTCCCTCCTCAGTTTATCCCCATTTTATTTCCACAGTCACGTCCAAAGACATTCTTCCCCAGCTGTGGGATTTCCCTCTCCTCCAGCCAGCTGTTGTATAATTTAACTTAAGTCTTCATACATAAACCAGTGTGGTGTTATCAATCCCTGTACTCTCAGCTAAAACTAGCTGGTTTTAGCTGTTCATATTTCCTCCTGTCCTCTTTTTTATCACTGTCATGGCTTAGGGATGGTAATCTCCAATTTAGCATTCCCACTGAAACCACTCCAAACCACTTGTCACTCCCTCCTTCCCCTCCCAGTCCCCCTACTCCAAGCTGGAAAGGGGAATTGGAGGCACAAAAGGTAAAGATCACAGGTTGAGATAGCAACAATTTACTGGGAACAGCAATGAGATAAGAAAACTAAATAATATTAGTGACAGAGGGTACAAGAAAAGAAACCCCCCCCTACAACACCCAACTGCTTCCTGGGCCACACTGGCCCAAACTCAAATCAAGTCCTTCCTCCCTCTCTGAAAAATGATGTGAGGTGGTACAGAATAATCTCTGGGGCCTAGCTATGCTCCTTCCCATCTAATGCAAAAATTAACTCTGTTCTGGTCAGAACCAGGACACTCACCTACTCGATTTGCAATTTTTTCCCCAAAATCTCAAATCACATTAGTGATCCTGCCAAGTTTCTTGTGCCCCTACAACTGTGAGTGCAATTGCAATGCTAACTTCTACACAGAAGCTCAAAAAGAGAGGGAGAATGAACAGAGCTCATTTGTTTTTATGTGGGATGGAGGGTTGACAAGCAGTGTAGCAATAATGTTGTTATAATTGTGTTATCTAAAGCTTCCATCTGTTTTTCTAGACTCACTGGAAGTTTCAGTTCCTGTAAGCTTAAATACATCGACCCCTTAAAAGCACAATCATGTGCTTGTGATCCCTAGAGAACACTAAGTAGATTTTCCACACAATTAAGTTTATGATGTCCAATACCTGCCTTAGCCAGAACAAACTGTTTTTCATAGGCTCTACAGTTGCTCATTTTGTTTTAGTTTATATGGAAAAACATGTTTTTTTCCCTATTTCATTATTGTTTCTTCTTCTCTCTCTAAGACCCAAAATTCTGGGGAACCCTGAGGGCCACAAAAATCCTGCAAGCTCCAGGACAGAACCCCACCAGGCAGACTTTCTTTTGTGCAAAGGGAAAGCAAAATTTATCAACAGTATTAGATCATGAAAAATCTTGTAACACCTTCTCTCCTTCTTGGAGAAAAGACATCTCTAACACTCACATAACAAATTGATTTAGGCAAAAGGTTTTCTCTTCCTAATTGAGCAGTTGCTGCTAGGCACACTGGCAGAAGTCCTGGTCAGTCAATGCTGGACACTGACTAACTGGATAATGTGTTTTTTAAACTATTTTGATAGCCCATCAGTTCAGAAACAGCAAAAATGAACTCTGAGCTTCCACAGCAGTGAATTATGTGATTTTAGCAGGGCTTTCAATGCCCTACAGCAAATTACAGGTACCTTTAGTGGTTCCAGGCTGTCCTCAGCACCCTTGATGCCTTCAGGCCGGACACCTGAGGCCAGCTCTGCCACCAGCATCACTGTGTGAAGATCACTGCCCTAGCTCAGCACAGCTTTATCACAGCAGTGCTCACAATCCCAAAGGATCCTCAGCCAGCTCCTGACCTTACTAAGAGGTGACTTTATTTACCCCAGGCCCTGAGCACATCTCCAGAGACAAACACCCTTCCCTGTCACCTCCAGTCTAAGCTCACTGACTGTGGTAGGAAGCATTTCAATACACAACTACCAGCTAGCATAAACTGTGCATAAATTACATATAAATTCAAGTGAGTCCTAAAATAAAGTTGCTCTCTATTCTGAAATAGGTTTTTTTTTGTTAAAATTGTCTTTAGTAACTAGAACACAGACAGAGGATTAATGGTGGATACACATAAAGGGAGTCCTTCATGCATTTCAACAAACATTTAGGAATTGCAGTGCTATAAAAATGTAAATGCTGATTAAGAGAGTTTACCTGATCTGGCACACCCTTCCATGCTCTGGAGAACAGTACTTCAAATCAGAAGTTTCTGACAGCACTCCAAGAACCAGTTAAAGTCACAAGCATTTAAATGAAGAGGAGAAACTTAAAAGTTCTCTAACTCCTGTTCATCAGAACTTTACTTACTCATTAGCTCGGCAGTCCAACCAGACCCTTGATCTAAGTTCATCTGAAAGAGCTCTAACTGCTGGTTTTGCAGTGCACCTCCCACACACAGCCTCCATCAGCTCTAGGAAGCCTTACACATGCCACGAATGAGCATTTGGAGGGGAGAAAACCAAAACACAAACGCAATCACGTGGCAGACACAGAGCAATAACCACATCCTCCAAACTCAGCTTCCATTTCTGAACCCGGCCAGGCCGAGGCACCGCTCCACCCCTGCCAGCCTGAACACCGGGCACCACATCCAACCCTGGCAGCTTCCCGAGGGAAGAGGCCAGCACCAGCCATGGCCGGTACTGCACTGCAAGGGGGCAAAGGGGAAGCAGGAGCAGGCAGCACCGCCGCCCTGGGGGGCTTCTCACTATCTGCTCTTTCCCTCTGCAGCCAGGGCCAGCAGTGGAACGGCTCCCCAGAGGGCACAGGAGTGGCTGGGCACGCAGGAGCTGTCACAGACAAGTGTTTTAAGGTCACTTAAAGAAGATCGAGTTTGAATCTTTTGCTTCAGCGAGAGAGTCTTCCTTATTCCTTTTTATCCTACCTTTGCTTGTCCTTATTTTTTCTTCCTTGCTGTTCCCCCTCCACACACATTCTGTGGATAATTTTTTTGGATTTATTTTGGTTGTAGATTAATTAATTCTAGACTTTTGCTTGCTTTTCCTCTAAGTCCTTTTTAAAAAGCAGAGCAAACCTTATCAACAAAATTCGTCACGCTTCTGCTTCTGTATTAAACCTGCTTTTGCTGCCACCTTTACCAGTGGTTCTTAGAGGTCCCTTAAACCAGCGACTGGCTGCAGGAGGCATCCATCCCGGGGCAGGCGGGGGGAAGGAGGGGAGGCCCCGGCGAGGCACACGAGGCAGAGCCGGGTCACCCGGCAGGGCAGCCCGCCGGGCCGCGGCAGCGCCCGCACGGCCGGCACGGAGCGGCGGCAGCGCGGCGGCAGCGAACGGACCCCGCCGGGGAGGCCGAGGGCACGCAGCTCACTCACCGGGGGCCCCGCCACCCCGCGGCCTCACCCTCCCCCCGAGCGGCCACAAGCGCTCCCGCATCCCCAGCGGCGCCCCGGCGGGGCGCGGAGCTCACCGCGGCCGTGGCCAGGCTGTGCATGGTGGGTCGCGGGAGCGGAGCGCCGCCGCCTCAGGCCGCCCTCACCGCCATACCCGCCGCGCGGGGCACGCCGGGACGGGGCCGGGCGGCGCCGGCGCCTGCGCGCGGAGCGGGCGCGCGCGCGCGGGGCGCGCCGGGAAGGCGCCGCCGCGCTGACGTGAGCGGGCGCGCGTTGCGCGCCGTCTCGCGCTGCCGTGGCCGGTTCCCGCCATCCGCCGCCGCCGCCCCCTTCCCCCGCGCCGCCGGGCCCCGCGGGACGCGCCGGGACGCGCCCGAACGCAGGTACCGCCCGCCGCCACCACCGGCTGCCGCCCGCCGCGCGCCCCTCCCGCCGCGCGGCGACCGCCCGCCCTCAGAGCGGCCCGGCCCGGGGCGGGCGGCGCTGCCGCGCTCGCCGTGTGCGGGTGAGCGGCGGCAGCGGGGCCGGGCCCGGGGAGAGCCCGGAGCGCGGGCAGGCCCGGCCGGGAGCGGCGGCGCCTCCCGGCAGCGCCTCCCGGGCCGCTCCATTCATTCCTTGTGCTTTACCGGGAGCGCGCCTCGCCGTGCCTCGCGGGACGCGCCCCCCGGGCCGAGACCCCCGGCCCGGCCCTGCCCGGTGGCCGCGGGCCCCGCGCCGGCAGGACGAGCTCGTTTTCTCTCTTTGGAGACTTCCTCCCAAACTTTGTTTCCCATCTCATACTGGCTTTCCTCGGGCACTTTTTTTTTCCCCCCTTTACCTTAAATCCATTGAAGTTAAGGGGTTTTAAGGAATTCTGTGTCTGGAATTGTGTCTGCTCGCTTTTCAGCAGCAAGGAATTGATGCGCTGCTGTTCGTACTGGGTGAGATTTTATTATAATCTAAGTTTCCTTCACTGCTGCCCAGCTCTTCCTTACTGTGCTTAAAAACAGTGAAGCGGTTCTACCGAACTTCTGCGGAAAGTTCAGGCCGTGCTTCCGTCTTCCTTTAGCCATCATTTGGCCTGCCAAGTTACACATTTCTCCTTTTTAACAGGTTTTTAAGGTGGAGCACACTTACTGTTAGCTCCTTTCTGTGAGAAAGCATGGCTCTGTTAAAGGTGCACGGACCTGTCCGGATGCGCAGCATGCAAACTGGGATTACAAAATGGAAAGAAGGGAGCTTTGAAATTGTGGAGAAGGACAACAAAGTGAATCTAGTAGTTCACTACAATGTTGGAGGAATTCCAACGACGTTTCAGGTATGCCAGACATTAAGGCTTTTGTTTTAACAGTGCATGGATTGTGCTCTCTTGTGAACAGCTGTCCTCTTCAAGGCTATTAAGTGTCCTGCAGACTTCCCTCTGTCACTGTTTCTTGTTCCTGGTTTCCTGAACACTAATCCCTTTGTACAACTCTCCAGTAAATTATTTACACGTATTGTTAAAGGATCTACCAAGGTTGGCATGGAGATACCACTGATTGGGAAGAACCAAAAAAGCAGAGAAAAGTTACAGAAGTGTAGAGCATCGTGGCTCATGTTTTGGATATTTGGAACCTGTAAGCTTTCTCTTACTGGCACATTTGTGCTCTCTAGAGGAGAAGATCCTGACCATTTCATGCTAGCTGGTTCCCCAGCTGAAGGGTAATGATGTTAATACACCTGTAGCCTATTGCAAGACTTTGCTGAACATCACTTGTTACAGTTTTAGTTTTAAATGCAGATCGCTGTTAAAGAGTCTCTTGAAATATTCAGCCAAAATTTTGCTCATTCTCCAGTTGTTTTCAGGTCAGTATTCCTAGATTTTCTGCACAATGCAGAAGATTTCTGCCCCAAATCAAAAGCAGAGTGCTTTTTCTATAAGAAATGCATACTTGTTTTAGAAATATGTGAACGACACAAGAGCAGTTGGAGGAAAACAAATCCCAGCTTCTTTAGCAACTTTGCAACAGCATAAAGTGATCTATATGTTGGTTTCAGCTTTTCATGCCACTGTTGTTTTTTGTCAGTAATGTTCACCTGGCTGTTCTCTGAGCCATTTATTTCTGTGTGCAGATGCTATGGAAAAAAGTTAATTTCTTTTTGAAAGGTTAAGTTTTTGCTGCCTTAGTGTGCCAAAAAGTCTCAGCAAAGAGTCAGGTAGCTGGTGTTGCCTGGAAATCAGGGTTCTTAGGAAATTGTTAGCTATGGATTGTTCCCACCTGTGTTACTGTAGACTTGGAAAGAGTCTGTGCCTTCCCACGTGTGCTGCTGTGGCTGCAGGTTTGGTTTAATCCCCTGCTGGACCGTGTTGCTCCTGAGGAGAGCAGTCTTGTCTTCCCTCGTGCATTCCCTGGGTGCCTGTTCTCGCACACTCCTTTCTGCCTGGATGAGGGATGTGGTGTGACAGCAGCTCAAAGGGAGGTTCCTCGGGGAGGCTGAGCCTACAGAACAGCTAACCATGGCCTGAAGGGACAGGTTTTCTTCCCAGCCTCTCATGCCTGCTGTCTCTGGCACTTGTCAGATCTCTTTGTGAGCTCAGTGGATGGTTTTCACAGAAATCTGGGGAAAGGACTGAGTGCAGGATCTAGCAGAGAGGGTGATGAGCCACTGTGCAGCTGGGACTGCAGCAATGGAAGAGGCTGGGGAGCAGTCTGTGTGAGACATCCCCAGGCTGTTGGCATGCCACTCCAGGTGTGACAAATTCCCAATGATCTTGCTTCAGAAGTAGCATTCCCTGGTTTTTTGACAAGCTGCTCTGAAAGGACTGTGAGTGATTTCCCTGCCTGTTTTTACTTTTCTGTAATGGAAGGCTTGGATGGATCCAGCATTATATTTCTTTCTACAGTGACTGGTGTAGGATCTAGGACAGATTTCTTCTGTCAGATGACGTTTTACAGATGTTTCAGAGCTTTAACTAAGTTGTGCTAGATGGTATTAAGAGAAATACTTTGTTTCCCCACACCTGTCACACTTTGTGACACTGACTGGGTCATAACAGGTGCATGAAGAGTATGGGTAGAGTCTTCTGACAACATTTGGAGTTGAAATAGGCTGTTTTGCTCTGAGGTGGTGAAGTAATTGTAATTCCTTTGCACTGGACTCAGTGTTTTAAGAGAGCAGTTAAAATTTGGAGCCTATTATTCTTAGGTGTTTGAAAATATTTTTAGCTTACATTTTAAAAAATCCCAACAGCCCACAAAAAAACCCAAAAACAACCCGAAATACAAGGATTGAGCAAAAGGTGTTTCAAAAGTGTAATGTTGCCATTAAAACAAACCCTTAGTTTCTGATTGAGGTGGTTTTCCAGCCCCTCTTACAAGCTGCTGTTGTGTCTAGATTGGTTTTCCAAGAAGCTAGAGATCTTAATGGAAAAAAAGAAATCTCATTGGTGGACATGAAGTGTCTTTTACTATCTCAGTCTTTTTGAGCTACCTTCAACCTGCATGAGTAGTAGAACCTTTATCCAATAGCCAGTTTTTGTAGGTGACTTAGCATGAAGCACAAGTAAAGTTATTATGTTATAAAATAGCAGTGGCATCATTAGGGAGCACAAAATCTTATTAAAATTATTCTTGTGCTCAACCATAACCCTGAAAGTTTTGGCACCACTTAATTGTTACGATGTTGCATACAGAGTAAGCATGTTTCTTGCTGATTTACTCTCTCAGCAGATTTTTTAAGTAATTTCAAATCTGTCTTCTCTGGGAGCAAATTGTGAAGTGGGACATTTGTGCTTAATACTTGAAACTTTCCCCATCTTAAATTGTATTTTGCACTTGATGTGGAAGTTTTTACTCAATGGGACTTGATAAAGTTGTTTTTCCTTTACATTTACAGACGTCACACTGAGTAGAAAAGCAAGTTTCAGAAAGCTTATCCAGGACTCTAGAGACTGTTGAGCAATAGTGATACTGTCCTTGCAGTCCTGTCAGATACCAAGGTCACAGATTGTATTAATTGTATGAGGTTTAATGTTTCCTTGAAATGGAGCAAGGGGAAGTATTTTGGTGGGAGTCTCTCTTATCCTGTCTACTTGAAATATTTTGTTTGAATTTGTAAGTATTTTGACCTTTTAAAGTTGGATTTATGCTTATAGTCACTTTCTTGTTTTCAGTTAAGCCATAACATTAAAACTGTGACCTTACGACCAAATGGCAGAAAACTGTGCTGCCTGATGCTAACACTAAAGGATACCAGCTTTCTGACAATTGATAAGGTACCTTTTAAAGATGCAAATGAAATGCGGATGTATTTGGATGCAGTCCATCAAGACAGGGTTCATACTGGTAAGTGCAATTGTTGTAAATCATGTTATAACATTATGGAGAGGTGTTGTGTTTTCTTATCATGGTTTAACTATATCAAACAGCAGCTAAGCCCCAAGCATCTGCTCACTCAGTCTTCCCAGTGGGGTTGGGAAGACAGTGAGAAAGTGAAAATGAGGAAACTTGTGGGTAGAGACAAAGACAGTTTAGCAAGTAAAGCAAGAGCTGTGCACGCAAGCAAAACAAATGAGGAATTCACTCGCCACTCCCTGTGGGCAAGCAGGTGTTCAGCCATCTCCAAGAAAGCAGGACTCTGCCATGTATAGTGGTGGCTTCAGAAGACAGACACCATCACTGGGCCTCCCTTACTTCTTTCCCAGCTTTGTACACTGAGCACAATTCCTCATGGTGTGGGATATCCCTGGGGTCAGCTGTCCCGTCTGTGTCCCCTCCTGGCTTTCTGTGCATGCCCTGCTTCCTGAGGGCTGATGTGAGCAGCAGCAAAGGCCTGGACACTTTGTGAGCAGAGCTCAGCAATAACTATAACATCTCTGTTATCAGCACTATTTCCAGGACAAACCCAAAACTTAGCCGTATCGTCGCTACTGTGAAGAACATTAACTCTGCTCCAGCCAAAACCAGCACACATCTTCAGCACATTTTGTCTTTGTGTTCCTGGCTTTCTCTGCCCTTCTGTAAATGCTTCTTTCTGGCCTCATAGCCCATTTTTTGTTTTATACCTTTCTTATGCTGAACAATAATCAGATATTAACATATGGGATTTGTTTATGTTGTGTGTTGGTATTTGAAAAGTTGTTAATCACCAATGCACAATCTCTTAGTTTTTAATTTTACTTACTTTACTTTGTTCTTTTTAAGAATAGGAAGTTTGGTGCCAAGTGGCTAAATGACCAGTATGAGGGATACCCTAAACACGTGCTTATGTCTCTGCATTCAGAATATTGTAGTCTGTTGTAGTTGGCAAGAAATCTGGCATGCCCTTTCCAAAATCAACTCCAGCTAAACATTTTGCAAATAAAAATTGCAGTCAGTTAAATGACAATCAGATCAAATATTGTGTACTTTTTCTGTCAGCTGGGAAACCCTCACAAGGATCTGGCAGTTTTGGAGGTGTGCTGGGCAGCAGGAGCACACAGAAGGAAGCTAACAGGCAATTCTCTTACATAGAGAACCAGGTTTGTTAAATTGTTAAAATTTTTCCTCTCTAATTTTATTCTGTTCCTCTCATTTTCTTTACTGTATGTTGAATGGCACTGTAAATACTTTACAGCCAAAGTGTTTATAATCTAGAGAGCTTGGAATAGATGGGTATGGGGTGGTTGGCAATGCTGTATCTTGCTTGTGAGAAGACATCTGTATGAGTACAAAAGGTCAGTGTGTGGCTACAGAAGTCAGACTATGGTCTTCACATATGAGCTTTTAGGCAGAGAAGTAGAAATAGGAGGAAAGTACATGGCTGAGACTTGCTTCTCACACAGTTCTGATCTCCCTTTGTTTTATGCCAAACACCTTACATGTGTGTGACCGTGTCTTAGTCACCATAGGTCTTAATGAGTTTAGCAGACTTCAGCCAAATGTGTACATTGAAAAGCAAATGATCCAGGTTTATGTCAGAATAAAGTTACTGAATTTCTGGCATTCTGCTCACATTTTTGTGTAAATTTCATAGACTTTACCCAGAAGTTGTTTTCCTTCAAAATATTTTTTTCTTCTTTTTCTCCCCAGATTTCATGGTTTATCTATTAGCTTTAATTTACTTTGTTATCTCTGTGAATATACTTATATTACTGCCCTGAGGGAGACTATTTCTGACATTGTCCCAAAACAAATTCTACATGTTACCTTAAAGGCAATCTCACTCTAAAAGCTTGAGGCTGTATATACAGTGGTGAGATTAGACATGTTCAGTTTTCAAGTCTAAAATTGGCCAACATTCCTTAGTCAACCAATTATTACCTCTTTGCATTGCATCACATATGGGGCCTGTTTGGCCCAAGGCAGTCAGGGCACTGTTTTAATTATGTGGGTTTTAGTACAGCTTTTTAATATTTTTAATTGTAATACCACCCAGGATTGATCTGGGGATAGTTAGGAATCATGCCTTGGGTTTTTTTAATGTCAAAGCTTGTAAAGGAGATTTTAAAAACTGAACTTCAACTGACTTAGCATTGGAAAATGGGAAGGGAAAGTGGTTACTGCAGTAGAGTTTAATGTTGATGACTAGTATGACTCAGTCAAAATTTTACCTATGTCTAATTAGTTTTTAAACTCTCTGAATGTGTTACAAGTAGTATCTCTCCACCTCTGGATTCTACACTGTAGCAAATAAAAAGTGGTGGAAATCATAGATTAGACTAAAGAGATCCTATTCTTTCACTCTTGGATTTTCTCCCTGGCCCACTCGGCTTGGGCTTTGCAGACTCCTCCCAAGAGAGTGGCTGTGGAGAGTAAGGAGGAGAACACATTCCGCAAGGTGCTGGGGACCCCAGCGAGAGGCTCTGTCAAGAATTCTGCTGGAGCTGGAACACCAAGCAACAGGGTGAACATTGCAGCATCTCCTGCATCATCAGTCCCTCACAGGACAGGCTTGTTGGAGAGTCGGTAGGAGGGTTTTCTTCTTACTATGGTACTGTAAAAATTCAGCTCTTTGTAGAGCTACAGGTGGAACTCAGTACTCTGAGACATAAGAAGCGGATATAAATCTTTCTCTAGTTTTGCTGTTACTTTTAACAGGATGTTAATACATGCTTTTATAGCCTCTGACTGGTACTGGCACTAGAGCTTTTAGTACAGCTTAAGAGCTGGGCAGACCAAGTGCTTCTCTGTATGCTATAAAAGTGGAGATTGCAGAAGATAATTCCTCAATGCTTCCCATGCATTTTGGACCTATGTTCAGTTGGAAGGGTCACGACTAACCTTTCGGAAAGAATGACCACAAATTTTTCTGTCCTCAGTGAAAAGAGGAAAAGAACACAACCCCCTGGTTCAGAAATGAGTGAAGATTATCCCAAAGAGAATGATTCTTCAACGTAAGTAACAGTTGTTTCTGATTTTAAATTCCTTGTTCATTTGTAAAGGGATATGTTTCTGAAAAGAATGCTCTCAGCCAGCCACATGGACTAGGCCAGTCAGCTTATGAATACATGGGGTGCTTGAAATGAGGTATGTCTTCAGTGTTAATAAGGGAAATACAAACTACTCCAGCAGTTGATTTCCATGAACTGGCACATGCAAATTTTGTGTCATCAATCTTTTGTTGATTATGTCAGTCAGAACTGCATGTGGACTACATGTGCTTTGACTCTTCTTGAAACAAAACTGATAAAGGTGAATTGCCATTTGAAGAAGCAGCTCCATGTGTTTGAAGCCAGATTTAAATGTAATTCATGTTGAAATGAATTATGTGAGTTAAACTTATGTGTGAGTGAAGTTCTACTGTTTGTGGTCAAGTATTAAAGGTGATAGGAGAGAAATGCTTTAAAGCAAGTTGTAAATACTGAGCAGGAGTATCCCATATCTTCCATAATTGCACTGCCTTCCACTCTTCTCTCTGTAGGAATAATAAAGCCTTGGGTGATCCAGCATGGAAGTACTTGAATAGTAGCAGAGAGAAACAGTTGAACCTGAAGCAGACTGAGGAGAATAGGACATCAGGTAAAAAAATGAATGTAAAGCCAAGTGATACCTAGCCTTGACTAGTACAATTTTGGCCCTTTGGTACAACTTCAGCAAGTTGCTGCAGAGGTGGTTTTTTCCTTGTCTGCTGTGCCATTAACTTTGTTGCTTCCTCCAGAGCCATATATGAGATGCAAATAACCTGCCTTCATTTTCAAAGCCTGTGTTGCTCTAGTGTGGCCTTGACCTTTATTCTTCAGGGCTGATGCCAGCCCATGAGACAGCTTGCTTGTAAATTCCAGCAAGAATCTTCAAACTGTTCCAAGTTGCTCTTTCAGTTGGGAGGGGGTTTCTGTAAACTCCTTTTTGCTTGCTTTCTTACATATTTTTAAAACTTCCCTTTGCTCTTAAATGCCCATGTGAACTGTAGGCTGGTTTTTGTGATTGAGATGTCTACTGTTTGCTTTTACTTCCTTATCTCTTCCCCAGAACTTACAGGGCCAGGACTTGTGTCCTGTTTGTACCAGAGTTCTGTTGGATGCTGCTATGGGACAAGGCTTTACAGACAATACAGAAATACTGACAATATGTAGATAGGCTAGTAAGCAGCACTGTTCTTCAGTTTTATGAATCAATACTTAGCTTCTTTCCTCATAAAGAGGAATGCATTCAAGATCTTGTTTTTATGGGGGAATATTGGTGGATGCATTGTTTTTTTTGTGCATCTCTAATGGCACAAATGTGTTGCTGGAAGAGCTGGTAAGGTGAATGTTTACCTCTGAATGGAAATCTGGTGTTTTCTTCAGAGTCAAAATTAGAGTCTATGTATCCCTGCAAGTTCTTGCAAACTTCTTTCATATATCTGCATTTCTGAAAATTGCACGGCTGAAACAATTTCAAGCTGGAAAAGAAGCAAACAGTTATTCATTATTCAAACTAAATTACACTGAGATTCACTGTAATAGGTGGGGTTTTGACTCGAGAGCATTTTTTTAATGTGGCACCATGTGAGGCATTAGAGTCTGAGGATCTGTCACAATGATGTCATAGTAATGAAACAATCCTATTGTGCCCCAAGTATGGAGTAATTTACTGTGGGAGTTTGGACTGGGAGGAGAAGCTGTTTTCACTTCTGCATATTTACCTTGAATTTTGGGAGCACTGCGTTAGAAATCAGGAGTTTTCTGTACATGTGTCTTGTCTCTCTTAACAAGAGGTAGATATTTATTAATTTCACATAGTGAAGATAATGACTTTTTAATATTTCATATTGCACTTTGAGTTTGATGAAGACTGAATTGAATACCTGAAACTCCATCATGCCTTTACTTACATATCATTAATATTCACATTATACTTTTAAGCATATGTACTATTTGTCTCCCAACCAATTCTAGAAAGCAGGATTTGAGGATTTTTAAACCTTTTGACTAAGTACTTTCAAACAAGTTGCTTATTGTAAAAATAGCTGTGTAACCTGGAATGAAATGTCATGTCTTTCCTTCTCTTTTAAAGGTGTTTTACCACTGCAGTCATCATCTTTTTATGGTAGTCGATCCTCTTCAAAAGAGTACTCCACTGGCAGTTCCTCCCTGGACAGGTAGGGCTGATTCACTAGAATGAACTGTAAATAGCAGTTGTTTCACAGGAATTAAGCTCTTCAGTTTCCTGTGTGTTGATCACATGGTGCTTAGATGCATAACATGGTGAGTTTTGTTGGGTTTTTTTTTTTTCCCCTTCAGGAGCACAGTCCACTTCTTCAGTGTGTCTTCAATTGCCCTGCTTACATCTACAAACTGTAGTTACTGCTTGCAAACTTGCAATAGAAAGGCTTTGTAAAATCACTCAAGTCTGTTATAGTTGTTGTGAATAACTCTAGATGGTTCAAATTGTATATGAACTCTGGAAGTTAAGTCTGAACCCTTGCTTCATTTTTCCCAAGTAGATAAATGGCATGCAATTCTATATTTTAATAACAGTATTTTAGCAAATTCTAAATCCTGCTAGCTTGGGATTCTTCTTTGTCAGGTGTGCAGTCAGACTCATGGTCTCTGCCCTAGATAGATGAGATACAAGATCAGGAGAGAAAAGGAGTATTGTCTGTGTTTAAATGTTAGGAATTGAGGTCCATAGTTGGTGATTAGGTTACAAGAACAAGAGACTGAAAATAAAGACTCTGGCCCAGATGTGAATTTTAAGCATATGGGAGCAGTGATCTCATGCTATGTAAATCATTCTTCCTCTCATCATACAGTGTGGAGAATTATTAAATATATAAGACCAAAGACTTGGTTATACTGTGTGCACACCAGTGGATATAAGAAAATATAACCAAGCTAAGGATTTAACACTTCTGGGAAGTTTTAAACCCTTCCAGAAGAAGTGTTCTCTGTCACACCTCTTTTTCACTGTGACACATTCCAGTTATCTTGTATGGATTTACCAGTCCTTGGTCCTGCACAGTGGAAGTGTCTTCCACTGTGATTCCAGTGTCATGGACTATAGCTCTTTAAGACAGAGCATTACCACTCTTACACTTTTTATGCTTTTATGTTTCTAGGTCTAGTGTAACCAGCCAGACCTCTTCAGCCAAAAGAAGCCTGGGATTCCTTTCTCAGCCTGCTCCTCTTTCTGTTAAAAAAATGAGATCTAATCAAGATTACACAGGATGGAACAAACCCCGCGTGCCCCTTTCCACCCATCCTCAACAACAGTTGCAAGGGTAAATTTAATTTTCTTTATCTAGCGTGCATACTTTGATCATCAGAACATGCACATTCTTGTTGTAATTATTTAATTAAAAAAAAATAATCCTGAAACTAATGAACACTGAGGGAGGGAACACTTTCCTTAGTTTGGAGGGTATGTATTCTTGAATTCACATCCTGAGAGTTTCAGGGACATAGTAATTTCAGGTAATTCATGTTCCTTTAATGATAATTCATTTCTTTGTCTTTATGTGTGCATGTACATATATATATCTATATGTACACACATATATGCATTTTTTAAGAGTTTGATTGTAGAAACTCATGGATGCTTTCCTGATAAATGCTGCCTCCCATGAGTTTAGGCTGAAGGGCTGGGGAACAGCTCCAGTAAGATGCTCTTTGGGGAGTAGCTGGGGTGAATATCCTGTGTGTTGGTAGTGCTGTGTTTAACCCTGGCAGCAGGTTTGCACATTGACCATTAGACACAAAGTATTGTTTTTTTTTCTTTTTCAGGTTTTCGAACTTGGGAAACACCTGCTATATGAATGCCATCCTACAGTCCTTGTTTTCAATTCAGTCTTTTGCTAATGATTTGCTCAAACAGGGTATCCCATGGAAAAAAATCCCACTCAATGCACTTATCAGGTAAAATTCACATTCTGTGAAAGCTGTTTTTCTCCTTCTTTACTGAGAAATCATTTTGGTAATACTGAAGCAACTTGTAGAGGGTCATTTGCCTGTATAGATAATAAAAGAAATCCTAGAGCTCTCTGTATTTTGGAGCTTTACTTTTGAAATAGGAAATCAGCTCTTAAAACTTACAATATTGAGTTACAGGCATTCTTTTACTGTATTTCTAGTGGCAGAGTGAAATGCTTAAGAAGAAAATGTAAGAAATTGCAAAATAATTTAGATGCAGAAAAGTTTCTTCTAAGAACTTTGCCATGTAGAGTTTAAGCTGATCACTAACTTCACCTGATATGTGGGGGCTTATGCCTTTTGTTTAGTAGCTGTGGAAAGTGTTCAAGTTTTGCATACTTTATCTTTCTCTACATTCAGCCATTTGGGATTTTTTATTATATTTTCTCTGGTGCACCTCATTTCTTTTCTGTCACTAAATAAGATGCAGAATTATCAGAACCATTTGTGTTTCCGTTCCATCATTTTTTTATATCTTTTGTTGTAATTTTCTGTTTTTGGTGTGTCATCTTGAACTCTTTCTACACTACTTGGGATCAGAGGTTGTTCCATGTGCCTCTTGAAATGTCCTTTCTCTAATTTTTATAGAAAGACCTCTGAAGGTTGTGCTCCATATACCTAATGGGCAGTGTGTGATCCTGTACAAGTCAGAGTTGATACTCAAAGCATCTACTTTGTCTTCTCTTGGTTTGGCAATATCATCTAACCTGGTGACTGTTTTTCTGGTTGATCAGTGATTGCTTATCAATGGTGCTGTGGTTTCCTAACATGCTTCACTGAGCAGCTGCAGAGGGCTGGGACAGCACACGCTGTTCTTGGAGTTCAGCACAGCAGCAGAAACTTGTCAAGCTGCAGGAAACTGAGCAGATTCCTGGGGTTAACTGAGTATTAGCTGTTGGGTTTGGGATGCAAGGGGATTATACAGGTTTTCCCTCTGTTTGGGTTGGGGTTTTTTTGTATCATAGAATGTGACTTCTTCCTATCACCTTCCTATGTATGCAGCTTGACCAAAATTTGTGCTTGGAATATATTTAGTGTGTATGTCCTGTGAAATTGTAAAGCAGTTGTAAAAGACAACTAAATCACAGTAGCTGAGAGGCACAAGTGAAGTTAATTTCAAAAGTTTTGTAGCAAAGCTAACAGAAGCACTAGCTTGAACCAAGGAACTCTTCGTGGTTCTTTTGCTACAGCTTTTTTCTCTGTTAAAATGTTTTTACTGCTGAAAGATGTAAGGCTTGAAAATGAGTGGAAGTTTAAAAATAAAACATAAATAGAAACCATTCTGACCATTCCAGTTAAATTTTGTGATTTTGTGTTGCTTATTTTGGTACTGTGTGATATCATATTTCCTATCAGTACAAATGTTCTCAAAAAGCATTATGAGTTGTTTCCTCATTGTAAAAGAGGAGAAATAAGTTTTTAGAGCTTTATAAGGCTTTTCTCTTTACCTTAAAAGATTGTGGATTGGGTTCTTTTGTTCATTTGAGTGCTGTTTGATGATGCCTTCAAATGAGATCTCAAAATACTTGAAATGGAAAAGGTTAATTATATGTGGGATATCTTCATCCAGAACCCCTGAACCACTTATCACAGGAGAAAAGCTTTTAGGAACTCTTAAAATAAGGTATCATTGAGTTCTATTATGTTTCTCTAAAGTCCTGGAAAACCAACCAGTGTTTCATTGTCTTGACTTCTGCAGACGTTTTGCCCATCTGCTTGCTAAAAAAGATGTCTGCAGCCCTGAGGTTAAGAAAGAGCTGCTCAAGAAGGTGAAAAGTGCCATTTCAGCTACTGCAGAGAGATTTTCTGGGTACATGCAGAATGTAAGTATCATTGTCTGGAAACAGTTATGTGCAATTTGTCCAGTGGTTGAACTGCATTGAACACCTGTCAAGCTTCAGCTGTGTTTGGCAGTGACTTTGGGTTGAATGGCAGTGATTGTTAGAGCAGAACTGCCTCAGTGTTACTGAAGGCAGTGAACTGAATGTAGTTCACCAGTCTGTGTGTGTTTGAGAAAAATACTGAATGAAGTTGTACAAAGCCATTTCATTGCATGTGCCTTGTTTCTAGGATGCACACGAGTTCTTGAGCCAGTGTCTGGATCAGCTGAAGGAAGACATGGAAAAGTTAAACAAAACTTGGAAGAGTGAACCAGTCCCTAATGAGGATAACTCACCAGGACGTGCTTCTGATGACCTGTCAGCCACCAAAGTTTATACATGTCCTGTTATCAGTAACTTGGAGTTTGAGGTTCAGCATTCTATCATTTGCAAAACGTAAGCATGCTTGACAGCTTTTTTCACACTTAAAAGACTAGGAAGTGTTTCCATCTCACATGACTTCATCTGCAGGTTGTAACCAGAATTAAGAGCTATGTTTCATCCAAAGCTAGATATTTAGAAAGATACTCTCTTGTGTAGAAATGCTGTAAACTTCACACCACGCTGTCTGCTGCTGCAAGCCTTCTTTAAACAGTTTCATACCACCTAGTTCTTCATTGCATTTCCAGTGGAAAGCCTTTGTGCTTTGCTCTTTGTGTACCAACTGTATGGAAATAGAGAGAAAAGGGGGTTTCAGCCAAGTAATATTTCCTCTTGAAAAAAGGAAACAGGGGATGCCATGTTTTTAATTTGATCTTTCTAAGGGCTTCTAGGGAATGGCATTTTCTTCTGTTTCTCTACATTCTTGCAGAAAAATATGTCAACCAATATGTTTGGGCATTCATTGTGTGTGGCCTGTGCAGCAGATGTGTTGAGCTATAGCAGTCACTTTGATTTCCTCTATACCTGATCTTTTGCCTCTCCAAAGCAATCTGTGTGTTTTACTTCTTACCCTTACACAAATGTTTCAATTTCTAAAGCATCAAAAAGAAATTGCAAGTTCCAGCTCTGTTCTGAGCATCAAACAGTTCCATTTTGATGAGTAAAAATAGGGTGTATATGTTTATATATGTTTATGGGGAAGTCACTTTATCCTAAACCATGAAAGTGTTCGTTAGTTTCAAGTTTATTTTTTATCAGACTTGCACAAGCATGTTTGTTTTTTAGGTGTGGTGAAACAGTCACTAAACGAGAACAGTTCAATGACCTCTCCATTGACCTTCCTCGAAGGAAGAAATTCCTTCCTTCCCGATCCATCCAGGATTCTCTTGACCTCTTTTTTCGGGTATGTACTTTGAGGGGGGTTTTTATGCATTCTGGAGTGTGTGCAGGTTATGCACCATATGAAATTCTGATTGTACAGCTGATTATTAGTTTCTATGACAGTGGTTTGCAGGTATGTGAGATAACATTGCACTTTTTAGAGGTTTGTCCATTAAAAGCATATGGAAGTTTATATTGTAAAATGCTGTGCAGAAATTAACTGCTGTAAAATAGGTAAACTTCCCAATGTTGTGATGAAAGAGTTGAGGTGTAAACAAATACAGAGGAGAGAAGGGAGGCTGTCATATTGGGATAATCACTCAGGAAGTGCTTTCTCTCCTGGGCTAGGATGTTTCAACAGCTTGTGTACAAGCCTTAATTAGCATGGAGGAAAAAGGTCATGCAGGTACAATAATTTAAAAAATAAACAGCTATAATATGTGGATACTTACTTTGTAAGATGAGCTTCAAGGTGAAGCTTCTGAAAGCTAAAAATGAGCCATATGTCTGTGAATTGGTGTTGTATTTTGTCATATCTTGAGACAAACCTTTTTTTCCCTCTCTGTATAGATAGTACTTTCAACAGAGAGAATAGCTGACGTGCTTTTTCTTCTAAAAGCTCATGGGGGGGGGTCTTACAATTTAAAAAAAATCCTGACATTTTAATGCAATTTGACTTCATTTAAGGTAAAGGGCTTGTAGAAATGTTTGATGGGCAAGTTATGTAATTTTGGGAAAGAAATGCTTCCCCTTTTGATGTCTGTTCAGAACTCTACTCTCATGTAGCATATCCTTGGTAAGTTTAGGTGAGGATACCTTTTGAAGAACAAAGCAGAGGTTTTGAATAAGAGGGAGAAAATTTCATGGCACCATCCTTCACCGAAGGTTGTTAGGGAAGAAAAAAAAAACCCAAACAAATCCTGTGTATGGGAGAGAAAACTGTTAACCTCACAAGATTGTCCCCTCCCTTTGGAAGCTATTTTGTGTCGTAATGGTGGCTGATTCACTGGTCTCCAGTAGACTTGCAAGAAAAATTCCTTCTGTATTAGTGGACATGCTGTGAAATTTTAAGGTCTGCTGGCTGACCTCTTATTAAATGTCCTCTTACTAGGTCAGCTTGAAGGTGATTATAATTTTAAGGGGTTACTTCTGGTTTGAAGAGTTTGTGTAACAGGTGATGTATTTTGGTTGAGATGTGTTTGATTTCTCTTGTTCCACAAGTCATTTCTCTGCTCCCTTAAACAGGCAGAGGAGATTGAGTATTCCTGTGAGAAGTGCAATGGAAAGTCTGCTGTTGTCACACACAAGTTCAACAGGCTTCCCAGGTAAGTGGTGACACCTGTTCCTCTCCTTCCTGGAAGCATGTTACAAAAGTGCAAGCAAAAATCCCTTGAAGAGTAAAGCTGGGAAGATGAGCAGGACAGCATGTACAGTGGTCAGTGTGTGAAAGAGGTGCACCTGCAGTCAGTTTTCATGCTGGTCTTCATTTTTACTCTAAATAAGCCCTTGGAAACCCTTAGCAGTACTTGTTTCTTCCTCCCTGTCCCGACACAAGGAGGACTAAGTTTTCCCCTTCTCCTTTTTTTGGGCTTTCTGGGATGTGAATGAAGCAGATACAGAAAATATATTCTGGAATTTTAATATTGTATAAGTTGAGTGATGCATGTGGCACCTGTGTCTTGCAGATAAGAGATGGTCAGCATTTGCCTGCCACCCCAAAGTAATAATTTGGTTTGGTCAGGTGAATGCTCTTGGAAAAAATGCTTACTTGGATTTTGAGCAGGTTTTCTTCGACTTCTATCTTGAGATGAACATTTGTCCTTCTCTCATCTCTCTCAGGGTCCTGATTCTTCATCTGAAACGTTACAGCTTCAATGTAGCATTGTCTCTCAACCATAAAGTGGGGCAGCAGGTGGTTATTCCCAGATACCTAACCCTGCTTTCCCACTGCACGGAAAGCACCAGGCTGCCCCTGACACTGGGATGGAGCGTCCATTCTGCCATGTAAGTGTGCAGCTGTGGTCCCTGCTCTGCTAAATCATGTGTGCCACAAGGTAGGCACTTGTCAGATCTCCAGAGGATGTCTGGGCAAGGAAACATTACAGTTATGCAGCTTCAGATGTGTGCTGCTGGTTTGAAATGCTGCTGTCATAAGAACATGTTTGAAAAGGAAGCATGATAGAAGCAGTAGGAAGAGATAGTTGGGCATGATCTAGGGAATATTTGGTAAGATATTATTCACTGTCCTTGAAAATAACTTTATATTCTTTTTAAGAACACTTCTGTTGGTAATTTTTAAAATGTAGGCCTCTCAGTCCAAAGTAATCTAGATTACCTTTCCCTTCAGAGCACTCTAACTCTGCTTAGAAGACAAAACATGCTACCTTTTTCTGCTGATTTCCATTTGCACCTCCTGTGCTGTCATTAATTTTTTATCATCTTTCCTGTACCACTGTAGTATCTGAGCACTTTGCATGCTGAAAATACTCTGTCCTTTTCCCTGAGGCTGTAATTTCTGTACAGCTGCCTGACCTGAGACACAGAGATTAAATGTGCCAGTTGTCACATAGAAGGCTTGTGGTAGAATGAGGAACAAGGAACCCTTGGGTCTCTTGTAGCCTCTGCTGAGTGACATAGCCAGGGTATCCAGAGTGAGCTAGGACACATCTGGTGCATATGTTCAGCAGTGTGGCAGCTGTTTTGCCAAGTCTTTAGTGGCATTTTGAGATGTAAGTGTTTGTTTCCCATGAGTTTATTAAAACAGTAGAAATCTCCAACCACAACAGTTTGTGCTAACCAGAGCAGCAATACGTGAAATAGGTTGGAAATAGCTTTCCAATGTTTGGGGCTTTTTTCAGTCATGGAAGCCATTGTGGTTGACCTGGGAGTGGAAGGGGAACTAGGATGGAAAGAAGCAGCCTTGGTTTAGGGGGAAGATTAGAAAAGATTGCTGCAGTGGCTACCATCTGTTTGATGGATGTGTAGTGATAGTGATGGACTTTGAGGAGCCCATTAAAGAATTAAATGGAGCAGGAAGTTGGTTCAGAGGAATCTAGGTAAGGCAGGAGAAATTAAGATGTGGGATATGCCAGAAAACCGGCTGATCCAGACAACAGCAGGAGACTGTGGTTTGGGAGCAGGAACTCAAGTGTTGGTGGGAATAAAATATAAAGGAATGAGTTGTCTTGACATGGGAGCCAAGAGCCTTTAATTTGTGAGCTGGTCCCTGAGGGTGCATCACCAAGAAGTGAATCAAGTTTAAAGGATTATACATGGTTTTGAACAACTGTTGTTTATTTATAGTGTGATGAAGTTATTACTGTAAATCTTAGCAATTAGCAAGTACATAATGGTATTCTGCTTGTTCTTTTGGTCATGGATTTGCATGCGTAGCAGACAAGTAAACACTTGTTTTTTAAAGACTGTAACTACTGCAATAAATTATTTTGCTCTTTTAATAGTTCCCGTCCATTGAAAGCCTCCCAAATGGTGAATTCCTGTACTGTAAGCACTTCCACACCTTGTAGGTGAGTTATAGCTCTGGAGTGTCTGTGTCCAGTAGCCTGGGGTTTTGTGGCATAGTTTCCAAGGCATTTTTAGATTTTCTCGTTCTTTTCTGGTTTTTATGTTGTAAATTGTTTCAGCTACTGTCTTTTTTCATATCTGAGTTTTATTGGTATTACATGGTAGCTGAAATTAACATCAATGGTGCAATTTGCCTAGTTTAAGAAGCAAAATTATTTCTACTTCTGCAATCTAGCTCTTTGTTTTGACTCTGTGGAGCCAAAATGGGTGTTTTGGGAACAGGTGGTTGATTCCTTAAGTTTATTTGCAAAGATGAGACAGCCAGTTTTTGATACTGTGAAAAATGTGATATTACACTGGATGGTTTTGCATTGAGGGATGCTTAAAGACCAGATTTACTGATAAAACAGAAATTGTGACTTCCTCAGACTCCTCTGTCTTCTGTACTAAGGAAGCAAGAAAGTATCTTAATGGAAGAGCGAACAGGAAAAATAAAAAATTGGTGCATTTTTGTACTTTTTATATCTGGGTGATGTGAGAAGCCCTATGTCCAACCTAAAAAACTCTAGTCAAATGATTTATGCCAAATTCTATGTGTTAATGTGGCTTTGCCTCAGATGAGTTCAGTCTGGAATTGCGAGGTAATAAAATGCAGAATCCTTTGCCTTAAAAGCAAGAGCCACACACTTAGTTACTTTTAACTTTGTAAGCTGTTATTGCAGGCTTCAAGAAAACATGTCAGTTACCCAACAGAATAAAGCTTTTCTGAAAACCTTGTCTGCTATATTAATAAATTGTCATTGTTACTTGTTGCAGTTTGTTCCCCAGTTGAACAGTGTGAAAGCAATCCTTCAGCAGTTACTTTGAGACATGTTGGTATGATGCTACAATGCTGTGCAGTTCTATAGCCATGTTTTTAATTTACAGAAAATACACTTTCAAGTCAAAGAGCTCTGCAGCACACTATGTAGATTCTGACAGCGATGATGAGCCGTTGAAACGCTCTGTTGCCCATAGCCAAAGGTTGTGTAACATACAGAGCAGAGATCAGCAGCAACTGCAAGATGAGCCAGAAAAGGTAAGGGAAAAACCCACAAATTTTCATGTGCTAGATCCTGTATGTGCTCATGTCTGGTGTGTGCTTTTTTTAGCATAAACTGAGTGACATTGATGTCAGATGAGGTTTTTTCCTCCTAATTAGCACTGCAATGCTGGAAGGGAGTGCTTTGCTAATTGACCTCTCTCTACAGTTGTCTTGGGTTCCCACTGGGAACAGAAGTAATTGCATTGCAATTGAACTTGAGTTTTCAGGTTATGGATACCAGCTGCTTAGCAGTTTGGTCAGTCCTTCGGGTAACTTCCACTAATAATGTTCCTGGGCTGAAGTATAATGTGCTGTCAATAATAAAAGTATGCAGTAAAGCCCTTGATTAAATTAGATCCAGTACAAGTTGGGCTAAGCAAAATACTCAGTTGAGACAATTTCATGCACATCCAATCCGTGTCCCCTTTCAAATGTGGCTTTGAAATGTTTTTAGAATCTGAAGCTAACAGACTTTGTAGGCGGACACAGAAGTGTGAAGAGACCAAGTTCATTGGTGTAATGGCACAGTTAATTTCAAGTTGCCTTTGAGCTTTTCCTTGTGACTAGTGTTAATGCTGCCAACATACTTTTTTTGCCTGTCAGGCCAGTGTATTAGCAGGTAGATGAGTTGTGTGGGAAGAAATGATGACCCAAAAGGGAATAGAAGCAGCTTAGAGGATTATTGTGCAGTACCACTTTGTTCTGTTGAGAGTGCTGCAGGCCTAGTGCATAGGACAAGTTTCCTGCATCTCTGCTTCTATAAAGTTTTTGCTTCACTAAAGCTTTTGACAATACTCATAGGGTTATTTTAATCAAGCAGAGACTTGTGGCCTTGATAATGATATTAAGGGACAGGTGTAAATGTGGATGAATAGCAGTAGTAACAAGAGGAAGATATCTACAGTTTCTAATCTGATGGGAAAATCAAACCAAGGCAGGATCCTGACCCAGTATTTAATAAATGACAGATACTGAGTATTAAATTTTTAGAAGATCCAGAGCTGGGAAGAGCTGCCAGGTTGATGAAGCTCAGAACTACAGATAAGAATGATCTTGACAAATCTGAGAAACTGCATAAAAATAGGAGAGGTTGTTCAGTAGGAACAGGCTAAAGGTGCTAATCTTATCAGGATTGACTATAAATGTGGGATAGGAGCAGCTGGGAAAACAGCGGGCCTTCAGAAAGTTCATGAAAGGTGACAATCACAAGGTCAGGCAGGTTAAAAGTAGAAGTATCTAGACAGAACCATAGCCTACGTACACATTGTGTGAAGTAACCCTCCTTTTTTCCTCAGAAATGAGCTTTAGCTGGAGTTCTGTATCCATCTTTGGGCTCTGGATGAAAAGAGTTATAGATTAACTGGAGAGGGGCCACAGGAGAGGAACATGAATGGTCAGAGGTCTAGAAAGGAAGATTTTGAGAGAAAGAGCCAGGCAAGTGGTCTTCAGTTTGGTCTTTAGCTTCAAGAAGAATGTAAGCAGGGCTTGTGTCTCCAAGGAAGGGGAAGAAGTTAATAGAAACACTTGAGCTGTTTCCTATGCCTGTGGTGGATAGAACAAGAAGTAATAGACTAAATTGCAGACATTAATTTTTAGATTAAATATTAGGGAACATTTCCTGATGGTCAGTTTATGTAGGGATGGAATGGATTGCTGCGGGAAAACACAGAAAACCCTTTGCTGAAGGTCCTGTGGCTGCTGTCCTGCATGGCACATCTATGCCTGGCTGCAGCTGAAGGAAGGAAACAAGCTTGTCTTTGAAGTGCCTCTTATGTACCTTTCAGAAAAGGTATTTCAAACTGTCCTAACTGATTCTTCCTGGAGTTTTGTTTGTGAGGAAGAGCAGGTAGTTTCTACTGCGCACCCTGTAAGTGCAAAAATTGTGGGAATAAAGCATACTAATTTGAATAATAAGTTAATTACAGGCTTTACAGCCTGTTGTGGGAAAGACACACTGGTGGTGATGATTCCACGTAAATTATTTTATTCTGTGGCCATGCATATTGGCCACTTCTCAACCACAGGCCTGACTAACCGTGTGTTACCATTAACCAGGTTCTCTGACCACCTCAGTCTTGTCCTGGGAGACCTGGTCCTGGTTTTTGGAAGTGGCAGTACTACTGCTGCACCATTTCTCTTGGTGTGATTCTCAAATGAGCTGTGGATGGGGTTGCATTAAGGGCTTGGTGGTTACTTTGTCTGGCAAGTGCATCCCTTGCCAGGCACTCTTTGCAAAATGTCCCTGCTGTGTGGGAGAACAGCTGGAATAGCATCTGTATATGGCACTGGGTGGTGGGGGCAAAGAGCAGTTGTCCAGCTAAATGGCACAACTGCAGTTCCTGTGATCTCTGCTTCTGCAGTTGAAGTAGTATTTGAAGAACTTCTTAAAAATGCTTACTTAAAGCAGCCTGTCTTAGAGCCTAAGCTATTTAAAATCTATGCAAATAATGTCTAGTAGAAAAGTTGTATTCAAATAATGCACAGATGCTGCCAAGTCTTTAAAGTCCATCCACTGAATTAGTGGTAGTTGTTGGCAGGGAGCCTGGAACTGGGGTTTGCTGAGGAGCTAAACCAGTTTTGATGTTGGTAGCCTACAGGTGCAGAGAGAGAAACCAGAAAGCTTCAAAAGGTATTCTGCTTTACTTATCCAGTGCATAAATACCTGTGAGGAGAGAGGTTTAAATTTGTCACTTCTAATTCTTGGAGGGCAACAAGTCTAGAGCAAGCAGTTTAGTTTGCTAATTCATTTGCTAATCTTGTTTGATAAGACAGTTTTAATATAAAATGCTTGCTGTATTTAAGTAAAAAGCAGCAGTAAAAATGTAATTTTGTTCATTTTAAGAAAGTTCTGGGATTCATCCTAATGCAGTTTGCAGTAAGATCTGGATAAGTACATTTTAATAGAAACTATCTTACCCCATTTTTAACATAATATAGGAAAAGAAATTCTAAGCATATGATAAATAGTGTAATTGTGTAAACATGCATACATGGAGGTTAACCTCCTGATTAACAGTTAATGTCAAAGTGATTGAAATTACTATATTATTTGCAAATTACGATGGTGTAGGAGTTGATGAGCATCAGCTTTAGGAAAATGAACTATAAAAAGGAAAATTGAGATTAAGACTAAGGTGTTTTTTCTTTCTTCTAAATGAAAATCATTCTGTTCTCCTTGGGAAAGAATAATTCCCCCTTTCCCTGTTTAACTGTTTTCTTACTCGGTTTGCAACTCCTGCCCTCCTCCCTCTACTGACATCAAGGTTTCATATGGCAAATCTGCAGCACAAAACCTAATTTTAATTGGTCTTCATACCAGCTCAATTTTAGTTTCTGTTCATCCATCCCTATATTGCTGCTTCATCCTTTGTTAACAAACTTGCAGTTTCTCTGCTTCTATCTCAGCATTGACTTGCCAGGGGCTTGAGAATTCATCAGAACCTCAACGGGAAACATGTTTTAAAGAAAAGGAAGGAGAAGGGAAGAATTATCTTGTGTATGTTAATCCACAAGGCCTGTGAAAACTGGTTGTAGTGTATATTTAAATATTTTTTCTGTGGAGTTAGTGTAGCTATAAAGGCTGTCTCTCCATTGAGTCTCATGTAACTATGGTGAATGTTGACAGTGCCAAGCTCCCACTCCCTGGAGTTAATAAAAATAAATCTCCATGGAAATGTAAAGCTGATGATATATATTATACATGTTTATTCAAACACTTAATCATAACTCCGTTCATCTCCAGGGTTCAAAAAGAAGTAAAATGGAGAGTGACAAACCCGAGCTGGGCAATGCTGGTTTTGATGGGATGAGTGAAGATGAGCTCCTAGCAGCTGTCTTAGAGATTAGCAAAAGGGAAGCCTCTCTGTCTCTGAGCCATGATGAAGATAAGCCCACAAGCAGCCCAGACACTGGTTTTGGAGATGATGAAATTCAGGAATTGCCAGAAAACCTGGAATCTATGGAGATGGAGAAACCCAAAACAGTATTAGACTCAGGTAAGGCAAAGCAACCATCTTAACTGGACTCTAGTGGGCTAAAGCAGGTTACTGATAACATCAGGTTGGTAATGGCTGGTGGTAGGAACTGGATGCAAGTGCACTGCTGAAACTGTGACTTGATCAGAGTTTTAGGAACTTAAACTTTATAATTTCCCTATGTATAAAGCATTTAATTCATCAAACCATGAAAATGTATTTTCTTGTAAGTCTGTCACCTCTATGATTCAAAGTTAATTTCCATTTTTTCCTCTCTTGATTAACACATGCTTCCACAGGTTCCTGTGCCAGACAATTCAATTTCCTTATATTTTGCCGTGTCTAGAACTGAGTCTTCCATAAGCAGAAAGTATTTTCATTTGTGTAGCTGTTGTAGCCTAGGCAGCACAGTAGCAGTGCTGTCATGGCATAAGACTAGAGTGCTTTCATAAATGCAGCTTTTTGTCACTAGTTACTAATGAATTTAACTATACGTCTGTATTATTTTCTAAAGCTTTTTATGTGAGAGTAGACTTGTAAGCTTGAGACACTCAAGTGAATTGTGGCCTCTGACAGAGAGACATGTTTAAGTACAAGGAGGAGCCTGTGTGATCTCAGTGGGGGGAAGTTGAGTCTTCCTTTAGCCAGCTGAAGGAAATATAAGTGTTTTATCATTTATTGTGTGCTACATGCTTTCCATCATTACATGCATTGCACTAGCATGGAAAAAGAGACCAACAAAATGCTCATATCCTCTAAGAGCCAGGAGGTTAATTAACAACAAATACCCCACTGTTTCCAAAAATGACACTTGCTTCAATGGACAGCTCTTGACAGCCTTGATGGTGGAAGGCTATAAGAATAATATTATCTATGTGATCAGCCTGCTTTGTGCCCTCCTTTTTATGCAGTAATGTTGCTTACAGTGTTGTGAAATAGAGTTGTAATAGAATGTGGCCACATAAACATATTTCTGTCCAGGTTTTCTTTGGAAAGTACAATGTAATTATTTGAAGGTTTCTTGTGACTCTTAAGCAAAAAGTATGTGTTTGATATAAGTTCTGTATTTCTTCTTATACTGAAAGTTTTCAAAGGTCATGTAATACATTCTGGGGGTTTTTTCATCTTGAAAGGATTGGACTGATGGATTATGGCTCTGGTGCTGTTGGTGTTTAAGGGCTCACAGGTACTGAGACTGCCTTGTATTATCCCTGTTAATAACTAATCAACAGTTGTTAAAGTCTGCACACGACAAAACCATGAAGTTTCACATGCTGCTGCCCGATAGCTGTTGGAGCAGATGTTGCACTTCCTTAGTTGCAAGAAAGATTTAAAGTGTCCTGCAACTGCAGGAGTGTGTGCAGCAGATGAATGAATGTTCATTTCTGATGTTCTGTAAAGCACTTGTGCCACTGTGTTTACTTCAAGGGTGAGCTAAAAAGTTGCCATCTTCATGCACCTTTAAAGCTGTATGTGGTGCTCACAAGATTGAGGCTCTTAGCTGAAGCAGAAGGTAGCACATTTAAACAGTGCTTGAGATTAGTGCTTTTTTTCATCTTGCATTTGGTTTGGCTCTTATTGTGGCTTCATCTGTAGTACTCTGAGGTGTAATACGCAATGCAAGTTTTTATAATCCATGCTTTCTTACACAGAAATTCAGGTTTATGGCTGGAGAAACCTAGTGTTGTGTGGCTTCTGTAGTTTAACTTGCTGTTTCTGAGTGAACATAAAAGGCTAAGAAGAGAACAGGTTCAGGGATTAATCAGATGGTTCATTGTGCACCAGCTAAAATGAGTATAAGAGACTGCACTTTGGAGCTTTTTCCATTTGAGTCTTGTGTGGGTGTTTTATGGCGGGTGAGCTCCCTGTCAATAGATGTCACTATGCTGCAAGGATTGTGGTGATTTAAAGAGGACTTGGCTGGTAACAAACAGAAGACCCAAAAAAGTATAAACTGTACTTTGTGATTCCTCAGGTCCTGCCAATTTCACTGAGATAACTAAAGATTTTGATGAGAATAAGGAAAACAAAACTCCAGAAGGCTCCCAAGGGGAGGTTGACTGGCTGCAGCAGTATGATATGGAGAGAGAGAGGGAAGAACAAGAACTCCAGCAGGCACTGGCTCAAAGCCTTCAAGAGCAAGTAAGAAATAGTTTGCTTTCTTAAGTTGTCTTCCCCAAAACTGCTTACCTGAAAGCTAAAGGAAAAGCTTACATTCAGGCAGTAACTGCAAAGGAATTATTCTGCTTTTTTGACATAACCAGATGGAAAAATGTTTGGGTTTCTTCTAGTTCCAGTGTCAGTAGGGTGATGACACTGGATACATCTGGGCACAGTTTGAATGCTCTTTGAAACCTCTGCATCACATCACAGACCCACAGATTTCTCAGAGCTCCCCATGCACTTTTATGCACTGGTTTGTCACATTATATTAAAAATTATGATAACCTCAACTAAACTCTTCCTCTCTGACATCAAGATCCCAGCCCACCTTTAGCTTCTCTGGCAGTTTCTTGCAGTGTGTCCTGTCAAGACTCAGTGAAAGAGGCAGGTTCCAAAGGCAAGGCTAAGAATGACCATGTCAGGCTAAAGATGTGTCTATCCTAGGTGTGTTTCTGTGCTAGCAAGTAGGGGATGCTTAGTGAAGAATGTAGGAACTGAGCATTTATGTGATCCTTCCCTGTTAGTAAAATGGAAAAAGGATCCAAAATAATTTAGTTGAAAACAAGTCCTTTAAATTAGTCTTGGAAAGAATGGGGGTTTTGAGTTGTGTTCTAACTATCTGTATTCCACTTGAATTGCAGGATCTGTAACTGATTTCTACAAGTTCAACCAAGCAGCAGAGAATAAAGCAAGCACTTAGCCAGGTCTTCCTTTAAATAGGTGCCCTTGTCTGCTCTCTATTAATACCAAAGCTGTCATGGCTTTCCTTATGAGATCTGATGTTTCCATGGCTCTTGGATTTTTTCCTCTCCCATTACTCATTATGAGGTGCTGGTATGTTCCATGCCAGATGTAGCTTTGATTCATCAATGCAGAGTAGTTTAACAAAGATTCCCAAATCCTTTAGAAATAGTGAGATAAAAGGCCTCATGCTAATAATGTAAAACTGCCCTTTGAGTGTGTTTCTGCTACAGTTCTGAAGCAAAAACCTGCTATTCTAATGATTTGGGCATGGAAATGTGGTAGCTGTGGTTATCTTGATTTGAAATACATAGATGGGGTGCTGCATTCAGGTGTGCTGAAAGCACTCAAACCCTAAATTAAGAAGCCAGTTCATTAAATATTATTGACTGGCTTGCCATAGCTCTGGGCTTTCAAGAGTAGTGGGAGGAATAGGGGCATGATATTATCCAAACATTTGATGTGTTTGTTGACTTGAGGTTTCTTTGCTGCTTGGTCATGGTAATATTTTTAATACCTGGCTGTTTAGTGATGTCTTTTTGCATCCTGCCTTTGTGGATTGCACCTGTTAGATACAACCACTGGCTCCACTTTCAAATGGCTTAAAAATAGCAAAATCTGTCAGGATTTAATGACTGTGTCCTCAGCTGGCTTGGGTCAAAAGCAGACTAAATTTTGCTGAAGTGTGAGGAGCTTTGTGTATCAGTGACAGCTTTCCCGAGCACAGGGTTACAAATTCATTCAGATGCTTTTCAAATTAATGATCCAGGGAAAGCATTTGGTGTTACTGGAGACTCGCTCTGCTGCATACCAAACTTCAGGAGCTTTGACAAGCCTTAATGAAGGTTTGTCCCAGGTTCTGTTGCACGGGAACATTGGACTCTCGGTGGCTGCAAACATTCCTTCACACAGAACCTTTAATTTACAATGTCAGGTTTGTTGTAGAAACCAGAGCAGCACAGTTTCAATGGAAAAAGAGCGCCACAGGAATTTTAAACAGTGAAATGTCTCAATGAGCTAAGTTTTGTTCTCTCCCCATTAGGAGGCACGAGAACAGAAAGAGGATGATGACCTCAAACGAGCCACGGAATTAAGTCTACAAGGTGAAACTTCTTTAAGTTCTTCCAGTATGTTGCTTTTGAGAGAAAATTGATATGTGTGTATGAGTGCAGCTCCTGCCTGTCAGTAAGACAGCTGGGATTCATGTTCTTTTGGTCTGTGCTTTGTTGTGTTTGGCGCTCAAGGTCAGTTTTTCTTGTTCTTGGTTGTGAAAGCAAATGCCAGGAAAAACTTAAGCTGAAAAATTACTTACTTCAGTCTCTTGAGTTTTTAGTTAGCTATAGAGATACAGAGAGAGATATGTGTAATTTATTATAAGAACATCTATAATATACATTAATGAATAATACTAATTTGAAGAAAGTACAGCAGATCTTGAAACTTTGCATTCCCAGCAAAGCCAGCATGCTAATGGCCCTAGTCAGAACATAAGGATTATTTGTTTCTTGCATTGCTATTTTAGGGCTGATTAATGAATGCCCTAGCCTTGCCTGGAAAAATGAATCAGTGCTGTTTCTATCAGGTATGGGATGGGAAGGGGACAGACCTCACTGCAAGGTACAGCTGTTGGGGGTTAAGAAAGAAACCCAAAATGTACTATCTTTCTCCTCCAAGTCCAGACATTGCTGTAGGCCTCCTCAGGCATTGTTTAACATTTGTGTGAGGCTGGCATGCAAGTGATTTCATACAATCTGGCAGAGCAAAGCATAACTGAGAGAAAATTCCTGCTCCAAAGAGGGAGAGGGAGGGATAATAAAGTATTGTGTTAAGATACTTGTAGTTGCTCAGGGCCTTTTAAAGGCCCTCAGCTGTTACTGGAAGAACCTGTGTCAGCTCCTGAAGAGAAGTAAGCTGAATGCTGCTTAGGCATCTCTCACCCTGAGCTCTGGCAGACTAAGTGACCAGTCCTTCTTGGGTTTGCCTTGAATCATATCCAGGAAGAATGCAAGGCTTTCATCCCCTTGATTTGCAGTTGCTTGGCTTAAACACAAGCATTTCCTTGCTGCTGTCTCGTTTGTAAGGCATCAGGAAGCAGCTGTTCAAGGAGATGTACAACATCTTGAATGCAGAGCTGGTCTCATTTGTCTTATGAAGGACCCCAGTGATGCCACAAGCAGAGAACCATCAGAGTAGCCATCCTGGCACTGTAGGTGAAGTGGCCTTGAGCCATTCCTGTGGCAGGTGTTTTGTGCACAGGCCTACCAAGGTGCTGTGTTTCCAGGCTGTAGTCTACCCTACAGCCCAAGTGAGTGTGGAAAGCAGCAGCAAAGGATTCCCAGTGAAGTAAGGGAGTCATCTGTAAACTTCCCAAGAAGATTATACTAATCCAGTGACTGATGATTTAACAGGACAAACAGTGTGAGAATCTCTTTGGCAAAGCAGCTCCATCACAGCTGGCGTGATAGTCTCTTGAAAACAGACAAGAAAAAATTCCTGAGCAGCGTCCTGTTAATCCCAACTTCTCATCCACCCGGGACTCCATAGCTTTAATTGAACTGGTGAAAGCATAGCTACTTCTCCTAATGAGAACTGTACAAAATCTTAAATTAGTTGGGTAGCTGCTGAACCCCAGGAACTTTGGAACAGCATGTACAGGGAGCAGTGGTGCCTTCCGGCTCTTTACAGAAAGCTGCGTGCATTTTGCTCAGCCAAGCAAACTGGAAGTTCCTGTGGTGAGCAGAGTTCTTACCATTGAAAACAATGAAAAGATGCCTGCTGCCAGCAGTAGCATTTTTAGTGCCAGTTTTAATTCAAAAATGCACTTTGTTCATGAACTTATAGTTAAAACTGTAATTCATAGCTTCTCATTGCAGGAACTCGCAGCTCACTGACCAGACTGGCTGTCCTTCTTTTGCTGTCTGTCCTGTCTGCAGCCCACTGGTGCTCCAGAGCCAGCTGGGTGTTAACTGCTCTTTTGTCACCCAGCTGTCATTGCCATAGTGCCCTTTTGGAAAAGTATGAGGGAGATGGTGCTAAAATTAATTCAAAGATACTTAACTGTTGGTCTGACAAGTTGGAAAAGGGCAAGTGCTTTTGTTTTCCTTGAAAATGAAGCTTGAAATTTTATTATGCCTGTTTATGTGGGTAGATATACCTCAGCCTGTTGTAAACTCCTGTGTGGTCCACAGCTTCTCATGCAGTTGTCATTGTTTCCTTGGTATCTAGAGTTTAACAGCTCTCTCCTGGACAGCGTTGGCTCTGATGAAGACTCTGGGAATGAGGATGTTCTGGACATGGAGTATTCAGAAGCTGAAGCAGAAGAGCTGAAAAGAAACGCTGAGGTGTGATCCATGATTTCAAAAGCCAGCTGAGAAATACAGCTATTCTTTGTAGTCTTGAAGGTAGTTTTACAGAGCAGGTGTAGAGGCTAGAAAAGTATTTTATATTCTAAAGTAAAAACATAGAAAATTTCTGTACGTAAGTCTTACTGTGTTATTTTAATTACAAAAGAAAAAAAAACAAACCAAAACCAAAGCAAACAAAACCCAAAAAACCAAAAATTTAAAAATCAGCTGCAGAGACCTTCTGAATTTCTCTAAGATACTCTCTTTAACAGTATTGTCAGTGAATTCTAGAGGTAACATTTCCTGGTCAAGAGGGTATTAAAAAATACATTGTCAAAAGCTGTTGAATAGAAAGAGCATGTTTTCTGTGTGTAGAGAGGGTGTTGTTCACTGACATTACAGGTGCAGGACAAGAATTGGGGCTACATGTCCAGTATTAGCTGTTGAATCTGTGTACCATTATCAATGGTATGTCTTTGATATTTCAGAAGTAAGCATGGTGTTCCTTTTTGGCTTTTCTGTTTATTTGCTGGATTAATTCTGACATCAGTGGAAGTTGCTCAGGAAATGGTTGTTTAGAAAACTTTGCAGTGTAGAGCTCATGTCAGCATCTGTTCTGAGGTCAAAAAAAGCTCCTTGGCATGCTCACTTGCCTGCTGATAGATTAAATACACATTTCCCACTTCTGGAAAGACTCCTTGTTTGGTGTGAAGCAGGGTGTCTGTTTCTGTAATCCTTCACTGGTTTGCAGCTTTGAATACAGTAGCCAAAGCTGATATCTCAGGTATAACTCATCTTGTCCATAAGCTATGTGGGGGAAAAAAGAATGCCTGAAAGCTTTAATTGTACTTTTTTTTTTTTCCCAGACAGGAGAGCTTCCTCACTCCTATCGTCTCATCAGCATTGTCAGCCATATTGGAAGCACATCATCTTCAGGTAAAAATGCCACATTTTATTCTTTATCTCCTCTCTAGCTTGAAAAATCTGTAATACAAAATTACCATAGCATAATTATTTATAGGAAGGAATTCAGGCAGCAAAGCAAATCTTCTGTCATGACTTGCTGCTGGGGGAGCAGGTTGGGGATCTCATGGTGCCTGACTATGGCACATAGGAAACGTGCAGCTGGTGGGCTTTGTAGAATTGCTTGTGCCTGTTACCTGCTGATTGAGGGACCAGGATCTTATGGCTCTTTTAGCATTTAAATCTGACATAGGTGGCAGGACCAGGGTACCTGGCTAACCAGCTCCCTGGCTGAAGTGCAGCATGGAAAGGTGTGCAGAGAAGTTGTGGCTGCCCCATTCCCAGAAGTGTTCAAAGCCAGGCTGGATAAAGCTCTGGGCAGCCTGGTGTAGTGGAAGGTGTCCCTGCCCATGGCAGGCAGCTTGGAACAGGATGACCTTTGAGGTCCCTTCCAACCCAAACCATCCTGTGATTCTGTTGTTAAGGTCATTATATCAGTGATGTCTATGATATCAAGAAGCAGTCCTGGTTCACCTACAATGACCTGGAAGTCTCCAGAACTCTGGAGAGCACCGTGCAGTGTGACAGAGACCGAAGCGGATACATCTTCTTCTACATGCACAAGTAGGTGTCTTGGGGAATGTTGATCCTAGAAATTACCTGCTGCTTGTGAGGAGGGGGGCTTCTCTTCTTCCTCTGGTCCTCTGCTGGCATGAAAAATGTTTCCAGAATGACAAAATTTAAGTGCTCAGAGTTCAGAGGATTGTATGTCAATAATACATAGTGTTTTAACAAATACATTAAGTTGTATTTTAAGAATGAGATTCAATTTCTCAGTGCATGTGTTACACCAGGAATCATAATGGAGCTTGGGGTTTTTTTCTTAAGTGCTGTGATATTTGTAAATGCTCTTTACCCCTGCTCCTAGCAGTTGTGTTGTTGCAGCCATGGTCATCTCAGGACACAGCCAAAATGAGGTTTGTAGGTAGAAACGTTTTCAGGCACACAGAACTGAAGAAGGTTTGTATCCCCCTCTTCTGTCGTTGCTGCTGCTTGGAGATGTCAGATTAGAAATCTCTCTTTGCCAGGATTTGTAATGATTGAGTTTGTGAAGTAAACCCAGTTGCTGATTCCCTCAGGGCTACCTTATGTAGTGATTTGTTGTTGCACAAAATTTTCACTGTTGGTCTTTCGTTCTGTTCTAGAGATATCTTCGATGAGTTACTAGAAACAGAAAAAAATGCACAGCCACTTAGCATGGAAGTAGGAAGATCGGTTCGTCAGCCTCTGTGAAGAGTAAAACACCTTGTTCCTCCTGAGGAGCAAGGAAGATTCTGAACTTGTGCCAGCCACGCAGGAGTAACAAACAGCTCAGGGCCAAAACATGAGACGAAAGGTAGAAATATGGGACGCTCGGTTTGTTGAACCATCTGTGCAAGTCCTGGGCCTGAACTTTGTGTTTAAACCTTGACATCCAGAGCGACCCTCCTGTGGTGAAATTTTCAATGTTTCTCAAATGATTTTGTCAGCATGGAGCCTTAAAGAGTTGTAACAAGCCACAAGACTGCAGCTGCTCATAAACTGGTTTAAAAAATAGTGCAAAAAGAGACTCGACTTTAAAAGCCCATTCACCTGTGAGACGTGAGTGGCGAAGATTTACATATCACTTTGCGCTTTTGTTTCTTTTCTCCAAGAGCAATTTAAGCAATAGACTGTAACCTGGCGTGTGTTGTGTTAGTAATATTCACTGGAAAGCCAGATCACTGAGCAGGCTCTTGCCAGTCATCTGGCCAACAGGCATTTTGGAATCACTCAAGCTGATGCGTTGTGACATTCATGGGTTTGTAAGCGCTCTGCGATTTCCGTGCGGTTCCAGGAAACAAACTGTCGGTGCTGTGGAATGTATTGATACCTGGTGGCAGCTCTGTTGTTTTTTTACACCATTCACTGTCATCCTCATTTAGACGTGAGATTATATATGTGATTTCTTTTGTTTTACAAGTTCTATTATTTGATTGCATTTTCTCCATGAGGGTGTTGCATCGGTGCTGTTTGGAGAGGCGAGGTCTCTCGCTGGGTGTGCTGTGTTCCACACTGGAGTTGTGTTGCTTAGGGCTGCTCCAGTGTGATTCTGGGAGAGCTGAGTGCCTGGAGCAAACAGAGCAGTGGCAGGAGGTGAGCGACAGTTTTGGGAGGGAAGGAATGTTCTGGCATTACCCATCCTGTGCAGCACCATGGCACTTGAGCTGCCCTGTGGTTGAACCGTGGTCTTGCCATGGTCTTGTGACCCCAGGGTAAGAGGCTTTGTTCTGCAGCCATGTCTCCATTCTCCTCTTTGAGGAGTGCAAGAGTGCTCAAACTGTGAAATTCACCAGGTGGAAAGCTTTCAGAAGGCCCTTGCTTGGCATTGACAGAACATGGTTAGGAAGAAGCAGTGCTATCTGCTGGGTTTGGAAGCATGATGCTCCTTTTATAGCTTGTTTCAGCAGTGGGGGGAGAAGCCTATTAAGTTCATTTTTTTTCAGCACCTTTGCACTAATTAAGCAGGGGCAGATGTTTCCTTTCACTGACATTTACTCATTTCAGAGAAGTTGTTGCTGGAAGCAGAGTAGTTGCTCTTGTTTTGACCTCTAGTTCTGATTTTTGCAGCCTGAGTTTTAGAGATGAAAGCCTTCTTTAAGGAAGAAAAGGAAGAAAATCACCTATTTTGCTGTTGAGATAGTTAAAAAAACTCAGAAACTATCATTAAGAGTTTCTCAGGAATAAATGGGCTGCAGCAAAGCAGACAAAACCATCGATTTAGGAGGCAGCAGGCACTTTCACAGGCACTTCCACACGGGAGTTTATCCTGGCAGGGCGTGTCACTGCCCTCAGGGGCCTCTTCCCACTTGTGCAGCAGCAGCAAGTGACAGCGTCGGTGTCCTCCCCACCCCGAGCACTTGGGGGACCCTGGCGTGGTGAAGACTGACCTCCCTCCCAGTGCCAGGTGGGACAAGCCCAGGCGCCCTGGTCACGGTGGCACCTCCCTGGTCTCTGAGCCAGCAGCAAAGGCTTGCTTGCAGACATGCCAGAGTGTTCATCTGGTGAGATGCAGCCCGAGGGGGGTGTGTGTTAATTTATTACAAAGCATTATACTTTTCTATTGTCAGTACTAATTTGGGGTGAATTCTGGGCGACGGGAAGAGGTGGTGACATGGGAGTTGTCCTTTGAACTGATCGCCCTGCGAATGTGATGGACTGCTCTGTCCAGAGGGCAAACCTGTTTTCCCCAAGCACATCCTATGCTTGTGCTGTAAATAACTGGTATTCCTGTAGTATCAGAAGTCAGCTCTGCTTTTTTGGGTGGCAAGGTTGTTTTTACAAAGCGCTGCACTCCAGTTAATTTATAATAAAAGCAAAGATAGCCTGATTTTTCAGTGCAGTAACTTTTGTTTAAAACCAGTTTTGTTTGGATCAAGGTGAAAAAGCTGGTGCTTGAAAACAGTGTTCCTTGTGTTATGAAAAGTTCTTGCTTGTTATTCTAGTCATTAAGAATTTGCAGACATATACAATAATTTAAGCTTTTTTGTTTGGCATATGGCAGCTCAGTTGCACCTTCACCCGGGCAGGAGTGTCCTCAGAGCCCCTTCCTTGCAGAAGCCAGCTTTTTCCCTGCCCAAGAGCAGGGGGAGGATGACAGGTGTGTAATTCTCAAGGGATGTGCTGCCCACCAGTTGTGCCATTCCCACTGCTCACGCTGTTGCAGCAGCAGGTTCAGTAAGGTTGGCCCTCCATGTGGGATACCTGTCCTTGGGTATAGGTCGGTGAAGCTTAGCTGTGGGCCCTGAACATGTACTAGCTCTTCCTCAGTTAAACATTTACCCACTTCTGAATCAACCTAGTTTAGTACAAGTGTGATTCAGCAGAGAAACTCAAGGAACTCCCATCCCTCTGTTCCTTTTGTCACTTTGTTGTCTGACTGCGATAATTTGCTCTTGATTTACACCCCTAATCTGAGAGGGGCAGAGCTTTCGTGTCACTGAACTGGAGCTTGTGTGTGGGTCCCTGGGAAGCCCTGGCCAGCAGGGCTGCACGTGGAGCCTTTCCAAAGCAAGGACTGCATTCCCAGCCGGGCAGCAGAGCGGGACTGACGGGAGGAGAGCGCAGAGCTGTGCAGCACTGTGGCCTCGGCCTGGCCTTCCCCCTGCTCACTGCAGCACAGATAAGATCACCCATGCATCTTCCTGCCCGTCCTGCATCCGAGGAGGGGCTGACTGCCAGCTCAGCACTTCCTGCTTCAGTTCACCCTGGCACGAGGAGGCAGGTGGGGAACATCGTGGGGCTGGGAATAACTCATCTGCTTTGTTTTAATGGAGCTAATTATCCCTGTAATTGCCCGCCAAAGAGAGAAAAAGGGGTGCAGGACCCCTGGCAGCTGCTGTCCACGTGGTTTGCTGCCAGACTCCAGCCTTGCCTCCCACTGGCTTCTGCACCCTGACTTTCTGGTTCTTTACACTGTTGATGTGGAGCAGTGCTTTTCTCTGTGTTTTAGCAGACCTGTTCCTCTCTATTCTTTACAGTTTTTGCTCTTGGGTTCCCCCTGCCCGTTTTTAAATGATGTGTAGATAGATTTTTGTGAAATTAAAACCTCTTTATTAACCCTCTATTGATTTGGAATCTTATTTCTGCTGGCTCTTGATGGGCACTGCTCCTCCACCTCCCCTCTTGCATTGGGATTTTGCTCGGTTGCCTGGGAACATCCTGTGTGGGTTCAGTGCCCCTCAGCACGTGTCCTCCTGCCCCCCCTGAGAGAGATATGTCCCCATGGGGGACACCTCAGTGCCTCTCAGCATCCCTGTAGAGCCCAAGTAGAAGGGAGAAGCCCTCCTCCCCTCCTGGGTCCAAGGACGAGTGATCCTTGGTGTGTGTCCCCACAGGCACAGTGTCCCCTCATTTACCTTTGGTACCACACGTATTTACTGCAGTTCAAGCGATAAGGCAGGGAGTGGCTCCAGCTGCACACTGGACCTTTAGCCCGGAGCTGCAGGTGCCCGGATGGGAGAGTCCTGGCTCCCCGAGCATGCCCAGCCTGTGCATCACCTCTGAGCACAGCAAGGACAAAGGAAGGCCTCAGGGGAAAGGAGCTGAGGGTCCTCCCCTGTGCTGCTGGTGCCCGGTCAAGACCTGTGTCTCTGTGTGCCAGCTCTCAACCAAACCCCCACACCTGGGGCTGGGCCTTGGCGTTGGAGGGGAGAGACCACAGCCCTACTTTTCACACTTATTTTATTTGCTAAAGAGCTGGGATTGTTCCTGTGCCCAGGCTCCTGCCCTAGAAGAGTCCATTGTCCTTCTTGAGCTTCTGTTGTTTCCACAAGGGCAGGCTGCTGAAGGCAGAGCGGCTCATGCCAAAAACAGCCTGGAAGTCCGCGTCGGAGAGGTGGTCCTGGGGCCAGAGAAAGGAGGCTGAGCTGAAGAACTGGGAGGGGCTTTCCCTATCTCCCCCTCCAGCAGCCCCCTGGCCTCATCTTACCTCCTTCCTGCTGGGATCCACACCCCGGGGCAGGTCCTCGGCTGAGGTGTTCACCAGCACATCCAAGGGGAAGGTCTCCAGTTTGGTGGGGACGAGGGTGGTGGTGGCAGTGAAGACCTCTTCCCTGGATGTGATCACCTGAATGGGGGGTGCAGAGTCACATCAGGCCTGGCCCAGGGATGGAGGCAGCAGGCTGGCTCCAGGTGTCTGCTCACGGAGGAGCTGTCCTTGCAACTCCTCCTGGCACCTGCCGAGGGGATGGAAGGGCTTTCTGTGCCCCCTCCCAGCCCAGCTGCCTTTCTCCTTGTGCCACTTACTGAGGTGAGCTGCCCGAGGCTGCTCTCATCACCCAGCTCAGCTCTCAGCGTCTCGTAGGATTTCTTGTCCTGGGAAGGAGACAAAAGTGCTCAGCCCTCGGCAGGTGCAGGGGGCAGGCAAGCTGCTGCCCACGCCCTGGAGCTGCTCCTGGGGCCAGACCCACATCTGGTCCTTCTGCAAAGGGACCCCCTGGTCTTTCAAACCCCAGCCATGACTCACGTCCCAGTTGAGAGGGTCCCAGGCCAGGAACCAGCCAGTGAAGGTGGGGGGCTCATAACCCTGCTTCACCACAATGATGGGGGTGTCAAGGTCACGGCCACTGGGGTGGCTCCGCAGGTACTCCTGTGCCATCACTGCTGCCGCCTCCTTCTCTGTCTCATTGGCACCTTTCCCAATCCAGAGGAAAACCTGCAATAAAGTTACTGTGTCCACCACTGGGCTGAGATGGAGCCCTCTGGGGCCATGGTTGGAGGCACATGGGCTCTGTCCATGGGGAAGGACTCCAGGAGTCCATCCTCAGCATTCTCTGGAGCAAGAAGGACAGAAAAAAGCATCATGGGGCCATGTATAGGCAGGTTTCCAGCCTCCCATCCCAGCAACTGTGGCTGATGCAGGTCCTCCAACCACAGACACATCAACTTTTGGAATCAAAGGTCTGTCCCCTGCTCCATGCTCCCCCAGCTCACCTGGTCCCAGGTGTCTAGTAGATAAACATCACTCTCCTCCAGGTCATCCTGGGTGAAGTCTATGATCTCTGTGGCCAAGAAGGTGCCTGTCTTGTTGGAGCACTCAAAGAGACGGGGGGGTACAGAGGGGTTCTCCTCCTGCAGCCTGAGAGGAGTCAACAAGATGGGAATGAGGCTCACCCTGCTTGGGGTCTGGTGGCCCATCTTACCCCTGGGCATGGCTAGGGACAAGACTGGTACCTCTTGTTACTGGCATATTGGGACTTGCCCCCCAGGGCCAGCCAGAACTCCGGTGGCTCCTGCCCTTCTGCAATCACTGGCTTCTCCATCTTGGAGATTATGTCAGCCACACTCTTGGCCATCTCACGTTCGTCCCCGCTGCAGCCCTGCCAAGCAAGCACAGCTGCTCCATCACTGGCCCAGGCGAAGAGGAGGAAGAGGAGGTGGGGACACCCACGCCAGTGCCCAGCAGTACCCACCTTCCCATACCAGAGGTAGCAGCAGCTGGGGGTTTTGAGCACGAAGACATCGTTGGAGTTGAGGGAGGAGGCGCGCACAGGCACCTCGAAGGCCTTGGTGTTGTACTCGTTGGTGCCGTGCACTTGGAAGAGCCGGGTGGAGGGTGTGGGCTCTGTGCTGCCCGCCCGTGACGTGCCACCCTGGGGGACGGGGACAGGACGTCACCACCCGTGCCACAAGCTCACTGGCCAGCCCATGCCCCCAGGTCCCCGAGCTCACCGCATACACCACCATCTTGCCCTTGAAGATGGCCATCAGGTGGGCCGGCTCCTTGCCCATGGTGACGCGGATCTGCACGGGCTCGTTGTTGTACTTCTGGTCCAGCGCGACGGCTTGGTAGGCGGAGGCAGCCAGCTCATCTGCGCTGGCTTGGCGGCCCTGGGCAGGGCAGAGGGGGCTCAGCACCCACCACAGCCCCCTTGCCCTCTTGAGAAGAGGCAACTCGTGCTGCTCCCAAGGGGCAGAGCACCCCCAGTCCAGGGAGGCACACCCCTGTCCCCCCACATGGGGCAGTGACCTGGAGGTCTCACCTGCCAGATGTAGATGATGCGGTTCACCTTGGGCCCCACGTAATAGGTGTAGAGCACCAAGTAGCAGTCCCCGCCATAGAAATGGCCCAGCCACTTCTTCTCCACAGGCACCAGCTCGTTGTCCTCCACACGCCAGACCTGGTGGGACAGGGATACACTGCTGTCAGAGCTCGTGTATCCTCCTGCTCTGCAGACCCTGGACCCCACAGCATCCCCTGGTATAGCAAAGGGGGTACCTGAGAGGGTCCCACATTCTTCCATGGTCACCCTACCTCTACTTCTCCAGATCCATCATCCACCATCTTCTGCTGGGCAGCCATCTGGGGCTTGGCGTGCAGCGTGGTAGCATCAAACTTCACCTGCTCCACCTTGGCTGAGGGGAAGGGCAGAGGGGTGAGCCAAATCCCTTCGGGCCACAGGAGCTCCCCACAGCCTGCCCATCCCAATCCAAGAAGTCCTTCCGCACTGGAAGGAGACACTCACCCACTTTGCCCACGGTGTGGGTCTTGCCCAACCCACTGGTCTGGTTGGGGAGAGTCCATTTTTGGAAGAGCTGCCTGAAGACGGCTGACTCGGACCCATCATTCTCTGTTTCCACGCTGGTGCTGTCCGGATAGTTCTTGGCTTTGATGAAGCCCTGGTGGGATCCAAACACAGAGCGTGGGCATGGAGTGCCTGGCACCCCAGGGAGCAGTCAGGCTATTGTGTAACAAACCCCTAACCCAGCACCCACCAGCGCCCTGCTCATCGCCTGCTGCTTCTCCTCCTTGTTGGCATTCTTGCCCTTCCAGACGAAGATCTTGATACCTCCTTGATCAAGGATGTAGCAGTCCTTGAAGAAGAGGCAATAGAAATTAGGACTTTAGGCAAGTCCACCAAATTCAGCTTTTGAAGGATTAAAGCTGCCAAGGAAACTGGGCACCCCCTAGCATCCCACGGGTGACAGACCTCGTGCAGGAGCATGTCTTGAGTAAGGGGTCGAATTGCCACCTCCTGTATGACCAGGTTTCCACTGGCGTTGGAGACACTGACAGGAGAAAAAGAGATGAAAAAAGGCTTAGAAAGTGGGTTGGAAAGCCCCATGCCCATTACAGGGAGGTAGGGTTTAGCGGGGCTGTCCCCAGCCCATCCCTTTCCCCAGTCAGATCATGACACAGGTGGTGCCCAGGGGCTCTCTGGCTGTGCCATGGTGGCAAACTGGTTTGTAGCTCGCCCTGCCAGGCAGCTCACTCATGGCCACAAGGAGGGACAGAGGGGTGTCAGATGCTTTGGGGCCACTGAGGCACATTGCCACAGCATCCAAAGGCGATGCTTGCACGAGCATCTCTATCGGGTACCAATCCTCTTGGCAGCTGGGATTCCTCTAGCTCCAATGGCACCCAAAGGACTTATCCCCACCCCTTCTGCAGCTTTGAGCCTTCCTGGTGTCTGTCCATGGGGCTGGGAATTGTGGGACACAGCAGAGATGGCTCCTGGCTCCCTCTGACACCACGGAAAACACTCCATGCGTAACCCACCCCCAACAACTCACTGGTAGAGCTTGAGGGAGGATTTGAGTTTCTGGTCCACTTTGTCATCAGGGATGGCGGGCTGGATGTCCCTCTTTTCACCCAGCACATGCTTAAGGACCTTCATGAGCCCTGGTGAGGCATCCTCATCCTCACCATCCACTACGCCCACCTTGGCACGGCCCCCACGTTCCCGGTCCCGGATATCCTTGGCCAGGGTCATCGCCTGCAGCCAGGGGAGAAGAGATAAGCCCAGATGAGGGAGGGAGTGGCTGGTGACCCTCCCTCCTCCAGGAGGGGACCTTGGGAGCCCCTGGCCATACCCTCAGCCTCTCGTTTCGGTTGCTCTCAGGGCCGTTCCACTGGATGATGAGCTGCCCCAGGTCCAGCAGGAATACATCTCCTCTGTTGAAGCTTTTCCAGCTCATCTCCACCTACAGCAGGATGGGATTGAGCAGGGTGGGTGGCCAGCAGCAGAATGCCTGGATCCCCTGGCTCTGCAGCCCCTCTCACTCAGGAATATGGGCCTCCAGCCTATATTCCTCCTCCCTGCCCTGAGACAGGCTTTCTGGGGAGCAGTTTCAAGGCAAGGCAGCATCATCCCACACCCACTGTGTGCCCTGCTTGAAGGCAGCTGTGTCTGGGGGTGCTCTGGCCTGATCCTGATCCAGACTCCACACATCCCATAACTCACCTCTCCTGCCACCACGTTCTTCTTGCCCTTCACATGCAGCAGTCGCTGGACGTTGTAGGTGTTGGTCTCCACATGCTTCATGCCTGAGGCCACCCCACCCTTCTTATAGCTGGGAGGGGACAGACATGGTGTCAGCCCTGGGTCCCCTTCCTCACACCACTGGGGTCTCCCTCCCACCTCTGTGCACAGGGAGGTGTTTGGGGTACACACACACACGTGGTAATGGAGAGACAGAGCTCCAGATCCTCCTTCTTCCTCCCCCACCTCGCTGAGACGGAGCTGTCCCCATCCCCTCTGGGCAGGTCTCCACAGGCCCCCTCCCCACTGTCACCCACCACGGGCGCCCCGGGGTGACCGACATACATGAGTCCCTGCTTGAAGTAGGCGCGGAAGGTCTCGCTCTCGTGTCCCTGGACCTCGCGGTGCTGCACGGCCACGGAGCCCAGGTGCTCGTCCATCTGGGTGGTGTAGATGGCGGCCGCCCCCTGCTCATCCTGGCTCGACTCCTTGCCCAGCCAGTAGTGGACGTCGTAGCTGAAGCTGCTCCCAGACTTGCGCGTCTGCAGGACACCGGTCCCCGCTAGAAGAGCCCCCGTGTCCCCAGGCCAGGCTGGCCGCAGACATCCCTCCCTGTGCCCGGCCCCTTGGGGCAGAGCCCCTTCCCAGCTCCCTGTGCCCCCCGACTGCCCTACCGACAGCAGGACGTAGCAATCCCCCTCGTAGAAGTTGCCGTAGCTTTTGGTGGGCACCGGCACCATCTCCATGCTCTGCAGAAGGAAGGCAGACATCAGCCCTGGTGGGGGGACCCCCAGCCCAGCCCCTTGCACCCCAGTGCCCCCAGCACCGGGAGCTGCTGGGTTTAACCCCGGATGCTGCACTGAGACCCCAAACCAGCTACTGAGGGCACACAGGGAGGCTCTTCCCTCACAGAGACCCCCAGGGCAGCCCCAATGGTGTTCCTACCTCAATCCGCCATATCTGGATGCCCGGCGTGGTCTTGTTCAGTGTCCTGGAGACTTTGGCGCTGAGCTCCACCATGGTGACAGGTACCACCGGCGAGGGGACCTGCCAGCATTGGCAACACCCTCGTTAATGGCAGGCAGTGTCATTAAGAGCTGGGACACAGCCAGCCTGCTGTGCCATCTGCTTCCCTGCTTGCTCTGCAGAAAGCCCCGCTGTGAACCCGCCCTGCACGGAGCTGCACGGGGTGAGGGGACCCCCAGCACCCTGGCACCAGCAATGTGGCACACAGGTGGGGCTGCCATCCCCTCGGCTTGGCTGGCACTGCAGCTAATGAGTCCGTACAGGGTCCAGGCTGGGAAGGTGCAGCGTTCCAGAAGTGCCCCAGTGCCCTGCCCTGGCTCCAAGCACGGGACAGGGCAGTGCATGAGCTGCAGCTGGGTGACACTGCTGCACGGTGGCCTGTTCCTCCCCAGGACCAGCAGGAACTGGCCCTGCTCAGCCTTGTCCTGGCACGGCTTGGCCACTGCTTACACACACAACACACACAGATGCACACACACTGCCTGCTTCAGCCCCCTGCCTCCAAACCCAGCCGAGGGCACATCCTGGCTCCACAGGGGTGCTGGGTGCCAGCACTGCCGAGCTTGCCCACAGCCATCTCTGCCAGGCTGCCAGGGCTCCCCTCAAGCAGGCAGAGGGGCCGAGTCAGGCAAAGCCACCTGTGCTCCTGGCTGGAAGCTGGCACGGAGTGCTGGCATTGCCCACATGGGAGGTTTCTGCTTCCCAGCCCTGCCAAACCCCACCTGGCCCACACATCCCGCACCTCAGACCCAGGGGGAAGCATTCCCTTCAGCACAGCCCCAAGATGGGGCTCGGGTGGGTCCCCAAGCCCATTCCCAGGCTAACCCGATGCCGGGAGTGATGGTGGCCATGGGACGTGCTGCCCACCCCATGCCCACCCTCTGTCCCTCACCCTGCCCCAGCTCCTCACCTTCCCTGCAGAGCTGGGTGCACAGGTGAGCGTACCTAGGTGGAGTGCTCAGGTGCCAGCACCCAGGAGACCTTTGTTCCCTCATGTCCCAGCCTTTGCTCACCATATAAGGGCAGGGACAGCCCAGAGTCAAGGTCCCCACAGCCCTCCAAGACTTTGTGGCACCTAAGAGCCCCGTTACTCATGGGGTGTTTCCCCCCCAGATGCTATTGCACCCTGCCCACGGGCTGGCTGTGCCCAGGGTGGCTCCTCTGCCCTCCCCAGGCCTCTGCTCCTCTTGGCCCCTGGTACTGAGTCCATGCTGAATTTTTTTCTTTTGCACTCCACCAAGTAGTCCCATAAAAAGTGATAGCAATGGGCTGGAGCAGGACACGTGAGCATCAGCCACAAACACAGGTGCCTTGATGCCATGGGGATGGCCACTGCTCTTCACTCGCCACACCCTAAAATCCCCAAACCCTCCCAGACATGGAGCACTCAGACCATGGAAAGGGGGTTTTTGGTCCCTCCTCCCCGAGAAATGTTCCATGAAGTGACAGCAATGCAGCACCTGGGGCATCCCCGTCCCACCCCCTAACTGGCACAGTGCCGCCCTGACCCTGGGACTGTCCCCAGGCCGTTTCACACCCCAGCTGGAAGCCAGATCCCTGCTCACCTCTGCTTTGCCTCCCTCCCTTGGAGCCTCCACAGCCCCAAGGTCCTTCTGGGGATGGAAAGGGGGTGCACAGGTGGGACATGGGGCAGGACAGGACATGAAGTGGTGGCACGGCTAAGCCCTGTGCCCCAGCCTGTGCCCCCAGACCCCAGTCCCAAGGGCTGGGATGTGATGATGCCCTTGGTGCTGGCAGAGAGAAGGGACTGAAGGGGCTCCCAGGCCCGATGGTGCTTTTAGGGAATGACCACGGCACCCATGAAGGTGGGAGGGGCAGGTGTCAGCAGCAGGCGGGTCCCCGGGCTCCTGTCCTGCCCTTCTGTCCTCCCCAGCCCTGGGGATTGCTGCAGCTTTGTCTGCATGCCCTGCTGAGCCAGCAGTCCTGGCCCCAAGCACTGCGGGCATCCTGCAGCCCCAAACCCTGCCTGACAGTCCCCCCTGCAGGGATCCCCCAAGTGACGATGGCTGAACCAGAACAGGGGCATGTCAGCCACAAACAGGGGGTGTCCTGATGCCACAGGGGTGGGCTCTGCTGTGCCCTGCACTCCCTTGGCCCCCAAACCCTCCAAACCCTGCCACCCACCTCCTGCACCCCACTCGAGTGTCCCCGTGGAGCCCTTACCTGGGTGCAGAACCCCAGAGGGGTGTTTAGGGTGGGGTGGAACACCCGGGTGGCCGCTGTCACCCTCTGCTCAGTGGCTGTGTCCCAGGGCAGTCTGTCAGTGTGGCACAGGGGTAGGGGACCCCTCGCCGGCCCCAGCGGGCTCACCCCCTCTCCAGGCCCCCAGCCGGGCCACTAATGAACTCAGTAATTAGTGCAGCCATCGGGGAGGACAGAGATTTCATTAATGAGGGGAGGCATAGGGCCAATGGGGGCACGGGTGAGGGGGCAGCTAAGAGACATTCCCCCAGGAACCCAGTGCCTGCACGCTGGCAGCAGACTGCCGGGGATGGCGGGGAGGGGGTCACAAGCTGTCCCCCAGGGTCCCCCCAGTCTATGGGGAAGGCCTGGCACCCTACCTGGAGCAAACTCATTTGCAGGCTCAAAGCTGGGAGGAGGGCACAGCCCAAGTGGTAAATTTGCCTCCTCCTGGTTAAGGGGCAGGACACCCATCCCAGGGGCCTTTTCCCAGGAGGAGGGGAAGGAGTTTGGCAGGAGGTGGCAGGGCAGCCTGGAGGGGCTGTCCTCCAGTGTGAGGGTGTCCCCTTGGCACCAGGCAAGGGGTGGCACCTCAACCCTGCAGTCCAAAGGCGCTTCCCTGGCAGCATCCCCACCTCCCAGGGGACTCAGGGATCCCGGGGGTTCCATGTCCCCCTCACTGTGCTGTGACATGTACCCATGCCCACACACACACACTCAGGACTACTCTTTCCAAGATGGTTTGACAGCTTTAATCACATGAAGGCACTTGGATCTGGTACCCCAGCCCTCCCCAGCCCCCCGTGCTGCCTCTGCATCCCCCAGAGCTCCCAAGGGTGCCCAGGGCAGGGCCGCACTCCTGGGCTGTACTCTGCAGCACCCACAGGCACTCGCTGGGCAGCGGCGCCCTTTGACTTGTCTAACATAAAGTGCTGAGTTCGACCCTGCTGGCAGGGCAGGATGAGGCCCGGGGCTGGCAGGGATCCAGGCACAGGGCAGGGCTGCGGGGGGCTGGGGGCCCCCTGCTCACCCCCAGCACCGGGAGCAGGGCAGTGCCAGCAGGAGCCGGCCAAACAGCACCTGAAAGCTAAAACCCTTCACACCCACCCCCCAAATACTGCCCCGCCCCTGCGCTGCCACAGCGCTAAAAAGGCACCCATGATTTTTTTGGGAAACCGTTGCTTTTCCCTCTAAAAAGATATGAGGCATTGTCCGTATTGTGACATTAAAAAGGCCTGGCTGAGCTCAGCGCCCCCCCCGAGAAAAACCCTCCCTGAGAGCCCCCAGACCCTCAAAGCTGGGGGACACCCTGGCACAAGTCCAACCCCACGGGGGTCAGGGCAACCCCAGGCTATGGGGGGGCTGCAGTGTCCCCCAGCCCCTCCCAGCTGGGGGACTGGGGCAAGGCTGGGAGGGGCACACTAAGGCTGGCATGGGGGTCCCTCTCTCCCAGGACTAGCAGCCTCTGGGGAAGCTGCAGATGGATATGGAGTAGGGGGTGTGCCCCCCACCATGGGAGGGGACCCTTCTGTTGGTGACCAGAGTGGCTCCCAGTGACACAGTGTAACTGGAGAGGGGGGGAGGCCACCTCTCCCCCAAAATGAGAATGAAGTTGGAGGGGGCAAGTAAAGAGCACCCCCCAGGCACACCCCTTGCAGGGCTAAGGGGGACAGAGACACGGCGTCCCAAGGCACGTGGGAGGCATTTGTGCCCGGGGGCTCAGCCCTGAGGCTGGGCTGCCCCTGCCAAACACAGCCCCCAGGCAGGGGCAGCAGGCACGAAGAGAGGCAAGGACATGCCCCCCACGAGGGGATCAGCTGCACCCGGGGCAGAGATAAGGGCATGGCGGCCAAGGCCGTAAGTCCCTGCGTTTTTGGAGGGTGACAAGGTGTTACCTGTCCTGTAGCCTCGGCAGACAGGGCTGCCAGCCTCCCAGCAGGCAGAGTCTGGATGGAGGGATCCAATTCTCCCAAAGGCAGTGGAAAGCAGCAGCAGCTGACCCCGCCCCCCTCCCCAATCGGGGGACAGAGGGGAAAAGGACCTGAGAACCGTTCCGTGGAGGGGGGACACAGGCTGGGGGGAAGGGGGCAGGAGCTGGACAGTGGGGGAGGATGGGACCCCCCAGTAGGTCCTCAGCACAGCAAGGCAGTGGGTCACCCACGGCCCCCCTCCTCTGAGAAGGGGGGCACCCAGCTTCCCGGCGGGGGCACCTGCATCTCCCACCACCAGCAGGCACGGCGGGCACCCGCGCCCAGCGGGGCTGGGGAGGACGATGCGGGCACACCGGGACCCTCCCTCCCCCGGAATAAGGCACCTGGCTCCCCCGGCGGAGCCCCTCGGCAGCACCCGGCGGGTGGGGGGGCCATTAGCTGTTAGTCCGCTGCTTCTTGAGCACTGCGTACACGTCCTCCACCTTGCTGAGCCTCTCGAAGAAGGGCAGCAGGTCCAGCAGTTCTGTGTCCGCCATGTTATCGAACCAGGAGGCCACGGGCACCTGCAGGCGGCACAGGGGACAGAGTGGCACAGGGGACAACGCCGAGAGAGGGCCCCCCAGCACGTCACTCGCCCAGCCTTGCCCGCGCGCACGTACGGCGTTATCGGGGTGGAAGATGTAGGAGGCGGGCGAGTTGTCCACGATGATGATCCGGCGCAGGTCACGGCCCAGGCGGCTCAGGTCCTTCACGTAGTTGCCGCGATGGAAAACGCAGGATTCCCGGAAGAGTCGTGCCCGGAAAGCCCCCCATTTATCCAGCAGGTCAGCCACAGGGTCTGCATACTACGGGCACAGGAGGGGGATCACTACGGCACGCCACACTGCCCTGCCCACAGTGACAATGGCACCCAGTTCTCCACTCCTGCCAGGTCTCGCTATGCCTCAGTTTCCCCGGCCAGCTGAGGCACAGCGAGGCCAGGGAAACTGAGGCACAGCACAGGTAGGGAGGACACCCAGTGCTGCCTGTGGCTACAGAGGGGACAAGGGATGCCTGCAGGTGGGCAGGCAAGGGAGCTGTGCCACTGCAGGGTGTCTGTGAAGGGGCGGGCGACGCCAGGGCAGGCAAGGGGCACCCACCTTGGCCAGGCTGGCAGTGAAGAGCACGCACTCGAAGAGCTCGCCCATGCGCTGCAGGAACTCGTCCACGTGCGGCCGCTTGAGCACGTACACCTGCGGGCACGGACAGAGGGCAGCGCTGCTGGCACCGCCACGGCTCACCCAGCGCCCCCAGGGACACCTGGGACCCCACAGGCAGCAGCGAGAGCTCCCTGGCCACACCTCAGGGGAGCCGCCTGTGCGGGCTGGGGGATGGCACAGCCCCACAGGAACGCCCAGGGTGAAGCGTCTGGCCGGCTCCAGAGCCAAGTAACCGAGAACAGGCTGACTGCCCAGACCACAGCCTATCCTGGATTACTTGAAACTGGGGCTGGCCACTGCACGAGGGCACAGTGCCAGGACGCCCCTCACCTCCCTGCCCCGCAAAGAGAGGGGCACCCACCTCTGCCCCGCAGCGTGCCAAAGCTGGCTCCCTGGTAGCTCCCACCACCCCTCGGTGCAGAGCACTGGGATGGCTCCCAGTCCTGGGGAGGTGGAATGATGCCCCCCTCCCACCAGGCACCCACCCCGCTGTTACCTGGTGCATGATGCCATCGATTTCCACGGGAATGATGAAGTCGGCGTTGTTCACTGGCTGGGAAGGGCACACCAGGATGAGCACTGGGCACGCCAGGCACCCCCTGCCCAAATGCTGCCTGCTCTGTGCTCGCCGTGCGCCCCTGCCAGCCCCGCAGCCCCCTCACGGGGACACCCCAATGACCCAGCCAGGCTGTGCTGCGTGCTGGGCATCACTTTGTGGGAACAGGGTGGCAGAGCAGGTGGGGGAGCATGTGGGGGAGAGGTAGGGGGGGCCAGGGTGTCCCCCACCTTGAAGGAGCTGTGCACCAGGGTCTCATCCAGGTCGATGACCACGCAGAGCTTGCTGGCGTCCTGCGGCTTGATCTCGGGCAGCAGGTGCTTGACAGCAGCCTGCAGCAGGGGGGCACGGGTCAGCAGGGCACCCACAGCGGGGCAGAGGGGGATAAGGAACTGTTCAGCGCCAGTCCTGCCCACTCGGGACACACAGCTGCCGGCTGGGGCTGCGGGGTTACCTTGGGCAGTGCCCCGTTCTCCTCCACCAGCAGCGGCGCGCCGGTGGTGCCAGCGCAGGGCTCCCCTTCATCGCGGCACAGGCAGCAGAACAGGGACTGCAGAATGCTGCGGCTTCGAGGCTTCTTGGCAGGGGTCTGGGTACCTGCGGAGGGCAGAACGGGGGTGAGGGGTACCCGGGGGTACGCCCAGCGCAGCACCGGGGGCCAGGTGAGCCGTGTTTGGGTGAGAGCCCCGTGCCCTTATCAGACCCCGACAACCCGGTCACGCCTCCTGCCCTGCGGCAGCGGTGCCAGGGCAGCGCGCTGACACTCGGTGACCACCCACAGCCCCCGGCCCGGCACGTCCCTCTCCCCTGCGCGGCCGGGGAGCCTGGGGCAGGGCGCGGGCTGAGCCGGGGGCGGTGGCGGGGCCGGGGCCGGTCCCCGCTGTCCCCCCGGGGCACAGCCCCTCTCGGGGAGCACGGGGGTCCCGGGGGCGGGGTCTCCCCGGGGGGCGGGGCTTACGCCCGTTCCTTTCCCCGCCTCCAGACAACTCCCTCGTCTCATTGGCCCGCTCGAGTGCCCCGGAGGCGAGAGGCCAATCAGGACGAAGCGCCCGCCCCTGGGCGCCGTTCCCGCTGTCCCCATTGGCGGAGCGCGGGGAAACTGAGGCAGAGGGGCTGCCCGTGCCCACCCCGTGCCCCAGGGGCACCGCGACGGCTCCAGCGGCCCCACTGGTGCCGGGGCCGGGTCCTGCCGGGGCTGCACCCCGCCCTGGCTCTGCCCCGCTTCAGGCGGGCCAGGGCCCCGAGCCCGTAGTGGGGCGGCCGTGGGGCAGGAGCTCCCCACCGGGGACGGGGCCCGTTCCCACGTCTGCTCCTCCCGGCCCCGGCAGCTTCCCAGGCCAGGGAGCCGAGCACGGGCCCCCGCCGAACCCCCTTGGCGGGGCGGAGGGGACGCGGGGAACGGGACGCCGGCATGCAGCAGGGCGCTCGGCGCCCTTCCTGCCTCAGTTTCCCCGCCGGCGCTGCGCGCACCTCTGGCCCGGCTCCGGAGGGAGCAGCGCGGAAAACCCGAGCGACGCCCCGAGCCCCCCAGGGCACCGGCGGCTCCGAGGGGCCCGGGCGGGCGCAGACAGCCCCAGCGCATCTCCCCGGCCTCCGGCAGCGGGATGCGGGGCCGGGCCGGGGCGGCGCGCAGCTCATCGCACCGTCCGCCGGCAGCCCCCCGACCCCCGGGGACCCCCCCTCCCTCCCCCGCGCAGGAAGGGGGCGAGGGGGAGCGGCTCCCCGCCGCGTTACCTTTCTCCTGAAGCGGGGCGCTCCCCTCCTCCCGGCTGACCTGGGCGATGATGGACTGGTGCTCCATGGGCGCCGGGGAGGGGGCGGGAGGGGGCGGCCCCCCCCGGCGCGGCCCCCGGGGGGGAGGCGGGGCGGGGGCCGGCGGCGGCGCGGGGCGGCGGGCGCGGGAGCGGCGCCGCGGAGGAAACTTTGTTACAACATGGAGTTTCCTCCGCCCGGGCTGGGGCTGCAAACATGGATCCCGGGCGCGGTTTCAAGGAACCCCTTAAAAGGGCAACGGCGGCGGGGGGGCCCTCCTCCTTCTCCCTCCTCCTCCTCCTCTCCCTCCTCCCGGCACCCGCGCCGCCCGGCAGGAGAGGGGGTCCGGCCGAGCCGGACTGGGACCCAGACGGGGAGTGTGCCGTGGTTTGGCCGGGAAGGACACCCGCGTTAATAATGGTGACCGTGCAGGAGTGCCCGACGCGCCGCCGGGCTCTCCCGCACTCCCCGCCCCGCTGAGAGAGCGTGGAGAGGGGATGAGTCCTGCTGGCAGCCCGCTCCAGCTGCAGCCCGGGGGTCCCTCTGCAGCTGCCCCCGCCATATGTACGTGTCCCATTTGTTTACATCCCATTTGTACACATCCCATATGTACGTGTCCCATTTGTATACATCCCATTTGTATACATCCCATATGTACGTGTCCCATTTGTACATATCCCATTTGTACACATCCCGTATGTACATGTCCCATTTGTACGCGTCCCGCCATGCTGGGTGTCCCCAGGAGTCCCCGGACTAGCGGCTCGAGGCTGGGGGTCCCCATTCCCCCCGAGGGCACACCCCGCCCTGCCTGCCCAGGCCAGCCGTGCGGGTTACAGGTGTTACTGCACCAGTAACCGCCGCGTTTTTCTGTCGTTCTTTTTCCTGCAATCCCCCAATTATCTGGGCAATTAATGAGTCTCTATTATCAATACATATATTTTCCCTTACAACTCCTTCCCCGGAGGGGCAACAGGGCTGTTTACAGGCGCTTTCTGAAAAGTGGCTCAGCAGGAGCTTGTGGATGGCACAAGTCCCCGAGGGGAAATCCGCCCCCCAAGCCCCCAAGGGCAGCATCCCCCAGCCCCCTCCCCTCCCACCCCCGGGGCTCTCACCGCCGTGCCCCCCAGCCCCGCCCGGTCCCACGCTCGCCACCTCGGCGGCAGGAGATGCTCCGCGCTCTGTCAGCGCTGCCTCCAGGCTGCGCAGGTTGGAAATTTCCCGTCTGAGCTCATCTGAAATCTTTCCACCTCTCCCACCTGCGGTTTGGGAACTTCAGGAGGTGAGATCGCCTTTATGGCCCTGCAGGGCCGCGACACGCGCGACAGGTGACCGCGCTGGGGATGGGGTCCGGCACTGGGAGGTGCCCACGGGGAGCACCGGCGGTACAAAAGCCGATTTGCACCTGCGGCTCCTGCGCTCGGCTCCACGCGGAACATCCCGGCACTGCGTGTCCCCGGGGGCCGTGGCAGGGCCGGGCTGCTGTCCCTGTCCCTGCTGGGAACAGGGACACTGCATCCTGCCACCCCCTGCGCCGCTTCTGACGGCAGGCAGCGGTCGTGCCTCAGTTTCCCTGCCCCTCCTCAGCAGGGCAGCCGCCTCCCACATCGGGCAATCACCGCTGCCTCCTGGCCCAGCAGGAGGAAAAGGAAGAAAGGGCTGTGCTTCCTCTGCTCTCTATTTTGGGCTGACCTCTGTGCTCCTTTAGCCCAGGTGGAACTGGAATGGATGTCTGCCTCATCCCCAGCATCTGGCCGGGCTGGGATGCTGCTTTCTGCGGGGACAGCTGCAGAGGCCACACACTTGTCCCCTGCAGGACCCCTGTCCCTTTGGCTACATCCTCCTCCTCCCTGACAAGTCCAGACGGGCTCTGTCAGTCCTCCAATTAATGCAATTAGAAACCTCCCGGGTCAATGCTTGCAGCGGTGGTTGGAGCACCACTTCCAGTTCCACTGCCTGCTTGGGGGCAGGTTGAGCTGGGGAGCTCAGGGAGATGCTGTCCCTGTCCTGGGGCTGTGGGACAAGCCCAGGCCAGGAGCAGGCAGAGCCCAGCTGGATTGTTTGGGCTGCAGGGTGCGGGCACAAGGCAGAAGAGCATCAGGCTGCACTCAATCGGGCGCTCAGGGACCCTTCTGTCCCACCCCACTGCTCCCAGACTGGCATCCTGGATGCTTTCCCCTCTTCTCCAACCCAGCCCTGGCCGCTCTGCCCCACCAACAGCAGCCCCATGGCCAAGGGACCGCAGAGCCAGGTCTTGGAGTGGGACACTTGCTCCTAAGGGCTGGGTGTCCCCGGGCTGGGGGTGCTCTGGCTTGCAGGCTCCAGCTGCAGAGCAGCAAATCCCGCAGACCCCAGTCCCTCCAGCCTTCCTCCCGCTGAGGACCACCCTGAAGCCCCCCTACCCCTTGGTGACCCCGGGCAGGTGCACCCCGACCTAGGGGCGTCTCCCGCTCCTCCTCCCGTGGCTGGGGTGGGCTGCGCCCCCGGAGAAGGGGGAGCCCCGCCTTTTTGTGGGCCCCACAGCTCTGGCCCCTCCTTCCAGCAGCCAGCGGCCGGGGGAGGCACCGCCCCAGCCCGTCCGCCATCGCCCTTTTAAGGAAGGGGACATTCTTCACATAAACAAGCGCGGCCCCCGGGAGCGGGGGGGGGTCCCTTCCCGGAGTGGGGGGCACGGGCTGGGGGGGTGTCCGGGCCCCCAATTCCCACCTCGGGCAGCCGGCCGGCGGGGGTCGGCAGGGGGAATTTTGGGGTGGGGGGTCCTGGGGAGAGGGGGGAGCCTTGAAACAGCCAGGGAGCGTCTCGCAAGTGCGGGCCCGGAGCGCGCCGGGACCCCCCCGCCCGCGCCGCGGCACCGAGCGCCGGGCACCGCATCCGGCGGCACCGGCCGGCGGGAAACGGGGCATCCGGGGCGGGGAGGGCACCGGGGGGCTCCCGCCGCCCCGCTCCCCCCGGGGCAACGCGACAAGCAGCGCCCCGCCCCGGGGTGCGGGGGGCCCGGGGGATGCGGGGGTCCGGGGGCCCCGCCCCACGGCGGGGTCCCGCAGCAGCAGAGGCAGCAGAGCCGGGCCGAGGCCGGGTTCCAAACACGGCGTTTATCACCGCCCCCTCCCTCCCCCCAAGCCGCGGAGCCCCCCGTGGGGATGGGGCCGGGGCGGCGGGGGGTGGTTAGCGGTGCCGGCCGTAATTAGCGGTGCCCAGCGGTGATTAGCGGTCCCGGGGGCCGGCGGTTCCTGGCATAATGAGCGGGGGAAGTCTCCGGCGCGGCTCGTTCAGTGAAGCGTCTGTGGCAGTGGATGGGAAATCTGCCGCTGCTCTCCCGCTCCCCTCGCATCCAGCCCGGACCCGCACCCCGGAATTGGCGGGGGTTGGGGGTGGGAAGAAGCGCCGAGATCCTGGGGGGAGGTCTGCCTGCCTGTTAACCCTTCCCTTGCTGGGTGCATCCCTGCCTAAAACATGCCCGGACTCGGAGTGGCAGCAAATCCGTGTGCAGGAGGCCGCGCTGGGCAGGGACGTGGGGATGACAAGCGGGGATGGGATCTGTCACCGTGTCTCTGTCGGGTCGAGGGCGAGACCGAAATTGAACCGGCTGTGGTGGCCCCGGGCCAGGAACCGGGCTCCGTGTGCGATGCTGCATGTCCAGATCTGCCGGGACAAAGAGGACAGGTGAATGACACCCACCAGGGACACTGTCCCGCCCCTGTCCCGCGGTGCCAGCCCTACCAGGTAGGCGACGAAAGCCACGTAGGCAGCCAGCAGCAGGCTCAGGGGAATGTGGTACTCCAGGCCGTGCAGCGTTGGCAGAAAGTCCACCACGAAGTAAATGTTGATGGCGCAGACCAGCCCCGTTATGAGGGTCATCAGCACCTTCCCCGGGCTGCGAGCAGGGCACTGGGCATCAGGGCAGGGCCCCCACCCTGTGGGCCATGGGGCACACAGGGCTGGGGGAACTGAGTCTGTGCATGAACCAGACCCCAACTGGGACATCTCGGCACCCCACAGCTATATGTCACCCCGTGGTGGGGCTCTAGGTGTGGATTTTGGCCTCCTTCCAAATCCAGGGCTGGCAGTGCCAGGAGGATGCTGAGGGTCTAGGGGTGCCCAAGGAGCCAGATGTGTCATTGGGAGGAGGATGATGAGGGTAGTGATGGCGTCTGTTCCGCCCTGGCTGCCCTGGGCAGGTGGCAATGAACATGCCCCTCCAGTGTCCATACACTAATTGCCCCATGGCCTGGTTTGGGGGGGCAGGATGGGCCAAAAGGAAGGTGCCTGCAGCCAGAACTCCCTTCTGTGCCTCCTCTGTGCCTCCCCGTGCCCTGGCACTCACAGGCTGTTGCTGAAATCCTGCATGAGCGGCTGCAGGCTGGTGAAGGTGAGGACCGGCAGGACGGCAAAAGGCAGCTGAAAGGAGAGCGGCATGAGGATGGCACGGCTGCCAGGCTGGGGCGTTTGGGGCAGGTGATGCCCTCCCAGCCCCTTACCAGGATGCTCTGCAGGACGTTGAGCAGGTCATTCATGCCTGTGAGGTGGCTGACATCCTTGAAGGCGGCCACCAGGACAGTGGGCAGGATGGCGAAGGAGCGGGTGAAGAGCACCCGGGCGAAGCGGGACCAGCGGAGCTGCAGGAAGCCCTGGAGCACGGCAGAACCCGCACCCTCGCTGTGCCTGCGGCACCGTGGCAGGGCGACCCTCGGACCCTGCCTGGGGGAACGTGGGGGGCATGTCCCCCTCCTCCGTGCCGGGGCACTGAGCGGGCTCTTGCAGGGCTGCCGGGCCCCGCTAGGTGTCAGCTCCGACTCGTTAACAGAGGATCGTGTTAATTAGGGAAACGCTGCGTGGGGCACACAGGGTGCAGTGGGTGGGCACTGTCTCCATCCCACCTCCTGGGGAACACTGGTGCTAGCAAGCTGCCACCCACCAGCTCCCTGCAGGGATGGCGGGCAATTAACTCTTCCAAATGCTGCCCATAGAACCCCTGCACCCAGGGCCCACCGGGGATTTCCCTGCTCTCAGCCCCTCCCTGTGGGGCGAGGGCCAGCATCCCCATCTCTCACCTCCATGACGAACTGCCCTGCGTAAGTGCCGGTCATCGTGGAGCTCTGTCCTGCTGCCAGGATCCCGATGCCCCAGATGTACAGTGCCACTGCCCCGAAATAGCAGCCCAGGATGACACCCTGTGTAGGGACACTGCGGTGGGCACCCTAAAGTGCCCCCTACCCCAGGCATTCCCATCAGCTCCCAGATTTCTAGAGGGGTTATAGCCGCCCCCAGCCCCAGGGGTGGATGGGACAGTGATACATCCCCCAGATGGGAATGGATGCTCACTGGACACAGCCTGGTGGCACTCACCCCCTGGTAGATATCCACAGAGACTGTCTCGTTGTTGGTGGGGAAGATGCTGGCATACTGACTGATGCTGCTGTTGGCGCACATGTTGTGCTGCAAGGCACGGCAAGCACGAGTGTGACAGCCACCCAGCAGCTCCCCCAGGCACAGGGGGTGCCCACACATCCCCTCTCAGGGAATGAGAACGTGCAGTCCCCGGGGGATGCTCGTCCCAGCTGGGCACAGCCGTCACCTCCCTGTGGCCATGAGTGACACTCACCACGTCCTCGTTGCGCTGCTGGTAGAACGCCTCGCCAAAGACAGCCATGACGAAGAGGTTGATGAGGAAGGAGACAAAGAGGGCCAGGCAGGACTCGGTCAGGAAATAGGTATTGGCCTCCTGCACTGCCTCCTTCTTGGAGCGGTCGATCGCCCGTGTCTGGGCATGGCCAGTGACGTGGGTGTCACGGGTCACGTGAGCACCCCTGTCCCACAGCCAGGACCGTGCTGTCCCCACCGAGTGTACCCTGGGGCACCCTGGCAGAGCAGTGCCCACGGCAGTGCCGTGATCTCACCTTGACCAAGGAGGAGTGGAGGAAGATGTTGTGGGGCATAATGATGGCGCCGATGATGCCCATGGCCTGCAGCAGCTCCTTTCGCCCGCAGCCCGGGCAGCTGGGCAGGAAAATGCCCTTCAGCACCTCCACCTGCCTCGGCCTCACCACCACGTACTGGGGAGCAGTGAGAAGGGGCACTGTGAGCTGCCACAGGCTGGTAGCAGTGGGGACACCGCATGGCAGGGTGCCTTGGCAGCCTTGCAGGAAAAGGGTTGTCCCCAGCTCCCTGTTCACCTCGTAGCCAAAGGTCAGGGCCATGATGGTGATGAGGAGCCCGAAGAAAGCCTCCAGTTTGCGGAGCCCTAGAGAGGTCAAGAGAGGGGGTGGCACAGAGCAGGGGACACTGGTGCCACGTGGGTGACAGGGCCCGCAGCCCTCACCCTGGCACTCACCGTACTTATCGAGGAAGAGGAAGAAGAGGGTGTCCACGATGGTGATGAGGACCCCGCCCCAGAGGGGGATGCTGCAGGATGGCCAGGGGCAGGGTTAGATACATGGCCCTGTGTGGAGCAGGGCCGTGGGGAGGCTGTGGGGAGGCTCACCGGCCAGCTGAGAGCAGGCTGAAAGCAATGGCCGTCCCGATCACCTCCTGCATGTCGGAGCCGATGATGGCGAGCTCAATCATGAGCCACAGCAGCACGCGCGGCACCTGCAGGGGACAGGCCACCATGAGGTGCCTGAGCCCGCAGTGGCACGTAGCTCTGGGCAAGCTAGCACAGCATCCTGGTGCAAATCCCTGTCTCCAGGCTGTAGCAGGCCTGCTAGAGCAGCCTGGGGACCCCAGAAGACCCCCCTCAGCTTCTTTCACAACACAATCTCAGGATGAAAGGTGGATGCTAAATCCAAGCCTGTTCCTCCACTCCTCATCCCTGCCCCAGTGAGAGCTGAGGATAGGACCCGTCTGTCTAGATGGGGGGTTTGAGGGAGGTAGGACAGAGAGATGCATCCAACCCTCCTTTTGGGGACCAGTCATCTCCTTGCTGTTCCCCCCATCAGGATCTTGGCTTAGATGGGTCTCCTGACTCCCCCCTCCTCTGTCATATGATCCCTCCTCTCGATCCCTTTCTGCCCAACACGCTCAGCCTTTCCTGCGTCTCGGCCTCGCGTTGCTGCCCCTCGCCTGGGCTCCCTCCCGCGGGGGACGCTCTCATGTGTCCCCAGGTCACACCGGGACACTGCAGCAGCTCCTCACGCCTCTCACCCTGGGCCCCTGCTCTGCAGGGCTGTGGGGGTCACCGGGGCTTGGGGGGCTTTGGGGAGCCCCCGAGAGAGGCAGGTGCCTCACAGCATCTGCCTGCTTCTCTCCAGCCCTGCAAGGCCCCGCTGGGACTGTCACCAGCCCAAGCACAGGGTCCCAGACTGTCACCCCCGTGGTTGCTCACCTTGGGGTAGTAGAGGTAGCAGATCTGGCCCAGGTCCTTCCCGGTCACCACGCCCAGACGGATGGCGAGGCGCTGGCACAGCAGCCCCAGGACGGTGGCCCACAGCAGCACCCACAGCAGCTGGGGGGCAGGAGGCAGCAGGAATGGGCACTGGGCAGCATCCAGCACCCCGGGGGTCCCCAGTTCAACCAGGGTTGCAGGGAAGAGACGGGGTGCAGGTGCTCTCCCAGCCCGGTCAGGGGGGTGCCCCCCTGGGTGTCCTCACCCTGTGCCGCGGCCCCCGTGCCCCTCCTGCTCCCGGGCTGGGATGGCAGCTGCCAGGGGCAGCCGTTGGCGCTGGAGAGGTTGCGAAACCCCCGCCTGCTTCCTGAGCCCGGGGCCGGGCTCACCTTGAATCCCGCCAGGGCCCCGCTCTGCAGGTCGGACTCCACGTTGCCCGGGTCCAAGTAGGCGATGCTCATGAGGAAGCCGGGACCGGTGAAAGCCCAGAGTTTCCTAAAGCTGAATCCGGGCTGGGACAAGGCAGCAGGTCAGAGCCAGAGCTCCGTTCACAAGCAGAGTCTCCTGACTGCACATCCTGCCCCCTCTAGCCCGGTGCTGCCCGCATGGATGTGTTGAGCACACGGAGGTCATTTTCCTGACAGTTTTGGAGAGGGAACTGCTGCCCCCAGCCTCTCCCTGTTAGCAGCAGTGCTGGAGGGGCAGTGGGCCCTGTCTGACCCATTGGACAGTGATTTGCAGGGGGGTCCCAGGGCTGTCAGGCACTATTAATTGCATCCCATGGGATTCCACTGCTGTCCTCTGCTTTTGCTACTCCTCCTGACTAGGGAGTACTATTCCTTCCTCTTCTTGTTCCACTGCCCCGAGACCAGACAAGGATGGGGGGGCTGGTGGGGTGCAGGCAGCCTTGGGGAGCCCACTGGGCTCATCCATGGGTGGCCCAGGAGGTTGGTGTGTGAGCAGAGGGGTGATCCTTGCGCCTGGGTAGCACCTTGCCCCATTGTCTCAGTTCTCCATCTGGAAAACTTTAAGCATGGAAACACTCCACCTAGGGCTGTGTCTTGCCTGAGCTGGGTCTGGGGAGTTGGGGGCTTGTCCCCAGGGCATGACCAAGACACATATTCCCCACTGCAGTGGCCCTTTGCCTCCCCAGCTCCCTGCAGCACTGTCCCGTTCCCCTGCCCTCCCTGAAAGCCTCGCAGCACCTACCCCACTGCCCTTGGGGATGCTGATGAGCTCTTCCAGGTAGGTCTGGTCCTGAGTGCCAGGGCGCTGTGGGGGCATGGGGCCCCCGTTCAGGGACCTGGTGAGGCCTGAGGGGGACAAGGAAGAGGAAGGGAGGTGGCAGCCTGCCAGGGGGACAAGGACACTGGCGGGCTGGCAGCCCTGGTACCAGCTTCCTTCAGTCCCACCTGACCCTGCCTGATGAAGCCCATCAGGGAAAAGCACCAGTTTTCCAGGGGAGGCATGAGGATGGCTATATGGGATCTATCAAAAGCTACCCAAAGGGATCAGATGCCACCTCCAGCTCAGGTGTCCCTAAAACCCCTGGACGGAGCCCCGTCTTCAGCAGTGCAAGAGCCAAGTGCATTTCTGGCAGCAGGGACAGGAGGGAACCCTGCTCCAGCTCCTGCTGCTGGATGGGCATAGAGTGAGGACAAGAAGCTGGTACTGGTCCTAATCCCCCCTTTGCAGCCCACCTACATCCTGGGAACTGCTTGAATCACATTCCCAGGCTTGAGCATGGGACAGATGGGGAATCCAGGACAGGCTGGGGGGGATGGTGCCCACTGAAAGATGGAGCACAGCCAGGGGGCCCAGGGTGCAGGGAATGGGGTCTAGGGGATGAAAGGAGGCACAAGGGGGGCCAAGAAGTGCTGTGAGGCTCACCTGGTTCCAGTGATGCCATGGGTGGACCTGATCCAGCCACGGTGCCGGGGCTTCCTGAGTTCAGCTGTGAGTGCAGTGCCCGCTGCCCAGCTTTTAAAGGACCCCCCCGCAGTTGTGTCATCCCTCCCCTCCTCAGGAGGAGAGGAGGAGGGTAGGAGAAGGAAGTGCTCCTTCCCTACCCTTATGAGCACACACAGTCTCGGTTCCCCCCCTGCTCCAGTGCCAGGAGGCCCCTTCCCTCCCCTTTGCCTCACACACGTGCAAACACGAGGCTCCGTCACCGTGGGAGCGTGTCTGCCTGTCACTCTCCATCGCATGCCAAAGGTTCTGCTCGGGTGGCTGTGGGGACAGGGGACAGCGTCCCGCAGAGCGAGAAGGGAGGGCTGGCCCCACGGGAGTAGGGGAAATGCCATAGAAGTGGGAGCGAGGAGGAAGCAGGCACGTGTTGCATAAGGAGACCAAAATGCAGCCTTGGCTGCTGGAGGAAGCACCCAGGCAGGCAGGCAGGCTCTGTGGCACAGGGTGCCCTCATCACCCTCGGTGCAGGACCTTCACCCCAAGCATGGCGTGCCAGTGTTGCAGTGTCAAGCTGTGCCTGCAAAAGTGAGTACCCTTCTGCCAGCCAGGCTGTGTCCCACAGGGACATGGGCAAGGGTGTCCCCAGGAACACGTGGGGGGGTGGCAGGCACAGGGATATGAGCCTGGCCCTGCTCCACAGTATGGCCCAGGCACCCCCACCCCCTGAGCAAGGGCTGGGACAGGGACAGGGTCCCACCAGAAGGCATGGTGGGGCTTAGCACACAGCTCAGCTCCACCTGCCCTCCCCGAGCCTCAGTTTCCCCAAAGCACACAAGACTGGACAGGCAGTGCTGGCTGCTTTATTTGCTGTTGGCTGCAGGGTGGCCAGCTGGGGAGTTGGGGAGGGGGCTGGCAGCCCCCGTGGAGGCAAAGGGGGTCCCAATGGGCCGCTGGTGGGCGAAGAATTCCGCAGCAAAGGAGATGGTGTCGTGTGGCTGCTGGAGGAGCAATGCCTGGAGGAAGTCAGACAGCAGTGCCCGCACCTCGGGGTGCTGCTGGAGGTAGGCAGCATGGGAGAGTTGCAGCTCATCCTGCAGTGGGGTGGACAGGGTGGGTGAGGTGGGCGTGAACACACGTTTCCCCCATGGGCACTGTGCCAGGGTGAGGGGGACAGGAGCCAGGGTCCTTTCCCACACTTAAGATGGTGTGAGGAAGGATGTTGGCTGGCCTGCCCCCTCAATGTGCCTCCTGGGCACACCAGGGGAGACCCTGCTGGAGGCTGGCACAGCCCCATGTCCCTTGTCCCCATGTCCACCCATCTTACCTTCCTGTCCAGGAAATAGGAGTAGAGCTCCTTGTCCTCCTCCCAGTCCAGGGGCTCTTTGGGGAAGGGGAGCTGGGGCTCAAACCTACCTGGCAGCAGAAAGGCAGGGCAGGGTGTTCCCCGTGGTGTTCCAGACAGCGGGCAGGGGCTGCCTGTGCTGGAAGGGCACGAGCCTCCCCTGCTCAGTACCTGGCTTGCTGAGGATGGACTCATCCTGTAGAATCATCAGCACCGGGGAGCCAATCTGCACCATCTGAGCCAGACACCTGAGAGGGGAAGAAGAGCCCTTGGCCTTCCCATGCTGTGCCATCCCTCGGGAGTGGCAGGGCTGGTGCCTCTGCCCTTACCCGTTGGGCAGGAAGCTGCTGTGCCACACGGCGGGAGCGCCTGTGCTGCCGTGCAGGACCCGCTGGATCACAAACACCTCTGTCTCTGCCGAGCCCAGCGCCTGCCGCTGGATGCCCAGGGCACACTGGGGCGGTGCACCGGGGGTCAGCCTTGTCTCAGAGTCACCCCTGCCCCCGCTGCCATCCCCACGTGTCCCGCCACGCTGTCAGCCACATTCCGCCCCCTCCCACTTCCCACATCCCGCCCCACGGCCCCGCTGGCAGGCGGCTCACATAGCGGGAGGTGCACAGGTGGCCCTCGCTGTCGATGGCTGGCAAGACAAGGCCGGGGGGCACGGTCTGCCGGCGTGCCAGCACCCGCAGCAGCAGCAGGCTGGCCCCCTCCAGCAGCCGCGCCCGCAGCGTGGCCCGGCCGTACGAGAAGCTGTGGCACTGCGGCTCCGCCTGCAGAGAGACCTGGCACCTCGCGGGACAGCCACAGCCCCCGCGTCCCCAGGGCCTGGGCATCCCTGGTGAGAGCTGTGCTGCCCCTGCCAGGGTGTGACCCTGCCCTCAGCCCCACCTCTCCCTGCTGCAGGGTCTTGGTGACCGTCATCCCGTGCTCGTGGCTCACAATGTGCGTCGTCTTCTCGGTGGGGTGTGGTCTGAGCTGCGGGAGGGGTGGGAGGCACGGGGGGGAGGGTAGAGCCAGGGCGCCCTCCTCTGAGCTGGCAGCCCCAGCAGCGCTGCCAGTCGGGGTACCATTCCAGATGCATTGTGGGAAACTCCCCACCCCAGCTGCCACCCAGAGCAGGGGATGGGGACCGGGCTGGTGGGGCAGAGCTGGAGTCTGAGCATGGCAAGGGATGCCAGACTACCCACAGGGGACAGCCCCCAGCAGGGCACCACTGCAGGGCACAGCCCAGGGCAGCAGGTAGGACACAGGGAAAGGGACATGCCACCACCATATCAGTCACCTCCAGGCACTCCTGCTCCTCCTGCTCCAGCGTCTCCAGCTGCCAGGTCACATAGGCTGGCAGAGCAAAGCCGTGCTCAACCAATCCTGTTGGCACTGTCCCCATTCCCAGCCCTGGGGGCTGGTGGACAGGGACGTCCCAGCCCTGGGGAAGAAGGAGCCCCCCAAAAGCCACTGCTGGCTCACCTTTGAGGGTGCTGGAGGCAGGCACACCATCCTGCTTGCCTCGGAACCTGGTCTGCACCAGGATGCAGCTCTGCACCGGCTCCCCTTCCCGATGGTAGGGTGCCCACTGGGCTGCCATCCACCACTGGCCCTCTGCCTTGTGCCTTGGTGGGGCCACCACTGCCAGCGTCTCGGCAAACAGGCACCACTCCAGCTCCTTCAGCCCTGTACGGAGGGATGGTGACCCCAGCCCAGAGGGACAGTGACCGCGAGGAGATGGCCACTCCGGTCACTCCCTCCCGAAGTGAGTGTCGCCCCTGCCCAGGGCCCCTCCGTGTCTCCATCCCCCTCCAGGCTGGGCCGAGCCCCTGGCCATTTACCCTCTCAATCCCTCACTCTCGGGCCCGGTGCCCCCCACCTCGCAGCGGGCCCGGTGTGGCAGGACAGGGCGAGGCTGGAGGAGGAGGAGGCACGCACCGATGAGGCTCAGGAACTCGGCAGCAGCGTCCGCCACGCTCGCGGTGTCCTGCGCGCTCTGGGGAGGGGGCTCCATGCCTCGCCTGGGGCTCCTGCTGCCGGACCCCGGCGTGAGGGGGCGCCGGGGCTCCCCGAACCGCGATGCCCGCCCCACGCGTGACCCGGGGGGCAGGGACACCCCCCAGCCCCGTGTCCCCAGCCCCGTGTCCCCAGCCCCGGTCCCCGCCCTGCCGGACCCGGGGTCCCGACGCCGCTCGTCTCCCGGCAACGCCCTGGCCCCGCCCCTTAAAGGGGCCGCGCCCCGCCGGCGAGGGGAGAAAGGCACGAACAGGTGTAAAATGGATCCAGTCTTTTATTTGGGGCCTGGGGGTGATTGTGGCTCCGATCCCCAGTGAAGCAGCACCCCCCACACCCCAGCAGTGCGAGCCTGTGGCCCCGTCCCAGTGTGTGTGTGTGTGCGTGTATGTGCGTACAGGGGGGCTCCGGCCTCAAGGATGGGGTGCTGCAGGGGAGCCCCTCGCCTGGAGGTAGTACTGCCGGCCCGCCTCCCCCTGCTGGCTCTATCCCAGCCCCCACTAAGGAGATGCACAACACTGGGGACTTAAGGGGAGGGGGCTGAGTGGTGGTGGAGGGGAAATTGGAGACTCCCAGAAAAATGGGGGAGTGGAGGGGGGTTGTAGGAGAAGCCCTTGGTGCCGTTCCTATAGCCCCAGCAGTGAGGTGGGGGGCTACAGACCCCCCGAGAGGGGATTGAGGTGCTTCTACGTGACAGCTGGTGACCCCCAAGTTCAAGGGAGCAAAGGCAAGGATCACTTGTGGGGTGCCCACTTGAGGGGGTGTCCACTCTTCCCCCTCCCCCTACCCTGCACCCCAGGAGGGAGATTCACAGCAAAACAAACCACACAGTCTTGGGCTCCCTGTGCCCTGCCATCACCCGGCCCCATGGAAAGGGGGGACCAGGCAGTGGGGGACATCTAGGTGGCCTGGTAGAGGTCCTTGCGCCTCCGCACCTCCCTGAGGACACGGGCACGGAAGGCGTCGGGGTCCTCCCCGCCGCCCTGCCACAGTCCCAGTGCCTCCTGCAGCTCCGGCCGGTGCGTCCGCAGGAAGGGGTTGTAGCTCTGCTCTTCCCCCAGCGTGGAGGGGCACTGTGGGGGCAGCTGCTCAGCTCCCCTGCTGGAGGCAGCACCCCCGGCAGGGAGCTGGGAACGCCCCCAGAGCCCCCTGCCCCTATGGCACCACCATGCAAGAGGGTGTTGGGGTGCAGCATCCCTGCCAAGGGAACCCCGTGAGGGGCTGGGGTGGTGGGTGCTGCATGCAGGGACCCCCACGCCTCACCGTGCTCCTCTTCTCCTGGCGCTGCTGCACTGCCCACTGCAGCTTCTCCTCCAGCGCGGAATTGTCCAGCTCCAGGAGGGTGGCGAAGGTCAGGCACTCCAGTGCGTATTCGTGGCCTGTGGACCCCCATATGCAGCCCTTAGCATCACCCCCACCCAGCTCTCCCCCTTGGCAGTGGGACCAGGGGGACGCCAGCAGCTCTGCCCTGCTGCTGGGGACACTCACCTGGCCACAGCAGCGTGTCCTCGCCCAAGCCCATGGCCACGTCCAGGGAGGCGAGCATGGTCTCAGGGGAGCCCTCAAACGGCCTGCCTGGACCCCCACACAACTGCCTGTCATGGGGGGTCTGGGGGGTACCCCTACGCCCATCCCAGGATGGGATAACCCCCAAGCCCCTGTCTGGGGTGGGGTGCACTCACCACAGCCAGCGAGGAAGAGGAGGTCCCCGGAGAAGAGGCAGGGGGGGCTGCCGAAGGGGCCCCCGTCCAGCACGTAGACCATGTGGCCCACGGTGTGGCCCGGCGTGGCGAGCGCCTCAAAGGTCAGGCAGCCCACGGTCACCTTCTCCCTGTCTGCAAGCGGGCTGTGCCCGGAGCAGGGGCACCGTCAGGGTGCTCCCCCAGCCCCAGCACCTCAAATACACCCCTCCCCTGGCAACCCTGCTGGCACGCTGGTGTCAGGAGCGTGCCAGGTCTCTGCCCAACGTGGAAATGGTGCCTGAGTGCTGCAGACAGTGGTGGTTGGGAATGAAGCTCCCCCCAGATTTACCGGGGTGCTAGGGGGGTGCAGCACTTACTTGGTGAGCTGTGGGATGGCGTCGAGGGCGCTGCCATACACCCTGCAGGAGCTGTGCTTCTGGCACAGAGCCTCGTTCCCTCCGCTGTGGTCCCTGCAGACAGGGAGGTCAGAGACCCTAAATGTACCCCCCATACTCCCCCCATGAAATGGGGCAGGGCTGGGGGTCACCTCAGGTGGGGCTGTCTCCACAGCAGCTACCAACCCTTCCAGGGCCACCTCTTGCCCTTACCAGTGTTTGTGTGTGCAGAATATGGCCTCCAGCATCACCCCCTCTTCTTCAATGGCAGCCTGGGGAGGAAATACAGACAGAGAGATTAGGGGGGACAGGAAACCCAAGGACCAGTTTTCCCTTCAACCCTGGCTCCCCCAGCTCCCCGTCAGCTCCAGTCTTGCCTTGGGCACGAAGGGCTGCATATTAGGGGCAGATTTGCTCCCCTCTAATGCCGAAACACAGAGACATGGCACCCGCTCACCTGGAGACCTGCAAACACCAGGTCAGAGTGGTTGTGGGGGTCTCACCTGCACAGCCAGCGGGTCAGAGGGGTCGATGACAGCCGCTTGGCTGGAGCCAGTGTCGATGACCAGGTAGCTGTAGTTGTTGGAGAGTACGGGAATGGGCAGGATTTTCACCCCTGTGGGGGGAAGAGACAGAATCACAGCATGATCCCCCCTCCAGCTGGAAAAGGGGGAGTCCAGGCCAAGCTCCCCACATCTTACATCAAATTCTTTGTTAAACATGCTTTGGGCAATTCGGTGATGGCAACCCCCTCCCCAGCCCACAGTGCCAGCGCTGGGGGCACTGCAGGGCGCGGTGTGGGGGGCTCAGCACTCACCAGGGAGGCAGTAGGGCTGGGGCACGGAGTGGCCGTGCGGGTACCGCTCCCGGGCCTTCTTCACCTGCCGCTGGTAGAAGAGGTAGCCCAGGCGTGTGCGGGCGTACAGGCTGTACCTAGGGAGGGCAGACAGGCATTAAACCCCAGTTCCCCTAAGGAGCCCGCTTGGGAAGGGGGCTACTGCCGGGGCTGTGACTCTCACAGGGAACACACACAGGGCCACTTTCTCATTCAGGGGCGCTGCAGGCGGTGTGTGTGTACCGCACACCCCAGATGTGCAGTGAGGGCAGGATTGGTTCCCTGAACAGGCATCCTCCAGCTCCTTCGAGCAGCAAGGACTGGGGGGGGGTGTTGCTGCGGGGTGCTCACCAGGAGGGGCTGGAGCTGGCTGTTCCTCCCCATACTCCAATGGGGGGACATGCCCAAGCTTGCCATGGTCAGGGGAATCAGAAAAGAGAATGGGCCGAGGAAAAGGGAGGCAAGAAATGCCCCGTGCATGCGAGGGTGCAAAGGCTGCGGGGCTCGGAGGGACCTCCCCGTTTGCACAGCAGCAATTTGGGACGGGACGGAGAATGGTGCAATGAGGGACATGTAAAGACCCGGGTTGCAAAGCCCATTCCCGGCCGAGGGCACCCCTGGATGGCACACCGGGAGCGATCCCTGCAGCAGCGGTGGGAGCCCGAAACCGGGGAGCAGGGGTTCCTGCAGCACCGGGCACCACGGCCGGGGCGCCGGGGCAGGTCAGCGGTGACACTCGAGAGAAGGCGACCGGCACGGCGCGGGGGGAGCGGGTGGCCGATCCGCGGCCCCGGCGGCCGCGCTGGCACCGCCCGCCCCCGCTGCCCCGGCGGGGCGCGCCGAGCCCCAGCCCGCTCTCTCCGCGCCGCCGCGGCCGCCGGTTCCTCCCCGGGCGCTCGGCACCGGCAGGGGAGGGCGCTGCTGGGCCCTCCCTGCCTCCCGGCGGCAGCACAAAGGCGGGCGGTGGCGGCTGCCTCGCTGCGGGGGTCCCGCAGGGGGACCGCTCCCTCTTTGGCTCGCTCGCTCGCTCGCTCACTCACCCCAGGCGGAACAGCAGCGGGGCGGCGAAGGCCATGAGCGCGGCGGCGGCGCGGCGGGCGCGGCGGAGGAGGCGCAGGCAGGCGGCCCCGAGCCCGCGCACCGCGGCCGCCGCCGCCGCCCCGCCGGGCCCCGCGGCCATGCCGCCAACCGGCGTCACGCGCCCGCCGCGCCGCGCCCCCTGCCGGCCCCGCCGCCGCCGCACCGGGAGCGGCCGGGGGGGGCGGGGGGGACACAGGCTGGCGTCACCCGCCGAGAGGAGGGGATTCCCCCCCGCCGCCAGGAGGGGTGTCCCCCTCTGACGTCACTGCGCGAGGAAGGGGGTCCCTGAGTGACGTCAGAGCCGGCGGGAAGGAAGTCCCGGGGGCACGGGCGGGGGCCAGCGGGGGCATCCCGGGAGCAACAGGCGGCAGAGCGCCCCGCCGGTGCCGGCCGCCGCGGGTGCAGGGCGCGGAGCCGCCGCGGGAGGGCGCGGTGGGCGGTGGCCGCCCCCGCCCCGTCCCGTCCGACCCGTCCCGGCCCGTCCCGTCCTTTGGCGGCCGCAGCCGGCGGAGCAGCGCGCAGCAGGTAGGCTGGCCCGCCCCGCTCCGCGCCCCCCGCCGCTCCCGAGTCCCGCCTGCGGCCCCCGGCGGTCCCCCTCGATCTCTGGATCCCCCTCCGCCCGCTTCGTCCGCCCACCCCCCTGGCCCTGCGCGCTCCGGTGCCACGGCCGGCGAGGGGCTGTCCCGGAGGCCGACGGGGACTGGGCGGGAGTGGGCGGCCGGTCGCTAAACAGCGGGGACGCTGCGACACCCCGCTCCCCCGTCCCCGAGTCCTGGGGGCACGTCGGGTGGAGGTCCGGCGGCGGGAGGAGGGGGACGGGGCGCGGTGCCGCGGGGGGACGGGACCCCTCCGCGCGGGACCCCTCTGTAGCACCGGTGCTGCTTTCCGAACCCACGCGATGGCGTGGCAGGGAATCGGGCGTAGTGCGGGGTGGTTCGTGGGAGGGCAGCGACGCTTGGGCTGTGGAGGGTGTCCTCACGGACCCGTGGGGTGTCTCGGGGGGTGGGCGCGGGTTTGTGCCCGGCAGGGTGTGGGGGTGACACCATGGGGGTGCGTGGGGACCAGCACTGGGTAGTGTGGGGGTGCCGGGGCTGGGACACAGGAGGACTCCTCTGTCCCATGTCTGTGCCCCCGGGAGAGAGCTTGCAGAGGGGCAGGGATGTGGGAGTGGTGATGCTGAACCCCAGCAACTTTGTGTCGTGTGTGAGCGGTGTGGGCCAGGGGGACATCCAGCCTGGGTGGGCCGTACTGACCCTCTCGTGTCAGCTGAGCAGGACTGGCCTGGGCTGGGCCGGGCCGGGCTGGGACAAGCTGTGCTGTGCTGTGCTGGATTGTGCTGTACTGAGCTGTGCTGTGCTGCGGGAGGCAGCTGTGCCCTGTTGCACTGTACCAGGCTGTGCCACTCTGTGCTGTGCCATACTAGGCTGTGTTGTGCTCCACTGGTGGCAGCTTCTGAGTTCTTCAAGAGTGAGGTGCTTTCTCAGGCAGCCTGAATGTGGGGAGCTCTGTCCTGTGCTCCAAACCATGATCCCCTCCTAAGGTGGTTGTGTTTCCCCCACAGCCTGTGGAGCTGGTGGGAGGTGCCTGAGCCTGGCAGGAGTGCCACGCTGGATGGTGGGGACACAACCCTGTGCTACCCGTGAGATTGTGGAAGGGATGATGGTTGGCTGTGCCCCATGTGCCTGCTCTATGTGCCTTATCTGTGCTGAGTCACGCTGCCAGTGCAGAGTAGCACCCTGTCCCCAGGGACCGTGTCATGCCACTGAGCTGGCCCCGGGTTGCCCTCTGCCATCTCACTGGTGACCTGTTTCGGGACCGTGCGGTGCCATGGACCCAGGAGGGTTCGGCTGCCTGCTTCCCTGGGTGTGGCAGCTGCTGGGACCTGTCAGGCTGGTTCCCTCCCTGTGCCCAAGGCTACCCCAATGCGGTGGAAGCAGGAGGGACTGGAGCAGTCACAAGGGGCTGGTCGTGGGCACAGGGTAGGACCCTGCTGGTCTGCTGCTGGCCAAATGCACCCCGCTTTCCCCAGACACCTGGGCTCCCTCCGGGGACTCTGGTTCCCCTGTAACTTCAGTGTCAGTCACAAGGCTTTCCTAGGGTTAAGGTCCTATTTTGGGCCTTGCCTGACCCCGCAGATGAGGACCAGGGGGTCCCCTGTGCTTTCTGGGAAACCACAGTGTGGAGAAAGTGAACTTCCTGTCCGCGTGGTCACTGCCACGCCGGTTATTTATTTTGGGCGCTGTCGTCATCGCGGTGACGAAGGGCAGTGTGACTGTGGCAGCCCTGCCATGGCTGGCGCAGTTGGATGGAGGGACAGACACGGAACTGCTCCCCCCAGGCCGGCATGGCAGGCATGGGTGTGCCCTCGGCGTCGCCGTCTGTCCAGCCCGGCTACGGGAAGCACTGCGTCACACAGGAGGAAGTGCCCAATCCCCTCCTCGCCTGGTCCTGGTTAGGATCAGATCCTGATTCCTTCCTTGGGATGGTCCCAGGATCACACCACCGCTGCGGGCAGGAGGCTGGTGGGGGATCCTGGCACCTTCCTGGGGTCTGGGGTGCCAGTACTGAGGGGGTGGGAGGTGGGTAAAGGCCTGGCACTCTCCACTGGCAGCGCTGTTGTTTTCCTGGCCTTGGAGATCCTGCTCTCCTTCTCCTCCTCCTGCTGGGACCAGCCCAGCTGGCCTTGAGCCCGGGCTGCCTGCTCACAGCTGCCGGGGGCTCTGTGAGGGGGCCTGGTGTGGCCGAGGAGGGGAGCTCAGCCCCAGGGGGTCCCAATTCCACTCCCTGAGGAAGAGTCCACCTCCTGTAGAGGTGATGTGGGTGTCACATCCCCTTATAAAGGGACCCAGGAGTTCTGGAGCCCCTGTGTGACACATGCAGCTGTTGGGTAGGGAACAGCCCCAAAATGGGAGGTGCAGTGGGATCTGCGTGGCTGTGACGAGGATCAGCCCCTGTGTTTCCATCCCAGGCAGTTGGCAGGGTGGTGCCATTTGTCCTCAGTGTGGTGCTACCAGGAGCCACAGCCCAGCCCGGGGTGCTGCTCCTTCCTCCCTGGCAGTCTCAGGGCGGGCTTTAAGGAGAGGTCAGATCCCTTCTGGAAAGGTCACGTCCTCGACGCAGCTTGAGTCAGCGCGTGGCTGTGCCCTGCCCGCGGCTGACCACTGACGCAGGTCCCGGGGACTCAGGGCACAGGAATGCGGGTGGCCCCAGCCAAGGGGACATCCCTCGTTTGTTATTGACCCACTGGCACGGAGGCCAACTTCTCCTTACTAATTAGGAGCCGCTATTAAAGTGGGAGGGGGAGGTTTTGTGGCTGCACGATCCCCTCTGTCCCTGCGCCTGTGGCTCCTCTCACCAGGAACAGGTCCTGCCCGGGGAGGGTCACCTGTGCTGAGCCCCTCGTCTTCTGTCCCCTGCAGGTGCCCGTGGGAGGTGCAGGGAGCCGGCATGTCGAATCCCAGCGCACCCCCGCTCTACGATGACAAGAACCCCCTGTACCCCCCGGCCCCCGGGGGGTACCCCCAGCCCCCCCACTACGCAGGGGGGTACCCGCAGCCTGGGGGATACCCTGCAGGGGCGGGGTACGGGCAGCCCGGGGGGTATCCAGCCTCAGGGGGGTACCCTCACCCGGGCATGGCCATGCCCAGCATGCCTATGCGGTTTGGTAAGTGGGGCACCCTGGTTTGTTTGGGGGAGGGTGCTAGAAACAGGGTTGCTGTGAGGGGCTGCATGGCTGACCCTGGTGCTGAGGGGTGTCCCCCACAGGTGACAGTGGCCTTGGGGATGGCTCTCCCTTCCAATCCGTTGACTGGGACGACAGGAAAGTCCGGCACGCCTTCATCCGCAAGGTGAGTCCCAGGGGGCCAGGGGCACCTGTCAGGGTGGGGGGACAAGTGCTGACCCCCCTGTCTCTTGCAGGTCTATGCCATCATCTCCCTGCAGCTCCTGGTGACGGTGGGAATCATCTCTGTGTTTACCTTTGTGTGAGTAGAGGGTTCCTCCTTACCTTTGTCCTGAAATAGAGAGGAGCTTGTGTTCCTTGGGGTGCTCAGAGGGGACAGCAGCTGCTGTCTCCTCTCCCTCACACTTGTCCCTCCTGTCCCACAGCCACCCTGTCCGCTCCTTTGTCCAGAGGAATGTTGCCATCTACTACGCCTCATAGTGAGTAGGGGCTTTGCTGGCTCGCTCCCCCCAGCTCGTGTCCCCCCATCCACAGCCTCCCATCCCAGGGGCTGATCCTGGTGGGGGCTGTGGGGCTCACACCCGCTGTCTCTCCTCTCAGTGCTGTGTTCCTGGTGACCTACCTGGTGCTGGCCTGCTGCCAGGGTCCCCGGTGAGTCCCTAGGGCCCCCGGGTGGGGGGTGTGGGTATGGGGGTGTCTCCAGAGCATCAAGATAGGTTCTTGCCTGGGGCTGCCCCTGGGTGGTGGGGGCAAGGGGGACATGACATGGTTGTTGTCACTAGCTTACCTCTCTCCTGTTTCATCCTCAGGAGACGCTTCCCCTGGAATATTATCCTGCTGAGCATCTTTGTGAGTAGGCTGGGACTGGCAAGGGGTCCTGGTGGTGCCCCCATGGCACCCCAGCTCCCCCTGGGTGTGCTGGGAGGGATAGGAGGACATGTGGGCAGCCTGCTGAGCTCACCCTTCTTTCCCACAGACGCTGGCCATGGGGCTGATGACAGGCACGATTGCCAGGTACGCCCTGGGGACCCTGCTGTTACAGAATCTGGGGTCCCTCCTGTCCTCCACAATGCAGCTGGCTCAGCTGAGAGGCTGCCAGGAGCCAGGGCACGCTCCAGTCCCTTGGGCTCAGGGACTGCAGAGCTCCTGTCCAGGACTGGGGCTGTGGGGGAGGGTCTCCAGCACCCCTCTGGTGGGAGGATACTGAAGGGGGAGGTGACTTTGTTTGTCTGTAGCATGTACGAGACGAAAGCTGTCCTGATTGCCATGATCATCACTGCCATTGTGGCCATCGTTGTGACCATCTTCTGCTTCCAGACCAAGGCAAGGAGGGGCATGCACCCTGCCCTGCCCTCCATGGGCCAGGTGTGGGGAGCTGGTCAGTGGGGACACCCTGGGCTCTGCTGTGACATTTGTGTGTGCCCCCATCAGGTGGATTTTACGTCGTGTCCGGGGCTGTTCTGCGTGCTGGGCATCGTGGTCATGGTGACCGGGATCATCACTGCCATCGTCCTCTCCTTCAAATACGTGAGTGGGCAGGAGAGAGGGGCTGCGGGGTGCCGTGGGTGCCCCAGGGCTGATGCAGAGGGGTTTGGGTGGTCCCTTTGCTGGGAAGCAGGGTGTGGTACCGTGGAAGGCAGCTTGCCTGCAGGGGAAGGGTGCGTCAGCATCGGCAGCAGCTCCTCAGAGCTGGGTGCGGGCAGGACCTGCCCTGCTGCCTGCCAGCAGCCCGGCTCACCCTGCTCGTGTTCCCTTCCCGCCAGGTGCCCTGGCTCCACATGCTCTACGCAGCCATCGGCGCCATCGCATTCACACTGGTGAGTTGGCAGCTGGAGCGGGCACAGGGTGTGGGGCAGGGACTGGGAGGGAGGAATTCCTCCTTGGTCCTTGCCTGACGCGCTCTGTCCCTGCAGTTCCTTGCCTATGACACCCAACTCGTGCTGGGAAACAGGAAGAACACACTGAGCCCCGAGGAGTATGTCTACGGTGCCCTCACCATCTACACTGACATCATCTACATCTTCACCTTCATCCTGCAGATAGTGGGCCGGGATTAGCCCTGGGACCCCTCCTGTCCCTCTCCAGCTGCCCCTCACCCCTCCTCTGGTCTCTGTACAGGATAGTCTGCTTACTGTGACTCTTAATGCTTTGGCATTCCTACCTGTAGGCTGCTAAGGAAAGGGCTTCCCTTGATCATCCCCCAGCAAGCTCTGAGGGCAGTGGGGAGGACTGGCTGCCAGCATTAAGGCAGTTTAGCCCAGCTCTGGCACTGCTTACCGAGGCTGTGCCAATGGCATTGGGCTGGCAGCGGAATGTCACAGCCCTGCCTGGGCACAGGGAGCTGGCAGCGGCCGCTGGGATCATGTTGGGAATTTTGGCAGAGAACAGTTGGTGTCATTCACTCTGTGCCTTAAACGTGGCTCTGGCCATGCCCCCTCCCCGAGCTGTGGCTGTGCCCCGTGTGGGCAGGGGGCAGCTGGAACCTCCGTGGCAGAGCTCACATTGCAGAGGCCCTGCAGCCACGGATGTGGGCCAAGTTGCACTTGCTAAATAAAACACTTCAGTTTTCCAGACAGTCCCGGTCTCACTCGTGTGGCAACTCCCTCAAAAAACCCGTGGGCAGACCCAGTGGGGGCTGCAGCCTGGTGCAGCACAAACACTGATTTGGGATGGGAAAACCAAGGTCAAACTGCTCCAGGCCCGGCCTCCCTCCCCTGCCTGTAGCCCCTGGTGTTGTGGGCAGAAGCCCAGCTGCGGCCCCCACTGCTGGGCCAGGCAGAGCCCGGAGCTGAGCACTGAGGGAGCAACCACAGTGGCACTGAGCTGTTTCACTTTATTTGTCCCTATTCAGCTCCACAATGGTCTGCACATGCAGGGCAGATGCCACTGTCGTGTTCGACGGGGCTGGTGTCACCTTGGCCAGTCCCTCCAGGGTGGCAGTGGCAGCCTGGCTATGCCCCCCTGACCATCCTGTTGTACCGCTCCGTCTCGTACTCGCCCTGGTTGGCTTCCATCATTGCTCGGCGGATTTTGAGCTGCTCCAGGCGGTTTTTGTCCACTTGCCGTTTGGTCAGGAGGAAGAGGATGATGCCGGAAGGCAATCCAATGGCCCTGCAGGACAGCCAGCGGTCAAGGAGATGGAGTGAGAGGGTCAGTGGGAGGCCAGGGTGCTGTGCCACGCCGGGGCTGCATGGACAGTGCCCTGTTCAGCCCCACAGACCCCCAAGACCCCCGTTCCAGCCCACAGAGCAGCACAGCCCCCCAGAGCCGACGCTGTCCCAGCCGCTGAGCCACTCACCAGGCCACCCCCACCGGCTTCATGGGGTTCTTGCCCTTCTTGCGTGTGGGGATGTACTCCACGCCCTCGGGGAGCCCCCCGCTGCCGGGCTCCTGCCTGCCGCCTTGTCCGGCTGGCCGGGGGCAGCTCTGCCCAAAGAGCCGTGTGCCCCGGGCGTCCGGCCGCCCCCAGGCCTTGGCAGGACACGCCGAAGCTCTTGCTGCCAGCAGGAGTCCTGTGGGGAGAGAGGCGTGAGGGAGGGGCAGCCATGGGGGGAGTGTGGGGGGCCCAGCCCGGGCTGCCTGAAGCTCCTGTCCCTGCCCTTACCCGGGCCCTCTTCCCTGCCCTTCTCCCTGTCTCTTCCCTGCCCTTCTCCCTGCCTTCTCCCTGCCTTCTCCCTGCCCTTCTCCCTGCCTTTTCCCTGCCTTCTCCCTGCCTTCTCCCTGCCCTTCTCCCTGTCTCTTCCCTGCCCTTTTCCCCGTCCATCCCTATCTCCCTGCCCTTCCGCCAGGGGGCGCTCCAAGGCGGGGCCTGACCCGGGGGCGTGACCAACACAACGGGGCGTGGCCAAGCGCAGCGGGGGCGTGGCCCTAAGTCCTGACCTCGGCGGGGCGGGGCGTCGCGGGGCGCTCGTGCCGAAGGCCGCGGCGCAGTGCCGTGAGGGAGGTGGCGGAACGGTCCCGGCTCCCCCGCCCCGGGGCTGCCCCCCCGGCTCCTGCCCACCCGCTCGCCCGCCCGCCGTTACCCCGCAATCCGCCTCGCGCCGCCGCCATGGTGCCGGGGTGCGCCAGCGGCTCCGCTGCATGCCGGGAGCTGCAGTCTCGCCACACGGGGGCTGTCAGCGGGCGGCGCCGCGCGGTCAGCGGTCAGAAAACTACATCTCCCAGGGTGCGCCGCGCGGGGCGGGGCCGGCCCGCGGTGCTGGCGGAAGGGGCGGGATCCGCGCGCGGCCTCGGGCCGTGGTTGGCTGGGGCGGGCGGGACCGAGCGGGGCGGGGCGGGGCGCGCGGCGGAAGCGGCGGCGGCGGCGGCGGAGCGGGTCGGCATGGAGCCCGGGGAGGGCCCGGGGCCGCTGGACCTGCACGGCGACGAGGAGATCATCGAGGTGGTGGAGCTGGGCCCGCCCGGGCCGGGTGAGACGGGGCGCCCTGCGCCACGCAGCGGGCAGGGCCTGCGGGGGTCCGGCCTCCCGCCGGGGCACCGGGAGCGCTGCGGCCCCACCCCAGCGCCGGGCCCGGCCGGTGCATCCCCGGGCCGCGGCCTCTCCCCGCGTCGCGTCCCGTTCCTCTGCGGTTTCCCGCATCCCCCGCGGTCCCGCCGAGCCGCGCCCTGACCTTCGCCCTCTGCAGATGACCTGGCCGAGGAGATGGAGGACGTGGACTTCGAGGACGAGGGGCCAGAGGAGCCCGATGCCGAGGCTTGGGAGTCGGAGGATGACGAGGGCGTGGAGGACGGCATGGAGGCACAGGACGACAGCGAGGTCACGTTCTCGCTCCACTCGGGTGAGTGCTGGGCACGGGCAGAAGCAGCTGGGAACCCCTGGGGACATGGTCTCATCTTGGCTGTCCCCAGAGTCCAGCCGTGCAGTGTCCCTTGCTAGGCTGCTGTCTCCCAGCCTTCCTGGGACAGCCGTCAGGACTCAGAGCTGCCCTGGGCTTGTTTCTGCCGTGTGCTCTGGCAGAAGAGCCCTTTGGGCCTCCCATTCCATTAGCAGCTGGCCCTAAGCTCAGCAGAAAGGCTGTGCCCCTCCTCTCCCGCGTGAAGAATTGATTCCCACTGGGCTGGGTTGAGAGTTCAGATTGCTGATGCCCCACCCAGACCCAGTGCTGCACGGGGTTTGGATCCCTGGGAATGTCAGGTGAGGCAGGATTGGCACCATAGCCATGTAGCATGTCTTTGCTCTTTTGTGAAGATTCTGTCTTCTGTGTGAGCCTTGACCCCAAGACCAACACGCTGGCGGTGACAGGCGGGGAGGATGACAAGGCCTTCGTGTGGCGCGTGAGCGACGGGGAGCTCCTGTTTGAGTGCTCAGGTGAGGTGCAGTGAGCAGCTGTGTCCCCTCTCTGCAGTGTCCATCTGCACACCTTTTTCTCCAGCTGTGCTCCTGCCCATCCTCCATAGCTTGGCCTGAGCAGTCTCTGTCCCCTGATGTTTACAGGACACAAGGACTCGGTCACCTGTGCTGGCTTCAGTCACGACTCTGTGTTCGTGGCCACAGGTGACATGTCTGGGCTTATCAAAGTGTGGCGGGTGGATGCCAAGGAGGAAGTGTGGTCCTTTGAGGTGGGGGACTTGGAGGTGAGTGGTGCTGTGGGGGGCTCCCCAGCCAGGAAGTGGCGTGGCAGCACTTTGGTGACGCTGCCTGTCCCTCTCTCTGCCCAGTGGATGGAGTGGCACCCTCAAGCCCACGTACTTCTGGCTGGTACAGCTGATGGCAACACCTGGATGTGGAAGATCCCCAGTGGGGACTGCAAGACCTTTCAGGGTCCAGCATGCCCAGCCACATGTGGCAGGATCCTGCCCGATGGTAAGTGTGAAATGGAGTCTCTGCAGTGTGAAATGTCACCAGCTCTGTGTGGGCCATCTGCCCTCCTGCTTCCCCCAGCCTGTGCTGAGTGGGAGGTAGGGAGATGGGGGGCTCTGTCTCTATCTGCTATCTGTCTCACCCAGGGAAGCGAGCAGTGGTGGGCTATGAGGACGGGACCATGCGCATCTGGGACCTAAAGCAGGGAACCTCGCTGCACGTCCTGAAAGGTAAGCAAGAGGGAAGAGGTTTGTCACCTGGGCTACTCCCTAGCTGGCAAACAGCCCGTTCTAGTGGGCTCTGACCTGCCTGGGTGGAGAGGAGGCATCCTGTGAGGGCAGGAGGGAGCCTGGCACAGGGTTTCTCTGTCCCCAGTGATGGCTGTTGCTTGCCGGGGTGCTGGCAGAGCCAGGCAGGGTGGAGGCTGCAGGGTGGTGTGTTTCAAGGCTCACTGGGTCTCTGTGGAGAGGGCACATAAAGCTCATACCCGCTGCTCACCCCCCAGGCCAGGATGGCCATCAGGACCCCTTGACGTGTGTGGCCAGCAACCAGGATGGCAGTTTGATCATGACGGGCTCTGTGGACTGTCATGCCAAGCTGATCAACTCTGCCACGGGCAAGGTGCGTCTGTGTGGGCCAGGGGCAGGGCCAGGGGCAGAGCCAGGAGCGCTGGGTTCCCCCCAGGTCCCCTGTGCTGGGCCGGGGCAGAGCCAGGAGCGCTGGGTTCCCCCCAGGTCCCCTGTGCTGGGCCGGGGCAGAGCCGGGAGCGCTGGGTTCCCCCCAGATCCCCTGTGCTGGGCCGGGGCAGAGCCGGGAGCGCTGGGTTCCCCCCAGGTCCCCTGTGCTGGGCCGGGGCAGAGCCGGGAGCGCTGGGTTCCCCCCAGATCCCCTGTGCTGGGCCGGGGCAGAGCCGGGAGCGCTGGGTTCCCCCCAGGTCCCCTGTGCTGGGCCGGGGCAGAGCCGGGAGCGCTGGGGAGCCCTCCCAGGCGGGGCCGGTGTGCGGCCATCGGCAGCCGGCAGGCGGAGCCCTCGCGCTGCGGGTGGAGCGCGGGCTGGGTGGTCCCGCCGGCTCCTGGAGGGAAGTTCCCTCCTGTTTGCTCCCAGGAGCTGAGGATTTGGGGCCGCGCCTCGTTCTCATGAGGGCGCAGGCTCGGTATCGAGTGCGAACGGGACCTTTGTGCATCTGCGTCTCTGCCCTCGGGGTATAGTGTCCCTCCCTCTGCCCAGGTGGTGTGCGTGTTCAAGATGGAGAGCGTGACCCCCAAGGCGCCCATCAGTGAGGGCGAGGAGGCAGAGTCCAACTCAGTGGAGTCGCTGGGCTTCTGTAATGTGTGAGTGTTGGGACAGCCCCTCTTCAGTGCTACATCTTACAGGGCTTGTCATACAGATCCATCTGCATCCCTTGTGCTCAATCTGCTGCATTTCTCTTGCCTCCATCTCCATTCTCCCCAGCTGGGTGTGGAGATGCCAGATCCCTTTGGTATGAGGCCAAGGGACACCAGCTGCTCAGCCCTCCCTGCAACTGCTGGGATTCTGGGCTAGCCTGATGGACCACTGCGTGGCTGGGATATTCTCCAGACAGCTGTTTTCCTGCCAGGACATTGTCATCTTCCCAAAACATGGGCTGATTGCTGACTTGCTGTACTGTTGGGTTTCCCAAGTGGGGTGTTTGATGGCTCCAGGGATCAGGTTGTCCCCCATCTTCTCAATGCATTGTAGCCTTCAGCATAGGGTTTGCCTTTTACCTGGAGCCTTCATGTGTTTCCATCCCTGCTTCCCCATGTCCCATGTAATGCCTCTTCCCCTGTCTGTAGGATGCCACTGGCTGCTGTGGGCTATCTTGACGGCACACTGGCTATTTACGACCTCTCCACACAGAGCCTGAGGCATAAGTGCCAACACGAGGTACTGCACTCCGCCCTGCCCAGGCCTGGGATGTGGGCTTTGGGCCTTTTGGAGATCTCCCTTGGAGCCCGAGGGCCAGTTCCCAATTTGTACTTCTCCCTTAGGCCTTGGGCTTCCCCAGAGGGCAGCCACAGTCTCTGCAAAGCGGATGTGCTTGGCCCTGGGGTCTGGCTGTCCCGGGGGGATGGCAGACACCGTGAGGGGGTGGGGTGCAGAGCGGGAGCTAAGACTTGCTGGAGGTCCCCACTGTGGTCTCTGCCTGCCCCAGTCAGGGATCGTGCAGCTGCTGTGGGAGGAGAGCTCGGCCGTGGTGTACACCTGCAGCCTGGACGGGGCTGTGCGGCTCTGGGACGCGCGCTCGGGGAAGATGATCAGCGAGTACCGAGGGCACTCTGCTGAAATCCTCGACTTCGCCGTCAACAAGTGAGCTGGCAACCCCTCGACCCCTTCCCTGCTGGGTGGAGGGAGCAGTGGTAGCAGGGGCCTCCAGCCTCGGAGCTCACAGCACAAGCTGCCTCCTCTTTGAGTGCCCTTGTGGTCTGATCCCAAGGTAGGGGACAAACCTATGTCCATGCTGAGACTTGAGGGTCTCAAGGGGGAGTGCAGCACTTCAGAGCTGGGCTGGGAGTGATGATCAGGGATACTGGAAGCCCCCAGCCTCCCTCTGAGCCCTGTCTCCCTGCAGGGATGCCTCCATTGTGGTGACCACCTCTGGCGACCACCAAGCCAAAGTGTTCTGCGTGCAGCGGCCCGATCGCTAGAACTGTGTCGAGGGATGGCGTCCTGGCGCTGCCCTGTGCCTGTGTACAGAGGGACGAGGGCCATGGTGTCACCATCCTTCTCCAGTGCGTGCTTTGTAATTTTTCCAGCCTGCCCTGCTTTGCCCTCACCATCTAGGGGCCAAGCCAGGGGTTTTGTATGAAGATGTCTTTAATTATATAAATTATTTCACTTAACTGGATGCCATCTACTCTGCTTGTTGGGGGGAAGAGGAGCTGGGGAGCTATGCTCCCTCCTCAAGGATCTCCCTGGCATCCAACCATGGCCTGAGGATCAGTGGCAGAGACTCCCATCCTAGCTCTCCCTGCTAGGGGGGAACGAAAAGGTCAGTATAGGGGGGTGCAGGTTGCTAGCTGAAGGAAAGATAATCCTGCTCTGTACAGTCCAGGATTTCCCTAGCAGAACACACTATTCCCAGATCTGGGTACTGTGCCCCAAAGTTCACCAGAAGGCATATGTTCCACAATACAGGAATTATCTCCCTTGGGGCTGTGACTAAACACCCCTTCCAGGGCAAGGTCACATGTGTTGACAAGCCAAAGCCTCACAGCCCTTTAAGATAGAAAGATCTTCTTTATTAATGAACCCCAACAGTATTTCTTCAGATACAGGAGTTTTGAACTCAAATACTCAGAAGAAAACAAGTTAATATTGCATTATTCTCATAAGAAATACTGCAACTTATTTCCGGTAACATATTGCAAAGCGAAACAGCTTGAAAAGAAAAAAAAAATTAAAAAAGAAAAGAAATTAAGTCAATCAAACTGGAATTAAAGTTTTGTTTCTTGGAACGATCGAGTCCTCGCAAGCACAGCTCGTTTCTGCAGATTACTCCCCCAACTGTCGTACAAACAGACCCCGATTGCTTGAATTCCTTATGAGCCCACAGAGGTGCAACATTAAAAGCTACGATTATCGGGTAGCAAGTGCTGCCCCAACCTTCGTCCTCCGGCAGCCTCAGTGACTTGGTGTTAACGGGTTGTGAATGTCTTCCCCCTGAAAGGATGGAGAGAGGGGTCAGCAGAGCCCCAGGGGCCTGTGGGCTTGTGCTGGGGCACACATAGCACAGCTCTCCAAGCCAGGCAGGCACTGCTGGGTTGGAGCTCACAGGGTCTATGGCTGCAGAACCAAGTCACAGGGCTGTGGGAAGGGGCTAACTTTTGCAGACAAGACAACCCTGCCCCAAAGCAGCATGCAAAGGGGACATGACAGGACAAACAGAAAAAAGGACACCATAGGGCTCTGGGATAAGCAGAAGGTAAGGGACCTGAAACATGTTCACACAACTGCTCTCCTCCACCCACTTCACTGTGGGCTGCTTGTTCACAACAGGGAGCCAGGTAGCATGGTGGCCTGGCCCCAGCCATCAGCTGGCCAAGGGCAGCCAGTGACTCTGAGGAGCTGCAGACACACTGGGCAGCAAGACCTTGTCAAATGCCCACAAACCCCAAGGAAGGACCTGGCTGCTCTGCCTTCCATGAGCTGGAACTGCCCCCAGAGATGGACAAGGCAGCTTTAATATAACAGGGAAAAAGCCCCCAGGAATGCCACCAAGGGATTGGTGGGGGGAAATGGAGACACCAGGGCTTGCAAGGCCATATATGACCCTTTTGTGAAGGACCTGCCAGCACAGGGTTTTGCTTCAGACCCAGCTCCTCACAGTACATCTGAGGCTGTAAGCTGTGGGTCACCCCCTGCCTGCCCTGGACTGCAGTACGCCAAACTGAGCAAGACTGAGCTCGTGGCTGGCAGAGAAGCCCAGAGAGCCATGCCCTGCTTTGCTACTCACGTGATTGTTTTCATTTCTTTCTTCTCTGCGTCTGGACGGGCACGGTTGAGCACCTTGAGGAAATCTGACGTTTTCGCCCTCATACGCGTGTGAATATAGGCCTGTGTTTCATGAGGACAAAATGGGGACATGTCAGGAGCCTTTCTTCATAGCCGAGATTTCAGGACACATCAAAGCCAGGTCACTCTGAACAATTACCCTCATTTCTGTTCTTGGAAAGGAAACAAACCAGATCCAAAAGGGAAAAATCCTACTTCACTGCTAGAATAGAAAGTCTTGTGTCCAAGAGCAGGAAGAAGGCAATGATGCATCACTTGCCACCCCTGCACGACTGGGGAGGGCAGTGGCAGACCCTAATGAGTTCTGAAGAGGCACCCCTGTCCCCTGCTTCTCCCCTTCAGCAGCCAGGTTAGATGGGCTGAAGCCACCCTGTGTGCCCCAGCCCTCATACCTTCGAGCACTTGATGTGATAGTGCAGGTAGTCCCGGAATGTGTGGATCAGGTTTATGGTGTTGTCTCTGGCTGCAGCATTGGTGTGACGGGGGAACAACACTGAAATGAGAGGCCAACACAGACCATTAGTACCTCCTGAGGCTGCCAAGGCCTTCAGGATCAGTGCTGGAGGCTTCAGGATGTACTGCATTGAATCCCTGCCTTGCTCTCTATAAAGAGCCCTTTACTCTTGACACATACCAATTAAGCAGCACTTGTGATTTTAAATACAAGGCTTAAGAGCACTTTTCCACATTTCCCACAGCAGCCTGTGCACTCTGCAGGATGCAGGCAAGGCCAGGTGTCCAGAAACAATGGCACTATAGGAAACCACATGATGCTGTATCAGTGTTTGGGAGATGCAATTGGAGGAGCAAGCTGGGAGGCAGACCAGGGCACCCAGACTGCTCAACCAATTTCAAGATGCAGTCTGCCCTGGGGTCTTGAAATTGGTTGTGGATCTTTGCCTGGCAGCTTGCCAGCCCTGTACCATAAACAGGCTTGGATACAAGCAGGTAGCTTGCTCTTTCCATAAGCTGGTGCTCTGTTAGGTGTCCAAGATCCGAGGGCTGAAAGAACATTTTGTCTGGGTGATGATCTCACCTGAGACTGTCAGATCAGATAACTGGGAAATTTAGTCTCAACAAGAACAAAAGTATGTGCCATCCTGGACCTCTTCTTTCCATAGCTGACAGCTGCCCAGGCCTCAAGGCTCCATTTCCAGCACAGGAGGAGGGCAATGCTATCTTCACCTTTCCCTGCAGTGTCTGTGCTCCATCTCTGAGCTCCAAACTACAGGAATGCTGGCCTGAGACACCCTAATAACACACTCAACCATCTTGAAGAGACCTTTCCCTTTCAACAGAGCAGGGTTCAGACTCCTTGACACTGCTACCTAGGGGGAAGTCATGGCTCTGCTGGCCAGCACCTCTGGCAGGAGAAAGTGGCTCATCAGTGTTTGGAGAAGAGGCAGAGCTGGAGAAGCAGAATGCACTGCTCTGCTGCTGCTGACTGCCTCTGCTGCTCAAGCACTGCACAGCTCCCTGCAGCTGGACTACCTACAAGTATAGTTGCATGAAAAGTTTCACAAGAAACCTCCAGTTTCCAAAATATCAAAAAGCCACTCTTCCCTTTGCTTCCAAATACTGAACTTATTTTGTAGGCAGACACTAAACTCACTGTCCACTTCCACATCTTCTTGCCCACAGCAGAGCTGAGGTGACCTGATACAGAAAAGGGACACTCCAAAGGGGGCACACAAGACAGAATGCAACCCCAGAGTCCTTGCAGCCCTGAACTGCCCACTTCAGCACTCAGGGAAGGTGAATTCCTTTCTGTTTTTCACGCAGCAACAGGAACCTCTTTCCTCCCCAAGCATCCCCAAGCCTCAGAGCTGCCTGCTTACCAAAAGTGATGTAGCCAATGTTATCGCCAACAGCTGCATCCGTGTCTTTCAGCTCCAAGGGTGGCTCCCTGTGGCTGAAGAGCACCTGTGGGGCTGTGTGACTGGCACGGCGACCCTCCTTGAACTCCTGAACAAGACAAAGTGAAGGTGATTCCCACCGTGACCTTCAGCAACATGCTGGGAAAGCAAATGGGGTTTCCTCACCCAAAGGGCAATGAGCAGAAGGTGGCCCAGCTTTCCCTGAACTGATTAAGTTCATCAGGCCAAACACCCGGAAAGTAACTCTTTTTCCCAGCAAAACCAGCCCAAAATAGATGGCTGTCCTGGGTTTACACATAACCATAGCACAGCCCCTCAGCTGGGGTGCCTTTCAGTGTGTCACACCCCTGTGTGCCATGGGTGTTTTGTGGAAGGGACACCTCAGTCTGAGCAAGCACATGAGACAGCACAGCTCCTGCTGGAACTTCAATGCTTCCTGTGAAAGTGCACAGTGCCCATCACTCCGAGGAACAGGAATTCTCAGGAAGGGCTGCAAGGTCTCCATCACATCTAGTGTAAAGGTTCTGCCATTTGAGAAACCAGGAGTCTGCCCAGATGCATCAAGAGGCATCTAGGGGCTTGAAACTTCTATGTGAAGCCTGCTCCTCTGAACACTTCCCTACACCTTGAAACAATACCTTCAGGCAGGGAGAGCCCTTCCCCCACCTCTGACAGCAGCACAACCCCCACCTCACAGGAAATGTACTGGCTGTGCATTTCAGGAACTGTAAGGACCATCTCTGTGTGGGGCTGGGGATGTCCAGAGACCATTCTCCTGCCCCAAGGCAGAGCTGTCTTCCCTCTGCCTCACTGACCTCCATCCCAACCTACACATTATCAGCTACCCTTGGCCTCTCCTCTGAGCAGTTTCCCCTGGGAAAGGCAGGGGCATCCGTGTCCCCTTTAGAGTAGATCACTGGGGTTTCCTTAATGAAATGCTTAGCTTGCACTTCTGCCTGCTTCTGCCAGAGGGTGAAATGGTTCAAATGGTTTCACTGGTTAGTTAATGGTCACATTTTCTCCATGAGAGCCCAGATGAGCAGACACCATGCCCAACTGTGTTATGCAAGAGCAATAGCTGGAGGGAAAGAGCCAGTGTGACTCAGAGTGGAAATTCCTGTGGCTGGGCAGAGGCAGGGTTTGCTGTTATAAAAACCAAGAATTCGGGACATGAAGACTCCAGGACAGCTGCTGCCTTGAAGCACTGCCATCTTCCCAGGACCTTCACTAACCCCATTTTGTTCACATTATGCCTCCCTTCCCATTTTAAAAGCTGAATTCCAGGCTGAGGGATATGCTTGGTGGGGGAAAACCTCAAAGTCAGAGCAGATGTCCTGTCTGTAGCTAATGAACACAGCAAGAAGAGCAGTGAGGATTTCCACTGCAACAGACCCCCTTCTGATGACACCCAACACACCTACACTGGTCTCCAGCAAACTCTGCTGTCCATGAGCCTGTCAGCAGCATGGGCTGGCACCCTTGAACAGGTGCGTTAAAGATGCCTGGAACACCCTGCAGGCCCTGCTCCATGGCCATGCCCAAACAGGAGGCTGGCTCCCCAGGAGCTTAGGCAGATGAGTGAGGTGGGCCAGTGGCACAGATGAACACAGGTACAAGCATGCATTTAGCCTCCCCAGCTGCATACGGATGTCTCATTTTCCCAAGGCTGCACACAGTTGTTCACAGATATGCAAAATGCTTCCTAAAGTCTCTGAATGCTTCCTAGCTAAACAGCAATTGGAAAAGGTAGCTGAGTCCAGACTTGGCATTACGACACAAAATTCACAAATTCAGTATATTCATAGCTTTAAAAAGTTGAAATTTGAGAGCTGTCACACTGTGTTGCTGCTGAGTGTTTCTGCAGCATTTGAGCATTAGCAGTATGAAACTTCAAGGTGAAGACCATTCTCAGCTCCTAGTCAGGCATGGCATGACATTGTCTCACCCTTCCTCTCCCTTTACAGCCTCCTCAACATGCTTGGGTCCTCAGCTGGCTGGAGATCCCTACACCATAGCTATCCACATTACAGGGCCTCAGTGTGGGGACTGAAGTATTCACTGTGCTGTTTCTCATCTGTAACACATAATACGCTTGATTGTCCAAATGAGCAAGACTATTGATGATACAGATGCCAATGCAAGAGCCAGGAAAATACACTGTGCCTATTAGCATGTTCTTCCATCCCAGTCCAGCATGGAGCAAAGCATTTTCATGTGTTAAACCGCCTTTGTGCTCGCTTCAGCAGCTTATTTGGCAATGCTGCTTCAAGCAAGCAGGCATCTGAATTGAGGAGCAGACCTTTCCCTGTAACTCAGTTTCCATACCTGCATAAACACCTTTCCAATCACCACGTCATCGTCGTCCTTAAATACCGTGCTGAACACAACCGTGACACGGTCCTTCTTTGCCTCAACATACCTGCAGGTGGGAGAGACAGAACCCACCTGTGAACCACAGCTAAGAAGTTCAACTGGACAAGGAAGCAACTGTGTGACAAGGTCAAGTAGATACAACAGCCATTCACAGGCCTGGCTGCTGTAAATTTCCCCTCCCTGAGACAGTATTTACAGGGAGCACAACATTTCTGTTGGGAGTGGCCAGTTCCTCTCCTGCATGCAGCCACAAGTGATGCCACTAACAGAGACTCTTGTGTAACATCCCAGCAGCCCGAGGCATAAGCATTACCCTCGTGGGATACTTGTGGCAGCCTAGAACAGGCCCTTATTACCCTGGGCAGAGCACAGAGCAGGAGGATTTCCTGACTTTCCACCAAAACCTACAGCTGTGCACAGGAGCAGCCTACTGACCACTGTCCAACCCGTGTGCTGTTTGGTTTGAACACTTACATTGTCTCATCATCCCTGTAGTGGATGACTGCTCTTTTTTCTCCTTCTTTGCCCTCTTCCTGGAATTTGAAATACTTCTCAAAGACTGAAGCAAAGCAGTTGCGCTTCAACATGCCGGCTTGGTGCACAATGGCATCCTTGTCTGCAGGAAGGTTCTCCAGGTCGTAGAGCAAAGAGACATTGTAACCTGGGAAGGGACAGCCACTAGCTTTAATAATCTACATAGGGCCTTAATGAAAGCAGAGACATTTTTTTTAAGAGACACCTACAGTCCCATTTTTGCCTTAAATCCTCCCAAAAGCCCCAGGGGTGAGTTCTTCCCACTCCAAGCACTTGCCAAAAGCCATGCCTGAACTCGGTGCGTGGCCATGGCAACGTTCCCGGGGCTCCTTCCCAAGCTCCCAGACACACGTGCTGGCTGAACTGCTCCCAAGTTTTTGCAGTGAGTAGGAAGAGATGTTGTCACAGGTAACCATGGTTTTTCTGTGTCTTACAAAGCATCTTTGAGAAGAACAAAGACCCCAACCGTGAGGAACAGAGGCTTCCTGGAGGAGGACTGCATAAAGAATTACAGCTTGTGCTGCAAGCTACTTCATTCCTGACGTGTCTGAGCCCCTTTTAAATTGGCAATTTCAAATTGCAATTTGTTGTATAGAGAGCCTCAGATATCAAGCTCTTCAAGTGCAGCCTTCATATGAGCATTTCTCAGGTGACTTAAGTAACTTTGGAATTGCATTCACACACACACACAGTGCAGGATTACCTGATTCAGGATTTATCAAGTAACTTCCATAAACCTTCTTCAATACCTAGAAAACAAATTAAACATTGAGCGCACAAGCTATCAAGACTTGTTTCCTCCTGCACAGCCTAGGCCATATTTGGTCTTCTTTTAGAAGTATCAAATTACAGCACCTGCCTTCCCTAGTCTAAGAGAAGTTAGACAAATATTAAGTCATCAGCTTCTAGTACTATTGGCTGTTCCTGCTCTAGGGAGCGCTCCCTGAACTCCACTGACAGGGGACATACTGCAGGAGAGGACTCAAAACTGGAACTTTTTCAAGTTCTTGCTAGTTGGATTTGTGTAGGGAAGAAGCCTTATAGCTTGTGTCTTCAAAGGAGAACAATCAGCAGAGCCCGACACCCCAGACCTGAGGGCTACCACTTTCCTTCCATTCAAAGGCAGATGCAAAGCGTGCCTGGTCCCTCTCCTCACAGGCCAGCAAGTTCAGAGCACACCATGGCCTGGTGATCACACACTGTCTCAGCCTACTGCACGAACAGATGGGGACTGAGAGGAGACTGCCACGCAGGCTGGATGCCTCCCAGAAGCAGAACCGCCTACAGCACAGCAAAAACCTTTCTTCAAACGTAATTACTGCTGAATTCTACATCAATGGCAATTTCCAACTGAGCCACAGCTCTGTGTCAATGAGGGGGCTGGGAACAGGCAGTATTTCACAGAGAAGAACACAACAGTGTTGGGGTAGAACTGGCCCTCCTGGGATGACACCCACTAACACGTGGAAAGGATACACAGACTCTGCATGCCAAAATCTCCTCTAAGCAGAGAGCCTGCCTGCAATGGTGCAGGAAGATGCCCTGTCTTAGCAGGCAGCCCACTCTGCGTTCCTCACAGTGGGGTTTCACCAAAGACAGAGCAGAACAAGCAATGTTGTCTGCAGGGAAGTACAGAAAGCAACATTATGACAACTGGAGATTGAAAAATGGAATTTCTGTTTAGTCAGTACTTCCAAGCCAGTCCTGCAGAGATCCCATTTTCCTCTAGAAGTTTATAGAAAGTTGCCTTTCCCCACAACCATGGCTGCTGGTGCACAGTGCTGTCAGCCACTTGCTACCACAGGAGTTCTCTTGGGTTCACACACTGCACTGATCCTCACTATACATGCTGGGAAGTCTCCACCATTTGGGCTGCTTGACACTCCTCATGCCAGCAGCAGTACCTTCAGCAGCAGGGAATGCTGCACCTAGAAAGCTCTGCATTCAGAAACCAGGAAAGCAGGACACTCAATCACATCTCCTCTGACTTAGGTGGGTCTTATGGCAATTCACAGGAATTCACTTTGGGTTCAAATCACCCATTTCTCACCAGACTCACAATAAACTGATGGAGTGGTTCCCTTGTTTTCTTCCAAGGACAGTCACCCAGAGGCAAAAGCCTGCTGAAAAGCCCTGGGTGAACCCCATTTGCTACCATGTGGAGATTTGAAAACTGACTCAGGAACTGAGTCACACTTCCTGCCTTGCCATCCAACCACAGCTCAGAGAGGCTCCTTTTTTCTACCATAAATGGCCCTCTGCAACCACAGGGCCCAGTCAACAGGAACTGAGCCTGGGACTTCACACAGCAGCAGTGAAAAGGGAACCAGTCTGAAAACCAAGGTCTGCACACACAACAGGAGCCCAGCACTTGCTCTCAAGTGTGGTTAGGAGTCAAAAGAGAAGCACCACAGCTCTGTCTTGGTACCTTCCTTCACTTGTGGGCTCAACACACCAGTCAGGGAAACTATCTCTACATGGTCAGGGCTCGCTCTGACCTTGTGAAATTAGCAGTGCCTTCTGCCTTTCAGGCTGCAGGGTCACACAGGATGACTACTTTTTCATGAGAGCATGAACACACTTGCCCCTGTCTTTCAGCAAAGTGGAACTCCTGGTTGGCACAGGGCTGCTCCTTTGACCAGTGTGTGATGGGAGCACAGATGCTTCTCTAAGGGTCAGATGTTAGATCCATCTACATCACAAAGGCACTGTCACCAACACAGTATTTGGAGGCAGGAGGTCTGGAGATGTTTACTCACCTCATCAGCACCGTGTTCTTGGAGCTCCTTGTAGAATTTCAGAGAAATACTGACCATCACTTTTGTCTTGTCTCCATTGGGGTTTGAAATATGGTAAAGGACTCCATCAAAATCTAAGAAGCAAGCAAGAAAAATATGAGGGACCAGGAACCAGCTCCTGTTTCTGAGCAAGGTTTTCCCTACAAGTTCTAGTAACTGTATAAAGCAACACTGCTCCTCTTGCTCCAGCCCTCACACACACAGCAAGAAGGAAACCCGCAATTAAGGAAAGTGGCAATGTCATGTAGGGAGACCTGCTATCATTCACAGGGCTGAAACTATTTTGACACCTGTCCATCACAGAAAGCTTTAGTCTAGTGTCATTTAGCATCCCTGGCAAATCCACTTGCGCTCAATGCACAAGGATACAAACATGCAGAGACAGGAGCCTTCTGGATGGCCAGCACAGAAAGTGACTGACATGCCCACCAGGCCAGAGCTGCAGCCTGGAGGAGAAAACCTCTCTGCCAGCAAAGGCAGCACAGCCACTGCCTGCTGTGAGCTTCCACTTCACTGCAGAATGGGCAGGGAGGGCAGCAGGAAGGGAAGGGAACCCTCCAGCTACCTAGCAAGCTCCACTTCCCCACAGAGCTTTGCAGCTTACACAGATTCCTGATAACAGAAGGAAAAAATCAGTTGTTGAACGAGTACTTGAACGTTCTTGGCATTTCTCTTCCTGAAGAGCAAACTTGAGGTGATGAATCCATTTTGCCTGTCACCCTAAGTCAGCTTGCTAACAACCCAAACCAGATGGTGATAAAGACCTCATAACAAGTAGCATCAAGGGCAGGAGTGGAGAACAGATGAGGTAAAAGAGAAGAGCTATGTAGCAGGCACACACAAAGCACTACCACCAGTGAACTCTGTGCTCTAGGGAAGTCCCAGGGAAGGCAGTTGGACAGAGAAATAGTGGGGCAGCCAACACTGAGGGTACTGCAGGGTCACCACATCGCCCCTGCCCAGTGGTGTGGGCAGACTGTTCAAGCCAGTCCTTGGTTCAGAGAAATCAAGAAAGCTGCGGAGCTTACCTGCAAATGTTACTTCTACTGCCTCTGGTTTATTTCTAAAAAGCAAAGAAAACAAAGGAGGTAAATGAGAACTCTAACAGCAGCCTCCAAGCTGTGAAGGAAAGAGGATTAATTTCCAACACCTTATTTTTCACAGGCAGCTCTTCCTCAAAACCCTTTTATCTCCTCTGTCCAACTAGTAGTAACCTCTGACAAGAGATCTTAGACTTCTTCCCCTTCCTATAAGCACCACTTTTACCCCAGATGACATAAAATAGACTTTGAAGCTGGCACAGATTTCTATTATTTCTAGTTTATTAATAGATTTTGACATCACAGCTTTCCAGTTAGAAATTTCTAAGAAAGCTATTCCTTCCTAAGAAGTTTGTTTTCACAAGCACACGCTCTGTACAGTATGGCCATGACACAGGTTTTGGGACAGAGGATCTTTTGTAAGGTCCTGCAATAGCAGTTCATGGAAGGAGCTGAGTAATCCTTCCTGACACAGTGCCCCCCTTGCCATCAACACCAGTTCTGCAAATGCATTGATATAACTTTCTTGCAGAGAAGACCCCATTTGCAAGTTAGGAAAGTGTTAGTAGTGTCAGGAGCAGGTCAAAGAAGGAAACTTTCCACATGTTCATTTCATCCTGCCCCCCTTCCAAAACACCCCAACATTTTGCTAATAGCCTCTGCAGAAAAACTGCAGCTCTGGATGTGCTCTAACACTGTCCTGAGTGGTCTCTGGTACCCCCATCAGCAACAAAACCCTTTGCAAGTCAAAGGCACATCACATCTTACACTGTGACTATGAAGATTAAACTGCTTCTTAACAAACCCTATTTTGACATTTGTTCATGATCTGTAAAAGAGTAGGACTCCAGGAAAGATGTAACTGCTTCTGGAAGGTTATTTCATTGGGACTGCACTACCTAACTGCTTTCACAGCTCCAAGGGGACTGGTATTAATAGGTCATCCTCCAACAGGGAATTGATGCAAAGGTATCTCCACTGCTGAGAGCAGGCATGGAAAATGAGAACAGAATAAAAATGCCAGTCTGCTACTGCTGTTTCACACTGTATCTCCATTTATTTTTCAAAAGTAGATGATATTTGAATACAGGCTAATAATGCTGCTGCTAACAGAAATCTAGTCTCTAACAGCTCACTCCCACCTGCCTGAACCAACATACTGAAATAACTCCCCAGAGTAAAGTCAGTGGTCTCAACTATGCTGCTGCTGCCCAGAGATCAGCTTCAACTGTTTTGCCAAAACTTGCTCTTCCACACACTTATGTGCTGCTGGGTACTGCTTACACTGTGGTACATACACTGAAGAAGGTGGGGGGAAGTGATGACTCAATATCTATTTTCCCTGAAAATATTCTGTAACAATTTAAATTATTTTATCTCAGCAGCAAGCATTGTTTTTTCCATTAGCTTTTCTGCAGCCAGTCTCTTTCCTGGAAGGCAGAAATGACCACAATGTGATAAAACTCAAGCTGGGCGATACAGGGAAACCAAGACACTGCATTGCACTGATCCCAGACACCAGGTCAATAACATTTTACTCCAGCAGAAAGGGAGGAATTAACCCCCAGATGGAGAACCTAAGTGAAAATGAGGAGGTGTTCCTGCTTCTTGAAAGTGATCAGCTGTGAAAAGCAACAGCCCTTTTTTTCATCTGAAGGCCGGGGAGCCTCTGTCTTTTGTGTCACCTTGCTGAGGATAAAAACAGCACACTTGAAAGAAGCAGTGCAAGTGCACCCAAAGCAGGTCCTTTAGTTTAAAAGCTGTGCCAGCTACCTGTGACCTCTCTTGCTTTCATCTCCCCTCCCCAGCTGGGCCTGAGACAGGCTCAGCAGGCATCCCTGGCTGCATATTTAGCTTGGGCTCTTGGAAAGGGGAGCTATTCCACAAGTCATGTCCAAGCCACGTCTGCTCACTGAGGATGGCTCAGAGCAGAGATGAAAGAAACTCCCAGAGATCCCACTCGGTCAGTTGATGCAGACGTGTTCCTCTTTTAGAGCACCACACTCAGACGTGGGAATCGGCTTGGATGGCACTATAAGTTTTTATAAAAAAAGAAACCTATGTAGGAAGCTTTAAAGATAGCACAGCCAGGCACATGAGAGCTAGGAATATTAAATAGGATGCATCCTTAAACCTCTGTTCCATCTTGTCGGAATTACACCTTTCAAACCCCATTCCCCACACACACAGAATTGACACCTCCCAGAGCCTCCGTTCCTAGCAGAGCCTTCCAAACACAGCACCTCCCTCTGAGAAATGCAAGCAAGTGGCTGACAGTCCATGCACTGGAGTGTCACGAGGAAGTGAGGAAGGATGATTCCCCATTTGGTTGTCCTGTACCCAGGGGATGGCAGGAAGATCACTCATCACATCATGGAAGAAGTCAGCAAGACCCTGCACAGGAGCCAGTTGATGGCCCTGCACAGAGCCTTTGTTCTGCACACAAAAGCTCACTGCTAACACAGCTGGGTTGGAGCCTGTTATTGTGCAAACGTCATTTCTTAGAGAAGTTATTTGAACGCTGATGTCCCAAGTGGCTCAGTTCCGGTACTTGGGGATGGTGAGGAGGGGGAGTATTTAAGAGAAAAGAAGGTAACTGGGCAGAACTTTGGGTGCTGAATATTCAAGCACTTCCCGGCACAGCCTCAGTGAAGCAAGAGCTCACGTGAGCTGCATACAGAGCTCCTCGCAGCCACGCCGGCCCTGTCACCCACAGCACAGTGGGTTTTCTGCCTCACCGGGCACACACTTCAGTAACCCAGGCCTGGCCTGGCCCAGGGGAGGACAGGGAAGAGCACTGGAAGTGTGGCTGGGAGCAAAGTGAGCCCCCTTAGCCTTTCACAGTTCAGGAGCTTTACAATCACAGTGTTTAAAGTGCTTCTATTTATTTCTCTGGCTCACCTCATGAAAACTACCCTGGCTACTTAAAATCTTTCTCCAACAGAGAAACCACTCAGTTTGCTACCCGGATTGTTGTTCCCACCTCAAGAAGTCCCCAGGCAGAAGAGAGAGGAGCTCTCACCTCCAGCATTCCATAGTTTCTGGATGAGCAACAATGCTGCAGGTCACACACATTTTCACTTCCCCTTGACCTTCCAGCAACCCCATCTTCTACCACCGGAAATCGCTCTATGGAGGCACAACGTGTCCTCTCTCTGTTCTGTCCTTCCTGCTCTCATGCCAGCGCTGCCTCAGTGCAGAGGAGTCACAGCAGGCCTGGGATGGGGCCTGCACCACTGAGGGTGGCTACCAGCTACTGTCAGGTTACTGGCATGATCCCAAAGAGCTCTGTCTGGTCTAGTGTGCTCTGGTGTCCTTTGCCTCCATGAGAAGACTCTCCACACCCATAGCAAGAATTGGCAGTTTAGCAGCTTGGTGCTGAATGACTCTAAATCACAGCCATCTCCAAGTCCCAGCCGAACTGTAAATCCCAACTGGGAAGCCAGGAGGTCTTTTGGGGGTCAATTCTTCTCCTGAACCAAATCTCTGAAAACAGACTAAGCCAGGACACCTCATCTGGTCCTGAGGCAGAGAGCTGCTGTGACCCTGCAAGCTTCTCACCTCCAATGCTACCTGAACCACAGCATCCCTCAGTGACCTTTCCTGCCTGCTACCCTCTGCCCTGAATGGACAATAAAACCAGCTCATACCAGGAATAACTGAGATGGCTTCCCTCTGCACTGAACACTGAATCCAGACCAGACCTTTCTGCAAACCCCTGCCTGAACTCCAATGCTAAAATGGCAGCTGTTCCCAGCAGCAGTCTGTTTTGTGATAACAGTTATCAGGTCTGAAGTCAAACCCACACCAAATCCCATCTGGCCTCTGCTTGTAACAATAAAAGACCCTGACAGGTTTTATGTCTTCTTGCCTGTGTTCCTTCTATTCATCTCCAAATGGCTCCTACGCCCTGTTTACCTAATACAGAGCCAGCTCCAAATCAGATTTTTCACCCTGGCAGAACATCCGTGAAGAGCCACAGGTGCCCATGGAGAGACACCAGCAAGCACTTAAGAGCCACAGCAAATCTTTTTTCTGACAGCACTTCCTCACTTGACTCAGAGAACTTCCATGTTTCATTCTCAGGCCACAAAGGCTCTTAGCTGTACATTACGACAAATTTAAGAACCTGGCTGACAACCATACTGAAGCATCTCCCACACCACAATTAAGGCCTCTACCAAATAATGGAGAACAGCAATTATTCCAAAAGCTGCAGGCACGCAGATACCCTAACCTTGTGTTCCATAGGAGAGGGGAAAAAAGGGGTATTTCAAAGCTTAAAGCTCTGAGCAGAGCTTTCAGATCGCTGGAGTCAACACAAGATTTGGATAAAGTGATCCAGATTCAGTGACAGACTGCAGGCTCTCACTACACAAAGGTCTCCTCAATAAAAAAAATTATGAGCAATGACTAAAATTCTCTGAGCAGTTCCTCCACTTCTGGGCCTCACTGAGCTAGCAAAAGCCTCTCTGCATAAGCTGCAGGAGCATATGCAGTCAAAGAGCTCCCATAGCTCTGGCAGCACACCCACCATGAACACGAGCAGTGCTCTGTCAGGTGGGTGGTGCTGAGCTGAGTACAGCACCCTACACATGCCAATCCTCCCCTCCTGGATAGGTGACCCCTCCATGCCCAAGCTCTTCCCTTGCTGTGTGCCCAATAGCCTGGAGGAGCGGGCTGGTAGGAAAGCAGTGGGATTCATAGTGGACAAAGCACAGATGCTCCTGCAGCATGCTGGCACTGGCAGATCCCCTTCCAGCCAGATCTTTGTCCTCAGCTGTCTTCCATCCTCAGCTGTAGGCAGCTAGCCTGTGGTTCCCCACCAGAGAGATCCAGAGTTGTGCCAAGTCTCTGGGTAAGAGCCTCATTTTGCACACACTTTTACTGTGTTTCTTTGGTACAGTGATGGACACCAACTCTTCTCTGCTGTCAAGCATTGGTGGATGCAGTGAGAACCACTCTCTGAAGATAAAACAGAGCAGGCTCCTCTTAGGAACCCAAGATGAAAACTGAGGCTGGAGTGATGATAGAACCACCTGTGAAAGCCTAACACATTTCAGATCTGGCTTTTCTTCCCTCCTGCTCCCCATGCTGTTGCACAAGAGCGGAGCATTATCTACTTCCAGACAGAGATGGTTCACAACCCACTGTTAATGCTAAGTCACCTTCCCTGGTGTCCAAGCAGGACGTGCTGTGACAACCCAGGAGCTATGTTCCAACACCTACAGCACCTTCAGTCGACATGGACAGCCAGGGTGTACCACGAGCACTGTCCATGCCAGCAAATCCCAAACCTGCTCTTTCTGCCAGCAGCATTTCCCCAGCACTCTGCAGTCAGGCAGACTGAGTTTCAGCAGGTGAGGTTGTGCCTGGAAAGATGTGCAGCTCCAGGCTGGGCTTGTGAAGACACTAAGCCAACACCTGCCACTGCTGCTGAAGGAGGGAGATCTGATCCCTGCTCCATGGTGAACAGCCATGACACAATGAACGGGATGAGGAAACTCATCTAAGCTAAAAATACCCAGTTTTGCCTGTTTAATTTTAACCTAGGTCACTTCCCCAGTCCTGTTTCCCTTGAAGCCACAAAAATGTCTGTGTCAGCAAGAATGAGAGGGTGGCAGAGGAACAATCTGGTTCTGGTGGGGGCTCTGAGCATCCCTGAAACACTGGAGCTACATATAACTATGACCACTCCTGAAGAGAGCTCCTCAGTAGTGCCTGGCAGGATTCAAGGCTCCTCTACCTTCCCAGCACATCAACAGCCTCCAGACACTCCTGTCTTCCCATGATGAACTCCAAGTCACACCATGAACACAAAGTTCTCACTGCCTGGTTTCAGCCAGGGTTCAGGCTCTGTGTCTGGAAGGCTCAGCTCTGCAGCACACCATCATCAAGTGTCCACAGGTGGGAAATGCCACAAAGCAGGTGGGTGCAGCTTCAGCCCAGCTCCTGCTGGCTCACAGGAACCACTCTGCAGCAGGGAAGTCCAAGCTTCAGGTGATTTCCTACGCAGCTAATTGTCAGGGAGCCCTGCAGAGCTGCACCTACTAATGGCTGTAAAGAAACCAACAATTTAATTTGAGATTATCTTCCCTCTGCCCCCAGCCTAGGAAAAGGCACGCTGTACCCCAGCTATGCAAATTTGTGTTCTTTTGCACAGTGAATAAATAATAAGTAACAGTTTGAGACAGATGATTAATTTACTAAAGATTTCGAGTAAGCTATGTATGACTGGAAAACCAAACCCTAAGACCAAAGCCCTGTGCCACACTTTCCCTGGGGCCAGTTAAATTAGGGCAGGACAAAACTGGATGGCAAATCTGTTAGGGTCAAACAGAATGAATATTCATCAGACACAGAAGACAATCATCAAAATGTTTTACACTTAAAAGTGTTTGTGGGGTTTTCTTAATGTCTGTGCATTTAGCAGAGGAAAGCAATGAGAAACAGGATTTTCCATCTGGTAGAGCTCATCTTCTCACACAACACTTCTACCAGGAATGGGAAAACCCACCTGTGACACAGGTAACATCTTCCAGGCAACATCTCATGTACAAATGAAATGGTCAAAAGCTTATGGAAGCTTCCTCTTGACATGTAAAAAAGCTCATGAGCCAACCTCATTTCAACAAACTTATTTCTAGGTACTGACCAGATATTCCCACATTGCAGCAGCAAAGTCCTAACTCAAGTTATTTCAACAGATTCTGGTAGCTTCAGGCTTTTATTTTAAAATGTGGTTGGTTTAAGAGAACAGATTTAAACAAAGAAATTACTAGAACTAAATAAGAAAAAAAAATCAGATGCATTGAAGTCCATGATCTGTTACCACCCTGATCTAAATATCATGTTTCAACAGTGGCTGTCCAAGGAGGTGAGATTTGCATCAGGTCTGCCCACAAAACCAAATTAAATTTGAAATTATCCTGTTTACAGGTGGATGCTGCCAAGCCCCAAGGACCTTGTCCAGGGAATACTCTTAGGAGTGGGTTAGGCCCTGTCTCAAGTGCTGATCTCTGTCTGCAGTCCTGCCAAGGTACCTTTCACACTGGGAACTCCAGGGACAGCTGATGGACCTCCACACAGAGCAGATTTTGACATATATGACAATAATGGCAGTTAATGAATTCCATCTTCTAAATGTGACCTAGTTCTATGTGACAGGGTGAAATGTGGAATGTCTCCCACCTGATACCCAGGAAAGCTCTGCAGGAACCTGCCAAACTATGGCTGCACTGCAGCCCATGTCACAGGACAAGTCTCTGGCAAAGGATTTGGAAAGGAACCCTGCCCTGCCCCACTTCCAGGCTGGTGCTGAAGCCACCAGGCACACCTGGCTCTGAGACAGCCACTACTGACAAATCCCTGCATCACATCTGCTGCACTTCTGGTTAGAGCAAATAATGTACACCTAACTCTGCCCCACTGTCCAGCTCACTCCTCCCAGCCACCAAATTCTTCAAGGCTTGTCCTTGCCCTGTCCTATACGCAGCCCCAAGATACACCTTGGAAAACCATCACCAAAATAGCAAAATACAGGAAATCCCTTCCTGCCTCCAGGCAGAGCACCACAGGAATAACCCGAGAGCTGTGGCCATTGGAAAAAAAAAAATAAATCACTTGAATAAATATCTTGTAACATCCATTCCTTAGAAGACCTGAAACCAGGAGAAACCTCCCTGCACTTGCCTGGATGGGGGACCCCAGCACAAGCACAGAAGGAAATTCAGAAGTAAATGTCTTCCTCACTTTCAGCAACACACTCAAGGCACAAAGCTTATCTAGAACTGCCATCTAAAGCACAGAACATGCCACAGATGACTAAAAGGCAGAAGCAGAGCACCATCAGCCACCCTCCAAACTGATCCAGGAACAATCAGTATGTCAGGCACACGTGCCAACACACCAGTGAGGTGGCTTTGCCATGCAGCAGAATGGAGATCTCAGGGGCCTGCAGGCTGCTGCAGGGTGAGCAAGCACAGCTCTGCTCACAGAGCCAGAGTTTTGGGGTGCATCTGAAGCTGAAAACTGCCCCTCCACATCAGATCAACAGGGACATGTGCACATTCTTCTCCCTCCAGCAGGAAGAGTGCCTTGGCACAGACTAGTGATTGAGGAGCTGTTCTGACACTCCCTGTGAACCTCTGGACATGCCATATTTTCTAATGGAAGTGCTGCAATACCACAGTGGTCAGCTGGGAGCTCTCTGCCCAGTGCCATGCCTGTACTCTGGGGAAACTTGTTGCATTAAATGATCAAGGCTCAAGACAAATCAAAATCTGGGACTCAGCCGTCCTCCAAGGCAGAGCAGTCTGTAAGATTATTTTATGGGAAAAAAAACCCTCCAAAACAAAACACGAATCTGAGCAACAAGTCAGCTGGGAGTGGGGGGAAAGCAGATTGCATGCAACATTCTGCACGCAGAAGGCTGAGAGCTTCAAAAATCGCTGGAGAAAAAAGGTAGCACAGAAGAAGGCACCTGCCTGGGGGGTCCTCTCCTGGAGCAGCCGGAGCCCTGCCTTGTGAGGCGCCAGGGCAGGCTCCACCCCAGAGATAACGCCACTGCTCTGCCTCTCACGGCTCTGTCTGTGTACAAAGGTGTCTCAGTCGGCAGGCAGTGCACGGAGCCCACAGGCCACTCGTTGCAGATAAGGACACTCATACTTAAAGGGCTTCCTTCCAACCTAAGCTGTGTCCTCACAAGCATATTTACAGCCCTGGTGCAATACAGTAAAAAAACCCACTGGCTCCCCAGGGACTGAACTGTCCCAGCCAGAGAGGGGGGTGTGACCTAGACCCCCGAGGCCAGGACACCCTCCAGGCTGGCAGCAGCGGCCGTGGCTGACCCGTGTGCCTGCCTCCCTTCTGCTCGACACAGCAAAGAGCGAGCAAGATGCAATTTGCTCCTCACCCCAAAGCAAAAGGCTGAGGCCATGACTCCATACTCAGGCTTCCTGTTCCCCGCCTCCCCCTACACATTCCGTACCAGCGCCGGCACCAGGCTGATGGAGCCCACTTTACCCACAGCAAACACCCTGCAAATCCACCTTCCTCCCTTCCCCACTTCCTCCCCGTCCCGGCCATGTCCTCCGGTCCCCCTCAGCACGGCAATCTCCGGTACCCATCCCAGAGCCGTCCTGCTCCCCGGGGCTCTCCCTGCCCTGGCACAACGACCCCATCCAGCCCCACTCTCCCCCGACACTGCTCCCTCATCCCCAGGCTCTCCCCCTGCCCATCCCGCCGCCCGCAGCTCAGTTCCCGCACCTCGGCCGCCCCCCGCCCCCCGCAGGCCCCCACGCCGAGCCCGCTCTGCCCCCGCCGTTCCCGGGCCGCCACCCGGCAGCGCAGCACCCGCGGGCTCAGCGCCGCTCGCCAGCCCCACATCCTGCCTTGTCACCCTCCCCACCTGTCAGCCGCACCCTCCCCCGGCGCCCCCCGCCAGGCTCCACTCCGTGCCCGGCCGCCTGGCACGGCCCGGGCCCCGCCGCCGCCCCCCGCCCCTCCCTCGGTCCGCCGACCCGTCCCCGCCCCGCCCCGGCCCCCCTGCGCCTACCCGGCGGCCGCGCCCTCGAACTTGAGCGTGAGGGTCTCCTCGATGATGCGGTTGTTGACCTCGAGCAGGATCATGTCGGTGCCGGGAGCGGCTCTGAGGGAGCCCAGCCCGCTGCGCGCACCGGGGACCCGCCCGAGCCTGCGCCGCCGCTTCCGCTCTCGCGCCCGCGCGTCACTTCCGGCTCCGCGCCACCGCCCCGGGCCGCCTTCGCCACGCCCATACACGATGACGTCACAAGGAAGCTCCGCCCCCGCGGCGGGAAAGGGGGGGCGGTGTCCCCAAAATGTGGGGGGACACGGGGTGTCCCCTGAATACAGTGAGACACGGGGTGTCCCCAAAATGATCTGGGACACAGGGTGTCCCCAAAATGCGGGGGGACACGGGCTGTCCCCGAAATGCGATGGGACACGGGGTGTCCCCAAAATCAGATGAGACACGGGGTGTCGCCAAAATGAGATGGGACACGGGCTGTCCCCAAAATGCGGGGGGACACGGGGTGTTCCAAAATGAGATGGGATACAGGCTGTCCCCTGAATGCGATGGGACACGGGGTGTCCCCGAAATGCGATGGGACACGGGGTGTCCCCGAAATGCGGCGGGACAGGTGCAGGGGTGCACTGGGATGTCCCCCTGGTACGGGCATCGCCGCCAGGCGGGGTGAGGCAGGGATATGTGCTGTGCCTGCGGCTTGGGAGTCCCCAAAAGTGTGTGGTCCCCCCCGCCCCGTTAATTGAATGCTCACAGTGTTGGGGGGTGGCCCCGAACAGTGGGGTGCCCTTGGGGTCGTAGGGATGCTCTAGGAAGTAGCGGGTGTGCCCCAGCGTGTGGGGTCTGTGTCGGAATTGGTGCCCCAGCGGTACGGGGGTGCCTACAGGGGAAAATGGTCCCTTGCAAAATGATAATTTCAGAGCTACAGGGCCCCAAAAATGTGAGGTGGCCCAGGGAGTGGGGGTATCCTAGCGGGGCTGTGATGGTGCCCTGGAGCTGGGGCTGCCCAAAACTCTTCTCCCACAGAGAATAGGAGTGTCCTTGAGTCTGTGGGGACAGCCAAGGGATATGACGGTGGCACTTACCAGGTGCCCCAAAAACGAGGGGGACCCCTACGACTGACAGGCATGGGAAGCTGTGAGGATGGGGGTGCTCAAAGGGTTTGTGAGTGCCCCAGAGCACTGGGGGTGCACGGGGAATGCCCTTGTGTGCAGTTCTCCCTAGAGGCCATAGGGGTACTCGCAGCCACAGCATTCCCGAAGTCATGGGGGGCTCTGGCTGATGGCACTCATGGCATGGCTTGACTCGGCAAGGCACAGCCAGGGCAGGAGGGACATGGGGCTCTGCTCTGGGGGGTCCCTCACAGCAACCCCCAACAGAGGGCAAGCCAGCCTTGCAGTCCCCTGTGCATCCCCCAAATGCTGACACCATCCCTGCTCTGTCCGTGGGGAAACTGAGGCACAGAGCCCTGCATTGCCAGCACCCACCGGCCATGGCCTTGGGGACCTTCTGCCCTCCTGGGGGGACTGCAGCACACAGGGGTGCCTTGAAGGGGATGCCCTCATCTGCACAGGGCCTGGGGACAAATTGGAGACCCCCAGCTGGAGACCCCCGGGGTGCATCGTGGCAGGGATGACAATGAACCCCTGGGTGCACCCCCCGTGCAGCGCGGCCTGGGACATCCTGGGACAGGAGGGTGACAGAGGGCTGCGGGCTCCCCTCGGACTCGGAAAGGCATCTGGGGTGACCACGGAAGGGTCCCTTGGGCTGCCACTTCCGCTTCGTTCTGGGAGAAAGTTTTGCAACGTTTCCTCCCCGGGCAGTATAAAGGGGGTGGTGGAGGACAGGGGCGCTGGGAGGTGACGTGGCAGCGGGCACAGGTGAGGGAGCCTCCGGCTGGCGAGACCCCTGGCCCTGGTGCTGCCCTGCACCCCAGCACGCTTTGCGCCGGAGCCCTTTGGGGTGACATCTGGATTTAAACCCGTACCTGTGTGCTTCCCGGTGAGAAACAGCTTGGGATCAGGAGAAGACTTGAGGGGACGGCGACGGCAGCAAGCAGTGAGTCCGTGGGGTGCACCTCTGTGGATTGTGGCTTTCCTTGGGCTTTGACAGCTCCCATCTGAGCCCCTTCACACGTGGAGCAGCCTGGGGGCTGGGGTGGGCTGCTCCAGCTGCCCAAGAGGCTGCGTGGTAGAGGGAGGTGGTGGGTGAGAGCACCCAAGGCTGTGCTGAGGGCTCCTCTGGCGTGCAAACCCTCCACACTCCCCAGGGACATCAGTCCTGGGTGCCGTGGGGAAAAAACCTGCTCCCATTTCCTTGCACAGTGATGAGCCTTCCCCATGGCATGTCCCTCTTTCCTCCCCACTGAGAGCCCCAGGGCCACCCCACTGTCCCCAGCCCTGCCAGGGTCAGGAGGGGAAATGGAGTGCTGCTTGTTCCCCTCATCTGGGCCAGCTGTGGGGTGTCTGTGTGTGCTATACCCGGGGAATACCCGTTTCCAGAGGAACCACTAGAATTGTGGAGCGGGGAGGCAGAAAGCAGCAGCCAGAAATAGATGGAGGGGAAGCACTGGCATCAGGCTCTGCCCTGTGCCTGTGGGAGCCCCACTCGGGAGGACATTCCCCCATCAGCACTGGCAGCATCCCTGCTCGCGGTCCTCCAGGATGCTGATGCCTCAGCATCCCAGCATCACCACCCTGGGGTCACCATCCCAAGATTTCCACCCCTCGATCACTGCGAGAGAGGATACAGCAGAGCCAGGGAGAGGTTTTTCTGGGCAGCGGCACCAGCCCAGCTGCAGCAGGGAATTCACATCAGGAAAAAGGGGAAAGTTGGTTCCAGGGATGGTTTGGGTTCAACCAGGGCCAGCTCGGAGCTGGGGGACCCCAGCACTGGGGGGACTCAGCACCCCAAGCAGTCCTGGCATCTCCAAGCCCTGGAGGGGCTGGGGGCTCAGAAATGGGACAGACGGGTGAAACCAGAGTGAAACAAGAGTCCAGATCCATTCTGGGATAAGACTGAAAGCCAGTGGTCTTTGGGGAGGCAGGAAGAGAGCAAGCTCACTGTCTCCTATGTGTGAAGAGACAGAAGAAGCGACTGCCACCTGTGATTTCCCCATTGAGGCCAGGCGCGGGGGGACATGGCAGTGCCCAGCTGAGCAACAGGAAAACCAGAGATGTAATATTTCCAAAGCTGCCTGCAAAGCGTGACGTGTCTTTCTGCCGGGAGCTTGAAACCCCTCCTGCAGGAGCAAGACCAGGAGGGGGAAGAAGGGCACAAAAACACCCTCAGACCTTCCTGAGTGCTGCCTGCCCCAGGCACCATGACCACAGCCTTGCTGCTGGCTGGGGTGGCAGGAGGGGCAGCTCCGTTCCAGGCATCACAGCAGCAATCCTTGAGGGGGTGGAGAGGCTGGAGGGGTACTTGAAGAACTTTGGAGGTGCCTGAGGGGCTCTGAGATGCCCAAAGAGCTGAGAGGCTTTTGAAGGAGCCACAGGAAGCAGGGTAGCCCAGGGGTTCTGGAGGAGCCAGATGTCTCCTGGAGGGATGTGATGCTACATTGATGGGGAAGCCCCCCAAACTGAGAAGAGATGATCATTCTGTGGGGGAACCTCTTCTTCCACAGGAGTCAGGAAAGGGACAGGATCGGGGTGAAATGCAGGAGACTGAGGCATGCAGGGGGTGTTTTACGAGGGGGTATATGAGGAACAGTGTCTGCCTGCAGTACTGACCATTTCCTGGCACAGTGTGGATGCCGTATCCTCCATCACAGTGCAGTGATGAAGGACAGCTGCCCACTGGCTGGGAGGGGACCTGGGGGACAATAGAAAAGCCAGAGGACCCAAAGATGCTGTCACCCTTGATCCACAGTACTGCCACCCCACGCTCATGCCATTTTGTGCTCCACAGGCGAAATGGAGTCCTTGTCCTACAGTGGAGATTTCTCCAACATCTTCTACTTTTACAACTACACCTATGACTCCACAGCGATGCCTGACACTGCTATCTCATCCTCCCCATGCCGGCCTGAAAGCTCTGTCCTCAACAAGTACCTGGTGGTGGTGATCTACTGCCTCGTCTTCATCCTCAGTGTGGTGGGGAACGGGCTGGTGGTGCTGGTGGTGACCTCCATCCACACCAGCCGCTCCGTCACCGACGTCTACCTGCTCAACCTGGCCGTGGCAGACCTGCTCTTTGCTCTGACCCTGCCGCTTTGGGCAGCCTACCGCGCCCACGAGTGGGTCTTTGGCACTGTGATGTGCAAAGTCATCTCCGTGCTGCAGGAAGCCAACTTCTACAGCGGCATCCTTCTGCTGGCCTGCATCAGCGTGGACCGCTACCTGGCCATTGTCTACGCCACACGGGCTGCCACCGAGAAGAGGCACTGGGTGAAGTTTGTCTGCTTGGGCATCTGGGTCTTCTCCACGCTGCTGTCCCTGCCCGTGCTGCTCTTCCGCGAGGCTTTCCGCTCACCCAACAACGGCACCGTGTGCTACGAGCGCATCAGCGGCGAGGACACGGCCAAGTGGCGGGTAGTGCTGCGGGTCCTGCCGCAGACCTTCGGCTTTGTCTTGCCCCTCCTGGTGATGCTCTTCTGCTACGGCGTCACCATCCACACCCTCCTGCAGACCAAGAACGCTCAGAAGCAGCGGGCCATGAAGGTGATCTTCGCTGTGGTGCTGGTGTTCCTCGTCTGCTGGCTGCCCTACAACATCACGCTGGTGAGCGACACCCTCATGAGGACGCGGGCCATTGCCGAGACCTGTGAGAGGAGGAACCGCATCGACACAGCCCTCTCTGTCACGCAGGTGCTGGGCTTTGCCCACAGCTGCATCAACCCCATCATCTACGCCTTCATCGGTCAAAAGTTTCGCAACAGCTTCCTCAAGATCCTGGCGCAGCGTGGGCTGATCAGCAAGGAGGCTGTTGCCCGCTACGGCCGCGCCTCCTATGCCTCCACCTCTGGCAATACATCCACCACCCTCTGAGCTCTTCTGGGACCCAGCCCTGTGTGTGCCAGCAGGTCCCAGCACCCCACACACCTCAGCATCCTCATCCAGCCCCCTGGAATGTGGGTGGTGATGCCATGGGGATGGGCAGGGCCACCACTGGATGCTGGACCCCAACTGGAAGGGGGCTTGGGTGGCACGGTGGTAGGACCCCATTGCCAGGGGAGTGATGTCAAGTGTCCACCCTCCCCTCTCTCTGGGACAAAGCCTGTGACCCTGTGGATTCTGTGAGCCTGCTGTGGGGGTGGTGTATTTACCTGATGACCAGTCAGCAATAAAGGAGTTGGTGGGTTGGTCACCCATGTCTGGCTCCTCTTTGCCATGGGAAGGGACATGGCAGGACAGGGCCAGGGCACCTCTCTGGGGACAGTGCCAAAACAGTGGTGCCTGCTGAGCCTGTCAGAATCCTTCCAGGACAGGGTTTAGCATCCTATGCATCCGAACAGGGGACCCAAGCCCAGGTTTTACTTCCTACAGTTCCCCAGAGAGGTCCTGGCACTTTGATGGTACAGAGGTCTCTATGTGAAGTCTATCTCACCTGGGGACAAAGTCATTCCCTTCCCAACCCCAATCTCAACCCCAGCAGAGCAAATCACTGAAAGATCTCTGAGCAGCCCCTCACTCTGAGCCAGCCCTGTGACCCCTGCCCGAAGGGTGCCAGCACCCCAGGCACCCCCACTCCCCCCCAGCCATGGGTCAGGAGATTGTTGTGCAAAGGGCTGGGAACCTGTCCCTTACACAACCGGGATGTTTCCGCCATGGCTTGGGCAACTGGGGCTGACACTTGACTGGGGTTGAGGTGCTGAAGAAGGGACTGTGACCCTGCTGGGGACTCTCCTGCCACTCTGTGTGCCAGGCCTCAGGATGCCTGCCCCGGCACACCTACGTATCTCTCCACTGGAGTCCCATACTGCTCCTCCACTGACCTTGATCCAGGTTCCTAGGGGTCCAAAACCATGGGGACATCAGCAGATGTCACCCATGCACTGGCTCATGGGTGGGTACAGGGGTTCCCAGCACCCAGGTGGGAACCCTGAGGACTTGGGGCAGAGCAGAGCCAGTGGGGCTGCTCAGCAAGGACAGCCCATCACCTTTGCATCTGAGAAACCTCTTGCCCAAGTGGTTCCTTGCAGCGTGATAGGAAGCCAGAGCTGTTGGCCAAGAGCTGTCTACTCTCCCCACTGTGGGATGGTGCAGGCAGTGGCTCACCCTGGCTGCAGCTAGGACACCCTTTTTGGGGATGGTTTCCCCCAGAAGAACTTGAACACCCCACACCAGCATTCCCCACCCTGCACCCAACCCCAGTGTCAATCTGGCAGTGACTGATGGATGACACAGAAGACAGGGTAGCAGAAATAAGCAGTTTTCCTCTTTGTGGACCAGCCGCAAGAAAGACACATGTCAAACCCGAAATGCCGGGCAGCAGGACCTGCATGCAAGCCCTGGACACCTGGGTACCCCGTAAGTCCAAGAAGAGGCAGCCAGGGCAGGAGGTGTCCCAGACATGGTGCCAGGGCTGCTGTCCCCGCTCATGTGGCCTGCGGGTGCCTTTGCTGGTAGCAAATCAGGCAGCAGCGGCCGTGCTTGCCCATGTCCACGGAGCACGAGTGGCACACCTTGCCCTGGCACAGCCTGCTGGGAGAGCAGGAGGTGAGAGCTGAGCCGTCCCCGCCCTGTGCCAGGGGCAGCCCCGCTCCCCTGACAGCCCACCTGCAGCTGTACCGCCGGGAGAGGAGGCGGAAATCCTTGCGGCAGCGGGCACACAGCCCCGGGTCGCGGGGCACCGCGCTGGGCATCGGAGTGTCAATGCCCTCTGTCTTCTGCCACAGGGCATCCTTCTCCCTGCGGGAGGGGAGAGGTCAGCACTGGCTTTGCCTGGGCTCTGGTGCCCTCCTCTGGGCAAAGGGGTTTGGGTGCCTTTGCCCTGGCGCGGAGTCGCCGGCGCTCTCACCGCAGCAGCTCCAGCAGCCGCCCCTTCATGTCGCGGATGAGCTCCTGCTGCCGTGCCTGCTCGGCGCCGCGCGTGGCCTCCCGCTCCAGCGCTTCCCGCTGCGCCCGCTGCAGCGCCGCTGCCCAGCGCTCTCCGTCCTGCCGGGCCCTGCCGCGGGGCAGCGGCGACACGGTCGCCCTGACTCTCAGCTGGTCGTGTCCCATCCCTCCATGCATGCGGATGAACCTCCCGCGGCTGGTTCCTCCCTCCCTCCTTTCCTCCCTCCCTCCCTTTTCTCTGCTGTTGCCCATCCATCCCCAAGCTCTCTCCCCACCCTCACGGCCACTTTGCCATCTGCCACCCATCCGTTTTCCCACTGTCCATCCATCCTTCTCCACATCCATACCTCTGGCGTTGTGCCCACCCACCAATCTACTCATCCCAAATACTCATCCCTGTGTCTCTCCATCCACCGTCCCATCTCCATCCATTCATCCTAAATTGATCCCTCCTTCCCTCCCTCTATCTACTAATGCCAAACCACTCCAGCTCTCTGCCCACCTACCCTTCCACCCACCTATCAGTCCCAAACTGACCCCTCCCTCCCTCCCTCCCTCCCTCCCTCCCTCCCTCCCTCCCTCCCTCCCTCCCTCCCTCCCTCCCTCCCTCCCTCCCTCCCTCCCTCCCTCCCTGCCACTCCCCAGCTGCTGTTCGGCTGTGTCCAAGCAGGACAACTTTGGGGGCCCCAGGGGAAACCATGTGGCAGGTGGAGATAGGAGCTCCCACTCCGGGGTGATGGGTGTGGAAGCAGGGGTCCCTGCCCAACCTGCTGAGCTCCTCCTGCAGCCGTGCCATCTCCTGTCGCTGGGCCTGGAGCTGCTGCCGGCTCTGCCAGGTCTCCTCCTGCGCTGTGGCAGCCAGGCTGGCCAAGCGCTGGGGGAAAGTGGAGGCTCAATCCTGGACCCAAACCCCCACCCCACCGCGGGATCCCCTCCGACTTGCCCATACCATGGCCATGCTGGTGACCGTGCTGGGCTCCCCTTCTGCCTGGGGGGCTCCTGGGGACTCCTGGGGACCACGGGCGAGCTCCAGTGCCTGCCGCAGCACCTCCTCCACGGCAGCCACCTCATCTGAGCTACCAGCATCCTTCACCATGTCCGTCCGTCCTGCCGCCGCCAGCGCTTCCTGGCATTCCCGCAGGCGCGAGGTCAGCGCCGCCGCCTCTGCCCGCGCCCTGGCCAGCTGGGCACCGCGCTCCTCTGCCGCTCCTTGCCAGCCCCGTGCCTCCTCCTGTGCCCGCGCCAGCGCCCCCGGGTCCCCCGGCGCCAGCGCTGCCCGCAGTGCCCGCTGCAGGAAGGTGTTGGTTTCCCGCAGAGCCTCCGCCTCCCGTGCCCACAGCTGTGCCCGCCGGGCGCTGCCCTCCTCCTGCCGCCGGTGCCGCAGCTCGGCCCGCGCCAGCCGCGCCGCCAGCGCCCGCGCCGCCGCCTCACGCTGAGCCAGCTCGGCCCGCAGCCGGGACACCAGAGCCGGCAGGGGTTCCTCTGTCCCACCCGGCTGCCTGGGCACCAGGGACGGGGACCCCAGCATGCACCGTGTGCCGGTGGACAGCGGGGACGTGCCAGGCTCTCCAGCACCATCAGGCCGGGCTGCTTTGGCAGTGCCATGTGCATCCTTCAGTTCCTCTACATCCATGTCCTTCATCTCCTTCTCATCCTCCTCCAACTCTTCATGCTTCTCTTCCAAATCCTCGTCCACATCCACTTCCACATCCTCCACCTTCACCTCCTTTGTATCCTTACTCTCATCTTTCTCCACTTCCTCTTCATCCTCCTCTTCCACGTCCTTCTTCACCTCCCCATCCTCTACATCTTCCTCTCTATCTTCCATTTCCACGCTCCCTGCCTGCAGGGCAGCCAAAGTGTGTAGGCAGGGATGGGCTGGTGCCCCATGGAGTGCCACAGTGGGATGGGCAGTGCCACCGGGCCATCCATGTGCCACAGTGCCGATCCTGTCCGTCTGCAGGGCTGTCCTTGCTGGGCTGCTCCTGGTCACCACGCTGGGCCGTACCAGTGGCCTAGAGGGGACACAGGGCTCAGGACTACCAGATCACCCCCAAGGTGAACAGGGCATCACCACCCTCCATTTAGGCTCGCTGGGCACAGCAGCCTTTAGGAATTTGGGGGGCAGCAGGGCAGGGGATCAGCGATGTTGGTGCCACCAGCCTGAGCACCCACAGAACACGTGGCACCCACATACATGTGCCCTGTGTGTCAGATGTCACAGTGTCATGGTGCTGCAGCAGGGATACACCTGGCAGCGGATGGCTCTTTGTGTGTGTATGTACACATGCATGTGGCATGATTACAGGCATGGTGTGTGTGCTGGTGCCAGTGACTGTGCCCTCCTGGGGCCACACGTGGAGAGCTGGCACATTTGGAGTGCTGTGTGGGGTCTAGGGCAGTGGGGCAATGCACACATGCTTCTCTGCAATGCCAAGCCCCAGGTGCCTCTGATGCCCTTGACATCCCCAGTGCTGCCAATGCCCCTGGTGCCCCCAGTGTCCCCAAGCTCACTCAGAGAACATGGGCCAGGCAGTGTCCAGGTCACTCCTGTGCAGAGCCAGGTGGAAGGTGACGCAGTCCAGCTCATAGAGGCTGCCCAGGATCTCTGCTCGCCGTTCGGGGCTCAGGAAGGGGCTACGGGCGTAGTACCACTCACTGCAACCACAAAGCAAGCTCATGCATCCCCCTATGCCCTGGACAGGTACACATGCTCTGCTGACTGGGTGCTGCAGGGCACTGCCCACCCTGGCCATGTCCCCCAGCGCCACGAGCATCCCCTCACGGTGCCCCTGCTCTCACCAGAGGCTCTCGGGGTCGAGGAGGCAGAGCTGCAGGGACTCTGCCAGCTGCCGGTGCACCAGGCAGTACCGCAGGAAGGCTCGGCCCCTGCCCACAGGGGTCTTCAGCTGCGGGGAGAGGGGGTTATCAATCCCTGTCTCTCCAGTCTGCCCCTCCACACACCTCCCTCCCAGCCCATGCAGGGAAAGAGGGTCCCCAGGGCTAGGATTGCGGTACAGTGGGGATCCCAGAGGGCACAAAACTGTTTATAGCACCAGTGGGTGAATGCTTGGTGCCCAAGTGAGTGTGTGCCTGTGCAGAGGTGCATGTGCACCCACAAGCCCGTGTGTGTGCACAAGTCCCTGGGTATCCCACCAGCCCATGCCCACCTTGTCCAGGGAGGTGACGAAGTGAATGCCTTCATGCTCCTGCCGGCACCGGGCTAGGCCCTGGCACAAGAAGTCCCAATAGTCCTTGCGCTGCCCAAAGAAGCTCCTCTTCTCCTTGAGGTCAAACTGGCAGAGGTACAAGCTTGGACTTTGTTTTTGGGAGCATCCCCTGTTCCCCACAGCCTGTCACCTGGGGCTGGAATCCAGCCAGCTCCCCCAGCAGGGTTGGTCCGGGTGTCCCTCTCTTCACTGGCTCCATACCTCAGTTTGTCTTTTGCAGCACATGTAATTACACACATGGACTAGGGAGAACCTGGTCCAGGTGGGTGGGGATGCCCAGGGCCAGACAATGCTGGGTGGGGTTATTCCAGCCCCTGAATGGTTAACCCATGGTCCCTTCTGCTCTCAGCTGTGCCTAAGGGGAAATGAGGCAGGGAGCAGCAGAGCTGGAGCAGCAGCACTACCTGGAGGAGGAACTCCAGCTGGGCACAGAGGCTGTGCAGCTCCCGGCTCCCGTCTGTCACCGGCACGTTCTGCTCCTGGTAGCTGCATTTCAGCTCGGCCACGGTCTCTGCGGGATGGCAGGGCTGGGCTGGCATGGCACCCTCTGCCATCCTACCCCTCCTCCCTCAACTGCCTCACAACAGCTGGCCTTGGGGATTTCCCATGGTGGATGAAATAATGGAATCTAAGTTGGAAAAGACCCCCAAGATCAAGCCCAGTCATTAACCCAGCACTTCCAAATCCACCATTAAACCATGTAGCCAAATGCCACATCCACATGTCTTTTAAATACCTCCATGGGTAGTGACCCCACTACTTCCCTGGGTAGCCTGTTCCAATGCTTGATAAACATTTCCATGAAGAAATTTTTCCTAATATCCAGTCTAAACCTCTCCTGGAACAACTTGAGGCCATTTCCTCTTGTCCTAACCCTTGTAACTGGGGAGAAGAGACTGATTCCTTCCTGGCTACAACCTCATTTCAGATAGTTGTACAGAGTGATAAGATCCCCCACCGAGCCTCCTTTTCTTCAAGGAGAAAGAGGAACTTGGGATGAAGGAGGGGAGCAGGGGGAGCAAGGAGCACAGCCACCTCCTGGGCACTGCCGATTCCCAGGGGCTGGCAGTGAGGATGGGAGCAGGCAGCAGTGCCAGGGCTGGCACAGAGATTCTCTGGAGCACCCTGGCAGTGACACCCCCCACTGCCCATGACTTGGATGCAAGAAGGGATCTGGCATGGCAGGGCGAGGTGTGCCATGCAGGGAGCATGCTGGCAGGGGACTGGTTGGCACACTTACTCTGCAGGTCCTTGATGACACGGTTGAGCTCCCCTTCCCCTGCCATGGCTGTTCACAGGGATCTGCAGAGGCAGGGGCAGTGATGAGAGGTTCTAGGCTGGCACTCCCCTGGCACCCCCAAACTCTCTGTGCCAGAGAGAGTGTCTGCCCCCCCTGCTCTACCCCAGAGGTGCCTGCTGTCAAGGTGGGAGAGGGAAGGTTTAGGCACCCCTTACCCTGCCCATGTTCCCCCACTACAAAGGCCAGAACAGCTGGGGTGGACACAGGTGTCCCATCCTGCACCCTCTTAGTTGTCCACGGGCCCTGGCCCTGTATGTCCCCTGCCTCTGCTCCCATTCCTTGGGGACTTCCTGTGGCTGAGCCCACCACATCCCTATTGTGTCTCTGTCCTTATCCCTGTCCCTGTTCTCCAGGATTCAGGATGTGGGTTTGGCGCAGGGGAAGTGCTGCTTTTGCTTCTGCTCTCGCTTCCCTCAGTCACATCATGACCAGTGCGGGGGCTTCTGGGTGGCTGAGCAAGGGGGCACACACCCCGATATGCAGCCCCCCAAGCTCAGCCCCCTAGGCAGAACCCTCTGGCACAGCATGTTGCCTGGGATGAGGTTTGGGTGAGCTGTGGCCATGAGGTGGGGGGCAGCAGGGCACAGTGCAGCGAGTGATTTTGGGGTGGGTGGCAGCTTGGGGACAGGGTGAGGGAAATAGCCCGTGGAAGTGGCAGGTCTGTGACTTGTCACTGTGGCTGGAATCTGGTGGTGTGGGGCAGCACACGTGTGTTGGGGGTGGGGGGGTGTCCCAGCAGGGTGCACGTGCACTCACAGCAGTGGTGCACCGGTGTGCCCAAACGTGCCCAAGCGTGTGAGTGCCCTGTGCCCTCCACCATGGCACCGTGAGGGACAGGACGCAGGACTCGGGCTGCCTGCGCTCTCATTCCAGTGCTCCTGAGAGACCCCGGATGAGCTACCTGCATCTGCCCACCCTACCTGTACCTCGGTTTCCCCTGGGAAGAGAAGCCCCTTACCTGTGTCCAGGCTGCCCCGAGGCTGCTGCTGAGTGCTGCGGGTGCTCTGGCATGTCCCTGTGCCCACGCTGTGCCTGCCTGCTTCTCCTTTTGTACCTTGGGCAGGAGGAAGTGTGGGAGGTCGGTGGGGCTGCAGAAGCCACAGCCTGCCCGTCCCACATCACATCAGGCACGGCAGCTTAGCCCCCAGCACCCAGCTCCCTGTTTTGGGGGCTGCCGGTTCTGGGGAAAGGGCCAGCAAGGCTGGTCCCCCTGTGCAGCTTTTGGGGGGGCAGAGGAAGGACAGTGTCAGACATGGGGGACCCTGATTGTCTCCAGTGAGAACGGAAATTCGGAATGTTCTGAAGAACCTGCCCGCAGTTTTTTGTGGAGGGAATCCAGGGCCCATCCTCTGCTAGAAGCAGCCAGCAGCAGACCCTGGCACAGAGGCCACCCCCATGCACAACAGCCCTTGGGCACAGAGACCCCGGCAGGAGCTGCAGCCCCCCAGCAAGGACCTCTACCCTCCCCAACCATCTGGCCTCCACATGGGGCTACACCCAGAGCCAGTGTGTAAGCTCTTTCCAGAGCATTCTGGACAAGGCTCCCTCTTGTCAGGGAGCCCCCAACCCAGCAGTGCACCTCATTCACTGTGCCTGGACCCCTGTACTGTGCCAGCCCTGTCCTGTGGGCTCCTTCTCGACTGGGGGCTGAAAAACCCCTGTGGGGGGAATGTCAAAGGTGATGCCAGCCCATCCCACCAGCCCAGGCAGGGGACCCACTGCCACCCCGCTCCCCACCACCATCTTGGTGGATGGCCACAGCGATGCCCGTGTCCTATCCCCTGCCATGCCCCTCCTTGTGGAGCACACTGCTCCTACCTGTGTCACCTGGATGTCTTTGGGGGCACCCGTGTCCCCTCGGCCAGGCCTCGCTCGACACCAAAGTGAAAGTAGGAAGTGATGCTGAGTGGGAGCCTGGGCCTCCCAGCACCCCCTGGCTCCTGGGTGGGTGTTGGCCTGTAGGTGCAGTGGGGAGCAGAGGGGAGCCCGAGGCAGTGACCCATGCTCAGCCCCCCATTGTCCCGTGCCACCCTGCAGTGTGTGCCACTGCGGGCATGGGGCACAGCACCCCGTACTGGATAGGGGTTGGGCAGGGTGCTGGGTGGCAGTGGAGCATCAGCATCATCATATGTGTGTGTGCATGCGTGTGCAGGCGTGCGTGTGATTGCACGTGTGTGCAGGCTGTGCGAGCACAGCTGTGTGGCTGCGTGTGTGGGTGCAAGCTGTACACGTGTGGCTGGCGTGGGTAGAGGCTGAGAGGGCACCGTGTGTGCCCTTCATTGCACCCACCCATGTGCCCCGTGCCGGGCACTGCGAGGGCAGGACCCCACCACCTGCAGGGGGGACGTGTCCCTGCCCGCCGCGCCACTGCGGCAGCCTGGCACCAGGGTCCCCTCTCCCTGCCCCAGCCAAGGGCCAGGGCGGGGGTGCCAGGGGCTGGGGGGGCAGAGAAGACTCTCACCCATCCTTGGCGTGGGTGCAATTCAATTAACGAGGCCTGGCCCGGGTTCAGCACAGCCAATAAAGCTAATGGCCCCGCACAGGCCTGGCGCTGCCTGCCGGGGTGGGGGGGAGCCGGGGGCCATCTGCTAATTAAATGGGGGTGGGGGACCATGGAGCCAGCGGTGATGTCACCTCCCTGAGGCTCACTGGCCCCCTCTGCCCCCCAGCCCTCTACCACCGCCAGGGTGCCAGACAGAGCTCTGGGGGACAGCTGCGAACTGTGGGGGACCACCCAAACTTCCTGCACCCCCACCCCGATGCTGCTGCTTGTTGGGAGGCTTCCCAAGGCAAATGCAATTAGTGCCCATGCCTGGCATGGCCGCTGCCCACGCTTGGCACCAGCAGCTGCCCCGTGGGGATGGGTCCTTGCCCAGCACCAGCACGGCATCATGGCAGCATCCAGGGGTGCTGCTGCCTGCTCCTCCTGGCACTGCCTCCGTGGGTGCATGGGGGATGTGCGGTGCCCAGGGGGCTGCGCGCTGTTCCTCTGTTCCCCTGCCCCGTGCAAGCTCACCATGGTGAGCTGTCCTGCAGGGAGAGGTTCCCCGTGGCAGTTCTGTGCCCACAGCACGGCAAGTCAGTCAGGCTTTGGGGAGAGACCCCACTGGAAGGGGGGTCCCCACTGTGTGGAGAGTCCCTGATTGTGTCCTCAGGCTCCCGAGGAGAGGCTTGGTGGGATACAAGGAGGACTGGCAGAGGGGGAGGGAAGTCCCCCTGCCCGTGTGTAAACAGTGCCATTTAGGGCTGGGGTGGGCAGGGGGTACCGTAAGGAAACTGAGGCAGGGTCGGGGCGAGGGTCGCGGAATGAGCTGCGATCGAACCCACGGTGTGCGACCTCCTGCACCCCCAAAACGGACGGCGCTGGAGTGGGGGACCCTGTAAAGGTCTGGCATCCACCCCAGGGGATGCCGTGCCCGGAGGGCAGGCGGGCGAGCGCCGGAGGAGCCAAACCCCGAGCCCCGTGTGCGGGAGGAGGAGAAGGAGGAGGAGGAGGAGGAGAAGGAGGAGGGGGAGGAGGGGGAGCGTGTCGGAGCTGGCTCCCACCCAAGCACTGCAGGACAGGGGCGGGCACGGTGCTCCCTGCCTGGCTGCCAGCGCGCAGGCGACGCTGGGGAGCCGGCGGGGGGGACAGGGCCCGGGGGGACCGCAGCCCCCCAGCACATCATTGTCGCACGGCCCCGTGCCCAGGGCTGGGCACTTCGGGGGCGCTGCCCGGGCACCGGAGCTTGTTGCGGCCGGCGCACGGCTGGGCTCGGCCGCTCGTCCGAGCGTGCCCTGGGCAGGGGTCGGCCCCTGCACCCTCCCCCCGCCGGGCCAGCCCCTGGCAGGGGCACCATGACCCGGCTGAGCTGGTGCTTTGCCACCTTGGTTGGCTGGGGGAAGTCCTTGGTGTCCTGCCTCCTGCCCCTCCGCGCCCGCCGCCGCCGGGAGGTAAGCGGGCATCGCCGGGCACGGCGTTAGGGTTAGGGGCCGCGGGGACACGGAGCTGGGGGGCTCCGGGGTGCGGGGAGGGCGGGTATGGGCTGCCGCTGGCCCTGCCTGCTCCGGGCAGCTGGGGGTTAAACCCTGCATATGCATGCCAGGGTGCAGGGCATGTCCTTTGTCCCTCCTTTCGCCCCCCCTGCCACAGCGTCTCACTGTGACCCTCTTTTCCCACACCCGAGGAACCCCGCAGTGCCTGACTGGAGAGGATCTGCCGTACAGCCGTTCATTCTCAGGGATCTGCCGGGATCCCTGTGTCCTTACAGAGAGACGTGGAGGCAGGGGGTGTCCCTGTGTCCTTACAGAACCCACAAAGGGAACACTGTGCCTGCATGAGGGGAGCCCAGTGCCTGTAAAACACCCCCCAAATGAGATCCCTGTGCCCATAAAGTGGTCAGCGTGGGGGATCCCTGTACCTGTAAACACCTGGCACTGGGAAGCACCATGCCCATAAAGTACTCAGGCAGTGTGGGCTCCCTGGGCCCAGCGTGCGAGACCCCTGTGGGGTCACTCTGTGTAGGGCACCCCTGGGCCCGTCAGCACCTGGCATGTGTGGGATCCATGTGCCAAAGGACTGCCCCACAGGGGATCCCCGTGCCCACGCAGCACCTGGTGGGGGCACTCATTCTGCTCTGCCACCCCGGCAAACTGAGGCAGGAAGGGGGGGAAGCTGTTGGAGGGTGCTGGACTCCCACTGCGCCAGCCTCACTTCGTTCCCCAGTCTTTGGGAAGCTGCCCCGTGCCTGGCAGGATGGCATGGGACACTTCAGCTGCACCATGCCAGAAAAGCAGGTGCCAAAGCCACTGCCAGGCAGCGCCTGAGGGAGTCACTGCAGGCTGGTGACAATCCAGTATATGCCAGGACAGGGACACAGCCTGGAGGAAGGAGAGGCCTCTGACTGCTTGGGGACCCCAGAGCGCGCCGGGGACGCAGGACCATGAGCTGATGGGAGTACTGGGGGGTGGGTGGTCAGGGCTGTGGGTGGGTGGGTGGCGTTGGTGAGACGTGGGTTGGTGGCTGTGCAGTCCTGTGTCCACCACTTTGTCCGTGTGTTTCTGATGTGGGTGTGAGAACACGGACTCGTGGGGGGCTGTAGCACACGTGTACTTGTGCATGTGCGTTCATGGGCATGCAGTGGGGCTGAGGTGAGAGTGAACTGCAGCTCACACGGGTGTGGGTGCACAGGAGGTCTCTATGGAGCTGCCATGGGGTGTGTGTCCCCTAACACATGGGTGTTTGCTGAGGGCGGCAGCAGCATGGCTTTCTGATGGTGTGAGCTGTTTCAGAGGGGTGTCTCAGTCCTTTCTGTGCTGACAGGTACCCACCCACCGTGTGTGACATGGGCTGTGTGTGTGGTGTACATGAGTGTGTCCTGGCATGTACACAGGGGTGACATGTGTGATGTGTGCGTGTGCCCTGTGCACCCAAGAGCATTGTGGGGACAGCTCTGCTGGAAGTGGCTGTGGGGGCCTTGGGGATGTGGTGACCCCAGGACACAAAGGAGTCCTGCCAAGGCATGCACTGGAAGTACATGCCTACACCAGGAGAACCTGTGCGGGAGTCCCTCTGCTAAGTGACCCTGTATGTGTCCACCTGCTGAGAAAATGAGCCTTAAATGATGGTGATGGGCTGTGTCCCTGCGGCCACCCTGTCCCTGTCGCATGACCCTTGTCCCTGCCCTTCTGGGGAGCCTGGGATTGTCACGGCAGTGAATGGGAGCAGGTGATTTATGGGGGGGTGTGGACACTTCTCTCCACTGAGGCTTTCATTTGTGAGCAGTAACGAGGTTGATTAATAAGGGCTGTAATGATGGGAAGGGGTGTGTGAGGGGGGTGGGCAGGGATGGCTCTTTGCTTGTTTGGTGCTGTGGGCACGATCAGTCCCCCCAGCCTCCCCTGCCCCTGGAGCTGCTTGGCATGGAGAGGTGGGAAGTGTTGTCCTCCGTCCCCGCTGGCACATCCCCACAGGGGTACCACCACCCTGGGCCGGGTGAGCACGTCATAGTGGTGGGGTGGAGGGCAATGGGACAGGGATATTTTGGGTAGGGGTCATGCTGCACTTTGGGAGGAGCCAGATGCCACCCCACTCTCTGGGAAGGGCAGCCTACCCCCAGCCCACCCTGCCCTTCCTTTCTGGGCCGGCGATTTTATGCAGAGTATAGATGGGAAACCGAGGCAAGGGGAGCGGGGCATTACAGTGCCCACGTCCTCTCCATGCCCAGGTTTCCATGCCAGCCGTGGCTCGTCCTGTCGGTGTGTCCTTCCCCCTGGCACGTCCCGCACCCTGACTCACACCCTCATGGTCACGGCCAGCTGAGCACAAGTTTCCAGGCTGGAGCCGGAGTCAGCACTGGCGGAGAGAAGGGGAACCGTGTGTCGCACGGCCAAGCCCCCCAGGAGGGGCTGGAGCCCCCCCCGCCAAATCCATTCCCGTCAGGGCCGCAGGCTGCCGAGCCGCTCTCGGTCCCGCCTGGAGGTTGTCCCCCCTCGCAGAGGCCCCCCAGCTCCGCGCATGGATGTCCGCTGATCCCTCCCCGTCTCCCATCCCGGGACCACCCAGGGGACTCGGCTGGGGATGGGGGGGGTGCATCCCGCCGCAGGACCCGCTGGAGGCCGGAGGAGGGATGAGGGTGACGTGGGTGGCGGGTCTCCCCCGGTCAGCGGAGGAAATGGATCCCAAATGTGTGTGAGTGGGGAGGAGGGGGCCCGGGACACGCACAGCCCCACTCCGGGCCCCCGCAGCCCCTCTGCTGGCGGTGGGGGGGTGTCCCAGACGCCTCCGGGCCAACTCGAGCGGGGCGCTGCGGGGTCGGGGGGGCTTTGCCGCTCCCCTCCTTCCCCCGGCCGGGGTGGGGCGGGCGGGCGGAGCGAGGGGCCGGGGGCTCGGCCGGCCGGGGACGCGCCGCGGGCAGCATGACCGGGCTGTGCCTCTCCTGCCTGCTCTGGGTACGAGCCGCGCCGGGGGCAGCAGCGCCGCGGGGTCCCGGCGCCGGGGTCGCGGAGCGGGGCTGGTCCCGGGAGCGGGAGGTGGATGGGGCTGGATGCGAGCGGAGCGGGACGGAGCGGGGGCGTTTGCACCGGGAAGGGCTGGCTGGCGGGGCTGGACCGGTACCAGGACCGGCTCCGGGGGAACCGGGACAGAGCGGAGAGCGCTAGGGACGGCCGGACATCGGGGTGGGGCTGGGGGGACCGGACCGGGAGCGGGGCCGGGAGGCGCCCGGGAATGTGGGGAGCGGAGCGGGACCCAGCCCGAGAGAGAAGTGGCGGGGGGCAGTGGGCTGGGGGGTGCACGAAGAGGGGGGACCGGGCTGGGATGCGGGACATAGTGGGCTGTAGAAGGATCCGTGTGTGGAAGGGTTGTGGGCTTGGGGAGGGTGGGAGGCTGATCCCCCACGACGCCCAGCCTGCGTCACTGGCCGGGGGCTCCTCCATTCTCTGGGGCAGAGGATCTGCTACTCCACTGAAGGGAAGGGCAACTCGGAAAACTGGGGGGATCTGGTTAGTTACTGGGGTTTGGGACTCTGCATTCTCCCCAGTCACCATGCTGGGTCCCGGGGCCCAGTGGGTTGCAAAACTCTGGGTGGACCCGAGCCTACAAAACTGCACCCAGGTGTCCTGGTGCCCTCCACCCACCCTGGCTTTGCAGCCTCAGGGGAACTGGGTGTCACAGGTTCCCCCCCGCCACCACTGCACTCTCTGCAGTGCTGGGCAATGAACCCAGGTCTCCCAGCTCTTGATTAATTTGGCATCTCTGTCTGGTGCCTCTTCCAGCCCAGGACACCTGGGTCCCCTTCCAGCCTCCTTTGGTCTGCGTGTTGGCGGGCCTCATGGCTAGGAATGCCTTGGCACCCCTGCTCCTGCACCATGTGGGTGCTGGTCCCTGGAGGTGGGTACCCATGGGTGGGTACCCAGGTGACGTGCCCAAGAAGCCCTCCAGCCCATGCCCCTGCATCCCCCCAACAGCTTCCAGCCTTGAGGGCAGGGAGGCTAATTGGGATGCTGCCAGTATGGAGCTGGGACTGGATTGTTTTGTGGGATGGGCTGGTTCCCTGGCTGGCAGAGTGGCACTGGGTGGGCAGAGTGCCCCTCCAGCAGCAGGGTGCTGGGGGGACATAAAGCTGGGTGCTGGGTTGGTCCCCCTCTGACACAGTGATGGTGTTGGCAATGAGACAAACAGAAGAGACTCTGGGGTTGTGGGAATCAAAGGGCCAGCTCTTTCACGAGTGAGGATAATTGCTGTTAATGAAGCCATGGAGGCCAGGGCAGAGTGGGGGGTTTGTGCATGGGAGATGTGTCGGCATCCCTGGGCATCCCAGTGGGTCCCTGGGAGCGGGGAGCAAGGCCACTTCCCGGGGCACCCTGCAGCAATGATGCTGCTTTGCATATGCAAAGGAGCTCATGGCATCATTAGGTCTCACTGTCACCCAGCAACTGCGGCGTGGGAGCCCCTGTCCCGGGGGAGCTTTTCCCACGGCCGCTGGGTGGGTGACGCCACGTCTGAGCACACACACGTCTGTGGGTGTACACACCCACCCAGCGGGGTGGCACCAGCTCTGGGGGCTGCCAGGGGACCTCCCGTGAGTGGCCCTGTGGGAGCAGGTGCCCAGGGAAGAGGGGCTTGCACGCACATGAACAAACCCGTGTGAGTGTGTGCATGGTGGCACATGGACCTGCACATGGGAACAATGAGCCCGTGCCGCTGCTGTGGCTGGTGGGGACATGCGTGCCTGCAGGTGTGCATGTGCACACAGTGCCACGACACATGCACTGCATGTTGCATGTACAGCACCCTCACAGCCCCGGGGGTGTTTGCACACACATGTGCATGGCCCATCTCCCCGTCTGTGTCTGCACTGGGGAAACTGAGGCAGAGAATTTTGTGGGGAGGTGCCCGGCCCCCTGACACTTTGGCACCATCCCTTTGGCTCTGGTGCAGAGGGCTGGAGGAGAGCGGGGCGCCAAGGCAAGGGGGGGCCGCCGGGCCTCTGCTTAATCTCATTAGTCTTGGCATGAAAAGGCGGATTTACAGGGGCTCACGTCTTCATCTGGCAGCGGGTGGGTGGGCAGGGGTGGCGTGCTGCCAAGGGTTGCCCCCCTCCAAAAACAGTCAAAGGGGAGTTCGGGAGGATCACTGGCTGCCTGTAGCTGTGCCAAGCCCCCTCCCTGTCCTCAACCCCCGTGCATGAACACACACACACATGCTTGCACAGTTTGGATCCATCCTGCACTCAGTCACACTCGTGGCATCAGCTTCCTCTTGCTGTGGGTTGTGCCAGACAGGGTGGGCACGGCTGCTCACGCTCAGGGGGCTCTGTGTCGTGTCCCCTTTACACCCCTCCAAGAGGCACCTCAGCACATGCTGCCTGGCATGTACCCCAAACCACAGCATGACAGTGAGACACCCCCAGCATGGGCACCCCACTGGCAGCACTCACACGTACTTGGGTGTGCACATAGGTTTTTGTGCACATATCTGTGTACCCACACACCTGCAAATACATGCATGTATTATCTACACGTTTATCTATGCGCATTCACACGTGCACACGAGTTTGCACACACATACATGCATTCAAACATCCCTATGTGTGCAGATGTACACAGCTGCACGTGCTCACAGAGACGCTTGTGCACGGGCACGTATTCACAGGGACACACGGAGAAGTACCGACATGCAGGGAGGCATGATTGTGCACACATCTGTGCACGAACACGCACATGTATGTGCTCACACACGTGCACGCACACGGCTGTGTATGTGCACACACACACAGAGCACACGCAGCACAAAGAGCATGGACACACGCATGAGCACACGTGCACATCTGTGCACACGATCTGTGCGTGCACACACACATAGATGTGCACATGCACAGGTGTGTGAACACACAAGCGTGTGCATGTGTGCACACACACACTGCACAGAGGCTCGCACCGCCAGGGGGCGGCAGAGACTATTTAAAGGGGTGGCGGCAGTGCCCCACCCCCCCTTCCCCTGTACCCCCATCCCCACTCCGTGCCCCCCATCCCTTGCCCTGTACCCCGTATCCTGTGGCCCATACCCTGTACAGCTGCTGCAGAGTGCACAGCTACAGGTGAAGGGGTGTGGGGGACACGGGTGGAGGATGAACCGCCCAGGGGAAACAGGTCGGAGTTGAGTGTCTGGGTCTTGGTGCCACCTTGTTCCCGCTGACCAAGCCCCGTGTTGCCCCCAGCCCCAGGACCTGGAGGCTCCTCCAGCACACTCCTTCAAGATGACGAGCTTCAAGAAGGTGAAGGCGTGCGGGATCTGCCGGCAGGCCATCACGCGCCAGGGCAGCACCTGCAGAGGTGAGCCGGGGCTGTGGGAACGCGCGTGCACGGGGACATGCCAGGGAGGTCAGGACAGCGGGGATGTGTGTGTATGGCTGCATGCACGAGGATCCGAATGTGGGAACATGTGCCTGTGCCAGTCTGTGCACACACGTGTGCCTGTGTGTTAGAGGGAGAGCTGTGCCTCTGAGAGAGGATGTGTGGTGCCTTTGTGGGTGGGAAGGTGGCTGGGAGCCAGGGTGGCCCATGGAGACACCGAGGTGTCACACATGTACGTGGCCATGTGTGTCAGGTTCACACACGTGCAGTGTGTGTGCAGCAGCCACCACGTATGTGCACATGGGTGGGGGTCTGTGCACACAGGGGCGTGCTCAGCCCTGAGCCGTGCTTGCTGCCCGTGGCACCCCGTGTGTCACAGGTGGGGCCGCGAGCCCTCGCACGTGTGCGGTGTCACCGAGCCCCGTGCGAGGGGCGGACAGAGGAAACGGGAACAATGAGGCTTCCTGTGCTGCAGGAAACAGGCCCAAGGGGAGCAGGGACTGGGGTGCGGCCGTGGCCACGCTGCGTGGGGACCCTTGTGTCCCCTGGGGATGGGACGTGTGTCTTTGCGGGGCTACTCAGGCAGCGCAGTGGTGCCCTGCATAAGCGTGTGTCCCCAGCAGTGGCAAACAAGCCTGCACTGCCCGTGAGCACGTGCCCTCCATGGGGCATGGGTGAAAGTGTGCGACAGCAGTGCAGGGGAAGAAGAGAGAGAGCACAGGGGATGGCAGCACCCCTGTGGTGCTCTCAGTCATGCCAGTGTCCATGAGAGGCCCCATGAGACCTGTCTGCCTGCCCGCTGTTCACCCTGGGCACTGGGGCTTGCACTCTCACACACTCACTGGCACGCTGGCACCGTGTGTGCCCCAGAGCCACATTTTGTGTGCCTGCTGCTGTGCCGTGCTGGTGCCACCCAGAATGTATGTGCATTGGTGCAGGGTGTGGGCGTCCCTGCACGTGTGTGCACGTCCCGGCAGCCAGTGCCCAGTGCCAAGGTGCTCTGTGCCCTGCAGTGCTAGGTGCCCCCCTTCCTGCCCTGCAGACTGCCCCCCGGCACTGCTTCCAATAACCCTCTCTCCCCTCTCTCTCCCACAGGCTGCAAGCTCTCCTGCCACACCAAGTGCCAAGCCAAGGTAAGGCCAGTGTTCTGAGTTGTCCCCAACCCTGCCTGCTGGTGCTAGGGACTCGGAAGATACCATGATCCATGCCAGCTGATCCCACTGGATGGGCTGGTGGCTCTGAGCTGGTCATGGTGGCACTGGTGTCACCACTGGGTGAGGCTGGCAGTGCCATCCTGCTGCCTGGTCACTGACATGCAGTGTCTGTGTGCGAGGCTGGGTTTTGGGGTGTCTGTGCCCCAGTGCCTGCAGCGGGGTGCCCTGTGCCAGGGTGAGTGCTGCTGCACGTGGGTGCCATGCGCCGTGGCCGAGCGCTGCCAGCTGCGTGCACGCAGGCTGAGCAGCTCTGCCGATGCCCAGCCAGGGGCGGATCTTGCTGGCAGGAGACAGTGGAGCTGAGGATGCCTGGTGGTGTCTGCCTATCCAGCTGCTGCACCGGCAGAGGGGAACCCTACAGCAACCCAGGTTCTCCGAGGAGCTGGAGGTGGGCATGGTGCCCATTGCTGTGCTGCCGGGGCAGGGGAGGCTTCGTGTTCTTAATCCCTGGGGAGGCGTGTATGCCAGCTACCTCTGGGGCTGGCATCCTGGGCGGGAAGAGGCTGGCATGCCCCAGGCAGACAGCGTAGGCTGGGACATGCCTGTTCCCGTGCCCATTGCCTGTGCCCAGCTGGGCAGGGAGGGGGAATAAAGGGGGGGTGCTGTGCCAGGGGCCGGGCACACGTTGGGCTGTGCAGGGTGCCACGGTATGGGTGGCGGGGCAGGGCAGGCACTGGCAGCAGCCCTGGCTGGGCTCTTGGGGGAAGTGGGGGCTGTGGGATACCCTGGGCCTTGAGAGGGCTGGGCAAGGGTGGCTGGGAGGCTTAGCAGAGCTGTGCCAGCCCCAGGACCCTGTATCAACTCTGGGCCACCCCAGGACCCTGTGTCACCCCCACTCCAGCCAAAGATGGCAGGAAGGTGAGGCCAGAGAAGGTGGCCTTGCCGGGGTGCTGTGGGGAGAGCTGGGAGGGGCGTGCAGCGAGGGGATGCCTGCACTGGCAGGGAGCATCTGCCAGAGGTTTCCAGGCAGGAGGGAGTGTCAGGAAGTGTGTGTGTCTGGGTGTGAACCCGGTGGGGATTCTCTGATGTCTGACAGGGGGCTGTACAGCAGCAGGGGGGTCATACCAGGCTCCCAGCATCTGGCTCGGCTGTGCGCATGGGCAGCCCGTGGCTCGCTCTCTCGGCCGGCTGTGTTTCATTAGCCTCCATCACCCTTCCCACGCTCGCTGGAAGCTGCAGCCCCCTCGGTGGGGCCAGCTAGCCGAGGGGTTTGCTGCTGGGGGAGCGTGCATGGGGCCAGGGCCAGGGGCCTTCCGCAGAGCTCCTTTGGGCCAGCGCCCAGGGAGGGGCTCCTCCGGTCGGGCAAATGGCCAGCTGACTCACACGCCAGCTTGTTATTGTAGGGTCTCCGAGGAGGGTGCATGTGGGGAGGGGGCTTGGCATGGAGCAAAAATGGCCTCTTGTTTACCTGAAGTCCCTCATGTTTAACCCCTGCACCTCCAGGATACTTTGGAGAGGAAAGATGAACGCACCCTCAAAGTGCTGGCAGCTGCGCCCTGCAATGCTTCCTCTTCCTGCCCTGGATATGCTGCCAAGGTCCTGGTGTCCCCTGGCTCTGGTGTCTCCCCTGGCCCTGCAGTCTGCCCCACCATGCTGCTGGCAGTGTCTGCGCTTTGGTCCCCGTATTTACCTCCCTGGGACTTGCTCCACCTCTTCGTTCTGCCCCCTAGCATGGCCAGCTCCCAGCCAGCTGAATCCTGGCCCAGCTGGGGGAAAGCCCCCACGTACAAACCTCAAATGGACTGGTGTAGGGGAGAGGGGACAGAGGGGCGTGTGGGTGGGGCATAAAGAGCTGTACTCCTGGTGATCAGTGTGGGGTGCCAGGGGGTGTGATGGGGATAAGGGGAGGGGGGCACTGGAGTGTATGTGGGGACGCCTGGGAGCTTTTGGGGTGCTAGTGAGTGCTCCCTCCATGAGAAGGCAGTGAGGGCAGGACCTGTGCCCTGGCAGTGACCTGCATCCCTCAAGTTTCCATCCTGCTGAAGACAGTGGGGCAGCAGTGGTGGAAGCCACTGCCCTGTGCTGTCAGTGATGCTGGTGGGATGTCTGGTGCCCGTGGGTGGCTGTGGAGGGGCCAGGGCAGCTGTACACTCATCAGCTGGGAAGCACAACACTGTTCCCATGCCCATGTAAGGCCCTTCTTGCGCCCTGTGCCTCTGCTCAGGGATTTTTCCTTGCTTAGCAAACCTCCCTCCCTCTCTCCGAGAGGGACGGTTGGATGGATGGACATTGGTATGTATGTGACACACACAGCCTGCCCCTCCCTCCCTCCCTGCACCAAAACTGCCTGCCCAAAGCTGCGGGGCTGTATCTTCCTTTGAAAAGTGGGGAAACTGAGTCACCGAGCCCTGTGTGGGGGCAGCAGGAGGCAGGGAACATGGTGTGGGGTACTTCTGTGCCTCCGTTCAGGCGTGGGTGAGCCTGTGCTGTGGGTGGCACATGCCAGCAGTGGCACAGCCAGGATCGGTGGTGACACTGCTCTCTGACCGAGCACGCTCTGAGCAGTGGGGCCAAGCAGGCACGTCCCAAATCAAGCGATATCCTCGGAGTGTCTCCATCCCTCGGGATGTCTTCACTCTGACTGTGGCCAGATTTTGCCATGATGCTGGTTGGAGAGGCTGAGAAAAGATGAGGGGACTGTGCTGCTTCCCGTGGTGGGAGCTGGCCCCTGACGGATGGTTTGGCAGGGGCACAGGGAGCGCTGTGGGGTTTGGCTGGCGATTGCTGGTGCTTGGTTCTGGGAAATGGCGCCTGTGCCAGCCCCTGGGCCTGGCAAGGCTCCAGCCTGCCCTGCTCGCCCCTGCCACACAGGGGCCCCGCACTGCTGGGCTGTGCCAAGAGGGGAAACTGAGGCACATCATGGGGCAAAGGGTCTAGGGGTTGTCCCCGCAGTGTCTCTTCCTAGGGAGCTGAGAGTGTGCATTGGAGCCATGCCAGGCTGCTGGGCCACGTGTGTGTGTGCCTGCGTATGTGAGCATGTGCGTGTGTGACCGTGTGTGCTCACAGATGCATGCACGAGTGCACGAGCTGCAGGGAAATGCACGTGTGTGCAAGAACATCCATCTGTGTGCGCGAGCACGCTCGCACACAGGCAGGCGGTCACATGCGTGTGCTCCCAGTTCACTGCCATCCATCCCCGCTGGCCTCATGCCAGGCCTGGGTTGTTTTTCAAGTGCCCCCTGCGATGGGACTCCGGGGGGGGGCAGGTTTGTCCATCATTAAACCGGGGGCTGGAGCAGGGCCAGGGCCGGGCAGCGAGGCATGTCCCGGCCAGAGCAATCGCTCCCAGTGCCCGCGGCATTCACGGGCCCTTGCTCGGCCGTAGGACCCATGGCAGGGTGTGGTGGTGGGGGTGAGGGGATGTGCCACCCCTCAGCTGGTGCTGGGAGTACCCCCTGCTTGTTAAGCAAGCCAGAACTAGGAAGGGAAACTGAGGCAAGGCGTGGTTGGACGCTTCCAGGAAGGCTTGACTCCTGGTGACTGCCACCCTCCAGCCACCATGGCCAGGGGCTCAGGCAGTGTTGGGGGGTATGGCTGCCGTGTATTGCAGCTTCCTGGGGGCTGCAAGGAGGAGACATGCGTGTCCCAGCTGTGGTAGACTCTTGTTTTAGGACTTGTGTCTGTCCGGTCCCTGCTCCCTGCCCCCGGCACTCTGCTTCCTCCCCGTGCTGTGAAGAGGATGACGTACTGGTCACAAGGGAGCTGCCCGTCAGGTCCCTGTCCCTGATGGCCCCGTTCAAAGCCACCCCCCAATGCTTTGGCACAGGTAATTAGCAACACCCCGGGTCTCCACAACAGAGGGGACGGGGTGGGGGAGGGAAGGAATAGAGCAGGAATATGTCCTTGACCCTGGCATGGGCCCAGCTGGGGTGGAGGGATGGGGCTGTGGGGCTCAGCCCTGCCCCGGTGCTGTGCCAGGTCGTATTTGTGCAGCAGGTCCTGGAGGGGCTTTTGGTGTTTTTTTTTTTTCCTTGCCTCTTTCCTTTTTCCCCTTCTTTACGTCACTGCCCAACTATTCGGCCTCTCAGCTCCGGTGGGGGGCCGGCTCGGCTGCCTGGAGGACTTGGGGCCCTTCTCTGCACCCTCGGGGTGCTGCACAGAGAGGATGGGCAGGGGAGAGGGGATGCTGAGACCGCTCATGCTCGCTGCACTGGTGAGCACTGGCCAGTTAGTCCCCCTGTCAGATGAGGCAGCAGGGACCACCAGCCTCCCTCCTTGGCTGTTTCTAGGGTTGCATCCATCTTCCAGAGCCCCGTCATGGTGGGAAGCACGGTCCAGGCTGCCTTATTTCCTACTGGTTTTCTCCCTTCCCAGACCAGTTTGCATCCCCACGGCCACTCCTCCTGATACCTGTCCTGGGAAGGGTGCTGGGTCCCTGGGAACTCCCAGGACCCTCCAAGAGGTGGCAGTGATCCCAAAACAGCTGAAAAGTCTGGCTCAAGAGAGGGTCTACAGACCCTGCACTGGGGCTTATCTCCTGTGTTCTTTAATCTCTGGACATGAACCACACCTGGAGGGGGCCTGGTCCCCAGGTCTCCTTTTTTCCACTGACATGGGGGGTAATGATGCTCAAGGGTGTTTGCAGTGGGTCACAGAGGAGCTGTTTCATGTGAGTGGTGGTTTGTCTGGGGGGCTGGGAGTCACTGGAATCACTTTGCAGACCGCTGGACTTGCTCCCACTGGCACTTTGACCCTATGGCTCTGGGAGATACTTTGGCAGCTGTAGTTCAAGGATGTTGTCAGGACTTCTCTGGCTGTGTCCTGTGAAAGGGACACGTCATGTCCCCAGGGGACAGTTCCTGTCACTGCCCTGGCGACCAGGACAGGGACACACTATCAGTGCCCTTCGCTCACCCACTCATTTCCATCCCATTCAGTTGCTGATACTTTCCCATCTGGCCCCAGCTCTTCCTCTGCTGATGTTTCCCAGGGCCTGGGAGCCATCCTGTGGCCTCCTCCTGAGGAGTTTGGGCTCTGGGGCCTGTGCAGGGCTCTGTGCTGGAGCTGGGCTGGGGTCCATGCTGTGCAGTGCTGGTGCAGGATGTTCTTTGCCCCTTCATCCTTGTTGCAGCACTCCCATCTTTTTGGGATGCCTGGTTTTTGTGGGCTGTGGATGGTGGGACTTGTTTAGGGGTGTCAGTGGATCCTGGCCATGGGGTTTTGTCCCTAGAGTGGTGGCTGTTGGGATCTGACCCTGTGCTCTTGGGTGCCGGGGAGTGCAGAAGGGCTGGCTGGTCCTTCCTTGGGAGGGGGATGAGGAGATGCTCTCCAGAGATGCTTGGCTCTGGTGCTTCCTGGGACAGCAGGAAGGGTCCCCACAGTGCCTTTTGGTGCTCCCATCCCATGGCACTGTTGGGTTGCTGTGGAAGCTGAGGCATGGAGGGACTGGGAAAGATCTCCTTGAACCTGTGAGTGTACTCACAGGTGTGGTGTCCCTTAGGGGACTTGGAGGTGGGCAATGGGAGAACCCCTTACCACAGGCCCCTCCCTGGTGACTTTTGAAGGGGTGGTGAGGTAGGAGGGGTGTTGGGGTCCTGCACCGCTCCAGCAGAGCCAGTTCCAGCCTTTTGGCTGAGCCCACGGCTTCAGGACGGAAATGCAAACAGGAACGGGGAGGCGTTGGGTGAGAAAATGTCAACAGCACTGGGCCGGGTGCCTGGCTCACCGCCTCCCCGGCCAGCTCGCCACGCTCTGGGCTGCTGCTGGTGGGCTTCCCCTCTTTGCTGTGGGGTCTCCTGGCACTGAGCACTTGCTTGTAAAGCAGGGCTGGGGCTGGGTTGCCCCAGGGGCAGCAAGGCAGACCAGGGCTCCATCCATCGACATGCAGCCCCCCGAGGAGGAGGAGAAGGAAGGAGGAGGAGGGGAGACAGGAGGAAGGCCAGGGGGATGCTGGGCACACTCCAGGTTTGGGACAGGCAAGCTGGGACTGGCATGACTTTAGGTGCTAAGGGACAGACGGGGCTTTTCCAGCATTTTGGCTTTGATTTTTAGTTGAGAGGCGGGCTGATAAATCTTCACATCCTCTCCAGCGCTGGGGGTGTGGGACACCCAAGGACCATTAGCTGGGCACTTGCTCCCGCACATGGCAGGGGGGCACCAAGGTGTGCCAGGGGGTGCCAGGCAGGCCCCGAGCAGGGCCCCACACACCGGTCCCTGCCACCCCCCCGCCAAGGGCACCGGGACGCGGTGGCGTCACGCGGGGCGATAAGGCCCCGACCCCGCTGCACCCCGCGGGCCTCGCACCGGCTGCGAGGGGCTTCCAAGGGGGACGTGGCGGAGGTGTGGGGGGAGTGATTTTTTTTTTGGGGGGGGGGGGGTTGGGGGTTTCTGCCCACCTGCCGGCACCCCTTCCCCAGGGCCAGCTGCTCGAGTCAGGCTCCCGGTTGCCTTTAAGGGCGTTTTTGGGGGAGGCGAGGGGAGCGGAGCGGGGCCGGACTTGGAGCGCGCCGTGCAGCTGGGGAGAGGGAAGAGGAGAAGAAAGAGGGAGAAGAAGCGAGAGAAGGGAGAGGAGCGGTGGAAAAAGTCGACCGGGACCCCATTCCTCCCCAGGGCCGGCGCCGGCGCCCCGGGCTCCCCAGCCCCCGGCCGCCCCGGGGGTGCGGAGGGGAGCGGGGAGCCGGCGGGACCTCCCCGCGCCCCTCCATCGCCGGGGTCCCGCTTCTGGGGAGCGAAACCCTTCGGCTCTCCCCCTCCTTCCCTCCCCTCCCTCCTCCCTCCCTCCTTCCTTCCTTCCTTCTCCAGGCTTGGCCCGGGGAGGGAGGGGGGCTCTGCCTGCAGTCTGCCTTCACTCCTGCCCGCCCGGGCGACGCCGGGCTCCCGCCTGCCCCCCGCGGCCCCTGCGGCCGCCCCCCGCGCCCCCCGGGCCAGGTGAGGCTGCGGTGCCGTCCCTCTCGGATGTAGGCAGGCGAGACCCCGGATGGATTTCGGGAGCGTCATGAACCAGGTACGGGCGGGAGCTGAGGGCACAGGGGTCCCCAGGCCCCCCGGGAGGGAGGGTGCTGGAGGGGGTGTCATCTCTCCAGGGGGCGGGGGCCACGCGTGATATCCGAGCGGGGATGGGATGGTGCGTGGAGGGGGGTGCTGCTCCCCCCGTGCTGGGGGGGGTCCGCAGCTGTCTGTCACCAGAAGGGGTCTCGGGGTGCGGGGGGGTTTGAAGAGGGCGATGCGGTGCTGGCAGGGAGGAGGGCTTGGGCAGGGGCTGAGGGCCGGTTTGCTGCCGGCAGGGAGCTGTGAGCGGCTCCGGGGGTCCTTTCCCCCGTGCCCCTCTCCCCGCCTCGCCAGGGCCGGGGACTCTCCGGGTGCTCCGGAGGGGGACACACAGGCGCTGGGGTTTGCGTCCCCCCCTCGCCTCCCCGAAGTGCGTAGGGACGCGTCCCCTGGAGCGGGGACTGCGCGGGAAAGCGGGGTCCGCCCCCGGCACCCCGCTCCCGCCCCGCAGCCGGGGGGGCGACGCCGGGCTCCTGTCACCCCCGCGGGCAGGACACGGTGGGGGGCTGCCCCGCGGCCGGGACACCCTGGCAGCCCACGGGTTAACCCCCCCTCGCCGTCAATGGTTAAACTGCGGGTTAATGAGTGGCGAGGCAGCCCCGGCGGGTGCCAGCCCCCCCGCCGCCCCCCGGGCAGGGATCCCCGGCCCCTCGGCGCCGCCGGGCCCGCAGAGGGTTAACTCCGCCAGGGCAGGTCCCGGCGCAGATGTTTTTGGGCTGTGCTGCTGGGAGAGGAAACGACCGAGCGAGGGAGGCATCAGCCCGCTTGCGTTTAAGGGGAAAACAAGGAAAAAAAGAGAAGTGCTCCGTTCCCGGGCTCCTGAGCCCGCTCGGTGCTGGCGTCAGCCCTTGTGCGGTGGGTGCGTGGGTGACCCCAGTGGGTGTGCTGGGGGACAGCTGGCAGGGACAGTGGGGTGACAGTGGCTGCACCCCCTGGGTGCTCTTGACACTTGAATCTGGGCGTTCTGGGAGGCACCGCTTGTCCCTACAGCACTGGGAAGAAAGACAACGTGTGTCCTGTCTGGAGTTTGGAGCCACCCCCAGGGAAAATGTATGGCTAGAAAACCAGCCTCCAGCTCTCACCCGCTCTGATGAAGCCTGTTCTTAGTGATCCTGCTAGCCCAGGCAGGGTGCTGGGCCTTGGAGCTGTGCTCACCCACACACCCTTTTGGGTGTCGAGTTGCAGGGGGGTCCATTTGCCCCTGCCCTGGGCGACCCTCTTTGCTTTGCCACGATCTGGTTCCTAGCCTTGTGCAGCCCATCCCCGGGGTATCTGGTCACAGTGCCAGCAGACCCTGATCAGCATTGGAGCTTCCCTGATGGGTTTTGGGACACAAGAGAGAAAGCAGTCCCGCAGTACAGCTCCTGGGTAGGGGGAATGTATCTGTGTCTCCACTTCTTCCTCCTGTTCCCTCATCTCCTCAAAACTCCAGGTTGGGGGACCACCAGTTTTGGAGGTGCTGCTCAGCATTTCAGGTCCCCTGTTGTGTTTTCAGCTCTGTCCTGCAGGATGAGGACACAGCACAGACTCCAGTCTCCATCTGCCTTGGGCCTTTCCTGCTCTCACAAGTAGAGCCCCCGGGCTCAGTACTGGGGGGCTAAGACCCCTCGGGGCAGCCAGGGCTTATTCTGGCACCTTAACCACCCCTCGAGGTGGGTCCCAGACCCATGGGCACTGGCAGATGCCCCTCATGCTGGGAGGCTGCCAAAAGTGTGCAGCGGGATCTGAGTGCACAGAAAGGGGCTTGCCTGATGCTCCACCAGCGTGGATCTTTGGGAAGGATCCCGCCCTGGGCTCAGGGCACAGCCTGCTGACAGGCTGGTGTGCTGACCAGTGCCACAGCTCGTGCTCCATGTCAGAATCCATTTGTTGATCAGTTCCATGTGAGAATCCCTGTGCTGGCCTGTCCTGTGTGGGAATCGCTGCTCTGACCAATCCTGCATGAGAGTCAGTGCTCTGACCAATCACCTGTGAGAATCCAGGCTTGACCAGTCCTGTGGGACAGTCTGGGGAGTGATTAATCCCGGGTAAGAATCCATGTGCTGGCCAGTCCTGTGTGAGAATCCGTGCATTTACTGATCCCCGGTGAGAATCCACACACAGACCAGCTCCAGATGAGAATCCAGTTGCTGCCTAGTCTCATGTAAGAATCCATGCATTGACTAATCCAGTGCAAGGACCTGTTCATGGACCAGTCCTGGTGAAACCCCCTACAGCAGAGTGTCCCAGCCAGTCCTGGTGTGACTCTGTTCCCAGCTTATCCCTGGTGCAGAAGCTGCTCCGTGGCCAGTCCTGTTGTCTGGTTTGGCTCTGGGGAGTTGGTGAGAGGCTGGGGGGATCCTGGTACTTTTTCTTGGGGAAGTCTGGTGCAGAGGGGGCAGTGACCCCGTGCTTTTCCTTGGGCTGGTTGTGGGTCCCGTGGGTCTGGGCTGAGGGGTGTCCCCGCAGTGGGGTGGCAGCACACGTGTGTGGTGCTGCTGGCAGGGCAGGGCAGAGCAGGGCAGGGCTGGGGCTGTGGGGCCAGAGCCAGGCAGGCGCGTGCTGGCCCGTGGGGCTGGATCCAGACCTGCTGCCTCCAGATGTTGCCTTTTTAGGCACTGGAGCACAGCATATCCCTGCCTGTGGCCGGCCCTGTGCCGAGCCAGCGCCTGCAAGCAAAGTAGGGACAGTCCCAGTCCTGGCCATGTGGAGGCATCTCTGTCCCCCTCCTGACCCCCAAAAACACCCTTCTCCTCTCAGACAGGGTCAGGGATGCTACCTTCTCTCCCTTCCCCTCATTTGCACTTGGCAGCACTGAGGCTGATTGCTGAAACCGCCCCAGAGCCGGGACCTGCCCTTATTTGGGTTGAAACCAGGGCTATTTTGGTGCAGCTGCCTCCCCTGCAACCCCTTGAAGCTTCTCTGTACATTGTTTTTGCTGTCCTGTCCCATACCCCTGTGCCAGGGCTGCTGGCCAGGCCAGCCATGGGCTGCTGGGGGCCATCACCCTCCCAGTGTGCTGTGCATCCCAGGGTGTCATGGGGTTCCAGTGGTGGCCCCCGTGGCCACTGTGGGGTGGAGTGGCTGGTGTCCCCTGTGGCATTTCATCCCTGATTTGCAGGGCCGTGTGTACTGGGTAACCTCTGTCCTGGTCCTGCTGCCGCCTTCCTGGCGGGGATGGGCCACAGGGCGGCTCCTCATCAACATACCAGGGCAGAGACAGGAGATAGATAGTGTTTGTCCCAGTTCGGGGGACATCCCTGAGTGGCTCTTTGCCCTGTGGTACTCTCCCTGGTGCCCCCAGCATCTTTTGGAGAATGCAGGGGCAGGGTAGACTTGATGGCCTCTGGCATGGGTGCTGTCCAGGCATGGAGAGGATGGGACAGTGATAGTCCCTGAGCCAGCTGCAGGGTGGGCTGGGGATGCTTGGAGGGAAGCCTGGGAGTGGTGAGACCTCTGTGCCCCAGCATCAGCCCAGTCTGAGTCACCCTGAGCCGCTGGCCAAGCCGCTCCCCTGCCCTTCGGCGCATCTGCCAGTTACCCCCACCCCATGGAAAAACTCCCAGAAGCAGCACCCCTGGGTACTGGTGAGGGCAGAGAGGGGCTGTGGGGTGCACGGGGTGCTGCCTCCTCCAGGGACCCCCGTGCCAGGGGTCTGGGGTTGTGTGTGGCTGCCCTGTGCCTCACACACCGGGGTTGTGCTGGGCAGGGTGGAGCTGGAGGGGGGGGAGCGGGTGTGCATGGAAACATGCCGTCCTCCTGCCGGGGACATGTTGCATAAACAGCAGTTTTGCCAGAGCTGCAAAAAATGTGAGGGCAGGAGCAGCCAGCACGTGGCGTGGGCAGAGGGTACCTGACCCCTGTGCAGGGCAGGGGGCTGACCAGAGCACAGACACCACAGTCCCTTATGGCTGGCAGGGGAGAAGGATGCTGCAGCTGGAATGGGGAGCAGGAGTGCTGGAGAGGGAAAAGCCTGCCCCAACATCCCCAGTTTAGTGGGGCCAGCCTGTCCCCTAAAAGTGTCTTCTGCTATGAGGTGCCTGATGGCAGCTCATACTTTGTCCCACACTGTGGCTAAGAGAGGGCTCAGTGGGGCTTTGTGGCTGGGCTGGAGGGACTGGCAAATGGGGGAAGGGCTTGGGGAATGGCTGGGGAAGTTGCTGTGGCCTGTGGCTGTCCCTGGGATCCCCTTTACTTGAGGCAGGGTCTCGAGGTGAGCAGAGAATTGTGGGGTGTGTGGGGAAGTGATTCACAGCCCAGCTGGGATGTAAGTGTCACAAAGCTGAGGTGAACTTGCTTGGGAGGAAGTGGTCCCTCATGGGGTGATGTGGGACCCCATGAGGTGGGGTCACATGGGCTGAGCAGGCATTTATGCTGCCCAAGCATTGTCCTGTGGGACACCAGTGTGGCCACTGAGTCACATTTCTCTTTGACAACTGCATTTCCACACCACAGGGTGGTTTGGGCATGGGAACCACTTACGGGGCTGGAGGGAGTAGGGTGCCTTGATGTCCTCTCTTGGGGTCCACATTCTTTCTAAATAGTAGGGCCGTGAATCTGGCTTGCTTTGGGAGGGTCTGGGATGTCAGTGTCCCTTTTCACAGCGTGTCTCTAGCTCCAACCACACCAGCTGGGCTGGCTTGCCAGCATCTCAGTGCGTGGCCATGGGAAGCATCTCAGGTGAGCAGGGGTCTGTGTGAGGGCTGGGGTGGCCAGTGCTACGTCTGCTCCTGGCATAGTAAGGGTCAGCACCAGCCCGGATATCATCCGGCTCCGGAATGTTTATCGGAGCTCCTGGGGAAGGGAAAAACAAAAACCGCCACCCAAAGGAAGGGATATGCGTCAGAGATGGGCCTGGATCACCCAGCGGCAGCCGGACGGGCCATGCCGTGGGCTGCGGGCCAGTGCTCGCCCCGCTGCAGCGGCCCAGCTGGGGAGAGCCCAGCGCTGCACTGACCCAGCCCGCTCCTGAGCCGCAGGGCCCCTCCATGGAGGTTTGTGTTCCCCCAGCCCTGCTGGCAGCTTGCAGGTCGGGGCTACAACCCACGGCGATGCTCCGCTGGAGCAGGAGCTGGCAGAGGCCCTGGGCACTTCCATGGGTGCAAGGGTTGTTTTACTGAGGGAGGAGGAGGGAGAGGAAGGAGGTGCTGAGGGAGGGAGGTGTGAGCAGTGGTTGCAGCATGGAGAAGGCTCTGAGGTGTCTCATCCCTGGATAGGAGGTGGATGTCTGCATTCCTCCAGCCTCGCTCAGTTCTTGTGAAATGGTGCTGAAGTCCTGTCGGGATCTGTGGTGCAGAGGTCAGCCTCTGAGCTGCAGCTGGAGGGGATAGCTGGAAGAGGCATCTCATGAGCTACTCTGCGCTGTGGCGGTGTGGCCAGGGACTGTCAGGGGTTTGCCAGCCAGGTGTTTATTTCTGGGCTTGGACATGTCAAGGGTGTCGAGTTTCTCTAGGTATAGTGACAGCTGGTGATGAGCGAGGGAGCCCATCATCGCTCTCCAGCGGAAGGCTGCAGGGTGTGCCCAACCCTTTATGAGACATCAGAGACTCCTATCACTCCTGGCCGTGGGGCCTCATGTACGGAGGAAAGTGATTTTTCTGCTTGGCAAAACTCGGGTCTCAAGGCAGCAGCTCGTGGGACGTGGCTGCTGGGAGGGACGGGGCTACGACCTGGGGGGCCGAGTGGGCGGGTGGGGGACACGGGGGGCTGCTGGGGTGGGCGGCAGCCCTGCTGCGCCTCGTTCCTCGCATTCCTGGGCAGGGCTGCCGGGCGGCGGGGTCGGCGGCGGGGGCCAGCCGGCAGGAATGCAAACACCGGTGAGGGGGAGAAGAAAGGCCGCTGTGTCTGCCACGGCAAAGCCAAGCCTGGACCAGGGGTGTGCGGGTCCCCCTGCCTTTCCCACCCCTCCCTGCTCCGGCGGATGCAGGGGTCCCTGAGGACAGAGACGGTGGCTGTTCAGGGGCCGTGCGGTGCTGTACGGAGTGGTTCTGTCCTCGGGGCAGGAGGGGTGCTCGTACACCCTAGGTCAGCAACTGGATAACCTAGGGAGGGGTCCGTTCTCTGGGGCAGGGTCTTCCTTCTTCTCCTTGAACTGGGGGCATGTTTGAGCCAAACTTGAGAGAGGGAAACAGCTTTACATTCCTGCAGTCCTTGTAAAACTGCCTTTCTGGGATGCGAGAGTGCCATACAGCCTGAGCTGCTGTCTCCTGTGGATGGGAAGAGTGCTGTCGGGTGAGCACAAGCCCCTGTTACACATCAGAGAATCCTTAAGGTCGGGGAAATACAACCACAGGCACCCCAGCTTTTTCCCTTTTCCAGCCAGGGGTGCATTTGTAGCCTGCAAACTTCCTCATGCCGACAGCAGAGGAGGACTGGGCATGGACCCTACCTGGCTGTGGGACCCGTGTGTCCCATTGTGGGGAGTGCGCATTTCCCCCATCCCTGGTCAGGGGCGCTTGTTGAGCATCCCCGGGGGAAGAGCTCGGCAGTGTGCGGGGCACGGCACGGCACGGCACAGCCCTCGTCGGCTCGGTCCGCAGCAGCGGCTCGCTGCCGCTGCCGGAGAACATTCCAGGGAGGCTGGCGCGGGGCCAGCGCCGCGGGGCAGGGAAAAGGGCCTTTTATGGAAGCGTTTCTGCATTAGAATAAAATCATAATAATAATGCGCAGGGGAAGGGAGCGGGAGGAGGAGGAACCCCTGAAGAAAACAGTGAGACGGGATGGGAACAGGCTGGCAGCCGGGGAGGGGAGCAGGCGCTGGGCATCGTGCTCTGGGGGCCAGGATGGGATGGGATATGGGTGCTCCAAGTGGGGTGCTTGGGGCAAATCCTTCTTTTTATGGGCCGGGGCAGGAGAGGCAGAGTGGGGTGCAGTGGGTCCCCATGCTGCCATGGTAGGGGACCAGCCCCTGAGTGGTGTTTGCATCTTGGCTCCATCCTGGGTGGGGCAGGGGATGGCTTACTGGGGGTCACTGCTCCTGGTGGGATTTGTAGAGGACAAAATGCCCCGAATCACACCCTCCCACTACTGCTGGCATCTCTGGGCCAGCACAGAGCTGGAGTGCCTGTGCCCGCTGCCCCAGCACCTACGAGGCGCTGCCTCTCCCACCCTGGCATGCTGCTGCTTCCCGAGGGACTGGGGTGCACACAAAACCCAAGGTTAATTGTCAGTAATTGCCGCTGGTAATTAAGGTAACAATAGCCGAGCTGTTCAGCTGGCGGCTGCAGGAGCTCACGAGGCTGGGCTGGGGTTTGTTCCAGGAGCTGCTCTTGGCATCAGGCGCCCGCCCTGCGCTGTGACCTGCTGGGCTCGCCATGCCCACCCGGGCTGGGGCTGGGGCTGTCCTGGCTCCCTGGCCAAGGATGAATGGCACAGCTGCTGTGGCCCTGAGCCCGCTCCCACTCCCAGGAAGCCAGCCTTGGGGTGCTGCCTGTGCTCCTGCTTGGCGTGGCAAGGCCATGGATGTCCCTGTCACTTGCTTGGTTGGGTGCTGTATTCCCTGTGGCATGGGTGGGGGTTAAATGCTGCATTCCAGCCTCTTCCCGTGCCCTGTGTTGGACAGGGTGTTCAGGGACTAATCCTGGCTCTCTTCTGCTTCCTTGCAGGCTGTGACTCCCTGCTCCCCCACTGTCAACTATGAGCTGGTAAGTGACAGCTCCACTGTGAGCCATGGGTGACAGCCAGGGCTCTGGGGATGCTAGAGCATCCTCCTCTGGGTATGGGGCTTTCTGTGTCCCAGGGCTTCAGGACGTGAATCTTCCACCCTCAAAACCACAGGGGTCTTGAGCTAGGGGTAAGAGCAAAAGTTGGAGCAGCCCAGCCATCACTCCAGGGACTCCTGGAGCTGGAGCTCTCAGGGAAGAGGGTCTTGCAGGGTTGCTGAGAGGGACAGGCAGATAGGACGTGACCATCCAGGGCTCTGGGGTCCCCTGGCCTTCTCTCCCTGGCCAGAGCTGGGGCGGTTTCTTGCACACCCGGAGATGGCCGTACCAGATGTGCCTTTGGCTCAGGGCGCCCAAGGCCGTGCATTTGAGCTCTTGTTATTGTCACCCTCTGCTATTGTCTGTCCTAGAGGCTTAATAATCTGCTGGGGCCAGGGTGACGCAGGTTGTTCCCACCCTGTCCTCTCTGGACACTAGGAGAACAGCTGGATGCATCATCTCCGTTCACCCTGTCCTGGGGAGGGCAGTACCCTGTGGGGGTACTGGGCATTCATCTCCAGTCCTTTGCCACACTGCCACAGACCGTGGCTGGGCTCTGAGGGCACCAGGGCACTGGGATGTCACCTGGAGCAGGGCCATATCCAGCAAGAGGTTTGGGAAGCATGACACGATGGTGCCTACCAGGCAGCATCTTGCCAGCAGAGCAGCTGCCCTGCCCTGTCCCCAGCCTGGTGATGCCTGTGGCAGCAGGCAGAGCAGGCACGTGGCAGCAGGAGACTGGCATAGCCCGGGGCCGGTGCGGCAGCCCTTCCTTTTTGCTCCAGACGTGTGCCAAGGCTTGCTGGGGCAGGCTGGGGAGAGGAGGCCCTGGCAGGGTTTCAGCTCAGGCTCTGCAGCCTGGCAGTGCTGCAATATCTGTGCCTCACACGGGGCCCAGAGCCGGGCAGCCCATAGCTGGGCAGGGGTCTCACCTGCAAAGTGAGTGTCGGGATGACCACCTGCAAGCTCTGGGGGCAGTGGAAGACCCCAAGTGAGCGAGGGCATGGGGTAGGAGTGGAACATGCTGCCTGCTCTGGGGCCCTGTGGTGGTTATCTGCCCTGGGTTTAATCTCTGCCTGCACCCCCCAGCCCTGCCAACCTCCTTGGGCACTTATCGACAGCAAAAATATGTTGGCTTCGAGCTGGGACCGTTACTGTGGCTTTGGGAGGAAATTGAAAGGGTTTGCCCTGCCTCGTGGATGGAAATATCTGCTCTGGCTCTGCTGCCAAGAGTAGAGCAGCCTGGTTTTGGGGGTGACCTCCAGCCTCCTGCTCCCAAGACTCCCATCTGGGGACCCACTTAGCTGGGTCCTTTTGCTGTGCCACCCCCAGGCACCACAACCACCATTCCCAGACAGAGGTATCTGTCTCCTGCTTCCTATATTTGGGGTCCAGACACTTTCCTCCACCCCAGAAAGTTAATTCCTGTTCCCAGCCTCCTTTGAGAGCTCTCTCCAGTGGCATGTCACCAAATTTTCCCCTGTTTCGAGCATCTCAGGCCCTGGCTCTGCTCCCACTGGGGTCCTTCACTGGCCCTGTGGGATCAGGCTTATCTTGGGGAGCTGGTCCTGCTGGTGGCCACTTGCCAGGCTGGGTGTGGGACTGCACTGGGCTTGCCCTGTTGTTTACTTCCCAGCTGTAGGGTCTGACCATGGAGGATCCATGTGGAATCCCAGAGATGTGGGGGGCACCAGGTGCCCATCACAGAACAAGCCCAGGGTTCAGCCAATGCTTCCCATTGGCAAGAGTGGTCCAGGGCCAGTGGGGATGGCTGAGAGGCAGGATGGCAGCATCCTTGGTACTTGAGTATCCCAGCTCTGCACTTGGGTTTTGGGGGATTCCCAACCTTTAGGAAGAGAGAACATGTTGGCAGGCAGGGAAGGGAACAGAACTGTGGAGCATTTCCGAGGAAGCAGCAGAAATAGCCAGGGGGAACTTTAGACCCTAGCCCTGCTCTGTGTGTGTGTCCCTCTCTCAATCTCTTCTCTCTTGCTTGCCTTTTTCTCACCCTCTGCTTGCTCCTGTCTGCAGCCATCCCTGGGGGAGAGCATCACCAAGCAGGTAGAAGTCCTGGTAAGTGCAACCAGTCATGGAGGCTGATCACTGACTCAAGACCTCTGGTGGGAGGTCACTCTTACCTGTCCCATTGCTGCAAACACTCCCTGCAGCCAAAATCCCTCAGCCTGGAATGCTCCTCTAGTTTCCCAACGTGCTTGGGACCCTGAAGTCCTCTCTCCCAGCCAGCCAAGGTGATGGTGGCCATGCCAAAGGCCAAGTGAGATGCCCGGGGTTGGTGGCAGAGGCAGTGGTGGAGCTCAGCATACTGGGGGCTGAGGCTTTTGCTGCAAAGCTGACTTTCCTGTCTTGGAGCTGGGGATCTGTTATTTAATCTGTGGACATGAGATTGCTAAGACAGTGTAGACAAATGCGTTGCCAAAGTCAATGTGGACAGCTCCCCCCTGCCTGCAGCCAGCTTGCCAGCCTCCCTGAGTGTTGGGGCTGGGACCCAAGGGATGGAGGCATGGTGGTTCCCATGAGGAAGAGGATGAAAGCCTTCCTCACCTGAGATCTGGCTTTTCCTAATCCCTTTGGTTGTCCAGGACATGTTTCCAGCCCTGAGAAAGAGCATCCTCAGAAAAATCCAGTTAGAATCCTCCTTTGCTGGCTTTGCTGTCTTTCAGGGAAGTTTCTTGATATTTCTGAAGCCTTTCTTGTGCCTTTCTTCACCCTTTCCAAGCAGAAGGGACCTGCAGGTTTTGGGTGCTGCCAGGAGCTTGGGGACATGCCAAGCTAGCTTGGGACTGGAAGGCACATTCTTCATGGGGTTGGCAGAAGGATCTTCAACCCAACAGGACTGGGACCAGCCTGTGCTGGGCCGGACTGGGTTGTACTGGCTTGGCTGGAGTCTCTCTCCACAGGGGACGTTTGCAAGGTCTCCCAGCCCCGTGGCAGGCAGGAGTGTTTAATAACAGGAGCACAGCTCCTATCAGCTGATTGCAGGCTGACTCTTCCTCGTGCAGGGCTGGCGGCAGAGGCGCAGCGCGGCTGGGGGTGGGGAGCATGGCAGAGCCCGGGCAGCAGGGCAGAGCTCAGGGGCTCTCGCTGGGCCAGGGGACACTGCAGGGCCCTGGCTGTGGGCACCCGCTCTCCCGGGTCCGGAGGGTGCCAGGAGTGGACCTGCCATGGCATGGAAATGGATTAGCAAGGGGCTCACTGCTATCCAGGTATGGGGAGGGAGAGGGACTCTGGTGTCCCCGCCTTGCTTGTCCTCCTGTGCCTCAGTTTACCCATGTGGGAGCTGGGGGTGATTCCTGGTTTCCCCGTGTCAGCTCTCTGTTGGGAAAGGCTGTGGTTTTGGGAAGCTGCTACAGCTGGATGGGGTGACAAGGACTGATGGGGCTCCCCTGGCTGGTGGGTGTGGGACCCCAGGGATCTCTGTTACGAACGTTTGAGGCTCTGCACAAGCCATGGTGGGGATCCCATCCTGATCACTGGTCGGTGATGCAGGGATGAGCCCATGTTCAGGTTCAGGCTTGTTCCATGCACCCTGGCTCTCCCAGGGAAAGTTTTACCTCTCCTTTTGTTGCATTTTAACACCTTATTTGTCCCCAGCAATGCTGGGGGTTTTCTGGGGTGAACAGGCAATTTGGGACACCCTGAGGAAATACTGGAGGGGGAATTGTCACTACTGTTCAAGCACCTCTGGGCACTGAGGCAAAGCTGCTGCCTTCTGGAACTGCTTTGGTTGGGAGGGGTGGCATTGTCCCCAGGCCCCAGGGTTGCTGAGCCTGGCTCTGCTCTGACCTTGAGAGGGGCATGCAAGGCTGGTGGAGGGTGACGCTGGCTGTCCATGGGAGCAGCTCTGGCACTGTGCTGGGTGGGCAGAAGGTGGCAGGTGGAGGATGTCAGGGAAACTGCTCTCCCACCTCGTCCTGTGCCCTGTGGTGTGCTGGCTGTGGGATGCTGCAGCCCTGAGGAGAGTAGCAGCAGTCTTGCAGCTCTGGGGACAAATGGGGCATCCCAGGAATCAGCTGCAGGATGCATCTCTTATTTCTGATCCTTCCAGGCGTGTTGCCTGCGTGAGATGAGTCTTTAAATGACTTCTGCTTATTAGCTCTAGATACTAAAACTAATGAGGTGCGAGTGTGTTTTTCCTCAGCAGCTTTTTTTGGAAACCCTGCTTTGTTTTTCGGCTGAGGTCACAAAGTCACAGAGCAAGCCGGCTGCAGATGAAATTTTCGAGGCCGGAGAACATGCATAAATAGAAGTTTCCTGCTCCAAGAGCTCAAACATTTCCTCCAGGCGTTTGGCTCGGTGGAGCTGGGGCCAAAGCAAACTGTCGTGCCTGGCTGGCTCCTCGATGCCGCTTGGGCAGCGAACCTGCCCCTGCTCCAGGCAGGGCCAGGGCAGCTCTGTCCCACCAGGTGTGCCCGCAGCCTGGCGGAGACAAGAGGGACTTGTGACATGCCTGAGACTGTGTCCACCTGCTCAGTGTTCTCCTAAAAGGTCCTCTGGGACCCTTTGGCAAAGCACTGACCCCACAGTGTGCATGGCAGCTGGTCCCAGCAGCACTGGGGTTGTGAGGGTTGGGTTTTGCATGTGGGATGTATCCAGCTGCTTGTGCTATTGGGATGCTTGGTGGGATTTGGAGACAGTGATATTTTGGGGGTGTTAGGATGCTCGGTGCAGTGTGGTGGAGGTGGGGTCCTTTGGCAGCACCATCACACCCAGGTCTAGCAAGACCCCTGTGCTGGCTGTGGCTGGGTCATGGCAGTAACTTGCTTTTCCTCTGTGGTTCTTTAGGATGCCACAAAATCCCCCAGGAGTGGGCAGTCACGCTGCAAAACATCCAGGTACTTGCTTCAGTTTCCCCTTCTGGTGACTATCTCTGCTCTGCTTGACACTCCCTCCCACCGAGACCTGCTTCTCCAGAGGTGCTTTGCCTGGGAGATGCTCCAATGAACAAGACACAGGAGTTACGACCCACCATCCCCAGCTTGGGTCCCCAAGAGGAGTGGGAGCAGGGGAAAGACTGCAGGCGTGTCCCCATATGTCCCAGCCTGTCTTGCAGGGTGGGGAAGGGTCCCTGTGTCCCCTCCCCGTGCTGTGCTTTGACAGTGGTCCCCTTCCTTGCCCAGAAGCATGAGCCTGACTGCAGCCATGGAGAGCAGCTGTGAGCTGGACCTGGTGTACATCACGGAGCGGATCATCGCCGTCTCCTACCCCAGCACAGCCGAGGAGCAGAGTTACTCCAGCAACCTCCGTGAAGTGGCCCACATGCTCAAGTCCAAGCATGGGAACAACTACGTGGTGAGGGGCACAGCCAGGTCCCTGTCAGGCAGCTGGAGGGGCTGGGGGGCTCAGCTGCTGGGGATGGGGACTTGCAGGGGACAGATGCTGCATCCTTGTCTCCATCTGGGCTCTGTTGAGGGAGGGTCTTTGCACTATGCTGGATAGATGTTTTCCTCATGGAAGATTACCCATCCCTATCAGACCTCCTGGGAGTTTTTGGTCATTGTGTTGCCCTGTGGCAAAATGTTACTTGGGGTAATGTGTTTGGGGAAGCCTCTCATAGCAGGATTTGGGAAGGCTTTGGGGCGAGGAAGAGGTGAGGTGGCAGCAAGGAGGATGTGCTCTCACTCTGTTTTTCATCTTCCCTAAAGCTTTTCAACCTCTCTGAGCGGAGACGTGATGTCAACAAACTTCACCCCAAGGTGGGTCACATCTGTGAGAAGCAGGGAGGTCTCAGGGGCCTCAGGGCAGGCCTGTCTGCAGGACCAGCTCCCTGCTACAAGATGCCTAGGGGAAAAACAGCCATCTTTTCTATTCTATCCAGCTGGGAAAAACCCTGAGAAAAGCACTGAGACTTCACACTGTGTTTGTGGCGTTTCAGCTTGCTCCCATTATCCTCCCAGCCCCCCTTCTCATCCCAAAACTGGCTGTTTGGAATCTCCTGGACACCTCCCTAAGGCATTGTGCATATCCCTCTGATAGTGGGGGATCCCTCAGAAGCTGAGCCAAGTAACCTGGGGTGAGGTGCCTGAGATCTGGGATCACAGTGTCCTCCCTGGTCCAGGGATCTGGGCAGTGGGGTGCAGGGTTGGGGTTGGGAGGTTGCATGTCAGAGCAACACAGTACTGCCTACCCTGTGTAAATGCCCTGGGCAGGCTGGGAACTCCTCATGAGTGTGCCTGTGACCCCAGGCTGTGTGTTCCCCTGTTCAGGTGCTGGATTTTGGATGGCCTGACATGCACACCCCTGCGCTGGAGAAGATCTGCAGCATTTGCAAAGCCATGGACACGTGGCTCAACGCAGCGCCACACAACGTGGTGGTGCTGCACAACAAGGTGGGCAGGACCCGTCACTGGGGCACAGCAGTGGGGCACTGGGGCTCTGTGGGGCTGCAGGGATTGGGCTGAGCAGCCTCAGGGGCTGAGGGATGTGGAGAATGTGGTGGTTTGTGGTTTGGGGTGTGGGTAGGTGTCAGCACATATGTGTAGATTGGTGTGTGTCTAATAAGGGTTGGGGCATCTGTGGGCTGGTGTATGCTTAGAGGGATGTGTGTGTGCCTCTGTGGGGTGTCTGTGCCTGGGTGCTCACAGGCCCCATGACACCCCTTCTGCTGTGTGCCTGCAGGGGAACCGTGGCCGGCTGGGGGTGGTAGTGGCTGCCTACATGCACTACAGCAACATCTCAGCCAGGTGAGAGAGACATGAGGTCCTGGGGTGGCCCTGGGGCTCACTGGTGACCTCCATCCCAGTGGTGCTGGTGCCAATAAGTTCCCTTCAGCCACATCTGCCCTTTCATGCCCACAGTGCTGACCAGGCTCTGGACAGGTTTGCCATGAAGCGCTTCTATGAGGACAAGGTGGTGCCGGTGGGACAGCCATCCCAGAGGAGGTGGGTCCTGGCACGCCTGGGCAGGCTGGGGTTTTCCCCGTGGGGTGGTTGGATGCAGGGCTCCAAGGTGGATGTTCCTCTGTGGGTTCTGCCCCTGAGCTGCCTGTCTGCCCTCCAGGTACATCCATTACTTCAGTGGGCTCCTCTCTGGCAGCATCAAGATGAACAACAAGCCCCTCTTCCTCCACCACGTCATCATGCACGGCATCCCCAACTTTGAGTCGAAAGGCGGTAGGTGCCCCCAGCTGCTCCCCCTGCCTGCTTCTTCCCACACTGCCTGGCCAGGCTCATCCTCCTTGGGGGATATTTCCCACCATTTCCTTGGCAATTTGAATTTCCCTTTCCCTGTCAGACACTATTCACTCATATTAGCAGGGTGCTGCCCTTGTCTGGCAGAGATGCCCTCACAGGATGCCCTCCCGATGCTGGGCACTAACCTGAGCTGTGAGGTGACAATGTTTTTCTGACAGCTTTTCCAAGGATGGCACTAGACAGGGGTTTGGGATGCAGTACCTCACCCAGATCATCATCCCACCCCTATCCTCAACCCAGCACTTGCCCTAGGTCCTGCAGGACCCAAAGTGTGAGGGCTTTGCCCTTTCTCAGCTCATCCACAGCATCCTTTCTGCCCATTGCAGATGTTGCCCTTGGTCGGTGCGGGCTGGCTGGGGCAGGGAGCGGCTGTTTGCTTTGGCTCCCTCCCTGTTTGGATTTCTCCCCCGTGACTAATCCCTCCCCTGGCCCCTCCGCCCAGCCGGCTAACAGCAGTGTGCCTTTTCTCCCCGCCTTGATGTCTTCCAGGTTGCCGGCCCTTCCTGAAAATCTACCAGGCCATGCAGCCCGTCTACACCTCGGGGATCTAGTAACTATCTCCTCTCCATGGGGCTTTCCTCCTGCCCAGCATGGGGGGCACGGCAAGCGGGGCAGGATGGAGGGGATCAGGGACAAGTCCCCTGTGCTCTTGTGCCCTGTGCTTAGTCCGTTTGGGGGGCCAGGGAAAAAAAGGGGCTTCCTTTTTTTCGGAGGTGGTAACTGGCTGTACTGGGCCGTACTGGACCCTTCTGCTGAGAGGGCTGTAGTGACTCTGCATATCAGCAGAGGGAGCCTGGGGCTGCGCGCTGCCTGGGGCTCGGTGTCCCCGAGGGAGGGGGGAAAGGGATGGGGACATCTGGGAGATGAAGGCACCCTGGGAGGTGAAGGCGTTTTTCTCTCCCTGCTTACAGAACTGCTCTTCCTGCCTGGATTAGTCCTCACAGATCACAGTGTATTCTAAGTTGGAAGGGACCCACAAGGATCACTGAGTCAAACTCTTAAGTAAAAGGCCCATATGGAGATTGAACCCACAACCTTGGTGTAATTAGCACCATGCTCTGACCAGCTGAGCTAATAGTCTTCCTTTATCCAAAAAAAGATTTTCCCCTTGTTTTAATCTCACCACAATTTTTTTCTGATGCTGATTCTGGGAGCAGGCACTGGCAGAAGGAAAACAGGAGTTGGTTTCTCCTGCCTCCAAGACACTCTGCCAGCACCACATCCCAGTCTGGGTGGGACCCCTGGCTCCTGGACTCCCTGGAGGGACCAGAGCACCTCACCTCTGGGATATTCCCATCTCATCCCCAGGACCAGGATCTCACTTCCATACAGCCATGGGTCCCCGTTAGCTGAGATTTACTGCCATCCCAGCCTTGCCTCTCAGCTTTTAATAGACTGTTTATGAGATGCCTGTAATAAACTCCAGGTTTATCTTGCCTGTGAAATCCTACTCCTTTCTTCCCTTGTTCCTCGCTGCTGACGCCACCGCCCGTCGGCAGCCTGTCGGTGGTGCACTGGGAGGGGAGGGCTTCCCGCAGGGAAACTGAGGCAGGGACAAGAGTCTTCCCAGAGATTTCTCCCTCTGTGTCCTAAGCCCCAGCTGAGCCGCAAGAGCTGGGTGGATGGCTGATAGCCCAGCCTCGGCACTTGGAACTTGATCAAACCCTCCCACCCAGCAGCTTTTGCACCCTTGCTGAGCTGTGCCTCAGTTTCCCCTTCCCGTCCTTCCACTGGGAGTGGGTGCCCCTTGAGGTGGTGGATGGGGCTCCCCTCAGTCACAGGGAGGGCAGGTTCTGTGCTTTGCACCTTTTCTGCCTGGATTTGGGTGGAAGGGCTGGTTGAAGTGGTGCTAGGAGTTTTCTGGGGGGGTCTCTGCATCACAGCTCACATCCTCCTGCTGTTCCTCTCTGCAGCAATGTGCAAGGAGACAGCCAGACGGGCATCTGCATCACCATTGAGCCTGGCTTGCTGCTCAAGGGTGATATCTTGGTAAGGATCATCAGCTCCCGGTGTAGGAAGCTGACAGGGGTTATGTGGATGCCTTGCCTCGGGACCCCCAGATTCCCCCTTGCCCAGATCTGGGGGCTTATCCTGATGGCCCATCCCTGTTCCCCTCTGCAGCTGAAGTGCTACCACAAGAAGTTTCGCAGCCCTACCCGTGACGTGATTTTCCGTGTGCAGTTCCACACGTGTGCTGTGCATGATCTTGACGTCGTCTTTGGCAAGGAGGACCTGGATGAGGCCTTCAGAGGTAACTGCCCTGGCACCTCCCTGCTCCAAACTCCCTCATCCTCCTGCCCCTGTAACTCTGGTATCGTCATGGGGACATCTGGGCACCCATCCCAGGTCCACCCCCGCCAAAACAGGGCACCCCTGCTCCAGCTGCGGGGTGTGGTGCTGCTTGGGAAGTGGTGGCACCATCATCCCTTTTAGTGCCAAAGTCATTACTGGTGCAGAGGGGCTGCCTCAGGTTGTTCTGGGGGCTAAGATGCACTGCCCCATGCAGGGATCTCCCCTAGCAGCTCCCAGCCTCAAGCTGGTCTGCTGGCATGTTTGGGGTGACTGGCTGCTCTGGAGCTATGGATGGAAATAGTCCCTTTATTCTGCTCTCTCCTTGCCAGATGACCGCTTCCCTGAATATGGGAAGGTGGAGTTTGTGTTCTCCTATGGCCCTGAGAAGATCCAAGGTATGGCTGGCTCAGTGCCATGGGGGTTTGGAGGTGGATGCTCTCTCCTTCTCCTCAGCTGTACCCTCTGCTCCCTCCCTTGTGACCTCCACCTGCCCCATTGCAGTCCCTTTGTCACCAGGGTGGTGTGAGGCATCCAGGCAGTAAGGCTCATCTAGGAGCACCCAGGGATGCCCTATGTCTCTTGCTCTCTTCCTCAGGAGGCTGCTCTCCAAAGCCCTTGCTGGCCCAGGAGAGGTGGAAGGAATGTTTGGGAATGAAGGACTCCCTTGCTCAGAAAGCCCAAACCCATGCACACTCATTGCCAGTCTGTGTGCTGGTCTCTAGGCAATCCCAAAAGCCCCAGGCAGTCTTGTACACCTTGTTTGTGAGTCTCGATGTACATCTTGTGCTCATCCATCTCTTGATGCTGCCATTCCTACACAAGTCTCCTGCCTTGCCTCATGCCTCCTGCACTTCTTTCCTTGCATGCACTTTTCTCCACCTATTCCCCCATTCCATCCTTGCTGGTTCCATTGTCATCCTGCCTGACCATCCTGCCTCTTTCCAGGCATGGAGCACCTGGAGAACGGGCCCAGTGTTTCTGTGGACTACAACACGTCCGACCCACTCATCCGGTGGGACTCCTACGAGAACTTCAACATCCAGCGCGAGGACAGTGCAGAGGGGGCCTGGGCTGAGCCACCCCTGCCCAGCAAGCACCTGGAGAAAGGTTAGGGCTCACAAGGTGGTCGACCAAAGTGTCCACGTGGAAATATCCCCTACCCCAGGACAGGGGACACTGCTGGGCAGCAGAGCTGGGGACAGGTGGCTGCTGATGGGCAGAGTGGCCATGGGATGGGAGAGCAAGATCTCGTGGACTTTGCCTTCTGCCACAGTGCCAGAGAGCTCAGGCTCTTTTCATCACTTAGCTGTCAAAGTGCTGTTTGCACAAGCAGAGTCCAGCCTTAGTTTATGCCCCAGAGTTTTAGGAAATCCAAACCCCATGTCTGCAGGACCATTAGGTATCCCAGCTGCAAGCATGGCAGGATGTAGATGTACCTTAGTTACCCCTAGGGGATGAGGATGTCTTAGTGGCCTTCGAGAGTCTGCTGCATCTCTGAGAGCTGGGATAAGCCCTTGTTGCAGCAAGTTGACTGCTGTCACCCACTTGGCAGGAATGGGCAGTACTTGTATGTCGAAGGGTGGTGGGCCTCTGTCCTGGAGGCAAGGCCAGCAGATGCCTGGGCTTTCCTGGCCAGATCTGGAGAGACGTCCCTGGAGCAGGGACAGCTGCGGTCCCTGATGTCCCTGAAGGTCACCGGCTGCTTTGAGTGGGAGCAGTGGATGGCAGTGCTCACAGTGGAGGGTGGGGGCTCTGGGTGCCTGGGGCAGTGAGAGTGTCTGTGCTGTGGTGGTCACATGGAACCAGAGCTGGGGTGGAGCTGGCATGGGCATTTGCCTTGGCACAGGGCAGTAAACAGGCAACTCGTGATGTGCAGGCTCAGCTGTGGGCTATGTGCAGGCTGGGGAGCTGTGGGTCCAGCCTCAAGCTGGCAAGACTGCCTGGCAGTCCCCTGCTGCCTGCAGAGACTGGAGTGCCTCATTGCATGTGTGTTCCCCTCTGGACCCTGGGCCTCAGTTTCTGCACCCCAGCCCCTCACAGGACTGCAGGGTAACCCCAGGACTCATCTCTGTACTCTCGTGGGGGTCTTGGTGAATATTGGGGCTGCAGAAGTATGCCAGGGCTCCTCTCCATTCCCCCTTAGGGGTCTTAGCAGGTGTCAGGGCTGTGGAGGTATTTCCATGCACCAACTAGGCTGTCCTCTGTGCTGGGAAGGGTGGCAGTAGGGAGTGAGGGCACCTTGAATTTGTAAACACTGCCCCAGTTTGGAGATGATCCGGGACTGTGCAAGGGTGAAGCTGCAGGCAGAAACCTGCCCTCTGACCCGTGCCAGCAGAAGCAGCTGCAGGAAGCCCATCTATAAGGGGTCTTTCCCAGCTGTCCCATGGGGCACTTTGAGCCGTGGTGGTGGGAGTCAGCATGGGCTCGAGGGGCTCCCATCTTTATCCCTCTCTCTTGTCACTTGTCCTCTTTTCCAGCCTGTCCCAAGCCAGGATGGGGACTCTGGTGTCTGGCTGTGCAGGGGGGGGTCCCTGTTTATGGTCGTTCTTGCCTTATTTGGTCAGGGAATTGCACGCCACATTTTTGGCACCACCAGGCGTGAGCAAGCGGCGTCCGGGGGCGGAGGGGGGTGAGGTTGGCACCAGGACCCACGCCGGGCTGGGCTCAGCCACTGCTCCTTGTCCCCGCCGCTGCCCGTCCTGCCGCCCGGCGAAGGCTCCCCGCAGACGGTCGCTGCAGCCCGGGCCAACGGGATCGGGATCGGGATCGCCTGCCAAACGGTGGGTGTCCCATGCCGCGTCCTGCCCGCCACAGCCGCTCTCACTGCAGGTGGATGCCCTTTCTCCAGCAGCTTTGTCTCAGCGTGGAGCACCCATAAGGGCTGGGGGGTGCCTGCCAGGGTGGGGTGGTCCTGTGGGACCCCAGAGCTGGAGGGGCAGGCGGGTGGCTGGGGGTGGTGCCTGTCCTGGTGTTCCCCTCACCTCTGCTGTGCTTATCTGCGGGGACTTGGAGAAGGGAATCTCACTGGCAGTGGGGTCATTGGTTGGCTAAGTTTTTCCAGAGTAGGGGGCGTGAGAGGGGGATCTGTACCATCACATCTTGCCATCTGGCTGAGGGGACACAGCTGGATTCAACAGGCTCTCTGTGAGCCGCTTCCATGGGGCAGGCTGGCCCCATCAGCAAACTCGCCCTCCTGCTTTACTCAGGCAGGGTCTCTGCTGCCCACCATGTCTGGGCTGCCCCATGGCACTTAGGGAGAGTGGGGTATGCTGGGATGCCCCCACAGCCTGTCCTTCTGCCCCTCAGCCATGTCTGCACAGCCTGGGGAAGGCAAGTGCTCTGCCTGCCCTCCTTCCTCCTCCTTGAAGGGGCTGTGGGGTCAGTGGTGGCTGCTTGGCAGGTTCTTGCTGCAGTCCCCATGGCCATTGATTGGCTGAGGGTGTTTGAAGGCTGAAGGGAGGTGATGGCATGCTTCATCCTCTGGCTGTTTTTGCAGTTGCCAGCACTGTGGTAGCTCTCCTTGGGATGCCAGGCTGGCTCCAGAGAGGCAGGAGGAGGCTGGCAGCTGGATGTGGCACTGCTGGGCTTGCAGCTGGTTGGAGGATCACTGCGGAGAAATTCTGGGGTACTGCAGATGCTGTAACTCTGTCTGGAGATAATTTATGGTCTGGTTTGGTTTTGCTTAGAAAACCAGTGCTGATGGAGAACAGGATGCTGGGGCTAGCATGGAGTCAGTGGACAGGTTGTCCTCAAGATCTGGGCCGTGTGAACTGGGATGTGTGACTGTTGTGGAGGGACCCCAAGCTCTGCTGTCCTGGGGTGGTGTGAGAAAATGTGAAATGGTTACAGCAGCTCCCTGTAACCACTGGTTCTTGGACCCACCCTGGGCTGGCACTGCCTGCCCTGTCTCTTTACCAGGCTGGGAAGAGAGTGGCCAGGGCCTGGCCAAATCCAACATCTGCGAGAGAGTTGCTAAATCCCTACCTGAGTCATGGTTCTGGCATAGGGCCCCCTGCAGCTCATCCCTGTCTTCTCACACATCCCCACTCACAGGGCAGGGCTGGCTGGAGTGGGGACTGGGATGAGCATCCCACCCTTCCTGTGAGGGGAGGTCACATCAGAGCCTGAACTACAGCTGACATGGCATAGGTCAGGGGTCCTGTAGCCCCACAAATGGAGCTGGATGCTGATCCCGCTCTTTTCCATGCAGGAGAAGGCCCCTCGATGGGGTCACTGTCATCTCTTTGTCCCCAAGGAGGACCAGCATCTCATGGGGTACACTTTTTCTAGTTGGGTGACATCCTGTCCCACTTATCAGGAGGGGCTGAGGCTGCCCAGGAGGGCAGGCCAGGCTGTGCCGAGGTGGAGAGCCAAATGGTCCAGGCCAGAGCTGTTAAATCCATTGCTGGAGATGCTGGCAGGCTGCTGCTCTCCCCTGTGGCTGGATTGGTCCTTAGGCCAGGCTTGCTGGGGAGGGGGGCCACTGACTCTCCTCTTGCCTTCCCCAGCTGACTAAAGCTGAAGGAATTCGCTTCCCCTTCCTTATTCTGCCCTTCTCCACTACTCTCTGCTCCAGCTGCTGCAAGGTAAGGGTTTGTTGAGGTGGGCATTTTGGAGGGCAGTGGGGATCTGCATAGGCTGGATGGGAACTCACAGGGAGTGTCCCCCTTGCTTCTGATTATTCCCCATGGGTGAAATGCTGGAGCATCTACAGCCTTGGGTAGATATTTCAGCTGGAGTGTGGCTATTCCCAGGCCAGGATCTGTCCTCTGACCTGGTATTTGGGGTTGTCATGTAGGGTGGGGGGTGGGGGTTGTTCCCACTGGGACCGGGAACCAGGCAGGGCTGGGTCGCAAGGAAAGAGAGACCAGCTGGTGGAAACTCAGCCCCTTCTCTTCCCCCTTTAAACTGTCCTTGAAGTCAAAACTTGTAGCAGTTCTGTGCTTAGGGCTGGGGTTGTCCCATGGCAGGAGTGGGGAGCTCCGTCTCTGTGCTCCTGCAGCCGAGACAGCCGGGAAAAAAAATAAGCAAACTTTGGAGGTTTTGGAAGGACGCTGGCTTGGCGTGTGGTAGCATCTGGGAGCAAACAGGGCTGTGAGTCAGGGGGCCGGCTGGAAACACTGCTCTCATCCCCTGCCGTCATCCATGGGGGTGTGGGAAACACGCGGTTTGGGGGATTAGAGTGGAGGGAGCCTCACGTTTTGCTGAGTGTATTGGATCATTTGGGGAGTGGAATCCTGAGCATGGGTTCGGGCAGGGGCCTGGATGTGGGGTGGGCTTGCTGTCACCTGGACGAGCAACTTGTGAGCACCATTCCAGCATGGATTTTGCTTGGGGTGGAGCAGTTTGGTCTCAGAGAGCTCTGGAGTGGATAGGATCATGCCATACCTCCTGTCACAGAGCAGGGCAGTGTGTACATCCCAAAAAAAGGGCTGGAATGTCCGTGCTTTGCCTGTGGCACTGGCAGGGCAGGAAAGGGGATTGTGAAAATGGGTCGGCAGGGTCGGTGCTTGTCCATGGCTGGTTTCCACTCCTGTTTAGCTGTGTAGTTATTCAGATGGAGAAACTCAAGTCTGCAGCAGGACACTTGAATGGCAGACCCGTCTGGGTTTCAGCTTCATGTGTGGTTTGGGAGAACATCCCCACCCTGAATGTGTCGCTGCTCTTTGGGGACAGGTGTGACACGTACACACAGGGGCTGGGCAGGGCTGGGTGTCTCAAACGAGGGGGTCACCCAGCGGGGTGATGCTCAGTGGACGGCGCAAGGTGGGCAGGCTGTCCAGCTGTCCGTCCTGCCTAGGAAACAGTTAACGCGGCGGAGCCCTGCCTGTGGAGGAAGTAGTTAATATTCATAGCTGGAAGCTGTCTGTCTGGCTGTCCTCCCTCCATGGCTCCCACCCTCTCCGCACCTCACCGAGGTTAACTCGGGCTGGGGCTGGAGCTTGGGCGGCCCCGCCGCTCTCCCGCGCCGCTCCCCTTCCCCTCCCGCTCCTCCCTGCGGTCCCTGTGTGGTCTGGGGCGGAGGGCAGCACAGCCGCACCTCCTCGCCTCCATCCTCCGGCCTCTCCCACCTTCGGCTCCTCCATCCTGCCCTGCAGCTCCCCGTGTCCCGGGATCCCCGTATCCCACCCCTTCCGGCGCCCCGCCGCCGTCCCGGTACCCCTGTCGCGGCCCCGCGGGACACGGCGCTGGAAGGGAATAGCTCCCTCCGAGAGGGAAAGCCAAGCCAAGGGACAAACGCCAGCCCGAGCCAGCTCCAGGCCGTCGGCTCCTGTCCTGGACGGACACACGGGGCTGGCTGTGGACGCCGTTGGAGCTGCCACCGCACCGGGCGCCCCTGGAAGGCTCTGGTGCGGGAAGGGGTGAAGGAAAGGGATTTTGCTGCCTGCTCCCTCCCTTCGCCTCGGATCTTTTAATCCCCGTCCTTTGGTAAGTCCTGACTTTGCTTCTCTCTGTGGGCTGGGTGGTGAGTTCATGGTTGTGGTGACCCACGGCTTGGACTGGGGTTGCTCCGTGCCGTCCTATCTGGTTACGGGATGAAACCAGAGATAAGGAGGCTAAACTCTTCCCTGTGAGATTCTGCTCGCACCCTACATCCTGCAACGGGTCCCGGCACCCCAGGGTCTTGCCTGCGGGCTGATGCTCCACGAATGCCTTGGGGCCAGAACTCTGGGTGCGGAGTGGAGGCAGCAGGTGGGATGCTGCTGGGGGCACGGCAGTGGGAGACACGGTGATGCCTCAGCCTGATCTTCTGCCGTGCACAGCATTTGGGGTTTTGGGCATGCGAGCTCACTCCCTCGGTACTGTCACACTTGTCCTGGACCAGTTTTTTTACTGGCTGTAGCCACAGGGGGCTGGAGAGAGAGGACAGAGCATTTCTCCTCTAGGGCAGCGAGCCTGGCAGCAGGGCTGGGACCAGGCTGGGCTCGGTGCTTCCCGCAGCTGCCTCCGTACAGCTGGAGCAGAGAGAGCCATGGCAGAGCTGCGTCCGGGGCTGAGCCCAGGGCAAACCCAGCCCACGATGGGATGGCACAGTCTGCCAGGCAGGAGCTACTCCGACCTTCAGGGATGAAATCTGACCTTGCTGGGAGCTGCAGACTCTTTGCAAAAGGGGTGCTAAGAGTCTGCTGCTTTGAGGGTGGCTGGTTTGGCTAAGGCGTTCTGTTCCATTATCCCTTAGTTTTTGTTTTTATTTTATTTTATTTTATTTTATTTTATTTTATTTTATTTTATTTTATTTTATTTATTTTATTTTATTGTTTTGTTTTGTTTTGTTTTGTTTTGTTTTGTTTTGTTTTATATTCAGCTTCTCGGGTGACAAAGTCATATAGTCACATGAGAGATAGTGTGGCCCAGGGATAGTGGAGGAGGCTTTAGAGTGGCAGCAAATAGCAGGATTTGTCTCATGGCATCAGAGCCCAGGACATACATGGGGTTGAGGACAGGATGAACAATCAGGTGTGGGGCAGAGCAGCCGTAGGACAAGGGCTTGGCTGATGGCTGAGCTGTCACAGGCTGTTCCTTACTACCCTGGTACTGCTCTAGGGGTGGGGGTGGCCACCAGCCCCCCTATGTCCTCTCCTCATCAGAGGTTCTAGGGAAGGTGGGACATAGCAGTTGGGGCTTTCTGTCTCTGCCATGAACTGCATTGTGCCCCATCCTGACCTCTCTTGGAGACATTTCTCCCAGCCGTGGGGCAGTACCCAGCCCAAAGAGTAATTAAAGCCTTTCCTGTCTATTTTCTCCCTTGGCACCACATGGCTACATTTATATTTATTTATTCCCTTTTCCTTTCTATTCCTCTGCCGTTGTTCTCCCAGCCCCCATCCTGGCTTTTGCCCTGTTTCTCGAGACCAGCCAGCACCATCACTGCCTTTCAGACAGGAGGGCTGTGCCTTTCCCCCGTCTCCAGGCAGTGTCTCAGCCTGTCCAGCATTGACACTGCCCCTGGATATGCTGCTTTTCTCTCTTTCCCTCCACGGAAAGGGCTTCCCCCCCTCTCTTACCCTTTTCCCCAGTATGGGAGGTGTTGTGGAGACAAATGCTACTGGCTCCTGGCTTTACTGGCTGGATGAAGAAGCTCTGAGTCTCTGGGAGAAATTCTCACTCTTTCCCGTACCAAGTGCCCAGAGAAGACCTTGCTGCCTGGTCCTGAGACATCTTCAAGCCAAGGGGAGGCTCTGGGGCTCAGCTGCCTCCTTGGGATACTGCCAGTGGGGATTCAGGAGTGGAAAACCAGCAACGAGGAGAGAGCTCTGACTTAGTAGGACTTGGGCTCAGTGTTATTACCCTCCTGTGCTTTGTGGTGGGGGGGGTTGCTGGCGTGGGAGCTGCCGGGGTGCGGGTGCGGCGGCGTGGGACTGGTTAAGCTGTCCCGGCTCGGAAGTGTTTTGCTTGCAGATAGGACCGCTCTGATTTCACACTATCGTGTTAGGGCCGTCTTCCGTCCCTGAGTCAGCTGCCTGGCCCCCCGCCAGGGAAGAGTCATTTTTTCCTCCAAAAGAAAGTGTTTAACACTGCTCGCGGGACCTTCCAGGAAACCTCGTCAGGGAGCTGGAAAAACAAGAGTCTGCAGCCTGGTCCGTGCTGTGCTGCTCTGGCGGGGGGAGATGTAGCTTGGGAACTATTCCCATTGCTGTCAGTGGCCAAGGTCCCTCTGTATCCCCAAAATCTGTCTGCCCCCTTGGAAAGGTTTAAGGGGTGGAGCTGGTTTTGGTGTTGGTGCTGACGGGTGTGATGGAAGCTGGGGGGCTCAGAACTGAAGGGCAGGATTACTAGTGATGATGCCATGCCCTGGCTGCCCCCAGCCTTTTGGGGCTGTGGAGCAGAGCCAGCTGCCCACGCTGGACTTGAATCACAGTGCCAAGACCTTCCTGCAAAGGAGATGCTGCATGTTCAGGGTTGGGCAGTGGCACTGTCAGTGTGGAAGCTCTAGGGCAGGTTGACCTGGCCTGAGAGAGGGAAGGGAAAGAACAGAAAGGGTGGGAGATGGTCTGTAGCCAGGGAAGAAAAAGTCAAGGATGTCTCTGTGTGGCTGGATCCGTGCATTATCTGGGAGGAGGGTGGGCAGGGGGAGGAAAGGTGGTGGGTCTGTGGTTCATCTGTCCTTCACCCGTGGGCTGAGTACATCCATCCAGCTGGAGACACAAAGAGCTACGAGGCCACATAGTGATTGCCTCCACCCGTCCTCCTACGGCTGTGGTGCATCTCCTCCATCCTCCCTTTCTGCCTCCCTGGGGCCACACGGCCCTTTGAGGCTGGATGAGCCCTGCGGAGCAGCGATCGCTGACTGTGTGGGTAGCCCCGGCCCCTGCCAGCCATGGAGGAGAATTGCCAGGAGTGATGCCTGGAAATAGCGCACGGGATATTTGGTGAATCCCAGTGGAGCAGGCAGCGCTTGCGTGCGAAGTGGGGGGCTGTGGGGGTATGGGTTTGGGGAGGACCTGGCTGCGATGTCTCTGCACGGTGGCGCCGGTGGGAGTGTGGAGGGTGCCGAGGAGACATCGATGCTGGTCGTTAAGTGTTCTGGCACACGGAAGAAATCGAAATCACCGGCTAATGGGACCCATTAGCTCCGTGCAGAGAGCCAGCAATTGATCTGGGGTCTCGTGTTCGTTTCTCCCCTTGCAGAGGTTGGGCACACACAAGGGCCCCTGGATGGGAGCCTCTACGCTAAAGTGAAGAAGAAAGACTCCCTTCACGGCAGCACCGGTGCCGTCAACGCTGCCCGACTCCCGCTCTCGGCAGCACCCAACCACGTCGAGCACACACTCTCAGTGAGCAGCGACTCGGGCAACTCCACCGCCTCCACCAAGACCGACCGGACCGATGAGCCGGCGGTGACCGGGGCACCCAGTGGCCAGGCGGTGCTGAGTCCTGAGGAGAAGCAGGAGCTGGATCGTCTCCTTGTTGGCTTTGGCTTGGAGAGTGCGCCGCCCATGCACAACCACGTGCCCGGCCCCGTGCCGGCACGCCTGCCCACCATGCCGGGCCGCCACGTGGTGCCGGCTCAGGTGCACGTCAACGGGAATGCCGCGGCACTGGTGGCCGAGCGGGAGACGGATATCTTGGATGATGAGCTGCCCAACCAAGATGGGCACAGTGTGGGCAGCCTGGGCACGCTCTCCTCCTTGGATGGCACCACCACTGCCAGTGAGACCGGCTACCAGGAGGCACCTCGGGTGGGCAGCCTGTCCTCCCTGCCCAATGGCCCCTCGAGCTGCAATGGCGCTGAGAAGCTGCTGAAGGAGGGGCTGTATGATGGCGAGCCGCTGTCCAATGGTGGCTACTCCTACAACAACCAGAACACCCTGATGGGCCACCACCTTCGTGACACGCTGCCTTCCATGCGGCCCTCGGCATCCACTCAGGAGCACCTGGCTGGCTACCCACAGCGCCTGCCGGGCTCCCACGCCCCAGGGTGGCTCCAGCCTCAGCCACTGCCCAGCTCCCAGCCCTACCTGTATGCCTACGAGCACCCCGGAACGTACCGCTCCCGGTCCTTCCCGGCAGTGGACACTGCCAAGTACGACATGAACCCGGCGCTGCCGCAGGCCCCAGCTCGCAGTACCAGCAGCCGGGAGGCTGTGCAGAGGGGCTTGAATTCCTGGCAACAGCAAGGAGGAAGCCGGCCACCTTCGCGGCTGCAGGAGGGCGGCATGGAGAGCCACAGCCCCAGCATCTCCAGCTGCAGCCCCCAGCCCAGCCCGCTGCAGACGGTGCCCCCACACAGCCACAGCATGCCTGAATTCCCCCGGGCGCCCTCTCGCCGGGAGATTGAGCAGTCCATTGAAGCACTGGATGTCCTCATGCTGGACCTCGCACCTGCCGTCCACAAGTCGCAGAGTGTGCCTGCCACCTCCCGTCAGGACAAGCCGGCCGGAGCCCTGCCCTCCTCCCTTTCGAGCCAGCCCATTGCTGGTCTCTACGCCCGGCCAACTCCACAGGTGGCCCAGCCGAGGTCCTTCGGCACGTCCGTGAGCCCCGTGGTCTCTGAGCCCGGGAGCAAAGCCTATTCACCCGGAGAGCTGGACTATGGGGTGCATGATTATCGGGAAACCTATTCCCCCTACAGCTACCAGCTGGCACCGCTGCCAGAGCCCAGGAGCTACAGCCATGCCCCGGTCGGAGCACAGATGGGCACTGCCCCACTCAGCACCTCGTGCTACAGCCCTGTGGGGTCTCAGCAGCAACTCACCTCCTCCCCACCTTCCCCCACCGTCCCAGCACAAAACCAGATGCCCCTGAAGGGACCGGAGAGCTATGAAGACCTGTCGAGGTCGGCAGAAGAGCCCTTGAATCTGGAGGGCCTGGTGGCCCACAGGGTGGCAGGTAGGATCCTTTGGTTTCTTGGGGGAATGGGGAGGATCGCATGTCCCAAGGTGCTGGAGCACACAGGGGTGGCATGCATGGTAGGGCTGGGGATAAGTGGTGTGGAAACTCCTTGTCCGTGCTGGATCTGGGCTTGGGACTGAGCCACCTGCCATGGAGACATGCAGGGCAGGGGAGCAGCCTGTGCAGCTCTTCTTTGCTGAGATCCTCCTTCGTAGCTTGCTTTCTGCAGCAGCATTGCCCAGAGGTGGGAGGGGGTGGCTGAGGGTGTCAAATCCGCCCCATCCTGTTGGGGTAACAGGGCTGGTCTGTCCTGGTGGTGGGGCCAGTCATTGGATCTCAGGGGAATATCTTTCTTTTGGGGAGAATATGGAGAGTTTGGGGAAAATGTTTTCGTCTCTGGCTGAGGTTGTCCTGCCTGGACCCCACATGGACATGGTGTTCTTCCTGCCTGGAGCATGATCTGGTGTAACGTCCCAGCAGAGAACTTCACTTGCCTTGTGTTTGATGTCGCTGTGCTCATCCCTGATTTCAGCCTCTTCTTTTTCCCCTGGATTGCTGGGTTTAGTGCTCGGACCTCCTCCTTGGGCAGCAGGGGTGCTGCTGGAGTGGGGACTAGGCTTTTGGGAACTAGGCTTTTGTCTGTCAGCTGTACTTCTGGCCCAGCTTGGCCCAGGGTGGTTTGAATCTGGACCTAGCTGTGGAGCAGTGGTCAGGGGCTGGGAAGACATTTCCCAGCCCTACCAGAGAGGTTTGGTGCTTGGCTGGGTGCACTGCCGAGTGTCGGTGCTGTGGCTGGATGAGGCCATTAGCTCTGTGCTGAGGAGGGCAAGCTGCCTCCACCAATCCCCTGCCCTCCTGCAGCTCTAGCTTGGGGGTTTTGGGGACACAAGAGTGTCCCAGCTGCCCGGAAGGAAGGTGCCATAGTGCTGTGGCAGCTTGGTGCCCTCCCTTCCCACTGCTTCGGCTGCAGTTGTTCAATTGTGGAGTGACATTTGGGAAGGGTTTGGGGCTGTGGGCCAGCTCGTGATGCTGGGGCTTGGCAGCTCCGTCCCTTCCAACTCTGTGCTCAGTCCAGAAACTCGCCCGGCATTAGAGGGAGGGGGAAAAGGCTTGGCTGGAAAAATCCAACAGCATCAACCTCCCAGGAGTGGGGACTGAGTCACAGGGTGGGGGGCAGGAGGGGTGCAAGTGGCAGGAATGGGATTGAGGAGGGTTGTAGGGTTGTTTGAGGAAGTTTGCATCCATCTGAACTTGACCTCTGTGATCCAGATCAGATTCACAAAGGGTCCTGGGGCTTTTGCAAAGCATTTATACAAACCTAAGGACACCCAAACTGCGCTGTATGTCTGGATTTCATATAAGCAGCACATACCTGCCCTTCTCTGCTGCCCCATATGAAGAATTAAAATGGGCTGGAAAGGTAGACAGTTCTAAGGAGAGGAGGAAGAGTATTTGCAGTGTGTGGGAAATGGATTTTTGGTGGTGTCTACCAGAAACATCCATCCCCCAACCTTGAGTCAGGTCCTCAGGGCTGGGCTGGGGTCACTGTCATCCCCTTGCAGCCACTGGGTTTCCCAGGGAGGAGAGAGGCATATGGGGGACGGTCCCCAGCCTGTGGCCACCTGTCTCTGCTGGAGCTGGGCCTTCTCTGCTGAGGTGGGGACAGCGCAGGCGGGTGGCCTGACCTCTGGCAGGAACGAGGTGTCCTGAAGCCAGCGTTGGGAGGGGACAGCCAGCGGGGACCGTGGGGCATGGACATGTTTGTTTACATTCCCTGCTGCTATAAATTGCCTGTGTGTCCTGGCGCAGAGATGAGGAGCATCTCACACCTCCTCTGCTCTTGTTGGGGGAGTGCTCCCATTCCTTTTTCCCGCTGATGATGGAGGGGAAGAGATGGCACAGGGCAGCGCTGGCATGCCCAGCATCTCCCACAGAGGGGAGGTGGTCCTGTCATCCTTTAAGAGCCTCTCATCTCCTAGCAAGATGACAGGATGGTCCCGTCATCCCCGTCTTGTCCCAGCCCTGAGCATTCAGTGGTGAAGGGGACCTGCATGGTGCCATCCCTGAGAGGATGGTGGTGAGGCAATTGTGGTGTTGCACACCACAATTGCCTCATGTATATATGACTAGGAGCCACCATTGATTTCCCATATGGGTTTACGTGGTGCCTAGAGCCAGGCAAGTTGGCTGATGGAAAAGCAGCTCCAAGCAGAGCCTGAGATCCTTCAGACCCCAAATGACCCCAGATTCATCTGTTGGACCCCAGCTAATATTTTCTCTTTCTCTCTCTCTACCCCCATGTTGTATCTCGTGACATTTGTCCTGTCCTGTCTGCCCCTTCCTCTCTCTGTGGGGGACTGTGTCTGTCCTCTGTGACCTCCCACCCTCCTTGCACTCCCTGTCCTGGTATGCTGGCAGAGTACAACGCCAAGCTCAGGGAACTCAACAAGAGCACCAAAGTCCCCCGTCCTCCTCTGAGCCAGCAGCGGTCCTTCTCCGGTTCGTTCATTCCACCTCCTTCCTTTTCCCTCCTTCCTTTTCCCTCCTTCCTTGTTCTCCAACCTTCCCTATGCATCCTTCTCCTTCCCTCTCTTGCACTCTTCCCCTCTCTCGTCCTTCCTTCCTTTTCCCATCTTTTCTCTCTCCTTCCCTTTCCTTGCTCCTTCCCTCTCATTCTTCCTTCCTCCTCTATGCATGCTGAGTGATCTGTGTGTTGCATGGATATGGGATGGAGGGAGGCTCAGGAGATTTATTTCCATGCAGGATTGATCCCTTTTCCCAGCAGAGTAATGGTCAGGGTTCCCATTGAGCTCCTTCAGTGATGGGGGAGCCCCCGGCCCTGGGTACAGACTCCTCTGCCCATGCTTGGTTTTGCATCTCATCCAAGCCTGGCCCTGCTTGCTGGTGGGGTTTTCAGTGCTGGGCCAGTTCTGGACCCTTGCTGCATCCCCTCCAAGCTTTGCCCTGACCATGACTCACCCCCTTGGGAAGCAAGGGCTGGGGTGCAGCTCCACAGAACCCAGATACAGCCAGTTGTCAGCCCAGGAGGGTCTCTTCTACATCAGTTTAGGGATTCCCATGTCTTGGTCTGCAGCTGGAGGGTGTAGGTTGCCGAGGCTGGATTTTATACAGTGTGACTTCTGCTCCTTGAAGGTGAGTCTGCCCTGGGTGATGTGTGCTGGTGACTTGCTTGGTGCTTGTTGTGCACCCCCTTGTTGCAGGGCAAGGAGAAGGTGGGAGATGGAATGGGGCTGGGGAGTCACCATCTTTCTGTGTGACCTTTCTCTCCCCACTGGCACCTTGGGTTTCTCCCCAGGAGGACCAAAGTCCTCCTCCTCCCTCCCAGTCCTCAGCACAGAGTAAGGCAGGATGTGGGGAGCAGTCTGTGCCAGGATGGGGTGAGTTGGGCTCTGGTGAGGAGCAGCACGGGACAACATCTGCTCCTCATGCAGGCAGGGAGTGAGTTTCCATCTCTCTTCCCTGGGTGTTGTGTGTCCCTGTCCACATCCCGAGGGCCTTGGGCTGCTTCTTTGTTCTCTCCTGTCCACTCTGGGGATATCACCTGGCTCTTGTCTGGCAGTAGTTCTAAAATCTCCTGGCCTAAAAGCATCTACCTCCTGATTTGGCCTAAAACCTGGCTCCCTAGCTGCGAAATTAACTGGGTTTGCCATAGCTCCTGTTTCCTCCTTCCCCTGCCGTTGTGCTCCCTGCCCTTCCCCAGCCCTAGAGCTGTGCTGAGTCTGAGGGCAGTGGGTTGGAACTAGGTTAGGTACTTAAATGAGCAGCAGGAGGAGTGACAGTGTGTTGGGTGAGAGGGTGAGGAGTGGGGTGCAGGCTGTTGCTCCCCATTTGTGAACAGGAATCTGCCATCCTGCAGCCAGCCACAGCGTCCTTGGGAGTCCAGAGACAGCACTGTGGCTAAGGGAGGCTGTATGTCTGCTGAGGGGGCAAAGCAAGCTGGGGAAAGGAGAGTTTGTTTTTCAAGCATAGTTTCCATCCCATAAATCACCCAGGGGGTCGGGGGAGCCATGCTCAGAGCCTGGGTTTCCTCCAGGCTTTGCTCCGGGCGGCCTGTGAAGTTTCCCACTCTCCGCTCCTGAACAATGAGTCCCTTTTTTTCCCTTCTCCTCCCTCCCCTCCCTGTGGCCCCGGCCGCTTTCCATGTCTGGGGAGTGGAGCAGCCAGGACTTGCTGAGCTCCTGGGTGTCCCAATGGGCCAGATCCAGCACCCTGTGGTTAGGTGACGTGAAGCCCTGGGGACGGAGCAGGGGAGGGAGTCCCATGCTGCAGATGCGTGATGTGCACTGGTAGCCAGGCTCCATCCATCTGCCGTGTTTAGTGCTTCCCAAATGAAAACTGCAAAGCAAGGCAGGCGTGCACAGCTCGGGGAGCTGGTCCCTGCCTCTCTGAAGTGCTCGGGCCTTGCAGCATTCACTTTGGAATGGGCCAAGGGATGCTCCTGGTGATGCTCCTGCAGTGTTCAGGAGAACCCATATTTCACAAAATGGAAGGAAAAAAAGAAAATATGAGAGTTTGCTTTTTTCCCCCCCAGTATCTTGTGCTCACAACTGCAGGCTTCAGTTTCTTCTTTTTTTTGCTTCCCTTAAAGTGAAGAGCAGGACAAAATATATGGCGTGGCCCTATGCAATGCTGCCCATACCTGCAAGACAACTTCCCAGGGACCCTCTCGCTCCCCCTGTTCTCTCCACGGGTCTTTTTAATGGCCATCTCCCGTGCCGGTGAGCACCTGCAGAAAGGATCGGGAGTTGTGTTTCAAAGCTGCTCTTAGTGGAATTTTCCAGGCCGCCTCTGCGGCTGGAGCCAGCCCCGTTGGCTCGAGTCCCCCGCCTCGCAGCCTGGCCGCCTCTCCCCCCGAGCCGCGATTTTATTGTTGTTGCCATTCACTGGGCTGATTATTTAGAAATGCGCCCAGGCCACCTCCTTGCTGCTGCCCTCGCAGCCCTTGCCCCGGGCCGGGAAGGCTCTGCTGTGTGTGCCGAGCAGTGCAGAGGGGAGGTCAGCGGGTGCGAGGCGTGGGTCCCATGCGGAGCCCCCGGGAGTGAGGGGAAGCAGCTGATGGCTGGTTTTCCTCCGCCAGCCCGTGGGAAAGGAGTTGGTGTTTGAAAAGTGCATTTCCTGGAGCGTGATGCTGGCCTTTCTCCTTTTTCTTTTTTTTCTTTTTTTTTTTTTGTACTTTTTCTCCTTTTTTCTTTTTTTCTTCCCTAATGTGCTGACCAAGGGGAGCATGCGTGCTCAACGATTGTGGGAAAAGTAGAGGGGACAGTGTTGTCACCTCTGGTAGTGGTTGGAGTGTGAGTCCCACGGGGCTCTGAGCTGTGCCCATGGTACTCTGTGGGGTTGCTGTGCACTGAACTCAGCATCATCATCCATGAGCCCAGATTAACCTCTTAACCAGGCAAGGTGGGAAAGAAAGTGTGTTTGGGCACTGTCGGGTGCTGGAAGAGTTGAGCTGCCCTGCCCTGTGCCAACTGTGTGTCCCTGAGCTTTATCCCAGCCAAGAGGATCTCTAGAGCCCAAGAAATCCATTCTCCTGTGATGACTTGGTCACTCTGTTTTTCCCCCCAGCCTGTGGACATTGGTGGCACATACTGCTGGGATCTGGGAAACACATTTGGGGAGAGATGGAGGGGAGATGCTGGATCTCTCCTTTTAGAGAGGCTTTGCACTGGGACAGTGTTTTTTTAGGATTCCCTGCACCATTCCTCTGATGGGTTCTTTCTTCTTTATCCAGTGCTCCCTCTGCCTTGGGGATTCACAAAACCAGGCTTTTTCCACTGCTGTGGTTGAAGCCACATCTGGCTGTGGGTGCAGGGATGCAGGCTGAATACAGCTGGCCTTGTGCTGGCTGATTTGGTCATTTCCCACTATGATGATGTCGGGAGGCCCTGTTGCTTCCCTGCTCTGCAGGGATGGGCTGTCTGGACTAATCTCAGGATGCTCTTGTCCCTGCTGCCGGAGGTTGTTGTCCCTGACAATCTAATGGTGCTTGGGGGGGCTAGTGCAGCATTTCAGCCACTAGCCACAGCCCTGCCTTGCTCTGTCACCTGGTCTGGGGTCACTGTGGTAGGGTATATCTGCTCCAGCTACCCATGCTGGTCTGGGGGTTTGATGCAGGCGAGTGCTGAAGCTGAGACCTCTCAGGTCAGGCCTTGAAGCATCTCCTGCTGGTCCCCATCTCAGCCGGCAGCTCCTCACCCCTCTGCCACGCTGTGCTTGCCCTGCAGGGGTGCAGTCCCGGGAGAAGCCTCTGGAGGAGAGCGCCATTCCTGCCCGCAAGCGGACTCCCAGCGACAGCCACTATGAGAAGAGCTCACCAGAGCCCAGCTCGCCCCGCAGCCCCACCGTCCTGTCACCTGAGGTGGTCAGCACCATCGCAGCCAACCCTGGAGGGAGGCCCAAAGAGGTGGGCTGGAGTAGGGACGACTTGGTCAGCATTCACAGCATCCACAGAGCTGGGGATCCGTGATGGTTGTTGTGGTGGTGGTGAGGGTGGTAGTTAGGAGGGAGGAGGTGAAACCCTTCCCTTTGCCCCCTCTGCCCTCTCCTTGGGGTGTCCTAGAGGTTTTTGCCCATCACAGGGATGGGACTGACTCTTTCTCCTGCTCTCCCCAGCCTCACCTCCACAGCTACAAGGAAGCCTTCGAGGAGATGGAGGGTGCCTCCCCCACCAGCCCACCCTCCAGCGGTGGTGAGATTTCTCCCCCCACCCCAGCCTTCCCTGTGTCACCACAAACCCCTTACTCCAACACCTGTAAGTGCCATGCCTCCGGGAGGCACAGGGGCTCGGTGGGTGGCTCTGGGCAAGCCAGAAATTTGCCAAGGGTCAGACAGCTCCAGGTTCCAGACACCCACTGCCATGTTAACCACTCCTCCTCTCCATCCTCCTTTCTCCTCCACATCCTGCCACTCCATGCTGCTGTCAGCATCCCACTTACTTCAGCATCACATGCTTGGCACCCTCATCTTGGCTTTTTCCCACCCTCCACTCACTGGGGTGTTATTTTGATGGGATCCCAAGGTGGGATGAGGGGAGAGGCATGCTATGACCCCATCCCATCCTGCATCTCCTCATTTTTCCTACTGGCATGGCATGAAAAGAAGCAAAACTGCAGTGGGAGGGAGGCAGGAGGCACTGAAGATCAGGAGGGCAGACTCACACCATGTCACTTCTTGCTCTTGGTTTCAAAGGCAGGAGGGGCAGAAGGCTGGGATGCATGCTCTCTGCATGCAGCTTGTCTCCTCTCCTCTGTTCTGACTTACCCTGTCTCAGTCGTGGTGGGTTTGTGTGGACTGGGTTTGTGTGACCAGCTTGAGCAACGAGCCCTGAGGAGCAGCCACACGTCAGCACAGCACGGCTGGGGCCAGAGCAGTGCAATGGAGCAGCCAGTCAACTGGGAAACCCATTAAAAAGATGACAGCCCCCCCATCCCCTCTAAAACACCTCTGTAGGCTGAAGGCTGAGGGATGCTCTAGGGCTGGGGATGCCTGGGCTGAGCACAGCCCCTTCTGATGCCATGCCCTGGTTGCAGTGAAGCCACCTGCCTCCCACAGCTCAGCCTATGGGGCTTGGAAAACTTAACAGTTTTCTTCTGTACTGTTGCTCTTCCTTCCCTGCAATCCTCTGATATTTGAGCCCTGTCTCTTGGGAGGAGATGAGTGTGGGAGCATTGCCGGGGTGCTTGGCAGCTCGGAAATGGCCCTGTTGTTCCTGGGGACTGAGAGCTCGGCCCTGGGGCAGCAGCAGCTCCTTTGGCAGTGGGTCAGTGGCTTTGGGAGATGAGTCACTTGCAGAGGTGACGGGAACAGCCTGGCTGGGGTCGTGGCCCTGAGACAGTGCTGCTTATCCAGCACCAGCCAGGGAAGCCTGAGAAGCTTGAAGTTGCAGCTTTCAGGCTTTGCCAAAGTGGCCCTGAGGGATACAGGAGCAATTCCCCTCTGTTGGGAGATGGTGGTCCTGGGAGAATTCCTGGCCCTGTGAGGACCCTGCTGCTCATCAGCCAGCTGAGGTGTGAGCTGACATTGTGACTTGGGATCAGCTGGATTTCAGGGAATCAGACACCCACTGGGGAAGGTGCTGCTGTCTTAGTTTCCCAGGAACTTGGCTGCTCAGCTGCTCCAGCCCCAGGCTGCTGGGTGGACCTGGCTTCAGGGCAAGGGTCTGGCTTTCCTCTGGACCTCCCACCATCCACTGCCTCCCAGCCTTGCCACAGGCCCCGTGCCTGTGCCACCAGGCAGACATTCAGACACTGCTGGAGGCTCGTGCCCTTTGGTCTCTCTTGCTGAAGATGATGCCCTGAGGTTTCCCCTGATATGGGAAAATACATCATCAGGGAGTGGGGCAAACCCAGTGGGTAGGAGGGGAGAGGAGGTGCACTCTGCTTGGGGCAGTCTGCCCTGCCCTATGAAACCCCACTGCCATCCATACCATAGCCATACACACAGTTCCTCCTGGTGTGTATGTCTGGGCACAGGGGTGCAGAACTCACATGTGCATTGCCAGCCCTCTGTGTGAACATGCTCATCCACCCATTGAGCTGGTCTGGAGGGCAGGGGAGGGGGGCAGGGATTTTTTGGCAGTCCTTCTGTCCCTTTTGTGGGGGTGATGAGCTGCTCTGGGACAGCTGGATTCCAGCTCAGCCAGATGTGGGGGTTGGGAGAAAGGAGTTCAGGTGTGGGAGAGCTGGGTTGGGATGGCTGTTCACATAGGGGAAATGAAAGGGGCTTCATGTCTTTATGGTGGGACTTCATGGGGATGGTGCTGGGAGATGGGGTCTGGGCCTGTCCTGATGGGAGCTGCCCCCTTTCTCCATCCTGCCAGCTTTGCAATGGGGCAGGGGGCTTGTTCCCAGTCACCTCCCGCCCCGTGTCCTCCCAAATGAAGAGGGGGATCAGTATCCTTCTGCAGGGTGTTGCTTCACACGAGGGCATCTCGTGTTCTCAGCAGCCCTTCCTTGCAGCCAGTGGGTGGGATGGGCTACGGGGTTCTGAACCTGTGGGCAGCTCCAGCCTTGCTGAGGCGTCACCTCCCAGCCCTGCACTAACATTTTGTGTCCCCAACAGTGCGTTCTCCCCCTGGCCTGGCCAAGACCCCGCTCTCAGCCCTGGGGCTGAAGCCCCACAACCCGGCTGAGATCCTGCTGCATCCAGTGGGAGGTGAGTGTGGCAGGAGTGGGGACTGCAGGCAGATCTTTCTGTGGGGGCATCTGTGAGGACACCCTGGAAGGGCCCCTGGTTTGGGGAAGGCACTTCCACCTCCCTTTTGGGGCCAGGTGGCTGTGGGGGTCCTTGTTGCCTTTTGTGGGGCCTCTGGGACTGTGTAAGTGTGGGGGATGCTGGTCTGCTCTGGGGGGCTCTGCACAGTAGGGTCTTCAGCAGTAAAGGCTAGTGGATAACCCTGTGGCCCTGTTTCCTGCCCAGCCCCATATTCTTCCCTCTCCCACCCCCTACATTCCTTCTCCTCCCTAGGACAGCTGGAGACAGTTTGCTCTCTGGGAGCTGAGCCTGTCAGCCAGAACAATATCCAGAGCTCTTTGCATCCTGGACAGCAGTCTTTTAAGTGCAAAGGCCCTGCTGACCTGGGGACGTGTCCTGGAGTAGCCTGCCAAGCCAGACCATACTGCTCCCCAGCACCCAGGGCCCCTTCTTCAGCCAGTTCAGGGCTGACTGTGACCTCCTCAAACCCATCTAAGCCTGGGGGCCACAGGTTGATTGAGCTCACACTGCAAGACCCTTATCCCTTTGCTCTCAAGGGTGAGCTGATGCTTTTTTGGTGCTTGCTGGGCTTTTTGGAGCAGCACTTTGGTTACTCTCTTCTGCACTGTCCCCTCTTTCCCATCTGAAGCCACCCTCCTAGGTTCTGGACATCATTTCTGGGATGTTGATGTGATGTGAGGGTGTCTGAGGCTGGGTTTTAGTTTGGAGCACTTCCTGTGTTGGGAGGTGTGGGGCTCTCCTTTGTGCTCTGTGTGCCCCTGCCTGAGCAAGGCAGAGCTGCTTAACTCTGATTTCTCTTTCTGTCTCGCACCTCCCTTCCTCCTCTTCCCACTCCCATCACTCCCCTGCCCCTCCATCTCTCAGAGCTAGAAGGGGAAGCGGGCGGTGACTCTGAAGAAGGTAAGAAAGGCTTTTCTTTCTCTGTATGTCTCTGTCTCTCTTCCTCATGCAACCTCCCTGTTGGCACTGTCACTCAGAGCAGGCCCAGGTGTCTGTTCCAGCAGCCTTCCCTTGCGCTGTCCCTCAGGGATGTAGGAGCCTGAGTCTTGCCTGCTGCTCCCTTTAGAGGAGGGGCACAGCATGCCTTGTGTCATGGTAGGACTTCTCAGTGTCCAAGCTGGACCTGAAGGTCTCTCACCCTGTCTGTGTGGCAGTCATCTGTGGGGACTGAGAGCTCTTTGTCAGTGAGTCTCATCCTTACTGGTGGCACGCTGGGGATGCTGGCACGCTACAGCCAGCTTTGGATGAGCCTGGCGGGGATCTGGGAGCAACAGCCCCAGTTTTAGTCTCCTTCCCTCCCCTTTTGGCTTTGCTGTTGCCATTCAGAGTGAAAATAAACCAAAGTGCAGCACAAAAGGTCAGCAGGCGCAGAGGCCACCAGTGTGTTGCCAGCAGAGCCGGCTGGGCAGTGGTGCAGCACCAGCAGCTGGTGCACATCTTCTGCCCAGGCAACTGCCCAGATTCCCCCCACCTCTCCTGTCTGTGGGTTGTGCCCCTTTGTGGATGCCAAGCATGGGGCTGAGCTGGGACATCGGTTCAGTGTGGCTGTGCTGACGGTGCAGGCACTGTGGGCTCTGGGGTGGCACAGCTCGTGTGGGGACAGAGGCTTTGGGAGTTCCTTGGCATGCTGCCTGCTAGGTAACGGTTGTTGGGTGGTTTTGCTTCCTCCTTTAATGATTTTTTGCTCCCTCAGAGCTGGGATGAGGAACTGTATGTTCAGGATGGGTTTTGGGGAAAGAGTGTCTCTTCTGGGTGGGTGTGGTGCTTCCTCTAGCCCTAGCAGCCATCAGCATTTCTCCTTGGAAATTTCTCAAAATGCACACAACAAAACCTGAACACTGTGTAATAGTGGAAAAAGTGTTTGCTTGAAAAAAATGTTCTACTTTCAGAACTGATTTTTCAATTATGGCTTTTTGGATACATTAAAGGAAGCAAAGCTGGGATAAAACCAGGCTTTTGCCCCATAAGTTCTCCCAAGCTTTACCATTTCTGTGCAGCTTTAAGCCTCCAAAGACTCAAACATTGCCTCTCCTCTCCTTCCCACTAAACCCTCAGGAGCTCAAGCTGTCCTGCATCTCTGTCCCCTTGCATGATGACCCCCAAGCGAGGATGTCCAGTGACCCTGCACTGCCCAGGCTGAGCGGCCACCATGGGTCTCTTGCCCTGCTTCATCCTTTGTAAAATGATATTTTTGGGCATTGAATCTCCAGTTCTGAGAAGGGACTGGTGTTTGGGCTTACTGCTGGCTTAGAACCCTCAGCACTTAGCCACACATTCCAGGAGCCACACTCCAGGAGGGGCAGTCCCTGCCCCTCTGTGCTCTGCCTAGCAGATCCCAGCTGGAATGGCTGCCCTGTGTATGGGGTTGGAAGATGCTTTGGCCGTGTGGGAGCTCAGGATGTGGCTGTCAGCTCTGAGGAGGCTTTAAAACAGCCTGACACAGATGCAGCTCTGGGGATTTCTGGCCAGTGTGCAGCCCTGCTTGGATTTGGGATTCCCAAACAAATGCCCGTCTCCTTGGTGACTCAGAGCTTCTCTATTTTCCCACCCATTTTCCCATCTCCAGGGTCCCTTCCAAGAAAACACAAGGAGGCAAGATCAGATTTTTCCACCTAAAAAAATCCTGCCTGAAATTTCCTAACTTTTCTTTTCTTCTGTCCTGTATTGAATCAGTGTACCAGAACCTGTGCCCATGGCCACACACCTCACTGTGGCACAGCCCCCAAGCCCCCTGCTCCTGCCTTTTTAGGAGGGGCTGGCATTTTCACAGCCCTATGGTCTTAACCTCTTGCAGGCTGACTCATATGTACTGTCTGGCTAATTTTAGTCTCGGCTGGGGAGCTGGGAAGGGGAAAAGTGAGTAGCTGTGAAATTAATTTAATTACCTAAGCTGCAATGGATTTCTTGCAGCTGCCCTGGGTAGTGCCTCATCCCTGCCACTCGGGATGTCCTGCCTTAGATGCTGGTACCCAGCCTGTGTAGAGGTCCATCCTCTGGTTTTGGCTCACATCTTTCCTAGGGTTGTTGGCCAGGGACATCAGCCCAAGGGAGGGACTCCTCCTCCCCTTTCCACAGACAGATGGGGCACAGAGATGCTGTGGGGGAAGGAGTGGGACCTATGACAGTCTTTTTCCTTGCATGTCTCTGCTCCAGCTCGGAACGTGGAGCTGTGCATTGGCGTTGCTGACTGTGAGCAGGCCAGCTTGCCAGCAGGCTGAGCCAGAGCCCAGCTGTTATGACTAATAATAACAATAATAATGTTTGTAATGCTAATTACTACTGCAGAGCTGCTTTGGGCATGGCCAGCCTGGAGCCAGGGACCGGCAAGGCTGCCTGGCCCATAGGATTTGATGCCAGTGGATCTTGTGCAGGGCAGGCTGAGGTGTGACATGGCTGCGGGGGAATGGGACTGAAGCTGCAGCCCCTTCCTCTGGTGCAGCTTTTGGTGGGGGCTGTCATAGGGATGGGGTCTGGCCTGGGTGGAACAGGAGGTAGGGGCAAGGTGTGAGAGAGGACTGGGTCTGGTGTCTGCCATGGCTACTAACGGCCAGCCCAGCTCGCTGCTCCTGGCACGGGACAGCTTGGCGGCTCTAAAGGAAAATCGCTGTTCTTGGTCGTGCTCGTGGGCTCCGGTTTCAAACTGGGTTGGGAGTGAAAGTGTTGGATGCTGCAGTGGAAATAGCTGGAGTTGCCCTCTGGTCTGCTGCTGGAGATGGCTGGCAGAGGTGGGCCGCAGAGGGCAGGGACCACAGGGCCTTGTCATCAGTCCTGTGTGAGTCAGCGCAGGCTGGGCAGTCACTGGCTCTATTTTTAGGGGCTGTAGATGAAGAGGGAGCTGGACGTGTTCTCTGTGGCATCCTGGGTGGGAGGGACGCTGACTCAGAGGGGGTGAAGGGGCTGTGGCAGGCGAAGGAATCGTGGCTGGAGGAGGTCAGCTCAAGCACTGGCGTGAAACGTGGGTTCTGGGAAGGGTGTGGGCCCCTTCCCTTGCATGCTGTAGGCTCATCTCTTTTCACTTCTCTCTTGCTGCAGAGCCCAGGAGCTATGTTGAGTCGGTGGCCCGCACGGCCACAACGGGCAGGGGAGGGACACTGCCCGCTGCCCAGCCCGCTGCCCAGCCCGGAGGCCCAGAGGTGCCCACCAGGAATGGCACTTTCTCCAACTCCTTCATGGCCCCCAGCCCTGTCTCCACCAGCAGCCCTATTCACAGCATGGATGGGTAAGGCAGTGGGAGCAGGTCCCAGGGACTGGTGGGGCTGGGGCTGAACCCTGCATGGTGCACAGGCTTAGAATCACAGTCACAGAGTCACAGAATCATTAGGGTTGGAAAAGACATCCAAAATCATCACAGAGTCCAGCCTTTGACTGAATATCACCAAGCCAACTAAATCAGAGCACTAAGTGCCATGTTCAGTTGTTTCTTGAACATCTCCAGGGATGATGCTTGTTCCTACATGGAAACTGCCTTTGCAAAATCCACATCTCTCCATGCGGGGTTTGGGTATCCCAGCCACCTGTACACTTTGGTGCCCTGAGAACAGAAATCTGGGTGACTGCTGGTTAATTGATGGTTACTGGACCCCAGAAATCTTTCAGTGGGAACCTGGCCCCTGGAGTGGGAGGAGGGATGGGTTATGCAATCCCCTAGCCCTGGGTAAGGCTGAGCATTAGTCCTCTGGGATGAGATGGAGCCATTGTCCCTGTCCCCTGTCCACCCTGCCCCTGAGGTGTTCTGCAACCACACAAGCTGGCAGGGCAGAATAAATCAGGTGTTTGCTGGGAGCAGAGCTGGAAAAAGGCTCTGTTGCTCAGAGAGTCATATTTGGAGATGGAACTGGGATTCAAGGTGCAGTTAAAGCTGCCTCTAGTTGCTTCCATGAAGCTGGCTGGACCCATCCCATGATTGCCTCTGAACAAGCAAGTAGCTGACTGGCTCTGTGCCTCAGTTTCCCTGTGTGCCACATGCAGGAAGGTGCCAGTATCAGTCAGCAGCAGGAATGAGCGGTGGAGCTGAATCCTGCCTTTCTTCATCTCTCCCTAGGGCCTCCCTGCGCAGCTACCCGTCAGAAGGCAGCCCCCATGGCACGGTTACACCTCCCCATGCCTCAGCTGAGCCCTTGTACCGCTCGCCCCTTGGCTCACAGATGCCCTCTGCTCACAGCAGCTACCAAAACTCGTCTCCATCTTCATTTGCAATGGTCCAAGGAGGGGTCCCGGGCTCGGCATACAGCAGCCCCGACTACCCTGATGGCCGAGCTGGCCTCCAGCCAGAACCCCAAGCTCGGCCACAGCCACAGGTCAACGTGGTGGGGGTCCACACGCTGCCAGGGAGCCCCCGCAGCCTGCACCGGACAGTGGCTACGAATACACCGCCCAGCCCCGGCTTCGGGCGAAGAGCCATCAACCCCAGCATGAGTGGCGCTCCTGGCAGCCCCGGGCTGGGCAGGCATGCTGTGGTGGCCCATGGCAACCTGGTGGCCCCACCAGGGAGCCCCAGCCTGTCCAGGCACCAAGCAGCGGCGGCCACATCCCCTGGCAGCCCCCTGTATGGCTACTCCAGCCCAGAGGAAAGGCACCTGACGCTGTCTCGGCAGAGCAGCTCCTCTGGCTACCAGCCTCCCTCCACGCCGTCCTTCCCCGTGTCCCCAGCGTACTACCCCGGCACGAGCACGCCGCACTCCTCCTCCCCGGACTCGGCCGCCTACCGCCAGGGCAGCCCCACCTCGCAGCCTGCTCTGCCTGAGAAGCGGCGGATGTCAGCTGGGGACCGCTCCAACAGCCTCCCCAACTATGCCACTGTCAACGGCAAGGTGTCCTCGCCCCTCTCCAGTGGCATGTCCAGCCCCAGCGGTGGGAGCACCGTCGCCTTCTCCCACACTCTGCCGGACTTCTCCAAGTTCTCCATGCCAGGTAAGGGATGCTCTTGGAGGTCCCCGGGTCCCCCTGCCCTACTCAGGGCTCTCCCCTCCTCCTCCTCGCTGGCTGTCAGGAAAGGGATTGCAGCCATGTCCTGATTTACCCCTCCTGTCCATCTGCAAACCAAAGGCACCGCTGGGGCTGGGGCCATTTCCTGTGCTTTCTGACAAATCCAAACAGGAAAAACACTGACTAGCATCTCTGGCATAAACAGCTTCCAGAGATGTGTATGAGGAGATCAAAGCTCCTGGAGGCGATTTTTCTCTGCCGTGGGGATGCACTGACCTCTTGGCCCCATTCCCAGAGGGCTTTACCCTGCTGCAGTGCTGCCTCCTCATTTCCAATGGTGCTGTGCCCCAGGTGCCATCCTGCCTGGTACACTTTTGCCAGCTCTGGTTACAGACACCTTGGTGACGTCAAGATTGGGATGATAGGAGCAGGGGAATAAAGCTGTGGGGCAGTGGTGGCTCCGGCTGCTGGGCCAGTTTCTCTGCTGAGCAGGCAGCCCTTTGTGGGCACTCTGGCACTCGTCCTGGCCCTGTGACTCCCATGGCCAAGGACCTTTCCCAGCGGGGAAGCATAAGCAATTAAAACCCGTAACAATTAACAAGCAGCTTGGAGAGGGGAGTGAGCTCCCTGCCTCTTCGAAGGTGACCAGATTGCTGAGGGCTGATAACATGTCTCCAGCAGAGATGCTATCCAATCTTCCTGGTTGTTTGCCTGGTTGTTTTTGGAAAGCAGGTGGTTGTAAATGTTGCCGGAGTAAATGACAGCTTCACAGCCAGAGGACCAGCTCCCATTGGTGCTGTGCCTCTGGTGGACACTGAACAAGGCACAGTCAGGCTGGGGCTGCTTTGCCTAGGGTAGATTGACCTGTCCAGTTCCTCTTCACAAAGAGCAAAGGGAAGAAATTTATTTTTATGAAGTGTGATCCAAATCTTGAACATTAGAGAGCAGTGAAGGTCCTCTGAAGTCTTTCTGGCACCTCCAGACATACCTCTTTCCTCCAACAGTTTTTATTTCACCTGGCCAGCTTCTTTTAAATGAAGAATTCCCATTTCATCTCTGGCTGTGTGCCATAGGGGCTCATCTGACACACAGCCGTTGCAGGCCCCTTGAGCTTGGATTTAGCTTTAGATGCCCAGCAGCCCCATAAGCTCCAGGCAGTGATCAGCCTGTCTGGGTATGGGGAACTGGGCTGAGGTTAGTGCGATGTGCTGGATCTGAAAGGAGGTGGATGTACTAATGCTTTGGCTGGATGCTGAGTTTCAGATATGGCATCTTTTAACTTTTTTGTTGTCTTTTCTTCCCTTTCCTGCAGACATCAGTCCTGAGACTCGTGCCAATGTCAAGTTTGTGCAGGATACTTCCAAGTACTGGTACAAACCAGATATCTCCAGGGAGCAGGGTAAGTAGATGACGCAGGGGTGGTTGTTGGGATGTGTCTGGGATCACAGGGATTACCAAGGATTTCCTTTATGGATTGGGTTGAGAGTGAAGGTGAATAATGACTGCTCAGGCTGCTGCAGATGCGGGGTTGAAGCCCCATTCACCTGCAGGTTTGTGTGACTTGGGCTCTTCAAACCTTCCTCTTGGTAGAAGAGCTCCAGTCCCTGCAGTGTGCAGTGGATCTATGTTTGCAGTTCAGGGTGCACAACACCTGGATCTTGAGTTTATAGTGCTCAGAGGTATCTTGGAAACATGGCTAAAATGAGTGGGGAGAGCAGGGAGGCGGCAGGATGCCTTCAGGGGCATGGTCCCAGCATTTGCGCCTTGGTTCCTGCTTGCTCTCCAGTGCTTGGTTGCTCAGAGATAGGCAGGGTGGGAACTGGAGATGCCCACACAAGGGCAGTGGAGGTGGGGGGAGATGAGCCTGAGCCTGGCAATCCACTGAGATGTGCAGGAGGAGCAGTAACATTGTGGTGCCTGGCTATGAGACGTGGAGCTGGGGCACCCTGTCCCAGCCCACACCTGCTGGTGTCTTCAGGGTGTGCTGGCTCCCAGTGTGCCTCTCTGAGCTCTGCCATTCTCTCCTGCAGCCATTGCCCTGCTGAAGGACAGGGAGCCGGGGGCTTTCATCATCCGAGACAGCCACTCCTTCCGGGGAGCCTATGGCCTCGCCATGAAAGTTGCTTCTCCGCCTCCCACGGTCATGCAGCAGAACAAGAAAGGTATTGTGTGTCCTTCTTCTTCCCACGCTGAGATGCTTTCCATCGTTCAGCCAGGGCGAGCAGGCAGCTGGGGCTGCTGAGCCAGTCGTGCCCTTGGGTATGTGCTGATGTGGCAGGATCCCTGCCTCCCAGGGCACAGGGAAGCACCAGACATCTCTGCCCTGAGCTGTGGAGGGCTCAGGAGCACCTACATCTTGGACTTCAGTATAATGAAATGGGTACAGCCTCTCCAGCCCACCAGCACTGTGGAGGAGCTTGGCTTGGGGTTGACTATGTGCAAAGGGACAGATTTGAGGAGGGTGTGTGTTGTGTTAGGGATCTGTCTCTTGGGCTGGAGCACTGGTTCTTTAATGGTACTGCATAGTAATAGGAGGAGGGTGGCTCTGGTGTGAGAACATCTCATTTCTTCCCAGGAGACTTGACCAATGAGCTGGTGAGACACTTCCTCATTGAGACTAGTTCACGAGGTGTGAAACTAAAAGGATGTCCCAACGAGCCTAATTTTGGTAAGTGCCCCCAGCGTGCTTTCCACGTGTGGGGTTGGGTTGGGCCTTTGGCATACTGTCAAAGCAGAACTGTCTGGGAGAACCTGTTATTGCCTCTTGTCCTCATGCAACTGAATCCTGTGGGCATTTGGAGCCTCTGTGTTCATGCACACTCATGAGAGCACACAAACATGCCTGTATGCATAGGTACCTACCTTTCTACGCACACATGTAGGACAGCTGATGCTTCTGGGAGGCTGGAGAGCAGGGGCTCCCCTTGTTCCATTTATTCAATGACTAATGTTGTCTGAGGAGCTGCATGAAGAGCTTTCATGAGCTGTCTGTGGAAGGCTACCTGGTGGTTTCAGTGAGAGGAATTGCCACATGTGGGATTAGAACCATTAGTGAAGAAACCCACCTAAAAGCCTGTTTCCATCCACCCAGAGCAATGGTGACCTAATCAGGGGAAGCTGGAGTTCCTTATTCCTTTCCTTGGTTAATGGTTATCGTACTTTGGATTGTGTGGTTCCATAGCTCAATGATTTTGTGAAAGGATCATTGTGTTAACCCAGCAGGTGCAAACAATTCTTCATCTGGCAACACCAGCCCTGTGCTGACCATCTTCCCTCTCTCCCCAGGCTGTCTCTCAGCGCTGGTGTACCAGCACTCCATCACACCCTTGGCCCTGCCCTGCAAGCTGGTCATTCCTGACCGAGGTAAGAGCTAGGACCAGAAGGCATTGCATCTGTCCTCACGGCCTGCAGGGAGGGGTAGGTTTGCAAGCAGGAAGCACCAGTAACCATTCCATATCTTCTAGATCCCATGGAGGAAAAGAAAGACTCTGCGTCAGCCACCAACTCAGCCACGGACCTCCTCAAACAGGGTGCAGGTGAGTTGAGGGGGGTGAGTTGAGAGGGGTTGTTGTGGGGTGAACTTGGCTTGGAGTACTGCTTGACTCCATGTCTGCTGTCTCCCTTTCCAGCCTGCAACGTCCTCTTCATCAACTCAGTGGAGATGGAGTCTCTGACGGGCCCCCAGGCCATCTCCAAGGCTGTTGCTGAGACGCTGGTGGCTGACCCCACGCCCACAGCTACCATTGTTCACTTCAAAGTCTCCGCACAAGGCATCACCTTAACGGACAACCAGAGGAAGTAAGAGCCTGCATGGCCACATCTCTGGCCAAAAGCCAGTGTTGGCCTGTGATTCAGGAAGTGTGTTGGTGAAGGATGTCCCTGGGATGGCATCAACCTGGTCATGGACATGGCTGGGCTTTGTCCTTGACTCTTGGAACATTCTATGGGAGACCTATGGCAATGTCCCCTGGGCTGGTAGAGCTGGGTTGTAGTGGGACAGTGGTGGAGCTTCCCTGGCCCTGATATTCCCCGCTTTGTGTTTCAGATTGTTCTTCCGAAGACACTACCCCCTCAATACCGTCACCTTCTGTGACTTGGACCCCCAGGAACGAAAGTGAGTGCCCTAACCTGAGGGGGAGTGCATGATCCCCAGCCCTTTCACTCCTCTAGCCTCCTGGGATGCTTGGAGCAGGGTCTTTGCTTGCTCTCTCCTCTGCTCTTGCAAAGAGCAGGAATGCAAGGTCCCCTTGGATAGTGTGGTCCAGTGCTGGCTTCTTCTGGTGGCTTTTTGGTGTCTCCAAGCACCTTTGTGCTGAGGGAGAGGTGCATCATTTTTCCATAAAGCCAAGCCTGTGCAAAGCCAGGCTGGCCTGGTTTTGCACAATGTCAATGTGGTGGCCCCCATCATGGCCCTGTCCCTCTGTGGGGTGCAGGAGGGACCATCTCTCACACCATCTCTTCTCTTTGCAGGTGGACTAAAACTGATGGCAGTGGCCCAGCCAAGTAAGTACCTGCTATGCTTCCCAGCAGGTTCCTCCCAGTGCTGTTGAGGTGGCTTCTGCCTGTGTTTGGGCATTGGCTGGGAGATGCCCTGTGAAGGGCATCCTGATCCTGGCTGTGTTTGAGGTGGGCTCAGCTCCTCATCGCAGGAGTGTTTCACCCAAACATGAGATCTTAGTCTTGGGGACTCTGGATGCATCTTTTGGCCCCAAATTCCTGGTCAGAGCAGGCATGGCTCTTGCTGAACGGACCAAACTGGAAACTTTCCCCAACATTGGGAGAGTAGGGGCATCATTGGGAACCAGCTTATGGAGCAGAGCTGGGGCTATGCTGATGGTATGTGAGCTACTGGTCATCTCTTCCCTTTCTTCCTGTCCTGACCCATGGGAGCACAGAGCTGTTGGCTGAGCCCATTTGCAGGGGCCAGCTCCCACTAATTTTAGCCATTGTGTGAGCAAAGGGGTTTTTATTAGGATGTCCAGCTGCTGGGATATTTCCCCTCCCCAATTAGAAATGCCGTAGCCTGGGCCTGTCTCACATTCTGTTCCCCCTGTATTTATAACTTGAGTTTGGACATTCTAATTAAAAAAAAATAAGGGACATTTTATTCATCAGGAGAGAGACAGACAGAAATAACCAGATGGTCTCATTCAGCTTCCTGTGTCCTTGCATGGCCTTCATTTCTTAGAGGGTCTGCCCCAATGGCCAGTGCATCTCACCTCTGGCTTCAAGAGGCCAAACCAAGGCAATGCTGTGATCATCTGGAAGGTCCCTTCTTTGGGATGGATTTGGGAAGGGCGGCAGAGATGTTCAGAGCAAGGGCGGTTGGGTCAAGAAATGATTGAAACTTGGCCTTCAAGGAAACTGCAGCAAAGCAAAGAGGAGATGGGCCTTTATGCAGGCTGGTTTGGGATGTATCCCTCTGTGTTGTGAGAGATGGATGTTGAAGAGGGGAAGTGGGACAGAACCATGTTGGAAGAGGGTGGTGGTAATCTGTGCAGCAGCAATATTGAGGCTCTTGCCTTCTCCCCACACAGGCTCTTCGGCTTTGTGGCCAGGAAGCAAGGGAGCACCACAGACAACATCTGTCACCTCTTTGCTGAGCTGGACCCAGACCAGCCAGCTGCAGCCATCGTCAACTTTGTCTCCAGGGTCATGCTTGGCTCCGGCCAGAAGAGATGAGCTGGCACTTGCGGGTGATTCTTGAATTTTGGAGAAGGACTTGGAGCTGATCCGAGAAGGAGTGTGAGGAAGTGCATTGTGGGAGAGGGAAGTGAATTGGGGGGGGGGAAGGGTTGGAATTTTGGAGGAAAACAGCAAACAACAAAAAAACACCAACAAAACCCCTAAAAACTCAACACAAGCCAAACACACACGTAGAGGAACCAAAGCCACGCACCTACGAAAGACAGCCACAAAGCCACGCCAGACAGGATGCATGTCCCATTGCAGGGAAGGTGACCAAAGCAAAGGTGGCAGTGAGGGGTGTGTTTCCAGCTTTCAGCATCATGGCCTCAAGTGGTGACATCCATTTGGGACTGAATGTGGGACCATGACTGGTGTTTTCCATCTGGAAAAAAAGAGGCAACTGTCAAAACCCGTGGAAGAAGCTTCATCCCAGCAGCTCCATCTGCTGTGTTTTTGAACTGACCCGTAGGAGACAATGGCATGCACTGGGTCTATGGGACACCAGAGGAGATGCTCTCAGAAACCTTCCCTTGTCCAGCTGCAGAGGAGGGTCCTCACTGGTCCCTGGCTTCCCCTAAAACCTGCTCACGACCTGGTGACTTGCTGGGGGCGTGGGGAGATTGGTCCTGAACCTTCCAGTCCCTGGGGAGTTTGGCCATGGGCTGACCTTTGCTGACCCAGAGCCCAGCACCAGTCACAGGTGAGACGCTGTGAGTCCACCCGGAGAGGGGGGTCACGCTGTTTCTCCACTTCCCCAGGGGTTCTTGTGCCCCCTAGCCTGTGATGAGGTGTAGGGGTTCCTGCCACCCAGCGCCTGGGAAAGGTGGATACTCCCCAGGAAGTATCTGGAGGATGCAGAAAGTCGCCTCCTCTCCCATCTTCCCCTTTTCCCTCCCGTCACTAGTCCTCTTTGACAGTTTTCTCCTGCGGCCTGTCACATTCTCTTAACGCAAAAAAAGCAAAACAGAAAGGAAAGGAATAGTTGTAATAATAATAATGATTATAATAATAGCGGATGCTGGCACAGGTGGGTTTCCTGTGCAAAGCAGCAGACCCGTGGCTACCCCTATCTAGCTCCTCGGAGACACGCAAGCGGTTTTTAAATTGCATGGACATTCAAGTTGCACGAAAGGCAAACGACTACAAGTAACTCAGGCGCTTTTTTTCTCCTTTTGTTTTGGAGGCCACGTTAAAAAAAAAAAAAACAAAGAAAAAGAAGGAAGAAAATTTAAAAAAAAAAATAAAAAAGAAAGAGCCTGCAGTGGCTGGGCAGCTTTGGCTCAGTGGGGAGGTAACAGGTCCTCTGAGAGCCGCCCTGGTTGATGCATGTGTACCCCCTAAACCATCTGGTTCAAGGCTTGTGCCCCTGAAATGCACCATAGTTTTGCAGTGATTTCAGTGCTGTTGGCTTTTTCCTTAGCTTTGGTAGGTGAGGAGGGCAAGTTGGTTGGAGAGAGGGGCAGAGGGTCTCTGTGCCACTGCAGGGGGAGAGGTCATGGTGGGGGTGCAGCAGGTGGAGGTCCCAGCCCTATGGTGCTGGGGAGGGGGCAGAGGATGTTTCGGTCACATGTGCAGGTTTAGGGCAGGGGGAATGGTCCAGTTGGAGCTGCAGGGTCATTGCTGAGCCCTCTGCTGCAAATATTCCCCCTGAAATTTTTTTTAGGCAAAGTTTTCAGTGCAAAGTGGCCCAGATAGTCTTTTGGAGACAAAAATTAGACACATAGCACTGCAGTCCCCTGGAGAGCTTGTCTCCCATGGACCACCCTTGCCTTGATAGCTATAATATATATACAAGCTATACTGACAAAATACTGTAAGCTAATGAAATTTTAAGGAGGAAAAAAAAGGTTAAATTTACGCTCCAAAAATATTTATTTTTGCCATATCGCTTTCTGCGCATCGTATCTCCCCCACTATATTCCCCCCCTTCCCCTGCCCTGGGGAAACACCTGCATGTTAAAAGAAAATCCAGAGCAAGGCAAAATCCAGATGGGGGAAGAGGCGGGGGCCCCGGTGTCGGGGTGGCTGCGTGTGACCGGTGGGTGTGTGCGGGGTGTGTGTGTGTGTGTGTGTGTGTGTGCGCGCGGGGGAGTGAGCGGCGTGGGCGGCTGCAGGGCCACAGGCTGTACTGATGTACTGAAGTGTGAAAGGAGGGGTGGCGAGGACTTGGTTGTGAGATGGTGGTGGGACAGGAGGTCCCGGGAGGGGCTTTCCCCCTCCCCGGCTCCCTGGCCGCACAGATGCAGAGATCTTTTAATTTTTGATATTTCCAAAAAGTGATTCCCTCCTTCTGCGAAATTCAAGCGAGACAAGAGACGATCTCACCCGTAATCTCCTCACCCTGCCATTCACCCATCAGAGAAAACACTGTGTTTATAGATATATAAAGATATATTTTTGAAAGCCTCTATTTTTCAGACTTGGTTTTCTCACTGCTAAGAAAAGAGATTATAATAATGTAATTTTATTTTAATCTGCTGCCTTGGAAACTGGTGCTTGGAACTCCTATTTCTCGTCTTCTCCCCATACAAATGAAGCAGGTCTAAGCACCCCAGAGATGTTGCATAGAAGCCAACCCAGCAGATACCTGCCAATAGCATCACACTTGCTTCGGGCCCTGAGCCTCTCCCGGCTTCCCCACTAACCCACTAGCTGAAAATTTAGACTGTATCCAAATCTCAAACACTAACAAAATCATCTGATGATTGTATTATTTTTTTAACACACAGCTAATCACCTTCCAATGATGTAGCCGGGTGTTTATCAGCTCCCTTTAAAGGCACTTTTTTTCCCTTTAGCTCCTTTTTAAAAGAAGGTTTTAAGGTGTAACAACCCTTTCTGTCCCCGGGAGAGACCATCAGCAGCATCTAGCATTGCTCGGGTCCTGGGGCTGGCGGGGACCTAGTGTTGATATTTTTTCCTTATGAAAGGGACAGAAAATACTCTTTGGGTTTTTTTTCCTTTTTTTTTTTTTTAAGTGCAGTCATGCTATTTGAGATTCGAGCTTGCACGAGTTAAGCCCAGCATATGTTTCGTTGTAATCACACTGCCGTTGTCAGCAGCCGGATGGTATCTCTCTCTCGCTCACACACACACACACACACACACACACATACAAACACACACATCTCTCCTTCCTGCACAAAGAACTGCATATATTCTTGCCAAAGATATCCTTAAAAACGCACTTTCCCCCACATATATATAGATAGATATATATTATTTTTTTTGTGTGTGTGTAAATTTATTGTACGTGCCCTTTTTGTGTCAGTTTGTTCTTTGGAGAAGCCCGTCCTGCCTTTGCTGTCGATATTGCTGTCTGTTGGGAAATGCTCCCTGGGGAGGTAATTTGCTGTCTGTCCTGCTCAGTGGCACCTGCAATGAACACAATGTGGGGTTCCCATTCAATGGGGCTGCCTCTGGCTCTGCCCCTGGGAGCTGTTTAGGATGGTGATCCATGTCATCAGTTGGTGGTGGGATGTACCATTGCATGGTGTTCACCAGCCCCTCATCACCGGTGGAGACAGCAGGGCTCATGGTTTTGACAGAGTTTGGGGTTGCTCTGAATGCAACATTTGCTGGCTGCCTCCTGGTCAAATTACACATGGAAAACAAACCAGGTAGGGAGAAAAACCCAACCCAGCCTCTGGGCATTGATTTTTCAGTGGATTCAACCGCCTGAACCAAAGCGCAAAGTAAATCCCCACCCAGCAGGTCGGGCAGGTAAAGAAACCAGTTGCCCCAAAAACCCCAGACAACAGCATCAACAAAAGGCAACCCTTCCCATTGGAGCAGGCAGGATGATCAGACAGCAAAGGAGCCCGCAGGGGCTTGTTTCATTTTGTTCGTTTGTTTTGCAAATTGCGAGGTTGGTTTGGGGTTACTATTTTTTTTTCTTTTCCTTAAAAAGGAAAAAAAAAAAGAAAGAAAAAAGGAAGCAATATGACGTTTTTGTTGGCGGATCCTGTGCCGCCGTGTTATGCGTGGGGTTTTTTTTTGTTGTTGTTGTTGTTGTTGTCTTTGTTACTTTGGGAATGTTACAGATTTATTTGCTAATCAGTGTTAACAAACAGTTTCAAACTTTTAGACTCGCCCATTTCTGTGTATTTATATAGATGGAAAAAAAATACATTATATTTTGTATCTTTATGCCCATAATGTTGTTGTGCGTGTAAGGATGGCTTCGGTCGCACCATGTCCGTGTGTGAATGTCACTCCGCTGTTGTCTTCCCATTGTACAGATGTCGGATTCTTTGCAGTTCATTGTATTGCTTTATAAAGTGGTAAAAACAAACAAAAAAAGAACCAGTTATATAAAATATACTGTTGCTTGGAATGCCAGTTTGGTGTTTGGATTGCTGCAAATGTATCTTGAAATTTAGGGGAGCATAGGAATAAATGCTCCGGCGTTTTTGCACAGGGGAAAAAAAACCCAAACCCATATGAAAAGCTGGTGGGTGCTGTTTTCTCTGGGCTGTCGTTCCCTGTTCCTCGATGGCAGACTGGGGCCCCCGGACAGACGCCGGGCGGTGGGTGTGGGAAGAAGGAGGGGCTGTGCTGCTGCTTGTCAGCCTCCAGCCGCAGCTTGTGTTCACCAGATGCTGGCTAACCAGACAGCCCCCAAACTTCCGACACGGCTCCAGCTCCAGCTCGGGCTTTTGTTTACCAGCAGGGATCTCTCCAGCTTGCCCTGCAGGCACTGGGTTCTCTTCAAGTCCTGTTGCTTTTTCCCAGGTTGCCTTTAGGTGCTGTCTGTCCAGCCTTGGGCAACCCTTTTGGGTCCATCTCCTGCAAGGGAACAGGGGGAGTATGATGCTTGTGTGGGCTTTTTTGCCTTTGAGGTGGCAGTTTGGGCTCTGCTCCTATTAAATCCCACTCCCTGTGCCTTTCAGAGCCATCCTGTTCCCTTGTGCCTGGCAAAACTTCCCCCAGTGTCTCAGGCCAGGCTTTTCCAGCATTTGCAGAGCATTTCCCAGCATCTGTCAGAGCACTCAGCCCCTGGCTCTCTGGCTCCTCTCCTTCCCCTCCTTGCTGAGTTGGTGGCCAAGACCCAGCCCCCTGGATGGATTGAGTTTAATTATACAAGAAATGTCAGCCAGAGCAGCGGCAGTTTCTCTGGCGCCAGCACTGCTGTGGCTCAGAGGCTCGGAGTTTCTCCCGGGGGCCGGCAGCACTAAAAATACCTCCTGCCTTTCTCTAAAATAGCTGCAGGGCGAGGGGCGGATTGCGGGGACTGCTTGAGTGGGGACCCCGTGCTGTGGGGCTTGTGCCGGGAGGCAAAGGCAAGAGAGGTAAAAAAAGAAAGGGGTGGAGATGGAATGGTTTCTCTGAAATAGCCGTGGGGCTGTGGTTGGACACCCAAGCCACCAAGGGCCCTCCAAGCCAGGCTGTACCACGGAACCTTTGAGGTACCTAGCATCTGCCAGCCTTGGCCTCAGTTGTCCCTCATCTACCTGCAGGCAAGACAGGACCTGCAGCCTCCTCGCCCTTTCTGACACTGCAGGGATGGTATTTTCTTTCCAGCTTCTCTTAGTTTGTTTCTTCCCTGATTCCTACTGGAATCAACTCCCCAGGTCCCAGCACCAGCTACTTTCCCATTCCTGCTGTTCCTGGCTAGCTGGGATGGCCACTGCCGAGTATCCCTGGGCAGGGAGGAGAGGCAGTGAGTGCCTGGCAAGGTGGTGCACACAGGCTATTTGTTGTGAGCCATAAACTGCCTCTCATTCCCCCCCGCCTTTTCTGCAGTTAATTCCCCATTTCCTTTCCAAAATTCCTCCGGAACTTCTGGTTTGTGTTTTTCCTCAACATGTTCTTATCTGCCACCCATTTCCCCTCGCCAGCTCTGACAGCACAGGCTTTTGAGAGTCTCTCTCTGTGCAGATTGCTGCTGTACCCGGGCCAGGCTTGTGGTTCTGGTGTGACCATTGGGAAAGGCAGGTGCCACCAGCTTCATGCTGGGAAACCTTGCCCCCGTTACATCTCCCCTTGCCTATCGAGTCCTCACCTTCAGGTTCCTAAATCAGTGTTTTTTCCTCACTTCAGCCCCAGCTCTGGGGATGAAGGGGCCATTCAGGGAGTGTTTCTTATGGGGCTGTGAAAGGTGACAAAGTTTCCCTCTCCTCTCTGCCTGCTGTTTCAAGAGAAGAGGGTGGGTATGCTGTCAGACAGTCAGGAAACCCTGGGTTGAGAAACCATGATGGTGGGTTTGCTCCCCTCTCCCCCCATTATTTTGGGTTGACTAGGCTATAAGCAACCCTCAGATCTGTAGCAAAACTAGGGTCATGGTGGTGGGGATGGAGAGGTTTCATCTTCCTTCACTTCTTTATTCTTTCCCAGGCTTCTCAGCAGTGCTGGGTACCCTCCAGAAGCGTCCTCAAGGGAAACAAGAAAGTATGATACAAAATGGCTTTTCCTGAGTATCATGTCTGGGCAAAGGCCAGGAACCAGACAAATTCCACAGGATAGGAAGGGTGGAGCAGACCTGATGTGGGCAAAAGCCACCCTGGGGCTGGTGTTACCTGTGCTCATGCTATGCCCTTGGGAACAGAAGTGTTTCCCTGTGAGCTGCAAACCCTGCTGTGGTGTCCAGGATGCTGCTGCTGCTGAGCTACTGCTTCCCTGCGTGTCTCAGCCACTGCAATGGGGACACTGAGACCAATTAGAAAGGCAAAGGGCCCCTTGCCCAACTGTCTGGGGTTCCTGTGGCCACACAGACTGGGGCTGAGCAGCACCAGACCAGAATGAGGGCTGCCATCCAAACCAGCAGGGCCTGGAGAAGTCCATCATAAGAAAAGGAAGTAAGAAAAGGCAGCCCAGAAATGACTCTGGGGGCATCATCATCGTCCCAGGAGGATGTTACTGCTCAGAGAAGGGCATCAACATGCAGCCTGTGGTGCAGGAATTACCCACTCTCCGTGGCTGTGGCAGACAGGAAAAGACAACAGAAAGGAATTTGGGTTAAATATGGAAGAAAGAGGGACAATGTGACGCACAGGAATGGTTGATCTGGAGAGGGAGGGAAGACAAAACCCTGGGAGGGAGGGAGGGAGGGAGGGAGGGAGGGAGGGAGGGAGGGAGGGAGGGAGGGAGGGAGGGAGGGAGGGAGGGAGGGAGGGAGGGAGGGAGGGAGGGAGGGAGGGACGAGAGGGGCTGGGCTAGTCTGTCTTCAGAGCAGAGCGATTGGAGAAGGGCGATGGGTAGGACTGGGCTGTTCTTCTGCTTTGTGAGGTTCTGGCTCCATCTACAGGGATGTGTCTCCAAGTGATGGAGCCTTGGACTGCTGCATGCCCAAAGCCGGGCAGGAGGTGATGTCTCCTCGCCTGCAGCCAGCTTCTTCTGTGGCTCCTCTCCTGAGCACACCTCTGAATCGTGCTCCTGCTGCTCTGCTCTCATCCCCCCGTACAAACGCAGGTGAGATAAGGAGATGTCCTGAGACGGAGAGATGCTCAGAGGCAGATGGGTGTGTACATCCCTGAGATAAAAGGGCTGGGAGCCAGCCCGGTGGCTGCAGGATGCAAATGCAGTCAGGGCACTTTGAGCTGGGTGCAGAGCACTCACTCCCAGCACTGCTGGTCCCAGGCTTGTGTGCTTTGCACAGCCTCTGCCAGAGCCTGCTTGCCTTTCACTCGAGTGCAGCCCAAAGACTGTCCCTGTGCAGGGCTTCAGTGCCAGCAACTCTTCCCACCCCACGGCAGTACCATGCAGCCTTGGCCCCCACTGCACCATGTAGTCCAAGCAAATGAGGCAGGCAGCCCAACTCAAAAGCTGAGTCAAAGTAGCTCTAGACAGGTCTCTTCTCCCTGGTTAGTTGATGCTCACCATGTCCAGCAGCATGCCCAGAGAAAGGCAATGAAGCTGGTGAAAGGTCTGGAGCACAAGTCCTATGAGGAGCAGCTGAAGGAGCTGGGGGTCTTTAGCCTGGAGAAAAGGAGGCTGAGGGAGGACCTTATCACTTTCTACAACTACCTGATGAAAGGAGGCTGTAGCCAGGGGGGAGAAGTATCCTCCCCAATTACAAGTGATAGGATTAGATGAGATGGCCTCTAATTGCCCCAGGGGAAGTTTAGATTGGATGTTGTGGAAAATTTCCTCACCAAATCGATGGTCAGGCATCGGAACAGGCAGCCCAGGGCAGTGGTTGACTCACCATCCAGTGAGATATTTAAAAGCTGTGTATATATGGCACTTAGGGACATGGTTACGTGGTAGACTTGGCAGTTCTGGGTTAATGATTGGACTCAATGATCTAAGGATTTTAGGATCTTAGGATCATTTAGGATCCAGCCTAATGATTCTATGATTTTATGTCATTGTCCTTCCTTGGATGCCCCTTGTGCTGGCAGTTTTAGGCAGACATGAAGTAGTGACAAAGAGTCCAGGCGGGCCCAACATGCTACAGCCAGGCTAAAGAAAGCAAAGTGAGTCATGCAGGGATATGAAGCAATTTGTTCACAATCTCTGTGCCCCAGCACAGGGCAAGAGTTTTTTTCCAACATACTCAGTGGTTCTTCATTTACCACCTCACTCATGCTCTGCCTCACGTCTGCTTCCAGCTACCTCACAGATGGCCTCTAGCTGGCTGTACCCACATGTTCTTGGAAGTGTCCTCTGCCTCCTCATGCCTTGATGGTCACAGGGTGAGTCACACCCTCTTGCCTCTTGGCTGCCACCCCAAATTTGCCCTGTTCCATTGCTTTAACCCCCCATCCTTACACAGAACTCAGGCAGAAACAGGCATGAAGTTTGTCTCCAGTCAAAAGCAATCCTCCCTCACACATCACATCACCTGGGGCTTGGGGCATCAACGTGTCTTAATGACAGCTGCTGCCAGCACAAGTTTCCCAGTCAAAGGCAGGGGAAGAGAGTATTCAGTCACAAAATGGGGGTTGTCCTTTTGGATTCCAGGCTCCCTCCTCTCCATGTCTGGGCCTGCCAGAGTGAAAGCACAGAGGAATGTGCCTCTGTCTTGATGACACTGTGACAGCTGTGTGGCTTTAGCATGGGGCATCTTTCTAGTGGTGGTGACAAGGGGGCCTGCTCTGAGCTTTCCTGCCTGTGTCTGGACAACAAACGTGTGCAGTTTGTGATGGTGCTGGACAGCTGGGAGAGTGCAGGTGTGAAACACACACAAGCGTGCTCACATGCATGTGTATTCACAACAGGAAAGAAAACAGGAAAGAAAACACCCTTCTGATCTCTTTTCCCTCATCCCTCCTAATTCCAAGATCCAGTGCTATCTCCTATGCACCTCTCCTAAAAAAAAAGAAAAAAAAAGAGAGAAAGAGAGAAAGAAAAGAGAAGAAGTAGGAAGCAAGCAAAAGTGCGGGGGAGGAATGAAATATTTGCAAGCTCATTGTTTTAAGCCTCCAACAACTGGATAAAACAAGCCACTAGTGAGCAGCTTCTCATGACTGTGCACAGTGCCCTTGCCAGAAGATCCAGGCTCTAATGAAAACAGCATGTGGGAGGGGACATTGTGCTGAATCAAAGCAGAGTGCAGCAGCGACCTCGGCCCTGGCAGAGCACAGCTCTACTGGGATGCACTGCACTCACTCAGAAGGGCTGGGGGAGACAGAAGAGTGGTTTATTGCTGAGGCACCTCGTTGTCTTGGCTGTCTGTGGGGCAGCTGTGTGAGAGCACTCTCCTAATAGGAGATGCTTAGCAAACGCCTTTGGCTTTGCTGAGGTCTCAGTTTTTCCAGTGCTGCTGGGTATCTTTGTTGAATCAATCTTGCCTGTTCCTCCAGCTGGGAGAGCAGGGGGAAAACACTCACCCACTAGCCTCGGGGTAATCTTGAAAGGCTTCTGCTCTTGTGGGTTCCCTCTCTGGGCTTGGATTTTGCAAGTGCACTAGGTTGAAAAGGGCAAAAACAAGGAGGAAAGCCTGGGTGGAATGGGAGAAAATCATTATGGTTATTTTCCCTTTGAGACAGCTTGGATTGATCTCAGGACATGAGGGGGGTCTCTATGGTCCCTCTAGGGTTTTACTGTGGTACTTTGCAGAGTCTCTAGGAGATGCCTCACTTGTGCTCACTCAGGGTGGGAGGGAAAAAATGAGTCCCTGTGGACAATTTGGTTAATGCTGTTTTTAGAGACCTTTTAATGTATGTTCTCAGCCCTTGTTTGTGGCACTTCAGGGAAGACACTCCTCTTGCTCCTCAGCTGGGGAAATGGTGCTCAGGGGCCACTGGGACCCAACACAGCTGTGAGAAGAGGCTTTTTGTGGAGGCAGCGATCTCCCTGGGAGCACCGGAAAGGTTTGTAGGACATGCCTAGGATATCTGGGACATGTGGAGTAGCCAAGCTGACATTTTGGCACAGTGCCGCTCAGTAAGACGTGAGGAGAAGCAGGAACCTGTGCCAAGGTCCTATTTTAAAGCAGCCCCCTTGAAATCTTTGATATGGATAGCACTGGAGATGGGATTTCACACGTCTTTATAGCTCACACTTCCACGTGAGAGAAACCTCAGCCTTGCCCCGTCAGGCTGCTCTCTGCCTCACCCAAGCAAGGGCTGTCCTTCATTCCCAAGGACCCCCAGCTCCAGCCCCAGCCCCTCTCAGAGGGAGATCCTAAATACCTTCCAGACAGGAGGAAATGTTTGGCTGTGAGGTTTCTCAGAGCTCTGGTGCTCATTCCTGCTTCCCTCCTCTTCACAGTGCTGAGATCTAGGGAGACACCCCCTCTTCAGAAACTGCTGTGGGAAGGAAAGAAAAATGATTGTACAGAGCAAGGGATGTGAACTCAGGGACCCTAAATAGAATCCTCCTGGTCTCACAAGCCCCCTGCGAAGTCAGCATCCTGCTGTCCCATTTCTGTTCTCTCTCTCATCCTCCTTTTAACTAAATGTCCTCTCAGACCCACTAGTCCTTGGGGAACATCTGTGGTGGAGATGCTGAAGGGTTTGGTTACACAAGTCCCAAGGTGATACTGGAAATCTGAGCTTTTGCGGCTGCTTTCCTCTGGTCTCCCAGACGCTCCCCCACCCTTTTTGGTTCCTCCACTTCTGTGGGACTTTCCATAACTCAGGGACGGAGCCCATGCCCGCAGAAGGTGGTGGGTGTGCTCCTTCCCTGCTCCTCCTTGCCACAGCTGTGGGCTCACACCACTAGAGGTCGGCCGGTCCCCACCGATGGGATTGTTGGAAGCAGGAGAAGGGAGCAGCAGCCCAAAGATGACTGCAAACAGCTCGGCTAATGGAGCCTTGTGTGCGTGTCTGTGTACAAACACTTCCTCTCCTGCAGGCATTTCTTCCGGCCCGGGGCCAGCTTTCCAGGCTTGGTGCTGCTCCTCTTATATACTGGTGTATTTATCTGATGCACTAGAAAAAATGCCAGGTCTTTAAGGGTAGGAGCAGCCTGGAATAGCCAGAGTGCCAGCTTTTCCTGGGGAAAAAAAAAAAAAAAGAAATAGCAGCAGGCAGCTGGTCACACAGAGCCCTGGCAGCCCAGCCATCGCAAATGCAAAGACTCTTGCCCCCGACCTCATGGAAAAGGCTGTGCTCCTCCATTGCCCAGCGACCTGCAGGAGCTCAGGACCTGCTCATGCCCTCAGGACATTTTGTTGAGCATGAAACTCTTATAACCACCGGCCCTGGGTCCCACCTCCTGTCAGTGCCTTTAGGATTAGGAATTCAGAGCAGGGGAACAGCCCAGCCGGGGCACTAATGAAGATCCAGCTCCTCCTTTGCTCAGTTCTATGGAGCATCTCTATGTAATATCTGTAGTCCTTACCCAGTTCCACAAAGCTGTGAACAGCCAGCAACAGGTTTGTTGTATTAACTGGATGATGAAGGAGGGGAGCTTTGCTACATCAACTACTCCTTGAAGCCATCTTTTGTGCTACCCTCCTCATCCTCCTGTCTAGCTGGCTCATGTGACCCCAGCTCTTTTTCTTGGCACTTTATCTAAAAAACATGTGAGACATGACCAGCAGAGCTGCACTGCTCTGTTGGAGCCAGAAATTTAAGTACAACGAGGCAGAAAACACCAGCAAGAGTGCAAGTGACTTCTTGGGCCAGCACCCGGCCACCTTCCATTCTGGATGGAGATGGGCTACTGCCACAGGCAGCCTAGACCCACACTGCTTTATTTATCTGAACACCACAGTGATCTTCCCCACCCATTCTTAAAATTCAAGATCTCTCTCCTCTTTACAGAACATTTTACCCCCAGCTGTCTGCCCAGCAGCTTTCCTATACTGTCTGCCCACAGCTAGACTCAGTTTAAAGAGTCTGCTTTTACTTTTGTTTCTCTATAGGCTGCTTGTTTGGTTGCATGTCTGGGGTTGTATCTACTAGACTCCTAGGTTTTTCCATGGCCTTGCAGGATGCTGTACTCCAGCAGTGTTGATGAACCAGAGTTCCATGATTTTTCACCAGATTTTCAGGTCTCAGGGAGTTTTTGGAAGGGGGATGTAGCTCCCTTATTTACCTGTCTACATTTTAGGTCACTGAACGAGTGAACCACTAGGAGGATGTGACTCAGCCTCCTTCAGCCACAACGATTCCCTCTCTAAATGCCTCTCAGATGTCTCTGCTTTAGGAGAATAGCTGGGTACCTCACACCCAGTTTGATGCGAGGCTCAGACAGACTGATCCCTGTCCAGTGCTTCCAAGAAGTCAGCATTCCAGAGGCTCCCTCCAGTTGCTGGGCATTCAGTCCTGCCAAGCCTTCTCCGAAGAGATGGTGATGACACAGTTCACTTCACTGAAGGGGAGAGGCCAGCCTAGCTCCAAATGTCATCCCTGCTAGCCACAGGGAAGTGGGTGAAAGAAACAGCAAAGCATTGGAAAATTGGACCTCTCCCCTTGTCATTACTGTCCCAGAAGTGGAGGGAATCTCAGGGGATGGAAGTCAACATTCTGCTGCAGGACTTGGCTCTTAACTTCCACAGGGGCTGAGCCTTAGCTGGTTTGAACTCAGTATCTCAGTTCTTCCATTTGTTACCTAAACCAGGCCAATGTTTGTCATTTTTGGAAATTCATTTCATATAATCATAACTCCACGGTACAAAGAAAAAATACATTAAATAAATACCAGCATGTTTTGTGACACAAAAACCAGATACACTCTATGGAAAATATAACCTCCTTCCATCTGGAAATGGCTTAGGATTATCTACTTTTTCTTGTAACTCATTTTCTATGTGTCTCTGCTTTGAGAGTGATTTACTGCAAGCATCTCTGTATTTCTTTGCTGTATTGATTCATAAGAAATCCTTTCACAATGAAATCACATTTTCCATGCACCAAAAAAAAAAAAAAGTCAGATAGAAAATGAAGAATATTATTGTAACAGGAAAATGGTTAGGACAAAGAAAGCTTATAATTTTGTAAACAGAGGTTGGGAGGAGGCTTTTGGGATTGAGTTTCTGGGCAGTGATTCAGAGGGTTTTTCTTTTCTTATTCTAAAGACTCTACTGGCAAGATCTACAGCCCTGAAAAAAAAACCCAACCCAAAACATAAACAATTGTCCCCTCCAACACGAATTTGATAGCTTAATTATCAGAACTGAGAATTTGATGAAGGATGTGCTGAAGAGCCGTGGCCATCTTGGAGGAGTGTTACAAACTTGCAGTTTGCCATTGGGGACTTAATATCTTCTACTTTTGTAGAATGTTTAAGTGACCAAAGCCAAGGGATTTCGTGCTGCAGACAGGATGGTGTCACCCATCCTGGGGGGGCAAAGAGGAGGGGAGGAGAGTGTGTTCCAACTAAAATGAAGGTTTTTTGGTTAAAATCCATTGGGGAGAAAAAAGGACAACAATCTCTTTCCCCTCCCATTAGTCACAGTGAGTAACTGGGAGAAGGGAGTGATGGTTGTAGAAAGGAATGACATTTGGCTAAGAAGACCAGCTTATGTTATTTACAAACACTTAGCAAAGCAGGTGATTACTGATGTTTTGTTGTTTAAGCCATTCTTCTCTTTTGGATAACCCAACAATTTTTTTGTGGAACAATCGGGAAAAAAATGCAGGAAATTGTGAAATTTTTTTTTCTGCTATTTTTGTCTGTTTCTACAATTGCCAGCGATGACCAATTTGGTTTCTAAACACTGCCACTCTGCTTATTGGGAAGGCATGTGTGGAATGACTCCTCCTGAGGGAACCATTCTGTGCTGCCTGTGAATCTTCAATGCATTTTGGCAACAGGGAATGGAGAGAGAGAGAAACTGGCAAACAGCTTCTGGGCAGCTCCACACAGCTCACCTGGAATTGATTTTCAAGCGACCCATCTTCATCTGATATAAATCAGTACAGATCCATCGTCTTTGCTTGGCTGGGTCTTTTCCAGAAGTCTTGTGTCAGTGAAGGCAAAAGGTTTGTATGTCAGAGGCAGTCTCTATGTCCCAGTGTCCTGCCTTTACCCCCTGAAGCTGCGTCCCCCAGGACGGCTGGAGATGCTTCTGAGTTCTAAGCATCTGTTTCAACTTTCTACAGCAGTGGGTGACAAGAACTTTGCTGGGAGACTTTATTTGTCTGTTTGGGCAGAACCAGGGAAATTCCTTTCTGGGGAATACAGCCCTTCTGGGTTCATTGCCAGTGACACATTTGAAGCTGCTGATCTGAGGATCTGGGGCCTTCTAAGCTCTGGCTCTCGTTTCACAGCATTTGTGAGCTGTCTTAGAAAAGTCTCCAACCTTCTCGTCCAGGTTCACCACCTCCTTTCCCAGCTGTAAAAATAACCCAGGGTGGGATGGAGAGCTACACCCTCTCCCCTTCCCATGGACATCAGCAGATGTCGTGATGGATGGTGTAAGTCAGCTTTGTGGAGGTGTCACGGAATTTGGCTGCAGGAAGAACTTTGGTTATTTCTGTCATTCATCAGTGCTGTGATTGCTGCCTGACAACTGGCAAAATCAGCTCATTTCATTCAACCAACAGTGAAACTCAAGATCTCTCCCTGAGCTCTGCTTGGATGTCCTTCCAACTGTCTGCATGCCCCTGTTCTGCAGACGGCTCCAGCCACCCAGGCATGGCCAGTAAGATTTCAAACTGATCACGAGGTTTAGTTCTAACCTGGGTAGATGTAGGGACAATTTGCCTCAGATCAGTCTGGCAAAATTCAGAAATCAAATTATTCCTTGTGTTTTGCCTCCCTCCCTGCATCTGCAGGGAGGATGTTTGTTGCTGTCAGCTGTGATCCAGAAGGATTAAAGTATTTCTGACTGGAGAAAGACTTGGACCAATAGAAGTAAAAGTCCCACATCCATGCATTCTTGGACCATGTGTCTGCTGTTAAACTACACAGCAGAAATGGGGATTCACCCCGAGCATTGAGGCAGCAGCAAGCTCTTGAAGTCATTGGTCATTTGGAAATATGGGAGAGAGAGAGTTCCCTACACATTTGGGTTGAATCTGAGAACAATTGTGTTTTCTCTAAAACTTTCTCTATATTCCTGTGCTATTTTCCTGATCTTCCCAGATGTGCAGGCAGGAATGAGAAAGAATATCTCAAGAGTGAGACACAGGGGACAAGGTTCCATGTCATAGCATAATTTTATCTTCTTTGGAAGACTCTTTGGGTTAATCTGGGATCTCTCTCTTTCACTTCCAGTGCAGAATCCATGCTCAGGAAGAGGACTGGATATCCTGAAGTGTGGTAGGAGCAATAAGTTTCTTCTAGCATGGATCTCATTGCCAGCTGCAATATGAAACAGTACTTCCCATGGTCACTTGCCAGGACTCTGAGACAGATTCTTGTCAGATTCCTCTGCCCTGCTCATCCATCTCAAATCACAGTTGATACACCTGATTTTGACTTGATAAGACAGCTGTAGTTGTGGTGGGCAGTCCATCAGAGAGCTTGGGGAAGCTGCTTAAGTCCTGTGGATTGACAATCTTCATGGCTTTCACTCTTCAGCTCCTTTTCCAGTTGTACTCTCTCTCCCTGCCATGGGCAAGTTTCTACATCCCACCCTAGCCCCAGACAGAGCACTGAACAAAACACTATTGCAAGGGCTTACAATTCCTCAGCTCATCCCAGCACCTTAGCATCTTTCACTTTGTGCATCCTTGGAAATGGTGATATTTTGCTCTGTGAGACCAGGCTGCCCAGCCCAAAGCTTGTAGTCTCAAGCTCCAAGGGCTCCTTGCCCCTTCTCCTGCCACCACTTGTGACCATCACCCGGGGTTTCTGAGAGAGGGATAGAAATACCATAATGCCTAGAAATGAGCAGCACGATAATATGGGAATAGGGGAATCCTCTGATGATGCATCTTGTGCCCAGGATAGTGGTTTGGAAAAGATTCATCAACTTTGGATGGTTTTTAGGGTCTGAACAGCTAATAACATCCCTGTCCATGTCAGAAGATGTGTCTTTTGGTGGATGTGACAGGCAATGTGTGCTTGTGGTCAGAGCACTTCCTCCTAATTGTCCTGACTCTATCCGTGACCCCATCTAGGCTTGAGCCACCCATTGAACTTCATTATTTTCTCAAGTATCTCCTTGTGTCAGCTGCCTTCAGCTCTGAAAAATGGGGCTGCTTGAGCAGTGTGGTTTCTTTGACTACATGGCAAGGGCTTACATGACCTGACAGTACAGTAAGCAATTAAGAGAGGTTTCATTTGTGCTATCCATTATTGACTCAAGGCTGGCGTGGAGGGAGATGAGGGCTCCTATGCAAGCTGGATAGTTTTGCCAAAGCTGCATGTGCACCCCAGTTGTGAAGATCTGATGGACTTTGCTTTCTGAAATAGTTCATTTAATTTTCCAGTCCCTCCAGTCCTGCTCTCTGTTTCCCTTCCCACCATGTGCCTGTCAGTCTCATGTCTGCACAGATTCTGAGCAAGCAGCATGTTCCTGCCTCCAAAATGCTGTCCCACAGCTGTGTTGAGAAGAGCTGGGTGGATGACAGTGGATTTCTCCCTGTGCTGAACCACATTTTACAGACAGACCCTTCTCCTGACCTGGGGTAGGACTGAGCTAGGCAAAACCAGTCAGATATGAGGATTTACACAGGTGGTAAGTGAGAACCTTCAGGCTCTGGACACAAAAATGTCTTTTCTCCTGGGACTGAAAATGCCAGCCCACATGACATCAGACTGACGTTCTTGAGCTTCCCCCAGGATAGGGTCTAAGTGAGAAATCATGAGAGATTTTGCCAGGGCTTCAGTGGGACCAGGATTTCACTGACATTGAAAGCCTCATTCTGCCAGCACTGCTTTCTGTTTCCTCCCCCAGCTCCCAAGTACTTCTGTGTTCCTTTCTCTTGAGCACAGTTCAAGAGCTTTACCTAAGCCTAGGGGCTATTGCTACTGAGTTGTATCATAAAGTATTAGCACACTTGCTGAAATGTGTCAAATATATTTTTGGAGGTCTTCATTAATTCAGGCCTGATTTTGACTCTAGACACAAACTCCCAGTCACCTGCAGAAAGCCCTGAAAACATGACATGGAAGAATGAGCTCCTTAAAGAGGATCTCTTGGACACTGAGATGTGTCCTTAACCTTCTAGCCCCCCTGAAGGTAGCAGCTGTGTTCAGGGAGGAGGAGTAGACAAAATCTGCCCTCCTGCAGCCAATACTGGGGGAAATGGCAGCAGCTGGATTGGGAGATCTTCATTCTCCTCTGGGGATGCTTGAGACAGTGGAGATAGCAGGTTCTTGTGAGCTCTTGGCTTTCAGACCCCATCTCCACGCAGGGGGAAGTGGAACCTGCTGGCCCTCAGATGCAGGGAGGGGCACTCTGGCCAAGGGGCACCCAGGAAGATGGCACTGCCACAGGCTGGGGAATGTCCCCCAGGAACAGATGACTTTAAAGAAAAAAAAGTCAACCGAAATCCTACGTGTTGGAGGAGGAAAGCAGAGAAGTCCCTCAGCTGTTGAAATTGCCTTGTCAGCATCTGTGAGCGGTTGGCTGGCTTGCTGGCTCTGACAAAAATTGATGGGGACCATGTGGCAGTCAACACGGGAGAGGGTGGGAGGGTGCCAAGTTTTCCTACGTATATGTGTGTGTGTATATGTGAGTGTGTGTTTATTATCCCATCTCTTCTGCAGTTGCCTGTGCGACTTGTGCCAGCAAGCTGTGGAGATGTGGCCTTTCCCTGGAACGAGGAATGCGTCAAGGAAAGTGTGGTTGCATATACTTATGAACATATGGAGGCCCTGGAGTCACGCCACACGGTTTGCCACTAATTGAAATAGGCTGACTAACCTCTTATTGTGGCCACCAGGAGCAACCCTGGGGAGGGGCTGGCAGAGGGGGAGGGGAGTGCTGTGCCTGGGAACAATACAGCTTCCAAAGCATGACTGGGAGAAACAAACATCTCCCCCTTGCCCTGCACTCTCCCAGGATGGAGAGAGGAATCTGCAGGGATACAGTGAGCAGGTTGTCTGCACACAGCAAAACTAGCACAGACACAGATACCTTCTGGCTGCTCCTACACAGCTGAATTTCCAGGGTACGCTCATGTATGGCCAAATGCTGGCTGTCCTCCTTGCACCCACACTATGTCCACAGAGAGCTTGCAAGAATAAGCTGGGTCTAGGCTGAGGGACTTGTAAACTTCAGTGGTGTGGAAGACGAGTGCTTGTTTCTTCCTCCATGTACTCTGCCTTCAGATTGCAATGCACCTGAGCATTTTTCATTGCTGCACTTTTGTTAAACAGATTTTTGCTGCTGGATTCTTCCTACAGATTCTCACATGGCTCCTGAGTGCTCAGACACATCCAGGCTGAGGTGCTCCAGTGGCTGTTGGAAGGTCACCTGCTTCGTTTCTTGCATGTGTTACAAGAGCTGGCATTTGACATGGTGGAGGTTTAGCATCACCTGTCCTTGGGCCATATTGGTGATGTGAAATCTTGATGTGAAGACAGCCAGAGATAAATACCTCTGTGTATTTTAACCCAGATGTCTCTGGATTGCCCTGGATCCAGCATCACACTCTGTTCACTTTTTCCCCAGCTATGGAGTGGAATACCTGCTTGGACAGCTGTTACCATCTCCTGACTGCAGACTTCCCATAGAAATGCCTTGCACCTCAGCCCTCAGAGGTTCAGTCCACATTTCTTGGTTATGAGGGGACCTGGGTATGCCAGAAGACTGGCTGCCTTGGGGAAAAGTCTTCCAGCTTTAAGTGGTATGTCGAGCACAGTGAAAGATGCAGCTCACATCACCCCTACTTCTTTATAACTACATTGGCAGGTGAATTCATACCAGCTTCTCTGATCTTTTCCCCCATTGCTTGTGTTCATTTCAGAAGAATTTTGTCTGTCCTTCAGGAACAACTGTGGGAAAACATGGATGAGAGGACTATCAGCACCCTTGTGATTTTGTCAGATCCATTGCTTCAAAGCTCTTATGAATACCTCAGCCAATTAAGCCTGTCCAGGTTCAAAGCACCTCAAACCCAAGTCCAGGATTTTCTTCCTGTAGAAATGGAATAGAGAAAGTAAGCTAAAACTGAGACAACTTCTGTGCAGTGAGGATATAACATGCAAAGAAGCAAATAAAGATATAAGGTTTTCTAGAAAAAAATTCACAGGAACATAGGGAACTTAGGGAATTTTCAGCAATAAAATGGGATGCCACTGTTGCCACTGCTATTAAAAAAAATCAGGCAAAAAATACTTACAAGATATCATCAAGAATACATTGCATTTGTGTAATCAATTTTTCCAATGGAAGCAATCATAAAAATGTCCTCCATTTTGTTAATTGTTTGGGTCTAAAGGGAAATAATATGCAATATGCTTTTCTACTTTATAGTTTTCATAACAGCCTAAATGAGTCTTTTCTTTGAGTTGCTCTAGGAATTTGCTTAACTGGTTTTGATGTATAATGTTGTAAGAATACTTCAACAAAGGTTCAGAGGGTTTTCTGGAGCTGCAGGCTGATCCATTCATCATCAGACACTCTGGATGGGCCCAGAATATCTCAGGGTACCTCCCTGCCTGTGGTGTGAATCCATACTTTACAGTTCCTTAAATCCATTTTCCTAGGGCTGCTGAATCTTGGGTGGATCTCTGACTTTCTGCTTATGTATATCAACATAAGAAGTCAAGTTTGACAATGCTCTTGAATGGAAATGAGCATGGAAATGAGCATGTAAACACCATTACAAATATGTATGTTGGGAGGCAGCTGAAGGCTCATACATGGCTATAATCATCTTAATTGGATCTCCATGTCCCAGAGATCGAAAAGACGAGAGACAGCAGCTGGACAATGGGTAAATAGAAAGGGGGAGGTGACAGAATATGTGTGACCAATAGATATGATAGGAGATGTGCAATTCCCAGCTGGCCAGGGACAGTGACCACAACTTGCCGTCTGTTCACTTTACACCACTGACAGCACACAGTGTCAGAGCATCTTCCACCACTGAAATCTTTAGATGATACAAAAAAAAAACAAAGAAAAGGAAAAAGAAAACAAGCATCTCACCATCCTCCCCTCTCTTTCCACATATTTGTGCCAGGTCCAGACGGAGATCAGGGAAGGAAAAGGCTTTTTGTGCCTGGCATAGCTGGGCAAGGAAGCCCAGGATAAAGTAGCAGAGGTGGCATTCCAGACGTTGATAGATGCAGAGTATCGGGTGTGTGATGAGGCGCAGCAGGTGGGGCTCAGTGATCCCCCCTGGCCACGGCTGCCTCTGGCTCTGCTGGGTCTCCTCTTGCATCAGCCTCTGGAGTCAAAACTGCAGACACCTGTCCTCCAAACCAGTGATGTGACCAGTGAAAAGAGGGGTGTTGGGAAGGGGAGAGGATTGAGGCCATTTTAAAAACAAGCAAGGAATTCTGTTTGGCCTAAGTGCCCTGGTACCTTCCCAGGCATGTGGTGCTGCCAGGAGAGTTGTGCTTTAGTGTTCCTGTGTTAGCTACAGAAATTGACACCGTGCTGATCCCTTGGGCACTGGGGTTTGCAGCTCCCATTCACTTCCTGTGTGCCTTTCCTCACTACCCAGAACACAATCTATACCAACGAGCACACACATATGTGATTGTGTCAGGACATTCCATCCTGACCTGAATAGTATGATAAAGGGGGTAAGAACACCCATTTTTGGAAAACTTGAAGCCTAAAGTTATCCTAAATCATTGTGTGAATGGGAAAAGTGAGCAAGCTTTGTTTCTAATGCAGCTTTAAGGTGAGCATCTCTGTGGATCTTCTGAAGCCCTGTAAAGGGTTGAGCTCATGCACCAGTAGGTGCTTTTATTAGACCTATACTTTCCTCTTTTTTTCTTCCACTTGGTCAATAATTTTCATAAAACTCACAGAAAGTTTCTATTTTGGAGACTTCTACTCTTTATATTTTCTTAAAACTGGCCTGTGAGTTAAAAAGCTATTAGGAAGGACCCAGACAAATGTATTGGCAGACTAAAAGACAATGTGATCTCACATGCCTGGTTTCCTAAGTAAACCTGTCTAAAAGCCCCAAGGATCATTAGTACATCATCTGTTACTTCCATCAGCATTTTTTGAATGCAGGAGTGTGATTTCTCCCAGAGCAGATGGGACCTGGCATCTCGTTAGAAAGATTTCTTTGTAGTGATCTGTGCAATATTCGTTCATCCCAAGGGAAACAGTGAACAGGAAAGGTAGCTCTATTTTCCACATGTCCAACTACTCTGAAACCAATGACATGGTCAGCTGAGGTGGCTTGCAGACCCAGCCTGCATGAAAGCTGCAGCTCACCACAGCTCCTATGGCTTTGTGATAGCTCAGTAGCCACAGAGCATGTTTCTTTGGCTGTTGTGACAGCGATGAGCCAGCCCTCTGGCTCTCCCTTCTGTCTGGAGATTTCCCCCTCAGGCATATTTTTGAGCTCTGTGGGTATCTTTGCAGGAAAAAGTCCTTGCAGAAATGGTCCAACAAGTAGCAGAGGTAAGGCTGGCTGACAGGTGCTCCTGTAGGGATTTTTGCCTTGGATGCAACTCCAAGAGAAAACCACATGTAAGATCTCTGAGATGTTAGGCTGCATTGACATCTCTCAATCTTTCTCAAAGCAGGGGGTCACAGTGTTCCAGCCTAAAGTAGGCTGCTTCCCACTGATCTCAGTGGGAACCAGAGTAGCTCCTGTCACATAAAACACACAAGGAGGCCCAACAGTGGCAAAAGATTGAGATGAAAATATTTCCAATGGCTTTTGCTGAAGTTTGAGCTGTGTTGTGGGCAAAGCTTGTTTCTGATTTTCAGATTGTTTTTGTCCCTGCCTGATGAGCACATTACATAGCAAAGCCAAATCCTTAGCCCTCTGGCCTCATACATCTCCTCTTCACCTCTTGTTTCTTCATACGCAGTTCTCCTCAGTTCCCAGCCAAAGCACACCCTGATCCAAGCTCGCTCAGGAGGTGCTTTCTGCCAGAAACTTCCCCTGGGAGATTTCAGAAACAAACAAACTAACCAAGCAGCCTTCACAACATACCAATGACAAACAAACAAACAAACAAACAAACAAACAAACACATACACACACATGCCCCCATGTTCCTGAAACAGCATCTGACCCTGCTCTCCAGAGCCTGGGGACAGGAGGTGTACCTTGGTGGTAAACACAGAGCACTGTGTCACGGTGAATACTTGGAGCAAACTGCAAATAACTGACTTCTTCCCTGTGGAGGCAAGATGAAAACTCCAGCAAACCTGTTTTGTGTGTCCAAAAAAGCATGGAGTGAGGATGTTGTTTCTACAATCATTTCCTGTTTGACAAGTGTCTGTTTCCATCCTTCTCTTTTCCTCCTCTCTAAGGAAGACAAAAGCAATTCAGTGATGTTGGGTCTCTCTTGGAAACCTGCCTCTCCACCACTGCAGGTAGGGTTGGCAGGCAGTGTCTCTTGGGCTTCCAAGCTCACATGCCATGTCTGGGACTACCTGTATGTTCCTCCTGATCAGAACTGCCTGTGCTAAGTGCTAAGAGTCCAGCAAATGGTTCCTCTGAACCTTGCCTCTTGGAGAAAGCCCCACCCTTGGCTCTGGAAAGATGGTTTAGACATTTAAAATGGCCATGTCTCTGCTTCCTGAGTCCAAGGTCCATGAAAGGAGGAGTCTCCACTGGTTTGATCCTGTGTGTGCTGGATGGACTAATGCACTGCACCATGGAAGTGTGGTCCCACTCCTCGGCATGGAGGAGCATGCAGCTGTGTTCTGTGGGGAGGGTCAGACAAAGCACATTAATGACAAGTCAGGCAAGTGGCTGTCTCTTTCAGGTCTAGCTGGAGGGCTTGGAGATTCTGCTGAGATGAATGAAATTATTTTGTGAGTTGTTCCAGTGCAGACTCAGTGCTTTACTCCTTTGCTGAAATCACTCCTCCACTCACAATACCCCTGTCTCTGGCCTATCCTGGTACAGAAGCTCTTCTGGCAGCTCCCTCAGTGTACTAATAGGCACTAATTGCCCTAACTTCTCCTGGGACCTCCACCCACACCCTTGGGCCCCACCCCAGGAGCCCAATTTCAGTTTATCCCAGGGTATTTAGTTACTTCCTGTGTTATGAGTGTGCTTGGCTGTAGTCTTGCTTCTGATCCTGCCTTCTGGACAGACTGAACTTGTGCTCCAGGTTACTTGTGCCCCATATCTATCTTTTGATGTGGATTGGAGCTCATCTTTTGCCTAATAATTGTTCCTGACTGACTTTTTTGTATGAACTCGGGACTGATTAATTGGTTGCCTTTTCTGGGGTTGTTCTACTTGGTGATCAGCATAAGGCCCTGCTCCTGGACATACGCCAGAGGACATGCTTTGGGGACACCTTCCTTTGGTGGATAGTCCTTCAGCTGTCCCTACAAAGCCCCTTCATCCTAAATTCTGCCACTAACAAGCACAAAGCCTAGGTTTTTTTTGGTTTGTTGTGGCTTTTTTTTTTTGGCTTTGATTATTTTTGTTTTCTGCGTAGAAAGTATTAACATACTTGTAGGATTTCCTGTGTTAAAATAGGATTTCCTGTAATATTTTTGACAAAAAGTCTTGATAGTTCTACATGCAGGTTTGCTATGTTATTCCACCAGAGCTGCCTTGGGACAAGGAATGTCTGGTGATGTCCATCTTGGTCTCTAAACACCATGTCAGAGTGCAACACCTCCAGGAAATGTTGCACTTATCAGTCTAGCATTAGCTGGAGGTGGGTTCTTGTCTTTCATGTTCCTCTTCTGATGCTGACCCACTCCATGCTTTTGCAGTGTGGGTGGTGTGGGGCTGCAGCACAGGGCATGGGTCTTAGGATCATGCTGTTGTGGTTGGGGTGAAAGAACCTAGAGTTCCTGGTCAAATGGGGCTCAATAACTGAGTGTGCTTTATGTATGCTGTGGGCACTGGCCAAAGCTGAAAGTGGGGTGAGATAGAAACCTGGGTGGTTTACACTGGGAGGCAGAAAAAAAATGTGGATACTGCTAAAGGAATACCATGCAGAGATGGATAGAAGAGGGGATAAATAAAATAATAAGGAGTGCATGGACAGGCCTGTAATGTGGGAAGAGCTGATCACTATCACCTAGAAATCCTACACCAGCATAGACCCCTCCATCTCCCCCAGATCGTGCTCCTTCCAGACTCTCAGTCGGTGTTGCCCTTTTAGGGGCAGGCAGGGAGAGCAGAGATAAGCAGATGTGGAGCACACAGTGGATTTTATAATAACATGGTGGTTATAGACAATTGCCTAATGAGGACCAGATGGTCAGTTTTATTTTAAGTTGCCCTTTAACAACATTCCTATCTAAGCTGTGTTTTTTAAGTAATAGGTTTTTAATGAGATGCCCATAAGATCTTACAACACATCAGGATTTAATCATGCCGACCTATTTAAATGGCAGTGTGTGTCTTTAGCACTCCTTTTACATTTTTATGGTGTTTAATTCCTTCCCACCGCTGCTGCTCACCCCAAACCTCAAATGGGCCTTGTCAAAGGGATTGTTCCTCTCAGCACTGGATGCTGCCCCTGCTGAACTCATCCATGCTATTCCAGACTGGGACTGGGAACAGACCTCCTTCCAGGAGAGAGAAAGCATCTTCCACCTTCCCTCTGAGGTCAGGGTGTAGTTTTGCTTTGCAAAATAAAAGCTCTGATTATAAATGCTGCTCTTGGATGGGGAAGGCAGGGAGCGGTGTGATTTATCTTGCAAAGATACTGTTGTGAAGCCAAGCAAGCGTTTGCTTTGGAATGGTGCCTCTGAATCCCCTGGGCAGCACCATGTGGTCATACTGCAGAGGATGTCTGAGAGCCCAGACACATGGCAGACATTTTGATGGTGATAAGCCATGAGGAATCACTGAGAGAATATCTAAACCCCTTGCTGTGTTTGCACATCAAGGGGGGGATGTAGCTGCAGGTTATTTGCACTTCTTGGGTGGGGGCACCAAGGTGAGTTACCTCCCCAGGTGAGAGCAGGGAAGCAACCTAGGTTTCATGCTTCTTTACTTGTTGTTTACCAGGCTAGGTCCTGGATAGCACAGGTAGCTCATCTCATTTCCGAGTGCTGAGTTGTGGTAACCCCAGGTACAATTTCTCACTCATATGAGCAGGGAGAGGATGTGTGAAGTGGTGGTTGGGAAACATGGCCTGATGACAACCCCAGGTGAACAGAACTCTCCTGCTTCATATCACAGTGTGAGGCATGTGGGTTCCTGTGTTCACCTTTATGATCTGTGTCAGCCCTCCAGCCACTCATTCCATGGCCTTCCTGGTAAAGATCAACATGAATTGTGTTTCCCATTGCTGGTGCTCAGTCCAATAAAGAAAAACACCCTCTTGTAAAAAAGTCTGCTGTCAGGACTCAAAAAGGTGGATTTTTTCTGTCCTGCTCTTAGAGGCTTTAGCAAAAACTGGACAAAACAATGCAGGACTTTCACCTCTCGCCTGTCTGGGGATTTAATTTTTCCTGCTAATGTCAGAGGCTCTGTGAAATTGCAGATGAGATCAAGCTCTGCTTTCTTCCCAGATTCTTGGTTGCCCTTTGGTGGAGCTTACACTGAGACTGTGACTGTGCTGGCTAAGTGACATCATGTTTCAAAATTTTATTTGCTTAGTTGTTTTTTTTTTTGCAGTGGTATTTTGTATGTTTACCCAGTCACCTTCAAGCAGCTGCAAACTTGGATAGTTTCCACTCATGGAGTGGAGGGGAAGGCATGCTGGTAAATGACATTGAGATCTGGGGGGCATTCACAGCCTTTCCTGTATTTGAAGTAGTTCACTCAGGCAATTCCAGCAAAATAAATCTTCCACTTGCACCAGAGTCCACCCTGTTTTCATGGCAGTTCTGTACTTAAGATTCCTCATGGGTAGGCACTGGGAGGCACCAAGAAGCCCATCTTGTGTAGGGCAGAAACCAAAAGAAGCACAGAAGAATCCCTGTAAGGGAGGGTTTTTTTGGAGTTTAATATCAAATGAGAGCTTGGTCACACAAAGAAGCGTGGTTCAGGTGGTCCCTGTATATTCACTTCTCAAGTCTCAGCACAGAGCCCAAGCTGTTAGGTGCTTACCTGCAGAAACACAGGCTGTGCTGATTTAGCTCTGAGCAATGGCCATGCTGAAGCAAGAGCAGCTGTGGAAGAAACAACAATGCAGGTAGGAAAAGGGGTGTGAATCCAGCAGGTAAAGGGCTGCTTAACACTAGTCTTGACTATCCTGGGCTGGACTTGGCAGCAATATATGTATATAAAAGGTTTCAGTGGTTTTGGGGGAGACACCAGATTTTGCATTTTATCTATTTTGAAGGAGGCTGTGAGCATATTAAAAACATAGATCTGTTGAGAGCTCCCCCAGCCATGTCACACTTAAAGGCAAGATATTTTACCTGGTCCTTCCTAGGAGGGAAGAAACTCTGGAGTCACTGATGCTGCTCAGTTTTAGTCTGTCAGGTAGGATAACCACCACAGATCTTCCCAGTTAACCTCTGGAAGAACAGTGGGCACAGTGTTTCTCCATAACACTAGTTGAAGGCTAATGGCTATTTTGTCTTTCCAGGGTCCCAGCTGAAGCATCTGCCCTCAGCATCAATTCCAGTGCCATTTTTTGAGGAGACAGGAGAGAAGCAAAGCTGCAAGTGGTGAATATTTTCACAGCTCTTTGGTGAAACAGGAGCAAAAAACTGGTCTTCTCCATCTTAGAGAGGCCAACAGGTACCTGGAAGTTCCAGGAAACGGCTGATGGATTTCAGCAGGTTATTGAAAGTTCTCCTAGGGAAGAGAAGGAAATGTAAATACTGTTGGTGATTGAAAATTGCTCTGCAGCAAGAGTGGGGAGATAAACTGGCTGCAGATAGAGGTTTGTTCTTGAAATTGCACCATCAGGAAGACAGTGAGAGGTGCCTCCCGTGAGGCAGTGCTGCTCCTTGCTGAGAGGGATGCTCAGGACAGAGGGGCTGCCTGCCCCTGAGTATTCTTCCTTCCTGGCCTTGCCTTTGGAGGTTTGCTGACTCCTGCAGCCTGGCCTCTGGTTAGCTGAGCAGCATCTGTGTGAAGTGGAAAATGTGTGTGAGTGCAGGGGCTGGGGCACAGAGCCACAGCTGGGCTTAGGGCCCTGAAGCTGTGTTGTCTGAGCCAGTAGCTGCTCTGTGGGTTCAGGGAGCTTTCCTTGGAGCCGTGGCAGCCTTGCAGGGAAAACAATCAGAGTTGGAGGGTGTGTGTGTTTGGCACAGAGCTAGAGACCTCTTCTTGCCCACTCCCCAATGATGGGGCATGTTTCTGCAGACACAGGGAGTCAGCAATTTGTGGTGAGCTCCACTGCCTGATAGTGGATGGAGGAGCCTCAGCACAGCTGGGAATGAGAAGACACATGACAAAGTGACAGCTAGGGAGATGCAGTCTGGCTGGCAGAGAGGCAGGAGTGGGGAAAACTTGGGGATGCCATCCAGCTGGGGGTACCCTTTGCCAGGAAGTTGAACCACAGAGATGCTTCATGCCCACAGCACCCACTCCTTGGTGGGTGTGGAGAAAAGGGCAGGGGTGCTCAGCTTTGCACTCCCATGGTAGTGTGAGGGAGCTGATGGGCCCAGCCCCTTCCCTGGAGCCAAGGCTTGTTCATTTGGTTTCTTGCTGCTGCAATAGGAGGTGGCAGCCTGAGAAGCTTGGTCTCTGCTGGTGATTCTGTTTGGGAACATCAATAATGTCCCCCAGGGAAACGAGTGCCTGAAACAGTCTTGCAAAATGAGGGAGGCTGCAACAAATCTACTGGTGTCAGTCCCAGTGTTTCTGGGATCTGAGCATTGCAGCTGCTGGAGCAATAGGATTCAGAGGGCTCTGCTGGAAAAATGAGGCATGGAGTGGCTGGCAAGTTGTTGCTAACAGTGTAAGACCTCTGGCCGAGTGGCTCTGAGTCCAGCCATGCCATAGATCCATGGGGAAGCTTCTTGCTTTCCCCTTCTGTGATGATGGAAACATTGCATAATCATGTCTTCCTTCTGGGAAGAGAGGGGAGCTGTCACCCCATCAAAGAGACAGAGACCACCAGACACAGCCCCGAGGTACAAGAACATTAAACCAGGCTGTGAGGAACATTTCTCTGAACTGTTTCCTAGGGCCAGGTCAGAAACTCAGTGAAGAGTCCTCACTTTTCTCCAGGGACTTGTAGTAAAGACACACCCCAGAGCACAGCACCCATACAAAGCTTTGTAAAGCCTTTGATTCTGTTCTGCTGGAGATGCTCTTCTCTCAAAGAGTGAGGCCACCCAAAAGCATTTACCAGCTCCTGCCAGACTCTTTGTAAGGAGGCATAGGTCCTTTTCTGTCACCCCTGGGGAGCACAGAGACAGTCCTAGCAGAGCTAGGATGCTCAGGATGAAGTCTCACAGGCTGTGACTTCTTTGGCACTGAGTTTGCATTCTGCCTGTGGCTGTTGGTGAGGCTCTGTTAGCTGTTTTACTCCAGCAAGGCTTTCTTGCTTTCTAGTGTTCCCGTGGGTAGTCCAGAGGCATCTCCAAGCCCAACAGCATCTCGGCTCAGAGGGATGCAGCACCTCAGATGCTGTGGGAAGTGGGGTTTGATACTGGCTTGGTGCATAATTAGCTCTTGCTAATCCTTGATCACGCTGTGACCCTTGGGCAGCCTGGCTAGAGAGCATAAATGTAGTGTAGTAAATGATGGTGCACCTGTATGGGGATTGATATGGCTGAGTTCATCTCCCACCCTCCTGTGAGATCCCTGATACACCCACATCCCTAATACAGGCTGTATCCTCTCTCTAAATCCTTTTCACATGTCTGACAGCAGCTTCCTGTCCTTGAGACCTCTTCTCTTTGAGCAAACTCAGTGGAAAGGGCCTGTGGGTTTCAGGGCTGCTAAGGAGAGGGGCAGATGGAGAATGAGTGAGGTTGCATAAGCCTGTTCATTTAGGGAATACTGTTAAAAATAAAAGGCACTTTGTAAAACAGGAGGGATGAGAAGGTGGGATTTGCAGGCAGTCTGGCAGCCCTCCGGGTTCTTGATTGGTTGGTTTCAGAAATACAAAGCAAAGTTGTCAGCAAACAATAGACTATGAGCCCTTGCCACCCATCTCTCTGTTTATCCTGAGAACAGGGTCATGGAAACTTTCCCTTTCTGTTATTGTTTCAATGGAAACACTTTGCCCTCTTCAATGTTCCTCAGAAAGGACGCATCATGCGTGTAATTAAGCCTCCACACAAAAGATTTTTCCTTTCCTAGCCAAAGCTTTTCCACTGCAGCCTGACTTCACTGTAAGGAGGCTTTCTGTCCTCTACATAGCCCTGGGGCTGAGCTGCTGGAGGGTAGATTGTGTCTTTCCATGCATGGCTCTTCTTTCATGTTGTTTGAGTATGGTGCTCTGGTGCTACTGCTGCTTCCACCACTCTGCCTCATCCTTCTTCCTTCTAAGAGATCACTCTGCTCTGTGCTGGAAGGAGACAGGGCAGGATAATGGGTACCAAAGTGCCTGCAAAGCTGTGGCTTACGTCTGGCTTATTTTACTTTCTCAGAAGGTTCTTGCTGAAACTAGTCCCATGGCTGAGGCCCTTCAAGGAGCATGTGCTGTCTCATGTAGATGCTCTGGTGGCTAATCACATTTCTCTTATAAGAATAGGATTCAATTTTAGACCCACAGTCCCAAATGTCAATGTGTAGCTATCACCCTGAGTTCCCATTATGGAAGTTGGTTGAGTGAAACCAACTGGGTTAAAAGTTACACATGGCAGAGCAGACATGCATCACAGCAGTCATGTTTCTCAGGAAATCCTGGTCACAGGGGGTGACAGACAAAACCAGGTGAGTCCTGGTTATAGCCTGTGACTACATGGCACAAAGTGAGCATCACCCTCTGCAATGACTGTACAATCCTCCCGTGGGCTTGGAGGTGATGTTGTCCGAGCAGAGCAAAGCCATGGAGATTTTTGTTTAATCTGTGCCCTCACAGACACAAGGCATGCTTGTTTCTCCACCTCAGTGGTTACACAAGGGGTTTGGCTGGTGCAGCTGATCATGGCAGCAGGGGATTGCATTGCATGCAGGATGGAGAGCAGACACCAGAAATTTCAGAAACAGAGTGGCTTGCAACACAGTGAAGTGCAGATGCAGATGTGCTTGCAGTCATGCAAGAGAAGGAAGTAATGAGATCTCAGGCATCAGCAAAGAGATCATCCTGGAAGCCAGGAAGGAAATAGCCCAATCCTCCTCTTCTTTTAGCCACACAAAATTGGCCCGGTGTGCTGTGGCAGTTTATTGCTTTCCTCTGAGGCATTAAGTTTTGGCTGGTGTCAGAAAAAGGATCTCACATTGGTTTGGGATGGAAATCTTCATTCCTGTGAGTGGAAGTGCCAATATTTCATTGGATGAGAATGTACTGGGGCCAGAAAAGCTTTTGCCTCAATGAATTTGCCTCTCCTGGGAAAAGTCAGTCTGAAGGGAACATCCATTTGCATCCCATAACTTTCTACCTGCCTTGCTGCTGGATGAGTGACTGCAGAGCGTAGGGACAAGCAACCCCAAACCTCAGTCTCATCTGATCCTAGTTAGCCACCTTAGCAATGAAACTGCTCCCCTTTGGCTCCTCCTGGGGGCTGTATGGGCAGAATTAGGCTTAACTGCCAAAGTTCCCAATGCTTTGAAATACCTTTGTTGTAATGAAAAATGTCTGTGCTTACGTTGTGGGTTCAGGGTTCAGGCCTATGAGAAGTTCAGGACATGAGGAAAACCACTGACTGGGTTTCCCATTCCACTCCTTTCCCTTTCTTTGGCTGTTTGACCTTTTTGGAGTTACTTTGTTTGTTTTCTTCTGTTCTGTGAATCAGATTCAGACTTAGTGTGACTGTGTAGGAGCTGATGGAGTTACTCCCAGGCTGAACATTTATTTCTTTAGTCTTATCTGAAGAAAGCGGTTCATATGCCTGTAAATTGAGGCTGTGTATCCTCTTCTCGTGTGTTGTAGTTCAGCTCTTAAAAAAAAAAAAAAAGGCTTTGTTGGAAAAATGCAAGATGAGTCAAATGAGTGCTCAGATGATTTCTTTTCACTGCAAAATTTACAGCTCCTGACTTTTCCTCCCGACTGCATGCTTACCCTGTGAAGCTGCAGATTGTGTTGGTTTCCTCACTGAATTGTGATAGTGCCTCAGCTGAGAAAGAAGAGAGTGAATGGCAGAAATCAGGCTCTGTAGGTGGCCCATGTTCAATTTCTTCAGCCAGCTGACCCATTGAAGTGGGACAGGTCCCACCTCTGCAAAGCCAAGGGGTGGCCAGTTCCCTGTCACTTCTTTCTTTTAATTAAAGAACAGGTCCCCAGCCCCCATTTCAGTGGGACTGGAAATAAAAATGCCCCTTGGAAGTGGCTATGTCCTTCTGCACAGCTTGGAATCAGCACTATGGCAGTGATGGTGGCATGAAGTGAGCTTGTCTTCTGTCACCTCCCAGGTGTCACTGCGCCAGAAATTCCTTGCATAGCAAGTCTGAAAATAACCTGCATCCTGGGTCTGGTCGCACTTAGCCTGGATATCATACTCATCCAAAGTGTTGGTGGTTGGTAGATTGGGCATCAGATGTAGCAGACCCCACATCTGCTTCCAGTTCGAGGCCCACTGGAGTGGGTGGGCACAGCCCTCCAGGCTGTCCAGGTCACAAGTCACTAAAACTCCTGTCTGGATTTTGTCATGCTCAGGTACCAATCTCATGGATAACTAGAGCAGAACTTGGGACACAGAGATCAGTGGCAATGTGAGATTCCTGCCTAGATCTGGCTCATGGCTCCTTGGATTTTGGGGGCAGAAACTCTCCTGTTATAGGAGGGCACAGTGACCTACTGCAGCAAGGCTCTAAGTGCATGTCACAGATGATTGGCAATGAGCAGGTTAAAAGTCAAAATGCCAGCACAGCCTTGACTGTGACTCCTTTTGAGTTCACAGGCTGGTGGAGCTGCAATATCTACAGACCATATTGGAGTATAGCAATCTTGGAGCAAAAGAAGGTAAAAATGAGGAAAAAAAAGGTTGGGTAATAATGGAGAGTAGAAGTCTGAAAGGGAGAAAAGCTTGGTTTGGAGGAGGAAGAGTTGGCTTGCCAGGTAAGGAGATTTTTCTGCTCCAGTTGCTCCCCAACTCTAATTTATGCAATATAAATAATTAAAAGCTGTGCAGGCCCAGTGCTAATCCTTGTGGTATTCCATAAGCAACTTCCTTCCCGCTTAGAAAGAATTCCATTGAGAATTATCTGTCAGTTCTTGCTCTGCAGCCAATTTTCCACTCCTGTCAGTGCATGGAGTCTGAGCTCTCCTTTTCCTCGGTTCAGCCTTCCCCAAATTGCATGGCAGAAAAAACCCATAATGTGAGGTCCACTTCCTCTTGTCCTGGAGATATCTGTTCTGCTAAAATCTCACTGCAGACCTCGAGGGGAGAGGAGGAGCTCTTGTGGAAAAGCTGTGATTTCTGAAGGCAAATTCAACCACACCACATCAATTTGGTCACATAAATCAGTTCTACAATGGTCCTGCCTTACCACAACAGCCACAGTTTGACAATCTGAATTGTTATGGTGCTGTGGTATTATCTCAGCAGCACAGAGTGCTAATGGAGGTCAGTTTAACCTGCTCAAATGCATTCTGTGGTAGCAGCAGTAACAGGAGGAAGACCCTCAAATAAAGAAGTTGTTGTTCTTTCTTCCCTTCACCATACTAAACTGAATGGATCTGCCTTGCTGTCACTGGGAATATATGGGCTTGGAGGAAATTACAGAGAAATAGTAAAACTCAGTGGCATGTATCCTGTGCATAAGATGGAAGATTTCTATGGTGCTTTGGGCAAGATTGATTATTTGTGGCCTGTGAAAGTTGGGATGTAACTCTGAAAAATGCTTCTTAGCTGCAGTCTCTCCTGAGCACTGTGGGACAGATCAGCTCTGGGCAGGCTTCCCCCAGAGAGGGAGCCAAGCCTAAAAAGCCATCAGCCATGTGTTGCTGGAATGGCACACATCTAGTCTGGATGCTAACATTTTGCAATGGAGAAGGGAGAAAATAAGAGTGTATTTGGGGATATGGGTTGTAAAAGCTGAAGGAGACTTTTTAAGCAAGAAATTACTGTGAGCAAAGGTGTAAGATTATCACACATTTAGAAATTCAGGATCCTTGGCAGAACTACTATGCTCAAGCTTTCTAAGAGGAAGGGAGTGAATTCCTAGCTGCTGAGTTGAGGTTAGGACTCAAGAAATTGATATGAACTGGCTCAACTGCAGGAAGTGTTTTCAATAGGAGGTTTGAAAACCAAGTGTGACTTCAATAGCCAGTTCTACACAACTGCACCAACCAGTATTACCCTCTGCCCTTATTCACTGTCCTTTGTAGTGCCAGAGCAGAAGAGCCAAGGAGCTTGCTTCTCCATCTGGGCTGGCAGGCTGTTGTGGTGTCCCTACAGGTACAAACACTGAAACACGTACGTAACCTACAGACCCTGGATAAGACAGTGGTAGTCTCTGCATTTCATCTGACCTCAGACAGATGGTCAGGTCACCACACCATCCCTGCAGATGTAGGTTTTCTGGCAGAGGGGTGTGAATATTTGAATTTCTTGCACAATGTGAAGGATACACAATTTAAAGGGGAACCATAGGTGTATGTTTTCATTTGACATTTGAGATTCTATTGTTTGATGTGGCACTAACAGACAATAACCTGTTGGTCCAGCTTTGCCTTTGGTATTTCCTGTCCTTGAGATGCTGAGCAAAGCAAATTTAGGGGGAAGGCAAGGTCTTCTAAGTGAAGATTCAGTAAGGAGAGCGATGAGGCAGCTGTGAGGTGAGGCTCACAGCAGTGTTTCTGCAGTGAGGACAATACTCTGCTACTGACACAACTACTCCCATAAAAACCCAGGACATGTGCTGCTGCTGTGTGCTCTGGCCAGTCACTGCTAATGAATCATCCAGCTCCTGGATCACTCCCATGCAGGGGATGGAAAATGGATCCAATCCAGAGAGATCTTGGAGTTCACTGCAATGTGATAACCCTGTTTACAACTTCAAGAACTCCAGCAATTCAGGAGGTGCTGGCAGAACATCTGCTCATTGTAGGATCTTGCCAGCCGCTCTTTTGGAAAGATCTGTGCTTCATTTGTCCAGTTGAGATGCCTCAGAAACAGCACATTGTTATGTCCTAAGACTAATGGGTCTAGAAAGAAGCAACTCCATTTCCCAGTGGAAACTGAAAGCTCTGATAAACATTCAGCAAGATTTAGCTCAAGTAAATATCCCAGGGCAGAGCAGCTGGGAGTCAGGTGCTATACTGCCACTAGAATACCCTTTTGTATAATTTTTCTTTTCTTGCTGAACTACCTGGAGAGACTCTGAAATTACTGGAGGAAAACCTATCTGAGGAAGGTTTATGATCAGGCCTGAAAAACTTACCCAAGCACGTATATTAAGCTGTTTGTGCACATTTTCTGCAGGAAAGAGAGGAGGTGAATAGGGATGAAAATAATCCTGGTGCTCACAAAAAAAAAAAAAAATACTATACATGCTTTGGGAAGAAATGAAAACCTTGGCTGCACAAGAATTACCCAAGGACAGATGACCAGCCCACATTTCTGCTGTGGTAGAAAACTCTTGAAGTTCTCAATCTTTCATCTCTGAGTACGAGTTGAGTGGCACAGGCAGGACTCTGACAGGGGACCAGCCTGAGGGTGGTCTGGTGAGCTCTGCTGCCTCTTGCAGCCATTCAGTGGCCAGAGAGAGACTTCAGTCTGCTTGTAGGGAGAGGCTGGTGCAGAAGAAGGGCTGGAATTCAAAAGGGAGCTGCCTGCTTGCCCTCACGCTGCTCCTGACCACTGTTTATTCCCGAGGGATGGTGGGGATAGGCTGTGCCCACAAAAGGAGGAGGGCTGCTAGAAGGCACACTGTGTTCCACCAGTAATGCCTGCCCTGTCGCCCATGGCTGAGCTCCTGACTGCTCCCAGGCTGCTGAGGATCTGTTCCCTGTCAGCCACAAGGACAAAGCCAACCTGATGGCTGTGGGCAGTTTTCCTCTCTCAGGGAGCTGCTGGTGGGAAGCAGGGCCCCAGAGGGGAGCCTCACAGAACTCAGGGTGACACAGCTGGGAGCGTCCCCCTCCCTGCTCCACGGACCAGGAATGGGATGCTGGAAGCACTGGAGCTCTGTGGTCATCTGGGGAGCTAACATGTCATTTAAGGTCAGCTCGAATGCCATTTGGAGAGGAGCTAGGGTTTCCCTGACTGAAACAGTGAGTTCTGAATGTAATTACAGGATTAAAGGCATGTTCTGGGGCTGTACTCATGATTTATAAGCAAAGGTTGCACTTTGTCTTTTTACAAGGTGCTCTTGGCCCTGCTTAACCCCTTCTTGGCTGAATACAAATGGTTATTGGGGTATTCCTGTCATGGTGTTCATGCATGGAGAGGAGGGATTGTCACCAGTGGGGACAGATTAGGGAGCTGTTGGATATGTTCATCCCAAAGAAGGGAGAAGTGATGTTCTGGTTTTCTCCTTTACTCTGTCCTAGCTGACAAAAAACCCCAAAGCTATTGCTCTAGCAAAAAAGTCCCCTAACAAACTTTTAGGTGATTGCCACTTATCTAGTTGAAATCTCTGCTTTATCCAAGAACCTTGGTTCTTCCCAAAGTCTATTTGAGTAGTGGTCCCTGCACAGTAATAAGGTTGGAAAAGACAATTATGAAGATAAATCCTGACACGTGGCAGATAAACCAAACCCTGCAGAAATTTCTCTTCTGATTAATTTGTTGAATTCACCGGTTTGAGGTAAAGCCAAAACCTGTCATGGAGAAAGGCTGCCACAATAAAATGCAGGCCAGCAGTTCCAGGAAACTGACTTCATGTCATGACTATCTCTCTTCCCTGACTGCATAGGTATTCAATGATCTTATAGCCCTGGAGAGAAGACAACCAGAATTTTTTGCCTTTTTTTTCTTTAGTGCACAGTGTGTGCAATGACTAAATGCAAGCATCTAGAGTAGGTGATCTGAATATGGGTTCAATCTTCCTCTGAAGACTTCAAAGGATGGAAAATCTGCTGCAGTTCCAATGTCATTATTCCAAAACTGAGTGTACAGTTTTTAAAATTTGCATTTCATATCCACAGAGGTGTCAAATTTAATTTCCTGCTGTTAGCTCTAAGAATGACTGTCCCACTTTGCTGCTTTTACCATAGCATTTCATTAAGGGCTCTTGTTGAACTAGAGCTACTCACAGTCCATGTCCCTGCTGCTTTAGATGGAGGGGCACTTGTTGGAGACCTATGGGTTATATTTTTCCAAGAGTATACACAGAGTAGAATGGACACTGTTCTTTTTATCCAGTTTGTAATTCGCAGTTTCCAAATGGAACAAGATACCAAAGCACATCAAGCATTTTTCTGCAGGTGCAGGGCTGTGAGTTCAAATTTTCTTTCAGCCAAAGCTTTCTACCCAACTGTGAGTAAGGAGCTACCTTGAGGCTCTGACCAGGCAGGTCAGAAGTGGTTGGGATTAAATATCTCTTGTCTTTGGAGGAGCAGCAAATCTACTAGGCAAAGAAGGTCTGAAAATAAATATTACCTACAGTTTACAAGTGGAAATGGATTTTATTTACATTCCTCAAAATGGTTTGTGGCCCACTGAAGAATGGACCTGCTAAACCTCAGTCTTGTGTCCCCAGAAGCAGGAGAACCATGATCTATGAAGGCAGCCCATGGTGTGGGCAGATAGGCAAGGAAATATTCCTGCAGGAAAGTCCTGCTTAGGCTGGGTAGACTGGATGCTGGTGTCAAACAAACAACAGCCATGCCAGGTTTTTCCCAGAGCAATTGTGATCTTTCTTTCATTCCTCCCACTTGAATAAATTTACCCATTCTATATTACTCTTCTGGACTTGCTTGGGGAAGAAACACTCCTGTCCTTGCTTTTGTTTCCTCTGCAGTCTTTAAGGAATGGGGGAAATGTGGGTTTTTCTGTAAGCAACAACCCAAGAAGCAAAAAGGAGAGGAGAAATGCAGGCCTAGGAATTCATGTGACCAATGGGCCAAATTGATGTCATGCTCCAAATGTGCAAATTTTTGTGTGGAATCAGTGCCTAGAGCAGTTTACAATCTGCTTAATTTGTCCTTGGAAACAGAAAGGATTTATGGAGCTGGGAAGCCTTGATGTTTTTTATCCAAGATGAAGAACATTGCCAAATGAGAGAGGAAACTGTATCTCATGTTCACTTTTTCTGTTTAGTTTGTTTAGGGTTAACTAACAGACAACCCACAAGCTGGATGCAGGTCCCAGTACCCAGGTCACAGGAGGTCCTGCCATCCTGGGAGTGTTGTTTTTGGGAGGAATATAAACTCATGCCAGGTCTGGTAGGTTACATTGATAAAGTTTCGACATTAAGCTGCATTTACCTGGTCCTTGAACACCTGCCAGGCAATATAAGAGTTTCTTAAAAATGTAGGAGTTATCCATTCTTGGCTTAAGCTGCGGTATTGCTCAGCTATTTTGTTGGCTTGGCAATTCTCCAACCATCTAGACACCCATCTATTTTCCTTCTGTAGTACCAATGCCCAGAGTAGCCTAAAGCACTGTGTTCCAATCTGGGAGACCCAGACTTCTAGGGAATGATGAAGCAGAGGACAGTAGAAACCCTATCATTTGTGTGCCAGGGCAATGTTGTCATTACCACAAGGGTGCAGTGATGTGTCCATCTGGCTCAGAACCTTTGCTGCTAATAACCAGCTGAACAGTGATAGTTGGTTGCACATGGAAGTGGGTTTTAACAGGACTACATGCGTGTATCTGTGACCAAATTATCGCTGAACAAAAAAGAAAGCTTTTCCTTTTTTTGCCTTTCTCCCAAAGACGTTGACTATGCAAAAGACTGATCTTATGGTGAATGTCCAGCTGAACACACATTTCTAGTGCAATCCTAGTGCAATGATGTGGTTAGAAGAGCTGACACAATCCTTTGAGTAATAGAGATGTGAAGGAATTCTACTGATATTACGCTAAATAGAAATGAAATGAATAGAGTACTCTGCTTGCAAACTCAAGGTCAGGAGATCAGAAATATCTGGAAATAGTCTTCCTGTGCACCATTAATTTAAACATGGTGGTTTTTTTTTGGTTGTTGTTGGTTTGTTTTTTTTTTGTTTTTTTTTTTTTTTTTCCTCCTGTGAGGTTCCTGAATGAGTTGGGGCACAGTGGACATTGCTCACTGGTACATTTGAAATCCATTTCCACTTGAGTTCATCCTCAGAATGAGTGCTTGCCATTGCACCTGAGCACTTCAACAGGGCTGTTGGGAGCCAAAGAGCACGTGTGATTGCTTCTGGAAGCTCTTTTTGATGGACTGGCCCAGCTTGATGCTTTCCTATCAAGGGCACTGTGTGTTTCAACTTCCCATTGCACGTCCTGAGCTCAGACACTGACACCCTGATGGGCTGCTGTGCTCCTTCTCTTACTGTGGAGATGAAAGGGGATGGTTGAGCTTTTTTAGTGATGTGGGGAAAATCTTTGTACAGGATGAAGGAAACTGGGCTGCCTGAGTCTCTAGTATCTGAGAAAGCAAGCTGATACTTGGAAGGCTGAAGTAACTGCAGCTTCCTTGGGTTTGCCACCAAGGGTGGCACAGAGGGATTGTCTTGGGTGGCAGTGAGAGCACTTTCTGTGCTGCAGGGACAAGCCCCAGCATTGCTTCAGTCTTTCTGGCAGGGATGTTTTGGAAGTCTACTCTGCCTGTGGAGTTCTGGTATGCCAGGGAAATTGCAGGCCCTCAGCTGGGGCAATTGCAGGAAGGAGAGAGGAATGATCCTGTGGCTCAGCCACTAGTATGGGTCTTGGGAGCCATGGGTTTAATTCTTGGCTCTGCTGCTGTCTCCCAGTGGGCAGGGTTTGGAGTGGCACTCTCTCTAACTCTGTTTCCCAACTGCTCATTGCACAGTATCATATTATTTAAAAACCCCAACCCATCTGCAGTAGAATTCTTCATATTGCATGACGCCCCACAGCTTTGCTTGTGTCTTCAGTGGGTAATTTGCAAGGGGACATAGGCCCCAACTAAAATCCTGAAGCCCCAGGCCCCCCAGCATTGGAGTCTGGATCCTTCAGCTTTTGTGAAATTGAAAATGAGGTGTTGCAGCAGCTGAGTCAGCGATCTCTGATAATGTTGCTGTGGTGAAACTTCCTTCTCAGCATGGAGTTTTCATAAAGCCTGCTCAGTACTTAACTGTCATTTAATGCCACAAAGTATAGCTTGAGTCAGACTTCATGTGAAGCTTAGACCCTGCTGGGATGGGGTACCCAAGTCTGGGCTGGTGAGGTGGGGTCCTCCTTGTAAGTGCAAGAGAGATGAGCAGTTTGTGTTTTTGTCTTACTAATGTTCATTGATGTGGAGGGAACACTGAGGAACCAGACTCGTTCCCTTCCCCACTCCTCTCTCCTTTTGCCTGTTGCTATTTAAACTGCAAAATTAAGAGTAAGCCAGCAAATTTACAGTCTCCTACAAGACAAAAATAGGTGGATATACAGGGATGAATGCAAAGGCACAAGACCATATGGTCTCAGAGTTTCATGACAATTTTTGCAGGGATCTCAGTCTTGGAGAAATGTAAGGAAGGATTTGTCAGGACTGGTGGTACAGTCACACCTGTACCACAACACTTGGCCTTGCACATGCTTTTGGCAATGGTACATAGCCAAAGTGGAAGAACAGACAAATCTGGAAGTGAGCTGGAGAAACTGTGGAAGTATGAGAAGATCACCAAATTGAAGGACAGCTGTCTGGGGAAAGAAGTGACAGAAATCTGTGCTGCAAACAATGGACATAACCTTCTTCAGGAGATGCTGAGGGTCCAGAAGAACAGCACAAGTTTAAGGAAAAGATTGCATAGACATATACCATGGTGGGGCAGCCAAACTTCCTCCCATATAAGCTGCCATCTGTTGGGACAATATTTTTGCACCATGGTTGAGCCTTTAGATCCTAAATGACACCGGGGCACTTTGCAGCTGACACTGTAACACCCCACAGCTCTGGAGCTCCAGCATGTGAGATGTGGCCCCATCAATGTGGAAAAAGGATGGGGGAGATAATCCTTCCCAAGAGACACCCCAAAATCCAGTCCCAGTCACACTGTGCCAAAAAAGCTGAGGGGTCATCAGGTGAATTAAGAAGTAACAAAGTTTTACTCCAATGGACAGAGTCAGAAGGCAAATCTCTGGCCATTACATTTTCTGTTTTTCAGGGAACCACCATAATTTGAGCTATTTTAAGACCAGACTGGATTGAGCTCTAGGAAATATACAGTAAGAAGCTGCCCCAGGACTGGCAGGGAAAGATGCCAGCTGGTCAAAGTCTTTTTAGTAATGTCGCTGTTTCTACGAATGTTTATATTTCCTTGCCAGCCCTGTGGACAATTAAGAAAAGGCTTGGCTGAGATATGAGCTGTCATTATTGGTCTAGACGTTGGATTGGGTCCACATCATAAAAATCTTGAAGATGGAGAGAGCTGTATGAGGCAGTCATTTGCAAACTGTAGAGAGCATTCTGCAGATCTGTAAATACAGCTGGTGAGATAAACAAAGGAAACGATGCACAGGAATGCTCCCTTGTGCATCCATGGCCAATGGCTTCAGCAAGAGACTGCATGTCAGTCACTGGGACATCAGTCAGCAGCTCTGCTCTCTGTACATATGGTACCACTGGGGAGAAAAAAAAGGCAGCAGTAGTTCAATTTTCTTTTCTGGCTTTGCTTTAAAAGCTTGTTGAGTTTCTCTGACTCCTGTTGCTGTCAATTGGTGCTTAACACTTCAAAAAATTGCTAGCACAATTGCTGGAACTTTGGCAAATATCTGGACTGTTAGATTTGACCACTGGAGAGTGGTTTGTGTCTTACCTCCACAAGCCCAACTTCTAACATAAGGTGGATGAAATTTGGAAGGGGAGGCTGAAGGGAAGTGAGTCATTGCAAGTCACTCAACCATGTCAGAGCACTGCTGGGGACTAGAAGATAGTTCTGAGATAAATGAGAACCTGATCTTTTCTCCCCCACTTGGCCTCTTCCTTGGCTTTGGGGAGACGGTTGTGTTAGCACTCAGTGGTGAAATTCATGGGTCGGAGGCTTGTTTTCAATTTCCTATTTCCACTGTGCTGGTTAGTGAAACTTCCGCCTGAAGAGAGATCCAAAATTTGCCTGGGGTGAATGACATCAGCCTGATCTCATCTCTGCTCATTTATTTGTACTGGTTATCTCTGGCTTCAGTCTTACTTCGTTCAGATAATTGCACACACTCTCCTCAGAGACTCACTAGGTCTGTCACCAGCCTTGCCAGCAACGCCCCCTCCTCGTGTTACCTCATTATTATTCATGCTAATGAGGAGTGGGAGGAAATAAACCGGGGTAGACCGAGGCTTTTTCTCCCTGCCAGTATCTCTCTAGGCCCTGTCCCAGTGCTGCTTTGTGCAGTGGAGAGTGCTTTTCATCTGCCTGCTCCTAACCCTGTGCCTGGTCCAGGAAATGGCTTGGGTGGATGTCTCCATTAATACCTGGATAATATATCTTAGGCATTTGTTTATTTAACCTATCCTGCTGATGGACTTTGCAGTCACCAGGTTATCTGAGGAAAGTATCTTGCCCTCTGCTTTATGACTTGTGTTTTCCTTCCAGTTCCTATCCATGTTTTAAAACCACAGAGGTTTTAAAAACGATGCCCTTTGTAGACATGTTTGTGCTGGCTAGAGATGTGTGTGTACAAGCTCTGCCACAGCAGTGTCGGGAACAGCCTTGCCCCACTCCCCAGACCCATCAGTGGTGGGACTGACTGATGGGATTTCATGCCTGTGTCTCATGCCCCTTTGACAGAGGTGGTCAGAAGCAGGGGAGAGCTTTTGTAAGAGAAATAAGCAGACTAGAACTCTTCGGCTGGGAAGCAAGGTGGCCAGGAGAAGATTTTATAAATATCTGTAAAAGCAGGAAAAGCATGAAGAACACAAACAAGCAAGGAGAAAAATTTAAACTCCCAAAATTTAACCAAAGGAGCTCCTTGCCACAGGAGGCTAGGAAGGCCAAAATGCTGGCAGGGATTCAAAAACTAACTGGATAAATAAAGGGCTTTTAAGCACAGGGCCACTGTCTTATTGGGGAGTGGGACAACACTCTTGGGCAGCATCACTGTGCACTTGCCTGGCCCTGATATTCTCTGGGCACCTGTTACTGCATAATGTCAAAGAAAAGGTATTGGGTCCTTTGGGCTGATCAGATCTGGCTGTATTCATGCACTAACAAAATCAGCACCGTGTAGTGAGCACTGAGGGTCTGGTCCAGAGCGTGGTCTGCAAGGTAGCTTGGAGCAAAGCAGGGAAATCAGATCTTGCTTGCTTAAAATCAAAACCAGACTTAGAAAGCAATCCCAGAGCAGGAGCGCCGTTCTCCAGGAAAGTTTCCAAAACCAACTCCTGGCCTTGGAGAATAAGATGGCAAGCCACCAATAAATAAATAAGTAGATAAAGAAGTAAATGCAAAACCTGTGAAGAAATCTCCCAGAACAAATGGCAAGAATACTTCCAGTTTTCAAGCCACCTGCTTGTCATCTATCACTTAGAAAAAATGAGTGTTCTTTAAATATTCATATGGGGAAAACAGACCCACCCTCCTGGATTTCCATGTTGATTTATGCTGCGGCATTTTCAAGGTCATCCATTGCCTAAATCTCCTGTCTGTCTGAGGCTTGGGTCCTGCAAGGAACCCGATCCCCATGATCATATATATTAGAAGGGATAGAGCCTGTTTCCATATGTGTCTTAGTGCTGGCATCTGAATTTTAAATGAATGTGCTGATTCCTCAGTCTGTACTCAGACACCAGCATTCTCCTTCGGCTGTTCCAGTTAAGGTTTTTATATGAAGCATTTTCAGTTGAGGAGCTTTCAGTGGCAATATTCTCAAAGACACATCTTGGAGTCGTGTTTCAGGCTCTTATGGCTGGCTCATAAACCCTCCCTGTGGGTTGGAACTTGATATGTCCAAGTTGTGTTCCTGTTCCATACGGAAACAGTGGTATATTACAAGAGTCCTGCCCCTCTGGGGAATCAGGATTAAGATAAAGTCAATATATGCATGCAGTGGTGTTTTGTTGCTTGCTTGTTTTTTTGAAATAAAATGAAGAGTATAGGGCATGTGATGCTTAGCACAGGAAAGCTTGGGATCAGTGAATAGAGAATAGATTTATTTTCTTTTTTAGGCTAGAAGGGTTCATTGCCTTTCAGGAATGAAGCAAGAAAGGCTGGATAAACTTATCTCTGGAGATGCTCCTTTCCCCATCCACTGCCAGATATAACAGTAATCAGTTCTGCCCTGGCCAAGGTTAGGTCTCCAGAATTCTAGTGTGATCAGGGACCTGTGACAGGGACCTTAAATCTCTCTCACCTTCAGCCTCTACTGGAACATCTAGAGGTTCTGCATTTTCTGGCCTGCACAGACCAGGCTTTACCCTGGAACTCTTGGAAAGTGGGAGAAGGGCATTACCAAGTTCAGCTGCACATTTAATAGTTGCTGTGGTTGTCTTTGAGGTTGGCATATGAAGCATTGTCAAAAAACCAAAGTGAAACCATGGGTGTGTGGATTTCAGACAGCACCTAACCATCCTGATCAGAAAAATCCCAAATGCTGTACGAAAGTTACATTGTTTGTTTCTTTGAGTGGAAAAGATAATGAAACTATAATGGATGGGGATTCCCCAGGGTTTTTTTTTTCTCTCCCTCTCTTTCCCTCATTAGGCAAAAATATGCTTTGTCAGTACCTTTTTCTGAGCACCCTAACAAATATACCAGGCCCCTCAACACAACCTTTTGTGTTTTGCTTTGTATGGAGGGAAAAATGCCACAGCAGTGGGGCAGATCTATTAACTCTTGTGGGACTGACTAAGACATCAGGTTGTGATGAGGTGCAAAGCAAGGGAACCTACACAACACATCCAAGGAGCTGATCATTTACAGGGGGAACAGAGCAGCAACCTGGCCCCAAGAGCAGCTGGGGGCTGGTTAACTTGAAATTGGCCACTGAGCCACAACCTCCTTTGCCTTCAGCATGGAGGTGGGGGCAGAGCAGACCTGTGCTGACAAATGTACCCTGCCCAGGCAATTGTATGTGTATGAGCAGGAAGGAGAGCTCCTCCTCTGAGCTCTGCATATCCACTCTGCCCCTCTAGCAGAAGGCACACTATGGCATAGAGGAGTGACAGCATGCATTCTGTATGACTGTGCTCTCTGGATTAGCTTTTCTCCTCTGTAAAATCCAGCTTTGAAAAAAATGGCTTATTTAGCTGAGTTCAGATCTGAGAGCCTTCCAGCTGAAGCTAGAAAAAAATGAAGGAATTTCTTTATTCTCAGTGTTGTTTAACCTTAGCAGCAGAGCTAAAGTGAGTTGAGAGAGCAGGAAGGGTATTTTTGCTGGTTCTGTACCTGCTTGACCTGACCTCATAAAAGGACTTGTCTTGGTCTCCCAGAATACAAGCTTATCTATTGCCATGAAATTCACCCCATAAAGCATGAAACCAACATTGAATTCTGATTTATGTTGTCTGAAATGAAGATATGTCCTTGTCTACCAGGATACCTGTGTCCTGGTGGAGAACTTTCAACCCCATTTATTCTTTGTATAACAAGCTCTCCCCACCAGATTTCCGTGGTTCTCTCCTGGGGTGGATTCATGGTAGCAAACATCTTCTCTGCCTTCTAAGTTCCAGGTGTGTCAAAAGAGTAAGGAACAATATATAGGTGTGAACAAGGGTGTGCAAGGGGAGAATTGGGTAAATTAGCAAAGGTCAGACAGAGCTGGCAGAGTCACACCTGACGCCCATGAGTAAAAGAAACAAGAGATTGCTGTTCCCACTGTGTTGAAAAGCCAAGGATCTTGCTCAAGACTTGGAGTCAGCATGAGCTGTATGCACCAGGCACTGCAAAATCCATCCCCTCTCTACTCCAGATTAGGACAAACATTCTTCTGCTACTTCTCTGATATGTACTTTACTCTGAGCCATCTGCAAATGAAGGAATGGTCTGTTGCTGATGAACTTAATCCAGAAAGCTGAGGTGGAATCAGACCACAGTTGTGCTGCATGCCTTGTGGGTCTCTGCTACTTCAATTAGAGTAGAAAACCAACATAGTGAGGGCCTATTTCCTGTCTTTATCTCTTTGCCTTTATGTGTATGTGGAACAGAACAGAAGCCAAAAAAAATAATCCAAAACTTTCTACACAATTTTTTTCTGCTCTTTTCCTCCAAGGATACACCTAGAAAGACCGTTCCTGCTTTCTGTAATGTTGGATGAAAGTCTGAATGAAGGACTTATGTTAGGCTATAAATCATGCACATTTGGTCCATACATGCCTCTGCCATGGCATCATCTTTCATTATGAACACAACTATCAGGAAAAAAATTGTGAAGGCCAATCCATATTTTCTTCTACAGCAAGCCAGTCTCTTTGATTTCCTCACTTTTTTGAGCTTCAGCTTTTAAACCAGATATCTGGAGCACATTACTAATCAAGCTAGGCCAGCATGGAACTGACCATAGCCTAGAAAACCCACCTCAGAAGTAGGGTGGATTATGCTGAGCTGTGTGCTGTCTCAGCCAGCTGGCACTGACCTCTCTGCCTGCTGCAGCATCAGTTTGGGAAGTGGTGCCCATCCCTCCAGAGCAAAGTCAGCAAAGGCAGACCAGTGCCTCAGAATGCTGTCAGTGTGTGAAGTGCATGGCCTGAATTTTCCTCTGGCAGGTACTGAACTGTTTCCACTGGCTGAAAGAGGTGCCTGAAAATGGGCCATGACTGAGCACTGGTGTTAAGAGAGAACAGCCCTTCCCTGGCAGATGAAGTGCCTTTCCAAATGGCAGTGGGGCTGAGAGCTCTCTCAAGGCACGCAGGATGCACTGGCATGTCTGATCCTGGGAAACAGGAGACCAGCTTCAGAAGGCTGGAAAAGACCAAGTCTTGAAATATTTGAATATGGAGTTTGAGACCAGGACACAGTCCTTCTTGAAGACAGAAAGGAAAACAGTCCATGAGAGAGACCCATTGCATGGATGATAGTGTTTCTGGTGATGCCAGAGAGACAGAGCGTGGAGCCAGCAGGCAGGTGCATCTCTTCACCTCGTAGCACTCCCATCACACAGCAGAGAGAAGAGAAGAAACATCAGAAGCAGGTCCTTGGTGTGCCTCAGTGAACCTTGCTCTCACTTCCCGGGCTCCCTGGTTTGTTTTCCCTCCAGTTTGGGACTTGAGCCAGGTTGTGCTTGGACTGTGAATGCTTCCAGATGTTCTCAGTCCGTGGGGGAGGGGGGGGCCAGAGGCATGCCAGGCTGTAATTGGTATGCAAGCAAACCTATGTAAGGGGCATATAAAACATTACCTATCCCTTGGCCGGTGCCTGGAGGTCTGCTGGTCGCCAGTGGCAAAGGGGAAGGAAAACATCACAGCCTGGTGGAATGGTTTCTTTTATTGCTGTGTCCCTTTGGCAAAATGGCCAGTGTGTTAAGTGGCACCTGGATGGAAAGGCAGGAGAATGCAGTAGGAAGAAGCAATGAGAATGCAATCCAAGCCAAAAGCATTAAAAACCTGAAGGAAAACATTGCTTCTCTCACTGTTGCCAAGTTTATTTCAGTATGTGGCAACCTGGTGAAGTACATTCCTTTACAGGGGAGGAATTACAGAGGACAAGACCTTAAATTCCTCCCATTTGCTCAAGAACTCCAGCAAACACCTCCTCCTTCTTCCCCCTCCTGCTGGTCCAATTTTAAGGAGATTTTAATTTGAACCCAAAGTGCTGGAACATAGACAGGAAACGGCTTATAATTTGCAAAAGTGTATATAGTTTCATGGAAAAGCAACATATATACTGAAACCTATGCCTTTCAAATTCTTCCCAGCAGCCATCTCTTCTGGCCTGGGGACAATGGAGTCTCTGTGCTCAGGTCTGTTTTCGGTTGAAGCGGCCCATGACTGCTCTTTTGTGACCAAACAGAATGCGGGAGCGAGCCGCTCGCAGCGCTCGGTGCCTTAATTACTTGGGTCATGTGGCTGCCTCCACTGCTGCAAGGGCAGGGGGTATGCAACTGAGGAGCATCATTTCTGCTAAAGGGAGACTTGGAGCAAAAAATCACACAAGAGAAGTTCAGGCTTCTCTCAGAAATCAGAGGCAGGGCTCCCATCAGCTTGGAGAGGGCCAAGTGCTGGGATGGATGGATGGATGGATGGATGGATGGATGGATGGATGGATGGATGGATGGATAAGTGTTTGCATTGACTGCAGTGAGGTCATTGTGAGTTAGAAATGCATTTGGCTTTGGCTGGTTAGAAAATTGGGAGTCCCAAAGGCTGTTGTGTTCAGCCTTTGCATTTGCCCTAGAATTTTTGCAGGCACAAAGACAGGCTGAGCGGACAATGGCGTGCTTGACTGGCAAGCACAAATGCGAGATTTTGCACGTACAAAGGATTGTTTGTGCAAGCAAAAATGTCATGCAAAATGAGGAGCATGTGGCCATGACAGGAGGGACTTCAGACTGAAGAAATCATATCCAAATGGATCACCAGTTTGATTAAGGAAATGAGGGCAAAATTTTGAGGCATGTACATTGGCTTTGGAGTGAGAGAGAGGTCTCTTGCCTTGAGTGACATTAGCTATTGGACTGCAGGGCCTGCAGTAAGCTGGCAGTGCTGCTGTTTGGATGTGAACATATAAAAGAAACCACCTGTATGGAAGTTAGACATATCATCTGAATCTGAGCCACATTGCATCCTGCTCAAATACTGATGGCCCAGCAGTGTTGGCAAGCATTAGCCTGGAACCACTTTTTCTAGTGGTACAGACATGCAAGTGTGCATGAAAAATGCACATCTAATTGCTCTACTTATTGCTTCAAAGTTATCAGAATTGCTTAAATTTAATACAGGGAATTTATTTACTTTTTATCACCTGTATTTGTAGTAGAGACCAAATGATGCTAGTTGTTCAATTATGACCAACATTAGGCATCTTGGGGAAGATCTGGTTGGCCCAAAGGATTGCGCTATTTGTCATGAGTGAGAAAGCCTGGACTTGTTTTCACAGCATGGGCTGTGATGTTCTTTGGTTTACTGAAGATACTTGCCTGAAAACCCTTTCAAATCCCAGTTTTGAAACCAGTGTTTTAGAGTCCAAACTCGAAATGCTGCTCTTTGAAATACTATGTAATATAAGTGCCCTAGGGCAAAAATCTTAGCCTCCATGTTTTTCTCCCCTTTGAAAAATGAAAGCAATTATTCCTAACTATCCTTGTCAATTAGGCACAGCCTAGAGATGGGTGGAATTTAATGTTTTCAATTTGGAAGGGCACTATTTCTCTTCAGTTTATAATCCCCTCTTGATGCAACTGAAGCTACTGTTTAACCATAGCCACCCATGATTTTAGGCTGCTTTCTGTCCTCCCAGCAGCCACCTCTGAGGCCACATAGGCAGCACCACAATTCCAGGCCTTTCTGAAGGCAAGTGTTGAAACTCAGATAAAGGATGCTTGGTGTCTGCAGATGATATTTTGTGGGTGAGCATTTGGGACTGCTGTTTCACCTTGTCTGGAGGATGGTAGCATTGGGATTCTATGGCTTTCCTTGAAACTGCTTCTCCACCTAAGGGTAGGTAGAGCATCACCAGTGCATGACCTCCAAATTAGGAATTTAAAGCACACATTGAGGAGAACTTGCCCTATACGGTGGTCAAGGTTAATGAGGAGTTACAGAGAGCTGGATGAGGAATATCATAACTCCTTTTGTGCCTTGAAAGAGACACTGGGACCTATTGGTATTTTTCCAGCTAATTACCTGCAAGAAGAAAGGCTAGGGCTTGGCTTTTGAAATGCAAAATGGTGTATTATGCAGAAAGAACACAGAATTTAAATAAAAAGAACAGTCAGATCCCTGTGGTTTGAGGGGCACTTTTCTATGCTTGGATTGTCTGGGCTGCTCCCTATTGGGATAAGAGGCTTTGTCCTGTCTGGGCTTGTGACCTGAGCACCCACTTAAGGGTTAACTTGCATAACAAGCTAACTAGGGACAAGCAGCTCTGTGTGTGTGCAAGAGATGAGCAGGGCACTGATGAACCTGGCTTGAGCAAAACAGCTCCAGGCTTTCTGCAGCATTGAAAAAAAGGAAAAAAGGGCACTTTTCTTGCAGCACACAAATGGTAGAAGCCTCCTGACTCTCCCAGCAGCAGACATTATGTCCCTTCAGAAAATCTGGTGCTTTTGCCTGAGCAAGCAAGAGACTGTCCCCCAAGCCATCTTCTCTGTTCCTCCTGGACTGATTTCTGCAGGACTGCTGTGGGAGAGCAGCAAGAACACCTACAGGAAGGGGGCCTCAGGAGGATTTAGAGATGTTGCCATGCTCTGCAGATGCTCACATGTGTCACAGTCACACTACTACTACTCTTTTAAGTGCAACTGTGCTGCAGGCAGCACAGGCCCTCTTTCCAAGACCTGTCATGAAGGCAAAATGTGTGCAGAGGCGAGGTGAAAAAGGAGTCATAAGGGCCTTTCAGTACATGCTCAGATGCAGAGGTTCTGCAGCTGGGACAGAACACATGCCAGCAGTTTGAGAATGCTGATATGCAGGGAGAAAATCAGTGGAACCTGATGAATCTGGTCCATTTCAAGTCAACCTATCCTTTCAGCTATGAGAGAGTAAGAGTTGTTCATAGTTTTGGACATGAGACCAGCCAACTCATGAGTCAGGTCTGATTCCAGAATTTAGAAAGATGGAGTCCCTGGGTTGAGCTGTGTCATTTCTAGTTATTATCATATGGTTCAGATCTCCAAATAAGCCAAATGGGTCGCAGCTCTAAGCAATATTCAGTTTATATTTCTTTTGACTAAGGAGATGGGACACTCTTTCTATTTGTAATTGTCTGTTACAATAAGAAAGAAAAAATGGATCAAATTCTAGCTCTAAAAATCCACAGGAATGGGTTTTATGGTTATTATTTCATTAGTCTGCTTTCCCTCTAGAAACAGATATGAGATACACGTTTTCACAAGGAAGATGCCTGTTGTTGATGCCTGTGGGACTTCTGCAGAAGTCACCAGGTACAACAAGATGCTGGCAAGGAAGAGGGATTCTTTTTGATGCTCTGGTGACAGGGAGCTATCACGGAGATGCTGGGAGTTGGAATGTGTGTCTTTGAGAAAAATGTCAAAATGGCTTTGGTCCTTTCATGTGAGGAGCTGGAGTTTTGAAAGTGCCATTTTACCTCTTTTATTGTTAAAAATAGAGAAACATATCAATGCTGCTCCAAGCCAAAAGCTACTTGTTGTCTATTCTTCTTTCCTCACTGACCCCAAAAAATTTAATTATTGGAATTCAGCAGAAAAATCCAAGCCATTTCAATAAATATACTTGCCAAGGAGACATTATTTAAGCTCTCTAGGAGATTTAAGCTCTGTAGGAGATTTTCCTTTCAGCCTTCTCTAATAGCAAGATTTGAATCAGGAGAATGAACATCACTTCTTGGAGACATGTCCTATGAGGTATTTTAAACACAAATAAGGAAGTATTCTGCTACTTTCCTATTGTACTGTGTTTTTCATATCTACAGCACCATTAAACTGAAATATTAAATGATACAACTCTCTCCGCTGGCCCCCACTTTCAAATAAACAGGTTTTTCTTTTTGTATTTAACCCATAATTAATTAATAGACCAGACCCTAATCTGTTTATTAACTGCCCTATGCTCCCTTGTTGTCAGGAAAAGCTGTAGAAAGGGTTACACTAGGATCATAAAAAGTCTTAGCTCTCTCATCAGAGCTAGGATATTCTTGTGTGATGGATGTGGATAATTTTATGGTGAGGATATGATTTGATGACCTGCCAATAGCAGAGATCTGGATTTTGCATCACAATAGGTTCCCTCACATCCTTGTGCTATTGCAGATATCAAGTATGGCCCTGGCTGGCAAATTCACAATATTTTCTTCAATCAGCATTTAACAGAGGATCTGGGAACCTGTAGAGAAATTCCTGTCTCTAAGGTGGGATAAAAGATGGAGGAGGGTCGTTTGATTTGTTTCTAAACACAAAATAATTTAATCTTTATTGCAAGAAGGATATAAAACTATATTCCTGAGAGAAGGTGGGAAGTTATGGGGGGAGACAAATAGCTGTGCTCCTCATTCCTGAGTGTAATAGCTTTTGGTTGTTACCATGAAGCTGCAGCTTTGAGAATCATGTGTTGTTCATAAGACAGGGTTCTTTGCTTTCACTTTCTGAGAAAGAAAACACACTTCTAACTTTTGCAACAAGGCAGAAAGGCCCAAGTTATTAAAAAAAGAAAAAAAAAAAGCACTGAGTCCAACAAACAAATGAAACATTATTTTGCATTTCTGTGAAGTCTCATGACATCCAAGACAACCCTGTGATTTCCTGGTACTCTGTGTATAGGAGAGCCCGCCTTGGGATGCTCCTTATCTTTGAAACTCTCCAGAACCTGAACAGTCAGACTCATCCTGGGCTGCTCCCAGCCCTTGAAGTTGTAAAAATGCCTTTCCAGGTCAGAACTGTGATGAACCAAAGTGACTGTCACCCTCCCCTGAACTCCAGGTCCTCTGGCAGTGGAGACATCTGGAAGCCTACACGTGCCTCTGCTTACCAGGTCTGAGTCCTTCTCCGGAGCATCACATCATCTTCCGTCCCAGCCCGCCTGTTCTCTGAGCAATCAGCTGCAGAGGGTGCTCTTGCTCTGCCTGAAAACAAAAAAGTTTGGGTAAGTCCCGTCCCATCTCCTCCCTGCCACCCCCTCCGTCTCAACAGAAGCGAACAAATGAGTCTGCTGCGACCTGAGTTCTGCCTGGGAACGAAGGAGCCGGCGGTGAGGAGCCTTTCCAGGGCATGCCCCTCCCTGCTTGCTCCCTGCCCAGGCTTGGGAGCCGGGGGTCGGGCTCGAAACTTCGAGGGGCTGCGTGGATGGGGCCAGGCAGGGAGGGCAGGAGGCTGCTGGGGGGAAATGCTGTGGTGTGGGCAGCAGGAGAGCTGCTCTTCTTTCACATCTGGCCCGGGAGGTCTTGACCTGGCAGCTCAGTCCTGGGGCTGAGGGTGTCCTCCTGTTGTGTTGTCATCTTGCTCTACAGGAGAAATAGGCTGTTTTTGAACCTGATTTGGGTCAGCGTATTTATTAAAGCATCCCATGGGTGCCTCAGCTTTTCTAGCTGCTTGGCACAGAGATGCAGACAAGGTAATCTGTTGAGAAAGCATTTACTTGATGTGCTGCTTGCCTCTGGAACACCTCAGGACACGGCAGGGCTTGTGTGCAAATACATCTTGAATGTTTCAGAGAACAGGAAACTTTTGGAGCCACAGGAAACAGAAGGGAGGGATCCTGAGAGGCAGTTCACTGCATTGACCTTCCCCATGACAATGGCAGCTCAACTGAAAGTAGCCTTTGCCTGGGCTGCTCTCAAAATCCCCCAGTGATGGAGATTTCACAAACTTTCCAGGCCATCTGTTCCAGAATTTTACTCTTCTTGCTTTGATGGTAGTATCTGGATTACATTTCTCATTCCTCATGGCTTATCAGTCACCAAAGAGACAGAGGATTTTCTCTCCTCCATTATGTGAATATGCACAATAATTAGTAAATAATAAACCAGTCTCGTGTTTTGCATCTGTGTGCTGATTTGGAGACAGGTTAAATAAGCTTTGTGTGCACCTGCTACTTGTGTTTCTCCCTGTGGAAAAGCACATGCCACTGAAATGCAATGCTGCTGGCAGCGTGGACACCAAATAGCAAAGGGGCCGTTGTGGTGAGGTGCTGAGGGCTTCCCTGAGAGCTGTGGAGGCTCAGCCTTTCTTGGAAAGGTTCTCCACAAAGATCTCAGATTGGTTAGGGACAGTCATGTTTGATGGCCATGAAGTAAAACTTTCCTTCAGTTAAATCCATGTATGGCTAAAGTACAGCATAGGATGAAATTAGAAGTGGGATTTGTTTCACAGCACTTCATCCTGAGCTTTAAGCAGATGTAATCTTTTCTTGTTCTCTAGCTTCGTGCTATAATCAAAGGTGAAGGACTGGTGCCCCTGGAGGATCTTCTCCCTTCTAAGGCAAATTTTTAAATTAGATGGTAATGGGAGTGAAATATAGTCACTTCTCATTTATTTTTCTTTTGTTTTACAATACAGACTTGCAGAATTCGTAAGGCTTCCCATACAGTGATGTCAGTCTAGCCAGAAAGTGTTAGTATTCTAAAACATTTGGAGATATTCATAATATGTGGAACAGAATTTGCTTGCCTAGGAAATTCACAAATAAATCCTCCATACTGAACACTTCTGAGAATACTGAGATCTTGGTCATGACCAGTTGCTAAGACAAAAAGCCGCAGTCACCAAGTAAATCTCTTGTGCATCATTTGAATTGTAATGTGTGCAGCTAGCCCTTGAAAGCAAGCTGCTTTCTGCCATCCCCTGAAGACCTGTGGTCATGGAACATTTATCCATTTTTCTACATGATTTCAAAACACATTATTATTTACTTTGATGAACACTCAACATGAGTACCATGTTTAGGAAATTACAGATATCAAAGTAGAGATGTAATGAAACAATAAATCTTCTCATCTGTTCTCTCTGTCCACCGAAGAGATAAATCAGTAATTATCACAGCTATATGATTGGTTTAGAATGTTTTAGAAAATGGGACTGGTATTTTTTTCTCTCCTGGGAGACTAATCTAAGGTTAAGTCGTTAAGTCTAAGGATGTTTGTCTTAGATCTTTTACCAGGAGGCACTATGGTACTTCTGGTTAATCTATTTTGTAAGTGGGACAGATAAAAATATTCCTTCCAGAGAAGGAGATTCTTATGAAGCCCAACATTACACTTTTGAATCTTCCACTAGTCTATTGCACACTCTAAACTTGCTTTAATTTGAAGAAATAAGGAATTGAAAAACCAACACAACTTTTTTCTCCTCCAAAATTTTCCTTGTCAGCTCTGACCAGCTGGCAATTTCCATTTGGATTTATTTCTATGTATTTCCATCCTGGTGCAGAGATTATGACAAAATATTCTTTTATATCCTTTTACTGCAGAAAAAAAAAAGTTATTTTCTTGCCAAGTCAGACACACATTTATGGCAGAAACTGTCACACCTACCTTCTCTCAGCAACTCTCAGTCCATCATGTGAGCGGTAGCCAGTAACCTACACAGGGCAAACACCTCCTTTGTATTGTCAATTTTTATATACCACAGTCTTCAGCTGGAAGGTCTTAATTTAGCATTCTGAGATTGAATCTGAAATACAAATTTCCCATGGATATCTACCCAAGCAGTAGCTCAGTCCTGTCCTGTGTCCTTTGAAGTAATCGGATCTCTGAACCACCTATGCAGGACATGAGAAAAAAAGTATGGCATTTTTGGTAGATGGATGGATGGATGGATGGATAGATAGATGGATGGATGGATGGATGGATGGATGGATGGATGGGTGGATGGATAAGAACCATAATTCTAGGGGGGTACTAACTACTTAAGGATGCTTAAGTCATGACATAAAGACATCTGTTGTATCTATTTGTCCAGAAGAAATGCGATTAAGGGAATGCTTCTTATCTTAGCCTTGTTCTTTTCATTCAGTGTGTCTGTTCCCTGTGTCTGTAGATGCACCGTGTCAAAATGGGGCTTTCCCCCATTTTCATGTCACCACTTTGCCAATCTTGGCTAATGACAGATGCTTCTCCACAAGGAAAAATGATTTCTAGATGAACTGGTTAGTGGGAAGTCAGAAAGGCTTAGAAGAATTCAAGTCTGGTGACTGCTCTTGCTACACAAAGTTCTTTAAATACTTGAAGCTTGAATATTGCAAAGCAAATAGAAGGAAGGTGGGGATGGGCTGTACAAGTTTACCTGCTTTCTTACCTATTCAAAATTACCATAGCTCTTCTAGCAAGGGGAAGAATTCAGTATACCTCACATTTCTGGCCCAAGTCTTTTGTTTGTTGAGTCATTATATCTCAGTCAACAGCTTTCTCCCCACAGCTTTCCAAAAGTAAAGATTGTCCTTGAACTCCAAACCCTGCTAAGGAAACATGGAGCAAATGTCAACGTTTCTGAAGTTATTCACCCTCTGCCAAAGCACACACATGGCTTGGACAGCAGAGCTGTAGCAATGAAATCCACTGAGGTCAACAAATAAAGGTAACACAAAGTCAGTGTATTTTACTAAGTCCTCTGACACAGGTACAGGTGAAAGATCAATAAAAGTTGGCCTGGTTCAGCTCTCTCCTATGGGAGACATTTGAACAAATCTTGTTAGTCTGGGTTACTAAAGATCCTTCTAAGTGTGATCCTTCTAAGTGCATTGGTGAGATGGAACTGGAAAAGTGACAGAACATACATGGGCTTAAATTGTAGACAGAACAATGTTTTAAATAAAGTGTTCCTGGAAGAACTTTTCAGTCTTTTTCTCTGTACCAAGTTCTGAATCCTGCCCCATCCATCCTGTCCTACTTGAAATTTCCATGTAGTGCTTCCTCAGGCATCTCTGTAGCTGGCCTCCAAAGTGCAGTGTTTCTCTGTCCAGCACAGCCGTGGGAGAGGAAAGATGGACAAGCCCCTCTCTCAGGTGAGAACATCTCTGCCCAGAGTTATTTTTTTTGGGCCAAAAGGACCTTAAGGAAAAAGCATGAAGAAAAGCAGCTGGAGAAAGCATGGCTGCTCTTAAAGGAAAGGAGCAAGGAGACATGAAGTGTTGGCCATGGATTTGTCATCTGTTGACAGAATTTTCTCACCTGTCAGGCAAGTTCCCTACAGGCAGCTTCCTTCCTGCTCTCAGCTCTTTTTAAACTCAGTATCTTTTCCTCAACCTGTTAAGTCTCTTTCTCCTTCCTTCATGTAACACCCTTAGCATCCTTGCAAGTGGTGGACCAACTTGGATGTGTGTTACTCAGGTCCTCACGCTTCCTCTCCTCTTAGAAGTCTGTTTCATGATTGATAAGAAGCAAACTAAGCAGGAATTTTCTTCCTCTCCCTATCTTTCTGAAACCAATATATTGCTGAGGACTGGGCACAAAGACAAGAAATAAATAGAGATATTTAACAGTTAGGCTTTCCTTGCGCTGAAGGATCTCCCAGACTCTGGATGCAGGATTCCTTTTCCAGAGTGGAGCACTGCTGCTGGGTGGAATGTGTCAGTCAGCTGCTGACCAGGTCCTGGGCACGCTGGCGAGGCATCGGGGGCGGTGCTATGAACGCAGCCGTATGCTCAGTGTTAAGCCAGTGAGAAATTCCACTGAAGTCAAGGGGGTTTTTGCATGTGCTTAAGGGCTTTGCTGGGCTGGGGCTTACGAAGAATGGACTGTGGGTTCATCAGACGGGATTGGACCAAGAATCTTGCACCCCTCCTCTTGCCAAATCCTGGAGGATGCCTCTGATTCGCAAGTGATAGGAGTAAATTGGGTCAATGAAAAGAAGGGAATTCAGCTGACCAGCTGGCCATAAGATCCTTGGTTGGAGGCTGCTGTGAAAAAGTGACTTTGTCTTACAGCCACTTAGGTCCTTGCTGTAGGATTTGTGTGTACAGCTTTTTTTCGATCCAGCTATTCAAACTAAGGTAATAAATGTGATGGAACAGGATCCCTGCTCATGTTTTTTTGGCTGTCATTATGGATGAAAATCCATCAAATAATGATTAAGGACAATATTTGCAGAGTCAGCTGCTGAGTTCCCTGACTTGCTACAGTTGCAGAGCAACAACATTGCAGTGGGCAAAAGATTAACCACAAAGGCTGTTAAAAAGAAAAGAAAAAAAACAGGGTGGATTTGTCAGATCAAAAAAAAAACCAAACTTGATGATACTTAGAGATTAAATTGTCTCAGGATGATAAATGTAGCCATAAAAGCCTATAGGAATAAACTGGAACTCAGCTGCTGAGGAACTGTCAGCAGCATAGAGGACATTGTTTGGCCTTGACTGATACAGAAAGGCAAGAGAAGAAGGGGCATTCACAGTCTTAGATCTGGAACTGAGTCACTCCATGGCTACAGACACATCACTTCTGCCTCCTATTCTCCTCTCCCAGACAAACCGGTAAAATACAGAGATGGGAAAACTGATTCCAGCAGAAAAAGTGCTTCATGATTCCTGATCCTTTGAGTGCAAGTCATCACATGATACATCTCTATTTCAGTGACACTGCTGTGCTTAGAAAAAAGGCTTGCTGATTGTCTTCTGGGTGCACTGCAAAACTTTTCTTAATTCCCTGTAAGTCAAACCTTGTTTTCCCTTCCAGAGTTCTGTTAGAGAGAGAGATATTAATCCCAACAGCAAGATTTCAGCCAGTATCCTAAACCAGGAGGAAGGTCTGGGGTCAAAGCTAGCAAATGATGTTGGAAGAAATAAGTTCACAGTCAGTGTGTTCTTTCATGAGCAGATTATGGAGGTTTGGAAACTCTGTCATCGCAGAGGTAGTGAAATACTGCTAGTTTGCTATAGGCAATGTCTAAACTCCACCCCCTCCATCCTCTTGTGAAATGAAAAATACAATCACCAAGGTTTCAAATAACCGATGAAGAAACAGTCCTCCTTTTCCAGTGGTTTTGAACAAAAGGAAAAGGCGAAGTGTTGGCACTGGGAGCAGAAACATTGACCTATGTGAGCTCAGCTTTTGGAGTTGGAAGTCAGCCATAAAAACAGAACTAGAAGAAGTTCAGCAAGCCATTTAACCATGGTACTAGCATTTGTGTGGGACTGACTTTCATCCTTTGGGGATGCTGTGGTGCTTAAAGAGACAGGACTTTAAATGCTAAGTTTTGTTCATTTTCAAGAAACTTTGACAAACTGGCAGACTTGGGTGATGAGAGGGATGGATAGACTTAGAAAGAGGTGAAAAGCAGAGATCCAGGTCATGATTCATCAGGCACCTAATATGAGCTCAGGAAAGTCACTTAGCTGTGGGATCTGCTGTCTACAGACCAAGAGCCTAACCTAAGCCAATAGTGTGGACTCCTTATAGAACTGTAGGATGGGTATGGTTTAAAGAGACCTCTGAGTTCAGGCTAATGGAGAGGAACAGGTACATCCAGAACCTCCTCTCACCGCTGTTCCTACAGTGGGGCATTTCCCTTGGGGAAATACCACCATATTTTAATTAAATTTTCCTCTCCGTGTTGTTGTAATGCCTTCAGTGCAAAGACAGTCTCTTGCTTGGTGTGCTTAGCGCACAACTCATTTAGACCCTGGGTATTTGGCATTTTGCCATTACTTCTCTTAAAGTTATTACTTCTCCTGCTGGAGATGAGTGCTAGATTTGCTGGGCTGCACTATCCCGTAAGTCAGTGCATCACTGGCTCAGTGGTTTGGAAAATAGCAGGTGCTGTCTCCCAAGAGTCTTGTAGCACACTGTATGGCAATGTGAAGGGCCTGAGTATCCCAAGCTGCATAAATATTTTTGGGGTAGATTGCAAGGAAAGTAGCTGAGTATCTGGATAGTGGACAGCAGGTAATTCCATGAACTCTGAGCTTAATTGTTTTTTTGTAACTAATTCATGTAGATGGGTGTTCAGCATCTCACTGCAGCTCCAAGGGCTCTGCAGTTTGAGTTGATGTGACCTTGTAGTGCAGACTCAGTTCTTCATGCAGTGGATGAGAAAGAGAAATGGCTGTTTGCCTTAGAGTCAAACATCAATGCATAGCAAAGGGACACAGTCTCCTTTCAGTCCTGAAAGTACTGTAGAAAAGTCTTGCAGGAAGAGCTTCTGTTGCCCTTACCTAACTCCTGCCTGGATAGCTGCATGCTGCTCTTCCCACAGACTTCCTGCATATTTGGCCGGGGGAGGTACTTCTGACCCCTTTCATTAATCTGCTCTAAAAGGTCAAGACTGTGTTTAAACACCCACCAAGTTGCACCAGCATGAGATAGTTGGTATCCAGCAGGGAGGAGAGGGGTGCCATCAAACATGTTTTGTGGGATCTCTTGGGAAGGAAGGTGTTGTGGGAGCTCAGTTCACTCACCAGCCTGGAAGGAGAAGGGAAAGGCAAAGGAGCGCAGATCCTGTCTCATGGTCAGCTCTGCCATGAGTGCACAAGGCATAAAACAATCTTAAAACAGTACCTCACAGGATTTACCTAGTAAAGCTCCGTGCTGTGGTATCCTGCAATGATTGGGTCTCAGATACCCATTTCCTCCTGGAAATACCTCCATCCTGAATGTCCTATATCCTGCTCAGACTTTCCCAGATTTAGCCTATGATACATGTGAGAGCATGGACAACTGGAAATTACTCAGATGCAGAGCCATAGAAAGCTATTGCCTCTGTTTCACACAATAATCCCCTGAAGCCTCACATCAGAGAAAATCCATGTGATTTCTTGCAATGTGGTGTCACATGAAAAGACATCTCCCCCAGTGCTGTTTTGGAAATACAATAGTTGTTTTTGTTTTATCTGCTGTGCCATCGGCCCCCCCAGCTGGGGACTCAAATATGCATTAATTCTGCTTATGACTGCCAGGAGAGTTTATTATGGCCAACAGCAAGAAGCATGTAGGAATCTGCGAGGTGTGTGCATTTCTGCAGAAAATGAGCCTTGGTCCCTGTTTGCTGTCAGCTTTCATTACAGCAGGGGAAACTTCTTGCTGAGGAGGGGATGGTGTAGTAGGCAAACATTGCACAAGAGGGAGGGAGATGCCAGGACTGGCTCAAAGACTCTTGTAATGGGACAGGGGGGAAAAGAGAAATGCAGAATCTGAAAGACAAGAGGAGAGATGAGGTGCAAGGTAGTCCTCAGGAGCTTCAAGTGTTAGGCTGACAGGATGGTTAGCTCTTGAATGAGGGCTTAGTAGTTTGCTTTCTTTCTTTCTTTTTTTAATAGACTTTTTTTCTCTTTTTCTTTTCTTTCCTTTCCTGCTGAGAGAAGCTCTTTTGTGTTGATTGGCACAAGTTCTGGAAGGATTAAATAAACCCAACAAATGGAGACTCCCTTTTCCACCTTTGCTAGAGGCAGCTGTCTTTCAGCAGTCAAACCCGTGCATTGCTGTGGAGGTTCATCCTATCACTGCCTGACTGCATCCCAGCAGGAGGAATGCTGTGGCACATCTCCAGTGGTGTTGTCCCCTTGGAGGGCCGTGATCTATGTTGGGACAGTTTAGGTAGAAGGGAACTTCAGGAGATCACTAATCCAAGCTTCTGCTCAAAGCAGGGCTCATTTCTAAGTTTGGTCAGGTTGCTTATGGCCTTAGCTGTGTTCAGTCTTATGTTTTCTTCCTCAAGTGGGCAGGATAACACTGAAATTTTACAAGCTGCTGGGAGAGGCTGGTAATGCATCAAGTCTGTAAGTCCCTAAGGGCAGACCAAGGAGTTTGTCTTGCAAGGGTTTGCAGAGTTGTCTCTGTCTTGGTTGCAGACCAGCAGTGGGTGACTTCTCAGAGGAAGTTAGATTTCAGGGGGAGCTGTTATCTTGTTCACCCTGGTTCCTAAAGCAACAAGACTGCCCTGTGTGGATTTGTCTTTCTCCCCTCATAAAACAGAGTCATTAAGGTTGGAAAAGACCTCAAATGTCATTAAGTCCAACTGTTAACCCTCCACTGCCATGCTCACCACTAAGCCACATACCCAAGCACCGCATCTACATGTCTCTTAAATACCTTCAGGGATGATGGCTCTACCACTTCTCCAGACAGCCTGTTCCAATGCTTGACCATCTCATGTGTACTGATTTAATTATGAGATAAGAAATTGGCTGAAGAAGGAATCTCTTTCACTTTGTGTGTCTGGGGAAAGCTCAGTCTTTTGTAATGCTGGCTACTTGGGTTGGGTGATGAGTCACAAGGCGCAAAGCCATAGGAACCCAGGATTCATCAGTCATCCTGTCTGCCAAATGACCTGCTTAGCTACTCATTACCTGCTAGCTAAGCTAGCCTGACTCCATCCAGCAGTGCCAAGGACAGGACACTTGCTGGGGCCTGAAAAGCTACGGAGTTGTGTTTTGTTTTGCCTGATCAGAACTGGCACAAGGTAGGCAACCTCGATCAAGTCCAACAGCACTGTATCAGACCTAACCCTTTCTGATCCATCAGGTATGTAACCCCTCTCCTTCTGAAAACCTCAGTTGTTGCTCTCTGTGCTGCTGACAAGATTTCAGGAATCTAATGCCCTGTCATAGATGCAAACAGTTAAACAGAGTTTGATTAATCTCATGGGGTGTTTTCCACATCATCCAGGGCAGAAGTTCATGGAGTTGCAGAAGGTGCATTTTTTTTTTCTCTTTTCTAAACATTATCTTTAGCAAACTCTTTTTCAGAGTGATGAATTAGTCAGTAGGAACTGCTGGGTTCAGGCATCTGCATTGCTCTGTGGACCAGGCCTTTATTGGAAGGTTGTATTCAATCTCCCAGTAGTCAGCCCTGGAGGTGCAGCTCACGCCCCACAGTGCTGGCTCCTTTTCTTTCTTGGTAACTGTATTGCATCTTTGCAGTTTCTTCTCCTGCAGACATGGTTTCAGTCTCCTCTCTGTCCTGACTTGCTGCTGTGGAATGTAAGGCTTTTATTTTTTTTTTCACTCTGTAAAAGAAAAATATGAACCTAAGCATATCATGTCAAGACTTTGAGCTTGCATTTTCTGTCTGGGTCCTTTAGAGAAAATAAGAGCAGCACCTTGTTTTTCCACTTCTTTTTACCTTCCCTTTGTCCTCTTTCTCTCAGAGAAGATTTATGCCCTGTTGTGAAAGCACTGCACCTAACACAGCCAGCTCTCACAGTTTCACTTGCTGTGCAGTTCCAGCATGATCTTGCTTCAATGCATACTTGATTCAGGAACAGTGGGGTGTGTTCAGATGGATCAAACACGAGCCAAACTCTTTTTATTTTATTGCAGTTTATTTCTTCAGGAAGAGCCAGAGTTGAAGTAGGAGTTCATTGAGTTTTAAGGTAACACATTTTCTCTCTCAGCAGGAGCAGGCCATGGACATATACGGTTATTTACAGCAGCTCAGCTGAGGGAGAGTAACCCATAAATAGCAACTTCTTATGTTTGCTCACAGGCACATATTCTTAGAGAAGGCAGAAACCTCACGTTCCTGCCTATTCGTGAACATTCAGCAATAGGATTTTTGAAGGAAAATGTCTCCCTAGGTAGGATATCCTATAACTCCTGACCACAGGGGTTTCCTCCAGCTTCACCTCCAGCATCTGGTGTTGTCTGTTCTTGAAGACAGGCAGATGGGGTAGATGGACCCCTGATCTTATCTGGGAGGACAGCAATTCCCGTGAGCCAAATGCAACACCGGAGAAATATGTCAGATGCATTCCAGATGGATATCCCTGGAGAGCAGTGCCTTAATTCACAGACCAGGCAAAGAGACTCAAAAAGAAAATGTCTTTCTCCCATTGCAGTGGGGAGCTTCGAGAAAGGAAGGATCACCCTCTTAGGCTCAGCTCACAGGCTTGGTCTCACATCTTTGGTGATAGAGGTGTCTGTGATCTGGACTGAGTTATCTCTTTCATCTCTTCCTTAGCACATTCCATAGGGATGCCTTCAAACAATCCTTAAAGGTATCCTTTTCCCATTACTGCTTAATGCAGAGAAATAATGTAGCATCCTCTGCTATGAATGAGGGTTCTCCCCAGTGAACTCTGCCTGTCCTGCATTTTCAGATCAACAATACCAGTTTTTGAGGTACACTCCAGTAACGCCAAATATATGGGCAAAGTTCTCTTATCTTAGGATGTCACATCTTTCCCTTTTTTACTGTGACAGTACTTTATCTTCTCTGGGAAAGAATTACTCTGCTTCCATATCTCTATCCACCCAATATATTTGTTTCACAGGTAGAGATATTCTAGACATCACATCCCCTCTTTCTTTCCTCTAAGCAATGTATTTGTATGCTTTATAAAAGGAGTAGACAGCTAAGACTGGTCATCTGAACAGTTTTCTGGTCATGCATTGGCATTGCTTCTTATATTTCAATTAATTACTTGGGAACTTAGTCTCATCTTTCTTGTAGACACTTTTTAGGCTTCACAGCTGTAAGTAGCAACCCACCCTGAAAATACCCAGAGTATCCCCAAGAGCAATCACTGACATGATAATGTATTACAGTATTTACATAACACTTAAAAGCTCTAGTGATCAGTAAAGCCCCACCGTGCTAGACCCTGAACCCGGATAAGGAAAGAAACCAAACTGTTCATCTCAGCATTTGTTGCTCAAACTGCTGGAGCCAGAGAGAAAGAGGTTTGGAGCATGACTGTCAAATTCTGCTGCTGTGACAGGAACAGCGCTTGCCCAAAGAACTATAAGGTTGTAAAATATATAATCTATTGCAAAAGTCCACCTCTGTCCAGTGACAAATGCAGAAAAACTCCCACATGAATTAACTGCTCCCAGGAATCTCATTGCTGTCTTCCAGAACATTAAATTGTGATCCTAACAGCTGATGATTGACATCCATCCCTACAGAAAGGCAAGGCTAAGCATAGGCTTTCCTCAACATTGTGCTGTGGATGAAGAACAGATTTTGCATTGCCAATAGTGATTCAAGCTGTGCTGAAAGCTTACAGTGGGAAGGACTGAGGGCTCTTCGGAATCACGTTTTGGAGATTCTTCTTACTGCTGACTAGCCTTGAACATATTTCAGTCCTCTCTCCTGAAGGAAGCATGTTTTTGTGTGTAGTAACAATGCATTTCCCTTCCTACAGTGTATTTACAGATATGTGCTGCTTTCTGGCAGGTTGGTTATGGATGACAGATTGGGAAGGATTTCACGTCGCCTGTGTTTTCTCTGTGGGGTTAGACAGCGTGTGGGTGTGGTGTTAGATTCCCCATCTCTTCACTCAGACCTTGTGTTAGAGGATCAGGAGGATCTTTGACAGGTGCTACAAGACAGTCCTCCAAAGGGGATTCTGTTTGTGTAGTTGTCAGGTCAAATGGTGTTATTTAAGCATATGTACCATGGTGGGTGTTGAAAACAGTTCCTTTAGGTTGTTCACAGCCATGAAACCATTTCAACTGACTTAGCAGAGCTGCAGTCAGGCCATCTGCTCAGCCAAAACTCTTGACTAGGCTACAAACATTTTATGCCTTTTTTTTAATAGTCTTTCTCTCTGACTTGTCAAGTGCCATGTTGCCCTGTTAATGCCCATTCTCGATGCCTTTGTGGAGGCCCCATTTCTACCTTGACTGGGTGGCCAATCCACTCAGGAGACAAGGGAGATTATCTGCAACCTTTCCCAACCACACTCTTCACAGCTGGTGAGGATCTGTAAATGCCAGAGATAATATGGAGATAGCTGGTGATTTAGTGAGCTGAATCTCTAAAGCTTTGTGTGCCATAATGATTTGTGATGTGTGCCCAGTCCCTGGAAGTTCCATGTCCTAAGTCCCGATCCTATTCTATCAGATGCAGGTAAATTTGTGGTTAAGTTAAAATCACAGGCTAACAAATGACGTATCTTTCTAATCACCTGAAAATATGGCAGCTTATTCTTAAACAAGAAGAAAAACTGAGGAAGTTAAGGATGCCTGTCTAGTGCCATTGTACCAAGAACTGACTTTTTGCCCATATGAATTCCCAAAGGAACTGATAATTTGCCCATATGACTTTGCCTGTATAAAAGTACAGAGACGTTTCCTGTCTCTAAACAGACCTCGTCAAAATTAATCCAATAAATACAGAGAATGGGATCCTTGCAGCCACTGAGATTACTAGGACAAGGTGTGAGAGCTTAAAGAAAACGAAGGAAATAATTACTGGCTAGAGGAAATAGCAAAATCAACAGGAAAAGCCTTTTTTTTCCAGCCAGTCCTGATGACAGCCAGGAAAATTTCATTAGTCTTAAGAGCATTGTTTTACCCTTTTATTTCTACCAGAAAGCTGAATTCCCCCTGCTCATGTGTAGTTACATTTCTTTACTGAAACTACACAGTGCTTGTGGTATTTTACTGTTTCCAGTGCTGAGGAACCAATGTCTCTGTGCTCTGCACGGGGAACAGCTTTAGCTGCCAGGCATTGGAAGAGCACACAGCAAAAAACTTCATCTTCTGCCTAGAGATTGCACATACAATACAACACTTGGGGCACTGGGCAGTCGTGGAAAATGGAGGAGAGAGGAATGTGGGTGAAAAGGCCACCTGCAGACCAGTCTTTGTCATGGATTAAGAGTTCCTTTCACCACACTGGGGAAATATAAAAATTAGGGGCTCCCTTGGCATTCAAGGGATTGATCCCTGTGGACCTCTTTTGGAACTCCAGAGAAAGGACCATCTTGTCTGTCCTCACAGGGCGCTGGAAAGAGAAACGTAATGTTTTTAGATACAAATGTCTTGCAGCTACCTGCAGCCATCCTGCTACTGCAAGGTTTGGACATCCCAGTTTGGTGCTCTGTCCACCCTGTTGTGCTGTTTTTGATGGAGAGCCAACAGTGGATATTACAGAAAACAAAGCCCTTTTCCCCTATACTACTCAGCATAATAATTCAGGTCCTTGGCACCAGCTCTGCATGGTGCAGGGGAGGAAACTCTTGCTGAATCCCAGCTGATGGGCGGCCCAGCCCTAGAAATGGGAGGATTGAAGATCTCCATAAATGCCTTTGCCATAGCACTGCTGCCTGTGCTGCTGAGTGATCCCTGCCTGTCCCCGCGGGCCTGATTCTCCCTTTCCTTGCTTGGTGCTGATGCATTTTAGCAGCTGATAGATCACAATTTCTTTACCTCTTGCCCCAAGTGAGACATATTTCATTTGTGGGGGGTTTCAGTGTGAGGAAGGCTCTGAGACCTAAGACTCATCCCACAGGGCACTGCTCTGCAGCTGGGGTTATTTTTCCCCCCCTTCTGTTCTTTAACTAGTGCCTTTAAGAGGGATAGGAGATGAGCCCAGAATGTATTTATTGAGCCCGGGGGAGGTGCAAGCATCTGTTAAATATTATGAAGATATCATTGATGAGTTGGTTTCACCTAAAGGCTGAAAGAGGTAGTATATTTACATGTCTCCTGTGGGGTGGTGCAGAGCAGGGGAGAAAATGCTGCTCACTGATAGCTTCCCTTATCCAAGGGTGGGATGTCACACAAACTCAAAACAGAGTCTTCTGTGTCTTCTGGTTGCATTGGATGTGAGGAAAGGCTGTTGCTAGGCTTATCAGCATCATTCATGGCAAGATTTCAGTGACTCTTCCTCTCAGATAAAAGATTTGTGTGTGCTTCATCCCTCTTGTGCTTTCAACAAAAATCTGCCTGCTTGCTAAAAGTGTGAGCTCCTGAGTTGTTTTCCTAGGGAATTAAAGGCACATTTAGATTTTCTCTTTTTCAGCTACTTCTTTCCCAGCCATTATCTTTTTGAGCAGGACAGCAAGCCTCACTGACCCTGACTCTTGGACAGTTACCTGGGAGCAATCCATCATCCCTCTCTGTCCCTGCTCATCCCAAATGATCACCCAGGTTTGGTACAGCTGACCCACATCAGTTCCAAGACCAGTCCCTGGTCAAACCACTGCTCCACTTTTGGAAAAGAGCAGAGAGAGGTCCTGGATCCCAGGCTAAGATACAAGACAAGCTTTTCTCGGGTGAGACCACCATTAAACATTTATGCTTTCAATGCCTCCCTTGAAAGTTAAATAAACAGTAACTGCAGTGCTGTTGTGACAGGAAAAAATTCCAGCCCTCTGCTCAGAAGGGAAATTGTTGTCCCCCATTGGGCTTTGATTCCATTTATGTTTATGTAATGACTGAAGATCCTGACAATAAAGTATGATATCAAAACCAGAGAGAGCTTGGAAAGGAGCAAGAAATTAATTTTTCAAAATGTCCTCAATATTCCCTAGATCCTTTCAGTCCATGTGGGGGAAGGGGTCCCTGTATCCTATCACACACCTGACATTGCCCCTAGCAAAATTAGTCACAATGGCCCCATGCAGGTTTTGGATTTATTGTCTGCAAATTTGGCTGGTCTGATCACTGGTCTGAACACCTGTGGAGCCTCAGAGTCCAGACTATTAGATTAATCTGTCAGTCACTCTATATAACAGCCTGTCCTCCTCTCCATCCCAGTTCGACACTCCCTTCCCAATTTTGGTGTAGAGCTCCAAGATCCAGTTTCACCGGAATGTAAACAGTGTCTGAATCCCCCAACTTCCCTGCTTTGCTTCCGCTGTGAGTGCACATCGGCTATATTGGCTGCTTGAAAAGTAATTATCCTCACTTCCCACCTGATAAATTAAAGACCCCCAGGTTCTTTGCTTAATGGTGCAGAGCAATTCAAGAGCGGTTCTTCTGCAGAAGCTGTTAGGAGAATGTCCTAGCAACCTCACACCCTTCTGGTCCTCATTGTGCTGGGACGACAGCCCATTAATCAGCCTGACCTGGCGTGGAGATGGCAAAGGTCGTGCTGCGTGAAGCCTAATCGGAAAAACAAATTTCACCCCTCTGCAGTGCTTCCTGGCAGGGACGAAGGGGAAGACTCGCTTGGTTTCACACTTAAGCACCTTAAGTATTTTTCCAAGGCTAGAAGGCAACTGATATGAAGGGTTTGTACTTCAAATAGAGGAGCACGAGTGCCTGGGGTTGTGTCCACACTGCTGTGAAGTGTGGTTTTGGGAGTGATTGGGAGAATGATCCCAGATCGGCCCGCTTCACATCTGTTCAGCCACTTCTGGGGGAAGCAGGGATCAAGTCTGATGGAACACATGATGCCCTAGCCCCAGATTCAGTACAACCTTGGAGTATGCTGGGCAGATCCACTGCCTCTAGGCACAAATGAAAAGCCTGGTTTCAGGCTCATAATGGTCCTGAAAATTCAGTGTGCCTGTCAGTGGTTTCTGCACAAGAGAGACTGAGAGCCATGTCCACCCAAAAGCCCAGCTGTCAAACCCTCTCTCTGGCAGAAGCCAACAGTGGGTGCCTGGGCAGGGAAGAGACATCATAGGTATCTCTGCTGGCATCTGGTGGCTTGGAGGTGCTGTATCTGTGATTAAGCATCCCTGATGGATTGTTTTTCCATTAATCTATCCATTCAGTTATTAAGTCCTTGCAAGCTTTTAGATTTCTCAGTGTCTGGTGTCAGACTTGAACTGTTCAATGATGAATTGCGTGAAGGGCTTAGTTTTCTTTGTTATGAGCCTGTCTCCTTTCAGCTTTACATTATGAGGGCCAAGCTACAATCATCTCCTATTAATCTTCCTTGTTTAGACCTCTGTAATGCCCTTCTGCAGTTCTGGACGTGTGCGCTTGTCCTGCTTTTGATGGTATTCTTGATTATAGGCTGTACTGCTAATGAAACTGGAATAGTTTATTGCAGTGCATCTAAAATCCATGAATCTAAGAAATATAAATTAGATGGTCTGTCTGTGAAAACATCTTCATCCTGGCAGGTGGTGAAGTTCACAATTTGATAAGCCAATGTAAAGACAAGCCATGAGAAATAATGCATAAAATGCAATATATCCTTGTGTTGGCTTAGTACAAGAAAAAGCCCCCCAGCATCTCTGGTTGTCTAATATCATGCTTGAGCATTCTGGCCCAAGATAGCAGTCCTGTAGATGTAGGAATGGTTTCATTGGCAAGCAAAGAAACTTCTGCCATTTGGCTCCAGGACAAAACAGCATTGTGCTATAGTTTATTGTTTTTGTATGGGCTCTGCAATGGCAGCACACAGTTAATCTCTGATTCTTTGGTGTGAAGTGGCATGTTCCTTCATGGGTGAGAGAAAAACTGTTTAGCACTGACACCACTACAGGTGCATCACTCTACAGCATCAACTTTACCCCTGTCAAGGGTTTGTGCGTGTTTTAGCAGTGATGTTTTCGTCTTTGCTACAGGGAACACAAATCAGCAGCTGGTAGCTGTGCTGATAGCTTCAATTTACACCTTTTCCTTAGTAGTTTCAGCCTCTTGTTCTTTCTGTATGAACACTGCTGTATATATAATGTGATACTAATCATGTTTGTATCACAAACAACTCTGTTGCTGGTTTGTGATATGGAGTTGTTTCATCCACATACACTCCAGTAGTGTAAAGAGAATTTTAAGATGAGACACAGGTGCCACTACTCTGTTTTTTTGACATAGGCAAAATCATGTGCTCAGCCTTTTAGTCCACAAGAGCTTCCAACTTATTCTTCCAGTTTATTTTATTTTTTCTCCATCTCTTTCTGTAGCAGGGATGATTCTGTTTGGCTTTGTGGCCATCTTGAAGTTATGTGTTTCCTTGTGTACCTGAATACACAAATGTTCAGGACATGTTAATAATCTCCCAGGTCTAGAATGTTTGGGACAGCAGGGCAAGGTATGATTCCGCTATACTATTTTCCAAATGGACTATACTAAAGTAATTTTATGGGAGGCAATTTGGATAAGTCCTATAATGCCTCAGCTTCCCTGACTGAGAAAAAGCCCTTTCCTGTTTCATAAAGGGATAGAGAAGTCTTGTCTCCATGCAAACAGCAACATACTCAGACAATACTGCTGAGAATCAGAGAGAAATGTTCTGTGTCCAGACACAGCCGTGTCTAAGTGCCTTGGCACAGCATTATCTTTGGAGCTTAGGACTTTGCCACCCATCATGCAGGGGAGTAAATAAAGGGGAAAGAAATAAGCAAGGAACAGAGTTTATAAAGAGAGAATAATGAGAAGGAAGAGGCTGTGCTGGTTCAATGGATGAGAGGCCCATGCAGAAATGTTCCAAGGAGTGGCTCTGGCTAGGCATGGGTTTCCTCTCCCTGCTATAAAAGTGTACTGGGTTTTAGTGGTACCAGTAGGTGGTGGATATGTAAGTGCAGAGTGCCCATATGTGACTCCTGGTTCCGTGCCTGCCTGTTGTACCCTGTCTCATGCTGCCCTATTCAAGCTAAAAGAATGAAGTGAAACTTAGGAAACATTTTCATGGAAAGGTAGGAAGGCAGGAAGGCAGGAAGGCAGGAAGGAAGGAAGGAAGGAAGGAAGGAAGGAAGGAAGGAAGGAAGGAAGGAAGGAAGGAAGAAAGGATTTTATACTTTGATTCTGCATAGCTGAATTATCATCCCACATAATTTCTGTGGGTTGCAACCCCAGTTCTTGGGGATCATAATCCTTCTTGACTAGAAAAATGGTCCTTGTTGAACTTTCAGCAACTTAGAATGTGTTCCAGGTGCACAGAGATTAGACCCTGCTTTGATCCTGCTGCAGAGCATGTTTCTCTGTTATGTGTCCTGGCACTGGGATTATTATCCTGGCCATACATCTCCTAGGGAGAAGCAGATGAGGCTCTCTGAGGCTTTACTGCTGAGCTTTATCAGAGAGGCTCACCTGAAAGGATTGGAAAAAGAGCTAAGTAGAGGGTCCATGAAAGCAACTGCTCCCCTCTTTTAGAGGGAGGGCAAAGCAGAGGCAGTATATTGACTAAAGGAAAAGGACTGTGCCAGATTCTTCTCAGCTGGAAAGGTGGAGCTCTACAAACTCATGTTCTCCTGCTGTAAGTATGGAGAAGAAAACCACTGCTAGATATAGTGGCTTTAGCTCTGCTGCCATGTTCTCAGCCTCCTCACCAGAGTGGGATGTTCCTCCCTGCCAGCATCATCACTGTCCATAGCTTGGGAGCAGGGTGTGGAGTTTTGGAGTTCATGATACTGATACTGATCAGTACTGGCACGAAGGGAATAGGGTTGTGGCCAACTGAGTCATAGATTATATTCTCTACTTCTGACTCTCCCAGCTGATGGCTCGCAGACCACTGGTGATCCATGAGAACTCAGAAGATGGCCTGTGAAACAGCAGAGAAAAGAAGGAATACAGCAGACCCACAGATGCCTTCTTGCACAGCCAACATCCTATTTCTGCCTTGGGAAAAAAGCAGAAGAAACTTCAGATGCCCTGGAACCTGCTGAACACAAGGGCCAGCAGTGAAGGGGTCAAGGTACCCTTCTTCGTGGAGAGCATTGGCACCATCTGAGTGCAAGGCAGAAGCGAGAGGGATGTGGTGAAGTGCCTGCCAATAACTGAGGGAGCCAGAGGGAGATTCCTGAGAAGTACCGAAAAAATTTTGAAAATGGGGACCCAACCCAGCATGGCAAATGCAGCATGACCCTTCCTAACACAGCATGGGGAAAACAAAGAGCATCCCAGCTGCTTGGATACTTGACACCAGGATCACACTCAGCAGCTCTGTTCTCTGGTGCTGCTTGGAGTTGATGACTGAGGGTCATTTCCAGCATGGGATTTCATGTGTGAAGCCTATTCAGTGTACAGCAACTGCTGAGACTTTCAGAGGACATGACTCAAGTTAAAGGCCGGGAAATGAACACAAGAAACTGTTGCTAGAAACCGAGCTCAAGCACGTGAAGATAATAAAATGGATGTCCAAACTGGGACCTCTTCTGGGGCTGCACAGCGCTGACAAGCTGACCTGGATGTGTCACATCTCTCAGCTTCACAGCTCCTGACACACGGCACCAGCTCTCCCATATGTCAGGAGTCACATTCCCCACTGCTGGAATGCAGCCACCTCTGGAGCAGAACCCAGCAGCTGTTTAAAGAATTGACAGAAACAAACCAGGGACAGGATGCAAAGACACAGCCAAAGTGCAGAGGAAAACAAGGAGGAAAAAATGTCAACCAAGTCCATAGGGTGAGTGTGGTGGTCATAATCAAATGATAAAGAGCATGGCAATTTACCAGGCATCGGCAGAGCTAAGGGAACCACCTGGGTGTTTTCTGTTTTTCCAAACCAAACACAGTAACACAGCTTATCTGGGATCCTTCTTTTACATATGGTGCCCTGCCATATTCCCTTGTGTTACAGCTGAGACTGCTGATGTAGACTGATACAGTAGTTTAGCTGATTCTTAATAATCCATGGAGCCATGATAAACTGGAAGGAAGCATCTTCCATCTCTTTGTCTTTGGTGGATAAAGAACATGAGATGTATTTTTTCTCCTCGAGCCACTCTCTCCATTGGTTCAGGCTGTTAGCCTGTTTCTGCTTTTCCAGCCCTACTCCTCAGACCATCTTGGATGCTCAAAGATAAATAATCTAGAAAATAATCTAGACACATTTTTAAACTCTATCGGAAAAGTCAGAAATGGTTAAAAGCATGAGCACCTCTGTGGTTCAGAGGTGTGAGATTTATCTGCTGAGATGTGAACCTTGCAAGGAAGGACCACTTCATATGAGTCCTGTTCCCCAGCAAAGTGCCTAGGCCTCTAGGAGAAGACATTTCACTGGATCATCAGATAATTCAACTGGAGGTGTCCTCAAGGAGTTCTGTGGATCTACTTGTTGATTTGGGGGCATCAGTGGGGTGTTAGTTTGGCACAGCAGAGCTACTCTTACCTCCTTCTATTCCAGCCCAGTACTGAGTATTCATCTGAGCTAGTCAAGAGTATCTGGACTGGCAATTACCTCCAGACTCCAGCTTAAAAGCAATTAATTAGAACGAGCCACCAGCTGAATCCACCAAGGAGACTGCTGTGCAGAGACATCCATGCTTTGTGTGGTGGCACCAATCTGAACAGGCTGGCCCTTGAAAGGAGGTGGCACAAGGGAAGAGAAGCGGAAGGTTTTGAGGTAGATAATGGAATAATGAAGAGACAGGAAGCCCTGAGTTCCCACACTATCACTGCCCCTGCCATTTCCATCCAGAGAAAGCTCTCTTCTCCCCCCACACAGATTGCCCCTTGCCACCATTGTGTTTGGCTATTTGGAAAGCCATCTAAAAGCCTCCCTTCATTGCATTCAGTGTGCAGCCACAGGAACAGCAGCCATCTGGATTCTCTCCAGCTGTCCAGTGAGAGAAAGGGAAAATTATTTAGTAGTAGCAGAGAAGAGGGGGCAAAAAGAAAAAAATAAAGAAAAAGAAAAAGCCAGAAATCATTTTTTGTGGCACACTATGACGCACAGATTTGGGAATGAGGGTTGTGAAAGCTTTTTGTTTAGCTTATTCTTTTCTGGTCTGACAGCTGATAAGTCCCACAGCTCAGAAACATCTGACAGGACTGGCTGAAGTAAATTCATCTTTCATCTGCCCATCATGCTCCTGAAGTGGAGAGTGACAGAACTGTTTCTCCTCTGTCTGAACGCTGCTCTCCTTCCTTTTCTCTCTTTCGTGTGCTGTTGTTTGGAGCTTGGGAAAACTGGTTTCCTTCCTGCCTACAGCCTTCTCCCCAGGTTCAGGGCAGCATCCGTCTGCCCTTGCACCTGCTCCCTACAGCTGCAAGCTGCCTCTGCTGAAACCATTTGCACCCGAGCAAGCAGCAGGCTGCTGGGGCCCCTCTGGCTTTGCCTCGACTCCTTTCCCTGTCATATTTTCCTTGCTGCTCTTGCAATTAGCGCGCTTGTTCGCTGCTCTTCTCGCTAGCACCTTCTGCTTTCCCAGCACACTCCCCTTCTAACCCCCTCGAGTCCCTGTGTGCTCGCTGCAGCAGGGCTTCTCAGTGGCAGCTTTCGAGACACAGCTTCTCTGCTTCACTCCATGTCCTGTCCCCAGAACTGCTGAGTGTCCATGTCCTGAGGGCAGAGATGATTCTTTGTGTCCCACTCATTTAAAATGCCTTTGGCATCTCCCGCATCTCTTTACTGGTGCTGGCCCTGCCTGACAAATGACATAGACACTTCTCAGTGGGGAGATGGCCCTGATGTCTACCAGGCACTGCCTCCACAGTGGCCCAGAGAAAGCAGATCCTCTTCATACTCACCAGTTGGTTATCACAGCTGAACTGGTGAGGAAGAATGTGTGCGTTTTGCAAATTGCCACCCTTGGTTATCACTGGTAGTGGGTGGCACATAGTGGGTGGCACCTGTGGGGTTTGTGTGCCACACCATTTGGGGTGCTACAAGTATTGTCCTTTCAGGTAAGGTTACATCAACATAATGCACTCTTGGCTGACCAGCAATTGCCACAGGCTGGGAAATCTGAGTTTTCACAGTGCACGCTGAGATGACAGCAGTGAAGGACAGCAAGGAGCAGTGCCTGAATCTGGGTGACCTGTACATCTTTCCATGTGGGGTAATAATCCTTTGTCCTCTCTGCTTTGTTAGTGCTCATCCATAGTGCATTTTTTATTGTGGGGTAAGTAGCAACCTCTCTGAGGGAGGAACTACCATTTTATTTGAGGTCATGTATCATCTAGAATGAGTGCTTTTGATACGGCACTTACTTTCTAGCCTGTTAGTAGGTGACAGAAAAGCATTCAAGGTTGCAAAAGAAGACCCCAAACTACTGAATGGAGATATTTTATTCCAAATAGGGGGTTCTTTCCCATAGATAGGTGAGAAACAAAATAACAGGAACAATTAAATAAAAAAGAGGCTATACATTACTTGTACTACAAATGGCATTGTATTCTGACATACATTTTAACAGCAAGGAAAAATATGAATTCTAATAAAAATAAACCACCAACCCAAACAAACCACCCTCCTGACTGCTGGGAAATCTTGCTATGCTTTCTGCAGCAGAAAATCAGTGATCTAATTTCACTTGAACTCAACAGGCTGCATCTCCCAAACAAGGCACAGCATTGGACACACTTGAAAATGCAAAGCTGTTTCGGCAAACTCTTTCCTTTCCATCATAAGGCTGTCATTTTGGTCTCCAGTGGTTTGTTTTCTCATGCATGTGTTTTGCTGAATTAAAATAAGCACCTGTTTTGCAAAATGGGACCTCTGACATTTTATTCACTCATCTCTTGTAATAGGCTGTACATAGTGATTTTTTTCTGCCATGGGTTCTGGAGTCCTTTTCTCCCACAGCTCCCTGTCTCATCCCTTCCCGATTCAAAACAATGTGTCCAAGTTACGTCTGGCCACCAGCTGGGCCCTGAAGTCTGTGCAAGAAGCTTAGCTGAATCCTCTCCATATATTGCGGCTGGTCTCACAGTATCTGTTTATGTCCTGTAAATTAGTGCAATGTGGCCTCTAACCAGGATCCTCACCGTTTTACAAGCAGTTACACAAGTCTTGCCAGGCCAGTTGAGAACCTGGAAGGGATGATAAAAGCTCTCAGCTTAGTGTGCCTGGTGGATCTTTGCACTGCAGCTTGAACAACAGAGGAAAAGAGGGAAAGAAAGAGGAGGGGGGGGGGGGCAGAGAGAGTCTCAACTATTTTGTTGAGTTCCCGGATCTGGTTCAGCACCATTAAGAAAGGGGATATTGAAGAGTGCTTTTCATTCCACCATTTTGCAGTGGGTAATTGCTTTCCACACGGTGCATTGGGTTTTGATGTGAGTCCAGCTGCAGTAATGCAAGCTACAGCAAGGGCTGTTCCAGTGCAAATGTGTTATTTGAGTGTCTCTTTGCTCACACTATGACTAAACAGAAGCAGCTGTGGCCAGAGGGCCATCAGTGCTTTGTATCACACAATCTGGCATTTAATGGAAATTGTTCGTGTTTTCAGTTGGAAAAAACTTTCTTCCTTCCATTGCTGGAAGTTTTGAAGAAATTAATATTTTGCGTGATGCAGAAGAGTGCCCTGAGAAACAAATGTCCTTTCCAACACAAATACAAGCCTGGCACCATCTCTGCCTCCAGTATGACTTTCACATACTATAAACCTCAGCATGCCTGGGAGCCACTAGTGTATGTCAGCCAGGGAAGCCACCTGTATATTTCTGGAGGCCATCAGTTTCAAGAAAATTATGTAAAGCAGAAGTAAGGACAGATTGGAATAACAAGACTACATTGCTTAGCCAGGGCAAGAAGATGCCATCAGTCTGCAGCCTTATAATCTACGGGATGAAAATTCCTTATTACTCAGCTATTCAAAATTAGCCTGAAGGAAGCACTGAAGGGGAACAAGATTGCCTTAGCACAAAAGTGCAATAAGTGTCTCTTATCCTGCTTATTTTGGAACTTGAACAAGGCTTTAGCCATCAGCAACAACAGGAAGCTCAGGACTTTGGGTGAGCAGCCCTGAGTGACTGCAGGAGAGTCAGGCAGGCAGGGCAAAAATACATGTCTGGTAGCTGTAAGATTTGGGGTTGGCTCACAAGAAGCAGCAGCCAAATCTTTGGGGAGAAGTTTTCTACAGGGCATCTCTTAAAACCTTCTAAAAATTTGTTTTGAGGTTATTTTCAGGCCTTCAGGAACAAGCTCTTCTTAATGGGGCTGCTTTTAGCCTGGGCCAGTTGACAAAGCAAGCAAACCAGTGAATGAATGGAAACATAAAGACGGACCATCTAAATAGGGCCATTTTGTATTTATTGCCCTCCTCAGAAAGAAGTGAGGAAACAAGAAAGATCTACTCAATAAAAAACATGGCTCCCCAAAGGTCTCATATTCCTTAATTGCAGCTAGAAGCAAGTGACTTTCTCAGGTTTGGTGCAATGAGCCTTTGGGAACCACTGGGGTTAAAACTCAGCATCTTGAATCCAACTTTTATTTCCCTGTTGAAATCCTAGACCACACAACTTTCTGATTATAAGTGTATGGGCACATCCATGCACGTGGAGAGGAAGCTCAGCATCACATAGGTGGTCTGCTCTCTTTCTGAGAGGACAGAGAGTACACATGGTAACAGAGGTGAAAACCATGAGTCACTCAAGAGAAGAAGGATGCTGATTCTGATGAGCCCATCAGCTGCCTGTAACTCTCACCATCTGAACTTTATACCTTTCATTTTCAAATTCAATCTGTTTTTTTTGACTGGCCTTGATGCTTAAACCATAATTTACCAGAGATTTTCCTTGGTAATTAATTTCACACGTTCATTACAGACCATTTGGCTATAAACACATGTGGATTTCCTTTTTAACTCTTCATTTCCTAAGTTTCAATAGAGAGGTTCCAAAGCTAAACCACAGGAATGGTCTATGTAGCTCAGGTTTATTAAATCTACCCCACCGTGTCAAGTGTCTACAGTGCATACAGTTGTTTGAGCTCAACTACAGTTATGAGAGAATTCATTTCACCCAAGGGTAGATTAAGTCTCTAGGTGTTTTGTATCAGAATGGTGATACTCATGTTGCAAAATGAGATGGAAATGCTAAATTCCTAGACTCTACTCAGATCCCAGTACATGCTCTGGAGTTCATGACTTCCAAAGCCAGGTTCAGTCAACTACTTCCTTTCCACACATACTGCATAATCCATGTGCATAAGACAACACTAAAAAACCTGTGTAAGTGCCAAAGGTCAAGTTCCTTTGGATCCTCTGTGGGAAGTAAAGCCAAGGTACAATTAACCCTAAAGAGACAGAATTTCTTTGTTTGAGAAACAACAGATGTAAATACATACAGTGAGTTTTAACAGCAACTTTTTTATAGCTTCAGGTAATGAATGTTTCAGGCTACCCAGGTAAAAATAGACAGGAAAGATAAGGCAGGGAAAGTTGTTAGTATCTGTCTCTTCATATATGGCATAAAGAATCCAGCAGGCAATTGCTATTGGAGATTAGAGAAAGTCCCAGACTCCAGAAGTCCTGTGGTTTGTGTCTGAAGGTGATGGAGCCCTGAGGAGTAAAATATTGAAAGATTCATCATGACACCTCAGTTATCAGATGTGACTGTATGAAGAATTCTTTATGTTTCTCAATCTTTCCATTTTGGACACCTACTCTGTAAAATATAGCAATTGTAAAGAGCTCCTTACAGTGAATATATTATCTATCATGAGATGAAAAACACTATTTGTTTTTCCTCATTTATCTTAGTTTTATTTTCTGAGGAAAACGTTGCAGTTGTTCATCAGTTTTATCCCAATTAAAGAAGATTTCACAGGAGAGCTTCTGTGAGGAACTGCTGAAAGGAAGCCTGCTGTGGTTTGTGAGATCAGAGTGGATGGCAAGTGTAGAGAGATGGCTCCTACCTAAACAGAAGATTGAGACAACAGAAGATGCAGACTCCATGAGGGTCTGCCATGGGAGACAACAAAACCAGAATCAGATCAGAAACATCTCCTTTTTGGATGTTCTCCACTGGAACCCAACACAATCTATCCAGTGGGAACCTTGGGGTTTGGGAAGATAGCTTTCCCCTGTTCAGGGATGGTCACCAGCCTGTCTCTTATGCTCTGAAGCTGATGGAGGCCTCAAGCCCAGTCTCCTGCCTCTGTCCTTCCTTGTACATTGTGCTCATGCTCTCTGGCCATCTCAGGGGCTCTCTGCTGACTCTCCACCTGCTCTAAATTTCTCTCATACTGGGGGCCCATAACTGTCAAAGTATTTCAGATGGAGGCTCTTGAATAAAGAAATAAGGGAAATATAACTTTCTGTAACAATTTAAAAGTCCATTGCCTCACTGTCTCCTTGGCTGTTTCTCCTTTCCATAGAAAGTCACTTAAGGTTGCTAAGTGCTGTGCCAATCTTCTCTTATTTGCCCCTGAACTGGACTGCCAGAGAATACCTGTCCATCATTGTTACAGGCTGACAACAGCACTGCAAAGACCTGAGGATTTCCCAGTGGTTTGATGGTTTTATCTGGGCTGACTTTTGCTGTTTGTATGCTGCATTATAGCTCATTAAATCAATAGCAGTGATTCACCAGGGAGGACACATACCAGGCAGTTGTCTAAAACCTAACCTGTAAATAGCATGGGCTGTGTTTTGCTTTGCTTTAAGCTGACAGATGAGACAAGAAAAAGGATTTTTTCCTTCTCTGTCATTAGAGGGAAAGGGATTCGTATGGACAACTCGTACTGTGTAGAAGTTAACCTTTCCCCTCAGGCTGGACAAAGTTTTTTGATAGCCTGAAATAATCTTAACAGCTCCTTCTGCCCCCAGCAGCCACAGATCCCTCCCAGCCACATCTTTGAGTCCTCTTGGAGCCTGCCCTTCTCTTAGGAAGTGTCCCACTGCCTGACAAGCAGATATAAGACAGCATTAAAGAGACAACATGTTCTCAGATAAAATGTTCCAAATATAACAAGTCTATTTTTATTAAATTTGACCAAAGGCCTCCCTGCTTCCTAATCAGAGAGCCTGATTTGCTGACTCCCCCAGACCTAGCTGCCCTGGCTCACTACAGCTGTATCATGAGATAGAATTACATTTTCATAACGATTCAAATCTTTTCCCAGGTCCCTAAGTATTTTCACAAGAAGGATAAAAATAAGGAAAGTAGTTTAAAGAAAAAAAAAAAAAAGAAAAAAGAAAAAGGAAGAAAACCCCTACACATTCTTCTGTAAAATCCAGGCTCCAACCCTGAATTGTGTGTGGTCTTTTTTGTCTTTTCTTTTGGCTTCCCTTAAGACATGGCTTATTGCATTGGTCTGGATGCTGTCCTACCAGCACAGCTTGCTGGCCAAGCCCAGATCCCAACAACAAAGTCACCTTGGCACGTGCCAAAATAAACGTCAGCCTCCAGCTACCTGCCCCGACTGCTGGTGCTTCCATGTGTGTTGTAGGCCATGAGGCTGAAAGGCAGCGCCTTTTCCCTCGGCTCCTCTGATCTGTATCAGCTCTCAGCTCTAGTCTTTTTGATTCAGGGGAGGCTTCAGGAGAACTATTTTTAAATGCTCTTTACTTTGAAAAATGTGAAGATGTCTAGAGAGAACTGGCTGTGAAGTGGTCAGAGGCTGAAAACTGTGTGTGCGGTATGGAAGCTGCATGTACGCAGCCGTGGTTCATACCTGCAGCTTCAGCTGTTGGTGCAGCTTCAGCTCGAGGGGGTGTGCATGTGAGTGTGTCCTCATGTACACAGTGTGCAGGGTGTGCACCTGTGGGTTAATTCCAACGGGACTCATTTTTGGTGTCAGGCATATTGCTCACAACTGGAGTAGCTCCTCTGGGAGCCAGTCCAAGGTTTTACGATCACACAATCACTTCCATTGGATTTATAAGGTGCAACTAAAATTAGGAGGCATTCAAATTCATGAGTGATGTAAAAGGGGAAGTTACAGGTCATGCTTAAATTGGTCAGAAAATTACAGGAGTCAAGTAGGGAAGGGGTGCAGTCTGGCCAGTTGCAGGCACAGAAGGGGCAAGGGAAGCAGGGACTGGCAGGCACACAGGAACATTGCTTTGTTCCCCTTCTTTTTATTAGCTGCAGTGGTTGTTTTTCCACATTCCACCATATAAAACAGACTAGGTCTCAGAGACCTGCTTCAAAGTGAGTTGAAAGACTGCTAATGACTTGCTTGGGCTCCAGAGCTTGCTCTGCTCAATGTGGCTTGTGCTTTTAGATTGTGTGAGTGGACACACCTAACCTGTTCAGGAGCCTTTCCTGCCCTGGATGCATGCCACAAACACCCAGCTGTGTCACTCAATGCACACTAGAATTATTTTCTATTAAAGATGAATTAAAACATAAAGATGAGTTAAAACAAATAAATGCATAGTGAATGCATAGTGTCTGGAGGAGTCCAGTACTTTCTCTGCCTGCAGCACAGTGAATCTATGTAAGGTTTGCAGATTTCAATGAACAAGGACAATACTAAAATTTGGAGATTACTTCCAAAACACATACAAATGTTAAAGTACAGAGTATAAATAACTAAAGATAAAACAGAATAAATAACTGTCCAAAAAAATAAAATTCAAAAGGAGGAGGAAGGAGAAGGGAAGAAGTAGTAGTCCTTTCCCTCCAAAGACTGGTGGAACAGCTGACTAAAATGTCAAAGGATACAGGTTTTGGAAGTTGTATTTCAGTTCTGCAAACTTGTTTCTGTGTCTTTTCCTGGTTCAACATCTGTGATCTATATTTCATCCCCACAGTGCTCATTGGAGGACTTCATTTCCCAAGAGTGGGGAAGGTGACACATTGTGCTCAGGGTCTGTGGGTTCAGAGAGATGTTGATTAAGGCTCACAAGGGGAACAGCTTAATTATTTCAGATGAGCAACAAAACCCTTAGCTAATGCTGGGCCCAAGCATCATGCTCTAAAAGCAGGCTCAGAAATGCTGTTGATTATTTACACTGGGTTCATGGTTTTATGCTTGTTTTAAGCCTTGCTTCCTAAAGAAGAAAAGTCTGTGCTACCCAGCTCTTTTGTTCATGCATGGCTGTGTGTCCTTGCCATTCCCAGGACTTTCTGAGTCCTGATTTGCCTCCCATGTGTGAGAGAAGCACAGATACCAGCAATGTCACATTCTTAAAAGTCCTGAGACGCTTGGCAGCTGGACACCAGGACTCTCAGTGCAGGGCAGGAGGGAGTGTGAGGATGCCTCTTCTCACACCCCACAGAGACACTTTGTTTCATCCACAGGGAAAACTGTGGTAGGAACTTGCACCTTAAGGCCCAGAGATGAAGAGAAAAAGTACACGAAATCATCACAAGTGTCAGTTCTTGCAGGACTGCTGTGAGCAGGAGCTACAAGAATACAAGGAAAATGGTCAAAAGGGCACTCTGGGTGCTCAGCTCAGCAGGGAGATGGAGGGTTTATGTTCCTAGGCCACCAAGATGGTTTGGAAAGCTTTATGGCTGGCCCCTACAAGCCTAGAAGCAAAACTGACAGGATTTATTTTCTTCCTGGAGAGGTGCAAAAGAGCAAAGTCCAGAGGCAGTTAACCTGGAGACACTTAACTTAAAAAAGATAAATTTGTTGAAACTCAGTATTTCCCTAAATCAAAGGAGTTGAGGGAGGGATTTTTCTTTAAAAAGTAAAAAACCTCCACCCAACATTTTGCCATAGCAGTGCAACTATTTGTTTAAAAAAAAATAAGGCTCTTCTTAACCTGATTTTTACCACACATTTCCCCCAGCAAAATAGAAAAGAAAGGTTAGTGTTTAAATATGTGTTTTAATTTTCTAAAGTATGAAGGAAGAAATAATTCAATGTTTCATGGCAGGAAACCACAACAATTTTAGGGGCAATCAGCTTTCTCCCTGAAATGAAATATTGGATAGAAACATAATAAAATGATCTACCTTTTTCACATAAGAAAGCCCTGAATTACTTCCTGATCAGAATGAACCTACAGTTTTTCTGGCGGGGAGAAAACCCTACAGTAAATTTTTGCTGAACACTGCTGGACTTCCCTCCCATCCCACCTTCAGCTCAGATGCTGCATCCTTCGTAAGGAAGTGGAATCAGGCTGGCAGGTGGATGTGGTTAGCTGCACGTCATAAGCAAACGTGGTGTGTCTCTGGGGAGAAAAAGGAAGGAGAGTTCATTTCTGAGACAAGAGGCAGCTGGCAGGCAAAATCCAGGAATAGCCACACTGTCTTCTCCAGGAGAAAGTTCAGGCTCTCTCTTTGCTTGGCTCGTTGGGTTTGTTGTTGTTATTCTTGTCTGAGAGACCAGAAAAGTCCCAGAAGGACACAGAGGAGCTGTGATGAGATGCCAGAGCAAAAAAGCAATGGTATAAAGTCCTGCAGAATGGAGAGGCATTTACAGGGATGTCCAGGTTTTCAGAACTGCACACGAAAGTTCCTGTTTTGGGAGTTGGGTTTTGGGAACCCGGGCTGGCAGCTGTGCCTCCTGCGTGTGCTGGCAGTTTCATTTCTCTACCCAAACATGGGGTTGTCTGCATTTCTGTAGTGAAAGCTGATACTGCAGGAGAGGAAAAAACAAATCAAACGAGGGAAATGTGTTTCATTTGACAATGGGTCTTTAGAGCCTGCATTTTTTAGAGCTAGGCTTTTGGAGTATTAAAAAAAAAAAAAAGAACAATCCAAGTCTGAGATATGTGCAAAATATAGCTCAAATCTGAAGGCTGTAACTGTGTGAGAAAAGTCAGATGTTAAACAATCACAGTTTTATTTCTCCCAGCAAGACAGCCTGTGCACCTGTAGCCATTATTGTCTCTACTGTATAAAGTGAAAATGAATATCACATTGTATTGAAAACCCTCATGGAATACAATTACTCAACAGGAACTGTCCTAAATCTATCAGCTGTAACTCACTTGTAATTTTGTGGGACTAATGCAGAGAAATTTTTCTCCATGCATAGTTTGCCCCTAGCCTTTTCCCCCATCAATCCATTTCATCCACTTTTGCTTACGATGGCTAAATTGCTTGTAAAAGATTAATTACCTATGGGAAGTGTCTGTCTTGGTCTGTAGGAATGACATTATGCTGAACATTAAATGCTGACACTATTAAACTCTGCCGGACATGTTTTGATATAATAACTCGGCAGACCACAAGTGAAATGGGTCCCTCATCAATTCACTACCTCATTGTTTTTCTGTCATCAGCAAACTTTGGGATTTAGTCTCAGCTGACAAAACTCAGAGTTTCATTCATGTAAGCGGAGTAGCTTATTAGAGCTTTTTATTTCCCTGAAAGTTTTGTTGAATTTCCAGATGCAGAAGGGAAACTTTTTTTATCAATAGCCTTGACCTGAGATGCAGAAACTGCCATTTTCCAGACAAATATGTGGGCTAGTTGGGAAACTGAGGATCTATCAACTGAACTCATCTTTTTAAAGACTAAACATATTTTTCTTGTTGTGTTTCAAAATTATTATTTTGCCACTTTAGGAAGTAGAAAGTGGTTCGCTTTGGTGAATAGAAAGGACAAATGAATTTATGCATCCTTTTCTCACTGGAAAGAAAAGCAGAAGAGATTTGAAAGAACTGAGATACAGCAGTGGTAGAGGGACCTCCTAACAGTGAGAATAATATTTTTAAAAGCTTAGGAGATTTTGAAATTTGACTTCTTTCTTCAGTCATCCAGGTTTTACTTAGCTATTGTTCTACCTTTCACTTAGAGGAGTTGTTTTCAACCTCCTGTTGATTTGCTGACCTCTCAGCAGTTTTTGTGAAGGCTTGAGCCGTGCAGACCAGCTTTAGCCCACTGTGTTTTGACTTGTCTCTCTTGCTGCTGATGGTAACATGCCCATGTGGATCACAGGTTGCCTGATTTACACCTGGGAGCACAGGCTCCACTCCTACACCTGGTCACATGGCTGTGCCTCCAACAGCAGATGGAGGAAAAGCTCACCCAGATACCCCTGTCTGTGTTAGCAGTGTCGCATACGGTATTCAGCTTTGTCTCTGGGGACTCTCTCCACAATGAAAACAGCATAGTTGCAGCTGAATAACTAAACAACAGCTTTCTTGAAGCAAAGAGAATCTATATAGCCTCCTTTGAAATACTGAATGACCACTGTATGAATTAGGAAAACCTGCTTTCAAAATCCAGTTAGTTTCTCCCCCTACATCTGCATTTCTCATCACCACTGCCTATTTCCCACTTGTCACCAAGGCACTGGTGACTGCTCTTGTTCCTCCCCTGCTTGCATAATTCCATGCCCCCAGAATTCCCATCTGCAGCTTGTGTGCATCGTTCACTGCTGACCCCATCCTGGCCCCCTCCTGTGCCGTACTGCCCAGCTTTAGCCCTTCGACCTGGCTGGAACTCTGGTCCCCAGTGGGAGCAGGTGTGTGTGGGTGTCTCACCACACCAGGGTGGTAGACACTCTCATGTACTGCTGGGCCCTCTATCACCGTCTGCTGACCTATCCTCAGTGTGTGTGAGGGTTTGCAGGCTCCATGGTACTTAAATCCAATCCCTCTGACCCTCCCCCTGAGGAGATTATGCTTGGATCTCTTGGTTGCAGATGTACTTGTGTAGAGCAAGGAGTCGAGGAGCGGAGAACATGGTACATCTTTCAAGGATCAGCATTTTCAACTGTAAAACCTTTTGTTCTGTAATCTGGGATATTTCCTAGCAGTCCACATGGAGAAGAAAAGGGGCATTGTCTGGTGAGTGGCTTCATTACTAATCTCTCCTGGATGCATTTTAATTCATTTTAAAGACTCTGCCTCCTGTCAGACCTTTCGTTTGTTAAAGGGGTTTGTTAAAGAGATTAACTGCAAGGGGAATATGAACCTCAAAACACTATGTCCCTTCCCCCAACCCCTCCTCCCTTCCCCCCAAGATTAATATTACACTAAAAGGAAGAGAAAAGGTACTTTCTGTGAAACACATTACAAGACTTTTAGGAAGAGAGGGAAGGAGGAGGAGCAATGGAGCGTGGTGGACTCTTTAACCCATGGAGGAGCTGGAAGGTGGCAGTACTGATATGACATTTTTCCAGCTATATTGTTCCCCATCCATGTATCTGTGGAAGCTTTGTGCAAACACAGCTGTTTGTTAGGAATGCCAGCTTAGGGAAATAAACCATCTGCCTCGCTTTGCTTTTATTCCTGTCTTCTACTCATGTGGGAGCTTGGAATAACTTGCCCCACCCCTTAAAAACATATGTACCATAAAAACCTTTAAACTGAAGTCCAGGCCTTCAGCCAGCTGAAGGAATGAGAACTTATTGGTTTCCCACATCGACTTCCTACCCAGGGATCTCAAAGCCCTTTGCACAGCGTGGGAAGTGGCAAAGTCTACAGAATCCCTATGTGGAACTGTGAGTTTAATTTCAAAATTCAAGGTCTCAGTAGATGTCCTTTGAGATGCACATTTCATGGGTTTACTAGAGATATTCCCTCAAATAACTCAAGGAACTATTTCAGTCCCTCTTGTCATCCATAAGATCTGAAAATTATTTATTTATGTTCCTATGAACTCTTAATCTCCCTATGGTTGAATCAGGCTTCAGAAGTTCTTGAAAAGGATAACAAAATGAAACACCATGCAACCAACAGCAGAGTGGTGTATCCTGCTCAAGAACATGGCTTTCTTTCCTGCATCTCTTAGTGCTCCTCTAACATCTAGTTAGCAAATGCTGCAATATGAGTATGGAATGTAAAATTAATCTTTTTTAGAGAATGCTTACAGAACAGATGGATCACATCCTCATTGCAGTGTAAGGACAGAGTATTCTTTCTGTTGCCTTCAGAGGGGATTGAGTAAGGACTGGCTGTAGAAGGAAAATAAGATGATTTCAAGAAAGAAACATGGAGGATGTTGCCCTTAAGTGGAATGATTGTCTGAGTTGCCAGAGAATGGAGGAGCATTGCCTAGAACAGGTTGGATATTGGGTACAATCCAACATAACCATGGTGTTGGGAAAGAGACAAGTGCCATATTGTGATGGATAAGTGGGACAACTGCCTGTAGGTATGAAGTAATTCTTCAACTCTTATTGCCATTAGTAGGGACCCAATACTGTGTGCAGTGTTGGTTACTGCTTTTCAGGAAAGATGTAAACCAGCTGGAAAGTAACAGGAATGATTGAAGATCAGACGTAGAAAGAAAAATTGAAAGAAGTAGGGTTGTTTAGTCTAGAGAAGAGAAAATGAAGGGATCTATGATCGATGTCTTTGTGCATGCACAAAGCTGCAAAAAAAAAAAAAAGGAACAAAAGGAACAACCTGCTTTGCCTGTCAGTGCAGACAGGGTGAGAGGCAATGGGTTAAAACTGAAGCAAACAGCTCTAGTGACTTCGGGCGATATGTCCATCACATGGGCAGATGTGTCCATCAGAACTTCTGGAATCACAGGCCATAAAATCTGGAATGGCACAGGTATAACCAACCTACACTGGAATGACTTTTTCCAGTGACTTTTGGAGACTTTGGCAGTCTTGTTTGCTGTGATCCTTTGTATTTTCCACATAGTGAGTCCAGGATGTCTGATTTCCCCAATGCTTTTCTAGCTCTAAAGCTGAACACGTTCCTGAAAAAGCACATGAAATGATTGTGGATTGATTTGGGGTGAAATAGTAATTATTCTAGAAACAAACCAAAACCATAAAAAGCCTGATGAAGAAAAAGTAAAAAGCTTCCCATATATTATATTTTCTTGCTGGATTTTATGTTTCAGGGACAAATCCATCCTGCCATGGTGCAAGAAAACTCCACACCCTCATAAAACCGATATAATGAGCAGAACATGGTAGCAAATCCTCCTGGTTTTGTTTTAGTTTGGAAGGCATTAAAGAAAAGTGTTGTGCAGAGGGAATGGAAATGTTGCCCGGGTGCCAATTCCACAAGGGTGTGTTCTTCTAGAGCCAGGTATGTCACTCAATGAAAAGCAGTGTTCAGCTCCTGCCATGGTTTGGGGATTAGCCAAAGAGGTTGGAGAGGGTTGGATGGAAGGAGAAAGAAGCCTGGTACTTTTTGCTGCCAACTTTCTGCTTTTTGTCCAGCTTCCCCTACAGAAATGACATCTGAAATGTAAGCTGGCCTCTTTCCCTTATGGAAACCTCAAACCAAATTTAATAGTAGGGGCTTATATTCAAGTGTCCCATAAAGTGTTGTAGAGAGTTGTATCATTACTGGAGCATTTTGTGGTGTGGTCCAATCTTTTAACCTGAAATCTTCCCCACCCTAGAATTTTGGACTATCCAGAGTGGACACATCTATTCACTCCTATATATATTTATTAGTTTGTTTTACTTCACTGCTTTATGTCTTATGAACAGAGCAAGAAGCCATTATTCTAGAGAGTGGCTAAGCCATGACCACACCCTGCAAGACTCTAAGCTGACATCCATAGCAACGGAAGGAGGAATGATGATAAGACAATGGGGAACCCAGACAAAATGCCCATGTTATCACCTGCAAGAGGAAGATGGACTCAGCACCTTCCTAACCTGGGCTCTGGCAAGCAGAATGTACATGGAACACGGTGCCTTCTGCTGGACTGGGCTGTAGTTTGACATTAGTGGCAGTGATTTTAGCCCACAAAGGGCAATGTATGCACCTATGTGTTGCAGACAGCTCTGCAAATCACAAGTGCTGAAGCACTCTCCTTCTGTCTTGACATCCATAGGATCTGAAAGCAATTTTCTTAAATACCACTCAATCCCTATGGAATCTCACTGCTTTCACCCCTATTATGTGCCACAAGGCTTTCCCACAAGGGTTTAATCTTTTGCTGCCCAAACTGAGAAATCTGTGGAAGCAGAAAGAGCACAAGATAGAACAAAGAAGAAAGAAAACACAGTCGGGAATTGTTCAGCCTTGTTCCAAGATGCCCTGTATCCCCACAGCTGAGATTCTTCTGAAATTCACTGGTACTAACTAGCATTCATCACTCCAACCCACAGCAATTTACTGGTGGCGATTTTCCGCTTCCAGCTGGTGACCTCCTGACCTCAGAGGTTAAGATAATTTTCATTCATGCTACTGAACTTGGCATCTGAATTTTAATGTCACGTTTTTTTGCCTCCCAGCCCTTTGTGTTTTCCCGGTAGAGGCTTGGAGCCTGTGCAATTATTTCAGGGGAAAGGGAGAAGTAATTAGCCACCCAAAAGCATGTCAGCAGTACATGGCAAAGGACTCCTGCATTGTAGTGCAAGCCTTGTGTTGTCAGGTGAGTGTTGTGTTGCTGAGAGACAACACTCGTTGGCTAGGTCAGTAGTCTGACATCAGTTATGGGTCACACAGTGTGCAAGAGAAGGGACCATCTACAGATGCTCAGCAGGCACTAAGAAAAAGTTACAGGAAAAGATGGAAGCACCATCAAAGGGGACAGTCAGTGGGAAGACAATGGGATATGTTTTGAATTAACTCTTTCAGTATGCTCATTAACCCAGTTGTTTGGGGAACAACCAACACCAGATGGAGTTTGGTGGCCGATATATCATCATTTAGGCTCTGGGATGCAAACCCCAGGGACATTCTGACACTCAGTGAAATGGGGGTTAGATGACCAAGTATCTTTGCTGACCTACAAGTGGGTGTATCCACATTCTATACCATGTCAATGTTGTCAAAAAGTCCTTTGAAAATGCGGGGAAAAAGGAACCAGAATTTTTCCATGAACTTTCTGTCACTCCTCTTCCACCTTACCTTTATTTGCAGTCCTTTTGTGTAAGTTCTTAATCACAGAAGATAAAGTCAGAAAGAAACTTAGGAACTCCCATTAAGAAATATATGGCTGAATATATTTCCATTTATTTATCCAATACCTGATAATGAGGCTGGGGATACTGACTGGACTGTCACAGCATATATTGTCACCATCACACCAAGAGAATATGAAACTGCTCTTTTGTCACTATTTTTCTCTATTGAATACATTTGTATTTTTTACTAATTGCTGGCATACTCTTTGGAGCCCAGAGCTCCTACTTGGGAATGTCACAGTGTTTCTGGAATCTAGAGAAAAAATGTTGACCCTGGGTTTTGGGGTTTTTTTGTTGGTTTTTTTTTGGGGAGGAGGGTGTGTAAAGAAGCATAAAGAATTTGGGATCTATGACAACCTCTTCTCTTTCCTGAGGTGTCCACCACCAGTGAGATCTGTTCACCCCATTTGCCCAGCCACAAGTGGCATTCAAGACCAACACTTTCTGAATTCAGCAGTTATTCATGAAAACAAAAAACTGAGCAACAACAGCAACATTTACTAATTTGTTTTTCACACTAAACAGAAGTTTCCCTTTCTGCATTAAAGTGTGGAATCTCTGAAGCTGTGAATCTGAAATGAAAACCTCCATCTGTGTCTCCGTGTGTTCCCCTGGCCTCTCTACTCTGCTCCAGGGTAGCTGAATATCAGAACAGATCAACACTGGCAAGAGAAATTCGTGCCTCATTTGCCCACAGTGGTAGGATGGGGACCATCCAAATTTTGCCAACACTGACGTTAAATCAAGAATAGAGCAAACAAACAGGCAAACACAGGTCTTTGCTGGGAAAGCAGAGTAAACTGGCCCTGGAGACACCTTCAGAAATTTTCATACTGAAAGTATCCCCGATTTATTAAGTGCCCAAAACATTTCCTTCGCTGTACACATGTCTGCTGGCTAAAGTTGAGAACTGAACCAGGGATGATCAGGGCTGCTAGTGTGGCTCTTCATGTGGTGAAGGAAGAGTCAAGCTAGAACTGAGACTGCAGGGTATTCTAGTAAAAGACCCTCACAAACATTTCTGAAAGTTAATGGTATGGTGGACCCTTCCCCATAAGTTTTTCTCTCTGGTCCTCTTGTTTCCCGGAGGAATCATCTGAATTTCCATTATTTTGAAAATTGCTAGCTTTGGACATGCTTTGTTACTGACTTCCATCTGGTGCTGTCATTTAAGCTGGAGCTAAACGGGTTGTCACACGCTCAGAGATCAGCATAAATGCCCTGGCATCAAAGGTTCACAGCCACAAAGGACCAGGCTGCTTCTGAAAAGACGCGAGGATCAAGTCCATTGCAACGCAAATGTGGCCGATTCCCTGGCTGGTGTTTTGTTTCTGTCTGGGCTTAGAGAGGGGAGGCTGAGGACAAGAAAGGAAATGTTCTGTGGGAAGATGATCTGGCATTTTTTCTCATTCTCCCCACACACGCATTCCAGAGAGTTATACACCAGATAAGCAGCAAGCACTGTTTGGCTGGCTAACTGCTACACAAGCATTATGGACCATCTGGGGACTTATAAAGGCTGCAGGATATAAGTAGAGGTTGTGCTGGAAGTAGAGCCTGAGCTGGTATCCTATGTCTAAATACCAACACAGCTGCTCAGAGCAGGAAAGGGGAACCCTCCAAAGGAACAGCGGCAGGGGCTCTTCTTTATGAAGGATATTACTCTTGAGTAATTGAATTGGTTGTGACTCCTCATTTGAGCCCATGAAATAAGATTCCCTCTAACAGAAGGAGCTGCAGGGGGTACTGCACAGACTCAAAAGGCTATTATAATTATTATTATTATTATTGTTATTACATTACCATTACCATCATCATCATGTTTATGATCATCATCATTATTATTAGTTTGTTTCTTAAAGACCCTCTGAAAGCAATTTTTTTTTTTTTTGGTCTTTTAAGATGCATAAATTCCAGCCCTGGAAAAGAGTCATTGTGCTTCAGAAGAAGGGAGGATTGAAAGACAGCATATTCACACACTCTGAGGAGGAACAGCTTGCTGGCTTTCACCACACGCCTGTGTTGCAGGAACAGGAATGCCACGGCTACAATTTCTCACCAGCTTTTAACAGGTGAACCAGGCTGAATGTGGGGGAGGAGTCTCCTCTGAAAACAAATACATATCTGAGCTTGTGATATTTTACGAACAAGAGATATACTCGGGGCTGTGGGGTGGAGTGAGCTTGATCTAAAACAAACAGGGTCTTTAGTCACGTCTGAAGACCTTGTTAAAATTCTTTCTGCTTGCAAATCCCTCTGATAGTAGGGAAGCACGCTTACCTCCGATGTGACCCCAGGCTGGGCTTTTGCCCCTCAGTGACTGTTTTCTGAATCCTAAGCACATGCTGGCTTTTAAAAGGCCTCTTCCCAAAACACCAGACTCTACTTTGCTCCAGCTGCTCAGCTTCGTGCTGCAGCCCAGCCTCCCCCAGTGGCTGTTCTTCTCCCACGTCGCTCACCCAAATGCTGCAGCCTAACACCATTTGTAAACTAACTCAGTGCTTGCAAAGGATCTCAGTGATGGCTGAGGGCTCCCCAACGCCGTGGGCTTTGTAAGAACAAGGCACAACAATTCCCTGACTTAAAGACGCTTCAGACAATGAAAGAGAGAAAGGGGTCCAGGAATGTGAAGGGATGCTCCCAAGATTACTTGAATCACCAAATATTACTCTTCTCCCAGTCTGCTGATTTTTAGCCCATACCTTTTTTCCCTCAGCTAAGAACTGTATTAGAGAGAAGTTATTCAACCTGTTCATGCAAATGACTGGCATGAGAAGAATTAGTGTAAGTTTTGCAAGCAGTCTGCTTTTAAGTTGAACAAGGTGGTTGGTATGTCTCATACACCCTGAAACCACTGGGGTTCAGGTGAAACTACATGGCACACTGAACAGCTTTCTGCTTTCTTTTGTTCTTCATAAATGTTGAGTGATTTTTTCAACAGAGACATGTCTCAAGTTCCAGGGAAACCCTCAGCCAAGAGGGGATGAAAAAAAAGTATCAGTCATCCATCATATCATTTCCAAGTAATATTTGAAAAGTAAACATTGCAGGGCATACATTTTGAGGACAGATTTCCAAACACCTAATGTGAGAGATCCAGCTATAACTCAGTGCCAGCTCACTTCAAACATGGTTTTTGCAGAATGGTTTCAGATGGAGTGCAGAATTTGGTCTCCCTGCCTCACCAAAATGTTTACGGGTCAGGGCTATTGTAAGTTTTTGGAAAGTACTTCAAAAGGCACTTCAGTTGAAGAAATAATTATTATATAAGTTACAGCTGAGCATTTATAGGATAATTGCCTTTCCAGAAGTGTACCTCTAACACACCCTGGCATTGATGTTTTCAGTTCCAGGGTGAAGACCAAAACTAAATGAGATCAGCAGGAAATCCATATTCATTTCAAATTCATTTAGCTACCCCAGGATACAAAAATAAAGCCTTTTACAGTCAAAGACAGAAGATCATTATAATAAGAAAAATATGGGCTAGATGAAGGTAAGTGATTAAGTATGTTTGAGCAACTGTTGGCTTTTCAGGAGGAAATCAGATCGTGTCTTTATTTGCAACTTCCACATTCAAATAAAGATTATACTTCAATATAAATTAATTAAAAAGAGCTTCTGCAACTTATTTGGGTCAAGGACCATAAATAAAAAAGGAGTCACTCAAAAGGTGGAACAGTTGGGGTCATCATATGAATCAAAAGGAAAATACAAAACCATGTGACTAAAGATTTTTCTTCAGTAATTTCCTCAACTGGTCCTTGAATCCATCAAGAGTTGTTCATTAGGAACACCAAAAAGGTGGCTCTGGAAGTGCACAAGCCCGAAATATCAGGGCCTGTGGTAGTGTCCTGGGAAGGTGTCAGTACCTGTTTGCTCCCGTCTTGTGACTCATTCTTGGGCTTCTTCATAGTCCATGGCCTGTTGGACAGTAGTCCATAGCTGGCACTGGAAAGCTTCTGCCATTCTCACAAAAAAGCCCTTTTAGGCTCTGTATATTGGTGCTATCCTTGAATCTGGTTCCCTCACCTTAACTGTGAATCCTTTTGCTTACATTTTATTTCTTTGGAGTTGTTGCAAGTGGAGACATTCAACAGAGAGCCCAGCAAACAGAGCCACATGGGCCACAATGCCAATAACTGCTTCTCCTCAGCGCAGTGGAGGTCAAGAACATGTCCTTAACACCTGTAACAAATACATGGTGGGAAGCATGTGTCAGTACTCTGCACTGGTCTCAAGAAATGCACTGAAGAATTCAAGATTCCAGGGTATGCAGAAAAGAAGTTCAAGAATGGTGCCAGGTAGCTGCAGTTGCCAGAGAATCGTCAAAATTTTCAGAATTCTTTTTGTTCATTGAGAGCCTTCTCAGAACAAATCTGATTTATTCCTTTACCTGCTGAGAGGGAGCAAGAACTCTCCTTGGAGGTTTTGTTTGGCATGTGGTTCTTTAACCAAACATGGGGACTGGTGTGTTCCTGATAAGGTAAAGCTCTCCATTGACAAGCTCATTTTGCTCCAGAGAAAATTGCTGCCCTTGTCTGGATGGAAGGATGGAGGATTAGATAGTTTATGGAGGATGATGGTGAGAAGGTGATGTAATTGTTGTTATGCAGATGGGGAAGGGCTCTTGTCTCCAGATGGACACCCCAGAGAATCAGATAAGCCATTTAGTGTACTTGTTGGCTCCTCATCCATTTAAATTGCTTTGCATCTGGGTGCTTCTCCCAAGAACTTTGGAGAAGCAAAGTATGGGGATAGGTTAATTCCATAAGTTCAACGAGGTGGAAGATCTTCTCCCCACCCATAGCTGGGCCTTGCTCTCAGAAAGAAATGCAAGGACTTAACATGTTTATTAGGCAGAGTGGAGTGTGGGGGTGGTTTTGCTTGGAAGTAGCAGCACAAAAGCTTGGGAGTGTTTCTCAGGCTCTGCTCTGCAAACAGGTGGCTGAAATACCCTCTTAGCTCAAGTTGCAGGGGTATCTGGTGTTTTGAGATGGAGGCAAACTAAGTAACAGCTACAAAGACTTCCTTCTGGGCAGCAGATTGCACACATCAGTGGCAGCAGTACCTGCTCTTTCTACTTTAAGACTCAGACAGACCCAGAGGAGTTATTCCTCTATTACTTCAGCTCTGTTTTGAAGCAGAAATCTGGTGAGAAAGAGCAGAGTTGAAAAACAGTCCCAAGGAAGCTGGCAGGTATGGTTGGGCCCTGGGCCTGGGAGCATGCACACCATCAGACATGTTCACCACAGTATTACACACATGTCCACCACAGTACTACACACATGTCCACTACAGGCACTCCAGGTGTTTTCTCTTGGTCTCGAAATATTACAACACAAACAGCATCTCAAGCAATCATCCAGGGAAGCTACCTGATTCTTATAATCAGCAAACAAAGTATTATTTGGTAGCAGGAGGTCTGAGAAAACCTGACCTGTCAGGGTCAGCAAGTGGCTGCTTAGACTGAGCAAGCAAGGCAAAGATGGATTGATAAACAGTCTGTTAGAGTGGAAGCTGACAGTTTTGTGTTCTGTTTTCTGTCCCTGAGAATCACATCAACCTGCTGACATGATGTTTCCTCTCATTTTGAAGTTGGTAGAAGGCTCCTGGGATCACAGGGGCTTCAAAGGTCAAAGCCATTGTTCTACTGGATGTTGCACTTCCTAATATCTTGATGGGAGCTTAACAACATTATGCTGATTTCCCCCCAACTCACTTTTCTTTTCTTCTAACCTTTTTGCAGCCTTAAAAAGGAAACATCAAAAAAATGCTGCTTCTTATGCATGAACAATCAGTTTCAAATGCCAGATCTCAGTCCAGAGTCTGCTGGAAAGAAGTCAAGCTCTAAGGAGTCTGTTTTCATATATTTTCTCTTATCAGTCCCCATCACAGATTGGGGTTTGTGGTTTTACAGCTGATGGCAGGTTGCCTGCATATCTCAAGGCTGAAATGCAAAAGTAAGCCAAGCATGAAGACAGTATCAGCTTCACGCTACGTGCCTTTCTAGGGCTATTAGATAAGAGATAGTGTTTGTACTGAGCAAACCTGTTACCTCAAGAAAACAAAGTTGCTTTTAAATGTGGCTTGCTTTAACTTTCTTCTTAAATAGCTCTGCAAAGTATGTGATGGACAGAAAGGAATGGACACACAGATTATCAGCTCTACACCACTGACCCCAGTGCAGCAGGAACAAGCTGAAAATGTGGTCTTGGGCTGAGGCACTCTGTACACAACCACAAGTGTCATCTGAGGAACTCAGTACCAGCCTGTAGAAAATCAGCCTCCATTTGCTCTTCAGCCAAAAGACCATTTAACAGTGAAGCATGTCCTGAGGGTGCTCTTGATGTCAGTCCCAGAGTGCGTGTTTGTGGGTGAGACAGATACTCTGGGCCCTCTGTGTGAGGAGTACACACAGGGGTCCTTGCTCCTTGATGTCCACACTGAGAACATTTTTGCTCCCTCCTGACCCACATGCCTGGTTTCCTTCCTGTGGAAATGATGGCAGTGGAGTTGCAGTGAGGACTGATGCACACCCAAATCTCTCTCCAAACCACATAGTCCAGATTTGTCTGGGCATGCTTTTTGCATGCCCCAATTTAATATAGTCTGAGTACACTTCTGCTCTGAACCACCCTTTCAGAGAGTCCTTCTCCCTGTTCTTTAAACCATTCACTCTAGACAACACAGAAACATCAGAAATGCAATGCAAGACTTTTTGTGCACTACATATTAAGTGTTTGGTTAATTGCAGTTTTTTTCTTTACCACAGTTAGCTACTGTTTAAGGAGTTGTCCTATTCCACTAAACCACAGGAGATTTCTCTCATCCCAAATCAGTCCAATTCTATGTGAAAGATTAGATTCTATGTTCTTCTGAATGTCTCCACACCTGCCCAACAAAGATCACCTTCGAGGCTGTAAATATTAACCCTGTACATCCAGGGAAAAGGTAGTTTGATTTAGAAAGTCATAAAACTTTCTGCTGAAAGGTGAATTTGATGGATTGATCTTTGTTGAGGAATCAAGATATCCAAACTACCCCACTCTAAACCTAATTTTATGTGTGCCGCTCCAGTCACAAAGGCCCACCAGAAACCTTTCTTTAAAATTCATTAAGGCAAGGACCCTTTTCTAGGATTTTTCAGCTGGTCTGGATATGCTCTTATATTAGTATTTATCATTCCAAAATTTCAACATAAGTTGAACTTAAAGGACTTTACCCAATGTACTCCTGTACTGCAAAAAATCCCTCTGCAGAGAAAGATAAACTTTATAGATTAAGACTGACTCATATGAACAAAAGCTCTTGGAAGATAAGTGAAGTCATTTGGCAAAGCAGGTGATGAATTAAAACACTCAGCCCCAAGTCTCTCAACATGGTGTGGGGTGAAGCTATTGGATGCTAAACATCTGAACTGACACCAACCAAGAATGTAGGCACTGCTTGATCCTGAACTTGGCTTATAATGTGAAAAGTGTCTTAAAGAGTTTAAACTTAAAGAGTTTAAATGCTTAAGTTGACACATCTCTGTTGTACTAAGCTCTCAGCTCCTCCATCAGAGTTAAGGTGGTTTAAGAATTTAGGGTCTTAAAAGCAGCATGATCTGCTAAACTGCTTTCAAGATTTAGAAGGACTTAATTCTTTATACCAGTTTAGTATCTTGAAGTGGCTGAGCCACTTTTGCTGGCTTAAAAAGTTATCAGGGTTGAGGCTAGATGACATTAGAGGGACTGTTGTACAGAGGATTGGATCAGAACAGTGTGGTGAGGCCTTCTGGCTTCCCAGTCTGAATCTGCTGTGTGTTTTTCAAGGTCATTGCTCAAACAATTCCAAGCAGTTGGCAAATAGAGACTGGGACTGTTTGCCAGTCAAATGTAGTTCAAGTATTCTCTGAGTCAATATCCAGCCATTGTGTTACTTATTTATTCTTCTAATCTTCCAAATCCCCCATAAAGCCTATATATTTTTACTCTGCCCTCCTCTTCTTACTTTCAATGACAGCATGTCTGCCATTTCTGGAGCTCCTTGAAAATCCATGCCAAGTTTTCTGTTGATGCCAGGTTTGTGTCCCACCCCTATGCTTTCCTGTTGGACATACTGCCATTTTTTACTCACCTTTGTACTCTGGGAACAGGATCTCAGCTTTAGGGTCTGGTGGTAGTAAAAAAGTGGTGAGAATGGGGTGGTTAAACCAGGGTCATCTGAGAGCCTCTTTCAGAGCTTTTGTCCCGGTGTCTGTCTGCCAGGTCATTGGTATGTCCCTCCTGCTGAAATCAGTGTGACACGGTGCTCCCAATTCATTTGAACATGAGATTGTCTCCAGTCATGACTGGCACCAGAAGGGAGGTCAGGCAATCCAAAACAGAGACTTGTTGGATGGTCTGTTCAGCCCTTTCCTTCCTCTCTACTTGACAAATTCCCAACTAGGCAATGGCTTAAATTTTCAGCTCTTGGCATTCCAGTCTTCCTGTGGCAATGAGTTCCATGTCCCATGAAAGCAAAACATTCTTTTCATTAAAATGGAATTTGTCACTTTTCTGTTCTTCGGTCTGAGCCTTCCCTTATCATAAGAAAAGGAGACACATTGTCTCCTATTTGTCCCCATTTTTAAGTATTACTTTAATTCACCTCTTCTTTGTGAGAGACAACACTATTCACTTTCTTTTTGTGTGACTGCTGTGAGATCCAGGTGTTCTCAGCATTTTGAAACTGATGTCTAGATATGGAAATAAAGGCCCCAGGTTAGGTGTCTTATTTTGGAAATTTAGGCCACAACACTGCTCTGCAGAAAATCTCCTAAATGTACTTTAATTATATTTATCATCAAACTTAAATTTCAGACAACTTTAGCCCATCTGTCCTGATACTGAGGGAATATGCATTCTTCAAATAATGCACAAATCTATGTATGTATTTGCATACATCAGAATAATGTGGGATTATTTATACCTCAGCCAGCTAAAATTAGATGCCACCTTTCTTCTGGCAAGTCAATGGAAAGTAGTGCTTACTTTTCTGTAGAGAACTCCAGGTAGGGTAAGTTGCTTCCAGAGGTTGCTCAGCGTAGGGTAGTAGCCTGATTTTTATTTGTTAAACTGGAGGAGAAGAAACCTATCCTAAAGGCACTCTGGCTAGGGGGGAAAGGGTTAAAACATGACCTTCTCTAGGTCAGTCTGGGATGTCCCAGTTCAGCAGGTGTTTTCTGGGGACGGTCCTTATGGCTGTGTGAAACACCATGAGCACCTCTCCACAGGGCTCTGACATAAAACTTTACCTGGATCAAGAATGAGGAAAAAGAATTGGTAAAATACTTTAAACTGTGTCTTTGATACTTGCTTAATTATCACTGGGGATTGTTTATTGACTCTGGAGAAAAGCAGAATAGGCTGTGGGGACCAGTCAGCTGTGTATCCCTCACTGTCCCAAGCTATGGTCATGGTCCCTGAATCCATTGTCACATGGTTTCCTCTGCCCTGAACACACTGACAAATTGTCCAAATTGCAGCTCTCTAAAGAATAGCCAACCACCGGATCTTCTTTCAGGGAAAACAAAACAAACTCTGCCTTTTTTGTTTTATTATAATCAGAGGCTCCCTTTTTAAACATTCCAGTTTCTAGTCACATGGAACATGAACTGCCTAAGAGAGCTTGAGGAGAGAGGGAGCATAAGAGAAAGGAGGGAAGCTTGGACAAAAGCTTCCTCACTGGGAACAGGAAAGCTCCAGAGCCAGGCAGTGGAACAGGAGTCTTTTGCCTTGAGGTCAGGGATTTGAAAGCTGCAGTGAGGGGCTTTGGGAAGTTGTGCCCTTAAGACTGAGGAGAATACAGGACATGACAGAGATGACATCTGCCCTTATACTCCAGCTGGGTCCAGTCTCTATGTCTTGGTCCAGTTACCTACCTTGAGATCCTGCAACACAGTTCTAGGTTTCAGTCATCATCTACATAAAACCTCCCAGTTTGCCACTGCTGGGCGACTTGCCTGCAGAAGTAACACAGATTTTAACAATACCTGTGATAAGGGAATGGGGAAGAATACACAGGTTTCAGAATAAACTCCAGACTTTTTTTGAATCTAGAAATTTGCTTTCCTTTGTATTTCTCCAATATAAAGAATCCTCTCCCTTGTCCTCAGATATAGTCAAATCCTGGGGTCAAAACCTGGCTCCACATGAGTCAGCTTTTCTGGAATGCCCCTGGAATTTCACACATTCTTAAAGGCTGAGCAAGTTTTCCTACCATGCTGAAACTAAGGGCTTCCTAAGGATTGTAGGCCCTATCCAAAACTTGATGGACATGTGTGAGAAGTAAGACTCTGCTAGCTACTGTTCTTTTGTAGCACAATCTTTATAAGAATGAGATCTAATGAAAATACTAGTGAAAAGTCTCTCAGAGAACTGAAAGAATAGAAAAAACTGATTTTTGTGCCTTTTCCTACTTGAAATCTCTGTCTAATATGTGCAACTGTATGCTTAACACCTCCTTTGTTTTATCCTTCACCTTGAGCCTGCTAACCACTTTCTGTACATCAATGCCCTGGAGCTGAAAAATTATTTTCATTTCCTTCAGCAGGGTCCCAGATCCATGCAAGTCACTGTGTGAAGCCAAAGACTTCTACCGTGCCAGCACAGGACCTCACTTGAACAGTGCCTCAGGTCCCTTCTTTGTGAGCCAAGGAGCTTGTGCTCGCCATATTTAGCAGCTACCAGGAAGGCTTTATGTGTAGTTTTTTTCCTCAGAGCCTCCCATTTGGCCTCTGTGCCTGCCAAATGCTTGTGAATCTTCTTCAGGCCTGCAGACAAGATCCAGCTGTGACCTGTCATGGACGGAGGCGTCACCTGGGGACTCAGTCCCTTCCTTCTGTTCACATATGTGAAAATGCCTTTCCTTCCATACATGCAGGAAACAACTGTGCCCCAGCAGAGCAGAGGTCACATAGCCAGGACGCCAGGGCAATGATGGTTACTTCCCAGAAGACTTTTCAGGCTGATGATCTGGAAGATATCTCTCTCACCAGTTTATCTGGCCCTGTGCTTAACATGGGATGTAATATTTTATTTTCACTTGGGCCAGGACCAGGGATGTCATCCCACGGCTCCAAATGATGGCAAATCCACCCTGTCCCTTGGGATGCAGCTCTCCCTGCACTGCATTACTCTTCTGCACAAAAACGCACGGCATATTTCCTCTGTGGGTTTTTCTGATTTCCAAGTTGCAGCTCATGGATTCTCTCATGCCTCTGGCTGCTACATCAAAGATTCATTTTCTATCTGAGTTTTTCACTCCATGGGTTCCCTGATCACTTATTAACCTGTTAGTCCATATGCCATGTCACAAATGGCTCTCCTTTCCTCTCTCACTGGTGAGCACGTTTGCCAGGCTATAAATCTTTCTGGCAGGTCTTCTTTGAGCTTCCTCCAAGTTTTCTTTTTAAAGTGCCAGCCCCAGAACTGGACATAGGATTTTATTCTCACATGTTTGCCAGAGTTTGGTTTCATAAAATCATTTCTGAATACATCTCCTTCTATTTGTTTCTGCCAGTTCTTGATGACAAAAGGAAGAGGGAGAAGGAAAATGATAATGTATGATATTTCTTTTAACTATGTGATCCTAACATGGAAAAATCTTTCATGGTTTTCTGGGGACCACCCAGATTCTTTTTGTAACACCAACCAGCAGTTACTATCTCATATTTAGAGACTTAACAGCAGATGTCCAGAAAGAAGCTGTTTTTGAACAGCTTCAGTAGTGTCTATTTCTCCCACCATGGCCAAAAGAAAGGCTGACCATGGGGTTGAAAGCCCCAGGTTGAAAACTCTGCCATGGTTTTAATTTTGCAACATCTCTTTCATCCCTCAAGAACTGGGGAAAGGCTCCATCAACATCTGTGTTTGGATGCACCATTCCTTGGTCGGGAATTCATTTGTCAAGGCTCTGTGCAGTCATGTGCCCACTCCTGCTCCAGAGATGCCATGGGGTCACTGTGGTAGATTAGCCCAGCATTTTTTCTAGTCTCTGGGGAGTGAGTCTCTTCACCTACCAGAGTCTTTTAGGAGAGGATATTAAAAAAGCCCCAGCAAGCTCATAAGACCAGGCTCGGCTGAGGACAGCAGTCAAGACTCACACGTGGCAGGGAGGAGACTGTTTGTTTTAGATTTTTTTTTTAACTTGAAAAGAAAAGAGAATTGGAAACATTTCCAACAGTCTCCTTTTCTCCCTCTCATATATATACATATCTATAAGTATATCTATGCATTTGAAAAACGCAACCCACAACTTTTGGTTTAAATTTGATCTGACAATACCCCTTTAACATGAAACTCCAAAACCGTAATTGATACCCCAGTTGGACATTATCATAGATTATTTCCTGTCTGTGTTTTGACTGTCCTGGTCGAATGGCTTCCAAGCCTAACACGGAGTCAATGAAGAGAAACAACCCTCAGCTACTATTATTCCTGTTACTCATTCTACCAAAATAATAAAAATAATGAAACCACAGCCTGCCTTGAACAGCAGAGATCTCTTAAAAGCCCTTCCTAAGCTGTTCCTTGACGTATCTTGCATATCTTAAGGAAAAAAAAATAAAAGTTGGTAGGTTGGAGGGAGGAATTACCAGAGGTGTTCCTTGGCTGGGCTTGTGTCTGCACTGGGTGCAGGTGTGAGCACCAGGAGCTGCGTGTCCCACCCCGGGCTGGCCACCCGTGTGCCTGGCTGTGCCGCGAGGGGCCGTGCGCGGGTGGCCGTCCCTGCAGCGCCGTGGTTCTGCTCCTGTGACAGCAGACATGCCCTCCAGGGGGGCCAGCAGCGAGGGGAGTTGTGCCGAGGAGAGTTATGGGCTTCCCCTCCCAGCTCTCAGTGTGGGCAGACGTGGTGGGTAATGACTCAGGTACAAATCCCAGTGAATACTAGACAGCCACGGTGCCAAAACTGAGCTAGGTGATATTTTTCATCTAAGACTTTTTATACCAGGAGAAAGGAAAAAACAAAAAAACCCCAAAACAAAACAAAAAGAAAAATCCCCTCCTGATTTAGTGGTACCAAAATGTTTTATGAATTCATGCCTTTTCCCCTGAGTGGTTCATTTAGACAGGGTAAAAGCACCCAATAATAATACCAAAGCCCCTTCCCGTCCAATCATTTCATTCCATTAGGTTGGAAAATAAATGTTTTCCATTATTTGCCTTGGAAATAGGTCTTAATTTAAAAATAAATTAGTTAATTTACCTTTCTGTATTTTTACATGTGTTTAAAGATGGCTAACCCTGAATTTAAAATATCAATATAAAAATGCCTATTTATTTTCACTCTCATTTTGTAAAAATCTTCTTAAAAATTCATATAAGTGGAAAAGAGAATCTTCCCCCTCCTTCATTTGCTTTGTTTTATCAATCTTAGAAAACAAAAAGATCAAGAAAGCAGAAAGGGAGAAGTCAAATACAATCTAAATCTCCTCACTTATGGTAAAGCCTGTCTAGGAGGATTCTACTGGTACCTCTGAGCGATGTGACTTTCACCAGTTCCCTTTGGCACCTTTGCTCTTCCAGCCTTGGTCCAGTCCCTTCCAGTCCTGGGCATAGGTGTCTCAGGTGAACTGCTCAGGAGCTGCACCCAGCTGTTCCTGATCCTAGTTTGGTTCTGAAGACAAAGCATAAGAAATTAGAGAGTCAAGGAACCAAAGGGAGTTTGGAACATGGATAAAAAAAGGATCAGTTTTGGTTGTTTTACTCCAGTGACTTCACAGAGCAGTTCCTGTTTTCAAGGGAGATGCAAACACTGGTGCTTTCCACTGAGATACTCAGCTCTTTCTGCTCTTCAGTGTCAGACTTGGGTTTCTAAACTAGTCTCAAACTATCTTGTGAGTCTTGCTTAGATGTGATATGGAGGCCCAGATTTCACTCAGTAAAGAACATCTCTTCAAACTGGGAGAGCAAAACAATGCAAACTGAATGGATTTCTTCTTTTGTTTCAGTGTGGTCAGACAGAAGGCACAGGAGCTGCCCCACTCTTATATCACTCAGATGCTTGGCTGTGGTTTCAAGATCTGGAAGAGCTCAGCAACTAACTTAAACCAGAGCAGCTTTTAATTCAAGGGATCTCGAGGCACACCAAAATACACATTAAGCAGTTTTTTGTACAGTTTTGCACATGCCCTGTCAAGCCAACCCCAGAATATTCATGTGAGGAACTCCTAGCAACAGTTTCATGCAGTATTTTCAGCTGCTGTATGTTAGTTTCTTTGGATTCATCTCCCTTTCTTTCAGAGTGAGTCTTCTTAGGAACCAGGTCACAATCAACAGGCCTAAAACCAAAAGGCCACATTCACATTTGGTGAAACACCGAGGTAATGATGTTATAGCTGGTTGAATTGGTCCCCAAGAACTCAAAAGTGGGGAAAACCTCTCAGAGATTGTTGAGCTTGTAATCCCTCATGGGAACGATCAGCAGTAACCAAGCAGGAAGAACCTCAGGACAGCAGAATGAAAGGGAAAAATGTTTTTGAGTCTCATAGTCTTAAAGCAAGGAGGAAAGGCAGTTAGGGAAAGTTATGTAAAACCAACAGGCATCACACGAGGTACAATAAGAAGAGGGTTGAAAGAAGGTATGATGGATAATTAAGCAATAAGACACGACAGGCTGTGTGTTTCTGGGTGATTATTGCATGCCTGCTAAGATGTTCTTTAGGAGCAAAGTTTTGCTGCACTAGTACTAGAGTCACCCCCTCCCAGGGGCAGGCTGGCAGGAGAGTCTGATTGCTGTTATTACAAAATTAACTTTGAAATAAAAAAAAAAAAAAGATGATAGGAAGAAAAAGGGGACAACCTCTTTGCACAGTGTTGTTAGGTAGAATGTGTGATGGGAAAAGAGATGACATCACCCAGAGCTGATCATCAGAGGGAGGGCAGTCACGTCACTGGGAGCTAATCCCTGGCTGCATTCTGATGATGTGCTGGCTTTTGCATGGCTTTACTTCTTTCTTTCTCATTCTTTGGCCTAGGCTGCCTGTCTTCAGGTACGTCAGTCTGCCAAACTAACTTCTTTTTGTGTCAAGAACTTCAATCTTTTATCCCTTTCTGAAAAATTGCAGTTTTGTTCCTAGTCTTATTCTATTTCTCACATCTGGTAAAAAAACCCAAAGAAACAAAAAACCTCCGCCCTCCACCGGCCCCCCACCCCGTTTGAGATGTGGAAAATAATGCATACCCTGCCTGTGGTCCAGGAAGCATGGTATTTCATTGGAGCTTCCTCTACAAAGTTTCTTTTTTTTTCCCCCTTCTGCTTTGCCACCTCAATCTCCTACATATCCACCTCCTTCAGCAAACCTGGACTGAGGTTCAATACTATCTCTGTATTGAATGGGATGGAAGATAATATATGAGAAAAAAAGGGCTTACCTTCTTTAACTGTGTAGCAGTGGATAATAATAAAACAGTTATTCAGACATGCTCTTAGCTTACCTGGTCTTTCATTAGCACTGAGCATCATTATTTTATTCTCTGCTTAAATTAATTTGTTTGGGAAACTTCCATGTGAAATATTTTCTGTTTTCAAAACCAAATCTCTTATTCCTATGTCTCTAAGCAGAATGCCTTCGGGAATCCACATTTATGTAATCTAAAAAAAAATTATTAGATTTTTGCAAAGTAAAAGAGATTCTGAGATTTCAATGGAAATGATTTTCCTGTCCTTTGTAGTTCTGATTTCATTAGTTTATTCCCAAGTAAACTGCTGGCCGAACACAGATTTCTGATCAGATAATGACTCAAGAACATCTAGTTGCCTTGGATGTATCTATCTGAGCAACTTCATATTTAGAGTTTTGATACACCTTAAATTTTCCCTTAAAGGAAAAAGTGGTTCTTGAGCAAAGAAAACAGACTTCCTCAAACAGCCCCTACTGTCATTCATCCCCCCTGAGACTCCAGCATCTGTTGGGAACCTCTATATCTTTATCTGCTGAGTGGTGGTATTAGGACTCTGCTCTTGATAGCTGCTGTAAAAACAGGAGACCAGCTAAGACTGGATGAGACCGAGGTCAGCAGGAGAAGAAGATGCACAGAGAAATGAAAGGCATACCCATGTTCACACCAGAAATAGTAGCAAGATCAGGATTGGATTTCAGTCCATCTGAAACTCAACCCAGAACTGTGCCATTAAGGGATATTTTGATTTGTTGTCAGGGAACATGGGGGAGGACAAATCCAGCTCACTATTCCCCCCAGATCAATCATGTTCATGTCAGTTATATTTATCAAAATGAAAAAATGGTCAATAAAATGTTATCAAAAATAAAACTTTTCTCAATTTAAAACCAAACCGAAACAACAAAACACAAAAAATTCCCCAACAGCATAACAAACTTGAAAAGTGATTTAAGTTCTAGAACTTCATTGCACTTGCTACATTAGGAAAAGAGTATTTTTTTCACATGCCACTCCATATTATCATCATCTTTTCAAAGGGATGAACCTGTGACCTTTAACATCAAAGCCTGAACTCCATCCTTAGAATTAAGAAATGACCTGCAATACTTGTTATCCTTAGCTGACTCAACCAGTGCAATGTATAGTGCTATATATATATATATATATATATATATATATATAAAAATATAGATAGATATAAAATGTTATCTATATAAACACATGCAGACATGCATATATACTGCTGTGGAAAGAGGATAAGATGTATCTCAGGAGGAAAAGAATTAAATTATCACCAGTAACTGAATGCAAAGCTGCTTATGCAGACATTTTCTTGTAAAGATATGGTCTCTGTCTATGCAGGAAGTACATGCAGAGACTTGCTGTATCTGGATTGACAGCTCTGGCATTATACATTTGTGGGGAAAAGTTTAACAGCATCATGAAATTACTTGGAAAAACTTAATAGATGGAATTGTACCTTCTTAGCCTCCCACATTTTCTAAGGTAAACTGAAGTGGGAAATTCCACAAGGCTGATAAACACATTTCTCCCTCATGGACATTATTAAGCCATCATGTTGAAAGGCTGGGAGTGGGGACTGAGACTCCCAATTTGAAGGAAAAAAAGAAAAATATCAAGCCTCTTCTGTGGCTGTAAAGAAGTTCCCTTGATCCTCTCTACACAGCCCAGTCACAAGAAATTGGAAACAACAGCCCCAAAAGAAGTAAAAATCAAAAAATATGGGGTTGTAGAAAGCGGGGGAGGGTGAGAAGTTCTCTAAATTGGTTGGGATAATCAGAGAAATGAGTGCAGAGAGGTTATATTCTGATATATTCTAAATAGAGCTTCACAGATAATTAATGCAAAGAATTTTTTTCTTAGTGGGACAGGATCTTTCACCTGTTGAAATACTAACTTTCCACTTTCCAGGATCAGCTCCCTGCTTATCCCAGAACTGGTGTGCCAGTTGACCCTGTACATCTGCCCAGGCCAGTGCTACAAGGTGGAGATCTGGCCTTCAACATGCTCAGCTCATGACCAGGGTCTTTGCTCTCTTCCTCTGCCACTGGCCTCTCCCTAACTCATCCCTAACCTCAGCATTAGAACCTTTAGAAAGCCTTGGCTCTTGGACTGAGGCATCTCTCAGGGCAGGCTTGAAGGTTCGCAGCAAGGTAGGGCAGATGATTTGGATTTGAAATGCCTCAGACCTGCTGGATCTGCAGAGGTCACAGCTCACCAGCTGCTCATCAAGAAAGTCCAGCTTGGTGCTGTGCAGGCAGAAGCTTGAAAGCGAGCTGCATGTGAGGATAACAAAATGGATGAGTGGGGAGGCTATTTCACTCAAATGACCAGAGTGGTAGACTCTGGAAATTTTTATATTTATTTCCAAATTTTGTTTTTATTTCCAATGTCTTCTGTTGCAAAATGATGGTCTTACTGCATCTCAAAGCAAAGAAATCAAGCTCAAGTATCCAAATCAAGTTCAGTGTACAAACCCTTCTTCTGTTTTTCTAACACCCTTGCCTTCAGGCACCTGGACAAGGTAATGGAAACATCCAGAGACCAAGGTCTTCAGGGTGTCCATCAGAGGCTCTTTTACCTGTTGCTGTGGTGCAACAGCTGGCAAACTGGTTTTCTCCATCAGATGAACTTGGAAGATGTGTCTCTACTCTTAGGGGAAGGTGAGGCAACAGAATTGAGACCAAGCTCAGTTCAGTGAAAAGGTGCTAGGGATGAGCTGCAGTGATTCAGCTGTATGTGGGATCTGCACAGAGGCAACATTACTGGGATGGCTGGGGCTATCCCTGCTGCTGTGGGCATGGAACAATGGTACCAGCAGGCTCTGGCCAGAAGGCAGGGTAAGAGATGAGGCAGGCATTCCAAGAGAAGACTGTGGGCTCATCTTTCCCAGAAACCTGGCAAAATAGACCTAAAGTCAGGGAAATCTATTCTTGGCTTGCTAGCCAATAGAGCAGTCTCTCTGTCCAGAATTTTCTTGGGAGAAAATTAATCCAAACATCTGTACATCTGTAAATCAATGTAACAGTTGATGGCCTATTTCAATCCCCATTAAAGAAATTGTTCTTGAAATAAATTTTTGTGTCCTTTTTTTTTGGTATTTTTCCCCTTCTCATCTTTTGACTTGTGCTGCTGTCACTTGCACCTTGACTGACATGTTCCCCTAGTCCTTTTTTCCTACTTTAATAAAATTGTTTCATTTGTTTTTCTTTCTTTCTTCACTTCTTGAGGCTGGAAATATACTCATAAAATTCTTACTGGAGAGAAAAATTATAAAGAGATTCCACCCTAATGTGGTGGAGTTCTAATTGCTAAATAGATACCCAGAGCAGGAAGCATTCAACTCTCTCTGACACCCCACTGCACCTACCCCCAGCCAAATTTTTCTCATGATTTTCAGGTCAGCCATGTATTTGAGAGCCTCCATGTAACAAATTATAATTTTACTCATTCAAGTAAATTTTCTTTGCAAGCTTTCTGTGTAGACCGAAGCCTACAGCTATTTTTGAATCTTTCTGTCTTTCTAAGGGCGAGGCAGAGTCAAGTTACCTTGTCATCAAATTCTCATTTTGGCAAGAAGGGTGGTGGGGGTGAAGAAACAGGGACTTTATAGCAATAATCACTAACCAAAACACTTCAGAGTGCCTGAACTTGTTACTTTGTCTGTTCAGTTCTTCGACAATATGTCAAGCAGAAAGAAAACAGCTCAATTTTTCACAAGACTGGTTGCTTTCTGAAGTTAACAACAACACAGCAACTTGTTTGAACTAGTAAATGGAGGGAACATGCTATTAATACCAGAGTCACAGTTCCCCACAACCCACCAGATGTCTGAATTTAAAGTGTCACCTCACGAATCACATAAGTTTCTATTGGCAAAATCTTGGTCTGTGTTCCAAATGCCCTAGAGGCACTGAGCTGTTCTTGCAGGGTCTTTGATATGGTCTGTTAGTAATATGGTTCTAAAAGGCCATGTGTATTTATGAAGCATTATTATTAATATAGCTCCCGTTCCCATCATTGTTTTATTATTTTTGCCTCATTTATTTCTAGGGCAACTAGATTGTTCTGGAAACCGAAGTACTGCACAAATCCCTTCACCTTTCTATCAGCCCAGTTTGGTATCCTGCCTGCTCCCTTGCTGGTAGGTGGTATGGCATAGCTATGTGCTCACATCAACACTGCAGTTTCTAAAGAAGCATGATTCTGGGAAGAGTGAGATTCTGAGAAAACTGTGAAGAAAACCAGAATAAACCCATTCCCTCTGGAATCTGATTGTGGCAAATATTAAATGTCTTGTCTTCCATATACTCCAAAAAAAGACTCAAAACCGCTAAATGTTTCGGCCAAAACTTTCTTGGTCTTCATCAAAAAGTCAAAATTTCTGTGGAAAGACACTTTTCAAGAAAATGTACATTTAATCAAAGTGTCAAAACTTCAGTTTCCCAGTAAAGCCAGTTTGCCTACAGCTGTTGCAAAGCTGAGTGACATTGCTGGGCAACTCCACCTCCTCCTGCCTTGGGATTGTTCTGGGCTTGATACAAGGATCTTGCATGGTGGGGAGAAGAAAGTCAAAAGCTTTTCTCATCTGAACCATCAGATAATAAGAAAGAGCTGAACCTCAGGAGGGAAAGAAGCTGAGCAGGAATTGGAGACTCAAAAGCTTGTGGGCAGAGGAGAAATGGAAGGGAGGCAAGATGCCAAAAGGGTTTATGTGGAGGGAGGCAGACCTGAAACCTGCTCTGGGTCTGTACAAGTTCAGCCCAACATTTTGGGTCAGAGTAACCTCCTAAACAGGTCCTTTGTTCCCATGATGTAAAGCTTGCTCTACGACCTGTGCTCTGGTGAAGACATCCATTGCAGTCCCAGGAGCCTTTCCTTCAAGTCAGCCAAGAGCCTGAGGAAAGGAAAATCCATTGGCTCTGGTTGCAGAGACCTCAAGCATACACATACCTCTACATGAGGGTCAGTGCCACTCCCAGGCATGCTGTGCATTTCTTAATTCTTGATGGTTTCTTTTTTCTTTATTTATTTCTTTATTTATTTTTTCTTTCTCTTTTTTTTTTTCCTGAGGTCTAAAATTAAGGAGTCATGCAGATGGAAAACATCTGCCTGTTCTTTGTGCACAGAAAAAACATAACACATGGCAGGGATGATAAATAATAATAAATAATGATGATGATGAAAGCATTTGGAGAGGCACAACTGTTTGATTTGTCCAGAGCAAGCATCACACGCTCTCTGTCCAGGCTAAGAAAGACAAATAGACCACTGTGGTTAGTAATTTTGCAAATGGCAACACAATTTTGAGGCATTTAGGAAGAGCAGATGCTAAGTATGGCTTGACTTTTCATGGGTTTGCTCATTAGTGCCTAGTCAGAGGCTCCTCAGGTGTGCAAAAGGAGCCTGACCTCTCCTGAATGCAGGTCTATTTATGTATGAGTCACAAATCACTGTCTCTCCTAAAACTAACACAGCTAGGCCAAAGAATGACATAGCCTCCCAATGATGTAATATTCTATTTTCTACCTTGTTACCTAATACAGGGTTATGAAATTGAATCCAAGGGACAAGTAATATATTTACTTACCTAAGGTTATCACAAAAAAGGGTAGCTTTTCACCCAGAAGACATAATTCTTGGCATCTGTCAAACATCCATGCAGAAAAATCAGCTCTAATTGTATCCCTGTGGATCTCACCTACCCTTTTATGTCCACCTAAAAACTTCTTCAAGGGTTTGGGTTGTTCCTGGTCATCTCAGACTGGAGGTAATGGTGTTGTAAAACCCAGTGAGTGTTATCTGATGGAGAGGGACAAAGAGGATTATTTAACGAGTTGTTGGGTCTCAGGTGAGTTTCCAGACTGCAGGTGTTCTCCTTAATGTCTGCCATCAGGCTGGTGCTCTCCTGCCTTTGTAAGCAACTAGGCCCAAATGACTCCTGAGTTTGGAAGGACCTGAAGCTGTGACATGTTTGCAGGTAGAATAAGGGCATGGTGGGGAAGGAGCACTGTGGACCCCTGGACAAAGAAAGGTCCATATCCATGTGAAGGAGAACATTCAGTCAAGGGGAAGGTGATTCCTGTACACGTCTGCATGCAGGGCTGAACACTGATAAAGAGAATATGTCAGGACCATGTGTATTTAGGGCTGATTGAACACAGGACAGTGATAGTCTGGTGTACCTTCAGACTTCAGCTGCTTATGGGAGGTACCTCTAAGAGCCTAAAATGTCAGCTTCCAGGGCAGCCATCCTGTAATGTCTCTATTAGGATGATCCACAAATGGAAATAACATTGAAAACGCCCCAGCACTAACCCTCACAACAAGCCACACTGTCTGTGTGTGCCTTTGTGTGCAACTTGCCAGTATGTTTGTGTGAGTGTAAACACAGCATAGCTTTTACTTTGTGTGCATGTATCTGCTGGAATGATTGAAGCATAAGATTTAAAAAAAAATGCAAAGGAATTAGAGCTGAGCAACCCAGGAATGATGATGCAATGATATTGCAGCAGCAAAAGCAAAATGATCTGCTAAAAATACACCAGAGGGATCTAAATATTTCCATAAACAGATGGAGGTCGGAGCCCAAATGTAAGAGAAAAATGCAAGTAAAGGAAATTGTATTTGACAACCATAAGGGTCTTGTAGTTCTTCTGTGTCTTTTATCCCAAAAGGTTTTTTTACAGATGCACACACTTGTGCAAAAGCAGAGTCTGATCCCACAATGCTTTACTCGTCTGAGTAACCCTAATTTATGTTCATAGACTCAAAGGGACCAATGAGCAATACCTTGTATGAATTCTTTTAGAGGAGGCATCTGGCAGTGCTTTATAATGAAGGCTGCAGAGGAGTTTTCACTTTAAACTTCTCTTTTATTAATTCTCATAATTTTTTTTTTTCTGTTTCAGAACTTCTACATAGTCAGTTGAAGTTTTCCAAACATAATCCATGCCTGAATGTGAATTTTATTTGGATTCATGAGGAACAACAGCTTCAGACTGCCTGGAAAAAATATGCTTTCCTGTAACCAAAAAAGTTCAAGCCTCTTCCTCCCTATTTATTACCTTCCCTTTATCTAAACAAATGAGGAAAGGCTAAAATTTTCTTTGCTGAGTTGTCCTAGAGGGAGACAGAGACGGTGATGTTTGGTGAAGTTTTAAAATCAAAAACATCCTAGAAATATTTTAAGATTGTATGTTGCTGAAATCCTGAATATGTTCTGCAGGTGTGAAATTCAGCTGCTAGACTAAGGGTACCAGAGAGCTGCATGGCATGGACTCCTTAGAAACCAGAGCCTGTGCTCCAGCCATGCTTTGATCTTGTCCAAGTTCACCCAGCAATGAGAGAGAACCTGACTTTCTGACTGGAAAACCAAAACCAGGTGTGATACCAGTGTAGCATTTTGCTGTGGATCACCTTGGCACATTATAGCATTTAGGGAGGATTAAAAAGCATCATCAGAACCCCTCTTGTGTCTGGAAATTGCAGTCGCACTACTTGAATGAAGAATGAGAGGTACACAGGCTAGGGAACCTTGGCTCTTGAGCTTCTGCATCTCAAGTTCCAAGCAAGGATTAAACCTTGTGAACTCACACTAAGATGCATTATGAGGGGGACAAACAACAACCCATTTGAAAGCTTCTATACAAATTCTTTCTTCTGGACAAAACAAACTAGTTCTCTTTCAGGAAGTAAGAAATTTCTTTGAGTTATTTTTTGTTTATTTTCTTTTCAGTTCTTCGTCATATCTAATAATCAGCCTAGACAGAGAGGGGTAAAATGTTGTTTCAAGATGTAATTCCCCCCAGCCCAAATATGTTGAAATTACTTACTCTGAGAATACTTGGCTTTAAAGTTTCACGTTTCACACTCTTCTTTCTAAACAAGCATCTGTCCAAACCAACATATTTCTAGGAAAATGCATTTCTTTTAAATGAAGCTTTTCAGTAGGAAAATATCTTATTGGAAAAAATGTGTTCTGATCTCTTTTTCAGACAAACAAGAGTGACCATTGCATACAGTGTTAAGCAGGCCAGGCTGTACCATTCAGCTTTCCTATGGATGCCTCCAAGCAGCTTAGTGAATATGATTTATTCTTTGGTTTAGTTTAATCTTTGCTTTTGCAGTGCACAATTCTGCCTAGGTACATTGTATGAGTGCCCCAATCTATAGGAGCTGGAGCAGAAGCTGTGCCATGTCCCTTCCAATCCAAACAACTCTGTCATTCTAACTATGTCATGCCATATGCAACACAAAGTAAATCCATCAAATTCCACTTAATCTAATGGAATTTAACTATATTTGTCATGATGATGGTGAGAACTAAGCACCTATAATTATACACTGAAAAAAGGAGATGGAGATTCTTAAATATGAGGCTTGAGGGCCTGATCACAAGACCTTAATGTAAAAAAAGATCTCAAGTTCTGTTTTAAAATGATGAAAGATCAGTATAGTGGTCTGTGAAGATACCAGAGAAAATGGGGTGTTTTTGTCCCTTCAGCTGATGACAAATTGTAAATTTCTTTTTGGAGAATTGTAGATCCAAAAGCATAGCTTCTTGCTTGTTTGTTTAACATCTCCCAAAAAAACAACAAAAAACCCCAAACAAACAAACAAAAACCAACAAATACCTGCAATGTATACACTAAATACTTGCCTCATGTTCTGTGCAAAGGCAGGAGAGATTTTTCTTCCACCACTCCTGACAGTGACAGGAGAGGTCAGACCTCCTGCGTTACCCAAACCAAAACATTCCAAGCCTCTTCTTTATATTTTTACTGTTGTATAGCTTAAAGTAATTTTTGTTTCACCTGTTCTACCCTCTGAGTGCCTTGTTTCCATATGGTGATATGCGCCGTGTCTTTGCTTCAGGCAGCACAAACAGCATTAGGAAAGAAGCTTTATGAAAACACAGCAGAAACGGGTTGGTGACGCCCTAAAGATTTGCATTGGGGAAGCCTTGGTTTGCTGCAGACAGCTCCTCTCCCTTTGCTATGTACTGAGGTAAACTCCCAGCCTGGGCTTGGCTCACTCTCCCTTGTGAAGAGTCACTGCTGATGTTGATTTATTTAGCGGTTGAGTGGTAGGTTTTGGAAGAGGCAGGAGGAAGCTCTCCCTTCCTGTTCACACACAGCTGTTCTCCTCTGAGACCCATCTGGATTCACTGGAGGACAACTGGCCTTTGCCAGAACTCTATCGTAGGCAGTGTTTACAGCTGTCCTGCATGGAAGACCGGTGTGTGGTCTGAAGCTATTGATGGAGAAGAGAGACAAGTGCATTCCACAGAATTTATTCCCTCCACAGCTTCCGGAGCTCCGCAGACTCCCTGGTATCAGCTGTCGTGACCCCCTCGGACCTGGGTGAAGCAGAAGACTGGCTGTGCAGGGCTACTGGTGCTCCTTGCAGGAGCTATCATATTGTGCACAAACTTTATCCTTTGGGAAGGACTTCAAGCCAACCTTTGCCTTCAGAAGCAGCCAGCTCCTGTGGTATTCGGAACCATGGAAAAAAATTCTCTGGCAGAGACAAAGCTGCATGTGTACAAGAGCTCTCTGTGCCTGGAGAGATAAGGTAAGGGTTACAGGAGCTTCAGGAATTCGCCTTTTTAAAGAAACCTTCCAAGAAAAAAGAGGCCCTGCAAAGTTTACATCTTTAAAACATAAGGACAAAATAAAAGTATCTACAAAGCTTCTGATCTGCGCAGATGAGAAGAGGCTGGGAGCAAGGAATTCACCTGTTGTAATGCTGTGGAGAAGTTCTTCCCTCACACATCCCAGCAGAGAGGGCAGGCCCACCTCTCAGCCATTCCAGAGGTTATGAACGGGCCTGGTTTCAAAGTTTTTTGCACACAGAATTATCCAATCTACTCACAGTTCTTATCAAACATGGAACCAGCTGCAAAGTGTGGGTGCAATCCTTATACTATTAGTAGTGGATTCCAAGAGCATTAAAACCTTTGAGCTCTCCAGGTCAGCGAAGCCAGGCTCCCATTACAGACAGCAGATTGTCCCCAGTAACTTCTGCAGCAAACCAGCTCATGTTTGCTCTCACCAAAGTAGGCAGACGTGTTGCTAGCCAAGTGACCAAATGGCTTATGTTTCCTTGGGATCTTCTGCCTAATACTGGGAACAGGACACATTGCAATGACCCTGTTGTCTTTCTGGTTTAGTTTTTGTCTTCTCTCCATTCATTTATGCTTTTTAAACCAAAGATTTTTATGATAAAGCCTGAAGATCTGGGGAAAAGATTCTGGTTTCCTGGATTATTGCAGTACCAGGACCTGGGACGACTATGAAAGTTCATCCCTGCTTTCCCTGAACTTCACCCTACTTTATGTTATTTTCAGCACAGGACTGCAGAGTCTTTTTACTGGTCCTCTCAGATGAAGGCATGGGCAAATTCCAGGATAAAATGGAACATTCATGGAGGCAAGCTCAGGCCTCCATAGCATGGAGTTGCTTGATCAGCTCTAAGTTTATTTTTAGTTTAACTCAGTAAATGCTATAATATGCTGAAGACATCTGAAGCACAATGATAATATGAACCTAAGTGAGTCTGTATGATGGAACTCAATGGATAGTCCATCAACCAAGACAGAATCCAAAAGAACTTAATTTCTATCTCTCAGGAGACTATATGCATGGCTCCTCTGGAAGTTTATCCATCTCCAGTTTAAACCACTCAGTTTCATTCAAGTATGTCCCGTTCTGCTCTGAGTTACACCCACTGATCTGAGCAGAACCATATGAATGTTAGCAACAAAGTGAACAAAGCAGGATTTAGCCCTCTTTCTTTTCTTTATACACTTTTCAATACATGTCACAAATGTGAAATCTCAGAAATCTGAGATTAAATCTGACATTAAATCTGGAAATATCTGTCCATATTAGACCACATAATTCACCAAATGGAAAGATGGAGATTCTCCAGGATTAATAACATGGAAAATACATCATTTGATGTGATAAATATTTGGAAGGCAACTTTATTGTCAGGAGTATAAGGACCCACCCGTTACTTGGAAAATCAGGACAAAGCAACAGAATATCTCACTTTAAGGAAAAACATCAAGGAGAAGAAAGGAAGTTATCCAAGAACTGGGGAAACTTGACCAGGGCCTGCAGGGATTTTAAGTTGCAAGACTGTTTGTTGTTTGAACTGAGTCACACCGATGTAACAGAGAATTTGTCCTTGGCAGCAGAACTGTTAGAATGGAGAGTTAATTCTCCCTCGTGTCAACCCATGAATCCAGGTCATCATGTCTTAATTAAAGTGTACATGGTATGAAATATCATTGAACGTCAATCCAGTTCCTTAGTGTGCAGAATGCTATGTTTATTTATGGGGTTTGGCAATCACTTCTGGAAAAAAAATAAAGATATTCAAATATGAAGTTCGTTCATTAATGGGAGGAAAACACCGTCATGCCCTGGATTCTATTCTCAGCTGGTTTGGTGAGATTTCTGCCTAGGGGTCATTTTTTTCATGCATTAAAGAGGTTCTTTGCTACCTCAGCTGGAGACAATTCGGTCTTACAGGGATGATGATGTGTGCGTTGATAACGTCTAAGACGTGGAAGAAAAGACACTGCCCTTCTCTCTCATGCGAAATCTAGAAGAACAACTTCTCTGGGTATCCACCCAGGCCTGGGGCAGAATTTCAGCCAAACCTGGAAATTCATCACATTCAAAAACACTCCCTGAAGTTAGATGCACAAAGTACGGACAAAGCAGCAAATGCACTAGCTGTATATGTTGAAATATTACATATATCTAAGGAATAACTATTATAGTGGTCCAGCCAAGGAAAACAGCAGAGCAAGTCAGATTGGTAGAGATGGGATAGATAGAGAAAGTGCCAAAATAAATAAGGTTTGATTATGGCTACATGCTGTCCTCTGCCTCTAATTTTCTCTTGCAGGGAATTTCCTAGAAGAAGGCCAGCATAAATGGTCATGCCTAGCTCAATAGTTCCCTAAAGTTAACCCATTCCTGGTTTGTGGGATTGTGCCCTCAATTGGCTTTCAAACACAGTTATATACATCAGCTAAGTTCTGATGATGTTTTTAGACAAAAAACCAGTAAGTCTATTTTTCCTTTAGAAAAAAATGCAGTTAACAGAAAGGCACTTTTACCTGTTCTGTTGATGTTCTGCATTTGGGTTGTTTAAACCCAAAATGAGTTAACCCTACAGAACACAGAAGTTACTAAAAGGGACACAGAGCTCTTTTCCTTATCTGGATCCCCATCACAATAAACCGAGAGGGAGATGGCAGCAGACATCTTGGAAAACCTCCAGTACCTTACCCCACTACCAAAGTGCCTAAATTGCCTGATTTATTTTCAGATGCCTTAGCCGTGGAATGATGTTGGGTCTTATGTTTGAATGGTTGTTTTTTTGGTTTTTTTTGGTTTTTTTTTTTTTTTGGTTTTTTTTTGTGTGTGTGTGTATGTGTTTGTTCTTGTTGGTTTTGTTTTGTTGGGGTTTTTTTTTTTTTTCAACTGACAGTAAGAAGATAGAAATTTTACCATGACAATTTGTTTGAATCAGGTTCATTGCACTTGAGGGTCAGAGCTGAAGAAGACAATTTCCAGGAAAGGGTAAACAGAAGGCCCTTGTGCACTGCACCTATTTGCAACTCCTTGCAGGGTGCATTCAAAGGTGCCATGGTTGAGTCACAGCAAAGGAAAAAAATTTCTGGGACCCCTGTAATATCATAGCTTCACAGTAGCCTATGAATTTAGTGATAAACTGCAAGGAGAGCAAGCTTAAACTTGTACAGGATAAGAATGTAGTCAGTTAATACACAGTCCATCTCTGTTTCTGTCCAACCAATTAAATACATAAAAAGAGACTGCTCTGTCTCCTAAAGAGCTTTTTTCCCAACAGTCTAAACTGAAATGAGAATAGTAGAAGGGCAAGCTCAGGAATGATTCATTAACTGCAAAACAAGGGAAAATTCATACCAAATGTTCCTTGTAACTGCCCCGCTGCTTCCAACAGCCTTTCTTGTGTGCTGTAACTGTGGGGTCAAAGCTGGTGTTAAACTTTCACATGAGGTCTATACACATAAGCTTATATGTGTGCCTGTAAGATTCTCCCTGCAAACACCTAAATCCTGCTGTGCATTTCTTGGCTAGCCAGCTCCTGTAGTTGCCAGGTCTCCATGCATATTCAGGCAAGTACCCATGTAGGCAGGTAGCTAACTAACTAGCTAGAACACGCTGAGGGAAGAGCACAAGACCATCCCCAATGCACCCTGCAAATTCCAGAAATCCCCAGCGTAGGGAAAGTACCACAGATTCACACCTGGGAATCTCCATGCTAAATGGTGGATTTAGCTCACAAAGTAAGCTGCACAGCCATTAAAGGTTTTGAGACTCTTGAGGCCTTTAAAATTATGGCCAAGAGAACTGTATCCCAACAACTAAACTGGGAATTGTAGCAGCTGCAAAGCCTGAGCTGAGGAGAACTATGAAAGAATCAGTCCATAATACCAATACCTGCTTTTTGATAGAGAAAAGCAACTCACATTAAAAGAAGAGCAAATCCACTAAGCTTATCTTTGAACCCATCTTCCACCAGGAGTGGTGATGGAGGATATCCATGGTGTATGAAATGCCTGCAGCCCCAACTCCTTTGAGTGCAGTCCTACCAGAATTGCTGACACGTCTTCAGAGGGGGAGCTGCTAATAGAGACCTTATGTGACACTGTAGCTGTTTTATGCAAAAATCCATAAAATTATTAAAAGCTTCTGCAGAATCAAAGAAAACTCAAAATGAGAAAGGCCAACAGTTTTTTGGATCAAGCAATGTTGTAGCTCAAATCTTGTTGCCAGGCTTGCCTGCTTCTCTTTTCTCTTTTAATTTGTTCAGACTAGTTTGAAATGAGTCAGTGATGGTGCTTCCTCAGGAGAGCTATGTGGCTTCCTAGCTCTTGCTGTAAGAAACATCATCCTTATGTTTGGTCAGGCTTTTGTTTAACCCATACCTGTACCTCTCCATTTTCCTGTCTCTCAATAGACACATTGAAAGCCCCACACTTTTTTCTAATGTCTCCAGGTAGCTTCTGGGCTTTTACTACCCTTTCCCATCACTGGGGGCACTTCTACATAGAGACCTCTGGCCAAGCAGTTTGGGCATATGAGATTCTATTTCAAAAATCATGTACCTGCCTTACTGAACCAGTGTTTGGGGTGAGAAGCCAAGCTAGGAGGCAGGATATGGTTCTGTTTGAAAGCAATATTGTGTTAATGCATATACACAGCTTCAGAAACGTAGCAGGGCTGTTACAGTGACATCTAAGGTTTCCCTAGACATTCCTGGTCTTTCCACCCTGTAATTTTATATAGTGAGCCAGTAAAATAAATGAACAGCAGACATAGGAATCTGCCTGGAAATACACTGATCCCAGTACTGAGGATCTGGACCCAGCTGTAGGTCTTGCTTAGAGGCTGGTCTTCAACTTTTGTTGACTCATCAGCCCTCCTGATTTCATGATGGCTGAAAATATAGGGTTTTAAAAAATATATTATTATTTGTAGACCTTTTACAAGTAGTCCACAAGCTGGAAGTGGAGCCTATGGAGGAAGTTTATAATTTTGCCACTCAGCCTATTTTCTTCTCCTTTTGCACTGAAGACTTCACAGGGTTTAAAGCTGGCAATTAAAACCACTGCAGCAGTTTTATTAGCCCTGCATGCCATCTTGTTCTACCCATGTTATTTACTTATGCTAATTGGCCAGGTATTAAAGAACAAACACAGCAATTAATTAGTGGTCTGACCAGAATTATAAAGAAATAAAGGCTTTTCATGGGTGTCAGATTTGAGTCACTCACAGAAGCTTACAGAGTGAAAAAATGAAGAGGGATGAATCATGGTCAAAAGAAGCATTTTCAGCCACACAGTATGGCATCCAGATGTGTGGGAATTGACTACACTTTTAGTTCAGGGCACCTGCAGTCTTCTAACAGGCATTTATTCTCTCAAAGGGCTGGGTTTGACAGGGAGAAGCAAGCCATTGAGAGACTTTGCTATTCAGGGAAGTTGGCTTGATGTGGTGACCTCAGGTGTTCAGGTGGCTCATCTTGGACAGAGGAAAAACACCTTGCCCTTGAGGCTGGACTCTCACATGACTTCCTGTCTCAGATGTCCCTGGATGAATTTAGATGTGTCTTCTTTACTGGAAATCTGGACTTACAACTTTGGAATTGACTTTGTGCTGTCAAGGCAGTTTATAAAAAGGCGACTTTCCTGCTGGTGGCATGTAGATGTCACATCTAGGGGCCCTAGTAAAAGTAGCCCTGTCTTGCACTGGTTTGTACCATGCAAACACCAGCTTAACCTGTCCTTGTTGAGAATCAGAGCCATTCAAAGTACATGACAGTTTTAATGTTTATTGTCCACTGTCATTGGTGGCCATTTGGGAAAAGGAACTCTACTCCATAATTGTTGTGCCACAGAAGGATGGTTAGAATCCATCTTATTATGAAAACATGGAAAGTGTTAGTGAGGGAAGGCAGACAAGTGCAAACTTGCACTGCAAATGCAAGTATCCATTTCTGTATGCAAAACCCTCACAGTCACCAGCTAACACTTGCAGCTCAATACATGAACAGCTCAGAGGTTATTTGAGGTTCATCAAAATGCTCCTTCTTGGCTTTGTAGTCCATGACTCCACTACAGAAAGATTTCACACCCTCTGGTAACCAATCTAGGTAGATAATGAGTCACCCCTGAGATAACAACCAGTGATGCCCAGGAGTAAAGAAGATTTCAAGTAGAGACTCCTGGTGGCTGCAGACAGCATGAAGCTGAATGACATGAAATCGTGCAGCACAGATGCATACAGCTCTGTGAAATGAACAAGGTTCAAACTTGGAATGTTACATTTTTTGGCTGCCCCAACTCAGAGTCTGCAGAGCCTCTGGTGAGCATTTGAGCGCACTGCTGTCACTCTAAAGAAAAACCATGAGGAGAACCAGAGGAATCTGGCACGTACAAACATCACTGGATGTGTAACTGAGTAATGACCTCCCAAACAGCTGAGAAGAGCAGCACATCTCATATTCATCCAGAGAAAGGTTGCTAGCCCCATCTATTGCTACCATTGCTGCTATTGTTATTTTTAATTGTCCCTTCTTGCCAGGGTGTTCTTCAGCCAAATGAGACATGCTAAAGGACAGCATGGCATCCATAGAGCTGCCAGAGAGACAGCAGTGAACACATCAAGGAAATGTTTGAGGGGTCCCCTCCTCTTGCTTTTGCTGCACAAGCTGTTTGAGGAGACAGATCAGTCAAGGAACTGAGAAACATCAAAAAATAAGACTAACCTCAGAAATGGAGCACTCAGCAGAAAAGAGGCCAGAGGGAGGAGGTCTCAGACACTTGAGGTTATGCCTGAGGATGGCATGAGTCAAGGAAGGGTTGTAATGTGAAGGGCAGATGTGGAGCTGAACCTGCTCATTTTGGGAGCAAAATTCCTCCTAACACAGTCATTGTTACGCTGACAGCTCCTGCAGAGATCACCTCTGGAGCAGTCTGGGGTTCCCATTACTAATTCTGGGAGCTCAGGGCATGCAGTGTGGTGCAGTAAAGAACAAAAATAAAAGGTCTCAGCTCTGTAAATGACTTCAGATGGTGTGGGCCAAAATAGTACTAGAGAAATAGTACTTAGAATAGTGCAGCTGTTCTGAACAATGCTTACATGGATGAGAGAGCTGCTCTGACTTCAACACTAAGAAAGTTTGCAAACTTTCTGTTTCCTGTTTTGACATTGACATGGTTATTAACAGCAAAACAGACATGAATTTAGGGCAGACATGAAACAAGGCCTGAACATATAATATTCTTTTTGCATTTTACTGAGATAAGACTCCAAAGAATCTCATCCCTCTTCCTGAGGGATGTTCCTCCCTTTTTATTTCTATTTAGCTTGTTAGCAGAAGAATGGGACTGAATTTGGTCCTTCAGTGTAGGCATACCCTGTTCAGCCTGAGAAGCATGTAGATCCATTGTGGGAGTGGGACCCAGGCATTCCACATGATCTGTTTGAGATGGATGAAATAAACTCTATAGAACAGGGAGAACCACAACAATTGCCAATACTGAAATTTAGTTGAGACACCAAAATTAATTTTCTTACTGTTGTGAATAACATCAAAGAAGGCATGCAAAAAGGAAGAAATGAGAATTTTGAGGATTTCCTCCAAAAAAGCAAAATAGCTCTCTTCTCTGTGTTGGGCAAAAAAACCTCCCAAATCTGCCCAAGGAAGACAATCTACAGAATCTCAGGTAATTTCTTGATGGCCCTTGATCCAGCCATTAAATAGGCCTGACATTGTTAATGTATAAGAGCTGGTGTTTTTGCAGCTTGTAGTGGCATGGCTGGGAGCCATATATAGAATTATATAGACAGGATGAAATGTTTCCAAGGGAAAACATGCACAATGAGAATATGCTCTGTTCTTCCCTAAAGCAACAGGCACCGTTGCCAAGCTATGCTCAGTCAAGCTGCTGTACGTACCAGGAAATGGGCTGTCTTCCAATGTAAAGCTATAAAACACGACAGATAAAAGGGGTTGAAATAAAAATAAAGGGAAAGTGGAAACTTTTTTCCTTGCTTATATTTCTCCCTAGACATGGCTAGCCCTTGGAAGATGCTGCCATTATTATCCTCACCATGGCATCCATGAGCTTTCACCAGGCTCTGGCTCCAGTGGCCTTGCCCATCTCCTGCAGCTCAGCAGGTGACCTCCCATTCCACATGCCTGAGTAGCAATTTGCAGGTGGCTCACAGCAGCATTGCTGAGCCAGTACCTAGCTAAATGGGAATGAGAAATTACTCCCCTGGAACAGACCTCTTTTATTCCATGGCCTTTCATCAAGTTCTGAAGGGAAAAAGTGAAAATATTGAAGAGTAGCTATAGAAGGATCGTGTCCCCTCCCCGTGCTTAGTTTCCCCATTATGTGTCAGGTGCAAATATTTCACCCCAGAGCACTGCATGGATGGAACAGTCACTGAGTGCACAGCTCTGTCATCACCACAGGTTACTAACACATCATTGCACATATTGCTGTGTCTTCCCTCAGCCTTGATTGAAATCCAGGATGAAGTGAAGGGACACACACACTGCACACAGACATTCATTCCCTTCCGTCAGAGCTTAGGTGTCAAAAATTGCCATTAACTGCAACAGGTCCAGACAGTGAAGCTGTTTTTGTATGGATGATGATGCCATTAACAACGGGGATGGAGAATGGATGAGGAAGGACAACATTTCTCTATTCCCCCCCAGTTAAAAATTCCATTTGAAAACACCAAAAATGGCATATTTTATCAATGTTAAAACATTATTCTCAAATATTAAATGTAATAACATAAATATGGAATAGAAAGTATCAATACCCATGGTACCTTATGCCCAAATATAAATGTAAGCTGGACAAAAACAAGCTGTGAGTGAACAAATTGAAAAACTTGGAACAAAGTAAGATTTTCTTGCTGCTGTAGCAGCCTGACATTTTTCAGTCACAAATTTACTCAGCGTCACATGTTCCCAAGAAACATTTTGCCTTGAAATGTCCCTTTCCAATGGAAAACAGCTTCTGTCACAACTTTTTTTCAGCCAGCTTTGACTGTGGCCAGCAAGGGCCCATGGGGATCCTCTGGGGATAGCTCAGTGCATTTGCTTGGGAGTACAGCATGCCCTCAAAAGATGGTGCTACAGATTAAGAATAGACAGCATGGGACCCAACATCTCTGCAGCAAAAAAATGAGGAGGAGGAGGATGATTTTTTTCATTAGCTTTTATTCAGCACAATGCCAGGATATTCTGAGAACATGTGTCAGCACTGCTCTCTAAACCTGAAGCACTGGCGCACATGGGCTCATACTGAGGTCTGACATCTCAAGAACCAGCACAATCCTAGTGGAACTGAGAAGTGTTAACTAGAACAGAAGAGGTTTTGAGCCATGGAATTGGCAAACTCAAGGACATGAAGCTCTGGTAAGGGAGATTACTTGAGTTCTGTTTTGTTTAAGGAAGTGCAGACCTGTGTTGCTCTTATCTGTGTCTGGGACTTTCTTGAAGTCCTGTCTCAAGCAGATTTTCTGACATCAGTTATGGTTGTGCTCCTTAACAACCTGTCTTGGGGGATGACTAAGAACATATTCTGGATTTTGTGCTGTAAAAAGCTGTAAACATTTGACATTTCCACTCCTTGTCCCTCCCCACTATAGCACTAAGGAGTTCTCTGGAGATGGACGATAGAAAGATTCGTGTCATACTTAACCTTTGCCTCCCTGCAGATGTGTGAGCAACCAGAATGTGCAGAGCCATGACTCAGAGTGAGGGTAGCCAGTGGAGGGAGATAAAGTTGGGGCCATTTCAACAGTAGAAGCAGGAGGCAGTACAAATTCAGTGAAGTTTTTTTCAGGGGTAAATTATAGGAGGAAATAAGGCCTGCCCCTTCTCAGCAGGACTTCCTCTGCTCTGCTCAGTGTCAGGCATGAAGTAGATGAGAAGTGGGGATGCCTCTCCAAATTGAAGGTGTTTTTAAAAGCCTCAGAGATTTCCAACTTTACCTTTGAAGCAGAGGAAAGAAGGTGATTTGCTCAAAGTCTTCTGGTGAAGGTTTCCCTTGGAAATCCAGCTCCAGCTGGCAACAGCCAAGGTGGCCCTTTGTTGCCTGATCTGCAGGTGAGGGAAAACTGGGCAAGAATCCATTCAAAATCTGGAACAAATGGCCCTACTATAGTGAGCACAGTGGTGTGTCCTCTCTGAGGTTGGTTGGAAAGTGATAAAAAGCACACAGGAGGAGGTGTAAAGCTGAGGATTCCTGTATGCTGATGGTGCAGGCACAGAGAAAAGCACATCAAAAGACATTCATTTGGTGGAGCTGCTATAGGTTTGGGCATGGGGTTATTGCAAAGATATAATTTGCATTTGGAAAATAAGAAATGCACATGCCTGTGGCTTTCCCACTTGCACCTGTGCTCTGCTACTGTGGAAGGTTGTGTGGTAACTCCTTTAACAGGTTTGTGAACCCTCTACTAGCACTTAACATCTCTCATTTTTGAAGCTTCTGGGAGTAGGACAGCAAAGGGGAATTGGGAAGGTGTTTTCTGGGCCAGATGCACACCTGACATTTCTTGCTTGTTCATTTGGCTATCTAAAGCCCCAGCATGCACTTGTAAATGCAGGTGAGGTGCCAAGACTGGGGGTGAGAGGCTGAGCTTTGCTCTCTATGAGTTTGACTTTTAGCCTGATGTGATTATGAAGGTTTATTCAGTTTGTTCAGTTTAATCTGCCAAGCCCCCCCTCCCAAAAATGCCCTCAGACCCTCAAATCTGCCTACTGTTGCAAAATCAGAGCTTGTTATGATACTGAAAGACTACAGAAACAGATGTGAACCCGTTATGAGGGAAGGGTGACGGATGGAATTTCACTTAGGAGTGACTGAATCTGTTAAAAAAAAAAAAAGAAAAGAAAATAAGAACTGCTCTAAGAAAATGCAACCAATAATTAATACAGGGATTGAGCTTGCCTGAGGCTACCTGGAGGCCCAGTGCTTAGGAGAGAGAAAAGAGGATTAGGTACTTCGCTTGTAAGAACAGCACCCATCAGCTGCAGCAGATAAGATAATCGTGCAAGAGCCCTGTGCCTCCTGCCTGGTGGCATTGGCTGGCGGCGTGACTCAAGTTACGTCCACACGCCCACACGGGAGCACAATTAGCGAGGTGCTGCAGGCAGGGCTGCTTTCCTTGGAAAACAGAACTGATCCCTGCAGGTGGAGGCCAGAAGCTGGGAGGTGAGTCTGCTCCAGCAGGGAAGCTGCTGCCATGGAAGGGTATGGCACTGACATTGCCTCCACGCCTGCACAGATCAAAGGGCGTAAGAGTCTGGGGACAGACGCCTTTCAGTGACATGAAGTAGCAACATGAGATTTACGTATTTACTCTGTCCCATGTCCATCAGACCAGGGACAGAGTAAATACGAATAAATATGCGTGTGTGTGTGTGTGTGTGTGTGTGTGTGTGTGTGTTTAACACAGCGTAAAGGCAAACTCAAGAACTCTGCCATGGGATGTAGCTACAAGAACATTTAGCCAGGTTAAAGGGAAAACAGAAAGTCTCTGAATTTTCTGTTGAATACAAGTTTTTTTCGCAGTAACTGGAATGAATTGTCATGATTTTGAAAGAGATGTAGACTCATTGATACCTAGTGTAGGCCAATATTGATTATTAAATAGCAGACAATGACCTAACTTAGGATCTGAGTTTGTTTCATCCCATGAGGGTAAATTCTAGCATTTTACTCCTTTCTGGGGCTCTCCTGGTGCTGCTTACTGTTTGAACCAGGACATGGCAATAGATAAACCTTAGTTCTGCCATTATGTGTGATCCTATGAAATAATCTCCCCTATCTCTCTAGAGAAGTCTGAACTGCATCATCTAGGGCATATGATATGTCTCAATAGTCTCTCCCCAGGGAGCTTCTTACATTTGTCTGGCTCTGCATCCCCAAGACACATCACTGGTGGGAATTCTTCATCCCACTGACAAAACCTTTCCTTGATGTCATGGTGCTTACTCATTGCTTGGAAACCTGCATATGCTTTGCCCTCCTAATCAATTTTTAGAAGTGGCTTGGTGCCATTTGCCCTCCCTTGATCTTTCCAAAAAAAGCAATTCCTTCCAAGCTGGGCAGTGCTGTCCCCCTTTGTCCAGCAAATTATTTATTTATAATTTTTTGAGGGCACAGAAGTTCTCCATCCAGATCCTTGGAGCTATATATACTTGGTGTGCCTTGTTCTCATATTAGGGCTTGCAAATAAGGAAAACATCTTGCTGTGCTGGATCAAGCATTTCACAGCATCGTGCCCTGGCTCCCAAGACAGTTTGTGTTACTGGCCAGCTGCCTCTGCACATGGGTCCAGTTGCATCAGCCCCTACTCCTGCTCAGTAGTCAATGGGCCAAACTCTGCCCTTACTTGGATCCAGGGACAATCTTAGTGGAGCTGCAAAGGTAAAAACAAAATTAGAATTGTGCCTCCTCTTCTGTTCTCCTTCTCCAGGGAGGAGAGGCAGAAGATTAATGGCAGCTTGCTTTGCCCGGTGTTTTCCATCTGTGCAAAGTTATTCACTTGCTGGGATGGTCAGCTCAGGACTGCTCAGATAATTTTGGCCATGCCGATGCTTCCCAGAAAAGTTTATTTTGCATATGTGTATGCTGAAACACCAGTCTTTTAAAAATGCATGCCCCAAATGCTGGTGCCACTAGGTCACACGAAATACTGGTGAAGATGGTGAGATTTGAAAGTTTATTTGAGCTCCTCCTGCAATCAGGAATGTCATAATGAATTTCCATTTTTTATTGGTAGCCCACATAGCTCCAGAAGAATCCTTGGAGGAAAAAATAAATCTTTTGCAGCTTCAGCACCAGCAGGCAAGTAAATCTCTTTCTGCCAAGTGTATTTCTTCTTGAAGTCCTATAGGCATTCTCAGAGTGAAATAATTTTGGTGTCCAATCTATCTGCTTAGTTAAGAATTTACTAGCATTGCATAAGCTTCCCGTAACAAGGTAACCAGATACCAGTTGACTGGTAAAAATAGCTTTCCTGTGTTAGTCAATCCCTAGTTAACTTTCTTCAGCTGTCTTCAAAGATGATATTTAAATCCATCCATCTTCTGGAGGCACGGAGGATACTGATACACAGACAGAGGTACATGTCAGCTCATGATAGTTTGTATTAATTACTAGGCTATATGAGTGTTTGAACACAACTCTGGGAGTGATGGGAATCAGCCTCAAGGGAAGAGTTTGACATCAGGCTTGTCCTGGGATTCTTGAGAAGAAAAGGAAGATAAGCTGAGATACTGAAGGGAAGTTGTTGGAGGGGCCTCCAAGATCTTGTCTTTGCAATGCCAGTAAGTTGAGAGAAAAAGAAATGCTGTGTGTCATACGGGAACTAGATTGCTTTGCAAGGAAAAGGCTGTTCATGTAGACCACATTCTGATCCAGGCCAGAGTAATGTCCCTGGACACAAAAAGTCATGAAAACTGTTTCTTTTTGGACTTGTTCTCAGTATTTCACTTGTCATTCCTTACGATGCAACAACCCTCTCCCTGCTGTATGACTGCTTGCCATGTTTGTGTTCTATAGCCCCTTCATCAAATCCTCTCTTCTTGCTAGATCTTAGTAAGTGATCACACATCTATTTTCGAACTCAGGACCTTCTGTCCAAGCGCAATAAAGAATTGCTGGGAACACACTGCACACTGTAGCTTTTCACTTGTCAAGAGAGGATTAGTCGGCCTCTAGCTTCTATAATCTGCCATTGTTAATTGGGAAACATAATGTCTTAGAGATTATACTGCAGTGGTTGAAGATTCTTGATGGAGTCAGATGATCCACATTGAAGCATAATACAAAAGACAGTAATTTTGAGATCATTAAGATGATATCCTTTTAGAAGGCAAGGATACAAGTATTAGGCAAACTTGGGAACTGAAAGACTAAAACATGGAAAACAATGACTCTGGAAAGTGGTTTGGAACAGTTATTTGAATAAAGGTACCATTTTTTTTTAATGGTCAGGGGAGTAAACCCAGGGGATGCTAGGAAAAAATATCATTGAGGCAGCCTAGGGGAAGGGTATGATCTGCTTAAACTCTAATCTACCACTGCTTACAAGTATGGCTTTTGCTTTAGTTGTCCAGACTTTAAATAGAGCCTTGGAGAACAGAAAGTATTCCAAGTGAGTGAATTGGATGGGCAAAGAATAATGCAAAATCTTGAAAAAACTCCTCTATGAGACAAAGTCACTTTTTTTATCCCGGCATTTCTTGGGTCCTCTGCTTGTTGTCTCAGAGGGTCTTGCTGTGGGCTCGGATCTTTTCATGGTCACCTCTGGCATATTCAGCCAGCACCTTGTTTTCACAGCACAGTTCCTGACTGTCCTGACCCCTGTTTTCAGATGGGTTTGACTGAGACAGCAGGAGGTGGGCAAAGTGACTTTTGGAAGGCTCTGCAGGGTGACTCAGCAGCTTGGCTCGGGTTACATGACCCAGAATCCACTTGGCACAAAATCTGCCTCTTCTCACTGCTGGTCTACTGCTCTGCCTGCTGCAGCACAGCTTGTCCTCGCCCTCACTCACCCTGACCCTTACTATGGGGCTCTGCTTCATCATCCTTTCTGTAGCCACCAAGACAGTTCTTAACTTGGCCAGGGCTTTCCCGTTTCAGCTCCTCCAGGTCTCATTGATCCAGATAAGTCTGAGCTCTGGTCCTGTCTGAAGACAATAGATGGAAGGTACTTTTGCCCCACACTGCCATGTTGCCCCTGGCTAGTCATACACTTCCCACCCCCATGCTCCTGTTCTGCATCAGCCCTTTGGAATTCTTTTCATCTCCAACCCTTGCAACTGACTGCTTCTTCCTGTCTGGATTGAAGTTGAAAGCTCCATTTGTTTAATTTGGCTTTTAATTGACCTCATCCAATGCTTGTTGATGTCTCAGCTAATCTGTGTTTCTCCTCTGCTTATCTGGTGCAGTCCTTTGAAGTCCCCAACACGATAAACTGTCCTGTAAGAGAGAATGAAAGATGAATGAGACAAAATTTCCCATGTAGCTCTCACTGTCCAGTTGATATTTTAGTAGTCCTTCAACTCTGAGGCAAGAAGGAGAAGGAGGCTTCCAAAAGAATATAAAACAATTTATGTTCATCATCACTTAGCTGGAAATTTTTGTGACAACCTCTGCTAAATAGTCACATCATTCACCTCTCCATTTGTCAATAAAAATAGGCACCATGAGCCTGCTCTCCACAGAGGTATTGCAATGCCTGCATCTCAGCATTTGTGAACTGTTCAGACATTGCTGGGGAGGATGGGAGAAAATATGTTGCAGCCAGTGCTGTTTGCTGTTACCTGTTTTGTCTAGGGCAGCTGGGGGAGTCAGATATGAAAATGCCACTGAAATGAGAGTGGGGGAGAAAAGATGAGGGAACATCATGGAAAACACCTCAGGCTACCTCTTCACATAATCAAGCAGAATCACAGGATGGGTGAAGTTGGAAGGGACCTCTGGAGGCTATCTACTCCAACCCCCTTGCTAAAGCAGGTTCACCTACAGTAGATGATATAGGATCATGTCCAGGTGGGTTTTGAACATTTCCAGAGGAGATTCTGCAGCCTCTGTGGGCAGCTTCTTCTAGTGTTCTACCTGATGTTAACTAAGACCAACACCTTCACCTGCCTGTGTCTGCAGAGAACAAATTGGTTTTGTCAGACTTGCTTGCCAGAAGCATGAGCTAAAAAGCCAAGTCAGGTCTGGCTTCTGATCTGAATTCAGACTTTTCAGATAAATGAATTTCTGAGGTCATAAAGCTGGCTGGGACTTGGGGTCCCACCTTAAGTGCAAGTGTCACCATCTCAAGGCATTTGGTTTGCTCTGAACTCCAGGACTTCTACTGGAGGCAGCACAAACATATCTGGAGAGCTCGGATTTAAAAAAGAGGCTCAGCCACCTCAGACTGCTGCTAAAAGCAGTGTTTAGGAATCTGACCTTGGTACCTGAACAGCTAACAGGACTTGGGCTCCTAAGTGGTAGAATGTGTTCTTGCCTTCAATGATAAATCCTTTAAAGCTTCCAATTTTCAAAGTCGAAAATAGCAAGACAAATGCACCCTTAGTGTAATGGATACAGTCCTCATTGATTTCAGCTTTTGGGGCATTATAGTTATGAAAGTGTTCTGTGCAAAGTTTGCAAAGGAATAAAAGACTTTGCAGAGGCACAGCAGGGAGCATTACAAATCAAAGGATAAGTTCTGCAAAGCTATTTGCTCATGAGTCACTGCATGAACAGAGTCCAGGACTCAGAGGAAATAAAAGGGTCTTACTAAAAGCAGCATACCATTGAGTGCGTTTGTATATATGTGCAAAGCCCAGTCTTAGCTCCAGAGGCATCACAAAGACTGAAAAAGTCCATGGCAGGAATTTAACTTGGTTCTGTCAGATACAAGCCTGTTATTTTCATCCTGAGACAGTGAGCTCCACTCTTCACTGCCCAACCCAATTCTGAGTTCAAGAGCTTAACATTTTGAGCTATTCATTGTTAATGTTATTTACTCATAAAAATCACTGTCTGAGAATGCAGAGAAATGCGTTAAAATGTGTAATGCAATGGAAGCTTTGGATCAAACTCAGATCTGTGCCAGCAAAGGAAAAGATCCCATCCCCAGGTACTCTCCAGATGTGCAAAACTAGGCAGTTATATGTGGAGACATAAACTTTTTAACCTTTTTTTCTTAATCTTGAAGTTCCTCATGCAAACTTTTTAATAAAATTGCAGCATAAAAATCCATTGCCAAAGGGCAGAGTGAAATGTTTCAGCTGAAAAAAAAATATTCTAAGAGCTGGTGAGTCACTTAATGTCCAGTTGAGGACTTAGAAAAATTTAAAGAACTGTATGGATATAGAACCATGCTAATCACCTTTGCAGAATGAATATTGGTATCTCCTGTAACAGGTCTTCTCAAAGTGGTCCTCTTTCCAAATTTATTTGCAATGTGTTTCTTGGAAGAAAAAGAGAAAAAGTAATCATGTCTGTCTCCATTCCCCCCTCATAGATACCATCTGGATTGCAGACGAGTCACCCAAATGAAAATTAAGGTTGGTAGGGAAAAAAAAAGCTTCTCATGTGTCTTTCTAAACTGATATTTTCACTATTTGCATTTTGCACCATCTGAAACAACACCAAATTTTCTGGTAGCGAGTGTTTGTTAACATGACTTCTATTTTATTAAGAAGAAAAAAATAATCATGGCAGTCATTTAGCTGTAATGGCCAAGATATAAAATGTCAGTTTTATTTATGGCAAGTAGCTGGGTAGAAAATATGTTCTGGCATCACTTGAGATTTGAAGAACTTTGTTTTTCTTTTTCTCTTACTGCATGAAATAATGCTGTATTCTTAACAAACAAACAAATCAAAACAAAGACAGAAACAGCCCTCCCCAGCAAGAGGGATCATGTTCTTCTCCCCAGACAATGACCTTCAGAGTGAGGGGACCTGCTATAGATGCAAGGACATGAAAACCAAATCATATGCAACAGGGACTTAAACCCATGCTTTCCACCTCTGAATTTACATGGCAATCACTGGATAAATGGGCACTCTGGAACTGCTGTTTTCGGCTCTGTTTTTGAATAAAAATTCCATGCTTGGACGTGAAACTGTTCTTGTCCTAAAAAAAAAAGTGTCACTGAAGTCAGTCCACCCTTGCCACGTGTGCAGCTGTCAATGAACCCATATTTTCCGACAACAAACACTTCCATCGGAAAATTCCTCCACAGTTCTCAATGATGAGCACTAATTTATTCCTTTTCCAAGTACCCAGAGCTGCTCCCAGAGTCAGCAATACCCAGACTGTGGCTGGGAGGATGGCAGCCACTCTGGGACTCATGCATGGCAGCAATCTGGGTTTGTGTTACTGCTACATGAGAGTTACACTGGTGTTGCTCCTGACTTGCATCTCTGGTGAGCCTATGCAGAGGTCTTTAAATCGTTCAAACACCACCTTAATCATCTTCATAAGGAGGTCTGACCAAACTGAAGAACCTAGGATTTCTGGGGGCATATTTTTGCATATAGTTTCATTCTCTCTCTGCTATAATTGATTTCCCTGTGGTTTACCTTTATTTATCTCTTTTCTCAAAGAAGCTTCCTTACAAGGCCACCATGCCACTGACCACAGACAGCTAAAAAGCTGCCCTGGTATGGTCCTCTTACTTGGATGTGAAAAATGACATCAGGCAGAGCCCTGCCTCTTCTTACACTGGTAAATTAGACAAGTCAGGTTCTGTAAGCACTTTTTTTTAGTGCTTCAAAGAGACACTATCTGTCCAAAAAGAGCCGAGTATGGATTTCCAAAAACAGACTTAGATCTTTCAGCCAAGCACATACTGGAGCTCTGGTTCTTCTATCCCATGACAGCAGAATTATAAAAAGCAGGGCAGTCCCTGCTACTTTTTAGCTTCTGCTTCTACTGGCATCCCAGGGTTTCCTTTTCCAATCCAACAGAATTTTGGGACATAGGCCAGAAAATGGATTTTCAAAATCTGGATCTGCACAGCGTGTAGCCCCAGTTTAAATCATCTTTCCCCATTTCTGGACTGGTTGTTCCGGGAGGCTAACGAGGCTTTGTTAGCAGAAGGGTACAATGGTTCTTCTGAATGCTTTTGAGTGGGCAGGCCCTACTTCCAAAAATAGCTTGCTTTTTCTTCTGTTAATTAATGTAGTGTTAATTGCTGCATTTTCCTTAGACTGAGAATCCTCATCTGCAGCATTTGCCAGACATCGTGTGCAAGGGCTGCATGAGCCAGGCATTTTTAGCTCCTCTGGAAATAAAGGTGTTTGAATAAGAAGTGCAACATCCAGAGCAAAACTGTTGGATGGTTTTGCTCCTCCTCCCAGAGGAGCCAGGAGCCCACCTGCTGTCAGAGTGGATTATGAGTTGAGGGTTTTTGAGCATTTTCTATGTAGGTGTCTGTCAGTACCATTTAGGAGAATGGCTCTGGAGGATGTGTGTCTGTGAGAAGGTGGACAAGCAAGCCCCAAAGACTGACAAGCAGGAATCTTTCGACACCCAGGACAGAAGCCCAGCCCAGCACAACTGTATTGTCTGAGGTAGGAGTTCTTCCATGTAGAGTCACCACAGCATCAAAGCTGTTGAAACACATAAAACTCCCTGAAGCATAATGAGATTTCTAGCTTGCAAAGCCATGGGGGAGACTGCAGGAGGTCTTAGAAAGGGCTCAGGCAGAGTGGGTCTTACTTTAGGGTTGGGAGATGGCCTAGGAATTTCTTCCACCTCTGCCTAAAGTGCTTTATTTATAGAAGACTTTGATCTACTGAATGAAGACCTTACTTAAAATACCGTAAATGAATGACAAATCGAAGAAAAATATAAACTGAACATTTTTTTAACAGCAGAACATTTTATCTATTTATTCATGGCCTTGGTTGTCAGTAGCCTGATGCACAAGTCGGGATAACATGCTGACAGATATGTGGTACTCAGTTATAAGCTTGACACAGGATGCGTGAGGTCTATTGGAGCTTATTTTTGATCTTTGAGTGGATTATTGACTTGAATTAATTCATTGCTGATAATGGGACCAAAAAGAGATTGTAGCAGTGAAATATTAGAATAGATGCACTGTGGAAGCCAACTTACCTCTACTGCAGAGCACAAAAAGCACGGGAAAGTGGGATGAGAAGAAAATGCTCCTGTTACCACTTCCTCTCTCAAAAGCTGGACTAATCATGTCACCCTTAAACTTGTGGACCTTAACTGGCAAGGTTGTTCTAAGTAATCATCTAGCAAAACAAAACCCCCCAAATCTCCACATTTCAACCACAGCTGATGTCCAACGAATGCCTGGAATATTTACAAGAACTGAATTTGTACTGCAGCCTTCACAATTTTGTTCCTTGGTATTGCAGTCACATTTACCATGGCAAATGACTGGCATTTACCATGGTAAATGAGTGAAAGAAGAATTTCTAGGGTCATAAAAATCCTGAATGTTCATGTTACGCGTGGTGAATGGTGGGGAGGAGCAAGTACATTCTCTGATGTTACCCCACCAGAATATCACATCCCAGTTTCAAGGACTGATTCAAACTAATTGAAGGCCTATTCAACATATCTGTCCAATAAGTACAGAATATTAATAAATTTAGTGGCAACATATGGGAATGCATCTTGGTACAGAGGGTGTATTAAGAGCTATAATGTGCCAAAAACTACTCTAAATTGTACTGTGTTGGTCTTGAACAACTGCTGAAGTTACTCAGATTATGCTGCGGTCAGAATTGATCATAATACTCAAAGTACAAAAATTAGCATTCCTTGTTGGGCATACACTTACATGTTAAACCAAACTGAAAAATATCTGGGCTAAAGGGTTGCTGTCAGTGTTGCAGACTCATGTACTGTCTCTTCACTGCTGAGGGAAGACATTTTCCTTGAAATTTTATTTTGCGGCTTGAAAAAGACTAAACTCATCCCTGTCCAAAGGCTGCAACACAAACTATGTTGAATATTTTTTTATTTAGAAAAAAAGTGTAAGAAATATAATTCTGGTACCCAGAATAAGGGTCTTCTGTGTTTTTTTCAGCCGAAGAACTGTCATAGTTTTAAGGCCTTATTCTCCTTCTCAGGTTTCTGGTTTAGTAAAATGTTTCAGCACGTGGTTAACTCTAATCACTTAAGTCATCCCATTCAAGTCAGAGCTTAAACACTTTGCTGAATTGTGTTTGAAGTGGGGTATGAGAGCTTGAATTTTCAAAAGTCTCTAATTGCAATTAGCTATGCCAAGGGTAGTTTTTCATCTTATTTCTGTATTTGGTGGACAGTTTGGATTAGAAAAGAAATGGCTGCAACTCCTGTTGTATATACAAAACTCTTCAGACTACATGATGGGAGATTGTAATGCAGAACTTTGTCTTAGAATAGTTTTGTCCTGGAATTTATTCCAACTTTTTAAAATAGAAACAGAAGTTATCTCAAAATCCCAATCTGTTTTGTGAGAGCCTTAGGTCTTGTAATTAAGATACTGTGGCTTAACAAGTTACCAAGCATCAGCTAAGCTGAGGTAATTGTCTGGATGCAAACCTTACAGTAAATACTTAGCCTAAATGCTGAGTCAATTTATCCCTGGGCAAATGAAGAATAATGTAATTTAACACTTCAGACTAAGCTGAAATGAATCACAGTGTGTTTGCCACAGGCAAAGAGAAGAGATGTAGGGAGTTGCCCAAGCTGAGAGGCATGGTAACTCTCAACTCTGGCCACTTGAGAAGTTCAGGCATTTTCACACTGATGGGAATGGAAAACAACTAGTACTTAGCAGTTCTGCCACATTAGTCTACAGGTGTTTAACCACTTACTGGTCTAAGGAGGGAGTTCAAATGTAGCACATTCAGTAGTGACTGAAATGGCCATTTAATGATATACAACAAAGCTGATGGTTCTCAGCCCATTTCTGAAGAATATGTCCATCATAGAAATTGTTAATGTGAAAAGTAGATCTTTGAAAAAGTTAAAAGTAGTAATCTGTCCATCTGTATGAAGCTGATGAGATGGCCAGGAAGAAAAGACAATCAGGGAAAGGTGTGGTAAAAATCTGTATGAATATCTTTGTAAAGATGAATAGGGAATGATTTCTCACTGTCTGTTTGCATTCAAGAACTGGGGTATACCAAAAGAAGCTAAGTGGCAGGACAAAGAAAGGAAGAGAGGATGTGTTTCCACGTGTTTTGCCATTCAGCTGTGGAACTTCATGCTGCAGTTTTATGTGGTTGGGGAAAGTTCATTTGGGTTCAAAAATATTTAGACAAATTCACAAGAGTAAAATACATGAAAGGTTTTAACAAAAAAAATAACATTTTGGCTGAGGAGGTTAGTGAGCCACAAATTTTTTGGTCTTGAAGTACCTGAAAGAGTCTGACAGAAGCTGGATCCACAGGCAAGTGATCACACATGTGTGTTGATGGGGGCACAGTGCACATGAAGTGTGGGTATACAATGATGGATGAATGGAGAAACTCTTGCAACCCTTAAAGCTTTTGGAAGACATCAACTTGTGTATAAAATGTCAGCCTCAGCAGAGAACAAGGGCCAAAACTGGGCCACGGGGGTGAACTCATCTGTTGCTTTAAACCAGAGGCATTTTAAGGAAGTGATTTCTTCAAAGCAAGGGTAAAGCATTCTGATGTGGTGTGTGAAGGGGGGTTAATCTACTGGGAATTTGGCATGTTCAAGTGTGTACAATAATCTTTCAGGCCTCTGGGGTTTGGATTTGAAGGGGGTAAGAGGCAGCTGTATGCAGATTCATGAGGAATGAGGTCAGGAACTGAGGCAATTCTTACCTTTGCCTGGTGATTTTATTACAGCCATGTAAGCAACCAGGGGAACTTAAGACATTTATCAGGAATCATTAGGTTTGATCTATAGACAATAATGACTGCACATAAGATACTGAAAGTAGCAGGACGCTTATTAAATATTCATTTACTATTCAGAAAAGGAAGAGAAGTTGTCCGGTGTGGTTCAGTAACAGACACAGCCAATCCTTAAAATTATTATTTTTGTAAAGAGAAGGAACTGATTTTAAGCCCATGGAAGTCAAGGACATATTGAGTTATGGGAAAGTGCCACGTTTTTTAAGTCTATGGGAAAACAGCTGGAGAACAGAGCATGACATTCAAGCACCTTTTACAATGGTCAAAAGGTTAAAAATGAGTTTAGCTTGAACCTTGAGGATTTTAATGCTCTATCTCAACTGTTGATGATGAGATGGAGACTCAGCAACTTGCAGAGGTCTTTCCCAGTTGCAAGAGCAGACTGAAATAAATATGATTTCCTTCCACAAAGACAGGCGTAACATTTTCTGCTTCTGAAGGAATATTCAATGGCTCAAGAGGGTACTACTCAAGATGGAGGAATAAATGGCAAAGCAGTAGTTCTGCATTGTTCAATATGAGATTGAGTGGGTGCAAAATGGACCAGACAAAATGGGAAACAGGGTTTCAGGTTGCACTGAAAAATGGGTGTATGAAGGAGGACATTGCCTTGCAAAGTGTCCAAAACAATAATCTCCAATTCAGCATCAGTGAAGTGGGAGATGAAGTACAGGGCCCTCACACTTCAAAAAAGGGACAAAGCAACTGGTGAGATCCAGAGAAAAAAAGAAGAGGCTGAGTGTCTAGAAAACTCTAAAGGAAAGACTGAAAACTTTAGTGTCCAACTCACTCTCTACCTTCATGTTTTAAAGAGGAATGTATGTAGAGAGGAAGATGCTGAAGAGCTCTTGGGTTCTGTGGTGCAAGAGAGACTGAAGGCTTGAAAAGGCATGGGAAATGTCAGTTTCGCACTGGGAAGATAGCAAGGGGAGTGAAGCTCTGAATTCTCTGCCTGGTAATTTGAAACATCTCCACAGTGGAAGGATTAAAATGACAAATTAGACAGCTATCTGTGATACAGGCTGAACACAGCTACGGGCAAGGCATGAGCACTTCAGCAACCTTCTCATGGAGAGCTGCTCACTGTGACCTTCCTTCCCAAAGGCCTCCCTGTCATGAACACTTCTCTCTAGTACCCTTTGTAGTGGAGCAAGGGTTACTTCTTGTCTAAGATGCACTCACACCATTCTAGTCCAGAAACCATGCACATACTGTGAGATACCTCCAAAGATTTATGCAGCTTTTGGTCCAATGCCAGGACAAAGAAAAATAACTGCTCAGTGGGAGAAAAGTGCAATTTTTTTTCTGCCAAGTTAACATTTTTAAACTTTGTAATCAACTTTCTGCCACATCAGAGGTCTTTTCAGAGTATCTGATTATTAGAACACTTTTTGATTTACCTTTGTGTCACTTCCTTATTTATGTGATTTGCTGAAGGTTTCAGTGGTTTCAGAGGTGATATATCTAAACCATCCCCAGTGAAAAGTGCCTGGATAATTATAAGTCTCTTTAAATCACCTTCTGTCCTTGGGCACTATGTATTCAGCTCCATAACCAATGTACTGCTTCTGTGTTCTGCATCTGTAAATCTCTTGGTGTCCATGGATCGCTTTTTTTACTGTTTCTTACACAGGGACAATGTTATCAACAAGACTGCTAACATGAGTTGTAGATTCTCTGATGGAAACTCCTTGAGACTGGGGATGTGAAAACAGATCTATGTGTCCTTCTCTAACTCTGGATTCTTATACTAGGATCAGAATCACTGTAGACATTCTGTGCATATGTTTAGGAACAAAAGAGAGGTGCTTCCTAAGGAATACAGGTCTAAGACCAAATTTTAAATGTTAATATCACTCCACAGTCCAGGTAGGGATCCCCACATTCATGACATGGGTACCTCTGTTTTGGAGCTTCTTAGAGATGAGATGCTGAATACAGGTTCATGCAATGCTTTAAGGAAGTTAGACTTCTGTTTGTTTCCTGTTCCCGTCACATCACCTGGAAAGATCAACTGTGTCAGTATACTCTCTCACATGAAGATCTTTCCTTTTAGAGCTTGTATTTCTCTGGCTCCTTTGGGGACAGTATAAAAAGACTTCCCAGAGACCCAACATATTTTCCACTGGGTTCCTGCCACCTACCATTCCCATGAAGAAAACTCTGTGTTTTCTATGTGTTTGGTGAAAAATCTATCAGTCCTTCCAGAGCCTGGGATTGTGGAAGAATCATTGTAAAGTCTAATTTTAATCTCTAATGAATGAATGCAGGCAGAGAGTAACACAAGCAGTAGAGTGGTGAGCAATTTCTGGTGAAAGAGGAATCACAGAGGAAAGCAGAGCAAAGTCACATCTGTATCAAATGTCATCAAGCAAAGACCTTCACTTTTTTTGTTCCTTTACCAGAGGAAATGAGAATGATCTCTCAAATTTCTCTAAAAGTCACAGCTTACCTCCAGGATATGCCAAAACTGACCTTTGGGGTCTAGAGATGCCAAACTCTGTCTATATTGTTTTGGGGTGTCCTGGTGTTAAGTTATTAGAGGAACATTCAGTTTGACCACCCCACAAACTTTTTTGTGTTCAGAAAGCATAGAAGTTGTCAGGTCTCCCATCTGTAGAGTTCCAACAGATAAAAATGAATGGTTATATCTTTCAAGAGGCTTAATAAAAATATGTTTTATTTTTCATCCTTTGAGATGCCATAGGGATAGCATAATAAAAGTTCCTGGGCCATTCAGTTTGTGGCTATGATGGAAAACATATTAAAAATTCCCCCCATGATGATAATATTCACTGGGTTCTCCAACCCCTCTCTTCCCTGCTGTCAGTCTCTGGTGATGAGTTCAGGTGCAGCAGAAACTCAGAAAAAGTAGTGTGACAGCAGGTTTAATTTCAGTTGGGAACTAAGATGAGGTCAAGATCATTGAAGGTGATTTAAGGAAGGTGGAGTTGAATCTGTCACTGGAGTTTCAAAATGCTCTGTTTTTCTTAATGTATGATTACGCTGGTCCCTATGGATCAACACTGGATTTATGTTTGCATAAATGCTTGGCTGTAAATTACAAGATGTTTTTGAGCCATGCTTCACTAGCTGTAAGACATAGATTTGCAGTCCCTGCTGAGCCATCAACCATCCTAGGGGAGATAAGCCAAGAAGAACTTGACTCTTGGGCTCAGAAATAGTGGTGAAACATGGAGGACTGTCAACGTTTCTGGAAGACATGATGTCTCTTTTACAGACTAGCTGTTTTCCTGTGCTAGGGCTGGAACAAAGAAAGAGGAGGCATTTAGTTTCCCCAGGTATCTGCTCTTGTGGTTAAGAGAAGAGCATGACTAAGAGTGGATGGTATTTGAATTTGTATGATTAGAATTGAACCTTGCTCTTGCCTGTTGAGTGAGGATCTTTTCCAGAGGGCACAATTTCAGGCTTGTTGTAGGTCCTGCAAGCTAGTGTGGCAGCTGCTGCTGGATGGGGTGCTCCTTACATCTGTCTCTCAGGCTACAGAAACTAATGCCTAACCATGCCACCCCAATCATCTATTGAGCCTCAGGCAGACCTCTGGGCTATTTGTTCAGCTGGGGCAAGTTTTCCTTCTTAATCTTTTCAGCTTGGCAGGAGCCCTGCTGAGCACACAAGGAAGCTCATCAGCTGCTGGCTCAATGTTTGGACAAGGGGATAACTCCTGCTGGGGCTGGTGAACTCCAATCCTGTCTAATTTACATTGTTATTTATTCTGCAGGCATTCCTGTGCTTCCTGAGTACAAGCTGGCTTTTCAGCACGTTTACCGCCACACTCCCACAGTGAGCTCAGCAGTGACAGGCAGCTACACACAGAAGCAATAGCCCCTTGCATGATGGAGAGCAGTGCTTGTAAACCAGCAATGAGGCCGTCCCCTGCTGTGGAGCACTAAGGAATCTGATTCACCAGCTTCCATCTTCTTCAGGTTCTGGGGCCCTATATTTTGTTTAAATTGCTGTAGTTGTCAAGTCAGTTTTCCAGGTATGCATCACTCCCAAGCAACCCTGAAAACTACAAGGTTGTTTACTCTTCATTCTCCACATGATTGCCAAAGTGACTTGGTCAATGGTATGTGAGCAAAGGCACAATGCATTGGCTAATGTGACCATTGGGTCACTCACAAGTTCAGACCTGCTTGTTCATCTGGAAAGGGCTGTACAGGGTAGGTCTGCATGACAAAATCCTGTGCAGCATCTGAGTGCAGAGCTGGGTGTGTTTGCACCAGCTGGTGCATGGCAGGAGGTCACCTGTAGGGACTGTCTCCACACCAGGATGCAGCCAAAGTCTCTAATCTCTAGACCTGAGAATAAATGCCTCCTCTTTAGGGCTGATGTCACATCTGAAGTTTGATTAAACTCTAAGGAGTAAAAGTCATCTCTCCATGCCAGAGTTAACTATCCAAAAGCAGCATAATAGATTCTTCATGGCTTGAGCTCAGGGACCCTGCCATGATCTCTGTTGCCTGGGGCTCAAGGTAGAGGGAAGAGAAAGGAGCAGCTGTGCCATCCCTCCCACTGGAGCAGTTGTTTCAGCCAGACCTTCAAGGTAATGGGATTAGGAATTTGCACCCCACCACAATCATACATATACTATCTGAGGTTGGACTCCTGCTGACCAGGGGAGGGAGACATATGAATAGTGGGTCCTGGGGTGATGGAAGAGTAGCACTTTGAGAGATCTTTATCTCATAATCTGTACCCAAAGTATCAACAAGCTAGTCCTTGGTTTCTCATCTGTTTGGTGAAATTAATGTCACCTCAGGAGGTGTTCTGTACATACAATCTATTTGCTGTCTCAAAGTACTCAGAACCCTGTGGTGCTCTGCGGTTATTTGAATGTCTGTTCTGACCAAGACATTCTCCTGAAGGAACAAAGAGGAAGAAAACATCACTGTAGACTCCCTCGACCTGTAAACTGTATCCTGGAGAGCCTGATGCCTGTGACACAAACTTACACTTTATCCTTTCACAGTCACTGCCTCCTCTTGGTGCACCCTGCCCTGCTCCTGCAAGTCAGAAATTAACTTGGGGCAGCCACAACCTCTTGTTAGTGTGAATGCAACTGAAATGTGCCACTCACTTTGAGAAAAAATCAAGTCTGCTGGGATGGGTCAAACCTTGGCAAGGACGAATGGCTTTGGTGTCTTCTTTGACAACCAGCTGCACCTGTCTGAAGCATTCCTAAGGCAATCAGGAAGTGGTATATGAAATATCGCTGCATGGACATAGCCTGCTGTAAGAAAAAGCTGAACAAAAATGATGTCTCTTGCAACAGCAGCTGCACTGTGGTCTTTCCACTCCATGCTGACTGCCTCCTGGACTAGATCTGCCTGCCACGTAGTGCTCCTGATGGGCACAAGTCTCAGACTAGGAGGTGCTGCTCTCAATAGAGCATCACCTGGGAGGTGATGAAGACAAACAAAGGCAACTCTAATTTTTATAGCACCACTAAGCCCTTTCTTTTTAAGGGTTGGATTTAGCTGGGAGCCCATGGCTGCCTGATGACGTGTGAATGGGATCTCAGTGAGGAACTGACCTTAGAACTGATGACAAGCTGTACTGGCAAGAACTGGTGTAGCTGAGTGAAGGCTGAAACCGCGCAGCAGAAAAACCAAGGTAGGTTTGGCACAGAGTGGAGGAAGCAGGCACAAATATGTGGGATGGCAACTGCAGATTAACATAGAAGCATTATGTCACAGAGATGATTAGGGCATGGGTGGCTCAGGAGAGAACAGCATCTTAGAAAAAAGCCCCACCAAAATCAAACAAACAAGGTATGGGACTGTGAAAACCAAGCTGAGCTGCCACATGTGCTGTCTCTGTATCACAGCCCTAATTAAAGTGAAATTTACAACAAGAATTATGCTTTTCTCCTTCCTCCCCCTTTTCTTATGGAAGTACTTGTTTTCCTTTACCTGGGAACAGAGGACATCCTGTCTGTAAATCTTTATGGCTTTCCAGAAGTTTTATATTACTTGTGTAGCTCTGAAATACCCCAACTTGGCCCTGCCTTCCCTCAGGAAATATTCTCATGTTCAGATTTATATTCAAAGTGGCCCCAGCACTTCAGGAAGGCAAAGACTATGCAGCTTCTTAAATCCTTCCTGTACTATGGGCAAGGATTTTCACGTCACCTAGAGAATTCATTTATGTGATTAGATATACATGCACATGGATCCATACAGTCATTTGCAAGCAGGCAGGCAGGACATGTTTTGCCTGCACTCCAAACTGGTCCAAAAGCTATGGAAATGCAATCACAAGGTGCTGAGTGGCAACTAATATAATCTACTCCTCAAAAACTGTTATTAGCTGGGCTCGGCAATGCACTTAAATGACTGCTTTAGATCCCACATGGAGCTGGCTTGTGTTGGGTCAATTCAGAGCACAATATTTCATGAAGACAAGTCTGACATTTCATCCGATAGTGGTCTGACTCCTTTTAATGATGTTTATCAGATTCAGATAGAAAAAACAGAATCACAGGAACAGAAAGGTCTCCATGGACCACCAGCCTGGACATCACAGCTGAAGAACCTTTCTGTAAGGACTAGCAAGACCCCAAAATGAAGTGAACAAGACTGATGTTGACAGTTTATTACAGTTCTTGGCTGGATTAGTGAATATACTTTTTTCTTTTTTGCAAGGCATTGTGTTTTAAGCCAAAAAATGCTGTGATTTATATATCATATTAGTTTTGAACCAAGAGCTCATTGATGTGTTTTCAAAGAACTGTATTGTTCTGGAGCTAGAGCATGTCACAGAGAGGTGTCTGTCTCTGACGAGTACCCTGAGTCAGGGCAAGTAAAGCCAGCATAAATTTTCAGGGGTAAATCTACCTACCCCACATTTCTCCCATTCCCTTCCCTGCTCTTATAGCAGCAGAGGCATCCCTGTAGTCTCATGATGAATGTGGTCAGGGAACTGATCTGGTTGGAGCTCTGCATGGAGACACCAGGTGTTGTCTTGGGCTGTGCCCTGTTATCGTCATGTCACCTTCCTTTTTCTGTCCTTGTCCCCGATCTACTGCCAAATCACTCTTCCCTCTGAAAGAGTTGATTTTCTGGGTGGATTATTTTTCTTTGTGGGTTTTTTTTTGTTTGTTTGTTTTTTGGTTTTTTTGTCTGGGCTCACCTCTGAGAAATTCAGCAGGGAGAGGGGATACTACAGATGACTGTGGGGCAGCACATGAGAACAGGGTTAGTGTACAGAAATACCACATTACAAGACATTTCCAGCACAAGTCCTGCAGGAGAAGTTCTTTGTAGAACAAAGATCTCCCAACCCAATTGATCCAGAGTTTCCGACTCCTCTGACACCCATGTTGTCCTAACCTTTAAGTCCTACAAGTCCTACAGCAAGGGACAAGGAGAACAAAAAGCTTGAAATTTAGAACACATTTTGTAGGCTATGGAAACCTAATTGTTCTTTTTGGCTTCTTCAAGAACTTCCTTCCTGACATTTTCCAAGCGTGTAGCAATGCTTATTGACACACTCTCCTCAGTATTGCTTCAACCCAGGCCTGTGAAATGGGGACTCTGTGGCTTTTCTTCTTTTACTTGTTTGTCAGGTCAACTTAGATGAGAAAAGTGTTTGGAGGGTGGAAGAGGAACAACAAAAAGCAGTTCAGCTTGAAAGGATACATCCAGATGGAAAACCTGAACCCAAACATTCAGCCTTGGCAAAGTCATAAACAACTGAAAACAGCATGTGTTGTAATAGAAGCCTTGTGCAAGTGGCCAGTGCTGCAAAGTCCATCGCCAATAAAGTCACTGTGTTTCCTGCACATCATCAACCTGACTCTTGCTGCGGCTTTCCAGTGATGGTCTGATGCCACTACAACAAACTACAACAAACTACGGACAGAAAAAAAAGCAGATTGGAGAGAAAAGATTCTGCATCTTGATAGTTTCAAGCCACTATGCAGAAACCTGTAAAGTCAAAAATCATCTTCAGAATTGGTGTTTTTCTCCCAGCACAGTCTACATGTGTGCTTTTGAAGTTTAAGATCATGTTGTAAAATTCTGAGGGGATGTGAGGACTATCACAAACTCAGGGTGACAGCATAAAGTGTACTCCTGGCGCCTTCCCTTTCAGAGAGAACTTTATTATGATGAGAGTCCTGAAGAACTCTCTATGTCATAGGGAAAAGCAAAATATCTCTAAAATAATCCATGCCAGATCTGAGCAATGGAAAAAAAAATATTATTCAAAAAAAGCCAGATCTGGCAATGGGATTTATCTGGATGGCATGAGAACCTCATGCCTGCTGGGCTCCAGGGGAAATTCTCACTACTTCTGGCACCACCAGTATGCTTGTCCCACACCCTGTCTCTAGTTACAACTCAGCTGGAAAGCACTGGGAGAAAAATGAATAAAATGGGACAGAAGTGTCCCTATCAATCACAGGAAATAAAATCCTCCATTTTCCTCTGTCTAGAGGATGTGAATCCTCTACAACTCTGTAAGCAGCAATGAAAATAGGACCAGCAAAGTGTCAATAAACCACTCTCATCATCCCTTGCAGGAAGACCCATGCATCTCCTTATCCAACTCTTTCTCTTAACCCCGGGTTTGCTCTGATACTGCCACAGGATCCTAACTTCATCAGAGTGGTCTCTGAAACCATACACCTTCCCTTGCAGAAGGCTGTTTTGGATAGGCAGGCAGGCTTACAGCTGTAAGTGTTTCACTGCTTGTTTAGACTGTCACTGACCAGGAAGCATCTGCAATGACTTTGTATGGATGAGGCTTGGCAGCAGCATGTTACCATCTGACCTGATGTTGTGGTTGTTTAGCTTTTTTTCCTTACTGTTTTTTTTTATTTTAAACTTGATTCTCCAAGGAGATCTGGGATCCGGGACACGTTAAACATTATTTTGCTGACTTTAAATTGCTTTGCAATACTGCAGTCAGCTTGGATGCCAAACTTAAGCCTGTAAACTCTATTTTTAGCCTTAAGTTTGTCAGTGCAATGGACACTATCATATCAAAGTATTTAAGGGTTTGTGGTAAAACTTCCTCAAAACAGTTTTTGCTCAGATGAGAATAGTCTTACTGGAAGCCTATACAGATATGAGCTATAAAAATTTGGTTTAAAATTGAATCAGGCTGCAGGAAGAAAACAATCCTTTTTTTACCATGGCAGCATAAAAGCAGGCTGGTTTTGGAACACGGATTGGTTTCGTTTGTAGCAGACACACAACACTAGCCTAACTCCAACGTGGTCCTGAAAGGATCCATGTGTGGAAGCTCCTGTTCTGCAGAATGGTGCTGTATTCATGTAACAGAGCTGCTCCTTGTCAGCTAAACCAGTGTGGTTGTTTACCTTCCTGTGCCTGGAGAAATGAACACACACCAAGTTATATTTTGAGTGCCTTTGTGGCAAGGTTCCATTGCCTTGAGAATTATGAGAAGAGAGGCTTACCCTTAGGCAGGTGGCTGGCTGGGCTCACTGTGGGTGAAGCCAGTGTTGGACATCCCACACGGCTCATGTTGGATGTCTGGGAAGCAGGAGCCACGTGGGCCTCTGTGTGTGAGCCATGAAGAAGGGTCAGTAACACCTGTCTGTAAAATGAGGCAGAAGTTGATTAGCTTGTAGGTATACAGAGTGTTCTTCATGGAGACATTGATCTCTCAACTCCTGAAACCGAGGAGACAACTGCCTGTGGTGCAGGGAGGCTGAGTGCAGATGGACACCTGGATCACCCCCAAGCAGACACCCTCTGCAGCACAGCAAGCACACGCTGCAATCATTTCTCTCAGGAGCCCAGGTCTACTCTCCAGGAAACTGCTACCAGAAATATGAAGCCCACGAAATCCCTGAGCTGTCACCACAGCAGAGTAAAGCTGACAACTGTGTTTGAGCCTATGGATGCTTTAGACAGACACTAGAGGACCAGAGGGTTGCATGTTCTTCATGTCCAGGAATATCACTGGGAAGATTGTTGGGGAGTACATTTATTTTTGTTTGTTGGCTTGGTTCTTTATTTTGTTGTCCCTTCTGCAGTGAAACAAACAATCTATGGAATTAGAAAACTGTGGAAGAACAGATTTAACCTGACAAGCCCAAAGCACCTTTGTGAAATCTGATGGACACTCCTGGACTTGTCTGAAAATCAGGACATTTTTCATGGTAAATGTGCTGTACCTACCTGAGAATGAAGAATATAAATGAGTCTCATATGATTACAGCTGGGTGAAAAAATGAGACATACAGATGAGGTAAAAAGACATTACTGATGAAAAATTACCTTTGAATATCGCAGCAATTTACTACCTACTTTAACGGTGGAAGACTTTCCAGATGGACAAAAGGATCTGCCATTACTAGATTCTTATAGACTATCTTTTAAGGAAAATTATGAACTCAAGGAAAAGATGTTGAGATCATGAGTAGCAACCTGAAATGACATGCTAAATGCTCATTCCCTCAGGCTTTCATTAAGATAGGCAGATGATGGATTGAGGTATGGTTCAGCTTCTCTTGGTGCTGCTGGGACTGCAGATACTCATCTTGGTACCTTAGAGAGCTTTTAATTGCCCATTGGCTGGTGAGCAGCTTTCAGCTTTTCCCGTATACTCTTTTGGCTATATCTCCACTGTTTTAACACAGAGTCCAGAGAACAACCAGGACAATATTATTCCTTTCACCCACATGGCTTCCTTGTGGGCACACTGCAGATTGTACCTATTTCTGCCTTCCAACTCACTAAATCACCTCATGGGCTGTGGTGGCATCACTAACCTTTTTGGTTTACAGTGGTGCTTGGTCTAAAACCCACTCAGGACTTGTTGGTTTCTTGTCTGAGGTGACACTCTGGCCCTGCAGCGAGCACAATATTTCAGGAGAAGACGCTAGTTGAGAGTTTGTAGCATAGATGCAAATGCTTCTTGGGAAGCAGCTGACCCACTAGAAGGAAATGCAGCAATTAAAAGATCTTACCCTGAAAAGACCCATGTGCAGAGCACACTGTGCCCAAACCCACATTTTTGTGCTTGCGAACCGTGCTTACGCAAGAATGTGCTTAAAACCTGGCCCAGGTCAAGTCTCAACTGGAAGAAATTTACTCAAACGATCCATCTGGAGGTGTTCAACCACCAGACTTTGCTTCTGGAATATAAGCGTTCCGGGCTTTGGGCACTCATTCCCAGGCAAGGCTAATGGTGCACAGCTGCATCTCACCCCCATGGGAACAGGGCTCACATCTCACATCTGGACACCAGTTTTTCAGACCCACCACCTTGCAGCCTGGTGCTGCCAGATACACCTTTCCCAAGTTTTCACTATTCAATGACTTCTTGACTCACTCTCCAGCTACAGATGACACAAAAAGATGCATTTCTACATGTTTGTGCAATGGCATGCACTTTTTCTGCCCAATGAAACGCCCAACTTCAGTCCTTTCTCAAAAGAAACTGAAAAATGACCATAGGAGTCATGCCTGGCTCCTACTCTGACAACATCATGCTTTTCTTCATTGGATTTAGGCTCACCAAGTGGTGCTTAATCAGCTTCCAGGATGTGTCTGGTTTATAGCATCTGGATTCACAACAGTAAAAGTGGGTCCCATTATGTGTGGTGCATGATAGCCATATTTAATTTTCATACCAACACCAGATGCCTTAGAAACTGGACAGTTTATGTAAGTGTTGAACCTCTTCTTTTCTTTAACTTCACCACAATTTCATCAGCATCAAACAGGCTGAAGCATTTCTGAGAAGTGACCAATCAAACCACATTAATTATTAAAAAATAAAAATAGACAAAGTGTGCATTTTTTTGTTGCGTCTACTAAACTAAGTGCTAGAAGGAATTTCCACCCCCGCAAATGAAGATTTATTCTTTGAAAATACTTAAATAAAAAAAAAGTCAAAAGACAAAAATAAACACTTTTCATCTTTCCAAATAACATTGCCTTTGAGTAAATTGAAAATAATTCAGTTGTTATAACTTCAGCTGGAGGTGATGATAACTGAGAACTCTTATTTGTTTGTATGGGTCTGACTGCAGGGTCCCAAAGTCTGTATTGCAACTTTCCTATAGAAATGTGACTTTTACTTGTGAAGGGAGAGGGCACAAGTAGGCTATATGGACATATCCTTAATTGCTCTTTTGTAAATAAGGGATTTCAAGAAAGAGCTCTCATTCCTTCTCCTGTTAAACAAGCTGCAGTGATTTTCTTTGTAAAGAAAATGACCTACAAACAATGCTGGGAAAACACTGTTGGAAACACATTCAGCAGGAATGGATGGTCTCCTTTGTAGGACTGTCATTATTAGAGGGGTCCCCTAGCAGGGGTTATTGCATTTAGGCTCTTCAGGTTAATACACACTCACAGGAGAGCAAAAACCAAAGAGAGATGCAGATTTTGGTGAACAGTTACAAAAACTGTGATCACAGTTTTGGAAAATTTGTTATGTGGTTAGGCAGGATCTGAGAATCTTTTCCCAGATTCATAGCAGAATTTCCACAGGATCTGGGAATAATCTTTATTCTTCAAACTCAATAGCATATGGGGAAGTGAATGCTCACCAACAGGACACTGCTGCCTCTGAGATCTTAAAGTACATGCTCCTTGTGAGGTACAGTCAGTCTTTCATAACCTTGAATCCAGACCTTCCTTTAAGAAATTCAGACAAGTTTGCATGTGATGCCCTAAACCTGTGTCCTGTATGGGCTTCCAAGAAACTTCAGCTGATCTGCAAGTATCAGATTTTCAGATGATGGGTTTCAATTTCCACGAGTTGAAGTTGCAGAGAGTTAAGATTCATGATCGTACACCACAGATCAGTTGGATATGGAACAGGCAAACACCTGGGCAAATATTTTACACCCAGGGGAGTTTTCATCTGGATCACTTCCAGAATAGGATACTAAATATGCTACTTTTGCCTTAAAGCTCAAAATATTGGTTTTTTGATTCCCCACCACAATAACTGAATTTAAGAAGATGTGTTTGCTTTCCTCCCTAAGCATAAGCCATTGGAAAACAAAAGAGGTCATTCAGTGAGCATCCCTAGCAGGAAGCATCAAGAGAAAGGGGAATACTACAGACATCAGCAGTGCAAGAACAGAACTGCTCCTGACAAGCAAACATTGCAAGATTTACAGGAAGGCATCAACTGCTTTTATACACTCCTATTCTTCCCTTATGTTTTCTCTTCACTTGGTCACAGAAATCCCAATCCATTCTCTCCTTTACTTTTCACGTCTCTCTGAGGTGGGTGCTGGAAATTTGCTTGATGAGGCACTTTCTATTATTCTCTTTCTATTTTTCCTAAGTTATCTTCATTTTAGTGTGGAATGTGCTCTAAATTATGGTGCTTACAGCCAGTTGATGGTCTTTTGTACAGGTCCCAGGGCTGCCTGCAGTTACTTTCAGTATGAATGTTTAAGTTTTATGGGGAGGAGAAGAAAAATCCTGCTTAATTTTTCTTTCTGTCCTTGCTGCAAGACAAATGTATAGCTGCCTTCCTGTTGGCAGCATTCAGATAACCTCCAGAATATGTGGAAGGGTCGCCAGACTCCTATTACCAGGAATTGCAAATCTAATTCACTGTTGTCCTTCCTAGAAATTTGGCTCCAAATGTTCCTTAAAAAAAAAAAAAAAGAGAGAGAAAACAATCCACCCATTTATGTTGGATTTATGTTGTTAATGTTTTTAATTTGGCTCTGAATTTCCAAGTCTGTGTCATGAATATTGTCCTGTCCCTTCATGTGTTTTCCAATAAAGTAGGCAGATTGAAATTTTACCCTCCCTGACCTACTTGGGAATTTCAGTCTTGTTTCTATTCCTGCTTCCTCATCAAGTTTGCTGTGGGTCTTATAGCAAACTGCAAACTGACCATGGACAGAGGGAAATACATTGAATAAGCATCTGTCCCAGCTATCCAAACAAGCTGTCCCTTTCCCAGCCCATGCTGGGAGCCTTTGGGTTTGCCCACTGAGTACAGGCACTCTTGTGCTCTATTCTGGTTGAATTTTCAGTGACCCAAAGTCTCTTCCAGTGAAAAAATCAGAGAAAAACAGACAGCTGGATGTAGTCATAGGCTAATTTAGAGGATGACTGAATGAGGACATGGTGCAATGTGACATAAAGTAAGTGTGTTTTTATCCCTGAAAAGTTCTTGGCCAAGTGAGCTTATCACTAGGGATGTCAGTGTTTTTGCTTAGGCCACCCTAGCAAAACCATCCTGCTCTTTTTTTGACCCGTATTTCTGAAGTTTAGAACAGAGAAGGGACTTTAATCTGGACTACAAAGGGATAATATGTAAAGATACACCACACAAGTATTACTCCATCAGAAATCTGGAGCTGGATCAGGACCACAGCATTAAGGTGCCTTGTTAAAATGACATTGTTCCACAAGCTCCTCCTCTACATCAGAGCTCTGATCAACACTGTTCACATGCTGCTGGATATAAGGCATTGCTATCTTCAAAACCAGTGAAGTATTAAATGATCAGATTTCTGACTGAGTTCCTTTACTGGGACCATTTGTAATTCTGTCACCAAAGCAGCTTTAGAGTAATGATTAGTTATTTCTCAATCCTGTTGACAATGATCTACCAGTTCAAAGTAGTGAGGCTGAAATAATACTCATTTCTCTAGATAAAAATCCAAACAACCCAAAATCAAAAACCCAAGGAGCTGTCCTGCTGACTGTTCTCATCTGACTTCAAGCTATTGGCTTTGGCAAGTGAAGTGGCTTTGGCAGGCTGCTCTCCTTGGTCATCCTTATTAAGAAGCCACTTCTTAGATGTGTGCTTGCATCTTTGCTTCCTTGAGAAGAGAAATGGAGTTTCTACAACCTCATCCACCAGGCTATATCAACAACTTGTCATAAGTTGTCATGAATTATATTGGATATATTCTTTTTGCTACTGTTACTTGCAGATTCCAGTTCTGAATGAAAATGCTCTCAAGTTCTTTTCCTTCATCACTGCAGTTAAAAAACCTCCTTTGATTACTAGACTCCATATTACTTCTTTTCATTCATGGCATAAAACTCATTAGGCATTAATGCTTTTGGCTACCTAGACATTGACAGGAACTTTGCCATCAGAAATATATTCCCCAAATGCTTTTGTGGGCATCAGTCCTGGAGAAATTAACAGCAATGTAGGAATGAGATTCAAGCCTTAAGCCCAACAATCTTAAACAAGCCTAAGGATTTAGATGACCTTTGTCTAGACTCACTCATCATTACTTAGTTCCTTATCTTGAGTTTCCTCAGACTTTTGCTACATTCTTAGTTTAGGTCTGGGTCAGTTGAAGAGTGTGACAGTAGAGTCCCCTTGGACATGGTACTTTCTAAGCCCCTCAAAGACTGGCATTGTTTAGGCTGTCTGACAAGAAAGAACATAAAAATCAAACATGTAAGCACAGCCCATGAGATAGACAGTAGCAGCATAAAATGGTCACAGACCAGAGAAAAACAGCTTGCAGACAGACAGGACTGTTGGCTGCAAGGGTTTTCAATGGAAAAATGTTTCTGTTCCAACTTTCTCACCACATATCATTTTACAAAAGAGCATCATTATAAAATAAACTAAATCCAAACATTCAATAAAGGTGGGTTTCCCAGCTTGATGGTGAAATTTCTAATCAAATGTAGATTGTTTCAGTTCAGAATAGCTGCTAATATAGGGGATACATGTCTTGGAATAAGTATGACCTGGTCTCAGCTATGAGGATGATGATTTGGGGTCTCATTCATAAGCATAAAAAGTTGAAAGATTATCTTAGGCTTGTGTTGATTTCATGAGAGCAATGGCTCCTTTGCCAGCAGATCTCTGCTATTTTAGTCAGCTGATTCTTTTCCAGAGAGAGATAGTCTTTGTTTGTTTGTTCGGGGAGAAGAAGGAAAGAGAGAGAAAAAGCCCCAAAAATCCCAACTAAATGAACCAAAACCACTACAAAAGAGTTTGGGTTTATACTGTGGTGGGACATGAAAAAATTCTGAAGTCTCAGAGAGCTTCACAGGATGAGAAAACCATTATCTGCACAGATTTATTTGCACAGAAACATTTAAGGAAAAAAAAAAAGGAATCTGAATTAGCTTTTTTCCAAGCAGATTATTTAACTCAAAATAACTTGGAGAAGTTCATTTGTCCCTAAGATCATTGCAATTCTATCCTGAATGCACTTATTTTCCTAAGATTTAAGTCATCAACTTTGTTCCCAGAGTGAATTAGGGTAAATCAAACTGAAACCACATTAATATCAAATGAGATAATCTAACCTGGGGTCCAGTTTAGTTTAAACATCAGCTTCATATTCAGCCCCACAGTTAATTGCATTGAACAATGATGCACACCCCTGTGTAGGCAAAGCTGTGACAGGAGCTTCCAACAGTCTGTGAAAGTCCAAAAGCATCCTTTGATGCTAACACCCTGTGAGGAATGCGCTCTGGAGCCAACACTAGTAAATTTTCAAGTAGTCATCAGGATCACCTCAGAATCTTTTTGAAGCCACAGTTCTTCTGTAAAGGCAAGATGGTGACAACACTTTTGTCTTTACTCAACTTTTCTGATGATTTCTTGATCACTCTTCGGCATGCCATCAGACCTGCTTTACCTTTCATCACTTTTTCTTTAGGATATATATGCCTTGCCAGATTTATTTAGGGTATCTATTAAGTTTATATATTCTAGAGAACATGAGTCATGAACATGAACACTGATATACTCAATAAAAGATTTGACATGTTCAGTAGAAGCTTGAGTATCTGGGATTGTAACAGTTAATTTTAAACAAAAAATAAAAGACATCCTACAACTGTAGGATACAAGCTATTCTGACTATCCAAAGCCTTCACATAACCTATAAATTTTGTCATGGGGTTTCTTGCACTTATCCTAGAGCAGCTGCCACTGGTTAGCATCATCAGACAGAGCAGTCCTCAGTATCAGCAGCTTTTTGTTGTGGGTGAGTGGCCTGTCTTATTTCATGTTCAATGGTAATGCTTTAATTATGTGCACTAGCACTTTATGCGGCACATCTTGGAGGAACGGCCTGTTTGCAAAGGCACATGAATGAACTTGAGCAGTCTCTCACAGGTCTGATCACAGGCTCAGACATGCCTTCCTTACATTGCCAAGTCCAAAGGCAATCAACTCAGTGCCTTCATTGCTACCACAAGGGAACACACTTCCCACTTTTTATTCATAGACTCTTTTTTTATATTACCCCAGCAGCATGCTCTGCTCCCCTCATCTACCCTCCCCTTATTTAAAAGCACAAAATTTGGTCAAGATAAAAGCTCCTCTGGGCCTCCAGTATCACATCCAAACCTTGTTTAACAGGGATTTGACACCTGACTATATTAGCAGAATCTTTGGGAAAAGATGTGTGTTTCTCATGTCTTGGTTACTGTACAATAGTCAGCATATTTTCATGGCTTTTCAGTTTTTCCCAGGTGTAATGCACTTCCTGCTGACAGGGCAGATAGGAAGGGTCAACTCCCGGTCTTTTATTGGGGTTGGATGTGGGATATCCAGACAAGATGTTGTCAGTTTTAAGAATTCAGGCCTTTGTTGGCTGTCCAGGGAATGGCCATGGGGTGTACAGAACCTCAGTCTGAACTGTAGAAAGAGAAATGTCATCCACAGGTCCCAATTGCAACACTTCTCTCTTTCCTAGGAAATTTACACATGTGATCCAGGCAGGGTTAAATAAAAAGGGGATTGCTCTGTAGTAAAAAAGAAAGTTATTAGATGGAATTGTCCACTTTGCTAAACTATATCAGATAAAGACTACTATTTCAAAATATAGAACAAAGGGAGGAAATTCTCCTCTGCCTAAGCTTGCAGACTGTTTCACTGTTTGGACTGTAGGTCCCTTGGCTCTCAGAGGTAATTCCAAGCATCACAACTAGAGTTGAGAAGAAATTATGAATCTCCATCCCAAGGGAAGATCTGACATTTGAAAATTTGTTTTAGGTTCCAAACATGAGGTTGAAGAAAAAAAAAGAAAAAAAATTCCAGAATTTCTAATCTGCAGAAAATGTCAAAAGTGTTTTTTATTAGTAGCAAATGTCAAAACATCTTGTTTTGACATTTAAAATGTAAATAATGGAAGCACTTCATATCTGAGACAGCCTGCAGAGGATCCCTTCCTCTGAGGTAATTTTAGCACTTAGTTTCAGCTTCACCAACCATTATGTTGCCTCCTGGGAATGGTTGTCCAAGCCTGTGTTGTCTTCTATAAGCTAGTAACCAGATTGACTACATCTCCCATTAAACTACCCAAACAGGAGTGGCATCAAGTGTCGAAAAAGTTCCAACTTTTGTTTGCCTTGGGGGATATGTAGTTTTCTAGGAAATCTGCAGTCCTAAGAGGGAGAATGAGCGCCTGATCTTTGCAGAGTACCATAAAGACACACATCATGATACAGATTTAGAAATAAAACACTTTGAAATCTTGTAAGGAAAAACACATTTGGGGTGGAGTTTAGGCAACTGAAATCTAATGAGATTTTCCTCCTATTCTAAAATGACATTTTTCTTCAGAAAGTTTTGATATTCCTGTATACCAGTGGAAAATCACCTTAGCCAGTACAGGTAAGCTTTTGCTGCAGCAGGTCACACCTTGTGCTAGTAAAGCAGGGCTATTGTTCAGATTCTTCTGGTCATCCACTATATAAACTGGGGGCAGCAGAGGGGAAGTGAAGAAGATCTCTTGAGTTCATTCCTTGAGTCAACACTATGATTTCAGTAGTAATGAAACAGTGACATGAAGCAACTTGCAGTCACATACTAAACCTTGCCCCTCTATTGCCCTTCAGCAGAACTTGCTGCTTTTCTAGCAATTGCTCTAATACCTCCATGGTGCTGGGAGTCCAGGGTTGATACAGCCCAACACTTCAGAGGTTGTGTGTTCTCCTCTAGCTTCTCTAGAGCCCGTTTGAGGAGAGGGTCTGTGTGTCTCAAACACCCTCACTGCCTAACCCCTCTTGGGGGCTCATTGCCTCTCATGTCTGGCTGACATGCAGTTTTGCTGTGTGGCCTAAAGTCCTGGGACAGTGATGTCTGGGCTTCAGGTCTTGCCCCCACGCAGGAGCACACCTACAGCTGCACATAGAACCACTGGCTTTTCACAAATATGTGTGGTGGCTGTCTCTGCTCTCCAGGACAGGATTACATGCTCAAGGCATGCAGAAAGCAGCTCCAGCACATGTGGATCTCCCAACACTGCTCAAGGATCAAAAGAACACATAGGTGGAAACCACAAACCACAAAGATAAAGTTAACCAAGACAAGGTTAAGAATCTCCTGAATTTTAGTGTACACCTGGTCTTAGTGTTGCTATTAGTATTGTGTTCTCCAAGGCTTCTTCTCACCCAGGAACACAAATGCAGTTTATAAAAGGTAGAAAAACCAAGGCCCATAGAAGGAGAAGGTGACTTAGCGGAGGGAGTGATCCAGTTCAGCAACCTAGTGACAGGGCACAGAGTCTGGAAAGCTGGAAGAGGGAGTCCCAAAATATGCCACATCTACACATCTGTTTTCATGGTGTGAAAGATTAGAGGAGAGAATGCAAATTCTTTGTCTGCAGTAAAAAACAGGGACTAGGCAATTTTCTCCTTTGAGTAACGTTAACTGTGAAGGAAACATGTCAATGGATATAAAAATTAATTCAGAAAAAGATATTATTCCTTGATGGATTTGGATAACATAAAAAACGTGGGAGAAAGGCCTTTTTAGAGCTTGTCTGTTTTAGCTGGCACGAGCTACTCACTAGTGAGCTGTAGGATTGATTTGTGCAGTAGTAATGACTGTAGAAACACCACTGCATGGAGGTTGGGTCTTCATCCTGTGTGGATCTAAGTGGGATGAATTTAATGAAAAGGCTGAAGATTTCAGCCCAGCTCCCCACGTCTCCATCTGTATGCTGGAAAGAGAAACTTCATTCCCAGAAGGTGCCAAAACCAAAGTAACATAGAACACTTGAGCTAGGTAGAAAATGTAGATGGGTGAAGAAAGGAGATGCCTTGAGCAGAGATTTATTCGTCAGTGGTCTCAGCTGCACTGCAGATGACTGCGCCACCAGCACTTGACATAGAGTTGCTGTTGAAAACAAGTGAATGAATATGGCTTGTAACCTGGAGCTCTTCTTTTTGGGGCTGGGGGAATGAGAGCATTGCAATTGTTCACACCACCTCTCTGTAAAACGAAGAAACCTTTCCCTGTTCCTCAAGCAGTGCCTGAGAACCTCTGCTGGCCTGCTCCAGCTGCCCTCCAGCAGGAGGCCGGGCCACCAGAGGCCTGAAGAGCGCTGGCGGCTCTGAGCCCTCCGCCAGCAGAGCGAGCAGCCCTGGCCTCGCTGGCCGGAGTGCAGAGCAATAAACATCCCAGAGATGCTGCCGAGCGGGTCCGCTTCCTGCACGCAAGCTGCACATTGTAAAAACCGGGGCTCGGGTTCTCTTTCCTGTTTGCACTGGAGCAGACCGCAGGAATTGCACAATCCTCCAGGCCAGGCCCAAGGTGAATCGTGGGATGATGGGCTCCAAGGCAATATTTCACTCTTGTTGAAAAAGTGATACAACCCAGGGGAGAGGGCTGTAATTAGGGGGAGCAGTGACAACGCACAAAGTGATTCCATAAGTAAAGGAGGGGAAAAAAGCTTATTCCAAAGATTCTCACTTATGTGGATTCTCTAGTGTTCAATAAAAGGTGTGATCCCTGAGTAAGGAAGTCTTTCTCCTTTCTCCACTTGTTTATTTTGATGAAATATGATAGTCACAATATTTTTAGGCATTCTTTCCTGCCTGTCAGGTTACAAAGCTGTTAGCTGGAAGTCGTACAGGCTGACACATAAACAGCATGATCACATTAAACTCTGTTTCCCAGGAAAAGCACTCTAGAGTAAAAGTTTTGATTTGGTGAAGACATCTGCAGAGATGGTGGAGAGGAAGGTAACAACTTTCAGATGAATAACAGTAGGGGCTTGAGAAGAAAATAAAGTTTCTTTTTTCTGTCTGTAAATGTCTTCTGAAGGAAATTTTTCTTGCTTTAAAAAATATTATACTGGAAAAGAAGAAGGCAAATCAGATAAAATCAGCAAAACACTCATCAAAGTGTCTGGTTATACATTTCTCATCAAATATATATAGATAGAAAGATAGAAAGATTAAAAGATGATAGATAGATAGATAGATAGATAGATGGATAGATAGATAGACAGATAGATAGACATATGTAAGTATTTGATTACAGCAAAGAGACAACTGTTCTGTGGGACCAATGGTGTCATTTACCTAGCATGAAACATGAGAACTATAAACCCAGCAGTTTATTCCTGGACACAGGAGAGATAAAATTTTAACATAAAGAGAGAAAAGATGCAAGTTATGCCAATAACTGGAACTTGCTTAGGTGAACAGTAGATTGACTCTTGTGGAGGTGGAGACAGTGGACAAGTCTTGGTCAGATGACATTTGTCCATCTAATCAAGAGTGACCCCATGCCCTATGAGAAAATGACTCTGCTGGTGTTCAGGCCTTTTGGTGTGGATCAGGAACAGACTACTAGTAAAACAACAAGACCCCTACCCTAGTTTTTTAGCTAAGGTGTCAGAGCCATCACTGAATACTGTGGCTAAATGGTTGAAGCTACCTTGATCTTGAAATGTCACTGTTTTTTTCTCTTCCTCTCACTCTGGAAAGGGCAGACATCCACAAATCTACTTGGGGATGAAGCAGCAGAATGACTTTAAAAGTTCTGTTTTATTACCACCTTTGCCTCTTTGACTCAGCGGCTTGCAATACTGCTGTGTCTCCATACGCATGTCTACCCATCCCTCTCTGCAGCTCTAACTCCACTTTGCAGATGCAGAGAACCAAAGAGAAGATCAAGGTCTCTTCAAGGCAAAGGACATGTATTCCTCCCAGCCTTGGGGACTTATTTCTGTTTCTTCCCCTTATGCAAGTCTCACCTGTCCATTTTGCAGGGACTGTGTGCCATTCCATGCGCAGGGACTGCAGGGACTGGTTTCCAAGTCCCAGAAGAGAAGTCATCCTGGAGAAAGGTTTTTTGCATGCCTTCTTTTAAACATTAAGCATTCAGCAATGTCAAGCCAGAAATGAACACATGAAGGTGGAAACAAAACTGGTCTAGCACCATACTCAAGATTAATTTCAGAAGTTTTTTGTAACATGAATGAATGGACTTCAGAAGATGTATAGAGTTATTGACTAAGGCTTGAGTGTAACTTCAGTTCTAGGCTAAACTTTTCCTCTTGTCACCTTTGCATGCAAAAAGAACAACTTCTACAATTCACTTTTATTTTGAAAAATCTGTATTTGGCAATGTAACAACAAGAAGTGACTCTATCTCTCCATTGCAAAAAAAACCTAGGAGCAAGCAAAAGCAGTTTCTGCAAAAAAACATGATGAAAAGGAATCTTATGGACCAGATTGCAGGAGCCTGAGAATAAAATTACTGCCATGGACAAGTCTAGTCTCTGAAAAAAAAGGGATTATGGTTGACCTACACAAGAACCAGAGTTTCTAGTATCAGACTGAAAACTGGAAACCTTTTTGACAGGGTCAGTGAAAACTTTCTCTGGAGAGGCGATGTAGAAAAGAAAAGCTGACGCCTTATGTAGCTTCTCCTCTTGAAGGGGAGAGCTTCCTGATGACTAAGGCAACACCTATCAAAAACAGTCATATGGTATCTCTCAAAAAATGTCATATTTATTTCCTTTTACCCATCCATAAAGCCGAGCTATTTTGCAATGAATATTTTCTTGCAAGGGTGCATTGCTAGAAATAAGTAACAAATTTGTAATAGACAAGCCAATACCCTGGCTCCACATCTCCTTTCCAAGATTCAGTGTGAACATAAAACAGATGTGATCCCAACAAAGAGGCATCTTCTGTTGTACCAGATGGGACTCCTGCATCCCTTTCCCATTGGCTAAATATAATTGGAGGGAAACAATAGTACACAGAGCACTGAGGTTGGGTGATATGAGGCAGGATTGTTTCCTTTTTCCTAGAACCTAGTCATTAAGTAGGAAATAAAAGTGTAAATTTCACCTTTTTCCCCTTGTCTGATTCTTCTTCTTGGGCATTATGCACTGCAAAGTATTTCCTAACTTTGTTTTTGTTTTGAATTGTAATTTTCATCCCCCTTTCAACCTTAACTGCCGTTGTGGGCCTTTGCTACTGTTGTATTGTAGACAACAGCAGCAGCACTAAGAATTTTAAAAATAGAACAGGAAATTTAACAATTGTATAAAATTCCTTACTCTGGAGAGTCATTGTTTATACTCCTTCATATATGCTAGCAATAATTATACTAAAGTCTGTATGGAAAAAGGGTCCATTTTACATCACAGGACAAAATGCAAATTTTTTTTTCTTCTAAACTGAATACAAAGACTGTTTCATTAAATGTGGCTTTTTGGTAAAAAAAATGGAACAAAAAGTCTACCCATAAAAATTCCCATTTAAATAAAGTCTTTTCCATCCAAAAATTCAAACAGCTGAATAGAAAATGTGGATCTCTTCCTCAAAATGGGGGAAAAAATCCAAGTTGACCTTAGTTTTCTCTCTGTTATACAGAACTGCTGGTTGGGAGACACCCCACAGACACACCACATACTTAACCTCCTGCATGTGTCATCCAAAGCAGGAGTGCCAGGCTCATCTCTCTCTGGTCTGGTTTCACTGATGAAATTACAGGTTTTTTGTGAATATACACCAGTCCTGGTGAGCATGTGCCCAGAAATAACAGTGAAGCAGTGGGAGGTCTCTGGCTTGAGTGATACAACACTCAAATACAACAGGCTCTCAGACCCAAACTCATCTTTAATGTACCTTCTCAATCTAAGGAAGCTTTTCCCTATCAGGCTGGCTGATCATTTTCCAGCATTTCAATGGGAACTTCATGGGATTGGTTCTTCTCCTCTCATTTCACAGACAAGTTTCACCCTTCTGCAAGTCACAAGACAGAATTTTTCATTGCCTGAATTGAGCGGAAGTCTTCACCCAACATAGCAACCTCTCCTCTAAACCCTAAATGGCTGCCACAGCAATCGTGCAATTAGGTTCTACTTTGGGTGGAATGATTCATGCTTCAATAAATTCAATTTCAACAAGACATAATTATGGTGAGTCACATAATCACAGATTAATCACAGCACCTCCCATTTAGCAGTCAAAACAGTGGAGGATTCCAAATGCATATGATACTTCTCCTCAGCTTTTGTTTCACTTCATTTCGTTTCTGTTTTTTTGGTCGATCCTATACAAACTCTAGGGGAAGGCTTCTGGGGCTGCACAAAGATCTGTAAGGCAGGATGGTGGCCAACTTTTTTTTTTTCCTCCTTTTTTTTCCCTTTTTCCGTGTGCTGAATGAATCTGAAAGATAATAAATGTTGACAGGATCAACTATTTCAGTAAGAAACTGATGGCCTCTTATTTGCTACTGACCTGCCCTTGACACAGTGAATTGCTAGTGGGATTGAAGATATCCAGTGTCTTCTGCACCTGAGACCACACAAAAGGGGCCTCATATTGTGAATTCTTCTGCTGAGTTAGTTCTTCAGAGATGCAGGGGGTGAGAACCTTCTTCATGCTTGTGTCTGGGCTTTCTGTTTCTATCAGCCATCTATTGAAAATATCTTTTAAGGATTCCCTCCTGCTCACTGCTGATCTTAAGCATCTTGTGTCTCTTCTGGGTCCCCCCACAGCTGATGCGTGGAGCTGTGTCTCCTCCCCTCTTCTTACTCCATTTTTACTGTTATTTAATGTGGAGACTGAGAAGGGGTCAGTCACTCAGCAGAAGTTGTGCTCAGCTTGTCTTCTTTGACAAGCTTCTCAGCCTCATGTACGCTTGCCACAAACCAGTGAGGGGGAAATTCCTTCTTTGTGATCAGACAATTTGTGGCTGCCCTTTACCAGACCTCGGGGAGGAACGTATGCAGTGGTTTTTCCAAATATTATAACCAAACTTATTCTGTGAGACCAGCTTATTTTGAATTGCAGTTGGATCATTTTATGGAATTGTTTTGCTTTCAAAGCTTTCATTCTCCAAAATGGTTAGAAAGGGGGCTATTTTATTTTCCTTTTTTTTGCTTTGAAGGTGAGGGTGGTGGTGTGAGAGAAAAACAGGAGGATGTGGGTTTTGACAAGAAGTGAGAGGGAAGGTTGTTCTTTGAGATTTTGTTTTACTCTACCACTAATCAGTGTAACACTTGACAAGCTGAAATTTACTTCTCTGTGCATCTTGTGAGTTTTCCCTAGAATTCAGTTTGGCTTTAAAAGTTGGCTAAAGTTTCTGTGGAGTAGGTAGGGTGTTGAAGGAGATGCCAGTAAATTAACATTGTCAGCAAACTCATAAAACCTTTAAAAGAAAAGCTTTTGAGGGCAAAGAAAATTTTTTTTTTATCTTTTCTTCTTTCTCCCTCCCTTGCTCCCTTCTTTCCATTTTTCTGTTTTTCTTTCTTATTTCTTTTTCAGAAAAGGTTACATTTTTTTCCCTGTGCACAACAGGATGGCAAACACCAGGGGATACCATTTCTGGAAAATTAATAATGTTCTGGCAAACAGCTGGTGAAGGGGAATTGACAGGAGCTGTGGGGCTGAGTGATGCAAAGACAAGCAAGGGGAACACCAAGCAATACACATTTGTCTTGTACGCCCCAAGAAGTACATGAGTGAGTGTGCACATGAGGCAGGGTGGTGAACAAAAGAGAGGAACTTTGTAAAGGAACTGATGAGAATGTGGGCTCTGAGGGGGGCTGGGCAGTCCTTCAGCCACCTGGCAGAGATCAATCTCTGCTGTCATGATGGATGCTCTGTGTCCCTCCTGGGTTTGCCCAGCCCCACAGCCCTGGAGGGCCTGGAGTCCTGGCACAGCTTCAGGGCAGCCAGCAGTTTGCAGGCTTCTCTGGAGCCATGACTATGATGATGACTTTCAGAAATGGCCTGCATGGTGGTCACTGCTGGAGGTGCCATTGGGTACCTCCATACCCAGGATTTCCAAGCCGAGTGGGAAGAAACCAGAGGAAGTTTCCAACTGACTGTTTATCCTCTCCCGCCAGCAAGCGCAGGGTGCGGTTTGGAGTGGAGAATGTTGCTCAGGACGAGTGCAAGCCCAAAAAGCCACATTTATTCCATGGCTCAAGTCTGTATCCACAGTCCCGGGAGATTATATTACTCACAGAAAAAACTTATTAAAATCTCCCATGCATCATAAGATATGCCACCCAACAGGAGATGGTGATTATGTTTCAGTATTAGCAGCATCTGAGTTGTAGAGAAGAGGCATCCCAAAATGACTGGATTGTTACACTCCCAGAGGGACATTCTGATTTTTTTAGTATTTACAGGATACCAGAAGAGACCTCCAGGGAGAGGCCTGCAGCCTCGGTAATTCTGTGGACACATCCTTCTCAACAAGTACTGTCTAAACCAAAATGAATGCCAAGGTGCTTTTGGTAGTACTGTGTAACTAAGAGTTCTGATGGTCCTTGAAAGACAAGACACTTACCTTTTTCAAACTAGAGCTGCAATGTCATTCCAACTGAGCTGTGTGCATTCCATTATAAAAGTGCCCTTTGTGCACTCTGCTGTACTCATGTCATGGGTTATGCCCCTTTATTTCTTCCTAAATTATTTCCTGGGTTTGCTGCACACTACAAACACATTGCATTCGGCCTCCAACACAGCCAGCTCCTAGCTGCATAGGGATAGTGATGCAGAGACCCCTGCTCATCAGGGCATCTACTCCCACTGATGTCAGATCAGTTTGGCTCAGTTTTGCCTGACAGGACTTTTGGCCTGTAAACATTTCGGGTCTACTCCCAAGTCACAGGTTCATAAGTACCATTCCCAATACCCCTGGAAGTGTGCTGAGGGTGGTTAGAGTCACAGAACCAGCTTCACAGCCTAGTATCAAAAACAAGAGCAGACCTGGAAAAATATTACAAAACTCTTCCACTGGCACCAGCAGGTCAGTGTCATTATAGGCAGCGGTGTTGTTCTCAGATACTATTTCATTGGCTTCCTTGTCCTTTTTCCTCTCCCTCTTCTGAAGCACATTTTCTTTCCCTTGTATTGCACGGTAGGGTTGTATCCCTGGAGATTCACAGTGATGAGGAGGAGTAGGCAGAGATCAAAAGCACTTCTAGCTTTGAAAAGATTATTCCTGGCTGCAAACCAAGTACGGCAAGCTCCAATCCATCCATCTTATTCAAACAGTGTTTCAAAACTGGTCACCCAACCCTCTTGGATTCTGCTTCCCTTTCAACTTTATATGGCACACAGAATTCTTTGATTTTACCTTTTAAAGCATGGCACTGAATTATTTTCTAGCACAACTGACTGCTCATATTTTTCAAACCTGAGGCTACAGGCTTCTGTGGTGTTTTCAGTCATGTTCAATGTCTTTCAGGGCCAAAAACTCATAGTTTCTTCACAAAACAACTGTGCAGATTTTACCTTGCCTTATTGACCTTTCCAGAGAAATAAAGCAAAAAAATTTCACTCTGTTACTTTGGAACATTCTCCTCTGACAATTTAAAGTACCAAACCAACAACAAAAGAGCCAATGATAATTGCAAGAAATTGGCCAAAGAATGGATATGTTCTTTTTAGGAGAATGTCAAGATCTAACACATTTGGCTGAAAGAAAATGTAATTTGAACAGCTGGGTGAAGATACTAGTGTTAATAGCAGTAGATGTATGCATTGAATATCCTTCTAGTATGTATAAAATATACTGTATTTTCAAACAACTTTGAGATTGGCAAGATGCATATCGTAGAGGAAGAGATCAGCAGACCTAATCTGAGTAGACAAATCTTGTCCATCTCCAAATTACAAGCTCTGACATTCATGAAAAGGCTCCAGTGTTTCAAAGTATGTTCACTGGCTGTAAGCTATGAGAATTTCTGAAATCACAACTTGGGCGTTTTGTGTGTTAGAAGTATTCTTATCTCTAGACATCCCAAAGTCTACTTGTCCATATCTGACTGCTGTGGATGATAAAAATAAGGAGATTTGACTGGTTAGTTTTATCTGTGTATCACAGTGCATAAACAAGTGCTAATGGAAGATGTGTCTTAATGTCACATCTGCAGGATAAAATAGCAAAATGCATCCTAAAAACTATTCCAGACAGACAGGTCACAGTCTGACCATGCACTGGTGTACTTGGAAAATGAATGATTATCCAACATTGCCTAGTTTTTGGAAAACAACCAGAAAAAACTAAATTGCTCAAGAAAACAACTCCTCTCTCAAATTCAAAATGTTCTGAATGGATTAGGAAGGAACAACATCAGTGAAATCAGTCATTTTATTTCTCTCATATGCCTTGGAAATTAGTAGGTCATGAATAACACTTTGAGGATATTAGGGACAGGGTGTGCGCACACATCTTGGTATGAAAGTTAAAGAAACTCTAGAGAATACAAAGAAAATTTTCAGTGGTAAAGATAAGTCCATCTAATGTGGCTTCTCCAAAAATATTAGTGTATTGGAAAAGAGGAGTGTCTGTGGATATGGGCCAAGCAAACATGGTGATTTTAATGCAAGAGTATCAAAAAGGCCATTCACTGTATACAGCTTTTCCTGCATGACATAAATCCAAGATATTCCTCCACTGCAGGAGGTTACTGTCAGGATATACATACAAACATTTAGCTAAGAGAAGAAGACAGACAAACAAATATTGTCTAGATAGTTGCCACTGAAATTTCTGATTATTTGGTATTGGCTTTCATCAACCCAAAAGAAGACAAACCAGTATTTTCTATGAGAAATTTGCCTTACTAGCATCAGATAAAAACTAATGTCAATAAAGGTGCAGTTTGGCTTGATTTATGACTGCAGTCCTGTATGCCAGTGACGACATGAATTCTATTACAGGAGAACCTGACTTGGTGTCATTTCAGACTTGTTTCACCTAGAAATAAGTAAAAAGAACATATAAATAAGTATTAGTTGTACTAGATAACTTTGGAAGGTTTGTCTCAGCCTGTGACCAGTAATCCAATCAATATAGAGGCGACAAACTTTCAACTAATGCCTATTAAATAATATTTTCCCAAGAGGATTATCTGCAATAGGCAGAAGATGAATGCAATTTGTTTGAAATGCTATTGTGCTATGAAACATCTCACATAGCCCTGATCAGTACCAGTCAGTTCTTAGTTCTAAAGTTTCTGAATCTAGGCCAGAGCATTGGAGTTATCTGCTCTGACTGGTTCATCAATCCTAGGCGCAGTTTTTCTCCTGGTCACCACCTAATAAAATCCATTAAAAATGCTCAGTAAAATTGTACTTTCTAGAGAGATGCGCAGGTCTTATTTGGAGAAGACAAGGCATAGAATCATGAGAACAAGAGAACAAGGCATGTTCTTTGTTTCTACAAGCAGATTACTCTAATTAGCTGATTCTTATCCCTTCCCAGTTAAAAAATGTGCCAAGTTTTAAGTCAACTCCAAGCTACTGGTTCATGTTCTGCATTTCTCTGCTGAATTAAGGATGTCTTTAGCAACTGCTATTTTTTCCTTGAGAAGGTAATTATAGAGTGATCAAGCCACCTCTTGTCTCCCTGGTTTCTTTTATGATTTGTTAAACAGATTGACTTCTTTAACTCTCCCATGGTGAGGGGGTTTCTGCAGAGCCAAAACAACCATGTGGTTCTGTTATGCTAAATATTGTGGTTTTGTATCCTTTTTTAGGTGTGGATTCAGAACAGGATGCAACCAGCTGGCATCAATAAATGTCATCTGCAGAGGTAATAATGTCATCTGTTAGGTTATTATTTCTCTTTCAACATATCCTATGAATTCATCAGCCCTGTTTAGCATGTATTCATAACCAGAATGAACAGCCTTTTTGCTAAACTCTATCTTAAGACATCTGTGGTGCTGACCTGTCATTATAAAGGTATGATGAACTGCCGTTCTCTTAAAATTTTTTTAAGAAATATTTCATTTGAATTTATCAGTTGAATGTTTTGATTATAGATCATTGCTCCAGCAATGCTTATTTCACAGAGTAACTTTTATCAGCAGGGATTTTGTACCCATTATTAAGTTTGTGAGGAAAGTGCAGATCCAAAATGAGCCTCATCCTAGATCAGCAGCACTAAAAATACAGTCATTCAGGCTTTTCCTCTGATTGAAATTTTGAGATGTCTGTCAGTTTTTAAATAATTCCTGCTTTATATAATGTTCAGTGATCATTTGCTTTAAATCAAAACATGAAGCCCTAGAAATTCAGTGAAACTAATGACAGTAATCCAAACATACAACATTTCTAATGAGCTCTCTAATGAGCAATGTTTCATTAATGTTGCTAAGCAGTAACTGGATAGTGATTGCTGGTTTTGGAAGCCATACTAACTTAGAAGTTCGGATAAATTTTTGAAGGATTTCTGTGCCCTCAATGGAAACACAGCTCCTTTCTTAAGATGGGGAAGTGTGTTGCATCAATACCTATATTTTGGAGGTCCCACAGCCTAGCCTCCATGACCATGCCTGGCTCTTAATTGTGTTAAATACCAAATCATAAATCTTTGCCACCATGCTCTAAAAAAGGGTGTAGGATGGCAATGAGAGTTTAGGTGGGTGGGAATATTAATATTTTTTCTGCTAACTTTACTTATGCCTTAGAGTCAGAGTTGAACAATAGCCTACTTTACAGAATGACATCAAATTTGTTTGACAAGACCTATTGTCTGAAGTGTGTCCAAGGTTTGCTTTCAAGATATTTCTTCCACATTTCTTTAATCAGGCTACTTTATATATAACTTCTCTTATTTTGATCAATATTTATTTAGTGAGTTAATAGCCATCTGAGGGCAAACAGAAGGGTTCAAACAGGTTCAGGCAGCTCATCACTAGGAGGATCCAAGGAAGAAAGCTATCAGTTCAGTGCCTGCACATGAAAAAATGCTAGAGTATTCAAGTTACCTTATGAAAGGTCGCCATACCTCCATTGGAGATGAAGTATCTACCTTAAAAAATGTCATAGCAAAACAAATTATAGTAATATATTAGCACTAGAAAGCTCTCAAGCAAATGTTATTCAGAATTTTAAAAGTCCTTGTATTTAAAGACTTTGAATAGTAGAAATAGAAAATGACAAGAATATTTGTGGGAAATAATTCAGAGGAAATTGAACAGAGTCACTTCTGGATGCATGATTTCATAAAGTGATTGTAAAGCCTAAGGAATGAGGATAACTTAGCCTACACAGTAAAAAACAGTAGTGGGAAAAGGGGTGTTTCAGGTTTCTCATAATAGTTTATTCCTTTAGTTTTTAGCAAACCCTACCAGCTTTTAGCCCTGGATGTGTTGCAAGCTGTACCAGCTGCTAGAATGAGAGGCTGCTCAAGGCAATCCATGTCATAGATGAGAACAACAAAATCTAAAACTCCCTCAGGTAGCAGCAGGGAAGACAAAGTCCCCTCCAGATTTGTCTTCATGGTAAGAGGTGTCTGCAGAAATAATTAGTTCATGTTGTGGGAGTTAAGTTGATGTTGATCAGCACTCATTACTCAAACTGTTGAAAGACCCAAAAGTGAAAATAGACACTGGGGAGGATGAAACTGGTAATGATTTCTAGGAAATTATGAGAAAGAGTAGTCTGATTGCCAAGACAGCCAGACCCAAGGATACTGTCAGGTGAGAATGTAAGGCTTACTGTGTAAGAAAATGGAAATTGAGCATGCTTCCTTGCAAAGAAGGATGGAGAAGGCAGCTGTAAGTGATCTAAAGGTGAAAGCTGACACTGTGGCAAGCTTCCTTCCTACATGTACTAGAGCTCTGCTCCCTGCCTGCCGCTGTCCCACACTGCCCATCGTCTGCTCCTTGTGCCATTCTCTACTGATAGACCACCTGCTTCAGATAAGAGGGTGGCTTCCCATTAGAAACCATCATGGGAATGCAGAATTACTGTTGGATGAAGGAGACAGTGACTGAGTTCCACTCCATTTCACTCTGGAATTGAAGGACAGCCTTCTTTCAGTTACTACCATGGCAGTGTAAGTGCTTGCTGAAGGCCAGTGACTTCTTTAAAGGTAGCAAACTTTCCTAAGTGCCTTACCATCTGTTCAGTGCTTTTGACAACGTGTTTATGTTGTCAGTCACGTGGGGGAAAAAATCAAAGCACTTCGTATTTTTGTTAATGGAATATGTTGAGAAGACATTAATCATACAGACAGGCACCTCTCTATATGTAAGTGAATGTACGAGTTAAATACTAGGGCTGTTAAATGGCCCCTGTTTCTGATCATTGCTGTCATAAGTGATAGCAGGCCTGAGGCCAATTAAACCACTTTTCACATTTTTCTCAAAGCAGGAGAGTGCTGGGAAGGGATCCTGGCACTGGCAAGAGCGCTGAGGTGAGGGGCTTAGCACCATTGTAAGGTGATCTCTCTGCTCAGACATGCCTGTGCTCCCTCCACCACATCCTACCCAAGCTCCTGTCTGGAGTCTGGACAAAGGGTTGGCATCTCCAAAGCAAGGTGAGGACTGAGCAGGCAGGGACTGCCAGCTATCAGTAACCTCAGCTACTGATGAAGACATCAAGGGATTCTCCAGTTTCAATGTTCCACCTGAATTTTCCCATTTGCGGTGGAAACCTGAAGCAGAAGCAAAAGTCCTTCTGCTTTGGAGTACACTTGCAGTTGGTCCAGTTATCAGGGAAGCATTTCCTCATGAGATGCTTGGCATGTTCTGAGTTTCTGACTCCAAGTACCCCAGGGCATGTGCTACAAATCCAGACTTGTTGTTCTGTGCAAGAATTTTTACTTACTGGCCAAATTCTCTCTTTTTCCTCATGAACAATATTGGCAGTGAGAAACAAGACAAGATGCATCCAAAGAATCTTAAAACAATGGTCAGCCTGAATTTGTAAGGTCCTTGCATGTAGCTGGCAGTAGAAGACAAGCTATTTTTGAATCAGCAGGAATTTAATATAAGTGTATCTGTCCTCTAGCATAGACTGTGTTTGGATGTAGAAAGCATGGAGCCTCACCCAACACACAATGTACTCTTCAAAATCTCTGCATATTGTTTTTCTGTCACATCTTACCTCAAAATTAAAGTATCTTGAGATGCTATGTCTGATAGACAGCTCTATGGATCCAGGCACCATTTTACTGTCTTTTGTCCTTGCCCTTTACCTGAGGTAAAGATTGTATCTGCCAGGCAAATGCTGAGCTGGGGTGGTAGTGTTTCAGTGGTACCAGGAATGCTGAATTTTTCACTGAGTTGTGAAAACTGAATTTCTCGCCAACTTTCCTTCAAGATTTTAGACCCATATTTGTATTTCTTTTCTGTTTCAAGTGAGGAAGAGATGAGGCAGGCTAGCTAGGGCCTTGACCTGTTTGTAATCCCTGTGGCCAAGCAGGATACCAGGCAAACACAGGAAAATGGTGACCGTCACTTTCTCATGTCCAGCTCCTCGATCTGCATTTCTAACTGTAAAATGTAAGTGTAATATAAATCAAATCAAATAAAACAACAACAGCAAAAAAGCCCTAAACAACGAGAAAGTTAAATAGATTAAAACCATTCCAAATGTTTCATTATATTATGATATTGGGCAAAAACAAATACTGTGATTTTTTAATGTGAGATGTGCATGGGGTTTGTTTTACTTGCCTTCCACGTTCAGAACTTGAGTTTGTTGTTTGAACTAATATAAACTGTTTCTCTTGTGAAGGTTTTACCCCCAGAGATCTTCCAAATCTATTGCAGATTTGAAGAGCCTATTTAACCTTTTCTGACATTTAAAAGAAAACAGAAAGCAAGCCCTGCCAGCTGAAAAGTGAGTTAAAGGAAGCAGTCCAGTTTGTGTCCAACTGGATGAAGAAAGGATAGTCAAATTCCTTCCATTTTACACATAGTTAGTCATGAAATTGTACAAGAGGAAAAAAAAAAGACAATAAAATAGCCATATTGTAACAGCTGAAACAAACCTTGGGTAACTGTCAGCAGTGAAATGTCCAGAGAGCATTTGTACCATTCCATTTCATTAAGCTGAAGGGTGGGATTGCAGACTGTAAAAGATTATAGCAGAGCTCTTTAGAAATTTACAGCTTGCAGCACAGTGAAGCACAAGGGAAGTCTCCCTTTCTTGTGTACTCAGCGGGGAGCCTGGGTTTTGTCTCTTCGATGATGATGTGTAGGGGAAGAAGGTTGCCAGAAGCACCAATGAAAACTGAAATGTGCTCTATGTGCTCTCTTTTTTTTTTTTTTTCCCTTTCCTGTGATTTACAAAATGCATTTGCACAGTCGGCTTTTATTCAATTCCCAAGCTCTTGACTTTGTGGGCTGGATTAGGACAGGGAGCCTTACGGATGGTGTTTAGGGCAATACTGAATGCACTGCGGGTATAATGGATAACAGGAACAACTGCAATGAATACCACAGGAGAGGGGACTCTTTCTCATTTCAAACTGTTTAAGCAGCAGGAACTACTTTGTTTTGTACCCACTGGGGACCTGGCCCCAAGACGATCACTGAACTGCAACAGGAAGCTCAAATTTTGGCTGAAATAGGAACATGTGTCTACTGCAACTGCAATCTCTTGCTCTGTAACAGAGCAAGTACACTGGGAAGAGCGGTTCTCTCTCAGAAATGTCTTTGGTTTCAGTGTCCTCTCTCTTTATATGACAGAATCATCCCCTTACATCAGTGGAACTCCTGCTAACGTGCTGTGGAGTAACACAACATTTAGCAGTTATCTGTCAGCAGAAAAGACACAGGGCTCGCAGGGAGAGGGTGAGAAAGAGAAGCCATTCTAGATAATGAACCACCCTAGGTATTTTTACTGGTGACATTTGGCTATATCACCTAACTTCCTGTGGCTTCTCTGTTCCCGCCTATGTTGATTCACCAAACTCTGGATCGTCCTTGTTGGAGAGGAGGAGGTATCTACCAACAGCAGAGACGGTGCAAGGCTCCAACAGGAATGGCAATTTTCACCAGACTGATTTTCCAAAGTGAAGAATATTAAAAATCACAGTAGGAATGATGTAAAATTAGGTGTTGCAATCCAAATGAAACACAACCCAGGTTCATAAAATAATATTTTTTCCTTTTATTTATACAAAATAATTAGTAGAATGTTCAGTCTTGGTTCACCATGGCATTGAGCTTAGTTTCATTATTTGAGCATTGCCTTGTGGAAGTTTTAATTGGCAACTTTGTTCTCTCCACTATGGACCCATAGTCCTTTGGAGGACTCGCCTCGCAAGAAATAACATGCACTTGGCTTGGCTGGAACTGTGTACTGTGTTTGGTACTCATGTGACTCTAGTGCTGCATGAGAAATGTAATTTGGACAGAAAAGTTTTGTCTGTAGGGAAGCCTGGGGGTTCTGGCCTTTTAACTAAAAAGTCAAAATAGAGACCCTCACAAAATATGAAGTCCAGTATTAATTGAATTTCAGGCAAATGGAGCATGTGTGTAAAATCAAACAAATAAAAGGAAACATTTCAATATAGGTAGTTATCCATTATAATTTTTATTCAAGAATAATTGATGTATTGGCAATTCTTTACAGAAATTATAAGAAATTACTTTTTTTTTTGGTGCAAATTTATTATGTTGAAAGTACTTGCTTCAGCTTAGAATAATAAGTTTTGACACGCTGGAAGTTCCCAAGGAACAGGAATTCCAAATTTCTCACTGCTGCAAGTCCATGTTCATTAATTTTCATGGGTTTTTATGTGCAGGCTCTCCTCTGTGGGTTATAAAGGCTTTAGCAGTAAAGCCAAAACCTTTACTGAGGATTTGTACATGGGTACTTGAAGGATTAATTCTTAAAAGTGGAATTTTGCTCAGTTTGGTTTTATAACCAAAAACTTTTTATATAAATTGCACAGGTCAAAGGAAGTGTTCTTAATTGTGCTGAAGTGATCCCACAAAAAGCAATGTAAGTGGACAAAAGAACCAGCAAACTCTGTAACGGAACAGAGTTTGGACTCCTCTACAAATTTTTTTGGTTTTATGCTGCAAGTGATTAGTGGCACTGGCTTCTCATGCAAAATTGTCGGTTCAGACTAGTTTCATGACTAAATTTTTTATATATAAAGAACATTTTGTGTGTGCAGTGTTCTAGGACTTTTGCTCTCTTTTGCAAACATTGTTTTACTTTCCCCTCAACAGATCTGTTTCCAAATGGCAAAAGTGACCCCCTTGACTCCAGAGAGTTCAAACAGCCTTGGAAATTGATTCCCATTTAGCTTAATAGGAGCTCACCTGCAGATTTCATTTTATGTGAGATAACCTTGATTTCAGATCAGTCCTCTGGAGAGGGAGGAGACCTTCAGAAATGCAGCAATGGACACAAATTTCATGACAGTAGATGATCTACCTATGGGTTCCTTCTTTTCTGCAAGGGGAGTTAAAGGACTTTTGGAGTTGTAGGATCTGATCTGCCTTCCAGCTCCAATCAAGAATTTAAATCATGGAATAGGAATTAAATTATTGAGAAACTAGTAAGAAAATAAAGTTCTCTAGTTCTCTCCCAGGCCTCTCATTTTACTAGTCTGAGTTTTGGGTATGATAACAATCACAGTTTAGAAGACACTGAGGACTAAGTGGTGAAGCAGTTGAACAGGGGAACTGACCTGCAATCAATTATTTTACACACCTTCAGCTGGACTTCAAGAACTGTGCAAGGGTTCCCCTTCACAGCTTCTCTTGGGATACTGTGAGTAGTGACTGTACTGAGAAGAACGGGAAAATTAAAAAAACTCTGAAAAACTAAAAGACTTGAGGATTCTTTTGGATGAAGAGGCAATAATCAAGACTATAATGTGTTTAAGATGTCATGCAGTTCTCTGCACAGGGGTGAAACTTCTAGACCTAGAAAGTCCAAACTTTATTCTCAGTTCATGATGTAAAGAGAGAACATAATTCAGTGATTCTCATGAGGTCCCTAGAAAGAATCTGGCTCAAGGTGGTGCTTCATGTCGTAGTAGGGGCAGAGACAATGACCAGCCTAAAGCAAACACAGGAGATCATCCACCCAAAAAAAGTAGAAAGAATATAAACATTTTTCTCCTTTCTGAAAAGCGAAATGGGTTTTTTGTATACAAAAAAACATGTTAGTTCTTCTCAATCCAGGAAGCATTCTTGTTGGTGCTTTCATCATAATTTTGACAGAATCAAGACAGATGTCCACTTTTTACTAAAGAAGTACATGTGGGTGAAAGCCACAAATAAATATATTCTCCCTTTCTTTTTCAACAGGTTATTTTAAAATCAGCCTCATGGAGTTGCAGATGACAATGTCAGGTCCTTCAGCCTGATATATGGGAAAAGCGCTGTCATTTTGATCTCCCTTCAAGCCTTGTTCAGTCTTGATGGCTGCAGCCATCCCTGCACCTTGCACCTGAGATTTCTCACAACTCTTCCTACCATAAGCCTTGTTCTGCTACAAATTGATTGCCTAGGGTAGGGTCTTTTTTCCTTCAGTGTGAGCAGATTAGAGATCAGTATTCATTTCCTATGTTGTGGGACAAGTTTGATGTACAACCATCCAGAGACCAGGCAAATAATTCTTGTAAAAAAAAAAGCCCTGTTCCTGCTGGCACCTATATTTTGTAAAAGACTCAGTGGGACAGTAAGAGCTGGTGGGTGAAGAGCTCTTTGTTGAGTTAAATTTCTTTCCCTGCAAGAGAAGAAGAAAAAATAGGGGTATTGAGTTTTTGGTGGAAAACAAAACAAAAACATAACCCTGACTCTGCTAGGCCTGGATCCAGCCCTGAGATGGTCTGTTTTTTTCCACTGTCTCTCAACATTCATGCAAAGAATAAGGCAAAGAATGTAACTGTTCTCTTGCAGTTTCTGATCTGAATATGCTTCTAATGAATTCCCCTTTTGAACCCATCTAATTGTCCACCCTTTCCCAGCATTCCCTAGGCCTTTGACACACCGGAGTTCCCAAGACTCTGAGGACATAAAGCCAGTGCTAAATAGCATTTCACATTCCAGGAAGCTCCCAAAGAGCCACCAATTTCCCCTCACCCCAGGAGGCTTTGCAGAACCCAAAGAACAGCTCCCACTTTTCTGGAGAAACAGATCAAACCACAGCACAAACAAGCATGAAATTGGCAAATATTTTCTTTTTATCTTGGAAAATAATAGTATTAAATAATAAAAACACTTCTAGTTTTTCACGACTGTCACATATTTGTAATGCCAAGGGGAAGGGACACTTTTCTTCCATTAATAGAATAGTACCGAGACATCAAACCTAGTGGAGCATTTCCAGTCCCAGCAGGGAGCATAGGATGAAATCCCATTGTGGGAAGAAACCAGTTGCCACATTCAGGATGGGGACAAGGTAAAGCAGTCAGATAAGTAGCTAGTTCAGGTTCTATTTATGGTTTGGGTCACCTCAACAATTTTCCCCCCATTTGTATGTGCCAACAATATGCTAATATTTCTTTTAATTCCTCTACCATTCCATCCTGGCCTATCTCTTCCTTTTTGTCCCTCAGTGGAAAAGGATTTAAAGGGGAAAAAGAAGACTAAAAAGGGGGACTTAGACCAGATTCTGGATCGCATGTATTAATGAGTGACTGGGTGCATCATTGGCTAATAAGTTAAGCCAGGACTTCTTGCACTCTGAGAAGTTGATGTGGTCCTCAGTTTGCTACAGAACATGCTGGAGACACCTGCCCCTTCCTCAGTTGCTGCTGATCTTGCTCTGATCACTTGCCAGTCACACCATTCCAGCACTGGGCACAGCTCCCTTGTAGGTGTCACCTCAGCCTTAACTGCAAGGTCAGCCCGAGACCCTGGAGAGAGGGTGGGCAGCTGCAAAGGAAAGAAGCTGTTGACAGAGGCTGAAAATGCTTAAGTAAGTTTGTAATACCCAAGAACAAAACAATTTTATTGAGACTTCAGTGGGGTCAGATATCATGCCCCAAGTTACTCCATTTTCCTACCAATGAAAACATTGCGTTTCTAAGTCCTTGTCTAGATGGAGTGCACAAGCGGGGCAAGAAATCCTCTTAGTAAAAGAAAAAGAAAAATGCATTAGTTCAGGCAATTGACTTCATTTAGCAAAACTCTGTGTGTCAGATGGCTTCTGGATGGGGGCTGAGCCGTGCCTGTCACAAGCAGAGACACTGTGGCGTGGAGCAGAGCACAAGTCCATGCCCCTGTTTAGAAAAGTGCCCCAAGTGCTTGCAATGAGCATTGCCAATCATTGTTTTCTCTGGTGAGATGTATCAGTCCCTTACTAGGAAAGTCACCCAGTCCCTCTTTTTCTCACGGACTGCAGCACCGGTTTGCAGCAGTAGAGGGGCAAGCAATGTAGTTTCAATTAAGGCCCACTAAAAACAGCTCTTACTATGTTATAAATTCTATATTTATCCTGAAACACCAGACCCATCCTGAGCCTTCTCCCCCTCCTTTAATTGTTTGCAGATAATTTTCCATTGTGTTTTCTTTTCCATTTTTTAGGACCAGTATTGCAATATAAATAGTCTTTTTTTCTTTTCTTCTCTCTCTCTCTATTTTTGCTAATAGTTGGTTTCTCTACTTGGCTGAATGTACATGACTCTGAGGTTTTGCGATATAATTGCATGATTGCTTCCAAATTTTCCGACCAATGGGGCATCTAATCAGTTGAAAAATTTCATTATCCACTGATACATGCTGGAGGGAAGACAAAAATATAGTTTCTTCATGTATAATTTCTTTTTCTCTTCTCTCCTCTCCGCTATTTAACCTTCTGCCCCCACACCTGGAGCACAGACAAGTCAACCCAGCTGCAAAAGAAGTTCCTGTAGACCTGTTCAGGAGGTTTGGGGTTGTGTCATGCTCCTTCACATAGTGATAACCCACTCAAACTGGACTCAGGGGCAGTCCAATTGAAGAACAGCCAAGTGTGATTTGATGTGTGGTATGGAGACAGGTATTGCCCCTATTCCTTATAGAGTTTGAATGACCAGTCTCTGGCTTGAAATGCCTGATTTCAACAGATTTGTTTATTTTATCAGCTTTGCACTTTCACACAAGAGAAAGAAAGAGACATTTTTAACTCTTCCTCACCCAATTTTTCCTCTTGGACTTGGTTACTAATCTCTTTAGCCCTGAATTAGTTTTAATTACCACACGAGGACACCACAGGGGTGCCTGCAATCCTTTCACATACCATCATTTCTTTTGTGAGATCTTTGACTTCAAGGCTCTGCTATTGAGCAAATCAGCTGAGGCCACAGGTTAGGAATAATAGAGGGGGAAAAAGGAAGGAAAGTCATCCTCATCCTTCAACCAAAATAACTTTCAGCTTACTTAAGATATTTAAGTATGCTTGGTGAAATAGAAAAGCAAAATCTCATCTCTGCCTCTCTTTTTGTAATTTAGATAGTGAGCTCTGGCTTTGCTCCTCTTAGGATCACTGCATCCTTCTCCTTTTCCCAGGTTGTACCAAGGGTCTTGCATTTTTGAAGGGGCAGGAACCCACCATCCTTTTTTCCTAGGCCCTCATGCTCTGGCTGGTGCAATGCACAATGCACAAAATCTCTATTCTCATCAAATGACTATTTAAGGATCAAAACCTGAGCTCACATTTTCAACTGGTTTGAGCAAAATACCTAAATGAAATGCTCGCTACCACTTCTAAGAGCTCATAAGTACCAACATTTGTACTATGCTTTGAACAGCCTGAATTATTTCAAAGTACAGAAATCTAAACTTAAAAAAGGAAAAAGAAATCCAAACAGAAAAGCATCCCCTCAGTTAATCTCTTAATTGAAAGCATCTAATGAAAACTCAGTTTTTTCATGTACAATTAATTTGGCCCTTCCTTTCCACTTTCATACAAAAGTAATTCCCTTCTGAATATTTAAGACAAAAATTCTCTTCTGCTCAGCTTCTCCAAGGAGTTTGAAAAATAATAACCAACTTTTTTGGTTAAAGTTAAAAATCTCTCAAAATCTTACTTTAAGTCATCAGCATGTTTTATATGTTTCTCATTTGTGAGGAATGAGCTCAAGTGCATTTATCTACCTACAGTATCAAGGAGTCATTTACAAACGGTCTTTCTAAACAGAACTTTTTTATTTAAATATTCCTTGCAGACTGCTCTTTGGAGTGCCCTGGATCTCATTAGAAGTGTGGTATTTTCCTCTTTCTCCAAAATGAAATTTAGTTTCCAATTAAAATCTGGCCCCTCTGACAGACACTGTGTTTCACTTTCAGGTCCAGATTTCTTACCATATTGACCCTACCAAATACCTCCAGTGACTTGTAAAAATAATAAGTGTTATGCACAGCTGCACAGATCACCACGCCCCTCTCCCTCAGCATTCAATTGCTATCATGAGTCTTTTATCAATCTGCTCTAGAGTAGAGAAGCAATTTTTCACCCCATGAAACTGAGATTTCATAAATGTTCCCATTCCACATTAAGGTGGAAAAAAAAAAAAAGACCTTTCAAAGTTTTTGGGTTTTTTTTGTACAGACAGACTTCCTCACCACAGGGAAGCACTTTCCAGGCAGTTAAGATTCCCCTGGGGTGTGGAATAGCAGCAGGGGCAGGATTTCCACCTTCACTACCAGGCAATGTGAAATGAGAGTATGACTTCAGGAGATTCCTGTTCCTTTGATCCATCTCAGACCTCCTGTGTTATCTTGGGCCCGTCTCTTCAGCCTCCTGTCCCAGCCTCTACACTCTACCTTCCCTCATTTTCCTTTTTTCAGGTGATCTGTACAAGTCCAAAAGGAGAAGTTAAACCAAAATTGTGGGCAGCTGTCACCTAGGAAAAACATAATTTCCAGAGCATGAGTTTGTTCTGGTTACCAACAACAAATCCATGCTAACAGCTACTGGCTTCTTAGTAAACTAGAAAACTTTAATTCATATGTAACTGAGTGGTTCCAGTTACGTATTAGAAGAATACTAGCCTGTTACATAATTGCAAAAGCCTCAGTAAATGTGGTTTGAGTTATTATGCAGTACTTTATTAATGGGCAATAAATACAATGTAAAATATAAATAAAATACTTAGCCTGTAGGAGCTATCAGAATGTGTCACTGATTAACTGAAGTAAAATGTCAGCATGTTTCAAGTCATGTGACAAAAATCCTAGTCCAGATGTTGTTTCAGATCTTGTTCAAGAGACAAGTGGAGGAATGTCCTTGGAGAACAGCTTCTTACAATACAGCTTCATCTGTTGCTCACACGTTTTGTCTGAACATTTAATCCCCACTAGCACATAAGTAGTCTGGAGGTCACTTTTGGGCAATATGCTTGGGAGGATCTCAGAAAACAGTCAGATGGTGTGACAGCATGGTGTTATTTCTAGCTGGATGACCACCCACTTCCTCCTATAAGATCCTCTGAACATAGGAAACAAAACCAGATGGATTTAAAGCCAAGAAAGAGGGAAGTTATTTAAAAATAAAAGTCTTAATTGGGAAAAATAAGATGTAAATTGCTATTTTCCTAAAACCAGATGATCATGAGCCCTCCTAAGGATGCCCTACCTCAGTGCCTTACTCTAGGAAATCAAACAGCATTGTGCAGAGAAAGGACTTTCCTTTCACAGTGGCTGGCAAGGCAGCTCCAGCCATTGCTTTCTGCTGATAGCTCCTTTTACAAAAACTTATGAATTTCCATTTCCACAACCTAGGGTTCAATTATTGCCATCTGGTACACCTGGGTCAAAACCAAGAAAGACAGGGAAATTCTAAGTCTGCACAAAGAAATTAGTGAATAAACCAAAGGCTTATATGAAAATGTAACTGATCTTTCCACATAGACCCGATTTCTAGATTTCCATGTGCTTTAGAAATTTCCTCCAGGCTTCAATTATGCTGGCAGGCAAGGAAGAAGGGACAGAATATTCTTCAAACATTTACTCCCACTGAATTGACTGACTTTGAAGTGCATAATGATTTTCTTTTCTTTGTACATTGGTAGCCTGGCAAGAGAGAACAGTGGCAAAACCTGCAGGTATTCCTACTGGCTATTTGTTCCAGTGCAGCTTTCAGGAGCGTGTCTATTATAGCAGTAAATCTTTACAGGTTACAAAAGATTGCTCTGGTTCTTTAAACGTCCAGAGAAATCATGTAAGCTACACCCCTGGAGAAGGCTGGCACAGATAAGAAATGGTTCTTTAACTACCTAAAGAGGAGCAAGAAAGGAGGCTTCATGTTTAGATGAGTGGAGACTCTACATGGATTTATAACATCAGATAAGTATCTACTGGCTCAGCAGGAGGAGTGGAATACAGGAAAAAGGCTAAAAGCTGGAGCTGGAGGACTGGACTTCAAGGATTCAGAGCTACTCTTTGTAGGTAGAAAGAGAGCATCAGAAAACCAGCACAGACAGCAAAGCCTCCTGGAATAGAATTTTAACAACTGATTTAGAAACAAAGTCTGATTTTGATTGTTAGTTCTACTAATTTAGACCAAATTGTCCTTATCTTGAAGATAGGGAGAAACCAGAAGCCATATTGACACTTTGGTGTTCAGGGGGAGGAGAAAAGGAGAACATGACTAATGGGTAAGACTAGAGAAATGAAAATGTGCATAGAGGAAGCAAAAGCAGAACAAGTGTATAAATGCAAAGTTATACCCCAAGCTCAATTCTGAGACAGTGAGAGAGCTATTGTAAACAAAGTCAAGTAGCAAGATTTTTTAAAATAACATTGACAGCTTTGCAGGTTCATAAGTGAAGAAGGGAGGGCAGGTGGGCAGAGGTGAAAGGCCCTGCAGCTGAGCCATTCTCAAAGCTGCCACAATATAGGAGTTGTTACAGTGCGTGTACACATGGCTGATGGGAAACTTGAGCGAGATGCAAAATGGGCTCAGCAACACTGGGTTTCAAATATATCCAGTGAAATACCTATATTTCAAGGCTTTCTGGCGCTCCTTCCTCCCCCTGAAAAAGGAATCCTTGTATGGTCGGGGCAATACATGCCTAAGAGTGTCTCCATCCACCTTACTGTTGACTGAATGCCAAGTAAAATTTAAATAAAATTTGGCTAGAGGTTAGTGTTTAAGTAGAATCAGCGTCTTCCAGTAGAAATACTGGATATAGAAAGTAATTCTGAATACCAGACATGCAAGATTTATTTTTTGCTAATATGTAGAGGATGCCATTGTTTGAAGCAAAAGAAAAATTTCTTCAGCCCTAGGTTTGTAGGGAGATTGCATGCCAGAGACTGTCAGCCAGTAGAGCTTGTATTAAACATTAAATTTCTGTCCAAAGCCTGCTGTTTAGGAAGGAAGACATTCAGTCTGTAATGCTGCTGTCCTTGTCACTTGCAGTCGATCACATGCAGGTTTGGAAGACATAATTTCTTGCATATTTTGAGCTCTTAATGATCTGATAGGGAATTTACTAAAATGCAGGCTCCTTTTTATTTCTATATACAACTGACATGTCCCTGGCAATGCTTCAAGGCATTAAAATCAGTGTCACAGCTCTTTTCCCTCAGTCCACCACGATCTTTGTCTCCTGGGGAAACTCCCAAAAATGTTTGTATATTATTGAGGATGCTGCTGGCATGAATGGAACATTCGTGAAAGAAGCACATGTTCACATGCAGTAGGAAGGGTTATAGCAAACAGTTCAGGAAATGCACAAGGCATTTTCACTAGGGATCACTAAAGAGCAGTTACAAAGGAGTGTGGAAAGAAATCTGTATTGGTATCCACAGCCTGGTCCAAGGCCTTGTTGAAGCAGATAGGAAAATCCAAGTGGCTTCAAATAAGGCCCTTACTCTAAAAAAGAGCAATAAGTTAGGAAATTAAAGGAAAAAAATTCAAAAGCCAATGAGAAAGAAGAGATAAATAACTTTTACCCAAAACAAGCCATATGTTTCACCTCAAATCCAATTTCTGCTTCCATGAGAATGAAGACAAAGAAAATATGGCTATTAGCCTGTTCTTTGGGCCAAACAGCAGAGACCCCACAGGCAATGGGCCCTGAGGCACATGAGCCTCACACACTTCCCGTGTCATAAATGGGCCATGGCAGGAACATACTCATAAATATATTGGAAAGAGTAATATTAGTCTAAATGGTTTGATTCAAGCAGAGGCAATAAAACTCAAAACATATTTTCAGCTTGCCTCCAATGCTTGTTTCCTTATTTTTGCTTTTTAAAAAGTATATTCATATATTAAAGGAAGCTCTTAATTCCATTTTCTTTCTCAAAATGAGCAATGTGTTTGGGGATGGATGAACAGTGTGGGTTTGCTGCCTTGAGCCGTTGGAGTTACAGTCTCTGTGGAGCTTTTAAAAGTTTCTGAGGAAGCAAAGCCAAGGGAATTTTCCAAGCAGAGATGGCAGAACTGTGTAGAGCTGTGGGTTGCTGACAGAGATTGCTCAGGCTCAGTGCTTTCACAGGAATTGATGAAGGTCACCAAGCCACAAGCAGGGTTCAGTAGAGAGCACCTGAGTGATCTCATCCTTTGGTGTCACCTGGGAACTGAGGGATGAATATAGACTTTAGTCTTTCCTGCAGCTGGCATCAGGCAAGGTTGTCTGTATTTAAATGTACTCAATACCCCTGAAGAAGTTGAGGGCTCTAGAGATCTTTACCTTCCATACCAATCAGTGGCAGGATTTGAGGTGAAATTGGTTTATTCCCACAGAGAGAATGTTTGCATGGCGCTCCCTAAAAAGCCCTATCACCCCATGTTCTGAAAACACGGGCAATAAAGATAGAATTTAACTTTTTTTTTTCCTTTAAGAAAGGTCTGTTTTATCATTGCTTTTAAAACCATCACACAGAAATGGCTTAACCTGAAGTTTTCCATGATACTGCTTCAGAATTATTTTATTTGAAGTTTCAGCTAAAACAGTTCCACTCCCAAGGAAAATTGAAGACATCTTTTTGTCCAAGTGAAAAAAGAAATAAACAACTGTTCCTTTGAAAAACTGTAGCGCCTTTGCTTAGAATAGGAATGTAAAATTTGACAGAAGGACTGCTGTGGTCTCACAGATGGCACTTATACCATCAATGTGAAAAACAAAAATATATATAAATATGGTCAAGTTGTAAAGTTAAAAAAATCACACAGGCTTAATAGAAAATTTGCCAGTGTTTGGCAACTAAATTTTCAAGCAGCTTCAACATGCAAGGAGCCTGCTCCAATCCCCTCCCTGCTCTCATGCGTGCACTGTGCTGCTGCTTTGTGAGCCAAGAACTGAGTGGGGCTTGCTGGCATCAGCTTCTGGAGAACATTGTGGCACTGTATTGCTGCAGGTAGACAGCATCTTCTCTTCTCCCATTTCTTCCCTTGTAAATATCTACCCAGACTGGAAGAGGAGCAGACTCCACAAGTTAAAGAAATACAAATGAGATAGTGTGACTTATTTTATTAAGTGAAGTCTGTGATCATGTAAAACAGTAGCACAAAAAAACCCCCCCAAAAAATGAAAAAAAACCCCAAAAAATCCCCAAACAAACCAAAAAAGAGACAAAAACATAGCTTAACCGTAACTCCTTTAACACCTTTACATCTGGCTTTCTTTAACTTAAGAATGTTTCAGATTTGCAGCTTTACTGTTAAATTTGTGGTTATTTTATTTATTTATTTATTTATTTTTCCTCAGTTTTGGCTGTTACATAGCCCTGAAATGCTGGCAGCTGAAGTTTAGATTGAAACTACAAGCAGTAAAATTTTTGTGTCCATAACAGGTCCCTCCACCCCCATAATGAAAATAAATTATTTATATTTGTTTCAAAAGGGAGACAGGAGTATTCAGGATGTCCCTTGGCCAGCAGTTTAATAGAGAATTTGTCTCTTTCCCCACCCTTTTCTGGGTAAGATGGGTGAAATTTCTTTTGCAAGAACAGCCTCTGGCTGGCCTCCTGGTAGCCTAGTTTGTTTGACTTTGCTCTTGGGTGACTGCCTGCAAGCAAGCAAAGGCATGGAAGCTGAAAGCAAGCAGCAAGCTGATGCAATGGACAGGGCCCTTCGGGATCAACTTTATGAGAGCTAAGCAAAATCAAACAGAATTGAAACAAGCCCTGCCAAACACAGGATTCCCTCATCCCTGCAACTGATTAGAAATGAACCAAAGGCTGGGTGTCCAAAGCAGGATCAGTGACTGGGTGGCAGATGCTGTGCTGGGCACCAGAGGAGAGGCTGGGCATGGAGGGCAAACACGCAGCTGAGGGTTGCTTGAGCAAAGGGCAAACCCACACTTAATTCACAGAGCTCAAAACAGTACAACGGGGAATAACTTGCATTTGATGCTCAAGAAAACATTCTTCCCAGGAAACCCTCTTCTTTTCCAAAGCATCTTTGATAAAATAGCAACCTTTTTAAAAGCATTTGCACTAATCACCCACTATCTTGCTATTTTGGGGCTTATTAAGTTAAGAGTGTTAACACGCCACCTTTCCATGCTGAAAGCACATGAGAAGGTTTGAAGACTTGAGACTGATGATGTTGGATCCCAAACAGTGCCATCCTCTTCCTTCCTTGTAGGATACACAGACAGGTGAAAGCCAATTCTCTCAGGACAACCTGTATGATGTCCAGAGGCAAACAACCCCGTACATACAAGCACAAGCTTTCTTAGGACCAGTTACACCTCTTCTGCAATAGCAACCTTGGATGAGACCACAAGCCTAATCTCTAAAGCTCTTAAAAGGGCATTTAGCCCCAAGGTTTTAGCTCACACAGTGGAGATACTGAAGCCACACATGTTCCCTTCTGTCTGTGGGTCCTTTGTGCCCAAGAAACATCCATCATTCCTCTGTGGAAAGCACATGCCATAGTAAACTCTGCCTCTGCCTGGTCTCATGCACTTCCACTGCAGGCAGCCCTAACATTTGCAGTCTGTGGCCTGCAAATATCCTCCCAAAAACATAAGTAGTCCTATTTGATGCAGGGAACAGAGACATTTCTTTGAGTTTGAAACTGCTTGAGCCACAAACTCCACACCACAAGGCAAAATAACAAGAGAATCCCTCAACAGCTGTGATGGACAGCAGTTCCTCTCTCAGCTTCTGTCCCTGTAGACCATTAACAAAGCCCATTCCAAACTCAAACATTTTCACCTTCAGCTTATTTAAATTTATTTCTTCAGATGGAGTTGTTTTTCACTTTCCAGAGGAAATTCCTGGTTGCCTGAAGACCCTCTGTATAATACTCACTGTGAGCTGCATTCCACACGTCTCACTAGAATTTGAACTTCTTTGTTTTGCCCTTGAAAGCCTGTTCTGAGTTCCAGAAAGGAAGGGGAAATGATTGGGGCATTTGTGTCTTGCAGAAGCTGAGACAAGACATGCTTATTTTTAATACAGGAAAGGGATTCTTTTGACAATATCCATTCATTCTACCAATGACTGGGTTAAAAAAAATCTTTATTACCCCTCCAGTGGCTGCTGCACAAATTATTTTTGCAGGTGTACATGAGTCTGGTTCAAATTGCTACAGCACTACAATTGTTGACAGAGTTGCTCTCATTTTGGGATGTCCCTTTCCACCATAAGGGGATGGATTCATCATTTTCTCCTGAGTTATCCACAAACCTCTTTTCTTAGATTGTGTGCTTGTCACACCTGAGTGTACAGTGTTCTGGCTTGTGGTCTACAAGAAAGAGGAAGCAGGTGCAGGAGATAGCCTACTAAAAATGGAATTAAGCTTTTATTTAGTAATAGATTTAAGTCATCCATCAGGAGGGAAAAAGAGGTATTTCAGCCAGCATTGAGTCAGAGAAAGGTATCAGGATAAAATGTGTCACAAGAGAATGTCAGGTGGAATGTGTGGAGAAAGTTTAAATAACTGAGAGGAATAAAGTTCTTTTAAAAATTTCAAATTGAAAAGATGCAAGAAATTGCTACCTTTGAAAGAAGCATTAGATCTTCACAGATTGGATTGTATGATGCTTTCTGTAGGTAACTACATGTTATGACCTAACATTTTTCTTGGTCTGAAATTTGACATTGAGCTGCCCTTCACTGACATTCATTACAAGTCCAAATCAGGAAGCTCTTCTCCTTCTGGATGATGCTGTGGCAATTCTCCTCAAAGAGTCACAGTGGCCCTTCCATTCCACATCTCTGGAAAGCTGTGAATATTTATTTCCAGTCTCTTGTCACTCCACCAGCCAGCCAGACTGCACCTACTTCTACTTATAAGGGTTTTTCTATACCCATCCAAACAATTAAGCCCTTAAGACAGACCAGTATTGTGTAGCAACCTCAGCACCTCAAAAAGCATTTCTCCAAACAAACAAAAAAATTGACTGGCAGAAAAGAGAAATAGACTATTTCTAAAAATACCTCAATTTCAGAAAAAAAATAATAATTGAGAAGCACAAGTATTAGCTCTAGAAACACAACTGAAATAGTTGTTTTTATTGCCATTATAAGCACCAAACTCAGCTTTGTGGCCAGTCTCCATATAAAATTAACATTCAAGCTATACTGGTTAAGTACACAGAGACACTTCAAATAATCTTGATATAAATGTCTATTGCTATTATTTAGTGTGCTAAATAAAGTGAAGAGTTTTCAAGGGCTTTCTGTAGGAGCCTGCAGACACAGGACAAACCTCACTCAGAGTACTAAAGGGAAACCATTTCAGCCAATCAAATATATTTACATGTGTGTTTATATATTGGCATGACTTTTGAGATACTAAAATTAGATTTAGATCTTTGCCTCCAACTTCCAAGTGAAATTGATTCACTTGTTTCTAGTATGGTACAACATGATCTAAAATACACAAAGACAAACATTCTAGTCTTAGTCCTGGACTCCAAAGGAAGTGGCAATTCAGAAATCACACTGGCCAGCTGTCCTCTTACACCACCAATTTCAGCTAAATTCAACTTCATCTGGCAGAACGATCAGGAAGGCTCCTTTTTACTCAAATCTATGAGTAAAAGCATGTAATCACAAAATGATATCTGGCTTACTGTCATGTAGGGAAGTAAAAAACTCAGTAACATCATGATACACAGAAGAGTGGATTTTGTTTTAGTTTTACAATTTGGAGTGTCTTGTTTTCTTAATGAGCACTGAAAACCAGAAGTACAGCACAAGTCTTTCAAAAAGGAGTAGAGGTGGAGGAGCTACTGCATGAGCACAGCAACACAGGATCATCTTGCTTCAAAAACATTTTACTGTTTTGAAACAGTACACAAAGTCATAAAAAATAGCAATAGTCTTTGCCAAAAAAGCATCCAGAGGAGAAGAGGCAAGGAAAGAACAGAGAAGGAACAGTGGAAATAAATCTTTCCAAACAAAGTGACAAGTCCAAAAATAATGAGAGCTAAAGTTCAAAGAAGAATTCCAAACCAAAGTAGAAAGAGAGAACAGCTCTACACAGGCCGTGGGGGCACTGGGGGTGCCTGTATGCTGGGGGGTACCCAGCAAACACTTTGTGCTGCCTCTCAGCTACCATTGAGGGTTCAAATCAGGACATCACCACTTGACAGACATTTTTCAGAAATTCTTGTTTATGTGTCCTGCTACGATGTCTGACCCTCAAAGTTTTCCAATCCCATCACTCACTTTAACCATTAAGATTGTTTCCCCCCTACACACTCAATTGAATTTCCAATTTTTTTTAAGTTGCTGTGATGGCAACTTCAGCTTACATTTTGACACCTTCCAAATTAGTGACAACTGGGTGGTCTGGCTGATATGTTGTATTTTCCTTTCCTTAGCCACACTTCCCAATGGCTTCCTTCTCACCTTTTATTCTCCTAACAATCAGGAGAGGAGGAAACACAAAACAGCACAAACTCAACACACAACACGCAGAGGATGTGGTTAAAGGCAGAGCTTTAACTATAGCTTCTGAGGCAGACCACAGGGTCACAGGCAGGGGATTAACTCCTTAGGAAGACACAGCATTCCTTTGTTTTTCAACAGAATAAATACAACACAGCTGAGCTTAATAGAAGTGTGTTCACTACCGGATATATTACACACACAGCAAACTCATTTAGCAGCATGATCTGTGTTCAGAGCTTACAGCTCTCTTCAGAGACAGAAAAAATAAAAGGGTGCTGAATCATGGTGCATAATTTTGGGTGCCTCTCAGTTCAAACACCAGATATTTCCTTTGTGGAGCTCAAAGACAAGAAGTAGCTTTCACACATACCAGGCTTGGCTACGTTAGTTGTCAAGGACAACCCATCCTTCCCCACCCACTGCAGCCAAAATCTCTTTTTGCTCACTACTTGTGGATTTTTCATCTTTTCTTGTCCTTCATATTGTGTACTTTGCCCTTTCTTTCAACAGAAGGTATAGAGACATAAAACAGGCATAAGATGAACATATACAATAAAGTTTTTATAATAAGATATGTTAGTAAATAAATAAGAATCAGCCTAAGAGAGCATTCGGACTAATAAATGCAAGTCCCCCTTAGGAGTCATACAGCAGATCTAAGTTAGCAATAAAACAGCAGCAGACAAAACTTGCCTACCAGGCTTTCAGGCATCTAGGACAGACCAGATTTTCTTCTGCTTCCTTACAGAACCACTTCCTTTTGCTACAACAGACCATTGACACAGCTTCGTAGAAAGAAAAGACATTCTTTCTTTTCTTTATTTTCTTCCTGAAAGAAGCACTGCCCCTTCCTCAAAAGTATTACCAGTCCTTCTCTGACAAAAGGCTACAAGGTGGCCTAAGCTGAAGGTACATATAGGAGCAATGAACCACAGGCACTGGAGATAACATTGAGCCATGGATATTGCCAGGTTCAGCTTTGATTTAGAAGGAATGAAGGAGGAAGTAGGGAGCTTTTGGGGCTTGAAAAGAAAATGGAGGCTCTAGAAAATGAGGCTGTGCTAAAAGATTTTTTTTTCTCTAGGCTCTTCTCTTTTGCTCTCAAGTCTGGTTTCCTATTGAGTAAATATGTTGTATGTGCATGTTCTTGTCTGTGCAATTGCTCAGGGACAGAACAGCTCGTCTGGTCCACCACAGCATAAGTTTAAAGGAGTGCAGAGGGTAAACTGGGTTTCTAAATCTGATCCTAGGTTCTTCACCATGGCTTGAAAAGGTTAAATCTCCAAGAGCCTCAGGCTAGATCCTGGCACAGCTGATGGAACAGCTATCTTAGTTGCAGGGGTGAGATAGCTCAAATGCTTGAAAATCCAGGCATGAAATGCAATTTATTCAGGCCAGAACTTTTTCTTTTCTGTAAAAGTATCCCATACCAAAGTGTACTTTTAAAGCAATCCTCTATATATATGCTTGTTCTCACAATGAAACAAGAGACTAAGTGATCTGAGTTTCTAAATCAGCTGTAGAGGGGCAACAGAAGTGTCTTTATTTCTGCTTTGTAGTGGCAGAAGAAAGAGCCATATGTTAGTTGACTTTTTTGTATTGATTGCTCACAGTCCTTGTTATAAAGGCTGGCAGATTTATTATTGCATCTCCTCAAAATAACAATGCTCTGTATAAGAGGGAAGAAAGAAAGACTTCTGACTTGAGAATTATTTGCATTAAAGCAGTGCCCAGAGGCACTGACAAAATCCAGGACTCTTATGCTGGATGAGGTAGGAATGCAGGTTAAGAGACAGCTCTGTTGTAATGTTAATATTTGCTTATGCTATAATGAGTCAAGAGTCACCAGGGGGATTTTGTGTGAGGGGCTGAAGTGTAGGTAGACTATGTGATGCTCCTGAGGTAATGTGAGAGTTTTGACTCAGAATCAGGAGATTAACATGCCCCTCTTCAGGACAACTTTGTGCTGCACCAAAAGACCATTCTTTTTTTCCTTTTAAAGGGCTCTAGTTGTGCCCAACCACTGTCTCAGCTCTCTAAAGCTGGTAGCTGCAAGTAATTCAATAACACAAATGTTCTGACAAAGTAATTTTTAGCCTGTTAATTATTCCCAAACACATTCTTTCCCCTTCAAGTGGAACTAGATGACATCAAAGCCGTTTGAGGGATGGAGGAACACTTGAAGTATTAGCAAGAACAATGGAGCAGACTACCCATTTTATTCCAATTAATTTAAAGGGGAGAAGGCTGGAGATTGTCCAAGTTTCACCTTGAGCACTGATAACAGAAAAAGACAAGACATTGTGGGAGTCCCAAACTACCCATCTCTGCTAGGTTATACTAATATCTTAGAAAGGGAATGCAGGGCTAAAAACATTGCTTGGAGATTGCAGAGAGCTCTCAAACTCAATGGGATACAAAATAAATGATCTACCACACCTACACAGTCTGGTGTAAAATCAGAAATATTGAAATTAGAGAGAGAAATGTGCAAAGAAGAGTCTCGCTTGGAAATGAAGGCTGTATTACCTGAATATATTATTACAATACACAGAAGGCAATAGGGGAATGATGGGATACAGAAACAGTTTCTACAGCATCCAGCTGGGATGGATATTCCGTTCCAGTGATAGATTTGTCTCTTTGTTTTTGACCTCCCTAAGAAAGACCTAAGAAAACTTGTGGACTGATAAAATCCTTCTGGACTAACTTTGCTAGAATAAGTGCCGAGTGAGGGTTGAAAATGTCTTAATTTCAGCCACATTAACTTTCTAATCCTGGATTGAGCCACGCTTTAATTACAGGGCAAAATCCTGTAACGGGAGTTCAGGCGTGATCACTTAGCAGAGAGCAGTATGGACAAATGTGTCGCTCCCTTCCCCTTCCCCTTTCTGTCAGTGCTAATTTGGTGGAAGGAGCATGGGAACACTCTCTGGAGAAGCAGGGATTTCTCTCCTTTCCTGTGTAGCTCTGATATAGGCATACAGGTAACACCTGCCTGAATCATATAAGACCTGAATATAAATCTAATGAAGTCATCACTGGAGCCAGGGCAGGGAAAATAAAGCACTAGGGAGAAGTGGTAGAAAGAACTTTGGAGGAAGTGAGATATGATGGATTGTGCTTTTATCTGTGGTAAGGAATTTGCAGTGTCACATGGAGAAGTAGACAATCATTATTAGAAAAACAATTATGGTTTTTTGACACCCCCACAAGATGCAAAAGAAATTATTTTTGGTATGATTTGGTGGATGATCTGCTCTCTGCTCCAACAAATCAGAGACCCAGAGCACCAGGTCTTGTTGAGAAGCTTCTGCATGTCTGCTTACAAATAACAAACATGCTCTGGCCCAGTGGTCAAAGACTTGTATATAAAATCCTGGTGTACAGCTCATTTACCTACCAAGGACAACAATGTGGAGATCCCTGTGTTAAAGAGACAGAATGTTAATCTGTAGTGCAAGGCATACAAATCCTCCCCAAATGCAGTCACTGCTGTGTTACTTGGGCTCCCAAGGGTAGCAAAGTCCCATATCAGAACCTTTAATCTGGTCTGAGCCTTGGGGCATGAGTGACTTCAGGCTGTTCCTGTGCTCTGCCTAAATAAGGCTATGTCAGGCATTGCCAGTGCTGGCTGTATGCTCAGAAGCATAGAGCAGAATATTATTGCTAGGAAACTGTACTTTGCAGAGTTAGGCTTCTGAATTTAAAGGGGCTAGAACTGAGCTGGAGAGTGGAGCCATTTGTATTATCCTTGTAAACAAACTACTCAGTTTTTATGGAGCATTTTTTTAATAGGGGAGATCTATAAATAGTTTTTTTTCTTAATGTTATTCACAAGAAACATGCGTGGACAATATTACAACTTCATACATCAACAACATTGAAATGAAAATAAAGCTGTGTCTGAAGTAAAGTTGAAATGACTAAAGGCATTTTGATTCTATTTGAGTTCACAATGGCAAGAAAATGTCAACAGCACAATAGTTGAATTTCATAGTCTAGTGGCATCATTTTACACTAATTTCTGAATTTTTGGTTACTGGCTCAACTGTCATAGTAATGTGACCAAAATCAGAGCTCTCCTGCTTTTTGAGCTTCAGGAGATGCTATTTAGACTCCAAACTCTTCAGCTGCTGCTTCAATAAGGATGGTCTTTTAAAATGAATTTGTTTTCCTTAATGAACAATTTAAAATTTCTTTCCAATAAATAAAGCAGTCTCAAAGTAATCAGGACATGTATTAAATGTACTCTAATACCATATAACAAGACCAGATGGGATCTTCTAAACATAAGTACCTGGGAACAGGGGGCAAGTGCCTATGGATATTAAGACTGCTGCAGAATCTCACTGCAATTTGTTAAACAGAACCTCACTTGAATTGTTCAGCAATGATAAAAAAATCAGGGTATTTCGTAATTGTTATTTCATTCCATTCTTCTTGTAGGTTGTCATTGCAAGGGAGGTCAAATTCAAGCCAGCTGTAGGACCTAAACCATGAGTTTAGTCACTTCAGCTGGAAAACTAGGTATAAGGCCTGTATCTATTATAAAAATCTATCATTAAAAAAAGAAATTTTTTTGAGCTTTTTATAACCCTGAATGAATTTAACTATTTGAGACCTACTTCCAAAAGAAACTGGAACTAAGAGAATGGCAACAAACCAAGTCATACTCTTATAGGACTGTCCCAACTAACATGGAGTAAATAATACAGCTCTACAGAAAACAGAACTTAAAGGTCTGGAGTTTTAGTAGGGTACAGACTGGGAACATGAATTGGAAGCAGGACTAAATTCAGGAAATAAAATAAAAGAGTAACTCTATTTGCTCTTGCCAAACCTGGTGTAAACCTGGAGTTATTCCATGAAAGCTGTGGAGTCAAAGAGCCTTTATGACTTTCACTTGGATCTTCGGAATGATGCATCTCAGCGCTACCTCCTTGCATACCAGAGCAGGTCTCTGACACTCACACAAGTTAGGAGGGTTCAGACTAGGAATACCCTGTCAAACAAAGTGGAAGGAGTGGTCTTGACTGCTTTTCATCTTGAAGTTCTAAAAGCTGCATGCCCATCCCAGCCAAAAAGGAGACAGGAAAGGACCATGCCTCTAGGGGACAAGTACCTGATTTTGGATGATGCACAAAGGAGCTTTTAGGTATGAACACAGGATGGTTGGAAGTAAATCTGAGCAAACGGAGGACAGAGGTGGAGCCACTGCAGTGCCCCGAATTGGTGACATGATTTCTGGCAGTAGGGAATAAAAACAAAAAGGAATTTCTGGGAAATGGTTTTCAGTTACTGTCTCTGGATCCTGATGGGATTTGTTTCACCTGAACCTATTTCTGAAATTAGTTTGTATCTCTGCACGTCTGTCCATGTCTGAGAGGATGCTCTGCAATAGACCTGCAAGAGGGTTAATCTCCTCTTGTTCTGGTACGGTTTTCTCATCCAAAAGTTCCTTTTTTTCTTGGAGTTAGAAAAGAATAATATTATCTTGCACCTTCTTTCTTCCCAGGTGATAGGATTATGTTCCACTAGGCACTCTCCTGCAGAGGCCCACCAGAATATTGTTTCTTCAAGAACAAATTATTTAGAAAGATCAAAATATCCAGGAGGAATTATCTTGGCTGCCCTTTAAAAATCTTTCTTCCTCATCTTCTCCCTTTCTTATTTTTTCTCATTCCTCTCGTGTAAAATGAAGCTCTTTTTTTTGGCAGAAACTGTGGCAGATCCAAAATGTGTGAGCTGAGAACAGGATATTGGATCCTTGGCAGGAGAGAGATGGAACCTAGTGCCCATGTCCGTGTCTCTCTACCATGTTGAGCAGGGAAGTGAGCACTATGGAGCCTGAAATCAGGCACACTGTTGTTGCTGTTAGATTTTATTGTTGTTGTTACAATTGTCTCAGGGAAGCAGAGCTGTATAGAGGATGTGGAACAGAAAATGCTGCAGATGGAAGGAAATTAAAAAAAATATTTTGCGGATTAATTTGAAGACTAGGAATGGTCCACTAGGCAGGGTATCAAACCACAGTGAGCTGGAGAGCTTAAGGCAATTTGCTGAAGTATAGTTTATAGTTCCTGTGGCTTTTCCAAGTTGAGGTTTTGCCCAAAAGATAAGAACTTTCTTAATACATCTGCAGGTAAATTGAGGACATCTCAGAATTGTGAAAAGAGGGAAGCAGGAAGCAGCATAAAATTGTAATATGCTGGATTTCAGGCATGACCCTGGAACTTGTTGTGAATTAAGCATCCAGTTCACCCAGACTAGCTGGTGTTCCGTGCCTGAGAAGATTTGAGTCTGAGAATCTACTAGAAAACAAGTTTCCTCCAGCACAGCTGGTCTCTGGCATGTTGTTCAGGATGAGATAGAGACTTCAGATATACTCAGGGTGGCTCACTGTAGGAATAGGTGGATATAATGACTTCCAGATCCGGATATGGAAATGCTGGAAATAGATTGTCCCCACCAAGGAATCTGACCCAAGGGGGGCTGGAACAGCAAGTTGTTTGTTTAACCATGTTGCTGTAACACACCAGAAGGTCACTGCCTGTTGGTTGTAAGTGGATAGCATGGGATCCTAGCTGCCCTCTCTGCTTTATATTGCTAATAGATTGGAAAGGGGACTCCCTGTCTACTGAGGTGGTTTTTCTCTGAATGATGACAAACTTTTTTTTGAGTACTATCTTTTTGTCCTGGGACAAAGTTTATTTTGTCAGATTTTTATTCTGATGGATGCAGTGTATCAGAATGTAACAGGTGAAGAATGAGCAGCTTCATAGTTCTGTCACTGTTTGGCAAGGCAACCATTTGTTGGTTTTTTGATCTCTCTTGACCTCAGCTTCATTGTTTGTAAAATGACAATAATGATATCAGCTGCTTTTATAAAAAGCTGGAAGATAAGGTGTGATAAGAACTATCTGATGATAATCCTTCAATCAATATTATGAATTACCCCCCTGCTTAATTCACTTTTATGCTATCTTAAACCTTGTCACTGATTTCTCTCTTGGTTTACTGGGGCTGTGTACGAAGGAAATGTGTTGGAATTAAGTCAAACCACATGTCTTCATTCTGTCTTATCAAAGTGAAATCACTTCGTAAGACATTTTAAGTTCAGCAAGGCCTGTTTGGTTTTGAGCTCCTGTAATTAAGGCAAACAGGGTAGAATGTGGAGGAGGGGGAGGGTCTCCTTTCTCTGTGCTGTGACTCAGCACAGTGGTGGGTCGAGGAATCCCACCCTCAATTCATCCTGTGTCTCCTCCTGCCAGACACTAGTGCAGAATTTCCAGTGGTTAACTCGGAGAGGAATCTTTTCCTTCTCAGCTTTGTGTCATGTGCCATCACTGGAAATTTCCAGAAAATATCATTAGAATTAATTTAATTTAAATTAGATTTCACTACCTGGATTTGGCTTTTCAAGGCAAAAACTGTTCCTCAGCAGTACAGTTTTTGAAGGCCCAGCTTTGTTCCCCACTGCTTACATAATGGACCTATCCTGAATTAAATCCAGCTGAAAGTCTGCCTTTGAACGACTTGAGGCACATCAGCATTCAGAGAGTCTCAAGGTACAGAGATTTGGCAGCATCTGTGCATGCCTTCACACTCCAGTGTTGTCCCTTGAAGGGGGAAGGCCTGCCAGTTATTGAGTGTTATTCTACAATTAACCCTGTTGGGAGAAATGTCCGTGCCATCGCGGATTGTAACTGTAAAGGTTGTAACAAATCATCACAATGCAATCAACCCTAGCCGTGCTGAAAACCTTTCCTTTTCTCTCTGGGGTATTTAAAATGTCATTTGTTATGCACATTTTTTCCTTTATATGTTTTATTATTAATAATAATGCAATAATGATGAAAATATCTTCGAAGAAGCCTCAGGAAAGGAATTTTATAAACATTACCGTGGAATAAAATAAGCGCATTCCATTTTATCAGGACATTTTCCATTATAAATGGCCAGCTTTCTCATCACTCTGCCAACAGCTATGCCTGCCATCTGTTCACTGATGTCATACTATAAAGTTCACTCACAAAACTGCTCGTTGGGAAGTTGAGGGTTGTGCTAGAGAAGTTTTGTTTATGAATAAATATGCTGGCATCTCTTGAGTTTTTGGGGTTGTTTTAAGGAATGAATTTGATTTGCTTTAGAGTTCAGATTACTGTCTTCACTTTACAAAGATAATGTTTTCTGAAATTATTGTAGATTTTGGCTCTTCATATTTTGGAGGAATAGCATTGATGGAATAACTGTTGGACATCTTGAGAGAGTGAATCCAGGAACTAGGTTTTAATAAAATGCTGTACATTTGTCTTCTGGAAAATAGACTCAGTCCAGCATGCTAAATTTGGCATCTTAAATTACTAATTTATGCCTAAGAAAATACAGGTCAAATCTGGTTAGGAAGTGAAAGGGGAGGGGAGAGAGTTGTATCAGTGAAAAAAGATAATTTTATTTGAAAGAATGAGAGAGAGAAAAGAAAGAAGAGAAAGAAAGTCAAGAAAGTAAGCAAACAGATATCTCTCCCCGCCTCTCCCCCCGCCATCACCCATCTTCAATTTTTAGAAAAACCCACAGAAATTCCAGGTGGGAAATGAAAATGTTATGGTTTCAACACTTCCTCTCTCCCAGGAAAAAGACAATTGTACTTGGAAATGGCAACAAAAACATAATGGAAACTTGATGTCAGGGTAATGTTCTGGCCAAGCTCAGCCTTGGCCAGAGCACACTTTCCATCATGTATCATCACCAGTGTCCGGTCTCTCTGAACTCAGAGGAGCCCACACCTTTCCTTCACCACCGCAGTCACAGCAGCGCCAGGGAGTGCTAAGTTCATCTCCCCTGTTGCCCCAGCCCTGCTGCTCCGCTGCTCCCCAAGTGCTTCCCAAGAACCTGCTCCGGCTGCCTGGTGTGTGGAGACTGCACGATCTGTAAACCAGGCAGGCTGGACTGGTAGGAGTTAGAATGTATTCTGAGTCAGGAGTGGTGAGGACACGAATGCAGCCAGAGGACAAACTCCTGGGCTTTGAGACAGTGTCAGGTTTTGGGTGGCAGAGTAGGAGCAGGTGTCCAGGGTGGGGGTCAGGGTAGGAAGATGTGGATATCAAAATCATACTGGCTGGTGTGGGGAGCTTTTGTCATTCCCACATGAGGTGAAAGCAGTCTGACTCCTGACCCACTCTCTGTGTGTCTGAAAAGAGGGTCTCCCATGGGATTTCCTTGCTAGGGAAGACATGCTGACATGGCTCAATGAGGTGTGGACTCCAGGTACGCACCATGGAGCTTTAGAAGAAATATTATCCAAGGAAGGCAAGTGTTGACAGCTGTTCTTTGGTGCAGACCATAAAACACTGGGCACAGACAGAAGCTCCTTCTGAGTTTCTCCCCCTAGACTTTCAGATCATCCATGGTACCTCAGCCTTGGTGCTGTGGACTTCAGTAGGATCCTATAGCCAGTTTCTGTTTCACCATCAGACTTGCAGACTGTTTCTTTACACACAGAACACTGATGTTAGCAGAGGAATAAAATAGGAGTTTGGGAAGAAAAAGAACATTGGAGACTATTTCTTAAGAGAAGAGAGGGAACTTTGCTTACTTTTCTTTTTTTTTTTTTTTCAGGAAAACAAGGGTCAAGAAAGTTTCCTTGGCTATGCTGAGGTTGGAGAAAGTAAGATGCCAGAAGGGTAAGAGCTGAAGTAAAAATGTTTCATACCAGAAGGCAAAAAGATAAATGTGGCCAGGAATAAACTAAAACTGGAAAGGAGAGAATTTCTGACCATTTGAGGAGTGAAGTTCTGGCCTCCCCAGAAGAGGAGTAGGGATGAAGAATCCAACTTGCCCTCTGGTGGAGCTTTTCCCTGTATGAGAAGAGGACAACATGCTTATTGGAAGAAGACATGTGGTCCCAGGAGGACTGAAAGGGATATGACGTGCCCATGTTTTCTGTTCTTCTCCCCACAAAGCCAAAGTATTTGGCCCTGGTTTCTGAAGCATCTCCCTGCTGAATCCAACATCGTTGCCTATCTAATTTGGAACACCACATTTGTAATTAAGTCTCGGGTAAGATCTTTATTCAGTAAGTGGCCCTAAAAAGCTTTTTTTTTTTGTCCTTGGCCAAATCCCAGATCACTGAAGAAAGCAGTGCAGAATCTAAAAATTAGTCAATTTAATAGAAAATGGGAAATGTTCCTGTCTCAAGTGCCCATCTGTGTCTCTTTATATATCCTAGTCTATATATAGGTGCTCTGAGGGCTTGCTACAGATAACTGGAAAAAGGAAGGTGAAAAGAAAGAAGCCACTTAATTTCCTCTTGCCCTTCCTCCAGCCTTCACAGTGTTTGCAACCCCCACCCCATCAGTGCCAGTTTAACCCCTTGAAGGCTCTGCATAGTGAAGCCACAAACCTGGGAGGATTGGAGGAAATCCCACCTGCAAAGTCAAGTGGCAAGGAAATGCTTTTCTTTTTTAATCGCTGTGGTTAATCCTGCCTTTTCTAAACACTGTCGGAGGCTGGAGTTCATAATTTATTTTCTTAAATTACCATAAATTGGAATTTATGGGCCAGGTGATTCTCTTTGAAAAGGGTCCTTGTGCACTGGAGATGGGAGGGTGGGACCAATCTGTCAGCAGGGAGCTTTTGGACTTCTCCAAAAGCAATTCTTTGTTTTTCTCTCTTCGCATCAATGTTCCCCCATAGAAAAATAAATAAATAAGCATTCAACCTTCTTTTAACAGCTGCCCACAAAGGTTCTTTTCTTAACTCTTTTCCCCCCTGTTTTTATTGGTCCTTCTGATTTCTTGGCACAGCAGAGGAATAAGAGCGCTCTAGAGACAGTAGGATCCTTTTAGAGACACCTTGATTTCAGTGCCTCTTTTTTTTAATGTGAGACATTCTGGGGGCAAGTAGGTGGGCTTTTTTCCCTGAAGGAGGACTTCAGGGAATAGCTCAAGGATGTCTTGGGACTTGCAGTTTACCCCTTTTTACCATGAACCAATTACCTTGTTTATGCTGAGGAGGAGAAGGATATTGTTTTATGTTCCCAACAACACAAATTTCCTTGAGTTAAGTACTCTGAGCTTCTCTACATTGCATGCTGTATGCTTTTTAGTGAGGTTTATGCTAACATGTTTTACCTTGTGCTGCCTAGGGCTATGAAAGGGAATAAATTGCTTTCTGGGTCTCCTATGGATTGGACCAGGCATAATGGGATTAAATTGCACTGAGAAAGATTCAGGTTAGACATCAGGAAACACTTTTTCACAGTCAGAACAGTTAAATGCTGGAATACATTGCCTAGGGAAGGGGTGGAATCTATGTTAATAGAAATTTTTAAGAAGAAGTTAGAAAAATATTTGGCAGAAATATTTTAATATAGCTGAATTCTGCCTTAGGACAGGGGATTGGACTCAACTGGTGTTCCTTAGCCCTTGCTTCTCTTCTACCAATTCATCCAAGGATGACTTCACCTTTCTGATCCGGGAGGAACTACAGTTCACCTAGTGTAATGTTTCTACATTAGATTGCACTTCCAGCCCATTTCAAACATTGAACCGTGTTACTGTCGTCATCCCTGCCCCCTCGGGCCCCCACCTCCACTTCCTTGCTTGCTCCCACATGTGGAAATGAGTGTATATACTGGAAAATTAAGTTGTTCCAAAGTTTCCTGGCTACTGCCTGATGCCTACCAGACCATGGACCACAGACTGAAGAATGTAGTCACTGTAGTGACCTCCTGAGGTCCATTCCAGTCCTAATTCCTCTGCTCCTAGCAGCACTCATGTGATTCATCACCATGGCTCTATTGACGCATGATAATTTGAGCTTTGGTAATAATTATGCTCCTGAGCCCTGGGAGAGAAAGGACTGCTTATTGGTGAGATGGACAGCCTGGAAACAGGACAAATAACTTCAAAATCATGGCCTTTTGCAACCTGCTGTTAGGAAGTCCATTAGGTCCAGACCTTAAGATATTTGAAATCAGATAGCCTGTCTTCCATGCCTCCAGACAGGTGTGCCATTTCTGCCCATGAACAGCAGAGATTTCTGAAAAATCACATGTCAGCAGAAATTACTTGCAGAGGCATTGACTGAAAATTGAAAAAGCCACAGAAAAATTGGTATACTTGTCTTTTTTGCTTACTTATTCACATATCTAGCCAGGTTCTTTGAGGGTTTTAAGGTGTGATGTATTACTTCGCTTGGTTTGCATGAACATCCAGGAGAATAAAAATCAGTATATTATGTGCCATTCAAATTTTCATAGTTTCTCTATAGAAAGACTTGCCAAATAGTTTTAAGATGTATTTGGCCTTCTTGGGACCTAATTCACACCCACAGAGTAACGAGTCCAGTTTTTCCAGTTTCTGACTCCAGAAGAACCTCAGAAAGACCTTGCCATTTGCTCTAGATCTAGCTGAACAGTGTCATCTGAGATATGCTCAGTTCTGGATATCTGGTTATCTTAAGAGGTGGTACAGCTCACACAGTCCTTTGATAGATACTGATTTTTTTTCTGCCAATCTCCCCATCATCCACCCTTAGGGAATCTGCCATGAGCAAATCAATATTGCCTGAAGCATGGCTTTCCATCCAAAGCCCTGGTGGTTCCAATTCACCTGCCCACACCTGCTCTGCTTTCCCTCTACCTTTGTGTTGTGCCCCTCAGTCACCTGGGTGTAATGGTTTGTGGATGTTCCCTGAGAGACAGAATAATACAGACCTAACTCCTGGAGTTTGAATTGAATATACAAAACCAAACAAGATTCTCATGGACTAGAAATGGTTAGTTCATCTAAGTGACACAGAGAACTGCTTCTTTCCTCCCACTCTGGGTTAGGGACACTTTAGATATAGGCTTGCACTGTCTGGGATTTGTTTGTGAAGTCTGTCTGCTCCTTTCTTCCCACATAAAATCTTCCAACTTTAATGCCACAATTCCTGTCTCAGAGATTTGCACTCCTTCATTGTGTTCAATGCCACTGAACACAATTTCCAGTAATTTCTGGAAGAATCACATGCTTGCTCTTCTTCTAACCCAAATCCAAGGTGACAAGAAGTATAATTCTCCTGCAAGTTCCTAGCAGCTAGAGACCTGCGAGATCTTTGCATCCAGCAACTCATTTCCCCCTTGCCTTTGGGCTGTGTTTTCCCTTCACTCTGCATGGGAAATCTGGAAGTTTCCCAAGGACAGGAGAAATGAGACATTGGTGAATGTCTGCAGGCTAGAGAGTGAGCAGTGTCCGAACAGGGATGCCAGATCACACACTCATGAGAAAGCTGACTGAGCAGCTGATGGAGGCCTGTGGCTTCAGGTCTGAACTAGATTCAGGATTATAATTTTAATAAGCAATTTTTCCTAATGAAGCCAGGTTTCTGGGCAATGCAAAGGCTGATGGAATACCCCATCATTTTTGGCATCCAGGAAAGTGATTTTCTGACCTACATAGAAGAAGGATGATTCTATAGGGCAGGCATTTGGTTGGGACACTTGGGACTCTCTTCAAGATTTGCCACAAATGCAAATCACCTAGGCCAAGACTTTCAAAAACAACTAATGAAGGAGGAAGGAGAGTAGCTCAAAACGGCCACGTCCCCACCCATTTAAAGTGGGATCTGGCTTGCTTTGGGGACAGATGACAGAAAAGGTTGGCAAAGAAGCCCAAGGACAACAAGGTATGAAAAGACTTTCTAAATAAAGGCTTCACGCTTTTGCTGGAGAAGTATGATGGACTGGGATGACAGACAGCTTGAAACCATCTCAGTGGCCTTTAGAGATAGAGGGTCCTTTGACGAACCTCTGGCAAAGTTTATTTTTTAATACTTTTTATCTGATGCTTGTTTTTCCATAACAGCTAAGTAATCACAGTCTGCCAACCCCCTTGCTAGATACCAGGAAATACACATGGTGAAGAAGTCATGACTCATGATATAATCTCTTTCGCAAACTTGAATGCTGTTTGTGAAAGTGACTTTTCTGATGCTGAATACAGTGTTGCACTCACATATCTTAGCATTGACTAAGTACCTCTTCTCTAATGGGTCACCTATTTGTCTTCAGCTTAGAGTGTTTTGAGACCTCTGCTAATCAGTTTCAGTTGCTCAGTTTCTCTAGTAATTGACTCAAGGAGACACCACTCAATCGTGTAAGTCTTGTCTTCTTAGCAAAATGAGGTAAATATTTATGTATGTATTTGAGTGCTTTTAGTCATTAGGATCTGAAAAAAAGTAAGACATCCAATAAGACCTGCAGGAGTGTAAAGTCAGTGCTTCAAAAAGGTCAGACTTGGAGATCCTGTTATGAGTCAGAACCTGTAAGTATGATCTGGGTACTCACATCAGTGGTATGAGCCATGGAAGAAAGGGGGAAGAAGAGTGCTTAACAAGAGGGACCCTTTCTCATCCCTCTGCATTGCCTGTCCTGAAAGTAGTAGTCTGAAGACTGCTGCATGATTTAGAGGTTACCTGCACAGCCCAGTCTCTGACTTCCTTCCCAAGCATGAAGCACAGGGGCAAAATCCACCCTGAATTCACTCTGCAGTGATGCAGGACACAGGGAGTTCTTAGTTCCTCCTCTGAACACAGGTGTGTTTGCATAGGAGGTGCCTTTACACCTGCTGCCTTCTCAACCCTCATTTTGTATGAGATTCCCTGGTGGGTAGGGTATGCTTTGCTGGGAAGAGGCAGGAGTGAGAAAAGCAAGCAACTATCTTCCAGACTTAATTTGCATTACATTGCTGGCCTGAATTCCCAGGGAGTTTTCAGATGTGACTGCAGCAGGGTTTTTGTGGTTGATTTCTTATTTGGTTTTCCCAAATTATTGGGAAACTTGCTTGGTTTTCTTTTTCTTCCCTCTTGAGCACTTTGTCTTATGTGTGTCTGGCTTAGTCCCTCTTCATATTTAAACAAATAACAGATTTACTGGGGAATGGGGTATCATCATGACACACAGCCTTCAGGTCTTCTCTGTCAGCCTGGGACTATCCCTGTTATCTCTTGTGAAAGGGAAAGAGTTCCTCAGGTCATGACCTATCTTTGTCCCCATCAGCACTGCACCTGCATTGAGCTCTGTATGCTGATCAGCTCTGAACCATGAGAAATACCTCAGGGCCACATAGTCAGGTGCTGTGAGCAGATACAACCCCAGTGGTTTCCTGATCAGAAGACAAATGAGTGAGTCCTCAAGCCCATGTGTCTGCTTATAGCTTCTGTAAGTAAGCAACTGGTTAAATCCTCTGGAGCGTGCCAATATCTATGTGGAACTATTCTGCTAAAGGAGGGGAGGGCTGGGAGGGGAAGGCACTCTCTAAATCTTTGGGGAAAGAGAATATGTTGTAAATAAAGCTACATGCCATTAATTAACTTAGCATAATCACCCTGTAATTACACCGATAATCATTTATCTTGGGCTCAGACCAAAAACCCTAATGGGGAAAATCCATCATATCCAATTTTTGTCCAGATGCTTAATTCCTCTACTAAACTAATCCTAACAGTTCTGTCAGCCTCATTATGGTGCCATTAGAGATAGAAACTAGAAAGTGTTCTGGGCATCTGCCTCCCTTCCATGCTTGTCCTAAACCATGGGGGAAGAGGGTAGAGAGGAGCTGGGAAACGTGAGCTGCCATATTTCTAATGGACATCATTAATAGTTGTGCAAAAAATTGTTGCCAATGTTTTGAAAGGAGTTCACAAGTAGGGGACTAATTGTTCGTTCTGGCATTGAGTGAGGAAATCTAGGCACCGATGTTAACCCCAGGTGAAGGGCTGGCATGAGGCAAACATTGTTTCAGTCCTTTTAAAGCCTTTGCAAAGATTCAGGGCTGGTGGCATGGAAAGTGGGAATAAGGCTTTCTGGGAAAATTTATTCTCTGTTATTGCAAAATTTGGTCTGAAGTGCCATGACTTTAAAGTAACACTGTAGGTATATGTCTTGCTTTGACCATTTTGCCAGTACAAGGATGTTATAGAACAGGATAAAAAATTGTCTATAGGTTACATGAGAAGTGGATAACAGCATATTTGGACATTCTTCTGTTCCTCAACTTGAAGCTGCTACAATTATCTGCATAAATTTAAAATGTATATAACTATTGCAGGCCCTGAATAATTCAATAATTGATCAAACAAATTAATAACTTAGAATTAAACAAGGTCTTGACCAAAACACGTTAACTCTCGTGGTTTAAATTGTTAGCCTTAAAGATCTTGTCTTGTTATGTGACCAGATGATTTTATAGAAGACTTCCCAGTCTTGTCAGATGTTTTTCTTAGCTTGAAAAAAAATGTAGTGCAAGTCTGGACCAGGCGGGTTGGTCTCTATTTTGCAATGTTCTTTTTTTGGGAAAGAGGCACTGCAGGATGAAGTCCTGCTTTGAAGGTGGAGCTCTCGTTCCACGGAGGAATTTCACTCCTGGCAGCTTCTGTTTCATTTAGGAGCTACACCTAAATGTTGCTTATTATTTCCTGGTAAGCACTGGTAAAGAGGTCATCCACGCTGATGAATGCATTCAGGTCTCTGCAGTTAATTATGGCTCTAACAACGAACCAGCCTTCAAGGTCCTGAAAGGCATCACTGCTTTCTTGAAAAACAGCACCTACTTCACCTTCAAATGCATTCATGCTGTGCTCCTAAAATGACTTCTATTCACCTACTCCCTCATACCTTGCTTTTATTTTATTTAAGGAAAAATAATATTTATATTAAGGAAATCCAAACTAAGCAAAGCACTGCTTTTATTCCCTAAATAGGGTTGCACTGAGATTGTTTTTCTCATCTATGTAAAATCACAGGTCTACCTTCCTGAACAGTTTCTTTGTATAAGAAAATGGTTTCCACCATTGGGAAGGGACATACGGTCCTATGTGCTGCGTTTCAAAGTGGTCCCAAAGAACTGCACTGAACCCCATAATATGAGTCTGTGTTCACCATAGAGCCAGGGCAATAAGGGGAGAGCTGTGTTCATGTGCCTGTAGAGGCAGCACTGCTGAGCACTCTGTGAGCTGAAGAAACACCAGAAACACCAGGCATTGCTGTTGGCCCCTGCAAGTGTGAACCTAGGGAAGGGCAAACATGTAGGAGGATGGAGAGTCACACTGGGAAGTGATCTAAGGACTGATTGAACCAGAAGTTGTCTTTGAATTTTTCTTCCATTGATTTGTCAACAGAGGTCAGCATTAGCTTCCTCTTCATCCCTGCTCTCTCTTCATCAGCCCTTTATGGTAAAAGGCTGAAAAGGCTGGGAAAACCCTCGGGTTTGGCCACGCTGTTTTCTCTATCAGGGACCTTGCTGCCCTTCTGGTTGTTCAGCCCTGGGGTTCCTGCTGTGGGAAGGAGGCAGATGGCTCCACAGGCAGGTCAGATCAGTAGCTGTCACTGCTCAGGCCACCTTGTGGAAGAAGGCAAGGCAGAAAGATGAAAGATTCATGTGTGAATATGTTCATGAGTATGTGGCTTATCATAAGTGACCCCTCTCTCACCTGTTCCAGCTTGTTGGCTGGCTTTGGGCTGCATTTAACTCTGCCACTCCCTGATGCTTAACAAAGTTTTCCTAGAAATTTTCTGGCCTCTCCAGAAAGTCATGAAATCCTCTCTTTCTTCTCTCCTCAGGCACACGCAGAGGACGGAGGTGATCAATGGAGACCTTACCGGTTATTTATTTAACAAGGGAAACAAACCTAAACACAAAGAAGGATGGTTAAAAAAAGAATTTTTAAACAAACTCCAAGAACAGCAGCTGATCCTTCTCTTTTGTAAACAAGGCCTTACTGTAATCTTTTTAACTCTTGCCACAAGCCAGATTTATCTTCGGACATCCTGCCCAGAAATCACTGCACTTTGCAGCAGAATAAACATTCAAGGGACCCAGCCACACGGACACACACAGAGAAGGAGGTAGAGGGACTTGGAGATCAAGAAGGGCTGGGAGAACAAGGTAGTGCAAAAATGTTTAATTATGATGGCACATAAAAGAGAAAAAATTCCAGAGAAATCAAGTCCTTGTGTTGATTGTGTGTGGGTGGATAACTCACTTCCTTCATGCTCTCCTCATCCACTGGTGCCGCACACAACATGCGAGGACTCCAACTCCTGTGCCTCCACGTCATCTACTTAAATCACTGAACTATATACAGAAATAAAAGCTTTGAGATAAAGCTGGCACAGGGAAAGATGGGCAACTTCCCCAGCAGAGCTGTGGCAGTGTGACAAGCACTTGGATCCCATCCAGTGAGCTGAAGCAACTAAGACTCAGGCCTGAAGCTGAACTGAGCTGTTTGGTCCTGACAGAAACCTGCTGCAGTGACTGCAGGAGGTGGGGGAGCCCTTTGCCTGCAGAACATGTGCATTTCACCCACACAGCCTTGGGGCCAGCCCACTGAGCCACTGAGCACCCCAGTGGGACAAGGAAGCACCCAGTACTGCTCCTTTTTATTTTTAAAGTGCAAACTTCTGGGCAAATGCCCAGGAATTCAAAGCTGGGTGCAGAAGTAATAAAAGATTAAAGTTCCTTTGTCATACAGTAATACTGAGCTCTTTCCTATACCAATGGTAGAATGAAGCTCAGAGTTTTTTAAAAGGGTTATATTAGATACTATAATAGCTGTCTTAATAAATATTAAAACAATGGGTGTTAATACAGAATCTGATGAAGGTGAGCAGTTGTATACTGACAGCTGTACTTGATTGATCTGAAAATACTAAGAATTTCCACATTTTAGCAAATTCTAAACCAATCTATTTTGTCTGTCCTATCAGGCAGGTAGGCATGAGGCTATAGAGCAGCAGTGGTTCAGATACCTGGTGGTGTGGAGCAGAGAGGCACTTAGAGGGCTTCTGTGCTCTTACATATGGGGTTCAGGGCTGTACAGAATTGATCAGACAGACAGGTGGCAACATGGGTCTGAATAGGAAAGAGACATGTGAATGAAGCACATTTGCACTGGGTGTAAGTTCTTGCTCTCTCCAGCCTGGCCACAGGCCTGGGCAAAAAAATTCCAAGGGCCAACCATCCACTGCCAGCATGTCATGAATTACTGATAAAATTCATTTGCTGTTGCACTTGTGCCTGGTGCCAGCTTCTGGCCAAGAGTGACATCATTTTGTCTGTGATCAACATCAAAGAAAGGGAAGGGAGGCCTAGGAAGCCCACATAAATCTGAATGAAAGCAAACAAAGATGTGTCATCAGCTCTGGAGATGGCACCGTCAGGAGTAAAATTTTATTACCACTTGTTTGGGAGGACCTGTGCAGCTTGTTGATGGCTCCACATGAGTAATGCGGTTGTCCTGGGTCCCTGACAGTGGAAAAAGAATAATTATATTGCAGTGTCACATATTTCCTCCCTCTTCAGCGGTAGAGCTAAAAAGCAACAGGAAGTTCTCCAGTTCTGAGAACCATATTTTTGTCATTCTTTCATTGGGGAGCTGCTGTTTGTATCAGAGCTCCCAGATTCGTGACATGCCATCAATGGGGGCTTCCTCTGGTTTTCATTTTTTTCAGATGCAAAACTTGGGGCATCTTCACAGGCAAGCCAGAGGAATGAGTCTGCGGTGGAAGGGATGGTGCCTGAAAAATGGTTTCTTAAAATGGAGTCTAAAGACTCAGGCTGTTATCCTTGGGTGACCTGGCAGGGACTGAGCTCCCTCATAGCTGATGAACACGTGATATGATTATTGTTGGGAAAACTGCAGCTGCAGGATAATGGCCTGAAACATTTTACTGGGGTAGATTCTTTTCTGTTAGCATTCTTCTTTACTTTTAACACAAAAACCTTTATAGGATTTTTTTTTGTTTTAATTTTAACTCTTTAGTTTGGCTTTATGGTTTCATGCAACAAACCAGATATATTTTTTAACTTTCCAGATCTCTCCAGTGCCTCCAGAGGATGCATGTTGACTCACAGACATTTTTTTTCTCTTTTAAGTTAATTCTGCCTTTTTTTTTTTTTCCCCAGCACATAAAGCTATAAACAAGCGATGAAGAAATCCATATTTTAAAAATAGATGGAGACGGTCAGGGCATGTGTTCTGCTACTCATGCAGAAAAGAGGAGCATCTGGTTTGAAGAGAAGGCTTCAGTAGATCCAGCAGCAATTTATAGTCATGGAGCTGTCAGCTTGCACCTGCCCTACAGGCAGTAAAGGAGACAGGGAAAAGGATTTTTTTTTTTTTAATTTTTCACTCAGAGCTAGCCAATAGAACTCATTCTGGTGGACCAAAGATTCTTTAAATGGCCAAATTAAAACCTGTCATGACTACACTGAGGTGCAGCATCTAGTGTGTACTTTTCTGCCACTGCCTTTGACTGATCTTGATAATGCCTGGCTTGTAGGCTGGAAATGTGACTTACAAGGGATGAGAAAAAGGAATTTGACTGTGGTGCCCCAGTTCCTTTAGCCTCACAAAACAAGTCTCAGCTCTGCAGGATAGAGGACCCGATCTCTCTCTTTTCCCTGCCAGAACTCTTGCACCTCTCTTCCTCTGCCTGTGCCCATACCTGCACCCTAAACCTGACGTCTCAGCCCAAGACTCAGTGTCTGTGCCAGCCAATACCTTTCACTTGGACAGATTTCCTGCTAGAGAGAAAAAGGAGCCCAAAATATCAACCTATAAGAGAAAAAACCTTATCAGTGGAGCAGGTTTTTCTGTCTGTGAAGAACACAGATGAAGAGCTTTCCACAATGCCATTGGAAGCAATGATGGAACAAAAGGAGCAAACTGGGGTCTGGAGCAGGAGTAAAGTTTTAGTTGGGTCCAGGTTCAGAACTGATATTGAACTTTGCAGGTAAATTTGTCAAGAATGCAATTCTCATCCTGTCAAAATTCCAGAGAGGATTTAAATCAACTATCTTAGATTGGTGCAAATGATTAAAAACTCAGATGATTTGTAGAATGCAACTTCTGAAATATCAAATCAACTACCTGGGAATCTTCTGTTTTGGTATAGTTCAAACAAACAAAAATGTGAAGTCTCTTGTAAAGTCTCTTTAATAATGTATTTCATGCAAATATGTGACTTTTTCAGAAGAGATCTCACACAAGAGATACGACCCATGAAAAAAAGATGTAGTCATGTACCAAGAATACAGAGATAGAGTCCCAAACGTAAAAAAACCCAAGCAGTGAAAAACTAAGTTAGTCCTGCAGAAGCATCATTTCTCTTTGGCCTGGGAAGTAAAACCCTCAATACACCATTTCCTCTCTTAACTAAGAGGAGCATGGATTAATTGGTGCTTGAAAAAGCAATAATTTAAACAAGTGGAATGCCAGCAATGCTTACTTTTAGGGGAAAATTTATAATGCTTATATCCTGTCTGCTTTAATTAAATGTAAAATACTTTCAAATAAACTATATTTAGTGGAGTAGAGATACATATCCTCTGGCACCTTTTTATCCAAGTTCTCATCATGGTTGCTGTATAATTCCATATTTTTTGTGTTGTGCAGTTTCGGTATTTGCTCTATCCTACTTTGTTCTTGGGGGCTGGATTTCATGTTCAAATAGTGCAGTAGCTTTGCTCCTCTGGAAAGCAATAGTGGTGAGATTGAAAAGGTCAAATCTGTATCCCACAGACTTGTTTTGCTGTAGCTATATCTTTTTTCAAAGTTCACATTGTTCTTCATCAGAGAGCACTAAACCCCATAGACTGGATGCCAACACAAAAGTGACGTGTTCATGGTTATGTTCTTTGTCAAAGATAATAATAGAAAATATAACTGGTTGACCCGCAGTAACTGACTGGAAGTCACACTTCTGCCCTCAAGATTATTTACAGATCTTATTTATTATGGTTGGATTCAAAAGAGACCAGTGTGCTTTTCTGCTAGATCCTGGGGAGGCCTTGAGCAAGGCAGGGATACCCCAGCAGTGAAGGGAGCTATCATGGTGCCTGGTGACAAGACTGTCATGCCAGAAAGCCTCTGGGTCACCAGGGTAGGAAGGCACAAGCACCAGACTTGAAGGTGCCTTCAATGACATCAGAGGAAAGATGCATGAACTGCAGGATGGAGAAGATCTCAGTAAGTCTATGAGGTGGTATCATCTACCCATGTGAATGAAGCCTCTGCAACTGGCTCTGCTTTATTCCAGTCACTTTAGTTTTAAAACCATAGAAACCTGATGTCTGTATTCAGCAGTTGGAACCCATGAGTGGAAATGTTTTGCAATTGGGCAGTGGGGAAAACTTTGTTGGCTTTTTCTTCTTCTTCTTCTCTTTTGCACAACTTGGTTAAAATACTGCTCTAAACCACTGGTGACAGCTCATCACTTGAGAACTGAGAAAAGCAGATGGTTCGATGCTCTTGGTAGACTCACATTCCTGACACGCTTGCTCTGTGCCTGGCCCTTTGTGAGTTTGTCTCCTGAGCATGTGATGCACACCCAGATCCACAGTGTCTCAGTGTGGTGTTGCCTGCAACAACAGGCACCCTGAAGGGTCTTTCCCAGAGAATTTGACTCCTTTACAGCATCAGAGGAGATTGGTAGCATGCCTACATTGCAAGAGTATACTAGCTACTGATGAGAACTGGACTGAGCTCTTTGCTAGCATCTCCACATTCACCTAATGGGTAACATGCAGGATCCTATATGAGTATGCAGCAAAGCCAAAAGAATTCTGTGGTCAAAAAGGATGGTTAGAAAGTCAGACTGTCCTTAAACCCTTTATCCAGTTGTCTGTATTATGGGAAACTCTTTGTATTTAAAAGAAACAGGGAGGTGAGTGTCTCGTTTGGTATCCTGGAAGCCTTATCATCTCTGTAAAGAGAAGAAACAGAACCGCTTTGAAAGGCAGTAATTGTTTATTTCATACTCTTCAGAGAGCTGTTAAATCTCCATGCACAGGGAGGTTAGTCCCTTAGGCTCTCATCTGGCTATTTTGATGAATTAGCAAAGTCATTGGCAGATGCTGGCTGTGAGGTAAACACCAAAACTCTTCCTCTGTCCTGACGTCTTCACTGCTGTGCTGTCCTCCCCAGGTGCTCTGCACCCTAAGCTGGAGAGGTTTTTTTGCACATCTCTCTTCTCAGGTTTGCACCTCTCATATCTGAATATTATGTCAGGTTTTATAGAAGTCATGGCTTCAGGTAGAGAGTATCCCCACTCTGCTTTACTGTCATCCCAGATCTAAACAATCCAAGGGCTTCTGGAAGAGACTAAGGCAAGAGAGGCCAAAGATACCTGAGGGTTTGGGTTGTGGGTTTTTTTCCCTTGTGACAGTTTGAAGAAGAGGAGGACAGCTACTTGTTGGATGTCTTCAGAAAAGTGGCTTGGGATGTCCTTGGAGTGGGCTGAGAAAAGGCATAAGGAAGAAACTGAAACCTTGGGAGTCTTTTGCAGAAGTGTAGGAAGTGACTTTTGGTTCACTCACATAATCCATCAGTGAGGAAACTGAGGCAAATTCCACATCAGATGAAGAAAGGATGATCTGCCAGTGGTCAAAAAGAAGATGTTATAAGAAGAGCAGGACAGCAGACAGCAGGTGGCCATGCCAGTCTTTTATCATAGACATGCCTGTGCTGGGAAAATGGAAACTCTTGGGCCTTCATTTTGGTGATTCTTCTAGCATAAGACTGATATTTTCTCTGTTGAGAAAGATTTAGGCCAGGTAATGTCCAGCTTAGTTCTTGCCAGCTCTCCGTGGCTCTGCTGCTGCAGATGGGCACGTAGGGTACATGTCTCTTGCCCTTTAGAAATATGTTGCCCAGAGAAGCCAAAATATAACTAACAAGAAAAAAATGCTCTGCACAATAAAACAGAATGCCATAAAAGTGTCAGCGCTTCCAAACCTTCCCCTGGTGGGTCACAGCAGAAATATCCATCGTTCCTCTGGGGTGTATCTCTGCCATCTGCTTCTCATTCACTTTCCTCCTCGTGTCACCCCTTGGAAGGATTCTGGAAAGGAGGGCTTGGCACCCATTGCCAGGAGATTTGCATCTTTCATTTTAATTTGAAGGGTTCCCTCCTCTGAGAGAAAAGTTGGCATTTTCCAGTGACACAAGTTAAAAAAGGAAAACAAAGGAATACACCCAGTTCTGCTGCAATTCTCATTGATTTCTGAGATTCAGGTGAAAGGCAAGCCAGAGGTTTTCCACTTGATGGCTAAGAAGAGTTTCTCTCCAAGGTCAAGTGGGAAACTTCTGTCTCTGTGGCTCATTAGTTTCCAGGCTGGCCTGGCCCGGCCCTGTGCTGGAGCCACAGGTTCTAGTGCTTATGAGTGTGACCTGGTTCTTCAAGGCAGCTCTGGAAGTGTGAGGGCTGTTTCCAGGACTGCAGATTACAACACTCCAAAATCCCTACTTGTCCCCATTGGTGGTGCAGTGGCTCCCTCACTGCCTCATGCCAGATTGGTTTACCAGGTGCCACCACAGAATGGTACCTGAAAAAGCCCTGGGAAAGGATAGGGTGATGTGGCTTTGGCAAACTTGAGCCCCACATTCAGGGAGGCAAAGGGGGATTTTAGGCTGCCTTTGTCCCAGACTAGTCTGGGAGATCTTCTCCCTGTCATCACTGACAATACTGTTGGTCCACTGCCCTAGAAGCATTCCCTCCTAGCCCTTCAGCTGACCAGAAGAGGGGATTTCCTCCAGAAGAGGTCAGTCCAAGAAATCCTACCTTTTCACCACCCATCCTGTCACTTTTCTGACCCCTGAACAAATGGGCATTATCTTCCAGATGGATTCTGCCTTTTCAATTTGCTGTCACATTCTGGGGGCAAGGCGGAGTGTGTGTGTGAGGATTGATAAATCCCAGCACTGCCTGTAGCTACACAAGGTCTTCCTGTGTTGCTGCCCACATAACCTTTGTGATTAGAGAAATGACGAGGACGTGCTCACAATACAGTCAAATGTCATCAGCCTTGCCATGACTCCTGCAGTTTATCCATGCATCTGCAGGAGCATGGCAAGGAAGGGGGATGTAACCACATGTCTGCAGTCCAGTCCTTGCTGTCTACTGCTGACAAGGCAGAAACTTTTAAGGACAACTTTTAGGTGTGGCATTAATGCAGCCTTGGATTGCTGATTTCTTTGTCTCCCGGATGCATGAGAGCATTTAGATTTAGCTCAGCATGGAGCTCAGCAGTGTCTCTTGTGGAGCCGGGCAGCTATCCTCCCCCCAGAGAGCTTCTCCCTGTGCATGAGCCAGCAGCTTCCAACAGGAAAAGGGGAGGGAATGGAGATAGAAAGTCTGCCTAGCAAGAAGGAAGGAACACAAAGGAGGAAAAAGGAGGGAACAGATGCCATCCATGAGCCCCCACGGCTCCTCTCCAACATGCCGTGATGAGCCCCCATGGCACATGCTCCACTCCTGTTCTCAAGGGAGCTTGAGAGGGAAGCCAAACTCTCCTACAAACAGCCTCCATTCTGGCCTTCCCAGAAGCTGTAGATTGGTCTCAAACAGATGTCAACAGGCCAGGCTGGCGAAAGAGGACGCTCTCTCTGCTGAAGAAGGACTAATTTTTGCTTTCTGATCCCAGAAGTTCCAGGTTTCCCATAACTGCCTTGCAAGGGAATTAACTCTAACATCTGACAAGTGGTTAATTAAGGCCTTTTGCCTCATTACTGGTCTCTCTGGTGAGCATAAGGGTGTTATGCAGCTGAGTAAGTGCCACTCATGTGCACTGAGAAGCCAGGGCAATCTTTAACACATCCAGCAGGAAAGATGTGTTTTACAGCTATCAGGAGGTTTTCCCCTGCTGCCTGTGAAACAGACAAGAACCACTTTCTACACCTGCCTCAGAAGCTAGGCAACAGTTTGGGATGCTTCAAGCACTGCAAATTGCAAGCTGCAGCCCTACCCTGCAGCTGAAGTGCATTTAGCAAAGGACCTGAAACAGTTTGTTCAGCCTTGCTGCAAATAAGCCTCCTCCCTCCCTCCCCTTTTGGGATTTTTATTTTAGAGCTAGGGGAAAATGCACTGAAGGAAGAGAGAATTCTTGGCAAGATCTGCAGCTGGCTGCCAACCAGAATCTGGGCTGCAGCAAGGTGACCAGTTTGAAACCAGACTGTCCCACACAGAGGACAGCACTCGATGAATCCTCTGGGATTGCATTCAAGTGGCCAGGCAGGGCAGGCTCACCAGATGATGCCGATTAGCATAGCTCAGCATTGCCCCTCTTTGTAAGTGCCAGGAAATCTGTCCTTTATTGTCTAAGCAGCCAAATGCACACACACACACACACACACACACACACACACACACAAGGTCTTTGGGAGGACTGGTGTTGATGACAGGTTTGAATGCTTGGTGCAAAAGCTTTGTGCCCAGTAGACTTCTGTGGTGTTTTCTGAGATACTAATTTATATGTTTGTTTCTTTGCTTCTATGAAAAAGTTCAAGGACTTTTTACCTTGGGCAAACAAAAAAAGATGATGTTATCAGCCCGTGTTTGCATCATACTTTCGTGTGGCTGTGTTTCTTTTTGCAAACAAACTGTTTCTAGGTCTGAGTCACCTGCCTGCAGTTTGGATACCACAGTACACAGTGTCTGGACAAATATTTAGACCTCTAAGGTAATGACACAGGCCCCAGTATCTCCTTTTGTGCCCAGACATTGGGCTATCTTTGCTGTCATGCAGCTCCAATCGTTCATCCCAATGCTGAAGTTTTGGATGAAAAAATAATTAATGCATATAAACATTCAGCAGAGAAACTAGTAACTGCATTAAGCCATTGATGATGCAATTTGCTTTCAGGCATATAAGTAGTGGAGGTTTCTACAAGAGGCTTTATGGGTCAAGAGGTGTTGATGAGATTTCAGAGCTTCTCTCACTAGAGAAGAGAGGAAATGCTTGAAATTGCATTGGGACTTACAGGTGAGATATTACTTTTTATTGTGAAGTTGCTGAAAACAGTCACAGTCTATCAAGGTCATGAGCAAAACAGAGACCTGGACCTCAAAAATAATTATTTTACTCCTAACTCTTCTAATGCCTGAAATTCTTCTGACTTCTTCTGACCTCAGTTTCCCGATCTGGGACATCAGGACCCTGTTCCTCACCTCCTTGTAAAGCCCTCTGAGATCTACTCATGGCAAGTGCTATAGCCAAAGTTAGTACCAGCAATATTTTTGCTCCCAAGTGCTCCCATTTTTGCTCCTTAATATATTCAACTCAAATATTTATATATGTGCAAAAATAATATATTTGAATTTCACAAGCTGCATTTTTTCCCATGAATAGTAAAAGAAAAAAACTAGTTTGAACACACTCTACTTCTGCTAAACATTTAGCTGTATGCAAAATACTATAGGAATTTCAGCATTAATTACCTGTTTGAAAGTATTAATTCCCTTTAAAACCAGATGTGAGTATCTAGACTTAGTCTGGGTTTTGAGGACACTCAATTTAACAAATGTAAAAATGGTATTAAAATTAACATTGCTGTTTACAGGGATTTTATGGAGGAAAAGAAAAAAATGCCCCTTTTCTTTAAGTTGATACTGAGGATCCATTTCAGGCTTTTTTTTTTCCTTGCCTTCATCTCTGCACTATTTTCCTTTATGCAATATGGCAATGTCCAAAATACTGAACATAATAGTGATTGCTGCTTTGCACAGCATTTGGTCTCTGGACAAACCAGGAATATTAGAAATTGGTCATCCAATAAAGTCAAGGGATAGAACTTGGATAAAGGCTTTCCACCTTAGTTTGGTTGACACTCATGTGTGCTATTAAAACCAGTCCCAAAGATCTTACAGGAAAAGGAGCAGTAAAAAAGAGCAGACTCTGAGATTTTTGAGTGAGTGAATTTCTGTGCTTGTTTTGAGTTCCTAGACCAGTCTGTAACCATTGCTTATGGGAGGAAAAGCTTTGAGGGTTAACTTTTATGGAAGTGAAGGGAAAAAGAAAAAAACTTTTGCTTACTGGGTAAAATTCTTCCTCTTCTCCCTTCTCTCCAGTCAGGACAAAATGCAGACTATAATTTCTAATGAAATCAGGAAGGGGGTAATAGTTCCTGGAAGAGGAAGAGAGAGATTGTGAGGAGATCCCTGCCAATGGTGTTCTGTTACTACAGAGAGAGCACTGAACAGCCCAAGGAAAGCACTTTGTGGGACAGATTCCTTTGGCTTAATCTGATTGGATTTTGTTTTCTCATTGGGCGACAAATTTTTTCACTTTCTTGCTCTGAAACGTGTTTCTACTGTGGATTTAAAAGCTGTTCTATCACAACAGAACACTCTGTCCCCTATTGCACATCTGTGGAATGAAACACAGTCCTGTCCCCTTTTCTCTCCCTGCTGAGGTGCTCTGTGGGGTATATTGCCAGGAAGCGGCAGCACTTCCTCAGAAATGTTAATGATACCAATCAAAGCCTTGTTTTCAGGCCCCACACTGAGCCCTGGAAATTCTGGGAGTCAAGTAATAGAGATGCCACCACTAAAGATCAGAAGAAGCATCTGGGAGGGGCTGCAGTGAGGACAGCAGCATGATCTACTCTCTCTTTGTAGTCCCTGAGTGCTCTGACTCCCAGCACTTCTAGTAAGTGATGCTGGAGCATTTCACCTTGTCAGCAGACTCCACTGACGTCCCTACATCACTGCCCACCAGCAGACAGGCCTAACCATTTCTTTTCCAGTTTAGTGGCCAGGACCTGCAGCATGATGAGGAAAATTCAGATCCTAGCCCCTGTTGTTTTGCTGAAGTGCTATTTATTGCAGTGGCTGGTTTGAATTTGTAGAGCGCCCAGAGGGTGCTCAGCCATGGACCATTGTGTCCCAGATGCTGGAGAAATGCTAGAGGGAACAAGACAGACCAGGCCTCAAGGGGTTTATGGCTGAAGCAAAAAGCAGGATTAAGATGTTCTATAGATAGATGGGGAGTAAGCACAAACAGAGAGCTACGTGTTGGACATTGCTCAATGCGTACTTGGGAGGACGTGATGCACACAAAGATAAAATAAAAGCCATTGGGAGAGCTAAAAGTGGAGTCTGGATACCCTCACTCCTTCTTTTGCTTTAACTCCAAAGTGAATTTCCTCCCTTTCTTACCTCCTGGAATTTCTGTCACCCATAGTGATTAGCTTCTCTGAAGCCATGGAGATTTTCAGTTCAACTGGAGCCATGTCCCTACGTCTGCATCTTATGGAGTATTCCTGGCCCAATCCAGTGGCTCCTAGGCTGACAATGCATCCTTTTCTCAAATATTTGCAATGGATTCCCATGTGCATGGAAACATACAGAGGTCACAAGGCACTTCCATGAGCCTGGTCCTCCACTTTTCTTTCTGGTAGCCAGAGGCATAAGAGGGGATCCCCTCCTTCCACGTTAGAACATATTGCAAGATGCAGGCAATTCCTGGGACAGTAGGAAAATGGCATGCTGTAAGAAGGAGGCAAAAAGATGAAAAAGAGCAAATTAAATGTAGAGATGAGGATTTGTGGATCCGAACACTGTGAACAGGCAGGGTTTGAGCCCTGAGCTAACAACACACAGTCCAGTAGGGCACAGCCCTCAACTGCTGAGGGATCCTGCAACTGGTGGGGGTGACAGTGTGCTGAGCTGCTCAGGGAAGGCAGGGTGATGAGGAGGAGGGCTTCACTCCAACACGCGTGTGCAGTGCACACACACACAGTCACAGTTCAGAGCTTTGGAAAGGGATAGAGACTCATGATTGTTCCATTAATTGAAGTACAGGAGAGGGAGGTGTGTGTGCAGGAGCAGGGATGGGAGGGAGAGCAGAAATAACACAGTGCATTAATAAGATAAGAACTAGACAAGGACAAATAATGTATCGTTACACCCCAGAGACAAAAGGGCAGCTTCCAGAGGGCTGAGGCTTACACTCTAATCATCTTGACTTTGTAATGTTATACAAGTAGAGGCATATTCTGTGGCTTGGGAGACTTTGCTGAGTAAAACCCTGCAAGCCACAGAAAAATGCTTAAGCAGCCTTTTAAGGCCTGGCAATGATCCAGCTCTCTTCCCTTCCCTGTACCCCCCTTCCTCTACCTCCACCCCACTGCTGTAACCCAGCCAGAGAAGCAGGAAAACCCTTGAGACAGGCAATCTTTATTGGTGACGATATAAAAAGCTTTTAAAGACAATGGGAGGATTAAAGCGTTAGGGTCAGTTGCTACATTCTTGTAAGTGATGAGGGCGCAACAAAATATTTAAGCTCCCATGTAGCCAAAGGCTTTGGATTCAGTGAGAAAAAGGGGAGCTGTTAGGAGGGAAGGGCTTCTGACTGCAAGGTTTGACTTGGCTCTTGATGCAGTGGGGCTTGGCCCTTGCATGCTTTCCCCCAGCTCCTGGCAAAGGTGGGGAGAGGCTGGAGTGAAGGGTCAGGCAGTGATGAGCAGCATTTTGATGGGCTGTGACCTTGGCACTCAAAGGCCATCTTGCAGCAACCCTCACTCCCAAATGTCACGCCAGTGCTCCTGATCTCAACATGCTGCTCTTGCTGCTGCTGCTGCTATTTCAGGAGACGGCAGCCCCCTCTACATTTGCCTGGAGCCACCAGCCTGTAATTTGAAACAGCAAAATCCATTCTGGTTGAACTTCCCACTTCAGGATAAGGCAGGAACTGTTCTCTCTCAGCAGCACAGTCACTCAGCACTTCCCCAGCTCTTATCTGCAGCACCCCAGCTCTCAGCTCCTTAGGATAAGTGCAGTACAGGGAGCTCCTGACTGTACCAGCAGCTCCCCCTGCCCTGACATCGATTAAAGCCTGCTCAGATCCCAGGGCTGATGTACACCTCCCTCCTGCTGTCACTGGCACTGCTGGAGGGAACCATTGCCAAGGACAGGCAAGTTTAATGCTATGAGGTAGAATTGTAAACTTCTGGGGGGAAAAAAAAGAAGAAAAAAAAAAAAAAACAACAAAAAAAAAAATCCAGGTATATGCTGAACTGGGCAGAATATGTGCAGAGCTGGCTGGAGAACAGAAACCAGAAAGCTTGATGTGGTTCTTCAGCCCGACTCTAATGCTGAGTTAGTCTGGCAGGACTAAAACTACCCCAAATGGTCATCCCAGATGAGTTTCCCCACAGCTCCTGATACCAGTGCTGCTGCAAGCCAGGATTGTCACAGTTAGCAGAGTTTCCCATGCCTGTGGGACGTTTGTTGATGCTCTGATGACCCTCTTGGTAAATCCATGAGGGAAGGAAAAGAAGACAGAGCATAGCTTTGAAATTGTGAATAGGTCTCTAATCAGGGGAAACAGGTCACAGGTATCAGGGACAGGGCTGCTGGACTGTAGATGCACAGAGTGTCTGGATTGTTTTTTATAATGGTAAAAAAGGCTGTCAAACACTCCATAAAGAGAAAAGGAAAAATACAAAAAGAGACTCAGAGTCAGACATACTCCATGTAGTTGAACATTTCACCAGAATTCTTGAAGACATCTGTGTTTCTTTGGTCAGGAGAAGAGTAGATGTTGATTTAATCCTGCATTGCTACATTTTCCCTGGTTTCAGGCCCAATGTCCTATTTTCTTAACACCCAAGGATTTCTTGCTCCTGTGGAATACAGCCTGATTATAAGGAAGTAAAAACCCCTAATTTCTCCTTGATTTCCAGAGACCTAGTGATAATTTTATTTATTTTTTTTTCTTTCTTTCTTTTTTTTTTTAATTTTGTAGGAGGAGGAAGGGGCCTTTTTCTGCTTTTGGACTTTGGTTTGTTATAAATTGTCAAATTTGTCTTTTCTGAGCTTTCATGGTGATGCAAGCTCTAAGTTCCTGATCTTTGCATAAATCTCCTGTACAGCACCAGGTATTCAGTGTCTACTTTTCTCTTTTTTCTTCTTTTTCTTTTCATTTGTGGGTTGATATGCCCTAGAGTCTGCCTCCTTTCCTCCCTTCTTTCCACTCTCCCTCCCCATATTCTTACCGTCAGCTGAGCTAAGAATACTTATTTCTGTTGTCTATTCTTTATTCTTATGCTCATAATAAAGTTCATAAATGCTGGCACATTTTCCAGTTATGATTAAGCATTGCAAAGAGCAGGAAGAGGGGTGGGAGCAGTGGAACATCTTAGCTGGGTAGGCTTAAGCAAATATGCAAGCAGTTCTGCATGTTTACACTGCAGGAGGCAAGAAGGAAATCACTTGATGTGCAAAGGACTTGAAGGTGGTGAGGTTTTGGAGGGTTCTCCTATCCTATGAGGATTTGTTTCAAAGTGTTGGACGCGCTCCCGGAAAAAGTTCTGTGTCTCTTCCACATGAAAGTTATCCTTATAGTAGAAAGCTCTGTGGTTCCAGAGAAACAAAGTTGTCAGATATCTTTCATCTTTTGCTAGTAGCGTTGCTATGGCTGTGATGGCAAAAGAAGATCACTGAGACAAGATTTGTCCGGAGAGGGAGAGGTTTTCCAACTATAACTAATTCCTGATGCTACGTGTCTGACTTCTCAGCCCCAGTCCTCCAGGGAGACTTACAAAATACTCTAGAAATCTGTGCTGAAGGCAAGAATCCATAATTTTACTGTATACCAAAACTGGTGACTCCAGAAGAGGTTCTTGGTGTGTCACATAGTATGCGTGCATAAAATCATATTTTAATATGCACATGGCCAATATTAAGCCTTTAGTATCTCTAAGGCAATAATTGTGTGCTAGCAGACACACAGAGACCAATGCCAACCTAATCAATTCACTTTGCAAACTTCATCTTTTCCTCAAGACGTGAAGGTTCCCTTTCCTGAGAGAGGGAAACCTGACTAACATGTGGTAATGGTTCAGAGAATTTGCATGGCCCACTGGTGATTGAGAAATCATTGGCATTTCTGAGGAGATGGCCACAGTTTTTATTCCCATCTGTTCAGGTCAATGGCTGCTTTGTGCCAGTGTTTCCCAAAAGATAATGGCTAGACACACCCCCAAGATGAACTTCTTTAGTTTGAAACTTCCAAAACTATGAAGCCTACCTATCCAGGTATATTGCTATAAAACAATCCATCTGATATATGGTGCAAAAATGATTAACTAACACCTGGTTGTTTTCTACCAGCAGCTTGCATCTCCTGAGTGAGTGTCAAAAGTTGAAACTCTTACTAGTGTTTAGTGCTAGATGAAGCTTGCAGTCCATATGTCCAAATTTCTTCTAATGAATTGATTATTGGTCAGTGCAGAGTTCCAGGTGCAGAAAATCAACATGGAGGCTGCAAACAGCAGTTATTTCTTGTTTGCTGCCCTCAGCTTGGTCTTGAATTAATTCTGTTTTTTGGGATTCATCCCCAGTTCAGAGACATTGAAATGGTGGGTTCAGGTGTGATTTGGACTGAGAAAGTTTAGATGAAGGTCTTAAAATTTTTGTTTAAAGAGATTGGCAAGCTATACAAGAAAAAAGTAAAATGGCAAAAGTCTCATGCCTTTTCTCAACTAGAATGAAGGCAGGACATTAATGTAATCAAGATGAAGACTAACTCAGATTTTTGTAAGATTAGGAGAGGACAACATCCTCCTTTTTGATATGTGAGCTGGGAAGATCAGGACTGAAAACAGAACAAAGTAATAAATCAAAAGTCATGCAGTATCATTTTTTTGAGTTATTAATTCTTTTATGATCATGGCTATGTCTACAGTTCTAACCCTGGATCCATTCAGAAATTTAAGGGCAAACATATCAAGGGGCAAAGAGTACAGAGGCATCTTTTTGGTAAGTGACTCACTTCAGGCAAGATGATTTATCGTGTGAAGATCACTGTGACACAAACAGCAAGGAATCAGCAGTGAGATATTGCATGTGAAGTGTTTCCATATTTTCTTAGGCTACCAAGTGCTTATGTGCTGGGATCATTCTGTTAACCAGTAGTAGCTAGCAGGGTGAAAATGTGTTGCTATTTTTTAATGGTGTTTCAGAAATCAGACATACTGGTGACTGAGGAATGATAGTTGCATCAGATCCCTTTGAAAAGGTTAGTCTTGCTATTCTTAAGTACTTTATTTTGAGTACCTTTTTTTTATATATATATATATATATATATATATCTAGCTCCATGCCAGAGGTTCCGAGGCTGTGCATGAAAATACACCACTATGTATAGTACATCTCCACAGATATGTCCCACACTTTCCTTTCTAAGGTCAGCACTGGCAACACACAAAGCCACGGTAGCTGGAGATGGAAATTAGCTCATCTATCTCTTTTGAAGGCTAACTCCTTGCCAAATTTTAGGAATTCAGTCCAATCTAACTGAAATGTTCCAAGCATTTAAGATCTCCTCTTATCTCTTGGGAGAGCACTTACAGGTCAAATACATATCAAGAAGCACTATGATAATGTTTAAGGCCCAAATTCCACTTCTTAGCTTTACCTCTTCACTAAGAGCTCTGCTTCCCTGGGCTACCCTAAGTAATTCCTTTCTTTCCTTGACCCTTTCATGCCCTTCACAAGATTAGTGTAGTGCTATTTATAAACTCTCCAAGGCAGAGACTGGATTTTCATTTATCTTAGTGCTAAAGAAAAAAACATTTAACTTATCACCACAAAATGTCTAGAATTAATAGTTTTATCTCCCCAAATATGGTGAGATTGTTTTCCCTCCAATAAACTTCTTAATTGAACATTTTATATGAAGGTAATGTAAAATTCAGAAATAATCACTAAGTGGGTCAGTGGAAAGAAACATGATTCCAGCTTCCCAGCTGCTGGCTGCAGATCCTTGTTAGTGCTCAAAGTTTCATTTGGCCTGTCATGAACCATCTTTTCAAACTTCTCACTGCATACTAAGGGCAACAGGATCCCGTGGATCTTCAGATCACTTAGCCTGACCTGGAAAATTACTAATAGTCTTTCAGTGACAGTCTGGGAATCAGCTTCCATCTGCAGATTTATTATCTAGTCAGCTCCATCACAAGGTCTTGCTTAAACCTGACTCGTTACACACAGCACTCCTGTCTAATTTTCCATCTGCTTTCCATGATTTATCTTCTTGATCCAGCTACCTGCTGCAGCTGGATGCACCCTGAAATTTCTTGTTCAATAGGTAGTATTTAAAAGGGGAAAATATAGCACTGAGCCTGATGTTTCCTTCCTTTTCTTTTTTCTTGGATATTCAGGTAATGCTAAAGTACCTGGGGTTACAGGCACTTGGATACATAAGGGACTTTGGCTTGGGTCCCTGCCTGTTGCCAGAGGTAAGGCACAATGTAAATGTAATCAATGTCCAGCCAAGCATCTTCAACCTTATGTAATGTAATCAATGTCCAGCCAAGCATCTTCAACTTGGCTACAGCTCTGGAGGTGAACTCCCTTCCTTTTCAAGGGATACTTGAAAGAATCCTAAAAGGCTAATGAGGGCTGCTATTACCACCCATTTCTCCTAGAGAAAAGAGGAGATGAGTGGATGGATGGATGGATGGATGGATGGATGGATGGATGGATGGATGGATGGAGACAAACCAGGTGACTAACAGTGGAAGAGCCCTTCGTATGCTTGGAGTTGAAGCATGCGCCATGTCCCAGTTTTCAGTACTACCTGGAGCAAAGTCTGCTGGAACCATGAAATGTGGTATATGAGACCTCTGAGGACGGGAAAGCATTGTCAGTAGGGCTCCTCACAGAGTTATGGCTTCATTTCCGTGGCAGAATCATAAACCCTCATGTGTAATAGTTCCTCTATAAATGATCGTAAGTAATGGACCCGTTTCTGTGCCATTATCAGGGTGACTTTTCATCCACAGCCAAATGGATTGAATCCATTCCTATTGGATTGTTGGAATGCTCCTGTGGCACCTGATTTCTCATTGCAAAGAGAGGGTGTTAGTACACAACTCCTTTTACTTTTTTGCTCTGTTTTCTATGTGAACTGTTTTAGAACTCATGCTTAAATGAACTCAGAGAATTAGTCACGGAGCTGGAGGAGTCAGCTTTTTCCTTGCATTCTAATATTTGGATGCTGGAAATATCAGGAGGTGATTAGATTTCATATCTATTTCTCCCTGTGCATAAGTTGCTGAGGTATCAAAAGCAGTTATGGGGAAGTACCCAGTCTTGCAAATACCAGGAATGTGGTATTTTACTGGGGTTTGTCCAAATCAGTCTATTTCTGGCCTCATTTTCTTCCCTTATGGGAGTTCTTTAGGAATCAGGAAGTTCAGTCCTCAGAGAAACTAAGTGAATTATAATTTTGTATGGGAAAGATGCACATAGGGGTTAATTAGAGATAACACAGGCATTTGTTTTCTAGTGGCACCTTTTTCAGCCCTCTAGAGACAGGGAAACCAGAGTTCATCACCTCCTGCACCATTGCTGAATGCATGGCCTTCACCAGCAAACTCCAGAGAAGCAAGACCATGTGAGGACTCCACCTGAGGTGCAACTGCAGGAGACACCATTGTCACACTCTGTCCAGCAGCAAGAAAGTGCTTTTAAATAATATTACTATGAATTAACATCAGAGTTGAGCCAGAGACACAAGGACTACATAGCCTTGTGCAGGGCTCAATTACAACTGCAGAGACAGAGGCGCTGTAGTAATACTTTAAAGCTTTTTATGAATTCAGGAAAAGCTTCTTGGAGAATTTCCCAAAAAGCAATGATTATTATTTTAATTTGTAGATTTATCCAAATTAATAAATTTGGAGAAAAAGAGCTGGTTTTGACTGTGCTCTGCATTTGAAAGTGAAAAATACTTTTGGGATTGTGTTGAAATATCTCATTCCAGCATTTTCAAAATGAAAAGAAGGTGGAAGGTTTTTTTGATTCAAAACTACTCTCTGGCTGAGCTGTTTTTATATATTAAAGAAAAACAAGGTTTAAATTGGAGTAGAACCAACTTCGAAACGTTTCAACCAATTCCATGTGAATAGTTCTTAAATAATAGTATTTTGAACATGAGAATTTTGGCTTTGTCCTTATTTAGAGTGGGAGGGAAAAAATTAGAAATCTTGAGAGTTTTGAGGAAAGAAAATTCCATATGTACTCTGTTTACAGACAGCATGGAAATGCTGCTAAAATCTATCTTGAAAAATGCTCAAAAAATGATCAAACATTTCTTTAAAAACACAGACCACCACTGGAGACATACATACTGGATTTTTGTATAGCATTCAACCTATAAAAGCCATAGTGTGATGCTAAAGCAGCTTGCCCAGATAGTAGACAATACTAAGAGTAATTAAGTTACTAATACTTAATTTACTTTTTTTCAGAACAAAATACTTCATTGGTGTCTGGATAAACAGCAGCCATTTATTCAATAACAGAAAACCATCTGCTGCCATTATTTGTGAGAGTGCTCACATGAGCAATCTGTAAACAACAGGTGAAGGTACAAGGTGTGCTTTGGGTGACTTTTCCACCTCCTCTTCTGTTGGGATCACTGCCCTGGCCAAGCAGTGCCTCCAATGTCTGAGTCACAGCACAGAGCTCTCCAGATGCCTTCAACTCAAGCCTTTTATTTCAAGTTATTGAAATTTTATTTTAGAGACTTTATGGAAGGAGTTCAGGGAGTCTTAACAATGCATCTAGTGAGGATTTTAGTCCTGTTCCCAGAACACCCTCTCATTCCCCTGCCAGAGGCCCTTAGGATTTTGTGCAAGGTCATGCCAGAGCTACCCAACATCTGTAGCACTGTGAGTTAATGCACTGAGACAGCTGAAGCAGAGAAGTTGCACTTTCTAGACCAGCATGGACAGATGGAAGAGCAAGGAAACCTTTGTAGAAGGGTGACTGCTCTCTCCAGGCTTTTACTCTGGGCAATTTTTCTCTTTTTCTAGTCTGTAGGGTATCTCAGCAGGACAAAAAATTTGTCTGTTCTAGGTTGGGATGAGACATCACAATAAGAGAATAATCTCTTACTATGACTTTTCAGGGAGCCCACTTGAGTGACTGAGCCTTCATGCCTAACCTTGGATTCATTAGTGTATTATGAAATAAAGCTGAAAAAGAGAAACCTTTTCCAGCCATCCTGCCATGAAAGGACTCTGTTTAGCCACTCTGTTATTTTCTTTTTCCAATTCTCCTCAGAGAGCTCTCTAGAAACAGGTAGGCTCAGTCTGACAATATAATATCATACTGAATTTACAAAACTCTTTAAACATAGTATTAGATCCAGAGGACTTTCCATGCTTTGGGAGAAATGCATGTCCTGGCTATTCTAACTGAACTGAGACTTTGGGGTTGAATCACACAATACTTAGAGGAAAGAGAATTTTATCATTAACTGCAACAGGGAAACCAAAGCCTTGGTCATGGGGAGAAAAGCTATCTGTCCACAGGGATTACATCCTGGAAAGTGGTGACTTTCAGAGAAATTATCGGACATTTGTTGCCACCACACCTCTATTAGGGTCTTTGTGGTCAAATAGCTTAGATTATGAAGGAGATAAATAGAATATCCAAGGAAAAGGGGAAAGTGGTATTATCATAGTAGAAATGATACTGAAACATCAATTTCCCATTTGGGGTTAATATTGGACTTTTTTTTTTAAGGAAAGAAGAAATAAGGTTTCATAGCCTGTGCAACATCCATTCACAATCCCAGAAGGACTTGTGAGCAAGGTGCTCATCACTTTGTGTTGAAAAGGCAGTGGAGGCTGTGCCAAAATAAATGGCAGGACCTGCATGGCTACAGCACTCTGACCTTGCCAGATGATGCAGCCACCTGTGATATTTCTATCAGTGCCACTGGGATACCTGTGGGAAACCTCGTAAATGTTCATGGAAGATTTTGGCCTAGATGGATATTTTGGCTTTTATCGGACATAGAACTAGGGTGAAATAAACTGAGGAATGACTTAAAGAGAAACTATAATAGGAGCACAGGCAAGATTTTCTTGTTGAATAATAAAATTTGCAATGGAGACATGAATATTAGCAAGCAGTATGGGATCAAAGAAATCTCCAGCACTCCACACAACTCACCCATTTGTTATGTTATAGCATGGGTAGGGAAACCCTAGCCTTTGCAAACAGGGCAAGATTCTGATTAGATACTGGCACTTGGGTTCTATAAGAAATTATAAGCCTTTGAGTTCCTCAAATGCCAGGTCATTGTTCGGTGTTACGATTTTCTTTGGAATCAATTGATTCTTGCTAGCCTGGCAAGATTAGAAATTAATTACGTGAGAAAAAGCAAGCAGGAGAAAAAGAAAATTTGGACCACCTGTTTGCTTGATTATGAGACTGGCCTTATCCCACTGAAATGAGTGAATTTACTGGCACATGGCAAAATGCAAATCTGGCAACTTACACCATCACGTGTCTCAGCACCCACAGGTTCCTGCATCACAAATACACATGGGGACAGTAACAATAAATTGGGAGACTTTCCAGATGAATTGTGTCTTCCTCTGAAAGCTAGGGGATTTACTCTAGAAAAAGTACAAGTATCAATGAATATAATATAATTTATCATATCATATGTCATAATCTTATCAATCAGTTTTGTTTACTTGTACTGCAATTCTTTTTATGATTTTATAATTAAGAACATCTGGATCCTCCAGGTTTCTAGGACAAATTTTCCTCAGTGATAACAAATAGCCTAATTGACTCAGGATATCAGAAAACAAGGTACTTTGTTGTGCTGAGAACAGAGTCTGTGATATTAAAGCAGGGAGATCTCATGACTGAGAGGTGGGTTGGAACAGAGCCCTTGTAAGATCTTTCTGAGCTTAACTTGTTCTGTGTTTCTGTGATCCTAAAAATTCAAGTACCATGAATCCTTTGTAGCTCCTGTGCTTTTATTTCATTACTCTGTTGCTCTTGCTGCAGCCCACCTTGCTCGGAGACTGATGATGAAAGAGATGCTGAATGTACTTTCTTACTGATGTACAAGGAATTGAAGAGAGGAAAAAACGCCTCTCTGCGATCCTCAAAGTCAGATGCAATTGCAGTAGGAGATATTTGAGCCCAAAACTGTGCAGCTATCAGTATGTAGCTGCTTCCTTGCAGGAACACCAGGCACCCCAGGGATGGAGCTGAAGGAATAGTTTCTAGCCCTTTCCATTTCAGAGCTGTGTTGCTGCAAGAGTTGATGAATAGCCTTCATTGTGGACGCTCCTTCCCTGCTGTGGCTCCCACCCTTGTCTCAACATTCCCATCTGGATATAAATCTTGCTTTTCCCTGTCCCCTTCCCCCGCTCTCCTCATCTTCTCCCCCTGCAGCCCCCTCCAGAGCTCTCCCTCCCCCTTATACTCTGTGGAAAGCTGGAAAGCTGATAAATAAATCATACCTGCCTCACTGACCAGGGTGATAGTCACCCAATCCATAACTACTACATGATTTCCTTTGCCAAATGCTGGAAAATGAAAAACACACTGTCCTTTTGAACAGATCAGCATCTGTGTACATATAGAACAGTTATTATGGGACTACCAGCATATCTGTGTTGGGGTCCCTCAATTTTCACCATCTACTGATCCAGGCAAAAGCTTTCATTGAACATGACTTACAATTTACTAAGGAACACACTGTTGACTCAGGCCATTACTATTATTTTGTAGATATTCCCTGGTCTCTGCCAAAAGAAAAAAATCCAGGAGAGAAACTGCTTTAATTGAAGCTACATTAACTTTTCCAACTTTGTCACCACACTGAAAACCATTTAAAATATGAGCTTCAGATAGACTCCTATCCAAATTTTTGGGGTTTTTTCACTGCAGACATGCGGGAGGCATTTGAACAGGAAAGGATGGATTGTGGTCTTTGAGTCAAATTTTTGAACTAGCCTTGAAAATTGCATCTACACTGTATTTTTGATCATATCTATAGCAAGTGAAAAGCACACTTTTTGATCATATCTATAGCAAGTGAAAAGCACACATCTCTGATATTCTGATGCAAAGATCAGAGCCAGGTTTTCAAGTTCCAGACCAGTGTCTGGTGATGTGTGTTAGTTAAATAGTTGAAGGGAATTAAAGAAAAAATGAAGGGCCATGATGTGGAAATGTGAAGGGCCATGATGTGGAAAAAGTGTAAGTTGTAAAGGGACATTTATATTGCATAATTTCCTAACTGTGAGAGATGCCAGGCTGCAGAACAGTCTCTGGAGATAAGTGGTGTATGAGGTATTGGTTGGGCTATTTTAAAAGATGACTGAACACTACCATGGTGGAAAGAGAGGACATTTCTTCCCACTGATAGATCCTGCTACAGTGAGTTACGTGCTCACATACAGCTTATAACAACTCCTATTCCAGGAAACAGGGTTAGTGTGTACTTAGGAAATGAACAAATTGCAACAATTTGTGATTCCACATCAGTGGTGTGCTGCATCATGTGAGAACCTGGCTTACACAGTCCCGAAATCTGCTTCCACTTGCAGAGAGAGATAACAGAGGAAAGTACAGCCAAAGGGAATATGCTGGTCTACACGTCTAACTGGGATCTGGCCTTGGGCCTTTCCTCTAATTATGTGACATTCAAATGTAATGAGGCAAAGTGGAACCTTGCTTTTACTCAGGGACCCAGCAAGGACAACTTTCCTCAATGCCTGTGAGGGAGAGACTGGCAGCCGAAGAGGCTTCAATTCCAGGTAGACTTGATCATCCACTGCGAGTGTCTCTCTTCCCTTTTAACCTGCAGAAGGAATATGGGACAATTACACTTCCAAATTGGAAGCTGAGGTATGTTAAATGAGCATGAGTAAAAATTCTGTGAAAATTTTCTTTCCAGTGTAATTTCACCTCCATCTGGCCCCAACTATCCAGTATGAGCTTTTCTCAACAGTTCTTTGCTCAGCACTCTGCACATTTTTTTAATTTTTGGTTTCAATCAGAATTTATTTAGAAAGACAGAGATGTGGTACAGATACAACATCAGAAGGTGAGTGGATGCACTGAGACAGTGACTGAGCTAGCACAGCAGCCCAGGCAGCAACATCCCCTAAGGACTGGGTCCAATTTAACAGGACAATACTTCCCTGGTTTAGGAGACAGGGAAGAGGGAATGTGATTTTAGTTTTCGTTCCCTGGTGATGTATGGAAACAGGCTGTACTTTTCTGGAATGTGTGGGATCTTTAGCATGGCGACTTGCGACGTGATCTTGAGCAGGCAGAGGAGTGCGTGCATGCGAGAGCACACACACACACAGACACACACACACACAGACACACACACACAGAGACACGCACACACCTCAGCCCGCCGGCAGCCTGCCCACCCTGCACTTGATGCTGCAAGTCACGATCATTAGCAGAGTTTCCTCCTGCAGCCTGCTGGATAACAGCGAGATCAGCATATACAGACACACCTCTGGTGTGAGTGGAACAGTATTTACTTTGTTCTGACCAGGCCCTTACAAGAACTCTGCTGTGACAGCTGACAAAAGGAGGGAGAAGGAAATCATTAATAAAAAGCGATGCTTTGAGGTGAAGGTGTCAGGAATGCAAAAGAAAAAAAAGTTTGTGAATGCAGCTGTAAGGAAATAATGTACGATGTAGTTTCTGTGTCCCTTCCTGGTTAGACTAGCAGGCATTTTATTTCTGCCCTTAAGGCCCAGGATGTGATCTCAGTTGTGCTCTTACCACTCTGGATTAACCCCTCAGCAGTCAGGCAGTCACTGGAGTTGCTTGAGGCTTATTTAGCACCAAAAGACACTGAGATTTATTTCCAATCTCTTCCCTTACATCCCCTTGGCAGTTACCTGACATCTGTCTTTAACACCTCCACATGAAGAAAACCAGCTCCTTCCTTCAGCTACACTTTCCATCAAACTTACTGGTCCAGCAAGGGAGCTGTAGATGTAGTTGCTGGTTCACTTGAAGGTATCCTGCTTAAAAATGCAGGAGCACACTGGACATTTGAGGTCTGGACGTCCTTCTGGGGCTCTGAGGAAAGGTTACACGGGCAGCACGTGCGCACTGCTGCAGAGAAGGATGAGGTGTTTGGAGACTTGAGGCTGGTCTCAGAGCATATGCTGACCTGGAGCATAATTTTAATTAATTCCATTTTCTGTTAAACTTTGATTTTTGGTGGTTTGTGAGCAGAAAGGTTTTACCCCATGATGTGCTAGAGTCATTTCAGCTTGGTCCAAATCTGTGGGATCTACAGCAACTCTCCAGATATCATCTGTAGAAGCAGGCAGTGGAAGGACAGAGATAATGATCTTCCAAACCTCACAGACATGTGCTGTGTTGAGAGGCAGCACAGACCTACTGGCACAGAGAAGTAGAGTATACATGCACAGGTTTCTGGGAACTACAAATGTGAGGACAAGTTCCCAACAGCACAATCTGCTGGTTGCGCAGTCTTCTAAGGGAAGTACTGAGATCAGTATTAATAAACTGTACTATCTGTCCTTGTGCCTATGATAGATAGCATCAAGCTTACTTTTACTGCAATCAGAATCATGCAAACAGAAGCTCAGAACCGATTTTTTATCCAATTGTATTGTAACAACTGCCCCTCCCTCCCTCTCCTCCCAATCCCCCAAAACAGCTAGGGTCTATATTTGATTGTGTCTGGGAACTCATGACAGATTTGAGTTTCTTGGTTGCCTCCAGAGGACACTTAAACTGGCTAGAAGTTCTCAGAGCATAGGACAGGCTCATCATGAAGGTGAAATTTCCTGCTCAAGGTTGCATTAATACAGTTTCCAGGTCTCCTTCAATCTTCCTACTTTATTGGCATGCCAGTTTCAGGTGTTAGTCTTAAAGATACCTGTTCCTACCCTCTTCATCACCTTTTACAGGATCAGAACACCCCAAACAGGGCTTCTCATGCTAAGCCAATATCTCCAGAAATAATAACTTGTTGCGTGAGCAGCTGAACTATTGAAGCCAGATTTCCTGTGGAATTGTGTCCTCTTTTCCAGATGTTCCTTTCTTCTACCTCCTCCATAATAACCTCGTGTTTCTTATGTCCTTTCCACCTGGCAAGAGATGATGTGCACTGAGGCTAATCCAGTGTGCCTTGAGAAAGTCAGAATGATATGATCTCTGCATTCCACTCAGTCTTGGGGAAATGATTGCTCATAAAGCAAATTGCCATGGGAAAAGAAGATAGCTCTTTCTGTTGAGTTGGTTATAAATGACAATTTGATAACTGCTCTTCCCTGTGCTGTTCCCTTTCATTTTGCTCATATAAAGTGTTAATGTGAGATTTTGGTTATCTGATCATAATCAAACATATTTACATAAATGTACAGATGAATCAAATGATTCATCTGAAGCACAACTTTTATTTTTACATTCTTGAAATATGTTCGCATTTACTGGACAACATATTTGGATTTTATGACAATGAAAATTTCAGTGGTCCCCTGTAGAAATTTTTACTGTGTTCTTTTCACCAGAAATGTCACGATGTTGGCTTTCTGTTCCAGTTTGGAATACAAACCCTTCTCTTTCAAATGCCAGAGTATCCTAAGGAAAGGAAATTCTGGTTTCTGACTAGCTATAATTATAATCCAAAAGCAGAAGATATTTCATCAGAAAAATAATACTATAAACATTGGGTTTCTAGCAGGGAAGAGTAGTTAATAAAAGCAACTGGGAATTGATTGAAAACCAACTAGTATAGCCAATCTAACTTCAATTTTTCTGGTATAACTCTGGGATGAAGATCATGGCAAAACATCTCACAGAAGGCTGATCTTAATATTTCCTTCCCTTTGAAGGTCTTGGGATGGTCACCCAAGTCTGTGTTCAGAGACCCAGCTTCAGCTACATCCTTCCAATTTGGGACTCACACTTGAAGTAAGAGAGGTGGTCTTGATGGGAATAACCTCTAATCAGACCAAAATCTATATTTCCTGAACTTCAGAGCTCTGCAGGCATTGAGCTTCATCTTAGTGGTGATATCCAAAGAAAAACAGGAGTGTCAGGGCACTTTGAAGGAGAAAGAGTGCTGGGATTCTCTGTTGTCATTGTGCTTCCTGTACCCCATGGATTTTTAATTCAGGATTTGGGTTATGGTGGGTTTTTTTGTTTGTTTGCTTAGTTTAGGGTTGTTTTTTTTTGTTTTGTTTGTTTTTTAGTACAGTCTTAGTTTACCCAGGGCAATGAATTGTAACTTTGATTTAATTTCTGTATTTATTACCAATGTAGTGTGTAAGTGTTTAAACATTGCATGCAGCCAATTAACATTTTTGAGTAAATCTTCCTGCTTCCCATCTGGAAAGGAGGTTCCGAGTTTTGGTTGAAATCACTGATACAGTGTTCTGTAAAACTTCATTCCATGTATTCTTTGCCCGTGTGCTTCTTTCAAGGAATCATATGAATCCTCCCTAACTGAAAAAAATGTTCCTTTCCAACCCAAACCTTTCTATGTTTCTATGATAAATATATTTTTAAAAATATTGACACTTGATTTTTCACTGGAAAATTTGGAAACTGTAGACCAAAAGAGAAAAAAAAAAGCTGTGCAGAAATTCTCTCTGCTTTCCTCTTAAGACTCCCAGAATGTATTTTGAGAAATAATAATAATAAAGCAGTCCTTGAAACTTGAGTTCAAGAGCATATTTAAGCTGAAGTGAAAAATTCAATTTTTGAGTCTACTTCCTGCACACTGAATTATTTCTGTGCTTCAGAAACCCATCATAAAATACTGTGGTCTCTTCCACAAGACAGGTTGAGGAACAATCCAGCAGGTTTATCAGTCAGCAGGACAAATGTCCAATCTGTTGACAGCATAAAAATTAATTTTGGAATGGGGTAAGGGGTGGTACCCTTTATGTTTGAATGAACATCAATTGGCAACATCATACCTGTGGTTTGACATGGTGTGTGCAGGTGTTGGGAGGAAACCTTCTGCCACCTCATGCTCAGCACAAATGACTGCTGTGCATATTTGTTGCTTTCAAAGGGTTATCTCTGCAATGTTCCTTATAGCAAATCTTATTTATTTATATGCAAAATACCCATCTCAATGCCTTATTGTCCCTGATTTCTAAAACTAGATTAATTAGAAACTTTTCTTACTTCTCTGCAAGAGAATGTAGTGAAGCCCAAATCCCTTTTCAAACTCCGTGTTTTCATGTATGACCTGAACAGAAGTTGTAGATGCATATATGTACTGATGCACAAATACATATTTCCTTAGAATCATAATGTGCAGAGCCAGAAGAGACCTTTGTGATTGATTGTATAATCCATGTGGATGTATATAAATAGCACACTCACATAAGTGCCTTAAAATCTCTGACAACAGGTCAGCAAACCTCTAGAACTTATCAACATAACACATCTCTTTGGGCTCCTAAAATGTTTCTAATCTTAAGCTTGTAGCTGCTCTTTGCCAGGTCAGTGTATGGAAGAGGCTTTGGACGCAGCCTGAGAACTCCACTCCACACCCATGTGGTGGCCCTTTCTTTTAAAGCCAGATGCTAATACTAACAAAAAGACTCTCCCAAACCAAACCAACCAACCCACCAAAAAACTAAAACCAACCAATCAAATAAAAACCAAGCCCAGAAAAAAAAAATACAGCATCTGCTAAGTGGGATTGAGCTTTAATAAGCTCATCCTCCATTTCCAGCATTTGGACAGCAATAGGAAACGGGAAATAGACTTCACACCCCCAACACACCATCCATCAATGGAGTGTGAAAGAAATGTAAGGATTACTGCCCTAGCCTTTAGGTGCCAGGCATAATCATCTAGAGATTGCAGAGTTCAGTTTTCACTCTGCTCTGCTTCTATAGCTGAGAGCTCCCCTTCCTCCCCTGCTTCCTCCCCAGCACAAAAGTGCTTATGGGGGTGGGGGGGGGGGGGGGCAAAAAACAAATAAAAAGAACACTTCAGTTTTGAAAAGAAAGCAGATGTTTCTGGGATCCTGATCACAGTGCTTTAGTTATGGGTCTTGCCTGGGACTTCCAGAAAAGCAAATACCAGAGCCCCTGTTTATTGGCTGTTTCCTTGCTCACACTGCAATATGGCTTCCAAATGGAACAAGGAACAGGGCCAAAAATCAGCAGAAAATTGGCTCAGGAAAGGGGGATTATTTTCTTTTCAGGGGAGTGAGCAGAATTTTGCTTTCAGAGAAGGAACCCTCCTACCCCCTATGAACCTGAAAAACAAATTCAAGCCCTTGGCACATCCTGCTCTCTTCTTGTGGGAGGGCTGTGGTAAGGGAGATTGTAATTGAACCACTCAATAAAGATGCACATCATCACTCATTTTATTAGCATCTAATCAGTGCAGCAGTGAGTGGAAAGAAAGCAACGCCCACCAATGGCAAGTCCCATGAGCTTGGCTTTTGTCAAAGAAGGAAGAGATATTTGGATTGTAAAGCTGTGAACATCTTACCAGAAGCATTGTTTTTTTTCCTCTCGTTTTTAGTATCAGTTTCCCTTCCACTCTGTTTTTCAAAGAGAGCAACAACTACGACATCTTTGGGCTGTGAGGGTATTGCCTGCTGAAGCTTCTCCAAAGAGATTGCCATCTGTGCTCTAAAATCAGGTCATTTCTGAGCAGTTTAGGGCTTGGCAGATAACAAGACAGAGCCTTCACCTCAACTTTGTTGCTGATGGGGTCACATCAATAGCTCTTTTGGATGCATCTGCAGAATATGCAATATTTTAGAAATGGAACTTGGTTTTCCTCAGGGTGAGGCCCCTTTTTAATGCCTTGTTCTCTCCTAGAAGGTATGCAGTTTTTTCTCTTGGCACAGCTTTGGTCATCAGGAGAGAGTCTGTTGGAGAGGGGAGAGTGGGGTGTGAAACTGTCAAACCACAATTTTCACAAGACACCGTGGCACCTGAAGAGGCAGTGGCTGAATTTAATAAAGCAAATGAAATTAAATGTTTCATTTAAGTAATGTGGAAATATGTTGTTTTTGTTGGAGGCTGTGGCTGTCCACTGAAAATGTCCTTATGGCAGGCTTGCAGTGACTGACAAAAGTTGGTATTCTTGATGGAAAGCAAATGATTCCTTCACAATCCAGTTTTCCATTGAGGCAAAACTTCAATTTTCTCACAGAGGGAACGAGAACAGTTTTGATGGAATGAATATAACCAGATCTTACAAGCAGCTCTGCTCTATGAAGCACAACTAACTGACCAGTCTGTGTGAGGCTGCTCTGTAGCAAACAGGTTCCAGCCCAGCCTGAATCTCAACACTGCCTGCTGCTGAAAGACCCCTGCAGAAAGCTGGGATGGTGGGAGGCTCCTGACTTTACTGTAGTCTGCTACTGTTCACTGGGAAAATACAAAATGTTTTCCAAAGACTGCTGTTTTATGTGTTCCTTGAAGGAACAAGCCATCAATGGTGACAAGCTCTTATGGGCCAGCCTTAAGGACAGATATGATACCACCCCACTTTGCTCTAGAGAAGATAGAGAGATATTCAGTCCAAAAAGGAACTTCAAGTCTATGTTGTCATCTTGAGATAGGCTGAAAAAAGGCAAAGGAAAACTGACTTTCTCATTCTGAGGCTGCAAGACAATTGTGCTGTGCCTGGGTGTGAAAAGCAATTATGTACTTCCCAAAGCAGCAGACTCCAGCTTTCTTTATTACAGAGCTCTTCTAGCACCAGAGGAAGAGAGCAGTGGTACGTCTTGTGCAAAACTAAACAATAGCCTGGGCAAAGTGATAAAGTGTTTGGTAATTGGTGTGCAGATGTCAGTTTTGTTTCTTCTGTTACATCCCTTTGATGACTACAGTTTGTGTGCTGCTGTGTCATAACTGGGCTGAGTTCAGGACAAGTTTTTCCAGTTATGTTGTCTTCTAACAGCTAGGAAATTTTGTGGAGGCCCTATGAAAATAAATCTTTAAATGGGTGGAAAACATTATAATTGGACCTCTTTTGTCAGAACCTAATATACAGTGTACAGTGGGTTTTTTCTTTTAAGCAGAAGACATACTCAGCTATGGTCTCTGGGATGCATGTTATGACTAACAGGCTTGCTCCGTTGACATATATTGGCTTTAGCATTTTATTTTTTCTTCTGGCAGAATAACTTCTGATGCAGTCCATACTCTGTTTGGAGGTCTTTGAAAACAAAGTGCATGTATTATTCAGGTTTCCCAAGGCTGCTTGGTTTCTAGATCAAAGTCAAGGAAGCTTTTGTTTCTATTTGTTTCTTTCTCTCTCATTACCTTTAATTTTCACTAATATTTTCACTGTAAATTTTTTTTTTAAATAAAATGCAATTAAGAAGACTGTGCACATCTCAGTAGTGAAGGGTCATGTTTTTTCTTGATTTCCAGCGCAGTTTCTTCAAGGAAATGATATGGAGTACAACAGTTGTAAAGAGTCCTAAGGACAGAGGCCAAGATATCTAGATAAAAATACACTTGAATTAAATTGGAATTACTACTGAGGAATAACTCGCTGCCTCCTGGGTGATCATGAAGGACTTGGGTCCAGTTCATGTGTCACAGGTCATCTTCAAGACCTCAGGCTGAACCTCAGGCAAAGATGACTCCATGAATGTCTTCCAGAGTTACAGTTACAACATGAATCTCATTCCCAGATTTAAACCAAAATTTATTGTAACCCTAGTTTACAAGCATTAGAATTGCAGAACTGATTGTTCTGGCAGCTTATATACACAACTTCATAAGAGACAACTCTGTGGTTTAACCCCAACCGGCAACTTCCTTGTTGCATCTAAAATATTTTTCTTTCCAGAAAATAAATGGACTTCTGTTTGTAATTGATAACCAGAAATATGTAACAGGAGGCTGCATCCAGAGTTAACTGAAGACAGAGAGAGCAGCAGGGAAGAGAGAAATCTGCTGGGGCTTGGCTCTTTTCAGTGCATCTGCAATTTTTGTCAGACATGGGGTTTAATACAGCTCTGCAGATAGGTGTCCCTTGGTGGGTGGGAATGCACACAAGCACACACACACAGACTGCTTGGAGACCTCATGAACACTATCTGGTAGTCACTTTTCCTCTAACTGTTTCCTACTTACTTGCTGGCAAATAAATTGTATTTAGAATCTCAGAAAGCTCTAGAATATAAAACCATAAAGAAGCAAATTTTTAATGATTTTTCTCTACTTGTCTCTCTTTTCACCTTTATATTCTCACAATAGTTTTAAGTCATTAGCCTAGCTGTATGAAATTTGTCAGAGGTGGAGATTTCAGAGAAAAGTTACATAAATTTTAGTGAAAATTTGTTGTTGTGTATAGCTAAAACTGTAATAAAAGTTCCTGTTATGAAAAAAAAAAAGGTTGCAATACTGTTCAGTAGTTATGTGTGGGTGTGTGTGTGTGTGGTGTGTTTTTTCTCATTTTTTTATCTGACTACTCAGCTGGTACATGCCCTGTACATTGATATATTGATACTTTTCCCACTGCTAAGAGAAGACCATGGAAGGAAGATTTAACAAGCATATGGGTGAACTGGTAGGTGTGGTAAGTTTCAAGGATGTGACAATATGAAGGTACTGTGGGGGTTTGAGATGAGGGGAATGGAATTGTTATCAGGAGAATTTACTGGTAGAGGGCACACACCTGGAAGGAATCAAATGTCATTTATTTGAGTCTGGCACCCACCAGACTATTTGCTTCATTTGTCAGGGAACTCCCATCCTGGAATCTCCAGGCTTTTTTTGGCAGCTATTGTTATTGGTACTCTGGCAACATCAAGTCTCTAGGCAAGAATTCTTTTGCTAGCTGTGGTGTATACTAAAACTCTGAAAGTACCAAAATCTGTGAGTCAAAACGAAGGTACGGCATATGGACCAGAGTACAGAATCTGAAAACGGCTTTGCTGAAGTCTTCTGGGGCATGGGATTAACAAAGGAATGCCAGATTCATAGTTGTCTCATTTGAACCATGTTAAGTATTTGAAGTTGGCCAAAATCACATGGAACTGGTTGGTGTTTACTAGAGAGAGGTGCCTGAATGACTTGGCTGGTTTTTTTTCTTCAAATCTGTTTGGGGTCTACTTCCTGCCTATTCAAGGGTATTAATTTTACTTACTGAGAAACATTTTATAGGTCAATGAAATTTTACATAAATATTACAAAATAGCCACTGAGTGAAAAATTGTTATGATTACTTGTGTTTATGTTTGGAGGCTAATACTATGGGCCACACACAAGCACTGCCACAAAACCTATATATTGAGTAATAACAGCTTGGATCTCTAACCTCAAGTACTGATGGTGAGCAGGTTTAATGAAAAAAAAAATTCTACTAATAAGTTGCTCAAAATTAAACAAAATGCATAACTAAATCCATTCAAAAGTTTCCAAGAGACTTAATACCAGAAAAGTAAAGAATTATTAGAAATATTCTCAGGCACTGAAATGTGATTGCTCATATTCTTACACATGATTCTCATATCCTTCTGCTCAATGGTACAACACATTACATGGTATCCCTGTCAGCATTCTGCCCGTGCCAGCTAATACTCTCCAAAATTTACTTCCAGGTGCTGTTCAGAGGCTGATCCAGAAACCTTTCACAGAAGGCAGTGTTCAGGTAGCCAGCCTATTTTGGGGGTCTGAAAGACGCGGCAGTCCAGTTATTTGGTGCCAGTTGATTTCAGTGCCAGTTGATTTCAGTGCCAGAGAACATTCCTGGGCACATGTACATGCTCTATTTGTATCAGTCTCATTGTGCCTTGGGTGTGTCTGGCTCAGGTGCTTACAGTTAATCAAGTTGCTGGGACTGGGAAGAGAGGTGAATTTTTCCGCAGCTCAAATCTGCTTTTACTCTCCTCTGTAGAAAAGGACAAGTTCTATTTTCCAAGTATCATATGACAAATTTATTTTTTAGAACAGGATTTTTGCAATGTCCTTCATGGACAGCTAACAGCTTTTGTTAGCTGTTGTTGCAGCTTCCCAGCCTTTCCTACAGTCTCCCCTTTGCTGTGCACTGGAAGAATCCTGCAGCCTGTGCTGTGTGGGAACATCAGAAGATTTGTAGTCCCCCTAAGTAAAAAGCTATTGAAGAGCTGCTGCAATTGTGGAGACAGGGCATGGTAACCCAGGCAATTCACCCAAGTTCTCTGTTCCTAACTTCAGGGGGAAAAAAATAATGATCTGTTTTTCCTCAAGTCACAGTAGTTCAAAACAGACAGGCTTAATTCTGTTAACAAGTCAGCTTGAAACACACACCAAAGTCTCTTTGCTACCAAGACAAAAGCTCAAGGGAAGCAAGAGGTTTTGTGTAACACCATGCTTTGTAACCAGACCAGGTTTACCCCTACGTACAGTAGACATCCTAATTTCTGAAATGCAGCACTTTGGGAAAAGTTCACTTAACGCTTACATTTTGCAGCTGAAAGCAATCAATTAGCATAACTGTTATTTTTGAGTCGATAAATACAGGGACTAATGAAATGAAACTCTGATTTTTCTGAATTACCTGTGATTTGGGATTTCAGTGATTACTCAGTGTCTTAAAATTTGTGTTTAATCCTCTAACCACCATAGCTGCTGATTTGCCTTTTGATATTTGCCATCTGTGAAAACAAAGGCAGGTGTCTGAAGTTGGCTACTTAAAGCTTTAAATAGTGGAGCTTCCATGGTCTCTGCATCAGATTTGAAATGAAGGAACAGTGATTGAAGTAAGAAGGAGTCCCTATGTGTTTTTCAGCAGCTGATGCACATTTTCTAAATTCTCAGCTTATGTTTTTTGTTGGTGATCCCATTTAAAATTGAATCTCTTCTTGTTACCTCTGTGTCAATAGAAAACATGAACAAGTCTGAGTAAGATATTTTTTGTGAAGAATCTCTTTGAGCACATAGCCCTCTCCTGCTCCAACTGTCCTATAACTGAGGTCTATCTCAGGCTGAGTTCAAAAAAGGATGCTGCACTCTAGGGTGAGTTTTTTGCTAGTTTTATATTTTCTTTTTCCTGTTGCTTTAAACTTTCCAATCAGTAGAGGAAAATATCCAAAACTTTAAAGAAATGTGTAAGGGAAGGCTTAAAATCTCCCTCCTAAAGAAGCTGATTGACCTTTCAAGGTTTCAGGGTGTTGTTCCCTCTTCTCCTCCTGCCATGCTTAAATTTGTCCTTCTAATAAAGTTTTTATAATATGCTATTACACAAAGAGCACAGTAGAAGCCCATTCAGCTCAAGCCCAGCTGCTTATAAAGGCTGGATGAGCAAGCTGTTTTCTTCCTCCACTCTGCTCAATGTGTTTCTCAATACCTCTGAATTAAATTCAATTTTATTTTTTTTTTTAAGGGAGGAATGGGGACAGGATTTTCCTTTCCATTTTATAGGTCATCAGCTTTCATCAGCTCTGCTCCAGAAGTGTGAGGAATATCTCTTGAGCTCAGTATCTGGTGATCCAACAGACCTTTAAGGTATAGTCCAGTCTCTCGTAAGATCACCAGAGGAATTAATCTGAAGAATTCATCTGACTTCCATCAGTCCTGTTTGTAGCAAGGGAACAAAATGTGGGCACTTTTGATTCACTCAGATGTTATAGTAAGAGGAAATTGCCAGAGATCAAAATGAGTGCCTGTATGCATACTGTGCATATAGTACAATTTGGATGCCATTTTCTCTGAAGTGCGTGTCTTCTGCTGTCCTTCATCATACCCATGATCCCCAAGAAGCTGTGTTTCCTACTGCAGGCAGTACAATAAGGTCCTGTGTCTGCCCCATGTCTGTGTCTTGGGTATCTGAGCTATTCCTACAGTGCTGGGGGAAGGTCAGTCTGGAGTGCATAAACAAAATATATTCAATCACAGGTCCCCTGTACACATTTGGTTATAAAGTTCAGCCTCCTGCTAAGTAATAGTATAGAAACTATAGTTTCTCAAGAGCAAGGAGAGAGCCAAAGCAATTGCTCAACACCTCTGCAGGAGCAGAGACCATGCACACACAGGCTTTCCCCATGGAAAGAGAAAAGCAGCTGTTGGCATGGTGGTGGTGAGAAAGGAATGATTGTGCACTCTTTGGTTCAATGCCTTCTGCTGCTAGAAAATTATCAAGAGGAAACTGAAACAATCAAAACAAAATACTTTTGTGCTCAATGCAGAAGCTGTGTAACCCCTGGCCAGAGGATGCTGTGAACAGTAAAATTTATGCAGCTCCAATGAGGGCTGAACTGAATGAATTCATGGAGGAAAAAGACTGTTTTAGTCTGTTGAAGGTGCTGCTGCTAGTTTGGGTGGACAGAGAAGAACAGATAGTAGGAACTGAAGTACTTGGCCCCTCCTTAGGCTGTGTCTAGGCACTGCTTTAAGTTCTGGGCAAAGAAAAGCACCAGGTGACATGGATTTTCTTATTTTTTTAAAGCTATGTCCAAAAGAAAAACTGCATTTTGAAATTTAAATAGTTTAATTTCTATTTGCCAAATTAAATCTGATTTGTTTTACAGCTGAGTCAACTTCAGTCTTCAGAAAACATCAAGAAAAGGCTTTAATTCACAGCAAATGAAATATTCTGTGTTTTCTTCAAGTGGGGTTTTTTGTTTTGATGTTAGGGCCCCCCCCCCATTTTGGAAAGCAAAACTGATATTTTTGTTGGAGTGACAAGGAACGTCTTTTTCTTTCTTTCTTGACCCCCCAAAATTGATTATCTTCTTGCAGCTGTCCTTGAGAAAAGAGCTGCCTTTTTTCCCATGCTATCAAATTTGCTATTAAAGCAAAACAAAGATATAAAAGCAATGGCCTAGAGAAATAGCCATGGAACCCTGGAAACCAAAAGGGAAAGCTTGCCAATTCCAGTCAGTTTTCAGCCTTGAGGGGAATGAGGGGGTGAATATTGTTGTATAGTTTGCTAAGTCACTTATAAAGTTCTTTGGGTTCTTCCAGGATGAAAGGCATTGAACACAAGTTGCTGTTATTAAGACTTCTGAAATGTGAAGATACTATTAAAGGATGTGGTCAAATTTCCCTAGGCAAGAAGAAATTCTCCCTTCTCTTTGGCTCCCTGCAATTGGATGTTTATAAGGTGCTTGTAGCTGGCTGATTCTCTCCTCAGTGTTAAATCCCACTTTAATGGTAATGTTCCTTTTTGTTGGGTGATTTTTATTTAATTTCTCAGAAATTACTTTTACTGGGCCGTTCCCAGTGCTGCTGGATGCCAGATACTCTGTCTTAATCATTTTCTATTGATGGGTCTTCTCTTGTACTTGAGGGTCAGAGATGGACACTTCTTCATGACTGATGTTTTGCCATACAGGAATATCAGTATATGAGGTGAGTGTGACTCTAAGGCAGACCTTTCCCATCATTTTTCCCAGCATGCAGTAATCCACGAGATGGGGCAAAGACAGTGGCATCAGCTTGTTCTCCTCAGGCTGCAGATACAACAAATAGATTGAATCAGAAGATAGAAATTCACCTGGTTTTCTTCCTGCAGCCCATTTCTGCCTACAAGACAAATGCTAATGCTCAGGATGCTCTTTTTGGTGTATAGCAACCTTTCTTCTACTTGCCAAGCGCTCCCATTGCACCAAACCTTCCTGCCCTTGGCTCCATCCCAGACTGCAAAGACTGACAGTGAGGCTCTGAGAGCCCTTCTTTGAAAATTTCCTCCAGCACAGAAGATAAAGGGCCTGGATTCCCATGTTTACCTGACGAGTCACACACTTTGATAGTAACTGCCAGAGATAATGTGCTGCTCAGTTTTACAAGCAAATTCACACAGCCTGGTTTGTGGTTTCTGGGCAGATGCCTAAAGCTGCTCTCCCAGAGGGTCACAAGAAGTGAAGAGCAAGGGAAGAGTTAGCACCCAATTTACAAGCTAGGCTGGGAGGGGAAGGATGCAATTTACAGGTGGGACAAGGAAGGACTGTTGCACTCTATCAGTTCAGGGAAGTTGAGGAGGAAAAACTGGTCTGTGCTAAAGGATCACAAGAATCTGCAGGTACTGAAAGAGTGAATAGAAGGACTCTTCTGGTACTCTTACCAATCCCTGGAACTTGCTGGATGCAGATAGAAATTAGTATGTGTGTTGCCCTAATGAAATCATTCTGCCTGTCTTTGCACTGTCAGTTTTTATAATTTTACCACGATGAACACATTCAAGAAGCCTCAAATCTCTTTAAAGTGCAATTCACTCAAAATGGAGCAGCGGCCCAGAAGACAATACTGGCCTTTGCACATTTTCCAGTCTGCTGGTAATGACTTCAGTGCAACCCCACACAGATGTGCAGCAGGTTTCTAAAGGAATTGTGCAAAAGGGCCAGCAGGTTGGGCAGCACACAGGCATCCTTGTTCCAGCAGATGGAGAAGCAAACATCTTGTCACATCCTGGCCCAGGGTGTGATTTTTTGCCAAATCTGGGGCAATCTAAAGGCTGCTGAAGCAGAAGCCACAACAAATGACACCGTGTTCCTCTGTGTCTCCAGCTCCCTCTTTGAAAGCAGCAGCTGTCCATTCATGGAAGCAGTGATGTTTCCCATGCCTGACATCCACTCTCTTTCATCCAGGGTTGAAATGAACCAGGATGAAGGGTAGAGGACTGGATTGGCTCCAGGGTAGAAAGGTGGGTGAAGAATGGGAGGGGAATATAGAAGAGGCTCATAGTTTTAATTAATTTAAACTGCTGGTTTAGGGTCTTTGAGGTGGGGATTCAACAAGCTCCTACAGTGCTCTTCCCATCTTTGAATACAAGCACCTTAGACTCTGTGAAAGTCTTTAAGACACCTTTAAGACCCTGTGAAAGGAATAACAGAGCAGCATGTAAAATTTTCTCAGCTGACAGGGGAGGAGAAGCTGCAAGTAAGGAAGAAAAAGCCTTTGAAAATTCCTACCTTTTCCACATTGAGCCACTTCCAGGGTTAAATTGCATGACCCACAGTGCTCCTTGCATATCTGTGGAAAGACCCCTGAGGTGCTTCATGAAGATCTGCCAGAGCCAGGCATCCATCTAGGAAGATGGTGCTTTGCACAAAAATTTCCCTGTTAGAAGGAGCAGCAATCCCTCATACCTTGCATTTAATTTCTTCACTTGCTGCTCCTGAGAATGGTGCTCAAATGCGGTCACAGATCTTCCAGTGCCACTTGCATTTTTATAGCACTCTGTCCCTGCATTCAGTTCTTAGAAAATGGAGACGTATACTTTCTTTTACTTGTTTTACATTTAGGAGATCTCTGTCCATGTTCTCACATCGGTATGACTAAAAACTGACTGTATAAATTTAAGAAAAAACATACCAAACCAAACATCCAACAATAAACAAGTAAACTGATTCAGAAAATTGCTTAATTGCCTGTGCAATTTCATCTCAATTTTTACTCCTGTTTAAAAGTTATGTGAGTGTTTAAATATGGAATTAATTCCTCAGCTGTAATATCTCCATGGCTTATTTAATAGCATTCCACTGAATTAAGGCTCAGACTAGCCCCTAATTTCAGGTTCAGCAAGTATAAGATTTCTCAGCCTTCTTAGGTCATAACCCCTTTCTAGAAGTCAATCATTTTTGTGACTCTCCATAAAAGTAAGAGTGAAAAATCTGCTGGTGATAGCATGGTGAAGTCTCTCTAACATGTTTGTGCTCAGGTTTTCTGAGATCTTGGCAGGGAGTATTTGACCTTGGAGTTGAAGGTGGTACAGGGAGGAGAATAGCAAGATTTTCTTGGCCTTGGATTGTAATAACATTTCAATGCCTTACAAACACCCCTGATTGCCTTTCTGACCCCTCACTCCCTTCTCCTCCCCTATCTCCCCTGGTTTTGCAATGCACAAGTTGAGAAACCTTTGTTGCAGAGGCAGTTAACCTCAGTGCAGTGGTTTCAAGGGGTCGGGAATCAAGCGCCTTGGAACTAAAAAATTCTTGACCCTCCCTGATGGAAAAACAAAACCAAACCAGGACACTTCATCTCTAGATTGGACAAAGCAGGGGAGGGAGGAGGAGGAAGGTAATAAACATCCAGGCTGTGCCTGTGACTAATAACTGAAGTAAGGAGTCTTCTGATATTGTCCCTATGCCCCATGTTCTCCCCTGCATCATATGAGATCAAGCTATAATTCAGGAAAACAAACTTGCATTTCTTTCACCTTTAAACAGGTTTTCCAGATTTCAGATAATTCCTATTCATTATTAAAACATGGGTATTGGAGCTGAATGCTAGATCAAAAAGTCTTCTAAAAGCAATGCATGAAACGAATTTGGGTTTCCTAATCCTAACTGGCGTTTCATAGTATAGTGTTGTGGTTTATAATATGTGTGATATGTGTTTATGCTGCCCAGCTACCCTGGTCACTCACTGCTCTCTATAAATGGCAATGTAATTGGGAGGACATGTTTACAAACTCTCTTCACACCTCTCTGACTGGTTCCAGCTCTGCCTCACTCTGAAGGTTTCCATTGTGCTGAAACTGCCTGGCAAGAACATTTGTTCACATAAGAGCCAAGAGTTTTGGCTCAGTTTTGGAATAAATGGATTGACTGAATGTGATAAGATTTCTCTGGTCTCACTGTCTGACACTCGAGCATCTCTCTAGCCTTGACAGTGGTATATCCCAGAGGTAAAAAAGTGCTAAAACTTCATTTTTGACTGTGCCGCCATGTCCTCTCAGAAGAACTTGCTCAGACTTAGGAAGTGCTTCAGCAAAACCAGGACCCAAACATGGGTTTCCAAATTCCAAACTCTGTCCTAAATGCAAGGCCACTTTTCCTTTCCTGTTCTTGCTTGGCAGGAGCAGTATTCCCCCAGTGACTCTGCATGCAAGTTATTCATCCTCACAGCTTGCTCTTTTCTATTTCATTTCCATGCAGTATTACCGTACAAAGACCCTTCCTCTTTTAGTGTCCAGCTCTGATTTGCAATTAGGTAAATTTATCCAGACAGCATTTATGTGGCACTGGGGTTTTCCTGTGATATGGTTTCCATGTCTGTGTTCTGCAGGTCATCCAAGGTTTTATAAGCTTGTACCTGTAGTGCATTTCTCAGCTGTGACTCACGAGCAACCAGCCAGCCTGTTCACTCCCAGGACACCATTCTACATTTGGAAACCTCCTTAGCTGTAAATATGTCTGAGGTTTACTGTGGATCTGTCAGTCACTGACCAGTCAGGACAGATGTTCACAATTATTTTCTCAGCAAATATAGTCAAAAAACTGCAATAAAAAATATGAATATTTTCTGTGACCAGCTAATCATTTAGGAATAACAGAATCAGCAGTGTTAGTCTTGGAAACTTCTAGTTAAAACTTAGTCATTTGAATATTCATAAAAACCTGTAGTATTTAAAGAAAATTATTTTTTGATGGTTTGTGAGCAAGCAAGAAAATATTTGTCACTTCACTTACGCAATAGACTTATAGCTACTGTCACACCTCTGGATTTTTATTAGCATATATCAAAGAACTCTTAGAGCTGCAAGGTATGCAAAATATTTTATCACAGTACAGTAAAAATATTGCAAAAACCTCCAAAAAATCTGTCCCTAGTTGAGTGTGAGAGGCTGATGTCACCATCCTGTAAATCTTAAAGCTGAAAACAACTAATGTGTCTCTTCTTTTCACACATAAACACCTTCCTAATAGAATAAGGTTTCACCAGAATATGCAGAGTTTGAAATTTCAGGAGGGTATTAAGTTAGTTCTTTGGTACCCTGACTAATGGTGGAAAGAATATCATAGACACTTCTTTTAAATACTCTCCTCTGTTTTGCTTGAAATCCAACATATTATTTAGTATATTATTAGTGTTATTATTGATATTATTTGTTTCTATTTGATTTATCTCACAAGTTATATTGAAAATCAATTTATTTTCAAGATCCAGTCATACAGTGAGTTTCTTAAACATGAATGCATGATTCATAAATTAAGTTCATACTCTTAAACTTTAACTGTTATAATCCTGTTTGGGGCAGAGGTTGGTTAGTTTATTTTGGATGTTTTTCATTACTGTCAGTGATGAGGGCACATATGCAATGGACTGTGCAAACGTGGTTCTGAGTTTTATTCCTGAGGCTGTTTGGAGAAATGGAGACAGAGATCAATTCAGTTGTCCACCATCATATGTATAATTATTGCTGAGAGTGGGAAACAGAACCAGAGATCCTGAAAGGAAAGCATGTTACCTACTCATGGAGGAGGGCCATATAAGCTTGTTCTCCCTGCTTTGGAATCAATGAGATAAAACACTGAAGTTCACTTTATTTTTGACATTCTTGGTAGTTGTGGAACTACTGCTAAAGGCAGACACTGTGTTTGGTGCTTTCCTGTTTATTTGCACCTGCCGATTTTTATCCTAGATTCTTTTTATATAAACTCTCTCCTCTTTGTTTGCACAGAGCAGGGACATTTTGATCTGAGATTAAAGCATGGCAGGAGCTACAATAGTGTGGACAACTTTCAAGAGGCCACCATAGTTTCTTTTGCAGCTACACTGCCTTTCTAATAAGCTGTCCTCTGAACCACTTTCCTGAGCTCTTGAATGTCTTCCAGCCTGTTCTTATGGGTGTGAAACCTGATCAGTGTTGGAGTCTCTGTACAAAGGGATGTAGAGTACTGGTGAAAAGCCCATAAGCTTCTGATGTACTCTTTCTCAGCTGGGCTCTTTGACAGCAGGAGGATCAGAAGTTTGATTTTGAATTGGCTTCACAGAAAGGAAAGAAGAACTTTAGCATCACTTGATTTTCAGATTGAACAAGACCCTTTAAATACCACATACTGTATTCTTGGGGAATACGTATATCTTAGTGTACATTTCAGCAAGCAGTTCTGCCTAATCTTCAAGATCTCCTCTAGATCTGACTCTCCTCAAACTTGCCTTCCTTTGGAATTGAAGATGTCAGCCACCTGTTGAACCAGTTGATCAGTGTCAACCATATAATTTTTTTACCTGGAGGAGGCTATTTCAATGAAAAACTCATTATGTGCTTCCCCACAAAAATAGAGTGCAGCAGTAGGAATCATGCCTGGTTTACTACAATGGTTAAGCTTTTCCAGATGCGAGATCCAAGTTATCATTTCACCACACTTACATGCTAGAGTGGCAAATGTCTGGGTGTGGCAGTAGCCATAGGAGCAGGCAGGCTCTTGGGGGATGGTTGTGTAACACAGGGGTCATGGCCCCTTGAAGCTTGAAGTTATGGGGTCACAGGGGTTTAGGGTTCTTGTGTTTCAAATAAGAGAGAGTCACAGTCTTAGGACTAGCCAAAGAGTAATTAGTGCTTTTTCAGATTACAGAGGGTAGGTTCACCACTCTGTTCAGCTAAAAGGGCTTTTGGGGTCAGTCAAAGTTCACTTAGAGCAAACCCAACCGTGTCTGATTTTTATGCATGTCCCTAATGGGCGCTTAAGGAAAGCAAATATCACAGCCATTTTCCACCTCAGCCTTCTTGTCTTAATTATTTATCCCTCTCTGGAGCTGTTGCTGGTGCAGAAGCTGGAAATCTTGTGCAGGTGGAGACTTACCTATTAAAATGCAAGGTTCATTACTCCTGTATCCCATGTGTTAGCTAACCAGATGTTTCTCCATCCCTCTTTTACCCCTGTTCCTTCGTGGTTTTATGAAGGTGAATGAAATCAGGACAGAACATAGCTGTGCTACAGGGATTATTGTGGATGAAGGCATATTTAATGTATTGCAGAAAGCTGAATAGTCATGGAAAAAGAGCAAAAATTATACTTACAGACACTTAATTTAGACTACAATAAACGGGAATGGAGGCTGGGATGTTTTTCTGTAAAGTCAACTGCAAGATAGCTGTTCAGGCTCCTTGCACATCGGTGGGGAGAAAGACCGACTGATTCATGTGTCTTGCCCCTCTATTTTTGGTGTTTGGTTGGTATGTTTTGGTGTTTGGACAGGGATGAACACTGTCCTTCAGTGTTAGGAAAGGAAACTGTCACTCCTTGTGCACATGTACAATATTACTGCTCTGGAGTTCAAGTCACAGTTAAGGCCATGGTTGAAATCTAAATAAGAACAATAGCTGGTTACAATTTGCAATCTCAGCAAGGAATCTGAAGACTGTCCAAGTGAGGAGACTGAATGGGGAATCTGGAGATTGTCCAAGCAAGAAGACTCAATGATTAGCTCTGTCTAAAGCAGATACAGCCAGACAGGCTGGGGGCAGTGGCCATGGGTAATGCCATGAAAGCTTTGTTTTGAGGAAGGAATGGCTTTCTCAGGTATTCAGCCCAGCTCCAAATCTCTTTAAAAAAAAATCCAACCTGGATCTGGGAGAGGGAGAAAGAAAGAAAGAAAGGCCTAATTCTTAAAGATCCCATGAAAACAATAAATAGAGTTTAACAGTCAATAGGCAGATTAAACTGGCTGTGGATCAAAACACATCAGGAGTAAAGATTTATTGCAGAAAACTAGACATGGAATAAGCCCTGCTCTGTTGCTGGAGCTCTGACTAACTGGTTCTAGTGAGGAAAGGGAGGGGGAAAGAAAATTACAGCCTTTATAAATAGGCATCAGCAAAGCTGTTCCTGGCATGCTTTCCTGCCCCAGTCCATACCACCCAGTGGGGTAAATATCTCATTCCAATAATACCACTGATTAAATGGCTGTGGGATAAGGAATTTAATAAATTCCACACAGCATGTGAATGGTAATCAGGCCAGGAGCTTTATGCACTTTGGCTTGTGACATATACCACTGGGATATAGGATAATTAAGGGAATATTCCCTCCTGTCTCCAGATCTCTACTGACTGTAGGGCATGCTGAGCCTTCTGTTTCAAGGGGTATAAATAGAGCAAATGGGATGAAATTAGGTGGGATACATAGTTTGAATACCAGTCAAATCTACAGGGCAGGGGCACTGTCCTCTACAGCCTTTCACTTAAGGAGCTCTAGATGTCCTGGTAAATGACTTTATTAATCCTGCAGCCAAGGTGTGTAATATATATATACTTGTTTGATGGTTCATTCTGACTCCTCAATACAAGGCTAAAAGCCTTTTTAGATCATACATGCTCTGTGTGCCTGGAGATGAGAGTGAGATTTTTTAATCCCCTGCATTGCTGTTAGTCTGTTATAAGGTTTTTTTCATCTGAGACATTCAGTTCTGGGCTGGACTCTGTCTAGTAAGAAGGTACTTCTTCACATTTCAAATTCATTGAACGTGTCACATGATGTGAAACCCAAACTTGCATATCCCATATTTCTGATCAGAATTCCCAGGCAGAAGCGTGACTCATTCTGCAGCCAGTGCCTATGGAATGTGCCTGTGGGAGGCACGCTCCTGTAGGGAGCTCCTTGCAGTGTCTGGTTCTGATGGAAGAAGCCTGTCCAGACTGCCAGCCCCAGTCTCCTGTGCACGCTGACTGACCCTCATTGAGGAGTTTGGAAAATATAAAATATAAAAGAATTGTTAACATCCCTTTTGTCTGAGCATATGCCAGAAAACACAGGTCAAATGCAGGGATTTCATCTTCTCCCCAGAGAAACTGCCTTCTCAGGCTGCTGTGAATAAGCTGGGGCATGCTAAACTTTTTGGTATCTCCTTCCAGCGGACTCTAAATTCTGAAACTGTGTCATGATGAAGATAATGCCCTGAAAGGCAAAGATGTAGAAGAATCCAAGTTGTTTTTTTTCTTTTAAGCTGTGTTCCTTTTGTATTTTGGCAACAACTTTTAAAAGTTGTGAGTTGTTAGGTGTGTCTCAAGGCAGTTGTATCTATCTATTAACCAGAACCCTGATGTTTTTACATCAACAAGCTTGCAATACAGACTTGGTGCATTTAAATGGGTACATCTAGATGTGCATAAAATTGGAGGACTGTTTCTGTAATAATAATAATATTAATAATGACAATAATAGTAAAAATCTGTAGTTTGTGCAAGGCATGTTGTGGGCTCTCAGAGGTCTCTTTTTTCAGAAGGCTCTCTCTTCCCCTACCACATCTTTCCCTTCAGCTGCATGAGTGGCTGCTACTTCATTTAGCCTCTGGAGAAGGGGCTGACACGTACTTTGCCAGTGCATTTCACAAGTCACAAGACAGGAGATCATGTATCTTGGTTCTGTCCCTGGCTGTGAGAGAAGAATGTGGCTTATGGGTCTGATAGGGGGTAATCAAAGCTCAATCAGCCTGAAAGACATTACAGCTGACTAGTGAAGATATAGACTTACTGTGCTATAGTCCTGCTTTCTGGCCAAGGTGACCTCTGGTAACCCCAGCGTTAGTGTTGCTCTGAAATATGGCAACAGCTTGAACTCAACTGTCTTCCATAATTGGGATTTATGGCCTTGGTCAGTAATAAGGACAAAGAAATGTGCAATATCAATCACAGGAAGTTATGAGTACGTGAACTAGAGTTAGCTCAGGGAACTGGCTCAGAGGTTACGCAGGTTTGGTGTGGGAGCAATGTCCTTTTATTCTTCCCACCTGTCCCTAAAACAATCTTAGTCATTACTGTCATCGCTTCTTTATGTTGTGTGTCTTTTCAGCCGTGCTAGAAAACGGGTAAGATCAAAACATGCTGAATGTTTTGTATTTGTAATGCTCTTTTTTTTGCCAGTATTTGGGGATCATCTTGCAAAGTATGGTGGTTTTGAATAGATCTTTAAAAAACCAAGGTAATCTGTTTAAAAATTTGGGAAAAAACTCAGAATTTGTTTTGGTTTTTGTTTTTAGTTACTATCATTATCTTTTTCATAAAATGTGCTGTCCTCTGCACTTCCTCTGAGGATGGTGTTTGCCATTTTATGAAAATCTTCATATGACAGAAGATTCTGTAAAAGTGAGAATTTCTGAAACAGCCTTTACTCTTGAATGGAACTCATTATCTCTGTTACCACTGCTTCCCAGTTATTTTCAATAGTTGATAAAAATCTCTTCTGTTTTCCAATGATAAACTATATTCAACCTCAGGAAACTGGTGCACAGCTTCTCAAAACCACTGGTATGCTTCTCAAAACCTTTGGCTGTTTTATATTCACTCTAATTTTATTTTTTTTTGAGGTGTCTCTTGGTGTATGGAATGATAAACACAGGGTCACTCTGTAGGTGTGGACATTGGTAAGATGTAGCCTCCATGGTGACTAATGGATTTTTCTAAAATTATGTTAGATTACTTCTAAAACACTAATCTGATACACCTTTTCCAAATAAATCTAATGCTAAATTTGTATTTTAAAATGACATATTTGCAGCGCTGTTGAGAAGCATCAGTTCTGCTTTGAAACTATCCAGTCTGTCAGTTATTATGGAAAGCACAATTATTATGGAAAGTTCTTCAGTTTCTATGGCTTTCTTTTTTTCTTTTTTTTTCTTTCTTTTTTTCTTTTTTTTAATTTACATTCTTTCCCTTTACTTTTGAGTTGTTTTACATGTAAATGCCTTCACTGTCACAACAGCTTTCATGAGACCAAAGGGAAAAGCAAGCACCTCTCTGCCAGGTGTTTTGAATCTACTTCTTCTCTCTTAATAAAAAGCAGTGCTCCATCTGCTCTTGAACGTGCACATCTCCACTGCCAGTCCTACCCCAACCTCACACCCCTCCAGCTGTGCACATGTTTCTTATTACGAGATAAGTCTGTGGAGGAGGATGGCAATTATTGCTTGGTCCCCATCTGAAATAAATTCCCAAGATGAAGGATGGCTTCTCAGATTGAAAGTTCTTGTAAGAATAATAATGCCTTTCAAGCCCTTAGCAGTTTAGGTTTCCTTCAAGAAGGAACATCTCTCAGTAAAACATGCCATAGAAAACCTATGTGTTTGTTTAATTTTATTTTTGGCAAATCTGGTTATAGACAGATATGATTTGAGTGGTATTTGTTATGACTTTGGTATGGATGAAGAATGCACCATTAAAAAAAACAGCCAGTGGTAGACAGACCCACCTACTATTTGCCCCTGAAATCACCATGTTTTTGCAGTCAAACCTATTTATTTATCTATTATGTTTACTTTTTTTTCCTGATCATACAGGAGAGGTAGCACTATGACAGCACTAACTTTCTTACATTATTTATTAATGTGAAAAAAAATCTGGAAAAGGGAGCATGTAGTGTATGTGTTCATATTTATATACAAATATTTGTCACTCTTGTCAGTGACACCCTGAAAGGGACCTGTCCTGCAGGGCACTCAGCAGAGCCACTCATGTAAACATGAAGGCAGTACAGCAGGTAGATGCCACAGGCATCTTGTTGAATCAAACTCTTTGAAACTGATTGGTCAACTGTATATCCACAAAGTTTCTAATGGATTGGTATGGAAGTAATAAACTTGTATGATTACATTTGGGAAAACTAATTCAGTTAAAATTTTACATATTTGTGCAGTTACTCAACTTACTTTCTCCTGTCTGTGTTGTAAAGTTAGATAAGTTTCCTTATGATGTTGTAATATTTAATGCTTGTCAATAAAGAAATGCTTTCCTGTATCAGGGGATATTGCACCAGAGAATAAAGAAGTTTTCTCTCTGGGTACCACGTGGAGACTGAAATAGTCATATTTAAGTGTACTCAAAACTGTTATGAGAGTGTTGGTGGGAATGGAATTATCACAGTGGAAAGGAGTGGTGCAGTGAAGATCTTCTATCCTGCAGAGATGGGAAATGTGTGTTATCAGCCCTGTAAAACACTGAAGAGACAGATCTGGACGCTCCTGCCAGTCACAGAACAAATGAGAAGACCAGAAAAAAGAGCTGGAAGAGATGTCAAGTCGTGTCTTGAGTGTAAGTTAGATACTTACAGGCATCCTTGGTGGTCCTGGGAGCCTGCAGTCCTTGAGAGCTCACAGTTATGTGCTTTTGGAAGCCTCCATCTACTACTCAGATGGATTTTGCAGCAGTACCTTGCTGCTTGACCTGTGATTCCTGTTATTTATGACCCCCATTTCACTTTTCTTGGCTGGATTCATTCCACTGTGGTCATTCTAATGGGATTCAAATTTCCTTTCTAAAATAAATGCCTGTCCTCCCTCAACTTTCTTCCTTGTGTCCACCTCAGTTTAGCAAATTACACAGCCACAGAGTATTCCCCTGGTTGCTGCCTTCTGCCATCCACCACCTGCTCACGTGACAATTTTGGGTTGAAAACATTGCTTCTGTGTCCCCAACTTCCTCCTTCAGTACAATGTTTTCCTCTTTAATTTTATTTCTTTTATGGAAATGGCCCTTCTGGAGGAAGGTCTTGTTGTTTCTACTGTTTTAGGAAGGCAGGGAGGGTGTTTGGTTTTACCCACAGCAGCCAGAGTGCAGTATGCTGTTTCTATAAATGGACTGCTACAGTGTTTTGTTATGAAACAGCCTTTGATATAGGATGGCCACAGTCTTAGAGCTTCCAAATATATTTCAGCCATCTATAAAAATGACAAATATTTCTGTGCCCACAGGATAGGAACATATATGTTTCCAAGAGCTCAGTTGTGCTATCCTGAAATTAAACTGAGAACTGCTGTCTTAATGTTGAGAGACAAGTGTTGACTGCATCTCTTTTCCATCCCTTCTGTCTTTGAGCTTTGGAGCTGGATGCTCTGGTTTCAGTTGGGATAGAGTTAATTTTCTTCCTAGTAGCTGGTACAGTGCTGTCTCTTTGGATTCAGTATGAGAATAATGTTGATAACGCACTGATGTTTTAGTTGTTGCTAAGCAGTGCTTACTCTCAGGGAAGGACTTTTCAATTTCCCAAGCTCTGCCAGCAAGCAGGTGCACAATGAGATGGGAGGAAGTGTGGCCAGGACAGCTGACCTGAACTGACCTAAGGGATATTCCATACCACAGAATGCCATGCTCAGTATATGAACTGGGGAAAACTGCTCAGGAGGTGCTGGTAGCTGCTCAGGGCCTGGCTGGGCATTGGTCAGCAGGTGGTGAGCACATGTACTCTGTATCACCTGCATTTCTTCAGTTTTAGGTCCCTTTCATTTTGGTGCCTCCATTTTCATTACATTTATTATTATATTTTTAATTTATTAAAATTATTAGAACTACTCTTATCTCTACCCAAGGATTTTACCTTCTCTCTTTTCCAATTCTCCTCCCCATCCCACTGGGTGGTGGGGTGAAGTGCACATGATATTGAGGTGCCAGCTATTGTTAAACCACTGCACTGAACTGGCCAGTTCTGAGGAAAAGGACAGCAAGTAGGCTCAAAGTTGTCCAAAAGTTTTGTCACAGATCATTCAGCAGTCTGACACAAAAGAAGGGAAGCTATGCAGCAAAATTCTCTGGTCCTTCCAATTTGTGATGTGCAGCATTGGGTCAGGTCAAGGTGTAGAAGAGCTCTGCCTAATCTTAATCCAAAAGGACCTGAAGGTACCAGATTTTCCAGGACCACTTCTCAAGTGCAAAAATGCACCAGTTCCAAAAATGTGGCAGGGATTTATATAGATTGCAGTTTGTGCCTCTTTAATAGACAATGGGGTTTTTTATTTGTTTGTTTCATTGCTTCCTGTGACCAGCAAGATTAGGCAAGGATGGGGAAAAAAGAAGACATCAAAACGATAGGCAGAATGCTGAAAATTTGTAAAACAATTTTCCTGGCAGAGGCACTAAAAAATTCTCAAGACTATACTCACAGAAATGTCCAAGCCTTTAAGGGTTTGCTTTTCAAATCCATTTTTTAGTTTTATGTGGTTTGCTCATCTGTGCCACAGCACTGGGACATGGCATTTCCCAGGGATAATTGAATATTCCCATAATGTTGCCAGATGACCTGTAGGTCCCACAGTAACATTACTCAGAGAGACAGAAATGGGACCTCAAGACAAAGGCCTTCCTTCAGCTGTCTTTTTTTCTGTTTTCAGGAAAGCAACAGGTCATGCAAAACAAGAGACTCATGAGCCAATGAGGAATTTTGACATGAAATGATGGATTCTGGAGAAATGATTCAACCAGTCAGGGTGCAAACATTTATTCCACATGATGTATGTGGCAATTGTGATCCAGAAAAAAAGCCATATGCCACAGGACTCTAAATGTATACCTAATTTTCTGTTTTCATGATATAAAAATAGCAACAATAATCTATTTATAGACAATGGCAAGACATTTATTAATTAACCAAAATCAGTTTAGAGCATCAGCTCCTCCTAGCTGGGCATTAAACCTCCAGGAAATGTCTTTACTTCACTGTTACTGCTTCATTATTTACACTAACTATCACAACCATTTGTCTAAATATTTGCTTTTCTGATACCGACACCCTGAAGGAGTTCAGGTCAGGACATTGTTTGCCTATTGTATAGCATTGCAACATGCAAAGATTTAAGTTACTATGGAAAAGAATAGGAAGCTTAGAAACTGAATGAGAAATGAAGGGGTCTGGCTTGGAGCACCTGCTCAGTACAGTTGTTTTTTATTAAATAATACAACGTGCAGCTCTGCAGGAGGTCAGAGCAGATGATCTAATGGATCTTCCTGCCCTTGAAATGCACGAACTCTTGTTGCTGTGCAATTAATGTCAGTGGAGCCAGTGTAGTGAATGTTGGCTTGTCCATTTAGATTATAGCAAGGCCGATATTTGGTGAAATAGTTTCCTTAACCTCTCTTTTATTTCCAATAAAGGCAATGCTGTTATGGGAGGGGAAGGGAGGTATTTGGAGTCACCCAACTGGTCCACATTCCCAAATGCAGTGTCAGCGACCAGACACAGATAGGCATCGAGTGCCCTTTGCTCTTACTCGGTTTCATTTCCTGGGTGTTTTCCTTATTAGGCTGAATGATGAGCCAACTGTACAATAAAATGTGTCCTAAGCATATCAGCACCTTGGAATTTAAGAACTCTTCCACATGTAATGAGCTGAGGAATTACAACACAAAGCACACCTTTCTCTCAAATTGACTGATTAACATAATAAAGTTAGACTCAAAGCAGCTTGTTCTCAACCTGTATTTAGCCTGAAGTGTTTCTCTTGTATTTCAGACCTGACAAAGGGCTCATGTGCCTGGAAGCACGTGCCTGCTATTTTCCAGGCATATCAGATGGTCTAATTAAAAACCTTACCTCTTCCTACAAACTTTGCCTCAGGAATGAATCTACATGGCTAAGCAGGGGGGTTTTTTGTAGGTTTCTTTTTTTCTTTTTCTTTTTTTTTTTTTAAATTTTTTTTTTTGTTTCTGGAACAATTCTAAACCATTAGAAGCATCTTACATATGAATGGCCTAATTTCTGATGACATTGACCATTATATCTATAGTTTAATGTTGGTTTCAATTTCACATATGGTAAATATGCCTTCCAGGCAGATAATACAGGAGCTAGCTAAACTTACTTTATGACAAAAAGGATTAAGGGGTGACTAAAGTACTGCCAATAAACAGATGTGCAGGCAGAAAAATTGGATGCCTCACTGAGTAGTTGAAGAAATTGCAGGACCCAGTTGCTGACACAGAAGCCAGAAATCTGTGAATATTAAATTGCAGAGGTTCTTTTAGCTGCTGTTGGGTTTCTTCTTATTGCTGTAGGTTCGACTTTGGGGTTTTGTTGGTTTTGGGTGTATTTCAACTTTTTCTTTCCTTAGAAAGTTTAATAAAGTAATTAGTTTTATTAAGTAGTAAATTCACATCACTTATCATCTGCACAGAATGTTTAGTAACTACCAACCCAGTTTTGAAGTTACTGAGCTTAACAGAAGCAGGAGTGGAGAAGCTGGACAGTCCATGTTCTACTGTAAGATACAGCAACTGGTCAGAATGGACTTTTAACTCCTATTTAAATAGGTTGGGACAGAGAAACTCTGAAAGGCAGTGAAAGGCTATTTACACATCAAGGTGACCTCTGCTCCAATAGATGTGTTTAAAAATGCTGCGTGGTCTCCCAAGAAGAGCATCCAGCTGATTGCCTTAAGTCTTTGGAAAGCAGCAAGGTGCCAAGTTTACCTACTCATTGTGTGTGAGTCCAACATCAATCCTGAATTCAGACAAGTTGGGATTGGCCTCATTGTGGGTGGGCACATTGAAACCTTTGAGTTTCACTAAATGGTGGAGTGTTTGATTTTGTTTTCTTTTCCACTAGGCTGCCGTCCTTAGCAGGACTGTGTGATGTGAAGAATGGGTGTTCCCAAGAGCCTGCATAATACTGGTAATTTTTGCAGAAGCAACGGCTGTTTGTTTATATCTGTGACACAAGGATAGAGCAAAATCTTGACATGGGGTTCCTGGTCAGATGAATGAGGTTGTCAGAGCTGCTTTGCCAGCCCCAGGTAGAAGAGGCTGCTGAGCAGATCTCTGCCATGGTAGAAAGAAAGTATTTAATGACAAGGTCTCTGATTGTCTGACAGCAGTCCAGAGAAGTGTGTGCTCTGGGAATATGGAGGAGGAGGGAGAAGAAGGTTTGATTGTGTGAGGCTGTGATTGATGTAGCTTTGGGTGGTTGCACTCTTTCTTCTACTCTGACTCAAGAGCCTGTTGCTCAGATCCTCAGCCTCATGAGTTTGTGGACCCATGCATACTTCCCCTTGCTAGTACATCATAGCTACCTAAATCTAATGATAATGGGTCATTTTTCTTAGTTTTGTTTTGTTAACTTCTCAGGAGTCACCCCTTGAGCCTACTGGTTGGTTGAAAACTCTTAGAGCCCTGCAAATCCCCTTTTCATTAAATTCTGGTTCTAAGTGCTGTGAAAGTAACATAAAAACCTCTCCTCCAGCAGAGTTCTGTGCTGTAACTCATCTGGTATGTGCTTGCTAGCTGACAACTCCTGCCAGCTTCCACTCTTATGCAACAGAGCAGGAGACACTTTCTAAGTTGGCACCTTCTCTGACTGCCAACAGTCACGTCTTATTATCCTAACACCTGATCAGGGGCAAAGCTGAATATAAGTTACAAACCAGAAGTCTGAAGCTTATCCATAAAGGTTCCTCTGGTGCACTGAAGATCCATGGCTCAAGATATTAATTAGGCAGAACCAAAAATTATAAATTAATTACTGCCAAAAACTTGACAATCACAAAGCTATTTTTTTGTAGAAACATTTGGTTCTTCTCAAAAAAATAAAAATAGAAAGAGAGTTAAAGAATAAATGAGATTTTAAATTATTTTTTTTAGGGCTGAAGCAAATTGTTAAAAGAAAAGATAACACAAGCAGTTCTGACAGTGTTTCTCTTAGGAAATGTAACTTATTGATGTCTAAACTTAAATTCACAGACCAGTGTTTTTAATAGACCATTTCTGTGGATCTTCCTGAGGTTTATCCCTTAACAAGAGCAAACCATATAATTATTATTTACCTAGATGACTGTAATTGAGAACAGCACCTTGCATTCAATTGTTTGTTTTTCCTCTTCCAGATGTGAGATGGAGACCTGATCTGACTGACAGATTAAATGACTTTGATCCTTATAATATTCAGATAAAACAATCATACATAATTGAAAATATCTGTTCTAATCAAGAGTCTTTGAGAAAAATTAGTCTTCCCTTCTTCCCGCTTCTTGCTTGGTGAGTTCACTTTCAAGGTATGATAATAAATCTGTCCAAACTCAATCTTTCGTCTTAACCCTTTCCCAGAAAGGAGTGAAGGAAGAGTTGTTCAAGCCAGGCAGAATTCCAGGACATGAAGCACAGTCTATTCTTTTAGGATACTTCTTCACTTCATCCCTTGGCAGCTTTCATTGAGGCCTCACTGACATCTCCTAGATGGGAAAAAGGCTTTTCAAGCTTAACAGAAACTAATTTACCCTGGAACATACTGATGCATAGAGGTATTGTCCCCTGACTAGCTGTTTTTCTTTCTCCCTCCACCCCCCTATTAATTAGTACATTTTCACACTTCTTTTGGGAGAATTGGCTGCATATGGTATAATAAAATATCACAAATCTTGGGTGCAGAAGACACAGTAAGACACATTAATCTTCAAAGAATCTTGTTTAATTTTGTTGGAATGCTATGTCAAAATTTGACAAGTAAAAATTACTTCAGCACTGCCTTAGTAGAATACAACAATCAAATAATTTACACAGAAATAGGATTGAAAAGCTGATCTTCACTGGGATCTTGATAAGTGACAGCATTTACAATATATATGCAGAATAATGTAATGAATTTTTTATTGAGGAGATTAAGACTGGTTCATCTGGTTCTTGATTATCTTTTTTTGTTTGTTTGTTTTCCCACAAATGGAAAGCACTGACTTAACAACCTGCCTCCAGATATCAGTTCTTCTTAAAACTGTTCTGGTTAGCATTAGGTACTTAATGTTAGTTGACATGAGCATCTAAAAAAGGGTGTACTCATATGTCTGTGTGAGCCTGGATCTTAGAAGCTTGTTTTTATTGCCTATTACTGCTGTCAATGGCAGATAACACACTGCAGTCTCTGGGTGCTACATAGAGCCTTGAGTTGTTTTTGTCCCAGGCAAGCAGAACAAATCAGCTCATATGCTCCCAGCCTTATAAATTTCTAAAAGAGACAACTGAATCTTCCAAAACCAGAAAGGATACAAAATTATATTGGTCCTTTAATACGGATAATAATCCCTTGTGCATCAGCTAGCTATTCATATTTGTGCACACATTGTGAAAAGGGAGATTTTTGTAATGAACCTGGAGGGAACTATGATCTTGTGGAGTCATACATGGAGTGCTCACTGTATTTCTGGCATGGTGACAATTGATATTGACATCTATATGATATCCAAAAAGATGGAAGTGCAGAGAGCCTGTCTCAACAGAGAGGTTCCTTCTCCAAAGGCAGCTAGAGGGAAAGCAGAGTCTGGCATATGCGGGTGAAAGTGAATTGTTTGTAGATGACACAAACTATTTGTTTCTCTGGGAACATTTGGGCACAATGGAGGGATGGGTAGGAGCACCTTGGCTCTTTAGCTCAGGCCCAGAATGGCAAACTCTCTTTAAGAAATTGAGCCCAAACTTGTTAACAAATACTTCTGCTCTAATCTTCCACATACCTTAGCACTCAAAACATACATTGAGACTAAAAACTCCTGTTATGACAACATTCAATTTACCTGTTTTGGGTCGTTTTTACACGGAGCTCCGAAGGACTGATTGGAAGTTTCTCCTGGTGAATATTCTGACTAGAGTACTGAAAGATACATTTATTAATGTGTAAAGCCAAACACAAATAGAAATGTTCCCAAACAGATATGCATAGTCTTCAGTGCCCTGTGAAGCTGCTTATGCAGATAGCTCAAGAACTGATTGCACTGAATATAATTCAATTTTTCACAAATTAGGTCAGATGAGAAAACTGTGAGGAAAAAAGTATGTGAGTGGGGAGTAGACTTGTAGGAAAGAAATAAACACCAGCCCACGGAAAGGGGAGGGGGATCTCCTGCTGGCCACAAGCCCTGCATTTCTGTAGGAATCTTCCAGGCCCAAGGACAAGAAAGAGTCAGCCTAACTTGACAAACTGGGTGTTAGTGGATAGTAGTGACCTAAAGGTGAAAGGACTGTAATGCCTCTCTGGCTTGTGAGTATTCCCCATGCCACAGCTCCTGCTTTTGTAATTTGCTCTTGTCAGTTTTATTTATTGCCAATTGTTCATTTGAATGCATCGGCTGCTGTTAGTGACAGGAGAGCCGTGCAGTGAGAATGCTGGATGTGCACTGTGGAAATATGTTTTACCCATTAGTGTCAGAGCAAGACGATGAAGGAAACATTTGTACTAATTTTGAGTGGGTGTTTATGCTCTTAAAAGCCACTCTGTTAAAATGACATGAAGGGGATGCAGGCAGGCACAACCCCCAGTTCTTCTTTCTTCGTGATATTAAAGGAAATTTGTTCCATTTACAAGTCAGAGTATGAGTGCTCATAGGCTTTGCAGAGAACTATGTTTGCAGAGACACAGATTGAGCTAAGTCTGGTCTGACTCAAGTGTCATTGGCAGGGATCAGCACAGTCCAAATCTGTATTCAGATACATGCCAAACTTTGGAGCAGGATAGATCTCTTTTGCTGGTCTCTTATCCCATGGGACACACAGAGAAGATGAATTTTCCATGTGATTTAAAAGAAAAACTCGTCTCTTTCCCAGCACATTTCTTTTTAAATCAAAATTTTGACATAATCTTCAGTCTTAGTTGCTTGTATGTCCTTTCCTAAATACTGATAGCCAGTACCCTTTGTCTTCTCTCCTGGCCTTCTTACTTTGTTCCTTATTCCTTTGCCTCCTGATGAAGGAAAGAAATTACCCATCTCAGGGAATCAGCTAATTCTTTAGATGATGGCTGGCTGGACATCTCCTTGCAGGGAAGCTGGGGCAGGTGGTGACAGTGCTGTGTGGGAGCTCAGAACAGGCATGCTTCTGACACAGGTGAGGACCAGACATCCTCAGAGCTGAGCAAATGCTTCCCCAATTCTAAAGGCAAAAACTGTTACGGTGTCAATGATTGTTCACTACTGCTAATGATTGTTCACTATGTTCTACACCCAGCTGTCATTTCTTTGCTCTTCTTTATCAAGTGTTTCCAAGGCAGTTTTGTCCAAGAGATGACTGCAGCAGCCTTGAGAAGGGGCACCTGATAATGTTATCACTGCAGCTGAACAGTTATTTTCCTTTGGCTGGAAAAAAAGGTAAATAGCATTTCTAAAGCCATTGAGATCTGTGGTGGTGATTCCCTCCCAAAGTCTCTGCTGGATGTGAGGAGCTGTAGACCAGACCAGCTAAGTGCAGACCACTGGCAGCCTGCTTGGAGCTCATCACATGCAGTGTTGTTGAAACAATTGTCATTCATAAATCATTCTGGGACAACTCCCACTTGGCTGTACAAGGTATTTCACCCAGCTGGTCAAGACCCCCGAGATGGCTTGCAACCACAGACAGCACAGCAAGTGGGTGGGATAAGATGTGTTATTTTTCTCTTAACATTACCTCTTTTTTTTCTTTACAGTATAGCCCCATTAAGCTGTTGAGTGCTTTCTTGACCACAATTGACTCAGGATAATCCTGGTCTAACAGAAAAGGCATGATGAGATTTAGCAGCTGGAAGTAAATTTGACACGAATTTAGTCTAGAAATAAATTTCAGATTACTACTTCTTTTAAACAATGGAAGGTGTTTAATCATTCCAACAAACTCTCTGGACTTGTGTTGGGATTTCCCAAACTTGGAATATTTTATGAATATCTTAAAATCTCTGCCTTAGTTTCAATACAACTTACTAGCTCAAGGCTAAAAGCTTCTTTTGAATTCTTTGGCTTTTATACACAAGAGATCAGATGAGAGCTCAGAGCTGCCCTTCTGATTTTAAAATTCACAATTATTCAGTTCATCTAAGCCTTGTTGGATTTAGCTCATGCCTGCTTGCTTATGTTTTTACTTGTTGTATAAAGTCTGTATCTATACTGAGTATGAAGTTTATTGTTATTTATTTATGAACTCCCCAAATAGCTTCTAGATTAATATCTGTGAGTGAATATAACTCTAAAGCTATTGCCAGTGCTGTCCTTCATATATTCTGTTCAGATATCTGAACACTTTCTCAAACTGAGCAAGGTAAATAGAACAAGTTGGAGCAAGTCTTCCATGTTTTATCTCTGTCTCTGTCTTTTCTAGAAGGGTGGATTGTATTTGTAGTAAGAAAAAGCTCAGACATGTTGATGTCAGAAATGGAGGGTCAAAGTTTTCCCCCAAATCTTTTTCAGGCAAAGGTGACTGTTTTTCCCTCTGTACTACACAAGCTCTTTCTCAAAGTTCCTCACCTGTAATAAGCATAGCTTTAGGTTTGAGCTTTGCACAGTTTACTTAGGTGCCCTTGAGTGGGTCTACACATGGTTTGAAGCAGGAAGGAGCTTGATAAGAAAAAAAAAAGGCTCTGTGATGCCTTCCTGCTGTTCCATGCACAGCTAAGCAACTTCACACTCTGAGAATGAAATGGGAAACGGGACTGAGAGGGACCTAAAAAGATATAGAGTATCTCATTGGCTCGTGGCCAGATTTCCACTCCCTTGCCTGCTCCTGTCAGATATCAGTCTAATTGTCACCTTCCTCCTCATTAACGTCTACCCAGAGATCCTGGCAATAAGATAATATTTTGTTAATGTCCAGTCCACCCCAATTTTGTTCATGTCCAGCCCTCCTTAATTCCTGTTCCTTTATTGTGTCACTGGGCTGCCTGTTGCTCTGCCACCTCTCCTTCCCTGAGCATCATGGCTGGTCCTTTATGGGAGCAATAACCTCCTCACATCCTCTTGCTTTCTCCTCGTGGTACAGTGCACACCTGTGTGCTCTCATGAGGACAGTGATACTCTTCTACACGTTGCTCTGTAAAACATCTTGGTCTCTTTTAGCCATTGTGACATCTCATTAAAAGAAATAAAATAATTAAAACAAATAGTCCTCCCTGTATCATTTTCTGCTGAGAACAAGAGTTGTAGCTGAGTTTCTTTTGGGGGATTATTGAAATAAGGGAGCCTGAGAATCAATTTATATCTTTAAAGCCTAGACCATGCTAGTTGTTAACTCAATATGAGGGCTTAAGGTATTAAATATGTCTCTTTAAGCATTTTGCAGTTCTTCATTTCCTTACCACAGGGAATCACTTTTCAGTATCAAGTCTGAATAGCCTTTCTTCTCTGGAAAAACACTTGAGTGCATCTTTCCAATTTTAATAAAGTTTGGGTTAGAGAAGAGATGTGAGCAACTTATTGAACAATGGATGTAAACATGAAAGTTGCCACTTCAGCTGTGGGACTGACATCACATCACAAATTCATTGACACATCTCTGCTCACCAATGGAAATGGGCAGGCTGAGATGTTTGAGAAGGGTTTTTTCAGTGTATTAATTATTGCTTTAGATATAGTTCCTGCTGTGACTATCCTTTAGGATAGTACTTTTGAATTCTCAAGAAGGAATGGGGAGAAATGGATTGGTTACTGTATTTGTATGCTTAATTAATGGTTTGAAAATTGATTTTTTGGTAATTTTGGCTCTTTTTCAAAGAACAGGCTTATGCATGTGTGTGTGTATGTGTGTGTGTTTGTGTGTGAAATTTGTAGTGCTAAGTGTTTTGCCTGCAGATGTCCCCAACCAATTATGGTTCAATTCAGCCCCTGGGTTATCCAGACTGACAGATTGAATCTCAGTATTGGTTCAGTGGAGTCATGAGTGTTTGTGATTCACAGAGATTAAAGAGCAGAATAAAAGGGAACATTGGCATCAGCAGGATGCAGGAATGGGATGTGGAGACTACAGAAGTAGGATGGGTGCTCTGGTTATCTTTGAGGTTCTTTGTCATTTGTACAGCCTTCAACTATACAAATGATAAAAACCCATAATTACTGCTCAAGGGAAAAGATAGTCAAAAAACTTGTATAAAACTAAAGGTGTAGGACCGTAAACCCTTTCATTTCATATAATTTAGATGCTTATTTCCGAGTAATCACCATGATACCAAAGTCCAAATATCATAATAAGTTCCAGACAATTCTTAAAAGTGCTGATGAAAGTGATTTCACCCATAAACAGTCGGAGTGTTACTAACCACTGTGGTTTGTTTGTTTTTTCCTGCCTGTCTTGTCTGTTTTTTCCTGGCTGTCCTTTTTCCAGGACTCGGTGTTGGTGTCCGTTAGACATGAAGGTGTTCTTGGGAGAGTTCACTTCTGTTTGCTTTGGCACTGCTAGCTCTGGCAGTGTGGTACTGGTTACCTGAGAGAGATTTTCCCTACATTCCATAAAGACAAAGGGTGTTTACAATGAGAGCTGTAAAACTGAACAGTGAGATGTAATATCTCAAAACATGGAAAAATGAGACACACACAGTACTGCTGTTTGCTTTCTAATATATGTTTTATGTAAGAGAACTCTTCCAAATAGCAGAAGGATTTATGTCATGCTGTAACCCATCTAGCCTAATATATTCAAAACAATTCTTGATACTTCTTCTGGAACAATAACTTCTTGTGAAACACATTGATTTTTCTATAAAAACAACCAAATTAAATGTGTTTTGTTTTTTTTATTTGCAGGGTTTACAGATTAGCTGTCCCAATGATTTTTTAAAGGCTGATTGATTTTGGTTGAAGTGTTTCCTAGGAATTTGCCAGAGAATTCAATTCTTTGGAGACTGGATGAGAGGATGAAGGGTGAATATTTGCTTTCTTAAAAGAGCTTTTTTCCTAAAACTGCAGCTACCTTTGCTTTAGAGCTGAGATGTATCATTTAAATGAAAAAATGACCTGCAGAAGATGTCCAGGACTTGCAGCACTGATTTTATCAAGGATAGAAAAAGCAGCCTGTGAGATTTACAACCTTTTCTATCAAGGGGAGTGGTGATAGGACGCATAGACACAAAACCCCCCAAATCCAAACAAACCTAGAAACCCACCAGAAGGCAAACCAAAACAAAAACTCACAAAAAACCCCAAAAAACAAAACAAAACCCCCTCAAACCCCAAAACCTTAATATTTTTAGGAAACAGGAACATGTTAGGAACAGAGCATGGAATACAATATCCAAGTAGTCCCATATGGAAATATGCTGGGGGAAGAAGGAGTTGAAAATTCGTTACTCCTTCTTGCATTCATTGTGTTGCTACCACGAGCTGGCAGCTGTCCTATGAAACCAGTGGCCCTCAGCCCTTGCTGGCCCACGGACAGCAGCTCTGAGCAAGTAACAAGCTGTAGGTCACATACAGTGTGGCTCTCTCTGTTGATGGGACAGCAATGGCAGTGGTATCAAATGCACCTGATAGTCCTGTGAAGGTTTTGAATGAGTCAAGGACTATTTTTCCACTGCTCAGATGCTCCCTCTGTGTTGGGGCGAATCAAGGATGAAGGAGGATTTTGTATGCTGCCTGGCAGAAAACATAAAATAATCTGAGCAGGACTTTGGAAAACAGAGAAAATCGGGAGGGGGAGAACAAATCTAAAATTATGCATAAAAATACAGGGTTTTTATGGAGAAATGAGACTGTAAAAAAACAGTTTTACTTCTCTGGAATACCTTGAGACATGCATGGTGGCAGGGAGTCTGTGAGCCCTCAGAGGGACTGCCTGCCTCCACCTCTGCCTTAGAAAAAATGCTAATACTTGGGTGCAGATGTCAGGAAAGTACCATGAAATTCTAACAGTAAAAGGCTGGAGTGACTTTGACTGATATTGGAGGAAGAAACTGAGTTGTCTCCATATGCCTGGTCAGAGAGATGGGACTCTGTCAGGTAGTGAGGGAGAGGAATGCTGTGATGGCTAAAGCACTGACTGTAAATAAAAATAGGAATTGAGCACTACACTTAATGTAGTGGCAGACCCTCTGTGAGACAAGCACAGGATCTGTAGTGCAAGGGGCTTTGAGATTGTGCACAGGACGATATGACTGATACTAAAACGAATAGCACACATACCCTTTGCTGTGCATGAAGCATACCTGTTGTATTTTTCAGTGCAGTCACTGCCAGAGTTTTTGCGTTTGCAATTTTTGGGGCAGATCCTCAGAAAACGTACATTTCTGGGCCTCAGTGTCAGAAAGAATGTTTTTCTACCACATAATCTCCCTGCTGTATAGTCTGCAGCAATCAGCAGGAAAGGAAGCCCAGCATCACGGCATGTTCTGTGCATTCTCTGGAGCTAAACAGGAAACCATTTCAATGGGACTTACGTGGCTTTACACAACCTGTGCATCTGGGCCCTCTAATAAAACCTCTGTATTAAAAACAACAGGCCCTAGATTTTTGCCAGCAGGGAAGAGGAATTACAGTTGAGTCAGGTGCATTCCTCCCAGCACGCTCGTGTAGGACCTAATGGAGGATGGTAAAAAAGGTCTTGATGGTGGAGATGCAATGTATAGGGATATGTAAAATGTTCTCTGCCTGTGGCAATGAAAGGCTATCTCTGGCCTCAAGGCTTTCTATTTCCTTGCACCATTGATAGGAATCACCTGTGGTTTCACTGATGGCCTTTCAGAGCTGCAAGGGGCTCTGGGGAGTGGCCAGGCACTGCACTGCCTTGGAGCAGAGGGTCAGACTCTCTCATGCCTGCCAGGCATGTTCCCATCCCTGTTTGGAACAGGCTGTTTCCTGATACAGGCTGGGCTGCTGTGACCAGCCCGTGTCCATGAGCATCGCTGGTGGGGCTGTGGGTGTGCAGCATGTTCTGACAGATGGTGGGTGGGAATGGCTGCTAAGGGAGGGAAACCACTAATGAGAGGAAGGACAGCAGGTGGGGAGCTGGACAACATCCTTTGCCATGGCAAGCCTGATAAGGTGGGTGTTTACTTCTGTGGGAAGGAACAGCTTTCCAAATAAAAGATTAACTGCTAAATGATCTCATGGTAACAGCCCTGAGCCATTGCTGATTTAGCCACTCTGTGTAAAACCAAGCAGGGAGGTAAGAAGGGTCATTTTCCAGTTCCAAACACCCTGGCTGACATCAGTGTGTGATTTTTGCATCTCCACAGGGCTCAGTGCACTCATCATTGTTTCGCTGTTTTTCATCTTCGAGAGGCTTGGGCTGCTCCCCCTTGCTGGAGACTGACAAAGGGCCAGCCAGCCTAAAAGAAGAGTGGATTTTTTCCCCAGCTATGTTGGTTGGCTTCAAAAAAGACATTGTGTCTCTTTGCATGTCTTGCTGCACTGGGTAGACACCCAGAGGAGAAAAGGCTGAAACAGAAGAAGGATAAGTTTGTTTTCATTCCTTACTAGCTGTGCATGGGACATTCAAACATCTCCAAGGCATGAGAGTCAATCTTGTGCTGCAGATATTGACCAGCTAACTTTTCTTAAGGAACTGGGGCATAGGTTTGTATTTCCCCATGACCTGAAACAAAGCTGGCTGAATGTGACAGCTATTTAATCATGTTAAGTAGTCACTTTTAATTGTATTAATTATGTTAATTTTCACTTATGCACATACTAGATCCAGCGTGGCTGTCACCAACAATATCAATGAAGGGTCCATCTATGTCCACAATCATGAGACTCTTGTCTGCAAGGACTGTGTAAATCCTGTCTGTGAACACTGCTAGTCACCAGGTCCAAAGCATTATGGATTTCTCTTTGGACTGTGTAGCAGCTTGGGAAACAAAAGCAACTTCTGGACCAGCAGTTCTAAGAGACCTTTCATGGAGAACATCCAAGAAAGTCTCTTCATGTTTATTCCAAATTTCATCTGAGGAGACATCAATATGGGCTTTGGAACAGAGGATCCCAATGACATCAGCAGCAACAGCCCAGAGAACAACTTTCAGCCTCATCTGCTTTTAGAAGTTATTTGTAAACTTCCTTGCAGTTGTAGGCATGTTTGGTGATCTTCACTATCATTCCCTTTCCCTGCAGGTATACTCTGGTTTTTTGCCTTTTAATCATAGTTCCTGCAGTTTGTCAAAGGGTACTTCAAAATATCTATTAACAGAGGGTGTAGAATAAAATTCATCCCTGGGCTGTCTGTGTTTGTTAAGGAATAGCTGTGATAGCTGAAGAAACTCTGTCTCATCTTGAGTTCCTTGGTCCTGAATTGTCAAAACCACCAGTGCCTGAGAAGCTCGGCTGGCTTTCTCCTGTGGTCCTTTCTGCTTCTTTCTTCAGGCTGTGCTGGGTTTGGAAGACAGCCCTGGAAAATACAAGTCTTCTGGGTCAGGGAAAGGGAATGGGCTCTCTCTTTCCACCTGAAGTCTGCTCATTCCTAAAACCTAATACTCAAATCCTTCGCTTGAATTCTGATGGGCAAGATCTCATGAACTGGGGAATTCCCTGGGGATTTTTTCCCCCAGTATGAGCAGAGACTCTGGGCTCTCAATGAGCAGTGTGGTGAGCACTGGTTGCAAACCACAAGGGTTAAGTGGCTTGTCAGATCATGGGCGGCAAGAAACTGCTGCATGTGTGTGGTCTTCCTGGTTCACACTCAAGTGTTTTACCAAACAAAACCCCAACAAACAACACTAAAAACTTTTTGTAAATCTTGAATTCAAGGTAATGGCTTGACCTGCACCTCATGTGAAATCACAGTGATGCTTGGTAGACAGTCCCTTTCACATCCCTGGGATTTTGTGCAAAATACTGTGAATACAAAATAACCTGGGGCCACCTGTGGGTTTTCTTAAACTAAACATCCCACAAGTGTGAGCAAGTGCATTCTGACAATAGCCTAAATCAACAACACAGCTCAAGGCTTGGAGGGAGGGGAAGCCTCTTTGGGGAGAGTGACATCTACAGACTTCTTTATAAGATATAATCTCCTCTTGCCTTGAGACTGGCCTGAGCTGGAAACCAGTCCAAAATTGGACTCTGAGGGATTTATAATGGAGGTTAACATGCTTTGGATCACAGTCTCGCTTCTGAGCTCCAACTAGAAGAACAACAATATTTCATGCTCTGTTGTGCAAATTTATTGAAAGAGTCAGGCCTATTGTACAGACCTTGCAGTGAGAGTACGTGAACAGAAGGGAAGTTGTCTTAGGCCCAGTATTAGCAATCATACTGGGAAAGACTAAGTGACTTGCCCAAGGTCATGCAGGGATTTTTTGGCACATCAGCAAGCTGAACCCAGCCCTCTTTATGTCCCAGTCTAATACTTTAAGCACAGAAACATAGTTTTTCCAGAAGGAACAACTGGCAGATTTAAAAGTAAAGTTTTTGTTTTGCTTTTATTCTCTTTTTCCTCTTTTCTTCCCACAGTTGATGTACAGGAAAGAACAAATTAGCTCATTTAAAACCAACTGGAATTTTCACCCCAACTTGAGCACATTTTTCCAGATTCAAAGCCATTTGTTCAATATTTTTGTTTCTTAATCTTATTTTCTATGAACATGAGACTCTCTTCCTCCCAGAACCGTGTGTGCCTGCAAGGGCCAAACCACCAATTGAAAGGCTATTCCTGAAGTATCCAGGGCACATCCAGAAGTGGGGAACACTGAAAATCTTGCAGACAACCTTGGCGTCTCACCCTTTGCTTGCATATCAAGTCAATCTGCAGAAAACATGCTCCAGAAAAAAGTTTTAGATTGCAGAAGGCTGATAGAGAGACCTTTGAATAACCTCAGGACTTTGGTGGCTTCAAGAAAATGGAAGCTGATTCCAAACCCATTTCTGGTGTGGGATTTGGTTTGGCAAAAACAAAGTCTGACTGATGAGGTTTGGCCAAACTGAGCCTCCAGTTTTCTAGCCAATCTCTGGTTCAAGAGATCGTCAGATCTTGGGTGTGCTTCCACACATTTGAATTTCCTCACTGCTTGGAGCCTCCAGGAAAAATAGAAATAACCAGAAGTTTCTGCTGCAAGTACATTGAGTCAAAATACAAATTCAGGAGTGGTGCAGTTTTTTCTAGATATGTGCAGCCATGGCATCAGATCAATGAATGCTGTACCAAACAAAGTGCTTGCTCTTATTTCTTAGCACGAAAACAGCAGTGAAAGTCTTTATATCCTGGACTTTCTAAGACACTCTTGCCTTTTGGGAGGTGTGTAAGTGTTGGGCAGGATTGTGCTGATGGGGGAAAAAAACAACTGTGTTGCTTCTTCCTTGGAAAAGTATAACCTGGCCCTGTTCCCCAAGGATACACATCACATTCCAGACCCATGCAGACAGGCATATGCAGTTTCAGTCTCTGGCCTATTCACTCTGTGCTGGAATTGGTAACTGAAGTGTCAGTTGTGCTGACAAGCTGTTGTCAATGGAGAAAACACATGGCATTTTCTGGCCCACATGGAGGATGTGTTGGTTGTAACCCCCATGAATCATTGTGCTGGATACAATCTTCACGCCTCAGACAACTCATCCTAAAATACTGAAATAGCTCAAACTGTAAAAATGGCTCTGAAACATCACAGATCTGGTGTGTGGATGTTTCTTCTGGAGTCAACCTTGCCAATGAGGGCTGCAAGAAAACTTTTCAGAGGTCTACATTGCAGGCGGGCAAGAGAGAGTGGAAGAATCAATGTATTTTGCAGGAGTTTCCTTCACAGTCCTTGCTGTCCTGCTGGTGGGCTACAGAAGTATCTTTATACCTCTGGAGTCTGAGCAGTCTCTAGCAATTCCAGCATTTTAGGGTGCCTAACAGGTGCTGATGATCTGCATTTCAATTAATCCTTTTTTTTTTTTAACTTATCTTGAGGTTCATTTGTCAGGGCTCTCTGTCCCATTAGTAGCCTTCAGTTTTCCTGTTGTTGAAGCATGCATTTTTTCAGAATCCCAACTTGCTGCTGGAATTATAAGTCTGTGTTTTGCCTTTCTGTTGGAGATTGCAAAGAGCAGACTTGTGGAAATCTGTTTAACATAATTTCAGAACTGAACTTCCAAGAATTCATAACTTCAGAACAGACCTTTACTTCCAAGGACCATCAACTGTTTAACATTTCTATGAGAATGAACTTCCTGACCAGTGTCTTTCCTGGCAGTTCCTGACCCATTCAAGGTCTTCCTTCATGTTTTTATCTGTTGCTAGTCTCCTCTGGTTTCTTTTCTAGGCCTGGCTTCTCTCACGACTAGTCTAGGTCTCCATGACAAAATAATGCTGCTTCCACTTCTTCCTTCTGACACAGCTCTCTGAAGTTCCTTCTTCCCTTCCTGCCATGGGCACATTACCTGTAACCTGTCACTTTTCATTCTTTCTATTGCTCCCAACCTTTCTCCTTCAGGTTAGTAAAAAAATCAGGCTCTTCTGGTTGTAATCACCTCCTTGGCTTGTTCATTGCCATCGTTAAATTTAAATGCTCCTTGTTGTTCCCATATTGAAGGATGCTTCTTGGCCAAGGTTAATAAACACCAAAAAAGAAGTATTCACAGCACAGCAATTACACTTTCGTAGTAACTTCACAAACACAACTGGAATCTGTGAGAATTAATTAATTTCCTGGAGGAAGAGACCTGAACATAAAAACTATCTGCTGTCGTGGGCAGGAGGCTGTACACTGAGCCAGCACATGTTCCAGCCACAGTCAGGTGCTTCAGGCAGTTGGAGAATTTGATTTTGGATTCTTCCCGCCCTGTGCTGGGCAATTTGATCACTTACTCCATTCCCTCAGAGCATGTTCACTTCAGCTCTGCCCTCCCAGGTTCTGTCTTGCCTCTGTAATCCTTATCTTGTCTGTCAATTGACCACTGACCACTTCACTGCCTGCCTCTCTCTGTAGGATCACTGTTTACTGTTAAATGGGAATCTCCTTCTCCCCCATTCATAGCTATTCTTCATCTGCTTAGACAGTCTCCACAAGAAGCAGGCCTGTTTGGTTTTGAACACTACGTGAAAAAATGAGATTTTTTTTCATTGTCTGCACATAAGCTTTATAATAAATGTGCAAGTGAGGGCTGAAAATTACTGAAAAAAAGGTCACATTAAAAAAAAAGGGGGAACAGTGGATTCCCAAGTTTCAATGAGATAAGCAGACACTGCTTCATACAGAGACAATACTTGTATTTGTGGTACCAGGCCTGAAAGTAACAGCCCAGGTCCAAGCACAGACTTCACAGGTGTCTGCTTCTTTTGTCAGACTCTGTTCTTTCCCTCTGCCTAAGTTTTAAAGTTTTCAGAAAAGTATTGTTTGCAGTTTTCCTTTTGCCAACCTGTCTGCAGCCAGAAAGTCAGTGGGAGACAGAGAGACCCATAAAAGGTAATAGCTAAATAAATAACATGCAGAAATTCCTCACACTCACCTTTATATTGGCAAGGGAAGATGCAGCTGACATGGATTAGCTGAGCATGAGTTTAAGCTAAAAGCTTTGTAGATAATTAACAAAACCCCCAGACTAATTCAGTTGATCTATTCCTTTGTGTTTTCTTGACTCGCAAGTGAGGACCTGTTGCTGTTGCTTTTTTTTTTTTTCCTGTTCCCAGTAGAAAATTACTAAACAGTAACTAATAATACCAAAAATCTTGTTGCCTCATGGGGCTTTTCTCTGCAACACTATGTCACTCATTGCAGTGTGCAGGAAACAGAAAAAGCTTATCTTTATTTCTGCATAGTCCGGGCTGGGTGAAACTGAAGTCACACAAACCTGCAGAGTGAAAGAAAGGGACAGGGTGAAAAACATTCTCCTGCTCTCTTCACTTTCCCTTTGCAGCAGAGGAAGAGAATGTTTTGTTTCCATGTGGAATATTTTTCAGATATTTCTTTGTCAAGAGTGAATTTGAGCTTAGGAAAAGCTTATTTCACTTCCCCAGATCAGCTGCAATTCTCCAGTGCACCTTTGTCCACTTAAGCCTGGGTTAAGTCATCTCTTCCCTCTTCTATCATGTGCATAGTTCAGGCCCTGTCCTCTCTAGGTAGAGTAAAATAATTTAAGTTATTAAATTCACACACTCCAGAATCCATCAAATTCCTCTGTCTTTTCCAATTTCTGTACATCTTCCAGAACCAAGTGCTGTTTTAACCCTTCCTACCCTTCCTAGCAGCCTGGGCTGCACCTGTCAGAAACAGAAACCTTGAGTCCATAAAATCCCTCTCTATGCAGACAGCTCTGCTTGAGTGGTTATCTTTATTGCAGGCGATGGATGAAGAACAGTGCTGTTCTCTCTGCTCTGCTGAATGTAGGAGTCTTTCTGTCATATTGCCAAGCCTGGAGGGGGGAAAAAAAAAGAAAAGCCAAGTTCTGCAACTCAAGGGGACAAATTATATTTAGTTGGAAATTCTGTGTTCCCTGGGGCAAATAATCTTTCTCATTTCACCCAGCTCTAAAATGGGAATAACATACCTTATCCATGTAGAATGGAGATGTATGGTTCCACAGCAGAGAGGAGAGGTTTGTGCCTGCCAGCTGTATAAATATGTAAATTCAAAACTATTTCTGGATACTCCAAGGAACCTTTCTGACGATGTACAACAGATCATGGACTAATCAAACTTGTTTTGAGGATTCTCTGTTTGGAAAGGGACACTCTCTTATGCAGCCACCCATGCTGTAGGCTTATAAAGTGTCTGAAATAGCCAATGAGTGAGGTGTCCTAGTGAGGGCCCTGACATTTACATGGAGTTGAGGCTGACCCATCTTTCACATTGAGAAACCTCCATGGGTCCCAGCTGGTTCACACAGAAGAAACACAGACAGCTTTTACAGTCTAAAACTCTAGGCTTTATATTTTCTATGGTTTAGAAAAATTATGAGTCACAGCCCAATGCTGCAGCATACATAGCATGTATGATGACAAAAAATTTCTTTTCTACAGTTAGCATTGCACTGAGAGGCTCATAATTTCTCTTGAATCATCTAGCCACTCTTAAAGCAAAGATGTTAAGAGAGAGAGGTTGTCAAAATTCCCTGGTGTAAGAATTTCTATGTTCATCTTGGAGTGCAGGAACCTGAAGCATCTAAGTGTCCATTTTAATAAATTCCAGGAGGGTTTAGAGCATAAGCTGAATTCTGAAAAGCAATGACATGATTAGCAAGCTTCCAAGAATTATCTCACAAGAATTCCCCCACAGATGCACACTGCTCTCTGATTTCATGACAAAATAGTATCAATGAATGCATCTTTTCCTATGTCTATGCACGTTGGGTCTTTCAGTCTATAGAGGACCCATTAGTCCAGCCAAGCTGCAGCTCATAAAAATTGCTCTCAGCCTTGTTTACTCTTTCTTTGTGTTGATAAATGGATCAGCACCACTGCAGTTAGTTATGTTCCCTTAGTTTGTCTTATTAAAACTGCCAGCAGTTTGAGGTGATGCTCACAGGAGCTGGAAACAGCTATGAAACAAAAGCTTATGTTGTCACTGATCAATATGTATATTAAGCAGGAGGTGTTTCTTCATGATGTAGCATTGCTGAAGGTTCAGATTGACACCACACTGGTTCTTCCCTCATTCCAATCTGGACTTCTTGACCATTCTCAAGGGCATTTTAACCCACTGGAGGTGAGGATTTCTGGGTAAAGTAGTATTCTTCCTAGCAAACCCATGAAGGATACAAAGGATCGAACCAGCTGTTCTGAGAAAATATGAGCTGTCTCTGATACATATGTTTTGTGGGGAAACAGACTGACTCGAGCCTATTATCTGTCTGCTTTTTGTTTGTGTAGGTAGTGGGACTGGCCCCACATCTACAACAACACCATCACTAATGAAGTAAGCAAGGAGAGATTTGTAGGGAGAGATGACAACTCCGGTTAGAGCAACTGATAAGAAGCAAAGACCAGGCATTTCTTGGGCCTGAAACTGAAGAAGCAACATTCCAGCTAACAAAGATGGGTAAAACTTGCTTTGCAGCTTGGGCTGAATTGTGATTATCAGCTTGATGTTTGCTGAGACTAGAGTATATGGTACCTAAAAAAATGAAAGAGATGTTAACAGAAGTGGCAAGTTAATAATTTCTGTGTCACAGAGGCAGATGGAAATTGCTTTAAGTATAGCATAGAAAAGTTGTGACATAAAATCAGCATCTCCATTGTGCTGTAATTTTTAGAATGAAGTAGAGTTAGAAATTTGACATCCAAAGCTCATCTTTTGAAGGTGTGTTGTGGAATGCCTTTGAAGATCAAGACTAAGAAGTCAAACAGAGCGTGGTTGCATGGTGAGAAATGTTCTCCCACTGGCTGTTTCTGTCTTGCACTGAGTGTCTGCGTGAAAACGCTGTGGTGCACAGTGGTTGATGGGTTTCCCCCACATACTTTCCACAAGGGCATTTGGTGCTTTGGATAGAATAGATCACGTTCTGGAATGAGTACATGTAGGATGCAAGGCTTTGATGGTTTCTTTTGGATGGGAATGGGGCTCTTATTCTATGGGGTATGTACATGTGTCAGCAAGTTTTAAATCTATTGCTTTGGCATGGCCCAGCTCTGCTTGGGATATGTTTGCCATGATAAATTTTGTTTCTAATAAAGTATTTTGCGAGGCAAGGGCAATTTGGAAAGTTCAAAGGGAAAGTTTGAGGACAATTTCTCTCAAATGAGGATCAGCTAGCAAAGGCTGTAGTTTCAGGATATCCTGGACAGACTCCAATCTAGTTTGAAATGTGATAACTGAGTGTGCTGTTAATAGGGCTTCTCTTTATTATATTGTAGTGCATTTTACATATGTTCCTCAGGAGGCTCATTTACATTTGTGATCTCTGTCTGTGGAAGAGGTACCTTGTTTGCTGAATGTTTAGGGGCTGGTACTGTGGTTATCAAGAGTATTCTCTTCACTGCCAATCTGATAGTGTCTGGGGGTTTGGCTGAATATTATACATTTCAGGGAGTGTTTTGGGTGGTTGCTGAAGTCGGGTCTGCTAGTCCCTGGTTTTTTATCCATCTATAACTTTATTTTTAGGCTGCCAATTTCAAGGTGGACGTGGTGTCTAGGAATCATCCAGAGAAAATTAGATGTTTTTTGACCTGTGGATGACTGCTGGGAGCACAGGTCAAGGCCCATGATACCAGCTTTGCCCCTCATGTAACAAAAACCTCTCCCCTCAGAAAGCTTTCAGTTACCAGTTTCTTTGTCCAAGGCTGCACTCATGCAACAACATGAGAACGACACCTTCAAATGAATTCATTGAAGAGTCATGAACTCGGCAGTAAATCAGTCCTAGTAAGAAAGCCACCTTGTGTTGCATGCACCTGTTGTGGTCTAGAGTCCTGCCATACTCATTTGGCCAAATAACTCCCTCTGGTAAGCTGTGGTCCCAAGGCATATCATAAATATCAGTCAGGTAAAGGTTATGTGGAAAACACAGCTGTGGACAGCTCCAGGGAGGCTGGATCAATAGCACAGCTGGTCAAAAATGGGTGGAGAAGAGGGAAAAACTGACAAATATCTGCCTTTAATTTTGTTTCTGTCTGAATTTGTGAGTTTATGTTTGTCAAAATAGTCTGACTGCCTCCGGGCAATAGATCCCGCTGTTTCTCTTTTATGTAATGTGTGGTTACAAAGTCATAACTATCTCAGTACTAAATGCCCATCACTTCACCCATTGAGAGAGAGCAAATGCATTGATGTGAGTGTGGCATGGAACTGACAGACAAGGTAGGAACTGCAAACCACTGTTCTGAAACTTCTGCGTTGTAGGCATTGGAATGATCTATTGTGCTAAATGGTAGATTTTCTTCTTTTGTGTTCTTAATGATAACATTTAGAAGTGCAACAGGTTCTGCCAGAATCATGAGTCTGCATCTAAATCTTTCTTAAATGAACTCAAATCACATCCAGAAGTTTACTCTCAAGAAAGAACTGATGTGAATTGAAAGCATCATACACAAAAATTGAAGGACAAACGTTTAAGCAGATTAAGCACCTTTATGGTGTCTTTAGTTTCTTTTCTCCTGGTGGTTGCAGACACAGACAGCTCACGTTTGGAAAATAGTGACTTGCACCAGACAACTGTAACAAACCTCTCTGGCTTTAATTTTCTCTCCCATTTTATTCTACAACTAGTTCTAGAGCTTAGACCTGGCACTGGAATCCACAGGACACTTGTACCAAATAAAATGATTCCCAATTGATTTATATTTTTCCCCATACTAAAAGTGAATCTGGATTGTTCTTGATGCTTTGGTGGCTGTGATGCTGGGAGCACATGTTCTTTCTATGAAGAGCACTAAAATTGAAATAACCATATGGGTAAGCTTGGTTGGAGCTGAAAGCTATGAGTTTTGTGAATGAGATTAAGAAGGACACTCAGGATGAACATACTGCACTGAAAAATCCTTTCCTGTTTTAGTAACAACTCTGGAAAAGCAATAAGGAAGCAATTTAAAGCAATTATTGCATTTGTATTAGCTTTTCACAAAATGGGTTTTCTCTTGTATATCTTACCTGCTCTAGAGGTTTAAAATAGAGCACTTTATATGGTACATTTCCTTCCTGATTTGCAGATCAGGATAATTTTCTGGCTATTGTTCTGATTACTTTAAATTATAAACATAGAAGCTTTTATTCTTTGTCTCAGAACAATGCATTCCATAGAAAAAAGAGCTCTGACAGTTTCAAACATTAAAAAAAAAAACAAAACAACAAAACAACCCATGCAGCATCACCCCAAAATAGTAATAATGTTAATATCAAAAATAGTGATAATAAAGATTATTCTCTTAAGATATATTCTGAATTTTGAATCTTAAATCTTCCCTGAGGTCACAAAGTTGCAAGAGCTGCTATGAAAATTAACATATAGGGGTTTCACTTGTTTGTGTTTCTTTTTAATTGATTGTTCCCAGGAAGGAATGACAAGAACTTATAAGAGTCACTTTGCATACAATACATGAATAGTTCTCTCTTTACCAGGGTAAATAGTATTTTTGAGAGTTGTAGTCTGGCATTTTTCCTTCGTGTCTTCAGAAAGCCAGCATGTGAAACATCTTTCCTAATGGCATAATACCACATACTCCCTGACTTTATTAACAAAAGAGTTTGGTATTTTTTTGTTCTGTTTTTAGTTTTACAGTGGGTTTTTTTGGTTTTTTTTTGGTTTTTTGAAATATGCAAATTCTATTTTTTGTTGAAAATATATCTAAGGTGTCAGAATGTATCTGAAATAATATCTGTAATAATGAGCTCAGGAATGGTCAACTTTAATATACACCATTATCTAAAGGACTATCCATTGGATTTATTAGTTTGCTATCCATAAAAAACTACTTTACCTTGCAGGAAAAAAATAAATTATGGTACGTGGCCCCACGGGTAGCTATTTCTGATGTTCTTCTCCCCATGGAAGAGGTTATCCTTCCCTTGATCCCTGAACTTCTCCTGCCCACTTGCTGCCTTTTCCAGCAGACTTTGCTGTCTATGCTTCCCACAGCTTCTTCTGCTGTTGATGGGATAAGACACATTCAACTACATGGTTGAATCCTTCTGAACTTGCTCAAAAAATGCAGCACAAATGTGAAAAACCTTTATCCACAGTCTGATGTAATTTGAGAGAATAAAGCTGCTATGGTCAATTCACTGTAGAGTAATTTTTCAGCTCTAGCTCTTTTGCCACTTCTCATCTTAAGGGCAATAAATCAAAACAGAAACATGAATCGAGGGATCTTTCTCCTTGACAGAAAGACATAAGAAACCCAAGGAAGTGTGGTCTGCACACTCACATGAGGATGCTGGAAGCTGTTTCCTAGATGTGATATACAGACAGATCACAGGAAAAGAATGAATGTGGCATCTTGTGGTTACAGACTTGATACAAGAAGGATCAGGAGCTGCCTCTAACCTTGTTTCTGGAGATTTCTACAAAGATATGAATTGATCATGAAAAAGAAGTCTTGGATGGCCAGGCTATCTAATCCACCCCAGTGCAATTAGTACATTGTGATGCCTGAGGAAATTCATGTTGGAGATACAACTGTGCGGACTTGCAGAAAGCAAATTTCCTGTAAGCACAAGTGAAGGTATTCACGTTCAGTGGTTCACTTTTGCTCAGTGCAGAGGCAGGTGTGCAGTTTGCAGACAGGCCCATTTGAGTTCTAAAACTCTCACAAGGTGGAGAAGTACTCCTGCCATGTGAACAAGAAAATGAGACTGCATCTACTTGAGAAACAGCCTCTAACCCAATGGCTCCATCACTGACCTCTCATACAGAAATGGTGCTCCACCAAGGGAAGAAAGAGACAATGAAGGTGATTTATTTGCTGTCTACTGTGGGCAGAAAAGTACTCACTCTTGGGCAGGGCTGTCAGGTGAATGGCCACTACATCTGCAGGACAGGAAAGAGCAGGAGGAGATGGCAGCTGGCTTCAAAACTGCAGTGAGAGGTTGCATCTGCTAGAAAGGTGCTGTGGTGCAGTGGCCATGGCACAGGGAGCACTGCACTGCTGAGGCTGCTGACAGGCAACAGAGAAGTCTCATGCAGTTTATTTGGGAGGAGACAATAAAGTACCATTCTATTCCCAGAAGTAAAACAGCAGGAAAGGTCTGCAAGGCTCCAGATGTAAAGTCTCACCTTGCTAGTCCTAAGCACTGAGAATGTGTCTTAGAATGGATCTGTAAACTTTGAATTGTTCTAGGAGGAATTTTTCTTGGTTTTGTCGAAATTTTAGCTAATCTTCTGTTTCTTGTTGTGTTCACAGGACTGTGGTTCATATGCAATTGTTTCTACTTTATGTAATTACATGTAATCTGCTTGGGAAAAAATGGTGCATATAATTCATTAATACCATATACAGATTATATTCTGACAATGCTATCATTCACTTCTTGGTATACAGGTGTAAAATAAGACACCAAGATGTACCTAGAACAGATCGTCACCATCCTTAACGCTTTCTGCTGGCTTAAGCTACTGACCAACCTACTTTCCAAACTTTTCTCTTTATGCCCAAAAGGAATTTCTGAAACTTGCTTTTCAGTCTTTCTTACACAGTGAAATTGATGCCCAGTGCTAAAGATACTTGATTTGCCCTAATCTCTCACAATAAAAGTGTTTCATTAATAGTGTTGTAATGTCTTTTGCCCTTAGTTTTAATTTCTGTGAGTTATTTTCCCCCAGCTGGAGACCTGGGGACAAGAAAGCTCTTTGTTGGAGAAGCAGCACCATTGATCCCAGGACTGTTCAGGCATCTCTGAATAATGTGTCAAAGAAAGGTTACTTTTCTGTCCAAAATTCCACATTAATCAGATAGATAGAAAGACAAAGGGCAGAGGAAAGCAACACCCTCATTTTGAAGAGCCAAAGGAAATAATACTGAGAAACTATTTTAGATTCTTTTTGTTCCCTGATGTATGAAATTCTTATTTACTACTGAGGAAAGAATATGCACAGGTAACTAACTGTATGCTGCACTTGGATGAACCCCAATCCCAAAGCACCAGAAACCATTATCAGCCTAGGTTCATGAGTTCATTCTGCCCTTTTACCTTCAGACTGCTCTGCCTCCTTGCTCTTTCCTGCCACTTGTTTGTTTCTAAACCAGCAACCAAGAGATTAGAAACAAATGGTATGCAAAAGGTGACCTTTGGAAATGAAGAACCTTTACAAAATGAATGCCTCCTGTTCTTCTCTGACAAGGCATCTAACTTCCAATGTGTTTACAGACTGTATTGTCATTCTCTAGCAGAGAATTTGACAGCAGTGGTGAGGAGCATTCCTTGGGGTCGTGCACTTTGCAACAGCAAATACCTCATGCCTGAAGCAAAAGCAAAATAAATCCTAAAGCCACCTCTTTTACATTTATTCCTGCAACTTCATGACTAGGGAAGTGAAGCAGAATCTTAGGAGAGAGCAGCCTGGCTGGAGCTGCAGCATCTTATAACACTGCAGCCTCTGAGCTCTCTCAAAATCAGTAGGGGATGAGTTTTTAAGGTCAGTGCCTTTGAAGATGTGAAGGGAGTACTCTCAAGTCTTTCTTCTACAGTCTCTGGGTAATTAGAGGTTAGTCAGCTAATCTGAGTGTGAGGTTCATGTATTGCTCAACTCTTTTCAGTAAGGAAAATGTCGTGATTCTACTTGTAATATTGTGTAAGCTCTGGTGATCCATTACCTCTTCAGCTCAGCTCATCATTTTGACTACTCAGTCCCAGAAAGAACTGCAGAAAAATATAATTTAAGTTTAATCTTTTTTGCAAAGAAATTCACTGCTCTGTCATTCTCTGTTCCTCCTCCATGAGATGGCCAGAAAGCACTTTGTAGTGGTCATAAATACAGTATATTGCTTTTAAAGGCAAAGTTGCTCCTCCTTATTCTCTGTGAAAGAGATCCATCTCATGACGAAAATCAGATAAATCAGCCCATAATTCTCATTTAATCTTTCCTCCCCAGTGTCCAGAGAGATGCAAAATGAGCAAGAGGATGATTTTTTAATGCTCAGGACTTATAGGTGATAAAAAGTCAGGAAACACATTGAAATTCTGAAGAAATGCCTGCTCATGCAGTAAGTTTAGATAAAGTATACCTTAAAGGCACAGTATTTTATTTCACCAATAATCCCTTTCCAAGCAGCACCAAAGAATAAAAAGGTATCCTTCGTAATCATTATTTGTTGCAAAAAGGTAACAAAACCAGAGATACTTGATCTTCAGGTTTTGGGTTTCTTTTCTGTCAGAAAGAAGACATCTTCAAGGCGATTCTGAACAAAATATTGCATTTGTGCTCTGAAAAGGCAGAATACTGAAACAACTGCATGTTGCCTCAGCCAGCTGTTGTGCTGAGGGAACTGAGTAGCAGGCATTTGGGACTGCTCTGTTTCAACCAGAAAAAGGAACATCTGACACTCAGAAAACATGTCTGGTTTGCTTGGGCATTTGAAATATTTTTACTGAAAAAGAAGAATGGAGACACTGGGTGAAAAACAGTCTAGTACTGCTGGTGTGAAGGGAGCTGATCCCTGTACTAAATTGGAATTTGTTCTTTGGGATGTAAAGACTCCATGTAGAGCCTTCAACATCCCCTTCTAATTTAGCCCACACCGTAATGACATGAAGTTACCACTTGATGGCTCCTTGTCAGTTTAGATGGATGAAATGAGTTAATGGATCTCGACCAGACCCTCGCAGTGCAGGCAGGATCTCTGCAGACTCACCACCAGCAAAAGGACTGTGAAGCTGTGAGAAAAGAGCCACTCAAAAGAATCCTCTTCTTCACTGGACCAGAACACCATGATGCAATCTGTCACTGCTTTCACTGTCCAATCTGTGGATTTCCCTTTCTGGAGCTGTCTGCCCCAAACTGTTCAGTATTAAAACCAGATGCAAACACAACCAGCAACAACAGCAGCAGTTTGATAGCTTCCTTGACTTTTGTACATCAAATTCCAGAGGTGGGGGAGGAGTGAGGGGGGAAAAAACCCACTGGAAATAAATACCCCTATGAAGAAATTACAGCATCAAAATGCAATTCCCTCCTCATGTTTTTCTTAGAAAGCAGTTCAGTTCCATCTGGCTGTGGGCCTGCAGCCAATGCTTGCTGCAGAAGAACTAAGACATTCAAATATAAATAAATAAATAAATAAATAAGGAATAATATACCAAGTGGCTCCTGCACCCATCTCTAGAGCAAGGCTCTCAAAGCAGATATTGTTCTGAGCCAGCTTTGCACCCCCATGCAAACATTAATCTTGCTTAGGCTGACAGAATTGCAAATAAAGCCACGTTGCACATGCATTCAAGAGAGAGGGAAGCAAAAGGAGAGGATCAGTCAGATGACACAGAACAACTAAGGTTTTGTTCTCAGTGATGAGTGAGTGGAGCAGCATACATGGGGAGATACATGCTTGTTGCGGAGACGATTATTTATTTATTTCCATCACTAACAAGCTCTAAACAATGGTGTACTCTTCAGCTCCAGGCTGAGAAAATGCAAAGAGCCGCTGGAAAGAAGTGTTTAGACATTGGCAAAATCTCCAAATATTATTTCTTCTTTAAAAGGTGAAGAAGAAAAAAAACTGAAAAAAAAGAAAACAAAAGGAGGGATTCATTTATTTCTAGCAGCTGTAGCAATATTCCAAGTTGCCAAAAGAACATGAAACTCATGCAAAGTCAGTCACTGCTTCTGCATCCTGGAAGTGTGCTCTGGCCACGGGTGTCAAAAATGACTAGGGATTTTAATCATCTCTGGTTAATGAATTCTGACACAAAACTCCTTAAAAATTCTTGCTACGCATGCTGTACTGAGATGTGGAGTTTTGCTTCATGCTGCGGAGGAGAAAACCCAAAATGCAAGTCTTTTGAGCCACCTTCACAAAAGAACTTGGCCTTTCATCCTGAAATTTTCTGAGCAAGGAACTAAACTCAAAACAGTCTCCTCATTCCCATTTCAGTCAGGCTTAATGGGAACTCTCTCTGTTGTGAATGTAAAATCATGGCCAAAGCAAAATCTGACCCTCAGCTTAGAGAGGAAGGAAGCCCTAGTGGTCTGGAACTCCTGGCAATAAACCTGGGGGATATCCATGGGGTAACATTTATATGACACAATAAGAATGCCATAGTGAAGTGCTCTTTCTACTAAAGAGTTTCCTACCACCCTGCTTGAGTCCTTCCAAAAGCTGGCACAAGAGAAACAGCTGGAAAAAATGGCAGAGACAAGAGCCAGAGCAGGCAAGGGAAAGAGATCCTACACCATTCCTGCTGGTTAATGCAGGGTGTTGAGAAAGAACTCCATCCCATTTTTACCTACCTCAAGTCAGGATTAGAAGCTGATTTTCATCTTGGTTTGAGAGGTCAGAGAAGAGGGTGAAGTAGGAAATGAGAAACAACCGATCTGATGTGACATTGCTAAGGGATCTGTCCTTAATCTTTGGCCCAATTGTTTGGACAGCAAATCTGACTTCTTGCAAGTAGAACCTCCAGCCAAATACAACCCAAAGTTAGTTTATTCTCTTGAAGGACTTGGGAAAACAAAATGAAATCAGAGCAATATAGGATTATGTCACAGATTTAAAACAACATCTAAAGGTAAACAAAACATTCATCTAAAGGTTAGATGGATGAATGCATGTTTTCACATACTTCTGGGAAATTAACTTAATGCCTAAAAGTAAGAGTAAATTGAAAATTTGGGCATTGTCTCTGCTTCAGATGAAAATCAACCTTATTTAACATCTACCTCTTAAGATTCACAATGTCAGCATCACCTAGTTAAGAGATTTGTGTGTGCTTCACCAGTTGTATTTCTTGGCTTCAGCTGAGTGAGAAGATATGTATCACCAGCAGAACTCTAACTGCCAAACCCATGAAACGTCTCCATCAACCCCTGCTAGATCTGTCATTGATAAAGACAGCTGAAGGAGCTGTCCTGAATGCAGTGAGATAAGTGCAGAACCAGTCAGTGATAGGAAGGAAGGGTGGGATCCCAAGCTGTCACCAGTTATCACAGCAGCAAATCCAAGCAAGGCACCAGCCCTCCAGCTGCCAAGTACCCACGACATCAGGATGGCCTTGTGCCTTTGAGCATGTCCCTGCTGACAGCCAAACTTTCCTGCACTCACTGGGGAAAAGGGGCAAAACTGCAGCCACCCTGGCACAGACAGGGGATGAGCTCTCAAAGCAGCTGAGCTCTGACCTTCTCTCCTCCAAGGAAGCTATTTTGTTTGTTTTTAGAAGTGGGGGGAGAAATTTAGAGAGGATTTATGGGGAAAAAAAATCTTGGAGCTGGGATGTCTGACAGATTTCCAAAAAGATAAAAACATGACAAATTTTCACCATCTCTAGATACAGCCCATGGTGAATGTTCCACAAGGGGATGGGGGAGGGAGGAAGATGCAGGAGTGAAAGAGAACCCATTATTTCCATCTGAAAATAATTTTTAAAGGGATATTTATTCCACTGGGTAGAACAACTCCTAACTAAAGAAATGTGCCTGGCTAGTGAGGTACTGGGAAGAGGAAAAGAAGATCCTTCCACTGCGGGAGGGAAAACACAGCCTGAAAAGGTTCAAAAGTGCTTCTATAAGCAACCTGCTAGCTGTGATCTATGTATTTACTCTGGGGAAAAAAACTGCATATTTTAATTTGGGCAGATCCTTGACTTCTTCCCCCAAAGCAGAGAGACAGCCTGGAGGTATGGAAAAAGAAGCTGGATGGTTTAGAATCTGCCCACAAACTGGGCACTGAAAATATTTGCTTTATGGCACTGTCATTTAGTCTTTCTGAGAATTAGTTATTTTTTGTGAGAATTTCACCAAAGCCTGAGTGGAAAAGAACGTGATGGAACATGAGGAAAATGATAGATATAAGGCCAATAGAATATTGACTGCTACAGAAACAAGTCTTCATGGACTGTGTCAGGAAAGAGTCCCTTTCACTCCAAAATGGCTTGTCCCTTTTTCTGTGGTGGTATGGCATTGTATGTTCTGTGGTCAGGGAGCAGCTTCCTCAGCTTTTTTGATAAAGTGCTGAGCACAAGAAGTCAAAAACTCTGACTGGCAGATGTTACCACAGTTGAAACTATGTAGAAGCAGAGGAAAAATACATTTTTCTATAACTTAGACTTTTAAAAGTGTTTCCAGAGATAAAAGTGCTCCCTTTCCACTTAATGTGACCCCTGAGTTTCCCCAAGAGCTTCTTTGTACGCTGAGTCATTCTCCAGAAGCCCCAGGGACTTGACAGAGTTTGCCCTGTCATTTGTTGCTGACTGATGTTCCCACCTGGGACACCTCAGTCTCCTGGGCTGAAGATGCAGCCAGAAGGAACCACAGGCAGAGAGTTCTGGAGGAAATGTTGGAGGGGGTTTTGGGCTCTTCTCAAGGTAAAGAGAGGTAAATTTTCTCCATGAGTGGTAGGCTATATCAGAGATCTGAGAGTAGAGTCAGCTCCATTGGAATGCAGTCAAATATTCCTGTCCACTTGCTCCTAAATCCCTATATCCCAGAGAAATAAGTAACCCTTATTTTTTTGAAAAAAAACCCCATGTTTTATCTTCTCATATATTGCAATGAGTCTTTGACTTTAACAAAGAAATAACCTATACCTTTTAATGCACAGACCTTGAGCTCCTCATGAAACACTTTTGCAGCACACAGGAAAGTCCATGGAGCAGTCAGAACTGGTAGTGTTCATTTGGATGGTAGCTGTGAGGTTTGCAAATGAGCACGAGCATTACCCCAGGATATGCAGGGGAAAAATCCTTCCACACAAGAAAGAAGATTTCTCTATTCAGGCTTTGGATCAGCCACAAGCCAACCGGAGTTCTATACCTGCCCTATCAGGAGGTTATATTGCATCTGGTCTAAAGACAAGCCCTAGCTCCTACTCAAAGCTCAGCCAAAATGAACTTGTGTCTGTCTGCAAAGTACCATGTAGCCACGCCCATGATAACAGGCTTTGGAATATAAAACCTGAGCACTGATCTGCAATGCTTTGAAGAAATGGCTTTGAATGCCAGGACCACTCTTGCTTAACAGATTTCAGCCTAATCTGATTTATTTATTGTTTAACCTGCCATGTGCCTGCAAACCAGCTGGAAGCACAGCCGGCTAATTACTGGGCTGTGCCAGCATAGGCTGCTTTTGATTGCTTGAGACAAGATGCCTGTAAGATGGACAAGATTTAAGGCACACAGTTATTGTCTATGACCCTCTTTTAGATCCTAATGAGCTCTGAGAGGCTGAAATGTTGTGTTGGAGAGGCAGCAGGGATCTGGCTGCATCAGGGCAAAAGCTGCATCTGGAAGTTATTTTATCTTTAACTTTCCTGGTCTTTTTCCCCATTCTCTCTCTTGTACATCTGTGAGGTGGAATGTGTTTAAAGCACAACCCTCATAATCCCTCTAGACCTTCTTCTCCCCTATTTGCATCTTTCTGGGGGCATCTGTGCTAACACGTTTCCCACTTTTGCTCTAGACAAATGAGACATCACTGTTTTCCTCAAGACTGCGCAAAATAGCGGAGATTTTATCTTACCCTGCACATGTCCACATGCTGAAATTCTCTTTTGTAAAAAAGACTTAACTCCAGGAAGCAAGCTGAGCCTGAGCAGGAACAAAGTGTATTGAGGATTACCCTAGCCCCCATCTTTCATGCTTAATTTAGAAGTGGAACTGCAAAGTGAAATCACTCTCAATTTTGCCCCGTTCATGGACTGGCCCTTCCAGTTACTGCCTATATTCCTTTTCTGAACAAAGGAAGCAAGGACATCACAAGACATAATAAAAACATCAGTTTAGTAAGCTAGAGGAGAAACTTTCTTATCAGCCAGTGTTTGAACTTTAACCCTTAGCAGGTGGGAGGCTAAATATAATTAAATATATGTTGCTTCATTAAATGTACCTTGCTTTAAGATCTCTTGCTGGCCCCAAGTGTTTAAAGTTCTCTAGTTCATGTTACATCTAGACTTTTGAGAAGAAGAAGGTCTGGGCCAGAAAACGAGAAAGTACTCAGTAACGAACCACATTAAAAATAACAAATCAGAACAGAACCGAAAAAGATGATCTAAATAATTTAAAGTTCTTTTATTGGCCTGGAAAGGGTGGAGGAAGCAGGAGGATGGGAAGGGCAGGAAGTGATCTCTTTACTCCACAAGGGTTCTGGGAATCTGGCTGCCTTTGGGAGACTGGGAGAAATGGGAAAATAAAATAAAAACATGCTCGAAATGCCAAAAATGATAGGAAATGGTTATCAGCTTGAAAAGTTCCTCTAAGGGTTATTAATAGCTAGCAGCAAGGAAATAATGACTCACTGGGAAGATAAGTATATCCCAGCCCCTAAAATGTGAACTGGTTCAAAGTTGCTTAACCCTGACTATTCTATCATAGCACACATAGGGAAGGTCTATCACGGAAGTGTCACCACATGTACATAACCCATCTCTATCTTGGAAAGCACTTAAATGTGTGCATAAACCCTGTTACTTTTTATGAGCTATAAACACATAAAAGTGTGCTAAATCTGGACAGAATTCAACATTGGATTTTGACTGCATTGCAAAAAGATTTGGGATATTGGCTCTGTTCAGACATTTAGAGTATTTTGCATATAATATTGAGCTGGTCATGGTTCTGTCTTAGATCATGAAAAAAGAAATTATTCTCTGATTTCACTTGCCATCTGAACTATAGGTGTTCTTATTTTCTGCCATGTGTAGGGAAACTGAGGCACAAAGAAATTTTGATACATTTTTTTTCAAACTCTGGTTGCAGAGATGTAGGTGTACATAGTTCCACAGCAGTCCATTTCCAGCATCCACAAAGGCATATTCTCTCAGGACAATACAGGTGGGTGTATAGACACATAAGCGGCAGATTTGTAACCTAAATTCTTTAAAAAACCCCTGGAGTCTGGCGACTGGGAGAAAGCTAGGCTAGAGGAGTGGTTAAATGGAGAACTGTGTTGCAATGGAGTGTGAGAACAGCCTGTGAGACCCACAGCCCTGCTGGCTGCTGCAGCTTGTTAGCATGGCGATGAAAAATCCTAGTGCTTGTGAAACAAGAGAGAGATTGGGGGTAGGTCAACAGTGAAACTGTGATTTAAAGACCATGTATGCAAGCAAACAGGGAGCAAACTGGTGGACTAGGCGAAGATTACCTGAATTTTGGCCAAATGCATAAGCCTTAAAATTATCCTCTGGGTTGGAGCAGTTATTTCTTTTCATACCCAGCAGCTTTTCTGCATCATGTCTAGGTTCAAAAGAGTTTGTAGCATGCCTATCCAGAAACCATGGCTATAAAAAATGGCTTTTTGCATATTAAGCTGCCTAAGGTATTCTCTTGACATAGCTATCATTGCATTTATACGATCATGTAATCACTGAACGGGCCAGAGGGAAAAGTGGCTTCAGTGATACCACAGCACATTGCTTTGTATCACTTCTTCTGATGGGTGTTTTTCTATCTGGTGCGTGAAACCACCAACAAAAGGGGTACCCCAAACCCCCAGGCAGTCTCCCTCTGAGGTTTGATATCCTGCCCCTTCAAAGTTTCCAAATGTCTAGCCGTGTGGGAAGGTGAGCTCCTGAATTCTCCTGTCACCAGTGTATACAGAGAGCATGTTGCTGCCTTCTTGTGACACCACCTTCTCTGTGTCTGAAGCTGGTTCTCCTCTTCCCCCTGCTTTGTAAAGCACAAGCATGAGAACACAGGGAATTTTTTCAGTGTCGCATACAATGGGAAGTCATCCTGATCAGGCTGCTAGGAAAGAGAAGAAAGGGAAGTTAATAAATCTTTTCCGTCTCTATGGTTTTCTATTTTTGCACTGGAATGGAACATAATATTCTAATATTCTTCAGCACAACAATGTGTCAGGCAATTGGTAACAATACATTGGACTTTTGGGTGGGCGACGCTCTTTTGTGGCATCTGTGTGAAGGATGATTTTCATCAAACAGCTTTATAGCTTCAATGAAATATTTGCAAAGTGGCTTCTGCAAGTGTGACTGATTGTCTAGTTTTAGTCTATATTCTGTTTTCATTGGTTTATGTAAATCACTGAGTATTGTGTATACTCTGCATTTGATAATTTCGAACCCATAATTGAAGAATTTGTGTACTGGAGTAAATTCATGCTTTCTATGAAATCCTTGTTTACTATAAATAAGAGCTTGTTTACCCATATGTCAATTAATAGGAACATAAAAGGTGTTAGGAATAAACAAGTTGTTTTCTTTATTTCTTTCATGAATACACATGTAAATTTATTTGTTACATGCACTCTGATGAAGCAAAGGGAAAAGTTTGATTGATTTTTTTCAAGTGCCATGTATTTCATGAAATGTATTACACAGACATTTAGAATATAACAGACAATATGGAACATATTACAGCCTATAGCAGCTGTCATGATATTTCAAATATATTACATGGAATGACATAAAATATTTTCAACATATTCTTATAATTTTAATGTATATCGTGTGGTGTCCCATATTTTAACCAGCAGAACAATAGGCCAATTCTATTTTTTTCTTCTTCTTTTAAAAATTGCATTTTATATATTGTCAGATATATTTTTACCATGTGTGCAATAAATTATATGAAACACGTAACACACATATGGAAAAGGTATGACTTTTTTGAGGGGGGAAGGTTGTGGATTGCCTAGCAAGGAACTTAAATCCTTTGTGCATTGTTTAAGCAATGGTTGGTATCTCTGGTCTGGTCTGCAGGCAGAGAGGTTTGTAAAACTAATATTTGTGATTTCCAGCAGTTAAAATGTTTTCTGCTGAAATTAAGGTGGTAGCATAGAGTCAGTCACAAAAATCTGTGTCAGTCCATGATGAATCACCAGAAGCAGCCAGTCTGAGCTAGGGGATAACAAACCCAGTGGCAGGGCTATTGACACCAAAAACACAGCCCAGCTTCTGGGATGGTATGTGAAGAATCCTTTCCTTCTCTCTGGAGCCTGTGGGACATCGAGTAATTCAGAGAATTAGCCTTAGAGAAGGCAATGTCTGTTTGGAGACGTTCATCAGAGTTTTAGCTGGTCATATTAGTGCACTGGGAGCTGTAGTGTGGAGAAATCTTACAAAAACAGATTCAAGTGAATCACAAATACAGTTCTTCTGTCCTAATGTCTTTCAGATGCCTATTGGTTGCATTTTCAAGAAATATGTTAAAATCTGGACTTGTCTGAAATTGGTTTAGTCAAATTAGCTGTTCTGGTCTGCTTTTTGTCCTGCACAATTCTGTGCTTCTCTTGAATTAAGTTCCTTCTCCTCCATGCTGATTTTGGTGGACATTCCCCTCTCTGTTCTGTATCTGCTCAGATTTGAATAAAGTCTTCAAACCCGAGCCAGATAAAATCCAGGTCTTAAATTCTAGCTTAGATGATACTTTTAACTTGTGACTTGGGGAGGGGAGCTAAGTCCAGGTGGACCATTTCACCAACTGGAATATTGCGCCTTTCCTAAATGCAGCAGATGGTGGGTGGCAAGGTTCCTCTCTCACCACTACAACTGCAGAGGTCTCAAAACATGCACCACTGAGGGAGGTTTTAGAACAAGGAAAATCATCTAATGCAGGGTTCCAGTAGTGAATCTGGATTTTAAAAATGTAAATCAGTGTTCTGAAAGAGTTACTCATGTTATTAATAACTGCTTAATTCATCCACTAGACTGCATTTTTTATTTCTAGTAGGCCTAGAAGAGCTAAGATTTTACTACTTGAGGTAAGCAGAAACTAGAACCAGGGAGAATTGTCTTTTAGGCTTTGTATTTAGACAAATGACACTCCTCATTCTTGTCATACCAGCTATAGTGAGGAGTGTTTAAACTTCTTCACTTGACAGGAGTGAATAGCCATCTTTAGTCCTTCTTTCATGGTCCTGCCTTGCAGACACAGTCTCTTATGGTACAATGCTTGCCTTCTGGCACACCATGCTTCTACACAAAGAAAAGCTCAATACAGAGCTTTTTCTTTTCCTTTTTTACTTTATTAGTCTTTAATACTGCATGCCATACTGACTGCATGTCATCCAAGCCCTCTCTTACTTGCTTAATGGTCTTTCTCTGAACAAATGCATTTGAGTGGTCATTTCCCAGGAATGCCTTTCTTAGTTTGTGCTCCCCACGAGCACAGCACATGTGCAGTTCAGCTATGGATGGGGAGAGTGTGGAAGGGAGGTGAAATATATCACTGATTTATGGGGACAGCATGTGAAAAGCACAGTCATTCTAGATGGTGAGAGACCAGAGCTCAGGGAGTAAGTATTTTGGAGATTTTGGATCATAAAATCCAAGAAATCTTGACAGACTGCTGATAACCTCCAGGGGTCTTGTTAAAATAATATGGTAAATTTGAGTGGATGTTCAGAGGTATAAAAAATGACATGGGTGTTGGCTGACACAACAGCCATCTGTAGTTCTACACATCAAAAGCCTGATGGGTAGCACAGAAAATGAGGTCTTTCAAAAGAACAATTGCCATTTTGTGTTTGACACTAAAGTTGTCAGAGATAGAGTGTTACTTATCAGCACCTTCCCATCATTAGTTATTGCCAGTAGTGCCTTTAACCCTTTTAAGGGAGACCCTTGGAATAGCTCAGTCTAAGTCATGTCACTCAGAAAAAAAGACATATTACAGATCAATGCTGTGAATCAAAGCATTTAGCCCACCAAGTCTTGCAATGTAAGTAAGGTATTTATGCCAACACACACACAAATACATGCATGCATAAGCATTTACATGCATACACATATGCACACACTCACACAGGTACACACTTATACAGACTTATACAGGTAATAAGCTTGAGACAAGGCATCCATTGGCAATTGCAACATCAATGATGAAAATATGGGAAAGCTGTAAGCAGATGTCCACAGTAGGAATTGTAGAACAACCTTCCTGATATCCACATGTCTCTTCCAAATCAGTCACATAGACAGACAGTCAGACACTCATCATGGCTTACTTCTCACTGAATCACCTTGACCACATTTCCTCCACGCTGAATTTATATCCAAAATAACCTTTACTTTCTTATGCCCACGTGGTTTCCAGGCTGGTGCTGCTGGGGAGAACCGAGGCGTGTGTCAGAGGTGTGGTATTAATTCTCCCCTCTGAGAGATTCTGCCAAAGGAAGCAGGTCTGTGGGTGCCTCTGTGTGGAGGGGGACATGTGCACATCAAACAGTAAGGTGGCAAGAACTCAGAGAAACAGGGGTGACTGTGCCCATTAGGAAGAGCTCATAGGTTAAGCAACTCTGGAGCAGACTCTATCAGGCCGTTTAAAGTGTAGAAGCAGAAGAGGAGAGCATGGTTCCAGCTTGTCTCAATTTCCTGACAGGATTAAGACAAAGGAGGGGAAATAAAGAAAAAGAAATGTATATAGATAGAAATGTTTGGGCTTTTCCCTTCTTTTTATTTGCCTTCTGGCTTCTGAGCATGCACCATACATTTGGATCAGATAAAATAATAACTTTTTTTTCCCCCATGTCTTTAGAAGTATCAGCCTTTCATTTGCATGATATCATCCCTTTCCTGTCCCTGAGTTGTATTTTTGGGTGGACTGTTGGAAGGAGAAAGGCCTGTATATCTTCTCATCATATGAATTTTCCATTCTGATTTATAACACACCTATGGCCAAGAGAGCTAAGGAAGCATCGAGAAAAGGATTTCCTCATGAAAAGTGCATTAAACGAGAACAGCTCAGTGAAGGGCTGGTTGCGTAGCCTTTGTTTCACTATCTGGCTGCTCAGAGCAATGTGAACTAGGTCATGATTATTACGGACTGCTCCTCCTGTTCATGGGTTAGAGATACACTAGCCCCGAGGTTTAAGTGTTGTCAATGGTTAAGCAAATGGGTGTTATTGTGGCCATGACTGTTAAGTGGTTGTACTTCTTGTCCTCTCATGTTATTATCTACATGTTGTTTAATATATATCATTGAGTTCTTGGAGTTAATCCTCATTTGTTCTAATCAACATCACTGAGGAAGAAAAGCGGGAAAGAAAGAGCAAGAGGAAGGAAGGAAGGAAGGAAGGAAGGAAGGAAGGAAGGAAGGAAGGAAGGAAGGAAGGAAGGAAGGAAGGAAGGAAGGAAGGAAGGAAGGAAGGAAGGAAGGAAGGAAGGAAGGAAGGAAGGAAGGAAGGAAGGAAGGAAGGAAGGAAGGAAGGAAGGAAGGAAGGAAGGAAGGAAGGAAGGAAGGAAGGAAGGAAGGAAGGAAGGAAGGAAGGAAGGAAGGAAGGAAGGAAGGAAGGAAGGAAGGAAGGAAGGAAGGAAGGAAGGAAGGAAGGAAGGAAGGAAGGAAGGAAGGAAGGAAGGAAGGAAGGAAGGAAGGAAGGAAGGAAGGAAGGAAGGAAGGAAGGAAGGAAGGAAGGAAGGAAGGAAGGGAAAGGGAAAGAAAGAAAGAAAGAAAGAAAGAAAGAAAGAAAGAAAGAAAGAAAGAAAGAAAGAAAGAAAGAAAGAAAGAAAGAAAGAAAAAAGAAAGAGTCCATGTCCATTCTTCATGAGCTTTTTTCCACTGATGGATGAGACACCACAGTTTTTAGTCATCATAAGTCAATGAGAAATCATGAAGAAAAATGCGAGCACTACATTAGGTTGTATAGAGAGGATTATTACCTACAAATGTGTGGAATAAAAGTTCTGTTCTCCTTAACTGGTAAAGCCACAAGAGGTCTTTGTCTCCTCTCTTAGGCATCACCTTTTAAGAAGTGAATCATGTTGAGACAGTCCAGAGATAAATGCTGAGGGTTGTCAGTCTTCTAAAACCAGAGTTATAGGAAAAAGAAGGAGACTATTTTGGGAGTTTTCACCCTAGATAAGAGAAGTCTGAGGAAAGGCTGAATAAATGTCTTTAAACCATGATTTCTTGTTTTGCCTCAGCAAATAAATAGCACAGATGATTTCTTTCTTCACTGCAGTTGCCTTTTATGTATAAATATTGTAACATGATTGATGCAAAGTTTTTAAAAGCAGATTATGCAGCATCTGTCAGAAGTGACATGACTGTTGTTGATTCCACAGTGAGCAGGGAACAGATGAGGATGTTTCTGAAGGATAGTGCCACCCCTTCAATGGGATTCTGGAAGTCTCTTGATGTGTTAATCTTAATTATTTCCTTCTGAGGAATGTTTTCCTATGTAACGAATCAAGCAGATCTACCATTAATCCTCTGCAAATTGTCTATGTGCTGCCTGAATCCTTGATGCTAGATATGAACGCTGTCCTTCAGCAGTGGTCACTCCAATGACAAAGGCAGTTGCATATTGCCTCTTCTCTTTTTTCTTAGTATATCTTTTTCCAGAAATAACATTTTCTCTTCTTGACGCAGAGGCCCTCAAATAATTATCTAAATTGGAGCTGGCATTTGTGGAGTCCTTTATCCTATACTAAACTCTGTTACCCTTTTGCCTGGATGGATGACTACAGCTGGATGCATCTATCCTGTGTTTCACTGTGGTTTCTTGCACAGAGCTCGCTGGCTGACCCAAAGCATTTGGTGCCAATGAGCAGCCTTCACTATTTACTATCTTTTGTTTCCCCATCCCATTTATTTTCTTATTGAGAATTTTGACACTACGAAAACTCCCTAGGTACTAGCATTACAGTTCCACCCAGGTTTCTTGAGGAGCAGTGGGACAGGAATGGATGCCAGCTGGGTCTTTCCATAATTGCTTTTTCTTCATGAGTTCTCTCTTTTACAGCTTAATTTGAGTCCCACAAGTCAGCCATTTCTGAGCTGTTGAATGAAAGCCAAATGAATTCTGTGTCTTTTTAGTATCTTTATTAAAACATCCTGCAGTTCAAAGTCAGATGTCTTACAGAAGCCTGTTGCATCAACAAGATTATCTTTAGACACCAAACTGGTAACTTTATCAAATGAAGATATCAAGTCAGTTTGACAGGATCTGTTTCCCATAAAACCCTGTTGATTTGACTAATTTATATTTCCTAATGTAATTGTTTATTAGCTGAACCCATGTCATGTCATGATTTCTCTTGGGATGTATGTCAAGCTGTCGAACTTACAGCTATAATGGCAAAACACAGAACCATGAAATTTTGTTTGGAAGGAACCTCTGGACATCATTTTCTCCAATACCCGCAACTCAAAGGAGGCCAATTGCTCAGGCCCTTGTCCAGTCCAATTTTGAGTCTTTATGAGGGCAGAGATTCCACAGCCTTTCTGGGAAGCGCTCCCAGTGCTTTAATACAGTCATTGTACAAATTTTGTCCTTGATTGGCAAGACAAATTTCCCAAGAGGTGAATTGGGCCCGTTGCTTTTCATCCTTTTCCTATGAATCTCTGAGAATTTTCTAGATCCATCTTCTCTGTAATACTCCATTAGACAGCTGAAGACAGAAATATGTTCCCCTTTGCTTTCCCATCTTCAGGATGAAGAAATCCATCTTGCTCTGCTTCCCACAGTGCATTATGTACTGCAGCCCCTGAAAGTTCACTGAAGCACCAAACTCACTGAAAACTTCAAGGCTAAAAATTGTTGTTGATTATGTTATTTACCTTGGTATTTTAATAACTGGGAATGCATCCCACGCTTCATCTACACTCCCTACTGTAAATGAAGATTGGGAAATACCTTTGAGGAGGGTTTATTGCATGTACCTTTGGATGGGATAAATAATTTTAGCTGTACTTTAACATTCATTAAGAGACAGTCTTATTGACATAACATTCAGAGACAGTCTCAAAATCTGGTTTAAACAAGAATCCTGACTTTATGATATGTGAAATTTGGTGAGAATCATCCCACTGAAAAAGAACATGCCCAGTCTACTGTCTTCAGGTCACATGGATGTATGTCACCCGATCATAATATCTACCTTTTACCCTTGCTCTTTAGTGTCCTTCTCAGTCTTGCTAGAAAGTAGTGTACAGACCTCATACAATACCTTTTGTCAAGTACTTGAGAGAGACTGATTTTCTGAACGCTTTTGTTCCACACTGAATTGTCACATGCTATCTGGTAACAGTTAGTTTTCCTTTAGTGCCACTTATTTTAAAACAAGCTATTTCTGTTGTCCATAGTGCTCATTGCCACATGTTTCTCCTTTCAGCTTTCTACTCATCTTGTTAGTTTTTATTTGCTTTATAAAGTATGGACATGCCAGTGTGCGAGCATGTGCGTACGTCCATCTATAAGTGACTGTGTGAGACTTTCAAAACCCCTGCTAAGGCAATGCTGTTTTATAACCAGCATCTACAGTGTCATCATTTCAGTTTGGGGGAATTTAATAAGATTTCTTTTAGAGTTTCCTAATTACCCTTCATACTTTTGCCACTGCTTTAAATTCCCCATGTCTACTGACTTGGGTAATAATTACCTTTGGCTTGATGGAACTGGCCCGTTTGAAGCATTAAATATATAAAATATTTGTTTATATACTCACACATTCACTGCCTCCATGTGTATGAACACATAAGCATATATGCACACATACACATGCCCCCCAATTTACTGTAGACCTCTACAGCTCAGCATAACCCAGACATACTCATCCTGTTATCAGGTATTCTTCTCATCCAATTGTGACCTTCCAGAACCTGAAGGGAGCCTACAAGAAAGATGGGGAGGGACCATTACAGGAACATGTAGTGATAGGACATGGGGGAATGGCATTAAACTGATAGGGTGTAGGTTTAAGTTAGATATTAGGAAGAAATTCTTAACTATGGATGGTGAGGCACTGGAAACATGTTGCCCAGAGAAGTTGTGGATGCCCCATCCCCGGAATTAAGGCCAGGTTGGATGGAGCTCTGACTAATATGGTCTAGTATCCCTAGACATGGCAGGGGGGTTAGAACAAGGTGAATATTAAGGTCCCTTCCAACTTCAAGCCATTCTATGATTCTGTGGTTGTGTGATCTCTTTCCCACTTAAATTTATGGAGAAGAAAGATAACTGAAGTCTTCCTGGCTCCAAGCTAAGAACCTTTGGAGCTTATAATGGTTCCACCCTACTTTAAAAACAGAATTTTGTTATTCCCATGGTAACCAAAATGTCGGACTCATCCTTAAGTGTGCTGCCCAAGTTAAATACAACATCGATTGTGAATAGAATAAAATAAAATTATATAAATATCTGATTATCCTCTACAGTAAACTACAGATAGAGCAGTCCTGTAATAGGATTAATTGTATTTTCATAGAAGATATATTTTATCATTTGGAACACTTAATTTCGTTCAGTGCTTAAAGGCCATGTCAGGGTGTATTTGAGAAGGGTGTTTCCTTCTCAGGCTTTTAAACAGTACAGCTACTCAGATAATCTCCTCTGTTCATTCAAGTAAAAGAACAAAATTGTCATAAGAGGCACTGAGTTTCCTCTCATGCATTCCTTATACTTTCATACTGTCTCCTTTTAACTGTCTTACCTTGTGAAATGAGCAGCTTTGGAGACTTAATACTATTCATTAATATTGATTATTAATCATTTAATGATCTTTTTGGGTGAAAAATGAAATTACATCATCTTTCTGTGTTCCCCACTACAAATTCCACATCACACTGTGCTGTCAGGACCATCTTCTTTGTGAGATCAACGTAGATTGTACCACAATGTGAAAATGTTCCAAAGGAGGTGGGGTGTATGAAACAGCTGTTCTCGATTTAGCTGGTTTGGGTTTTTTTCCTCCAGCTGAGAAGTTAAGGCACTATGTTTTGTTACTGTTGAGTCTAATACCCTATTGACCTGCACCACCACAGGATGGAGTTCCCCTAGTTTTCATAGGGATGCATAAAAACCTTTTTAAATTTCTGCTTAGGACTTTTTTTTTTTATACACTGAAGATCTCCTAAGCATTGCACACAAATCTTTTTAATGTACAGAGATGTAAAATATTGTTTACAGATGGAAAGACTGTGGAATGGGGGGAAAGGAAAGAGCAATAGAATCACAGCCAGACTAATGTAAATATCTTCCTTCCAGGAGTTGTTCATAGACAATTAAACTCCCCACCCTTCCCAGCTGCGGTCTTTCTCTGAGACAGACCCTGAAAAGGCTAGAGAATTCTGACAGTAAAAAAACCAGTTTATTCAGATGGGCTGTTGGTAGAGTATGGTCCACATCATGATATTTTGGACCTTGGTCAAACCCATCCCAAAATGTTGGCTTTCCTTTTGAGTTCTTTCCTCTGAGCAGAGCCACAAAATGATTGCCAGATTGGCCTCTTTTGTGTTGCTGCCCTCTGTTTTTCTTCTTTTTGGGGGGTGTGGAGACAGTCACCAGTGGTGTTAGTCAGTGACGTGAGTTGGTTTCACTAGTGCTAACATCTGCCCAGAAGTCTGTTCAGTTAGAGCTGGATTAAACAACTTTATTTTTTTAAAGCTCTCTTACGCTTTCTAAGAATTTGCACTGGGCCCATCTTCGAGATGTTCTTTTTCTGTATCTCACATTGGCCTGTATGTTTTTTCCCCCTGGGAGTTTGGCTGACAGACAAGGAGAATGAGGAAGAAGAGTTTGATACTCCTGCTGTTGAAAATTTGTGATTAAAGCCTCGAGAACAGATTAAGCTGAAATTGCAGTTTGGGAAATGTAACCTGATAAAATAACACAGACTTCACTTTCTTCTGTGCGAATAAAAACTAGCAGCTATTTCTGATGCATTACAAGCTGAGGTTTCCCTCTCTAGCTCCCATGCTTTCAGCTGTCTTTTTTTTCTGAATTGTGCATGTTCCTCGCACATCTCAGGCTTGAAATGTCTCCCTTGCTAAAAAGCAGTCTTTGCTGAAATTAGGGAAGTTCCATGAAAAATGAAAATAGCAGTGTGTGAGATCAGAGGGAAAAAACTCATCAGAAAGCAAAACCTAGGTGTCCTAAACCCTACTCTTCCACTTGGATTTTGATGGCTGACGGCTGGGATATAGGCAGCAATTTTTGTTTGTTTATTTGTTTTCACTACAGGCAGATGAAACACTTGGAGGGAATAACCAACAAGATGTTGGGAGGACACATTTAAATGTTATTTCCTCTTGGCCTCAGTGCCTGCCTGCATCTCCAGAAGTGCAGATACTGACTGGGAGACTGGACAGCAGATTTCCTCCGGAAATGCTCTGATCAGAGCAGAATAAAACTGCATTATTCCTGTCCTCTACTGCTTCAGAGCACAACCAGTCTGGTAGTGACTTCCAGACCTGACCTGGGCTACAGTTTTTCTGTATTTCTAAAAAAGTATGCACTGAATAACTGTAGTGATGAAATCTATTTGCTAGCCTGGAGAATTTGCATTTGAGGGGAGACTTTCTAGAATCCTGCTAATATTCACAGGAGAAACCTCATAGCACAGCAACCACTTTTCCATCACTCCCACAAAAGGATGACAGGACCCATTTGACATGCAGCATCTGGATAGAGCATTTACTTGTGATTATATTAATTAGAAAAGATTAAGTGGATATTTTTTCTTATGAAGGCCCTGTTGTCCTTTTCATAAGTAAAATAATTGGATATAGTCTGCTACAGAAGTAAGTAGTTTTTGTGGTTTATTTTGTGAGAGCTAGTGATATATAAGAGATTGCCAGGTTGGTAGGACTCCTAGGACCCAGCCAGAAGAGGCAATGGCTGAGATGATGAAACTATTTATGTCTTGCCTGGATTTAAAATTGCCCAGGGTTCTTGAATTGTTGCAGTCTAATTGTTCCTCCCACTTGCATAGTGTAGTTTACCAGGACTATGACATTGCTACTTCACCGGAAAGGGCTGCTGAAGGTAAAGCCTTCCTGAAAACTGAACTGCGACTCTGGAACTTCTAGCTACTCTGCTGAGACTGGGAACCTCACTGTGCCAGGAAAGAAAATCTACACTTTGTGATTTGCCTTTCCCCTAATCTGTTGTTCACCCACACGAAGATATAGACAAGTAGGTCAGGTCATTCTCCTGCACCATGACAAGGCAGATGGAGCAGCTGCTAACACTGCTTCTCCTTAGGAACTCTTGGGAGGGATGAGAGTATCATGGGGAATCTGCTTAGAACACAAGTGAGAGAGGAGATAGGACTGTTGAAGTATATCTGCAAAGGATTTTTTCCCTTTTTTGAGACTGCAGGACAAACACATGGAGCACATACTTCCGTCTGACTGCATTACCTACAAATGATCACCCTCAACTCCAGCTGCACCAAGAAAGGATTTTGTGGACACCACAACACAGAGTTTTATTTCAAAAGAAACTTTTCTCAATGCTCAGTCTGTGTCTGTGTGTAGGGTTTGGGATCTGGGTCAGATCTTGTTTTATCTCTGTGGATTTTACCTAATCCTCACTGAGTGCTGCCAGAGCTCCTTTAATCTCATTTTTTAACTTTGGATCCCTCTGATAACACCATCTACCATGGTTACTTAGATATGTTTAGGTTCTTTTCCTTAAAAAATTAGGTATATGAGAGCAAAGATGCCAAATACAAACCATCTCTACACCTTGAAAAAAGGCGAGAGGGTGATGAGGGGGAAGACTGAGGAATGTTAAAAAGAGAAACTACTGCTTATAATGGGTGCATTTTCCAAGGAAAATATAAGAAAATATAAAAGACACCAAGAATAACATCCGATTTTCTGTTGCCAGCCCTTTTTATGACTTTAAAAACCAGTCCGTTTTATTCAACATAGTTTCTGGGAAGGAAAAAAAAATAAAGGCTGGGGGAAGGATCCACACACTTCTAATCATATTCAAGTAGGCACTGTACAAAACCTGCTGGAAGCCAGCAGTGGTGATGACTGGCTCATTACCATTATATAAATAGTATTTAAAGTGCAGCTGGGCCCTCACATGAGCAGAGACCTAATTGATGCCGAAATATGTTCATTTCAAGTCCTGTGACTTCATGTGGAAAATATTACACTGGCTAATTAATGGCAATGAGGAGAGATGATGCATTGCCTTATAAAACAAGCAACTGAAATGTTGAGTCTCCATTCAAAAGGAAAAAGGGGAGGGGGGAAGAACTCTGGAAGTTTACAGCATAAAAAGCCCCAACAAAATAAAATGCATGCTCAGAGACTCGCAATGACACACACACATAATCAAGAATTAGAGACATTCAAGAGGAAATGACTTGCTATTTATCTAATGGCTTTCAAGCCAAATCTGAGTTTATTGTATGCCCTTGACAGAAAGATAGCACCAAGCACAGTGTTTACAGAAGAGTACATGAAAATATAAATGCCTTAATTCTGGCATTTCTGAACACCATCTACCTAATATCCTTTTCAGGCACTCAGCAATGTTGCATCTACCATGTCATTATTTAATACATACAAAGAAGAGTTGGCTCAAGCTGGGAATGCAGGCTTGAATAAATGGGAGAAATGAATTGAACACTGTTGTATAGCACAGCAGACAGGTTATTAACATGGTCTCCTCCAGCCATAAATTGTACAAATGTGTGAACTGAAACTTTAATGAAAGCTTTTAGTTCAATACATGGTTCATAACACAAGGTGTAGTGACAAAGGGGTCACCAGAAAATTAGAAATGTCAACAAGTCATTTTTAGATAAGCAGGACTAGATCTGTCACTGGTTAGTTACGAGTGTGAATACCAGCTTGTCCCTACCCTATGCCCCTATCACATCTTGATATGGTCCTTCTTTACTCTAGGATACAATGAGAAGGAAATATCTGCTGGAAGTTGTTCAAAGATTGAGATGGGGGATGCTCCATCATATATGAAGTCACAGAAATTAGAAAACCAGCACTGGATGTCTGGCAGATTTCTTGCCTTCAGGAGACTGTTTGGCACATAGGTATTATCCGTGGTTTTTCTCAGGAAAAGGTCTGACAGTCCTACATCCCAGTTTTCCCAAAGCACCCCCATGCTAGTGCCACTGGTCTCACTGTCAGGAAAAAAACTGGCTCCAAATTTCTACTTTGTTTATGTTTTCTTACATTATTCATAGCAACTCTCTTCCTACTTTCTGAAGTCTGGATGATTATCTCTCCTCCCTGCTAACTCAATGCCTGGTTTTCAGGTTTTTTCTTTTATTTTTTTCATCTTCAGATCTTTATCCTTTCTGCATGTGTTCCAGTTCTTTCATCATTTAAAGATGTTTTCTTTGAATTTCATGATCTTGTCATTGTCTTCCTTTCAAGATTCAAATTAACTGTTCTGGGTTTTGATCTTTTTAGATTTTGTGGCTCACAGACTTGATCCCTTCATGCAATTCCCACTGACCTGTCTTGCTGCCAATTTATACCTCCAAAAATTGTGCCATAAACCCTCAGCTCTTTTTTCTTTATCTGCCTCCTATAACGTACTTTCCCATTAGTTCTTTGTGGAATTTTCTTTTGTTATGGCACCAATGAATACAATTAGACTGCAACCTTCCTTTATGCTATTTACTCCCAAATTATGCTCCCCAAATTGCCTTTCTTCTACTTTTCTGCTGGGGTTGTTTTCCAATCCTCCCAAATTATTGCTGTTTGTAAATTTCATCAAGTGCTTGATTATTTCCATTTCCAGAGATTAACGAAGATGTTAAATGAGACTCTTGGAGAATCCGAGTAGGCACATCTGTCTCCATGAAACAATGTTTACAGTTAAGCCAGCCACAATGATTTTTGGAGCAACATCTTGGGAAATAATTTTGGAAAAGCCAAAAATGTATCATCCACTCAGATTTATTTGTCAGTGATATTGTGGTACTAGCAAGTGCGCTGTTATTGTAGATTGTTAAAGGCCACAGCTAGGACTGTTTCTCTTCCCCAGCTTCAGCTTTGTGCCCCACCATTAGGTGTTACTTGGTTTGTGAATATCTTAAGGAACCACTTACAGTCAGGACACCACACAATGCAATATAGCCCCAAGAGTGGATTGCATTAGCAATTGGCAACTCTCTTTGATTAAAAATATTTGAGCTGTGTCTATCCACCCTTCCTTCATGATGGCTGGTTGTGACCTAAGCTATCTAAACAACCAGAGTGAGAGAAGGGTTGGGCGACCCTTCTCCCACCTCCCCCAAAAAAACAAACCCAGAGCAAAACAGAACGACCCCAAACAAAGACTTCATCTCCACTAGGGAATAAGATAAGGCACAAAACAACACTAGGCAGATGGCAGCTGTGTTGTTTTCTGCCCTACTGGCAGGGGCTCAAAAACAATGGCATTGAAAATGCATAAGATCCAAGACAGAACAAAATCAAATGGTTTCTCATAATTTGCTTTCCAGCAGTTCAAAGCTTCTTTTCAGCAAATGAGAATGCTATCATGATGGCCACAGTCATAAAAATTCAGAGTATTTCTTTCTGAAACAAGCTCACCCAGAAAGACTTGCCTATAGTTATCTATGAGTATTGTGTGCACATTTATCTTTACTCTTGGAGCAAGTGGGGCTAGTATGGGACACCTGAGAGCTACAGGGGAAAGTGAACTTTATCCAGAACTCCCTTCATATGATCTTCAAGCCTCCCTTGTATTTGTTGTCATGTAGTTGCACTTCCCAAATTCATGCCAGCAGTTCCTTTAATCACACCCACACATGTTTGTGTTTGTTTATTAAGTGCTGACTGCATAGCCTGGGGCAGGCAAAGCAATTGAGACTTGACAATTTCAGACTCACACCTGCATCTAGGGTGTAAGTGTGATCTTTCAAGAGTGGTGTATCTTGGGTACTGATTGTTCAATACGCAATAATTTAGGGGAGGGGCCTGGGTCTAGGCCCCCTCATATAGGTATTTATTTGAAACCCCACCCTTGTCTGTGTACAGACTTTATCTGGCAGTCTTGGGGTCGCTTGACACTCCTCTGTTCAATGCATACACCATTTGCAGCCACCTGAGCTTGCCATAATCCCTGTGGTGTAGAGGCTGGATGGAGTCCAAAGTGTTCTGCCTGAGGTTGTGAGGAAGATCACCAAAGAAAGCTGTGATTTGAAGTATTATCTCCCAAATCCTAATTAATTTCCCTACTGGCAGGGACCTTTCTCTCTCCTCTTGTGGTTTAATTTGCACACGTGAAATAATGAATGGAAATAGAGCAGGAGTGAGAGAAGTGTTGGCCTGGTGCAGGCTTTGAACAGGCCCTGTGAAGGGAGCTCCAGTGTGGAGCCTGGCTTGCTGGCTTGGTGAGGGGATCTTTTCCAAATTCAACTCCACCTAGGAGCCCAGATAACAAATGTTCTCAGGCTTCAAGGGTCTGAGATCTCCTCAGGGGATCATTTCCCCTTGGCCCTTTTTTTGCCAAGCAAAAAGGATTCCATTCAGTGGCCTGAAGATGAGAAGCCCACATTGCAGCTGCATGCACAGGCTGGTTCCATGAGCATACAAGAAACATGCACCCTTTGGGGACTCCATAAGGTCTGGGACAGGGGGATGACAGAGGACTTCAGCAACAGTCCTCTAACTTGAAAGTGTTTAATAACACAGGCGATTATGGAAAATTTGTGGTGACCAAGGGATTGGTCATCACATTTGAGTTGGACTCAGTGATCTAGAAGGTCTCTTCCAACCTAGTGATTCTGTGATTCTAACAGTTTTCTTGCCGGACAGAGTCTGGCAAGAATAAATTTATCCTCCTGCCTTTTGTTTCTCATGTCTGTTTAAGCATTGGCACAGGTGTCCTTCAAGTTTTATCTGCCACTGTTATGAAAACTGTTCTCCAACAAGTTCTGGTTTCACTTTGCCTTTTATTGTACTAACAAATAATAATTCAGACAAAACAGCAGACTCTCATGGTCTACCATTTTGGTGAGCTGGACAAAATCTACCTATTTTAGCAAAAGTATAGTAGACAAGGAGTAAAGTACAGTTCAGCAAGAGTTTTTATAGTCCCCTCTGTTATTTTTCTTCCTCTATTTTAAAAAAGATATTTGGATTAATATTTTTTAATGATTGCTGGACATGGATGTTTCACACCTGAACTGTATCCTGTAAAAGGCTTTGACCCAGTGATCTCAGAGGAGAGGAGAAAAAGTGGCTGAAACCACCAGCAATCTCCAGCTGCATCTATGGCTTTGGACAAGTTTGATCCAAACCCAAATGCTGACAGATCAGGGCCTGTGCTGTGCAATTTTTCATTTGATACTCTCCAGCTTTGATTTCTGGGGAGGGGAAAGGAAAGGGTGGGTAGGGGATCAAAGGCAGCAGCTACATCCACACCCTCGTGTTAAATCCAAACCCACTTGCTTTAGGATGTTAAAGAAGACATGGAGAAAAAATAGAAAAAATATAGGGGGGAAAGTAGAAGAAAAAAATTTGCAGAGAGAGAGAGGGAAAAGGGGATTTGCAGCTCATATTCCATTGAAAGTTCAGCTGTGTAATTGTAAACCTTACAGAAAAACATACTTCTTTTTTTTCTTTTTTTTTTTTTTTTTTTTTTTCAGTTTTGGCATATATGCCTCCTGTTGTGCTGCTGTCCAGAATGAAATGGGAAGGTTGGTTTTGCTCAGTCCCTCTTGCTCCCCTCTGGCAGAGTCATAGTGGATCATTCGTCAGCATGGTGCCTTCTCAGCTGGCAAGGAGCAGGCAAAACAGAGGAGCATCACAGATGTGACTGGAAGAAGTGAAGTTGCATTAAGACTTTCTTCAGGGACACTAAGCCAAGGAGTGGGTTGGGTTCTGGTGCTCTCCTCTGATACATGCCTAGATATCCATCCTCTGGCTGATAGATAGCCTGTGACTGTAGAACTGTAGTCTGGGCTTACCCAGCCCACAAATCCCATCTGCCTCTGGGCCACATGATCTCAAGCCTCTTCTAAAGTGGATTCTGGGGTGGGCTTGTTTGTCCAACACTGGTTGCCAAAAGAGCAGCTGGGAAATGCGGAGGCAGCTGGGCCGGGCATGGTGAATGTCCTTAAAGATTGATGTAGTAGAAGAGTGTAGCTCCAGACAGGAATCCAGACTGGAGGGATTTCAGGCCATTTGGTTGGCGTCAGGGTGATTGTCTGACCTGGAGGGCATAGCTAGGAGAGGTGCCATGAGAATAGGCTTAAATAAGCCAGTACCCAAAAGTATAGGACTGAGTGAGGGAGAAGGGCTAGAGAACAGCCTGTGAACCCTAAGAAGCTGTATCTAGATAAGCAAGAAATATCTGCTGCATCAGAGTAGCTTTGTCAAACAAAATTAATTTCCTTTACAGCAGCCATTCCTAGGGACAGCAGGATTTTTTCATGAGCATTTTAGGAGGGGTGACAGTTTGGAATAATGGTATAGATTTATATTTTTATGTGTGTATACTAGGGATCACAGACCACTGTTGTTATAATTTGGTGAGTATGTGGCTATTGTAAAAGGGCTTTCAGACACTTGCCACTAAACTTGAATTTGTCTTACCCAGACATTACTGCAACAGCTGTTACTGGGAACCATCCTGCCTTTAATGGAAGGGAGCCAGGAGATGGTCTGGCCAAGAGGGAGTCAGCTGGGGGTCTCCATCACTGTGTCAGGAGGAATAGAAAATGAAGCAGGTGGTGTGCCACGCTCCAAAGCTCTGAAAGAGCAATCAAAGGACTTTGGAAAGGACCTCTAAGGGTGCTGAAGTTAATGTGGTAGTGATGAAGAAACTCTAGGGACATTCTTTAAGGCTCTGACTTCATGGGCTGCACTATTGCCTCTTTTCTGTGTAGCTGGATGTTCCCCTCATGGAGCAGTTAAACCAGTAATCTGGGAGTGACAAGACCAATTCTAGAAGGGCTGTCTACCAATGAACTACCAACAAAATAGCACCTGCCTTGGGAAACCAAAATATTCTTCTTGAGTGAAGCCTTTTCAGCAAAAGCTGGCCAACCCAGACTCCTTTTTAGAAAAAGCAACTTCTGCTGAGACAGACTGTGATAAAAACTTTGGTCCCTTGAGAGACAAATGCCAAGAGAAACTGGTGCTGGATGGATTTCCTGCAAGGAGAGGGGATGTTCTTAAGATGTGATTCAAACTCTGCCCAAAAGTTTATTTCCCATTGTTGTACTCTCTAATATCCCTTAATCAGCCACCTTATTTCACTGGATTGTCCTCCAGGAGGATCATGTTCACAGTGCCCCCAGCATGAGCCCTCCCTTTTGCAGCTGAAGATACAAAAGCAAAACTGGTCCAGACTCCTTTTCTGGTGTGCTATTAATAGTTACACATTATATGAACTTAGTATAGTAAGGCACTTTCTTTTAACAGTCATTTCAACCAATGTTAAATTAGGTTGTAGAGAGTAATTTCTGGCAGAACCTTCCTTAACAAGTTCTCCCAGTAGGGAGGTGGAACGATTGGTATTTTTTTATCTGTCTTAATATTTGATGTTGTCTTTGAGTTGATGCTGATATGGGGCCTGGAGGGTGCTATTTGTCCTCATAGCTAGAACAGCACCCTAGTGAAACACATGCAGACATACAGAGCCACTTACAAGTGTACCTCTGCTCCAGCCTGGAGGAATCTACCAGGAGTTCATTCTGAATGGCACTGTTCATTCTTTGATCTCACTGATAAGTGCCAGCAAAAAAGGCCCCACTAGGGAAGCTACTGCAGAAGCCTTATCTGATTGCATTTATTAATAAACTAGGCTGGATTTGAATGATTCATCTAGGAGGGAATGCATCCCACTGCATAATCCACAGACCAAGACATGCAACCCTTGCTTTCATGAGGTGAACCGTACCAAAAAGTGTAGGAGAAACAGCATGGAGAAGGGAGGATGGAGTTTGGAAACAATACTCTAGCTGATGGGTAGCATTCAAGCATAACTGATAAGAGAGTAACAGCTGCTAAAATACCAGCAAGCACAGCAAAGGATGACCTCTCTTCTACAGAGCCATGAGACACATTGCTCAGAGGAAAGCCTGGAACCAAGAAATGACTGCCTGGCATTAAGGTACTGGCATAGAGCCATTGGTGTTAAGAACCATGTGGATTTAAAAGAACTTGCCCAGATGGCTTCTGCCCTATAACCAGTACAGTCATAAACAACATGTGCTATTTCCTCATCATCTATCACAGAGGCTTCCCTTGGCCAGAGAGTACAAGACTGATTATTCTTGGCTCATCTTTTCTTGCTGGACAAGAGCTCCCTGGTTCACATTCAGATTTAGTAGAATTGGTCTTGTCACTCCCAGATTACTGGTTTAACTGCTCCATTAGGGGAACATCCAGGAACGGATGGGAGGAGGTTCCATAACTTGAGACTGAAAATTCTGAGTGCAATTCTCTTTTATTTTTTTAAGTCTCAGTAAAGTTTGAACCGTATTTGATGCAATGTCAGCTTCACAAGGTCATTGGCTCCAAAGTCCAATTCCCAAACCGAAGGTTCCTTTGGTAATGTTAAGCATTGTGCATTGCCTCTCCCATTTGTTTTGCTGTTTGCATCTCTAATGAAAAGCAGTAAGTTAAAGAAAAACACACAAAAAAAAATGAAGCATGTGCAGTCAGGGAAAACTCATGGCACAGCTGTTCCTTTAGTTGTCAACATTACGAATATGTGAGACTTCCAAAGCCAAAATCTCGCATCAACCTTGATAATTGCATCAACTGCAGGGAAGCACCTCCAGCAATAAAGGAGATCAACATTCTTGATTGCTGGAATTCTAATCATTTGTTTTTAATTTTGTAGGTATTTAGGCAGATAAAAAGAAACAAAGATTCTCTGCTGGATCTTTGCCTTGGAACAACTACTCGTCTCGCTCTGTTTACCTGAGGCTAAAAAGTTCCTTTCTTCACCCTGTCTAGGTGGTATCTCTAAAGACAGAGTTCCTTGAACCAATACAAGTGAGCAAAAGGACTTCATTCAAAATCTCATGCAGGCAAGGAGTATCTTGTGGATTTCCAGATGCTGTCTGTTAGATCATAAACAAGTGCTGCTTTACAGTTCCAATAGTGCAGTGCTGCTCATCTTTGCCTACAAAAGCAGGCACCCAAAAAATCCTCAAAGGTTTTGCCTCTCCAGAAAGTGCAATGTTAAACAGACACACGTGTTCCCAAAGCCTCTTTATAACGTGACTGAAAAAATACATTCTACAAATAACCAGTTTGTTATTTATTTTTTGAGTAGTCACAGCCACATTTGTTCAAAAACATTTTTTTAATGAGCAAGAAATGGAAAGTGATTTGGAATGACCATTTCAAACTTAACTTCAAGTACAAATAACAAAGCTACAGCCACACTAAATTCAGGCTAGCTATATGATTAAGGAACACTTACAATTGCATAGGTTAGAAGTAAAAGTGAGACATTTAAAAGAGGATAAATTTGATGTAATTTCATTGACAGGTTTGAACCTGGTAAAATGATCTAGCTACATATTTTCCACCAGTGGGTACCTCCCAGAATAGATAATGGATAGGAAACATCAAGCCAGAAGTTGATGCTACAGTAAGCTGTAAGCAAAAAGAAGTTCTAATTGAAAGCATTTCCATACTGTGGGCACTGCTGAGGGGCTGCCATGTTAATTATATGATCCCTTCTTCTAAAGCAATCTTCCACTTGGATACCAAGTTTAACTCCTGCCAAGAGGTCTCTGAAATGTCATCAACAATTGTGTTTTCTGACAAAAAGATAAAGTTAACTAATTGTAAGCACCCTTTGCTGATGAACTTAAGAAAACCTCACTGCCTTCTCTTCCTGGAGAGACAGCAAATAACGTGGGTCATGTGCGTTAATATTTTTGCACTGACATAACTTTGGCACAGGTCTTGGATTCTTGCCAAGGTGCCACCTGGAACCAACAGCATACACTGAACACAACACAGAGCAACAGTCATATAAAATTAAATCACAATCCAACCCAGTGCCTTACCTCTGGGAAAGGGACATAGGGTGTGTCTGGGGGAGAAATATAGGAATCAAGGCAGATATAGCATGATCCTCCTCTTTATAGTCCTGACATGGCATCTGTGTGATTTAAACTCATCTGGTACTAAAGGTCCCATCCCCATGTGCCTTGCTTTGCATTTATCAAAACTTTATTTGTGTTATTGAAATCCCTGATCACTAGGTTTCATTAGTAACATAGCAAAGAAGCAATTTATTTGGTAGCAGAGAGCCACTTTAACCATAGTCAGGATTGTTGTCACCCAAACAGATTAGTGGTTAATAATAGATTGATATAGCAATCTACAACTTCATCTTACAGGTATGACTAAGGTAATATTTCACGTCTGCTTTCATTTGAATCAGGCATTTATTTGCCAGGCATGTGGTAGCATAACGTAGATGTTTTATGATTGAACCAAGGCCAATTTCACATCCAGATGGTAGCAGCAGTGCTCTGGCAATGTGGGCAGTCTCCTCAAAAAAAAAGCAAAGGATTGAAATTGCCAGGAGAATCTGTCTTTAATTTTTTTCCCAGCAGCAATGGGCATCTCCAGATATAGAAAGTTGAGCAGGTCTTTGCAATTGTCAATACATCTTTAGCCTTTTCCCTTTTTTATGCCTCTTTTATACATGCATCCACATTAATGAAATCACCACTTCTTCTAAACTTTCTTCTGAAAATATAGATCACTGACTGTGTGTCTGCAAAGCATGCCTCCATAGGAGTGGGTATTAAAACAAGTACAAACTGTTCTGGTTACCCTTTCTTGAATTGCTTCCTCATACGGACATACTTTCTGCAGACAGTGAAATTCTTCATAAGGGACTGCCCCATTTGGTGTTGGTTTGCACAAGCACTTGATTTTAAATACAAAGAAAGGATGTTTTACAGCATAATGTTACAGCTGTCATGAGAAGAGCTAGCCCAGTGTGTTTTTGGAGAAGGGATAAAAGAAAGCAGGGGTAGTTGCACTACTTTGTGATAGCAATGCCCCTGCCATTATGTTTCTTATCAACTTTCAGCCTTTCCCCACAAACTGTTAAACCACTTATAGCTACAAGAATGCTTTTGCCCACTAATCTATCCTCATTTTCAGTAATTTTCCTATAATCTTTCAGGGCTAGAGATGGCTAATATGACACTGTGCCATTCTGGCTAGCTCAGCCTTCAAAAGCTGTCATTTTATTCCCATCTTTCCCACCAAGCTGGTGATGTGCCAAGATGTTTCCTCCTTTGGAAAATAAATGAAATTATTTTGGAATCTTCTTTGCAAGTCTGTTGTAAGATCTGCTGACACAGCATGCTGTATTAGAGCTGGACAATCTTATGATTAATGCTATTATTCTTAACAATGTTTGAGAGCTCATTTGCAATCTCTCTCTTTCCCTTTTCCTTTTCATGGAGGAGGCAGAAATCAGCAGGTGATGGGATCTGCAGGATTTATTTTTTATTATTGACCTTTCTCAGGAGTTTTTTATTTCCTTTCTAAAATACACATGAGGACAAATCAAAATATTTGGCACTATCTTTGAATGGGTTTCTACATTTATTTTTATTTTATTCCTTTTACCGTCTTTCTACCACTTCCTTAACAAAGACAGAAATGAATGGAATTCCATTTTGGAAAAGCATGAGAAACAGATGCAAACATGTGTGCATTATGCAAGGCCTTCTCTGAAACCTCTTCTATTGGAAGAGCAGATTTAGGAAGACATTTGATGCTGGTAGCCTGTTGAATTGCTACCAAGGCACTGCAGGATCCCAGTCCATCCAGCTATACAAATAAGCAAATAAGTATCTCACAAGTAAATATGTATATATAAAAGTGTGTGTACACATATTCCGCAGAGCAAATTGCAAAGCTGGAATTAGAATAAGCAGTTTCTGTATGTCCCCTTTTCAGCTGTATTTCCTGATTTAATAAGCTTGATACTATTTACAGAGTTTTTTAGAACAGTTCTCTGGTTCTCAACAGCTTTTTCCCCTGCATTTTAATAGGATCTCAGTCCAGACTTAGATAAGGCTAATGTAGGATTTCAGTTAAGCCTGTAGAACTCATAAGACTGGTGAGATTCCTGGAGGGTTTTCCTGTTCTCTGGTTTCCAAATGTCAGCAAGAAATTCACAGCAGTGCTGCCTACCTCTAGAGTTGTTCTAGCATCTGAAAGCAGCCCACTTTGTACCTAGGGAATGTTTGTGGAGGGATTACCCATGGAGGCAAAACATGCACAGAATGACAATGCAGAACACTGAGCGTTTTTTTTGTCAGGCACAGCACATCTTGTCTCTAGCGGATCTTACCCCAAATCCAGATTTGGTCAATTTTGTCTGCAGAACAAAACAATGGGAGTTGTCTTCATGTTTCAGGCTAAAACCTAGAGAAATTATCTTCCTTGGCCTGACAGCCTAAGGGTGGCTGACATAATGAATATTTGTATTCTCAGAACCAGGCTGTGATTCCAGTTCATATGTGTTTCAGTTATGGGAAATTTGATTCACTCTGGCCCAGAGAGGAGCTGAACTGGTGTCCTAGCACTGAACAATGATTTTCAGAAAATCCAACCACTCAAGAGGTCTCCACATGAAGTATTTTTAATGCAGCATGGTAAAGGGGCCCCTCTGGAGACCCTTCTGAGTTCTCATACTGAAGAGGGAGTGGTTGAGATAAGGGGTCTTATAAACTTTGCAGGATCTGATGTTTGCATGGAGCCCCGTGTTTATCACAAGCAAGGAGGAAAAATTTCTGTGGCCATCTCTTGCTTGGCTGTTGTGTAGTTTACTGTAGTCACCAGGTTACTGTAACATAATAGAGCACCATGATGTTGCAGCTCAACTCCATGCCCAGTTCTCTAAATAAAACTTGCTGAGGGCCAGTTTCCCAGGAGGTTACTCAGCTCATCCTTTGTTGGCAAAAAACATCCCTCCTACAGTATTTGGTGCACTGAGTGTTGGAGATTTAGTCCTCACAGGACCAGAGACTTCTTCATAGGCAGGTTGCACAAAATTCAGAGAAAAGTAAGATCAGGAAGGGACATGAACAGCAGAACCCTTTTCATTCTCTTTTGACACCACATGACACCAGATTCGAGGCTGAGCAGGAAACAGACCTTTCCGTGGGGACAACAGTAAAGGGCAGACAGAATTAGACCAGCAAAGCATGAAGTGACAAAGATTATAAGGATGAAAGCCCCTTGTCCCTGACAAGCTCAAGTCCATCCTCTGGGAAGACATATATGTGGGACTCATCTGTGTTGTCTTCATCTCTTCCACCACTGGCCCCAGCAACAGGCAGAGATGTTTTTCACAAGGTGGTCAGAGAGCTGTTGTTTCCATGGTTTTCCCCAGCACTGTGATGCCTTGTCAATATCAATGCAAGGGCATCATCCTCTATCTGCTTTGGAGTGAGGAAAAAACCTTGAACAACAAAATGGTATAATTGTGATAATTTTCTGTGATGTGACTGCCTCTATTATTAGAAAAGTTCCAATTTCAGCTAGAGTCTATTTTCTAAGCTCCAAAGAGCAGTCGTGGTGTGGCATATATTTTCTTACCTTGCTTAAGTTTTCTTATATAGGAACATACCATAAAAGGCACGATTCTGGTACAGAAGGACAGCACAGGTTTTGCATTTAAGTCTGATCTTCAGCCATATGTGGGAAACACGTTATATGTTCCAAAACACAGTAGCACAACCTTTAGTCCCTTCCCTGGTGCCTTTCCCTGCCTGAATTCAACTTTAAATTATACTGGCTAGCAATATCCACCAGGAGACGCTAAAGTAATCTGAGATCCTGGGGCACATCGCAGCCCCGATCTCACCCTCCCTGTCCTAATCCTGCCCCTCCTGTAGCTGCAGGCAGGCTGGCAGCTCGACATGTGGTGACCCTGTGCCTCGGAGAGCCGGTGGGATCTTCCTGCCTCCAGAGATGCTGGCTCGGTTTGTTGGTCCAGTGCAATGCAGCCCCTGACTCTTCCAGGTGACAGTGATGTTAGTGTCACGCCTTTGCCTGTGTGGGCTCTGTGGCCGGAGGGCTGTGACAAGGAGGAGAATGTGTGTCTGGCACACTGGGAGAGACAGGGAGGGAGCTGCAGGCACGGGCGTGATGACAGCGGATGGTGAAATCATTAGCCCGGGATTACAGTGAGAGATGGGGCCTGAGCCACAAGAGCACAGTCTGTATCCAAAGCTCAGGGCTGGTGAGCTTGGGCCCATCTCGTATTCAAACTTCAATGCAGAATTCAGCAAAAGACACAATAGGCCCAAGGGAGAAAAAACAATTTATTCACACACACACAGATTAGCTGTGGAGGGGGATGCAGGGAAATACCTGCCAAGTACACTGTTTAAATATTAATTATCTCCTCTTCTCCTCTATTTTTTTTTTCCTAATGGGAAGGCCCCTCCCCACTTTTATATCAGATCTGGTGCCTTTATTTCCTTCTCAATGACATATTTTACCCTTCCCTAGCACACTGAGCAACACATCTCTGCCATGCAATAATTGCAGTGACCCAGCACTCTCATCCCTCCCTTGGGGAGCAAATGTCCAGCTTGTCTTGAAAGCACAAACTGTCTGCCAAGGCAAAGGAAGCTGCAGGCTGATTCACAGCTAGGGTGCCCAAATTCAGCACCAACTGGAGTAAAAAAAAAAAAAAAAAAAAAAAAAGTATAAAGGTCACCTTTAGATTTCAAACAAGATAGATTAGAATTCCCCAAGTTCACTCTTCTTTTACTAAGGGGGGCTGAACCAGATTGCTAAACTGAAACTTCCTGACCCACTGGGGATATTACAGCTTTGGAGTAAAATTTTGCTAAAGGCCCCACAGGTTTGAATTCTTTTCCAGCTATAGCTTGATTTTTCTGTTTGAACAAACCAGCAGTGAAGGTCATGGCTGGTTAATATTGTGACTGGTTCTGTGTTTTGTGACAGTGTCTCTTACAAAGTTTAGGGAAGAAGATTTGGAAGACTGGGTAGTCAGGGGTGAGGCTTGAACACTAGTGCAGCTCTGGCAAAACATGAAAAACAAGAACTGCTCAGTCTTGCTTCATTTGTTGAAGATTAATTTAAATTTAAATTTAAATTTAAATTTTGTGCTTGCTAGCTAGGATGCTTCTTGTTTTATGCCTTTGCAGAGACTGCTTCAAGGGTCATTTGAAGAAAAGAAAGTTGAGGGTAGACAGAATCTGCTGAAAACCATTTATGAGACATGCCCACTTGCAGTACTTTGATAGTTTCAGTCATTCTCCTGGACAGAAGTCCACCCTCCTGAGGACAAAGGGCTATGTGAAAAAAGGAGCCTGTCTCCTGTACCATTACAATGAAACTGGACTGCTACAAGGATGCTACAACCTTTTCCACTTTGATCTTTATCAACTGGTTATAAACTGGTGGAGGATTTGTGCCTTGGAGGATTAGGATTGCTGCTGGTGATGTTTTGATGTCCCTGTCAAGGGAATAAGCTGCGAACAATAAGAACAATTATTGTTACAATTGTCCCCATCCAGAGAAACCCTTCCCTGATACTAGCCCCAGTGCATGCCTGGAGCAGAGCATGACAGAAGGCAATCTTGTAGTAGCCTTTCCTCTGTTCCTGCAGTTTCAAGTCACGTGGATTACTTTGTATGTAATGTCTTTCCATTGATTTCTCCCTCACCAGCTGATAAAATCACTTGATGAATGTGGTGTCCTGAGGCAGGACACGGGTGTTACCTGTTGTGAGAGAAGCCATCTCTTTTTTTGTTTTGAACCTGCATCCTGCTATTTTAACTTGATACCTGCCCAACCTCTCCTTCCCAGCATGAGTTGCACATAGCCAAAAAAACCAAAAAAGCTGCCCTGGGACTGGGGTTGACTGTGGAGATAATCTTCTTTTATAAACTCCAGTGCAGAATTTTCATGAGGGTGCTTCTAAACTGTAATGAGATGAGTCCATGGAGTCCCATAGGCTTGGATTAGAGACAGGGCTTGGATCACACAGGGGCTGATGTGTGTGATAATGCACAGGCAAGACAGGGCTGAGCTGGCACAACAACGTGGACACTTACACTGTCTTCTAATCAACCTCTTTGAACATGCCCTCCAGAGCATTTGTATTCTCATCAGGAAGACACATTTGCTGTGGCTGTTTTTATTTTTTTCAGTAAATAAACTGATCCAGCCCAGATTTTGACCTTTTACAGAGTTAATATGCAAACCATCACCCAGAGAACCTAGAAAGGATAAAAGATATGGGAAGATGACTTTGCAAAATACAAAAACATTTATTTTCTGACTATGCAACTAAGCTTTAAGGTTTTGTGGACTATATGACAACACTAATTGGCAAGCACTAATTGGCAAATTTAGAAACTAATCCTGCAATGCAGAAGTAAAATATCCATTCAGTAATAATCCCTCTTGGAACAAAGACAGAAAATTCAATATCTTTGCAGATTCCAAAGTTAGACAGGGGCCATGGGTTTCATGAACAGCTTCTCCAGGGATTGCATTTGTAAACCATAAACAGATTAAGAAAACCCTCTCCTGCAAAATAGTCTCATCACAGTGAATTTTCCCCTTACTTAAATCCTATCTGCATTTGTGCTGTAAAATCTCCAAAAGTCATGGTAGGGTTGGAATATTCTTGCAATGCAATGTTTTGCTTGATCAAGCAAAGAAGGGAGGAAAAAAAGAAATGAGCTAAACAGAGATATTTCCTGCAAAACCAATAAATGGCAATATTTGGTGTGGGTTTGGTTGGACTTTTTCTCACCAAAACCACTTCTATATGTTTCTACAGTTTGGGAAGTCATGGATTGTTTGCATATTCTTCTCTGCTATCAGAGATTTCTCCCCAGCCACATTATTAGAAAATAAAAATATACTTGTAACAGACAAACAAGTGATTAGAAAACTAGAGGAAGTAGAAGGATAACCAAAGAACTCATAGTTGTGTTTCTCACCTGGGACTGGTTGTACTGCCAGGACAATGGCAGATAGAGCAAGAATGATCTGTAATACAAAAGTTCCAGACTCCCTAGTTGCTTTTGTGTCTGTATCTTTCAAACACATAAAGATCTGAGCTTCATGAATATGCCTTATGAATGTGTGAGATGTAGGACTGGGGAAAATTGCTGTACCTGTGTAACTGAAAACAATGTCTTTAAAGGGAGCCTAAAACTGTAAGAAGAAAAAGATAAGAGAAAGAAAAAAGACAAAATGAAAAAGAAGAGAATAAAAGGAAAAAATGGGAAAAAAGAAGAAAAGTCAACAGAATTAGGGATAAATTGTACAGAGTCACAGATATAAATGCAGAGTTATGTAGATTATACATATTATAGATACAAGAAAAAAGATCTACTGTAAAGCAGAATATAACCCTTATGTTGGTTCAGGAGTCTATACAGAATGTTTCCAGCAGATCAGCATTGTGAATGCCCCTCTCCCCAAAGAGCTGCTTTGATCACCAAGAAGAAGACTAAAAGGAGACTTGGCAGGAATGTTTAAATCCTGTTGGTTTTAACCCAATGGAGTAAACATTGCTAAAAAACTCTAGTCTGTGTTTTTCATGGAGGGTGAAAAATACAGACATTTTGGTGTTACCTAAAATGAGAGAAAAGTCATGGAAGGTCAGACTTGAACTTGCTGTGAGCTTAGAGTTGAAAAATTTAAGCCTGTTTTCACAATAAAAAAGAAGTAAAAAGACAAAAAAAAAAATAAAAGGAGAAAATTCCTTTGTCAGGTCACTTTCTAGCTGCCCTTAAGGTCATTTTATCGTAATGGTGCTTCTTCTGATGTGGACACCTGCTCAGTGAGAACTAAGCTGAGCTCACTAATTCATTTCACAGCATCACTGGTAGGAAGTTATGTGTAACAAAGTCCAGGCCATGTGCATGCCGATGGTTTTTTGCAGTCGTTGTGAAAAGATTTTGGGCATAATTAGTTACAATCACAGACTTTTTGCTTGTTGTGGTTTTTTTTGGTTGTTGTTTTTTGTGTTTCGTTTTTCTTTTTTTTTTTTTGCTAATGGCAATTGTTGCAGCAAGAGTACCTGGTTCATAAAATGTCTGCTTTAGCAGAAGGATGCAGAAATCATACACACGATGACCCAGATTTTTTGAGATATATTTAGGTAGCCAAGTTGTACTAATTTCAGAGGGAATGAGAGCTCCTGAACCCTCTAAGCACTATGCCATTTTCCCATGATATCTTACAGCATTATTCTTCAGGTTCTTCCACAGCTAACATGTCTTTAGGATCCTCCTTGGTTCCTTACTACTAAGATTTATTCACTGGATTCTAACTCCGTGGTACCACACCTTTCACTTGAGTTTCTTGCTGTTTTATATCCATGTTACATCCTTCTGTCACATATACTGGAACTTTATTCTGACCCCAGTATCAACAGGTCCTTTTTGACTTTTCTAATGTGTTTCCATTGCCTGAATATAGAGAATTTGTCTGACTTGTTTTTCTTTTAGAGAAAATACTTTGGTCTCTCTTGTTGGTCTTTTTTTATAGTCTGTGTATCTGGCAACAAAGCAAGAAAAAGCCAAGGAAGAGTTATCATGCCCATTCTAGGAAACTGAGGCAGAGCAAGGGAAAGAATAAGAGAGGAATTGTCTATGTGAGTCACGTGAAGACCACATAGCATCAAGCTCTGATCTGTGAAGTTACAGGATACACTAAACCTAAACACTGAGATTTCCTTCTATTCAGCAAAGCACTAATGACTTGTGCCTGGTGCTCCCTTATGCTAAGGTAACTTCTGATGTGATGATTGTAGACTCCTTACCTTATTTTAGCCTTTTGCCTTCTGCAGACTTTTTCTCATCATTTTAAAGGATTTTACCTATATGCAATATTTGAGGTTAAACGTGGTGTACAAAAATATACATACAGAAATACTTTTCATGGTCCTAGCTAATTTCATCAGAATTCTACCTCAAGTATCAAATCAGCCTTTTGCAAGCATCTATAAAAAAAGACTTGAAGGTGGTGTGACAAGGGAGGACTGGATATCCACCAAAACCAAAGTAATTGTCCTCTGGACAGATATAGGATCCTAGTGATAAAACAAAGTCAAGGCCAGTGGTAAAGTACTTGGACCCTGTCACCCCCACTGTACCAGGGACTCTTTCCATTGTCACAAGCTCACCTAAAACATGAACTCTCCACATATGAAGCTGGCACCAGGTTACCTAAAAGGCATCTGATTTCCTTTTGTGTTTGCTTTTATTAGTCACCTGTGAGGCCACTGCAGCTTCACAGCTCCTGCATGCAGGGAGCTGGAGTTCAGATATTACTTGCATTAAAAAGCAGCAACACCAACAGAAAATAGAATAAATTCTTGTTCCCATCTGCCCTTTCTCCTCTCATTTATGTGCAGGTGCTTCTGAAATAGAAATCTTTTGGATGCATCCCATGGGAGTCAGCGGGGTGACTCCTGTGAGATTCAGGCGCCAGCTCTTTGGGGATGCTCAGATCGTATGTCTAGACAAGATAACATCCTTCTCTGAACCCAGGAGCTAACCCCTGGGGAAACCATTATTCATGTATAAAACACCAAGAGAAACTTTCACTGCATGCAGCTTCCTTTTTCTTTCCCTCCTCCCCGTGGGAATTTGCTTAGTTTAACCCTTTCATCCCTGTGAACCAGCAATTTCCCTGCTTAAGGCCATTACCCTTTATCCTTCCACCCTTCAGGGCTCATCACTCTGCACCTGCAAAAACACTGTGTCTGACTGAACAATGCCAGGTGAGCCTTCAGCAGCGGCTTTAATGTGAAATCCAAACCCAGAGAGACCTCCTCCTTTCCCCATGGAGAATAACAGTTCTTGGACTAAACCTCCAGCCCTGCCTGTAGGGCCCAGGTAGCACAAAACACCTGGAAGTTTGCCCTAAAAAAGCACCTGGAGATGCTCCTGAGACAGAGGAATACCTACTAGAGAATATGGATATGCAAGACACAGATGGAATACAAGACATTTCATTCTGATCTACTTTCAGTAACATCAGGACCCTAGAATGACTTATGATCTGGTGTAGCTTTGTAAAGGTTGAAGAATGGTTTGTATTCTGGGTGACAGTAACTGGTAGTAAAGCATCTCCCAAGACTAAGGAATGTGTAAAATCAGTTCTGGACATGCTGTTCTGGGCATGCACTTTTCCCTGTATGGGTTCACAAAAGGGTTACACACACCTTCTTCATGTTTGCTATGGCCGTGGACACATGCTACTGATTTTACATGAGCTAGTCTGACTGTGCAAATTTATCAGCAGATCACTTTTAATCTAGTTACATGATTTTATTTAGTCTCCATCACTGAATTGTTACACCATCAGATTTTTTCCAAGGCACTCAACACATGGAGGCCAGCTTAGTGTCTCAATTTTTTGGTTTTCCTCAGCAAATTCTCCTTTTTTTCCTGAGGTTTTTGGTTTGGATTCTAATGGTCAGAGAGGATAACACAAATAAACACAGAACAGTCTCTGTGAGAAGATGTGCTTTGATCTGTATCTTGCAACATGGCAAGAGACATCTGTCCACAAAAACATTCGTCCCAGCAGTTCAGTTGTTGAAAGATGGAAGGGAGTTGCATGTCTTTATGAGGTCAAGTTGGCAGAAGAGAGAAGAAATTTGGTCCCTACAGAAACTGCAATATCCAGAAATTATCTGGATCTTGGGTATGACTGGTCATGTGTATCTATTTACAAAAGGCACTTGCAGGGAGCGGTAACACCATATTGCTCTCTGTTATTACATCTTGGCTGAGTAGAAAAAGTCCCTTTCAGGCAGGTGGCATGTTTACACTCTGTGGATCCAACAGCTCTCTCCAAAGAACAAGTGGCAGTGGAGATAAGAGAAATCCAGCGCACATAAATTATGCTTATTGAACAAAACAGCAAACTTTTTTTCTCCTTTTCCTGTGCATTGAGAACTGCAGAGATTTCACAACACCATATCTGATTCATTACAGTGATAGAGGTCCATGGATTAGAGTAGTAAAATTCATGCAATCAATAATGTGGAAAAAATCAAACATTTTTTATAAATGTTTCTACATTTAGAAAGAAATGGGATGTTGCATTCTTACCACACAAGAATAGTGGACAGATCCCAGTCCATTAGTAACCAAGTATGGTTTTAAACAGCTTCAGTAAGAGATAAACATTTTGAAATCAGTAGGCCGGCATAACTTGAACCCAAGAGTCTTAAAAAGATTGTCTGAAGATCTCTCTAGCCAACTTATTTTAGTTTTGAATAAATCTTGGCCTACCCAGTAAATTCCAGTAGATCACAGAAGCTAATTTTGTGCCAATATGCAAAAGGCCAAGAAAGATGACCCAATAAATAGTAAGTCAGTTAGCATGACACCAGTCTTAGGCAAAAATAAAAACTGAAGGAAAAAAAGCCCAAACCACAAAACCAGGAGTCAAATAATTAAAAATTAGAGAACAGTTGTATTTACTGTCAGTGAATACGGTTTAATAGCAATGAGCCATGTAGAACCAATGCAATTTCATTCTCTGTTGAGATCACTAATTTTGTTAGCAAATGCCATGGTAAAAAGATAACAGACTTTAAAGGATTTTGTCTTTCCCAATATCCTAATTTCAAAAGCAAGTTGCTTTGTCTCATTCCCATAAATTCTGCACTAAATTGGAGTTTATTAAACTGCTGTACAAAAAAAACTTGTGAATTAGGACACTTTTACAAATGAGGGTTTTCTGGAGAAGTTAGATGAGGAAATCAAATCTTTTCCCAGTGTTATCCAATAGCTTGATCAAATGAAACTGCAAGAACTAGAACGAGTATTTTTATTTTTTATTTGTATTTATTTTTATTTTTTAAAAACTCAGAACAATCCTCCTACACACAAACTTTCCTGCTGTGCAAGAAAGCAATGGAAAAGAATTTTAAAATCTGAATCTTATCCTAATTTTAACTTGATTGAGAACAAAACCAGTATTTCAGCCTCTCATGAGTTACTATAACCAACATTTTTCTCTCTCTTAAGTGAAGAGAGAAATTGATTATAAAGATCAAGATACTTGATAAACCAAGCCTACTTAAATGAAGTACATACATGGGAACAAACAAATAATTTGGAGATACCCTCAATAAAGAGGACTGTTTTCTGAAAAGTGGTGGCTCTGAAAGGGTCATAATGGGCAAGTGACTGAATATGTGGGAAAGTTGCATTCATAGAGTAGTTATCAATGTTTCACTAACAAAATGGAAGGATATTGGAATAAAGATCTACAGGGATTTGTTCCTGTTTCCTGTGCTATTCAATACTTTCATTAATCACTGAATGATGGACTTTTGGAATTAAATTTGCAGATGACACCAATCTAGGAGTATCTAGAGATGCTAGAAGGCAGGAGAACATGTATTTAGTATGATTACAGAAAACTGGAGAAATAATCTGAAAATAATGAGGTGATCTTCCACAGGACTTATTATAAATACTCATTCCTTAGGCAGCAGCTCTAATTTTCCCACATACAGGGTGAATAGTGCTTTATGGATAGTGAGGATCTTGGATTGCACTGGAACATGATCTGAACATGAGTCAATGTCTTAATATTGCAAAAAAGACAAACAGTGTGGGGGATGTATAAACACAAGTGTTGCCTGCAAAATACGTGCAGTAATCCTTTCCTGGAGTTCAGTGTTGATAAAGCCCTTGTTGGAGGCTCTTCCAAAGTCCTGAGAGCAACTTTAGACCTCTGATGCCAAAAAGATGCAAATGAACTGGAGGAAATTGAGAGGTGAGCGATAAGGTCAGAGGTGTAGAAGTGGAGGTGTTGTTTGTCCTAGACCATTGGTGTGTAAAAGGATGCTGCAGAAAGGAAACAGATGCTCCGTTTCTTCACGCTTATGGCAAGACAAAGTCATGGCTGAAATGACAGGAGAGGATCCCAGACAGGAATGAAGGTAAAAAGCTTTCTAAGAAGAAGGCAGTGAATCACTCCAGTGCATTGCCTGGGGTCTTGTTCCCCTGGGAGGATTACTGGAGGTCTTGAAGAACAAATTAGAGAAACATCTGTAGGGATAAAACACCTGGAATTGATCCTGAATTTGGGTAGAGAGGTAGACTGGAAAGGAATCTTAAAGCCACTCTAATTTATGAACATTTTAGTGAAAGAAACAATTCAATAGATGTTAGTACAGGAAGGACTGTTAATTAGAAGTAGAGTTGTGACTCATATAGGGATGAGCTTTGTATCCACTGCTCTTGTATATATGTATGCTCTTGCTTTCCAGCAGAATGATGTAAGTTACGATGCAGAAAACATTTCATTGAGGCTTAAAGTTTGCAGGGACAATGTAAAATATATGCAAATTTAGTTTTCCTTTAGGCAATATCTTCAATCAAAGGAAGTGGGAATATTATTTATATTAATGAAAAATTTTGGTTTGATATTATCAAATAAATATATTTTATTTGTTGCTTTGAAATTATATTTTATATTAAAGTTGATATTTTTAAAGATAAAAGTTTCACAGAAGAGTTTAAAAGTGTTGAATTACTTCAAAATGAAGCCTAATAGTTTTCTTTGAACCAGAATTAACTTTGTGATTTTTTTTCTCAAAAACAACATCTCAGTACAAAATCAAGTGGGTTTTTCTTCAGCAATATTTTGTTTGGTGATGGAACAGAAAGGTTAGTTATTCTCTAGTCATGTTTGTTAAACCTTTTGAGGCCTGTGTGAGCCTTACTGCATAGGAGCAGTGCACCAGCCCATTTCAAGTACTTCTCTCAGCAGTCTTCATTAAGAATACTTTCTCTCCATTGGACTGCAGACTTTCTCTGTCATTCAGTAATTTGCAGCAGTCAGGGAGGAAGTTACTATATTCCTCTACACTTAATATCATATGGAGGCAAAAAAACAATGAAAGTTTATAAAAAAATGGAAACAAGGACAGTGATGGCCCAATAAAAGAAGTGACAGAGAAAATGTAGTGGTCTTTGATACCTGGGAAGCATGCCAGTGATTTCCTTAAATCTCAAGATGACTGGTATATGATTTGCCAAAATATTCTTTTCCTTCTTTCCTTCTCTTCTGTCATAGACTTCTTGTGGATGTTACCACCTATCAAGTGTACTTAATCTGGTTTGTGTTACTCTAATCCTTCAGTAAAATCAGCCTCACCCAGCTGCCTTCCACATCCTTTTCTGACTAGTCCAATCCACTCTCTCCACAGCCTGCTCTTTGCACTTAAATCAGTGATGCTCATGGAGTTTGTGTGGGAGGGGGTTGAGCCCCCTCTCCTCTATCCCTCTACTCACCTATTTACATCTTCCCAGTCCCCCTTCTCAGTCAAACATGTCCATGAAGAGATACCAGGCTTTCTTCCCTCAGTCACATGGGCAGCTGCTGTTCAGGCAAAAACTGCTTTTGAAGTGAGGGTATCAGAAACTGTCCAACAGCTGCAGAGACTCCTGAGGGTCCCTTTCTGGTAAGAAACCCTGTGGGGTGTTGGCTTTCTATCTGGGGGCCTATTCTACAGTAGTTCACTTGTTCCTTTAAACGTGAGCCTTAAATAGGGTTCCTGCTTGAGGCAACTTCATAGCAGTTGATTTATTTTTGGGGTTTTTTAAAGTACAAGTGCCTATCTTCTCTCAGGCCATACATAAAATATCAACTGCCTGAATTAGGTCTTGCTTTCATCAGGTGTCATTGACACCAGCTGGGAAGCAGTAGGGCAGTCAACCCAGTGTAAAATTGATCAGAACAATACCCTGTGTTTTTCTAGATATCTTACTGGCCTGAACAGAAACAGGAGAAATTAAAAAAAAAAAAAAATCCTCTGTACCTCCTCAGCAAAGAAAGAGAATCAAATCTGTAAAGCTGACATTTCTCCTCCAGTGCTTATTGGACCTGTCTTCCCTTCAACATACAGGGGAAATTAAAACAATCATTTGTCTTTAAACTACTCTGCAGTTGTAATTTAATTCTTTGGCCTGTTCATTCAACTACCCCAGCTCATGTAGTCCCAGCAAGTTATGGAAAAGATACAGTTTTGAAGGCTTTTCACAACAAGCCCACGTTGAGGTTCAGCCCAGGGAGCTTTCAAGAGGTGACTCGTCCAAGTTCAGGGCATGAAATTATCCTTTTTTGAAGGCCAGTGGGGATGCAGATGACACTCCTCTCCAAATACATGCAAGGACCTGTAATCCCAGTGACTTTAGTTGCCCTTCATCCTCTGTCCTGACTTCTTCTTAATGCATCTGTTTCCACAGAGTGAGGTTTTTTGGGCTCCTGATTAAGGTATTGGTCTCTGAAGCTTCTCTCCCTTCCAGACTGCAACAATGAGCTGGTATCAGATCATGAAGGTTCTTTCATAACGCCAGCCCAGTCTTCTAGAAGATGTGTGCCATACTCAACCACAAAGAACATGGACAATTTTTTTGACCACTGGAGAAGCACTTCAACCACCTGTCCTCCATCACCTTGTTGAATTATTAAAGGACTTTACAGAAAATCTGACAATGAAGTGGGACTCTACTTGAGTAAAGTGGGACATAAATTGTCCTTCAGAAGAGCTGTAGGAGAAAAGAACAAACTCACCCATGCCAGTAAACGGATTCCTGAGGATAAATCTGGCACTGTCCAGGGTATATATATTTCAATATAAAGTCTGTGTGAATACAGTAAGTGGCACAGGATATTTCTCCTCAATAAAATTGATATCTTCTATGATATTTTATTCTGTTCCATTTCCCTCTGAATTAAAAAAGCAAGTAATTCAACTCACCTGAGAGTAAAAGCAAGATGCAAGGAATCGCTGTCTTCAAATAGGATGAGTGAGTGCTAATGTGAGTGTGTTACAAAGAAAAACTTTCCCTCTGGAAAGGGTTTTACGTTTCCCTGAAGCAAGGAGTAGCTGCATTTCTACCAGCTCCACAGTCTGCTTGATACTGATATGTCTTGAGTCATCTTAGAAAGCCGGGTTCTTTCTTCTGATAGATAAATATAACCCCAGATTATTTTCACCCATCTGAAACAGAAATCATTATGAAATTAACCAGTGATCAACCAAACCACACGGGGAGCTCAGAAGGAGTTTTTAGGCTTTTTCAAATGGTTGGCTGTTCTCTCTCCATGTGGTTGTGTTTTAGCTCTGAATTATAATTTTTGGTGCTGATCACTGCTGGGTAGACCATACAATTAAGGTATTTGAAAAATAAACATTTCTAAACCACTGATCATTGGGGAGGTGGCCTAGAAACTACAGCCCATTTTCCAAGAAGATGGTTAGGAAAGGGAACCTGAAAGCTTAAGATAACATTGAAAAGGAAACAGAAGAAGTCCAGGGAGGGAGGAAAAAAAACAAAAGAAGAAAAAGGAAACCAACCAAATAAACCCACCCTCACAAGGATTTTAACTGCTTCTCCAGTACTTTCAGACTTATATTACTCAAATGTTTTGAGGAATCCAGCCTAGTTGCTGTGGATTTCTATGGCTTCGTGCATCTACACAAGAGATATATATTGAAAAGTGGAAGCTGTGACAGTTAGAAAACAGGAAATATTTGCAGTGATAGGAGGAATTTCAGCTCTGTATTTTTTGGACTTTACAATATCAAATTTCAAGCAGGAATGAGTGCAGGACTGAAGGCTCAGAAACAAATTTGGACGTGCCTCTCTTTACTGGTACCCTGCTGATTATTTCTTTTTCCCACCTAAACTCAGCTCATGCTGGCTCACCTCCCATTATCCTCAGGCAGCTTCATTTTTCTTCTTAAACAATTCCAAAACTGTTCATAGCTGCAGATAAGTGCCTGGCTCATTCTCACATGAAAGATGATTTAAAGCCAGGAAGTTTTTTACAGTTCCATTTTGACTATTTTATCAGTTAGCTAAGAAGATAGAGACAGTAAAAAAATAAAGACTGTGTGATTTGGTGGCTGGAGCAGGAATACAAGTGCTCAGAAGCAAGCCAGAAATAAACAGTTCTGAACTCTTGCAGGGTTCAGGTATAAGTGTGAATGTTGTTGAGGCACTACTATGTAATCCATTTAAATCAAAAATCAGGATCCCCATTGGAGAAAGGCTCAACCCAGTCCTCAGATGTAGAAGTAAAGCCCATCTCTAGTAATAGTACTGCTATTGCAGTCAACAATGTTGTGAAAATATTTGGTTAAGGGTAGGACGTTTCTGGATTTCCTCGAAGTCCATGGTTGCATTTGACTGAGGAGAGAAAAGGTTTTGGATCTTGCACAGGAAGGTGATACAGAGGCCAGTGCAGAAGCCTCCAGAATCTGAGATAAGCTTTGACTAAGCCTTTTAATACTTGGATGCTTAAGCAAAGATAACCTCCAAGGTTTTGGCAGCCTTGCTCACAACTAGCTGAAACACAGAAGGACCAGGTAATTACCTAATGTGGTAAGAGCAGTTATGGGAAGTGTGTAAAAGGTAAGGCAAATTCTACCTGAGACCAAGGCTTGCTCTCACATCTGAAATTTTTAAACCCAACTCAAGTTCTTTCCCTTAATTTTGCTGACATGCATCTACTGTTGAAGTGAGTCTTGGCACTGCTTTGCCTCCTTCCTGGTCAACGCTCCAGAAACCTTGACTATTGTGTGCCTGTGGAGAATAGGGAGTGGAATCCTGGGTCCTTCATCCAGACTGTTGTAGGGATGGAGAGGCTGTAAAAAAATCTCAATTTTGCATTTTTGAAACAGTTGTTACTCAAAACACAGTCAAATCCACAGAGTCAGACCTCCCCAGACTTTGGGAAGACTGCATCCCAGCAAGTCAGCAGTGTGCAGGAGTTGCTGAATCCCTGGAAAGCACCTAGGGAGCTTCCATAAACAACTTCTAAAATGATAATGATAGTTAATGACCTAATTTCCTAGCCAGCCAAAATACCTGCGGAATCAAAGTCCCATATCTGAATTAATCTAAACTCCTGGGAGGTTTTGTCCTGGACTTAATGTTCACAATTACTCCTTTTTGTCTGGCATTTTTGGGGCCAAATCAAGACCCCAGTTTAGATATCCAAATAGTTGGATATAATTATTTATTTTCTGCAAAATACCAGATTGCAACTTTGTGTAACAGCAAGGGGTCTCAAGGAAAATGAAATTTTCTTGCCTTTCAATGAGGCAGATGTATGTGCAGAATATACTACATAAACAGCAGTTAAGCCTCAAAAAGCTACAGGAAAAAAAAAAGGGAATATATATTCTACTAAAATATTTGATCCCATTATAGTTAGTTCTTTATTTCTAACACAAATTGCCTTTGCTGTAAACTGGAAATTTTCCCCTTCCTCCTTTATTCAATTTCTTGAGTAAAAGAGTCACCAGCAACTTCTTTATAACTACTTTGCATATATTTAAAGACAATTTATCAGTTCTCTCTCCACCTTCATTTTTTTTTTCTTTTGTTCTTTAAACTGGCATGTAGTATGCAGTGAGTCCTGAATTCTACCTATAACTTCTGCCTGTTCTAGAAAGACATCTAAGCTGCATTGCCATCAGTTCAGAATGAGACCTATCTATGTGGGACTCACTAGGCAAATCTATGCAAACTGAAAAATCAGCATATTCTGCCTGCTTTTGCAAGACAGCCTTTTGTGGTGAGTTCCTTATAATTATCAGATAATTGTTGTGGATCCCATGTTGCCAAAAATTTGAAGATGTGAAGGTTGGATGCTGGCACAATTTGCAGCTCGCAGGTTACTGAGCCATTCCAACAAAGATTTCAGCACCTTTCTACAACGTATGCCCACATGTGTTTACACCAGAACAGATGCCTCAGTTCTGGTATAAATGACAATAGGGTTTCTGACTTGTGATATCACCTCCCGTTTCTGGTAGAACTGGATAGAGTTGGTTGATTTGATTTAGTCTTCCTTTCTTGGTAATCTTCCTTTGCAAAGCATATGTGTAGTTAAAAAGTCCCTAAAAGTCCATGAAATGTTCTTCAATAGCTTGAGTCATGGAATGAAAGTCCTAATTCTAACAGATTAGAGAAAATATGTTTTCCATTCCCTAGGCTTCAGTTTTCGGCAGCCATCAGAAAAATAACTGCCCTGCCATATATGACAGGTCTCCTTTGTGCAGATGCTTCTGGTTTTGCTGATCAGTTTTTCCCACCTAGCACTTAGATACTTCTAGTGAGAAGACAAGGCTTTGGGACCAGCTCTGGGCAGTAACCATAGGACTTCTTGCATGCACCAGAGAACAATTCACCCATCTCCAGCATTGTGGTGGTGAGATTAATGAATATGGCATGAATGTCCCCACACCTCACTCAGTGGAAACACATGCAAAAACTTGGGCAATATCCTGTTGTGCATCCTTCACAGGAGCAAATCCATTTTTCTTGAGCCCTCACTGAGTTTTGTCTTCGCACCCACAGAAATACAGTTTCATTGCACCCAGAAAAACAATAAGGAAAAAAGATGATCCATAGACTGTTAGCTTTTTATGGGGAACAAAATAGATTGTTCCAGCCGCCATGTGGAACTTATGAGCTCGAATATATCACACCATGAATTATGCTTTATGCAACTGTAATTACATGTATTTAGCAACATTAAAACCTACAAAGGGAGCCAACACATTTCTAAACCATTTGGACTTTAGAAACGAGTCAGCTTGGACAACCAAGGCCAGGACTTGGTTAGCTGTCTGCTTTGATACATGTGAAATTAATTTTTTCACTCTACCATTGTGCTTTCCCTTTTTTTAAGTACAGCTCAGTTTCCTTGGCCTTGATCACAGAGAATCCCTAGGAACTCAAACACTCAGTCAGCATATATGCTACTTTATCTGTACTGCTTTATGAGTTTGCACATGCCAGAAAAAAAGTTAAAAATCTTCTTATCTTCAATTTCATGAATACATATACATATACGTATATATATAAATGAAGAGTGTTCCGTAGCCCAGTAGATTTACCATTTAGGATGAAGACTTTTAATTTATTTGCTTATACAAATCATCTGAGTCTTTCTGAAAGAATGGCAATTCAATCTGTATTCTGCATGAACTGCAGTAATGTAGTATTAGTGACATTAAAATAATTTACTGTTGAGTCAGATTCTGAATTTTTTCCTCAATCCAAATTTTTACTGGCTTGTATGAGAGTTTTGTCTGACTGAAGACATCAGAATTTAGCCCTTGTATAACTCCAGGTTTCATGTAAATCATTGCAAAATATTTTAAGGACTAGTTCCATCTACCTAGTAGGCATACAATTACAGGTGAAATGCCATGATGAGTGGCATAAGCTACAAGTAATTTCGAAGACTGCACAGCAACATTTTACTGTGAGATATGACAAGAAATTAATAACATTACACCTTCAGTGAAAGTTTGGGTAAAAGGAATCAAGTTACCTTGCCAGAAAGAAAATTCAGTGAAGGATTTAGTAATGTTTTACCATGATGCTAAAAGCACACAGCTTTACAAAATGCACCAAAGCTGTTCAGAGCATGCCACCGATGGAAGGAGAGAAGTATGAGCCTGGAAATAATTTCATCACAGGATAGACTTCAGCTTTGTAGCATTCTATAGAGTTGGGATGGAACCTACAGTGACTCAATATTGATCACTGCCCTGAATTGGTCAGTTGAACCAGATGATTGTTGTACATCTCTTCCAACTGCAGTATTCTGTTCTCTTCTCTCATATTATATCACATTACATGTAAGGAGCCTAGAGAATGCACCCATGCACTCTCTACAAGGCTATGTCTTGACACCCGAATAAACACTCACCCTAGTTTTCCCTTAGTATTCATCTTTGTTGCTGTGTGAGTGCAAGACATACAAAGTAGGCAAGGGCACACTGCAGTAGCCAATTCAGATAGGGAACTTTGGCTAGGGCTGTGGGGTAGGATGTAGTTGTTATCTTGATATGCTCAGAATTGTTTCACACATTCAACTATGTGCAACTGCCACACAGCACCCACACTGCAGGAACTAGTATCCCTAATTCAGTGAAAAATAGCAGCTTAACAAAGGTGTAAATTATTAAATTATATAAAAAAAATTAAAAGGAATTTTGTGGAAGAAAAGAAGTGATGAGACAGACCCCTATTACCACTTCCAAAGATTTCAGTGTGGCTTTCAGGGAAATACCGATCTTTTGGGTTGTGACTGGCTTGCTGAGCAACTCCCTTGTCATATAATTGCCCATGAAATTGCAGCCCATACGGTTAAAATATTAAGCAGGATAACATTACAGTTTATAATCCACAGCTGAGACAAAGCAGAGATCAGGAATAATCCTGTTCAACAGCACCACGTTTACTGTCTGATGTGGGAGGTGTTGATTAGCTTTTAAGTAGAAACATATTTTTTAGTTACATAATCTGATGCTCAGATTTCCCCCTCCTCCTTGAAAAGAATTAACCTAAATATTATGAGAGATTAAAAAGTTCTCCAGGCCTTTGGTTTTGGGGGAAAGGGGGTGCACCTGCAGCTGGAGTTTTCCTTTCTCCTGCTCCCAAATCCATTACTCAGTGAAGAATATTTATGCAGTGCATCGTGTATAAGATCACACATTCAAGTCATCATAACCTGACTCAGCTGTTACTCAGTACTTCCTCGGGCAAAACCAATGGAAATTTGCCTTAAGGAAAACTAGGGATTTGGGAGTAAAACTAGGGAGTGAAAATTGCAGGAGATATAAGGAATGGAGGCATAGAAATTGGAAGGACAAAGGATCTCTTTCCCTGCTCATCACCTGTGATGACCAGTCCCAGCAGCTTTGCACCTTGGGACACCCCTTGCAGGGCACCAGGTAAGTTCCTGGCTTTTTTCTTACCTTGTTGTGACCCCTCTTCTATAGAGCTGGTTTTGGACACAATTCTTAGGCCTCCATTAGATGAATTTAGTTGCCTGTTGCTGTTTGACAGGTACTGGAAGACAGAGCATGAGCCCTTCTGTAAGGGGTTTCTGGTTCTGCTTGCTACCTGCTGTCCTGTATGCACAGTGTGCTGGGAATTCACCTTGGGTACCCAAAGGAGGAAAGATTTGAGACGACAAAGTTCCAGGTTCCTGGCAATATTTCTGCTGGAGTGTTGTGAGTAAGGTCCTCGTGTAAAATGTTTCAGCTGTGGCCCTGAAGGTAACATGCAGAAATCAACAGAGTAAATCTATAGCAAAAAAAAATTTAACAAAGTTCTTAATTTGACATAGCCAAATTAAGCCAACCATAGTCAGTTAGCCAACATCATTTAGAGCAGTAGTGGAGCCAAAACAATTCACGGTGCTCTGGGTTAGTCCAATAAAGAATCCTAAACTTAAATTTGAACCTCGGCTATAAGTCAAACAAAGTTAAGAACAGTGCTTATTTTCCACTTTCTTCCTCTCTCAATTTTCCCCTTTCTTTGAAGTGTAGACATCCCTGCCAACAGGCACCTAAATAAAATTGGAGGGATTTTTCAGAAGTGCTGAGCACAAACAAATCTAATCAAAATCAGAAAAAGCTGTGGGTGTTCAGAAATTTTAGGTGCCCAAACAGGAATTTGGCTTCACAGAGTTAGACGCCCTTGTTTGAGAACTTTTGGCTCAAAAATATGCTACCCAACCCATTGTATGAGTGTAATGTTCAGTGAAATGTCAAGCTCAGTTTAAACCTCTGGGAAACTAATAAAGTCCATGTACTTCATTCACCTGGGAAATTGGCCCTTTTTTGTTTCTTGCAATTACTTAGGAAACAAGAGTCAGTACAAGAATCATAATGTTGCTTTTTTTGTCCATTTTCTCTCTCTCTCTTTCTCTCTCTTTCTGCCTCTTTTTAAAAAAATCTTAATTTCAATTTTTTTTTCTAACATCTATTTATTGTCCTTATTTTCATTATTTTGGAATTTCAAACACATAAAAAATGCCAGAGTAATAGCCCGGAAAGCAATTTTCCAGGTTGAACTTGGAGGTGAAGGATTACATCACTCACCAAGCCTGGGCTCTGGGGCCAGCTCAATCAGCATTATGAAGAGTCTTCTGCGGGACTGCATTGGCCTTTCTTCTAAAATTGCTTTGTGTGGTGGGTACAGCTGGCTGCTGCAAGCGACACAGATATAAGGATAAGCCAGGAGACACAAAAATTACCCTCATTTCACAGTGATTTTAGACTTTCAGCTTTTTGGAGTGCAGCAATGTCAAGATCAAGGTGCTCTAAATGAGAGTGGGTCCTTCTCAGTGTAGGAGTAAATACTGCTCAGAACAGAGGGGTTTTGCTCCCATGTGCAAGACCTCAGCATATGAAGACCAAGGGCAAGAGGTTGTTGAGTTGTTGGTGGGTTTTGCTTGTGTCAAGAAGAAAGTAGACTGGAAATGGGGTGGAAGAAAGAAAAGCTGAATATCAGGCTCTGTCAAAACATCCAAGCAGCTGGAAACAGGATTTGGCCAAAGGAAAAAGGACAAACATCAATCAATACAGATGTTATTTCCAAGCTTCTGAGAGGGTATTGCAAACCAGATTTCTGGCCCAGGAGTCAGACCCTTGCCCAGTAGAAGTTTTGTTTTATGTACCCGATCCCCCTTTAACATTTTCCATTTTAGCCAAGTCTCACCATACTTCCATTCTCACTTTCTGAAATTCAGGTGAAGCAGCTGCAGGATGCACCATGCCAGGCAATTCCTTCTTTAATTTTCTCTCTCAAAGAATAATAAAAAATTAAACCAGCTGATGCTGCATGAATGAGAAGGTTAATCAAAACCAGACCTTGCCTGGTTACCCAGCTGAGCTCAGATGGGTGGCAGAGGCATAGCCAGCTTCATGCAAACTTTTGAATGGAGATGCTTGGAGAGGGCCTGGTATGTGTGAGACTGTGCTGAGACATCCCTTGTATTAAAACTTCATCAAGGATGGACTGTGACCTTGTTGTTGCTCAGCCTTCTGCTCGGGACATCTCAGACATCCTGTCCTTTCCTTCCAGCCTGAAGTGATTGCTCATTTGAAAACCAGACACTTTTTGCTGCACTTAAGTATGAACAAGCATTCTGAGAAACAGCCATCACAGGCCACAGGGAACATATGTATCTATTTATTTTCCATTAGTATTAATTACATTTTTAAAAGCCAGCTCTTCAGTTGGAACTAGCAGAGGCAGGTCCCTTTCTAGGAAACAGTTATTTCTGGTAGTTTGAGCACTAACACATACATGTGTTCGGAGGAGAAAGTCTCTGTGAACTGGAAAGCCTATGAAGTGGATGACCAAACATCCCCAGACTGTACCAAGAGGATCTGAATTAAATTCAAATAATAAAACAATAAATATAATAAATACATTAAAATAGTGAAAATTCCTTTTCCTTACAACTCACTGGAAGAAGCCATTAAGAATTTTGTTTTGAGAGGTGAGAGACACCTACATACTCAAATGAAGAAAAATTGCAAATACTTAAAGCATCCAACTCACAGACTCAGGCTTCATTCACTGAATATTAAGCATCAATTTGAAATTTGCAAATCAGGTATGTAATAACTTCTTCCTCTATAAAACATATTGGCACAGAAGAGTTCAGAATTTTAGTTTTCTAAATGCCTTTTTGGTTTGCATATGGGTGGAACTTCCTGCTGCTTAGCACTGCAGTCAGGAGAGCGATGTCCAACATGTCAAGGTCTTGATTATTCCACTTGTACCTGCTCTAAATTCCTGTTTCCTATTCTTGAACTGGAAATGGCTGCATAAGGCTGCATTCTGATATGTCTCTAAGGATTCTAACACAGTAATAAAAAATACTAAAAATTATAACTAATTAGGGCAGGAGAGAGTGGGACACTTCCCCTTTAATTGAAGGTCTTGCATGATGTCAGAGGGTTAAAACTGTTCTAACAAAAATGTGGAACTTACACTTTTCACTGCTGAATATAAAGGATCATAGCTGAAACAATGAGCTGATTCATTCCAAAGGCTGATAATACAAGAAAAATCTATCAGCTCAGCTTTCGAGCTTCAGTAGAGACCACTTGGTCAATACAAAACAAAACTAAACTAAACTAAATAAAACAAAAACTAAAGCAAAATTATGCATTCATCTGGAATTCATTGAGAGTTACTCCATAAAAAAGGATTACAAGGAAAGTGGATCTAATCGTATGCATATGATCCAGAAACAAGGTGTCCTCTAGGAGAACCATTGAAAAGCTGCCCTGTAGGCATAGTCTATGTGTAGTTAAGGAAAACAAAAACTTTTTACAGATCCTTCTGTAAGTCTTCACTCAACATCTGTGCCCAGCAGCAGGCTCATCTGCTCAGTCAGGACCTTGGCAGCTGCTTTTGCTAGCTCAAGTCTCCTGTAAAGAGGCCTTGAACAATATTAATGTTTTCTGTACTTACCCTCTGTCAGCCTCTAGATTCATCATTAAATTGGTGCATTTCCCAGCTCCTCTGGCCAGGCTCTCTGGCAACAGTAAAATCTCCTGACCTAGTTATTCCTAGTACTTGTACCTGGTACACTGGCAAAAAAGTAGCCCTGCTGTCCTGAAGATATCTTCATACTTTTTGAAGCCTTTTACCCTTCTAGTACCTTCCTTCCTGCTGAGCCAGGAAAAAGGGAATTCCAAGATACTTTGTGCAATTCAGAGTGCCTGAAGAGTTGTCCACATGTTACCATCTACTGAGGTAAAGGACATTTCATGTGGTTTTGGCAAGAGACTGGCAGTGGAAACCTCCATAATACCTGCTGCTACCCAGTGAATGTGCTTGTTTTTCATTTGAAAATATTTGGTTGAGTAAAATCCAGGCTAGGAAAACTGCCTGTCTATCCCATTTATATTATTTTTCAGTGCAGACGGAAATGTTATGTTCCTGCAGCATGGCACAACTGTAGAACTGGTCTTTGCCCATTTCCTCATTAATTCCCTTAACAACTGAGAACATCACAACCTTTCCATACTGAAACCCATTTAGGAGGGATTTAACTGGGTATCCTTTTCTCAAGAGAACTCATCTTCAGGTTACTCAGAAGTCATTTGGCGATATCTGGGTGACAGGCTCAGCTTCCTCTTCTGTGAGGATTATATTTCTGTCCCTCCAGACTCCATTTACAGTTTGGGAGTGAACAGAACTTTGTGGAAGAATTTTGGAAGGAAGTTGGTGGGGGCCAAGGGAGGTATTAAGGGACCAGAAATGCACACGTGTAATTTGTTATCATTAGGAGCATTAAAGAAAGAGAAAGAAAAAGGCATCCACCAATCCTTGGTTGTTGCTCTGAGTTTTCTCCAGGGAAATGAGTTTGTGTGTTTGGACGTTGACATTAAAAGTCTATATGTAGGTGCCTACAAGTGCTCATACCTACAGGTATTTAGAGTTCCAATACTGATGAGATTTACATTTACCAGATCAAAGGTTAGAAGTTAATGTGTGTAATTGAGGCAAAATTACACTGACACTGATTACCCATTCTAGGACAATTCTCTGCTTGATTTCTTTGTGGGATATTTCTAAAAGATAAATACTCCCTAAAAGCAGAACTACTCCTTGAACTTTACCAAAGTAAAAGCTATATTATTGATTCTCTACCTATAAGGTATCTGTTCTTGTTGTTACCAGTCCAGCATGGGTGAGTGAATATGAAACAAGATTGTTACTGGAACATGATTTTAAAGATAATTTCAAATTTGGAATTCAAAACAAAAGGAAAATTCCACAGCTTCATACCAGTTTAATGCTGAAACAAAAGTTCCGATTTCTCTCACTCTCATTTTTATACATTATAGATTTTAAGATATGAGTCTGAAAATGTTGCTTAAAAAAACCAAAAAGTAAACATTTTCCTTCCATTTGGATTTGAGAAGTAGTAAAAGTTAATTTCAGACTGAAAGTGTAGAGACTAGACTGTTAAAATTTCCCAGAAAAATGTTAGTTAAAAGAAAATAAATAGAATGTCAGTCTTGATCCACGGACTTGCTTTTTCACTTGGTCACAGAAAGAAGATCCTTGAAGCAAATTTCTTCCTACTTCTCTTCTACATCCTGCACAACCACCAAATCAGAGAAGTATGTCATGCTCTCTCCCTTTTTTCAGTCATAGGAAGTGGTAAGGCATCCCATTTCACCACACTGCTTGCTGTGTCACCTTGTGCTGTTTGATCACAGCACAGAAAAGGAAGCTCGTGTTGGTTAGTGAGGCTTGTGTTAGTGCAATGAGGTAGAAGGACTCACAAGCTCTGTGTTGTGCCCAGCACAGTGCAAATGCTTTAGCTTAATTAAAAAGTAAACCATACCAACAAGGCACACAGAAAAATCCCAGGCCATAATCACTGTCAGTGTGAGCTTCATGCACAATTTTTTTCCCCTGTGAGTTACCTAGCACCCACCAGTTCCAGTGAAACTATCTCGTTTTATCAGCTCTGATTTGGTGGAATTTAAAGCATTTCACATGAGCCATCTGTTCAGTAAAAGATTTTTGCTAAAAAACCTGCTTCCCAGAATGACAAAGCCATGGAGAGAAGTTTCTGAAATTTGTCTGGCTAAGTTCCTGCTGGAGTCAGACAACTAATGCTCCTGGAATTTCTGAACAATGAATGAATTAATTGTGTTGTACAGTTAATTAACTAATGTGAGACCTTTGGAAAGGTATATACTGCATATATACATATTTATAGATACACATATAGATGTATATAAACACACATATATCTCTTTGTATATCTAAGTAAACATCAGACTGCATTCCGGGGAAGTTCAGGGCTGAAGAAGCTGTTTATACATTAGTGGCCTTGAAACTCAACCACAGAATACTAGGGAGAGTGTTAAATCATGACAGGGAAACCTGGAGCTGAGGGTGATTTCCCACTGAGAATGACACATTTTGTGAGTCAGAAGTGAGCTGCTTCAGCAGAACTGGCTGCAGGAAAAAGTGCTTGCCACTCCATTAGGCCTTCCTTTAAAAAGCTTCATGCTGTCATTTTCACAAGTGTCACTCAATAACTTTTTCAATGGTGATCATGTCCCAAGGCTAAATAATAAAAAGGATATCACCCTATGAAAAGGAGTGGAACAGAAGATGAAATTTGATAGCAATTTCATTCTAGGTGTATCTTCAGGAAAAGACTGAATGCATTCCAATCCAAATGGAGCCACTCACCTTTGTCTTCAGTAAACTGCTGTTGTATGCCATTTATTCTTTTGTGTTAGATCTTGTTGAAACACCCCTTTCTAAGCCTCCAAATTTATTCCAGTGCATGCCATCCAGCTTCCTGATAACTAATATGTAATAATGCATTCTACTATCAGTACAAATACCAGTTCAAATATTAATATAAACATGGCCTTTCTGTGCCACACATTGATTTTTCCATTAAATAAAATAATCAGGCTTAACCAAATATTTTTATTCTCCCTTCACAGATCGGTCAGTGGAGAAAGAAATAGATTTGTATTTGGTTCAAAACCACAAAATTAATCAACTGTCAAACTTTCTTCGCATTTTTCTAGGGTATGTATTGGGTTCTCTTTTCCTTTGCACCTTCATCACTTGCCTAATAAATATTTGAGAGATTCTAAATCCAAGAATGGTGGTGTTTTCCCATGTTTGCTTTCACAAGATGTAGGAGCAGACTACATGCCTTCCACCAGTGCATTCCAAGCACAAAGACTTGTAGAGTACTTCTGTATCTTCTGCAGGGGTGTGTGCCTGGCAGCTGGCTGAGGTGGCACCTTCTTGGTCTCCACTTGGCATGAACAGATCTCCAGCAGCATGGCTTGTGCCAGGCCTTTCTGACTCTTCTACTCTGCTCCAGGGGTTATCAAACTACCTTAGGAAATGGCCAAGAAAACTTTCCTGCTTGGCTTTGGTTTCCTAAAATTGTGAGGAGGTAGGGGATGTCCTGTGAAGATAGAGGAGTAGCTGGGACCTGTGTAAGGGATGAAGTGGGCCCAGACCCTCTCACCGTCATGCTCCAGAATATAACTAAAATCTGTTTGTGGGCTGAGTTTTCTGTCCAAATGGGACACAGAAAGTGCCCCAAGGAGGTGGCTGCAGGTGAGGGGAAGTCAAGGATAATTTTGCTCTCTGAAGAACTAAGAGCTCTGAGCAAATCTGGGACAGTTATCTGCTAAGCTAACATTATTGTGGTTTTCAGACACAGGCACCAAGATTAGTCAGAGAGGGTGGCCATTGGCAGACACTGGTGTTATAACATGGTGTTATAACATCCCACTTCTGCTGGGATTTTAGGCCCTAAAGCCTGGAATGAGCCCAGCCTTGGACGTCCAGTGTCAGAAGAGAGCTGCTTGCAGAAAATCACTGCAGAGAATCATGTCAGAACACAGATTGAACATGAATACTGTACTTTCTCAAGGAGAAAAGCAAAACAGAGGCCAGCACAGACAGGTGTGTGAGCCTTGCTGGAATATGAAGTACACTCCAGGGACAGAGTACAATCAAAAAAAGGACTTGCCTTGCTTTAGACCTGGGTTCTGCATCGTGTCTGTCTCCTGGTTCCAATTCAAAAAAGCTCCATCATGCCTGCAATCTGTGTTTAGTCCCTGCTGTTTGTGTAAGAACCAGTAGTAATAGATTTCCAAAATAGGCCTAAGCAATATTGGCCCCACAGCAGAGAGCTGTGGTCAGAGTTAGTGGGAGGGAGGGGAAGCCTAGAGTTGGGAAGGATTAGGGTTGCACTAGTATATCTGGTCATCATCTTGCTGTTTTCCTTTGATGTGGTTCTCTTAGAAAAGACTGCAAGAACAGGTTTTGCAGCTTTTGCTAGACGTGAACTTCTGAATTAGAAGACAAAATGCGGAGGAAGGACTAAGAAAAACCCAGCATTCTGTCTCATGGTGCTCTTTTGTGCATCTGGCTCCTATTTAGATTTGTTAAAGTCCTGGTACTGCAACAATAGGCACACTCTCCTGAAAACTTGCATGAGTTAGCTTATATAGCTAACTTGCATGATATAGCTTAGCAAAGACAAGACTTGAAATGCTCATCATTAGTCTAGTGATGGAGCTGAATATGCCTCACCTGGAGAGTGAGGATTGTTTTTATACCACTCTGTTTTATTGACATGCATATCTATGTGTCTGCATAAGAAATGTATGTGTTAAGGGTACTTGCATGTTGTAAAAGAAACAATCTTTAGGGGTATGTCTAGATGGATTTTTTTTGTAATTTGTACTTTGTCAAATGTAGCTTAACACTCGTCTGCAACAGAGGCTGGTGGAGAGCATCCTCAGGAGCAAATGTTACAAGAAAAAGCCTAAGCAGGCTGTCTGCAGGCTCTGTGCAAGGCACCTGAGCAGCCAGAAGCAAGACAGAGCATGCCATGCTCAGTCATTCATTAAAAATGCAGCAGGCATAGGCCCAAAGTGGACCAACCTATTCAAAGGTTTGGGCTAATTTCAAGACACCTACGTAGGCCAGTGGAATTGGCAGGATGGGGCAAGGTGCCCAAGGCCATCTGCTTGGGAGCAGGACACCTTCTTGTGGAAAGGAAGCATTTCTTTCCCCAACTGACCTACCACAGGGATAGCAGGATGGACTGATTCATGGAAGCAGGAGAAGGGAGAGGCAGGATCTCTTTACATCCCCTCTGGGCCCAACACCCTGCCCCACTGCCCTGCAGGTAGCTGGCAGCTGCTGTGGACAGGGCTGTCTGCTCCTTCTCTTGCTATGGTCAGGGCCCTCCTTGAAACACAATCTCATGCATCTTCTTCAGGATGAGCACCTGGGGAAGTACCTGGAGTCAGGTCATGACTAGCTGGGCTGTGCTGACCACAGCTGAAGAATTACTGTCTTTCTAGATCAGGAGACAGATTGCATATTTCCTGCACCAATTTAGAGAAAGGGAGCACAGCTATAGATTATCAAAGGCATTTAGACAGTAAGTCCCAGGATTGGGACTAGCAGCACTTACCCTGGGACACTGGAACAGAAAAGAAGTTTGAATCAGTTTGCAAATTCTACCCTAGACCCATTTTGTCCAATAGGTGCTGCACGAACCTCAGTGCTCCCAGTTTTCCAAGTACCTGAAAAGGCAACAGCTGTTCTCAGCGCTGGGAGCATCCCTTTTTAATTCCCTTGTTACAGCTGTTAACTCATTTGCCCCCTGTGAGAAGGAAAATGAATCACGGCTGTCTTTTGTTTGCTAAATGTTAACAGCCCTGTGGAAAAACCCTCATAAAATATTCATCCTATCCTGCTCCTCTAAATTAGACAGTTACAGTTCTAACAAGCCCCAGAGAAGACTTCTTCATTCTCTCAGTCAAAGGTACAGTCAAACATTTCTGCAGGCTTTTCTGTGCTCTGCATTACCCTCAGCCAAAATTTCTGCTCCCCCAAGCTCTTTGCTGCTTTTATTCTTGCATATCTTTGTGCATCTGGCATTACAATAGGAGAAGTAAAGGTTTCCAAATGCATTCATCCACGTTCCTGCTTTAATGGTAAAGAAAATGAATATATTTGCTATTCCAAATGCAAGGAATGAGAGGGGTTGGTGTGTGTGCATGTTTGCAGGTGCCACCGAGTGAGTGCTTCCCACCTGGGTAGGGGGAGAGAGGTCAAAGATGCTTTTAAACCAGAAGGTAATGGCAAGACCTTGGACAACACACCATCCATTGCTTTCTTAGTTAGTTTTTCCCTTAAAAGGCAAATGATTTCACTAATTTTTTAGTGAGTGCTCACCTTCTCTCTTTCTTTTGTCAGAAAGGCAGAAGAGAGATTCTTTCACAGTCTGTCTCCCCATGTGCCTTCAGGCTTTTCCTTTCCAACTGGGTGCATGTTTCTACAATGATGAGGACAGGAACAGCTGAATGGGACCAGCTCCCTGTTCTCTGTCTCCTGCCTGCCTTTCCCTGTGGCTCCACCATGCCTTGCTCCTGAGTGGATTTTTGATGTCTTGCAACAGGAGGGAAAAAGTACTCAGATACTCCTTGTTGTTTGAAAGCACCAAGGAGTGAGAGAAAAAGGGAGGGGGAATGATTTAGACTAGAGAAGGGGGAAAATGATTTTGATGCCAGCTCCCTTTCTGAATAACCATTATGGGTAATGTCTTGCAGATTTTCAGTGTGGCCTGTGTTCCTTCAGGCTGATTTGTTCCATACCATGACCTGAGCAAGACTGCGAGACACGGGACATGTGCTTTCCTGTGTTTCAGGTTCTTCTTGGAGTCTGAAGCAAGAAGTTGCTCTGAGCAAGTGGTGATGATTCCCTGGCTGCACTGTGAGCTCCTGCCTGCTGATCAAAAGGTTTCTTAGTGGGCAAGGGTAAAATGCCATGCATGAGGTCCTGTTCATAACATGGGGAACTATTTTTCCCCTGTGGTTTTGCTTTTTACCACTGCTCAGAAACATAGTTGGCTTTCCAACTGTGGGCAGGGTGCCCTGCATCCCTCACCCTCTCCATGGTCACAGCCAGGGAAGGAGAGAAAAGTTCAGACTAGGTTGTGCAGGAGGAGGGGTTTCAGAGAAGCAATTTATTCAGGGAACTTCCTACTCCAGAAAAATTATCAAAGTAGAAGTGTTTATAGGAGAAAGCTTTTGGAGAGGATGGTGTTACCTCCTGGAGTAGGAGCAAGTACCTGGCTCTCTGCTGCAAACCACTGACAAGTGTCACAGTCCACTGGGAGAGCCATGGAGGCAGAGAGGGTTTGCAGAAACAACAGGAAACATTAGGGAGTCAGTCTTGGGGAACAGCTTGTCAAGGCAAACTTCTTGGTTCTTAAATGGATGAAAGTCAGTCAATCTTTGTCATTTTTCCTGGCAGGATTTTCTCTTATTTGGGAAAACACACAAGCTGATGGAAAGGATGGAGCAAGCTGGGTTTCAAAGAAAAGGAAATCCGGCTCTCCCCTTCGTGAGCCACTTGTTCTGGTGTGTGCCTTTGTCAGTAAATGACTTTCTGATCTGGCCAGAGAGCTGCACTGAAATTAGACAACAATCCCACTGAACTTTGCAGGAGTGGGTTGAACTTCCAGACGTGCCCGAGCTTGAGAAACAAATATCCTTCATGCATACCCTTAAATCCTCTCGGAAAAAAATCTCATAACAACTCTGGTTTCACAGGGCATAAAGTGCTCTTGTTTTCCTAGCACATATTCTATATGTGGAACAAAAAAATAAATAAATGAAATTACAGCTAATAAATTTGTTAAGTGCAGAAAAGTTTCGTCTTTACATATAGCGGTGCTCAGTAGCACCACTAAAGTTAAAGGTCTGTCAACATTTTTGTTAATAAACCCCCAATTTTCATGAGTTTATTACTCAGTAATAAAAGCCTTTTTCTGAGTTCAGCGTGCTATAATAGTCCTCAGGTCCTGTCCCACTCCAGTCTGAAGCCTGGGGAGTACACAGATGTCATTCAGACCTGTACTCCACCCTGATTTTGCAGCACTGAGCACCATTAAAAGGACTTATTTGCCTCTCAAAGAAACAGAAAAGTGGAGGCACAAGTCTTTATGTTTATACCACAGAGAAACAGTGTTGGAATTGGATAATTTTTTAACAATACAGTGGAATTGTTTTGGCTTTATTTAGAGCTGCAGGAATGCAAAATGGAACAGGAAGCAGACTTCCAGGATAGGGTTTCCATTATGCAGTCTGACTTCATACAGGAGCTGTGTAAGAGAGAGAAGGGAAAAGGGATTCAGTCTGACATTTAGGTGTCTAATGCTTTATTACTGCCCCTGCCTGGGGTGGTATTAGCTGCACATAAACCTCAAAGGTAAGGATTGCTAAGGGACCTGACTAATCTTAAAAAAACCTTGAGAATCTTGAGATAGTTCTGACCAAAAAAAAAAACAAAAACAAAACAAAAACCAACAAACCAGCAACCAAATTCCATGAAAATTTGTTCAGTCCTCCTAATCCAGTGATCACAGATATGTGAAGACAATGCTTTTTCTCCAGCTGTCTTAAGGGATAAAGAGGGCAAGGATGCATATGGACAATAAAAGCAGTATCAGTTTTTCAGGGTCAAAACTTTCACTCTGAGTTGTCACAGCACCAAGTCTGCCAGAGCTCAAGAAGTGTTTGGACAACATCTTCAGGCATATGATGTGTTTCTTCGGGCTGTCCTGTGCAGGGCATGAATTGGTCTTTGATGATCCTTGCAGGTTCCTTCCAAACCAGAATACTCTGTGATTCTGTAGGTGGGAGTAGGATCTAATTTCCCTGTTTCCCAGCCCTGCGTTCTAATCACCAGTGTTGCTTTGTGATTTGAAATCCTCCAACTTTTAAAAGATGCATCATTGCTTATTGTCTGCAAGGGAGAGCAAGACACCAGTGTCAGGTCAGAAGAGCCTTAATCTTGAATTTTTTTATGTATTCACCTTAGTAAGCCTGATTCAGGATTGTTGTGCATCCTATTCCAATTTTACTCTAGAAAAGTTTACATTTGAAATATTTTAAGCAGCCATTTGATCTCACCTGTGTAGGAAATTTGGCACCTGACCAGGTGCAAAGAAAATGTCTTGTCCTATTTGGGGAGTGCAGCCATAAAAGGCTCTTTGTACTAGGAGCCATGGTAGCTTATTTGCACAAAAGTCAATAGTCTTTTCTCTAGGATACTACCTGAAAGAATCAAAAGTACTAATTCAATTACTACTTCTTGCAAAGCATCTTGGATCCATACATCCTAAGAGTTATTCCATATAATTAGATTTTAATGTGGTCTGCTTTGATTTTATCAAGGTCTCCAGCTCAATGTTGGGGTACTCTATTACTTCAGTGGTCTTACCTATCTTCTACACAGTTGTAGGGAAATCAGATATCCAGACAGTCTTCAGAATTTGTATTCATATTCTTCAGCATCATGGGAACAGATTTTTCAAGTCAATAATCATTAGTCTGAATCCTAATGAGTATCAGAGATGTCTAGGAATGATAGACCAGCTTCCCTGCAGAGGGCTGAGAAAGACATCCCATTGGACAGCCAAGATCCTGGTTCAGATCAGGACCCCAGTTTTCTATTTTTAGAAAATATATATTCAGGTTTCTTTGAGTGTCAGGAACCTGGGCATTTGCTCTCACCATGGATTAAGACAGTGGAAAATTCCTCTGTAGGCTTCTGGCCACATAGGATTACAGCTTGCAGACCTTTCTGAAATCTAACCAAGTTAAGGGAAGCTATTTGTGGGACTGTGGGACCAGGAGGGACAAATACCTTGTCTTGCTTTAGGGTTAAATTTATTGGTAGGATTTCTTTGTGTTACTTTGTACCATTTATCTCTTCCAGGCTTACCCGTTATTTTCTGCTCCCTTTCTTTGGCAACATGCTGCAGACATACAAAAAGGTGACTATTCATGGCCTGGCAGGTGGAAGATTAATTCTGACAGAGGAAGAATTCTTGATGAAGTGACTTCAAAGGCAAAATGTTGTGGAGAGGGAGGGGGAAGGAGGCAACACTCGTGTGAAGGAAGGAGAGGGAAGCTGTGCCAGTTGGCATCAAACACTAGAAGGATAACCTTCGTCCTCAGGGCTGACACCAGCAGCTCAGGGTAGTGCATTGGCAGCTTTGCTTGTGCTGCAGTTTCATCTCCCCCCAGCCCCTGGTTAATTCACATCCAGGGACACACAGGGCACCTGGCCCTTCTCCAGTGCCTTCACCAGGCAGGGCAAAGAAAGCTTTGAAAGAAATGATGGAGGTATGTAAAAAATCCCTTCTGGGAAAACTGAGCTCATTATCCCTCCTTCTTGCTCAGCCTGTTGCTGTAGAGCTGACAGAATCCCCAGTGGTCTTGAGGCCTTTGTGTAAAGTTTCTCTCACCTTGCCACAGTCTGTGGTAGGCCATAGATTTTCTAATTTTTATAGGATTATTCATTATAATTATTATTGTTCTATATTACTATTAAAATTCTGTCACATGGTCTTCCTCAGGCACATGACTGAGCTGAGAGCTGATCCACCCACTTTTGTGAGCATAACTGGAAAAGTTTAACTGACTCCTTTCTTCCTTTCTGGATTGTCATCAAGTGGAAATTTCTCTCATATGGCAGATGTCTCACGCTGATTATGATGGCATTTGAAATAGAGGGAAATACAGAAATGCCAGAAACAAATCCCTGCACTTAGGGGCCACTATCTCACCAGCATTTCTACATAAGACCAGCATTTCTACGAGCCACACAACAAAATGAGCAGGCTGTGGGAGTGGAAGAGAAATTAGCTGTGATCCTTTGCAACTTTTCCACCAAAGCACTCTTACTCTCTTCCAAACCACTCTGTTCTGTGTCCTGAATGTGGGTGAAGTTAGGCAGATATGAAGGTCTGTGGAGGTAGCTGCAACTTCATCCTGAAACATTGTCTGTAAGGATCATACAGTTATCCTTGGTGTGGGAAGCAATTCCTGTTGTCTAGCAGAGAAAAATACTCATCATACTACAGAGCAGGAAGTAAAGCAGAATGTTCTGTCTGGGAAATTGAAGGACACAGAAGGTACCACTTTAGCAAGCTAGCCAGGGCTTTAAAGCACATCTTCAGCCCTTGTGGTAAGTGTGCTTTAGTTTCCTAATATATTTTTAAATGTACTACACAAACACAAAGGTAGTTCAGAAACCTCAGCGTAATTCTTTCATTATGCAAGCCAAGGTCAATGAAGACTCATCAGCCAAAGAAATCTTGGTCTCAGGTGACTTAACATCACTTCATCTGACTTTCTTTTCCCCTCCTCCTCTTGAAAGAAAGTGACTGACTGGTTTAAACAGTGGAAAGCCACACAACGTACTTTAAAATAATGCAGCCTCACAGACTTCATGTGTAGGTTTTTAAATTTACTAAACCCAGAAATTCAGGTTGCTTCAGAAGACAGATTCCAGAGATGGCAGATTTCTCTGAGCTGGACTGAACTTGGGGAATGATCAAGGAAAACCAACACCAAAGATTCTTATTGCAAACCAGAAAGGATTATGTACACAGTCATGGAGAGCCTTTTCATCAACTTCTTCTACCAGCAGGCCAGGAACAACTTCATTTGGCCATGTGGATTAGAAAGATGTTCAACCAGACTGGTCTTTTGGTTGAAACCAATGGATCAATCCCAAATATTTTGTGTCTGATAATGTCCATGGCCATACAAATAGTTAAGAAAAGCTCTGATCTGTGAGCAAGACAATTATCCTGGGGCAATAAAATGCAGGTTCTACGTCTCATTCTCAGCTTTTATAGATGACTTCAGTAGAATTTATTTAACTGCAAATGCAAGATGAAGTGGGAGGTAGAGGAAAAATGGGGTTCAGAGGCTACCAGAGGCTGAGCCTGCAGTTTGATAAGACAGATGGTATTGGATACATCACCTCTGTGGCACCACACCACCTTGGTGGCTCAGTCCAGCCTCTGAACCACAGTACATTGCTCCTATGTCCCACAAGCACTGCTTGAGGCCCATGATCTGAGCCCTCTGTCTTCTTCTTTAGGATGTATTTCTTTTCTATCATGGAGAAGTTCAAGGGGAGTGAGCAGCTGGGATTGAGGTGTGGAAGACACCCAGATTCAGCGGAATGGTGCTTAGAAACAACTTAGAGATGCAAAGCAGAAAATATTGCTTCTAAGTTCTTCCATCCTCCACAGATGTTAGCCAGGGAGTCTATCTACCACACCCTTTCTAATCTGCCTTAGTGGCAGATCTGAAGCAATTGTAGCTCAGAGGAACTTGCTGTACTCCTATAGCAACCTCTGTAAACACAATGTCACAGAAGTGGAACCAGCAGCCAAATTACCAGCTCACCATCAGGAAAGCAACAGCCAACACTTCTTGTCCTCCTACAAAAATGTCACAAAGTCCCCACTGACTCCTGTTGCTTCCTTTAGCCTGAATGATTTCTTCCATTCATTCACATGTGGTCTTAAATTCCAAATCTAGCAGCAGCCCAAGCTGGCCTGGGAGTGACTCTCAAATCTCAGCACAATTTCTTCTTTCTCCATGCAGACAGAAGATACCCCAACAGTACAAGACTTCCTATAGCCACATGTTCAGGCATAACCTGCATTTTAATATGGCTTTTCTCAAAGGCTGGAAGCTCATGTCTCATTCATTATAGGTATGGAGGTTAATATTAACTTTCATCAGAAATCGAGTATTTTGAGGGCTGCACATTAGTTGTTACTTTTTGCAAAAGAAGCCAGCAGAATTGCAGATGTCCAGTGAGTGATGGCTACTCCTGGAAGTCTGCAGAGCTGGGGAATAAAATGTGTTTTCTCCTGGTTATCATGAAAAAGAAGAAGGAGGAAGAAGAAGATGATGAAGAAATCATAGCTCCTACAGCAGTATTTAGCAGTGTTACATGGTAAAGGCAGAGCTTTGCAGGATGTGGAAAGAATGTGATCCTGATTCCAGGGAAGTTGAACAGATTGCCAGTTCCATAAAGTATCAGAGCATTTCTGTCAGGGAAAGGAAAGGCAAACATGTTTTTTAGACAAACAAACGAAACAATTCCTAAAACATTTGCAGGCTGTGACTATCAAAACTTAAGGAAAAAATATCATTCACATGTGGACCACAGTTCAGTGTCTTGTCTCACAGTTCACTGACAGGAACTGAGAGACAAGATGCCAAAACAGGCAGAGATGCATCCTGGATGAATTACTGGGGACTGCATTAGACCATCAACGAAAAGTTTCATTGTTTAAAACCGTTTCTTGTATGCTGTTAACACCCCTCACCTTCTGTTCCCTGTACTCCATACTCTCACCGTCTCTTTTCCATCCTTATCTGGGTATATTGTCCCCAGTTTTGCCCAAGCTCAAACAGTAACCCAAAGGGAAGGGGGCTATCCTGAGGCTCCTGCCCTTCTAAGGGAAAAACCTTTCCCTAAATCCTCAGTGAGTACAGAACCCATGCCTGCCCTTCTCCTCAAGACAGTCTCTCTTCTGCTCAGCAAGGAACTAAAAAACCCATAACTAAACCAAACCAAAACAAACCTCTAAAATTTTGAAAGAGATGTGACAGTTTAAAAGGAACTGAGTAAATAGTTTACCCACAAGGACAAACAATATTTTTGTTTCCCTAAATAAGTTGTCTTGGGCATGTAAAATTACTGAAAACCCACAGGAATCTAATGTCTGAGCTGAGAGATCCTTTGAGACTGGACTCCCAAAGGGCAATGCTTTCAGTCCATGACCCTCTGGAAGCCAACTTACAGATGTAAATGTGCAAAGTCCTGGGCTTACAGTTCAACTTAAATCTGTAACCACAGGATATGTTTTAGTGCTCAGAATAAGAATGAGTAATGCATTCAAAGCTGGAGGTTTTACAGTAAAGATTTATGCAGCACCTGCCAGGACTGAGTTAAACTTTTCTGATCCTACCATACAGGAGAAGATGCACTACAGAACACCTGGTGAGCCCTGCTGGCTGTTTTGTGCTAAATAGAATTGCGAGCTTGCCCTCATTGTGTCTTGTCACCACTGGGGCTTGAGGAGGCATCCCTCCACTTTGTGACTCTAATAGATGCTCTGATGCCAGGATCAGCATATTTTTCTGTTTCTGTTCAAAGACTCTTAATGATTGTACACAGTTTATGCCACTTGATCCCCCAGCTCACCAGCTCAGGTGAGATTGACAAAGACTTGCTGAAGTCCAAGACTCCAGTAATAAGGAACTGAAAAGTTGCCCCAAGTTACTATCTTCAGCATTGCTCTTCACTACACCCTCCCTTTATTCTGCTGTGTTTTATTGCTTGTTTGTGGTACAGTTACAACCTCCTTATTCTGTGATTCCCTTCCCTGAACATTTAAATTCCTTATGTGAACTCAACCTGAGTTCCAGGTTAGCTTATTTTTTCTATATACAAATATATATTTACTGAACATCTTTAAAAATTATTTGTGTGGGATTTAAGATAACATTGAAATTCCTTTTGCTGATGATTTATAAAGCTATTTTCCCCCTGTCTAGACGCTTTCAATATTTGCAATTAGCTGATGGAAAAATAAACGGTGGAGTATTCTTTCCAAACCTCCATTGGAGAGGAAAAAAGGTCTCCATCATGTAAAGTAAATACTCTTCTGTCAAGTCAGCCAGGAAGAAGTTCTAAAAGGCAAAAGACACGGAGGATGAGTCCGGCTAGTGCTGTATTAAGGTGTAGAACTTGGATAAGAAAGGGGTACAGAGATTTTATAGCCCCAGGGAGAAGAAGGAGAAAACAAGATACTATGCCAGAGACATTTTTCTTGGGCTGATTGCAAAATTAGCTGGAGCTGAAGCTAATTGATTGTGTAGGCAGATGAAACAAATTTGAGATGACTATAAATAGCAACAGTCTTTCCGTGCAGCTGTAAATCTGAGCTGGAGAACTGTCTTCAATTCTTTGTGAACATTTGCAAAGATGGGAGAGAGAATAGAATAAAATAAAATAAAGTAGAACAAAGCTTGGTCACATAAAGAAACCACAGAGAGTGCCCAGCACAGAGAGAAATTGTCAGGGTCAGCCTTTACAAGGCAGATGAGAGCTGGAATTTAATCTCACAGATGTTGTGGCCTGATGCATTTTACCTGTCTCGCCCCCTCAACCACAGCCTGGGAGAGGCAGAATTCAGTTCTTTCTTTTGTCTTTGCAGGATTTTACGTCACACAGTGTTGCTGCCTTTTCATGGAAGAAGAGAGCGAGTGAAGCAAGGGGCTAGGTCTGTTTGTCTGGATACTGGCAGAGAAAAATGCCACATCCCATCAATCACTGGAAATGGGAAAGACGTGTTCTCTATGCAAACTGTGAATACATGTAGGCAGACACTTGCCATGCTTTTTCCCCCACTGTTTAAGGTGAGGGAGTTGTGTTTTTTTCTTCAGGATTAAGCTACCTGTTTAAACTCTCCTCTACCACCTGTTATGAGCAATAGCCTGATGAGGGAAATCTATGGCTGCAACCCAGAGGAGAGATGGCTGACAGGATTAGGGTCTCCTTTGCATATGGCCACTGGCAGCTTTCAGCATCTGTACCTGTATCCCCACCCTGGGTGGTCTCCAGAGATGATCTCTCTGTGGTGTAAAGGCTACAGGCATGGATGCAGCCTTTCTTGCCCTACTCCCTGGAGAGCTGGTGAGGAGCCAAACCTTTGACCTTGGTCATTTGTCTGCCCATCTGCAGGAGGGGATCACCCTGTAAGTACCAGGTGACAACATAATTCTCACAGTTTAAGGCCAAAAGTGTAGAACTCCATTATGTGAAATTGCAGAGTAATTTGAAGAGTTGCATGACAAGAATACATTTAGGATGAAAGATGTGGTACTTAGACTTTTTTGAAAGGGGTCATTAGGCTTTTACCACCAGCATTACTGTTCTACTAATATCCACACTCTGCTCTGTTGTGATGGAATCTGCTTTTAGCAGGAGAGACTTCCCACACTGAGGAGTTATGGTTTACAGATACAAGCCAGACAAAAGCATAGAAAGAGAAAAGACAAACACAAAGGTTTACCCAGCCACTGGTTGGAGGCTGTCTGCTTCCCACATCTCTCCCAAGAAGGTGAGTGGAGTGACTGTCTCACAAGTGGGGCGAGCAAGAAGTGTTCACATGGTCAAATTGGGTGTGGAGGATAAGCAGTAACTTTTCCAGCTTGAGTAACTCCCTCAGTTGACCATGCTTCTGCTGGGTGATGACAAGGCAGTTCAGGTGCCAGCAGAAGTAGTGCAGAAAGGAAGGACAAGCTGGAGCCCTGTCAGGGCACTTCATTTCACTGTGTGCTCTGCTAGCCATGGTTCTTCCATGTGATGTGAGCCACCACCCTGGGGAGAAGGATTCCCTAGCTTGGCTGAACCCAGTCCAGCTCAGCAAAGATCTTCTGTAGTGTTCTTTTGCTAAATACAGTGTACTTATATGAATTTTAAAACTGTTTACCTCACAGCCATAGGGAATGAGCCTCTCTGCCTACACTCAGACCAAGCCCACAAGGTTGTGATGTGACCATGATTCCTCTCTCTGGCCCATTAAAACATACCCGAGGTCTGGGATCTCTCCAAGGCAGAAGGAGACTGGATGTTTCTAAAATGAGTGTTGGATAAGCAGAGTTAATTCTTTTGGGCTCATTCATGCGCTTGGGTTTGGCCCAGCCTGCCAGGCAAAATCTGCTTGGTATGTTTCAAGGCCTTCTGTATCAAAAGCAGCAGCTGTGGTGAGTAAACCAAGGCAGTGGTTTGATTCCTGAACCATCTAGGGGAAAACCCTCTTGGACTGTATTTCTCATGTCCTTTTTTTCTTTCTGATAAGAAAATGCCATTCCAAGACTAACACCCACCCACTCTCAAAACCATGCATGCAATCTCCACCTGACCTGCCATCTCTGTCCTGACATTTGAAAGCATCTGTGTTTATCTTCTTTTTTACTGGGTTTCAAACAACAATGCTATGCTCTCATGAAGGATTCTTTTATCAGCTTCAAGGCCAGGAACCTTAAAGGAGTTAACCTGGAGGTCACTTTCTAACAATTTCACTACTCAGTCCAAAGAATCACCTTGGAGATTTCATGTTTAATCAAGACATTTTTACAGCTTTTCTGCTAAAGAGAGGGGTGCACCTTGATTGAAGATAAAATCCATCAAATGATGCAATTCATTTCATCTGGCGTCGCGGAGTCTCTGTCCACCTGAGAAAAAGACTCTGCACTGCGGAAAGAAAGGTTTCTTTTTGGGGGATGGGGGAAGGATGATTGTTGGGCCTGTTCTTCAAGTCCAGTTTTAACATCATTCTCCTGCTGAACCCTACCTGACTGCTCTGAGAAGACAAAAAAGGCAAATAGCTCCAGTTGAATATACTCTGCCCAGGCCTGTGTATCAGGTTTAGTCTTTGGTTTCACCAGCTTCTACAAGCATAACTTCCATTTAGAAGAGTCTTGCCCTTTGGTATGACACTATCATTTCATGATATGTGGAAATAAGTTCTATAAAACCACATTTACTTGCCTATATATCTGCTATATAATTTGTGTTCTACTTGCAAAAAGCTGCTCACACTTATCCTGGTCACAGAGGCAAATGGGAACATTTGGGTCTGCCAGCCAGCCATGATCAGGGGCCCTTCCCTTTGCTTCCGCAGTAAGAAGTATTGAGACAATCTAATTTAGATGTTTTGAGACAATCTAATTTCCATGGCACACCATATGGTTCCAGCTCCAATATGGGTTAACACACATACATCTGAATGGGAATCAGGTGTATCCAAAACTCAGGGCCCCTACCAGGATAAGAGGAGAGTTGCAAAATCCCTGCAATACCTGTATTGACACATTTAAACCAGCTGTGTAGCAAGCAACGAGGAAAGGCTTGTTTCATGCCTCTTACCCACTCACACCTCTTTCATGTTTTGCCCAGTTGGACATCTGGCATGTTTTTTACTACACACCCAATGCTGAGCTTTCATTTCAGGCGACCCATTCTGATTCTATCAGAGCTGACTTCTGCCCTTATAAATGCATGAAACTCAAGGCTTGTCTTGAGGCAGAGCCAAACACTAGGAACGTTGCTCAGCAATGGGTCAACCTCAAAGGGTTTGAAGCATCTGCTCTTTTGTGCTCCCAGGGATTCACATGCTGATGCCCACAACTGTTGGTCTGTGAGTGAGGCAGATGGTATTGTCCTGGGTGTCTGACCTAGCTGATTCCATCACTGGAGGATTCTTCTGCAGTTCATCTTACATCTGTTTCCCACTGGAACCATGCAAGAAGAGACTTGCTACTGGCACTATGTTAATGGAAACTGAATGTGTGCACCTGGTACATCCTATTGTACTCAAAAGGCATCCCAGCTGAGATTGCACAGGGATCTAAAATAACCAAATGCTGAAAGGTCTAGAAGAAAAAAGTTGGAGGAGGATCTTATTGGGGCAAACAGAGGGAGAACATCGTTTCAAGACATAAGGAGAATGAGAAATTAGTCTGGGAGGAGGATACCAACATGCCAAAATAATGAGACAGTTTAGCCTCACACAAGACAGTGATTTGACAGAAAGAAGGTCTCTCAGTCCCTTAGCCCAGGCCTCCCAAAGCATTCTTATAATTGTAGTCAACACTGGTAGAATGGGCTGCTCTTCAAGTCATTGGTACTTTAACTCTCCAGCTGTGCCAGTCACAGTCCAGTGTGAACTTCAGGCATGCTGTCTAGTTCTGTGACATCATTGTACATGGTCAGCAATATCATATTCCCTATTGAGCAGAAAAATATGGTCTTAAACATTAATTCAGCTGTGTTCATCTCACACCCTAATGTCTCATCCCTTTTAAGAACAAAGCTTTGTGAGCTTCTAACATGTGAGCAAGAAAGAAGCCACCAGAGATGTCAGTAGAATAAGCTGGGTCTCAGGACTGGAAAGAGTGGATCAGAGATCTTCATTCAAGGCAGACACAAAGCCTTCTGAAGAAAGTATAGGGGTGTGTAGGGAAGCTACAAGACAAGCCAGTAGACGGGGTGGGGTGGAGGACAGCTGGGAAAGGGGTGATGAAGTATAAATGGAAAAAGTTGCTGGGTGGATCAAAGTCTAAGCAAGGATTTATGAGAAGCATACAAGAAATTGGTAGGGTAAATACTATGATTAGTGACATGATTCGACCATATTCTGAAAGTTTTGGAGTGAAGGATTAGACAGATTTCCCAGGAGAAGATTGTCTGCTCTGCTCCTTTACCTCTGCACTTCTCAAGAGCTCTACATTTGTCCCTGCACCAGATCCTTCATCTTCACTTTCTTTTGCAGCCTTTTGCCTTTCAGTGCTTCTAGCTTTCATGCCTTGCTGCATGCTCCTGCTGATGCCAAGATAGCTTAGCACTAATTTCTCAGTTCACCCTAGACAGGTTCTCTCCCTCTTGTTCATTATTTGTATCAAAATCATCTGGCTGAGGGCCAAATGCCCTGAATTCCAAGAGTTCCTTTTTGTGTGTTACTTTTCTCTCCTTGGGAGATTAAATGATTCTGTAGGCTCTCCATCCTGGAATGTATCAGTGTTGGAAGTGAAGAGGGATCTCTGTCATGTCCAAATCTCCATCATATTCACATGATTCTTCTGTTACTGAACAGCAGTAGCTAGAATGACAAAGATAAAGAAAGCAAATCACCTTAGAAAAATCTTGGGTACATTTTAGAAAATCTTGGGTACACTTTAGCCATTTCTGGTAAAAACAAATTTCCTGCAACTTCAGGGTGCAAGGAATTCACTCTGCTAGTGCTTCTGAAATATCTCTTCACACCATCCCTTGTCCTCAGCAGGCTTGGAAGGCACAAGCTGTCTAATTGAAGTGAAAGCAATTAACGGAGACATTTTTACTACACTTATTAAAGGGAGAAGGAGGCTTTGATATAGCCCAATATCCACTAGATGATGCAATTAATTTATTTTGGCTGGCCAGTGCTCTTGCCTGGGTCTGTGTGCTATTAGAGGGTGGTGCAATGGTTGTTCTTCCCACTGCTTGTAGGCCCTAGGGTCAGGTTCTGCTCCACCAATAATATGAGTCATCTCTGCATACAACAATTCCTCAAGTGATACCAAAGTGACCGCAACATCAGTCGGCTTCCAATCCTCTGAATCCAATAATGATGGCTACTTCCCCAGAATCCTCTTTAGAGCAGCTCACACACTTGTTCCTAACCACAGAATGAAAGTCAGCAGGGAACATGTTAGTTTTCACAAAATAACATGTGAGAAAGGCCCCAGGGTGGATATCATTTACATTTCTGTCCTCATTAAGATGCCATTTCATTAGTGAATTAAGTTGAATGCCCTTGTAGAAAGACATACTTGTCCTAATGCAAGGGATACCAGTGTGGCAGGAGGCAACCCACTCAACTTTGGCTACACAATATAATAAAGTACCTCTGAGTTTAAGACAGAGAAATGGTCATCTGACAACCCTTATTCCAGTTGCCATTTGAGTAGCTCAGAGTGCAGCTATCAGCTCTAAAAATAATCAAAGTTAGCCTTAGATAAACAGATAGAAAAAAAAGTTGATGATAAAACCCTTCTGCTCCCCACGTTTCCATCCTTTGCTAGTTTCTCTAAAATAGATGTCTTTTAACTCAAATGTGCAAGAGAGATAATTATAGGAGGTGGATATGTTAAGACAACCACACTTCATCTTGGAAGCCTAGAAGAATTAAAGCAACATTCTCTGTCAATTTTCCACAAAGTTATTAAGAAGTAAAGAGACCTCAGCCAACCCCACCCCAGGTAACGTGGTGCTGCTGTGGGGTCATCCTCACTGTGTTTCTCTTGGTTAATGGATGCTAGGGAAGGGAAAACAATGGGATGGAGAATTTGCATCCTCTGGGTTGCAGAAAGAAAGCTCTTTGGAGCAAGTAATGCAACTTGATTTTTTAATTAAATCCTTATGGTCTGCATAATTAGAACTATTAGTTATGCAGTAGTTCCAAAAGTTGTTTAGGAAAGCCAGGTTCTTTATGACAAGGCAAATGGACCTTAAAAAGAAGCTGTTTTCAGAGGGTCATAAAGAAACTCAGGGATAAAGAAACAAGGGTTTATTGTATAGCATATCCTGTATCCATGTTATTTCTCTTCTCTGTGGTGAAGATAATCCAAGGATCTATGAATACATACTAATACTTTCCCTCCAGTTTGACACTTGTTGTAAACTCTCTCCTGTGTCAGGATATAACTGTATCACTTGCAGGAATTAGTAACAACACTCATCTTTCTTCTTAGGTAAAATCCTGGACCTGATTTGCATGAAGGCTGATGTTGTCCCCAGGGAATAAAATCTCAGCCATGATACTGGGAAGAAACCTTGACAGTTCTTAGAAATTATTCCTCTTTTCTGGAGGTTTGGAACAGGATTTCCTGATGATCAGAGCAACAGATCAACTTGGAAGAGCACCTTTATGATTTCCTTGGATTTGACAGTATTTTACAGTGATGAATTTAGTGTCTGCCTGTCCTACATAGAACAAGCAGTGAGAGCCAGTTAGGCAGATGAATGTGTTCTGACAATATTGTCTGTAGGACAGAGGCATATTTCTGCCAGGAAACATTCAGTACTTTAAAATATTTGGTATTTTTAGGGATTTTTTTATTTTCAAGAATTTGTTAATATTTATTCCACATGGCTGACAGATCTGAAAAAGCCACAAGATTCATGAAGATTCGTTGACTTCATATACTGTGGGTACTTTAAGGTCTTGACCATGTTGCATTCAGGAGCAGCTCTCCTGGAAATTACCATATATTTATTTCACTGAAAACTGAACTGAAATCCTACCAAAATTACAGCATATTTGACCAAAAAAAGGATGTCCAGGAATGTTCCCTGCTGAATAGGTACACGTGAATCCCTTATGCAGTAGCAGTGTATTGTAGTTTGGAGTCTCTGGTAATCAGTGCCAAGTTTGCTGTGAACACACAAAACGTTTTGCAGTAGCCCTGTCGTGTTTCAGAACTGATGCCAGAGAAAGGGGGGGGCAGGAAAAAGTGATCTGCCCAAATTCTTCCTTATAATGAGTATGTGTGAGACTATGATCTCATGGAAATCTCTATTTTGTGGACATTAGGTATTATTTACATGTCAGCAAACTGGCTGTGTTACCTGCTCTGTCCCCTACAACTCACCTCCAGCAAAATCATCACTGTATTAAATAAGGAATCTGCTAGAAACTCCTCACAACACCAGTTGTACCTTAACCTCTTGTTTACTGGTGTTTAACTCATAGAAGATCAGCTGCAAATGAAATGAAAGTACAGACATGCAAACAGCATCTTCCAAATAAGACCAATGCTCACTTCACACAGATTCTGCAGTATTATGCTGCCAGAAAAGCACTAGCTATCAGCTCAGAGCCCATGGGAATACTGGGTAGTGGGAGTATGAGATTATTCCTGCTGCTATTGTTACCCTGCTACCACACATGGTATATTAGGTGATCTCCATAGGTGTAGAAAGATATGACCCATTAATCTCTTTTCTAAAAGTTCATATTCCTTGGCTGGCAATATTCAAAGAGTGGGAAAGGTCAGAACAGTATTTGTCTGAATTAATACTGTGGATTTTTCCTCAGGTTTTGCCTCAGCAGATGATGATACATCAGTTAGCAGGGTCTGACTTGCACTCTGTGGCAAAAGATGCAATCATACCGAGTTGTCAACCAGTGTGTGTGGCCATAATTTGACAAATAAAATATGAATGAATTTGATGCAGACTGAGTGTTTAAAGATACATGAAACACATTAATGGCTTTTTACCATGGGTTTTAGGACTGTATCATACTACTGAGACAATACACACCAGCTGTACTTCTGTGCCTCTCAGCCAGCTGACACCTATACACCCTGGGGAGTCTCAAGAGGCACAAATGCTTCTGTTCCTCCCATCTATCTCCAGGCTCCTAACAAGGTGCAAAATTAGGGGAAAGTCTACTGAAAATCCCTCCATAGTCAGTTGAGGAAGGTTCATCACAGCTAAGACCTTAAGCATTCTTTGAGGGATTTGCCTTTATGGTGTGGCCAGCAGGACTAGGGCAGCAATGCTCTGCCTGCACTCAGCACTGGCAAGGCCATACCTGAATCCAGTGTTCAGTCTGGGGCCTCTCATTGTGAGAAAAACATTGTGGGATTGAAGTGTGTCCAGAGAAGGGCAATGAGGCTGGTGAAAGGTCTGAAGCATTCCTGTGAGGAATGGTCAAGGGAGATGGGGGCGTTTAGCCTGGGGAAGAGGAGACTCAGGGAGGACCTTATCACTCTCTACAACTACCTGAAAGGAGGACGTAGACAGGTGGGCATGAATCTCTTCTTACAAGATGTGATAGGACAGGAGAAAATGGCCTCAAGTTGCAAAAGGGGAAGTTTACATCAGATACCGGGAAAAAATGCTCCAGCAAAAGTGTCAGCACTGGAACAGGTTGCCCAAGGAAGTAATGCAGCCACCATTCTTGAAGGTATTTAAAACATGTGTACATCTGGCACTTGGGGATGTGGTTTAGTGATGGACTTAGCAGTGTTGTGTTAATGATTGGACTTAATGATCTTAAAGGTCTTTTCAACCTAAATAATTTTGTTCCTATTATTCTACTCATAGACTGCAGAGGCAGGGTTCTGAGTGCTTGAATTAGATGGAATGAATGTGGGTATTAAAGCAGAAAGCTAAAGCAGAGTGGAGAGCTCTTGCACCAGAGGCCTACCCAAATTTTAAGATCTGTACCACAGCAGTAGCCCATTTAAGAGCCTTAGCCTGCAGGAAGGGCATCTTCATCCTGTGTATAATCCTTACTAGTTTGCACTATTCTGCTTGATTTCCTGAAGGAATTGTATCAGTCCATAGGGAGAAGACTTTACAGAGAGTGGCAGCTATCATTAGGCAAAACTCAAAGTGAAAGCACAGTGAGTGCTCCAAATTTCAAGGCAATAATTTATGAACTCTGAGGAGAGATATTACCAAGACTACTTCGATACTACTTTTGATACTTTCATGCTAAGGTTGTCTTCACATTGAACATCATGAAAACAAGAAAGGTAGATCTGAACATAAAAAGTTGTGAGTGTCTGACTGGTGTCACAAAGAGAAAACTGCACAAACCCTAAGACTAGAACTTTCATGCCCAGATTGGGCCAACCTTCATATGTGATGGTGGGCAGTCTCCTTAAAAGTAGATCCACAAATATTCAGGTGTAGCAGCAGTCAAGGAGGACTTACCCCATCCCAGGTTCCACTTAGAAGTAGGTAGGCTAAAACAGAATATATATTAACAAATTGCCTTAATTTCCTACTGAAAATGTCAAAACAAGCAGTGACCTAAATCTCTGCTTCCTGCTCTTAGCATCAAAAAAAATACCAGGATTGCTGATTTTCCCTTCCATCCTAGATGTAAGCAGATGTGGCATTTTTAAATAAAAACTTCAAGGGAAACCAGTCTTTGCAGATATATTGCTATTTTGTTACAATGCTAGGTGAATCAGAGGAAAATCCCAATACACCAAAAAAAAACCCCAAAACAAAAAAAACAAACGAACAAAAAAAAACCAACCCACTGACCTGAGACAGAAGGTTTTGTTTCTGAACTGCCTCAAAATATTTTGAGTCAGATGAGTTCAATGCAATAATGAATTACTTTCCAGTTACATTGCAGGGTTACAGTTCAGGACGTTTTCTCAGTAGATGGGACAGTCTTTGTTATCCTATAATGCAATGCAGATGTTTCTCTCTTTGCCCTGTGCAAGGCTGATTATCTATATGGATTTTCAGAGTTTTCACACAATCCAGACAATTAGCCTACAAAGAAAAACTTCCAAACTACATGTCCCAGAAGGCTGTAACACAAGTGAAAAGCTCAGAATTGACCTGAAATAGAGCATTTTGGGGTCATTTTGACACACCACAAGAAAACATTTTGATTTCAGGAATGGTGAAATATTTTGTTTTGCTTGAAAATGTCAGGCAAAATGCTGTAACTTTGCCAGAAAAAGAAAAAAGTTTTTGGGGTTTTTTTCTTTTCCCAAAATTTCCACCCAGAGAAAAAGTTTTGACATTTCAGCTCTTTGTTCCAAAGTGGGATGAAAACAAACATTGAAATGTCAGGATTTGCTGCAGGATGAATTTTGCCAATTTTTTGGTGCAATTCCTTGGCCGCAGAATTTACATCTTACTTTGAAGTATGGGTGGATACTCAGAGGGTGGAAGGGATTTTGTAAAAGAATATCATATGTTCATAGGAACCTAGACACCTATGTGTTTCAGTTCCTGTGATGTTTTAGACCATTTAAAGATTACAGTTAACAGGTAGTGGATGCAAATAAACTGGAAGATAGCATAAATCAAAATAGAAATTTTTGTATATTTACTTAGTTTTTACTCCTTCTATAAGTGAGGCAACTGCCTTAGGTCTGTATCTGATTTTAGCTTGATTAATGAAAATCAGGAACAATGGGCACCTCTTGTCTTGAAGTCATTGGGAGTGATGCCTGATTGAGGAAGGAAGAAGAAAAAAAAAAGCCAAGTCAACTTTGGATGGCTTGGCCCAATGCAAGCTTTGGAGATATCTCAGCAAGTATGGCAAATGTGTCATATGCCCTATTGGCTGTAAGCAATTAAAGAGCACAATCTGGACAGCAGTCACAATTCACTCTGTACAAATATCCTTAGAGGGATTTGGTTCTACCAGCATTGAACAATACATTGGTGGGAATCAGCTACAACAGGATTATGTGTGGATATTTCCTTATGGGGAACAGGCACATTGACAGAAATATTTATACCTTTACTGCCTTCATGGATTTCTTAGAACATCACCCTTTACATGGCCAAGCTCAAACTGCAGACTAAAAATATAAAAAATACAGAAGAATTGGAAAAGGCTTTCTGCTATCTCTGGATCATGCAATCACTCCAGCAGCAGGACATCAATAACTGTTCTGGAATGCCACACATGAACACCTAGAGGTGGTAGTACATGTCACAGCCCCAAAGGCCAGGCTGTGTTTAGGTGCAGAAAAGCCCAGGGTTGGTGTACAAAAGAGCATTTTTTCAGTCAGCGCAGTACCCTACCTACAAGAAGCCTAAGGTAAATATTAGTTCAGGACTCCAGGAAACGTAGCATGTACAGAGAAACTCTTCCCTGTTTCCTCTGAACATCCAGTCATCCGCAGTGGGAAGCTCTGATCTGATTATCACACTTGGAAGCCACCAGTGGCCCTTCACGATTATCCTCAGGATAACTCCTTCAGGATTATCCTCACCCTTTTGGCCACAGGGATTGCTGGACTTTGCACGCTTCCTGGGAGCCACTGCCCCCCCCAACCCACACAAAGGCGGGACACTGCACACAGTCATCTCTACAATCTGGAACTGGCCAAGAGACACTCACTTGAACTTCCCTAAATTAAGAAATCCCTTTGTACCATCCAATAAATAAAGTTGTTTTGTCTTTCCCTTTTACAGGATCCCTTGAATCAGCAAGTTCATGGCCCAATGCCTTGGAGAGATTATGAATTTTTGCTGAACAAGAAGGGAAAACTCTCACCTCCTTTTCTAAATTTATGATATTACTGAGTTAACTGATCTGAAAGGATCTGAACAACCTAATAAAGGAATTTCTAATATGTACAATCAAAAATGATCAGAGGGATACAGACACTGCAGACAGTCGAGAAAGATGGAATGAGTTTTGGAATGGAATTTTCAAAGTCCCAAGTGGACGTTTTTTACAAAATCTCAAACAGTGAGCTGCCAGAGGAGATCACTTTGAGTGCACAGGGTACATGCAGTTATTTGAGTAATTTGTGAAGGGTATATTTCACAGTGCAACAAAGATGCTAGACAAGGTATGAGTGCTAAAAAATCATGTCAAGGCTGCTAGAATTAACTTTATTATTTATTTCACAGTCTCTGAGATATGGATGAACTAAGTTAAATGCAGTACCTTTGCACTACAGAAAACATTTTTTTTCTACTAAAAGATTTTTGTATTCAGGTAACGCACAAATTTTTGCAATGAGACACTGGTTTCCTCAAGGAATAGGTGATTTATCTCAGCTGGGCATGGAAAAAAGCCAACATTGCTTCACCTCCACAGCACTGTGCTTTGTCACCAAAAGATATCAGCAACTTAGACCAAAAGGTTGTTCTGGCCTCAGGTGTGTTGTAAAGAAAGAAACAAGGAGAGTTTTCCAGCCAAAAGATGATGAGCCCATTTGCACTCAAGGAAAAAGATGAAGGTGAGTGGGACTTTCAGAAACAGAGGAACCTGTCTTTTCCTCCCCCTTGAGTTCATTGGGAAGCTGACCTTTTATTAAAGATGGTCCCTCAACTACATCTCTTTGACAGTATGCAGTCTGGAACACTATTTTAAAAAAGCTATCACATTTCTCAGGAATGGCCTGACAAGCAAACTCTCTGTCAAGAGACATTCTACAAGCTTTTATTACTTTGCATGAATGCCACTCTCACTCTGGGACAAAATCACCACCTTTTCAGGCTTCTCAGGCCCTGAGGACAGACACTGGCCACAGTGCTTGCTCTGCTGTGAGTCCCACCCATGCCCCGAGCCCTGGGCTGCCTCGCAGGTGCCTCCAGCCTGCCTGCAGACCGCCTCCGCGGGCAGGCCGAGTCCTGTCCTCTCCAGCTGGCAGAGTCAAACCTACCTGCAAGGATTGCAAGGATGCTCTCCAGCTATGCAACAGGCCATGGCCAAAGCCTTAGCATGTGGGCAGGAGGCAAGCACGGTCTTGAGGCCACTGTTGGCAGATAGTAAAGACATGTCCAGAAAACCAAATAAAAAACGTAAGGAATGACAGCTCTGAAGACACTGACCCAAGGTAGGAGGCCATCTCAGTATGGAAGCCAAAAATAACATATGCTGCCAAGCCTGTATGGTCCCTTTCCAGTAGCCTAGGAAAAATCTCAGTGAAACATGGCTGAGCCACTACCTCGTGTATGATGAGAATCTGTCTTATATCCAAGATGTCAGTTCTTTGCCTAATAAAAAAAAGTTACATTCCCCTTTCCCATCTGGAACTCAAATTACTTCCAAGGATGCAAAATTGTTTTTAATGATTTTCATATCTCATTACTAAGGCAACAATTAGAAGTCTGGATTGGACTTTACCCTTCTTTTTTCCTAAGAGCTGTCAATTCTGACTCTAAAGGAGTTTGTTCTTCTGGACATCTTCTAACACTTGTTGCTTCAACTCAGCACAATGCTGCCTAACACCCATCAGGATATTTTGCATCCCCCAATGAGCCTTGTGTAGCTCCAGTGCCAGACTGCACTGCAAAGTGCAAGAATCATCAGAACAAACCCGTTGCTGTGATGGCTGAGGATCCATGGTATCAAGAGAGATGGATTCCAAACTGATGCTGATGAAGAGCAAACAACCAATTTTCCACTAAAAAAGTAAACACTGGGCAATTTGACGTCAGCAGAACTAACCAGCCTGAGGGGAAAGAAAACAACAAAAGGAAGAAAAAGAAAAAAGTCCATACAGTTCCCACTGCTTTTTTTTTTTTTTTTTTTTTTTTTTTTTTTTTTTAGCTAGAATAACTGAATGTTCCCAGCTTTCTCATGAGGGAAATTATTTTATGTGCTAAGAGAGATTTGGAATCCACCTCAATGAATGGAGTCATGAAAGGTAGCATGGTAAAAATAAAGGATAACAGTGGTGTAAGAACAGTGATAATAAAACATATCTTAAAAAGAAAAACAGAGAATTAACTAAAGATGTTGGGAACTGAAACGTTTTCAAAGGGGAACTGTTGCCCCTTTTTGCCTTGAGTCAACCACAAGGCTGTTTTGATGGAGTGAAGAGGGACAGTGGACAAGGTGCTGTACTCGAACTCAACAGGGCTCAGGGCTCTGCTCCCAGCTTGAATCCTGAGTTACACTGGGTAACCCAAGGCAAGTCCCTGTCCTTTCCTGGGACCCATCTTTCCTCCTTCTTCTCCAGTGTACCTGTGACATCTGGGGCAGGTAAGAAGACAATGTTCTAAAGCTGAGAACATTCTGTGAGTGTCTTACTCGAACAGAAGTCCCCTGAGCAGCCAGAAGACTTGCTGGTGAAAACACTTCTGTCTCCCTGGCCTCATCAATATTTTGCCAGGAAGCAGCTGAGCTCTTGGCAGCTCTTATGCTCCAGACATCCTCAGTGGCACCAGGAAATGGCTTTGAAGTAGGGGGTTTTCCTGAATGGCAGGGATTCCCCACATTTTCCCAATCCAAGATCCCTGACAGTAGCCCTGAAATTCCCAGAACTCAGAGCAGTTTCCTGATTTTTTTTTTGTCTTTTTCTTGTGTGTGTGGGTTTTTTTCTTCAGAAAAAATTAGACAAAATGTTTTGCAGTCCTCCTGTCCTACCCTCTAAAAAAAAAAAAAAAGAAAATCAAACAGCAGACTCTACTATGTGCAAAATTATGTCTGCCTTTTTCCTACAAAATTATAAAATAAACCCATTTTTTAATACATTGGAATTGATCAGGAAGTCATTCCTGCTAAGAGCTATGGAACAGAATCCTTATATCCCTCCTTAACCTTCCAGATATGAGCAAAGGAACACCAGTGTCTGGGTCAGACCACAAGTTCAGCTGTGTTGACATCCATAACCAGCAAATTTCAAGGGACATTAAGGACACTGCAAACATGTTTAAATCTTCCTCAGAGCACCCTTCCTTACTCAAGTCCTCAGTGGCTCTTGCTGAGTCAGAGGTGGTGTTTCAGAAAGGGTATTTTCTTCCTAAAATCTTTCTGGTAAGGTTTTGAAGCCAGGTAAGCAACCTGTGGCAGTGGAGTTGGCTTAGCTAAGCATGGTGAAGAAATATCTATTTTCATTAGTGCTGAACAACCTGGCTTCACTGGCACTGCCTTTGAAGGCTGACTGTAGGATTCTAGGCTCCATTTATTGTCTATAGAGATAGAAATGCAGCCTCAGGGAGCAATTTATCTCATTCTGGGCTGCGTGTCTCAGACACAAGTGAAAGGCTGAAGATACCTATTTCTGTCCCTACCTTTCACCTCCTCCCTCCTCCCTGTAAAGGCTGACTAGGGTGTCTAGCTCAGCTTTTGGAAAACTAAATTTAATGTTCAGGCTGAGGTGAATTTCCCCTGCAAGTACCAAGTATCTGTGACAGACATCACAGGATCACAGGTAACAGCACAGATCAAGAAAAGTATGTTTTTACAACTATGCTGTTACTCCCCTGGCTGATGGAAGAGATATCTGTGGAAAACAAGTGGTGTAGTCAACAATCTCAAGATGCAGCTCAGGAAATCCCTGAACTACCAGCTGTGGTATCTGAGAGGAGATCCCAAGGAACAGATCACTCAGATAGACTTTCTCACTCTCTTTTCCTTCCACTCTCTGAGACAGGATGCAGGATCAGAGATTGAAGGTTGCTTGAAGGTCTGACTCTGTGATAGTTACCTTTTTATTTCTTCCTGTAATAGCTCACCTAGAAGCTAATGGGATATAAATATGCATTAATAATGATAGGTATGGAGAAGCAGAAATGGTCACCCATGTGGGAAATGTCCCATTGGAATCCTTACCACTATCAGACACTGAAGGCAGAGAATTGCATAGAAACAAATGTCTCAATCCCCACTTCAACATTTAAATCACTTTTTCATCCTATTTTCACCACAGGGAAGGAAACAGAGACTTTTGACTTCTCTGCTCTTGGCCACCATGGGTCCTACATCTCTCAGGTCAATAAATGTTGCACCACTCTAGGAGTACTGCACATGGGAGTCTTCACAGTGCAGGCATGTCCAGCAGCAGTTGATACATGGATTTGCATCTTAATAACATCTTGAATAACCAGCTCTTGGTTCAAAGAGGCTCAGCCATACATACAATATATACACTGCTTTTCTCCCTGTCTCCTGCTTTACTATATCTAAATGCTATGTTCTCTTAGGAGTCCACATTTTGGAAGTCAGCTGGTCACTGACACAGGAGAAAAGCTCTGAACATTTAATAAGTTAAAAAGACTTAATGAAATAGAAATACTCATGACAAAGAAAACTAATTTTCTGCATTAAAATTCTCCCAAATAATAAGCTTTTTGCAACACTTTAGAGATGGGTTTCGAACTTTCACAGCCAGCAACAAGAGGATTATGTACCGGGGTCTAAAATCAACTAGAGGTTTTCTGTCAGAATGATCTTTCCCTTCTCCTCAGCAGCTGCTTCAACTACCACTGCACTGCTTTAGAAAGACTCAGGGCTTGAGATGGAACCTCAAATTCACCCTTTTGGACCCTCTCCATAGCTAACCAAGCCTCCACTTCATAAGCACACAGCCCTTAATTTGATTTCCACCCCTTGGGATTTACATCTTTGATGTAATTCTGTTAACGTCAAAGACATTATGGCAAGGGCTCATCTGGGATCTTGTGTACAGCTGTTGTGTTCCAGGCTGGAGGAATTCACATTCCTCCACCACACCCAAATCTGCCCTGGGTTATCAATACTTTGATAAGCAACTCAAATGACTTTAGACTGGTTAAGGAATTTATCTGCTCATATTTTCTTCCTTCATTTTCCCTGGTTCCCTCCCCTTTGATTTTTCACTTTTCAGGCCATGACATTCCTGCTGATTCCTAGATCTCTGGATTCCTACCTCCTCCTTCTGTTGTTGCTAACACACAGCTCTGTCTGGAGCCAGATTTAATTAGACCACAAGAAAAATGAACCACAATGAAGTTACATCAAGGGTGTGATTTCAAGACACAAGAGCACAAGAGCCAGGAAACACATAAGACTGGGAAAAAAAAAAACAAAAAAAAAACAACCAAACCCAGAAAAGAAGAGGAAAAATGTACAACAAACTTTGTCCTAACCCTGTAGTGTCCCACCTCCAGCACAGCTATTATGTTCAAACAGAGTTTACACAATAAGCAGTTGATGAGGAAAAGCCCTGGAAGGAGAAGGAAAGGCCTGGAGAGGATCTGCCACAACACTTTGGCCCTATAGCTTTATTGTGTGTGGGTTTGGTGCTGTGCCAAGCTTTATGACACTTACATCAAGGTTGTTCTCTGCAGCAATGCATCATTGAAGCTAAATCACCTACCCATCATGGAATTTACAATGATTTCACTGTGCTTTGGTTGAGAACATGTTATCATTACCCTCCCTTTCTTAATACCCCAAATACCTTTCCAGATCACAGCATACAGCGCTCCAGGAACTTCTTTGCTGCCATGATTGTATATCATTGTGTAAATTCAGCAATGAATACAATAGAGAACTGGTCTATCCCAAGGCCTCCAGGCACTGATGTAATAGGAATAATAAAGCACAATCATAAGGAAGAAAATGGCATGTAGCTCTGCCGTGTGGAATATGGAAATGGATGTGGGTGACTGACACTGATGTAATTCACTCCTACCAAATGGAGGCAAACAGCCCAGAAAAAGGCTCCTCCTGCACAGCACCAGCAGATTTATGCCAGTTTCAATAAAACCCTTCCGTGGTGGAAGAAACCATCCTAGTTATTGTAACATGGAGTTTGAGGCTGTGCCCTCTTAGGTTTGGGGTTTAGTTTTTCCCTTCCACTGACTACTTGCAAGAAATATTTTATTTTACCTAAATGAAAACAAATAGAGGAAAGAACATTGTCTGATAACTTTTATGCCGGGTAACACATTAGAAGAGATCAGTTCCTAGATCTATTTCTCCCCTCTTTGTCCCTCAGCTTTCCTCTTGATGAACTAAAATTGAGTAGAAAAGTTTACAAGCTCTGCACCTCTGTTGGGAATTCTAAGCTTAAAAGGATGTAGCTGCTTTGGAATAGTAAATACTCAAGTGTTCAGTAAGAAATTGTGCTGTGCAAAATGCAGAGCACTAGTTAACTTTCTATTGATTTATAATGGAGTTTTTCACTTTGGTTCTCAGATTGAATTGGATCTCTGTGCCTGTGAATTACTCCACTGAGAGCTGGAACACGTAGTCATTGATCATGTCTCATTTCATCTAGGACAGAGGGTTTCTCCCACTTGGGAAAGTGCTGTTAACCCAAACCTCAGGCTCATAGTTTCCCAGGACAAGCAGTTCTGTAGCTGGAAGGACATTTGGTTGGAGGTTCAGTATTGTGATTTGGTATGATGAAAACTGGAGATAGGGAACTTCTCTCTGTAATGAACTTTTTAGTGGACTTTCCTGGTTAATTACCTTGCAGGTGATTTAAATGGCAGGCTGATTAAAACCAGAGGGGAGCAGGGAGGTGAGGCAGGTGAGGCTAGGCAACTGCAGAATCTATAAAAGCAGGCAAGGTTAGAAAGCAAGCCTTCCTTTCAGCTAGGTTCATCTGGCAGCTGGCTGGAGTTAGCAGGAGATGAGAGAAGCTTTGTTAGTGGTGTATACCACCTACTTTTAGATACAGCTCAGTGGGGAACTTTCTTTGTTGGGTATGGGAGGGGTTTGGCTTCAGCTAGTCCTCTCCTCACAGATGGAGTCAGGCTCTTCAAAGAACAAATTTAGTCTCCATATTATCTACCCTTTGGCGTTTCTGAATGGCTCACCGGTGTACTTAGCTGAATAGAGAACAGTTATCAAGTCAACCACAGGATTTTGCAAACCACCTTAGCATCGTTGTAGGTATCTCAGTTGAACACACCTACTCTTTCTGCAGGTATAAGGGAGGAAAATGCTAAAAACAAATAAGTGAACTCCCGTGGCTCTACTTGCTGTCCTGTGCAGTGAATCAAGGAAAAACCTTTGAATCACATAATGGTTTGGGCTAGAAGGGACCATAAAGATCATCTGGTTCCAACACCCCAGCCACTGAGGCTGAGCAATATGCTACTAATATGTCTCCTCTCATGTTTTGAAAGACAGAGACTGGAAAAAGATGGCAATATGATCTGATCTGGAAGATCTGTTTGTGAGGAGAAACTGAAAAAAAAAAAAAAAGTGGGAAATTGAATGTGCTGCTTGTTCCTTGACTCTGTTGACAGATGTACACACACAAGCAGCTTTTACAGCAATCAGAAGTAAGTGATGAGTTTTCTGCCATTAGATATTTTTTGCCAAGCACAACAAGCTTTTGAGAAAGCATGAATCTTTCAGCAAGTAACAGAAACATTTACAGTTAGGAATATGCATTGGGGAAAAATGAGATATTATGGAAGAGATGACCTCTGAGATAAATCACACTGAGAATCAAGGAAGCAAGTTGCTTTTTCTGCTTCTTTCCCTGACCTTGTGGAGGGCTCTGCATAAGACTTTTTCCTTCTGAACTTGTTTCCTATTTGGTTCTAACTTACAGTGGAAGGACCTTCTCTGTGAGTCCAGTGCTCAGAACAAGTGACCTTTTGATTTTCACTGATTTATTCTCTGAAAGCCCCCCAAAATAAAAGACAACCCTTATATTCTCCCTATTCCTTTGGACTGGAAATAAATTTCTCTCCTAGATAAGTTGTGGTTGTCTTCCTCTGAAGCATCTACTCTGGCAACTGACCCTTCTGTCTCCTTCAGTGCATACAAGACTAAGCCTATCCTCTAAGAGAGTACTAAGAGAGTAAAAGGGCTACAGACCTGGGAAAGCCACATAGATTCAGGAGCAGGAGAAATCTGAGGAGGAAGGGCTCCTGAAAGGCCACCCCTTACACAGCTCCAGGAGAGGACCTGACACACAGTGTGAGATGCCTGCTGTGCTCCAGCTGAAGGCTTGCAGAAGAGGAGGCAGGAAGAAGATCACTGGGAGCTTCCACTCCCTGAGCCTCCTGGTGCCACTACTCGTGGACCTCTCTCCCTGTACACCTTGCATCTACCAGGACAGCCAGTTTGTCAGATCCAAATCTTGATCTGTTAACCACTAAGATACCTAGGTTTCTGTGCACCTCTGTGAGACACCAAATTATTACCTGCTAGGGTAGGTGCTATTTTTTTCTGTCCTGCTGCCCTAAGCAGTTGTCTTCGTGCAGAGAAAATTTGTCTGGGCTGAGGAGAAATTCCAGAAGCAACAGTGGGCAGAAAAAACCAAGAAGGTTTCAAGAGTCGTGGTTCAAAGACATGTCAGCAACAGGGATTAAGGGCACAACTGAGCCTGTGGACTCACTGATCTTGCACACTGCCGGCAAAAGGCCCAGAAAAAGAAAGCTAACACTCAGGCTTATTGGCCCAATGTGTGTCCCTGTGGCCCCATCTTGAGTAGTCCAAGCAGTGTGTTACTGCTCTGTGGCAGGAGATGGGCAGAGCCCTGGTACAGCCTGCAAAGGGCACAGAGAGCCAAGTCAAGCACTGTGACAATAACCCAGCAGTGGCAGAGCAGGCCTGCATTTGCAGCCTGACTCTCCTGCTGCTTCTGGAAATGGTGCCTCAGCAGAAGCAACTGGGAGAGGTTCTGTAAATGAGGGATTGGGCTGGTTTCCGTTTCCCATACTGCACATTTTTGGTGGCCTTAAAATACCTTTTGAAAGTGCAGGATATGCAGTCAGAACATTTTTCTGCTTCTGGAAATATTGTTCCTGCACTGAGCTGCCCTCATTCTCCACTTTCTTCTCCCCTCTGAGATGGAAATGCACGAGTAAGCGTATGTATTATTTGCAGACTTGCACAGAGGCCAGATCTTCTCGTGGTTGAATTACTAGCCAGCCACTCATCCTGCCTCAAAGAAATGCTTTCTCTCGTGAAACTTTCCAAGCTGGTTTAATCCACCTTGGGTGGCAAACTCCATGAGCTCTTCTCCTGCTGGCACACACTTTGCATTCACCAGAGCTTAAATTAGCCCTGGGTAATTCCAGCAATGTCTCAGTCTGTGGAAAGGATTCTCCAGCTTAATGCATCATGCTGCATGCTCTCTTCCCTCTACCTGGGTAGTCTCGAGTTCAAGGGCTGGGAATCAAAGGGACAAGAAGGAAAGAGGGAATGAGCCATATATTTGCAAATATTAGCCTATCCTCTCTCTCCAAGGCAGGAGATTGAGTGGTTTGAATAGGAGATGCCTCAACAGCCGTTTCACAGAAGGACATCACAGCTGGGGATTCTTGGCAGGATTGAATGGATCTGTGTTATTTTCTTCTAGATGGGGGAGTCTCTACTTTTCTGTGTTTCCCTCCCTATCTCCAAAGTGTCACCTACCCTTATGGCCTTGTTCTGGGATGGTTTGCAGCAATATCCTGTTTTCCATCTATAGGGACAGGGATACTCTTGTGACAGGATTCACCAGAGGGTGCTATTACACATAGCCTTTTACATTTTTTCCTATCCTGGAATGGTAATGTAGCCTTTTAAGGGGACACTGAAATGTTGCCAGTTCTAATATGTCAGCTCCTTTTCTGAGTGGGAAGCTGCAAAAAGTAACAGGTTTTTCCTCTTCTTCCCCTCTCTTTCTTTGAGGGGTTTAATTTTGAGGGGTTTGTTTCATTTTGGCTTTTTTTTTCCCTCCAACTGTCAACAGGAAATTATTCTTGTTGCAGTTTTCCTCCTGGTAAGAAGGAGTTTACTGACTGCTTCTGTTCTGCTGTGAAAGGAAAATTAATTGGTTTTACACTCCTAACCTGCCTGCTGTGGGCTGGGTTTCTCCTGCGGTAAAAAGCATCTACATTTGCTATGGGTCCATCGAAAGAAGGATGCCCCAATTTCCCTTTGCCACCACCGTGAAGACCTCTGAAGTCCTACTTGAGCCCAGAGGACCACCTTCATTCCTTTCTGGAAGGGAGGGAGTTAGGAACAGGCTGCAATAACTTTCCTTTCTACAATATAGGCACAAGCAGACCAAAGCAGGACACATTTATCTCTTCTGCCTTCCCTGAGAAGAAGAGGATGGCAAGGATCAGGCCAAGGAACTGCTGTTCCTGGGCAATTTGACAGCCACAGAACATGTTGCAAACAGCTCTCAGGCTTGCAACAGAGACCTGTTTGTTTCCCATGTTTAATTTGGGAACCATGAATCCAAGCAAACTTTGTATGTCTCCATGTATAAGCCTATACTACAGCCTATTGATTTCCTTCACCCTCGGCAAGAATATCATGGAGGATTTTGGCTTTGCCTGTAATCTCTTGAGTGGATGAGACTAGAAATATAAATGAGAGTTTAGCTTGCTGACTGTCAGCACTGCCCACGTGATGGCTGCTCCTTTGGCTCTGGTCTGGAGCTGTCTGTTTGTGTTAGAAAACTTGGGTACAGGGCAGGAAGGGCTGGTTCCCATCTGTGCTCTGCCCCTGCAGACAGTGCAGATGAAGCTGGTTCCAGGGACTTGGCTCTGCACGCCGGATCCAGAACATGAGCTCCTCCCTGAGAGGCTGCTCAGGTACAGGCTCGGTTATTTTTGACATAGGTCTGGTTTTAATCTTGAAGCAAGGCCTGGATGCAGTCTCCTGGCTCAACAACAGTGTGCTGTGTGTTGTCTTGTGGTCCAAGTACAAGACACTGAATCCATTTCTGCCTCTCCCTGTGCAAGAAGCACCCGGAGGAAATATGAGTTTATGGTGAGAAGCTAACATCTTATTTCTGGGGTGGTCTTTTTATCTCCATCTGGCTTTAGTGGGAGCCTGCACGGGTGGCCACCCATGCAGTAGAAGGTTTGGTGATCCAGTCTACAGCTTCTGCAGAGAGCAATTTTTTGATCACACAACTTTGCTTGCAATGTGGTTTCCTCTAAGATTTTCAAGTCATAAGTTCTGTGAGTCATCTTGGATTTTCCTGCCTTGACTAAAACTAACTGTAACAAATGCAAATATAGTCAAATAGTACATTTGTGTAAAGGTAAGAAGTCTTCTCCTAGTGAGCAAACATGAAGACACCAGTAAATTCCAGTCCATGACCACTTTGCTAATTAGAACAGCTTTTTCCAAATTACTTTATAGCTTGAAAGCCAACAGAAAAAATGGCCCTGAGCCATTGGTAAGAGAAGGTAAGCAATAAACTTTGTAGTGGTGGGATGTGTATCAGTGTCTATGTGACTTTATTTTATTTCTTAGAAAAATAATGAGACTAAAGGCAAAATTCCCCATAAGCATCCCACCAGACAGGGATTATTCCAGGGGATTATTCCAACTGGGAAGTGATGGTCCTTTGAGTATTGACATATATTCTCTTCTCCACTATGATTTGCCTCCAAAAATAATCCTGAGTTAATCCTTTCTGTATTTGAAATAATCTTTCTATTTGTGCCAAGCGTTTACAAGAAATGTCAACTTCTCCATCAATTGCACAGTGCTTAAGGCCACTGAAACAGTTGCCAGGATGCTAACTGGGTTTTACTGAATGGAGAACTAGTGCTCCAGCAGTCAGTGCTTGAGGACCTGAATCACCACTGCCAGAGAGATGTGGGGAAGGAGGAAGTTTTCCTCTTCCATGTGACTCATCTTATGATGCTGTCAGGCACTGGAGTGAAATCCTGACAATAACACATCCGTCCAGGAAATGGTTTAGAAAAGGCCCGTTTCACTGCTTTCAGTGAAATTCATTAAATCCCCATTTGCCTACACTTTGACCCTATAAATGTATTTAGGAAGTTGGGGAATTATATTCTTGAAGGGATTACAGTGTTTTATTTTAACAATATTGAAGTAAGCACCTTTGTCTATAACCTCTTAAGGAGTTTGAAAGGTTTCATTTAATTTGTTCCATTGATACCCACATGAGGTAGGAAGAAACACAAATAAAACCTAGATGCTCTAACTGTTTTGGAGAAGGGAAAGTGAGTTTTCTGGAAGTTCTCCTTGAGATGTGATATTGATTAAATTTGCTGCCCCTAAAAACTACTCTAATGGAGGGCCTAAAGCTTGTATCCATTCTAATAATTTCTGATTAAGAAGTCAGAATAGTCAGCATGGATTTACCATACACAAACCAGATTCAACCAACCTGACTGCCCTTTGTGCTGAAATGACTGTGTGAACAAGGGGAGAACAGTGGATATGGTATTGACTTATTAAGGCTTTGGAGACAGTCTGACACAGCATCCATGTTATGAAGCTCATGAAAGATGAGCTAGTTGTTAAAGCTTTTAGGATAAAAAAAATATCTGGAGTGCTGAGTTCAAAGAAGAACATTCAATTACTTGGTGTCCTCCAATTTTGGCTGGTAACTAAAGGAGCATCCCTGGAATCTGTATTGTGGTCAATATTTTTATCTGCGTGATTATACAGAATGTGTCCCCATTATATTTTCACATGATACTGAATTAGGAGGAATGAATTTTTGGGTAAGAGGGAGAACTTTGAGGGCTGAACTGACAGAAATCTTACAAGACTAAGGAAGGAGAAGTACCCATAAAGCAGAGTAACCCCATACACTGGCACTCCCTGGAAAGCAGCTGGCTGAGCAGCAGCCTTCCCCAAAATGACTTTGGCGGTTAGGATGTGTACTAGGTTGAAGATGTGCCAGCAGTGCACAGTCACTCCAAGTAAGGCAAATTGCTGCATTAGAAGGAAGGTGGCCAGAACCTTGAAGGAAGCTGGGGGTGTCTATGCATTGCTACAAGGCTGTAGCAGGCTGCAGTAGCTTGCTCTTCACCATTCCTACCTTATATGTTCAGTCATCTCTCACCTGATACCAATATCACTTTGTTCATCTAGGGACTTAAGGCAGAAAGATCAAAGCTCCCTTGGGTACCACTCTGTAGGTTCCAGTTACACCTATGGTTTAAGTGGAGACATATTTACACCTTGATTTGCTCCTGGGAGTTCCCTCCTCTTCCTCTCTCACTCCTCCCCCGCACCTCCAAGCTTGCAGTCAACCTCAGTTGAATATCAAAAGACATCAGAAATATGAGACAGCTGTCCAGATGCTCAGAGAAATGATCTGAGAAGAAAGAGTCAGGTGATGAATCCCAGGAAATGGATCCTGTCCTAAGCGGAAAATGCATTCATCATTCAGATAACTTCTGCCACAGAAAAGCCATCTGGATAAACAAGGACAGAGTTACACAATCATTGTGCAGATCCTCATTCCTTCCTGGACAGTAGTAAAAAGGCAGATGTGTAACACAGGGTTTTGTCTGCAGGTAGAGAGAGAAGGAGACCATGAGGGAAGGCTGGGATTTCTGAGGCCAGTAGCAAAAAGAGGATTCAAATCCTTTGAATCCTTCACAAGACCTGTAACTGGAAGATGGTCAGTGGAGGACTTAGACCAACACAGTTATGTTACCAGGAGACATAAAACAAAGCGAAAAGGGGGAATGGGATTCTCAGAAGTCCATTTGTGGACTTCCACTCTCTCCAGCTTTGTCACAGCAAAACAAGCAAACATGAAATATCACAGCAGGACACACCTCCTAACTACAGCCCCCTGGTGCTGCTCAGCTAAGAGCTGCTTTTGACCTGCTGGAATTATTGGCTTACCACCTTGCATTATCTCTCCTCACACAGCAGCCCTGTGTCCCCACATCTCTCCTGGCTACCCCTTAATCTGCACCCCAGCCCTCCAGCAGGAGCTCCTTCATGCCCTGTCTCTCTTCCTTCCATGGGGAAGGAAGTAGTCTGAGGCATTTGTCGGCTCAAGGAAGCAAAGCAAGAATTTGATGGAAGAGTGAGAAACTGAAGTTCAGTAGAAATAATTGGAGCATTGTGATGATTTTCCACAAAGCCAGCATGGAGGAGGAATAAATTCTCACGTAACATTCACAGGCTGACTAGAGTCTGCATTTTCTGCAGTGTTCCCATTTATAACCCCAAGTAATAGGAGAAACATTAACCAAAGACAGCCAAATGTTACCTGTCTCCAGTGGAGGAGCAGACCTCTGAGGAAAAGTCATGTTCAGTGCCGATTTCTCAGTTTGGAAAGGGTAAACACTGACATCTGACTCACATTCTCAAAAAGTGTATGAATTCTACACACCCCGAAAGTCAAGTAAGGCCCAAATACTGTATGAATATCACACCTCATTGCTCAAGAGAGAAGGCTGTAGGACAGGCTAAGATGTCATAGCAAGCCACATGAATTCACAAACTGGCCCTCATAAATAGTGCACTGTTGTCCGGAAGAAAGGCTGTTATGGGAACAGGCTTGGAAGCTGGCTAGAATATGGCAAATCTATCGAGCAGCTGAGATAACAAGAACACACGCAGGAGAGTTAAGGGCAGAAGGAAATGGGTGTACAGTGTGTGTCATAAATTACAAAAAGAGAGTAAGCAGGGTGTGCATGGGAGACTGAATGCCATGAGCAAAGGTCAAAACCAGACACTAAAATGAAGAGGTACATGTGTGATGCAGCAGAAGCTGTAACTTAACCAACTTATGGGAAAATCCACAAAGAGATGGGAAAAGAAATATTTTTTTATTTACTTTTTTCCCCTCTTCTGCCAAATGCTGCGGGTCATTAGCTGGGACAACTCTGTGGATAACAGAAAGGACTCTCCGGAGACCAAATTCTTAAATCCCTGCTCTTAGTCTGCCAGCTAAAGCTGAGGTATCTCAGACAGTCACAGCACCTACAGAAATCAGCATTCCCTATAGGACAGGTCTGGGATGCCTGACTACAGTGCCTGCTTCCTTGAGAGTAGGTGGTTATAAAAATGAAGGCAGCAGGGTGCAAGTGAGATGAGATACTGGGGCTTGCCTAAGTGATCCACCCATTCCTTCCAGTAAAGGGAGATGTCTAGGTTATCCCACACTCTTAATTTCCTCCCACTTTCCTCTGGAGAGCTGAGCATTTCTGGAAAGAGATTTAAAGTCCTCCTCTTGGCTCCTCTATGTTCACACAGCAAAAGCTGGGGGTCTTGACTCAGGGATGTCACTCCTGTGTCAGTACCATCTCTGCAGGTTCCTCATGCTCTGTCAAGTGGAAGAGCTGTGCTATATTTAGAGCAGTGTCTTACACCACAGAAGATGTAGGCTACGGTCTTTATTTTTACTGTGACATGGTTCCTCATCAACAAAGTGAAAAATATCACTTCCTTGTTCTGGAGAAGATGTACAGCAAATACTATGTATGCCCCAGTTGAACTGTGGAAACCACAGAGTACTTCAGCGTGAAATATTTGTGAGTGCCACGTTCACACACAAAATATATTCATACACTGTTACTTGCACAAGGCATATGACAATCAGCCTTTCTATAGCTGGGTAAAGCTCAGGATTCTTTCCCTGACTGAAAGTCTGGCATTTAAAAATGTATATCCATGTTTTAAAAAGAAAAGTCAGAGTTATTTTCCCTGCCTTCCTGGCAGAAGAAAGAAAGTTGTGAATGATGATTGTATATGAGTGCTCCTCAACTGGAAAGCAAATAGAAAGGAGCTTCAAATCTTTTTTTTTTCCTCTTAAACACTTTGTCCTGCAATTTACTGTTTTGGTGGCTTTTATACTCTATGGGTTTTGTGCTTTTCCAAAGTTTTTTCCCTGAAGCACGGTCTCTGCTTCAGAACTACAAACAACAGGAAAAAAACAGCATGTTTTCAGTAGGCATTGTGATGAATGTATGCTGGATGAATCCATCCCACTCCCCTCCTCACTGCCACCCTGCTCGATGTATTTAAAATCTCCAAAGATCTTCCTTTAAGATACCAGGGCTTCCCATTGTGCTGGCTTTTATTGGATTTCAGGTGCCATTCAGTCAGCCCCCTCAGCTGCTTAAATTCTTGAAATGCTAGGATCATATTTCACCTGATCTGGCACTGAACCATGCTCGCTATCTCACCCCAAAATTAATTAAACCATAAATTTTCGGAATAAACATGCAGCATCCACTATCACTGAAACAGTCTGGGCTTTGTTGAGCAAACTGCTGCAAGAACAAAGCCGCCTCTTTCTCCTTCTTCCCACCCTGCACTTCTCTTCTCTTGATGTGTATCAGCAAATACAGTAAATACAGCACTCTCCCTCCCTCTTACAGAGAGATAATTCTTGTTCTGCTGTTGTCACCATTTCATAGACTCAGGAGAAACTGCAACAACTCATAGGGTGAGATCTTACAGAAGAGCAATAATTCTACTAACAGGAGCTCCAACATGAATCCATATATTTCCCTTTTTTTCAGGCAGCCCTTGAAAATGCTACTTTGATTTGCCCTTTACCTCAGTTTCCCATCTGTATAGTGAATTTTTCTGTCTCACATTGATGCTGGGGAGTCAAAATTCATTAATGAAGCAGAGATTATTAATTACTAATTCACCCAAAGAGATTATTTAGGTATGTACAAAATTGTTAGTGATAATCTTGTAGGTGTCTCAGAACTAATAGTCTCTGTCTCTGAATCCTCCCTATCCTATAACTGTGAAGCTGGACTATTATAATAATTTTTGAAGCCAACACTTGCCATCACAAAACACATACTATTCAAAACTACTGATCAGAAAATAACTAAAACAGGGATTTCCATTTCCTATTCTGAACTTTTAACTAGTCTGGAAGCTGAAGAATCTCTCTCTGATCTGAAGAAAACCTTATCCCTGCAACATGTTTAATTTTATTTTCTGGATAGCCTGATCATTTCAGACAGGGTTCAGGACTAAGAACTCTGCCACTTCACCAACATGACTCAGGCAAGACCTTTACCCTTATCCTCAGATCTTGTAATCCTGTCAGAGCCCATGAAGAATACTGGATGGCTGCTTGGGTGGGAGACCTAGGGAGCATTGCCTGGTTGCTATAGGCAATGTAACCAAAGGTGGCATTTTTATTCCTTGAATCAACTGTCAGCCAACACCCTTGCCTGGTATTCAAGGCTGTTGTGGGTTAATAGATATAAATCTAAGCTCCTGACCAGCTCTGGTCTTTAGAAATTCTCTGGTAATTTGATTGCAGCTCTGGTGCAAATGTCGGTGTCCTGGCTCTGCTCCAGCTCTGCTGATTTACACTCTTCTGACTCAGACTCTCGGTTCTGTTCCAGTAGGATGCTGTGTTCTTCTTCAATTCTTCAGCTTCTGTCTAGAGCAGATAAATATTGTTTCTCCCCAGCCAAAATAAAGTGAGTCTTACATTCATTCTAGTGTGTTTTTGATTAATGGAGCCACAGAAAGGTGAATGTGGTGTTTGTTCCTGCTGGGTCCTCACTTCTTTCATGCCAGGCAAAATCTGAATTCCCGTGCTACAGAATCTTGACTGTGGACTGGGATCCCCAGGGTATGGAGCCTCAGGTGTACACGTGCTGCAGCCAGGATGCTCCAGCCAGCCAACGGGCTCAAGTGCAGAGCCAGGTGTCAAGATCAAAGTGGCATCTGATGCACTATGATATGATTATCATCTGCAGGCTTGCTTCTGCTCTGTCCTCAGGCTTGCATGCAGAGTCTCCCAGCTCTGGTAGCAAATGAGGAATGTGATGTCTGTGAAAAACAGGATAAATCTCTTTTCTAAAGAAGCTTTCTTTCTGTTTCTGTTCTCAAGCTGGGACTTAAAAAATAACACCAGAGGGAAGGGAACACAGAAGAGATTTTACACATTATTCCTTGAAACTTTGGAATTAGTGATTAATGCAAAGTCTGGGTTTTCCTTGAAGGATCCTAGAGTCTGTTGTCTACTCCCTTTTTTTCACCTGTTGCCATGGACAGACTGGTGAATAACTGAGCACTGTGAAACAAGAGAGCAGACTCTTGGTTCCTAAGGCATTAATCAGCCCTAGTTCAGACAAGAGCAATTCCCTTCACTTCAGTTTTCCCTCCCTGCCGCATCTCCTGCCAGGATGTCCCGCTGCCTGCTGGAATTAATGTGGCTTAAATATCCCTCAGGATTCTCCTTGAGGTCAGGAACTCAGCCTCTGGATCCTCTTCAGTTCTCTTTTCTAGCCCCTGAAATTGGATGTTGCCAAGTGAATTTTTCTTGCCCATCCCATTCTTCATATTTTCCAAAGTCACCTCTCACTGGCAAGGAAAGACTTGGAGAGGAGAGACAGAGGGGAGAGTCCAGGCCTGGATTGCCTCTTTCCCTCTGTAATTTCAGTCTCCCCCTCTCATCCCTGAGATCATTTTCTCAGTGCACTATGCTCTGCCACATCCCAAGCTATTGGCAAACCCCAGAACAGTGTGTTAAGTTGTCCCCAAGTTTTCTTGCCCTTCATAAACAATGATTTTTTTATTTATTTGTTTCAAGATATTTTAATTATTAGGGAGGAACACTTAAAACCAAGGAGCTCTTCCTCTGTATTTTTTTCTTTTTAGTTTTTTTTCTCAACAGAACCTTCTTTGCCTTTACTGCTTTCTGCACTATTCTCATCCCAAACTCAGAACTATCTCCCAAGGAGACACATCCCAGACCAAACTGTACTGCATTTCCCTGCTTTCCACTGCCAATCAATTTGTTTATATATCTCACAAACTTTATCAGGAAAATGGCTCTCAAGAGAATAACTCTTTACTTGCATTTCTCCTCACTGAAATCCACTCCAGCTCTTGCAGATCCGGAACTATCTGGTGAACATGGGAGGTTTGTTCCATCCTCATTCACAAGGGTTTTTATTGCTTCCTTCCTTTCCTCATCATATTGTGCCCAGTGAGTTTTAAAGGCAGATCATCTTCTCATTGTTTGTCAGAAAAACACTTGGCTTGTACTTGTGCTGTTAATCATGTTATTCCTGGTCTGACTGAAGCCTTCTCAAACTCATGTTTGCTTTGCCTCATGCATGGTTTTACCAGGCTGAAGATATGAGACATCCAGGACATCTTGTCCTTATGTATCCACCCTACCACCCACCATAGCCCTTTCCAAATGAAGACCTTAACCTTCTCCAATGGTTAAAAACCAATACAGGAAAAAAGTTCAACATTAAATGAACCCTCCAGGCTAATTAACCTCCTGTTGTGATACATACAGGACAGCTGGATGAGGTGGGTAATAACTGTATTCTGCAAGAGGCTGTGGCTTGGACCAGTACTGTTCATGGGGCCGTCTTGTGTGCCTGAACACTCCTTTTTGAGGCTTCTGTCCAACTGCTGGCCAGGTTTCCTCCTAGGAAGTGTTGCTCTTTCTCTTCTCATTCACAGAGCACTCTGTAATCATGTATCACCCCTTTCCCAAACTTATACCACAGAGCTGTGCATCATTGACCAGATGTGGTCTTAATATGACTCTTCTACCCTCAAACTGCTGAAATACTTATGCTGGCACTGAGTAATTCAACAGGTTGTTTCTAACACTGTAGGATGAACAGCTGATCTTAAGACAGCCAGTTTCTTTGAGCAAGAAATTAAAGTGTTACTACATTTTGCATTTCCCTAGAGACACAGGGGAAATGATAGAGTTTCTCTGCTGATTCATCAGCAGATGAATACAGTTTTGGGTGTTATGTTTATTTTCCCAAAGTGTTTTTTTTTCTTTCCCAGACTCTCCCAGGTCCCAAGGTCGGAGCTGATGTCTGCACTCCAAGTGCATCCTGTTTGTCATAGAATCATTTAATTGCCATTTAAGAGAACTTATGCAACTGACCTTTAACATGACAGAGTCTCCCTGTTGCACTTTATTCCTTATGCTGACATACGAAAACAAAGGAAAAAAACTTATTTTGGCCAATGTGGAAGTCTTTCCACCGGGAAGATGAGAAAGGCAGGTGGGGTAAAGAGCTGATGGAGTTCAGAGTGGTTGGTAGTTACACAAAGACTTGATTAGAATGTTGCTTGTTTCCAGTGAAAACTATGGTACTAATTGTTCTGGAGTGAGGGGGAGGAATTTTTATAAAATGGGGGAAATGAATGAAGTTATAAGCAAATGTATTTTATTTCTAGATCACTGCAGAACAGTACCATAAATCTCCTTCTGCAATCTCAGAATTCAGACTGTTTTCTGTCGGTGTGCCTTTCAACCCAATTTTTATGAATAATGAGCTGGCAACATGTGACTGATAGTCTGGCAGGGGACTGGTTATAATGCCAACCCAGACCCAGAGTTATAGTATGTTGCAACCCTTCCTGCCTGGTCAGCCACAGTTTTCAAAAGTAAAGAATATCTGAAAAGGAATAACAAATACAATACATCACACTCTACAAATAAACAATGGATAAGATGACATGAGGAGAGTTCTAAGCACCTGACACTCATGGTCTTCTTTGTGAATTGACTCTGAAAGTCATCTCATTTTGCCATAAGGTAAAGAGGAATATAAAAAATCTTATATGGAATCAAATCTTAGCTTGAAATTTTCTGCAGTAATCGGGTAATATTCCATGTTACTGCACCTTTTCCATGTCACAGACACAGGAGCTGCTGAAGCCCCTGTGCTGTGCTGAGGACATTGTGTCTTCACATCATCCTCTGAAGTTTGGAGATACTAACTGCAAATAGGAGCCAGAGCTAATGGGTGGGGTAAAGAACAAATGGGGTAAATGGAGTTCAGCTATTCTTCATGAGTGTACAAGGCAGGGAGATAACTCACTAGGCAGAGAAAAAAACAAAACAATAAACAAACCTGAAAAAAACCCAGCTTTCCTTCCTTCCGTACATCTACTGAATGATATGAAGTACAAGACACTGATATCAGTGTCCCTTGCCATGACCTGGATCCCCTATAAATACTTAGGTTATTTTTCCCTAAAACTGGCCTCCCCTCAGACATTTTTGTTTCACAACACAGAGCCCTTACCTCTGTAAGTGCATATACAGTTTGGGGGAAAAGAAGCATACCTCTTATTAATTAAAAAAAATAACAAACTTTCTGCTGAGTGTGCTAAAGACATGAAGGAATTTATGCAGTGATATTTAGTTCATTTGTGATGTGGCTTCTTACCCCCTGACAGCAGGAGCCATGGTCCATTCATCATCAGTCCCAAACAAACAACGTGTATTTTTAGCTTCGTTCAGGGAAGATAAAAAATAGTCTAAGCTAGCATGACATGACTTAGGTGGGGACACTTTTATGTTTTTTAATTTGTTTAGATAATTGGGTCACAGGAAAGCACTCCTGTGAGAACCGCTCTCATTCCCAGAGATCCAGAGAGGTGAAGGGGTGGGAGAGAGTTGAGATTATTGCTAAAATAAAACATCCTGTGCAGAAGAGCCATTGTCTACATAGCGGTAATCTTAAGGTAGTTTAGAAAGATGACAAAAAAGTTCAGCCTTAGCTCTGCCCTTTTTTGTCATGTGATTGTATCTTAAAATAAATATCTAAAGAGTCTGGCTTCATCTTAATGTATATATGTAAGTATAGTGTGCCCCAGACTCGTTATATCTAGAGTTCATGTAACAATTCCCCACCGTGCATCTGTGCACTGTCCAAATGGTCAACATTTCACCACTATTATTTAGATTTAATTTTTATTGTATTTATTTTTACTTTTTCCAAATTTCAACCTTTTATTTGGTTCTCACGGTTTGGTATAATCCCTTTTAATCTGTAATCTAATTACATGTACTGTGTTTCCGTGCACAGTTTGTGCTTTTTGAGCTAGGAGCTTTAGACTCTTGCAGCCAGGGAGAAATTAATAAAAAAACCTCACCAGACATTTTGTAATTATACATGATTTAATTAGGAATCAATTCACTTATTGAATAAAAAAAACCTTTTTCTATTGTTTTTTTGAACCTGGTGGTGGGAGCTCTCTGTGTGTGACAGCAACCTCAAATAATTAGTCTGTTACCAAGTAAAGGCTGTTCAACCTCCTCCACCCCAAACATCTGACTGTACGGATGTACGGAGAGGATGTACAGAGTGATTTCTGCCATGGCATGTTGCAAAAACAGCTTCTGAAAAACAATGTGGAGGCAAATGTGTTTGAGCAACATTCCCCAGCAGTCTGTCCAGAACAAGCACTTCTGCAGTGAGGTCCCTCTGCCCTGCTCCATACCCTGCAGTGTTACACGACCAGGGACATGACCCAGTTACCAACTCTGTTTGTGGCAGCACATGAGAATGTTTATGGATTTGTATTGTTCTCCTGCTTTGGGAAAATGCCATTTAAGAAATGCCACCTCCCACTTCCCCCGCCTTTTACGCATATAATGTGAGAGGTTTGAGTGAAATGCCCATCCAGATCCTGGACAGCCATCACATCTAACCAGGCAGCACATGGAGAGGCTCTCCCTGGTGTCAGAGCTCAGCTTCAGAGGGTTCCCCTCCTTCTACTACTTGTGTCATGGGCATGAGACAAACAGCTCCATTTGCTGTTTCACTCCCATCTGTTCAAGGTTATCCTTCCCAGCTTCTTTCGTCTTCGCCTCCTCCTCCACGTTCTGTTGCCACACATCTGGCTTTGAGCATGGACCCACTTCTTGGATCTGATCCCTGGCAGCTGTCTGCTGCCAGTGCTTTCCCACAGAGGATAGGGATGGGATCCAAGAGGCAAGGGGAAATGGAGGACAAGCTGGGAACATCCACAGCAGGTGAAGGTTAAGACAACCAAATATCTCTACAGGAATAATGTCCTTATTTCTTCTTTCCACTCAGCTCTGTGAGTGTCTGACTCTTAATCGTGTCTTTCCTATCCCCTTCTTTATTATTTCTGAAAATGTAGACTGCCTCCTCTGCCTCCTTTACACATCCTGCTCAAACTGTTAGGATTGAGACATTTCTTTCATTTGTCCAGTAGCAGATGCCAACAAGATGCAGCTTGAGAATTCAGTCCATGCAGCTCCTCCTCCATGCCTAAGCAGGATTCTTTCAGGGGTTATGTGGTGCAAACAGCAGTGAGTGAGGGCTGAAAAAGAGGGAACATGGAAACTGTATGTGTTATGTAGTAACAGCAGGTCGCCTTCAGTCCCCGGGGCTGTTAGAAGAAACCTCTCAATGTCGTTAAGGAACCTGGATTACCTTCAAAAGCATCTTATGCCAAAGATTTCTTTTTGTACTGGAGTAAGAGGGAAAGGCAAGAGAAGACAGATTTGACCAAAACCCACCTGAAAACTTGGGAGTCTTTCTGATGCCTTGCACAGCTTTGGATCCTTTTGTGGGCTTGGTCTCATGATGAATCCCAGAGCTAGAGACCTCTGAGTGGAGATAGATTACCATCTTATTTTCAGAAGCCTAAGAATGGGATATATGGATATGCTTATTTTGCAGATGCCAACAGCTAATATATTCATTGTGTTCAATGTACACAGTGCTCTGAAGCTGCTACTAAAAGAGAACAGACATTTTATCTGGCTTATTATCAGTCTACATGCACTGGAGAAAGATCCTAGGCTTTTAGTTCATCCCTGCTCTCTGTTTTATTTCAGCACATTGTCCTATTAATGATCAAGCACTATTTGAGCTGCATTTTATTGAGTTGCCTGAAGGCCCTCTGGCATCAGCGAAGTAAATATACTTGTGGTGATATTATTATTATTATTAGATTCGTACTAATAAAAGGTTAACAACCCAGCAGAAGGTCTTTAATCAGTCTATGCTGTGAAGTCAACCCCAAAACTTTTTACTGTTTTTTTTTCTCCTCCAGCCACATAGGGTCTTGTCCATGTGAGTGGAGAAAAAAAAAATCATCAGCTGAGTGATTAATTTACATGGCTTTGTTTCTTTGATGAATTTTACTCCTTTTCTCTGCTACATAATTGTTTTGGAATTTCCTTCCCCTTACTTAGAATTTCACAGAATGAACCTCTTACATCCAGTAATAAACCCTTCACTCCATCAGTAACTTGCAGCCACCCATTGAAGTAAGATCCCAGTTCTTGGTTAGTGCAAGCTGAAGGAGATGGTCTGTTGGATCAAAGTAAAACCAGGGACAGCCAGAAACCAACATCATGTTGAAAACACGTGTGGGCAGTGACAAAGGAAATTCCCCAGGGTAATTAATGAATCTACTCAATGCTTTGTTTGTCTGTAAAAACACAACAAATGCTTCCCTACTTCATCAGGGCATTATGAGGATAACTTCCAGTAAACTGTAAGAAGCCAAGCACTCCTAGGAGGGTGGTGACACATGAACTCCTTTGTAGAACAGCTCCATCCACTCCCTATTTCTCACCACCTCCTCTGTGCCTTGGTGGATTAAAATGTAACCATTTCCTTTGCAAATGAACCTCGAACGTGTAACTCTGCAATGGGGCCATAAAGAGAAACTTCAGCACCTACAGCATTTGTACAGTCATGTTCTCCCTTTCAGTCACTGCCAAACTGGGTCTGCAACTCTTGTTCTGGTACAGTCACAACACCTCCAGGGCTTGTGCATATTTGCCTCCTTTTTGGATCTATCACTCCACACCTTTGCTGTTGTTTTGCTCAAGACCCTCTATAGCAATAGCAAAGACTTCCACTTTTCCTAGCTATTCTTCTGCTCCGAGAAACACATTCTTGGCTGATCCTGCACTTCAGACACACTTGCAGACACACACAGCCTGCCTTTTATAAATCAAATCCTCTGGGTTTGTTTTCCTCTCATACTGTCTCATTTTTCTTTCTTTTTTTTTCTTTCATTTTTCAATTATTATGATTACTTTGTTTGCAAGTCTGTTTGCTGGGGAAACGGATTGTTTCCACTGCTCACTTAAGAAGAATTCATGTTAGTTCACACTGATTTTCAGTTTCCTACCTTGATTTTGTAACTTCTGTTAGAAATAATTAATTCTGTGATACTGAGCAGTTCAGTGCTCCCTAAAACTGTCTTGATCTTGAAACTAAGCTTGAATATCTCTCTGCAACTTATTGCTGTTTTAAACCTGATGGTTGTGCTGACATTTTTCTCAGCTCTGTAGGTTGTCTTTTTTCCTGGCAATCCCAAGGCACAGTGGTGGCAGAGCTGTTTTCCAGGTATTTCCCCTGGTTACCTATGGACTCTCTTCATCCTCCTATCCCAGCCCTGAAATTACTCCCCAGTGGCCTCTTGGTAAATTCAGGTAGGGAGTGGTGTGTTGATGATTCACACTTCTGTCTCCTATCAGGGTTCAGTGGATGCTCTACAAGGAGGCCTGAAACCTCTGCAGTGTGAATGTGACTGGTTCAAGACTTTAATTTAGGCATTAAAGTGCTGCTGCAGGATTTTGCTGCAAAACACAATGTACTGTAGATGATGGTGTGCTTGCAATGGTGTGAATGCAGCATAGAGTAGAACTTCAGGTGAACCATATCCCTCAGATCTGAGGAGCCTGTGTAACAGGCCTCTTGAAGGACATTTTCAAGGGCATAGTGATTGTGTTTATACTCAGGTGTAGGAGAGATCCTGAGGTCAAATATGCAGTTTGTCCACATTACTTGTCTGCGGGAAGACCTTGGAGCTAATCTTGGTGCAATCTAGCTGATACTCCCAGTACAGCAGTGTGAACACCCTCAGCTTATCCCCTACAGAAATCTGGAGGTGCAGCCAAATTATCTGGCAAGAAACTAGGCAGTAATAACAGTCACTCCTAAAGACAGCCAGTCACTGCTGCTGCAGGACCTGGGGGAATTGCATTCTTATATGCAGCTGATCTAATTCCTGCCCCAGAACTGAACAGCACAAAGTCATTTCTCTCCCTAGGTCAGACCATGCTGACTTCCATGCACCCTGACAGGCCATGAGCCCTGCAAAGCTGCATTAGCATCCACAAATACAGCCACAGAATTAGAGCAGGCATGCAGGAGCTGGAACAGACGAATGGATCTTAAGTTTGGTCTCTTCAGAAAGAACTCCAGAAAGTATGGCTCCTGGGAAAGGGCATAAGGAATATAATCTGAGTGCTGAAGGGGATAACTGGGTGATTATTAAATTTCCAGTCAATTTGCTGTCTATCTGTGTGAAAAAAAATAAAAGTTTAACAGTAAAAGGAACTGGCAAGACTGTTGATTTCCCCTTTCCTTTCCTTTCCTTTCCTTTCCTTTCCTTTCCTTTCCTTTCCTTTCCTTTCCTTTCCTTTCCTTTCCTTTCCTTTCCTTTCCTTTCCTTTCCTTTCCTTTCCTTTCCTTTCCTTTCCTTTCCTTTCCTTTCCTTTCCTTTCCTTTCCTTTCCTTTCCTTTCCTTTCCTTTCCTTTCCTTTCCTTTCCTTTCCTTTCCTTTCCTTTCCTTTCCTTTCCTTTCCTTTCCTTTCCTTTCCTTTCCTTTCCTTTCCTTTCCTTTCCTCATCCTTAAAGGAGCAGAAAAGAAGCTCACCTTATTTTTTAATGGGTATTTGAGAAAAGGTGAACAATTAATATGATGTTGAAGAAGAAAAAAAAGTCTCCAATTCACTCTCCCCACATCAGCCTCTGTCTTTCCATCTTCATATTTTTTGGCCTAGGATTTTCTGAGATGTCCTTTCATAGCCTGTCCCCTATTCTTTTAGAAAGCCAGAGATATTCTAGAATTGTTGCTTTAAATTATTTTTTTTTCAAATTACATTTTTAAGATATTTTATTTCTATTTCTTAAGAATATTTAGGTATTCTATAGCCAGGAAAAAAAAAATCTTCTAATTGTTATATTCCATCTCATAGACTAGAAAACTCACTCAGTAATTCCCACTTTTATACTTGCAATTTTGTGGTTGAACCAGCATGCAAATTTTAAGACAACTCCCTGCCTTGATTTCGCCAAGTGTTTAGTGAATCTCTTGCAGTGGTTAATTATCTTCATGCTAAAAGTCAGATTTGCAGCTAATTTTCAAGTTTACCTTCTGACTTCACCTTGCAAGCACTGGATCTCCTGCCTTTGCTGACTTGCTTAGAAAAGTCTCCCCCACAAACACATTCTCCCACTGTGTGTTTTAAGGTGGCTGTAGGATCTGGAGTGCATTAGGCATATTCCAAAGATACCAGACAGGGCTGGTTCTTGCAACCCAGATGAGAGGGGAAAGAAAATGAATTAAAATGGAAATGTACAAAAAAAAGTGATGCAAATTAATCTTTCACTTTACTGCAGATCTTCTCCTAGCTGTGCTCTGCCTTTCCAGGCAGGACATAAGATGAAGGAGAGAACATTCAGAATCAAATTCTGAGCACAAACCTCATGATCACTTTGCCTCATCTCCAGTAAGTGAGGGGTTAAATTCAGTTCTGTGTCTCTGCTACCCATTAAAGTCAATCTGTCTACCCAATTTAGAAACTGAATTTATTCCCTAGAGCTGAGGTAACTTGGAAGACTGAATCAGGTCTCAAGGTAAGCCTGGAGTGCCTAAATGCTTTGTAAAATAGGAGTAGAACTTTGAATAAAGTGTTGGCAAAATACTGCCTCTTGGCCATTGCTGCCTCCCTCTGCAGCTGTGGCTTGATGTGACAAAGGGAAGTAGGAGTATTCAAGTGGAGGTTGAAATGTTATGACCTTGTCTGTTTATCCTGCACCAGAATATTGTCACAGACTGAGCAGCACCTTTCTTTCCACATGTGAAATCCTTCTTACACTTTGGCTTGTCTGCCATTGCTCCATCCCAACTAAAATCAGCAATGTCCTCCTTTTTGGATTGGAAGGCCAGCAGGAGTCTCTTGGAGAAAATAAAAGACATGTATAGTTAAGTGTCTGAAAAAGACCCAGGATAATCAGTTCACCTAAAATGTGTATGTCCTTTCTTCCCCAAACCCTCTTCTTTTATCTGGCATTAGTAAATCGGTAGCTGGGCTGTCAGACATGGAAAGAAATGGCAGCTGAATGTACACTGATGGCATTGGGTCCAGTTTGCTGGGAACAATTGGCAAAACCCAGGAGAAGATGAACAAAGGAATATTATAGATGAGGCAAGACATGCCTTGGCAAAGCTGCAATGGGACTGAACAGTGCTGAGAGTGTCCATGGATATGACAGCTTCAGGCAGGGAGACAAGAAAGCGGTCACTGCACACTGGAAGGCAGTCTGCTTTCATCATTCCCAGTGCCAGGTGCTATCCTTTCTGTACAGAGGCACAGCTCCACATCCAACAGAGAGTGCAGCTCAGAGAAAGCTCAGAGCAGTGACTTTCCTCCTGCCTCCCCAGTCTCTCCTGGATCAGGGCCACTACCTTGTTGTGGTGGTGGGTCTGGATTTGTTTTGACTCCAGCCTGCTGTTGCTAGCGTGCCTGGAGACTTACTGACCGTTTCCTATTGAACTCAAAGTTTCCCAATTAAGCTGGAGAGCAGGTAAACAGGAGGAAGAAATCTTTAACAGAGAGCCTTGTCAAAGCCGTGCTGGATCATCCAGTGAGCACTGGAGAACTTGGCAGGAGAAGAGTCACAGAGCTGGATCAGGACTATTCATTTTTTGCTAACTGCTCCTGACATTTCTCTTCTCACACAGCATTCAAAGGTTTTGCCAGAGGTTCCTCTACGCAGGTTCATGTCTCACTCTTTGACTGTTCATTGACACAAGCCTTGAAAAGGAAAAAAAATTAACGTAATTGCTCTAGGGTGGAGGGGGAGAGAAAAGATAATAACATTAAAAACATAACTGCAACCCACAGGATCTACAGGAGATGTAGGGAATAGGGAAGGGTGTGCTTGAGCAAATGCTAGGATGTCATTTGGCCAGACATTTATACCTCCAAGGTCACCCAAGAGTTTTGACTGAATAATAAAATTTTTTGTATCTTGTCCTGAAACCTGTGAGGACTGGGAAACAGCAGGGGTGGAGGAGTAATAGAGGGAGGGAGAAGGGGGGTTGTGGGAAAGCAACTCAGCCTTTACTGCTCCTAAACCCTGTGGAGCCTGATCACACAAATATTTGCAGATCCTGGCAGTAGTCTGTGTAACAGAGTATGTGACCATTTTAAGACTGATCCCTCATTTATTTTTCTTTAATTGCTGGATGTTGTAGCCTGTTGTCCCAGCTCCTGCAGCAGCGAGAAATAAGAAGCTGGAATCATGAGTGTTGTACTCGATGATGTTGCTGCTGACTTCTCAGCTTGGAAGAGAAGATGGTCTAGGGAAGGAGAAGGAATTGTAAGGGGAAAACTTCCCACTAAGGACATTGCTCTTTCCCAGTGAGATTATGAGAAATTGTTCAGTAAGGGACTGGAATTCTGATACTGGTGTCTTAAAGAGAAAGAACTAAGTCTACATTCTTCCAAAATATTCTTTCCCCTAAAAATTAGAACACTCTCCAAAAAATACTTTCTAACACTGTATGTGAGGAGAAAGTGGTATCAGGGCACACTTGTGTGCTGCCACCACCTCTCTGCCTCATAAAGATAGGCAGCAATTCCTAAGACATAAATTAGAGTAATTCATCTGCCCTTTGACATGATAAATACCCCAGATTCAGAGGTTTTTTTTAACTCTCTGGTTGTACAGTATCTCCTGCAAAGTGTCATATCCACTTTGCTTCTCTAATCAAGGAGGAAAAAGCCGTTTGATTAAACTTGGTCTGCTGAATCCAAGTTGAAAACTCAAATGAATCACGCTAACTGATAGCAACAAAGCAAAAGCCTACAGGGAGCGCAGAGGTTAAACCCAGGCTGCAGCATTGAGTAGAACTGCAGTGGCTTTATCGTTTCTGCAGATCTGTCCCATGTCAGCTGCCTAGTGTAACACTCCAGCTCACACTTCCCACCAAAGAAATATGTGGTCTACTGTTCAGCGGCCCTGTAGTACAAACTGCAACAAGGACATGTGGTGCCACAGAAAGCTTGGGTAATAAATTGCTAGCTCTACTATGTGCCTTTAGTGTTGTACAATGGCTTTTAGTGCAGAAAAGAGTATTTGTGTTTCCAAGGAAAAAGAGGAAGAGACAGATAAGGGGCTTGGGATGTCAAAGATCCTTGTTGTAAATGAAAGCAATTCAGTAAATGAAAGCAAACAGTAAACAGTTTACTTTTGTGGAAAAGAGGGCAGAAATGAATGAGGGCTTTTTCCTCTTAATGGAATGGATGCTTTCTCTATAAATACAGTCTCTAAAATATATTACTATTTACAAATTTATCTTTTGATATATTTAATTTACATTTCTTTCTGAGATCACATGAATCATGCAATCAAGAGCAGGAACTACCATCGAGAAGTTCCCCAAAAGATAATGCCTTTGTTTTTATGACTACTGCATTATAAACAGATACATCACATCAGCAAAAGGAGTTATACTGAGGTTTGTGTCAGTAGATTCTGAAGATTAACACAGGCCAGCTGCTGCCTGCGAGATCTGCAGCTGTCCACGTGTAAGACACTGTCTGAGGTGTAATATCTCAACTGAGACTGAAATCTGAACCTATGGACTTGAATCAAGCTCCAGTGGAAGGCTTTGTAGGTGTGATCCAAATCTGTTCTAGTCTGTAGAAAGTTTCCAAAGCTGAATGGAGTCAGCAGAATTGTTTGTGTAGGTCCAGGGTGTAATGACAGTGAAGAATTTTGCTCAAGTGTAAACTCTTAATGTTGCCTCAGCTACTAAGAGCTAGTGCAGGCTCCCAGATTAGGCCTAATAAACTTGAACCACACTCTAACGCCTTCAGATTGCCCCATTTTTCCTGGGAAATGGATACAGACCTGGGCAGTGTCTTCAATTCTTTGTGGCTCCTTGGAAAATGGCCATAATCCCACCTTGACTCCAAAGAGAAGCTTTCTGAACTGAAAATAAATTGTGCATCACTCTAGTGGTCATTCCTCGAGTTGGAGATATGGAGGCACTGGTCATCTTTCTGTTATATTAGTGTAAACTGTAGCTGCTCAGCTGCTGTCTGAGTGAAAATCAGCTGGCTACTCACTGCAGCCAGGTGTCAGTACAAAACTTGAGGTACACGGGCCCAAAATGAGTTCCAGAGGCTGGGGACCCAGCTGTAGCAGTAATCAGCAGCTGCACAGTACCGGCTAACTGAGGGATTGAATAAGAGTGAGGATAAATATTGCCTGCTGCTCCTACTCAAACTGGTCATCAGAAGCAACAATTACTCAGAGGAACATAAGGATCTCCCCACAGATTTCAAATAAGCTTGTGGTTTGATCTTTTTACATGCAAACACCACCAACTATGGGAAACCTTCCGGAAATAATAACAGCTTCAAGAGAAATTCTATTCCGTGGTGTGTAGGACCAGCTTTTCTGCTGGTCTTCCACAGCAAACAGGGATATAAAATGGCATATTCAAATCAGAAGGCAGTGGGTAATTTTAAAAAGCTGGATAGTAACATGAGTAACACAGTTCCAAGTCTGAGTTAGCATCAACAGCCACTTCCTTAGAAGGTGGGTGTCCTCATTGAAGAGTCTAAAGAAGCCTGAATCTTCAGAAGTAATCATAGCTTTAATACTTACATTACAAATACTTTGCAAGGAACCACCTTCATTGGGTGCTGCTGGGTAATTATTTGCTCTTAATGATTTTTCCTGTGAAAGAAAATAGAAGGAGTGAGGAATTCCTTTCCTTTATGCTCTTCATCAGCCTGTCAGCTTTGGACTTCTACTGACTCCTTGTCCTGCTGGACAAACTGAGACTCATTTAAACTGTCCAGTTCAATAACATCAGAATTAGATGGTGGGCTTGGAAGAGAAGCTGCCATTTCCTGGACCCTTAAAAAGACCAGGCAGCATCTGAAGATGTCCTCTAAAAGCTCTTACAAAATAATACTTCTGTTAGTTTGAACTCCAGGCAACTACAGAGTACTCCCCTAGCTTTCTCTCTCTGCTTCATTCTGGAGTCTGGTTCATCTACCACATGCAGTTTTTGCACAGCCTGAACTTGCTTGCTAGAGGTCAAACACTGATGCTTTTATTTCTGCCTCACCCCTCCCGACTGAAGAAAGAATAAATATTTGCTTAAAATTAAGCCCATTTTGGTCTGGAACTTCAGCAACAAAACAGTTTGGACACTCTGCAAAAGAGGAAAGCATCCAGCATGCTTTGCCTTCCCCCTCCCCATCACCGTGGGATTCCAAAAAGACTCAAAGTATTTTGCACAATATTTGAAAATAAATATTGCTCATCTTTGAGCTGATAGTTTGGAGCCCAGACGGGCTCAGGATTTATAATGGAAAGAGTGATGCAAGCATAACACTATGTGATCCATGTGTTGCTACCATCCAACAACCAGCTCCTGTCCAGTCTCCTTCTTGCATGAATGGTCTTTTTCTTCTAAAATATCCCAAGGTTCCAAGACACTGTTCTGATTAACTCCTTTCTGAAGAGTTTGGACCCCAACTGTGGTCAGTTATTCTGCCTGGAATAGTAACAGATAATATTTTATTATCATTTTTCTTTAGATTCCCTCTTCTCAGAAAGAACTTGCCTTTTTTCCTAGTGCAAATACATTTCTTGAGATCTAGCTAAGACTGGGAAAAGGATCCAGGGAGACAAATTATGGTGTACCGTTATTAATTTGGAGGTGGAGGAAGACAGAGAAAAGTCATCCATCACTCCCAGCCCTTTCTAAAGAGAGCCATCATGGCTTGCCCACAGGCCTAATAATCTTCATCACTTTGAAAGGAAAACATCCCACAAGGAAAAGTCAGGGAAGCTGGAGCTATTGAACAAGCTGATCTATAAAGATAATTCGTTCCATGTTTCTTCAGTCCTGACTTGCTCAATGGTTTGACTCATGAGAGTAGGATAATGCCAAGGTGTTATGGAATGGAAGTGCAGCTCCCTGCAGATAGGGACTTGGCTGGAGCCTGAGCAATTACCTAAGAGGTGCATCCTGCAACTAAACACAAAGCTTCCCACGGAATCCTGCTCCAATGATCAGATCCATCTGAGGCTCTCCCTGCCCCTGGCCTGTGGCCTCACAAAAGACCATGTGAGTACACGTGAGCCACGTGAGGAGAGAGAGAACAGGGTAAGAACTGCTCCAGTGCAAGCCTCTCCTTGCTTCCCTCTCTACTCTACACCATCCCACCTTGAGCTGAACCAGTGGTTTTCCCACAACAAAGCTGACTGTGAAGACTGGGGAGAATAAAGGGAAGAAGGGGAAAGACAAGCCCAGTTCCAGGGAGCAGGTGGAGCCTGGTGACGTGACCTGTCGATTTATGTATGTATGTCTGCCTGTCTGTCTGTATGTATGTATGTATGTATGTATTACCCTTTAAAAATAGCTATGAGCAGATGTTCAGCCAGCAAGTGGCTGTGCTGGTTGAAGCCATTACAGCTTGCAGATGCTTGGCACAGCCGTCCAGCCAAAGATTACCTCTCCTGGAGCTCTGCTGGCAGTCAGCTCTGCTGCAAGCAAAAGTCATCTGGATTAGCTCATACCACCTGGATCAGCTGCTTGAGCAGTGCTGGCTGACTCTGCACCCGGGCAGATTAGGGACTGCTCACATCATCCTTTTGGTTGGTAGCAACCAGGGGCCCAACATGGTCCAGGTCACACAACGAGGTCTGGAGGAGGGTGTCTTGGCTTGATCTGAACCCCATGTGTGTTTGGAAAAGCATGTCCATTTTTCGTGTGCTCAAAAGAAGTGTGTGATAAAAAGCTAGAACAGGTGGCCAGGAGATTTTGTTCAGCCAATCAACTTTCTGACGATTTCACAGCTCCTCTAACATTATTTCTTCTCTCTTCTTTTTTAGTCTGGCTGGTAATTCTTGTGTTCTGTTGTTTTACTTGTGCAGCTTCTAACACAATGGAAGACCACCTGTATATCTATTCCTGACTAAAACTGACCCGCTAAAAGAAAGGTGAGCAGGCACTTTTGCAGGGAGGTCATTTGGAGTTAATCTTTATCTTGTGCATGTAGAACATGTCACATCTGGACCAAACCTTATTCAGCACCTTTAACAGCTTTCATGGTATGCCAGAGAAGAGCAGCTTGGTCATACTCCCCCTTTCCTTTTCTGTGTCTTACACATCCAGTGCTGCATTCACACACACGTAAAGAAACAGCAGAGCAGTGATGTGAACATATGCTGTGCTGGCACGTGTATGGTAAGATACACAGATGTGGGGAAACATATGATGATTTAAACAAACATTGCAAAGTGCCAGAGAACAGGGAGAACCCCCCCAAAAAATTAAACAGACAAGTTAGGAAAACTGCAAGTTGGGAGGTGTCTCGTGTTTTCTCTCCCTTTTTGTTTTTTGGCCTTTTGATCCTCCAGCAAAGTTGGCATCATTTACCCTCTGGCTGGACTCAGATAACAACAATACAACTGATTCCCAGCCTCAGCAGTACCATTTCTGCTTTCTTAAAACCTGGAATCCAAATTTAATTAGCACAAAAATTAAAATGAAAATAAACCTGGAGACAATTGAACTCTGGGTCACAAAAGCAGAAGGCTGATTGACAGCTGAGGAGGATGAGGAGTTAAATGATGCAATTAACTTCCTGCTGATTCCTCCATTCACCTACAAGGAGCTGATTTACAAGTATGATATCAGTATAGATGCTCAGGCCAAAGCAAAATATAAACTTGCAGACACATAGGAGAGAGATCCTCATGAATTCCCTGGGAGACAGCTTGGGAGCTGTAGCCAAGCCTCACAAAGAAGTGAGCTCCTGACATGCATCCAAGAGTTTCAAGTACATTGACTTGCCCAGTGCTGTATTTGCAAGCTGGAGCTCTTCTGTGAGATATCAGTTGCTACCTCAAAGCCTTGAGAAAACCCCAAGTGACTCAAACTGTCCTTGAAGATGAATATATGTGTAGAATAATTGCTCCACTTTGACACATGAAACAGCATTTTGTCAAGGCATGTGACAGAGGAAGGATTGGGATGCTAAGAAAAGAAGAAATGGATTTTAACAGATCCCATGAGCCAGCACATGTTGGCTCACTTACATGGCTTCTCTCCCTGTGGAGGACTCTACATAGTCACACTTCTGCTTGACCCACAGCCTGAAGGGACAGGAAATACCATTGTGTCAGATACAGACAGGTGGACTTTCTTGCCATGAGCATTGTCCACTGGCTCACAGATGCTCCCCTGCTGTCACAGCTGCATGAAGCATGAGGCTGCCTGGGGCACCCTTGTGTGTACACAGGATCCCTCCTGCTCAGTGTGTCTTCCACACACAGGATACTCCACCAGAAAGAAAACAACTGCACAGATATTCTGCTGCAAGTTTGTGATCTCAGATAATCCTTGCTCCTGAAAGCTCTTCCATTGCTGGAAATCTAACAAATAAATAGAAATCCAGGATTACTATGAAACCACCTTCTAAAGGACATCAAGTTATTATTCCCATCTTCATAGGAAATCTTTCCATTCAACCTTGAAAAGAGACAAGGACTGGGATTAGCAGTCCAGTGAAGAGGAAGAAACAAAGCAATTGGCAGCAGAGCACCTGTCCCCAGTGCATTTCCCAGGGACCTGCATCCATTGCACTGTTTAAGCATGAGCCCCTTGGAGGAAAAAAGGTGTCCAGGCTGTGGACACATATTGTCAATTTGAACCACCCAGCAGCAGAGCTGCTTGAGTAAAAGTTCTCCAACTTCTTTGCAATTTGATTGAAACAAAATTGCAAAGACCACATTGTTTAATTAGTTTCTAATCCAGCTCCTTGTGGCTCAGATGCGTAAAGGGAACAGGCAATGGGAGAAGCTGTTAGCAGAAGAGGTGTGACAAGTATAAGTGGAAGTGATTTCTCCCATCAGCACAGTTGCTGGCAAAGGAGACATCTGTCTGTACCATTAATCTCTGTTGGGATTGTCATTGGGATGCTGTGGGGAGGAAGCAGTGCACTCTGAAAACCAGCAGATTACCTAGTGTGGCTTCTCGTGTAGTACTTTACAAGGCATAGTTTTTAGCCTGACATTCTCTCATGGAGCGTATTTACCTCTCCTTCAGAAGAAGAGAACACAAAAGGATTGGGGGACTTAGGGTTGAATTGGGGATAAGTTTTCAAGATACTCTTAACTTCATGGAGTCTCAGATTTTGGCCCTGGAGGGCCATCTGCCCTCCAGGAACTGGATTTAAAGTGGATTTCAGCACATAAAAAACACTGCCCCCTGCCCCCTGCCCCCTGCCTCAACCCTCCTGGTGACAGCCGCAGGAGAGAGGATCCTGTCTGTGCCATGGCACGTAGCATTGACGTGGCTGTCCCGGCCCAGCCTGCCAGCTCAGAAGGAGAAGGGAGTTTGTGGTGAAGATGGGCATCTGCTGACTCTCTGCACGAGTGCTGGAGCCTGGCCCTGGGGGATCTGCCAATGTCTTCCTCCGTAGTTGCTCTTCTGAGAATGAAACGAAGCTGTTGGAGCTATCAGCCTAGTTCCTTTCATGAGCAATAAATTCACAGTGAAAGCAACAGAAACAAAGCTGTCCCAAATCTGTTCTAGTTTTCAATCTAAAAGAAGAGAGAAAAACAAAGAGGAGGGTTAGCTTAAGGATTTCTTCTGGACCCTCTCTGCAATGGTTGGAAAATGCTGAAATCATGCTTCCTAGAGATGCAGAGCTTGGAGTCCACAAAAAGGCTGCAGACCCCAAAGAATAACAAATTATACAATCAAACGAGCTGTTAATGGCAGTCATTCACGTTTCTTTTAGCTGGAAGTTCCTCACAGTACAGGACCTTCAGGAGTTTGCCTCAAATCACCCTCCTTGTCTCTATATGGGAGAGGAGACTGAAGTACTGAACGCATGCTGGAACTGCACACAGCTGGGTTGTGGGGTTTTCTTTTACAAATAGTAAATTGATTGCTCCAGATCTGGAGCAGAGCAGAGGTTTCTTGAAGTCTGGATCACGACACAACTCTCAGCTTCTCCCCCCATCTGATGTGAGTGCAGAAGCCCAGCTGCAATCATGCAGTGCTGTGCCCCAGCCACTTCTGTTCCGAAGGAACAATGGGGTTTTACACTGTCAGGCACACGAATCCAGCCAATCCAGCTACTTTGAGACCAGGCAGTCTGTCCCCCTGGTATTGCCTGTTGCTCTGTGAACTTACTGCCTTAATTAGGACTTGTTCAGAGATCTCTGGCTTGCCTTGCGTTGCTGGGTGGAGACATGCCGTGAGCAAGGGCTTTTTTTGGGTTTGAGTTTTTCCCCTCTTTCGTTCCAGCAAAATTACAACAATGCCTGTTTCATGTTGTTCCATGGGGCTTCCCTTTGTAAAGAAAACTCATCAGCTTTGCTAATATAATCACTCAGTGATGCCATGTCAAAATGTGATTAAATGAAAAACCACAGTCTTTTCAACACATCTCTCTGTGCAAACAGATGTTTAGAAAGAATGCAATATGTTGCAGGGAAAAAAAAGTCAGCCAGCAATAATGTCTAAGCAGCTGGGGCCTGAAGTGTCATGCTATGGGTATGGCCACTGCAGCCGATGGGAATAAATGGAGATAAAATTTCTTCCTGAAAATTCCAAGTTGTCAGCATCATTAACTCTCAGATCCTGACCAATTTCCATCTCATGGTCACCTCCCCACCCCTCCTACAGTAGTGACGTCCCTTTCAGTTTGTGGGTTATTTTATGGGTGTTCCAACCAAGACACTGACTGTTAAAAATGTCCAAGAGAAGCTTGTCAGAGGTGAACTATTTTATTGCAGTCACAATTCATGATCCTCTTAGGAGAAATCCACAGAATCTGGAATCACGAACCTGTAGTTGCTGTAGAGGCACCAGGCTTCAGAGCTTCTGTGGACCCTCAGTGTTGGTGGCAAAAGGCAAAAAATAGCCGCCATGAGCCACTCCATAGGAAGGACTGGAGTATTTCATACAGGAATTTAGTCTTTTGGGTATAAAGGATTCAAGACAAAGACCAACAAAAAAAAAAAAAAAAGAAGGAGGAAATTAACTAAAATTCAGTCCATGTAATGCAGCTACTTCTGTGGCCTGGATGTCAGAAGTATATGAACATTTCAGAATGTTTGTAAGATATTTCTCTTCTTAGTACTCATTGCTGTTAATTGTCCATTTTACAGAGAATAGTTAAAGTACAGCTTTCATATTTCGGTGTTTCTTCCTACCCTAATTTTAGAAATCTACAAGGGACATATGAAGTCCAAATAACAGAGGTAACCAAGATACTAGGTATCCAAACTTTTTTGCAAGGACTGGAGAGAAGTCAATATTAGAAGGTGATTCCCTTGTCTAGCCATAGGTGTTTAACCTTTTCCCTGGGCATTCCCTCATTGGCCCTGTCACAATTTTTACATCTTCTTGTTAATGCATCTTCCTGTTCAAGGAGCTGATATTTGCTAAATGAGATGTGGGACTCCTCTGCTATAGCACTTGCTGCTCCTAGTATAAAAACAAATGGATACTGGGCTAAGGACATAAGTATCCTTTGGGATGCCTGACATTCTAGACATATAAAATAATGGTGAGGATGATTGAACCAGAGGAAGTTCTAGAAAAGAAAATTACAACAAAAGGGTGTTTTCTTATTCCCAGCTGAGCTCCCACAGGGTCAAAGTATCACACCCATAAATCCCTGGTGAGTTCACTTGTCTCTACATTAGTGTAGAAAAAAGATAAGGTGGTGCCAATATTTCCATTATGCTGCTTCATTTGCAGTTTTGAAAGTCAGCCATAAATAAAAGCGTCCTGGAAGACATTTTGGCAGATGGCATCCTGACTTGTGAGTGACTCCAGTTGATTTTGATTTCCATTTATATTTTCTGACATTTTTTTTTCTTAAAAAGAAAACAAGAAAATTGCTTCAGATAAACACAAGACCCAAAGCACTATGACACAAAGGCATTACTATGGGCTACAAGACCTCTTAGCAGGAGAGAAAAATAATGATGTGCAAATATCTGAAGATCATCCAAGAAGAAAGATCAGTCATTCAGGGAGGTCCAGGGTGGAGGGGGGCTAACGCAAGACATAGAGAATTAAGAGCAGTGGGTTAAGGCTTAGCAAAGGAAAAATTAGCTTGAGGAAAACTTTCCTAAAAGTGGACTAGTCTCCCAAGGCAGGAGATTGAAACCTGATTGTTTGAGTCACGCAGCCCCGGACTGGCCCTGTGACTGAGGGACTGTTGTGGTGAGCTGTTCTACATGGGCAGGGAGAAGCCTTCGTACCTTGGAGATTTCTGTTCCCCACTTGGATGACTCACTGCAAAGTGCAGGATGAATTTTAAGCTGATGGGTTAAACTGAGCAATGCTGGCCAGGATACATGTCTCTGCTAGGAGGGGAAGACTTCATTGCTTAGATAGTGCTAAAGTTTCACCTGCTCCAAAAGCATACCAGAAATCATCAGTTAAGCCATCTTCTCCTGTCAGCACAAAAGAAGCACAGAAAACATTATCTCCCTTCCTACAATCCTGGCAGCTGATGAATGTTTATGGTGTAGAAGAGATTGTTTGTTTGAAGACATGAAATTTATAGGAATGGAGGAGAGGAAGATGGTTCAGTGCCTGGGAAGACTGGGGGTGCAACTTTGAACAGTCCCATACAGCACTGTAAGCATTTCAAAAAGCTTCTCCCTTCAGGAAACTGAGTCACACCTACAGCTCTCCCTTTCTCTCTCCTTGTAGTTGACATTTGTGTTGTTCTAGAGAGGAATCTTCTCACCTCAGGTGAATCCTATCTACCCTTAAGTTGGTAGCTCACAGAACTACCCTTGTCTATTTGATCCAGGCTGATTCTACCCCTGGCCTGAGACATTTTCCTGGTGCAAAGCAGAGTCTCCTTTTCTTTGAAGGCTCTGCTATATCTCAGCCAGTATGAAAATGGATCCCAGTATAGGACCCTCACTTTCACCTTTCCTTTACATTAATAGCTTTTTGGAAGGCATCTCTCCAGCTTCTGCCTTCCTTCTCTGCTGCTGGTAACCAATGGAAACAATTGCTCATGCATGCACTGAGTGGACGCTCTTATTAATTCCAGCACTAAACACAGAAATTGCACATTCTTTAGGAAAATGGAACTGATTCCAATCACACATCTCAGTTACCCTTCCTTACCAGAATGGCACTTTGGGGTCTGGACGAGATCAGTGTCCACTTACATTGGAACATGCTCTGCTTTACACCAGAGCTTAGGACCCTGGTAAGGCACTAAACACCTTGTTAGACCAGTGGGCATCTCCAGGGAACCTGCCACAGGTAGGGAAGGCAGAGGAGTCAGGGCAGAGCTGTTGTAGGGCAGGCTGGAAGGCTGGGCTCTCAAACACCCTATCCTTGAACAGAAACCAAAGTGGAAATTTGGGGTATTCCACATGCAGGACTGAGTTCAAGGGTGACATGGCTCAGAGAGGTTTATCCAGACCTTCTCTGAAATCTGACACAAACTTGGCCTGTTTGTTTCCATGAGGAGAGCATCTGCACGCCTTTTTGCAAATCTCCCAGCAACAATGATATAAATAAAACCCTAGACTACAGAGCTGTCCCAAAAACTTGTCCTGCCCTTTCTTACAAAGGGGGCTTATTCCATGAAAGTCTACAATCTACACTAATTTTTTTTTGTCTATTTTTTTCTTTTTTTTTTTTTTTTTTTATTCTTGTAAAGAATCAGGAAAAGCTCTACCAAGGTAATGATTAATGCAAGGGATCACATCTTCACATATTGAATAAATAAATCCAAGCTAATATAAATAGAAAAAAACTCTTGGAATTTGTCAGTCCATGGTCTTATTATCTTGAGCTCCAAAGCCAAAGTTGCAGACTATGGTTTACAGATGCTTTTCCCCTCTTTTGCTCTCTGCCTCCTCTTCTTTTTTCTTTTTTTGTTTGCATTTTTATTTCCCTACTCACCCCCAGCCACCCCCCAAAGGCAGCTCAAAGGAGGTTGTAGCTCCCTTGCTAGGAATTGCTCCTCTGACACAAACTTTGTTTCCCTTTTCAAATGAGTTTGGCAAATGTTAGTGAAAAGGTTGCTAGTAAATATTCTTTGAAAACATTTATAGGTTTCTGAGGGTGCATGAAAACTCTTCAGGCTGTAGTTCACAGAACTTTTACCCCAACAGAGACCTGGGAAATTCTTCACTGCTTTTTGTCCCAACTACTCCTCTGTTCACGTGATGTTTGAAAAGTCCTACACACAAAAAGAGAAAGGAAAAAGGAGTGCAAAAATAATTTAAAAGGGACACATGTTTTTGTCCCTTTTTTTAATCTGGTGTTCTGAGCTTAGAGGAAATAACAACCAGTCTTCCTAGTTATTTAGGTACTTAGCTCTTAGGGTCAAGGAGATGAGAGATTTTTTTTGGGATCCTTGATGAATGGTTTCAAGGAGACCTTTCTATATAGTATCCTTTGTTTTGTTTTGTTTTGTTTTGTTTTAATTTTTATTATTTGTAGCCTCAAATCACACCCTTAATTTGTTTGAAGTATCTTTTCTCTAATTTTCAAATGGCACCAATTTTACTTCTGTGAATTTGGGACTACTCAGAGTCTTCACTGAGATCTTAAATCTGAAGATAAGTGGGGGTAGTTTTCAGAACATGGCTGTTCTCTGGGTCAGACCTTCAGATTTGGATCAGTGCTGTAGAAGCAGAAGTCTCTGTGGAGCCATCAGTACTGAAAAAATTAATTTTAATCTCCCAGCTCTGTAGTCTTTCTCATTTACTCCATGGGCACTAGGAAGGGAGAAGCTGGTGAACTTGTCCCTGCTTTAGGAATTCATGAGGTTGAATTTGTGTGGCAAAATCTGTGTTTTTCCATTATCAGAAAATTTTCCTCTAGATAACATTAATTCTCCATAATTACTCATTAAAAACATAAAAATAATTCCCACAAACAACTATTATTCAGCAAAGAAATGTTAACTAAAAGCTCTTCTGTATCTGATGTTTTCATTGCATTCCTCTCCATTCTTTGCTCCTTTGTGAGGTGCACTTTGCTAAGAAAGACCTTTGGTTGTCAGTCCCTCCAGGATCTCACACGAAATGAGCATGATAGGTGTCATCTCCCTCCTCAGCTCCCTCCGTTCTGGGCCAATGGTCAGGGTCACAGAAAACTCCCAGGGCACTTGGCAATCTCCCGCTGGCCATCTCATCTGGGAGGACTTGAGAACCACTGGCCAAAGCTGCAAAAAAATTTGAGCCCACTTCAAGGTCTGAAGGGGAAGAAAAAAAAAAACCAACAAAAAACCAAAAACCCCCAAACCCTGTGTTAATTCCCAATGTTTCTGCTGACTCAGCATCCAGACAACTGGAAATTTCTCCTTGACTTGGAGAGATGTGTCCAAACAGAAAGCCTGGACCTGGCCACATTTCTGTGTTTAAAAAAGTTTGTAACCAGACCTCCACTTTACTGTTGGCCTGAAGCCAGTACTCACAAAGTGGAATGAAACCTCTCTTTGATTATTTAATACAGCCCAGAAACTAGAGCAAAGCTGATCACAGCCATGGATTTGGATGGGAATATTAGGGGACAAAGAGTACACCCCACACTGGGCAATAATGCCAAGGGGCAACAAATAACACTGTAGGGTCATAATTATCCACATTCCTAAGGTTCTTTTTCAGCCAGGGATTTCTCTTGCAGTTCCTCATAAATCAGTTAGGGTGTCCAAGCAGGACACAAGTCTCCCCAAATTCTGGTGTGAATGCTGTGGACTCCGCAGAACTGTGCTCAGACTTCAAGCTCCAGGAGATTTCCATGTCAGTAGTTTTGCTAATTCAGTCCTTTTTCTACACTTTCCTCAAAGCCCTCTCCCATAAGTATTTCATCTGCTGGAGTTGGCCACATAATCAATTTACCATCCCCAGGCTTGGCTGACTTTGATAAAGAGGATTTAGGGGGTTAATTTGAGCCCTCATATTTCTGAGGGGACGCTATACTTAGGAAACTTTCTGCGGTGCACTTCAGCATGGATTAGTTGTTCTACTTCCCATAAAACCTTATGTCTGCCAGCTTGCCTAGGATTAGAACTAAAATGGAGTGTGTAGATCCCATTGCCACAAATAGAGCTTCTGCACTAGGGCTGCTTTGCTTGGGATATGAGCCAAAGTTATAAATATTGAGGGCCCGATTTTTCAGTCCACCACAGTTGCAGTGTGTGTATATATATATATGTATGTATGTGTGTACATATATATACATACATAGATACGTGCTTATGTGTGTGACACTTCACACCCATGGCCACTCTGAATGCATACAAACAAACTTTTCATGCTGTCCTTGGAAACTTCATATGACAGGACAAAGTCATCCGACTATTAGTGACGTTTTGGAACACAAATTAAATTAGAATTTTTGTCCTCAGTGAGACAGGTTTGATGTTTTTAACTCTCAAAGGACACATGTCTCTGTGGTGGCTTTGTGTGACATTCAAAAGGAAAGATCATCCAGAGACCTGCACCAAAAGGGAGGCTCTTCTATTTTACGGTTTCAAATTATACTTCTAACACTGCATAACTGTGCTGTCTGCTTTCCCTGGGAGTGGCTGTTCCTTGGGAATACAGAAGGAAAATGTCAGAGTCAGACTAGTCAGCTTGTTATGTGAAGCCTGTTGCCTCTTCCTCTGGCTTGTTTGTAGACCTTGATTAAATCTTGAAAGAAGCACGGCTGTTCCTGGTACTAACTGCCAACCTCCTCTCTAAATGAGCAAAATTAATTCTCCGTGTTGGTTATGTTGCCACTCATGAAAGATGGCGAATGGGCTGTTTGCCAGCAAAGGTCCACAGGCAGTGAAGGCTGCTGGTGCAAACACTCAGCAGCATGTCTTGAAAAAGTAAAGGAAAGAGCCATCAGGGCTTTGTGGTGCTGCTGGCCATGGGCTGACTATGACCTGGATACCTGAGCTGGAAAATGGTCCTGAGGGACTCACTGGGGAAGGCAGGGAAGGGAGAACTAGCAGAGAGAAGTTCAAAACCTCTATTTCTGACACTCTCCGAACTTGGTGGCTACTCCTAATAGTTGCAGGAGCTGCACAGACACGTGGGTGCTGCCTAGAAGCAGAATTACATCTCCATCTCTCTGAATTCCCACTGTCCTGAACAAGATCATGATGAAAAAGCATCTTCACCCTCCTGTTTTTCCAGGCTTGAAAGAAATGTAGTGGAGACAACACATGTGAAGGAGCACCCAAAGAGGAAACCTCAAAAGCTGCTACAGGCAGAGACAGAAAATCCTCTCCTTGTCCAACTCAATCTTGCCTTCTCTTGCAGATTATGGTAGTTCAAACCCTGCTAGTGCAGAATCCCAGGCATAGGTGGAAGGGCGCTAAATTTTTTTTATTTTCCTTTATAAATCTATGGTGGTAACACCTAAAAATCCCAGCCTAATCTCAGAAGGCCCCTATGAGAGTATCCTGTAGATAGGTCAAAGGAAAAACAGCTATGACACTAAAAGTTTTTGAATTTGAAAGATTATCCCATGCATCTGTATTAAATCTGCCCACTTCTTGCTGTGTGGGTCATCCTCATGCCAAGTTTTCCTTGTAATTCAGGAGCAAAAAATATACTCCAGGCTTGGTGCCATGCAGTGAAAACACATGTCTTGTCTGTACATAATTGTACAGAAACTGGAGCCTTTTATTTTTCATGAGAACAGGCCCATGACAATCAAATCCTGTGTTTCTGAGACACTTATCTGGCATCTTGTCACATAGTTTCTGTGGATTTCATATGTCTGATTTAACTATCCCCAAACTCCTGCAAGGCTGGGAGGTACTGCTGGATTTTTGAACTGATGAATTCTTCCCTATATATATATATATGCACAGAGTTATATATTTATTAATTCCCATCAAAAATACTTAGTAATTTCAAATAACATCACTCGTATTGAATTTCTTAGGTTAAGAACTAAACTGGTCTGACATCTCAAAAAATTATTCATGTTTTTGTTTTGAAACATTACATATCTATATTTAACTTTTTAAAAATAGAGATAATACTTTTCTCCCCACCTTTTTAAGCCATGAATATTAAAAAAAAAGGCTTTTTTTGGACTAGTTGGAGCATTTATATTTGACATCCCAATAAAACAAACAGCTTTTTGTTGTTGATGCTTTACTGGAAATGTTTCAGATGAACCCCAGTCTACATATTATTACTGTATCTTGGCTTTTAAATCAAAACATTTTTTCATCCTATTATCACCTATTATATCAACTAAGCTTGTGGCATAGGTGATTTAAATTCCTTGCTGAAGGTCACACAGGGCACTGTGACAGAAAGCTGCACGGAGTTCCCCCAGTCCTGGGGTACTGCAGAAAAGTGCATGAACTGGGACTTACCTTCATTTCAAAGCTTTCTCCAAAGATCTTTTCACTCTGCAAAGCAAGTGAAATTTTTTTCAGAATCTACCCAAAGAAACTGGACTATCATAATTGGTGCCAAGGATTTTTCACTTTTGAGATATTCTTTTTTCTATTTCTTCTTTTTTCTTTTCTGGGAAACTATCTTTCACATATGCTTTCCTCTCTCTCCCCTCCCCCACATATTTTCAGTTTCTGCTTTTTTTCAGCATATATCTGGAAGATTTCTCATTTGAAAAGCATATTTTCTCTTCTATTGGGAATGAGTAGTGGTCTGGCAAGCCTGGCCTTGCCATCTGCTCTGTCAGTGGAAACTTTTACTCCCAACTTAAGCCACAGAGATGACCTTCTGCCACCCTCTCCTTCCTTTGGTGTGAGATTTGGGGGCTGTTACTGCACAAAAAGCAGACAGGCCAGGCTACAGGTCTGTTAAGACTGGATTCATAGTGGGGAAACCCATAGAAGTCAGGAACCTAAGTGTTTTCCATGAACCTACATTCCTTGCTGTGACTGGACCCAGTGCAGCTGCTGATGGCAGGAGACCCTGCCTCCACTTCGTAGCTGCTCTGCTTCAGTGTCCTGAGCAACCAATCCCCCGCTGAATTTTCCCATCCTGTGGAGGGAAATTAAATTCTTTGTCAGGGCTGGGAAATCCCCAGAATGGCCTTAAACCATGTTCTCCAGAGCGCCGTTGACACTGCAGCGCGCTCTGTTCATGCCCGTGCGTGCACACGCACAGAGCGCTTTGCTGCTCAGTCCTCCCGGGGGGAGCCGTGAGAGTTTGTTTTACAGTAACTCTCATGCTGGTGGTTAACAAATGGCTCTCGCAGACCCTCTCAGGCATCAGATCCTCCTTCTGGGCTAATGCCAGCACTCTCCAAAAGCAGCAAGAGATACTGATTTCCTTGGTCAAAACCCTTCCCTCTGTCTTCCACCCAGTTTACTCATTGCAGCTCCCAGCTGGACATACCAAGTCAGCTGGGAGGACCAGTAACACAACTCACCTCCTCTTCCAGATATTTAAGGGAAGATTTGCATGCTTTGGTCAGAAGGTGGTGATTCCCAAATTGTCTGCCCTCTTGACTTAACAGGCCACCTCTACCAGGTGGTCCAGGGGTCTGGATGACAGAGGGATTTGGGAAAGCTCACAGATGACCCTGGTTCCTCATCAGTGTGGAGCTGGGTGGCAAGGTGACCTGATGCTGATCCCCTCAGGTGGCTCCCTGGCTTTGCTTCCAGCTCTCAGGAAGGGCTGAAGGCTGCTGTGCTCCTCTGTCAAACACTGCACACAGCCATAACATAGCTCTTGCTTGCAAGCCCTGCTGCCTCCCTCCCCATTCCTCTCCTGGTGCACCAGGAAGGTGCAAGCACAGGAGGTGGATGCTGACTGCAGCCAGTGCTGGTTTGCCTGCCCAGTTTTTGAGTTGGTGTGAGGGAGGTATCTGAGGAGCACTAAATCACCTGGCTGGGTCAACAAACAGGTGGGATCCATGTGGGCCTTCAAGCCACGTGACAGTGTTTTGAATTTTTCTGCAGAAATTTGGGAACCAGGGCCCTGTGCACCACTGCTTTTGAGTGGCAAAAATATTTCAGATGCTCTGACAGTTTCAATAAGAAGTTTCAGCCTTCACAAAATACCATTGCCCATAAATTCTGGCTTTCTCTAATTTACTACAGGATTTCTCTGTTCCAGGACTCCACTGGTTTTCTTCTGGTTGTGTGTCCTGAGAAAAGGATTTGGGGAGGCAGTTGTAAATGGGATTGATCTGAGGAGAGGCAGTGTGGTGGGGAGAAGGCTGGTGTTTTAGCAGATACATGGGATAAAGCTTCCCCTGGTGAAAGGCAGACTGGGAAGCAATGCTGTATGCATCCTTAAGGTGAATGGAAGTGCTTTCCCAGCTGTTCTCACCTGGATATTTCCTAAAGATCCAGTTAAGGGGAGAGCCAAAGTTTAATGAGAAGAGCACACAGGCTGCCAGCTGGGTCAGGAACTGTTCCCATGGTCACATGGAGTTTACAGGACAAAGCAAGACACACACATTTGCTGCATGTGTCAGAGCAGGAAACAAGTTAAACTGGGAAGGAGAGGGGGGGAAAAATAAATGACAGGAAAGAAGCTTGGCTTCAGGTTGAGACACCACAACCTCCAAGAGAAAGCGGCGAACTGAGGCTTGTGTTGGTGTGAATAGGTAGGACCATGTTTCCCTCTCCAGACTGGAGCTGGAAGAAAAGACATGATGTTGCCTATGAGGCTGATGCTGGAGGTATTTAGTCTTGGAACTCTCTCTGGGGCAGGTGGAAGCACTTTGTACCTTGCCCAAGCCTGAAGGAGGCACTTCCATAACACACCAAGTGCTGGCACAGAATGCTGCTGATCCTGTGATGGGGATACAGGACCTCAGAAGAGAGGGCAGTGTGCTGTTTTGTCCAAAGGCATGCGGGAAGTAGACCTTCAATGAGAATTTTCTATTTTTCTGAATGCCTCCCAACTCCCCCAAAAAGCCCCATTTTAACATGAAGGTCGTGCTGTCCAGCTCTCAGCCTGCTCCTTCCTGATTCTTGTCACCGAAGATGCTTGTACTGATGCATCTTGGTTTTTTCACTTCCCTCTGGAGTCCTGCCTTCCATGGGGATTTCTCCTGTGTCCGCAGCAAAGTTTCAAGGACTCCCTTGCCCTCTGGCCCAAAGGTTTGGACACCTGCCTGCAGTACTGAGAGGCGCTGGCCGGGATTTCCCCAGCAGCCCACAGCCGTCAGGTGCCCAGACTGCCCACAAGGGAGGAGTGCCCCAGTTCCTCAGGCTCCCTTCAAATCCTCCATGAAGAAGCCAAAGGCTGTCCAGACCAGGTGTTCTGCTGGTTCCAGAACCACCAAATCCAACTGCCTGTCGCCTGAGGGAATGCAGAAGCCGTTGCTGCTGCTGGCAGCCAGCTGAAAACTGCTGATGTCCCCAGCCTGTCTGCAGATGTGCCTTCTTCTCACTCCCAGACCTTTCCAGACTGGTGGAGTTTGTTGGGTTTTGGTGTGGTTTACACAGATTATTTGGGAAAGTTTCTCACACCAACTTACCCCTCAAGTTCCCATACAAAAAAAAAAAAAATCCTGGCATGACACTTGCCAGAAAATTTTAGCTAAAGTAAAAGCCAGTAACTGGTGCTTTTTTTTTTTTTTTTTAAGTGGTTGTTTTAATTTAAAAAAGATAAATAAATTCAAAGGCACCAGTCCAGGCACTGGTTTTAATTTCTGGGAGGAGAGAAAAAGCATCTGAAATCACTACCAGTCTTTTTTCTTTCCTGAGACTTGTAACTTAAAGTGACCAAAAATGATTGCATTTTTTGACAATGAGCAGTACAATATCCTCCAGGTGTTCAGAACAAGAACCTTTCTGGACCATCCTCAACTAAGAATCCTGCTTGCAGCTGGGATTTTGGTGCTAAGAAATATCTAATGAGTAGATTATACCTTCTCCACACTGCCAGCCACTGCTATCTTGTTATGTTAATATGAGCTTTACACTGAAAGTAGGTAGAAATGAGTTCTGGATAGACACAGAAATCCTCTTGAGAGTCAATATTTGAGCTTTGAAGGAGAAGAGACTCATAAAGAAACTCTTTGGGTCCATCTCTAATATTAAATAGGAGACTGCTGACACATAAGGAAGACTTTACGCCCCAAACTTTTGGCCCAGAATGTTTTCTTTTTCTGTTCAATTGTAATTTTTCTATTTCACCATTTTGAAGTTGTTTGCAGCTGATACATCCCTGCCAGTAAGTGAGTGCAGACTGAGTCACTGTTTTATATAGATCTGTCCATAAAGTCATGCAACTGACTTCTGAAATTTCTTGCCAATGAGAAGGAAAGTTCAGGGAAGGGTAGAAGGAGCTGACAAAGGAAAGGGCAGAGGACTCTACAATCTTTCTGACCTCTTTGCTGAAACTTTGTGCTGACAACCTGGTTTTTAGAAGATTGACTGGATGGTTGGTTGTGTGGAGGTGCTGGGAGGGCTGCTCCTGGCAGGGCTGTAACAAATGGAGGCTTACAATGGCCATGCTGGGTGAAGTATCAGAATGAAAGCTTCAGTGAGTTTTGCCAGTTTGGGCTAGAGAGGACTGGATTAAGTAGGTGTACAGCCAAGTGTCTGTCCTTGCCTGCTTGTTGTACTCCAGCTCCAGACACAGCCACTGCGAAACTGCACCATGTCTAATGACGAGCCAGTATTTAGCTGCTCTTTAAATCAGGACTCTCAGAAAATGAGGGATTTCCTAGAATTTCACAGCACGGAATGAAGCAGATGTATTTCTGGGCTTTGCAGCTCTGGCCACCTGCAACTCTTGGGCTTTGCCACTTGTTGGCTCAGAGAGGAGGGGAGCCTACTTAGGAACACAGCATTCCACCCAAGTTTGGCCCCAGAGTAGGAGGTATCCAGCTCCCACAGTAAAATTTAGGTCCATCTCAGAGGAAGATTTGTTCTGCAATACAGCATATGTTTGGCTGGCTGGATTGAAGTCTCTGGAAGTAAAAAGCAAGGCTGGTAATTCTGACTATGCCAGAGATGCATTGTGGCCCCAAGAGTCTAAATCTACACCTGACCAGACCGTTTTGATAAGAACACATCTCTGCAGGAGTTGCAATGTTACAATATCTTCCAGATATATTTTCTCCTGAGCTTTGCAAGGTGTGTTTGTGTCATCAAGAGGAGTTTTAGCAGACTGCTGTTGCACATGGGCAAGGCTCCCTTTTGCCCCTCTTTTCCGAAGAACTTTGTTCTGTAAGTTTAGATGCAGGTGTTGTAGTAGGACTCAGCACATGATCTCATCTGTTCTGGTAACATGGCTTCCAATTTGTTGAAGACTGAAGCACTCTTTCAAATTTAATGGATTTAAGAAAAAGATCAATAGAGCTCCTGGGGAAACCCCCTGAAGACTGGGTCTCTGCTGAGATTCTAATCTAGGTAAGAGGGCTGCAGGTACAATTTGATGAGTTGCAGAAGTTTTTTGTTTTGGGTGACCTGCCTGGCTGATTGCACCTGTGAGGAGGTAGGGAGTGCTCCCTGCTACCCAGCAATGCTGCTCCAGGACTTCAAAGGCTATAGACCCTGCCATCTGCCCACCACTGGAAGGGTCTGGTCCCAGCTGGAAGGTGGCACTCACCAACTGCCTTAGGTGGGTATGAGTGTGTGATGTGTGCTCTATGGATTGGGAAAGGTGTGGGCTTGCATGCTGCTGGCCGTTGATGGTTTTCAGGAGGATGCAGGTGGGGATGCACACAGCTGAGCAGGCGTCCCTGAAAGCCACAACAACTCAGTGACAGACCTGACACATGCTGTGGGCCTTTTCCTGTCCTCCCATGTCCCCCACTGCTGCTTGTTTGCAAAGTCCTTCACAAGACAGAGGAGGTAGAAATAGACCCAAAACTAAACCTACCTCCCTGTCCTTAAAAGAGGGGGAAGCTTTGCTTTTGTGTTACCAAAGTAACCAAGAAAGCAACCTCCTGACACTGCTGTGTGAGTCCTCAGCTGGTTTTATAGCCTTTTGGCAAGGTCCTTCCAACCAAATGATATTACCAGAGACTGGGAGCAGGAGCCACTCTAATGAGGAAAACTCCTGCTTTCTGCAACTGCTAATGTAATAAGTGGCAATTTTATGGCTAAATCAGAAGACAAAAAACAAGGGGAGAGAGGGAGAAGAAGAAAACCTCTCTATTTTAAAATGCAGCCAAAACCTGCAGGAATCTACTGCTGCCAATTATTTTAACAGCTCCAACCTGTTTCCCCAGCAGAAAGAAAAAAAATAAAAATACCCCCTCCAGCCCCTCCTTCCCTGTCCTTTGGGAAGAGAGGGGTTTGGATTAGCTCTTCAGAATGAAAACAAACACATTGAGGCTTTTATAGAGCCAAGCTGTTCCTGCGTCTTGAGAGCAGAGCGAGAAAAGATCTAACAGGTGCTGCATGATTTTATATGGCAGCGTCACGAGAGGTGCTGGTTCTCACTCGTGAAAGGAGGCTTTCTTTGCCCTTCGGCTGGTGCCCTCCTCTATCCCCAGAGCCAGTGGCTTTGGTTTAACAGCCTGGGGCGGTTATTTCAGATCCAGCCAGTGCCAGAAGTCTGAGCTTGTGTCTGTCACGTTCCTTCCGCCCTGCCAAGAGTTGGCCTCGTAGTGAGGGACTCCCTTGATGGCTGGTGGGACTCCTGCTCCACCCCATGCCTCACCATGGGTGCTCCTTGGGGAACATGGGTACACTGGGCTCAGGGCTTGAAAACTGACCTTCCCAAAAAACTCAATCCTTGTCAACCCCCCAAGCTCAAATCCTGCATTCCAGCCCTCCTCCTAGTCCTGGGAGGGAGCTGATTTCTATCTTATTACACAGACAGAGCCATGCATCTTGCAGTAGTAAAAAGTTCTTAAACTCCCATGAAGCCTGAGAAACCTTGGGACCAGTCTTTCTCCGTGGTAGATGAGGAAGACCCTGAATAGACAGGGACCAACAAACAGCAAAGTGGAAAAGTTTTGAAAATCCAGTGACATATAAATGTAAGCACTGACGACATTTCCAGAGAGTCCCCAAGTGAACCCAGCTGGCTTTGGCCCTGCCTTGTGATTTGCTAAGCAAGGAGCTACAGCAGCCTCCGCATCCTTTGGAGGAGATGTGTATCGTGTGATCCCATCCCCATGACAGGCAGCTACCAGGCAGAGGTGATGCAATGGGGATGGAAGAGTTCAGAGCACGACTATTTCAGAGGGTCTGCTGAAATGAACGCTTAAACTGAGCCGCAGTTGGGACTGACCTTTTATTGTCTTGCTGCTCTTACCATAAAAATAACCTCCAAATTAGCCCCAGCTGTTAGCAGGTTTCATCATTAAAATTTTGTTTGGTATTTGAGAGGAAGGAAATCAGCCACTAAAAGAACAAGATTGCAATTTTTTTCTCTTTTCTCCCTCTCCTTCACCCCCCACCCCCACATACACTGTGATGTCTAGACCTGGTTTTCTCCATTGGAGTGGTGAGCTACTGTCAGATAAGCCAGCAGACACCATTCTACAACCTTTTTTATTTCTTTTAGGAAGCATTCCCTTCCCCCTTGACACACATTTGCACGCAGACAAGAAGAGGAACGAATGTACTGAGGAAAAATTCGAGCTGTAAACAAACCTTCAAAGTTTTAGCTGCATTTTTACTTGTCTGGAAATGTGGCAATACCACGCAAGGCAGGCTGCTGTTGTACAGATCCACCAAGCAGACTAATGGAGAGCAGATCATCATCTGCATCATATGCAAGCCACTCTGCTATGCACCCAGATGGATGTGGAAAGCCTTTAGCACCTGGATCTCCAGCAGCCCCAGTCTCCACTTTGGCCATACCATACTTGGGAGGATAGAAAAGCTGTCAGCAAAGACAGGAACATGCCTCTCTGATTAGTCTGGAAATCTGCCATGTTCAGCTTCTCCCTTGTGCCTTTTGACACCAGGAAGGGAGGATGGGGAGGCATGGACAATCTGCTGCTGCAACTTTGTCCCCTGCCAAAAAAATAGGGCATTTTGAGGACTATCTCAAGGATTTCAAGAGGAAACATGAGGCACTATGGGCTGATAGAGACACCCAAGCCTCAGAGCAACTCAGCTGGAAATTTCATGCTACTGGCCCAAGGGGCCACTCACCCCTCCTGCCAAGGGAAACTGCTGCACAGTTGCTCCTCTAATCTGCCCTGGTATGCAAGAAATAAGCCATTTTACTTACTATGTCCCACAGACCAATGAATTTCTAGACTGGAAAGCTTTAAATGTGCATAGGAAATCCATGTTTTCCCAAGCTGAATCCATGTTTTCCACAAGGCTGATTGGTACTCCGCAGTCCAGGAGAAAGGTAGGGAACTCAGTGAAAGGCAGGAGCTGTTGAGGGCATTCACTGTCCCTTGACAGTGTTTAAAACTTCTCAGCTTCATTCTACATTGCAGTGAAACCTTGCTTCTGAAACCTCAGCACTTCTATATGAAATTACATTCTTGGTCTACAGCCAGCCCCAAAAGACAGTCTCTGAGGTTATCAGCTCAGCTTCAGCCCAGGAATAATCAGGGAGAGGATAAAAACCAAAACACATTACTGCCTGACAGCTGTATTTGACTCTGTGTAGAACTGGTTGGTGGGCTAAGGCCAACTGGAGCAAAGTGTTTTTCTGGTTGTTTTTTTTTATTTCCAACTGATAATAGTTGGAAGAATTCAAAGCCTGAGAAGAGCTCAAAAGAGCCTGCATCACCCCAGAAAAATCAATTTGAAAGATACATCTATCCCCAGGTACAATCCACCCCCAATGCACCCCGTTGATATTGAATGGAAGTCTGGCTGTTAATGTAGTCAAACAAAGAATTTTTAGAGAACTACGAGAGGCATTTGGGTCACTGAAGTTTGGTTCCCTGCTACTCCTAGTCACTACTGCGTATCATCACTTTCACAGCTGGATCTCAGTTGCAACAGCTATAGGTTCTCAAATATCACAGCAATGCTCCCATGGGAGTACCAAGACAACAAAACCCCGAGGAAGGCCATGTTCATTTGGGGTGTTTGCCTAACCCTACACACAGCTATTTGGAGGAAGTTAAGAATTTTTTCTAACTTTCCAGTTTCAACTTGACTACCTCCTGGTTTGAATCAAGGTTTCTTACATGTTAAAAAAGAAGACATATTTTACTTTTCGTCCTCACTTTTCTCCAAGTTTCATGTGAAATCAGCCGTCTCTCTCATCTCAGGACATGCTTTCAGCAATATGACCCATAGTATATGTGTAAAAGGAGAGCTCAAAAGTCACATATAAGATAGCATTTCCCCATCATAGCCTCTCAGCAATCACTTGTTTAGGAACATCTTAAACTGAAGGCTGGATTTAGGCCATTGCGTTATTTACCAATGGAAGAATTTTCTCCTGAAAAATATCTGGGTTTTCATCCACTTCTGCCTTTTTTTCTAAAGTAACTTGTGGCTATGAGTCCTAAAACATTCATTTCAAACATATGTTTCCACAAATCCAGAAGTATGGGAAAAAAATTACATTTCTTTGGTGGTTCCCAGTGCTTATGAACAATCAAGTATTTGCACCTCCAGTGCTCCTCCTCATCCCCTAATCAGCAAGAGCTTAGATGAACCCAAGCTATGGACTGACATCCAGAAATATAATTCGTGCTCAGGTCTAGGATCCAGGACGTAGCAATTTTTTGCATCCCATAAAGAGCAGAAGCAGCTACAAAACTGAACTTCAGATGCAAACTTGTGAATTTCTGAGACCTATGCTACTGGGATTTGAGTAGATCTCTAAACCCACTTCAGGTTTTCAATGCTGCTTTCCTCCCATTCTGTTCCTACCCACTTCTGTAACTTTTGCACTTGAGCACAGTATAATAACGAATATAATAGTAGGAAGAGAATGGTTTATAAACCCATATGCATTTATATTTTTCTCCAACAAAGAAAAAAATAGAAGGCAGTCACCTCCTGAACTTCAAAGCACCTTTTTGTGAAATGAATCAGAAATATCCAAGCCTAAGGTAACTGCTAGATTCTACAGGAAGATCTGGGAGAACTGAGGAAGGTAGTACTTGGTTGCTTTAAATTCCCCATAGGAATTTTTTTTAGACTATCCTTTTCCTTCTTCTGTTGATGTTCCCTGGACCTGATATATAGTCTATGCCACTGAGCCTGATGAAAATAGGTCAATAGGTTGCAACTCTGGAAAACATCTATGCTCTGAACGGTCACCTTTTGCATTTTTCACTGTTTTTTTTCAACCTTTTCTGGCATCTGGGTGGGATGTGAGTCAGCCCTGAAGAAGACAGCAGCCCCATCCAACAGCTCAGACAGCCTGAAGTGACAAGCTGATATTGAAAACCCACATATGGAAGACCTTAATGTGTGGAAATTTATGGAGTTGCCTCTGAAACAAAGTAAGAAATACATCCCTCTCACCCACCTCCTCTTTTCAGCATTTTCCTTCTCTCATGGTCTGATTCAGCCAGGAGACAAGATCTTGGGAGGCAAAATAATTGGGAGACACTTGGCCCCTGCAGCACTCTCAGCACTTGCCAAGATGTGTTCACAGCCTCTTCCTAAATCAGGGAATGATCTATTTCATGGGGCAACTTTGAGATACTTTTTGCTTCCGTGGGAAGTGGTTCACTTGCTTTTTTCTCACCTACGCCTCCAATGAAAAGAAAAACAATTAATGAAGTGCAATAAATGAAAGACAGAGAAGTATGAGACAGATGTAGAAAATTGTAGGAATTGAAAGCTTTCAATATAAATCCTGTGGGACTAACTTTCCTGACCTTTCAAGCCAACACTAAACACTCAATTAAAACACTCACACGTGCAGGAGCCTCAATGCATGCACAACTTAGACCAGAAGGCTGAAGACTGGGGAGCTTCAGTGATGGTGACACTGGGCAAACATGGCCAGACATCCACAGGGATGCATCATTCCTTGGAGGAGCAAGGCCATAGACCCAGAGCGATAAGGTGTTGTGGGCCAGGACCAGCAGCACATTGCCTTTATTGGCTGGAGGATCCTATTACCCAACAGGACCCGCACAAACCACACCACAGGAATGTTTTCCACCTAGGAGCTGCTCAGATGTGTGGGTTCTGGTAAGAAAGTTTCTCTTCCTCTTTTCTTCCCCAGCATACACATTCTACAGAGTCTTGATTAGATGGAGTTTAACTTCCATCCTCCATTTGGGTACCACAAGTCAATGGTCTTCAATTTCTCCAGTGGCTCCTTTCCTTAAAAAAAAACAAAACAAAAAACCAAAAAAAAACAACAACCAAAAACAAAACAGTAAGAACAACAACAAAAAAACCAACAACAAAAAACATATCAAGTGTTTTGCATTTCTGCTCTTATATTCTGCTCTCACATTTTGCAGTTCCTTTTGGGATTGGCTTATTGACTTTTTATTCATTCAAAATCAAATTTATCCAGGTTGAAATTTTCTCGTATGTTTACAAAAAGAAAGAAAGGAAGCATTTACATCCTGCTATTAAAGAGAAAGACTGCTCACATATGCATGTCAGAATGCTTTATAATCTGAGCATTTAGTAGTTTTTCCTGAAATATGATGTTTTTGTCTTAGCCAACACATCCTTGCCTCAAAGTTTTGCTCCTTCAGAAGCCTTGAGTACTTTCAGCCTTGGTTGTTTTTACTCTTGCAGTCTGAACTGAGCCCTTTCCACTGATTACCCATAGTGATTAAGGTTAAATTTGAGTTGATTTACACCCCAGGATGTGCCACTGAATAATCCTGAGCTCTCTTAAAGTGCAGTCATCACCTCCATGCAGTACAAGGAATATGAAGCTTGCAGGCCCTTTATAGTTTTTAGTTTGCAACAAAGAAATCTGGAACAACCACAGGGAAACAAGCTATGCTGAAGCACAATCCTACCTGTCAGGTTTAACTGTGCAGAAATCTATCAACTTCTATTTCTTCTATGTGTTTATCTTCTTTCTCCATCTCCCCACTAGGTTTGTGCTAGTCAGAATTAACCCCACCTGTCTCCAGGGGAGGAATGAATTTCCCGCACCCTCACTTGGCACTCCACGCTTTCCATTTTAAAAGACATTGAGACTTAGTGACAGAACAGTCAACAACACTATTAAAACATATAAAATATCAGTAAAACATCTCCCTCCTAGAAGTTAACCAGGTGAGTTGCCCTCATCTTACTCTGTCTGAGGCCACATTGTGATACCACATTAACCTGGGAAAGTCACTGGTTTAATGCACTTCAAACTGAATTTCTGACCTGTCTGAGATATATTTATCCCCCTGAGATATATTTATCTATATTGACATCCTGGGTTGAGGCTAATACTCAACACAACTGGGAAATGTGTTCACTGCTTAACTTCAGGATTTTGTTGGTCACAGTGAGCCAAGTTGTCAGCACTTTGTGATATTTAATGCATTTTCTTGCACATTAACGCCTTTGGGTGGGAAAATTATAGTCAGCTCCATATGCCTGCTGTTGGAAGCAAGAGCCTTTCCTGGATGTGTCTTTGATTTTTCATTGATCCTGATGCTGTGAGCTCACAGTATGCAGTGGTGGCAAGTGAGGGTCAAGGGAGGCTGTGGACACTGAGTAAGCAGTGGGATATTTGAGTGGGTCTGTGGTGTGGGACTGTAGCCTCCTCTTTTCTTCCCCATCCCACCAAGACAGTGATACTTTCCTAGTGTCACTTTTCCAATGGCTCCAGTTGCTGCAGGCACAAGGACAGAGAAGAGCTAATTCTGGGTGCTGAGGAATGAAAAGATAAATAAGCACTGGACAACAGTGCCTCTTTCAAGAGGAGACCTATAGGTTACAGGGAAACTTGAGTATGGCAAGAGATAGTGGAATACACTGGTGTATCTCCTTTAATTTCTTTATATAGCTTACACCAGGACAGGATCATGGCACAGACTTGGGGAGAGGGAGGGAACAAGCAGGCATGACTGAATCCATGTTTGTGGCTGAGAGGCAGAAGTGGAACCCTAGGCTCTTGATCATGACAGCCCCCCACTGCCTTCCCTTGAATTATTGCCTTGATTAGCATGATGCCTTGCCCCCGGCAACCATGTGGCATTGAGTCTACGGAGAAAAATATATGAGTGTTGAGAATAATTGGTTCTTTGATATTAGATTGTGCAAAGGTCAAGGTTTACTGTGGAGAGCAAGACAGCTGAAAAGTCACATTCCCTGCAGGCGCTGTGGCTCTGACCTCTTGTGCCTGCAAAAACTGGAAATCACAGATAATCTGCTGCGATGCCATGGCTTCTTGTGCTGGGGTACTGTGAGATCTCAGTGCAAACACTGTGGTTTCTCAGCTGACAACACTGGAGCTCTTTGTAGCACCAGGTCAGGTTCTGTACAGGGGTAGTTAGATAAGGTTTTCATGTTATGTGATCTGTCTTGTTGCATTATTCTAACAAATTAGACACTACAAAGCCAGTCTACTGTCTATCTGTCTGCACCACCATGACATTTTTCTCTTCTCCCGAACTCTATCAGCTGTAATTTACTTGGTATACATGAAGGATTTGCTGTTTATGTTTGTGGGCTCCATAGAAACCCTCTGATTTGATACCCCTTGTTGATGTCCCCATCAGCCATGACAGAATTTCTTTAAAAGCTGAAGACCTTTTCAAACTGCTGACCGCAATCATCTCACCATGGAGCTTCATCAAAGATGAGAGGATTTGCATCCATGATTTCTCTCTTTTTGTAGCACCTGCCATCCTCAGAAAGACTCATGTTTTCAAGGTAGGACCTCTTTTCTGGAGGGTCCTACAGGAGAAGTCACAGAAACAAAACTGAGATTTCAGATTCTTGACCAGAAGACCTTGAATTTACATGAAAAAATGGGCAGCAGAGGTGAGTAGAATCCATCCAGAAGGAGGTGGTACAACACAGAGTACCTGACATAATGAAGCTAGTATTTAAAAACAGGTACCTGAGGTCCCTTCTATTTGTAGGACAAAATTGACCTCTATTTGAGGTCCTTTACTTTTTGGCAAAAGCCTTATTGCAGGCTGTAGGTGGATTCTGCTTTACTTTGCCATATCTCAGGAAGCTTCTCTTTTATACATTGGGTAGGTCATTTAGCTTCTTAGTGTGTTTGCCCCATTTGTGCTGTGATGATGGTGAAGTGGAAGATGAATGGTGAAGATGCATTGTTTCTGCATCAAAATGACATGGGGAATTCATGTTCAGGCATTGCAATCCTACAAAATAATGGTGAAAATGTAGCCAGGTTTTCTAGTCTGAGAGAGAACTTCTTCAGAAGTGCAGATGTGTTATGTCCCAAAGTCTCTGCAATTATTGAAGCCCTTTCCTTCACAGGCTTAGGGATCATGGATTTACAACACTGTTTCACAATGCTTATCCATTGGCTCTGGGTCGCTGGCCTTAGATTTAAGGTGTTAACCTGCAGTGCCAGCCAAACAGGATCTCAAAGCAGAGGGGGAGATTGAGGAATGTTTTGACAATTCCTAACCTACCCTATCCTATCTAATCCTACCCTATGCACATTCCTTTATCATGCTGTCTCCCACATGAATCAATGTTTAGGTATACTAGAGAACAGATAACATTCATGGCCAGCTGGGTTAAAGCCAAGGTCTCCAGTGAGAAAGTGTCCTTATTTCCTTCACTTGTTCTTTGACTCTCCTCTTGCCGTTCTGGAGCACTAACCTCATTTCTTCTCTTCTTGAGATACTGCAGGTTGGTTTTTTGTAGTGTTTTAACTGAAGCTGAAATTTCCCAATTGTATAGGGAAAAGACTGACTTTGAAAGGGAAACACTTTTCACTGAAAGAGAAACCCTTGGCCTGGCAGCACCAAGCAATGGGGCTCAGGCTTTGACTCCCCTTCTTCCAGTCACCATGGGGTGTTTTGAGGAGGTATCAGGGTTACAACTTCCTGGCAGTCGTTATTTCTCCAGAAAAATAAAAGGATCTGCAGAGGAAAGCAAAGGCATGCTGGCTGTTTGGCTGCTTCCTCAGTGCCATATAGCGTCCCCAGGGATGTTGCCTTGCAAGATTTTCTTCCCAAGGCCATAAGCTGGTTGATGGCTGAATGAGAAGCCTGGACACAAAGTGCCATTTCCTCCTGCTGCACTGATCTCTGTTCAGGTCTGCTGGCCACTAGCATGTTACAGTCAAGACTGTGCAAAACTTCTTCCAGTGTAGTGTGAAATTTGCTCCAAAAGAGCAGAAACATCTGGTTAGTACCAGGAAGTGGTCGCTGGCTGCGTTTGGCATCAAGGGACCATGTAGTTAATACGCTCTTACCTCATCAGTAGGTGTCACTGCAGCAAAAGACAGGGTCCAGTGGAAAGTTTCGGAGGAGAATAGAGAGGGGTACTTCAGCCAACCAACCAGATGCAGTCAGTTCAGTGCTTCCTGACTACAGCCAGAGAACGGCTATGGATCTGGGTTTATGAATTGCTTGTAATAAGGCTATAGGAAATGAGAGATTAAGGAAATGAGTCATTAAGTGATTACAAAGACATGTGGAGCACACACAGTTGTGGCCGCCAGTAACAGAGCGTTGAGCAACCGTAAATTTCTTCTACGGGGGTTTTGGGAATGTTCCTGCTGAACTTGTATGCAGTAGTGAGTTACGGTTCGGTGGATGTAGTTGAAATGAACCAGTAGCAAGTTTCAGTCACTCTTAGCACAAAACCCACAAAACAGATTTCTAAGGCTCAAAAATCACCCTTTTGATGCCAGGCCTGGTGACTTGTCCCAGGAGAAATTTTTCAACAGGTAAGAAACAGCCACCCTCTGACACGGTAGGATTTAGGTCTGGACTTTAGTATGAATACAGGAGCTTTAACCAAGCTCAGTTTGAACCTCTTTATTGGGCCCAAATTCTGAAAGCTGACAATGCAGCCCTATGCTAGTAACAGCCTCTGAATCTGTTTCCACATCACTGTCAACAGAGCCAGCAGCAGCTGTTCTTCCTGTCAAGGTGTTCTTCCTGTCAAGGGTTTTCTGATGTGCTGGGAATGGCATTCAGCAATGCTGTCACACATGAAAGTGTGGATAACCAGATCTGGGGTCTGCAGAAAGTGGGGTGGAGAGGGCAGCAGTGAGGCTACGCTTGTTTGGCAGGCGCACCACTATCTAGTCACAGAAGGCATAAAAATGGACACTCCATATGGTTTGGCAGCAAAATCCCCAAGCTTTTAATCCTGTTTTCTGGGAAGCACAGTCAAGAAAAAAGACCTGAAATGCAGAGCAGGTCAGCCCTGCTGTCTGCTATCAAACCCAGACTCTACTGCTCTGCACATTCTTGAAGGTTCTTCCTCCAAAATATGTCATGCAGCAGGTTCAAAAATCATGTTGCCAAGTAGTCAAATGCTATGGAAGAAGAAAATGAGGCTGTCAGCTATCTTTGATGCTATGCTAATGGATTTATTAAAGACATACGTAAAACCCTAGTGGCCCAGATACAGAAGAAAATTAAACAATATGAGATAGGTTCTCTGAGTCCTTTCTGAGAATTATTTTCCCAGCATTTGGCCTCCAAAGTGTGTTGATTTTGTACCAGCACCTCTGCAAGTGCTAGTTTTCTAACTGGCTCAATGCTCTGTGTCTTGCTTACTGCTGGTTCCTTCTCCAACATATCAAATTCCCCAACCTACTCTCTAGACAGGAGCATAGCTACAGATGCAGGGAGGAGAAGGAGCATTTGGTCCCCCCTCTACCTGGTAACAGACACATGGAATGAAGCCTCTCAAAACAGGTGTCCTAGTTAAAAAACCCCAAAAGCCAAGTTTTCACTCCCTTTCTTTCAGTTTTATTTTATATTTACATTCAGTCTCCTCAGATCCTTGCTGGTCTTCGAAGCAAAGAGTATTTTGGCTGTACATTACTCTTTACTCTCATGACTTCTGCTTCACACAGAAGTCAATCACAGCTGAGCAAAGAGTGGCTGCAATGCTTATAGTCACAGTTCAGTTTCACCCACTCCCCAGACTAACCACTCGGGCTCTGCATGGAGAATGCAAACAAAAATAATTTCCTTATTGGTTTTGCTCCCTCATTTTCCCTTCTCCCATGGAGCTAGCTGTCTTAGGAGGCTGAGACACTTCAGAAATCCCTGTAGTGGGCTGATAGATGGGGCAGGATGGAGCAGAAAATCCACCATTCATGCGGTTGTAGCAGGAGCAGTAGCACAAGCGTTGGTGTGTACGTAACAGGCTCCATATATGAGAGTTCCTGACCCTGTGACTTTAAATCTGACTAGATAAGAGAGCCAAAGAGTGGGAGGTGAAACAGAAGCCCAGAGAGCTGAAAAGATTTGTCATAGCAGATCTGGGACTGGTGCCCAAGCCTTCTAAGCACAGCTGGGTGATGATATTATGGTTATTATTAATAATAATAATAGTTAGTGTGCCAAAAGCTGTTGTTAGAGTAGGACTAAAAGAGATCACCAAACTGAGCAGAGTGTGGTGAATATTTTTGGCCAAAGAATATATCAGTGTTGACATTTTTCAAAATCTCTCAGGTATTTTCGAAATAAATTTTACAATTAAAATAGGCATTGCACTTAAAAGCAAAGGGGAAAAAAGTTTCTAAATTATCAAAGTAACTAATAAGTGTAAAACTCTTTCAATTTCAGCCCAATGAAACACTTTGTTTAGGTCCAAAATCAACCTTTTCCTTTCCTCCAAACCTCAAAAGATTATTGTGTTGGTTGAGCCTTTCCTTCCTCTCTGATTTTCCATTTTGGTGATCAGACCAAAATACGTAGCACTCACCAAGCTCCACTCATAAATCCTAAGAAAAAACCGTGTCCCATGGACTACATTAAACTTTATTATGTAGACTTTTCAACAATGAAAATCTCTCTCCCAGGCATTTTAACTACATCACCACAGTAACTATCCTACCATGCTACAACTTCTACTACAATATTTCTTTGTTGCACAGATAACTGTGACCAAGCCCTTGCTAACGTAATTCATGAGAGGGAGCAGCATGATTGAAACAATACTCACGCTTCAGGGTTGACCTCTAAACCTGTCATAAGTCACAAGTGTCAAAATCAAGCAAGGTTATACAGGGAAGGTTATGAAATTTCATCACTTATACAGATGTTGGATTTTCTATGCCGTAATGACAGGCAACTTACTCAGCTGTGTATGTTCTGATGAAAAGAACAAATTTACTTCATTTTGACTGTTTTTCATTTTTAGATGATTCTCACCTTTTCTACAGCAGCTTGTTTTCTGTACTGTCTTTAGAAAAGTTTCTTTTTGTTTGGTTTTTCAGTATTTCTCTGTGTGAGACAATGCATCAACACCTTTCATCCTGAGAAAATTCAGCCAAGAACTGCATTGCAGAGATATTTGCTACCTGATGAAATGTAGAGATGAGTAGAAGTAGCTGTTTCACAGCAGAGTGTCTGCAAAAGCTCAGGAAAGGAAAAACAAAAGAAGTGTGCCTGCAGCTGAAGGTGAAAGCAGAAAATACAAGAAAAAATGAACTGATCTAACAAGAATGCTACCCAGGCATTGGACATCTTCTCTTCTTGCAGAAAATGCCAAGTGATCCTAAATGATCAGGAGTAACTGGAGCTGTGGTTATGTCTGGTCAGAAAAGCTCCCTCAGCGCTCTCTGCGGAGCCTCCCCACCTGCCATGGGGATACTTTCTGTTCTCACAAACTCATCGAGATCCACAGGCAGGACAGCTCAACACCCTCTTCTGTTTGATGTTGTCTGAAAGAAAATAGTCCCCACTAATGACTAAGCCTCCTGGGTTGCTTCATCCTTGCTGTCCAAACACTCATTGTGCTCAGACTCCTAGATCTGCAGAGACAAGAAGTAGGCATGAATTTTTGGATGTATCCAAACACAGGTTAGAAGAACACACCAACGAGTTCTCTAAGTCCCTGGATTTCCATGGAGTCACCTAATTACTGCAAGGGTTTGTCAGAAATACCTGGAGTTTCCCAGACAGACTGGCCTTTGAGAAGCTGCACTGTGACTCCATCACAAGCCCATTAATTCCACCCTGTATGAAGTCATGTTGTCCAGAGAGTGATAACATGCTGGAGAGATAAACCTGTTCAGCAGAGCCTTGCCTTCAACTTACACACACAACAGTGCAGTAATGCTGAAAGCCCTCAGAAAAACATGTGTACATTGACGACAGGATTTTCTTTTTCCTGTTTCTTTTTCCTCCAGGGAAAACAAAGTGAACTTTAATAAACTTGGGTGTCAGAGCACAGGAGAAAGCAATAAGCCTAAAAACAAAGCATCAGCAGGAGACGCATGTATGGCTCAGGAAACCCAGCAGAGGAATAAAAATCAAGAGCTATATCCAGACTGGCCATGATAGTTGCCATAGCATACAGGAGTAGCTTCTTTACTGATACTAGAAGGAACCAGAGTCTGACAGGCCAACACGGGGACCCACTAAATATGATCCCAAGCTCATTGATGACTAAGATGCCTATGAAGTTTGCCATCTGAGAGGGACACTGTGGTATATATGAGATGGATGTCAGTCTTGCAGGGTGCTGATCTTGAGGTGCCAGCAAGTTCTCTGAAGATGGACTATCCTCTGCAGTGTGTACCATTCCCATCAGGATAGCATAGGATCACCCTGGGGCAGCATGGGAAGGGAATCAGAACTCACCAGCTTAACTGGAGTAAAGCACCACAAAAAGCACTTGATTTCCCATCTCCTGACTGTTTTTGTTTTTCTGGAACAAAAAATTCAATAGACATGTAATAAACTGAAATTTGAAGAGCTGTGTTTGTACAGGAGGTGAAACCTGGTATTCAGATGTCCTCTTTTAGCTTTACAAATCTGGATGATCTGTACAAGATTTCTGTGCAGAAGGCTGACACTTTAACAAATGCCAGAACTATTCTGTGCTCTACACAAAGAAATGTCACACAGTAGTCAGTAGATGATGTACTAATCTTTGTTCTTCATCCTGGCACTGTGCACAGCACATGCCCCATCTCTGGCCTTATTGTTTGGGTCCACCCCTCTCTAGCTAAACATTGTTACTTTTCTGAATTTGGTAGCACAGCTAATAATAATATTTCAAGATAACTCTGAAACTGCAAATGAAATTAACAAACATGGGTGAGATTTGTAGCCTCTGAAGGAAAGCTTCAGGTGAAACACTTTTTTCACTTCCTTTTTCATGTGTCCCAAAGCTCTCTGTGGGCATTCCAGTGATATTTAACCCTATCTGTACTGAACAGTGGTTTTTGCTACTGATGATTATGTAACCTTGGCTTCAAGAAGCAGCATCTGAAATCAGGGGTCAATTATACATACATGAAATAGCCCTTGGTTTGGAAAAATACCAGGATTATATCATGAGGTCTTCCAGGGACAGCTAAGCACAGCACTCTAGGTGCCACCCATAAGCCTGGGGAATGCCTACACTTCTCAAACAGAAACAGCTTCAGCAGCACTCAGTAAAGGAGGGACAGTGTGGGTAGGGAAAGCAAGGAAGAAAAGTAACTCCACCACACCCTTATAATGGCTGCATCAAAAAAGCAGGTTGAAAGACACGTTGAAGGGCAAGTGGAATGTCCCTACCGAAAGACAAAATAAGATCAACTCAACAGATATGCTCAAAATTACCTGGCAATGAAGACTCCATGCCCTCTTTGAGCAAATCCCTCCCAGAGTTTCACTGTTCTTAGTGCTTAGACCATCTTTCCTTTTTTCCAATCTTTGGATAATCTATCATGGGCATGGACAATTCCACACTGGAATCTCCTCCCAGTATTGGAAGACTTCTGCAAACCAAAGAAATCCCACAAAATCCAGAACTTTGCTTTGAAAGTTACTAACTTTGGTACACCAAAAATAAAAATAAGCAAGTAACCCCATCATGGAAACAAGCAGCTGTGTTTAGAGGCATTCATGCAAGAGGAGACAGGGTGAGTGGCCAGGGGTGTGGAAGAACAAAGAAGCTTCTCTGGCCATTGCCAGTATTAATGAAAGACCAATCCTAGGAGTTTGCTCCAGCAGTTTTAGAAACAATAATAACAGTCCTCCCCCTCCCAACATGCTAAATCTGATCCTTGCTAATGTGAATTAATACCAGGTTTCAGTGCAGCCACTGGGGTAATGTGATACTCTGGAGTGCTGTAATCCTAAACAGAGCATTAGGAGAGCAGCTCACGCCACAGCTGTGGCTCCTTGCAGGTGTTTATTCCCCAAGCAGCCCCTTCAGCAGCAAGTTTCTGACTGCATGAGAGACATGGGGGAAACTCTGTCATGGTTGGACAATAAGTTTCTCTGGAATAAATGTGCTGGTCCAGCGCTGGCGGTACCAGGAGAGCTAGGAAGGGGGAAGTCTAAAATGTTTTCTGTTTACTGTGCACAAAAGGAGAGAGAAGCAGGTGAATGAATGAAATAGATACCTCTGAGTGACCCCCTTCCCCTGGGAACTGGGCACACAGTGCCTGTGCACACATGTGCTCTTTGTTCCTGTGAGTGCTGTTCCTACTGCCCCTGGCCCTGGCCCACCACTTCCCCTTATCCTCCCCCTGCAACCAGCCCTAGCTCACACATTTAATCAACAATCCCCACTATTCAGTTTCAGAGGCACCAAAGGGAAACAGAAGTCTCCCAAGCAAAGTTCTGCCTCCTTTGGGACTGCCCTGCTTTCCCTCCATGCATCCTTCAGCACCCTCCTCCCCCAAGCCTCGCACGGTGCCTGTCTGCAGCCACAACTCGATATTGGGTTTCAGCAGCCTCCAGCTGACCCGGTGCTTTCACCCTGCAAAAATACCGCTGTGCTGTTCATCTCTCTGGTTACTCCTGCCTCCTAACAGGTGGGGCTGGCAGCTCTAAGGGGGAGGGCAGGATGGGAGAGCTGCCTTTTAGCTGCATGCCCTCCTCGGGAAACAAAAAGCCCCATTTGTTTACTCCCCCAGCTAAGTCCCCGTGGTCTTGGGGTTTTCAGAAAAGAGCTTTGTGTAAGTCCATTTTTTTAAGTTCAAAACCACTGGAGTCATGGGTGGACATGAGCAGCTCTTGCCTAGCTGAATTTCCAGCACAACCTCTTTCTGTTTAGATGCAGGCCTCCATCAAGTTCCCAGCTGACTTATGTGATCCTCTCATTGTTGCTGGAACAGGTCGGAAATTTAATTAATCTCAACAAATTCAGTGCTTCCTGACTGTCTCTTCAGCCAAGAGCTGCCCTTTCTGGCTGTTGGCTCTTGAGCTTTCAATCTTGGTTTCTTCCAGAAAGTAGAGAAAGAGGATGGAAACAACTCCAAAATTTCAACATATTTTGAGTTCCAGATACTTCTATTTAACTCAGAGTAGGGGGTCGAATTTTAACATTTTGCAACATGGGTGTGTTTAAGATGTAGATCTTAACTCATTGGCTTGTTCCACTTCTGCAGTGATACAACCCAGAGAGTATTGTTTGAAACTGCTGAAGTGTTTCCTCTTGCTCTTGATAGCAACTTCACATTTTTTCAGGAATCAGGGAGTCATGGTCACTTGGTGGCTGAGATTTGTCTAGGAAAATAAGGAAATGCATAAACAGTTTCTACACAAAACAAGAAGGATTTAAATGTACAAAGCCCATACAAGTTCTCAAAGAAACAAGAATGGAGAAACCCCAGGGATGGAAAATGGCCAAAATCTTTCTAAGCAGTTAGCAACCAAATTAATTTTAGAGTTACATTGGAGGACAGCTGAAGAAAAAGCTAGATATGAAACTGGAGAATTTTTTTCTAAGCACTCTTCCCATCAATCAAAAGAAAAGTCTTTGAAAGAAAGTATGCATACAGGGAAAGTGAAAGTTTGGGAGGGAGCTATTCACCTTCATCAGCCTGCAAATCTCCAGTCCACATATAGAGTTGGAAAGAGAATCTGTGTAGTGGGTTATAGCCTGAATTTTCTTTGTTGCCTTTCACATACTTCTATTTCCTAATGTATTATTCCAGATGAGACCTATCCAGCATAAAGACGCTATATTCTTAAACAGGTACTTGGGTGGTGATTTCCAAACTCCCTAGTAGTCTGTGCTATATCTAATGTATGAGGTTCAAGAGACCTTGGATGGAGACATTGAGAGGTGGATTTTTTTCATACTTCCTTGCAAAGCTGAAATAAGGAATTTTTTTAAGGGTGCTTCCACCTAACAGGGGAAAGATATTGATTTGCATTGACTTTGTCACCTATAAGGCCCAGAAGTCCTCAAGGACAAGTGATGTAGCAAGACTGAAGGGGAGCAGTCTTGCTATGAAGGAGGACTTCAGAGTAATTTTTTCCTAAGAGAACATTTTCTGTGCCCTCATCAAACAACCTAACTACTAATATTTCTACTTTTTAGTTAATAATCTTCTCTGTCGTCCCTTCTGCATTATCCTCTATTTCACAATGAAAGCCATCAAAATTAATCACTGTCCCTCTTCTCATTTTTCTGCTCAAGAAGTTCTTCTTCAGAAATACAAGCAATGGGAATTAATGTATTTTTTCACAAACACAGTTGCTGATGAAATCTGAAATATAATTCTAGGTTGTCTCTGCATATGGATAGTTGCAGGCTCTTTTGGAATAAGAAACTCCATTCCTGTCTTGTACTCATCCCTGTTTTCATCAGTGCCCTTTAAGTTATTGTTCTTCACCTAAAAAAAATCTGCAAATTATAAAAGGACAATGATTTGTCTGTCTTTCATTTCCATAGTGCCTAAGTGAAGCACAAAAGACTAATATATTATACTGTGTGATATTTGTTTCTACTTCACACACAGAAGAACATTATGTCTCTTTATTCTTCTATGTCTCTCTTGCCTGTATTTCTTGGAAAAGGGAATTGGATTTGTTGCTGAGAATTTAATAACTGTTGTGTTTAAAATGGACCCATTTTCACAAAATTTCATCAGTCCAAAATGGTCTAAGCAGTTGAAAATAAATGTATTTTCCCTTTTCTAGTGTGATCACTTTTTTTCAGACCTTCATTCTCATTTTTGAGATTAAAATAGAATGGAAAGAATCACTGGGTCCATTTCTCCAAATACTATAGAGATCCCAAGATTACCAAATCCAGTGGTGTTTTTCCTTTGAAAATAATTTCAAAAGAGTAAATTGCTGTGCTCAAACTGGGAGTATTATCATTATGAGTACTCTGAAATCATAAAGCAGGTGACATGATATGCTGTGTTTGTTCTTGCTGTGCCTGCTTGGCACAAGCTTTCTAAAAGCCTCAGGAGTTACTCTGGAGATGAATTTGTTCTGCAGGGGTCTTCCATTTACTTTGATTTATTGTGATCATTCAACGTGTATTCTCATTTGGATGGTCAGGGATTTACACACATAGCTTCCATTAACACTAAAGGGTGATACCATTAAGACAAATGTACAGTTAATCTCTGGCACTGTGGAGATAAAAATATCCCTCAGAGAATGCTCTGGCTGGGCTGGAAACATTCATTATCTGAGTTGCATTTCACAGCATGAAGCACCTTTATAGGCTGCTTTATAATTTTACTGTCCTTACCCTATATTTCTTAGGGGGAAGGAGAAGAGAGAAAAAGGGCACCTATCCATGGGAGAGATGAAGGCAAATGAGATTGCTTCCTTCAATCCTCAGTGCACTGACAGTGTTTCACATGAGTAGCAGAGAGGATAAGATGAATTTTGATCTCTTTCCTGGATCATCATCATAATTTCAGAATTGTCTCAGAACACCAGGGCACTCGCTGCTTTTATTTTAGTAGTATCACAGTAGCCCTTGGAGAGGGAGCTTCCCAGTCTTTCCTCATGTCATGCCAACTAACAGACATATGAAACAGGAGATGATCCATACTCAGAAGACCCTACAACAGACAAAGGAGTAGAATCTGGTGGGAATCGAAATCTTAAGAGGCCAGAAACATCTTTTCATTGCTCCTCATCTACCTACAGTTCAGCACGGTTTGACATCACTGGTGTTGAGTACTGCATTGTGCTTGTCCCAGGTAAGTGTAGATACTTCACCGCTATCAAGCAAAAGTATGCACAGCCTTTTCTAGCAAATCATGGGCAGGGAGGTACACAGAACCCTAGGGTCTGTCTCACAGCTCTTTTCTCAAATCTTAAAATGAGTCTCTGCATGACACAATTCATTTCCATGCTTTCCTAACTGAAGAGATGTTATTTCTGATCTGTGAACCACCCTGCTGCAGAGCCCCCACAGGATGCCCTAAATGCCCAAAGGAAATGGTGAGGTGGATTTGACCTGTTAGAACACCACAAGGAAAAAGAAACTGAGGTAGTACAATGCAGAATAGCAAGGTACTTCATCTTCTTACATATTTTTCTTTTTTCCTTCACAATTTCTCTGTGTCTCTTTTACAGCCAATATAATTCATTGAAGCAAACCAGAGGAAAACAACTTGGATGTGTCTGCATTAGAGGCTGGCACTAATTTTTTTTCTCAATTGCTTAGTGAAGCCATTTATATCACCAGCATAGGCCCAGAGACACTTTACTTTGGGCGGGAATTGTGCCTTTGGGTTTATTCTGTCTACAACTTTATTATTACATTGGACATCGTGACACATTTTAAGTGGCTCCCTGTCTTCAGCTGTAACTGAATATTGTGTTTAGATAGCCCACTAGGCTCTCTTGCTAAAGTAATATGGATTCTGTGTTTCAAACACCACTAAACAGTTTTCCATTCGGGCAGGTGATTCCAAGTTTGTAAATGCAAAATGTCATTCAACAACCTGACCCAGCAAAACTCCTACAAATATTACAAGACCCCCAGAAAATGCAGAAAATAAAACATTCTATGTAAACAGCAAATGAAAGCAGTGAGGAGGAGGAGGCAGGGAATAAATGCAGTTGTCATTTAATGGCTTTTAAAGCTTTTTGTCATCTTTTTCTCATATCCCCCCACTCTGCCCAAGACCAGAATATCATGCATGTAACAGAATCTGTTCCGATTAGAAGGTTTTGTTACAGCTGTAATAAGCTTTCACACAGGAAAAGTCCCCTGAGACCTATATTTCATCTCAACTTTCCCTACTGCATTAAACAGAGGGTTTGATTCTGGAAAGCAGAGATTGAAATTCTCTTCTCCTGCACTCAGCCCTGAAAAGTAATGAGAATTGACAATTCCAAGGCGCGCTGCGAAACTAGCACGATCTGGACAGAAACTGCCTCTGTGATAACAGGTTTGGGATTGTTTCCTCTTTCATCTGTTTATTTATTATTCTTATTTGTTTTTCTTAGGCTTGTGACTTAGGGAAGAGAGGGTGGGATGAGGAAAAAAAGGAAGAAAAAAGGGAGTCAGTAGCTTGGCAGCACACAGCCTAAATCTAAACACCACACACACTCACTATACCCTGGAAAAACCTGGATCCTATACAACAATTTCTGTAACACCATCACTTGGATAAACCAGCAACTTACTTGGAAAGAATCTTTGCTTTCCTAGAATTCATGTAACGAAGAGATAAAATGACCTTGAGAGATGGCAGCTTTCCTTGCAAAATACATTAACTCTATGAGAGCAAGTCTCACTGAAGATCCCCCTTCATCCATCCTGTGGTGAATCAGACAGGAAAACAGGTCTGGCAAAATCCTGCCAAGGGGTCTTTTTGCACTAACACCTTCATGTTCCACCTCTGACCTCAGCTGTAATGGTTTAAAAGGGAGACTAAAAATCTCCAGTCAGCATCATCTGTGGACACTGACAAACAATGCAAACTTGTAGTCCTTGCAAACTTGCAAACTCATTCAAATGATGACTTTGACCCACTTTTTTGCCCTTTGAAATGAACTGACAGTCCAGTTACTGTCATGAGGTCTGTCCCAAAGTGGTAGTCCCTTGGATTGTTCTCTTGAACTGTTTCTGTTCCCATGGTCCTGCAAGAATGATTCTTAAGAGGAAAATGAGGACTGAGAGTCAGGCAGCAGCCAGACAAATCTGCTGTGAAACTGCTTCAGAAACTATCAGTCGTGTGAAGAGCAGAAACTATTGACATGGACTCTGAGGCATAATGTTATTTGGCTGGAGTTTCTGGTGTTTAAAAATAATGTTTTCCCTGCTGTAATTTTTCCCTTCAGAAGGTTTATTTTCACCCTAGTTGCCTATTTTCCCAATAATAGCAGGAACACAATACTTCTTTCCACCCTCTGTCAATTTTGATCAGTGGACAGATTCAATATTATTAGTGGGTGATTGACAAATGGAGTGAATGGTAACTCCTGCTTGCTTGAAAAAGAGTATGTAAGAAAATTCAAAGTGGTCATGGAAAAACTTCTCTGGGATTCATTTTGAGAGGACAGATAAAAGGGGCCACTTGGGAGGGAGAAGCAGCAGGAGCTGAGGTTTGGATACTTTTTACTGGTTACTCTACACCCAGATGTTGTGCCTGTAAGGAAAATTGTTTCATATTTCAGCATATTTCTACAAATAGAGATTCTGACAGCCTCTATTCTCGTTTTTAGATGTTGCTCTAAGACCAGGTGTTGCAAACCTTTTGGAATTAACTCCATGGAGACCCCTTTCCCAAAGCAGAGTTATTCCAGCTGTGATAAGACAACACTGACATTCACCTCACCATTCAATTTGTCACCCCTTTTGCTCAGAAATGAGGACTTTCATCCCTTCCTTGTACACAGTCCTGGGTTTCACCGATAGTTGACTGTGTTTTACTGCCAGCCAAGCTGACCTAGAGGGATGAATGCTTCCTTCTGCTTCATCAAGAAAAAGGAGCTTAAACCATCAGAACTTGCTGAGAAAATTCTCCATCTTTTCTGTGCATTTCTCAGCTGTCATCACTCTGCAAAAGACCATTTAACCAAGCTTCAGCAAGATCTTTGAAATAACAGCAGGGAAGAGTCTACCTGATGAGCCCTTATCCCCTGCAGAACTGTAGCTGTTTGGGAACAGTTGCCCCAGAGCTGCTGCACCTTCATGCATTTCTTTGGAAAGAGGGAGCAATGGTAAAATCAGGATAGGTAGTGGAAAAGAAGCGAAGAGCTAGAGTTGCAGGGAAGGGGGCACAGATGTAGCTCTCCAATCACCTATTCTGTGTTAGGGGTTTACATGGCTGGGAAATGCAAAGACAGATGGTCTGTATACCCCTTTCCCCACTCCTCCAGTCCTAGGAGAAAGGTGAAAGAAAGAGGTCTGCAAAGCAACAAAGTCCCAATTTAGCAAGGCCAGAAACTTGTGCAGCCACTCTGCAAGGGCTCATGCAAACACACACACCTCTGGCTGCTGGAACCTGTTTGGCTGCCAGAGTGGACATGAGCCAGAAGACCAGGTCACCCAAAAAAGCAAAAAAATAATAAAGAACCCCAAACCAACAACAACAAAAACCAAGAAATAGCACACAGTACTCCTTCAAAATAACAGCAGAATCAGCCCCATGAAGGACACATTGAAGATAAAGGAGCCCCCACCAGGGATGTACTTGCCCTGGTGTAATTAATTCACTTTTGGAAGAGTTGCCAGCAGGGATCTCAGATTAAAATCTCTCTCTCCTGCAGTAGGAAGCACCTCCAGGAGCTCAGCATCTCCCCTCCCTTCCCCACAGTGTGAAGTACCATTCCAAGTCCCAGTGTGAGACTTGAACCTGCAGTGACCTCCTGAGCCCTGCAGTGAAGGATGTATGAGCCAATGAGTCATGTTGACTCTGGCTTGGATCTAAATGGGCCTCTTCTCTCATACCAGAGAAACCACGTTCACACAGCCACCGAAGTTCCCTGTATCGGATAACCCTCAGTGCAGGAGTTGGGTGGTGCTTGTTGCTGTCATCCTTGCCAGGAGGGAAGGGGTGAGCAATGGGGTGGGGATGTCAGAACCCAGTTAATCCAGAAGTTACATCCTCTCTGTAATTTAGGGTGCAGGAGAAATTGTCATCCAATTTAAACAGTAGAGACTAAACCAGCCCTCTGGTTAATGAAAATTATGACTTCTCTTTCTCTGTGGGTGGTCTTTTATTTGTAGGGAGTGAACAAGGGATTGTTGTTCAATACATCTTTCGAGAGGTCACTTTTTACTTGCCTGTCCTGTACACAACAAAGTCACCTTCCAGGGTGTTTTTTTGTGACATCATGAAGGTACCTTTGGGCCTTCCTAATTGCCTCCTGCTGTGGGCTAGATAGCAAAGTTGGTGGCTACTCATAGCTCACCTTCCATTCTCCTTACAGATCTCCAGCTTCAGATCTCCACATCCCCTCTGCAGGCACTGCCTGAGTGAAGCTGAAGAAAAGTGTGAGCAGACAATCAAGGCAATCTCCCAAGGAAATCCTAGGAAGTGACAGTAGGAGTTAATGACCAAACTGGTGATATTCCCAGACCATGTCTGGGAGGCAGCAACTTTCAGATGAGACCAAGTGAACCTCCCAGTCATAGATGCTGTGAGAGGGACCGTGACTCACTGAGCAAAAAGAGGGAAAGGTTATTTCCTGGCAGGATGCCAACTTGACATTATATAGAAGTGATTTTTACCCACTGCTGAAAAGCAGGCTACTCCCAGCTGGAAGGAGCAGCTGGTCAGCAGGACACTTAATCACACTTCACTTGAGGTGCTCAGGTGGTTGAGAGTTTAATGCAAGATAATACTTCATGTCTGGGTAGAGCATTCTGTATCCAATTGTAAATACAGGCTGATGAACTCCAGTTACTCATGCTGATATTTGCCAGGACACTGACCATTTGAAACAGAGGTTATCCTCTGCCTGATTCTCTCTATCTGCCTGATAACCAGCAGGATATTTGTGCTAGAATACTTTGCTTTTTCCTGCCTGCTTGTCTTTCTTTTGCAGCTGAACAAAGAGAGCATTGTTTTCATGATATCAAAACTGATTTAACATTGATGGGCTTAAGTTACCAGCTATACATCAAGGGAAATATATATCAGCCAGACCAACACCTACTTTTTCAGCTCCTGTACCCACCCATTTCCTGCCCCCCAGAAATATGTCAGCATCTACCCACAAGCCCTCTTGCAATTCTGAGCCCTCCCTGATGCTCTCTGTCACCTATTGACATCCTTAATGGTCTGCAAGGGAATGCAAATTGGTATTGATATGAAACATGAGAAAGCAACAGAGAGATTTACCCATCATGAAAACACTAGTTTTTCCTTTCCTTATTCATATTGTGGTTCATTGGGCTGTCATGTAATGCAAATAACATTCATGGCATTAGCTTGTACTTAAAATAAATGCTTCCTGTGGTTCTTACATATCTCCATTTCATCATATAGCACCTGAAAGAAAAAAAAAAAAGGAAGGAAAAAACTTCATTGCCTCCTGTACTCCACTGATGCACATGTTTGTCCTGCAGACATGAGTGCGTGGGCTGCACAGCTGTAATTCTGGTTTCTGTGTACTGTGTCTTTAAGCATGAGTAGGCAGCCTGCCTGTAGGGCTGGGATGGTGCAAATCTGGAAAGGCATTTAAGAGAAAGGAGAAGGAGGTATCTTTTGCAATGTCATTCCTGTAGGAAAGCACAAGATAGAACAAATTCAATGGGAAGCAAGCCCTTCAAGTGAAACCCAGGTTCAGTGTTTACCCAGAGGAGAAAAAAAATCAGATAAATTTCCCCAGCCAGGGCTATTCTCTGAGGAAACCTCTGCTCCAGGAGCTGGCTCTGCTGAACAGCTGGTTGGATGGCCCTGCCTAAGGCTGGCTGTTTCTGTGGCCAGCAGCCCTATGGTGGAGCAGGGTGACTAACACTTCACAGATCCACTGGCCACTGACAGCCAACTGGTGGGTCTCCAGCCCACATTACAGTCACATTCTCCATGCTCACCTGCAGGAAGTACCAGGCTGGCTGGGGTTCCTTGGCTGCTCTCCCACCAAGCAAACACTTCTCCCTTGTGCTCTGCAATTTCTTCAACCCACCAGTGTGAGGGAGTCCCCTGCAGATGTTCTGAGACAGACTCCAAGTAAGTTCACGCCATAGGGCAAAGAGCAGTTTGAGAACAGAACTAAGTACCCATAGCTTATAGCTCCATCACTCTATTGGCTGCAGCTCAAACTTAAAATGCCTGTGCTTGGGTTTGGGACAGGCTAAACTTGGAATAACTCTTGATGGGATGGACCATAGCCTAAGGCATCATCTACAATTCCCACTTGTGCAGATGCACGTGGACAAGAGCTTGGGCCCAATTTAAGGCAATGAGCAAGTTCCTTCCCTGGCAGTCAGCCTGTGTCCGTGCCCACGCGCGTGGGCCTGGGCCCATGCAAACATACCACAGCGCTTCCATAGACACTGTTTTGCAGCAGTTGCACTCGGCTCCTCTTACTTTATATGATTTCCAAACTCTTCATACCCATGCTATTATTTTCCTTTTTCCTTTTCTTTCCAAATGGAGAAGAAGGACTTGTCCAGAATCCAGCAGCAAGCCAACACCAGAACTGGGAGAGCAACCCAGCCCTTCTGACTCCAATGCCGCAGGCTTCGTCTGCTAGACAGGAGTGCTGGTCATGTTTGAATAATGACATTATCTCTGCTAGACTAGTCAAAGCCCAAGAGTGAGTCATTTTGTTCCATCCACTCCATGAGTTTCAATGGGTTGCTGCATTTGTCTCCAGATGACTGGAGAAGTTACCTATAACACAGGATATTTTTTGTTCCACTTATTGGGGCTTGGGGTAGGTTTACTTTGAAACCACAATTAAAAAAAAAAAAAAAGAATTTATCAGACCCTTGGGGTAGGTATGCAAACATATTTCTGTCACTGCCACATGATTATTTGTTGCACGCACACATGGTCATTTCAAAGAAGAATCAGCAATAGGGGTAAAGCATATAGATCATATGCAAAGTGGTTAGAAATGGATTGCTGTGGTGCTGTGCTCTACATAAGCCAGGAATGACATCAAAAGACTGCCTGGTCATGTTTGTTATATGAGATTTGGGCATATATTTGGAATCAGTGCTCATACAGAGGTCAGTGAGGGACAGAGGACGCTAGCTGGTTTTGATTACTCAAAAAATAATGGCTTATTAATATGATTTAGGCGTATCCACAGGAGAAGACACAGATGTACTAGATTATTTAGTTGACTCAGTCAAATATTTAGTTGACTCTGTCAAAGAAGTAGCCAGAATGTAAATCTCTCTGCTCCTTTCATCTCACACAGCAGGAATCAGAGTTGTGTGTTTGTCAACAGGGGACTGAAGCCATGAGTCAGCATTCAGCAAATGCTTCCAGTCCTCTACAAACAGTTACTTTACCACTTGGCAGTTTTAGATAACCTTCATGGAGGCAGAGAAACGCCAAATAATTTTATCTTGGAGCTTAAGGCTTCAGCAGTGGTGGACATAAGTTTTTGGTGTTACCTACAATAGCAGCATTTTATAGCCTGTCCTCTTCAGATGAACCTGTCCTGCCATTAGGACACAGCGAGATGTTGTATCCCTGTTGTGTTTCTCAGCAGGCTCCTGAGCTGCCCACAGGCAGGCACAGTCAAGTTAGAATCTCTGCCACCAGGACATCCATCTCAGCCATTGCAAAGGACACAAATACAGGTGTGATTTCAGCTACCTTTGTCAAACCTTGTGACTTTGCAGAAGCTGCACAATGTTGGTTCCAAAACACTTTGAGAGTGAAAAGCTCAGAGATTTCACCGCCTCACAGCTACTATGTCACACATGGAGACTGAGTCTCTTATTTGCATTTTCATGGCTTTATGACTCTGATTTCTGTTTGTCTGTGCTCATAAACAGAGAACCTGGTTCTTGGCCTGGTCTCTTGACAGCGCTGAATTCCAATATTCGGCTCATGTCTTAGGGATGGGTGAGGGTTTTTGCACTTGTCTTTCACAGGTGACAATCACCTGTCGACTCTCTAAGACGCCTTTCTGAAGAAGTATACTCCACATGTCCACCTTTGCTTCCCTGCTGAGAGGGTTCAAAGGCCAGCACATTTCAGAAGTGATAAGAGCTCTATCCAATGCTTGTGCTCATGAATTCCCCCTCTTCAGCTAAATTTCTCATCTCCCTTGTTTATTTATTATAATTCCCCCTGGTTCAACAATGGAACTGGATCTTGCAGAAGGTCTTGCACAGCTTGAAATGAAATTTTGAAAGGTTTGTTATTTTATGCACTGCAAAGAAAGCAGATCAAGACCTCTGTAGGTGCCTGGAGTCAAATTTTCCTTGTGCCAAGATAAAGAAGAAAACACATTTAAAATTCTGCACTGTATGGCACCTGCTTTAAAAGGGAACATTGCTTATAAAAGCAGTCCCAAAATTTGCTCCAAATTTTTCAAATCCCTGAAAAGACATTTACTATACTACTACAGTGACTGATGGATCAGGGAGAAAGAAAAGAGACAAATTACACATTAGTTTTGCTTGTTTTCACAGACAAGAATCCTGTGGATAAAACAATTTGTCCTGAGGATAAATCCTGTAAATAGGGAAAGTTCCTAGCTAACCTTTTTTGCTAGTCCACCCTCAAATCCAAGGAGAAAATGTAAGAATATGGCACTGTCAGCCTTGTCGTGAGACTGACGTGGCAGCCCCTTCTTGCAAGGCATGACCTTGGTCTCTCACACGGGTTTGCACCTCAAGCTGACCTTTATGGGTGGGACTGTGAAGAGAGGGGGTAATGGGTTTTGGAGTGCTTTACTTCAGAAACTTACAGACTAAATCCAGTTCATACCTAGAAGTGCTGAAAGTGATTAGCATCTGAGGGCTGCTCAGCAAATCACCGGTCTCCAGTTCCCTTCCTTTGAGATGACTGTACAAAAAACCACCTTTGCTGCTGGCATTAATTCAGATCTTTTCTACCAGTGTTAGGCCTGAGCTGCATGACCTGTTGTGCCAGTAAAAGCTGCCTTCTGTCAGCACAGCCTGTGTTCACATCCAATGCTGAGGCCTGGAAGGGGATAAAACTTTGTTTTTCTCTTAAGTATCACCTAAAAACCCCCATCCCTTTCCTGGCACTGTTCCACTGGTGCAGATGGTGGATGCCACATTTTCTCTGCCAGTTCAAGCAATGCCAGAGCAAGTCTCCCATAATCCCATTGGGTCTTACCCATTTTCAAGGTCTGATCACGTCCTGAATATCACTGCTTGGAGCAAATGAAAGCCTAGACACAAAGCTCTCGTCCATGCAGAGTCTAATCCCAGGTCCTGCTGTGCACTCACATGTGTCTGTGCTTCCTCAGCATGGGAAGTACTTAGCACGATACAGAGAGGAACCTGGGTCCCAAGTAAAATGTTTGCATCATAGACAGAGTCTTACAGACCTGGCATGATCCAGTGTGAGAACAGAAATAAAGGCCTTCAAAGGAGCTGGGGCTGGTCAGGTGATGGAGCCAGAACTCCAGGCCAGGTCTGTGTGGATGGAAAGTTGGGACTGAGAATGACCATGCTGTGTCAGCCTGAGGAAGAAAGACAAGCCTTCCCTCTTTATCACTCCTGTTAACCTATTGCCAGAAACACTCACTGACACTGAAATTTAGAAATTATTTGCAAGCTTTCATAAGCACCTTGTGTAAACTCCCCCTGTCGAGCTCACAGAAGGCAATTCTAGATGCTTATGGAACCTCAATGTTCTGCCTGTGCTAGAATCTGAGGAAAAAATGCAGTCATTGATGGTCCTTCATGAATTCATTCCTCACCCTGAGTGAAAAAATTACAGGTGGACAGGAAAACACCAGTCTGATTAATCTTCTGGTGTGGTGTTCCCAGATCAGTGTGAAACACTATAAAGGAAAGAATGGAAATCCATTTCCATAGATACTGAAAACATGACTGGGCAATGTACAAGAGTAGGAACAAGCATTCATTAGGGTGATATGGCTTAACATAAGCTTTGGGAGTGATATGTCTTAACATGAGCTTTGGGTTTCATCAGCTATTTTTCCCCTTGAAGGGATGATGTCTAAATAAGCAAGGATGAAACTCCTCTACTACCAGATGTCCAAGGCTGCCTCTAACACAAAAGGCCAATTTAGCAAACTAGAACTGATCTCTGAGATACATGTCTCAGAAGCATTAAAATGCAGGTATTGTTGCATTTTGAAAGCACTGGCCTTTCCTCTTAAAACTTTTCCACATCATGATGCAATCCTGAATGCCTAAAAGCCCAGATAAAGAAATATATTTTAAAAATATAACAATTCTTCCCTCTGCCCATCCTGTTGGAAGGAGTTTCCTTTTCTAGAACACTTGACACATCAGAGGAGGGGAATGTGTGTATGTACAGGTAGGGTAGCAAATTTCTTGGCAGTTTTTGTATTTCCAAGAGTTTTGCAAATGACGGTAGATAGTTTTTCTACTGAAGTTTGACTTTTCCTCAACTTTTAATATTTGTTTATTTTATTTTCTCTAATACTATTAGCCCATTTTGTACCTGTAAGTTTTACATAGGGAAACAAAAATGGGGAAGAAGAAATGTGTGTGGAATGTTCTGATTTCTGGGTAAAAACCAATTTTTTCTCACCTGTGTCATGTTTTCTCTTCTGCCTGGATCGGCCAAGAGCTTCCTTCAAGGTCTCAGCAGGATACCAAACTTGCTTAAACACATGTATGAGGCTAATCCTTTACTGTATGTGCATGTGTATAACCAAATGTTTGCAAGAGAGGCCACAAAGTGAGCACCATTTCAAAAGCCCCTGTTTGTCTTGGCATCTTTCCCCTCTCCATTTTTGTTAATTAGTTGACGAACTCTTGCTTGTGCCTGATGTCCTTCCAAATGAGAGGAGCCTTCAGCCAACTGCGCACCATTATTCAAACCTTCAGTTATTGCTCTGCAAAAGCCTCTTCAAAGCCCGGCCTGCTGCCCCTGTTTCTGTTTATCAAACAGCTGTGTTGAGGTTGGCTGCGTTCGGTCAAGTTCAAGGAGAGGAGCTGCCAAAATTGTGAGAGAGTGAGCAGGGGAAAGTGAAAATGCCTCTCACCTCACAGGGAGTGAGAAAAGGGAAAATGGCAGATGCTGGTCCAGGATGCTATAAATAACCAGTTTGGCACCACTGCACAAGAAACAGCTTGGCTAGCCCTCTCTTCTCTTCTCTTCTCCTTCCCCACTGGGTTTATTATGTATTTAACCCTCTGCAGCATTTACTGAGGGAGGAGGCTGTGTCAGCCAGAAGACCTCTCTACAGGTAGCCCTTTGCACACCACATGGATCTCCACCATAAACAAAAAAGACCAGTGGACCTAGTCTAGGTCAAGGCTCCTTGGCTTTCAAGTGTTTACTGATGCAACAAGCTCTCAAGCAGGATCACATCAAATGTAAAATTAAATAGAGGTTGAAAATTGTGTTTCAGTCCTTTGATTATAATAAACCCATTGAGATAAGAGAGTGGAGGTGAGGAAAAGCTATCATTTTTTTACCAAAGGGAAAGTGTATTGACCGAGATGATGGGAAGACCTTATTGCAAGGTACATGAAGCTATTTCTTCAGCTTAGTTTCTTCAGGAAGTGTGCAAAACCCCCAAGAGTCTTTCTCTAGAAATGTAGGCATTAAGAAGGGGCAGTAGCTCAGAGATATCCAAGTAGGGAAATGGAATTAACAATTAGAGAAACACTGGGAAAGGGCCCAGGAAAACTTTTCAAGCTCTCTGGAGGTTTTGGATGTTTTGCCTGTTTTAAGATGCTCCAGTGTTTCCTCCAGTCTGCAGAGTGTTTCTTAGTTTTGAAAAAATGCACTCACCTCCTCCACAGTGTGAAGAACTTTAAATCAAAAGAGATTAGTGTCATATCCAACAGTCCCTCTGAGCACAGATAAATGTGCTGTGTTTATCTGCCATTGGCACCAAGCTGGCCCAGGCAGGGTGATTAATACCCCGAGGCTGAGGGATAAGCCCCGTCCTCCAGTCTTTGCCTCAGCTGTGTGTCCGGGAACAGAACCACAGAAGGTGTGAAAGTAGAGACACAGCTGGTTTGCAGAGAGCCTCCTAGGCAGAATACACTTTGAAGCAGTCCAGGAGAGAGAAACATTTCATAGCAGATATTCCTAAAAGGCAAGATTTTCAAGGAGCCCTTCTGGCAAAATCATTTGTTTCCTTTGTTTTTTCAAGAAACCTCTTTCACAGTTTCCCCTCAGAACAGTTTTCTTCCATCTCTTCAAATAACCTAGACATCATCTGGATCCTTACTTCAGGGTCCAAGGCAAGGCTCCCAGCAGTGTTTCCATTTACTGATCTCTCTCCCTCCTTGTCAGCACTTTGGAGGGGTCTTCCCCAGGTCCTTTTGTTCCAGGTCTCCCTGACCTTGGCTGCCTCTTAACAAAGTCCTTGGACCATCAGTCACACACTCTCTTTCTTACTTGATTTGGCCAGCTCTCTTGTTTTCCACTCCCCTCTGGTATCCTTGTCAGTCCCCCAGATAGCACTCTGCCCCTCTCCATTTGTCTGCCTTCAAAGCCTCTTGCAATACCTCTTTTCTAACCTCTTCAAAATCCCTCTCCCTGTGTTATTCTGTTCTGCACAAGATCTAAGAAAGCACTGCAAATAATCATCTGTTCAGTTTACACCTGCCTTGCTCCTAGGTTCTGTGCAAGTGACTGTATTTATTACCAGCAGAAAAAAAAAAATGGTCCAATATTTTAGGTACTTCCCTGGTTCAAGGTGGAAGATATAAGTTTCAGGGAACACCTATGTAAAAACATGTCAACTTGAAATACTCTTTGAATGTAGCCCTAGATCACTTTCCTTCTTTGCTGTATTCAACAAGAACTTATTACTCATAAAAACCACAAGAATGGCCAAGCTAAAGATACCAGAACCCTAAATCCCATATTTGAAGTTGGTCATAAGCTGAGGTTTACCAAAGGAGTAAGAGAAAGAGAGGCCACACAGAGTGTTTGTATCTTTGGATGTGCCTTTCAGCTGCTGGTAGCACAGGGACTGATGAAAGAGCAATGATCCCCCTTCAGTGGAGTAAGTAGTGGAAAGCAACCAACCATAAACATGCTCTCAGAATAATGCTTTCCTAAATTAACAACTTACAGAGGACTTTTTCTCTCTTTGCATCATTTGGTAGTTGTTCATGAACATAAATTTACCTCAAGAAGTGCTTGATTGAAAAGAGGTTGTGTATCTCTGCCTGGGAGACTTGGAGTTGGCATATGCCCCTGACACAGAAATGAGGTATTCATGCCAGCTCAAGTGCCTGAGAGCAGGAGTGAAGGCTGTTCTACCAAGGTTGTTCTTAGAGCCCCTCCAATAATTCTGCCAGGACCTGTTCAGGTTTTCTCCAAAATATCTTGTTTGACTCACAGACAGACACGATGAGAGCTGATCATTAGGGCACATAAGCTTACCATGCCAGAATAATGTCTAAAGGAGCCTCTTTCTTAACTAAACCATTTTATCTTATAAAGTTTTTCATATCCCTAGTTTGGCCTAGCTGCAGTGAAGACAACTGCTAAATACAGTAATTTGACATTAAAATTTTCCCCTGAGCAGAAAATCAGAAGGTGGCCATGCAAGGGGAAATTTTTTGTGCAGTGCCTTGCCTGAGCATCCATTATTTTCTTTTGGGGATACTCCCTCATTTTCTGGTTTCATTGGGAGTTTTTGGTAGCAAACAGATTGCCTTAATTCAGATGTTTGTGGAATTGAACAGCAGAGAGAAAAATGCCAAGGCTCAGACCTTTTTTCTTGAAAAAAGTGAAACTTCCTTTTGATATATTTCCCCTCAAAACGTGGTATTTATTTAACAGGCTCCCTGACTGACTCTGGAAACCTGCTATTTTGACTCAAGAATTTTTCTCAGTGAATTATATTAGATAAATATAACCAAAGTGTGTGATTATGCTGGGTCGATTAACTCCTGATGTCAAAACGAAACCATTTCTTTGGCTCTGTTTTCTCTAGCAATTTGTCACTGGTTTATGTTAAAAAAGCCCCTCCCTATGCCTGAGTGATGGAAACTTTGAAAATCCATTAAATCTTTCATCTGCAGTTAATTGTTGCTGATGTTGCACACTGCACCTACTCACAATCAGACTTTTTTCCTCTGCAGACAAGGTGCTCTCTGCAGGACCTGCAGTTAGCACAGCACTCTGCTTTTCCTGCAGTGGTAGAAAACGTATTACAAATTTCAGTTTCAATCCCCTTTATTTTGCTGGAAGAGTCTGAGCTAAATCCTGCAATGTACTGACTATCTTCAGCTCCTGCTGTCAGCAGGAGATCTCAGAGGAAGAGTGTGTGTGTGAATCATGCCTTTTCCTGTATTTTACAAGTTTTAAACCATGGTATTTAAACTCTGTTTCAGACATCTTATATGCCACCCCTGTCTTGTTTGTTCTTCTGTGAGATTAAAATAGCATTTCTGTCTCCCTTTATTTCTCCCAGTGTGTCTAGTAAGACAACTTCTGGTTAGTGAATGGTTTTTTACTCTGAATAAATTCTAGTGCCACAGTTGGAGAGTCTTCCTAGGGAGTAATGGTCATAGCAAGCTGCCATCAAGCACTGGTACATGCTACTACTTCCAAACCTCACAAATACCAAACTATATTTCATATATTTCATATATGGTTTTTATATATGAAATTTAATATTTCATATTTGGAGAAGGAAAAACAAAATTTTGTGCTTTTTTTTTAAACTAGATAGCTTTGATATTTGCAACAAGGAAAATGTATGTGGGGATGGGAAGGGTGAGAAATCAATTTGACTCAGTATTGCAACAACCCTAAAATTCCAAAGAATGGTAAAATGGATTTGTAATCTCCCTGGTTCTGTTTATTTCTAATCATTAAATTGCTCTGATCCCTATACTTTAGGCTTGATGATAGAAGTCCACCTCAGCAAAAGTTAATTTGATTTAAGAAAAGTTCCTGAAATTTGAGTAGGCCTTGGGTTAGCTGTTGGAACTTTGCCAGGCATGACACAACCTACCTGCATTGTTTGTAGGCATTTTATTCTACAAAGAAACTGCCTGACAATGTTTGCATTGAGGAATAGAGAAGTGACAGCAGCAGCACAAGATTGTGCTCAAAACCAGGAGACTTAAATGGACTTGAGTAAACCAAATGCTCATCCAAATTCCAAAGTCTCCTCATGGGCAACAGGGTGCCATCAGTAGACAGCAACCACCTTCTAAAAGAAGGTTAAAGATGTTTGCAGACAGAATCACTTTCAGTCACTGGCTGACAAAGGTAGAGACAGGAGATTGTGGCAGAAGGAAGTGAGAAAGAAATTATACTTTGTCTCAGTCCTTTGACCTCAGAGATTTCCATGTAATTAAAGCAGGAATATGGTTCCCAGGGATTTTGGGAAATGAATGGTTGCCAAAGCAAATACCACCCCCATGACACCCTCCCTCCCTCCCTCCTTGTAAACAGTCTGTAATCGCTTCATAATAGGCTGCACCGATGGGAAATGGTGATTAATACTGTCTACCACTAAGAAACTCCTGTTGCTTTTTTACCGAGGAGTCATTAGAGCCAGGTTATACTATGGATGTAGGGCTACCTTCCTTAGAAATCCCAACTCAGGGAGTGTACTGCCTTCAGTTACTGCTCTGTGATGGGATTAAGGTGAATGAAGCAAGGAGGAGGAGGTTTCCTGCTCTCTGTGGCACTTCCTTTCACAGCTCCACAGGCTCCTTAGAGATTAGTGAGCATTTGCAGGAGCAGAGGTGTATGGCAGATAAAGCTCTTTCATTTGTTCAGTGGTCACCAGTGAAGATTCCATCTCTTCTGGTGTCTGTTGAAAACAATGACACAGAACATTTCTTAATTGATATTGTAAACCAGGGAACTGGAACTAAAAGCCACTTTGGTAAAATATTTGAGTTAAAGAAAGTAATAGATTCAAGAGGGTTTTCTCCTTTCTGTGGTAGGATTAAGCCCAGGTTAACTGGGCAATTTAGAGGCTGTGACTAGAGACTTGTGGAACGTAATCTCAGTGCCCTGAACAGACTGAAGTCAAATCTGTTTAAAGATCCCTTATAGTGCCAGTGCTCCTCCAGGCAAGTAAACTCCTGTTTCTATGTGTCATATCAGCCCTTAGGAAACACTCCCAAGCTGGGCCACTTGCTCTGTCTCATTTTTCCAAATCAGTAGGATTCAGGCTGAGCTCATGGAGAGAACCAAACAAATATGTTGTTGGAAACATCATTGCAGACTGAGACGGGTTCCAGTCTGAGGCAAGAACCAGAAGCCCAGTCTTGATTTGTGCCCAAGCAGCTGTGATGCCAATGGAAAGTACCCATCTGCTGCACAATTGTAGTGGCCTGCTCAGTGAAACTCCTGAGAGCATGTCTTGTGAGAATGGTGAAATATCTTTACACCTCTCAGTGGCCATTAGAACTCATAGGGTCTTACTTCCTGCATAACACTAAACCACAAAATTTCATGGGGAAATCCCCTCTTCAGGCCCATAACTTGTCATTGAGAGTTAATAAATCTTATGATGGCAGCATTTCACCCTTGCAGTAGCACATCTGAGGGAAAATGGCTCATATGTTGTCATGTGCCATCTTCTTCTCTTTCTTTTCTTTTTTTAAAATCTTTTTTATTACTCTGTGTGTGTGTGTGTGTGTGTGTGTGTGTGTGTGTGTGTGTGTTGTGGTGAGCAGGGAACAAAAAATGGCCCCACATATCTTTTTTCCCCACACCTTTTGTAGCACTTTTCTTAAATGACGCAATTGACTTGAGCCACAATAGGAGAGCAGCGGTGTGCAGCATTATAAAATACACACAAGATCAAAGCTGAGATGGTTCCGAGCCAGAGAGTGGGAACATGGGTCTGAACTTTCCCAGAGTCTGAAGGAGCTGGTTCAGCCCATTGTGAAAGTTCTGGGTAGATTCCAGGTGCACATTTTCCTAAAATGTGGAGATATTTAGATCATTATCTCTCATTTGAACTCATTACAATGAAACGTCTTCTCTGTTCACTACTTCTGTAACTGGTTTCATGATTTTATTATACTTTTTTAAGAGACTTTTATGGCAGTGTGGTATTTGCTTGAATGTGAATGGGAACATCATGTTTAAAGATTGATGATGCATAACACAAGGTGAAGAGGGGTTCATAACCTTACATGGGATCTTACTCCTCTCTGGCAGCTCCAAACAACACAGCAGTGTCTGCCCAGCAGATAACATTTCTTCCAGCAGCTGCTACGAGAGAGTGAATTCCTAAGGGGCAGTAAGCCAAATCCACCTCTGTGAATAACAACCCCTACCCGTTCATTAATGCATTATGTAATTAACATTGAGAATAACATTATGGGAATTAAACTTTTCTTAACGGTCTCCAGTGGAAGTTCTTCTCTTCATGGATTTATAACTTTGTCAAATTTTAATTATTTGGACTGAAACTTTCCATGTTCATGCTCTGCCTCAGGCTGGCATTTTTATTTTTTTTTTAGTGGGGGGGATTTTTTTTTAGTGGGGGTTGTTTTTTTTCTTTTTGGTAATTAATGTTTTAACAGTCTGGCCATTTCTGAAAAAGGAGATGGAGGAAAATAAATTACTCTTCTAAACCAGACATTTTTTCCCTAACTGTTTTTCTTGAAACAGTGTAAAATCTTAGGGCTTTCAGGAGGAAACCTGAGAGGGAACGAACTGGGAAAGAAGGAGGTTCTGTTATATTGGGTTTAAGACCATGGACATGGCAATGTGCATGTGGTCCAGACACCAGTCTCTGCACTTCTGAAAAGTGCCAGTCTGTACTATAAACTTTTTACACGGCAGGCAGATGAGTTGAAATCCTAAACAGAAGGGCATAACCACAAAAAACCCCAGCAGTGTAGGTGGTAACAGTACTATTTGTTCTTTGAGCTATAGAAAAGTGCAATGCACTGCCAACCTCATGGAAGGTCATGGTTGTTAGTCTCAACTCCTAATTTTTTCAGTTTTCCATTTAAGTCAGCCCAATATAATTGGCTGTGGAGACAGATAGAGACTATTTACACCTTTAAAAAATAAGATTTTAGAAAGTTTTTTTGAAAGATGTGTACAAAGTTAGAATCCCTTTTAGATAATATGCCTTTTAGAAATATTGCACACTAAATCCAAGTGATTGATTGTGTTGAGTGTACTGGCTTAAGCCACATTTCCCCCCAGAATCAGGAAGAGGAGCCAGGATTTTGAATTTCCATATATTTTTTCTGGCTATCAGAGACTTGTATGTATCACATCTCCCTTTAGCCATCTGTTCTTGTACAATAACAACATACTACCTCTGCCAGTTGCTCCTTCAGTTCCCATGGCAAATAGCAATGTACATCCAAAGGTAGTGAGATTTGGCTGATGCATGAGGTTCATGCTCACACCCCCATCCTGCCTTTTGCCTTACTAGTGTGAACCTACCTGGAGTAATTAAAGACCCAAATCTACTGTAGGGTTGGCCCCAGTTTGCCAAGTTTGCTAGGCAGCATGGAGGAGGACTCTCTGAAATGCTTTCATATCCATCCTGGGTTACCTCCTCAGCATGTTATCCATGGGCTTCTCTTTCAAAGTACTGGTTACCCACAGCCACTGTCTGAAAACCATGAGGAAGCCACTCCCAATACAGGCTTGCTCCCTCTGGTGTGTTTTCTTATATGAAGACTTGAAATAGGAGAGGGAAGAGGATAATCCAGACTACTTCAAGAGCGCTTTTGTTAATATGCTTATTTTTGAAATATTTCTTCTCTTGAACATCCTAAATTCCTCAAATCTTACTCTCTGATAAAGCAAATGTTTTTAGTAGCTGAAAATAGCTCTATGCCAATTTAGAAGGCTGGGACTAGAAAGGATCGCACTTGATCCTTCCCTTGATTTCCTGTCACAGTCCCCAGTCAGTGGAGCTGAAACCTCACGAGAGGCCTTTCTGCAGATCTGCAGTGACAAATGACAGTACAGCTCTGGAGAAGTGGTACCACAGTCAACATGTTTGCATTCCCCATGAAATCAATCAAGGCCTCCTACCAACCAAGATGTTGTGGTCTCTAACCCGTAGATTCTACTCTCTAAATTCTGCTGTGAGCAAAACAGGTGCAGCTGCTCTTTTTTTTTTTTTTTTTTTTTTTTTTTTGGTTCCAAATTGATTACCTCAATTATTCACTTTATTATATGAAACCTAAGGAAAAGACAGAGTGTGCTAACTTCTGGTGACCTGGCAGTTGCAGCTCAACCATCTGAAATTAGAAATTGATGCTGTTTGCTTTGTATGGTTCCATGGGAAGATTTATGCCTTTATGTAGCCAGTGCTGATGGAATAAATTAAACTGGGCATGTAAAAGGAATAAAGGTTTATTTTTGCATTTTAAAACTGGCTTCAATTCTTCATGGAAGAGTGTGGCAAATATTCCATAGACATATCACACTAGCAAAGAAAGCCTGGGTAACTTGTCCTGAAAGCTGCAACATTTCACCCCAGTGCCTTCTCATTCCCAGAAAAGTCTTCTAAGCTGCCGGGGAAAATTTCCCAATGCAGAAAAAAAAGCATACTGGGCTTCACAGACCATCAGATTTTAGAAATGGACCTAAAATAAGACTCAGCCTCTATTCTCATCCTTCTCTCAAGATGAACTATGTTGCCCCAGCCAAGGAGAAACTGGTTTTGATTTGCTCCACAGTTTGCTTTCATGGGAGAAATGTATTTGGTTGAAATCTAGACTGTACGTTTTTGGGCCCATAGGGCCAGAGACTCTAAGAGGAGCATGTAGGCAGTGTATGGTGTTGGAAAAGTGCTGTGGCTTTCCTTGCAGACTCTCTGGCAGAGCCACCTAGACTGCACTGTGCTTACACCATGCAGGCCTTTTCAGTAAACATATTGGCACACTGGTATTATTTTAATTTTAATTTTGAACAAGGGACTCCTCAAGGAAAGAGACTAGACTTAAACAGATCATCTTTCCTCTAAGCTTGCTGCCAGCAGGAAGAGAAGCTGGTTTTCATTCATGCCCATTTGGCAAGCCAGGTCTGTGACTTAGCCTAGATTATGTGTTCAGAGCTATGTACAGGATTTTAGTCATTCTTCTTGCACTGCTTGTACAGTATTGGTCATTTTTGCCCAGACATTCCCCAGGACATAAAAAGGACATCAATTTTCCAAAACTGTCAACATTCCAAAAAAATCATCAGACAAATCAGGGAAAGTCAGAATTTAATACCCATGTCTTGCCCAAAAAATACAAAACAGCTGAAGGTATGGCAGGTCTTTTTCTGCATTTTATATGAAGGGTACATTCAGAAGCTTTGGTCCCATGTAAGACTTGAACCTTAAACATGCTGCCTCATGCAAGAATTTTGCTATTTGAGACTCATTGTTGCAAATACATTTCTTTGTCAATGATTCATAGCAGGTTCTTTCTTGGATGACTTGCATTTCATTTTTTGCTTTCAAATGTATATATTGTATGAGTCCAGCTGTGGAGTCATTGAAATAAATAGTCCTTTTCCCTTCTCTGTTCATGGGCAATTTGTTGCTGGGATTTATATCTGTTCTGATTGGGTAGCTTGGCCACATGATTAATTTTAAACTCACCCTTTGTTAGGTTCTTTCCAAATTTACTAGTTTCCAGCCTGACACTGGTTTCATCCTTTCATCAGGTAAAAGAATGCCAAAACTTGCAGGATTGGATAAGCACAGGACTGAATGCAAAGTCATTGGCAGGAACATTTAATGAGGAGCAAAGAGAAAAGGACTGAATCAAAGGGAAATTGCTGATTAATACCAAAGTGATGCATAAAAATACATGTGCATGAGTCATCCACAAGAGAAAGAAAAACTCCACATAAATTCAACTTTCTCTCTAAAAAGCAAAAAAGTAGAAGGACTGTTCTGGAAAATAAACTAACAATCACTTGGATGCATTCAGATCAACCTGACTCCCACCATCTGCTGAGACTTTGTGGGAAATGCATCAAATTCTCCTTCCTTACACCTTAATTTTACAATCTTCCTGCTCATAACACTGCTCCTTAGATATATCAAAAGAATGTAATCTGTGCTTAAGGACCAGGACCTGCCAATGCCCAGATCATCCATTCAGTGTCCTTGCTGAAGGAATAGTAGGGACAAGCCAGTTTGAGGCAGACTTTAGTCCCACTGGATAGCAAGGTTATCACAAACTTTTGAAGACCACAAGAACATTAGAAATAAAAGCAGAGGCTTACAGTATGAGTGCACTAGAATCAGCTGAGTTTTAAGACTGATATGAACTTGTCATTTACAAGCTTGCCCCACTAATAGTAAAAAAGTGTACTGGAAGAAGAGATATAAGAACAGATAAATGCATCTACTATCTACACTCTACTTTCAAGCCCATTTAATAGCAAAAGTGCCAAAAGACTGCTACTGAAAATTATCTTAATAACCTGGTAATTTCTTATGACAACTCTTAGGGAATCTGAGGAGGAAGAGGATAGCCAGGTTTGCTGACTCGTAGACTTCTCAATGAACTTGGGAATTTTGATCAAAATGGGCATTCTCAACCTTCCAATCAGTTATCTCACAATTCAAGAAATGGTATCACTGGACGGTGATAGTGAGTGATCAAAGCTAAGGGGACAGAGAGAGGAAGAAATGAGGGATAGGACATGACATAAACAAGGAGAAAACTGTCCTGTCTTTTGCACTTTAGAATCTACATTTTAGAGAATATGTAGGTCTTGTCTGAGGACTGTAATATGTCTACTGCCTGGCAGTGGGAATAGGCAAACTACTTCAATGGAAAGGCCGTGTTCAAAGAAGAGGCCATGGAGTCACAATATCTTCTCCTTCTATCTCTTCTCCAACAACTCAAATGGAAATTTTCATCAAATCTGGAGACATCACCCTACAGTGACATAATTTCTTCACTTGTAAGGTGACTGAACATATTATAGGACCTAAGAGACTCATAAAGACTCACTTTTTGGGTAACAGAGGCTCTCAGGCTCTATTCTGAGGTGAATAAATATGAAAGGTGGTGCAAAAGTCAGGAGACAGGGGCATGGCCTTGTTTACATGAGAAATAAATGCTAAATGTGATGATGAACTGAAGTGTCTGTGACAGAACCTTTCTAGAACCTTCCTCATAAAGTCATCTTATTGACTATAATGAGTCCACTGTGAGCCTCCAGAACTGCAATGGGTATTTGAGTGAGTATTTGAATAGAACATTTACATGGACGCTTAATCTCCTTTTATGTCATAGTATAGAGTTAGTCATCTCAGAACAATTTGAAGGCATGCATAACATATATGACAAAGGACACATTCTGATATTTGTCCCAAGAATAAGCCTCACAAAACTACCAAGTGTCACTTTTCCTGTAGTTTTCTTTGTTTTAATATTATTCCATTTTCCCTTGAGCCATCCTTGAGCTGACATTAACGGGATGCACTCCATTAACCTCCATGAAGCCAAGGCCTTCAAAGCTCTTAATCTGACAGTGTTTTACTTTACTGTGGTGTGTAAATCAGCTTTAATGCCAGGACTGGAGGCACAGTAATCTAAGCCTGGAAAAGTTCAAAGGGTGTTGCAATGCATGTAAAATCTATATGAAATAGAAGGATGCTTTTTCCCCTGAAGGAAAGAAAATGCTTTATTGGTTAAGCACTCTGATGTTCCCTTGGAAAGGCTGCTGGTGGTTTTTCCTTTTTTTAAAAAGGGAAAAAAGCAAGTACAAATTACTTCTGCTAGGAAATACCAGCCAATAATTGGTAGATGTAATTCTGCAAAGTGTTAGTGGCGAAATCTTTCTGCAAGATTCATCAGGCCAGTTTTGAGGCCAGTTTCTTCCGGGTAACCCAACCAAATCCCACAGCACAATGCTGCAAACCATTCAGCCTGTCTCCTGCCTCCTGCCTCAGAGGCTGGCTTTCATAGGAAAGTGTTTTACTTCTCTTACCCACCTCAGAAACTCAGCTTCTGCCACTAAATGGCCAAAATGGTTTTGAGATATTCCGTTAAGGCCTAAAGCCACTGACCTCAGTGCTTCTGAATTTCAGGCAAGATGTCCCTTCTGGTTTTACCTCTCTTGAGCAGCCTGAGCTCAGAGGCTGTAATTGTGGGTTACAGGCATAGAAACAGTGAGCAAAAGAGCAGATCCTTGCAGAAGGGAGACTTTGTCTGTGATAGGAAGGGAAATGTCTGGATTGAACTTGATTTTAATTTTTATAGCTGGCACCAAAGTATATTTGGATTCTTTTATTCTCTTATAAAGACTCCATTTGTCCACTGAGTTGGGGGGGAGGAAGAGAGATAATGAGTGACTTGGAACATCAGCACTAGAAGTTGGAAAGAAATGGTGTCCAGCCCCATTTTAGAATGGCTGTTCTAAAGAAATGCTGCAAAGGATTAGCTTTGATATTTTAGACTTCCAGGGAGGAAACCAAATTAGCATCAGAAAGGAAGATGTGTGGGTTGCCTCAAGTACAACTGATGGGTTTAATGTTAACATAATGAGAGTCATGCCAGAAATTTTCACTGCCACAGAAACCCAACAGCAGGAATAGGTAGGTGCCCAGGAAAATGGCACTGAGAATATGAGCTGGAGTCCAGATGGCTCTTCCAAAAGAGAGACTGGGAAATCATCCTGGCAAAATACAATCCCTGTCTTTGCTGGCTCTTTACAGACAGGGCTACAACTAAAAATCAATGCAATTAGCTGGATGACCTAGAAAAAGGCAGAGAGAGCCTCTCTTTTCAGAGAGTTTCTTGTGGTTGGACCAAAGTCCCATTCAGGAGAAGCATCCAGCAAGAATTTCACAGCTTACTGAAAAGTGGTTCAATGCAATGTGGTTGAATTGAATGCAACGTTTCACATTAGTCCTGTGCTCACTTGGAGCCAATCACTTTCCACCCAGTGACTCCAGGGAGTCCCTAAATTAACGAGGTAGTGAATCTTGATTGGGATTCTAAGGGATGGGAGCCACACAACACAAAGTAACATTCAAATTGCTGAATTTCTTAAAATCTGTGTCATGAATGTTAATGACACAATATGACAGAATAACTTTCCACTACCTGTGGTCTCAGACAAAGATCCACAGTTCAGAGAAATGTTTCCAATTATGACAGCACCCACAGGGTTAAGATGCCAGTCATCCCAGAGTTATTTGTAGCCTTGAATAATTTCCCTCTTTTAAGAACTATTCTTTCTCTTTCATACTCTGGCATAAAAAGCCCAGCATCTAGACCCCAACCTTTGCTGTCCAAAAAACCCCTAATTCCTTGCCCATGTTTCCCTTCATGGTCTCATCAACTCATACTGTTTTGCTCAGCCAAGAAGGCACACGCAAATGAGACACAAGGGAGCCTACTGTAACAAGACCCCATGAATTTCTTATCCCTAAAGAGCTTTAAAGCCATTTTCCTCCTCCAGGGACTCAAACGCAGCATCTCCAAAAAGCACTTAGCCTCTGCCAGCCTAGGTCCTGGGAACTTGAGTTTATTCACAAACTCACATGTTCCAGTTGACAGCATTAAGCAGTGGCTGCCAAGCTAACAGGCCAGTGAGAGAATGTTTTTTATTAAAAATAAACAAGATTTTTAAAGCAAAACACGGTGAATTATATCTTCACCTTTGAAATGGGGTGTATATCAGATCTCTGGGATGGAATTCACTCTTTACCTTTTGGACCTTCCAAAACTGACAGAAATCACCCCTCTGCTTTAATGTCTTTGATGTTTTTTGATTTTTCTCTCCTAATGGGTATGGAAGAGAAAACTTTTTTTGTTTTTACATAAACTCCAGAAATTGTTTTTAAGTTTGAGTACAGTGATGCAGACAGGTTTCTAAGATACGTGCTTCAAATACACGTTAATGTTCTTATTTGAACGCCTACAAAGTTGGCCTGATATATAAAGATACAAGATGTACTGATACATGTGCCAGTTGTGTTTGATATAAATCTAGAAATCAAGCTGCAAGCATTTGTTTTGAATCTCTGGGCCAAAATGTAAAGAACTTATACCTAGGTGCAAATGAAGCCTGTTTCCATTCAAGTCTTTTTTTAGTACTTTTTTTATTAAGCCATTAAGAGCATTCTCAGACAATAAAAAATTTTTAATTTACCTAAATAGGGGTTTGCAGTGGTAATTTAAGAACCTGAACCAAATTTCAACACATGAATAGGAGAAAGAATAGGTTTTACTTAAATGAAGGGGTTTAGTTAGTGTAACACTGAAAATTTGAACTAAAAGGTGAGCATTATTTCTAAAAAATAAATCCTTACCAATTATATGTTTTTAATAATTTTTGAAAAATGTTTTAAGGGTAGTTTCTGGTCATTCAAAGCATTTTACTTTAAGAACATCTAAAATACATTTTTTTCACTTTGGAACCAAGCAAGTACCTGCTGAGAAAGCTGTCTGTTTGTCCCCACTGCATCCAAAGGAGATAGATTTTTCCTTCCTGTGAGATTCTAGCCCAGGCTTTCCTAAACCAGAGAGGGTGAATAGCCAAGAAAAAAGTGTTCCTGGTAATGAAGAGAGGAAACAAAAAGCTTTTTAAATAAGTTTCTGCAATCTTGTCTTGCTGACTGTCTGCAACATGTAATAGAGATTTTAAAGGGCCTTTAAAGGAAGTCATTCAACCAGGTTTGCTGTGTCACTTTCCACTTCATGAGTTTTTCAGAAAGGTCTGAGAATAGCGGAGAAAAACATAGGAGTGAGCTTTGAAGGATGTGTAACATACCACAAGAAGGAAACATCTTTGCCATCCAGACCTGAACTCATAATTTAGCTAACCTCACCCTGTTTGGAAGTTTCCAGATGTGATTTGACCTTAGCCAAATTTCACCTGCAGCACCCTTTGTACCAGCACAAAACCAAGTGACTCTTGCACATCCAGCATGCTGACAAACCTCCCAGGAGTTTCAGAATAAGCATCACGGATGAGAAAAGAGATCCTTGTATATTAAACTGTTATTCTGAGGTGATCTGGTAAAATTGTGGAGGAGCTGAAGAGTGATGTAGGATTTCTGAAATCTTAGGGCTAAGCTTAAAGGGCAGAGTGATTGGTGCTGGAGAAGATGTTCTTGAACTGATGTTGTCAAGATTAAATCAGTGTTCTGCAGTTTAACTTCCAATCAAATGTTACTGAGTGTATTGTGTGGGGGTGTATGTAACTGCATAAATGTAATGCATTTACATAAATATGACAGATTTCTAATTAGAAATCTATTAATTAAGATTGCCAACTTCCTACTTTCTTGAGCAGTTTGGGACCATTCACTGTGAGGAGGAAGGACAGAGTTTGAAGCCAAGTTAGGTTTTCTTCAGTTAATATGACTGTGTAAGGTTTTCTAGCCACAGAGCTGGGGTAAGACCTAGAAGTTGCCCAAACACTCCAGAGGCCTTCCTAAAAAAAGAGAGAAATACCAGGCAAGGAACAATAATGTAAATATAAAACTCAGCTGATGGCTTTTTATTAATGTACATCATGAATATTATTTCAGAATTGAAAATCCTTCCCTCCACTGTTTGTTGCTTTTTCAGGGGTGGGGTTTGAGGGGAAGATGAATTACATCTATGTCAAATAGAGCCATTTGAAGGCATTGTGGAAGGGACTGGCTTCTCTCCTTTCCATTCCTCTTCTGTTTATTCATTCATCCATATTCAGTCCCTTCCTCTGTGTTATTCATCAGTGAACATAAAATCATAGAATCATAGAGTATGCTGAGTTGGAAGGGACCCATCACGATCATCAAGTCCAACTCCTGGTCCTGTGCAGGACACCCCAAGAGTCACACCATGGGCCTGAGAGCATTGTCCCAACACTGCTCAAGCTCTGTCAGGCTTGTTGCTGTGAACACTTCCCTGGGGATCCTGTTCCAGTGTCCAACCACCCTCTGGGGAAAAGGAAAAACCTTTTCCTCATATCCAACCTAAGCCTCTCCTGACTCAGCTTCATGCTGTTTCCTCTAGTCCTGACACTGAGCATGAGAGTGAAGAGATTGGTTCCTGCCCCTCCACTTTCCTTTCTGAGGATGTTGAAGCTTGATGTCTTTTTTATATTGTGGTGTCCAAAACTGCTCACAGCACTCAAAGTGTCCTGTACTGGCCCCAGTGCTGTAACCAGAAAAAGATATGATCCCAGGGACTCTGTGAAAGTCCTTATAAGAGTCCTTGGAGAGAGATAGTGAACTGATCAATGTCCTTGCTGATAAGCAGAGAATCTGTAAGTCTCTTGCCAGAGAGGAGCTAGAGAACTAGAGCAGCTTTTAGCTATGCCAGGTCAGGCAGCTCTCTGAATATCTTCAGATATTCCTTGGCTTTCCAAGTTAGTACCATCTAGTCTCTGCAGCTTCTGGTGATTGTTAACTCAGATTCTGACCTTAGGCTAAGTTCTTTTCAGTCCTGGTCCAAAATAACTCTGCTGATTTCAGTAATGTGACTCTGGATTTGTGCCACTCAGTACAAAATTGGAATTTGTCCTCTTAAGAGACTAGCTGTCCCAGTGGAGTTTATGTGTGGTGCTCATTCAATCACTGAGAATAAAGCACAGCAAGCTGGGGGTGCCATGACCTTCTTACTGCCTCCCTTGTGTCACCCAAAGCAGAAGAGGTCCTGCAAAGTCAGCCATGCAAAGCACAGAGCAAGCTATAAACAATTCAAAGGACCCTGTTTTCCCAATGCAAGGGAAAATGCTTGGGCAGCTCAGAGATGTATGGATTGTGTTTAGTCTACATGCTTAAAAATAATAATAATAAAAATATTGTTCAGGCCAGAAGGAATTTACAGGCTTAGAACACCATGGAAAGCAACTACCTTAGTCTGCAGAGTAAAAATATTCCAAAGAAATCCAAATAAGCTGCTCCTCATCCTATTAATTCATCAAACTTGGCCATGCATTGTTGTCTAGCACAGCACCCATTCCTAGGCAATAATCTTCCTTTTCATGATCAGTCTTGAGCTATGAGAGATTCTTCCCAGCCTGTGTGAACTCGATTGGCATGGGACATTAGCCAAACAGCCAAATTTTCCTCATGAGATTAAAATTCTCGGATACCAAAGACCCTCTTCCAGCAGCATTAGCATAGGGTGCTGCACTGTTATTTATGAGGCTCAGGTCCTCCGTTCCCCTTTCATGGGAAGGGGACATGTCTTAAATCACACCCTTAGGAGGATCACATCGCTCTGGAGTAAGGCATGAGATAATTAGGCCAGACATGTTTCAATGGCAAATTGTATTTTTCACAGCCCTGACAGCCAGACATGTTTACCTCAATTCCCAGGATAAGCAGAAGTTAGAGCACTGAGGCATTCACCATCACTCAGCTTCAAGGCTTAAGCTCTTTGCTGGGAGCTAATTTGGGAACACTAGGCAGCATATCAAGGCCGTCTCAGCACCGCCATGTGCAGCTGCAAAAAGTCATTCAGAATTGCAGCTGGACGCCTTTTGCCTCATCTTAACAGCTGCCATAAATATTCCCATCTGATTTCCTTCATGGTGGGACAGCAGGCTGAAGATTTAACAACATTGATGGCAAGATCTGGACTGGAATGTTGGATAATCTTTATAAGAATGATAACTTTGATTCTCTAGTATTTATCTGTTGAATCTTGTGTCTGTTTGCAAAAGGAAATTCCTGGATGGAAATTTCTATTTGTGGTTCTAGATAATCCAACCATTCCACAGCATCTGTCACAATTGTTACTAGACAGACAGCATTAAGTTCTGGACATGTCTTTGAAACTTTCAGGTGATAGGACCTTATTATTTATTCTGGAAAGAAAAAATGTACTGACTCTCTAAATTCACTTTATGGATGTTCATTTATGAATAAGGAAAGTCCAAGTGAATTCACTCTGGGATTTGTAGTTCTATATGCATAGAAAGACAAACTCACTGCTGAAGTAAATGGGAAAAACTCCACTGAGATCAATGGCTCCACCACCACAGATTCTAGAGCCTGGTTGCATATGTGCAAAGAAAGTGTCAATCATTCTTATTTTAGAAACCTACACCCATTCCATAGCCAAAAAGTATAAAGTAAGTCAGCCAAAGGAAATCCTGCCCGTCCTTGAGTGCGGGTTAAGTGGCTTTGCCAAAGAGACAAGCACGGCTTATAGAATGAAAGCCATTATTTTTTACTGAACACAGAGATTCTGCTTAAATGGATGTATGTTCAGGAACAGTATGGACTGCCCTACAGTTTTCTGAAGCACATGGAGTTGGAACAAAACCCCTCTAAATGAGGGGTTTGTTGTGATCTCATTGTTCACACATTGTCTAGAGCCACCACTGGGCACATCCTCCACAGCTGGGCTGTTCAGCACCGAGGGGTTTCCTGCTGCTCAGTCCTAGGTAAATCTCCAGACTGCCCAGAGGCAAAAGAGAGAAGAAGCATTCCTCTGAGGAACTTGCTCACTTCATTAGCTATTAATGTTCTGCCTGGAGATGAGAGTGGCTGGCAGTCAGCAGAGAAGAGAGCAATGCAAGCAAGTAAATTATAACATTCACCACAACTCAGTGGGTAGGGAAGCAAGGTAAGACCCTATGTTTCCCCTTTACTCCTAGCTCAGTTCTACTGATTATTCCAGAGCCACAGCTCACAGCTATGACCAGTGTACAAGACAGGGATTGTTTTAATTTTATCATGTTCAGTATTTCACTCAGGCACCAGCTGAGAAGTTCCTGAGATCTTTAGATCTGCTGCATGAGCCTGGGCTATGCAAGTCATGGTTCATTTACATAAGAGCTAGAGTCATTGCCATTTTCTATGAAAATATGTATCTGGTTTTAACTTCTTTTCAGATTAGAGTCCAGAACATTAAATCTGATGCTTGATAGCTTCATAGAGCATGCAACCAAGTATACACTTCCTTGGATGACCCCTGATTTGTTTCATTTGTTTGGGTTTTTTTCCCCAAAAAGCCCAACACTTCTATAAGGGTCAAAGATCAATGATACTGGAGCTTTCAACCAGCAGTGTGATGTGCAGGGAGCATTAGAAATGTGTTCACCTGGAAAAATCTGTGTTCACTCTAACATTGGAGTCAGAAGATGTTTTGATTTTACTCTTAATCTTTCATCTGACTATCTCTATTCTCCTATGCTGGGGTAAAAGTAATCCCAACCACAAACAAAGCCAGTCTTCTCCCAAAAAAACCTATCTCATCTTGTCCCACAGTTGCTCCTCTGGAACTGAAACCCAAGACTGTTTCCAAGGAAGGTGTGGGTGTGGCTGTAGGTGTCTGAGTGTGGAGGGAAGTAGCCACAACTCAGAGCTGTAATCTCAGCAGCTAAGATACTAATTTTTGTTTACCATGGGTCCTTGCATATACCTATCAGGACCAGCTCAAGCATCTTAACTTCAGTATGAAGAGCAGCCAGGAGACTTGCTGTGACTAAATGCTGTGACTGTACTCTAAGGACTTCTTTTGACCCTGGAATGATGGCAGAAGATTATTTTGACCTCTTCATTTGTCCCAGCCTTGGTGCTGTAGAGCATAAGATAATATGCTATCTTTGCTACAGATTATAGTTTCAGACTATTTGATAAACAGGAGTCTATTTTTAGGCAATAGAATTGCCTGGGGCACTTGTGAAATCTCTATCTCTGAATGGTTTTAATAGCAGGTTAGACAAATCATTTCAGCAAAGGCAACCTTGCCATGAGGCAGGCAGATTCCCTCATCTCTGTTTTATGTGACTCAGTATACTATAAAGAGAGAGGAAGAAAAGAAACTTAAGCATAAATTGGCAATACTTGAATCTATTTTGCAGCAGGCAAACAGTACTGTTTGGGGACAGATGGAGATAAAGGAAACAGGAGAGGAGCTGAAGAAATTATACATCAGAGAAAAAGAACTGACAAAGAAAAAAATGGGTAGAAATTAGATTCCTGACAAGAACTTGGAAGCAAATCAGTGGGGCCTCTCCCACATTTAAGAGACTCAGCAAAGGCAGGATCCAATGAATACTAAATTTTAACACACTGATTCAAAAAACATATTAGATCCCCCTCCTTTGAACCAGCCACCTCAATGGAAAAGTGAGTGAGCAGATAATGCTGGGTTGACATAGCCTGTGCATTTTTAACAGGTAATCAATATACCTGCTGAGCATTTATGCTTTCTCATCCATCCCCTTTTATGTTCACTTTAGCTTTTTGTTGATGCTGAATATCAGCAAAACCATAGCTACAAAACTAGCTGGAATCCTTGTGTCCTCCTATTTCTGTATACACCTGTTTGCTATGTTTAATACTTTGTTCTTGGGATATGACATGGGATTTTTTTTGGATCTGAGCTTATGCTTGGGAAAAATGAGAGGAGAGATCAGCAAATGGCTGATGATGATGTGAAAGTCATACAAGCAGGTATAACTCTTTTTACAGGTAATATTCACATTGATTTTCAGCTCTTTTTTAGCCTGATGTGGGAAGACACTCATACTTTCCAAATCAAAGGTGCAGCAAAAAGCATAGTAAGATTTGGAGACAGGTTGTGTAGCCTGCTCTGACCATGCTGTGGGGTGGGAGATGGGGCTCTGTTTTAGAAGTTTCACTTTCCTCCAGGTTTAGCTGCACTGTCTGAGCTGTCTTCAATGAGGGCTTTACCAGCAATCTCCTGCTCTGTCCCACTGTGTCAACAGACCCTGCTGCACTTAATTAAGAGCTAGACACTGCAGACAGCAGCATAGCAGTCCCCAGCAGTATTACAAAGGAGCACATGTATAAGGGAAAAGAGAGCATTTCCCATGCAAACCAGGGTTTACATGCTCTGCCAGGTCAATTACAAGCTTTTTCAGCCACAGAGGAAACAGCTCTTTCTCCCTTTTATTAAAATGGCTGCTCCATCCCATTGTGGATTGAAAGAGCTACTTGGCTGCCCTTGCATCCCAGCTGACCTCCAACCACAAGCCTAGGTCTTTACCAGAAAGGAGGGGGAACCATCACTCACTAAATGAAGACATTGTCCGCCTGATTATCTCTTTGTTGCCAGTGTTGTGTGAGGCTACAGAAAGGAATAAAGCAGTTCCAAGATGGCTGTGGGTGAAACAGTGTGTCCCAGCCTGGATGAGCATTTTCTTCTGGCTTTTCTCTGCTCTGTCAGGAAGAGTTGTACCTATGAGGCATGAGTTTTCTGGAAAAGACTGTTGTCCCCATCTTCTCCTGCCAACACCATTTAGTGTAGCGCACCATTCCACCCTGTGTCCCAACAACATGTTGTGTCTGGAGGCCTCTACCAGTTTCTTTCCTTGTCTGGGTTTGGATTAACCTGGCCTTACACTTCTAAAGAACCAGTTTGGAGAAGGTTTTGACCAATATGGGCAGGGAACAGATGTCAGTGACTGGGGTCACTGAAGTAAGGAGAAAATAGCACATTCAGAGGTACCTGGGTCAGGGGTCGGGATAATGGAGGGGACCCTATAGGAAAGAAGGCATAGATTACATATCCTGGTCTTGTGCTAGTTTCCTGTAATGACAAGAAAGAAGTTTGATGGAATAGTTTTTACAGGAGGGCTTCAGGCATGAGACCAGGAGGATCTGGCAGGAGCAAGGTTCAGATCAACAGCAAGAATGGAAATCTTGCACCAATGAAGGCTATGGCAAAGCTCCAGCTGGTCTCACTGAGTGCTGGACAGTATTTTCGGTCTTTCCTTGATCCTAAAAAAAGGGTCTAATCTGTCTAGTAGAATACATGTTCTTAGCATCATCTACTGACTTACCTACCAGCTGGGAATTCAGTGCTAAATTTTTAGAGAACCAGTTCGTCTGAGAGGAGAATCCTTTACTTGGTTGGAACTCTTGACCCTGGTGTATAGAATTTCTGTCTGCGAAGGCTAGAGAATAGGGGGTTATTTTGGCCTTAGCAAGTGGTTTTTCATTTTTGTGTATATATTTTAATTTTCCTTCTTATCTCTAGGTCATTCCTCCTAACTTTGGTGTCTTCATTGCAGCAGCCTGTCCATTTAGCTTGGCACTCTCTTAAATGGGTAGTGTAACCATCTTCAGGCTGAGAGGCTCTGCTCTTTGTGGGATACAGGAGGTGCTCTCTGGCTCAGTGGCCCCTGAGTTAGCAAATCACCTCATCCTCATGAAAGTGTACTGCAATATTGGACTATTCCACTTTTTCTGAAGATGTATCATGCAAAGAGGGCTTTCTATTTCTGTCACTTCTGACCTTCCTGAATTTCAGAATACTTGGGGGAAGATATCGTGGGTTCAAATTACTTTTTGCTGTCAATTTGCATACCTTCTGCCAACGCGCACTATCACTCAGTGTCCAAGCACAGTGAATCATACCTTGCAAAATGCCCCTTCAGTTCCTAATTAGCACATTCTGTCTGAGCAGCCTCAAGATTTTCAATTTATCTTGTAGGAAACAGGTTAATGATAGTAAGACATTGTATCTGGGGAACAGAGCAGCAAGAAAGGGCCTCCACTTTGCCAGCTGCTGAGTAACATGACCTTAAGAGGGAAATAAATTGTTGTTATAGTTTCTGTGATGATAACCAAAGTGTAATTTATTACACAAAGTATAATTTATACTTTTACTTTGATGTGATGCTTTTTGTTCCTTCCCTACAGAAGCTCCCTGTGCTGTTCAGGCCATCTTCTCCCCACTAGGTGTTTCCTATAATTCCTTCCAATGTCATCCATATTTTGCTGTTGTCAGCAATGGCTCCCTGCAGCTTCAAAACATGAGCTTGACTTTTAGGACTTCAGTCTGAGCCCATTATACTAAGGAGTCCCTTTTCCCTTCCACTATCCCAGGCCCATGATAAAATGCAATTTGCATTGGAGGACAATATCTGGAGTAAACATTCCCCACTGAGTATTTTCAAAGAGACTTGGATGTACCCCTTGAAAGACAGCAGTGGTTGCTCCAGGGCTTTCCAGTCCGTCCTCTGGAACAGATCTACACACACAACAACATGGTCCAGAAACATGGGATTAATTGAATGTGTTGCTTTCCATATGCCCACAACACAAAGGCACCCAGTGTCTGTCACATGCATGTCACTCTGAGGCTCCAGCAGCTGCTCAATTTCTTTTTGGGCAGGCCTGTCTTTGCTTTCCACTGCTATTTCATCTCCAGTCCTGCCCATGGGAGGGATGAGTAAGTGATGGGGAGGAGGTGGGCAGCGATGGCTCTGACAGGCATGTTTATGCTGGACTTTCATGTTGTTCCTCTGTATCCAATGGAGAACCATCCATCTCCCCTGCACAGTGAGAGCTGCATAAAGCATCTCTGTGTGTTTGGAGGGAAAGGCTGAGTTGTGCTGATATTCCAACTGGTTCATCATGTGCAACTGGGAGGCTCTGATGTACTCATTCCTTTCTACCACCCTCACTGACTCAGATCTCCTGCATGCCTGTGATGGGATTGAACAGTCTTGGCTCATTTCTGACACAGAAACTCATATGCAGGCCTGAATCACTTCTCCTTTTGTTAGTACTTCAGCACCTCCAAGGTATTGTCCGTGTTATGACAGAGCACTGGCTTCAAATCTGAAGAAATTCCTCTGTGGTATTTATGTCCTCTCAGCATGGCTAGGAAAATTGCTTCTTGTGGCACCCACTGGGATCCAAGAAGGGAAAAAAGAGTGGTGCTGACACCCACTTTCCCAGATACACAAAGAAGGATTAAAACACTCTGTCCCCAGCTTTTTCATGTTTTTAAACTGTGGAAATGTAATTTTTTCCCCAGAGAAAAATTTTCACATGGGATTTTTTTGCAAGTTTACACATTTCTTTTTGGCTTTGCCACACTGTTCATTTGTGGTTGTTGTGTATTAATGAAAAATCTATGAAGATAAAAATTAGGATTCTTTGAAACATTTGGATTTTCCTGTTCAAAAGAGCTCTTCATTTTGAATTTTCTGTCTTGTCTTATGCTTTAAAGTACTCAAGAGTGACACAAGTTGACCTATTTCAGAAGCGATAAAATATTTCATTGATACAAAGTGTGTTTTCCCATGTTTTGCACAGAAACTGGCATATAGTTCTTCTTTCCTCTATAGTTTTTTCTTTGTGTCAGAGTCTCCAGGAAATAAGTAAATCCCCGGAGTACTCCCGAGCCTTTGCTGACACACACATGTTTACTAGATTGCAGCGCATTTCAAGATCCTGTTGAAAACTGTCTCTTTTCTGAACACTTAGTGGATGCACTCCAGCCCACATCATGGCTTCTTACCCATCCCTCCCACCCCAAATTGCCATTATCTGGCCTGTCCTTTGCTGCTGTTGCTACTGTGAAAGCGAGCTGCTCAAATGACAGGTTTTCTGTCATTTCTCCACATTGCTTTGCTTGGAGCTCTGTTCCAGCAGGGCTGCCTCTGGAAAGAGTTCCTAGTCCCCTTGGTTCCTTGTCTTTACCCACAACGGAGGCTGGAAAGTATCTTGTATTATGTTCAGCAAAGTGTGGGGGAATAAAGGGAAGAAACCAGTCACTTCTGGTCACAAGGGATAGCCCGATTTGCCAAAAACAACCAGCTTAGACGGGATTCCCATTCCAAGCTGGTTGTGATGATTCAGAAAATGGAGTAGATAATGAGGTGTTTGTGATCAGATTCTGCTTGTTTACTTTGCTGCAGAGCTCTGAATGGCCTGTTCATGAAAAGTGCCCTGGACTCTGACCTTGTAGAGGGAACCCACCTGAGATAAGCAGAGCAGAACCCAAACCTCCACCTCTGCAAAGAAAACACTGTTTTCCTTCAAAGGCCACCTGACAACTGCCCATCCCACGAGGCCACACAGAGGACATTTGGCTGCATGGCCATCAAATGAGTCCCTGTTGTTAGAGCACTGCATGGAATATCCCCAAGCCTAACACATCAACTGGCCCAACACTGAGTTTGATGAAAGGCAGAGCAGATATTTTCCTTGAAACCAGATTTCTAGCTGGAGTGAAAGAAAAAGAACATGTTTTCCCTTTCCTCCTCTGTGCTGGCATCTATCCAGACAGCAGCCAATGAAAGCTGAAAGTCATGATGCAGTTTTGAGGAGCTGAAATACTTCCTACACGAGAAGTTGAAAGAGTCTACTCTGTTCTAACACAGCCTTTAATAGTCTTCTCATCTAATTCCAGTTTGAAATACTCTTTCTTCAGGCGAATATCCAGCCTTGAATTAAACCTTCCACATGATGTAGATACCCCCTCTTTTAAATTATTCCCTATTTTCTCCTTATTATACCTTGTTATACTTGTGGTGACTTGACTGAAAAACCCTCCACTACAATGTTAGCGTATGGAGTTTATTGACACAAAATAAAAGAAAGGACAAGCACTTAGCAGGACTCAGCCATGGGAAATATGACATGTCTTCCCCAAATTCCTTTGCCTCCAGTGGTACATTCTGGGGAGTTCTTCCAGAGGGACATCATTTGTTTCCTTCAAAAGCTGGAGTCAGGGTCGTTTTTCAGAGGCTAATTCTAAAAAATTAATGTGTTACATTGCTGGAAAGAAGGGAAGGTGAATTGCCTTTTATGAAAAGAAAATTAAATTGGGCAGACCTTAGGGTTTTGGCATTGTGAGATTCTGGAGAAATATTCTGAGAATTTTCTTGGAATATTGAGGAAAATGGGGAGAAGAAAGGAACCAACAGTAAAATATATAGGAAAAAGAAAAAATAAGAATTCTGAAAAAATTCAAGTGGGGGTGGTCTAGCAGCAAAGCAAGGGTTTTCACTTTGAGTGTTCTGCTTTATGCTTGTGAGAGCTGATGAAAGAGGCTCCAATCCTGAGAGATTCTAGTACTGATTAGTGACCTTATGCATTAAAAGAGTGAATTTTAAAGAAATGTTTGATTATTTATTATGTTCTATATACCTAAGTGTACAACTACTTGCAGGCAGTATGTTTTATAGTAACTTGGAGGGGAGGGCAGGGTCTATGCTGTAAAACCAGGAAAGAGTGTCTTGAGAGCTGCTCAGCAGAAAGAAACGTGTGGTGCTGGTGGACAGCCAGCTGGACATGAACAAACAGTGTGCCCAGGTGGTCAAGAAGGCCAAAGGCATCTTGACCTTTATCACAAATAGCGTGGCCAGGCAGACCAGGGCAGTGACTGTCGCTCTGTACTCAGCACTGGTGAGCTCACACCTTGAGTCCTGTGATCAGTTTTGGGCCCCTCACTATGAGAAAGATGTTGAGATGCTGGAGCACGTTCAAAGAAGGGCAGTGGAACGGTTGAAGAGTCAGGAACACAAGTTCTATAAGGAGCAGCTGAGGGAGCCTGGGATATTTAGCCTGGAGAAGAGTCTCAAGGGGGACTCCATTGCTCTCTACAACTCCCTGAAAGGAGGTTGTAGCCAGGTGGGGTTTGGTCTCTTATGTCATGTCTCTAGTAAAACAATGAAAGGAAATTGCCTTAATTTGCATCAGGGAAGGTTCAGATTAGATATCAGAAGAAAAATTTCCCTGAAAGAATGGTCAGACATTGGAATAAGCTGCCCACGGAGGTGATGGAGTCACTGTCTCTGGATGTGGTGAAGAGATGTCTGAATATGGCATTTGAGCATATGGGTTGGGGTGATTATGGTGGTGCTGGGTTGGTGGTTGCAGTAGATAATTTGAAGGTCTCTTTCAACCCTGATGATTCTGTGATTCTGTAAAAAAATAATATCCAAATGGCCATGTTTTGTTTGCATGGGCTAGGTAGAGAATATATAAACTTACTGAGCATTTTGTTCTTTGATTTTGCATGTGACACTCCAGGCTCTCCAGTCAGTACACCAGGCACTCCACCAAGCACTCCAATCATTCAGGAATTGCAGGAAAACTTCAGGCAAGACAGACTCCTCCCGCCGCCCTTACAACTGATAGCTGCCATTTTAAACATGTTAAATTTTGCTCTTTTGTCATGGCAGGGATGCTCTATTCCTATGCTTTTCCTCTGAATAATCTTTAAGATTATACATTTGTAGATGCTGCCTTACATAATGCGGAAATGGAGGACATCAGTTTATGTTAAAATATAGAACATGCATTGACTGCTGCTCACAATGGAATATTCCATGCCTTTGTCAACCCTGCTTTTGTAAATTAATTGATAGGTCCTTGGAGATGGATCAAAGCCAAACAACTTGGATATTGGCTTGAACCCACCAAGAGGCAGATCTGAGATATTTGTTTGTTCTATTATAGGGAAGCAGTTTGAGTACAAACAGCAGGATAGGGTGTAGGTTCTAGTGTCTGTAGGTAATGAATCACATCCACATACACACAGACAGTGCTATGGGAACAAAACGTGGCAGCCATGACAACAAAAACACAAGCCTTTGTTATATGACTTTAAACAGAAACTCTGTTATCTGTGCATGGAAGGACTTTTTTTTTTTTCTCCAAGGCTAGCTACAAGAGAAGAAAACAGAGTTATAAGACAAATCAAGGCAGCATGAAAACATCTCCACAACAAAAAAGTTTGGGGTTTTCCTAGTATATGATAAGTTGGTGATGATGATAGGCTGGCAGTAACAAGGACAGAATGGTGAGTTCACTAGATGGGAAGCTCTACCATAGAAAGCGTTGTTACGAAAGGTATTCCAAGAACTTTAGGTAAACCAAGACCTTCCCTACCTGGTTCATGGCTATTTAGTGGGACAAAAACCGTTGTAGCAAAGATAGAAAATTCATTACTTAAATTCTATACATTTCAAGCCCTCTATCTTTCAAGAGGACAGAATTTAAAATTACTGAAAACTGGGTAAAATTTTTTCACATAGGAATTGCAGAAAGCTAGTATGGACAGTTCCTAGTCAGCAGGAAATAAAACTTCAGCATGAAGGACTAAGAACAAATGCAAAAACTACTTTTAAGATTTGCATTCCAGTAATATCTACAGGTTAATACTGGCACTGGCACCAGCATGGTAAATGAAATATAAACACAAATCAAGACTTAATCTTTGTACCGAAGCAGGTACCATCTCTGTCTTTGGCAAGACAGCCTCATTCACGTGGCACCAGAAGCTTTCTTAATGCTTTGCCCCACTCTGATCCAAATTCCTGGCCTGGAGTGACACTTTTCAACAAAGGCAAATATCTTACTATGGGCCACTGGCATTATGGATCACTTATGTCAACATTCCCCTGTCAAAGTCCAAAGCATCCAAAGGAGGGTCACAAGGATGGTGAAGGGCCTGGAGGGGAAGTTGTTTGAGGAGCAGCTGAGGCCACTCGGTCCATTTATCCAGAGGAGACTGAGGGAACACTTCATTGCTGTCTGAACTTTCTCAGGAGAGGAAGAGGAGGGGCAAGTAGAGCCCTCTTCTCTCTCATGACCATTGACAGGACTTGAGGAAACAGAACGAAGCTGAGTCAGGGGAGATTTAGGTTGGATATCAGCAAAAGGTTTTCACCAGAAGGTGGTTTGGGCATGGGAACAGCCTCCCCAGGGAAGTGGTCACAGCCTCCCTGTGTCTGTGGCCTGGTGAGGAATAGAGACACTAAAATCTGTAGAAAAACTGTGTTATGAACTTTAGACTTCCCACACCCCACCCAAAAAAAAAAAAAAAGAAAACAAAACACTGATCAATAACCAGCTCTGGAATAACAAGCTTGCTTGATTCCTCTCATTCAACTGCATGTCAAGATACAAGGCACAGCTTGATCTCTCGTGCAGTGCAGCTGCATGGAGAACTGAGAAGCTGCTACAGCCCAGGACTAGCTGATGTGAATTTCCCCCCTATGGTCTCATTCCTCTCCAGCCCCAGATGTTCCCTGGTGGAAGTGCCCTGCTTGCCATAGAAGACAAGTATCTTACAGCACAGAGCCAACCTCAGGGATCTTCCGTAGGATGTGTGCTAGCCAGCTTTCAAGACACAGCTGAACAAGAAAGTACAAAGGGGAACTCATGCACTGCTTTGTGGTCTCAAAGGAAGTCACGAAATAGGATCAGCACAGAAAGTCCTCGGGGCGTTCACACATGTCCCCCTGCTTTGTGTGAGAAGCCCATGCTCTGTGCTAGCCATCTGGGACAGCATCACCCACATTCATGTTCTGACATTTGAGAGTGATTAAATATATTCCACAAAAGTCAAAACCAAAAGAGAAGCCAGTGAAACAGCAGAGATAAATAGATACATTTCTAATCTTACCCTGCAATCCATCTATAAACTATTGCCCTTCTAATTTTTGTTCTGACTTTTTCACCCGCTGTTCCTTCTCACTAGGACTTCTTTTAAAGCCTCTGTAGAAGGAATTATGTTCCAATAATGCCAAAATCAGTGGGATTTAAGTTAACTTAGTGTTGAGTGTCAAAAGTTTCAGAATCCTATTTCCCAACAGAAATGCATCACAGATATGAGCCTGCCAGGCCTGAAGATGGGGTGTAAGTTTCTAAGTCACTAAATACAATTTTGAAATGCTACTTTCCAATGCTGTGGGTATTTGCCATCATTGTAGGCAACTGCCCAATTCATTTCTCAAGTGCTGGCCCACCAGGATTCTTCCACAAACAATTTCATACCTGCAGCGTGCCCAAGGATTATGGAAATTGCTCCAGTGGAAATCCCAGGTGCTGCTGGTTCTTGCATCCAGGGTTCAGACTAGTGCAGCTGCAGCTGCAGAGCTGACTGGTCATGCTCTTTGAGAGCCACTGTGTCCCTGCGTTGTACCCTGCAGCTGGTCTCTGCCTCAGAGCAGCAGGAAAAACATGACCTAAGCTCAACCACCAGTACCTTGAACACAAAGCACTGTAAATCTTGGTCTTGAGGCCTTGACCTTAATTTTTTTACATAAGCTCAGCTTGGCTGCTGTCTCCTGCACCTCTCCCGTCAACCCTGGAGCTCACTGTGGTGCCCTGTATTGGGAAAGGCCATGGCTCTGGCTGCTGGCAGCACGCAGAGAAGATCACTGAAAACAAACAGAGAGCAAGCAGCTTGGTTTTCATAACCTCGGTTAAACACAGGGGGTGAAGGATCCGAAGCGGCAAAGTCATGTGAATTCAAGAAAGGCGGAGGGTAACCTCTGAGGGGCTCTTTTCTTTGGCAGCACAAGGGAGGATGGTGCATAGAGAAAGGGGGAAAGGAAAGATTATGGAAATTTTTGGCCCTCTTTGCACAGCAATTCTGCCTTTTTCTCTTTCTGGGGCTGTAGTAACAGAACTGACGTTCATTACTGACAGTGACAAAACAATTTTCTGGGCTCATGTGACAAAATAGTGCATCACAGCTGCCCCCTGCCCACAGAGCAGAGCAAATGAAAACTGACCTTATCCCGTGGACTAGCTCACTTCTGCCTACCTTCAGAGGCCTTGAATCATCCTTCTTCCTCACTCCACCTGAGGCATAAATTAGCTTATTTCTATTTGGAGTGGCAGAGAGAGATTTCTCCTCCCCAAGTCATGCTGGGATGGCAGGAGGTCTGCCCTCCTCCACTGCCTGTGGCAGGGATTGGGTGACAGCTGGTCACTGCAGCCTGTGTCACACAGGCTGTGGAACCTTCCTGTGGGCAAAGGTAGGATATAGTTGAGTCTTCTGTGGCTGCCAGGGAAACAAAAAGTCTCCGTAAATCACAGAAGTATGCTGGCATCCCCAGGGATTTTGGGTATCAATGGGAGCAAGCACAAGACTCAAATGGGGTCAAAGAACATGCTTGCAGACCTAGAGCTTCCCACCACCTAGGAAATGATGCAGTAACTGAACCCACACCTCTCAGCAAGGACTGGCCTCCAAGTCTCAGCAACCCTGAAAGGTCTCCAGCATGCATTCAATTAGTTCTAATACAGCATATATCATTAAATCCAGTATAGCAACAGAGATTACTTCCACAGAATAAATCAAATAAATGTCCAGACAGGGAGTCTGGATGAAGATTTCAGCAGTAATATTTAGCCTAGAGGTAAATGCAGGCTCTCACTACTGAGTGGGCAATGCTGACAACCTGTGTGCCTTTCAGGATCCTATCCATAGCCTGGTGACACTTCCAATGTTAGATAGCACGAGATAGGAACCTATGAAGATGGTCTTTGGTCTCTCCCATGACTCAGGAAATACAGTTTTCTGTCCACAAAGATGGGTGTTTTGCACTATTTAAGTTTGGGCTCTTAATCTTATTAGAACATAGTATCACGAGAATGTAGTAAAGGTTTTTCAAATATAAATAGAAATCCAGGTTGTATTGAGGCATTTGGATTATGGTCAAGACACATTGCTTTTTTGAATGTCTCATTTATCCAAGGGTAGAAGGAAGCATTTTGGCCACTTGTGTATGAATTTGTGTGTGCACTAAGTTTGGAGACCTGAGGAGATGCCTACATTTGTTGTTGTGACTATGACATTTGAAGGTACAGAAGGGCAAAACCAACAGCCTGAATTACCCATCACTCCTATGAAATTCCATATTACTGTGATTATCATATCTCAGCAAGAACTTGTCACAGTTGTTTGTAGACAGTGCACAAAATAGAACTGTAAGTGACTTTCTTCAGTGCCATCAACTCTGTCTGCCTGCCCACAGACAAAACCTGTCCTCCCTCTGTCATTCCTGAGACATGCTATGTCCAACCTGTCTCTAAAAATCTCCCATGAAGTCCAAATCTCAGGCTATTTCAGGGTTTCACTTATCTTTCCTATTAGGAAAGTTTTTTTCATGAATTCTAACCTACATGTCCCTTGTTATACTTTAACCCTTCTCCTGTGCACCCTGGACATAAAGAACAAATTGTTCTCTTCCACTTCATGTATTTAAAGACTGTTTTCATATCCTTTCCCAGGCTGATCTTCTCTAGACTAAATAACCCCCATATTTCAATCTCTCCTCCTTAGTCACATTCTCTGGACTTCTAATCATTCTTGTTGGCCTCTTCTGGACATTGTTCAACCAGTTCTGTCCTTCTTGAACAGCAGTGACCAAAATTGGAGAGGAGAATACAGCAGAAAAATCACATCCCATGTCATGCAGATGGTGCTCTGGTTTATATATCCCAGTATGATGTTTGCTTTTCTCATGGCAATCTTAATTCTGACTTCTTTTCAGCTTGTGATTCACAATTGCTCCAGATCTTTCTCTACTGGTTACTTCACATCCCTTTTTTGTACATCTGATTGTTCTTGCCTAAGTATAGAACTGTGTATCTTGCATTTCTCTTTATTGAACTTCATCTCGTCCCTTCACAAACCCCTGGATTATTCTTCCACTTATATTTGATAATTCTGAAGCACAAGACTGTCCTCTTGTTATCTTTTTTAATTTATGTTATCTGCTACTTTTAATAGCATATTTTATTTTCATTCAATCTAGGTAAATAATAAAAATCATGAATAGTTACAGGATCAAAGGATATCACTGCAGAAGCTTACCAAATGTGTTCCTGCAATATGATGGTAATCTGAACCCAGCTGGTTGACATTTGAATTCAAACATGAACCTACAGCTACACACTGATTCTCAGTGTGATTCAGCATCTGAAGTTCTTCCTGACATTAGTGTGACCTGAAGAAAACTCAAAAGTGCCAAAGATCAGGAATCAAAATTGCCTATCAAGACATGTGCTCTGTGTTCACAGATCAATGAGTTTGCTCCGTGTCATTGTACTTTATCTGTGTAACACAGCAATGCAACAGAAGACAGACTGCACACTGTACAGCTGAAATACCTGAACTAACATACCATAAGCAAACCCTGATGAAAGCTAAGTGGCAGGTTGAGTTTTGGGGAGAACATAGGCCAATTCTTAGTGTCTAAAGCATTTGTTCAGTATGACCTGATTAATTCAGGCCTTGTTTTCTTCTCTTGTAGATGGTCCAATTTCAGTAAATGTACCTTTTACTCACAACTATTTCCTAAATAGTTTTGAAATTTATCTATATGTTTCTATTGCTCTCCCTTTCTGCACACCATTCTCCCTGCCTGTACATTTCCTCCTCCCCATTCGCAAGGGCATCTGATCAGAAGCCATTTCTGCACCATTTGGGATGTGAAGAGTCCAAAACTCAGACTTCCCAAGGTAGACTTTTATACTCATTATTGATCATGATAACTGTGTGGTCCTCTGATGTATCATTTCATCAGGAAGTGCTCATGTCATGTCTAAGGACAGGTCTGAACACATGCTCCACCTGTTAAATAGGAAAAAAAAAAAAATCAGCCTGGGAAAACAAGTCACTCAGAGAGATCCCCCTTGGCAACATGGGCCATGTGTGTGTTTCTATGTAGAGCAGCTTTTTTGCTAAGCCCTGGAGAGACCCAAGACCCATTTGTGTAAACACAGATGGAGAAAGCTGAGATGCCTGGGAAATTGAGTCCTTTCGAAATTGAGTCCTTTCAAATTCAAGTTAATCTTGATGAACTGCTGTTTTGTGGGCTTTGACCAGTAAATTCTGAGTCACAAGCAGGGTGAGACATCACCTTCCTTTTGTGACTACAATTCCAGCAATCAACAGTCTCTGCAGCTCAGTCCCCAAGGCCAAAAGTCTTGCAATCTGCTTCAATTTAATTTTTTTTTGCTTTTCCTCCCACAACTCCTACTTCTTAAAGTCACTTATCGTTACCTCGGGATTGTTGCCAGATTCTCTTCTGGCATCACTTCTCCCTCTTTTCTGCAATCTTTGCCTATAAGGTACTTTAATCACTTCCCATGTCAACTACCGCAAAGCTCTTTTTTATAGCTCTCATAAATACTTACAGGCTTTATGTATATTGCCTCTCCAAACTTCAGGGGATGCAGATCATTGCTTAGCACTGAAGAGATGGAAAGGAGGGCAGCCTGCTTCAGATTTCCACATGACCCAGGCATGGTAAATTTTCCTGCAAATGTGATGAGATTAACTCTTGCATTAGAATAAAAAAAAGGGTGGTTTGCAGCCTTGGCTCTCTGTTACTTCTCCACTCCCAGATATCTCATTCTGCTTAATGATTGTTCCTTCCCAAGCACAAAGTCATCAGGTTACACAAAAATCTGGCTTTATTTTTTTTTTTAATATATATATATAAGTTTGAATACACTGGTGATAATTTTGTTGCTCACTAAAGCTAATTTTTTTTTCTGTAAAATACTTTCAATCCTCCCAGCAATTAGATGATTTGCCTTCTTTTCTTCAGCCTCCTAAAAGAGGCAATGCACAGACCTCACAGGTCCAGGCATTACAGGTCAGAACCAACCAGCCAGATTTCTTAGTGACCTCTTCTGCAATTTTTTGTTCTATATGGGATATAGCTTAACATCTCGGGCTAATGGGAGAGGAATTTCTTTTTCTTCTGGCTACAAAAGAAGATCTATGTTTTATTTTTTTCCATCTCAGGGCTTTATATCAGCTGTCTGTTGGGTGTTTCAAAAGTAATTTTCTTGTCTCAGCATAGTAAACTCACAAGCAAACTCCCATAACGCTGGCAATACAAAGCAGTCAGACCAGCCAAGATATTTGTGCTTCAACATTTCAAATGCACTCTTGACTGCCTTCAAGCAATAATTTTATAGGGTTTTCCTTCCTGAAAAATTGTTCAGTGATGACCTAGAAGTGAAAAGTTCTGTCTCATTATCATTTCCATCCAATTCCACATTAAATTTACTGAAATAGCTGGCTTTGACTAAGCCAAAAGTCAAATATAAGAGTTACAAGGCCCTGATTAAGAAAGCACTTAATCACTTTCTGTGCTTTCAGTTGGACAGATGCTTTCCCCTGTCAAGGACCATATCAGTAGCTGGGGGAGGACTGGGGAAAAGAGCTTGGCTCAAAGCCTATGAGAATTCACAACCCAGAGATACAGCTGCAGGACCTTGCTAAAAGTACTGGTGTTCTAGGACTATCAGCTGTCTCTCATTTTGCTCAGGACTTTCCAGGATACTTGCTCAATAAAACTCAGTGGCTTGGGTTGCATCTGAAAACAGAAGCCACAGAAAGCCCTGGGAACCATCCCAGGAGCACCTACCTTTCATGGAAAACAGAGAGGGGCCCAGAACAACTTCGGCCTAGATTAGATTGCCCTTACTAAAAATAGAAAGCCCTTTAGTCCTCCATCTCTCTTGATAAAGCTTTATTTTTAAGCATATGTTTTGTTTGACCTTGAGGTTTTTAAAAAAAATGGAATGAAAGAAAGAAAAAGAAGGAGCAAAAAAAGCCTCCTTGATACAATTCCAAGTAACACTGAAGATAAGGCTGTGCTGTAGTTATTTAGGATTCAGTGACTGACAGGTTTTATACAGTCTCACAAGGTCCCATTTGCATTGTTCAAGCCAATATTTTTTGGCTCCAAAGGGATGTCGAACAACACTTCATCCAGAATGTGTTTCTTTCTGGTCCACAAAGTATCCCCGTTCTTTCCTCTGGCTTCTTAATAAAATTTCTCTGTTTATGTAAACCCCACTACTATGGCCAAGAAAGGACAGCAGTGAGAATGATCATCAGCACCTAAGGATGATAATAATTTGATTTACTGACTCTAGCACCATCCCATCAGCCGATAGGCATTACCATACCTTGCAGAAGCTTGACAAGTTCTCTCAGCAGTCCAGCCAAAACAACCCAAAAGGTCAGAGTCCAGGTATCTTTTGCAGTGACAGGAAACAAATCTCCTTTCTTAACCTAAAAGGAAGACCTTTTGGAGCAGAGCACACTGTTAGAGGTGCCTACTAGGAACTAATACTGTCATTTGCAAAGGTGTGAAGAAGCCTTCTGATACAAAATTTGTGATAGAGCCTGAAGAAGATGTTGTGGATTACTTCCATCTAGAAAAACTCACATAAGCAACACTAGACATACCCAAAAGAGAACAACCCAAGCAGAAAATACTTTTCTAGCTGTGGAAAGAGCTCCACTCCAGTACTGACAGTTGCTTATTAAACAATGGAAAGTGTGCACAGGCACAGCAACAGAGGCACAGGGCTAACGTAATTTCAGGATCAACAGGCAAGAAGGATGTGAGTGAACCTTGCACGACCTTGTGAAAAACAAGCTCTCTGGTGACTCTGGAACTCCAGCTAGTGCTGTTTGTCAGTGTGAAGCTGGTGTGAGCCATGCAACCAATTTGCCTCCCATCCCAGGAGGATGTTAATTCTCCCTCCCCCCACTCTGCTCTCAGTACCAGCTGGGTCCCCACTGCTCGCACATCCAGGGTCCAGGGAACCCATGCAGATGTTTTCATGGACATAGCAAAAGCCCTTTCTGCCTGCCAAGACTCACACTGGGCTTTTCGCAGGAGCAAATGTATCTGTCACTTCTAAAGCAATGTGGTTTTGGAGCAGCTCTAATTTAATCTGAAGTTGAGAAACAAAATCCTTCTGACCTAGTTGTTGTATTCTCCCTGCTCTAAACAATATTGACAGTACAATGGCTATTACTTGTCTCTAAACCTGGAATCTCAACCTGAGGCAACCACCTTCTACAGTAAATTTTACACCTGAATATGGTTTTGAAAGTTATTTTTGTTTTTTTCCAAACCAGAAATTCACAGTGTCAGGTCATTGTTATTAAATATCTCAACTCTCAGGCTGCTTATAGTTCAAAATACATAATTTCAGATTTCCAGACTTGTTGGCTGAAAGCCTTTTGCCACATATGCTCATCCTGGGGCTTTGAATTTCCAGTTCTGGACCACAACCAGTTGAATTTGACAGCCAAACTGAGATTAGGGTGCCATGCTTTGAGGGGCATAGGGGTCCTAGAAGTGAAATGTTATTGGAGGTTCTTAGAGATGTTGGAGTTTTTGTAGTCTGGATTTGCACAGCTCTTGTACAAGTTGTGCATTCTGTCAGCTTTCTGTCAGATCTGTGCCATGTGTAGGATCTTTGAGTGAAATTCATGACCCTCTGAATGGCACTTTTTAACACTCCAGTGCAAATCACCTTAACAAAGAAATGAAAGGAGTTTTCTATGCAGGAGGATTTTCTTAGAGGTAAAATACAGCACTAATACAGCACCTCCCAGAGTGATACCTACTTTCTGGTTATTGGCAGTCACCAGAGAAGATGGGAAAAGGAGACCAAGTCCTTCCATACATACCTGGGAGCATCAGGGTTTGTTTGGAAAGTGACAATCCTTCTAACAAATATTGCTAGAAGTAGTCAGCAAGTTTTATTTCAGTGTTAAGTTCTGGATTTTGATGACTAGTCCTCAAAATACACCTTTTGAAATTTTCAGAAAATCTTCTTTGCTCTATGCCTGAAGGCTGCAGAAATTAAAATTTAAAGCAACAAAAACAAATTTTTGCAACCAGATGCACCATCTTATATTGCAAAATTGTTTGTCTTTGCAGCCCTAGGTACAACCCAGTAAATCTTCATTCTGTTTCTTCAGAATTAAATGTCAGTGTGGGATGGTGCATCTGTAAGCTGTATTTTTATTAATAGTTTTTAAAAAGAATAATGACTCCGCCTTTTCTTCACTTAAAAATTGTCTTCCAGAGTCACATGGAGATTCTCCCATCTCAGAAAGCAATTTGCAATTCTGGAGACTTTTATTTTTCCCTTGTCAATGGTGCTGCTTCTTCTTTCCTTGGTGTAGATTTGTTCAGACCCATCACAGAGACAGACCCTGTGCAGAGAGCACTATTCCATGATTTCCCATAGAGAGAGAGCAGAATCAGATCAGATATTACATTTCAGACCGGTGTAATTCATGAAGAGAAGTGGTGAAAATGGTGAAGAGAAGTCCTTAAAACTCACCCATCACAAGCTTCTAAATCATGGTGATATGTATCAAGCCTGCCTATCAACAGATAGAGAAAGTTCTTTTAGTGTAGCTTTTTCACATCCTATTCTGGGCCACCCCTCAGTATTCCAACACTGCTACCTGGGGAATTTGACTGACATGGTGGGTCCTCCCTTCTGCCTTATGAGTTGTCAGAGAGCAGAAAAGAAAGGGTTAAACAATATGCCTATGTGCAAAGTTAGGAATACTGTGCAGCCATGTAGAAAACACCTGACTGATAATTTACTGTGTATTTATAGCTCAGAACAGTTTTGACAGAAACAAGTCCTGTAACAGCTCTTACTTTAAAGAGAGTCTGCACTTTGCAAATGGCTCATTGAACAGATCATCTTAGCTATTCATTATGGAATGTGCCATCCTTACAAGAAAGGAATTTACTGGACTTGGCAACAGGCTAGTCTAACTGTTCAGTCCTTTACAAACCTATTTGCCAAATTATGAGGAAGAGAATTCAGCAGTACCACTCTATAGCTCATAGCTCTTGACTATTGACAGATCATACCTTTATTTAGCTTCCAAAAACCCAGTTACCTCCTTTCTTGAGCATCTCTGAACTATCTGGATTTGAACAACAGAGCAATGGAAGAATTTGTACCAGTCTTTGACTTGAACCTGAACTTTCCCAAAGATAAGCAGGCCTTGAATTATTTTGGATTTGTTATGAAGAGAGGCCCAACATGTTGTTCTAGTCTCCATTGCAGTCTAGTCTCCAAACCAATTTCAATCTTGTTTTGTGGGACACTGCAAGTACTATTTCACTACAGCAGTGAAGCAGTGTGAAATCCAGGATAGCAGGATCTGGTTGTAGGTGTGTGAAGCAAGACACCAAATCCACAATGAGCACACATACGGGGCCAAGTTGTTCCTTACAAAGATGGCACAGGAAAGCTGAGAAGCAGAGAAAAGGTTCTGTTCTGATGGTGTCTTCAGGAAAGAACTCATCACTTGACTACACAACTTTACCTGTGCATCAAGTTCACTGAAAATACTTTACTGGATGCAAACAGAGAAAAAAAGGAAAAAAAAAAAAAACCAAAAAAAAAAAAAAACCACCAACCTAAACCAAAGAAACAACAAAAATCAACAGCAGACAACAACAGAAAACAGGCTAAATTGCTCTGAAAGAGCAGATAGAAATTTGGAAACTAAATTCTTAGCACTCTTCTGAGAGAAACTGCCACACTTTCCTTCCTGAAACCTTTCCCTGGCCTTTTGGAGGTGGTGGGAGTATCATCCGTTACTTCAGATCCTTCTCTCATTTTAAAACCTGTCACTAAGATGAGATTTGGCAAGTAGAAGCACAGGTAGTAAAAAAGATCAAGCCATTGACCTCCGCTGTAAAGGCTGGATGCTACAGGCAGCTTTACAAGGTGCTTCCAACAACCTCATTCCACTGGTTACCTCTTCTCTCTGTTTTATTTTCATCTCTGTTTTAAAATTATAAAATTTTACTTTTTTCTATTTCTATTTTTACTCCAGAGAAGAGCTCTTCTTTTCAAGGACTGGAAAACCTAGAGGGTTTTTGCCTATCCATTCCTCTTCTGTTTCAGTGGAATGCACTCCTGCAGTAGCGTGAGGGTCCTCAATCCTTCCTCCAGCATGCCTAAAGCATGCATCTGCCTTGCCAAAGAACCTCTGAAGTGCACCCCAGAAACCATCCACCTGCAGCAAGGCCAATTTTATCTCCTTAAGAGCAGAGACAGCACCTGCTCTAAACGAACACCATCACCTTGCACAATAGAAGGATTATTTAAGAAATTCTTGACCTCTTGCACCTAGGATTTTAGTCCAGATGTTAACCTATATGGGCACAAGGTAGAGACAAATGCTTTAGAAATTGACCTATATACATTTAAAAAAAATGCGAAGTTGACTGCTTATAGCTGATTTGCCTCTAAGAGCCATGGGATAGGAAGAGAAAGTATTTTGGGAGCAGTACTGCCCCTCTTTACAGCACTGATGTGGAGGCACCAGGTGACTGTCACTCCTGGACAGCAGGAACTGGTCACTTCTCACTATTCCTAGCTACAAAGAGCTCAGCTCTGTGGAGATACAAAGGCAGCTGGTCATGAGCTTGGTAAGCACAGCCATGGTGTGCCTCACTCCACATCTTCTGAGTTTTCCAGCACTGCAAGTACCTCTGGATTTGAAAAAGGTTTAAAATGCCCAAAACCACAGAAAGGGACAAACTTTGAAGAGACAAGCCTGCTGCACGCCTGGCTGTTTGTCTCGCTGCCTTTGGGGAGCCACAGGTGTTGGTACAGCTCAAACCAAAACAGGCTCTGCCTTCCTTCCTTCCTTCCTTCCTTCCTTCCTTCCTTCCTTCCTTCCTTCCTTCCTTCCTTCCTTCCTTCCTTCCTTCCTTCCTTCCTTCCTTCCTTCCTTCCTTCCTTCCTTCCTTCCTTCCTTCCTTCCTTCCTTCCTTCCTTCCTTCCTTCCTTCCTTCCTTCCTTCCTTCCTTCCTTCCTTCCTTCCTTCCTTCCTTCCTTCCTTCCTTCCTTCCTTCCTTCCTTCCTTCCTTCCTTCCTTCCTTCCTTCCTTCCTTCCTTCCTTCCTTCCTTCCTTCCTTCCTTCCTTCCTTCCTTCCTTCCTTCCTTCCTTCCTTCCTTCCTTCCTTCCTTCCTTCCTTCCTAAGCAACTCCTGCCCTGAGAAGCCTGAAGCAGCCATCCATGCTGTAGTGCAGGGGATGCTGTGTTATATCTTCTTTGCTAATGTCCCAACTAGAGCTGGGAAAAGGGAGAGGCACAGAGAAGGTGAGAAAATGAACTGAAATTCTAACTTCATTGCTGCTAAGGAAAGCAAATGAAATTAAATTCTGAAATTGGAAATATGTTTGCACTGCTTTTAATTCAAAACACTCTGTGATTCACAGAGTGCCTGCTGGGTAGCCTGGAGAGATGTTTGTGCGTACGGCTGCACACTGGTGAGCTTTATTGTACCATCTTGCTGAACCTGCTCCTAAAAATGTGCAGCTGTGTAAGAAGTTGGCATTCAGCTGCCCAGTAAAGGTGAAAAGAAATTACTGTCAGGCAGTTATTGAAGCTGAAGGGCAAGATTAATTTTTCAGACCAAGCTTTAAAGCACTCTTGGAAAATGGCAATTGTGACACCAAAAACCAGTCACCCATAAGAGGTGCCTAAGGGTGGCATTCAGGGGGCCATCTGGCCTGTATCTGGTCTGCATCAAGCTTCAGCAACTGTGACATTGCAGGAGGATACTTTGGAAAGAGTTAAGTGAGGCAGGAAATGTGGAAGATTTAGGGTGGGAAAAGAATTACAAAAAGATTAATTACAAGTTCTCCCCATGCTTTGGACCCAGTCCAACTGTTTGCTTCTTCCTCAGAACACTTGGTCCAGAATCTGGGGCAAAAAAATGTGTGTTCGTGTCTTTGTGGATGACCTTTCACTGTTCCAGGCTGCAGTGACTCCTTATTGGCAGTCTGAACCAAGTTTTGGCTCTATTATTACTTGCCTCCTTGCAAAACTTGATGTCGCCTAAAGTCTTTGGCAGAAGATATGAAAGATACTTCACAAAATAAAGCAGGAGGGGGTTCCCACTGCTACTAGAGAGAGATTCTTGCTAGCTCAGCATTTGCTTTTGTAATGTGCTTTACATAAGGTATGTTACTCTTCTGGCAACACCTCCAGGCCTAAATTTTCTCCTTTGTGCTCATGTGGATCTGGGGTAAGGGTTCCTCAGGGAAAGGTTCTCACACTTCCTTGCAAAATAGCTGCTTCCATATCATGTTCCCTCTGTATTTTTTTTTTGGGCTCAGCCCTGAGTAAGCCTGTACTTTCAAGTTTGAGAACCTGTTGTGCACGGGTGTCACCTGAAATTATCTTTTCTCTATGATGTTGCTGAATTATTCCATTGAACCATGACTCCGATTTATAATGCATTTGTTCAGGGTATTTTTCAAAGTATTATTAATATTTTGGGGTTTTTTTTACAGTACAAAGAGAAATACACTAAATGTGTGAGTGTGAGCCATCACTTCCTGTGGGGCAGGGATGCTTGGCACAAAGGTCTCAGACTGTGATACAGCATAGGGTTATTCATCACCCCTGAAGTTATTCATCATACCTGAAGCACAAAGAGAGGGTGCCAGCATGGGAGTGCTTCAAAAGGATAACCAAAGCATTGATCTTTAGTACCTTTTCTGAAGGACAGTTTTGCACTTAAAAAGCAGCACTCAGAGTAAAGATTTTAAGGTACTGATTTTTGCCTTACACCTGACTTCCAGTCTTTGAGATATCACACTGCATTTTCCTTCCATCTATAAAAAATGGCAATACCTACAGGTACACTGATTTAACCCAGACCATCAGTCTACTTTATATCACCCTCCAGTACCTCTCACAAGTATTTGTTAAATACAGTTCAAACATTTTGATTAGGCCAGCTATTCCAGATGTTAAAACCACAGGGTGCCCTATGAAGAAAACACAACCTTAAAGTTTGTCAAGAGGTCTGTGATAGCAGTGAGCTGATGAAGTGGGCGATGCAATAAAGACTCTACTTGAGACTATCCCTCATGCCAAAAAAGCAAAACCCTTCTGAGGTGCTGCCAGTGGAAATTAGAGGAAAACTGCCATCATTTGTTTCAAGTTTGGGAATTGCTGCAACCCTAAGCAAAGATTTCCCACTTGGCACTTTCCTTTTTTCTTTCCAGTTCCTTGATCTTTTCTTACTCTACAGCCAAGGATCAACCTCCTTGTCTCAGAGTGTCAAGTTCCCATATATTTCCCTATCAAAATCCTTCTGGGACTAGCACAGCCTCTGTGGCATTGGCACAAGACAATGACAAACTCCCAGTAGAGCCCAACACAGACAATGAAATGCCAGGCTACAGCATAAATCCTTCACTCCTTAAGCAGACTTTACTTCTTCTGATCTTCTCTGAGCTCGTTGTCATTTGCTGTCCAATTTTTTTAATGGAATCTGAGGTCGGGAACTGCATTGTGTCTTTTGGATCATATTACACATGCTTAACTAATACTAATAAAACTCAGCAACCTAGCTAATTTAGCAGCCCTGAACTCTATGGACACGAGGGCAGTAGAAGATCCTATTTTCTGTTTTGTTCAGCAACATGATGCAACAAATATTTTTAACAGTCTACCAGGATTTTTTTTTTTAAAGATGATGCAGGGCGATTTAAAGCTTTGTTTGTTCCAGAGTTATACATTTTCATTAGGTATGTACAGGACAGAATATGAATGGTTGGTACATTCACACAAGACAGATCACTACCTTGGGTCAGCAGATTCCTCAAGTTTATAAACAGTGTCTCTGTAGCATTTTAATGACTGGTTTTATGTCACAAGATTGGACAATTGGAGGCCATTTAAACGACAGCCTGTCTCCCACCTGCTCAAATGTACTGGTTCCAAATCAATCCAGGACCACACCCAGGAATGTGGATGTTATGTGTACCTTCTGCTGTACATCCTGTCGTGGGCTGGAGAGCTGACACACCCCCAAGGCCTTGGGCACGTATTTCTCAGCAGTCTTTGATGACGTGAGATATCACAGCATTTAAGGCATCAAGCTGCTCAACACCTGTTTTGACACAAGTCAGGAAGTAAAGTCCTGCTTTTCCAGTAATGACACTGAGTGAAGAAAGGATCCACACATGGTCATGTTGCACAGATTTCAGACCTCCAGCACCTACTGGTGATTCAAAAACTCTTCTTGCAATACCCCTTTTTGCCCCATGTCCAATCAATATTTCTGGTTACCTTTCTTGACTAACCCTTCCTATGATCACAAAACTCCATATGGAAGAGCTAGTGGGTAAGAATTATCTTTTCCCTGAAGGTTTCTAATGGTGGCTTTCAAGGGATCTTTCAAATCTTGTGCTTACATGAGCCAAGTCCCTCACAAATGTCTTGGAACTGTTTTCACCATTTTCTTGCCCACACAAAATCGAGCTGGAAAGGCATTGAAACCAGCTGATGAAGTGAAAAAACCCCACAGGATTTGGGATTACATTGCTAGATTGTATCTATTTGGAAGTTATTTTCTCAGCTCTGATAATATTACATGTACATGATCATACAAAGAAAGCATTTGAACAGTCTTCCAGAAATGCCCTGGACTTCATGAGAAGCAGATAAATCTGTGATACCCAAGACTCATTTTCTTGTGTGGAAAGGAGATTTGTAGTGCCTGCCTTTACTTTTTTAGAACAGTACAGGAAAATGCTGTCTCTTTTGATACTGGTAAACTGCCTCAAAATGGGATCCTTAGGACTAAATTAGAAGGACCTTTCCCTCACTTTGCCTGATCTGCACTTTGACAGAAAAAATGACATGAGATTTCTAAGAAATCTGCATCAAATTCTCCATGGGATTTGGTGCATTTGGGGTGGCATTCTTTGGATTATTTCATTCTGTACCTTGCCAGCCTCTCTCTCTGCTGGAAAAAAGTCTGTAAAAGCTACTGGTTCTTTACCTTCGGGCCAAGCCTTGAAGTGTTAAAGCACAACTCCTAGTAACATGGATTACAATAAAATCTGGGTTTCTTTGGTTCACTTTCACTGCTAGTTTATAGCACAAATGACCCAAAAGGTTGTTTTGCAATATTAAAGAGGACCAAGTGTCCTGTAAACTTTTTAATACCATGTGAAATCTGAAAGCCTTAACAGCAGAGGCTTACTAGTAGTGTCTCACACTGCGTGGGCATTTAATGAGTTGCATTTTATGAGTCTGTTTTTCTTGTGAGCAATAAAAGGATATATGAAAGGGTCAAAGTTAGGAGACTGTAGGACAATGTGTCTTGCCAGAGTTAGATACAACCTACCTAGCAGTTTCCCAAGGGAAAGATGGCTTAGGTCTTCAGCCATAGAATATTCTGTGTGATTTTTAAAGGTCTTCAATAAAAGAGAGAACTATAGACCTTCTTCTGTGAAATGGAGGTGAAGGGGAAGCAGAGACAGACATTGGCAGGCATCTGCAACGTGTACAGTTCAATGCACAAGTGTAATCCACAGGCAAGCTGGAAGTGCTGGGCTCTAGTTGATGAGGTCCACACTCCTTTCATCTCATGACTTTTGCTTTCCACTTTTTGCCATCAGGGCTAAACATGTGACATGAGATCAAAACTTGTATAGCTATTCTCCAGGCTGCCACTTGAACTTCCAATTAGATAATTTTTGGCTGTTATTGGCATTGTTGCAGTTATCACAGACATGTCTCTGCTCTGGAGACCTTATGTATGGACAGCTGAAGTAGAAGCATCCCAGAAATCCCAGACAGGTAGCTGGTTTCCTAAGTCAGTTTACATCAGTCCTTACTGAAGGTAATTTCCTAAAGAATCCATTTGCTTTGTATCTATGATCTCTTACTCAAAGCTTTCTCAATGCTAAATTTCCTCAGAAATTACTTCCAAACTGTATTTGGGAGATACATTTTGGGAGAAATACAACAGCTTGTGAAAAACAACATCCTATTCATGTACTTGTTGCTTGTTGAATATACTTGTGTAACATCTGAGAAGCTTTTTGATCCCTTTTTGTTGTCCTTCACTTTTGGAAAGGGGCTCTTTTTGGGTATACATACATTTTGTGTATTTTTAAGTAAATCCAATATGCTTTCAATGTCTATTGTTTGTTTTTAAAACTGAAACTCTTGGAAATACCTGGAATGTGGAGCTATGGCAAGGTATGCAGAAGACAGATATGGATTGTCATCCCAGACACCCTTTCCCTCCTGTCAGTGTCCCACACCTTTTGCACAGCCACATACTGCAATGTGCATGCTCTCGCCATGCCCGATGTCTTTGAACACGCACTGAATAAATATCCTGACAGCATTAGGCTTGTGACTGCTGACTCTTGGCAGCAGCCCCACGGCTTGTGGGGAGCAGAGAATGTGTAGCTGGATTGGAGCAGTGGCCCTTGGCTCTTCGGGGATCAGCCCTCAGCACTGCTGACCCTGCCTGTGCCTCGCCGAGCAGCAGATGCTCCGAGTGCCTCCCAGTTACCAGCGGGTGGGCGATGACTAACTGGGACATCTCCCTTTTTCCAGGAGCAGCCCCTCCTCGCCGGTGACCAACCCACTGTGCTGGGGCTGCTGCCCCCGGCGTTCCCTGCCTCTCCGGCTGAAAGCAGCCAGACTTTGCCAAACCCCAGATCCGTGCGGTTTGGCACCCTCTGCTCACCAGGAGCAGGAGCTCCATCCAACACTTACTGCTGTGTACAAGTTGAGCAACAGCCGCAGCGAGGAGCGGGGCAGAAGCCGGCCCACCAGCTCCTCTTTAAGCTTTAGGAGGTGGGTTAGCAGCTGCAGGGACAGGGGGACGAGAATGCAGTGTGCTGGGGAGAAACAAGCCAAGCATTCGCCTGAAAAGGAAGGGAGACAGCAGGAGTTTTACAAGCTGCGAGGGAGGTAGGGAAGAGGCCAATAGAACAAATATGATGTATTTTAAATACCCATTTCTACCAAAATATGTCACCTCCCCCTTTCCCTGTTTGCAGCCTTGGTTTTCAAGGCTGGAATGATAACCTCTGTGCCTGCTGCTAAAGAAGACAGTGCACAGCTTTTTCTTCAGCCCTCAGCATGACCCGTAAGCAAGTGTGCATGAGAACAGAGGGAGAGGGCTGGGAGAGGACAGACAGCTGCCTGAATTGTCCTTCTGAGCCACTCCTGCCAAGATGTGGTGCAACACTTATTTTTCTTGTCATTGCTGCCATCTATTACAGGAAATCTGTTCGTTAAACGTCTTCAGCGAAACCTAAGGATGCAAAGGATGGTAATACCAGGCAGGGGTCTGTCCCCACAGATTGAGCCACAACATGGGCCCAGCAGCCTCTAGGGATCCTTCAGCCCTTTTGGGAACCACAAACCCTGCAAACACCCATGTGGCTGAGGCTAGGGTGGGGAAGTGTCAGTGCCAAGGGAAGGAGGTAGGGTTGGGAAGAAGTGAATTGCAGCATTCACACACCCCTAGAAGCTGGAGTTTTCTCAGCAGCAAAAAGAGTCATCTTCTCCCTCCACCCCAGCCCAGCAAGGCTGTGGGAAGCACAGTGATCTAGTTTCCTGTAAACAGGCTCTTTTTCCCAAAGCCATGGCAGTAAGACAAGCCACTGAAACACGAGTCCAAGATTGGGACAGGTGCCACTGCTGGTGAGGGGTTGAAAGGCTTCACTTCTCTCCATCCTTCTGCAGCATCCTTCTGTTTCCATGCTGTCACCCCCTTTGCACTGCACATTAGCTGCTCTCCCTTCTTTTCCCTTCCCACCTACATCCTTCCCAGCACAGGAGGGATCTCTGCAGCTGAAACTTTATGGTAAAATCACAGTCTGCCCCTGGATGACTGATGTTCAGGACCTCTGTGTTGCAATAGCTAAACCTGAGTTGGTCTTTTATTAGCCCGTCCCCATTTTTGGAATGAGGTGGAGGGTTATGTGGCTGTACATATTTCATGCCATGCTAAAACTTGGCAGATAAATTAGCTTCTGAGGAATATTTTTAAGAAGGAGCTAACATACGGCCACAGGGCCAAGCAAACCCTCCTGCCCATGCACGTTCTCTGTAGTTTTTCCCAGCTTTAGTCTGACAATGTACTCAGGCTGTGTCATTGGAGGAAAGGAGGGATGATGCCAAAGTCATGGTAATGATCCCTTTAGTCCCATATGCAGCTCCCAGCTTGGTACCAATGAGAGATTTGGGACCACTACCTGGTATCAGTTGCTATGATTTTTCATACCTTCCTAAGTCAATCTCAGCTGAAAACATGAACCAGGTGAATTGGCCTCAGACATCAGCCATGACCCACAGTTTAGGCATTTCTGTTTTAAAGGACATGGATATTGTCAATTCTTGTGATAGCTGCTGTTTTCCTTAAATTCTCAGTTCCTGAACTCCTCACTCTTACCAGATAGTCTCTGCACACAAACACCAGAACTTTTGTGAAGAGCCTGATGACGTGAACAAAAAGGATTCAAATATCAAAGTGCGAACATATCTTGTATAAGCTCATTTCCAAAATGTTTCTTTTTCTGTTATATCTTGTGATTTTTTTTTTCCTTGTCTGTCTCATGGCAATTAATCACTTACTACTTGGCAACATTAGGAAGATGATGAGCTGGCAGGAATACTGGTGAATTCCCCAATAGAATGACATACAGCATTTGTTTTCCACCAAAACCTAAATTCAGGATATGTGGTAACATTACATCCTGTAACTGCAATACTGTACAAGGTGTTTGAAGGCAGTCAGTGTCAGGATGTAAGAAAAAATAAAATACCCTTATCCTCTAAAACTCAACCAGCCACAGAAGATTTCTGTTTGTTGTATTGATTAAAACTCTTTTTTTGTTGTTGGTTTGGTTTGGTTTGGTTTTTTGGGGTTTTTAGTTTTTTGGGTGTTTAGTTTGGTTTTTTGGGTTTTTTTTGGTGAATATAAATCCTGCTCTTGGATGTCAGTAGCTAGCAGTTTTTGAATGATGCTTTCTCTCCCTGGATTAAGTGGGCTTCCAAACTCATGAAGAAGTATGTGTCATCTCCCAGGCCCCTGGGTCCATACTTTCCTGCTCTGGCCAGTAAGTCCCCTAATTGCCATTCCTTAGGAGAATTAAGAAGGGCTATGTCACCATGGCAATGCAGAGTTGTACCTCTTTTTGGAAAATACATAAGCACCTAATACTAAACCTTTCCAAGTCAAAGCTTGTCATGATATTCTCAGCTCTCTCCCCTTGTTGACAGATATTGGGTGTGAAATACATTTCAATATGACTAGAGCACAAAAAAAATTATCAGAGCATGGTCAAAAGGCCCTCCTGGGGGCAAACTGAGTAGTGATCAGTGAGAAGCAACCAAAACACACCCAGGCTCAGAAGAGGCCAAGAAACCCAACCCTCAGACGTGAGTGAATCACTGTAAGGTAGAGTTATTTCAGGATCAAACCTGAAACCATCAGAGGTAGAAAATGCAACCTTGAAAAATGAGGTCAGTGGGAAAATTCAAAGGCCCACAGCCAGCCTGTTGTCAGGGGCTGATGACCAATAGGGTGCTAAGTCTTCCCTGAGAGCTGCAGATCACCACTCCTGGAAAGGAAACAGCAAGGAAAGAGACACAGAGACAACTGGAACGCTCCATAGAACACCCTAAGTAAAATAAAAGATTGTAGGAGAGCAACTTCTTGCTCTAACTGAGGAAAGAGTATAGACAGGCTGAGTTTCTTCCCCATCCTGTACCATCCCTTCCTTTAGAAGGTCCTCTTGAGCAAGCTAATTCCTTCTTTTCTATCTTATCGTCTGGCATGGATCTGGGGTCTTCCCTTAAATCAACTTTGTTTGAGAGGATGTCTCATACCCAGTGATTTGGAGGTCCTCCAGGTACCTCTTTGCTTTGCCTTTCATCAGGGATTACACAGGGTACCACAGTTTGATCTGGGTCAGCACTGAAGACGTTAAATTGTCAGTGTCCCTTAATGCGTTTTCTTCCAGTGAGGAAATTGGGGCTTACTGTCTGGGAGGATTGCAGGGTTTTCACTGAATGAGGAACTCAGCATCACAACATATATGTCTGCAAGACTGCATTTACTTCATACTCACCTAGAATGTCAAGCTGCTGTATTGTCTGTTCCTTGGGAATTTTATGAAGTTAATGATGATGGTTTTTTGGTGGTGGCTTTTGTGGTTCTTTTTTCTTGTACCCCTAAGAGCAGATGACGCTTTGCAGGAAGGATGACAATTTTGTTTGTTTGTTTGCTTTACTTTAATTTTGAATGCCACAGTCCACTACTGGAAATTCTGGATGGTAAAACAACCCTCCCTGTGCTCTCACACCATGAATCCAAAACCAAAACCCATGACTGGGGAAACTCCAGATGTGATATGGGCCTCTGAGACTGAAAATAAGCAGTCAAATTGTTGACTGGAAGAAACCCTCCCTCCTGCCTTACATCCCTGAGTCACTAAGCCAGATGGGGCTGGCTTAATGCGCAGAAGCTGCTGATTATCAAACCAGTGCTGTCAAGGTGGGTCGTTGAGAAGGAGGACAAAGTCTGTTTGTGTGCCGCCTTTTTAAGTATTTGGAGTTCCTTTCATACCTGTGCTGCTTTCTGCCATGAGACAGAGCAGATCCCTTTTGGAGATGCTCTACAGCCAGCTAGCATGTAATGAAAATTGTTACCAGCTCTGCAGCAGCATTGTATAAACTAATCTCATAAACAAATATCTCAAACTCATCCCAACACCACCTCTGAAAAGCACTGCAAAGTAACCTCCATCACTCTTTCTGCATCTCTGAAATGCCATGAGAGCTGTAATGCACAGGCCGTGAGAAAACACGTGTCTGGATCATTACAATAAAAATCCTGAATAAGAGCTGAAAGACTTGGCCTTTGAAAGGCATATTGGATCTGGTTTGGAATGGCTTCATCTCTAAGTAAGAATTGTCCGTGCCTGGCAGTATGTAGAAATATACTGTTCTGACTCAGGAGGCAGGAAAATAGCAGGAAATTACTCTCTTTGAAAATTGGCCTGTAAATTCAGATATGGCTGTTCTGATGCTGGCATGAGTTGTTACAAGTAAATCAATGTATTTTCGGCAGAGATCATGAAACAAATAAACAAAAAGAAACAGCAAGAGGGAGAGAGAAGTAGAGAGTAGAAATAAGAGTTTTATAGAGGAAACTAAACGGGGACATGCCAGTTTGTGTTAACTGTATCGTAGACATCAAGTCACTGGTACTCCAGCCTATTGACAGTTGCCTTCAGGCATATTCAGCACAATCAGGTGGAAGGAGCTTGGCACAGAGACTCTAGAGGGTTGAATCCTGGTTTTGCATCTGGTCAGAATTGCCATTTCACAGCTGTCACCGCCTCTGGCACTTTTCCTACCTTGCCTCTACTTAAAGGGCTGTATTTGGGGCAATTTGGGGAAGGGGCCAAAGCTACCTCCAAGACCAGAAAGCTGCACATACAGAAGAGGCTGAGCCTCTGATGCTGCAGCTCAGGGAATCAGTGCCTGGTGCAAGCACAGAAATGCAAAGGCTTGGAACAGGGAGTGAAAGCCACTGGAACCTGGAAAAGGGGTCAGGAGCTGAGCAGCAGGCCTAGGATTCATGTGTGCATGGCAAGCAAGTGTGAAGCATCTGTAACTAAGGGCCTGGTGCCCTAGCCAAAAACAGGCGAATCCCAGTACCAAAGAAATAAGGGTATCCAGCCTAAACAGCACCGGAGGTGCACTGCTCTGCTCATTCTGCTCCCATTCTAAAGCCCCCCCTCATCAGCTGATCAGTCATATCTCAACAGGAATCAACACTGTGGCAGGTCAGTACGGTGAGGGTGTGTTATGACAGCTGGAGAGGAACTTCCTGAAAGCTCCATCTTGCTGGACATAACTGGACAAACTGAGATTAAGAAATCCCCATTTATAGTCCCTGCATCTCCAGGATGAATCCCACAACAGGAAAACAAAGTACCACTTAAGAAAATGTCCCAAATTTGGGAGGGGACTTGGCAGAGTAAATGTTTCTGAAGATCAGACTCCAGAAATCTGTTTAAAGTCCTAGAAAAAATATCCAGTTCTACTGATGTGCATCATGAAAAAGTGGCTTGTGTCACCCAGAGGGGTGGGAAAGGCAAAGGAAAAGCCTAGAACATGATTCATTTGGCACAAGCCTCGCTTCCTCTGTTGGAGCCCTGCTAAAACCCGTGCAGCAGTCAGTGCTCTGTGCCTGCCTCTGGTCCTGTCACAACCAGCCTTCAGGAGCAGTGCACATCCTGGCCTGCTGCCATACAGCCTGCAGGGAAGATGATGGACCTGCCCTGATCCACAGCAAGGAAATACCTAGGCCAGCAAAGGCTCAAAAGTGCAATTTGGAGTCCAGTTTCCAAGAGACTGATTACAAAGAAAAGTAAAGAAACAGCAAAATTGCCGGGGAAATCTAGATAGGCAGAATACTGTCCTTTCTCTTTGTATTTAATGAAAATACTGGGTTTAGACTGTGAAAGCAGAATATTTCTAGCAGCCACATGCAGATAGGTCTTTGCTTTTCTGTACTCCCTGCTTACCAGTGTAGCCCATGTAGCTATTTGTAGAAAAAGTCTGAAAATCCAAATTAGACCCATAGAAAGATACTTAGATTGTCTTTAGGCATTTAGGCCTGCGTAATGCAAATAGCACCAAATGAGAAATAATATTTGTAACACAAGCATTTTTAAGGCAACAGCCAAGAATTACGGCAGTGGAAAGAGCTTCACAATCCTATTGTAGAAAGAAGGAAAGCATTTTACCCTCTTAGAGAGCCTGTCTTTCCTCATTGATGGTCACGTCATACTCATCTTAAATAGACCCAGCAATGCTAGAGGAAAATAAGGAAAGAACATAGCATTAGAGCTGAGGTCAACATCTGGATGGACTTAGGCTTCACAAAGGAATTCACTGACTCATTGGCACATGTGAGTACTGTCATCTCCTCTGCAGCATTTAGTCTTTAATCATGAGAACCCATTGGACTAGAGCTTGGCTTTCAGGAATATTAATGGAGTAATAATGCTATGAAAAGTGAAAAAAACAAGGCAAGAAAATGAGTGGTTCCGAAAAACATCAGTATTGCTCCCTCCCTACACACACAACACATACTTAAACACACAGGGATGGAGCAGCCAAAAGACCGAAACTGAAAACTGACAGTCACCTGCTGGGTGTTTGAACAGGAATGGGATAGGAGCCCCATCTGTGCTCTGACCCTGCCTGACCCCCAGGGACTCCACCCGTGGTGCAAAAGGTTTGTGGAGTGGCTGATGTCTTCCTGTGACCTTGCGGCATAACATGAGCTGTCCTGACAGGATATCCACAATAAGCATGTTCCCATTGCTCTTGGGCAGTGGTGCCCAACCCAGGGAGAGGAAAGGAAGGAGAAATAGAGTGAGAGATGATGGGCAGGGCTTTCGTGCTGCAATTGGCTGGAAGAGCACGGGCCATAGCATCACTTCTGGACAAAATGTAGGTTCAATGAATTGCAGTGGGCACAATGCTTCACACACCCAGCACACCCCTCTCCTGCCCTATCAGAGAAGACCCACAGGTAAACCAGAGCAACAGGTTTCAGATCTGTGCCAAGGCAAGTGGCTCAGTGTGGCACTAACCCAGGCCACATCCTTGCCTTGTCACTCCTTGGAGACCTTTGTCTGGATATGAAACCCCAATGGCCAAGGATGCAGAGAAAGGGCTCAGAGCTGATGGGCCACCACATGTGCCTGGGCCCACAGTCCTGCTCTTCTGCAGGTTATGAACGAACTTCTGAACCTCCTGAGGTTGATAGATCACAGGTGACAAGAGGAAGTGATGGGGAATTCACTTGCTCATGACTCCTCAGTTGCTGTTAGTTAAACAAGTGTTTTATTAAGTTCACTCCTTGTGACCAGGAGGATTTGGAAATGCCTGGTGTGATTGTTCTGTTTCAGGTGACATCATGATTCACAAGGCCCCAGACTGTATTCCTCACAGAGCTAAGGAATTTCTGTTGGCAGTTCCTGTGAAGCAGAGAGGATGAGATCTGCTCATGTATCCCCTGTTCTGTGTGGGGAAGGCCTGAATAGAGGAGGAAATTTAGATTTTTACTTGATTTTGAGTAATCAGTTCCACCATCCCCTTCTGGCACCCTGCATCCCCCAGCAGTGGTTCCAGCTTAGGGAGAAGGTAAATCACTAGCTTGCTCCAATCTTTCTAGTTTGTTTCAATCTATCACCACCCTGCTCCTATCACACGTTGTTAGATGAACTTGAAAGCCATTCTCTCAGCTGCAAAAGATGGCCTTTCCTGGATAATGACAATTAAAGGTCTGTATACTATTCACAATAATCAGCTGAGCAATGGATTAACAGCTAATGATTTCCAGAGATTTACAAGGCAGTTTTACAGACTAAGATTGAACTGCTACTCTAAGACAAATCTTAACCATTTACTTCCCTTGTTCCAACAAATCCTCCCAGGCCTGGACAACCCAGAACATATCTATGCACACCAAGGTCTCTGACATCACATATTAAGAATGCAACAAAAAGCAAGGAACAAAATGCATCAATCTCTGTTCACTGTGAATCAGATTTTACATCAGGCTCTTCCCACAAAACAGAGCCGTCCATGCAGATTTCATGCAGTCATTTCAAGCCTGTTTCTATGCCACAATACATGGCAGAGAAGGCAGTCAGGGTCCAAATACAACACTCACCTCCTGTAATGGTACTTCTTGCTCCATGTAGAAGGTAGAAGAGCAAGGGTGAGAAACACCCTCCTTAGTCTGAAAGCTACTAAGGGTCTAAGTGGTAGGACTTAGCTGGCCCATCTGCTCATGCCACATGCCACATGGATGGGGTTTGATTTCACTTTGCATAGTGCTCCCAGGCACCTCTGGAACTAAAAATTTAGTGGGACACAGGGGAAGGTGTTGCTATGGGTTTATGGTTGCCTAAATATGATTATGTAAGCCCTCATATCCTTCCTATATTCCAGCCTCTCTCTCTCAATCTCTGAGCATTTCCTGTTGTGCTGTTAATGGCACTGCCTGTTTGTCACTGTTTCTGCTTTCAGTATCTTTGCAGCAGGACAGTAGCAGCCTGGCAGACCTGCCTGCTGGGTGTCCTCTGTTGGGTGGTCTTGTTCTGTATCAGATGGTGCCTGGACATGACCTAGCTTATCTTTAGAGATCAGCCGCTATAACATATTGGGTAATTGAGAGGCAAGAGTCACATTTGCTGTTTAGTTTTCCATCACAATAGAAACTGCTTTGTGATTGGTCTGTGACTGTGAAATACGACTTTTTCCTTCTGTCTCAGAATCCGTAGACTTAAACTCAAGGCTAAAAATTTACCTCTGGGATGTCACTTCAGTGTTTTCACTGTGTTAGGGAGAGAGCAAAGACAGTGAAACTGAGGTCTGCGATCTCCAGAACAGAAGCTCAATAGTCCAAAGCCCACCCATGTAATGCTATAAAGCCTGTCTCTTATAATCAGCTTTGACATGACAATAAAAGGGGGGAAAAAAAAGAAATAGGGAAGTTTGTCAAGGATAGGACATACAGACTCGTAACTGTTTTCTATTAATGATTTTGTTTTCAGTCCAAAAATCTCACCCATTAAAGCACTGATGCCTGCCATGTAAGAATTAAATGTCAGAAAAACCAAACCACCCTGTAACGACAAGAGTATTTTTTTTTTTGCTCTCTTGTTGAAGTGACATATGAATACTGTGAGGTTACTCCTATTGTGCAACTGACACATTGTTATACCACATAGCAGGATGGAGCTGACTCTAGAAACTCCCAACACACAATAAATTGAGATCCTCTTTTGGAACTGACGTTAACAGTATGCATCTCAGTAATGATAGCCTTTGGGCCTTGCTCTGGAGTCATAGGGAGTTTATGAGATGTTATATTCTCCCATTTCCTCACTGCTGAAACTTTCCTGGGAAGGTCTTCCAGCATCAGGATGTGTCACTTCCAAAAGGATGTTTGGGCAGACTCCACTGAAAAAAGAAATTCAGGCTGCTGGTCTGGAGCTAGGTAGGCAGAACAATGCCTTATATAGCTGCAGCTCTTCCCAGGCCTGTGCCACCAGCCTGATTTCCAGAACTAGATGTGCAAAACCTTGAGCCACACAAACAGATTCCCATATGTTAGTCACATTGGTTGGCCTTTATACATAGAATGCAAATATAATGCAGTCACATGGTTTTGCATCATAAAACATCATCCATATTGCACTTAGGTCTCAATATGGCCAGGAAATATCAAAGTAAGTATAAAAAAAAACCCCAACATTTCAAACAGTCCAAAGCATCTGATATTTAAAGTCAAAGATGTAGAAGGCATAGTTTGTTCCAACCCACAGTATTACATCAGGGTATAGATACCATAATGATGATTTTATAACTGTAGATAAAGAAAAATGCTTTGCTTTTCTCTCATAACCAGAAAATCTGAAAAGCACAGTAAGTTAATTAATTTGTCTTTTTTAAAATTCCATGTCAGATATATGGTGTGATTGATCCAGGTTATTGTTTTCAACCATGCAGCCAACATGTTGCAATTGTTCATAATTACATCTACAGTATTGCATTGCAAATGTAATATCCAGTCCCACACCATATGAATATTCACAGAATTAGACTGCAACCTTTCAGTACAACACAGCCACTCCAGTATGCTGAAGAAGGTCTACTGAGGCATTGGAACAGTCTACCTATCACCTGTTCCAAAGAAGAGTGAAGAGAAATACAAGACTAACTGCTCTGCAAATAAGCCAGAGCCAGACTTGTCTGGAAGAGCAAAACAGCTTCATCAAGCTACAGAATCTTTAAAAATCTCTCCTTTTTTTGCTAGTGAAAATTTCAGAGACTGTCAGTCTCTCAAGTGCACTTGATCTTTTAGAGAAAGAGCAACTACATTAAAACAAGGAAGAACTTTACTTTTTGGTAGGCAAAAAGTGGTTTGTCCCTGTCTTTTATACTCCTCTTTCATTTTCAAGGCTACACAAAAAAATCCATGCATGATTAAGTGCAACTCTGTGACCATGACTGAGGAGGTAAAACAGAACTCCATGAACTGGAAACACTTCCTGACTGTTTGCAGATGGCAGGCTCCAAATGGATAAGAGATAATTATACACTGGACAAGAAAATGGAGTAAAGAATTTTCAGTTGCAAACACTGGGGGTGCCAACAGGTACATACGTATATAAATCAATTTGATATACACTAGGACAAAAATCCATCAAAAACAAATAGATTTCTACCTAAGTAGTCTGACCAGTGGGGTAGACAGAGCAAGACCAACATGGACAATCTCAGAAGCAGTGATGGAAAATCCTACTGTCCTCACTATCATATATCCCTTGCCAGAAGAACAAATAAACCAAAACAACAACAACAACAACAAAAACCCCACAAACCCCAAAACAAAACAAACAAACAAAACCAAACTAAAACCCCAACAATTAGTTTTTTTCAGACAAGGACAGGTATGGTCAGTATGTCCCTCCTTAGGGGCTGTCATGAGCAGAAATGCACTCTCTGGTCTTTCAAAAGCACCATCCTCACTGTGCCACCACAACGAGGGCTGGCCCAGTTTCTTGGCTTTGTCCATAGCCTTAACACTATTTCTTAGACCTAAATAATTGTTTTCTATTTAGGTACATCCTTCTAGGAAAGAGGGCCTCCAGATGGGGTAATATGTTTTTTTCTGTCAATAATGCATCTTTCTGGAGTCCTGGTTGATTATTCCTGTTTACCTTCTGATAGTTGTGTTTCCTGGCTGGCTGCCATGTGTTTTTCCTTTCTAGTTAATCTTAGGGCAATGATCATGGCCTTCAACAGATATAGAATGTTTATCCTCCTGGAGTTCAATAGGACTCTAAAACAAACATTTTTCCCTGTGTTTCTGGGTACACCAGCATTTAGAAACCAAACTCCTTTATGAGTAACAATCACATCCAACTCCAAGCATTTCCAAATCTTTTCAGAGCCCTGAATTTTCAGAGACCTGAAATCATTCTCTCTCCACCTTGCAAGGCAATAAAACTTACAAATGACTCCCCACACTTCTGGGTAAGAAAGCTAAAAAATTTACAGCTCCAGGCTGCAGGAGCAAAAACTAATCATATAAACAGATAACCAAACATATGAACAGGTAACCATCTAAAAGGCATCCAAGGAACCTTTCTGACAGAGGTAACATTTTGTAGCAGGAAACCCTTGCTTTGTGCTGGAGCAGGAAGCTTTGATCTTTTGTCTGCATGTCTTTCCTCAAGGTGCATGTTACTGCCCTGGGAACCCCTGATATTTTTTAGCTCTGGAGCCCAATTATCTTTTTCCTTTTGGTTTCTTTCTTTTTCTTTTCTTTCTTTTTTGTTTTGTTTTATTTTGTTGTTTTTCTGTTTGTTTTGGGGTTTTTGTTTTGTTGGGGTTTTTGTGTCATGCTGTTTTGCAGGTTCAGCTTGTGTATCTCAGTGAAGCATCTAAGTTTTCTGTAGCTCCCTGAGTTCCACAGAGTTCTCTAGGAATGCTGTTAACTGAGTAAGACTTTTCCCTGACATCAACACTCAGCAATGTTGAGCTGAGAAAGCAACAGACCGTGGCATCTTATTGTATTTGTCTGAGATAGGATTCAATATGAAGAATCAGCACATTGTTTCAATGTCTGCACACCAGTTAACTATTAATGAATTCACAGTCAATAAAATATACTTCTGGATACTATCTGGTCAACAGTTAACCTAGTAGTTATGTTTGGAAATGAGTTTATGAACAATCCCCTGTTGCCACAACATTAAAAGTTCTGGAACAATCACTTGTTATCCTGAAACTTGCCAGAAATTTTAGGGTGGCAAAATCAAATCCTACATGAGCAAAAGAAAGAATACAGCTTTTCAAAAATTCTGCTTTGAGTAGAATACTATAAAAATAATATTTGAGTCTGAATATTTTCGAGTCACACCAGTTTGGGATTAAAGTTGGCCAGGGTAGGTATTTTTTGCACAAGTAATAACTGTCCTGCTTGAGGAAAGAACGTGGATGGATATACCAAAATTAGGAGCACTGAAAAAGAACCATTCTGAGGGTATAATTTTTTATTCTCTTTTTTGTACATGTACAGCTATTGGACCACTTCTGGAAGAAATTTTATGTCCATAATTCTCAGGCCTGCTTTGTCAGACTTCACTATTCCCAAGTTTTATTTGCATGACTGCACTGCAAGTCTTCAAAATTGATTGCCTGGGTATCTCACTGGGACCTTAAAAAGAATATAACCAGTTAGAGCTATAAACCAATTTCAGTTATCGACATTACATGCACCCACATATATAGATATAGCATTACACAGTCACATGCAGTCTTCAAACACTTAAAATGTTAATAATGCTGCAGTGGTTGGCATCACACTTCATGTCTAAATGCCTTAAAGATGCTCAAAAACCAGACAGCCAAACCAATAAAACCCCCACAGCTCCTAGCTTAGTAGTTTTAAAATGACTCATATTTCAGAAAAGGATTCAAAACCGTCTAAAACTGAAACCAAACACTCAGATTTGGTTCCATTTTAGCACTGGTGCTGCCTTTACCCATCCAACTCTGTTACCCAGAAGAGGTGCACACATGCATCTCCATGGGGAGGTGGCACAGGAGTGGGTACAAAGCAGTTTAATGGGCTGGCTAGAAAGCTGTGATAAGGAGGGGGTATAAACAGGGTTTCTCCTGTGTTGAGGCTTTCCCTACACTAATACAGAGTGACTTGATTTTGTTTATGGTGTGGGACCTGGGTTGCCCACTAAGTTCTTTTTCATGGGATGCATTTTCTCAGTCCCCCCTCATTAAAGTAAATCTGATTATATTTCAGTCTCATTTTTTTAAAGAGAGGGGAGCTAGCAGGGGGAGCTGGAGCCACACACTTAGATAATTTCCATTCAAATCCAGCACAGTAGTCCTCTCAGCCAAGTCACACTTAGGGGAAGGAGACAGAGAGGAGAATGTTGTACTATTCTTTGATGGGCTTCATTGGGTGGACGAAGCATGATCAATCATCCATAACCTGACAAGGCCTCAGAGAAGGCAGAATCATGACTACGTCATGTATACTTGTAACACCAAAACAATAAGGGATACTGTTTGGGGTTGCAGGGGTGGAAAGGGAGAGCATTTAAAGCAGGAGTAACAAAAAACAATTATTATCTCGTGGGTGGTGGTAGGTAATGGGGGTCTGGAAGAGGACATCAGAAGAAGCTGGGAGGGATGAGGTATCCCATCCCCTCCCTGTTTCACTCTCCATCCTGTTTGAGACATTTCAACTTTTGTTATCCTAGCAGCAAACTCTTTTCTGTGATGGGGAAGAAAGAAATCAATTGTGTTTTTTAAAGCTACTTGGAGTACACAAAAGGTGCATTGTTTCAAAATGGGTTGAGGGGGCTGGGTGCTTTAGGGGGAAAGAGCTGAATTTATACCATCATTTTGTCTAATTATGCCTGATGTTATTCCTGTTGTCATGTGGGTTACTACAAAGCCAACTGCCAGCTTGTGTCCCTGAGAGCAAAGACTAAACTGTTACACTTACAAGGACACAGGGCTTCTTTTCCTCTCCCTCCTCCCCCTCCCACACTACTGCAGGCGCTGGCTCCTCCTTGGGATACCCACACGTTTGGAAGAGATGTTGGGAAATATGGGGGCAGAAACTCCCTAGGAGATACCAGCCATTTCTGCCAGCTAGGAGACAACCACTGGGCTGATCCTGTGAAACTCCAGGCACATCCTCAGAGACATCCAACCAGACAACTTGACAGTGGCCTTTCCCTTTCTGCTTGGACAATGCATTTGCCATACCCAGTTCCCAGTCCAGGCAATTGGAACTGATCACAAAGCAAACTATTCTGTCATCTCCAGCTTTCCTCTCAGACGGGTATCTTTGACAGAAGGGAAGCGGGAGGCCACCGGGGCATTGCATATTGCCAGCAAGGAAAGGCACAGGCTCAAGGGCAAAACAGAATAGATCAGAAAATGACAGCAGCTACAGCTATCACCAGTGTAAAATCTCAGATCCCTCAGTGTGCTCCACCTCCTCATCTGAAGGCCAGATCCAGTGACCTGTCTTGCTTGCCTTCATCTCATCAAGTTTGGGAACCTTGTTGGCTTTCTAAGACACCCTCTGGCCATGTTTAGAAAACAAGCAGAGCTTGGGCTGTCCCTAGGTCTCAGATGTACATCCTTAAATGCTCTCCTGCCAGTCTGGCTCAGCTTGGCCCAGGAAGGGTGTATCCCAAAGGGCACTTGGGGTGAGGGAAGGCTTCCAGCTCTGCCCCTGGGTTTACGATAGCCACAGCCAAAATAAACGTGGTCAGAACCTGATCCTTTGGCAGACCCTGCCAATCCAGGCAGGGTCACACCTCATAGCTGGGAATGGGTGAAAGGCTAACATGATGTTCAAAGAAGCTTAGGAAACCTTTGGTTTGCTTTAATTTTAATTTTGTCGGCTGCACTCCCTGCCCTCTGCTGTCATCTTAGCCTAACAGGACACACCATTTCATCATTGACTTGGACTGGACATCCAAAACAGAGTCTGTGTTTCTTCAGTACTGGGGAAAAATCTCTGTCTTGAAGCACTGTGGTGCACTGTACGTGCTGCCAAGGGCTCCCAAAGCCCCACAGGTCCAAGCAGGTTCTTCCCCTGTTTGGGCATATTTACAAAAAAAAAAAAAAAAAAAAAAAGGAAAAAAAAACCACACACCCAAAAAAATGCACAACCCCCCCAAAAAAATAGCCCAAAATACAACTGACTGAACAAAAGCAAAACAAAACCAACTAAAAAGCCCAAACAAAAACACCAAAAAAAAAAAGAAACCAACCCAAACAACAACAACAAACACACAAACAAACCAAAAAAGCCACACACACACACAAAAAGAAAGAACATAAATAACATCTTTCAAGTCACTATTCTTCTGCTTTCAAACAATATTCTGATTTGGTTCATTTTTAATATGTAGGGACACACATTCCCATACACCTACAGTAGAGATGGCAAAGTAAAAAAACAGATGCTTAAATCTAAAAGTCATCCTTGTTTTACACTCACCAACTTCAAATCCTCCTTGTCATCCCCTTACTCTTTCTTTATTACAGTGAATTATGGTGAAGGACTTGGAAGACAAGTGGGTCTCGAGCTGACTGGGGAGCTCTCTGACCTGGTTTCTGTGGGTCAGAGCTAGACTGTAAAGCTCACCTTTCCAAAGCAGCCTTCCCAGCCTTCCCAGCTCCAGCAAATGATTGCTGGGGCAGACATGCTGGAGGCTGTAACAATGGCTGTATTGATGGAAGGGAAGATTTTATTGTAAGTTGGATTTTGGAATGAGTAATTATGCAAACAAGCAATTAACTAAAATAAATACAAATGCCTTCCTCTTTCAGGGCATGCTTTTACTTTGACTTGCAGCAAGGCAGATTTCTCAAAGCTGAATCAAGCCTTTAAAACAAAGATGAAGGGGACATTGGGAACGAGGAGATAAATACTACTCCATCTCTCCTCTACAGCATTAAGGGCTATGTGCATATATGTGCAACAGGGCAGCTGTAACTCACAGAATCAGGAAATACATTAAAATACCAAAGATTTGAGGGCGGGTAAGGCCCACTTTATTGACCTACCATCTGTGGAGCAGCATCATTCTATTATTCCCATAAATTTCACTCATGCAAGACAGGACATTTATTTTTCTCTTGGTGGTGGGGTGGCTGTTTTCTGATTTCTCTCCCCCCTGAGAAGGTTGGCTGCAGGCTGTCTGCAAGACAGCTGAATATGGTGACACTGTCCTCTGCCCCATGGCTTCAGCTAGCTCAGCTCATTAGACCAGACACTTTAGAAATCCAAATATTTTAAGGTCAGCCTTCTCCTCCTGTAGTGCATCACCATCTTGTTTACAAGGCTTGTTCTGCCCCACACTCCTGCATGGATGAAAGGCAGCTGGGATGAGAAAGCAGTGCCAGATTCCAGGAAGAAGGACAAATCTTCCAGTGAGAGAAAAGACAGTCCCGTAAGTTTCTGAGTGGGAGACGAGGTAATGACAGATAATGTGCATCATCTTTCCCAGCTCAGTCACATTTTAGCAAAAAGGATCTAGACTTCCCTTTGGGAATATCATGCAATGAACCTGCAGAAAGGAATTTGCTGGAGATTCAAGAGTAGAAATCACTGAAATAATTAAGTACAACTTGAGAAGCAGAGAAAAAAGTATCCTGCTCCACCAGCCCTCCACCCCTTCCACATAGCCACCCCTATCCCAAGATTCTGTTTTTACTTTTCAGAAACAAAATTTGTATAAAATGTGCTCCCACATGACCTTGGCTTTGTATTCCCAAATGATTTCTTTAATTTTGAAATTCCCCAGTCTTTTTGTTAATTATCATTTTTAACAAAAACACAAACAAACAAACCCCAAATCAAAATGGCTTGTTTCATTTCAGGTTGAAGGAATAAAATATTCTCTGTAAAACAGAAACAATTATCTTCCCTGCTATTTAGGTCAGCTGTAAAACGAACCATTCGCTATTTACAAATCCTTTTGTTATCAGCTGAGGTCCAGAGCCCCATTTCCTGGAGTCAGGTGATTATGTTGGAAGTTTGGTGTGATTGCTTTTGACATTTCTTGCCCTTGTGATTTGGAAGGAGATCTTGAAAATGTATTTTCAGCATAATGAACAGTGTGACATCTGCCTGAGTCTCCACACATCCGGAAACAAAAGTTTAATGTAGAGCAATCTGTTCCAAGTTTATCAAGACAATTTTAACTCCAAGGCTCACATACGAGGTTACACCAGCATCACTCACTGAGAGCTTGCATAGAACTGGATGCTTTTATTCAAAAAGATTTAATCCAGCCTCTCAGCTGATCCACTAGGGTAAATCAGGAAGAAAAACCTATTCAACCTGAGTAAGCCTGTTTCTCTGTCCTGTGGGGTACCAAGACCATCCATTCACTGCTCAACATCCAATCCCAGTGCTGCTATAGCATTCTGGGGAAAAAAAGCCTTTTGCTGTTCCCTTCAAGGATTTGCATTCAAGCTTCTAGCTCACAGGCAATGCCAACACACATTGATTACAGCTCAGAATCTGTAGAAGAGGAAATGACACTGAACAAGGGCTCTCATATTTCCTGCGCTCCAATGGTGGTGAGGTAAAGCTCAGCCTGTGCTGCAGCTACAGGCGTGCAGTGGGCTCATTTTCAGGATGGCCATCTGCAGTGGTAAAGTCAAAAGAGAACCATAGGTTGAGCCAGGATCTGATCCAGGGACAAAAACCATTTTCTCTGTAGCCTTGGTATTTATGCCCTTCAGCAATCTGGAGGTTTATCAAGATTTTGCCACTGCCTCAAACAACTTACCAGCTATTCATGAAGCTGTGGCAACTTGATTGTCACTCTGAGCTCTTCACTGTCACTTGGCCAAGCCAGGCAGGCTTCACTTTCTCAATTGCAGCTCAGAAACCAAGCTAGCTCAGCCATTTCTCATCATTTTGGTCATCCTTCCGCTGAACTCTTCTACTTTGTGTCTCTCTTTTCCTGGCAGTGACCTGAAACCAAGCTGACTTCTTACCACTTTTTCACAACAAAACACCAGTTGGAAAGAGGTCTCTCCCAGTCACAGAAGCCTGTGAGGCTGTTGAGGGTTTCTGAGCTCCATGTTGTTCAGTTACCTGGTCTCCCACAGACTCACTGTGTCTGGCTTTTAAAATCAAAATCCACCTCTGATGCTTTAGGTCCAACTGTCAAAGGACAAGAGCAGTCCTTGTTTCTAATTTGTAGGGCAGGTAAAATATTTAATTCGCACCAAAAAAAACAACACACAAACACACAAAAAAATTCAAAACCAAAAAACCCAAACAAACAAACAACAAAAAAGCCATCCTTTTGTTTGCTTGCTATTCATATGTTCTAAATAGAGTAGCCTGTCACAGTTTGGAGATGAAGGAGTCCTGTCCATCTCTTCTTCTGTTCCCTCAAACTTTTCACTACCACTCACCACAGATCTATTATAACCAGAGCTGTAGAGCTGTTCATTTGGACTCCCAAACCTTTCCGTGACAGGTCTCATCAGGCCTCTGCCCCTCTTTGAGTTCATTTATCCCTCTCCTGAATGTTCAGCTCTTCCTGAGTTTGTCTCTCCTTTTTAGTCCATTTCTTTTCCCCCTACAAGTCCTATGATCCCCTGCAAAGTGTTTCATAAAAAGCATTGTGTTCACACACTTTTTTCACACCACCTTGCCCAGTTCATATGGGGAGTTAATGATTTCCCCGGGCAGTGCCGTGGATCTCCCCATCCCCTCTGCTGACAAAGCATCCCCAAACTTCCCTAGGAGAAACCGAACTTCTCCCTCCGAGGGAACAGTGGGTCAGAAACCTCTCTGCTGGAGGGTCTTTCTGAGGTTTGCCAGCTCCCGGTGTTCAGGGGGATGCCAAAAGAAATGAAAGCCAAGAGAGCCAACAAAGCCAGAGCAGCTGCAGAGGCTGCTGCTGAACAAGGAGACAGTGGCTTGGCACACCCAGAGAGCTCACCAGAGGCAAAGCTAGAAGGCAGAAAGGCATTGGGGGTAGGAGAAGAGAGAAGCTGAATATTTAAAGGAGGGGATGAGGGCAGGCAAGGTGAGAGATGATGGAAGCAGGGGAAATGTCAAGATGGAAAGCACTGGTTGAAGATGAGGAAAGAAGGCAGAGAGGGCACAGGAGGGTAAAAGGCCATCTTCCCACTAGCTTCACCTGGATCAGGAATAATAAACTCATGTACCTACTGCCCCCATGCCCCTTTCTCAGACGAAATGAATATGACACTGGGAATATTTCTATTCCAGACCCATAGAAACAGGAGAGAAAATTCATTTAACCACTTCCACAGCATTGGAGAGTTGCTCAGGAAGGCCCAAATACCCCAGGGACTGGCACTTTCTGCTGAGGGTCCCTGAAACAGTGACACAAACAGCCAGTCCTTCAGCAGTAAGGAGGAGGCAAAGTCTGTAAGGAAAATAAATATTTCTAATTTAAACAGGCCCTATGTGACTTCATCACTGCAAAATTCTTACTGCTTCTGCCCCACAGAGCTTATAGTTAGAGCCAGGAGGGTCATCTGCTGGGGGTGAGCAAAGGAGACCTGCAGCCCCAGCCTGCCAATTTTGTGCAAAATGTAGATGGTTTGACTCCATGGATTGTAACATCAGTGAAAGTGCAAGTGAATCTGGTTACTGGAAAGCCAGGACACCATCCATAAACTTCTGATGTTTTAGGGGATGATGCTGTTTCAAAGATGATAGGATTGCATGCCAGCTGCTGGCCTTCCAGCACTTGGAAAGGAGCAGGGGACAAAGTTCCTGTTTATGCACAAGTGACTGAGTAACCAGCAATTTGGGGAAAAGAGCATTACACACTCCCAAAGAGCAGCCTTCCACTGAGAGGTTTTCAGTTTGTGGTCAGTTGTTGCAGTGTGGGACTCATGAGCTGCCATCCAATGCGCCTCAGGCTCTGGTCATGGCTGAGCAGCTCAGAGAAAGTCTCCCAGAAACAGCAGGGAATCTGATTCCCTGCAAATGGGAAGCAGACTTGGGACAGGGATGTGCCACGTACAAGGAGTCACGCTACAGATGCACGTACAGGCACAGGAGTGGAATGGCACCCTCTAGAAAGGCACACCAAGGCAGGACACACCACCAGGAGAGGACAGTGAAAGGAAGGAGCACTCTACCATGAGCTCTGCCTGCACATCTGCACCCCATCCAGTTACACCCAAAATATTACACTTTCTCTCTCCTCCCCATAGCTACAAAATCTGGTAATTTCTCCCAGTTTGCTGTTGTGGTATCAGTGTCCACCGCAGCAGCTGAGAGAAGCAGCCCTGGCTCATGTTCTTGAGGGAAAAGAGAAATAATAAGCTTACACTCATTTTGCTGAGGATCTGCAGTCTGAAGCAAAAGCACTTCCCTCAGAGGGAATTCAGCAGCACTGAGGGAGGACAAATCTCATTTTCATGAGCATCAGGCTGGTCTCAACAGGCCATGCCACATCTGCCATTCCCCTTGCCCGTGTTGTAGCCAGATTCTCCTTCATGTTTCTTTTCTTTACTGTGGATATATAAGGCAAAGTGAAAGATCCCCCTGGAGTCTTGGTTTTTAAAATGTCAAATGCCTGCTTAAGAGCCTGCTTTAATGTTAATTTTTTAAAATTTATTAATTACATTTAAAAAATAAATCATCCAGAAGCTCCAACATGTGCACTGATTCAAAGGATAGAATTGCAAGAAGGTCTGACTAATGATGAACAGGAATGAGACAATCCTCCATGGGCTGCACAGTGCTCAGGTACTAGGAAGTCGGGGTGGGAACCCAAGCCAAGCCTGGGTGGGAATCCAAGCCCAGCCTCTTAGAAGAAATAGTTGCTGGTACAGTAGTCACTTGAAGTCTAAATATCTGAGAAAAAAATTAATTCCTCACTCCATGCAGAAAACAGCTCACCTGATATATCTGACTCTACCAGTTTGCAGCTTTCCTACATTTGTCTTGGAAGTTTGCCAAACACTGTACACTGAATTTAATACACTGCAGGTTTGTGACTGTTTTTCTTTCTTTTTCAAGATCCAGAGTCAGAGACTGGACTTTTTTCCCTTCATACTAATTTTTCCCAAAGGGCAGAGGCAAATCTATTCCTTACATGAAGAAGCTGAGATCTCAAAAAGTTTTTTGCCTTCACATGCATGGCTTTACATGTCCCCCTTGCTCAGCTCTGAGAAGGGTTCTGCTTTATAAGAATAACATGGCGTGCAGATGCCTATAAATGGAAGATGAAATTGTTACTATAAAGCCCAGGCCCTGCCAAGGCAAACAAGTGCAGGGCAAACTGTGTGTGCAAAGGAAGGGCGCTGAGAAAACTTGAAGTCAGCTGAATCATAACTTCACTTTAATTTTAACATCACTTAAACTACATAAACACAGCCATCTTATTAATAACAAAGCAAGCTCTTCAGTAGAGCTGTTGTTTGGAAAGCCAAGCCTGTGCACATGAGTGCAATGGGAAGAATGTTGCAGGAGAGACATGCCTTCCAAAGCTGTGTTTAAAATTTAAAATAGTTGGGATGTCTGAGATGCAACAACTTTGCAGGAGCCTTGAATAGTATTTGATGTCTCTGCTGCAGTTCTCCAGGGTCCCGACCTCTGCAGGGGCAGAAGCTTGTCACAACTGGCACGAGGAAGAGGACTGCAGTGAGGACAGCTGCTACCTGTCCACAAGCAAGGCAGCTCCATTTTCTGTGGGATATTTGTACCCTCACACTGTGCAGAAGTGAGAAGATTCTGGGGGTGCACCTTTGGGACTGTATATAGTTCAGTTCTTTGCCCTGTTTGCTGTTTACTGAAATGGAGAAAATGCCACTTTGCTAATTAAGAGGTGAAAGTGATAAAGTTACAGGAACATCTGCAGGAGATTTGAGGCACAATGTAGCAGAGCAGAGCAGAGCAAAGCATTTTTACTGTTGTCTTGCAAGAGTGATTTGGTGCCTGTGGTGATCTGATAATCTCAGGGTGAGGAGTGAAAATACACTGGTACAAGGCTTGTGCTTTATTACTCCTGACATTTTGTAAAGGCAGACTGGCTCAGCAACTCCCCTAAAATATAGCCCCTAAAGCAGTGGTGCAATTCCTGACACATTCCTGATGAAACTCCCCTGACTTCCATGGCCTTGTGTTAAAGCTGGATTTGGCCCTGTCAGTAAAGTACATTTAGACTTACAAACTGAAAACTGCCTCTGGATTCCAGAGGGACTTGAAAAACTCCCAGAGCACTGGAGTGCAGCAGTGAGATTTATGCTTTTCCCTGACTTTTCGCTACTCTGTAATACATTTGTATGGCCAAAATAAAGCCAGATCTGGCATCCTCCCCTCGTGATTTCTCTAATACCCAGGGAACTAAATGACAGTGTAGACTGGAACAGTAATGCTCTAAGCCCCAGAAGAGCTTTTTGGGGGTATTTTCACAGCCTGTGGAAAGAATGCATACATGGGTATTTGAAATAGCAGGATTTGACACTTTATCTCACCCCAGTCTGGAGAGCTGCTGGTGACACAGGTTCCTGTGCAGAGGCACAGACGAAGCCAAAATAAGCTCCTACTGATATTTATTTGTAGAAAGTAGCACCTCTAGTCTCCAAGTGGATGAAGGACTTGGTTGTTATTGGGCCCTCTTTTTACCCACTGCTTTTTCCCAGCTTCAGAAGAGGATGACTGCTGAACAGATAATAAGACAAGCAGATGGAAGGAGGAAAGAGGCATAATGAAGGTCACATAGATCCCAGCAAGGGCTCAAGGCTTCTCAGCAGCCTGGGAAAATTGGCTGTTGTTGCCACAGTCCTAAGGTAGCAGCATGGGGATACAGAGCAGCAGAACTGGGACTGGGAGCCAGGGGCAAGCTTAGCACTCCTTCTCTTGCCTGGGGTTGAGAGGAGGTGGAGGCTGCATTTCCCTCACATTCCTTCAAGCCTCCCTCCCTGCCTGGTGCTAGAAGAAATTGCAACATCTGAGCCCTACTGTCAGCAACAACCACATCTCCACAACCTCTCATTAAGTGTATCAAGAGTGAGGGATGCTTTAGCTGCTTATGGCAGGGCTTTGGGGCAGAGGTTTGCAGTAGAGCAATATTTCTCACCCAATTAAGCATTGTCAGATTGAAGGACTGTGAAACAACTGCAAATTATTAATTGTAATATTTCATGTTCTTATTTGCAAACATACAGCCAAAATTGGGAAAATATTAAGAGGAACATGGCAGGGGCAGTCTTTGCTTTAGTAAGCTTTGAATTAAAAGTGTTGTGGCCACACTGATAAAATGGTCTCTGGCTTTTCTCTTTTAGGAGTGGTTGTCATATTACCAAAGGTTAAAAAACCCAAAATGAACAGCTTTCCAGAGACCTTCCTCAGCGCCATTTCTATTACTCTATAATCTGAAAATTACTTGCTTTTTTTTTTTTCACTTTTGTATTGCTCTTTTCTGTCTATTCCCATTGTCTAAATGCATTCATGGGCAGCCTGTACCCAGCTGTTCTTGTGCCAACATTGTACTTGAGTTAAATAGCTCTATTTCCTCCCCAATATTTGTCCCCTGATGTATCTGTTGCAGCCAGTCCTAACCTTTTCAGCTTTTGTTTCATTAAACTCAACAAGCTCAAGCTGGGGTCCTCCTGTCATCTGTAATATGAAATGTGCTCTTCTCTAGGCTGTTGCAGGACCCTTCCTCTACACCTCCTCCTTTTTTAACACTGGAGAGATTATGCCAGGATTGGCTGTACAGAAATTGTTGTCTAAGGAAATGCTACCCAGTTGAATTTGTATGCAAGGAGATATGGGAGTTGATGGGAAGTGGAACATCCCTGTAACAGCATTTTCTAGTAGAAGATCAGGCCATATATAAAAGGGATATTATTGATGTCCTTCTTTATTTTGCATTGTGATTCAATAATTTGGACAGATAATCAAGGTTACAAACCAATTCATTTATTTATTCCTGGGCTGTACTTCTCACCATAGTTTGCCTGGACTCATGACTTCGAAGTGGATGACAGTGTCCTATTTTACCAAACTGTTCTACAAACACTGCAGACACTATGAACCTGCTATCCTTGGGCTTTACATGCTCTCCAGAGATCTATTCCAAGGCCAAATCATAGTTTCCATCTTAGTCTTTAGGTGTCTCCTGGCTCATGGCACTCCCTGGTGAGGCACCCACTTTTCTCTCAGATGAGATTGTCTCTTGTGATACGGCCAAAAGCTGTAATCCTCTCTGAGATGCCAAAGAACAGTCAGAATATGAAGAAGGATTTGCTTTGCACTGGGTCCAGAGTAGTAAAGCCTTATGGAAGATGAGGTAAGGATGCAACTCTTCTGGTAGGACACAGAGAGGAAACACCTTATTCCTACCCATCTGGGGAACAGCAGAGCTGTGAAGAAGAATAAGAGTAGCAGGTCTTGAAAGGTTACCATGTACTCAAAAAGTGCAGCTGCTTTTAAAGAGAAAGGGGAGTCTGACACTCCCAGAAGGATTTTATTGTTTGCATTTGTAAGACACAAGGCATTTTTAATGATGTGTTAATGACCATATCCTATTCAGATGGGATTCATCACACTGTCCTTTCTCTGCTTAAAAATTCAGCATCGACTTCTAGCTGGCTATTCAGGATCCCCCTCTGCTGAAGGGCAGAAGATGTGTCTCTCTCCAAGAACACTCTCTGTGACAGAGAGGATGCACTGCCATCCAGAGCTGTCAGCTTCTTTCCACATGTAGCAGCACATCCACGCTCCATCCCAGCTGTGCCTCACACATCGTCCCTTAAGCAATAGCCACATCTCCTGCCATGGCCAAGAATTTAAAAAATAACTTGAGTTGCTCCAGAAGCAAAGTCAAAATTAGATGACATGAATCCCATTGTTAACACTGGTGAACAATAGATACACACAGACTCACAGGACCAGAAACACAGCCCACAATACATGTCACATATTGTTCTCCCTGCCCTGCAACATTCATATATTTGCAACCAACATTAAGCTTAGGGAAAGATTTGGAACTATTTTGCCCAGTAAATTGCCATCCTCCAAAAAATGCTACTGAGTGTGTTCCACCCCCTGCTGCTGCTGTGAGCCAGAAAGGGCTGATTGAGGGCAAACGTCTGTGGGCATAAGTTGATGGGTGAACCAAGATTTTCTAAAGGGCCTGCTGATGTATCCAGCTCAATGATGCTGAGAGAGAACCATCTTATGTGAAATCACCCACTTTTTGCTCTCTGTTACACTGGGCTATCAAAACTGGAAACCTTCCAAATCCTGAGTGATTATAGAAGATGGAAGTTGTTATTTTAAATACTTTGGGGAGGGACTGAAAGCATTGACTGCTATGACTATTGCCTCTATTTTTGGTTCTTCAGCCCTCAATAAACAGGACTATAGAAAGGCAGAGCTAAATCAAGAGGCCTGGCTTCCCTTCCCTTTACAGCCATTTGTGTCATTCATTGACTGATGCAGATCATCTTAAAACCTGATACCAGTTTTGACAAGTGCTCTACCCATAGCTGACATGCTCCAGACCTCCTCTCCTCTGCTGCTTAGAAAACCTTTTCTAATTTCTAGTTTCTAAGTTAAGTCATGGCTATATCTGAAGACTTTTTTTTTCCTTCTTTTCTTTTTTTTTTTTCTTTTTGTCGAAGCTCCATATAAATAACCTCCAGCAGCCTGGACAGTTTGTTATCAGTAAGTTGTCCCCCACTAAACGCTTGCAGAATCCCAAACTTCAGCAATGCATGGCATTTGCTTTTCATGGGAAAGAAGAATGAATTTTTGTGGTTCAGATGTTGCTGTGACCCAAGTGTTGTGTTGGAAGACACGTTTTTGCATAACAGCCGTTTTATCTGCAGTATTAGTCAGAGATGAACTTCTCTGTCCTTTGTCCCAGGGCTCTGTTTTTTGGCACCACCTGATATTTGACTCAAGAATTGGTCAGTATTTCCATAATGATTAACCCACTGACTGTCAGCATTAACATATTGGTGTTAAATATGGGAATACTTTGATTGCACAGATGCCAAGTGACCATTGCTAATCAAATAAAAATGTGTCTGAAGAGCCACCCTCCAGGGCACCCTTCATGCTCCTGGGCAGGCTCAGAGGATGAGCAGGAGGGCTCATGCTTTTTGCTGTGCTACACAACCTTTCCAGTTCAGTAATTACAGTTCAGAGAAAAAAAATAATATGATTGGACTCATCAGAAATTTCAAGAGTTAAAATTTAAAAAAAAAAAGAGAAACTTTGGTACTGAGCAAATCTGAAGGCAATGTCATTTCAAGAAAATCTTATTTCTTGAAATAAAAAGTTTTGTTCAACTTTATGCCATTTTCTATCCTTTCTGAAGCAAATTTGCTTCTCCAGAAAAAGACAACCGTTTTCATTTTTAGCTCCTATGAAAGGCTTGGGCATTTTTTTTATCTTCTAAATGTTTATAAAAGGAAATATGGAGCCAGAAAGTTATTTCAAAACAAACAAGAAATAAGAAAATATCAAAATGCCTGATTATAAAATGAAACACTTCAGGTCTTCTTCTCCTGCCCCACCCCCCAAAAAAAAATTTAACAGATTTTGAGATTTCTCTCTCTCCATGTTTTTTCATTAGAGAAATTCCTACGTGGGAAGTGTTTCTGGGAGGTAATCAGAGTCCTGTAAAGAGTACAGGTGCCACAGGGCAGCGAGTTCCAACTGAAAGACATCGAGCTGGGAAATGTCTTTTTTTAATTAATTAGTGTCTTTTCTTTTGCACTCAGTCTGACAGTGGAAGTATAATGCCAGGAAAAGCCAAATACCTCAACATGAGAACTGATAAGGGCATGAGTATACCTTCTTATCTTTAGGGCTTTGCATCCTGCAAACAGGGAAACCAGCTCTTCTCTTCCATAACTGTTTTTTTTTGATGTTAAGTGAGTCACTACATTCAATATGATGGAACAAACTTTCCCAACATCCTCCTAATTCATGGAGCCAATCTGGGAAGAGGGTGCAGTGATAACCCATTCAACCACAAGAGGAAAGGATACGGTCCCGAGGCTCAGAGCATTCAAGGCAGGAAGAGTCTGCTGGACTAGAGAAAAAAACAGGTCAGAATATGGATCTGCCACTCCAGTGATGCAACTCTGACCTGGAATAACCGCATATATGGGTCCAGGAGATCACGGGATGTTTGTAGAATAGATCTTCTCTCTTGTGTAAGCAAGAGGATAAAATTATCCTGGCAGCAGCTGTTGTTTCCCAGAATGAGGATCAAGGCTGGCTGTATTTAAATATTCCTACAGTATTCAAGACATCAGGCTTTTCTATCCCCATGATCCTGTAGTTGCTGTCCTGTGCAAGCAGTCTCAAACACGCAGACAATACACATTTCTCCCTGTCACAGTACCCATGCTAGTGTGACATAAGGCTCCCCTCAATGTCTCACACCATAAAAATCTGCTTCCTTACTCATTTCTGCATCATAAAAAGCAAGAGCAGAAAGAATAGGGAATCCAGAAAAAAGAAAAGAAGACAGAAGAGAAAAAACAGAGGAAATCAAGTGACTTAGAATCATGGAATATGCTGGGTGGAAAGGGACCCATGAGGATCATCAAGTCCAACTCCCTGCCCTGCACAGGACACCCCATGAGTCACACCCCATAAGTCACACTACGTGCCCAAGATCATTGTCCTAAACTTCTGTCAGGTTTGGTGCTGTGACCACTTCCCTGGGGAGATTGGTCCAGTGCCCAGCCACCCTCTGGGTGAACTTTTTTCCTGATATTCAGCCTAAGGCTCTCTCAACTCATCTTCATGCCATTTTTTTGGGTCCTGTCACTGGTCATGAGAGTGAGGAGAGCAGTACTTGCCTTCCACTTTCCCTTGTGAGGATGTTGAAGATCACAACAAGGTCTTTGGCAATATAATGCCACCTTGCAGTATGGCCAGGACTTGAGCAACAGACAAGGTTGAAGCCCATTTACAAAGCTAGAGCTCCCATTTCCAGTTTTTAAAAAGGAGAAGGACTTTTCTGAAGGCTCTGTCTAACCCATCATCAGTAGCACAGTACGGACACATCCCTTGGCAAGGGGTGTACATGGATATTCACATAGACAAGAGAGGAAGGAGGGTGGTTGGAGGAACAGATTTCTTGCCACATGACACCCTACAACCTGGCAGCACTGGGGGAACAAGACAGTTGGAGCCACACAGGGTTCCTTATTTAGCAGGTTGTGGGTTTTTTGAGGCTTTGCTGCTCACTGCCTGCCCGCCTTCCCTCACAACCTGTTCAAACTCATGTTGGCAGGTCAGGTGTGAGCTCAGCAAAGACAAGCCTTTCCACCACTCCATGAAACCATGCCATGCCATGAAACCTTCCCTTCCAAAGGAGTCCATATACCTTACTTTCTTATTTTCCTGGGCAGAGAGGAGTATGAATAATAGATTTGCTACTGGCAGGGCTCACCACTGAAGCGTGGGTCTGCATCTGCTGCAGAGATAAATCAAAAGAGATGGCAGCCTGGTCAGGTGAGCTTCTGACCAGAGCTTTAACCATGCATTTAATTTACAAGCAGGGTGAAGGTTTAATATATCGTCCCTCTGTAAATACACTCATGTGGCATCCCCCCACCTGTCTGCTGGGGAATCAGGCTAACTGGCACAGGCTGAGAAGCCGAGCCCAGACTGATTTTACAGGGCACTGCAGACAAACGTGGCTGTGAGCAGAAGCATTAGGCATTACAATATTGTACTAAGTGCCCCAGTGACCAATGGCTGAGGAGCAAGCAAACACCTGGCTGGCTGGGTTGCATTTATTGTAATGTAGCAGTTCACTTTGATTGTAAAGAGATGTGCAGCCAAATGCTGGCTATTGCAGGTAGATGCAGCAAGCTGTCACGTTTGGTCTCTCCATCAAGACCTGCCTCCTGCAGCGTGCCATCCCTACCATCCAGATCCAGTGCATCTTTTCTGTATCCCATCCTCAGCGTGTTCTCCTGACCTCACATTCCCAGTGCCTCCTGATCCATCAGCCTGGCAAAGTTTCCCTCCATGAGCCTCAAGAAAGGCATCATTTCCATCCTGTCCATAATATCACATTGTAGTGGTTTGTGGATTCCTCCAGGGCGGTGTCTCTGGAGTCATGACTCACTGTGGGTGGGAGCAGGAGGCAGCAAGGGTGTCTGTCAGTGGTGGGAAAGCTCTGCCTCCCGCTCCCTGCAGTTGCCTGCTGGGCACAGGGGAGTAGTGCCCCTGAGTACACTGTGGCTGGCCAGATTATCACAGATCTTCAGCTGAGATATTTTCACACGGTGCAAAGTGCCAGCCACTGAACAGCTAACCTGATATTGAAGGACAAATTGCCTTACAACCTCTGAAATGGCTTTGTTTTAAAGGTTCTATCTTTTGTCCGTAACTCTTCAACTTTCCGTCTCTTTTTACCTTACCTTTTCTGGGCCCACTCTCTGCTTCCCTCTTTCAGCCCTTGTTTTTCTTCTCCTGGTCAGGCAGATTCCCTCTCTGTGACAGCTTGTGGCTTCAGCTCACTGAAACTAAATTGTAGGCACCTGTACTAAACTGGTGATCTAAACTCCTATGGCCAGTGGAAAAAGAGACCCTCTGAAAGCATGCCTTCCCCTGTCATTTTTATTTCTTTGTTAGACTGGCAGAAATCCTCTCCTGGAGTTGTCAGTACCTCACCAGCAGCTATAGAGCCTGTTTAATTTATGTAAACCACACACTTTTTAGGTAATCAGAGCATGGTGAGATGACTCCTGCCCTTGTCTTCAGAGAAGCTAAAGGTGAATTTTCTTCCATAGCTTCCTGGTGACCTTTTTTAATAAGCATAAACACTCAGGAAGCTTTGAGGGTTTTTAATTTTTTAAAACAAGAGGCTGATATGACTGGGTTGTTAGGAAGGTTTAATGCCAATATCAAAGTAGTGCTTTCTACCTATGATTCCCATCAAACTATTGTTCAGTTCACCAATATCTAGTGAGTATGAACTGCCATCAGTACACATGACAGCTGCTCTCTTGCTTTGTTTACAGGGGCTGGACCAGAGTCTTGCAGACTAAAAGCAATGAATTTGCACTACTTCCCCCAAAAATCAAACTCTCTCCATCACTTTGGACCCTCAACATAGCCAGGAGTCTTGCACAAAGTCTCATCAGAAAGTGAGACTTGCACACCTCATTGTCAAAGGCCCTTGCAGGCTTTTAAAATGCAGTATCCACAGGAATCACTTCTTCTGGGACCTTAGTAAAACTACCCCACAGCAGGATGAGACTCTTGTTTCTGTCACAGACTTTCTGCATGGTCTCTGGATTGGATGAGGATGGTTCTGTTCATCTGGGCCCAATGGTGCCTCCATTACAGATTGGATAATCACTGAGGAGTATCACATAATCCTATCAGGAAGGAAAGCTGTGTTGCTTCCAGCTTAAGCCAGCATGAAATCTGCATTTCTAAGATCAAATGTTCAAAAGTATGAGTACTGCTGCAGAAATCTGTAATTAAAATTTAAATCACAAACCATTATTTAATGTCAAGTAGTATGAAAGGAATGATGTTTGACTTCAAGTTTTTAAGTATAATGAATATAACTTTCTAACTGTATCGGCAAAATTTCAAAAGTTAAGGAGCTCATTATTTAGCTAAGTCAGAGATGATATGCAATCATCTGACTGCAAGAACAGGCCTTTTTGGTAAAAAACAGGCACAGTTTGTCAGGGTATGGTGAGTGGTAATTTTAATGTAGAAATTTGATGCAAAGATGCAATTTTTCCATTCTCCCCATCCCCCCAGACCAAACCTGGAGGTAGAAATGTGAACAGAGATCAATTTAAATCATGGCTTCAGGCTCTGGGATTTTGGCCCGCTCACTTCCTACTGTTAATATCAAAGCATTGGGAGTTTTACATGCAGAGCAATATTTTCTTACCCAGCTAACGCCCTTTTCCTCTGACTGCAGCTAGAAGAGCTGCTGAGATGTGACAGAGTTGGGTGGAGAGTTGGCCATGCCTGAACCCTTGTCTTGTCTCCTCCTCACCCCCACTGCTGAATATCTTTGCCAAGAAGCCAGCACAGGCAGCTCTGCAGTTGCCTCCAAGCAGAGCTCCCTCAGAATAGGCCAGGTTGATACCTGGAACAGTTAACAAGAAGTTGAGTTGGTGAATTGGGAAGGGAATGGAGGGAACAAGGATGAACAGCTGGAGAATAATAACTTTCTAAGGGGATTGGCTGCCACTTGAACAGCACATCTGATCACAGATTTGTTGCCAAGCATCTGTTTTCTTCCTACCTCCTGATGTGGTCCAGCTTCTTTGCTTTGACTTTGTTCCCTCCTTCATCTTTTGAGATTGTTTCTCAAATTCTTATGCATTCTCCGGGTTACACAAAGGACTCAGCAATCCACAGGCCCCTGCCAGTGTGTTTGAGAATTGCCCCCCATCCCTTTGTGTGCTGTTCTGCCTAAAAATGTCATGCCAAACAAGCTTAATCAAGCTCCCCAAACAAGTCAGATCTCTAGGGAGTCCAAATTTGTATATTTTCTTGGGCAGAGTAATATCACACAGAGTACTGAACGACAGTTAAAAACCACATCTGGATCTTGCTCTATTATAATACATCCATAGCCCTAAGGGGAAGCCGTGTGGTTTGGTGATTCATGAAACCTGCGTTTTATTCCCAGCTCCTCCACTGCCTCCTTGGGTGACCTTAACTAAGTTATTTCACTGCCCTGTTTTGCGATTTTGGCATCTGTGAAAATGGATGGGGTGATTCTGCCTCCTGCCCAAAGTCCTTTGGTAGCCAAGCACTATTGCCCAGCCTGACGTGACATTTCCATGGGATTTGATGCAGGTGTGCCCCACACCTTTCCTCCTGCAGCTCTGCACCTCTGCAGACCCCACGAGGCATCTCTGTGTCACCCCTGCAGCTGGCTGTGCCCAGCAGGGTCCGAGACGTGACCCTGCTCCTGCTGCACGAGGCCCGTGAGCAGGACACTTGCCAGAGCATGGAGCAGCTCTTGGGACTGTGCCATTCGGCTTGTCCTGCTAGGAAACACCATGTTCAGTCATTTCTCCTGCTGTGATAGGCACGTATTTAATGACCTGCCATGGTAATTTACATATGTCAGCAGAGACAGAAGCAGAGAGGTTTTTGCAGGCTGAAAGTCCTAATTCCCTTTTCTCTTGCATAAAAAAAAAAAACTGGGAAAAAAAGAAGAGTGTCTGTGACAAGAAGATTGTGTCCTGCAGAGAAGGGATGAACACACCCAACCCCTTTGCAGGTCAGTATGACATAGCCATTGTTCCTCTGAGTATTACATGGCTCATTCAGCTGGGGCCTGCTGTGACACTGTTCAGCTCCTAAAGAGCGCAAGTGACAAGCCTGGCTTTTTCTTTGAGAAATATTCCCATATTCCACAGGTTACAATCCACTAGATAACAACCTTTAGTTGAATGTTATCATGGCTGAGATTTCCCACTGCAGCAACATACAGGATACTTTTTTGGTTTACTACCCACTCCATGAAAAAAAAAAAAAAGGGAAAAGAAAAAAAGCATACAGCTAAATAAAGTGAAGGTTCACAGCTCTGACAAAGCCTTTCAGTGGGAATCTGGGACGCTTTTCAAGTGTTACCGACTGCTTTATTTTCCCATGGCTCTTTCCAAGATAATAATTGCTCTGCAGATGTTTCCCTCAGGACAGTGAGATGTTCAGGTACCGGGGCAAAAGCTGAGGCTTTGGGCTATCGTTCACAAGGCTACTGTTACCTGGTGTGTTCTTGCAGAGTGCAGCCTTTTCCCATCACAGAATTTCTTAGGTGTCTGGTTTATCAGAAACACTGTAAATTTGAGCCCTCTGGATAATTGTGTCTGATTTATGTGAATGACACATTTGTGTCTGTATGCAACATGAATAAGAGAAAGTAAGGTGGTTTATTTCTGCCACACACAATAACTCGCACATGCCCAAATGCACAGCCCAAATGTTACTCATCACTTTGGGAAGACATCTGAGAAGATTTCAGCTTCCGGCTTTTGACATATTACCAGCTTTTTTACAAGTTCTGCAAATCAAAAATGCAATGGTTTACATTTAGTCTTCCACCGTGCATGTGTTTTTCTCTGTCCTTACAATGGCAGAAGCAAAGTGGACTCTCTTCTCCTTGAGGATGGAGTACCACCTTAGGAAGAAGAGACTTTGCTTAATGCCCCCAGTGTCACAGCAAAGGTGATAGTTACCTTCCTTCCCAGCAACACTGCCACTTCTGCCTCCTCCATTTAAAAATAGGGCCCATTAAGCAAATGATGGGCCTTGAGAACAACTATCCTCTCATGTGATAATTTGAGCTCTGTAAAAGTCAGCCCTACAGGCACTGACAAATCCTTGTGGACACTGTTTATGACTGCTTGTGATGGATATGGTTATACAGACTCAGGTGACTGCAGGAGCAGTTCATATTTGTGGAATCACTACTGAGAATCAGACAGCTTGGCTTTGTCTTGGTGGGACAATGTTGGTGCAGATCACCACAGTTCTGGTCAGAGATCCATGGGCTAAACTTTGCTCCAAGGAGCAGAAACGGCAGGTTTGGTACCATGTCAAACCCAAAAGCAGGCACTGGAAGTAGGACAGAAGCTTAAAGCATATCAAAGGAAGTCCTGCTTCGTGGCATGTTTATATCTAATGAGACAGAAAAATCACCCTCTTAAAGGAACTCATGGCACAAGGCTATTTCCTTCTTGCTTCCACTCTGCTCACAAAACACTGGCTTTGTTGCATTTGAAAAGACCTGGCCCAAAGGTGAACATTTCCATGACTCCTCTGTAGGAGTAAAGGGGACTTCCCACCACTCACCCTCCACAGAAATGACGACCACCCAACATCTCCTCAAGACCTGACCAGAGGTCTGATAATCAAAAACTCTTCCCACACAGTAGCTTGTATGCAGGACCTCTGAAATTACAAGGAACAGCTTGTTCTCTTTCCTCTCCCCCTGTAGAGCCAGTCAACCTGTATGTCACACACTTCCAGACACAGCAGAGGTTCTCTTTTCTCTGCTAGCACAAGGGAGAGAAGGCAGTGGGAAGCCCTGAATGCAGCTGCAAAACTTGGCTGTGACTTGGTTGGGCAGAACATTGAGTACTATGAAGGCCTAGCCAGACAGAGGTTTGTAGAGAGCTAAAAGAATATTATACTTTGCCTCCCATTGCTCTTTTAAACTGGTGTTTCTTTGCTTCTCTCCCATATAACAATGGAGGGATATTTTCTGCCTAGTCACATTCACACGCACACACACAAACCAGCCTGGACAAGAAGCCAGATATATCACTTGGGATCCTATCCAACAGTCTCCTAGAAATAGAAAGCCAACAAGAGAAAACACTTGGTCACTGCCAGACTCCAGTACCTCTGTCTGAGTTGAGCCCCATGGAGCCAAAGCGGTCACTGTAATGTCAGGGCATTGGATTTCATCAAATCTGGGTTCCTTGCAGGGAGCTCTGCTTGGGAAAGGCAGCCAGCCCCACAGCCCATCTGAGGGAGTGATCTTTGATCTGCAAAGTTTCCTGAGGTGGTGCCAAAAGCCTGTACCACCGCCTGTTTCACTGAGTGGCAATGCTCTTGCGCCATAGAAACTCACAGTAACTGTTTCCCATGCAAACCTCTGTCCCCAGAAACTCAGAGCTGTGGCTGAGTATCACTGGCTATAGCCTGAGTACAGAAGGGGTGGACATATCTGGTTTTGGCACCAGTCCTTTTTTAAGAGGATGAACAGACCAAAAAACCTAATAGCCCTACCTTTTTCTCCCAATGCACTGACATCCAACTTGGAGCAGCAGTTCAAGAGATTTCTTTTAAACCTCAGCACAAATTCACATTCCTGGAGAGACTGCCCAAATTTGCCATGCTGGACTAAATCCACATCCATTTTAGATGTGGCATCTATTTTATGAGCAAGCATAAAATCTTCTTTTCTTCCCATTGCACAATCTTGGAAGAGAAGGAAAAGGCAAGGGGCACACCTTTCCCCAGACAATCAGCTAATTAATTATCACATGCCTGGGTGCAATGCTTTCAGCAAAGCCTTGTCTATGTGCTAATTAGTATCATTATCTGGTGCCCCAAGGAACAGCTTTGATTACCCTTCTCTTACTGATTATACAAGAACAGCCAGGCAAATGCTTTCACAGGTCATAAAATTATCTCAGCTCTTCTTGAAGCCCATCTACAGCCCTTAGCTCTCTGACCTGCTGTGCTGATGAGTCATCCATGCATTGACTGAAAATTATCTTTCTTACTGGTTAGCACCTGCCACCAGATGACCTGGCATGGAGGCACAGAAAAACTGTAGCTTTTTATGATGTTACGCTATTCCTGTAGACTTACATATTTTTCTGTAGTAGACATGGTCTAATGGAGCAGGCATATTTACCTGGGTCATCTTCTAGAGAAGTAGTTCCTAGCCCAGTTTGTTCAGTGACCCCTGACCAGGCTGTGCAGGAAGTTAAATTCCTGCATAGAATAATCTATATTATTCTTCTCGTTTCTGTGAACATATTTGATCTCGACCCCTTGGGTCTCAATTCCAGCAGCCAACATAACCCTGGACTCGTAGGTTCTCCAGGCTCCATGGAGTAAGAAAAAGAACATGGCATCTCCTGCAAAGTATTCCATGATCACTCCGCTCTTCCCTCTGTGCTGGAACACGTCCCAGTGGATCTGCCCCTTCCACTTGTTCCCTGGATTATAAAGGGTAAAAAGCACCAAAAAATTGTTGACTGCTCACAGAGTCTTCCTGTGATGTGATTTTTACTAGCAGAAGTCACATTTCAAACCCGTGTGCCGAAACATTTTGCAAAACCAAACATTATCTGTAAGAATTATGACACTGGTGCTTTATATGCTCCCTCTACTTCAGACTGGAGCTTGATGCTTGTGAAAACAAGTATAATTAGCTGTGTCACTCAGCTCAAGATAAAACTTGATAAAACCTACTTTCAAACAAGGTGCCAATCAAACAAATGCAAAATAACAGTGAGCCATCCTTTCTTCACAGCTAGTTTAGTAGCATGAATTAATAGCCCTGAAGCACTCAGTTCAAGGGAGCACTTCTGTGATAATTAAGGACACCAACATTCATGAGTAACACTTTCACCTCTCTGTGGGCAGATGCCTTTTCTGCTGCATCATGGAAGGTGGTGGAGGGAGGAAAAAGGACTTGCAAACACAAGAAACTAACATTGTCATACAAAGAAAGAGAAGGGAAAAGGACAAGGTCAAGGGCACAGCACTGTCTCACATAATACAGAAATGTGAGTCTGTGTTCAGTAGCTGGGTGCCCTTTTGCCTTCAAGATAGAACTATAATAGCTGATAGTGAAAGCAAAAGAAAATTAAGTGCAAGCAGACATGTTTTCAGTTCTCTGAGATAAGGCCCACCATATGCATCTGCAGTGCTTGGTGGGGACAAGACCAGAGCAGGAAAGACTGTAAAATCCTAGAAGTGCTTTTCAACCCACAGAAACAGGAACATTGTCCAAATAGCTGAAAAAACAATAGACCAGTATATTGCCAAACTGCGCAAAATGGCTGACTCATGCAATTATCAGGGCCACTATCACCAAGCAGAACAATATGCCCAAATTGAAAAGGAATGTTAGAAAGACATGGGAAGACTCAACTGAGCTAGTCACATGCCAGTTTCAAAATCAGGGCTGGAAGGAAGCCGGGTTGTACGAGATTGTACATTGTACAAGACAAAAATTTGCAAATGTTCTCATTCATCTTCCTGTCAAGCAGAGTGGGCACCCAGAGCAAAGGCCCAGCTGCCAGAGAGGAGCTCTGCAGGCAGACTGACCTGCCACCCTGCACAGTCTGATACGCATAGGAGGTGAAGGTTGGCATGTCATCTTATGGAGCTTCTCAAGAGTAAGATCCAGGATCCCGGACTGATGAAACTGCCTGGCCCTCTCACAGAGCCCATCACCCAAGACAAAACAATGAAGAACCTCAGCCAGAGTTCAGCGGTCACTGAAAGCACATTTCACATACTCTACCTTCATGCTTTATCTAGGAACGGCTTCCAGGTCACATTCCACTAGAATAATTCAAACTGTCAGGCACAAGGTGGATCTCCTATTTTTAATTAATTAAATTCTACTAAATTAAATTTCAAAATTGCTATCACACTCTCATGCAGAATCCAACAAAAGTGTTAGGTGAGTCATTCTTAAATTTCTTCTCATGGTCTTGATAGTCTACATAGCCACAAATCAAAATGTACACTTTTGGATACAACAAAAGTGTTAGGTGAGTCATTGTTAAATTTCTTCTTGTGGTCTTGATAGTCTACACAGCCACTAATCTTAATGTACACTTTTGGATACACCTATACCCATCTGTGCTACTAATCTGACCACTGTTAGAGCCTGGAAAAAAGATGTAACATGGAAAAAGGAGTCTCTGACTAAGAATCAAAATCTCAACCTTGAATTACTGCACAATCAGTCAGGATTCAGTTAGTTCCTCAAAATAAATCATGTGTCCAAGGAGGAAGAAACATCAGGGAGAAACATAAACCCTGGTTTGTGCAGCAGGCTGGTTAGTGGCCACGGACTTCACTGCTGCCAAACACCAAGAATCAAGTGAGGACAAGCTCAACAAAAGCTCAACAGAAGGAACTGAAAGGGAGACACCCTGTGTAGACCCTGCTGATTTTGCTCATTCTTATTAAACCACTCTGGGACACTTCTGGAAAACAGGTATTTGTCTAGGCATCATCTTTCCTGCCTAGTAACTATGAGGACAGATGCCAGAACACACCTCACCCACCAAACAGTGAACAGATTCATGTGGTCACAAGACAGATGCTCATTAATTTCCAGCCCACCTGTGTAGTGCTAAAATGCGAAGAGGAGCCTCCTAAATCCTGCTTCCCAGGAGCACGAGTTAACACTGTCCCTTCCTCTCTGAGCTAAATTGTAGTTTTGTAGAATTTAAGATGACTGTAAATGTATTAACTACATGGGCAAAACAGGGCATATAAGATATATTTTGCTATAAAACAATAAGGTGGTTAAGATATATTGTGGTATAAACATGAGGGAAGGTACAATGTTGATGCATAAGGATTGAAGACCTCTTTACTCCTTGAACCTCCTTTTTGTGGAAGGATGGGTCCCAAATCCAGCAGTGATCTGGTCCTCTCTCTTCCTGTCCTGGGAGTAAAAATATCCAGTGCACCTGTCTAAACCGGGTTCTCCTTAGCTGGAAACTTGCTGAGGTCCTGGAGCAGAGCATGGCAATATTACATGAAGTTTCACAACACAATAACACGCCACAGTCCTTGTCATCACCTGTCCTGGCTGAATTGGTCACGTGGCCTGCCCAGTTTCTGAACAAAAGCTGATTTGTCTGTGATGCAGCTATTTTTAAGAACAAGTACCAACTAATTGCTCACAAAGCCTTCATTATTTAATTCTGCAGTGAGGACTTTGCAGATGTGAAAATGCTTTTATATGTTGCATATAGACCTGAGCCTGTATATTTTCCTTTTTTTTTTTTTTTTTACAGAGCAAAAGTTGGAACAAAGATAGCAGAACTAAACCAAAGCCCCTTTTTCTTGCTGATAATCCTCTTGGACCCAGTCCAATCCTGTGTCGTTGAGTAACTCTTTCCTCTCTTGCAGAGTTTGCATCCATTGCCTCACACTGAATTTTCTTAAAGAAACTCTGCATACTCTGTAAACAGCTGAACTGTACAGATATGCTTTGGTTGGCACCACAAACACCTCTTCCTACATTTGGGGCTTTTGTTAAATGATGGGAGTCACATATTTCATAAACCAGTTTGAGTTCCATGGAGCCATAAGCTCCTAGACTAGTGAGCATGTCATCCTTCTGCTGTAAGGGGAGAATCAGTCTTGTTATTTAAGAACTAAATAATGGTGTTTCCATGGCTACTGAGAAAGGGCATTTTTATCTTGGGTGTTTTAAAGGAAGGAGTGGCATCAGAAAGTTTCTTCTGTAGAAGAATTCTTGTAACTCTATTTTTTTTCCTTGTCTTGGGTTAGGACAGCATCAGAAAAAAGATGATTTCCTATCCATCAAATTCTGAGGAAAGGGTCTCAAATATCTTTTCAGGGCAGTTAAAATATTCCATTTCTAGGGAAACAGTGAGTCTTATTTTCTGTACTTTCAATATTCATCTTGTAATGTTTGTTATAAAAATAAAAACTATCTTTTTAAAAAATTGGACATCTAAAAATTATTTTCTAACCAAAAAATGTTACCAAAAACTTATCTTGAAATAGATATTGAGCAAAATCCATGTGTTTCTGGAGTTTATCTCTTTTCATGCATTTCTACATTATGAGAGAAAATACGTTTCCTTGGGAAATTTCCAAAACACTTTTATTCATAGTGCTGTCTGTTTGGGTAGCATCTGAGCACCAATCTCCTAAAATCTAGAGAGAGGTTCTCAAAAAAGAAGAAAAATAACAAATTATTGTATATTTCATGTGTACAAAAGCAGCCCACCCTCTAACTGTGACTTGATTTACTTAAGTCCTCTGTATTTTATAAACATAAGTTTATGCTGGGTTACAGGGCAGGCAAATGAGAGGCAATGAATTCCTTGGGCAGACGCAGCAAGTCTCACAGTAGCTCACCTGGGCACTGTGGAGATTGTAAACATGCAAGCAAGATATTCCATATATTTTACTACCTGAGGTTTCCTCCTAAATCCTTTTAGCTCTACAGCCACTCCTGAGTTTAAGTTTCTCCAGATAATGCCACAAGCCTTCAACAAGGTTGTACAAACCCCAGGCAGGTGTATTTACACAAGCTGAGTCACACCTCTGACTGTAGCATGGACTTCACTCCCAAGGGATTCTAATGACTTGAGCCTAACTTCCTGGGACAGCAGGAGCCGCAGAGAAAGGACCTAAAGGAGAAGGATCAACCTAATAAACCAGCAAGATGACCAGCACTGCATGTTAGAGTCACCAGCTGCCAAACACAGCTAGGTATTTGCTCTACCAGCCAGCAGACCCTGCAGAACCACAGATTTTGCTGGTGGTCCTGTTCCACAAAGGATAGATTGTCTTTATCAGAGTTGCCAGCACAAGCCCTTGAGGGATCACAGCTGGCCCCTGAGCTGGCCTTCTTCTCAAAAACCCAGGCAGTTCATATCCTGCTGAAGCTTGCCAGCCAGAGGACATTTAAGAGCCAGACTGATGTCTCAAAAGGAATAAAAAAGCCGTCCTGATTAAATCACTCACTCTCACCTGTGCTGAACAGATCAGATCTCTTGGTCCTCCTATATTTCACGGAAGCCAAGTTTTTGCTAAGGTTTTTTTTAAAGAACATGCACTAACCAATTGCTCACAAAGCATCCTTTCTTTAGTTCTACAACAGAGGCTTTGCAGAAATGAAAATGCTTTTATATTTTGCACAAAGCCAAGAGACCATATATACCTCTCTTTGTTTTCAGAGGGAAACTTGGAACAAAGAGAGTAGGAGTAAATCAAAGCCTTTTTTTTTTTTTTTTGCCAGGACTCTTGGGTCTGGCCCAGGCTCTTCAGTATCTGTTTCTGTGCACTCTGGACAGCCATGAAAAGCCATAGGGTTGCATGTGCATTATTCATGGTTCGACTGGTTTTGAAGGTTGAGCTACAAATGCAATGGCAATGTGAGGAAAGATCACACAGAAAGCAAGAGAGTGTCCTTTCTAACAGAGCTACCTGTTGTTTCTCCCTGTGGGCTGCTGTTCAGCTGCAAAGAAATTAAATCAAGAACAAATGGAGGGGAATTGGTTTAAAGACCAGATTGTGTCCATCTTGCAAGTGGGATGACAAAGTCTACGTGGAATCCTGGAATAGTCTAAATGACAAATGTCCACTGATGCAGCCATGTAAACACCACAGGAAATGTGTCAGGAGATAGCACTGCCCAACATTTCAATTTTTAAACATTTCCATTTTTAAATCGAAAAATATTACAGAGACCATGAATCTTAAGGAACAGAGAGACAGTTCTAGCCCCGACCCACAGTGCGTCACTGATCACAGCAGGGAGAAATAAAATCCCTGCCAAGATGGGGGAGTACTGTGTTGAATCTGAAACTTCTCTTTCTCCCTTGAAAAAGAGGTTCTTAACTGAGAACTCGGGTGTCTCACAGAGGATTTGCTGCAGACCCAACCACCATGCCCGTTCAATGACTCATTTGAAAACAACCATTTTCTGAAAGTCTTTGTTTATGGATATTTGAGCAAATAAATGTCAGCTCCTCCTCTCCAGTTATTAATGATTCAGTTGCTCAGCTTTGTCTGCACAAATTCTGCATCCTTATCCAGTGCCTCATCTCAGACACAAACTGAATGACCGAGATAAGCCGTGTGCATCTCCTGTACTTCAGCATCATCAGCAATAGCTAATCTCCTCTGGGATCACCAACCCAGCTCTACCTGCAGGGGATCCATGGGGGTGGATATTACGACAAGAGCTGTCATCTCTTTGTGTCCAGATACCTTCTCCTGAAACTCATGGAAGGGGGTAGGGGCGGGACACAGTCCTGTCTAAGAAAAGCAGGATTAAGGTACCCTCTGAGGAGTTGGCCTAGACAACACACCTGCTAGTCAGCTCAAGAAAGTAAGCATCTTCTGGGTCTCCTTTCCCCTCACATTATAATTATCAAAGGGGCTGGGGTACTGAAAATTTTGTACAATAAGAATATAGCTAAATGGGTTATACTACATTTTTAATAGAAAAATGCATATCAAATTAACCGGTTGAAAAGATAAAGTTAACGCTTTTACAAATTTTGCTTTGAAAGTCATAGTTGCCAAAATTATATGCTCTTAATTTTTTTTCTTTTCATTTAAGATGCATTTCCATATTGAAATGTAAATTGTAGATCCATTTCATTTAAAAGTTAATATGTAAATAAAGCTTTTCATTGATGGGGATTTTTAAATAAAGCTATTTTATTGATGGGGATTTTTTGTTTGTTTGGGTTTTTTTTTCCACCTAAAGGAATTATTTCATATTAATTTTGACAATTCAATAGAAGAAAAATGAAAAAAAATCTCATAAAATAAGTCCTTAAGAAAAGAGTTTTTTCCACAGAGCCTAACAAAGGCAAAGGAACAGTTTTGACTCTGTCTGATAAATGCAACAACAGTGATGGGAAATAGACTATAGTAACACTGTATCTATTCATATTGTCTCTGTCTCATTTTCAGCCAATTTCGTGGGTTTTTAAAGCATGACTGATGTCTGTAATAACCTAATCTTTCATTTTATTCATGCACTTGTACAAACAAAAATGTAGACTTTCCAATTTTCTGTGATTCATCTGACTTAAAACACAGCTCCATATGCATGCAAGGTGTAGTGGGGAAAGCCAGGAGACCTGTACCAGCCACTGTCCTTTCCCTCCTTTTCACCTCTCACCTCTTATGAGCTGGAATTCAGCCACTCATTCTTCTAATTCTTTCTACACTTGCAGTTCTTGCAGCAAAGAAAAGGGCATAAAAATGATTTCATTGTTTTGGAGCCAGAGGCCTGAGTTGTCCCATATTTCCTAGCTCTCAAGCTAGGAGATGACAGCCTCAACCTTGATTGGTCCCAAAATGCTCATGAAACTTCCTATAGTTCTTGTTTCCAAAGAGAATTAGGGACTGTCTTTCATCTGAGATACTCATATACACTTATTGCCAAATTTTCTATGTCTCACAGTTTTCCCTCTATTTATTTTCCCAGTATGGCTGGGAAAACACTTGTTTGCTAGCAATCAGACAGATTAAGGCACTCCCCAAGTCCAGATCTTTATTAGGTACCTGACATTTACTCAAGTGGAAAAATCCCACTGCTTTCCACGAAAGCAAAGCTGTTAAGTACACTGGGGGCCCACAGATAACCACACATAATTATGGCAGCTTAGCAAGTTACTCCCTCTTCCTCTGAGGTTTAAGGTAACCCTTTTCACCTCATGGTGAAGAGCAGGTCAAACACCTTTGGGTGCATCAACTGACAGGCAATGACTCCATTCCCTAAGGACATATGAAAGTTAAAAACCTTTTTAATGGGAGGGACATGTAATCATTCAGAAGAAAAAAAAAAACTAATTTATAGGTCTGCTTGTGTAGTTTTACTATTTTGCTTTTCATCACAGCTCATTAGAAGTCAGGCAAGACTTCTTGTTCAGCCTTTTTTTTTCTCCTATTTTGGCTTTCTCCTTTTCCCCTGTTTGTTGGCTTACATGTAGGGGACTGCACATGCAATCTTGGGAGAAGGGTATTTATTTGGAGTTTAATTCTCAGTCCTTTTGGAACTGTCTTTTAATGGATCCGTTTTTAAACGTTCTTCTTAGTGGCTTATTCAGGGTCACATTCCAGCAGAGCCCTCATCTGCATCAGATTCTGATAGAGGTTATACCAACAGCAAGACTGAAAGATCTTTCATTTCTCTGATGACTTTTACACTAGCTTCCCAACAGCTCAAAAACTATGTCATGCTTCCAAAATAATTTGTGATAACCGGTGAAAACATACAAATAAAGGGAATTCAGTGTTACAAAATATCTGGGAAATGTGACAGTGGCCAAGAGTCCTCAGACCTGATGCGAGTTTCCTCTCTGGGCTAGCAGCTCAGACCCTCAATCACTTTCCTCTTCAGATCAAGGTTACTTACTGAAAGGCTTATGGCTTCCAGGCACTTCTCTGTCCCTTAGCTAAAAAAGCAATGTCCTTTGGCAAAGGAACAGAATGATCCACTGTGGGCAGCAACTCCAAGGTGTACCTGAAGCTGATAAATCTGCCTGATTTAATTAGCCCAGTTCTTGCTCACAGTTTCAGTGTAGACACAAAACAAGATAAACCCAATGTGTCTGTTTTAGGCTGTTATAGGAATTTAATTATTTTATCTACAAAGGTGGACATGTATTAGATAGATAGATAGATAGATAGATAGATAGATAGATAGATAGATAGATAGATAGATAGATGGATGGATGGAACAGGCTGAAGCTATTCTGATGATAAATCTATTTGTTTAACTGTATTTATATAGAATAATCTTCTTGGCTGAAAAATGCCCTCAAAAAAGGTCCCTGCGGCGTCAGTTTGCACAAACAAAGACAAAGCAGCAACAAACAAATAACTCCATCCTGCATGCTGCTTGGGACATGAAACACATGGCAAGCTCTTTGCCCCTGGAATGTTTCCAGAAAAATTTTACCAGAGGCAGTTTAGGAGGTGATGCTCCATGATTCTTAGGGGATCTACATATTGTCATTCTGAGGACAGAAGAAATGCATTTCTTAAACTGCACCATGAAACAGCAAAGAAGTTACTGTAAGATCAGTTCTGGAGTCATGTGTTTGGATTGATTTATTTGCTAAATCAGGGTAACCATTTAATTTTTTTCAAGTATGTTTATTTGGATGGGAATAGTTATAGAGGGTAGAAAAATTCTAAGCTCTATTTCTGGGGAATCTGCTTCAATGTATTTCTACAGAACAGCCTTTGTGAGATGAAAAAAGTTTTGGAAATAGTGCCAATAGATGATTAGGGGCAAAGGAAGGGTCACACTTTCCTGAATCATCCATTATCACTGGAGACAAGATACTGGTTGATATGAAACTTGGCAAGTTCTTGTCTGAACTCTAATATTCCTGTCACAAGAGTATTTTAAGTTTCTGGACAGAGATATCTTCTCTGGCTTTTGCCCTCTCTCTGTTATCCAGCATGACCTGAAACAAGATAGTCAGGAGGGAGACACTGACTTGAAACTTAGGCAGAAGCAAATTGCCTGAGCCATTTTAGATCCTCTAGGATGTCTCAGCATCCCCATGGGCCTGCCAGATACAGGGCAAGACCTATGCCCCACTCTCCTCATTCTACATATCCAACAGAGGCTAGATGGCCATTCCACTGCTCCCAAAATAACACTGCTTCTTTTGTTTAGGCAGCCTAGTCCCACATATGTGTGTGCTGTGTTGTCAGTGCTAGAGACACAGCTTCATGGAAAGGAAGGGTGCTCCGAGCACAATGTTCTAGTCATTCCCTGGTCTTTCTAGCGTTATGCAACTTGCCAACCATCACCTGCATCTAGAAAATACTGGGAGCACCTACTCACCAGCAGCCTCAAGGAGTGCCACTGGACATGTCTGTGAATCCACTTCATTCCAAGTTGGTCCTCCATAAAACCGTTCACACACAGCAACCTTGAGGAGACATGACAAGGGCAGGGCTGTGCACCCATGCACAATGTTACCACTGTGTCAGAGGACTAACACCCATCCAAAGACAGGAGCAGTTTGTTGGGGAACACCTTCCCATTTCATAGAACAGAATCATAGAAAGTCTGGTTTGGAAAGGACCTTAAAGCTCACCTTGTTCCAACCCCCATGCCATGGCAGGGACATCTTTCACTAGGCCAGGTTGCTCAGAGCCCCATCCAGCCCGGCCTTGAACACTCTCAGGGATGGGGTAGCCACAGCTTCTCTGGACAACATGTTCCAGTGCCCCACCACCCTCACAGTAAAAAATTTCATCTTAACATCCAGTCTAAATCTATCCCCTTTCAGTTCAAAGCCATTTCCCCTTGTCCTGTCACTACATGCCCTTGTAAAACATCCCTCTCCGGCCCTCTCGCAGGCCTCACCTAGATACGAAAGGTGCTGTAAGGTCTCCACGGAGCTTTCTCTTCTCCAGGCTGAGCAATCCCAGTTCTCTAAGCCTGTGCTCATATGAGAGTTGCTCCAGCCCTCACAGCATCCCCATGGCCTGCTCTGGACTCGCTCCAACATGGACAAGGTCCATGTCCTTTCAGTGTTGGGGCTCCAGAGCCATGAAAGTGGTGGGCCCCAACTAGGGCCTCACCACAGTGGAGTAGAGAAGCAGAATCCCCTCCCTCGGCCTGCTGGTCACTCTGCTTTTTTACAGCCCACATTACAGCTGGCTCTCTGGGTTGCAAGTGCACATTGCCAGGTCATGTTGAGCTTGTTGAACAACCACAACACTTTCTCCTCAGGACTGCTCTCAGCCCATTCTCTGCCCAAACTGTGCTTGTACTCAGGATTGCCCAGACCCAGGCTCAGGACTTTGCACTTGGCCTTGCTGAAATCCGTAGGGTTCAGAAGTCTGTCAAGGCTCATATGGATAGCATTCCCTCCAATGTGTCAACCCCACCACACAGCTTGGTGTGGAAACCTGCTAAGTCTGTGCTCAATCCCACTGTCTGTGTTCATATTTCACTGCTCTCCCAAAGGCACAGGTTCAGAGCTGTCCAGTCCCGGGAAAGGAGAATGAATACTTTGGGCCACCTGGCCTTCAACAGAATCAACTTGTTCATCTATCTTACCATGCAGATAAACTTTCATCGCACTCTTCATCATCTTGTTTAAACACAAGCTTGGTAAAACCCATCTCCCTTTTAATACATTATTCATTTTACTCCTTTTCTCATTAAAATTCCTGTTCAGTGCTCAAACACCAGCAGTCAGTGTCATTGTCAAATGTGTCCTTAAAGTCCCAATAAATTAGGATTAGTGACATTGTTGTTTGGAAACAAGGATATTAATAGAGTGCTCCAGTGGAAACCCAGAGAAGCAGCCAAGGGAAGGGTGATGGGTGAGACAGCATCATCCCCACTTTGCCAAAAGGGACTTCTCCTCTGCCACTCATGATGGCCACCAGCTCTGAAATCCAGCCACAGAGAACGTACCAACTGGCCCACAAGAGCAAACTCCTGCACCAGCCCAGATACGCTGTGTCACAGAGAAAGATAAAAAATGAACCTTTAGTGAGAGCTGGAAGTGATGGTTTACAGCAGCTAGGCAATGCTGTATCCAACTGCCTCTATTAGGAGCTGGCTCGAAGGGGTATTTCAACATCTCATGGCAAATGGAGCCTTCTCTCATCCACATGTGGGAGTGCTCACTCCCCCGTGTACTTCAGTGTTGTGGTGATGAGTCAAGGGAGGGTTGATGGATGGGTGTTTGAATCAGCTGGGTAGCACACACTGACTAGCAAAGCATGTGGAGACCAAATGTTTATTTTTCATGTACAGCAGCATAAATCCTGAGCACCCATCCCTTCCACAAAGGGGAGCAGCCTGTCTTTCAAAGCATACTGTGACCCTCCACACCACCTGCCCTTCTGCCCAGATTGCTGAATTTGCCATTTAGCCCATGAAGCTGGCTGATAGGCCTCATGCATGGAGGGTGTTTTTGGGCAGAAGCAGAGCTGCTGGCTGTAGAGACACAGCAAAGGGAGAAATTGTCAGCAGTCTCAGTGAGCACTCAGGATGCTGAGGGATTGGAAAGTAAAGCTTTGGCTCTGAATTTTAAAAGGTTGCTGCTGCATTTGCCATAAGATATTTGGCTCAAGAGAGTAAATCAAGGGGTTAAGTTTACCTGGAAATAAAGCATCTTCCCTTCCTTCTCTTTCTCTTGTCCCTTCACTAATGTGAGGAGATACTTGCAAATCAAGCACTTATCGTGCTCATTGTACTTTTTTGGGTGAATTAGAATCACTTTTTCTAAGACACCAGCCTGGAGCCTGGAGTGTTTCAGACTTTTGTACTTTTCCTTCCCAAAACACTGTTCTGAGATTACCAGCATCACACAGAGTGACCCAAGGGAGACCTAAGGAGTTCCCTTCAGAAGGTGTTTTCTTCACACCTATGGAAACACGTAGGAGAAGACCACAAAATACCCTGTGTGCAGACACGAGCCTTACTTGTGTAGCTGGGGAAAGGTGTGGTTAGGGCAGTCGTAAATAAACCTCCGATCTTCCCTAGACACATCTCGGGGAATGTGTGTGTGTTTTGGCAGGAGGGAAGAAGAACAGAGGGCAAGTCTCACAGCCACAGGTAGCAACCAAGGTATCTGCCATCTTGCTCTTCCTCAGATCTATCACTGTAAATAGCTTGGCTTGCCTTCACCCCCTTTTTTCCTCTGCTTTCTAAAACTCTGCAACTCACACAAAAACATGCAACCCTAATTGGCACTGTCACTTCCAGCTGACAGATCTCCCATAAAACACACCCAGCAATAAAAAATGTAATCCCTTTTCCCTCCCCCACACAAAGTTCAATTAAATAAGACAAGAAAGACTCCAGTGGATGACTGTAGGCAGACTGCAATTTGCTGGATTTATGAAAAAATGTTGTAATCTTGCCAATACTTTGATGAGGACCACTTTGTGCTAACAAAATGAGATGGTATTTACTCACTGGAAAATATTAAATCCCACTGAACTAATGGGTGGGTTTCGAGGCTGCCCTAGGTGCTTCTCCATGAAGCCCATTACAATTTACCAGCAAACAAGCAACTCCTACCCACTCTCCCAAGCCTTGTGTTTTTGACAAGCACTCCTGATGGTTTGCTTTACTTTCCATTTCCACCACTGGAAACTGCCACTGTATTAGGGACTCCACATGCATTTTCTCTCCCCTGTGCAACTTCATGAAGGTTTGCTGATGTCTCTGTGGTAAAGCCTGCTCAGATCCAAACTGAGGAGGATCAGGGAATGCAAAAGGAGCTTCCCCTTCTAGCCAGACCCCTCTACCCTTTAGTGTGGTGGACATCTTCAAGGGGTGATTCAGTTTGGAGCTCTGTCCCATGTCCTCAGCCCTTCCAACGAAAGCCTCAGGTGGGAGACAAGAGTTAAAAACAAGTTTTCTCATTACCTCCTGATCCCACAATATTTCATCCCTCTTCTGCCCCTCTCTGGCCAGGAGACTGATGTGTGAAGGTGACAGAGGAAAGGAGCAGCAGTAATGCAGCGGCCAGGGGTGAGCAGGGAGGCAGGGAGCAGGCACAGGCAGAGGGGCAGCTGGCTGAGGTAAGTGGGCTGGTAACACAGCCACTATCTGGAGCCTTCCCAAGGGAAACCACAACCAGATGTGCTTCTGTCTTTGCAGCAGGACTTGGAGGAGAGAACTCAGGGGGATCCTTTGATTCCCCGACACAGGTGGAGTGAGTGGACTAGGTTGTCTCAGCAGGTGGAATGGGAGGAGGAAAGAGTAATACTTATCCTGAAGGTGAATGGAAGCAAATTTCCCCCTTGACCTCTGACAGAGGGCTGAGATGCAGTCATGACCAAGCTGTGAAAGGAAATATAAGCAAAGCATGGGAGGTGTCCCAAATTTTTGGATTTGAATTTTGTCACCAGCACCTCTTGCGAGAGAAATGAGGGCTTGGATGGTGGCAGAAGTGGTCTGTGGGGAGGCAGGGCTGGTGAATTGGGCTCTTCAACACCCAAAGCCAAGTTTCCAGAAGCAACACGGTAATGATTTTGACAGCATCAAGAGTGAGACACTCTTCCTTACTTCTTGGGTGGCTGTTTCCCTGTAGCAAGGAGGGAGTGAAAAGCACTCTGTGATAAGGAGATGAAGGGCAGGCTTGGTGAGGAGCAGGAGGAGAAGAGGGGGGAGGATAGTAGGGAGAGAATTTGGACCGTAATCCTCACTGCCACTTCACCGTTGTGCTGCTCCCCAAGTCCCACCTTTTTTCCCCTACCCCAACAAGACACATCCCTGCTCTACTCCCATTGCCAGACAGAACCCTGCAGGGTTCAGACATCACAGCCATCCCATCAGGAGGGACATGGGTCCCAGCCACATGTTCAAGCACAAGGATTTGTGTGCCTGCAGGTACTCTTTTGTGCACAGGCAGTTGCAAGTGGAGGGAAAAGTCAGCGTCAGCCTTTCCCAGGCTCTGCACTGTGTCTCCTTTCTCTGGCCACTCTGCCAGAGAGGAGGCGAGGTAGGCAGCCAGGAACGCAGGCTATGAGTGGAGGCGGAGGAGGTGGCGGCTCCGGACTGAGATGCTGGCTTGTGCTGTGGGTCTTGGTGGTGATAGATCAGTGTGGGATGCCAGAGCCAGAGTGCCTGTGGGGGAAGCTTGTACTGTCTGGCGCTGCTTAGATGTTCTCTCATCTTTGATAGAAACAACTGAACTTGCAAACTTGTTTCCCACAAGAAAGGCCCTCAGTGTTCACAAGGGAACAGATTAGGGATTGTCCTAAAACCTCACGGTGGCCAGGGAAGTGGGGAAAGCCAAGTGCCAGATGATTTCCTTGGAATGCAACAAACCTCACAGTGAGATAAGAGCAACAATTGCTTTCCCTCCAGCCCTCGCTCCGATCTCATACCCAGGACCTCTCAGGATCTTCAGCTCTGGGTAAGTGCTTAACAGCAAGGCCAAAACAGAAGTGAATCCTAATGAACTCTGGGCTTAATAAGTCCAGAGTGACTTATTAAGAGATGAAGGGCAACAGGCTGAGCAGAGGAGGTGAGGTGCCCCTATGCCATATTCTCCACTTGCACATCACTCCTCTCTAGGCATGGTGGGACAGTGTTGGTCAGCTCTAGATATTGGGGAAATCACCAGGCAAAATACTGAGCTCTCTCTGTTTTAACCATTGAGGAAAAAAAAAGACTAGATTCCCTGCTTAGCCCCAGCACATGAATTTGGATGTCACATTCCTCTCAGGCATCTGTTGAGGTAATACTGATCACAGACACATGAAAGGCTTGGTGAATCTTCCTTTCTTCTTCCTTTGTCTGCTGCATGATTTTATTTGCATTGACTTTGCCCTTAAAAATGGTCCGTGATGTCTCCAGGATGTGCCACCACACTGACATTCAAAGGTGAGTGCAAAGTGTAGCCCTGTGACTGACAGCTGCAGGCTGCCTGCACACCAAAGAGAAACACCCCACATTACACTCAGTTCCCAGTTTAGAAGATAGGTCTTGGCCCATGAGAGATAGAAACATAACTTTAAAAAATGCATTTTTGTATGTTTTACATGGGATTGCTATAGCCCATGCAAGATTAAAACCTTTTTTCCATACATAGAAGTAACACTCATTACCAGAAGGGCTTCACAAGCAATGGTGATGCCAAGTGAGTGGAAGAAACACTTCTTTCCTAATTATTACTCTGCAAATGAGTCAGAAAGACCTGAGGGGTAGTTTTTGTTAGAGGAACAGCCTGAACTTCTGAATGCTAAGGAAAGGAAAGTTTTCCCTGTGGTTACCACAAGACATTCAAAGAGCCATTCTCCTTGTGGCTTTTAGCCCTTACAACTCCGACAGTCTCATCTTCACATCATCAACCATGGTGAGGATTATTAATCCTCATCACAGCATAAAACAACAGGCTGGTCCCTGTCATGAGAAACTTGACAGTGTAAGGCAAAAGGTTTCCAAAGGCCACGGGCAGATGCAGCAGCACAAAGTAGCCATGACCAATGCAGTGGTCACCTTTGAACGCTGCTGGTGTCCTGCAGAGCTTGTGATCCACCCCAGAAGCAGCTGCATTTCAGCTGAAAGACAAGAGCTGCCTACAAAACCACTACACAGAGGCCTGGGGGTGAAACTCCCACTGACCATATCACAGCTATTACAGCCCATGACTCCTGATAGCGCCGATGGTGGGTTTTAGATTAATTTGCCGTCATTTCATCATTTATACTAAATGCCATGGTTCTTTGATAAACATTTCAGGCCTTTTTCCAAACAATTTTTCCATTCGGAGCTGATGAAAACAGGCTGTCAGCACTCCTGGTAGAAACACCCTGCTCATGGCAGCAGTGGCTGTCTGGCCTAGTGGTCTCCCTGGAGAAAGTCCAAGTAGGAAGGCAGTCTCAAGGCTCCATTCCTGGAGCTAATTGGGTCTGGGAGGAAGGCGACCACTGTGTCAAGAAAGTCATGATACTCTTTCCCTCTGAGGGACTTGGGGCATAACAAAGAGCAGATTTTGTCAATCCAGAAGCAGGACCAGCAAGCTTCAACCCAGAAATGAGGAGGATAGTATGAGCCCCCAGTACTGGGGAAAGGGAACCATTTTTTCAGGACAACACACAGGTTGTCTTCCAGATGTTGGCACTAACTGCCTTTCATCTCCCTCGCTCCCTCCCTTACAGGTCAGCTGAGAGATGACTGGGGGCTTCCTCCTGGGCAATGTCCTCCAAATAGTCTTACTTCTGCATCCATCACACAGAGGTAACAGCCTGAGAGAACTCTGAACCTGGAGCCAAGTGCTGCACAGCTAGAGTCCACCTCTCTCTGTGGGAGGACATCAGTCCTAGAATTATGGTCTTATTCTGCTTTTTCACACTGTACCAGGATAAGGTAGGGCCCATGGGACCTTCTGGGTTCGTGATCTACACCACAATTGGAAAAATACCTCTGAGGGGCAGGTGCCTCATAAGGCATTCCAGGTGAAGACAAGCACACTCTGTTGATTTCTGCATGGGTCCTGACCATAAACAGTCCTTCAGAATCTCTTATCAGTGCCTCCAAAGTTTGTCCTTATAGCTGAGTTCATTGTGGCAATACTAAAAGGCAAACCTTAACTAGATACACAGAGCAGGAGGGAGAGAATGACAGTCTGTATGTTGAGTTATGAGACTCTGGCAGTTTCTTTTTAGAGTATTTATTAGGATATTGTCCAAAGAGTCCTTCACTGTTTATGACACACCATAAATACCGTCTCCCCTCACCTCCCGAAACAGTGAGCTGTTCTTTGCTGCAATGTTGTTTGCAGGTCATCTTGATAACCTGCCCACAGGAGGAAATGACAAAAATAGATCTCCCTGCTTAAAAAATCTCTTTATTTCCACTAAGCGCCAATATTTTGCCTCTATTGATGTAATCAAACACCACATTGACAGCGTGTGAAAAGTCTGAAATAAAGACTCTTAATCTGGAAATCAGCACCTGGAAGTGTGTAATCAAGGCTAGCTGAAGCAAGAAGACAGCAGAGCTTGAATGCAATATACTGAGGCATTGTTCAAGACATCCAGCTTTGTGGAGGGCCCATGACATGGGCAGAAGATAAGTGCTATACAAGATAGTTGCTATACAGAGAGATATGTAAATAATAGGGGTTTTTTTCCTGGCTACACTCCCTTTTCTGATCTGGACTTCCACTATAGGTGGATTTTGAGATCTTTTGTTGGATCCCCATTGCTTCACACATGCTGATAAACGGATCCCCATTGCTACACACATGCTCCATAAATGTCAGAAGCTTCTGCAGTGTATGCTTAGATCAATCAGACCGTGTGTAAGAAGTTCAGTGTAAACTTCGTGAGGGTGGCAATAACAAAAGTCCTGCAATTTCTGGGGAGATATTATGCATGAGCATTATACTCAAAACAACTGGAACTTAGTAGCTTTTTTTTTTAATCTGCATTTGTCAGCAGAGTGTGCTTGTTCAGACACAGCTCACAAGCATAACTTCAATTCTAAGCTTTTATTTATATAGACAGGAAAAAGTAGCCAGAGAATTCATAGATAACAACAACTTGTTTGCAGAGGTTGAAGAAACACACAGCCAGGCCAAAAAGAAGGGGCAAATGTTCAGGCAAAAGTATGACTTATCCTTGAAGCAACTAAATTGTAGTTGATGATACAACCTCCAGCACAGGGGATATTTTGCTGAGTATGAGGTGTCTTTTCCCACTTGGTACACTGAAAAAGGGTTGAATTCATGGAAATTCTCAGCTCTCAGTGTTTCAGAACTAAGCAATTAAAGTTGTCCCTTCCAACTTTATAACTGGTGAACCCAAGACCCTTGGAGAACAACACCTACCTGGGATCATATGGAAGGTCAGCAGTACACAGCTAAAGTATCCAGTTAAAGGAGATCAGCTCTTTAATGTTAACTAATCCCAGTGGACAGCTGACAAATGAGGCTATTTAAAGAACTCTTTACTGTCATTATTCCAATTTGAAGAACAAATTGTTTTGAAAAGTTCAGAATTGCTTCACAGCTGATCAGAGCTGAGGAAAACGACAGAAAAGGTCAGATGACATATTGTGGACTAGTTTCCCTTCTTTGCAACTGTCTAATCAACTTGGTTTAATTAAAGAACACAGCCCCCTCCAAGCTGAGACTGACACAGAAAAATCTGTAGGCAATTTGGATACAACAAAAACATAACATCTCACAGAAATCCCTGATGTCCCCATATTGTTTGCATGGGGACTAAGTTGTTCCATACACACAAGTCCTTGTTTAGATTGTTTGCTGCCATCCTCAAGAGAAGATATTGCAGTGGAAGGGGAGTATAAGCTAACACACTCTAAACCATTCCTTAGTCTCTTAGCTTTATGTCACGGTAAGTAATGAGTTTGGTACTACATCATGGCAATGTTATGACAGAAAGCAAAGCCCTTCTGACCCCGAATTAATCCTGTCTTCTCTGAGAGCTTTGTTTCAGGCTTCACTGGGGACATGTGTGTGTAACTTTAGATGATATCTGAAGGCATTTCAGATGTTAGCCAAAAATGTGCTTTATATTATATTGGATGTTGCTGCTCCTTTCCATCCAAAATAATTTTGGTGAAGGTGGGTAAATCTCAGGTGGGAAATCCCTTGACATCCCCTGATTCTCAGCATAACAAAGTATGAACCATTATCAAAAATGTCACTACTGCATGACCTGTATCTGCTGAAGTGTAGAGAGCTCTGTTTAGGATTATTATAGACACTTAAACTAGAAACAGAGAGTCAAAGGCAATCAGACATTGCAGGAAAGGGCTGGATATCTCAGATCAAGCACAGAAGAACAACCCAGTTTACACCTCTGGATCTCAGAAATTAGAAATTAAAGAAGTCTGTGGGGTATTTAAGCAAAGCACATGATGTGTTAACATCTACAGAAAGGTTTCCATGCTGATTCATAGAAGAAAAATGTTCTGTTCCCTGTTGATCTATAATATTTCTTCAGACCATTGTGTCAGACAGTTTGTGTCTATCAGCCTTCTCTTCCACCTGTATTGTTTCTGTCCCTCTCAGGATGCCTGAGTCTTTTGTCCATTATTTGGCCAGTAAGTAGTTGATGCTTGGTTTATTTTAATTTTTAGTTCTATCTAGTTTCAACTTTGAATCAATACGGAGGAAACAGAGTGCTTAGGGGAGAGTTTCTTTGCATTCTACAGGACAACTTGTGTTCAGTATTAGAGTAGGACTAGAAACTCCCCAAATATTAATGTATACACCAGCTGGCAGAGAAGGGAGTTGGGAAACAAGGAGTTAATGTTGAGCAGCAGTGAGACCACTGGTGTATTCTGGGGTCTCCAGGTGCAGGGCTGTAGCAGCTGAAGTGAGCAGGTAATTATCCCAGGATCTCATAAAATAGGCGGGCCAGACTGTTATTGTGCTTTTTTATTTGATTGGGGGTGGAGAAGTCTTGATCTTTGGACTCTTAAAAAAAAAAAAAAAAAAAAAAACCCACCCAAAAACACAAAGAAATCAATCAAAAAACCCCTCCCATTTGATTTGGACCAAGCCCAGACTGAAGAAAACCTTTGAACCCTGAGTGTCATGTAGGAACCCTTAAGTGTCTTCTCTGTTTGGCAGTTCTGGTAAAGCTCCACTCAAGTGCTTCCTCAATGATAGCGAGGGAGGAATGGATGGCAATACAAGGAGCCATAAGACAACTAGAAATTCTTATTACTGCTCTTGCAGCAGAGATGAACACAAGAGAGAGGTTTGAATCCCATGGCAGTGAGTTCAGGGCTAGCAAAATCAACTGAAGCTTCATGAATTGAGACAGTCTCTGGGGAACCTCTGATTTCCATGTTCTTGGCTGTCTTAAGATTCCTTACATAAGTGTAAGAAGAGAAGCATAAATTCCAACAAGGGGCAATTGTTTGTCATTTTTCCCTGCTTTGAGTCAGTTTCATGTGTCCTCATCTCTGCTGCTTTCCTGGAACAGCTGAATTCTTGTGAGCTGCTCAAATGTTGCTCTGTTGGATGGCTTGGTGTGTCCTGTCCTATCCTGTCCTGTCCATGCAATGGCACAGCTCTATCTCACCTCGGGCAGACAAACTGGCATCCTGCTGGCTTTCAGCTCCCTCTGCAGTCAACAAAAAGAGAAACCCTTGGAGGGTTACCCAGGTCACCAAGGCACTGCCAGAAGGTCCTGGTCTCTCCCCATTGACTGAACAGGGAGCTCATCTTGTCTGTGCTCCTGGGCTAGGCAGCTCAGTTAGCAGCTGTAATTTAGGGAGATCATGATGGAAGGGGTGTAAATGAGCAGGGAGCAGCTGAGAGAGGAAGTACTTCTGTCAAAGGAATGAGGTATGCTGAGTAGAGACTAGAAAGGTAGTTATGTCTCTGTTAGGGTTCAAGAAGAGGGACGACATTTTCTAATACCTTGGTTCCCTCGCTGCAAGATAGAAGGCAGAAAGAGCAGCCACCAGAGAACATGAGGTAATTGGGATAAGAACAGGGGATGGTTCTCAGCTTCAGCACAGTTTGTGGGGCTCTAACTTGCCCCAGGAACAGGAACATGAAGAGAAAGCATTTGTATGTACGTTTTTCACAAACTGTTGGGCTCTGTTGGTGCAGCAAAGCTTCCCCCTCCACAGAGGGGTTGTGTACTGAACAAACAAGGCTGCCTCTGCCACTAATGTTGCCTTCTTGCACCTCTATCCTTGCTCCCACATCCCAACAAATGAACAAGTGCTTTAGTGCAATGCAGACAAGGGGCTTCTGGAGTGCTCAAAGGTGCTATTTTGTGAGGGGAAATACAAAAATATTGTCTTGGAACTTGTAGCCATTCACCTTTTTTTGTCAAAAAAACTAGTCTTTGTGTCTCCTGGCTCCTGCTTGTATGTTGCTTTCCTTAGCTCTCCCAGCAAACCCTACAGATCAGAGTATTTTCCACCCAGAACCAGTTTGTACTATTGCTGTTTTCCATCAGGTGGCTATTTCAGTAGCAACAGTTCCCTAGAGTCCACAAGGAGACTGACAGAAATATTAAGCATTTGTGACTGCTGATGACTTGAAAAACAATAATGCTCTCAAACCATCTTTTCCTTTAATACTTGGGCATTTCTCTTCACAAGGCTAGGTAAGCATATCATACAATGGAATGCAATTTGGCTTTGGTTTTAGGGGATTTTCCCCATGTTTGTGGTGCAATTTTTACTGTTTAGTGTTCACAAGGTCAGTTACACTAATTCCTTTCCACTGTTCTATTTCCATCCCTTCCTAAGGTATCTCCCATGGTCCAAAAAAAAAAAAAGCATGACATGAACCAAGCAGCACTGAAGGAGCTAACCAAAGGAGGGTGAGAAATTATTAGCAGACCTGAAGTTGGCAAATAAGCAAATTTATGATGAAACTGAAAAAAAAAAAAAGTCTTTCTGAGCCAGTAGAGGGCATTTCTCCTGGCTGGGGGACAAGGAATTTAGCTATGTCCCAGGGAGGAGAGTTTTGTTCTTTGGCCGCTGGTCTGGCTTTTTGGGTTTTTTTTTTACTTTATGGTTACAATGGAGGATTTGAATTTGTGGCACTTGTCATCCTTACATCTCCCTTCAGGAATTAGCCACTCTAAAAAGTATTAATTTAATTTCACTGGCATGGTGCTGATCCAAGAGCTTTCTGGCAGTCCACCTTGCTGTCTCTGATGTTTCTGTGGTCAAAAGCAACAACCAACAGGACTCACTGGAAAGCAGATCTCAGTATCCCAGGAGCAGGATTTCATTCAAGAGTGCTATGGCTCACTGCATGGATGTCTCTCACCTCTTTTTTTATTTGAAGCAGAACAGTCAAGAGAAAGAGCCAGCAAGCTAATCACCACCACAGCCTATTGGGAAGATAGGAATAATTATTTAAACCAGTCTTGAATTACTCATTGGCATGCATCTAATTAACAAATTCCGATTATTCCTGTGACTATTGTGCAACAATTAGTGGGTGTTAAATTGAGCTCTTCTGCCTGCAATTTCAATGGTGTAATTTTGCCAAGATGTCTTTGTTTTGCCTGCAATGCCTGGTGCCACTGAGAATAGACTGAAGGTGGTCAGAGATTTTTGACTAAATTTACTTTTGCTGAAAAGTGCCATTCCTTCAAAGCCTGGAGCATTTTTGCAGGAAAGACAAAGCAATTTCAAGCAAGATTTTTCTCTGGCCAGATTTCTGATCGCTGAGACCTGCTGGTCACTTCAGACAAGAGAGGAGGAGACATCTGAATCAAAGCATAGAGCTGAAAACAGATGTTCTGACACAAGTATGCCTTACATGCATATTGGGCTTTTTTGTTTTGTTTAGTTGTTTAATACTTATCCGGCTTCAGGCATTTTTATTTTTAAAAAAATCAAAACCTTCAAAGATTTACAAAGCTGAATTGTCTTCCTCTGGCAATGCAAACACCTGCCCTGGGGTGCAGAAATGTTCCTCAGGCTGGGAGAAGGAGCAAACCCCACTGAGACTGCAGGGCTCTGCCTCACGCTGCTGCACAGGGAGCCAAAGGCATTCCAAGGCTTTGAAGCCATGGCAATCCACAGGGGGGAAACAGGTCTCTTCTACAAACAAATCCTGAGGAACTGGGTTGCTGTAAAATGCTGCTCGCTCCCTGCTATATTCAGTTTTCAGGAGTCACCTTCCTCCTGCAGGCTGGTGGCGTGGCCTGGGCAGCTCTTTCTCTTGACTGTGATACCTAGATGTGCTTCTGAAGCTGGAAGTAAAAGCACAGGTCTGCAACAGCCTCACCTACCAAAAAGGAGGCTGATGTCAGACTTTTTTCTGTATGCTAGGCTTTTGTTCTATTTCAGATTCAGTATCTTAGCTCCTGTTTCCTACAGGGAATCCCAGAGCCAGGCCCAACTGTAAGCCACAACCCAAAGCAAGGACTAAGCTGTGGCTGGAGATATTTCACTCCAGATGACAGCATTAGAGACTCTATCCATGCTACAGTTCAACACATGGCTCTTCCCCCAAGAGTGAGCTCTCTAGCATTGGTAGGTCAATTAAATTAATAAACAAACAAAACAAAAACCAAAGTCGTAGAACTAGTTGGACTCCGCACAGATCCCATCAGGATCCTGTCACTGATCAGTGTCTGCCAGCTCGAGGCTCCCACCTTCTCACCCACGCACGCCCCTGATTTTGCCAATGGTCAGCTTAGTCCCTTCTGGAAGGACAAGTACCACCTCCCTCATCATTTCCCTGAGGTGATCCCCTTCAGTCATAAGTTTCCATCTTGGCTAGGTCTGAGCCTAACCTGCTTTACATGAAATCATACTGTTCCTACATAAATTATCACTAAGAGATCTTGGCTGCTTCCAAGGCCTTATTTTTTCCCAGCATGTTCTATGACGTTTGTCAGACATTTAGGACACTTGCTACTTTTCCCTTTGACCATCCTCACTCTCTTCCACTTGCTTTTTATGTCTCTGCTATAAATAAAATCTCCCTGAGATATCCAAAGCATTGCTTAAAAAAGAGGTGGGGGGAGCTTTCTGGGGAGAACAGGCCATTATAGAAAAGGCCAGGTGCTTGGCATGTCCCCAGCTTGTGAAGGTGGGAGCTGTCACGAGTCTGAAAAATATCAGTGTGGGAGTTATAAATAAGCTTTAAAGCCAGGGGTTTAGAAAGTCATCTTTAAATGCTGCATAATTTATAGCCTGCTGCAAAGAGAAGAGTGTGTGAGCTCTGGAAGCCAAGCTAACCCATTCTTTGTTCCATCTGTAGCTGGACTGTTCTTATACATGTGGTGAGGTGTATGGTGAACATCCAAAATTCAGGATTTTCATCATCGTGCCTCCTTCCAAAGGCTTCCCTGGGTCACTGTGGATGGTTTTCTTTCAACTCCTGGTGTCTTACTGTGAACCAGAAATAAATACCATTGGTCTCATATTGCAAAAAAGAAAAAAAAAAAAAAAGAGTTGTGAGTAGGGATGCTGCACTCAGGTAGGGTAGTGTTGAGCAAGAAACTCAGCAATAATGCTCTGTGATTTTCACAAGTGATTTACTTTCTCATTGACTCAACTCCTCCTCTTTAAAACAGGGATTATCCTAAAAGGTTGAGAAACTCTTTTCAATAGAAGCTACAAAATGTTTTGCTCTTCTCTCACAGAACAAAGCCACACCAGAAGCAGGGGGTAAAGGCCTACCCCAAGGAGGGCCAGAATAGCTGCCAAGCTGGCATTTACAGCCATCGCTTCATCCAGCCCTGGAAGTGCAGCTACCTCGAGGATGTAACATAACAGCTGTCCCTTCACCATCCAACAATAATAAACAATGGGAAGCAGAATGGGCTTTCAAGATGGCTGAGTCTCCTGAGGATCTAGCCCACCACATTATCACTGCTCCTCCTTTTCCCCAGCTGGAAACAAGTCTGGAAATCATGAGACCTAAAACAAAATAAAATTAAATGAATTTATGGTGTCAGAGCTTTAGTATTAATAGCAAATATCTGTGGTGCTGGTGCCCTCTCTGGAGGGTGTTCCAGTGTATGTCCCACTGCCCATTTCACCACCCTGGGCTTCCTTCTGTGCTGTTGTAGAAGGACCAGTGCCACCTCTCTGGTCTGTTTCACCTTGTTTCTCCACAGACATCTGCACCCAAGCCTTGACTTGTTCAGAGTCTGCTGAGCTGGTGAGATTTAACAGGATCTTGCCGCCCAAAGTGCCGTGGCTTGAGGCTATAGATTTAAGCATAAGCATTAAGCACCCTGCTCTTTAACTCATTTCTAATCCATTTATTTAAACTTCAGAGTGGTTTTAAAGCACAAGAATCAAAGGCGAGAGCAATTTAGAGTTTTCCAGAGCAGCTCTGTGATCTGACCTCTGCACATATCCTGGCTGCCTTTAAAAGTGCACCAGCATAAAAGCACAGTTTGTGACAAAGCATCTGGAAGGATTAAAAACTTTCTGGGATGGAATATGCTTCTGTCAAGGACCTCTTTCCTATCTCAATTCAGTTGCCAAAAGAGATCTTTCCTCAGGGGGCTTCTAACCCGCCTGAGGGATTTAGAGAAGAATTGCTGAGAGGAGCATATAGCGACTTGATTAAGGGATAAATGTGAAAGAGAGTGGGAGGGGGCCTAGGGGATAGAAGGGAGAAACAGGATTTAAAAGAAAATAAAAGAAGGGAGAAGCAACTGAGCTGTGTAAGGCAAGGCTTGTGGAAGTCAAGACTTTGGGCTGTTTTGTCCTCTAGTACACATGACACCCTTCAGCAGTGCAAAAAACTAAAAGCAAGGGGGGTCTTGGGGAAGATGGGAACCGGAAGGATGGAGCTGCATTTTTTTTTTAGCCCCTGTTTTTCTCTGCAAGGAACAGCAGAAAAAAGCAGAAGAGCAAGGGGATTTTGAAGAAGGGTTTCAAGCCCTAGTGTGAGCTGTTCACACTGCCTGCCTCCTTATGACTCTTCCTTGGACAATGCTTGGGAAATCGTTACCTGATCCCTCCCACCTTGTTTTACAAAGGCAATCTGGGTCAATTAATCCCTGCTTCATTTCTTCTCATTCTTTCTGGATAGTCACTATGAAGTAAGTGGTAACCAATCTCTGTGCCCATGGAGTCAGTCTGTCTTCTTATTTCCTTACTCATTAAAGCAGACACCTTAGAAAGACTGGAAAATATTACCAAAGGCCAGGAGACTCGATTTTCAGAAAAAGGAACCAGTATTTCAGCCTCAGAGGCGACGTGAGTCTGGGACACAAGACAGAGATGAGTATGAAAACAGGCCCTTCAGCTGAGGAGCAAGCACTCCCTGGACATGCTGCTGTTTTCTTGGTTTGTCTGCGGTTTCTGTTGTTGGGGTTGTGGGATTTTCATTTGTTTCTTTTTTTCTCTTCACTTTCTGCTCCCTCACCCCTGCACCCTGAGTTGGCCTGACATTAAAAACTGATGCAAAATGAAGAAGCTGCCTGCTAAGATGGTTTCTTCCCTCTTCATGATCCCTCCTGCATGCCAACTCTCCCGCTGTGTTATTACAAGTGTACACTGACATGCTAGGTGCTGTACAAATTCAAACCAAAAAAGAAAAAAGAAAGGAAGAAACACTGGACAAACAAACTATTTGTTCATGTAGTACTACTGATTCCTGGATTCCCACTGATTTGTGCCTGGTGATTAATGAAGACCTCTGTTTGAAACTTTTCCTGTTCTCAGGACTCTAATTTAAACATATGAACTTGTGCTACCACGTATCTCTCTGTATCTCTCTCTGGGTGCTTATTTTTGTTTATAGCTCAGAAAAATCTCTTAGAACTCTATCACTTGGCCAACAAATTTGACAGTTGTTTGGAGGGGAGCACATTGGCACATACAAATACCGACAATACAATTGCTCAAGCCTAGTTTCCTTTAGGAAATTGGGGAAGAAGATCCTCCCCAGGAAGAATGAGTCCTCCCAAAGAAATTACCACCTCACAGCCAAATAAGTTGCAAGATTTTGGTGCTCTTGTGGTCTAAGCTGAGACCTGAATCAATGCAGATAGACAAGCAGGGAAGCTCAGCTGAACAGTCAGATTAAATTGAGCTCAGTTCAAGCACCACCAAGAGGCACTTGAACTGCTTTTCCTCCTATGGTTATACTGCTTGCCAATTATTGAGGCTTGGAAGGCATCTACCCCACATCTCTGCTAGGGTCAGAAGATTTCAGGTCAGCTTGTTTAGGCATGAACTGAATAGAGAGGACATTTCACTCCATTGGATGGATGACCCAGTTCAGCTTCCTTGTGCTGGTTTTCATTTTGGAGAGGACATACTCACTGCAGCCTGGTGGTGGTTGTGTTTTTGGAAGTCACATCTCAATAACTTTTATTCCTGAGGGAAATGTCAGCAGGAAGTAAGGAGTTTCCGCTGGGAGCTCAGGCGCTAACAGTGGATCAGAAAGTTTGACAGATATTCTGCAATGCAGGATCCTGATGAGCTTGATTCAGTTCCCAGTCTGTCCAGCTTGAGCTGCAGTCCTGCCTTGAGCTGCAAGGCAGTTGTATCCTTGGAGAGGGAGGATTTTGGTGCCTTTCATGACAACTGTGCTGGATAAGGTGCCCCCTCTGAGTTCAATGGCTGAAGCAAAGAAGAGACACATGTTGAACAGTTGTAAGGACATAGATGTAGTAGAGGGAAAAGTCAATGACCAAGAAAATTTGGTTTGTGGGGTGACAATGGTTGTGTGAAGGAGTGTCCCAAAAACACAGGGAAATGCCCTTTCTTTTTTCTTTTTTTTTTCTTTTCTTTTTTTTTTTTTTTTTTTTTTAGTGTTAATATCACAGTGGAGATGGGATTTGGAGTGCAGATCACAAGGCACAGGTTTTTGCTTTCCTCCAAGAAGAGACTGGAGAGGGATGTCTAATTGGTCCTGATCATCTCATGTTTTATCTACACTCATGGCTGGTTAGCATTTTCTAAAGCAACTGTGGTTGCCACATAGGGCAGTTTGCTTCAAACACACACTTTTTTTTGTATCACAAGACAACCCATGTCAAACTGGATCCTTCTATTCCATAACATCACTGCTGACAGTGGTTAATAACAGATGCCAAGGGAAAAGATTATGAACAGGGTAAATACAGAGTGTTTTGTTCTCCCACCACTCTCAAGCTCCAGGACTTCCACAGATGGGCATAACTGTTTTCTATTTAAATAGCTATCAGTACTTCTTTGCTGGCTGCCCCTTAAAGTTCTTGACTTAGCACAGTTTGAAAATTCTACAGTGATGAACTGTCTTATGAATATTACCCTATATTTTAAAAAAATTTTAAAATATTTCAAGGTATCTGGTTGAATCTCACAAGGAGAAAACTGACTACATAAATCCCTCTCTTTCACTTATATCTAGAATGTCCATCACTGATGAATTTTGTCATCACCAGCCAGGAAACAATAAAATACCAAAATCTTAGAGGATACTAAAGGCATAATTGTATATTTATGCTTCCTTATGATTTGGCTGCGTTCCCACCCTTTTCCTTAATTTATGCTATCAAGGTCATGCTTTGCTTTCTTCTGACATGCTGGGTGGAAAGCCTTTCTGAATGCCTAACGTTTTCCTTCCAACTTCTCTTTTGTCAGTCACGAGACTATGTCTCTTGAGAACAACCTTTCAGGAAACACTTAGAACATTTATTTTAGGGGGCAGAGTTAAAGAACATTTTATCACTTGTATCAGTCTCGGAATAACTCCTAAGTCTTCGAATCAGGCCTGAGCACATCACAACTTTTGACAAAGTTTTGTTTCAGGTGATGGGTTGTTGTAGGGACCCTTTTGTCTTGACACTAAAACTCAACACAATCTGACCTACTTTGATTTCTTTTCTCAATATAGAAACACAGAGAGAAAGAAGTATTTTCATTCAGCATCACCCAAAGGAAGGTGACTACTCACCAATGCTGAGGAAAAATGCACCCCAGAATGGACCCAGCCCAAAGAGACTGAAATTATACAGTGCATGTGTAATTGCAAAGGGCTACAGAACACATAATCTCTTGTGAAGATTTCCCAGGGCACTGTCTTCATTTGTCAGTTCCCAAGATTACCTGGAAACCAAGTAAAAAATCCAAGGAAGCATCACTTACTAGTAAAGGCTTCCTCAACATTTCCCCTCCCTCCTTCCCATGGCCAGCTCATTTTCATTTAACGTTTTCTGACTTAGCCAATTTGTCTCTATTGTCTGTCTGTTGTTTGGCTAATTCACCTTTGGAAAATGGAAGGTATCGGATGCTGTTCAACAGAAACATGAAACTGAGCATAAGTGAAAGGTGAGTATTGTATCCCTTTGCAATTTGCAGACACAAATCCCTCTCCCTTCCTTTCTCTCTTGATCACTCTTCTCTTGTTGAGGACTTGCAATGTTAACTGTTGGTGCTCAAGACCTGCTCAGCTCTTGAAATAGGTAATTTACCAAGGTCTTTCTGGGGCAAGAGAAGGGAGAAAGTCAGAGACAACAGGAACTAAGATAAACAAACTCATTATGAGTTGTTCTAATATTGAAGACTGTCACTGTCTCATTCTTCTTGCTGGCTTTTGCCAGAACCACCATACACTTGCCTTAAGCACAAATATATTGACTTGTCCACTGCTAGTTTTTGGCTGCTCCTACCTTATGTGATTTAACATTGCTTGGCAATTGCTAATCCAGTCCAAGCCTGAACCACACATGATGGGCTTCCCTGACCTCTTCTGTGGTCCTAGTCAAATGGTCTGATTGGTCCCAAACAATGTGTGGTTCCCACTCTTAATTTTTTAGGGTTCCTGAAAAAATGCTCTTAATCGAAACTCAGTCCTTGGTATTTCTCAAACCCTGACTGGATAAATCTGGGCTGAAAATTGTTCTTTTTTTATTATTATTAATAGTATTGTGTTTTTGTTTTCTTTTCCCATGGAAAATATTGAGATTTCACCAAACAATGAACATCTTTGGCCAAGAGCCCTCCATTTCAGTGCAGAAATGCTCCCCCACGGGATTTGTAGCTGGTATGCTTTGTGTCCCTGCTGTTCCCTGTGAGCTGACATTCCTGGCTGGCCCACATCTCTCGTGGTGCAGCATGGTCCCCTCTCTTGCTGAGACAATGCCATGCACCATGGAAGTTGTGTCACCATGGTGCTTTGTGAGAAATGCACTTCACAGGGCAAGCCCAGCACTGGAGCAGAATGGGGTCACAAAACTCAGTGGTGACAGCCTCTAGGAGACACTGTCCAAGGATTTCGCAGCTGAATCTCCAGGCCTCCTGCCACACTCTGAAGCCTTGTTGAGAGATTGGTCATAACTTAACATAAAACAACTTTACTTTATTTTGAAAGGCAATTTTCCACTGAAAAATATTCTGATGGAAAATTTCAAGCAGCCCCAGAGGATGTTCTTTCCAAAACCCTTTGCATTGTAATTTACCAACTTAATCTCACTTTTGTTGGATTTCTTTTCTGTTGCCTCTGCTTAATCTCTGATAACAGAGGGAGAGCTCCCTTTCACACAAGTGGGAGATGAGGGGAAGCTGAAGACATACATTACTAATGACATATGGAAGAGTTTGTACCTTTCTGAACGGACAGATTTACAAGGTGAGCTCTCATAAGTCCCTAAAGAGAGAAAGATATTTCCCTGTCTTTTCTATGTATTAAAAAGAAAACAAAAATCCTTTCAGATCTAAATCCAGCAAATAAAGAACCTCTCTTTTTTAAATCTTTTCTTCCAAAGAGTTTTGAACCTCAGTATCCCATTCAACTTATTTGTCTGTTTCTCTCTTTTTAACTCATTTCAGGCTGGTGAAAGGTGCCAAACTGTCTGAGCTACAGATATCCCTAGATATATTTTTGGGGTTTTTTTTGGTTGGGGTTTTTTTCTTTTTTCTTTTTCTTCTTCTTCTTTTTTTTTTTTTTTTAAGGCAGAAACAGAAAAAAAGTCCCATGCTGTAGCTAAAGACTCCCAACTGACTGGACTTCTCACATGCTTTCAAAAAGTCTACTTTTGCAACTACCTTACTATCTCAGTGAGGCAGTTTGCCTGCTCATCTAGGCTAATAAGACATTCCTCTTTCCTAGACTATAAAAGAGCAGCTTACAGTCACTCTCCAATGTTTCTAAGCAGAGTGGGGCCGAAAGGAGTGACCCAGAGGTTAAAAACAGGGCTTTTAGCAGGGCACTGAGCTACGTGGCATCCCACAGGTTTTTTTTTTCCTTTCTGTTCTTTTTTCTCTTGTTCTTCCTCAGGTCCCCAACTTGCGTATATTCTTTTGTCTGAAGTGACACTGCAGCAACTGCTAATTGCCCAGTGGCATTTTTTTTTTCCTGTGGATATGCTCTAGATCAGCTGCATTTCAGCCTGGAAAGGGGGGTAGGGGGCATGTTTATATACTTGCGGGTGGGGAAATGCAGTAGACAGCATATTCTGTTCCAGGAGAGCTGTATAGTTCATCTCCAGATCCCAGGTTCCCCCATTAAAATCTACCCCCTGCCCCAGGGAACAGCCTGGCAAGCTCTTCTGACCCGACAGCACTGGCAGCTGTTTGGCAGCTTCTGAAGTGGATCCAATCTGGTATGAGTTTGCTACACTTTCATTTTGTCTACATCTTCCAAACAAATAACCGAGTCCAGAATCCCAAGCTGTGTTTTGCAATGGAAATGCTTCAACGTCTGGGAATTGCTTCTGCTGCAGGGAAGATATAGAGTGCTGTTAACTGTTTAAAGGTTCAGTGAAGAAGGGAAGGCAGTCACACATTTATGGGCCAAACACTTGCTTTTGGGGCTTCCTAATGAATGACATGTGGTAAGGGGACCTGGTGAACCCAAGGGAGCCTGCAGTTAACTGTTGCCCTGAGTCAGTGCCCTCAAAATTCTTGGGCCAGCATTTTTCTGTTAATGTACCATCTTTTCCATAAATCTTCTTTTACTATCAGACTCTTAATTGGAAACACTATGCCTTTACTGTTCAGTACAGTGCCATTCAATAACTGTGAGTCCCATTCTCCAGCCCCGTGGATGATCAACACTGGTTGAGAATTATTTTGGCTTTCAGACAGACATAACTTCTCGCATTTAACACCACTGGACTTGATGTAAGGAGCAGCAGAAAGGAGAAATCAGCAGTGCTCAAGACCACATTGCTTAGTGATGTACACAGATGTCTTTCTGTTCTTGAAATTCCTGTTTAATCCAAGGAAAGAGAGTGAATTAAAAAACAGCTGATGTAAACCTCCACTTGAAACTAGAAAACAGTGGGAGAAATTTAGTTGTCGGAAGGCCAGGTTTTAATTCTTGTTTTTCATTTTTGTTTGTGCGATGCTTGAGAAAAGAAAAGTTAGAAGAGAGGAAATTCTTATCCTTCATTCAGAGATCTCTAGAGCTTTTGATTCCCTTTGCAATAACCTGCGAGCATCCATATGATTTGACTTCATGGATCAGTTGGATTATAGTGCAACGTATACGTGAATGGACAGTCTCAAAACTTTTCCACACAAATATGGTTGCCTTATTTTACAGCTGGAGCATGGGAAGGAAAAGAAACTGGGCATCTTGCCCCAGTCCATGTAAGAAATCAGCAATAACACCAGGCGTGGAATCCCTACACGTGATTTATCCCCACTACTGCTTCTGCAGACCCATCCTTTCTCAACAGAACACTTCTTTCTAAAATTTAATTAAAAGAAAGAAGATAAAATTATTTTTTGCAACTTCTCTTTAGAATTTCTTCCACCTCCCCATGAGAAATCCCAACTGGATCGTTAAAAAGCAAGTCCATCAAGATTTGTGATTTATTGAATTCCATATATCTTGATAACAGAGTCAATCACAGTTCATTTCATCTCACATTCCTTCCTTATATTACTTCAGAGCAGCAACAGAGCTGCTTGTATTACAACACAGCAGCAGAGGGGATCATCCAAAGTCATATAAATCCCTGAGGAAGGCATGGCAGTTCCGGCTATTTCTATCTTTGAATAAAAATTTGCCCAAATACAGAAGGCTGACAGCTCAGCTCAATCCAGCATCTTTACTTTTCCTTTCAGACTAAGTTTTATTCAACTTTCCAGCTGCTCTGACTCAGGTCAATGATTTGCCAAAGGTCAAAAGCTGAGTCAGGATCTTGGAAAACCCGCAATACTGCTGGCTCCCAGCTCAGCTTAGACCATACAAGCCCTCTAGGTCAAACCCCTCCTCAGTCTCTCCTGTCCCAGAAAAAAAAAACAAAACAAAACTGCTTTCTTCTTGGAAGAGACAATAACTCTTCCAAGCCCCTAACTGAATAGGATAGACACAGCTGCACTGGAACACACCTGTACTTTCTCTAGCCAAGTACCTTGCAAGTATCTTGAGAGTGGCTGATGTCAGGTAAATTCAGAAGAAAAAATTATCTTAACCAGCTCATTTGCAAGGCACCTAATCCCTAAGGCATTAGCAGCTTGATTCCCCTTTCATTCACAGCTCACTCCAGAGCACTGTCCTACCCACGCTACATGCAACCCCCAGAAAATCCTTCTGATTTAGAATTGCAGCTCTTCTCTGACAAAAGCCCTGGCAGGCAGAGACCTGAGTGACATTTACCTCCTTTTTTGGGCACCCCATTCCCTCCTGCCTTGCTGCAGCTCTGCCCTGGTCACAGTGCAGAGCATCCTGCAGCTCCATCACAGTTCTGGCCCAAATTCATCCCAGCTGGTGGTAGGATGGCACTGGCTCACAGCCCAAGGACTGACAGAATTTGGATGCAACACATCTGACATGGTACTGACAACCCCATTTCAATTAATCATGTTAAGTGTTCTCTGCAGCCCATTGTAGAGGCTGTACATTACACTGTAGATGTAATCAGTAGTCAGCAGAGACCTGGGTATGAATCACCACATCCAAAAGTAACTCTCTACATTCATGCAGATGAATTGTGTCAGAAAGTGTGCATTTCCCCACCCTAAATATGGCATTCTCCACATCACAAACAGCCAGCATAAAGCAGAGAAAGCCCTTTATTGCATCCACCAAACTAAGGAATTGACAAATTCTTTTTCCCATGCAAACTGTCTTTTTCCTCTACTTTCATTGCACTAATGTCTTCATGCACCAGAGCAAGATTATCTCATGCTGTCTGGGAGACCTCAGTCAAGACTTACCCATTTCTAACTCTCACCTCACAGCTACTGCCCTACTTGTTAACAGAACAATGACCATGTTATCTTATGTTATCTTTTTGTTATCTTCACCTAGAAGACAATTCCAGAACCTGTGTAAGCCATCCCAAATGCAGAGGTGGGACCATCCCTCTCAGCAGCAGACTTCCCATCACACTGCACTTTCCTAGACACAAACCCTACCTAGGTAACCCAGAGCTCACTCACAGTTTCTTTGAAACCCTTGGTAGGAGAAGAAGAAGAAGAATTTAAAGAATCCCCAGCCAAGTTGAAGGGGTATGTTATGCTCATGCTTCAGCAAGAGACACCAGGAGTCCCTGCTATCATTTGAGTTTGAAACATTTTGATAGTAAACCATGACATAAAACAGAGGGAAAAGGGGGCAAAGCGAGTAACTCACTCCATATAATTTGTTGGGTTTCTGTTTTGTCGAGTCATTTGAGAATGATTTGGCTTCAACTTGACTGGGGAGATTTTGCATTTTTTACACAAATTCATGCAGCCATCACTCCTTAATGGGCACACTTATACCCCTGACTGACTGTCTGGGAACTTTGTGTAGTCTTTGGGATGATCATAACAGAGGGTGCTTCCCTTCACACACGGAATTTCATAAAGAAGACCAGAACACTAGTTAACTATTTTAGTATGTTCAAAATTATATCTTTCCTACTTTTAGATTTACTTTCCCTACAGAGATCTCAGAATGTGTGACAAAGTTATCAGGATCTTATTGTCAGGGGAGAATCTGGGTGGGGAAACTGAGGCATGGGCTTAGCAGGGTATGCTCTACTTCACAGGTTGGTGTGAGGAGCTGGGAAGACTCCAGCTCCTCACACCCTTGTGGGTAGCAATAGTCAATATTTCCTGAGAGTTTTCTCCATGGCATGTCTCCAAATGGAATCCTCACAGCAAAACTTGGACTCATACCCCAAAATAAGTGCCGATACCCTCAACGGAGTCTGTAATTATTCTCTTTGCTGCCTGGCTGCCCTCTCTCCTGCCTTCCCTCCGGGCCTGGACACCTGTGTTGAACTGTGATTGCCTCCTCGTTTATGGCAAACAAGTCTGGATTATCCCACTGTATATTTTTAAGGCATTTTGAAAAAATCTGTTTTCTTTTTTCTCTCATTTTTGCCTTGCCGTGTGTTTTTAATTGGATCCGCTGCCCTTCCTCCCCTGCTTGTTAATGCTTTTCTTTGGGGAAGCACAAGTTTTTAACAGCCCTGCAAATACTCACTCCTCTTGGCTAAGCCAAGTCCATTTCTTGGGGATAACCTGTCTCTGACCTACTTTTAAGTTATACAACAAATGTTCTGCTTTCAGCTCAGCCTACTACTGTTCAAATCCATAGCATTCAGCCACCATTTGTACACTTGCAGGAGAGCAGAGCAAAGTCACACCTGGCAGCTGGTTTCTTCAGGAAGGCAAGGAGCATCCCTGGAGGGAGATCACCCACCCATGCACCCCTACAGTACCTGCACTCAGAGATGTCTCGTGGGGCTCAGCTCTCCTTTCTTGCCTCCATGCAAAAAGCCTTTTCTGCAGCACCTCCAGCCAGGCACTGGTGTCAAGGCTTTCATCCTTTTCAGTTTCTCTGGTACCCGTTTGCTTCTAGGAACATTCCTGTGGTTCCTGCCAGGCTCCTCTCCAGGGGGAAAAGATTCAGGTGGCTTTGTTCCCTTTGTCTTTGCCAAAGGCTTACATTCCTGCTGACACCAGGGTGTCACAGTAGGAAGCACTGGCAGGAGGCCATGGCCTCTGCACCCTGGCTATGGTTACAGAGCACTGGGCATAGAGCAGCCAAGGAAGGACAAATTCACATGGCTTCCACAGGGAGACCCAGCAAACACATTTTCTACTGGTGAGTGTGTGCCAATTAGCAACACTGCCCAGCCCAAAGGTAGAGGATGCTTTGACTCATTAACAATGATAGTGATTAACTAAATTTCCCATTTATCTTCAGGCTGGAGCTTCAGGATCTTCCCTTCACCACCACTCCAGTGGTGGAGGATATATTTAGTGGCTCTGTCCATGCTGCTCCAGGACAGGGTTGCTGCAGAAACACATGCAACACTTTCCATCTCACATCCCTCCTCAGGAAAAAGGACAGACATACTCAGCAAGTCGCCCTTAGGCAGATTAAAGTTCTTACAATGGGAACAGGAGGGCAAATTCCTGACCCATATACCCTGGTGCCACCATGGTCCTGGTTTGTGGACTTATGATGTTTTGCTTTTGCAGCTGGGCAACAGAGGTCCAAGCTGGACATCTTTGAAGTTTCAAGAATAGGTTTGATGGTCTCATTCAAACTTCTGAACTAACCCACTGTCACAAGTACAGTGATTTAAGGCACAGTGGGAGATAGCAAACAAGGGAAGGAAAAAACCACCACAGGTTATACATGTGATCAGTAGCCTCAGGAGCTTTCTATCCATTGCAACCAGATCTGCAAGGAGCATTTCCAGGCCTCCATAACGTTGCCTTGCCTGTCAGATCAAGAAAAAGTGGTTGCTATGACACCACAAACCATATTTCTCAGGCTGAGATGTGCCAGAATTTCAAACAGATGTGGCAGTGCAAACAAGAAGCCCCCTTGGGAGCCTGCCAGGAGGCTCAGACAATGCAACAGCATCCGCACATGGTTGGAAGGCACGCTGAGCCAGCCCAGCAATAATGGCCTGTGCATGTACTTTCTGGCCTGCCTTGCAGCTGAGCCCAGAGCAACTCAGCAAACAGTGGGACTGGAAAGCTTTGAAAGAAAACTGCTGAGCAGGGAACTCTGCTGAAATAGCACCTGCCTTTTTTTTTTTTTTTTTAATCTGCCTTCTTTTCTTTCTCTCTCTCTCTCTCTCTCTAATTTTTTTTTCTTTCTCTTTTCTTTTTTTCTTTTAGGGCCACGTTTATAGCCTTTTTTTGCTGCTTGGAAAGGCTAACCCCAGGCCTGTTTGGCATTTGCTCTTGGCCTGAGCCTTCACATGAAGATCCTCTGTAAATAGGCTAATGTTGGTTTCATTTCCACTCTGAAACCAAGAAGGGATCCTTCTGTTTCACTAATGCTTTCTTCTCTGGCTGTAACAGAGAGGGCTGGAGTGGGGCAGGAGGGGGGATTTGGCTGGAAATGCCACTGGCCAGATTGGAGAGGTTCTGCAGGAACAGGTTGACTTTGTCAAACGCTTTGCCTGAAAGCAAGGTTTCCCAGGGAAATGTGCCAGCTCATCTTTCACGTCAAAAGGTCAGAAACCCACTTCCAGTCAATTTGGACATTTTGAGGTTTCACTCAGAAGTGGAATGAATTATTTTTATTAGAAGTGGGTTTTTCAAAGAGAGGGAATATCTCTCCTCAGACTAACTAGGAGACTAAGAAAAACAAATCCACTTTGGGGCTCAGCAGCCTTTCTTGGGGTCTGAAATGAGAGTGCACCATTTTCAGCTGCACACAGGTGGGAAACACTTGTTCTCCACTTACTCTCTCCTTGTCAGCTGTTTAGGCAATTTGAGGAAAGAGAAATCAGCCTCAGGGGACAAGGGGAAGAGAGATTAGTGAAGAGAGAGGGGCCAAAGAAATAGTGAGAGACAAAGAGAGGTACAGGTAGATGAAGATGTGTGTCTTTGTCAAACGTATAGTTCTTCTCTCCAGTTTTAGCATACAATTTTTTTTTTTTTGTATTTTTAATTATTCTTTTGATCTGCTACAGTTCTAGAACATTACTGGGTGTGGAAATCCTGGTCTGCAGCTCCTAATCTACACTGGGATTAGAATTCTGCTGCTCTGGGAGAAGGCAGGAAAATGCTGGCATAAGAACAGACAGTAGAGAATACTTTTTCTTATTTTTCTAACAGCTAGGGAAGGCAATATGGACCCCACAAGAGGTGCTAAAGCAACTAGAACTACTCTCCATTTTATCCCAGCTGTAGTTTGCTATTGGTCATTGTGTTAAACGGAATTAGATGGTACATGGAAATATCTTGACCCTAAATCTTCTCCATTCCCAGCCCTTTGATTACCTTCTGTGGGAGTTTGGTGTCAGGGTAAAGATGAATTTAGCTCTGTTGTAACATCACTTCAACAATTTCTGTGGTAAAGTGAAAAAGAACAGTTCATCATGAGAACAATCCATGGATTACAGACCTGTTCTTGGCATTGTTGCAGGTGTGTGGGCAGCTGAGGACAGGACAAAGGAGAAAGGAATAGTGCATGGTTGTGGAAGACCAGATCTCAGATAGGAGGGTCAGTCTGGGGAAGCTCAAAGGAGCTGCTTGAAATTTTTTACATTATATACAATTCCCATAAGAGGTTCTTTTGGCACTGAATGCTGAGGATGCCAGAAGCAGGGAAGAGGATGATTCACTGAGGCTGGTGCCCATTAAACACCAAGGTCTATAGGGCAGCCTTCTCAGCTAGTACTTTAAGGAACTCATTAATAGGAACTGGGAGCTCTCAACTACAGGATGGTCAGCACCATAACTTTCTTATATTATTTCCCCAGGCAATTTGCCAGTGACCACGGAAGAAGAGCCTGCTCAGCTGGGTGGACATTTGACAAAATGCTTGGGAATTCACTGGCTTGCCACTGACACAGGCAAATGGGGAAGCGAAATGACTGTCAGGGGGTTATACTCAGCCAAGGGGACATTTTCTGCAGTGTTCCTTCAAAAACAAATTCATCAAAATGAGAACTAAAACACTGGGGAAATTCAAGCTGGACTCCTCCACTGCTGTCTGACCCTGATGAGTTCACAGTAGAGAGATTTCACTACTGAGAACAGGAGACAGTGAGTGACAGGTCTCACAAAGAGCAGTTTGAAATTCTCTCCGAGGGAGTAAATATCATGTTTACCAGAGCTGTCAGCACCCACTGCCCAGCTTTGCACACCTGCAGATGACTTCCTCCTGAATTTGATTCCCATCCCTCTCTCTTTCTTTAGATGAGCAAGGTAGGAAGGGTGTAATTTATTGTATCTATTTATGTATTTATCTATTTATTTGGCATACTGCACGTAAATCAATTCCTCCTTTGCCGTCCTGGCAGGGTTTCAGGGAGGGAGCAGGAGGATGCGTGGGAGCGGAGGCTCCTGAATGGTTGCACACAACTCCCTGACTCTTTCCTGGCACGGAAAAACGGTTTCCCAGCACTGGGTTTCCATATTGCTCTGCTGGAAGAAACAGAGCCGGGCATGCTCTCTCTAGGCCTGATCTTATCTGAAATCGCTCCCACCGCTGCATTGCGTAGATACGGGGTGGCTGCGGAGAGCCCGGCTTTGGCAGCCTTCAGCAAGATGCATGGGAGCCCTGATTTTCACATACCCTGCAGCACCTTTTGTCTCCTTCACATCTTTTTTCCTCCCTTTGATCCAAGAGAGACAGAGCTTCTTCCTTTATTCCCTTGCTAGGTTTCAGGCCCTGAAGGATTTATGATCATTGAGTCATGATCATACAGAATTTGATTCAAAGTCAGAGACCTCTTCTTCTGTCTGCCCTCTTCAAGAAATAAGTTTCCAACCTGAACCTGACCCAGGAGAGGAAAAATGATACAACCAGTATCAGGGCAGAATCTGAAATTGCCTGGCAGGGAAAAAGATAATTTGTGTGAGAATAACATATTGGCATCTAAACCCAACAGGCAATTACCCACTGGTGGGCCAGAGCCAGAGTGTGGACTCAGAGCTGGATCAGAACTCACCTTTTCCTCCACTAAAGAGAAACCACTGATTATTCTAAATCTGGGCCCCCACTAGCAGCAGGCCTGTGTCAGTTTTGCAGTAGCGTTCAACCTGGGAAACCTTTATCTAGAGCCATAAACTTATTTTTTTGAGATCAAGCAATTAGGATGTGTCAGTTAAGAAGGGATTTACCTTGCTGTCTTTTGTCTCTGCATGTCAAGAGGCAGGTGCCAGCAGCACTACTCAGGAAAGCCACTGGTCTGGGAGAGACAGAAGAGTGGAAAAAAGCTGCCTGGGATACACGTTCTTTGTATGCATGCTCCTTTTGTGGTTCCTTTAATCCAGATTTTTTCAGTTCCTTCAGCAGTTTTCCTGCTGCCTCTGCCTCCCATCCTCACACTCAAGCTCCATCACTGAGCCATTGGCTTGGTGGCCCAGAGAAGAATCCACAGGGCACACATCAGCAGGGCTTCCTGATCAGCTGGATGGAGCAGGGCAGGATTTTCCCCACATCCTTTCATACAGTGCTTTAAAGCAGCCAAGCAGCAGAGCAGAGCTGCAGCATCCAGCAAGGCAGTGCTGGCTCAGCCAGGCAATCCCTGGTCTTTTCTGAATAAGGGTCTTGTGGCTTAGCTGAGGCAATGACAGGTTTCAGCCACGATCCTGCCCCTTCCTAGCCAACCTACCTTCTGAACAGCAAATTGGCAGATCTGCCAGGTTGGCTGGACCCCAGGCCTTCCTGGATCCCTTCCCTGACTTCTCATCATGCGTGTTTTAAATTACTGTTTAAATCAAAGATGTCAGTGATTCAGGCCAAAGGGCTTTGCTGAGAGGTAATCTCATACTTTTTTTCTGGCATCCTTCCTTGTGCTGATCCCAGCACTGAAGGCTTGGGGATCATGAAGGGGCTGCAGGGGCTGCTTTTCCATGCTGCACAGAGCACACAGCCCACTTCTTTGGAGGACCAAAACATTTTTCTAATATTTCTTGCTATAGGAAGAACACGAGACAAACATTACATGCCAGATATTTCCTGGATTTTGACACGTTGCAAGTTGTAGCTTTTAGGCTCGTTTGTTTTTTTGTTTGTTCTTTTCCAAAACAGTTCCAGGGACTTGGGTTCAGGGTGGGTGTATGCAAATGTGTGGATGCTGCAATGGACTATGAGAGCAAATTTAGTTTATTTCAGTGACCCAGCTGCTCTGTTGTTCCTCTCCCTGGGAATGAGGTCACCTCCTGGTGCCGTGGCTGCACCCATGCCCCACCAGCAGTCCCAGTGTGAGCTGAACGACACTTTCAAACTCACTGCAGACTAGAAGGAGCCTTTTAGAGCACTGCCCAGCTCCTCTAAACTTGGACTGTAGGACCTCAAAATGAGGGAGAAGGAATCTAATATCTGCTGCCAAACTCTGCAGGAGAGGGAAACTCCCTTCTAAGCACAGTGGATATTAATGTTTACTCCCTCCCCTATGACAGCACATCCCTCTTAGGGACACTACCTATACCACTGGTTATATCTGAATGGCCTCTCCTGTTATAGCCTCTCCCGTTCTGGAAGGTATTTCAGTAATTATCTGCAGTACTGAATTCCCTAGGTTGGACAGAAAGGGAAACGTATTTCCTTCTCTGTCACCTTTAATTGCATTGCACCTCCCCTTCATTTCTCATCCCCAGCAATGCTAACAGGATGCCTCTGGTGGGATGCTTGGCATAGTGGATTGGTATTGCATTCTGCTCCAGGTTCAAGCAGGGGCTAGCTGAGTATGATTTTGGGGAGGGGAGTGCAGAGTGTTAATCAAGCTCTACATTTGTCATTAGTTTATGGATTAATTTAAAGTGTATAAATCAATACTTGCTCTGGCACAACTCTGCCCCGTTCTTCAGCTTTACCCAAGATGTTTTCTATCAGGGCTTACTTCTGCCTTACCCTCCTCTCAAGTTCTTCCTCTTGTCTCTGTCTTATTGCATGTCTCTCTGTCTCAGCCTCTTCATTTCTGCTGGAATTTTGTTAGACTTAAGAGTCTTTTTTACAAAAGCCCAATAAAATATGATCATGGCTTTATAAAGTGCACAAACGTGAAAAAGTCAAAGCTGTAAATGCCATGTCCATCTGAAAAAACTCAGCCCACAGACCAATATTCTCAGGCTCTTGGAGTTAGTCTGAGGGGCACAAACAACTTTTATTTCCACTCCTGGCAAAATCTTCAATCTCAGCATCTCAGTAGCAATCTCTGTATCCCTTCTGCAGGGAATGTTTCTCCCAACCCCCAGCTTGGCTATAACACAGCACTCTTACTCTCCAGATTTCTATCCTCACCAGTCCCTGCCAGGGATTTGTGTCCAGATCAATCTTTTCTTGCACTTTTTTTTTTCCTGTCCTAAGGCCTGAACAGCTGCATCTCATTCTGAGAAGCAGAAAAGTCCCCAGTGGGTGGGAAGGATGTCTCTTCATTGTGATCTAACCTACTGTTGTCTTTTGACACCTGATTGCTTCTCTTCCACTTTCTAAATGCTGAATCCCAATGGATCTAGCCCTGTACTGTCAGTCATGTCCTGTTCCTGCACTGTTTCACAGGCTGTACAACACTGACTTAAAATTTATAATCCAGTATTAAAAAAAAATTAAAATAATTAATTAAATGTTGATATTCAGTATAGGTCTCAGCTGGTTCCTTAATACTTTTTCTATTAAAAAAATAATACAGATGTTGTCAAGCACTTGTCTCATATCTGTTTCCAGTGATCAGCCTATGCTCTCTGTGGCCTCCTAGGAACTTCCATGGTAATATTCTGGTTAATATCAACACCTCACTGGTTCTATGAGATTTCTGTGGATAGATACTGTCTAAGGTTTCTTGCAAGTCTGATTCTTAATGACATCTAGTCAGACATGCATCTGGGACATCAGCAATATTAAGAAACAATCTAGGATTCTCTCTTTCAGCTAGAAGTGCAATGGGAGGGGATGTTTATGTCACAGGGATATCTGCCTTTCCTGAACTTCTAAATCAGTTACTCCCAACAAAAATTAAATCACAACCACCCCCAGTCTCCAACAAAGATTTAGTAACAAAGAACTGTTAGACAGATGTAGTAATAGGACAAATCCTATTACTAAGGATTTATCTGTGTACCAAAACAGGCATTACCCATTATTCTCTGGAATCTATTAAAATTAAACATTAGATCCAACTTGACATAACTTTTGCAGATTTTAAGTTTGGAGCCAGAGAGCTAAGAAAAACTAGAGCACAAAGCCCAGACACCTTCCAATTTGAGAGAAGGCTGAAAAGAATTAGGAACCCACAGTCACACATGATTTTTAATCAATTTTTCCTAGGTAAGGACATATTCTCCTTTATGAAGTAGACTCTGAGTGACTTCGGAGACCAATTCAAGTTTATTCACCATATTTCTTATTTAGTCTATAATATTTCTGAGATTAGATTGTTGGGACTTTCTTCTTTCAAGAGCTAGGGTATCCACACACACACCTAACTCTTACATGTAGAAGGGAATAGCCTGGTTTCAGTTTTATGCTGAAAAGAAAGAAAGGCAGAGTACCAAACAAATTCAAAGATGGTGAGAAAATGCTGCTTTTTACATCTGACACCTGACTGAAGCACACCAGGGAAATTTTGTTCTTTTACCAGGTCTTTTGTCCTATCAGTGTTTCTCAATTTCTTGGAATGGGCAATTCCAATATTTGAGAGCAGTGCACACTCCCCATTTAGTTCTTTTCATCTCTACTGGGTTGGCCATTTAGCACCAATGGGCAAAGGGATATGCTCCAATTCTGTTCCCCTGGGATATCCATTCTCCAAGAGAAGAGACCTGGCCAAGAGAAAACCGTGGACACTCTGAGCAGGTTAGAGCTTTATTTCTGGGGCTCACAGCAATTCAGTCGGCTGCACTGTGAACTCTGTCTGGGAGGAGATCCCTGGAGAAATGTCTTTATACATTAGAGTGTATCAGTGTGTACAGTTTCTGCCTGACACCCTTTTTCCTGGATGATCAGGCACCTCCAGCTCCTCATGCCATCAGTCTTTGGACCCTTTTCATATCTCTTTCCTTAGTGAAAGAAGTGAACTAACGATATTATAACTAAAGAAACCAGAAGTGATAATTAATGAAAGAGCAGAAATTAAATCTCTGTGAGGCAGGGCCAACTTCATTTAATGCTGGTCTAAGGGATGATCAGCTCCCCAGTCCAGAGGTGACCCCAGAGCTTCTGCAACAACTTTCCTCCAAAATAAAATACTTGAAAACTACAGTATATTAGCAGGGGTTAGTCCTTATTTTAAGGTGCTTCCTCTCCCTTCAAAAACACAAACAACCCACACCTTCACAACTTGAAGAGTTGAGTTTGTGGATGAGAAGTTCAGGTTTTATTTTGTCCCACCTCTATTTCAAGGGTTCAGCCACGGGTTAACCTCCATGCCCTGTAACATTTCAGAGCAATCAGGGAAGACAGACAGATGGAAACACCGGGGGATGGAGGGAAGCTGATTTATATGCAGCTGAAACACAGCCGTGGGGCTGCTGCCAAGCCATATAGATGTGGTGGCAACACAAACAGAGACACGCAGAACAGCCTGTGCAAATATAAACACTGCCACACGTGATGAGGGTTCACCAAGTTCATGCAAACACCAGGGAAGGAAAAGAAAAAAGATACTTAACTGGGGAGGCAAGTGTAAAGATTATGTCAGGCACAGGAGCTCTGTTAAACAAGAAAACAAAAAGAAAGTGCCTCTTTTCTTGTTCTAAAGAAAATCACGCTTAGATAATAGGAATTTGCGACAGAGTTAAAGGACACAGGCTGTCTCCTTGTGTCATCAGGAGATATTCTTAACGCTCCTGTCAATAACAGTTGTTATCAGTGATCAGTTTTCCTCTCCTGTCTAGATCTGGTGGCCTGGTAGTTTTTTAAATCATGTTTCTCAGATCGATCATTATGTTTGTTACTCTGTCACTTCAGGATTGTTTCCAAATGTTGGAGGCTCATTACCCAAAGCTGGCCTGCCACTTTCAGTGTCACTCCTGTGAACTGGCATTTCTCCTCCAGCTTTCCCACGTGAATCTACACCAAGCTCAGCAGAGAGTAGAAGTCGTCATCCTGCTACAAGGGGCCTGCATGGAAGAAATTTGTGGAGCTGAGTATAGTGCCTAGAGGTTATGAATTGCAGGGTAGAAACCACTAAAGTAATTATTGCTGACTGCTATCCTAGGACAGAAGGGACATGGAAACTAAATACTCAGCCATATCTGAGGACGTCTCCTCCACCACCACGAAGTCCTCCTGGCCACACATGTAATAACAAACCGTGTTCTTGCTTTGGGCTATCATGTTGCAGAGATGCCAGTGCAGCATTTTTTAGCAGCACCAAACTCCAGAAAATATTGTATTCCAGATAATTTGTTTTCCAAGATAGTATGCCTTTCTTTCACAGAAAAAGCAAATCCAGCACTTCTTCTTCTGCACATACCCCCTCTTCTCATATCCCACTGTCCCTCTAACGCCTGCCTCTTTGCTGCCATCCTTTGGCAGCCTCCAGGTAGAAAAAGGGCAGAGAATCACAGACTGCCATCTGTGAAACCTTCAAATATCCCCATCAAAAGCTAAGCACTCAACAAACAAAGCTGTGGTGTCTTACCAAGGGCCCAAAGGGACACCGCAATTTCCTCTGGGCTGAGAGATTAGATGGTTAGAGTGCAGGACTGCAAGCCAGAAGGCTTCCATCCAAGCCCAGCCACTGACTCAAAGTCCATAACCACCTACAGGCCTTTGCCAAATACAGCTGTAAGCAGAAAGTTATATCCATGAGACTGATGAGACACAGTGTCCTCTTGTTTATTGCTGTCCATAATATTGACCTGAACAGACCACACTGGTTAGTTGAAACTGGTTTAGATATCCTTGAACAAGGGGCCCTCCCACCAAACCCAGAGATACAGAGGCACTCTTGACTGTTGGCACCCTCTGTTCACCCACAGAGTCAGCTCCAAATATGCTGAGAATATTCCAGCCTTTTAGTGTGTAAGCCTTGCCCTTTCCATGGAGTGAATCTCTCCTGGAAAAAAAAAAAAAAGGGTGATGAGATTATGATGCTGAAATTCCACCTATTTTGTATCCTATAGCTTCTTGTTTCAATAGAATGTTTATATCCATATGGGGTTAGTTGGATAATCACCATTTGCATTCCCTTTTCCAGATGGATGAGGCTGCGCTGGAATCTCTCATGTGCTAATCAACCCACCTGCAATAATATATAAACACACATAATTTCAATATCTTGATCTATCATGGTGCTTTCCTTCAGACTCTTACTTTCCTGATAGTTCTTTCCCTTTTCTTTGGTGTCTTAACCTCTCCAAGTCTTTCCCAACAGTTTTTAGACACTGTTGTTAACTCATCTACAAGATGACTGTGCCTTTTGCTCTCCAGACAGATTGAGAAATGGAAATGAAGTGACTATTGCTTTCTGCATCATATTTTTGATAAGGAGATGGAGTGAACTCTAAAATATAGCAGCATGAAAGTCATTTGTCTTTTCAAAAATGCATCAAAATGTCTCCACATCTGTTTACATTCTCCAGTTCTACATCTCATCTCCATAGGGACTGAACAACCCTGTTTGGTCTCACACTGAAGTCTGGATATTTGTTCTGACTCCTTGTGAAGGCTGTACAACCCAAAGCACAGTCCTTTTGGATGCCTCCCCATTCCAGCAAGATCACATTTCACTTTTTTTTTTTTTTTTTTGCATTTATTAAGTGCTCTCCATAGTGTGAAGAAGGTTCAGTTGACAGCCCTGGAAATGGAGGTTCTCTGCTTAGACGTAGTAGATGCAAGATATGTATCACCACTCCACCCACTGGAAATGAGACTTCATCTTGAAACTTCAGCAAAATGAAGCAAATTACGTTCACTCTCCATGACCAAAAGTTAACTCTTCTGCTGTTGCAATACATAAAAGTGGCAGTTTTGAAGAAAAGGCAGATCTGGGCAAGACTTGCTTGCCGTCTTTGGATTAGATCACAAAATCATAGAATTATTTCAGTTAGAAAAGATTTTTAGATCCCTGCTAACTCATGTGCAAAGATCCTTTGAGACAGGTGTACCTTGGGTGCTGTCAGCAGGCTTGACGTCACCTAAATTGACCCATTATCAAAAAAACCAAAATTCTGCTGGTGATACCAGGCTCAGACCCACGTATTGATTTGCTGGGCTCTTCCAGCTTCTTTCCTCATCATTCTCTGCAACTGAAAGGATAAAGAACAATAGTTGTGCTTCTGATCTCTTAACCAGTCATCCCAACATCCTGAAGTATCTCTTAAAATCACCTATTCTACCTCTTCCATTAACAATCAGCCAAAAAATCACATTTCACCAACTTTCCTTGGTTCCAGTGAATCAGATTTGCCTCCAAACTAAGCGCCAGCATCAACCTCAGCCCATGAGGTTGTTTGTTAGTTTGCTTAATGCATCAGTTTGCTTAATGCTTAGTCCATCACTTTGAAGACCTGAAGGCCAGTATGAATCCACGTTTCTCCTGGCTGCTTTATGCATACTTGTTCAGTTCTTGCAATTCCCCAGCTCAGATGGAATTCACAGCCAAGCCAAGACTGCCAGGATGCACTGGGCACATAGGAGGGCCAGCAGTGAGCCTGGCAGCAATGATGGCCGGAAATAATTAAACTTTTTTTACAAAATTAAAATTAATTTTGAAAGAGGATCAACTGCTGTATAAAGCTTACTCACATTTTCAGCCATCTCCTTTCATATTTTGCTCCACATGCATTTAAGGAGTACCCTATGAATATACAAATTGGTGATGTTATGCTCCTTGAAATCTATCTTTAAAGCTTCCCTTCTTTATAACATGGAAGGCAGTCTCAGCACTATTTAGAGCTCTGAAATCCTGAGGCACCTGATAGTTAGATTTTACAGTTCTCACTGCTCAGTATCTCTATGCATTTTTTCTGTCCCTTCTCTTTACAAGGGTTATTGTTTTGCTTATGAAATTTATTGAATAATCTAATGTTGAAATATAAAACAACTTCATGAACACCAATTAGAATAAACAAACCCATCCATTTTAAACGTGATGTACTTGTTCTCTGTCTCACTTTCAAAGACAGAAGATCTATTTTGTGGAAAAGCTAAGGCTGGGAAATGTCTTTGAAGGAATAAGATGGGCAGATCAGGCAGGGAAACAGCTACAAGTGATTCCCTCTTTCCTGGAAATGTTCTCTAAAGGGTACTAATGTTAATTAGTAGCCCTGATGCTACAGTTCAATAAAAGCAGGCCTTTGATTGCCCACATCACTTCTCTTTTTTTTTAAGAATTGTGTCTCACACATAAACCATAGAAGAAAATAAAAGTCGAAGGAGGACTCTGAGCTGTCCTCCTCCTGCTGTAACTTCTGAAATCCATTGCTTCTTCCTCCCTCCCAGAATTATTGTTTCAGTAATCAGAAAAGAGTGAGGATGGTTGTGTGGTATTTACAGCTGTCAGTGATTTCACAAGCTGTTGTAAACATCACTGACACTTAAAGCATGTTGAGAAGCGTGTTGAGAATATATACATTATATATATATATATATATAAAATATCTATTATCTGTGTGTGTGTATGTGTATATATATATATATATATATATATATATATAAAGTGTGTTGAGAATGTATTGACCATATACTGTCACGGTCAGTGCCATTTTAGTAGAAATTAAATTGTATTTAAGATGCCATGGCTGACTGTGAGAGATTGGTTTCCATCATAAAAACTGAAATGCTTTATTGATAACATGTTTTATGAGCCTAGCTGTTAGCCTTGGGGGTGTCATCACACTGTAACCTTGCAGCTCTTTCCCTCTGGAATGAATCGAGGGCGGCTGGAGCACTAATTTATTACACAGACAGGTGCTGGAGCAACGGGAAAGAAGGCAAGACAGCAAGAAAGCAAGGGAGAAAGGAAGGAAGAAAGCACAAGCAAGATGCAGAGACCGACAAACTTAACTACAAGACAGCATTTGCCTGGGCTGTAATTTGTTTGCATGCCAGATGTCCACACAGTTCAAGCTGACAGCATTTCAGAGGGTGGGAAGTCCAACACTGCCCAAAGCCAAAAAGAAGAAAGTTTAAAAACATAAAAACAAAAATTACTTTGCTGTTTATTTCCTTCACCAGTGAAAACTGAGTCCCTCCAGATCATAGCTGACCATCCCATGCACTAACACTTTCCCCTGCAAACATGTCATTAGAGTCCTCCTCTTTAGCCAGACCAGCTGAAAAAATGGATTTTAATGTAGTAGGGTGAGGGACTTGTAAAATACACGTCTCTAATTAGTTTATGAGTTTGAGAGTGAAGGACTTGGGTGAAGAAATGTTATGATGTCACTGCTATGATATTTGAACAGGCTTATTTATATTCCTTACCTTAGATCTTTTCCTCTTGCACCCATCTTCCTTTCCTCACCTCTCACTCCCTCCCACCACCACTGTTTCTTTCTTACTTCTTGCCAAGTCCATCACATACCCGGGGTCAAACAGACAGTTCTGCAGATGGGTTGATGATGCTGCAAAACACTCAGGATGAGATGTTTCTGTCTGGCCTACAGATGGGAGACTCATAAACACTTGATACACCCAGTCCCCCATTACTGGTTTAACAGCTTTTCTACTGGAAAGCCAAGAGCTTCCCCAGGCAATGCAGGGAGTTGCCATATGTTCAGAATACTAATAATTCCTCTAAAAGCTCATGTGTTTTCAGGCTAACAGAAGAACTGAAATTCTTTTCTTCTTAGTATGTTTGCAGTTGTTGCAAAAGGATCCATCTGGATGGACTCTTGTGTGGCCCTGTCAACTGGATGTGTGTGACTGTGAATGATGCTTTTTGTCTTAAGTCATTGAGATTGACTGCATTTAAAATATTCTTCATCAGGATCTTCTGTCCCGGATGATCCATGCCACAGCTCACCGGAGACACCACCACTTCATCTGCCTGATTCTGAACACAGTGTTTCTGAGAGGTGCATATATCCCTGCAAACAAGTGGGAAGTGAGAAAAAGAGGCTGTTCCATACTTCCAGAGTGCTATTCCATCCTGCACAGAGCAATGGACCTCTTTGAAACCAGAATGTCCTGAAGCACGACATAATTAGGATCTTCCTTTTTTTACTGTGAGATTCCTAGTTTGATGTTAAGACATCCACATCTGCTGGAAAGTCACAGGAGATTCTTCCTGTGTGAGACCTAAAAGTGTTTGAGTATCCTACTGGAAGAATCAGTCTTCTTGGATTCTTTTGGCTACCCTGAATTGGAGGCGGTCAAACAGTGATCAGGTGCCATGAGGAGCAGTGAACATGACAAAATACTCCTTTATCTCTCCTACTTTTTCATTAAGTGCTAGGAAGAGAACACCCTGCCTCTGTCTGATGGCACCCCAAGGACTGAGGGCTTAAGTGAAGACCACATCAGTCTGCGACAGTGAAGGATTCCAGTCTGCATTTAGTAGGAAAAACCTCATTAGCCTTGCTTGTCTGGCTGAGTTACTGAGAAGAGAAATTGCATTCTTCTTCCTGAATCCCTTTTGTGGTTTGAGATTGACAGAACATCCTTCTTTCCACACCAGAAATACTTAAGTAGTGCTGTTCTGTGCCACCTTCTGTCCTAGCTATGGTCATTTTTTTTTTGTATATGATATATATAAATCCCTAAGGAAACTGTAAAAAGTTCAGCAGACCTCGGTGAAAGCAAACTGGCTTCTCAATGAGACAGAAATGAGGTGTGCTGAGAAAAGAACACCTCCAAGGGGAAATTCAGAGAGTTGTTCCCTGAGTCTTGTGCCAAATTCCTTTGTAGCCTCAAGGTCTTGGTGTCCAACAGAGACTACATCACTCTTAGGAAGAGGCTAGAAAACATAACTGAAAGTGCTAAAATGCCATTGTGTAGACAGCCTCCCACCCTGACCTCAAACTTAGTTTGAATCACAGCTCTCAAAAGATGTATAACACAAAACAAGAAAGATCTAGAGCAGAAACATGGATTTCCTCATAGAAAATACTTAGAAAGAAACCCTCTGATTTAGATCATTGTCAAATAAAATACAAGAAAGGAATATAAAACTATGACTGAAATATACCTAATGCCCTCATCACACTCCTAGAATGAGGGATTTTCACCTCTTTGTGAAGCACATGTCTAGCTTGAAATATGCAAGCTGCTCTTGTCACATCTTCATGCGAACACCTTGGATTGCTCATAAGGTTTAAATTTTGGCACCCTGCCTCAGTATGTTCCTGAGTCAATTCCCCAGTGTGAGGAACTGCAAGAGGACAGGACTGCCCTGTTCAAGGCAGTGAGGCTCTGTGGAGAGCAAAGCAGCTGTTGTGAAACCCAATCTCATCAACTCACTCATCCTACCTTCATTCTTAGAGCCACAGTTAGTTCAAACCAGAGACTGTTATTCCTTCAGATTAATTCAATCCCTGTGACACTGGATCCAGCCCATGTATGCTGGGGATGCCTCTCTGTCCTTCCCTCAAGAGCAATTTAGACAAAGAATAAAGTTCTCTCTAGCTGTGCTACATTAAGCAAACTAACAGCCCTCCCAGACCCCACAGTGGTCCCCATCACTGACATGAACATTTCCAGAGAAAATTAGGATTTTATTCAGAAGAAGCTGATATTTGCTGTAGAACTTATAAAAAAGACATTTGTGGTGAGGTATTTGTATATTGGAGCTGCCTTTAAAAATCTTAGTTTCATAAAAGGCTCTGTCATCTCCAAAAAAAAATACTGACACATTTACATTAAAACCAGAATTCTTGGAAAACTGTTTTGTCTTCTGTTAGCTGCAAATGAAAGAAGAAAAAGTCCACATTGGTAATTCTTTTGTCAACAATACAGCACAAAGGCCTTGCTGTCTTCTGAAGTCTTGTCAAGTACTTACTGTTACTCACATGGTGGAAAACAAATTTTTTTTATCTTCTTTAATGGAGTACAGAAGAATATTTATGTAATGAATCAGATGGAGAAGGATGGAAGGACTCATTCTTATCTACATTGATGTTCATCCCACCAACTTTAGCCGTTTGTAAATTAGATGCTTAAATTAAATAGCTGCCTAGATTATTGTGTTCATGAAGAAAGGTAGACATTTTCAAGCAGGAATAGCCTCCATCTTTGGGACAGGCTGGGATATTCCTTAGAGACACACATCTTTCCCCACTGCCTAAACTGGGATCTATACAGAGCGCTATAGCAAATACTTAAACACTAGACTAGAGGAGATAAACCACACCTTGAGACTGCTCTCCAATGTAACATTAACCAGACCAGTCACTGGATGACCTCCTTCATCTTATCCTGATTTTTAACCTTCTGGGTCGTTCTCTCTCTGGTAAAGCTGTACCATACACTTATGGGACAGCAGAGGGATTTTGCCAGCCTATCACTGTGCTGACAGATCTTGTTGTTTCATGTCACCACAGCAGCAGTCTTCTCCCCTTTCTACATCTGTCCCTTTTGCACTCTGGTTGAGTTCTGGGGACTTTCCCGTCCTGTGTCATTTCATCTGGTCACAAAGCCACAACCCTGCCACAGCCTTGTTTGCCAAATATGTTGCATAAGGTTCAACTCTGTGGGTTTCCTCCAGAACAAGAATACAAAGATCTTCTGTGGCAGCAGAAACTATTTTCTCTCTCAGGGTGCACTAGACATGGGCTTTGGCCTCTTTATTTCCAAGTGAAAACAGAGTTTAAACTTGAGCAGGATTCTGGAACAGGAGAAAGGTGCTTAGAAATGCCTGAAAGTACTAAAAGGAGATTATTTTAGTACTAAGTTCTGAGCTAAAAGCCAGTGTATGCCTGGAGATACTGCCAGCAGTTTCTTCTAGCTGCCACTCCAACAATATCCCAGATGAGGGGCTCCTGACCCTTTCTTGGTGCAGGTCACTTTTCCCATCACCCAACACCTAAAATCCCTGCTGTGTCCCCCGACTGTTCTCCCTGTACCTTTGGCCATCCCAGCAGTGCCTTTGCACGGCAGTGACAGGTCCAATAAATGAGCCAGGGTAAGCTTATTCATTTTTGTCTTGCTCCACACCTTCTGTGAAGCAGGAGGCTCTGGATTAGACACAGCTGACTGGACAATGGACACATCTAGTCTGGTGGGAGCAAACTACCAAAAAGGTACTGAGGCCGTGCAGTCACAGAGTGCCATGAAGTTTGCAGCTGTACACACTTTGCACATGAGGAACCAAGGGAGAGCATTTAGCTCTCATGGTTACGTGTGTTCCCCCAGTGTGTTTAAGAAACAATGTTTTGTGGACAACATCTTGGCTTATCACTGAGCAACATTTCTCCCCCTCGTTCTGTTAATGGCTACCAAGAGGGAAATATCTGGTATTCTCCATGAGTACTCGTGGCAGTTCCAAGAAGGGCATACTTAAGGTCTGTGGCCTACCCCAGGCATTGTTCAGCTTAAAGCAGCTGCCAATGAGCTAGAAGATTGTATGAGAACATTTGGCAGCTGGGCTGGGTCTGAACACATCTGGCCTTGCAACCTGGGGAAAGTAAGAACAGGATAAGTAAATATGCTGTTTCCCCCATGTTATCTAAACGTCTTACCCTCTGCAAATAATTATTAATCTCTAGGGAATTTTTTCTTTATTTTTTCTTCAACTCTTCCAGAGTTCCCTAGAAGCTCATCTCCATCCATGTCTATCTGACAGATCAACTACATTCCACAGGAGGAACTGCCCACTTTGATTCTGACATGGCCCTCCCAGCTTCATTGGTGTGCACCTCACAAGTGTCTTCCTCTGTTCTCCTGCATCCTCATGGATGGCTCTGCATCCCCCTGCACCTCACATATGGTAGCTGTGACCAGTGAGCAGGGACCTGTGCAGTGAAAGAGTTAAAGTTCAGCTCCTTGTCCATCCTGCTCCAGTGCTCCAGCCCCTCTTTTGCAGAGTTAATGCTCCACACATGGTCTGTACCAGACAGGTATTTGAGACAAGATAGCGATCAGCTGACGCATTTGGAAGTCGCAAAAGGGCTGGGAGTGCTGTTCCCTGAGCTCCCCTCGAGTGCACCAGGAGAAAAGGCACCGAGCGTGAAGGAAGGAGACGGCTCAGCATGTCGGAGCATGACGTCTGGTCCTGCTGCTGCTCGGCACCAGTCAGCAGGAAGTAAGAAAGCTTTCTTCAGGCTTTCCTAAATCAAAAGTGTGTGAAGAGCTGAGGCAGGGGAAGAACTTGTCCCCTGCCAACAAATATTTACACACACCATATCTTCCATATTTCTTCCATCCATATCTCCTCAGGGCAACTGAGTTTCTGGTTGAGCCTAGTGCTGAGTCACTTAGGTATAAATTCAATGAATATAAAAACCCTCCTCTGTGACAGCAATCCAAGAAAGCACAAATGAGCAGAAGAGATGGAAAGAAATAAGAAAACTAAGAATGTATCAGGGCTGACAGCCCCAGAGAAAGTCCTACAGAAGGTATCTCAGCACCCTCTCTCTGCAACAGCTTGCCCCAGCAGCTCAGAGCCATCCCCTTCCTGAAATCCCCACACAAACAAATCCAAAAGATTAATGCTTGTTCCAAAGTGGTGCCAAGGAGCCTTCCTATTTATATCAGGAGACTGGAGAGAGCTTTGCACCTGGCAGGATGAGGGCTTTCGGGTCTTGGAGGGGAGATCCCACTTTATGGCTGGAGGTGAATCACAGCCATCTGAGCCCTCATCCCATGCTGTGAAGGGTGGCAGGGCTGCTGTCTGAGCTGGTCTGGCCAATTTTTACAATGGTACCATTATCCATCAGCCATCTGGCAGGCGTAGCCTTTATTTTTTCTGCATCCAGCCCTGTGTTGGCAGATGTTAAGTGGAAAGGAAGGTTGGCAGGGGGAGATTTTGACATCTTGTCCCTTCTCCCCTTTGCTAACATTCCTTTGGCTTGTAAGTCTGATAGACCAGTGATGGGAGAAGATTGTTATCAGATAACTTCTTTGCAAGGACACAGTTTTTCATTTCATTTAAGACTTCGATGGCAACATACAAGCACATTTCCCAGGAACCAGCAAGGAAAAGCCTGGCTGGAAAAGCAACCCAGGGAAAACCCTGGCTTTAGGGTTTTTGTTCATTAGTAGGTAGGAATTTCACATCCTCCAAAATATCCTTGAGGGTCACTGATGCTCTTGGTTACTAAAAAACCTCTGACAAGTGTCAAGGACAATGCAGGGGGTGTAGTGAAGAGGGAGGATGAAGGCCTTCAACAAATTACTGTCACACAGGTTTCATGACCAGTGTGCTGACAGGGGCTAACCTGCTCCACAGACTCATTTCCTGGAAGAAAAGAGTGCATCCTTCCCAAATATGGCTTGGCTGCCTCAGCTGAAGATGCTGTTATTCATTACTTCAAGACCCAAAGCAGGGACTGAGGTCCCATTGTTCTCAGCACTGTATTAACAGAACAAGGAGGAGACGGGCTCTGGTAACCAAACCCAGCAGGAGAGGGGCTCCATCACACCCAGCCCCACCACGGGGTGGTCTCAGCAGAGCTTCTGCTCTTCTGGGGAGACTGGACTTGAGTGGCCAACATTTCTCTGAGTGGCTCAGTACTAAAAGTGAAGACAGAAGTAAAAACCAGCAGGCAGAGGAGCTGCCCAAGGCACTTGCCTGCACCACAGAGCAGTGCTCCTCTCCAAACGGGCTCAGTGGCTTCTGCCAAGGGCAGACTCATCGAGAAACTTGTCCAAAGACAGCGTGTCTCGCTCTCTGAGTTTAACGTGATGCCTTTTGGTCTCTGCAATTCCCCTAGCACCTCTCAAAGGCGAATGGATTTGATTTTGGCAGCTGTTCAGTGGGCCACATGTTCAGCTGATCTGGATGATGTGATTGTTTTTGGGAGGACTTTCCAGGAACATTAAAATTGCCTGGAGGATGTGTGTAGCTGGCTGGAGCAGGCTGGTCTGAAAGCAGGAACCCATCCAACTGTGACGAGTTAGGTCCCAGGTGCAGTTGGTTGGTCCTATCGTGTCTTCAGCAGGGTGTGCCTCCACCTCCAGCCAGGACAGACACCCTGGACACACACAGCCCCTGGGAATGGCAGCTGAAAGGAGACACTATGGCCCTGCATGAGCTGTGTGAGTCCTGACTTTGCTCCACATTAACGGGTGAAAGAGAAGGAGCAGGGCTCGGCTTTCAGATTTGGGAAGGAAAGGCAGGCTGTGTCCCTGCTGGAGCAGTTTCAGAGATGTGGCACAGAGCTGCACACCCTGCACTCAAAAGAGCCCAGAGGAACAAAATATGAGGATTTTTTCTGAGTTAGCTGATGGTGAGGAAAATAAAGTGTTGCTCTTTGGAGTGAGATGCAGGGCACTTTTCCAGCAGAAGGATTTTGAGCCTGAACCTCAGCCCAAGGATCTGTCATGAGTAATGGTTGGGTGTCACACTGGCTACCAGCAACCAGAAGCACTGAGACCCCTGGCCTGGCAGGAGCACATTCAGATCAGACTCTGCTCCTTGCAGCAGAGACTAAAGTAGATAATGCAACATAGAGATTTCCACTGTCATACTTATCTGATAACACACCAAAAATAGGTCTCCCTGTCAGGATATCTTTTTGTCCTCAGAAAAAATAAAAAGCAGACAGTACTACTCCAGCTTCTCTAGACAGTATGGAAAAACAAATTTTAAAACCTTCACATTTGACTTGTGAGATTTAAAATGACCAGCAAGTGGAGAATTTCTAAGTAAGGACATCTGAGTAAAATGAGCACAGTCCCAACTGCCTGATCCTTCGTCTCTCAGTCAAGTCCTTCCTTCAGGAGTCATTTTCTCAGAAAGCTCCCTCCTGTCCATCTCTCAGCACCCACCTACAGAACTGTTCAACTGGCCACCTCACAGGAGAGGCACAAACAGACCTTTCACAGAGGGACACTGAGCTCACATGAGGATACCTTTTACGGGAGTCTTTGGTAATGCAAACCTCACACAAACACTCAACACTTCATTGCAGCCTCATCACATTTCTTCCTTATTTGTAATAGGCTTCAGCAAAACTCATTGTCCATCAAATCCATGTGTCCAAGATCATGTAGTAGGAATCCTGGAGTGTGTGTGTGTGTGAAAGCAATTGCATTTTGCTGCTGGATGTCTTAGCTAAAATGCAAATTAGCTGTCACTCTTCAGTAAATTATGTGGTACTAGGCTTTACTCTGCTTCCCTCTTTTCCCTTGTGTTACAAATAAACATGAGGGAAGGATGGACTCTCCTACACATCCAGAGATGCTGATAGCTCCGTCAGCAGTGCAAGATTTGGCTGGGCCTTTCTGTTTATAATAGCTTACAAATCTTGCAGCTTAAAAACTACAAACCACATGAACATGCAGCTTAATCACTCAGCTCCACATGACTGAGGGAACCCACCAAACCTAAGCACAGCAGAGGAACCCAACAGGAAATGGATGTCAGGTGGGATACGAAAACAGGACTGACAGTCTGGGAGAAGCTGACCCCTCTACAGCTAGAAATCTATTCAAAACTGCCTCAGGTAGGAGCCATAGCCCATTTCCTTAGAAGTCTTTGCTAGAGAGATGTCAACTGTCATCTTTCTTTGTTATCATGTGCTGGTTTTAGCACCCTCAAGTCCAGGGGCACTTGAATCTCAAATACTATGTTCTTCTCTGATGGGTTGCCACTGCTACAAAGACTGCTTGCGTCTTGCCCTGTGACCTGCTGATGAGTGGAAATAATGTTTTACTACCAGCAATTACAGCAAGAGAAAACGAATTACTCGTCACAAGTTTGAGCTACAATAAAGCAGTTGATGCTGGGTCTCTCGAGACAATTAATACAGCTCAGCTTGGAGAACAACATGACTGTGAAAGCTCAAAGCCAGCTGGAAGACTGCAAACAGACTAGCAAAATGGCAAAGTCAGCACTTACTACCTTTTCCTGGCTAGTTGCGCATCTCATGCCAAAGAGAGGTGACAACCTGCGGTCACTTTACGGGCTTTAATCACAAACAGTGCTCTCAGCAAGAGAACCCAACATCCCACAGCTTCCCTGCTGCAGTCCCATAAAGCACCAACCCAACACGGACAGCCTGCCAGCACCCCGGCTGCACTAAGTGGGTGTATCAAAAATCAGCTCAACACTGTTTCTGTGCACAACAGGACATTTGTTCCTAGGTTCAGTCACCTCTATAGCTTGATCCAGCCTTTGAAAAACATGTGAATGTGGTATTATCGCTTGGGCTTGAGCATGACCTCAGGCATGAGAGAATCTGACTGCTGGAAGGAAGACCTGGAGCCAGCACCAAAATCAACGAGTGGAAATGGCTGCAACAGGCCAAAACTACACACAGACACTGGAAACAAAAAGCATCAAAATCTCAGGCTGGTTCATGCAATCAGCCAGCAATTGGTGGGCAAAGCACCATTTTCCAAGGCTGCTGCTTCCTCTCTTTGTCCCTCAGTCTATGTGTGACTAAGTGCTTGCTGAGGAGCTCTGCTCCTGGGGTCAAAACCTGAGATATAATGCAAGGCAGAAACATAACACACTGCACAACTGTCTACCAGGCACATCTGGATGCAGTGTAAACCTCACCTCTTTGTCATTTATTGCTCCCTCTGGGAAGTTCAGATCTGTGCAACAACAACAAAAACCAAAACAAATTGTGATTAGTGATGTGGAAGTGTTGCTGCAGGTTGAGACCCTGCAAAATATGGACTGGTTTAGATAATGCAGGTGAAATGCCCAACTCTCTCCAACAAAAAGCCCCTTCAAGCATGTTTTCCTTCCTCCAGGGGAAGGAAAAGAGACGCAATGAACTGTGAGACTTTTCTCAATGGAGATTACCCCACCTGCTCCCTCCTGGATAAAACCCTGGAAGTTACTGTCTTCTACGGTTTCAATGGACTTTCCATTCTCCTCTCTCCCATCCTTGTCACCTATGATGTCAACTGTGACAGCTTCTCCAGGTCTCAGCTTAGCAAATATTCCATATTCCCAACAATACATCTTCTAAATTTCCCCACTGTGTCCTTTCCCAGCTGTTTTGCTGGACATGATGTCACTCACATGACACTATCCACTCTCATCCTGCCATAAGCATCCCAAAAGTTTATCCTGCTGTCCTGCCATCACAGCAGGTTTTCACAAGAAGCTGACACAAGGCTCTCCTCTCCTCACGTGGCCCATATCTAGCAGATTATGTATAAGCACAGATGGCTCTGCACCAGCTGCTAATTAGGGATTGTTCCTTTTCATCTGGTCACTGGGGCTTGTCATGGGCTAGGGCTGCCTGACTCCTTCCTCTTTGATTTCAGAGGGTTTTGTAAGAAGTTACCAGGCAGAACTGACAGTGGATGAGGTTTTCATGAATGCCTCAATTTACATGGCCTGCAGGGTGATCTGTAGCTGTGCAAACACACCCATCTCTCTTCAAGGATCCTGTCCTATTTACACCAGGCAGCAGGGCTAAGCAGAATACACAGAAATGTGACTAAGTCTCCAATCCCCAGGACAAGGATGGAAGTGGATTTAGAGTAGGGATGGCTATGATTCTCCTACCAGCTTACTGGCTCTGTCAAGTCCCTGAGTACAGCAGGTGAATAAGCTCAGCATGTGACACCAGCCAGTGCATAATGAGCCATTTTTATCACCCCCTTCTCAGAGGTACATAATATCCAGGCACCACTCTGCCTGCTGGGGATGATGCACAGGAAAAGTTCAGCACAGAGCAGCTTATGCCTCCATATAGGCACTTTCTCCATCACTGCCTGCCTGTGGCTGTAGAGCATGGGCCAGAATGGTGCTCACAGATCCCTTCTGGGTGCCTTTGAACAGCCTTTCCAAGCCACTACAACTTCTGTCTCACTGCTCTGCTTCCCTCCCTCCCCCACTTGGCCTCTGTGGTTGAGGTAGCCTTGGCCACAGAGATGGGGCAAACAGTGGGCAGCAGGAAAATATACAGGACACCATCTAGACGAACAGAAAGACAAGAGTGAACATTGCACTAGAAAAGCTGTTTTGGAAGTGTGGGGAGGGCAAAGAGAGTGCCCCAAAACCCATCGGTGTCACAGTGATGGAGCAGTGCCTCCCATAGCAACAGAGATGGGAGAAGGAGATGATTTCAAAGGAACGTCAAGCTCCAGCTCCACGGGAGGACCAGCTACAGGATGAGCAGTCTCCTCATGCACGTTAACCCCGTAGCAAAGAACAGGCTTCACAAACTCCTCAGCACATCTGGTCACACTCTGTAATCTAGCGTGGCTCATCCCACTGCCTCCGTTCCCCTTGGGAACATGGTCTGCCGGCAGTTCATGGGAGGGCTGAGCTGATGGTGTGATTCTTTCCTACGTTACCTTTTAAGAGGGAAAATAACCCTCAACTAGGACATCCAACACCTAATAAAAATTACCCTAAAGAGACTTCTGACAATATTCTTTAGACCTTACATTTTAGTTACAAGTTTATTTATTTCTGGTGGCAGGGGCAATTCCTGTGCAAGTGCGGCATTTTCCAATCTGGAAACATCTCTGTGGGCAGAGGAATGAACTGTCTGGTTACAATATCTCACACACATACTCCTTAGATGGCCATGACCAAACCCCTGCCGACTTGGAATAAATGAGACAAGCAAACAGACCTTCAACTCTGCTGTGGAGTAGCATCTCAGCAGGCGAGTGCTCCTTCACCCTTCCCGTGAGCATCCTGGCATCATCAGCATCCCTGGCGTGCAGAAATTCTTCCTCATCAAGAACATGACCTCATTGCTTCAGCGGCTGCACAAATGCAGCAAGGAGATGGCCTCTGCCCCCAGAGAGTCTATAATCATGTGTAAAATGCTGGACAGGGAACACAGTTTGATTGAAAGAGAGTGTGAAGGAATAATAAGATAATACTGTAATATGTCCTTGGCCTGACTCCCTTTCCTCAGTGTGTTACTTGCTCAACCCTGATGATGTGGTGTCTCATTTACAATTCTGGAAATGCAGGCCATACATATCCTTGTAACTAAAAGATCAAGGACCATATTTTGGAGTCTGCCTGGCACAAGTCAGTCCAGCTTGTCTTATAACTAAATTCCCTTCCCTCCTCCATGCTGTGGTAGTCACCTCCAGAATCCTTACTGGGAATGAGACATGCTATTCCCCAGGCCAAGCTTCAGAAACAGAGGTATGAGCTGGCCATGTTTATCATGCCTAGTGTCTAAGACTAAGGAAGTAGAAGCTAACACTTGCCTATGACTGTGGGGAAACTCAGTGTCAGAGACTAGGCTTTCCTATCCAGGGACCACGCCAGGAGATAAAAAGAAGTGGTTTTTTCCAGGTTAGGATTAGTCCTTATTGTATACCTGTTACATTTTTTAGCACATCGTTCAGAATTAGTTGTCACCTAAGGCTCAGCTTTGTGAGAGTGTGCAGGCACATACATAATAATGTCCTGTGCTCTGTGCACTTGTGAGTCTTGACGAGGTGTGAGGCGCATTGGCTGCACATGCAAACAGCCTCCTCACGCACAGGGGAAGCCTTTCCAACAAACATAAATGTTCTTTTTCAACCAGTGCGTGGCTGGTGCTGCATACAGTGCCCTGGCAAAAATGACCAGTAGAAAATCACTGCAGTGTTCAGCAGAGGGCTTCTGGCACTGTGTGCTTGAGGCGGATCAAGCTGGCTCCCGCTGAGCTGCAGATGTTCAGCCACAGCTTCTGATCCTACACTCACTACCAAGCTTGAGAGAAGTTGATACCAAATCTTCACCAGTGGTGTCTTTGACCACTTTGGAGTTACAGCTTGAAGTTAATGCACTGGAGGCCTTTATCTTCAGTGCCATGGCTTGTAGCCTGAGGAACTTGGATCTGGGAGGCCTGGATAGCCCAGGGTTCCTGTGAGTCACTTCTCCTCTGAATTAGGAGGTAGCAATTATAATTAGCAACTTCCAGTTACATGATCACATTGCCCAGACATGTCTTTACTGTGTGTGGCTGCAATGGCAGAAATGTCACGTTTGTTTGCTTGCTTCTGTCCTTCCCCTCTGCTGCCGTGGGGTAACTGCAGTGAGAGAAGGGAAGGGGGTTTATTTTTTTTGGGTGATATAAAGTGAGTGGGGAACAATGAGACCAGAACTGCAGATTTGACCTTGAGTGCTGGGAGAAAACATAACACACAGTCTGTATAAAGTTTCCTCTTGAAGAAAAATAATAATAATAATAAAAATCTTTTTGTTCCTCCACCAGAGAAGACTGTAAAAATTTGCTCCTGCAAAGCTGAAGTGGATTTCACAGCCAGAGCGAGGTCATTCAGAAACTGTTGCCAGGTCAAGTTTTCACTTTGAACATTTTCACAGTTAAAGGAGGATCCAGAACGTGTGAGAAAACACAGCCCCAGATTTTCAACTTTAAACTGCTTGTTGCTTTAACTATAAGATGCAAAGAAGAGAGGAGGACTGGGGACACTGGAGTGGCAGGGCTTGGATGATTTGTTTATCTAGAAAATTTGTGCATCTGATCTTTTGAGTGAAGTTCTCATTGGCTTTTTTTTTTTTCCTTTACTCAATTTTCCAGCTGTGTAGCACAAAGCACGGGCAGGTCAACAGCTTTGCTGAAGATCACAGAGTGAGTCAGTGGCTCTGGAGAGATCAGAGCCAGGACCCCACTGTGTGCCAGCTCTTTGTGCTTCCCTCTGCTTTTAAAATTCATTTCATCTCCAGGTGCTAAAACAAGGTGAAACAGGACAAATTCCAGACTCTGACTTTGGCAGAAGCCTATGAAGGACACAGTGAAAATGCCACCACAATGCTGTGACACCAGACACCACAGACTGAATGGTGCACAGTTATATTTATGCTTAAGGGTATGGGCATTTCCATGTCCCCATGACTTTACAGTAGCTTTTCAACCCACTGGCCCATTTCAACTCAATCTGACAGCACTGCAGGGTGCTCCAAGATGCAACATTTCTACAGTTTTCCTGAAAACTGGCAACCAGATAAAGAAGAGAGCTGGATATTAACTACCCTCTACAGGAAAGAGTGACTCATTCACAGCATTGGCCACCAGCAAACCATGCCAGAAAGAGCAGGGAGGGTGCAGGGGGCACAGACCAGAGGTTTGTTGCATTTGGAAGTTAAAGAGGGCTGGGGCTCAAGCATGGCATGCAAATGTGCTATGGAACTGTGAGCACACTCCCCAGCACAGCTGTCACAGCATCTCCTAAGCCTTTGGATAGGGACCTCAGGCAAGAGACAGGCCCAGGTACAAGATGGGCTACATCCTCCTCTTCTGGGGTGGGGACACACATTCTGCAGTTCCATAAATGTGATCTGTGACTTGGATCCTCCAGAGTGACATTGAGTGTTCCTTCTTTTTCCTGACTGGACAATTAACCTATTAAAAGCAATCTCTGCCTTTTCCTCCAAATTACTATTTCTTTGTGCTCCAGTTGAACCTTTTAATTTCTGAAATGGATAGGGAAAAAATTATTTAGAGAGCTGTTTTGAGGTATTTGGGGGGGAAAAAAAAAGCCAAGCTTGACTATTTTGCCAGCAGTGGATCTCAATTTGTTATTGTAGGGTCACTCGAAAGTAATGGCTGGCAAGGGTGAAAGTAATTTGCAAGCCCAGAGCTACGCTGATTAATTGTGGCCAAGCTGCGCAGCAATAGTAGGGTCTTTTATTGGGAGGTCACCAAAGGGTACAGGGCTGAACAGAATGGATCATTACTGGAGGGCTGCTGGTTAATAGGAACTATAGAGCTGTTTATGAACAGGGGGCTCGGCTGGTCTGAACAGGATATTCATGAAGACTGTGCTACAAAATGGTTCGTTGTTGTGGTCATGCGCTCTGGGCTGCTCATATTCGTGGGTGCACTTGTGTGGGCATGTTCGGTTTATTTAGAAAATAAGGGCATTGAAGCACTTGTTTTCTGAGGAGAGAAAAAAAAGTACAGAGTAAGAATTGCTCCAACTGTGCAAATATTGAAGAGAAAGAAAGGAGAATGTCTCATTGTCCTTTTTACAAGTCTTTAAATGACAAAGCAAAGATGTGAAATGCTGGGCAGAGCTGTACTTGCCATCGCCTGGGGTCCCCAGCACAGCAGAAGGCTGCTAAACCAATAATCTTGCTTTCCTGACCTTGCAGCCTTCTAACAAATCTTTTCTACTTTAGAAGAATTGGTTTCAGAGAACTAGGCTGGGTCATTTGGTACTCTGGTAATGTTCCATTTAACAGATGCAAGGCCAAATCCCGCTCATGCCTTTACTGGCAGAGTCCCATCACTTTTGATGAGACTGCTCTGGCTGAGAGCAGACCATGACACCTTTCCCATTAATTTCACTCCCCCTTCCTACTGTGTTTGATTTTACAGTGCCCTGGAAACTGAGAAACCTGTATGTCCTGAGACATTTGATGTACAGGAAATGTAGTCTCTTAACTAATCTTTTCCCTCAACAGAGAGGTTTTTTTGGGTGGTTTGTTTTGTTGAGTTTTTTTGTAGGTCTTGCCTTTCAGTGCTTATGGAAACTGATTAGGGCAAAGAGGAAAAAGACTAGTGATTGTAATGCAGCAGTCACACACCATGCTTGATTAAAACTGTAGCCAGGCAGCTCCAGGAACAGAATTCCCAAGTCCAAACTTTATTTAAGGAGACTCTCCAGCAACCTCTTCAGCCAGAAGTGGCTCTTCTGGCTCATCCACCAGCTGGAACAGACTCAGGTATGACTGAGCCTAAGACATCCTGGGCAGGCTGCAGCTGTACCAGGGTGACTGCAGCCTGGGCCCTGGAAGCTGAGCAGCCATCAGCCAAAGCTGATGGAAAAGCTGTGGACTCCAAGGCACAAATGCCAGGCTGTTTTAGAAGAACACTGCGAATACTGAAGCAGTCACCACTTGGTCAAGTGACCCTGGAAAGGACAGGATTTCTCAACATCCACATCGCTCAGATCTGGGAACATCTCAGATCTTCCACACCTAACTTTAACCATTAAATAGCTCCACAACTACTTTCAACTGGACAGCCAACTTTTAAACATATAAGGACAGATAGGATGGAATCTGCAAGGATAGGCTATTACATGCATTTGGAAGAGCTGTTTTCATTTCTTCACATGGAGGTGGTAAGGCACTGGAACAGGTTGCCCAGAAAAGTGGTGGCTACCTCACCTCTGGAAGTGTTCAAGGCCAGGATGGGGTTTGAACAACCTGGTCTAGTGGAACATATCCCTGCCCATGGCAGGAGGTTGGAATGAGATAACCTTTAATGCCTCTTTCAACCCCAACAGTTTTTCTGTGCTATGACTCTATGAGCGTCAGTAAAGTTGAGGATGAGGTGAACAATTCTAATTGTGATCTCCTCCAAAACCTTCCACCATTAGACTTGAAATATGTTTGGATTTTGGAAGGTTTCAACAGAGAGTGTGACATACAAGATCTGAAAACTCTGGCCATGCTTTGGAAAGATGAGATTTTAAGAGGCAGACAAGAAGGACATCAAGGAAGAGATGGGAAATCAGGCAATGTGCTATTCACAGACTTGGAGACCTCAGAAAAGTATCAAGGATCTGGCAATAAGTAGTGACTTCAGGCAGAGCTAGAGCACAAAGAACAGCTACAGGAGCCAGTCACCTGGGAAAGCTGCTACAGTAAAGTTTATGTTGGATCAGACTGTCCTCAGGGATTTCTGCAGGAAGATTGAAGAGGCTGCTGAAAACTCCGGAAAAAGAGTGCAAATGGGCCATAAAAATGAAGGCACGTGGGAGGAATTATTTTTTTCCTTTGGCCGAAACTTACGCAGAGACTTTTGTTCACAGATGAAGTTCTTGTCCTGAGGAACAATCCATCACTCTGGTATATGAATGCTGGCAGAGATGGCATCATTGCTAGAATGCTTGTTAATTGTGGTCCTTCCAAATGTGACCAAGAAAGGGTTCTTCAACTTCCTTATGTGACAGGAGAGGGAGATCCCTGCTCCTCTTCCTAACTGCTGTAAATTGCCTGCTCTTCATGGCACTGCCCACTGAGTGTACCCTGTCAAGCTGGTCTACATTTGACTTGAGCCCTCAACCACCTGTTGCCCATTTTGCACTCACTTGTTCAACCTCACGTTCCCATCTGAAATGTAAAAATTAACTGCTCTAGAGGAAGCCAAATATTTTAAGGCATAATTTATACCAGACTTGTTTCAGACAGAGGGATGGTGACCAAAGGTCCATGGATCCCAGTGGAATGTGCAGCTCACAGCTACGGAGCAGCTCTCCTGGAATTTTCTTTTGTAGGAGGGCTGTGCTTTCTTGCCCTGTTGCCATTACTGTCCTCTTGCCAAACAGCACAGAGCTGGCTGGCATTTTCCTGGGACCATTGCGAGAAGTGCCCTCAAAGACGCGATGTCATGTGTGCCGGAGCATGCCTTCCGTCTGAGTGAGTTCCTGTCAGCCTGATATGCAGGGGGATTCTGAATTAATTCCTGACACCGACACATGCATCCCAACACAAAAATGTCACCCACTGGCACAAGTGTGTTGAGTCACTGCATTCCCCCAGGCTGCAAAAGCACAAGACTCACATGCTCATCTGCTGTTTCCCAGCAAAGATCCATGAGGGTGCTGGCTCCTTCTGTGAGACCCATGTGCTTCACTCAACCTCCCAGTGACTCTTCCGAGGAGTTAGGACCAATTCAAGGCATTAGTGGCTCTGACTCTCCCTCTCCCTCTCTCTTAGCCTACCACAGCACAGCTGTGAAAGGAAAATAGGAAGACTGCAGAGAAAGCCACATGCCCCAGGTTGTGAAACTTGGTTCACAGGAGGCTGCGGAGATTCCCTCCTCAAGAAAAGAAAAAGGGAGGAGTGCAGGGGGAAAAGAATAGAAATGATGGCTTGGACCAAGTTCAGGCTTTTGATGTGTGCTCTGAGTCTGGGAGTCCAAGAGACACTTGTATGTTGAAGGCCTCACTATTTCTGTGCTGGGCACAGACTCTGCTTTCCCTCAACTCCTTCCTGGATTGTTGCATCTGCTCCAATTTCAACTGCCTTTTTTAGGCATGTGCTCTAATACTACTTTTTATGCATCTAGTTTAATACCACTTGTTATTTCCTTTAATATTGAGTGAAACAATCCTTAGGGCCAGTCTCAACCCTATGGACCAGTGTGTCCCATGGCTGTACATCAGATGGTGGCAAGGATTCTTGCTGGGGTATGCACGAGCAATGCCAGGCAGCAAGCAGGGCAGAAAAGGGAGTCAGGATGCTGTCTAGGTAAAGCAAGGGGAAAGGATGTGTTGTTCAAAGGGTGAAAATGCCTCCCCTCACCAAGGAGGTAAGGTGGCAGACTGGCAGTGAGGCTCTTCAGCTCTTGCTCTGTGTACTTTTGCAATTACTGCACAAGTGAGAGAACAAGGGGACCACCGCTGCAAGCCATCTGTCAGGAGTGCCAGGGAGATCTGTCCCTGGCTCACAAACACCACCTGTGTGTCTGAGCTGTGATGGCCATGCCTGTCTGTCTTAAGGGAGCCAGCAACTGGAAACAGAGGAGGAAGAGGGAAAAGGGAAGGTAAAAAAGCTGTTGGTCCCGGATGGGCAGACAGACAGAAAATTATTGCCTTTAGAATCCTGTGGGACAGGTAAATTGCAGGGGAAGCTATAATATGCCATAAAATTAATATCTCTAGTTGAGGCTGTGATTTGACACAGGCAGGAGAGTTATGAATTTTAGTTCAAGAGTCAGTATTATTTTAGTTGACCCTTGAGGATCAGGATTCACAGGCAGGAGGCTAAGTGGATGTTGTATAAAAATGTTTCCCTGCTAGTAAGAGGGTGTTTCTGTTCACCACTGTGTAATACACAGTTTTAGGAAGGGCATTTGGTAGAAGACATAAAACGTATCACATTACAGGTGAGAATATGTGGGATCCAAAGTTTTGATGTGTCTGAAATAAGACAGCTCTGAAAATGGAGATAACTGGGTCAATGACAAAATGTGTTTAATGGCTTTGAGGTTTTGCTTCTGATGAGTATTTGGGTCCTCACCCCTCTGACTTTGGATAGGAGAGGGTGTGCCAAGCAGGAAATGTCAAGCAAAGGCAATGAGAGCAGAGAATAACCTCGTCTGCAGTGCAAGGGAGACACTTGTCAGGGATTTCAGCGCTGCAGGAGACTGGGGAGGACAGTGGCCTCAGAAAGAGGCACCAGAAGAAGGAGTTGTTTGGAGAAAAGCCAAGTGCCTTTTGACATCTCTGTTCTCTTCCCCAATTGCTACACCCCTTTAAATAAATAAATAAATATCCTCTGACACGTGAGGAACAGTCTGACTTGTGAGAGCTACTCCCAATTGCTCTGTTTATCCACTAGATCCACCCGTGCAAGAGCACGCTCCCAGGAGATCAGAAGGAGGCACAGCTCAGTCCAGAGCCACAAGAGAGCACCCCTTAATACTTCTTTGCCTTGAGCAACAGCTTTAAACAATTACCCCCAGTCCACCTCTGCTGTGCTCCAGACCATCAGGATTAACAAAACAAGGCACTCAATTTCAGCCTCACAGGGGTGGCAAATTGGCAAGCCAAGCTGGGACCTGTTTGTGGGAACAAGCTCTGTCATCGAGGGAGTGAAGCCATCCACGCTCCCTGCACATGCATGTTGTCCTCTCCATCACACTGGGGACAAAGGTGTCCCAGCAGCAGCTGCAAGTCACAAAGCATTTGTTGTAGAGGAAAAGCAAAGGCCAAAATACACACACAGGTTGCCCTGCAAGAGCTGATCCTCCTACTTTGTCAGCAGTGTAACCGTCTGGAAAAGTATAATTATTATAAATGTAATTAATAGTGATCTGGGAAGATTATAACTTTCTCTCCCCATTCTTCTTTCTCCCTCCCCCCACCCCTTCCAAACTTTCTGGTTGTGCTTATTTTGGCAACCCTAAAATAGTAATTTGATGCAAACTCTGGCCACAAATCCAATGGAGTTTGATAGGCTTTAAATGAGGGGAGGGGGGATAACCAGGGGTGATGGCTTTAATAACTGTTCTTGGAGAAAGGCCATTGATGTGTTTTCATTACTCGGAAGAAAAAGAAAGCCAGAAAGAAAACAAGTGGTAGGACAGGCATTAGAAAATAACTATGAATAATTATAGAGTGGGGGTAAGGAGAAGTCCAGGGAATTACTTCAGGGATATAATCATGAGCCCACATCCAGGCCAGTTACTGGTGGCTGAGAAGAGGATGTATCCAAGCAGGGTTTGAGGGCCTCTCTGGTTTGGGACCATCTCCATCCAGTCTTGCATGAGCCCGCACACCCATCACAGAACCTGCTGTCCCCAGAGTCTCAGCAGGACCCTGAAATGCTTCATGCATTTCTGACCTTACAGCACTCTGCAGACCTTCAGGGATGAGGCTCCATGCATGTGTCTGGGATGGGAGAGAGACAGGATATTTTCCTTTCCCATCAGGGAAGCTGAGGCTCTAAGCTGCAGCCTGGATTAATTCGGTGAGGAACCTTAATTGTCCTTTGAACAATACAACTGCTCACTGTGGGTATTTAATGAAGGCAGCTGCACACAGGTATCCCACCAGCAGCAAGAAATCAAGGTGTGATAGTCACAGGCAGGAGAGTTCTCCTTATTTAAAAGGACTATAAATGGTAACAGCCAGCACTTGTTATCCACAGATCCCAGAGTAGTTTGGATTTCCCTGGAAACTTCTGCAGCACCTCAGCAAAAGAGGATGGTTTCTGAGAACTCTTCAGAATCAGGCTATAGGGATTATGTTTCCTTAACCCTAGAAAGCCTCCTAACCATCCACACTCACTCCTGTCAGTGGTGCAGCCAGACACCCGTCCATGGGACTCTCCATGACAATTACACCTCCCTGCCCTTTGGACAGGGGTTTTGGTGTGTTCCTGGTGGTAACACTGATTCAGGCAAGAACATTTTCAGGCACATGGCATCACAAAAAGAGATGAAAAGCCTATATCCATCTTGGCTCATGCACAGAGCAGAAGGGAATCCAGAGTGGTTGAAAGATGAAAAAAGAAAAAATGAAATCAGCAGGGCTCCAAGAGGGTATTTTCATGCCAGCTCCTCAGGCACTATGCAAAGGTTCAGGAATGAACGTGCACAGAGCAGGCTTGGAGGGAGGTCACAGTCAGGAGTCATCTCCGTGAGGTAAAGTACTCCTCACTGCTGTTCATGGGGCCAGCAGCAGCTACATGACCACAGAGACAAAGGACAGCCCACCTCCACCCAACACACCCTGTAAGGGACTTCAAGATTCTCACTCAACTCCAAACACATTTTCTACCTTGAATCGTTATCCAAGTACTCAGAACACGTAAAACCTTACACAGGCAGAAAGGAGTATCCTTCTTAGAACAACTCCTTCTTCTAGAAGATGCCCCTCTCCTGCCACAGCAACAATCTATTGTATTTCTGTGTCACCCATCACCATGGCACCCACACGCACAGCAAGGTTTCTAGAGCACCTGAGTCCACGCTAGAGAGACAAGGCAAGCCCCTGTATTTTATTTCACTACAAGGTAAATAATTAGCCAATACCTCCAGAAGACAGCAGGCTAGGGCATCTGTTCAAGTTTCCCAGAGACCATCTGAATTTATGCTCTTTCTTTATTTACACTACTTTTTCTGCTAGTTATTGATGATGTTTCTCATTTGTTTTTATTAGATGCAGGTGTTTTCTGCACTTCAGCTGGGAGCACTTTCTCTTTTCAGCCAATTTCAGATCTACTTTGTGTCTCAGTCACCTTTTGACTGTGATACTGGAGAGGCAGAAAAAGAGAGAAGGAGATACCGAGTTTTGCTGCCTCAGCAGATGTGTGTTAAAGTGTTTTAGTGATTCAGCCAGTGTGTCTGCCTGAGGCCAAAGGAGAGGCATTGTCTGAATCTAAAACAATTAATAACAAAAAAACAATGTGGGCAGCATGAAGCGGGGGAAGGTGGAGGTGGAAAGCGAGTGAATCACATGGATATTTCCAGCTTGCAGAGCACCTTGACAAGATCTCCAGCCACTTACAAAGACAGCCCTTTAAGTTCATCCTGTCCCCTCTGAGACACAGAAGCCTCAGCAGCCCTGTTGCACAGATAAGGGAAATTGAAGCTTCTTTTGCAACTCATGCCCAGTCATCAAGCACTCTCCCCAGAGCCAGACTGCACTTTTCCAATGCCCCAGGGAAGCAGGTACATTTGTGGTGCTGTGGCCATGGCATGCATGGCCAGTGGGGCAGGGGACTCACAACCCTACCTGTTGCTGGGCCATGCACAGTGCTGCGAGGGGCACTGTACTGCTCGCCCGACACTCAGGTCCTTGAGAGCCACCAGCAACACAATGACCTCTGCTCCGGCCAGGAAGGTGCAAAGGGGAACCTCTGTTGTCTGCTCATGATGAAACATCTGTCTTTTCCCTGTTAGCAGAAGAAATTAATTTTGTCTGTGCTCAGGCAAGAGGAATTTGTCCCCTGAGCTATTTCTGCCTCTATCATTTAAACATCCAGTATAGCCTTTATGCTTCAGTCCTCGTGAGTGTCTCTGAGGAAGGACCTCCCGATGCCCAGGATCTGATGTCCCTCGCTTACTGAATCCCCCCACTTTGCACCCCAAGCTGACCCGTGTGGGCCATTGGGAGGTGGAGGCACCCCAGTCACCCGTCACCACTGGAAATCTTGGCAGCTGAGCCCTGGTAATGTGAAACACAGCCAACACGGCCCCGCAGAACACCCAGGCGCTGATCTGGTGGGGGGAGACTCCATTTCTACATGCGGTTTAAAATTGATACCCCCATGAGGCATGTTAGAAAGCAAAACATTGATGCTGTCTTCACTGGAAGCATCGGTTGCTTTGTTTTTTTAATGACACAGAAAGCTGCTTGCAAAGAGATAATTTCATTCAGCCTAGCCCTTGCTGGATGTGGAAGGAAGTCCTTAGAGGTGACTCTCCAACGTATCCAGTATGCCACCTAGCCCTCGCTAGCTCTACTACATCCACTGCTGCGGGATGGGCTGCGGGATCCTGCTGGAAAGGGGCTCCCAGCACAAAGCTGTGAACACTTGTTGGGGTTATCATCGCAAGCAGGAAGGCACTGTCCAAGGGAAGAACAAATATCTTGGGAAGAAATCACATTTTACTTTTGACACTCAGCGCAGTCTCCATGCAAAGTGAAATACTGTGTCAATATCTGCACCTCCTGCTGGTGTTCATCCCTCCTTTCCACACTTCTGTCTCAGACTTGTCCCATCAGTTCTACTTCTGTTGCTTGTCGTTTTTGCCTCCAAGCTTTGTAGAAGTACTGTTTTTTTCTTTTTTTCAGAACGATGCTTCAGGCACCTGATTTCACAACTATTCAGTGCTTTTTAATGCTTGCTCATGAAAAAAAATTATACATTCTCCTGTATAAGCATTATTTTGCTAATGAGTTTCAGATCTACAAAAATCGGACAGTGGTTTTGGAGGGAGAAGAAAAAAGTATCTTACTTTTGTATCTGCCATTCAGCTCCTAATCCTTCTAGATTGCCTGAACTTTTGTTTTATATTCTAAGTGCTTCCAAAACTCACAGATTAGCCCAAACTGATTAAAGTATGTGTTCCATCCTCTTTATCATACCCAGGAAAGTCAGTGCTTTTGCATATTACTGAGATTATCATAATGAAGTGTAACATATCTGATATGTTAAGAACACTAACTGCTTTCCAAATAATCATTTCTCTTTTTGCAGCAGAGCTATATGTAACACACAGAGCCTATAGCAATGAAATACACTAGAAGACACTAACAGAAATGTTGGTTTCCTCTGAACGCTCTCTGTTCACTCCCTCGATATAAGAGAGCATGTCTTATAAACATAAAACATGATTGTGATCTCCCCTGGAAGAGCACAAGCCAGGAGAAATGTGATCTTTGTTAGCTGCAGGCTCTCCTACAGCTCGTGGCCAGCCATACACTGCACACTGTCCTGTGGCTGCCTTATGTTGCCAGGGTAGTGGGCGTTTTTTGGTGTCAGCAGAAGATGCCATAAAGACTGACCTGGAGAAGAGCATGGAGAGAGCACAGACCAGGGGTCATCTGCAACTCCATCCCAACTGCTGGCCTCAGTGGTTCAGTACAGGCGGCAGCCCTAAGAACCCCATAGCTGAGACTACTTTCATAAAATGGGGGAAAACCTGCCAAGAGGGTACCTCTCAAGGCTAAAATATTGTCCTTTTCTGGCTGAGGATACAACTCAGTTTCCAGGCAAGCTTTTGTGGATGAGTGTCCTCGCAGCACAGGAGTGAAATGAGGGTGGCTGCAAGACAACTTCACGTGACCTGGGTTTTGGCCCAAGAGAAATTTCCCGGACAGCCCTAAGTTAGAGCAGCTTCCCCTGGGATCCCTCGCAGGATCTCTGCCCCGTGGCAATCCAGCCGTGCCCAAGCCTCCCATGCCAGGGCTTGCAGCTGGGCTTGATGGAGGCAGTTCTCTACATGCCTCACCATTTTGTGTCTCGCAGGTAGGAGTGGGAGTGAAACCTCTCCTCCACCCCTCAGACACTCTCACTGTCTCTGCACCAGCTATTAATATGGGGCACTCTGTTTCTTACAGGGCAGATGAGAGAACGAGGAAAGCCATTTTTCTCCTGCCCCAAGCCCTCTCACAAAGTGTTTCCAGATCTCCAGGTGAACAGTGCTCACTCTCTGCCTGGTGGTATTTTCCGCAAAGCACCCATTCAGACCAGTGGCAGATTCTCATAAAAAACAGTGGCAGGATGCAATTAATATGCTGTAAAAGCCCTAAGTGTCAACTGGAGAAACCATTTTAAAGCACTTCAAGATAAAACCCCTGGGGAGTGCTTTTCTTACCTTAAAGGTGCCTTTTTTTTTTCCTTTTTTTTTTTTTTTTCATTTAACTGTGATCTAAGCAGAGATTCAGATAGTAATAAATAAAACCTCTGGGAAAAAACTCTTGGTAGAAAGAAAAGCAAAAAACACCCAAACAAGCTTAGAAATGTTGTTTTCTTTTTTCGAAGGGCAAGAGGTAAGAACAGGAGGAATTTGATCTTTACTACTGAGTCCACATGGGGTAGAAAGGCAGTAAAACAAGGAACACCTGAGAGGTGCAAAGAAAGCCTTAAGCTGGAAATTTTGGAGAAGAAGGAGTTAATGCTTTTAAGCAACCATCCGTCCTCTTACCATAGATAAGGGTGCATTCTAGTGGCAAAATCCATGCAATGCAGCTGCACAGATGACTGATCTAAAAAGAAACCTGGGGAATATGAAGCTTTGGAGGAGTGTGTGCCTGTGTGGAAGGGGGGTTGACTTGAATCGCACATAAACCTCAGCCAGAATTAGCTGATCCCTTTGAATTTCCCACTGCCCCGGTAGATGCCCCCGTGCTTGAGCTTCTGAGCAGACTCCCACCCCTGGTTCTGCTCAGCGCCCTGCTCCAGGTGTAACCCCTGAGCACAGCTGCGGGGGCTGCACACCCCGCTTTTGGAGATTCCCTCCCCTGCGCTTGCAGCTTCCTCGCTCCTAGAGATGAATGAGAACTGAGGGAGGCAAGTGAGAAGGACCAGGGCCGGGAGAACTGTAACCCTGAGGAATGCAGCGGTGGAACAAAAGACAACAAACCCCAAGCTGCCCAGGACAGGGGATGAGCACTGCAAAGCGCCTTTTTTTTTTTTCCCCTTTCTTCTCCCTCCCCATTTTGTGAGGGCAAGAGGCAGAAGAATGAGCTAAAACGTGCAAATTGGACTTCACATGGCAAAATTCCCCTTCTTTTCTGGCATGCCCTAAGCAACAGCGAACTTTTCCAAAGAGGAATCTAACACAGTGCTTACAAGCAGCCCAACCCTCCCTCTGCTCACTGTCCGGCCGTGTTAACCCTTGCTGTTTGGAGGTGTCAGGGGCGCACCCCGACACAGGGCAAAGCCTCACTGCGGTTTTAAACCTCGCCCAGGGGCAGAGGGAACGGGAGAGGAGGGCTGGGCACCCTGCACACACAAAGGCTCCTTCCTGGGCCCGGGCGGGCGACAGTAGCTGGCTGGCAGGCACCCAGCCATCTCCTCGGGCGCTCACCTTTGGAGCGCACGGGCGCTGCGCGGGTCCCAGCGCGCCGCTGCCCGGCACCGCCCGGGGTCCGCACCCCGCCAGCACCGGGCACAGCCACAGCACCTAACATCGGCCCTGCTAACTCCATCTCCCACCTCCTCCCCAAGCTCAGAGCCCTGACCTCTCCCATCCAGACTCCAGGCTGCCCTGCAACCCAACGGCAACCACTTTGCTTTTTCTTTTTTTTTTTTTTTTTTTTCTTAAACCGTGAAGATCTGAACTTTCCCCCCACCCCACCCCACCCCCCCCTTCCAGTCCTCGGCTTCCCCTTCCCCCTCCTCCTCCTCCTCCTCCCCTTGTCTCTCCTCATAATATTATCCTTGATCACTGCCCGGGGTTTGAAGCCCAGAAGTCAGGAGCTGCGCACCCCACCCCCACGGCCCGAGCGCGCACTGATAGGGCCCTCGCTGCTGGCACCTAGTCAAGCTGAGGTGTCATTGGGATCTCAAATTGCAGCGAGGGGCTGGCAGGCAGCCAGAGGCAGTCTATTTAAAAGACAGCCTGTTCTGCAGTATTCAGTCTCTTTAGAAACTTCTCCAGGGGAAAAGTGTTGGGAGATCTACAAAGTGGATTTTTTTTCCTCTTTTTTTTTTTTCCTTTCCCCCTGATTTTTTACCGCTCCTCTGCCGACTTTGCAACAAAACATTCGAACTTTGCAGAAAACTTTTTTTTTGTTTTTACTCTTTTGGTCTTTTTTTTTCTTTGCAAATCTTGGAAGAGGGAAGCGGGAGAGTTGAACAGAGCCGATCGAAACACAACTTTGCTTCATACCAAGCTTCCCAGCAGCTCGCTGCGTCGGGAGAGACTTTTCCTCCTGCAGAAGAAGAGGGAGGGGAGGGGAGCTTTGCATCCCCTCTTCCTTCTCCTGCGTTTTCTTTTTTTTTTTTTTTTTCTTCTCCTCTTGACTGCTTTGATGCATTATTAGCAGGACACTGGTTTTCAAGGAACTTTGCTCCCTTCCCAACCTGCCTCCTCCCAGCCCTTTGGGAAGAGTGTGTGTGTGCGCGTGAGTGAGCGAGTGTGTGAAATCGCCGTCCCACCTCCCCAAACACCCCTGCTCCCCCACGCCTCCCCCTGCAACCTGTAGGCTCTGCAACCCCTGCAGGCTTCGCTCCCTTTCCCCCCTCCTTCCCTCCCTCTTTTTTGCGCTCCCGCGGATCGCGGTGCGAATTCCCTCTTTCGAGGCGAGAAAAAGCTGAAAGGAGAAACGGGGAGGGGGGGAAAAAGGACAAAAAAAGAGGAAATCTAGACGTCCCCCCTCTCCCAACGCCAAAAGGAAAGCAGGAGGGTCTCGCACCCCGAAATAACCCCCAGAGTGGGGCGCCTGCAAGCAGGGGCTGCTCTTTCTTTTTTGAATTTTATTTTTTAAAATTCTTTAATTTTTTTCTTTAATTTTTTTCCTTTTATTCTTTTTTTTTTTTTTTTGGCCCCCCGAAGGGGCAAACGGAAAGCCAGCGCCGCCCGCTCCCGGCAGCCCCCCGCGCCCCGTCCCGCAGCATCCCCGCCGCGATGCTGCTGCGGCTCCTGGTGCTGCTGGGCGCCTGCCCGGGGCTGTCGCGGTGCCTGGGCTCCTTCGTGCAGTGCGAGCCCTGCGATGCCAAGGCGCTGTCGCTCTGCCCGCCGTCGCCGCTGGGCTGCGAGCTGGTGAAGGAGCCGGGCTGCGGCTGCTGCCTCACCTGCGCCCTGCCCGCCGGGCAGCCCTGCGGCGTCTACACCGAGCGCTGCGCCCGCGGGCTGCGCTGCCTGCCGCGCCAGGGCGAGGAGAAGCCGCTGCACGCCCTGCTCCACGGCACCGCCGTCTGCCTCAGCGAGAAGAGCTACCGCGAGCAAGCCAAGGCCGGTGAGTGATCCCCGATCCTCCATCCGCGGCTCCCCCGGATGCTCAATCGCCTCGCCGGCTCCTTTTCCATCTTTCCGCCTGCTTTTTCCACCCCACCGCCAGCTCCCGGCTGCTTTTTCCCTCGTTCCGGGTGCTCTTCCATGACCCTCCGCTTGCTTTTCCGTCTTTCCGGCTCCCTTTCCATCTTTCCGCTTGCTTTTCTGCTCCCTCCCACTGGCCGCTCTTCCCTGCCCCCGCCGCTGCCTTCCCATTCCGCCGGCTGCTTTTCCATCTTCCCAGGTGCTGTTCCATGCCCCCACTTACTTTGCCGCCTTCCCGGCTACTTTTCCATCTTTCCGCCCGGTTTTCCATCCCCCCCCCCCCCCCCCCCCTCCCCCGCCGTGTGCTTTTTCGCCTTCCCGGCTCCTCCATTCCCCTGCACCACCACCAGCTGCTTTTCCATCTTTGTGGCTACTTTTCTGCCTTTCTGTCTGACTTTTCTCTTTCTCTCACACAATTACACACCCTGGCTGCTGTTCCATCTTTCTAGCTGTTTCTCCATTCTCTCTCCTCCCCTCCCCCTCCAAGAGCAACTTTTCCAAGCACCCGGTTGCTTTTCCATCTTTTCTGTCTGCTTCTTCACCACCAGCACTTCTCCCGCTGCTCTTTCACCCCCCCTATTGCTTTTCCACTTTTCCAGCTACTTTCCCATCTTTCTAGATGTTCTTCCACCCACACCCACAGTTGCTTTTCCATCTCTGTGGGTACTTTTCCAGCCCCCTAGCTGTTCTTCCATGCCCCCTGCCACTTTCCCCATCCTTCTTTCCATCTGTGCTCTGGTCAAACCTCCTGTTGCATCATCTCACAGCCCCCACCCTGCCTTCCATCATCTCCTCTTGATTGTCCCATCTCCAGTAGAAGGGTTTTCTTTCCCCACTTCCCAGATGCACCCTTTTAGTCACAACTGCATCCCAGTCCTTCCCCAGTCGCATCCTTTACATCTTTCCTGCATCCCTGTCTTCAACCCTCTCCCTGACAACTTTCTATCACCACATCCTCCACCTTGCTCTGGGGCCCGAGCTGATCTCTGCAGATTGAAGTACAGAGGAGAGCAGGGCATCTCCTTTCAACCCATTCCCAAAGTCCTCAGCCACCCCCAGGTTTGTTGCTCTGCCTCACACTTCCTCCTTGGAATCACTACAGCGCGCTCTTTCTGTCTGCCAGCTCTGGACATCTTTGTTGGGCGATGGGCTTTAGCTCAGGGAGATGAAGAGAGCAGGTGCATTAGGGACAGGATATGCGTTTGCACAAAATAATGGTGGTGTGGCTAATAACAGGCAAGAACAGGTTAAAAGCAAGTATGAAGGCGAGCATGGCAGCACCAGTGCAAGGCCAAGCTTCTGAAATGTTTGCACCTTGCACGTGACGAAAGCATGAAAGAAAGCGCTCCTTCATTTTGACACTCATTTGACTCCCATTTTTGGATCCTGTAGCTCATGTGAGGACAGATTCCCTGTGTTCCTCCAAATACATCTGTATTTCTGCCATGGTGTGAAGGGGTGGTAGGGAGGGTGTCTTTATGTCCGGGGGACCACTTGGCAAAAAAAAAAAAAACAACAACCAGAAACTCTCACTTTTTTTTGGTCCATTAAACAGTCATTTCTACTTGTTAGCAAGCGTCTGCTTATACCCATGCAATGGGAATCAGTTTCTCCTTTCTAGCACCTAATAAATTGTGATGCTTTTATTATTTTTCCCCTTTGCTGCTTGCAGGCAGTGGTTGCGTTGCTACGCACCATCCTTCAGAGCAAAACCAAATTCTGTGTGTAATAACTTCCCCCCTCCCTCGAATGACATCAGATGTCCAAACTCCCTTTAATCAACTAGAAACAGCAAAGCTGAGCTTGGTTTTTTGAAGGGCAGCTGTAAGATACGAGGGTTGTGAGCCGACCTGCACAGGGAGCAGAGGGTGAGGCCAGGAGCCACGTTCCTGCTGGGGAGCCCAGGAAGCTGGGCAGTAACCACTGTCAGCAGAGATAGGCCAAGTATCCCGGAGTGCGTCATCCTGGTGTTTATTTACTCTGCACGTGTGTGTGCGTGGCCAGGGGCAGGCAGTGTGGTCGGGAAGGCAAAGCCATGCAGCTGAATCCCAGCAGGAGAGTGGGGCCCATCCCTGCGCCTGTGTTGAGAGGTGCCCATACAGGCACCTGAAAAAGCTTTGGCACTTGGCTCCCAGCATGAATATCCTTCCGTTTCACCTGCCTCGCACATCCCAAGGAAACTGGTCCTTTAGCAGGTGCTTTGTGTGAAAACTTGAGCCAGGGCCTTGTAATTCTTCTGCTTTTGATTTTCTTGGGATTCAACACCCATTGAATGGACAAGGAGAGGGACAGGAAAGCGGTGGCAGGTTTGTCGTGCAAACCAATCCTGTGGCACTACCTGTGCTTCCAGTTTGGACTCCCCAAGTGCCGCAGGGGCCTCTTTTCGACAGGTTTTGTTTGCAGCAGATGAGCCTGGATTGGAAAGGCTGCTGCAAGAAGCCACAGGAGACCAGCAGGCTCCTCTTGAGATTTATGCAATTGCAAATAGAAATAAAAAATAAATCAGGAATTCCTGAGGATGGGAGAGGGGAAAAAAAAGTCACTTGGCATTCGACTGGTAGTGTGTGAGAACAAAGTATATTTTCATAGGCATGTTTCTAAGCAACGGGGCAAGAAAAGAAATTAAGTTTGACTTGAACTTTCTGGCCTCTGCCAGTTTGGCCAGCAGCACAGGGACCGTGCACTGGGGAAGCTGGCCTGGCCCTCCCATCTATCAATGACCAAAATTGGCCCTGAGCTGCAAACCACTGAGAAAAAATCAGCACTCTGCAAAATAAACTATGTGACAGTGGTGAGGACTAGATCAAACTGCATTTCTATCTATTTCTGCCCTCGTGCTGGCCAAGTTTAAAATTGCAGATGCTTTCCTCCTTATGGACAAGGTAGAAATGCACTGAGCAGCACTGCAAGAGCCAGAGCCTGGGAGGCCAGGCTTAGCTCTCCTGCAGAGCAGATGTCTTGCCTGGGGACATGCAGGTAGCATGCCTCAGTTTCTTCATATGTATGCTGGGCAGTGGTACTGAGGAATGCTAGAGGTAATGAGCAGAATGTCCTCCTGGTTTGTTCAGAGGTCTGAAATGAAAGTAAGTGTGGGATTAAAGAGCCTTAGTAGGACTTGTTTTAAGTAGATGGGTATGTAGGTACTGACAGGATGGTCCCTGTAGTCCTTCCTCCCACAACAGTCAGACACTGTCCTTTACTGAAAGCCAAACATCACGTCTGCAATTGACTGTTCCTGGTTAAAAAAACATGAATGAGCTTCATTTATGGCACGGGCTGCAGGATTCTGGGTTTTCTCTGTTTTGTTTAGGTTTCCTTTGAAATATACCATGTCTTTCCATTTTTCTCTCCTGTGCTCCTGCCAGACTTCCTCCTGCTGAGACAGCAAGGTCAGGCTGAGCACCAGGGAGTGGAGGGCACAGATTGGAGCCTGCTGCCCTAAAAACGCTCATGGAAAAACAAAGGTTGTCAAATATTTCCTTCTCTCTCATTCCTGCTCTCTTTCTAGAAAGCGAGCAAGACTTGGCAAGTTTCCTTATGAAACCGTGAGCCAACGATAACCAGGAGGGGAAAGGGGAGGGTTTGCAGAATTAGCCCTAAGAAAATCATCTTTGCAGCGTCAGCTGAAAGGTGGAGGAGGAGGAGTGCTGCCGAGCCCAGATTTCCTGCAGCTTGTGTTTGGTGCTGTCCTTTGTTGCTCCCCAACATATTTTCCCCCACCCCATTCCCCCTTCCCGTAGTCGCCTGCTCTGCATCTGGGGATGCTGGTTTCAGGGGTGAGCAGAGGGGATGTGGTGAGGCAGGAGGGCAGCTCCATGCCGAGCTCCGGGGTGAGGGTGAGGGCAGGGGTCATGGGAGCAGGGTGCTCGGGATGCGCTGGCTTCTTGTGCACATGTCACTCCAGGAGGGACCCGGCTGGTGCGAGCGGCAGGTCCATTGTGCAAAGCAGCTCCGAGCTGTCAAGGTGAAAGCTAGTATCAACAGGCCTGCAAAACCTCAGACACAAAACAGGAAAATCTCCATTTTTCTTTTGATCTGGGTTTCAATAACAATATATTTAAAAAAAAAATAGAGAGAGAGTGAAATCCATCAGGTGCCAGCAAGAGAGCTGGGTTTCTGCGGTGTGTGTGTTACGGGGGAGGAAGGGATGGGGTGTTTCAAACAGGAAAGGAGGGGCCTTGGCTGGAAGGATTTTTCAGCAGCCTGGTTTCTAAGGAAGGAGAGAGAATATTAAGTAGTTGATCCAAATGAAATTCCTGCCGAGTGCCAGCAGAGTTCACCGGAGAAAAGACGTGGCTCTGTGCGTGCGTGCGTGCATGAGTGATAGAGCTGGCCCCGAGCTTCCACACAGCCCTGGACCCACTCCAGGTCAGTGCAGGGAGAGCTTGCACCACCACAGCGGAGAGCAGGGGCTGCTCTCAAACGGGAGCCTCTGCAAACATGAGGGATGCTGGAGGAGGCCATTGTGCCTCCTTGTGTCATACTTAAGCAGCAGCAGCAGCATCCTGAGCCCAGATGATCGTCGCGGCTTTGGCACGTCAGTGACTTGAGCACAGTCATGTGCGACGCTTCACTGCGGGGTGTCCCCTCAGGCTTGACAAAAGGGAGCAGGAAAGACTGGGTACCTTCTGTGCCAGCTTCAAGGCATCCCCCAGTGTCTCCTGTCGCTCAGTTCGTCACACGTGTCAGGGCAGGGGGGGAGGAAGAGGAGGAGAGGCGGCACCCGGCGCTGCCGCACCCGGAGCGCGGTGCTCTGCTTCCTCCTAACGACGGCGGGAAGCGCTGCTCGCCCGGCCTGGCAGCCGCAGGAGCAGGGGCAGTTGCGGGAGCTGCTACAGCAGCAGCGTTTCCCTAAACTCTCCATGCAAACTGAAAATCCTGGGAGCAGCCTGGGAAGGGTGGCGGGAACCTCCATCCCCTCCGGGCTTGCCGTGCTCCTCTCAGCTGGGTGAGCCGCTAAGAACAATTGTAGCTCGTTTCCCTGTGCCAACTCACAGGGCAGATAAAAGCGCCCATGGCACAGCAAATCCTGCCCTCCCTTTTTTTTTTTCTTATTTTCTTTTTTAACCCAAGCACTTAGTAGTGCAAATTGCAGATGTAAGTGAAGAATTTGGCTGCAACACACCTGCCCCTCTGTGGGCTGCAGAGCAGCAGGATTAATATGCACAGGGAAGATATGCGTGTGAGCATATGCACACACGTACCCGTGTTCGCACGCCCACACACGCCTGCATAAACATTTAATGTGTGCAAGCACACACACGGAGCATTCTTGTCTCTGGAGGCAGAATGGTTTCCAGGCAGCACACACAAACCTCTCTTAGATGCAGGGGTTCTGGTTATGACTGGCACATCGTATTTTGCCATGAAGATCAGATACTGGGGTGCAGATCAGCCTACCCTGTCCTCCCACTGAGGGCTTGGAAATGAGATGCACCAGGTGAGCATATCAAACAATGGGAGGTGAGGAAGGAGATAGATGCAAGATCTATCCTCCTCTCAGCCAGCTGTGTGGATCCAAACTCACCCCCTCTGTTTGGAGGTGGCTTGTGTTTTCTGGCTAGACTAAGATAATACTCTGAGAGATTTCTTGAGGGCAAATTTTCCCATGTCAAACAAGCAAATTCTTCCCAGTGAAGGTGTGAAGTCGTGCCTTGCAAAGGACAGCCAGTCCACCTGCCAGGGCAGTGGTCCCTGGTGTCATAGGTGGAAGGAGATGGTGCCAGGGGCACTGAGGTCTCTGGGATCCTGCAACTTTCTCCATGCCCAGGCAGCAACAACTGGCCTTCAGGAAGGTGTGAAACAAGAACTGAATTGGGAAAAGATGGCACATTTGCTGAAATGCAGCAGTTGAAAGCAGGAGAAACAGCCTCCAGCACTGAGCAGAGGAAGCTACAGGACTCAAAGACATGATGCATGCAGAGGTCAGAGATGATCCAAAGATCATCTTTAGCCTGTGTGAGTTCACGGGCAGCCAGCCTGATAACCACCTAGTTGTTTATAAGGAGGTTTTTTATGGGGGAAAAAGTCGATATTGTCTGTTTATCATCAGCTCAGGAATAGCCAAAAGTATGAGAAGGCTCTGCTGGTGAGAAGGAGCGGGATACTTGATCCCTCATGCTGGAATCCTCTCAGACCTGGCCCACTTGGTCCAGTGACCATGAGCCTCCACACTGGGTCTCCCCAGGGCAGGGACACAGAGTGGGGGAACAGCTGTGCCAGCACTCCTGGATCCTGGGGCTGCTCATTTAAGAACACTGGGCACAGTTCATGATTCATGCCTCAGGTCATCCTGGAAGGGTCCCGTCATATCTGGTGACACCCCCCATCCCCTTACCACTCAACCCCCGCAAGACACTGTGTTCCTTCAGCTGTGTAGCCAAGGCAACTCTCAGCAAGATGTTGTTTTTGAGGTAGCTCTTTGATGCTAGTGATCTGAGAGGACCCCTTAGTGTTCATGTCAATCCATTGCTTGAAGTTAATCTCAGCAGGAGCCAGCATAATGTGTTTGCAGAAATGTGGGACTCTTGGTGATTGCTGTGAGCAAATTTGCTTTCAAGGAATCCATTTCTCAGCATGTTTTGGTAAGTCTTCTGTCTATGATGTTTCCAGGACAAGTGTGAGAGAGACACTCTGGTCAACAGATAAACTTTCAGAAGGCATGTTAAATTTATCCTTGTGAAGTTAGTGGGCATTTCTTGCGTGCACGTGCACAAGGCCTTGCTGTCACTATTGCCCTCATTCTCCAGACCCCTCTGATATTCCCATCATTTTCATTGTAACTCCACCCCAGTGGTACTGTCTCTTCCATGCAGAATGTGGGAATGGAGGGGTCAAACAAACTGGCACAGCATTCCCTCTTAGCCTGGCAGACCTTGATCCTGCAGGATGCTGAGCACCTTTCCTCTAGGGCCAAAGAATCAAAGGCTTTTGGGCACCTCTCCCCTCAGTGGGAACCAGCTGCCTCAGTCCTCGAAGGAATGTGGGGCCAAAGCAAAGGCTGTGGGCTCTGCTAGAGCTGGAGAGCTCTTTGCAGCTTTGAGCCTGGAGGGCTGTTGTTGCAGTTTGGTTTGTTTGCTTGTTGGATGGACACAGCTGGCTTGATGATGGAGATAATTGTTATGTTGATGGAGATGACTTGTCTGGTTGCTATTTAAGGGCAAGAAAGTAATCCTCACAGATACTTAGGGAAAAGATTGCCTAGCTAAACAGAAGAAGGAATGTTTCTTAAAGGTAACTTTGGGGGCAAAGTTGGCTAATATTCATAATTCTTTTTTGTAGAAAAACAGTAGAAATATTTTATTTTTCCAAATACAGATGGGATTCATCAGAGGACAGTTAAATCAGCAGAGCCATTTATTATTCATGCTTAAGAAATCAGATGTTATGTGTTAGACTAATGATGAAAATCTGTAATTAAATAAGCCAGTGAAAACTATGGAACCTGGCTTTCACTTCCTAATTTAAAAACATGCTGGAAAAGAAGAAAAGTTTTACTAGGGAAGAATTGCAGAATTGTCTTATATCTGTTCTATACCTGCCCAGCAGTCAATTACACTGCTGCCACAGCTACATGTCTTACGATATTATTACATGTCTTAAGATGTTTTATTTAAATACAAAGTCACATACAGTCATTGCTCTTACTTGTGTGCCCCTCTTTCCTGATAAAATAGTAAATGTGGGTGAAATTTTACTGCATCATTTATTAACCAGTTCAGTGCCCAGTTATTTGGTTTTGTAAAAGCAGCAGTGGCCTGAGGTTGCAGGAGAAACAATAAAGTGCAACAAGGATTTTATCATTCCAGAAAGGCAGATCTTGATCAGTTGTCTTTCATGGAATTTCAGACCCCAAAATGGAGATTTATACCCTTTTGTCCATCAAGAGACCCATGAGGTTTTTTTAACATTCAAAAGCATCTTTTCATTGGGTTGGACCGAAAGAAATTGCTAATGAAAAATTAGCAATGAGAAATTGCACTGAGTATGCAGTGGTACAGGGTGGAAAATGCTAAGAGAGGCAAGATTCATTCATTAGGATCAAGCTTGGGCAAATTTCTCCTTATCAATATTGTCTGAGTGTGAAAGTCAAGCTTCTGGTACTTTTTTGTAGTCCTACTTAGGTGGACTGAGAGATTAAATAACATCGAGGCCTACTGCAGGCAAAGGCTTTCTGAGAGAAGGAGCTATTTAGAAAGGAGTCCTGAGGGCAGAGGTTGGAAATTTCATCCCTCAGAGGTGGTAGTACTCAGGATGGACGGTACATGTGATGATGTGTCATCTGGTGCTGACACAGAGATGAGCAATGGATGATCTCACACAGCTTTTCCATCTGGTTTAAGGCAAAACTGTGAAAGTGAGGCTGAAGGCCTGGAAGTTAATACAGGCTAGGCTGGAACTTGCAATCACAGCTGCACACCTGAAATACTTTGGTTTTGAAATACTTTTGGTGTTGTAACAGTTCTTGTCCAACACCTCATGCAGGTGCATCTCTACCTCCACCTTGCTGGGCCTTTTCCTGTCTCTTTGTGGTGAGCAAGGGGCAAGCATCCTGGCAGCACCTGCTTTTAAGTCCAGGTTTCTTGATGTCTCATGTATACTGATACCACTTTTCACCACAGTTTTAAAGAGAAGCCCCACAGAGTCCAGGAGGGCAAATTACTTATTCCTTCTCCCTAGTTACACTTCCTCTACTGCTGATGTTGAGCTACCTGCATCCAAAAAGTCCCTGTTCCTGCTTTTTTCTCATGCAATAATGACAGCTGATGGACACATCACACCTCCTTCATTACTGTGGGCACAGGAAGATTTTTTCCAAGTCATCTCGGGTGGTCAGATGATCAAACAACCTTTGGTTTTCATTCAGAAAAGCTTAAAGCATGTGTATTCTCATATTTTTGTCACAGATAAGCCCCATGCAGAAACTGCTGGTAAACAATTCAGTGATGCCTTGCAGGAGATAAACCAGATTTTCCTCACCCTTAGTTAGGCGGAGACTGTCATGCAGTCCCCTCTGAGTTTTTCTTTTTTAATCTTTCCTGCTCTTATTTTCTTGGCAGCTTGGTATGGGTTTTGCCTCCTTTATTGCAACCAATGAAATCTGCTGCTTGGGTGGATTTATTGGAAAAGATGTGAGACTAAGAAAGGCTGAACTACTTCATCCTTTCCAGGAAGGAAGACTATGTCTTGGTCACTCTGATATTGAAAGATGATTTATTTAGCTTTCTGTGGGTCATAATTCAGCTCTCAGCTTCTTCTGCAGTTTCAACATATGGAATGGTGAACATCTGCAGTCTCCAGATGATGTGAACGAAATACGTTTTATCTTCCTATCATCAGTGCATCAGCAACAGGAGCTTCTTGATATAAATCTAGTCCTGCAATACTTCCTTCCTCTCCACTTGCCAGTTCAGTTCTCTGGAAGATAACTTTGTTCAGGAAATGTCAGACTGATATAAGCAGCTATCGAGCAACAGAGTATCTGCAGTTTTGCAAGATGGTGCACATCAGCATCATTTAATTGAAATTGATGGAAGTTTGCTCATCATCTTACTGGAGGGTGAAACTCTGGAAATTTTCCCAATTCTTTTATTGGTTAGACATTTTTGGCTCTCTCTTGGACAGAAATAGTTGTCATGAGAACCCAAAGTCTCTGGCTATGCCACCTGTTGACTCAGACCGTCAACGGGTCTTGGTGTGTCCTGTATGTGCATTGCAAACTCCCACACCTACATGGAGAACTGATTGTAAACAGATTTGGGAAGTCCTTGGAAAGAGACAAAGACAACACCTGTTCAGCCACAGTCTTTATTGTTACATCTCAAGGCAGCTGGTGCCCAAGCTTGGCTCTTCCAGCACAGCATGGTTGCTTGGAGACTGGTGAACTAACAGCTAGCAATGTGTAGGGAAGGAGCTTCCATTATGAAGCTCCCCATATCCAAACCTGCTTTTCTCCTTGCTCTACAGTTACTTCCAGAGAGTTTTATTTTGTGACTGCAGTAAAGAAGTGCAAGTCAGGCAAGCTGCTATGTGCACATAGCAACACAGATCCTTCCTTAAGCTTCCAGTTCCCATAGCTGTACCTCTCCCACCTCCGTGGCATTTGCTGGCACTGCGAAGTCGTGCTGACCCAGAGATCCACTCCTACAGATAGGTCCTGCACTTCCAGAGCAGACCAAAACATGAGCTGGTTCCCTTGAGAGCTCCTTTCCCACATGCTGAGCTGCATTTCTCCCCCATCCAGCTCTCTATGAGGACACAGAGGTCATCAGGATTATGATCTCCCTTTCCCATGAATCCTGTGTGAACCTGGGGGCAGCCCAAGCACCTGATATTCACGCTCTGCAGGTGAGCCCTGGCTGATACAGCAGAATCTGTATCCACAGGTTTCTGCTGAGGAGACATTAATCACCTGAGAAGGAGCTGGTCTTCCAGGCTAGTTCAGCAAAGCCCAAACAATTACTTAAAAAAAAAAAAAGCCATGGAATAGCACACCCCTCTGCCATCAGTGCTTGTTCTCTGAGGCTCTTCAGGTATTCTTGAGCTGTTCCCAAGCATCCTCCTGGCTCTTGGCTTAATGAAATGGAGATCAGTCCTAGCCTTCCAAGCCAACTCTCTGAATGCTTTTCCATCTCTTCTCTGAGCTTGGCCTTACTGATCCATATCCTTCCCTTAAAAGGTGTCTCAGTGGAACAAGGGAGTGAGGTCTCATCAACTTCCACCATGTTGTCACAGGGGTATAAGATACTGGAATACCCTGGAGCCCCTCTTCCAAAAGCTTGTGTGGCTTTTGAGCCATGGACTGATTGGATTCTCATCATCTGTCTTTGGTAGGTGACTGGGAATGGTGGGGCAGAGTGGGTGTTTCTGGGAGCACTGCTTTGACTGCTAAGGACTTCCTTCCACACTCTGCAAATCACAAGTGTTCTGCTGCCTTTGGCAGCTATTGAAGTTCCTAATTCCCAGGAAATGAAATAGGGTCTGTGTTTTCTTACTACTGCTCCTGTGTCTGTAAAACAGCTTGGCTCATGGGAACATCACAGGTTTCAAGGGGACCAAGACTGAAGAGGTGGTGGGAGTTAACTTTCTTAACTTCAGACCTTTAGAGGACTAAGTGTGATCACTGGAGTCACAGGAGAGGAGACTGGACTTTCATTCCACCCTAAAATCATAACCCAAGCCAGATGATGGGGCTGGTCACAATTTGGAGGGTGCAGCGTCTCTGCAATGACTTACACATGGAGTTTGGCCATCCAGAACACCTCAGTGTTAGCATTTGGGTGTTATGTGACATTGATTTAAGTGTCTGTTGCACGTTGCTGAGACTTGTGAGAGGTGGGGTGTCAGTCCCAGCAGGGCTGTTGTTATTCTGTCCTTCTTGGTGTGTGGTGTCTCCTTTGAGCCTCTCATCACCTGCAAGCATTACCAGCATGCTCCCTCACCAGTCCCTGCCAGACGAACTGCACCGGCTTGATGCCAAGACCCCACCAAAGCACAAAAGTTCGTTCAAAGTCCAAGGCACATTGCAGCTGGCTCTCCAGCAGACAACACCCTGGGCTAGTGGAGGAACTGGCTGGAGCCTCCATCCTCAGCCCTGGCTGCTCCGCCTCCAGTGGGTGCCAGATGGCCTGGGGCTGGGCGGCTGCCTGAGCTCACTGCCTGACCTCACCAGGGCGGTGGTCTCAGCAGTGACCCCAGCACAGGCACAGCGCCTGGGCCGCTCCGCTGACCACCCCAGCAGGGCTGGGGGTCGGTCACCACCACGCTGGGGGCTGCGCCTGGGACAGGAATGTACGAGCTGTTCTTCATTAGGCGGGTGAAGGCTCCTGGGCTTCTGCCTGGGCTGAGTCTGGTGGCCTCTGGGGAGCTCAGGAATGCTTTTGCTCAGTTGTACTCTCCAGCTGCCAAAGGGTGCAAGATGAGATGACTCTTCTCTCTTTGCATCTCTTCCCTGCCTGCATTATCCCTTCCCTGCCTGCATCTTGAGAATGCAAACAACAGTGGCTGTCTCTGTGTGCTGACCAGGAAGGAGGCATTTTTGTTTTCTCATCATGGCCACAGGTGCAAGTGCCGGTCAGGGACAAATTTGCCTGCCAGTAACAGGAAGTTTTGATGTAGGTCGAGCATGTCCCCTCCTCCGGAGTGGGCAACAAATGGGAAAGGCAGCTGGGGAAAATACTCAGGGCTTTTTCTAGCCAGGTACCTAAGAACGGAATTCCTGTATAAGCCCCACATGCAATGAGCATCTCTGAACAGAGATGGACGAGTTTGGGGCAGAGGTAGGACAGGACAAATTCTCAAAGTCTCCACGAGTGACATTTGTATTGTTCCTGTGCTAGAGGTTTAACTGAGATCCCCATTAAGTCTTTCTCCAACACCTTCCTGCTTAAGTGGTGTATTATGTTAGTACCTATGCTGTAAATAATAATGATCATGATAATAATCAAGAGGGCTGTTTAGCAGGGTTGTGCTGTGGTTGTGCATGTACTTCTTCGGCGCATGTGGCTTTTGGGGGTGGTGTTGAACAGGACAGCAAGTCCTCTAGCAGTGGGCTGTGGCTGTAACGAGCACGGTTCATTAGGAGCAGCGGTCAATAGATCCTTTCTGCCAGAAACCAATGAAAATGTGTTACAAAAATTTGAGCCTCCCAGCCATGTGGAAAAAGTTTTGTGTTCCACTCTGTAATGTCAGCAGGCAGCGATGCAGTGTTCCCACACACTCTGCTCCCCTATGTGAGTGCACCCACCACCTCACTGGGACCTCACATGGGTCCAAAGCATCTGAAGCCCAGGAGCGCCAGGCTGGGTTTTGATGCAGGGCAGAATCATGTGTAGTCTGCTCTGGGTGGTATCTCTTAAGGACAGCAGCCAGCCAGACAGGAGCAATTTGTGGCTTCCCAGAAACAGTGCCTGGTATTTTGCTACTCCCCTTCCCTTCTGCAGGGAACGGTTGGAAATGGTTCCTGTTAGGGAGTTTCCTCTGGCTAGCCTGGAGAGGGGAGAAGACACTGTGCCTCAGCCCAGGGCATAGGACAGCCTGTGCTCTGCTGTGGGTATTTTCTGCATCCCAGGGCTCATCAACAGCACAGTCATTTTGGCCTGGCCTGGGTCAAGAGCCTTTCCAGATGCTTTCCCCTCTTTTCCTGGGCAGCAGTGGATCAGACTAGACATGAAGCCATGGATTGGCTCTGAGTTGAGTTCAGTCTCCTGCCTTGGCTGTAAGGTCAACATCCCTTTGAGGTGACTACAGCCCAGGTGTCACTTCCAAGCTAGCCAGGCATCCTCAGCTTGGCTAGAAATGTCATTCTTTTGTGTCATTTTTCTGTGCCAGTAAGCTTGGGACCTCTACTGGGAAGTGATCCCCTCCTGAGTTGTGGGGAGAAGGAATGGAGCTGTGTAAGCCACCCACCTTCTGTTTCCCACTGTCCCTCATCTGAGGACACTGTGAGTAGGGTCTTCCTGCCCGTGCCCTAAGCCCACAGGGATGCAGCATGCTTTGCCCATGCCTTGTGTCCCCTGACAGGCAGCTCTGCCTCTGCAGGTGGCCACCAGGCTGGCAGGCAGATGGGAGTAGGCGGGAAGGGGCTGTGTGGCAGGCCAGAACCTGACAGTGAGGGAGGAGGAACTCCAGCCTGAACTCCTTCCCGAGTCTTCAACACGATTAGGGCTTCTCTGGGGAAACAGGGCGTTGCTCCTGCCAGCATCTCCTCAGGCATGGAGGCACAGCAGTGCCAAATCCTGCCTGCCATGAGCCCGCCTGGGGGCACACGGAGGGTAATGAATGAGCTGGTGAGTGAGGGTGGGCAGGTGGGTGCAGGAGCTCTGGGGATGCTGATGTGAGTGTCTGGTCTGGCAGCAGTGGGCAGCTGCAGGCTAAGGTGGATGGGCCAGCCAGGAAGAGAAGGGAGGGGCTGCATGGGTGCTGCATGCCCCGGCTCTGCCTTTACCTCTCCGCTTGGCACTGGGAAGGCCCCATAGCAGCTGGCCAGAGCTTGTCAGGAGCTTCTGTCAGAGACCTTTGCCCTTCAGTTTGCCAAAATTGGCTTGTTAGAAGAAGGAGTTGTATCAGCCTTGTTGTTGAAGGAAATTAGGTTATAAAAAACATAAGAGGATGGAGGAAAGGGATCCCTTCAAGGCATCCATGGAGTTATCACTGGGCTATAAAGACCCAAACTAGACACCACTGCTGAGTCAGAGGTGAAGGAGTCCCATCACTTCTAACCCTTGTTGTGTGACATCCCAAGCATATGCTCCCACTTGAGGAGGAACACATGCATTCCACTGAGTGTGAAGGGGGTCAGTTCCAGGTGCTTTTTCAGCCCTGCAGAAAAAAACAGACATGGGTTCGGATCTGGACAGCTTTTAGTGCACATCTGCAAGAGCACAGGGCTCCCATCTGTCCTTGCTGAAAGGGCTCCACGTTAGTCCCCAGCTCACTCTGGCTTGCTGGCAGCTTGCAGGGAGAGGAGGGATAAGGTGCTTGCAGGAGGGTAAAGCTACTGACCATGTGAGCAGTCTGAGCTGCTGCAGACACCCAGTATACGCTGAGTTCTGGGGACTGGACACCCTGTACTGTTTTCCTGACTGAATCCTCACTGCCTTGTATCCTTTATTTGTTACTTGTTTTTATTTGTTTGGATTGCCCTAGGAAGCTGTGCCTCACTTATTTGTTATGGAGGAGGTAATGAGTTGTGGCCCTCCTGTGTTACTGGGGGGTTGCCAGCACCAGTGTGAAACTTCCCTTTATTACTGTAGGGCAGCCCAGGGAGGTACTCTGGCAGCACCTTCTCCAGCCCTGGACTTGGGTGCCAGAGGGGATTCCTGGGACAGAGCACTGAGTGTTTCACTGCTATAAGAAGGGCTTAGTCACTGCAGATGCCTCCGTTCGTTTTTGCAGACCTTGAGTTGCCAGAATATCTTTTGAGGCAAAGGATGCACTTCAGCTGCACCTTGTATTGTTCCACTCTCTGGGGAGTAATTCCCAGTTTACTCAGTTTCTTCTCTATCCCCTGTCTGTTATCCTTTTAGAGTAGATGAGCCCTGATCTGTGCAGGCAGTTGAGTCCTGCAGCAAGGAATAAACCCCCAACCATATAAGCATTATGGGGCAAAATGGCAAAATTATCCCATCCTGGGGAGCCACATGAGTCCTGGGGATGGTGCAGGGGATTTTTTATGTTGCTCTTGGCAGTTAGGAGGGTGTAGAGTTGGGGATGTTCATCCAGTGCTGTTCTTGTGGAAACAGAAAAAACAAAGGGCCACATTAATAAATAGGTGGCCATGAGAAACTTCCAAATTTTTGCTGTGAGAGTGCAAGGTCCCCTTGGCAAGGAGGAATAGGAGACTTGTACCTGTGGTTGGCTTGAGCACCCAGTGACCCAGTGACACTCGGTCACCTCCAAACCCCCCAGCTGAGGTGTGTGTGACAGTCTGGTACTGCCATCTGCCACTAAGCATCTCATCTGTCCCCCCCACTGGGCATCCTCAGGCATCCCTGGGCAGCAGTGGCATCCTCCCTGTCTCCCTCCTGGTGCTGCATCTGGGCTCCAGGAAGCAGTTGGTCTGCAGAAAGAATCCTGCTTGCCTTGTTGGGGGCGTATATCTGCTTTTATTTTAATCCTGAGCCTTTTTCCCTCCTGTAGGAGGGGATGATCTGGGTTCACTGGCATAGAAATTGCAAGAAAGGCTTTTTAGGGACAGATTTCAGCTACTCTGATGCTTTCCTTCTGCTGCAGTTAGTTTCCTCATAGTCACTTGCTGGTGACCAGCAAGTGATTTGTCATCAACACCAGACAGCTGGGGACCCAGGGGTCAGAAGACCAGGAACCTCAGGACCTTTAAACTGTATTCAGATTTAGTTGAGAAATAACCCTTTTTCACTCTGCTGGTTGTACTAAATGTCACAAGTCATCTAAGTTTAGACTGTCACCAGCTTGCTCCTATATATAACTGCTCAGGGCTCCTGACTGCATCCTGCCAGCAGAGGTTGTGCTGGAGGTCTACAGGGAGATGGGTGCTATGGGCAGAACCTAAACATGGTCCCCCTTTGTTGTCAGCACCATCAGTGGCAGTCAGGCAGCATGACTTGGCAGTGTTACCCTTGGCTTTGATGGCTGGTTCGTGTGTGCCAGCAGATGGGAGCTGGTTTGATCCCATGAGTGGGGCTGCAAGCTGAGGACCCTGGAGATCGTAGCACTTGTCAGCCACATCTTTGGTATCACTGCTGAAATGTCTGCCCAGCCACATGGTGGCTGTGCTGTGTGATTGACCTTGGCTTTGGAATTGTATCATCTTCAAGCATTCCTGGCTTGTGCTCTTGCCTTCTTAAGGCAGGGTGAAGCATGAACTCGTCACTTAATCCTCTCAGCATGGATAAACAGGGGCTTCTCTTCCTCATTTATGTGTCACCTGGCCCTGGAGGTAGGATGAGAGGTAGGATGACTCTCATATTGGTCTTTTTCCACAAAATGATGGCCCTTGTATGTAGAAATGCATCCTAGACCTCTGACTCCTCCATGCTCTCTAGGCACCTTCCTGTCCCAAGCTCAGAGGTCACACAAAAAGCTTGTGAAGTCCCACACAGTGGGATAAAGCCAGGGCTGTAGGCAGCAGCTGGGAAAGGGGTTCCTTTGGTTATTCTCATCCTGCCTGGTCCAAAGATCTCCTCTGGGGCTGGGCATGAGGGTCTCTGTGCAAAAGCAAGCCCCACTCATCTCACAGGGACATGACAGTTTGGTACCCCATCCCTTGCAGAACGGGAATCCCGGGAGCATGAGGAGCCGACCACGTCGGAGATGACAGAGGAGACCTACCCACCCAAGGCCTACCGGCCCAAGCACGGGCGCCTCTCTGAGCTCAAGGCCGAAGCCCTGAAGAAGGACCGCCGGAAGAAGCTGACCCTGGCAAAGTTCGTGGGCATGGCTGAGAACACAGCTCACCCTCGTGTTGTCATCCCTGAGCTCCGGCAGGAGTTTGAGCTGGTGGGTGCCTTCACCTTCCCTCCATGAGGCTCCCATGGGAAGGTGACTGTGGAGGGCTTTTACCCCTGGGAAATGGGTACTAGTGTGGGGGTACATGGGGGCTTTTGCAGCTGGAGGGTTCTGTGAGGTGCTTCCCTTCTCACGTTTGATCTCCCTGCGTGCAGGGCCCGTGCCGCAGGCACATGGAGGCGTCCCTGCAGGAGCTGAAGAGCAGCCAGCGGATGGTCCCCCGCGCTGTCCACCTCCCCAACTGTGACCGCAAGGGCTTCTACAAGAGGAAGCAGGTAAGATCTTCCCCACTCAGGAAGGCTTTTCTCTGCCAGTGCCCTGGGTGGGAAGGATGGAGGTTTTTCCTTTGCTGGGTTAGTCTGTGTGTTGCTGCAAGCATCTCCAGACACATTTGGTGGTGGGTGGCCTTGCTGATGGCTCCTTGCTGATGGTGCCATCTGGCCTGAAGCAAGCATCCTGAAGGAGCTGGTGAGGGAGGGGGAAAAATCAGAGAACCCTGGGCTGGGGTAGCAGCAGGGACAGGGATGTGCTGAAAGCAGAGAGCAGGAGCCAGATCCTTCCATGGGGATTGCTGGTGTGAAAGGGCCGAGGCCTGATCCCCAGGGAGGGAGCCACACAGCGTCTGCTGGCTAGCTTCTGATCTCTGCCCTTGGGTGTCTCCCCAGTGCAAGCCCTCCCGGGGCCGGAAGCGTGGGCTGTGTTGGTGTGTGGACAAGTATGGCATGAAGCTGCCGGGGACTGACTTCCTGAGCGGAGACCTGCAGTGCCACGCGTTTGACAGCAGCAATGTGGAGTGAAGCCACCTCCCCTCCCTCCGCCCCATCACTATCTATCCAGACTCCCTTCCACCCTCCCCTCTGCACCTCCCCACGCCCCGGGACTCCGATTCCTTTCATCTCATGTAAGACGAAAAAAGAAAGGAAAAGAAAAAAGAGAAAGGAAGAAAAATGAAAAAAAAAAACGGAAAGGGAAAGAAAGAAAGAAAGGAGAGAAGTAAGGAAAGGAAAAGTAAAAAGAGAGAAAAGAAAGAAAAAAGAGAAAAGAAAAACGAAAATTAAAAAAGAGAAGAAAAGAGAAAAGAAAGAAGAGAAAAGGAAAAAAAGAGAAGAGAGAAAAATAAACCCTGAAGAAACTGAGGACTCGGAATCTACAACAGCCTTTTGACAACAAGGACTCAGCAAGGAAAGGATAGAGCCAGAGACAAACCAGCCATGGCCACTCTGCCATCCTGCACCTCTCCCCAACGCTGCCTGCACCCCTCTGCCACAAGCAGAGGTCACCCTGATGTAGGAAGCTCTCCAAGTTGCTGATTCTCCAGTACGGGTTTTGGGCAGGTTCATTTTTATTTTTATCATTTTTTTTGTGTTAGCTAGTTGATTTCTGAAGGGTCTTGAGAGAAAATCTTGTGGCCACCAGTGTACCCCTTGCAGTCCTCCAGAGTGTCCTCCCCATGTTGCTGGGACTCACTTGAGTTGATTTCCATCTCAAATGACTGCCCCCTATCCAGGCAGATTTCAGCAAGGGAGGAGATGTGGGACTGTTAACTTTGTGTCTGGAGACAAGCTGGGGAGGGAAACACAGATCCTGCAACAGCACAAATACCCCCAGAAAGTATCTGTGGTCTTCAAAAAAAAATTATCACAAAAGGAAATACAGTCTCCCCTTGTCCAGTTCATCTTGATTGGAGGGTCTGACATTTTCTTGGACAAGCAGAACTGACCATTGTCCATCCAACTGAGAAAGTGTTCATCACCTGCATGCACTTGTGTGTGCATTGATGTGGCTTTCCCTCCTTGCAACGCTTCACCTTGAAATTCGGAGGTTTCAATGTAATATGAAATTAGGGGATATGCTGCCCCTCCAAAAACAAATAATAACCTGCTGGATTAAGTACAGAAGCAGTTATGGAGGAGCATTGGTGCCTGTGGAATCAGGGCCTCATCAACACTGAGGACTGCATCACTGTTCAGACTGAAGTAGCCCTACATGGGGACAGGGGAATCAGGGCCAAAACTCTTCACCACCCTCTGCCACCACGAAGACGACCAACTATGGAGATTTTTTTTTTTTTTACACAGCCGAAAATGTGGTTTGCTCCAGGGGCAAAAAACCCCCAAACCTCCACTTTGTTTCATCTTGGTTTTTTGTTAAGGCTGGTTTATAGCTTTCCATATGGGTAGGAAAACGCCATCCTTTTGCATTGAGGATACTGCTCATGTTGCCACGGCTGATTCCCACGACCCTGCAGTAAGATCCTGTGATGGGCCCTTGCCTTTAACTTTGGGGCCTTGTTGAGTGACAGCAGCCACTGCTCCATGGAGACCCACTGCCTTGGGCATGCTGGGACAGCCCTCAGCTGCCTTCCTAACTCATTTCTTGTTTTTAACATTTGCATTTGATTTTGGGACTCTCACCTCTTGCTTATCCCTGACAAGGGTCTCCACAATGTTGGTGCTGGGAGGAGATCCTGCAGCGAATGGAAGGAAAGAAAGGAAAGGGAGCTGTGGGGTCTGGGTGCTGTGGTGGGGAAACACACCCGCTGGGAACCACATCCGACTGCCACAGCTGGAGGTGGCAGCCAGCACTGGCCAAAGGACACAGCTGATCTCAGGTGGAAGGTTCCTGAACCCCCATATCCCTTTCAGCTTCCTGGACCTGGGCAGAGAAAAATGGAGGTCCATAGCACCACTGGGGCCCCACCAGTGAGGATGGGACAAAGGGGTTCTGGTGAAGGCTTCTTGCCATCACAGACTGGGAGCCCTCACAGCCTCTCATGAGATGACATTACTCTCCTAAGCATCCCGTGGGCTCCCCACCAGGACGTTACCCTGATGGAGGGCAGGACTGGACACCTGTGGTTATTTCCCTCCAAATGACAGTGGGGGCGAGTTTTGCCTATGGACTTCCACAGAGACCCAGCAGAACACATTTCGTCCTGGGGACAAAGCACCTTCCTATGTTGAAAAGAAGGAAGTGTGCTACCAGTGTGGATGTGCCCCAAAAAAAGCCTGTTGTAGTGGGGTAATTCCATGTTATTGGAGGGGAGCATGGTGGGGGCTGAGAGTCAGACCCCTCCAGGCTCTGCAGGGCTGATGGAGCAGGGTTGGTTTAACCATAGAGGTGGATTAATGCTGGGGTGCAAGTGGAGTGAAGAATGGGGTGAAGACAGCAGGAAGAGGAGCTTGTGCTAACCCCAAGGGCCACTGGACACCATTTTTGACACTGTCCGCTTGCTGATCCCTGTGCAAAACCTCCTGACTGTCATAGGCCAGTACCACCTTTCCCAGGACCCTTCCTTCCTTCTCTCTTCCTCTTTCTTGCTTTTTTTTTTGTTTGTTTTTTTTTTGTTTAATTTCCCAAAACTTGAAAGCCTTTGGCTGCAGAGAAAGGAGACGTGCCCCGGGGTGGGATGGGAAGGGCATCAGACCCCCATGGAACTTGCCTTTTGGCGAGGATACTTTTGCAGGGTGAGGGTTGGCTCACAGGGCCCCATGGTGGTGTCACAATGAGGCCACCACAGATACTGGGGAGGAACACAGGGCAATGCTCTGTCCTCTCCCTACCAAGCAAGTCTACGTGGCCCTGGGAGCCCAGAGTACCAAAATCCATCCCACACAGCCTCCCTCACCCCTGCGCACCCCATGCTGGGATGGCATTGCCTGTCCTGTCCCCACAAACCTGGGGGAAAGGATGATGGACATTTGGGGTGCACCACCCTCACCCCCCAGATCACCTCAGCTCCCAGGATGGGGCACCAAGTGACCCCCCCAGCTGCCCACTCCCTTAAGGATCCCCAGCAGGACGAGGCTGTTCACAGGCTGCACTAATATTTAGGACTGGGGTTGGAGCCTGGGTTGGGCTGGGATTGAGAGTGACTTCAGGAGGACTTGGTCACCCTCTGAGGTGGCAGCGATGAGGTGCTCCCATTCTCAACACCCAGCAGCACCCCTCTGCATTTAGGATGAGAGAACCAGAAGGGGCAGATTTGGAAGCTGGGGAGGGTTGAGGCACACCAGGAGATGCCAGCAATTTGTGCATCGGGGGGTCGTGAGGCTCAGGGGTCTCTGGCTGCGGTATTTGTGCTGAGCCCACGTTGGTACCTAGGATGTGAGCTGGGAAGGAGAGGACAAGGATGGCTCAGGACAGCCCTTCCACCACATCTGCCCAGGGAGCGGCGCTCAGTGGCTGGGCTACCCCTTGTCTGTACTGCAGTGGACTTCGAAAACCACTAGTACAAGAGCATTTTGCACTATTTCTCCGCTCTCTCCCCCCTTCCCCTTTTCTCCACCTTCCCCATGAAAATTCTTTGCTGTTGGTTTTCTTTTTTTTTTTTTTTTGTTTTGTTGTCATTGTTGATTTTTTTTTCCCCCAAATGGAGCATTGTATATTTAAAGAACTGTCAGTTCACCTCGTTTCTAGACCGCTGTCCTGGCCCTGGCTAGGAGCCCTGCCTGCTGTGGCCCCCTCCCCAGCCCCACCAGCCACCGCCACTGCCACCGGGACAGACGTCACCACGCACGTTACCCACCGTTGTAACACAGTTGTTAAAACACACCAGATTCCGAGTTTCCTGCCTGGTTTTTATCTTTAAGCAATACTCACTACACATTTTACGGTAGCTTTTTATAGCTTTACATACATACGGTAGCTCTGTTGTTTCGTTTTGGTTTTGTTGTTTTGTTTTTTTTTTTCCAGTAAACAAGAAATACTCATAATCTTACTGGTGGGAAAAAAAAAAAAAGCAGTTTGTGAAAAACTGACAATGGAAGAAGAGCTTAATGCTCTGTTTAGCATTTTGTACTTAAAAAAAAAATCTCACATTTTATTAAAAAGTGAAGATTGCTGTATACTATTTATTCAACTTATAATTTATGTTACTCTTTGATCTTTGTCTTTTCTCATGACAAAGCATTTATTTAATAAAGTTATGCATTCAGTTAGCTCGTGCCTGACCCTCGTGGAGCATCTGTGTGCCAGGGCTGCCAGTGAGCTGCTCCAGCCCCGAGCATCCCACGGCTGCCTGTGTTGGGTCCCTTGGGGGGCTTAGCCAGCTCCACAGGGGTGCTCAGGGAGGTACAGGGCATGGGGTGGCAATGCTTTAGTGGAGCTTTTCATACTAGAACAATCTGCTAGGTGACTGGTAAAAGTTGCAAGCCTAACTTCCTGCAAGCAGAGCTACAATTTTTTATCTTTTTTTTTTTTTTTTTTTTTTTTTTTTTTTTTTTTAATTTTATTTGCATGGATGTGGCAGTGCACATTCAACCAGTTTACCAGGGCAAAATACCGAGCAACCAGTGACATTAAGCCCCTAAATGCTATCTCAAACTGAGCTCCACAGCTTGGGAGCAGACGTGTGCTGTCTGAGTCTCAGACCTCTTGGGGCCGCTGGAAGACTTGCCCCGATGTCCCAGCGGCAGGAACATCCCTGGAGCTGCTCAGCCCAGCCAGGCCGTGGTCCTCAAACACTCTCTGGCAGCTCTTGGTGGCTCACCCCACTGCCCTCCCCGGTGCTGGATCTGACCCTGCCCCACCGCCCAGGCAACCATCACCCTTCATTCTCCCACTCCCCCCGATCTCCCTCCTCCTGTGCCCCTCTTCCCCTGCATTCACTGCCAGCATCACCAGAGCTGGGCGGCCAGACCGGGGCCGGAGGCGAAATCATCCCCTTTGCCCCTGCACTGAGGACCGCGGGTTGCCAGGGCTGCGCTAACAATGCATCCCGCAGCTATCTTGCAGCACGTGGAGCTGGCACAGCCACCCTGTCCCCGACGGACACCCCGTCCCCGACGGACACCCCGTTCCCCCGGACACCCCACACGGCCGAGCCCGGCCCCCTCAGGCAGCACAGGGGGCAGGAGCCGCGCGGCGCCGCAGCCGCCACCAGGCGGCGCCACGGCCCGCCCGCCTCACCCTCAGGAGGGGCCCGGGCGCGGGGCTGCCGCCTGCAGCCGCGGAGGCGCTGGAATGGGGCTTTCCATGCAAAAAGTTAGCGCTGCCTTCAGCCACGGGCTGATAAATCACATCCCTAAGGACAGCTGGAGCTGTATACACGTGTAAAAGTAGCTACAGCTATACACAGACACATTTTTACACTAAGGATGTTCTTTATATTAAATATCCTTGTTTATATTGTACAGGTTTTTATACTAAAAATTTTAGGAAGTTCTTTGCTATGAGGATGATGAGGCATTGGACCAAGTTGGGCAGAGAAGCTGTGGATACCCCAGATGTGGGAGTGTTCAAGGCCAGGTTGGATGGGGCCTGGAGCAGCCTGGCCTAGTGGAAGGTGTCACATACAGCTCGTGCTTGTTCCCCTTGTTTCAAGGGTTTGTCCCAGCCCTTGAACAGGATGGTGGCCCCAGACACTGCTGGGCTCTGGGCACCTCTGTCACCTCCAGCCCTCTTTGGGCAGCACCTGGCTTGGAGCACCCTTGTGTCCCACCCTGCTACTCAGCATTCCCCCATGGCATCACCTGAGCCACCTCCAGTTCACCCCAGAGGCACCAAACAGGACATTAATTTTGCTTTTCCCATGTTCTTCAGCCTCCATCCCACCCCCCCATAATGCCTGTCCTCTTTCCCCTCCCCTGCAGCCCCCTGCACTCACTGCCTCCTGCCCCCATACAGTTTCCAGGTGCTCCTCAGCATTGGAAAGTCCCTCAACATGTGTGAGTCTGAAATTCGTGGCAGGAGACAGAAGAAAACAGAAGGGGAAGAAGTCCAGTGGTGCTCCCTCCCTTTGGGAAGTCCAAAGGGAAAACACAGCCAGCTGGATGCAGGATGTTAGAGCCAGCAAAGAGTCTCTCTTTCAATGCTGCAATTTTAATTGAATTTAGTGTGGATTCTTATTTTAATTTTTATTATTATTTGCGTCTCTGTGATGCCCAAACACCAAGCTCTGCTGTCACACTCCCTTTGGCAGCACTTGTCACTCTGGCAGAAGGTGCAGGACCTCTCTCCACAGCCACAGGAGTGGAGCAGCTGTGGTCACACACAGAGCCTGTAGCTCCCTGCACTTCCCAAGAGATTCACAAGGACCCATGTGCATAGCAGGAATACAGCCAGGCAAAGGAGTAGTAACACCAGTTCCTCCCTGCCCACATAACCAGGGCCATAACAATGAAAAGCTCAGCTCCCATTACTGCCTGTCAGTCATGGACAAAGGATGAAGAGGGACAAATCTGTGTGTGATGCATCAGGCAAAGAAACATCCTGTGAGCAGTGTGGAGGGGAAAGACAACAGTTTTCTGGAATCCTATTTAATTTATTCCAACCTTATGTAGCTTGGCTTTCTTAAAATGGAAGAAGGTAAACAAATAACAGAACTTCCCTATTCCTAAACAAAACAAAGTACAAACTGCAGGTGAGAGCCAGCATGTGCAAGTTTTATATGAAAAAGCAGAACACCCTCAGATGTTAACAGAAAACAGGTAGCATCATTTTTACAGTTACTTGGTTTTGCATGGAGGTGTGTTTTCTTCTTTCATTTGCTCCCATTCATACACATCCACATATGCCCATCCCCGACTTTCCAGAGGGGGTTTTTCCCCAGTCTCCTCCACTGCCACGTCCAAACCCCTGCAAAGGCACGAGGGCCCTAATTTAACAAAGGCCACCTGTGCCCTTCACACTTTGGATCTGAAATGTGGGTCCAAGAACGGGGACAAGAAACAACAAACCATTTAAGAAAAGCCCGAGACGTTTACTCCAAGGACAGGGCTTTTACAATTGCTATAATAAGGACATCCATATTAAAAAAAAAAAAAAAGAAAGAAAATAATAAAACCTCCTTGCTTAGGCAATGGGGAAGTTATTTATTCTCAGCATCAGTGTGTTCTGTACAGAAAGAAATCAACAGGTGAATTAACAGCAGAGACACATCTCTCCTCAGCATGTCCAGCACAAAACCTCTCAGAGCACCTGGAATCACTTGGATTTCATCTATACAAATGTGTATGTGGGCAGAGAAGTGTGAGAGTGTGTGTGTGTCTGTGTGTGTGTTTGCATGTGTGTGTGTGTGTGTGAGGGCCTTTACAAAGCAAGATATATACTGTAATTTACTTACAAAAAGAAAAAGGTATGTGCTGAATAACAGATGCTCACTTCAGTCCCAGGCAAAAATGGAGGGACAAGGGCAGCTGCTTGGGAACGCAGGTTTTAGATGTTTTGTTTTGTTTTTTCCTATCTAGAAATAAAGAAAAAAATGAATGAGAGAAAGAGAAACATTCCCTGGCTTGTTATCCTAAATCTACACACGCATCATTCCACCCAGCCTCGGCAAGTTCATTTTAGCTCCCTCGGCATAAGCTGATCCTAAGAAATACTGTGCAAAAGCCCTTCAAATCCCTTAGAAAAACAAGCATTTAGCTTTGCTATCACCCAAAGACCCCATGCTCCCACACCAGTGGCTGAAGCTGGGCCCCTGTGGAGTTGGCTGTGCCCCAGCACAAGCAAAGGAAGCACCCAAGAGTGTTATTAGGGGGCAAGGTGGCAGCTCCCTCATCTTTAGCCCTTCCCCTCATTGCTGCTTCCTTGGGGGAACACATCCCAGCTGTGGTGGTAAGTTCAAGCTGGGAATCCAGGGTCTTTCTTCCTTTCCTCCCTCCTACACCACATCCCATGCCAGGACTGATGGCTGGGCTGGGGCACAAGAGACTGACTGGCAGGACACAAGAGGCAGGTGACAGTATTTACAGTCTTTGGTCTTGGGGAAGAGAGAAAAAGAGGGGGAAAGGCTGGGCTCTTTCAGTTTTTTTACCCTCTCCCACTCATAGCAAGGGGTTTCATCCCCTGGGAGGGGTCAGGGAGCACATGGCACTCTGTGCTGGAGGGTGCAGAAAGATGCCACAAAGCAGCAGGGAGGGCAGGGCTGCAGGGCGAGGAGCAAAAAAGACCAGTTCTCTGGTTTATGTTGGGTGAAAGACTAAGAAAGCAGTCCCTTCTCCTTGCAAACCCCCCACCACCTTCCCCTCCCCTTATCCCTCCCCTCCCCAGGAACCAGGCAGCTGAGGAAGGAGGGCAGCACCCAGTCTCTTCCAGAGCCTAAAGAGACACGCTGAAACCCATGTAAAATCCAGCACTGGGGCCACAGTGAGCCACCTCCAGCCAGCAAGATCACATCTGTCTACTGGCTCCGCAGGGCGTGTGCTCCCCGGTCCTCCTGCTCATGGGCTGTATAGAAGAGGTGGCACTCGGGGTCCCCGCGGATGGTGGGTGCACCCTGGATCACCTTCCCATGGATGGGGTCCACGCACCAGCACTCGCCACGCTGCCCATTCACCGACATCTTGCACTGCATGGAGAGGACAGGACACGTGTCAGAGTCAAGAGAAGGACAAAACAAACCACTTCCCAGGTCACCCAGCCCAAAGCCCCAGCACTGGCAGAGCTGGGGTTTCTCTGGTGAACTGGCACTAGAGTTTATATTCAGGCAAAATCCATGGTATGCTGCACTCAAACCCCCCGGGGCCTATGCTGCACCAGCCATGTTACTCCAGCAGTCCAGGGTGAGGGCTGAACCTCTTTCCCCAGGGGCTGTGCCATTCATTCCCCAGACATGGCTCATCTTACAGGCAATGTGCCAGCTCTGCTCCATCCAGCCCTTCCAAGTGTGGTCATGCTGGGGGATCCAGCCAGCCCATGGGCCTCTTCAGGGGTAGGTGGGTGAGGGCCCCAGTAGTACAAAGACAGGAGAACATACCAAGGGAGATTCTCTCAAAGAATCTTTTTTTTTTTTTTTTTTTTAATGCTTCTGATGAAGGGGTAGAAGTAGCCTTGAATAAAAAGCCTAGCCATGAAAACAGCATGGGTCCCCTCTAAAGGCTCAGCTATAAGGAATCCTCATATCCAAGCACTATTCACAGATTACTCCAGTCAACCCTGCACCAGCTGTTCCTGCTGTTTTTCCTGGCAGTTTTTTCCCATTCCTCAGCCACTGACACCTGGTGGTTTTACATGAATGAAGCCAGGAAGCCAGAACTCAGATACACAAGTTTTCTGAGTTCTTCTGGGTCCCATAAATACCTTCAGAAGCATGCTGCACCCCAACCCCCACCTGCCTGGAAGGAATCCCTCCTGCAGCTGGGGGACTAGCCTCCATCTGTGGAGGAAAACCAGTAAAATACAGTAGAAACCTTCCTGACTCCCAGAAGAACCTTCTGCTTTGTCTGCAAGACTGGTCAGTATTCAGTCCCTCTTCCCCCTGCTTTTCTCCTGTGGCAGAGCCCAGACAGGACAAGATCTGGCTCAAAGTTCAAGAAAATATACCTGGACAGATAAGCAGTTCTTGTGGGGAAGAAGAACTAAACTGATCCTCCATCTCTGGACTGCCTGCAGCCACGTGTGGATATGGATTTCATCTCCACTTGCAAACTAGTGGCTGCAGATACACAGGGGTGTAACTAAACCTGTCCATGCCATGTGCAGCATTTTCTATTTACCCCACACCTGACATCATGCACAGGGTATCAGCCCAGCCCTGAACTATGCATGTTCCATGTCTGCACATGGTAGGGACAGACAGTGAAGTGAGCCAAGGGCTGCTGCTGGAAGCACAGACAGCCCCAGAGCCCCCACTCTCCCCACTTACCTGTTTGAGATTGTACAAGCCATGCTTGTCACAGTTGGGGATGTGAAGGGAGTAGAGGTGCTCCAGGGGCCCTCGCTCATCTGGCAGCCGCATGGTGGAGATGCGTTCCAGGACCTGATCCAGCTCCTGCTGACAAGGGGTCTGAAAACAGCCCAGAAAGCAGGGGAAAAAAATGTATTATCAGGACATTGGTACCACTCAGTATCAACACTGTGGACAATGGGAACACCAGTAAGGATGAACACATGCGCATCCCTAAAGACACAGGTTTGCCACTGGGTTCTGCTCCAGAGTTCACCACCAGGCACCCAAAATCAGAGTTGTGCATAGACATGCACGTCCCTCATGTACCTGACATGGCCAAGAGCCAACATAATACCAGGTCCCAAGTCCTGGATACAGAGGAGAAACCTCAGAGAGGCTACCATGGCTCCCACTGGTGGTGACAAGTGACATGAAGCAGGGCTAGTCCAGACAGATCAGGAGAGTTTCCATAAGCATAGCCCAGAGCACACACCTGTGATGCCCAGAAGTACAACTCAAAAGCATGTGAGACTCCATAGGAGTGGAGGGGATGGGAATGGGAGTACCCCAAACCAGCCTCTGGAAGCATCCTTCTTGCTCCACAGCAGCTCCCAGACAGGGATTCCAGCCAAGGCAGTGTGGTTGAAATACGCCTGATGTAAGCCAAACTGAGTCCACACCTCTCTGCTTTTGCAGTGAGTGAGGATTTTTTTGCAAAGGAGCAGCAGCAGTGTGTGAACTCTCAAAGCTGATGGTGCCGCCGTTTTATTTTGAACTTCTGTTTTGCCTAGTCTTTGGAAGGCATGAAGACTCTTTTAAACCTCCTTTTTGTCCCCATGCTCCCCAGATATTAATACTTTGTGTGTTTACAGGGATGTGTATTGTGGACCCTTTGGGGTGGGTTTCAATCTCCACATTTCCATCCCATCTAGTTGCCTTGACCAAACTTCCCACTAGAGGGAAGCCACGGCCAAGAACTGAGTAACAGACAGGGACAGGCAAGTGGACTGGGAGGTCTTAGAGCACTCTCCCTACTACAGGACAGCCACACAGGTCATCCTCGGCGCTTGTGGCCTCCTTTAACCTGGACTGGGCATGCCCTGGAGCAGGCAGACAGCCCTGCTTCTGGCCCCTCAAATCCTCTTGGGACACTCCTGCTTAGGGAAAAAGGGTGTGAGAAAGTCAATCTGTGGGCAAAGAGCATGCTTGCACCCCTGCACAGGTGGGTGTTCAGCCAGCAGAAGCCCCCCTTCCAGAGGTGAAGCTGCAATGAAAATAATGCCACCTGACCAGCATATCAAAGTTCATCAGATAGTGTGTTCAGCCCCAGCATCGGGCAAAAAATGTTTGCTTCTCCTCTTTTGCTTCTCCCCACTTTTTTCTTTCAATTTATTTTTTTCTGTTTTTAAAACAGTTTATTGCAGATGCCACTTAGGCTTTGCAGTCAGCATTCCCCAGTGAGCCCACAGCTCCCCACAGCCCTGCCCTCTCACCCTGCCTGTCGACAGCCGTGACTTTTTGGAGTCCTCGTGGTTGTGATGGGCCTTGCTGACTTTGCCCATCTGCCGCTGCTGCTCGTTCACCTTCTCCCTCATCACTGCCAGCTCCTTCATGCCCGTCTTCATGGGCTTCCTCCCTCCAGCTCCACTCAGGATCCCCACGGTGCCATCCACGTGGTTCTCAGCAAGAATGCTCTCAGACCGGTCATCACCATTATCTGCAGGAGACGGGGCAGACAAGGAAAGTGTCCAGCTCAGTCAGGCGCTGCCTCACATGTTCATCCTGCCCTGGATCATTTTCAGACGTGGCTGCTTACCAAGCCATAAAATCTTTGCATGCAAAAATTTTAAATTGCATTAGCCCTTTCATCTGGAAGGTGAGAATAGATTCTTTCATTCTGGAGTTATTACCACTCTAAAAGACAGTTTAGAGAGCAGGGGAAATCGCTGCTGGAGAAGTTCTTTCTGGCTTTTCTGTGACCTTCTAAATTACTTCCCAAGAATGCAATTTTCCCATTAGAAGTCCAGTTGGATTAGAGATGCCAAATGTACTTCAGCTCCAACACTTAAAACCGCAGTGATTAGTAACAATACCTTGAGTCCATCTGTCATCCCCCAGAGTATCTCCAGGAATACTTACTCAACATTCATGTGCTAAAATAAATTCTCAGCTCTACTTTCAAAAATACCTCACCTCTGTACTGTGGCTATGTGGCCACCCTAACATCCTTTGGAGATCCTGCCATTTCAGTGATCATCATCCTTGCCATACCATCCTTCTCATTGTTTCTCATACACTGTGTTACTCATTTACCTTCTACCTACTTCTGCATTTGGCCACTTCTGCTGACAATGGAACAGTCACAACCCTGCCACTGCTAAACACCACAAGATCCCAGCTAGTTCAGCCACTTCAAAATCAATTAGAAGAAATCTGGGGATTTCTGTTATTTTTCCATCTCCTGTGCTGTGCTTTATGCATTTTCCCAATTCACCAGGGATTTGTGAGAGTAAACCTTGCCACAGCAGGACACAATTGTCACAATGCTGCAGCCACCAGTCTCTTTGGACTTGGCAGTGGCAATGAGGACAGATCTCAAGTCCTCCTGTTTTGTCCAGACACCTAGAAGGTGACAGCTGATCACTCCTTGTTGCCTGCTCTGATCTGACTGAGCAAGCACGTCTAATACTATAGCTAAATATAATATTGAAGCTGACCCTGAATAAAGCTTGGACTTAAGCAAGACCTCCAGAGGTTCGTTCCAGCCCAAATTAGGATTGAACCCACACATGGACATCACCTCCCAGTGCAATAACCCAGGCCAGGCTTTGTATGTCTCTGTATGTATTTCTCTATACAAAACTTCTTCAGCAGCTCCACAGGTACCATACCAGGGGACAGACCAGGCTGTTCCAGTAATGGTGACAAACAGGAAGTGTCTTTCAGTATTGCCAAGGAAGAACTGTAGCACCCAACTTCCCAGCATCAGAACTCTTTGGCACCTCTAATTTCAGCTTTCCAGCATTATGGAACTCAGGCACTTATCTAAAGGTAAAGAAATAATATCAAACTGTGCATGAGGCAGGGCAAGCAATGCTTTAGCTCATGTAACAGTGCTTAATTTATGGATCTCTCCTGCTTCTCCAAGGACCAAGCATACAGAGCATTTACACATGTTGACAGTTCCTTTTTTCAGACTCTGCATGATGATGTTTATCCCTACTGTCAGCACAGCCCTACTGTCATGACAGAGTGAAAAATCGTAACAGAAAGTGTTTTATTTCTGCCACAGCTTTCTAAGCTCTTGTCAGGTATTTCAACCCCAAGCTGGGGTTGAAAAGCTTGGGGGAAAGGAGAAACGGCAAGAAGAGCTTTGTCTGAACTTACTCAGCAAACATGCAGCAACATACAAAGATGGCCCAGGTGGGCTCGATCAAGGAGCCATCCAGCCCAGCCTGCCATTCATGAGAGACCATCAGCAGCTGCTTGGGGGCAGAAGGACCATTCCCAGTCTGTGCTGCAGACCAGCAGTAAGGGCACTTCCATGGCTGAAGACTGCATCTGACCCACAGGATTGAAAAGCCACCAAAAGACCCATCCCTCAGTGGATTTGTCAAGAATCTTTTTGAACTTCTTCACAAGTTTCCAGAAATACTAAATGCATTTGGTCTGCAGGTTTTTAGCTGCTTAGGTAGCAACTGAAAAGCAAACACGGGGCAAAACCAATCTGGCAAAGTCCATTACTTTCCTCAGTTCTGGTTCCAGATGAGAATTGAGACCAGGTTTGATAGCCAGATGGGCGAGCTCAAAGTCTAGGCTGCTGTCTGGTGATTGCCATCTGGCCATCATCCTAGGAGTCAGACAAGCAATATTTTGAGCAGGAATATTCTGTTTATACACCAGTCTCCCCATTAATTAAAAACACATAGTGAGAAGAGAGAAGGCCATGAGGCCACCTTTAGAGAGAATTAACTAAAAAAGCACCATGAAGAGATGGGCAAGGGTGGAGAGGAAAGGCTGGCTTAGGAGAGTTTTAGCCTTCTGACCTCTTTTGTGCTCCTCTCCTTGTTGCCCTCCCCACTGTCAACAACAGCAGAACAAGGGCAGCAGCAGAGCAGGTTCTCAGACACACTGCAGTCCTCTGCTTCATTCAGAAAAAGATGGTACAAACTGACAGAAAAGCAGCAAACTGGAAGTGATGTCTTCCCCCATCCATTCTCACTCCTTCCTGCCTCCAACTAAAATACATCGACATCTGCCCAAATAAGCACTGTGCTAGTAAATGCAGGCGAGCTGGTAAGCCTCTTGTCGGCTGATTCATTCACAAAACCTGCTTCTGATAATATTTTTGTTCATTTTTCTCACTTTCCAATGCTAACAAGTATCAGCCCAAAGAAAACCACTGATGGGAGTGGAGTGTGCAAGCCAGTGTGGGTGAACACACCCAGGGACAAGGAGAGATTGGTCTTGGCTCCCCAGGCACCATCACAGGAGCAAGACTGGATCAGCAGCCAGGAAGGTCTAGCTGCTATTGACTGTAAGCTCTCCTCTCTAAGGCCAAGTCAGCCATGGTGAGCCATGCCTTTGACCCTGCTGCCAAGCTGGACTGGTCCACCTGGGGCTGATGGCAGAGCCCCATCGCTGCTTTTCCTTCTCCCAAATCTGGTGCTGCTCTTAAGAGAAGCTATCCCAACTTGGAGCTTCCAGGGGTGGCTTCATCACAGGGGAAGGGAGATGAGAGTTAGGCCCCATGTACAGAGCACCAATGTTTCTTTCAGGACAAGGTGCACACACAGGAGAAGGCTGAGAACCAGGTGTGATGGACCACATTTGAAAAAGAAAAAGGGCCAGGAAGCAACAAGAGTGGAGAGAAACTCCACTTTGGTGGAGGTCAGGACAGCACAGAGCATGACACAAGCCAAACAACCCCTCTTACAGCCAGATAGTGCTTTCTAATGCTGCCCAAAAGCTGCAAGTCATGCTTGTTTATTACAATCCATGAACTAATGAAGCCACCTACCAACCCTACTAGCAGGGGATGGGCAGGTATGTAATAGCCTCAAGATACAGAGCCCTAATCTATCTGTCATCCTGACCAACGCCTTTTCACTGACCAATTTCAATTCACACTAAATATATCTGTAAGGGAGTGGTGCCAAACTCCAAAACAATTGTTTTATAGTTCTTTCTTACAGCATGTGGAAAACATCTCCTGTGTTATTTCAGATCAAAAGGTAAGAGAGCTTTGTGCAGGGTGGGACAAGTGTGGCAGGAACCTAAGCAGATAGCTGAAGTTCTTCTGAATGCTGATGCAGAGTCCATGAAACACCTCTCTACTTGCCAAGAAAACGATTTCTTTATGGCCTTTTTCAAGGAAAATTCCCATTTGCTTCAATGGGGCGAGGACTTGGCTGAGGAAAAAGCCTGTTCAAATGGCCATCAGTTAACGTCTGTAGGGAGCTGCACCGTCTCGCCAACATTTTCAAAAGCAACTACCAATTTCCAGTGCTAAAATTTTTGGGAATCTGGTTTGAGACCTCTAGGCACCTCTGCCGAGACAGCTGAGAAACAGAGGGGCTGAAAAACAACCTGTCACTTCCAGAGCTACGAGGAAAAATGTACCACACAAAAAAGGCAGCTGCCTCAGGTTAAAAATATATTTTTATCCCTTTGAAGAGCTCTGAAGCGTATCTGGGCAGCAGAACAGGATGGAGCCAGTAGCACTCACTTAGCACAGGAGAGCCAGGCTCTATCACGGGGAGCACACACCATGCCAAGGACTGCAGCCGCCCTCGCCAGTGCCGCTCCTGCTCTCTCTGCACTTGCTTTCCTTCACCAACAGCTTGCCCAAAGGGTTTCACGTGCATTTGCTTATCTGCCCAGGGTGTTTGTACAGTGTTTAAATGCTGATTAAGGTCCCAGACCCATAGAAAGTTTCACCCAACTGGCCTTCAACACCCTGCCTGAAACCCCGCTATCTGGGGGTCCTGGTTCTGTCCTGGGCTGGACAGGGCTTACATCTCCCTCCCGCAGCAATCACAGCCTCCATTGGCCAGCACTCTCCTTCTGAAGTCATCTAAGGGCTTTGCAGTTTACTAATTACCCTGAAGACAGACAGGTGTTCATCCTGAACTGCACATGGTTAAAGAAAAACAAAAAATAAGGCACAGAAATATTTGATATTGCTGCCCAAACCATGCATGGAATATATGGGCAAGTCCAGAAGCTCAAGTCCTGGCCTGGCACTGCACCGTGCACAGGAGTGAACACACTTGGGGTTGCAGGAATGCAGCAACCATGAAGAGATTTTTCACCCTAAGCAGTGTCATCTGTCCTATCTAGGTATGGGGTTTTTTTGCATCTTTTAGCTTTTTGTGTTTGCAAGTTCTATCATTTCAGGATAATTTAAATGCCTTATTGCCTGCCACTTTTTATTTTAAGGAGCAGAGCTGCCTGTCCCAGGCTGCCAAGAAGCCAGTGCTTGTCCTGTGCAGCCTGAGAGCAGACAGAGGCTTTAAGCCTGACCTTTCATAGGCACAACAGCCCCACTGGAAGAATTGCTTGTAGGAAGGTAGGTAAGGAGCAGACAAACCCCAACCACAGCCCCAGTGACCTCTGCCTCATCAATCTGCAAAATACTTCAAGAGCAGCCCTGGGCAAAGGTGCAACAGCTCTGGTGTGTTATGACTTGGAACTCAGAAACCTCAGAAAAACTTTGCCAACAAGGATTACACTGGCATTGCAATTTCCTCACAGCAGGAGTGGCCAAGAACAAAGCCCACCCCGATGCCCAGGACCTCTGGCCCTCACCCTACCCCCAAAAAGGACCCAGGGTTTGCTGATTAGCACTGCCAACCTGTAAAGCACTGAGCCATAGCACAGCATCCATCCACACTCAACTGGCAGCAGAGGGAAAATGTGGGAGCACCGGTACATGGTCTGGCCCCATCATCATCAAGCTAGTCTGGATGCAGCCGTCCAGAGGCAGATGAAACCAAAGCACCCACTCAAGTTTCACTCCATTTTGCACAGAAGTGCATGTGGAAATGCCACAGAGAGAGCATAAGCAATGGACTGTGTAGGAGACAGAGCAATGGGAGAAGGCCATACATCAGAGAAGAAGCACCACCTGCCCTGGAACAGCATCTCTCACAGAGGGCAACCATGCATGCTCAGGGGAGGGGCAGAAAAGAAGACAATTACAGAACAATTCTTCCTTTGCTCTCCTCCTGGCCATCGGCAGTTCAGAAACCAAAGCTATTTCATCTAGACTAGGTTTAACAGCCATTGACAGACCGAAGAGGAAAAAGCTGTGCATGATCCCTTCTGGATTCAAGTACATGAACACCCCCATATTGCTTGCTGTCCCCTCTCCTCAGCCAGCAGCCTTTCTGCTTAGCCTCATCTAGTTCTGCACAGGGAACATGTCATGTTTAAGCTGTTGGTTTGGTTTCAAAGGACTTACAAATTGAGAGGTGTCTGTGCCACCCAGCTTTTACAAATTGAGAGGTGTCTGTGCCACCCAGCTTTTGCGAGGACTAACCTGAAGACCAGTCATCCCAATCTCTCAGAAACACAGGCTACTATCATGGCACACAGATCACTTCAGAGCATCTCTCCATCTGCTGAAGAGCTCCCCAGGACCCTCTGCCTGCCTGCACTCCCAGGGTTATTTCATCACACCAACCTGCTCAGTAACAGTGAGGAATTGCACACCACATCCAGAAAATTCCCTCATTAGTCTCCAAGAACTTGCTTTACCTCTGTGATAAGCTGTCCACAAAGCACTCTCAGATCTCCTGGGGCCAAAAGCCCTAAGGGCTCTGCAAACACCCTTTTTTTTTTTTTTTTTTTCCCCCCTTGCCATGAGATCTTTTCAGCCCATCTCTACTAGCAGGGAAGGCAGGGCTGGGGAGGGAACAGGGAACGGCATGTTCTGGCCAGGGGTTGCTTAGCAAGCTCCTCTCCCTACCCTGAGCAGCTGGCACTGAGGGGTGATCCAAGGGGCACCCAGTGCTTTCCTTTGACTCCGGCATCCTACAGGAAATGCTTTATGCTCCTCCGAAGTGCCAGGGACACTGACTCCGGGCAGCACAGCTTTCAGCAGCTTGCTTTGCTCTCTTTTCTCTGCCTGTTCCTGGTGGCTGGAGAGCTCAACTTTCCCTCCTCCATGCACCTAGGTCCAGAGCCAGAGGAAAACCTCTTACCACGGCACAGTGCCCACAGCACACCTGTGCACCTCCGCACACAAAGCCCTCCAGGACCAAGGGAGAAGCAATGCTGACGTGAAGCTGATGTCAGATGAGGACAGAAGAGGGACCACGATGTCCCTTCCCCGGGGCTTTACTTCAGTCTTTTGTTTTTGTTTGTTTTTTAACCATGTTTGTAGCCTGGTTTCCCAAGGATACAGGACTTGTGCAATTACACAGCCTACCTCTGTGTTTCTGCATGTGTGTATGTTTGTATGACTGCCTGTGTCCCTATTAGTTCTCCTCCCCCTCCACCTCTCAATATATCTACAAACACGTCAGCAAATGCCAACTGCATCTCAAACAGGAACACAATTCACAAAAATAGTAAGTTTCCACCATTTCATGGAAACGTGCAACCAGGCTGAAGAGACACAAAATAGCAAGGTTTGTTTTGTTAGTTTTCTTTCCAAATTATTTGACTGAAGGGCTGTGTAGAACATTATCAGTCCACTCTGCACAGACCCAGCAAAGCACAAACCACCACTGGGGAAGGTCTGCTCCAGCCCTCCTCCTGCCAGCTGTGAGCCTGCACGTATTATTTGCAACATCCTGCTCTCTCCCGCACCAGCTGTTCACTGTGTGCCAAGAATGGCGAGAATGCTGTTCAGGACCCTCAAAAATGCAGGAGGAGAATGCTTCAAGTCCCTTCATTTACCAAGCTCCACTTAAAATCCTCTTCTTTCACAACTTCTCCCGAGCACGGAGCTACTGTGCATGCCAGTGCACACCCACAGCAGAGACACTCTGGACTTAGCTAAAAGCTGAGGCTCAGGAGCCAGAGGGTCTCATCTCATGGCTGATGACAGTATTTTTGTGCGTGTACTTAACCTCAACATGTGTGAAGGCAGCATGCTCAGGGAAAAGACCTTTAACGCGTTTGGAAGGTTTTGCTGAGTGAGGCTCTCCAAGCTCCCTGCCACCATAAAAGCATTCCCCCTTGTTAGTGAACCGTATCTCAGCCTTTTCAACACAGTTCTACAATTAGCCCTCTGCAAAGCTCCAGCCTTCCCAGCAGAACCAAATGAATTAACTGAAAACACTTCCCAGCTTAAATTAATTGCACTGCAGCTTCCCAATTTGACATTGACCCTGTCTGTAAAATCCCCAGAGTAGTTACTATTTAGTCATTAGGGGCTTCTGCCTGAGTGAAAGAAGCCATTAATCCTCCCAGACCAAGTCTCTGCTCTCCTTTCCCGCTCACTCACATGCATCTGTGTGGTCTTCAGGCACCCCAAAAAGCCTGAATCAATTTCTAGTATAAGATCAGTGCCTAAATCCTTGGTTCCTATGAATTTCCAGATTAAAGTGAACCAGAAACCACCTTATTCATTTCCTACAGGTCTAACTGCTGTGTTTGAATTACCTGTATTTCCATAATGGAAACACGGGCTCATCTCTAACCCTGAGTTCAAACCTGTCAGGGGTTTTGCATCCCACAGTCCAGAGTATGCAAGCACAGGAGAGTTTTCCTTACCACAGCCTCCATGAGGGTGCCTGCATGTTCATTACTATCTAGATGATCTCTGTTTGGCACTGGGCTGCTGCACCTTTCTTTCCTGCAGGAGAGACAGATGTTGCCAGAATTACAGGAGCTATGAATCTCAACAAGGCTGATTCCCAGGTACACACTCTGCAGCCTGCCAGGAAGGACTGATGAAGGACTTATGATCTGATGGACACAATCACAAACAACAAACTCTTCAAATGAAAGCACACTAAATGTTTCTGCTTCCATCACATATTTTGGGAAAAAATTATAGTATACAGGACCTTTTCAGACTATTCTCCTATTTTTCAATTATCATTACCTTTATAGCTGCAGGCAGCAACAAGCAAACACCATGCTAGCTGGAGACAGACTGCCAAATATCAGTTGGAACCTGCACAGAGATGGACTACTAGAGGAAGTACTCACATCTGTCCATGTCTCCTGGATACGGTGCTTTAGCCAAATACAAGACATCTTGCTTCAAGGAGAGGTGGCTGAAGGGAATTTTGTGAGTTCTTTTATATAAGAAACTAAGGGAAATAGTCTCTGAAAATGCCCTCTGCCTGTTCTGGCTCCTCAAGGATAGACAAAAGCTCACCAAAAAGATGTCCTCTGGCTCTGGAAGCCCAACTGCAATTCACTGATTTGTGAGTAACTATTTGGTGCCTGTTCACAACTCCTGTCAGGATCAGTGGCTGGTGGGGAAGTGGCTCTGGACACAGCATGAGCAGAGGAGCCTGCAGCAGAGTACTGCACCATAAGGGAAGGCTGTGTGCAGCACAGCCAGAAGTCTAACCTTGGACCCTCAAGAAAGGTGGAAAATTCCTCAAAACTAGGAATTAAAAACCCCAATCAAAAAAAAAAAAAAACCAACAAAAAAACACAACCCACAAACAAAGCAAAAAACCGCTTAAAATGCAAAGAGCTGCTTCATCCTGCCTGTGAGAGCCATCTCTCACCTGTCTCTGGTATTGCTCTGCTCCCTTCTCAGCCACACTGGCTTCTCCAGTTATTATGCATACAAATGGAATGAAATTCAGTCATTTGTATTACCAGTTTTTAAATAACGTCTCACTTTTCCAAAGTCAATTTTCCAGACAGCAGCTCAAGCCAGGGCTCCCCTCACCACCCACCCAAATCTCATTGCACATTTCCTAAAAGTCTGCCTTTTTCAAAACACACTATTATTACAGTAATTTCTTCCTAACTTCTTAGAAATGTTGCCAGAGCCCAACAGCCAATACCATCAGTGTCACCTTAAAGTCTGCTGGACCCACTGTCCTCATGCAGCCCCTGAGCTGTGCACCAACCCTTAAAGCCAACCCTGTTTGCTTATTCCCCAGGCACAAAGCACAGGTGCCTCCAAATAAAACCAGAGCACTGAACCGTAGGTAGAAGAGGGAGTATCTGCTGCAATTTAGTTGAGCCTTTTTTGCCCACAAGCATCTCCCAGCTGCCTCCAGCACTCACAGTCATTATCCTCCCTCCTCATGAGGGCTATTACTTAGTTGCTATATCCCACATTTAAGCCACAAGCTGAGCTGCTCCCAGATTATGTTTTTTTCTCATTTGACATCCAAGCTAAGCAACACCACAATTGTTTCAGGTTATGTCAAAACACTTTGGCCATCTGCTCTTGGGGCAGTATTTCACCCAGTTTTGCAGTCACTTTGCTCAAATTTCTTTAACCCTTGTTTTACCCTTCTCCCAGCTAGAGGAAGAGCTGAATTTGAACCCTCGTGTTCAAGTACTCCGTGAGCAGGGACTGAACTAGGTCTTGCATGTGTATTTGTTATGCACATTTACTATTTATCTTAGTATGTGCATTTACTGAAACAAGGCAACTGCCACTCTCTAAGGATAAAGTCTTCACTGACACAGCACTGCTACTGAAATAACCAGGAGCTTTGACAAAATTAAGACTTTGCAGATTCATCCCACTGCTGACCGGTACATGCGAACATGCAGGAACACAATGAAACATTCAAACTCATGGACACTACCAAAAGGCAGCAGTTTGATCTGTAATAGCTGTTTGTGGCATACAAGGGCCATGCACATGCAAGTAATGCAAGGCACCTTTATGGTCCCTCCGTGACTTCCAAACTCCAGAGCCTACAGCATGGCCACATCCATTCCACTTGGTCCTCAGAAGGGGAAGATTCCTCCTCACAGGTGTGAGGGGAGCAGTGCCAGACAGCCTGCTCCTTCACTCTGATGATGTTGCTTTAGTCTCTTGCCTTTTTTCTATAAAGGGCTGGATCTCATTTTGTTTGAAAAAGACTCTCTATTTTGGGCCACCCATGAAGCTGCCCAAATTCAAACCTCGGGAGTTTGTAGACTCCTGCTGAGCAAAAGGCAGGAAGAGAGAGTCATAAAACTGTGGTAGAGGAAGGAAGAAAAGACAGGGGAACATCAGTAGCTGCATTCCCAAGGAGGATGGAGGCATTGCAAAGCTTAAGACACAGACCACCACGGAACACAGTAATGGAGACAAACGTGATAACCCAGCTGAACCACTGTAATGGAAGCTGGGATGCATATCAGTCAGCTTTCTATTTAAACAGCTCCAGAAAGCATTTTGTGTATAGCCTGCCAGCACGCTCAGCACCAAGCTCCCTGGTGTGTTTGCTTTACACCTGATCTATACAGCACCCCTTTCTTGGCCAGACGATTTGGATACTACTTCCTGCCTTGGAAGAGATCCAGGCATGTGGCAAAGAGCACTTGAAAAGTGGGATCTGATTATATACATGGTGGGATGGCCCTCAAAATAGAGAAAACCACCCCTGCCTTTGTAAACAATCCAAACAGTGAAACACTGACCTTCTGCAAGGAAGTGCACGGAATCCCCCAGCTTCAAGAAGGGCTGGCGTTCCCATGGAATTCACCCCAAAATGCCAAACACCATAAGCTGGCTTGTGGCACATGGATGTTGACATCCCAACTCCAAACCACCCCTGAACATGATGTACACCTGACGTGGGTCAGCCTCCCCAGCCACAGCCCAGACAGCTGCTCTGCAGCAAGTACTGCTCACACTGTACTCTGCTCATGTTGTACAGCATGCAACAGGTTTTACCCGGCCTTTATCTATGCCATTTTGGAACCCCCAAATGTTCTAAGCAAAATGCAGCAGTCATTTAAGGGCATGCAAGTCCCCAAGCACAGGCTCTGGGGAATGAGCTCACCAAGGGGGGCACTAAACCATCCTGGGAGCCCTAAGGTGGGAGGCTGTCAGTAGGTAGAGTGCTGTAACACACACTGCTCTCAGACCACCACAGCTGGAAAGCACTGTAACCACAGCCATTCCAGAGGCAAGGAGGCAGGAGCCAAGGAGACAGTGGGGAACAGTCCCCAGCTGCTACATACCCCCTTTTATCAGTCCCCAGAACAAAAGCACTGCTGAACTATTCACCATCAGGAAGCAACGGGCACTCCACCACACTTGGTCCATAAAGCTCCACTTCATTGGAGCCACTGTTGCCACATCTGTTAGTGTTTTAAAGCACATACATCTGGCTTAATTGAGCACTTGACTTTATTGCTGCTTTATCTCTATTTTCTGAACAGGCCTTGGGGAGAGGGCTTTGTGTGGCTGAAGCTTGCTTCTTTCTTCATTCTTCCTTTTAAATTTTTTTTTTCCACTAAATTCCCACCTGAAGCAGGAACAAAAGCCACTGTGACAGCTGCACACAATCTCTGGGGCTGCTTTTAGGAAAGTCTCCTCTCTAGACAATAAACCCCATGCTAAATAAATATTCTGGTTTATGTGCTTCAAAGCTGCAGACTTAAACCCCATCAATTCTCCCTTTCCACTCTGTTTTCCCAGCAAAAAATCAGAATTAGTGACAGAAGGTGGTGTAGTACATGTCAGGAAGAAAGAAAAAGGATCTTGCTGCCCCTGCTGTCTCTGAAACTTTGCCTCTGCCAAGTTACAACAAACAGGAAAAGGAGAATCAAAACACAGCCCCCATGTACCCTCCAACCACCCAGTGCAGGCTGTGCTGGTGCCAGCTACCGCTCACAAACAATCACACTGCGAGACTCCTCTGGCACATCCTTCCAGGTGGCCTGAACAACAGAACAGCCCAGCTCAGGAAGCCTGTATTTGATCCATGCAGTGCTTGAATCCCTTCCAGAAAGTACAAGGGTCCTTCATGCCCCCAGACTGAGGAGAGGTTACCTGAAATGCCCTTTGCCAGCTCCTATATGCCTGTTTCCCTGTGAAACCAGAAGCCAGGCACACAGTAGCTGGGAACATAGAGGAGCACTGGCTGTAAAGTCAGCTGTTTTCCCACTAGGCCACCCTAAGTACTCTGCAGTTACTGGGAAAACAGGATTGGTGCCTTCTGGGGCAAGGAGTTTGGGCACCTTCACTGGCCTGTGGCATCCTCCCAGGGGCCCATGCCCAGCATCCTTCCACAGCTTTCAGGCCATGATCTGGGATGGGCACCATCCCAGACAGTATTTCTCTCCCTGCAGACTGAGGCTAAGACTGCTTAGCTGGTATGGAGTGCCAAATGCACACAAATACATTATGCTGCTTAATACTAACACAGAATGCAACCCACAGAAACAGCCCAGGACATCTATACCTGCTAAAAGCAGAACAACCTGCTGAAATCAAGGCTATTGCAGCTTCAGGGTAAGTGGCTGAAGTGATGCTTCATCACACCACCACACGTCATGGCTGTGATGCAGCAATCCCCACAATCTGTTTCAGGCACCCAGAAGGAAGCTCCTCAGTTACACCACCACTTGCTCTTTGTACCCAGCAGATATTCTCCCCACCCCCACCAGCCATCTCCCGAGTGTCCTGCCCTGACCTCAGCTCCTTGTTCTCCTGCCTGCCACGTACAAGAGAATCCTCTTCAGCCAGCGTCACAACTTGTGAACTCTGTGGCTTTCAACCCTTCCAATGGAAGCAGGCATCAATGTCCTGCCCAACCCCTTCCTATGAGAATAAGATATTCAAAGCACTGTCAGCTCTCCCAGTGCTGTGTTCCAGTTTGATTTCATGCTGCAGTGCTGAGTCCAGCCATCCTTTATCCCTGCTGCCTGGTATCTTTTCTCCGATGTCTAAACACAAAAGCCACCCTTGAAGCGAGCAAAAAGCAAGGCGTACTAGCAGCAGCTGAATGAGCTCCCCTGGTCCTTCCTGTCCCAGTCCAACAAGACTTCAAACCCAGGAAAAGAAATATCTGAATAGTGAAGTGAAAGAGAGTCAAAATGTAATTAAACTCTGCACTTCCTATCCCAAACTGGCAATGGATCTTCCTGTGTGTTTGATAATTACTCAGGCACTCTTCTTTCACTAGAGAGGAAAACAGACCTGTCTTTAACAAGACAAACTTCTGGATTCCTTGGGAGGAAGGCAGAGCAAATTATAGTCTCCAAACCTCTCCCTGCCCTCCTCTCTTCCTCCAGCACAGCTCGTACTCAAAAGCAGAGACATCTTTCCTATGAAAAAAATCCCTCTTTAGGCTTTACAGTTGAACCCAGCTGGACTCTACCTGTAAGAACACCAGTTCAAGTTAGCTTCAAAAGGACACCCCATCTTCTAGAGCTAGGGAAGACAGAGAATTTATGTACTGCTGTACAACCCACATGGACACCCCCTTCAACCACGACAGAGGGAGGGGAGAGCAGATCAGCAGATGGCTTCTGCAGCATTGCTTCCCAGGGAAACGGAGCAGTCAGGGAATGAGCTGCTCCTCTGTGACCAGCAGCTGACATCAGGAGGGCTGTAATGACTGATCATCTCCTCTGCTTCTGGAAACCAATGACACAGGGACTTTCCAAGCCAGAGGCTGCACATGGCTCATCACATTTCTTAGCCAGCCATACATCTGTGAATTTATATACTTCCTTTTAGATGCCATTTATATATCAAGGCCATTTCCAACTTCTTACAGGAGCGACCTTCATAGTTCAGCTCTGTGCCCTGCTTGATCTTTTCATGGAATGCCAAATGAAACTGAAAAATAGTGATCTTCTTGTTCCTGCTTCATAGCTTTCCCTCAGCCCACAGGAACAAGTCAGCAGAAAGACCTAAACACCACAGTGCTGGCCTTTATACTCCGTTGAGACAGGCTTTGAAGACCCCTTAGCCAAGGGGTGACCTTCAGAATGCTAAGTGCACCTGCTGTGTGCCATGCATGCCTCCAAAATCAACCACAGCCCTGGTGAGAGGCTGGAAGCCAGGACACCTCTTCTTTAAAAAGAAAGAAAAATGCCCAGCCTTTTTGCAACTACAGAAGGCCTTGGCATGAGCTAAGGGCACAGGAACAAAGCCAAAGCACATGGAAAACAGCAGCAGCAGTTCTTACTGCTGCCTAAGTGGAGAGCTGGGACACCACCCTAGAGCAAGGAACTCACTGCAAGCTCCTGATGAGCTGCACAGAGTGCCCTGACACAGAGACCCCTCCAGTGCCACCCCCAGTGCTGCCCCGATGGCCCCGGCCCACCTCCAGCCCATCAGCACTCGCTCTTGTCACGCAGTGAACCATGTTGGCTGAGGACCAATGAAAGCACCTTCTAATGGGATTTTTCAGGTTTCAAGGATATCAGTGTCTGGCACAGGCTAAAGTAATTAAGACAACTTCCAAGACACAATCTGGCATTGATTAACCAGCTATTTACCACTGAACATTACAATTTCCCACTCAAACTCTGCACCAGAACACTTGCTATTTCCTAATCGTTTTCTCCCTTGCCCCATTCCTGTCTCACAAAGCCCAGCTGTGGCCTCTCACACCCCTCCCTCAGCCTCACCATGCTTTGCCTTGCTAAATAAACCATCATGGTGTCAGCCAGACTAAAGCTGAAAGGCTTCCTGAGGGTTAAAGGGAAAAGCAAGTTGTTCTTGGCAAACAGATAAATCCATTTTTCACTGAACAGGTCTCAAGATGGACAGCCACAGCCACATGTGCTTGCAATCATCATATTTACATTTGAGTCTTCCTACTGAATACCAGTAGGAAGAATACCAGAGTAAGAAAAGGCTTGGGTTGATCTCATTTCTACCAGCTTCATTTGGCCGATGCCTACATGGCCACAGATCTCTTCATCATCAAGTTCCTCCAGACTAAAGACATCCCTAATGCCACAAGAGCTGGCCTAACACCTCATTTCACTACTCACTCCTACATCACACAGAAAGCCTGGCGGGAGGAGCAGCTGGAGGGAAGGGTTTGTAGTGAGCAGGGAAGAGTCACTGGTGGCATTTAACACCTCACATGAGGGGTAATGCAAATTTTGCATTCAAAGACAGGATTTGTTACAGGACCAGAGAAGGTAGAATGAGCATGTCCAATTTCAGGGCACTTCCACACTCTCCCCATGTGTAATACCACCAGCTGCTATATCATCCCTTCTTTGAAAGGGAATTAGGAAGGCCTTCTATTCCCAGTGAGTTCCAGAGGAAAAAAATACACCCAGCCTCTGCAGTATGTGAGTCCTTCCCTGCAAAGCTGTATCATCTCTGTTTCTAGCGCCTGCACAGCAGCATGAAAGATGTATGGAAAGACAAGAAATCCGTGGGACAGGACTTTGCCTCTTTTGAGATCTGCAGAATACTATATAAACTGATGGGGCAACATAAATATTTATTATTAAGGAGGTGTAAGAGAAGAGGAGAACGGAAACTTATCAATAATGAAAAGCAAAAGTGAATAAAACCTGTGGAGATAACGCCACACAAGCATCTTTCTTGTTCCTAAAATATATAATGGAGCACCACAGAAGAAAGTAGGACAGATTGGTCAGATAATATACTAGAAAGGAAAAGGGCAACCAGGGAAAATCTGATGACACCTATAGTTAAGTCTAGGAAGACCAAAAGAACTGATAAATATGCTGCTTTTACTGAGATGAAAATTACTGGATTAGACAAACATGGACAATCCAAATAATTACTCACTGGTATAGTTTACAAAAGGGTTGTGATAGTATATCATGTTATGAGTAACCTTAAGGATGAGACCAAATGTTTTTTGTAGTGTTCTAATCAAAACAGCAGTTCACATAACAAAAATCTGTGGTCTGAACTAGACCAGGAAGCAGACTTGAGAATGGGACACTGTCCTTTGGCTGTAAAGCTGTGAAAAATTAACTTGGGAGCATCAGAGATGGATGCCCTAAGAGATGACCTGACACTGTGTGGAATGATCCCTAAACCAAGAACCTCCACCAAAGAAAATGGCAGTGCTCAGATCACACCTACTGCAGCGGAGCTGGGATGGGTCTCCAGATGATGATTCCTTACAAAAGTGGCCTCCATTGACAAAATTGACAAGGTCAGCCTGAATCTTTAAACTGAACAGGAAATAGAGAAACAACCATACAGTGAAACATTCCCAGAGACAGACAAAGGAACAGACTCTTAATACAGCATCAGCTGGTGGAAAATGTGAGAAGTCATCAGAGAAGTCATCCAGACAAATTAACTTGGAAAATGGCAGAAGGCTGATGAATATTTTGCATCAAAACAGCCATCAGCCTCCCCGCAATGTTCCCAGAATGAAACTCTACAACAAACCATAAATAGTCTGGAGTGCATCTTGCTCCTTTGCCCCAAAGGCAGCATGGCCATGCTGGGGAGAGCTTGGAAGTGGAGAGACACAAATGCTTCAAATCTAACCCTCACTGAGTCACAGGAATAAATCAGTCTAGAAAGGCCCACTGTAAGCTGGGAAAGAGCCTTTTGGAGGCCTTAAAGGCATGTGACACTTCTCAGTTTCTCCCCTACCAGCTTTTGTTTCATTTGCAATTAAAGTATCAGAGCTGCCAGCTATCCTTTTCCCTGTTTCTGTCAGGGCTGTTGGCCTCAGACAACATACCTGATATCTCCTCTTGAGCAACCAATTCTCTATCTCTGTTCCCAACTTTACCACATTATCTAGTCATTGGCATTGAATAAGGGCTTTCTTTTAAAGCCTTCCTCCACTTACCCGTTTCAAATACTCACTTTCTGATCACTTGCTCTATTTCCCAAATCCCCTTTAATTTAAAGTGTAAGGTCACAAAGTACAGATTTCCTCATTTCAGCTCCCCCCAAAGTTGGAGTAGTTTGGCTTGGCTGCAGAGTAAACTCTAGAGCCTAAAGAAAACAAACACATAGGACACTTTTGCTACTCTGAAATGCTGAGCAATAAAATCTCAGTCAATAAATAAATAGATGGAAACCCGCTTTAGGTCAGAGAATGTCATGCCACTTGCTTTGCTACAATTTAAAATAAAATCAATTTAAAAACCAGGCAGACCAGGGGCCCTCACCTAAAAAACAGTATTAAGAACAACAGCAAAATGATCTCTCAATTCCCTTTGAATATTCAGTACAGTAAAACTTTTTGTGAAACAGGAATACTGCTTCAGCCTCAATCCAATTGTACTATGAATGAAACCCCAAACTCTTCTGAGCACAATTTTATTTTTAATTTGGTCTTGATCATAATTTGGTCACAGTGATCTTTAACAATCACTCTCCCATGACAAAACCTGCCTTCTGCAGAAAGGAGCATTAGCATGGCAGAGTCAGCACTATGCCCTGTGTGTTGACAAAACTTGCTGGGCTCATGAAGAGAACTGAAACACTTTAGAAAATTCTTCTTTTAAGGAAAAAAGTCCTCCCTGAGATTAGTGCAAGGGCCTCCTGAACCACTGGACATGGGAGCCACATCACAGCAACCTCCTTGGGAGCACAAAAGTATCTGCCCTACCCTTGAGGCAGACTACCTGGAGATGCCATCCTAGAATGGCAGTGCTCCAGCCAGGAGAAGATGCCATATTTTCTAGACAGGACATTATTAGGGCTGAGTTATGATATGACAACCTCATGCCAACACTATTTTCTTGCTCGCAGTGCTCTTTCCCCTCCCTGTCTTCGTTTTCCTCCTGTAACTCATCAGAGCAGCCAAGTCCTCCCCATGGCACAAGCTCCCACTCCTCTGGAGCTCCTCCCTGCACCTGTGCCTGCCTACATCCATTTTTCAGGCTCATGACTGCTGCTGAGGGCTTGCCAGCTGCTTTCCAGGGGGCTAACACTTCCCTCCCTGTGGGACACTTCTCTGTGGATACAGGGTGAGCCTGGGTGGTTTCTTCAAAGCAGGATGGAAGTCCCCCCTCCCCCTAGGATCACTTAACACATGCAGGTTTTAGCTGTCCACTGGCAGGTTTCACTAGCAGAAGCCCCATTCATCAAAGTCTTCTGTCTGGTCTTTCACTACCCATCCCAGCACTCTGTTCTATTCAGCTTCATCCTACTCCTGACCCTCTCATCCATCCACATCATTTATCCTAAAGAGTTTTTCTGGGCTTTCTCTCTTCATAGCAATGAGCCTAACAGTGCAACCACAAGTATTCAACATCATCACATCTACAGCTTCCATCAGGGGTGGTGCTCCTACCCTCTGACTAATTTCAATCAATTTGATTTTTTGACTTTCAGTTCTTACCCTCAGTTTCCAAGATTTCCATGTCCTCATCCCCTCCAACTGTATTTAACAACAAAGCAAAATTTGGTATAATACTGGATCCATACCTATATCATCTTTGATCTTCCAGTTGGTCCTCACTGCACAGCAGCTTCAAGTCTGATTTTATTTATGTAGCTGAGAAACCTGTTGCTATTTGTTTTAATTTCTTTTGCCAGACCTAACGCAGCATGACTTCTGGCAATTTTCATTTTATCCCTACCCTTCCTGACCTCTAAGACATTGCTTTTTTGCCAATTAGTCTTTTTTTCCATTCCATTACAGACTCTGCTTAATCCCAACTATCCTTTTTAAGGTGGCTATTCACCAGCTTTCAGCAAGGAGCCCTTTCCTGCCCTGTTTTCCTCCTCTGCCTAGGACCCCTGGTCCAGATAGTTTCTGCACCTCTGAATTAGAGGCTCTGTATCTTCTGCATTCTGCATTCACGATTCCCTGCCCAGATGACCTCACCCACCAGGTTTTTTCATTTTTCAAAGTTTGCCCTTTCAAAGACAAGTATCCTAGTTCCAGATCTACTTTTGTTTAGGTTTCTATTTAATTTAAAAGGAATCCATTTTATGAGCACTAGGTCCGAGATTCCTCTGTACAATCAGGCCCTCTTAACATCAACACTAGTTACCAAAACAAAACCTAAAATAGCACCTCCATTTGCTGGTGCTCTATTTAATGAAAAAATCTGGGCTACCACATCCAGGCATATCTGTGTTTTACCTTATTAATAAAACATGTTTGTTAATGTGTATTCCTAGATATTAAGATTCCTAAGTTCCCACAGAAATATTATTTTGGAAACTTTTATCTTTCCAATAACATTACAGAGACATTTATCCACATGATCACTGCCACGCCATAGAATTTCCTTAATTTTCTTAATTTTCCTAATTTTCATTTTTAATTCCACCTTCCCCATAAAGGTTGCCTTTCTCATCTTTACACTGCTATAGCTAGGACAGCATCACTACCAGTACCATATAGGTTACATGCCAGTGCTTCTGGTACCACCAATTCTGGGTCCTTGACTTCTGATCACAGCCACCCAGACCTTTCTCCTTTCTGAGGATACTATAAAAGAAAACAAAACACACCATCACAGAAAAACACCACCACAAAACCCTGTCACTGCAGAACATTTAAGTCTGCTAATTGTGGCCTCATCTTTGGTCTGTTTGAGATGGGAGTCAGTAGTGTTGGCTCAACATGAGGGACTGTGAATGGACTTGTCATGGATGTCACAGGGCCTGGCACATTTCTTCATCAAAACCAATGTTAGCCAAAAAAAGGGGAAATGCAAATGAAAGAGGATGAATTAGACTAAGACAAAAATGGATTCTGGTAGACTAAGAAAGTCTCAGTGCCCATTCTGTTACTGACTGTGGGACCAAAGAGTTTTGTTTTCAGTACTTTCTTTGTTCCTGATCCCACTCCAATTTTTGTGTGCTCTGTTTCACAGTGAGGTCCTTGAAAGCACTAATGTGGCCCTGGCCATAATCTACTTAAGGTAATTTATGGTGGTACAATACAGCTGACTCCAGGGAAGTCAATCCTGACACCAGAAAGGTCCCATAAACAGTCTCGGAGCCAAGTTCGTGAACAACGATTCAAGAGAATTGGATTTGAGCCCTCCTACCCTGCTTCTTGATCCTTAAGAGACCTTGAGGAATTAATTGTATCACTCTATCCAGCAGTACACATCTATAAAGAAGGGACCATAAAAATCCCATCCTTGACAGAATGACTGTTAGTGTCAAGCTAGCAGATAGAAAAAGTCCTTGTAACTATGGCAAGGACAGCCACATAGCTAAAATTAATAGATATTTAGGTGCAAGTCCCTTTCTCTGACACTGATTGTGCTTTTAGTGCCACATAAATAATTCCCCTTTATTTTGTCATGCTGTTATCACCGAACATACAGTTTAAAGTAAAAAGGGGCAGGGGACTGGGGGAAACTCTGATTCCTTTCTCTCTTTAGCCCTGCAAAGGCTGGAGGCCTTCAGCAAAATCCAAAAAAAGGATTGTGGTAATTACCTCACCTGCCTTGCTCCAAAAATTGCCTCTTCACAAAAAACCTCATGCACTGCAGCTGCCCAAACTAAGACAACCCCAGATAACAATCCTGAGCTGTCCATTTGACTTGATTTTCTTCCTCACACTATGCAGATTAAGCTAAACTGACCCTATGCAGAAACCCAGGATATACAGACAACCGCCTCTGAATACTTATCGTAACACAGTCCCCACTCTGGACCACACAGCAGGGTGGGTGGGGGACACACAGATGTTCCCCCACAGCACCAAACACAACTGACCTCACTGTTATCTTCTTACCTGCTGAAAAATTCCTATTCTTGCTTGGCATCAGGCACAGGTGATTACCAAAGCCTGGCAGAGGTTGGACATTCCTCAAACTTGGAAATTTCAGTAAAGATTTGGGTGCATCTTTTTTTTTTTTTCCTTCCTCCCTCATAGAACAAGAATCAGCAATTTTGCAGAAGGGATTTGCATTTTCTCAACCCAATCATTTTTCATATCAAAGAGGTGTACGTGCCAAAACACATGTGAGCCTAGGCATGTAATGAAGAGGCAAAAGCAGTCTGCAACTTGCCCTTGAGAAACATCAGGCAGTAATAAGCCCTTCATTCAGAGTGCTGCTCCCAGGCAGTGAACAGCTTCCGAAGGGCCAAGATTTGGTCCTGAAGGAACTGTAAGACCCTGGGAGCAAAGGTCAGACTCCTAGAAGTGATAAATCTAGCTCTTCACCTGAGCCTCTTGATCAAATACTATTGTTACAAATTCAAATCAGTGTGTTGACCTGAGGTCCCTTCAGGACAACAGAGCACCAGTATACAATTTTCTCTATAGACTAATTTAGAGATAATCTTGTCTCCTAAAGACTTTTTCATCAAAGAACAACACTCAGGCTCCAAGGGAAAGGATGAGCATCCCTAATCGCACTGCTTCATGACTGGATTAGGTGATCTAGATCTTCAGGTCCAGAAGCTGAACTCCCTCAAATCCACCTGCTCCTGCTGAACATTCTGAGGCCTGGCTGATTCAAAGACTGTAATAAGCAGCCACATGATGAAGTCCTCCAGTCCTGAGCCTTTGCTCTCCATAAATTCATCACAGTTTATAAATTCTCTGGAATCAACACTGCACCATCACAATGCTTAGCTCTTGTTTGTTCCACAGTGAATAACATAACTCCAGTGTTGGGCAACTTGACTTGCAAAAATCCAGACTGTCTGCTCCTCCCACCCTAAGGAATGCTCTTGCCTGCTCTCCATTGTATGGTCTGGATGGCCATGGGTTTGGAAGGAGGACAAAACAAAACAAAGGGACAATACAGCAGTTTAAGACAGCAGCCTGGTCTCTCACACTGCCATATCACCTCAGCTGGTTATAATCTCCTCCACAAAATGAAATAACAAGCAAATGACTAATGACTGGAAGATGAGTGTGCCTTGCTGAGGCAACACAGCAGGGCAAAGGACCCTTGCCAAGAGCAGTGAGAATCTTATTTCAGTGCTTCCATGAATACAGCTGCCCTTTACCTGTCTCCCCAGCTCCCAGCATGCCTTCGGAATGCTGCTGCGATGAAAAGGAAAAATCCTGTCCTGCTCTTCCACCAATTAATGCCCCCAGATCACCTCAGTTGCTCTGAACCCATTTTCCCTCAATGAGCTAGGCCAGCCTGATCCTTGTCCCCCACAGCTGTTCACAAGCACCTATTAGAGATCTCTCAAGCACCCAGAGAAAGCAGCATGAACAGGATCAGCCAGGAAATCCCCAGATGGCCCAAGGGGAGGGAAAAAAGGCTGCATGATGCAACCTTGTACCGAAGTAAACCTGCCCTAACCAGTTCCCATCCAGGGTAGTTTCTTCCCAGGGCAAATTAATTTCTTCCCGAGACAGCTGTTTGTTCATGTGCAGATGTCCAGAGGCAACTGCCTCCTTGCCTTGTCTCCACCACTTATGCCACATCATCAATTATATTTCATGTTATTTCACTCCTTGCTTTGAGCAACAGCAGCTCTTGTTGCAGGTAAGGACACACTTCCCCCTCTTTGTTTCCCCATCTCAGGCCTAACCTTCATTTTAGCTTCTGAGAGTAATATTAACTTCTGACAGACCCTGTTCTTCCTTTCACTCTGATGGAAAAAAAAAAAAAAAGCAGTAGTTCAAACTCATTCCACCATTGAAATTCCCACATGGAACCTCTGGGGACTGCACTTTCTGTGGCAGCTTAGTCTGAATTTCAGGTTTGTGTTGTGCTGCATTATCAAGAAACACTTGGAGAAAGAGAATTGGGCTCAGGGAGCTGGGGAAGGAATCAGGAAAGTCTGACAGACATCAACCTGCCATCAGCAGGGGTGTAAGCAACAGCTTTCAGGAGGTTGCAAACAATAGGAAAGAAAAGGGTTGACAAGCCAGAAAGGAACAATTGCATTAAAATGTCAAGATTTTGACCAAAATACTCTTGAATTGGGGGAGGATGAGGCCAGCTTAAAATGTCAAGATTTTGATCAAAATACTCTTGAACTGAGGGAAGATGAGGCCAGCTTTAACATCTCTTCTGCCCAAAATGACAATGGACTGGAGGATTCTCCAGGGAGCAAACAAGAACACTCCCCTTCTGTTCAGGGGTCTGGCATGGATGAATTCTTTCCATTTGGCTTTCCAACATCAAATTTGTAATATTTTAAGTACAAAAATTAAAAGCATCTCTGCCAATTTTCATTAAATGAGTAACAAATAGTTTGAATGGCTCCGAAGATTATTATACCAGGCATGAGATGACTGAAACATGGGAAATGTCACCACTTATGTTTAAAAATCATACCGAAAAAAATCCGTAGGACCTGACTCCCACAGTCAGTCTAGAGAGACTGACAAGTGACTACACATTTGCCCACCACCAAATCTTGTCCAGCCTAGCATGGAAATACCCAGACACAGTTAGGCTAGAAAATCTACGGGTGCCACACAGCATCTGTGTGCCACTGCAGCTGGACAAGCAGATGAAGAAAAAGCACTTGGCACATCCTAATGATGGTGCAAGACAAGCCAGTAAGTCTTCAGTGATTGTCTCCTTCTAAGAGACCTAAAGCCCACAGGAAACATCAAACACAAGGTTCCCCTTCCAGTGTCCCCTGCTTTATCTCCTCACAGTCACTGTAGAGTGTGTGACCTTCACGAGGGCAGCACAGACAATGCTCATCCCAGAATAAGATCCATGGAGGGACAGAATACAGACATCTCTGCAGCAGAGCCTCAGCAACTCTCATCTCCCAGATCCTGAAACAGTGACTAATCAGAAACATCTTTAAATCCCCAGCTGGGAAGGTGACTGAAAAGAGACAAAACATAAGGATGATGATGATATGTGCAAGTGCTGTTATTTGTTATCGACTCAAAATGTTGACAGCAGCTCTTAGCAAGCACGCACCAGTGAATAGTTTACATGCATTAATTCTCTCTTAAAAAGCATGTGTTTAACCCTCATCAGAGACAGCACTTCTCCATTCCACATGAAACCTCAGGAATTGCCAAAATGATTTAAAGCCCTAGCAAACAAGAGCTCTTGGAAGTGATAATCAACCCCCTCTTGCCCACACGTGACTCTCAAGGTCTGCTTCTCATGCTCTACAGTTTCCAGATGGGACCCATCAGCAAGCTATCAATTGCCCCTTACATGCAGATGAACAGGTAATTAGTTAAATGACCTAATTAATATTAATACACTTGAGTGATATAACTAACAAAGCTTGATTTTTAAGGAGTTTTATGTATCTTTCCTGAGAGTGTGTTTGTGAGTACATTGCTGGTTCTCTAATGTCTAATACTGGCTGAGTTTCTGCTTCCACCCCTTAAGAGACATGAACAAGGTACAGTCCTACCACCCAGTAACTATTTCCATAAAAGCCATAGGAAACTGGTATCTTAGAGCTCAATCCTTCAACTGAATTTTCCGGTTCAAAAGTTTTCAGGGTAGCCATAGAGACAAAGATAATCCACACGTGCCCACACACAGGCTTGTTTGGAAGAAAGCCAGGATCAAAATGGGACAGGCAGTGCATTGCTTTAAAGCAAGAAAGAGAAGTCTTTACTGAGTGCAAGAGCCAAACAAGGACCGTGTTTGCACTTTATTGCCCAGATGCCCTCTCAACAGAGTTAATATGGCATGGCACACTGTAGAGGTGTTAAAGGAGAAAGACCTGCACTTTGACTGCCATCAGATGCTCTGGAAGCATGAAGTATGCATTCATATGATAGGGATTAAGGGAAAAAAAAAAAAAAAAAAAGAAGAAAGAAGGTAAGATTTGGAAGTTTTAAAGGGTAGAGGAGAGACAAAGAACGGGCACAGTGAACTCAGCCTCGTAAAACACATGCACGCACTCGCCTGCACCAAGCGGGGACGTGGAGCGCTCCGGTGCCAGGTCCTGGAGCAGCACAGGGGATCCTGCCCTCCCCATCCCCGGGGCTCAGGCGGTGGCACAAACAAGCAGGGACAGACACGTCAGGGAGCAGCCCGCAGGGAAGCACAGAGCCAGTTGCTCACTCTCAAAGCCGCGGGCAAGGCTTGCTCAGCGCCTGCCTGCAGCTGCGGCACGAGGGGAGCCAGGGGACGCGGCCCCCGCGCGCTCAGCACCCCACAGCACCCCACACGCGGGGATGGGATGTTCTGCCCCAGACACCGTCCAGACCTGGAGGTGTTCCTGCATCGCCCTGACTCCAGCACATCACACATGGAGGAAAACCAGGGAGAGGGCTGGATTAAGCCGGAGAAATGAAGTTTGAATTCACTTAAACTAATTTTAGGACCCATACAAAATACAGCAGGCCCATGGGACCCTTCTGGCTGTCTGGGCCGGCCTCACCACAGCCAAGGAATTCAGGGGTACCTTCTGCAGCAAAGAACTCCTTCCAACTCCAGTGTCTGCCAGTAGCAACATTTGCCCCTGTGCCCCATTACCCAGGAGACCATTGAACCAGTTAGTAATTAAAATATTCCACAAGTTTTCTGCTCTGTTCAGGATGGGCCAGCTTTCAAGGAATATTGTCAAGGCAGATATATCCCTAAAAAACCCCCACCACACACATCACACCCCCAACCTGAACCCTTAAAAAAAGTGAGAGAGGGAGAGGAAAGGAAAAAGCTGTGTCAGGATGGAGGACACAGCATGAAGGGTGCAAGCACAGGCACATCAACAGCTCCTGGGAAAGAGGAGGGGGCTGAAACACAGCCCGGACATGCTGCTTAGCAGCTGGGATTTAACACTTATTGCAGCAAGAGAATTAGTAACAGAAATCAGCACAGAGAAGGATGGGGGTGCCAGGCTGCACCAAGAGAGCAGCAAAAGTGGTCTTCAGGGAAGTGTTGGTTGGGTTTGTTATATTTTGCTTTATATTTTTTGTGAATAGATCTTCATACTCCTGATCACAGTCCCAGGAGTGTTTACCCTTCCTTAGATCTTCTTTTTCCATCTTGGTGCATGAACACCCTGGAAACATGAATAGCAAGTGAATTTTTATTATTTTCTCTGCTGGGGCTCCTAGGGATTTGAAAGAAAATGCCATTGTTAATGGCAACAGCTAGCTTTATCAGCTGTAATTCCTACCACTGATCCAAACAGAATATTATAAATGGGAGGAGTAAAATGAAAATCCACATCCCACAAACATTTGCCTCACTAAACAAGCTGGTGCTGCTCAGGCATCTCCCCCTGCATGGCTCCTTCAGCACAAGACCACCCCAGTGACCCATTCTCCCCTGGGGAGAGGAGAGGGGGCAACATGTGACAGTGGGTATGAGATCTCAGGAGCCACACTCACCATTTTTGCAGGACAACCCCATCCCCACGCTCCTGTTGCAGATCCTCCGCAAACACCAGGCTCTGCAGGGAGAGTGAGTGGACTGGAGGAGCCTTCCCTGCCATCCCACCTGGGCACACATTCATTAATTCCCTGACCTGAGAGCAGCAGTGGTGCAATATTTCTCCCTACTCTTATCTCAAACCACAAGCCTTTATTTCTATTTTCTCTCCCCTGTCCAGCTGAGGATGGGAGCCATGGAGCAGCTTTAGTAGGCACCTGGCATCCAGCCAGGACCAACCCACCACAGATGTGCAGCACACAGAGGCTCCTCTCTAAAATTTAACTGGTGCCAGCAGCAGCTCATGTTCCTGTTGCAGGTGGCAGAGCTCCCTACATCAGGATGAGCAGTGAACACCTCCATCCCACATCTGAAATTGTGTGAGAAAAATGAAACATTACCTCAGCTACCACCCATCTGAGCAGATACTCATGAAGTGAAGGCTCCTGAGATTTTCCCCCGTACCTGTGCACTTCAGTCACACTTCAGGTTGTGACTGCAGAGGATCACACAGTCCTCTGCTTCCAAGATTTCTTCCTGCAAGGAATGCGAACCACTTTGTGGCTTTCCCACACAGATGAAGGGAGGAAAGCCAAGACACCAAGTAACCACAGGCTCTCAGAAAAGAATTCAGGATGAAAAATGATGGCTTTTCCTCTCAGAAAGTGTGACCTTAAATTGGGAAGAATCTAGAACCTCACTGTACACTGCAACCCCTCACTCTATGGAGGGCTGCTGGATCAGGACTGCACCTACGCATTAGAACTCTTGCTAAAGCATGTCAGTCAAGGAAGAGATTCAGCAGGAGCCTAGTTAGGCTGGTGGACAAAAGGGAGGAGGCAGGGAAAAACTGTGACAAATTGAAAATTCATTGTGAATTGCGTAACCGCATGAATAATTCCTTTCACGCCAAAAGAGATTCCTGCAAAAGAGGTAGCTCGAAGTAGGTCCCTCAGCTCCATTTAATGAAAGAGCTCCCAGACAGATGGCTGGTTTGGGTATTTGGTTTTTTTTTTTGGTGGAGTTTTTTGGTTTGTTTTAACAAAAAAATTAAGTAAAATAAAAGACACCCAAAACCAAACTCAATTGCAAGATGCAGCTGATCTTCTATCAGCAGAGAAGAGCTGGTGGAACCAACCAAACAGGTGTCACCGATAGGCAGGACCCTGGCAGGACAAGAATTTGCTCAAAATACAAAGATTCTCATTCACTTTTGCCAGAGACAATTTTTCACTTGTGAAAACAATAGAAGAGATGCTCATCAGGAGGAGGAAGCAAGATATGAAAAGTATTTTCTCTAAGCTGCTGATGATGCCTCAGGTTTTACTTTTTATGTTTTTCAGATCCTGTGCTGCTTTAGTGTGTAGTTCCAAGCTTCATGTAAGGGGATGGTAAGCTCTCTTCACAGAGTAGGGAGACAAAACAATTCCTTCTCTAGCTGGGGACCAAGGACAAATGACCCAAATCTCAGGCCCAAGAGCATAAACAACAACAGAATGAAGTGAGAAAAACAAGAAGGGTGGGACTTCATAACCTAAAGCTGTAATTGGACAATGAACTGCAATATGCAAATGGACCAGAACTTATAAAAGTGTGAGACCTCATGACTGTTCATACATTTTTGTGACCATTTTGGGTTCATCTTGGGTGCAGCCCTGGCTGGGCTCTTGTGCTGCCCAAGGTGTATCCATTGAGGCCTTTTAATAAATACCTACTTTATTCTATAACTCTGTCTAGCCTCTGTTGTAGGTCAGCCTTCACAAGGCATCGCTGAGACTTATGAAAGCATCAGGAAAGAGGAATTGGTGAAAAAAAGAAAGGGACTGGAAAAAAAGTCCCAACAGTAAGATATACTTAAGTTACTGAGTGTCATGCCCAGAAGCAGGGAAACCCCACATCTAAAACTGTAGGATTCAAATCTGGAACCATCCAGCTCAGGAAGGGTCCTATCCCCTGCATCTCCCAACTGCCATGAAAGGGTTAGGCTTTTTCCATTTGCCAAATAGAATTCTGAAATCATCTCTTCTGGCCTTCTTGCAACAAGCAATAGGACAAGAGGAAATACCCTTAAGCTGTAGCAGGGGAGTTTTAGATTGGATATCAGGGAAACTTTCTTCATAGAAAGGATTACCAAACATTGGAATGGACTGCCCAGGGAAGTGGCGGTGTCACCACTAATGGTATTTAAAAGATATGGCACTTAGGGACATGGTTTAATGGAGAACTTGGCAGTTCTGGGTTTATAGTTTAAATCAATGGCCTTTTCCAACCTAAATGATTCCATGATTTTGATGCATAAAGTGCATTATTTCCCAAAGACAGGCATCTCAGAAGCAGTATTGCCAAAGAGTGCATCTTGGCCCTTAAGAACCCACACAGATGCCCTGATGTCTCATGTTCCAGTTGAACCCATGCTGCAGCCTTCCTCTCCAAGTGGACACTAACAGGGCTTTTCTTCCTCTATCTGGTCATTTATTTTTACCAAACCTTGAAGATGAAAATCACTGGTCAGACCTCTGCTCCACCCCACCGGGAAGGAGTTGGTCAATGGATCCAAAAACTAGTGGGAAAGAGAAAACCTTTACAGAAAGCCGACTAAAATCCATTCGGTCCTGTGGGATCTTTAGGAGCCAAGCCCACTGACTTTGGAGCTCCCTCCTTGAATTCCACATATTTTATACTATTTGCCTAAAACCAGATCCCCAACTCTCTGCCAAGCCCTCTTAATCCATCAGCTTTGAGGCCAGGACTGCAGCCCACTCCACATGTTCCTCTTTTCTTCTGCACAGCCCCAGCTTCTCCTCCCCTTCCCTGAACACCACTCCCACAACTGCTTATTACCCATTTTTCTCCTTCACCTCAGTTCCCCTCTTCCCTCATGAACACCATGAGCTCTAACTCCCTACCTAGCCAATCTCAGGTCCCATTTTTTTCAGGAGAGCCTGTGCATCTACCGTGGGCTCCAGGACCAGGCAAGAAGACCAGAGAAAATGACAGGGTGGCAGGCTGGGTAGTTTGTAGGCTGCTGCTTATTGGGAGGGTGGGAGAGTACTGATTCCTTTTTCCCTGTTTGGAGATAGGGATGTGTGAAAGGGGTTCAGGATTGCCTTCTTCTCCTGTCCCTTCATTGGCATAAGCACTTTGGCAGCTTAGTGCTTCAGGATGGCTCTGAGCACCCACATTCCTAACCAGGAGATGTTGCTCCACATCTCACCCCAGCCCACTCCACAAAGTGCTGGTGTGGCAGAGCCAAGCCTTTGCATCCTCCTGTCCAGCTGGGCTGGGGCGTGAGCAGTGAATCCCACGGCTGGCCCCCAGCTGGGGAGCAGCTGTGCTGCACAAGTGCTGACTCAGGCGTGAGCAACACCAGCACAAGGGCATCGCCTGCCCTTGGCATCCAGGGCCAGACAGCCGGCAGCCTCAACCCAGAACACGCTCTGCCCTGGTGAATCACACACCAACCCCGGCAAGTCCTTTCAAGACCCATCAGTCACCAGAGGGGAAAAAAAATTACATGCACACAAAGTAATTAGAGGTGTAACCCTCTCCCCTCCCTCTGTGCAGGCTTAATGCTCCCTTTGTCCAGGCATGTTTGCCTTGCTAAGTCATGCTTCAGGACAACTTTCTTGACAGAAAACAAAGGTTAATTAATATTAAGAAAAAAAAGAAGAAAGAAACAAAAAACCACACAGAAGCCCCTCATTAAAATGGCCACCCTCTCAGCACAGCTCTCTACTCACTCTGGTCCTTCTTGGAAACAGAGCACTGACCCATGGCAATGACCCCTGCAAAAAAGCCAAACTGCACACAATCAATTCAGGACCCTGTCCAGTGATGGAGGGGTGGGAAACCAGCCAGCAGAGCAGATCAGAGACACAGCAATGTTCAAACCTGACGGCTGTAATCCACCTCACTCACAGAAATCCCAGCCCCACTGACCATCTGCCTCCAGCTAATTCAAAACCTTCTTCTGGCACCTCGGTGGCAACACATCCTGTGATCTGCTGTAGCTCTGCTACCCCCTGCACCAGCAGCTCTGAGGAGTACATTACAGAGGAAGGGATACCAACTCCACAGATACAGAGACTCTGCTCCCATCCCTCCTCATCTAAGCAGCTGAAACCACATCAAAGTCACTTACAATTTATCACCTGCATTATTAAATGCTTCACCTCCATGGTGGAAGTCCCTCATTACAGCACACACATGAGAAAAGCAGGTAGAAGTCTGCTTCAAACCTGCACTCTCCAAGTATAAAAATATCTCTTCCACATACTCCTCCAGTTCACCTCGGACACACATAAGCACTTCTGATCCAGTTGGCTCAAGAGAGGTGGTGAAAGCACACATGCACACGCATGCTCACCAGCCAGCTCATTAAATCTAATTAGACAGTCTTCCACAGGGAATTTTGAAATTCATATCCAGCAATTACTGTGTCCTGTTCTTTCCTCAACCCTCTGGATGTGTGAGCATGATTATTCACCACATGAAAAATAAAAATTAATATGAAACTTCAGAAAGTTGCCATATGTGCACATTATCAGAGGTGCACTGTAATTTAATCAGTGTTCCTGCTTAGAGATGAATATGGTGGCAGCAACACAGGGAAACAACACTCAAGGCTCAGCTTTGGATCCAAATGTCTCCAAGAAATTGACAATATGGAATCATAAGTTTTCCCCAGTAACTTTATAAAAAATTTGTCCTGCTGACACTCTGGTGTGTAAGATGTGAAGCCACACATGCACAAGACTACCAACAATCATGAAGATAACTAAGCCAAAGTGCAAAGGGACTGATTGTTGTTGGACTCAAGGAAAATGTAACAGTCATTTCTCTGTGTGTCCAGAATAGGAAAATTGTAGTTTGGGAATAGGAAAATTTGTAGTCCTTCCCTCCAAAACGTGCACAGCACCAACCTCACCAGCAGCAACAGCAGCAGCCTGACCATGCTCAAGGAGCAGCCTGACTTGGTGCCACAGAGCCATCAGCCTAGGGAGCCCAGGGAGCCAGCACAGCCCTTCTGCCATGGTGCAACGGGACCATCCCATGCAGCCCCATCGAGGCACACAGTCATTTCAGTGCACACACGGGGTACAAGTGGCTGTGTGTCTGTCTGGGCATGCAAACTGCTAATTTCATGTCAGCCACTAAAGACAGAACACAGAAGCGACAGCACAAAAGCCACCAAAACTCTGTTCAACAAAGAAACTGCCGTAATCTTTTTCAGATATACTTTGGGTCGAATCCAGCTGCAGCAAGGATTATGGAAAGGGTCCCACTGGCCTTCTGGGAGCCGCATATGATCTTCATGTAGATGCACTTGCACAGGGCACAGCTAGTTCAGTGCAAGGTTGGCACTGTTCAGTGAGTTTGCAATCTCAGCTAGTGAACCCAAAGAGTTTGCAATTTCCATAAAGCAAATTATTTCACCCTTGCTCTTTCATGTCTTAAAGACACACAGACAGGAAAAAAAAAACAAACCAACAAACAAAAATCCAAGCATAACACTAGCAAAAAACAATACACAATAAAACCCTCCAACCTTAAAGCAGAAAAAATTACAGAATACAGTATTATGGATACAACCACAATTTAGATGGATGAATGATGAATATTCATAACATCTGCCTTTGTTTTTCTTGCTGATTGAGTATCTAACTTAGATTCCTACTGTTGACAGAATTACAAATCCTAAAACCTACAGGATGACAAGTATCCACCTAGGGTTAGTGCACAAAGCTACCCTGACCAAGCTGCTTAGATTTAATGATTATTCTAATAGTAGAATTTTGTCAGAGAAACTACAGTTTCAATTTAAAAAAAACATGAGAAATTAACTGTGAACACACAGCACACAAAGTTAGGGAATAGCTGTCAAAACAAGAAAAAAATAAAAACCACAAAAAAAACCACACCCAAAACATTTTCACCAGTAAGATCCTTCAGAAGATCAAGATTCCAGCAAATTCATACAGCCAGTAAGTGACAGAAGGAAACTGTACTAAAAAAAAAATAGTTTTCCATAAATTTTGTGACTTTACATCAGATGACTTTTTGTTGCTTACAATCAGGAACGGCAGTGATATACTTCCAACTGTTTTCTATTTTGATCTGAAAATTGGGAATTATAGTAAAGACTTTTAATAAAAGGAGAACCTGTAAAAATTAAGACGCAATGCAACTAAATGCTTAGCTGTATTACAAAACTGGCTTTGCTCCATAAAAGTGTTGTTTCAGCAAGAAAAATAAAAGATAATAAGACATTTATTCTGGCTACTGAAAAATACAGATGTTAGTCCTAGATCATATCCTGTTACAAACAAAAGCTAAGGGAGGGGAAAAAAACTTTTCAAAACTATTGGAGTCACAACAGCTTTTTCACAGAGACAGAGAGAAGCAACTTGAATATAAATAAGTGTCCAAAATAGGTCAGCACTCTTTTCTTGGCCACTGAAGTCTGATACTTTTCACTTGAGGTTATCCTGGCCGGTGGTGGCACACACTCTGCAGGGACAGAGGCCAGGCACGGCCCCGGGCTCGCCGTGCCCAGCACAGCCCTGCAGTGAGCAGTGCCCAGACGCCACCAGAGCCCACACGCTCTGTGGCAGTACCTGCATTCCCCAGGTGGAGTTGTTTCCACCCCGCCCTCACTCCCCTCCAGGAGTGAGGAAATGCTCTGTCTGCACAGTTTTGACTCCATCAAGCAAGAGGTGTGATAAGAGACAGGGTGTTTTCCACAGCCCCTATGGAGACTCACCAGCTCCACGCATTCAGCCCTGAGCATCCCAGGCACTGCCTGGCAGGAAGCTGCTCGCTGGGCCAGGAGAGGATTGGGCCATGCACCACCCAGCTATCATGTGTGGGCAAAGCCACTGGCTTCCCACCAAAGGTTACAGCCCCTTAAACCAATGCAGAAAGCAATTTTAGACCCAAAAATCAGACCATGAGGTGCAGAGCCTGCACCTCAGCTGCTCTGACAGTCCTTCCATGGGGAAGCTGGTAGGAGCATCAGGCTGCAGAAGAGCCACAGGTTCTCTCTCCCTCTTTAAGGGAAAAAAATGAACAAGTTATTTCTACAGCACTGAGAGGCAAGCCTGCGAGTCCAGCCTCGGCAGCATTCCTGTCTAGCTCGGCTTGTTTACCACCAATAAAAAGCCCATTAGTTGCACAATGCGCCTGTTTAAAATAACTCAAAAAAAATCATCACTGGCAAATTAGTAAGACATTAGGACATGCAGACACCTCAGCATGCTGTTATGGAAACCACAGAGGAGTCAGACTTCCCTCAGGAGCTTTTCCCAAGGAAGACAATTCCTCAGATTTCTCTCCCTTTGAGTGGGCCCATCTAACTCTGAAGGGCTCAGGACCAAAATGCAGCAGTCACCCACTCAACTGAACCAGGATTTCCAATCAAGCCACTTCCAGAGAAAGTAAATTTACCTGGCTCAAATGCTGCTGGTTTGCACTAATGAGAGCACAAGGTCCTTCCTCCCTCACACAGGGGCAGCCATCAGAGAAGGCTGCAATGGCCTGTGGCATCCCTATAACTTCACACCCCTGACCAGGGTCTAAACCAGCAGCAACAGCTGCTGACTCAGCACACTCCCCTCCCCAGCCATCAAGAACCCTGTTTGAAAAGCATTGCTCATGTAAAGGGTGAATGTATTTTTCAGATAATGCATTCAATCGTCCAGATTTGTATGAATGAAAATGGGATCACACAAACAGGTGAATAAGCACTGAGCTAAAACCTGGGTGAAAGTACAATCTCTGCATATAAGTGACAAAGACATCCATCACCACAGAGGTTCCCCACTATGTCCATCACCTATGTGACAAACAATTCTGCTGCAGAGCCCCCACTCCCCATCTCCAGACTAGAGGACAACAGCTCACTGACTTACACCCAGGAGAAGAGCTCCCCTCAGCTCAGGAAGGAGAAACTAACAACCAAATCCCCTCACACCTAACATATAAATTCAATTGGGACTTGATGAACAAAACAGAGGAGTTAAGAACTAAAACTAAATTAGTACCCAGTGTTTTGGCTGAGTTCATAAGGATGCTCAGTGATTAACTGTGATCACCTCCATCTGGAAATGGATGGGAGCCACTCCCCTCCCAGTCTCTGTTTCTGAATTATGATTTTAAAGCTGCACTCAGGAACAGTTTTCCTACTGCCAATGAGCCCCTTCCACAATGGCCAAACCAGTAATGCCAGCAAGGTTACAGTAAGAAAGAGCTTAACTTACTGAGGTTCCTGCCAGATACATTTTTTAACAAATAACAAAGGAGGATGCTTAAAATCCAACACCGCCATGGCCAGTGACCCACTCTGCTCTTCCCTACTGCATCTAATGCATCCAGAACAGTTTTGGGGGAGAGAGCAGGAGAGGTGACTCCACTGCAGCAGATCTCACACCAGCTAAGATCACCACAATTGTCTGTGCCCTGGTGCTGCCAGGCTGCATGCCAGCACTAACAGCGTGCAGGTGCTCTCGCTGCTTGGACAGCATCACATGCACATCCTTGGGGTGGATCCGGGCCATGCCCTGCCAGCTGAGCCACACTCAACACCTCTGGTGCTCATGGCCATGGAAACTGAGCTTCAGCTTGCCCTTGTTAGGCTGGTTCGGGGTGCAGGGCCAGCACAGGGGAGGTGGGTGAGGGTGCAATCCCCAAGAGTCTGCAATAAAGGAGATCTGTGTGGCTGTCGAGTGTGAGGTCTCCTGGGAACAGCCCTTTTACTGGGCTCCAGATGCTGTGGAGTGATTGCTTATATGAAGGCGGGGGAGGCCTCTTTACTGTTTCTCATTTCCTCTTTTTTTTTTGCTTCCCCCCCCCCATTTCCTGGTTTTGTTCAGAAGCACAAGAGAGTCATTCATCATTTTTCTTCCAGCACAAGGAGCGCTCTCACCTCCCCCTCACCCCTAAATCCCTCCCCACCAGGAAAGGGCACGCGTTCTCCAGCCAAAAAGGCTCGCAGCAGGGAAGGCAAAGCTCCCCAGCTCCTGCAAGCAGCTCCAGCACAAAGGGCCACATTCTCAGCTGGGTTTGGTGGGTGCCAGCCCCCAAAGGGGGAAGGCCAGAACTCAGCAGCAGCAGAAATGCTAAGTCAGAGAACGGATATCAGCAGAGGAGGAGAGCGGTTTGCACTGGCTGGAATTATGATGCAAAGCAGAAAGGAATTACATGCTGAGACAACAGACAGCACCTCAGGTAACTGGAGAAAAAGAGCCAAGACATAAAGGTCCACATATGTCTCAGCCCACATGACATAATGGTCACTCGACTCACTGAAACCTGGGAAAACCCTCGTGGACTTGGCTCCCCCACTCCCTGGAAAGTGGATGGGCACTGGTCCAAGTGCAGTCCAGGCACTGGATTGGCACCATTTTACAAGCCACCAGCCTCAGGTTTGGGATGGGCTTCCAGTAAAGCCCTGTTCAGTTTGCAGGAGGGAAGAAAGGGGATGGCTATAGATGCAGACATTTAACCCATCCAGAGGGTTTACACCACCCCCAGAAAACTTCATTGGAGGGCTCTGCTCCTAAGTTCACTTTGGTTCTCAGTCACAGCTTCCTGATGGCTTCTTCTTGCCCTGCCTTGGAGAGAGACAGTGCCAGGATAAAAACATCTCAATACAGCTATCACTAAGAGGATCTCTCTGAATGCCCTCAAGGAAGAGAGCGACTAGGAACACCCCAAATTCTTGCACACATTTTTATAAAGAAACCATGCGTTTTCATGAAAAGCAGGACAGTGCAAACACCTGGGGTCTGTTTGGGGCTGTTTGGTTTGGCTAATGACCTGGAAAAAAAAGGAACTAAAACTGGACATACAAAAAACATTCCAGGTTTTGGTTTTGTTTGGGTTTAATCGCAGCAGTAACAGCAATCAAGTCAAAAAGGTTGGCTTATAGTCAAACCCAAGGCTTCTTTTTGGTCCTTTTAGAAGGAAAAGAAATAGAAGATTGTGGTCGGTTCTGGGGCCAGTTGGGTGGAGGGAGCCTGTGTGCCAGCAGCTCCACCAAGGAGGTACATTTATGGCCCAATTTCAGCAAGAACTGAAGAGCAATGACAACACAAGCCACCAAGAGTTTGGCCATTTGCGACTAAATTCTTCCACACCCACTGAACCAGAGATCCTGCTGGCTCCTGCAGCTGCTGCTCAGGAGGCTCATCAGGCCAGAGGGATCACTGTGCTCCTCCAGGCTCTCCCCTAAACATCACCAGCTGCTTTTGCCAGATGAAATGTCAGAGTTTTGCAAAACCCATGTGTTACAGTGTGGGAGCCCAGACAGCCTGGGTTCACCTCTCAGGCATAGGAAGAGTTTGGGATGACTTTTCACACATCCTTGGGTCACTGGTGGCGTGTTCTTAGGCATTGCTTTTCAGAGTGGATGTTCGCTCCCTTTTCTTTCTTTAAAGATGCTCAAGTGGTGAACATCTTTAGCTGTTGGTCTCCCTAAGTATCTCTGCAAGCTTGTTTTGAGGTTCCTTTGTGTTTCCAAGGAGAAATGTCAATATTGCAAAGTTACCAGAATAAAACCTTAGTTTTACCTTTTGTTTTCTTTCAAATGGTTTGGCAGCCAAACCAAAAGGATCGGTCCCAAGCAGGAACCAACACGTGGCTTCCATCATACTCCAAACCCAGAGAGTGTCACCTCCACAGCTCCCAGACATGCTTGTGCAGAGCTCTGCCCGACCCTCCCAACCTGGCAGGAGTGCTCCTTGACGGCTCTTCTCGCTGGATCAATGAATGGCAGGTTTCAGCAGGTCTTCACTGAGCCAGACAGGTCACAATAATCCTGCTAGCACCCTGCTGAAAATATGCGAAGTAAATATGAGACCAAGCATGGGGAGAGAAGATGAGGCTGGCAGAAAGGCAGCAAGAACACAAGAGGAAGAAAGAAAGCACAGCACCTCATAGCAGGAAAATAATAAACTTGTTGACCAAAAAAAAAAAATTCAATGGGAAAAGACTACAGGGTTCTAGAGAAAAAAATAAGCAGCAAAGGAAAAAAGGCAAGAGAGACTGGGATGAGCATGCTGGCCTGAATGCACATGGTCAGCACGGTATAATGATGCATATTTTCTTCTTGGCGCTAAGGGGATCCCAGAGGGCCCACAAAAGACTTTTGCAAGTCAAAGGACCAAGCTCTTGACTATTCCCAGGTGGAGCAGCTGCTGAGTCATTCCTTACCCATCAGGCTCTCATCCCACAGAAGTCCAGACTTCTGCTATTGCAAAGAGTATTAAAATAAATTTTTTAAACTCCCAGGGAATTTTGCACTGGAGCCTTTTCCATGTTTTCCTCTCCTTGGCATCTTCAAACTAGGCAACATGTGGCACCATCACCATTTTTACAGCGCTCATCACTGGAGCAACTAGCAAGCTGTTCAGTCTAAAGAATTACCCTCCTAAGGTAAAGTCCCATTACTGAATCTTCCAGGACCAAAGGATAAGCTCGCCGGAGAACAACACACCCAGCTGTACCTGCCTCAGTTTCCTTGACTCCCAGGTGGAGCTCTTACTGTGCAGCAGAGGCGAAACAGCCAGTCTGTGCCTGGGGGCTGCAGAACCACAGTCGGGCAGGAATGAGATTAATTACATGAATAACAAAAAGCCGGATGCCAGCCACCAGCCCCCACCCCACACAGCTCAGCGGGATGCAGAAGGGAAGCAAGCAGCTCAAAACGCAGAAGAGCTCCCAAATGAGGCCAGTCTTATCCTATTCCAGCTACAGACCTGCATCTTGGCCTTCACAGGGGCCAAGAAAAGCCCTGCACATTTTCTTTAGAAAGGAGCACAACAGTGAAAAGCCCCCAGTAGGAGAGTTTTCCTTTCAGTCTGACCTGGACCGTCCTGTGCATCCGCCACGAGGGCACAGCCACCGGGAGCCAGCTCGCCCGCTCGGAGAGGAGAAAAGGGAAGTTAATTTTTGCAGCCAAAAGAAAATAGGGAATTCTTTTCAGATGGCAGGAATGTAACCGTGACATTTAGTCACTTGCTATTTCTGCTTCCCGGCTATGTCTCTCCACAGGAAAGCCCCCGGACAGAAGCACCCCCCAGGCAGCATTGCAACACATGTGTCCTCAAACTCTGGTGTCTAATCCCACTCCTGTGGCCCCCGCTTCAGGTCCTTGGGAAACAGGGGCAGTTTTGGGGAGATTCAGTCTCACTCGCCCTGTGCCTTGGCTGACTTAAACAGAGGCATGTGTCTGTCTGGGAAAAGGGGCAAACCTGCAATTCTGGCCCAGGGTCTGACCCCAGCATAGCTCCACTCTCTCCAGGACACGTCAGCCAGGACAGGACGTCAGCACTGCCCTGCATCGGCCCCTGCGCTGGGCTCAGATCAGAGGGGAGCCAACACCACCTCTCCAGCTCTGAAATGTAGCCACTGACTGTCACAATGGGGAAATCACATTTGCTCGGGGCTGAGCTGTGATGATGGGTGACCTTTCTGATGGCTTTGCAGCACCCCCAGCCTAGCTCTGATCTGCACTGTCCTAGTCCCTGCCAGGCTGTGGCTTCGTGTCCTCAAGGCATAGTGCATGCTTCCACAGCTGGAGAAAGGAGAGCATCCCAGCTGGGGTTACTCCAGTACAGGGCAGGCTGCACACCTTGCACAAGGTACTGGTGTCAGGCAGTCAGCCCAGCTCAGGTCACGATTTCAGGGATTTCCAAAGCTCAGCCCAGTGTGCTGGTTGCTCACAGAGATACCTTTGTCACTGTCTGGCTGTACTAACTACAGCCTTGCATTGCAGGTTCTTTCTGCCACACAACCTGAAGTCCAACCCATCCACAGCTATTTCTTGGGCAAAACTTTGGTAACTTCCCTCATCTGATGGGAGTCCACTGCTTCAGCAGCAGAGTTGCAAAATCTTAATGTAGGCTGCATACCGCTTGTCAGGATGTGGTTTGCATGGCAGTGAGCAGCCTGTAGTGGGGTGTAAACATTCCCACAGGAGCATTCACACACTCAACACTGAGCTTGATATCCATCTTAAACATGATGATGATGGAAGACAAGCAAGCTGCATAATTTAACTGCCAAAAATGCCATTTCATCACAGGATGCCATGGAGGGGATGTGCATTCAAGTTGACTATCCACACACAGGCAGGGAAAAGCAAAAGAGAACTGGGGAAAAAAATGCACAGCAAAACACAGACTCAGTTAAATATTTATGGGGGCCACTGCATTTCAATTACAAGCAGTTTTTTAGGTCAGCTGAGACGTTTTAGTTCTGCTCAGGCAGATGAGCTCCAGGGGACAGGATACTGCTGACAGCGACAAGCCCTCCTAGCACACCCCGTAGCTAAGGATAAAAACAGATCTGGGCAGGGCTGTGCTTCCACTGGGCACAGCCCAAGTGATGGGACCTCCCTTCTCGCCACAGCTGAAGCCTCAAGACACAGGACTGATGTACACAGACATCACCGTGGGTTTGTCTGCCTCCCCCAGCACTTGAAGTCTCACTGCTGGAAGTCAGGGCAGCTCACCAAATAATGAAGACACCTCTGTGAGCAGCCAGCAGACCAGGCTGTGCTTTGGAAATCCCTGAAATCGTGAGCTGAGTGGTATCAGCAGCATGAGGGGTTTCCATAGCACTGTTTTCACCTCTCAAGGCTCGCTCCATACTCTTTTCATAACTTCCCAATTTGCGCATGGCTGGCTGTCACCTAAGGCCAGATTATGAATGTGACAGACATTTGGCCAGGTTCACCTACTGCCCTGTCACATCAGCACTGCCCAAGCACCTTCAGGGCAGTCTGAATTGGCAAAGGTCAGTTTCAGCATGTGCAGGATCAGCCCAATAGCCAGGAGTAAGGTAACAAATCCTTGAAACCAGCGTGATAAAAAGAATAAACACAAAAATGGAGGAAAGCAGCGACTGAAATCCACAACAAACATTACTAGAACAACAAAAGCTTTCCAATCATCTGAGATTAGAAGAAACTACGTCTGCATTTGCATTTTTTACTCTTTGTACAGAGCATATTTTGTTAATGCTGGAAATTCTGTGTTTCGGTCCTTGTTAGCTCATTTAGCCATAGTCCAGGATGAGGGCCACAATCCTCAAGAGGGCTGAGCAGAAACCATGCCACTCTGTGCCGTGGGACCTGCAGGAACTTTATCACCTCACTGGTCAGCTTTCTCATGTTGAACTCACTTCATCTAAAAAGAAACAAGCCAAGCCTGGGTCACAAAGGTGGGGCTGAGCAGAAAGGAGGGGTCAGACTCAAAATGAGCCTGTCCAGCCACAGTGTCTAAAGCAATGTTCATAAAGCAAACACTGGAATGACCAGCAAGCAGTACACCTGCCCTTACCAGCGGGGCACATCTCAAGACAACATCAGCACTTCTAAAAAGGGATTAAAATAAAAGCACACTGAGTCCACGCACAACATTTGTTTAAAAGCCATCTGAGAGGCGGTAAATTTCTGCAGGCTGACCCCCCACAAACGTAAGCAAGGGAAAATTATTGGCTCTGGGCTCCCAAAATATTTACTCAGTGTAACATTACTCTGACTACACTCAATCAAACATTTCCAAAGTCCCATAGCACCACAACTCAAGTGCAGAGCACCCTTCCACAAGGGTATTTCCAAGCACTTCACTACCATAAAAGCCAGCAGTGTCCTTGCAAGGTAACAAACCCTTTCTAATGGGGAGAGGAGGCTGAAGTGCAGAGCCTTCCCTGTGCAGCATCCAGGGGTCAGATCTAAACACTGCATCAAACTCAAATTGTGGGAGTAATTACGAAGCCTAGATGAACAGCCTAAACTGAGGAGGGAATAAGAGGCTGAGAGAAGATTGCACCGTGGAGCAGGCGGGGGTGTTTAAGTGGCTGCAATTGATCTAAAACTCGGGTTTAGATCTCATCTGGCCAAAAGCCACAGCTTGGGAAGCACATCTGGTGGAGGATGTCAGTATACTCTGTGTGTTTCCTCACAAAGGCTTGGAATACCAGTTCTTATTTTTAGTACTATTTCCATTTCTTCATGTAATGAGTTCAGTGTTTCAGGCAGCCCTGGAGGAGCAGGAAGGACAAGTCCTGTAATAAAACTAATTAATTCATGTGGAATTTCTAGCCACTATTGTGAAAGTGGACAAATTCCTCACTTCTGAAAAGCTGCCCAAGTGGCCATTAATCTGGCTGTGGTCACAAGCAGGATTCCTGTGGCCTCCTGCAACACCCAACCAGCCCCCGGGACAGAGCCTGCAGAAACCAAAGTGGATGTTGTGATTTCCTCACACCGACTCCCACAGCCCGAGTTTTACTAGACAAGACAGTTGCTTCAGAGGGCTCCATGCCAAATTCCTCCCCCTGCCCACAGACCAACCATGCCTCAGTTATGTACAGAGAGATCTAGACCTTCCTAGACCTCCGAAGGCAGCCCAAAACAGGCATTTTGGCTTTATTCAGAGCTCAGCAGACCAGTTGCTTTCCACCTGGCCAGTCTTGGCCATGCTCTCAGCAACAGGTGCCGTGAAAGGAACAGGGCACCAAGTTTGTCCTGAAGACATGGAAAGTTGTGTTCCCACCACCCAGCTGGGTGTGCGAGGAAGCTGAGCTTTACAGCTCCCATCTGCAGGCAGTGGGAATCTGGGCTCCTCTGCAGAGAAAGAATCTCATCAATCAAAATCCCTGGATAATGCACAAGAATTAATGGAATCTGAAAGCTTGGGCTGACAGGGTCTGTGGGGTCTGGCAAGGAAAAAAAGGAGAGAATACACTTATTTCAGTTACTAAAATCAACAACAACAAAACAACTCAGAATTCCCACAGTGAGCTGACCTGTAAGAAGGCACTATTTTGCTCCAGTCTCACTTTTCTCTCCCAGCTCCAGAGTGCTCTTTAAATTCAGTGATGGATTGGTGGGTTAGCCTCTAATTAGTACCTGTACTGCTGACCCAGCATCCTGTCCCAGGAATGGCAATATTCCCTAAACACCACTAGAAAACCAGATCTTCTGCTCCAAATGATCTCTGTAATAGTCTGTAACAATCTGGATTTCTGCCTAAACAAAATCCTACCCAACCCACCCCTGCAGAAGCCATAGAAGAGTCCTGTTCATTATGGCCAAAAGAAGAGGAACCCTACCAGTCAACAACAACTCACCAGGCATCTCAGACTGAGCAGCAAGCACTCTTGAAGAAATGGATGTCAGATGCTCACCCTTTTCTAGTTAGAAAACAGCAAGGAGAAAACAAGGGAAAGAAGGCTTCAATCTCCTCACCAAGCCAAGAGAAATTAATCAGCTTGGACTAAGCCTTCTACAACTAGCCAGGAGAGCTGAGACCAGACTTCTGGCTGAAGTCTGACCAGCAACATCATACCAGGAAATCTTGCTGTAGTCTGGAGCAAAAATACTGGGCAAAGCTTTATGAATTTTCATTATATTACAGGACATGTAATCCCACACATGTTGTTATGCAAGTAAGTACAGTGCACTGTGTGTCAGTGTTGTAGACAAGCTGCAAGGAGGCACAAAGACACCTTTCTAAAATTGCCTCCAGCCAGTAAGGTGTTGAAAATATTATCAATTTCGAGGAGAGAGCATTAGAAATACCCTCATCCCACCTGAGATGGTTTATCTGCAGAAAACAGAAAAAACAGGGATTTCAACACAGTCCAATTCCCACCAGTGCTTTGTGTCACTCTCAATTACAGTCCAGAAAGAAATACCAAGAAATCATTCCTTGCAGCCGGCAGAATTAATGGGATCTTTGACTACAGAGAGCACCAGGCAGTGAACTTGTTCCTTCACCAGCCAAGAGGCACAGTGCAGCTTTCTTCAGAATAAAAGCTGCAATGTCAGAGGACAGTTCAAGGCTTATAAAAGCAACCTGACGTCTCCCAGTATATCAGTCTGTAACAAAGGCAAGTAATTCCTGATCCTTTCCTTTCTTAAACAATTTATTTCTACTATAAGCTGATGCAACAAGAGACTTCATCTTCCCACTGGTATCTCACCAAATGACAAGTCTGGCAAAACACTGAGCAGAAATCAATCAATAATGCAATACAAAGAGCAGTCAAATACTGGGCTGCAGCAAAGCTCCGATAGCTGCACACTACCCTTTTCCTCCTCAGCCCTTGCCTAGGATAGCCATCACATACCGTGTTCTTGTAATTAGGTGTCAACTCAACGTTTAATGAGGTCACGCTTGGCCAGTTTGTGAATGAGAAACACCTTCCAGCTTGTTGGCAGTGACTGCTGAAAGTAGGCAGAGATAATTCAGTCAGACTTGGTCTACTGAATGTAATTTGTCTTTGTAGAAAGAATAATAAGACTAGATTTGAAATCTGATAAACTGGCAGAAAACTCATCCTTCCAGAAAAGTGAAGATTCAGTTGGGTAAATTTCTTATCATGGCTCTGTGGGTCCGAACAAAGACCAAGACCTGTACGACAAAGCATGAAAATGTGCATGGGGAATAAAGTGGCACACATCAGCTCAGCAGAATAATCTGCACAATGTGTTCAAACTGCTAGCAAGGATTTTTCCTTCTCTCACAAGTCCACAGCAGGACCGTGCAGCTCGGTCAGCCTCCCAGTCCCGCAGCACACTCAGCATCCATGTTGTTGCACACATGTACTACAGCTCCCTCCCCCGGGAAGATACTAATGCAGGCCTCAGGACAAACCTGCCCCTTCTGGCAGATGCAAACAGTCAGGGAGGACAAGTTGGAAAGCCAAGCACAATGTGTTCAGCATGTGCTGCTAAAGGACACAGGGGCACTGATTGTGGCAGCACCTCCCCAGGGGAGAGCTGGGATGAAGATGGGTGGAAGCGATAGTGGAAGTGCAAGCAATTGCAATGGATTTGCATCTCTCTGATACAGAAAGGGTCTGCTAAGCAGACACTTGGTCACAGTTACATATCTCATCCCAATTCAAAGAAAGAAAACAAGAATTCTTATGCCTGAAAACCAGTACACCACCAAGCTCAGCCTTCCTTCTGTAACAGAAATGCTTCATACAGCATCTTTACATTCTACCTTGGCCTTCCTCTTACTCTGTCTGCTTAGAGCAAAAGATCCTCCCTGAAGGAGTCCTAGCAGGAAAGGCAGATGTCACCATGTTCAGAAAGCTTAGACTTGTCCAATCCAAATAGAAATACAAAAAATCCACCAAGGAAACTACTGTTTCTCCTAGCTCCATAGCTCAGAACACATGACAAGGAAAAGCAGGTACAGGAATGCTGCTGGCTGCTGGGATGAAACCCCGCCTTCACAAATCCAGCTGTGTTTGTGGATAACAGCGACAGCTGCCCATCGGGCAGATAAATTAGACCCAGATGATACTGCAGCCAGGTCTAGTACAGAGCCATACACAAAGACACCTCTCACATTCCAGTTTTCACTGTTTTGCCTCCTGAATTGTTTATCTCAGCTCAATTCCTGGATGTGGATAAAACAAACCACATGGACTTTCTCACAGACGGGGCTTCTTGCTGTTCCCTTGACAAATACCATACTCAGTGAGTATAAGCCTGAAATCCAGAGGAAAGGAAACAACTGCAAAGGGCAAGAAGGAAACAGATCATTTGCCAAGGGACAGCATGAAAACACATTTCTGCTTTGGGTCAGAGCCTTGAAATCTTCCCAGGCTTCCCTCTCCCTCCAAACCACCATTTTCACACCAGCAGCACTCTCACCATGGCAAACTCCGGTGGGACTGTGGAAGGGGGTAGCATTATTTTCAAGAAGCTGCTTCACAAAGGTGTTATTTATTGTCTTAATACTTAGAAGTTGACCAGGTTAGCTCTTGACCAGACACAGCTGCCACAGGCGAGCATGAAGACCCAGTCCACCTACTGGCAAAGCCCCAGAGGCAATGAGGACAGATGAACTGTGTGGTTTTCTCATTCACCTATCACCTCTACAGCTGTTACTAATTGCATTTGACTTTTAATAATTTCTTCTAAGACAAGGAGCTGGGCAGACATTTGGCTTATCCTGGGCAGAGCCACTGTAGTGGCTATGGACATACTAACACACTCCTGTGGATTTGGGTCTTTTAGTCAGCTTCCCTGGCGTGTGGTAATGCCCAAGCTTGCATAAGCCGGGCTGAAAGCCTGATTGCTCACTCGTAACTAACTCCCTCTTGCTCATGTGCTTCCAGCACAGGATGAGGGAGACACTCACAGCCTGGCTCTCCTCTGCTCTTCACCCATGTTTTAGCAACACAGTACTTACAGGACATCCACTGCTGCACTGGACCCACCAACTTGACTGACAGGGTCAGAAGTTGTGGGGGCGGAAGGACAGATACACACATGCACATGCAGATCATGACTGATGCTTCATTTCCTTATAAAAGCAGGAGAAAAGCAGAAGTCTTCCTGGCAATTCAGTAGAAATGAAAAATGCATTCATAGCATTACTGGCATGGTTTTCAAGTTGCTGTTAAAATTCCAGTTACATTATGCTACCTCCAACCTCAGAGTCTTCTGTGTTTTCAAGCAATACATTAAACTGTCTTTTAGCAGCTGCCTGCCAAGGGGAAATTAAGGTTTTGACATCTGACCTGTAAGGAAGGATGTGTGGCATTTGGAGCTACCCAAATAAGGATTTTAGTTGGATGCTAAAACAAGCAGTATTTTTAACAGTTAACTATTTTGACGCTGTTTTCGTGTCATGGGAGTTCAAAGTGGAGACTCTGGTCAGGTGAGTAAAGCAACCCCAGCCCATCGAGTTGAAGTTTGCTTGGAGCCACATTCTTTTCACAGCTCTCCTTCCCTTTGGAAAGGTCACTTTGCCCTGGCACGGACTGAAAAAACACATTAGTTTTAATAAATAAGTGAGATTCCAAAGCAGGACTCATTAGCTAGCAGTGGGTTCTGAGACATATCCCACTAAATTAGTACAAGTATCTCAACAACAGTAATGCTACAAACACAATTGAACTGAATAGGCAAAGGGGGAAAAAATTCTCTTAACTGGTCAGCTTTGAACAGTGGCTCAAGAAACGTTTTTTCAGAGTGGAATAAGTTTTATTCCTAGGATCTTGTCTCCATTAGGAGAAAATATGTTCAACTATTCTCATAGCTTGGGCAAGACAATCTAGGGCATTTGCTGACATCACTGAGATCTGCCCTGCTGCACCTCTTAGCCCAAGTTCCCACCTGGAAGCAGCACTTGGTGTCCTGCTGGGCACCGTGCTGCACCTCGAGCCAGTTCAGGTCATTGATCTGACGCTTGTTTTCTAGGACTAGCTTGCAGCAGGACTATCTCCTGAACCAGGCTGCTCTGACATAAGGTGAGAGCTGAACCAGCAGAAGGAAGGGCAAAGGACATGGGAGCTGAGAGTTGGACAATACCACACAAGCCCCTGATTCCAGTTCATCATGGCTAAAACAGAAGGCAGGATCCCCACCCTCTGGCTGAGATTGGAGGGTTTGAAAGACACCAGTGCTACCTAAAATGCCTCTCAAATCACACTACAAGACCTTATATGGACACTTATGTCTACAAGACCCATATGGCCACCTTAGACCTGCTTTGAATAGAAGGTAGCTGCAGGGACAGACATTTTCTGCCAGGACGCAGACTAACACCATGAAAAGACAGTCCTCACTCTGCTCCCTGTGTCCTGGAGGACCTTGGGCACATAATTTACTCCATCTGCAAAACCCTGTGATAATCTTGCTGAGGTGCTGAGAGAATAAACACACTGAAGACCAGCAGGAGCTCTGTGAGCTCTGCACACACAGTAACAACCCTGTCCCCACGTCAGGCGGTTCCAGTCAGAAGTACAGGAATTTGTTACACCATGACCTGAAACAAACTGCAATGGAACATGGTCCAGAGGCACCAAAACTACCTAAAAGGCCCTGATCCCTGTAGATGCTGAGTCTCCACCTCACTCCCACCACTGATGGGGGTTGATGCACTCGCCTCCCCTGGGAGGGCAGAAGTTCTCAGACTGATTTCCACAGACTGCTGCTATTTTGTTCCAACATTCCCAACATCTCCAAAATACCCAAAGCCTCTTGTGCAATGAGCAACATCCCTTGCTTCTTAGCTGCATGATGGTTTATGTTACTTTCCGCCTACAACCATTTCAGGATTGGCTTTACAGACCTTAGTGGAAGACTAAACAATGCTGGAGCCATAGCAGGAGAATTTGCAGAGTTTTATTCCTTGTTTCATTTCGGCAATCCTTCTGCCTCTCATCAGGGACAAAAAAACTTGCCAACCTCTTAATTTAGGAATAGCACGAGCTCTGCATTCCAGTCCTGAATCAGCCAAAGGAGCCTTTTCAAGCTGGAAAGGGGAAAAAGGGTAAATACCTTTAAGCACATTTAAAAAGGAAAAAAAAAAGGCACCACAAAACCAACCACACCAAAAAACCCTCAACACCTGCTTTTTGCAGGCAAAAACATGCTCTTGGGGCACTCTTGAAACTGGCTTAACATCAGCATTTGAAAGCAAATTCCAGTCCCTGCTCTTTTGGGTGCCAGAGTGCTTTCCTTGTCACTGTTTAAAACGAAAAGCAAACTCAGGTCCCTCATATATGTTTAGCAAGCAAGTGCAGATGGGATCAAAGATGACAGTCTGAAGGGAAGAGTATCAAGTGAAGCTGGCAGATTCGGATTTTGTTTTTGTTGTGGCTTTGGTTGGGACTTTTTTTTCCTAATGGCTACAATAACCTGTTAAAAGTTTTGTAATCTGAAGAGCACAAACCCTTTTCTGGATGTCCAAGCTCCTCTGCCAAGACATGCTCAACTGTGAATATTCCAGCTGCATGTTTCACATCACGCTGGTTAAAGATGTGCCAGTATTTTTATTATTCACCCCCTATGGATATTACAGAGCACCACATACATTATAGGGTTCTTAAAGTGTGCTATTTATGCGTGTATTATCCACACAGATACAAACAAATAAATCACACCCATCGTAAAGGAATAAAGATAATCCAATCAAGCAAAATGCTGAGTGAAGTTAACATAATTCTGAATTAAAATCTGTAAAAATAAATTTAAAAAAGCACTAACTCAGAAAATCACCTCTCAGCCCATCACTGCAATGCCCTCCACCCACCCCAGCTTTCTGTAAAAGCATAAGCCTGGAAGTCAGTGCCAAATTCCTTAAATCTAAATGCCCTTGGCTTCTTCTGGAGAGTCTAAAATTTATTCCCTTGTCACTCAGATTCTGTAGTCAAGGAAGACTTTGCATCAACATTGCTCTCCAGAGTCCTGGCTCTCCACAGCGCTTCACAGCTGGGCAAGGGAGCAAGGGCAGGAGAGGGGACAGGAGTGGGGACAGGAGTGGGGACAGCAGCAGTTGCAGCCTGGCTGTGTGAAGCAGCAGCCTGAAACGTGCAAAGTTCTCCGTGCTGCTCTTTTTCCTTTACTCGGCTCTCTCCATCTCTCCTCCTCGAGCGGAGGTACCCTGAGGAGGGAGCATGCACAGGTACCTGGCTGCATTCCCGTCCTCACAGAGAGGGAAGCCAAGAGGTACAGCCCGGTTCAGAGCGCTTTTAAATCAAGCCTCAAGAGGGAAGGGGGGGAATTCAAAGTCGTGCTGCTGAACTGGTTATGCAAACAGGGTCAAGAGCCCAAGTCACAGCCAGGGGAGCAAAACCAGCAAGGCAGCAGAAGTCAAGGAGGGGTGATTACAAAGTGTTGGTGTCTATTTCCAGAGCTGATTTGTCAATTCTCAACATCCCTCGGAAAAGCAAAGAGCTTGCAGTCGATCGCACGGGAGAGGAGGCATTAATAAAACCCAGCACTGCTGTACCGGCAGCCCGAGGAGCGCTCCCTGCCACGGCAATCACAGCAATCACAGCAACAGGTCAGGAGCCTGTTGGTGTCCCTGTCCCCGGGCTGTGCCTCCCCTTGTCCCTCCAGTTCCCGGAGCAAGGAGGGGGCTGGCACAGGTCACCTCATCTCCAAGGTGGACTCTGCTGGAAGGGTGGCCATAGGGAACAGGTTCCTCACATAGCAGGGCCCCCACAGTCCCTCAGCTTCCCCTTCTCACCGGGCAACACACGGTCCTCCCACACCGCCTCTCTCCTTATCTTTGGGGCATCCATCACCCTCAGGGTGGTTTTACTCCTCCACCAAACACAAATCTGAATATTCGCTTCTCTCTGCTCCCCAAAGGACCCTTCCATCCCTCAGCTGTATCTCCCCAAGTTCACTCTTATCTGTTCCCATGGTGGGTTTTTTCCCCTAAAAGATCCCAATCTCCAGCCTGCCCCCTGGAGCAGTCCCTGCATTCCCCCCACCTCCCACCTCGTTACATTCCACCCCTCGGGTTCTTGCCCCAAAAGAAACCTCTCAAACCCCCGAAGTAACTGCGCCCCCAAATCCCCCATCCTGCCCACCTCAGGGATGCTCTCATGCTTTGTCCCCCCTCCAGCGCCCCTTTCATTCCCTCCCTCTTTGTGCTTCCCTGGACTTACTCTCGCTCCTCTCCCGCAGGGATCCCTCATGTCTGCCCTCCCGCGGGGTTACTCTGCCCCGGGAGGACCCCCTTGAGGTCACCCTTTAGGGTTCCTTTGTCCCGTGGACGTTCCGGCAGCCCGGCGCTGCCCCGGCACACGTTCCCGAGTGCGCGGTGTCCAGCGCCCACCTGTCCCCAGTGCCCGGCACCCGGTGAGCGATGCACGGTGCAGTGTCCCCGGAGCCCGGACGGCGGTCCCCAGTGCCCGGTCCCAGGCGCGCCGCGCAGGGCGCTCGGTGCCCCATCCCCGGTGCGCGGCTCCCGGCGCGCCGTGCCGCACCCGCGGAGGCCGGGGCCGGGCGCTGCTCACCTGCGGGGCGCTCGGCGCTGGCGCCGTACTCGGCCGTGTCGCGGCGGCGGGCGCAGGTGCCCTGTCCCTGCACCAGGGCTTGCAGGGGCAGCTCGGCGCCGGGGTCGGGGTAGCAGCGCAAGCCGGCGGCGCAGCGCGGCGTGTAGACACCGCACGCCTCGGCCTCCAGGCGGGCGCACACCGGGCAGCAGCCGCAGCCCGGCTCCCGCACCAGCTCGGGGCAGGGCGGGCGGGCGGCCGGGGGGCAGGCGGCCAGGCGCTCCGCCGTGCAGGGCGGGCAGCGGAACAGCACCTCGGGCAGCGCCGGCCCCGCCAGCGCCAGCGCCGCCGCCGCCGCCGCCACCAGCAGCCGCGGCCAGGCGGCCCGCGCCGCGCCGCGCCCGACCCCGCCGAGCGCCATGGCGGGACTGACGGGCGGCGGGGCCGGCAGGTGGACGCGCCGCTCGGCCCCCCGGCGGGGCGGCGCGGGGCGGAGAGGAGAGGAGCGGAGCGGAACCAGGCGGCGTGGCACGGCACGGCCCGGAGAGGCACGGCACAGCACGGTACGGCACGGCACGGCGCGGCTCGGCTCGGCGCGGTGTCGGGCTGAGCGGAGCTGAGCGGAGCTGAGCGGGGCCGGGCGCGCCGCGCCGCCGCTGGGTCCTAGAGCCGCCCCCGCGCCCGCCCCCGTTCCCCTGCGGGGGTCGGGGCTGTCCCTCCCGATGGGGAGCGGCGATCAGACCCAGAGTGGGCTGGGGCCGGCCGTACGCAGGGTTGGGGATGACCCAGAGAGGAACTGGGGAGGCTCGACCCCAGTACTCGACTCGGGGCGAGGGCCTGCTCTAGTGGGAGACAGTCTCCCTCTGGGGATGGGGGTCTGCCCCGCTGAATGCGGCGGGGCTAAACATGAAGGGAGTCAAGACCCGCCTCACAGAGACACCTGGAACAGGGAGGATGGAGATCCCACTCCACTAGAGAGCTGGGGTCGTGCCTCACAGCAACACCCAGTGCTCGGAGAGGGGGAACTGGGTGATCTCCACACCCCCAAAAATGAGGGGAGCTGAGGGTTAAACAAGGGCACACTCTCACTCTGCTGCCACAAAAGTGCCAGGCCTGGCACAAGCAGCTTCATTGCAGTCCAGGTGCCACCATGGGCATGGGGGCCAACACCTGGACTCAGGGACAGTCCCAAAACCCAGCTGCTCACCAAATGTTGGCCCTGGGAGCCATCATGCTTCCATGGGAACAGGACCCTGCAGCTGGGAGAGACCTCTTGGAGATCCAGAGCTCCATGCCCATAAGGATGCCCCATGTCTTCAGCCTGCCTGCCCGCAGGGTATTTTGCCTCCTGATCAAATTGCAGCTGACTCAGCACCTCCCGTGTGGCACTGCCTTACAAGGCTGAGCAAAAGTGGGCTACAACCAGAGGCACAGAGGCAGAGGTCTCTGAGCATTGGGGTTTTGGTATGAAATGCCCATTTTAAACCCTATCACACTCCTTCTCCTGCTGCCTGACTGCCACAGGCTACACAGAGGATTTTAACTACAAGAGGTATTACATAGAGGTGACTTTTTTCTGTAATAAAAACATAGTAGCAGCAAAGTCAAGGGAATGCAACTGAGCTAAAGAAGCTGGAAAACTCAGTTAATATCTTTGTGGGGTGTATGGTTAGAGTCAGGCACTGAGGCAACCTGTGTTCCCTCAGCCACGGGAAAAATGACAGCTTTGGAGCATTTAAAATTTGCTGGTGTAATTTTTTGTTGTTCTGTTTTTTTGGGTTTTTTTTCAAATTAAGAAAAATGCAGAATGCTGCTGTTGACAACTCGCACGACACAACTTTTGGCACAGGATTACTCACGGCTCTGGAGTTATACAACAACATGTTTGTTTGCGAGATTGACGACTGCAGGGTTGGTTGATGGACTGCAGCGTTCAGCGTGCTCTGTGAAATCTGTGATACATCCTAGGACTGACTATGCAGTCCCGTTCCAGTCCCTGGGTCTTCCCAAACAATGACTCAGATTTTACAAGAGTTTAGTCAAGCATGGTCAGTTTCTCTGTCTGCCCATCCTGCTGCAGATACCTTGTCATAGAGGAGGTACCCTAACTTGCTTTAGTTTTTAAAACACACCATTGCTTGTTTGCACCTTGCTTAAGCTGGACACTGATGTTAACCAGCCCCATTTTCACTTTGGAAAGTATCCAGTTGGTTTTGGGGTCCCTGTGGCAGCAGAACTCATAGCTCTGAGTGCAGGGGACTCTGAAATTCCAAGCCAACCATGTTCCCCTGAAATTACAAGCAAATAATGGAGAGATTTTTATTCTACTTCATGTTACAAAATATCTTTTTTATATTACAGAACCCAAATTTTAGCCTGGACAACTTGAGAAGGTCTCTTCCAGAAGACAAAAAGAAAAATAAATGCAGTAAAAAAGCCCAGCACAGGATTTGCAATTGTTACTCCTGCAAATCTTGAAGTGGGAAAATGGGATGCACAGCCCTGCATACCAGCAGCCCCTCAAAAGCCTCCCTTTTAAACAGATTTCCCAGCAGATGTTCAATAGAAAATGGAGCAAATTATTTTCACTGCACACTTACAACTTCTCGGGGATAGCGGGAAGGAGGCTCTCGGTACCTTTTTTATGATCTGCTGTTGACTTCACTAATGACTCACATTTGGTTCCAATGAGATATTTTCATATGACTAATGAATCTATATTTGGAGGCGTAAGAGGGTTTGGCTAATTATCTGTTGCAGTCAGTTAAATATTCCAAGTATTCAAAGTAGGTTTTCTTCCAGTGGTAAATGTTATGCCCTCACAGTCTGTCTTCTGGTGCTTTAAAAGAGCCCAGAACTTTGACTCGCACCAAGCTGACATCTGGGTTTCTGCATGTGTAAGCACAAGAGATGGCCTGAACTTAATTATACAGCAAACCAATCCTGTGTTTTTTAGGTGGCCAATAGGTCATTGCCCAAGGGACGATTTAAACCCGATTTTTCAACACGCACTTGATGCTTGCAGCGGCCCATTTTGCTGGGGGCATTTACTGGGGTGCCATTAATAACTCCTGGCAGGGGCAAATTCTTTCTAAGCGCCGTTGTGTAGGCTGCATGTGCACAAATCATTTTTCCACAGGGAGGGCTCGAAATCTGATGAGAGAAGGGAAGGTAGAGAGGAGGGGGAGGGAAGGGGCTCCGCTGGCTCAGCTGCCTGAATTGCAGAAGGACATTAAACATAATGATCCTGTAGGGAAAGAAACCGTACTTAGCTCAGATGTGGGAACGAGCCAGGATTTCCTGTTCATATGCCTCTTTAGTAGGTGCTCGGGCTGTTCTCCTTTTATCACCGTCATTTTCTTTGTCTGCCACTAAAGCAATAACACCGGTGCAGATACAATGGATCAGATGTTCCCCCTGCCCCTGCTGCTGCAGCCCTGGGCTGGGAGACCTCTCTGTGCTGCTCTGCAACTCCAGCAGAACAATAAAGAAGATTTTACAGCTGTTATGGGGATGGGGGAGGCGGGGAGGCAGAGGGAAACAGCTTGAGTGCCCGTGGCCAGCTATAATTTCTCCAGTGGGTCTTTGCTGACAGTTTTAGGATTAACAAGTGAGCTCTGTTCCCAAGCATTTACCCCTCTGGATAAGCTGGCCTGTTTGTTCTCAAGGGTTTATTTTACCCTACAAAATATGGCATTGCCAAACAGATGTAGGCTTGTTCCTAGAAAGGCAAGTTATAGCTGAAGCTGCATCTCACACAGGCTTTAGCCCTTGGAATTGTTTGGAAATGCTACAGTATTCTCCGACCCTTTTCAGGGCAGTTTTTTCCCACAGACGTGCTGGTTGATTCTTTTATAGCTCTGTCCTTTGTCAGGGATGAATTAGGAAAAATAAACTCACAAACAAAAAGTGGAGGCCCAGCACGGAGATCCTCTTGCTACCAATGATTAAGAAGTATTTTACAGCTCTGAGTGTGTGGGGGGAGAAAACAAAGTGCCCTTCTGCCTTTTTCTTTCCCTCTTTTTTTCTTCATGGGTAATGGGGCATGGGGGAGGGGGGGAAGAAAGAAAAAAAAGTCGAGAAGATTAAAACAGTGTTGTAATTATTTTTAAAGTCCTCCTTTTCAGTAGACTGACACAAAGTGCTTTATGGTGGGTGCTAGAGAAAGTCTCCCGAGTCCCAGAGCTGGCATGGTGAGGAGAAGGTGATGACAAAAGGGAGGCTGTGAGGAGGAAGGTTGGGATTGATGTATTTGCACCTCCACTTTCTGTTTGTGAGTTTATTTTTCCTAGTTCATTCTTGACAAAGGACAGAGCTATAAAAGAATGTTGCCTTCTCCCTGGAGATACAGTGAAGCTCGGCCATGAGTAAAAGGTATTGGGAGGTAGGAATTGCCTCTGGCTCACAGTGAAGCACATCAGAGTGGGATGACAGGGAGTCTTCCCTCCTTCATCCCCCATTCCTTCCCAGGGGGTGTCAGGGGAGCATGACCAAGGCCAGAGTCGGTAGCAGGGGCAGAAGGAGCTGTGCCCTGCCCTCTGCCCCTGCCTTTACTCCCCCTCAAAAGGAACACTAAGCCTTAAAATCCAGGCTGTTTGATCCAGCCATGGAACTGGCTCTCTGTCCCTCCTTCCACACTCCCCAGGACTGTAGGTCCCAGTGCTCCAGCCCCTTGCTGCCTTGACCTGCCTTCAGGCACCCCAGTTCAGTAGCTTTGCTCATTGAATTGGGGTGGTGCAAGTGAGCTCAGCAGAGCCCTGCAGGGAGGAGGGAGGCACTGGCAAGACCCTCCTGTTCCATCCTGCCCGCAGCTGCTGCCCAAGGCAATCACACAGTAAACAGCAAGCTTTCGAGGAAATAAATGCCCAGAACTGAGTTCCCAGCATCACATCTTCTCCCCAAAACTCATCAGCATGTTTCACACTTCCATCAGCACTTGTTCTCTGGAGCCTGCTTGGCTCCCGTGCAAGGGTTTCAGGTACCCCACAAGCTCCTACAGCTCTGATCCACACCCATAGCTCTGCTGCTCCACAGGTCACACTCAGAGGTAGGTCTGGGCCTGCCTGATGCCCCAGGCACCCCCCTCCATCCTCATATTGTTTTCCCCAGGTGCATCAGCAGACCCAGGGTTCAGATGTCAGCAGAAGGGTCAATTATAGGCCACTTTATTTACATTCACCCTATCTGAAATGTTTTTAGAGCAGCCCTAAATGCATTATCTTTGAGCCTGATCCAGTAATTATGAATGCTTAGGAATGGTCCAGGCTAGTTTGTTTAGGTTTCTCCAGCACTGATTAGAGATTAGCAGAGCTGAAACCACCCATTAGCTGGAAGGCATAAAGCAATGGTGATTCTCATGCTCAGGGGCCAGGTGCTCAGTGCTTACCCATCGCCCAGGCACCACTGCTCTCCTGCAGGGGTGCAGGGCAGAGAGGCAGGGTGTCACAAGTTTGCCTGGTCTGCAGTTGTCATACAGAGCAGAGGCCACCCCAGTAGTCACTCCTCACTCGTCCCTAAGCTTCCCTTAAAGATGCCGTCATTATTTTCAGGTGTATAAAACACTTTGAAGCCAAGCAGCTGACCAGGAGGAGGTAAGAAAAAAGGTTCAATATTGACCTAGGTAGATGAGGCACAGTGACTTGGCTTCTAGGGATGATCAGAAAAAAGCAGAGAGGATTTTTGTGGAGACTGGCCTTGATTTCTGCAGGTACCAGGGCTAATTGCTCTTGGAAGAGGGCCTGGCAAGGAGATGTAGCTGAGGGAGGGGAAGAAAGAGCCAAGGTAGTAGTGCATCTTTGCAGAGATATTCCTACTTTAAACAAATCTGTTTGAAGTGGGCCTTGGGTGGCTAAAGGACCTGGTACTGTATACAGCTTCTTTATTGCAGTTTCCCAGTAGCAGTTCTAAGGATATCAGCAGACTTGTTTACAAAAACCCTAAATTTTCAGTGTCTTTACAGACATCACAAAATTCCAGCTGTAACTTAGAGGGAATGGGGACTAGTACTGTTCGTATTTGGTAACTAACAGCCCTTACCTGAGGACCTGTTCTTTTGGCCTCAGAGACCTTCCCTCTCCAGACACTCAACCATAATTTCCTTTCAGTAGTAGGAATGCTCCTAAAAACTCATGTGCCTGGGTGTAAGAGCCACCACAATCCATACACCTACTGAGTCCTCCAATCATCCATGGTTTCCATGGGGATTTAGATCCCAAGATAAAAGTTGGATTAAAAATCCCTTTGTTTCAGTGAGTCCAGATGATAAAGGGTCCAGCTTCTTGGAGAGGGCTGGGACAGCCTCCCAACCCTTGGAATAGCAAATGGACAGTATCCCCATGACAGATATGAGAACCCAAAGATCCTTTTGACATTTGCATTGACAGGCTTCCCATCAGTGCCTGGTACCCCTTGAGCAGGGCAGCGGGATGAAAGCATTTCAAAGCACACACAGATGCTTAAGAATTTTGTTAGCAGCATCAGCCAACATTTCCACTTGCTTTATATTTGCTGTTGGAAAAGTAATAACAGCTTTGGAGAACCTACTCAGGAGAGAAAACAGCTCTTTTCTAAGCACCATGCTGGGACACTGCTTTGAGTAACAACATTGCATGCAGGAATGGAGTGGAAAGGGGCTGCAGCCCCAGGGAGAGAGGGATTGCTTACATGAGTCCACAGAAAGTGCTTGGATTGAACAGGATGAAGTAAAGGAAAGTGTAGTGTGACTACATACTAAGAAAGGACTCCAGCTGCTGGTCTCTAGCTGCCTATGTCAAAGCCTCCTCGGGGAAGTAACTTTATTCGTCTCATGGGACAAATAAAACAAGTACTGGAAGAAACACAGGGAACAGTCGTGTTTTGGCTGGGGCAAGACAGGCCATTCAGATCTTGACTCAGAGCACAGAGCTCTCCTAGGGCAAGAGAAATGTTTGAAGGTACACTGACATTTATGTCTAGCACAAAGGAAACCCCAGCACTAAAAGTCCCCTGGCTGCTGAAGAACAGGAGCTACTCCAGGACTAGGGAACACACAGGACTGCAGTGCCTTTAACCCCTCACTAACTTCTTAAACAAGAATTTCTCCAGTCTTATTTCCCTGCCCTGGCTCTACACCTCTCTTGACTCATTTCTGGATATGGGGCCAAGGCAGAGGAAGATGGAGCCAAGAACTGAGGGGACAGAGCATCTTGAAGGAATAGTCCTCATCCTACAGCTCTCCAGGACCTAGACAAACTCTATCCCACCTTTCACCCTGCTCAGTAGCAGAAACACTTGTAGAGGACCTCGGGGCAACACCAACTCTACCTTTCTGCCTCCAGACAGAGCCCCCTGTCCTCTTCAGCAGCAGCATAGGACAAAGACTGAGGAACTAGCCCTGTAGAAAAGTGTCCAGGGGCCAGCAGAAAAGCACAGGGCCTCAACTCACCGTATTTAATCATGTGCTTTAAAGCACGCTACCTGTCAAGACAGGTGTGGGAGGGGATGATCTGGATGATCTCATCTGAGGGTAGCACAATGAGCCCTCCTGCACTGGTGCAGCCCTGCTGAGACAGCCAGGCAGCCTGACACTCCTACAGCAGTGAGTCTTTCCATTTCTTCAGGATGTTTATATGTACCAGCCTATGAACACAAGCACTGACATGCAACCCACAAGCAAGACCCCTTCTGCAACATTCTCTCCAAGCATCACTGCTGGTTTCTGGCTTGCTTCTCTGGACCCTCGCTGTGACAGAGGAGGAGCTGCACTAACAAACTCTTCACTTTCTTGCTGATGTGGACGCCCTGCCAAAGAAAAGGCATGACTAAAGTAAGAAGGTTGGGCCGCCACTGCCCAAGGCTGTATATTCCTTCCATCCCAAGAAAAAGTCCCCTAGTAACTCCACAAACCAATACCTCCAGGAATCCCCCACCTAAAACAAACAGATGCTGTGCAGAGCACACTGTTCAGCTAGACACTTGCAGAGTTCCCCTTCAGAGCTGCAAAAGGTTGCTCAGCATCTGTTCTGATCCAGTTTTGAGTGTCTCCAGCCACTCTGGGCTAAACCACTTTCCCTATGAAATTATTTTCTTTTTATTGAGACAGAACTTCCCTCACAGCAGTTTGCCCCTGTTGTTTCTTGTCCATTTGTGGTGCCTCTCTGAGGAAGAGACCTGCTCCATCCTCTCTGTACCCTTCCTTTGGAGAGTCAAATACAGCAGTTGGCTCTTGCCCTCTCCTCTCCACGTTGAACAAACACAGCCCACAGCCTCTCTTCATCACTTGCCATCACATGCTAGTAATTAACCAGGCCTTTTATTAGAGATTCTTGTATCTCATTCAGCAGTAGAGCATGATTTTAGGTTTATAGCTCTGTGTCTATTTCCAAGAATATTTTACTGGCCTGATGTACAAAGATGCTTAAACCTTAAAATGAAGTAATCTCTGCTGCAGAGCAAAGCTTGCCAATTAACCCTTCCACAAAATCATTACAGCTAAAATCTCAACACATGAGCACCAGTGTAGCTCAATGGAAGGGCAGGGGGCTTTTAGGAAGATAGCAGGAGGGATCCAGATCATGGGTTTGCCTGGACGTCAGAGCTGCGTGAGCCAAGCTCTATCAAGTTGCTTTGAAAGCAAGCAGACATTAAAGCTGAGGACGCTCCCACTCAAGTAAACTAATTTTGGATTTTAAACACGGCCCCACTCTGCAAAGCAGCTCTATAAAAATGTCATTGTGGGACATCCTGTTTATTGTCTCTCACAGATTCCAGATGACACCCACCCCACCAGAGAGAGCTGTTTTCTAATGAGCTTTCTGCAAGCACAGGTTCTCCTCCCTCACCCACAAACTCTAAAACAGAGGATCCAAATCTACCTGCCCCCAAACCCTGTGCAATACCCTGGCTTTTGGGATATCCACCCAACCAGGACCTGATCCATTTTCTGCATCCATGGGGGATCCATCCTTCTACAGCACCCAGCTCTCCCTGCTGTCCCAGTGGGCACTGCTGGTGTGGCTGCAGGGAGGAGCAGGGAGCAGTCAGGAGCAAACACACCCTTGTCTAAGGCAATAAACCAGTTACTCACTCTTTTACCTACCAGAACAGCTGTGAGCTGGATTAAAGCCTATTTACCTTCATTACTGGGATTTTCCAGAAGAACCTAAGAGAACAAGGAGCCTGTGCACTACAAGCATTCAAAGAGAAATGAGTATATGATTTCCTTCAGCATTTTTAACTCTCGCAGCAGGTACAGCCCAGTGCTGACCTTTTACAGGAAGCAAACGCACAGCAACTGGTGCTGGTTTCCCGCAGTGTCTTTTGAGAGTTGAACCACATTTTAATTCCCTTTGATGATGCACACACGCTAACTTGTGCTGAGAACAAAGAGGGAGCATCCCAAAATAAAGGACAGGAATATCTGCTTCTCTTCAAACTTGCTTTGTTTATTTTTTAATTTGCTGATTAAATCTTAAATCTTATCCTCAGCCAGGTGTAAGGGTGAACAGTGCACATTCCCAGAAAGGAGAGGACTTGATTAGAAAGATTCTGTCCTGCAGCACATGGGACTGTGAAGCTGCCAGCTGGAACAGTAACAGGTAACAACGTGAATGTCTGGATGTGCTATAGCAGTAAAGGAGCAGCAGGAGCCATTTGAGTAATGTTTGTGCTCACGTTGGGCAGAACTGCTCCTTGCTTTTAGCAGGCTGGGGAAACAACAGCTTCTCTAGGGAATCAGCTTTCAAGACCCCAGGGCCTGTGATCCAAAGAGGATCCAAAACAGAGGAAGATGTCTTCCAAAACTGCAGGAAATAAATACAGGAAACAAAAAAAAACCATTAAAAAAATACTTCCTGTATCTAGTCAGGCTGAAAAATAGCTAAAAGTTTTGAATAGAAGATCATGCCAGTACCAATCAGGACACCAGTGTAGAAACAAATAAAATATGGTGTTACTGGCCAGGAGAAATGGAAAGATGAAGGCAGGTGAAGACGGGGAAAAAAGGGGTTGGATACTGTGATTTTGTCTGCTGAGAGCCTAGAACAATCCCAAAAGATCTTCCCTGAGCAGGGAGCATTGCTGGGGGGGATTGCAGGGATGGGATCGCTGTCTTAGCTCGCTTGCCCTCTGCCGGATACCAGGAGCTCCTGGGTAGAGTCAGCTCTTTACAGTCCAGTGCTGCCTTTCTGCAGGGCTGCATGCACTGGGAGTGCAATGGGAGTGGGCAGGAAAAAGCTGAAGAGAGAGATAGAAACTGCAATGGATACAGAAAATGATGGAAGGCGAGCTGAAAAAAAAATCACAGGATAATTCTTGCCATTTGTGTTTCTTTTGAATTGCTCACTGTCTCAATGAAACAAATTTTTCTAGCTCAGGTTCTCAAGATTTGTGCACTGTCTCCCTGAAGGACATTACCACGGCTTTCTGCAGTATCAATATGCCTAGAAGAGGTTGTGAGGAGGATACTGCCATCCTTCTGTCCAAGCAGGACTACCCTGCCCCATGGAGAGGAGATGGGGGCACAGCTGGTGTTATAAAAATGTCCAGCTTTCAAACTCCTCCAGCAACTGAGCCAATACAGAAACAGTCCCAGCCCAATGGCTTTTGTGAGCCAGCCTGACCCAGCAGAGCATAAACACAAAAGATCTCCTAGGAAATAGCTTTTGTATCTCTTAATTTCAAGGGACAGGTCAGGGCAGGTAGCTGCATGGAAGCCAGCCAGGATTGCTGTATACCCACACCACCAGCAGCCTGCACATGAGCTCCCACAAGGTTTAAGTCATGATATGTGGGAAAATGGAACCTCTCTACACAAACTATTTACATCAAAAAAATCAACACCAATGATAAGCACCTGGAGAGGTTTGAGAACAAGCTCAGCATAATCCACATGTCACTGAGATATTGCCTGCATCCTCCCATGCAGGTGGAGTCTTTCTTAGGACACCTTGAAGATCCCCCACTACTGAGAATTCACTGGAAAACCCATTCTGGTGTGGCAGAGATGGGACTCAACCATGTGGCTTCCTGTACTCAACACTATCACTTGTAAAATTACCACATTGCCCTCTATACCCACTTTTCTCCCACAAAAGCAAGTAGATGCTTCCACTCCAGCATGACAGTAGCCTCTCACATGAAGACAAGGGCTGTCACTTCATCAATGTTGACATTGTGCCAATAAACACAGTCATTATTCAAAGAAGGGCAAAAGCACAGTGAACAGTGTGAAGTGTTTGGTAAACCAGTTCACCACATTGGTCTGAACTGGGAAGAACTGTGAGAGATCAGCCTGCCAAATCCTCTGCTGGAGTCCTTCCAAATTACCCGAGCCAGCCAGGAGAGCACTGGCTGGGAAGCTGATGGGATGGGGTGTTTGCAGGCAGCTGGACTTCCCTATGTCTAGACTGCCTTGGGGGCAGGGGGGTTGTGCTCTGTGACTCACCCACACACCTGGCAGCATGGCAGTGGCCTCCACTCTGCCCAGCAGCTGGGCTGGAGGAAGTTGTGTGTGTGATCCCAAGGAGATCCACTCTGGAGCTGGGCCTGGGTGCTGCGGTGCTCTGGCTGGGCACCAGGCAGTCTGGCTGCAGCTCCATGGCTGGAGCACATAGACCTGTTCCATCACTGCTTCAGTCCATGAACTGTTCCTGTCCATGTGCCTAATCCGTGGGATCACAGGGACATGACTCTTCTGCCTGAGCTTGTCCCCAGAATGGGACTCTTCTGCTAGCCACATTACTCATGCACCCACACATGTCCCACGTAAGGTCTGGAGCTTGGCAGCCAAGATCCAAGCTCACATGCTCTGGATTATCAGAGGCACTGCTTCAAGACACCCAGAATCCTTTGGCAGGTCCCTTGAACATGAGCAGGTCAGAGTTTTGGCTGTCTGGTTTCAAACCCACTCTGGAACTGGCACCATGGCTGCCACAGCGAGCTTGTGGCTGCCACAGCCAAGTGTGAGCCCAGGAAGACTCACAGGGCTGTACTTCTCACTGGGACAATGAAGCCACCATCCCCTGGAATGACAGTGAACTGTCCCCAGAAGAGAACAGTTGTGCTGGTGTAACTGCAGTGGGGATTCCAGTAAGCTTAGCTAAAGTCACTCACATGTCACATCACGTCCCACCCCTGACCCACATAGCTCTGTGGGTACAAGTCTGTACCAGTGCTCTGGCCAGAAAAATTAGACATAACAAATATATTTTTAAAGAAAGGGGGAGGAACATTTTTCAGGCCTAGGGGGTAGAGGGTGTTGGCCTGAACTGCAGGAGAAAGTTCAAGGTCAAATCCTCCTGCATTCAAACCAGCTCCTCCAGCAATGCTATGCAGCACTTCCAAGTATCAACCCCTATTCTAACATCATCCATACAAGCACCTCTCTGCTTTTGGCACACTCTTATTTCTGAAAAATGCCAGGCTGTAAATCAGTTCTGCTCCTAGCTGGTAAAGTCCTCCAGGTAAGGGCAATATCCAGATAATACCTGAAAACCTGACAGAAAGCCAGGTGATGCTGCCTGGTGATGATGCCAGGTTATGCAGATGCATCAGTCCATGCTTCTCATTCAGGATCTAAATGGAAGGTTTGACCCTCAGAGTTATTGTTCTCACCTCTCTTCCAACACTGGAACAGACAGGTGGACAAGAAGCTCATAACTGAAAGACCCTGGACCACCCTCAAGGGACACCTGTCCAAAACCCCTTTCCCACACAGATTGCCCAGTCTTAATGTAGGTAGTAAATGTCCCAGCCAACCAAAGGGCCACTTTGTGGAGTGACCTTCAGTCAGATGAGGTAAAACCAGACTGAAGTCCTGTCTTGGGCCTCACTGCCAACAGATGAAGTTTTATGAGCTGGTTTTCTTGATTTGTTTTGGGGTTTTTTAAGTATTTCACTCTTCTCATTGGAAGAGGCAAGTGGTTGACTGTTGGGAAGGAAGTGATGAAGGCCACCCCACTCACAATGTTTGTTGATTTCACTAATCTCTCCCAGCCTCTGCCACAGGTTAGATTTGCAATACAAAATTATCTCTTCAAATATGCTGACAACTCAGCAATTTGGTGAACAGTATTTCCTGCAATGAAACCTCGTCTTGTAGGTGTGATTCCTTCCCTGAAGATATGTCCTTGTGTACTGCAGATTAATCTCTGTCCCATGGGCAGGATATTCCTTAATTTTTATTATAGTAAATTATTTCCAGGAAAAATACTCTATAAGGAAATTAACTGTGCTACAGATGCTAAAAAATGCATCTTGTACGGCTCAAAGCAATTAGCATGGTCATTTTTCTACTCTACCCACTTTCAGTTCCTTGCCACCCTTAAAAATGATTGAAGAAGTTGTATAATAGAGGTGTGTCAATTTTGCCTTGAGGTCTTTACCTGTTCTTTAATTCAGTTAAATCCTCCACAGAATATTTTTTCAGTACCCATGACTTCAAAGCGCTCTTGTTAAGTGCATCCTTTATAGTGTTCCTCACCACATAGAGTCCCATGGACTTCACAAAGATTTTGGGGAGCACTTGGCAGCCCCTCTGCAGGGTTTAGCAGAGCCACACAGCTGGAGGGGCAGCTCTGGACATCTCACAGGAAAAAACATCAGCAGAGCAGGTGTGCCAAAAACTCGTGCTTCAGTTCCAAGCAAGAAAATTCCATAACAGAAACCATGCCACAACCATCTGTGCTCTTGCCTTGGCCAGGTGAAATGGGCTTCTAATTGGCCTGTCCCTGAAAACAGTCCAGGGCAGCAGTCCTGAGGATTGTGCAGCACAGATGGAGCAGTGGTTTTGTTCCTCAAAGTGCTCCCATCCAGGCAGTCCTGCTCCTATATGCTCACCAGCTGGGCTTGCAATGGGCCACCTTCAGGCCTCCTAGGTCAGCCAGGGGCACCCTATCTCCACTGAGGTCTGTCAGCCCAGGTCTGTCTTTGGAGGAGGTCTGATGGGCTGAGCCATTTGTGCTCCAGGCTGCCCACAGAGACCCACCTGGGGCTGTCTGGAACACAGGGAACAGATCCTTCCTGTGATGGCTCACCTTGTCCTGCAGACTCAGATCTCCTTTTGCTGGGGCCTGGTGATTAGAGAACTGTTCCCAGTGCCAGCTTCTCCTTTGCTTCCTGGCTGTATGCTGGGACACGCTGGCTTCGTGTTCAGATTTTTCAAATATTTTACATTGTGGTTTTCCATGCAGTGCTCAAGATATTTTGCAAAAGGCACCTTATAAATTGACTCAATAAATACACATAAAACACCATGTTTAATCCTTCCTTTCACATTCTTCTCTTCATTATTAAAATGTCCCAAACCTACTGATTCCTTCCCCACCCTGTGTTTAGGCCAGCCCAGTCCAACTTAAAATACTTTTGGCTTCCACAGGAAGACTGGAAAATGACTATTTTGTTTCAAGAAAGCTTGTTTTGGACTAAAATCAGGCCTTGTTAATGGTCAAAGCAAAGAATGACTGTACGGACTCTCACATCAGGTGCACAAAATAATCACAGCATTGGTGGTGTTTTCATGCCAAGGGACATGCCAGTGCCATACAGCAATGCCTCCACTCAGCAGCCCTTCCTCATTGGGGCACTCTGAATGGGAAATCATACGTACAAAAGAAAAAATTCTGAAGGATGGAGAGGCTAAAGGACACACATAGGGTGAGCAGTGTGGATACAGCCCTGGGGACAGTCAGGGCCTGCCACACCTTTGGAAGCATCAAAAAGGTGCCTGACTGTGATGCATGAGTCCTAAAAAGTGGGTTCAGCCACTCCAAAAAGCAGGTGAGATGGGCATTGGTTTAGAATTACTTTTGAGGAAGATCTATCAAACCTGCTTTTGTTTCCTCATTTCCTCATTTGTTTGCACTTTATCCAGCACCAGGGATGTTCAGCCATCCAACTCTCTGCTTTCATTAGTCTCCAGGTCCCATTTTCTCCTTGCATCCCAGCTCTGCTCAGCACCAAGAGCCCCTGGTTCAAGCACCAAGGACCAAGGTTCTCCATGCATTAAAAAATGAATGGGCTGAGGAAACAAGAAGTGGTGAAGGTCAGACTGTGATGGTGGCACTTTATCCTGCACTGACCTGTGCTCTGCACCTCAGAGGTTTTCTTCAGCAGCTGAGAGATGGAGAGCTAAGTATCAGAAGAGCATTTTGTATATCATGGGTAGTACCTGAGCATTCAGGATTTCCCCTGTCACCAGGGGACAGAACCCTATCTGAAAATACATAAACTAAGCTTTGCTATCTGCAGCACAGCCACAGGGCACAGTGGGAGACTCACACCACCCATAGGGGGAGGAGGGCACCCTCACCTGACAGGGCACAAGTCCCAGAGGATGATATCCATGCTCTTTAACAAAACTGCAAATAAGGTCTCATCAGGTCACAGGTCTCTCGGAACAGCTGAGAGACCACACTAGCCCAGATTTTGTCCTGGAGCCCTAACCCTGTGGTTTAACTTTCTTAAGAGATTTCTCTAAGGATCACAATGTTCTGGACAAAAGACCTTTGGGACCTCTTGGGTAAATGTGGGCATTTTTTGTATTCATTACCAGCCTCTGGCTGCATTAATACCTTAGCTATTTCATCACAGGCCTCTCATGCCTGTTAATATGTCTTTTGGACTCATTTCAGCCCACAAGCCTTCCAGTTCCACAGTTCTGCTGTACAGCCTTGCCCTTTTTCAGAAGAAGCTGAGCGCTGCGGTCTGGAGGTTAAGGCCCTGGAGACTTGTGCATGGGACAGCTGGCTTCCATGCCTGGCTTGCTACAGCCTTTTACCCTTTGCATCCCTCTGAGTCCAGTGGAGGAATTTTGGTGTTGGAAGGAGTGGGAATTACCTGTGCATGAGCACATCCATCTGCATCCAACGTTCTTGCTTCTTCACGGATAACCCCAAAACATCATGGTAGCAGTGAGGCCAGGCAGAACACTGGCTCAGCCAGCCAAATCCAATACTTGTACAGCTTTAGTGCAAGACCTGAATAAAAGAGAGATCAGGCTGTTTTGTTTGGTAAATGGACAGACTCATCTTTTGACACAAGTCTATTTAAAGATGGCCACGTGCCCAAATGGAGCTTTGTCTTCAGCATCTGAAAGGGAAAGTCCTTTTCACAGTATTTTTCTGGACTTTTCTTTGCAGAAATATCTTGGTCCAGGGGTCAGGAAGAGCCTGTGTGTAGAGTCAGAGATAGCAAACCCAGACCCGTCCACTTAATGAAAACCAAGCCTTGAGGAGTGGGCATGATGATGACCTTCAGTGCCTTCTGTGGGAGGAAGATGCACAGAGCAGCAGAGAACCTGCTCCCTGTCCAGTCCCTGCTCCATGAACTCCTGGTGGTTTCCCTGCTCATCTCCCAAGGCAGATGGAGATGATGCATTGGAGGTTTTGTTCCTCTTCAAGGCTTTTAACAGTACTTTAATGAACAATTAGCAAAGCTGTTCAGGAAAAAAAAAGGTTGTTAAAATGTTGCTTTTGGCTGCTAAAAATTGTCATTATCCTTGACTTCTTTTTAATATGTTTCTCAAGTTTAAGATTAAGAAATAAAACATACAAGGTTTTCAGCAAAGGCCTATAAATTTGATTTAAAAGAAAATAACCTCAGAGTTGGGTTATTTGGTCAGTTTCCCATGGAAAATCTATGTGAAAAGTCCTCAGAGAGAGATGTACCCTGTTGAAATGCTTAGTTTCACAAAAAGGACTGGTTTTCATAATAGGAAAACAATTTATGTAAGAAAATAAGAAACATATCTGATGAGAGAGTTCATATGGGTTTGGCTCAATAGGAGCCACTAGATCTGGTATTCTTATATTCTTAGCCTGTCACACTCTTTCTGAAACTGTCAGTAAAGGATCTTGAATCCTATAACCAGGTAACTAAACAAGATTGACATGTCTTTGCTCTTTCCATTATAGGCATGGATTCGTTGTTGTTCTTGAAGGCCTTCATTTGCAGTATTCAACAATTTAACAATTGCCCCATGCCTTCTGCTCATTAATTACATCAGTGAAAGGAATGTATTTGATTTGATGCAGATTATATCCATTTACGTCAAAAAACAACATGAGTGACACTTTCTAACATGAACAATGTATTCAGCAATAAGAGAAATGTCACAGTCCTTTCCAGGATGACAATAAACTGATAGATCTTGGAGTTTTTAAAGCAAAGATAAGGTAAATTAATTCAGATTGTTCCTCCCAGTGCCAAGTCTGAAGCTGATGCCTTGCCAAATCTACTATAGAAGTGCAAATTGGTGAGGAAAAGCAATGAAAGATATGAACTTGTCACTTGTTTTCCTGTTGCTCCAGACAGTATTTCAAACCACCGACTCCAAAACAGCTGCCTCTGTGGCACACACATCCTACCCACAGAGAAATCCTTGAAGGAAGTCTTCCAACATGGTCTACCCAAGCACTCCTTTTTTCCTCAGCTTCCACCAAGGGAACAAGTACAGGTGTCTCCTGAGAGTGAGCTGCAGGTGATGACTTCAAGGTCCTTACCTATGGGTAGTAGCACAAGGAGGGAGGAACTGGAAAGGATATGGAGGTGCCTGGCGGCCCGGTGAAACCTCTCACAAGGCCAGAGGGGCAGATAAACTGACCTACTGCTATCCAAAATGTACAGCACTCCTGCCCTCACTTTTCGGGAAAGGACCAGAGGTAGCACGAGGCAGACAATGTCTGGTTCAAAAGAACTGTCTGACCACACTTTTACCTATCAGCAAGCTCACAGGATATCCCTATCTGCTTGCCTTTCTTCCCATAAATGTTGTTGTGCAGGTCCAATCACAGCAAATAGTTTCACAGTGGTGGCTCTGGAAACTTAATCCATTTTTGCCTAGAGGAGAAGTCATCCAGTTGAGCCAGCAGAAGTTTCAGTGCAACCAGGAACAAAGAAAGAGGAACCTGTCTTTTACCAGTGCCCTCTGCAGACACATGTGTTGGGCTGAGTTTTGAAGCTGGGGCTGAAGTACATGGGAAAGAAAATTACTGAGGACAAAAGACAGGAGAGGAGAGATTCCTTATGAGATCTACTCTTACAGTCCTGAAAAATTCTAGCTCTGGAGTTGTTCAGAAGACTGGATGACCAGTGTCCCCTTCATCTTACCTGAGCCACTGCTCAGCCAGCTGTGGTGGACCACTTGAGATGACCAAGACAATCAGTCCATTAAAAAGAAATGGTCATCTACATTTTGGTGAGGGACTCTGATTCAGCACCAGGCTCCTGAACAATGCAGCTTGCTGCCCAGGTATTACTCTCCCTCTGCCTAACCCATAAGCTCAGAAACCAGCCAGAAGAGACTAGAACAATCACTCAGTCTGAACTCTTACACAAAACAGACCACAGAGCCCGCCCCAGTAATTCCTGCATGAATACACTGCAGTCCTCTGGAGCCACTGGGAATACAGGGATGGAAACAATAGCTTCGAAAGAACAAATCAAACTTATAAAACAAAACAAAAAGGGGGGGGATGGGAGCAATAAAAGTCACTATGAGTCAAGGAGGTAATTATGTGTGATAGCAGGGTTCCTTTGGCTGGGGACCAGCAAGAGACACTGTCTACATCCAGCCCCTGGGATGAGCATGACAGAGCAGTTTGAGCTGCAGAGAATTAAGTCTCCAGACAGGAGAAAGGCAGCCATCCGAGACTGGGCCAGGCCTAACTCAGACACGCACAAGTCATTAAGCTAATGTCTCTTAGCTAATTGCACACACAGAGACATATCCTGCAAGGAAAACAGCCTGAGAAACAGCCTCACGGAATGGGCATTAAACAAACGCATTAAGCAGGGGAACAGTAATCCTTCCTTGGTGCCAGCAGGGTGTGAGGCGTTTCTCATCCACAGGACCACAGCATTCAGTCATGCTCAGCCCACAGGAATCCCACAGAAGCAAGAAACTGCAAGAAGCTACAAGCCCCCCATCCCTGCTTTGTGTACAAAGGCTCAGGGCAAAGAGGAAGAGATGTGGCTGACGATACAACACACCTCCCTGGAAGGGACTGTGAGCCCCAGGTTTAGATTCAGTAATGAAATCATTAAATGTGAGCAGCAGAAGAGCCCAAGACTTCTGGGTATTTGCAGCTCTGCCTGTTTGCTCAGTGATTCAACACAGCATTACTGGGCTTCTTAGAAAAGGGCCATGAGTCATCCACACCATTGGTTCCTTCCCTCTCCAGAAAACCCCCAAACCAAGAGAGTGAACATGGGAGAACAACAGTTTTCTAAATGGAACCAGTTGGCCTCCCAGATTCCCCCATTTTTTCTCATGTCAGTTATCTGTGAGCCTCAATATCCTCCAAGCTGAAGTGGAGGATGCATAGCCTGATGTCCTCAAATGTCAGTGCTTGAGAGTTAAGAGCTGATGGTTTTTAAAGTCAAAACCAGAAGAGACATCAGAAGGACATTCTGCTTTCCCTCCTTCAAACACTGACAGCTCTCTCCAAGCCACTTCTGACAAATGCTTGCCTAATCTCCAACTCGGAACTTCCAAATGTGACGTTACTATCACCTCACTTCATCACTGTGTTGCCATCCTTATTGCAGGGAAATTGTTCCTATCACAGAATTTCAGAATTTTATTGCTGGAAAGGACCTCTGAAAGGCTCTCCTCCAATCCCAACTCAAAGCAAGGCCAACCAGATCTACTTGGCCAGAAGATGTCCAACCAAGACTTAACACACTGCTGGAGTTTCAGTCATCACTTGTCAGGTCTGCAGTGAATACAGAGAACCAATGAGGCCATTTCACCTTACAGCAAAATATCTTGTGTATTTCAAAACAAATGTTTTCAAAAAGGCTTTCCTTCTTCAGATCCTTTAGCCTTTCCTCATAAGTCATGTTTTTGAGACTGATGATCTTTTATCCTACTTCCCATAAATAATTGGCAGTCTCCAGCCACACAGATCCTGGAGCTGCCAACCTCATGAAGACTACTGTGACTGTAGATGAGAAGAGTCAGATGCCTCCATGGAGAGGAGAAACAGAAGAAAGGCTGGCAAAGCAGAAAGAGCTCATCAGATGCTCTGAACACCAGTCATCCAGCCTCACATCTCTGACAACCTCCAGCATGAAGATGTGTGAAAACTCCACGTGCTCAGTTCAGCTGTTGTACTTGCTGTGCCAACATCCATGCTCCAGCTCTTCCCCAGAGCTAACATCATAAAAGAGTGGAAAACCTAACTCATGAGACCATAACTGTTACTGTTATCTAACTGGACCATGCCAGAGGAGAGCCCTTTTGTGCCATGAACAGGCCGAACACAGGCCAACTGCTGACCAACAAAATGGGAGGAGAGACACTCCTGGCAAGATGTGTTCCTCAGGTTACAGAAAAACTAGGACCAGGTTTCCCCTGGCTGTAAGCCCACGCTTGGGTATCCCCTGCTCTGCAAATTTCTTTGTGGCATAACCCCCATCCTCTTCCCAGTCCTATCTTGGGAGGTGTGCTTCACCATCCCTCCTTGCCTGTTCCTATCCCCCAGAGCACTTTTTACTTTCCCAACCATGAGAAAAACCCTCACTCGACTTCTCTTCAACCTGCCCTAGTCCTGTGTACTCCCCACATCCTCCCCCTCCCCAAACATGTGCCTTTTAGGACCAAGAAATTCCTCTGAAACAGGAGGTGCTTGAGGACAACAGGACTTTGAAAAGAAAGGGCCTTGCCATGTTAACTAGAGGTGCCTGCCAGCCAACAGCCCAGCCCCTGAACACACAAGGAATTTTGACCTCACATAGTGAAATTTCCTAGAACTTTAAACCTTTGTTATTGTTGTTGTTGTTGTTGTTGTTGTTGTGTCATTGTCATCCTCTCTCTGGCTCTCTCTTGCTTTTCAATTTTCCACTTGGCAACCACGTTGAAATGATGCAAGGGAGCAGCCGCGGCCTAACTGCAAATTATTAATTAGCTGCCAAGGAGTCTGTGCATGACTGCACGCAGGGCAAGGGGGGCTCTGTCCTACATTACAAAATCAACCGACTGGCTTGGCACTGCTTTTCTGCCCAGAGATATAATTTAGTGGTGAGTCTCCATTTGTTCCAGAACTGATTCCTAAAAGAGAAGGCACTTGCATGGTCTGCTAAGGGGGGAGAGGGGGAGGATAAAACCAAAACAACACCCCGCCCTTGGTGACCAAGAACTGATTCTTTAGCTGTTGAAACTCTTTCAGAAGAGCCTCAGTTGCTGTTTGAACAAACACTAATTGTTCTCAGCTAGGGGCTGGCTATATATAGCCTGAACAGTCCATTCTGCTGTGAAATATCAATCTGATAAAACTGGGAACCACTTCAGGTGCTCAGGACTACTCAGGTCTCTAAGTTTTCCTAAGACTTATTGCCACCCCAGTAGGAGCAGACACCCCTCTGCTGAGACAGCATGTCTGGCCACATGTGCCCTCCTGAACTGCTGCAACACAACTGAGAGTAGGTTTGCACAAGCCGTGGCTGAAGGCACTGAGGTTTTCGGTGCTGTACATACACTTTGCCCTAGACACGTCCCTGCTCACAGAACCTCATAGTTTAAATACTGAAGACCAACAAACATCCCAGGGGGGATCTGTTCCAATGGGTAATTGCCCTTATTGTTAAAAATTAACAACAAAACAATAATCGTAGACAGCTGGGCCTTTCGTGACTTTTATAGCAACATTCCCACAGCTCCACAAGAGACATTGTTTGGGATTCACAAATAAATTTTCACCCCAAATCAGGATAAATCTTTAGTCAACCGTTTCAAATACCTTCCCAAGAGGGAATGGTCACTTCCCATGTGGCTCACCATGGCATATCTTCCTGGTGTGCACATCTCTGACAGCAGGGCTGGGGGGCTTCAATGCTTGTAGGAGCCAATCTCCAGATAATTATTGTACCCCCAGAGCTGCTGCATCCCTCGTTTTCTTTGTGTTTTAACTCACACCATTTCCTGGCCTTGACACTGACAGAGACTGGTGAGCCTTTGGTCACTCCCTCCTTCCAAAAGATCAGCTGGTGGCAGATGGCCCAAGGCAAAGGGAGGCTCAAGGGGAAGTGTAAGCATACAAAAAGCTGCAGCCAGTTCATCTTCTAGGAGGCAGGCAGGGGTGACCAGGAGATGGACTTGAACTGAGTAGAGAAACAACCCCAGCTCCTGCAAGCCAAGCTGATACCTAGGAGAAGCCTGATGGGAAGGGAGGTTGGTCAGCTGCGATGATCTGCATCCTACAAAGCCAAAAAAGCACCCTTGGCTTGGAATGCTCCAAGTACCAAACCTGAAGTGGTCTTGAGACTGTTATGTGAAGGCAGACCTCAGCTGCACCCTGCTTGTCTCAGGCTTGGGCGTCTCCATCTTCTACCACTCATAACAATTTGTATTTCTGCATGCCAGGAAGTGCTAACCAAGACTGAGGGTACAGGCTTGCAAAGCCTCCTGCAGCTCCCTGAGATGCTGTGGCTGATGTCTGACACCCCACAGCCTGACATGAAACCACAGCAGGGTGATGCAAACCATCACATAGACCCTGTCAGGATCAGCAGGAACAGCCAGTGCCTAATTCCTGCTCTGAGAATCAGAAACTTGGTAGTCCAGACCAAGAAACATCCCTGGGGAATCTGCTCCACTGATTAATCAACATCACACTTAAAAATTAATAACAAAATAATAATAGTAGGCAGCTGTGCTTTTCCTGCCTTTTATAGTAACCTTCCCACAGCACAATGAGGGACATTGTTTTGGGTTCACAAACAGCTTCTGGGACGTTTACACATCTTTATCTCTTTTTCCATGGCTTACCTCTTACCTGCTGGACCAGCCTGCAATAAATCTGTCTGGCAGAAAAGTACACAGGTTTGCATGGCACGGTTTTGGTAGCAGGGATGGCTTCTGTGATAAGCTTCCAGAAGCTTCCCCTGTGTCCAGCAGAGCCAATGTCAGCCAGCTCCAAGATGGATCCATGGCTGCCCAAGGCTGAGCCCATCCACAGTGGTGGCAGCACCTCTGGGATAACTGATTTAGGAAGGGAAGGGAAAGAACTGCACAGCAGCAGTTGCTGCCAGAGAGAGGAATGAGAACATGTGAGAGGAACAGGCACCCAGGTCAGTGAAGAAGGAGGGGCAGGAGGTGCTCCAGGTCATGGAAGAGGGAGAGAAAATCAGTTGTGCCTGGGAAAGAAGTGAGGGGTGGGAGGAAGGTGTTTCAAGAGTTTGGTTTTCATTTTCTCATTACCCTACATTGATTTGACTGGCAATAAATTAAATTTCCCCAAGTCAAGTCAAGCAGCTTTGGTGGGCACCTGGCAGCCAGCCAGAGCTGGACCACCACACAGACACAAGCAGCAAGCTTGGTCTTAGCTTGGGTGAAGATTAGCATTCCTTCACATTCAGGGATATGGAAAGAGTTGCTCAAACCAGGCTCATAGCAACCTTTTAGACGTCGCACTCAGAGTTATGTAAAATATTTTTCCTGCTTTGGTAGCTGGCAAACTTTGTTTTATAAGACAAATGGAATTTATTAATGCAAAATATTTATCAAGTCTTTTTACTTTTTTCCCCAAGGGAGCAGAGAGGTTGACCAGGAGTCTTTCATCTTTGTTGGCTTCTGAATGTTAAAAATGCAGTTGATTTAGAGCAAAACCACAAGACGGAGTCTGTCTCATTTCTACGCAACCCCTTTTTCTGAGAGTGATGGCAAGCTCTCCCTTTGACAAAGGTACCACCTTCCTGCTGTGATGGCAGGGAGGGCTCCTGAAATGTCTTCTCAAAGGCTTGGGTGACCTCCGTGCTCCAGGTGAACAGAGGTAGCAGGCAGCACGCAGGATCCTCTGCGCTCAGCTTGCCCCAGGGGGCTAAACAAGAAGATATTCCATGCCTTAAGGGCCTCACAACATGGAGAAGAGTCCATGCAAGGTGAGAACTCACCAGAGAAAGAAGGGATGCAGTGGGAAAGGGCAGGAAAGTACATTGACCAAACAAGGTAGCCTGATTACCATGTACAATCACTTCCTACCCTTTGAGAGCAAAAAAGTAACACAACCAGCAGCTCTACCACCATTTCTTATGCCTTGGATTCTCCAAGTAAGCAATGTGAAAGGACTTATCAGTGGTTAAGGTTTATATTGTAAAACCTCCTCACCTGCTAAGCACTGGTGCAGTAATAATGGTCCAAACCAAAGTAATGGCCAGGCTGCTGATGGGCTCAGATAACAAGTCTGGTTTTAGGGCTGTGAATTCCATATCTGTTTGATTGTTTACCATCTTCTATATTTTCCTTCAACTGTTTTGTTCTTTGTTTTGGCAGGTACCAGCATAGTCTTCACCTGAGGTCCCCAAGGAGCACCACAGCATTCACAGCATTTCTGTCAGAGGTTCACCTATTTTGGAACAAGCATCTCCTGCTTGCTACAGGAACTTGCATTTCTTTGTTTCATATTCCTCATGCAAAAAGGAAAATACATCTCCAGCTGACTAAGGTTAAAAATTAATTGTTTAACGCCTAGATTATTTATTTGTTCCTCTTCTTTCCTTGCACTGGGTTGCATTCCCCCTTTCCTTGGGTCTAGTTTTCATTTAAGGATTTTTTAAATGTTCCCTTTACAGATTTGCCTTTAATCTCAAATCTAATCCATCATAGTAATAGTAGTAGGGACCGCTTCAAATGCATAGTAAGGGCAGTTTCAAATGCAACTGCTTGAATGGAAACAGACCTGACTGATAGAGCCCTAGATCCTATCTTCAAGCAATCAACCTGCCCTCACAGCTGGGATATCAGAGACAATCCTTCCTTGCATCAGAACTTCTTCCTTCAAAGGTGAGGCCCAGTAGTGGGTGGCAACTTGGAAGAAGAATATTCAGTGGAAAAGGCAAGTGCCCTCTTGGCCCATCACTTCACATCAAGGGTATTTACTTGAAAGAATCAGGTTCCCTCTCCACACTTGCAGAGAGCTGAAGCTGTTCCAGAGTTGCCTGAAGGGCAGAGCAAAGCTGTGACTTGCAGGACATTTGTCTCAGGGCGGGGAAGGACTGCAAAATAAAACACTCTTTACAATAGGAGGTTTAATCAAAGAAATGGAGAAGGGTCACAGAGCAAATTCCGGAAACTAAACTCATGAGTTATAAATAAATATTCCTCAGTGTGAACAGAGGAATAACACCTTCAATAACACCCACTGCTCATTCCAGGCTGCAGTGTGTTGCATTCAGGCTCTCTGGCCCCACAACTCAATTCCTCTGCAGCACCTTCCCTGCATCCCACACTGAGCATCCTCTCCATGAGGAGGAGTTACGACTGAGCACAGGGAGGGGAATCCAACATCCCAACCTGAGCACAAAGGCTTGCTCCCAAGGTGTGTCCATCAGATCATTGAAGGCCAGGAGAGCAAGTCAGGGGCAAACCTCTCCAGATGCTTGTGCAAGATTGTCTGCAGTGAGGCCAAAGGGAGCTGTGTAACCTCATACTGATTGATGAATGCCGACGTCCTAGGGTAAGTTTCCTTTAGGGAGACATTGAGGTTTTCAGGGGTGCTGCACTGGCTTCTCACTGCTGTCTTTGCTTTGTAAATTCCAGATGCCAGAGCAGCGTTGCTCTTTGCCTGGGGCAGAGGGAGAGGAGCAGCCCAGTCTGAAGCTCTAATCTATGGGTCCTGCCCGGCTGCAGGCACCACCTCCAGGGCTGCTTCTGCACCCGGATAAGCACTGGGGAGGAAACAAAGGGGAAGCATGACAGCCTCATTCACTTGCTAATAGGCTGCTGGAAGAAAGACATCAAATCTACAATTACCATGCAAGGACACAGTCCAGCTTGCTAAGAACAGAGGAAAAGCAAGAATGGCAAAGGAGGAGAGGAAACGGATTAGGTTTTCCACAAGCACCCCAAAATCCACGCTTCCTACTCAACAGGAGCCCGGGAGGTTGAGCAGGGCTGTGACACCAAACTGCTGAACACGAATCAAGCACTTTTTTTGGCTCTGGTTAGAAAAATCCTTTCTTGCAGAGCTGCCATAGTTCATGTGCTTAGAGCAACAGTGTACAAAAAGAAGGGTTGGGGCTTTTTGGGAAGGAAGGTGGAAAAAAAAAAGAGCACAAACCCTGCACTGGGAAAGCCACACCGATGAGCTTGTTAACATTTGAAGAGACTGCTTGGCATGATTCCTTACACAGATTCCTGCCAAGAATTTGCAAGAGGAAAGTATATTTAGCAATCCAAGGCATGCCAAAGCCTTGACAAGAGAAAAAAAAAACCCTTTTTGAATATGTGGAATAGCAATTAGACATTTTCTAAGCAGCCATTTTCAAAATGCATCCAGGCATCTAATAAGGGCACCTGAGGCATATCCACAACTCTGCCACACTCCATGGCTCAAAAGACATCCGCTGAGATCAAATACTCGGAGGGAGGATGTGTTACCGATGGCAACTGCCCACTTCCACAGCACTGGGGCCAGCTTCAAGCAGGCACCTCAAGCCCTTGGAAATACACAATCTCATGCCACTGCAAATCATTGTGTAGCATCCTTTAAGGAACCATTTCTCCAAGGAAAGCTGGGAGCCCCACTGTGTAGCTGGGTAGCAGAGAGTTGTCACCCACCCACTTCATCCATAGGAGCTGGGCCAGCTCTGTGATGCAATTTTTCCCCATTTGGAGCTGCTGAAAATCTAGGTAGGATGAGCAGCAGGTGGAAGCTAGGATAATATGTAAAATCAGATAGTGTCTTGCAGTCCATTAAAGTGCTGCTCACATCATTCTCTAAATCTGGCTGCTTCTCTTGTTGTCTGAGTGTTCTGAGCTGCATGCAAAGCCAGCAATAAACTTCATCACTGCTTTCTTTCTACGGAGAGACCTAGAAGATAGTCCCAAGACAGGGTTAACCTGCACCAGGAAGGTGACTCACCTGCATCAGTCACTCTTGTTTCTGAAGTGCCATTGCAATCTCCTTGGGGTGCAGCATGGAGGAAGGAGGTTAGGAGGGCCATGAGCAACCCTTGGTTGTGCTCAAGGAGGAAAGCAGCTGACCATACAAGAACAAAACATTTGATGGTCATGAAAGTTAGAAATCATACTGGAATATGCTCCTTAAAACATGGTGCCCACTGCTTATAACTGCCAGTCAAATTCCTAAGACACCAAGCCAGAAAGGAGCACCTGCACACAGGCTGGGTTCACACCACCCTTAAATCAGGACATGCAGAAAGGGCAACCAACTCCTGTGGCTGAGGTTTCTCATTCCTGTAAGCCCTAAACCCCCAGTCTTTAATGTGGGGCATAACACCAGTGGTGCTCCCAAGGCTTAGCATCATGATTGCCTGCAGACCAAACAGGGTGTTGGTGACCAAGAGGGGGCAGGAAGCACAAAGGGGTAAAGCCAAAGCAATTATTTTGTTTTGGAAACAAAGAAATACTTAACAGAAATCAGAATGAGGAAATCTGCCCTGAGCTTGTTCAGTTTTTATTTCCAGGTTTCTTTGGACTCCTGAAATACAAGTTTCTTTTGGTACCTGAAATGCCACACTTCTTACAGCTATCATCCCCTTAGGTTAATATCCTTGATCCTGAAAGAAAAATCCCATGGGTCTGACACATTGCTCTGAGAACGAGGTCCCCTTCTCACTTACTTTTCAAAAGCAACTAAGATAAACTAAACTGCACAGCCACATCCACAGAACATTCAGTCATATTTAAAGTCAACATTTCCATCAAATCCTTCTCCAATTCCCAGAGCTGTTGTAATCCAGATGGGTCTGGATTACCATAAGCTCACACCTTCCAGGACAGGTATCAGCTGTCTGCTTCTACAGCATCTAAGACAACTCTATCCAAGTTTCTGACTAAGGCTTATCAGCAAATGTACTGAAAGCAGTAAGCAATGTTGTTTAGAATTCTTGTTTTCACCCTAGATTCCCAGAGGAAACAACAAATTTGGAGGCTCACCTGGCCGAATCACACAGTTGTCAATACAAATTTCTCCTAGTATATACACAGCATTTGGACTGAGCACTGACACAAATTCAGCTTTGCTAGAGGTGACAAATAACTACAAAATCCTCATGTCCAACCCGCCCGTTCCTATTTTAACCTCCTGATGCCTTTTGTCACAGGCAATCGAAAAGACTGCCGTGGTCTGGAGGTGTCTCCCCTGCCATGGGGGAGCAGGAGCCCGGGTGAGCAGAGCCGGGCGGGAGGGATGCAGCGCCCGCAGCCCCGCAGCAGAGCGGCAGTGGCGCCCGCTGGCCGCTCGCTGCATTGCCAGCGCATCCTTCCTCGCCTCGAGGATTCACCCGCACAAAGTGCCTCTGCCGAGGAGCACGCCGGGGCACCACGGCACAAGGAGCCCAGGGGATCTGCGGGCACAGCCCATCCCACAGGGATGCAGGTAGGACCACACAATCCAGGTCAAAATGATGGTCTCGCATCCTTATCTTCTCTTTGTATTTCTACCCTGCCCAGCTTCCACTCTCTGCAAATATAAATCCAAAGGGTAACTAATAACCTCCTCAACAGGAATAGAAGTAATTTCAGATGAGATACCAGAGCAGCCATCCTGGGATGTGAACACAGGCAAACATATCCTCTGCACCTATTAATGAATAGCCATTCATACTTCACAGCAGTTGAGACAGCTTCATCAGAAACCTGTACTCCAATTACAACCTTTGCATTAATAAAGAAAGCACAGAGGTGTGCAGAGTCACGTCTCACCTCATGGAAACGTGGCCCAAGCACACTGAATCAAGAATAAAAAGCAATACACATAACCACACTGTCCTCTATGAGAGGCAGCAGAGGGGCAGGGGCTGATCTCTGGTGATCAGTAATAGAACCCAAAGGAATGTAATTAATTTGTGTCAGGGGAGGTTTAAGCTGGATATTAAAAAAAGGTTCTTCACCCAGAGAGTGGTTGGGCACTGCAACTGGCTTCCCAGGAAAGTGGTTATATCACCAAGCCAGTTGGGATATGAGGATATGCAGATTGATATGAATGACACCAGATACCTGAATCTGGTCAGTCACAAGTCAGACCATAAAAGGTACATAAAAGCATCTTGACAATTTAAATGGATTATTTGGAGGCAATTATTAACTCAAACAGCAGTTTTTTCACCAAGACTGAATGTCCAAAGGATTAGCTCAACACGAAAATTTATTGTTGCAACTCAGTGTGGATTTGGCAACTCAAACAATCTGGAGATGAGTGTGAGATTCACATTTTTTGAATTTGAAAGACGTAGTGAGAGAAGTAAAGAATTATTAAAATAATTTTTATATTGTATTCTACTTTGATACAAACACAGGTGTAGTAAATGAAATAAGAATTATTTTGATAATTATTTTCTCTACTTCTCTCACTGCTTCTTTCAGGTTCCGAGAATGTGAATCTCACACATGAGAGCCACACAACAGAACATGCCACAGGCTGTGGTACACAGCTATCTGTGGGTGGTGCTGAAGGATTAGCAGCACCAGCCAGCAGCAGAGCACAAGTTGCTTCTACCATTCCAGTCAAAATGCTCTTTTTCTCTCCATCTTGCAGCACATGGCCCAGTCCCTTGAGGAAATGGGAGGGCAGAGAAATGTTTTATGTGCTCTCTTTCCCCCCATTTACATCTGCCCATTCCTGCACTCGTGGAGCTCTATGCTGTTCCTTGAGGCACAGATGTGAAGGACATACCAAGATGAGCCAAGCTTCTTCAAGTTATTTAAGCTTTCCTCAGATTCACCTCAGCGCATTCAAGCAAAAAAATGTGCAATTAACTAGAAAGGAAGTGGTTTTTTTTTAATGGCTTCACCAGTAACCAGGGCCACTCAAACTACTGGATAGCACTACTACTGTCTCCATAGTTACACCTGTAAATACAGAACAGTGCACTGGGTTTGCATGGCAAGGTCTTGGCAGTGGGAGGGTGACAGGGGCAGCCTCTGGGAGAAGCTGCCAGAAGCTTCCCCTGTGTCTGACAGAACCAATGTCAGCCCACTCCAGGCAGCTCACCAAGGAGGAGCCCACTGGCAGTGATGGTAGTGTCTGGGGAAACAGATTAAAGGAGAAAAAAAAACAGACATCAATTGCAGCCAGAGGGGGGAGTGAGAGAGAGGAACAGGTCTGCAGGTACCCAGGCCACTGCAGCAGAAACAGAAGATGCTACAGGCACCTTGGGAGACTGAAATTTTAAGGGTTAATGATGCAAACAATCAGCCTTTTCAAAAGCAGCCGGTGAGGTGCACAACTTTAAACCAGCTTTTGTTTAGCGACAGTTTTTGAGCCAGATGAGGGAGAAGGGCATTAAGAAACAGATCCTGGGAGATAGGAAAATGCTTTTTATAATGCAAATGCCCCCCCTTACACCACTGGCTGAGACGTAAAACTCCTCCTCCCTTTCCCCCCTCCCCTGGAAGGTATTGGGACATTCACATGCACACGTAGGCACGGCAGCATTCATTCCTGGCTCAGCTAGGATGCTGTGAGGCAGCTGTCATGGCTTGGTTATAAACCACCAAAAATCCCCAAAGCACCCCCAGACGCATTTAGGGCCTGGACAGCACATGACCCACATTGTTACATCAGACAGTGGGAACCCCACCCCCTCAGGGGAGGAACCTGGGCACATTCCCACCACACCTGGATACTCACCCAGTGAACTTTTGTGCTTCAGGGGCTCCCCCACCTCCCACAGGCCAAGACTGTGACCATCACCTAGACTAAGGGACACTGAAGTCACCCACAATCAAGTCTTGTCACTGGATCCATGAGTGGTGATGTTTTTCATATTTTCCTCTTTTTTACTCATTATTTGCTTATGTATGTATTTTTTATACTTTCACGTTGCCATTTCTATAGCTGACCAAAATAGCTACACACCTCGAATCCACTGCAACCAAATTCTAGAACAAATCTGCCATCCCAGTCCTGCAGCCCAGGAGGGCTCCATGCTGAAGCAGGGCTGCCCAAAGGGGCTGTGACACTGTAGGGAGCCTTCAGTGCAGCAGGACCTGTGCCCTGCAGAGAGGAGCTGGGGCAGGTTTGCTGGCAGGACTTGTGACTCCGTGAGGGACCCACGCTGCAGCAGAGGAACTGAGAGGAGCCCTCCCTCTGAGGAAGCTGGAGCACCAGTCAGCATGTGATGGACTCGGCCCCCATTCCTCCATCCCCTGTGCAGCTGGTGAGGACAGTAAGAAAATCAAGAGTAAAGTTGAGGCTGGGAAGAAGGGAGGGGTGATTGGGATTAGCATTTGGTTTTATTTCTCATTATCCTACTGTGATACAACTGGTAATAAATTGAACTGGTTTCCCCACGTCAGGTCTGTTTTGCCCATGACAGCAGCTGGTGAGGGATCTCTCCCTGCCCTTATCTCAAACCCACAGACTTTTCATTCTATTTTCTCTCCCTTGTCTAGAAGAGGAAGACAGTGATAGGGCAGCTTTGGTGGGCACCTGGCACTCACCACACATAACAGACAGGACTTTTTGCAGAAAAGACAAAAATGATTCCACGCCATCATCACCCTTTTATTGATAAAAGGACAGCTCTTGACAGCGGAGAAAAAAGGATGTTTCACAAGGAGAAGAGGAAGTGGCTTCTACTGGTCCTTCAGTTCCTTCAGTCTTCTGATGGCAGATTTGACTGTCACTGCAGAGGTGGTACTGGAGGAAGAAGCAGAGTCATTTGAATGTGGCAGAACAACTGTGCTGGTGTTGTTTTATTTTTGAGAAAGCACTTCTCACTTCAAATTGTTATCATCTGACTGTGCTGTCAAACAGGGTCTAACTCCACTTTTATTTTCCTGACAACAAAGCGTAGGCCTGGGTCCACAAAGCACATGGAACTTCAGAGGCTACAGCCCAGCCCAAACCCCCAGTCATGCACCAGCCACGTGCACCAACGCGTGGGCTCGGATCCCTCACGACTGCCACGCGTGGGGCAGGAGTGTCCTCTAACAACTGTGGGGGGAGGAGCAGGGAAGGGGAGTAAGCAACAGCACCCTCACAATAAAGGTTATTATAACTCCATTATTTTCCTTTTACAAGGAAAGAAAAACATGAAAACAACTTTCCTGGAATAAATTTGGCTTTGCTTATTGCAAAGAATAGCCATCAAATTGACTTTGATCCACACCAATCAAATTTTAACAAAACAGGCAACTTCCCCCATTATTATCTCAAGACAGATCTACTTAATGATTAGCAGATCAAAATTTAAAAAAAAGATAGAAAGTCAAAAGCTATACTATGCCACAGCTATGTGAGAATAAACACTGATTGGAGCTTCTTCATCTCCTTACTTGTAAGTCCAGGCACCACCAGCAACTGTCTTCATGCAGGATCCGCAGTGCCAGATACCCACAGCCTTCCTCTTCATTTTGGTCTGGAACAGAAGAAAAAAAGGAAAAAAATAAAGTCACTCTCCATCAGCTGAAAAAGCCAAACAAGAAACTTCAGGCAAGGCCTTCACAGCACTCCTATAAGCCAAGTTTAGACAAGAAAGAGATAGGCAATCCTTTTACTCAAATCCTGCAGACACTTCTGAAACACTTTTCCATTCAGATACGACCTGGATCATTTCCCAAGGCATAATCAAAACTTCAGCTTATTTTGAAGGAGAAAAATAGCAAGGGGCTACCTTGGTTATCACAATTTATATTCTCAGTGGTTTGGTGCCCATGTAACACCACTGCTCCCAGGACTCCCTGGGCAAGCCCAGCCTGCTCAACCCAGACCCATTTCCAAGAGCACCTGAAGAGTGAGGGGTGGGTACAGAACTCCCTCCCCCAGGCAGGTGCCCATCACCTTGCAGAGGTGACAACTGGCCTGCCCACACCTAGGCCTGATTTAGGCAGCTCTGCAGACAAGACCATCAACATTCTCACTTCAATATAAAAAACCCAAAAACCCAACAACAAATCAAAGTAAAAAACCCATGACGAAAATATTTTTAAATTTCGAGACACTTTAAAGATGCCTACTCTACAGATTGCAATAAAAATATCTGTGCAAAGCATAAGCTGATGGACATTTCAAACTGTCAGAAACTAGATTTAACAGCAAATTTTAATTATGTACACACACAGTTAAGATGAATTCCTATCAGAAATTCTTCCCCATCCAGAGTTATACAGCACACAAAAGAAAGCAACTGCCACCAGGAGTTTAAAGTGGGAAAAGCAAGCTCTGTTCCTCTGCCAGGTATGCTGTAAAAAGTTACTGAAAGGGAAAAAAAGCCCAAGTCAAGCCTTAATTACGAAGGCAACTGTGATGCTTTAATTCTGCCAGGCCTATTTTATTAATTATGTAAAACATATAACATGGCAACACTGCTCACTCTTTTGTATATGTAATAATGTTTGCTTTCATTTAACTACTACTAAACATACGTGTGAAATGCCTACTCTCTTTTTGAAGGACTCTGAGAGCAGCCCAAAGCTCAGTACCACTAATCCCTGCCTTGGAACCAGGCATGTTTCTCTTCAGTACAAAAATTACTGAAGCATCAAATCTCCTTTCTAGCATCAGTAATAATGTGATTTTAAAAAAAGACTTTTGGGGGGTAAGGAGCTCTCTCACCTTGCCGCAGAAGGAGCAGGTATATTTGGCATGCTGGCTGATTTCAATCTTCTTCACCATTTTCCTAAGGGATGCACCGTACCGGGTCCCATATTTACCCACGATCCCGACCTTCTTGGTGCGCTTGGCCTGTTGGGAGGCAAACCAGGATGAGCTCCAGCTCTACAGGGACAGCCTTCTCCTCGCTGCTCCCCTCTCCCAGCACGGCAGCTGAGTGCTCAGCACCCTTCAGCCGGGCTGCCGCCTCCCCTGCCGCTGGGAAAACAGGGTTCACAGCGTCGGGGAATGGGTCAGGCTGGAAGGGACCTCCTGGTCCAAGCTGCCTGCTGAACAGCACGGGCCCGTGGCACAGGGCTGCATCCAGACGGGTCCCGAGGATCCCCACTGAGATATATACTCCTAGGCTATTTTAGCTATTTAATTACATATATTTATATAATGAGATGCCCTCTCAATCGCCTCTCTGAGGCTGAACAGGCCCAACTCGCTCAGCGGTGCTCGTGGAGCTGCTCCAGTCCTCCTGGCCGCCCTCCCGGGAGCATTACCGACGGAACGCCACCGGGCTGCCGCCTCTGCAGCCCCCGCCGGGGCACTCCGGGCCGCCGAGACCGAGCAGAGCCCCGTCCGTCCCGGTGCCGGCGCTGGCACGGAGCGCTGCAGCCCCTCTGTCCCCGGCTGCCATTCCCCCCACCCAGGCCGCCTCCCTCGGCCGCCCGAACCCAGCGAGCCGCCGTCGCAGCGCGGGGCCGGGGCCGGCTCGGGCACGCCGCTCACCCCCAGCCCCGGCCCCGCGCTGCCCCGGGCGCGCCCCGCGGCGATCCCGGCGCGGATGGCGGCGGATGGCGCCGGGCGGGCCCGGCCGCACTCACCATCTTCCGCCGGCGCCGACGCGGAGAGGGAGAGGGAGCGGCAGCGCGCAGGCGCGGGCGGGCCGGCGCGGGCGGAAGTGACGCGGGAAGGACGCGGTGCCACCGAGCGTGAGGGCTCCGAGAGGCGGAGGCGGCTGCGGAGCCCGCTGTGACAGCCGGGCGGTGCCGGGGCTCAGAGTGACACCCGGGGCGCCAGCCAGGGAGGGCACAGCAGGAAAGGAGACGGGGCAGTTCCACTCGCCCACCTCGTTTTTAAAATAGGATAAACAGCAGGTCAAAACAGTGCCCAGAACTGAAGAAAAAGTAAATTATATATAAAAATAAATAAATAAAATCAGCGAGGATGAATTCTTATCATAAAACATACCAGCCCTAAACCATGGGGTTTCAGGAGTTTCGGCATCAGGTCAGGTCTTAACCTGATTTCCCGATTTCCTCGGGGTTACCCACTGCTGCAAGCACCAGCCCTGAGAGCCCTCGTGTGCTGCTTCAGAGGCGATCCCCAGCACCAAAACACGGAGGGAAAATACACCAGTGCCACCGAGCTGCGATGCCTGTAAGGGGATTAGCAACTCATTAACCTCCATTAGGAAATGTAATCCAGTCAGCCCGAGAGCTTTTCCATGCGCAGCTACGGCTCATCCCCTCCTGCCAGGAGAGGGCCGGAGCTCCCCAGTCCACCGAGAAACCCCAGGTAATGGTTGCAGGTTGTTTTCCTCCATACCCAGCCTGGCTGCCTCAAGCCATGGCAGCACTCTGCACCTGCAGTCTGTTTAGTGAAGAGGGAATCAAGGAATGGAGTGTACCCAGTTACCTTCCCCGGCTGGGGTCTGTACTTTAAGAGATGCTCATGGACAAATGTCACATCCCTTCTTGGCTCTTGCTCTCAAGGTTTGAACACCAACATTTTAAATTCCCTCTGCCATGCCAGGCTCCTCATTCCCTGATCATCCCTGCAAGCTCCCTGGGAGCTGGTGGGCCAGAGCAATGTTTGAGATGAGGGCTCAGCAAGACTTTAGGCAATGGTATTTTTATCTCCCTCAGCTGAATCAAAATTTCATTTGATATATCCTACAAATGTATCTGCCCTTTTCAGATCCTCATCACAATGATGACTCACAGGATGCAGCTTTGATACCAACGTATTAGAAAACAGAAAAAAGTAATTTCCTTTGGCTGCCTAGTGACGATATGGTTAAAAAAAAAAATAAACTGTCAGCAACACATCCAGAGAATATACTGCTGTTCTCTGGTCTTACCTACAGAGTTCAGGTTTGCTGTGACAGTACAGCACATGGTCACATCCATCATCCACCAGTGTCACAGAGAGCTCTGGCAACAACCAAACCCAGCCACCCTGGGTGACAGCTGCTCCCAGCACTGCCAAAGTCGACACACATGTCCAAGGGACTGAGAAGATGAAGGACACAGACAGTCCACGCCCTTGAGCTCTTCAGCTCATGAAGATAGCCAGCCTGGGGCACACAGAACACTTAGTTGGAACTGCTCCAGCTTATTGTTGAGGTATTGTTGCTGTTTTAGCATCCTTCTTGAAAGCACACCTTTCTCCAACACAGGTGGGAGCACTGATGCAGATGTACAAGCAGGCATCCAGCCACAGTAAGATGCTCCAAGATTCAGTGAGATGGGTCCTCCCCTTTCTCTGCTGGTTTTAGATAATGCCCAAAAGATACAGCTCTATCATCTTCAGCTGGCAGGTGCAGGAGGCCCAGGAGTGCTCCATGTTCCTGAGCCTGCTGTGGGTCTCACTGCCTTGTAGAGGTTCTTCAAGCCTTGGAGATCCTGTCTGAGCCTGCTGCCAGCTGCCCAGCCACCTCCTCACCATACAAATGAGGGACTAATGGTGCCATTGGGACAAGGCCTGCAGTCTCTCCAGCCCCTAGAAGTAATCACTAACAGCACTTTCCTGCTAGGTTCTTTTCCCCTTTTTCATGTAGTAAGGATAAAGTGGATCTCAGGTGTATTTGAAAAACCTCTGTATCTGGGCAGCAAACCAGCTGAGATTTTATATGTCCTAACAAAGGGAAGGTTCCTCTAGTATTCCTCCAGCAGGGCTGGGATTTATCAACATACAGACAAGATGAATCAAGTTAATAAGAAGCAGAATTCTCCAAGGGTACATTCAGTGTATCTCAGAAAAGTACTGTTTTGAAACAGCTGCAGCTTTACAAAGAACTAGTTTTATAGGAGACAACAATATGGGTACACAAATAATGCCTTTTGCATTTTTTTTTTCACTCAGCAGACAGCAACATTTCTCAGACCCCTTACTCAGAACAACCCACTTTGCAAGTAGAAAGATCACTCATCCTACAGACAGATTAAATACTCTGTGTTCAAGATGACAGACATTTAAAAATGTCAAAAAGCGTGTCTTCATCACCTGGGCAGCTGTTGAAATAAGAGCAGGGATGGTTAACTCAGCCTCAAACCCAGAGATAAAGCATTTCCTCCAGCTGCCCAGTTACAACACCCCTTGCTACTGCTCACACCCCAAAGCTCCATCTGCAGTCACAAATGAAATGCAGTTCTCCACCCAGCACAATTGTACACGCAGCCTGTGGGGCATTTCCATGACGACACCAGCTGAAAATGGAACAATCAAACCCTTCAATGCAGGAAAAAATACCTAATGTTAGCAGGTTGATCGTACAGCACAAACATTTTTCTTCTCTGCCTTGCAAGAGAGGTATTTTTTTCAGTGTCTGGTACTTGCACAGAGCCGAGCACATCACCTCCACAGCACGTTAGCTACTGGCCTCCAGGAGCTAAATGTAAGCCTTCAGTTTGCCACCTTTTCTACAGATCAGCTGTAAAACACAGCTAAGTGGGAGAAGGAATGCTAAAATACAGAAAGCAGGAAAAGCTTGGGAATCACAACTTAGAACAACTTATTATTTAAACAAGAGCAGAACTCTCTTAAACAAGAGCAGAACTCTGCCTGTGTCCCCTTCTCATTCACCTGCAGAAATCAGTCAAGTCTTGAAGAAACACATACCCACGGACCCCACCTCCCTGAGAAGTCAGGGTTAATCCCTGGCAGTCAGCACAAGCTTCCCCCTCCACTGATAGAAGAAGCACTTGCCATGGAGCAGGTCCTAATATTCACACGAGGCCACAGATGAGTGTGCAGAGGCAGACATGTGCCTAAAAGAGGCAATGCACAGCTACATTACTTAGCTCAAGGTGGTAACTTCCTCTTTTCCCTCCTCTTCCCCATCACCACAAAACATCAAGATCTGTTTGGATCTTTTCTCTTCACGGCCAAACAGAATACCCAAGAGCCAGTCTGTGAGTGATCCAAGTAATGGCCCAATTTGCCAGTGAACAAACTCCTAGAAATACAGACTCTTGAAAATGGAAAACATTGTTAAAAACACTCTGCAGCTGCAGAGTTGGTTTTCTCAAGAGTTCTGCCCTGGGGACAGACAACCATTATCTGCTTTTTAAACAAAACAACTGTGGAAGCTGACATGCTGAAACACAGCAGAATGATACTTGCCCTGTCCATTCAGTCACTGGCAAAACCAGGACTGCAAACCCTGCGGGCTGCCAGGTGTGTGCTGCCCATCTGCCACACTGTCAGACTGCCTTCTCATCCTCTGAGATTAAACATGCCAGAGATCCAGAAAATTTCAAGTCTTTTATTTTCAAAAATGCAAAAAATAATATGTGATTGCTTTTGGTTTTTCTTTTTTAATAAAAAAAAATTCTTAGCTGACATTTTTAGCTGTCACCATTTACACTTCCTCAATACGCCGCTTTTTTTTGGGACTCACTGAACATGTCTCTGCTTCTCTGTCTTGCAAGGCACTGCTAGAGTCAAACTCACAGCCAGCATCAGCTGCCTCCAAAAACAAAACATCATCAGCATCATCTCTGCTCTCAGAGAAGGTCTTCTGGAAAAGGTCATAGATTGTCTTCTGCTTTGGATCTGGCTGAGGAAACAGAAGAGAACAGGATCTACATCCACACAGTCACGTAAAACAGTGAGCAAAATCAGAGGACACTCCCCTTACACAGTGCACATGTGTGTACAGATCATGCTATACATCATACACACCCATGTGTATCTCATACATTATATACTCAAAGACATATATATGACATTGATGCTAACAGGTCTCCTTGCAAGCAGCAGGCTTGGAATTTCTGTGGCGAGTCCAAGCCAAGGTATGGATCCTGGGAGGAGTTGAACAATCTGGTCTGTGGCATTAAAGGCAGAACAGGTGTAAGGTCACCTGTGCCAATCTACACGTACACAAGCCAAAGCCCATTTAGCCTCTCTCAGGGACCACCAATATTCTTTCAGGTCAATTACCTTAGGATAGTAATTAGTTGACTCAGCTGTTTCAGAGAAATTGGTTTCTGAAAGACCAGCTTCACCCAGCACTTTGATCTTCTCCTGAATCATTGGCCTAGGAGTGATAAACAGAGATTACTGAAAGGAAAAAAATCAAGGACACTGCTTCATTTACTATGTGTAGATTAGAAAAGAATACAACTGGGAATAAAGATGGCTTTTCTACCAAATAGGTTCCTAGCTGAGGCAACACCAATGGTATGAAGCCAGACTGAGATGATGCAGCTAAAAGGACTCCTAGCAGCCTGTGTGCTCAGTCTCCAAGGCAAGCAGTGGTAAACCCCAACAACAGACGCATCAGCATTTCAAGGATAACTCCCAATGTACAGCAAGAGGAAGAATCCATCACTGGCCCAGGAGGCTGAGAGGTCCTGGCCACACCTGCACACTGGACACTGAAAGATGCCAAGGCCACAGCACAATTAGTGCATTTACCAAATAGCCTTGTCCTCTTGTTCTTTTTCTTGTCTTTAAAAAGATGCCACTGTCCTTTCGAGAGCCATATTTCTTCCCCATTAAGCACTAATGACTGCACAGACAGCATTTCACAAATAAAGGCAGAATTACTGTCATTAACTTTCCATGAAATTTGGGTGATGCATCAGTTTCCAGATCCTTGCATTGTAGGGTTATAATTACTTGCCATCATGATATTCTGGGAACTGCACAAGTTCACTTAGTTCATTCATTCCTTTAAACAAGGTAATAAAGATGTAATTTTGGATTTAAATGAAGCAGCTGGTGGATAATTTCTTGTCATCATTTGCAGGTCAGCTCCCTTGCAGCACTAAAATTCCTCAGATCCTGTCCACCCCCAGATGTCAGATTCCCCAGCCCTAAGGACTAATATCCACTGGTAACTCCCACAGGAGCCAAAAAGCCTCACACCACAACTATCCAGAGGTGGGTCAATAGCACCTTTTTAATCTATCTGAAGGGCTCACTGAAGAGCAAGAGGAAGGCAACAGTGCAGTCCTCCTCCACAGCTCCCTGTCCAAGCACACAGCAGCCAGACTGCTCATCAGAATTCATCTACAATACACTGAACCATCTCCAGTGTCTGCTGACTTCATTTGGGTCTCAGCACTTTACAGTATCCTAGCACAGGAATGTTCTGGGCTGGTATCTAAGACAATTCCTCCTGTGAAGGTTTTAGATGCATCAGCTCTCCCAGAATTTCTCTTGAGAGCCCTTTCTTTGTCAGGTAACTACTTTTATTCCTCCTGCTTGTCAGCCACTCAGTCATGCCCACTGCAGCCAGGCCATGCCACCAGCTTGCAGCAGCCCTGGCACATCTTGATTCTCCCCTCACAGACCGTGGAAATCAGCATTAACTCCTCACAGCAGGTATGAACAAACACTGGAAACACATGTCAGGAGAACCAAAGCGTCCTTCTCATTTCTTACCATAAGTAGTCATCTGCTGTACCTTTAGCCACCAGGTAGTGAACATTAACAGAGCTGGTCTGTCCAATTCGGTGTGCCCGATCTTCTGCTTGGATCAAAATCTTAACGTAAAAACATGACAAAAAGTGAAAACTGCAACATCTGAGAAACAGTGTAAGCACCAAAGAACAGAGGATATAATTTCTTCTGCTTAGCAACTCTCTTATCTGGATCCTGTTAAGACCTGTATTCTCTAACAGAGTAAGCCAAGAAGTAACCTGGCACACCAGGTTCCCAAAAGGCACTGAACAGTTTTCCAAGGTTAGCTGATGTTGGACCCTTTCAGGTGATGGCTAAACTCTTAAGAGCTCTGTCAAATAAAGACAGAAGCCTGTTTCCCTTTTGTGCCACCTTCCCCTGCCAGCAAGCTGTGTAAACCAGCCTCACAGGTTCAAGGCCAAGCACCTGTGGTTAGAGAGCCAGGAGACATCAGAAAGAGACAAACCCTAGAGAAAGTTACCTGCCCGTTATATCTCCTAATCAGCAACATTTCTGCTCTCCAGGGAACATCCCTCCAGGACACTCACCCCTGGGTTCCAGAAGAGCTCTGCAAACACCACCAGATCTGCAGCAGACAATGTCAGGCCCATGTTTGCAGCAGTGAGGGAAAGGACAGCCACAGCCTGCTTCTCTGAGAACTGGAACTTCTGGCACAGAGACTGCCGCTCAGCTGAAGATGTGGAGCCATCAATGCGAATGTGCTCGACGTGCTGTGAAACGGCAGAAGATGCAGTTTAGAGACCTGGTCCCCTTTCTTGTATACTCCTTCCATGTTTTAGTGCATCCCACATCCAGTGCTGCCACTGAGCTAAGTCACCAGTGCCACTGTTGGTTATAGTCCAGAATGTTATCTTAAATCATTCTTCACACTGCCCCAGCGTGCTTTAGGAGCATCAATGGAAATCTCACATGAAAAGTTACACAAACAAGAGAAGTGATTGGCAGGTCTATCGACTCTCCCTACAGTATCTCAGTTCAAAAATGTAAGAGCACAACAGAGGTAAAGGCTGGCAGGGATGGTGGGCTTGGGTAGTCTCATTCTCCCTCTCAGGAAAGCCTGGAGAACAACAGCTACACAGGGTAACACAAGAATTCACAAGCTCCAGGGCAGACAGTGGAATTAAAGAACACTAAATACAATAAAAGCCATTCAGCTAATACAGAGTGCATGCTGTGAGGCATTCACCCTGACAGCTCAGCTCCCTTGGTGAAGGGCACACTCAAGCACAGCAAGCAGAAATCATCTCTGTCACTAACTGCCCTAAACTATCTGACCAGCCATAAATCCAGGGGACTATTCAACAACATTGAAGCTGGAACAGTGATAAAGTTAAGACAAATCAGTCACTTACTTTCTTCTTCAGCTCTGCAACTACTGCATCCAGCATTATCTTGTGATGAGCAAACACCAGGAATTTATTATTCCCGCTTTCCAGTAACTCCAGGATGTACTCTCTACATGAAAAAGGAAAAACACCAAAACACTATAAAATTACATGCTGAGAGAGTACAGACTTTGCTCATAACAAATTTTGAAGATACTGCCCCTTTATACACAAACACTAGGAAACAGGCTAGCATAAAAAGCTGCAGTAAAGTGCAAGCAGCAAGTCAAGTCTTCTATACATTTAAATACAGAAAGGAAAATTCCCTCAGTTTTTCTTCACCACAGGCAGACAGCTGCCTACATTATACCTGGGTGGCAAAGAGAATCAATTTATTATATCCTACTTGGAACATGACATTCCAGGCCAATCGACTGCAGGTCATCTATACTTAATTACAATCTCACTCACCCATCTGTATTTCTAACTTCTGTACAATCACAATACACTAAAGTAATCTGTATGCAGTTAAACTTCCTGGGTTTACATGGGATTTTTTTTATATCAGAAGAACACACTAAACACACTGATCAGAAAAAAAAACCCAAACCTTTTCTTTCAAGGGTTCCCACTGACAATTTACTCCAGCTTAAATATCTAAATTTGTCAGCTATTTCTAGGAGTTATCCACATGCATATAGGCTAATGGCCAAGAAGAGGCAACAAGCCTCCTTTTAAGTGACTTAAATGAAAACATTCCCATGGACTAGCAGCAGAGCTACAGAACCCATTTTTATGTAGTAACTTGTATTACAATCAGGTTAACTGGAGCCTGAGGAAGAGCCAGGAACTTCAGTGGGAGCTGTGAGATTCCTAAAGCACACTACAACTAAAGCTAAGCCCATCTCCTAAGCTTTTTGGTTCAGGATCCCCTGCTGCAGAATTGCAGCATTTGTTTTCTCAAATTCTGTTGATGCTTTTAATTTCATTATTTCCCTGCTCCTTAAGTTGAAAAAGAGTCCAGACCAGGGAATTTGATCCAAGCCCCATACACAAAGTCATTCTAAATGGTTCTAATGACAGTTTAGATTTGTATCTGGAATGAAATCAGAAGACTTATTTAGCCAAAGAACCCCAAGAGAAGAAAATGCTTAGTGCATTGTAATTACAATCAAGTTTTTGTAGGCTGACTTGAGGCTATGCTTCATGTCCCTGCACTGTTATCTCTAAGGCACTGTCTCTCTGCTCTCAGCAGAAAACCACATTTTACTGGGCAAGAATGAAGCAGTGACACGGAGCTTACACGACTGAGTGGATTTTAGCTTCTGCTGTTCTGCTGAAGTAGACGAGAAGAGCTTCCTTCTCCTGTTGTTTCTGTAGAAGGAAGAGATAAACAAATTTGAGTCTCAAAAATGCCTTTTCTCCTTCTTGCTTACAGATATTTCTGCTGCTGCCAATAAACACTTTGCTAGGAAAAAAAATCAGCCTAGAAAAGCACAACAATAGAGGCCTGGGGGGGAAGTCTCCTACTCGCCATTAGGTCCAGCAGATACTCACACAGCCCTGACACCTCCCTCCCTACCTCCCACTCAACTCCTACCAGTTGGATGACAAGTGTATCACAAATGGAGCTGTAGTTGAGAAAGCGTGTCCCAGCTAAAATGGCAAGGAAAAACCCCCAAGTTCTTACAGAACTGTATTAGCAACCTAGGAGCCTAGAACATGCATTTTCCACCCATACAAGGAAAACAAACAAGAAAAGCAAAAATAAACTCCTTGCATTTTTGGCTACTGCTCTGCTCACAACACAACTCAAATAAATCTGGTTTTGTAGGCTGAATGAGATTGCAAGGCTAGACAGGAGAGTAGGTAGAGGCAGGAGACATGAAAGACAATTAAAAATTACTAACAAGAGAGAAAAGAAGAGAGGAAATGGTATTTAACACAAAGGGACAAAGTAGACCACTTAGATCAAAAGTAAATCAAGCTGAGCTAGTTTTGGTTGTGCTGTACACTCATTTAAAACTGTGCTTTCACATAAAGGTGTGGGTCTGACCTTTGGAACTCAGGGTACTGCTTTTTCACGAAAAGGTTTTTTAAAATAAAAGTACCTCAAGCAGCAATGGCTCATTGTGAAAATAAGTTTCTGACTTACACTTTCATATCCTTTGGCCATCTTCTTTGCTTCAGCTGCCAAGGCAGCTTTGGTCTTTGCACTGATGCGTTCAGGAGCCACCACAACCATTTTGCGTTGCTTTGCTGGAAGCTGGGAAAGCACATCTGATTTCAGACGTCGGATCATGATGGACTCTTCCAGCAAAATTTTCAGTTCAGTTAAGTTGGATGATCCAGAATAGTCCCAGCCCCATGGCATCTGGGAAAGATCAAAGCAGTTTTCAGTGTCAAACCTGTACGACACTGCTCTGAATACAATCCAAAAGCAGAATAAATTTCCAGGGAATCTGGACAAGGCAAGAACTGGATGGTCAGCAGCAGATTTTACAATAATGGCAATAAGGTAGAAGCATATAAAATAATCCACTCAACATGAAAAGGTTACTTACAAGCCCCCCTTCTTCCTATCTACAAGAGCCCAGGGAGGTGCAGGAAAGAAGACTATGCAGAAGGATGGCAGGAATCCCTTCTCCAGCCCTGTGTCCTGATATTCACTCTCACACAGCAAGGTGTTGCTGCTCTCCACTTGCAGCTTTGAGCAGGCCAAAAGAATTCACTGCAGTTCTATGCATGCACATTTATCTCAGCTTTAAGCAGAGAGACACACACAAAAATATTCTCTAACAGCATGAGGACAAACATCCGTAACCCAGATGCCTTCACAGAGTTGCTACACTTGTCTGACATGCTAGGTCAGAACTGCCTGCTCTCCACTGTGACCTGAGTCCTGCTCTGCTCCCTGGCATACTCTGCCATTGATGTGCTTGGCTCAGACTCGAGCAAACCAGAAATAAACTGTGGCCCAGAAGACATTTCTCCAAACATTGTTTCTTCAAAGCATCGTCACTTCAAAGCTCCTCTGAACAAGCCATTCATTTACACCTCCTTGAAGCACTCCCCTCTGAACCTGGCCTATCCTCCAAGATCCTGAGTGCTAGTAATCTACACCGGTTCAATTAACCTCAGCTCATCACTTCTCCTAGCTGCAACACCACAGCCTATCTTTTGTTCACTGAGAAAGAACAACAGTGGCATCAAAATTGGTACATTCCCCAAAAGAAGCATCTTTCAAAGACCTGTCTTCCAGAGAATAGACCAATACAGTTTTAATGCTGAAGCAAGGGAAAAAAAAAAAAAAAAAGAAACCTTTCTACTGCAATTTCACAAATAAGTATAGGGAATACAGCTACAGGAATACTGAAGACCAAGGTGGGGAGAGAGGTGACTTCTCATAGCTCTAGTTCTAAATAATATTGGCAGTGTCCAAAAATACAACCTCTGGTCTTGGAATAACAATCCAAAGTAAGCCACTACATATACCCTCCTGAAATGTATATAATGGAGATGTGAGGAGCCTCAGCACCTCAATCAGCTACATTAATTGATAAAATAGACTTAACCTTAAATATCTATACTGATTTTGTCTTCCCCAAGAGAAAACTGCTACAACACACAAATAAATGGAAGTAAATGAGAAAGATTCACTGCATCCTCCATCTTCTCCTAGAATGCATGAGACAAAAAATAAATCATACTAGCCATAAGGTTAGTCAGGCTACTGACTGTATTAAGGGGTGGTGCTTGGATGAACAAAGATGAGAACATGCTGTGGGACAGGAAGAGGAGGAATCAAAAAGCTTATAGGGAAGTAAGACCTCTCTGGTATCCAAAAGTGAATGTTCCTACTTCAGGCTGAGATAAAACAATCTGCAATCCTATTGCCATATTGTACTGATGTGAACCATTAACTGACTTCAGATTCTGCTACTTATGGCCATCATTAAACTCATCTGACTTAATCTATTCCTACATAATTATGGCACCATCTGATTAGCTACAGTTGGTTCATTAAAGCAGGAAACAATTCAAACCCTTAATACATACCCAGTTTAAATCCTGTAGAATTAAAACTTTGGCTCTGACAACAGCCCAGTGGTGTAGGGCTAGAGTTAATAGGCCCACCTGGATCTCAGCCAAGCCCTCAAAAGCCCAACATGGGTATCACTGCTCTGCTTCCCTGAAACCAAGAGTGCAAGACAGATGCATCCCACAGGTCCACAGAAAGCTAGCTCAAGTCTACCAGGGTTTATTAGCTTTAGGAACAAAAGCTGACACTGCTGAGCCACAGCCTTTGTGCTCCCTTTCTGCATTTCTCAGGCTCTGTGGGCCCAGCAGAGCACATGGACAGAACCATGAAGGACCCCCCTGGTGCTGTGCCCAGCCTCCAAAGCCCACTGCCCACACTGCTCAGTGCACTGGTAGGTGAGTAGGAAGGACCAACATGATCAGGCAGCTCAGCAAGGCCTCCTGTGGGGCCTGGATATCCCTTGGGATACCTCTTTCCACTTAAAAGCCTGTGTTTTCCCACTTTCCACTTCCATAACAAGCAAGTATACATATGCTTTGTGTCCACGTAGCCAAACTGGCTACAAGCATCCTCCTAAGAAGAGCAGCATCCTCCTAAGGCAAAGAACAAGGCACACACAGAGCCAACATCTACTGTCATGTTAAAAAGCACACACAGGCAGAGTCCCCACAGCATGTTTAGGTTATATATTGCTTATGGTGCTGGAACAATTTGCAAGCAAGGAAACATTCTAGCTCTGTGCTGCACCTAGCTAGTTATAAAGAGATAACTACTTTTGGAATTATTAAAATTTACTTTAGTATACCCTATTGTGAAAAAGAAAAAGAGAGAAAAAAGAGGGACATTTATTTTGCCAAAATACACATCTGGCTTTGATCCATAACATTCCAGAACACATGCTTCCAACTGTGATTTTCTTAACAAAGTGTTACAGCATCTTACATGAGTCAGTAAACTTATTACAGTGTTAGCAGAAGCTGCCAAATTCTTACAAATTCAGAGCATGTGCTCAGATAGAAATCGCTTAATATTTGCCAACATCAGCCAATTTGAAAAATTAATTCACAGCATGTATTTTGGGAAACAGTCTTGGGACATCTTATAAACAACAGGTGACATTTCACTTGCTGCATTTTTAAAAGTACAGATGCTGAGAGGTTGAATTAATATAAACATATAAACATCTATAACTTTTCTAATCAGATCTGTCAGATATTTGCAATCTTCTGTCATAAAATCTTGAAACAGAAACTAGTCAGCCTTTAGTTTTAAATTGAATGGATCAGGTTTGCCAATTTTTCTTTAATCTTATAATGCAATCGGATATATTATTAATACCAAAACATTTTTACATTACACCCTTCATCCTTACACATCTTCAAAAGCCTTGCAAGGCCTCTCTGGTTCTGTGCAATTCTTCCTTCAGTCATAATGCTGCCCATTTCAGGAGAGAAAAGCAGAACTTACTTGAGTATTGACAGCAGAAGTACCACAACAGTTCTTCAGAGAGGATGCAACTCCTAACACAGTCTCAGGTTAGAGCTACAGCAACAAATGTCAGGGATACTCTACAGTCATGAAGGAACCAATTACAATCACCTTTTAAATTTTTTCATTGCCAAGTGGATCTGTGGCAACCCATATTCAGCAGTCCCATCTTTTTCTCTAAAACTATCTACATCTCTTAATTTCCAGCAGCCCCATTTCTCCAATCAACCAAATTCCTCCTAGGTTCTTGGTATCATTTACTGACATTAACTGTAACAAAATGTCCCAGATGAGCATGGAGAAGACCAACAATGTTCAACTATCTAGGAGAGGCAGGTCAAACACAGAAAGAAAACTGTGCTAGAAATCCTGACAAGGTTTCAAAGGGAGGCTGATTGTGACCTCCATGCTGAGTATCCCTGAAGGTTGAAAAGTCATTTACACTGGACACACTGTTACAACCTGGATCCTGTAAAACAATTTTATTTCTTTGATCCAAGGTCCATCTGCCTCATAATTGAAATGACAGCTACTTGTGCAGAACTTTACCCTTAACAGGGCTTATCAAACTCCAAACCTACTTATACTCACATGCTGTAAATCAGCTTTCCTTTTTACTGCAGAAAACCAAGAAGATGAAACTGTATCGCTTCATTTACCTGTAGGAACCATTCTGAAAGGAATGCTCAGAAAGGAATCTTTCAAAGACAATTAAGCTTACCAGAAGATGTGGCCTCTCCCTCCATATGATTCCTACTATGGATGGAGACCCAGGACTGATGCTCTGTGATTCTGCATGCTAATGGCCTTTCTCTAATCAGTGGCACCAGCATGTGACTACCAAAGCCAATTAAGTGCTCCTCTGACTTGCACACTTGGACATACACAGAACAGCACTACACTGGCTATGAAAGCAAGTGGGCATTCAGATCTAGGAAAAGGGGGATTCAAGAATTTTATATGAGACTGCAGTAAGAATCTTCTTGGTGGAAACGTTAGCTACCCCAAACAGAAAAGAAAACAAACACAAAAGCCCTACAAATAGCTCTAACTATTTTTATGGCACACACTGATGATGTTCAGCTCTTCAGCAAATATTTTTCAACACTGAAATGCTCATTTGGTGTTTCCAACTGCTTTGCTGAGCACTATGAATTAGAGCTGTAGGGAGATTTGAGTTCCTCTTTTGTGCCTATGCAACCAACACAGAAGATCCTAGAGCCTCTGTGTACAAGAAGCAGCAGCAACAGCTCTTCTCTTAGCAGTGTGTGTTCCAACATACACAACAGCCCTAGGGATTGCAAATCCAAGTACAGGTGAGCTGCCCATACCTGGGCAGCAAGGCAGACGTTTGCTATTGTGGCTGTAAATGCTGGCTTCATGCAAAGCCAAATTCTTGCAGTGGTTGCACTCAGAAACTCTGGGGAAACAACTGCCGAGCAGCTGGCAGAGGAGTTATTTTCAAAATATGCTGAGGATTGCATCCATTTCCTAAATTAGAAGAGGGTGGAATACAAAGATATACTCTATAAGTCTTCAATTTTTTACTTACCTATAGGTATAAAATCCAGAATCCCAAGCAACAAAGTCCTTTATCAAACAGTGGCTCAGACTAGAAACTATGTTTCTTTGTTGTTTTTTACTTTATAAAAAATCAATTAGCCCAAACCTACAACTGCTTAAGGGCCCCTCAGTTACTCTGCCCCTTTAAAAAACTCAGGTGGGGACAAGTCTGATAAGAATAGGATCCTTTCACCAGTTATGGCCACATTTGTTTGGTGATTTTTTCCCTCCATTTTTATTTCCATGGCTTTCAAGGCAAGAAACACTACTGCCTTCATGTCTCAGGCCCACCACTGCAGCACCTACACCTCCTCAGCTTCTGAACTTTCAAAACGTAACTCTGCAGAGAAACTTTCTCTAAAAGAGATGTAATATCATGCAGAAAGAAGAAGGAAGGAAAAGCCTGCACATTTGAAATGTGCTGTTTGCAGAGTCCCAGCTGGCCAGTTTCCCAGGCAGTACCTTCCTGGCATCGCAGTAGCGCAGCCCGAAGGAGTGGAACTGCGGGAAGAAGCTCGGCTGCACAGCGGCGATCTGCGTGTAGAGCTCCGCGGGCCGCGACACCGCCGGCGTTCCCGAAAGCAGGATCACTCTCTTGGCAGCCTGGGAAAACCAAGCAGGGCATCATTACCATGCAGCTTACAACAGAGCACAACTTAGAGTCACCATAACCCTGAAAAAAATCCCAGACCCCTGTTTCAACTACCCTAAATGGAAAAGTGCTTCACCTTCACAGGTGCTTTCAGCTATCGCTGCCTCAAGACATTCCAACCCAGTACTTCACACTTCCAGGGAGCAGGACAAGCCACACAGTTTCTTAATACCCATCCACATGCTCTAAGAGAAGGATGCATCCATTTTTACTACAGTACTTTCTGAATCAGCATTTACCCACTAGACACATCTTATGCCTGGCTCAACTTTTCATTTGGCATCAGCTCTCACAGGAAAATTACACACCCTTGCAGGTACCCCACCTCCAAAAAAAAATTCTCTCAAAATAAACCTGCCACAGCAAGCCACAAGCAGAATGCCTTTCTCACAAAAGCAGAAGAGATACAAGAAAGAATGATTTTTTTCTTACTTCTTTGTTAATTAAAAAAAATTATACTAGCAAGGAGAAAAAAATGAAGCTCTCTGAAGCAGGGCCAGAAGAAGATCTGACAGCCAATGGTGAGTGCAGGCACATCTGGCTGGATGCTAGAACATGAGAGAATAAATACAAATCATGTAAGAAGATTGTAAAATGTGTTGTAGGGGAGACAAGAAGAGGACAGAAAGCCTGAATTTAAAGCAGGTGCTCCCAAGAAGAAGAGGCAAAAATTACACTTTAAAGTCTCCAAGATACACTTCTACCTTCGTACTGCCACTATTACCTAATTCTATTGTTAGATAAAAGCTACACATTTCTGCTGCTGTAAATTCACATACTGTAGTTAAATTACTTGTGCCTTGCAATTTCCTACATGGTTTAATGCAGGTTCATTAAAATAACAAAGAGATTGTTGAGTGACATCTGTACCAACAGCTCATTCACATTTAAATGAAAAAGAAAATTAAATTCTTTTATCATTTCACTGAGATCAACAAGTCGCCCAGATCTATTCAGCTGTTTCATCCACTTACCAACCAAATCTGGTGGAAAAAGAGTTCCGGAAATTAATTCAAGACTCTATCAGCTATTTATATAAAGGTTGTGATCAAGGTGGGACTTGTCTTCTCCAATAATCCCTATTAAACAGATCAGAGGGAAATGTGATCACCACCAGGATCAGACAACTCCCTGGAACAGTTAAAAAAGCAGAATGGTTACTGAACTAAGTAAGAGGAGAGGTCAAACCTTTGAGCATGTCAGAAGGTGAGAGTTTGCACACCACAGAGGTGCTGATGCTACTCAAAAGAGGAAGGAGTCACAGAGACCAGAGATACCATATCCCATGAGGAAACTGATCAAGCAGAAATTAGGTGCTTTTTAGAAATTAAGGTAACACTAGAGGACAACTGAACAGAACCTAGACAGTATCTGAAACTTAGCAGAAACCTTTGAGGAAGAAACTGACACTATCCTGAGAAATCTGCTAAAAAGCAAGACAAGCAAGTCCCTCAAGTGCAAGAAACCTCCAAATAAAACTTGTTCCTCATGGACCAACTGAAGGCAACTGCCAGAAAAAGGGAAACATGAAGGCATGGGATGACAGACATCTCATGTAAGAAAACTCTGGATCAAGCTAAAGCAAGAACACACTCCAAGCAGACCAGGGACATAATAAATGCAACATAAGCTCAACTGTGTTGAAAGGGTTTGTGCTGTTCAAGGCTCTCGCTTCTCAGAGGTGTGTTCCCCAGGAGCTGCACAAGAAGAGGTTGGAACACTAATTCCCCAGTAGTTAAAACAATTATTCAGGCTCCTTTCCCAGTCTCTAAATAGGTGTCAAAAGAGAGGATGATGAAGTTACAGGTTATTTGAATTCTAAACTTGTTCAGCTGCTGTTTTGCTGTAACTTATTTCTGAACAGAGAGAGTATGCAACCACTGCAAGCTCTTACTAAGGGCTGTGACATGTCTTCTAATTAACCATTTAAAGCAAACTGAAAAGTAAAAAAAAACAATAAAAACAACAAAACCAACCAACCAAATTCCAAAGACACTAACTCTACAAGAGCGGTGAAGAACTTCAGAAATTAATTCCAGAAAATTTCATGGAACATAGGTGGTCTAACTCATTATCCCAAAGGTCCCTTTCAGTTTTAAAACCTGTGACAGATGGAGCTCAAGAAAGAACAGAAGGAAAAAAAACCCCTAGGACGACAAATTTCCAAGTGTTGAAGGCTGACTTAAATTCTGGATGAAAGAAATGGCTTTGATTCCCATTTCTTTTTCTAGTGGCAACTCATCTTGAATAGATGCCAATAAAGATTTGCTCCTGCAGAGAAGTCTCTACTGATCACTGCTTAATTCTTGTTTCCTGCTGAACCTTCTGTGCTGCCAAGAGTGAGCACGCAGCCTCTTTCTTCAAAGGTCTGTAACAATAATATGGAACAACGCCACAGAAAATAAGATTGCAGGGGCCAGGAAGGACTTTCTAGCAAAATCAGGTCTTGTAATCAATCAATACATATTTCCACACAGATGAACTAACATTAGCTGCTCAGTTGCATTTAGGCATGAAGTTCACAGAACTGGTGGAGACCTGGTCTGCAGTTCTCATTTACTAAGTAGCCTAAGACAAATGTGGCTTTGTAGCATTACATAATACACCAGCAAGAATTAATTCCACAGCTGTGAAAACATTTACAAAGTCACTTCTGAAAGTCAAAGAATAATTTATGAAATGATGGCACTTACTCTAGAGGTCAAGACCCAGCAAGCATCGATTCAAAGGGGAGTAGGCAAGGCAGAGGGATTATGTGACAGACAAATAATTGAACACACGAAGAGCCTCATTAACATACAATGACTGTCTCTGTGTTAAATGGATTTCCCAGCAGGAGCTATGCCATATGCTATCAGACTGACATACTTTTTAAAGTAAGTGTGGCTGGTTCTGGCTGTACATTTACTCGTGTCCCCAGTTTTTGCTTACTGTGTCATTTTAAACTGCATAGCTTAAGAATAACTTATCCTGCAAAATGAAAAATCTGAGAAGGACCATAATAAAATAATCACCTGATGAAACAGAAGATGTGGTAAAGGCGAAGAGTAGCAGCTGCTTTCAGGAGTCTGTTTCTCTACTTGGGCAAGAGATTGGGCTCCACATTCCATAAGATGAAATTATTCCAAAAAATATAAATACTTTTCTCTATTGTTAACCGACATCTAGACAGACAATGTGTGTCAAACAGCAGTGATAAGCTATAACTGAAGCAAATTAAACTGCCTTCCTATTCCAAGAAGGAAAAAACATTGGAAGGTAAGAGCAGATCTGAAGATGAAGCCCTGAGGGCCCACAGCTTCTTCAGTTTCAAGATGAAGTTTCTTCTCTCAGCAGATGACAATAAGGAAAGGTTTTTTTACGTAATCCACACAGATTTGTAACACCTAAAGACAGCCGCTGTTTATTTCCTGACAGAAATATAAATTTTTGTGTTCCCACCTCACCTTCTACCTTCAGCATGGACCTGTTTCTCTCCACTATTTTGAAGTTGCTCTATGGCAACAAGCATAAAAGGTTTCTATTCCAGCCACACAGTGTATTTGGACTCCCATAACAAAACCAAAGACCTTTAACCCTGCAAACATCAGGATGTGTATCAGACTATTAACTGGAACAGCAACTCAATGGGAACAATCAAATTAGTAATATTATCCATGTGTTGGAGTGCAATGCTCATAGAGACCACAAAGAGTATAAGAACATTTAATGCCACTGGAATTTCTGATTAGATAGTACCTTTTATTTATCAGATTTCAGTGCAGTTCTTCGCTACTTATTGTCATGTTTCCAAAAAACTCATCCATTTTCCACTGGGACCTTCCCTAGTTTCCATGCCTTGCAGTATTCCATGCAATTACAGAAAAATAAAGACCATGCAGCATCTTGGCTGGCTAAAATAAGTAGAATCCTTTCCACTCTGGTACCCAAGAGATCCCACTACACATCAGTGAAAAACTTTTGGTTTGTGTTTCTTCTCCATCCACATCCCTGAGGCTTTGCTGGTTTAAGGATATTGGTGTTATGTATACTCCCTCTCCTACGTTTATGTCTCCGAGCCAGTCGAACCTTAGAAGAAAAAAACAAAATGCTTACAAGTATAACACTATTGACTCTCTCTGCCTCTGAGGGAAGCAGATCCAGGGCAGAGGTGATGGGAAAAACCAGTATTGTCAGTATGCCTAGGAGAACTTATTCCCAAACACAAGACTACAGAAAAAAACAGCAAGAGGACAAGTAGGTCCTATTACCAATTGACACAGCTTTGAGCTAGGGGGAAGGACATGCCAGGCCTAACAAGGCCTTTTGGTGACTCAGCTACAGCCCAACAGTATGAAGCTCTTCTCACTTTGATGTGCATGGTAACAAGACAAAAAGACCACTTTGAACACAGCAACCTCCAGCCCCTGAGTACAGCGAGAGCTGCTACAGCTGGGGACAAACCTCAGGCAGCCGCCAGCACAGACCTGCTGGTGTGAAAGCTGGCTGACTTTGAAAGCAGCATTTTTGCCACATGACCAAACATCAAAGGACTGCTTTCTACTACAGCTTTCAATCCATCCTTCTCCATAATTCTGCAGGGATGCACACAGACTGTGTGCAAACTCTACCACCTCCTTTCACTTAGGCAGACAGAGCATTCTCCCTCACGTACAAGTCTGCACACCCACAACTTTGCACATCCACTGCAACATGAAGGGAATAAGATATATGGCCTAAACATCTTGCTCCTGCTATTTCACTCTATCTTACTTTTCATGCAATTATAAGTTCCTCTCAAAGTTCTGTCCACTAACAGTAAATTTAGTCTGTATATAACATGTCTATATAGATTTACTCTAAACTGATAACAACCTGGGGTAAGCCATGAGGCAGTGAGCACAGCCACTGCATACATCCAGCCATTACAAAATTTCTTACTCTGTCTCAAGTAAAACTTTTCTGAATCTCTGTCAAGGTAGCAGCTAAGTATATCAGAAAAGATACTCAGTGCTGCAGACACAAAATTTGCGGCATTTCTTAGTATTAAAAAGATGTCTAAAAATCCCCAATGGGCAAGCTTAGGTGACGTGTTTAATACATGGCTTTGCTTGACAATTCCATACTATACTTGCCTTGCAATATATACAAGAGAGCAGGAAAAGATTAATTATGTCTGACTGGCTAAAAACGCCACTTCATTTTGAAAACCTGTCAATATCAGACATAAAAACTAAAATAAGGCTTTAAATGCTATAACAATGAGATAAAGATTTGAGAGGTGGAGATTCAGTTTGGCCATCTAACAAGACAAATTAGAAACTAATATCCAAGGTATGTCATCTTTATTATCAAGGTGCCAATTTAATCCAACTATTGTGCAGTTCTGTATAAACACTTGCAACTTATGTATTTCATTTATTATTCAAATGGAGAAATCAAAAGTGCAGATTCTATCAAGACAGAAAGAATTAATTAAGTATGGATAGAACTGACAAACATTTCTGTCTCCAAAACATTTTAACTTAGATCTGTCCAGTGTCATTATGGACTCATAAATCTTTGTAGCATGTAAGGACCAAAGATCACATTTCCTGCACACTGTAACCTTAAGGTAGGGACTGGGGTACTAGAAGCAGTTTACCTCTCAAGGACTTGCCCACACTTACACCTTTTTCTGGTCTCTTCTAAGAGCCCTACTGGTGCTCAAATCCTTTTAACACAAAAAAGGCAAGAACAAGAATATTATCCTCAGCAGCATGGTTAGCCACACCTCTTATTCAGTAATTTCAAGGTATCATGTAAAATAATGAAAATACTCCCATTTCTATCCCACTGGCTACTTACTGTAAGTATCACATAGTATAGTTGTTAGATTCAGTATTTAAGTGATGAAAGCTCCTAATATTATGCAGTTCTTTCAAAAACAAAAATATTGGCGTGATGTGTTGTGGCAGAAGTGACCACAGCATCACTCACTAGGAGCTGAAGACACAGCTGCCAAAGGGGATAGTTTTAGAGCAAAATGCTTATGTTGGAAAGTAAGGAGAGAAAAACGGCTATTACAGCAAATACTTCTGAAATTTTAGTCAGCAACCAGGCAAACAGAATTTACCTGAACATCTAACACAAAACATCTGGTACTGCATGATCATTGCAGGTGAGATAATGCACAATATGAATATGAAACTCTTAATGCTTTCAGAAGACTGAAATTCAGTTTCAGAAGCATCAGCTCTCAATTCTTTAAGCCCAGTGATGTGACAGCATAAAACTGTAAATTCTCAGGAAGTGCATACAGGCAATTAACCTCTGCCTAACAGCTACCATCTTTCACTCTCATATCTTTTAGCCAGCAAATAATTTTGACAAGCTGATCCTTACAAAGCTTCAAGTCATAAAGGATGTGGCTGTTTTTTGAGCATTTTGCTCAAAATGAGGGCAAATTTGTTATTTTCCACGATTTACAGACACACACCCTAATTACTGTATTTCAAACTGCTCACAGAATTGAACCTCCTACTTAAGCTTCCAAACATTAAAAGCCTGAAGTGATTTGAAAACCAAGAGAAGACACGAGTCAGGCCTTTAAGGAGAAAAACCAAGTTATTCAAGGACAACCATCTTCAGCATGCCATTAAGAATCTTGCATATTAAAGGTGGTTGCTGTAAAGCCATCACAGATCAGATCTTCTCTATATACATACTGTTGGTTAATTGCTGAAGAGGAACTGCATCTACCTTCTTCCAATGTACAGACCTTGCAGTGTCTAGAAACTACCCATAACTTTAATCTGTATCTGTTAGAGGCTACCAGGGTGAGTTTGATTCTTTGATCCCAGGACAACAGGCAAACATGAAAATTTACATTTCTCCTGTATCTTATAATTGACTACTGCCTGCCTTCTGTAGACCACCTGTCCCACTGACCTCGCATTCTGTCATTTCCCTGTTGCTCTGTACATGTAACCAGCAGGAATGCTCCTATGCCCCAGCCACACAAATACACTGGAAGGCTGCAGTAAACCAGGGAAGGGCCCCAGGCAATGCCATTCTGACATGCAGCAGCAATTTGTGTGCCGAGAAGTAACTGATAATGATTATTCTCATTTAACAAGCTATTTTGACACCACCATATTCTGTCTACTCTCCCTGAACACATTCAGTAAGTTCTGACATTCCCTTTTCCCTGTCATGACAGAACTCATCAGTGGCAGTATCACAATTACATCAAGCTTCTGAAGTTGTTTTGTTAGGTTTTACCATCTAATATTTGTATGGAAACAAGTGGTAAAGCCAAATTTCAGTCTTGGATCTACACTATTACCTGGGTTTCCCCTTACACACCAAAAGAGTTCAGCTGCTGGCTCCTAAACCTTGTAAGTGGAGCTACACTGCCCCACGAGCCTGAGGTTAGCAGTCAAAGCTTTGGCACCCAGCACACACACCTTGAGTAGAGGCATGGCAGCTTGGCAGCGTGCAGTTTTTGTGTTCTTCAGGAAATGAGATTCATCCTGAAACAAAACAAGCATGAAAGCAAAGTCAGTTCAGATGCATAGTCAAAATGCAGGTTACAGAACAAATTCCCAGCATTCTCAGCTATCCAGTATTACAGGCCTTTCATTCAGGATATTTCAGGCATTGGGATAGTCACATCGAATTCTAAACAAAAAGACAGGATGCAGAGTAGCAGGCTTCCTGCACTCAAACCTGCAGCTGCAAGCAAACAGAACAAAAATCAAACCTTGCAGGCATGAATCATAAATGAACACAAAAAAAACCCAAAAAAAACCCCTGAGCACAGGGAGCTGGAGAGAGAAGGAGAAAGAGGAATATTATTTCCATAACTGATATTCATTTGCCCCTCTGTATCTTTTAAATGCAGAAAACATAGGAGGCCTATACAGTGCCAGTTCCCTTAATAATGGGTTAATGCAAATGATAAGGAAAAAAAGAAATCTAATTAAGATCCAACTGTTCTGCTGATAGGGCTCACCAGGTGGGTAATAGCCTCCTACTTCAGACATCACCCTCAAATGGGCTTCACTTCTACTGCTATAGTAAGGCAGAATTTAAAGCACAAAAAGCAGCTGGCATACTCCAAGGGTATATTCTCATCTTTCCATGTGTGTAGAAAAAAGCAGGCAAAGCCAATGTCACTGCTTAGCCTCTCAGACACAGCCTTCTCCCTCCTAAATAACAAATAAGCTACATTAATTTTCCCAGCCACCAAAAGAACAGCAGAAGAAAAAACAGGAAAGCTCAGCACGCAGTAGGACTACTATCACCTGTAAAAACCTACCAAGGGTCCAAATTTGAACATATAAACACACAGAAAGAATATATGCCAGTTCAGGGCTGGTTAAAAGTTCCAAGGCAGTAGCCTTGAGCCTACAAAAATAATAATCTGCATTTCCACCTTGACAGAATGTTTAGTCAGTGTGTGTAGGAGACAAAATATAAAAATGAAAAAGATCAATTCCCCTATGAGTAGCTTGGTCTCCAAAGAACTCCATCTATTACCACATTCCCATCTGATGCTGAGAAACAGAAAGATTACTATGTTCCAGTTGTCATGATCTTTGGGCAGGCGTGTGTGTGCTGAAAACTAGACTGAGAACATCAAATACTCATAGCAAGCTATATATACACTTTTGCTCTCTATTGATCCAAGCTGGATTTGAAACACTAGATTATTTGAATCTGAAAATCCAGAAAAAATGCCATTTACTATGGCTCTGTAAAAAGATAAAAACTGGAATTTGAAGTAATTTACGAAAGAAACTATACAAATGATCAAAGAAGGCTTAATGCAGATTGTCAGTGAACACAAGCTAAGGGAGATTTTTTTGATGCTTTACCCACATACTTGATGTTGAAAGGTTATCTGGTTTACTGGATAAACACTAACACCACCCTGAAGTCCAAGAGTTAAGAAGATACAATTCCATGACTACTGTATTGACACACCACATTAAACACTTCTCTCTCCAGCAGAGGACATGACCAAGCACAATGAAATCAGAGAGGCACCATAACCAGTAAAAGTGAAAACACAGCCTTAGGAGTCACAAAGGAATTAAACTCTACTAGTTATTTCAAAAGGTTTCAGAGAAACCTCATGCTTGTACTCATGAACACAGCTGTGATCACAGCCACAATTACAGGATACTTTCAGTCCTAAATAAGGCCCACTTCACACTTCTTTGCTGTACAAAGGCTACCCCATTTGCAGCATACAATTAACTTGAAGATTTTAATGTACCACTTACAACAATAACTACTTGGAATGTGCTCTTAAGTTGCTTGTCCATCCTGCTGAGGAGATCAAAACTGATGATGTTGATCAAGCTTCCTGTTAGGTTGTCTTTCCCAGTGACTATCACATTGGTGCTTTCTGGACTCAAGGATGGAAGCCATCTGTGAAATGCCTGGAGGAAGAGTAAAGAAATTAATTGCATTCTGGTGCTCATCTTCTTTGTCAAGATCCCAAAGCACTACACAGAACATCCTCATGCATACTTAGAACACGGACCCACCCCATCCACCATCAGACAGCACAGTAAGGGTAAGCAGCCTTCCCATGGCAACCTCCCTGGTAATGGGAACATCAAGAACAAAACTCAGGCTATAAGGCAACATCTACTTTACATAGCAAGGAAAGCTCAAACCCTGTTCCTTCTTACTGGGGAAAAAAACCCCAAACAACCAACAAACAAAAGAAAAACACATTACCAACCCCAGTAATACACCAAAAACCCAAACAAAAATCTGATCTTTAGTGGAAGTGTGCATAACCTCCTGAGAAAGGCACCTGCTATGCTCAGAGCCAGAGAATACTGTGACCACTGCTTACAGGGAAATTTAGTTTTCCCACTCGACAGGAAACCTATAGTTGTGAAACACAGATTTCTAAGCAGTAAACATCTATGACTATAGCAATGTTTACTCCATGGTGAGGGTGAAGTACAACTCATCCAAATGAACAAAACTCTTCCACTACCTCCTCTTCTTAAAATGTCCACCAAAAAAAAACCCCAAAACCGAAAAAACAAAACCAAATTAAAAGATCAAGTTGACAACACACCAGCTGCTCTATGACAGCAGCTGAAATTCATGTGGTAATTGTCATTCAATCAACCTCTTGAAATGCTCCACACACCAGAGCAAGATATCCTCCCCCAAGCCCATCTGTTAGCCAGACCACCCACCATTTCCCTTGTAATTCTGTCCCCAGTGACACCAAGCTCTCTGCAACATTTGAGTTCTGCTGATGTTGCTCTGCAGAAAACTGTCTGGGCCCATCAGGATCTGGTCCCTACAGAAATGTAACCAAGTGGTGATGAGAAATGGCATCTCTGTCTCTAGGAGCTTTGCCTGTTGAAATCCCCCAACCACAATCATTCCTCTCCACTGTTCAGCAACCTCATCAGCAGGAGGAGCAGTTAAAATGTGAGCTTCTCACATTTCTCAGTATGTGAGAAAGTAACAATGAACTATCCTTCTCCACTTACTGAAAGCACCACCAAGTAAGTGAACGTGCAGGCAAGGTTAGATACCCCCCAAAAAGTATGTACTCAACACCACATCAGAACTTAACACAAAGGTAGCAGCAAAAGGGAAATATCTGGAAACTCCTACTCTACTGCCCTCTCCTTTTAGGCATGTGACCAATTTACCATAAAACTGATCCTGAATTTTTCACTGGGTGCTGACCTTAGTCCACAAGAAGTTTTATGAAACTAGCCTGTCAATTATTTAAGTTTCAATGCTGAACTCTAAATGCACATGAGTGCAAAACTTCAGACCCAAGAGTACCTTGCTCCTTCACACCAGCTTCACATGGAACCTTGACTATAAAGTCACTCAGTGGCCTGAACAGAGAAAGCCAAAATGCAACACTGATATCACTAAGATGAAGAAAATTTCTGCTGATTTGGTTCCAGAAACACCACAAAAGCTTGTACCACTACAGCAAAACACATCTGTACAAGAATGAACTGAGTACATTACAGACTATAATAAATTTCACCTACTGAATTTCTGTGACACGTTTTTCTTACATCTGCATCCATCACATACTCAAAAATCAAACAGACCCCTAAAGCAAGTGTCCTAACGAAAAATCTCCCACAAGAGCCTCCTGGGCAGCTGGGAGTAGGGGAAAGAAGAAATCAAGCACTCAAATTTACAAAAAAAACCAAAACAACCAGACAGAAATGCTTCATATTTCTTAAATTTCCTGAAGCAGAATGTAGAAGTTTATTTGCAGTTGCCCAATACTTCAGGAAACCTAGGCCCAAACTGTTCCTGGTAGATATCCCACAGAAGTGATGGATTCAGGTTAGGTGTTGCCCCACAGGTCTATAGACCTTGAGATTTCAAGTATGATGAGCATCACTCTCTTTCTCAGTAAACAACTTTATCATCTTCTTTTCACCCTGCATTTTGTTGCACTACTGGATAATAAAACACACACCAAGATGCTCTAACAACCTGGTTATAGCATAAAATCAGTAAATCCAAATCGATACTTTTCTCATCAATGCCATATTCCACGAAAAGTTAAACTCCCACCTCCTTCTCTGGAAAGAATTCACTGATCTAAAAGCTCTGGCTCACCTTTTTCTCCCACAGTGATCATTTCACTAGCCTATGGCAACCCAACAGCCTCAGTGCACAAACCGTGGCAGTGATTTATTTCAAGACACATTTGTCAACCACACAAGCTTTCGTGGGCTTTGACCAACATTAATAAAGGACTCAGAGAAGTCATCAGCATACACTGGACAGGCCAAAAGACATATTATGACAGACAATGATGATTATAATGGGGCTGTTTGAACAGAATGGAGAATCCCAGCATCTGGGACTCTGTTCCAGCCAAGGAACTGGCAAATACTGCTGTGATGGGCTCAAATACAAGACAATTGCTTAAATGTAACTATTATCTTTGACACTGATGAGTAAAATGCCCACTTGGAGCCAAGTGACTTGCAGAAAAAAAGTTAACAGAAGGTCAGAGGACGCACTTTCTCTAGCAGCCCCTTTTCCCAACAGATCAGCTGGACTACAAAAAGAAAATCAGCCAATGAAAAAAAAATAGGCACGTACCATACAGTCAATGCCAAGCATTTTCCCACCATCAAGTTTCTAAATCAGTACAATTTTTTGTTTCTTTGCCTTAGTACATTTAGAAATTTAACTTTTGCAAAGCACAACACAGTCTAACCCACTGACCCCATGCACATGGCCAAGCTCACAGTACCTCTGCCCACGTAAACCTCACAGAAGAAGGAGTGACCACCAGCAAGGGCCACTCCTGCTGGTAGTAGGCAGCAATGCAGATGGCCTGGATGGTCTTGCCCAGGCCCATGTCATCCGCGAGGAGCAAACGCCCGTTCCTGGAGATTGCAAAACTGGGGAGAACAGAGAGGGAAAGAAGAGTGAAGAAATGGGTTACTATCTGGCAAACAAGATGAGCACAAGTCATAACTGAGCCTCTGATGTGGAAAAACCTGGAAGTGATCTGGGTTTTTCAGCAAACCTGGATTTTCTCCCTTAGTCTTCATACAAGCAAGCGACTCCCACAAATCTCTCAAAGCCTGGAAACTCCTGAACAGAGTGGTTCAGCTCAGTTCTTAGAGATTTTGATTTCATATGAGAAGTAGTCTCAAGACCTTACAATTATTTAAAGCACATGTTTTCCATGATATTACTCACATTGTGTTCCAGAGTTTATTCTGGCTGAGCTAAGAAATTATTACTAAAAACCGTAGCAATTTAAGACCATTAAGTACAGACTGTCCTGGACTGCATATTGAAATCAACAACTATTGATCACATATGATGGGGACAGGGACATTTAAACTTTTATCTGTACATAGAATTAGTAATTTTAAATGTTTTACGGCTTAGGTCCCATTTCCTGGGCCCTTCCCATGCATATTTAATATTCAAAAAACAACAACAACAGAAGAGATGCACTTGGGAAAAAAACCTTACAAAATAAAAAATCATATGACAATTATGTATATACTGAATCACAAGAGGGAGATCAGAGATGTATCATTTGATCAATTTTTTAGACTAGCAAAATACTACTTTCCACCTGACTCATGATGAATTCTATCCAGAAATAAAACAGATGTGTCACCCCAAAAATAATAAAAATTTTTTAAAAAATCCCAAACAAACCATCCTATACCAAACAATCAAAAGCCCAAAGTGCCAGAGTATAACAGACCTAGACTCTAGAGAAATGCAAAACCCTCCATGGACAAGAAGGCAATCTGGGCACCAATATAAATGACACAATTCTAAACAAGAACTAGTGCATAACAGCATGCAAAAAGGACATACTTCACACCTTCCCGCTGAAAGGGCATGAGGCTTGTAACAATTTTGGAGTCCACTACTGAAAGGTCAGCATCAGGAATGTCTGTCAGTGATGGAGATCTCTGCAGTTGAGCAGCAAAGGTCTTAATTATTGCTTCAGGCAGTGGCTCCACTTCTACAGACACGAGGCTCAGTAACACTTGCACTGCAAAGAACAGAGCAGATTATTATCTGAAGGGACAACATACAACTTCCATCATGGATCTCAGGACACAACCCTCAACCTCGCCAAAAATATAATTTCCTATCCTGAAAGAGCTCACAGAAATCATGGCATCATGCACAGGTGTTAGCCTGGCCTCTTCCTTAAAGTCTATTTCAGAACCACATGATGAATCACATCTCTTCCCCTCTTACTTAGACTTGATTATAAAAAACTGCAACTCTGATGCCATCATTCAGAGACGATTGCTACTAATACAGCTGGAGCTGGATTATTCATGCTGAGGGCAGCTTAGGGCACACTTCACTCAGAAATGAAGTACACATTTGAACAAAAGAGCTCCCGAAGCCTAGAAAGCAGGGGCATCTTTACCTTGACCTTGGGATTCTGTACCTCTGGGGCTTCCACCATGCCAAAACCATCAGAAGTGACCCAGGACAGTCACCTGAAGAATATAATTCATCTTGAATTTTGAAAACTCTCTTCTCCTCCTGTTCCCTGAATTCACACAGCTGGGTTCTGCCTCCACTTTACCACGCTTACTTACCACATTGGGTAAGAAAACAGGAAGCACCTCAAGACTCAGAGAAACACTCTTGTACCACCAGCAGCAGCATTCCAACAGCCATCCTTCAAGACCTACAGCACCTCCCTGCTCAGCTGGTGGCCACTGCTCCTCTCCTGGACAGAGGCAGCTTACAGGCCAGAACAAACTTACAGGCAGCTACTTCAGCTCCACAGTACCAGTGTCCCTTCACCCATGAAGCCTCACAACTTCTCAGTTCAACTAAAGGGATCCCCAGAATCCATTATGCCAAGACCTCAGAGCCTTCACCTTTTCAACCCACACATCATAACAACCAGAGCATCTAGCCAATTTCCTCCTGGGCAACCTTATTTTAGTCCCCTCCAGCAGCCTCTCTATCCCATCCCCCCAAAAATAAAAGGGTTTATTTTTAATCCAACAGTTAAATTCTACACAAATTAACACCAGTTTTAAACATGCAGTGAGCTGTGACCAGAAAAACTTATTTAATAATTTTTGTCCCTATGAAATCAAAGACACCTCTACACTAGGAACACAAATGCAGGTGCACAAATTTTAATTGCAGGAAGCAATTTCCATTTTTTTTTTAGTATCGCTTTGTGTATGAAGTCCAGAAGACAAAAAAAAATCTGCTTGGAAAAATAACTAAAAAAAGAACTCACTATACCAGCAGTAAATGCACTAGAATTCAGTTAGGTATTTTTGTTTCAGTCATCTCCAAGAGGAAAACAGCAGGATGGACCCCTGCCACATAAAGAGCAAAATCAATTCCAAGAAATATACATATGAAAAGATTTCCATTTGTGGTTGGGCAATGACCAAACTTTTTAAACTCTCTGGTTTAATTTATACTTCTTCAATAGCAGGAACTCTCTCCATCCAAAGAACAGCACAAGCTTGTTATTACACTCACAGACTGAGCTGTGTGTTAGCATAATTGCTACAATTTGCTCACTGATAATTCTGTTGCTATTGTTCTGTACATGAGCTGGGAGAGTGATTAAGATATATCTGCCACTAGCATGATTCATCCAACAGACAGTTTTTAGTGAAGTGACCTTTATATAAAGATGACTGAGCAACTAGGCAAAGAGACATTAACCTCTACAAACAGTTCCCAGCTAACAGATCTCTCTGCTGGAAATGGCAACCAGCCTAAAATCTCTTGTTTTAATTTTGATGTAGGCAAATGAACAGGCAACAAAGCAAATGCTGTTCCTCTAAAAGGCACGTGCTGGAATCCTCAAATGCCCTCACAAATTACACTCTGCAAGATTCATGGAATTATTTTCCTTTCCTCAAATCTGTGGGATTCTGAACACCTCACGTAATGTGTACAACTCCCAGCCAGCATGACTGATCCTATGACAGACTAGGAGGTGATGTGTCTGCTCAGGCTGCCTGGCACATGCTACAGGATCAGGCCCTTTGCATGTACAAAAGGCCTTCTGACCAAACTGTGAGTGATCATCAGCACTCACCAAAATCAGGAATGTCAACATCCCAACCCTGCAGTTTCGTAACAGTCTCCTCCAAGACACACTCACTTGTTTTCAAGACCTGGCCTACCTACACAGCCCCACCACATGGCTTTCAGCCCTACAACCATTACTAATGTTATTAAGACATGCATCATAGAAGCAGGCACTTAATTATTAAACACACTCTGGTATCCCATGAAAGCAGGAGCCCATACTGGAGAGCAAGTACTCTGAGAACAGCATTTCAGCTCTGAAACACAATTCCTCAGGATGTGCATAGAGCACCTGGCTCATTATCCTTCCGAAACTTACCCCAACCAAATTCCACAGCCACAAACCCTCACACGAGCACCAAAGCAAACACAGCATGCTGACTGGGATGATAAATATCAGTCACAATCCACAGGACTTGTGTAATGCTGTTCATCTCAAAGCACTCTATTAACTTAATTAAACATAAAAACCCAAGAAGCAGATGTGCTAGAAGCAAGCTGCAGAGACTGGATGATTCTGATTAGAAAAAAAAACCCAAAAAAACAACATACCAAAACACAGGTCTACATTTCAGTTTGGCAAGTCACAGTTTCAGCAGCGTTACACAGATACATAAAGGCAAAAGGCAACAGAGAGAAACTGATGCACAGGAAGTTCTCCTTCACTGGAGAACACAGCTACTCACTTAGTTTGGGGTAATCCTCCAGCAGGAAATTCCACTTTCTGGTGTTCATATCTGCAATAGTTACAACAAACACTGCCATAAGTCTCTTTTAAAAAAAGACTGAATTCTCTGTCCGTTTCAGAAGACCTATTACCTTGATCAAAATTAATTCTCCTCAGTTTACTGTCATGTTAAGCAGTTAATTTTGAGATTTAAAAGTATGACCATACATCTAGAAATGGTGGTATCACCAGAGCAAGCCAAGATTAACTCTCCTAATGAACCCATCTGCCAAGGATTTTGGCAACCACTTTCTCTTCACTGCAAGAAGGGATGATGAATGTGTGCAAAGTTTCTGCTTGTGAACCAACAAACTCTTGACTTCAGTCAGTAAAACAATCACTTTCAGTTGTGCCTCTGTACCCTGTAGTCAAAGTGCTCAGGAGGGTACAGGAGGAAATTCATCAATATCCAAAATGTTACATCAATGCCAGACCTATCTGGCAGGCTTATCCCTGGGTAGTATCTGTGTGCAACATCCAGGGAAAGAAGAATTAATTCAGAGTCAGGTGAAGGCACAATGTGAAGGTGGGGCCCTGCCCAAAGAATTAGAGCTCCAGAATTTCTTCTCCATGCTGTCACTGACCTTCTGACTGTGTATGTCACCTCATCACTGTGTCTCATTTCCCAAATTACAAGTGGAAAAAAAAAAATTATATTTACCATTGAAATCTGAATGCCAACATCAAAAGTGCTCTACAGCTACACTTGCCTTGAAAACACTGGTAAAGCTCCTGGTAAATCAAATCTGGTCAGGCAGTTGCAGCCACTATACACCACAGTAAAGCAGAAGTAAGAGAACATCCAGCTGCATTTGATAATAAAGGCAAGAACTTTGCATGGTCTCCATACTGCTGGCAAATTATCAGCACAATCCATCTCATTTACAATAAATGTAAATGTAACCATGCTGAGATCTCAAATATCACCTCGGCTAACAGGCTGAGGACATGTTCAGCCATAGGATAAAGTGCTGGACATGGATACAACATCAAACTAGAACTACAAGATCTTTCAAAATCTTCAGCAAAGCACATTCTCTTGTGCTCTTTCAGAGGGATGTACTCTCACAACCTCTCTTCTGTAAAGCAAGAATAGCCCCAACAAGGCCATTATTAAAAAGCAGACACAGCAGGAGACTCACCATAATTTCTGGAATCCATCTTTTTGAACACCTCAATCACTTCTGCAGAATACCCAATATCGACCTCAAATCGCTGGCGAGAGATAAGCACACACTTCCCTCTGACAAGGGCTGAAGACTTCTTCCAGTTCTTACACATCTTCAAGAGGGATTTCACATCAACCCTACTGCCAACAAAATGAGAGCCTGATGCCAAGCCAACCACATTTTCTCCTTCCAGCGGTGCCAGAATTACTGATGAAAGTTGATTTGCTGCTTCCACTAGGGAGAATATAGAAAAGAATTAATAACAAAGAACCCACACAAATTTAAAAGGAATGATGATGCCCTGCTTTCATTCACAGGGAGAAAGAACAGAGAAAGCAATGACCTGGAGGAGGAGGATGGGGGATTTTCCACAGAGAAGCAAAGGGAACATGTGACAGTAAATGAACAAGGGCCTGTCCAGCATTGTGATTGTGCTCAGTTCCCAATTGTCAGCAATTCCAAAATGTAGCTCCCTAGGCCAGGGCAAGCAATCTGCAGAAGCACACTTAGCATTAAACTGCACACAGCCTTACAGTGCTTTCACTCAGAAAATCACAGGGACAGGGGCATGATGATCAATAGCATGTGTCTGAAAAGATGGGAAGGTGCTTCTGTAAACAGCAAAGGAGAATGATTTAAAAATATCTGCCTCCTGCCTCATGTCAATGTCTGATAGACAATCCATCCAGGAGGAATGGCGTAGAAAGGAATCTAGTCCAAATTCCTAAATCTCTTGTTACAATTTAAGTTCATTACCCTTTATTCTGTGTCTTACAGTTAGACTTGCACTTCCACCCAGCCATCTGCACTCCTGTGTTACCCATCACCAGCATCACCTCTGACACAATGCCAGGGCATGGAGAGTGGAGGGACACAACATTTTACAGATGTTAGCCTTAGAACAGAGCTATCCACAGAAATAAACATGTCACTTATCCCTGTGTTTCTCTGCCAGTCTAAACCCATGCGCTGCCTTTATTATTACAACTGAACTCCGGTGGTTAAGGAATTTTATATGAATTTATACAAATATTTCTGATACTTTTTACAGCACCAAAGTAGTGGAGTTTGTTCCCAAGCCTCTACCTCACAGATACTACAGTAACACAAAGATTCATGAACATCTCCAGAGTCCATCAGACTCAAAAGCAGGGGACCATTAAGCACACTCTGCCTTCAAGTACTTGTGGAAGGCAAGTTCCCCTCTCTAGAAGATGTTTAGAATAAACCCAGGTGAATCCAGTCCTTTGAGCGCTGAGCTGCACACCATGATCCTCTCTGCTTCTTTTTAAGTAGTCCAGAAAACTGATACACAACAAAAAAAGTACAAACTTTAAGCTCAGTGGTCAAGATGTGAAAATGGAGAAAAAAATTCAGACAATTTCTTCCTAATCAATTAATAAATAAACCATTTGGGTATCATCCAACCTTGTTTTAAAATAAGTGACTTCCTGAATAAATCCAAGTATTTGAGATTTCTACTCCAAATAAAAAGTTTAAGAGTACCCACTGAAAATAATTTTTAAATTAGAGGGATTGGAAAACACCAATTTATACTTTCTCCTCCCAATGCACCAAGGAAAAGATTTCAGATGCTACTGGTTTAGCATTGTATAGCTAGAGGTCACCTCTACAACTAAAACTGAAAGAAACTAGGGTGGAAAAAGGCATATTTTACTCCTTTATTTCAACATTTGTTTCTAGGCTTGCCTGCATGTTAAATTTATAGTACCAGGAAAAAAAAAAAAGGCGATACAGAACCACATTATTCAGAAAAGCTAAATTACAAGTGGGGAACTTTAAAAGTAATTGTTTTACGTTTTCACTCTTACATTTTCAAGGCCATTTTAAGTTAGTTCCCTTTTCTCAGGCTATTTTCCCCAATTTCACAGGCCAGTGTTGGTCACATACTGTCTTCACTTGTAAACAGGAACTTTCCACAGAGTACTCAGGTATTCCATAGCTTTAAAGAAAAATGCTTGATTTCTAAAAACTATTCTCTTTATTTGCAGGCTCCTTGGTACAGAGACTCTGCTCTCATCTGTACTTGATACACTTCAAGCAAGCCAACAGCATTTAAATTATAAATGTGTGGCAACCCACATGGGAAGCTAAAATACCAGCACTCAACTGTGGTTTTTTAAAGTGCTCAACACAGGCCTAATTCTGTTCCCACTGAAATCAATAGTGATTTATCACTCACTTCAATGCAGTGTGCTTCTGAAATGCCTACCTGAAGTGTTTGCCTCTATAATCTCTCAATCTTTCCAGAATAACATGACAGGAGAGGAAAAAAAAGATAAACCCACCCTTGTTATACCAAAGAAAAAAAAGGCAAATTCCTTTTCAGTCTCAACTCAAAACCCTGGAGAACTACCCTTTATCCTTTTCTGACATGCAAAATGAACAATAAACATGTTTATATAAGAGCTATTTAAAAAGAAAATACATTAATGGACCCAGAAATTAAGCATCAGCCACTGGAACACACTCAGTTTTTGAAACAAATTCAAAACAAGTACCAGCACAGCAGATAATTTTCCTATTATCTTGTTGGTTGCTGAAAAATTCTATGGTGGAGAAAGTGCAACCTGTGCTTGGTATTTAGATTACATGAAAAATTAAATTATTTCTAATCAACTACAAGGTATCAGAAAAAATGTTATGAACTAGATGCCTAAAAGATGGGCATTATCTTTAAGTAGCACCACTTTTATTACTCAAGACACTAACAAAGCAAAACAACAATTATGGAAAGCAGGGGAAGGAGGGGGTGTCAAGATTCTGCTTGTTTTTTATCATTCAACATTTACTTACAGACGCTGCCGTAATCGGCCATGCTGAAATTCCATTTCTTCATAGCAGGATCTAAAGTAGGGCAAGAGTAATAGGGCAGAATATGAATCATTTGGGGCAGCAAAAAATGGTGGCATGAAATGTTCATGTGAGGTAAGAGTATTCAATCTACTCATGCAAACTTTTTACCACACATCTGAAAAACACTTATGCCCAAGTTTACAGCTACATGACACCAGAAAAATGCATGAGGAATATGAATACTAAGACAACAATGCAACAGCCATTCACAGAGATCAGTAACACATAAAGAGAAAACAAAACCAGAATATAACAAATAAAGATAATGGTAAAAGATCAGATTCCACTGCTCTCTGTAATCCAGGAAACAGAATCAGCTCATAACTCTGAGCTATAGCTGAAGTGACCCATTTTCACATCCCAGTTTATGAATAACTTTGCTTCCTTCACTTCCAACAAACTGACCAGCTGCTGCCACTAAACTTCTCAGAGCACTGCTTATAAAGCAAGGCTTCAGACTTTTCTAAATCCAAACTCAAGGTATTTATGTCCAGAATTACTATCCAATTTAATCTGTATTTACTTCTTTAATCCCCCATTAATGCCACATATTCCACCCCAACAATAGGTACACTGGGAAGAGGAAGTAGCAAATAGCAACTACAATAGCAGCAGATGCCAAAGCTTCAACGCAACGAAAAACAGAGATAACAGAACACAAACAATTCTTACCATAGGCTTTGCTTGGTACCTTCTTAAACACAGCAATAAGTTCAGCATTGTACCCTATTTCAACCTGGAATCGGTCTTCCCCATATTTCACACATTTTCCTTTTGTAACATTAATTGCTTTCTTATGAGAGGCAGTTTCAAAGGCAGAGCCCACACCAGCAGAGCTGGTCAGTTTCTGCATTCCAGCACTGGCCTGAGAGACAAAACCTGCCCCTGTTCTTTCTGTCAGTCCGTTTATGCTCATCAGCATTTCTGAATCGCTCAGGGCGGCACTGCTTGGTGGTGAAACATATTTAATGGCAGATTTGTTCTGAGTTTGTAAACCCTTACTGCCATCAGGGTGCCCGTTATCAGTGAATCTTGGATGAGGTGGTCCTGTGGGGTTTTTGAAAGCTGGGTAGCATTTGGGCTGCTGGAATGTTCCATGATTCACTGAAGTGTGCTGTCCGTGTTCCTGACTACCAGCATCCAAGTAATGTTTATGGGAATAACTCAGAGAATTCGGGGTCATTGCAGGGAACTGCTTTAGGCCACTTGCTTGTTCTGAGTCCTCTGAACAACTCTTTGGCTGCTCTCTGTGCGAGCCAGCCATCTGTTGCTTTGCTGTGTAATGGTTATAGCCTTTCTGGAGACAGCTCTTCTGCTCCACAGGCAGGTTTGGATCATGTCGCTGCTGGCTGGCGAGCCTGACATGATTGTTTTCCTCCTTCCAGCTTGCTGGATTGCCCAGCCTCTGCTCTCCCAGAGGAGGTGCAGCGATGCCCACGTGCCCAGCTCCCTGGGCTGCCAGCCTCTCTGCTCTCCTAGCCAAAGCCAGCCGGCGGTTCTCTTCAATCCTTCTCTTCTGCTCCTCTGTAAGGCCTGATGACATCTTCAACAATTCCAACAATAAATCTGTACCAAAACTACATTGGGAATCAATCACGGAGGCAACTGCTTCTTTAGAGGAAAAGAGGCCAGTCTACAGGAAAAAAAAACAACAAAACAACAGATTATTATTCTATTGATAACTTAGTATTATTAGTGATTGAGTATTACTGTAACTGGTCCTACATGAATCTGGCAGTTCAGCAAAGCTGTCACATCAATGCTGAGCCATTATCAGCTAGTAGATGGTGGCAGACACTGATGAAGCCTTGCATACCAGTCCTGCAGGGATATAACACATAGAAAAAGGAGAAAATTCCTATTCAACAACTGCTCTGAGTACTCTTCTCTGCAATTCCGGGCAGAAATAATAAAATAGCAAAGCGCGGGAACACCCTGCACTGCAGAGCCAGCCCTGCAAAGGCACCTGGAGGCAAAGGATTACATCCCTGCACAGCCTTCGGTGTTAGCGTGTCCTATTTCGGGTACCTTTCAGCAGAGATGGGACGATGCCCATGTTCCCTGTTCACCTTCGGTTCCTGGGTATCTCACAGAGCGTGGCAGATACCTGCTGAACCCCACAGGACAGAGCCAGCTCCTCCTGAGAAACCGGCATTCGCAGGTCCCGGACCTTCCAAGAGAAGCGAGGAGCTGGCTCCCGTCACTTCTCCCGGCAGCCCGCCTGGCTCCATGCGCTCGCTGCCCGCGTCCTGCGGGATGCCCGCTCCCTCCGTTCCTCAGCTTCCTGCGGGCGCTGCGGTTCCCCCTCTGCCCCTTCCTCTCCCAGGAGCCGGGCAGGCTCCCGTCCCAAACTCCACGGAGGTCCCGTCCCGACCCGACCCGTCCCTCGGCCCCCCGCCACCCGCGTGGAGGTCAGGATTCCTTCCCCGCCCGCCCCGCGGCTCCGCCGCCCGCTCACCGCCGGCGGGCACGGCCCGGAGCGCCGTGGAGGGACTACAGCTCCCAGCAGGCCCTGCGCTACCGCCCGGCGGCACCGAGCGGCCGGGAGTGCACAGCACGCCGGGAGATAAGAGCGGCGCGCAGGGCGCGCGGGGCGTTGGGAAATGTAGTCTTCCGGTCGCGGCGCCATCTCGGGGCTGTGGGGTTGCGGCGTTGCGGGGAGGGAGCCGGGACCCCGGGGCCGCCCCCGTCACCCATTCGGGCGTGCGGGGGCTCTGCTGCCGGCCCCTGGCTGAAGCCTTGCCCAGCCGGCGCCTAGCGCTGTACGGCCGGGGCGGACCCCCTCGCTGGCTGCCCCTGGTGTGGGTCTGGCGCGCCAATGTGTGGTGTTGCTGAATGGTGACTGACGAGAAATGGACAGCGGAGCTGATGTGTGAGAGCGGGTGGCGGCACTTGTCAGCTCTGAGGAAGGAGTCTGCCCCCGGGGTCAGGAGCAGCAGCTGGCATTGGTGCAAGCTGCTATTTTGTCATTTTTGAATATCGATGGTAGGTTGGAAGAGACCTCTGAGATCATCCAGTCCAGCCTATGACCAAGCACCAGCATGTCAACCACACCATGGCGCTGAGTGCCGCGTTCAGTCCTTCCTTAAACACCTCCAGGGATGGTGACTCCACCACCTCCCTGGGCAGCCCATTCCAGTGTCTAATCACCTGTTCTGTGAAGAAATTCTTCCTAATGTCCCACCTTAACCTCCCCTGGTGCAGCTTGGGGCTGTGCCCTCTCATCCTGTCCCTGGCTGCCTCGGAGAAGAGCCCTACCTCCACTAGCTGCAATCTCCTTCCAGGTGGTTTCAGAGTGGTAAGGTCTCCCCTGAGCCCCCTTTTCTCCAGGCTGGACACCCCCAGCTCCCCCAGCTGCTCCTCAGCTGCTCCAGGCCCGTCACAGCTCTGTTGTCCTTGTCTGGGCTCACTCCAGCCCCTCAGTGTCCCTGCTGAGGTGAGGGGCTCAGGAATGGTCACAGCACTCAGGATGTGGCCTCACCAGTGCCAAGTACAGGGGGACAGTCACTGCCCTGTCCTGCTGGCCACACTATTGCTGATACAGGCCAGGTGCCATTTGCCTTCTTGGCCACTTGGGCACTGCTGATTCATGTTCAGCTTTCCAGGGCAGCTTTCCAGCCACTCTGCCCCCATCCTGCAGCGCTGCCTGGGGTGGCTGTGGGTGAAGTGCAGGGCCTGGCACTTGGTCATGTTGAATGTCATAGCCTGGGCTCAGCCCATTCATCCAACCTGTCCACTAAGCTCTGCAGAGTGACAGTCCAACCCAACTTGGTGTCGTCCACAAATTTGCTAACAGTAAACTCAATCCTCTCATCCACATTGCCAATAAGCAGGACTGGACCCCACACTGATCCCTGGGGACACTACTAGTGACCAGACAAATGAGTGGATGTGCCTGGAGGTTGGTAGAGAATAGATGTCAGGGCTTTCTACAATCAGAACACAAAAGAGGACACAGGAAACTATGAGCCCATTAGTATTACTCCAGGCCCTTGGAAAGTCATACAGTCATCCAAGAAACTATCACAAAGCAAATGAAGTAGGTGATTGGGAAAGCCAGCACAGATTTATTAGACAGAAATCATGGCAGATTAACCCGATCACCTTCTACAGCCAAATGACATTTTCTGTCTACATGGGAAGAGTAGTGGAGGTAGTTTACCTGGACTTCAGCACAGTATTTGACCATTTTTCCCATGGCCTTCTCCTGGATAAGTTGACCAGAAGTGAGATCTGTGAGATGGGGAGGGAATTGGCTCCCAGGCCACAGCAGAAGGCAGCAATCAATGGGTTTTATGCAGGCTGGCACTGGCAGCCAGTCACAAGTGCAGTCCCCCAGGGAGAAACACTGGGTCCTACACCGTTCAAGAAATTACACTGGAAGAGGTTTCATCTTGAAATGAGAAAGAAATTTTTTGCATTGAGAACAATCAATCATTGAAACAACCTCCCCAGGGACATAGTGGAGTCCCCATCACGGAAGGTTTTCAAGATCCAATTGGACAGGGTGATAGATAACCTCATCTTGGCTCCCTTTCCCACAAAGGATTAGATCAGATGGTCTTTCGAGGTGCTTTCCAACTTGGACTGGTTTATGATTTTGTGAACATCTTCAAAATAAGATGATTATTCATATTTGCATCAGTTAAAATAAAAGTTAAAATAAAAGGGCCTCCTAGGGTTTTAATTATACATAGGGCTTGATTATACACATCAAGATGCCTTTCCTGAGCAGTCACGTTCCCCATGTGGGTAAACAGAGAAGTAACTGGGGAGAAAGTAGAGAAGATGCCCTGGGAAACACCATAACCCCTTCCCATCTCAGGATTTTACTACCCTGCCCAGTGGCAGGCCCAGAGCTGCCATCCTTGTCCCCAGGCACCATTTCCTCTCACCTGACAGGCCCTTTGGCTCGGGACACTGCAGCCAGCTGGCTGTTTCACAGTGTATTCATTCTTCTCTCTGCTAGTTAATTAGAAAAGGTTATCATTAAATTGCTTCCTGATTAAGCAGCAGTGACTGCCATTAGTCAGGAGCTTGTCAGCCTGAGAAAAACAAGGCAGGCAGGAAGAGTGAGGTGCAACTTAACACACAGCACAGCCCTGAGAGTGCTGTTCCTCACCTGGGAATCACACGCAGACATGAGCACACCACAAGCTCACAGGCACTTCCAAACACACCACTTTTAAAGAAAACCACATGCTAAGGGTCCAGCATTTTGTTACTCTCAAGCAAAAAAAAAATCAAATCTTTTTGCATGTTTCAGGTCCTCTCTCTGCAGAGCATGTGTGCTAGGAAGGGATGCATAGCTCCATGGTCTCTGTCCAGCTCTTCTGCCTTTGCCCTTTCTTCTCCTGCAAGCCAGCAGACTCCAGGCAGCTGCACAGCAGAGAGAGAAAGGAGTGGATGAGAGACCTTTTTTCTCTCCTTCTTGTCGCACTTTTAACTGCCCAGAGCTAAACCAGATCCCAGTGTCACATATGGATGAGAGAGAGAGGGAACATGCAGAGCATAACCCTGCAACTGTTCCCAGCCACCTTCTCCCTGCCAGCAGCAATCCAGTTCCAGGTCCTTGGCAATGGTTCCTTGTGCTTTGAGAGATCTTGTGGGGGAAAAAAACCCAACAACTTGGGAAGAGTGACAAAAGCCCCACCCAAGGGCTGTCCCCAGCTCATGCAAATATTGAGAGCAGAGCATTGTTTGCAGAGAGCTCTTGAGCTGCACGGTCAGGCAGACACAGACAGACGCTGAAGCATTTGCTCCATATGGCACAAGTTCAGTGAGACACCAGGAACAGCCCGGCCATGCAGAGAACAGACCTACAAAATGAGAGGCCACTTGCAAGCAGTTTGCTGGTGCACTCCACGTGTCCTTTCAGTCAGAACATGCTTCCAGCAGTGGCTTGGACTCACCCTCCACATACTGGGTCAGGGGCAGAGATGCAGAGTGAAAGTCCTGGGAGGGACAGGGCACCCCAGCTGTGCTGCAGAGGAAATGGTTCACATCCTTCCAAAGAAATGCTCCCATCGGTGAAAAAAAATTAAGGAAATTAGGTTCTCAGTGTCATTCTTAGCAGGAGCTTTGTCTCATTTGGATCATGCTCTAAACCTCTCGTGGGCTGGGCTGGCTGACTGCTGGCTTCAAATGAACCATAACTGCCTCAATTGTACATCTTCTATGAGCAGTAGCTAATATCTGAGCCTCCCAAAACTCCAGAGCCATTCTGGAATCTCATGGATTATCCTTTGAGGGGTCTTGGGCTGCTCTTCAGAGGTCCTACTACTGTCATATTGAAAATATTTGCCCCATTACACCACTTTGCCAGCACACCTTGGTGGTTCTCCACATGAGCAGAGCTCACTTCCTTCCTCCTGGATGTGTAGCCAGCCTGCACTCTCTGCTGGGGCTGAATTGCACGCAGGGCTGCTGTGTGTAGCAAAGCTGTCCAGCAGAGAACTGGAAATCAGCCCAGGCTAAGGATCCTGAGATGCCCCAGCTTCTGGGAGGGTTTTGGTACCCCACACTGAGCTCAGAGAAACCATAAGCAATGCCCAATTGCACCAGTCTTTGACTAGCTGTGGAGAACTTGTAGTTTCACCTTCTAAAAGAAATTAATCCCATGTTATCAGTTCGTACCCAGCTAAGACCAGTCAAGTGGTCAGACTGGGGACATACAGGTCTGCTTTTAAGAGGAGGTTGTGGTGCAGGAGAGTCAGAGAAAGGCCTCTACACTTGTTCCAGATGGAGAAACCTTTATTTTGGGCTGCTAGGGTCTGTCCTGAATACTCTTTACAAGACCTATCCTCTGTAGGGTGTGGGGTTGTGCTTCCTCTGCTCTGGTTTGGGATCCTCAAGGAGGTCAAAGCTGCCTAATGGGGAACTCAAACCCTGGGCTTGGAGACCCAGGGTGTGCTTGGGTTTGGGGAGGTGCTGACCCTGCATCCCCTACAACTCCCTGGATTTCTTTTCTTAGACAGCTGTAAATCCCCTCGACTTTCCCTCTGCCATGGAGGCACACCAAGGACCATGGCCTCTTGGCCCGTTTGACAGCTCATGCCCTTTCCCTGAGCATCTTTGTAGAACCAAAGACAAAATTTGCTGAATCCTGCTGTCCTTGAAACTCTGATGAAAGGGCACCTGCAGAGGCTTTTCTGTGAGTTTTTCTAGCATGAGAAGGTTGTTCCCCTCCTCTGACTGCCAGCTCAGTAAAGACCACTTCTTTTTCCCTGCTTTCTGGCCACGCAGTGCAAGAAAAATTAGTCACCCTCCATTCTTTTGAAGCAGCCTCTTTTATCTACACAGCTTGTTCTTCCCTGGCATGCTGAAGCCTTCCTGCTCTTGTTTATAGTACAACCCCTCCAACAGATTGCAGGGTCTCTTTTCTGCCTTCTGTCCTTCTTGGCTGGATTCCCCTCCATAGCTCCAGTCCAGAGCAATGGTCTGCACAGCACATGGCCCCTGCTTTGCTGCCAGGCCACTGCCTCAGAGCTGCTGCAAAGTTGAGTCTATTTGTGATCTTTTGTGTGAGGCAGCCCAGGTGTGGGGGGCAGCTCACTGGCACCCAGAACGAAAATTTGAAAGAGAAAAAGCCCCACATCCTACATTGAATTTCAGACTGTGTTTCCAGAGCTTCTCTGTCACCAGCATTTAACACAATATGAGCTGTGATCCAGCTGGGGTGAGGGCACTGGCAATGTAGACTCTCCAGTATCTTATGCTTAAGATTGGAGCAGAGCACACCCCTCTGCTCTACACGACTGGTTGGGATTTTTTGTTCAGATGCTCAACAGAAATTTATCTTTGTGAAACACAGTTGAACTGGCAGAAGGGTCCAAAATTAGAAGGAAAGGCCTGTGTGCACAGAGACAATTTAACTTCATAAGCTTTATTTCTTTAGGAAATGAGGTTAAACAAACCAAAGTTGCATTCCTAGTTCTATTCTGGAGCTTAAATTATTGGCCTGGTGTTCAAGCTCAGAACAAGCAGCTATGGCCTTTGTTTATATGAAGCCAAGTACTGAGATCCTGTTTGTTGAACCTACCTACAGTTCTCTGCCCTTTCTCCTCCTGGTGCATAAGACCCAGAGATATGGAGATATCCTTTAATCAGTAGAATCAGAGGTCACTGGTGTGCTATTACACCAATGTAATATTAATGGTCCTTTGCTCTTTCACAGGAGCAGCATCTTTCCTTGAAGGATCTCAAAGCATAATCCCGACCAAAAGGAGTTGGCAGGGCACTTCTGGAGGTCTGTGGGATGCAAGGTCTGTTGCCAAGGGGTCTTCCAAGAGAGAGAGACACAGACCTGTGGCATGCTCAAGACTTTCCTAAAAGCCCTGAGCTGACAGTGGGTTCTGATACAATTGTTTGTCACCCTCTGCTGTGGCTTAGATGGGAGCAATGTAAGACTGCTGCTTGAATTAGGAATGTGGACTCAGTAGATGACTCTTTTCTACCCCAGTCTTCACTCAACCAATGATGCAGGAAGGCTGCTCTCATCTTAGAAACTCTGTGAGTGCAGTTCTTGGAAAGTGAGCCAGAATCTGGCCTTGACAAACAGCACGCTTAAGCACATGCTCAACTTGAAGTGTGTACTTAAGCTTGTTAAGCCTGCTTCTTCAACAGAGAAGATTTTCCTTTGTGTTGGGAGTCTTATCTGCTAAAGAAGGTGGAAGTCACAAGGTGATTTGTTTGTTTGTTATATTTTGTATAGCAGCCTGATCTAGAAAACACTTGCTGTCAGCTGCACTATTTTGCTACCAGCTTGTCTCAGTGATTTCCACTGGGCTCCATGGGATAGCAATTATTCCACAACAGGGAGTGCTCTTGAAGTGTCAGGGCAGTGTGCTTGCAAGGTACTGCTGCAATCTGCCCATACGTTTCTTATTATAAAAAACAAGGGTCATAGGCAATGGGAGCGCACATGCTTTGTTTAGGGAGGGCATTTCCCCTTTCTGATCGTAGTAAAAATTGTAATAGCCAGATCCTGACAAACAGCCATAAAGGTTCTGTTTAAAAGATTGTGACTACAGAAAGCAGATGCTCATCAAGTTAAATAAGGAATTTAATTAGCCAGCATTTTATCTTGTTTTCAGCAACATGATGACAAATCGCATCTTAATAAAATAACATTAGGGAGCAGCACAATTCCAGTGCTTCAGGAAATGAGAAGCAGTATAAGTTATAGGCCTGTTCCCACCAAAGAAGTCATTCCCATTCAGAAATCTGACAGGCTGTTAAGATGGATAGTGTTATAGCAAAATGGTCCTCTGGCATCTAGAAAGATTTACACCACTTTTGGCTTTAAAAGGCTTAATACAGGGTGGTGAGAGAGAAGGAGTGGCATGAATAGCTTGATGGACTGGTAATGCAATTAATACTTTTTTATTCCTGTGGTGGCACAGGTATGTAGGGTTCTTCACAACTGAGTAGAAAAAAGTTCTGCTTTTCTCAGTGGGCTATAAATAAACATAGATGTTAGACATTGTATGATAAGTATCAAATTTAGTGTTTGTCATGTCAAAATTCAACTACAAGCTCTCATTTGATGTTTTGTGTAACATACTGGTTCTTGCCTAACACTTAGAAAGGTTTACGAAGGATCCACAGAAAGTTTGCTTATGACCTGGTCTGACAATTACAAAAGTTTGTCTAAGCTCAGCTTCTGGGATCCAAGAAACTACTGTTGTTTGGAATATTTATGTTCAGTAAAAAGGATTACAAAGCATAAGAATCACAACAATAGCAAATGAGGAGAATTAGCTTAATTATACAAGAATAAAGGAATTATTTCTCCCATTCAGCATGGCTGTCCACTGAATCCTTCCTTTTGTCTGTACCAGGAATCAGACCCAAGTTTTAGGTGACAGATCATGTGATTATCACATAGCTGTCTGCTATAAAATGCACATTTTGATCCTAGATTATATATTGAGGCAATACATTTCCCTTGCTGATCATCTGTTTTAACGACAGTTATTTCAGATGGTCTATTTGACATTTTCCATCTTTCATATTCAGAAGTTGCTCCATAGAGCAGCTATTCATATTGCACCATAGAAAGGAGGAAAGTGCAAGAGTTGTCTGATTGGATCTCTTTGTCATGCGAGGGTGCACACATACAGAGACAGTACAAACACTGAGTTTATTGAATCAAACACAGACAGTGCTGAAGTGTGGGTTGGGAGTGGGTCTCCTCTTTTAGCAGGCAAGAAATTCCTTTTAAGATTATCTTGCAGGAGCTTGATTTAAGACTGAATGTGGAAAAGTGAGGTTTTCTCTTCCCTCAGTGGAAAAAAAATTGAAATGTATTGACCTGGAAAATCCAAGCTCAGAAGCAGCAGCTGGGTTTTCAGCAAGTCCCTTGATTCTTTCCCTGTTGTCCATCTGGATTCACTGTAAAACAGAGAAATCAGGCACTGCTTCTGAGGTCAAGTGAAGTTTGGAAATGGCCACCATTTCCATGTAATTTTGTGAGGATGGGGGGCACTGCTCCATGCTCTGAGAGCGCTGCTGGATGTCAAGGTCTCTAAGCAGCGGTGGGTATGACTTCTCATTTGCAGAACTGTTTGCAGAATTGGACCCTAAGCCCTCCTGGAGTGAATTGTGAAGCAATGCACAAATCAAATCAAGATGCTGACTGAGATTGCATCATGGCACAATATCATGCTGACAGAATTTGAGGCTAAAAGCAGTGACATTCATGTTCTGCAATTTCTAATGCATCATAAGGTTGTAAAATGACAACTGTCCTGGAGGACAAAGACTAACCCCCTTGTGCCCTGCAAATACTTTCCAGTCCACAGACAAATTAAAGACCAAGTCTTCAGAATCTTCTGATCATCACCTAAACTTGATCTCTTAACAGGCAGAACAGGTGGTTCCCTCTGAATTTGCAGATGGTGTCAGGTTTTATTCATGGGCATGACACCTTGCAGTATTAATGTTCCTTGTGGATACCACCACCTTTTTTAATAGATTTTCTACACTTTTATTAATTACTTAATTGGCACACAGTAGTATAAGAATTGAAGTGTATTCCTATAGGGCAGTCATACTTTAGACAGCACTGTCTATTTGAAAGCTGAATTAAAAACAACTGGAAAAAGCATTTTCAGTTGTCCCTGCTTCATCCCTGATTTCAGCAACAAAGCTGATATATTGCCAGGTACTGATCCCACTACCTGGGATTTGTCCAGGTTGAGAACTTATTAGTGCTTATTTGAGGGAAGAGGGAGAGAGAGGGAGAACACAGCTTGTATAAATCAGATTAAACTATTGACAACTCCTAAGCAATGCTCATTCCAGGAGTAAGTTCACTATGTGATAACACCACTGCTGGAAAAGAATTGCATTTTGAATGCATGTCACTCTGCAAATACCTGGTGGCTCATAAGTTCTTGAGGCTTAGCTCCTAGAAGAGGAAACAGGATTGCTTAAGAAGTTAAATACTCTAGATGGAGATTGTGTGAATTATTTAATACGTGGGAAACTTAACAGACGTTGGACCCTGCCCTAGTTGATGATTCAGAGGCATCTTGGATTAGAGTAGAAATTATTGCACGTAATACAGACTTCATGAAAAAATCCAGGTCTTGGCTGAAGCCTAGTGAGCAAAGAACTCCACTGTGTGCCATGATTAACCTTGGCTTGCACATTTCAGTGGGAAGGCATGGTTAAATGCAGACCTAAAAGCACAAACTTCTGTATCTTCTCTCTGTGTGGCTGCTGGATATCACAACCATGAAATATAATAGTGTGTGTTAAGAGTCCTCCTCTCTGCCTGGTCCACAAGTAATGTATGTCTGTCTTTGATCTCAGCTATGGAGCTCAGCCTAGGCTGCAGACACTGGTGCTTTTCTCTTGGGAGCCCTCAAAGCACTCAGCAGCAAAGCAGCTTTGCCACTGGTGTCGAGTCTGGGATTGGCTTCCCAACTGTCAACCTGGCATCTTGTATCAACACTAAAAAGCCCTGTGTTGGTTTTTTTTTTTTTTTTTAATTGCCACAAAGCAGAATGCATATGGATAGCAATGGATAGCAGGGTAGTAGGAAGCAGAATGAATATGGGGAACAGTGGATAGTAGGGTAGTAGGAAGGAAAGGGGGCAGCTGCAGTTGCAAGTAGAGAGCTCTTCAGTGGCTCTACCAGTATCCCAACCCCTTTCCCCATCCCTCTTTCACACACATACTGAGGCAGTTGAGCAGTGGCAGATGGGGAAAGAAAATAGATAAATAAAAGTGTCAGCAGGATGGATTGATTTGCACTTGGTCTCCTCTCATCTCTCTGCATATGTCTGCTGGTATGTAAAGATCACACAAGCAAGGGACTTAGCACTGACCTGGAAAATTTATATCACTGAACATAAAAATGAATCAAGAAGAAAAACGGAGGAAGGAGGTGGTCAGGGAAGAGAACAAAAGGAGATTAATTTTTTTCCCCCTTGTACATCAGGATTTCATTGGGACAGTGATTTTATGGGATCACGTGGTGCCAGTGCTACTGCAGGTGCAGCTCTTTTTCAGAGAAAAGAGACCATGTGGGCAGTATCCTCTGCAGATATCCCTTGAGGTTTTGATCTTTTTCGGCCTAAATGAGAGTTCCCCAAATGGCATCAGAGCGAGTCAGGGGTAGGCTCAGCAGCAGAGTCCCAACACATGATGGCTTTAGATAGCAAAGACTCCATCTCTGTCTGTATGTTCTCCTGGTACCCAGGAGGCTCTACCAGTACCTCCACACACCCATACAGCTTCAGGGACAGCAGGAGAATATATCTCAGTGTACTCTGGGCCAGTTCTCCTGTGATTTACCAGTTTTTCATTAAGTCTTGATGCTTAGCATGAAAGTCATACCCAGGATCACAGGCAGCTTCAACAGTGGAATGAGCTTCAAATTTGGCCTGTGTTTTATGCACGAAAACCTTCATTTTTAGAAAATGCTCGAAATATTTTTCCTAAGGCACCATTCTCCAGGGCATCCTTGCCTCCTTTTCATTGCTAGCTTCTATACAAATGCAGGATCTTTGGTGCTTAGTCACTCTACTGTTCCTGCTGTTTATTGCCTCCAATGGGCATAATTCTCTGCTTAGGAGACCTTTGCGAGTTGCTGCGGAGGAGCCGTGGGCTGTTGTCATCGTGTTTCCAGAGGGCAATAAACAGCAGCAGTCAAACTTGCATGGAAGAAAGATTGTGTGATTATTCAGTCATAAAAAGAGGAAAGAAAAATAGAGATATATTGCATGTGTTCTTACTTGCACATCACACAAGGATGTGCAAATTGCTCTCGAAGAGAGCCATGCTATGAGGTAAAATAGTTCCCCATGCAGCGCTTCGCTGCTGACTCAAAGGGGGAATTATCTTGCCTGTGCCTCAGTTTCCCAATATAAATCAAAGGGGTTGTAGCTTTTCCCATGTAGTTTAAGTGCTTTCAGGGCCAGGAATTAATTTCTGTCCTTAAAGAGCAGGGCAGGTCAGGAAGACAGAGTTGTGAGTTTGGCAGTGATGCAGGGAGAGAAGTGTTTCCTGGGGTTGACAGCTTGTTTTCCTCTTGTTCTTGAATGAGAGCACATTGTCTGGGAGGAAGATCCAGAGAGACCACACTAGTCTTAAGATGGAAAGGACTGGAATTAGAGTCAGCTCATCACCACAGTCATCTGCACTATGACCTGAGGGTTAAAAAACATCCCCAGAGAGACCCCAGGAAGGGAAAAAGGAAGGAAAAGGAAGGAAAAGCACATTTAGCAGCATAGAATTGTTGCCTACTTGCAGACACTGGCTCAGAAACCATTACTTTTGAGGGTTTCCTTTTAGGGTCTGTGAGACTGAATATTTCTGTCTACTGGGACCAAGTCATCAGGAGCTGCATGACCCCAAAGACCAGAGGAGATTTCCAGCTCATCAGCACTGAGGGTTCATCCCACAAGGAAACCCAGGCACTCAGCACCTTTATGGAGATGTTCAGCTTATGGCAGCATCCATCCCTAAAATTCTCCCCCACAATAAAATGTAATTACAAAACTCTTTAACTACATAAGCTTCTAAATCAATTAATTATCTTGGCAAGAAAATGTGTATGGTTTTGAAATCTCACTTTAATTAACATAAAGTGCATTAGAAAGCAGTAGATCTGGGCCATCACTTGGATGTAACAGTCTCTCACTTCATGTGCTCCTGAGGTCCTGGGAGAGTGTCAGTGTGATGTTTAAGCTCCCTTTCAAATACTGTGTCTGGGCCACATGTAAGGTCAAGGCCTCCTTTTCAGAACAAAGTTTCCATTCTGAGGTACTATTGGGGGATGCTCCGTAGAAATGCAATGGTCAAAAATCAATTCCTGTTTCCACGGATGTAAATCCACTAATTTTCCCACTCACCGCTCTTCCATTTCCCTCTGCTTTCATCGTCTGCACTATGCCACCTCCAACAGCCCTGCCTTTAAATCCACACTCCTCTCTTCTGTTGGAGCCTTCAGTCCATTCATTGACAGACACTACACTTATCCCTTGTGTAAAAGTGTGGGGAGAGGTCACCAAGGAGAGTGACACCTGCCAGTGGAACCTTTGTGCTCTTATTAGTGACAGTTGTGATCTTTCCTGTGTTTCTGATGTGTGTTGGAGCATAGTCAGGGCAAGAGAGGAGACAACACAGTATCTTAACAGGCTGTGGGTCAGCCTGGTGTTTTGTGCCTGGCATTTCCAGCAGATGTGGAAGCCTACTGCCTTCTTCTGTGAAAGTGATGTGGAGCTGGTGCATACAGTGGGTAATTCTTCAGCACAGGGAGACATGAGGATGTCCTCCTGCAATGTACTTCAGTGTGCTTTTCTCTCATCTCCAGTGTCCCTGCTCTTCTCAAGACCCATTTTATGCAACAAAGATTGCTTAGGAGTCACCTAAAAAGGTCTTCTCATGTTTGGGTCTTGGCCTCTGCCAACATGGAAACTCACCTACTGCTGATGAAGCTAAGCAGATTATCTGGCTCGTAAGCAACTTCACTACCTGCACTGTACTTATGCAGCATGTGCATATCTGCCTGCTGATCCAGAAACAAGCTGCTGTAGATGGGGAATTTATCTGGGCAGCCTAAGATGTTAAATCCTGAGATACATATTGGTAGGAATTTGGGGAAACAGTCTCAAATATCCAAATATTCATTATACTGAAGGAGAATTGTAGCTCAAGAAGGAACTTAGCTCAGCACAAGATTTACAGGATTCATAGGATTAATCTCCTGGACATCCTGGTGTGGTGTCTCCATGCACTACCCCTTTATGCCAGGTACAGATCCTCCTGAGGACAGACTATCAATCTGCCCATGCAAAACTGTTGCTTTTTTCTTGGGGACAGCAGTGTTGTGCCAGATGAGGTCCTAGGGGGAATATCCTCAGTGTTACTATGGCTGCTGATGAATCCTGGTAACTAAGCAAATGCTGGATGACATGCTAGATCCTTTCTGTTCACCTGGATTCGGAGAGCATGGGGTATCTCTCAGGATCAGCCCCTAAAGGGCTTGTTTAACAACACTGGTTTTTCTTTCCGTCAGACAAGTGTAAGCTAGTTGTAGGACTGTTGTGTGTCACTAAAATAACATAAGTCTGAGAATTTAATTAGACACTTGAAACAAATTTGACTTGACTTGGGAGAGTAGCGAAAATATCCAAGGGACTTTTGATTATATACTTTCATTTTTTAATGTCTAATTTTCAGGTCCTTTTAGGCTTGGGATTTCATGACAATTACTACATTCCTGGATAGTTAAATCCACTCAGCATTTGGCTGAATGCCTTCTGAAGATATCCTGAAACACACCGTCTATTGCAGCTGCTCTGTTCCAGTCAGAGTTCTGACTAGTCATCCAAGGGGACAAGGAATTCCTTTTGTAGGAGGTAGTGTAGGACTTGTTACCAGGAAAGCTCCATGTTTGAAGTTGTCTAGTCCTGAAGAGAAGTGCTGTGGCACTGCAAGTTTGAATTTTAAATCCAGAGCCTAAAGAAAGAAAAAGTGGGGGCTGTCCTCATCAGAGTAGTATTTTCTCACCCACATTCTCCTGCACATTGACTGGCCTCAAGCCTGCTGGTAGAGAAAACTCTAAAACAAAGACATGGATTTCTTCCCGAACCCAGGGAAAAAGATCTGCAGTTGTACTTTGCTTTGCTTGAGGTCCTCTTGCTGGACATGCCTGATTTTTCAAAAAGAACCAATCCTTTTCTCTCCCCTTTGTAGAGAGCAAGCTGCCATGGAAATAGAAAAATTTGCTCTGTATCAACTCAGAGATGGACCATGAATTTTGCAGGAATAGAGCCAAGTGGAAGTTCAGTCCCTGCCTGGGGAGAAAGCAATAGCACAGGAACTCCCTGTGTGCAGAATGCAATGACTTTTGCTCCAGTTCAAGACAGCAGATACACCAAGGCATAAAATTTCAGAAATTATTTGTGTTCTCCTCTGAGAAGATTATTCCAATCAATATATCAATCAATATATAGATTATTTCTGAATGTTTAGAAGATGCATAACCCCCACCTGCTCAGCCCAGCTTTCCAGCAGCGACATCCTTTGCATCAGCACACTTGCAACTGCCCAGAAAGAAAGAAAGATCAAAAAAAAAAAAAAAAAAAAAAAAAAAAAAGTGACAGAGCTCCCTGGCTGCATCTGCCCACAAGCTTCCTCAACTGAGTTATGGTAATTACATCACTTGAGATTTATTTAATATCTCTGTCCGGGAAAAAGAACTAGGAAGTCTGGCTGTGACAAGCAATCAGAGGGTACTCAGCTGATGAGCAGCTCCCCATCATTGAGAGAGCAGCAGGAACCTTCAATGTATTGGATTTAAGTAATGGTTTGCCAGAGGGATGGGGCCCATGCCACAGCAATCAAAGCTACTCTGCACCATTAAAGAGCTGTAAGTGGAGCAGGAGGCGCAGTGCAGCTATTGACCGAGTAGGTGGGCATGAAAATGGGTTTAGGTAACTGTTTCCTGAGAGATGGAAAACACAAAGGAATGTTTCTCTGGCAGCCTTCTGGCTCCCTGATCTTCTCTGTCCACATCAGCATTTACATTGTCTGTCTCTCACATGCTTGTGCACAATGACCAGTGTGCTGAGTTCAAGCTGTTCAGCTGCAGTCCACATAATGTTTTCCTGCTTGCATTTGCCCTCTCACTATGTCTGCCATTAAAAAAAAAATCCCTGAACTAACAACATAAAAAAATAAAAATGAAAATTTGCTTATATGATTTTATATCAAGCTGCCACACAGGCAGACCAAATACCGATGCAGCTCTAGCCACTCTTTTTCTTGCTGCCTCCACCCCCTCTGCGCTGAGCCATGGCTTGTACAGAGAGGTGACGAGGAGGCACATGAATAGCAATACTTTTTTTGTCCTTGTTGAGGGAGTAGCTAAGGGCAAATGGGCCCACACTGTGCTTTAGATAACCAGTGTTAGAGTGTCTGCTGAGACCAACTTGCAGCCTGACACCTGAATCCTTCTATAACAAACAGGCCTGCCAAGGTGCCTGGACATCTCCCCAGTCTAATTTCCTAGTCAGTAGCTTGGATGTAAGCAACCAAGAGGAACCAGTTATCCACTCCTAGCTGATTGAGCCATGTGTTTTTTCTTCCTCTTTGGGTACCTGAGGAGGGCAGAGGTAGTGTCTGCCAGAGGTGATGCCTCCCATAGTTACCCTCCCAATGTTAACCTCTTGCCTGTTAGTGGGCTCAAGAGACAATGGATCAAAACTCCCAGAAACAGGTTATTCTCCAAAAGAAAATGCTGCTCATCATTTGCTGCACATTGCTTCCTGTGAAGCAAAATTAGGAAGGCTGAAATGGCCTCCTAACAACTCCTGACTTGCACTGGGATCACACCAAAGTGTCTTGGGCCAGCTCTTTCCAGTGCAAGCATTTTAAGTGAGACACCTTGATCTGTACCAAAGGGCCTGAATGCAGCATCCAAGTGTGAAAACATTGGCAGCTGTCCCATTTACCAAAACAGAAATAATACCCACTCACCTCTGGGAAGCATATGGAGCACTTCCGATTTATTATTTGTTTTATTTATTTTGTCACATTTATCAGCCATTCAACTCTCTGGGCACACAGCCCATACATTAAAAACCAGAGTATAACACAAAGATCTCATCTAGCCTGAGAATATCCTTTCTGTAAAACCAGGCATGGGCAGGAGGGAAGGATGAAAGATGCTTTACACAAGCAAAGGATGACAACAATATATTTTTCTCCAATTCTCTTATTGATGGAACCATTCTGAAAATGTTGGTGACATCAAGACAAGAAGATGGGAGCAATAAAAAGGATTGGGGATTTTGGTGGAAAGCCATCCTGGAGCATGGACCCAGAGACTCAGCCTCTAGCCAGCCTGTCTCACACACAGGAAGTCTCTAAAATGCTCTTTCCATTACTATTTCTCTAATGACCCCATTAGACACATATGAAATTCTGAGGAGCTTTAATATGTTGTAGACAGCCACACTGGCAAATCTGCCCAGCTTTTCTGAGGAACGGCAGGCTGCATTGATGAATGTTTTAAAGCATCCCAATGTGTAATTTATTTCCTGGAAATTAATTGCATGTGCTGGTTTCATTTTCCTGTAGCAAATAATCAGTCTGCTCCTTTTTAATTAGGTAACAACATAGATTCCTCTACTAATCATGATGTGGTGTTTTATGCATATCATGTATTTTCCTATGGGAAACAATTTCAAATCATTGTCTAGGGTCCAGCACAACTTTTAAGAGACATGAGATTATTTATCATTTGTATTGCCTGGGTCACTGCCAATGAAGACCTTGTGCACAAGACCAGCTAGAGAACCCAGACTGGGCATTGGTGCAGGCAATGGCCTCCTCAAGGAGAAATTTAAGAAAGAAACCAAACTAAATAAAATTTCAATGGCACTGACATGATGTCAGACCCAGGCACCATGAGGTGTGTCCCGTCTTGCGGGTATTCACTGGTCCCTGAGCTGAGACATTCCACTGACATTAGCCACATTGCATGGACTGTATCAATAATACTTTTGGTCTGCATCAAACTCAGCACCTTTGTCAGCTGTTCCAGCTGCAATGGCAAATACCAAGGTCCAGTGGAGACACAAGTTTCCCCTAGCATTCAGAGGCTGCATGGGCCTGCATGGACGCACATAACAGGATGGGGTGGGGAAAGCCACTTCTGCTGATGATTGCAGAGAAAAGCTAGCGGCCAACAGCAGCTGCTACTTAAAATTTTCAAACAGGCTGAGAGAGTAAAAACTATTGGCCTTGGCATTCATTCATTACTTGCAGCAAAACTCTAATTAAGCAATAGTGTTCAGTTATATTTACCCTCCATTGGGCTACAAGGAACCCATATTTCTACTGAAATACATGCTACTGAAACAAAACAAATCTATCAGCAAAAAAACGCTGCTGGAGTAAAATGTAATAATGATATCATAGCTGTTAGACAGTGAAAACCTCTGCAACAAATTAATCTGCTAGGGAAAAGTTTGTTGGTGGGGTTTCAGCCTCCTGCTGGGAACCTGTAAAACCCGCACCACTGCCCGAGACATCGCCGCACCCGCGGCCTCTGCCTCCTGCCCCTGGAAGTTCCGTGTGTCACAGCGGCCGGTGGGAGGTGGAAACACGCCTGGAACACGCCGGGGCGCGGAGGCTTCGCCGCCTTCCGGGTGCCCCTCGGCGGCGGGGCCGCGTCCCGCAGGGCCGGGCTCGGCGGGGCCGGTGCGGGGCCGGTGTGGGGCTCGGTGGAGCCGGTGCGGAGCTCGGCGGGCCAGTCCAGGGCTGCCGCGGGGCTCGGCGGAGCCGGTGCGGGGCCGGTGCGGAGCTCGGCGGGGCCGGTGCGGGGCTCGGCGGAGCTGGCGCGGAGCTGAGCGGGGCCGGCGCGGAGCTCGGCGGGGCGGGCCGGGGGCGCAGCGCCGGCGGAGCCTCCGCGCCCCGCCCCGCGCCGCCCCGCCCGGCGGAGCTGTCCGCGCCCCGTGGTGCTGAAGCCGCAGCGCCCGCCCAGCCCCTTCCCCGCCCCTCCTCCCTTCCTCCCCGGCGTGGGCTCTCGCAGGCAGCCGGCAGCTCGGGGCATCAAAGGTTGGGAAGGGCTCCATTCCTCGCTTTGATTCTCCCCCTCTCACCCCGCCTTTTTGCTTCTTCTTTCTATCTTCTTTTTTTTTATTTTTATTTTTTTTCCTCAAGCTGGGGGAGGAAGAAGAGCGCGGCCACGTCCCACCCCTCCCTTCCTGCAAATCCCCGCTCGCACTGCAAACAATCTGCCTTCCCCATTGCATCCAAGGGAGATAGCAACAGCAACATCATCACGGCAAGCCGGATGGGAGAGCGGAGAGGAGGCTGCTGCTGAGGGAGGAAGGCACACACGCACACACCAGCTCGATGTTGCCAAAGCGGTAGGAACCGCACGAAAAATAAGCCATGCTGCCCCATGTGTCTGGCGCATTGTGCTCCATCCGAGCCTTTTAGGAGGAAGAAGAGAATTATCTGCTCCGATTTTTTTCCCCTGCCAGCGAGAGTGCGACAGACTTGCGATGGTTGAATGTCAATGCCTGTGAGAGAGAGCAACAGTGAGAGCAGGAGGAGGACAGAAGAGGAGGAAAATGAAGGTGGGGACGGTGGAGGAGAGAAAGAAGGAGCCTCGTCCAATGCATCAAAAGGAGGTCCCTGCAATTGCTGATAGAGCCCTGACCGCCTCGCCATCCACAATGGTCTGTACAAGCTGCCAATGCGTTTGATGACGTTCCTGTTTTGTGAAAGGAGGAAAGGAAACGTGACCATGTAAGATCCACGTTTCCCCGGTCAATTACATGCGAAGAATAGATCCGATTTCGACGTGGGTTTTTGGTCCAGGATGGTAACAGCTTAGGGAATAATACAGCCGCCTTCCCTCATCAATTTCGCCCTGATTTTTCTTCTTTTTTTTTTTCTTTTTTTTGGTGCGTGTGGTCCAGACAGCTGCTGGAATAGAGAAGGTCAGAATATATAAATATATATAAAATATATATGATATATATATTATATATATATAAAAATATATTTGTCTCAGTACATCTGGGATTAAGCTCATTGAATGCTAATTATTTCTTTCTGGACTTTTAATATTCACAATTAAATCTTTTAAAGGCAACGGTAAAATCTGAAGCCACCTGGGAGCACAGTGTTGAAAACGTAGGGTGTTTTCCCACAAACAATGTGAAGGTCTTTTTTGTCAAAGAGGCAATTTTGATAATAACAACAGCTACCAATTTTGCATTTTGATAGCCAGACCAGCTGCTATTTTGTCTGGATGCACACCGGGATTCGTGTGATAGGGTTTTATTTTTTAATTGAAAAAAATATTATTATAAAATAGAAGAAAAAGGAAAATTACTTGAGATGCCAAATACTGTCGAGAGAACCATATTCTCTCTCCTCCCCACACCCACCGGAGACGTGGACCCTTCTTTTTTACAGGCTTAGGAGTTGCGAGAGCTGATCGGGGGCTTTCTCCCGAGACCGCCGCCTGCGCCCCTGGACCCTCGGGCGTGGGAGATTTATTTCCTCCTCCCGCTGATTTCTAAGCAAACTTGTGGAGGGGGGAAAGGATCCCTCGGCAGCACAGAGTCGGTTTTTTTCCTGGCGTGGATTTTTTTTTCCAATTGCCGTCCCCGCCGGGTTGCAGCGGGCTGCCGGGGACTTCGCCCCCTCGCCCTCCGGCTCCGCTTTTGAGCGTTCCCCGGCGGCCAGCGCAGCCCCCCCGGCACTGCGGCCGCCGCGGAGCCCCCCGGCCGCGGGGCGCCCGGCTCCTGCCCTTTTCTTTCCCCCGTGCCCGCCTGCCAAGGAAAGGCACATGTTAATACCACCCGGCGCGGGCATTTTCTGCTACTGCTGCTGCGGGCTCCTCCGTCCGAGACAGATGTTGCGAAACCAAGGCCTCCTCAAGTGCCGCTGCCGCATGCTCTTCAATGACCTGAAGGTCTTCCTGCTGCGGAGACCCCCCGCGCCGCCGCCGCCCTCCCCGCCGCCGCCGCTCCCCATGCCCGGCGGCGCAGAGGCGGCGGCGGGGGCCGCACCGCCCGGGGGGCGCGGGCCCGGCTGGCGGGCGGCGGGCGGCGGCGGCGGCGCGGGCAGCCCGGCCGCCGAGGAGTGGGGCAGCCCCGCCGGGGAGCCGCCCGCCTCGCTGCCCAGCAGCACCTCCTCGGATGACTTCGGCAAGGGCAAGGCCGAGGACCGCTACTCGCTGGGCAGCAGTGTCGACAGCGGCATCCGCACCCCGCTCTGCAGGATCTGCTTCCAGGGGCCCGAGCAGGTGAGCGGCCGCGGGCGGTGGGCGCCGGGGTGAGGCCCGCGACGGGCCCGGTGGCAGCGATGCTCCGGCCTGAGGGACACGGGGCCTGCTGCTTGAGGGGCTGCCCCTGTTGGCCGGAACAGCACCCCAAACCCAGAGGGGCTCTGCCTTCTGCCCGGGCCTCGGGCTCCAGATTTCGCACCTCGGTGGAGTTTCCCAGGGAGGTGTGGGGTGGAGGCGTGCTCCGTCATTTTCTGCTTCCCGGCAGCCTTGCCCCGGGCACTCATGCCCAGCCTGAGAGCCGTGCAGCCGTGGCATGGAGGAGGGACGTGCTGGCACCTTCATGGAGTGGAGCGCATCTCAGCAAGGGAGGCTGTTCCGTGCTTTGTGGGTACCCAGTCGCGATGATTCCAAAAGTGATGCAAAGGAGGAGTTTAATGTGCTCTTTGCTTTTAAAAATACAGCTTCAGTCTGTACAAAACACGTGGCACAAGACAACCCCACTTTGGTGTTTCCCAGGGGATGGCTAATAGGAACTGTGCAGGTGCTCCACTGCTCCCGTGCTCCCAGTTGCACAATCTGCAGGAGAAACACGGCTGGCTACGATTGTACCTGCTGAAACTGCAGCCTTGAGATGCTCTGTGGTACAGACTGAGGTTAGGCCAGTGAAGTTTCCCTCCACCACACAGGAGAATGAAACAAATGCAACCATGCTAGAATATAAGATGCCGCCCTGGAGCATTATGCTCCATAGTTAATGACAATTAAAAGCATCTAATGTATTTTCAGGCTGGCAGCTTCCTTACAGTGATGTACCCAGCAACATTTGTACCTAACATGACACAGCTTGCAGGTGCAAGGAAGGCTGCAGACCTCTGCTTGTGGGATCAAGCCCATATGTGCAGATAACCATTATTACTCAGGATAATTCCATTACTTGTCGTAATAGGGGAACCCTGTATGAAAAAGGGTTGCAAAGTTCAACCTGACTGTTTCCATTTTGGGCACAGATTCTGGCACATAAGCTGATACGTTGAAATCTTATGCACAATGGGTTTTACCCCAGATGTTCTTTCCCTTTCATGGACCTGTGTGCTCTGCTGAGGAGAAAGCCAGTTCTCATTTGAAAGTGGCCATGCTCTGGCACACATCCTGCCTTTCCCAAAGTTGCCTACATCTGTAATTCAGTGACTGTGCCTTCCCTTATGTCGGTTTGAGGTTGGTGGTGATGGGTGCTGGAAAGTGGGGAATGGGCTTCCATTCTTGCTTGGGAGAAGCGGGGTCTGCCGCCAGCCGATCCCAATATCCACAGTCCTGCGGGGTGTGTCATACCAAGGGTTCCACAGGTCACAGCTCCGTGCTCAATGGACTGTAGCCTTCTCTAATGGTTTATGCAGTTGGTAGATAGCTGTGAAACACAGTGTTCAGTCATAGGGTTTCAGATGGAAGTGGAAGAAATAATCCTTTTTTGGAGATACTGTACATCTTCTTCTCTTACTTGTCTTGTTCCCATCTCTTCTAAAAGTTGAAAGCTATGCAATTTGCTTCCTGGGAATTTGCATTATTCCACATTTCTAGTACTCTTCCCTGGCTTGCCATTCTGCCTATGTACACATGACATAGGCACCTGCGAGATTGGCTTACGTGTCAGAGCAAATAGAGGCTAAGCAGAATTAAAAGGTAGCTTGCTTCCTTGGAGAACATTAATGCTTGAAAATAATTGATCCTAATTTTCACTCTGAAAACCAGTGTAGGTTGCGTTGTAAAAGTGAGACTGTTTGCTGACCATCTGCCAGCCTACCTGAGTGAGGAGCTGAGCAGATATGACTGGCATCTCATAGGGTTTTCAGCAGGATTTCTCTTTTTTGATTCACAGTTTCTGACCAATACAATAAGATATTTGCAGCTGTATTCTGCTACTCATCCTTGAGCAGCACCTTATTCCACAAATAATTTTTTGTTCACCAGCATTGCTTGAGAAGTATTTGAAACCTTTTGCCCCTGCAGCAGCTGGAAAGCACAAGTCATTATGGAGGCCCAAACTGTGGGGTTTTAAAGCACAGCCAGATCCTGACACAGCTTCCTGGAAGTACAGCTCAGAATAACTGAGCACTGAATTGGTGCAGCTGATGTCAAGACCTGCAGTTTGGTTTATTTGGTGTTTATGTCAATAAAACTCCAACAGGGCTAAATCCCACATTCCTTGTTCCTTTTTGTTATGGTGTTTATTACTGGTTTAGCCTTTATTTCCCATTTTTTTTACAGCTCAACAGTTGACCAAAGACTCTTCATATTTTGGACCCTCACAACTGTAAAAGTCATAGATGCACATAATTCTATACCACCCCTGCCAAGATCATGATGAAAATTTATCTGCTTGGAAACAAAATATAATTGCTATTTCTTTACTCTGCAAATTAATAACAATGACAGATCTAAATAGTATTTTATTTACCTGTCAAAACCATCTGAATTTGCTGCAGCTGTGGGCAAATTTACAGGGCTGCATCACAGTAACAAGAACAAAAGCCTTCATTATAAATTGACTGTTAGGCGCTCTAAGCTTATTTACTCAGATAAAATGACAGTGAGTCTCCAAAAGATGTTTTAATCCTGTTTTGATGTAAAAAAATCCCAACTAAAACAACAGCCAAAAAGGTTTTTTAGTAATCTGGCTTCGCAAGTAGGTTTTACTTAGTATCTAATGCAAAATAAAATTGGTAGGGATTTTTGCTTTAAATTTATGATTGCCCAACATGCATGATACTTCAGGCTACTGATTTGCTTCTATCTTAAGCTCCTCATGTTGGTTTGTGGCTCTTATAGGTAAGCTGATTCTTTCATTTAAAATAAAAATGTGCTGAGGACCGTAGGAAGGAGGAAAACTCATTATTGTGAAACTGTTCTGATCCTTGTGTGTTAGCCCAGAGAAACCAGGGATGTGGGCAAGAAAAGAGTGGATCTGATGACCGGGGCATCACAGCATCTGGGCTCATGTTCTGAGGGCATGAAGAGCAAACTCTGCTCAGGTCTGACAGTTGAAAAAGGCAGCTGCTTTCATTGAAAATGAGAGCTAAACATTGTTGAAGATGAGGGACTGAACTCAGCTCTTGGCAATGGCATTTCCTTTCAAGGACTTGCTTGGCATTTTCAAAGGTTTCAATGACTGAACGCCCTGCACCATTGTGTCAGCAAATTCTGAGACCCTGGATTGAGCAGCAAAGCTCTGGGGAGAAAGTGAGGAAGAAAAATGCTGGGGTATTTTCTTCTGTTTTGGTTAATGCTTAGTGTTTGTAGAATTTTGTCTGCTTTCCTGGATCTCTGACAATGTTCTGCAAGAGAAAGAAACTAAGATGAGCTCTTCTCTGACAAATGTTTTACATATTTGGTATGGTTCCAAGATGAAAGCATGTCATGGGGATTACCATGGTAAAAGTCATGGATCATTGGGTGAAAAGTCCCTTTGCATCAGTGACTGTTAGCCCACGTCACAAGGAGTTAGCAATGCTGTGGAGTTTAGGGTCTCAGAAGTGATGCTTTCAGCTGTGCTGAAAATAAATAGAAAACCATTCTTAAATGACACAGATAATTTGGAAAGCCATGTGTTTTAAGGTTTGCCTGTTATATTGTCACTTAGAGTGTGTGCATATCTTTTCTTACCTATCATTTTCAGTCTGCGTTTCTTTTTCTCTTTTTGGGGAAAGATGCTGGAAAGATGGAGAGTTGAAAAGTCAGTAGTGGTAGATTTAGTTGGCTATGAAGAATCAGAGAGAACAGATTGTAGACTCTTACCTGCAGGCTAGTAGCTTGGACTTAGCTCAGTATTCAATAGAAATGCTTGGATGAAGACTATTCTTCCCACCAAATTTCCTGTTAGAGTTTTGGGACACCAGCTCCTTAATGTGAGAACATGAAGACCTTCAAGAAAATTGGAAGGGAAGATAACTTAAAATGGATATTAAGACATGCATTTCTATGTGAGATGTAACTGGGCTGTGGAGCTCCCTGCTGCAGGACAAAAAAGAGCTAAAGTTTAATGAAGTATTATAAAGCCATGTGATTATTATGAATATCTAGAGTCATCACAATTAATGATAACACTTCTGAAAGTAAAATTCATCCTTCACATCTGAAGCCAATCTAGAGGTCAGGGTAAGACTGACTAGGAGCAGGGCCCTGGAGCTGGTGCCTTGCCTCACAGCTTACCAGCCTCCTGTGCCTGACCAGTGAGATCCACCCCTGCAGGTGCATTTCTGGATTTCCTGCTCATGTAAGGTAATGTCTTCAGTGTGTAGGCACCTGCCATGTTCAGGACGTCTCTAGAATTAAAGTGACCTCAAATTTTTCATCCTGGACTAACACGCATTCTTGGGGCTTTGTGTAGGTTCAGGGAATGGTCAGTACCATTGAACACAGGTCATTAGCCTGTGTTACTTGAAATAGCTGGTGGGAATCTCAACCTCTTCCTGGTACAGACGTGAGCAAAAAGCATCATCAGCTCCTTGCATGGAAGGGTCTGCAGAGAAGGCATGAGCTGAGGTCAGGAGATACTGCTGGTGCACAGACTGGTCTCTCAGCAGCACAGAGGATTGGAGGAGGTGTCTGGGATACCTGATTTCTGATTTGCACTGTTGCAAGATTGAGGAAAATTAAGTACTAGAGTGAGACAAAGAGGAAAAGAGACAGTCTGTGTCAGAATTCAGGGCACAAGTATGATAATGAATGAGTGGAAGAAGAAACAACTGTGCAACCAGTACCACAAGTGTGTCCAAAGCCCAGAAAACTTGCAAATATAGATGGTGCAGCTTCACGGAGTCTGTCCAAACTGGCTAGACCATCAGGACACTGTTTTCAAACATGTTGAATCACATGACAGTGGAGGGTTCCATCCATGTCCTTTCATAGGTGTGTTCCCACAGGATTCATTTCTTTGCTGTTAGGAGGAAAAATCATTCATTAGAAAACAGCTAGTCCTGCTAAAACTGAAGAATAAGAGATGCTGGAATGTAGCCATTTAGATTTCAATCTGTATATTGTAATTTATGGGAGAAAGAAAGAGAGGATGCTTCCTGTGACATTCAGTCTATCTCTCTGCCTTCCCATCTTTGAATCTTAACACCTCTATAGCTACCTCTCCTCTTCCACCTGTCCCAGGATGAAATCCGTACTGTGCAGGCAGAACGTTTTTGGCTTTGGCAAAAGCTTTGCTTGAGCCATCAACTGAATGGAGCCCAGGATGTCATCTATTTTAGATTTAGTTGCTGTTGCCACAGAGTTGATTGGCAAAGCTCCCATTAACTTCAGCAGCAAAAGTGTAGGCATCCAGTAGCAGGGACCTGACCCCTGTATTTCAATAATGTTGTGCACACAGCGGGGTTTCTATAAATAATAGTGAAAGCCACTAATCCCATTGACTTTTAATTGCTCTGGAAGACAAGGTTTTCACCTTTTGTGCCTGCTGAAACTCTGATGCCTGACCCATTTATTTCAGTGCTACCAGCTAGCCTGAGCAGCAGTTTTTATTTTCTTTTACTTTTCCCTGTATAAAACGCTTCATGAAGGAACTTGTCTGTGTGTCACTGTTTCTTAAATATACATTTCAGGCCGTGATTAACAGTGGCTGATGTCAGTTAGTGACAGAACAAGCAATGCAAAAGCATGTAGCTCCATTGTTTGTATCTGTAGAGTCACTGTTATTTCCACAAAGGCAACACTTGCCTCTGGAAGGGCTCTGTTCGTACAAAACTGAACTGTATTTAGGTTGTCTTTTCAGCAAAATTCATTCCCAGCAAGGGCCTCCTCTGTAACAGCCTTTTGCTCAAATCGGTGTTTTTCCATTCAAGGCTGGCCAACATTCCAGAAGTCAGGAATGGTTGTGCCAAAAATCTGTGATACTGTGTGTCCCATGTGCCTGCTGCATGTCTCCATTCCTCCTCGGCCTGTAGTAAGATGATAAAATGTACTGTAATTGTTAGTGGTCCATGTCTGTGACCATCCCATCCCTTTATTATCTGGTTGCCACAGGAATAAAGCTGTGTGATGGTGTTAGCTGTTACAGGTTATGCTCATCAACCCTCCTCTAAACCCACTGACTAATGACAGCCACATCTGGCTGAGAATAGAGATCTGAAAGGCACTAAATTCCTGTATGCTTCGTGAAAACTAGCTGGGTGAAGAGGAGGAAAGCTAGAAATGTCCTGCTGAGGGAGAGATTATAGCATTATCTGTGCTAGACACACTGTAGAGTCCATGGAGGACAGAGCTTCAGATGGAACAGCAGCTGTAATAGGAACGTGTATCCCATTAGACAAAAAAAGAATAACCCCATCATGATATGGTTTCCATGGGAAACTAGACTTACAGAATAGCTTGTTAACTTTTTATCTTTCTCCTTTTCCTTTGCTAACCAGAATTGCTTACCTAAAATGAATTGCTTGATGCTGAAGACTTTCTTATCTTCCCCCATCTTTTCACAATCTACCTTTTATCCTTTTCTGATTTATCACTGGTTACAGTAGAAGAGATTACACTGTTGGCAGTGGAGAGTGATGAGTGATGACTTTCTTTTGGTGAAGAAAGTAACAGCAGGACCTGGAAACCTATGTAGATAATAAATGGACTGTCCCCATGCCCCTCTGTGAAAAGTGATGAGATAAGGCACAGTCATGGTGGGCAGACTGGTTCCAGTGACAAGGCCCCTATACTGAAATTCTCACACATCTTCTGTCATGTCATTTCTTGTTCTTTACACTCTTGTGTGGTTTTCTCTCACCTCCTCTTCCTTCTTTTCTTCTTGGCCAAAGCAAATTGACACATCAGATCTTGGTTTCACCCATCCTGTTTGTCTTTATCTGCACAGGTTCTCCTATAGCCTATGTACCATCAAATCCAAGCATCCTCTCTGTGCATCTTGGAATATGGGTGACATCGCTCCCAACAGTCACACAAGTTTAACTTGCTTCCCTGGGTGGGTAGTGAGGGCTGATACAGATTGAGAGAATGATACAAAGAAAAAAAGGGTTATTCCTACATCTAGTACTTTGTGTTTATCGTAGGAACCAGGCTGTGCTTGGGGAAGACTGGGGAGGATGGGATAGTTGTATCTTGAAGGGATCCCTGAGGAAGTTTTGTCTCCTCTGTTTATTAACTGATCATGCCCAAGCGTGGGGCAGTGCCCAGGTCTCAAGACACCTACCCATCTAAAGTCCTGACAGAGACTGGTCTAACCAGTTCTTAATGATGGGCATAGTTGGAGAACCCATCTTTCCTGCTGCCACTCATTTCTTCTTCTCCTTTCTTTTTTCCCCAATGAGTAACTGAAGGTATTTTCCAGTATTTGCATGTAAATACAGTGAAAATTCATCCTTTCAGGATTTTACTAGTTTAAGTGACAGCTGAAGCCATAACACTCCTTCTTCCCTAGGCCAAACAATCCCAATTGTGCCTTTCCTTTTATGATGTATTTTCTAGACTACTAATCATCCTTGGTGTTACCCTTACCAAATGGTCCATATTTTGTTATAAAAGCACTGGAAACAATTATCTGGCTGAATCCCTTGTCAGTGCCAAGCAGACAGAAAGATTTTGAATCCTGTGTAACAGGTAGCAGAAATCATCCATTCCAGGCTAATGTTTGCCCTCTTTATTTATTCATTTATTTAGGGAACAGCAGATGATTATTGATTGTTACTCAGCTCATGATCTCCATGTCCTTCAGAGCTGCTTCTTGGCCAGTCCTCCATCCTGGCTCTGTGCAGTTGGCATTACTGCACTGGTGGAGGAGCTGCATTTGGCCTTACTGAATTGCATCCATTTTTACAGTAGCAGCCCCTTAGAGGAGGGTCTGCAGATGCAGTAAGCATTAACTCTGTTGAATCTTCAGATCCTTAATGACTTGAGCTCTTCTGCCTTGCCTCCTGAGGGGAGCTGGAAGAAAAAGGCTGGAGGAGCAGTTGTGCTTTTCTTTAAGGACCCCATGACTGCCATAGGTAAGACTTATGGCTGGGGCTGGTCCTGCCCACTTCTAGCCATGTGGAGGAAGAGCGAATGGATCCTCATTCCTTCAGTTCAGGTGTCTGCTCTCTGCCCCAATTAAAGCCACTCTCAGCAAGGCTGAATATGATTTTCCTGTCAGATTCAGGCTTCTAGCCAGTCGTGCTTGAAATGTTGCCCACACCACCTCTTCTTCAATCACTTTATAGATGGGGAGGCTCACATTTCCTCCTATCATCTTCTTGTGCTAGTACCTTCTTGTGCTAGCACTCTCACTTGGGGCATTAACCCTCCGTCCAGCTTGAGCTTATTTTCTCTCATATCCCAGCTGTGTTCTCATGCTGTGTTCATTTTCTTTCTCTAGGGTTGCACAGATATTTGCTCAGATCCTCATTTCTTGCTTTCATTACTGTGATCCTTCCCTCTCCAATTTCCCAGCACAGGCATTGTCTTGCTTTAGTGGAGTCAAAACCAAGAAGCTCACTTCTTTGACTGGTATCTTGATGAAAGAAGTGGTTTTCTGACAACTTCCATGTGCTTCTCCACATCCTTCAGTGTTCCCTGTCCTTACCCAGATAGATCCTGTGTAATTTTTTACTCCAATTCTCAGTGTTTGGGAGAGCTAAAAAAAACCCATGTGGAAGGATCTGTTGAAGACATAACACAGCATCAGCGTTGCAAGAATCCTGCTGGCACTTCACCCACATCACATCAGCACCTACCCTGGCAATTTCCTGCAGGTGCTGAACTAAAGATCAGTGGATGGTTTGCACTTCCTGCAAGTACAGGGCCGTGGGCTAAACCTGCCCCTCCAAACACCCCAGTGCTTTTAGTTTTATCAGTCTTCTTCTCTGTCTGATGTCTTGCATGACCTTGCACTGTCTGATGAATTAAGCACTTCCCTTTTCTTTTTCTCCTTGTTAAGCACACTAGGACCTGTCAGGGCTTAAGGTGCTGGAGAAGTACAAGAATATTATTATCCCATTCCAAGTGATATTAAAAGAACATTAAGACGGATCAGATGGGCATTCAAGAAAAGTAGGTAATAATAAAATACTGTATCAGAGAGAAATAGCAGTTAAGTAATTAAAGAGAGGGTTTCCACAAGAGGCAGAAGGAGACTTATGAAGGAGAGTTATGGGTACTTCTGGCCTCCTGACCATTCTTTATTTTAATACTATGATAACCTTTACAGTATGTCAATATGTCAAATATTGCACCAAGAAGTGAAGCAAAGGCTTTTCTTGCCCTACAGAGTTCACATTTTAGGACATAAAACCCCAATATTTCCTTAACATTGAAAAGGTGGGCATTCTTACAAGATTTAAGGCCAGAGGGAGTTACTGGGTTAGTGTAGTCTGAACCTCTCTGTAATAGCAGTGAAATAAGTTCCCTCAATGAAATTCCTGCTTGAAGCTTAATAGCAGTGCAAGGACTGGAGAAGAAATATCCCGTCTTGATTTTCAGATTTCCAACAATGGAAATTGTTGCAGTGCCCAAGGAGAAAATCTAGGGAAACACAGAACTGAAACTGTCTTTGCATATCAACTTTTGTCTTGTCTGTCACAGAAAGAACTGTGTACTGTGCACATCTTTAGAAACCAACTTCAAAAACCCTTGGGCTAGCTGGCAGAGAAGATTTCCCTCATGGAAGAAGTTCTGTGTTTGAAGACAGTTTTATTCCACATCAGATTAAAAGCAAGAAACTTTTAGCCTGGAAAAACACTCATGGGATTCAGCTAGTTAGGAAAAAAACAGTTCATAGCCTCCTCTGACATATGAGAGCAGAAGTGCTGTCACCTACATTTAACCCACATCTGGAGAATTTTCTTCATAGACAGGATGGCTACATCATTTCTAAGAAAACCATTTTTAGAGCCCCCATAGCCTGAAGTGAGGACTGTTTCATAGAAAAAGTCCAGTTTGCTATACTGTCATGACCTGGCCCAGTTGATCATATTGGGTCATTGATATTACCTTTCCCACTACTTATGATTTATTTCTTGCCCTTTTTGCAGACATGTGAAATCTGTGGGAGAGTTCTTGGCCTTCCCATCATGCAACTATTCATGAGATTTCCTCTCTCATCTTTTTCTTGGTGATGCCAGATAGGAGCTTCATCTCTTTGAAGGTGTGCTCAGGCATTCAGTGCAAATGTCAGATGATGGTGACAATTTTGAGTTATAATTCAGGTCAAACAAATTCACACAAGCTCAGAATATTTTAGGATTTTACGGAACCTCAGCAGATCATCTTGTTCAACTTCTACTCAAGCAGACCTGACCAAATCAGATCTCCAGATATCCAGAGCTGGATAATTCCAAGGACAATTATTCCAGCCATGTCTCTGGACACCAGATTTAATATTTATCTCCCTTGTGGTAAAAATGTGTGTGTGGTATTTCGGATTTATAACAATAATTTTTTGTGTTTCAAATTGTATCTGTTTCTTGTAACCAGACACCTTGGAGAAGAGTCTGGCTTTCCTGCTGTACCATGAGGTTGCTGAAGACAGCAGTAAGATCTCCCCGTAGCTTTTACGGTGATTTTAGGAGGAGCTGTGCAAAAAAAAGGATTAAATGTCTGCTCTAACTTCCCGGTGTGGATTTGGACAAGGACTGAGATTTGTGTAATGGTAGTCAGATAAATACCAAAGGAAAATACTTGCCCATCTGTACCTTGAAGAATGAGAACAAACATTGCTAATAATAGCAAAAGTTCAGCTATGTCTCTTTGTCATAGCCAGGACACTTCTTGATCCAATAATCACTAAACCTCAAGGAGGTGATTCTAGTTCAAATCTGAGTCTTACAGAAATACTGGTTGTAGAAAACCTTGATTGAACAAGAATAATTTTTGTTTAAATTGAACAGAAGGATGGGCAAAAAGAGATCTGTAACTAAGATTTTCAACTTTACAGAAACAGATTTTGAAAAACTATGAATCTCTAAAAATATGCAATATAGCAGAAATTTATTTTACGTTGTCTTATTACTACCAAAACACCCATTAGTCTCTTTATAACAAACAGAAGCATTCTGTTACAATTGCTGCTTTCTGGAATCTTACAGTAATTCTCTCTTCTACAGACTATTTTTGCTTTCTGCCTTCAATTTATTTGCCTGGAAAGCTGTTCAAAACTTGTCCCAAGATATGTTTTAATAGAAACGAAAAATATTCTCTTTCTTACTTGCTTCCCTAAGCATCAGTACTTATCCATGTCAGTTCTGTTTATAAGTTCACAAGATACACTCAGTGGCGTTTAAACTTCTCTGCCAAACCCAGCCACCTTTGAAAGGGCTGCAGAACTCTTAAGCTCTTATGAGTTGCCTGAAAATGTGTGGCCAAGTGGGGCATGATGCCATGGAGGGGAACTGTCATAAGAGGCACATCCCTACTAGACATCAAAAAAGCAGCCTTACTACCAGGTACAATTCAGGGAGAACATACACACTGTTTGGCTCCATTGCTCTTGAGAACTTCTGGTTCTGCTGTTGTTTTTTTGTTTGCTTTTAATTCTCTTTACAAAGAGGCATGAAAAAGATCCATCTGCCAGCAGAAGTGAAACTAGCAAGTTTGAAGTCAATACTGGAATATTTCAGAAAACTGTACATTTAGGAAACATAGGGAACTGTATAGTAAAAGTTCTAGAGGCTTCTCCACTGACCCCAGTCCAGGATCTGTTATTTCAGTGGGTTTCTTTCAAGGGCCCTTCACAACAGGGTGGTCACACACAGCCAAATGGTGGGACTTGCCCTTCAGGCAGGACAGAAAGGGAGGATGTTGATCCAGCCCTACCTAGGACTGCTTGAAAACCTGAAGAAAAACCTTTGGTAGATGGCTGATGGCAGCAGCTCTTTCTCAAGCCTGCAGAACTCTATGTGTCACTCCATCACTGTGGAAAACTCAGCTGGAGTGGAGAGCCAGGTGATCAGGGGAAGGATTGTAGTTAAGTGATCATGACTGGCAGGGAGAATATCAGAAATAATTCTCTGCAACTTAATAAGAGGAGGAACTTTGATCAGAGGCATCCAAAATGCATCTGTCAGTAGGAAAGCAAACTAAGCTGCAGGGACTCTTCAGAAGTTCTTATTGCTATAGTAAGCCAAAGGGGATGCAGAAGCTGCTACAGGCTTATAGATTTCCACGGAGTACTCCAATAAGCTCCACATCAGAGATTATTTGCAAACACAAGGCATACAAATGCATCTGTGTGTGTAACTGAGCTGCTCTGCCTGTGTTTAGGAGGATCAGAAACGTGCAGGGCAAAAGTTGTGATCTCTGAAAGTAGCAGGTTTCTACCATAGCATGGCTCTGCTTTCTGTTTGTGTTGGATCCAGTTATTTTTCCCTGTAATGGATGTGAGAAGGCCTCTGAGACTGGGTTACTGTGATGAAACAGAAGATGGAGAGGGATGTTCTTGGGACAGATGAAAGCTGGAAAACACATGCTCTGCTTCTCTGATCAGCACAAGGTTCTGTTGCACGTGATGGAGCCTCATTCATTCATTCATTCACTCATTCATTCATTTCTGCAATCCCAATGCCACCAAAAAAACCTAATGACATTCATTAGCTCCTTGCTTCTTTGCATCCCAGTTCTGCATTGCCCCATTTGTGTGTTTCCTTCCATAGGCTTTATAACTTCATCCCTCTCCAGGTGGCAGCTCTCCAACAGGGCAATGCAACTCTGTCTTTCCTTACCGGATAATTTTTGCCCCTAAGTGCTCTGAGTGGAGCAGCAATACCAGCCCTGCTAGGCTACAGGGGAGATTTTCACCTTCTCTAACTACATTATGAATGTTCCCAGTTTTTCAGCATGCTCTGCATTTGGCTTGATTAGGCTATTTGTTCTGTTGTATTGCAGAGACGAGGAGCAGTGCTTAGGCACAAGAGAGTATGTTCTCTCTGTACCCTGTAAAATAAGAGAAAATTTGCTCAGCTGGAAATGAAACAACTTTGAGTTCAAAACTCACTTTGACTGACAACTGTTTTGCATTTTTATACAACCATCAGTACAGGCCAAGGTCTTTACCCCTATGTAGATGCTCCTAAGGCCATTAGCTATTTGTATCCCAGAGATACTGACGAGTCAAAAAGATGCTGTACAAATCCATGGAGATAGGGAAAACCATCAGGATTCCCCCTCTTTGGCATGTCCTATACATGTTTGGAACAAATATTCACCCCAAGTCCCATTTCTCAGACAGCCCTGTACACCTGGCCAGTAATGTTTGGTACCCTCTGACACAGCTTCACCTGTCATGGGTGAGTTGCAGCATGAATAACAGCCCTTCCTGTGATTTAGATCCTTTCAAGGGAGAGAGAAGGAGTTTTGCCAGATATCCATCTACCTCTAAATGCATATGGCACAACTGCTGGTACACAGCTGCACTCACGTGACTGTCTTTAATCTTGTTTCCTTTTAAATCACTGTGTCTACATTGCCTTGAGCTGTTTTTCTTCCCTCCTGAAATGTGCACAGCAGCATTGGCATCAGTATCTCCAGTGCACTGCTCTGCTTCTGGACTGCACAGCCTTCGGGGCTCTCATGAGATGGTCAGAGAGCCATGGGGGTCAGGGTCCCGGGTTCCCATTAGCACATTCCATGGCCTCTCTGTCTCCAGAGGTTCTGTGTGATTCCCAGGCAGCAGCCAGCTGCCAGCACTGCCACAGCTTGTGCTGATTCCAGCACTCACTGCTGGGCACGGACTGGCTGTACGTGTGCTTGTGGCAGTGTGGGAGAAGGCAGCTGCCACGTGGCTGAGCCAAATTGGATTGAGGAGATTAAATGGTCATTTGTGGGTCACGTTTTCCTGCAGAGGGCAGATTGATGCCATGATGCACATCTGGGCTGTGGAGCAGATGCAGCAGTTTCAGCTGCTGTGAGGCACTTTCCTGGAGGACTCTGCTGAGCTCCCTACGGGGCCTGGAACACAGTGCACCAGCCAAGAGATCTCCCAGGTGGGGAGAGCTGCTCTCTGCTGTTACTGGTACATTTGTAGAGAGAGATCTGCACTTTCCTGTTTCTCCAGTGTGTGCATGGCATGGCCAGTGCAGTGTGGTGATTTGCAGTGTATCACAACTGTACTGAACCACAATGGCTCACAGATCAGGCCTCTGTGTCTCTCTCCCCTCTTGTGGTTTTTCAATCCACTTACCAGTGTTCTGTGTCCATCCACCGAAAAAGATTTTTCCATCTGACTGGTCAGCTGTAAGTTCATCAGGTCATGAAAGCAGGCTGACCTGGAAAGATCCAAGATATGAAGATGGTTCAGAAGTTGATTTAGGCTTGAGTATTTTCTGACCCTGGGGTGTCAGGGCTGTGACTGTGAAACAATAGTGAGCCCTTGTTGCATAATGCAAGTGGTGAAGAAAACTTCCTGGCCATGTCAGAAGATCACTAAGCAAATGGCACACTGTGATATGGAGGAAAACTACATGGCCTGCCTCCATGAGTTCTTGGAGAGGGCACCTCTGCTTTTTGCAGAGCCAGGTTTGCCTTTCTGCTAAAGAAAAAGAATTAGACTAAAAGGTGTGGGGAGCTGAGCAGCTCACACAGTCCTCTTCAGATAAGAGTTACCCTAGGAGGTCAGAATTAGCAAATCCCAGATTTTAGAGTCAGGGTGGCAGCTGGGTCACTGGATAACAGGTAGAGGGTTGGTCTGTAGTTCTAAGAGGACGCATTTAGAATATTTCCCCCATTGGGGTGGCTTGACTAGAGGAGGTTCCTCTTCCAGTTCAAGTGAATGAAAGTGGATGAGCAACAACTATGGATCTCAGCTTCTCGTCTGAGCTTTGTAAACAAACTGTGATTCTGGGCACATCACCAAGGTGGGACACAGCTCTGAATTGCAGACACCTCAATGTGAGTGTCACGATGTAGGTGTCTGCATGTGGACTGGGTGTTTAGGCAGTGAAAAATCAAGAGTTGAGTCATGCCCACGCAATGATTTCTTAGTGGAAAACATCTTGAGGTAGGTAATCATGCCCCTAGCGAATGCAGACAGCGGAGCTGGAGAGCCAGACACCTACATTTGCTCTGCTGACTCACTCCCAGGGCTCTGCTGTCAACATTGACTAGACCTCCATTGATTATCCAGGAACCAGGGCATCCAGTGCACACAGAGCTGCTACATCTACATAGAGTACGTAGGACCCTTTCGTGCCTCCATAAAGCAGACTGGAAACCTTCACTTCTAGGAATGCTTTAAGGAATCCTTGCTCAACTACAAAACACCAAAATTACTTCAACCTAGGTGCTCTGCAAATGCTGAGTGTTCATGTTATTATAAGTAAACAGCAATTCAGAAATGAATGCACAACACTGAGGAGAAGTAAACAGATGGGAGAAGTTGCCAAGTAAGGCCACGCTGAAGTGATGAGCAAAAATAAGTGTTAGAGACAGTCTGACATTTTTATAGCAAGACAGACGCAGCCAGGATTTTAAGCATATAGCAACGAAATAGGGTCAAGAAGGTGAGCTGCCTTTTCTTGGCCAAGCTCTTCTCCTGTTGGGCAGTCCCTTCTGTGCTCAAGCAGCAAGTGCTCCTCACTGTTGGCCTGGCTAATCAGGATAATCATGGAGCAAAATGGCTCCGGTGGACAAGGCAGGAAAAGTGATATTGTTTGTGGTAAGTTGTTGTGTGGGAGAAAAAAGAATTTAAATACAGCCTTGAAGTCACGGAGTGACACCAGCACTGGGCTGACTTGAACTGACAGCTGCTAATTACTGAGAAAAAATTGACTCAATAAAAAACAGTAATTGTCTTACATCTAATAGATGACTTACAGTCAAATAGAATGCTACAGTCTTGGCATGGGGGACATGCATAATGTGACAGACAGCTTGCAGCCTCACATATCTTTTACAGAAATGGAGTTCAAAAGTTGTGCAAGACGTGCTGTATTTTAATTAACCAAAGCCCAGAAAAGCTGCTCTGCAAACCTAGGCAGAAACTGCATGAGGACACCCTTCTCTTGGCAAAACACTGAAAATCCAGTCTGATGTTGCTAACAGCAAAAATCCTCCAGCTTCTGAAAAGTCACTATTTTCCATTTTATGGTATGCAACTGGAATTGCTGCTGGAAACTCTCCTATGGGGAAGGGAGAGCATCAGCAGAATGGGTCTTCACAGAGAAATAGTGAAAGGGAGAAGTTCTTGGGGAATGATTCAGTAAACGTGTGACAGACACTTCTGAAAATTCATGTGTCTGTCAGAATTTATGAAACTATTTCCTGTTGGTGTGATAAGAATGTATTAAATATTTGTCTGCGTTCACACAAGCATGGATTATAAGAAAAGCTCTTGTATATTAAGGGATTACATACTATATTACAGTATATGCTACCTAAGTAGTACTGGGAACAGTTCTCACATATGTCTGTGCTGCAGGGGAGCAGTAAGCAAAAGGCAAATGGTTTATGGTGGTCCTAGGTGTAATTTGGACGAACCAACATGGTTTTCCTATTTTTGGAATGCAGAATGATCTTTTCACCTTCATAAAGTGGCCTAAATCAGTCTGAAATCTGATGATGCTGAGGCTCTCATCATTTGGATGTAAGTGTCTCCAGCATGCTTCTTGGGCATGGGAGCAGAGGAGATGTGTCTCTGGTCCTCAGATCACTTTTTGTCCTTCAGCAGGTCATTTCCAATCTCTCTTTTGGGAGGGAGAGTTCAGCAGACCTTGGCTCTGAATTTCAACCTGCTGGGCCTATTCAACAGACAGAGATGTCTGATGGGAAGCAAGGCACTCAGCATCTCTGCAAACAGCACCATCAGTTCAATGTCATCTTTATTTTTTAAAGAAAAAGTTGGCTTGGTTGGCCCTTGAGTTACTGTTCATAATTTTCTCACGTGCATGTTGATAATTCCTTGTTATTGGGTCATTTCTCTTTGTAAAGCACTTTAAGTACAGTTCAACACCAGTGTGGGACGTGCAATTCCCTAAGATGGTGGTGGCCTCCTGTTCACTTCTCCTTCTCTTTTTCTCGCTCTCTTGCAATCACTTGAACGTTCCCTTGAGCCCTTGCTTAGCTGGCTCACCCTTGGCTCTAAATAGTAACAGCCTTAATCTAGGGGACTTCTCTAATCCTGGGGTCAGAGTGGGAAGCATGAGTGATGGCTCTGAGCAGCAAACCCATTTATGCAAAGTGTTTCACTCTCTGAGCAGCGCTGAGCAGCATCGTTCAGGAAGGATGAGATTAGAAGGATATCACTGGCAAAGTGACTAAGAGATTTATCTTATTCATAGGCTTGGCTCGTACTTAAGGAATTTACATTATTGGGATTTTTTGAAAATCTGAGCTGGCTGAATCTATCAGTCTTCCAGCTGTGTCATAGATATCAAAGGCTTGTTGTTTCCTCTCTGGTTCCTACCTTGCAGCACCTACACATTGCTCCCACTGCTTTCTCTTGTTGCTTTTCTACATCTGTTTCCACATGCCAGGAGTACCACAGCCTCCCCCAAGTCCCTAAGAGATTATCCTAAGACAACTCAGTGTCAAGACACTTTCCCAGGTATTCAGTCTGTTTTTAATTTTGCTTAATTAATTTCTTCCTTCATTATTTGTCTAGTTAATAGTGTTGAGAATGATTAAGAGAGCTGCATCTCCCTCTGACACTGATACGTCTTAATATTTATAATAAAGAAGAGTCAATGTCCTTGAAGCTTCTACGTCAGTGATTCCCTTCTAGAGTAGGGGCTGGGACAGATCACAGTATGGACGTAGGTATTTTTCTGCATCTGTCTTGAGAGAAAATTCTCAGGAGCTCAGCCCTCAGGGAACCCCTACCCCAGCTGAGATTGGCAGTGCCAGCACCAGTGCCCCAGCTCACAACAGTGAGCAAAGGCCTGGAGTACCTTTGCTCCCCTACGACTGTGTATTCAGACAGACTGCTTGGGAAATTATATCAGCAAACCCCGCACTCCTCTGCTAATGAAGACTGACACCTTGCTGGGGGATGGATGAGGAGGGGGATGGTTGGCACAAAGGAGTTGCATTGGGTAAAGGCTGCATGAAAGAAAGACATGCAGTGCTGGAAAGCAGAACATCCACGGTGAGCACAGTCAGGTTAAAGTCAGTTCAGAAACTGTCTTCCCAACATGGTGTCTCCCTGCACAGCAATTCAGACAGGAGCATCAGGGACATTCCCAAGGGAAAGAAAGACGTGTCACTGAAGTTGAAAGAGAAGTCAGTGTCACTGAAAGAAGGTAAAGTCTTATCTACAGACCTTTCCTCAGGGTAAGGGTGACTGTCCAGTGCCTTGGTGATGTGTGTTCATGAGCAAGCTGAGCCAGTCCAAGACCTTGTAGCTATAATGACCAGCAGCCTCAGCTCTGCATTTCAACACTTTCCAAGATCTAGCACCAGGGACCATGCAGCCAGGGACTTGATCTCAAATTTTTTTTTTAATTCTGATGAGCTTTTTTTTAATCAATTCTCCTATCTTACCATCTGGTCACCAACACAGCACTGGTAATAGGGCAGGGCAGCACACACATGAAGGGCAGTGGGAAGGGGGAGATGGCAGCACAGACTTAGGCATACACTGTGCCTAGAATTGCATCCCAATACCAAGAACTTAGCAACTCCCTTCTAGCAACAATGAAGTATAAGGCATTTGAAGATACTCTGCAGCAATTTTAAGGGGATTATTTTATATTCAGCCCAGAGATAAAGCAAACTTCAAGCTCAGCTCTTCAAGAAAACAAGCTATTTGCCTGGCCTGACATCTGAATATCTGTCCCAGGAGGGAGTCCCTTTTACCTCTGTAAAAGGAAAAAGAAAGCCAGTGACACTTTTAGGCATGGAGCCATGCCATTTTTGTTCTTACACACTGCAGTTTTTCCCAAGTGACACTGAAGTTGTTCCCAGCTCAGGGAGGCAATGTCTTCTGGCCATCCTGGGAAGAAAGGCTGTACGAGGTGGTTGCAAGCTGCAATTTCAGAGATAACTTTCTCAGTGCCCAAGTACTCCCCCAGCACAAATGAGAGATTGACAATTTGGGCTAGTCAGTAGGGGATGCTAAAATGCTAAAGGGACAGAAGCACATTATGTGTGAGGAGAGGTGGAGGGATTTGGACATGTTCAGTCTAGCAACAGGAAGATGAAAGGGGAGATCATCTGCCTTCTTTTACTTGAAGTCAGATCATAAAGACCACAGAGCCAGAGTGGCACAGCAAAGGTCTAGTGGCACAAGTTGCAGCAAGGGAGGTGTTCGCTGGATATACAGAAGCAAACTTTCGCAGTGAGAGCAGAGCAGCACTGAGACAAGAACCCAGACATATGGTAGGATCTCAGTCCTCTGACATCTTGACAATTCAGCAGAATGAAGCCTTGAGCAACCTTGAAGCTGGCCCAGGTTTGAGCAGAAGGCTGGACAAAAGAAATCCATGGACCTCCCAAACTAAATTCTGTGACCTTAAAAAAAACAGGGGCTGAAGAGACTGAAAAGTGGCTGCAATGTCACTGGTCATAGGTTTTAGCCTTCTCATTCTGGAGAATGGTGTTACGGGGAGAAGATTCTTAAGCACGCAGAGATGTGAGCCCACCCAGTTGCCTGCCTTCAGATATGACTGTGTCTGCAGCCATCTCAGTGTGTCCCAACTTCTGTCTGACCTTTGGACAAATGAGCTGGCCCAGCACCAGAGTCTGTCCTAATGAGCACAGCAAAGCTATGGCCTTTTGAACTGGTGTCAGCAGTCAGTCCATGACTGATGTCCAGGAGGTGCCTGTGCTCCCCACTCATGTTGTGGGGGCTGGTACTGCCATCCTTCACTTTGAGATCAAATTAGTATCTAACTAGTGAAAATTTGGGCTGGAAAAGACTGGATAGATGTGCTGTATGTGCCCACCATCTGCCTTACCTCTGGCATGACTCCTGTTCTATTCCCTGGATAACCCCAACCTCCCCTATCATCAACATAGTTTACTGTAGGTTACACCAGGTCCCTCCAGTGTAACATCAGACCCCTGCTCCCCAGATATCAACCTCATTGCTTTCAGTATTATTCTCCACCTATCTAATGGGCTGAGGCACCCCAATAACATATTCCCAGTGACTGGCATCTCAGATTCCCTCTTAGCAGCACCTCTCCTACACCCCCACTTCCCAGAGCCTTCCCAAGCTCAGTGCTGCTAAGTGCACACTTGTGACCATCCTCACACAAAGCTCTTTCTCCTATGGCACGTCCCCACTTCCCTCTTCCAGTAGCTCTTCCAGCCCAGCCCCCCAGAATGGTCCTTCCAGGTGGCCTCCCTTTATCTTCACCTTCCTCCCTGGCAGGAGTGTGGGAGGAGAAGGCAGGCAAAACCTCTCCCTTAGAGTGGGTGTGCTTAATTTGGTGTTTGTTTTCAGTGCCGTCTGCTCATCACTGTTTAATGGATTGCATTTATGACGTTCAAAGAAAGAGAGAGATATCTCTGCCTCACTACAGCACCTTCTTTCAAGGGAAGATACCTTTCCTGTTCACCTGTGGTTGCTTGTTTCTGTCTGTGGGATTCAGCTATCAAAAGGCATAAGTGTGGTCATCTGACACACGCATTGAAATGCTGCTCATTTTCTCCCTCAAGGAAGTAGATTAAAGGTTTAAATCTGGTCCTATTCTGCCAAGGGAGAAAGTGCTGATAAAATGCAGCCTGCCCCAATGAAGAAGCCAGTCAAAGAAGGAGCTCTGGACAGGTAGATGGGCTCAGCTGGCCAGGTCTGGCTGCCCTGTGTCCCTGAGCATACTCAGCACCAGCAGCAAGAGACTTTTTTCCCTACCTGCTTTTGCTGGGGACTGACCCGGGGAGCCCCTGCACTGGGGATGGCCAGGAAATCTTGACCAATTTCTAGCTAGCCCCCAAGACCAGACTATTTGAGACATGTTTGGTTTTGTGTTCACTAAGTCCTTTATTTAACCAAAATCAGGCCTTCAAAAATGTCAAATAAATGATTCATATTCCTTTAAATAGTTAATAATTTCCTCTTTAAAAAAATTCTCTCCTGATCTCCTACAATGAGTTAGGATTAGGTGCCACAACTGGACAGGGTAGGCTTTCCCAGGCTCCACATGGGGCTTGGTACCACATTGCTGGTTTGCAGAGGAGCCATTTTCCTGATTGTGGCACTGGCTCTGACTCTTATTTAAGCTGCTGTGAAAGGAGAGGCATTAGGGAACAGCTATCAGGTCTCCAGAGAGCCAGACCCCAGCAGAAGTGTGAAACGTCACTGTGCCTGTGGGAGAGAAGGAAGAAAGTGTGTTAATGCTTTCGAGAAGCACCATCAGGCCACAGACTTTATTTCTCAGCCATCCATCTCACAGTCCTCTTAGCAAACCGCAAATAGTAACACCTCCCTCCATCCCTCCCTCCCGGGAGCTGGGAGGCAAAATTAACTATTGCAAAGCCCTCTGGGCGCATGAAGCAGAGTCCAAAGGGTCTATGAAAAAGCCTTTCCACAATGCAGATTCTCACTTGTGACGTACTTTTGGTTTTTCATGGGATTAAAAATAAAGCAAGACGAGCCTCCTCCCAGTGCTCAGAGCTGGGGATGTGTGCAGGGAGGATTTGGGCTCAATGCAGATGCTGCTTTCCCCAGCGCGAGTGACTTGAAGGAGAGAGCCCAGCGTCGCATTGTGCTTTTAGCACAAAAGGATGGATTTTGAGGCTCGGTGCAAAGAAGTAGCACTGCCTTTCCCTGCCACACTGCTCCCACCTTCATTATGCCAGAATGCGCTGCCAGAAGCAATTAAGCAGAACAAGTTTTGTTCTCCCAAGGAGCAAGAGCTCTCTCATGGAGCAGTGGCTTCTCACTGCTGTAACGTGGCTTAGCTCAGGAATTTGCCGTGGATTCTGAAGGGGTGTTGCCAGGCTGGGTAGGATCAGCTGGTTTTGTTAGAAAGGGGCTGAATGAGAAGCCAGGGAGGGGCATACAGGCTAGTTAAAGAAAGAAAGGATGGTGCCAGTACAAAACCTCTCACCTGGCATTTAGAATCCTGTGGCATAAATGTCTGCTCTGCCAGTGTGTTCTCCAGCGAGCCTCTGCCCACACACCAGCTCCTGCCTGGGCATGGGGGACACTGTGCTGTCCCTTTTCCCCAGGGAGACCATCGGGGTGAGGGCATCAACAATTATACGCCCTTAGGCAGCATGAAAGAAGGAGACACAGGCACACATGCCCAAGATAGCCACTATTAACCTTGCCTCATTTTATATATTTTTACAGCTGCTGCAGATGTCTCGGTGTCTCCCTGGAGGGATGTTAGGTACTTACAGCCCTTTCAGCTCAGACAGAGCTGCCTACAGCTTTGGCCCTGGCTCCATGAGGCTCCTTCCTTACAGGGAGGCTAGTTGAAGTCAGAATTGTCCCTGCTCTGAAACAGACTTCACTCGAGTGCAGCTGGGCTTCAGCAGCTGGGTCAGTGCTGGCAGCTGCTCACCCAGATCTGATTGTAAAGTCAGGATGGAAATAAGACAGAGGATAAATAAGCCAGGATGTACTGGGAAGCCCTACAAGAGAAAATAAGGACATTATTATTGATTAATAAAGATAATAGTAGTTATCGACTCGATCTTGCAGCATCAACCAGCCATGTTGTGCTATTGCAGGAGAAGGGAGAGGTGCAGAACCCCTGCACAGCAGTCACACAGCTCATTTGCTCTCACCCAACAGAGCCAGAGAGAGCACGTTTGTAAAATGTAGCCTGAATATCATAAGCCAAAGTGACCCGTAGGATTTTCACACTACAGTCAACTGGGGAGCTGTTGGCAGCAGTAATCCAGAAGTATTTTTCCATGGCATCAGCCCAGAGGGTGGTGGAGTTGCTGGGAAATGTGCTGAATTTGGGGAGCTTTGGAGCTGCTTGGAAATATATTGCAGGAGATGGAGAAGAATTGATGTTTGGATTTATGCTGGTGCTGGCTCCCACTCCCAGGCTCTGTAGCAAAATGGTCCCCCCCTTTAAGCTATCCCTGGACTCACTGTAGCTCCCCAGGCTCAGGGCTGGCACAGCCACCTGTGGAAATGCTGCACATTGGGATGAATTCATCCCAGCCTAGCTCAGCTCAGCCTGAGTGCCAAGGCAGGGGATGCTCTACATGGAGCTAAACACTAAAAATATTTGCTGTCCTCCAGTTACCTCTCCACCAGGCCCCTTTGCAAGGCTGGTAGCTTTTAACTGGGGAAAGAACTACCAGGATGCTGCTGCTGCATCCCAAGGGAGACAATGCAGAGCTCAGGTGACCCTAACCCACAGTGGTATGGGATAGATACAACCCTGACTCAGGTAAGACGCTTATGTTATGGAGGGCATGTGCCACTCTCTCCAAGCACATTTGCTTTGTCCTCTCACCCCCTAAATCTGATTTAGGGTGGCCTCATCTCTGAGGCCTCCAATTCCTTTAGTCTGTTTCCAGTCACCCTCCTGGCCACCCTGCTAGTGTGCAGATGTATGTGTGTGTAGTGGGGTGTTAAGCCCTTTAGAGCATGAAATGCGATAGCTGTCCCTGCACGCAGTGAACTGGGGCTGCAAAGGGAGATGGAATTAATTGCACCAGCAGTAGCAGTTGATTGGCAGTCAGCATCGTGGCAGCAGGGAGATGAGTCTGCAGAGAGGGAGCCTTATCAGAAAGCTGGAATCAGCTTAATCAGGAGGAGTTTTCTTCAGCTGGTAGCTGGACAGAAAAGACATCTGTTGGCATTAGTGCCTGAAGGCATCCGCCGTGTTGGAGGAGCACAGTGGAGGACCATGGCAGCCACTTGCATGTCGGCCTAGGCTCCCCAGGGATGTGGAGAAGGACTCACAGGACAGCAGCTGGGATGTGCTGCCTGAGAAACCTGGCTTGATGTGATCATAGGAAAACAGCCACAGACAAATCCTGAGATGTGGGCTCCAAGTGAGTGCTTGGGACTGAAATGAAATACCAGATTAAAAAGTGAATTTTGGAGCTAGCAATTTTTAGAGGTAGCTGTCCCTGGCAACTAAGTCAGAGGATAAGGGACATTTAGCTGCTCATCCTGCATGAGATTCAGCCTGGCATTTCTGCTCCCCAAGCACAGAGCTACCATGAACCTGCTGTGCCATGGCAGGGTAAAGCACAGTGCCAGTCAAAGTTGGTGTTACTGTGTTGTAGGCAACACTGACAGCTAATCTCCAACCCTGTAGCTCGTCTTCATAGCCCCAAACCCACTTTCTACAATTCAGAGTCTCCACTAGGGCTGGATCCTCAGTGACTCCAGCTTGGTGTCTTTCCCTCCTTGGTGCCATGGAGAGGTTTTATTGCAAGCATCAGAGATGTGAGCACCCAGGCTGATCAGTGCAAGGCTGATAGTCACCATAATGACAAATTACCCCATGGCTCTGCCTTTTGTTCCAGGGCTATTGCCACCATGTCCGTGACACAGAGATGAATCACTCTGCCCAGCGGTAGCGCACAGCCTCCTCCAGAATGGCTGCTGGTTACTCATGCACAGCAGGAATACGTGCTCCCTTACTGTTCCAGGAGGGTCATCTGCAGCTGCCTCTTCAAAACGCAAGAAGGGCGTGATTTGGCCCATGCTGTGGCTGAGTGGGGCTGATACCCTAGATGGGCAAAAAGAGGGGCAGCACATTGTCCCTGTCCCACTATGGGGAGCACAGTTGTGCAGTCTTTTCTTAGCATCATGAAGAAACGGAATTTCCACCTTTCCATAGAGTCATTTGAGCTGATCATAGTAGGAAGCAGGGCTGGGTAGCAGGGCCCTGTGTTCAGCTTGTGGCTGACATGGGAAAATGAACTAGGGCTTGTCTGCACCAGAGAATTTCCCCCTTGCACTAATCTGGTCTGGCAGAGGAGGCAGAGCGAGGTGCCAAAATGGTTTTTTTCCCTTTTCCTTTTCATCCTCTTTTTAAATAGCAGTTCAGCTGATGGGCAAAACACAGTCTAGAGTAGCATTACAGGCAGCAGAAAATTAGTTCAGCTTTTACCCTCATTAGCTGATTGCCAGTAATTAACATTTTGTCATTAACTACAGATGTTTATGGCCCGGAAGAGAAGTTTGGGTGTCTCCATGTTAGCTCTCAGAAATGCACTGATTATCTACATTTAATTGGCTGCCTGTGCCTCAGTTTCCTTATCTCCTACAGGGAAAAAAGGTCACCCCTATCTTCTACTTTATATCTCAGCCTATAAGGGCTGTCAAAGGAAGATGTGCTGCCTTCAGATATAGTTCTTTTTACGAAGTTCAGCTTCAGGAAATGCAGTTTTTCACTCTTTCTAGCTTGCCATCCCCTCTCTTTAATGAGCCTCTCTATCCAATAGATCATAATCTTCTTGGCATTGACCTTTCATTATGTCCAAGAGCTTTATGCCATCTATTATCTTCAAATAAGCATGGATGCCCACAGTTCATTCATGCTGGTTTTTTGACAGCACCTGGTTAGAGTAAGGTATCTTATAGAACCAGAGCTGGAAACCAGGAGGAACAACCCTGAAGACCCAGCTCCTGGTCTGGAAAAGCAGGGAGAGCCCAGACCCTGGATCTCAAAGCCATCGACAACTGGGGAGGGATAGAACTCATTCATGGAATGCCTCTTTGACAAGCTCCTCTATGTTCCTGCAGTTCAGAACAAATCCTTTCATAACATTTGGTTTTTCATTAAAATAAAGGCATTTCGTTTGCTACTCCTCAGAAGGAGTAGCCCCACAGTAGCAAATTCATGTGTGCAGCCTGGCATTTCAGAGGAACCATGTAATGGGAAATAAAACCAGTTGGAGTTTAATCAGGAGAACCAAAAAGAAACCTCCTTCCTCTTCCCACTGCTTGTGCCTGGGGCATTGAGCAGGGCCCAGCCCTGACCTGGTTGTGGCTCTCCTTCCCTCCTGTTCCCACTGCAGCTGCCACAGCCCTGAAAAACATTAAAGGCAGCAGCACTCTGTGCAAAAATGTCTTTCCAGGAGACTGCTTTAAGTGTCACTGAGTGAACAGGGAGAGGTAGGAAAAACTGGAAAGTCATGCACAATACCCTGCCAGTTTCCCTTTGAGAGTCATTGCTGTTTATGTCCCCAGCATCCCCCTCCCATTCCTCCTGCTGTGCTGGGAGCCTCAGCACTCTCTGCTTCTCAGCCCTTCCTCCTCCTCTGCCTACATAGCCATCTACACCTTCTGATGCTCTTTCTGTGAGCAGGAGGAAGCAGAGTGGGGATTGACGAGGGAGTTCAAAGGCCCTGGGGATCAAGCAGTGACGCTTTCTTGCTGCCGCAGTGACTCCGAGTCTCTGTCTGCTGGTTCCACGCACAGGGTTGTACACCGGTGCCTCTCCCAGACACTGCTCCGGTCTCTGCAGGTTGAGACAAAGGCTCTGGCTGTATCTAAAGTCAGTGTCAGTCTTTAACAGAAGGGAACATAGCTGTTCAGCAGAGCTAAAAGCAGCTGGGTGATTTCTGGCTCACACACCAGGCCCGGTGCTCAGCTGCTGTCTGCATGGGCAGGGAGTTTGCCTGTGCCAGCAAAATCAATGCAGCCTCACACACCGACCCCTCCCACGCAGCAGTGTTGGCTGCAAATGCATTCCTATCACTGGATTTATATCCCAGCAGTGCCCCGGCCGTGCTATTGCTGTTAATAGGTGTCAGCATCAGCACCAGCAGATTTGATAGCCTCCAGGCAGAGCTCATCTGAAGGATAGGGACATTGCAGTATCAAGGCTGGCATTGCTCCAGCACAGGATGGGAATATTGGTGAGAGAGTCCATGGACAGGCTGTCACACTGAGGGAAGGAGGCAGCAGAAGTGGGCTTTATGCAGCAATGTCCAGCACTTCCATTTTCTTGCTCTCACTCCTGTTTATTTTCCTCTCCTCCTCTGTGGGTGTCACCTGCAGAGTCTTTGGCCCTGCTTTTCTGTTTGGTGTGCCCCAGCTTTGCACAGATTAAATGCAAGTGGCTGACAACTGCTGAAGAAGCGCTGGGAAAGCATGACAGCACAGAGCACACCATCCCAGGAGCAGCCAAGACAAGTGAATTACTGGGCATCTGCATAAATCCAATAGGGAGTCCAAGGATTGGCCTCAAGCAGGGACAGGATGTGACCAGAAGCTGTGTCACAGCCACACGTAACACCAGATCATTAGGAAGGAAGAGGACCCCCAAGGCTGCCCAAGCTGTGCAGAGCATGTTTGCACACAGCAGGAGCTGTGTGTCTCAGAGCACTCTGTGCTCTTGGCATCCCACTCAGGCTCAGGGCATGGGACAGTCACATCTCATCTGATGCCAGAGCAGTGACCCTCTTGGCATGACTTCTAAGTCCCAGTGGCTCTATTAGCTATTGCTGGACCCATTGCTCAGCTCTCCAGCTCTGCCCTGAGAGCGCTGTCCTGCTGAATTGCTTTGGACAAGACAGGAATCCCCAGTCCTGGATTTCCCTCTGCTCTTGGCAGACATTCTTTCCTCATATAGTAGAACGCCCAAAGACCTACCAGTTCCCTGTAGAGGGAAAATTCCTAGGCCAGTTTTGGTGAAGTCTCTGCCCTCTCTGCTCCTCAGCACATCACCCAGTCACACTGAGTGACATAGCTGCTTTGCAGTCAGAGAGGGAGCTCCAGAGAAGCCTGGAAAATGTGGTGTCCCTGCTTCCTTCCTTGCTTCCTGCTGCCTGCTTGCTTCAGGATGGGAGGATCCTCCATCAACAGCCTTGGCAAGCACTGTCTCCCATGCTGGCAGCTGGTCCTAGCTCTGAGGTTTCCAGGAGTAAAGATGTGGGATCTTCAGGGAGGCCTTGAAGAAAAGATGGATCAACGTTGATGAAGACTGCTTTCCTCTGTGCCTTGCACTCAAAGTCTCTGGTGCCTAATCATGTGAACTATTTCCAGGATACCAAGGCACTTCTGACCCTGTCTTTACATCCTCTCAATTTTGTGAGGATACTCCAGAGTCTAATAGGAAATTCAGCTCAGTGTATTGATTTTCCTACACGGACAGTTTGTAATAAGGTTTCTCTCTTCTGTGCATTCCCTTATTTTCAAGACACATAAGCAATTTTACTTAGAATCCTCTTATCCTTGCCAAGTTTGGCTGAAAGTGGCCAACAACTAAAAAAATACTTACTTGGGGTTTCAGGCAGACCTGTGTATTACCACCTATGCAGTCTTGCAAGCGTCATTCCCATTACAAACCATGCTAAAAAGGGAAAGAGCAAAACCTGGTGTGACTAGTCATGATGGGGGAAGATGCAACACTATAGAGATAGCGGTGATGGCAGAAGTGAGGTAGCTCTGACTGCAGCAGAGAGGAAAAAAGTACACTCAGCAATGCTGCTCAAGCAGTTGGATATAGTTGTGGAAAAAGGTTGATACTTCAGGTGTGGCTGAGCATTGTTTTGAATGCCTCCATGCTACATGCTTGTGTATTTCACAGAGTTTGAGCTAGAGAACTGGACAGACTGTTGGGGGTCCCTGGGAAGACTGGGGCAGGTACAAACTGGTGTGTGCATTTTTGCCAGCATTAGGGCACAAGCACGTTGTGCCCCAGGGAAGGGCTTCAGGGCAGAACTGCCAAAATGTCTCAAAGGGTTTGGACGAGAAGGTCTCTGACAAGGGCTCAGTGTGCCACCATGACTGCAGTAGCTAGGAGAGAAAGTCCTTGATTTTCTTGACAGTGCCGATGTGGCCCTTGGGTCACCAGATGGATGACAGTACGACCTTTTAGCATGTGGAACTTTTTCTGTTATTCAGTGTGTAGCAGTTTGGCCAGAAAAACTGTATCTAGGCAGGGGATGAAGAGGCATCTGGGACTCTGTGTGAGCCTGAGCAGCACAGAGATCCTCCTCATGTCCCAGCAAACACAAAAACAGGGATTCCAAACTGGGAGCCAGATGTTCTGGCTGGGTTAAGATTAATTTTCAGCCTCTGAGAACATCCAGGGGAGAGACAGGAAATTCTTGTGCCCCAGAGATTCAGGGAGAAAACAGTAGAAGAAGAGAGCGGGGGAGTGGGCTGCAAGAGGAGGCAGGTTATTCTGGTCACATATAGTCATGGAGCTGTGGTCATGGGTACCTTAGAACACCTGGAAATGGAAGTGGGAAAGGAGGACTGCGTGCAAGTGATGCAGAGCCTGATTAAGGCTCTTCCATGGAGAATGTGTGTAATTGCTCAGTGCACAACTCGTGGCTGGAAGGTGACAGCTATTAAACAGACATGCAGAAGCCTTTTGGAAACAAAGGTAAATTCATGGGTTTCTTTAAGCAGCTCTTTTATAAAACAATGCTCCTGGTTTCTCTGTGGTGTGAAATTCTGTCAGGTTTCCCTCATTTCAGACACAGTGACACTTAAAATTTCAAACATAACTAGCTTTTGTTTAAGACTTCAGGAGTAGGGGGACCTAGTGCATCTCTCTGTAAGTTCTTTAGTAGCTAATTGCTTTCACTCCTTCAAAAAAATGCACTTTATTTCTAGACTGTATCTGTTCACCTTCATCTTGCATCTACTGGATCTCATTCTGCCTGTCTACAGGATTAAAAAGCCCTCCACTGTTAAAAACCTTCTCCCAGTGGTAGTACTTAGCAGATTACAGTCACGTCACGTCTTCACCTTCTCTTCATTAAGCTAAGAAGATTAAGCTTCTCTCTCTACTCACTAGAGAGACAGGTTTTCCCAAACACAGACTCACAGTTCTGCTTTTCACCTCTGAAATTGTAGGAGGTTTGTGCAGAGTCAGGGTATGCTCCAGATGGTTCAGATGACCAGACTAACCTCAAGACATGAGGATAAGGTGTAGGCTGTGTTTGTGAGGCTGAACTCACTCTGAGGTGCTGATTTGCCAGACTCTGGTCCATGGAGATGAAGCACAGTACTGTATAATCTTGGAGACCTCTCCTCTCTGCCGTATCTTCTTCCAGGATGTATTTACAGGAATTGGAGGTGAAAGAACATTTCTCAACTTAGAGCAACTCCTCTGTGCATCTGGCAGTCTTTGGGTTAATCTTGCACTTAGAAGTTTACCAGTTTGCAGAAATTTCCCATTTACTTCTTGTGTGCACTTTGTTAAGGATAGGCCCATATGTCCTGTCTGCTCATCTAGTATGAGGAGGATTGACACAAACGAATGGTGCCATCCACAGCCTGATCATATTTGGCATCCTTGAATTTGGCAGAGGCTGTGGAGCTAGCTTAAAAAAGAAGAAAAAACTGTAAGATGCTGTCAACTCTGCTTTCCTAAACAGTTTATTAGAAAGTACACTGTAAGAATCTGCTCAGCATTTTTGTGATTTGATCAAGAGTACCCAGGAGGCATGAGTGAAGCAATCTGGAAGGAATAAGAATTGATCCAAAGCCTGAAACTTATTGGAAGTTTTTAAGTTTGAGCAGCTTCACGTAATTGTTCCAACTGCTGTTTTCATGATCTCTTACCATGTAACACTGGGACCTGGGTTCCATATAACAGAAGTGCTCTAAAGCCAGGACATGTCGTGCCTGACCAGCCTTGCCAAGTCTTGAAGAGGGTTTCTGCCTCTGGATTTCTGGCCAAGCCACACTCCTCAATCACAGGTTTCTCCCTCAGTGTGAATGCACGGTTTCTTGTCTTGGCAGCCTGAGGACATTCCGTCATTGCTGTCACCCAGGAGCAGTGGGTGGGATAGGCCTCTGAGTTGGGGACTGAAAGATGTTCAATCCTGTGTCTTTGCATGATGTTTTGTCTTGTTGTCTGTGAAACATGAATTCCTTAGCAGCTGATTTGGCTTAATGTGCTCAGATTGTTTTGCGTCAGGTACCCAGTCTTTTCTGTCCTCTTTTCTCTGGTTTGTGGAATAAAGAAAGGGATGTCCAGCTTTGCCAAGGACTGAAGAATCCTCAAGGCTCAGAAATCCTCAAAGGGATGCAGAATGATTTAGTGTGCAACAAGACTAAGCAGAAAACAGCTCCAAGCTTTAGCGGGGGTAGAAAGAAAAGTAATCATTGGAAATTACCCCAATGTCACCACAATCTCCCTACTGCTTGGGGACCCTTCTAGTGCAGGCCCAACAAACTGCCCAGAGCAGTGTTACTGAGTTAAGGACCTCTGGTTCCCAGAGTGATGGAAAAGCTTGTGTTTATCTCAAGAAGCTTACTTTCAGTCAGAATGGCAGTGACTGTTCCCACTGGTGGGAATGAAAGTTCTCATGATGCTTTTGGAAAGGGCATCCAAAGAAGTCCTGGTGAAAAGGCATCCAAACAAGTGTCGGGCCACTCTCCAGGCTGGGGAAACCACTGGTTCTGTCATGTGCCTAGGTCCCTCCTCAGAATTATGAAATTGTGGTAGGCTTGCCAACACCAGTGGCATTGATAGTAAATTACTACTTTTAGTGGCAGTCTATTGCCTCCCTGCTTTGGGCTCTATTCTCCCACATTTCCAGCTACCTATACGGACACCTCCTCTCCATGTGTCAAGCTGGGCATTGAGCAGTACATTTGATGCCTTTTTGTGGCCCCAGACTTTCCAGAGGAGCAGGACTTCTCCAGAGGAAGAACCTGCTTTCCCAGGAAGGTGATAGCGTGGTAGTTGGGCAGATGAAGCTTAGCAGATAAGGGTACATATTAATTGTGAAATTGTGCGAGTAATGGGCACCCAGTTCCCTTTCCATCCTGTGAAAGGTCTTAGGTAGCAGATACTCTCAGTTACAATGCTCAGACTAAAAATAATTAATCCTTATGAATGCTGAGAAAGGAGTCTAAGGAGACTTCTGTCTTTTTGGTTATAAATCCTTGCTAAATGCATTCACCAGTCAATCAAACATGTAATTTAACACTGGCTACATTTCTTGGCAAGTAAGGAGATTATTAGCTGGCTGGGCTGGGCAAATGGATGAGAGGAAGACACCAGCCATGTGCTTAGCTTAAGAAGGCAAAGCCTGAAGGAAGGATGCTGGGCTATTCTAGCTGTGTTAGATGGGGTGTGGGAGACCATAGCATGAAGGAACAATGTCCACTAGCAGTCAGCATGGTTCTCAAAGGAAAAAAAATATCAGAAACAGCCTCAAGGTGAATGACACAAGGAGAAAAACTCCTTTTAAAAGCCTGGGTCTTTTACTTGGGATTGATGCTTGCATTGGGATTGATGCTTGCCTTGGGATACAGCTTGGGCTATCCAAGATAAAAGTCTCCCCCATAAAAATAGTCAGTTCAGAAAAGTCTTGTGTAAATCAGCCACTTAGAATATATAACTCTGATATTCTTCACACACCCAAAACCTATTTGCCAAAAATAATAAACTAGGTGGCTAAGGTAAGAAGAAGGTGTCATGAAACTTAAGCTGGAAGAAGAGGACTTGAGATTCCAACAACAGGTATACAATTCTGTATGTACAATTTGTTAATCCCAGCTGGATTTGTTTGTTTTAGTCATTTGAGACTCATTCACTAGCAAACTAAAAATAACTTTGAACTTATGACTATTTCATCATCTCTGGTTTCTTCTCCCTGCTCAAAACTAGAACTATTAATCAGACAGTTAATCTTTTAATCTACATTTAGTTGATGAAATGGGTCTTAATCAGTGTAGAGCCTCCTGTGAACTCAGAGTATTGAATTTGGGCAAGGTCTAGATCTCCACACACACTCTTCATCTCACCTAAGTAGCCAGGTCAGCTGTCAGGAGCCAGAGACAGGAGATTTGCTCTGGTCCAGCTCCTGCTCTCATAAGCTGCAAGCGCAGACATCCTGACCTTGTTTTGGCTTTTTCTCATCTCTCATGGCCTTGTGGCGAGATGGGAGAGAAGGCGTCAATCATTCAGGTCAGTATTTAAACTTCCACTCACTGTCCAGCTCGTGGCTGTCCAACATGGCTGTGTGAGGACAAATCCAAGTGGTCAGCAGGCAGCTGGGATTGGCTCTGGCTGTGGCTCATTACCTGCAGCCAGTGCAGCTCCTCAGAGGCACTGACAGTCCCATTGTACCTGAGCCATCTGTGCCAGGCACTGCAACCTCTCCAGCACCAACAGACCTAATGCTCTCTGCTAGGAAAAGGCTCTTCCCAAAAATGCAGCTGGGAATCAGGCTCTCCTCCTGAGCCTGACAAAGGGACAGCAAGCTTTCCAGCTTGCTGGAAAGGACTTAGAGCAACTGTATTTTTCCACTGAGAAATCACAATGTCTGCTTGAAATGGATAGCTTCAGCTTTCCTGAAATCTCTTGAAAACATGGAAAGTAAAAGGTAAGACTGTCACTGGGGTGAGTGGTCTCTATGAAAAACTGTCCCCTGTTTTCCCACACTATTGGTCAGACCTCTCCACCCAGAAATGTCTTCAGCCCCACAAATCAGGATCTGGAAAAGGTAGCAGGAGGGCAGCTAAGCAAAGAGTCTGGCAATTCTTGCTGGTCTATCCCAGAGTAACTGCTCTATATTTCTCCTTCACTCAGAAGAGGTTGTTGGCCTTTATCAGCCCCAAAGCAAATTTTGTACACAATTATTCCTTCAGCCTTCATGTGTGGTAGGACTCTTCAAATGCCCCTCCCTCACTATTCTTGTGTAACATCCTTTCTCCTGGTCATAAGAGACTGTGCTTAAGACTCCCAGCTCCTGCTGCGGCTCTCCAGCCTGCTGGCACTGCCTTCCTGGGGAACAGCAGACCTCATGCGCAAGCTGCTTTGTTGCGCATGAAAAACCAGTTCCCAACCTGTTTTGCATGGCCCCAGCGCAGGTGGAAAATATCCCTCCAGTCTGAGTGAGCCCAGGAAAGAGCCTTTATTTCTTCAGAGCCAAAAAACATGGTGGGTTTGGACACACCCTCCCTGAGTGGCCTGCCCCAAGACCATGCTGTGAAGAAAAATAAATTACCCAGCCAGTAATGCTGCCTGCACAGACAGCATTAAATGACTCACTGGGCTTTTCTGCCAATTAGTTTGGGGTTTTAAAATGTTTTTTACTATTACTTAGCTTCCAAAAGTGTTTTTTCATATCCTCTCATCTGCTTTTAATGGACTGCATTTAGTTTTCTTTTTTCTTTTTTTTTTTTTTTTTACCCAATATTAAGGCGTTTTCTGTTTTTAAATAGGCTGTTGGTTAGCTTTGTCAAAGTTTTGGTATGTCTGGGGTTTCTTTTCCATGTGTGTTAGGAAGAGCAGAACATGAAGCAAAAATAGATGTCTTACATTTATTCACTGTGCTGGCCATGAAAACCATTCCTGTTTGAAATGAAGTCTTGTTATCTCAAACATGCCACCACGTCTGTGGTGGCAGCTGCCAGAGAAAATGCATTACTCTTCCAGCTTGTGCAGTGAGGTTGTGGCACTGTGTGTGGGAAGGGAGGAGTGTTTTTTCTGGAAGGACCCTTTACCCAAGTGCAGATGCCTTTCCATCACAAAATTTTTGCTCCTGGGATGAGGGACACCAGGAGAAAAGAAGATGGAGTTTGTTCCTCAGGAAAATATGGGGAAGTGCAATTGAGATGAATGTTGTGAGCATGTTGCATTTTTAGGCAGACTCTGCTGTCAGTCAGCTCCAGCGAAGGCTAACGTGCTTTTCTGGTAGAGCAGAGGGCCTCCAAGAGGAGCAGCACAGCCTGCACTGCCCACCTACACAGCAGCACATCAAGGTCTCAATCCCATCCTTTCCCAAAGTCTTCGCCAGCTCTGGAGATGGAGGCGTGTGTGGATGAGACGATGCCACTCAGAGCAGCTCTCCAAATTACATCATGGGAGAAAAACAAGGAATGCAGGCAGGATGGAGGGAAGGGGGGGCAGGCACACTGGAAGGGTGAGTCCAGAGGCAGGCAGGGGAGAGGAGAATGATAGGATCCTAGAAGCAGAGGCAAAAAGGCAGTTTGATGCTGTCATCAAGCCAGGAGGATCAGGGGAAGAGCATGGACGTCCCAAGAACTGTGTGTGGCTGTGCTGGAATGTGTGGGTGTATTTGCTATCTGACAGAGATTGCACAGCATCTTCATCATCCCTATCTAATATATTGATTGTGATTAATGCCATTACATGGCGTATCTGATTAATTAACAATGGCTTCCCACTTGCGGCTGCTCCTCGCCCAGCAAGTGCATCAGCTCTTACCCAGCAGATGCCAGCACTGGTGTTGCTGATCCCCACAGTGATCCATCCCCACAGTGGGCTCCCCACTGCCCACCACGGCAACACAGGGTACAAACAAGAGGGCTGGAGGGCATGCACAAAAGCCACTGCCACCCCATTGGTGGCAAACCAAGCTTTGTCACAGGGAGAGCAGAGTGGCTCATGACAGCAGAAATTGTAGCAAAGGGGAGGATATTCATCTGGTCAGATGGTGCAAGAGGCTTGGAGGAGTCAGAGTTGCCCATGTGCAGGGCCTCGCAGCCGAGTTGCCATCTCTCCTTGTGACATTTCTCTCATGGATGGTTTTCGATAGCTGATAACCTGTTTCCATGACAACCAGCCACTGTTGTGACATCGGTCTTGAAACAAGCTCAGGCTGATGTTTTCAAAGTTGCTGCATGTCTCAAGCAGTCAGAGGGCTGCCTTTGTGCCCTCCCTTCATCGCTGGCAGGCCTCCGAGGCGCGGAGGAGGAGGGTAAAGTTTCCTTCTAATGAGGGCAGTGGGTGCCCGGCTACATTTCTATGCATTAGTGAACCAGAGAGAGATTAAAGGGTAGAGGCTCCACTAAAGGATTAGCAGATTTGGTTATTCAACTATCTCTTTAAATTATTATCCCTAATTATAAGTATGATGAAAGTCCACTTGGTGAGGGATTAGAAAAGAGCCAGATGCAGCTCTTGGGGCTCTTGTGCTAGAGCCTGGTTCTGAGGAAGATCTCTGTGTTGTGCTTTTGTATGCTCCCTTGTCTGTATGCTCTTTCTTGTCTGATTGGAGAACAGCTCCCTTAAAGGGGAGCTGGGGCCCTGGTGCTCCCTTTTCTCCCCTCTGAACCCAGTGAGATGTCCCATGTGTAGGAGAAGCCAAAGGCAAGCAGGACCCCATCTCCTTTTTGGCTCTTCACCATCTCTATTTGCTTTTATTTCTGACTGCACGTGGTTTCTTTGCCTTCCCACATCACAACATGATCAGAGTCTCACCATTGTTTCCAAAACCCTTTGGGGTCATCACATATGCTCCAGACAGAAAAAAAAAGTATTTTAGTATTTTAAATCCACATGGTCTTTGCTGCAAACAGATCTTTTGCTTCTGTGTCATTATTTTCACTTAAAGGGCTCCAAAGTGGTGTGCAAAAGCAAGGCTTAGGGTCCTGCTGCTGGAAGTTGTGGTGGGAGGGCAAGAAAGTCACTGCCACCCAAGGTGCAACAGCTCACATGGGGCCAAGTATTCAAAGTGCTCTGGAAGATGCTGAGCTGAAGGACAGGGACTTCCTCCTAGGAAGAAAGCTGAAATTTGTGCAGGAAATAGAAACTAACCCACCTATGCCTGTGAAGTTCACACAGAGATGTTCTAGGCTACTTTGGGTGTTATTTTGTGGGTGCTGAACCCCAGTTTTTCTGGCAAGCCAGATTTCTTTCCTGGCAGCCTGCAGAGTCTGGATTGAGAGTCTACCATGATGCAGAGATGAGCATTTGGGACCAGGAAAGGGTCTAAGATCAAGGGGTTGAACTAATTAAGCTCAAACATCCTCTTAGGGAATGGGAGAAGCAGCTGGCATCCATAAACCTGGGTCATGCCAGGGTCTTGGAAGTCCTAATCCCATGGGAGGAGCAGACCTTGCCAGCAGCTGTGAGAGGGACCTTACAGCCCCATGTGAACCATGTCTCAGGACAGCGCTTTGGGAGCCCCAAATCCAGCAGCAGTCACAGCAGTCTGGGTTCTCTTGTAGCTGTGGTGTTGTGCTACAGATTTGATTGAATAATTTCTTTTTTGGGGGTTGGGTCTTTGGGGGTGGGGGAGAGTAAATTGCTGGCAAGAATTCAAAACATGGCAATTAATAGGCTTAAAGTGTCATGTTTTACAAGACTGTGTGTACAACTTACAATAATGGGAATTGTAATTATAAGTTCTCCCAGCTGACGGGTGAGGCACAGCTTTGAGAGTTGGAGTGCCTTATCCAGCCCACCCCACAGCATTTCTTTGGGATGAGAAAGAAATGAGCTACAGAGCTTGGGAATAGCATTATTTTAAGGAACAGTTGTTATATAGGCTCCTAGAGGAAACATGGGAGGTCCAGGCGGGGATCCACAACCAAAATGGACATCACTGTCACTGTAAAGGTCACAGGCCTTCAAGTTACATGCTGGTAACCACCCTAGTATTTACCCACAAATTGTGGTAACTGTGGCTTTGCTGAGCTTCTTGCTGAGGACAGAGGAGAAGGAGATCAGAGCAGAGGTGAGAAGCTCAGTGGAGCCATGTGCTCTGCCAGTTTGTGCATCTGGTGGAATAAGATTGTGTGACACGCAAGAAGCTCTGCAGAGAAAGGATGGCAGTGTGCTGAATTGAAAGGGCTCCCTGTACAGGGCCAGGGCCAGTGCCAGTGCCCCAGACATCTTCCCACTTCTGGCACTGCCCCGTCCACAAGACATGGTGACTCCATGGTCCATGTGTCAAATCCAGTTTAGGAGAGAATTTTGTCTTTGTTGGCTCTGAAACTCATAGCAAGGACAGCCAACACAAAGGCCTCACAGGAAAACCAAAAACAACACAGGTGTTGTTTTCAGTTCATCATTGGGAGGTTCCCTATGTCAAGGAAGGTTGGAAAGCAAACATCCAGCTCCTGAGATGTCCACCTTCCTGCCTGGCTGCTCCATAAAATCTCTTCCCACAGCCAGGACTGGTCTGTGCAGTTGTTGCTCCTCCACCATTCTAACCTGGACCTCTCATGTCATATTTATGAGGTGGTGATGGAAGCCTGATTCATAGCTCTCAGCTGAGAGGCTGGGACTGCACCTAATGAAAACCAAGAGTTAGGAGGTTAGGAGCAAATGTTGCCTTGGGTGAGTTGGTCAGAGCATGATGTTAATAACACCATAGTTGTGTGTTTGATCCCTGTATGGGCCATTCACTTTTGGACTAATTTTCTGATGGTTGGAAAGTAACAGGACATCTCCAAACTCCCTAACCCTTAAGCTGAAGGGTTTTTCAACATGTTTCAGTAAAAGCATTCAAAGTCACCATCTTTCTGCTTTAAATGGTTCACAGCTTGCAGGGCCTTAAATGAGTTGTGTATTGTGAAGAATAAATTACATCACAGTGTGTTCAGTTGGCTCCAGCCGAAACACGAGCCCTCCTTTTCCTGAGTCAGCGAGTTCTCCCAACTAACTTCTAAGGCTATTCTTGTTTAAATGTCATCTGCACAGAGGACCTGGGACCCTCTCTTTTGAATGCGGAGGTCAATCACTGCTTACAGAATGCCCACAGAGCAATAAGGATTTAATTATTCATACTCCCTCCTTTTCCAGGGAGATTATTGCTTTGTTCACAGGAATATGGTTGGGGGTCTTGCATGGCAATGCAAAGTATGCCAGGAAAATGCAGTGTGTGATGACTGGAGATCTGTAGAGGGTCCTGAGTTCTGAGTTTAACTTCACTTGTTAAGTTCACATTTAGTCCCCTGAACCATCTCCCCTTCCCATGCATCAGTTTCCCCAGCAGTAAATTTGAGACAGTGGTCTTCCCACCTATGAATCCTGAAAACAGCTCATAGGAGAGGGGTTATACTCTCAATGTGTTGCTAATAAATACTGCAATATGAATCATTCGGTAGCCTTACATATAATTATATACTCTCCTTAATTATTGAACAGCTGCTTTAATAAAACATGCAGCAAATGATTCAAAATCTATTCAAATAAAAAGATGTACAAAAATTCTTCATGTAAATATGTGCAAAAAATAATTTGTGTATTATTTAAAAATCAGAACAGTCCTTTACTCTATCTATAGAGAATAATTGAATAGAAAAATATTGAAGTCAGTAAACAGCAAATTAATAATTCACGTAGTATTTACAGTCACAGTACACTATATTTTCCACCAAGTGCATGTTCTCTTTCCACCAATCAACCAAAGAGATGCTGCAATCTAAGACACTGTGTCTGGGCACTTTTGTGAACTGTTTGGTGACAGAGGGATGCTTCTGTGAGTGAATTGTCAAGTCCAGCTGACACTGGGGTCTATGAAAACTTGCCAAGATGGAAAACCAACCCCTGTCTAGAGGTCTGCAACATTTCAGCTCCAGGTCCATGCAATGACTTCATTTGCATGATCTGCATCCTGGTCCTCTTATCACAGACTGAATCCAGTTTATGGCATACAAATAAATTGATTTTATATTATTTTTCTTGCTCCTAGCTCTGCAATGGTTAGTTTGGGAGGTGATTGTCCTATGTTAACATTAATTCTTCACTGGAATTGTCTGAAAATCTATTGAATGGCCTGTACCAAAATCTGTGTGTTGCTCAGGAAAAATAAGATGTTATTCAGGGTTCTCTTTTAAGAGGAAATGGGGGTAGAACACAGATTTTACTAGACATCTCCTGTGGGATTTTGGTGAATCACTCAGACCCAACCTGAACTGTCACTACAGAGTGCAAATTTGGGGGAAAAAGGAAAAAAAAAATTGATTGCCTGCTTTCCTGAGCCCCCTGCCTGTTTCTGTGGGGAGCAGTGCTGAGGTGAGCACCTTCAGTACTCACATACTGGGTGCTCAGGGCTTCAGTGTTGAGTCAGCACTGCTGCAGGGTGGGGTTTGAAAGCAACTGCTCATTGCAGAAACATGAGATGATGTTTCTGGAGCAGATTCATGGACCACCAGGTTGTGCCCCCAAAGACAGCCCCATCCAGGGGTGCAGCATCCCTGCTTCATCCTCGTCCCCAGCCATGACAGGGAGAAGGTGTCCTCACACTTCACACACAGTGGTGCAGGAGGAGGCATCCCAAGGGCAGTGATGGATCAACCTTCATGGGCAGCTGGGACCAGGCTGGGGATACCACAGAGTCATAGAATAGATTGGATTGGAAGGAACTTTTAAAGGCCACCTAGTCCAACCTCCCTGCAATGAGCAAGGGGAACATCAGGTTTTTCAGCCTCATCTAACCTGACCTTGAACATTTCCAGGGATGGAGCATCCACCGCCTCTCTGGACAACTTGTTCCAGTGTTTTACCACCCTCACCATAAAAACTTCTTAATTGTATCCAGTATAAGTTGTCCCTTCTTTAGTTTAAAACCATTACTCTTTTCTCCTGTCACAATAGGCCCTGCTAAAAAGTCTCAATTTTTCTTAAAGGCTTCCTTCAATTGGAAGCCTGCAGTCTGGTCTTTCTGGAACCTTCTCTTCTTCAGGCTGAGCAAGCCCAGCTTCCTTAGGAGTGGTGTTGCAGCCCTCTGATCATCCTCAGGGAACTCCTCTGGACTTGTTACAGTACACTCATGTCCAGCTAGAGACCCCAGAGCTGGATGCAGTACTCCAGGTGGAATCTCTCTTCTTGCCCCTATCTGCATCTCCGCAAGGGACTGAAGTCTGAGAGTCAGACTAACCTAATGAGGGCAACCCTCCAGGGGAGGTTTTAGACCTGAATTCAGCAGCTTTTGGGTCACTTCAGATCAGCTCCAATCTTGCACTTTTTCTAATGGCACGGCCCAGGGCACATCTCTAGAGTTCGGTGCATTTAAAAGTGCTTACTAAATCTTGGGGGAGAGGGCCTTTTCAGAGGCTCTTTGAAAAAGTTTTTCTAAGATCTAGATTTATATTGTGTCCCTTCCCTTTCTTCAGATGTGAAGCTTCAGTGCTGCCTGACTTCTCTGGGAGTTTATCCTCAGTGTGGTCAGGTATTTCTTTCCTTCTGATAAACCAGAGCATTCACAGCATCCAAGTGCTCAGGGGATTGGAATCAGAAAAAAAATAGTGCTTTTTCCTTCCTAGCTCACAGACCTAAGTCCTGGTCAGTGAATGCCCATGTAGGGTGGTCCTGTCAGGAAAAGAGCTGAACTTTGTTTCTGGGCCATAGTCCCAAATTACACAGCTTTGCAGGAGCAGAATATCAAGATGTCCTCACAGTTATGTGTTAGTAGTGCTGGGTTGGAGTCAGGGAGTTTTCATTAAAGGGAAAGAAGGAGTGTTTCTCCAGCATGGGCCATGCTCAAGGAAAGGCCAGGAGCAAAGGAGCTAGTCTTCAACCAGGAGTTTGGAGTGATAAAGCCAGAAGGATGGAAGTGTTGGTGCTGAGCAGGGAAGAAGGAGCCACATTGACACGACTCAGACATCAGCCCTCAGGGTTGCATCTGGATCCCCTGATGAGGGTGGGGAGTTCGTCACTGGAGATGTGCGTCAGGGGTTATTTCTTCAATCAGGATGCTCCCATTTCCTCACTCGTTCCTGCCGGGAGCCTCTGACTGACAGCTCCCCAGCAGGGATCCGTGCAGCGCTGCCAGTCATTCATTACTGCCAGAGATGTTGCGCGCTCACTGCAGCCGCTGATGGGGCCGCAAAGGAGCGGGGGGTGTCTGAGGGACACAAGCTACATTTTACTCCATCCATCAGTTCCCTTCCTTGCTGGGGCCTGCGTGACTTCATATCTGACAAAAACAGGGCTATTATCTCCAGCTCTGTGACCACATTTTAGTGAGGCATTTCTTTTATTTCTGCTTTACATTTATTGAATGCCTGGATGCAGAGAGGAGACACTGCATGAGGATTAAACCATTATCAAACCTGCCAGCAGTGGCAAACTGGAGCTACCTCTGTGTTTCCTGCCCAAAATCTCCTACAGAGACTGACAGCCATCTTGCCCCAACCCAGAGTCATGAATTTCATCAGGGGATGGTCAGGTGGTTTGGGTTGAAAGTTAGTCATGAAAACCAACTTCCTACCCTTGAGGGTTAAGACTATAAGACCACAGAGCATAACAGGCTGATTTCACAAATACTGTCTTGCCATCCCATCAGCTGAAGGGTCTGGGTACAGGTTATGACTGGAGAATCCACTGGAGGATCTTACATGGGGGCTGGTGGGCCTGAATGTAGAGCTGTGTTCAAGTACCCACTGATGCCAGCAGGAACGGGCCTCATACTTCCTCAGATGGAAGCAGGGAACATGGGTTATCCTGATGGTGCAGCACGGATGTGTCATGTCCATCCTGGCCAAAACAGCCATTTCGATTCATCTCTGTTCATGCATTTTTCTTTGACATTTACATTAGGGGAAACAGAGGCAAGGGAGAGGGTAGGATCCACGTGGCAACACCTGCTATTTTCAGTCCTCCATGCTATCCCATGATTTTAGTTCCCATCATCTCTTAACCGCCTGCTCAGCTGAGGTCCTCGGTCATGGCCTTGACTTGGTTGTAGGGCAATGCCTGGAGGGAAGAACTGCAGGCTTTGTTTCTCCTGGTACCCCTGCAGTTGTGCACTCATGGGTACAGTCCTGGTACTGTCCCATTCTTTAAGTCACATACTGTCTAAAGTTAGGGCCTGACTGTTCTTGGAAGCCTTAACTGTTCTACCACCCAGGTGGAACTTTCCCTTTTTTCAAGGGGATGCTCTACTCCTCTTAGCTTTATTTACATCTTTATAGCTATGTAATTATCTCTACTCCTTTATATTTTTTTTAGAGATAGACTCCATTGCTACCATGAGTTAGGACCCTTTTTTAGGTCTTTGGCATGTATTTATAAATTTAGCACCTGCTTCATGCTAATGCTGCTGCTTTCTTTGCTCATGAGGACACTAAATGAAGAGCTGAATTGACATAGAGGTTTTTCTGTTTTGTTCTCTAAAAAATATGACATGCATTGTTCACAGTAAAGATGCATTTCTATCAACCAAAACAGAAGAGACTGTCTCCCCTCTACATATATATAATGCAATTTCAACTACAATTTAAAAATAAGTAGTTTTCCCTATAAAAGCTAATTCTATTAGTGTAAACGAGACATCAACTGATCAAAAACATGTTTGCATTCATAAAAAATTTAAATTCTAGTCAGCGTGATTGTGCAGCAAAAAGACTAAAAATACCACATCTCAGGTTTTCTGAGGCATAATTTCTGCCTTGGAGATGAGCAATTTCCAGGTGTTCAAGGGAAGGTAAGCACACTGCTCCCCAAATACCTTCAGAAACATCTAGAAACCAAGCACTGTCTGCACGGATCAATAACAGGTATGGCTCAGCAAGGAAGTGTCAAGACTGATTCATTTGCTGTGGATGGTTAATGGTCCTCTCTTACCTGTCTTGACTTGTACCTAAACCAGGAGCTCAGGGAGCCAAGCTCAGATGGAGAGTCTGCAGGGGAGCACTGCACATTAGATGTGATAAATCCCACACTCTGTCTCTCAGTCAAACTGTTTCTCTTGCTGTCATTGCTTCTCTCAGTGTTCCTCTTCATTTCAGGTTTTAAAAAAGGCTGATGTTGCTGCTATCTATAGGTTATGCAAATGAGACATTTTTCCCCAAAAAATGCACCACCTTCCTTCGGTGTGTTTCTAGAAAGCAAGAAGCCAAATAACTAGTTCACCTTGGCTCAGCAATTCAGTGGTAGTGGAGACTTCAGGGCAGAAAGCTACAAAATCCAGCATCAAGAGCAAGGAACAGTTAATTACTCATCACTTCTTCCAGTACAAGAGCCAAAGGGTGCCCAGTTACCAGATCAAAAGGCAGCACAAGGAAGCACAATCCATCAGCTGGCCAGCTCACTTCTTTGGGATGTTGCAGGAGAAAAAGAAAAGAATAAAACACTTGAAAGAGGGATTAGGAGTTATTAAACACAGTGGTCCAGAAGCAGCTTCTTTCAATGAGATCTGGTCTGACCCTGCTCTTATGAAGGCTGTGTCTGGAAAGCATTAACCCCAACCACTCCTGCAGCCCCAAGAGGAGCACTAATTAAAACACTTGTCCAGTGCAGGACAAACAGTGCCCAGGAGTGATGGGAGGTGATTCAACATATATTGGTGGCTTTAGAGGCAATATCATCTTCTGTCAGCAAAGGGGCCCAGCTGGATCCTAGGAAATGGGAAGCTGATCTGCTCCACAGCCTCAGGAAAACCATGTCCTTGGTATTGCTCCTGACTCAGCTCTGTCTCAGTAATATGATTGTCACCTCTGCAGGGCAGGCAAAATCTTTTACTATCTATCTGTTCAATTCTTAGGAGAAATCAGCCCATCTCTAAGGCAGTGTCTCTCATTGTGCTTGCCATTGAGACGCAAATGGGCAATAATTATGTCTATTCTGGAAAAAAAAATAATCCATTCCACTGTGTATTTTACTCTGCATATTAGAAGCTGTTCCATTTACAGACACCCTCCATGTGTCACTCCACTTACAGACTGATGCAGATGGTCTAATTATTTATTAATCTGGTTTTAAAATATCCTCAGCATGTTTCAGCAGGAGACACTTTCTTCAAGGTCCCAATTTCAGCAGAGTCGAAAAGAGGTTTCCTGTTGAATTTGCTGGAGAGCAAGATTGAGTCTTCTTTTGTCCTTTCTGACCTTCCCTTTCATGTACTACTAACATCTCTTAGACCTGGGAGAAGCAGTTACTCTTGTGGTACATTTATAATTTTTAAATGTCTGAAATTGAAGGGATTATGGCTTAAATCTTTGCCTGCATCCCTAGAGTGCATTCATATTCTCACAAGCCATAGACACATGGATCAGAAAAAGCATAAAAATTTATGTGAATTAAGTGTTAAAGAGCTGAGTTGGTTTTTTTGTTTTGTATTTATCCTTTCTGCCACATGTCCCAGAAGATTCAGAACATCTGGAATGTTGGCTGCAGGCCTGAATTAACCAGTTTTAGTGGCAGCCCCTTGGATTTTGCCCTACCTCTTTACAATTGTGTGAAGATGACCAGGTTATTAATCCAGTCCAGACATCAGAACTGAATGAGGCATCGCCGTGACTCAGGGTTTTCCCTTGCTGGGACATAGAAGATATCTCACTGCAGAATAAGCTATCAGACTGGCCACCAACCACGTTCACAGGCTACGCTGAAACCCAAAGGCCAAATTCACAAAGCCCTGGGGGATTTGAAATACCAGCTGTGCCCTTCCTCTGCAAAAACAGCAGAAGAAAGGTGCAAGGAAATGCATTCACCACCTCATTGCTTTTCTAGTACTATTATTTAAGTACTGTAGCTGCTCAGGAGGGTGATATAACAAAGGGGTCCAGAAAGCACTTCAAGATCTCTGCCTGCACCCTCCCACTGGCTTCACAGGAGTAGGTCTGAAAATGGTCACAGACTTCAAAAGATGACAAGCAGAAAGTAAACACTCCAGACTTCCCTCTTGTGCATCCTGTGAAGAACCTGAGGTCCTGGCATGACACTGTCATTGCCACAGCCAGCCTGAGCACACCTGGGAGAAGGACTGCCTCATACTGAATGGCACTGAGGGTATTTTAAAGGTCTGAATCTCTGCCTCCAGTTCAGTGCTCTGCCCCACCTGCAGGAACAGCTGGAGGCACAGAGGAACAGAGCAGCAGGTTTCCCTAGGACAGCTCTTTATTTGACTTCATAGCCTGATCTGCCTCTCAAAGGTACCCATCATTCAAATCACATCATTGCAAGATTAAGCTCCCTTTTGTTGCACCAAGTGAGTAAATTTAGAAACAGTTAATCAGTATATTTGTCTTATACCCATTAAATTATTATGCAGCAAACAAGGTTTCCCGGGAATAAAACTATTATTGTGGAAAATGAAAGGAGATGTTTGTTTAATTCCCTTCTGCAAGGAATTGTTTGGACAATGCATCATTTGAACTGATGAGCAGGAAGCATAGGAGCTCTGCCCTTAAAGAGAAGTGGAAATCTCCCCAGCTCTCCCCCATCCCAGCTCTGTGGCTTAGAGTATCACTGTCTGCCTTGGGCCTTGGAGGGAAACACAGACGAGGGACACTGAGGGCTCTGCTTTGCTGAAGGAAATCTTCAGCTCATCTGGGTTTTTGCTGCTGTGCTCCTTCATGTTTTTCTTTAATATTTTTGGCTTTTTGTAGCTAGGGGCTCCCATCACTTAAAGACCCTTTGGCTTTAGGAGTAACTTGTGAGGCTTCCACCTCAAACAGGCTGGTCTCACAAAGCTCCAGTATATGCCACAAATATTATTCCTGCATTTCCTGCTGTAAAGTCCTTCACACATCAAAAGAAGAAGGATGATGGTTCCTTGTGTCTGATATCTCTGCCCCTGGAAAAGAGAAGATAACTGAGCTCCTTGAGGAACTCTGGGATCAATAATTTTGAGAGACCAGAGTGTGTCTGGGCTGAAAAAGACAAATGTGATCCTGCAACACAGTGGAAAACAGGGTGTCCCTACTGTTCTCTGCAGTATTGGTACCTGTGTCTGGCTGCAGGCAAGGCTGGGCCAGGGTAGCACAGGGAGCACACCATGCTCAGAGTGCAGTTTCAATCCAGCAACCGTGCAGAAACAGGCTACACACAAACCCAAGGTGGCTTCCTGAGAAGGAGCTTGGGAGCCCATAAACTGCTGACCTGATTTGTCCCTGTAAATACACAGGAGACAAGTAACTCTGGGGAGGGAGTTCAAACTGTTCAAGATTCCCCAGATTATTCTGCAACAGGAATATTTAATGTAGATAGAGCTTGAATGAATTTAGGGTGAAACTCAGAAGTTTCCAACTGACCAAGTGTGGAGCTGTTGGAGGAACATTCCAGAAGGAGCTGGAACTGATATTATAATGAAGCAGAACATGTTTGAGAGCAGATTTATGACATGCAATAACAGGAGGCTGGAGCTGGTAGCTGAAGTGATCTCTTAAATCTTACATCTTTCTGCTGAAAGCAGGCTCCAATTTGTGAACAGGAAAGCATTCACTCAGTTAGCAAGGGCAGACGTGTGGCTGGTGACCACCACCGGCCTCTCCCCACAGCCCAGAGCTGCTTGCCATGGTCTGCTCTCCCTAAGGAGATACTATGCAAGGCAACAAAATCTCAGCACCAAAAACTCCTTCCTCTGAAGTCAAACCCAACAGGGCTCTTTCTGAGAGAGCCTCCTTTGAATATATTTCAGCTTTTATTTCTCTGACTGCAAGGATCAAGTTGTGTTTACCTAATACCCACAGAAACAGTAGAAGCATCATGGTTTACCATACATGGAGACTGGGCCAAAGTCAGTGTGAGGGGAAAACCCTTCCCAGACCAGAGGAGCATCATCCCAGCTAAGGTGGACCCTTGCCACATAGGGGATTTTTGTTCACTTTCTCCAGTTGCTTCTCTTTGAACTTTGCCAGATAATCACTGTCCCTCCTTGACTTTGCAGCTTCCATCAGGCCACACACACAGCAGGCCTACCTGTGCTTCTCCAACCTTTTTTTGCTGTTTCTAGCATGGGTATTCCTCTGTGAAAAACCCCCTCTGGGTGCTGCAAATCTAAATCAGGGCAAGCAATTCTGAAACCAGCCATGATCACTGAAAGCAGCCAGCTCCAAACTCACACACATGAGGGAACAGGTAAACCGCAAATTAGTAGACAGCTTATCACTCATTTAACATTATCACTCAAAGCTCCAGTATGCTAATACAACCGGGTGATCTTTTTACAATTACTGTAGTATTGCAGAGAAGCATCCTTCAAAATAATTCCAGGTAGAGAGAGCTTGCCTGGCACACAGCTCTGAGTATCTCCCAAGTGAAATAAGTACTGTTTCCACCTAAATAGGATCTAATGAGCCATTCAGTAGAATAGGGATGGGGGGGAGGAAAGTATTTGCCCTGAGGAAAAGCATCCCAAAGAACTCAACAGCATCTCCAGTCTGCTGCTGGCAGTGCTTGTCTCTCAGAAAATACAAGCTACAGTAGTTTTCTTAAAGTGTAAATGAAAACACGGAATTGCAAGAAGGAAATGAGCATTTTTAGGATATGGGTTTCATAATTGTTCCCAAGAGTCTCAGTCTTCGATTTCACAGTACCCTATCCTGTCACAGTTGCAAAAATGATTGGCAAAGACATATTATGGTGGATGGATTATTGCTCCCTGCATTTGCAGGGAGCCCAAGACAACAGGTCAGAGGTGAGTGATGCCTGATCACAGGTTCACAGCAACACAAGGAGCAGTAACAGCACTCCCAACAACCACTTCACAACTCACAGACCCACAGAATTACAGCAAAATTACAGAAATAAGTAAATGCCTACCTGAAAGGCTGCAGGGTTGCAATGACATGTTTCTGTGAGCCTGGGGATAGGGCAGGGAGGTGAAGGTGCAGTCCCATAGTCCACAGCAAGGTTTGCAGAGAGTTTTCATCAGCTGACCTGATAAAAGTGAAAAATTGGTCTGACCCACAGGGAAAATAAAAACCAAAACAACAAAAAACGATGTGATCAGACCCATTATTCCAGTCCTTGAACATGAAAGAAACAGTGCTTTGTGGACAGAAAACTTAGTTTTAGCCCCAAGACCATATAAAACTCTTGATGTTCAAGAAAGGAAAAAAAAATAGAACTGGATCAGATCTCTGGTAAAAAACATTCCTTTCCCATTGGCTGAGGGTCTGTATTCAGGTTCATGGTAGAGGAAAGAAGTCTGGAGCATAAAACACAGCAAGGGTGAGGTATGTTAGACATAACCTACAATCTTTATATCTACAGCAGTCTCATTTTCTAGCCCTGCACAGTGCAGAGCTTCAAGTCTTCTCTAGGGACTGGAATACTGTGAGGGGCTTCTGAACCACAGATGTTTAAAGATGAACTGTGTTTAGCATCAGGTTAAAAAGCTCATGTCAGCTCTCTACTCACATTCAGCCATTAATATGCTCTTGAGAAATTCTGTACCTGGGAAACATCTGGAGTAAAAAAAGGTGGATGCAGGAGGAAATCCCAGTCAGCTTGGTTCAGAGCTCACACTTCCATTTGTACCTGGCTGAACTGAGGACAGATCAGTCCCCTAGGGGCTGCCTGCACTGGGGCAAGGGCAAATCTCTTGATGAGAGGTGGGTTTAAGTGTTTTCTGGTCACCACAGGCTGCCAGAGGGGGTTTTTTTCATTGTGTTTTTCTTCTACATGAAAATAGCTGTGTTTTAGTAATAAAACTAAATTGCATTTCATTATCAAACACTTCCAATCCATGCCTGGGAATGAGCTCCCAGAGTACATGCAGGCACTGCATGACCATGGAGGCAAGGAGAGGAGACAGGAAAGGGGAGGCTGAGAAAAATCAGTGGTACCTGCTCCCCATGAGGCAGCAAGACCAGTGAGCTGTTCTCCTAGAAAGGAGGTGCAGCCTAATGTTGTCACTGTCCCAGAGACATGAATCCTGCATGGCTCAGAGTAACATAACTCACTAAAGCCAAACAAAGGCCATTGCTGACTGAAAGGGAGCTCAGCCTCCTTCCATCCTGCCTGTAGGAATAGGCTCCATTCTATATATCTCTATATTCCCTGGCCCCACTAAAGATTTTAAGCTGGTTTTCAGCAGAGCTTGTCATGGACACGGCCACCCAAATAGCAGCAGCAGCACTAGGGAGCCAGCAAAATCTTCCCAAGTTTCCTGTGTGATCCATAGCAAACCCATAACCAGACAGCTCCCTGCTTTAATAGACTTTATAAGTACCTCCTCATAGCTGCTCTGAGAAGCAGTTGAGCTATGGAGAGTCCCCTCCTGGGGACCCTGGGACTGCTCTTGGCCACTAGCCCAAGAGGACACCCCACTGCCCTAGCCAAAGCCTAAAATAGCCTCACTTTGCACTCTTAAAAGGTGTGCACAGGATACTCAGGTGTGTTTGATAATGCCCTCAGGATTGTGGAAATAAGCCCAGTGGGCTTTCTCCTGGGTCACTCTTGGCGAGGTGGAAGGCTGCAGCAGCTGCAGGTGGGCTGTGAAGATGTTGTGGAAGCCCTGGGGTCTCCTTGGACTGTATTTTTGGAAGTTAGGTGCCCAGAAATATTTTCTCCTTTAAACAGGATGCTTTTAGGGTTATATTAATACTTAAAGACTGTAGTAGGACTGTTTCACCTTCTAGGGCACTTTAGGACCCTCCCTCTGCTGCCTGGTGGGAACTGGGAAGCTTTTCTATGTGTGACAATCTCCAGAACTGACTACCAATGTGTAAAAAGCCTGACTACACCCACACCAATGATGAATTATGGCATTTCCCTTGTAGGCCCTCACTCCCTGTGTCTGTCCCAAGGTATTGTCCCGTCATCTTTCACAGCTGTAATGTATGATATTCCTCCTGAGACAACACTGCAGTTGGACATGACATAGGATAAGCAGCTGTCTGTTGCCATCTCCTCCTGACAGTCTGGAATGAAAAAGAAGAAATTCATGCCTGTAGAGAGGTGATGTAAAGTGCAGACAGGGAGGAAAGGGAAGGTGATGGCAGAGCAAGGCAGGTTTGAGTGACTGCTTGCGCAATTCTGAGTTTACTTCATAGTTAATGCACGGAATACAGTGGGTTTGCTTCTGGAAAACAATGTGCAAGGATCTGTGCAAAGCCTGGGCGAGCCCTGCTCTGAAGGGTTCGTGCCCTGGGATGATGAGCAGATAATCAACCCTGAGATCCCTCTGCCCAACATCCTAAGGCCCGAAGCAGAGAAGCAAAGCATCGCCCAGGCTAAGGCCGGGCTGGATCTGCCAGCAGTGTCGAGGTGGCGTGGCTTTAACACGTTCAGTCCTAGCAGTGGTTTGTCCCTGCCCCACAGGGAAAAGCAAATAACCAATCTCACAGGCTCCCCAGCTCTCTGTGCCCGGCTGGGCTCTGCGCTGCTGCCTGCCCGAGTTCGCAGCTCCCGCGGCTCCGCTTCCTCTGCGCTTTCACACCTCGCTCCCTTTCATGGTGTTACACCCAGATCACTGCATCCCCTCCGCCTTCCCTCTTCCTGTGCTCCAGCCCCAGCCTTGCCTTCACGTGCCCAAGTTACCTGCAGGCTCTGCAAATAAAACTGTTCCTGTGGAGGCAAACATGCCCATATTTTTGGCTCACCTTGGGGAAAATCTCATTCAGCTTATGTCCCTGTTTCCTTGAAATCTATTCAGGTAAAGAGTGAGGCAAGCTCCCCTCTGTAACCATGGGCAAGTCTAATAGCTGCAGGCTTGGATTTTTACTTTTTTTCCTATTAAGCAATGAATTTAACCAGAAAACGAACCGGTCAGGAGGGACTTGGACACCCTGCTTTCAGTTTGTAATACAGCCAGCACTAAAACACGTGGCAGTGCAGCAGAGCACGTTTCAAGACCTGCCCCCTGTGTGCTTGTGTTCCTCAGCACTGTTACCAGGCAGACTTTCATCTCCGTTATCTCCAAAGAAATAAAGAGAAGGAATTAAATTAAAAATTCAAAACCCGTTGCTCTCCTCCCAGCAGCAGGAGGGCAAAATAGCTGGAGGAGATCCTGAGCAGTGAAGGCCAGGATGCAGGTCCCACTCAGAGATATTGTTCAGCTTCCGTGGTGGCTACCAGAGCCCAGGAATGTGGCCAAGCACAGGAAAAGGGTCTGGAGGACATGGATGTTTTCACCCTCCAGGCCCTGGGGCTGTCAGAACTCTTCCAGCTTCTTGGGATGATTGCCATAGCCTTGCCGGGAGGCACTGCTGCTTTCATTTCATACTCACTGCCCCTCAAAAGGAAAACCTCGAAATGTATTTACTACCTGTGGAAATGTGTCTCAACCAGAGATGAAGGCAGACATGGCTTGGACAAGTGCTTTGGATGCAGGTGTTGTATCTCTGCCAGGGCACCTCGACCCTGCTCTGCCATCCCTGCAGCGAGGGCTCACTGAGCACTGGCCCTTCACAGGTTTGCATGGTAGCTGGAGGCACTTGTTTTGGAAATAAAAAATCATCTGCAACTGCCCATTCATTTCACCCAGGATGCAGAAGGCAGACTGAGTATTTGTATGTAAACATATTGAAGAGGAGAAGCCCCCTTACCAGGAGGCTGTGCAGTAGTAAGGTAATTTGTTTTTCCTTAAAGTTTCAGTTTGCTATCAGAGAACACTAGCAGAGCCTCTGAAAAACAGCTTCCACTTAAGCACCTCTGCAGGTGAACAGGGCTGCTGCAGGGATGGGATCTGCCTCCAGGGCAGAACTGGTTGCCCCAGTGCTTTAGGCTTGACATGCTCTGACTGCCAGAGCGACAAAGACACACCAGTGAAGATCCATGTCCATGCAGACAGCTGGCCAGCCATGCTTAATAATTTTCTCTTCAACAGCCTTGTTTTTTCAAGATCTTTACACGTTGTGGACAGGTGTAGATAAATGAAGTCTACAGTTGTCCCTGGGTGGTGGTTAAGAGTCTGGTGCACAGAGCAAGGATCGCAACATGGAGCCTTCCCCAAACCCAGCAGCAGGACATCAGCAGAGCTGTGGGAGGGAGAGCTGGGGCCAGGGCCCACTCTGCCCATGCCTTCCCCACACGGCTGTGCTCCCGTCACACTGCAGCCCACGAGGAGCATCTGTGGCTGCTGCAGGTGTTTCCCATTCCTGGAGCATCGCCTTGGAGGGTGATAGCTGGGTAATGAGTTTCTTTAGTCTTGCTTGAATGCTCTCGGCTCTGCAGACACAACCTCTCAGCGTTTGACACCAAAGAGCAGATGAGTACTGATTACACAATGCCCTGCCCTGAGCTGTTAGTGGGACTTCCTCCAGGAAATGCACGTGTGGATAGTGATCATTTCTGTGCTTATCTCTCTACCAGCCCCAGTTCTGCAAAGGCAAAAAAACCCAAAACACTAGGAGCTTTCAAAAACCTCTTAAAATCTTTCTGGCACAACAAAGCCTAGGAGCGTTGTACTAAAAGAACTCAGCTCTTGGGATTTGCAGCCCTGTCCCCTTTGTACTCATGACAGCAATGAGAACAGCTTCCCTCTTTCCTCTTCTCTCTCCAGTGTCCTTCTTCCATCCCAGCTGCTTGCATGAACAATAGTGAAGGAGTGACGAGTCTTGCGAGAATACAGCAGGTCACCGTCAGGGAAGTGGGCTGGGCATTTTCGTTTTGTTCCTGGCTTGGTGCACCAAAACGTGGAGTAGAGCAGCTGGGACAACAAAGCAGTAAAGGACAACCCCATCCTTAAAACTGAGTGCAGGTTAGATGGACAATAAAATCTCCACCACTGGAACTCAGGAGCAAGTATTTGAGCCTCCCTGTGTGGAGACACAACTTGCTGAGAGAACTGTAAGTTGTTACAGAGGAGATGTGTTGTTTCAGAGAAAGGCAGCCTAACCTGTAGCTAAAGAAGGCCACAGCCCAGTCTGACTAGACATAGTTCACAGAGCTAATTCAGCTGTGGTGGGAGGAATTTTGCTTGGCACAGGCAGGTTCTGTATCTGATGCAGCAAATCCCATGGGGAAAGGGCAGGAGAACCAATCTGACAAAGCACAAAGACCAATAACAGAGAGATAATAATTCATATTTCAATAGGGCATCTTTCATGCTGAGGGATACAAATGATTTGGCCACTGTCTGAAGTTCAGCCACCTCTAGAGTGGAGCATAGCTGTGCATAGCATCTGACATTGCCTCAGTGTTGATGTTTTTGTTAGTATGTAAATTACCAATCAGTATATCTTCAAAAGGTTATCACAGAATCAGATGATAAGTGAGCAGTATGTAATATCTGTGCGCTGATAGTGCTGAAACCTCAAAGCCCCGGCACTGTTTGTATGTGCACATCTGTGTGTGTGTATTTCACTTTTACACACACCAATAAACCTGGTCATCAACTTGTGCAAAAGACTGATAAAAAAAAGAAAATGGCCTCTATAGCCCACTTGACTAATGTTACAGCTATTCTTACCTTTACTTCTACTTTCTCTCCTTTCTGTTTCATACTCTGCCTGTGAAAGGGAAAGCTGGATTCCCCAGCTGAAGTAGGAAAACACAAAAGGGCTTTCTAGGAGATGCATACAGGCAAAGACTGGAACACATGGATTTATGCAGCTTCATATACAGGAGGCCTTTTGCTAGGGCAGCACTGAAAAAATCATAATTAATGTTGTGCAGCTTCCCCTGGGGACAGTGCAGCCACTGCCACTGGTACCTCTGGCTCTATCCTATTGGGCTGCTCTTGACTGGAAAGTTGTCACACTATGCAAAAGGGTTTGGGGATTAAGCTGCCTTTTCCTGTGGTGTATTTTTGCTGCACTTCAGCTAAGTGGGCCTGTGGGTTTATGAGCTCTGGAGCAGTCTCCTATGGTGGCAGGGAGGATGGTTCTGGGAGTCAGTAAGAGCATGCTCTCCTGCCTCCTAATCCCAGCCTTTCCCCAGGGGACTTCACCTGCTTTCCCAGGATGCCTTGAAAATAGAAAGCAAATGAAAGGGCAATGTGACCATCTTGCCACGGCCAAATGGTGTGAGAGCCCCTGCTTTTATCCTCTCCCTTATCCCATTCCTTACTCAGGCTGCTCCATGCTGTCGCTCTTCCATCTGACTCGCAGCTCCCTGAGCTGCCAGCCCTACAGACACCCCCCACCACAGCCCCACGAGTACTTCCCTGGATCCCACTGGAGAGGTGCTGCTGGCAGTTCTGCCTGTTGGGATCCTGAGTGGTATCCGTCATCGTGGCACAAGTACATCCTGCAGGCAGCTGCTCTGCTGCTGCTGGCAGACACCTGCAGAAGAAACTCTTTATATTTATGTATGGTTTTTAGCTCACTGCCAGTAAAGGCAGTTTAGCTTCACTCTGTAGCTGCATCATTTCAAAAGGAGGTGCTTCTGCCTCCAGTGCGCATTTGTGCCAGCAAGAATTTTGACTTTCTGCCAAATACTTAAGTGACCTTATGGCAGGACTGGAAGGCAAGGCTCTGGAGCTCCACCACCATGCTGACCCTGTGGGCCTCTATTCTCACCCCGGCTGCCTCCTTCATGTATTTTTGTTCAGCATCTCTGCTTGCAGGGTTGCCTGAGACATTAAAAAGAAATGCCTTCACCACTAAAACGATAAGGAACTTGATCTTACATAAATTGGGATGTTCTAAGAACCATTTTAATTTCTGCTAATCAGCAGATGAAAAATGAATTACTTCAGATGTCATGTCCTATTGCACGAGTCTTGAAACATTTGGAAAAGCCATAACAGAGTTACCCGGTAATTGAAGGGCTCTACATGAGTGAACTTTGTAATTGCATATTCTTCTCCTTGAGTCTGGGAGGCAGAAAGGAAAAGCGGATCAGGCCACGTCTTAATGAAACAGCTCAGTCCCGCAGTGCTAGTGAAGCCAAAAGTAAACAACCCATGCTCGTTATTTTATATCACAACTCCCCAGCTGCTGCAGCAGCCATGTGTATTGTCTCCCACCTCACTTCTGCTTTCAGCCCTCTGCCAGGCTGTCCTCAGCCTTCACCCCGGGTGCACCCAAGGCCAGCAGCCCACATTCCAGCTCTACCTCACGCCACAGGAGACACAAACAGCTTTGGAGACAGACATAGCTTTGGAGGGTTTCCATCTCTGAGCTGCCAGTCTTGACCATCCCAAATGGAGCAGGAAAAACTCCTGCATAACCATTCCCATCCAGACCTCTTGGGACAGTCCCTCCTGTGATGTCCTCATCTCCACTCCCAGGTGGGAGACACTGCTTTCGAGTAGTGGAGATTCGCTCTGTGTTTCTGCTTGCACCTTTTTGGCTTCCATTATTGAATGTGCACATGGCCAGTGCCCAGTTCCCTACCATGCTGCCCTCAGTGCTGACACTTGAGGGACATAAGTCACTTGAGGGACTTAGGGGAAACAACAGCCCTCAAATCCTGGCTGCCATCATCTTCTGCTCCCCTCCACTGATGAGCTGCTGGTACCAGGTAAGCAGTTGCTGCACTTTTGGAAGGAGCATCTCACTGCTGTACGACTGCCAGTAGCACCTGGCCATTTTCTCATTCCTGAAGAACCCAGGAAGATTAGGCAAATATTACAGAGTAAAGATTTTCTCAGGTCTAATGTTGAAGGGTTTTTTCAGCTTTCTCTGAGGAAAAAAAACAAAACCAAAATGCCTATTTGTCTGTTTGTTTCACTGTCTTTAAAAGGGGCGTCTACATCTGGAGAGTCAAACCAGCATCCATTTCTGTGGATTTTCCACGGCTGTTCCTCAGCAGCTGATGGCATAATGTTTCCTGAAATGGCCATTTGCTGAGTATCTTTATGAACAGCTTCCCAGGGAAGTAGCTGCAAAGTTCAATTTGCTGAATTATGAGCACATCTCGGATAAGAATTGCATTGTACGGTGCTTGCATTCTGAAAGCATTAACTTTGAACTTAGAGATAGTAAGGAATGATTGCTGTCTTTTTTACTATGAAAAGAAAAGTATATTTAGAAAAATTTTATTTAGATGAGGCTTTCTCTAGTGAAACCCCCCCCCCAAAAAAAAAATAAGAAAACCTCTTTAATTGGTTGAAGATTTATTACAAGAAGCTATATCTTAAGGGTACTTGATTTGTGCTGAAGAGTTGTTTGACTTCATGGTGTCGCATCAGATTTATCCCAGCATTGCATCCTAGGGAGCAAAATTGAGTTCCCTCTTGTATCTCACACAGAATAAATCTAAGTATTGTCTGAAATACTTTAAATTTAATTAAGAAGAGCCAGAGTGAAACAACTGTGAATTTCTTTTTCAGAAGCGACTAGAGTGTTCTAGCTCATGAAAGGGTTGGGGTCTACAGTAAGTCTCCAGAAGCTTAAAGCCCTCAGTACATTGGGTGAAAGCCCAGGAGCTACAGACTATGACATTTCTTCTCCAGGATGCTGAAATGGCTCCACTCTGTATGCAGGACAAGTCTGAACCTGAACTCAGTGCGACACCCAAGTGCTATGGGGTGTTCAGGTATCTTGATTTCACATGTGCAGCACTGTGCTTTCCATGCACTGAAGGCTCTTCACTTAATTGGTGCTATTATCACACCTGATGAGGCATGGCAGGTGATATTTGAGACACTTGCCTTTTGATTCCTTGCAACCAAGCAACATTTATAAGAATTACTTAAATCAGCTAATCAAAAACATGTTCAATGACATTAGGATGAAGTGGGCTGTAGAACACAGAAGTTATTTTTCTTGTGAAAATCCTTCTGTAGAGAGAAAAGCAAATAAATATCATATACTGTAACCTCTCTGCCCCTTGAGCTATTAATAATTAATTCCTGGTTCCTTATTCAGTATTTCAGGTAATGTTCAACTTTGTTCTAGTGGAACAATTTTTCAGGATCAGTTTCAGCTACTTTATCATGGGTTTGCTGGTGGCAACAACAACATGGCAGGAGTGCTTGATGAGGAGCTGATTTGCTCTGAAGACTGCCTTGTTCTGGTTTGCTCTCAATTGCTTATTTGCTGAGGAAAACTGATGGGTCAGGATTCCTGTTCAGAGGAATCTCCTCTGAGAAGGGCCTGTCTTGGCAAGACCTGCACACAGATAGGGAGTTCAGCATCTTTCCTCCCAGTTAAGGGGACCCTTGGGGACTGTCCTTCCCTCTTACTTCCCCTGCAGTGGTTGACCAATCCCCAGCATCCCCTTCCATGCTGTCTCCCTTCCCTGGCCAAGTGGGACTTCAATTGAATCTGCCCTTCACCTTTCATTGGCCTGAAACCAGGTGTTAAAGTACTCCATAGCTCATTGCACATAAAATTCTCTGTGATTCTCTGTTTCTCACAAAAAAGTATTTTTTCTGCTCCTTTGAAGGAAGTTAAATGTTAAGTCATGAGACATTCAGCCCTTCCCAAACCAACTCCCTTTGGTCTTTACCAGTGGTGGCAAAGAAGTGCCCAGAGCTGTTGGATAGTACCAGGCTGTGGGCAAACACATGACCAAGTTGCTGTCAGATAAATACTGAAACAGCCCTAGCCAAGATTAAGCCTTTTTTTCTTTTTTATAGTGAAAAGGGATTGGGTCATGTCCAAATATTTTATATTAAACTCTGCAACTTGCCTGTTTTCTCTTCTGTTACCAAGGCAAATGCGCCCCAGCTCCCTGACAGATCACATTAAGCTCAGTGGAGCTGTGTTCAATCACCTTGCTCTGGAAATGAGTGAAGGAGCGAGGGCAGAGCCACCACTCCAGACTGCTCCCAGGATGAGTCACCACAGCAAAGGCTCCTGCCTGAGTGAGCCAGAGCCGCCTCTCTAATGCGCTGGGCTTTCTGCACCCAGGACTTCTCAAGCCTCTTCCTTCTTCTTTCTTTTCTTCATGAGATTTTATTCCTTGCCTTCATTTCTCTCTCCCACCCTCCTGTCCTGCAGAACTCTTTAAGGTTTTAGCAATTAAGAGAGGAAAAGAAGGCATCCTCTTTCCTGCTGCTTGGCAGAGCTGAGATGATCTGTGTGCAGAGGAAACCCATTCCTGCTCCTGCCTGGCTGAGTCTGTGGCATCATTGCTTACCCTGTGGGAAGGTGGAGTACAGACGTGGCCCTCAGGCCTCTGATGTGGCACCCACCCCTGTTAATAGGCAGTGGGGATCCCCTGGGGCACATGGACAGTGCCATGAGGGGTCTTGCTTTGGAACATCCTGCTCAGAAGTGGCAGAGTAGGAGCAGAGCAATTTGGTAAAGAGGGCAGCCAGTGCAATGGTTCAGCTTAGGGCCCTCTTGGGACTTTCCTGTTCTCTGCTGAACAGCCTTGAGAAGGGACCTGTCAGATGTCTCTCCCCCTGTTGTTGGGCATGGGTACAGGTATTTGACCCACTGTCTGCCTCCAGCACAGCTGAGACTCTTGAGTCATCTGCTTCAACCAAAAAAAAAAGAAAAGTTTTGATTTAAAACATGGGCAAGCTTTGTTCCTACCCTGACGAGCAGCCAGATGAGGTGATGGTCCCTCAGTTCTGCAGTGACAGAAGAGTCCCCAGGGGAATGGTAATGCTCAGAAAATGGAAAGTCTCCCTTCCCACTTCTCCATCCCACTCCCAAATTCTGAGCTGACACCTCTGTCATTGTCTCAGCAGTGGTGACAGGCACAAAACACTGCAGACAGGAAAGAGCAGAGAAAACTTAAAATTTCCCTGGTCCATGGTGAAACCAGAGGCTGTGGGCATCAGCTGCTCAGCTGGGAAGTCATGCCTCTTGTGATAGTGGTGGGATGAGTTTTCCAGCAGAAGGAAGATGCAAAGCAGGTCTGACCCTGCCCTCCTCTCAGCTGTGGCTGCAACCTCTCATGTTTTCATCAGAGAGGTGCAGAAAAAGCCTGAGCAGCGTGGCAGCCCCAGCGCTCCTCGCAGGTGCCACAGCAGCAGCCTGTGTGGGTGGAAAGGCAATTTGTGTTGTTTTGGAGCATTGGGAGCTCTGCAGAAATGATGGCTTTTCAGACAAGACTCACTGTGGAACAAATGTGGGGTTTCGGCTCAGGACTTTGTGAGACACATCCCTTTCCCAACCAGTGCCCACACTCCCACACGTCACCAAAATACTCCTGGTGGTCTCAGAGGGGTGTTGATGGTTTGGCTGGGTGCACTAAAACTGAGATCCCTGTCTGCACACACTCAGTCAGCCTGTAGGCAGAGATGCCTGAGGCACACAGAACAGCTAATACCCATTGAAAATTGCAGAAAACCATGAAAAAGCAGAGCTGTGCCCCCACCACACCCATCTCAGAGCCCCCAGCCTGACATGCCCAGATGTGGATGCTCCTTCCTACTGCCAAGAGGCTGAGGAATCCTAGAGAGGGGCCCACACCTCTACCACAGCTGAACCCTGCCGAGACATGATCCTGACCCAGGGAGCTGCCAGGCCAAGAGCACACACCAGAGGCTTCAGCCAGGCAGTCACAGACTTAATAAAATCACAGCTAAGCAACAGAAACAATTGTCCAGAGCTGGATTTTTCTCCGTTATGGGACTGCATTTTCTCTTGCTGTTGGGATGGGGGTACTCATAGCACCCTAGGGCACACAGGTCTTGCCTGCCATGGACAGTGCTGTCTCTGCATGGCACAGGGATATCAGGTCTTGCTGGGGAGCTGTGGGATGAGCCAAATCTGGTCACAGAGATGGCAGTCTGGATGATTTCTTTTTCTAATCATTTGCATAGATTTTCCTATAGGCTCTCCAGATTTTAGGGAGGTGCCCAGTTGGGGAATTCCCCCAGCTGTGTCAAGAAAAGTCTCTCAGCAGATTTCTGCCAAGATGGAGATTGGGGTCAGCACCCAACTCTGCTGAGGTTCCTGGGAAAATGCCATCTCACCAGAGCACCATACATAACCATGTCCTGTGCTGTCCTGACACCACAGGAGACCTAGGTCCACTCCTCTCTGGGTCCACACTCTGTGTCAATTTCCCCCAGTGCTGGGGAATTTAATGCAATGTAATACATACATATACACACACGTACACATGGATACCTATTCCATGTCTCTTGTTGCCTATTGCTGGCTGGCACAGGGCTTGCATGCATGGGGAAGAATTTGAGATGCTGGTAGTAACATGTTTAGTTCAAAAGGATAGAAGGGCAACTCTTGTAAGTGTGTGAAGACAGAGTGGTCATTAGTACATGTTTATTGAAGTTTACCAGCTGTGTAACAATGGGCTTCTCTTTGCCATTTTACTTAATTTGTCTGTAATTATGTTCCTAATACAGAAATCATTTGGCATTTATTTGCCGTAATAAAGCTTCCTATTGCATTTAAACTCAATGTGAAGATTTAAGTATGTTTAGGGGATGCAGCTGAAGACCTGAAATTAAATGACCCTGGCTTCCTTTTGCAAACAAGACAAACTCAGATAAATGCCAGCAGTCAGATGAACACATGCAGATCTGGGAGCAGCAGCAGCTGCATGTACACCCCCAAAGAGAGATGGCAGCCCTTGTGATGGGGCAGCTACTCCAGTGTCTTCTCACTGACCTGCTCTGGCCCAGGCACTGCTCCTCTTACTGATGCTTCTGCTACTTTGCATACCTGAGCAGGAATAATGCACAGGTAAAGGAAAATCTGCAGGTCTTAAGATCATCATCAGCTATCTTGGTTTTCTGTATAGCTTTCACTGGCTTTCAAAATGTTTGCTTTAATGGTTGTGGTAGTAGGATGTTGGTAACGTGGCTCTTGCCAGCTGGGCTGGTGCTCAGGAGCAGCCCAGGCACCAGACATAGGTGAGCACAGCTGGGCCAGCCCAGGAGACCAGCCACATCCTGGCCCAGTGACACCATCATCCCCAGCCCTGCCCTGTTTAAAGGAGACTGGCTGGGAAATTTGCTGTGCTTAATTTGCAGTTAAAAGAACAGGCCTGGGAAACACATCCCATATCTGCCTGCTGGTGGGTGAGCAGCTGCAGCTGCGGATGTGCGGATGGGCTCCCAGCACTGATAAATGACAGATAAAAGCCTGGAAAACTCTGCCACCACTGCTCCACAGGGGTGACGCTGCTCCTGATGTGGTTATTTTCTCCCTGGATATACCAAGCACCACAAGCACGCACTGGCAATAATTTTTTTTCCCCATCCTTTCTCAGCACTCCTGCCAGTAGGCTTTAAATAGCAGGGGCCAGATAATCATTAACCACTTTGACATTTTGCAGCAGGTACAGATTGGAAATTCAGACAGAAAGGACAGAGCTGGAGCAGAGCTGCACTACTGGTGTATCTCCAGCAGTATTGTCCTCCTCAGGGTACAGCCAGTTCAACCTGGCCTTGCCCTTGCTGCTCCTTGAGACAAGCTCCCATCAAAGTGAGAATAGGGAAGAATATTATATATGTAATTGCTTAGTATATTACTCTTGCCAGAAGTAGGGAAGAGCATTTCATGAATATGTTTGAAATGGTTGTGGCTGAGCCAGAGCACTTTTCCCTTTTTGTTAACTATGTTTTTTTCTAATTTAGACTTGGATAACAGAAAAAAAAAACAAAAAACCACAAAAAAAAAAAAAAAAAAAGGGCAGGTGCCCTGACTCCAAAGCACACACACTTCAGTGTTTCACAAGAACAAGATGGTAGTGAGCGAACTGAGGATGAAGCTTGCAGCTGGGGAGCATTTCTCCACTAGTTACTGACAAAGGAAAAATGCTGCTTAGACTCATCCCAGTGACGGGATAGAACTCCACAATGGGAAGTTGCAAAAATAACTGTTGTGAAGTAGGGAAACAGACCCTTCAAAGGGTTTTTGCAGAGCAGTCCCCAAAGGGATTTCGTGGGAATGCTGCTGTTTGAGCACTGGAGAATATGTTGTGCAGTATCTTCTATAAGCCTGCAAAAATGGGTGCTAGGGATTTAATTTCCATCTCTAATTGTTGTGATTTTTTGCCTCACTTTGGGTTTGCTTTTGTGTTCCTGTAGCTTTTAGCAGCAGAGGACTCTGTACAGCAAAACCTTCCTGTGTATCACAGCCAATGGTCTGTTTCTGAGCTCTCTGTACAGCCAGCAATGAGACTCCTCCTTTGCTGTACAAAGGATTTATTCCTTTAATATGCCCCTGGTGTTTGTTTTTCTGCTGGTACAGGAGTGCATGTGCACATGTGTGCATGTGGCAGTGTTTTACAAATGCCTGCTGTGGATAGAATTGGGCTTCACAGTATGCAAAAATAGCTGTGTGCCACATACAAGGATGTAATATTTCAGACGGCTGGAGAAAATGTGATAAATTGAGTTTTTGCTAGATCTGCTAAAATCAAGTTACTGGCAGATTCATCTCCACAGCTGAATCCTGAGGTTGTAGGAGCTGGCAGGACTGTGTGTTTGAGCATCACAGTTAGAGAGGGAGACTGGGTCCCCATGGTGCTGTAGGACATCTGTGAACATCTCTTGGCTCTGAAGAGAGAAGCTCAGATTTCATGGACTCATTTATTACAGAGCTCCAGAAGCCAATGCGAGTCCAGGCTTAGCTGCAGCTTTTCCCCTCTGCCTTTGCCTGGAGGTTGTTGCTCTTAGTTCCTGCTCCATTCTGCTCCTCTCCTGATCCCTCATTATTGATGCCTCCAGCTGCTCGTTAGACAAAGCCCAGGTCCTGCACTCACTGTTTTGAGCCCTGCAAGAGACCCAGGTGTGCAGTGAGGTGGAAAGGCAGGGATGCTGCAGATCTGGGAGGATTCTGCATGACCTCCTTACTGCTGGGGCCACACTTGTGTGCTGAGGAGCAAAGCTGTTGACAAAATAAGGCACCAGGGACTGAGATGAGAAGGGAAGACCAGAGGCACAGTGCAGTGGTCCTTGTACCAGGCTGGTTCTTGGTGTGGAAGAGGTTGGGCAAGCGGGGAAGCAGAGGAGTTGTGCCAAGTTCTGGTCCCTCCCCTTTTGCATCCTGTCTGGCAGCACCTGCTCTTCTGGCAATGTCCCCCCTCAGTCTCAGCCAAGGGCACAAACATGCACAGCCAAACCTGAGCCCCCTCAAATTGGACCTCACATGGGAGTTTGAGTGCCAAATGTCAGTGCTCATTCCCACGTGCACCTTTCTCCCATCTAATCCTTCCCTACTTCCTTTCTTCTGGTTTGTCATGTTACCCCTTGCCAGGTGAAAAAGGTTCATGGAACCTACAACCCTCCTTGCTCCCCCTCTCCCTTTGTATCCCCTCCGATTCATAATGAAGACCAGTAACAGACCAAGTCTGGGTTTGTAACATAAACAGTTATTTACATTTTGCTAAATTTTCATGAAAGATGACGTTTTTAGGTGACCTAGCTGAAACAAATGAAACTATTAACATGTTTGCATTAAGTTTTGTAAAAAAGAAGTATCACTCTTGCCCAGTGTGGCCCTCAGTTTCTCAGGTCCTGAGACCTGATGTAGTGACCTAGAAGGTGAGACAGTTTCCCCCCAGGGTTAGCAAGAGCAGGATGTGGTTCATAACCCAAGGCAGTGGAATGGATGTCTTTTACCATACCCAGCAGTGTCCAGTCCCAGGGTCTGTTATCCTGGTTCTCTGTCAGGCTAGTGATGAGTCTGATCTGGGCTGTAAGAGCAGATATCTTCTCCCCAATGCTGAAAGTATGATCCAACCTTTCCTGTCCCATAGATATTCTTATTCTGCCTTTAAAAGATTTTTAATCTTGGAGCACAGCAAAAAAGGCTACTGGAATCTATACTATGGCTTTTAAACACTAAACAGTGAGGAGGAAAATGTAATGGCTCTCTACTAACCTAAATAAATGATGGCAAACAACTGTAAAGGGCTCCTGAGTTTGTGTGCACAGAGAAATTCAGTCTCATGGTGAACAGGATCATAACAGACAGATCAGAATAATATGGGGTTTTTGTGGATACGCTGTTAAAAGCTGCACAGAAACAAGGGAATGAGCCAGGAGGTTCAGAGTTTCAGCCCCCACTCATAACTGTCTGGGTCACAAGCCAAAACACAATTTGTTCTCCATCTTGCTTGCTTCTAGGGTGCAAATAGCCAGCCCTGTAGTTCACCAGTATGACTGTCTGGGATGGTGGATGGTGTGGGAGAGAAATTTGAGGACGTTTTGCATTCCTTGGCTTGAGGAAGCTACCTGGGTCTGAGCAGGACATCAGTCTGAGCAGAAGCTGTCTCACAATTTATCACCACCACCAACCTCACTTTCTAAAATAGGTAGCAGAGAGACAAAAACCTGAACAATGAACCTGTGGCATCTGGTTGCCAGCAGAGGTGTGTCCACTGGTTGGGGTCAGTGTGGGTCCTCTGGAGTGGTGAGAGTTGTGCTCGTCCAGCTTTTCCTTCAGTGGTGACAAGGCATGTAAGATCCCAATATCTGAGACCGTTACATCCCTGACAGTCTCAGTTCAATCAGCCAAGCATTATTAGAGGGAAAAGGGACGGAAGCAGCATAATTGCCTGAGCCAAGCCAGGGAAAAAAGGAAGTTCAAATGGTGGCTAAGGGAGCTTCTGCCATGCCGTGCCACGTGTGCTGTGCTGTGGAAGGAGAGGAGCCTCGCTGATGCTGTCTGTCTGTTTCAGGGGGAGTTGCTGAGCCCGTGTCGATGCGATGGATCTGTGAAGTGCACGCACCAGCCATGTCTGATCAAATGGATTAGCGAGAGAGGCTGCTGGAGCTGTGAGCTGTGTTACTACAAGTATCACGTCATTGCCATAAGCACAAAGAACCCTCTGCAGGTAAAGGTACTAGAGACATTTCAAAGTCTATTTATTCTTGTTTCAGTTTTTGTTTCTGGGAGCAAGCGGATTTTACCAGTGTGGGTTTTCCTTCCCTGTGCACAGGGATTCATATGTCTGAGGTACTTAGAAAGGATTGCCAGGGGCTGGTCCAAAGAGGCCCCATGTTCTGCTCTGTGGTTCTGGGAGCATCCCTCAGGAGTCTGCTCTTTCTGTCCTTGGTGATTCCTGTATTCACTTGCCTTCTGTTGAAAATTCCACAACGATGCTATAACACCTCACAGCCATTCAAATGTGTTCATCCACTGGAGACCCCAGGTGTGCCTGTCTCCAGGGCCAGGCAAGGACTGCACCATTGTGGGATTTACTGCAACAGAGCACACAGTCTGTGACTGAGCAGTCGAGACACCACGTGTTTATAGTTGTGCCATTAATCCTGATCTCCTCCTGCTGAGACTCCGCTGTGTTGGCATGAGGGATGGTGGAGGCAGATGGAGAGTTCTTAGAGCTCTCCTCTCTAATCTCACCCCCTTTTTCACTTTACTGCTCTCACACAATCATGGCATGGCACAGGAGGTGTTGACTCTGATACTCTGGTCTCTTCAAGCCTGATTCTTGATGGACTTTTGCAGATGTGCACACAACAGGTAAAGCACATTTGATGGGTCTGTGAAAGTCATCCAAGGACCCACATTCTTTCTTATCTGAAAAGCATTGTAATGAATAAGTCAAAGTACAGACTGGTGATTTAAAATCAGGATTCATAATGGGGAAACCTGTGTGACTATTAAAAATGGGATAAATTATCCTTAAAAGCTATTGATTTATTGCGGGGGCAATGCCTGAAGATGCATTAATTGCTCCATGCCTTTGCTGAGCATCATTAGTGCCTCAGCAATAAGGAAGCACATTACAGCCAGGCACTTCTGCTTAATCATCATCATCTGGACTGGAGAGGCATTACAGTGGTTTAGAGACCAGGGTCATGTCTGTAGGGATTTTGGTCTGTCCAGCACCTGGCCTTCTGTGGGTCACTCTGTACCAGGAGGCAAAGACAGGGCTGGTGATGGTGCTCAGTTGTACAGGGGAGTGGGGGAATGCAAACTCCTGCTCTCTTTCAAACTGTGATCTCTGTGTGGTTTTTTCTAGGCCTGAGGTCACTTACCACATTGAGGAAAAAGGGACAGCCCATTAGGACTTCAGACTTAAATGAAGTAGTGAAATTAGGGGGAACATCATGGGGAAACTTTGCTGAGGGGAAGGAAAAACCTGCCTGTTCTCTGAGAGTCCCTACAGCTTCTGATTCAGTTTTCCATGAGCCATGGGCTGGACACATCAGTAGTTTCATCCCAAGCATCAGACCCAGAATGTTTTAATTTTTTGGCTCTAGCAACTCAGAGCAGATTGAAACACAGGAGGGGAGATGTGGACAAAGCAGCTTTTGTTTATTTCTGGAAAGCTGCTCCATGAGTGCCCTAATGCTTCCTGTGTCTCAGATTGGGGTTGTGATGCTGAGCAGCACTGAAGGTTTGTGAGTTCAAATTTGTGAGCCTTTGTGTCTCCAGAACCACCTTTAATGCGTGACTTCCAAATGCACTTTCAGGTGGCTCAGGGCAATGGGTAAATGACTTTCTTCCTGTTCCTCACTCAGCTAAAATTTGTTGGAGCTGCTCATAGACAGGCTTCCACCTCATACACAAAAATTTCAGAGCTTCTCTCTCTCTGGGCTCCCCTGTCAGAAGGTGGCCTGATCTGATGGCCTTTGCCACAAACACAAAAAACTGAGTGGCAGAAACAGCTGAGTTAGAGGGCTCAGCTCCAGGAGCAAGGGTCCCGGAGGACTGTGCAGATCTGGGGCTTGCAGCCTTCAGATTGCTGGCTTAGACTTCACAGCATTTCTCACAGAAGCACTGGGAAATTTGGAGGATGGGAAGAAGCAACTGGAGTGAAAAGCCACTTGGCCTGGAATAAATGCAGTGTGTAGAGCTACAGCTGCATGCCTGGGTGCCCTGTCTGGTGCCAGCACAAAGGCACTGCTGGGAAGCAGATGCTACCCTGGCATTAATATGCAAAATCCTGTGGGAAGTGGCTGATGCACCAGGCCAGGACTTCCTACCAGTACTAAGGGCTTGCCCCCCCCAAAACAAGCCACAGCATGTGCAGGTGGGAGGAGCATCCTTTCTGCTTGGCCTGCACCCCACATGTGGATAACATGGCCCAGCTGGACATACAAGCATATCTCAAAGTCCCTGAACTTTCTTCTCAGGGTCTGCTGGCACTTGGGCCCAGCTTTATTCTTACCAGAAATCTCTGAATTTCTCAAACAGTTTTCAGAGGACAAATGCTGTAGGAAGTCATGGTCATCTGTTTTTTCCAGACCAACCATAACACAGGCAAGGACCACACAAGCCTCATGTCCTTGTCCAATATAACCCATTTGGATGATGCTCTGAGACTGGATAGATTCTAACCAGCAACATGGCCTACCTCTCTCCTGAGTCCTGTATCTGATAGACTGCTGGGAAGCCAAATCCAGGCAGCTGGCAGACCCTGGGCTCCCTGAAGCATGTCCAATTGGTCTGAGCAGAGCAGCATCCAACACCCACATGTTCCCTGGGACCTGCATGTTTCTCTTCCCATTTTGACATCTGCTACACATTTTTTGAGTGCTTAGAAGCACAGCATGGGCCAGATGTGTCTGGAGACTCATGGTGTGGGCAGAGAAGTTACAGTCGGGTTCATGCATAATTAACACAGTCTCCTTCCAGCCTCCAGGCTATTATGATGTTTCATACCAGAGAGAGACCTTTAGTCTTCTGTTTTGGCAGAATTAATCTCTATAAATTAACCCACCCCACTCCCTGCTCCCTGGATTGCAGGCATTTAAGAGCAAAGGTCTTAAAGCAGCAATACTGCTAACCTGCTGAGACTGGGGGATTAGTTGTTGGACAACATAGCAGGTGTCCTGCCAAGCAGCAGTTGGGCAGCGAATGAGCAAAAATATTCCATCAGCTGTGAACAACCAGGAAATCCAGAGCTTTGGTCCGTCCGTCCATCCATCCATCATCCATCCATCATCCATCCATCCATCCATCCATCCATCCATCCATCCATCCATCCATCCACCAATCCATTCTCCTGCTCTCCAGTTTGCCAGTCACCAAGACAGGAGTCACGGGCTTGGAGGCTTTAAATGCTTCCCTCCATTGTAATACTTGTGTAAAGCCCATGTTTTTAAAAGGCCCTGAAGGCACAGGAGTTTGGAAGCACGTTATCATACTGCCTGCATCCTGGTGCTGATACATTGTGGAGTGGGTATCTGCCTTGATGGGCCTCTGAAGTGTATTTAATCTGTACACCTCCTTTGTAGTCAGTCCTGAACCACATCCACTTTGATGCTCTGATTTTAGCAAAGAGCAAATCTGTTTGAACCAACCTTCCCAACAAATGTCTGCAGTCTTGATGAGTTCAGCCCTGATTTACAGTTGTTATCTCCTACTCTTCCTGCATTGCAGGCTATTTCAGCTCCAAAGATCCCCAGTTATCCAGTGCTGGGGTTGGGGTCTGGTCTCTGTTCTCCTCTGGCTCCATTTTGTCCATGGTGATGATCTGTTAGGAGCTGATGAGTGCTCTTACACGGCCCCTTCATCAGGACACTCACAACTGCAAGAACAGCTGATCTCACAGGGTGTTTGAACTTCAGCCTGAGATGCTGATCTAAAAAGCTTGAGGCAAGTTTACTGATGTCTCCTGGTTGTCCCAGCCTCCTGAATCAGTTGTGTTGAGCATGAGCTTTGCTGGTCCCTGCTGAGCTTCAGCTGCAGCCTGCAAGCAATGGGTGCAGTCACTGCAAGAGACACTTCAGGGCCTGTGTGTTATAACAGGAATTTTCCAGGATGCTGGTGCTGTAGCCTGAGTCTTACCAGGTACTGTGGCACATGGAGGAGGGGAGTTTTCGTCATTGCACGTTTCCATTACATGGCCCTACTGGGCCCTCCCTCCTCCTTGCTGCTTTTCTAGTATCTGAATAAGCCACATCATCTGAAAGTGCACAGCAGGGAAGCTATTCCACAGCAGTGGCTTAATTTTACTTGGTGAATTTATAAAAAAAAAAAAAGCAAAACATCCTGCAGAAAATAATTGAGGAGGATGGCCAGGGTCTTGGGACAGCAGCAAGGGGAGAACCACACCTAGGCTGCAAATGATCCTCTCCAACCTTCTAGGAAAAACCTCCTCTTGCTTGTGACCCTGGGTCTGAGAATTAAATTGCTGACTAGCACAGCTCAGGATGTTAATGATGTGTATTAAGGGGACGTGTCAGATACAGCAATAAAAATAAACTGAACTGCCTGAGGCAGGCATGGAGGAGCTCTCAGGGGAGTGCAGGAAGTCTCTTCCAGCAAATGAGACTTCTTTTCAAGCTGCTGCAGTAAGACATAGACATCTTCTGCAGGCAGTATCTGCCTTGGATATGCTTGTGCTGGTGCTTGGGAACCTTTGTAGACTGCAAGTGCCAAAGAAAGGGAAATACAGATCAGACATTAAATGCTATAGTAATGACATTATTCATCTGTGTTACATTAGCAGGTTTTCACTTACAAAACCTCTAAGCAGGAGCACTGAAGCAAACAGGGAAACAGGTTTGTGTCAAGTACAACTTGCAGGTTATGAAACAGTGCAGGAGAGTAAGTGACATGCTCAAAGGCAGCAGTACCAGCTTGGACCCTGACTAAAGTCATCACAGATGTCAGACCTGAGCTCCTAAGAAGCCCTTTCTGAGGCATCTGGGTTGCAGAGCTTTGCAATTTGGGCAAAATGGGGAAACTTGGGGAAATTGGTCTGAGAGAGAGTGGTGTTTTGCACCTGCAGACATGAGTGGTGTGCCAAAACACTTGGCCCAGGGGGGTGGTAGCAGAGGACAGACAGACAGCTCCAGACAGCTTCTCCAGAATGGTTTGGAGGGTTGGAGCACTTTTCCAGAGGGGATGGCAGACCATCACAGACACCTGCTGGCGCATGTTCTGAAGCCATTGTGAGTCTGGAGCTCACAAAGCTGGTCCTGTTATCCTGTAGGAGCCTTTAAACGTTTTGGTACCACCAAGTCCTTAGTTCTGCCCTGTTCAGCACTAGCAGAGCTTTCTACCTGCCTAAAGGTCACGTCCCTGACTGACAACCTGGGTGAGCTGGGTTGTTAAAGGTGCACTTCAGTGCAGCTCAGTGGCTACCAGGAGCTCCAGTCATTATCAGCTGAGGGAAGAAGGGCTCAGCTGTAGGTCTCTTCCCACAAGGTGGGATTGCTTGACACTGTGACCCTGCTAGATCTTGAACATTTGAGCTGGAGATTTGGAGGGAGGGGGCTGTGCCTGCTGCCAGGCATTCAGACAAAGAGCTTTGGGGGTTTCAGATGTGCCAGTAGAGGGACTCCAGAGTTGCTGAGCAGCTCTACTGGTGACCCAAGGATGATAGGGTCACCTGCCAAGTCCTTGGTCTTCTGGACATAATGAGGGTGGAGAGGGCTTGGGGGAAAAGGGTGATTTTCTAACGGCTGTTATGAAATCTGAGAGACACAGTGCTGTGATTGAGGTGAGCTCCTAAGGCTACCTGTGCAGGGACACGTCAAGCCCAGCTCCTGCAGCTGAAATTCATCAGCACATTCCACCTCTGAACAGCTCTTGGACCTTTCTGTCTGAGCACTCATGGGGGTAAGAGCTCTATCTTCTGTCTCATGCTAACATCTTCTATCTCATACACTAAGATGTGTAGCAAAATGGAATTAAAAGATGAAAAATAATCACTCTAGTTAATAGTGGCTCAAGCTAGATCTGGGACACTAAATTGCAGTTCTCAGGGTTGCCAGAGAGAAAAAACAACATTTATTACTTCTTCTTCTTTTTTTTTTTTAACTGAAAAATATTAAATTCTTCTGCATGCTGGCTGTTTTCCCCGATGTTCAGCTTTAACCCATTTACCTTCTTGCCAGAGGGAAATCACACCCCAGTGCCACCTTCTGAACAGAGTCAGGACTGCTGCTGTGTGTGTCACTGTCACTTAGTGCCAGATGCGGGGGGAGAGCCTCCTACCCCCTGGCACAGCTGGCAGACTCCAGGCTCTTCATTATCACCACAGTGAACTTCCCAGTAGCCACTGCCAGCTGAGCAGTGTCAGGCACTGTCCCTGCCAGTGTTTCAGCCTCCCTGTTCCCAGCCAAGGGGAGCAGGGTTTGAGGTTTTGCACTCAGGTGTAACTCTTCTGTTCTCTGAGCCCCATCCCCTTTGGCAGTGTATTTAGTGCTACACCTAAGCCTCCTTTTCTCTGCAAAGCCATGGTGCTGGTTGTACATGGCTTCGAGTTGTAGAAAACAGTTCCTTCTTCTCTTCCCTTCGCCTCTAATTGCTACCTTGGAAGGACCTGTTGCTACCAGAGGCCTTGCAGTATGCCAGGCAGATGGTGAGGAGCCAGTCCATTACCTCCTCAAGAGAGAGAAATGATGCAGAATGATTTGGCTGGCACAGGCGCACGCGGTCAGTGTGAGGGGCCTGCAGTAAAGCCTTCGCACCCAGCACCAGGCTGTGCTCTCATTCCCTCCCAGTCAGCCACAAGCAGTGGAAGGGGAGATGAGGTCTGGGGAAAGCTTCAGGGGTGAAACTGCAACCCCAATGCACATAGCCAATCATCCTCTCCACCACATGAATTTAGTCCTGGAGCTCTGGGCTAATGGCATTGCTTGCAAATTTGTATTTCATTGGCTTATGGTGCTGTTGAGAGCAAGGATGGCAGAGCTGATAGGAGGATGGCAGTGCTGCTTATCCCACCTTCACAAGCCAGATCTGTGATGGGTGCTGGGTGGCCTTTGCTCTGCCTGATGTCAGGAGAGGAGTTGCACCATTGCACCTCTCCTGTGGACTGCAGCACCCCTGCAGCATTGGGACTTCCAGGCTGTTCACTGTGGGACCTTCTCAGTGGCACAAAGGGGCCAGATAGATTTGGTGGAGGCATGGAGCAGGTGAGGCTGTGGAAGAATGGGAATGGGCTGCTGAAAAGGTTACTGAGTGTCCCCAGTGCTGAGTGTTTGCCTTTGCCTGGGTCAGCTGCTGGGGCAGATGGCAGGAAGGGGACTGGAGTAACTGAGCCCAGGGAAAAGACTGGGTTTAGCTGAGCCCAGTCCTGCTTCAGTGGGGAACAAGCTCTCTCTCTGCTCAGCAGCTCAGTGGCCATTTCTGTGGCCAACTACCAAATCAGCTGGTACTGCACACCTCACTGGTGCTGCACATCCATGGTAGACAATTTGAGGGCTGTCTGCCCTTGCAGGATGTAAGCCAGGGAGCAAGGCTGGCAGAGGCAGAGGAATCTCCTTCAGCTGGCACCCGCAGACCTCAGCCTCTGGCTGAAGCTCTCATTTGTCCCTCTCCAAATGCAGGCCTTTACAGGGAAGTGCATTCGGTTCAGGAGTTTGATCATTGGACTGGTAGCAGTGCCATGCATGCCTGTACCAGCACAAGTCACTTCTTGTCCTTCTTGCCCTTCAGTCCTTGCAAAAAACATTGCTAAAGCCTAGCTGGCCTGAGCGTTAAAGAGGTATCCAGTACTTAACTCTCTTCTTGCACTGTAGAAGGATGGGACAAGGCTTGCTGGGTGATGCTGCTGTCCTAGGATATGTTTGAGCAACATGCAGGGCACTGAGATCTCACAAGACTGTCACTTCACGGGGACACTGAATTCAGACTGAATCTAGGCTAAAGATTTTCAACTCCTCTGAATCCTCTGTACCTGCAGGAGGTTGAAGTCCATCTTTGTTTATCCTCCTGCCAGTCCCACTGTGATTTCAAGGGCATGTATCTCACAGCTAGAGGTGGCCTATATACTTCAATGCCAGGAGAGACTGCCTCTCCTCAGCCTGTTTACACATTTGATTTTTGATTTGCAGTGGATGCTATGGACCATGTCCCCAAGTCTTGTTAAAGACTCCAGTTTCTGCTCTTGGTTTTATAGGACAGTTTTCTCAGCAGTGTAAATCTGAGTGGGGAGGTTTTATGCTGGATGACAGAGAGGAGTCTGGGTTTAGGATATTTATAACGTAGCTTATACAAAGCTATTTGACAAAGTGAATGGATTTGGAGGAGTTATTTCTATTTTTTTCTTTTTCTGAGGAAGAAGCATTGACATTTACCTTGGAACACAGCCTGAATATGTCATCATCTAAAGGCAGGGTGTCCTGACCACAACAACTTGTGTTCTTTGTAGCACATTCTGTGGGATGTGCTTTGCCACTGTGAGATTCTACCTAGGGCTGTGATCAGTGCCAGATCTCACAAAGTGGCTCAGAGCCAGCTCATATGAGGCCTTCCAAAGAAAGCTTGCTTCTTTGAGATACTTAGTCTTTTGGTACTGGGATGCCATGGATGAGGATGTTGCCTGGCCTGTATTTGAGGGAGTAACTGGACTTTATGGTTTGTGATGGCCATGGCAGATCTACTGTCATGAGCATGTTATTTTTGGTGTCTTGCCTTCATCCATCCTACCTCACTCAGGTTGCTGTGCTTTCCTGGTGAGATGCGGGACTCCTTTCCACTGCCTCTTTGGCAGTGCTGTCAAGAAACCCAAGGCCATGCACTACGGAACAACGGCCACGCTCCATCCCAGATGTGGATGGGGTAAAAGCACCTATGCCCATAGGTGCTCTTTGAGATCTCCAAAGCCACCACAATGGTGTCAAACAGTGATGTGCTCCAAGTAACTAATCTCTCCTCTTTTGTCCTTCCTCCCTCTTGTCCCCTCCCTGTGCAGTGGCAGGCCATCTCTCTGACAGTCATTGAGAAGGTTCAGATAGCAGCGGCCATCCTGGGTTCCCTCTTCCTCATCGCCAGTATCTCGTGGCTCATCTGGTCGACCTTCAGTCCTTCAGCCAAGTGGCAGCGTCAGGACCTGCTCTTCCAGATCTGCTATGGAATGTACGGCTTCATGGACATTGTCTGTATAGGTGGGTGATCGTCTCTCACACCGCGGCTGCGGCCACCCGCTCACTTGCCTGTGGAGAGGAGTGAGGGATGGCATGGAGAGCCAGCCCATGCAGTTTGGCTTGGATTGAGTGCCCACAGCTTTTCCTCCTCCTTGCTTTTATGGCCCATTTTTCACTCTTCTCTCAGCTCACCTGGGCGGCCCCAGAGTGGTTCCTTGGTTGGGGTGGCAGAGGGACCTGCAAAAATACCAGAGGGAAGCAGATGTCTCTTCAGAGCAAGAAGTGGGTGGGGAGGTCTGGGGGAGGCTGGAGAGTGTAAAGCTTTAGAGGAACTCCTCTCCTCCTGGAATAGCTAATTTACAGACTGCCCCACACGGGGCATGGCAGGGTCTCTCCACATGCAGCTCTTTGGCTCTCCAGCCCAGTCTCTCTGCCAGGCAGGAATGGCTTCCTCTTCTTTGGGCCACCTTGGAGCTGCAAGTCCAAACCAGGTCATGGGCCAGGCTGGGTCCTTGTCAGGTTGCTGGTGCAGAGCAGCTCTTTGAGGATGCAGCTGCCTTGCTCACACTGCACAAGCCTGGAAAGCACAGCAGCTGCTGGCAGCCTGACCCCAGTAGAGTCTCCCTGGGACCAGTGCAGGTCTGCAGGGTGGAGGGACATAGCTGCCAATACCTGCAGCAGCTCCTGGAGCACTCTGGTGAGCACTAGCCACCTTGAAATGTGCCCCTGAGCAGTGTCCACCCAAGCCAAGGCCACAAGATAACTTGTCAGCTCAAGTGACCCTGACAGGAAGCAACTTGTCAGCTCAAGTGACCCTGACAGGAAGCAAAAAGGGACCCAGAGAGCTTTTCATGTCTGGGTCCTGGCATCACTGTTATGAAGTTAGAAGAAGCCCTCCTCACAAACTCAGTGGGAAAAGGCAGTCCTCTTGACTTGGTGGATATGTGTATGTGTGGATAGAGCCATTCCAGAGGGAAGAACAGCCCCCATTCTGGCCCTCAGGAAAAGCAGGACAGAGCAGCAACTGGTGGAATTTGGGTGCAGAAGTAAAACAGACCCAGTGGCAGGGACAAAACTCTGGACTGCACACCCTGGTATCCAGGTTCAAATAGCTCTCAGCCTCAGCAGCCTTCCAGCACAGGACATGGGCCTGCCAAGACCAATTCCTCCCACTGTTGCCACCACTGTGCCAGCAATGAGATGTGCGCTTGGCCTGTAGAGAGCATCCTGCTCCTTCATGTGGTGCTGGTGGAGCTACCACATTTCCCCAGGAACTAGTGTGGCAAAGGGGGTTAAAGAGAGATGGGCAGCACCCATATGTTGGCACAATAGGCAATAACCTCTTGCTGATGGAATTAAAAGTGGAAAAAAAATTTCCCTATGCATGTGTGGTGTGCACATGTGTCGCCTTGTTGGCAGGGGACAGAAGTGGAGAGCTCTGAGATGGGCGGACATCAATGTCATGATTAACTGGCTTTGATAAAGCTTCAAGAGCTGAGGGGAACTGATTAGCTCATCTGTTAATAGGAGGTAAATCTTCCCACATAGCAGAGAACAAACCATGCCAACCTTGAACTGAAGGGGAACTGAGCAGACAGATCAGATTTTAGGTCCTTTTGTTTGTTTGTTTGTTTGTTTGTTCTTGTTAACTTTTCTAAGGATTTGGCCTCTTTTTCTCTTTTCTACCTTGTCTGAGGGAAAAATAAATTTATTTGCATCTCCACTGATGTCACCACTAAGCATAATGCCCTAAGCTGAGAGCTTTGAATTTTTTTTTCCAGCAAAAGAACAAGCAAACATCCCATTCCCAGGAACATTTCAGTCGTGACTTGGGGCATCCCCTTGTCTCATGTTCCTCCCAGCACAGCTGGTAGTCCTGGGGTGCCAGGCATGCTGGCTTTCCCACAAACTCAAAAGCCAGTGGGAAGCATTACAGATGCAGTGAGTTAACATGTCTGTACGTGGGTTCTGTTGCCCAGCACTCAGCAGCTACCCAGAGCTGGCTGCACTTGGGCTGTGTGCAGCACGTCTGCCCGTGCTGCCAGGCAGCCCACCCATGCTCCTGCAGGAGAGGGGATCTTCTGGAGCACGTGAGCTCTGTCTCCATTCTGTAAAAAAGCTCATATGTGATGCTGCCAGCCCTCTGCCCATGCCACCCTGCAGTGTAAAACTTTATTGTATAGTGCATTTTTGCTTTTGAAATCCCAGATGTTGCTTCTGCTGCTGCTCCCACCTCAGCAGTGCAGAGGAAATGAGGTCTGAGCAGTACTAGCTGAGTGTGTGTTCACTCTCCTCTCCTCTTCCTCCTCTTCTGCCCAGTTCAAACTCAGCGACAAATGAGATCTTCAGCAGGAGCTGTGACTCCCTGGCTGTTGATGTGGTCATGTCTCTTTTCTGAGTGACTTCTCCTCAGCCTTGCAGATTTCAGGGGCTGCACTAGCACGAGCCAAAAGGCTGGTCTGTCCCACTGAGAGGCAAGGCCAGGGGAAAGGACTGATCACAGGGGATTCTATCCTATGAACACAAGCTGAGAGTGTTGGGGTTGTTCTGCTTGGAGAAGAGAAGGGTCTGGGGATACAGCTTTCCAGTACATCAAGGGGCCTACAAGAGAGCTGGAGAGGGACTTAGGGCAAGGGCATGTAGTGATGGAACACAGGTCATGGCGTGTTCCATCACTACAGGGTTAGATATTAGCAATAAATACTTTACTGTGACGGTGGTGATGCACTGGAGCAGGTTGCCCAGACAAGTTGTGGGTGCCCCTGGAAGTGTTCAAGGCCACACTGGATGGGGCTCTGAGCAACCTGGAGTAGTGGGAGGTGTTCCTGCCCAAGGCAGGTTGGAACAAGATGATCTTTAAGGTCCCTTCCAACCCAACCCATTCTGTGAACACTGCAACTGAGGTGAATTCCTCATTCATTATAACTTTGTGGTAGATGCAGCAATGTCTCCCTAGAAGGCTTGCAGTGAGTTCCTCACTGTGGAACAGCTTTTCTCCCTCTCTTTATCCTTCCTCCAAGCCTTACTGCTTCATGCAGGGTCTTTTGACAAATAGTCAAAGGCAGCTCTGGAGATTGAAAGTTCTGCTCCTGACTGCCAGTATGGCCCCAAGCCTCTTGTTATTCATCCCTGGGTTTTAGTTCAACTTCTTCAAGTTTAGGATAAAACCTCTCATGGATAATTACAGTGGCAATGGATCTTGAAATAGTGGAGCATTGTCTGTGCAATTCAGTGTCTCCTCCTCTGCAGTAGAGCCCTTTTCCTCTTTTGTTACCTAGCCTGTGGGTGGGTAGGAAAGATTTAGGAACTAAGAAATTCTCAGTCATGGGGAAAGGTCAGGACATTAGGTGCACTCAGTTCTACCACACTTGTTTTTTTCAGCTAATGTAAGATGATGTCTGTACATTTTTTTGTAACAGGCTGGGCAGCCATAGCTAGCAGAATGTGATACCATAGGTCCTTCAGTATAGTATTAATTCCAGTTGTTTCTTCCTCCAGCTTGACCCCCAAGTTTTTCTTTCACTAGCAGAGGAGCAGAGGTTTTAAAGACAAGGTACTTACTGAAGAGCAGGTGTGCTGAAACAGAGCTCCTCTGTAGTTCCTGCCAGTTTGCACTTCAGTTATACTTGGGTGTCTCACATCCATTGGGTAGCCAGTGACTCTTGTCCCAGAGGCCTCTTTACACTGCCACTGTCACTGGAGGTGCTCAGCAGGACACTTCCTCTGGCACTGTGGAGTCTCAAAGCTGGAGAAGTCACCCAACTCTGCAGACAAGCAGTCAGCAACTGCCCCGGTGTTTTGTGTGCTCTCCTCTCTACCTAGTCAGTAAGGGATTTAGATAGCAATTTGCCAAGACTGAGATACCAGTGGAAATTTGCATGGACAATCCCATGGCAGCACTGATCTTTCTGGTGTGGAGTCGAAGGTGAGGGCATGAGTGCTTCCCTGCACATATAGCTCCCTCAGCACTCATTTGGTTGTTGTTATCCTCATTTGTTCTGAAATGATAAGATAATCTCCAAGCTGAACTCTCAAAATATGTCTGTTTACTCAGAGATTGCTGATCCATGGAACAAAATCCAGGGGTCTGGATTTGACCCTCAGTCACTAACCTTCAGTAATATACTAGTTTTCTTCAGACTTTACTAGATCTGGCATGCCCCACAAAAACAGTTGGGAGGGACAGAAACCATTATTTACCTCTTCACCCACGATAAAAACAAAAATCACAACCAAAGTAAAACCAGTCTTCTCCTCATGATCAGCAGGACAGGTGGTATGGCCCCAAGCACCAGAATCTCTGTCTGGGCAAAATGTGCAAGATGGCCTTTCAACACTGTTCTCCCCCTTGCTCTCAGACATCTAACAGGAGAGCAAGAAGCACTGGGAAAGATTGCTTGGGATTTGTGGGAACCTCCAGTACTGGATTTTATTTAAGAACCTGTTAGAAAACATATGTCAAGAACAGGTTGCAGAGAGATGATCCCAGTTTGTGAAGGAGGAACAAATTAAATGTTTCTTGATATCCAGCCAGCCTCGATGTCTTTGATTCTGATCTCTCTTTCATCTGTGCTGTCTCTGGTCATGTCTGTAGGACAGATATGAGAGTTGGATTAAACTAGAAACTGGTGACGATGTCAGCATAGGTACTGCTCTGCTTATGAAGTCATCTACAACACAGACATCCGAGATCAGGAACCAGGAAGGGAATGAGACGTGAGATGGGGACTGTTCATTTGATTAACTGCTCTCTCCATGGTCCATGAGAGGTAAATTCAAGAGGTAAATCTCTTGCATAGTGAGATTAGCAAAAATGCAGAAATGCACAGATAAATGGAATGAGCCTTCACAGTCCTCAGCTACTGAGCAGAGAGAGTAGCAGCTTAGAGCTGGCCTGTAAATCCTGAGAGATACCTGTCTGCTAATTAAATGACAGTCCTTGGAGAGGAAAGGAGGGGTTTTCCTCTCTCCCTGTCAGGGTGCAATTAGGGGAAGTCGACATTTGTAGAATAAGGTGTCATTTGGGGTCAGGAGGACAGGAAAGCATCTCCTGTTAAACAAGGAGGAACTCTGCCAGCTAATGAGAGCATGTCACAGAGTAGGCTCAGGCATCCCCAGATGGTCTCTGAGGGAGAAGCATGTCCCAGGAGGGCCATTAGCAGGCTGTGTGCACAGGGCTGTGGCGATATGGTTTGTGTGTGCTGGCCTGCTTGGGATCACATGGGGTTGGTGTGCTGGGGGGTTATCCCCAGCAATGCAAAAGTAATCTGATCTGCCTCTCCGTGGATCAGTGACTGATGGGCACTTCTGCTTTGTCTGTGCCAAAGTCCCTGCTCCCTGGCTCACCCTGCCTTGGTGCTGACAGCAGTGCACTTCTGCAAGGACTAAATCCTCGTGCTCTTTGAAGCTTTTCCCACTCTTTCCCTGGCTGGTCCCTGATGGTATTTGCCTTCAAAACAGCACTGCAGCTCAGCAGCACAAGATAGAGCAGGACCATTCATCCAGCCAACGATTCTTGTTGGCACACCATGGCAATCCATTACAGATCAGGAAATGTCTGCCTGATGTTTTTAATCCCAGCTGCCAGAAGGAATAATCAAAAGCATCCAGTATGTCTGACAGCATCTCAGCACAACCATAGGTAATAACATAAGAAATCAATAGCCAATTAAAACTGATCCACAGCATTTGATCTTTCATAGTGCAGTGGGAACAGTAATTAATGGAGCTTCCTTGAAACAGTGACAATTCCAGCTTCCTGCCAAGATTAATGGGGTTTTGTTCTAAATGAGCTTTGCTTTCTAGAGGAAATGCCGGGCTGAGGTAGCCTCAGGGTGTTATCTAGCCAGGTCACTTGGCCCCTCAGCATTCAAAGGATTTAGGAGTCAAAGTCACAATGAAATAAAAAGAAACTGAGAAATGAGGTGTCTTCAGGGTCTTGGTCTTCATCTGTATTGATCCCATTCTCAAAAGGAAAGCAGATGTTTTCATTCAGGTCTACACAGTCCCCAGGGTACAAAGCTGGAAGAATCACTACCGTGGTAGGGAATCAGTTTTGAGGAAGCACCAAACCTGCATGTTGGCTTGATGACACCCTAAATGCAGAGCACAAGGCAGAGAAGTTCAGCAAATGTCTTTGGAGGAGAGACCTGACAGCAGCCCGCACAGCAAATGTGGGTGGCTTTGGCATACCTGGAAGAGATCTGTGAGAGTATACAGAAGTCTTCTGTGTCTTTCAGCTTAATGCCCTGCTTGCCGTGCTCTTCATGTACTTCTTACCCAATCTGCATGTAAACTGGAGCTGTCAGGAGCTAAGAGCAGTGGCCAGATCCAGGTCCTACCTTCAGAGCAGGCAGTTGGGATAAAGCTAGGCAGCAAAATCACCTTTTCTTCACCATGAACTCTGGTTTGGACACATTCAGACACAGTGTGCATGCTTTTAAAAACACTAAGCAAATCATTGATCCGTCAGCTGTACAGAGGCTGTGCAGACAGGACGGCCCCCACAGGGCATGTTGTGGGGCTCTCGATCCAGCTGGGCAGGGTCCCTCCTGGGGAGCAATCATTGTGAGCCCTTAGCTGGGCCAGCATCAGGAGAAGCAACACTGCAAAGCTGATCTGACCATTGACTCCTTGGCTGTCATCCAGGAACAGTGGATGCTCGGCAAAATCGAGACAAGCCACCCTTCTGCCCCTGAAAGAAGGGACCTATTTTTATCCACTGTTGCATTGATTGTTCCATGAGAGAGCACAGGGGCCTCTGGCACGTGTGCATTGCGTGCTGCCAGCAGTGGGCAGGGCTGCAGGGGCTCCGTCTGCCCACAGGACTCCAGCGCAGCTCTGGCCGCTCTCCACAGAGCCAGCACATCACTGCTGAGCAGAGACACAGCTTTGGACCTGGCTCTGATCCCTCTCCCTCTTTGCAGGGAAGGAACTTGGCTTCCAGCACAACCTGAGCAGCACCTGGGCTTTCACGTGTGTGCGTTTAGCTCCACACTCCTTCCCCACATCCATCTCCAGCAGGGTCCCACTGTTGCAGCAGGGCTCCAGGGATGTATTTATCATGAATAACCATATGGTGCTCTCTGCTCCAGTGGATCAATGTGTTTGACATTTAATGAGGGCAACATAATTAACATTTTTTGAGGGAAAAACAAAATTCTTTCGCCTTGTGAACTGCATCTTGTGCTTTCAGGTGTGATACATTACAATCAGAATGGTGCCTTCCTGTCACTAAACTCCTTGACAAAATCATGTGTCTGGTGTCCCCGGGTTAAGTTTCTGTATGTGGGCAGAGGCAGGAGCACTCACCTGCCCGTCACAACCTCTACACTGTGGCAGGAAATTCCCTTGTAGGCAGCTGGTAGGATCTCCCATGCCAGCTGCACAAATTGTGCTGTCTAGTAAGGGATGAAAAAAGTCCTCAGTTCTGTGCCAGGCTGTGTTTTTCCAACTGCCTTCTGTCCCGTCACTCCTCCTACTACAGCCTGCATCCCCACAGACACATTACTCCTGGAGGTGGAAGCTGTGGTCCATGGCAGGCTGTTGTGGCTGTAGCAAGAGAATTCAACTCCATGGTCAAAGATGAGACCATGGCAGGGTCACCCCCCATGTATCGTGGATGAGGCTGCTTTTGGTGTGTCTCCAGCTCAGTGGGGAGCCAGAAGCAGAGGTTAGAAGAGATTAATATGAAGCCACATTAATCAGGCTCTAGGATCACCTCGGAGAGACTGATTGATGGCTGCCTACCAGCAGAGTCATCTTTCAACCAGATAGAATGGGCTGTAATGAAGAATATTGCAAACAGGCCTATGGGCTAAGTTGCTAAACTTAGTTTTTCCTGAAAGTTACTCCCTGAAGCAGTGCTTTTCTTCCTGCACCAAGACCCATGAATGACAGCCACAGCCTGAGCCCCTCTGCCCCATGGCAGAGCTGGATCCACAATATTCATACTATGCCAGGTGGGACAATTCACTCTGCTCAGCCACAGCCACATGAAGAGCCTTGCTGTGTTCTCTAAGGCTCTCTAAACCTTTGCTGCAGGTTTAGCCACACTCTGCTCTGTTCACTGCTGTGATACTGGTGAGCTCAGCATTGGCAGACCCCATAGGTGCAGGTAAACCCTTACCTGCCCCTCAGCCTCTGTCAGCATTCACTCATCTGGATATTGCAGCCACAAAGGCTTCAGCTCTGGTGGAAGACCCTTGTAGGTGCAGAGAAGCAAGGAACACGTTTTGCCTTGCTAGAGATCCTAGCTAGTAACAGATCAGAAGTAACAGACCCTTGCCCTCCTGGCTTCTACCACCTTTGTTAATTTTGAATAGGGCCTCTGTGGGAGAGGTGAAGACCTTTGCAGGGGAGCAGGTGGGATGAGACCTGTGGGGACGTTGTCAGGGAGCAGAGGGAGGTTGTAGCACTGAAGGTGAAAGGCTTTGGGAGATCTCACAGAAATCCTGGGTTTGCAATGAAAGATTTTTTTTTTTTTTTGGTCATGGCTTTGTTCTTACAAAGCAGCACAGAACAAGCTGCACCGTGGTGTGCCCCAGGAACATGTTTATCCCAACAAAAGGCTGGCCAAATTCAAGCATGAACACCTTCTGGCTCACATCCTTGGGATGCCTTCCTGCATTTTGGAGGGGAAAGATGCCCACATGCCCACATCTCACTCCAGTGAGGCAGTAGAGGCAATCACAATGCACATGCCAACATGTGACATCACAGGCATCTCAGGTGTGGGGGGACAGAATATAAGAAAATAAAGATAGTGCAGCAAGTAATCTCACCCCAAGGAGTTGCAGCTGGGCCAATTACCAAAGATTAGGAACAGGCCTGACTTTGACAGGCCACAGCTGTGACCCGTGAGAAGAAGAAGAGTGCTATAAAAGAGTGGGTTAGCTGGTTGAGAGGGAACTGGAGTCTGTTGGCTGCTTTGTGAAGAAGAATGAGTTAGTGCTCTGAGGAGCTGCTTGTGAGAATACACCAAGAAGGTATGAAACGTGTGATAAGGAGACAACAGTATGGGACTTTTGCAATAATATGACAACTCAGGTCCATTAGTTTTGCCGTGTGCCCTACATTACCCTGGGGGATGGCAAGGGTGATCTGTACTCGCCTTTGTGTCTCTCCTAATTGGTTTGTATTTCTCTTAGTGAAAAAGCACTTAGGTGACTGAAATAGGCTGGAGGAATTGGGCTCAGACAGGACCTGCATCCCTTAGAAAATGAAAAAAATTGTGAAACTATTCTAATTTTTCCTTACAGAACTTCATTTGCTAATAAAAGCAGAGAGGGAGGCATTAGTTCTACTTTCAATAAGCAAATGTCATGTTTTGATCATTCTTGAACAAAGCATTTTGATTTAACATTTAGAGATGACTGCTCATGCTGAGTATTTCAAATTCAGTGTCAGAATTTAGAATACAACATTTAAAAAAAATTCAATTCCAAATGAAACATTTTAACCTGTCTGCAAATACACGTGTGTTCTTTCATGCTGGGGAACAATGTGATTTTTTCAGGTCTCCAAGCAAGTGTGAAGGCAGATTCCCAAGCCCTGCACAGCACAATGATGTTGTCCAGCTTTCCTTTTAAAGCAGTGTCCCTGGAATGTCTGGGGATCAGCATGACTGTACAGGCAGTGCTTTGGTCAGAGTAACATTAGCTATGGCATAGGAAGGTTTTCAGGACCCAGACCTGGAGGAATGGTTTCTATCATGCAAACAGATGAAGTGGAAGCCATATGCTTTTTCTCTCCTCATCCATAAGTATTCAACTCCATGGACTTCTGTAGGGACTGTCTTGAAATCTGAAGGTAGAAAAGACCCATAAAATCACCTAGACATCACTGCTCTGTTCAACCTAGCTTGAAATTATTATTTACTCCCTTCTTTTAAAAACCTTGCAGTATCTGTCATGTACACAATGAGTGTCTTTCACCTCTTAAACAAAGCCTTTTCAATATGTGGGGTGTTGTTGTTATGTCCATTTTAAATTCAGAGGGGAAAAAAAGTTTCAAGAGGATCTACCCAGTCCTAGCTGCAAAGCAAGGAGGGGAAACTTTAAGAGAGCAAGAGGATATATGAGTACTGCCTCCAAGCCCTATCCCTCCTGTTCTGGCACAGTTAAGGACAAACACACAAGTGGGGAATAGTGCTGGAGAGGTGTGATTCAGAAGCAAGGGGTTGTTCTCTTGCTGGAGTTCCCATCTCCATTTATTTACTTGCTTTTTCCAAGAAGAGTCTCATTTATTGCTGCCTGAATAACTACAGACTGTCCTTTAATCCTCTGCTTTATAATGCCCTGTGAGTTAAATACCACAGGAGAACAAGGGCCCTTTAGGGCACAACATCCACTTTGCTGTAGCTGTCTATAGCCAGCTGAGTTTATGGGAGTACTTCGGTTTATGCTTCTATCTACTGCTGGGCAAGAATTTCTTTGGGTTTCATTTTACCTATTTTCACTGTTATTTCTTGTATTGCTTTAGGGTGTTTTTTATTACTGTTTTGAGTCAAGGGGTAAAAAAAAGTACTGCTCTGGGCAGTGCAGGAGGAGGAGGTTGTGGTGGTTGGTAGTTTTTATGTTTACAGCTGGAAGTACTGTGGTATCTCCAGGGCCATGGTGTTGCTGTGTGCAACTCCAGGGATCAGCCCAGCTCCTCTGTCACATCTCTGCAGGACAGCTGGTGTTATTCTCCCATTGCAAATAAACCGTGTGGGAGTGCTGAACAGAATGAAATTTCATTTCCATTGGACACCTCCTCTCAGCTCCTTAATTTTTCCAGCATTTCCTCATGTTGGGTCTTATCAGCTCAGCCCTACAGGGTACAGCCCATGTCTTGTGCAGAACATGGCTGAGCAGGGCTGCCCTGGGGTGGAGGCAGCACCTCACAGAGAAGATGAATTACTTTGCAGCCATAAAACTCCCCAAATGCTTCTGTAACACCCTGCCCCCAGTTCCCATGAGCTCCACAAGTCCCATGACAGGCAGTCCTGCCTGTCAACTCAGTTCATCCTGCTGCATAAAGCCTTCCTCCTCCCGCAGCTACAAATGCCACGTCTGTGGTGTGGACAGCTCCCACTTCCAGGAGGAGCCTGTGGTATCCTGTGCATGCAGGAATCACTGCTACATACTTGTGTCACGTGAACTCATGACATGCTGCAGTGTCACAGCCTGGAAATTGTGTCTTGCCATGTAGCTCAGCCTCATCCTGCAAAATCACGGTGCTTCCTGGGGGAGGGATGCTGCCACACCAGGCACTCCCAGCAGTAATAAAAGAGCTTCCTCCGTCCCCAGTCTCCCACACTGTGCCCCAGGATCACCCACCTGGTGGAGCAGCAGCTGTGGGGACTCCCTGAGGTGCCAGCATGCTGGATCCCTGTCCCACCTGGCAGGGCTCTTGCTGCAGAGAGCTTGGGATGCAGCATAATGACCTGCCCAGATGGGATCTGCTGCTCCCGTGGCTCTGCCAGATGGAGTGGAGGAAGCAGGGAGGGAGAAGGACTCTCACTGCACTTGGGGGTGGGGATGGTCCTTGCCCACCAGGATCTGAGGAAGCTCTGAGGCACAGCTGCCTTTGAACAAGGAGAAATGAGCTGTAATAAACACAAGGTTTTCTGGTTAGTCAGCACTTGAAGGGTTATGGGTCAGCTTGCTTTTGCTGTAGTGACCCAAAATGGAAGAGTCCAAACCTTCATAAAATACTTCCTCAAGACTGGGAGAAGCTTCTCTGTGTACACTGGTGGGAGCTCTCCCCTGGCCATGGAGGTACCATTCTCTGAGGGGCTCAATTTCAGTTTTGCTGGAGTCATGGCCCTGTGGCCCAGGAGATCCAAGCATGGCATCCCAGTGCTGGGAAAGCTGTGTGACAGTGAAACCTCACTAGAGTGAATGCACTTTGCAGAAGGAGTGTTTTGGCTTCCCCAGGTCCATGGGATCCATGAGGGCCATGTCATCCAGTGATAACAGCACTCAAGGGAGTCTGGCCACACAGACATCCCAGTTCTGCTGAGCCAAAACACAGTTCAGATTCATACATAATCAGTTCTTTAGACATTAAAAAAAAGTGCATGATTGATAAAAAATGCTTGATTATAATCAGCTAATTATTTTTCCATATGTTAAGCATTCACTTGAGCTCTAATCATTATGAATACATTTTCAATTTATACTTTATCTCATTCAATGCTGGCAATTGCTAAGTTTGTACACCCTCTTAGTACAGTTACAGCATTATTCAGAGCAGACCTTTGCTAAAAGTATTGTGGACTAGAGAAATCTTGATCACTGGTCCAGTGTCTTGCAGCTTCCAGAAATGTCTAAAAGACAGTGCCATATGTTCCAGGCTAACCAGTAGGAACTACTTCTGGATGCAGGGCAGTGTGTTCAGCTCTTGAAACATTCTGGGGACAAAAATTATATTTTGGAGAGTGGAGATGACAGTTATGAAGGAATCTATACTTCCTATTCGATTTCCCCAGAAAGCAAAGACTCCCTGAAAATTTGAATGTATCAGTAGTTTGTATGGGAAGCAACTGCTTAATGAAAGCATTCCAGAGCTGAAGAAAAGTAAGATGTGAGGATAATGGACTCCAGAAAAGCAGCAGCAGCATCCCCAGGGGAGCAGAGCAGCGAATGTCTCTTGGGAAGAGAATCTGAAGGATAAAAGAGCTGTGAACAGCTCACAGCTGCCAAAAGGGATGATACTAAAGGCACAGCAGCAAACTGTGCCTGTGCAGGGGGAAGCTCAGAAGCGTGGGAAGAGAGCACAGAGGCTGCATCGGGAACTCTTTGAGGACCCAAAATCAGAAGCTGCAATCACACAAAAGGCAGAAAGAATAACCTTCAACTAATGAAAAGTCTCTGGAAATCACACAGGCAGGGGGAGCTGTCAGAATTGAGCCCCAAAATGAGTATCCAGAGATTCAAAGGACAAAAAGAACTGGGTCCATAAGCATAAGTGAAGAAGAACAAGGCAAGTCTAAGAGCTCAAATAGTATTTGATAACAAAGGGCCAAATAGTTAAATGTTGCTTTTGTTTCAGTCCTCTTAACTAAAATAAAACTTAACTAAAATAATTTTAATGAGGAGAAAGGAGCCCAGGGCAGAATCAGAAAAGAACAGCCTCAAAAGTATTCAAATGAGTTAGCTCTGTCCTTGTCAGCATGTCCTAATGAACTTCAGAGGCAGCTGCAGGAACAGTGGCTGACCCATGAGCATTTCATCATCAGGAACTTGAGGAGGATGCAGGAGGTGCCAGGCAGCTGGGGAAATGCAAGCAGAGTACCTAACTTTAAATATAATCTCTATCAGATAATGAAGGTAGGCACTGAGGAAATGAAGGGCAAATCAGCTTAACTGATGCATAGAAAGATACTGGATATTTTTTAGCTAACCAATTGGTGAGCACAGGAGTATAACCAGATGTAATTTGGAAAGGTAATTGTAAAGTGGCTAAGGAGGAAGCTGTTATTTTAATATGCTGTGGCTTGGGCAATGCTCTTGGTGCTTTGCCTTTGGACTCTCCTCCCACAGAAGCATGTTCTAGATTAAGTAAATATAATGCAGGTGTACAGCCAATGGAGAAACTGCTTTCTTAGTAGTGACCAGTGGTGTGCTGTAAGCTGGAAACACATTTCAAGTAGAGAGTCTTTTGGACTCTGCTCTCTTCAATATTTTTATTACTGACTTAGATAATTAAATAGGATGTGCTGTAATAAAATACACAGATGACACCAAGCTTGGAAAGGCTGCAAGCACTTTGGAGGATCAGATCGGCATTTGAAATGTGAAATTATCTTGGCAAATTGGAGGAATCAACAAGATGTAATTGAATAAAGAGCGGTGCAAAGCATTACCCTTAGGAATGAGAAATCAGAATCCCAGATGCAAGCTGGATCAGACAGTCACACTGCTGAAGAAAGTGACACACCGGTTTGTTTCATCAGGGAATCAAAAGGCAGGTGGGGTGTTACAGTGCTGATTCTGCACCTCTCTGGTCTGGGACTGCACTATGCTGGGGAGTTTGCCTGCAGAAAAAGGGGGATGAAATGAAGAGGTTCTGGAGATGATGAACAGGATTGAGGAGAAGAAGGACATTACCTCGTTCCCAGCCTAGTCAGCTCCAAGGTTCACAACTCTCCTCCAAATTAGCCCAAGTGCAGAGTCACATTGATGCCATGACATTGTTTTCAATTACAAAACTACCTCTCCTTGCTCCTTGGTTTACCCTCTTCCCCATTTCCTGAAGAGCACAGCTCTGCAGCCTTGAGTATCAGCCACAGGAGCATCTAAGTATGCCAGGCTGTTAGAGAACCTGTCATACTCAGCTGGAACTGACCTGGGCACAAGGGTGAGGGATGCCAGATACTATGTACCCCTTTCCAAGCCTGTATTTCCAGGAACAGATCCTTCTGGCTGTCTTTTCCTGATTTATCATCAGCCACTTGCCTGTTCTTAGGTCAAGATAAAAGGAGACTAAGGATGGAGCAAATAGGATAAGATAAAGGCAAAAAGATTAGTGAGGGCTGAGCTGGTGGAGCTTCGGAAACAAAAGTGCAGAATTTTGAGATTGTCACAAAAGATTAAAGAATTCACAGAAAGGGAGGGAAGGGTTTGTGTATGCAATGATGTCAGTAGAGAGAAAGCCTAGCAAATAAAGTGTTATCTTCCAGAAAGCTTGGTTTACCTTGGCCTGAGTCACAACTGCTGTGGAGGCAAACATTAAGCTTTGATCACAGCTGCCGTAATCTTCCCCTGACACCCAATAATGAAAGCAACAGAAACAGGCTGAAGCATGGCAGCTGTCTGCCTGAGATGAAATTGCATTTGAAAAGGAAAACAAAAAGGCAAAGTCCTGCTGAAGGTGGAAACAAGAGGTGACAGGACAGGGCCTTTTTGAGAAGGCAACTGGCTGGAATGGACTGTGATTTTTTTTCTCGTGTAGATAATATCAGTGTCAGTGCAGGGGTGATGAGCCATCCACTGTCAGCAGAAGCCCTGTTTTGGTGGTTTTCTTTACTGGCAAACAGGTGAAACAGTTCCTGCCCTAAAAATTTACCTGTTTCTTTCAGGAAAATGCATGACAAGTGTTGGAATAAGAAGAAGGTTAATTAGAGGCGGAAAATTCTGGGGAAAACATCACTTGGTGGCAGAGGCTGACCATGTTCAGGAATTCACTGAATGTAATTTCTGGGAAATTGCTGCTCCAAAGTTACTTTAAATTGGAGGCTCACATCCTGTGGGTTAATCTCACAGGATGGTGGTACAGCAATTGATCCCTGCTTCCCCATCCAGAGACACAAATACAATTCCCTTGTTACATCTGCCACTGTTCTCCCAGCAGCCCTTTTGGCCCTTGGGCTCAGGACTTTTCTCCTGATCAGTTTTCTTACAAGCCCACTGATGCAATGCACCTCTGTCTCATCTAAGCCCAAGAGAGTCCAGCTTCCAATGATTTTCAGATCAAGGAATTTCATCCAGTGCTGGTCCAGCCAGGTCTCTACATGAGAAAATGGGAATGAGAGCAGCACATCATGAGTGCCCACATTCCATGGGCGTTCCACTTCACCAGCACTACAAACAAGGGATTTTGTGAAGCAGGCAGCGATCTGGACTAACAGGTTTTGTGTACAACTCACAGAAATCTTCCTTCAGAAGAGGATGGTTTTCACAGAGGATCCACTGATAACAGATTTTGTGAAGCATAATATAAAGATGTGAAGATAAAATGGGGAGGAGTAGAAAAGGACCAGGACACTCCCAGAATCCATCTGAAACTCTGATACAGACATTTCTCTGTTGAGGACTGCAAAAAGAGAGAAGATCACACCAACCTGCAATCTTACACACTCACATAGAGGATTTGGCTTATGGAATAATTGCTTCCAAATGAACACCTCAAGTTGAATACAGTCCTTCTAAAGGACTTCCCATGGAATTATGGCTTTTAAATTGACCATTTCACCTCTGTCAACAACGATTCTTGAGGGGAGGGGTGTTCTTGTTAAGGGATGCACAGAGCTGAATGTAAGAATTCCAATCCTAATTTGTCTGAGGCAGACAAGATTTGTTTCAGTGAGAGCATTAAGCATCCTGCAGCTTGATATTAACTGATAGACTCTTGCTTACTCTTGGCAGTTCCTCTTGCAAATGCATCACTGTTACTTCCGCTTCCATGCCCACCCCTCCACTTGGTTCCTTCTTAATTTTACAGCTTCCTGAGCTTGACACTAGGAAATCGATAAGTAATTTAGAGCCCAGTAAATACAGATGAAAAGAGGTTATTTTGTACTTTTATAAATATTTGGAAACCAAAACTATCTAAGAAAACAGCTGCTCAATTGACTCAGCAACCCATCCATCAGCATCACACAGTTAATTGCATAAGATCATAAACATTTATAATTAGAAGGCAAACAAACAAGAATTTTATAAACAGCCCTCTTGAATCAGGCTGCGCATTAAATATTTGTGATAAGGTAATTAAGAATAGATTTACAGTCGTGGCTCGGTGTTTAATACTTTGTAGAATGGATTTGATTCTATGGAGACTGTTCTACAGCCAAAGAGAAAACATTTGATTTTGGCTCTTTTATCCCAGGCTTAAAGTGGTCTCTGAGAAACACTGATCAGAGTGGAATTTCATTCATTACTGATCAGACTGCTCATTTAAATGTATGTCTAATGTCCCTTGTCATGGGCTGATCCACTTCAGGCATGCTTCAAAGCTCTGTCTCCTTGGCTGGATCTACAGGCTTTCCCTAAGTCCTGCTTTTTATGGGTGATGCTTTGATCAGAGCATGTCAGAATTCTCAACCATGTTTCAAAGCAGGAAGGAAAACCCACATTTTCTATTATGACATCACGGGGTTTGGTTATAAAAAGCCAGCAGCACTGCAGGGTTACAGCTGTGCAATCTCAGTGGCCTGTGGGAACCAGAGGGTAGAGTTCTCTCGGACTGGAGTGCCCTACACCATTCCCTGTCCCAAAATAGTCAGATCTGCATACAAGCAACCCAATGGAGTTACTTCTCCAGCCAGTGAGCAGGCTCAGCACCCCATTTCAATGAATGTCAGTCCCCCTGAAGCTAATCTGGGATCAAGTCAGCAGGGCTCATAGTTATGCTTAGAACCAGGGAGGCTGGAAACTCAGTCTGTACTGAGGCAGTGCTTTAAACTCTCTGACATCAGATCTGATCCTAAGAAACCAAGTGGCTGCATCCTATCAGTGAATAATGGAGAGATGAGCCCTAAGGGTAAGATGACCTTCAGGTATTTTGGGGTCTGATGTGGCACAGGTTGTCTCCAGTAATTATTTGTCATCAGAAGCTAGAACTATCTGGAAAAGGTAGGTGGTGGGTAAAACTGTAGCATTTGATTAATCAGGAATAGCTGTAAACCACTTTATTCTGGGGTGCCTATCATCTCTCTACACATTGTTGGTCAAGTCAGCCCCTTTGTTTAGGCATGGGTTTGATTCTTGTGAGTCTTGTATTTTTATGCTTGCAACAGGAAGGCAAGAGAGCTACTCTTCTTAGAAGGGGTTTTGATAATCTTGATCCTGACCCAGAATGGTGAAGCCTTCATCATTAAGGACAATGAAGCCACCTATGTGCTAACTCACCCAGTCCTGCCTCCTGGTCTGGCTTCAGTTACATGGGACACAAAGGCACTTCCCTTAAGAGTCAGATGGCTGCAAAGCAGGGACACTCAGTCTCCCGTCATTCCACATAAATCCCATTCTCTAGCAAAGCTTGTGAGGTATATTACAGTGTGCCAGCTAAGCCAGTCTACAGGAGATGTTGCAGCTTCCTCCAGCATCAGTGGAGAAGACCTGTGTGGCAGCCACTGCTAAACCTACTACTGCCACAGGGTCTAGCCAGGGTCTGGCAACTTCAATAATAATAGCAGAGCTTTATACTCAAGTTCTGTCATCATTGAAGCAACTGAAATGATTTAATTCCTTAGTCCTCATGCATGGGTTGGGAGGATGATGGAGACAGCTGGGAAATGAGATAACTGCAGGGCTACTGAGGGGCCTGAGCTGCTCCTTCTCTTATGAACAGAGACCATTAGCAGTGCCATGTCCTACAGCCCAGAGCCGTCCCCAGACATCAGCCCTGTGCCTGCAGGTGGGCAGCAGGACACAGGCACTGTCTGTCTGAATGCTCTGCACACACTGGGAGCTCCTCTGCCCCTTCTGTCAAGCGTGCTGAGCTCCCCCTTGAAAGGAGGCAGTGACATTCGATGAGGTACCTGCTCTGCAGATGAGCAAAACTTTGCCTTGGATAACAAAGCACTTACAGGTATAGACAGACCTCTTTTTCTGCTCAGTTTCTGCCTCTGGCCACCACATGAGTGTCTGCTCTGCTGCTGTGTGTGTGGGGAGAGACAGGGACTGTGCACACACACGGCGCTGTGCAGCAGCCGTCAGTGACACGTCAGCTGCAGTTACACCCCCTCCAAACACACGCCTGAGCCTGGTGAATCATGCCTATGCAGCATGCAAAATTAGCCCAGTGAGAGATAAACCTTGGGCATTTGTTGGTAAACAGATACTCTTTTGCTGTAAGAGCATAACTCATTGTGCTCCATTTACGATCCGTTTATCGATGGCTGAGATAAAACCGTAATCCCTTTAATTCAGGGGGAAAAGGGATCCACCAGTGCTCTGCCTGTCGGGAATTAAAATACAGGATTTATAATTGAGAAAGTACTGGCTGGAGAGCTGAGCTTAACCAGCTAACTGGGGGAGAATGCTGGGGAAGGTTTATGGTTCTTTCTGAAGTTTTGTGTTTTATGTCTATTTCTTTCCCCCTTCCCTCCAGGTCTAATAATACACGAAGGGCCCTCGGTTTACCGGATTTTTAAACGGTGGCAGGCGGTCAATCAGCAGTGGAAAGTGCTGAACTATGACAAAACAAAGGACATGGAGGAGCAAAAAACAGGGACCAGGACAAATCAGCGCCCCTCCTCCCAAACCACCCACTCGTCCTCCACTGGTGGTACAGCCACTAACTCCGCTCCAGCCGACAGCGGGGCACGGGCTGCCGGCCATGCCACAGGCACCCTCTCTGACCACCACTGTGCTTATACCATCCTGCATATACTCAGCCACCTGAGGCCTCACGAACAGAGGAGTCAGTCTAGTAGTAACAGAGAGCTCGTCATGAGGGTCACGACGGTCTGAGCAGAGGAATTCAGGAGGCCTTAACACGAAGCGGAGGAGACAAAGAACTCATAAAGCAGAGGAGCATGGTGTGCCTTTTTCTTTCTCTTTCCTTTTCTTTTTTCTTTTTTTTTCTTCTCTTCTTTTCTTTTTTCAGTAACTGCACAAGATATAAGAGGCGGCACCTGGCCAGCTAAGGAAAAAAGCAGGTGGAGGGAGAGCTGCACACTCATGCTAAAGAGGTTAATGTTTTCCAGCCTGTTTAAAAAAAAAAAAAAAAAAGAAAAAAAAAAGAAAAAAAATAACAACACAAATCACAAAAAAACCAACAAAACAAGTGCAATACAGACTACAAACTGAGTAGGCAGAGTTCTGGGGAAGCAGAGGAACAGACGGTTTAGCATGTCTTACAAATCCTATTACCTGGAATAGGTAATGCTCTGTGCACAGCCCCCGTACACACACGCACGCGCACACAAACACACACGTAGTGTGAGATTTATAAAAACATGGAAGGGAACAAAATATTTGGAGTGTTTTTATTTCCCAGACTCCAATTAACCAGGGCTATGAGTTGTTTTGTTTCATGAGTCACTGGAGCCTTGTTTGATTTACCGTGGGGTACCTGAAGTGAAATGGCTGGGGATTTTTCAGTATTGATTTACAGAAGACAGATTAAATCATCTCACTAAGAAAATCTTAACAAAATCCAGGCATACCCAAATTTCACCAAGAAGCCTGTTTTTTCATAATGTTCCTGACAAGGGGTTTGTGAGGGTAGAACTGGGAGGGGGGAGGGTGCTCCATAACCTTTATTTGACGTATAGGCATTTTTGGCAAATTTTGTACAAACGTTCCGCAGGTGTTTCAAGCACAAGTACTGGTGTGATTCATGCCTCCATAACCCCAAATCCAGCATCCAGACCTTGCCACCCACACACATCATTTTCCATGCAGACATTCCAGGTTAATTTCCTTCCATTTTACTCCAATCACAAGAAGCTGACCCATCTTTGGTGGGTTTCTGCTCCCTTGCTGATTCAGACACTCATGCATTAGAGATGTACTTTTTTTTTTTTTTTGGTGTCTGTATCTCTGCTGCTCAATTTGCAACAGTCTCACTCAGTCTTGTAGGCTGATCCTTTCACATCCAGTCTGTTAGTTTATTACAGAGTCTATTCCATTCAATCATCCAAAAGAGAGTTAGTCTGAAGAGGGAGCACAGTTGCTGACTGACTGTGTAGCACTTCTAATAAGTCTCCTTCTCTGGGGTATATCCTCGAAGGTATCGGTTGCTCTTCAGGAACATTCTCTTTCAATGCACAATGGCTGAATCATTTGTGGATATTAAAGGGACACTGTCAAGTACTTTTTAAATAGTTTTTAGGGTTTGGGCTTTTTTTACTCTCCATTGTTTGTAATATTCTCTTACAAGCTTGAAAATAAAATTTCTTTCCCTATGGATTTTGTCCTTTTCCATTTGGGCATGTATGGTTCTCTCCACTCACCCCATTCCTCACCATCCCTGTCGTTCTCCTCCCCACCTTTCTTCTGCAACAGGAGGAAATCCATATTTCTGATTTCCTGCTGACTGTCCTCATTCTATGGAGGGTATGTCCCAACTCTATGGGTTGAGTTATTTTGCAGCTGCCACAGAGGAAGCATAAGAGCAGGAACCCTGGAAATATGGAGATTAGCTGGGATTTTGAGGAGCAAAAGCTCAGCTATCACAAAACAATGACCCCATAGAGTTCAAACCTGAACCCAGCTCCCTCCGAAATCAAGACAATGTCTTCAGCCAAACTGTATCCATTTGGCAGCAGTGCCAAGCAACGTTGCATGATGGCTGAATGCAGCTGCCCTCCATCATCATACCAGCACCTCTTGCACCTTCTGGGGAGACAGGGCAAACGTAGGCTACCGGCTCCTTTGGCAGCCAGGCTCTCACAGGTCAGGTGTTTCTGGAGTGGAGAAGGTGCCTCTGGGTTTGAACATGGCAGCCATCCTGCAGCATTGAAGATGGAGGTTAGCAGCTTGAGGCAAGGTCGTGTTTTTCACCTCAATTACTTGACAGTGTCCCTTTAAATATCAGAATGCAACAGAACAGGTTCTCTGGCAGAGAATGTGGGAGGTGGAACACCATCTGAGAAAGCTTACTGAGGACCAGTGTGAAACAGCATGGTTTCTGAGGCCACTGTACCTTTGTCTGACCAGATTTACTATCTACCAAAGAGTGCTTTTGGCAGAGGGGAGAAGAGAGATGGTGGTGGGCAGAGGGAGAGGGAAGGGGCAGTTCCAATCATCTCTGAAAGTAGCTATCCCCCAGAAGGAAGGTGTTGCAATGAATGATCTCTGGAAGAACTGCTTCAGTAGAGAGAAACCTGGCCAAAGCAAGCAAACACAGCAGCCTCTCACCCCTATGCCTGTTCTGGAAGCTGTCCTCATTCCAAGAGATGAGTAATTATAGTGTTTTTGGGAAGGGGGAAGCCTACACAGATGAAGGGACAACTGTCATCCATGATGTCGTTTCCCTCCCTGCCCTCCACTCATTTAATATGGAGAAGTCAAATTCCTTTTATTTGGCTAACAGATAAAATGTTATGAGGTCAGAAGCACAACTTGCTGTGAAAGAGTGGTGTACTCTGAGCACACAGGACTCTGCATACTCTCACTCCAGCTCTGCCACTGACTCTGTAGCCTTGGGCTGTTTGGCTCAGTCCCCCCTCCACGCAAAGGGGGAATAAAAATACGTACCTACCTCACAGGGGTGTTGTGAGAATCCACGTTGGTAAAGCCTGTAGAAGTGCTAAGTCTACCACCGGTAGTCACGAGGTGTGTGGTGGGGGTGAGCAGCACTGCCCTTTTGCTGGTTACAGTCTGAATCACAGCGGGAGTCCCATCGGCCTTCTCCTCCTTGGAGACCCTCCTCGATCGGAAGCGGAGGCTGTCGTCCGAGTGCCCTCTCCTCCATTGCATGACATTTTAAGCGGCTGTGAGGTGCAGGATAGTGACAGACATGAAGTCCTACTTGACCAGGGATTTGCTACAACGTTTTCTATATCTGTGGGGTTTGTTGGTTTGTTTTTTCCATATATTGTGCTTAGAAATAAACTTTCCACTTAGGGCTGGCGGTTTGGGGTCTATTCTGTTGCATGGCAATGTATACAAGTCTTATTGTCTGTCTTACTGTGCAAATGATCCCGCAGCCCAGTTTCAGAGATGGGCACGGTCTGAGCCTTTTCACAGCGGCATAAGACTCAAAAGCCTGTCTAGACTGTTTAATATTTAAACAACACTATGAACTTGTCAATTGTATGTGTTCTGTGCAATACGAAGCATGTCATTAGCTGGCTTGATGGGCAGAGGGGCTAAAGGAAGGTCAAAACTTGTTCAAAGAACTTCATACATGTGCCAGCATGGGAGCCGAAGGGCTGCCACCAGCAAAGCAAACTCCGGGGAAGCCATTGGAAACTATTTTCAGAACAGTTTACTCCACAACAAGGTACTTCTGAGTTTACGAACTTCTAGGCTGCCAGCCTGAGAGAACAAGTGCAAATTTAGTGTGGGGGTTGGGGTTTTGAATTCCCTTTTCCTTTCCTCCTCAAAGTTTTGATGGCAGAAATACTGAGGATCTCTTCCTTCCATAGCACAGTTCTCTCATCTCCCACAATCTCCTTGTGCCGTCCCCTTTGTGCTACTATGCAGGACTTTCAAAGGTGCAAATGGAGACAGTACGCTCCCAAGACATGAAAAATAAGTTGAGTATTGGGTGATTCTAGCAGATAGATGAGACGGGGCAGAGCTATGCTACAGAGGCATCTCTTCTTCCCCATGTCTTTCTTCTAGTCTTGTCTGCTGGGTCCCTGAAGAGACGTTCCCTGTACTTTGTTGCAAAGCTGTCAGATCACCTTCCACTGACAAACAAAGCTTGCAGAGTAAGGCAGCTGTTTCTCCCAATGGAGAAAATTCTGGGTCCTATCACTGTGGAGACCCCTCAGTTCTTGGGCTTTGTGGTCCTCCAGCATTGTTTGGGGGTGGTCAGTGTGGAGGACTGTGTTAAACTATCATCAGAAATCGTGTGCGTATGGTCCTGCTGAATCTTGTGATTTCTGCCAGTCCCCTGATTTTCTGTCAGCTTTGACAGGTCTTTCTGGTAATGCTTTTCTGGTTATGCTCTTCAGAGGTGTTTTGCTCTGTGTCAGTTGCCAATGCTGTTCTTGCCTACTGAAACATCAGTGCTGGCCTCCAGCTTCCACAGCTCTTCCATTCTTGCCATCCTGTCTCTTGGTAAATACTCACTGCCAAGTTCAAACCCTCTTCCTCTGTGCCTGCAAGAGGTCAGGCACATGCACTAACCCAAGGGTCACCAGAGAACACAGGGAATGTTAAGAGTCTGTATCAATATTTCAAACTCTATAACCATCAGTCTTTGATATATATTTACTTTGCCAATCCCAGTGCCTGCTGTTAATTGGTTGCTACAAATGCTGGCAAAACCCATATACCCAGCTAACACTTCATTTCCAATTTAAAATGTAAAAAGCTATGGGCTGTTTTTCAAACAAATCCGGTGTGTTCCCTGTTGTGGTTTCCCAAGCAAGGTGGTGAAGAGGTTCATGTTTTACTTTCCCATGATGGGATGGGCAACCCAAGGAAAGAGAAAGTCAGCAGCTTAGATTTCAGTCAAGAGAAGTGTCGGCTGTCCTGTTTTCACTCAGGGAGACAGGAAAATACTATTCATGCCTGCTAGATCCCTGGCCCTTCTCAAAGCCCTTGATATGGCATGAGTAATACTAGAGCCAATGGCTGTAGCTGGAGGACCATTCTGAACACTTTCCAGTTCTGAAGACCATCCTCTGTCCACTTGCAGTGGTCAGTCATTCTTTGTTTTCCTTGAGAGAAAAAGATTCTTTTGACTAAGCAAAGCACTAATGCTCTTCAGTGTAGGATGAGGATGCACCATTAGCACTTCCAGCCTGTGGTACATCCACCAGGACTCCTGTCTGTCTTCTTGTGAGGATGCATGGTCAGAAGAGCTGCTGCTTCCTCTTTCTCTTTTATGTTGGTCAAGGAATTGGAGGAAAACATTCAGCAGTGCAATTGCCTTAGGAGCTACTGGTTGAGAATCCTGATCTCCACCATCATCTCCCCTGTGACTGCTCCTTCTCATTCCTGAGGCAACAGATGCCTCATCCCCACTGCCATCCTTAGACTGGTTCTGAAGATCTCATGAGCAGACAAAATTCCTCCCAGAGTAGTTTTTAAGTCTCCTACATCCTTACATTTCCAGACAGGAAAATTCACTCCATTGACAAACAAAGACATTCGAATCCTGAGAGCACAAGCACGTGTAGCAGCCTATTGCATTGACCTTCACCATTTCTCACGTGCTGAAGGAAATGTGCTGAAAACACCAATTGGTTTCCTCCATTTTGCAGCAATGGACCAGTGGCTCTAGGAATGTTTCCCTCAATAATGCAAGTCTGACATGCAGCAGTTACTGCAGGCAGTCTTTGATCTCACATCTATCATGTTGGATAAAAGGAGAGCAGAATCTGACAGTTCTGTGCTGTTTACACAAACATCAAAAACTATCTTAGTTCATTATTCAAATTACCTCCAGGTCAGTGGGTGAATTTCTCATTTGATGAAAGAATGAGGTTTTCTCTTCCAGAACTGGAATTGCAAGATACATATACATATATATTTATAAATGTTATCCTGCAAACATAAAGAAAAGATAAAAACCTAAATAAACCTACAACAATACTTGATTTTTTAATAGATCTTGTCAGAAGCCAGGGAGCTGCTGTGTGGAAAAAGCGACATAGGGTTTGACCAGGCAAAGAGAAGAAAGAAGAGGGAGATACTTTTATGGCACTTTTGGCCTATCTTTAGTTCATGCTCATTATTGTATAGCATTTAATTAAGACAGAAATATGTGGAAAACAGACACTCAGCTCCAGCAGCAGGAAACAGGTTAAAGACCCCCAAAATTATCTGAGCCTCAAACAAGCACAATGATGCAAAAGCACAAACAGCTGTCATCACAACTGCTTGAAAAGAGATGGATTTCTAAACGGGACAAGAACTCACACAGAAATTATTTTCCAAGCCACATTTCCCATATTTCTTATTTTTAAAAGGAAAAAAAAAAAGAAAATGAAAAAGGAGTGTTCTGATACCCAAGTCTTAAAGAAGTAACAGTAGAGAAGAAGTATTAAGAGAAGATGCTCCTTTCTATGTTATATTATGCATCAAGATGTGCTTTGCCAAACAGAATTAGGATATTACATTCAGTTCCCTGATCATTCAAAGAAAGTCTCAGTGACTGAGTCTGCTCAAGGAGACTTCCTAGTGTGTAGCCTTCACCAAAGTACCAGAGCTCCCATCTGGATGAGCTGGCATCAGGCTGTTTGCCTCCGGCCTCTCTTCTGTGGCAGGATCACCACCTGTTGTTAGCAAGTCACTGTTGGGCAGCTTTGATCAGCTGATATAGGTTATAATATTAATAATCACAAAAATTGCACATGCCCATCGTGCCCCTGCAAGTGACCTGTCTCATCCTTTCACAGCTCAAGCTGATGAGAGCTACTCTATGCTTTGGTCTTCATCACAGGAGAGCTTTCCTTTAAAATTCAGCCTGCCACGCTTCTCTGGGAGTTTTTCTACTACACTTTATAAAGATCCTTTTTCCTATAAGGATTAACAGACTTCTAACTAACCCACCTGATCTATTTTCTAGCTAGAGAGACAAAAATTAATGTTCTCTGACCAGCTGATCTCAGTACCTCTGTTCTTATGAGATGATATTCCCTCTCCCCTTTCACTCACTACTCCATAATCTTCACTTTCTTTTGGAAAGGGGTGATTCAATGCTACCAAATGGTAGCAATCTCTCTGAGATGGGAGTCTGGACAGCCCTTCTACTCCTTGCTAACAGGCACACAGATCTTCCTCCTGCTCCTCTAGACTGATGTGGCCAGCAGAACCCTTTTTCATGGAGTTTCACTTCTTGATCCAGAAGAGCAACTGTTTTCAAGCATCTCCTTCACTGCTATCAAGCTGTGGGATAATGGCACGGGGAATCTTTTGTTTCTTAGCCTCAGGGTAACTACAGTGGATGATGTACCTGAGCCAGAAACACAGTGAGGACAAAGCACTTGTACTTTGGATGGTGGTAACCTGGGTGAGGCTTGTTCTGACCACAGAAGAGCAAGAATCTTTGTCAGCTTCATACGGTAGCAAATCAAAATGACCTTGTTCCCTTGTGTTTTTAGCTCATTTACATCAGCTCTCCGTTACAAACAAACCCTTTTGCAGGCAATGCAGGCCAGGCCTGGGGAGGAAATCTTCCTCATTCCAGAAGCACAACCAGCCCGTAGCTATGCATCAATCCCTTCAGGACTTTTGCCCCCGAGAGGCTGAGTGCAAGAATGGAGGTAGCTAGCAGGGATGGCAAGAACACTTCCCTGGATCTTCATCCCCAGTGGGCAAATTTTGCATCTCTACATGTGAGTCCCCTTTGAAGTCACTCCTAAGGCCTCCTTCACTACTACAGGGTCTGCCCAGGAGAGGAAGCAGTGTCTCTGCATGGATCCCCCAGGTCTGCTGCTGGGATCCACAGAAATCACTACGTTCACTGTGGGTTGAGATGAGTCAGTGGTGTGTCCATGCAGAAATACTCTCTTTGAGACCACTACAGAGATGTCTATGGGGTTGGGAGGGAGGGGGTGGTTTTGTCCAGGGCAGGAAGCACGGGGAAGGGAAGGCTGCAATGTAAGGAAAAATCAGCCACAAGGGAGGGGCTGACTAAGAGGAATGACCATGTCGACTGTGTTACTGTCCCGTCATTCTCCTGAACCCAGAATGGAAACTTCCAAGTGCTCTTCATGAGCTTACGTTTATTAGAAAACTATTCCTGGGTGTTCAAGATTGTTTTCTAATGAAAATATACATAATAAAAAAAAAGAAAATTAATGACTCTTGGTAATCTTTTCCTTTCCTCTCTTCACTTGTAACACATTGTGAAATTCACCTCCTTTCTCATTTGTTTGCTACAATAAAATCGCTTTCTTTCTGGTCACAATTCACACAGGGCCTTGCACAGTAAACTTTTATCTTCTTTTTACACATCAGAGGTGAAGACTTCACATAAGGAGATTTGAACAAAGGGCCAGGGCTCAGCATGCCTAGCACAATGTGTTAGCACTTTGATTTATCATTTGTTTATGGCATTAAACAGCAAAAATTCTTTACCAAACTTCACTGTAAGGTTCCTGTGTAATGTTCAAGAGAGAAGCTTGAGGCAACCATGGTAAGTGCATGCAGCTATTTTCAGAGTACCCACCCTGATGTGCTGTGTCCTTCCCAGGGACCGTACAGAACTGCCCTCAACAGAGCATCTCCTGTCCAAGCAGTGCTGGAGTCAACCTCTATCCAGGGCTGTGTCTTCCACAGATTGCTGTGGGAACACCAAGAGACAGGCAATGCTCAGAGCAAGCATGCACAGGGAAAGGGAGGACAGTGGAAGCAATTCCAAATGGTTGGAAGGAACGGTAAAGAGCTGGGCTAGATCCACAGCTCCTCTCCTGAGTGCATGTGGCAGCCAAGCTGTGCCCCAGGACATCTTCTGAGGCTGCCCCTTGCTTCTGAGGTGCCTGCTGAATAGCTAGAGCATCACTTGTCATGGTGATGTGCCCAGAGCCCAGTGCCATCAGCCACACAGCCTTCCTGTCTCAGGAGGAAAGCAGGGGCAGGGTTTCACCAGAAGATGGTCACAAGGAACTCAGAAAACTTATGAACTCTGAGCTTATTCTACTTATGCCAAAAGATCACTGAACTTCCCTATGCTTGCACATGTGAGGATACTGCTCGGTAGAGTTAGGCAGTCTGTTCCTCATCCATCCCCTGGAAGGAGATAAGCCTTTTACTTCTCTCACTTCTTTTTTTATTTTTTATTTAACATAGGTCTATTCCAGTAAGTCTATTGAAATGCAGAGAGAGACAGAGAAGGAGAAAGAACAAATAGAGAAAAAGAAATAGGCAGGACAAGGAGGTGCCTGTAAAGAAACAGCTGTGCTAATCAGAAATGAGGGACAAAGAAGAAGAAGCACTATGGCAGTGGGAGCAGGGATAGGACTGATAGAGAGAAGGAAGATAACATGAAGAGGCTGGTGGCAATTATTGATTATTTCAGTGATAACACTGATGGTTTGAAATAAAGAGGCTGAGACAGGTCCTAGAGGGTCCTCAGGGAAATGAGGAAGAAGCCACGAAATATGGACAAAATGGACTTCAAGGAGCCCTCTCCAACCAGCCTTTCTATGAGTCCAGTAACAAAACTGGTTCTTTCACAGACTGCAGCCTGACAAACTTCTTGCTAGATCATATCCCCTGATTACCAAAAACCTGCATCACCCAGGCTAGACAAACACAAATTACTGCACGCATCATCTTACCTCAAACCCAATTACTCTAAACAGAATGCATTATTCCTAATTCAAGGTGGCCTTCAAGGGCCAGTTTTATTCAGTGCACACAGCTCCATTGCTAAAAGCCATCCTGTGCCCTGCACCCACTCAGACCAAAAGGAATTTCCTGCACCAGCCAGCCATGGCTCTGCTGAGCTGTGGTCTTTGCCACCTCAGTGGATTTCAAGAGAACAGGGACACAAACACTGGGTTGCTCTACAGAGATGTAAGGCAGTCTGTAAAACGAGGAGGTCTGAGTGATATTGCAGCCTGGATTCCCTCACACACAGAACGGAGTATTGCCAAAACATTGGGATCTGAGCTCAAGCTCCAAAATTCACAGCAGAACTGCAAAAATCACAGGCTCGAGTGAAAAACTTTAGCGGCAAGGTGGTGGCAGGAAACTGTTTTAACTCCTGGAAACATGCAAGTATTTTGGTTTAGAAATGGGAGGAAATTTCAAAACCTAAACTACTGTGAATGTAGGTACCATCTGAATGGGAATATATTTACCTGAATCTCAAAGAGAAAATAATCTTGTTTGAGAATTTCAAGCAGCGAGTCAGTGCCTCCCATCCAGAAGTTACTGGCCACTTCTAGAGGCAATAGAACACTGTCCACTCAATGGCCAGAGAATGCCCATCTCTAAAGAAGATGGCAAACAACTGTCTGCAATTACAGTGGTAAAATTCCCAATGTAATATAAGTCTGTTAAATAGACAACAAGTTTATTAATTTTGAATGAGATCACCTAAGGGGCGGACATAAACCTGACTGAAATCTGCAGGATTTTTCCTCAGGCTTGAGTGGGCAAGTAAGATCAGGGCTGTGCCCCTGGGGCATTTTGTTCTCCCAGCTCCTCATTACTTTTCTGGTTTTGCAATCCTTCAGGAGGAGCACAGGAGAGCAGTAAGTGGATCAGCTCTGCGAGGTCAACTGAGCCAGTGTTGCTGCAGGATTTGCAAAAATTACTATTTTAACCATACAGCCCCCCAAACCCCCCCACCCCTCCCATGTTTCCCATTGCATTAATAGCCTTTACCTTTAAAGCATCACATTTGCAAAAGCCTCGTGTAAATTGACACAGCTACACCCAGTCATGCCTACCTGTGCAAACCTGTGCCTGTGTGAGGTGGCACTGCTCAGGCACACACAAAGTCACAGCAAGGCCACCTGAGATGACTCCTGGCATGCATTGTCTTACTGCCCCATCAACGGGCATCGGCCAAAGTGGAACCACAGTTAGGTACCTGCATCTGCAGGGGAGAAGAGCCTGTTCACAGGCAGGGATGGTAGATCAGCTGAAATATTCAGAGCTCTTACCAAGTTCAGTTACATTTGTAAACAAGGCCTCCTATCCTCAAAAAGAGCCAAAAATAGCCCCGTGCATCCAGGCAAGACACAGGCACAGAGTTGCACACCTTACAGAGAATAATTAAAGTATTTCACTCAGTCTCATTTCAGGTTTAGCTGGGAGCAACAAGCACTGATTACTTCATGTAAACAGTGCCTTGATTAATGCATTAAAGAACAACAGACACCCATAAACTCACTTACTTTATATACTTTTTTTTTAATGCCCAAGCCTTCGCTCTAATTTGTGACTACTGTGAACTTTATTGCACCACTGAAGTCCTATCAAACTTTGGAGTGGCCTCAGGTCAGAGCATGATGGATCATGTTCAGAGCTATAACTGGTGCACAGGAAGGCAAAATCATTTCACTGAGGGCCACTTTCACATACAAGCCATGTCTTTTCATTCAGATAAGGTTTCTTGGTGGTGAAAGATGCCAGATCTGGAGCTGTCTCTGCTCACAGCACATGGAGTGACCCTTGAAGCTCTCTGTGTCTTCAGTCTCCAGTAAACCACCTCTGCCAGATGAGCAATGCTTAAGGCCATCTATTTCCACCTGCCTTTGTCTGTGTTTAACATAGTCATCTACAGCTACAGCTCACCCAAATTTATACATCTAAAGGCCACTTGTCAAACTCTAAGCTTTTTTAGTAATCATCAGAGAAAAATAGGTGCCTCCTTGGAATTATTCATCTCAATTGTGTTCAGCACCAAACTGCCCACACAGTTGTCTAGCATGATTTGAGATGCTTGACTGGCCTCCATTGTCTCAATTTTAAATTGACACCTCTCTGTAAAGTTAGGAAAAAAGCACCCACCCTCTTTTGCATGTACCACGTACCCAGCAGTTGCATCAGTCATTTTCCCCCTGACTTTATTAATCAGAGGAAGCAAGTTTGGCTGCCCAGGCTGAATACAAGATGTGGTCTCCAAAACAGTTGTTTCTTCACTTCCTTAAAAAGGGAGAAGGAACCTCCAGGAACTGTGAGGTTCTCCTACTGTCCACAGTCCATGTGAGACTTCAGCTACCAAACCTCTCAGCCCTGCAGTTAATTGTGCTTGGGGTCTACAGATCATTACACCTGTGGCTTGAAACCTGCCTCCTATTCTTAACTTCAGTTCTGAATTTGCAAAAAGCATAAAGTAAAATACTGTTCAACTTTTCCTAAAAGTAAAAAAAAAAACCCAAAACCCAAAAAACCACCAAACACTTTCTAGGCCAATTTAGCACCTCAAATTACTGTTGCCTCCTGAAAATTCAGGCCTGAATTTCTAAACACTCAGGGGAAACACAGGATTTTTTAAACAGCAAATTCTTCAAGGCTGTGGATGAAATCTGGCAAAAAGTTGTTTCTCTAAACAGCAAGGCAGCTAGTCCTATGCCTATCACCATTTATGACTCTCACCATTACAGCACATCTTGTAACAGAAGCATCTTTCAGAGCTTTGGAAAATAGTTTACTTGTTAAAAGCCTGCACAAAATCCTGAGAAAACAGAAAAGGAAATGCAGAAAGAGGCTGAGTACCAGACAAAATGGAGCAAGTAAAGCCACCATAACCAGCGAGCTGGCCTGATGGAAAGCACAGCCTCATGCTAAAGGACAGCCTCAGGATTAGAAATCATGCCTGAAAATGTTTAACTAAAGCATTTGTCTGACAGCCAAAGCGAGCAAGAAGAGACATAGGGAGATGTTTTGAGGCTTTGAAATACTATTTGCAAGGTTGAGGGAGATCAGAGGCTCAACAAGGTAAAGCTGCTGGAGCTCGTTAAATTTTGCAAAGTAACAAATCTGTGAAAGGGAATCACTCATGATCTCACACAACAAGGAACTGATGTTTTCAGGGAGAGCTCTGCACCCAGGAGACATTCCTTGGGCTGCCTTTCTCAGCTACCCAAACAGCAATGCTCCTCTCCCATCACTTGGCATCTCAGATCTCAGCCTCCCATTGTGGAAAGCCAAGACATGCTGTTCTCCTGCAGGGCAGGAGCAGAGGCCACTGGCTTCCTACCCCCACCAACAAGTGGGCCTTGGGCTGAGCTCACAAGCACTGGTGGGATCAGCCCTGACCTGCATGTGCACATCAAAGGGTGCCAGCAACCCTGCTCCTTGCCATGGACTGGATTGAACACATGAAATTACACTAAAACTACAGCCAGGAGGCATTTGAAACACCCACAGTACACTCTCAGCACTCTGTTTCTGAACACGTGTGAAAAAATCCCATTACTTTACCTCTCCAGAAAAAAAAAAATTCACTACTTCCTTTGACATCTGTCTCCACACTTCTTCCACACTTTTCCCTGCCCTGTGGTGGTGGTAATTGCTGCTGTTACTGAGATGCACGAGATTATGCAACTGTCTAGCATTTTGATTTAATCAGCATGGGAAAAAAACCTACTCCAAATTCTATTAATAACTACCAGCCACCTCTCTCCTACCCTCCTTCCCCAAATTCCCATGGAAGAAGGATCACAGACAGATCCCTGCAAGCACAAACTATCAGCCTGACTGGATCAATAACATCCATGGTGCCAGGAATCTGCAGTGAATTCTGGGTAATTAATCTGCCAGGGAAAGACAACCTTAATTAAGAACAGCCAAGCTGTTCTTTTCCCAAACCTCGTGCTTAATAAAGTCACAGTATTGGTTTGGCTGAGGATTTTGGTCTAAATTTTAATGGGTTTTTTGTTCCTAACAAATGTTTTGGAAGCAATAATGCAGGCAGCAGGAAAGTCTTCACACAACAGTCGGAGCTACAAACTCTGTACTTTGCCTTCTTGATGCTACATTAAAGGTGGATGATCTCATTCTTTAAGATGCCTCAGTGCTGGAGAGAAGCCCTGGCTTCAGCTGGGATGGACAGTGCCTCCATCCTCATGTAAGGGCCCACAGTTCAGGTAAAGCCATGACTTTCCCTCCACTTCTTAGGAAGAGCATCCAGGACAAAAGTTTCCTCAGCAGGCCAAAGTCTCAGCCTTTTCACAACCCTACAGGCAATCTGGGAAAGAACATTTCAGCCCTCTCAGGCTGCAAGCAGCCACTTGGGTACGGGCAGTTGTGCAGGTCACTCCAAAGCTCCTGAAGCAGCTGCTGCCACAAGACAGCCAGAAATCCTCCCAGCATCACATGAGGACTTAGGAGGAGTACTGGTTATATTTCTGATACACAGAATTTAAGTTCTTTGTTTTTTTACTTCTGGTTCTACTTCAAACTCTTCATTTAATGCATGATAAGTGTATCTATAGCAACACTTATTCCAGTGTGCTCAGGACCTTTTTCTGGTGCCAATGTCAATGGGTACAGACTCAGCCAAGTGCAAACTCTTATTCCTCAGGGCAAAAAAGGCCAAAGGGTGGCCACATCCAAACTGTCCATTCCTCCTGACCTGTGTCAGCTCCTGAATTTTGCTGGGTACCCTCATGCTGACAGCTGGGGCCAAAAGCAGGTCAAAATCTGTGTTAACAACTTACCAAGATGAGCCTGGGAGTGTTTCCTGGGCATCCATTCATGACAAGGACATCTCAAATATTCAGAAAGACCCAAGAAACTCCTTCCAAACGGGCACTATATCCCAGCAAGGACTTGGTCAGCTGCAAACAAAACCCTCCTGAAGCAATTTGCACAGCCAGTTTTGAGGGCCTCAAAAGGTGTGTTCCAGAGACTTTCAAAAGGATCTCTAATTTCACCTGCCCTGCTCATCTTTGCAGGTCAAACTCTACTCACCTGTCTGAAGCCAAGGGGGGCCTCCATATTTATTGGCAAAAATCAGCATTTTCCCTGATGGTATCCTGGACAGAAGGCAATTATGGTAAGGACTGATGATTTAACTCCTGCTATGGGGACAGCATCATGACAGCTAGATTAAAGATGTCCTTTATAAACCGTCAGAGAGCAAGAGAACATGATAATGAATGAGTTAATTACAGCAGCATTTGAGGCTGATACTACCCATCTGCCGCTTTGATTAATTAAAACTCTGATGGACAACAATGAGGCCCTTCTCAGGTCTGAAAGCAATTAATTGTCAAAGTCCCCAATAAATCTAACAGCACCACTGACTGAACTGGCAGAAGAGTCCACTGTGAACAGCCCCAGAACAGAGGCAGCAGAGCATATCATGGAGTTTGAAGCATCCCCAACATGATGCATTAATCTTTTGGTGTTGCTGAGAGCTGGGGCCTAGTAGTTTTAACTTCTTGTTTAATCACCTTTTCTTAGCTCTCAACATCAGAAGGGGCAGTCTCAGTAAAGGACAGGAACTGCTGAGGAAATTAAAGGCTTTGGCCCTCTTTGTCCTTTGTCCAGAATCTCCCAGCTGTAATGAATTGGTTGCATTTTTGCTCTTGAGTGTCTGTTCTCCTTCAACTAGTTGCAACCAGTCCTGAAAAAGAGGGATTTTGGAAATGCAATGGGAAGCCAAGCTCTTCCAATGCTTCCTGTGTTCAGCAGTCAAAGAATGACAGCAATCAGCAGCAGTTTATCAGGAAGTGGTGGCAAACTGGGCACCTGTGGGCAGGTCAAGGGAAGACTCTGAGAAACCAGACACAAACCACGAGTCCTGATTGCATCAGAGCAAAGACCAGGCATGACAGAGCCATAAAATATCCTGAGATGGAAGAGACCTACAAGGATCATTGAGTCAAACAGGATGAAACTGATCAAGGCACTTTCTACTCTGAGAAATCCCAGACTCCAGAAGCACTTTCCAAAGAAGGGAAAAGAGGAAAGCCCTAGTGCACAGCCATTTAAACCTAAAAAATGTTGTCACTGTACTGCAAAAAAAATGCCCACAGCCAGGGGCAGGAACTAGTGCTTTTCAAGTTTTATAATCTAAGCACAACTACAAGGCAATGGGTTTTTGAGGGAACACCACAAAAGTCCACTTTCTTGTGCAACAAACAGAGCTAGAGGGTACCAGATCACCTTCAAAGCCAGTGCAACTCACACATCTGGTTTGGAGACCTTGCAAAAGGTGCTGCCTTTTCAGAGAGATGGGGAGGAAAAGCCTTTCCTTCCATTTTTATCCTACTTATGCATTATTAAGCAGTTCTTGCATTTCACCTCGAACAGTAAAAATTGAGGAAATAAGGCTTCTTCATACTACAGATCCAATGATTAATAACAATTATCAGCAGTGATTAGTTAATATGGCCACAATGCAACAATCCCACTGCCTGCCAGGCAATTGGAGGCATCAGTGCATTGGATCACGCCAGCTGCTCTCATTAAACACTGCCTCGCTCCTGAGGACAGAGGATAGCTCTCTGCAGCACCAGCTCAGCGTGATGCAGCTGCAGCTTCCCACAGCTCCTCAGGCTGGAATGGGACAAGAAACAGCTAGGTTAGACATGCTGAAGTAAATACAGAGACCACTGCTTTATGATCATGGAAAGGTTTGAGTTGGCAGGGACCTTGCAGATCATCTCATTTCAACCTCCCTGCCTTCCACGTGCCATCCAGCCTGGCTTTGAACATTTTCAGGGATGGGGCATCCACAACAAGCAACCACATTAGAGGGGGTGATTATACCCAGGGTGCATGGCTCGTGCTTTTTGCTGGGTCTTTAGTTCAGTAATTGAAAAAGAACCATGTATCAAGGGGTAAGACACTATCCAGTTAGCAGAGGACAACAAAATGAGTTTATTCACAGGGCTCTTGTTTCAAATTACAGTACCTGGTTCTTACAGTGTTTCAAAAGGCTTCAGTATAGAAAGGAACTTCTAACATACAAGCAAAGTAACAATGGGCCCCTTTTCCTGTTACACAAAAAGAAGAAAACTGTCAAGGAAAGAAATGGAATCAAAATGAGGAAGGCACTTTCCAACAGATGCTGTGGCCATTTGCACATAGTAACAACTCTTATCTCCATCTAAGCAAAGGAGGGTGAGAGACAGATGCCACATACATACCTATATGTCTCAGGAGAAGAATGGAAGAGAAATTAGAACAGACCAGATGTTCAAGGATAAAAATTTTTGAAGACTAACCAAGACACAGAAGGAGATGTTATTGCTCAGTTGACCCCAGCTGCCTCAAGGCATGTCTGTATCATGCAGAACAGAAGCATGCAGAAGTGCCCTAGGCATCTGTGAAAAGCCAGCTAGGTCAGAGCTCTGCAAGTATCTCCTCAGAACACTGTGCTCCCCTGAGCCCAAAGGGCTAGAGGAGGTTAATCTTCCACCAGTGCATTTTAAGCCATCTTCAGGAAGCAGATAATGTGGCATGTCTCTGCAGATCAGCTGACGTGACAGATAGGTACAGACATGTGCATCCACTGTGGACTGAATCCATTACTCAACCTAAGATTTGGGTCAGATTCTCTGACTCTACCTGCACCTCAACTAAAGACCATTCCAAAAACCAGAGAGTAAGGATGTGGTGGGGGATTTGGGGTTTTCACATCTTTTTGCTTTCTAACCCCTCCAAGTATTACATATTTAACTCATCAAATTCTCCAAGAGCCCTTCCCTTGTTGTCCAGCCCCAAAAGACTGCACAATCAGGAAAAGTATGGGAAACCATGCTCCAAGGACAGGGATTTTTTTCTTTGTCCCAGTTTTAGGTTTAAGCCCATTTCACTTACTGTCTTTTAATGTTAAAGTTTTAGCTCCCTCCAAAAAAACATGTTAGAAGAAACTCTTTTCATAACAACATTAAAACCTTACTGCATGCTGCAAAGAGAACCATCATTCCAGGCTCCCTGCAGTATTTGGCCATTATAAGGTAAGATGGGGATATGGGTACAACATTAGCTTCAAATTTCTTTCTTGCCACTGTCAGCTTGAGGTAAGCCCCAATGTTATTTTTACCCACTGTATAGACCAGGTACTACAGAAGAACTTGGTGTAACCTGCCACACTGCAAAACAAGTGTCATATTGAATTAGTGATTCTCTACTACACTTCTGTCCTGTTCTTCCACAAGCAGGCATGTAGTTGAAGAGTAATATAAAAAAATATAAAAATCGCTTTCTAACACCTGTCTTATAAATCAGTTAATACCTCCAGTTACATAGCATTATTGTCATGGACAGTCAAGGAGAAACACTAATTAGTCTGGTACAATAGACAATTGCATTCTCAGTTCTCAATGTCAGGAGAATGTCTCATTTGTACCTTTAGAAGCTGTGTGAGGAGGAAGAGGGGAAAACAAAACCAGCTCTTCTCTGATGTAGCATGGCTCTTAACTAACCACTTACTGCAGTAGCTGCCTTATTTTTGTCATAGACCCATCTGGAAGTGCAGAGGGACTTATTTTATTCACAAGAATATACAAAATAAGCATCTCTCTGATGAAGTCAATGAAACTGTATTGGTATGCAAACCAGCAAAAATCAAATCAAAAGGCAACACATCACTTCTAGCATTTTTATCTTGATCTGAGATCTGCAATTACAGATGATGTCTCAGACCATTCACATACAGCTGGAGTTGAGCAGTTTGGTCTGGCTCAGCTGATAAGAACTCAGTTCAAGACACAAAAACACTATTTAGGGAACTAGAGATAATAATTTTTGATTCAAGCTCACCTCTAAATTGACCTGATTCTCGCTTCATTCATGGATATAATACAGCTTTTAATGTCTTCTTCTCTAACAAAATTATTACACTTTTCTCATCCCTTTCCATCTCATGTACTTAACACTGAATTTTCACAGTTCCTTCACAGGTGGCCTCTGATCCAGATATTCCTTCTGAGGCACAGAAAGGGGAAGGATGGCTGTCCAAGAAACTGTAAAAGATATGCCCAGTGAGCTGCTCTCAAACAAAGGTGCACAAAAGCTGAGCACAAAAACTGAGCAAGGCAAAGGGTGTACCAGCACGGAAAGATGAGTGTATGTGATGAGCAGCACTGAAAACTGATGTTAAAGTCCCGTTCAAAGCTCTGCTCAGAGAATTGACCTAAACCACCTCCCCTGAGGGTAGAACTCAGCAAAATTACAAGTAAATCCCATATGTCCTAATCACAAGTATCACTGATTAGCCACCAGAACATATGTTTATTAGCACATAAGATCTTTGAAATACTTTTATATGCTTTACTTTGCCAAGCAGAGAGCAACACCATGTCCAATGACACATTCCTGCTTTGTGTCCTCCATCAGCCACACTGCAGCAGGCAGTGAAGGGTGCATGAACAACCCCTTGCACTGAAGCAATTGTGTCTGGAGACCTCATGCAAGCTCATACAGATTTAAGCATAAACAGATTATTAGATTCCTTTGATTGTTTTGAAAATTTTTTTTAAGACATTTTAAAAAGCAATCAAGGGAGTGAAGGCCTGGTTGAAAGGGATTGTGTTCCCTTTGGGTGAGGATCTCAGGCAGCTGCATGAGACAGCAAACAGCTACACGCTGGGCTACAGCAGTGTCCTGCTTCTGGCTGGGGGAGAGTTAACGTTCTTCTCAGTAGCTGGTACATGACTGTGCTTTGGATTTACTGTAAGAATAATGTTTATAACTCACTGATGTCTTAGTTGTTGCTAAGTAGCACTTACCTTAAATCAAGGACTTTTTAGTTTCTGATGCTCTGCCAGTGAGCAGGTGCACAAGAAGCCAGGAGAAAGCATGGCCAGAAGAGCTGACCCAGTGGCAGAAGGGATATTCCACAAACCTCATGCTCAGTACATAAACTGGGGGAATTGGCCAGAGGTGCTGATCAGTGCTCAGGGATCAGCACTACTGGGCACTGAGTAGTGCACAAGCCAACTTGGTGCCAGCAAAGGAAAATCCTACAATGGGTTTTCTTAGGATACCAGACCATCACCTTGCTCATTGCTAGATCAACCAAGCACAGCTGCTCTTAGTCACACCACACAAAACACAGCTCCTCCCAGGCAACAGTGACCCCAAAAGCTCCAGAGGCACAGACTCTGCTCCAGGCCATCTCTTTTGCAGAGTAGGTGGAGCAGTATCATTACAAGCAGGTTGAAACTTTTGGTTTAGGGTCACAATTTTATGTTGATATCTCTGCAGCCCATGCCAGCTTTTGTCTTGAAAGCACATATTGGTGATGCTCTTTCCTTCCTCATGCCAATGGACAGATCAATATGAACTTCTTTACTAACCTAATTATAGCTGCAGGGGGGCTCTTTGCAGCTCAGGTTCATTTGTCTCCCTGTGATGTTAATACAATCAGGCACAAGGATCTCTTCATTAAAAGATCATCTATGCTCGATCTTATTTGAGCTATAAAAATCATTCCTTTGTCATAGAAACTGTGTGGTCAAAATTGCAAGCTAAATGACTCACTGTAACACAGGGAGCAGAGTTCAGCTCCAAAGAGCAGCTGGAAGAGGAGCTGTCACTGAGCTGTCACTAAGCAAACACAGCACTTGCACCATGGTTCAGATGGAGGATCTATCCACTGCACAGATAAATGGCCACTCTACATTGGGTGCAGGGAGGAAATGAGGAGTACAGTGAATGTAAGGAGCAGAGTATCTGTGACAGAATCCTAGCTCTCCTTTACTGTAAAATGATGTCCTGCTTTATTTAGTCCACTTCCCTCCACCTTCCTACTACATATTCCTCCAGAAGTGCAAAAGACAGGGTTTGTTTGTCTAAAGTGTGGTCAAACAGACTCTGTCCTCAGAGCAAAGGATCTCTTTTCTAAGCAGGGATGAGGTCTGCAAAGGAGGCAGTGTCCCAGAAAATGCAGCTCTAGGTTGGTACTTCACAGTCACCTCCTAGATGCAGCTTCCAGCTGGTCACCCTGTGAATACACCCTTATACAAGAGCACATCTTCAGTGATACAGACACAGACTAGAGATAAACAGCCAAGAAGAATCAGGTAGAGGAAGGATTTCAATTTGAAACTCTGTTATTGCTAGAAGATGCTTTAGCCTCTTGAGTAGAACAGACAATAAGGGGGTAAGGGAACAGCACAACCAGCCTGCTTCCACTGGATTTTTTTCAGGTCTAACCTCTTTTTGCAGACATCATTTGAGGACACCTACCCTCGAGGCCTGTGGGTAAAAGACAGTTTCTTTGTTAATTTTGCAAGGAAATCAATGCAGCCTTGGCACACTGTAACATGCACACAGAATATGCAGGCAGAGCACAGTCTTTGCCACTGACTGTGCCCCAGCCCAAAATGGGCATCTCCAAAATCCTCCACAGGAACAATCTTGTCCTGCCTACATCTGCATTTCTACCAATACTGACCTATTGCCTCTCAATATTATAAACCACTCAGCTGAAAAATAGGAGCAAAACCTTTTCTTTTGAAAACCTCAGGATGAAAGTAGGCTGTTAGAGCACTCTCTGTGCCACTAGGTTATTAATAAACACACAAAGCACTGAAATCTTTTTAGATATTCTCACTGAAAAAACCCTTACCACCTGTATATGCTAGAAATTCAGCAGCAGGGAAACCTGAATCCTTGGTTCATTACTCACAGAAGTTTCTGGATATGAATTAAATACATATGCTTGATACCATAACTGCTCATATAGCAGCACCATAATGTGAGTTTTTCTCACCTTATCATCCAAAATGATTTTCAGGAACTAGTGATCCCAAGAAAACTCCGGGAGAGATAATTCTAGGTCACCAGGTTGACACTGGCCTCAGAGAGCAGAGATTAGTTGTACAGCAAGATGAAAAGCTATAATGGAGCAGCCTAGCACAACAAATTGGCAAGGGGCCTACCATGCAGCATTGGAGAAATAGTTATGTCCCCAAAGAATGGTACCTTGGAGCCTCACTGGTACCTTTCCAGAAAGGTGACTTTTGAAAAGCCATCACAACAGAAGGATTTCATAGGTCTCATTCCAGTCCCCAAGAGTCAGAACCAGATGGCAATTTCCTGCAATTAATAGTTTTGCCTCCCAAACCTGGAAGTGCAGCACACATTGCTGATTTTATCTGAATAAAAGAACTGGGAATGAAGCACAGCTGCAAAACAGGCTGGAGAGGGAATCATATGGCTTGGAGCTGCAATTTAGCAGAACTGTTTCTTCAGCTAATATCTGACTTCAAACTGTAAATGCTTTTTGACTTGCCTTTTCCTTCTCCCTCTCTCAGTTGCCTTGATGCCTTTAATTCATGCTGGGAAAAATTCATGCTCCACAGACATGCCTGGCTTATTGGGTACCAAACAAATCCCCAAAAGAGTCTAGAGGAAGAGCATTCACAGCACTTGTGCAAGCTTCCCTGCACCCTGCCACCAGAGAATTTAGAACCTGGCCAACCAGGCTGCCAGTTCTAGGTGTACCTGGGGATTTTGCCTCAGTATCATCTGTGCAATCAAAGCTACCCAGAGGAAAACTGTAATGCAATGAAGACATCAACTTCTGCCCCATTGGCTGGTTTTGTGCTGTCTCTGAGAATACACAGAAAATCCTCAGAGACTTTAGGAAATCTTTGTACAACAAAGACTTTAGCCAAGGGTATATTACCTTCAGATGCATTTGCTCTTCTAGGAATTGGAAAGTGGAGTTGATTGTTTCTTTAAAGAAACATTGCAGAGAGGCTGGGCTGGATGACTTTTCAAGGCCCCTTCCTGCCACAGGTGAGAGGGCCATGATTACACAGAGTGTCACCATACAATATCAGAAGCCTTCAACTCATACAGAGTAACACCAAAGCACTTCAGAAGGCTGCAAGCATCTGCCCTTCTTGTTCTTTAGCCCAGCCTTTTATCCCCCTCACGTTGATGCACTGCCCCTGTGTGCCCCCTGCTCCCTTTGGTGGTTGGTCAGTGCCCCTGGGCACTCCAGGGCTCATTGCTGTCAGTGCTGCTCACCTGCTGCTCACAGCTGCACCCACTGGGGATGAGGCTGGGCCAGCCCCACTCACAATCACCACAAACAATGTGCCTACCACACCTTCCAACCCAAACTATTCTATGACTTAAAGCCTAACAAAGTACAGAATTACATCCCAACAATTATTGCCATTCTGCAGCTACTGAGTGAATGACAGAACCATATTTTCTTCAGTTTCGCTCATCCCATAGGATGAGTTTTTGTACCCACAAATCATTTGCAGCCTGGCCTAGAGCAATTTTTCAAGAAAAGATATTAGCAACTTAAAGACCAGATTCCATCACAAGGAAATTCCTGCACAAAAGCTCCAGCAGTTAAACTTCAGAGGAGGATATTATTTTGCTTTAGATACCTAACGTGACTTGGCATTTCAACTCTCTTTACTCCACAATAAATCTCTGAAACTGCCCACATCTCTTCTGTGAAGAAGTAGATTCTGCAGAATAATCTTCCCTTGAGGAGTACACAGCTGTCTAGGAGGTGAAGCTGGTCCTGCCTTCCAACACACATTCAATCTGTAACATATATCCATAATGTGGTTCCCGTGATTTCCAGTGGCCCCCTTGGGTATGTGTCATTCTTGTATTTTAAGTTACAGTGACCTGTGGGTAGCCAAAGGTCATTCTTGCATGTTTTTCTCTCATCTTTTCACATGTCCTCTGTCTCATCACAGTTCTTACTTCTGAATCATCATCAGCTTTAGGTTAACAGGGATTATACACAATCTCATGTGTAAACCTTGAGCTGTGAGTCATTCGAATGCTAAAGCCTATATTGCTCCCATTTCCTGAGGACTGCAGAGAAATCTCTTGCAGACAAACTACAACACAATTACATCTTGTCTTGCTGGACTAACCCTCTTCCTTCTACATTGATTTTGTCACTGCTGCCCAAAGGGAACTTCACGACCATTTGCATTTTTAAATAGGTCAGTGTGTGTGTGTCTGGGAGAACTGTAAGTAAATGCTCATTATGTAAAACAGATATTTATTTCTGCAATGTGAAAAGAGATATAGAAAGGCTGTTCTTTCCAATAATCAGCTTTGAAACATCATCTGTTTCCTCTCCTTGCCTTTCAAAGTCATTAAGTGGAATAACTGCTTCTCCATTTCTCCAGAATACCTCAGTCTTTGTCTGTTTAATGTCTGCTTCCCATATATCCCTGGTGCCTGTGGGACACTTAATGGAACTCCCACTGTTCCATTTCTGCTCAAGACTAATGATCATGTTCTCCTCATGCCCAGGGAACATCACAATAACTCGCTTTTTTTTTCTTCATTTATTCCCATCGGCCCAAACCTTCTGTCATAAAACTTTTGCACTGACATACCCTCTGTATATGAAGTCTCATCCAACCAAAGCCTATCAAAAATCTTCCACCTGCCTTCCCTGGGAAATATCATAAGTAAACAACTTTCCCCAAGTACAGAGGGAGAATAATCAACAGGCAGGGAGATTTTTGGTCAGAGCATGGTGTTAACACCACCAAGGTTGTGGGTTCACTGCCTGTATGGGCCACTCAAAAGTTGGACTCAATCACCTTTGTGTGTCCCTTCCAACACAGGATATTCTGTGAAACTGAAAAAATAGCCCCTAATAAGCCTTCAACAGAAGTAGGAATAAAACCCTACTGTTGCTGTCCCCAACTAGTGATATTAGCTCTCTTAGAAAATAAAAACAATGAAAAAATTTTAATGCAGCTATGGAGGACAGTCTGTTTATCTTACTGTTTAATTTACAGGTTGATTTAGATGGAATTATTGAAGAGTCACATGTTACAGAACTCACCTCTTCTGGAGCACCTCCTTTACCTTCCAAGAAGCCTGACCACCAGATCTCACAGTTCTGAGCCACCCCTTGTGACAAAGCCACAGACCCCTTACAAAGCCCACCCAGCTTAGCTATGCACATGGTCCCTGCAAGTGCAGGTGCTCCCAGGTTTCCCTTGTTTGTTAGCCAGCAAAAGTACTAAAGACAGAAACCTTCCCTATCTCTGCCTCTTCAAGGCATTTCTGCAGTAAGTGCATTATCCAATCATGTTACTGTTGCTACTAATCAATGGCTTAATAGCTACAAAACACACTGACAGTCCTGGCACTTTAAGTGGTAGCATGTAAAACAAAAGCAAGTTCATTAAACATATGCAATTTCCCCATCACCAAACCAACTTTCCTTCCCAAAATCTATTCCTCTTAGGGAGAAAAAGGATATACTTGCTGGCTGATGTTATCTTTGATGAATTCCCCCCAGCCTACCCAAGAAAATGAAGTGAATGAACAAGTTGAGGTGTTAGCTCAGATGTTAGTTAAAGGTGGGATTCAGATGATATACAAATTTGTACAGTACCCAGCACAGTCCTGTGAAAGGTGGATTACTATCACTTATGCTATGCTCTTCCTGGAGAGCATTTAGCTTTCTAAACCTTGGTGTTAAACTGAAATGTAGAGAACCTACAGGTGGCAACTACTGAAAGTTCCCAAGGAGTAATAGGGAGTAATCTGCATCACAATCACTAGACAAAGTTAATATGATTTCTCAGCTCACCTTTGCTGAGCCATTTTCATCCTTTGCAGGCAGAGAAATGACACCTTCTCAACATTCAGGACAACTGTGGACTAGGACAGGACTCACACAGGACTCACACAGTATTAACACATCACAGGAAAATGCTCCTGCCAGGCTCTCACCCATTCAGACCAGGGCCTTCAATGCTGGCCTGCTTGGGACCAAAGGAAAAAAATTCTCTCCACCCCACTCCCTCCTTTTTCAGTAAGTAAACATCCCTAAGCATTCTGATACAGCATAGGGGCCATTTGTTCACACTGCAGATGCACTCACTCCACGGGGAGAGAACATTTGTCATTTGACTACTTGCATTAGCAGGCTGGAGAAGGCATTCTCATACATCCCAGTCATATAAAACTCCAGCAATCAGGTACTAACAGCTATTTTACCTTTCTTTTCCTAGCATTATGTCTGATCCACATGCTTCAGGCAAAAATACCTGCACCACAGTTGGTCTCCTCAGGGGCTTGTGCTCCTCTTATGCATTGTCCCAGACAGCAGACAGAAAATGTTTCTAGTTATACCCTACATTGGAGGTATTTCTGTTTTCTGATAATATCTTGAAAGCTGCAAGATTCACTCCCTTCTGGAGGAAAATGACAGTTATTACTGCCTATTATTGTATGTTAAAATAGGAAGAAAGGATGAGACAGAGTTGGAACTCAGTAAGACCAGGAAGAAAAACAATCCTTTGGTTTGATATATTTAAAGCAACAGTGAATATATTTCCATGGTCAACCTACTAATTCCATTATAGAGTCCCCAAACTTTCACAGTAGTCCATACAGCTGACTTGGTGCATAGGGAGGGGTCCTAAGAATTAATACACCAGTAAATATATATGTGACCAAATCTGAGTACTTTTTAGCGCTGTGGAATAATTCATTATTTGGTAACAGCAAAAAGTACTGTAAGTATTTCAGGTTGTGGCAAAAGAGGTGCTTTTGATGGTCAGACTTTTGATGTTGAGACTTGTAATGGGGAAGCATCAGAAGGAACAGAATTTTACTATGTCTTAGTCATGCTGTCTTCACAAAGTTTATTGGGAAGAAGCAGATTAATTTCTATCCAGCTTAAGTCACTAAAGTACAGCATGTGCAGAGTCAGATGAGCAAAGAGTCTATTTTAAGGTGCTCATCTCACAGATGCACTGAAGTTATGCCTGGTTTGTAAAGACAAAATTGAGAGGTTTTCTAGTTTCTGTTTAGTTATTTGCATAAAAGCAAGCATTATTCCAGAACAGTAGAAGAGGAAAGGTAGAGTGGGACATAATCTTTCCACTTAACAGAACTTGCTGCATGGGAAGATATGATCAAACTTCAAGCTAAGCTTTGTTCAAATGTTTTCCAAGTAATTTTCTTGTAAAGAATATCTCTATGCCAATTTTTTATGCAGAGTTCAATGTGGGTTTTGATCCTTTGGGAAAGGTAAGAGAGGCTAAAAAGCACAGCCTTGCCTTTTAAAATGTATCTATTTCAGACCTCCATATCAGAATATAATAGTATTACAAAAGAAAAGTTCACCTATTCTAGTTTCCTTTATTTTCTTTAATGTGTGGTAATCTATTCATCTAAAATTTTCAGGTAAGAAAAGAAGAGTCCAAACTGGTACAGAACTTCTTCTAGAGCTGCCCTCAAAACAGTGCAGAGAAATGCTATACACAAACTCCACCCCCAGAAAGACAAGTCACCTCTTGCAGAAGTCAGTGCTGCCTTACGTTACCAGCACCTTTAAGAGGTGAAGGTTTGCTGAAAGAACTGTTTTCTCTATGTGGTAGTTCTTCAAATAATTAAGAAACAAAAGCCTGGGTGGGCCTCCAGTCCCCTGCTAGTACTGGGAACATTTTGAGTTTTAAAAAAAATCTTTGTAACCCACATCTCAAAAGAGACACAAGAAAACTTGGAGGTTTCTTACATCTGACGTTCACAAGTGCTCCCAGCACTGTGCTCCACTACTGTAATGGTACCAAGAGAAGAATGAAGATGGAAGGGGAAAGGAAGCAAAGCTGAAAATTTAGTGGAAGTGAGTTTCCCACTGTCAGAAACCAACAGCTAAATTTAACTGTTTATTTCACACTGACAGTGGGGAGGCTGAACAAATCCAAACCCACCCTTACAAGCACAGCAGCAATATCTACCAGTATATTTGCCAACTTAGCAACATGCCAAGTCAAAATTCTTCTTTCCAGATTATCCCCAACCCTACTGAGACCACAAGAGAATTCCTCCCTTGCCTTTTATCATGTGCAAATGCAGACTACAAAAACGGCCTGTGTCTTTAGAATTCAGAACTGAGATAACTGCTTTTCCTTCCTCATTTTCTAATTCCAAAGATCCTGCTCCAACATCAAACAGACAATTCTGTCAAAACCCAAATACCAGGAAAGTCAGCAAGATGTAAATTCACTCTGGCAACTAAGAGACCACAGTGCAGCAGAACAGGTCTCTTCACACTAGAAGTGTTTTGATGGCATTTGTAATACTTCTGTGCCACATTCTAAGGACAGAGATGAAGCCTTGCTTTCAGAATTGTCCAAACACGTTGGCATCATACTGTTGACCTGACATTCATTTCAACCTGATTAATATCACACAACTCTCAAGTCTTCAACTATGTAGCATTCTACAAGTTATTTTTTATTACTGTGGCATATTGACAACTGTCCAAGAGGACAAATGTGGTTTCTGAGTACAAAAGGAGAGACCAAACTTGAGAACTGCATAATAGATAGCAGACCTCATTACCCAGTGACAGAGCAAAATGCTTTGTGCAGAATTGATATAGCCTAGATAATTACAGATTCACAGTATATTGTAACCAGAAGTGTCTTACTCTTCCTCTATGACTCCCAAACCCAGTATTTTGTCCTTTTCTGTGGAGTACTCTCAATTCCATGCTATGGTCCCAGCTCCCTCACATATTACTTACCCTTTCTGGGATAATACTTTTGGATATTCTCCACCTCCCCAAGTCCACACCCCCCTTCTAATTAAGGAAGTCTTCACAGTCTTCTTTTTTGTAGATGCTCTGATAATTTCTCTGCCTATAAAGTATGTTATGTTCTGCTGCTTGCAGTAAAGCAAATGCACTTTATGTTTCCTTTACAGCTGCTTTTGAAGGGAACAACTAACTGCTCTAGTGCTACTGAGGACTGGTCAGTGTGGCAATTGAAAATGGGAATTCTCAGTGTAAACACTGAGTCAGCCCACCAAACAGTAAGTCAGATTTGTAACTGAAAATGTGAGCTTAAACTAAATGTAAGATCACTTCCAGTCATTGAATGAGAACATGAAAGCTGGCCCTTTGCCACAGAACAAATGTAAAATCAGGCTGCTGATGTGACAGACCCTCCCCAAGATCAGAAGCTTCTGAAGACTGAACTCAGAAGCCCAGGCAGAATGAAAGATGCTGTTCTTGCCTTGCAAGAATTCACTTTTATTTATTTTGAGTCATAAATTCTCATTCCTCTTCTCAGCACTAGCAACTCAATCACCACACTGAGCCCACCTGAATGTATTGTGCTGTACAGGTAGCAAGAAGATCTATGCAGCAATTCTCCATGAACTAAATGTATATTCCTTGACAGAAACAATACACTCTAGAAATGTGGTCTACTGAATCAAAAGAAACAAAGTAACTCCATATTCTGGTCACCAGGTTCTATATTCTGTGTGGCCTTGACCCAAGATTTTCTCATCATCACTGCAATATAGTAAAAACTACTTTACTGGGGTGTTGCAAAGTTTAGAGTTCATAAAGAATAAGTATACTCTGCTTCTGTGAAGGGAATTTTGATATTCAATGTTTGCATTGTAGGCCCAGAAAAGGGGCTTTTGATAGTTTCCTTTAGGTACTGCATAAGTAGTCACCTGATTCTAGCAAACATGGCTCTGAAGACAAAACCCGACCTTTAAAATGTTTTTATTAAACAAAAAAAATAAAGTGTAAAAGAAACCCCCAGCCAGTATACCCCATATATTGGCCTTTGAAACACTGATCAAATAATCCTTATTTACAGTTGAGAAAAATATCTTCTGGTGATACAAAAGCTATAAAGGTCTGCATTTGCAGATGCTCCCTGCCACCTGCATTTGAGAAATGCTTTCAACTCAGTCAGGAGAGGATGCAAGACAGGAGAGTAGGTTGCTGGGTAAGGAAGTAGGGACAAAAAGCAATTGCTATTTCCCACACAGGAGCTGTTGGCCAGTAAAAAGTGCAAACATTCCACAACATTTTGCAACTACAGATCATGATTTTTCCTTTTTTTGTGATCTTAATACCATTTCACAGAGTATATTTATACATGTATAATAATGAAACAACAGCTTTTAAAGGAATGAATCTGGTTCTAACAGACAAGCATGTGTGAAGGTGTCCTTACTGTCTCTTCTGCTCTGTAATCAGACTTGAATGTCTCTTTCTAAGCAGTGTTTGACCAGTTTGGATTGCTCTGTGTAGAGATTACTCCATCCTGGTTACCAGTGTTAACTATTATCACTTACCTATCACAGCTGTCAGTGCACAGCTTTGAGGCATTCTGCTCTGGGTTAGCAGCTCTCAGCAGTGTATGGAATGGACACAGAACTGATTCATTCTGCTTTAGCACCAGGAGCATCTACAGTAACTGTACTAGTTAGAAGTCTAAAAAAAATCAAAAATCCCAGCACATGAAACAGGAAAATGTGTAACAGAAAGGGACAGAAACCTTGGGCTGCTGCTGAGCTGACAGATAGAGAACCTGTAGTACAGAGATGACCATAATTACAGATCTGGGGTCAGTGTGGCAAAATCAGCACACCTGGCTCTGCTACGTGCTTTAGAATCTGTTGTATTAATAGTTTGTATTTCAAACTATTAACTTGTGAGTCCCTGGCCTAGAATTTTTTCCCACAAGCCTCTGTGGTAATTTTCATGATGCTTTGTTGGACTTTTTTTGCTCTATCTTGTTTTTTGTTTGAGTTGGTTGGTTGGTTTTTTTAAAGCATGAAAATAACAGACTTTTCCCCTTCTGTAACAATAAACCTATAGGGTTATCTCCACTAAATATTCAGTATTACCTGGTAACCTTGCTGTTACATTTCTGTCTTCCTTCCCAGGCAATATAACAAGAATTTCAGGCATCAGAACAGATTCTCATTAAATTTAGTAGTGTTCAGCTTAAAGCAATACAAAGGATAAGCTAAATTCAGTTCTAAAGGAAAAAAAAAAAAAAAGATGCCTTAAAGGTATCATTACTTCCCAAATACTTCAGACAATTTCAATCTTCTGTTCTAGTTTTGAAAGTCAGATGCCATTTATACCAGCTGGAAATGTTTCTGGGATTTCTGTTCTCATTTGAGAAAATAAAGATGGATGTACTGTCTTCTCATAGCATCTTTTTTTGGGCCCCATCTCCCAGAGACATCTCTTCCAAAACTTTGCTTCTATAGTCACCATGTATCACTGGTCACATCATGTCCAGCTGCAAACAGAAGAAACAGATTTGAAAGAAGCAGCATTGAAGTTATTTCTTACATGTGTTTAGTGCTGAGAAAACCAAGCAAATTTGGGAATCCTTATCATCTAACATAAATAGATTGCACAGAAATCAGTACTAATCTTCTATAAAGTCCAAAAACAAACCTAAAAATCTCATCTCCACATAATCATCTGTGAATTTATAGATTTTTTAAAAGTACAGTCCAAATGTAGAAATCTGTCTGTTATTAATGCTTCTTTAAAACCATCTACACCATCAGCTTAAGCCTTGGAGACAGATTTGTAATGAGTCAGCCTGTAAAAGATGGCTAAAATATTTATTAAAAAGCCTGGTATCCTTGAATTTCAGCAAGCCTATATAGAGAAGTTTAATTCAAAAAATCAAAACATCTTTTAAAAAATGTTTTTGAGTTTTCAACCCACATAACTAGCTGTTCAAGATCTATAAAGCTTTTAATATGCTATTATAGTAAATTATACCAATCCACTGTTAAATGAATGGCTCACTGGCTCTTTTGAAGCATATTAGAGGACACATTTCACCCCTGTAAACACCTATGTTGCTACATCACACAGTATTTGCCATTATGAAATTACACACCTGGCTAAGTTTTACAATAGCAAGTAAGTAATTTCATGTGGCTCTTCTGATTCAATTCCTTAGGTGTTTGCTAAGTCATGAACCCTAATATCTACTGCTTTAAGAAGCATTTGGCTCTCTTGCTGCACCTTTCATTTAGAGCTTAATTCTAAAGCCACACCACATCTTTATGGTACTCACCAAATCATCAACATCACCACCTTCATCTGCAGGAGGCAGAGTTTCATTTTTCTGTTCTTTTGGAGCCAAGAACTTAAAAAAAAAAAAAAAAAAGGTATTTATGTGACACTGACAAAACTGAGAGCCTTCAATGTTAAATTAACAGAATGTCTCTTCTGTATATCAAAACAAAGCCACCTGAAATTAAACACCAGGAAGGAAGTGTTTTCTGGCTTCCACCCTCCAAAACCATATTAAACTACAAAAAACTTTGTAAGACTTGCTTTTAAAGGGTTTTATGGTGAAGTGTGTCAAAAACCAGACATAAGGATACAGTTCTTGAGACAACACATTGTTAGGCTGTAGAACACCCTGTGATAAGGATGCTACAAATATTATTCCCCAGACTCGGGGGGAGATAAAGATGCATAGAAGAGAAATCATTTGACGTCTACTAAGCCCACAGAAACAACCTCAGGCACGAGAAGTTTTTGAGGCATCAGTGGCTGCAGCCTGGGACTGTACATTTTTCTCTACCCATCCCTTTTTGTCCACTGTCAGATGGGATTCTGGATTAGATGGAAATTTTATCCATTTCAGTTTGACCAGGTTTATGTTCTTCAGAAATATTGTGTGTAGCTACAAAATGCTCAGGGATAACAAAATGCCCCCAATTATATGAGTACATACATGAGGGTGACCAAGGGCTTCTTTGAGACATTTCCTACACCCAGAACATTCTAGTTCTGTGTTGAATTTATAAGTTCCCCATTTAATTCAATTAACATTTACCACGTGAACAAAGATATGAATTAAAAAAAAAAACCCTATAACATGCAAGATGGTTGGAATGCCAGTATTAAAAATGGAAAATTCATTATGTAAAATTACATTGCCGTAGCTGCTGATACAACTCACCATATGCCCTTCACTTAAAGCATGATATTCATAAACAGAAGAGAAAGGTAAGTTGCTCAGATACTATAAAAACTGAAATCAAACATACAGACAATATCTGGAGTACAACCACCTCCAAATTATTTCACAGATTTTCTCTTAGCCTAAAAAAACCCAAAACACTAAAATGGTAGGGAAAAAATGGCAATACTTAACTCCTACTTTAAAAAGCATCCAGTTGTCTACAAATCCTAGTTACTACCTTTTTATCAATGTCCTTAATATAAAATTTTTTTTTTCTTATTATTAAAATGCACCAGAAGAAGTATACAGAGCCAGAAACAACCCTGGAAACATAGGTATGAAGCTAAGGAGGAAAAGCCACATTCCCAGACTTGGAGTCCTGTCATCCTTAAGTCAGAAACAACTTCACTATTACTCCAGATGATGAAAGAGAACAGCTAAGTAGAAAACAGCCACATTAAACAGGCTATAAATACCTGCTTAGATAACTCTTTTGTGCTCCTAAAAGGGAGCTGCTGTTCAGCTGGGGACTTCAGCTGTATCAGCCAGAGAGGTTGTAAGAGGCCATGGGATTAACATCACCAATCTCTGAGACCATACATTTGTAGTGTGAAAAACTTCAGCATTATTTGAAATAAATAAAATATTCTGATCCTTCTCTAGGACCCCAGTGACAGCTTTAGACATGGGGTAGAACTCTAACTCTCCTGTTGCATCCTCTAGGATGCAAAGCCAATACATCATGTTTGGGTAACACCAAAGACAGAGGATGGGCAACCTCTGCCTCACTGTCCCAGTGACCAGTGGTCAGACCTTTCCTGCATCCTAAGCAGCAACATCCAAGAGAAATAGAGAAATCTCACTGCACAAACAACATTCATATTCTAACAAGCTGAGTTTAACTTATCGCAGAGATTCTGTAGCTGATGAAAAAGAAAAGGCAAGGAATATAACAGAAGGAATTAGAATTTCAGGATGCTGTACGTCTGCTTATCTTTTTTGTTGGAAGAGTTCTTAATCTAGTAGTAATATAAAGCACATACTATGAAACTAAAAGCTCATGACATTTGTCAGCTCCGAAAGGCTTTTTGTGCCAAATCAAATTTCCTTTTTTCACGTTTAATTAAGAGTCAATTGGTATTTCTGGAAGCAGCATATTTTTCAAAATTTTTACAAGCAGCTTTCTCATACTAAATTATGCAAAGAAAGCTAAAAGCTAGAGAAATGTACAATGAAGATTTGCAGTAAATTGAAACCTGAAGTTTCCATCAAATGCTGAACATCCGAAGTTGGGGTTTTTTTCTGAAAACCTGTTTTACATTTATGCAAAAGCAAATTACATATAATAGCTGTGCTGAAATCCATTATCTTCCCTAAAGCAACCAGAAAAAACACTTGACATTCCTGCTCTTTTAACCTACCATTCTCAGGCTCTAAAAAGAGTATCTCCACTATTACAGGGAAAAAAAAAATTCTCTGTGATAGGAAAATATGCATGTATAACCTACCTCAAGCAAAAAGAAAAAGGAAAGTTTGACCTGTCTAATAAGCAGCCTGGTAGGTTCTTCCTTTTTCCTGCAGACAGCAAGCCTATAAAACCTGTAATCCTACAGACAAAACAGTCTTGCAACTACTAGCAGCTAATAAACAGCACATAAGAGAAAGGGCTTTTGTGTCACAAAGGACAACACTGAGAGACAACCCCATGACCTACAGGCTTGCACACAACCTGTACAGAGGTGAAGAAAACTTGCATCTTACTCTACTGGGAGATATTCGAAAAAATCTAATATAACCCTTAAGCAAAGGGTATCACCTTCAGTACAGAAACTAAATTAACCACTTTTGCAATCTGCTGTAGACCTAGGAAAATGCTGGCTTTGTATCACACAGGAAAACTGTGGCAGGGTTTAATTGGACCAAAGAGGACGAGACTTTATAGCAGCCTCACAATACAAAGATAAAATATTCTATCCCTGCAGATCTCACTCCAAGAATACACAATCTTGCAGTTTCTTAATGAAAAAGTCATATGACCCCTTAAGAGACAACGGGAATTAGGGTTCTGGGATTGGATTTGGACACTGTGGGGAGATGCTTATCTAGTCAATATCTGGAATTGCTAACTGCTTAGTTAGCAAAGAGATGCAATCCAATTACTCTGGAAGTTCAGGTAACTGCCATATTAGAGAACTGAGGTGCTAAACTGATTTCATGTGATATCTCGTATTTCTCCAGTTTAATGAGAAGATATAGCTATTGTATGACCTTCAATCAATCACAAAATGACCCTCAGTCACAAAATAGTTTCCTGTATTGCAATATACGGTGATTGCAGGATGAAGGTAAACAAAAATGCAAATTGGCAGTCAGCCTATAAATGCCTTCTCCAGCTTAGCCTGGCAGCTGTGAATCCAGTCCTCAGTACTCTATCATTTGTGATGCATTCCTGTACAGGCACAGTATTTTTTAGTCACCACAAGCTCACAGTGAAGACAATGGTATGCTGCAAGGTCTTTGTGGCTAGCAGAGATTTTCTCAAGGAACAGTGGCTATTTCACAGCATTAGCACATTTTTTGAACATTAGTGGTAGTTTCAGACTAGAAAGTACAATTCTCAAGAACAATATTGTCTTAGGAAGTTTCCAAATAAATTCATAGCACTTGAAGTAGATAAAAAGACTGATACTCTTTAAAACCACCACTGGGTGAAAAGTTGCTCTATACCTTTATGTGCAATGATAAATAGCCAGTAGGTCCTTCATGTCCAGAAAAATCACCATACTCTGTCATTTGTATCCTGCATGTGTGCTCAGCTTTCTGGACCCCTAGTTTGTTAGCTTTTCATTTTCATGACATCTCTGTGCCTTCTTCACCTTGAGGTAAATTGTTACAGATGAAAAAAGCAGTTTCTAAAATACAACCTTTTTCTACTCATTTACTAAATCATAGAGAACCTACTTCTACTCACTCTTGGCTATTGCTTATGGAAGGCCTGGAAGCTGCAAAATCAATGTGGCATCTTTTATAAAAGCTACTTCTCTGCAAAATGGTGATTTTAGACACAGTCTTAACTTCAGAGGGGGTATGTGATACAAGGACCTTTTTCCTAAACTAGCAGCCTGGTACAGAAACATCTGTCTTATCCTCTCCACACAAATATAATTTTTGACAGCAGCTCTGAATTCTGCTTCCTTCCAAAGAGAAGGCACCATTCTGCCTGTTACAATTCAGTCCTTTGTAACTGGGACATCCTTCATTCATCTCTGTAGTTATTAAAATGCTACATATCTATAGAAATTATGCCTGTAAATAGTCCAAAACTCCCATTTCCAGAAGGATCTAATATAGCCACCAATAATACCCCCAGCATCACCTATGATGTTCACCAATCCACAAGAGCTGCACAAAGTTAAAATATTGGTATCACTGCATGTATGGTGAAAACTAACCTCAACAACTTGAATTGCTGGAGTTCACAAAACCTTTTAAAACAAGTGTCAGATATTTGAACTTGTGCTACCAGTGAGAACATATTTCTTTCTGTGAAGAAATAGTATTCTGCTGTTATCTTACATATGTAAAGAGCACTCTGCTGTTCCACTGCACTGAGTTGCTGAAGTTCCTATTCTTTGTAGAGGATATTTTCACACCATTTGAATACATGCTACTTTTAAAAGACCAATTACAGTAAAACTTGTAGTACATGCTAACGTGTTTTTGCTCTGAAATGCAGAAGTTTCAATTGCGTGGCAAATGAACATTCTTATTTCTTCATATGGATCTTATTTCACTCAGCTGAAGATTTATCCATGAGAGAAAGTCTTCAGTTCCACAGCAAGGGCTCTATACAAACAGATGCTCATTAAAAAAATGATACCTTCTCAGCCTCTTCACCTGTCACCAAACTTCCTTCTGCTTCATCTTTAGTGATCAAAGAAATTCTTTCTGAAAAAAAAATTACATAAAAATATCATTAGAAGGCTTCCTAAAAATTCACCTAATGTTAGAAGTGAAAAAAATGTTCTACATTCCAACTTCTGGATGTGTCATCATCACCAGTAAAAAAAAAAAGAGTATCACTCAAAGGAAAATGTGACTCGCATAAATGAGTCAACTATGATATAAAATACGATACAAAAATAAATTAATGAGCATATTCATAAGCTTGTGGAAGTATCCATTTAGGAAACTGCTAATATTGTGACAATCAAACTAATGAGACACTGAAAGCATAGATCACAGATGAAATGCTGAAAATCTATTAGAAACTGCACTTTTAGTCATTCACAGCATGCTCTCAGGTCCTCAGAAAAAATTAACTCCTAGCATTCAGACACTTGTGCTGTGATTACCTAGTCTGACTACCAAAGTGCTGGTCCTGCCCCACTTTGCTCCTTGGTTGTGCCAGCAGCAGCACCCTGTGTAGTGATGTCCCACCTCCCTAACAAAACTTCAAAATAAATTCTCCATTTATTTTGACCCCAATATTTTTTCCAGTCTAGTTCATCACTGGCCATACAAATACTTGTGCCTGAACAAGCAGCTGTGGGTGTGAGAGCAAAGAATAGGAGATTCATAAAAATTTCAGCAGCAGTGTAAGTGTAGCATCACCTTCACAGAACTACATGGCAGAGTTTGATAAAACAAAGGAATTTGTCAAACAGATCTGCCTTTCTTCTGAACCCCCAACTCATTAACTTATATCCATCTTCTTTTGGGGATGGCAGCCACTCATAACAAGACCCAATGCACATCACATTTGGTAGAAAAGAGGGGATGGGTCATGTGGCAAGAATGAGAGAAAACAACTTTTGTTCTTGCTAGCAGCAAGTAAAAAGGCAATTTCAACTGCCTACTGAGAGCAGCCAGATTACATTTTAACCATCAAGATTTCATTTCACCATGTTCTCAAAGGAAGATAACCTATGCTGTATGAAATTATAATTTCTCTCTGTATTTGTTTGTTTGGTTGATTATTTCCTAAAAAACATAATCCAGTTTGTCAAAAACTCTGATTTACACTAACTAAAACTTATTCATGGCTTTGAAAGAGCCAAGTTCATGTCTCTCAAAGTTTATTGGTTTCTTTTTCCAAATTTATACAGAGAAGGTCCCCTACAGCACTACTCAATATAATGTTCTTGTCAGTGCTGCCCTGTGCTGTTTTTTTCACATTGCTAAGCAAATTCCCATCCTGTAATTCAAAGCTGGACAAAGTAGACATTACAGCATGTCTGGAGTTTATCACTTTGAATGATACTACACAAAAATCACATCACTGCATTTTATAGCATGTACCCTTAAGAGATACAGCTGGGCATTTAACAGATTTTCTTAGCATTGGTTCCAATTAAAAACTAGAGTATGAGGTAAAAGATTTTTTTTTTTTTAGTCCACTACATTTTCTATTTGTGAAAATGTTCCTTTATTTATCACTTGTGTAGTCTCTAAATGTCTTTTAGAATGGCACTGCCTTGTATCTCCCAGTTTAATCATAGGTAGGTGTCATATTACCACATATTCTGTCCTTCAGGTTACTTAAATACAACATGATCAGTGACACATTTCAACGCTATCTATGACTTTTTGGAAGCTTAAACTGCAAGAATCTTTTTATAGCTCTACTGCATGAGTTTTTCCATTTATTCTGAAATTCAGCTGAAATTGTGTCTTCTTCTCCTTACCCTATAACATTTAATTTGTCTCTTCCACAATTAATTTACCATTTCAACAAGATTTGGCAATGCTTTATGAATAATGCTGATATGAAACTATTAGTGCAGAAAAAGAAAGGAAGCTGCAACATGAAAGGTTTTTTTTTTTAAACAGCTGCAGGAATGAAGCATATCAAAATGATGCAGTGGGGTTAGTCTAAGTGTCCCACTGCTAATGCAGTTTTCTTACTTAATGGATAAATGCAATACAGTTAGAAATTGTCTAGTTTTTTTAAAATCCCATCCTACCTTGTACCATAATCTCCCAGAAATCAGATAAGGCTTTATCTTCCAACTTTGATTTCAGTGCCTGCAGAAAGTCATTAAAGCACTGCACCTTGGACAGCTGAAAAAAATGTAACAGCAATTGTAAGCAAGAAATATTGAAACTACTAAAGAGCACTGCAAGCTTAATTCTTCATGAAGTTATTTAACATGGTGAACACAAAAGCCTCTACAGAATTTGGGTTTTATTTCTATTAAAACCGTGAGTTCTAAGGAAAGGTGAGCCACAAAAAGTGCCTCTCAGAATGCTAGAAAGACTTTCTTGTAACTAGCTTTGTTGAAGAAAAAAATTGTAGGATTGTACTTTTAACTAGCACAAGCATCAGGTCATAGGCCTTCTGTTTCATGTTTAAACAAAAACAAACAACAGCAAGTAATACCAGAGAGGCCAGTCCCCATTCCAGTAACAATAAAAACCCCCATAAAATGCAACTCTATTTCTAAAATTTGAAACATATTTAAATTCTTTTTGCAGCAGCAATAAATTATCAAGCAAATAGGCCCATCATGCTTTTAATTTAAAGAGGTATGAGTATTCACACATTAACATTACCTTCATGGCCTCCTCTCTAAAAACTCTGATACAGTCAATCCCTTTCATGTAGTACTGGGAACCTTTATTTTCCAGGAACTGATCAATGCGGTTTATCAACTGCTGACTCACTGGAAGACAAGGAGAAATAAACTGATAAATAAATAAAAGAATACACACTTTCAAGGAAAAACCCCCAACTTTTCTTTTATATCTCTCTTTTTCTACTCCACAGGCGTCTAAGTCATACCCACACTGACTGAAGCTATGCAAGTTGATAATTGTTACATAAGCTAGCGACAATAATTTCAGCATGTCTGGAAAAGCCAGATACACTAGGAAGAACCTCAAGCATGTCCAAGGCATACTTTTCCCTGAAAGCCCAGAAAAAAAAGCAGTGGCCCGACTTGCTTGATAAAAATTTGGATTCCTAAAGCTTAAGGAGGTTAATGTTCTACAACACAAGTGTATCCCCTAAACATCCTTTGCAATTGATGCGTATTTCAATAAAAACATTAAATTTATGAGAAAGGTGTAATCATGTCAAACCAACATGTGTGGGGTTAAAAGACCTTGCTGTTATTGACATCAGAGTATGTCTTGTCTCTCGTACAGGTAGTTTAATAATTTTTCATCAGAGCAAGGAGGTTTATAATTATAGATATTATAAACTGTGTGTGCCTGACAGAAAGAAGCAGAGGTAAACAGTGAGACCTGTACCAACAAGAACGGGAACACCAGTTTTACCCTTACTGTTGAGCTCCTAAAAGGTAGGCAGCTGTAAACCACTGCAAACAGACAAGAGAAAACATCACCCAAGTGCTCTGCAAATCCCAACTAATTTCTGCTAGATTTTAGTAATTTACTTTCTTTTCATGTTTACTTACAGTCAAGGAACTGTCCAATTTTACCCTCTGGCAAACACATCAGCCAGGGAAAAAACAAGTGTGAAGAGGATACAACAGTATCTATAGACTCAGAAGCATTGTGAAAAGAATGAATAGGGAGCTGATAGTGCCCTGCCTCTCTCAAAATAAGAGCCAAGACTTGGGTTAAGAACAAACAATAAAACAGGATCTTTTGGAACATATATCAGCAGTTAACCCCTTTACCAAAGGCTGATTTAAGTTTAAACAACTTTAAAAAATGTTTGAAGAAATTTTTAGAATTCTTAAAAGAGGATGTCTGTCAAGGGAGTGTTGTTGCCATTGAGGAAGAATATTCAGGAACACTTTCTGACCAAGTCACAGCATCTGCCTGCCCTGTTCTTGCACTGTTAAAGACCAGTCAGTGGATTAGCAGAACCTTTCCCCTGATCTATAGCCCTTCTCAGCTCCAGATGTTATGGGCATAGACATCACTTCAAGAATCTCAGCTATGGAAGCATCAACAAAGAAAAGCACCTGCCAGAGTGGTGGAAGAAACAAGAAATAAACACACCAATAAGGAAACATTAAGTACCATGTTCCTCTCTGCTCTTGTGAGTATGCACAGCACCAGCTGTTACATAATTTTCTATAAAATGCCTAATTGAACTGAATCTGAAGGACAATATCTCTGCATAGTGTGAAACAAGGCATGTTTGATATTCTCCCACTAGGTTTTGGCAGTTTCTAGAAAAGGAGGCAGATAATGGTTCAGCCCAACAGCAGCTACAGCACAAGAAAGTGTGCTGAAGTGCCTACTGTGCCAGAGGTAATCAGCTCACTCTCTATTTATTTCACCAGTAGCTGACAAACTAAATTGAAGTCTAACTACTTAAGCTTCCCAAGTTAAGTCAGTCCATTTTTTTCATGGTTAATGATTTTCTCATTAAATGTTCTAATTTCTTATGAATTGCACTAATAAAAGCAAGTCCTGCTGGTGTTTTCAGTGGTGGTGGTGTTTTTTTTTAAACACTGCCTTCTCATTGATGTGTTAAATTAAAGCCCCAGGCACTATAAGGGTGCAATAAAAGTCTTTATTGTCAGAAAGATTGCAGCATACTGTTTGAAATTATCAGACACTCTAGTACTTCTTTTGCATTTATTTTTTTTTAAATCCCTTTCCATTTGATTGCCCTGGCAGCCGTCAGAAGGAAAGACATTCTTGTTACTGACTGTGAGATACCTCCATTTGAAATCTGTTGTAAGGAACCAAAGGAAACCTGCAATGTTTTACCAGGCACTGAGAGTCCATAATACAGGCAGCAAACAGGTTACATGCCAACAGCATTTAAAGTCTCATCTAACATCCTGAAGTAGCCAGGCTAAAAAGTTGGTTCTGTCTATTGGGTTTCCCTTAAATGATAGGGCAATGATGGGTGAATCTTAAATAGACAAAAACTCCTATGTTCTGATTAGACTACCAAATTACTTCAGGGGGCCAAAAGTAATATTAAAGACAGTAGATAAGGATTATAGCAGGAAATTCTTGAAGTGGTTGCTGTTCCTTTACATTTCTAATCTGAGAAATTCGTTGATTTCCTGCTGCCTTTTCATTAGTCTGAATCTTTGGTCTGGATGCTGCAAAAAATAGACGTCCCTGTTTTTGCAGCAAGGCGTGTTCTGCATAAAGATGTTTTTTTAACTAAGCTGTGATAAGCATTAACTCTGATGTGTCCCAGACAAATCTCAGGCATTGAGGTTTTGAGGAGTAGGCCCTTGAGTTACAAACTGATAGCCTATTCAGGCCACTCCTGTGTAATTGTAACTTTTTTCTTCTTTCCCAGCTTCCCCCATTCCACACACATTTAAGGAAGAGAACTAACAACAGACTTCTACATTTTACATTAACTGCAATTTCCAGCAGTCCTAATAACCACAACATTCTGTAGAACATCCCAAGAAATTTTAATCTCCTCTTTACTCTTTCTACTGTACCTGACTGGTTAGATAACAAATATAGTTATTAAGGGTTGGAGAACTGCAGGGGAAAAAAAATCCCAGAATAGAAGATCTTTTAGTTCTAGCAGAATTTAATCCCTTCCCCTCTGGCATTCAGATACATTTGCTACTCCAAAATACATTCACTAGTGCTGTCATTTTTTGTGAAATATGCCACGAACAATTATATTCACTTGTTATCTCTGAACAGCTACGCTACAGAAGTGCAGTTATACTTTCATGTTTGTTCAGTTCAGTTCTTGGTCTTGATTACTATATCAATCAGATTACACATTAATAAGAGCCAAAGCTGTCTATTATTACAGTCCAAGCTCGACTCCTTGGGGATTTTCCCCCTCTAAAAAAATTAATCATGCTAAAAAAAAAATTTCTTCCTTTAGACAAAAGACTCTCATTGTTAATCTTCTGATTTTCATGCTGCTGGTGGTAATGACTTGTATTCATGGGCAGTGCTTAAAGTGTGATTCACTGACAAATCAGTTAAATCACCTGATAATTCATTTTAAAATGCTGCTCTGTATCATTTTTCTAGAATTGAAAAGAAGAAAGAAATTCTGAACTGAAAACTGTACTAATTTTTAAGGACCTCCTTCACCTTTAAGCCAAGAAATAAGAATTTTAAAACCAAGAGCTGTTGGCTGTTGAATTAATCCAGTACCCTCTGAGGGTCTGTTCAGTTTTGAAATGGTGTCCCTAAAGCTCTGTGAGTATGGATCGGAATGATTGAGGCTGGATGTCTGAAGGACACACGACCAAAATCCCTGCTAAAAACAGGGTTCACTGTGGAACAGGTGCCTCAGTGCTCCACAGATTTGAGTTCCATGTAGCTCCAAAGATGGAGAGTCTCCAAGTTCTTGTGGGTCCCTTTTTCTGTGTGAGCTCCATCATTGTGATCTTTATTATCTTTTTCCCCATAACATCTAATTCAAATTCTGTTTGCTGAAACTCAGAGCTTTGAGTCTCACCCAATCACTGTGCCCTTCAAAGACAAACCTGGCTTCATCTTCTCTGTGAAGCAGATATACAGAAAACTTCAAAGTGATTCTATATACTCAAGTATTTGGTTTGCAAAAACCCTTCTAATGAGTGAATCATTTTCATCAAACCAGTCATTGCATTTGGCCTGTGTAGCAGTAGAGCATGAATAGTCTCTGAAATATACAAAAACATCCAGCAAGATAAAAATGCAGACAAACTGCAGAAACATGCCAACAAAGAATGAAATTAAGTATTAGCATTAAAAAAAAACTATATTAGCTCCAGAAAGGTAATTAACAATACTTATTTCTACAGAAACTCTTGCAATAAAATCTCATCCTTGTTCAAATGCAGTCACTGATTCTTTCAGCTATATTTTTCTAGAAATGCCTAGAGAAAAAATAAATTAATTTACTATAAATATAGAAATGAGAGCTTAGTGCAATTTGTCTCTGGACATGAAGATTTCTCTCCCAACTGAAAATCAGTAAATAAAAAAAGCTTTTTCAACATCATGTTTCAGACAGGAGTACTGTAAGATGCAATGAAATGTGGCCTATAAACTCACACAGAACATTTACAAATCGAAGAAAATATTATGCATGCGTCAATATCTTTTTCTATACTTTTTGTCAATACCTTTCCCCTGATTCTTATACAGAAGCCTATGAAAACACAACACACCAGAGATGATGTACTCTCCAGAGATGCAGATCATGGATGGGAACCTTCAAATAGGAGGATTAACTGGAATTATGTGGCTACTCCCTTGGCATTACAAAGATGGCAAGCACTGACTGCATTTTCTGAAGCCACAGCAATGAAGAAACTCACTGCGCACCCTTGGGAGCAACAATTAATTCTACTCAGGTAAACTAATCTGTTTTATGTGCAGTCATTGACAAAAACGTCAGAAGCTGTTATCAGGAGACATCTCTTTGTGATGACTCTACACTTGTGACTTGCTCAAAATAAGACCTGCATAACATGACATTTCTCTGGCCATGAATGCAAATAAGAAAGGATGTCTAGAGGGGAACACAATTCTAGTTACATGAGCATCAGCGTTAACCAGTAAGCTGAAACCATCAAACACATCTCACCATGTACCCTTTAAGCAGCTCCCTACTGTAATAAAGGACACAGTTTTCAGGTAAAACCAAAGTCGATTATTGTTTCAGGAATTGAGCTGCCAGTCCAGAAAACCTATCTCTAAGACCCTTACCAATCTGAAAATCTTTGATTTTCTGCAGATATGTATTTAGGCATTAGTGGCAAAGTTCTCACACAACATCACACACAGACTAGCTTTCACTTAAGACTTCTGCTATGAAAGGAATAACCCTGATTAACACAACCCAGTGAGGGCACTGCAGGAAATATACTGGTTCCTATTTTCAGTGATAAATACACCATCAGGACTTCCTACAAGCTGTTTCAGAAGAAAAAGAAAAATAAGCACCTTGCCATCCTCTGGTATTGCTAACTTTATAATTTTGGTGTGGGTGTGCCATTAACCTGCAGCTGAATTAAGAAGCAACTGTAGAGTCAGTATTTAAAGTACAACTCTTCCAACTGCTACAACTTCTCTATCTACTAAAAAACAACCCACCTTCAATCAAATAGTTGAAAGGTCTTTCTCTTCCCAATGAAAGGACTGCTGTTATTTTAAAAGGTGAATGTAAGCTCTATTCAGTTAGGAAGACTGTAGTAGATTTTTTTTTAAATAAAAGAAAAACAGAATGCAACTTAGCAGTTCTCCTGTCTGCATCCTGACACATAAAATGCTACCCTTTTTACAAATAAGTACTTGAATGCCACAGATTATCCTTTTCTGCAATGAAATTTTATATTTCTTATGTTCTAGCAGAGGGAAAAAAAAATTCATCATTAAATGACAAAATTATACCAAAAACCCCTTAGAACCACTAAATAATTTTAAGGCAGAATTTACTATTTACATAACCAAAGTGCAATACAGCAAGCCATTAAAAACATGCCTGCAATGTTCAACGTATTAAGCTACCTAAAAGGCTCTAAAGCACAAAAAGGATTATCCAGAAGAAAAAGATAATATGCAAAGTATGTTTTTATTTATAGTGGCTTCTACCTCTCCTTTAAATGGGTGACTGCACTACATTCTGTTTAACTACAGAGCAGATCACAAAGAATAAAAGCAAATTGCTCAAAATTTCAGGACCTTCCAACCATGTACTGCAGCTATCTCCAGCACAGCTACCAAGTGGACATATTTAAGCACTCTTTCTATTTAAACCATCTTCAAGGGTAATCACTATACTTATTTTTGCCTTAAAGCTTTCCTACATGGTAAAATTTAACATCATAACAAAGCAGTCAAATGTTTCACAGTTTCTGTATTATAATGTATTGTACAATTGTACAATTTTTTTACTGCATCTTAATACATCTTAATAGCTGAGATTTAAGAACACAACTCAAAATATTTTTTCAATAAATAATTTCTTATGGGTCTAATGAATAATCCATGTAAAAAAGCGAGCTAGCTTAGAGGTCTGGAAATTCTGGAGAAAAACAGCTAAGCAGGCTTTAACAGGCCATATCACAATTCAGTATACTGCTAAACACACTCCTGAAATTACATCCAAAAGGACCAAAGGTCTTGTTGAAATACCCAGTACCTCACTTAAGCACCTCTGCAAATCTTTCTTTGAAAAGGAATGTGACATTAGTGGCTATTTGGCAGATCAAGTTTACCCTGCCACAACCTTCAAATCATCCTTTAGGAGATAAAGGGCCCCGTCCATCTTGTGCTTTCTTTTTAAGACACCTTTGGATTACATATATCTCTGCATAGCTGTTCCAGGAGGGAAATACCATACAAACCAATGATAATTTCATTGCATTTTCAGACTTAGGCCATGCAAGACAGTGTTTGACCTGTGCCTGGAGTTCTTTTTCATCTCTGAGGAAAGTCAGTGCACACAGAGCCTTCTCTCAGCTTTCAGATTATAAATACTACCTGTTTATTCCACTCTGAATTCACCTGTACTTTCTTTCACAAACAAGCAGTAAGAAATGACCTTTGGTCCACTTCAGGCCACAAAGATCCTGAGAGTGAGAAGCTGAGGTTCACTCTGAATGAGGCAGTCAGTGATTACCAAGGGGTCTTCTGTTAAAAACACCTGAGGAGTTGCTCAGGTCCTCAGTGTAGCTGTCCAGCGCCTTCTCACCCAAACACAGCTACCTGAGACTTTTAATTGGGGAAGGCAAGTATTAACAGGGGAATTACAAATGACAGCTTCCTTGACTGAGTGGCACTACAAGCTAATGCGCAAATTCCAGAGCAACTAACATTTACTGCATTGCATTTACACAAATGGATTGCATTTACTGAACTCTGAAGGTGCTACTGATATAATTAAGATAGACAAAAGTCATTTACCATCTTTGAAGTCAGCATTTTTCTTCCTCACCAGAATTCGGAAATCTTCTGCTGGGTTAACACTGCCTACCTACAAAAAGCACAAAACCAATTCAATTGTCTTCCAATATCCACCTCTTTTTTCTTGTCAGGCAACAAGAATCTTTAAAATTTTTTTATTTTAATGTGAAAACAAACTGTGTACTTCTCCACATTCAGACTCAAAAATGCAAGTCTTATAAAGTGTACTAATGCACAGTACTCCTGGCAAAGGCTGGCTATGACATGAGCAAGATGAACTCATTCTGCTGCACTGTTACAAGTTGGCCACTTCTCTGGTGCTGAGAGGACAGAAGCACAATAATTCAGGTTAGTTCAGCTTTGAGATCTTCTGTAGCACAGAACTCTTAGACCTCCCTAATCTCAGCAGATGCTCAGTGAGGAGTGTGAGCTCCCAGGCACATGGGTACAGAACCAGCGCTTTGCCACTCCAATAGGACCTAAAAATTAAAAGCTTGCACTTAAATCATCTAGGCTTTCTGGCAGACTCTGACATCTTAAAGCCAAAGCTCTAAATGGGCATGCAAATGCAGAAACCTTTCAAAGGAACTAAAACCAGGTCAAATATAAATAAACACTGAAAAACGGATGCATTAACTTGAGGGGAAAAAAACCAACAACCCTACACTGCTTAAAATTTCCCATCAGCAATCATAATTCTCCTACTTTTTTATGCTTTGTTGTTAAAATAATTCATGGACTTTACAATAAGTTTGCTTGGTCTCACTGTATTTCTCTAAGATCTAGCAATGCCACATTTCAGGAAATACCAAAATTATATTAGAAGTGCAGAACACTGAAATCTTTTTAGATTTGAAATATTTTTATAAGTATCAATAATACTTTTTTTCAAAATTAACCTTAACGAACAGCACATCTGAAAACAAGAGAAGTTAGTTCAATATTAATTATTTTTTATAATAGGAAAACATCAAATAAAGGAAGGTGCACAGTTACGATACAGGTTTCATCTAGCCACAAAATTGTAAGTTAGATCTAGTAGCAAGATGAAGGCAAAATTCTCATTTAGACCCCCAATTAATGCAGAGAACAATGTCTAAAATCACAGCATTACTTTTGATTAAATACATAGAGGCAACTTCTATGTTGCAGAAGATATGAAAGACAGCAAGAACAAATTCAACCACTGAGCTCCAATTCTGTTTTCCTCAGATCCTCAGGCTTTTCTTTTAGTGTTCTAAACACCAGGAGAGAATTTTGTCCTAAAATATCCACGACTGATGGAAACTTGTGTTAACACACGCCTAAGGGCAGAGAAAGTTGTCTTCACAATCTCTAGCAGAGTCTCAAATGTTCAAGTAGACAGTATTTCAGTCATGTTTCAGCTAGAAACTCTCCTTTTATGAGGAATTCTGTATATTCATTACAATACACTTATAGAATTAATCTTCCCCTTTGATAATCAGATTTGTAAAAATATGCTTACAGAGGTGATATTGCCTTCAGCAAGTTTCATAAGGCTAAAGCTCTCTTCCTCATCTTCAATTTTTGGTTTCTTAAGGCTGGGTTCATCTTCGCTGCAAATGAGAAGGGTAAAAATGAATATAAACACTTGAAGACAATTGTCCTGCCTATTAACTAGGGAGTCAAATTAATGAAATCTACACTGAACTAAACTTGATTACATAACTGTTCCAAAATCAACACTTAACCATGCCTTATTTTTCCCTTAGGCTGCACAAACCAGACAGTATAAACAGATCAAACTTCATCTTCACATACAGCAAAGGCATCACTTGTTGAAGGTATGAGATTATTACTGCTTATTTCAGGTGTGAATTTCCTTATATAGACCTTCTTCATCTTTCTAAATACAGAATATCTCCAAGCACTTTCTTTGGAACCTCTGTGTTGAGTTAGCCTTGATAATTTACAGTATATAACATGACATTTGGTATTTTCACTAGAGTTTTTTTCTAAACATGAAATGTCAGTGAAAATGTACCATTTTAGTAAGACATTAATTTACTGTTCAATCACTACCTGCTAGAGCCTGTCTTGGAGTTTATAGCTAATACAAACATATTTACACAGTGGCTTTTGAGTCTAATGACCACTATTCTCCATCAGCACATGAGAGCTCTGTAAACTTCCACCTTGTACTTGTTAAAACCTGCTAGACAAACGCCAGTTAAGCAGATCAGAACTCTCTTAGGATGTTTTAAGCTACATCTCAAAATGCTTTCAAAAGACTAATTTTACTTTTTAAAAGCTAATTGTGATTTTGGGCTACTTTCTTGCTTCGTCCTTACAGGTAACATAGAGCAAGGTGTACATTCAAACTAGGAACTTAATTCTAACATGTAACATGCTACACTTTAGAGCACATCTCAGCAACAGAGTAAAATCCAGACAATCACAAAAGGGGAGGAAAATCAGATGCTGTCAGGCTACTGACACAGACAAATTGATTTTCATTTAAGAATGACTGAAAGCTACTCAGCAACCCAAAGGACAGGATTTGTGTTCAAGGAATCCCAAAACAAAGTACCAAGTTTTTCTGAAAAATTCTATTACTGTGAAAAGAAGAAACCGCTTGATTATGTAGGGACAATGTCAGAGATCCTGGACTAGGAGCCACTTTTCATTCTGCAAGATTAGAACTGATTGCAAAAACTGCATTGCACTTTACAGAAGCAATCAACTATTAGAAAGAACTTGTGGAGTCTTCCTTTTTGCTTTCTGTAGCACACTCCCTTCCCTACTTTACAACCATTGTCTATCTCACTTTGTTTCAGCAATCTTCTCTTTCCTTTACTTAATTTTGTCACTACCAAAATGAAATCCCTTCTCCTCAGCAACTCCTGTCATTCAGCATAACCTTACTTATCACTCTAGGAGAAATGACGACTTTAGCTATGCCTAAGGACAAGGATAGGATACCTCTGCTTCATTCTCAACTCTGATGACTTTCTGACTAACCTTGAACAAGTTGCTTGATTGTTTTGAACAACCAGTGTGTCTCACTGTAAAGGGAGAAACTGATACTTAGCAAAACCAGAGAGTTTAGAAGCTCCACTAGAACCAAAAATCTTGTATATTAACATGGTTTGATGAAAGGTGTAAAGAACAACAAAAATTCTCTTTTAGAATATTTTCCTCCAGAAGTATATGGCAATCAATTTTCTTCTTTTTCTTCCTGCATTATTTTTACTGATTCAAAATTCTTTGGGATTGGAGGAAAGAGAAAATAAATGATGATGCTGCATTTAACAGCCTAGGACCAAATCTACACTTGTCATTAATCAGTGCAGCACAGCAGAAACTAATGAATCCATAGCCATTTATACCAGCCAAGGAGCTGACATTTAGAATATGCACTGATTAGCAGTATTTTTAAACTGCAAAACGTGCAATTACTATTTGAGAAAAATTAATAAAATACAAGATTAATTTAAAACACCCACTTCTACATTAATATAGAAGCCTTTCACATCCTACAAAGCTGGATGAGATAACAGCCTCTCCACAGCCAACTTAAGAAGGAAAAAGTAAAATGTTTTCTATATTACTGGATTTTTTAAAAAAAAAAACTACACAGATCTTAAGCAAAAGTGATACAAATGAATACTGAAATCTCTATTAAGATATCATGCCTACAATTATGCTGCTTTAGTCCCATTAGACCATAAAAAGTAACAGAGAAGAACGTGGTCAATATGATGACAGGAGATACAAATCAATTTTAGAAAACAAAAATAATGGTTAAGACATCTTTTAAACAACTTTTTCCAAACACTGAAGTGCAAACTATATCTTAGTATCAATAAGTTGAATCTCATAGAACCATAGCATTTAGAATCACAGAATGGTTTGTGTTAAAGATCACCCACGTCCTACACCCCTGCCATGGGCAGGGACACCTCCCACTGAAGCAGGCTGCCCAAAGCCCCATCCAGCCTGGCCTTGGACACTGCCAGGAAGGAACACCCACAACTTCTCTGGGAAGCCTGTGCAAGTGCCTCTGTTATTTAATATTTTCCTTCATCATTGATGCAGAGTGATGCACTTTTCTTTATCTAGTGACTAAATGATATTGTCTCAGCTTTTACCCAAACACAGAACAAAAACATACAGTTAAGACTGCTGTTGTAGCAATGATAAAATACTACCAGTCCTATTCATTATTACAGCAACACCATTTTTCTGCAATTTAAAAAAAATTTCAACTATCATTCATTCTTCTTTGCATAGTTGAGTCTGTATCCTTTCGCTTCCTTAACAGCTTTTTAAAAAAAATCATTTTAATGCCCAACATCAATTTCTATCTAAATTTCTTTTATAGCTTCTTTTATCACCCCTCTAAAGGAAACCAGTTTTTAAACAAAACAGATTTCCTTCTTGCTTGTCAGATGCTTTTGGGAAGACATATTTTAAAGCAACTAACAGTAATGGGTCCCTGCTTTTTGTTTAAATTCTCTCTCTAGCTTGTTTGAGCCCAATTTTTTGCCTTTTATTTCTAAAATGGCTCTACCACTTTTTAAGATATACATATAAATATACATATGTACAAAAACCCAGAGAAACTGGGGCATGGAGTAAGGAAAGGAGAATTTCATCAGTATGAATTCACAGACACACCAAGGCAACAGGAACACACTGAAATCAGCAGCAACAACAAAAAAGCCAGGTATTTTCCAGTCTGTAGAGAGGAATGCAGTCATTAGCCTCAAGCAGCAAAGTGAGGAGTCCTGTGCCATGTCTTCCCAAAGAGAAGATGCTGAGGAGGCTCTACCCAACCAAGAGTAAAGGACTGAGCTAAGCAAGAGCTCAAAACACATCAAAGACATCATTCCTAGTGCTGAAAGGACTGAAACAAAAATGACAAAATGAAGGGAGAAGGAGCCAACTGAGAACACTCCAACATCTCAGGGACCCACTAGTTATATTGTAGATTCAAGAAATTAATTTCTCAGAAGCAGATTTTGTTTATGCAAATTGATTTGGCTGGGGTGACAGTACAACTGCAGTATCAATTTAGCATTTATTCTTCCTATCTGCATCACAAATAAACTAAACACGGCATATTCTTTAACAACAAAAATACCCTGTCTTAAAACTGTTCAAACAGTAGCTGTTCCAGGAATAGTCTATACCAGCTTGATTTTTTTTGGAGACAACCACATTAATTGCACAGCAAATAATAATGAAACTGCTTTTCTTTTGATATTCAAAAGAAAGCTACACAATTACCTAAATCAAGCATGCTGAGAAGGAAGGCTCAACTTTATGGCTAATTTAAAGCACCAAGGCATTTATTCTAAACTAAATTAGACACCCTTTAGTGTTATTTGAATTCTTTCATAACCACCTCTAGGACAAACTGTCTGACCAGGAGACAAGAAGCAATGCAACAGGTTGCCCAGAAAGGATGCACAAACCCTGAAGGTTTTCAAGGTCAGACTGTGTGAATCCCTCCTGAGATCTCACAGGTGGTCTTTGAGCAACAGGTTGACCAAGAAGCCCCCAGTGGTCCATTCCAATGTGATGGATTTTGTGATTCTGTGACAGCAAATACAGATATGAGGAGCTTGCATGAGTAGGTACAGGCTCCCCAGACATGAGGAACTCACTGGTTCCTAGTGTATCTTACACTGCAACAGTATGACCACCACTATTCACAAAACACTCCAGACATTCTGTGGCACCACAATATTCTTTATCCATCAGCATTTTTTCCAGTGTGTAACTCATTGATTTTCTGTTCAAAAGATTCTGAGCCTGATTCATCCAGCAAAAACAACCTGAAGTGCAAAAAAAAAAAAGTTTCAGAAAAATCTATAATACATCTCTAACGTACTTGTCTTTGAAGATGTCTTGTGCAGTCTTCTCTTCTTTTTTCTTGCCAACTTCCTTTAGGGGAAAAAGTGCTTTTACTCTTTCCAGAGGAGCCTGACACCTTTCTCTTACCACACAAGGCATATCCAGCATTTCTAAAAGGTGCTGCTCTATTGGTGGCAGTGGCTTATCAGAGTGAAAAGCCTTGTGCTGCAAACACTGCAAGAAACAAAACACTCTGAGCAAAGTAGAACTTTCAATTATATTAAAAACTTTTAATGTAATGCCTGTACACCATATGGTAACTGCAAAATATCTTCCATATTAAACATACTACCTTTGTGTTGCTGAAAAATATTCTGTCTCATAATGGACTGAAAGTTTATGATCAACTGTTTAAGGAGATTATTAATGATATTAAACAAGAATACTGGTGCAGATGAGTGTTCCCACACTCACTGGAATGAGTGCTATGAAAATTATTAGAAAATCCCAGGAATGAAACACTCATCTGCAACTGTTCATATTTTTAGCTTCACTCTACCTTTAAAAAGCAGTTCTCTTATAAAACAGTCCCACAGGCAAGATTTCTATACACTTCAAAATTAAGTAAACGAGATCTATCCCAACCACACATTCCAGTTATTGTAACAGTTTAATGTCCCTCAAAGAAAATATTTCTTCTTGGTCAATTAAACTCAGTATAGATACAGGAGGAATGTTCACAAGCTTAAGAGAGAATGCAAATAGAAAGAGAGAATATTAAATGTGCACAGGTGAGGCACAGAATATATGTATGTTTGGAACCTAGTTTTGAAAGGAGAAGGGAATGAAGGGGCCTGACAGATGCACAAAGCTGGAACAGATGGTGAGAGCTACAGAGAAGGATTTCTCACCCAAGTGTAGAGTCAGTGCACACAGCCACAGAGTCAAGCAGACGGGGAGAGATGAGGTTAATGAGGCAGGCTACAGAAATTCCATGGAGGGTTTTGAAAACAAAGTAAGTATCTCTACAATTTTGTGAAGTGTGAGATAGCAATAAAGAGGTATGTGCATTTACAAATACACACACAGATACCAGTGCATGCACACAAACACATCAAAACATGTGATATACAAAGGAGACAATTTGTTTTCCATGCCCATTGTACTGAGTGCATTAGACACCCATGTGAAGGTACCTACTCTGTAAACTAGGAATACAGCAGAGATTTGCTCCCCTCTTGGCTGTCAGACATGACATTAATTTAAAATACAAAATCAAAGCAAATAAAAGCTCCTATTTGTACTGGAAATATGCCAAAACAGAAAATCTAGACAATATGTGACACATCAATACTGATATGTTTTCAGGCTGCCATTAAGATTCCAGTCCATATTAGAACATATTGCCAAAGGAGGCAGTTGCACAAGGCTACTGATTTGGAAACACTTGTAATGATTTAAGGCACAATTATTTTGAAAGGGAGTAAAAATGTTGCTGGAAGCTGCAGTAATAGCTCTTGTGATACAAAAAAAAAAAAAAAAAGAAAAGAAAAGATAATTGAATTAAATTCACAAAGCAAAAAAAACCTAAGTCCCCTGTTATGCCTGTGTGTTTCAGGCTTTTGTAACTGACATCTTAATGTGTGCAGCTGCAGGAGCTGAGCAGACTGAGTGGCCACAGCATCCACTTGTACCTGTTTTTAAAGTAGATGACTACATCTGAAACCTGAGATGGCAGGTACTGTCAAAACTCAGATGCTAAATGGACACTAAGTTAAACAGACAACCTGGAGTTTCTAAACCAACACCATCCCTCTTAACCTTGCTTCCCCCCTTCCTTCTGTGTCCAGCAAGAATCACTCCTACCCTCACAGCTAGAAGAAACTCACACTGCCACTGCCTTGCAGTCACTGTTGTATTCATGCATGCTGTCACCAAGCTCCTCATTGCTCTTCCTAACTTCTTACATTTCCACTTCTAGAGACACAGCCAGCTTTCAGGAACAGGGGCCATACCAATATACTGGTCAATGGATGTAATGAACTGGGCTTCACACCACTAATTCTGTGATAAGCAGTGACATATATGCACCAACAGACCAACAGGTCCATCTCTCTAGAGAGCCACCATTGTTGAACAATTTGTTTATTTGGCTAACAAATAAAATGCACTGCATTCCCTGAATGTCTTAGGTGCTACAAATCCCTGAATTTAAGATGGACAACTTAAACAATAATGTTGGAAGTCTACCACTACAAAAGCTACAGAAGTTCACCTAGTTTTTTTCTGGAAGCAAGGAATAAAAGTTGAAAGTCTGGATATAGGATATTCCTCATCTTCCACTCCAGCAAGCATTAACGACTACTTCTCACCCACTCTGTCATTTCCTGATGCCTACCACTACTTCCAGAGATATAATTTAGCTTGATGTTTTTGTTTAAATTCTGGCTCTTGTCACTTATCATTCTTCATGAAGCAACAAAGCAAGGAAATGAAGTAGGAGTTCATCCTTTTCTTCAGAGTTATTTTTCAAAACCATTTATAGGTTGTATTCAGCCTAATCCACTTACTGGCTACAGTCAAAAGATGATGCAGAATTTTTCTTCACAGTTCTTAAGGAACCAGCAGTGCCATTTTGCCTAAGAGCAAAATACTAAGAACCTGGAACATCTTTGCAGCAACAGTGGCCAAAAGAAAGTACTAAGGGGACTGACAGTTTAGGGCTTTCTGAACAGCAAGGACAGAAATTGTATCCTACTCCATACATTCACTCAAATGCTTTTTCTACCAGTAACACTCAACCTTACAAAATCCTATTGTCCTCTATGGAAACTGGCAAGTTAGTCTCTTCCAGCAACAACTGACTCAAGTGCTGGAACCCTAGCATCACACTGTTTCAGAAGACAAATAGCACACCTAAAAAAAAAAAATCATCTTTCACCAGTAGGTGACATGCACTAAACTGAAAGAATGCAAAACTCTATCTAGCAATATAACAGAGGAAATTCTATCCCCCAAGTAATTAATTTACAAGCAATGCCCAAGTTTTGTAATATCCAAGCTTAACAGCCCTTCCTAAAATAAGAGTTGTGCAGAGGTCAGTTCATTTTAAGTTCCTGCCCTGCAATAACCTCCAACTGATCAAATCTTGCACTCAGTTACACACTGTCTTGTCAATATGACTGGCAGAACTTGATGAGACCTCTGAGTTCTTCAGGTGTCAATCAGAGTAGGGTTGAATACAGTGGGCTTACATGTGTTTCTGAAACACACATTGACCTTCAGATCCTTTGGTTATTTTAGCAACACTGAGGTAGCAAGGTTTGGGAAGCTAGGGTAAATTTTCTTAATTTAAAAAAACATCATCTTCCTACTTCCAACAGAAATAAATCATGTGAAATTGCTGAGATATGAACATGATTGCTACAATACCATTTTTGGTCAATTTTCAGAGCAGAGCCACACATTCAATATATCTCCATGGATCTGTATACAGTACAATTCTGCAGTTGCTTAAATTGCAACATAATTTTCTTTATTTTTGAATTTGCTGCGTCGTTTTTTAAACACTTGAATTCCAATGTATAATTAAGTCTCTCATCCTCACAGTTGCAATGAAAGTCTTCGTGATATGAAAGGAATGCAAATCAAAATGGAGACAGCTTGATATAATAACTGCAGGAAGTGTGAACTGTTCTGCTGGCTCATGAAGTGCATCAGCTTAGACACCCCAACAGAACATTTTAAATGTCAACAATGTTAATAACCATTTATTAGTGATCCAGTTCACCTCAGACTGACCTGGTTTGGAACACTGCTAGATGCAACACTGCACAGAAAAGTGATGGGACACAGAATGAGAAGCTGAAGATATCCCAAATTTTCAGCCAATTTTTCTCTGTCCAAAAGCCGAAGACTGAATCTATGTCCACAATACAGTGTTGAGAGGCAAGTTTTAACTTGCCTAGTATATGTGCCTGTGAATATCACTGATGCTGTTGTAGACACCTCAGCACAGGTGTAATTTCCCTTGCTTCCTGGAAACTAGAAATTTTTGAGATAAATCTATATCAGGGACAACACAGAAATCATTGGTTACCACATACTTTAATGCCAGAGATTTATATCTGCATTTTCACAATGTAGATCTTTCCAATGTGAATCAAAGAACGACAGAAAGGTGAAAAGTCTTAAGAAAAAAACTTTTTAAAAAATACCATATAGTTCATCTCACCTGATATAATCTTTGAAAATGAGGGTTTGGAATTTTGCTGGGCTTAAATAGGTCCTCAAAAGTTTCTCCATCTTCTTGAACCAAATTCATCGAATCAATCAGTGAGTCAACAGCAGATAACTGATCCACTAAGGCAGCAATTACATACAAAGGAAGATTAAATACACTTGCAGATGGATGGATTTCTTGAAACCATTTATAAACGAAGATTGGCTTCACAATGCAAGATTTTCACTAAGTCATTACATGCCACAGAACACACTGCAGCTATGGATGTGCCAATAAAGAATAAGGATAATGGACACAATAATAAACCCCTGCTTTATTTAAGGACTACAGTGTAAAGTCATAAAGCCTTCTTCTTTTCCCCCAAGACCTCAATTATTGCTGCCTTTCTGCTTTAGCTTTTCTCCTTTTTCAAAATGTTTTCATTTGCAACAGAAGGTTTATAGGCCACTTAGAAAATAAGAAGAACAGTTGGTTTGCAAAACTAAATGGCATAATATAAATTTTTAAAGTTATGATTGCAAATTAACACAGTTCACAATAGCCAGCTACTGCTTTGGTAAGACAGGTTTTAGATTTGTTATCAAACTGCTGGTTACAGGCAAGAAAACAGAAACTGCTATAGAAACAAACCAGCATGCTAAATATACCCTGATGTGCAGGTGCCCATTCAATGCATCTCATAACAAATGAAAGAAGCGGGAGTAGATTTTAAACTACATCCACTTAAGACTCATTGCTGTGCAAAACTCTCAGAACAGCAAGTCAAGTTTTGTGTAGCTGCATGTTCTCCAAAGATGCCATCCATCTCAGCCTGGACACCAATAAGCACAAGCTTTAATAACACTCCACAGAAAATACTGTCTTTGCCTTTGTACATTATATTAACAGGCCATACTGCAAATGGCTACAGGACCAGCTTTGCACCAACAGAGCAGCTGCCTCTGTTCTAATTCTAGCTAGCTAATCACACACTGTAGATCCCACAAGGTTTGGCCATTTACGCCCACAAATGAGTTCAAAGATCAAAGGATGCAGAGGACTAATCGCAGCTCTCCATCACAGGATCCTGTGAGACTCTCAGTGCTGTAACCTGAGCCAGAAGTCATTTAACAGACAGCTGAAACACTGCCTGCAAACTTAGTTCTGCTCAGCCTGCACCTGAAGTGCCAAAGCTTTAATACACATTTACACTTCAAGATGACATCACCATAATGGATGCCCAAATACCTGGGTGTTTTCCTAAGCCAAGATAACAACAGGACTTATGCTTTCATTGGTGAGCCAAATATTCTAACTATTTTAGAGCATCTTAGAAGACAACAAGCAGGTTACTTGACCAGCAAATGTCTTACCTGTAGGAAGGCATTTTTTACTGTTTTTCAAGGATGAAAATACATATTGTCTTAGGTCTTCCATATAGGGTAGCTGCACATAGATGAGACACTGTGCAAGAGGAAAGAAAAAACAACTGAGCCTGAAGAAAAAAAAAATCTGTATTCCCAGAGTGCCATATCAGAGCAATATGAAACCTAAGAAAAATATGAAGATGTAATGTTTGTGCACATCAACACACTTAAGAGATGTACAGAGCAACACAATTTAAATCAGAACAAAACACAGCATTATATCTTATAGTGATGGCTACACTCAATTTTTCTGCTCGTGGAATAAAGACCTCCCCACCCATTTTCTCATGCAGAGTTCCAATTATCCATGCTTTAAATATCCAATATATTGGCGCTTTTGGAGATTTTATCACAGCTTACTGTACTCCAAAGTCAAAAGATGGAATTGGTTTTTTTAACATTTCTCTGCCTCATTTTTTTTATTCCATTACCTCCTCCAGTTCATACCACCCTAAATAATTCCTCTCCATCTTTTGTGTTTATTCCCTTCAAAAGTCTGAAGATTGTTGTGTCCGCCCCCACCTCCGTCACTGCTCAGCCATGCTATACATATTTAGCTCTTTCAATAGTCTCTCGTAAGAAAGATCAGAGGAAACATATGCTGCTAAAGTTCTGACATACTGTGTTGCTTCTGGGTCTCTCTGCAGAAGGGTAGGAGAGAAGAATTACCTCATATGCATCCTTAATACACGGAAAAGCTACTCCAATTTGTGGATAGCATCTTCTATCATAAGCATAGCGCACTACAGCCACCACTTTCAACTCATCCAGGGCACGAACAAGTGCAGAAAAAGCAACTGCTGCATTCTGGAGGGAAAAAAGAAGTCTAAAAAATCATGCAAGTTCTTAATCATGAAATACATCTTTCACAGGGAATTCAACAGCATTGATTTAGTCAAGACTAGTTTCCATTTCAGCTATAACTTTAACACAAGCATTTTTTCATGTTCATAAATCAAAGAAGCAGAAAGGTCAAATCTCATCATGATGGTGGATCCACTCAAAGCTGAGCTGACTTTAGATTCAGCACATTCCACCTTTTTCACCAGGTGTGAAGAACTCTCAGAGGTTTTGCATGAGATAGTGAAAGGGAGCAAAGCCCCTTAAAGGAACACATTAGAGCTCCACAGTGAGCTTTTTACCTCCAGTGCTTTGAAGGTCTGTTCTAAATAACAGTGACAGGGCACACTGCTGCTCTGCATGAGAATCAATTTCAGCACCAATTTCGGGTTCCTCATAACCTTGCTCAAACATAGTATCTACCAGTTTTTCATTATTCATGAGATACTGTATTCATTTGGGTTTTAACACAACCTCTTTTTAACCTACTGGGAAATAAGACATTTCTGTAAGCTGCATTAGAAGTATTTATTAACACAGAAAGACAGGACAAACTCAAGCATCACTACTATTCTTTTTTTTGTTCTGCAGCAAAATATGTTCAGCATTAAACTGCAGTTTACCTTACCTCATCACCTTTTGCTGCAAAGACCTTCAGAGCTTGGTTGCCCATGTAGTAATGCCTCTGGATCTGCAGATTCAAATGGTCAACAGTTAGCCTGACCTAAAGAAAAGGTCACTAATACAACTAGACCAATTAAATTAGAAAACAACTAGCATTACTCAAGTCAGAAGTCACCAAATTTAATTACAGTGCATAGAGGTTAAAGCCCTGTATTTGTCTTATATCTCCATTTATCACCTAATGAATATTCAGTCATATTGGGTAGAATATTCTCATAGCTTCCTAATGATGGGCAGGAACAAAAGACAGTGCTACTGCCAGCTGTTACCAGTCTGAATTATACTTCAGTAATTCAAAAGTCATTGTGGAAAACTACAGTAGTTAATACAGGACCTAAACCTAACAGTTATTATATCTACACTATTAAATTTTCCTAGCAAAGATACATCAAAAAAGGAGCTGCAAAAAGTCGCATCCTTAATTAATAAAGCTACTGCAACATCAACCCAGCAAAGAAGCACTTCTGTTAGCAGAGTTTATTCTATTCATGAACATGGCTGATACCAAAACAAAAGGAAAAAATAGTTTCATCAAGGAGCATCACTGGAATAGTTGGAGCTACAGCAGCTCACACACACACAGAAAGCTTCCAATCATAGACCTGTCACAAAGATCACACACTACTATGGACACTGATTGAAATAACCTCTCTTTGTTAAAGAAAAAATTCTTTGAATTACAGTCTCAGAACTAAATTCATTATATCTTTGATTTTTCTTTCATTCATTTAATCTTTTTATTTTTTCTGCTTTATTTAGCAAATTACCATAAGGTTGTTGAAGTCAGTGACATCCTGCACCAGAACAGATCTGTTTAGTGTATTACAGCACAATTCTTCAGCTCAGATTATTCTACCTGCAATCTTTCTTTCCTGTTCTGTCTCTAAATGCTCAGGAAATTTTACGTTCAGTATAATATAAATAACTAGATGTGTGTATCACTACACATTTTTTTGTTTGCAAAAGGAATTGTTCCTTTGCAATATTTTCAGGTATTATTTCTTGATTTACATGGCATAGCTTATAAATTAAAAATCAAAGTTTAAGCAGCCTCTGATCTTTCCTGAGGGATGTGAACAACTCAGGAAAAGAATATAAGGTGCTTCTATTCCTTATTTAATTATGTATTTGGAGCTGTTCCAGTTTTTCTAGTCAATAATGAATAATTTTTCCATCAAAGTTTTTTAAAGAAATAATTTAATATAAAACATACATTTAAATAGTGTCAGTTTTTTCATTCCAAACAATAAAATTTAGGAGGTAAAACTTAAGATAACACACGGGTCTTGAAAATTCCAGCTGTTGTTAAAAATTCCTGATATCATTATCTAGTCACTGTAATTTTAATCCTGCAAGCACGCCTCAATAATTTTATTCCACTGAGGGGATGTGCAGCTACTACTGGGCATAACTACTCACACTCCTGGCTAGCAGAGCACACTTTAAGATATAATTTCTGTTTGTTATGAAATCCAGAGACAAGAGAAGTACATAATAAAAACTAATTAAAAGCAATCAATATTTGGTACATTGAAAAATTTTAAAAACAACTTGTTAATTATTTAATGCATATTTTTGTGATTCAAAAAATATTCCTAAAATTAACTGTAACCCTACAATTATTCACTGTGTATTTGAAGTATTACCACACTATCTGACCAATGACAGGAAAATAAAAATTCACCTGAAATAACAGTTTGCTCACAGGAGCACTATATTCCTCATCTGCTTTCCTCTTAGACTGACTTTATTTGAAAATGGAAACTAAGTTGAAATAGGAAGCTAACCTCCAGCATAAGAAAACTCTGCACACAGTGAAATACATCTTGCAGAACTAAATGACAATAGTAAGACTCAGCTGGAGGCTAATAATGTATGGGGAGATCCAAGAAATTGTCTCATTGGAACACAGGATTCAGACACATTTCACTTATTAGATCGTTTCTGGCACAGGAGGTAGCACTCCCTAACACCTCTCTGGCCCTGGCCAATTTAGGGCACATAAGCTCAAGCACAAGATATTTCCTTGATCAATCACTTGCAGTGCACAAGCTCCCATATCACTCAACAACAAGTCTGAAAGTCCTCAGGGAGCAACCAGGTTACAGTTTCCAGTTGGGCTGGCTTCTCCTTTCAGTAAATGACATAACTTCCTTGCTCCTCAGAGCTTATGTTTTGGAACACTGCACTGTGGTAGTCTAATGACACATCTAACAATGTGCACAAGGTCTCTGTGACACCTGTATTGTAAACTAAGAAGATGTTTAGTTACATCCATTTGGGAGTAAGCTCCCACAGATGCTTCCTATTTCAGTAGCATATTTCCTTCATTCTAAAGGTGATGATGTCTTAGCCTTTATCAAGAGTTCTTTGTTCAGACAGTGAGATATTTCTAATAGCAGGAGGGCTGGGAGCTGTCAGAAGTGAACGTGTAGAACTGCCCTATGATTTCATTTCAGTTTTGACTGGTGAAGAGGAATGGGTGTGGGTAACTCCAAGATGAGTAAAGTTTCAGTCAGAAACATTTTCAGAGAAAAAAGATGGGGAGCAGCTTAACGTTCAGAGCAATTATTTGGCACTCACATCTCTGTACTCTCTCCTCATGCGTCCTTCTTCAAGAACAGTTTTGTTAAGCCTGTGCCTAAGGCCTTACTAATGCTTAAGTCCTAGATTTTCTGAAGGAAATTGCCTTGTGCTGGGTAACTTTTATTAAAGTACTTGCTCAAACTAAGTTTCTTACAACTGTCAGGGACAACAAACACCAAATCAAATACTACAAGAGATAAGTGCATTACAAACACTGGGCATCTCATGGAAATACAGAGTGTTTTTTAATTATACTGTCTTTGTCCAAGAAATCTTCCCTACATTTAAGTTTTGTCACAATAGAAAGAAGAGACCAATCATGGTTCACAAACTAATCCTTATGGAATTGAGAATGAATGGAGTCAGTTCAGGCTTGCTTTAATATCACTTTAATGTTGAGGGAGAAGCTTCTTTTAAGAAGCAGCCATACTTTTGGCTGGACAAAGCCCAGAAAGGCTGCTGTCTGAGCTAAACAGAAGACAGACTATTAAAGTCTGTGAGATTAAATGAGACCACAATACCTCTCTCTCCTCTTAGCAGAGATCTGAGTTCACTGGCTCTGGCTTCACTTGAGGGACCAGTGGGCACATTTATGAGCTTCTCTCATTCAAAAGACCATATAATGCTTACATGTGCTAGAATCAGCAAATAAGTCACCCCTGCATACCTGAGTAGGGATGTCCCATTGCAAATACTGAAACCCAATACAACACCAGGACTTTACTGAATTCAAACCAAGATCAGTTGTCTTGAATAACCCAGGAAGCTGACTAGGAAGATATTTAGTATCGCACCTGAGAGGATCTAGTGAATCCCAAAACAGAAAAACACTTTCCTTCTGTTTTGTATTTCATTTGCTCTTCATCTTCCTTGGAAAAAGGAACTATATCACTCCCATACCGAAAACCTGGAGAACAAGAGAAGAGCATCTGGTAAGCATATGGGCCTACAATTTTAACACTGAAATTAGCTCTCTGAATATTTTAACAATGCATTCATGCCCCACAGCTACATTCCACACATGCTCATCAAATTACTTTCCCTGTTAGCAAAAAAAACCCAAGCACCCATAGACACATTTTGTACTTCATGAACAGCAGTTACCCTCCTTGTACATCATTTTATGTAACACAAGTACTCTCAGAGAGCAGGAAAGAAAATAAGGGAACATCTTGCCTAACAAAGTTACGCTCACAGAATAGATTTAAGCAAATCAGAATAGATTTCAGCAAACAGATTGCAACACTCTCTGCAAACATAATACAGGCAACCTCAAACATACCACTCGAAATGACACCAGAAGAGATTCAGAAAATAAAATGTGCTAACAGTAGAAGCAAGGTTTACAATGGAAAACCAAAACACTCTTGTAGGCATAACTGGTCTTTTTATATATTTCTGTATTTTACTTCCAATCCCATACATTACAGGTATATATCCACAAAATAGGGAGCTGTAACTTCTTAGAGGTATTATCTGCTCCAACTGCTTATTCTCTTATCTCAGCTTCCAATATCCTCCCTGTAATGTCATCACTTTATTATGTTGCCACACACTAAGGATGATATGCTCAGGTGTGAAGAAAGCAGAAGGTAACAGAGATAAATTCCTGTATATGAAAAACCTATAAGCAGATATATTTTTCTACAAACTGAAAAGCAAACACACAGAATGAAAGAAATTTCAGTACAGGTGCTGCAAATACAAAATATTGTCTAATTATGACATTTCTCAAAAGATTCACAAAAGTCCAGGAGGCATCAGTGGCTCTTTTAGCATTAGAAATACCACAGCATTGTCAGGGAAATCTTTTATCTCTTTTGTTCACATTGAACTGCTCACCACTTCTTTTTACTAGTATCCCAAAACTACTTACTAACTTAAGCAGTCAGAAGATTAGCTGACAATAGTCGCAAATCCTTCAAAATGCATTCTCTGTAAGAAGTGGATTTTTTTACACAGTTTTGAAGTTGTAAAACATAACTAGACCATCTTTTAACCACTTTTTTTCTTAAAGAAGGTTACATTGTCATTGGAACTTTATCTGATACTGCTATGAAACACCTATGAATGCTAAAATTGAAATAGATTAAATTAAAAAATACAGCTTATTCTAATTTTCAATTTCTGTTATTCATCTTACAGCACTCTTTATACTGTTATCTGAATAGTTCTGCTCTTTACAGTTAATACACTTGCCCTACTTGTGTGGGATTGAAAGAGCAAAGGAAAGGAAAAAAACTAGTAACAAAATATATCTATACAATCACAAAAAAAATTATTTGCTTAACTCAATTTTTAAAAGTAAGTAGGCTATTTCCTGCTGTTTCTGGGGCCTGTAGTCTTCTAAGGAAATTAATCTCCTCAGAAAGAAGCTGCAGGTCATAAAAAGTATGTTGCGTACCACTACTTCAGATTGATCCTGTTATAGTACAGCAAAGCTAGTACTCCTGAACACTAAACCCTTCTTTGATGGCTTCATCTTTCCAAGTGCAGAATAACTAGAGCAGTTGCTCATCTACAAGAAAGCAGCACTAAAAGCATTGACGTTATCAGTACAACTGAAGATCTAAAAACGGAATAGTGGTAGCAGAACTACTCACTACAGAACTGAGGTATGGCCTTCCACAGCGTGCAGTTCAGAGAGCTGTAGTGCCTTCTAAGCTCCATCTGTTCTTCTGCTTATTGCCGTTGTTAGTTCTATTATTATTATTCTCATTGTCATTAGTATTCCTATTATTATTATTGCTACTACTGGCGAAGTAAGATTTTTCAAAATACGTGAAAACAAAGAGTCTCATGTAACAGTCTCTGTGTTCCACCAGCCTACAGGGCTCACATTCTAAGACCACAGCCAGGCTTCAAGGTATAAAACTAAGGGGCCCTTATGTGACCTAAGAGTCCAAGCCATTATCTTCCCTTTGTCATCAGGGTGCCCATAAAGATGTCGTACCTTGAATAGTATCATCTTTCTGAACCTCTGTCTCATCATCATCATTCAAGCAGTAAACAGTTTCTTTTTGCACATCCTCTTTTCTGAGGGTTTTAGCATCCACAATTGCCCAAAGTTTTTTCACCCTCTCTTCTGTGACCTTGGTATCAGAATTCAAAGAAAAGGAATGTTTAACATTTCAGTGGGATCCAGAGTACTTACCAGAACACACAAAAAATCCTTAGCCTGAGTGCAGCATTTTTTTGCCAATAAAGAACTAATAAAGACCACCAAATAATGCATCTTTGGCTGCCACCACAGTGCTTTCAGCACTGCTTCATCTGTCTGAGACCTAACACATGGAATGTAGCATATTGACAGCATACCTGTCCTGCTTATTCATTAAACCTGGAGGTTAAGCCATTTGTGGAAGTCTTTGAATCACAGGATACCATGTAACTTGCTTGTTATGCAATTTGCTACCTCCAGCTGTATAAATACTTTTGACAAAGCATTAAGGAATATGTTAAAGATACAGTAAGACTCAACGTTCACTCAGTTTGCTTGGCCAAGTTTTCCATCAAGCTTACTACACTACAGGATAAAAATACTTTATATCACTGCAACTTCCCCAAAAGGCCAAAAGATCCCAGATGCATTATGGGACTTGGAAGGGAAAGAAGGAATAAGTATTTACATTGAGTGAGTATTTCCCAACTACAGAGAAATGAAACTGCTTTCTTTTCTCTCTGCTTAAGTGAAATTGATGGTATAGCTAGTACATGAGAAGAAAAATGTAGAGCTGAGCAGAAAACAGTAAAGACAGAATAGTTTGTCAGTATGACTGCTGTATGACCTCAGGCCAGTCACTCAGTTCATGTCGCTTATTCTCCCAAACTTAGTTTATTTTGTGTGTAATTTGCACAATAGCCTAATAACAAAATTATTAATAACTATAAATAGAAAGTTGATGTCTTTCAAGGCTAGTATACCCAGCTCTCAGACTTCAGATACATTTCATCATCATACCAGGCTCAGTCTCATGTTGAAATAACAAACCAATTAAACTCCATCTCACCAGATCCATCAACACTGCCACACTACACAGTTACCCATTAACTATTTTATAACTAGAAATTTGCACTTTTTCTGCCTTTAAACACACTTACTTGTTCCTAGCACTGATTAAAGGAACTATATAAATCGTAAGAAACAGACTGGGTCCAAGCTTTGCCAAACAGTACAAACAAGCTGAAAATCAGACCTTTTATTCCAAGTCTGAAATAACAACAGATGTGATTTGAAACAATGGCTGGTAAAACATTTACACCCACCATTTTACACACACATGTCCAAAATTCTTCTCATGCCTAGGGCTTAAAAATATATATAAGTCTCACATATCACTGATGCTGAATGTAAATCTTCAATCACAGCATTCTTAATCAGTGTCATCAACTTCAATACCACCAAGTGCCAGCACAGACAGCAATTACTCCTATTTCTGTACCTTAAGAATGTTAGTTATTTAACATGTATGGTGAAGTTAAAGTTGCTGTGGGAACCAGAATTTTAGATGTACTGGCTTCTGACCAAACAAAAATCTCTATTATAATTATCTCGATGTCATTTTATCTTTATTTTCTTAGCTTTAAGGGAAAAAATAACATGTAGTTGCGCCTAACTTGCTGCCAAATTACACGAGAACATATGACCTTACACACTTACTGATTTGTAGGCCACAATCCTTATAGACAAACTAGGACCAATAGTGAGCTGGCAGGGCCAAGGCATAGGCTTCCTTTCCATTTTCTTAAACATTGAAAGACGTTCCAGGCTCTCTCTAAATGAAGGAATCAGAAAAACAGCAATGAACTCTGATGAACTGTAATAAAGTATTATAGACAATACACTCTCCTTAAGGAAATGCAGGAGTCCAAACTGTTCCAGCTAAGATTGCATAAAGCAAATAAACTGTATCAATAATCTTACCATTACCCACTGTCAGAAAAGAGAATGACAAAAAGAGGTGGTACAGAAGATTATCCCCATCTTGAGCCTTTATGATGGTGTGACTTAAAGGCACTGTGTTAGGTCTAGTGATAAAGCCACACAATTGCTTCTTAAGCATTTTCCATTTTTCTGTGTTCATCCAATTAGGGCATGTAGCAAACTGAACAACATAAATTAGAAAAAGCTCTCTAAGTGGTAAAATGCTTTCTATAGTGAAGCTGAAGAAATAAAGAATCCAGTTTCAATTAACGGGATTTTGTTTATGTAGAAATTAACTTTTGACACTTTTTTTATACAGTACTAGTGAACTCATTAATTTAAGGGCATTCTGTCATAGTGAAAGAAGTTACTTCAACTATTTCTAGCCTAAACTGCACATATACAAGTTAAAAAAAAAACAACAAAAAAAAAGGAACCGTAATGAATTTATACTGAAAAGTGTTAACTTAATTGCACAACTTTTAGCAATGGAGTCCAAAATTAACAACTCACAGTAATTTATAATATGTAATTGTGAATTCAAATAGTCTTGCCCCCCAAAACAGCTTTCAGCTAATATAAACTGTATTGGCAATTTGGCTGTAAAATTGCAACACAGAGAAAGCTCAATTTTTTTTCTTTTATTGCATGATAAAGCAAAGAAAACAAAGTTGAACTACTCTTTTTTGCATTATGATAAAACCTGGAATTCACCATTCTCTTGATTAAAGAACTTGTCTGGCAGAAATCAAGATCAATTCCTAAAATGATCAGTAGAGAATTCCACTTGGCATTCTACTTTTCAGGTTTCCTAGTACAAACAGGGTTGGGTTTTTTTAAAATTCTAAAAGCACAATGAAAGGCAAAAAACCACTGGGATTTTAATATGAGATAAACAGTGGATTTCTCTTTTAGTTTTGTTGTGGGTTTTTTTCCTTAGGGAAAGGAAGATTTTTTTTTTGCTAGCAATAAAGACATCAATAGAGTATTCTAAAAAAGAACATGGTACTACCTCATTAGGAGTACTGCAAGACATACATTCAGGGATGAGTACAAAAATCAAATACAAGTGCCAAATGCCAAAAAATGTAATTTAAGCTCAATTTATTATCTCGGTCCTTTATATTTACAGAAGAAAAATGCTGCCTGTAATTAAAGATGACCCAGTCAATAAAACCTTGCAAATGTACATTTCAGCTTGTATTTTATGAACACAACCTTTCTCCTCTGCTCTGCAATCCCTTCCTCCAAAACCCAGAGGCAGCAGAAGTACCTCCTGTCTAATAGGCCAAGTATCATAACAAAAAAATCACAACAAAACCTCCTCACTCACTCCTGGCATGGCTAATTTATTTTTACAAGAATTGAAATATTTTTACCAGCAGGAATAATTAATCTAGGAAAATGGAGAGTGTATCTGCATTGGCCAATTATCATGACAGATTTGCAAAGCTGACTTCTTACAGCTTGATAAGCAACTTAATTGCATCTCAAACCTCACATACACTTAAACAACTTCTCCAACTAAAGCTTTAATCTACTAGCCAAATGCCTATTTATCCTGAGATTTTGGATTTCCCCTGAAAGTATGGCACAAAGACAGCTTGTAAAGTAGCAAGAGTCTGTGACAAAAAAAGTATAAAGAGGCCAAGCCACATGGTAGGTTCATGCATATGGATTATTCTAAAGGATAAATGGGCCAGGAAAGATTCTGCTTTTCTGTGCAGTCTTTGAAGCAGGGACAAAGCCTGCTTTTTTCTAGAGACTCAGACTGCTCTGTTGACTAGTACAGAACACAGACACAGTGACATATGTCTTTTCACTAATGCACAGTAATGCTCAAGGAGCAGCTCCTCTGGCTGCTGAGGTGCAAAGCTGACCAGCTGAGCTGGGGGGAAGGAAGGAAGGAAATCCCAGAAATAAACTGATGATTACAGCATACAAACCTACAGGGACAACCCTCATCTAAAAATTACCTTTGATAATGACATTACAGCTTTAGTCTGCTAAGCTTCCTGAAAATCATATTGTCTAAAAGATCACTTTTTGTAATTGTAGAACAGAACTACTGAGACAGTAACTTCAGTCTATGATAAGGCACGCAGGTGCATTTTGCCTGTTTCCCAACTAAGACAACACCTATGTAGAAAAGTCTTGGACATATCATTAGCTACAGTTTTTCAGAGATACACAAACTTTTATTCTTTCATAGGGAAAACAAGAAGTGAAAAATCATCTTTAAATTCTTGCACTCCTAATGCAAGAAAAATAAAAAATAAAAAAATATATTGTTTGTCACAGTGGCACAGTAGACTGTGATTAAGGAGCAGGATTCAACAACCAACATTTACTCAAAGAATTCGTGGGAGTTTATCAAACTAGTGAGCTAAAAGTAGTCTGCAACCAAGGAACAAAGACTACCATTAAATGCAGATATTCAAGCTGAACTATGTCACAAATTACATCTCTTTGTAAAACGTTTTTGAAATTACATTTACAGAAATGTTCCCTCCAAAATCCTCCAACCCTAAAGATGGAAGAAAACTGGTTTTTTTATTTAAATACAGATAATTAACTTTCCCCTCAAATCTCTACACTCTTTTACTTATTCTAAAGCCAATGAAGAAGCTGTATGAAGGGGATTGAGGGTACAGTAAGTCATAAAATTCACTGACTTCTGATTCCTGATTACTTAACTTCATCTTTTGCAGAAGAAATCAGTGAGTGCATCTATAGTACAATAACCAGGACTAGCCAAATTTACCTGAAAGTATAAATTTCTTCCAGCCCTCCTTCTTCATCCAAAGTATACATGAGCTTCCTCACCACGTCAACACCTTGCTTTTGTTGTTCAGTTAAACCCTTTATTGGAGAAGAGTTTCTGTGCATATGAGCATGTACACTGGCACTTGTATCTCCACTTCCATCATCAACACTCACTGGGAATGGCAGACTAAGAACAAAAGACGAAGCAGTTAGTTTGACTTTCTTCCTTATTAAAAGAACCAAGCAAAACAAAACAAAAATGTTCTCAGGATCAACGATTTCTATCTAGCTGCAGACAGATGTATAAAGAGCCAAAGGACTTGCAAAACAAATTAAGCAGTATTTCAAGTCTACTTGGCCCTGGTAACATCTTGACCAGAGCAATGCACCAGTTCTGGGTATTGTGCATCAATAAAGACATCCACATACAGGAATAGATTAGACAGTAAAGTCAATGCTGATTAAAAAGCAAGATCCATTAAAAGATTGAACAAAATAAAGCTCGTAGAGAAGGGAATTAGAGGGCAAGGCAGCCTTAAACATAAAAAGCTGTTGCAGACAAGTAGGAAACAATCAGTTCTTTGTATTCTACCTGCACTCCAATCACATCATGATTGTCAGGTCAGATAGTCAAAAACCTGATAAAGGCATTTCAAACTATAATCTCAAAAACCAACTGCCTGAGGAGAGAGAAGAGTCTCCATCACTGCAAATCTTTATCAGAAGGTTAGACAAACACTGCTCAGCAATGACAGACATCACCTGACCCAGTCTGAAGCAGAGGATTGCTCCAGATGACTTGTTAAAGGCTGTTCCAGGCCTGTGACTCTGTATCAGCTCCAAATGCCAGCAAGCAGGACATTCTCTGCATGGAGCTATTAAGTATTTCTGGAACAAATGTTATTCTTTGAGATTCTAATAGCTTACAATGCTGGGTGAATGTCTGACTGAAGATGACACATTTTTTCTGCACTTCATGATTCAGATTTTAAAATCTAGCCAGGGGTTATAGATAAAATGATTTTGCTGCTCTTCAAAATACAAGAGAGTGTTAACTAAGTATAACACAGTAGAGAAAGGTGTGTAAGATCCTCACCTCGGTGCCTCAGAAAACACCTGCAGATTTTTCATCTGATCCAGTTCTGAATGAACCACATGATACCTTTTACCACATGTCTACAAAGTGAAATAATTTTAGCGTTGTATTATGTTTCCTAAAAAGCAGCCTACACGTCTCTACCATACTTCCACCTCATTAGTCCTCACTAAACTTATCCATGAAGCAACAGACAATAAGCAGAGTTTACATTATGCACAACAGTGTCACATACAGTAAAATTAAAGATCAAGCTTCAACAAAGTGTTTGATACCTTTTTAGGAAGCAGATTCCACTGACAAAATATAGAAATTGTATTTTTAAGCTGATATGGCAACACCAAAAAGCTTCAAACCTCTGATAGGTAAAGTTAGGCTACATTCACTATACAATACCCAGAGACTACTGTGATGAGAAGTACGTACGTAATACCCAGCACTACACAGTGCTCAGCATGTGCTTGGCACCTGGAAACAGGGAGGAAAACCAACTCTCCGCTGCAAGTTACAACCTAGTCTATGATCAGGGCATAAGAGATAGAAGCATAAGTTATAACAAAAGGTTTAGCAAGAAATTTTTTTAAACAAGTGTTTTACATTTGTGCAAGTAAAAATCAAATAATCTTTTGCTCCTGTGGCTGGGAGACAGGATGCAAACCTGAAGCCAATGCTGAAACAGCAACATTTCTTTTCTGCTTCACAGACAAGGGAGCAGCAGCTGAATAGCAGGGCTCCAAAAGATGTACTCTGACTGGCAGAGGTACTCAGATTCATGGTGATGCACCTCTACTGCCTCCAGTGCCAGCAACAGCTCAAATAAGCCAGGAGGGGCATGTCACACTGGAAGGGTAACTGTTTTTCCTGTGTAGACAGAACCCGATAGTTCTGCATCCAGCCTCCCCTAAGCAAAAGCAAAGATGTTTTGTGAAGGATCAGACCATGATTTTCAGTGACATTTTCCTTCCTAACCCCTCTTTTATCTCCCAGATGGGTTGGCTAATGGCTTAAATGAATTCATTATTAAGTTCACAACATTGTTACATTACAGAATGCTGCATCTAGGTAAAAGCACATGGTCAGAAGTAAAACCAGAGCTTTAACTTTCTCCTGTGAAAGTATTATAAGCGGCCACAACATTTTTAAATAAATGGCTTTTAAATAAACTCCTCTAGAAGGCCAACAGCTTCCATTAGATTAGTGCTTATATCTACAGCACGACAATCAAGGGATTCCTGTTTGAACACTGAAGACATTGCTTCACTCTTCCAAGCCCATCATTGTGAATACAACCGTCCTCTTTAAACCTTCTCCTCTACTGAGACCAGAATCAAGCTATTAATATCTACAACACTACCTCATTATTTCTTCCCAGTAATGTCCTTACCTAAAAGGATCTAGGCTGACAAAACCACTGTTTCTGAGGCTATTTTTAGCTTATTGCTTCCTAATTCTCTGCTTATATTTTTCTTTTGTCTCCCATTTTACACTTTGGCTCTAAGCTATAAGCTCAAGTGGAGAAGAAGCCATCATCTTAATTTATTTGCACATTATTTAACTAAGGGAACTTGGCTCATCAGTGGAACTCAAAGTACATATAACTGACAGAAATACTTACAATAATCATATTACTTCGTACACCTCTGAAGAGACCATACTCCAGCAGATCACCAGCTATTTCAAGATAATTATTAAGAAAGAATAATTTTCCTTTAAAAGATGGCACAGTACAAAACAGCCATTTTCATACTTACAAAAACTGAAGCGAAGTTCCTGTCTTCTTCAAGTTAGCAATGATAATTCCCAGCTGATCCTCACTGACAGGACTATTAAGGTCTGTAAACAGTTCAATGTGTCTCTTCTCACATTTCTTTCCTCTTAAAATAGAGAAAAACATGTATACATATTAAAAATACTATAAGGCTATTTTTAAATTATTTCCTTACAAAATAATAATAAAAGTAATATATTTGTAATTACATTTACCAAAGAAATATACTTGTAAAATGAAATAAAGCAAATAAACCTATTTGGTAGAAGTTGTTATATCATAGGTTATACTATTCATCCTAAGTGTTTATCTTTATGATTCCCCTTTCTCCCTCCTACCCTAAAATTGAGGATTCTAGCCCTGTGAGTGTATAAATCACTAACTACACCTAAATGAATGGAAGTCTGCCAATTTTCATCAATGTGGATAAAATGCTAATAAAATATGTTAGGCTGTTTATGGATTACACTGGTTATTTCCTTTGCAACTGTAAGTCTGTACTTGTGAAAATGCATTTTAAATTACTGTTGCTGGTGGGGGTTCCATTTTAGTAATCTAATTCAGTAGATTCATTGGAGAAGATGGACTTTCAAGACTACTTAATATACTAAGAAGTAGTAACAATACAGATCAGGAAGACTAGCCAATGACAGAATAAAATTCAGTTGAACTGGCACAGTTTTGATCTGGATAATCAAACATAAGAGGGATTTTCTTGAGATTTTACCCTCTAGTATTTTCTCAAAGGAAGGAAAACTCCATATCAAAGGGGTTGGTGTATACAGGCTACAACAAAATCCAGTGTTCCACAACTATTCAGGACTATCATGCCATAAATACAGTAATTTTCATTCACAACACAGTTTTAACCAATAAAGGGATACAGCTTTCCACATTGATTAGACTTTATTCATAAAAATATAAATTGCATCACCAAGTCCAGTCTTCTGCACTCACAGTTAGATCATATAACCTTTTTAGAAACATGATCAAACTCTGGTTTGAAAGGAAATGCAATTACCTTCCTTTTCCTGCACCACTAGTTGAGTGTTAGAAACACCTTGCCAGCCTAACTACATTCACTGATAACTTTGTAACACCGATGTCAACATTTTTTCTCAGCTTAAAGAGTGTTTATTCCTATTGCACCTTTATTTCCCACAGCCTGCAGATTTACAAACAGCTACTTCATTTCCGACAGCCTTTAAATTTCTAGGCTTAACAAATTCACCTTTCTAGTTCTGTTTTCTTTTTTCTTTCTAAAATGTGCCATCATGTTTAAATTCAGTAGCCCTTTCCTAAGCATTTTAGCATCCAGATTAACAGTTTTTGAAAGCAGAACACAAAGCATGTGACAGCATGGGAAGCCTTTTTGCCTTCTATAATGGCACTAACACTCTCATGGCTTCGCTACAGAGATGCCAGTTGCCTCAGAAAGCTCTCCAGTTGTCTGGGCAAGTCAAATGTCTCATCAGGATTCTTTGGAGACTAACTTCTGTAGTGTCCTGTTTATCTTTAATGTTTGCTTGGGTTTTTTTCAGAAAGCACTTCCTATGTTTATACATACAGTAAATATAAGACAGAAGAAAACATCAGTGCAAAGTCAGACGTTTGTATAAGCCCTCAGGTTACATACTCACATTGTTTGCTTCTGAAGCAAGTCCATACACACAATAATAGCATCCAAAACTAGGCAAAATTAAGAAAAATCTCAGAATATGAATAGTGTTTCTCATATAAAACAATTTTACATTTTCACTCCCTCTCAAAGACTGACAAACATGCATTTTAGTTAAGAAATACTCTTTTGAGATAAAGACTTTTCAAATAACTGATGTGCAAGAGGTTCCTATACAACTTGTGTGTATTGTGATCTTGTCCCTGCCCCACTTACCCAATGGAACACTAAAAAGACTGCTTCACATCCCAGCCTCTCAATTGTCAATGAGAGGCTGAAGTCCATGAAGAGGCAATCAAACTTTTAGAATATTCATCTGAATCCACCAACAAAAATTCAATACATATAATTTTTTCATGCAAGTTTTTCTTTGAACCACGTGCATCTGACAAGCTTTTCATTTCTTCCTCATCACAATGTCCATTGGGAATGTGTGAGCCAGCTGAGTTTCCATCTGAAACATCTCTGACTGTCTGGACACAGCTCACAGGAATCGTTTTATGGCCAGAGACAACACAGGAAACTGAACTGAATGTAAATGAAACACATGAAGGAACACTATGTAGATCACCCTTTAAAACTCTTCACCTTACATGTAACTAAGAGCAGAACACATTCAAATATGAATGGCATTCAGACCAGGGAATAATATTTGGCAATGTTAGAAATACTTTATAAATAAATCAATCTGATAAACTTCTATTCTGCTTTCTCTGGAGTAGAGACAGTTTTCTTCACAGGAGCTCACATGGGGCTGTGTCTTGAAATTGTGCTGGAAACAGTGATGATAATATAGGGATGTTGCAGTTGTTGGTGAGCAGTGCTTGCAAGAGCCAAGGCCTTTTCTGGTTCTTGGACCACCCTGTCAGTGAGGAGGCTGGGAGGAGACACAGCAGGGACAGCTGGTCCCGACTGACCAATGGGATATCCCACAGCCTGGCATCACACTCAACACATAAAACTGGCAGGAAGAAGCAGCAAGTGGGGATATTCAGAGTTCCTGTGTTGGTCTTCCCAGGTAACTGTTCAGTCTGATGGAGCCCTGCTCTCCTGGAGATGACTGAACACCTTCCTGCCCTGGGGAAGCAGTGAATAATTCTTTGTTTTGCCCTGCTTGTGTGCACAGCTTGTAACTTGCCTATTAACTTGTCTTTATCTCAACCCACAAGTTTTCTCCCTTTTACCCTTCCAGTTCTCTCCCCATCCAACTGGTGGGGGAATGAGCAAGTAGCTGTGTGAGGCTGAGTTGCCAGCTGGGCTGAAACCACGACAGCCTGGTTTCTGGAACTTCTGCTGACTTACTTCATAAACAACATTTTTATTAAAAAGCATAAACCAAGTTCTGTAATGCTATTTTAAAAATACATGCCTTATTTGAAGCCTAAAATTATATTACTATCTTTGTTCTCTCTAATTAACAGAACACTTCATAACAGCAATGATTCTTTTTAAGGCCAAGGCTACATCTGTTAGCCTAAAAGAACGTCAAAAAGCAGCTAAGCCTGCTTTTGGACAAACTCACAACCACAAATTAGCTCAACTCGGATAGTAGTTAAAACTTGGGAAGCTGAGCCCAAATTTGCAACACTGACTTCCTGTCTCCTACGTAGCTGAATCAGCTCAAGAAGTGCTCTTCAGTAAAAGGATACAGTCTGCTTGTTTAGAGCCTGCTTTAATCACACTTTGAATGTCTTCCAGCAGATCAAAATCTGGCAGCATTAGTGATCTATGCACAGTAATGTTTTGGTATTGATCCTCACTGGCAAGGCCATTTCTCGTGCCATTAGTGCCAAACAGAACTACAGCGACTTCATCTTTACTCTCAGCAAAAACCTGCAGATACAGAGAACACAAAACAGGTATAAAAACACAGGTAGATTCATACACAACTATGTTAGGCAGATTAGAGCAAGCTGAACTAATTCTGAAGCATCAATTACAATGGATTTACTGATTTTTACTTATTCGGTGCTATCCTCTCAAAATGTAAAATTACAGTGAGATCACAAAGTTAGACATGATTAAACTAACAAATTTACAAGAGGCTATCTGGGATAAAACAAGTCAAGTTGGTTGATTCAGTCCTCAAAATGAGTCTTCTGTGTGGCAATTAGTAAGTGTTGAAATATTTTAGAGAAAGAGAAAAGCAATTCTTTTCCCTAAAGTTTCTACTGCCCTGAAGAAAAAGGGTGACCAACCCAACTGACACATCTCATGCACAAAAAATACAGCTGAAACAGAGAGCCCGGGCACTCCTGCATAAACAGAGACTAATTCTCACTCATTCCTCATTTATTTCAATTATCAGAAAATGAGGAAAATGTTTCACAGATGTTTTTAACACTTATGAAGTCACACACACCTGTCGCTGCACAAACTTTGTCATAATCTTCTTGGCTTGCTCAAGTGAAGACTCTTCACCAGGGGAAGAGCTGCTCATTGTAAGGCCTACATCCAGGCACAGCACTGTTGCCACCTGGAAAGAATGAATGAGAATAAAAAATAAAATACAAGCACAATTACTTAAAAGGGTACATACAGAACCTAAAAATCAAACTCCATTACAAGTGTTTTGTTTTACACTAACTGTTAATAAGAGACAATGGTGGAAGACAGAACTGGTATAACTGTCCTGAAAACAAAACAATTTCATCCTGTACCATGTTCCAGACATTTCAGTGAAATATACAAAAAATCCTTTTACACAATAACCTGTAAAGAGCATGTAATTTCTATACAATCCCATGAAGGTATTAGGGATCTAAGGGCTCTTCTGCACCAGAAAATTAAACAGATATTTTAGCTGACAATTGGAAGGATGAATTCCAATTTCAATTTAGGGGCTTAAATCCCTCATATTAAATCTATGCATTTGCATTTCTTATCACCTCTTTAGCTGATTATACAAAACACTGCCCAAGTCTGCCCATGAATTGATTTATACACTAGAATTACATAAAATTGTTTTTTGTAATTTCTCATTGGACTCTAAGTTCCTCTAAAGTTGTTTCACAAACTTCCCTTATCTTGATTAATCATCCAGATGAAGGTAGTTGCAAGAGGCATTCAGCAAAATGAGGCCCTGCATGTCCAAGGCCAGCTCAAATTCATTCTCATGGATTAAACCAAAGTTCCCTAAATATACATCAAAACCTTGCTTGATGGGCTGCCATTAGACTAAATTACACTGACTGAAAAAAACCTGTTTGCCAGAACACAGGAAAGTCAGGTTTTATCTAGGCTGGAGCCAGCTGACTTGTTTTAAAATACGAAATATATCCAATTCCAGAAGAAATTAAGCTGACAAAAGGATGTGGGCAATGATCCTAAGTGACAGAAGATGTAGAGTCTACAGAGCAAAATGGATGAACAGCGAGAAAGGGTGCTGGTCTAAGCCCTGAATATGGCCTTGCAAGCATCTCCAAGTACCTGCGGAGCAGCAGCGCTCCACAAGCAGGTTACACTCAGTCTCAGCACTCTACTCCTCACCCTGCCTGCACCAGGCTTGCCTGGGAGCTGGGAATAAGTGCCTGAGTCAGCCAGGTCTGCAGAAGCTCAGAGAGGAGCAGAGGCACTTCCAGAGGCTGCACTGCGCTCTCACAAGAGCCCAGTCAGTGCCCACTCCAGCCTGAGGAATTGCTGTATCTACCACAGCAGCAGCTGCAGACCCTCGGCTTGGTGCTGTGCTCCCTGAAAACACACAGCGGCTGGCAGCCAAATCCATCCTGTGTCCAGAAGGGTAAAATTCTCTTCACAGACGGCAGAGAAGCGGGTGCAGGGTCGTGGGCGACACTGGCCCGAAGCTGTGGCCTGTGACCGCAGGACAGCACCGTCACACCTGAGCCACCCCAGCCTGCTGCTCAAGGGCTGGTAAGGGCGATACGGAACGCGCCTGCCTTCATCTCCGGCCCCTGGGCGCTGAAGCAGCTACAACAAAGCAAAGGCAGAGAGGGCTACAGCAGCAGATAAAGCTGCGCTTAATGGCTTTACTCAACCCCCCTGTATCACAGGAGACCTGAACACAGCTTTCACCAGTAAGTTCCCTTAAACGCACCACACACAGACTGCACTTTGAACAGAGCAAAACCAGTTCTACCATTACTCTAGCAACAGCAATGCCAGTAGCTGCTGCTGCGGGAGATGCACAGTGCTCTAGAGCAGGAACACCGATTCCCTCTCAGCTATTCGGCTTTGCACGTGAGGGTAGACCCGGGACACGCCGCCCGGGGAGCCCCGGCCCCCGCCCTCACCTTGCCGCCCGCCGCCATCGCGCTCAGCGCTCCGCCCGCCGCGCGCCGCCCGCCCCGCGTCCCGCCGGGAACACGGCGGCGGCGCCTCGCGTTCCGCGGCGGGGGCAGCGCCGCCTAGCGGCGGACGGGGGGCTCGGGCGGGGCCGCTCCCGGTGCCGCCTCGGGACGGGCTGAGGGGAAGCTGAGGTGGGCACGGCCGGGCTATGGAGAGGGAAGGGAGATGTCGGGTGCCCCCCGCATCTTCCTCCTCAGGGCTCGCCGCAGCCCTCCCTCCAAGTGCCGCATCTCGCAGGCGTGGCTGTCATTTTGGCCGCGGCTGGAGCGGAGCGCAGCCCAGGACGAGCCCGAGGTAGCTGGATGGGGTCCCTGAGGAGAGGCAGGTGCCAGGGGCTCTTCTGCCCTGCCCTGGAGCACCTCCCGGTTCCCCCATCCCGATGTAACCCCGGCTGTCAGCCCAGCCCCACAGGCACCCACTTGTCCCCCACAGCAGCACTGGAGAGACAGTCACAAGGGTTAAAGCTGAGGTAACGACAGTATAGTACGAAAAGCAAGAGCCATGCACACCAGCAAAGCAAACCAAGGCATGAATTCACTGCTTCCCCAGGGCAGGCAGGTGCTCAGCCACCTCCAGGAGAGCAGCACCCCAGCACATCTAACGGTGGCTTGGGAAGGCTCCAAATATCCACACTCCATCCCTCCCAATAGCTCCTCTTCCTCCTCTCCCCTTTATATACTATCATGTTATGTCTGGAGTACCCCTTTGGTCAGCTGCGGTCACCTGTCCCAGCTGTGTCACCCCAACTCTCTTGCCAACGTGGCCATACAAAAAGCAGACAAGGCCTTGGCTCTGTAAGCTCTGCTCAGCAATAACAAAAACACCTCTGTATTACCAACCCCATTCAGCACAAACCCAAAACACATCCCCATACCAACTGGTGTGGAGAAAATGAGCTCTATCCCAGCCAAAGCCAGCACATCACCCCAGAGGGGGTGGCTCCAGGGCTCCCCAGCCTCCTCTTCATGGCACCCCAGAGTCCCACAGGACACAGCCGGCTGGGGAGCAGCCATTCCCCTTCACCACTGGGACAGGGATTGCAGCTGTCTGAAGCATCCCAAAAGTTGCATTCTGTCAGGACTGTTCCATTAAACACTGGCACAACACTAGCTTTCTCCCACCATTAACAACAGAGAGAATTTCTGAACCACACTACATCCAGGCTGTTTTTTCAAACTGGAACCCAATGATTTTAAGAAGCCCTAGTAAAACAGATGCTATATCAGGTATATCTTGGTGCCACTGGTTATTAAATCATTAGAGATGTACGAGAAGGCAAGTATTGCATCACATGTATTTAATACTTCTTGTTCTGCAATACCTTCCCTGTATCCTTTGAGGATATCATTTACCAGTGTCTTTCACTTCTAGGCATATCTCAAAACCCACATACTATCTATAACTATTCTCAAAACAGAGCTCGATGTGGGGATACTAGTATAGCTACAAAAGAGTAAATCTTACACGAAGACTTCAAAAATCTTGTACTTGAAGACGACCCTACAAACACAAGTGTTTCTTTTTTATACTGACTGATGTCTGAAGACAAAAATCCCCTTTCCCTCCTTACTACATTGTCATGCTTTGGGAATAGAGGTAATTGAGGGATTCTCTCTTCAAAGCACTTTGCATATCAAAGGAACAGAGCTGCTTGGCAATGTGACAAACATTTTAGGGGAAACCGGTAGACAAAAAACCCCCAGTCAGCTACTGCCAGAGAAAATCTTACATTGTCTTCCTGAATGTCTCTAAGGAGATTTCAGATTAATCAGCCAAGGAAATCCGGCTGCTTGCTATCATTATCATTATTCCTGATGTTATCTTAGTCCAAAAGCCCTCCCTTGGGCTCACAACCAGGCAAACCCCACTCCAGCTGATTTCCAACATAGCGTGAATTCTAGGCACAAGACAGGAGATGTGCACACACACGAGGAAAGAATAGAGAAACAAGAACTCATCAATTTCATCAGCAATAGCTTTTCACACGCCAGCAGAAAAGCATTTTGCAAGGTATCATGATCAATGAACATTTTACTTTTATGCTGGGGTTGGAAAGTAAAAACTCAGCCCTGACTGCCGGAACAGAATATTGACATAAAGCCCTTCTCTCTGAATCCTAGATTTGACATGAAAGCTGAATCCCAGGCTTTGGTCCAAGTTCTTGCAGCTAGAGCTGTAATTGCAAACATTACTTAGGGAAACCCAATTTGATCCAGAACTGGGAACCTCTGATTGCAGGAGGTTTGTGTGCCCAGCCCAGGTACCAGCATCCTATTTCCTTACAAAGTCTGAGTAAAACTAAAGACACCTTTAATAATGAAACTCCATCTGTGATATTTCTGTCCTTTAGCTCTCAGTCTGACATAAATGGGGGCTTTTAGCTCTCTGGCAAAATACACAAACAACAAACCCAAACATTTCCATGCCACGCCTCCATGCTGCCAGATTTCTTCAGAGCTGTTTCCACCGTTCAAAAGAAAACTGACTAATCATTCCTGAAACAAACCTGAATCCACATTTCCCTTTTCCTTTGCAAGTCTGAACAGGGCTCCCTTATTGGTAATCATCAAATCTGACTAATCAGCTCCATCTGGGACACTGGGGCTTTGTTAGCCTGGATGAAGATTTGAGGATCTTTGCTTGTAAAAGCATGGAAAGAAAAGGCCTGTGATTAATGGTCTGTTTCTATTATATAGAATGCCAGTCTCTGGGTATAAATAAATATGTGACATCTCAGAGGACTCGGGATCCAGGGTGATCAGCTGTAATCTCACTCACACCAAAGTGTGTCCCACCTCAGTGTCTGTGAGGGTCTCACTCATTGCTCTGCTCATTCCTTCTTTGGTTAATTCCTGTCCCCCCTCCCCAGACCAAGCCTGGATTAAGTAAACACACTCTTGGGAAGCAGCAATGAATGGTCTGCTTTGTGCTTAACTTCACTCAGTGCATTTACAAGGCAGCAAGGAAAATGGCTTCCCAGTTTTTTTACAAGAAGGAATGTATTACCCAGAGAGTTATAGCTGAGACCCAGGTGCTTATGGCATCTCTGAGCAAATGTAAATGACTTAAATGTAAAAGTAGCAAGATGACTTGGCCTTTCTCCCTCTTTACTCAGAGGGTAAAACTTTGGATAAATGCCTGGTGGAAAGATGAATACCACAACCATCTGGGATCTAGCCCAATAGCTTCATTGAAATGGATACATGAAGCAGAATTTTCTACAGAAAAATAGAATTAACTTTGCAATCATTACCTATTCTTTGCCTGGGATGATACATAAAAGTGGGTGCTGACTGCAAACTGAGGAATTATGAACTGAATTTTCTACAAATAAACAAAGCAGGGCAAACACACTGTGTCACCAATCAGCTTTGTATTTCCATGAGTGCAAGCTTGGCAGCAGACTGGAAGACAAAGTAGATGGGAAATTGGCACCCAAAACAAAGCAGAGCTTGGAAGCACATGTGTTAGCATCCTCCCGTGCTGGGCTTTGTGAGGTGTGTAGTTGTCTTCTCCCAAGAGGTCTTTCCAAACACCTGCTTGAAAGCACATGCCAAAACTGTGGTGCAGACTAATACAAGTATTTATTATGTGATTAGTGATTTCTTATGGCCTTTCCCATGGGATGCAAGCCTAACTCACAGTGTTTGCTTAGTTGCTTCTGTGGACTACACCTGCAGGGAAAAGTTTTCAAAAGATCCACTCTCTAAAGCAAATCTGGTCTTTGACTTTGAGGTTCAGCTCTAAGTCCACAGGGCTTGTTCTCTGTCCATGACTCAACAACATTTGGCACATTAAAAACTGTGCGTTTAATAAAGGAAAATAACTTCTGGAAATCCTTTGGGGGGTTTGACAGTTTTCATCTGTTGGTCTACCTACTTTGTCCATTTTCAGTTTAGTTCATGCAATGCAAAGAAATGAGCCTCCTAGGAAACAAAGACATTATTACTGCAGTAGGAAAATTAGCAAAATAGCAAAGATGGTACCACACCATCCAACCTTGCCTGAAAACACCAAAGAAAAACATAGGAAAGAGACGTAATGAGTAAGGAGGGTATATCAACTCGGGGTGTGTCCTGCCAGGCACATTCCAGTTCAGGGGCTCCTGAATAGTGACAAATGGATGGATCACAGCTGATAAACTACTTCAAAGCAGCACACCCAGAATATCTAATCCCATAGCACTGCAGAGGAGAAACAGCTCTTCAAATTCTTCAGCATGAAGCTGAGAGACACAGGCTCCATGTTTGCAGTTTGTCTCCCACAGGGATGTCACTGTCGCTTTTTCTTGTCACTGCCCCCACCCCAGATGCTGAATTTACAGCTTCCTCTTTCCCTTCTCCAGATTATGCAGTGATTACACATTTCTCAGGCAGAAAAACACCCCTTCCCCTGGCTGTTGTACACCAGCAGAGGCCTTATCAAGAGATGCCACAGAGAGAGAAAGCATGAAATCACAGGCCAACAGTATTTACAGCCCATTTTTCCCCCCATGTTGTTTTTTACCTTTTCCACACTGTCATGGAGTCACACTTGAGAATCACACTCTTCTGTAGCCTGCATGTTCTGTCCTGCAGAATTGCTGCCCATCCACTCGTTCTTTCACCTGCTGGTTTTTATTCCCAATGAACTAAACTGCACATATGTCTAACAAGTTGAATCCTGGTTTCTTTCCTCTTTCAATCCATTTATGAAATTGCAACAATAATTTTTTTTTAGCTCTTATCTTCTCAGCCATGGTGCTCACCATTCCCCTTATTCTGGTGACATTTCCAGATGTCATACAAGCTATTTTGTCTTCAGCCAGGTCACAAAAGGACACTGCACAGCACAAGGTGGCCAGTCCTGGGAATAACCACTAGGCACAGCTTCAGATACATCACTCCACCTGCTTTTGCAGCTATTTTGTCATGCACTAAAATGCACAATGCTTCCCAGCCTGCTCAGGAGAATTTCATTTCAAACAGCATCCAAGCCTCACTAAAGAAAATAAGGAAGGTGGGAGGACAATTTAACAACAGTTGTCCTTAAATCCCCCTGGTTTTCCTTTTACTTATTATGTTCCGAGTACCTACTAAAGGTTTAATTATTTGCTACACTACTTTCCACTCTCTAGAACCCAGAGACCCCATAACTCCCTGACACCTTTGCCCTGTCTCATCCCTTTTCAAAGTAGATGCTATATTTGTAATCTCACACATGACTTTCAAGGGAAATCATTAAAGCTTGCTTTGGCCAGTTTTATATTTGCCTTGGATGGGATTCACCTGGCTCAGCTGATTTGAAAAGATCTCCACTGCACAGCTCTGACATTTCCTGTTTTATCTCTAATCACTCTTTGCTGCAGATGTTAATTGTGTTGCTGCCTGATTGCAGATGACCTTTGTAAATGGACAGTTTTCCACAGCTGTCAATTATTTAATTAGCTCAAAAGGCAGAAGCATATGCTGTGGGTCCAAAGGTTTCATCCCAGCTGAATCTCATGTAACTGTCAGGAGGAGACTATTTAATGTAATTTTATTTTCTCTATTTATTTCTTTCTCTGTAAGTAAAGAGAACATTAAAGTTGCAAAACTCCAGCTCCAAAATAACAGGAATTTCTGACATTAAAGTTTCTTTTCCAACCTTAACCAAGTATTTCTCTACACTGTGATACAGATTCAATGACAGGACCAGCTACTTTTTGTCTGATAATGTCATAGTCTATTTCAATACATATTGGGATAAAGTTAGGGCTGTGCACTCAAGGAGTCATGAGACTCTTGCCTCATTTGTTACAAAAATTGGGAGACAGAAAGAGGAAATTCGTATGATTATGGTAACTAAATGGCACTTCAAGAATTAAACTCTGGTTTTGTTCAGCAGATTGCCTATAATTTGATTTAGGTATCACTTGAACCAAGTCTCTCACCAGTAAGCACTGGTTGTGTGAATCACATTTTCTTAGTGCTCAGTTTGAGATATGTCAGATCTGAATAAATGTTGAACACTCACAGGCATTTGTGAACAAAATTCAAAAGTATTTTTGAGGAGAACATGTATGTTACAGTGGCATGTATTATTGAGAGATTCCTTTGCACAATCTGTGAAAATGGAGTTTGATCACACTCTCAAATATAAGGACAAACTAAAATGCTGTATTTGCTTCTCATTAAACATTCTCCCATGGCTCACTATATAAGCCTAGCAAACCAGAGAAAGAGCAGCATGAAGAGGATGAAGATTGTTCCAGATTGCATACCTACAAGGAACAGGAAGGGAGGAAAGGTTTAATTTTATATTCATATATTAAAAATTAGCATGACATAAATTCTTATTGTTTCCATTGCAATGTCATGGCGTGTAAACCTCTCTGGATGCATTTCTAAAGCAGAGAGAAGTACTGCAGTGGTCTTTTATCCCCATTTTTCAGTTCAGCCACTGGAGGGCAACGTGATCCCAGACACCGGCAGAGGCAGCTCTGCAGCCCGCAGGAGTAGGGAGCTTCACCCAGCAAGCACTGCCGAACTGCAGAGGAATTTCTGCACGAGTCTGGCAGAAAATAGGCAATAACAGCAGCAAAAAACCCATATGCTCTTACATTTCACCTTTTGGGGAGGTAGATTTAAAAATTTCTTCCTGCATCTAAAATCTGTGTTTCTGTTTAGGATTGCTTCACGAGTTCTAAATCCGTGGATTAGCCAAAGGATTTCTGCGGGCAGTGATGCAAGGGCCATTCATCCTGCTATCACGAGAGGAGAAATATTTCCCTCTGCTAAGTAACTGAAAAGCCCCAGACATGTGTCTGCAATGGAAACAACTCTGGCAGATTTTTCTGGATTAGTTGTTAAATCTGTTACAACAAATTATTTGTTTATTACATTTTATAGGACTATCTGCCTATGTAGGGTCTGGTTTTCTTAAAAACAAATAGAAATAGTTGGGCTCAACTGAGCTCCACAGCACCTGGGTTCCTGGAGAAGACCAGAAAGATCATGTCAGGTTATTTGCTTTGGGGAACGCAACAGCCCAGCAAAAGAGTATCAAATAGTGTTTGGAAAAAAGTTAAAGCCAGTGTTTTATTAAGAGGTAGTAAGCACCAAGTGGTTGCTGCTGTTTCAGATGGGGTTGTGGCAGAAGCAGGATCTCATCGATCTTGCTCTCCACGTGCTCTTTGTTTGGCAGGCTGTACCACACCGCTGCCTGTGCAGTGCCTTTGTTGGCAGCCATGAGCAATGCAGCTGTGTTTGCAGGGGCTCTGCAAAGCGCTTTCATGCAGCGCATTGTTCAGGACAAGCTAGCTGGGATAACTCGCTGCGTGAAGGATTTGCTTAGCAGATGCACAAGGATAAGCCTTTAGTATCCTCCCCTTTGGTTTCATCCTGCCCTCACCAGCATCGTGCGTGTTTGCATGCACACACGCACACGCACTGGCTAATAATCTAATTTAATCCTCGCAGCACAGGATTTTCTTCCTTATCCATTCAACTGTGGGAAGGGATGAGGAGTCTTCAGCTGCCAAATAAGGCTCTTTCTGAGCTGAGACGATCCCATTTTAAATTTCTATCTGTTTGCCTGCACCTGGAAGCAGATTAAATCAGACTGAAAGGATGAAATTTCAGATCTTTTGAAAAATATTTGCTTTAATTGCACTTTCGAAATGGAACATTGCAGCATTGAGGAGGGGACGTCATGTTTTAATTCTTGTGAGTTTCCTGTTCATACAGCTTTGAGGGATGAAGCAGCAATGTGAAGGAGGGAGCTTATATTTGAGAGGAAAAAAGGGATTAGGGGATTAGGTTTGGCTTCTATTTGTGTAAATTGATGCTAACCCATTACACTAGCAGATATGTGACAGTGTAGAGGCAGGGGAAGAATAAATTCAAGTTTTCACTGTCAGTTATTTTATTGTTTGGCAGAAATTCCTTGGAAGGAAGTCATCAAGATGACAATGATTTCTGCAGGTTTTTTTGTACTACACATTCAAGACAGACATTTAATTTTTTATAACTTTCTATTGAAATAAATGGCAAATTTAGCCGTCAAAACAGACTTGGTTTTAGGGTAGAACTGGAGCCTCAGAGCAATCCTGCTGTAATCATGGGGCTGGCTGAAGTCACCACCATGCCATGAAACTTTTGCCTTGGAGCCTGTTTCGATATTGGAGTCCATCGCTCCAGCGGTGTTTAATCGCATTAGAGACAAGCCAGTGCTGTAATCACTGTGACTCACTGAAGGCAGCTCCACCAACACATATTTAGGGAGAACTGAGACACCATTTAGCAATGACACTATGTGTGCCTTGGGATGATACTGCTCGTTACATTAAATATTTCACTTTTTTCTTTACTACATGCAGACACTACAAATTATTTCTGCCCCTTTCTTAGGTCACAGAGGAGCTCATTTGAATAAATTAATGGAGGTTAAAATCGCTTGTGTTTATCAATTCTGCATGCCATTTTTCCATGGATAAATTGTTAAGGAAAATCTCCATTATCATGGAAGGATATTCTAGTAATTGCCTGTTAATTATAAGGACATCTCACTACAAATACATTTAAGTACATCATTAGAAACTGACACTTCCATACTTCGGGACAAGAATGTATTTTAAAAAGAAAGACTGAATAAAATACATGCTCTCCTTAGGCTGACTACCCCAGGAGCTGTTGGATTCATGCCCAGCACTGACACTATAAAAGCCTTTCAGTTTATTTATGATATTTAGGGTGTTCGGATCACAACTGCAGGTTATTCAGATAATCAGGATAGAATAAATTAAGCTATATTTGTGTTATATCCTAATGAGCCATTTTGCTGGTATTTTGTAGTAGAAATAATTGATTCTCTTATTCTCTTACCTTATCACTGTAGGAGCAGAAAGAATTTGGCATATATATGAAGATAGTCTAAGGCACCTTCAAATATATTTGTCTTAATATACATTACTGCTGGAGGAACTTGTAATAAACCATGCCCTGGGGAACATGTTGCCTGAGAGGTGGGGGGTTTATCCTATTTGCAGGCAGAACATACTATCAAAATCAGTAGTTATCCTTTTTTATCTTGTGTTTGCACCTGGAAGAAATGGCTGGGAAAAGGAACCCTAAGACAAGGAGATCACATCTAAGATTTGTATCTTAATGGACTCCAGGTCAAATTCATCCATGGCATATCTAATCTCAATGGATACAAACCACAATGGATTTTAGCTGCTGTACTCTGGGAATAAGGTTTTATGTTTTAGCACACTAAAAGCAAGGGCATTTTTTTAACACAGGGAAAAATGCATTGTTGGCCTGACTCAGGCATTCTCTGTATTTTAATGCATTCTGACAGACTTCAGCTACCGTGTAATGACATGAGATTAGGAGAACTGGAAGTTAATGGAACTGGGTGACCAGGGGGGGATACATGACAGACCCTCAAGTCTCGTTTCCCTGGACTGCTTGTTTGCATGCAATCACACTTCACCTGTTATGTGGAAGGATGCTTTGGGGATTTTGGAACCCCCTGGTAATTTACTTGGACCTAACACACAACCACAAGCCCTCCCTCATCATGAAGTGTCTGCCTGTTGGAAGAGAAATCATGCTTTAGCAGTTAAGACAAGCAAACACAATGTCTATTCTAATTCACCAAATTAATTGAAAAGTTGTGTTTTCAAGTGGATTAGCCCCTTCTGAATTTGATTCAACCTCTCTTTTTTCTTTTGAGTTCCCTTTTCCATTCAGGGAATAAATGTGCATGGACTAGTCTAGGGATGAAACACATTAATACAACTGCTTCCACATTGCCAAATGCTTGGAAAGAAGCAGGGAGGGCACTGATCCCATAGATAATTCACTGCCTGGGACAAAAAGGGATTGCATAAATGTTGAGCCAAATTGTGTCCATCACAGTGCAGAGCTGTGGTCTGTGCATCCTTATTTTCTCTCTGTAATGCTAGTGTCATTGCATTTTCAAGAACACATTGGAGTGGCTTTTCTTAGCTACTGGTTGCAGCTTCTAAAATGTACCTGTGGGGGGTGGTTATGAGGATCCATTGTGCAACCTCTGCTGATAATCTCAGCAAGGACTTGCAGGATCCTGGTTTTAGGATTCAAAGCACACACTGGAGGGACTAGAAGGGTTAATTTGAGGGACTTACTGTGGATAAGAGCACATTCATGCTATTATTGTTTCAGTGCTCAAAGAAACTGAATGGGGTGAGTAAGTCAGCAGGCAGAATTAGCACCTCCTCTCCCTGCTGAGATGCATGGTGCAGTCACACAGGTGTGCTTTGCCTGATGCAAAGATCTTCAATAGGAGTCTCTCACTGATAACCATTATCTTATAAAATCATTTCCTTGCACCTCAGAAGTGAGAACTGCAAAGGCTAATGAGTTAATTCTCTGGGCCCACCACCTCAATCTCACAGGAAGCTGAGTGTCCTTCATTATGTTCTTCACGGGGTGAAGTGGTGGGAAGTCCCCAACATACATCTGCCACATAAGGAATTCTGTTCCCTTGGCTGTGTTTGCAGCAGGCATCAAAGCAAAAACACTTTCCTGCTATTTCCAGCTGTTGCACTTCCAGTTTAAGGGAATTTCCCACAAGTAGCTTTTTGGCTCAAAGAGCTGTTTTACTGAAGCTGTGCTAGCCCTCAGCTAGGAATTTTGTTTGGGTTCTCTGAATATCCATCTCTCCTTCTTAGAAGAAAGATTTTAAATAAGTGTTTTCCCTGCACCAGCAGGAGGGTAGGGCTGTAATAAGACCATGTGGGAGAGATGCAAAGGTGTCATTTAATATTTAGACACCTTGAAGAACTGTACTGGTGGATTCTCCTTTGACTTATCACAGTCATTCCTGAAGTACCCAGGGTTGTAAGAAATCTTTGGAGCAGAGCTGTAAATAGCAGCTCCAAGTCACAGACACACAAACCATGTCTGAAGAGTTGAAAGTACTCCCTGTTTTAGTATGGAAGTGTGTCCCCCACTATAAATCCTTGTGGCTAAAGCTAAACAGACACCCAATGAGTAAAATTAAATCAAAAGTTTTAATTTGTGAGTTATGAAGTAAAAATAAAGAGCCCAGGCCCCAGAGACATATGACAATTCTGGATAGGCATTGTTGAACAAGGGGTAGAACTTCAACCCATTTCAGACACACTTTAAAGCGGATCTTCAGAAACAAGGAATTCTAATCAATTATCAGCATATAATGACTGTGTCCATCCCACAGCACTGATTTTAACACAAAGTAAAACAGAAGCATGAGAGCAACACTCCTGTAAAGCCACATACATCTTTATTCTCCACCCAGGCCAGCAAGGATGGGAAAAGGGAATGCAATTGAAAACAACAATCAGCAAACAGTATCTTTAATTAAAAAACATCCAGACTAGAGCAGCCAGAAACACACTCAACAATCAGAAAAAACGAATTCCCTGCAGTCTGAGAGTGGCACATAAGCAGAAATTACTTGTTTCTGAAAGCAGGGTAGAACAAGACAAAAACTTGTGCTTTTTGCTATTACAACAATTTATTATTATATATTTTGCAACAGGCAAACTACTACAGAGGATAGTGGGCAAGAGAGAAAGCTATCCAGTTTTTTAGAGAAAAGTCTGAATTAAACTTTTACAAATAGCACCAAAACTAACCCCAAGCACCAGAACTAACCCCAAGCTTAAAATAGCCCCCACCAAAATCAATGACGGAATGCCTTGAATTTAGCAGGAGCCAATGAAAGCTTAGGTAAGTGTAAAGAAGTAGAAAACACATGATGGATTGTCCCAGCAAATCCCCCAAAATGTGACCTCCAAACCCAGAAGCACAGCTGCCACTGCAGAGGGAGGATACTATGATTTCTCTGATGCTCCTTTGTGTCTATGTAGCAGTAAGAGGCACAGATTTGGTTTTGTCTCCACTCCAGAGGACTGTTAGCAATCCTGAAAGCAAATCCTGCAGCTCAGCAGACATTTCACATGGATGTATTCTGTAATGAGCTGGTATTTATCATTCAAGCCCTCTGTAAGCTGAAGGCTCTTTGTGCTCCTGACCCCAGCCTTTCGTCTAGCCTTGAACAGCTGCTGTTTGGCAGTGACAGCTGAATTGGGTTTCTCCTCTGCAGCAATGCACACTTGCCAGCCATCCTTTCCCCAAACCTGTCTGCTGCATGTTGAGGCCAAGATACACAATCCACCCCTTTCATGCCAGCAGTGTCCCTTTAGGCAAAGCGTGAGAACACTTGCCACTGGACCTTCTTTTTCCTTAATGCTTGTTAAGCATCACTTATTCCCATCCTCCAGCCATGTGGGAGCCTGCAGTTTCCATGTGGAGCAGTATTAAGCAGAGTGGCTGCACTGGGTTACTACAGATTGCCAGCACTGGCATGGCTTATCCTCAGCATCTCCATTAATTCAGAGGCATATCAGCTTGCCTGATTGGAACAGGCCTGTGAAAGGCATTCCACTGCTTGACCTCTTTGAATCTCACTAAACCACCTGACGTCTCACAGATTGGGGTCTACTTTTTTTTTTTTTTTGGAAGTTGGTAATTGCTTTGAAAGTCTTCACCAGTAAAAAATGACAGTAGGAAGCAACAAACACAGCCTGGCTCTACCTGTGCCCAGGGAGCACCACTGCTTTCCCAGTTAAGTTTGGGGCCAAGATGCTGCTGATATTTGGCTTGTGCATTATTTACTGTTGAGCCTTCACCAAATGCTAAGAGGCTCCTTTGATCTCCTAGGGTCAAGGATGCAGCAGGAACTGCTTATTTCTCAGTGTCAGGACTAGAGGATCAGATGGACTTGTTTATACATCACCAGTTCCCAGATGCTCTAACCAGGACAGTCAATGTAGTCTTGAGCTCAACCTTAAAATGCAACACAAAGCATTAGTTTCTGTGAAATCCAGCTTCTGAATGCTTCTTTTTACCATCCTAAAACTAGAGCAGTTCCCCCTGACAGGGAGACTGGGGAAGTGAGACACTACAGAGACAGGAGTGACTGTGCAGCTGACAGACTGCACGCCACACTTACCTACCTACACACAAGGAAATGGTGGGCTCCTCTGGCTTGGGCCTCACAGACTTTCCAGCAGCACCAGCTGAACTGGAGCACTGAGAAGATTAACTATGTTTCAGATGTGTTACTCAGTCCCCATTAGAATCTGCTATACCTCTCTTTTATTTTGTTCATCTCCTTCTTAGGCCAAAACCCCAACAGATGATCAAGAATAAAGAAATTTTCTGCTAGTCATTTTTTAGAGACAATTAAAATTTCTCCAGCCTATGGTGGCCACCTCAGCCTGGTCAGGGAGCCCACTGTGATGCCATGAAAAATCCAAAAAGGAGGGAAACCCATTACGAAAATGAGACATGAGGGGAGAAGAATGTATGATCCATTGCTCTTCCATAGAAATAAATAGGAAGAGGGATAAGGTGGGCAAGGTGAAACAGATTTCTAGAGCTCAGGCACAGATATGAACTTCTGGACTCCCCATTCTGAAACGGGAGGTCCAACAGCTCTTCCATAAGAGCAACTTGAAAACCAGAATAACTTGTTTCAGAGCCCTTTGCATCCCAAGTGCCTTCCACTCCACCTCCCTAAATCCAGGTGCTGCAAGTCTACACCTGCATTGCAGTGAGATGTAAATGGATTGCCCCTCCTTAGGGGCAGGCACCTTCTTAGAGCAGGTGTTTCCTCCCTATAATACAGCTGTTTGCACTGCACACTGTGTATGACTCCTGTAGATCATTCCTCCCTATCGGTGCACATATCAAGAGATCCACTGCAGATGTGTTCCAAGCAGCTATCTGAGCACCTGCAGCCACTTGAGGGTTCTTGGTGACAGCCCCATCAGGTTACACACGTTACAAAGCAAGCCCTGCTCTTCCATTGTGCAATGGGGCTGTTTCAGGTCAGTGCAGAACTCACTCACCTTTGTTGGCAGCTATGGTGTCCTCTCCCACTATTCCAGTGGTCTGTGACAGTGGACTCTGACACTGTCTAAGCAGTCAGCCTGCCTAAGTTAGCTGCTCTTGTTGGAAGGACTGGGAAAGGATCCTTTCTAAGAAAATTGCAGGAACATCATACATTTTTCAATTTAGTCTTCACCTCTGAATGGGTTCCTATCTCTTCAAGTTCATCCCCTGAGCAGAGACTTCTTTTCACTGTGTCATAGGTCACTACTATGTCCTATTGCTGAAAAGTAAAGTCTACCTTGACAGAAGTGGACTTTTCATAATATGTCTCTGCTACTCCACAAACAGCCAGAGCCCTGCAGACCTGGATTTCCTTATGATTCCCAGAACCTGTAATTAGCTACAACACATGACAAATCCTTGGAAAGCCATGCACCTCCCCACCCAGAGCATGTGAAGCTAGCATTCTTGCATTCTGTGACATTTAAAGAGGACTCTCAGCCCAACATTTTATTCATTAAGTTTGTGTTTAAATATATATGTATATTTTTAAAAAGAATCAGCGTGTTATTTTCTAGGTGAGAACACTGGTGTATGACCAAAATAGTCATCCAGGACAAAGGCTCAGACTGCTGAGGTCTCAACCCCCTGCGCAGAGCTCTTGCCAGAGAGACTACCTGAGATATTGTCAGAATCAAGCAGCTCGACAATGCTGTATGGAGAACAATCTTCCAAACCCAGCTTGCTGCAGAGCCAGCCACAGAATCCTTTCTCCATATCCCTGACAGCGTGCCACCAGTACCCAAAAGACCATGCTACCTGGGCTACAGCTGAATACAGGCCTAGGGAGAAAGAAACAACCATAATTATAATTGGGTAGGAGATAATCAAAAAGGGACAAAAGGTGATTTTGTGCCAGAAGGTCCTCTCTTCATTGTACACCAAGAAGATGTTGTACCATGTAATGGTTCCATAGTAGAATGAAACCACGAAGGACACTACAAAAATGATGGGGAGGCAGATGATGGTCCAGAGGACGATGTGAGGTCCTCTGTCTAACCCAACATCACATTTCTTCTTTTTGTCAGCTACATCTTCTTTAGGAGGTTCCTTTGACTTAGCCAGTTCCTGCAGTTCTTTATCCGTTAGGGTGACGTGGATGTCCACCATCTGACCCTTCTTCTTTCCCCTGGTGATTGTTCCAGTCAAGGTGACATAGCGGCTGTCTAAAGGCATGTTCCAGACACCTACAACACAGATAAGCTCATCTATATCAGATTTATTTTCTGTACAAAGTATTTTGTGTAAATCTTCAAAGACCCCAAAGACAATTAGGTAGTCCATAAGGAGTTACATGTAAAATCAAATTTAAAAAGATGGAAAACAAGAAGCAATGCAGTACGAAGAAAATTACCACAGAAGAAAATGGAAGAAGAGCTAAAGAGGAAAAAGACAGGAATTCCAGATGATAGAAATCACAAGGAAGTAAACTCCAGTATCTCCACTAGGGACAATAGGTGAAGGGAAAGTGCTGCAAGAGTATAGAAGAGTGAGAGAGAATGAGACAGAGTAACTCAGTTGAAAATGGTATGCCTATTTTCTGTTTACTTCATGGATTTATTGCTGAGCAGCATGGACGCTTGGGATTGATTAGCTAAGTATCACTGAGACTTTTGTTTTGGAATGAGCACATCCACACATGGAATTATACGTGAATAGCTAATATTTCACTTTACATTTGCATTGTATCTCAATCCAAATTAATTTCTGAAGTTTAGAAAAACTTAACAAACTGTCATAAAATTATATTGGCGTTTTAAGAGATCAGTAGAGGCACCAAACGGGACAGCGCTGGTATATGTGTTAAAGTTACAAAGGGACTGTTTTAGCTTTCAAGTGACATTGGCATAGGATGGGCCATGCAGTGGCACTGGCCATAAACTCCTCTTTGGGGCTACAGTATATTTCCTCCTGGTCTTAATTCTGACTAGCTTGGAAGAAGGTCTTCAGAAACTCTTAAAAAGTGGCTGAGCAGCTTGAAGTGCTCCACAAAAGTAGGAAGGCAGCAGGCAAGTAATGATAGGGTCTGGGATCATGGGGGCACATGGTGGACCAGGAACATTTAAGCCCCTCTCAGCCTGCACTGCTGACTCACAAGAGTATTTAGCCACAGGATCTCCCTTCCACACTTCTTCCCTGCAAGGGTACCCAGGACAGATAGCAGTGACTTGAAGATGCCCCATGATGACCTTGCCAAATAATCACCCTTCAAGAGGAAGCCGTGCTAAGTGCATGCAAACAGAAGGCAACAGCAAATCCTAGATAATGAGTTAAATTCCCTACCAAAGGTGGAGCCACTAACTCCATCTGCTTCCATCCTTTCACTTAACAGGCAGTTGTTCAGGCATGGACAGTGGCTTCATCATGGCTTAGAATGACATCATTGGCTTAATGCATGCATAGCACTGCAAGCAGCACATCAACCCCAACCAGCACATACACTTAAAACTGAAACTGTAGCAAAACCCAAACTTTGCAAAGAACTGCAGGTGACATTCCAAATCAGCCTGAAATGCTTTCTGTTTCAGAGCATTTTCATGTATGAACTCAAGCTCTCCTTGCCTGCAGTCTTGGAGAGGGTTGCTCCCACAGTCACTTCCATTTGACCTTAGAGAATTATGGCATCAAAAAAGCTTATGTGAAGTGAGTATTCTCAGGACTACATACCATCTGTCACAGACTGACCCAGGAACTTGGAGCCTTCCTCAGAGCTCTTCTCCCCTCCTTCTTCATCCGCCTGTTCTTCTTCCACCTTATTGTCATTCTCAGACCGATACACTATTATTGACTCAGGCCTGGACTCTTTCTTCTTCTTTTTCCTGCGGTCCATAGTGGCTTCCCCATCAAAGGTGACAGTGGTTGCCACAGCCCTTCTCATTGTGCCACAGCGAGGGCTCTGGCCTCCAGACTTGCTGTCTTTTTGCACAGTCTCCTCCATCCCGCTGCTGCTCTCAGTCACCTCACCTGGCATCTTGTAGCACCTGTTTCCAATCCAACTGCACCGATCCTGCACTTAGAAGTCATTGATTAACAATGGTCCCATGGATGCTTTGTTCTGGTAAGACGTCCCACTGCTGGTATCCAAACTATGCACTCCATTCTCAGCCTAAAACGAGAGAGAAAGCTGAAAATGTGTCTTTGTCTTACCAAGCAGAAAAAATTGGCAGAATTTTCCTCAAAACATTTACTTCCAACTGGTTTAAATGTCATCTGAAGATCTCTATTACTGTCCTGAAGATCAGTTCTCTTACATGGCTACATATTTTGTGGTATCTAATCTATCTTGATTCTTAGGGTCCAGTTTTCACTATAACAAACCAAAACTACTGGAAAGAGTATTAAAATTTATAAGAAGGGGTTAAACAGCCAGCTAACTGGATGAATTTAACATTCCTCTGTAATGCTGGAAACAAACAGAAAACAATAGTTTTGGCCCAATGCATCAGAATAAAGAATTGAAACCATAGATGAAAAAGAAGTTGACCAATTTAAGGGACTGGCCTAGAAGCAACTGCAACAGGAACACTGTGCTTGTCCAGCATTACAACAGCTATATTGGTGCCAGCCTTTCTCATTTTGAGCTTCTAATGATTTACTCCCCTCTGCAAGGATATTACAAAAATTAATCAAATTATGTCAAAATGAGTGCTGTTTCAAACTTTAACAATTTAGCAATATGTAGTGTTGCCATACTTTGAAAACACAGAATATACAGTGGATTTAAAGCAAAATTATTTTTAAGAAGACTCTGCTGGAGAGGGAATTGGGAACCACAGCAAGTTCTTCTGATTGCACAGAGAACACAACACAAGTGTTCACAAATCTTTTTAGCAAAAATAAATTTTTGCTCCTCATTCAAGCAAAGTTAACAGCGATATCAAGTGAAACTGTCATCTATGAGAAGGCTGCCTAAGTAAAAACCACATAATTAAACATGCATCGAGGCAGAAAAATCCTGCTCCATGAATATGGAAAAAGGATTAATGGTTCTCAGATTTCATAACATTTAAGGAAACTGACTGTGCCAAGTATTCATGAAGCATTTAGGTACAAATCTGAATACAATGAATAGCATTTTAACAACCCTGAAGAGCTCTGTTGAACATTTACATGAACATTATATTTAAAAGAATGCAACTGACCAATAATTAAGCTTCTACCTAGTAACTGAGTCTTTCCTTTAACAGGAAACTAAGAAACACAAGTATCATAGTTTATAGCCTACATAATGCTGGGGAAATTGTTTAACTTGAATGGATGACAGAAAAAAGTTAAACATTTTTAAATTTGGCAGTATGGTCCTGGTCTTCCCACAGATCTAAGATTTTGCTGGTCTGTTTTGAAATTTTGTGCAGAACTTTAGATCAACTATTTATGTCTGGTACACTCACACTTAAACACACCACACCCACACAAAACTTCTAATTGCAGCACTTTAACACCTAAGATTCTGCCCATTTGGCTCTATGGAGATTAAAAGAATTCAACAATTCAGATTTTTTTATGCATTAGAGAAAATAAATCTTCCCTGGTGATCAGAAGACACATAAAATGGACTTAAAAACCCCTCAAGATTCAGTATACTGCAGAAGCCAGGCTACTTCTAAATTACTGGGCAGACAATATTTTTAGTTCTGAAGCATGGCTGGAAAGAATCTGTTTAGATTGCCATCACACCTGCCATAATATATATATGTCTAAATTAACAGATACGCTGGAAGACAGAAATTCGTGTAAGCTTTCGTTTGTTGGGGTTTTTTTTTTCTTTTTGTTTTAATGCCTTTAGGGGTAAATGGTATTAATTTATGCAATGGAATAAACTCACCCTTTGTAGTAAATTAATTCAGGAAGTACAATAGACTCTAACAGTTTTCTCTGAAAATCAGCTGTAAAACTTCATGTTTTGCATTTATAAGACTTTGAAATTACCTGATTGAGCCTAATGAGACAACAGTGAGATTCTGCTTCCAAAAGTGAGGAAAACAGGCCTGGAAACAGAAACCAAAAACATCACTTTTGGAATAATCTACTAAAAGTCTGCAGACACAGAAGTTGATTAGATTCCCAAAGTTCCTGGCTGTAGTTCCATGTTCAGTCCCTACTGACTTGAGAAGGGGATGACTTACAAGTAACATTTAAAAGTAACACAAATCTACAGGCAAATATTTGTAGTTGGGCACTTTTTTTTCTTAAAGTTGATCCAGCTGTGGCCTTGCTTAAACTCACAGTGGATGATAAGCTAATGTCAGCTCTCAGTGTGATGCCAAAGCCCAAAGGACTATGTCTGCCTTGTCTGTGAAGGGAGCAAGGTGACATCCTTTCTGAATCTCTCATAGACAGGCACTGGCAATCTGTGCTCTGTTCTTGTGCTCATCACGCAGGCAGAGCACTGATTAATGACCAGAAGATGCCCATGATCCCCCAGTTATTTTGCTATGTCTGACGTTCCCAGCCCACTACAGCAGCCACCGCCTCTGTGAGTTACCAGCAGGACTAGAAACACCTCCACAGCAGGGAATCTGAGAGTGGCAGCTCAATTTCTCCTCCTGCTGATAAAAGGAGAGGGAATGGGCAATGGGGGACAAGCCCCTAAGAAGCAGCGTTGCTGTGGCTGAGGCAAAGCCCTTGGGAAAAGGAAGTGAAGGAGCCCAGATTATTCTGTTTAAGGCACAAGAAGGTAAAATCTGATGTCAGTCTGTCTACCTCAAAACCAAAAGCATGTAGGAGATCCTTATGACCCAGCAGAGGAGGATGCAGCAAGATAAAAAGCTGAAAGATGATAAAAAGCTGAAAGATGTAAATACAGGGCAGATGTTAGGTAGGTGTTTTAACAAAGTGGGTAGGTGTCCCTTGGTATATCACTGGGTGATAAACTGTCATGGGAAACTTCCAAATCTGGACTGGCTGTCTTGGCAGAATTTTTGGTCACCTTGAAGACAGAAAGAAGACAGAAAGTCCTCTGGTTTGCATTAAGGAGCAGTCAGATTGAAGATCACAAAGAACCCTCCTGATCTTATGCCTGTTCTCACAGTACATGTTTCTTTTTCTCTCATTGGTTTTCCACTGAAGCAGCTAGAATATCCCCTGCCAGCTGGTCCAGAACTTCTGAACAGCACTTCAAAATACCACCATCAGCCCTACATCCCACAGGAGTGCTGCTGAGTTAAGCAGGTTCAAACCTCAGTCCCATTTTTCCTGGAAATATTTTCTCTGTAGCTGCAAACAAGAAATGGGCTCTTGCAGAATCACAGTAGTGTACAAAGAGCTTCATTTTCCTCTCTTCCTTTTCTTTACCACTTCTAAGAATAAGGCTGGCCCTCAGCACTACACAGCTGTCCACAGCACCAGTTTCTTCAGCCACACACCAAAACCTTCACCCTTTAAAAGCCTTGCTATGGAGCTGAAACATTAACAGTTGCTGTGTATCCCATACTAGTGATGGCCCAGCGTGGGTGCACAGGGGCAGACAGGAATCTAATAACTGTCCATGGGAAGGAAGGAAAAGAAATGGTCATATTTCAGAGATAGCAAGGAGCCGTTTATTAGCCAAACAATTTGTTATTAATCTCCATATGAAAACAGATGGAGAACCCTGGGGAGGCTGCTCTCTAAAAACACTTTGTAGAGTAATTTTTAGAAGCACAGTCTTCTGTTACTATGCAGGAAAGCTACGGCTGCTTATGTTTCCTGTGACAGTAATAGTCTTTGACACACAAAACAGGAGCCTAAAAGCTTGGCCTTGCACCATTTAGGTCAAAGGAAGCTTCTTCCATTGGTTTTCAGGGTTTGATCCTGCTGCTAACAGAAGAGAAATTATCTGGTTTGAATGCAGATGGGGAGGAAGAGCCTTCCTGCAAGCTAATAAAATCCTTGATCTTAAATCCCAGCTACAGCACAAGTAACCTTTTTATGACTGCTCAGAGTAGACATGAGAGGAAAAAATGTAGACGGTAAGCAGCAAGGAGCATAAATTTTTATTTTTATAGTCACATAAAATGTACAACACATAAGAAGAACTGGCACGGCGTCTTCACTCACATCATGCAGGAGTTGTCTGCAGAAACAAAAAAACAACCTGTGCTTTAGAAGCACTGTGATTTATGCAGGATGGGGAAGAGATGAAGGGAAATGTACTCCAGAGACACACCTTGAGAAAGCTTCCCAGCCACAGATCTTCCTTTGCTTGCTGCTTTTATTCCATAACCTCTGCATCCCCCATCCCATCTCCACTCAACCCCTGCCTCTGATTTTGTGCACGTGCATGTGTGTGGTTTTGAGCATGCATGTTACCCAAAGGATCTTTTCCAATCCCTAGTATTTTTAAAGGTGTTATCTGCTATAATTGCAGGGGCAAACTGTACACATGAAAAATAGGTGGTATTAGATGCATCCAGCTGCTCAGGACAGATCTGTCTGCCATCAACCAATTGTGTTACGATGAAATGCATTTGTCTAATGCAGAACGTGCAGCCCCCAGGACCTAGAAAAACATGTGACAAGACATATATAAGAAAGCAAATCTAATTCACTCATGATGTAGGAAAAGGGCCAAATGGTAGGGCTCTCTCCACAGCTTTGGATCTGTTTTAAATACCTAAATGACTCCACATTATCTTTCACATATGCATCCTCACCTGCTAAAACAGAGAATGTCTGTTTCCTCTTTATTTCATGGTGAAATAGATCAAACTACATTGCACAACTGAAACTAGCAAATACTCAAGGCTGTGATGAATGACATATCAGACACTGAGGCAAGAACAGCTCCTCCCTATCAGTACCAGGTCTGTGCAGCTTGTGGTGAGCTTGACAGGGGGATTTATCTCACTGAAAAGAATAAAATGTTATTTTTAGCCATACAGATTCTTCACCAAGCAGCTTCTTCTACAGGAAGGAATGTCTAAGGAAGGAGGGAAAAACTTCCCCTCCTGGCAGTGGCTGATTTCAGACTGCATTAAGTGTCTGTATAACAACAGCAAGAAACACAAAGGAAAACATCTACCTCTGCCACCCCAGCATGATAAAAGAAAGCAAACACCAAATTTCAATGTTCACACCCTCTTTCCCTCCCTGCTTAATCCACAGGCTTCCAAGAGAAACAAGTAAAATGACCATGCTCTGGGATGCTTCCAAGCAGGAGCAGACTTTAAGCTGGACTGCCACAAGCAGAGGACAGCACTGAGAACCTGAGCAGAAGGGATAACACAGTAAGATGACCCAAGTCACCAAAAATTTACAGGTGTTTGCTAGTGGACCCCCGTGCTCCATGCTTTCCCCTCAGGAGCAGAGCGTGCTGAAAACTGAAGCTAAAAGCAAAGGGAGGTGTGGGCAAGCAACATGATTTCTGTGGGCAAGCACTGAGAGACCCAAGTTTGCCCAGTCCCTCCAGTTTATCACAGGCACACAGCTCTTGCCTGTTGGCAGGTGCCATTAGGGCCAGCCCTGCACCACACCGCGAGCCAAACCTGCTGTGGCCAGCTCAGCTGCTGACTATCACTGGAGCTGCAGCAAGACTGGACTTGCTTGGGTGGGGATTAAGGGCTTCCTGGCTCCCAGGGCCATGCTGGGTCCCTCAGGACTTTTGCTCTCCCTTCCATTCTTCCACAATACACCAAACACTCAGTGACAGCATTCTACAGATACAGACAAAACACCCCAAAAAAAGTAGTGGAAAAATACATTCCATAGTATCACTATTGTTTCTGAATGACATTTTCCAAGGATTTTTTTAAAAGTCAAGGACATTTTGCAGAGTATCTGTTTTATGAATCAGTTCTTTTTATTTTCCTTTGCTGTTCCATAACTTTTCCAAATGTCACAGAACAGTAACTGCTGTGCAGATCACTTATTACTGAAGGCTGGAAGACAGCATACAAAATAGCTAAGCAGTTTTATTTTATATTAAATAAAATGCCTAATCAATTTTCTTGCATACCAACTTTTAAAAAATCCCCCAACTATACTAGTTTACCTTTTTTGGAGCAAAAACCTGAAATGCTGTCTTGCCCTCGTCTTCCCACTTATTTGAACAGACTGCTAGAAGAAAGAAAAATTTAGATAAAAGACACAAAGCTGCCCACTGCCTCCACATGGATGATAACTGTTTCTTTATGTTTATTATACTATGTTAAAAATGTCAAGGAATGGCATGAGCACATTAGACTTTAAAGAGAACCAAGGTTTTAAAAGGAGCCTGATTTGGAAATAGAAGGTTTGAAATCTTCAAAGCAAACCAAGCATTTAGATATGAGTCTTGAATAAAGTCAACCCAAGTCTCTAAATTTTGTAAGAAATTTCAACTGTAGAGGCATGCTTTCTGTTGTTCTGCTCTACCCCTCACTTCTGGATTTGCCAAAACAAGCCATCCTGCATCTTGAAGGAGAAGGTGCTCATTGCAATCCCTACCCCATGTGCCAAGGTCACTGCTGGATTACACTGTACCACAGGAATATCTGAACAAAGTCAATCCCACCAACTTTAGTCAAACACCCTGCCTCCACAGCAGTGCCTTTAGGCTGGGATCAAGTGTAGCATCTATTTTTATTGGTATAAGACCCAACTTGTCCTTCAGTGGGTTTGGAAGATGCTCTAGGAACTGTTGCTGCATACACAAACCAGAGTGCAGAGAAAACACCTACACAGCACATACACACACACACGGAAGTAAGAATCACTGGGAGTGGCTCCAAAGCCATGAAACACCAGTGGTGAAGCACCTGTGCTAACACAGGACTTCTGCTACAGACCTGACTGCAGGGGATGCCAGTGAAGGGCTCCAAGTCCTCCATCACACAGTGCTCTCAAGAGAAGGTTTCAATGCATGCTGGACTCTTCTGACCTTTACAATAACTAGAAGCAGGGACCCTGGTTAACACCTCAGGCTTTTTTTCCTTCCTTCCTACTCAGAAGATCCCTGATCATCTCAGTCTCAGTCCCCTTTCCTGCCCTGCTCTGTGCTGGCAAGATCAAGCACCCCAGTCAGCGCTTTTCTCTGACAAAATGAGGAGAAACCACACATTGAAATACCTGCAATTAGAGAGGAAGCAGTTGCAACCATACAGCCTAATGGAAAATACAGTCAATTCTAAATCCAGTCTGGAAAGCATTATCTGAAAATACCAACGACAAGCTACACACATCCTGTGGTTCTTCTTTAGGTAAGATATTTGGGGGCTTCAAATCAGAGCTTTCTCTGAGTAACACCTGGCTGCAGCCCAGGAGTTGCTGGAAAGCACAACTACACAGAGTGAACTAGAATATTCCCTTGGGAGTGATTCAGGACTGTTTAATGCATTGCACAATAAACACAATCTAGGATATTTAGACAGTATCTCCAGCAGCAGGAATTACTTGGCTCAGGGGAGTTGTGATTGGATACAAGTGCAGATAGAGACCTGTGATGCCAGGATATTAAAAATGTAGCACTTTGAATTGCAAACAAGTGAATGCTTCAGTATCATTAGTATGGTATTAGCAGGGTATGTAATTGTTTAGAAAATCTTCCTATGAACCTGTTTCAACTGTTTGATGCTGATATTCTATATCTTGCACCACTGCAAACTCTGCTTTGAGTGGGATGTCTGTCTTGGTATCTCCTTTTTTTTCTTTTCCTTTTTTTTTTTTTTAATCACTGGAGTGAAATTGCTAGGGATAATGATAAAAGATTGTAAAATCCTGATTATCTTCTAATTAGACTGAAATCCCCCAAGACATAGCTGAGAGTAAAGTGCCTTTCCAGAGAGGAAGTCCCTAAAAAGATGAATTGACCAGAGAGCCTGAACATCAGCTGGGCCTGACCAGGAGGCTGTTCTGATATGGAAACCAGAAGCCACAAAACAGAAAGGCTCTCACTTGCTGTTGAGAGATGATGAAAGGAAAAGCAGCCTCAGGAGAGAATGTACAGACAGGAGGAGAAAGTAGCAGGGATTTCCAAAGAGGCCTATTGCACAATCCCCTGGAAAGGTCTAGAGAGAGGTAAGGACACAACTCATGCCAGCTTTCATTTGCTTGTGGCTCAATCCAGGCATTTCTTGTAATGGAAGAGAAGAAATTATTGTTGTTACACTTTGCGTGGTTTTTGCTGTCCCAGGAGAAGAAAAATATGAGCCTGGAACAATAAGAGTGGGGTCTGGGAAAGCAGAGGCTACTGGAGTGCAACCCTGCATTTTTCTGAAGGCTAACTAGCAGAAATCCTCTATGAAAAGCTGTCTCTAACCCTAAAATTTTATTTCTTGCACTAAGGTGCTTTTCATTAAATCTCCTCTGCCCTCACCTCCTTGTGAGACTGCTGACCCCAAGCATACCTCTCACAGGGTTTGAATCCTACAGAGGTTTCCCTCCCGTTTGGAGCCACCTCTTCTCTCTCATCAGGTTGGTACTTAACTACTCTTGAGACCTTTCCTCATGCCAACACGGATTTTGAGCTATAGGAGGGCACAGACACCCTGAAGGACAGCATGCCAGAACGAATTCTCAAGGCAGTACATATCAGTGCCAGGATTTTTAAAGCATGGCAGCATACTGGACTGGCAGGTGCAATCTGAGCCATAGGCTGGCAAAGCACAGCTTTGGACAAAAGCAGCCTTTTCTGAAAATGCAGAGTTTCCTATTCATCTCAATAAATTGAACTACTTCATTCAAAGCCAAGACACAATCTGGGAGCTAGGAAATCTAAAAAAACAGGAAATCTAGTTTTTTCTCTTCAATATGTAAATAAAAAAGAGGATGTTCAAGAATGACATATGCTAATCCTACAACTCCAAATGAGCTGACAACTGGAAAAAAATACTGAATTCTTTTTTTTGTCATTTTGACTTTTGAATGGTTGATGTTTTAAGTGATAGTTATACCAAGGCAAAAAAAAGTCAGATGGTTAACTTCAGAAAACAAAAATTAAGACTCAAAAGCTTTAAATGAAGATTTATTTTCTTCCAAATTCAAGCTGACATATACTGAAAAAAAAAAAGCTGTCTAATCAGACACTATTTTCTAACACATAAAAATTCAGAATCTTAACATTAAGTTTATAGAGTAACATCAATATGCAAAAGCCTTATGCTTACTGAATTTACCATTGTCTGTGTGGAGTGACAGACAGACATATTTTAATACTTTCAATAAAAGAAAAGTAACATTCCTTTGTGATTTAAAAAGTACAAGCATATGAGAAGATTAAAATTTATTTTAGTTAATAAGATTTTCTTCTTTTCAGATTAAATAATTTTGAATTTGAACTACTGGGGTCAAAGAAATTCATACAAAGGTACAGTTTGAGTCCTTGGCTCAAAAGGCAACACACACAACAGTGAACAGAAGCCACTGCTTTGCTGAAAATGTCTGTGAGCATTGGTTATCCCAGCTCTATTTTTTGTGAATACATTTTGTACCAGAAGGGGCTACCCTCCACTGAATGCCAAGGAATGGATGTCTCCTTTTCCCTCCTCCTTCCTCTCCAGTCTTGATGCCTTTTTCCTCCCACCCATCACTCACAGAACCCCAACTCATGTGTAATAAGCCCCATATTTATGGCATTTCCGTGGCTCCTGGGAAATTGCAGGAACCAAGCAATATATCCTGATAGGGAAGAAAAATTCTTTGATAGTGCTCTCTAGGAAGAACACTAAAGTCAGGGAGGTCACATGAGCAGAAAGGCCCACTGGATTTTCCTTGAAGCCATGCAGCTCAGTTGGGATGGCAGGCAGGCTGGAATATGAAGATCTAATTCACTAGCACAGATGAGTGCTTCTCCCTGGGATTAATTAATGATTGCTCTGATACGGCCTGCCTAAGATATGTAGGGCAGCCAGAGACAGTTAATGGGAATCTGTGAAGTCTCAGATTGTGAAAGATAATTAAAAGGAGGGGGAAAAAAATTTTGCAGTGTCACTCACAGTGCTTCACGTTTTGCTCCCATAAAGTGGAATGCTTTCAACACTGATGGGTTCTGCAAACACTGACCCACCTGAAAATGGCATTTTTGTCTAACAGTTCCTTATTGCCCTAAGCCACCATGCAGAAATGCACCCCTGTCTTGTCAACCTTTCATTTCAGGTGAATGAATCTGGATACCCAGTTAACTCCTCCATGCCCCCCCTCCCACACTCTTAAAAGGAGGGTATGCAGCTTCCGTCGAAACACACTGAACTACAGGATATACACATTATACTAAAATTGTCCCTGATTTAAAGTATTAAACCTTAAAATGTGCTTTTGGAAAAGTAAATAAATTTGTTTCACAAATGAGAATCCCAAAAGAGACTCAATGATTCTCCCACTTTACTTACGTGTCTTTAAAAAAACCCCCAAACTTCACTCTTTTCTCACATTAGCCAACTCTCCAAAGGCAAAAATAACACGACAAAATTGAGACATACTTTCAAACATCTCTTCTATTGCAGAGGACAGAGGAGATGCCTGGAAAGACACTGAACATGCACACACATGCTGCTGGGCACATCGGCGCCGGTTAAAATCACCTGCAACGGACAAGGATGCTCTGTCACTTCGCTGTGGGATAGAAAAGAAAATCATGCTGCCTGTCCTCTGAATCAGCAGAGCACTTAATACTCAGCTTAGTTAGGGCCATTTTAAGGGGGCCGGGAGAGGGGGGACGGACATCACGACCACAAAGGCATTTGAGCCCAAAACGACTCTACTGGGGATATGGTACACGCTGTCACCTGTCTTCACGGCCTCTTCCCTACAAAGTCCAAGCCCGGAGAGAGGACTGTCCGCGGCAGGAGCACGCCAGCACCTTCTTCTGTCCGCGGCAGCCGCCGGCTGCTCCCGGTGCGGCTCGGCTCCCGCTGCTCCTCGGGGCGCCTGCCCGCGTCCGCGGGGAAGGTGACCCGAAGCGGAACAGAAAACCAAGGCGACCCGTCCTGGCAAGCGGGCGAGCCCGCGGCTGCGGGCGGGTGGGCGCTCACCGCGGGGCTGCAGCGGCGACCCCGCGGCGCCACGCCAGGCTCCGACACCTCCCGGCGCTGAGCGGTGCCTGCCCCGCGGGGCGGGAACCGAGCCATACCGACAGCGGATAGCCGCCCCCCTGCCTTACCTACCGCCGCGGTGCCACGCCGTGCCGCGCCACAGGACCCGGGCGCCGGCGCCGAGCCCCGGGCGGGCGGGGCCGCGCGTCACACGGCGGGGGCGGGCGCGGGCGCGGCTGAGGCGGCAGCAGCGAGGGGAGCAGGGGGAAGATGGCGGCGGCGGGGCGCGGGCTGCTGGCGGCGGGGCTGCTCCGCGGGCGGGTCGCCATTGTCACCGGCGGCGGCACCGGCATCGGCAAGGCCATCGCCGCCGACCTGCTGGCGCTAGGTGGGCGGGGGCGGGCTCCGCAGGAAGCCCCGGTGGGGCAGCGGGGCCAGGCGGGTGTTGGGAGGGCGGAGGGAGCTCGAGGGGCTGTCGGGAAGCGCCCGCGGGCGGTGCTGCCTTTCGGGGGCTGACGGTGCTTTGAGACGGTGCGAGGAGCCCGTGGGTGGGACACTGTGACAAGATCAGCAAGGGGTACGAGGTGAGGTTCACGTGGGGCTGTGCCTTTTGGCCCGCAAAACACTCGCCAGTTTAAACACAGAGGTCAGTGAGGTTATGTTAAACCAGGACCCTTTCTCTCAGACTCTCTCTTCAGTGAGTTCTCGTCTTGCTTTAACTGGAGGATTTACGAGGTTGTTGAACCTTGATCCTTACAGAGCAGTGTCCTTAAACTGCTGCCCGCACAGTTACATCTTAGAGACGTGGTGCTTCTCCCAGTGTGTCCTGAAATTGAAGAACATCGTCATGATGCACGGCGTAGCTTTTCTTTCCATTCTGAATACAGAGAAGTGGTAAAACCTACAGTGAAAGGCAGTCCAAGACCAGGAGCGATAGGAATGACTCCTACACTCGCCTTGCAACACCTTTCCTGCAGATTTCAGCTCTGCTAGGGATCATCGGCACAGGCTGGGTTTGGATAGTTTATTGCCATGATTAGATTCAGCGCTTTCGGGATAGCAGCGCTGGCGTTACACCCCTCGGTGTCACACTCCCGTGGTTTGCATTGTTGGAATGCGCACCGCTGCACTGCATAGTAAAGAGCTTTCTTTGTTACGCTGTGCTGGGAGACAGCTCTGTCTTTCCTTGCCTTTGTACCGCAGCTTTCCACTAGAGCTGAATGGAGGATTAGTTCTGTTACCTTTGTATTATTGAGGAACTGAGTTGGGGTTTGTTTTTTGGTTTTTTTTTCAGATGTCCTTACATGCTGCTTTAAAGAGGTGCTTTTTAAGCGTCATCACACACTGTTGGTTGGTGATGTTACCCAGTTACCTTAAAATTTTGCTTAATTTGATCTTTGCTATTTTTCTCAAACAAAATACAATAGCAAAAGTGTGTCTGTAACAGCCTAAATAGAACACAATAGAAAACAAATCTATATAAAGCACTTGAGAAAAAATGAAGAAAGAGCTATACAGGGCTCAAGACTGACTGAGTAACCTTTCTTACCTGTAGACTTGCTGGTTACAAGATGATGATTAGGAACTATTTCCAGGTATACTCTGCACTTCAGGTAAGAGGGGCTGGTTCTTACAGGCATAGGAGCAGTGACCCATAATGCTGGTGATGATATACATTGTTTATATAACCAGTCTCCTTTGAGGCCTTCTGGGCAAATTTAAACCTTTTATCTGGAAACTTGTGCCATTTTCCCTGACCCTATCAGGAAATGGTGTGGTCATTCTTCGTGAAAAAAATTAAGTGATGTTGTCAGCTTGCACAGTGTGTACCAAATGCTCTTCTGTGATTAGAATCTCTCCCAGTCAGTACATTTAGCAAAAATATAGTCTCTTACTGGACCTTATTCTATATCAATGTGTGTATTAATAAGCACTTAAGTTGGTAAATACAGCTGGGCTACTGTGATTCAGTATTTTGTGTTAACTGGTAATTGTGTGTGGCATTTTATGAACTTTGCTTTAGTTAGGTTGTGCAAGTGAATGGAGTTCTTTAGAAAAAATCAGAGGCTACTGTCTTTATATGTGTTGTTTTAAGATGGCCAGTAATTAAGGGTGAAGCTCCTGTTCCTAAGGATATGTAGTTGTAAAGCTTCCCCTGGAAGAATGAAACTCCTCTATTTTTAATATTTTTTTAATATATAGTTTCACGAGACAGCCTGAGTCAAATGAACAGCTTGCTGCTCTTTCCTCCCTCTAGTTATTTTGAGTTGATTCTGGTGTTTGCTTGATCACATGAGAGGCCAAATTCCACTCTGCAACAGAGGAGGGAAAAAGGCCCCATACCTGGCAAGATGTTAACTTTTTCCCTTTTTTTTTTTTTTTGGCTGGCTGAGGATTGTTTATATTAAAGCAGATGAGCAGCAGACCTGATATGAAGAAGAGATTACTTCTGCTGAAATGCTAAGATAATGGAAGGAGCAAACTGGGAACAAGACCTCCTTGCCTGCTTGGCTAGTAATTTGCTTATCCATTGCATGATATTGTATGCCTGCTGGATTTGCACTAGGAATTAATTCGGTGTCCTTTGGCTTAGTCTGTGTAATAGCAATTGCTGAAGCCTTAAAGCTGTCCTGAGTCCACTGATGTGGAAAGAAGATGAAGAAATTAGACTGGTTGTAGTGTGAGTGCTTGACTTAAATTTGGCACCTGCATTGTTTTTTCTCCATAGAATGAATCCTCCTGCCTCCAAATGCTGAAAAAAGGGAGTACTTGAGCTCCTGCCTTTTTTTTTTTCTTCTCTCCTTTCTGCAGCTAGGATTCTGCAGTGCCACAGGGAGGGCTCTGTTCCTGCTGTCTGTAGACTGCAGATAGGGATTGATCTTGTGAGGCTATTATCCTTCCCTTCAGTCTCTGTAGAGTTAAAAACCAGACCATTACATTTGCTCACTGATAGTCAAAATTACAGCCAGGTGTACAAGAAGATTATTTTTGTGGTTCTAAGAGCAAGCATTTTTTGTAATCAAGACCTGCTGAAATATCTTTAAATCATTTAATTGATAAACAAAGCAGCTGTGAGCAGAAGCACCAGAAGTGATGTCTGAAAGCTGCTTTGCTGACTCTGCAACTCACAGGCTATCTTCTCTTCTGCAGGAAGGAGAGGAAATCTTGTGGACATTTTTTTTAATTGCTCTTTTCCTGGCACAGAGGGATCTTGTTGCTAAGAAGCATCTGACATCAGTCATTTCTCTCTTGCAAGAACTTCAACACTGTATTTTCTAGTCAGTGACTAATAAATGCACATCCTACAAGACATCTCTGCGATGTTACTAAAACGCATAGCATAATTGTGTTAGCTGAATGATGTTTCATTTTGTCTCCACACACAGGTTGCAGTGTTGTTATTGCCTCTCGTAAATTTGACCGATTAAAAGCTGCTGCAGAAGAGCTGAATAACAGATTTGCCTCCATGAGTCCTGCCCAAGTGACCCCCATAGCGTGCAATATCCGCAAAGAAGAAGAGGTAAAGATTACTGACCTAGTTCTGGGGCTTAACATATCAGAAGCATATTGTGTATACAAATTCTCAGATCTCTGAAGATTTCTGGCCTTCTCAAAAGTAGCTTAGATCAGGGGAAGGTGGAGCAAAGATCAGTAAATTCGTCTGGATAGGTGTGCTTCTCAAGGAAAGACATTTGTTAGCCATCTAAGCAAAAAAGCACTTGTAAATATTGGCAAATATTTTTCTGGCCACACTTACATATTTCAGATATTTCTGGGAGATGCAGGCCTTGTAACTGGCATGTTCTACAGTGAGGCAGAGCCCACTTAGCATGATTCTTTGTCACATTGCTGTGACAGCAGTGAGGGGGTGTAAACTTGTGAAGATGGAGACCTCAGAATAGTTCCTTCAAACAGGAAGGCATAGCATGGAATCTGAATGCTTGTGACTTGACACAAGTGCCCTGCATTGTCAGTTTGGCTTGTAGTAAAGCCAAAAAAACCCACAGATACATAATATTTTAGCCATGTCAGAAATTTTGGTTACAGTTTGAGGCGTTCCTCATTGCAAACTCTGTTACTGTTCAAGTTGATTTTAAATTTTTTTCTTCATATTACAAAAAAGGGAAGATCAAGAGTAAAAGTACATAATCCAGGTTCTTCAAGTCTGCATGCACCTCCTAGTTCTTTTATCTCTATAATTAAATATTTAGAAGCCCAACTTCAGGTTGGATTTTTAACTTTTTGAAGAAAGCTAGAAAATCTTCCAGTAACCACTGATTGCAGCATTTTTCTAAACCTCTCAAAGTCTCTCTTAACCTAAATATTAATGACCTTCAGTAGCTATAAGAATGCTGGAAATATTCTAAGATATAGCCATAAAACAAATAAAAATTAAAATTCTTCCCTTGTGGAACAGTTCGTGCCATAAAATATTTATAGTGATCTACTCAGACTTTCTCTCCTGAAGGAGATGCACCCTGGGGCTGTGCACTATGTCACTTCACCTACCAGTGAATTTTAGGTGTGTATTTACTGGCATCAGCAGTGCAACATAATATGTTATGGCAGATGTCAGAGGGCAACTTGCATGATTAAAGCTACAGGAAAGAAAGAGGTAAAGAGGAAAAAAGGTTTAAGCTTTTTTTCAGGTGTGTTTCTTGCAGAAACTACTCTGGCATGCTTAATAACCTTCTGCAGGTGAACCTTACTTCTGTATCAGTGTGGAATTGATCAGTGGGAGCTACAGCAGTCTGTGAGATAGTTTGGGGCTTGCTTGGATGGTGAAATAAGGTAATCTCCACCAAACTGACATTCCTTCTTTATTTTTGTCTTTAGTGTGGCTAAATGCCTATTTGACAAAACAGGCTTTGGAAATTTTTGAAGGTGCTTTTCAAGCCTTCTTTATAATGCTGTGTAAAGAGTTTAGGCATTATTCTGTGTTATGGATAGCCATACTGATACTTGAAGAAACTTCTGTCTTTGCTATTACCTTACAGTTTTATCATAGTATTGTCCTGTTTCCAATTTGAGCTCTGCCCATTTACAGACACACCAGAACTTTCCTAGAACTTTTCATATGATATTAGTGAAGCTTTTATTGGGTGTCTCCTATCAGTGGAAGTTCTCTTCAACCATTGTCCTTTCATGTCTGTTTCTATCAAAGAGAGGCTTCAGAGGAAAAAGGCAGATTAAACTCTAGTCTTGAACTTTTCAGTCATTGGTTTAGTCTTATAGCTTGACTCACTTCAGTTCTGCAGTTGCTCTTACTTATTTCTGTTCAAGTCCTCTTTAGAAAAAATTACTATGAAAATTTCATAAGCCTTTTGCTGACGATCTGAATAATGAATGCAGTTTCTGTTGCATGTTAACATAAGAACTTGTGTACCTGGTAAATATTTCTCCATTCCAGATGCCCATCTCCAAGACCAGATATTTTATTGATTAGAGACATCCTGTGATTTTTGTTCTTCAGCTTGTGCCTCTCTGGCTCTGTTCTCTTCTGTTAATGCTGAGATTCTCAAAGATTGCTAAATCCTCACTGGGTGTTACTTAATTTCTAAATTTACTGTTGGACCAGAAATTTATGTTTTCAGCTCTCAAATTTGTAGTGAGGATAGTGCTTAGGTACCTTACACTTAGGTACTTTGTAGGTTGAAACTAGATAAATTCAAATTAACAATTGTTAACTTACACTGCTAAAAACTGTCAGAACTGAGATGTTTGGCAGGTTTTCCACATCCCACTGCTCTCTATTGCTTATTTAGTATGTCTTCTAGAGCAGCAATGGTGAAAATTACTTTTTTCCTAATTTTCACTTGCTTGCCTTGTGGAAACTAGAGGAAAAGTACCTTTGGGCTTTTACTTAGATTCAAAAAGTATGTACATCCACTTTTAAAACCTACTCCATTCTTAAAATTTAGTGCCTGGGAATTGGAGTAATAGGAACAGGAATCAGTAAAAGATGTTGTTAAGGATTTTTCTAGCCAAGGAGGCAAATACTGAGTAAAGGTAACGCATTAATGTAACTCACTTCAGTATTTTCACAAATGCAGGAAGAGCTTCCTGTTATAGTGGAAGAGGGGATGGGAGGGCATGTCAACTTTTGGTTTCCTTCATGAAAGAAGTGAGACTAGTTACAACTGTGTTGGCCCTGTGTGCTACTCATTAGTAACATTACAACTCATTGTTTGCTTTCAGCTTAGTGTGAGTGAAGAGTATGTACCTCAGAAATCACGGGAGCACATTGCTGGGTAGAGAGGAACAGCCTCTGCAAGAATTCTGTGTGAGTCACAACATCCTCCTCCTTAGCTCTTACACCAGGTACCAAAGAACATGTGCAGGAGAAAAACATTATAAATGTTTCAACAGGAAAAAAAAAACCTTTGGCGTTCAAGCTGCCTTAGATGTCAGAAGTGATCTATCACAAGCTTCAAAGCCCAGGAAGTTTCCTGAAGAAGTACATAATTCATTTAATATATCATTCTCTCTGACATCTCATTGAAGTCTTTCTAAGAGTAAATCTTTGTTTTAAAGGAAGCCACCCTGATCACCTGTAGGATCAAGCCATTTCTTCTTATTACAGAATTCCATTTTTTAATCCCTCCTCCTCTATCAGTTGTTCTGCATGTCTCTAAAGGCCTCTATAAATTTTGTCCTGGTTTGAATTTTATAAACTGGAGGGAGGGACTTTGAGTAGGGAAAATTTAAGAAAGATGAAGTTGCTTTCAAATTGCCAGAAGATTATTTTTTGCCTCCTATTGCAAATCTTAAAGTAACTGACCTGCTTTGAAGATGACACCGTTCATGCCTCTAGTTTGGATCTGTGAAATTCAAGCATTAGAAGGTTCATCCCTCACCATGTAGTCCAGGATGTTTGTCAGAGCTCTTTCTGGCCTAGGAAGAGGCAAAGAAGGTGCAGTGAATTAATTACTGCAGAAGCTTGATGGCAAATATCATGGGAATAGTTTAATGAATTCACATTTTTAAGTCTCTAAATCTTCATCCTCAGAAGCGCTTTTGCTTTCTAGCAAAGCTTACTTTTTGTTTAATGTGCAAGAAATAATCCTGCTTGATGGAGGGGTTTGAACCACTGCATAACCTGTCAGGCTTATTTTTGTCAGGAGTTTGCTGCTGGTTTTGACTAGATTTCCATTGAGTGTTCTGTAAAGAATAAAAAACCTGTTTTATTTTTTTAAATGGCAGAGTAGAGGGTTCTGGGATAAGAGGACCTGAGGTTTCTCTATTCTGTCATCAGAATATATTTCTATATTCTGTCATGGGGCCTTATCCTGGAGCAGTGATTGTGCAGGTGCACAATCTGTTCCCTTTTCCTGTGGTATGGAGTGTATATAGTGATAGATGTTGCTTCTTAGTGATTATGAAACTGAAGTGGTTTTCACTGTTTGCATATTTCCTGGCCTCATAATGTGTTGAGAGCAGATCAGTTTACTCTTGCCGAGATGCAAACCAGACAGTTCTGTGTGCATGTGTATATTTATTTATTTATTTTTGTGTCTTGAATTTTGAGCTACAGCAAAATCTGTTGACAGGGACAAGACATGAGGAACGAATGTCTGAATTAAGGGGAGGAAGGCAGGGAGAGAGCCTGAGAGAGACAGAGACCAAGCTGATAATGGTCACGAGCCATGGACGCAGCAGTGTCCTGTCAGTCTTCTGGGGATACCACCTTCACACTGGCCAAGTTTCAAGTACCCATGGGGTGGTCACAGGTGCCATTCCCATAACTTGGGTTGATGTGTATGAGCAGTTGCTTCCTTTCCCACTGTTTGCCACAGTGGGTACTTTTGTCTGGATGCATTAACCAAGATGTTCTAACCCGATCTTACTTCTGCTAGGCCTGGAATTAATGCTTTCCTGTTGCAAATTCCTCCCTTCTGTGCTTCTCTCAAGAAGCTCCTGCTTTGGTGGCTTATCATCTTTTGGTAAGTTCAGTCTGTGGCCTTGACAGTGTTCTGAGAGAGGCAGCAGCACTCTTTAAATCCTTATACTTGTAAAGCCTTTTTGCAATACTCTGTGGACAAACATTTCTTTTGACACCTAGATTAGTAGAAGCTTACATGTCTAGGTAAATGGAAAAGAAATCCTTGTACTTCTGGTGGGCCACAGCTGTTCTTGAAATCAACAATTCAGAATTCTGTTCATGGTGTCTCCTTTCCATACTTGAACTCCAGCAACAGAACCTGCTGCTGGACCAGACCCTGAGGGTACAATCTGTCAGTTGGACATCAACAAGACAACTTCAGACAGACTCAGTGCAGTGCTGCTTAGCACATACCTTGTGTCTGAGCTCACTAGCTGCTTTTCTTTTCCAATAAACTTTATAGCTTAGCATAGATTCAGTTGGTTTATAAATACTTAATGCCTGTCTGTGTGAAGCCTGTAGTGAAAGACCTTAGCTTGGTGGGGAGTTGTGGATAAGAGATTCTTCTTGTTGTACTTTTAAATAACACAGCAGTAACACAGTAAAAATACCTGTTACCACTGTGCCAGAATGCCTATTAGTTCTAGCCACCATATCACAAATCTCTAAAACTCTGTAGTGGGTTGTTTTCCTGTGTATTTTACTCACTCAGGGTGACCTGTGAATGCATGTGGACATTTGTCCCTTTTCCCTGAGTCAGTGACTGCTGTCATCTCAGTTGTTTGTGAGTATGTGCTACTGCCTAATACATCTAAGTTGAAATAACACACAAAAGTTTCTTGTTGCAGATAAGTTCCTTATTATATGTTCCAGTCTTCTGATTATGTCTGAAGTGCCTGATTCTGTTCTTTTCTGTCTTTTTCAGAAGAATGTCTTAAACTGGTAGCTCTGCCTCATGCAGCTTTGCTTTGCTTCCAGAGAGAGTCTTTAATAGCTTTTCTAAGAAGTTCTTTCCAAGTGGATATTTTAATTATAGCAATAGAAAAGAATCTTCTTTAGTAGTCACTGTGATTTAAATGTGTTCTACCAGACCCTCCTTCTCCCTGTGCTGCTGGCCGCTGCCACCATGTCTGCTGTAACTGGGAGAAGCACTGCAGTGATGCTTTCCTACAGCACAGAAGACTTTGTGAAGATTGCTACAGCTGGAGCCATCTGAGCTGTCACTGGAGAGCCTTCTGGCCTTTCCTGGCTTTCAGAAAGCGAACTGATACACGTTTGTTGTTGGTTTCTAATTTTTTTTCCTCTGAGAGTATGGTGCAACACATAGGAGCAACAGCAGTTCCTTGAGTGCAACAGATGAACCATTTTGAATTGATATGCTATAGCATATAGCATACATTTTTTCCAGCTGTTGAAAAGTTGTTTTAATGTCTCTTCTCAGTGGATTTTTCTTGTTAATTTGTTTTCAGTCTTTTCTTTTTATCATTCTTAGCATTTTGCATTCTCTTTCTCGTATTTCCACAGTGTGAATAGCCTTAGTCTGTTCAAATCTTTTTGTACTGAAACCATTTCTGTTCCATAAATGAGCCCATATTTCAGTGACTGACAGAGAGTAATATTCAAAGCAAGATTCTCAGACTGACAGGGAGAAGAGTTTGATATTGCTGAGCAAAGCATAACTTTTGCTGCCTAGCCAGACATAACTTTCCTTTACTCACAAGAGAAAAGTAAAAGCCAGAATGTCCTTGTGGCATGGCTGTTCTTGTAAGCTATGAGTTTGGGACTGCTGTCACAGATGTTTTGGTTTCCTGCATTTTTTCTCACATCCCACAAACTGACTAATAAGTGAGGAATAAGATGACATTCAGAATTTGAGGATTGGGTTTAGGTATTGAAGGCATTTTTTCCCAGCAGGCACTAGTTTTTCAGTCATTATATGTTTGTTTAGGGTTTTGTTCTTTCAAGAGGTGCATCCTTACAGGATCCACACTCTCCTGTTAAACCATTCTGCGCTGTTAGAAATAAAAGATTAGTAAGTAGATGGTAAGGCAGCTATTTGTGGGACTGGGTTGGTAACACTCCTTGTGAGATACAGATAATGCATTGCTTGCACTTTTTTCTCTTTCTGATGTTGTATTGCTGATTGATATCCTCCCCCTAGCCCAATCTGTTTGAGTGGCAGCATTGCTCCACCTGTTTTTTGGGGATTTTTTTCTGTGTTTTTCTCTTTTTTTTAACCTTTTTTTTAAAAAGGTTATCATTTTATATATGTTTGAGTAGGAATAACCGATGCATGGTATCTAGTTATGATTGATGATGTAAGCAGGAAACAATCATTTTGTCCTGTTTCTTGAGATAAATATTAAATTATTAAGTTGTTGCTATGAAGTTCTTATTACTATCTTGCAATAATAGTTTTGCTAAAGAAGATAATTTGCATTTCCAGCATTTTTTAGACTTCATGTTTTGTAGGGTAATTAACCTTCTTCTCTGTGTAAGAAGACTGGCTATTGCCAACTCATATGTCAGAGCTGTAGTGAATATACTAAACTTCTATATAAGGGTGATAAAACTCCACAGGATGAATTATGTTTTCTATTTAAAATGGTCAGGTATATGGTCAGATAAAAATAACAGTAGCTACCTTATATGGAACTCTTTGCAGATCTCATGTGAACGCCCCCACTCTTCTGAAAAACATCAGGAGATTCTTAGTAGACCACGTGTAGTGGGCTTTTGTGTCTGTTTGATTTTACAAATCTTCAGCAGCTTAAATCCCCTTCTTCTTTGGGTGCTGGTATTTTATGCAGCACCTGCATTATTCCAGCAAAATTTCCTAAGTAAACATGGATACAGCCCAGTCCTTCTTGGTTGGCTAAACCTGTTCTGCCAATCTTACAGCCTGTCTGAAGGCTAGACCTCCTCTTTTGCTGTGAAAAGGGCATGGGGGAGAATATACTGTCTGAGAACAAAATTGGGTGCAGACCTTGATCAGCATACCACACTAACAAATACTGTTTCAGGTGGAAGCTTTGGTGAAGTCTACACTGAGTCTGCATGGGAAGATTGACTTCCTGGTGAATAATGGAGGGGGCCAGTTTGCAAGTCCTTCTGAAGCCATCCGTGCAAAAGGCTGGAATGCTGTGATAGACACAAATCTGACAGGGACCTTCTATTGTTGCAAAGCAGGTAAGGTCTGAACATTAAGCTTTTTATGTTTACTTGGTTTTGTTTTTTTACAGAAATACCAGAACATAAGGAATGTCAAGTTTCCCTAGCTTCTTCTTTTCATGCACTTATCTGACAGTGGATATTTGTTTTCCTGAGTCTCATCCAAGGCTTTGCATTAAATGGTATATTACATTTGTTCATAAATACAAACATACATTTAGGCAAGCATGATATTCTGGTTAAAGCCAGGTTTGGGAAGTCAGTTGACTTGGATACTCATTTAAAGGACTGTAGGAAAACCACTTAACTTTTGCGGCCTGTATTCACTGTGTATAACATAGGAAAATACTTTCTTCAGGGATATAAATTTAGGCTTAAATTTAAGTATGGTATATAATTTTCAGATAGCATTTGGAATGTGGAAATTAATTTACATGGAAACATGAAATCTTGATTTCCATCAAGTGCTTCTTTACAATCCTTGAGCCTTACCTGGACTGTGCCTGTTGCCTCATGGCCTCACCTCTGGATTGGCAAACAGCAGATTGTTTTTCTAAAGCAGTATGACAAAAGTGTAGTGTGATTGCAGTTAAGACTCCAAATCTGGTTTCCAGTTGGCAAGTTCATTTGTATGCATTTCTTCTGATATTTATAGGTTATCTTCCTCCTTCATACAGTGTACAATGCCTGGATGCAGGAACATGGAGGAGCCATTGTCAACATTACTGCTGCCGTGAGAAATGGCTTTCCTGGAATGTCGTAATATATATTTTCTTTTTATACTTTCCTATATTTTTCCCCCAGAAATACTAACTGTTCCTAAACCTTTCAGAAAGGTGTGTACTGGGCAGCTGCAGAGTATAGAAATACAGTAGTTAGGTCAAGAGAGAGAAAGGGTATCACTTGGCTGTGTGTGTGGGGATCTCTTGATAATCCAGTAGATGGCATCTCTGGTCTCTCTCCACTTGTTTGTAAGAAACTATGAAGCAAGACTTGCCAGTGAAGCTTTAATTGGAAATGGCTCCCTTTTCTGGTTTTTCTTTTTTGTTTTGTTTTTGTGGGGTTTTTTTTGTTGTTGTTTTTTGGTTTTTTTTCTTGTTTTGTTTTTTTTTTTAACTTGGAAATTGAGTTTCTGTTGAAGAAATATAAAAATATATTTTGAGCAAAAATTGCATTAGGTCTCTTTGTCCTCATTCAGGGTTGAATGCTTTCAAAACCAACATATTTTAAGGAGCAGCAGCATATTTTTTTCACTAGCTTGTTCTTCACAGTACAGAATAAACATAGAGATCCACACGGTGGTGCTGAAGCTACAGTGGTTTGAGTATCTCCACTGTGGTATCTGGTTCAGCTGTCATGGCAAATAGGCTGAAGATGTTTCAATTTGAGTTGAACTAAGAGGAAAAACAAGCTCATTCTGAATAACGGTGAAAAAATTTTCCTAATTAACCGTTGTATGCAGATGGATAGACAAAACTACTTCCAAATTAAATTGAGTTGGAACTTCTTGCAGAAATGTACTGTTGAAAAAGATAAGCCTTTACAAGTCCAGCCACCATTCATGCCTAAAGTTACTCGATAGGAGTTTTTTATAAATACTAATTTTGAACAGAGAAGTTGTCATGTTTCCTCAGAGTGTGCCTAGAGGTTATCTATTTCTGGCCTAAACACATGAATAGGTTATCTTAGGTTTATTCTTTTCTTATTCTCACCCTGTATTGGAAAATGTATTGTATCTGTCTCCTTTTAGTCTCTTTTGCTAGCTAAAGCAGCTAAATTTATTCATTTTCTCTGACTACAGCTGTCTACAATTCATTACTGCAGTAATTTTGTTTGCATTTGTTCAAACTTGTAATAATTTCAGACTGATTACCTACAGCAGCAAGGCGTAGGAGTTCACTCTGATTCTCTCTATCTCCATCCACCTACAGTAATTTTTGAACAGTGATTTACTTTAATCATGTTTGTCAGAAGATTTAAACAATCTTCCAGATCACTGTTCTGGGTGTTGCTTTACCTGTGCAAGGTAGTTTTACACAGTTTGAACTTCAGTTCTTTCTCTTTTTATAAGCCTCCTCCTGCAGTAGAGTGCAGTTGGCCCCATGTGTCATTGGGAAAGAGATTTTAAGTATTTCTAGCAAAGACAGAAAATCACAGCATGGCTTATTTAAACAGTGAAGCTATGGTCAAACTTGGAAGTTAAAGAGTCTCTCTCTTCCAGATGCTTGGTCCAGCCACAGAAAACCATTCTGAATACCCTAATGAGGCTGCAGTAGCATTAACACTGGACACTACTAGCTAAGGGAACAGATGCTTCCTTTGCTTTCTTTTCTCCATAGGCACTCAGGAGCTGCAAGAGCTGCAGTGGATAACCTAACCAAAACTTTAGCTTTGGAATGGGCTCACAGTGGAGTAAGAATTAACAGCGTTGCTCCTGTAAGTAATAGCAAATGGTCTGATTAAAATTACATATGTTCATAGTTAGAGCTTTTGGACCAAAACAGATTTTTAAATATTTTTTTTATTTATTACCAGTAACTGTTTGTGGATTATTTATATATTTGTTTATTTATAATTCCCTTACTGTGTTCTTTGGACCATTTGACAGTGTTTTGTACTTTTGGATGATGAGTCAGAGGATGTGGGATAAAATTGCTTCTGCTTTCTGCCTTGACTTGGCACGCTTGGTTTTCAGGTTTTTTTATAGCTAAATGAAATAATACTGGTAGGAGTTGGTGACCTGTCTTACAAAGCCTTGACATAAAATTACTGAATGCTCTGTGTTGCAGTAATAGATACATTACTTCTGAGTTCAGGAAACCTTTCTGTTTGAGGTTCAGGTATGCTGATGGTTTCCACCTATGTTTACAAACTTAGTTTGAAAATCTCTGAGTGTCTCACATAATGCCTTTTACTTTGTCTCCTACATGTTAAGTTAGTTTAGCTTTAGGCATATAAAGAGACTGTAATTGGAATGTACCTTCTCTCAGAGAAATCATATGTAAAAGTGTGTGTTTTGATTTTTTTCATAACAACTTGATGCAGACAGGAAACCACTATACAGGTCAGCTAAAATATGCCTGCCACATTTCTGAGGAAGTAGACAGCAGGTAGAGTTGTTTTAAATAACTGTATAGAAAGAGCAGCTACGCTTTGTAGTGCTGCAAATACAGAAGTTGTATAGAAGCTCTAGCCTTGACATTTGAGAATGTGTAATCTGTTGTAGTTTTCTCTTATCCACAACTTATTTTGCACATTTACTCCCTTGAAATTAAAAGAGGAAACATATACTTTGTCCAGCTACTTTTACAGTCAGAATTTAGCTTATCTCACAGTGTCATAAGTGAGGTGTCATGTTTATTTAAGTGATCCCTAGGAAGATCTTGCTACAGTTTTTGTAGAATGTCTGTGTATGCTGTTGTGCCTCTTGTCCTAAAACATCTGGCTTGCTTTGTTTGGCATAACATAGAATGCTTAATGGCAGATGTGTGTTAATCATTCAGGTAAAGGCTTTTATGTAACCTCTGTGAGACCCGATTCATCTGGAGACATGTTAAATGTTAAGATGTACTGACTTGTATTTCCTGTTTATCTGCTTTTTCTGATTTATCAAGTCTTGGGGAAGTAAGTAATTAAGACAGCATTATTATGTGAATATACTTTTCAGGCATGCTAATTATCTAATGAATCATGCTGATTAGATATTATAGCACATGTCAGAAGACGCTTTTGACAAGCAAACACTTCAGGGCTTTGGCTCTTTTAGAAGTATTTGCTAGCTTTGTTACTATGCTGGTAACAAAAGTCCATGTTGTACAATAATACTTCTGTCACCTTTATGGACCCATCAAGTCTGTGGTAACAGTACAAAATTATTACTGCTGTATGGGAGGAGAGTAACCTGTAGGGAATGGATACACAGAGGGAAGTGTGCATTCTGAAAAAAAGAGTTTCTCATACATTATACAGGTATCTTCAGCATCTTAGTATATGCTTCACAGGTGAATTCAAATGTTGCTATTTTACTTTAATTTGACTCCCAGAAGTTCTGTCCTAACTGGTGAATGTAACTCTGTGTTCACATAGCCATCTTCCTTCTCAAAACTTCCTTCTCACCAGTCACTCTGGTGACTGTGTGGTCACCAGAGCAAACACAGTCATCTTTTTCTGCTTCTAGAGCAGCTAAGTAGGGAGAGTCAGAATTCTGACTGAAATCTGTCTGCTTCTGTAATTCACAATAAATCGGTCTAGTGCTCCTACAGATGACAAGAAACTTTTGAGAACTTGTTCTTGTGGCTTTGTAGTTTCCTGCTGTAATTTAACATGAAATGCTTGTAATTTCAAAGCAGCATCTGAGTTTTTTTATACTCCACTTTTTTGTTATTGAAGTGACGGCAGAGAATTGGAATAATCAGAATTATTGTGCTTGAACAGAGATGTGGCTAGCAGCCAAATTACCTTCTTGTATAAATTATACTATGCTATTACATTCAAAAACTTGTATTCAAGTGCTCTTTAGATAGTTCAGTCCCACAGAAAATCAGTAATGACAACTCCACAATTTTAGAATGATCAGTTTAAATGTATGCAAGAGAACTTAAGTTTCATGGTGCTGTTTTTAAATAGGGTCTGGTATTTTCGGAAACTGCTGTTGCAAACTATGGAGAACAAGGTGTAATGATGTGGTTGAAGAGCATACCAAAGGTTCCTGCCAAGAGGTCAGCTGTTCCTGAGGAGGTAATGTATTTCAGAATGCTTCTGGTGCACCTACTTCTGTGTCTCTATTTTGAAGCCACTTGATTTTATGGAGAACAAAAAAGATTTAATTTTGTGCTGTGATGGAATATTTAAGAAGAAAGCTTGTACCAATGTGTGGTTGTGCCAAGTGAGAGACTTAACCACTAGTCACTGTTACACAGAAAATGTAATTCAGCTGCCTCTGACAGCTGAAGTGTTTGATACTAGACATTATTTCTTGGAAAAGTTGACTTCAGCAAGAAGGACTGAAAGAATGAATATTAAGGGGAAAAAAGAGTATCTTAAAAGCACTTAACTCTCTTCCACCAAGAATATGCATCTTTGATAAACTGATCAACCTTTTTTCGTTGTTTTTTGGTATCTGATGCTGCTCTCTGACAGCTTACTGGTTTTCCTCTGTTAAATACTTGATGTTTGTGGCTGGAAGGATGGCTTTAAGGCTGTTAGAGTTTTCATTACTAAGTGGAAAATGTTACTGGATCTTGCCTGTAAAAGTTTTCACAAGCTTCTTTGACACAAACAATTCTCTGCAGTTTAAGAAAGATTAACATTTGAGATTTTAAAATTAAGATTTTAAAATGTCATTCTTTTGCTAGATCTCTCCTGCAGTATGTTTCCTGCTGTCTCCAGCTGCATCATTCATAACTGGGATAACCATGGTCGTGGATGGTGGCCAGAGTTTGTATGGCCATGGCCTAGAAATACCTGGTAAGAAAGAAATGGGCTACATAATAATGCCCTTCAAGTGACTGAAGTTGTGCAGTGGGAGGACACAAAAGTAAAATGTCTAGTTTCTCAATCACCTAAGTAAATTCTTTTATTTGTTTTCCTCAGATCATGACAGATGGCCCTCCCCACCAGAAGGAAAAAATTCTGAAATGCTGAAGAAGCTTGTTTCTGGCGAGTTCAAATCAAAGCTGTAAAAGAAAGTGATTTTACTCTTGCTGATAATCTCACTTTGTGATTTGACCTTCTAATTCTCAGTAATAATTGATTTTGCTCATATATAACTACATTAAGTGCCTTGATTGTTGTTGGTTTATATTTAAAACTTTTGAAAGGCTTTACATTGTGCATCCCTCCTCTGAAAACACTCACCCTGAAATCATTCATTCTTTTGGGAAGGGAAAAGATATAAAAGACAGATTATCCATTTACATGGGCATTGAGTAATGAAGAATCCCAGCCAGAAGTGAATAAAAAGAATACTTATTTTGCAGTGAAGATAGCCAAGAGGGAATGTTTAGGAATCCTTCTGTCCTTGATGAATTTACAGAGAAGGTAATTTACATCTTTTACTATTAGTTGCATCAGTAACCTTTGGGTCAGTGTTAGCTCTACACTATTTCTGTTCAGCCACATACTGAGTGTTCCACAATGGTTTTACCAACTAGAGTAAGTATTTCTCTGAAAATAAATAAAAATAAGATGGAATGCTGTTATTAGTGTTTTAAACTAATGTGGCATATCAACTTTGAATGTTTTGAATGGTTTGCAGATATAATGACATAAAGGAGTTAAGCTGGCTGCAACTTAAATTTGATGACAGAATAAGCAGATAATAAATGGAGTGATAATAAATACATTATAGATTTAACATGAAAAATCCGTGGTGTATATTGCAGTGCTCTCTGCAGTATGCTACACTAGTAAAGGAGAAATTTGGAATTCTTCATTGCCAGCTAAAACACCTTTTATCCATACTTGTTGTCTTACAATGTTAACAGAATTTTTTTCGTTACTGTCTTTGGGTGTGGTTTTTGTGAACAATGCAGAGATGCCATTTAAAAAATGGAAGTTCTGTAATACATCACTTGAAGAGGTTATATTTGTAAATTTTTTATTCACTTTAAGGCAAATGTTCCTATGTCTGCTCACTTTAATGAAAATATAAAAATATGTAATGACTCTGTTTGTTTGCTGTAAGAACTGAAATTCCTGGAATCAAGTTGCTGCTATAGAAGAGAACTTTTAATACTTCATTTTGGACTGAATGTAAGAGTTTGGTTGTTTGTTCTCTGCAATGATGTTTGACTTTTGTGTCTTTCAGTAATATATGTGTTCTTATATAGGTACATGTAGATTGCTTTTTAATGAAAATGAAATGAATGCCAGTTTTGGGCGGGGGAGGAGGAGTTTGGGGCATCATGTGTGTTCTTTCTGCTTTATCCTCTTTCCTTAGTAACTGGACACTGAGAAATTGGTACAGAGATAAAGCCAATTTTTTTCCAACCTCTTGTGCAAGGTATATTTTGTTCATTCCAAATATTAGTTTAGGGTAACTGTAACTCAGCAAGAGGATTCCTGGAAGAAAATGCCCTTGTTAGATAACTAACTCTAGAAGTCTAGCCCATTGCATTCAAGTGAAGTTATTTAGTTTATTAACTGTTTGTTCCAACATCCTTAACATCTTTCTGGACAAGAAGGTTAAATATGAATAAGCTTGAGACTTGCGGAACTTACTTTCTCTTTATGTTTGACTGTGAGTTTCTGTGGTACATGTGCACTGTGGCTTTAAAGTGAAATGGAAGTGAGTTGATTACTTTTATTATATCCCAGAAAATGTTCATTGAAATATTTGAGTACAAACTTGGAAATCATCAATTTTTAATCTTGCAAATTTCCTCTTTAACTATGCTATAGTGTGAATATTCATAAAGAGGGGAAGTTTATATGTAATGATGGTGAAATTAATCATTCACCTCAGGAAATCATGAGAATATTAGAAAGGTGAGCATGCTCCTGTGTGGGAGACAGGTTCAGTCTGCAGTTAATAAATTCCTTCACAACTAAAATGATAACAAACCTTTCTGCTTGTGCTGAATAAAATTTGACCTTGCCTTCTTCAACTTTCAGCAAAGCGGTGGATGTACTCAGAAGATGTAAGTTCATTCTTTAGAAGAGGCTGTGTGTGCTTTTCTTTTTAACTGGCAGGAAGTTGAAATAGGCAGCATTTGTGGAGCCCTAACGTGCTCAGCTTAGTGCAATAGGATAATTCACTCAGAATACTCTAAGGGTAAATCTGGTTTCAAATTTTAGAAAATACATTCTCAGAAGGAGAAGGGGACACATCCTCTGCTTTTCTCTGCTTTTGCTTTTTTTTTTTTTTCCCAGTAATAATATCAAGGTTCCTTCATAAGCTGAGGCTTACTGTGCATAAAATTAACATTTTCATCACAATTGTTTAGATATTAGGATTGTAACTCGCTGTAATGGTTTTGGAGTAATCACAGCCTTTCTTTTATTTTGGGGTGGTTTTTTTTTGTTTTTATTTGTATTTTTGGGGGGTTTACTTTGTTTCTGTGGTTTTTGTCTTGCACCACGGATTACATGAAGTGTTTAATTCTCAGAACAGAGGTTTTATTTTCCTCTTGCCTCTTTGGTCCATTTTTATGTAGATTAAAATGATTTTAAAAGTTTTGCAGCACCTTGCAGAAACCCAGTATTGTGTCAGCTGGCAGCAAGACTGTTTCAGGTTTCTGCTGTAGTGCTGCAGATAATATCAACTGTAGCAACGCTCTTCCGATGCCAACAGCCCTTGATCAAAGGGCATTGAGAGGTTAAAAGAAATGGGTGTGGTAGCAAAAACATCCTTGACCTTAAGATTGGGGTATCTGGAGTTCAGAGAACAGGGCTTTATTTTATTTGATTTATTTTACAAGGGAGGTGAAAGCAACTGTGAGAAAAGGGCTAAGGAACCTCAGGAAGAATCAAGATTTACTGGCCATACACTGAAATCTAAACATTTGCTGCACTGTATAATTGTAATAAGCAAAGAGAAGAATGTTAGAATGACAGTTACATTTACCATTCTGTTAGAAATCTCTTTTTGGTTGCTTTAGTATTTACCTCTGGCTAAGCCTCTGCCTATTCTGCCTATCTCTTATCAGATATTAATTTGATGGTTGAATAGGTGCTTACCAACTGCTACAATACACCACTAGCTGGTGTTATATCTGAATATGTGTCATAGAACTTTACATTTGTGACAGCAGTGTAATTCAGTGAACGGGAACTTCTGTCAATTTCTGTCAACTGCACTTGCCTTACCTTTTACAGATACTCTTTGTATCTGTACTCTTAAGCAGAATATTGTTCATTCATGGTATTTATTTAGCATGAAGTGAAGTCTGATTATTCTGTGGGTTTACTTAGTGTAAAATGAAGTCTGTGTTGTAGAATCTTCATTCTTTAAAGATTAACAGTTGTCATGTTTGCTAAAGGGAGAGTAGTCTGTGCAGTGTCATTTTGCAGTAAGGTCTCTTGTCTGCTTTAAGATGTAAATGAACAACTACGAGGCAATCATTGCTTGTTTCAAGCATTTATGGCTGTGTTTAGTCTTCTGAACAGTCACACAGAATATGCCCTAAATCTTTAAGAAAGTGTGCTCTTTGCAAGATGGTGTAATTTTATATACTTCTAATCAGTATCTCCCAGTTTCCCCTGGCCATCTCAAATAGCAGCCTTGTGTCAAATGGCTGAGTGCTGCAGATGTTAGGGGAATTGTCTTATTAGTAAAGTCCACAGTGTCTGTATTCTGGGTTACTGACTATGGCTGAGTCCTAAAGGTAAATTAGTTGCTTCATAAACTTCAGTGATGGGGTTGGAGCAGATAAACCTATCAGTACTGCTGCCCAAGTTCACTTAGTGTATATTACATTTTTATAAATCTTCCAGCAGTGGTTTAGGACTGTCCTCTCCAAGATATTTGCTCTTTGTTTCTTTTCTCATCAGCCTTACAGTGATGGTGCATTTGGATTGGGTGGAAGTACTGAGATGCAGGCAGTTGTTTCTTTCTGTCATGGGAAGGCAGAGGAGCATAGCAGACATGACTAGCAAAGGTTTCAAATAATACTGCTGTTTCCTCAATGCATGTGAGCTGAATTTAAGTTTATAAATAGACCTTTTGCCCTCCTGCTGGTGAGGAAAGACTGGATCATGTTATAACATCCTGGCATCTCAAGCTTTACCCTACTGCAGTTCCCAGAAGAAGCCATTTTGACTTCTCTTATCTGCTCTGTCTCCAGCAGCTTGCTCCTTTGTCAGTTGACCCCTGATTAATATTAATTAATCACTAACTTATCCTTTTCTGGATGTCATTCAAAATGTGGTAATACGGTGCCATCTATAGGAAGGAGTGGTGGGGAGGCAAAGAAACGTGGGAGAAAAGGGAGAATGATGGCATGGCTCTGAAAAGGGGCTGGTTTGTTCATTTTAAAGTGTTTAGAAGCTGTGGTTCCAGTGTCAAGTAATACAGGCACTTGTTAGCCTCAAGCAATACATGTAGGAGGTGAGAACCTCGCATTGCAATGAGGTATTGATTCTGGAATTCAGGGAGAGCCATTCTGCCAGATTTCAATCAATTGCTTGAGTACACTATCCTGAGATGTGCTTACTCTATAATTTCCACTCCCACACCTCCTAGCTTCTGTCACCTGTACAGTGTTTGAACTGAATGGATAAATAACTGATATACTTTAGTTCAACTCCTGTCAGCTATTTTTTACTGTTATTTTCCATATCAGCAATTACACTGTTTCTGTAAGATTTATTTTGCTCTGGTAGCATGATACATGATCCCAGAACCATGCCCCCTGGGTTTGAGCTGAGCTCAGTGTGAGCCAGTGTCATAAGTGTTGGTCCTTGGTGATGATAGGTATTTTTTATCTCAAAGTCAATATTTAGTTGTTTATCCTGTTCCTGGTACTGAAGATGCTCAGATTTCAGGATTATGGCACGATTGCAGTGATGCCTGTCAGGATGTACATCACCTCTGCAAGGCACTCTGGGGATGCTGCTCTGGGCAGGCTTTGTGCAGCAATCCAGAGCATCACACGGGCACAGGCATGTGGGATGATCTTCCACAGTCCTTGCTGGCTTCTGTAGTGAAAGAACTTTGACTTCAAAACCTACCATTTGCTAAGCCCTCCTCCATCAGTTTAATCCAGTTACAAGATGCTAAAGCTGACAAATGGCAATGAAATGGAACATTAAGGCAAGGGAAACACTGGATGTGTTTTCAAAGCTGTGTAAGCAGCTGTGCCTCATTGATTTTGCTTGATGGTGCAGGAGCATCACACATCAGCATTTTCTTGGCTGTTTCCCTATCGTTTGGCAGAAAAGGTCACCTTTTTAACTTCCTAATTGAAGACTCTTGATCATGACAAGCATCTCGTGAAGACCATTGACAATTTTCCCAGGTATGGAACAAAGTGTCTTAGCTTTGAGATGACTATATCTCCTGCATGATGGCTCTGGAATCAGTGAGTCAGTGCCTTGTGCCTTTCTTGGGTGTGCTTCATCAGATCCTCTTTAGCACCATCTTCTTCAGTGCCTTTTGAAAAATATGATGGTGTTTTATTATTCTTTGCAGCCTGTTTCGGTAGGAGATCTCAAAATGATCAGGTTATGGACCTTGATGTGCAATTACTTAGTTTCATATGTGGTTCCCACTGGAAATTGACACATAAATCTTAAACTTCTGTTCAAGTAGTATTTCAGAGGTTTATTAAGGGTGACCAAAGTATCCCCCCAACCCTTGTTTGGTGTAGATTTTGAGGGGTTGTCCAGGATTTGCACACCTCTTGATGTCTTACACGTTTAAATACCTTTTAGCACCTGCCCAGCTAGCAGCATGTGGGCAGCAGCGCGGTCAGGTGCCCCAGCACAGGGCACTGCAGCTCTGTGTGACCACACCGGGCCTGGCCGTGTCTGAGGGGCCGCTGAACACGCACAGGTCATTTGTGCATCTCACACCATGGTTCATGCCTCTGAGGTTACTGTTAAGTCTGTACAAAACTAATTACTGTGCCATGCTATTATTTAACGTCATCGGTTACTTAAGACCGCAAGGGTAGCTGTAATAGCTGCCCTGCTACGTCTCAGGGACTGCTTCCTCGCTGATTAATCGAGGGTAGCATCCTTCTTCCTTGCACGCACTGACTTCCTGCGGGAAGCAGGTGCCTCCAGGGGAGAGCGGTCAGGCTGTCCCGGGAGGCATGGGCGGCCTGAAGGCGGCAGAGCGCCGTCTAAACTGTCCTAAAAGCGCGCACAGCCCCCCACAGTAAGAGGCGGGCCAAGGCAGCGCGTCTTGCGCCGGCCTGAGGGGGGCATTGGGGCAGCGAGCACGGCAATGGTGGTACCGCGCTGCACCTTCCCATCCTACCCGCGGACCGGCACTGGGCCGGGCTTCTCTTACGCTCGCCCGTCCGGCGGTGATGCAGCCGCACGGCCCCGGTGGCCCTGGCCCGCGGAGGGTCCCGGGCGGGACTCGAACCCTGGTAGGTCGCGGCGCGCACGCGCCCCCGCCGCCGGGCGCGCGCCGCCCCCTCGCCGTGACGCCGCCGCGCGGTGACGCCTCGCGCTCCCTCCCCGTCACGGGGCCCGGCGCGCGCGGGGCGGAGCTCGCGGGCGGCAGCAGCGGCAGCCGCGGCGCTTCACGCCCGACGGGACCCCCGGCCCGGCCCGGCCCGGCCCCGCCGCGGCCGCAGCGCCCCGAGGCGCCCGCCCCGCTCCTCTCCGCCTGCCGAGTCGCATCGCTCCTTCCGCGCCGGCCTCGGCGCCGCCTGTCACCGTCCCCGCCGTGCTCCGGCGCGGGCAGGCCCCGGGCCCCTTCCCCCCCTCCCCCGGGGGGGTGGGCTCCGCTCCGGAATCCTGGCCGCTCCCTCCGCGCCGCCCGCCCAGCCGGGGCTGCTCCCGCCGCCGCCGGGAAGTGCGGGGGGTCCCCGGCGGCCGCCCGGCCTCCGCCGTGACATAGGTCGGTGCGCGGGGAGGGGGCGGGCGGGGGCGGCCCGAGTGCGTGGGAGCCCCGGGCGGGTTTGCCCCGGGGCCCCGGCGCTGCCCGGGCCGGGGGCAGCGCGGTCCGGCCCGGCGCAGGTGGAGCTGCGCGGCCGTGCGGTTGTTTGCGGTGCCGGGAGACGCACGCCGGTGTCGCTTGCTTGCATTAGCGCTGCAGTGTCTGAAGTGTTTTACGTGCCTGACGAGTATTTCTGTGTCACCCTGAAGCTTCCCGTGATTGCTCGCTGGTGCTGTGGTTTCTCGTCTTTGAATTGCTCTGCAGTGGTAGTGCTGTGAATTGGGTATGTAGGTCAGATTCTGCGAGATGTTTTTGTCAGGGGAAAAAAGTGGATGTTGGATTATTTATTCCCGTGTTGCTTTTGAAGTGCATTGCAGCACCCACGAGGTTGGGAGGTTTTTTTGCCTTTTTTTTTTTCCAATTGGTTTCTCTTGCTTCATAAATCTCCTTTTAGTTTTTGGCTGTGGCATTACTGAAGATCAAAGCGCTAAATTAGCTGAGAGCTTCTAGGCTGTATTGTATCGTGCAGTGTCCTCTAAGAGGGTGGCAAAAGATAACAGAAGCCTGCCTTGAAATAAGGGGGATTTCTAGTCCGCGCAGAAAATGTCTCTCAACTACAGCGTTTCTTTTCTTTAAACAATGCAGCACGTTGCAGAGCGTTGGAGGCCCTCGGAATTGTATTGCTGTGTATGTGGCAGAGACGTGTTAGCAGAGTGAATGGCTGCAGGCTTGTCGTGCACAGTATCTTGGGTTCTCTGGTGGCAAAGCACTTATTAACGAAATACCCTAGAAAGTATTTTTGCCTGTGAATTCCCGGTGGATGTTTTTAAGGGAAGGGACATTGATGAGCTTTTCGTTGCTATTTTTTCCTGCTTTCACCTATACCTTTCTTTAGAGTGACTTTGTAAATAACTGATTTCCTCAGGAATCTACTTAAAAATCAGAACTTGCTATAATTCCTGTTTCCTTTACACTGTGTGTTCTATCATGACTGCCACCAATACGTATTGAACCCAGATTTGATTAAGGTAGCAAAGCTGTATATAATTTATTTGATTTTTTTCCCCCAAAGTTTTAGTGTATGTTGATAAAATAGAACAGGAAGATAACATTTGTCAGATTGACTCATTGCTTGAGAAGAAAAATCTGTGTAGAGTTTGCCCTGATGAGCTCTGTGTTGGTGTTTGAACAGGTGGTTTACCTGGCACTAATAGAAGAGTAAGGTGAAGAAAAGAGAAGTTTTTGCATTGCTTGCCTTGGCTTGCTGAGATTTCTAAACTGTCGGAGGAATCTTTTTTTTCCAAGATAGCTTGATAATCTTAGGAGTTTTGTGTCAAGCTAATGTAAATATGTATATTGCCTTGTGATTCTAGGTTTATCTAATTAGGCAAACTATTAGATTTGCTGTCCTGAAAGTTTAATTTCTAAATATGAGCTTTTAAAATTCTCGGTAGGACTGACACAGTACTAAACTAACAAAAAAAAAATAATCTGTGATTTCTGTTAAACACACTGATTTTTCTGTGAGAAAAAAGAAAAGTCTTTTTAGGAAGAAATGCTTCTTTTGCTATTTTAATATTTTGTAGTGCTAAGGTCAAAATAGATCATGCATGCTATAATTGCACACAGCTTGTGGAATAACACTGGAAACATGGGAACGTGTTTAGAATTCAGCATGTTATTTGTGATTCACTTCTCACTTCTGGATCTTGGCATGACATCTTGATTTAATAATATGACAAATGAAGTGTATGGCTCTATGTAAACCTGTTTTCTCACAGTAACCATGCTTATTTGCAGGGTTTTCTGGGATGTTTTAATATATTCATCTTAAAGGTCATCTTTTAGAAGCAGCAGAAAGATTGGTGATAATGAGAAAAGCAAAGATGGAGTTCTGTATTGTGATATTGCAGGGATTCCCCTGGGAAATGGGTACCCCTGCTCTGGAGATACTTGACCCACAAATACACATGTGGCACAGTTTAGGGCCCATCTTGATGAGCTGATTTGAAGTTGGACTTACTTGAGCAAGACCAAAGCAGAAGTGTCTGCATTTTCCTTTAAAAACTGGCAGTTGGGGATCAGTAATTCAGGGAGTCCTGTAGAGATGTGTCTTTGACCCATCTGTTTGTGAAGTCTTACTTATGTGTACTTCTGTATCTCAAATTATTGCATATTTTTTAAGATATACCAGCAAACTTTAACTCAGGCTTTCATGTGAGAGGAAAATAGTTTTCTTTAGGCTGAAGTAGTTTTTCTTTGCTGTAACTTTGTTTTTAGCCATTTTTTTCTTTGAATCCTTCACAATATCTTTCTTACTTGGTTCTCTTCCTGTATTTCAAATCAAGTACACTAACAATATGATAACAGCAATGTAATAAAATTCATATGCTTCTGATGTTTGTATTAGGAAGACTGTACTTTTGAATCTCAGGTATGGTAACACTGATGAACGTCTCTCATTTGGATGAAGGAAGAAATGATGGATGTGTAAGAAGGGAAGGGATTTCATGAGGTCATCCCCCACCAGAGGCAGAAGGAAATATGCTGAAATCATGTGTGACAGACATTTGTCTGATCTTCTCTTAACTCAGAAGAGGGGAATACCACACCTCTTCACTGGTCTATTTATAGCTGGTACATATGACTATTACTGTTGTTAGGAGGCTTTTCTTAATATTTAACTCTGTCTTGCTGTTAGTTAAGCCATTTAATTCTCATCCAAGTCTTACTACTCATGCAGGATAATGGTTTCTGTGCTCTTTTCACCAAGTCTTCATACATGAAGACTCTTCCTCTGTCTCCTTTTATTTTAGACATCTCATTACTAAACTGTCCAAACAGGGTTTTTGTTGTTCAGTCTCACTGTGCTCTGGTTTGTCTGTATCTTTTTCAAAGTTTTACAGACAGTTTTTGAGCAACAGAGTAATTAAGTTACTCTGCAAGTAGCAGAAGTAACATGATGGCCTTATTAAAATGTCATTCTAGGGTGTGTGCATGCAGGTATGGCTGGGTTTTATTTTTGTTTTGTTGTTGGGGCTTTTTTCTTTTCTTGCCAACAGCATCAAGTTCCTGGCTCCTGCATTTGCTAACACAGGAGCTCATACTAGTGTTTGTTGTATCAGCTATCTCTTTCTTCATATATATATATTGGAGTTATCTTTCCAAGGAATATAACCTGTATTGAATTCAGTCTTTATTTTGGGTTAGTTTTCTTCTGTTTAGCATTTTTGACTTAGCAGAGTGTGCACTTGCTGCTCTTCCATATCTGTTTTCCAGCACGTGCAATCCCTGTGGCTTTTGAACATAAGCCTGCACTACTACAGGAAATTTGGATTAAGGACAAGTTCTCCTAGGGTTAGATGCAGTTTCTCTTGGCACAAGTGTGTCCTTACTGGTCTGTTTTGTACATGTGCTGTCTTTTGAAGTAAATTATATTGCTGAGGTAACGTCTGTCAGTGTCACTGTACCTGAACGAGCCTTTTGCCATTTTGAGATGTCATATGGTCCAGTGACATAGCAGAAGAAATTTTAATCCTGTAGGCATGCTTTATTGGAAGAATTGCAGAGTCAGCTATGGAACAGATGTGTTCAGCATGTTCCCTGGTTTTACTCCATTTTATCAGAATTATATAAATTATTTTATCCATAATTTTTGAGGCTAGACCACAGATGGGACAAATTTTGCAATTCTTTCAACAGTGTGCTCTTCACAAAAATTTAAATGGACACCAATAATGATTACTAGTGAAGACCCTTTTTAGTTTCTTGCACGAAGAAGTATTCAAGCAGTCAGTGCTTATAGCATCTCACCTGGTCTTAAAATTACTTGAAAATAATTTAGACAAGAGGTCTGTAAATGCTAACAGTTTAAATGCTTTGTTACCAGAAGTAACTATAGTCTCATTCTTGAACAGACCTTTGAAAACTGGAAAAATCTGGATCAAGCTGTTTGAATTTATAATAATTTTAAAAAAGATAACAGAGGGCTAAAATACTGACACAAGCAGAAGTTAAATTTCTAAAGAAAGTCTAAAAGAAATAGAGCATTCTATTGAGGAGCATGAGATTTGTCACCCTAAATATTTTATTAATGCAGCGTCTGAAGTCTGGTAATGTTCAACCTGTATTTAATTGTTGTTTTGTCACACTGACTATGTGTGCTTTTAGCAGTGCCACAATTTTTATAACTGCAGCATAAGACTTTGTTTTAAAAATAAAAATCAATTTGAATAGCAAATCCCCATGGGGCTCTTTGTTCATAATGGCTTGATGATAACTGTCTTGGTGTAAAGTTGGGTTTAGAAAAGCGTTTTTTGTGCTGCTGGTAGCAGTAAGCACAGTAACTTCAGGCAGAGATGAGGTGGATAATGTAATGACTTCTTAATGACTGGCTTAATGAATGCCTTGCTGCAGCAAATTCCTTCATGGAATTTCTGTTATGTTTCTGTATTTGTGATACTGGCACTATCATGAATACTGAATGAAACTTTCAAAAGCAAGTTTATATGTTATTGGTGAACTGTCTGGCAAGTTTTAGGTAAAATCTTAATCCGTGATAGAATCAAACAAAAGAAAATTCAGTATTCATCCCTCAATGATGAGCATGAATGAATGCTTATGGAAGAGTCAGAAAAGTGTAAGTATTCTTAGCTTGAATATTCTTTCAATCCCTAATTATTTTTAGTAAAGGTTGATTCTAAATCTGGAATAGTTTTTGTGTAGCTAGTAATGTTTGAATTTTTTTCTCAGACTTTTTTTTTCATGCAGCTAAATAAATGTCAGGCATGCAAATATCCTTTTGTGAGAAATTCTGTAGGTATTTTAGTCGTTCTAGTAAAAACTACTCCTTTTTAAAACTTTTTAAACACTTCTACTGAATTCCTTTGTTGCCACCTTTCTTTTGGACATTCTCTCTGTGTTATAACAATACATCTCTCTGTTCCTTGTAGAATTTTGTAGCCCTTTATCACTTTCTCTCCACACCCAAATGTTATTGAAACCCGAATCCTAATTTGCCTATTTTGTTTCCCCTGTAGAACAAAAGCATTCTATGCTTTTGATTGTACCTTTTCCAACTTTGCTACATCCTCTTCTGGAGCTGAAGTTCCCAGGAGTGCTAATGGTGTTCAAAATATAAAGTCAGTGATGTGTTTCACACTTCTGTTCACAATTCCTAACACTGGCTTTATTTCTGAGTGCTGGCAGTATTCAGTGCAAAGGCCATTGGTTTCTCTGCAAAGCTGGAACAATTGCTCTCCTTCCTCCCTTCCACTCAACGTGCACTTTCCTTCATTAATGCTGGTAATTACCTGCTTTATTGCTCACTCCTTTCTCTGTTAAAGACCACCGTCTCTACTGTTGTCAATCCTCTCTTTGCTGCCCAAATAACAGGAGTTTCAAAAAGCTCCTTTTTCTTGTGTAATCTAGAATATATTGAGCAACACACACAGTTGTAGAGGCCTGCTGGTATCCTCCTTCCTTGTGAAAACAACTATGTCTGTCCCATGTCTTCTATATTTTAACCAATTTATTCATGCAAGCATAGATCTTTCTTATGCTGTGACTGCAAGAAGGCCTTTGGCAAGACTTCTCCAGCACCATAAATCCAAGTAGACCATGACACTGAGTGAGATTAGTTCTCTATACACATACAGAGTGCACCAAGATTTGAAAGTGCAGATCTCTGTTTGGAGAGCTGTATCTGCTCTTCCCTGCTCTGTCAAAATTATGCATATGTCCATTATTTGTAGTTTGCTATACGTCACACGTAATATTGTGTAATTTCCTGAAATCCCTGCATTATGCATGTCATCCTTTTTAAAAGATCCAGATCTGTGCAGTGGCCAAGAGGGTGAATTCCAGCACGAGTTCTTGCTCTTTTCCTGGTGTTGGCATTGATACTGTAGAAATGTGAAATCAGTTAGATAGGTTGATTATTAATTAAAATTTAAAATCTTTTCAGCTGGGTCATCTGTTTGCTCCAGATCTCTTGCTTGTCATTAGGCTTCAGCTGGGCAGCAGCAGTTAGTGTAGATAAGCAGCACTACTCTCCTGGCATGAATACAACCTTAGCAGTGGAACAGATTTCTTAAAGTTGATAGGTAGAAGTGGGCACAGACATAGTATGCCTTTCTCTGGAACTTTTGAGTCTAGTTAGTTTTCCTTATTAGCTCTATTTATGAGTGTTCTTACATTTTTATCACTTGAGGGAAAAGTACAATAATGAAGCATCATAGACGTCCTCATCATTTGGTACCCACTGCTAAGGACTGTGCTAGTGCAGGTATGAGAAGGAAACCTTATGACAATAGGTTGTCTTTGTGTCTTTGCATGTAATTGTGGTGTGTTTTGACAAACCTAGATTTCTATTTTTACATTTTGGTTTAAATATTATTATGAGGGTTTGGGTTGAATTATGATTTTTTTTTCCTTCACAGGCAGCTAAAGATTGTTACCAAAGTGTAAAGTGATGAAGAGTTTGTGCACTTGATAGCTTAGTAATTTTAGTGTTTTAGCCTCTGTGATTCATCCGGTTTAAAACACAGTGCCTACTACAAATGGGTAAAAACTTACAAAGTTGTCCATTTAGACCTGCGCAGCGAGACCTGTTTGCTACAAAAATGCTGCACAGTCATGTAAAAGAATATTTGGACTTGGCATACTATGTGTTACCTGTGCAGGTACAGTTTTCTCAGTGTCCATCAGTGTATTATTGTTACACACTTACCTGTCTTCTTGGTGGTGTTATTGAGCTCTCTGTACAGTTCCAAGTGTGAGAGGTCAGAGGCTGTCTGTACCTCGGGCACCCTGGTTCAATTCATTGCTATTTTATTGCATGTTCTATTCTTGAATTGGAGATGGATTCAGGGCTGTTTTTCTGTGCTGTGTAGGAAATCTGTATGGCTCATGAATGTCTTAGCTACTTAAATATTCTATGCTAGCATATTATGAGAGTTTTTTTGCATTTTATATTTGTTTTGAGGATAGAAAAAAATGAACTGTCTGATTGAATGTATAAAGCTAATTTGAATTATGATGAGAAGAGCACGTGGGGTACTTAATGAGGAAGAATTGAGTATGAGCCAGGAAATGCATTTTAGCAGAAGCTCCAGGTGCTGGTGCGTCATTGGAGTGAGAAAACATTACAGCAAGGCAGCAGAAGATGAGAAAAATCATAGTTGTTTTACTGTACTCTGGATTTCCTCAATGTATCACTGCCTTCAGTAGTGAGCAGGAAGAGCTGTGCTTTGAGGAACAACTGTGCTTTGAGGAATGAGTAAGATAGTGTAGAACAAAGACTGTTCACTGAGGACAATTTCTCATTTATGTCTTGAAAAATTTGGAAGATGGAGTGTAATTGAGGCTAAGCTGTCTTTATGGTGGAGACACAGAAATGTTCTTGGAGACTTAGATTCTGTTCTTACTGGCGTCACAGCAAAATGCCAGGTGGATCATATTAATCAAAATGGCTCATATGTATCCTTGTGCTAATTTATTTTTGTACTTTATTTGAAATGGTGATGTGATTTGCAGCCGTGATTTAAACTCTCAACTGCTGCAAATTTGAAATTGAGTTGAGTTTTGCTCTGAATGGAAGATTCTGTCAAATATGACTGTTAGACTGAAGAAGAACAAAGCTTTGCAGTTTTGGTACCTGAAGGTAGATATTAATACTTGGTGTAGAAATGGAGAGTGGGGTTATTAGTCTGGTTTATTTCCCAAAATGCTTGTATTTCAACCCATCACAGTCACAAAACTGGAAGGTTAAGTGAAAAGGATAGAACTAGTTACTGGAGTTTAAGGAGGTGCTTTCTTCTGTATGTCCTCAAAAGCTATATCTGACTGATGATTTATGTGTAATCACTCTTGTACATTAATTGAAATGCTGCAGTTGTTTGCAATACTCAATGACTGCTGGAAGACTGCATTTTCTTCTAATGTATTTTATTTTTGCTCATAGAATATTGCTGATACAAGTGGTTTGTGGTAGGTTTACTCTTTTTAGTGAGTGGTTACTCTTAAAATCCATTTATTTGTCGCTGGTTGTAGCATTCCATTCTTAGAATAGTGAGGGCTGCAGGAATCATCAGTACTGATAGTGCTGGTAGGATTAAGTTTGTACTGTGTACAGTTAGTTCTTTGGCTGAGCTGGTGATCTTGAATGCTGTCACAAGGATGAGAGCTAAACTGCATTATTTTAGGGTGTACGCTGTGAACTGTCTGTTGCACAAAACCCCCTCCAAACAGTTACCTTCCTGTAGGACCTTGGATAGAGCACAAGCAGTTACATTGTAGTGAGGAATGGTTTTCATTGTAACGCCTTCAGCCCCTCATCACAAATATTTTGACTTGTTAAATTTTGGAGAAAAACTGATATTGGTGTCCTTCACGACAGCTTCAGCATAAGTGCTCCAAATGGCTCTGATAAGTGCTAAGCCACGAGCACCACTTGAGATTTTTGGAAGGAGACACAGAAGCACCTAAATCACCGTTTGGCACTCACTGTACTGCATGTTTCATGGTATTCTAGAGTCTAAAACTTCCATACACCTATTTTGTTTGAGACACCTTCTATGCAGCTACGCAGTTCATCTAAGATAGTAAATTAGGATAAAGTTACAAACATCACAGAAGTGTTTTATTGTGTATGTTTGTCGACACTGCAGTGTTGTCTTAATATATTGAGTTAGCCTTAAATATTTTTGTGATGTGAATAGCACTAAGCAGTTGGTTTAGCATATACCCCAGCTAATGGCAAGGAATGTTTGTGTTGTGGTGCTGGGGCTTTCCACCATGGTGGTGGTGATAAATTTCCAAGATGCCAGAGTGCTCTGGAGGCAGTGATGCAGTTATGTGTAGCCCAGTGAACTGTGTCTGTTGCTTTTTGACATACCTTTGTGAGAAAATCTGGTTCTGGATAAGAGAGGAGGATGAACAGTCAATTTGCAGCCAGTATGTTCTGTTGCAAAATTGACAGCACTAATGTATTTTGGAAGGTGTCGCTGTGGTGCCTGTCTGCAAGTTTCAGCTGCTGTGACCCTTCCTCAATTTAATATTTTTAAGTTTAAAAATCATGAACAGATCTTAAGAAAGCATCGTGACTTCCAAGAAATATTTACTTGATGTATCAGGCAAGTAATTTTTCAGTTAGGTTGAGAAATGAGCTGTCAAGTGCTTTGGCTGCTGCTGAGGCAATGACAGATACAGGAAATAGAGAACTTCTGTAAAATGCGAATTAGGTGAGGAAAGAGATCTTCTTGAAGAAGGTAGATGTTTTTCTGTTTGAGGCCAATTAGAGTCTTATCTTTTTGGTGTACTTGAAATGGAGTAGGCCTATGAAGGGTTAGGTAATAGAGGCTCTTGATACTACTTGGAAAGAAGAGGTTCATTCAAAGCAGGAAACTTGCTTTTAAGTGTCTTGAAACTCTCTAAATATGCTTATCTCTCCCTGTCAACTGTAAAGGAAGTGTAGAGAGATTAGCTTTCGTAGACTATGGTTATTCTTTGTGAATATTGCTGTAAGTGTTAAGATATTTATCTCAAAAGCCTAATTTTGGTATAAACTCATCTTGAACTGCTGCTTTCCATTTTTATGAGAACAGTCTTTAAAAACTCTTTCCTTACATTCTCAAACCTTCCAGCACATTGTAAGTTTTTCAAGCCAAGATCATAGTTCATCAAGCTGATAAATGTTACATGACTCTGTCAAATTACAGTTTATTGAACAGCAGGAACTAAAGATTTAATCTGAATGAAATTTTGCTGTTGTCACTGGGCACATTGGATCCTTTAGTTAATTCTGAGATCTGGTTCCTGAGGAAATTTGAGTGAAAGCTGCATTTAAGGTGCTAGAAATGACAGCACTGATTTTTGAGGTTTTAGTCTTCCTGGAAGTGGAAGATCCATGGATACCAATTTTTATGCAAGTCTGCTCCGTTTTATTGGTTTGGGGATTGTTGTTACTTTGTTTGTCTGTGTGTTAAATTGAACTCAAAAAGGAGTACAGCTAGTAACCATTCTTTTCATAAAATAAACAAATACCAGAGCATGTCTGTAGCTGTATAGATGAGGTAAGTCTGCATGCTGCTGTGGGCTCAGTGAGACACAAATTCACTTTTTTTTTTGCTTGCCAGGAAGATTTTAAAAGTCTTCAGTGTAAGAAATCACAAGTCTGCTCATTGTAGATACCTGATATCTCTGTGCCAGCACAAAGATTCTGATGCTTCAGCCATCCCACACGTGCAGTCTGCACAGAGCACTGTGCCTGCAGGTTGTGTACAGAGGCAAGATGGCTTCTGCATTCACTGCATTTTTATACACACAAGGATTTCACTGTGCCTCTTTAATGTGTATTGCACCTCTGTTAGATAATTACATTGTGGTTTAATAATTCTTCTCAACTGTTTCTTGCTAAGACTGTCCAGTCTTGCGGCTTCAACTTTTTTTCCAATTGCCTAAATGATTGTCAGTATGTCAAAATGCATTCAATGCAAAAACATCACTAAGTAAATGTAATAAACCACAATATTTAGACTTGCATGAAATACAGCTTCTAATTGTGGGTGGTGCCCTCATGGTTGCAGGGAATATAGAAATTCAGAAAGCAGTCCTGTCAGTTTTAGTACCATAAATGCAGTTAATCTCAGTTTAAAAATGTTTAGTATTATTTTTAATTAATAATTAATGGAGAGTAACCACAGTAAATTATTATATGTATTTAAAACACTTAATGGTATTTAAATGCATTTTGCTGGACTGTAACTGTTTTCAGACATGATTCAGGTAATTTCCTTATGCCATAACTTGTCTATTTCATTGTGCCTGCCTGATCATTGTTGGTCTCCAGGGGCCTGCAGTGGGAATCATGTACATTGGAGTTTTCTGCTAAGTAGGAATATGGATTTCTTTTATTTTAGTCCATCCTCTGGGTTTCCTGTTAGTTAATTGAGTTTTGAAAGCAAATAACTAGAATATAATGTAATATTTAGGCAAATATGTTGAAAAAGCCTAAGTAGTGTGATTGCTGCAGTTAGTTCTGTTAACTAATCTGTAATTATTTCAAGAAGACATATTTTGCTTGGCAGTAAACCTTGAAATTGAGGCATTTGCTGTGTTTTGCATTTATTACTATGGTTTTGTTTTCCAAATGTTACCTTAATTTAGCAATGTATCATTGGCTTGTGATTTGGATTAATCTTTTTTCTCCCTTATCTGCTTTCCTTGTGAATACCTTTTGAATGTATTATTACAATATGTTAAAGATCCAGGTTTTTCTAAAGCTGATCTCACATCTGATGTGTTACTGTTCAGCTTTTTCTCATTACTGTTCTTCAATTCCCTTTTTTTCCTGTCATTCGTGATTTTGTGCTACTGCTGCTGCTTTCATATTCTTTGAAAAGGCTGGCTCTTTGTCCAGTGTTCATTTGTGTGTATGTCCATATGCAATCCTCTTCTTTATGTTCATTTCTGTGGAGTTACCTTCTTTTAGATATCTTCTAATGCCTTGTAACAATACTGACTTCTATGCTCACCACACTAGGTACTGTCATTATTGTTATTTATGCCAACAGTTGCTTTGAGTTACAAAAAATGCTACAGAAGTTCAGATTTAGCTATTACTCTTTGTCTTGTTCATGGATAGTATGTTTATTTTTTTCCTTTGTCTTGTTGACGGATAGTATGTTTATTTTTTTAAAATAAAAACTTTAACAAGCAGTGCTGCACGTTATTTTGGTGAAAGGTTAAGTAGGTATATTTGACTAGTGATCAGTTGACTGGAGATTTTGTCAGCCTTGCTTGCTGTGATTTATAGGAGGTTGGTTGTGTGAGACCAAGCATTTGATTGTTTAAAAATAACATTTTTCGAGTGAAACCGTTTTATCTGGCTCATTCTTCTTGCTATGAAATAAAATTTTATAGTCTTATTAGATATGCTGATTGTCCATTGTGCAGTCTGAAAAATCCAAGTCAGATTTAATCTTTACCTGTGGTTGAAATAGTTACAGTGCGTCTTTCGTATTTTGAGTTCACATTATGTCATTTTGCTTTGGTGTAGGGGTTGGAAACCATTTATCTTTGCACTCATTTGTTTTAGTGAAAATTTAGTGGAGGGAATTGATATCCTTGAAATTCTTGCCCCACTACTGCAACAGGTTTGGACTCTGAAAGTGTAAAGCACCTTTCTATGTAGGTAAAATCTTCCTGTGTAAGTCTGAATTCCTTACTAAATCAGGCTGAGGTAGATTGCTTGCTTCACGGTTTTTTGTTTTTTTTTGTTCTTGATTTAGTAACTGAGAGGCACCGTGTCTGGTTGTTACAGAAGTGTGTGAGAATGGGCAATTAGCTCAGGGTGTCTGACACAGCAGCATCATCTGCATGGCTTACTTGTCCTCAGGCTTTGTTTCATTTGCATTGACAAAACCACTGAAGAAAGAAAGTATCCAGGTGATTCTTGGAAATTGTTTTTAGCTTCTCAGATTCTGAAGGACTTCCAGACTCTGGAAGGTGGCTGGTGGGAAGTGAATCATGAATATGAATCAGCATCTCTCCACCCTTATATACAAAATGCTGTTGCTAGGATATTCGTCTTTGATGATGTGATAAGAGTGTAGCAAACACCTTCTTGAAATTCACTCTGTCATCTCTTCTTTAATTACATTCAAACTCAGGCTGCTTGTGTCTCTCTGCAAGACCTTGACATAATTTTATTCTACCTTTGCATCTGCTCTTTGTATTTGCAGCCTTTGCTTCTCCTGAGTCTTTCTCCGACTTTCAATTTTTTGGCTTTGCTTCCTTTTTTTTTGTTTTGTATTGTAGTCTACTCTTGTGTGTGTGCTATACTAATGCTACTTTGCAGACAGGGATTAGGGTGTGCTTTTTTAGCTTTTTACTGAATTTATATAGACTTGTTTGAAAAGTGTTGATTTTTGTTATCTTATTTTTAGTCACTCTCCACAACCACCCTGTTGTTATAACCCGTTGTGAAAATGACCAGTTAAAAAGAGAAGTCTTTTTCCATTTCACAAGGCGAATTCCTAAAGGTTTTAATAAAATAGGGTCTGAATCATGTTTCTGATTCAAATTTTAATGTTGTTAGCTTATTTTTAAAGTAACGTTAAATGCTAACACAAAGGTTGTTAAGGTGACTGATTATACTTCATATTTGAACTGAGAATTTTGGTTAAAAGGGGCGATAAAATAAGAAACATAAGTTATTCAGAAAAATTAAATTTTCTTAAGTTGGGTTTTCTTTTAAGGAATAAGGAGGTGGAGGAGAAAATAAATGGATACTCACTTATTAGCTTATGTTCTAGTGAGACATATCACAGATTAATACTAAAGAATGAGTTGTTGTAGCTGGAGGAACTTGGAGGAGATGATTTTTCTTTAGCCCTATGTGAGCCCTTGAGCTCAAATATCTTCAGCTTCCAAGTTTGGTTTTTTCTCCTGCTAGGTTGAGGAAGAACATCTGGGGTGTTTTTGTTTGGAGATATAAGTTGGTTTTGTTTTCTTCAGGTGTGGTAGAAGATTTAAAATGCTTCACAGAACTACTGTATTTCTTTGAAATGCTTACAAAGAAATATTACAGAAGTGCTTCATCTAAAATCTTGAAATACATTGTTACGTTTAATGTATTAAGACAGCTAATTAAAACAGACATTTTAATGAAAATTACATTAGCTCTCATTTTAAGACAGTTGGGTCAAATACTGATTTTAAAATATGTTTCATAAGCATTTTAAGTGAATAAGTTTTTGGAAGATTGTCCAAGGCAACTGCTGATACAAAAAACATAGCATAGGAAATAATATATGTTCTGCTTTTTGGACTCTCAGGGATGCAGAAGCTGTTTTCTCCACACATAATATGTGTGTCCTATGCAAGCTTATTTGTAGTTTATCTGTGTGTTTGCTATGTAGAATCTTAGAAAAACTGCCTATAAACAATGAAAAGTTGACTGCTTTACATGGCTTTGACAACTTTAGTAATTGTGGGGTTTTTTTTTACATTTTAGGAAATAAAATAATGCTAATGAAGCAACCATTTCCCTGAAGTTCGAGTTTTCAGACTCGCTGCCATAATGGGTAAGTCTTCTGTGTAACTTACATAAAAATTTACTACAATCCTGGGAAACGTGCTTTGGCTGTTTAACATAATGTAACATTTATATATGAAAGGCAGTGTTCAGCAGCTTCACTAGTGTTGAAAATATTCCTTTTGTGGTTTTTTTGGTTGGTTGGTTGGTTTTTTCCCCCTTCCTTATTATGTAGTACTTTTCCCTGTTTTTTTTTTATTATAAAACCACATTGCTGAAGGCGAGCAAAACGGACATAAACACAACATCAGATTCAGCTCCATGTTCACAGTTCTTGCATGAGAAACAAGAGTTGTTTGTCTTCAGCTGTTCTTAGAGTTTCAAGTTTAGGAAACTGAGATTCATGGTATTAGAGTACTGAGCAATACTTATTGTGCTCTGAGTGCTGATGCGTGTTAGAAAGAATCAAACTCAAACCACAAAATCTACATATAAGTTTTATCTTACTGCCTTGTGTCATTGCAGTGCTAAGCCACTTCTGTGGCACATTTGTATTACTTTTAATTGTGTGTCAGTTTTTCAAGTTTATGTTTTTAGTGAGTTCACCATGTTGTAATCATTTCTGAGTTCTCTCCAAAAAATTCCAACAAACCAACAAGCCACACACATTTTTGTATTGCTTTTATCTTTTAATGTTTTGCCAATTTTTCTAATCTTATGCTTAATAATCAAGTTGCTCAATCTAGGAATACAGCGCTCTTCAGATTTCTCATATTCTCTGACATTTTGTGTGAGAGAAGTTATTGTTGAGTCATATTGGATATTTAGTAACTTTAGATGCTTTACCACAGCACTTTGGTTTCTTTTGTGTAAAATATCCAATCTAGTAACCACTGGAAACTCCAACCAACTGCTAAAGCATTATTTTACTTTTTGCATTGCTGAGCACTAGAATAGGCCATAACACAATAAAATAGTGACAGCATGAGCAGCATGAGTGATGATCAAAGTTACTAATTTTCAGACCAGCTTTCTGTTCTATAAGGAATCTATTAAATTAAAAAACTTAAATTTCCTTATATGATAAATATGTTTAGTTTTATTTTAGTAGAATGTGAAGGAATTCTCATTGTTGAATACATGGGATGCTTGCTTGCTGCTTTTAATGCTGATCTTTTCTCAGGTCCATGTTTGAGAAATGCAGTTCTTTGTAAATCACAGCTTTTAGCAATGTATTCTTCAACAAGCCATATCCATTGTGAAGGAGCATGAAAGCACACTGTCAGCACCTCTGGAGATAAATTTTGTTGTCCACTGTTCTAGATACATGCTGAGTGCAGTACCATTGCTGTAGCAAGGAATTAATATGAAATATTAGAAGTAAATTACTCTTAGTGATGGATGTACAGGCTTCTGAGCTCCTAAGTGCTTTCCTGTCTAAAGGAACATCCCAGTTCTAGGGCAGATTTTGTCTAACATGACATCAGGACATCACAGCTGCAGCAGATTGTCAGGATTTAGGATTTTTGTCAACTTGAAACCTAACTTAAGTAGCATTCCTGCCCCTAAGTTATCCCCTGGGTTCAAAGCTTCTGATTCTACATGTGAATTCTTCCTTTAAGCCCTAAAGTCCTCTGTATTTTCAGTCCTGGAAAAGTTCTGTGGCATTTTATTTTTGGTTTGTTTATTGTTTTTTTGTTGTGGTGAGGTCTTTGTTTTGGGTTGCTGTAATACTCTGTGGGCTATTAGCAGATGCTCAGGCAGTTGTGGTGTTCATGTGGCAGTTTGTGTGCCTCTCATGGACATGATCATACCTGTTCAGGACAGAGGAGAAATAGTTCAAAAGAACTTGCTTTTTATTCTTTATTTTATGGAAAGTATGATCTCTAGTAAACGTCTCATCTATGGCTGTTGTTTGAATTGAAGTAGACAAGGCTTTCTCCTGCATCCCCTTTCTCTTACTAATACAGCCTGCAGTGTGTAAAGTTTAATCTTTGTTATGACTTCAGTTTTTTCAAACCTGTTATTGAATTGGGTTACTGATTAAGCTGTCTATTTCCTTAAGCACTGTTAATGATAAATAAAATAAAAATGTTAACAATGTGGCAACAATTTTTTTTAATTTAGCAATTATGTATTGAAGTGTAATGCAGACTCTTAGATTTTAGACTAATGCCTACCTAATTGTGAAATGAGACAGTAATGCCCTTCAAAAGTAACAGTCTTTTACACTTGTCTGGTCTTTTTCTTTGAGCAGATGAGCAGCAAGCTTTGAATTCAATCATGCAGGATTTGGCTGTGCTTCATAAGGCCAGTCGTCCTGTATTGCCCCAGCAAGAAACAGGAAAACCAAAGTCATCTTCTCCTAAAAAACAGGTAATCTTCAATATCCTCACTAATGTACTGAACATGGAATGTCCTGCTGTGACTTCTGTAATTATTTTTCTTGCCAGACCAGTGAGCATACCAGAATGAGCTATTAGTCTCCCACGTGTGCTGCCATTTTCTTTCTTCATATTCTTATATTAGCAGCAAAATGAAATGGTGGCATTTCAGAGCAGATCATAGTGTGTGCTTCAATAAATAAATTGAAGATTATAGAGGTATTTACATCATATGTAAAGTGATTTTATATTTGTTGCTATTATTATATTGGAACTATACTATTTTAAAATTCCAAGGAATCATTTTATAGGTTTAGAAGAGTACCCAATTGTCACATATATCATACCAAGAAAGAATGTCAGTACAGCAGCAGAAATATGCTTAAACTCTTTCACTGCATCTTTTGCCTCAATTTCTTGTTCATGCAGCTGGAAATAAGAGTTCTTTCCAGCTGCATTTTTTTCCATAGATACTGAACACAAATAAAAAAGTAGTAAATATTTAATTGATAGGTTTGAACTACTATATGGAGAGGTTAGGATAGGATGTAGACTTCTACCTAAATTGAGTTAACTGTATGTTTATTTGATTTGATCCTTAATTTACAGTTCAATAAACTTCAGTTTATACTTATTTTAACCTTTTAAAAATGAAATTTTTTCGATATATTTGGCTCTTAAACTGTCAAAACCAAATGTCTACATAATTTTCATTCTGTGCTTTAAAAGTTGTGAGAGTGTAACACAGTGGTGTTTTGCTACTGTCATGAAACTCACATCTAAGCTGTGATTTAGACACTGTGGTAACATCCACATATGATCCAAAATTATTTGAGTGTAATCAGTGTTTAGAAAGTTAGAAGAAATGTTTATCACTGTTCCAGTTTGTGGATTTTGAAAGTAATCATTTGAAAATCAGTTCTTTTGGAAGATGAAACATAGTTGCTTGGATAAACTTTGTGGTTGAATGCATTATTGTTTTTCCTGCAGTAGTTGCTAATACAGGTTGAGTCTTTATGATTTTGCAAAGCAATGTTATTTCCATGTAATTCTAAGTATATACAGAGATGGTTATTGGGATATGTATTGCATGACTGCTGACTTAATTGTATGTGTGGGTTTCTATGGTAATGCTTATGAAACAAGACATGTTTCTTAGGCCTGGGACGCTCAGCTGCAAAGTGTACTTACAAACATGTTATTGGTAGCTAAATCCATCTGCCTATTCAGGTTACGGAATTCTTTGGTAACCAGTTCCACGTTAAATTTAAAGTCATAAATCTGTTATAATATTAACATATATTGATAGAAAATAATATGTTTATTTACAGAAGCATCCATTGCACTGCAGAATCAGTTTTTGTATTTTAACCCTCCAAGTTGTTTTTAACACTTTCTGTTTTATAACTCTTTAAGCCTCTATCACATACCTCAGCAGATGTGGCTTATTAAAAAACTTGATATATTGCAAAGGACAGAAAATTAATATGGAATTTAGTTCTAGTGTAGGAGTATTAAATGGGAGTTCATGAGCTTCATCAAAAGAGGTAATAACAAACTAATTGTGGTTCCTTTATCTCTTTTCTTACAGAATGATGTTAGAGTCAAATTTGAACATCGAGGTGAAAAAAGGTAAAGAAACAGTATTGTCTCTTTGTTTAGAGTTTGGTTATGATCCTGTCAAAGTTTCAAATAATTGGTTTGAAGTGTTTGAGATCTCTAAGGTTTTTTTGTTTGAGCTTAAATTTAATTTTTTTATGATCACAATTTAAAGAGAATTAACTGTTTAAAATGTGGGTTCTAAGTATGCATAAACACCTAAATATCATACTGCAACTATGTCCAATGTAGTATCCTTCATTTGGTTACCCTTCAGATAGATCTTTGTAGCCTTGAATAATTACTTAAGTCATTAAAATAGATCTCAAGTTTGAGTAGACCAGAAAATGCATTTTTGTTCTTCATTGTGTGTGTAATAAATGTGTGATAATTTATTGTTACTGTAATACCCAGAGGAGGAGGTCAGATTGTACTTTAGGGGTGCCAGTCTAACAACAGTAAGAGGAAAATTTATTAGACTCAGATTGTTTTCATTTAATCAGTTAAAATTTATTTACATTTTGTTTATGAGAGAGGTGGATGATGCACCTGCTTAAAGTATACAAACATCTGTCTTTGTATAATCTCTTCTCTGGTGGCTGCTCAAAAGCTTTTACAGAATTGGATGTATAATTCCATGCAGAACTGGTTTGTTGACAATTCATTTCGCCTGTCTCTTTCTGAAAGTATCAAATTTCATTCTACTTACAGAGAAATTATGGTAGAATAAGATTTTTGAAAATACTTACTAAGAAAAGGAAGTAATATCCTGGGCATGCTATTTCTCAGGAGAAATATTAAATTCTTTTTTAAAACTTAGCTTCAATAAACCTTATACTAGTTCTGGGTAGCCTTTAATGTGACTCTCTGAACATCACATGAAAAAGTGCATCAGTAATGGTTGAGTTCCCTATATAATTTGGAGGGAATATGTCTTTTTGAAGGTTTTGAGAATTGAGGTCTCATCTACCTAACAATTTCAGTGAAGTAAGAGGAAACATGAATTTCAAAACAGAGAAATGTTTACATGCTGCCAGTCTGCACAGATGGTGCATTTTGCAGATCATCATATTTCACTTTCACAGTGGACTAAGTTAACCAGTTCAATATTAATACAAGCACAGAGTAAGTGCATGGAAAGATACCTTTTCCAGGTTTTTATACTCATGAGCCTAGCTCCATTATGAGCTGTTCCAGGTGACTTCAGCCTGCTTGCCCAGGGGTTCTGGACAGCCTGGGCTCGTTGCTCAGCATGAGTTACAGCACTTCGGTTTGCCCCGGCATGTAGCTCTAGTGATCAAGGGAAGAAATCATGCAGGGAAAAAAAATTGTGCAATGGCTTTCTCACTAGTTTTTAAGATGGGAAGTGAAAAAGAGAAGTGATTCCAGACTTGCTTTCAGTGGTGAATGTGGCACTTTGTTCCAAGGAGCATGTAGTGTGATAGAGTTGCAGGCTTGCTGCCCAAATTATTAACTATAGTGAGAATTGGTGTTTGTTGGGTTTTTTGGGGGGTTGGTTTGTTTGGGTTTTTAGAATCTTTTAAAAAATAATTCATTTTTAAAAATAATTTTTAATTTGAAGTGGCCTTGTTTCTAGCCTCATTTCAGTGAGAAAAAATGTCCCCCAAACCTCCACACTACTAACTGAACTACTGATGGAAGGGACCCTTTGCTAACTTTTATACTTCACAGAACTTGAGTGCACTTTATTTTTTTAATGTGAATTGAGTGTACCTTAGTAGTTTAGTGCCTTTTAAAAGCTCTTTTTTGTTTAATGGTCTTGTATCTCAAAAATGAAATGGTTTTCTATAGTAAAAGGTTAGTTATACACAGTTTGGGCTAATTGGTTTGATGGGACATTGAGTTAAAAGAAAATCTTAAGTTGTTGACCTACAACTGCACCATTCTTACAGGAGCACACTTGAAGCACAGTTAGTGATGGACTGGGCAGTTTGAGTGTGTAGTTCATTATGGTAAAGATGGTGAAATTTAGTTACCTTCCTCAGGTAAGATAGTCTTTCGGATTTCCAAAAAATGGGGACTACAGGAGTAATTACTTTCTGATGCTTATGCTTGTCAGCCTATGGTACTCCATTGTCTTAGCTTTCTAAAGTGGAAAAATGTAGAAGTTTATAAGAGTTTCCCTCAGAAATGGAGGCTTGCAAAGCATTAAGCAAGTAAAATAGTTACAATGAAATCTAATTCTGATTATCCCTTTTAGATTTTTCATTGCTTTTCTTTCTTTTTTGAAAGTCTCAAAATATGGAGGACAGGGAATAAAGTATAGCCTCTTACAGTCTTTTTAGTAGTAAATTTTGTTCTGAGATAGTTCTTAAGTAATGACTTGCCACATTTCCATAAGTAATGGACAGAAATTCCTTATAACTTAAATTGTGTTTCAGGATCCTGCAATTACCAAGGCCTGTTAAACTTGAAGATCTTGCAGCTAAAGCAAAAGTTGCTTTTGGACAGACTATGGATTTACATTACAGCAATAATGAGGTAATATGCTGTGTCCTCAAAATTCTTGCCTTGGCCATTGATCATTTTAAGGCTGAAATTTGCTCTTGCAAGAAGTGGGAACCACTTCTGTGACCAAACTTACTCCTGTGACTAAACCCCAGATATCTAATGTGTGTTTTCTCAAACATGTAAGTCTTGTCTGAATTAGGATAGGCCAGAAATGCATGAAATGTTTCATGAGTAGTGTTATATCATAATGATGCCTCCGACTTGTTGAGGAATGGATAAATTATCTTCCTGAGCTTCCACAGTCCAGTTGTGTGATCTTGGGAAATTCTTTACCTCTTTGAGCTTTGGCATGTTTGTAAATTTGAAATAGCTTTTATCCTTTCCTGTAGGTAATTTTCTTTAAGGATTAATCTTGCAAGATAACTAGAATGCTGCATTCAGGTAATGTGTAGTTTGGAGAACTACGCTTAACTGTTGCTCCTCTAAAATGTCTGGTTGCCAAAGATTTCTTGGTACAGGGCCAGCACTGTCAAGCCACTTAGGCCTGATCAATATTACTTCTGGCTTTCCTTTAGAAGTAGGGATAGAATTATTAATAGCAAATGTATTTACAGATGCAGGATCCATTCTTAGGGGTTACATCTGGCTTTTGCCTTGAGTCAGCAAAGTGCATGAAGGCTTATTCATCTGCTTGGTTAAGCACAATGTAACTGCTGTATCTACACTGCATCTTTGCAGAAGAAAATGCCAGTGATTGCTCTCCGTTAGTTACTCATTACATTACCAGACACTTCCGTGAAACTGATCCTCAAAATGAAGAATTCCAGCAGAAGGTTTTTGGATGTTTGGAAGGTCAGGTGAAATGGCCCTTCATAATGCTTTAGCCTCAGCTCCTTCCATTAGTAGATTTTTAGGCATTTGAGTAGGTTTTCTGCTTCTTACCTTCTGCACTAGTTGGCAAATCATCCCATCACCTTTCAGAAATGTGATGGTAATAATGTGTCACTGGTATTAAAAGTGCAATTTAACAAATAGCATACTCTTCATTTTATCAAGATCTTCCTCCTCAATCCCATCTCTTTTTGTATAAAAGTACTGTATTTAAGCATCATTGACTGAGGCTGTTTACAAGTAGAATAGATTTGAAAATCTGTATGCTGTTTTTCCTTTGTTACAAGCAGAAGCTGTAATTTACACTCCTGAAAGATGAGCCAAATTTTCATTGTAATAGAATTCAGATTTCAACTGCACATTAATGGCATAATTTTCTGTTCTAAAGATATATGTATGCCAAGCTAATTCTATTTAATTAGATACAAGTAAGATTCTAGTGAGGACTAGAGTTGTTGCACATGGATCACATCTTCCTTAGCAAATGCTGTTGTTCAGTGGAGAAATCGTGTTAATCATGCAACTTTAAACAAGTGTATTTGTAACAGCTGAGATACAAAAATCTGCTTTATACTCTATGAAATAGGACTTAGGTTTATCTTACAGACTTGTGTTAATTTAGGCATTGACCCAATTGTACCCATTTTGCTGAAACTTTTGGATATTTAAGTTCTATATATGCAAAGTGGTTGCTTCTTGTGAAGACTTGTTCTGATAGTAGAGGAATCTGAAGGAAGAGTTAAGGTTGAATTTTTAGTACTTAAGGGATCATTTAATAAGGTTTATTTTCAAGTTGTTTTCTATGAAAGGAAACACTCTGTTTCTCTGCATTTGAATTCCTCATTTTTTTCTTGTGTGCTGTTTAAGACTTTTTTCTCCCTTCCCCTTGTTTTGTAGCTTGTAATTCCATTAACCACACAGGATGACCTGGACAAAGCAGTTGAACTACTTGACCGTAGTGTACATATGAAGAGTCTCAAGATACTGCTTGTAATACATGGAAATACACAGGTATGAGCAGACATGCTAAATGCCTTTTCCTCAGTTTTCATAATGAAATAGAATTTGTATCTTTTCTTGAAGATGGCATTTCCCCAATTGAATGTAATACTGATTGCTTCTTCATTTCACTTTAAACATCCATTAGCATTTTGTGCTGACTCAATTTTAAGTCTTTCCTAGATCCTGTTCCTGTCTTTTTGTTTGCCTCCCTATAGTGGTAGAAAAGTGAACCTTAGTAGAATGATACAAAAAAAGCATTCAGAATTTAAGTAATTGTAATAATTTGAAATTGTTCTTTAAATCATATGTAAGAAGTTCAGTATTTGTTGTAGCAAAGACTAGTGGTCTATAGACTAAATGCTGAGATATTTTGGTATTATCTAACAAATCATGGCATTGATATTCATAGGATTTGTATACTGGCACATATTGAAAATTAATTTTAAAGGCTACAAATGAGCTACTAAAATAGATGAATTGTGATGTAAATTGGCAAGCTGCTTTTTTGAGTGCTTAAAAAATGAAATGTACTGCAGAAAGCCTATAAAGTTCACGAATTATTTTCATTGTCAAGAATGTAAAGTATAACTGCAGGTTGTAATACTTATGCATTTTCAGTCACCCAGTGTAAATAACGTGGAACCCTTGCCCTCACTGGAAGATTTAGATAATATAGTGTTTGGTGTGGCAGACAGAAAAAGGCGACTGTCTGTAATAGGTAAGTTGCACATTTCAATAACTTTAATTGTAAAAATGTCTTTTGTCTTTTACTACTCATGAAAATTTTGCTCCCAACACAAACTGTCTCTTCTACTCATCAGTGAGTACTATAGAATTTGCATTTGGGAGAGTTGATTTTGAATATTAGGACAAAAGGCTTTTTAAATATATATAATACAGAAAATTGCCCGGAAAAAAACCCACAACTAATTTAGTGTATATAGAGTTATTTCAGGGTAACTTAAAAAGCTGATGTTAGTACTCCCCTTTATTTTCTAATACAGGAATGAGCTACTGAAAAAGCTGGTTATATGACAATGTGTTTCCTTGCTCATTTTATGACCTCCATAATTTTTACTATGTGAGCATTTGTTTAACATACTGATTTTGGGATTGATATAACCTCTTTACTTATTCATGTTTTAAAGTTGGGTGATGTTAACTTCCAAATTTAATTATGAAACTAGAGAGCTTAATTAATAATTTTCCAGACAACGTAATAAATTATTATACATTTATCATGAATATATGTATTTCTGTTCTTAGAGACTTAATATTCAACAAACTGAAATTTTAAGAGTTGCAAAGGATTAGTTGACCTGGGTAGAAGGGTTTTGATTTTGGTCAAAAGAAGGAATTTACTCAGCTAGATATGTGGACAAATTATGTTTCTGTATAATGAAAATTCTCTTTAATGTCATCGAAGCAACTCTGCCCCTAATTTTTCATAATTTCTGGATTGCAGATTTTAAATGCTATACTTAAGTCTTGTATTGCACAGGTATTTGGGGGAATTCCTAAAGCTAGTAGTGATCCAGGCAGGCTCAGTGCCTGTGAAACATTTCAATAAAGCCTTGAATTCTGGTTAGTGGAGAGACTCTGACCACCCTTTTCTTTCAAAAGGTTCAAATACTCGTGATAGGAGTTCACCTCCCCCAGGATACATTCCAGATGAGCTGCATCAGGTGGCTCGAAATGGATCCTTCACCAGTATCAACAGTGAGGGTGAATTCATTCCAGAAAGTATGGACCAGGTACGTCTGTGATTATTGAAATTCAAGTTTTTGTTAAGTTTCTTTATGAAATACTGCTGTTCAAACAGGATATGGAATTATTAGAAGAAACAGCAAAAAAATTGATGACAACTCTGTAAAACTTGATTGGTGACATAAGGTTGAAGTAATTGTGCTGTTTAGTCTTGCAGAACCTGTTTTTTTTTCCTCTGTCTCTTCAATTTTTAAAATATGCTGTTACAAGGAGAAAGATAATATTTTTAATTGCCGTGATAGTTGAGTGAGAAAGTTACAAATAACAGCAGAGATGCCAGGGGAAAACATTAGAAAGCACAAGCCCCTTTATTTTACCGAGAATGATATGTAAGCAAGACCAGCTTTACAACTTTTCAAGGTAATTAAAAGGAAATTTTAAGAAAGAGTTTGGATCTGTCAGAATTATTTGTACTCTGTTGATACTTAAGAGTCGGGATCAATGACCCTTGTGGGTTCTTTCCAACTCATAATAGTCAGTGATTCTGTGTGGTAGGTACTGTGCTGGGGTAGGGGCAAGGGGATGGCTGTAGGCCTGGCATAAATAAGCTGTGAAAGACTTCACAAATTCACCTTTTTGGTGTGTAAAGATCACAAATATATGGTTTTATTTTTCGTCTTGCCTGCATTAATGTAGTATATCTTCACACTTAGCAAAATAAAAATCCTACTCTGTGAATATAAAAATTGCCTTTCAAAACAGCAAGAAAAGGAGCAGGAATGTAACTGCTCACAGAATTGGCACTGGAGAAAGAGATGTTTCAAGGAGGAAAGAAAAATAATTCTGCATACACAAATCAGTTCAAGTTGTTGTTGACATTGGCAGTGTATTTACAAATGGCAAGAGGCAACGGTTTTTATGAGCTGACTAAATGAGAGACAGATGATAAAATAAAGGCAAGGGGATAGTGCAATTTGTTGCACAATTTTAATGACTGAGCTGAGAATAGGGACTGAATCTCCTACTTTCCAGACCAGGGCTATTCATTATCATAGCCGTGTGGTCAGATCCAGCCCAGGACTAGATTCATTCCAGTAAAATAGTTACTTTTGGTGTAGGCAAAGTAATTTCTGGTCACTGGCTGGTCAGACAGACAGATGATCCCTGAAGCCTGGGATGTCCATTCACTCCTAAGTATTCCAGAAATAAATAACCTGTCATGTATTTATTGCTGTGTGAGCTGTCAGCAGGTTTAAATTAATGAATTTTACTTTGATAAGAGGTCAGTTTAGTTCAACCTAAGCAGCCTCAAGGGCCATTCTGGGGTGGTAGGCTCACAAATTCTGTTTGCTCCCCCCCACCTACATTGCCACATCACCTTGGCAAGTGTTGGCCATGCTGCCTTTATCTGTCACAGCCTGCCCAACAGACAAGAAGGGAATTTGGAAGTGGAGGGTTTTCCTCTGCTCTGCTGTTGATCTGCCTGAGCACAGCTATTGGCACTCTGACAGCAGACCTCACACTTCCTGTAAGAGATGAGGGGTTGGATGAAACCCATGGGCTACCAGTTGGGCCATAGTGCATTGGCTTAGAGAGGTAATCAGTATTGTTCAGCATGAGACAAGAGGAATAAAAATGCTGAACCTGTGATAAATGTTGTCCTCCCCAGTACAGAGAGTTCATTTAAGTGTTTGAGTTTGTGGAGTGCAAACTCACTTTCAGGACACTGTTTCTTTAATAAGTCCTTGATTGGTGTATGGCAAAGTAGGTGCCCAGGACCTTTAAGATGCAACACAGACCATAAAAATTGGAGGGATAACTGCTTAATTTACAGCAGAAGACTGTTGTCCAATTCATGGAAAAGAATAGATGTTATACAACATATCAAAACAAACTTCATTTTAGGAAGGAGCTAATTTTTAGGCAACAGCTGAGCTTTCCACGCTGTTTTTACCAGTTCATATCTGATTTGGATTTGTTTCTTATTAGTTGTCTTATAGCAAACCCCTTAACTATTTAGGGAAAAAAATTGACAAAAGAACCCCTTGAACTTGTTGATCTTCCTCTGTTTATTATTTATTAGATGCTGGATCCATTGTCTTTGAGCAGTCCTGAAAACTCTGGCTCAGGAAGCTGTCCCTCGCTTGACAGCCCGTTAGATGGGTAAAAATTATTTACATTCATTATTTAATTATTTATCTATATTAGATTGCATAATGTCTCAGTTGTAAAATACAACTCCTCTCAAGTGACAGTGCTTCTTCCAGAAATTCTTTTGTAAGTTATAGAATGTTTATAAAAGCTTATTGAAATTTAATTGCTTACTAACATATGGAAAATACTGTAGCACTTTTTTTTTCAATAATTTGTATTTAAACCACAAAAATTTAGATTTAAGGTCCTACAAAAATGTACTGAATTTTTTTACTAAATGTTGCTAGGTCTTTCACATGGGTAGTATATATATGCTGGCAGTGAGCCACTCCATTAAATTTACAGTTCTTAGGCACTGCCATATGAAGTAGGCTTTCCTTTTCCAAAGCAGGGGGTACCCAATTCAAGCAGGAGGGTAGAATAATTTTCTGGCTTCAGCAGTCAATCCCATCCTTTCCTTTGCAATTACTGTCTGTTCCTCTCCCCTTGTTCCTGTTGCAAACTTCCAACTGATTTTTCTTTTTTAAAGCCCACCAGTCAGCAAGAGGCAGTGTGTGTTGTGGGGGTTCTTTTTGGATTGACCTCTGAGGAGACCTCTGTGTTTTGAGGGGGTCACTGTCCACCAGACAAGTCAAGTAGAGCATATTCCTGTTTGGTTTATGGTGGTCAGGCAAATAACCTTGGGTTTAATGTGTAGACTTGTTCTTTGTTTATTTCAAACTGCAAAACTAATAAAACTGCTAATAAAATATTTTATTTAACTGGTAGAAAGGTGAAGTGTTGGAGGTCACTGCCTCTGGTAGTTAATCAGAGCTGTATTATTCAGTAGTAGTACTGTTTCATTTCAGAATATGTGGTTTGAGGACACAAATAGATTTGGTCTAACAAATACAGTTTTGAGTTTAATAAGTCTGCATATCACAAGCAAGAAGACAGTAGACATGAAAAGTATTTTGTGGTTTTAGTGTAGTAGGTTATACGGACACAGTATTTAATGTAGCTCCATAGAAAATACGTTTATCTAATAGCCCAATTTAATGGTTTTGTGGGGTAGAAGTGAGTGGAAGAAGGGGAAACAAAGCAAACTTAATGCAACTTATATTTCTTCTTCAAAACTCTTTTTGGTTGTTTTTGTTTACTTAATTTGTCACGTCTACTTAGTTTCTTTTCCTTTTTTTTTTTTCCATTTAAATATTTCCTACAAAGATGTAGGTTTTGTGTCTCCATTTAGCTTCTGTTACCCATTAGAGAAATTCTTACCAGAAAAAGGAGGACACTGTTTTGGTATGTTTATGGAAATAAACTGTTATCGATTGCTCTGACTGGCAATCCCATCCATTCCTTTTGGTGGCTGGGAGTTACATACCAACTGTAGGTAAGAAACAATGTGATTATGTAAGAACCAAAAAATTCTTCATCATTCTATAACTCAATAAAATCACTCTCTTAATCCTATGACTTTCATGGAGAGAAGAGGAAATGTTTTTTTCTCATTAAAAGGTTCTACACTTCTGTGGTTAAATTTCCTCAAGAGTTTTTGTAGTCTGTATAACCCATTTTGCCAGTCTGTAAGCCTTTGTGTTTAGCCATAAAGGTGTTAAACATAACAGTGTTCCTTTGTGGCTGTACTTCTGATAATTCATGTTTTTACTAATATCATTGCTCATTAACAGAGTCTGTTGCTTTCTTACCTACATTAAGCTCAATGAGCAAGCTTTTCCATTGTTGATGATCCTTAATTGTTACAGTTACCTACTAGAATTGAGTTTCAGAATCGAGTTCCACGTTTGTAAACTGGTGCAGCAATCTGTATAGCAGTGGCTTTTCATCAGTAAGAGGACAGTAAGCTTGAGTCTGGATTAATGGCAGTTTTTCGATTCTGTGTATTTTTGCATTTCCAGGGACAACTATCCCAAGTCTCGGATGCCAAGAGCACAGAGCTATCCAGATAATCATCAGGAATTCTCAGGTAGGCAAAAATCACTGCAGACACACTAGCTTTGCAGAACTGCTCCTCTTGCAAATAATAGGATTTAGAAGGGATGTTCACATGGGAGAAGTATTGTATTACACAAACAATATGGTAGAAGAAAGCAAAGCCACCCCAAATGCACATAGTGAAAGATATCGTGGAAATACAAGAAATTTCACGTTTTTTCCAGGTTATTGTGTGTGACACCACCCCTAGTGGGTGTAGTATAACTATCTGCCTCTGTAAAAAGAATAAATGTTGCAGTGCATAGGGGCATGCAACACTTAGTTAAATTGGACTGTAAATAATATCTGTCTCTCAGATGGTGTATAACTGTGGTTAATTTATTTAATTTGGAGGTGGTAATCCCAATAGGTAGCTAAGCCTCACACAGCTGCTTGCTTACTTCCCCACGTGAGACTGGGGAGAGAGCCCAAGAGGAAAAGTAAGAAAACTCATGAGTTAAAATAAAGGCAGTTTAATAGCACAGCAAAAGCTGTACACATGAGCAAAACAAAACAATGAATTCATTCACCACTTCCCATCAGCAGGCAGGTGTTCAGCCATTTCCAGGAAAGCAGGGCTTCATCACTCCTCGTGGTTATCTGGGAAGACAAACACCATCATTATGAATTTCCTTCCTTCCTTCCTTCCTTCCTTCCTTCCTTCCTTCCTTCCTTCCTTCCTTCCTTCCTTCCTTCCTTCCTTCCTTCCTTCCTTCCTTCCGTCCGTCCGTCCGTCCGTCCGTCTCTCAGCTTTTGTTGCAGAGCAAAACCTCAGATAATATGGGATATCCCTTGACACACCTGGGGCCAGCTGTCCAGGTGTGTTCCTTCCCAACTTCTTGTGCCTCCCAGCCCACTCTACCAGCTGGCAGGGCAGTGTATGAAGCAAAAGGGCTCCTTGATTCTTGTCAATGTGCTTCAGCAATAACTAAAATATGTTATTAACAGTGTTTTGGCCACAGATCCAAAATGTAGCACCATACGTGCCACTATTAAGAAAATTAACTCTATCCCAGCCAAAACAAGTACATGGAGCTTGTTTTCTTCTCTGTGAAATAAGTATCACTTTGAAGTGCTCATGACTTCTGTATTTGAAAGCGCTGTAAAGTGACAGGATGGAGAGCTGTGCGCTGTGCCTATGAGTTAATCATCACCACTAATGGTTTTTTCATACAATACTCTGGCTCAAATCTAAGTTGTTGTGCAAAAAAAATCTCAGGATGCCAAGTGCAGTGGGTAACCTTGAAAGTGCTCTGAAGTGTTTCCTCACAGTCATGTCTCACTGCAAAACTTTGCTGTTGAACAATAATTAGTTTCCAGTAAATCAAAAGGGGTTTGTATTTTTTCAGTCTGTTACATATTTTGAGGCTCCTTTTTATTTTGATTTTGAAGCTTTATCCAGATAAATCTGTGATGATGAGTTTTTTCTTTCTAGAGTGCTTAACAGATTGCACCACTTTTAAATAAAACTAAAACTGTGTGTAAATAGCATTTAGGTGGCAGAGATAAGTACCAGAAGAGTTGGAAATGTCAGAAATTACTTTACCTCTTGTGTAGTCCTAATCTAGTTTATTTGTATTCAGTTACTTTTCTAATAAGATCAGTTACTATTCTAGTAAGATCATCTTGCAATATTTTTTATTGGGATTTGTTGAGTTTTTTCCCATTCCATGTTCTCGTATGTAAGCAATGGGATAGAGAGCAATCATTAATTCCATATTCAATATTTATTCTCATGATTTGAAGTGTAAAAGAAGCAGAAAAAATACCATCTGCCCTAGTCCTTCCTCCTGCCACCACCAGTACAGGGCTTCTGCAGAGGAGTGTGTAATGTTCCTCTCTCAGAATATACTCCTAATCACATATTGCTCAAGGGTTCTCTAAATGCAAGATGTTCTTCTGTGATTTGATAGATTTTTTTTCCTTGCCCAAATTTTTCTTGTCCCTATTTCAACTTGTTTAAACTTTCTCAGCATCAGCTGTAAGTTGCAACAGAAAGTTGTGTAATTTATTGTGTTTTATGAAGAAGTATGTGCTTTGTAACTTTTTTTAAGGCTTGGTTTTTGTTTTTTTCTGTTACTGTTTTTCCAGTGGATTTTTTTGGTTTGGTTTTTTTATGGACCTCTTTGCTCCCTTTGCTCTTCTAGTATGTAGAGGCCTACATTTCTTATGGAGGAGCAGTTTGTATCTTTGATCATCTCTGTACTTCTGAATATTTTCCAGTTTTACTGAATTCTTTGAAATTGAGTAGACCAAAACTTTGTTCAGTGTATCTTACAGCATTTAATTTTCTTCTCAGCTAATACAAAGAGTTCAGCTGCTACTTTTTTGGAAGTCTCTATCACAAACCTTTACAGATGGCTATACTGAATTTCACCTGCAAATTTCATGTACAGTCATATAGACTCTTCAGGGCCTACTCTAATTATTCTGTTGGTTTTATTTCTCAAATTGATTTTGTCACCTCACTGGTCCTTGTTTTGTACAGAGAATTCATGGATAATTAAACTGCATGAATTTTAGCCCGGATTCCTGTGGACTGTTGGCTGTTTCCTTCCTTCTTATGTACTTATCTTCTAACCATTATGCCTGAGGGACTTTTTCCCTTATCTTATACTTTTCCCCCTCAATTACTTTTAAAAGAGGATCTTTTGAATGTGTTTTAGTAATTCAAGCTGTATTGACTCATTCACCAGTTTTTCATATTTATACAACTTCAAATTGTATTCTTTGGAATAGTTTCTCCTCTATAAAGTATTTTTAAAACTGGAGTAATCAGGCATACTGCAGTCCTCCAACATTCTTTTAAGCAAGAGGTTACAAACCACTTAAGCTGTTGAATTCTTGATCCTTTGGGACTTCTAGTTCTTATGAGTTGTGTAATTTTATTCTATACATCATTTTCCTTTGATGCTTCAACCCTTCATATCTTCTGATATGTTCACCCATTGTAAGTTTGTATTATCAAAGTGATTAATTTAACGTGCTTTTGTCACATTTTAGATTTTGAAATGAATAATTTTATTTTCTAGTAGAGTATGATATCCCAATATTTGAGAAATTTGGAAAGGGAGGGACTTATCCCAGAAGATACCATATTTCATATCATCAACAAGACTACAATGATGGTAAGCACTGCAACAATTTTATTAATCTGTTTTTCTCATCTGAAAATGTGAATAAAATTGTAAGATCTTAATGAAATTAAGTGAAAACATTGATAAAATTGGAAGCTTCAATTCTTTCCCCAAACTCACTTGCTAAGTTTCTAATGATTGATAGAACCTCTGAACAGTTTTATCTCTGGTAAAGTTATGGATTACACAATTCCTGATTCATATGCACAACTGTGGAAATGTTTTGGCCACACACATCATACAGTATAAATTTTTGACTTTTGTGACCCTTTTCTAGATAAAGTAGGTATGTCTGTTTGTAATGTCTTGTTTTGCTTTAAGAAATCCCTAGTACAGTGGAGTTCCTGTTAACAGTTTCTTAGATTAAAAGAGTAAATAAAATATAAGAGCAGTGATGTAAACTGAGAATTGATTGGTGAAATAAATTGTTGGAATGCAAGGCAGCACCTGCTAATGTGTCCACAAAACTGGTTTGGACAGTAATACCGTTGATATAAATTTAGCATGTGTTAAATTTCTAAGGAAGTAGAGAGGAGCAGCTGAAGGATTTTCATACTTGAGGATGTGTCAAGCGCTAGTTGAGAAGAGTTAAGAAGAAATGTGTCCCAAGACCAGATGGTTTCACTTGCAGTGTGGAATGTGCAGAGCAATAAATGGAATTATGTTACAGGAATCACAGAAATATCAAACTGAGGCACTGCAAAGTCCAGTCCCTTGCTCTAAGGCAAGATTTAAAGAGGCAATGATCTGCCACACTGACTTTTCAAGTAAACTCTAAATTGACTTGAGCAGAAGAGATACTCACTTCCTTTATGTTACCAACTTCCAAGATAGCTTATCTTACGACTTAACTTTCTCTGTCTCCCAAGACATTTTTCCTGCAAATAATAGTTAGTCCATTTTAGCACAGTGAAGAATTGGTCATTGCCCTTATATATCCGTGCAACACAGGGATATTTTCTTGCCTTAGTTTTCTTCTTCTGTCCAAGCTGAGGCTTTTCTCATGGCCGCTTCATGCATAACACAGGATATAAGCAGAACTTGGTATGTAGTAGTCACATTAATATGTTGCAGAGTGACCCTAATTTCTGGTCACCATTCTGACTGCTCTTCAGTCTTTGGTTACATTTTCCTATATAATTTTCTTCATGACTTCCAATTGCTTTACATTTTGTAGTTTCTGCATTAGATTTCTCTAAGTATGTATATTGTACTTCCTTACTGAATTTCATCTTGTTGATTTTTGAATAATCTCTGATGTCCAATACCACTGTGAATTTTTATTTTATCTTTAAATGGATTTTCAGCCACACTTAACATGATGCCATCTGCAATATTTCAGTGTATTAAGTTCCATCATATGTACATGATGAATTAAAATAGTGCATGGAAGTGGACTGAAGATAATTTAAGTGGACATCCCCAGCAGTTTATCTTCCCCTTTGATAAGAAATCATTGATAACTGTTCTGCATCTGTCTTGGGTATAATCTGCATAGTAAGATGGTGTGCAACACTTCATGAGTTGGCTTGTGAGAATGTCCCATTGAAATGGGAAAATAGGATTAGCTACATGAGACAAACCAATTATGACTTGTTTATCACATTTTAATCTTTTCAATCGTGAATAAATCAGTTTAATAACTTGTTTACATATCTTTCTTGGAATTTAAATTGTCCAGACTAGTATATAAGACTGAGTCTACTATTTCAGAGATTTGTTATCTGCTTTCTTTAGTCCCCTGGGAACTCCTCCTCCAGTGTAGTACCTAATGAATCGAAAACTCATTCAGTTATTGCTAAGTTCTCTACGATGAAACTTAATCAAGGGTGCTATCCTAAAAATAGATGTGTTATGTAAATAGATGAATATAAATTGTTTTAGTCATCTGGTTGTAATTAACATGTTGCAGATTGGTGCTTTTTTTTTGTTCTGATGCCATAGCTATCTCCAAATTTTGCATTGCTTGTGTTCTGATTTTTAAAATACTTTTGTGGTCTTCCTGTTGATTCCAGGTGTCAGTCTTTCTCTGAATTAAATTCTTTCTAGTTTACAGAAGGAAGAGGCTGGCTTGGGCATTACAGCATTGTAAATGTGTATTTGTTCTCCTAAATATCAGAAATTTGTTATTTGCACATTTAATAGAGCATAAAAAACAGAGGCATGGAATTTTCTTTCCTCCTCTTACAGGTCTCCAGGTTTTTCAAGCATGTTGATTATATTTCAGAAAAATTCCAGAGTTTGGTCCCTATTTTCATCTCTTAAACACAGGATTTTGATTCTATCTAGTCTTTATATACATCTGTGATGAATGTTTGTTTTCTTCTAGGTGGAAAGTTAAACCGGTCAACTTGATGATGGTTGTGTCCTGTCTTGTGGCAGATTTGAACGAGATGATGTAGAACTCATAAAGTATTTGCATGCACACATTGCATTGCTGTATCTTTTTATACTGTAACTTTTGTGTTCTGCGTATATCATTGAAGGTCGTAAAACTTTTCCAAGAGCCAGAAGGACTCAGGGCAACAACTTCCGATCACCGGTCAGTTTCAGCCCCACTGATCACTCACTGAGCACCAGCAGTGGGAGCAGCGTCTTTACACCGGAGTACGAAGATAACCGGATGAGGAGGAGGGGCAGTGACATAGACAATCCTACCCTGTCAGTCATGGACATCAGCCCACCCAGCCGCTGTAAGTTCTGCCACTTTGTGAACCCCACTGTACAACTCTTACCTTTCAGCTGTATCATGTCAAAACCTAGCATGCCATCCAAACACATGCCATTAAATAACACGGTTTTATCTCTCTAATAGGCAAAGGTCAGGACTACACTCATCAGTATTTTCATTGCTTACCTTATCTACCTCCATGTAGACTTTCAATTGAATTTTACATCTCTGATAACAAAACATTGTAAAAGTGATTTCTTAGACTTTTTAGGACCTGAGAAGGATTTTGTAGGTTGCATACTATTTATTTTTGCAGATGTTGGTCATGTTTTCAGTTAAACTGTAATTTTTAGTGGTACTGCTTCATACTTGTGGTAGAATTTCAGGAGCAAATATACTTTGTGATGACTTCAGTAGCTCATACCTTGTAATTATGCCTCTATTTTTTAAAAAAGAAAGTAGTTTGTTTAACATTCTTTTTCTGTTCTTCAAATTAGCTATTGCTAGTTGTTTTAAGTATGTCTAGTTCTACCACAACTTATTTTGTGAATAAATTTAAGTAGTTCATGTTTTCCATCTTACAGGGAGTTGTATTGATCTTTGTAATTTATATGGTGAGGTTTAGGACGCACAGTCTCTGTTGTTGAAAAAGTAGTCTTTAAAAAAATTACTTTCTGTGTATTCCAGTTTTTCTCGATCAGCTGAATAACAAGCTCATTTGAAAACCAAAACATACTTATATTTTCAGCACCACGAGCTCCAACTAACTGGAGACTTGGTAAACTGCTGGGTCAAGGTGCCTTTGGCAGAGTGTATCTGTGTTATGATGCTGACACTGGAAGAGAACTGGCTGTTAAACAAGTTCAGTTTGATCCCGATAGCCCAGAAACCAGCAAGGTAAGTGATACCCAAGGGACACCTTGGAAAAGGCTTCTGCTGAAGTGGTGTGTTCTAGACCAGACTCCCATTCCTTTCCTTAAACAGGATGATCATGTTTTAAATCATGTTGTGTTAGGAAAGTGTCCTTGTTAGGAATTCTGTTTTGTTAGTACCATAGATAATTAATCTGCCTACCTGATTTTAATATTATGTCACATTTTTTAGTTTTCAGACAGATCCTTATGCTGTGAGGATGCATCATTTGATTTGGTGCTGTCTCAGTCTCTAAAATCAAACAATCTATTACAAAGTGTGGTCTGAAATAGATAATTAGTTATACTAACAGGAATTGGAAGAAGTTACATTTATAAGCAGAAAAAGCTGTACTAGTATAAGTGCTTCTGAAAACCAATTGCCAAAAAGAAATCGGTTTTAGCTATGAAGACAGTTTGAGATTCTTACCTATTTTTCATCTTTTTGGGGGGGTATTTCTATGTTTGGGGTGGGGGGGGTGCTGTTACTTGTTTTGTTTCTTTGAATGTTGTACATCAAGACTAACTGCTGTTACACACTGTGTTTCTCCCTAAAGAGCACAAGTTTCCTTGTTAGTTTATTCTCTTTCTAAAATTAAACTTGTCCATCTTTAAGTACTGGGTGCTGAAGGAGATAAACAATTTAAAAGTAGCACAAATCTGCTATTTCTTCTTTTCCCAAACCATACTTGCTGCTTTTTACAGGATAGGAAGAGAATTATTGCTTTCCTTACATTATGACTGCATTCTGCACTGTGGGGAGCAAGGCTGGGGAAACAATGGGTGTAAGCATGATTGCAGAATTGACTGGCTGCCAGTTAGAGTTGCTGCTATTAGTGGATAGGATAAAAGAAAAAGGCAAGAATCATTTGTGCTGTAGATTCCTAGTGTAGCTGTTGTTGCTGCTTCGTTAAAATGTGTAAAAGAACAACTCATTATATTTTGGAAATGTTAAAATATGGTAGTATCTCTGCAAGCAACAGTTTTGTGAGCTCACCTATCATAGCATTTTGTAGTATTATGTGCCTCTGTGTGTAAAAAAAATCTATTTTTTTTCTAATCTCAGAATTGTGAGGGTATCATAACAGGCTGTGACAGATAAAAATTCAGATTTTGATTAAAAACTTCTAGGTGAAATTTGGAATCTAGTCAAGTTTGAATTCATGGGTTAATATTTTTCCAGGATTTGATCGTACTGTCCATTTCAAAATATCTTGCTTCCTGTTTTCAAAATTTATAGTATTTTGGATGGCTCCAGAGAATGCACCAGCTGTTAGTGTTTTCCTTTGTTGCATTTCATTATTACCACAGTATCAAGTGGTACTCAAAGGCATTTTTAAAGTATAGTCTACCATCCTGGAAAAGTTAAGAATTAATGCTAATTATTCCACCACAAAGATTAAAATGTGGGGTGGTTTTCTGTGTTTTGTTAGGTTTTCTTTACCCAGTTGGAGGCTTATGACACGTTGCATAGTGATCACTGACCTCATGAACGTATTTATATCTGCTGTGCTTTGAAACAAACATAACTTCAAGAAAAGAGAAACAATGAAAAACCTGCAAAATCATCCCAAACATAATGTGTAGAAAATACCTAGTTTTGGTTGTTTTTAATTGTGTCAATTTAACATTGATATTTTCTTGTTACAAAATGCAAAAACTTTACATTAGCTGTAGGAGTATTTTGTTACTTAGTTTGCATAACACTTTAATATGTACACACTGCTCTGATTGAAAAAATTCAAATCCAAAATCTTAGTTTTACTACATCAAGCATGGTAAATCTGTCCTGTTTTGTCCTTTCAGGAAGTAAATGCACTTGAGTGTGAGATTCAGTTGCTGAAAAATCTGCTGCATGAAAGAATTGTTCAGTATTATGGCTTCTTGAGAGATCCACCTGAAAGGACACTTTCAATATTCATGGAGTACATGCCTGGGGTAAGCAAGAGAGCTCATCCACTTCAGCCATCAACTGTGTGCAGTGTGATGAGCACCCAAGCATTCAGCTTTGCATAAAAGATATTTAAAACTGTCCAAATTAAAACCACCAAAGATGGGTCCTGACAAGTGCTTGCAACCTCCTGTCTTCTCCATTGGTTGCTTGGGTTCTCAGAATTTACAGTGGTTCGTACAAAAGCTCTTTGTGTTTGGTTTGGCATTAGTGGTGCCTGGCAGTGTCTTTGAAAAGACAATATTATCATTAGTAAACTCTTAAATCTCCCTGAATTTTATTGTTTTGTTTGCCACGCTTCAAGTATTTCTGGAAAACAAAAAGTACCTGAGGTGGGGGTGGGAATAAGTGCATACAGAAAATAATCTTGCTGCTTGCTTCTTGTGTGGCACCTAGTACATGCTGAACTGCTGTTCTTCTTTGTTAGGAAATATTATAAGGTCAGAAAACTGTAGATTTTCATTTTCTCACCAAGTGAGGTCAGCAGAGCTAAATAAAATGTGCTCCTATAAAAACAGAGGGCTCTGTATTTCTGAATAGTTACAGCAGTCTACTTGCTATGAGACTCCAGAGGGGAAAAGCAGTGTCTGGGCATTGTTTTCTTTGTGGTGGTAGGTGTTTTGTTTGCTTCTTCATTTTTTTAAATTCTGGGTCTTGTTTTGTGGGACTTCTTGAATTTTTCTGAGATTTGGAAAAATGACAGAAGTATCTTAGCAGTTTGTAACTCCATGTGACAGAGACAGGTTATACAAAAATTGTTGCAAAACTATTTTTGAAAAAGTTTTGATTTAATCTTATTTTAAGCTAAGATTTGCTTACCTTGTCTTTTTTCCCTAAGGCACTACCCTGTAGCACATGGTAGATTTTTCTTGACAATGTTCTTTTCTGAGTATAAGGTAACCCAAAGGGCATGTGTTATGTTCCTCCTGTGTCACCACTTACCCATCAAAAAGTTTAAGGGTGCTGTTCTCTTTCTGTACATTGGACTGGACTATTCAGGTGCTTACAAGTTGTAAGGTTAAATCAAGAAGAATTGTAATTTTAAATGTCTACATTTCAGGCATAAATTTAATTGAATTTCAGTTGAATTCCAGAAGTGTTAGTGCTTTATGCTTCTGTGCCATAGGGCTCCATCAAAGACCAATTGAAATCATACGGAGCACTCACAGAGAACGTGACTCGTAAATACACACGGCAGATTCTGGAAGGAGTTCACTATTTGCACAGCAATATGATTGTCCATCGAGATATTAAAGGTAATGAGAGTTCTGTGCACAGTTCAGTGCTCTTTATTACTGATCCTTTTCCACTCTTATGTGAAGCACTAAAATGCAATTAAGTTTAAAATACCAAAATACTGACTTAAAATCAGTGTGATTGCTTTCTGTCTTTTAGTCTTGTCACTGTTGTAACCTGGGGAGGGGAAAATAAGCAACTTTATGATGTTCTAGCGCAGTTCTAGCAATGTCTCTTTAGTCTTCATCTGTAAAACAAGCAGGATAAATTCCTTTGATTTTATTTTACTATTAATAGCTTCAAGTATATTGGAGGATGATGTCATTAGAAATAGACTGTGCAGAGAAAAGTGTCATGAGTTGAAGGTTTAAATTTATGGAGTTTGGTTTCATCAATTATATAGAAATTACCCAGCACTTCACTGGTACAAGAAGTGACTGGCAGAGGTGACTTGCCTGATCAGACTTCTTCCATTTTACTGCTAGGAAGCGTGGTGTAACATCTACTTTTTGCAGACAGGTGCAGGTGACTTGCAGGTGTTGCATAAGCAAGGTATGAATATGTAGGAAGATGGTGATGTGCAGAATAGGTGTGTTGAACACAATGCTGTTGTATTCCCTAATATTTTTACCATTTTTCTATTGCTTTGTATCAACTGTGTTTTGTTCCAAAGCAGGTTGAGATATCACAATCAATTTGTACATCTTGCGTGGATACCTGTTTTGAATAAATCTGTAACACAGTTTGAGGTTTTGCCTTACAATAGTATGGAGACATCTTCAGTTGTGTGGAAATTCCTTTCCCATTTCTTTTAATTTCCCATGTATAGCACATTCCTTTTGTCAGGAGGGCTTTACAAAGGGACTGCCCCTTCCTGGAAAAGGCCTAGCATGCAAACCAGTGTGTGCAATTAATTATTTTCTGAACTCCAGAGTAGACTAATAGGAATGAGCGGAGAAAGTAAATTCTCTGGCTGGAAATCCTAGGTTGATGTTGAATTGTATCACTGAATCTAAACTTCTGTACCTGTTTCCCACACCAAAACCTTGAGTCTTTTATGAAGGTAATGCTGTGTTCCCTTCCTTCCAGGAGCAAATATTCTGCGGGACTCAGCAGGCAATGTGAAGCTTGGGGACTTTGGTGCCAGCAAGCGGCTGCAGACCATCTGTCTGTCTGGTACGGGAATGAAGTCTGTCACAGGAACTCCCTACTGGATGAGTCCCGAAGTTATTAGCGGAGAAGGGTACGGCAGAAAAGCAGACATCTGGTATGTTAAAAACCCCTTCTCTACTGAGAGGTGTCATTTCATTTTCAACAGAGAGTAGGTGTTTGTTATCTGAAGCTGCAGTGTTTCATCCTGGGATTTAAGCTGAAGAAGGTGGCAAATGTGAACGCTGGCAGTCGTATTTGCAGACTCTTAACACCGAAATTTAATTTTTCATGTGGCAATTTCTTAGCCCATCAGTTTAGAGATCATAAGAGAATGCTTTCAGCTGACCTTGCATGAAGTTAGGATTACCAAACTGTTCATTAGTTCTGGAGAGGTACTGACTGAAAGGTGTATGTGAAACATCAGTTTGAAACATCAGTTCAGTCAATGTGTTGTAATGAAACTTCAACACCAAAATACATTTGATGCAAGGCAGAAAATAAAATGCTGCTCCTCTTAAAGTTGAACACTTAAGAGTAAATTTGCCAGATTTAAAGGGAGTATCAAAAAATAATTTGGTTTAAGTTGTTATTAAATACATAAAAACTAAGAGGGAAAGGTAATTTGCAAAAATGAAGCTAAGTGAAACATTGTATATGCCACAGTCTAACCTGGCTCCAGCCCAGTGGACAGATGACTTTGGCAGCGACCCCTTGCACTCCAGCTGATCTGTGGATACACAGTAATGGGCAGGCAGCAGCAGAGAGTCTGGAGTAGTAACACTGTGTGTTTAAAAAGGAACTACATTGTATCCAAGCAATGACAATACTTTTAACCTCAGCGAAATTAATTTCAGGTACTTCAGATTATTTAGTAATTACTCTGATATATTTGAAAAATAGGTCAACCTTGCAATATCAAGCAGTTCGCTTGTTCAAATTTGAAGCCTTGGTACCAAGGTTATTGTGTGTTTTTTGGTGGAAACTTAAGAAAAAATACTGAAGTTAGACAGCTGTCAGTCAGTAAATCCTTATTGTGTAAAGAAATGTACCTGTGTTTAAGCACAAAACTTCTTGCAAGCATCTTGAAAAACATTCATACTTTCTAAGAATTGGATAATTATTCCAGCCTATCCATTGTTCACTTGTTATTGGAAGATGCTGATCTTTAAGGACTTCTGGAACAAAGTTTCTCTGGCCATATATATGCCCTTCTGCCTTCCTAAATTCTTTAAACGTTATTCCTGAGCAAAGATTGTTTAGGAACTTAAAATTTTTTCTGTCAATCTAAGTATATTTTTAGTATCCTTAACTAAAAGAGAAGATACCTTGAAGTAGGGTTTTTGTTCTTCAGCTGCCATATTATGTTTGCACACGATTCACTGGTGAGTGATAACTTGTGCATTTCTAATGAGCTGGCAACACACATGGCATGCAGGGATCTTTCCTGATGCTTTGCATTTCTGTTCAGCCTCAAGGAGCAGGAAAGCTTCCAAGTGCAGTGCTGAGTGCGTGGCCTGCTGAGCAGTGGGTGCTGGCAGTGCCCCACCACAGCTGGTGTTACCTGGATAAATATGTAATTATCCCTTCACTGAGGTAGTAGCTTTCAGCCCAGGGAAGTAATACAGTGGAGACACAGGTAATGATTTGTGTAACTCTGAGATAAAGGTACAGCAATACATGCCAGTTTATTCCAATGCCTGTTTTATGCTGAAGTTACTCTGTAGTGTTATGTGGACCCTGCTTATTTGTGATATTTTAGTCCTTCTCTGCTATTTCTTGTTTTCCTGGAAGGACATGACTCTGTTGTAACCTGCTGTTTCACTTCTGCCTCTGTTTCAGGAGTGTAGGTTGCACAGTGGTAGAAATGCTCACTGAGAAGCCCCCGTGGGCAGAGTTTGAAGCCATGGCTGCCATCTTTAAAATTGCCACTCAGCCAACCAACCCCCAGCTCCCTCCTCACGTCTCCGACCACGCTCGGGATTTCTTGAAACGGATTTTTATCGAGGCCAAGCTGCGACCGTTTGCAGATGAACTGCTAAGACACACGTTTGCACACTATCACTAACACCTGCCTCAACTCGGCTTGCATCTACTGCATTTATTTTCTATTTGACTGCACTTTTATTTTTTATTTTTTACAAAGAAAAAGGAGAAAGAAGACAAGAGAGAGAAAATATTCTCTTGAATCTTTGTTTCACTTAGATTGTAAACAATCTAAAATTTGTATCTAAAATGAGAATCTTCTCTCCCCGGCTCCCACCAGGACTAGAACTTTTTGTTTCTATAATGTACTGATGTGGTTGATGTAGATAAAGCACTTTAGTACATATTTGTTCCTTATTTAAAGAGGAAAAAAAATTACAAATGCTTGGACAGTCAGGAACTGTGTGACTTTTTCTGACACCGCTGACTGACTCAGGGTGCAGGGAAAAATAGACATGCAGCTAAAGGACAAGAAGGTTACTTCTATGTGATTCTTATCTATATTGTAGGTACTTGCAGCAGAGAGTTCTAAGTTCTTACTGTATTTTAGAATTTAATCAGTTTCTGGAATGTACAGTTTAAGCAGGAACATGCGGTTAGAGTTAATTGATGAAGCTGGAAGAACTTGGAACTCTTTGTACAGCAGCATGTCTAGCTGGTACTTCTATGTGACCAAAAGAAAATAACAAAAATGAGCTCAAAACTGATGTACTAGTTAGAGGTTTTGGTGTAGAATTATTGTATTATCTTAATATGAAAATAATTACAAGTAAACAGATTATGGGCCCAGACTCCTAGAAACTACTATACTGCAAAGGGGAAATTTTCCATGCCAGACAAGAGTCAGCTATTGGATGTAAATAGTTAGGAGAATGCCTCCTGCTCTATCTGCCAAAGAGAACCTCTGTTGCATAAGCTTTGAGGGAGACAGTTATCTTAGCTGATAAAAAAAAATACTGATGTTGAGGTCAATTCTCCTCCACAGTCCCATGAATGGCTGCAGGGGAAAGGGAGTGACTAATCCTTGTGCAGTATATGAGTTACTGGATTCAGAAATGTTTGCAAAGCTCTTGAGAGGCGCTAGGATGGAATGTATGTCAACATCAAGTGCCTGAATAATATAAAATTCTTCCCATTCTGCACTAAAAAAATTGTTTTAGTAATGCAGGTCAGTCATCTAGGATGTGTTGAAAATTGCTGAAATCAAGTCAAACATCTCTTAACATCAGGAAAGAGTCACTGAGAAAGCTAAGACTCCAGTTATATTTTTAATAAGGTTGCACTGATGAATCCTATGAAGAAGGAGGCACAGCACAGAAAATTATACAAAAAACAGGCCAAAAGTGCAGAGAGCCAGCAATTAAATAACATGAGTGTGAATATTCCAGCCTGATAATCCAGATTGGTGTTTGTCAGATTTCCAGCTGTCATAAAGAGTACGTTAATTACTTTTTCTATTTCTGAAAGAGCATAATAAAAGAAGTAAAAATCTGAAATATTGCTTCTCAGATGAGAAGCCCAGGTACTGATCAGGTGTAGTGAATAACTGTCTTTTCACAACAGAAAAATCAGACTCTCATATTTTTGTAGAAGAACAGAACATAGATAATTTAAAGGGGCGTTTGGAAATAAACTATTGGACAAAACAACTGAAATTATGTTTACTGTTTTGGATGATTCATTGCTTGCTTTTGTTGTTTTTTAAAGGCAGAGCAGGCTGGTACTGTTACCCTTGTCAAGTCTGGCAAGGCTCTCCTGTTCTGCATCTTTAGAGGACTATCAGGTTTACAAAATGCATGGAGACAGAACAATAAGCTTACCCATTCCCACAGTCACTCACATATGAGATCTATGAATTTATTCTGCTGAATTCCATATGTTTTGCCAGAGCATAAGCAGGAGTATGGATCTATCCTAATCACTTTACCTGTAGTGGAGTAAGAATGACTTTTTTGTGGCCATCTCTCCAGAGACTGAGTGGTGATTTCTTCAGCTTATGTGAGTATTTTACCCAACTTAAGATTTTCTTGGTCAGGGTACGCAATTGTGCAAGGTTTCCTGAACAGAGAAGGAACTAGTCAAACCAGGAAAAGTGTAAAAGGCTGAAAGGAAAGGCAGCTTGTACTGACTTCTTTTTTTTGTTGTTGTTTCTCTCTCACTAGATAAAAGCTATGAAGCAGCCTTTAAGAAGAATTGGTATATACTCTGCTGTAAGGGACCTTTGCTTTATAAGCAAAATATAGTGACAGTAGGAATGGGAAGTTTAATGTAGAGCCTAATAGTTTAGGTAGGTAATTTTCAAAATCATGTAATTGAAATGATTGATTTCAGACTAAGAAGGTACCAAAACCAAGGTGAAAATGTATATAAAAATCAGTAGTGGTCAGTGATTCCTGAAAAGGTAAGGAAATTTTATATTACCAAAAAAGGACATTAAAGGGAAAATGTAACCAGGTTTATCTGTAGCATTCATAACATTTAAATATACTATTCTAAAGAGAAACTGCACTCTCTGAAGCTTGAAAATTTTCAGAATCTAGTTTACTTATAATGTGACCTTTCTGTGAGACAGTGCTGGATCATGTATATTGCAATATCACTTCCTTGTTGTGATTTTTAATTACTGAACAATCAAGTTTGCTGCTTTTGTGCCTTTTCTAAAAAAAAAAAAAAATGGCATTCAGTCATGACAACGGTCAGCATTTTGGAGCCAGGAAAAAAGCAACTTTCAGAATGCATTTTTCATCATGCCTTTGGCTTGTCAGAAAGCTGCCTATGTAAGACTGTGCTTCTTAAATGAAGTTGACGTTTTCCAGATTGAGTGATTCTAGTAAAATTTTACAAATTTAACCAAGGTTAGGCTTAAGCTAGTTTTTTTCACCCTAAGGATAATTTCTCTGTTGACTTAAATAACTTACAGTAAATTAGACGGTTATTAACAAAAATACTTTGAGCTAGAAATAATTATGAAGCTAAATCAGGCTTTTACCAAGAGGTTGGCTATTACTTATCCCTAGTGGGGTAATGTAGTAAAACAAGCTGTATGCAGGGTTTGTTAAACACTTACAGGGACTCCTGGGGTGGTGGTGAATTACCCCTCATTCTTGAATTTGTGAGGTTGCATGGAATTTCAAGCTTTAAACTCCATGGAAGAGGATTGCAGAGCCAAGATCCCGACTCACAACTTCCTGTATCCCACTTAAAAAGCCACCAGCATTTTAGAATCATGAATTAATTATTGAATCCAATTATAAAAAAATGCCAGTGAAAGCAATACAGCTGCAGGGTTGGTTTGCTTTTCTGCAAATGCCACAATGAAGCTGTACTCTCAAAGAATAAGGGTTGAAATTCACAGTGAGTATGTATATTTTCAAAAGTCTTACTTATCTAATGATTTTTAGTATTCTGTCTGTTGCACATATTAAGTGACAAAAGCTACTTCTGTGGTATGGTTTTAATGGTGTAACTAACAGCCCTGTTAGAGCATGACTCAAGGTTTCAGTTGCGTTGTGTTAGAGAAAGTTGCTTATTTTTTATTTTAGTGATAGAAATGTCCATGAAAGAACCCAAAAAGGTATGGATGTAATAATTGCATAGTTAAATCTACAGTCTTGACAGTTTAAATATAGTATTAAAACTTCTAACTTGATTTCCAATTTGATTTGTAGCTAAATAGTCCTTTCAGTAAAATAAAATGAAAAGTTTGGGGTTTTTTTAGCTAGTGCCTTTTTCTCTGTATGCCTTAATTTTGTTCATGTTAGAACACCATATTGAAATATGTCATACAATTCCATGTCACCAAAGCAGTCTTAGCAGTCTTTTGTGTTTTTCAAAGTGCCCTAAGCAGAGCTTGCCTAATTGCATTGAAAAGTGTGCTGGAATTATAATCTGCAGGCAGACATTCAAATTCAGAACTTGAAAGTGATTTTTGGCTTTCTGTGCTAATACACATTTTGTATTTGCATTCTGGATATTGTACACCAATGCACATGCCAGAAAGAGAATTTGTCTACATGCACTGAAGTAACTGGATTGTCAGGATTTGGCTTCCTGGCTCTGGGTACTAGACACTGCAGCAGAGTTTCTTACTGGGCTTGAAAGCAAAGTTGGTACATTTCTAAGTGTGGTACTGTATTAAAAGCTGTTTACTTTCAGTGCACAGGAATATGATCTGTCCAAGCAAACCAACAGATTTCTTTCCTGTGCTTTTAGGCTAATCCTAATCCTGCCGTTGTCTTGACTGAAAGCCTCATAGCACCCATAGGTACAGTGCAGTACAGCAAGCCATTCCTTTGGACATAGAGCAATGTCTAACTGCAGCTTCAGAGACTTGAGAAAATTGGTCAGATCTACAGTTATTTATAACCAATTTCTTACTTTTTTAATCTTGAAAGACTGTGTCACGCATATAGAAAAGTATAATGTGTGTGCTTGAATGTAAGTCCCTATGGTGTTTCTGGAAAAGCAAAAGTATTGCTGCCAGTGTCATTTCTTCTTGCTGGTAACTTGCTGTCTTGTGGCAATGACAAGTCTGCAGTGTAGAATCACATACAATTACCAAAGCTTTTCTATCCCATATACATATAGCCAAAAGTGATGTTTCATGTCTTATAAATAGTGTATATCCACCAGTAAGCTGTTGGTGACTGAGTAAAGCAGGTACTAGTAAAAAGTGATAGACGCTGCCCATATTTCAGACATGTGGGTGTTTACAGTTGCTGTTTGATATACAAAACTCATGCTTGTATTAAAATGAAGAGTTTTCTTTTTAAAAGCTCTTTCTAATTTAATCTTACTGTTGTCATTCTAAAATTACTGCATAAGCTTGGTGACTTAAAACCTTAAAAGCTGGGTTTGAGCCTTAGGACATTTCAGAAACACCATGAAGATAAAATTGTGACCTGATCTGTTTTGTGCACCATAGTGAGAATGTTCCCAAGCTCTGGGAAGCGGCCAGTCCTCTTTGTGACAGCCAGATGTCACCCACAGTTACTTGGGTGTGGGTGCTGCCTTCAGGAGGAGTCACTAATGTGCACTGAGGGGTCAGACATGTTTGTTATCAAGCCAGGGTTTCTGAATCAAAATCTGTGATCAGAAACAAAGGAGCTCCTTTCTCATTTGATATCCCCACTTGGCCCACACCATTTATTTTTCTTTCTAGCTGGCAGAGCTTAAGTCCTGCATAGGTGGTGGCCCCTGATAGCTCCTGAGTAAGGTGTGTGTCCAGCTTTAGACCAGGGCGCTCATCACTTGAACCCAGGACACTGCAGCTCCCAGTTTGCTGGTGCAATCCTTGGGTTTCCTCTAGCAATATGTGTGTGTAAGGAGTGGAGAGGTAGATGGGGTGGAGGACATGATGTTTCTCATGTTTCAGAGCAGTCACACCTTGGCTAGGGCTTCGTTTTCAGAAACTTATTTTAAAGGGAGAGGACCTGGATTAAACGGCATAAAAATTGTATCTCATGGTTCAACCCTTATGTTGAGTCCACAGGTATGGATTTGGAGGGTCAGGGTCTTCTGTTGAGAAATAAGGAAAAGGATAGTCCAGCTCATGAGTGGATAGTCATAGGAAATGCATCAGAGCTTTTTTGTGCTTCTTACCCCAAAACAAATGGTCCTTTTTCCCCAGAGGTTTATATAATGTTGATATAAAAACAAGGATTGCATTTTCTTTTCTGAACAGCCATTAGATTGTAATTTCCCTAGTGTTTGTTTCTTGTTAATACCAGTAAAAAAAGGTGGTGTCACCCTAAAATTGGGATGGTTTATTAAAGCATAGTGTCTGTCATCTCAGACCTCGGAGGAGTTGTATAATGGAGTATCACTGTAAATATGTGGAGGAGACTTAGATTAATTGGATCGTAGGCTTTTAGTTTTCATGAAGCTATGAATAAAAATTTGTAAATTTACTCTTGATCTAATGTACATTTTTATGTAGCCATTAAATTCTCTATTTAATCTATCAGTTTCTCACTGTAAATGTTTTTACTCTCAGTTGAATGCTGGGCACAGTTTGTAATGTATGTACACAAAGGTGTTTTTTTCTATCAACGTTGACTTTTTTGCACATTTTTGGAAATATTTAATTTGTACACTGATTTAATACTCTGACCAATTGTCGATGGGTGTATGAGAATCACGTGTGTGTGCAATGTACTACTGTCTGGATGTATGGGGTTTTTTATTACTTTTGAGATGTTGCTGCCAGTAACTGCACTGCTGTTGCTGCTTTACATGGAATATCTTGTGTATAAAAAAAATATAAAAACAATTTAAAAATTTGCTTATGTTTATCATGGTTGAGGAACTCAGGAGTTGGGCATTGCTTGCTAGTTCCGTTGTCTAACAACCTTCCAAACTTAAAAACAACCAACCAACCCCGCCTTGTAATTCTGTGTATGCATTGAATGTGTGTGTGTATATATCCCAGTAATCTTATTCCACAGTTTCATTTCTACATTTTTATGAACTTGTTTTTTAAGGGTACTATGTTTAGTTAGAATAATTAAATATATAAAAGCTTTGAGAGATGATTTACTAGATAAATATATTTTCAGCTGGCTGATGTTCAAAATATTTTTTTAATTTTTGTTTTTAACCATTCGAAATGTATTTGTATTTCCAAAATCAGACACGAACTGTACTTAGAAATATATTAAAACACTCTGTAGGGACAACAGTGTGATTTCTCTTTTAAGAATTCTGTACTTCAGAACATTGCGCAATGTCACTCTCGTATCTCAATTCCGAGTTGGCTTTTTTATTATTTACGGTGCGCTTTCCAGAAGTTCGATTTCTTGTGTTAATTTTTAATTATTTTTCCTCATTTCCCGCTGCTCCGGGCTGTGGCTGCCCCCCGTATCCGAGGCCCCGCCCCGCGCCCGCCCGCGCGTCTCCCCGCGGCGAGGGCGGCCCCGGGAACACAGAGACGATGGTGTCTCCTCCCCTCGCGGCGCTGCCCTGCGGAAGTGACGCGCGGGCGGGCGCAGCGCGGCGCGCGGCGGCCATGGGCAGGAAGGAGCGGGGTGAGCGGGGCCGGGAGCGGCGCGGGCCGGGGACGGGAGCGGGCACCTGGGGCGGCTCGTCACGGCTCCCGCTCTGCTCCCAGATAAGAAGAAGTCCAAGAAGCGCCATTACGATGACGACGAAGACGACGAGGACGAAGGTGGCGGGAAGGAGCCGCAGGAGGCGGTGCCGTCGGCGGCGGGGAAGCAGGTGGAGGAGAGCGGCACCAAGGTGGACGAGTACGGCGCCAAGGACTACCGGCTGCAGATGCCGCTGAAGGCCGACCACAGCTCGCGGCCCCTCTGGGTGGTGCGTGCGCAGGGCGGGCACAGGCTGTGGCCGTGCGCCCCAGGGTGGGAGCCCGGCCGGGGCCGGGAAGGGGGTGTTCTCCCCTGGAGAAGCCGGGAACGCTGCGGGGTCGGGCGGGAGCGTGCGGGGAGAGCCTCGGCGCGCCTGGCTGCGGGGTTTGGTGCGGGTCGGGGCCGTGCGGCCCCGGCAGTGCCCAGGGGTTGCTGCAGCCCCGGCAGCCTGCTGCAGGCACGGCCCAGACGTCTCGGGGGGGGCTGGAGAGCATCGCCTTGGCTGGTGGCACAAGAGGCATCCATCACTGCAGTGAGCTCCTCACAGGAGCAGGGTTTGTATGTTGGAGTGAAGCGGCTCTAAGACAGGCTGGCCTCATATTCTGTAACTGGTGCTGTTTGTTTTCTCTGTCCTTGGAAAGGGGTGTCAGTAAACTTGTCCAAGGTCTGGCCAGTGGTGCATCATCTAGGGAAGAGGTGGTTTCCCAGCCAGTGTCTGCATGGTGCCTGTCACCAAGTGCTGTACAGGCACCTAAGGCTGTGACACTCAAGTGCTGCCTGTCATTCATTCATTTATTCATTTATTCTGTGTAAAATGAGCAAGGAGTTTTGTTGCAAATGGGGCTGGAAGCTTGCCTCTACTGCAGTAATTTCTTTACTATTAAAAAAGAAAGCATACCCCAGCATGTCAGTCTGTAAAAACTTTACCGATCTGGGTGTGGTGTATTCGTAGTGCCATGGAAAGAACATAGATCAATTCCTGGACCATTTTCAGAAGACAAAAGTTACATGTTTATTCATTTTCTTGTAACTTCATTATGAGATTCAGTTTGACTAACACTGTTGTGCCTTCAGCATTTGTTTGTTTCTGTAGGCTCCTGATGGCCATATATTTTTGGAAGCCTTTTCTCCAGTTTACAAATATGCACAGGACTTTCTGGTTGCCATTGCTGAGCCTGTGTGCAGACCCACCCACATTCACGAGTACAAGCTGACTGCTTACTCCCTGTATGCTGCTGTGAGTGTGGGCCTGCAGACAAGTGACATCACCGAGTATTTGCAGAAACTCAGCAAGACTGGTGTCCCAGATGGAATAATTCAGTTTATCAAGGTAAGGTTGTTGTACTGGCATTGGAAATACATCTGTTTCTACTAAGGAATACCTTTCCTGCTCTCCTAATTGATTTATTATTTTTTCATCATTCATTACTTTTAACTACCTTATTCTTCTGTCATTGTTTCAAGAGAACATTTTTTTTCTGTCTTTTTGCATATGGTATTGCTGCACATGTACTGTTTTCATAAGATAACCTTTGTAGAATTTATAAAAAGTACATTTAAGTGTCTGTAGATACTTTCAGCCAGTACAACTCGTACCTGGGGAAAGTTTCCTCAGATTTGCTCTGAAGGAAAACAGAATGTAGGAAGCACTCTGTAATAGTGGGGTACTGTGAGACAGCCTGCCTTATCCTGCAAGTGTATTCAGTGTGTTCTCACAGTCTTGGAAACAGTTTGAGATTAGGTATCAAAAGTGAGAATCTGTGCCTGATCCCCTGTGTGAGATGATGTGAGCATCTTCTGAAAATGCCTTTTCAGGTTTGTTCCATGAGCATAACAGCAGTGCAAGTAAATGTTTTGTGGTAAGGTGCTTCCCCACAAAGACCTAAAGCCATTGCAGTATTTGGTCCTAAACATGGAATCTCTCTTCTGCATGTTCCTAATGACTGCTCTCTTTGTAGCTGTGCACCGTCAGCTATGGGAAGGTGAAGCTGGTTCTGAAACATAACAGGTAAGTGGCTTCTTCCTCAGCTCTTGTGGCAGGAAACCCTCCAAATGCACAGCTTTGAGTGAGTGAGTGAGTGCTCTCAGGAGCTCTGGAGTCTCACAGCTGCCAGCTGAGTGTAACAGCTCTCTGGTATCACTTCTACAGCTTTTGGAAGTATTTAGTACATTAGCTGATGAATTGTGTTTGGCTGTCCTGAGGTAGCGCTGGTTGTCATCACATTTTTAAAAATAGGTTGCAAATTTAATATTGTAGCTTGTTTCTTTAGTGCTTGGACTTGCAGTATGTCTTTTGAGGTTTTCAAATCATTTGGGAAAGATAAGCAAGAGGCTTATCTCTAGTGGCAAGAGGTGGGTGCTTGTGTGTCTGTTGAATCTGATTTGTTTTAAAGCCAGAGGATAGTGCTGGAAGGGGCCTGGAGAAGTCAGTGCATCTTCTAACTGTGATCTCCAACCAGCATCATCATTGAGGAATCTCCAGGATGCATTAGTTTTAAATTTTCAGGCGGTCTGTGTTTTGGAAGTTTGGGGGTTTGTGTTTTGGGCTTTTCTGGTGCTATGGACAGGACTTGAAAACACCACATCTGGTGTTTTCACAAACTCAGCTCAGTTCAGTCAAAACAATTTACTTAATTTGCATGTGTCACAGATAAGAGGTATGTGAGAGGTCTGTGTGGGCATTTCTGCTGGAGTTTGCCACTCAGATTAGGTTAGACAGCATTTGAATAAGATGGAAGAATGACTGCACAGTATGTGATGCTTTTGGTGTGAGGCATCTTTTAAAAGTTTTAGTTGCCATAATGGCTTTATTTTTAAATTAGCACCCCAAGACTGGATGCTTGAGCGTGCCTCCAGCTGTGCATCTATGCCACTCTTCCTGTGAGTTATTCAGGTGATGAGTTCATAAAAATGTTTTCCTTTATTCTTTAATTTTAGGTATTTTGTGGAAAGTACCCACCCTGATGTCATTCAGCAGCTTCTGCAAGACCATGTTATTAAAGAATGTCGCCTGAGAAATGCTGAAGGTGAAGAGACAGAGCTGATTACAGAGACATTCACAAGTAAATCAGCGGTATGTCCAGCCCTGTTCTAAAATTACTGCAGTGACTGGAGGTAAACTCTTGAGTAGTTTGGGGTTGCTATTGTTTGTTTGTTGTATCAACTTCATTCTGCCAGTAACAAACTCTGCCTCTTTATTGAGCCTAAATGTGGGGGGAAGAGGGGAGCAGAGTGTGTCTCTAATGAAACTTGTGGTGAAAATTCATGTTCCTCTATTTCAGATTTCCAAATCTAGTGAAGGTGGCCTTGGTCCATCAACTTCACAGGGAACAGATGCTCAGAATAAGCCAGACGTCCCAGCTGACTTATTTGAGTTTTATGAACAGATGGACAAAGATGAGGAGGAGGAGGAGGAGACACAGACGGTGTCTTTTGAAGTCAAGCAGGTATGAATATTGCAGAGAAGCACATAAGCATGACAACTTACTAGGAAGTACTGTGGCTCTTTGTTTGGTAGAGGAGATCATTGGAAGTCATTAACATTTCTCTCCTTTTACCTTCCAAAGTTTAGAATCTTAGAGAGTGGCAGTGTGGGTGTTGTTCTTTCCCTGCCTGCAGAGCACAGTGTTCACAGGCCAAAGAGGCTCCAGGGACTCAGGGAGGTCCCCGTCCAGTGTGGCTGAGTTCAAGATGAGAATTCAGTGGAGGGCTGCTTTCAGATAGCTTGTTTCTTCTCCTTTTCCCTCCTGCTTTTTTTGTTTGTAATTCATGGTTGCAGAAGGAACTCTTTCTTGGTGGTTCCAATTTTATCACTTGAGAAGGGGAGCTGGAAGTTGGAGCACAGTCCTTGCTTGACCTTCAGAGAGCTTCTATAGAACTTCTCAAGTTGGTTTTGGACTCAGTGATTCTAATGATGCCTTAGTAGGGGAAAAAGGAATTTAAAAAAAGATAACTTAGTAGCTGAGTTTTGTTTATTTTAAAAAAGCCAACCCAAACCAAATCTCTTGGTGACTGATTCAGCCTGTCATTGTCTTGGAATAACTTCCATACAGAGTATGGAGGTTTTCAGGGTAACAGATGTGCAGCTTTGTGTAACATAGAGAACCTTTATTGTCTCTTACTGAACTTTTCATTGCAGGACTTCAGACTGTAGTTTAGTCATTGCTGGGCAAGCAGCATGAGCTGAATGTTTCATGTTCTTCCATCTGCCTAAAGAGCCCTCTCTAATATTAACTGTTGTTCAAAATGTTTCGAGGGCTAGGGTAATCACAGGTAAAGTTTCCAGAATAAGACTTGATAAGCATAAAAATAAATGTAACTTCACGTCACGCACTATGTAACGTAGAATTGTTTTTAGGGAAAAAGAAATTAATTCAGATCTGGAGAATTTATCAACTGAAGCTTTCTTTCCTCTTCAGGAGATGATTGAAGAACTTCAGAAGCGTTGTATCCATTTGGAGTACCCCTTGCTAGCAGAATATGACTTCAGAAATGATTCTGTGAATCCTGACATCAATATAGATCTGAAGCCTACTGCAGTCCTCAGGCCCTATCAAGAGAAAAGCCTAAGGAAGATGTTTGGGAATGGACGAGCCAGGTCTGGTGTTATTGTCTTGCCTTGTGGTAAGTGTCTGTGTTGGTACTTAGACAATTTGTTCTTTATTTGCCTGTAGTAAAGAAAATTCCAAAGATGACAGCTGCCTGGATTTCAGACAGCAGCAGGGACTGTTCTGGTCCCAGTGTGCAGAGTGCTGGTGGTTTTTATTGAGCTGTTGGTGAGGCTGTGCTGAGGGAGAGCTGGGTCACAGAGCTGTCTGTGTCCTGGCAGGGGCTGGGGAACAGCTTTGGTACCTTCACACTGCCAGCCGTGTTTCCACTGTGCCCTCTGCCACCTCTGCTCATCTTCCTGTTGGCATTGGAATTTGTTCCTTGGTTGGGAATGGGGAAACTATGGGGAGCTGGGAATACAAAGGTGGCATAAAGGGGTGTCCAGGGAAGGAAAGAGCTTGAGTGCACAGGTGCTGCGCAGGAGAGTTCGAGGAAGAAAAGACAGACATGCTGACTAGGACAGCCTACAGAGAAAACGGGAAAAAGGAGCAAACAGGAGGCTTGTGTGCCAGTTCCCTCAGTATTGAGGGAGAAGGAGGCACATGGGACCTTTGATGAGGGCCTGAGAGTCCGTAAGGAGTGCTGGGAGAAGTGTGAAGGATGGGAAGATTTAAGGAGTTGCTTTGTGGGGGGATGTATAACTGGCAGAGACAGAGCAATAAAGCACCCCTAGGGAAGCTTTCTGTAGCCACTTGTAATTTAACATTCTTTTGAAATTAAAAAGCAGTAAAATGATTGCTTCTAATGGTCAAAGCCATTGTTTGCAATTATTTTCTTGTCCTGGAGACAATCAGCTGTATTTTTAAGAAGCGAATAGTTGATCTCTTTATGAGTATTGTAGCAAAGAAGCAACAAAGAAATTTCCCTTTGTGTAATTTCATATCCTTTCATGGTTTTCCTTCACTCTTTGGTTTTGTTTTCCTCCTACTCCAGTGGTGTCTGAGAGACGACTAATGAGTGTCACTCCTCCTGCCCTGCAGGTGCTGGCAAGTCTCTGGTGGGAGTGACGGCTGCGTGCACCGTGCGCAAGCGGTGCCTGGTGCTCGGCAACTCTGCCGTGTCTGTGGAGCAGTGGAAGGCCCAGTTCAAGATGTGGTCCACCATCGACGACAGCCAGATCTGTCGCTTCACGTCTGATGCCAAAGACAAGCCCATTGGTTGTTCTGTTGCCATCAGCACATACTCCATGTTGGGGCACACGACAAAAAGGTCTTGGGAAGCAGAAAGAGTAATGGAGTGGCTTAAAAGTCAAGAGTGGGGCCTTATGATACTGGATGAAGTCCATACCATTCCTGGTAAGGAAAATGTGTGCAAGCCTTCCATGTTGCACACATTGTTAATGTCCTTCTGTTCTTGTAGAAGTGGTGGTTTTTTTGCTGTTCTTCTCATGGTTAATGTAGTGAGTAAACCCCATGGCTCAGGGTTTTGAGACAAGTAAACTGATGTGTCCTACTTTTCCCCCACTGATACTACATAGTTTAGCAGACCACTAGTTTTCTGAAACCCTTCAAATTAGTCACTGTGTTTTCTGTAATAGCAGTGTAAAGAACAAGTTCCTCTGTGTAGGTTGATAAAATGCTGTTAAAATACCTGAATTACCTTTGCATAATTTTGCTGCAGACATATTTGAACAGGAGAGGAATTCATTTGCCTTCTTCTCTTAGATGCAGTGGCACTGCAGGCCAGCTTTAAATATCTATGAGTAACCATAGTGATTAACATCTGTTGTCTATGAAATTGCCATGTAATTGAGATCTGTACTACTGGAAAACAATAATGTACTATTAAAGTGTCTGTGGAATAATCCTGGCTAAAAAACCACCCAAGATTCTCTTAGCTGTTCCTCCTTATTTTTATTTGAATACATTTTGGTGTCTGCAGAAGTAATGGATTTCAGAAGTAGACCTTGGTGATTAATTGCCATTTTATCAAAGTAGCATACTGTTCTGTCATTGTTCTGTCACTTTTGTTCTTGCATGGTTTCATAGAAATGAAGGTATAGCAACTCCTCTGTGATTTCTAGCAATACCAAAGATGAGTAATTCTGCTATATCCTGCAAGTCCTGAATGTGGCAGTCAGCCAAGAGTACTTGTGTCATAGTTCTTGGTAGGGAATAGTAGAAACCCAAACCAAGCCATGTAACCTCTGAATATGTTAATTTTCTATTGGGGAATGGGAAATAATAAAGAAGGTTTACTAGGATTTTCAGAGTACACTTGACAATGCAAACTAAAGCTGCAATCACTGTGAAGTTTTGCTGTAACACAGATTTGTTAGGAGTGTGTGTGCAGTGGGGTACGATTTCCCGGTGCTGTGCTTGTCTTATGTTCAGGAGTTGATGAAAATGTCTTTTAAAAGTTGCAGTATTTATCTTCTGAAAACATTCAGGAAAGTTAACAAAAAATTTGTCTTGGATTTCTTAGCAAAAATGTTCAGACGTGTGCTCACTATCGTCCAAGCTCACTGTAAACTGGGGCTGACTGCTACCCTGGTCAGAGAAGATGATAAAATTGTTGACCTGAACTTCCTGATTGGACCAAAGCTCTATGAAGCCAACTGGATGGAGCTGCAGAACAGTGGCTACATTGCTAAAGTCCAGTGTGCTGAGGTGATGCTCTGCTTTTTGGTACTATTAGTGTATATTTAGTATGCTTATAAAGTTGAGAAAAAATTTGGTAGCTCTTTTAAAAATAACAATAGTAGAATTTAAAACACGTAAGAAAATATCTGCTTATTTCAAGCCTGAACATATGAGAATGAAACTTGAAAACGTAGGACTGGATCTCACCATTCTTTCTACTATAAAGATGTGACCTCTGTTCTTTTCAGCATATGGATGAGAGGTAAATCTGGTATCAGAAGAGGTGAAAATCTTTCCCACAGGCACATAGAATGTTAAAGTAATCTTTCTGGAAAGCCTAATTCAGTGTATTATCTCTGATAACTGACATGGAAGATTCTTAGGGAAGAGTATAACTTTCTCCAAGCTCTCTGTTATTTACAAGGTTTCCATGTAAGCATTAGGGGATTGCTTTTTCATTAAAAAATTATCTGGTCTCCTGTTGAATGGAAGTAAAGTTTTAGCAGCTGCATTGTGTTATGGTTGTTTGGGTTTTTGGGTGGGTTTTTTTTGTCTTTGTGTTATTGTTGTGGTGATTTTATTTTAAACCTGTCTTGTTAATTTCATGGAATTCTCCCTAGCTCTGGTACTGGAATACAAGATGCAGATGCAGGTCAGCCCTTCTCCTTTTGAACATTGTGCAAACTGGAGGTTGTAGAAGAAAAAAAAACCCACTGCTTTGAACACATAGAATGCAAGTGAAAAGTACCTAGAAAAGAACTAGGGTTGAAGGGAGAGTAACCAGTCCTCAGATTCAGATTTGCATTTAGGCACTTTGGTTAGTTCTGCTGTGCAAGCAAAATTCTCAGTCCCTGAACTGCCCTTTAGTCATTTGAAAATGAAGCATGGCATACCTTTTATTCTGAATGATGGGAAAATTCTGCAAGTTTAAATTCCTTAGGCCAGTGTTTTGAGCTAACATTTGTTGACTCTGCCAAAGGCAAAGAACAAAAAAGCCCAGTGTTGAGTCCAATACACTCACAACTGCTTTGCATATTTGTTTGGATTTCCTGGAGGAGTAGCACCATTAATCAACTTGGTTTATTCCCCTCAGCCAGGAAAGGTGTGTGGCTCACTCTTTAAGTGCAGTTCTTCCCAAGTGGCCGGAGAGGGCAGTGCTGATGTCTCATAGGGCAGGTCATGGTTGTTGCAGGTGTTGCTCTTTCGCTGCTCCAAAAGAGAATGAGCAGCACAGTTTAAAAAGTTACACAAAGTTTAAAAAAAGACAACAAACCTGTTTTTTCAGAGTTTTGTAATTTACAAATAATCCCTTTCAGAATCCCTTTCTGAATACTAAGTCTTTGGATTGGAGTGCCTGTCTTGCAAAATGTAAAATGAAAATACAAAATACATGTGTTTGCCATGCAGTCAGAGGCATTGAGCAATAGATGAAATTTTTTACCACAGTCAAATATTCAGTATTTGTATGTTGTTGTCACTTTGATGTAATTGTCTTTTGGTTCAAGAGTTTTAAGTCTTTCATGTAGGCAGCACACAATAACAACAGAGCCTATTCAGTACATGAATTTATTTTTAATGTAGTCAGAGGATAATAAAAGCATTGTCTGGCATTTAAGTCACTGGAAAAAGTACTTTGAAACAAAAAATTAGGTCTTATCAGTACAGAACAATTAATGTTGTTTAAATTAACTCCTGTAAATTGTCATTAACTTCCTTAGCTGAATGGTGGTTATGAAAGAGGCTTTTCTCTGTGGAGCTTGTTAATTTCTATTGTGCAATAGATATGAGCATCAGGTACAGCACAGTGAATGTTTCCCAAATTATATCCCCTGTAGATAGTGTCAGATGTTATCAGTAGTGTCACTTCATTGGCTCAAACTAGATACTTTCTTCTTTTTCCATGCTAGAGTAGAAAACATAAACCCAGACTTGTTGAAGTACTATGGTTGTTATTTACATAATAGAAGAATTGCTTGAGTATCCTGGGATGATGTTAATGTCTGTTGAAAACTTCTAATCAATCCTTGTGTTTTGGAAGCTCTAGACTCATTAGCTGTTAAAATAAAGGTCACTCCTTTGTGGATATATGAAGAAAGATGGGTGAATTTGTTCTCTAATGAAGATAAAACGTCTCTCAGATTTCAGAATATGGATGAAAATTAGTCTTTATGGGAAAAAGCTTTGACTGCTGTGAGAGGGAGACTGCACAGTTAATTCTCTTAATCGCTGCTTTGTAGGAAGTAGTAGTATTTAGTAAATTATTTAAATGTGAACATGAAGTAACAATCTTGTTCCAGTTGCACTGCCTATTTCTGTAATGGATCTCAATGCCAAAGCATTTTGGAAAAACAGATTTTAGCAGTGCAGGAGACTTCACTGACTGGTAGCTTTCCTTTTGGTACAGAAATGACTGTTAAAATGTGTAACCTGCCCTATACAGAATGCATTACCAGCCCCCAATATCTTTTCAATTCCCATTGGGATTAAATCAGCAAATAATAGAGTGCTACTTTGTGTGTGTTTTCTCATTGTAGGTCTGGTGCCCAATGTCACCTGAATTTTACAGAGAATATGTAGCTATTAAAACAAAGAAGAGGATACTGCTCTACACCATGAACCCAAACAAATTCAGAGCCTGTCAGTTCCTGATTAAGTTTCATGAGCGACGGAATGATAAAATTATCGTCTTTGCTGACAACGTGTTTGCACTGAAGGAATATGCAGTCAGACTTGGGAAGTAAGTGTTCACAACCAATGATGGCACTATTGTTTTCCTCCTTCCATGACAATTTCCTTGCAATCTCACAGCTTTCAGTAGTCTTTAATATTTTTTGTAATGCTGTAACTCCAGTCCTCCTGCATAAAAAGCTCAGGAGGGTCTTTGTGGATGGACATTACTGGTACTGAAACGTGATTTTGGTGTTTGAAAAGAGTCTCTGTTTAGCATTTGTTTCAGAAGAGTTTACATTCAGGATTTTGCAAAGATGTAGTACTTTGATTTTATTTTAATTAGTAAAAGCCAATGGAAAAATGAGGGGCTTTTGGGCATATCACTAGAACTGTTTCTTTAATGGATGGTAGCTTCCCCTGTCTCTCTGAGACAAAGGTTTTCAAATATATACTCTCTGGATCTTTCAGGATGTTCTGAGATCCAGGGCTGCCTTCTTCAGGTTTTCGAAAGGTTTTACCCTTGCCTAAAAAAATGAAGACAAGCTTTTTTGGTATTTGTGCTGTACTAGTGCAGTGCCTAGAACTGTAGTAATTGTTTAGTAAACTAAAGGACATTTCTCCCTAGAGCTCCTTGATTACCTTAAATGACTGTTACATGAGTGCAGTTATAGGAGGTTGTGCAAACAGGGTTTTATGGGGGGTCAGCATCAATCTGTTGGTAGGATTTGGGGAGGGACAGTCAGGGAGAGTTTGTCAGGATCAGGCATAGAGTGATTATTGGGAAGCATAACTTTATTAGCTGGCCTCATCCTTTCTTTGGTAAGGCCTTGTTTGCTGGAAGCTGCGGGACATTTAGATGGTTTATGATATCATGTCTAGGAATTTCAGCAGTATTCCTTAGCAAAACCACAAACAAGCCTTACACTTTCCAAAATTTATGATCAGTTCTGACTGCATTTTAAGGGGCCGTGTGGTGCTGGCATGCTGTGACATCAAATAGCAAGCAGAGCTAATGGTGTTGGATGAATTCCAAAACCCGTGGTCTCTTTCATCATTTTTTTTAATCTGTCTGGACAGAGATTAGCTGTAATGATGCCTCTGGAATGTCTCTAGCAGTGTTCAGTGTACCACAGACAAAGCCTTTAGCACAGGCAGTGCTGGGGGGGCAGGGGATGCACAGCAGTTGTAAGTGAGGTAGATGCTGTGGAAGCGTGGCAGGAAAACCAGTTGAAGAAATAGTAGGTGGCCCCTTTTTATGTTCTGGAGTGAATTCTGTATTTCTCACATTGTTTATGGAGCTCCAGGTTATCCAGCTGCCACTCTTAGAAAGAAAAGAGGCTTGCTGTGCTTGACAGAGGTGAGGTTTGTTTTAACTGGAGGTTTTTTGATGTGAGCAGGCTAGTCCAAAAGGAACTGTTAGTTTGTGCAGGGCAGGAACTCTGTGTGTGGAGGAGAGAGCAGCCCAGTGGGCAGAGCAGGAGTGCTGTGGCTGCGTGCCCAGCAGGAGCACAGCTCCCACTGCCCTTCTCATGGCCTGAAGGAGCCTGCAGGCTGGGTGGGCTCCCCCATGGGTGGAGAGGTGGCCACGGTCTGGCTGCCTCTGCTGGCTCCTCCCTTAACCCCCTTGCCCTTGGTAGTGGGGAACCATCAGGGGAAATCCATGCACATGACAGGAATTACTTTGTCCACAATTTTTGGGGCCAGAGAATCTAAATTTGCTCAGCCGGCTGTCATGATTGTGTCATCCAGTATAGCATAGCTCATGTCTGACTGGTTTCACTGGTGTTAGGAATATGTTTAAATCACTGTTTCTGAAGGACTGTGCCTTTGTGGTTCTGTCAGTTAATGGCACAGGAATCTACCTTTCCAAATCCCTCAGATGTCTTTTTGCAGGGAGGAAAATAAGTCATTAAAAAAAGAATCCATTTAGCACTTAATGTTCTAGATTCAGAAAAGTACTCAGGAATGCCAGTGAAATGCTATCAAGCAGGATCTGGGCAAGTTAAAATGAAGGATTGGTAGCCAGGAGTTCAGCATCATTCTGTTCTCAATACAAAATGTGTTCGAATATCTTCTTGGTGGTCTTAAGGAAGGCTCAAAAATTTAGTTTCAGTTTAAATCTGCTATTTAACTTCACAATTTAAATACTACATGAAAATTAAAATAAGATATTACAGATCACTACTAATTGAATAATGAAGATATTTTTTTCAAAATTGACTCATTTGCTACTTTCATTTTTTAGCTTTTTTTTTTTTTTCTAAAAGTCTGCTTAAATAGAAGAATTAGATTAGAGATGACTAGGATTGTTTGGTAAAAATCCCTAGAATAAAGTTTGTAGTAAAAAAGCAAGAGGAGCCAGTGCACAGGGATTAGTTGATAAGAATAGAAAACCTTAGTCCTATGCACTGTCATGTTTATGTTCAGCTACCACTCATGTATGTGCAATACCAAATAGAAAATTTGAGCTTGGTTCCTTGTCTTAGAAGTAATTTATGAAACTGTGAGCAAAATGGTAATTGGAAAACTTAACTCCTGTTGTTTGGAGATGCTTGGTAACCTTAATTTGGAAAAGTAGTACAAGAGATGACAAAACAGTGCAGTGCTATCCTGCATGCAGCTCACTGTTTTTGCGTGGGCTTTGCTCTTCTTAGCTTTTTGTTTTTTTAACTCTGCTTAGGCAGAAATAAAACAGCCAGACACTGAAAAATTCATAGCAGTCCAAGTTACTCATGAAGTCTGTGAGTGACTGAGTTTGTGTGAGCCTTCAGGACTGAGACATTAAATGTTCCATGTAATTCATTGTCAGACATTAGAAACCGTAGATGAAATGCCACTGTGAGCTGCTCATGAAATTTTTGAGGCCTTTGCATCATTTCAGATTTCAGTGAGCCCAGTAGGTATTAGAAGGGGCAAGAGGTTAGCTTGAAAAGCAAATATAATTTTCCCAGAACAACACCCAGCAGCCCATTTGTGACACCCAGCATCTCCTTGATAGAGAAGCCTGTATTTTCAAGTGTTTAAATAGGAACCAAAGGTTGCAGCTGTAAATGTGCTAACTCAGTACATTTGAGGAAAAAAATGTCTTTTAACAGCTGCCTTCAGTCTTTCATGTAGGCTTAGCAAATGTATTCAGTCTGTTGATATACAGCTTCATTGGTGCACGTAATTGAAAAACATTTGTAACTGTCAGAATCTCTTTCTGGCTGACTGGGTTGCTGCAGAGGGTTCCACAAACCCCTGGGCAGCTGCTATGAAGAGTCAAACAAGCTAAAAGTGAACTGATATCTGTACCACAATCTGGTTTGTTTTCATATCTGCTCAAAGGTGTCCTGCACTCCCTGCCATGGTACCTCATAAGAAATCAGTGAGAAATCTTGTATTTATTTCTTTTGTATATGTTGTGTTCTTTTCAGACCTTATATCTATGGTCCTACTGCACAAGGGGAAAGAATGCAAATTCTACAAAACTTCAAGCACAATCCAAAAATCAACACTATTTTCATTTCCAAGGTGAGGGAGTATATTCACTGTATCCTTGTGTCTATCTTTGGAGTCAGCTTTAAAACTCAGCTGCACATGCATGGTGTGCATTTGACATCTTCATATCACAGCTCACAAAGAAAGCTGTGCTTTGTATTTAGTGTTGGCTGGGGAGGTGTGGAAATAAGAGGCTGCTCAGAGGGTGCTGCTCTGTTGCAGGTAGGGGACACGTCCTTCGACCTGCCAGAAGCCAATGTTCTCATTCAGATTTCATCCCACGGTGGGTCACGAAGGCAGGAGGCTCAAAGGCTGGGACGAGTGCTGAGAGCCAAAAAAGGTAAAGGAGGTGGTGCTTGGGCTCTGCGCCTTGGATCACAGCAGCCTAGAGCAGGAGAAACTGGATGTTCATGAGGCTTTCTTATGTTTTAGTCAAAGAGAATATACCTATATACCAGTGAATGAAAATTCAGCATCTTCTGGGTCAGTAAACTTAGTGATGAGAAAACTTCTAAAGGACAAAAAAAGCTGAAAGAAAACTGACTTTCTATGGCAATTCTCTCACTTTTTCATTCCTTGATATTTTCTTCAACATGAAATTGTTTGTGTTGGATCATAGTATTATTCTGAGAAGCAAGCCTCTAGAAATCACATTTTTGACACTGTAGATTACTTGCTTTTAAAAATTGGATTTGGTTTTTGACTAGTGTGTTTTTGTAAAACATGGCCAAAGGATTTTTTTGTTTAGAACAATTTACTCTTAAAATACTTTCTACTCAGACTTAAGCTCTGCAGACACTTATTTTATTGTGCTTTTTACAGGTAAGGCTTTGTTTGAAAATGCAAACGAACCCCATGTTAGTAAATTGATAAAGGCTTAATGAAACCCTGGGTTTTAAAAGAGAACCCTGTTACCAGGGTAACAGACCTTTTTGTCACTGTAAGTGACAAAAAAAGTTTATGCACAGCCTGGTATGTGCTGGTCTTCAGATAGTGCTGTGAATTCTTAGCTAAGTATCTTTGTTTCATTTTTTAAATTCAAAAACACTGCAAACTCTAGTTCACATGGATAAAACTTTTCCTTTGTGTTTTTCTGTTGATCTTCTTTTGACATGCACAACAGTCCTTGCTCTTGACTTTTTACTTCTTCTCGACATGATAGACTTAAAAACAAATTTCACCTTGCCTAGCAGAATAAAGCAGCAAATTCTTCTTAGAGCACCTGTGTGATTGTGTTAGTCTATATTTCTATTTTTCTGTCTTTTCACCTATCCTCAAGTTATTAAGAACAAAAGTAGGAGTTTCCATGCTGTGTCAGTCAGTTTATGCAAGGTCTGGATGCAGCTAGACAATGCAAGTAGTTTTTGTGGGAACAAGTTACTGTTACAAGTACCTGTTTTCAATATTTATTCTTCAGTTGTTCTTTGTTGCAGTGTTCCAAATGAAACTAATCACTGAGTGCTTTTGTCTCTTAGGCATGGTTGCTGAGGAATACAATGCCTTTTTTTATTCCCTTGTATCCCAAGACACTCAGGAAATGGCATATTCAACAAAACGACAACGGTTTCTTGTAGATCAAGGGTATAGCTTCAAGGTAACTCATTCCTTCTATTTATTATGCTTGAGGCCTAAGAATGTAATTTTCATATTGTTTAGTGTTAGTATTCCGTCCAGTACTTGAGAATTCTGGGTGTGGAATGCATTAATGAAGGTTTTTCTTGCAAGCAAGAACTGCCCTGGTATTGTTTTATCATCTATTGTGAGGGCAGATACAAGTAGCTTTGTACAGCTTCTAGAAAGGTAAGTGCTGTAACTTGAAAGCAGGCACCCTGCAGGGTGCAGTGCTTGTTCCTTGTCCATCTGTGCAGGCCTTCCATTATACAGTATCACACTGGCGCTGCAGGAAGCAGTGTTGGGTGTTGTCAGAGTGGGCAGCACCAATTTAGACAACTTGCAAAACTTAGGAAGTGACAATTTCCAAAGAGCTCCAGTATCAGACATTTTACTATGTCATCTTCCAAACATAACCAAAGATCCTCTATATTATAGATTTCATGATGTATCTTACTTATTTTCTTTTAATGCATGCATTGCCCTGTATGCTCATCTGTTAGGCTGTAAAGGCAGCAGAGTATCATGATAGCTCTTGGGTTTAGGTAGATTATTCCTTTGAAAAATTGGAGCTTACTGCTCTGATAGAAGCCTTCCCGATGAGAAGCAATCCTGAGGAGAATGAAAAATGAGACTCCCACATCTGGCTGTTCAAGAGCTTGTCTGGGTGAGACACCAGTACAGGACATCCCCCTGAACTGCTGAGCTGGAGGAAATCACTGCTCTGGAAAGAGCTGCCCATTAAAGAGCTCTTTAGAAACAGACCTGTCATGGTGTTTATAGGTGAGAACTTTGTTTTCCTTTGTAGTGAATGTTTCAACAAAGTCGTAGATCAGTACTAAGCTGCAACTAATTACAGCAAATAGATCTGTGTGGCTGTAGCCAGGAAGATTAGAGCAATCCCTTTACTTATATTTGAATGCCCTGGATTCTAGAGCTAAAAAGGAGGTTAAAATAGAGGGATTTAATTTTGCAAGGAAGGAGTTCTTAGTCTTAGGAGCTTTGGTGCAATGTGGCACAAAAGCAGTGCAAGTGGCCAGCTGAGTGTCTGGAGCAACATTTGCTGACCAGTACTGGAATGTTCTTTATTTGCAGATTGGAAACAAAACATTAGAATCTATTTTCTTCTGTTTGCCAAACTTTGTCATAGCTGGCATCAAAGAATATTAGGGCCGAAAGAAACTTCCAAAAAACCATCTATTGTGTTTCTTCATTCCGAGCAAGGATGAACTATGTGTATGCCATTCCCAATAGATGTCTGCTTTCTTAGTATTCCAAATATGGAGACCCTACCCTTCTTTTGGTAATTATTTCAATGCTAATGTCCTGTCCTTTAGAAGTTGTGTTCTTGAATAACTAGAAATTCATCACTAGTTTAAAAGGGTAACACTTTTCACTTTTTGTTTAGAACTTACTTTCTTCTTGCCATCTCTCAGTAGCTTCATTTCTCTGCTTTCCATCAAAAAGAGAACTGGAGTAATACATTTTTGCTAAATCCACATATCTTGTCTTTGCTTCTTAAATATCAGCCTTATTACAGTTTACTGCTTGGAGTGTACTGCTGGCTGGTTTTTTTTTGGTTAGTTAACCCATTGCCTTTGCTACTGTATTGTATTTTTATTTAGAGACTAAATGTATGATATACTAAATTTTAAACCAGTAGCAGGAAAACTTTGTATATTAAAGAACTGGGGGTAACTTTTAAACAGAGCATCAGTTGGACAGCTTAAAAGATGATGCAGTGGGAATTCTTTCCATTCTATGAATCATGCTAGCACTGTTTTGCAACCAGAGCTGGAAACAGGCAAATACAATTTAAAATGGATTTTTGTGACTCCTTTTTCTTTATTTTTGAGATGACCATACACATATCCTCCTAAATAAACAAGGAGTACCACAGTGTTCCTTTAGAAACGTAGGACTGATTCCTTCCATTAATGGATTCTTCAAGTTTGGATGTTTTCTCAGGAAAACATCCTTTTTCAGACTAGACATTCCCACAAATAACAGTCCACAGCACTTATTATTCATTCCAGTGTTTCCCTACCCCATTTTTGAAAAATGGTCCTTGGCAGCTAATATGGATTTCTTTAACTTAAACTTTATTTACAGTATTTTTGTGATCTGCTCCAACCCAGACTGCTGAGATAATTAGTTTCTAATTGTATTGACTCAGGAGGTAAGCAGGAAGGATGAGGGAAAACATTACATAATCAATGGCTGAATTAGAATGTCTTTCTCAAAACCATGTCAAATGTGACACTTACAAAATACCTCTGGTTAAGAAAGTAAGCTGCCTGTTGTAAATCTTTATAACAGAAGCTTGAGATCTTTCAATTCTTCAGCAGAGGAACTTGTCAGCTGATGGAGCCCATGGCACTGCATTGCCAGTAGGCCACATGTGCCCTGCACGCAGTTAGCAGATGAGTTACTGAGAATTCCAAGGAGAGCAGACTTAACTGAAGTTACCCAGTGTTGAAGTAGTCAAAGGCTGGAAGAGTCCTTTTGCTCTGTGACTGATGCTCTGTTGCAGGTTGCTGCACTCTCTCCCAACAGCTGTACATCTCCATTTGTTAGGGATTTTTCCCCATTGTCCTGAAGGCTTCTTGCTAAAATTCTAAGTCTCTGCAGAGCTAGTGGATTATTTTTGTTACATATAAAATACTGGTTCTTAAACTAGACGCATCTAGAGCCTACAGCATGACACCAACCTTCCAGTAAGTTGAATACATGTGTAAGTTACATGTGCTTTGGTCAGGTTCTTGGTCAAGCTGGTATAAACAATGTTTAGCTGGCATGCTCTGCCCAGAGCTTTTCTTTCTTCTTTTCCTTTTTTTTTTTCCCCAAAGATTTGTATTTGTATTTCCAGCCAGACTATAACAAGAGCTGTGAGTGTATGTATATGTACATCACTTAGCAAGATTTTGTGTGTATCTGTGCTATCTGTAGTGTGAGGTTGTTCCAACCATTAATAAAAGTTGAAGGCAGTTCAAACAGGATATAGAATCAGAAATACTTGTCTTGGTTTTGAATAGCTAAAAGGAGGAAGAGCCCTCACCTTGTAGTGTGCTGTGTTTCTTAGGTAATCACAAAGTTGGCAGGCATGGAAGAAGAAGAACTTTCATTTTCAACCAAAGAAGAACAGCAGCAGCTTCTCCAGAAAGTCCTGCAGGCATCTGACCTGGATGCTGAGGAGGAAGTAGTTGCTGGAGAATATGGTTCAAAGTCAGCTCAGGTAATGAAGAATTCTTTGAAAAGAATGACCACGGGTGGGACAGAATTGGGCCATTTTATTTCCATCCAATTCTAAATGTGATGTTGTCATTGATGGCCTGGTGTCTTTGTGAAACATTAGAGAATAGATCTGTTTTTTTAATCTGTATTAGCCTTTAGCTATTGGAATAATTCACTTGTTGGGCACTCAGAAAAAAATTGACATGGAATTCATGTCCTTCTCCATCATATTTAAAGGAGAAGGTAACAGATCTATCATTACAGATTTTGAAGTGAATGTTTTAAGTCACATGCAGTGAAAATATTTGAAGCCTCTGATGCCACACTAAGCACGTGCCTGTGCTCCTTGTCCTTGCAGGTGTCGCGCCGTGCAGGCACCATGAGCTCCATGTCCGGAGCAGATGACACCGTGTACATGGAGTACCACTCCTCACGGAGCAAGGCCTCTGCCAACAAACACATCCACCCCCTGTTCAAGCGCTTCCGCAAGTGATGTCCTTGGAATGTCACCCGTGGACGTGTCCTGCTACTGGAAAGATGGAGTTGAAAGTTATGACAGCTCCTTTAACAGACTCTTTTATATGCATCTGTACAGCCACATATTTACTTACCAGTGTATGTGCTCTCGTAGGTGAATGGGAAAGCAAAGACAGAACTTAATCTTACCATGAAAATATTTTCAGAAACCTTAAGATACAAATATGTCACAGCACATACTTTTTTTTCTGTGGCACTGTGCTCCTTGTCTTATGCCCTCATTTCTTCATGGCCAGAGGGCAGAAGCATATGGGCCACTTCATTCAAGAGAAGTACTTGTCTGGTTTTCAGGGTAATTAATAGATTTTATTTTTATCAGCTGAAGATCCTTTTTCAGAAGAGTCCTGAAAAGGTTTTGTAAATGAAGTTTGTACTGATGTTTGAGATATTATTTATCTGATTCTTGTGTCTGCCCAACAATATACTGTTTCTCAAAATGCTTAAATAAAACCATTCAGTGAGCTGAACAAATCCTGAAAGGAGCACTTTACATTATATTTTTAAACGGAAAGCTAATTTATACTTGTGACTTTACCTGTATTAAAATTCCAACAAATAGGTCAGAAATACTTTAGAGTTTGAACACAAGAAGAGACTGTCTCCAAAGTAAACTCAAGGAAAGCATTAGTAGTAAATACATATGAATTCTGTGCTCGTTTTCTTAATTTTTCTTGCTACTCTTGAGGAGTTGCTCAAATAAAAGCTGTTTCTCTTGTTATTTATAGTCTATTTATTAACCATGCAATAAACCCTTCATAACTGCTAAACAGTGCACTGTCACCACAGAGGTTATTAGTGAATCAAAAAGCATTTTGACTTCTCACAAGGTGAATTGGAAGAATGTGTGAAAGAAAGATTCCTGAGGTTCTGTTTTTTTTTTTTAATGAAGACTGCATTATAATTCTGGAAAACAATAGGGAAATGGAGGTTTATGGCAGAAGAATGCTTTTTAAGTAACACCTTAGTAATGTAACATGCTACTTGGTGTTGTATTAAGAGGTGTTATTTCTCTGGTTGGTTGTAGAGCTTTAGGAACGACCTCTGTTGGTTGAAAATAGGTTTGTATAAAGGTTAACCATACTGGAAGGAACATGCATGGTACAGCTATTCTGGTTGTATGACAAATGTGCTCCAGAAGAATACTGAATTCTGTTTCTTATTAGCATGAATTCACAATTTGAGAATGTAGAAATATTGAAAGCATTTAATAATTGAGAACACATGGTGTTTAATTTTGGTCTGTGTCAGAATCAGGTAATTTTTAAAAAGGGAACTGATCTGCCTCAGTTTAAACTTTGTTTAGGCTCTGAGCCCTACCCTGTAACATTTGATTCTTTCTCTCATGCTGAGTCTTCTGCCTCACAGCCTGGACCCAGCCATGGCAGTGCTGGAGTGGCTATACAGAAGAGATAATGGTGCAGTATTCTGGTGCTTATATTCTCTCCCCAGTTTAAAGCATTATTTACTTGATAGTAGTTTGGACCCACTCTAATGGCAACAGTTAATAGCAAAATGGTAATTTAGTATAATGGGAGGGGCCTGTGACAGAGGTTTAGCTGAGCAAGTAAGGCAGTGTCCCTCTGCATAATTCTCTCTTAAAAAGCTTTATGAATTGCTTTGAAACTATTCTCCACCCTTCATAAACTTGAAATAACTCACAACAACCTCCTAAATGCAAATGGCTTAATACTGATTCCTGTAATTGTGGAATCGCTAGTAGTAGCTGGATTTAGGAGCGCTGTAGTTCATGTGTAATAAATCGTGACTAATGATCTCACTCCTCTAATAATGTGTGTGTGGGATGCAGTACTTTCAGCATCAAGTGTAATAATTTTATGAGCCATGAATGACTCCATGCATCAGTGATAGCATCTTGATATTCAAACTTTAGAATCCATTACATTGATAAGATTAAGTGCAGTAATTACTGCCTGCTGTTATCCACTGGTGCATTTACTCACCACGGCTGAGTTGCTGTCACACATGGCAGCACCTGTACCATATCAGGGCTGGGCAGGTCAGTCAAGAGGAGCTGCTGCTCCTGGAGTTTCTGTCCTGCTGGCCCCTCACTGCCCCTGCACCCTGGCAGTGCACACAAGGGTCACAGTAGACAGCTCCAGAGCTGTAATCCCAGCCCCTAGGAAACTAAATTGTCCACAAAAGAACAGATAGTGTGGCAGAAGTGTGATTCAGATTACGACTGATGCCAGAGGCAGGTGAACTCAGGGGTAAGTAAATTATTTCTTGGAAGTCTGTAGATAGAGGAGGTGTGATTTTCTTGGATGTCATTCAGGTTTCCTTGCTGTCCCCTGCTCCCTGGCCTCCTTGGTCTGAATTCAATACTGAGGAGACTTAAATCTTCTTCAGGAACTGTCTTTTTTTGATATTTGCTGTTTGTGTTTCTGATAAGCTGCAAAACTCAAGCTTGTGTTTACGTGCCCTTCCTTCTTGTGGCAAACCAGGAAGTGTCCATGCAAAGATGTTAATGCTTGAAGGGTGCTGCTCTTACTCATTAAAATGGCATTCTAGACTAAAAGTGCAGTGATGATGGGGTGGCAATTTCACAGTGTTACAGCTCACCCAAGCACCATACAGCCAGTTATGCCCTCCCGATGGTCATTTTTCATAATGCCATACTTTCCTCTTTGTATTTAAAAACTCTGGACTTCAAGGCAAGTGGTTCTCACTATAACTTAGTGTCATATGCCCTGGAGGCACAGGGCAAGGATGTAAATCTATAAGAAGTCTGCAAGTAGAACTGGATTCTTTACAGTTGATTCATGGGGTTTTTATCAAGGGCTGAACAGTAAGTCACAACAGCATTGTCTTTCTTGTTCTGATATAAATACCTTATTTTTGTACAATCTTCTATTAGTATTTAGCCTGTGAAGTTCAAATTTGTCTTGTTTTCAGGAAAAAAACCTAGGAATTTAGAAAGCATTTAAAGTTTCAAAGCCTTAAAGTTCCAAAGACATAACTTCACTTGAAAGAATCTTTCAGAAGATGGATCTGAGGACAGTCAGAAAAGGCAAAAAGTTATGACTTACTGTATGGCTTTTCAAGTAAAAACATTTTAAACTACACTGAAAATTTTTGCTTACATTTCTGACATTGCAGCCCTTTTTCAGCTTTTCTTTGCAAATGTTCTGAAGAGCATATCTGTGTAGTCTTAGCTGAAAGTGTTACTTGGGCAAAGTTAAATGCCTCCTATCAAATCACTTTTATGTCCATAAATTATACTTACAAATGATTTATACTTGTAGCTATTTCAACAGTTATGTGAAACATACAGTACAATATTTATTATACTGGATATAATAAAATTATGTTAAAACAATTACAAACCAGAGATAGCCAAGACTGTTAAGAGGTGAGAATAATTCTAAGAAAACAGAATTCCTGGTAAGATGATAATGTAACCATTGACTCTGAATACCAATGTTATTGACACAAAGAGCTTTGACTGAACTTTGTCAGAGTTCGTGCAAAGAGGAGGGCAAGTTTAAATTGGATTTAGAAATAACTAAACAAAGGTAACACTACAATTGATCAGACCATTGGGGGGTCTAGACTGAGGGAACAGCAGGACTGTGGGTCTGAAGACAAATTATCCAAAAATAATACATAATCTAAATTATCAATAAGCCAAGTTTAGTTAATACTGTGATCCCGTTACATAGCAAAAGTTAACTAAAACTAAAGCATGTCTGCTGTGAAGGGGCATGTGCTCCAACTTGTTTGAAATAACAAAAGTCCCAACTGACGTGTTACATAAAACATATTTTCAGACTCCAAGGACCAACAGGCTAGGACAAACATCATTGTTTAAATTTAAACAACTCTGAGTCTGTTTCTGAGTCAGTGTTAAGATGTCTGATAAATATATATACTGGTAGATTGTACAAGTAGGAGAAAATATTTATCTTTTAAGTCACATAAATGTGTTTTGGTTGGTTTGTGCTGATGGCATAACTCCTTTCTTTATGGTTTGGGGGCTTTATGTGGAATTGGAAGGAGGTTTTGTATAATGGCTACTATACTCACCATTATTCCTGGGAATTCTGTGGCACTACTACTGGACTTCTGTTACTTGAAACAAGTCTGTGTTCATATTTGGGAGGAAAATGGGACCAGGCAATGCCAACCCCTACACAACTTTAGGCTGCCCTCTAACCCTTTCACTTTCTGCTGCACTTTAAAATGTTTGTAGGCTTCTTTCCTTTACTCTTCCTTTCTCTTTTTCAAGTCTATTATAGGAAATTTATTTCAGTTTCATCCGCCTCTTGTCACATAAATTTTGGTGTTTACTCATAATGTTGTCTACTGAACATTCTGCAGTTTGCAAGTTTGACTTCCAACTCAGATTCTGCAGTAGTAAGGATGTGAAGTGTGTCAGTAAAGCAGGAACATTAGTGGCACATATGTACACTAAAATTCCTAATTTGAAAGTTAAACAGAACCACACAATTATGATCTGGCACAGCAAAGAGAAGTGAATGGTTTAATTACACATTCCATGTTGTGGTAGCCCACATGTATTCACTCACATTCATAAACATTCCCTTCCTCTATTCAGCTATTGAACCACCTTACAATTTGGCTTTTGTTGTCTAGAGTATTCTTTTTGTACAGTTTACACAGAAAAAGAAACTTGTATCTGCACTGACGGGTTGCTATGGTATTACTGATGATTATTGTGGAGCAAGGTTTTAATAGCGCACCAGACCTCCATCTGTTAGTGGCTCTCAATTTCTACTCCCTCTGGCAAATTGCCTACAAATATCTATTACTTATAAATATTTTTGCCCCACTGGTTATCAGACCTACCTCTGGGCACAACCTGCACTACAAAAAAATAGGTTCTGTGAATGTCAATCTATTCATTTCCTTTTGTGCAAGAAAGGTGCTCTGTACAGATTTGCATAATGGCACCTTTACACAACCTTTAAATCCTTCTGTTATATCAAAGAAATTTGGCAATTTTCATCATTAGTGCATTGCCACTTTGTGCTTTCTTAATTTATTTCTTTGCTACCCTCTACCATTGCCTATAATGTACTCTGGAAATTCTTCAGGATGGTGTGGTTTTGGTTTTGCTTATCAAACACTGATGTCTCCATGTAATAAAATTACAAGATGGTAAGCAGTCATGGAGGTGATATCACAGACACTCCTGGGTCAGGACTCTTCTCAAAAGAACATTCCACTCTTTCTTTAAAATATTAAAAATGTGCTGAGGTTTGCCAGTAATGAGATCTGAAGGTCTGCAGCTGTTTTATGGGCTGCACCAGGTGAGCTCCCTGATTCACTGAAATTGCAGATTCTCTGAGTGTTTACATGTTGGTTTTTTTTAAATGGGGTCTGTGTTTCAGACCATTTTATTGCAAACAAACAGAAATCTAACAATAAGTAAACTGAGAAGAAACTGAGTGCAGGTGGGGTTATACAACTCCCAGTTCCTATGCTGGGACTAACTGGCACCTCCAGAAATTTTTCAGAAGGAAAGCTGGTACTGTTCTGGTGATGTACTTAAAAGATAAAGCTTCTGAGGCTTTTTCAAGTGGCTAGAAACAATATGTCCTACCCCATTTCCATGAAAATCATGGAAAAAGGGTAACGGGAAAATAATGGAGGAGTCCATATATGGAAACTGGGAAAAGGTACACTCAGAGAAAGCTACTACCAGTTGCAACACTGTAACCTTTACAGAGTAATATATCTAAGTTTATCTCACTAGCATATTAATAGCAGCAGATGCTTTACCTTGACCATGTATGAATTCAAACTAAAATTTAAAAATCAATGATACTGATAGCAAAGAAATAATGTAGCTACACTTCATAGAAATGTAGGAAGGAGAACTTCAGAGGTTCCCTGATGATGTTTTCAAACCTGCTCTTGCAAAGCTCAGTGATACCAAGTATGTGATGTCCTGCGAGGCCTTGGCTACCTGAAATGTCAGGTACCAAGGCTACCTGGAAAAGTAATCAAGAAATCTGTAGCTGCAAACTAAGCCCATCATTTTCTTTCTTCTCTCTCTGACATGCACCTTTTTTAACAAAAGATGTCCACATCTGCAGGCTGTTATCATGGTTGTGGTAGTCATCCTTCCCAGATGAAATAAGTCTCAACCTTCTCATGTAGTTTTTAAAAACCTCTCTTTTTCTGTTTTCTTCTCTAGACCCTTTCAAGTATGACAAAATCCATTTCAAAGACATTATTTTAGCTTAAACCTGCAGTACTTTAACAGATTTTATTCCTGTAACATTTACTGCTGTATCCATAAAGTCTGATGCGCCTGTCTGAATTCAGTTATTTGTTTCAGTGGAGTTATCAGTGCCCAAAGTAAGTATGCACACAGAGCTTAATCAGAATACAGCCTCAAAAATCTAAGATAAATAAGGAAAACAAAAGCTAATAATTTTGATGCTTACTAGATTTATTTTTCCAACAGTTTATTCATAATTCTGTTCTAGGAATGTGGATCTTCCTTGAGACTTTCCTCTGTCCTCAAATTTTATCTGAGTGTCTGACTCACTTAAAAACCAAGATAGTCTCTTCCACATAATTTTGGAAACTAATCAACATTTTACAGATAATCACTAACACCTTTGGAATTACACAGAAATACATACGAAAATAACACAAATACTTTCAAACTGTTCAGATTTCTGCAGAAGTTGACACAAGCTGCTTATGCAGTAGATCCTATCCAAAAGATAAATCATTCTGCAATACAAATAACATCTCTGAATATTGTAATTTACAGGATTTTTTTTTTTGTGTAAGGTTATTGTGTGAGACCAGTGCTACTTATATGTGGATGCACAAATGTTTTTCATATATGTTACAGGATAATGAACGGTTCTAAGAGAACATCTTGCAGAAAATGCCCTATTTTCTAACACAGGGGATGGAATTAACGCCAAAAAAAGGCCTAATCCTGTTTTTTTAAAAAACAGGAGAAAGATGGGGTGAGGTTTTCACCAAACTAATGGGTGAAAGAGGCAAAAACTGGACTTTGGCTGCATGTATAATGGGTAAATTTATCTGATTTGAATTATACAAAATAATAGGTTCGTTCTATTCAAGTCTCATCCCAGACCCACCCCCCTTTTCCAGCCCTAGGGGAGGGAGCGTTAAATAATGGTCTGTGTAAACTGATGCTCATGCAGTAAGAGTTTGGAGAAGTGCTGCTTGTACAAGTTAAAGCAGGCACCGAAGAAAGAGCAACCAAATAAAAAGCAGCTGCAGGAGCAAAGTGGACCCTTCTGAAATTAAAAGACATGTCTTTCCTCACCAGGGTTCTGACGATGAAATGCAAGCAGACACTTGAATGTGAGAGGACTTACTTCTACCAGGCGCTTTTTGCCAGCAGCAGGTTTCCCGGGCAGCAGCCGCGGCCGTGCAGCAGCCAGCCCCTGGCGGTGCGGAGCAGCCCGCGGGCAGCGGCGGGGAACAAAGGCGAGGGGCGCGGAGCGGAGCTGCTGCAGCCCCCCCTGGGCAGGGTGAAGAGCCTGCACGAAATGCCCGGACCCAACACCCTCTACAACCTCTACGAGTTCTTCTGGAAGGACGGCTTCGGCCGCATTCATGAAATACAGGTACAGCTCCCTCGGGTACTTAAAGCTTTAACCACGCCAGGGTTACTTAAGCCTTTCCTCTCCTCCCCGCCGGTGAATGGCCGGGCTGGCAGCACGGCAGCCGGGCATCGCGGCGCCGCCTTCCCGCAGGGAGAGCCGCGTCCCGGGGGAAAACCCCGCTCCAGTCCCCGCAGCACCGGAGGCTCCGGCACTTTTGTTTCGCGGGGGATCCCACGATCCCGGCGCCCGCCAGCGCTTCCCGCGCATCTTTGTGCGCGTTTCGAACCGCTGGGGAGGTGCCTCAAGCTGAAAGGAGGAAAAAAAAACCACACTTCTTTTTTTTTTTTTAAACTGGGTTGTTTCACAAGCTTGCAGAGGGCTTATTTTTGGCGGGCAGGGCTGGGAAACGTGGGCTTCCCCGGGCTCTTAGACCGCAGCACCCACCCGTGCGGTGAAGCACCCGGGCCCGCCCCAGCCCTGCCGCGGCCGCTGCCCTTCCCTCAGCCCGGCCCGGCGCTGCTCCGCCGTGCTCAGAGACCATTTTGTCTCTCCTGCCCCGGCCTCCCCTTACATAAATACACTCTGCCTAGCTCGGCGCCCCGAGGGAGCGCTGGATGCGCCTGGCCCCGCTGCCGTCAGCGCTGGCCGGCCCCCCGCGGCCGCCCCCGTCCCTTCGGCGGGAGGCGGGCGGTTTGAACCGGGGGGGCGAGGGCCAGGCCCGCGAGTGGCGGCGAGCGGCGCGGCCGGCCCTGCCGCCCCCTCCCCGGCCGCCACATTGGCGGGGGGAGGGGAGCGGGCGACGGGAAGCGGGGCCGGATGGCGGCGTGAGGGGAGGGGAGGGAAGGAGCGGGGGCGGGCCGAGAGCGGCTCCTGTCACCTGGCGTGTGGCGGTGCCGGAGCGGGGGGAGGCGGTCAAGCGAGCCAGGGGCCGGGTGGGGCTTGAGCAGCGTCCTGTGGTCGGGGCACCTCCGCTGCTGCGGAGTCCCGCGGACCCGGTCCCGCCGGGCGCACCTGGCGAGGGGGGGCCGGGCGCGTTATCCCTGAGGGAGCTCGGGGAACAAGGATCCTTGTGCAGCGCCTCGGGGATGCTGGCATGGGCAGCGCTCTTACCGTAAGGCTGTCGCTATCCGGAGAGGAATTCTTTTGGTTGCTTGGCCAAACATGTGGGTTTCATTCCTGAAAAGTCACAGCGCATCTCCTGGGGCCCTTTCCCCGTGTAGTCCAAGCGATTCCAAAGGAAGCGCTTTGTGTATAAGGGAGTAAAGCTGCGAGTTTCACTCTCTTGCAGCTTAGGATCCATAAGCTTCCCACCGGCACTACATATCTCGTTGGGAATACCTCTAATGGGGCATTTATTATTTTACTTTTCTTAGAGACCTTTCCCAGATCTCTAGGAAAAAATTCACAGTCAGCCCCAAGAGGTTTGCTGTCTGAAAATTACTGAAATTTCAGGAAGAAAGAAGAGAGAGAAAGTGAAATAAAAATAGAAAAGGGAAAGTAAAGAAAACCAAACTTTAAATGGTATGAGAATCAAAACTTGAAAGTTGGTATTTACAAAGGGCCTTAAAAAAGGAGGCAGGAGACAGAAAAATAAAGACCCACATAAGTTGCCTAGTTTTGTCCTGCTTTCTTATATTTACCATTTAAATTTTTAAGAAGAAACGTTAGGATGTGTGCTCTATTCCATGGCACTCAAACTAGATTGCTAATGATGAATTGCTCAGCTTGATTGCTTGCTAACTAATACATGCACATGAAAGTTAAAGACATCTAAAACTCTTTGTTTCATTCTGTTTACTTTTTTCCTCTAACTCTGTGGTGGTGTGCAGAATTTGAGAGGTACTCATCATAGTTTCGTAACACTAAAAAAGATGCTGCCATTGGTTTCAAGTTCTTTCCCTGTCAAAACAGTGAAAATTATTCAAAATATTAAAAATAATATAAGACATCCTAAATAGTCTATCCTTTTTGCTATGACTAGCTGATATGGGTATTTTCGTCTTTAGTGAGTACTATTCCTAGAAAGAAAAGGATAAGGAGAAGTTGCAATATAATACTAGTTTTTATTCTGCCTAGAGTCTCAAGAATCACAGGATGCCCTGTTTGCCTAGAATGCAAGTAGGCATTAAATTTAACAGTCTGTTAAATTTAGCAATACAGTGAACATCAGGAATGAATTAATCCCGAACCCTTTGGTAACCAGCGCAGCTACTTAAACGATGTCCTCTGGTGCACACAAATATTTGTGTGCTATATGCAGAAGGGGTGGGGAAGCCCAGAGCCTTTTCACAAAGGAGGTTCTGTTCTCAGTAACACGATTCCAGTTAGTCCTGGCCAAAGTAGTAATGCCTACAGCAATTATGACAAAGGGAAAGTATTTTTAATTTGGTGAGGTTGGAGCTCTTTCGTCTCATCAGTGCTGTGCAAGGATAAAGAATAGAAAGGTGAGGAGGGAGGGATTTGGATGCTGGCAGTTTGAATTTATGGTTGTGAAAGAGTGACTGGTGTGAGATTGGTGTGTGAGGCACTAGAGTGGAACATTTTCAAGGTTTGGAACAAGGGAAAGAAAAACCCATGTTGTGATAGAAAATATAGAAATAGAAATCCTGCGAGTTTTTTTTTTTTTACATGAAGTTGATAGAATGGTGTTCAGTCTACTGAAAGAAAGGGATGTCCAAATACTTTGTCCCTGTCCATTTCTGGTTTTAAACTAGTATTTAATTCATTTGATTGGATAGCTTGTCACTTGATTTATTTTCTGTTGAAGTTTGTTGTCTCATGTAAACCGTAAACCTCACCATCATTGAAAAAATAAACTGCTCCATAAATACCAAAATTTGTTGAACCTGTTTTTCTGTGACTGGTGGCCTGTATTCCCCTCACTCCACTGATTTTTCCTTGCCACACTGCTTTCCCAACTCATGCTTTCTTTTCAAGACACATACTCTTAAAGTTATTATCTCCAAGTTCAGTATCCCTGAAGTATTTGTAAGGCAAGAGATGCTTTGGGTTTTGGGAGAGCTTGTTCATACATTGCTCTGTCTGTGGCGTTGGTTAGGAGCAGACCACGCAGAAATGACAACTGAGTTCCTGCTGTAGCATTTCCCTCATCAGGATGACTAATACATGTGTCTCATGTGAATCTAGATGCTGATTTTTGAAAATGGTAAGAATATTGTTCTGGGAGACCTTTAGAACTTTGACTGAAGTTGGCCATTGTGTTCCAAAAGTAGTTAAGAGGTGACTGGCAGAGACCACAATTGCACAACCCATGTTTTATTTGGAAACTAGACAAAAAGAATTACATTTTTTTAAGTGTACTTGGTATCATATTCTGAAGAGTGATTCATGTGTCTTAAACTTATTGTTGGCAATTAAACAATTCATCTCTGTAACTAACATTGAATAAAATATATTTCACATACATTAATCTTGAGTCAGTACTAGATTTTCACAAGTGAAGTTGGTGTCAACCATCTTTGGTTTACAACCAGCATAACTCTGTGTGCAGATGTCTTTGGACATGTCAATGTTAAACTTTGGTCAGTTTAACTTGTCTTAATACTTTAACCAGAAATAAAGGCTTTAAAATTGATTTTCAGAGTCTTAATAATATCTTTTAATAACGGCTTTGCAGTTTGTGGGGAGAGGGAGTCCCCTCTGAAATGAGGATGAACCTGGACTCCAAGTGAATTTGTAAGAGTTGAGAATTTCACTTCATGACCATTCAGAATGAAATTTATTTGAAATAGTAAGATTTCATGGGACAGTGATAGTGTAACCTTACTGGAAAACTTTTTGGGTTGGGTTTGTTTGTTTGTTTTAATATATAGACACAGCTTAATGTTTTCCAATCCTCTTTATTAATTTCCAATCCTCTTATTTGCCTCCAGACTGAATCACAAGATTTGTGGATCAACCACTTAATAAACCCCACTTGAAGAATAAGATCCCCCCTTTTCCTTTCTTTTGCATAATTAGCATATGTCTCTTGCAAGTTCACTGCTGACAAATCTGTTCCAAAATGCAGTTTTTTCACTAGGCTGTTGTGCTTGGTTAGGTGTGAGAAGCTTATAAATAGCTGCTTTATAAGCAATTAAATGGTAGAGTAAGTAGTTATTCACAAAATGTGTCTTTGTATTATACTGGTAATTTAACCCTATATGCTTCCATGTTTTTAATTTTTGCAGACATTCTTTCTAACCTGTTTGATCTGAAGGGATGTGTTTTGAAGTCCTTTCATCTTCTCAGTGTTTGGTTTCACTCACACTGTGCCTTAGAGCTTTGGGTCTTTCCAGTCAGGGTCCTGAACTGTGTGACCTCTTTGTTTTCCTTGTGAATATTTCACAGCAATGCTTACATGCTTCTCCTGACATTTCAAACTGAAATTCTAGATGTGAGAATTTGTGTATAACAAATTGTCAGTTTCCTTTTGTGATAGTTTTCCTTAGTAATACTTGACTTCTGTTTCTCTTTGTTGGTGATGCTGTAGCAAAAACACACTCAGGAATATGGAAAGATCTTCAAGTCTCACTTTGGTCCCCAGTTTGTTGTATCCATTGCAGATCGAGACATGGTTGCTCAAGTGCTCCGAGCAGAAGGCAGAGCACCACAAAGAGCCAACATGGAATCCTGGCAGGAGTACAGAGATTTACGGGGGAGAGCCACAGGGCTCATTTCTGCGTAAGTGCCGTCAGCCCTTCACTTTCCTTGTTTTCTTGTGCAAGTTTCGTGATTTTCTGAAGGACTGTACAGCTCATCTGGGAAATCAGGCTTTTCTGTGTGGGGAAATTTGTGTGGCTGGTGAGGAGAAGGGAGTAGGTGTTTGTGGTGAATGCTGTGAATTTGTTCTGCTGTGAAGTTCCAAAGGCATGGCAATGATGTGTAGTTGGTGTGCAGTGTGCTACTTTGAATGAAGACGTTCTTTGGGAGTGTGTATCAACTGGAGTTTGAGCTGACTCACTTACCTGCAAGCAGTTTTACAGAATGGAGCTTACTAGCTTTGGCACTGCACTGCATGAATGTGGGTTTATTGCATCAGTTCTAGACTGTTCTATCTAGCAGGCAGTGTGCTGTGGGGAATTGTTGGCTCAGATTGGTTTAAGCTTTATTGTTCACTGAAGTGCCCCCTCAGTAGATGAATGTAAAGAATGGTCAATTCACACTGTAGTGCATCCCCAGACAGATATTTTTGAATCTGGCTGATTCCAGAGGAGCTATCTGTCTGTACAGCTTGCATAACCTGGCAGCGCATGTGGGTGTGGTTAATTGCCACTGGGAACTACTCACAGTCCCCACTGACATAGGATGTTTATTTAGAGGGAAATTAATTTCCTGAGTCATGGACAGTCTGTTTTTTCATGGTAGCAAAAGGCTTTATGTATTGCACGACAGGCTCAAATCTTAAGCTGCAGTTGAGACTCAAACTAACAGTTCCTTGATACTTAGTGAAAAGAGATCTTAAATCAGGAGACTCAGGTAATATCTCTTAAAGAGATCAAATTCTTCTGCTGGCTGATAAGTTTCTGTACCTTGCAATGGCATTGCTCCAGGTAAAAAAAAGTAATGGGAAATAAAATAAACACATAAAAGATAATTGCCCATTTTCATAAGGAATTGAAAGGTATCCCTGGAACCACTGTTCCCAAATACTCTGCTCATACAGAGCATGTCGATAATACAATTCAGATTTTTAGTCTTCAGCATCAAGGTTTCCATGAGTAGCTCAGGTAAAGCAGAATCTGTAGCTGTAAATTGTTTCTCTGCAGGTAGCTCTGCTCTCTTATTGCTTTGTAGGTTTAGAACTGTAATGGCTGAAAGTGATGTATCAGTAACAGAATTTATGATACCAACTCAAGTTGTTGATTTGTCAGATGTGAATGTGAGACCTTTATTTGGTAATTAAATATTGGTTCTCCGTAAAAGCAGTTTTGCAGACTACCCATTCGAATGTTTATTTAAAGTAATTTTAATAGAATATTTTGCTAATTCCTTGCATTAGCTACTACTAAAAGACTAACATAGGGATACTCATTAAATTCAGATCACTGAATGGGCGAATTCTGTCACTCAACCCAGAGACTGACATGTTGCAACTCTGAAATGTAATGAGGACATGAAATAAATACAGAATAAAATTGTAGGAGCATAATACAAAATATACATTATCATGATTTTCATTTTACCGTTTGCTTTCATTTGACATGAAAAATTGCAAACAGTTTGGTTGCAGAGCTCTTACCTGGCCGATGTTTGTTAAGGAAAACCATGCATTGACATAATTAATAATTTCTTCTAGGGAGGGGGAGCAGTGGCTAAAAATGAGAAGTGTACTGAGGCAAAAAATTCTGAAACCCAAAGATGTGGCTGTTTACTCTGAAGGAGTCAATGAAGTTATCACAGACTTAATTAAAAGAATCCACACCCTCAGAAGTCAAGAGGAGGATGGGGAAACAGTGACCAATGTTAACAACCTTTTCTTCAAGTATTCAATGGAAGGTGAGCCCAGGCTGGATCTGTAGAGAAAATAGATGTAAAGCAGTGTGGTTGTGGTTAGGAATTTCTGTCAAAGGACTTTCCCCTGATATCATTAATCTGAAAAAGGAAGTTTGACATTCTGCATTTGTGTGTCTTCCTATTTAGTGCAGTGGGTATCAGTAGAATTCCTTTGTAGAGTCCTTGTATTAAGGAGCCATTCCCATGGAAATGCTGGTGTACAGGTAAAATGTTCAGTCAAGGTCTTGATCAGTCTCAATACTCTGTATTTCTGTATTAGTTTTTCAAGAATAAGGGTGCTGACTTTCTAACAGGTGACTTCTAAGACATGTTAATTTCACAATATATCAGCCAATTCCAATGAGGAATCCCCATGTGATGTATCTAAATTCAGTTCATAGCTTAATGTGGGAAAAAATACTGCTTTTCCCTGCCTACAGATGCCATGTATGGGATTGTTATGCTTGCCTTAAGATCATCTGCCAGTGGCTACCATTAATTAATGAGGAAATGCAGAATGAAAACCTGGCCTGAGCCTGCATGGCATTTCCTGTGTTCTTACAGAAATCTCATGGTGATACATATTTTATGTATTTCTTTTACTGACTACATACAACCCCATCTTGTTATATGTAATGCCTTTTAAAAACATTGGTACTCTTTGCTGACAGGCAGCTGAGTAATTTGGGATTTGAAGAATATCCAGATTGTTCACTTTGTGTCAAATTGCTGGCTGCCTGCTTGGTCTGTTTCACATTAATAGAGTCTAAAAACAGCATTTAACTACCAGTTTATGGAATTTCAAACTGTGAGCTTACAGATTCACTGTAACTGATGGGTTGGTTTAAATTCTTCACATTCTTTTAGTTTTTCATTTATAACTTGTGCCTGGCACACATTTGTTTTCTATATGAGTTGCTGTTTATTGAACTTACACTGTAACTGTTCAGAAAACCAATACATAAGATTTCTTTAAAGGGACCATGTAAGCAGTGAGAGGATCTATAAGAACAAGCAGTTTCTGAAAGAGGCACAAAAGAAAGAAAAAATGCAGAAAAATATCTTCCCAGGGAGGAAAATTAGGAAAGGAAGAGTGAATTGAAAATAACCAAAATTTAAAATTATTTTTGTCAGTAAAGATAATGTCTAGTGGGGGTGCCTGCAGAACTGCAGAAAAAGATCTGTGAAAATCACAGCAAGTCAGAACAAGAGACAGTCAATATTGTCACTTGCAGCAGTGTCACACTTGCTGGTTTTTAGGGCGGGATGGAGACTGGCATGTGCAGTAAAAGCACTGTCTGGAGTGCAAGCTTTCTGTCCATTTACACAGACTCAGTATTCATTTGCTACCAGCTGCTGACAGACACAGCCAGTGGTAGAAACTCCTCCGTTGTCACCAGCTCTCAGAAATGTCTTTGGACTCGTGTGTCCCTGTGTCTTCAGAGGCCACCAGGGCAGGCTCAGGATTCACAGTGCAGTGCAAAACACAGCAAACAGGCTGGAGGCTGCTCTACTCCCGGTGGAATTCCTGGCTGTCTTCTCATGCTGAGCATTATTGACATAGCAACTACTCTCTTGCTGCAATGTTTAGCTGGGCTATTTTACTGTGGTTTGAATTTCTGTTTTATCTGTTCCCCAGCTGAAGTAGTAATAATAATAATAAATTTCTTGTAAAGTAGTTCTATTTTATGCTAGTTAATTCCTTAAATTATTACTATGTATTCATGCATGTCTATAGACATTTCTTTCATTTTTTTATGTGCAGGTGTGGCCACTATTCTGTATGAATGCCGGCTGGGCTGCCTGGAAAACAACATCCCACAGCAGACTGTTGAATATATTGAGGCTCTGGAATTGATGTTTAGCATGTTTAAGACCACTATGTATGCAGGTGCTATTCCCAAATGGCTTCGTCCACTTATTCCAAAACCCTGGAGAGAGTTCTGCAGATCCTGGGATGGACTCTTCAAATTTAGTAAGATTTAGTAGTAGAAAAGTTCAGCTGTATTTCTGCAGGTTCTGTGTGTGTTTGAACGGAACAAGCTGCATTTCTCTTCTAAAATTATAAGAAGACATTGTGGCAGAAGTAAGTTTCATATTAAATGCAGATTGGCCAGGGGAACTGTTTTAAAATATATTCTACTGAAAACAAACTTTACCAGTACATTTCAAAACTCCCCTATTTTATACTGCTCTTTCTTTATTTATCTTCATCTGTTTCAGCACCCACTTGTCATTCCAGGTCCAAGGGCTTTGCCAAGGTTTTATCTTAAGCCACTTCAATTTTAATGAGGATAGTTTTGTTGACTTCAGCAAAATTTTAATTAAGCGCCCTGACATAATCACCACTAAAACTGACTAGAAAGTTAATAAACTAGGCTCTGGCAATTAACTAAAACTTTGTAAAGTTTATTTATGTATATACAAGTGTATAAGTTGGCATCAAAGTACACTGATGTACTACAATATGGGTTTAAATAAAACATTCCAGGCTACTTTACAAATCAGTTTTCATGTAGGTAGGAAGAAGGAGTTGTCTTTGCAATTTTTTTTCATGTTCTTGAGTGTTAAAAGAACTTGAACCCTTTTTCTCTCTCAAATATGAGAAAGCTGCATGCATTTTAATTTTTTGTAGGCTCATTCTGTGAGCCATTAACTTTCAAAGGAGTTTTTCTCTTCTTAAATCCTTTGCTTGACCAAAGATGCTGTTTGCAGAGTGTACATGGAGCTGTGGGTGAAATTGCTCAGCGTGTCATTCACTGAAGTTTTTGTATTTTTGTTATCACTTGATGGTCCTCATCTTTCTCTTCAAAGTAATTAAGTTCTGTGGCTTTGACCTTCTGGTTGCTGCTAGCATCTTGCAGCAGCCTCTCTGTGCTGAGCTGCAGAGTGCTCTGCAGAGTTCACCACTTCTTGCAGAGTCACCAGGAGACAAGCCAGGTGGGCATCAAAACTTGGCCTCGAGCTTCCCTCAAGGAAGGGAACTGAAGTCTCGTGTCCTCTCTTTGTGCTCAGCGTTCTCATGCTGTGAGCTACCAAGGTTCCTGTCAGCTCAGTCTTTCCCTGCCATGAATACCCAAGGACCTCCACCACCACTCTAGGATTTTTCCTTAAGAAAAATGCATTTTTTTTCCCCTGGATGTGCAGTGTAGCATGGGAAATGTGATTACTGAATGGAAGCAGCAGAAAAATAAAAATGGAGGCTTAACAATTTTTTTGAATCCCAAAGGTCAAATCCATGTTGACAACAAATTGAAGGCTATTCAGTCTCAGCTGGACCAAGGAGAAGTAGTGAATGGTGGGCTACTTACACACCTCCTAGTGAGTAAGGAACTTACTTTGGAAGAGATCTATGCCAACATGACTGAAATGCTTCTGGCAGGAGTGGACACAGTAAGCTTGTTACCATTTTTCTTGTGCATAGTTGTTTTTGTACACCAGGATCACTGGCAGCTCTCTTCAGGGGGGTTACATTGCTCATAAGGATGTAATTTTAACACATTTAAGCCATGATGCCTTTAAAGTGATACAAAATATTTCCTGTACTGTGTAATCTCCATTGGAATAAAATCAGTGTCTGATCTAGCTGTGGTTTGCAGGAACCCATCACTTGGGAATCTGTTCCACAGTTTATTAAACAGATAAAATAGTAATTGTCTTTATATTCAGCTTGTATTTCATACATTTTCTTTTACTAGTTTGCTTATCAGGTTGGTTTTTGTGCTACTCTAGGTGGAGCACAATAGAAAGGTTAGCTGAAAGTTAGGGTGAAAAAAATTGATCAATAAACTCGTGTAGAGTTTGGTAACTGATTTTCATGTATGGCTAAGTAAATCAACTGGGACACACATTATGGATCAGATACCTGCTTTCTGCTGGAACCCATTGTGGGGGATGTTAGGTCAGCAAGGATTTGGATAAGTCATAAGTTCACTCTACCCCTGCTTGTGCTGGCAACATAGAGTCAGGCTGAGGCAGAGAGCTGAGGTAAAGGCTCAGGATTAATGGGGCTGGTGTATCCAATATGTTAACACCTGGAAATATGTTTCAAATGCCTCTCATTCTTTATTCTTCTGATTTGCCACACATTTGAAGAAACATTAATGTCACGTGTGTATCTTCCCGTCTCATTCCTAGCATGTGAAATCAGTGTAGCTCAGTACTGACTGCAGCATGACAATTGGAAGAATGAGGAAAAAGAAAGATGAATTATTGTATGTACAATGTATACAGAATTATTTAGAATATCAGTGAACACTTCTACTATAAATGATTGTTACTGAACAATTTTTTTAAAGAAATTATATTAATTTGCTAAAGAAGTGCTATGTAGGACTTAAATAGTCTTATAGTAAAAAGGTTTAAAATAAGTAAAAAAATAAAATGGTCTTAAAGAAAAGAAAAACTCTCTGGATAATTGGATTCAGATTTTTTGTGGCTTAAGAAAGTTTGTAAGGTTTCTAAAGAAAACAAAAAAAAACCCCAGCAGCAATCACTTTTGAATTCCAAAATAAGGAGCATATGTAAAACTTCTTTATGTGCTGAATATTACTCCATTGGTTAAATGTCCCAAGGGCATATGAATTTGTAGAGCTTTTTGATGTTGGCTCTTAAGTAAAACATGATTATTAATCCCATTCATTTTCTAATCTTTCAGACCATTAATTTTCCATTTTTAGTGTGTGACAGTTTTCATTAAAATAAAAGGACAATGTTCATGCCAACAAGAATTTCCCTTTCCATTTGACTCAGCTTTCTCAGCTGGGAACAGACTTTTTCTGAGAGGACTACACTTCTAACTTCCTCATATTCAAGTGCAAAACAAAAATGGAAGGAACCTTTTTTTCCTACTGCTGTCAATTCAGATCTCATTTTATCATAGAAACTGAAAGAGAGTTTGAGTATTATGAAAGCTTTCAACAGAATTGTGAGGCAGTTGTTGGCTACAAAGCACAGTCCTAATTTTTAAGAAGTTATGAAGGAACTGGGAACCTGGGGAGGAGCACTGTTTATATCAGAGAAGTTCTGCACAATTGCCAGCTCCTCTGAGTGGAATAGAGCTGGGTTGCATTGTAGAAGGCTCAGCCATTCCATATTGCAAGAAAAATAAGAAAAACTTATGAGAATGATACTTCAAGCATTATATCCCAGTTTGAAGACAAGACATAAAAGGTTACCATCATGATGAATTTGCATTCTAAATTGATCTTAAACTTAAGACCAAAATAAGACATTTCCACAGGCTGATTTTTTTCCCAGCTGTGGTTAAAAAAGATTAGATTATGGGTTTCTTTCAATCCTCTTGTGCTCAAAATTGAACTGTGTCCTGCCTCGTGTTCTGTTTCTTCTTCACACAAAATATTTTTAAATGATAGTGGTGTAGCATTGCTTACCAAAAGGATAAAATATAATGTTAGCAGTGATGATACCAATTCTGTCGTGTGCATGCTATGAGGGGGCCACCATATGCTTAAAAGGGGTTGGAAATGTTCTGAGAAGAATTTTCTTTCTTGTTTCCTGTGAAGTGTTTTTCTTGGAAGGAAAGGTGAAATGCACATTGAAAACTAAGAGCTAAATTACTCCATTGCTGTTTGGAGTGTTTATGTTTCAATATTGCTTACATAGTTGGGTTTGCATTTGGTTTGTCTGTTGCTTTTTATATTTCACTGGGAAAATATCAGCAGGGATTGTTTTGCTATGCGGTGGACTTTTAGATGGAAAAGGGATGAAGGAGGGGATGGCAACATCTGGCAACCTCCCATTGAAGCCAGATGTGAATCATCGCCAGCCTGTTTCATAACTTTAAACATATAAAACACATAGTTGAAAGCTGATTGTTTTTCTTGGCTTGAAATTATTATTAATGTAATCTTGTTGGGCTTGATGATTGTGGCTTTTCCTTAGACTTCTTTCACTTTGTCCTGGGCCATATATTTGTTGGCAAAGCACCCAGAGGTGCAGCAACGTGTTTATGAGGAAATAGTCAATAAACTGAGGAAAGATCAAGTTCCAGTTGCTCATGATGTCCCAAAATTGCCTTTGATTAGAGCTGTCCTGAAAGAAACCTTGAGGTAAGTAGCAGACAACTAAAAGATTCAATTCCATGTTATTCTGATGAATTTTGAGTCCATTTTAGCATTTGTAGTTTATTGTTGCTACTGCAATTTGCTGCTTCTACTTTTATTTATTTCAGCAGTATTGTGTCCAAGGATGCTCAAGCAATGAATAAGATAGATTATATAATGTTTAATGTTTCTCATTTTGGTAGGAGTGGTATCACATATGTAGGACATGTCTGTTAAGGCAGGGAATAGAAAGCTTGATTTTTTCCTTTAGTCTGTGTGATAAAATGTAACAACCTCCTCTCCCACACTGGTACTTTGCAGTCCCACTTCAATAATTTAAAGCTTTTTGATTTAAATTAAAGGCATGTGACATACTTTTTTTTAATATGTTTATACTAAATGTTCATCATGAGTTGAGAGGAATAAGAGGATTTTAGGGAAGGCATCAATAAGGCTTTTTCAGCTTTAGCAGTAATGCTAAAATGTCTCCAGCTTGACCATCTACCTTCATGCTTGTATGTGTGTAAAGTGAATAAATGCATAAACCATATAGCTCAAGCTCCAGTTACTAATAAATAACTTTTCTCAGATGATGGTTATATTCTCACAGATGATTCAAGGTCTTTGAAGCTCCAAGGTATTCTGTACTCCTGAAAAACATTATTGCTGTGACTGAATATGGCATTCATCCTGCATATTTGTGAATGCAAATTGGAATCTAAACATTTTAGAAAATGTGTTAGTTATTACTGTTGAACTTCAGATAAATATTTCTCACTAGGTTATATCCAGTACTGCCAGGAAATGGAAGAGTGACCCAAAAAGACTTGATCATTGGAGGATACTTGATACCTAAAGGGGTAGGTTCTGTTGCAGTCCTCTGCAGAGAACAGTTTAATTTTTGCAAATTAAATATGATCTGCTACAACATATATACACTTCATTGATTTTAAAAGATTTCTCCATGCTAGAACATTAAGAGGAAGGTATTTCAGTAATACCCATTTATATGCCACAAATAGATTTTATGATTGACTGGTTGCTGTTGTTTTGATTTTTTTTATTTGGGTCCTCACCTGCAAATGAAATTTATCATCATGACTTCATCTTAATATTCTTGAAGGTGGAGTCTATTAATAACATATCTGTGTAATGGTACAATTCAATTTAAAAAGCATGGATTTCATTATTCTTGCAGTTTTCCAATTCTTTGTCTGTTAATTCCCTTTGTGGAAAATTTCTCCCTTTTTCTCATAGCAACTTCATGAAACAATTCCCAATACTTGTGACTAGTTCCCATCTCCTTCCCCACTGCATCTTCTCTAATATATGCAGCAGCTTTGGAAACAATTTGAAGATTACTTCCTTTGACCAGTCGAGAAAGGGATTTGATTTTTGACTTATTTTTTCCTTTTGTGTTTAGAAATACTCAGAGTTGCTTAATTTTTATCACTATTATTGCAGAAATTACAGTAATTGCAAATGCTTTTAAATTTTGCTATGTGCATTGGAGCTAGCTAAATATAAATATCATTTATTTCCTCAGACCCAGCTGGCACTTTGTCATTATGCTACTTCATACAGTGAAGAAAATTTCTCAGTGGCAAATGAGTTCCGACCTGAGCGCTGGCTGAGGAAAGATAACTTGGACAGAGTAGACAACTTTGGCTCCATCCCTTTTGGTTATGGCATTAGAAGTTGTATAGGAAAAAGAATTGCAGAGCTGGAAATCCATCTTGCACTGATTCAGGTTAGAACTATGTGACAGCATTACAAGAAGGAAGTGAATTGGTATTATTTTTTTAATGTATGCCATTTCTGGGTATCCTACAGTGCTCAAAATCTTTGTTTTGGAGTGTTGTCTAATGTACTCAAGTTGCAAAGACTTAAAAAATTGAAAATAATCATGTGTGAAATATAGCATAGTACCTAATGGTAGGGTACACAGGATGTAAAACTAAAGGTAAGTTTGTTAAGGAAATGTATAGATTTGGTACAGAAGGCTTTTGTAAGCAAATCAGAAATCTTTCTTAATGTATATTAAAATGGTTTCTGTGTTTTACAGAACTTACAAAGATGTAAAATGGATTTTATATCCTTGCACTGATTATAGTGTGATGACAAACAGTAAAATTTCTCTATATTCTGGGCTTTTCTGTCTCTTCTGGTTCTTTCCTCTAACTCATTATCATTTTAAATATACATAATTTATAGTTATATAAATAGTACATATTGACATATATTGGTTTTGATTGGTTCATATCACAAAGAAAATGTTCCCAACAGCTGCAATATTTTTTTCATTTACAAGACAGTCTATAGCTGAAATAATGAGTACAGATTGTGCAATCAAATTGCAAAGATTTGGTAACTATTTATAGTTAATTAACTATAAAAATATTTTGATCCATTTTATGTATTCAAAGGAAAGTTTGATTGAATTTGTCTTTGAATTTCCTTCAGTAAATTTCTAGAGCAATCTCTGAACAATTAGTGCCTGTCTTTTGGAGCTGAGAGTGAGAGAGCTCCCAGGGGGCTTGGTAAAACAAACACACCTCCATCTTTTTTAAAAGGAGGCTCAAGGAAGCAATGGAGAACCTGCTTTGTTTTCTGGAAAGAAACTAGAGCAAAACAGCACACAACCTATTTACAAACACAGAGATGATACTTAAGTGAGTTAAAATTAGAAACACATGGAGCTCATCAAAGAGAAAATGTTTCAGACCAGTCTGATTTCTTTCTTTGACTTGATCACTTACCTCATGTGAGGGTATAAAGTAAGTCATGTACTCTTGACTTCAGGAAGTATTTTCACACGTCCTATATGTTTTTGCTCTCAATTAAATTAATAAAATTTGTTCCAGATAGAAGTGCCCACAAAATGCATGCACAGCTGGTTGTAAAAAGGAAATAGCTGGAGGCAGTAGCTATAGAATAATTGCTGTTGAATTGGAAAGAATTTAATTAAAATTCTGTAAAAGTCTGTCCTGCATTTGATTTAGGCTGTTATTTTCATTAACAGTGTAAGTGATGGATTAGAGGATACTTTTACAGTTTGCATGGGATACCAAGCTGATGTGAATTAATTTAAAATCAGGGGATGTCAATATAGAATTTTGAAGAAAGAGGAGAAATGTTCTAGAAGCAACACAAAATTATTCAGTAATGACAGTTTTAAGTTAGTGCCCTTGAGAAGAAATAAATGCATAAAGACAAATTTATGAAGAATGGTCTGAGTAATATTAGTACTGTAGGAACAGACTGGAGTGCTATAGTAAAAAATAATTCAATTCTGACAAGGCAATGTGATTCTAGATATTATTAGCAGCATTAGCAAGCATTTTGTATGTCAGAAAGAGGAGCTAAATTACTCAGTCTTGCCAAACTCACTTAGCAACAATAAACAGACATCCCCATGCACTGCATTTTAAGGACAATATAGCCAAATTCAAGGAAATTTGGAAGACAAAGATGATAACTAGAGGGATTTTAAAAAGAGAAAAATTAAATAAAAGCTTTGTCAAACATCTCATACTGAAAACTGTAGTTATGTATTGGAAAATAATGCATTGGTTATCAGTCATACTAGGAGAAGGATTAGAGAAAATTACTTAATTTATAGGAAAAAAGTGTTTGAGATTTATTATGAGGAGAAGTTGAAGATGTTGCAGCATTTCCCTCTTGAAAGTGTAAAAGTAGATAGCTGAGGTATTCTTCATTCAGAAAAATGAGTTTGATGGGATTGGGATTCCTGCAGCTTTCTTAATAATTTCACATATTGATTGATATTAAAGGAAGTGAAATCAAAAACACATAGAGGGGAACCTCACAAAGTTTGGAAGAGACCTTAGTTTCTTTGATAGTTCAGACTGTTTAATCTGGTTCTGTGGGATTTCTTCAGAAAGGTCTTGCTCAGTCCTCCCTCAATCAGAGGAGAAAGATTTTGAATTGTAATCTTTACCTTGTAACACCTTCTTTTTGTTTCCTGGGTTTCCTGGCAGTTAAACTCTGCCAAACTGGCAACACAAATTTTGCTTGTGACAGTCTGTTATGTTCTCTTGTTTAAAGGCTACTCTTCATTGGTATTTTTTCAGTTTTTCTAATACTTCTTCTGTTTATGTTCACAGTTACTTCAGAATTTTGAAATCACAATTTCTCCCAAAACGGAACCAGTTCATGCCAAAACTCATGGACTTTTGACTCCTGGGAATTCCATCAATGTCAGATTTTCTGACAGGAAGTGAAACTCAAATGTTTTGGAAGTACTAATACAATTTTTATGGAAACAGGTTTGCATTTTGCAGAAGTTTAAAACACACTTGTTCTCTGGTTTGCAGGTATTTGACAATATCATAAAGTATTATGTTCTGCCTGAGTTCTAGCAGTACATAAGAGCAATTACCTCTCCTGTAACAGTTAATTACACATATGAAAATATATGCCAAAAAGATTCCTTCTTGCACTGGGAATATCTTTTTATCTGGGAGAATTCCTTGTAATAACAACACATGCATTGAAAAAAGCCAGCCCAAAGTAAATTCAGACATGTCAGTGTTATTCAGTTTTTGTTACGCTGCTACTCAGTGAGTGCATTTGAGAGCAAGGGGATTATTATATAATATGTGGAAATTAGCTGCATGTCTAAGTTTATATTTTCTGTTTCTTGTCATCCAGTTTTTTGAAAGTTTCCACATAACAATGAAATGATGAGATCATTTTTTTAATATGTAAAAACATTTACTCTGTATGTATTAAAAAAAATAAATTCCAGTAATATGAAAAGTAAGGATAGAAAAAATACTGATGTCACATTGTTTAGACTTCAAATACATAACATATACAAATTTATCTAAACATAATCCCCATAAAATGTTTCTATATATTTTAAAAAATAAAGTCTTAAAAATGAAAGTTTAAATGTCACATTGGAGAGTTTGAAGCCAGGCATTGTTCTCATCACCAAAGCACAAGCCACTTTCATTGTTCTAGCTAATATGCCAAACCCAAATGTAAATATTAAAAGAAAGTAGTTTTTACATTTTTATCATTTAATTAAAATACTGCTTTTAACTTTATTCTGTTCTTCAACAGTAAGAACTGGAAACAGTAAGTTTTACTGTTCTTCAACAGTAAGAACTGGAATCTTCCCATTTCAACTTGCTGAACCCATAGGCAAATACAGAATTCTGTAGGATGGAAATGTGACTACTGAAGTATTCAGAGAAGATTTTTTATTATCTGGTGCCTAACAGAAGGAGTAGACACCTGGAAGTTTGGTCTTTTGGGAGTAATTTTGTTTGTTTGGGGTTTTTTTTTGTTATTATTACTTTTCCTATGACAGCTGACAGAAAACTCTCCCTTGCATGATACTTTAGATAACTTTAATATCACTGCACTAACCTTACATTCCCATTTTTGAGAGAAACCTTGTGCCCTGTGTCCATGTTATGGCTTGAACAATGTTCAAAACTGCATATCCTACTAGGATACATATGTAATTATATATAGTTAAGTGTTTACATGTCAGGCTCTGACTGGTTTTTGGGAGGTAGTTTACATACTGAGAATCATAAATATTTCAGCTAAATAAACTTAGCAAAAGTTTTGCAACTTGTTTTTTTAAAATGACAAAATTTTTCTTTGATTCTCCAGCCTTTGGAAGTCAAAGACAGGTTAGAAATTTAAAATCTCTAGTTTTAATGGTTTACATGAAATTTCACATTGCCACCTAGCTACTACAGTTGTGCTGTTAAAGTATTTTGATTCCTTTTTGTGGTGCCTTTTCAAGGTTTAGAGAAAAGAAAAACAAAATCCCCTTTGTATGGATCTCCTAAACAAAATAATAAGACTAAACAAAAGTGATCTGATCTATGAGAGAATTAAATGCTTACATAAGGACTTTAAAATGTTACTCTGGTGTTGAGCATATATGTGTACTGTAAGAAAACCCTGTATTCTGTTGGGAGTATTTTCCTTGAACAAGCCTGCCTTGTGATTTTTCCAGGGCTTCCAATTATTCCATCTTTCTTGGTTTTGTTTCTTTTCTATCCCATTGTTATTTTCAATTGTCTCCATCTTAAATCAAATGAAGAAATTTGTATTTGCCAGAGCCAGCTGACATCCCAAAGGAGATGTTTTGCAAAATCTGTTTAAAAGTCTATGGAATGAGTATTTGACTCCATAATTCTGCCTGGTTTTGTTGACTTGGAAACAAGGAACTCCTGCCTTGAATCCAAATTTGGATGCCATATGGTGCCTTCCTTTTGCTTTGTCATAGCATCATTAGAAACACCAGCCACTGCTATGTTTGCTGCTTGGTAGGAGTCCCTAAGAAAAATGTCAGTGCAGAAGATGGAAGAGACATTCTAAAATGCTTTTTATAGCATTTGAATATTTTAATGAAAACAGACAGTATTTGTTCTAATAGAGCACGTATCCATGTAAGTTGTCTTTTATACATAATAAAATATTTATACAGTATTTACAAGTCTTTGTTCTTATTTTAATTACTATTTATATTTGCATTTTTCTTTAGCAGCCTTAAGTCTTCAACTTGTTGTATTGAACTGAAAGATTCACTACTCCATGGAAAAATTAATAGTTCAGCTAGAAAAGAGGGGGATTCTTACAAGAATTTAAAGCTTTAAGAATTTTGACTTGGCAAAACAGGAGATAACATTATGTTAATAGTACTGTCCTTGTGGAGGAAAGGTACTGGCAAAGTTATCCAAGAAATACCCAAGGATTGACTCTAATGTTGATGCTTTGATTAATTGCTGAATACACAGAGGAGTATTAAAGATATGAAGAAAAAAGGCATAAATCAAACCAAACCAACAACAAAAATAACCCAGAATGTAATAGAAATAGGCTGGAATTTAATAGCAAAATATATGGGTGGAATGTAGGAAAATAGAGATAGTGATGAAGGAGTTACAGCTGTGGTAATTATCAAGAATTAGGAACAGGCCTGCCCTTAATAGGCTAATTAGGATAGGTATTGTAAAAGAGTAAGTTAACTGGTTGAAAAGTTAGATGGAGTTTGTTGGCTGTGCTGAGAAGAGGAAGGAGTCAGTGCAGTGAAAAGCTGCCCATAAGAGATCACCAGGAAGGTATAAAACCTTTGCAATAAGATGGCAACATATATGCATATAGGAAATAAAAATAATTTATTTGAGGAGCTCGCCACTTGAAAATGTAATATGTGGAGGAAGGCCTAGATAATCACAGGTGACTAGAAATTGCAAGTATGTGAGAATAATGAGAAATACAGCCTACAATGTATGAGTTACAATCTGACCTATTCTTCCCCAACTTCTATCAGAGATGCTTTTTCTTAACTGCTATAATACAGTGTGTTTAAGTGTTCAAGAAGGGTGGAGTTTGATTTGGACAGATGAGGATACACTAAGATTATCAGGTTAATAGTTTCTGTGAGTGGAGAAAGGGTTATACTGCAATGGTTTTTGCTCTGCCTCCCTGTGGTTTGTTGGCAGATCAAGCCCTGGCACATCTGGAAGCTATGTAACCATGGGCTTAGGAGAACTTGTTTTCTTGGACGCAAAACTGCTGAGTTGATTTTGCTCTTTCCAGTTGGATTAGATAACAGGTAGTGGAAACATGGATGTCTGCAAGAAACTAAATTTATCCTCAAAAAGTTTGTGTAATTAGTCTAGAAAAGTGAATATTGTAAGAGGACTTAAGTCTTCCCTTCAAATACTTTCAGGTTAAGGTCTTTCCTCCTTAAGATAAAGGACAATGCCTGTTCAAAACAAGTATCACCAGTAACAATGAATAAATAAACTGGTGTGGAAGGTTTCAAACTATCAGGAGAATTAGAGTTTATTCTAAAGTCATTGTGAGGCATGGGGAAGACTGGAAAAAATATCCCCAACCATGAAATGATAAAGCATGGTAAAAAGAATTCTATAAAGTGTTTAACTGGAATTACTCTATTTAGTCAGTTTGTTGTCTGTTTTTCCATGCTCTCTTGTAGGCAAGGAAGGAATCTATAAGGTCAGTGATGAAATGTCACAACACCAGCAACATTGTATGCCAGTGGTGAATGAAATTTAGGAGCTTCTTAAATACCCCAGCTGTGACATGGCTGTGAGGATGGAGAGTAGGGGGCCTGGCAGCTGTGACCAGGAGAGAAGTGGGCACTGGGGTGTGTTTGGAACTAGGAACAGAAGAGCTGTGCTGGTACTCGGGACTGGGAAGAGAGGAGAGGAGTGGGAAAGCTACACTGAGTGGAGGCTTTGTGGCTGCCAGTGCAGGAAGTGTGAGGTGAGCTGGGGACTGCATGAGGATGGGGCAGGCTGGGAGAAAAGCAATGAGGCAGGAATAGTTTGGAGTGTCTGTTGTGTATTATTTGCCCTGCATTACAAAAACAGGGCCACTACTGGTTTTGATCACTGATGTTTTTTCCTCCTGTGCTATGTTGTCACATAAAGTTTATAACTTTAAAACATGCTATCATATAAATCATTAGTAATTCTATGAAATTATATCTTTAGTAATGCCAGACTTCACCAGTGCATGCCCAGAGAGAGATTCTGTAGCAAACCACTGATTCCCAGTGTTCAGAACAATGGTAGTTTATACTGGCAGACTCCCACAGATGCATCCCAGGGTTTTTCACCTCCTGAAGTGTCACAGAAGTGTCAGTAGAGGATTTACAAGGGCAAGTGAAAAGCTGATGCTAGGATGATCTAAAGTGCTACCAGGTGATAGTTCCTGTGCTGCTGAGCACAGATGTAAATACATGTGTCAATACCATGGCTGGGGAGGAAAACTGCTCTGACACATTGGACCCTTCTGATTTTTGGAAGTTAGCACCTCTGTCATGGACTTGTATTGAAGCAAGATAAACTACAGTTCCCTGGAATGTGTGCTGGAAAATATTTGGGAAGCGGTCCAAAGTTGCCAGGCATTTTCTATTCCTGTGTAGGTTTTCATCTAAACCTTACACATGCAGTAGTAAACAATAAAGTTGGATGGAAAGGTGTGAGTAGTAATTATTTTGGTACCTGGCCTTTTAAAAATATATTTTATATATTTATATATATGTGTACAATGAAAAGAAAAATATTTTATCTGCTGTGACTAATGCACATGTTCACTTCCCTTTTTCATTTTCAAAGGGTACTTACAACAGAAAACAAGTACATATATATGTATGCTGAGAGCTTGCAAATATTTATTCGTGTTCTTACTGGGGAAAAAAAAGACCAAAATATGTAAATGTCATGTGGGTATTTCAAACATAATTTCAGCTGAGTTTCCCCTATATTTCCAAAAGGATTTTCAGGAAACCACTGAAAATACTACACTGTGGTTTTGGTACCACTAGGTGGTGCTGCCTTTATAGTATTCCTTAGTGAAAATCTGGGATTATACATCTACAGGGAAAAAAAAAAAAAAAAAACAAAACACAAACCTATATGTATATAACTAAGAACAATGTACTTATTATGTCTTCTTAAAGATAGAGGAGTTTGGTTACCCTTGTTTGACAGTCTCTTTGCCCCTGTACATGTAAGCATTCTCAATTTGTGTTCATCTTTTGCATATCCTTGCTCAAAATGGGAATTAACATGTGGAAAAAAGTAGAGCGTGTCCGAAGTTTCATATGGGAAAAGTTTTGTTAGAGGAAATCGAGCTTTTGCAGTCCTGTGTGGTTCCTGCTGAGATTTGTCTTTAACAGTTTGTTAATCATTGAGCTTTGACACTCTACCTGTTATCATGCAAAATTCAAAATAAAGGCAGTTCTTACTCTGAAGAGATCACATCTAGGTGAGATAAGAGCAAAGGAGACAGGAAATAGTTGAGGGGGTTATTTGTGTGTTTCAGGCACTACTGCAGTAAACATTACAGTAAACAGGAGAACATCTGACACCATTCAGAGGGTGTTGTAGCAATCTTGGCAATGTTTTAACACAGTGTTTGCTGTCAAATGTTTATCTGGTTGGGAAACAATTACATTAGAAGTGTAAACTCACTGAAGCAGCCCTCTTTACTCGACCAAAGGAAGGCTGGAGTCAGGGATTTTGGAAAGAAGTGTCTGAGGGATAAAGGACTGCAAGAGAATGTTTGCCACCACGGTTATGTATGGGATAAGAAACATTTGAACAAACCTTTCCCACTTTCAGGAGCGTGAAGCTCTTTGTCTCCTTTATGCAGACTGGGGTGAATACTTGAATTTGCTTGAAGATCAAATAATGCAGAGACAGTCTCATCCCAGATGCAAAAAAGAAGCATTAAGTCTATCTAGAGGATTAGAGAATCAGAAAGGTATGCAGGGAATCAGTTGCATTTATCTGGCTAAAAATCTTCATCTAAGTTGATACCACTGAATAGGCAATCAGTATTTCACTATTATGTTTATAGATGCTTCTTTTATGGTCACAAATTAATAAATAATGAATGCATAGAAATCATGATAACTCTATCAAAAACACCTGTTATTTGCAGATGAAGTTGTATTAAATAACATGCATTTCATTCCACAAAGAATGAAAGCACCAAATTCATCCAGTAAATAATCACTCACTGATTGCTAGTCAGCTTAGTTTTGCAATATAAACAGATATCAGCCCCAGAAAGTGTAGGCAGCCATTTGTCTCACCTCTGTCCTACATTGTATTTTTAAAATGGTTACAAAACATCCCAACTTTGCAGATTTCTGAGACATAAATCTCAGATGGCAAAGCTTTCTAGCTCATCCTGTGATGCAGAGATCAATCATCACCTCTGCAGGGAATGGCTACACTTATCCATCCACTGGTTATGTCAGATTAAATTGAGGCAGGAAAGATCTAACACAGCCGTGCTGCTCCATCAGAGCAGATGTCTGTAATATTTGTATGTTTTCAAAGCTGTAAATTTTAGGCCCACACTGAACAGTTTCATTGTGTTGAATTCCTCTTTCTGCATCTTCTGGGACTGGGTCATCTTGATTGACAAAGCTTCATTGGCAAATGCACAGGTAGAGATTAACGTTTTAATCTGTCACGATTCTGGGTCACACTGGAATGCCAGAGTAATTACTGCAGTGCTTGTAATTACTGCAATTGTGTTGATGTATAATTTGGTATTAAGTACTTTCATTATTATTTTTGATGTTGGCATTCCAACACACAATACTAAAGACAAGACCAAATGAAATTTATGCTATTATTTGGCTAGAAAATAATTACAAATAGCACATTGTCCTTTTTCTACTGGAACAGAAAATAGTGGGCTACTAATGATTTTCTGCCATGAGACGTGATGAACTATCAATTGTGTATGTAGAATTAATTGTAATGTAGACCAAAAATACTGCTCTCTGTTAATAGTTGCCTTTTGGCTTTCTATTTGCTACCAGTTTCTGGAAGCTTGTTTTACAATCAGCACATTTCTGTAATATATATAATAAATTTATCTTTACCTCCCTGTCCAAGAGAGAAGTGCCACGTTTTGTCCTTCCTTAGCTTGTGACTAAGGCTGTGAATTCCTTAAAATAATTGAAAATGTTGAAGTGATGGCTTAATTCACCCTGCCCTTCTTGGTTTTCAGTTTTTCTATTTCAGATTATGACATTTTTTTCCTGTCTGGACACCTATTCCTGTGATTCCAAAAGGTGGGGTTTTGAGGGAACATCCTGTATTGAAAAATTCCTAGTAAAGATGCTCAGATGCTGCAACATTTCCAGACTTGTGCTTTGGCTTTCAGAGTACAGTAGTAGAAATAAAATAAAATGTATTTCCATCACTTGTGCGGTCAATGACATGTTAAGAATATTTTTCACAATTTATTACATTTGGTTCATTTATCTGATGGTGTTGCCTTGTTTCAAAATATAATTTGGAAACAAAGCAGAAATTTAGCTTGAAATTTGTTTATTCTTCTACCGTGCTGATGACCCTGATATCTGTATACACATGGCTTTGGCTTATTAAACAGCAGAGGATGCTTGCTTTAGGACTGTGAATGTTCTCTCTTAAATTTGGCAGGGAAACTTGAAGATGTCACAGCATTGAATGGTGCATTAAAATATCACATAATTTGGGAAGAGAAATATATAAATTCTAACTATTTGAGGCCTTCACTGTTTTTTGCTGAATCTTTATTAAAACATTTTTACAGAGTTGACAGAGCTCTGGAAATGGATGAGTTGTTACAGGTAAAAATATTTTTTTTTTACATTTTTCTGTGTTTTACTTTCTTCTGATCCAGGTCTAGCAAAATATAATTATAAATGTCCGTAATTATTAAATAGAATAGATTGTATGAATAAATTGTACCCAATGGTGTATTAGATATGTGCAGAAAGCAGGATTTGCCCAGACTAGAAAGTTACCATGCTTATTTTCTAAAAAATCAAATCCCAAACCTCAAAAGCAAAGAGTTGGATAATTTTGAAAACTGTAAAGATTCGAATTGATAGCAAGCTTGCAGTAATTGAAGGAGAGATGGCTCTTGTAAGTAATGTGCAGTGAATAAGTCATTCTATTTCGTTACCAAGGAAATAAAATGGAGCTCTTGGTGAAGGGAAGCAAGGAGGAAGACACTGCAACTGGGACAACTGTTACCATTACATAATCCACCTGGCATGGTTATCACAAGTGTGGAACTTGTGGATGTGTGTTTGACAGAAAATATCAAATACCTCCTGCATTTCAGTGACAGTTTGTGCTGTTGATGTGGCATCCTGGTGATATGATGTCCTTTGTGTGATTCCACCAGTTGCCCCATGTGTTCTACTGTAGCTATAGATGGGGATAAACCAGACTGTCCATTTGAGTATATAATTATTTCTGATTTTTTAGATATTTTAATAAATAGTTGAAGGCCTCCAGAATTCTCAGAATATTTTCCAAAGGAAGCACATGATTCACTTGCCTGTTCCTTGCTGACTGATGATAATGAAAAAGTAAGACCAAAATTATTTTATATTTGCTAAATCCCTTATTTTCCTACACAATAGGGTATACAGAAATTTTGATAAGCTTCTTGGAAATTTGTGCAAAAAAAGCTTACAGACCATTGCCATTCTTTACTCACTTCATTTAATAGTGAAGGGTAGCTAATCTGTCACAAATTCAGGGTCAAAGATCACTTTGTAATGGCTAAATCCACTCAGGCAGAGAACAAAATAGTTACATGCATGTGTATCAAGCACCCAAACAGGTGTGTGGATGGAAAAGAAATACACTCTGAATTTTGAAAAATCTGCCAAAATTTGGAGGACCCAGTAAGGCACATCATGAACACCCAATAATTCCCTAGAATTCAAGCAAGCTTGCAATCACAGGACAGTCTTCAGTGAGACAGGAGACAAAGTTTTAATTTTATTTTCTGCCTCTCCCTGTTTCTGAGCAGGTGAGTCTGGACTAAACAGACAAAGCTTTCAGCTTTGGAGCCTTCCCAGTGCTATAGTATTAGTTTTTTGGTGTTTTTTTTGTTGTTTGTTTTTTTTTTTTTGTGTGTGTTTTGTTTTTTTTGTTGTTGTTTAGAGCATAAGAAGAGTAACTTGGGTATCATCTTCTGTTTCTCATAAAGAAATGGAGAGATTCAACAGGAATTGAGTATCTGAGAGGTGTGGGAGGAACACCTTTGGACACTATTTTTAAATCAAAGTTCTTTCATGATGCTCTTGATTTAAAGGACAGGACATGTAATCAGCAAGTTCTTATCTGTTATTTTTATGGCAGAAACTTCCTGATTCTTCCCTGCACCTTCCTGTGGGAGAACAAAGGGAAAGCTTGCAAGAGACTTTAGTCAGTCAGAAAGGAATTCTAAGGCAAACTAGATAATGGTGAAATTGATAACCAAATTATCCCTGATAATGTTATCAGGTTAGAAAAAAGACAGAAGTCACCTTTGCAAACTCCTCTGGAATGCTGTCCCAGAAGAATGCGCGATCTGCAATGGAAAGAAAAAGCTGGGCAAGGTTGGAGTTAGAGCTTGATTAGATTTTGCTACATAATATATTTAGTACAATTTGTTGTTTTTAAGATGTTGGATTTACTGACTTAAATTAGTCCTTCAACTGACATCACTGAAGCAAGAAGAGTGGTGCAGGCACGGAGTGAGGCCAACTGACCTGCCAGAAGAGAACTACAGATCCAAACAACCAGGTTGTTTAATAGCTGAACTTCAGCTTTGAATGCTACAAGAAATTTTGATTGAAATAGACCCATTTTGCACCATGTGAGTACTTGGGGTAAAGGGCTTCAGAGTTCTTCAAGTAGTTTACTTCAAATATTATTTAGTATAAATATAAGAATTTAAATAATCCAATACTGATATATTTATATTTTCCATAAACGTTTAATTAACTGAACTCTACTAAATATTTTCTAAAAACTGTAATTACACACTTAAAATCAAAACTCCTCGCTGAAAAGAAACAAAAATCAATTTAACTGGCTTTTAATTTTCTGTGGAAGTGGAACAGAGAATATATACTTCTAGTTCCATCAATAGCAGAAACCACTGCTGCTGTTGTTTTAGAATTATTTTATTTAAATTAATTGTATTATGAAAGGTTTTGCCATCAGTAGCAGGGAAGATTTTGATTATCACATCTTGTACTTTTAAACACATGAACTACAATTAAAATATTCAAGTCAGAAAAAAGAAAAAAGAAGGTATTGGATACATTGCTGAAATCACTCTCTGCAATCGCTCTTATAATCATGCTCCCAGATGGACAAAACTGGCAAAACAGGAATACTGATAATAATGAAAAAAAGAGCTGGAACAACAATTTGTGCAATGAAGGGAATAAATTGTACCTAAGCTACAAAATAATAGACTCCAAGCCAGTGAGCATTTAAGCATATGTTTAATTGTAAACAGGTGAACAGTTCATCTCCCTCTAATGAGACAACTGAGAAGTGAAATGCACTTATGGGGCTGAGGCCTAACACAGTTATTACTGACTAGAGCATTAATCAATTAAGAGAGCCATAAAAAAGCAGGGGGGGCTGTGTACATGTTAAATGTGCCTGTTTGTGCTGGAGTGTTTGACAGATTTGCTTCTTCCCTCTGCTCTGTGGCAGTGAGTCATGCTGTCACCAGGGAGATGGACTACAGGTGGGTTTCATAACCCATCTGGCTTTCTGAACTTCAGCTATTTAAGCTATCCAGCTAATCTCCCTCTGTAGCTCAGGGGGAAGGGAGACCTTGCTGGTTTATCTTTCCTCAGCTTTGGAGATAGAGATTTCTCTCTTTTGACTATAAAAGGAGCCAAGGTGACTCAGCTGAAATTAAATATGTTTAGCTGGTTACAGTCAGGCAAAATGAAGTGTTTTGGGGTCCAGTGTTAGAATAGATTAGACAACTATGCACATATTGAACTTAATCTCATTGCGGGTGATATTCATAAGCATTAAATTTGATTTCTTTTAATTCCAGTAGTGCAGAATCTGTCACTAATGCCTTCCAAAAGTCTTGACATTTCTGTCACACAATGACACAAAACATAAACAAATATAAAAGCATTAAGTTACCAGCCTGTATGTTTATTACTACATAATTGCACTGCATCCAATTGAAATTTACATTTATAACCTTGTAAAACACAGTGAGGTTGAGATCAGAGCAATGGTGGATAGATGAGAAACTGAAGCCTTTCTTGCTCACAAAGCAATAACCTCCTGCCTATATGACCTGGCTGAGATGGCTTTCGTGGTCATTCAGGTGCATGGCCCCTCATAATATGTGGGTCATGCCAGGGGAGTACCTTTAGCAACACACCTGGAGCCCAGCAAATGCTTTGCAGCTTTGGTGCTGATCCAATCAAGTACAGAAATAACTGGGAGATGACTCATGCTGAGAGGTGGATACTTGCTGTTAATCCCAGCTTTTAAAGTGTACACAGTTTGTCATCATTTTTCATTGTGGTGAACATGTCTGTCTGGCTGCTTTTGTTCCACGATTGTCTGATGTTTGCTGTGGACTCTCTTCTCTGCTAATTTGCTTTTCACTCGAAAGGACGTAATCAGACAAAAATCCCCTCAAAACCAGTTCCACTGAAGAAAAGACCTAAGCAGGAGAAGCAAATATATGAGGTAGGGTGGAGAGGAATGTGTTCTGACCCTGAAACATCTGCTCTTTTAAATGTGATGTTACAAATGTTTAACCACATGTGCATCTTCCAACCTTAAAAACTCAGCTAAGGCGGGGGAGGTGGGGGTAGGAGAAAAATGATGGATTATACCCAAGAAGAAAGGTAATATGAAAAGATCTAGTAAGGCTGAAATTATGGAAGAAATCAGATGCATTTGGGACAAATACTACAGAAAATGAATAGTAAATTAATACTAAAGGCTAATCATACAGATGGATGAATACTAAATATAAAACCAGGAAGAATTGAATAAATTTGCAGTTTGCAATACAGATTGGCATCATGGGTAGTCACACTCTGAGTATGTCCAGTATCACTGCATTTGTCTCATACACAACTGGAACACATGCCCTAGTATTTTACTAAATGGGAATAGTATGTTTGCTAACACAATTGAAGTATACCATGGTTTTAAACTAGATTCTCAATGATGGTTTTGTCATTAAAAAGCCATTGTCAAAACACACAAGAAATGCAGAGGCACTGTCTCATGAAGCCTTACAAAGAGGTGTTGACAGCTTCTCTGCTCACAGTTTCTAAGGACTCTGGCAAGATTATTGTTTTTATTCTAATTGTTTTTATTTTTATTTTCTATTCTGAATGAACAGAAATAGTACTGAAGCAGAAATGGGAAGCAATAAAGGAGATATATGTTGGAAGACCTGGCTTAGCCCTCTTAAGTTCTCACCTTCAACATTTATCTGTAGCTTTACATTGCAGTAGTGCCTGCTACACTATTCCCTGTGTGTGTGAAACTGGAGATAAGAGTCTTCATCTGGAAAAATAATGACTGTGTGAAATGCTCCGGGGACACAAGGAGGTTTTGTTCCCATTGCTGAATGAAAATAGGTGTTTCCATCTTAAACAAAGGTAAATGCAAGTTTGTTATATATCTCAACTTTCTGCAGAGCACTGGATTAGTTGGTACTGTACTGGGTACTGAGTGCACAGTCCCAGGCCCCCACAAAGACCTGGGATGAGCGTGCAGAAGCAGGAGAGGAAGGAAGGAAGCTTTCCCACCACTCGCCCAAACCCTGGTGTGTGGTACTGAGGGAAGCTCAGGGGCTGAGTGTTAGGATGTGAATAGCAGCACTGAGGTGGCTTCCTGTATTCCAGGAAGCAGAACTCTGTCCTGACGTGTAAAGGAATAAAGTTTCACAAAAGGTATTTGCCCAGTAGGTCCAGCAAAGCAAAACCAAAGCCAGTGACCAGGAAGGTCAATGGCATCGTGGCTAATGACATCAGAAATGGAATCAGTGTGGCCACAGGCCCAGGGCACTGATCATCTCCCTGTACCTGGCACTGGTGAGGCCACACCCCAAATCCTGTGTTCAGTTTCATGGCCGTGCAATTCAGGAAAGATACTGAGGTGCTGGAGTGTGTCCACAGAAGGGTAACGAGGCTGGTGAAAGGTCTGGAGCACAGGTCCCATGAGGAACAGCTGGGAGGATTCAGCCTGGAGGAAAGGAGTCTCAGGGGAGACCTCATCATGTAGGTACAGAGTTTGTGGTGATTGGAGCAGGGCTGAGGCAGAGCCTCATCCCCAGTGGGTGCAGCTGTGAGCAGCAGGTGAGCAGCACTGACAGCAGTGAGCCCTGGAGTGCCCAGGGGCACTGAGCAACACCAAAGGGAACAGAGGGCACACAGGTGTAAAGCATGTAAGATGAAGAATTTAAAAGGTTGGGCTAAAGAATGAGTAGGGCAGATGCTTGCAGCCTTCTGATGAGGTATGGCGTTACTCTGTATGGGTTGAAGCTCTCTGAAATTGTATGGTGATACTCTGTGTATTGTGGCTGTCTGAACTATGATATTACCACTCTCTGTACTCACCTGAACAGAGATTGTAGCGAGGTGGAGGTTGGTCTCTTTTCCCAGGTAACAAGTGACAGAAGTAGCAGAAATGGCTTCAGGATGTGCTGTGGAAGATTTAGATTGGATACTGGGAAAAATTTCTTTACTGAAAGGGTGGTCGGGCATTGAAATATGCTGCCCAGGGGTATGGTGAAATCACCATCCCTGGAAGCGTTCAAAGAGTGGGGGAATGTGGCACTTGGGGGTATGGTTTAGTGGTGAACACAATGATGCTGGGAATCAATTACATGGGAGGTCTTTTCCACCCTTAATAATTCCATGATAAAAGGATGGAATCTTCTGAAATTTCATGTCACCTTTTAAAAATTAGGGGTTTGATTCACTTCCAGGCCCCCTTTCTCAAGGAATTAATTTCCCCTTTATGGTTGTGAAGATCCAGGGATAATTTGGGAAGTGCCTTTATCCTATGGATTTGGTCAATCAGCGATCACAATTAGCGGCACAGATCTCCTCAGACAAAAGCGGCGTTTTGCTGCGGGGTGAAAGACGGCAGCACACTCGTCCCACCAGCCGAGACCAGCCCCTTGCGATGCTTCCCCCCCTGCTGCCCTCCCCTGGGCCGGGGCAGGCAGGGCGGGCGCCCCGTCCCGCAGCCCGCGGCTGTCCCCGCCGGGCAGCGCTGTCGCTTTAAAAGGCGGCGGGCGGGCTGGAGGCGGCGGTGACGGCCGGGGCCATCGCCTCCCGCCGGCTTTTCCCCCCCTTCCTGCCGCTCCGCCGCTCGCAGCCCGTTAAAAAGAGGAGGCAAGATGGCCGAGCTGGGCAGCAAGGGGGTCACGGCCGGGAAAATCGCCAGCAACGTGCAGAAGAAGCTGACCCGGGCGCAGGAGAAGGTGGGAGCGAGGGGGGGCATCCGCGGGATGCGGGGCTGGGAGCGGGGCCCGCGGCCAGCGGGGATGACAGCCCTGCCCCGAGCAGGGATGCGTCTGGCAGGGGGTGCTAGCGGCGGGGTGGCGGCTGCCTTCCCTGCCTGCGGGGCTGGGGCCCGTGTGCATCCTGAGGATGCCGATGTCCCCGCTGGAGCGGTGCGGGATCGCCGGCCGCCTGCGGAAACACGGCATCGGCAGCGCGGAGCGCCGCACGCCGGGCTCGCGGCCGCTGGTGCTCATTGTCTCAACAGGAGGAGACCCTTGGTTGTGGCATTTAGGCTTTAGTGCTTTATGCAGCGTTTTCCAGAGCGGTTCTGCGTTTTGCCGTAGCGCTGAATGCGTGACCTCAAAGATGGAGAGGGACGCTGGCCCCTGGTCTGCCAGCAGCATCGCTGATGGTCGCTGCTGGCCGGACTGACCTTGAGCCCCTCACTTTGGAATGGTGGTTCAGCCATACGGCCTTTAAAGATTGTGCCGATCTGCTGGGGGGGGGGGGGGATTTTGGAATCCCGGGAGCCCTTTCGCTGCTCTCCGCCCACGCTGTGCCAGCAGAAGGTGCCAGGAATATGCAATGGATACTCTTCCTGTTCATCTCTCTGGCACGCTGCATCTGATGCCAGCTGCCTGCCCTGTGCAGGGATTATCGGGCGTTTTACGCAGGGACATTGATCAGCTGCTTTTATTGCGGGCACGCTCGTCTTGGTTTTCAGTGCTTTGCTGTGGGCTGACATTGACTGAATAAGGACTGGTGCATCTTTGAGGGAGGGCGGCGAGCAGATCTGCCCACTGCTGCTCGTGTTCCCTGGGAGTTATCTTTAGCAGCTAGATTTAATCTAGGAGGGCTGGGATTAAATGCAGGGCTGGCCTGAGCCCTGTACCAATCTCTGGCACCGCTCAAAACCGCCGCTGGGTCAGAATGGCAGCCCAAACCACTTCTATTTAATGTTGCCCATGCTGCATCCACTGCTTATAGCTCACTTGCTGAGACTAGGAACATCCCGTGAGCTTGTCTGACTGCTTGTAAAAAATCCCAGTGACTATCAGATCCAATATGGAAGTGCAGCAGCAAGGTCCTGGCTTCCCTCTGTACACAAGAGTGAGCTTGGCAACATCTGTGGTTTTCTTTATCCTACTGTTGTTCCAGAGGGGACAGGACAGGGAATCTGGTCCACCTTGAACTCATCACAGATGCTAAACTTCATTCTGTGTTAGCCACCAGATGGCAACCATATTTGTAGCTAATATTGGGGTAGGTGGTAGGGGCTGAGCTCCTGGGCCTGCTGATGGAGTTATTATATTTACTGGTGCAGCCTGGAACCTGGAGGGTCCTGCCAAGCCCTGCCCTGTCTCTTGTCGAACATACACAGGTTCTTTTCCTAGGGAGGATTTTCCACGAATTTCTGTGAACTGTTGATCTAGCTCACTTCCTTGCTCACGCCCTGGTGGTATCTGGGGACGGGGAATGACAATAATAATCGAGAGTTAGCTGGGTATTGCAGGTGATTTGCACGAGCTGAAAACAGTTGTTTGTCTCTTTGGGAAGAGAAAAGCACCGCTTGTTTTCCTCTAAGGAGAAAAGGAAAACAACCCCAAAGCATTTGCTAACACAAATTTTAGGTCCTTTAGCTGTTGTTATCCTGATGCAAACGGTACAATTTTAATCTCTGGGCTCTCAAAAAAAAAAAAAAAAGCATCGCTTGCTTCATCATCTTTCATCATCTGACTTGCCTCTTCATACTGCTACAGGATTCTCTGTAACAATTCTTCTTTTGTGAAGCACTCAGTATTTTACCCATAAAGGACAGACTTTCACTGAGGAATATATGTCAGTGTTAACTTTCTGGTTGTGAGGAGAGATGCAGCTGAATATGAAGTGATGTGGAAGCACCAGTGCTTATGACACTCTACACTTGCGGTATTTAGTTATAAACTGAGATGCTGTGTTTAGCAGGAAGGGTGAACTGTGGGTCAGGAGATAAGGACCAGGTGTTAAATAATTAAAAAAAAAAAGGTAAGCAGGAGTGTGCAGAGGTGGATCTGGTAACAACTTAAAAATGTGTTAGATTTTTTTGTGACTATATTTTGGCTAGGGTTGAACTTTTCCTTTTTGAGGCTTAAACAAGCTGACTGTTCCTTTTCCATGTTGTATTTTGTTTTGAATCAAGGATAAAAAAGTTCTTCCCTTGAGAATATCTCCCTCTCAACTTGAGCCCTGAGGCTTTGACCTCAGCAGTTTTCTTCCTGGTGAATTTCAGCCTTGTGCTGAGCAAAGAATGATGTCTTTTTGTTCATTGCAGAATTCACACTGAAACACTGTACACATCCTTTTTTCCCTTTTGAGATGCCTATTATGTAAACTATGTAAGATATTCCTTCAGAAGTGCTATTTGTTTTGAGCCTTTCAGCAAAACTGTTGGCTATTTTTGGAAGACACTTGAGCAATCCCACAGGAAATATACGATGGAATGGTAGACTGTGCTTTTTACAAAGGGGATGGACACACATTTAACCTCGACTCAGAGGTAGCCTCAAGTAAAATACTGGGCAATAATTTGCCAGTTGCCACTGAAATGTATTAAATAAGTTGATGCTGCTATCCAGAGGAACACACCTTGCAGAGGGAACTCATGCAACTGTTTTTAACTCTTATCGCCTTTTTCAACTAATTAAGATATTTAGACTGGAAATCATGATCTATTCCTCCTAAATTTAGCTAAAGGATTTTCAGACTGAGATGTTGAGCTCTGGACTTTTCATAATGCTCAATTTCTTAAATATCAGTAAAGATGTAATGCCCCCAGTGCCATGGTGTCTTAGAGGGAGCCTGGTGTTTGCAGCTCTTTTAAACTTTTCCAGTGAGACTATGAAGTTTTTTTTTTTTATTCTTTATGTCTGTAATCTATTATCTTGGTTCAAGTTTGTGTTTTATCTTAACACTTCTTAAAATGTTAAAAAATCTCCCCAGTTTCCACAATTCCCATTTTCCTCTAATAATGTCCTGTTTCTGGATGTGTCTACCTGCACGTGCCGGTTTCTGCTTTGAACACATTCAAACAGCATCTTGGTGACTTGATGCAGTCCTGGGGTGATGGTGACTCCTCTGTGGGGCTCCAGCAGGGAGCAAATGAGTTGGGGTTCAGTAGCTTGGCTGGCAGTGTCCTTGTCACAGGATCAGGCTCTTTGCTTTCCTTCTGCATGTCAGGTGGAGGTTTAGTGTGGAAAGGTGGTATTGGCTGTATGGGCACCAACTGTTGGTTTAAGCTGCATACAGATTGATGGCTTTATCTGAGGAGATGAACTTTAAAGTTGACATCAGAAATAAAATTTTTGGTTTTTTTTTTTTTCCCTTGGGAGCTTTTTTTGGTGTGGAGAGGAGTAGAAAGGAATTAACTTATTTTTACTTAGACTGAGTGTGGGAAGTTCTTATCCTATAGTAGTGGTGGTGGTATCTCACTCTTTTTTTGTTACAAAGCTGGGCAAAATGAGGAGTCTGTGTTCTGTGACAGGAAGAGACTGTTGTGTTTTGTCATGGCTTTCCTCTGATGTACCAACAAACCAAGGAATCCCCTTTTCTCCCTCTCCATCCCTAACCAAAGGGGAAGATTTGTTTTCCACACAGGACCTGGCAGAGTTTAGTTTGGACATCCAAACTCCCTTGTGTTAGGGGGTCACATTTAGGTCATAGACTGCCGTGTATAGTCAGCCTCTAGCTTGCAGTGTTGCCGTGAAATGTCACTTTGTTTTCCTGTTCTTGGCTTTGTTAATTCCACCGATGTTTGCCCACATGTGTTTGAAGTTTTCCCGGTTAAACCATCAAAGCTCTGCTCACCTCTGGCTGCACAGTCCAGGAGGCTGGGCTGTAGTCTTGGCCTCAGAGATTGTGGTTTGGGTGGAACTGGGTTTGCAGGAGGCATGGTTTGCATTTTGAATTTGCCCTGATAAGACATTTTTTTTCTCCTTCTAAGTCAAGCTCCAACAGGTGGAGCATTGCAGAGGGAACACCTGGAATAAAATTTCAGCCCTGTTGAAGCAGGTGAGAGTCCATACTAATGAGCAATACCCAAGAACCTTAAAGCAAATTTAAGGATCAGGATTCACTTGTCAGAGGCTCTGTGCTCTGTAGAAACTCCGCAGGTGGGGAGGGAGCCTTTCTATACAAATAGAAGATGCAGAAAGCTCTCTTATTGGGAAGTAATCCATCTACCTCCTTGAGAGAAGTTCCTTATTGGTTTTCTTTCAGGATCCTTCTGTCTCTGCAAAACTTCTGTAGTTTTTTCTTGCCTTGGTAGGATGGTCTGGTGGCAGTCTGCCTTGTTGTGCCAGCGAAGAACAAATAGCCTGAAGAGCTACAAGTATTGTTTGCCTACTGATCTGGCAGGAGAATTGAGGTTTTGTTTTTTTTTTTTTCTAGGGGACTCCCCAGATGACAAAGGCAGGGCTTTTTACTTTGTCTCTTAGCTTGCTTTTTTAAGAATGCAGGGCTTAGGGGATGGGTAGATCTCAAAGGTACTTTGTGCCTAAAGGTTGCTGGAAAGCAGGCACTGGATGCAGCAGGGAGGTCTGAATTAATGCCCCTAACGTTCAGATGATTCCAGTGTGAGCTCAGACTGTATTACTGGTATCAGATAATCTGCATGGTACAGGGAGGAGGTGAAATAGGAAACCAGGCTCCACATGTCCCCTTGCCCATGGAATGGTTTGATTGGCAGGGCACTTACAGCGCTGTGCTGAAGGTGCCCTTCTGTCTGCCCATTGGCAACAGATTTCTTACATGAAGCAGAATCTCCTGGATGGATGAATTTTCTGATTGGAAAAGGCCCAACCCCATTCCTTGTCACTTTACCTTCGCTGTAAGTTCTAGTCTTGCAAACAGCCATCTTCAGGGCAGTTCTTCTGAGATCAGGTTTATGAGGCAGATCTGGAAGATCTCTTTTCTCTGTGGATTCTAAAGAAGCTCTAGGCCATACAGTGTTACAGACCTCATCTCTCAGGGGGTGACATCAAAGTTTGTCTGGCCTCTCCCTCCATCCTGCATGCTCTAAGGCAAGATTTGTATTTCCAGGCACAGATGTTTGTTTTCTTCACACGTGATTAGCAAACGATGTGGCTGTAGCCAGGGCATTGGGGAAAGCTGGATGCAGCCTGGGATGTTCAGCATCTCCCTGGACTTGGGCCTTTGGGAATAACACAAATTTTCCTTTGTTCATGACTCTTTAGACAGAGACACAAGACCCTATTGCTTGGGATCAAATGTATAACAAAGCTCTGGATCTAGAAACATTTAGAATGACAAGAGGGTCCCTTAGGTTAACAGGTATTAGAGTGGCTATTTTTTTTTCTGCTGTTGCAGTGGTCACCAGACACCTGAGCTGCCCGTGGTGCCAGTTCTGCAGCTTTGCAAGGATCATCTTACAGTCCTGGCTGCCTACCTGTGCACACAGGGGTCAGCCTGTCTTCCCAGAAGTTCTGTGCTGGCACCCTGATGTGATCACAAAGCCAGGCTCAATTTGCCAAGCAGAACAGGCAGGTCTGCCACCCTGAACTGGCCACAGCTCAGCCCCCTACGTGGGCTGGCCCATTTAGGGTGTGCAGACCAGCAGCTTCTAATGGGGCTGAGACTGTATTAAAGTTGACCAGGAGACTGTGCATTCTCTACCTCAGAGCAGTGAGATGGGAACAAACATTAAAATATGAATAAAGCCTCCTTGGGACACTGCTGACAGGCAGAATACTGCAAAAAGGACCCTTCTGACTTCAGGCTGTGTTTTAGCCTTCTCTTGAGGGACTGTATATTTGGGTTTCTCCAGCAACTGCAATATTGAATGCATGAGTGCCACCAAATGTGTATCATTCTGGCATCCCTACTGCTGAGCTAAAAGGGGACATCTCTCACAGGAAGGGGTTGGGAGAGAGAAGAAAGTAATTTCCATTTTCTTGCTAGTCAAAATCAATTTTAAATATGGTATTAGTTGAGTACTTAATTCTGTCAGAACAGGAGAGGGGAACCCCTGCAAATTTGCCTGAGCTCTTGGCAGTGGCACAGGGGATGAATAAATCTTGTCAGGTGTCTTCTCAGCAGGTGCATCCAAGTGGCTGGTGGAGCTCAGACTGTTCAGGTTTCCCTGGGCACTTTTCTAGCCTCTGAAGCTGTTTGATCTTCACGAAGCTGGCAAGTACTGCAGGGTAGGTCCTGGGCCACATTCCTGGAGAAAAACTTGAAGTGTATTTATCCGCAGAAAATAGGATTGGTGAGGTGGTTTTTTTGTTTTTTTTTTTGGTGGTTTTTTTTTTTGGTTATGTTTTCATTATGCCAACTTGCTTGCATAGTTTTGTTTCTTAGCTGCTATTCAGAAAGTACTTCTCTGTAGATTTGTAGTTCTCTTTACATTTGTGATCTGAAGAAACAGAAGGGAATAGAAACTCTTCAACCTGCTGGAGTTGTGCCATTTGTTTAATTTATTTTCCCTTCTTCTCTCCTATTTTTTTTTTCTTCTGGGTTTCTCCTTTGTTATGTTGGGAGCATGCATTCAGGAAGGGTTTGCCAGAGAAGGGAATTGCGTTTTGTGACAAACTTGGAACCCAGAGCTTGGGGCATTTACAGATATAGATGGAGGTCTCTCAGAATCACTGTGAAGCAACTTTATGAAATGAGAAATAGGTACTGTGTTTGCTCAGATCTCTGATAGTACACATGTGTGACATAGAATTTTCTGATGTTTACGCTGGGCTGGAGTGAGCTTTACTCAGATCTGTGGCTGGGAGGTTGAAGTTTCTGAAAGTCAGCGTTTCCACAGAAGTGCTGTTGGGAGAGTCCTGAAAGCCAGACAGTGTTGCCTTTCTTTCTGTCCCATTCTTTACAAGAAAGAAGAAGTCTGGGTGGCAGTGTGTTCTTAATATAGGCTGCCAGGCAGGATGGAGAGTGCAAACTTCACCAATAAGGAGAAAGCAGTGCTTAACAGCAACTAATCCCCATGTGAAAACCATGGGCTGTATTTAATCTCTTGACATGCAGAAGTGCTGCCCTCTCTGCAAGGATTTGACAGGCAGTTTCAGAAAGCTGGTAACCTGTTCTGAGATTTTTTTTTTTCTGGTAATTCTGCATTGATCATATTTGGTTTATTTTAAACAGGTTTAGAACTTTTTGTTGAAATTGGTTTAAGAGCCACATTAGTTTCTCTTTTTAAAGTTAGCTCTTCAGGAGGGAGATTAGAGGTTGATTCAGCTGAAGTGCAAACATTTTTCACTTTTGATTGCTAATACTCTGCTTTGGAACTGTATTAGACAGAGCTGAATGCTTGTTTGCCAGCAGGGATGGAAAGGGAACTTCAATGGTACAAAAACTACAGTATTTGCAAACAGAGTTAAAAGTGTTTATGCTTTGGGGTTTTTTTTCCCCCTTTGTACTACTTGGCTTGATTGTACATTTTATCAGGCCAGGAACAATAATGTGTGACTTAACCAACTCAGAACTGAGTTGGATGGTATTTGCAGAGTGAAATAGCAATTCTTCCCGCTGGATTTACTTGGAATGGTGCCAGAAACAGATGCAAACTTATACTGAGGCGATATAAAGACTGGCATCTAAAGAAAATGTAGATCTCCACATCTTTTTATTGAACAGATATGCTGGTCTTGTAGCTCTTCAGTACCCTTGTAGGTGAAGTTCACCATTCCTGTAAGTTGTTACAACTACTTAAGTCTTGAGCCTGTCAGCTCTGTGAGTCTTGAGTGTGGAAGGACCAACCTTATTTCCTTATTCCTACTTCTACAGTCATTGTGGGGAAAAAATGGGCAAAACCTTGAGGGGAAAAAAAAAAAGAGTATGCTTTAAAAAATGCAGGAAATTCCTTTCCTGGAATTTGAACATTTGAGCTCCTTAATTTTGAATTTTCAGGCAGTAAAGTGTTGTCTTGGAGAGCTACTGTCTTTCCCCACTGTGGGTGCAACATGACCCCTTGGTCCAAGTGTTGAGTCTGACACACGAGGCACAAAAGGGGTTTGAGTTATTGTACTGAGGGACAGCATATTTCAAAGTTTGCTTGAAAATATGTTTTTGGAAAAATTCTGTTGAGAGAGAAGGCAGCTTCCATAAGAGGAACAGTGCTCAAGGAGAGTGTAAAATCATTCAGGTGGAGAAATACACTTGGGTTCTGACTGAAACATTCCTTAAGAGGTACAGTTTCCTCAGCAGAGGAGTGAAATGGCCATTATTCAGTGTATTAAACTGACCTCTGCAGTAGAAGAATACTAGGGATTTTTGGGTTTTTTTGTCTGTTTAGACTGGACAGCCATTGTGAAAGGGCAAGCTTAACTGTGTGTTAATAAACTTGAGCTGTTAAAAGGATGTACTCACTCTGATCATGTTTCCTACATCATGCATGCAGTCAGTATGATTATTTGTTAGTATCTGCAGTGTGATTGCATTATGTATTGCCAAAAAAGGCCATTTCTTATTCTAAAACAGTTCAATATAAATATTGGACAGTCTCGTTTAGTAAAGATGATTCTGGTTTGTTTCTGTAAAAGTGTATTCCAAAAGATAAAAAGGGGTTTTAGATATTTTTGAAGAAGTTTGATATGGATGGTTTTGTAGGCAAAGGTTCTGGGTGGTTTTTGAGCAGTAAAATTTTTGTGAAAATAGCTGAAGAAAGTGGAAAAAGAGATTGTCTTTCTTTGGAGAGGAAGAGCCGTTTATGTGCAGGGCTGGGACAGTAGGGCTTGGACACCTGACTGTGGTGGGGGTCAGAGAGCTGACGTGATCCATCAATCACAGAGCTCTGGAATGGAGTGCTGCACCCAATTGCTCAAGCTCTGGGACTTCTTTCTGAATGGATATCAGAGTCAGTTGCCAGACTAGAACTTTTTGCCAAGCTGGAGGCTTTTGCTCTCCTTATTCCATGACCCTTGGAGGCCATAAATAATTCAGGAAGGAAGTGTGTGTTATCAGGGCTGGATGCCCTTACCATGAGGCTGTGGATGTAGTAGGTTAAGAGCTGCTTTGTCATGCTGGGTGCAGGTGACTTGGAGCTGGGGTGTTTTAACTGGAATGTCTCCTGAGCTGGCAGTCCTGAGTCTCCAGCTGAGGCCTTCGTTTTTGAGGAGGCTCTTTGGGGAGCACTTCGTGGTGATTTCCTCTCTAAAGCCAGCATGGTGCAGATTCTTAACAAGTGCTCTGGCAAAGAAGCTGATGGACTTAACACTCATTTACAGCCAGAGGACTTGCCGTGCCTTGCCTTATCAAGCCTGGCTCTTTGATTTGCTGTTCCTTGCCCTTCAGCTCTGCTGGGGGAAAGGCAATCCTCTTGGGTGAAAAGGAGAAGAGTTGTTCAAAAGCTGCTAGGGAAGAACCAAGAGCTGATCATCTGTTGATCCATATGTTCACACTTGGATGGGACAAACCACATTCTGGGGCTCAGCCCGGCCCTGGAGGGCACTGTTCCTAAATTCCCCATGGCTGATCCCTTGCAGCTATCAGCTTCCAGCTCAGGGAATTGCAATAGCTGATCCAGATGCCCATGTCTTTCCTGTGCCCCACTGTGTGTGCCACGTGTTCCAAATCTGTCCTGTGCTTGAGAAACTCTCATTGTTGTTCAGCAAGGTGGTTGTGAACCTGTGGAGGAGCTGTACTGGCCTCTTAAGAGCTCTGCATCCAGCCTGTCCCTTCTGGAGACCCCCTCTGGCATTGTTTTACCTTGTAAGAGCTCTTTGGCCCCCTCCCTCCTAGCATGCACCTGCTCCTTTATCTCATTCTCCAGCTCAGTCATGACCTCAAATGCCTTTTATGTTTTTTTCCTGATTTGGTTGCTTCATTTTGCATCAGGCCCTGTGTAAAAATAAAAATACTTCTTGCAGAAGTATCAGCATTTAAAATGAGTGTTGCAGAGGAGGAGGCAGAGGAATTGAGAAGGGGAATTTGTGCAAACAACACTGTTTATACTATCTATTCCTCTTGCTAGTGTTACTGTTGGCTATAGATAGGGTTTAATTAAGCTATATTAAATGCCTACCCAAGTAATAGACATTGATGTTGTTGAAGTCCTGTTGCCTGGAATGTCATATTGATGCCAGCTGAATTAAATGATGCCATTTTGCTTTATTAATTACAGAGCTATGATGGAGTGACTGTCTAGCTCCACAGTTGTGCCACTTTTTTTGGCCTCTGTTGGGTGTCTGCTTAAGGCTGGGGCAGACAGAAGGGAGGGTAGAAATTTACCTGCTTTCCCAAGACTGAAATTTCCTCCTCCTTTATTTTCAGGGTATTGATAAACACATATTCTCTCCAGTTTCTGCTTTGTTGAATACATGAACTGGGGAGTGCAGTGTTTTTAGCTGCCTGCTTTGAATAAGAGCAAACCAAGTAGAAAAAAATTGTCCCCAAATTATGAATGAGGCATACAATGGCATGTGGTTAAGATGGCCAGGTGTCACCAGCACAGCCAGGAGCTGAGGGTTCAGTGGTCTGTCTCTGGGGCAGTGATGAATGATGGCAGAGTGGTGCCTGTGTGCAGTTTGTGCACCCCAGACACGACAGACTGAGGCTGACCCTGAGAGCCTGTGTCTCCTGCCGGAGCTGCGGTTTTCAGCTCCTCAGGAATTGGGCCATCTGCTTAAGGTGTCAAGACTTAAAGCATTCAAAGTCTGAAAACTCTGGCTTAAGCTTTTAAGATTCTTAATCTCCCACACCTCTTGAGGCAGGTGTCTGCTTCTGGCAGTGGGGTTGTTCTGGTGGGAGAAGTGACCACTCCTGAGTAGTTATCTTGCTGCCCTGTCTTCTGCTGCTGGAGCACTTTCTTTGTGTCTCCTTCTGCCTGCCTTAAATAAAGTCTTGCCTTTGCAGACTGAAGTTTAAACTGACCCAGCTACTCCTGCTGGGGCAGCTGTTTCACATCACTCTTAAACCACCTCTGCCACTGAGATGTGTCATCTCTAGCTGCACCTTTTCCTCCTCTATTCTGCATTCTGCTGCTCCGTTATCAACCCTCTGGTTGTGCTGCTTTACCCGTTTTTCTTTCAAATCTCTCCTCTCATTGGTAGATTTGATGGTAAGTTCTCGATGGGGAACTAGAGGGCACCAAAAAGTGTGGGAACAGGGAAAAGACAAGCAATCCACAGAGCAGTGGGATGGTGCCTGAGCTTTGCTTCTGTCCCAGCTCAGCAAAACTAGACCTGTAGCTAGCACCCAACTTCTTAATTTTATGCTCTCTTTAGCTTATCTTTTGACTCTCTGTAGCCCCTGACTGAAGGCTACAAAATAGATGAGGAAAAAATGGGAAGTGAAGTTTAAATCACATTTGCCAGGATTTGTTTTTATTCTCAAAATCTTGGGTGGTGAAAAAGCAGGACATTTCATTTCTTTAAAGATAAGTGGGGGGAAGAGTGTGAAGAGTGAAGGATAGAAGAGGGAAATATCTATGCTTTCTTTGTAACTGTTAACATCTGTAAAGAATAGGAAAAGATAAGTAAATAAAACCCAATAGTTTTTTTCCAATAAGCTTTTATTTAGCAAGGCAACCTTGTACTTTTATAGAAAGTAAAAAAAAAAGTCCACAAAAAATAACACAGTGAGTTAGACCTGCAGGGAACATGACGTAGCAGTTGAATATTTGGAGATATATGGGGGGGTAGGAACATAGATATATTCGAGAAGAAAAAAGAATTATTTCCTCCTTTTTCTAGTTTGTTATATAATGTTGGTTATAACAGAGAACCAACCCTTAAATTCATCCTGGACTATGAACACAGTGCTTGGGCTGTACCTGCAGGGCAGGCATAATGCAAAATGACCTAAAGAAATGAGAGAGAGAGGAGTAACAAGATAAATCAACTAATGTAGGAGGAGCCTTGAAAAGAAACCTTCTTTTGAAGGTGCTTGGGTGGCCTCGGGCTAGGCAGACACTGAGCTACATTGCAAGTGTGTGAGTGTAGCACAGTGTGACTGCAGAGACCGAGCATCCTGCCAGGGAGACAGGGAATTGCGTTTCCATGCTGTCTGCCACAGCCCCACTCCTGCTGTGGCATCACTTAATTTAGACTTGACTGACGAATGGAGCTAAACTGCAAAAACTGTGGGTGAAGGGAGAGGGAGAATCAACCTGAAATGTTCAACATAGTGAAGGGACTAAAATCTTCATATAAAAAATCCTGGAATGTCAGGATTTGTGTCAGTAGATGCAAACCAGGGGCTCCAGCAAGTTCAGCATCTCGAGGCTTGGTCTTGTTTCTAAATGCCCTCTGTGGAGAGGAGATGCTTGGTTTGAGCCTGTGGTTATGTAGGTACAAGAGCCTTTCTTCTTAACTGCTTGGCCATGTGCAAAGAGTGCTTGCAAAACATCCGGAGAACCGGGGGTTTATTTGTATCTTTCTGTAAACATGCTGTAGATTGCTTTGGGGAAAATAACTCTTGCATCCTGGAGATCTGTTCTTGTGTTTTCCTAAACTGTCAATATGGCTGTTTTCTAGAGAAAAGTGATCCTTGTAAAGGCTGATATTTGACATATAGAAGGTGCATTAATTTTCTGTTACAGCAGTGAATCCAGACTTTTAAGGTAGATCTTTGCTTCTAATCAGATTTCAGTTTAGGTCACACAACTACTGTTCACCTATTTCCAAGGCTGGCTTTTTGCTGCAGTGCTGTTGGCCAGTCTCCCACTTGCACTGGCTTTGTGTTATTGTTGGAGCAGTTTCAGAGGTTAGTGCTATATCTCAGTCACTTCTGAAAGTCACTTGAGGGTTTTTTATGTAAGAAGCCACATCCTTAATGTTAATGTCATAACCTTTGTTTTGGTTTGTTTGTAATATTAAGTGGCAGCAAAAAAATCTATTTTTACTGTTGGATGAAGAACTTTGTCTTTATCCTTGTTTGTTGAATTCACTGAGTCTGAGCTCCTCAGGCTGGCAGGAGTGGGTGAGAAACCTGCCCTCCTTCCAGCCTCTTCATGCACGTGCTGAGCTGACTGCACAGAAGGGGGAATGAGGGATGAGGATACAGCTCACCAGCTAATGAAATCTAACTGGCTCTTCTCCTGGGACAGAAGAGAGAATTAAATGATGTTACAGTTCCCTGCCACCTTAATTCCAAGGTATTTGATAGGTGCTAACAGCAGCTTTCCATTTCTGCTGCTTCATGGTGCACCAGTTTGGTTCCTCCTGCAATGGGTGCCAAAGCCTCCTTTTCAGTTCCTGCTCCAAGGTCAGGGAGTCAGAAAAGCAGATTGTTGTGATAGTGAAGAGTCCCAGTGTCGTCTCCTTTGGTGTTCCCATGCCCTGACTTTTTGGCAGTTCTGTGTAGTGTGGATGCTAATGACCTGGACAATTTATTGGAAAAGGAGCCTAAAATTGTGCTGCCAGCTCTTCTCAAGATGATTTTCTTTCACACAGACAGAAATGATTCATCCAATGTCACTCTTAAATTAGGTGAGATGTTGTCCAGGGTGGTTGGAGGAGGGGAGGGAACACTTTGTTTTAGGACTGCAGTAAGTTGCTGTTTAGGCAGGTGTATTTGAGTATGCCAGGAGACTCAGCAAAAGTGCCTTTTCTGCAATACTCATGTCCTGTTCTGGGAACCCCTCTCCACAAATGGATTATTTGGAGGCTCTGGAGCATAATATTCCCAGTCATGTTACCTGCAGGGTCACCATGCCCTCTAACACAACCTGCAGACAGAGAGTGGCTTTCTCCTGTGTTATGTGTTTAAAGAGCATTACTGTGATTATCCAGGAGGGTGGATTAATGGGGATTAATGGATACTTGGGGAAGGAAGGAAGGGAGAGGTGCTCAGGAGGTGAATTTGAGCTGGCAGACTTGTCAGCAGAGTAGTGCAGCCTGGTTGGGAAAAAGTCAACCAAAAAGCAGCTCTGCCCTGAAGAATTTGAGGAGACAGACAGATAGGTTTGGGAAGTTGTGTCATTAAAACTGTCACTAGTGAGTTGTGGTGATGTTTAGGCACCCAGTAAAGTCTTCTGGAATAAAACAGGGAAAAATAAAAGATCCTTTGCCCTGTCAAATCTTGGAAACTAAGCTGGAATTGCTCTGAAACCTCTGTTTCCTAGCTCCAGCCCTCTCCCATGGAGTAAGGAGCAGAGTCCTGCCTGGTGGGACAGCAGGGTCTCACATGGGAGGCATTGGATGCTCTGCCACCCATGGGTGGGCAGGCTTGGTGAGGAGCTGTCTGTGTCTGTGGTGGGCTCAGGAGGCCCTGGGGCAGAAGGGGGGGAAGGAGGGACCTGGCCATCAGAAACCTTTTCATGTTCAGTGTCTGAGAGCAGCACACTGTTGGGAGTTGCACAGGCTGCTTGAGGAATGGAAGGGAAATGTTCTCCTTGTCACAGGAGATCTGATTGTATAAAAGGAACAAATGTGTTTTAGGGACCTGAATAGAAAAACAGGGTCCAGCTGCACCTGAAGAATGGGAGAGAGTGAAGGCTGGAGTGGGGCTTCCAGGGGAGGAAATGAGGCTTTTTGCTTTAGGGGAAATGGCACTAGTGCCAGCTTGTATCTAAAGTGCTACTTCAGAAGGACAGGAAAGAAAGGGATTGCCAAAGAAATCCCTAGAGTGTGATGGTCTGCCTTGTTTTTCTGCAGCAGGTGGTGGTGGGGGCTGAGTCCTGCTCTTGAACAGGTTCTTGACCCCAGTGCTGCCCTTGGCGGAGGCTGCTGTGCAGTGTGCCCTGTGCCTGTCCTCACAGCCCTGCAGACACAGACCCTGGGCCCCACAGGCAGCAAGGAGCAGCAGCACAGCTTGGCTGCCTGGGTGTGAGTTAAGGTTTCACCATCATGAATGGAGCTGTTAATGAAACCAGGATGGGACAGTGGAGTGGCAGGCCTTGGGAAGAAAGCCCTCCTTGAGAGCCTGCAGTGTCTGCCTGCCAGGCTGCAGTGGTGGCAGTGGGAAGGAAAGGGACAGCTGACCTCTGTGTTGAGGGAGGAACCCTGCAGGGCATTCTTCGAGCCCAGGGATGGTATGGGCCCAAAGCCAGTCATGCTGTAGGTATGGAAGGGTATCAAAAGCCTTGAAGGATATTTTTAGCCAGAACGGGAAGGGGCGAGGGTTGAAGAGGCCAGGAAAAGAAAGAATTGTTCCTGTGGTTTTTTGTCTCCTGGTGCTGAGGAAAGAACCAGGTGTCATTTTTAAGGGATGAACAACTCCTTGTTTCATGGAATGGAGAACAGAAAAAAAAAGCTTTTCTTTCCTCATCAGATGAAACAGGTACTTGTTTTTGGAGGTGCAGTTGTCATGTTTGGAACCTGCTGCCTTTGGAGCTTCCTCCTCTCTTCTTCCTTGAGCTGTTGTGGATCTGTGGCATTAAGACATGACTTTATAATGTAAAAATCAGCTCCCTCCCACATGGAAAATCAAAAGACTTGAGTGATGTCCCTTTCTTTTTTTAAAAAAGTAGGGTTGGAGTTGGAGGGAAGGCTGTTCAAGCAGAGAGCATTGTTCATTTGCTCTGATCTCTTGCTGTAGGGTTGGTTATCAGTGATGGGCTGTTCATGAGTCCTTCCTGTTCCCTCCCTGACCTGTGCCCCCTCACCTCATGCCTTCCTCCCATCCCTAAGATTTTTTCTGTGGTGAAACTCTTGGGGAAGATGCAAAAAGGGAAAACTTGAGGTCTGAAAGATGTGCAGACTCCTGTGCCATGCTTAAAGCACTTGCTTGTAAGGAGTCTCTAGATGATGGGAGATTAAACTGTGGAAAAGAAGGGTGTGTGTTGAGACAACAAACTCTTTAATTTCTTCCTCCTGCTGTTGCCTCCCTTAGTTTTCTGACTATAGTGACCTTCTGAAGATATTTTTATTCACAGGATATTGTCTCCAGTAGTGATGATAGCCCTGTTACTCTAACCCCGTGTGCCTGGACCAACCCAGACAGATTTTTAGTGGGTTATCCTGAAACTGTGGCCAGGGTAAGCAGGGATGTTAACAAGTGGTTGGAAACATGACGAAAATGTATGAAAACAGAATCTGTTCTCGTGGTGACAGGCTGAGAGATGAAAATTCATATGTAGTGCTTTCTGCTGCCTTTGCTGTCTGGCTCTACAGCTTCCTTACCCATTGATCTCCTTTCTGTTTGTTGCTGTCATTGTCTCTAGTGTTCCTTCTAGTCATCAGTCGTGCTTGGATTGGTGTTGCCATTTTTGTAAAGAAAAGAAAGGTACAAGTCAGGATATCCTTTGTTCAATCAACTGTGACTGCTCCAGGAGGATCTTGCAGGGGAAAAGGAGGAGGAGATGATGTGAGGTCAGGCAGTTCCCCTGTCCTTGTGCTTAGTCCTTGGGGCATGTTGCACCAGTGCAACTCATTTCTTTGGGCTTCAGAACTAGTTCTTGCTGGTAACGTGTGGGTGCAGGAAAAAAGGAGAAGGGTTGGAATACCCGTGTTTTATTTACCTGTGTTAGTATATCTTGGGACAAATATCTGTGTATCCTGGATGCTTCAATCCTGTCTTGCCCAAGCAGGAAATCTCACTTTGAGAATGACCACCTGGGAATGTTATTTTGAACCCTCTAGACTGGTTTTCACTTTTTTTTTGACTTGATGTCCTTGCTTTTTAGAAGGAAAACTCCTCTGTGGCTGAGCTGTAGCCCGTGCAAAGCTGACTCAAGGTTGCAGAAGTAAACAGTTTTTTGTCCCACCCTCACCATTACCCAGTGTTTAAAAGCCGGAAGGCTGAAAGAGAGCCAGGAACATAATCAACATCTTTATCTCCTTCAGCAGTAGCTGAAGAAGCCAGCTGGACTTGTCTACCTGACAGAAGTCTTATCTTGCAAGAACGTAGTGTTACCATACACAATGGCCCCAGCAGTGGTAAGGGAAAATACTTGGAATTCTTAAATTAAGCACCTGATTTTTTTTAATACACCTCTCCAGAAGCTGTGTGGGAGTACTGGCCCCACTGACAGAAAGGAAAGGTAATGATGCAGAAGGGCACCATGTTTTGTACAAAACTGAACAGTGAATCTGACAGAGGCAGTCATTCAGTGCAGATTTTTCTGTGTTTGAAGGGAACTGCGAGAGTTTCTCCATTCCTTCTGTAATAAATGTTACTGTTTATTACTGACCTCCATGTAATTTAGGGTTATTTTGTAGCACTGTTGTGTACTCCTTGTACAGCTGTAGCCAAGTTACTTGTTCTCTAGAGGTCTCATTCTGATATCTTCAAACAATGAAGAGGAAGTGGTTCTGTGTTGGGGAGAAAGGAGTCTTTGAACACACGTGTGTGCCAAGCCTTTGCACGTAGCCTGCTCTCCTCCTGGCAGTGCTGCTGTGGTGTGGGTGAGACTGCCCTGCTCTCTGCAGCCTAAGTGTTCTGGGTTTGTGTTGTCTGTGCTGGTGAAGATTGGCAGAGACAGACTGCCTGCTTTCAGAGAGCATCTTTGGTTTATTTGTGTCCCTGCTCTGAAGTCAGAGATGAGAAAGAAAGTGTTTTGTGCTTGCACTGGGGCAGTACCAGTGCTGTTGTGTGATGTGCTTGTATCTTTTGATACAGAAGAAGGTTCTGTGTTTGTTTTAGTGGAACATGACCAAGCGTTTTACACTTGCCTGCAGGTGCATGTGGAAAAAATAGCTGCAGCTGGGTACTCCCCTTCACAAGAAACTGGTGATCAGCTCTGATTCTGCACTTATTTCTTTTCATCTGCTTAGCAAAGCACCTAAGGCCTAGATAGCATCAGCTGTGCATCGTTCAAGTTCCTACTTCCAATCCCACCTTCCTTCCAATCCCTCATGGTAATCCCCAGCCATCTCCACAGGTGGCAGGCAGCCAAGTGCTTAAGGAGGGGATACCCTCCTCAGCTACCGAGAAGGGCTTTCCCCAGAGAGCTCCAAGGGAAGCCCTGGGAGCCTGTCTGTGCTCCCAGCTCCCTTTTGGTGTCAGAAAGTGTGCCCTGCTTTCATTGTGTTTTCCTGCTCTTGGAAAACCTGAAGCTGTCACTTCAAACAACTCTTCAGAGCTTTCTGTCCTCTAATCATGGACCAGCCAAAACACAGGCGACCCTTCTTCTTCCAAGTTAAGGCTTCCGTCTCAGGTGTTCCACAGGAGCATCTATTTAGTTGTTGATCTAGATCCTCCTTGTTCTATTCTTTCTTTCTCTTCCCATCATCTTCAACCTTTGCCTGTGGCAGCTGTGCAATCAGACCAGAATCCAGATGGGGCTGCCTCTTTGATCCTAGCCTGCATTTAATAATAGGGCTCTGATTCTTACTGAGGAAATAAGATTAGAAGGTACATTGGCTCTTCTTTCATTCAGAATTTTAATTAGTGATTTGGGCAATATAGTCATTTTAAGCTCTTAACTGCTTTCTGAAGTTCATCCTGAGAGTAGCTACCACAATGGCAGTGGTCTCATCAGCCTGAGAAACTGTCTCAAAAAGCTACATAATTTAAAAACCAGTTTAGATATAAAAATAATTTTGTAATAGTTTAGATGGTGTGTCTTTAAAAATCTGACAGTAATGAAGTCTCAGAAACCCAGCACTCAGTTTCTTGGGAGGTTTGTCCTGAGTGGACAGCAAAACCTACCCCAGAAGTTGCATGAACTGTGAAGATATGTGGTAAAGTTGGTTTGGAGCTTTGCCATTGCAGTTTTGTCTCCATAATATTGGGTCATACTCTAGGTTGCTTAAAATAGTAGATTCACACCTTTTTTTTTTTTTTTTTTTTTTTTTCCCTGAGCACTTGAATCTCAGTGAGAACTGCAAGTGTTATAGAAGGTATGTAAATATTGAGGTTTGGAAATTACTCTTGGCGAGCAAAGCCAAAGTTTTCAGTCAATAAACTAGTTCCTAAACCACTGGATTTGAATGGGTTTGTCTCCAATTGTGTCTGACTTATCTGCATCTCCCTTGTATAATTAAGAGTTTAAAAGAAACTTGAAAATGCTGAGACTGGAATTCAGCATCTTATCTTGAAAAAGAAAAAGGCTTGGCAGTGATTCTCCCTCTTTAGGAATGAGTGGGAAATTTTTAGTGTTGAAATACAAGTTTAGCAAGTCTTGGTGCTTTCCAGGCTGCTAGAAACAGGGGACATTCTGCTGAAACAGCCCAGCCTTTCTAGTCCTTTAGCCCAAAATGCACCCTCACTGGTGTGACTTAGTAAAAACACTGGGCCAATGATTTACAAGAGGGTGTAAGTGCTGCAGTGCTACTTGGAAAATCAATCCCACCCCTTGTGAGCCAGGCTGGGACATCAGAAACCATTGGTTACTTTCAACCCAACCTGTATTGCTATTTTGAGTTGAGGTTTGCTTGTCAATCATGTTTTGGCATTTAGCTCTTGCATTCTTGGGGAAGCACAAGGAGGGACAGTGATACAGAGGCAGGAGAGACAGTGGGAAATGAGGATTTTTCATTGGCCTTCTTAGGAAAGCTTTTAAGTATTCATGAAACTGTGACCTCTGCAAAGACTCCTGTGCTTTGGGAATTTTTCCAGTCCAAAGCAGATTTTCTCTCTGTCCCCTGAGCAGGATAGTTCCATTCTGGAAATGAGAATGGAGGGGATGCTGTATCCATCTGTGCTGGGGAGTGAACTTCAAAGGAAGGTCCTGTTGTTTCTTGCAGGAGATGAATTAAAGCAGAACTTTGACTCTGGAAACTGCTACCATCAGGTGTCTTGCCTGGAAGTGATTAGGTGACTGTACTTTTGAAAGATTTGTGTATTTAAGCTGTCTACAGAAGAACGGCTCCTATGTCTTATATTAAGTGCCTGAAGGTTTTTATGATGGTACTCTCCTTAAAAGCCAGGTTCCTTTGATAAGCCCCCCCAGTGCAAGTCAGAGGTGAGCAGAAGGTAGGAACAGCCCAGCCTGTTTTTTCCTGCCCCATCCTGTTTCCCAGCGCTGCTGGAATCGATCCCTGTTGATTCTGGCACAGTCCTGCAAAAGCCACCAGGGGACAAAGGCTCCTTTTGTTGGGAGCTGCAGCCCGGGGCATGGACGTGCTTCTCAGCACTTGCCTCTTGCTGGGGCAGAGATTCCAGTGGGATCTCAGAGCCTCCTGGGGTGTGTGTGTATGTGTGTCTTGGAGTCTCCACACTGACCAGAGAGTGTTTCCTATTGTCATACTCTGTGAGAGGAGAAAAGGCATGAGTGAGGTTGAGGTTTGCACAGGAGGAAGCTAAATATTGGGTGGATGTGGCCCTTTGTGGCCAGGTGCAGGTTACAAACAGTGAATCAACAGTGACAAGCAGACGTCTCTGTTCTCTTCTGCCTTTGCTCTTAAAGATACTTTATGCAGCTAGTCTCAGTTGTGTGTTTGTTTTTGGGGTTTGGTTTTGTTTTTCCTAATCCCTGTCTTTGTTCAGTAGTAGCATTTAGCACCATTGAAACTCTGCAGGCTGCACATCATTGAAACTGAAGTGTGGTGGTGTTGGAGGAGCAGGTTGGGACTTGGGAATGAGCTGGAGAACACCCACCTGTTAAGAGAAGTTCTCCTCCCTTCTCAGGTTTCTGTTCCCCTCCATGGGAGCACTCCAGTTCCTGTGCTTGCTTGGCTGCTGTCACGCAGAGCTGTTTCAGGCGTGGGAAGTGAAACCTGTGGCAGGATAGGATCCAGCAGGGAGGTTTGGTAACACTGTCCAGTGCCCATCAGGTGTCTGCAGCACTGTCCAGTGTGGTGGGGAATGGATGGAGCAGCTGCTGACAGCAGCCTCCAGGCCTACCCTCATTCTTGCAGGTGACAGCAGAAGTATTCAGGTGATGGCAGCTGCCTCACGGGAACGAAGGCACAGAGATGTGTGTACATGCCGTTGTTGTTTTCCTGAGCTACCAGTGTGGGTAGCCGCAGCCATGGAACAGTTGCTGGTTGCTGTCATGACTCATTTTTATTAAAACCACGCTGAGCCAAAATTAGTGTGTAGGAGCTGCCTGGGAGGCTGGTGTGACTGTGCTGGAAGGACAGCCGTGTGAGCCAGCACGCGGCTCGCGCCCGCAGCACCAGGGCTGAGGGGCAGTGACCACAGCCGTGACACTGGTGTGGCTGATGTGGCTGAGGCAGGAGCCTTGCTGGGTACATGACTTGGACAGCTGTACTGGCAGGCCTGGCATGGCTCTGTGTTTTAAGACTAAGAAAGAGATATTAGTTCCCCTTCTGCTTGGGAATTACAGAAAACAGAGAAGCCTTTATAAGGTTTTTAGCAAGCTATCTTACCACTGTGGTTATTTTGTTTCTTATCCCTCTCACTTCCGGTTTAAGTCTTTATTCATAATTGGAGCAGATTGTGTTGTGTTAGTCTTAATGAGGTGCCTGTTCTTTTTTCAGACACACCAGGTACTGGCTCCCCATAGCTGAGTTGTATGTGAATGTGTGAGTGGTATTGAAGGAGGTTCCCTTAAAACCATGGAGAGGAATGTAATTAATGAAAAAAGTCTCATCCATGTTCTAGATGAACTAGAGCAAAGCTTCAAACCTTTTCTTGGGTCATGGGGTCTTAATTTTCTTTTCCAAGGATTTGGCCTTCTCTGTAAATGCCAGATATACAGCTCTCTTTCCATAGTTGTTCTTCGTTGGCCTTGAGGTCTGCAGACCACATGCTGAAAATCACGCGACATTCTTTTGTGTTTATTGCCAGATCTGTAATTTCAACCCAGTATCTTCTGGCCTTGCTGTCTAACTCCCTGTGCTGTTTACAGTTGGGAAAAAAAAATACTTGAACCACCATCCCACAATCTAGCATGACTGTTGCAGACTGAGCTCAGACATTTATTTTTTTCCTAACATGGTCTCCTGTGTTTGGAATCCTGGGCTGATGTAACAGATTGGTTTGTGTCAATGATCTGAAAACTCAGTGGGGATTTCTCCCCATTCTGCAGAAGTTGGATGAATGACAGTGTACCTTTCATGTGTCCCTTGTATTCTTGGGGTACTTTTAAAGTAAACCCTGGCAACCCCTACCCATGCTGTGTTGAACCACTATGTTGGTGCTTGGTATGTTGGTGGGAGCTGCACATTCCCATCCAAATGTGAGCAAATCCCATCCAAACATGAGCAAAGCAAAATTGCCTGCTCAGATCTGGCTCCCAGAGTGGTGAGATGGCTTTGCACTGAGTGCTCCCTTGCTGGTCCCCTTGTCTCTTCTGAGGAGGATGATTTTTGGTAATATATAGTGGAGATTGTTTGGCTGATGCCTGTGTTTGCCTGGCTGTTCCTTTCATCTTCTGACTGACAATTGCCTTAATGGATAATCAGAGAAGGAGTAACTTCTACACCAACTCCCATGTGGCTGCTTTCTGATGCTTCCTACAGTGCCAGATCATCTGTTGTGGTTTCTGCCTTATTTCATGTATTGACCCCTTGCCCTTCCTGTTCCTCTTGAGCATAGATTTAGACTCTACTCTGCAGGGTTCGTTCTCTGGGAATTTCATTTTCTGAGTAGGTGAACAAAACCTTCAATCACTCTAGTCACTGAAATCTTAGTTCCCTTATTTTGCTGGTTCTTGCTCTTCCCTGACTACAGCAGCAGCAAGAATAGAAGCAGGCTTGGGAATCACCTGGATAGGGGGTCTGTGTCAAAACAAAAGTTCATCTTACATGACCTATGGAAAAAATCTGCTGTGAGGAACTGGGCAAATGGAAAAGGCCTCTGTTGTATTTCTTGAGTGGGATTAAGAAGGGCAAAATCACTTGTGTGTAATTATCTGGAATAAAAATGGTTTAGATGTTGACTTTATAGTAAAGATTCAAACATGGCTCTGTTCCAGAGACAAACTTTTCAAAAATCTGTTTAAAAGACTGATCATTACACAAAGTTGTACATGACTGTCTGGAGACAGTTAATGTTTAAATGAGGCAGGTTTTAGAACAGATAACTTGTCCTGTTTGTTGTAACAAAGCATTTAAATGTATCCTGTGGGACAGAAGCACAAAAGCTTGTTATTTGGCTATCATGGTCAATTTTGTGCAGCAGAATGAGTTGAATGGAATGCTGGCATGTAAGTGTTCCTACAGTGATGAATCTACCTGCAGGTCTCAGCTTGGTGCTTTTGTCACTGTGGTGGTGACCTGTACTGGCAGTAACTCAGAACACAGACTGCCTGGTTACTGGACAGGGCTGTATTGCATCAAAGGGGGAGTTAGAAAGTGTACTGTGCCAAGTTTGCTCTTGTTCCTGTTTGTGTGCGGGCAGCTCTTTGTCTTTTTCACAGTGCCATTGAGTCTTGCAGCAGCATTGCACAGCCAGCACTGAACAGAAAAGGAGCCTGGCCAGCTCTGAGGGCAGAGTTGCTGCAAGGCTGGGATGTACGTGCCTGTACTGCTGCAGAGTGAGTCCGGGACTAGAGATGTGTTAGGAGGTTCCCTGGTCCCCCTTCTTAAGCAAATTGTGCACTTGAATCCTTCCTAGTCATCCGGGGTAGTGCAATGTTAATTCAACATGTTGAGTATGAAATGTAATGTGAGAGGATGTGAATGTTCTTGGATACAGGCAGGGGCTTCTCTGTTCTGTGTGTGTGACTTAAGACGTGTAAGGTGGGATCTCAAGGGACTGGCTCTTGGTACTTCAAAGGCAATCCAGAAAAAGTTTGTGAAATACAGAAATCTTGGCATAGAAGATTTAGACATAAAGATGCCATAAAGTGACTTTAGACATAAAGATGTCCTGATGATGTTCTTGCAGGCTGTGTTGAATGTTAGAGGGGACTTCACAAAGCTGTGCAGTTGGTGGTGGCATAGCCAAAGGTAGGCAGCAGTGAATGTGCATGAGGTCTGAACAGGAATGATGTGGTTAAATAGGCTTGATGTGGTCCAGAGACAGCTTGAGTTGTATCTGGACTTGCTGGCTCCTGGTAACCCTTTACAAATAAACTCTTGGGCAAGAGGAGATAAAAGCAACTGAAGGCAGTTCCAGCCTTCCTTTTGTAGTGCTGCTAGCAATGGAATAAGTGTGCTTTCACCACAGAAGGTCAGCAAGGCCTTTGGGCTTCAGACAGACATTATGATTTTATTGTTAGCCTGTATAACAAGATTAGCACCAAATGACTCACAGAACAAGCCAGGTGGTCTTTAATCTTCTGTATCTGGGTTGGTGTGAAGACATTTTCATTACCATGATAAATGTTGTGGCTGAAAACTTTGACAAAATCAGGTCTTCAGTGACAAGTGTTTTCTGTGGGAACTCTCAACTTTAATAAATACAAACATTTAAAGAGTGCTGGGTTTATTTATTTAATTTTTTTTTTTTTTCTTTGAAATGGTTCTGGAGTTTTCCTTATGTTGAAATCAAGCTAATCCCATCTTTAAAATGAGAAACACCTATGTAAATACTGGGTGTCTTTTGCGTATCAGATACTGTGATGGGAGTTTTATTTTACAAGCTGAGATCCTAGGTTGATAATGAAAATGCACTTGGAGTTTATTTGTGGCAAGGTAACTTGTCCTCCTTGTAACTTTACATCTTTCCCCTTTTGCTTATTATGTGGGCACAGGAACTTTGTGGATCTTCATTGTAACAACTGAAGAGGTTTGCAAAGGACTTTGATTTGCACATTTTTTGTGGGAGTGAACAGAGAACTCCAGACTGACCCCTGAATTTCCAAGAGGCCCCTTAAACATCTTCTGAAAGTGTGCTGAGGGTGAAGTCAGCTGTGCAGGGAAGGTGAGAACTGTGCTTGACTCCTCTTGCAGGAGCTGGTGCCATTTAGAGCTGTGGCCCCAGATGTATACAAAAAGCATGTGAAGATGGTGAACAGAACACAAACAAGAGGGAGGCCAGGACAGAGTAGCAGGGGGACATCAATGGGCATGTGGGTGTCTTAGCAACCATTATGATTCTGACTGATATTTGTATAATTTTAATTATGACAGAGGATTGAAAGAATGGTGATGGTGTTTGTAGACATACAGGTGCTTTTTAGTGGATAAACAGAAATATAACTAATGTGGTGGGCAGGGAGTGCTCAGGCACTGGTGGCTGTAGTTCCAGAGATATACATGCCTAGGGACCAAGGTGAGGGATGGATGTAAGTCTCCTCCTTTAGGTATTGCCCAGCTTTGCTCTGTGCAGAAAGCCACAAATCATATCTTCCTTCTGGTTACTCTACTTTTTTATAGGTACTGCCTCTGCTCTGCTTTAAAAGGTCTGTATTGGAAATTTCAAGTCTGTAATATATAACAAGACATCCCCCTCTTTACACTCATATCCTAGATGCAAAACAAAGTGAGTGGGCCTGGTTTTGTCCACAAGCACTGTCACAAAGCTGAAATCAAATAAAAGCAAAGGGGTTTTCTCCCTGATTATTGAGTATCCACCAGTTTCCTAGAGAATCTTGGATTCTCAGTGAGCCCTTTTGGAGAGATGAGCGATTGTGAGTGCCAGGCTGGCTCTGTGTCACTCTGTAATAAGATGTGGCTGGGATGGTGCAGAGGAAGTGCTGGCTCTTCGTGACACCCCCTGAGTGATGATGCAGGTGAACTGAGCCCATGCTTGGCTCAATCCACTCATGTGTGCTGCTCTGGAAACCAGGGGCAGCTTCATTTGTTCATATATAAACGTTGTTTCCTGTGAATCCACTTGAAATTTCAGGCTTTTCCAAGTGAGGCTGTAATATTGAGTGCAGGCATGTGGAGCTGGGCTTTGGGAGAGCTGCAGGTTGTTGACAGTTCCCTGGTTATTAATGGCCACAGCAAAGGCTCTCGGATTCTGAGAATAGACTCTGTGTTTGCTTTGGGGGAGACAGCTGACAATGGTGTTTGGTACAGCAATATGTCTCTGCCTGGTTTTGATTGACAGTAACACAAACTTGTTCTCCTCCCAGCCAAGGCTTAACTCTGCTGTTAATGTCACTGGGTTTAACTTCTCCGGTCTAAGTTTAGGTGGTGATTTTGTATTTGTCTGCATGTGTGTGCTTAATAAGATACAAAAACAAGGGAGGCTGCCTGCAAGTGAAAATGTAACAGGAATTCCAAACCATGGCTGAATGTGAAAGAGGGACATGTTAAACCTTCATGGATTTTCATGGACTAGTTTCTGTAGATTCTCATTTAAGATACCAGAGTGTTGAAAGGTTATTACCTTTTTTGGCACTTTGGGTTTGCTCTCCTGAAGTGTGTGGTAAATATTCATAACTCTGGGGCTGTCAGTATCACTGTGGTTTTGGGTTTTCTGGGCAAGCTGAACTTAGAGTTGGCTGGTAGCCTTGGCACCACCTGTGCACAGCTAATGACATGTCTTGTGGGTGTATGTCCATAACCCATCTGGAAATAGCATGTGGTCTTAGCTGACTGCTGAGATTTCATTTCTTGCCTTGCATCCCTGTTACTCTTTCAGTAGAGTCTCTGTTAATGAGCCTTGTTGCAAGACAGAAATTCTCCTGCCTCCCACGGCAGGCTAGACCAAAAGAACAGAGATGGCCTTGAAGGATGAGGACTATCAGAGGGAAGTGTGGTCTATTTGAGTCTTCAAACAACTGGTAGCACAGGGAGAGAGGAGCAGATCCTTGTCCCGTGATGGCTGAGCCAGAAATGTCCTGAGCTAATGCATAGCCTGACCCTCTATTTCCATTTCTTTTTAGTCCTTCCTCCTCAAGTTTGCAAAACTACACCTATGTAAGCAGTGCTAGCAGTGTTAGCCATTGTCACTTGATATTTGTGACATGAGCTGTATCTTTTGTCTGTAGGAGACTCGAGGATTTTCAGTTATGTGTGCTTCACAGCCCTTCTGCCCTTTGCTAAGCTGGACACATGGTCCAGTTTCATTCTTGTTAGTGTGATGGTGCATTAGCACTGCTGCACTTCTGAAGAGTAAAGTTCCAGGGCTGGGATCCCCCTGTAAACAAATCTGGAACAAGAAAGGCCTTCTGCCTTGAGGGTGCATACAATGAATGATGATGCTCAGCAGACCAAGCTTTTGCAGCTGTGCTGATGCTGTAATCAGCAATCCTGGTTGCCTGGATTTGGGATTTTTTGGGGCATGGACTACCAGGGTGAGAAAGAAGAGTTGGTCCATCAACACTCCTGTAAATGAAAGGTACCGAGTTCTGCTGGTTGATGAATCTTATTTCAGTAGCTATGGATGGTATAGTACTAAAATCCCTAGACATTTCATGTGACATCTATAAAGATATGAGTGAAAAGATATCTACATCTATAGATACAGATATCTATGATATCTATCTATAAAGATATCTATGATTGGTACTGCCTCGCTTGGACAAAAAAAAGAGAAAATACTTTTTCTTTCCACCACTCTCCATCAAATAAAGAGATGTTTTGAGCCATTTCTAGCTGCATAATGCTCTCCTTGAAGTACTTTGCATTAGCTTTAAGTTGTTGTTCCTGTGCTGTTTCATGGACCTGTTTTAATGTTGATGAATGTATGGTACACAGCAGGAATAAAAACAATCTGAGGATCTTTTAACAGACCCCCCCTCCAATTGATTTATAGGGACCAAATTTCCTCAGTGTGCCATTTTCTTCTCCTTAGGGAGTGACAGCTCATGTCCACTTGTTCATAATATATTCAGCATCTGTCGACACCCTTCCAGCATGAAGCTGAGCAGAGCCATCTTGTCCAAGGCTGGTAACTGAGCTCTGAGACTGCAGTCAAAAATAAAAGCTGCTGAGCTTGAACCAGATCTGGATATCTGAGAACTGCAGACTGTGAAGGACAGAAGTGGCTGAGTTGATAACCAGAGCACAGCGTGCTTTGCCATGTACAATGTTTAAGGATTTAGCAAACAATTGCTGCTGCTTTAGCATATGAAGGAGCCCTCTCTCTTTAAAAAAACAGCAAAACAAAAAAAAAAGCAGAAGCACCCTGAGGTGCCTCTCCCATGTTGGCTTCATTTGCCCAACTCACAAGATGCAGACACTCAGCAGTCCCTGCTGTCTGGTGCTGGTGTGACAGAACCTCAGCACAGCACCCTTGCTGCCCTGTGCCAATGTCAGCTGAGCTGGGCTCTCAGCAGCTCTTGGCATCTTCTTCCACGAAAGAAAAAGATACTTGAGGAGTCTGTACAGCTCTGTGTGGAGGACATAGTTGTGATCCTTTGGGAAGAGGGGCAGCTGAACTCCTCCTGTCATTGACTGCTGTGGGAACATACGTGACTGGTAGCATGGGGACAGCATCTCCTTTCACACTGCTGGGAAATCCATACCTGATGTAGGCAGTGAAATGTGGAAGGGCCCTCTTCTCAAATGGTGCAATCAAGAAATGTCATTTGTATTGTACCTGACACAGGTGTGGTGAATGTTCTTCACCTTGTGCATTTAGAAGAAAATGGTGAAGCATTCTGGATCTGCTCTTTGCCAGTATGAAAGCATTTGCTGTCAGGCCAACCAGGTGGTCTTGACTTAATCTCTTCATGGTATCTTCCTTCTAAAGATCTCCAAGTTCAGGGTCCATCTAACAGAGCAAATCTGCTTGATGCAGATGTGTTCACAGGAGTTGTTGCTGGAAGGAGAAAGCTTGTGCTTGGCAACCTGTTCTTAGATGGAAGAACCTCTGGGGACTGCTCATATGAGTTAAAAAACCTGCTAATAGTGAAATGACTTTTTACTATTGACCACTGAGACAGTGTTACTTTACGGTCTTGAATAAAAGAAGGCTCTTACACTGTCAGTTTTAAAAATCATTGCAAGCAAATTTTAAGCTTTTCCTAGGACAGCTAATAAAAAATGCAGGACATACTACTGTTAAGGGAGCAATTCTATTTGTGGCTTTTCTCTTCTCTTTATTTAAAAAATTACTTTGATTAACACTTTAGATGGACTAATGAGCTTGGGGTGGAGCTTTTAAATATATCAGTGATATTGGGGAGCTCTTGAGTTTGTGGTTTTGGTTTTTTAAGTTTGTACTTTCTTTTTTTTCCTTTAGAACTCAACTGGAGCTATTCAAGAGAAAGATGAACTTTTTTTTTTCCCCACTGAAAGTGCTTGTCTGAAGTAAAAGCAAGGGAGTGCATATAGAGCTTGCCCATTTCTTCAAAGAGCTGATTATTTATAGGCTTTTTGCCAAAGCTGATGCTGCAAAAAATTGACTGAGCCCCTGGGCTTTGTGTGCACTTGAATGTCATCTTTATCTTTTTCCTTAATGAGTCTGTATGAGACTAGAAGCAGCAGAGATTAGCTGTACAGCACTTACTGTTCCTTTTGGTTTGGAGTTCTGACCTGCGCAAGTGCCTCTGCTGTGTTCTGGGGAGTCAAGGATCGAGCCATCCCACCTAGATACTGCAGCCTTGTTCTGTGGGAAGTAGCAGTGAGCCTTCCAATAATGTAAAGCACTAGGAAATTTTTTTAAAGGGTTGCACAGTTAGAGACTGTGTTAGCAGATACCAAAGGCTTCCCAGAGTGGGAGTGGCACTAAGGCAGGGGAATGTCAAAGCCCATTTTAGAGAAGTGATTTGGTCATAGCATGGAGGTTGAAGGTAAAGTGTTTGGTACCTGCTTCAGGAAAAATTGAGTATTGTCAGTAGGGTGGGAATGGCCTGGGGAGAAACTGTTGTAGGTTCTACTCCAAAAACAAAGATGCTTTTAATGTGGGTCCTCAGCCACTTTGGTTTTGCTGAGACAGAGTGGGATCAGCAGGTGATATTGCAGATTCCGAGAGCAGTAGAAAGAGAAGAAGAGATAACCAAGGAAATGAAAGTAATCCTGGCCATTTTCCTAGGGTAGAAGATTAACTGGGCTTCTAGCCCCATGTCCAAGAGGGTTTTTTATCTTGGGCACAGGGTTCTACCTATGGGTATAGCAATTTTGACTGGCCTGGCAGGTCAGGAGCTTTCCAACAGTAGCATGGAGGACAGCATCTTGAGCTCCAGGTGCAGGAACAGCCTGAGATCCACTAAACCCATGGAGGTAGCTGTGGGAGGAATGTCCAAAAACTGGGGTTATACCGGATTCTTCTCATTTTGGTCACCTATAGTCTTAGGACACCCGAAATCTTGTGTATTTTAAGATGCTGACTTCAGCCTGGTGAAACTTGTTGCCATGAACTTTCTCTTGAGCCTGTTACGGGGAAGCAGAATTTCCAGGAAATAATTCTAAGTGAGAAAACTGGAACTTGATTTTTTTTTTTTTTCTGTATTGACTACAGAGTGAGGGAGAAGGGTGAAGCGTGAAAGGCATCGTAATATGACCACTGTGTCATGTTAAACTTGAGAGGTGTGTCCTGAAGGTGCAGGTCATGGTGAGGCTGCTGTGTAACAGCTGTCAGAGGTGAATTCTTGAGATGAGCCTTCAAGGCAATGCAGCATGACTGGCTCCTACAGAAATATTTTAATATTTCTATTTAATATTTTAATATTTCTATTTAATATAGTGCTATTTAGGGAAGGTGCTGGTTTTTTGACACATACATGCTGTTTCTTTGGCTGTGCATGTTGTTAGTATATAGTCACACTTGGGTTTATGTTACATAAACCCAAGTGTATGGTTTATGGTATATAGTTACTATGGTATATAGTTACTTGGGTTTATGTTATGTTTTGTATTGTAGGGAGAAAGGAATGTGATCTTTTTGATGTATTTGTTTGGAGATGAAGTGATTTGCCTTCATTGAAGCTGTCATCTTCTGGATTTGAGACAGAATAGCTTTGGAAAGGCCTTACGAGGTCTGACCCCTTTGCACAGTGAGATTCTGGCTTAAGTCACAGTTGAGATGCTTGTCTTAAAGTCTGTCATTAGCAAAGGACTTTCATGCAATCTATCCTAATGATTTCAGTTCCTAGTGGTAACATATTTTGGGGATGTGTACAGAAAATTGTCTTTTTAGTCACTTGTGTTTTAGAATATGGCTATAAGCATGCAAATTCTCACGTAGTTTAACTGCAGAGACACCTGTGAAAATCAAACTCAGTGTGCCTTGAGCTGAGCACTGAAAACTGGATGTCTCATCTCTCTGTTCCTCTTTCCAATTTGCCAGCTGGAAATGCCAGAGATAAATTTGGTGACTGTGACATGCTGACCAAACACCTCCTTACAGTTGGATGGGTGTGACATTAGACATGGCTTTTCCAGGTTGTTCAGGAAGTTGCTAACAAAATGCAGTATTGGACCCTCGTTTCCCAACACTTGGCTCTGTAGCAGAGGCAATGTCCTGTCTTTGTGGGATCTATTGAACCTTGTTAGCAAGTAAGAAGCAAACAAGAACTGCTCTGTGCCAAGTTTGACATTGCCCTTTCCCATCTTCCGGTGATCCAAGGGCCTTGGTGATTGCTCAGCTATGGGAATAATTTCCTCAATTTAAAATTAAGCATTAATATGTTTGGAGTTTCTTCCTCTCCACCCCCATCTTCTTTTGTCCAGTTGTTTGAAAGAAAGACTTAATTGTGTCAGGCTTGCATGAGGAAAGCCAGGCTGTCCCTAAAACGAGCCTGGAGTCAGGCATGGAGGGCAGGAGGACGTGCCCTTCTCCTGGGGAGGGCTGGAGGGGGAGCAGATTCCCACTGCTGCTCCTGCTTTTTTCCCTACATCTGAATGCAATAACCAAAGTATTGCACGAGCACAAATCTACTTCAGTGAACAAGTCACTTTGCATCTGGGCACAGAAGAAACAAGGCTTAAAAAAGCTTATGAAACTTCCTTTGTTTGTACCTTATTAAGTTACATGGCTTTGTGCTTTCCATCTGACTGGGACGCTATTTTCTTCTCCTCTTTCGAGTAGAATGTCTTCCATGGGATGACAGGCAGCAGCCCGAGATCAAAGGTCTATTTGTTCTGTTGCTAGTTGACCCATTGACACATGCCAATTTATTGCAATTCAAAATTAGTCACAGTAGTTAGTGGCTCAGTGCCCATTTGGTACTTGGAGATTGTGCACTGGAGTTGGCAGACACAGCAACAGTCAGAGGTGTTGTTGATAAGGGGTGGAGAGGTCAGGAGATGGAGTGATTTAGGGGCAGTGGGCCCATGTCAGTAAGATGTAAGTGCAGCTCCTCTCTATACTGTGGGGGGAATAAGATGTGGACTTGTAGGGCTGAAGTTCCCTGGCTGTGGGCTTAGTGACTTGCCCTTCATCAGGGCTGGACCACTGTAAATTCAGATGTTTCAGAGCCAGATTTAGCTTTGTTTGAGATCCACAAAATAAATGCATTTATTTTATTGCCTTCCTGCTCATCACTTGCATTCCCTAAACTGGTATTTGGCCTGGGTGACCCATATGCCATGGAAAGTAGACTTTTACTAGGTTATTGGTTCACATGATGAGTCTACTTGGGGTTTGTCGAGAATATTTGGAGTTTCAGGGCTTTTGTTGTGTTGTGGCATTGATATTTCAAAAGGGAGCGAGTGAAAGTGTTGACTGAGGACTGTGGCTGCATTAAGTAGCTGGCATATATTTATTAGAAAGCATAAATGTGGTTGTAGTTGCTTTTTTGAGCAAAGCAGAATTGCATTTTAGTTGGGTCTGGTACTTCTTGATGCTGACAGCTGCTGCACTGCCAGCAAGTGTTTGTCCTTACTGGGGATTGCTGCTCTGTATCAGAATTTGGTGGTCACAGGGCTGATGTCCCGATCTCCATTCCCTTCCTGCCCAGTGCTTGAAGCAGAGACCCCGTGCTAATCATTGTGAGGCCTTGCCCTTCAGGGACATTTCCACCTGTACAACCTGAAAAAAAAAAAAGGATAAACTGCAGCCAGATAAGATGCTTTCTTTGGAGTTGTACAAAGTTGTGATATTTAGGTAATGATCAGTCATTGTGTGAATCCAGTGGTCTTTGGGGAGAACCTGCAACTTGGATAGCCCAAAGCAAATGTTCAAATTTGCTGCTCTTTTTAAAGCTATTTCACACCTTGACTTCTCTGACCATTGTTAGCAAATGCCACATCTCTGGTATGAAGGTTTTCATATTTCCCTTTCACTTCTTCTGTGTTACTTCTCAAAGTGTAGCAATTATGAGTTTACTGCAGATCATTCTGCCCACAAGAACAGATTACAAACACATCTGTGATATGAGAGGAATGTGATTATTCACTGATTTGTTAATAGCATCTTGCCTTCTAGGTTCTTAAACTGCTTTTAAAACTTCAGTTGAACTCTGAGTTTCCTTGTTTTGCTTGTTGCTTTTATTCAAATGCAAGAAAGACTGAGGCTCCATGGGTAGAATTTGGCTCTCTTTGGAGATTCTACAGTAGCTGGTCTGTGCCTGTTGGTCTTAGTGTATGCAGATCATTTGCAGGTCTGGCTATAATTGTTAGAAGAGACCCGGTTTCTGACAAACACTGGAAAAGATACCTGGTGCCTGAGGCCAAAAACACTGTCTGGGATGACAGTCCCATCCTGTCACAGTAAATCAAGACTGTAAATCAATAAATCATAGTAAACCAATTTACTACTACCACAGTAAATCAAGACTGAAACCCACAGCAACACTAGAGCCTCCTCTGAAATCCATTTCACAAGGTGTTCTGTGGGATTCAAAGTATTCCATCCTTCACCCTATCTTGCACTATCTTGAAATGGTCCCTATCCTTCTGCATGGCCAGGACTTCTGAGGTCAAGGGCAGACCAAGGAGCCAAGCCATGGTTGCTCCTTAATCTTTTAAATGCCAGATCCATGCCCGCTTCTGGTGTGGTTTGCCGCCAGACAGCAGCTGACACCTCACACCATCTCTGATCCGCCCCGAGATTTGGGAGCTGCGCTGGAGTCCTGTCTCCTACCCTGGTAAATCTGCTCCATTAATAGCTATCAAAGAGCCTGAAGTTTCCATCCCAACTTTATCTGGCTTTGCAGTGAGCTGGAGGATTAAAACCTGGCTCAGGGGAAGGGAGGGAGCAGCCGCGGCTCACCCGGAATAGCCTGACCTATGACGGCACCCACCAGCCTGGGGAGGGGAGTTGTCCTGTGAGCTCACGGGTTATTAGCAGGGAGCACAGACATGTCTGCAGTCAGCAGCACACCCAGGGCCAGCTGCTCCATCGTGCCGGGTTCAGGGAGTCCAGAGGGATTTGTTAGTATGACTTGCCAGCACAGCTCTTTGATGGGGGAGCTTGAGGGCCAGCATTGAGGCGCCGTCCTCTGTGCCTCTCAGATGACTTGGGGTTTGACCTCTGGGCTCTTGGTGTGGGGCAGATCTGGTTATGAGGGAGAGCATTATGAGGAGATAACCACTGTCCTGCTGCAGCCCAGGGCTGTTGCCTCTCTGCTGCATCATAGCAGGTGAAAAAAGAGATTATTGTGTGGTGGGGTTTGCCCATAGGGCCAGCAGACATGGGGCACAAGCCTTCATCTACCACATGGGGAGTAGTGTAGGAAGCAAGAATTTTTTCTTTTTTTTTGTGTAGCCAGGGATTCACTTCTCACAGGCTTTCTCTTGTACCTGATTTTGTTTTCCTTGCTTTATTTCTCTGCAGGCATCCCCAAGTCATCTGTTTCACCCACCCCTTGTCACCACTGTGGAATCACACAGGGTTTCTTCTTACTTCCTCTCTCCTCATTCAGAGCTGCCTCTCACCTGAGCTTGTCTCTTACAGCAGGAGCTTTTTCCTTAGAGATGGGCTGGGAGTTAGAGCTCTTTGCAGTGTGCAGCATTTTACAGGAATTGTGCAGAGCCCCTCAGCACAGTGGAACAAGATTTTCCCAGCTGGCCAGATGATCCCAGACTAAGTGTGCATGTTCCCCAAGGGGCTGTAGAACTGGAAATGGATATGATGGAAGCAGGCATGTGGCTCCTTAATGAATAGTCTGTGAGTGCTGCTCAGTGTTTTACACCAGGAAGCACTGAGGCTGTTCTAAGTCTTTGAGCCTGGTGACACATTCCAGATTCCTCCCAGTTAAATGCTCTCCTTCCCTCCCCTCCAGGCTTGAAAGCATCACATCTTTTGAATAGCCAGACAGATAGATTGCCCAGTAAAAATCTCCTTTGTATCTCCAGTAATTTTATTGATCTGCACATTGAGTGAGAAGGAAATTCTGCTTTGGAATTTACAGCTTGCATACTTTATTGTTATCAGTCATGGGTGCTATTGGTGTGCCTGCTCTTAGGATACCTAGAAAGTCACCCAGCGGGTGGGAAACCCCTGTTCCATAGATCTGACAGCCTAGGGGAGTGCAGCTGAACAAAATCTGGAGGAGATACCACTTGATGAGAAGGATGAGGCAATACTGAATCCTTGTCTCTTGCTGGCATGGCAGAGGAACGTGTAACCTCAGCAGCAGTGCTGCTATGGGATGTGCTCCCCTTTGCTAGAGTGGATGGGCAGAGGAGACACCAGTGTCTGGTGTACAGGACTCTGCCAGTACAAACAACATTGCTGCTTCTCTCTCCAACAAGCTCTTATGTGCCAAGGGTTTGTGAGGAAGAGGGGAATATTCATGCTGTCTATGTCCTGCTGTGTAGACAGATTTACCAAGCACATTAGGCATTTGTGGCTGCAGTGTTTGCTGCTGGCATTTGAGCTGTAGAAAGCTGTACTCAAAAATCTGGTGGTCCTTGATTCAACTCTTTGTGACAAAGGGGACACTCTTTGTGTGTCCCTTTCCCTCCTTTTGCTGACACTGGAATACCTCAGCAATTTCTGGAGGTGAAGAGAAGCTGTTGAACAGAGGGAGAATGAAAAACAGTGATTCCCTCCTAGACATTTAATCCCAGCTGAAATAAGGGATTTAGGAGCTGGATGCTGAATGACTTGCACTGATTTTCACATCTTCCACTACAGTCAGTTACTGTGGTCAGGGGTGAGATGGGAATATCCATTCATGTATGGGGAAGAGAGAAGCTGAGATTAGCCAAATAGGCACAACAGCTGTTCTCCACCTCAACAGTATAAAAAAGCATGAGAGTGGGCCAGTAGGTGCATGGCCAGTTGAACTAAATTATTATTGTAGGCCACTTCAAATTGAAAATATTCTCTTCTACATCCTGTTGCATAATCCTTTTCAATTCCATTTTGGGGACTAATCATGAAAGACTGATCCCTGCCTTGCAGGGGAAAAATTCTGTGTTCCCTGAGAAGATCCATGGGTAGCAAAGGCAACTGGAGGAATCTGGTTTGGGTGACTTTCGGCTCTCTGGCAGTCCCTCAGAGTCTGGGAACAGTTACTGATGGTCTGCCTGAGGATCTGGTGTCAGTAACAGGGACCTGCTTTTTTTGCCTTAATCCCCTTTTCCTCAAAAGGGGGAAACTTATACCTGGGGTCTGTGGGTAAAGGGCTGTTCTGCTGTGCTCAGCAGAGCAAAGGGGACTCCAGCTTTCCAATGCTTTCTGTCTCTTCATGCCCCCTCATGCTTTTCCCAGACAGGGCTGCCTTGCTTGTTGAGGTGCTCCCTTTCTAGCTCACCTCTGGCTCACCAAAACCTCCTGTGGCTGAGGACTGGGAGGGCTTTTCTTTGGTTTCACTGTCCCTGTGAGACAAGGCTTTAATTTTTTTTTTTTTTTTTGCATGGTTAGGTTTTAGTTTTGATTCAGAGGGATGATATAATCAGCCTTACCAACTACAGGGTATACCCCAGTCTCCCTGCGGCTGGAGTTGCTTGGGCATGGCAAATAGCTGCTGCCCTCCTCCACAGGTTTGCCCAGACTTCTTGTGATGAATGTACCTGCCAGCCCAGAACATGAAATGCTATTTTGTTCTAAGCCTGGGAGCAATCCACTTAGCTGCATGGAGAGGGAACTAGGAGAGAAGGGTGATAAGAGAAGTAGTCTGATAAGGATTTTTTTACAGGCTGTGGGAGCTGTGCTGTGCAGGGGGTGGCTGCTGACACTCTCAGAAGTGACACTTGGACTGAGTGTCACACAGATTAATGGTGTGAGGTCCCCAGTGGCTCTCAGCAGCCAGCTCTTGCCAAACATGTGCATAGTGAGAAAAGGTGGAAAGAAGGGTGTGACTTTCACTGCTCCAGCCACCCTCTCTCCCTGAGATCTCTGCACAGCTCTCTGTGTTTGAGGCCAATCCAGTGGTTCTGGGAGCAGAACCCCACCCTGTCTGTACTAGACATGAGTGTTAAATCAGGAAAAGTGTAACTGCACAACACAGGGCATATTAGGGATTTGTGGTTTGTGTCTTGCTGGTTCAGGAGATAACTGGATTGCTGTTGCCTTGTCTGCAAAAAACATTACATTACAAAAGAGAAGCCTCAGCCATGCTCTTCAGTACAGCAGAATGTGAGAGGTCCAAGTTTTTCCTGATTCATCTGTAAATCTGTTTTCAAACTATGACTGTATGGAAAAATATTCTGAAAATCTTGAGCAGAAGAATAAGGGTGACTTTTTAACTTTAGCCTCACGGCCAAAAATGTGCAACTGTTTTTCTCTGCTTTGCTGTGTCTGTGTTTGAAGTCTCCTTTCTCCTCTCTCTCTGCAGGTCCTTCAGAAACTTGGTAAAGCAGATGAAACAAAAGATGAGCAGTTTGAACAGTGTGTGCAAAACTTCAACAAACAGCTGGTAAGATAATTGTCAATATGTAATTGCACCCTGGGTTTCAGTATTAGCCTCCAGTCATCTCCTGCAGTGTAATTAAAGGCCGTTAAATTAAACAATAACATAGGCTTATTGAAGTGACCCATAACTCATAACTTCTCACTTACAAGAAATGGCATTGTGACTTCCAGGGTCCCTTTCATGGAATCAATGAGGCAATCATAGAACGTGCTGAGGTGGAAGGAGCCCATCAGGATCATCAAGTCCAACTCCTGGTCCTGTGCAGGACACCCCAAGAGTCACACCATGGGCCCAAGAGCATTGTCCAAATGCTTCCTGAACTCTGTCAGGCTTGGTGCTGTGAACACTTCCATGAGGAGCCTGTCCCAGTGCCCAGCCACACTCTGGGTGAAGAACCTTTTCTTGATATGCAACCTAAATCTCCCCTGCCTCAGCTTTATCCTGTTTCTTCAGTCCTGTCACTGGGCATGAGAGTGAAGAGATCAGTAAAAATAATACTTGTTCTAGACCCAGTTTTAGGAAAGAAAAAATTGGGTCTAGAACAAGTATTATTTTTAATAATAGCTCAAACAGAACACTTTCTTCAGTTAGCAGCTGCTTTGTAATGTAATTTTTGCTGCTCTGCTGGAAGCAGAGATATAAGAGCAACATTGTGTCCCTGAATGAGGGATAGGTTGGGAAACAGATAAGAAATAAAAAATAAAATGGAACAAGGCAGTTTCGGTTTCCTAAGCACGGTGTAGGGCAGAAGAGACAAAGAAAGCAAATGGTGAAAAAGGAACATCCTTCTATGGCTAAAACCTAAATCTGACTTGTTCCCCATACTTGCACAATCTCTGTGTCAGGCCTGAGTCATTATTCTTCTGCGTGTCTGCCTCATCCCAATATTTTAGGGCACAGAAATATTTTAACAGTGTAGCAATTTTTCCCCACCCTCCTACTTCCACAGCAGTAGGTTTCGATCTTCGACTGGGTGTGCTTTGTTTTACTTTTTATCTAGAACCTTCGGCCTCCCAGAAGGGAAAACACCGGTTACCTTGTGGATTTTGCTGGTGCTTGTTGTTTGGGGAAGCATTGCTTCTGTTTTGTAGCAGGAAATGTGTGACACAGCTAGCTCAGGTGGTGCTGAAGAAATATTATTCTTTTGTGGCTTGACACATTTAGGACCTTTTTCTAGAGCTGTTAGTGGCAGCTGCATCATGTCTGTGGAGACTCAGCAGATGTGGTTGTGTCCCAAAACCAGCTGAGCAGGGATTTGCCACAGCTGAATGTAATGAAAATCCTTCAGTCTGGCTTTGACTTACGTGTAACCAGAGCTGATTGCAGATTCCTGGACACCAATGCTTGTTCTCTTGGCAGCAGTAGTGGCTATTGCTCCAGAAGTTCATGCAGCATGTCTGTAGCATGTCCAGCAATGATATTCTCTTGTACACAGCAGAATACATTTTAACTGCTTTCTGACAACATGGCATTACCAGATGTGACTTTTTGGGTATAATTTTTAAGCAATTAAGAAATAACCTTTATAAATGAGAAATAAAAAACCTCCTCAAATCCAGATTTCTAGATGTGACTCTCTGGGGTGGCTTTTCAATTTCCAAAGCCATGAGTTCCAGTGGTGCAGTGAGGAGCCTGTTAAAGAAGCACTGCCTCTTGTATCCCTCAGTTTTGTGGAGCAGACCATGAAGTAAATTCCCCAAATATTTAATCAAAGAAGCTGGAGGCTGCTCTGCATTTGCTGCTTGGGGTCTGCTGGTTTTGCTTAGGCCTTCAGTTTCCCTATTACTAAAATAAATGTAGACAGTGCCTGTTTTACAAGGGCAAACCATGAGTATGGGTTAGCTGGGTTCTTAGGATATCCAGAGCTGAGGGCTAGGGGAATAAAAAAATCAGCTATATATACATATATACACACTTCTTTATAGTTTTATATGTATAAGGTGTGTGTAGCATAGTTATCTTTGAGATTTCTGTGAACTTTCATTATAAACTCTGCTCCAGTGGGGAATGGAAGTCTGGAGGGAAGCTGACCTTTTGCTGCAGGCTGGCAACAGAGCAGCGCTGCTCTCTTGTGGAACTGGCTAGGGTGTGAGCAGGCAGTGACCTTGTTCACTGCCTGATTAGAGGCTCCTCTGACTCTAATGACTGTGTTGGGCCACTTTGACTCATGCTGCAGGGCAGGCAGTGGGGGCTGCACTTTTGCTGTCACAGAGGGGGTTCCCATTGCAGTCAGTAGCTCAGAGAGAGGGTTTCTTCCCTGACAAGAACCTTTCACACTCAGCAGTTTCCATTTCAGCCCTGTGTGGCAAAACAAGCTTAGCAGCCTCCCTGTAGTACCCCAGGTGGAGCTTCCCCCCAGTTGTTCATGCTCTGTCTTAACAGTTCTCAAGTTTTGCTGAGTGGGGGCTTACCTGGAGCTGTTGTTTCAGTGCTTCTCTTCCCTATAATTACACAGTTTGTTCTTCCAGCCTGCATTAATCTAATCTGGAACAGGACATTACCTCCTGCCCCCTCAGATGTCAAACATCCCTGCTGGTAATAAAATCCTTCCCACTAGAACTGCAAAACCAGACTGGTTATATAAAAGGGTTGGAGTCTAATATTAGGATGAAATAATTCCTTTTTAAGAATGGGGAAAAACAGGATTCAGAGCAAAACTCTAAACATGGGTCTCTCATTGAAAATCTTTCTGCTTGCAGATCTTACAGGCTGTCAAGTCTGTTCACTCTCTCTGTCAGGCTCAGTACTTTTAGGGGACTTAGGTAACTCCATAATGACAGAGATCAGCTGAGTTTAAACATCAGCAAAAGGTGACTGAGACCACTGCACCTGCAGGGTGCAGCACCATTTGTGAGGATCCTGGAGAACACAGAAGGCTGGTTCTGCATTGCTGCAATTGCATGCTCCAGTTTTCAGACCTGATTTGTAGGTTTTCCAGGTGATCTATGTAAAAATATTGATTAGACATTTAATTGTGTTGCTGGTTTTCTGATCCATGGCTTTGGAACTGGGTATTGAGACTTGAAGAGTTCTGAGTTTGGCTTGTGTCATTTGCTGCTGTGGCAGGATTAGGGCAAGCATGGACACAATTTTAGAAGTGGCTTCTGATTTTAGATGCTACAGTTTTGAATGTTACTGCTCCAGACGTTGCAGTGCCCAAGTGTGTAGTGGGCAAGTTCTGCAGAGGACTTCCCTGCTGATAGTTTTTGATAACCTCCAAATTGTGAGTTCTTAAAAATGACACAACTGCAGGATGATAATGTATCCAGTGGTGGGACTTTGCATATCTTTTGCAAAACAGGAATGCAGAAAAGAGACCACTGCCCCTCACAGCCTGCTGTCATTCTTACTCCTTCCCAGTTTGTGCCCCATTGAGGGGCACCCCAGCATAATGAATTTTGACAGCTGAAGCCAACTCCAGAGACAGGGAGCTCACAGGACATCTTCAACAGCTGCCTCAGAGCTACTGACTTCAAAAGCAGATGTTTTCCATCAGCTCTCCCCACCACGCAGGCACCTCTTGTCTCAGCTGAGCTCGTGCTGAGATCCTTTGTGCTCCCAGTGCAGCTGTGCTCTCTAAGCAGTGGCTAAATCTGCCCAGCTGTTCAAGTGGCAGTGATAGCACAGCTTTGTGAGAAATCCATCTGCTTCCAGCAGCATTGCCCAAATTGTTTTCCATGCCTCGAAAGTTCTGGATGAGTTCACATTTGTTCTTTTCCTACTGCCATCAGCAAAGGAAATGAGGGATTGGAAAAAGCTGGCCAGTTTTACAAACAAAGTCTTCTGGTCTGGGGAAGCATTGGGAACTGACCCAAAGAGAGTACAGGAGGAGAGGAGTTATGATTTCATTTGCTGCAAAAATCCTAGAAGTTCCTAGAAAAAAGAGCTAAAAAATACAAAAATTGTGATAGCTTGGAGTTTGATGTGATCATAGGACTGGAGTGTAGCCTGTCTGCAAGACCAGTTTTCTTTAATTAGAATTGCTTGAGTGCTTACACCCTCTCTTTAGCTGAGAGAATAACTGATGATCCTTCTGTTCGCAGTCCGAAGGCACGAGGCTGCAGAAGGACCTCCGAACTTACTTGGCTTCTGTCAAAGGTAAGGTCTGCACAAGCAGAGGTTTGTTCCCCTCCAGTGCTTACCTCCACAGTGAGGTTTCTGCAGCCTTCCCCTCCCTGGTGTTTCCCCAGGCATGAGTTGCAGCTTTGTCAGGTGGGGGAGCTTTCAGAATCCCTTGGGACCATCTGAGAATGGGGTTGTGCTTTGATGCCAAACATGTGGTGGTGTCTTAGCAGATGGACCTTCACTGTTCTTCTAGGGGAAGATGAGCACAAAAAGCTTCATGCAACTGCACCCTTGGTTCCTTTCTCCCTCCTTCCATCTCTGTGTCATCAAGGGTCAGACATTTATTAAGGAAGAGCTCAGCATCTGTTTTAATGTTCCTGTGCCTCCATTCCTGAGGATAAAGGTTAAGTTGTAAGGAACACATTATTTTATTCTGTGTCTGAACAGTTCCCTCTTCTTTCCTAGCTATGCACGAGGCCTCCAAGAAGCTGACAGAATGTTTGCAGGAAGTTTATGAGCCAGATTGGCCTGGGAGAGATGACACAAATAAAATAGCAGAGGTAAGACTTTGTCAGGATGTGGGGATGTCCAGCCTTGCTCTGTCAGCAGAGATGAGCTTTGGAAGCTGTGTCTGTGCACCACATTTCTTCAGGCATATGACTTTGCAGAAGAATTGGAGACAAACTCAGCACTGTGAAGAAAGGAAGGCTGGAAGGATGTGGCCAGTATTTTTGTAGGAGATTGTTGCCAGGTGCCTGTACATTACCCAGAACTGTGCAGTTATGCCCAGAGGCTGTTTGTTTCCCCTGAGTGGCTAAATGGGGACAGAGGATTCCAACAGAAACTCAGTAGGGCCAGCTGGGTGTACTGCTTATGTTCTGTGTAAGAGAAAGAGGCAGATAAAACTATGGCTAAAGCAGTCAGAGCAGCCGGTTGTGTAGCTGCCACAACCCCTCATGGCAGTACCACCAGCTGCCTTTGTTCCAGTTGTTCCCTTGTTTGGCTGAGCCATGTGTCACCCCAGACTGCTGGTGTTGTCATCCCTTGGCGAGGTGATGCCTGTGCAGCTTGCCCAGGTGTTTTCTGTGGAGCTCAGAAACATTTGGCAGCGTGGATCCCCTTGGCCTGTGCCTGGGGTGGGTCCAGCTGGAGGCAGCACCCTCTGCTCTCGTGCTCAGCTGTTCTGCTGAGCAGCAGCTGTGGCAGTTCAGCTCTCAGCATTCATTTGCCATGAGGCTGCAGAACTGGGCTTATCTGCAGCTGTTTGTGCCATTGGAGAAGTGGTGAAGGAATAGACAGGAGAGCAGGAGGAGGATTCTTCCCTTCTCCTTCTTTCCCCTGCAGAAAATCTCACCTGAAATAACACCTGTATCTTGCCCAGGAAATAATGACTTCAAAGCAGATTCAATATTCATAATTCAAACAAAATCTGAGCATTTCCAGGTCAGTTTTTTCATTGACACGGAAACTTTGCATTAGGAAGTGCTGTTGCAGTAAATAATGGAGTTGTATTTCAGTTGGTTTGACTTCACACTCTCTCTTGGCCTTGTTTTTTTTTCCTGAGCCACTGTGGAGCCTCTTGAGAGACTGACCCTTTAGAAAATTTCAAAGGGGACATGAATCCTGAGAACTAACTGTAGCTACCCTTTGGGTCTGCAAGAATATTTCCAGCTTTCCACCTTCCCCTTTATTTCCTTGTTTATATTTTGCTTGTGAAAAGACAGGTGAAAGAGAAGAGTTGTTCCTGCCAAATGAAAAGTATAAAGTGGGAATTTTTTCTGAATCTTTTAGCCAAAACCCTTTGTTCAAGTGCAAAAACGGCAGAGAGGGGTAATTTTCACCTAATCCAAGGTGTTGATAGGCAATTGCTGTGCCTGAGCTAAGGTCAAGGATAAAGTGGGCACAGCTCATGGTGCATGCCTTGTCCTCCACTGGGCTGTGGGGACAAGTGGTGTGAGGCCTGAAGACTGCTAGTGTAGCTTTCTGTTGTTCATGATTCTCCAGGAAACTGTATTGTAATAAAAACCAGAAAATGGTGCCTTGTGGTGTCAGGTGTCCCTTTTTTGTAGCTGCTGGGAGGAGGAGGCAAAACCAGCCTGACAATCACCTTACAGACTTGAGTTTAACATTGCAGGGGAGAGAGTTTCAAAGGCATTTTGTCCTTGGAGAGGTCACCTGAAGTAGCAGCATCAGGCTTTCTCATTTCTGCCAAGATACTTTATCATTAGTTTTCCAAAGAATTTACTTTTTCTTAAGAGCTCTGAATGCCCAGGATTGTTTGCTGTAGCACTCACAGAGAAAAAACAGAAATGTGGAGCCTTGTGTTCTTAATAGTTAACTCATTACTTTCGTTTTTCAGAACAATGATCTCCTATGGACAGATTTCCATCAGAAGCTGGTGGATCAAGCACTTCTGACCATGGATACGTATCTTGGCCAATTTCCAGATATTAAAGTAAGATTCTCTTGGAACTATTTGATCTAGAGATTCACAGCAGATAACCGCTCTGAAGATCAATTTCTTATGTCCCCATCTGCTTTAGGAGAATGTGTGCTCTGATTCTCCAAGGTCTTCTTTAAAAGCAGCCAAGATCTCTGCAGCTCTGGGTTAATTGAAAATGTCTTGTTCTATTTCTGGGCTTAAAACAAGAGTGAAGAATCCAGCGGAAAGACGCTGAAGAGAAAATATAGGTGTGAAACAGGAGGATCCATGAAATTCCCTATTGCATCAGAATGCAGGGGGGCAGTGTCAGCAATAGCTCAGAAGGTCTCAATTTCTTTTTGGTCCTTATGTCTTATAACTTCCTTGTAAGTAGAAAACATTGAGGAAGCAGTTAGTGGCAAATCTACTTTATGAGCAGAGGCTGGTGTGGAAGGCAGATTTCTGTGAGCCCTTGAAGGCCTGCTGTGTGTGTACCCAGCTTTTTTTCAGTGAAGGGAGAATGCTGGATAGGTGTCTTTTTAGGGAGAGATTGTATCCAGGGGCCTGGGTTTGAGTGCTGGCCTGTGACCTTCCCTTCCCCCACAGTTATCTCTTCTCTATTCATTTCAAGGTTATGCAGGAAATGTCTTCACCATATGGAAGCACTAGTAATGATATCACCATATGGGAACTATCAGCTTGGCTACTTTCCAGTGAAAGCAGCCCTTTCCCCAACACATGTCTCTTAAAACCTTTGTCAATATTTATTGCTTCAGGAGGATGGTGCTGTATCACATGGGGGCAGGTCACAGGCTTGTAAAACGAGCCCTGAACAGCAGTGTCCTTGTCTCCTGGGATTCCCTGTTTTTGCTTCATTTTTCCAGCCTCTTCTACCTCGGGATGTGGGGAAGGGCTGTGGCTTTCCACCCTCTGGAGGCTGTAGGGCTGGTCTCTCTGGGTGTGATGCCATGGGCCTCAGTCAGAAGTGCAGCCTGTGTGATTCCTCAGCAGGATGCCTTTCTGTGGGCTTTCTGTAGACTCAGACTTTGGCACTTTGCTTTGGTCCAAAGCACATTTTACCAGTTGTCAAACATTGCTAAGTCTGTACAAAAGTATAGCTAGGCCTCACATAAGGAATTAGAGTTCTTGATATTTTCAGGCAAAAAAAAAAAAAGCTCCAGTCTTATGTCATTTACAGACTATTGATGCCAAACATGTGGTGGCCAAACACGAATTGGTTTTTGTTGTTGCAGTGTTAGTTTTCTGGTTTTTGTTTTCCACAAAATGATTTTTTTCTGCTTTTTCTAGAATTCTGGCATTACCCTGGTAAAAGAAGTTGATTTATGGAGAAAGATGATTTTAATTTTGTTGTGAAAAGACCTGTTTTCGTTAATGGCCTAGTAATTAAAATGTGTGATGAGTTAGATCATGCATGTGTTTTTTTGTTACATTCTAACATCTTCTCAAACTGTCTTTACTTGAGGGGCTGTAAAAATTCTCTTGGATTTTTTGGACTTGAAAAGGAATCCACAGCAGGAATGTGAAAACAGAGCATGCCTTTAGTAAGGAATTTTTGTGTGTTAAAGAAAATAATTTATCCAGTGTTGGATGTTCACTCCTGAACAAGGCCTCTCCATCTTCTCTAACTTGAAAAACGGGAATGCAAAAAGTACTTTTAACTTTCTTTTCAGGTCAGTGTCTGTACTTCTTGGAGTAGGACTCTTCTTGCATAATTTTTAATATTTCTGAGTGAGTTTTTGGTTGGTTTTGCTCGTTGTGCAATAATAGTACAGGTCTCTGCATTGAGGCCAGAGAAGCTAAACTACAGCCCAAGTTCTGAAGAGCTGTTGAATTGGGGATTTTCTGTCTAAAACTGGTGCTCAACTAGCTGTAAAACCAAATATGAGTAAAAAAGGGTGTGGAGGACAAAAGATTTGTGATGGCTTGGCTTTGTTTGTTTTTTAAGGAGGCTTAAATTAAGATGGATTTGTTGCAAAGTAGTGAAGTCTGTTGGAGTTCAGCTGTTACATTTGGGTGATGCTGGGTCTCTGCAGCTGTCCTGGAGTCATACAAGGCAGCCCTGAGCCTTCCTAAAAATCCTGTGAGTGCCATCACCAGCAGTGGTGTGCTCAGTGGTTACTGCAGGAGGGCTCACACCCTGTGTGTCTGTACCTTGCAGCATTTCCCTGTACTCCAGCAGAAACATGGTGATGGCTATTAGAAATCTGGGAGCTGCATAAACATGGAAGAGTGACTTTGTTTGAAAGATAGGTGACATTGAATCAAACTTCCTGGTGGGGTAGCCCAAAAAACTGAAATGGCTGTGTGGCCATGTCAGAGGTGGGGAAACTGCATCTGTTTCTACCAGGCTGACGTGGGGGCAAAGTGGTATCTCTTCAATGCCAGATGGGGCCGTGTTTCCTCTGGTGTGTTTGTAAGATGCATTAACACAAATTGCTGTGCAGCTGGAAGCCCCCTCCAATACCTTGTCTCCTGGCTGGCAGTGTGGAGTTGGGGAGGTTTCTTCTAGTGACCTCGACTGTGGGGTGGCTCAGCTTCTTCGTGACTCCTCTCTTGGGGTGACCTGAGCATTTAGAGGAGAGTTTGGGTGTGCATGTGGCTGAGATCCTGCAGACCTGCTGTGACTCACCCAGAGCTGCAGCAGAGTTTGCTGGAGGAGCAGAGGAGCGTGTGTGGGAGATGTGTGAGCTGCTCCAGCTGGTCTGGCAGGGATCAGCCCTGAGCGTGGTTCTGCAGCGTATCTGCAGGAGCCTGGGGAGAGGAAACCACAGCTCCCTGCCAAGGCAGGAGAGAAGGGGATTCTGCTTTTGCAAGTAAATCCCAGTGCTGATTCCTCGTTCTGCACTACGTCCCTGGGTTTTGTGGTTGATTAGCAATCCTCCTGGCTCTTTGCCATGCCTTTTCACTCTGTTATCCAGCCTGTCTCTGGGCTGCTGATTACTGACAATGGTCCAGGCTCTCTGATCTGGGGGGGAAGTGTTGTGGTAAGGCTGGGAAGGTGTGTGCTCCAGCCCAGATAGTCTGGGGTGTTTGCAGACAGTGTGGGAGGCAGGGGGCAGAGGGGATGGATAGTTCCTAAAACGGGGAAACCCATTGAGCCAGGGCCTCAGTAAAGTACGACTCTGCTGAGAGAGAGAGCCTGAGGCTCCTCAGTTCAAGAAGGGTAACACAGGATCAGGCCACAGGCCTGACTGTCCTGGATTCTCAGCCATGGATTTGTCAGGACTCCATTCCTGAATCTAAGTTTGGTACCTAGTCAGCTCCCTCCTTGTATTTGTTTTGGCTTCAGTGTTGTGTGTTGGTGACCCAGTGCTGCAGGTTTTCCCTTGCACTTCCCTTGCTTGAATGCTGGTGACAGCAGACCTCTGCCTTTGGCAGTCACTACTGTCTGCAGCTTCTGTCACAGGGTCCAAAAGGCTGTCCAGGGTATATCCTGAGCATGTGCTTTTGCTGTGCTGGCAGCAGAAATGTCTTCTTTTGTTGAATTTAATCTCTCAGGCTTCCACACAAACTAGTGAGCTGGTTAGTTAGAGACTGGCTGCAGCCTTCAGGAAGCCCTGAAAATAATGAAGGATGTAGGATGCAGGCACATTGTGGGGCTTAGGAAGCAGGGGAGCTAAAGTTCTGAAAATACACATTACCCAGAGGTGGGGCCTGTTGGCTGGATCCCTTCACCTTCCCTTGATGGCTCCTCTCTCCTCCTAAGATGCTCCCTCTGAAATGGTGGCTCCCAGGGCCTCCTCCTGTGTGGAGGATCCAGGGAGAGCCCTTGTGTGGGCAGAGTGTGGGGTGTTGTGGAAGTTGGGAGGGTTTTTTTCCTGGGAGGTTTTGCAGTTTTGGCTGCTGGGGAAGATTGGTGTGACTCTTTTCTCCATCTTTCCAGTCTCGTATCGCAAAGCGAGGAAGGAAGCTTGTGGATTATGACAGTGCCAGACACCACTTTGAAGCCCTGCAAACTGCAAAGAAGAAGGATGAAACCAAAATCGCAAAGGTAAAGGAATCAGGAGGATATGCAGCCTTCCTTTCTTTTTGGGAGCTCTGCATTTGCCAACTGAGCTGCTTTTAAGTTCCCCTGTACCTCTTCACTGTGTTTTCATAGAGTTCATTCATATTGGAAAGGACCTTTAAGATCATTGAGGTGTTGTGAACTGGTGAGTTTTGCTAGGTATTTCCTTCTCATTTGTTTAGTTTTCCTGGAAGGCAGGATGGCCTCTGTTGGGTTGGTTCAGACCCACCACCATCAGTCTGCATGTCTTGGTGGCCAAATGCTTGGGCATGGTTTTGTCACATGCACAGGACCAGTAACCTCTGGCAGAAAAGCCTGTGTGCCCTTGGGGAAGCAAAATCTTGCAGTGCTGCAGAAAAATGTTACAGTTTGTCTGCTTCTTGGGACTTTCTCCCCATCCTAGAGCAGTGGTAAGAATGTTTCAGAGTTACTTGAAGTTGGTCGTGTTTGTGAAGCCTTCTGATATCCTACGGGAGAGGCCCTTAGGAGTGTGAATTGCAAGCACATCAATGGAAATGTACTCTGTGCACACCTGATGAATGTATTCTATTGTCTGTTGGTTACAATTACCGATAATAAATATGGCTGAAAGCAGAAAAGAGTTTTTTCATGTCAGGTTTCTTTCCTGCCTCTGAATAGCTTGATCCAGGGCTTGCCCAATAGTCAAGTGAAGAATTTTATTTTTAATGAGATTTATTTTAATTAAAAATATAGTTTACATTTTTTAATGTAGCAGAAGACATGTAATAGTGCTAATTTTCTTCTAGAGTAGGTACATGAGTTGAATACTGTCCCTAAAATGAGCCATGGAATCCTCTTGTACCCTAAGTGTATTTGAATCCATGTGCTTCCCTTCACAGGACACTTCTTGACACAACAGAATAGACCAGGGCAGGAGAGACATCTTTTGTTCTCTGCAGTGTGGGCCATGACAAATCGTGACTCTTCAGAGTAGAAGCAGTACGGGAAAGAAAGACCCTGGATCTGTATCTTTTAACCAGGCTGACAAGAGTTGTCATCCTTTGCTTAGGGTTATTTCTGGTAGGGGGGAATATGAGCTGTGTAAGAGATGCTGGTGTTTTTCCTGCATAAAAGAAATTAACATGCATCCCTACCCTGAGTGAAAGATGTGCGTTTAGTGGTCACACTACTTTTATGGTTAAGCTGCAAGTCTTCAGTCATCCACAGTGCACTGCATGCACTGTGATTAACCTTGACAGACAAAGGAGGAGAGAGATTGATGGCCCAAGTGTTATTGCATCACCCGTGTGGCAAAGCAAGTCTTGATTCTGTATGCAAGGCATGAGGCCCAGCTGGTTGTGCCTTCAGTTCAAAGCAATAATTTATTGTGTTTGGGGTAGGAGCAGAATTTCCCTGGGGCGTGTTATTTTATTGGTGCATGCCAATAGGATCTTTACTGCAGTGGAAATGGTTTTGTAGGAATTGATCTACTCAGGTTGGTACCTGGTGCTCTGCAGCAGAGGTTGGCTGCCTTTATTGCTGCTGCACTCACTGTTGCCCCAAATGTTCAGCTAAGATGATACAACAGGTATGGAAAAAAGTGCAGTTTGAAGAGTGAATGTTTGGGAGTTAGGAGTTGGTGCTCTATTCATGATTTAGCCTGTGAAAGGACCTGATCAAACTCTTCTCATTAGCCAAAGCGTGCACTGGATCGGATCTTTTCACCCTCTGGAATTCAGGCCATAAGCTCGCGTACAGGGTAATACGTGACACATTGCACTGTCCTGAGCCTGCCAGGATGGGAGCAGCAAGTCCCAGGGAGTTATGTATCCACGGCCTTCCCAAGCGGGCAGTTCTCCCTGCCCAGCCTGGGATCTGGAATTTTCAGTCACGCAGCTCTGCAGGGCTGTGGGCAGCAGCCAGGGCTCAGCGTGCACTCAGCTGCTGGAGGTAGTTCACCTCCCTGTTTCTGTGCCTGCAGTTTTGCTCCTGTGACCTTTGAAGTAGGGTTGTTCCAGTGTAAGTTACTTTGGAATGTGATGACAGACCCCTAGGAGAGAGAAATCATGTTTCTGACACAGGATACAAGTGGGAACTGACTTGATTAAGGTTTCATGGTATAGTAACAGAAACAGCAGTGTAAATACTGTTTGGCACTACATGGTCTCTTATTCTTCTCTAATATATGGATGTTCTTTTCCCACCCAGGACCCCTGCCACTTATTGCTAAACTTACATCCTGCTATTAAAATAAATCACTATGGACTTTCACCTGTTGCATGCCAATAATAATGATGGTTAATTAATCCTGACCTCTCTTTAAGGAGCTCCAACTTCACAGCCATGCCTTGGAGTAAGGTTGTCTGTGTGCTAGGTCACTAACAACTGTATCTGTTGCTCTTACAGCTGCCTGGCTGGTCTGCAGTATCCAGCCCACATGGGAACATTAATTACTGCTAAACTTGGCATGCTTCAAAGGATTCATAACTGATCAGTCCCGGGATGTTTGTTTTTTTTCTCTCGCCTTGGTGATACTGGTTTGGCCCAGCCTCTAAATACACTCTCTGTTGTGATTTTAATTTTTTTATCCTAAAAGATATATGTTTGTGTCTCTCTTGTTCTCTGTTTATTTGTTTTTCTTTTTTTTTTTTCCCACTCAAACATGCTCCCTCCCCCAGCCTGTTTCGCTGCTTGAGAAAGCTGCGCCTCAGTGGTGTCAAGGGAAGCTACAAGCTCACCTCGTTGCACAAACTAATCTGCTCCGAAATCAGGTGACTGCTGATCTACCTGGCTCTAACCCTGCATGCGCTATTTTGGGCTCTAGGTTGTACCCTGCCAGTAATCTCTAGGCAACGTTCACTCTAGTCCTCTCTGATAAGTGTGTCCTTGACACTCCTTAGCCACAGTGGGCATGTGGAAGTTGCTGACCAGAGAATGAATCTGTGCCTGCCCGACTGATTTCTAGTCAGGTGTGTTAATAGTGGGCTGTTGTTTTCTCCCCCTGAGATGAAATGTGGATGAAGAAAGGCTGTGGAATAACTGTGAGGCAGAGGGTGATGTAGTACACAGTTCCTCCCATTACTGCTTCCATTTTGCTCTAAGAGAAGCAGTCAATTTTTATTGTTGTTGTTTCAAAAAAAAAAAAAAAAAAGCTGAAAAATTGGCCTATAGATTTGTGTCACTGAGTAAAGCCACAAAAAATAGCATCGTGATTTCTGTGGCTGCTGAGTGAGAGCTTGCAACATTCTCCTGTGATATTCCCAAATGAGCACTGTCCTGGCTGTTGTGGTTTAAAAGAGCCATTTTTGGATACAATTTTGATCTGCAAAGGAGAAGAGATGGGCCCAGATCAGGGCCCTGATTTGTACCCTGTGTGACATATTTGAACAGGCTGACATCAAGGTGGTGTCATCTAGCAGAACTTAGGTTATAGCATCTTGAGAGACATCAGCAGCTCAGGGGAACTGCAGGGAATAAAAATTTCAATCCTACTTGCATAGAAGTGTGACTTTCTGGGGAAGTCTTGGTCAGTGTTTCAGTTGGAACACCTTTAGAGATAAGAGGGACTTGTCAGAAGACAGTCAGTGAGAAGAAGATGCTTTCAATGAGCAAGGGATAATAAATCCGTACCCCAACTGGGAGAGCACAAGTTACCTGCTCACAAATTCCTGGTGAGCTCATCTGTTCTCATTCAAATGCTCCTATGTCTTCACATTCCTTGTCCAGGGAATGAATTGCACTTCAGAAATGCCTCTCACCTTATGAAGCCCCTGGGTTTTTCACAGTCACTTTATGACTTTGGATCTGGGAAAAGACTCCATTACCACATCAGTAAAGCTTGGGGAAAAACAGCTGTTAGCAGCCCTGCTTAAGATGCAGAGCAAAGGGATGAAATATGTATTCATTCTAGATTGAAGGGAGAAGAACACATGGCAGCCTCCTGGGGGCTTTTCCTGTGCCTCTGCTGGCCCAGCTGGGAACTATCTGCACAGTTGTGGTTCTTGACTGGTCTGACTGGTGGTTTTTCTGGAGGACTAGAAAACATGTATGGGAAGTTCCTCAAGTCACAAATAAATAACTCCATCAGCTCTTGGGGCATTTTTCCTCTTCACAGGCTTGGCTGTGGTGACTTCTGTAATAGCAGCATGCACAGGCTGCCCAGAGAGGCAGTACCCATGAGTGCCTCCTCATCCATTGCCTGTGGAGCTTAGACAGGATACCAAGAGTCTCTCCATAATTTCACTGCACTGGGTCACTTTACCCTACAGCATGTGCAAGGCACTGTGTAATCTTTCCACCCACTGTGGTGCGGGGGCGTTAATCTCCCAGTACATGGCATCAATATATTCAGTGACCACAAATATTTTCAAAACACTCCTTTTTATTCCTCTACTAAGTAATGCTATTGCTGACCCTAATTGTTTGTTTCTGTTTGTGTAAGTATTGGGGTTTTTTCTTTGCTTTTTTCTTTATTTTAATTTTACTTTTGGATTGGAGACTAACAAAAAAACAACCCCTTAACAAAGAACATTAGTTATATTCTCAACCTGTAGATTTTCCAGCTTGCCTTCACAAATATTAGTAGGTAGGAAAAAAAGGCTTCAGTTTTTACATTTGTGTCATTTCAAGACTGAAGATGTTAATGACAGCCCTAAATCTCATTAACCTCTGATAAAACTGGGAGAGCTGATGATGCTGGATTTATTGAGAAGCTTCAGAATGTTAAGCCTGAAAAAGTCTCCTTTTACCAGCAGTTGTGTTGCTGTCTCTTCTTGCCTGATACTTTTACAGCCTCCATGCTTCAAAAATGGGGTCAGTGAGATCTGGTGTTTCTACTGTAAAGCAGAGTCCTTCCCTCCAGTGTGCAAACTTCTGGCCTTTAACAGATAAAAACCAAAACAACACAGTGGGGATTTTTTTTAATGTCTGCTGTGGGAGTTGCTATTGCACACTCCCAGTTAAAATGTCAGTGACTGTGCTTTTTGAAACAAAGAGTAAAATGGCTTAGAACAGCAAATTCTTGTCTTTTGACTAAGCTCTGCTGACATGTTTAATGCAGACTAAAAAGCAACATCCTTGGTGCTGCAGTGATAACAGAACAATATGTCTGTAGGAAAGGATGAGCAAGTTGAGTCCTTCTGAGAGGCAGGTCTGGCTGGGACTGGTGGGAATTGGACCTGGAGGGAGTCTTCCTGCTCTGTTTCTTATCCCTGTCTCTTGGATATCTAAACTATTTACTGAGCAGTGCCTAATTACCACAATTCACAACATAGTCTTTGAAGTTAAATGGTCACCAGACTGTCTGAAAGCACCAGGCTGGACATAACCAGGCACTGAGAGGGCTGAGATGTGTGGTACTAGCAGAAACAGTGTGGAAAAACTGTCCCCTGCTACAGCTGAACTGGTTGTGCATGGCACTCTGAGCTTTGGCTGGGTGGAAAGTCAGGAAAGTATTGGTTGTCCATCTCCTGTTCAAACCTTCCCCCCTTCAGGCAGGGAGAGAGAGAAAGATTTTCTGAGCTCCTGTTTCATGGGTGTGGGCATTAAGTCCTTCTGCCTCAGTTTCCCCTCAGGGTGGCAGGGATGGCAGCTGAAACAGAAAGTGCACAGATGTGGCAGTGGGCTCTGCCCTGGAATCTGTCTCTGCCTGTCCCCACCTCACTCCCTGAGCTGGCTTTTTCTCTGTGACCAGGCTGATGTCTGGCTTTGGCTCTGGCTGGAAGCAGTCAGGGCTATCAAGTGCCAGGATTCCAGCTTCTGAGCAAAATAAATCCCACTGGTGAGAAGATCCCTGGGCAGACTAAGGACTGAATAATTATTTCAGTCCTCTACCTGGGGATGAGAGCACTAGCTGAGCCACAGGATGGATGGATCCCTGATTCCTACAACTGCTTTAGAGTGAACGTTGCCTGTTACTGGTTTTGCCTTTGCCTCGGGGTGTCGCAATATTCACACGTTGCTTTCTAGGTTTTCTGACCTTATAAACAAGTAAATGAGAGAGGGAAAGAATGTTAATGATATTCACCACATCTGAAAAACTAACAGCATTCAATGATGCCACATCATCTCCTGGGTTGATTCTGGTTCCAGTAGTTTGGAAGTTAGAATAAGATAAAGCCAAAGGGTGGACTTGCTGGGTTTTTTATTTTTTTATGCCCTTTAAAATGGTTGCATTAGAAATATTCATTCATAAATGTGTTTTAAGGTAGAATGAGTCTTTGTGATCATTGTCTCTCATCCAGCATAAACTGTGTTTCTGTTCAAAAGACTTTTTGTTTGTTTTGTGCAAACCCTCTTGAAATGTTGAGTTTTTCAGTGGGTGTAGCAGCGAAACAGGGGTTTCTGGGTGGAAGCATCATGACCCCTTCTCCCCTTGCCTGTTCCTCACCAGGGCTTAATTTCTGAATACCTCCCAGATGTGTCTTTTTACAGAAGAATCTTTTTCCCCTGGTCTTGAGTACAGAGCCTTAGCCTTGCCTATGGCAGCAATGAGCAACCCTTTGACAGGTGAAGCCAGCTGGAAAGTAGGAGCTCCTGTGGTTTGCTCTTGAGTCAGGAGAGAAATGGAGAGTGAAGGGATCCTACTCTATGTAACGGAGAGTGATTCCTGTGAGGAGCAGGATTCAGAACTGCAAAATATTTTTAAGCCCTTTCTGCCATCATTCCTGTCATTGTATATAACTGCCACTACGGAGCAGTAAGCTGGATTTTTTTTTAATTAAGCTGACGCAAAGAAGATAAAATTTGATTTCATAGAAGGTGTAGGAATATGACTACAGGCTGGTAGGGAGATCCAGCTTCCATAGCTTGTGGGCTCTTTGCAGAGGCCTGTGGTGTTGTGAAATTTCTGCTGTTGTCACAAATATAGGCACTTGTGCTGACCTTACAAATTGCTCATGCAGGATTTTTTTCCATTATACATCTCACTGCATGGCAGAATGCTGTGCTGCTATAGATTACAGAATAGAAACATTTTAATTAGAGAACTTTAAGTCAGGGTACTGAAAAGAGAAAGAGGTGACCAAAGACAGATGTAGGAAAGGGCATGTGCTTGTTGCTGGCTTCTGCTGTCAGCAACAGAAACCAGGAGCATCCTTTTTGTTGCTGAAACCTGACAGAATTCATCCATCAGTGTTGGGATCTGTCAGTGTCTAGGTTCAATGAACAGATCAAATTTAAATTCTCATCTGGGAGAAGGAGATCAGTTCTGGAGTTGGGGCCAATGGTCAGCCTGGGATTGCACTTGTGTGAGACCATGGAAACCAAGATGTGCTGCTGAAGCCCTGCAGCCTGGCCTCCCTCTGGCACAATTCAGGCTTTGCATACCCTTCCTTGCTTCTCCAGTCAGCTTTGTGGGAGTGCTGTATCAGCCAAGGATGCAGACCTCCTCTCTTTCTCATAGGAGATGGGGCTTTGGCATGACCTTACCTCAGCAGAGTTCCCAAGAGGGAGGATTCTTCTCTAATGCCATTTGGGATGGATTTCAACTCTTTCTGAGATATCTGGCAAGGGACAGAGGCCCCTATTACCTTCACCTGTATCCAAGCTGAAGGCTGAACTGCCTGACCAACTCCTTTCAGTTTTTGAAGTCAGGGAAATTTAAAGAACTTGAAACACATTATTGGTTGTTTGAATTACTTGCTGAGTGTATAAATGAGGAAATCCATTGAGAGAACCTGAGAGGAACACATTCAACCTAAAGGGTCACCTATAGTGCAGCCGTGGTTCCTGGGAGACTCATTTGGGATGCTGGTTATCTCATGCCAGAATTTTGCCTGGTCTCCCAGAGAAGTCAAAAGAGTCACAGTTGTTCCAGCCCTGCAGGGTACTTGTCTGTGCTGGAGCTGACAGTCTCCCTTGTCTGTTGCTAAGGCTGAAGAAGAGTTGGTAAAGGCTCAGAAGGTGTTTGAAGAGATGAATGTTGATCTGCAGGAGGAACTGCCTTCACTATGGAATAGGTGAGTGCTGAAAGTTTTCCCAGGGGCTGGTTGGAAGGAAATGAATATCCAAGCTCTTGGATCGCAATTCTTCTTAGCCTAGACTGGGTGTCTGCTCTTTTTTTTTTCTGGATCGTCTCTGTCTGTCCTGGTATTCCCCCAGTCACAGGTTCACTGTTGTGCTTTACTTCATGATTTTCCTGAAAAGCATGATTTTACTACAAAGACAAGCTGTATTTCTCTGCTTTGTCTGCTTAATCCCTTTGCCCTACCAGCTCTGCTCAACTTTCTTGAAAGACTTGAGAGACCATGGGTTTGCCATGCCAGTGACTGTGGTGATGAAAAGGGAGGTGAAGCAAAGACCAACACTTAGCTTGGGGGGATGAACTGCAGGGCAGCAGAAGCTGATTTATGGGGACAGCACAGTGGAAAACTGGCAGACATTTCCTAGCAGTGTCCCAGTTTCTTATTTTTAAATGCAGTGGTCGTGTTCAGGTTGACAGTGCTGGTTTGTGAGGATTGAGAAAGTGGGCAGCAGTGGGGTGGCAAAGCAAAGTGCTGATGTCTGTCTTCACTCCCCTTTCTACCAGCCTGAGTCAGAACTCCTTGCTCTCAGCAGCCTGCAGGCCTGGCTGGGGAAGGAGCTGGGAGGGACAGAGGCATCTGGGTGGTTCTCTGTGCAGAGCCCTGATGCTGCTGGCCTTGGACAGCTTCTCCTCTCCCTTCTGCTGTTGCTTCTTTGGCTGGGTGCTGGTAGAGCACTCCCTGTTGGCAGCTGGCAGGCTGGTGACAGGCTGCTGCTGGCATTTTAAAGTGCCACAGGTTTTTCACAGGCTCCTGCTTTCCAGCTGATCCTTCTGCTTCCCTGTTGCTCTCTGTGCTATCCTTTGCTTTCTTACTGTTTCTGCCCCTGAAGCAAACAGTTCATGCTTTTTTTGATTCCCTGGTGCTAAGGGACTTCTGGATGAATTAATATCTGTCCCCCTGCTAATTCCCCCAGCTCTCCCAGCACTGTCTGCATCACAGCATCTATCCATTTTTCTTTCCATCTTTCTACTGCTGGTGCTTTTCCCCCCTGCTTCTTTTGAATTTTTTATTTCTTTTTTTTCCTCCCCACCCTATACCTCCCTCTAACTTTAGCCAGTGTAAATTTAAATCCTGTTCTACTCAGTCTCTTCTTCCCCCTGGACATGTCTGGCCTTTGCTCATTGTTCTGTTTCCTTGCCACCCTCTCTTCTCACATGTACCATATCTGACAGAGTTGAGTTTGCATGGGAATGGTGGGTGGGAGGTAGCAGAAAGGGCAGGATTGAAAGATTTTGAGGGAGCATTGTGCCCATTAAGTTCTTCTGTCTTGTTTTTCATTTGGCAGTCGTGTTGGTTTCTATGTCAACACATTCCAGAGTATAGCTGGCCTAGAAGAGAACTTCCATAAAGAAATGAGCAAGGTAAGGCAACCAACAGCTTCTCCTCCTTACTGTCTCTTCACTGTTAATGAAAGAAAAACAAAACCCAAGATCCAGCAAACAAACAAAACTCAAACAAAACCAAAGAAAAAAACTAAAAAAACCCCAAAACCTCAAGCTAAAAAACAGTTGGAGAAAATGGCCCTATGTTGGAGCATAATACAAACCCTTGGTATTTTTCTGAGCCACATAGGACAAAGGCAGTCTGACACAGTAATGTAAAGGGATGGAGCACAGGGAAGAGAACACAGAGCTGTGGGCAGCAGTGGGGACTTCATGTCACTTGACAGCACTCATTTCCTGATCCACAGAGGAAAGGGAAGCCACTCTTAGACCTTTCTCTTGCTGCCATTTTTAGTTCATCTGCATTAAGGATCTGTAACCTATAACCTGATAATGGTATGGTATCTGTTTTCCTCCCCCTCTGCTGCCTGGCAGCCAGTTGCTGTGTACCCTCACTGTACCCAGGTGTGGGGTTAACACCAGCCAGGGAGTCTGCAAGTTGACTGAAGACTAAGACATGCCTCACTCCAGTCCCTCAAAAAGGCTCTCCCCCACAGTACCTCTCTGCTTTGGCTTCTGTCCTGCCCTGTGACCCAAAAGAAGACATTTAAGTACTTAGTGTGGGCTTTTGTGGGCTACTAGTGTGCCTTGAGTTGGGAATCACAACAGAAAGCAGTGTTGGCAAGGCAGATCCTGGTGCTGTGTGGCAGCACCCACAGGAGACCTCAGGACCAGTCTGTGGAAAGGCCCCCATTGCCACTGTCATTTACAGATATGTTCTTGTTCTTTCAGTTAAGAGCTAGAGAAATCCTGAATCCTTAGGTCTGTAGGCTGCTTGGAAATGTTGCACTAATCTTGAGGCGGGACTGAGAGCCCAGCTGGAAAACCCTTATATTCCCTGTGCTCCCTCATGTCATCCTGACAACAAAACAGCCACTAAGCAACAGGAAACATTATAGTCCTTCAAATCCCAGCAGTCAGGGGCCCTCTGCCTTGGTGTAACACATCAATTTTGAGCCCTGCTGACATTTTATGGGGTCTTTTCCAGATAATAGCCTGCTCTTCTCCGCTGAGGGATGAACTAAGTGTTAAGAATAGGGAGGATTGTTAGAATTACTAGTTTGTTGCTGCTAACTCATCTTCAACAAAACATGGGAAAGATGCTTGTTAGACAGGAATTCTCTTCTTGTATGATTTTTTCTTGTCAGGATTTTTTCTTTCTTCAGGAATTTTATATGAGGGCAGGGCCTTTGCTTTGCTCCATAAGAACCATCTGTTTCTTATTATTGCTACAGCATCCAGTTAATTGCTGGTGTTGCCTGTACAATGCTTCCAACCTTGATTTCATGGGATCCCTCCTCCTGCCAGTGATAAATCCAGCATCTTGTCTCGTTCATGGATTGGCTGTTTCAGAATAGGAGTGTCTGGAGTTGCAGCCTTCAGTGCCAGGGAGAGTTTAACCCCTAATGTTACATTTCTGCAAAGACATCCAGGTTCTGCCCAAGCCTGGTTGGCCCAGGCAGCTGGTGAGTTGAGGGTTGTTCACCTGAAGGCCAGCTGCCTTTGGCTCCACAGTGAAAATGGCCATGTCCCAAGCTTTGGTAAGCAGGCCTGAGAAACAGCTTTTGGCTACAAATCCTGAGTGAAGCTGCAGCACACAGATCTTAGGGAAACAATCAACCTGCTTCTGCAGTGGTACCTGGCAGCACACTGGTGGGCCCAGGTGATGGGGAAGCAAAGAGGATGATCTCTCAGGAAGACAGAGCATTCCCAGAGATGCCAGCAGCTCTTTGACAGCTCAAGTGCTGTAGCACTTCATAGCCCACAGAGAAGTCGAAATAGATTTTGGGTTGTCCTCTCTTGGGATAGCTGAGAAACTTGTGCATGTCCTGCCACAAGCTTGTGTTTGGTCAGCCTGTGCAGGCCAGCCCAGGCTCTCCTCTGACATCTGAGCTCCTTTCTCATTCTTTTTCTGTCTTTTGTTTTTGTATTTTGCAGTTGAACCAAAATCTTCACGATGTCCTGCTGGGTCTAGACAAGCAGTACTCAGGCAATGCCTTCCCTGTTAAAGCACAGCCCAGGTCAGTAACTGTGGGTAGTGTCTTTCCCTCAGCAGGGGAGGTGGGACAGGGATATCTCTACCTACCCAGGGGTATTGAAACCTCCAAGCTGTCAGTTGTAAGTGATTTGCCCTCCTGAGGCTTCCTAGAGCCATGCCCAAGATTGCACTTGGCACTGCATGATGCAATCCAATACCTCTTACCTCTCTAGGATAGCACCTGCAGGCCTAAAAGGTCACTAGGTCCTAATATTTAGGCAACTGACTCTCAGCACTGCTTTTAAAAATCTGATTCCAGCTGCTGAGCTGCCCTTCCTTCTGGGTCCAGTTGCCCAGCACCTCTCCTGTTCTTTCCCTCCAAAGCTCCCACCATGTACTTGCAGCTTGTCAGCTTGAGCACCAAGAGCTCATTTCCCCAGCCCCTTCTTTGGCCCTCCAAACATGGAATCACCATTTTGCCAAAGCCTTATGCCCATCTTGTGTACCCAGCTGCCGTGTGTTTCTCCTTCCTATGTGTTGTGGGAGTAGTTGCAGCATCACTAGTACGAGGCCTCCTGAACTCGGAGCACTTCCAATCCGTGTGTGTGCAAGGAGTGAGTGTCCTCTGGGCCTTCAGTTTTCTTTCCTCAGCTGGCTCCTGTCCTGTATGTTTGAGTGCAAGTCTGCACATTCCCTAGCACTGAGAAGGGAGGGAGGGGCTGGGCTCTGGATTAGGCTGACTGGCTCCCATCCAAGAGCACGAGTGATGAAATAGTGTTGGGCTCTGGCTTCCAGCTGCTGCTAATCCCACATGCTGGGTGAGCAGGAGCACAGCCCAGGTCCTCAAGTGCTGTGTTGATGGAGGGAGCTGGTGAAGTCAGCATGAAGTAAGGGCAAGCTGTGGTCTGAGTGCACTGGTTTAGAAGGGGTAGATCAGCTGTTGAGACCTCTGTGCTCCCTTGTGTCCCCTCCCAGTTTAACCTGTTGCAGTCATGCATAGATGACTTGCATGTCTTCTCCCAGCAATTCTTCCAGTGTGGTGGTTGCCAAGTCTAAAGAAAGAGATGGTTTGAGTTGAATTTTGGCCCCTGAATTCTGGATTGCTGACAGCAGATTTCAGTGATGTTAGTTGGAATGCTCCTTGTGAAAATAATGTCTTCTTCCCTTCCAACAGCAGGAGGTTGTGGTGCCCATCCTCTTGCTGCCATGGGCTGTGTTGTGTCTGTTAGCAGCATCCTGCAGGGTCCTTGGAGGAGGATGAGGTAACAGGACAGATGAAGGCTGTAGCTATTGCTTTGCCCAGCTTCTTTTTCCTCCTTTCTCTATTCCTCAAGGAACTGATTGTAGGCAGTAGTGGCAGCCTGGCCCAGAGATGTCCATTGCTGTTGTGGTGGAAAGTGTCTGGCCTTAAAGAGCTTTCATTGAACAAATTACCTGTTTTTACAATTCCTGCCCCATCTCTGTACAGCTTCTGCCCTCTTCCTCCCCCAGCCTGCTAGCTTGCTCTGGGGCTGTAAGAGGTGTCTCTGCTGCAGTTCTGTACCCTTTGTGGCTAGGAGACCACATGGCCCTAAAACCCAAAGCTGAGTGCATGCACAGGGCTTCCTGTGTGGGCAGCAGTCTGAGTGCTGCTGCTTCATCACCTGCTCTCTGCATCTCAGCTGAGGGGCCAGACCTGCCCCAGAATGAATCCCTTCCTCCTGAGCACACTGGAGCAGGATGTTGTAGGGGAATATAGCAAAGATTTGCCAGGGTAGCTCTGCAGTGACCAGGAAATGCTGTGAGGCTCTTCTGTGTCTGCTGCACATCTGGCCTCTCATTGTGGTGCAGGGCTGGGGTGAGAATGTGCAGGAGGAAATGGCCCTCACTCATCTCATGGGGTCTGCAGTAGGAGCAGATGCTTCCCTAACCCTTTTCCACTGGGAAGAGGACTGGAGATTGATACAATGGCAGGAAATGAATGAGGAGGTGTGAGAAGAGAGGCAGTTATCTGTGCACATCATTATAGCATTCATGTGAGGCCCTCCAGAAATACTACTGTGGCTGATGTATCTGGAGCTGGCAGGGTAGCACAGAAGAGCTGGTGCATTTCTGGGAACCTCAGACCTATGTTTGGGATTTACTTCTGAAAGAGTTAGGAATGTTCAGGGCTCAGATGCCTAGAAGACTGAGGAGATCTGTGGGATTATCCTGGTATGATTGGGCAAACTGGAAAAAGACATGGATGGAAAGCTGCTGAGTAGGTCCCATGTATAAGACTGCACAGTCTACATAAGAAAAGAAGAATGGGGAGCTTGTTTCTTTTGCAGCAATATTCACAGGGGAGAGTGAGAGTGTAAATGTGAAAGGACATTTACAGTACTCAGGTGGTCTGTACAGTTTCCTTTTTCTTCTTCTCCATTTGCACCCTGGCCCCATGTTCCAAAGTGCAGGGAAAGTTCTAGTTTGCCTATATATATAGATATGTATGTATATTTTTGACAGGCATAAAGATCCTTCTTTTACTTTCTCCAAACCAGGCCATAGCTTCCTAGTGATGAAAGGAAGTGTGCATGTGTGTATTCGTGTGTGTGTGTGTGAGAGAGAGAGAGAGAGGAGGTCCTGTCATCTTAATTACAGCAAGTTTTGTGGCACCAACTAAATGGGTACTTGGAAGCTTAACTTTTCCTCCCTGGTTTGACTGTGCCATCCTGTAACTGAAATGATTTGCGTGCCATCCTCAACAGAAAGAAAACTAAACTGTTCGCCAGGCTGAGGAAAAAGATGAGCAGGTACCGGTATGGAGAGCAGCATTTCGATACGTGTTTCATTTAGTTCCTAAAACTGGAGAGGCTGTTGCTGGACTCTAACAGCCTGGCACGTGTTAACCCTGTGGTGGGAGAGGGGTCCTTTGCATGATAAGATGTGTTTGTGGCCTGCTGGGTCCTGCTGAGATCTCTGTGTCTGGATAATCCCATTAACTGCTTGTGTGCCTGGTTTGAATCCTTGCTTCTTTTCCTATCTAAGAAGGCAGTGTGAAAACTCAGGCATTGTCTGTCCAGTTGTTTTTGTGTGATGGAAAATGCAGTGCTGGGTTTTCCATGGGAAGTATAATCAATTTTTTTTTGGTGTTTAACAGCTTCTAGTTTTACCTAGTGGGCTTGTCCTTTTGAACAGGTCTGAAATGCTGCATTCTCATCCCCTGCCTAGCCAGGAGGACCAGTAGGCAGGTCTTTCACACTCAGAAGTCCTATCCTATCCACCTGTTGCAATTGGGAGAATGATGAGGTGGGAGAAGAATACTTCCAGCTTTGCTCCTTGCTTGCTCTGTTCTTGAGGATCCTCACTATCTTGCTCTGTCCATTTAAAATTTTGTGCCTGGAGGAAAAGGAGGTCTCTTGTGTTGTATAAAGACAAATGTCTGCATCTTGCCTTTAAAACAGTGATGACATTGATTATCTGGATTGCTGCAATGTCTGGAGTCAAGGACCCTGACAAGAACATGCTCTGGAGCAAAGTGGGAACTGCTGGCATGGAAAATTCCTCTGTTTTTTGTTTTTCTTACTTTTTATGTTGGTACTTCCTCCATGGGATCCTTACAGGGAGGAAAAAAAAAATATAATCATCAAGATGGTGTCCTGCCAGGAATAAAAGAAAGTGCTGGTGGATTGGAATCCTTCTTTTCCTGATCTGGCTTCACACTGACTAGGGCAAGTCATGCAGCCCTTCTCTTTGTGTCTGCTGTGCATACTTTGTAAAGTGGGAGGTTGGAGAGTGAAGAGTGGTAATTTCACAAGGAAGCTGATGGGCAAATTGAGATGTTTATATCTTCAAATGCAAGTAGGAAAGCAATATATTGTGTTGTCACTGTTTTGAGGTTTTCTACTGTAGGAACTGGAGTACCCACCGGATGTCTGTCTCTGGTCTTGGTTGGACTGGCGTTGTATCTGTACCAGGCAGGAGGTCTAGTATTTCCAGTCATTGAGAGTGGATGGATTATACAACAGAAGGAGGGCTAGTAAACCTCCCCTTGATGAGCTCTACTCACCATGGGCTCCTGCTCTGCCTTGGTAAAGTCCAGCTGACCCAGCCATAAAGGTGCCTGACCTGGGCTCTGCTGGGGGTTTGTGCTGTCAGAGCAGCTGCTGGGGTCACAGAGAAATGTGCTGTCCCTAGTGCAGAGAGGGAGGATGTGGAACTCGGTCAGTCTTTGATCTGCAGCAAGAATGTACATTTGTGCCACCATATGTTTGGGCATGTAGGTTCTTTTTTCCTTCTTTCTTCCACCCACTCCTTTAAATTTTTTAATTTCTTAAAAATTTTTTTTAAATTTCGAAATAATTCTCCAGCATGCTCTGCTGGCAAAAAAATCATTACCTTTGGCTAAAAGACCCAGTCTGAGTGTTAACTGAGATGCCAACCTTTTTTTCTTTTTTGACTTGAGAACTTGGCAGGATGTGACTGCTCTGTTTTTACCATATTGGAAAGTAGGTTTTATCTTTTGATGTAGGATTGTTACAAGTGCAAGGGAAACTCATCTGCAGATGTTACTCTTCCCTTCCAGAACATACAAGGCAGCACCTTGGAGTGTCTGGGAGCTCAGCAGCACTAAAAGAGGCTGGGGGATTTTGACTTTCCCTTCAGCTGTATTAGACCCAGCTCTCTTTCCAGCTCTCTGTTTGCAGAAGAAAGTTGACACCCCTTTCCTTTCCTTGCCTGATATTCCTGGAATTGGCATCACTTCCCATTTGCTCATGGGAAGGAAAAAGAGCAGTGACCTTGTTGTTTTGGCTTGCTTTTACTGTGGTGCTCATGTTTGGTCAGTAGGTAGAGTCCCTGCACTCTTGCTTTTTCCTGTGTTTTCTGGAGCAAGCAGTGTGGGCAGTATGTGCTCCCTGGGGACATGTGAAGGACAAAGGATCCTGGTCACCATCTCACTTGATGCTGGTTGCACTGGCTAAATTCAGCAAAGTTACAAAGCAACAAGTGCAGGAATGAAGGTGCCGCTCAGGGGGCTGAAAAAGGCTCAGCCAAAATTAGCACTGGCATTTTCCTAGGGGGACTGGCCAACACATCAAACAAGCTGTAAATAGTAGTGACTTAATGAAGGCTTAAGTGTTGGCCCCTCACAGCCCAATTCTTCCCCTCATCCTTCAGGGGCTGACTCACATGGGAGCCTTTTACCAATATATCTCCAAATTAAGTCACTGCCAGGCACTGGAAATAAGTCACTACAAAACTGTTCCACGGCCTTTAGAAAATAAGCCTGAACTCCTCTCTCACTGGGAGAATTGGCGTTTTGAAGTCCCTAGAAGGAAAAGTCTGCCCTTGTCTTGGTAGGCCAGCTGATAGTCCCAGTATTCCCAGTGCAGTCTGGGCATTTGGGAAGCCCTGGAACTCTAGATGTAAATCACTGTGTCCCCCATTTTCTCAAAGTGCTTTCATCTCCAAGGGAGGTAACATGTACTTGTTTTTCCCCCAACTCTGGCATTAGAGGATGTTCTTTGACATTTCCTGGTGGCTCCTGTTTAGATCAGGACTTTACCTTCACCCTCCAACCATTACTCCTTTTAATCTGTAGCATAGCTTTGTCAGTTTTTCCAGAATTCTTTACAGACCCCAGGTACTGAAGTGATTTCTGGGAGCTTTTGGGGAAGGACACTGTTCAGTCAGACTGAAGAGCTGCAGGGGTTTCCATACATGTTGGCATACGTGTTCTTTACTCTCTCCTCCTCCCTTTTCCTTCTTCATGTCCCTCTTTGTCCCTTGGTGTGTGTGCCCCTGGTTGAGAGCTGCTGGCAGAGAATGTCATTGGTTTGTTGCATCATGTTGGTGTGCTGTTGGCATCAGTGTCATCAGAAGTATCCAACCTGCATGTGGACCTGAGAAAAGTGCTTTGTGGGGAAATGTGTGTGTGGGGTGTGGATATGGGGGAGAAAGTTGGGGGGGTGGGTGAAGAGAAAGTGAATGAAGAAGGAATGGGATGCGGAGCTTGAAAGCTGGAATGCTGAGCAGGGTGAGATGCTTGCTTGTAAGAGGAGGTTGTTGAAATGCCTTGCTATCCCTTTTTCCTCTTGCTATTCCCCACTTGCAAACAAATGTTTAGGAATGAGGCCATCCTGCATGTTGGCCAGTGACCACCACAGCTCAGGCATTCAAGTGTGAGTGGATGTACATGTCTGAGGCTCTGGGCTCTCTTGGGACAGAGCAAAGTAATAAATTACTTGATCTCCCTGCCGAATCAGATCTTGCTTTAGTGCTGGCTCTATGCCAGGATTTAGTGTCTCAAGTTGTAGGAAAGGGTCTGTTTCTTTCAGCTTCTCTCAAGGCCTTGAATTTCACAGGAACTGTGACTTTTAGTGGAGTCAAATATCACTGTAGATGAGGTTGCACAGCCCTTTTTATAATATGCTGTGATATTATATTTTGATCTGTGTATGGTTTTGCCAAACTGTAACCACTTCTGCTAAAATATCCCCCAGCAGTGAATTTTCCCTGTTGAAATTCTCTGGTAACCAACTTTTTACTAAATCTCTCACGAATTCTGTATTTTGAAGCAGAGACTTGACACCCAGCCAGGGCACGCCTGTAGGGAAAGGCATGTGCCTCTTGCCATTCCTTTGAAAAATCTGCCCAAATGTGTCCAACCTGTGAACCAACAAATGCCATTGGCATATGCTTCTTGCATCTTAATTTCCTGAAGAATCCCTCTTGACTGCGTGTCAGAAACAGTCTTGGAATAGAGACCAACTAGGGAGACTTTTCATAATAGAGAAATCTCTGTTAGTAGCCAGAACCTCACTGTTCCTTTGCTGTCTGGAATGATATGTGAAACCTCTGGCTACTTCACCTCTCTACTGGCTTAGTCAGTTCATACCACATCAAGGAATAAGGTATTCTGTGATTACAGCCTTAGTTCAGGTGTTGTGAATCTATTAGTCATAACCCATGCAGAGGTCCATAGATTACCACACAGAAAAATTCCAGTCTGTGGAATTTAAAACTAAATGAGCAGCGCTGAACTCCTTTCCCCATCTGCTTCCCCAGTATTAAAGACTATAATTTAACGTCAGGCATTTATATGAAAATCTAGCAAAATTAAGGATGCCTGGTTGTTTTGTTTTTGTTTTTCTGTGTTTGAGGCAAGTATGTAAGTTCTGTAGGCATTTAGTGAGTAGCCTGCTGCAAGTCGTGCTGCTGCAGTGTGTTGGACTGCGAGTGACTCAGCAAAGATGCTTCTCAGGAGCTCCAAATGTCCTCACTGCATATCTGGGCAGTGAAGCAAAGAGATAATGGAGGCCACTGATCTGTGCTGGATAGCACAGCTCCTCCTAGGCCTGGCTCAGACTTCTCTCTCTTTTTCTTCCCCTCTCTCTCCCCCTGTCTCCCCCTTTCTCTCTCCACTTCCTTCAGTGACAGCACCCCAGCGAAAGCAAATAAAAGCCCCTCGCCTCCACCAGATGGATCTCCCATCACCAGCCCTGAGACCAAGACTGTCAACCACGAGCTGGAACCGTCCACTTTGGAAGCACCTGGGGCAAGCATCCCAAAGTCACCGTCTCAGGTAGTGTCCCCATGACATTGACCATGTCTCTGCTGATGGCACAAGCTCTGTGAGTGCTCTCTAGACCTCATCCTGCCACTGAGCACACAGAGTATCACATGATGGTTGTTCTCTTCCACTGGTTCCTGAGAAAGTTCCTAAGAATTCAAGTTGCTTATTTGCTGTCTTTCTATTATAACAACTGAGTGTCTTTGAATGGTTTCACAGGGGGAAGGCCAGAAATACTTTTTGCTGTCTGACAGGATGGCCAAGAAGATCCAGGGAGGATGGAGTTGTAACTAGCCAAGGAGTTCTGTTCTTTACATTTGAATTAATCAGTGGAATTCAGTGGTCCAGTTTCTTTTTAAGAACTTCTGTAGCTGAGAAAGGTTAAAAAACCCAGCTTAATATTATAAGAAGAACATCTGTACTTTGGATGATGCTTCACCTTACTATCAAGATAAAATATTATGCTAAAAAAAAAGGGATTATGTTTTTATGATAGGAAGAAATTAGGTGAGTTCCAGGAAGAAGATAGTCCATTGTAAGGAGTCTGATACCTTCCATGTGGCCTTCATTAGGCCTTTCCTTACATAGGAAATATCCAGCATCATGTTCAAAATAGTAGATACAGCTACTCAGCATATCATCTGTGTGTTTTACTTTGGGAAGATAAAATATTTACTTCATCTCCCTGTCCCTCTGTTGCTGAGTGGGGGAAAAACCTAGTAGGGAAAATTAGTAACTAGGCCAAATTTATGTTGGGTTCCAGTCCTTGTATTTCAGTAAGTGGGACACTGGGAGAAGTCTTCCAGGAAGAATTAAAGCTAAGAGGGGTTCTGGCCAAACTGGTGGGAAAACGCACTGCCTGTGAAAAGAGATGGGTGCAACCCAGAACTTCCTTGCTGTTCCCATCATAGCAGTGTGATTCCAAATCCAAGCCTCTAGGGTAGTTTCTCTACTGTTTCTAGATAGTCTCCCCCTATATTGTTCTCTCCACTGCATATTTGATTTTTAGGATTAGTGAGGGACAGGAAGGGGATGTGCGGCAAAATTTCTTTTCCAGCCTGTTGAGATGTGTGGATGCTTGGCAGTGTCTTTTCAGGACTTCTCCAGGGTCTCTGAACAGTTCAGCAGTGCAGAGCCTCCCATGGCTTCACCACTAACCTGGTTAGGACCTTTGGAGTAGGCTGTGTGTGGGGGAGAGAAGATAGGATATCCAAAATTGCTCTTCTGTTGCAGGTTTCTTTTTTTTTTTCTTTTCCCCCCAGAGATTTCCAGAACTTGAGTAATATTTGGAACAAGAAATCATATAGAGATTTATTAAGCTGTTCACAACAGACTTCACTCACCCCGCCTGTGGACTCAACTTGCTGAGTTTGGTTTCTTCCCTTTCCTTTAAATAGCACACATAACCCTTGTTTTTGCCAGCCTGCAAGCGCTTTCTCCTTCACTTGCTGCCTGCCCGCCCGCAGGAATGGGGCTGCAGGCACCCCTTGAGGAACAAGCAGGATATTCCAGCACAGCCCTGGCTTGGATGGGCCACAGGCAAGACTGAAATGACATTTGCAGCCAATGCTGCCACCACCCGGCAGCCCTTTCCCAGTTTGTGTTTAATTCATCCCCCAGGCGTCATGAAGAGTTCCACTCCGTGTTCACTGTAGCTAATAAGAGCTGGAGCTGGCTCCAGAGGCAGGGAAGACAAAGGCAGGAGTTTCACTCAAAGCCAAGCCTGGTGTCTGTGTGCATAAAATCTAGAAACCAAGAGTGTGTCAGCTTACCAGGCAGCTGGGAACACAAGTGTCTGCTCTCTCAACAGTGCCCCACTTTAACACTGAAATCTTCACAGGTGTCATTACGTTTGACCTATGGGTAAGTGATTTGTGCAGTGGTCCTCTGAGGGAGGCTGAGGAGCCTCACCCTCTTTGGGAGGATGGAGCACAAAGCAACAAGCAAGAACAATTCCCTGGCCTCTTTGTGTCTGAAATATCAATGTAAAGTGTAAGCAAAGGCTGTGGAGAGAAAGACAACACCAGGAGTGATCAAATAAATGCTAACTAAATTTTGAACTGTTCCCTATACAACCCAAAACAACCTCAAACTCTTTACTGCCATTTAATTTTTAAAAACAGTTTATTTCTGTCTTTTGGAAGAAGTGAGTGCTCGTAGCTCTCCACAGAATAATTTGATGATGACACAAGACTTCAAGAGATCTGTGAAAGTTAAAAGGTCAGACTTCTGCTCTCAGTTACACCACTGAAACTCTGTAATGAGACTTTGGAAATCAGTGCAACTCTGTGGAATTTGTGCAGATAAAGCTCTGTGAGATCCAAGTCAGCAGAAGGATTTTAGAGGATGTATTCTATTCTAGGCAACAAAGTTGTTAGTGCAGGATGAATTTATGGGTATAACCCAGCATCAATATGCAATCATCTTGTCTTTGAAATGTGGTTTTAGACTGCTGTTGGAAGTAATGCTGGATAGTGTGGAAGTGGTGATTTCTAAGACACTATTACATTGGAATGAAGGATACTGACTATTCATATTAGAGGAATAAATAGAAGAAGAGTTGTGATATTTTTAACTTGAGAGTTAGTAATTGGAGCCTTCCATTTCTGCAGAGGGTGGTTCTGTTCTGAGAACAGCATTTCCCTGAAACTTCTGGTCTCTTCTTGCAACTGGAAGACAGGGGATTTTCAGGACGGAATTGTTCTCAGGGAATATGGACACACCACCTTCTGCAAACAAAAAGTTGGAAGGGAACATGCTTCCATTATTTCCCCTAGCTAGCTATTCAGGGGGAAAAAAGTGTGTTTTCATACACAATCACTCTCTCAAAAGTAGATTAATCCAGTAGAAAACTGGGGATTTTCTTAGAAATCTGAATAAAGGCTGTGTAGAACTCATTTATGTGCTGGAGGAGTGTGAACACAGGCCTTGGGAGTAAGGGATTTCTGTGTTTCAGATCTGGGCTTGACACTATACACTGGGTGCACATGGTCAGGTCTCTGGGTCTTGCTGCCTTGGATCATGTAAGAACATCAAGTAGCTGGAGAACTTCACTGTAAGTGGGAAACACTGTCATTGCTGAGCATTGCTGTGGTGCTGGGAACTTGTATGGCTGATTTACTCCAACACAGCAGCAGCTTCTCAAAGTCTGATTTGATCTAGAAATTATCATTAAGCCTTGTGCACAGCAAAATATGAAAAGTTATGTGGATGGGTTGGTCTAGGCGGGGTCTACCACAGCTTCCATGGGGTGTGGATGCAGTGTCAGGCTGAATCTTTAGCATGATGAGGGGTAATAGAATGGGTTAGAGTTACAGAGTGAGGTGGTTTATGTATTCTCTGGGATCTCCATTTGGGAGACACGACTCATTACTGTCAATGCTCACTGGTGAAACTGAGAGCAGAGTTGGGCTCACAGCAGTCATGGCTTCTCAGGAGTTTGAGTTGTTCTTGCCTAAAGCTGAGATGCCATCAAGAGCTCCTGCAGACCTTTCTTACAGCACAGTGGAAGCCAGGGAGCCAGTACTGGGCAGATGAGTCTGTCCTCATGGCCACCTGCCCACTGTAGGAAAAATGGAGTCTGTTCCCTCATTCCCTTAGGTACGGTGAGTATGGCAAAGGGAGGCAGTGCTGGCCTGTTCTGTTGGATCATGTTCTCAGTAATTGATCTGCTCCCTTCCCAGTGGTTCTTTTGAAGGTTGCACATGCTTTAATTATGTATGCATGTCCTGTCAATGCATATTAATTGTGTTACGCTTCTCCTCTGCAGAGGGAAACTTGCCCACGGCTGAAGTGTAACTAATGATGCCAAACCTTCTCTGGAGGCGTGTGGTTATTTATTTTGTTTTATTTCAGTTCACCCCTTCCCCTCTCTCTTCAGATGGAGTTGATTGGAGCCTGCTCTGTGCCAGTGGTTGTGATTTTCCTCACCTTCAGTTTTTGTGACTAACCTGGTTCCTGTCTTTGGTTTTTTTGGGTGTCGCCGTCTGTGCTGTGGCCATGTGCTCACTTGCATGCAGTTGAGGAAAGGGCCTCCGGTGCCTCCGCCTCCAAAAGTCACTCCCTCCAAGGAGATCAAGCAGGAGAACATCATCAGTCTGTTTGATGACAATTTTGTCCCCGAGATAAGTGTGACAACCCCTTCGCAGGTTAGCTGCTATGCCCTGCCTAATTTTTCTCTGCCTCTGAACTCTTCCTTCAGACCATTCTTCTCTTTGGAGGTATCAAGCCATGAAACCTGGTCAGGTGAAGGAGGAAAGCAAGCTCAGCATTGGACCTCAGAAGGCAAAGGATGACTTAGGAGCTGACTTAATGGGGCGGGTACCTAAAAGGCAGTAACAGCTTGCCCTTTGAGAGCTTTCATTCACAGAAGAAACAGGAGAAATGCACCTGGTCAAGATACCAGAAAGTAATCACTGCATTTGTTCAGCAGCAGTGCACATGGATTATGACATTCTTCATATCCTGTGGTGTGCTGTGCTTTCTCCAACCCCACTGATCCTGAGTGTGGGTGAAACATTTTTTTTCTGCTCATGTGCATCCCTAACTGCTGATCTTGGCATCTCTGCCATTTCTTGGAGAAGACAGTTTTGTGCTATCTGTGCCTTCACCTGTGGGCTTTGTGGTTTAAAGCCTAGGTCTGCACAGGAAAGGCCAAAAGGATTTGACAAAGTTCTCTTTGCAAAGAGTAGCTGATGCAGTTACATGGGCAGGACTGTGCCTGTAGTTTAAGTCTGCTGACACAGTCTGTCAGTATTGTGAAGTGGCACCTTCTGAAGCCCTGAAGAAGGAAAAAGTTTTCAAATTATGGATTTTCCTCTTCACTTTCTCTTTGATTTATGTTACTACCAGAGAGGCTGTCCAGGTGGGAAGTTCTCTGTTGGGTCTAGGAGAATGGCAGTCCTTATGTATATAGGAGCCTGACCAGATTTCTGGCTGTATCATGAGATGCCTGCATCTACTTTATTTAAATATATATACACACATATATGTATACACATGTGTGTATATATTCCCTAAATGCTTGTTAAAGCACAAATCATATCTCTATCAGTGCTCATCTGTGACTCACTCATTCTCTTATTTCTCTTTGTGTCACGCTGCTCCATTGCCTCTGGTTTGCCACCTTCCACCCAGCTGCTGAGGGGCACAGATGAAGTGGGGAGGGAAGGAAGTCCATGTTAGATTTGGCATTGCAATAGATAAAACTTGCAGAGTGGAGAGATTATTTGACATCACTGCTGGAAGGCGGGGACTGCAGGCAGCTGAGCAACTCTTTATCATCATCTGTGCTTCCTTCTCCTGTATTGTAATGGACAGCTCTGTCTGCCCCATGGTCTCTATCATGTATTTCCATGTGAATGCCAGCCCTTAGAAATATTCTTCTGCACCTGATCAGTGCTCTGAGCCAGGATGGGACCTGTTGTGACTTTTGACCAGATGGGAATTCTGAGGGAGGACTCTGGTTTCCAGAACAATCTTCACTGAAGGGCCCAGCAGCCCCTGGCACTCAGTGTGTTGCCCAGGGCTGTTCCTGTCAGGTGTCTTACTTCCAGTGAGCTGTCTTGTGGGAGATTTGGGTTAAGGCAAGGAATGTTAGCCCTTGCATTCAAGTCTTGAATGACAGGTAAGATTATTCCATGGCTGCAGCCTTTGAGGTCTCACTGCTGAACAAAGTTAAAGATTGGGGTTGTAACCTCTCTGATGGGTGGCTTGGATGTGCTGGAAGAGCATACTAGGATGCTAATTGGTTTTTGCATGCTGGTCAGGGCTCATTATTGTGAGATGAGAGCTTGGTTCCTTATCCTCATCGTTGTGGATCTCAAAAAGACATGTTCATAAGGCAGAGAAATATCTGTAAGAAAATTGGGGTAAGAGAAAATTAGAAGAGGTGAAAATGATGGTGATGTCAGTGGTGTTCCGGTTGAGGACTTACCTCAAAGGGTGTCACTTACTACTTTCCAGAAGCTTTTCCATTGTGAGATTTTCATATAACTGTGGAGACCAACCTGCCAAATTTTGTGTTATTGACAAGATAGCTGAAGCAGTAGGGCCGGTAAGCTGGGGGTTATAGGAAACAGGAGCAAATCTTCTGACTTCCCAAAGACAGCAGCTTCCTCTGAAGCTGAGTAAAAGCAGTATCTTGTGGTTAGATTAAATCTAAACCACCAAAGTGATAGTCCAGTCTTAAATGCTAATAATTTGTGTCCTTTGTAGCGACTTCTTATTAATGGTAATGGTGGCATCATTGAGCATTATTCACTCAAAGGGAGTTATTCTGATGACTTTGAATAAAGTAGCAAAGCTTCTCAAATGTATGCTTTTTAGAAGAATTACATGTGTAAGTTTATGGGATGCCTAGAAATGAAAACTATTGAAAGCAGCATTTTTGAGCTGGGCGTGGCGGGGGGATTCAGATCCCTTAGCTAGGGTGAGCTGCCATATTTTGTATTTCTGACTCAGAAGGCAGGAGAAAATTAACAGCTTTGGGAGTTAGCTCTGAGGTCTCTCAGACTTCCCTTCCAGCAGTTTGAGTGGTATTCTGCCTGGATTTTTGTTCCTGAGATGGGTTGTATGGATGGGGAGCTCTTTTATGTGTAGGTGAGGAAGCTGATCTGTCAGTGTAAAGGCAGCTGGATGAGCTGTGGGGAATAGATCCACTCAGAGGAGCAGCCCTTCTCACTCGTCAGTGGCTGTGATCCCTTTGACCACAGCAGGTCAGGTGCTCACACCATGTCAGCTCATTTGGCCAGGTGGGAAGATGAATGAGTGCTGTGGAAAAGGCTCAGATTTGGTTTGCAGGGCCCCCACGTGAGCTGCCTGGGATTGTGGGCACCAGGCAGTCGGGACTCACATCCAGTGTTTGCGCTGCCACCATTTCTTCTGCGCTTGCAGCCTCAGCTCTGGGATATCACACGCCCTCCCTCCACCGTGCACACGCGTGTGTCTAACACTCATACTACTTTTCTCCCTCACTGCTGCCAAGTTTGATGCCCCTGGGCCCTTCCAGGAGGGAGCCAGCCTGTTGGATCTGGATTTTGATCCCATTAAACCAGATGCCACTGTGGGGAAGACCCCCACACCCGCCTCCCAGGTTGGTTCATATCGCCGTTCCTTCTCCCTTCATAACTGGCTTGCACCCACCTGAACGATGACATGGACCTGAGCTGTGGGTGGCTGGGCTTGGGTGGGTGCCCAGGATGGGGACTTTGGTCTTCTCTGCTGGATGTGGAAGTCCAGGAAGAATCAGGTGGCTGCTGGCCTGGCCACAGTCAGAGACTAGGTGTTTGTGGGATGCTTGGGCTTTGCTCTGATGATCCACTTAATGTATGTCCCTCCCTAGAGCAGCATCCTCTGTATGCTGTATGTATTTAAGTTATTCTGTGGATGGGAATTCAGCCTGAGCTCTGTGCTCCTGCTATAAATTGCTCTCAAATGGATTTTTAATTAACAGACACTTTGATAATCTGCAGTTACTTAAGGTGAATAAGGCTGTAAATGGATATTCAAGTGATGTGAAGCCCTTTTTTATCTGTATGACGCAGCTTGCACTCATAGTTGAGAAGCAGTTTCCTGCCTATCACAGTGTGGTATCATAAAGGAAGATGCCTGATTCTGTTCTGGCCTGTACCTGGTCCTGTCCTCTGTCTGAGGCAGGTGGACTGTGCCTCATTTTACATCTACATGACCGGAGGCTTTGAGGTGCATCCTGAATATGGTTGTTGTCCTCACTGAGATTTTCCATTTTATATGTGTGAACTGGCTATTTTTTGCCTGTGGATGCCACTAAAATTTGTAATTGACATAATTTGGTTGTTTATAGTACATCTCCAGTATCATTGTGTTAAGCAGGTCTGTATGGCACAGATTTTTGTAGGAATAAGACTTTTTTTGTCAGAGCAATCAAACATTAGGCATTTGATTCCCCTAAATTAAAATACTATATCTGCAAGATACTTGTTATTATTGTCATTGGATACACGCCAATATGGCAAAGATATCCTTTTTTGGAACTTTATATGAGTACACGAGCATTTTGTGTCTACTTGCCTTCAGGACAAGCTGCATATAAGAATAAGCTTTTTAAAAAAAACAAGCCAACAACTTTTTTTTTTCTGAATTACCAGCTAGAACTCAGATAATTGGTTATACTGACATAGGATAAATTTGACTTAAAGTGGAATTGTTATCCTTCCAGCAAGCAACAAATATTATACTAAGTGGGTTTTTCAAAAGTGCTCAGCAATAGCATATTTAGTGTTCTAACCTAACTATTAGTACCTTCAGAAGTCATTAAAAGAGAGTAAAAAATAAATAATTTCTACTGGTAAGCAGAGTACAAAAATAGTGAAAACCACCTAGGTATCAAAACAGTCAGATTTATTTCCTGTATGGCAGAGTGGTTAAGGTATTTTACTGCTGATCCAAAGACACCACAGAATCATAGAATGTTAAGGGTTGGAAGGGACCTTAAAGGTCTTCTGTTTCCAGGAATGTATAAACTCATGTACCAACAGATATTTTCAAAACATGCAGAGATAAGTGCTGTTGAATGTGTATGTCTGCTTCAGTCTGATCAGTGTCTGTAATGTTTGTACTCGCTGAAATAATCATGTATAAACATGTTTTATTTTTGTTGCTCTTTGACATGCTTAGTCTTTACCTTGGGATTTATGGGAGGTAAGAAATTCATACAGCTTTTGTCTCTCATCATGTACTGTTCACATGCCAGTGCCAGCTCTGTTCACATGCCTGTCTCCTTTCCTTCACTGCTTCCCCTTCCTGCACACCCCAGACCAAAGCTGCTCTGTGTGCTGCTGGACCCACTTATGCATCTTGTATGAAGCCCCAGGGCCAACCACATGTTTGCAAGTCAGTCTGGCACTCTGAGACTTACAGTTCTACCAGTGCACATGCCCATTGCCTTTCCCTGCTAACCCACTCATCCTTTGGCATAATGCTGTGACCTTCACCTCATATTTAATACTACTGTGGCATCATCCTCACTCTCTGCAACAGAGCATTTCCTAAACTCTACGTCCTGTTGGTCTTGTGTGTAATGAATAAATGTCTCAGCTATCATAAATATATCATCATTACTGCCTGTACCCTTAGATATGTGCACATCTGGAATTGTCTGTGGTGTTTGCTGTTCATCAACCATCGTTGTCAGTGATGTGAATTTGTTCACCCTGTGTCTTCACTGGAAGTTAACTGCTGGCCCAAGACTTGCCTGGCATCTGCCTCAGCCACAGCTTTGGAGCTTGCTGACAGGGAGACCCTGCACATGCCCTGCATCTGAACCAAAACCTGACCCTCATTTATGCCCTCTCTACATGTGTGGCCTCAGGTTGCTGCAGATTAGCCCCCTTAGAGGTATTGCAAGCACAACTGCTTTTGAGTCCTTCTGGACTGGCAGCCAGCAGTGTGGACAGAAAATGCATGATCTGGTACTCAGGCCTGCTGCTGGAACTGGCTGCATTCACTGAGAAAGCTCCTGGCCTTGGCTCATGCAGAGGAAATGAGTCCTGCCAACCTTCCATTCCCAAGGGCCAGATGAGTGTACTTCCCTAGAATGAATGTACTTGGAAGAACATGACTTAGCCCTGGCCTAAGGACTCACTGTGGCCACCACTCTCCTTCACATGAGCTTGGGTGATGTCAAGGAAGAAGGTTTCCCCTGTGTGTTTTATCAGCCATCAGTGTTTAACATCTGTTGTTCCCCTGTATGTGCATTGTCAATCTGTCATAGGGAAGAAGAGACTGGTTTAGCTAGGAAAAGTCTCATTCCTTTCAGGTGAATGGGCAGGGGTAAGGTGTGACTGATCTGATTGGTCAGGGTTTTTTTAACCGCTTCTCTCATCCTGCAAACTGATTTTACCCAGAAGAGAATCTGCTCAGCCAGGAAATGCTACTATTCAAGGTGTTCTCACTGTACCAATTCTCACCTTGCATACCATACAAAAAGAGCAGAGCTTCCTAAAGCAGGGGAATCTTCCTCTCCAAGTCTTCTGAGGTGTTTTTGTTATAAATGTTCTTAACTGTTGATGAGAGGAGACTTTTTTTGGGTTTCTTTAGTCCCATAGGCCATGAGGTTAACAACTGCATAGAAACTTCAGTGCAGCAGAGCTGGCTTAGTTCTGCAGACTGGAAATGTGCATTTGGTGTGCATGATGCTGCTGCTGAAATAAGCAAAGCCTTTGAACCTGGTAACAGCAGTGAGCAATTCTTCCTCTCCCTGTACTATCTTTCCATGACTGTAAATGCTTTTATAGGCCTCAGGATGCCCCACAGGTATATAAATAGAAAAATCAATAGTTGACATGAAAATGCCTTTTGTTGAAATCCAGGGGATTAATTTGGATCCAGTTTCTCTGATTATTCCATACTACTTTTGCAAATTAGCTGCTTTAAAAAAAAAAAAAAAAAACCAACAAAAAACAACCCAACAAAAATCCCTGAACCCTCACCTTGAGGTCCTTTTCACTTGCCCATATAAAACTCCTGCTTGGTCAGATAGAGCTGGCCTAGCATTTGTTCCAATTTCACTGAACCCAAATGAAAACCTGGGAGTGAATCCAATTAAACAGGAGAATCCTTTGTAGCATTTCATATGCATATATTTACCTTAGCTCTACCAAAGCTGCTGAGGGAAGCCTCTGTAGGATGGGAACTGCTCTCTGTAATATCTGCTGGCAGTATAGGCCTGTGGACATTGTGATTGGGAAACATGAGGAAGGATGTGATAGGGGAGGAAAGAATGTGTTAGATGGCACCACTGGAACAGCTGAAGGTAAAGTAATGGATTTTTATTAAATCAAGAATTTATTTCTTTGTTATTGCTGCCGTTACTGGAAAGCTGCTTGGGGCATTGTGCTAGTGCATGGCTAGTAGCCAGATGGGTGTACTTTAAGGTTTATCATGGTGATTGTTTTACTCTGGGGTTTTGTAAGGTTGGAACTATAAGATCTTCAACATTAAGGAATCTGGACAATGCCTTGTTTTGAATATGGTTGTATGCAGGGGTGCATGTGTCTTGATTTAACTCCAACTGGCAGTGAAACGCCACACAACCACTGACTAATTTCCCTCCCATTGGTGGGATGGAGGAGAAAGTTAGAAGGATAAAAGTAATAAACCTTGTGGACTGAGATGAGACCATCTTAATTCAAACAAAATAATAATTGTAATGAAAAGAAAAATAACAGAGACAAACGAAACCCAAAATAAACCCAAGTGAGGCAAATGAAAAACAATTGCTCAACACCAGCTGACTGATGCCCAGCTCATTCCTGAGCAGTGATTCCTGATCCGCTTTTCCCAGTTTATACACTGAGCAGGATGGCATTTGGGATATCCCTGTGGTCAGTCGGGGTCAGCTGTCCTGGCTGTGTCCCCTCCTGTCCTTGTGCCCCCCAGCCTCCTTGCTGGCAGGGCAGCATGAGAACCTGAAAAGTCCTTGACTTGGTGTAAGCACTGCTCAACAACAGCTACATCATCAACATTATTTTCATCCTAAATCCAAAATGTAGCCCTGCACCATCTATTAGGAAGAAAATCAACTATCCCAGCTGAAGCAGGACAACATGTGTTTATCAAATGTATGGGGCATGTAGCGTGCTAAAGCTGGGTATTCCCATGCATTAAAAATGGAAATCTTGGGAGTCTTCCCAGATGCTGCCTGGCCAGTCTCCCAAGGGGCTGATTTGCAGCCTTGGTGCTACCAGATCCAATGTACTTCCTGCATTGTTGCAATATCTGGGAAGGGCAAATTAATATGTTTAATTTTGTGTTAAAAAGAGTTCATGTGACTCCAGATAAAGGCAAATAGAAACTTGAACCACTGCAAGTCTGTCATAGGTGTTTGGTTGGTCTTTTGTTGTGCACAGAAACCCCTGTCCCCAGGCTTTTTAGAATAGTCTTTGTCAGGCAGTGATTTGTGGGTGGTGCTGAATCTCCTTGGTAGTGGCAGCTTTTGTGCAGTAGAAACTTTCCATCAACACAATTGTGTTATGCACCCCATCTGGAATATTCATAGAAAATTCTTAGTAATAGAATATTACAAAAGAATCCAAATTCACAACTCTTTGGGCCAGTCCAAAATTGAAGGGAGTGAAAGTTAGCTCAGTTTGATTCAGTCCTAATGTGTTGATGCTTGGTCTGGACTAAATTTCACATCTGGACACATTATTACCATGCTCTTTTTTTTCTGGGAGTAGGCGAGTACTTAAATATTCTGCGATTGTTATCCTTGGAAGTAACTAAGGAGAGATCCTTGTTCTTTGGCATGCAAGAGAACTTGTATTCTCTTAAAAGTGGGCAATCTACATCTAATAATAGATACTCTGTGTGTGTGTGTAAAGTAGGTCTGCAGTTTGGATTGTGAAGAGGCACACAGAATTTTTGGCGTTTCATTGATTTCCTCTGAATTATTGCATACTGCATGGCTGGAATTGAGGGTTTCTGACTTCGTTGTGATTTCCATGAGTTGCAGAGAAAGGGGAAGACAGAATTGCAGCCAGACCCGACAGTGTCTCACCTGTTAGTCAGCAGATGGCTCAGGCAGTGGCACAGAGCACTTGGGCAGGCTGGGCTGCACTTTGCTGCACACTCGTGTGGCTGGAATGAGAGTAACTTCCCATTGGGATGACTTTTGTATTGCAGCCTGCAGAAGCAGCCCGTGCAGGAGCTGAAGCAGCTGGATCAGAAGCAGCAGCTGGAGCTGAAGCATCTAAAACTGAAGCTGACTCAGGATCGGTAAACACTCAAGGGACAGCAATCCCTTTTCTCCATCCCTTTGTTACACAGCACATGCGGGAGGCTAGACTGGGAAAAGAGCTGTGTAGCTTCTTGGAAAAACACATCCCTGCCACCAGAGGAGTTACAGTGCTCTTATTCAGGAACCAGACTTAGTTGTTGTTGCATTTTATCTGTGTAATGCTTAGGGAGAAGTTCTGCTGGAAAAGTCAGTAAAAGTATTGTCCCTTCACCCATGTTACAAAGTCAGCCCACAAGCTGTCCTAAGCTGTGTTGTCAGCTGGATTCCCCCTTCCTTGCCATTTACTTTACCTGCCCTGTCCTCTGGGCTCTGGCTGTGTCTCCTGGATATCCAGGCTTCCTCTCTTTTTGGTGACACTACTGCCCTTTTAGGGGACAGGGGTAGGTCCCACTCATGGCAGCTTTGTTCCCACAGGCTGTCACATTTGAGTCGTCTGTTCCAGGAGGGCTCTATGAGATTGCATTGTGACCACAGCAACTGGGAAATGCCAGGCATTATGGTCTCAGAAAACCTACAGCTCATTCCTGCCTTTCTGCAGCCTTAAGCAGAGAAAGACAGCAGTCACCAATCCTGCCTTCCTGCTGCTGTCTGTGCTGTCCCTTGGGGTGTTCTTGCTGCTGACTGGTGTGCTCGTAAAACCCACTGAAGCCATGGGATGGTTGGGGTCTGGATGCTCCAGGGTGGACTTGGAGCTTTAGTTTTGGGTTCTCTTTTCTCAATGTCTTTTTTTCCCTTCCTTGGCTGCCACTGCCTATCAGAGCTCTTTGCCTGCTGTTGTTGTGGAAACTTTCCCTGCAACTGTCAATGGCACTGTGGAAGGAGGTGCTTCATCTGAGAGAGCTGACATGCCCCCAGGATTTCTGTTCAAGGTGAGTGTGTGGCTGTGCAGCATCGAGTTCCTGGTGAGGGTTTTTTGATCCCCTGTAAGGCATTAGCTGCTTTTACTCAGCATGGCCATGGGCTAGGCCACATTGAAAGGCAGAACAGAAGTAGAAGGAGAGATAAATCTGCCTCTCCAACAGTGCAGCTTCATGCAGTTCCAGATGTTTTAAAGGATTATGTAAGAGCATCAGTATCTAAAGGTCTTGCTGTATTGTGCAGCAAAATCCATTCTCTCTGCTGGAGTGGTTTCTGTCTTGGTGGTGTGGTGGTGTCAGTCACAGACTCTGGATAATAGTGGATAAAATGTGCTCCTGACAGGAAAAGTTAAACTTTTGTGCAAGTTGACAAATTGAGAAGAGTTGGGAACACCAGCAGGAGCAGAGAACTCTGTGTTCAGGGAAGTTATAAAGTCAGAATTAACAGAGAAAAGTATAGGACTAGACAGGGAAGTTGGGTGGGTATTCTGAATATGCCAAAGATCACTTGCAGCAAAGGCATGGAGGAAGGAGTGATTTTGGGTGAAGATAAGCCACAAATTTAATGTGCATAAAGGAGTGTGGTAGCCAGAAAGCACAGCTGTATCATGCCCTGAAAGTGAGAATTTACAGCATCTTACTATAGGAACACTTCTCTGCTTTAGTCATTCCCATTTTTTTCTGTGAGTTCTGCTGAAAGTGAAAGAATGGCAAAGCCCTGAAGAATGCCGGGAGGCTCATAACATTTAGTGTGGTTTCAGGTGGCATTAGAGGCTGTAGTGCTCAAAGTGCTGCTCTCCTGTCCCTTGCAGGTCCAGGCCATGCACGATTACACGGCCACTGACACTGATGAGCTGCAGCTGAAGGCTGGGGACGTGGTGCTTGTGATTCCATTTGAGAACCCTGAGGAGCAGGTGAGTGGGGGAGGCAGGGTGTGAGCATGGGCCAGGTGGAGCCAAGGGGCTTTCCTGAGCTGCTTCTTTCTTCACTAACAGTTGGCTGGCTGAATGCTGAGCCCTTAGTTTGTGGCTGGGAGCTGGCAAGAGAGCCGGTTGGCCTTGAGCTTGAGATTGGCTTCTTGCAACAGAAGGGAGGACTCTGCTTGTCACTGGAAAGTGGAGACATTATCCTGCATAAAGCATATGGAGTAGTCATGGGTTCTTGTCCCTGTCAAAACATTTGAGCCAATACAGTGGCTCTCTTGATCAGGGAGCCCAAGAGAGCCCATGCTTTGCCTCCTTGCTGCCCTTAAACTTGATGCACATTCCCTATGACCACTACAGCAGAGACTGTGGCTTTGAAAAAAGTGACTCATAGCTTATGATGTTTTCCTCTCTTTTGAGAAATGTTGGAGCTCTGAGAAAGCAGCTGGTGGTGGATGATGTCTTGCACTTCAGCACAGCAGTGGCTGTTTCCAAATGACTGTATTTGGTCAGGAGATGGCAGCAGAATCAAAGGCTAGAGCAGGTCTCAGCTCCAGAGAACAAGTCTTGCTGCCCATCTTCTACCTGAATTTACTTGGTCATGTTTTTATTTAATTTGAGCTAGAAGCCTTGAGTAAGTCCTCCTCACTTTCTGTGTTTGTGGGCACCCAGCTGACAATCTGCAGCAGTTTTACTACTTTGACTGACAGAGGTGGTGAGTTTATAAAATTAATGCTCACATCTCTAGGTTTCTGTTTGGAAAAGAAAGAGAATTCTCCAAATCGATTGAGCAGTCATCAGCTCTTCGGCTTTGGCCGAGTTCAGATAACATCTGGATTCTGCAAGGGGTGAAGGGAAGGTGATGCAGCTCATGAACTCAGAAAATGTGGATCCTCTTTGTGGCCCAGCTGTTGGCTTTGTGAAATGTGGAGGCAGATCATGCTGATGCTTGTGAGATGGAGCTATAAAATGCCAACAGTTCCCACACAGCTACAGGAGGAGAGGTTTTTGGGGAACAGGCACTGATTCTTTCTGGAGACGAGACTCCCCACTGGGTGGGACTGCCCTACACAAGCATTTGTGAACATTTCTTTATCAGAAAGCTTTCTGGATGGGAAATGAGTGTCAGCTCCCCTAGTTTCTGTGGTAGATGATGGCGTTTGTGGAGCAGATGGCATTTTTGGATCAGAGTTTTTCAACGCCCTGTGTTTGCACTTTAGCTGGATGTGGGTGCAACAGCCATGAACTCAAGACTCTCCAAGCTGCAGAGGGTGAGCTCTGAGTGTTGCTAACATGACTCTGTAGCTGCACTGAAGCCCTCTAACCCTTCTACAGTGTATCCTGTGCTACAACTCATTTCCCTAACCCCAACCATACCCAGCCAGGAATTGCTGGCTGTTAACATGTGCATGAACTGTGCACGTGAGTGGAGGGAGCTTAGGATACTACACTGATTCCCATCCCTACCTTGCAGCTTAGGTCTCAGTCTGTGGGTATGCCCAGGCTTGGATTCATCTCTCTCAATAGAAGAAAGGGTTGAGGGCAGCAGCACTTCTAAGCTGACACTTCAAATGATGTGGTTTAAAATTGTTAAGGCCCTACCTGGATCCTCATGTCTAATCCCTACAGCCAAGGAGACCGTTCGTAGCAGGATGTGGTGGGAGTGATGCATGTGTGCTCTATGGCACAGCACTATGTGCAAATGGATGAGCTTTTGTGCCTGACGTGCTGTGAGCTGGAAGCTGCCTTCTAGACACTTGGGCCCAGCGTCTTCTGCCTCATTTTTTGTCTTCCAGATTTATGGCATGTCAATCCTTCCACAGCCCCTGCAGCTGGCTGCTGCAGATGGGCTCCCATCTTGTCTCATTCCCATGACATCTCCTGAATGTTCCAATCTAAGGCAGCAGCCAGGGCTAAGTGAGCCTGCAGGCTCTGGGAGCTGTGCAGCTCTCGTGCTTCATGCTGCACTCTAAACCCATGGGCTGCCCCACTGCAAATGAGTGGGTGTGTGCATGGAAGGGAGCTTCCATTGTGGCAGCTCCAAGGCACGCAGAGAGTAGAGTGGTTGTACACTGAGCTGCAAGCTCAGTGCAGCCCTCCCACCTTGAATATCTTGAGTATCTCCCTCATGTGCCTAGGATGGAGCAGAAATCTCAATGCCAGACAGCCTGCAGGCAGAGGGTGGGAAGTCTGGTTCTGCTCATGAGCAGGTTCTACCAAGCAGGGTTCCTTTTGCCTGAGTGAAAATTCATCTGTGTTTATAGATGTTGGAGGATAGGGAAGACCTTATTGAGAGTCCTAAATCACATGTAGCCAAAATTTGGGAGTTTTGCTAACCTCACCTTGCATCAAACCAAATGGACTGCTGAGTTTTGGGAAGGTGGGTTGGATTCCTCAGCTCCCAGTTCCTATAGATCAGGATTTCAGCATAGCAAGACTCATTTTGCCAGTACCACCTCTAAAATGCCAATCATCTGGCTGCTCTGACTGGAGCAGGGATGAGCACCTCCTGGGGCTGATTCATCCTTTCCAAAGACTTGTGCCTGAGATGAACAGGGTAAATTACACACCGGAGGTGCCGGTTTCTTTTATGGAGAATCCTAGACCTCTCATGTGTGCATTGTGAAGGGTGAGATAGATGATTCCCATCCTGTAGCTCTGGAGTCTCTTTGGCAGAATTTCTCCTGTTTCAATGGTTGTAAATTATGACATGTTTCTGTTACACTTGATTATTTTTTACTGTGTCTGCACAGTCTGGGTCGGGTGAGAGCTTTGGTATGAACTCTGGTGGGATGTAGCCTTTTCTCTGTTTAAAAGGAAACAAAAGCATTTTTTCCTTCTCCCCTATACTCCTCCTGGATTGTCTCCAAGCCAAATAAGAGCATGGCTTTGGTAATGTCTTGACACCTCCTTGGCCTGCACCGTGTAAGAAAAATCCCTGCTCACATCTGTCCCTTAGCATCTGATCTCTGTCTTCTCCTCCAGGACGAAGGATGGCTGATGGGTGTGAAGGAGTCTGACTGGATCCAGCATAAGGAACTTGACCAATGCCGAGGGGTTTTCCCTGAGAATTTCACAGAACGGGTGCAGTGAAAGTCCAAGCCCACCAGCTGCATTTCTGCTGGAAGAAAGCAAGTTTTCTGGTAGATAACTGAAAAAGAACAACGAAAAGAAATGAAGAGAGAATTATGAAGGAATAGAAGCCTGAAAAAAAAGTCAACTTAAAGGGTGTGTTCTTCTCAAAGGGCAAGGTTTCAGAAGTTAATTGAAATTCAAAGTGTTATTGAAATATATACATATTAATAATAATAAGGCAATTCAGATACCCTCTTCCCCTTTGGTTTAAACAGCATTTGGATTCAAAGGACTGATGCAGAAGCAACTCAGTGAGGTTCTCCAAGTACTGCATTGACTGAATTGTCAGATGTCAGTCTGGTTCTTGGAAAGGCTGTATTTGTCAAACGGCTTGAAAGTAGAAGCTGCATTTGCTCTTGGGTGGGTTACTCTGTTTTGTCTTGAAGGTGGCTTGCATGGCAACCATAAAAATTCAGCCTTCCCTACATCTTCAACCTACAGTAGGCCAAACTTTCTGTTATGCTGTTGAAAAAAAAGATTTAGTGTATAGTGTTCAACCACTACAATGTATGTGTGTGTGTGTGTTTTATTTTCTTCCTTTAAAACAATGTTACATAAACTGTGATTTTATATATGTAAAGGTAGAAGAAACTACATGGAAAGGGCATCAAGAAGGTGAAATGTGTGAAGCTGTGCTCAGTCCAAAGTAATTTCAAATGTGGAGATCTAAATTCTCACAGTAGTGTTGGCCTTTGAAATCCTAAGGGGAATGGACAAATTCAAGAGGAGAAACAAGACAAAACAAACAGATGCTGTTTGGATGTCTGAAATTTAGGCGAGGGAATCCTCTAGTACACGCATCTCCATCCCCTACCCCCCAAAAAAACCCCAAACCTATTGGTGGTTTCAGAAAATTTAGGTTCATGTAGATGGAAAATAGCTGTAAAATCTACTGGTTAGAAAATTTGCTTTTAAAGACAGAGATAAGGGAAGAATTTTTTTTTCTGTAAGAATATCAAAGAGAAAACACTGATAAAAAACAAATTACTTTCTGTGCTTTTCATTGGCGTTGTTTTTTGTGGAATTGTATTTCTTATTTTCCTTTGAAGAGTTCTGTAAGTGAAATATTGTTAGATCAGCTTTCTCAGTGCTGTGCTGATGATCAAGTTAACCTCTATGAAAACTGGACTCTTGAAATGCTCGTTTAAAATGGCTGTGTGACTTCATGCTATTGTAATGCATTAGAAAGGAAGGCAAGAATATCAAAGTGTCAGTGTCAAGAAGACACTCTGCAGTCTAATACTGATGCTGAGTCCTTTCCTTTACCTTTCCTTTGCTTCTGTTTGTTTTGAATTGTTTTTGTTTTTATTTTTAGTTTAGACAAGCAGATGACAAGGCATATTCTAAGTGCATATTACACTTGTTAATATAAGCCGGTCTGGCTCTCCAAGACTCTAAAGTCCCACAAAGGTACTTTATAAACTTTACTTGAATACAGATGCAGCTGGCAAGCAAGTCAGACTATTTTAATTTTTTACAGCTTCCCTTCCTCCCCCATGATTGTTTTGCCCTGAAGGGATTTTTAACAGTGAGGTTATGCCATGCTCAGGATCACTCTGAAATAATCTTCCAAACTGGTAGGAGTTGGCTTTCGTCAAAGCTGCACAAAATGCTGACAGAGTACTGAAAATCTCACCTTTCCCAGTCTCTTTGGATTATATGTAGAACAGCAGAAAAACATTGTAGGGCAGAAATTGTGTTTAAAAAAAAAAAAACCAAACCAACTTAGTTTGGAGGAACAGATCTGATTTTGATTAGAAAATATATTCTTATAGATGCAAGCATTGTTGGAGTTCCTCCTGCTTTCAGCCTGGGAGATGATCCATGCTAGTTATTTACAGCAATGTAACAGGCATTAAATCTGTCCTATATACCCAAATCCCTTCTCCTTTTTAAAAGAAAAAATGTGCAGGAATTTGTTTTGCATCACTGTTAGAAACCCCAATAGTATTTAGGAGTAACTGCTCACAATACAGAAGGACTGGACTCCACAAATTATGGTATAGTGAGCTGTTGCTTTAGAATACTGCCCTGTTTGACTTTTTTTTCCTTTTTCATCAGGGTTGTCTTTATTATTACTCTTTTTTGTTTTTCAAAGTATCTATTTTTATGCATTTGTGACTCCCATTACTCCTTTAAAGATTATTCATATAAAAATATACATTTAAATATATATAGAAATATATATATATAAAAAAAAGCGGGTTGATCCAATTAACATAATGCTGTCAGCTTAAAATGTTTATTTTTATGCAAAACCTGTGGATAATAGCTTTGTTTTTTTTAAAAAAAGGACAAGATTCTAAGTTACCAGAGCTGTGATTTTTTGTCTTGTAGTAACTGTTCTAGACCATTTAGAAAGCTGTGCTGATACCTAATTTATTGTGGGGTTTTTTTTGCCGTTGTTGTCCTCTGCTGTGCTTGAACCAGATGACTGTCCCAACAAAGATCCTTGTAAGGCCTTTTGATTTTATTGAGCTTGCAGAGCAACTATCCAGTACTGTATTGTCCCTGCAGAAGTGGTAGCACTTTGCAAAAAAGGGATGTTGTTTTCAGGTCACGTGAGCGATGCTCCAGTGTTGCTGGTGGCGGGGAGAGTGTTGTGTCTCTCTCCATTTGCTTCCCCCAAAACCCCCAAGCCCCCTGGCTTTTAGAGCAGGTTAGGGTGGGTTACCTGGATCTTGCATTGCTCACAGATAAGTGGTGTCAGCACATCTCAGTCAGGTTCTGAAAATGCAGGATCAGACCCACAGTTTATAAATTGCCTTATGTGAAAGTAGGATGGCAGAGCAGGAAACTTGTAGATGGCAGTGTTCTTCAGAGCCAGGAGATCTGTCTCTTGGATTGTTCAGCCCCTTGTAAACAGCCATGGCTCTTCCCATTTTCAGTGTTTTTACATCTCCTAAATACCTTGATTCTGGTTGGTATTACCTGGAAATGAACTTCCCCTTTCCTTTGGTTTAGATCTGATTCAAATAGAAAGAGGGACAGTAAACTCCCAAGCAGGCTGTGCCCTTCTGGTTTTTCAGTTTGCAGGCTGAACTGAAAATCTGAGAAAAAATGTAAGGGTGACCTGAGACAATTTTTTTTCTATTTTCTCAGTGGAATGAAAAAGGGAAAAATTGAAACAAACAAATCCTTTCATACCAAAATGAAACATTAATTTCTAGGCTTGCATTTTAACAATGTTACGTCTTGGGCTGTAACAGGTTGCTTTGAAGCAAAAATGTGAAACCTTCTGTTTTGAAAATGCTGAAAGAAAATGTTTTAATGTTAATAGTCTTTTTGCCTTTGCCTTTTTTCTTAATCTGATGACTGGTTTCAGTTAACTCTAAACTGCATTTTTTTGCAAATACATTATCCACTGAAGAGAACCCAAAGAAGCCCAGTTCTGCTCACTGACAGATACACTGGACACATTTCAGGGATTACTTGGTATCTGGCCCATCAAAGCTGCTGTTTTCCCCATTTAATAATCTCCCACTTGACTGTTCTGGGTGAAAAATAAAAGCATCTCTCATCCCGTGCCATTGACTGGTTTTGTAGCTGGACTTAGAAAGACATTCTTGCTCTGTTGTCTTCAGTTTGGTTACAGATTTATGGTACTACTCCAGTTTGAGCCTAATCCTAGTATGAAGTGTGGGAATTAATATGTACCCAATTGATGAGAAAGAAATAAGGTATTGTTTCTTACCCCTTTTTCTATCTTAGCAGTGTCAGTAATATATCTATTTGATAGAATTAAGGAAAGGTCCCAGGGGGGAAGAAGAGTGTGGTGTTCCAGGTGGCTTTCCCCCATACTCTCTGCTGTTTTCCATGGGAATTCCTCATCTGTCTGCTTTTATCACCTTTGTTTTGCTTAGCTGTTGAGGTGATGCAGTAAATGGGGTTGTGCGGGTTCATTTCCAGCTGCTCAAAGGTGGTAGTGCTTTGTGTGAATTGTGCCACAATCCTTGAAGCTTTGTTCACTGTTGCAGAACCCTTTCCTGTCCCACTATCCTCAGACTGCGGCCAAGGCAGACAGCCCTATGTCAAAGGGGACTTGGAGCAGGAGTCAGGACTCCAAATTCTATCTGGAACTGGGATGCCAGTTCAATTAGGTTTTGCAGTAGCCTCTTGGAGGGAAAAGGCCCAAGGCTAAGGAGATGGAGGAGGATAGAGGGATGATTCATTATCTTTGTCAGGTTGGGTTGATACCCTGACTCCCTCACGTCTTAGTTCCAGGGAGAAACTCTATAGGGCTGAGAACAAAATAGGAATGGCCAAGATGTGTATGTTCAATCTGATAACAGGTGCTCCTTGCCTGCCAGTGGCACTAGGTTCAGAGCATCCTGTTTCCTGCTCTGTGCCAGACAGATGTAATGCTCTGCCACAGATATTTTGGATTCTGTTCAGTCAATGCATCAAAAGAGTGAATGTCCTTGTCTGAAGGAGGCAGAGGTGTCTCTCAGCCCTTTCTAGGAAGACCTATGGATCTCCCACAGACGAGGCCTGTGTGCATCCAACACAGTCGCCTCTGATTTCAGCACCGGCCCTATTCTCCAGCTCCTCTCACTTCCCAGCCTCTCCCATGCTCTTTGAGGATGATGGCAGCATTGGGCACATTCTTCCAGCCAAAAAGTGCAAAGCTAGAAGATGCACAAACATGTCCATCAGCAAATCCTACACAGTGCAGCTTGATAGTGCTGATATCAGGTAAACAAGCAACAGCTTTTCTTCTCTGGGCCACCAAAGGGAAGCTACTCCTTGCCACACAGGTACTGCCTCACCTGGTGCTGGTGCAGACACCTCTCTGCTTGCATGCTCTGGTTCACACCTTTTTGCATAACTCCTGATGGAAAGGAGTCCCGGGTGGTGCCCAGAGCTGGATTGTGTCACCAGCCCTCACAAACCATTGGGTTTAGTTCACATATGGGGGCTAAGAATAAAAGGCTCTTTTGGAAATTTTGCTTATGAAACTAAATGGAGAAACTGCAGCTTTGAAGACTGGTCTGTATAAGCTTGTACTTTGATGTGTCCTATGGCTATAATTCCTTCACCTCCTTTTGCAGCTTATTCTGCTATTGTGACCCTAGTCTGCATTTCATGTAGAAGGTCCCTACTTGAAACTTGCCAGATGCAGTCCTGGGCTTATTGCTTCTCTTTAGCTGAATTAAGTGGGAACGACTTTGGCAGTGTATTAGCAATCTCTTTTCCTTCTGTTAATTCAGTCTCTGAGTTTAATCACAATGACCTGAAACATGTTTGGGGGTTGAGTGGTTTTTTAATTAATTTTTGTTTTTGTTTAATCAAAGCTGAACAATTCCCATTGTATTTAGAGCTGTGATACCCAGTTCCACAAGTACTAGATGAATTTGTCCCATCTTGTTTCTTGGTGATGTTCAGAAATATAATTTGTGTCATCCTAAATCTTGTGTCAGTTTTCTCTCTCTATTTTTTTCCTACCTTTATATTAAGAAGCTGAAACAATTCAGGACATTTCTCCCCACAGAGGTGAGTAGCTTCATAGATGTTTGTGTCCAGGCACCTTTAACATTGGGAGTTCTTACAATCACATGGGATGGAGAAGGTGATGCTGGTCCTTACTACAGCAGGGTAAGCTCTTGTAGCAGCCATCTCTGTTCCAGTTGATTGTCATGCCAAATGAATGTAGTGTAAGGAAGGATTTGAGATATTTTTGTTAGCTGCTAACCCCAAAGTGATGTGACCTTCATCATCTAAGGCAGGTCTGTTGGTGGGACTATGGCCAGGTGGCAGAGTGCCCTTGCAGTGTCAGTCTTTTCTCAGCTCCCTCTGGCCTGCTGCCACACCTGTGTGAGCTCAGTTCCCAGGCTGGCTTTGGGTTCTGCTCTTTAAATGGGACACATCCTTTGCAGGTAGAAAGTGGGTGTTGTGTTTGTGCCCATCAGCCGCAGGGATTGAGGGACAAGATTAGAGGGAGTCACAGTTCATAGCTGACTGGTTTTAGGGCCACTCCCTCCCTGCCTGATTCCAGACAGGCTTGGCCCAGCTGTAAATTGGTGCCAGCTAGCACTTTGGTGGATGGACTGCCAGAGTCCACTGCTTTGGGAAGCAACCCCACAAGCCCCAGAGCCAGATCAGGGAGCTGTCTAGGCTATTCTTGCACCATTCCTTTGCTTCCAGGCAGCCTGGAGGGTTTAGTGCCTTTTAGCCTCTTGCCTCTGGCATTGGGATGGACCTGAGCCACATCTTGTGGCAGAGGGAGAGCAAGAGGCAGGCTGTGACCCTGGAGCTATCACTGCAGTTGGTGACTCAGGCTCTGCCTTGGTGTGGTGGCTCCTGTGAGGCTGAGCTGGGCCAGCTCTGCTGCAGGTAGAAGCTCACAGGGCAGGAGCAAGACCCAGAGGCTCTGTTCTTGCCTTCTGCTTGTCCTGCCTCACAGTTTCATTGCCATCACCTAGAAATAGGAAGGAAATGGGAGGGGAGAAGATGGACGAGTGGGAGAGGTGAATAATTCATTGTCAGAGTCTCTGCTCACCTGCATAATTCATTCCCAGTGATGTTTTGTTGCTCCAGACAAGCAGCAGTTGGTGTCATTGGCTGTGTGCAGGCTGTGGCCACATTAGCTCTGGCAGCATGTCTGGAGCAGAATCAGTCAAGGGGCCCTGGTCCAACCTCAGTGGATCTCATGACACTGAGGGAAGCTTCCCTCTGGCACCACAGCCGAAGAAGGAAGCCTCTAACACATAGGAGACACATGTGGCACCAGGTGAGGCTGGAGTGGCAAGGTGGAAGCCAGGGCATTCTGTTCTGCAATGGACTGGCAGTGACTGTTGTCAGTCACCTCATGACATGCCCACATGAAGAGACAAGTTGGTGCCAGGGCTGTCCTTCAGTAGGAGCCTGTGCCACCTGGGAAGACCCTGTGACAGGAAGCTTGAGCCCCAGTGGGCAGCTAGGAGTCAGTCCACAGGAGTGAGGAGGAGATGGGAGTTTGGGGCAGCACTCAGCAATTTCTCCTGTTTGCTGGCTGGGTGAAGCTGGTGCCCTTTGCAGAGCAGAACTGCTGCTTCAGCACGTGGAGGAGCCTCTGCTGTGCAGCCCAATCCACAGAGCCATTAATAATGGTGTGGGAACAGGCATTCAGCAAGTGCCCATGATTAATTAGCTCATCATGGGCAGTTAATGGCCAGGCTGCTCTCCTTGGCCCTGTGGTGCAGGTAATGGAACAGGCATCGCTTCCCACTGGGCGAGGCATAGCCCCCTGCCAGGAGCAATGGGCAGTCTGTGAGCTGTTCTGATGTACTGCTGAGAGGTTTTGGGTGAGATTGTTTTTTTCAGATGTTGGGGGAATAGATCTGTAAGGGAACTTGTTAGTTATCAACGTTAGGTAGGCAACTCCGGCACAGCCCTAGCCTAATATCAGCTTTCCTTTTCTTAGTGCTGGTGTTACCTCTCGTCCTGCTTGTGCTCCCTCTTGCTGAGGCTGACTTCTTCACATGTACTCTGCTTGTCTCAGCACTTCCTCATGAATTAATATTTAGAAATTCAGGTGCCACCTGTGTTGCATCAGGCACTGGAGATGACAGAGCCGTGCTGTAACGAGGACATGAAAGCAAGGCTGCTTTTTGAAATCCAAGTGATGAGGAAGCAATCCACTCCAGTAGTGACCCTGCCAGGGACAGGGCTGAGTGCAAGGGACTGCCTCTGTCCCAGCTGCTTAGCAATAAGATAGGAGAAAGAAAAGCTCTAGCAAGAGTGCAAGGTATAGAAATTAAATTGCACACATTTTCATAATTTGAGCAACATGATACAGCCCAGGGTGTGAAATGAATGTGATGGGACTGAGACTGCTGCTGTGTTGCCAGTAGGAGTGCAAGCCTTGTCCTGTGTCCCAAAGGGACATGATCATGGACCCCTTTAGGGCATGTTCTGTGATGTTCACAATGATACCTATTACAGCAGAAGTGAGGAATGTACAGAAACCCCTGTGCCACAGACTTTTAATTTCTCCTCTTTCCAATTCAGAGACCTGTGAGAGCCTCCTGGAGCGACTTCCCCTCTCTAATGTTCAGGATTGCCTCTGCACATCTCTATTAGAGGCTTCCAGGAGAGACCTGACTATTGATTTTGCAGAAAGTGCTGTGTTTGCTGTTCAGGGCGATGCTGCTTTAGGAGTGAGCTGGCCACACGGAGGCACTCGTGACATCCATGAGCTCCCTGTCTTAGTACAAAACATCCCAAAGGTCTGAAAAACACCTTCTGTATGCCAGACTTCTGGCTGGCTCCCCTGGGGAAATCTGAGAAAAGCTCAAACTGAAAAAAGCTCATCTGAGCTGGGAGAAGTTACAGTATTTTAGTGGCTGGGCCTTGGCATTGCACTTGATGGTCACATTAACCAGACATGCTTCCAGCCCTCTAAGAACTTTCCCCATAATGCACAGCAGAAGCTGGCTTTGCTCCTCTGTCACAAGTGGTCACCTTCCTAAATCCTCAGCAAGTTTCACCTGGAGCCATCCTGTGAAGTGTCATGTCCATCTTCTGCTTCCTAAGCCCTCCCTCTGGGAGGCACATCAGGGAAGGCTGTGCCTCTTGGCCCACAGAGGCAGTGATGTACCATACCAGGAGTACAGGTATTTAATTTGCCTTGCTCTGCCCTATCTGGCATCTCCAGCATTGCTCACTGTGTCTCAGGCTTTCTGCTGTGGCTCTGACAAATTGTTACTCTTCCCATACCATACAGATGTTTTTGCAGGACTGTAAATTATTCCCATCCAATAACTCTTTTATGAAGCACTTTTTCACCACACAGTAGAGAAAAATGCAACTGAAGAGGTAATTAAATGTTTACTGTTAAGTACTTTATATATTATATACTATAGATCATTCCATCCATTAAGCAATCCATTTAACTCCCTTTAACAGCATTATTGTCTATTATTAGGTTAATCAGCATTCACATCCTCTAACTGCATTTCTATCTAATTAGCCCTTCTTTCTTACTTCATATTTCTATTTAATTAAGCTCAGCATCAGAGCTGAATTCCCTGTGCTCAGCACTAGCAGAGGATTTGATCCTTTCAATGCATGAGGGGCTGAGGGGCACCAAGCTTTAAGCAGCCTCCTTGGATATCTGCTCAAGTTTTCAGCTGAAGTTTTCCAGTCAGTCCCTGCTTAACTCCTGAGAAATTTGTGTCCATGTAAGAAGCTGTAGGTTTGTGACCTCCTCAGTTATCTCAGGTTATCAAAGAGGTCCTGTAGGTGTGGTGGCTGCAGCTGGTGTGTCTGCAATGATTGCATGCAGCACCCAGGCACTGCACATGGCATGGTCATGGATAGGGACTTAATTCCTGACTGGAAAGGCAGGGAGTCTGTGTTGTGAGGGGCTCACACTTCACTCTGGATATTGGGGTAGGTAAGGATCAGCAGCTGGGAATAGCTCATTTCTTACCTGACCCGGGCCAAAATGTTCCTGCTGGTGCAGTTCCACATGCACTGGGGTGGTGGGGCAGGACACAGCAGCTGCCCGTGATGGGGCTTGTCAGTGTGCACCAGCTCTAGGTGTAACTGCAGCCCCCATTTGACAAACCTCTGCAGAGCTGCTCAGACTTTGATCTGCAGAGGGGTGCACTTGGAAGTGGCGGGTTTGTGGGCTGGTGGCCCTGAGCCATGGGATGTGTGCTGTGAGGAGGCTGCTCCAGGCTGCCTGGGGCTGCTGTGCGCTGGAGCGCTGCTGGGAGCTGAGCTCACATCGTGCCTGCTGATAACACGCTCTTTGGCACAAACACCTGCTCTGTTCTCTCACTCCCCGAGCCCTGGAGTCTGCTACAGGAGGCTGTCAGTTATAATCTCTCCCCCTCAAACGTTTTTGGGGATACCCAAGGCACACACTGTGACAGCATCACTGGAAAGCAGATTAAATAGCAGACAGGGAACACCTTGCTTGTCACCACTTAGCATCCAAGCTGCAATGGCTTTGAGGAATTGTCTGCGCCCTTCCAGAGTCCCTGAGCAGCTCTTTTTGCTAGTACCAGTCCAGAACAATCAGCAAATTGAGTTCTTTTTATTAACTTTAAAAGAAGACATTAGCCTCAGCCAGGAGAATAAAACCAATTTATGAGGCAATTAGCTCTGCAAAAACATTTCAGTGTCCCCAGAGCAGCCATCTGAGGAGCATCTTATTCCAGCTGCAAAGCTCCTTCCGGCCTTCGGTTTACCGCACACTTCATTTATCATCAATAATAATAATAATGAATAAACAAATGGCTTCCTGATGAGTGTGTGAGACAGCGAGGAAAGTCTTCTCTGCCTGAAATTAGACTATGTTTTTGACTTCCTCCTTCCAAGTGTGGCCTGTTTCTTGATTGTGATTAATTTTGGCACTCAAGCTCTTTATAAGCAGTATTATCTCATGCAGGCTTCTTGTGGGATCTGCAGCAGGGTTAGGTGCAATTTAAAGGACCTGGATGACATGAAAGTGCCATAGCAGCAGACTCAGAGAGTTCTGTGTCTATTTTCCAAGTCCCTTTGTAGAAATTGCAGCTTTCTCAAGAGCTGTCTATTAGTGCTGGAAATTTGGGCAAAAGCCAGGTATGGGGTCTTCCTCTGCCCTTATTGTTCTGATACAATAAGTTCTGGGTGATGAAGGTGATTAGGAATGAATGTGGATTGGAATTAAAACAAAAGTTTGATTTTCTATTTCTGGGCTAGCCTGAGACTTTCAAATTTGCCTTAAAAGCAAATTGAGATTGAAAGTTAAATCTGAGTTTCAGTGAGCTGATGTGTAATACCAGTCTGCCAAACTCCTATTTTCTGTATTTTCCTGTTTCAATTTTTCAATTTTTATTATAGACATCTATTTCCTGATTTTAATTACACACTGCTATTGTAGAACTGAAAAATAGAAAATCAAAACATTACAATATAATATGCATACTACAAATATTCTACAAATTTTACAATTTTGTTAATTAAAATTTTTCTTTTTTTGATGTATGGTGATGGAGCTGTTGACCAGCTTTGCTTAGCTTAGATTTAGCTTAGATATGGAGCACTCCCAAGCAGAGCCCTTGGCTTGCACCATTTTAATCTCCAGCAGCAGGAGGCAATCCTGTAGATCTTATTATGTGTTAAGAAACCCAAGGGGAAAGAAAGTGAAATTGCTGTGATCTTCTTAACACATCCTGAAAAAGAAAGAGTTAAATCCCAAGTTTTTCAATAGGAATCCAGATGCCCAAAAGAAAACTTCCTGTGGAGCTTTCTCAGGTGTTAAAGTTGGGTTGTCCGTACCTCTGTTTCTCTCTGAGCTCTGTTTCTGAATCTCAAGAAACATGTATCCAGGCCAGAAGTGCAACACTCCTTACAGTTATTAGGCTAAAGAGCAAGAAAGGACAGGGGAAATTGCTGAGAGCAATGTTCAGAGTCACAACCAGCAGCAGTCCTGGTGCTGTGACTGCTGGGTGCAGCACAGGATGCAGCATGAACTCCTTTGCATTAAAGACCTTCTGGACCCTCTGCCTCAGGCATTGTAGCTGTGAGCTCTGGAGAGATGAGCTGCTTGCAAGAAGGCAGTGTGAGGGATCCAGTGTGCTCCAGCCTTTTGCAGCAGCTTCCCATGCAGTTCCCAGTTGTGCATTTGCCTCATGCTCCACTATGAAGATGGGATTTGCAGCCAGTCAGCAGTGCTGCTATCAGAGCTTGACCAGCTCAAGTCTGTCAGGGCTTTAAAAGTTTTTTTCCCCCTTTATTTTTAAAAATCCTTTTCTGCTCCACTTCTTTTCCATCATTGAGTTAAAAGTCTGTTAGCATCTCCTTTGGAATAATTCTGCCTTTAAATTTTGATGAGTCAGTGAGTCCATGCAAAGCTTTTTAAAAGCTTTTAATTCTAAGCTTTGGGGGTTTTACACAGCCGGTTTAATCTGTAATGACTTTTTTCATTTCCACTTGAACTTTCTGCTGTTCTGGTACTCTTTAACTCCTGCAAGGCCTCATTTATGCTCTCTTGAAACACTTGCACTGGGAGATGAATGGTTCTTCCAATACTCCCTCTTTATTAATGTGTAGGTTTAAAAGTGAAGGAATTAAATGTAGCTTGAAGAAGACCTAACCTCCTAAGGTGTTTGCTGTTGTGGCTGCACCATTCTTTGGAGAGTCTGTGGCAACTGAGCTGCAGCCTCTGTGTGTGTAACAGAGTATGTGTGCACAGCACTGAAGCCATTCCTGCATCTCCCCTCCCTGTGCACAGTAATTTCATCCAAGCAGTTTTTGCATCTTACGGACATGGATGCTCCAACAAACCATGACAGCCTTCCAGGAAGGACCAGACCCAGCTTAGTTTTTAAAATTGAGGGGTTGGTTTTGTGCTAAGGGATGGTGCCAACCATCACACTTGCTGAGCAGAAAGATCTTGAGTTGCAGGAAACAAAATTGGGCTTTCCATGGCTAAAGGTGAAGGGACACATTGGCACAACAAAGAGAGCAATGTTTCAGTGGCCCTTCTCTGCAGGACAGGCAGCCAGGCCAAGCCTTTGTGACACATGGAATGTCTCACAGCAGCAGCACTCCTAAAGCACCTCTGCTTCACCTGTCTCTTCAGGTGTGAGGTAGTCACTAGGCAGTTGCTTGAATGGAAAAAAAAAAAGAAAGAATAAGCAAAGAAAATGAGGGGGAAAAGGGTGATTTGTGTTGTTCTTTGAAATCATCTTCTGTTATCTGTCATCTGCTTAGTTATCTTCTGGCCAAATGTGATGATGTACAAGAGCCGTCCCCCTTTGATGCTCACACAAACGTAGGCACTGCTGTAGTGGAAGCAGCTGTCAGCTGGGAAATTGCATGGAGGCTGCTGGGTTTTCATGTCAATTATGCAACTATTCAGTCTTCCTAGTGGGAGGCTACAGTGTGATGTTTGGGCTGGATTTTCTACAGTGTTTAGGTGCTGGAGGATTCAGATAAATACTTGTGGGGACTGACTGAGAAGCCTCCATGCCCACATCCTACTGAAATCATGGGTGTTTTGCTGTCAGAGGTGCCAAGACACTTGTGAGAAATCCCACTTTCAAGAATGTTGGTCACATGTCACAGAGAGCTGGCAGATACAGAAATACCCAATGCCAAGGTAGAGTAAACAAGATAAATATTTAATTTCGTGTCCTTGCCATTGATAAACTATTGCCTCTGGAACATTGAAGATCATCTCTAAATAAAGGTAGGTGGGCCAGGAAATACATCTCAGCTGCAAAGGGCTTCAGGAGGGCTGGCTTTGGTTCTTGCCCTGCCCTAGACTTGCTGCATAATCGCAGGAGATCATAGAGGTCCAGGCTCTTAAGAGCACAGCAGCTGAGGCTGGTTTATAGGTCTCTCACCTCACTTCCTGTTTAGTCTCTGAACTGTATCCAGTTTCTCTCAGAAATCACTGACATATTTGGCTTCCTATGGAATGAGATGGACTACTTCTCATCTCCAGAAGTAATATTATTCATGTTTTCTCAAGAACTGTTGTCCCAAGAGTCCAGTATCATGGTAGGCTAGCATGAGATGTCTCCTAGGGGTTGATTTTCCTTTTGGGACAGCCTGGAAGGAACATGTCTCTCTTACAACAGCCATTGCAGAAGAGACAAAGTGTCTTTCAGAGTTACTAGGGACAGCACTTTTGCTTCTTCAAATTCAAGACTATATGGCAACAGGTTACCAACTGTTTGGTATGAGAACAAGTAATGCTCTACTCTAATGGCTTCTTCCAGACTCAATTCTTCCTTATGCCATTCAGATCTTGCTTTCCCACTACAGCCAGGGTCTTGGCTGGCTCAAGAGCTGGCTTTGACAGAGGTGAGTCCTTGCTTGCAAAAAATTTCTTTACAGCTCTTGCAGGACTTCCAGCTGTGGCATTTGGGGCTTTTGCGATGATCCTGCCACCATGCAGCTGTTTTTACTGAGGAAAACACTGCACTTTGAGCAGAAATAGCTCACAAAGACCTTAGCCTTGCAGTGTTGCAGCCTGGCTCTGAGTTTAGGGTGAAAACAATTGGAGTGAGATGGAGGCTCTGGAGACCCAGCAGGAAGCATGCTAGTTGCATCCTGTCTGTGAGGTTAGTTTGGGCATCTTTTGGTCCTTTGCACTGCACCTCATGTAATCCTGCTCCATTTTTTGTAGTTACTCAATATCCCAATTTTTTTTCCTTCAATATCCATGCCATGGCTCTTACATCTTCCCCTCCAAGTTGTGTCTTCCTCCTTTATTTTTTCCCTTGCTTTTGCAGCATCTGCAAGGTTAGTTTTGGCATCTTTTGATCCTTTGCACTGCACCTCCTTTCCTCCCAGACAATTTTCTTGTAGTCACTAAATGTCCCAATTTTCTGGTTTTTGGGGTTTTTTTCAGTCGCATTTCATTTGGTGGTATCTCCTTTCCAGAGCATTTGTAAGTCTTTCTTTGCAGGGTTGCAAGATTTCGTTTCCCTTGCTGAAAGGAAATTTCATTTCCTTTCGGGAAGGGAAACGAAATCTTGCAATTTCAATGGGGATCAATTGAGCAATCTTTGGTCCATGTCCCTGCACTTGACAGCATCCCATGCCTTTTGATGGTTTTGAGTTTGGCAAAGATTTTTTTTTTTAGTATTCTTGCCATGTCACTCACATCTTCCCGTCAAAGTTCTGTCTTCCTCCATGATTTTTTCTCCTGATTTTTCAGCATCTGTGACGTTAGTTTGGGCATCTTTTGGCCCTTTACACTGCACCTCATGTAATCCTGGTCAATTTTCTTGTTGTCCGCTGCTCTGGGTGGAAGTATTCTAGTAGGTGTCCCTTATCCATGGGATGGGATGGAAGAAGGATAACAGGCCCCATCTGAACTGGGTAAACGAGTTGTAATTAGGATAAATCCCTACAACTGTGAGAGTTGTTATGTCTTTTCTGATTTCTTAGTATAGGGACAAGTTTTATCCCCCACTCTTCAGATGAAAAAAAGTTCTGTTGTCTGAGGTTGGATCACTCCCAGGAGTGTGGCTCAGCCCTCAGATGGAGAAGGGCAGAGTATAATTGCAGCTGGGCAGATCTTTCAGCAGCAAATAGAAGACAAGGCCAGCTTCTCTGATGAGGAGCTGGGGTGTGTGTGTGTTTTAGTTATTAACAAGGTCTTTAAAAGAACCAGCAACTCCCTGTGTTTTTTAAATTGCAGTCAATAGCACTTAATAGCCCTGGCTCACTGCAGAACTCCCTCAGTCTGTTTGCAGTCCCTCCCAGCAGTGAGACTGGTAGATTTATATGATTTTACAGGGGTACAGAAGACTTGCTTTGCAGCACAGCACCATTTCCCCTTAATGGACTCTGTGACAAAGCAAATTTTCGTGATGTAAAAGTTCCTGGGCTGCTGGACCAAAGTACTTCATTTGCAACACCCTGTGGTGAGTGAAAGCTACAGGACTGGTTATAGCACACTGAAAGGTTGTGAAAGCACTGATCACACCAGGCACTTATAAAGGCCAGATTTATAGCACTGACCTGTGCAGTATAAAGAACCGCATACCTTTTTCTCCTAAATTCAGCCTAATGTTAAAGAGTCAGCGTGCTGAGTGTTGCACAGAGTGTTGCAGACAGGGTATGTCCACGAACACTTCAGGGGACTGCTGCGTGTTACTGGCGTGCTTGTGCAAAGGGTACATTTCTTCCTTCAAGGTGGCTCAGCTCCTGTGAGAAAGCAGAAGAGTCCCTGTGAGGCGGCCAGGTCCCCTGGGAGCAGCACGACTCCTCAGCCATTGGAAAGTTGCAGGAGGCAGGTTGTGAGCAAGGAAGGATGCTCGAAGGGTGGCCGTGGTAGAAGAGGAATAGTACACTGTGGGGAGAGACAGGAGATCCTACAGTCAGGGTTGAAACATGGCCACAGTTTGCAAATAAATGTCCAGGTATGGGACTTTATATCATGAAGCCAAGCAAAGTCCCTGTCCTTCAAACACTCCATGTTGTTGGTTTTTTTTAACTGCAGCATTTCTCCCAGTGAGGAAGGCTGGGAGGCTCAGCAATGGCTCTGTTGCAGGGAAGCTGGACTGATGGACTGGTGTCACAGCTGACACCTGACAGACTTTTATCATGAGTGCCAAGCCTGGTTAACATATTACTTGGGCTTTAGGAACGAGATACATCTCTTCCGCTTTGGTAACTTGTCTGGCTGAAGCCAAAAGCAGTTTGAGAGCTTTCTTCATGGCTGTGGGAGCTCTTGCCTAATCCAGGCAGCACAAAGATCCTGTTGCCTTAGGCAGCTGAACGTCTTGCTGCCTTGCTGTCCTGCAGCTCCGCAGGAGCAGCTCAGGGTGGCAGTGTTGCCCTGCGATTTGCACTATTCCCTCTGCTTATTTAATTTTCTTGCTGACACACAGGGAGTTGTATCCCCAGAAGTTTCATACAAAATAGTCCACAGATGCAAACTGCAGACGTCTGTGTCCTGCCATGCTGGGTTTAATTAAGGGCACTCTGGAAAAGTCCCTGTTTGGTAACATCTCTCTTTCTCCAGTCACACTGCGCTGGAATTCAAGTGGCTTTATGGCAAGACTGATTTGGGCTCACATCTGGAGATATTAAATCACTGCCATGTAGAAAGAGAAGGGTATTTCTATTTTCTCTATTTTTTGCATTTCAAGTGACCATGTATGCCAAACACACATTTCTGCTGTACGTGGTAGAAAGAGAATGCGTGTAACCTCTGTGGGAAGTACTGGAAAGGAACACTAAAAAATGCCACATCATTGAGTGTTAGCACTGCCTAGTCCCAAAGGAAAGTGTCACCTTTGAGTGACAGCTCTTCATCCTGACATGATCTGGCTGAGAGGGAGCAGTGGCACACAAATCTGGAACAGACACAGCCTCATGGTGTGCTGGTTACTCTTTCATTTGTGCTCTTAGCACTGACCTGTCTCCTGGGGATGACTGACAGAATTTCATGGGTTTGAGGAACTTCAAGCAGCTGATCTATGATGTAAAATCTGCCTACTCAATTGGTTTATTTTCCTGTGCAATTTGTTATCTGTCAAATCTATTTAACCTATATAACCTACGCACCTACCTAATTAGACATAGCTGTATAAATAAATATAAAGGAAATGGGACATAACATTTTCCCCTAGGCATTTTATTCACAAAAAATATTGTTCAGTTTGATGTTAAGAATCTTCCCTGTTTTTCCTGGGTTTCCAGTGTAGTCTGACATAAGGTACCTAAGCTATACTGTTACCTTTTCCCTGACAACATATCTGATGTGTGGATGCTCTGTGCTTTTTATGTGAAACCTGTGGCCCATGTGCTTAAGAGCATGTATATGTGTCCAGGGGCTCCCAGACAGAAACAAAGCAGCCCTCATGATGTATAAAGAGATTCAGAAATACATTTATGTGTCCATATATGAATCATAAATCCACCCACTGCTATTCACAGTGTCTTTCTGTCAGCTTTGCAGGGGAGAATTTCAGGAGCCCTGGCAGGGAGGTGTCCTGTCACAGGCATCCTGCTGGGTGGCACAGCATACAGGTATACATGTGTATGTCTCTATGCTTCTCCTACCTCACTCAGGGTTGTCCCAGCCTCAGAGGTAACATCCCATCCTGGTGAACTGGCAGGTTTAAGGCCTGAAATATCCTTGGAGCTTTGGTGATTTGGGAAGCAAATGTCTCCACTTGTTCTAGACATCATCAGGGCTTCCCCTGAGCTTTGGTACTGCCCAGGGTGGGTAGCTAGATTTTAAATCATTATTTCTTCTCCTCATCCAGCTGGAGGCTTCCCTCACCAGCTCCTTTCCCCATGCTGTGCTTTGGATCTGCTCCTTGTACAGTGAGGAAGTAACTCTGAGTCCTACGTGAGCTGGTTGTGCTGATACAGCAGAGTGTCAGCAGTGCTTGGGCAGGCCAGGTCACAGTGGTGGACTTGTCTCCAGATGTGGTTTCTGTATCTCTATGGCTATGTGGAATCAAATCCTGAGTTGCCTAAGGGGAAACAGTTCCATCAGAATGAAGACTTGCTTTCTGTTCCTGTGTTTGCTTCCCCTAAGCATAAAGAGCAGGGGTGTTTTACTGAGGCTATAGAGAATTTTTGACTGGAACTAGGAAAAGGCAAAGCACAAAAAATAAAGAGAAGTAGCAATATGTAAAAATGGAGCCAAATACAGTTTTCCAGGATTTGCAAACCCCACGAAATTCAGGCAGGGAATTTTATCCCTAAGAACAGGGAGAGCAGTTGCTTTTTTGGAGGATGAGATATTCTGTTGACTATCTACAGCACAGGTCTCTGCTGCTGTGTCTCTCCTGCTGCTGCTAGAAAGGGAGCACAAAGGCTCCTGCTTAGGAGATATGGCCAAGAATTTCTCTAAAGCATCAGATGTCAAATCTACCAGCATTTTCAATCTCTTCTCTCAGCCCGAGTTACTTTTCCTTCATCTTATTTCCACTGTTTTTCTCCTTCTAAATCCTCCCCCTCCTTCTCACTGATCAAGCCCTCTCTCTCATGGCAAACATCGTTACTTTAGCAGGTGAGATGAAAGACACCTCAGTCTACCTCAGTCCCAGTGCAGACAGAAACCCACAAGAGAAGGGCAAAGAACAGCAAATAAGGAGGTTTGCAGAATGCCAACACAGCAATGACAGTGAGAAATACAAGACAAAGCAGTTAACCACACAAGGAAATAAATGCTCCTGTGGGAAAAATCATACACTAATGCCTATTAGCTTAATAGCCTTGTGGTTTAGGCAGAGGGCTCAGAGACAGGGGGTCTGGGCTCTGTGTGCTGCTGTGCTGCAGCCTGGCTGCCACTTGGGAGGCTGAATCCTCACTGTGCCCTTGGTCACCTTTGCTTTCAGCTTTGCCACTTCCCAGTGTAAAACAGAATCCAGTTTCTCATGGGGCTGCCTGGAACGCCTGGGGGAATCTGGTGAAGGATTTCACCAGATGTATGCACACACTTGTGTGGTTCCTCATCTCATTCTCTGTCTGGGAGTTGGAGGTGAGTGAAGGTCTCCAGCAATTATCTTCAGAGACTTCACACAGTGTGCCCAGTCCAAACCTCAAGTGCCCTGGTATTTTTTTATTGGTGTTGGGACTTTGGGGGCTGAACCTCAGAGCAAAAAGGTCAAAGCAAAAAACCCCACATTAAATGGAAACAAATGGCAGAGCCAGTCCAACAGAGAACAGGAGATAATCAGCAGTACCAGTTTACTAGGAAGGTTTATGAGGGAAGGAGAGCAAAGATTCCCTTGGAGAAAAGATAAAGAAGCAGATTATGATATACTTTACTTCATAGTGCTTCCTGAAATGGAGCTGAGGGCATTGTTTTCTGCTTTAATATATTGTGTTAAACATTAAAGGAATGAAGGCAGGGAGCCTGAGTAGCAATGAGTTAATCTGAAAAGCAGACGTATTTTAGGCTGGGGAGTAGAGGAAAGAAGAGGAACTTTATTGGTTATTATTAGACTTTTCAGCTCACAATGGACAAGTCAATATTTTTTCTTTTGACTGCTGCTGTTTCCTCCTTTGATTGTTAAATCCCCTCTCTGCCTAGAAATAGCCTGCTTTGAACAGAGTCTGCATGTATTTAGCAAATGGCCTGAGAATGCTGAGCATTGAGTCCATGGGGCACATGACTCAGTCTGAGCACTGCAGAAGCTAGATTTGGGGAGGTATTGGGTTAATAAGAGATAATACCCCTGCTCTAGCTCTTAGCATGAGGATTTGGGGCAGGAATGTATCAGGTCCCAGCATCTTTTTGTTGTGGGAAGATTTAGAAAGGGTAAATAATGGGATAAAATACTGTGTTATGGGTTATGAATATTCTGGGCAAGAAATTTTAAAGAAAAGTGGTTGAGTGGAAGTCCTACTACTAGTAACTCAAGGTATGAGACCTTTCTCACTCTTTAGCTGAGTGCCAGGAGTTGACACAAAAATAATTATTGGACAGTGAGTAGATGGTGATGCTTAAACACCCCAGGGGGAAGAGAGGTCTCTAATGATGATGATGTCGCCAAACACTGCAAAAGATTTCATCAAGACAAATACTACAATTAACTGTTGTTAACTACTGCTCCTTACATTGCTTAAGAAGGAAGGACAAGGTTGCCTATACCTGGAAACTTCTACAGGCATGGGGATGAATTTTGAGCAGAGATTTAAAAAGAGAGTGAAGTATTATATGTTTCCTCTTATGACCATGCCACATTAGATTTACTGCTTTGCAGCGGCTGGCAGGAAACTTATTAGGAAATAATACTGCTATCTCAGAGCTGGGATATTAATTTTTAATCGATTACTTCCTTGTGATGATGATAGAAGTGGAATATCAAAGATGGGTGAATAGTGTAACACATGCTCTTGCTGTTCTGGAAGCACATGCTAAGCCCCAGGCTGTTTTTAAGGCTTTCCTTTCCCAGCTGGCCAAAGTAAGATGTGCCAGCCTTCTCCTGCATCCTGCTAGCTTGAGAGCAGCTTCTCAGGCTCTAATGCATTCTTTTTCACTGTGCCACCACAGATGACAGATGGGGAAGCAAGGGCAGGAGGAAGGGTTAAACCTTTTGGTTCCAGCAGGAATGAATCACTGAAAGATGGTAACTTGTCACTTTCTGCTTTCAAGAAACACAGAGATGGAAAAGGCTTCCCAATTCTTACCAGTCTCACCTCAGACTGCTAGGTGCTTGTTGAAGGTCATAAACCAGAGTGTGGACCACCTGACTCCAGTGGAAGCTGGATTTGACTGCTCTGACTTAGTTGAGTTAGAATTTGTCTCCTAGAAACTCTCAGGGGGCATCATCCATTACTGTCATGTTTGGGTTTGGATCGATGAGTGTCATCTCTGCCCACAGGGACAAAGCTGTCACTGGTCAGCCTGGACCAGAAGAGAAAAGAAATCTTCTGTGATTTCAGAGAAAGGAATATCTACTCTCTGGGAACTAAGTGTGCTAGGCTCTTCAAAAAGTAGCTTTTTTTACTGATCCATCTTTCTCTAAAGGATAAAAACCAATTCAAGAACATGAAAGAGGGAAAATAGAATTGGGACTTATAAGCAAAAGGAGTCTATTGTGTAGCAGGACTGAACCCATCCTCAGGTTTACATTTCCCTGCTCATCTTGGGGCAAAATTCAATCCTGAGGTTTGCCTTCTCCTCTGCACTGAACACAGCGATTATGTTCATCCTATTCAGATTTCAGACTCAATTCTCCTTTTTCAAAGCCTTGTGCTGTTATTTTCCATCCATCCATTCTACAAGTTAGAAAACATACATTTTGGAGGCTGACTTGATTTGCTCTTTCCCTTGGGGAATAATAGATGTCATGCTGTTCAGAAAAATGAAAAGGAAAAAAACCCTCTCCATGCACCAAAGGGTGTGGGGAGAAAACCCTATTAAAAACCTGCATTCTAAATACTGTTATCTGAAGCTGATAAAGAGGGTCACAGACTTATTTTCCTCTTCAAGCTCAACCTTCCTTTAACCAATACAAAAATTTCTTGTAGCTCCTGTCTCTCCAGGGAGTTTGACCAGCATTGTCTCAAGCTGTGCTTTCCTCACTATTAACAGGTAACAATTGTGTAAGCTCTGACTCTTTTTGTTAATATTCTAACAAAACAGATTTTCCAAACAACCACAATTCTTTTGTCCCTTTCAGTTCTGTCTGATACCTCATTGTAGGTGTCAGTGAAAGGCAAATAGACATCTGTGGAATCTAAAGAGGAGATCTGGCAATTTTACACAGTCCCCTACTGCCTGCCTCCATATTCTGACAATAAAATTGGATTTTTGGTATCTCTTTAACACTCCAAAAAGTAAACCCCTTTCATAACATGTATCATTTTCCAAGGTAATTTGAAGAGAATACCTTTCACTTTCAAATTGCCCTTTGGCAGCTTTGAAACCACTGTTGTTTTTGTGAAAGCTCTGGCATTTAAAACTGCTTTGTAAGGAGGAGGAATAATAACAAAAAAAAAAATACCCTCCCAACCCTGGCTACTTCTCGTTCATTCTGATCTGTCCAGAGCTTTTCAAGTGAATGGGAACACGCCGACAAATGCATTCTGAAGAAAATCTCATTTTGACCCTAAATGGTTCTTCACAATTTCCAATTGACGCTGTTGCCATTTCTGCAGGAATTGATGGCTGCCATTGTTATCAGAGCTGACAGGCCCCGGGTAGGTTGCACAATCAGCACAACCTGCCCCAGCCTTTCATTATTCCCAAGAGGCAGGTTCTCATGATATCTCTCTTTTATAGGAATTGCTCATTTCTATTTTGCATTCGACAGGGCTGCCCCGCTCGCTCGTTGCTGGGGTGCCCAGATAAAATGGCTCCTCTGAAGTTCAAGGAACAAAGCTCCCACGCGAGCCCAGAGTGGTTGGCAGCTCCCGTCCTTCCAGCACATTCCACATCAGAGGCTGCTCTGTCTGTGGGAATTAGCAGTTGGGTAATTGCCCAGCATGTGGGTACACTCTGCTCAGCTCTGGTGTTCCAGCAGTGCCTTGCAGACATGCAAGTGTCCTCTAAAAGCAAATCCAAATCAAAGGTTTGGGTAGCTTTTGTGTTTACAAAAAGAAAGAGGACAGTGTTTTTGTTGAGCAGGTTTTTTTCCCTAAAATTCTCTCTCTCTCTTTATCTCAGCTGGAAGAACCTGAAAGGGTGCTGAAACATTCCCCAGATGACCAAACTGGCCATCAGAGAGTAAAATAGGACAAGAGGGGAAAAGGGTGACCAGCTCCCCAGGAGCATGAAGGAGCTGAATGGAAGATGAAGCTCCCAGCAGCCAAGAGCTGTTTTCCTGCGTGAGCACAATTCAGACAACCTTAAAGGGTGATATCCCCCTCCCTTATACATTTTCTAATCTGTAAAACTCCAGCTAGAGGTTCTGCTCAAGCCTGTACCAGGCCTATGGTCTCATGAGTTTCTTGTGTGAGAGACAGCACTAAAGGTAAAAAAAAGGAAAAAAGAAAGGCCTTTTGACTACACCTTGATAAACCTAATCTTTCAGGATTTTACTCTATAAGATTTGCATAATGTCAAATAGGTGATTCCTGGTAGATCTGATAGGAGAACCTCCCTTATAATCCCAAGGCCTTTGTGTTTGTCCCTATCAGATTCTCACAGAATTCTTATTTTGCCTTTGCCTTTAACAGCAGCTGTGCTTCCAGTCTGATTAAAAAAAAAATAAAATTATTTAGCCCAGAATTTAACTCAGAAGTTGTCCTTTATGGAGATAGCTCTCTGTGAGGAGACCGCTGTGGCTGCCAGCTGTGTCTGTCCTGCCCAGGATCTGATCTGGGGTGGGTTTCTCCCCACACTGGACCTTGGGTCAGCTCTCTGAAAGTAGGAGCCACCAAGTGGTGTGCGGGACCAGCTGTATAAATGTAGTTCTGCAGCTGTTCTGTGCTTGCACTTACACAGTTTAGAGGGAAAGTGAGGAGGAGGAATCTCTGCCTCTGCACCAAACTTGGCTTCTCTAGATTTAGTTATGTTTAACCCAGCCTCTGGCAAGTGTTGTAAGTTGACATCCCGAGGAAATCACATTTCTCCATAGCAGAGTGGCCAGTGAGAAATGGGGGTGGTTGCAGCAGTCAGTGAACACCACAGGGATGCAAGGGAAAGTGGGGCACAGGCACACAAAAATGCTGTACCAGAAAAAGCAAAAGAAATATCTCCTCCATCTTCTGGCTTTACATCATAAAGGCAGCCAAAAACCAAGGCTTTTATAGTGTGAGCCTTCTTTCTTTTTTCTGGTGCTTGGAAACATTGTCATAAAAGAAGATCTATTGCTAAATAGATCTTAAAAGAAAAAGGAAAAATCAGCCTTGCAGGTAAATAAAAAAAAATTATGAACATAAAAATTAGTGAGCATATATTGACAGATAAGTAACTCCACAGCCCTTAGTAACATAATCACCATAAATATTTGAGATAAAATTGGCAGACAGGGATAATGTATTTTCTTATTAGATGAAGAGCCATATCTAGAAAAAAATTAAATACTGAAGGAACTGGTAGGCATAACAGCCTTTCTTTGGGCCTAAAGCACAAGCAGCCAACTTCCAGGTAAATAAATGTTGGGGACAATTGTTGTACTTTGATTTAATTACAGTCATCAGTGAAACAATTAGAGCGAAAAGGGTTGCTAAAAATCTCAGAAACAGGTGGGAACGTTCAGGTTTGATTTCCCAAGTCAAGCATTCATGATGATACTGAGTCAGGCTTTCAAACCTTTCCTTCCTCTTGCTGTTCCTGGTCTTACCTTTGCTGCACAGACAGCACTGTCTGTGCAAAGGCACTGGAACAGGATCAGAGAACTGAGTGAATTAAAAACAATTAATGAAAAAAGAATTAAGCTTTTTTTCTTTTTTTCCCTTTTAGGTCACAAGACAGCTGTAGAGGTAGAAGGAAAAGACAGTCCTTGCTAAAAATTTCAACCCCCACTGCTTCCAGAACTACCTCTATGAACAGCTGATGTCTATTTGGCTCAGCTGGACCTGGCATCACTAGAAATTAGCAGGTAGTGGGAAAGGGTTTTCTGGCCAATGTCAATGCACAGAGGACACACAGAGTTGTGGCATGCTGTCCAAAGGCTGTTTGTCATGTGAGCTGGAATTTAAGCTGTGCCCTAGAGAGACCCTGAGGACAGGAGGACTTTTAATGATGGATGGTAGAGAAATTGATACATTTGGTAGGTATGGATCTATCTTTAGGATAGATTGTTTGTTTGCTTTCTCAGAGTTGAATAATGGCCCCCCATCTAATTGTGAGAGACTCAATTTTAATAAATGATTTTGATATCACTGGAGGCCAGATGTGCTATGAGGATAAATACCATATTGCAGCAGCTTTGATAAACCAGACCTTGCTCTTCTGCTAAAACTCAGAAGAAAAAAAACATTCCTGATGAAGCAAGACATTGGATAAGTTTCCTTCTTAGGAACCCATGAAAGATCCAGCATGGGAGGGGTTCAGACATTTCTCACCTGACAGGAAGGCATGTGAGTAGCAGCAGCAAACACAGACTCAGAGCCTATAAACAAGCCAGGTGAGCAGACAACTACACCTGTATATCCTGCCTATTTCTCATCTGTGGAAATTCTTACTTGTAAATTTCCAAGGGTCATGCTGGAGTCTCATAGCCTGACAAAAAACTGGCAGAGGATGCTAGTTCCAGACTCCAGCAATTCTTCCTTGCTTTAAGAGGTTTCACTATTTTTAATGTGACAGAGAAGCTTATTCAGAGGATAATTATCTTGTTTAGAGGACAAATCCCTGCAGTGCACAGTTATCTGGAAATGAGAGAAAATATGTTTTCATGGTCGTTCATCCAAAAGTCCCCAAAGGCTATGGACACACATCCAATGTGGTTCCAGTCCATACACCATGAGTAAAACACAGTGGCCAGAAATCTATTGCCTTCATGGACCTCTCGCAGCATGGCACTGTTATTTGCCCTATAAGTTTTGGGGAAAGGAAAACCTCTGTGCTTTGTGCTTTTGACCTGCCCCGAAGTAAAGCCCTGGCCCAGTTTTTATCTTTAATTCATTTGTTGTGCTGCTGAGATGAAGAAAGTCTTTCACGTCAGAAATTAATTCTTGTTTCACTGAAGACTTCTGCTCTGTGGGAAGCATTATTTAGATGAGTGACCAAAAGGTGATTCAATGGCAGGCATTTATCAGCTGTTAGGGGTAAGGACTTGAACAAGCTGGTGCCACTTATCTCTCCTCCTGCACTGCTGGTCCTTATTCCTGGGGATTTGCTGTCATTACCACTTGTCTTTGTTGCTTCCTCTCACTGTTCGTGGGACTGATGGGCCATATATGGAGCCTGTGTTATCTCTTCCTGTGGTTCAAGCAGCATAAGATCTAGGCTGAAATCACCATTAAGTAATTTTTTGAAGGAGTGTAATTTATATTGTGCTAGAGGCAAAGTGTACCATGCCCTGCTGTCTGCCCTCTGCCTGATTTTGATCCAAAATATTTCCTGGTTTGCCATCAAATACCAGAGTTTTAATGGCACTTGTTGAAAAGAGAAATTTTATTGGATGAAGTAGTTAGAGCTACAAAGTGTCATTCTCAACACTCAGGTTGTCCCTATGAGTCTGTTTGGATTTTTTCTCAAAGCAGACTGGAATACATTTAGATAGTTTCCAGCATGATTCTGTGATGTCCTTTATAGCTCTCTGGGATTTCACCTTTTTTATCTTCCAGTACTGAAAGTTCCTAATACTGGTTGGCCACGGCTACACAAGAAATCCTGCTTTTCATGTGCAGATCCAAGTTTGGACGAGGTACATTTGAATATTTTGGCCTTGAACAGAGCTCTTGAAACCATATACCCTTGAGCTTGCAGCCAGTCATGCTGACAAAGGGGCTGTACTTGACTTTGTGTGAAATCCAAGAGCTGGAATGTTAACTTACGTGAGTCTATCCCATATCCTGCTTGATTTGATATTCTGGGGAATGTCTGAATGAGAAATGACTTCTAATCTTCCTTCAGATACTTTTAGACCAACCCAGGAGGTGTTTTTGGAAGATGTTAAATAGCACATGTTAGCAGTACTACTGTGTCAGTAGATTACAAATATTAGCCCTTTGTAGTTACTACCTTCAAAGTGACAACAAATGAGCCAGATTGGCACATCTATAAGTCATTTGCATTTTCTGTTATTTTTGTACAATTATGTGTTTGAAGAGAGAATGATTATTTTTTCTCTTCTTTTACTTTTTTACCCTCCCCTTCCAAAACTCCCTTAATTACTTTCAGTTCAGGTTGACTTACCATCTTACTCTAGGTAATGAAAGTCAGGTGGGAAATAGTGAAACTTAGTCTAAAGTCAATCAGTCTGTTAAGTTGAATATAAAATGCACTTGTGGTTCATTCACTCTTGGTAGGGAAAAAGAGATGCTGACAATTCACAGTGAACACCTAGAGAAGAAATGAAAAAATAGTCATTAAAGCAAATATCAACACTGCAGATAGAAGAGGGAACAAACACAAGGCATGCTCTCTGAAGTGCTGCTGCATTACAGAAACAGGGGAAATAGTTCACATGAATTTCAGAAGTTTATATCTTTTTTTTTGTTTTCTTGCATCCTGCCCCAGAACCTCCATCAGCCCAGATTATGTGTGACACAAAGAAACAGTGCTGTCATTGCAATTTACATATTTCTGTGCATGAGGTTAAAGTGAGGTGCCCATGACTAAACCTTTCTAGAGCTGTGGAGCACCCTTGGAAGGGAAATGGTTTTGTGGAGGAGACTCAGCTCTATCTCCTCTAGCACAGAGGCAGAGCTGGGAGAGCTTGTGATGTTTTGGGCTGTTGAGAATAACCTGTGTGCTCTTGTGCTTTCAAGCTCTCTTCCCTACCCCGAGGGCTGTAATTGATTGATAGAGGTCTCGGGCAGAGGCTGGCAGCTGCAGCTGGACCTCAGCAGCTTGTCAGGCTGCTCTCACCACCAGCACGTTCCTGCTTTTGGCAGACAATTTTCTAGGATACTCTTTTCTCCCAGCTCTCTGACAAAGCAGTAGTGGAATTGCAGACTCTGCCTCTTCAGCCTGGATCAAGTCAACACCTGTGTGCATGTTCTTCCTTGAGGTGGGACTCACAAGAGAACAATTCTAGTGCCATTGTGCCTTTCCTCCTGTGCTTCACTTTCCTTGACTGTAAGATGAGGGAAAGATTTCCAAACTTGTGCAAGCAGGTAGTTCTGGACCAGCTGCATGCAGAGTGCCACAATGAGGTTAATTGAGCACTGGCTTCCCCGACCTTCTCAACTCCTTAGCTATAAAGATGTGTCTAAGCAGAGAAATTGTCATTTTCAATTCACAGCCTGCACATTAAAGCTCCAGCAAAACTTCCGAGGTAGGGTGACATATGTAAAGTATTGTAACTGCTGATTTCTCTCTGGCTTGCAGGTGTTGGGTTTGTTTTCGGCTCATTGGCATTAATTGGAATGAATTTTAATGAGTTCATGTGGCTTAGAATTGAGGCAGTTATAACTAATTCCATGTGTACATGCCAGATATATGTGTATGAGAAATCTCTTGATCAAATAATTATTTCCTTGCAGGAACAAGAGCTGACAGTGCCAGCAGCTACCTAGTACCAGCCTGGATTATGCAGCCTGAATTAATCTGAGGCTTCAAAACCATCTCCAATTACTCCTAATCCTTGGGACCACAGGCAAGGTCCCTCACCACAATACACTTCAATTTTCCCTCTCTGCAAGGATGTCAGTGCCAGGAGCCACTTTTCAAAAAGGTTTTTGAGATCACTTAATGAACAGTGCAATGTGACCAAATACAGCAATAGAACAGTTTAGGTTGGAAGTCCAGTCATTATCCTAACACTGCCAACCATGTCCCTAAGTGCCACATGTCAGCAGAGTAAGTGGAAATCACTCCAGGAAAGGGATGACAGATTAGCTTTCCATGACTATCATTTAGTGGCATCTGTGAGAGGCAGAGCATGAAGGAAAATTGCACATCTCAGCATCTCTCACAACTGGGGGCTCCATTTACAGTCCTGATAGAATGTCCTGTCCTCATATGAAAAGACAGGGGTGGGAAGGTGGCTCTGTGTTAATTTTTCAGGCTTCTTCTGCCCTTTCTTTGTGCTTGATTTTTTTTTTTTTTCAGATGCAGGGTTTTGTGCTGATGAAGATTAAAAGGTCTGTGTGACCTTCCTTGGTGCAGGCATAGAACAAGTCAGTCAGTGTCAGTATGGCTCTGGCTTTCCTCAGCCTGTTGTGCCAACACCTCATGGTCTCACAGGGAAGAAGGTGGGTGGCTGCTTGAAATGCCCCATTTGTCTCAGTAGGCAGAAGGTGTGAGAGGCTCCTGGATGGCTACAGCACACAGGTATTCTTATAGGAGCTCAAAGTTAAACATCCCTTCTAATAAGGATGAGACACTTACATTTGCATAAGTGTCAGCCTTAATGGACTTCAAAATGCATAAAACAGCACAGGGATCACTCCTGTACAATTGGAGAGGCTGGTGAGATGGGCTGACAGGAGTGGTGCATGTGTCCCTGTCATGGAGGGTTATGCTTGTGATCTACCCCAGCACCTGCACAGGAACCTTAACAAACTGTGCTCCATAACACACCACAAAACAGCCATAAGCTACACAGCCCAACATGACAAACAGCCTCCAGCATGCATATTAAAAGAAATACCATGAAATATGGTGCTTAGACAATTTTCCAAGTTGAAGTGGCTCAGTCAGGGAGGCAGTTGGGCGCTGCTGACTGCCCCTCTGTTCACATGGTTTTAACATGAGACTGGAGAAGCATGACGTAACATTTCTTTTTCCTGGGGATCAGCCATGCTGTATTATCTGGGATGTTACCAAGGCTAAGGAGGAGTACAATTATTGTAGCCCAGCTGCTGTGTGATAACGTACTGATCATCAACATGGTGTTCTGCTCCAGCCTGATTTTGAGCCTGAGCTTTGAGTGTGATTCAGTCTGAGTTTCCCCTGGGTGGGTTCAGAGCTCGCTGTTATTTTACTTAAGCTTGGGGAGGGCTTTCTAAGACATATCTGTTTTCTTGCTGCCCTGACTCTGTGCTGTCTTTTTCCAAACTGGAGGATGTGAGAGCCTGCAGGAGAGTCACGCTGGCTTTGACATGATGAACCAAGACAGGTCTCAGCAGGAATGGTGTAGCTGAACTCGATGTTGGTCCTATGGCAATCCAGTGTAGGAGTTTCTCTGAGAAGATGAGAAAGTGAGTATCCACTGATGGCCAACAGGAAAGGGTCTTAATGAGTTGTTTACCTAGTTTATCTTAGGAAAATGTTCCCACAGAGCTGCCACAATCCCTGACTGGACACTGACAGAAACCTGCCTTTTCTCCCCATGGCTACAGCTGCTCTGACCTCCCACAACCCTTCTTTGGGGATCTCAGCAGGACTCGCTAATTCTGGCTCACCACTGAGCTAAAGCAGAAATGCAGTTACTGAAAGGCTCCAGTAAATCAGAGGGTGGCCAGGGGGCTTGGATCCAATCCAGCTGTCAGTGTAGACACAGCAAATAATATATTGACTGAACTTGTCTATGTCCCTTTGCAGAGATCAGATCCTGGTTCCTGCTTCACAACTACTAACACTGCTCTGACAGAAGTGACTGATGCCTTTAGATCCCAGAGTCACAGTTCAGCTCATGAGCATGACCTAGCCAATGGACTGCAGCATGGTTTTGCAGAAAACTATTTCGTTGCAGTATAGATTTGGTTTCAGACTCTTACATGGGAATGCTAGTTCCTCAGAAAGGTTATTTTGTAGCTGCCTTTATTTTTGTCAAAGGACTTGTTATTTTTTTCATTGGATCTGCTCTGTAACAGCTATGATTATAAATAATATTTAAAATAATTTTCCAGTGCCTTAAAATTCTGCTAATCTGGCCCTTGGTTTATCAAGCTTTGATCCCACAACACCCCTTATCCCTTTTCTTGATGTCAGCAGTAGCCCCATTAGAGCTGGAGTCCAAAAGGTTAATTGACTAAACCATAATTATTGAGTTTCTTCTCCCTGGTGTGAGCTGGGGACATCTTGTGCTAGTGATAAGTGAGTCCTTAGAAAAGAAACCTGGATAGCAGGGAGATAGCTTGCTCATCGACCTGGTAGCCCTGTGTGAGGTGATAGACTCCTGGTTCTGTAAATGTGTTCAGGTTCAGCAGCCTGAGTACTGCCACAGTCTAATCCAGCCCTGTCTAGTTGGCCTGCACACAACTCCATCTTGCAGACAACCTGATTCCTGCAAACCTGTGAGCAACTTTGTGTTGATACCTAGTGGGTCCCTGAGGCAGGACCTGGGGGGACTGTCCAGCTTGGGAGTGCAGGTGGTCACTGTGCTCCCCTTACCCTGAGTGTTCCTCTGGAGCAGCTCTGAAGGAACATGTGGAGTTCTGGTGTGGTTTAGGATGTATGGGTTAGGATACAGGCACCATGATTTCCCAGAGAGGTTTCCAAAGAGTCAACAACAACTGGTCCTGGTGCATGGTGCACTGGACTTTGTGATCCTGAAATGAAAGTGTCTTTGTAACCTCTCTTCTTCAGTGGCAAGGAGCAACATAAGCTCTGCAGCCTTTCCATGTGGAAGGGAAAGGCTGCAGAGTGAGGCTTGGAGGCTGCTGGTGGTAGGAGAGATGCTGTTTTCCTGCTGTGAAACCTTGGTCAGAAGTGGAAACACACGTGCCTTTTAAAAGAGAGTCTGTAGAGTGGAAAAAAAAGGAGCAAAAGAACTCTTTGTCTTTCTCTCTTCTCTCTCTTTTTTTTTTCCCCCTAAGAAGATAAAAACAGCTGTCTCAGCCCAGTAAGGTACATTTGAAATGATTTTGAAAGGCACTGTGGGGAGCTGGACTTCTTCTCTTTAACAATTTTCTGAAGCTAAATAAGAAAAAGCAACAAAACCTGAAACAACGGTGAGGAAGTCCAGAGGCTTCTCACAAAGTTTGCTGGTGAAAGACAAGCTTTCCCTGTGACTGAGAGGGTAACTGCTGGCCAGAACAATCATTCAAGCATCTGAGCAAAGACAGAAGCATATGTGTATGTGTGCATGTGAGAATCCCCTGGACAGCTTTGAGGGAGGAAAAAAGCCCCATTGAAAGAGGCAGGAGGCAGTGTAGGAGTCAGCGTCATCAAATGCTCCCCTTTCTTTCTTTGAAAAATCACACCAGGCTATGCACTTCCCTCACAGATTAGAATGAAAATAATGGGTTTTCTACTGAAGCCCACATGTGATGAAGGAGGCATTTTCTATATATGTATGCATATTTTTATACATAGGTATACAGTGACTATATATATAGTCATATATGTATACATGTATGTATAAGAAATTTTAGGCCATCTATTTAGCAGTTTCTTTTTTATCATATATCAAAATTTTGATCATACATCATATTTCCCTGTGCTTCTTTATGCTGTTTTTTTATGTTTTTGTTGCCCACTAACACATTTTCTATCTTTTCCCCAAATCAGTGGCCAGGTCCTGTCTTTCTGCAACCAGCCCACTCAGAGCCAGAGGTAAAGAAACCCAGGGCTTTGTGTATTGTGAAAGATTTTCTCATTTTCCTGGATAACTGAAAATAAATAGTGATTAGATTAAAACAAACAACTATACACTCCTATACCAAACTACTGAAACTGGACCTGAGAAATGGAGGAGATTGCTGGTGTGGGGCTGTAGTAATCATAGCTTGGCATGATGGAGCACCCTTCAGGCAGAGGAAATAGACCCCCAGCCTGCTCAGTGCTTTATTGCTCCGATCCTGTGGCGCTGTGTTGATTTACCACAGCAGCAGAAGCTGTGTTTTCAGACGTGTGTTAGCAAAATCAATTCCCGCGCTCCGGAGCGCAGGCTGGTGGAGCTGAGCACAGCAGGGGCTCCATGCCCCTGGCAGCAGGAGGATGCTCAGGACAGTGTGAGAGAGATGGAGGAGGCAAACACATGGGGGTGGTGGAACTCAGGATGTAACCAGGCATTAAGTAGGAAACCTCTGCAGTGATTCTGGTGATTCCCCCGGCTCCTTGCTCACCTGATGAAGATCAAAAGCTGCCTTCTACGTGGCCATTTCTGTCCCTCAAAACAGCCTGTCCTGACAGGCTTTTTTGTGGGGAACACCTTCTGATCTTGTGGGTATGACCTTTGGAGCTCAATGTTGTAACAGGGGTTTCTTGCTGATGAATGAATTCAAAGACATTCAAGATGAAGGGTCCCCATCTCCTGTCTCCTGAGGTAATGGCAGGAAAGGCATCAGAAACCAAGGTGATTGGAGGAAGCTGGGAGTGGGTAATCTGAATAAATAAGAAATTCTGTGAGAAATGAAGTGGCTGAAATGTTCTCGATCATCTCTTTTCCCCTTTCTTGTAACACTGCAATCTGAGCAGACTTTCAAATATCTCCTTCCACACAATAGTGCTATGGGGCAAGGAAAAATTCAGCCTATTACTTGAAGCATTAGCAAGTGTGAAGAGAGAGTTTTCCTGAGATGGGACCAGTGGAGTTTGCAAGTTAGCTGAAAGCACAATGAAAAATGCACCACTTAGGGAATGTATAAATAATTCCATACATTATTCTATAGAACATCAAAACACAGAGCCAGCCTCACACGCTTCAGCAGTTTTTGCTTCTGAGTGTTTTAAATGAGTTTGAAACCCTCTCAGATGCTTTTCTTCATAGGTGAATGGCTATCCAATGTACCAAAAGCAAAAATGTAATTAAACTTTAAACTCTTAAAATGCCAGGTACCACTGGGATAACACAGGGGTAAAACATAGTAATTGTTTATATTTACGTCTCGTTACCATTTCCTTTCAGGTGTCTGCCAGAACTGCTACTTGGGAAAGGCAAAAATGTAAGAATCAGTTTGTCTTTGTAAAATCAGAACTTCAAAGTCTTCATTGACTTTCAATGTGGTGTGATCTCATTACCTGCCTGCTGAGAACAGTGCTCTGCTTGACACTGGTAATGCAGGGGAGCTTATTTCCCAGATATTTCAAAGCCCTCCCCTTCCTCTACAGCCCTGGTAGCACTGCACCCCATCTCAGAGCATCTGAGCTTGATGTGTGCCAGGCCTTGAGACTGCACTTTTGAAAGAGAAGAATGAGTCTCTCCCCTCTTTCTCTCAAGTCCTTTCCCAATTTCCCACAGCCATGGCCACTTCAGAGGCATTGGAAATTCCCCTGTCCTGGCGTAAAAATAACATCTCTGGGCTATGTTGTCTGTTTAGTAGGAAGTAAGAAATAAGGTTGTTACAGGAATAAGAACAAAGGAAAGGGTGTTTAAATTACCACAACAAGGAATTTTTTGCTGCCAGGTTACATGACAAATCACGTTAAAAGTGTTACAATCAGCTGTGAGGCCCTGTGTCTCAAGTGTGATGATATACATGCACACACAAGACCCGAATAATCCTACTAAAATTTAAGGGACTTGTTTTAATTTATGAACTGACTTTGACAATATTCTCTAATCTCTGCTCTGTTTGAGAAGAGATGTTTGTTACATTTCCAGTTCTGATTTTAATATGTTAACTGTAACAAAAGATGCAGGAGAGAAAAGCAAATATGAACTAAAGCCTACATTTCTTGAACATTGTCTTATGAGAAGGTAGGAACTTTGTTGTTCTTTGAAGGGATTGCTGTGTGTGTAATTGGCAGAGGCTGCATAGGGACTTTGAGGAGGGAATTTTTCTCTTTTTATTTCTTTCCTATTGCAAAATGAACTTTACCAATAAGCCTTGGTTTCTAAGCAGAGGTGTAATGCACAGGATGCCTTTTCAACTTGGCCCCAGCCTGCTTTTGAGCAGATGTGAGTCCAATTTTCATACTAATGGGTGTGTTGAGCTTATAAGACTTTCAATAGAACTCTGTGATAAACCATCTTAGTAGCAATTGTGGATCTGTGTTTTGCCAGGCTGCTCCAGGTTACTGACAGTTCAGGTGGTCCCACGAGCTCCCAAAAGATCTGCCTTTGCAGAGCAAGTTCTGCTAATGCTCAGATATTTCACATTGAGTACATTGCAGACTGCCACAGGATTGTATTTTTCTTTGTTTAGAGGCAGTGAAAAGCTTGTGTAGCAATCCAATTTAAAGATCAGACTTGCAGTGTATTTCTGCAAACAAGATTTCTGGAGTGATCAAAAAACTGGAAACTTTTGGAAAGTTTTTGAACTTCTACAGAGGTTTGATTTGCTCTCAAGGTGGAAGATTCCCTGCTGCACATATAAGTTCCCTCCCCTCAACATTTACTCTAGATCATCTCAAAGATCCCTTTCTTGGGAAAGGAAATTAAAGCAAAAATAATCCTTGTACTCCCACCCCCTCTTTATAAAATGGCTTGTGATAAATTCTTGCAGTAAAGATCAATGGAATCAGCACTATAATGATCGTAAGAGTTAATTCCAAAGAGTTTTGTGTGAGTTTTTGTTTGTTTGTTTGTGGTATTTGTTTGGTTTTATTGCTGGCATTTTTTTTGTTTATTTCCTTTGTTCATTTTGCAGTTACTGGAGCTCATTTGCCCACCCAGACTGCAGACATCTACATCAGCCTGTTTATTTGTCCTGCCTTAGCAGCGACATGGTGGGAGGTACTTCCAAGGGGGTCATTCAAGCTTTAGGGAGTGCTGCTGGTGGGAGGGATTAAACCAGCTCTGTTCCCTCAGGAGCTTCTGTATGAAATATAAATGATAAAACCACAAGGCTTTTAGCTGTGTGGACTGGGGACATTGGTTTAAATTTGGTAGCAGTTTGCCTCCAGACAGTCTGCACATACTGCAGAGGCTGGGGAATATATTTCAGTAGTCCCTTGGCTTGATCTCAGCAAACTTGTGGCAATTACCATTTCTAGGTGTAATCTCAGTCTATCAATTCCATGGGGAATGGGAAGCCAATTGCTTTGGAAACCTTAGTTGAATGCTGTGGCCCAGTCTTTCATTTCCAGCTTGCCTGGATAGAGATGAAAGACCCATGTGCAAGAACAGGCTTATTCATTCTGTGAGCACTGTGCAGCAGGGCAGCCAAAACGCTGACTGAAAACCAACCTGCAGAAAGGTGGTCAGACAGGCCAGAGAGAATTCTTTCCTTTCAACACCAGGGAGTCTGCAGGCTTCACATCCAGTGCTGTTTGCTATTAACAGCCAGACAGAAGAATCTCTGCCCTCTCTCCAGGCTGGGGGATGTTGATGGATGGGTGTGAGAAGCTTGGTTTGGGGTGAGGTGAAAGGTGAGCAATATGAACATATCTACCAGGCTTGTTCCTGCCAGCTGCTCTGAGCCAGGCAAAGTGATATAATCACAGAGAAGGCAAACCAGGCAGATCTGAGGAGTCATGGGTTTACCCAGCTCTGTGCATCCCATCATAGGGCACTGCCAGGGCTGTGGGGTTCTTGAAAGGAGGAGGTACCTCTGAGTCAGAGGACTTGGATGGTCAGATGCTCCTCCCCAGGGGCAATGGTCCTGTCCCAGTTCTGTCCTAGAGAAAATGAATTGGGAAAAATGTCTAACATCTTAATGCCTGTTTCTACTTTATTTTCTCTAGGGTTATGGAGGAAGCAAAGGCAGAACTTCTTGTCAAAATCCAGAACCATAAGGGTACTAAGGTGTGAATGCCCCAGCATGCTCCCTTGGCTTTCCCAAAGGATCACATCTCCTGGAATGTAATGAATTTCTTTTCTTTGCACCCATTTCTTTGTTTCTTTCAGCCCTTCTCTGTCTTTCTACTGGAATTAACTTCCCCTGTCTCTTTTCAGATTTTTCAATCCTTCTTCTCTTGCTCTTCTATTGGCTTTCTCAAGCTTTCTCTACTGACTCTAGACTTCAACCGTTCTTGTCCCTTTCTTGGAATACCTGCCTTCTCCTCTCATCCCCACAACTTCTTTTTTCTAGCTTCAGTTCAGTCTTTTGGAAATCCTTTTTCACTTTGCTCATGTCCTGGTCAACCTTAAGCCTGCCTATATAGTTTCCTTCCCCTCACAGATGATGACTCCTCCTTGTTTCTCTTTAATTTTAGGATTTCTCTCCTGCACTTTTGGATTCTGTCAAATCCTGAGTTCATCTTTCCTATATTTCCCTTGCTTCATTGCAGGGAGGTTTTATAGACTCTTTACTGATCAGTTTAGCCTTATCTTCTCAACTTCACTGTAACAGGGGCTAAATATATTCTGTGTGTAATGTGGGTTGGGTTTTGTATTACAATGCTGCTAAAATGCTGCAGCCATCTCAGGCTCCATAAAGGTATACAGCATTATACTGTATTATGGCTTTACAATATAATCATGCTACCCAGCAGAAAGGCTGCAAAAATCTAAGATTACACTTCTTCCTACTAGGTGGTGAATTGTGATTAGAGAACCCCACTGAAAAATTGGGTTGCTCCATTTAGTCCTGCTCTCAATTCATCAGCCTGAGAGTTAATCGCTTGCCTGCAGCCACGGCAGACTGAAATAGCACCATTTGTTCTGGCAAGTGGGCAGAGAGGACAAGGCTAACCTGCTGAGCTTCTCTCTGCCAACTGGCTGCTGTTTGGAGATGTGGCCTGAAGTGAAGATTTGCTTGTCTGTGCTTTGAATCTAATTGTGTTTGTTGACCTTCTGACTTTTTCTGTTGTGAATCAGTTCTAAACCTGGAAGCAAAGCGCTATTTTAGTAGTCAGGCAAAAACGGCTGCCTAGGTCCTACCTGTGTCTTTGTGTGTATGGGAGTAAAGATGAATGCTTTATTTTCATGAGATCACAGAATTAGCTCAAGAGGAGCATGAAATGCTTTTAGAAACATATCTTGAAGCAGATAGCATGGTATTTGGCTCTTAATTAGTTTTTGATGGGGTTTCTATAATGCAAGGCAGCACAGATCGATGTTTCAGGATTGTTAACATTATAGTTTATTTCATGAGGTGAAAAGAGGAGTATCCAAATTTCTCTGTTTCTCCAGTACCTTACACTCATTGCTGTGCAGTCTTTTATTGAAAAGTGCTGGAAGGGTAACTCACCTGGCTTCTAAGCATCATCCTGGGTACATCAGAAACCCGCCAAGCGACAAACGCTAAAATATGGTATCTGGATACAGCAGCTTTTGTGCTTTCTATCACACTCCAAAGTCTTTTAATCAGGGATGAAACCCTGAGTTGTGCCTCTCTGTTTCTCTGTGGTTTGCTTACTATTAGGTTTGAGTGGAGTAACAATAGAACAGGGCTATGCCATGCTGTTAAAATTCAGTGTAACCCTTTCAATTTAATACTGAACTTTTATGGGGGTAAATGGAAAAAGGTTCAGACACTTGATCTGCATCACATTTATAGTTTCTCTTTCTATACTCTGGAAATACTGTCTTTGTTCTGCTTTTCATCACAGATGAATTGGGTATACTTCAAGCTGTCTGTTGTTCTATATTTTCAAACTATTGCTAGTAGAAATTATAGTACATTCTGTTTCAGTGAACGATGTTTCAGAGACAGATAGAGAACTCCTGAATGTCAGTTAGGAGATACTAATGTACAAATGTGAATACATATGTGAATACATATAGATAAATACATACAGGCACATATATACAAACTCAGAATTCCCATTTTCAATTCCTAATGGTACTGCTCTAATGAACACTGCTTCTGCCACACAGCTAAAAGCACAGTGGTTATTTCTGCAGTTTTCCCCCCTCTCCCCAGATTTTTTGTTCTTTTTTTCTAACTGGTCTTAGTAGTTCCAGGTTTTTTCTTGTCAACAGTCACTTTCATATTTTATTAGCACAGCCCCTCTATTTTTTCCAATAGTGCAGCAGGAGATAGCAAAACACTAGCTATTCTCAGCTGGGATTTGATTTCTTGCAATGTTGTTGGCAGAACAGTACTTTAACCACACTTGCTGGTTCAGAAAACTAAACACAAAGTACCAGGACAATGGGTCCATGCAGGGCCTGAACACAGCATCAAGGTACTTGTCTTCAAGACAATGATTTCCAGGAGGTGAGAGTGCAATACCTGTCTTTGTGGAGGATGAATGTATGCCCCAAATGGTGAATTGACTTCCTAAAGACACAGGAGGAAGAATCACAAACTAAACCTAGGTTCCTTAACTGTTGAACCTTTATCAAAAAGATCAAATTCCTTTCAATACCTCATGTATTCTGTATTCAGATTTAACAGGTCCTCTCATTTCTGTTTGTGTGTCCATCTGATACTACTGGCTATGATTTTGGAGTAACATCTTTTGATCTTAAGAAGGTGTAAACCTTCTATCAACCCTAAAAACACTCTACAAATCCATTTCCCACAGAGGGGCTGTAACACAATCTCAGGTTATCCACTCATGAGGCAAGGCCTCCTTTGCAGAACCAATGTAAGTTTCTAACATTCCAAAATCAAACAGGACAAGCTGATGTGACCACATGGGTACGGTCTTGCCCTATAATGCCATCATATCTCTGCTTTATCCCTAAAATATTAACTATTGCTTATCAGCAGCAATTTCTAAAAATGTCATAGCTCTGCAGCAATCTGGTGTCATGGTACCATGAGACCTGTGTCTAAATAGACCTTAATTTCATACTGAAGGGGCACTGTGACCACCTGCTCTTCTGTCCTGTTGTGCCTCTGGTAAGGACACTATACTTTTTTGGCAGCTATAGTCCAGGTGCAGTCATTAATTCAGGCAGCAGTTGTGGGTGAGAACTGGTGGACAGCAAAAAGAGGCAATTTCAGTGACTAGAGCATCAGGAGAACAACAGACTGGTGAGCTGTGGTGGTGGGTGTGTGTGTAGTGCTTTTGTATTCATGACAACCTACTCATTTGCAAAGAGCATAGAAAATCAGTCAAAATCTATACCAAACAAAGAAATGATAAATTAATCAATAAAGGCATGGGCTAATCAAATGGTACCCTCCTCAATGACTCTAATAGAAAAGGAACAATTGCTGGTTCTGGCTCCTGATTTAGAATGACAGTGTTTGCAAACAAGCACTGATTCAGGCTTTAGTTAATTAAGTCAAGTGAGCTGTATGGAACAGGATTCCACTTCACGTTTTTTCAGTTAATGAGATAAATGGATTCAATTTCCCAATTTCATGCACCTTTCCCAAAGACTGAATACAAGTACATGAGTTTATACATAGCTGTATGTTGTGAAGGCAGGACTACAGGTCACAGAAGAGCTCTGGTCCACTGCAGAAGCTTAAGTTTTTGCACTATATAATCCCTGTCATACATCAACATTCAGCTTCAAAACCAGTAATCTGTATTTCTCTTGTTCTTCTATCTAGAAATTGTCTCTTTCATGTACTAGAAATAATTCTTAGTTTCCAGATTAAGTGTGTCTAAACTAACTTGCACTTAGTTTATTCCAAATTATTCAGTTCTTTCCAAATCTGAGTGTCTCTGCTTGGGTTATGGCCACTTGTGTCTGATGCATAGCTGGGGATGCATTGGTGGGCATTTGTACCACAGAGAGAATCCACCTTGTCTGTCAAAGAGCAGGATTTGGTCACTTTCCGGTCCAAATCTTTCTCAATTGACATGTGATTCTCAGAATCAATATTACTCTGTTCATCTGCCATAGTATATTCCCTTTTCACTGTTCAAATTTTAGTACAAAAGCATTGAGAAATTTCTTATTCCATTGGAGCAGGGGAGGAAGGACTTGTATAAGGAAATTATACAGGTTTATTCTTGGGACATTGCAATTATTTAAGGAAGGATTTTTGTGTTTAGGTACATGGGTGATCATACAAATTTCTTTGACCTTCATCCTCCTTAAGGAGGCAGAGCACTGGTTTTGATTCCTCCAGACAAAGACCTTAAGGGCTGGAATACTGCCTGCCAGGCTGGGCTTGTGTATTCTGTGGGGGTAGGCCACTGCAGGGGTGCTATTTGGGTACTTTTATATCCTCTGTGCTTTTATATCCTTTGAGCTCTGGGGATCCTTTCAAACAGGCAATGAGTGCTTTTACAAACAGAGTCATCATCGGTGATGCTGCACCAGTCTAATTAAAAGTGTTTCTTATTGTCTTCTCTTGTTTTGAAGGAATCTTAGACTGGGAACCAGAAGTAATATTTGCCTTTAATCTTGTCCTGAAACTTTACTTCCACAAAGTTTGCCATGAGTTTTTTAGTTTTAATTTTTTTTTCTTTTCTATGAGAGTGAACCTCGAGTGAAGATAATGAGCTTCATGCATTCAAATCAGTGCTTGAGTGTTAATTAGGTCACTCTTACTAGGATGATTTATTGACCTATATTCAGTATTAGCAGCCCTAAGTTTTCCTACATGGAGGATCAGTGAAAATTACATTAATCATTGAGACATTGATAATCTTATTTTTTTCTCTATTTTAGGTTTGCAGAGCAGATTAATAAATAATGTAATCTGAATGTCTGATTGAGTAGTTTTTCAAGATGTTGAGAGGCCTCAAAAGAGAAAAAAAGCCTTGATTTTTAGGTTTTCAAAGCAGATTAACAAAGATCAGCTTTTGGAGACTGATTAACTATTTTGAGCTGAATTTGAGGGCATCCATTGATTGCAGTAGTCACTGGATGATATTAATATATTGTACATAGAGAAGATGGTCCAGCTACTTACATAGGAAAAGAGCTTATAAAAGTCTCCAAAGCCAGAATCAAATATCTTTGATGCTCCACAGTATGATGGATAGCTTAGAAAGAGAGTTTGGACTGAGAACTTTTATTCTTATACTTTTTCTTTTTTGGGTTACAGGGTTTTTTTTCCAGAAGTCTTGACACGAGGGATGGGCAAACCAAGTATTAGCAGCCTTCAGATTTGTGTGTGTTTGAACATCTAACGTGACTAGTGAGATTCTGATGTTGGTCTCTGGAGTAGCCTGCAGGCCAAGTACTTTCTTGTACAGACTGGGGTTATTTGTTTGATTTTTTTTCTAAATCTAATGAAATACAACACCATGACTTTTTCAATATGGGGGCATGAAACTGTTATGGTGCAGTCTCAGAGAAAACAAAAGGAAGTCATCTTCACAAAACGTATCCTTAGGCTGTGGAGTTCCTTGCTGCAGTTGCTGCAGATGCTAGAACTTTCCATGCATGTAAAATATAAGTGAACAAATTTATCAGGGAAAAAATCCTTTAATAGGTATTCCCTTTGTTTTGGGAAAATCTTTAATAGGATTTCCTGGAGGCTGAAAAAATACTTGAAGTATCATTAACTGCTTGTCATGTTCTAATATGTTTCCTCAAATAGCTGGCATTGATCAGCATTGAAGGAAAATCTTGGATCAACCAGTCCTCTGTTGTGTTGTCCTTGACTTATGTGACCATGCTTCCTGTGTCTACGCAGGCCTGTGTGTTCATCTTCTACCTGCATGAATTTGTTTAGAGGGTTGAATTGTCCCCAAATTTGGTAGAGATCTCAAATAGGTTCTATGAATTTTGTAAAAAGAAGAGACTTGAAAGAGGTTAAGGAGAATTTTTCTGTGTTAGTGTATAACCACAGCCTTTGATAGACAGTAGAGTCCACATAAGGCTACACTGCTATTATTGTCCAGACTTGAGAAAAGGCTTCAGAACTCACAATCTATCAGACATCAGAAAATTCGGCCAAAGACAAAGCCAACCAAACAACTCATTTAACTACCTTTCATCTCAGTGTTTTCTCTGCAGAATCAAATCTGCAGAAATTTCCCTGAAAGAATATTGCCATATTTTTCTTTGGACCTGATCAAAAGGCAAAAATGGGCCCCTGGGAAAAGTGAGGTCCTCTCTCTTCCTTATGAATTTAAGGATCATTAAGCACTCTTAGCAATGATCCAGGACTGGTCTCTGCAGTCTCCATACCTTAATTGTTGTATAGTTCAATTCTTTATTTAAGTCTGTGGGAAAGGCTTGCAGAGAACAATCAACCCTGAAGTCCTTGCATTGGAATACCTGAACTGATAGAAAAATTTGAAGGCTTGTTCCAGCCTATGGGTAGGAATAACAAATACATGCAAAGTCAGACTCTACATCCTTTGCAGCTTCTTATTTAGCAGGTTCTCTGGAGTTCAGCTGAGTGCAGTGGAATCGGTCACTGTTCAGGTAGGAGGGACAGAAGCAGCTCTGTAATGGACTGGCTAAAAGGAAACAAACTGGCTGCAGCCCAAACCCAGGCTTGGTGGTACTCCAGGCCCTCAACAAACCAAGCTGCGAGGACATTCCTGTGCCAACAGCCCCTTCTGGAACTGGTGCTGCCACTCTGTGAGCAGGGCTTGAAGGCCACGCAGGATGTCCAGGTGGGAACAGGAACTTGACAATGTGTATATATAATTTTTTTTTCTAATAAAATTCACCGTTGCCAGCACTTCTTTATCTCCCTTCACATTCTAGTCCCACAGTTTCCATTCTAATAAGACCAAAAGGGCATCTAAAAGTAATAAAAGCCTTTTTCCTCCCCTTGTGAGCGTTCCTCTCCAGCATGTTGATGCTCCTGATAATTGATCATGCCTTCTTATTTATTCATGAGAGTGATTCTGGCCTACAGATGCACACAGCTGATAGTGAGCTGCTTACTCTGGAGACATGACTGGACAAGAACAACTCAGTGTTACACGAGGCTGGGAACATTTGCAGTGAAAACACTTCTCTGGGGAGGTTGGAAATGGTGAGTAATGTTATCTGCTCAGGATCTCTGTGTAAGTGCATATGGATTGGCATTTAGTTAAATGGGAACAGGGAAGAGGGCACTTGGCTCTTTCAACACCAGTACGGATTAGCACCAACTAGTTATCATAAACTAACACTGAATTTGAGCTTCATGAACTACATGTAATTAGTTATTACATGCAAGTGTTAATGAACACAAAGGAAATGCTAATGACTGCTAATGACTCATGGAGGAAAGGAGTGCCGGGGGAAAATTTTGTATAAACTTGACCTCCTGTGCTGTGGAAGCATACCCAACTGGACAATTTTTTAAACCCAGACTGACTGTTCTTAAGTTCTCATTTAACATAACAGATAATAATTTTGACTAGGAAAAAAATTATTTTCCATTCATACATTTATGTAATAAAGAAGGGAGAGAGCAAGATGGATCGGAAAATGTGCATCAAAAAAGTGGCCAAAATGTGGAAGGATTTTGGCTCTCTTCTTGAGTTGGAGATGGAGTCATTTGATTTTGTTGATGCATTTCTTGCTTTTTGGCCTTTAAAAAAGTTTCTAATAAAAATCAAATCCCCAAAAGAGAGCAGCAATTTCTCAGAGGTGGAAAATAATATCAAAGTAGAAATGATTTTTAGAGCTGGCATTTCTGGGATGTTTAATGATAAGTCAAACTTGCCAGAACAGAGAAAAGCCGAGCTAATGCACAGCAGTCAGAGATTTTTCCCTTGACTACCACAGCTAATATTATCAACAAACCTGCATATTCCCTGCAAAGAGCAGATGGGAAAGCATCAGTTAATGACCACATATAAAAGCTTGGGTATCTCTCTTTTGCAAAAATGCAGACAATTCAGGTGAAAATTTTTGTTCATATATACACTTATGAGTAACTATTAAGTGAAGGTCAAATTCATTGGAGAGAATCCTTCCCTTCTTCCCAGTTTGGAACTACTCAAACAGCTGAGTCGTGATGGATGCAATAATCTGGTGGTGCAATGAGTCATCAGGAGGAGGAAATCTGAATCAAGAGATGTAGGGTTATCTGGGACAGGTCTGGTTCACTGATGGACAGCAAGGGATGACTTGCAGTTGGACCTGGCACTGCTTGTATTCTGTGGAACAGTGGGGAGTCCTATTGGGCACTTAGGCTCATTGCCAGATTTTGGAGAATGATGGCTAAAAGCCTGCTGATCCCTCTAGCACTGCACTAGCAGAAATCAGCAGCCAGGAGAGTTCAGCCCCCCAAAGACTTTAATGAGGAGCAGAATGAGAATAAGCACAGAAAGAAATTGCAAGCATGGAATGGAGGAGTTGCAGCAGGACTTCTCTGAACACATTATTTTAATGTAGGGTCTGAACTGGTCCTCATATCTAGGAGTGGGGTCTGTGCAGGCTCACATCAACTCTCTGCAGGAAAAGACCAGGGCAAAAAGAATTTTATGTAGATATTTGGTTTTAATCCAACGATTAGTAGAGACCTACCTCCTGGATCCTGCTCAGGAAGCCTGTTCCCAGTCCTCACATGGACATTCTGCTTAGTAAAAAAGTAACATCTTTTAAAAGAGAAACCTACACAGTAAAATGAGAATATGGAAAGGCCAGTTGTAAATACTGACTTGAAGCAGAGATTTGAGGGAAGCAGAGATTATTTTTGGTCTTGCCATTAAGAGTGGTTTTAAGATTTCCTGTCAGTATTGGGACATGGCATTTATTAAATTAGCAACTGCTTCTGGTTTGTGTAGAGGACATACTGCTGGGTTGAGAAGCTCATTAGCAATATTTGTTGAATTCATATTTATTCCCAAAATCAATACTTGTAACATACTAATTAAATCATCTGTTTAGGACAGCCCCATGCTGTACCAGAAGGAGTCTGTTCCCATCACGACACATGCAATACAGCATTTAGTTCCCATTATTATTAATGAGCACTGCAGGCTTAATTCCTGACGTGAGACTCTGGGCAGGCATGCACAGCCTCATTCTGCTGAATGTTTTAAGCAGTGTTTTTTACAGCACTCAGGATGCATTAACCCTCCTGGTGCCTTTGTTTTGGGCTTCTGAATGGGCTTCAACAGCAACTCCAAAACCGCTGAAGCGCCCTTCAGTATCTTGGTGAACTTTGAAGGAGGTACAGGGACCTCTGCAAGGAATCCAAAGGGACAAGTGGGATATGGTGAACCTATGGAACTGCATGGAAGAGCAGAGCGTTCAGATTTTCTCTCACTCCTGGAGGCTGTCATTGTGAGAGGAAGATAGTGCTTTTAACTATTGGTTATCTTGGCCTTATGTTAAAATAATAATGTTTTTAATGATTCCCTGTTGTCAGTACTCTTTATTGTATCATGAAACATTTTATGACTTCAATTTCTTCAATTGTGTTAGGATTCAACTTTCTGCCCTGGAATTTGGCTGCTGAGCTCAGTCTTTCCTCAAGGGAAGAAGATGTGCACTGGTGTCTGTAAGTCCCAGCCTGCAGCTGCAGTTCCCTTTCAAGCCAGAGATTTCTGCCAACCCCTGACCAGTGATTGCAAGAAATGGGTTTGACTTTCAGAGGTTATTAATTCATCAGCTCCAATGGCCCCCTTGCTGAAAACCTTGCAGCAGAGCCAAGTCTCTGCAGCAACTGGCAGAGGTTGGGTGTGTGTGGGAATCACTGTTGACCTGGTGCTTTCTTCTCCCACTGCAATTCCTTGCTCTCTTTTTGCCTTTGCCAGAGTGGTAGGGGGGAGTATCCCTTCTTTATGAAATTTTGGATTTCATAGCTGAAAATTAGTGCAGCAGGGATGAGTGGCCTCTTGCTCCAGGATTTGTGGCAGCTTCAAGCTTTTACTCATTATTGCAGAAATATAAATTCCTCTGCCATGACTAGACCATAATTGACAGTGGGACAATTTATGTTATAAAAGAAAATGCATATGGTTGTCATTTTGCTTATTAATCCCTCTTCTTCATCACTCTTTGTTTCTCTCAAATGTTCAAAGAGGCTCTTTGGGGCTTCCCTCACTCTGGGACTTTCTGGAAATGGCTGAAGCTCTGTATGTCTGGCAGATACATTCCTCTGAGCTCAGGAGAAACCATATACTGCTGGAGGTGCTTGGCCCAGGCAGCAAGTCTGAGCTGCACAAATGTGGAAGTGGGTGCCCAGAGAGCCAAGGGATGGCACTTTTAAGGTCACAACAGGACTGAGAATACTACTGGGATGATGGTGGTGCTGCACTGCACCTGTGGGAGATGGGGACATGGTGGGACTGGCTGGAGGACGAGATGTGTGACTCAAAGAGCCTGAGAAATGGTGCATTTCCACTTGGACTAAGCACAATGCAGGCAAGACTTCTCCAGAGTTATCACAGGCATGCAGTTTCTGTTCTCCAGTTGGCCCACTTTAAATCAAGACTTTAGGGAACATAGTACGGGCTATGCTGATGTACCAAAATTCGTGTCTTTTAAGTGACAGGTTAACAAGGAAAATTCAGAGTTTTCATCCCGTCTTTGTGAAGATTGCTAGAAAATTGGGAAAAGCAGAAACTCAGCCAGAAGGGGTACAAATACTGTGGGTTTTGTCTGTTTTGGTTTGTTTGTCTTTGTTTGGGGGTGTTTGTGTGTGTACCCCCAAACCCATTGTGTGTCAAACCCAAAATCTTCTGCTCTCTGGGGAATTAGACCACTGCCTTTGACTAACCAGTGTGACTGTCTGTCATGAGTCCAACAAAGGAGCTATGGGCACCTGGCCAAATTATTTACTGGTTTCTATGAAGTTCATCCTGAAGATCTCATTTCACTATGATGAAGGCATATGAAGGAATGAGTGTATTTTCGGCCTCTTTTACCTTGCTTTCACTGGTTGCTTTTTCAAATTCCACCCTATTCTTCCTCTTTCTTTCTGTTCACATAATTCTTAATATTAAAAAAACCCCAAGCCAGCCCTGCTTGATGCAATTTGAGACAAGACCAGCACATTTTATTAAGCACTGCAAAACACTTAGCGGCACGAGGGTTTTCATGTGTAATCAGATGCAGCAATTGGCTTGATTGCAATTGCTTCTGGGTCTGTTGCACAGAAGCACCTGATTAGATTTTAGCAGTGCTGCCAATTCCAGAGAAGCTTTCAACCTCACCACGTGAACGGGCCTGGGGGAAATCATGTCCCTTGTCCTTAGTGCCACCACCTAGAGAAGGGAGAGAAACTGCTGGGTGGGAAAAGCAGATGAATTTCCAGCTCCTCTGCCTGCCCAGCTTAACACTGGAGATTGCTTCCTTGCTCTTCCTTCAGTTTCCCCGTGGTTTTGGAGAACTTTATGCCAGGCACCCCCTCCTTGAACACTATGGGCTGTTGTGTAGTGTCTCTGCTCTGCTGTGACACCCACACCTTGGAGAGGGGGGTGAGCACTGCCAGAGAGGCAGGGCCCTTCTCCTGACTCCATCCCTTTGTGTGGATGGGCAGCTGAGTAGAGAAGTGCTCAGCTGAGTGGAGAAGCGAGCAGTGGTGGCATCAGGGAGCAGCCAAGGCTGGAGATAGCTGGGCAGCCTCATGGCTGGGGCTGTGCTGGCTGTTCCAGCTACACTAATAAAATGCAGGGCATGTTGCACATCACCTCTGAATCCTCAGAGTGAGTCTCTTATCTCAGCAGATGTAGAGCTCTTCAGCTCAGATGAGAGTGAGCCCTTGAGAGGGAGTTGTGTTGTTCCCAGACGTGGTGGATCAGGTGCACTGTGCAAGTGCTTTGGAGGGGGCTGTGGCAGGAGTGTGCCCCCCTGCCAGGCACTCTGGGGACTTCTGAGACACAGGGACACTGGTGGATGCAGTCATTTCATCTGGAGATTGGGAGAAGTTTTTGAAAATGTGTTTTTGGGCTGTGATAAAAATCAAATTTTTGTTGAATGCTTTTGCTCTGGAAAATTCCAATTCTGAACTATCAGATTGATGAATAGTGACACCTATGATCTAAACAAATGTTGATCTTCTTGGCATTTTTGAAATGTCAGCGCAAAGCTAAAATCCTCTTATTTGACTCTTCTTGACTAAAAAAAATAGATCATCAAGCGGAAACAAAGTTTTCCTGTGAAAAATATCACCTGTAATTAAAAGAAAAAAGGCAGACTTTTCTTTCATGAAGGAAATATTTTATGAAAATAATTCAACCCACTGTAGGGTGCTAAATTCAGTATTCTTCATATCACACACCACTCTACATGTTATTTGGTGGAGCACAACTTCAACATCAGACTTTTTATTGCCCTGGTGGAGATATTCTAAAACCCCCAGATTTATATAGGTGAAATGCTCTGAAAATCACCCACCTTCTGGCCGTTTCCAGTTTGATGTTCAGAAATGCCCTGTGGCTCTGGAAGCTTTTGATGATTTCCAGTCACTGAGTCCCACTCTGGGAACTCATACCTGCCCCTGCCAGTGAAACTGATGGAAATTTTGCCTGAAGAAAGTTTGCAGCATTGGACTTGCTCCAATTTGTTTTCCATCATGTATAACAAAGTGCTTATTTACTTTTTTTCACTTTGCCCAGCCTGGACAATTAAACCCCTGAGTCATTTTGCTTTTATTTCAAATCAGTTTCAGTCCCTGGTTCACTGACTTGCCCAGAGTTTTATAACACTTAGATACCAGAAGGGAAAAATGCCATTAAAACCCCTGAAGATGTTGAGATTCATATGCTTGAATTTACAGTGCTTCAGGGGCTGTCCATTAATTTGATGAATTCCTTGAGTTCTCTGTATGTGTGTGTTCTTACTAATGTTTTTTGCAGCAATGGGATATATTAACAGTGGTTCCCCTCTGGAGAGTAGAGCTGTGTGAAGCAGCAGATGCAGCTGAGCAACGTGGGCAGCCCTGAACCCGGGACAGTAGTTGAGCCCTGGCTGAGATGTGGTGGCAGAAATGTTTGTGGGGAAAGAGCTGCCCACATTTAGCACTGAGGGTCTGCTTAGGGCAGGTGAGACATACATCTCACTCACACCAACAGAAAGAAGTGAGAATTAAAAGCTTTTTTTGGGCTGGGTGCACTTTTCTTATACTGCATTTGGCACCTGGTGATCACAAGGCAAAGATTCATACTTTCCCCACCAACCTGGGTGCATCTAAGGATTCTGCCTCTTTCTCTCCATGGCTGGGACCACTTTCAGCACAAAGTTCTGTTGCATTCAGCCAATTAGATTTTAAAAATTTCAAACTGAGAAGAGATTGCCAGAAACATGCACATAGATGGATGTAAGAACACAAGGATGGATTAGTCCTCACAGCTTTATAAAGAAAAAGCATTTCCAAACAATTTCCAAACAGTTGCACTTTATTGATTTCCAAGAATTTCCCATGGAGACTGAAGAGGAGCTTTGAAATTCTGCATGTGTGGTTACTGTACAGCACACATGACCTTTTACTTTGCCTCCTTGCACAGGTGCTTAGAAAGTAACTAAACTGTGAAACTTGGGATGACTGTGAATAACTTTCAGCTTTCATAGCTGGAGATAAGACATAGAAATGAACCCTTCACAATAGGAAGCAAATGGCAATGAAGTATTCCTCTCTCTTTTTTTTAATTTTATTATATTTTTCCCCAAATCCCATATGTTTGTTGGTTTTGCTTTGTTTGCAAGCTGGAATCTAGAAATCCTATTTGAAGTTTGGCCCTTTCAATCCTCCCTACAGAAAGCAGAGGCAGCTGTGATAGGGATGAGAGCCAGTTTTCCATCTCTGGAGAAATCAGGTGCTAACATAAATATAGCCATGTATTAATCTCCAGAGCACCTGGGGCCTCAGTATTTGGTTTATTTTAGTTTCATCAGTTATGTATTTAAATAAATACACTGATTGAGGGGATGCAGTGCCCTGGGCTCAAATATTGTACAAACCCTGGACTTGTGTAGAAGATGCAGGGGCAGACAGGATCAGCAGAGACAGGCAAGGATCCTGGGAGCCAGTACCAAGCATAAAAATAGGGAGCTGTCATGGCATACCCAAAATTTATTCATTCCTGGGAATTGCCCCTCCTCTTCCTCTCCTAGGTGACACCCAGTGTGAGACCGAGTGGGCAAAAGACTCTGGAAGTAATTCTGGTTACTTGTAGCTAAAATTAATGCTGCTGTGAGACATCCATCCTCCATCACCACTGGATTTGCAAGACAGGCTAAGAGCAGTTGTTTCTCTTACATGTTGATGACCACTTTTGGGGGAATTTTAGGGTACCCCAAGTCACTTTAATTCAGGTCACAGTTTTAAGATTAATTCAGTACAGCTTATTGGAAAAAATAGACTTCCTGGAGAAAAAATAACATTTGTATCCCCAAACCACAGGACCTTGAAGTCTGGGAAAGCAAAGAGTGTCATCAGGCTGCCATATCAGGGAGCTCACTCAATTTGTTGGGTGCCACAAGTGTAGCTTCCCCAGCCTCCAGCAAGAGAGCTGAAAGGCAGGTCAGCTCCCTGCACAACAACCCTCCCATGCCAAAGCATTTTGCTTTTTGCAGGAAGCACATTTCTTCTGCCTCTCAAGAAAAAGCCATGCTGTATCCACAGAGTGTTCTTGACCTTTTGACAAAAAACAAAGAGATGAATCTTGGAGCATGGACTCGCTGTGCTGCATCAGGGACTAAGCAAACAAACAGTCTCAGGGGAGACAGCAGTGTCCAGAGCAATCCATGCAACAGAGCCATCCCCAGCCACTTTGTATTTGCAGCCCACTGCCTGCCCAGGTTATAAAACAGTGGGTAGTTCTTTCTTCCTTTGATTTTTAGAGAGCTTTGGCTCTAATTCCTTGCTGTGAGCATAGCATTGTAAGTGTCTTGGTGAAAGCTGGGTCTACAAACTGCTCCCTCCGCAGTGTGAGACACTTCATTAACTGCAAGGGAAAGACAGGAATGGTACAGGAGAGATGAGGGGCAGGTCTGCATTTTACTGATGGGATTGCAATTAGCAGCTTCAGCTGCCTGTAGGAAGAGAACTTGGCAGGTTGGGATGTTTTCAGGGCTTGGCATTAAGAGGAAAAAAACAAGAGAGAGAGAGAGAGAAAAAAAAAAGGAAGAAAAGGGAGAAGTCCAGGTCACAAGTATAATAGCAGAGAACATAAAGCCAGCATTTTCCACCTCGTTGTTATACAAGTCTTGCCTGTGCCTGACAGACAGTCTGTGCTGCTCCACAACAGAAGTGACCCATATGACTTCTTTATTGTTTAAACAAAGGAAGTTGCCAATTAAAATATTTTGAGTTTATTTCACCACTTTGCACTCTGGGAGCCTCATTGATTGGAAGGGAAGTCTCCTCTGCTGTGAAGCAATACACTCCTTTAATGTACATCCTACTTGTCCAGCTTTTGTTAGGAAACATGTCAAATCACAGATATCAGATGTATAGCAGAGACTCAATAGATCATCTAATCCTATCCCCACCCCAGAGGCTGTTCCAGGATGATGTTTTTCTATATGGTTCATAAAACCCTTCTGCAAGAGTCATCACACTTGCCTCAGCTTCCTAGTTCTTAATTCTCCTGATATCTAATTTAAATCTCCGTTGCTGAAGTTTACACCCACTGTTTTTGCTCTAATGAGTTTAAGGGGACGTTATAGCACAGAGCTGGGCAGCTGTTGGGTGAACAGCCTCCTTTTCAAAGCAGAGCTAGTTCTAAAGTCAAGAGGCTTTCTCTCCCTGGGTGACTTATTTGAATACCACTAGCAAATCTTCTCCTCGGTCTTCTAAGCAGTTTGGCAGCCACTGTTTGAATATTCTTCATAGGTCACATTTGTTAGTTTGTATTTCCTGGTCTTTTCTGTGTTATTAGTCACGGCTGTGTATCTGAGGGATATTGTCATAGATATGTGTGTGCACCCACAGACAGATAATTTTTGATGAGTAGATGAAGAAAACCAGAAGTCTTTCCTTGGCAAAATGATTCAGTAAAGTGAACTTAATTCTGCAAGCTGGGAGTAGCAGACTGAGTTGTGCAATGTGAAATGCAATGAAACATTAAGGACAAAATGCTATCCAGCCATTACAAGCAGTTGTATCTTGTAGTATGACAGATGAAGCACGGTTATTGATATGGCAACAGAGCCTGTGCTTGGCTTTAACTATTTCAGCAGTCCCTGGTGAACATCAGAGTCTCTCAAGTCTCTTTCCAGAGCACATTGCCCTACTTTTCTGGTTGGCACTGCTGTGACTTTGACCACCAGTGTGATTTTACCCTGCTGTCTCACCCAGGTCTTCAGTATCCCTGTGCTCGCTGATGTGACTTTGAGGAAACAGACTGTGAGCAGGAAGGAGCTGGAGCTTTTTGCAGGATCACTGACAGGCTGCACATTGGAATCTGGCTGTGAGCAACAGGGATCACTTTACACATTGACTCATGTAGTTGTTCAGATGTCTTGATGAACAGAGAATTGGCCCATAGTAATCTGGCTGAACACAGATCTGAAAACTCAAGACAAAGAAGCAAGGAAGTCAAACTGCAGTGCTAATTTATTTATCCAGGAGTCACCTCATCTGTAAGAGCTTTGTGACCTCAGCTTGGCCCACAATGCAACTACTTCTAAAAGATAACATCATTTTAACATTTGCATGTTCATAGTGGGGAGGAAATCCAGATATAGATCAGGCTCCATTGTGTCAAGTGCTGGAGAAACACAGAGATGGGAATTCAGTGATCACAGAATAAGCATACAAAAAGGATAATAGAATGATACAGATGAAATACAATGAAGATATAGATCTTGCAAAGCAGTGAAAGCTAGTTAATGTTTACATAGTTTTGGGGAGCTTCTATGGCACAGGATTGTTGTAAGAAGGATTCAAGGAAGGAAGATAAAGCAGCTGCCATAAATTTAGCAAATTCTAGTAGCTGGATTGTATAAGGATCTATACAATCCAAATCTACAATCTATAAGGATTATATTTGTCACAGATAAAACTTAGATTTTAAACAAGCTTAGACACATGTACAGTTACAATGCCAATAGTGTGTGTGGGCTGGTATTGTCATGTCTTATTGGACAGGTATTTTTAATTTTATTTTACTTGTTATGTTATTAGGAAGTGATCAGGACAACGATATTCCACCTGTAGCTAGTCCTGGGTCTCCTAGAGCATACAGAACATTTCTGAAATGGGAATTAAAAGAATAAAGCAGTTGGCTTGAATCACTGCAGGAGGGTTCACATGCTGCCATTAGAATATGCTTAGACCCCTGCAAACCGAAAGAAGCTGAAAAATCGCTAGTGCAGAATGAAAAAGCAGGGAAGAGTTGAACTTCTTGTTTTCATTTTCCCCAGCAGATGTTTGGTCGTTGAGGCACCAGAGCACCGGGTGCTGGAAGAGGCGTTTATGGATGACCTGCTGTCCCGTGCTGGTGCCTCTGGGGGTGCCACCAAGCTGTGCTGGAGGCGCAGCAGCTGGCGTGTCACCACGGGCTGCTTGGGTAATGGCTGTCACTCTCTGGACTGGTGGGAGCCACGATGGTCTTCTGCTCAGCCGCCACCTGGTCCCTGCCACACGCCATGGAGATTGACATAAATCAAACCCTTCCTGCGCTTGGGAAAACAAATGGATGTTTTCAAGTACAAGAAAGGAAGTGTCAGAGATGCAGCCCTGACAGGCTGGCAGTGAGCTGGGGGGTTGTTGTGCTGCTTGAGCTGAATGCTGAAGGAAGTCATGAATGCATGAGATCATCTCTGGGAGCATTGGAAGAGTAATCAAAGGCTAGAACATCTTCCCTTATTGTTTATATGAGCTTTGGGCTGAAATACCATCTAGGGATGAGATGTACTCTGCCTCTGAAGACATGCAGGCCCATGTCACCCAAGAGAGTAGCTTATAGTGAGCAACTATTTACAGGCTTCCAGGAGACAGGAGGTCTTTAAGCTCCTATCATGAGTCTCATTTTGAATTGGTGAACCTTGACAAGCAGAGGGATCAAGTGGTATTCTTCATCATTTTTGCTGATGGTCTAGATTTTCTTGTTGTTTATTAAACATAGCCTCAAAGTGTGTCTGCATGGTTAAGGTCAGTTTTTTTGAGTTGGTCTCAGGGGCAAGAGAACAGAAAACCAACAGACTATTGTATGTTCACACCCCTTGGCAAATTCAGGGCATATATGGGTTCTTCTGCCCAGTACCAAGCAGGACATCCAGGACCTTTGTATTTGAATGAAAAATTAAAGTGGAAAGGAAGAATTCTCTATGGAGTGTATTTTCCAGGACTCTTATTTTTCTGTGTGGTGTCTGCTGCCTGAAAACAAAATGCTAAGATTGTCTCATCCCATCCCTGGCAGGAGTCAGAATAGTCAGTGACTCTGTTATGGATATTTCTACAAACACTAACAAAAGGGACAGGTACAGATGGTTCAACAGCAATCAGATCTACATTCATTTTTGTACACTCTGTTTAAAAAAAAAAACAAAACAAGACAACAAAGAAGAAAAATGTAATTTCTATTTTGATAAATCTGGATTATTAAAGTTCCCCAGTGTGAATCACTCATGAAGCATTCATTTTTATGCCAGTCAAGGAAAATTAAGTGGCCTAATCACAGTACATGTTCACCACTTCAGGAACTGCAAAGCTTTTCCTGTGTTTGCTTGGTGGCTATTCCATTTGGCTGGATTCTTTTGACACTGCTTTGCCTGTGTGTGCAATTAAAAGACTTTTTTTTTTTTTATTAACCAGTTTTTACATTGCACTCAGCGGCCCCGTCACACAACTAAATGACCCGTTTAACAAGCATGATAAAATCCTCATTAGGGCCTATTATAGGATTTAGTGGAATCTTCCTGCTACACTACAGCACAAGCCTAATCTAATTAACTCTGCCACTTAATTCTCCCCCTCCCTCTTCTTGCTGTTTATTGGGCTTTTTTGTGGAAAACAGATCCAAGGAACACAATTAACGTAATTTATCCTGGAAAATCCCCAAACATTAGCAAGCTACAAATGTAATTGGAAAAGGCCTCGCAGAGTTCATGCATACTAGGCAATTACTCCAAAACTACAGCACTGCATATTATCATGTTACTTCTTATTATACTTTCCCAAGATGAGCAAGGAGGTAATTCTAACAAGTGCATTCAAAGCCATAATTAAGGGTCATCTTTGGGCTTGAACAGCTTTCATGTTTAATTGAGGAAAAATGTGTGCCTTCAGGAACGAAGTATTTTGCTAGGATGTGCAAAATGTAAAGGAACTGAATGTTGTGCTCTTGAGCTCCTTGGTATAAATGAGTCTGTTCTTCAGAACTGAAGATGGGGACAGTTGTTGGGACTCCTAGTTAGATACCTGTAAGGTGAAGCTGCTGTCTGGATGAAAAACTTATGAAACTTCTGTGTTAAAACAGGTGTAAAGGTGAGTGGTATGGGTCCAAGATGCAAATGGGAGAGTGGTCAAGAGGTGGGTGGAGGTGCAGAAACATACAGGTCTTGTCTAGCTCTTCGTTTTAGTCTAATTTCTAGTGCTTGTATGTTAGTAAAAACGAGAAAAAAGCCAAATGAGCTCCCCTTATAAGGACAAAAGAAGACAGGCACAAAGGGCTGCCCAATTCATCCCTTACTTAGAGGCAGTTGATTTTATGGATATTTGCAAGCAAATCATCTGTGGACCATGCCTTCCTGCTCCTGGAAGAAATTAGCCAAATCCCTTGGCTAAACTGGGCAGCAGTGAAGTGTGACAAGCAAATAATTGAAGCATAGGATGAAGCAGAATTCAGTCTACATCTCCCATCTTTCTCTGAAATGACAGAGGGGAATTTTTTAGTCTTGTATGGATTTGGTTTCTTTTGAAGTCTCAAATCAAGGCAAGCTGCCTTTTGGACAATGTGCTTTCATGCCACTCTAAGTACTAGATGGAATTATCTCATTTGCATTACGCAGCGAGTTGGACAAGATGACATGACATTCCCTTGGAATTTTCAGTACTACATGGTATTAATCTTTCTTATTAGCTTGGGCCTTGGTTTTTGGAAGCTTGACTCCCAGGGAAGTTCAAAACTGATTTCCTTGAATGTAGAAAGCTTTTGAAAAATTAGACATAATTGCTGCTGTTCCCTCTAGAAACCCCACTTTTGGTCTATCTGCTTTGGCACAGCTTTGTCTAAGAGCAAGAATTTGTAAGGATGCAGCCTGAGGATAATCAGACACTGAAACTCTAGTGGAAAGGACCAGAGGCCAAGGCTGAGCTATACAACAGCCTCCTTACCCAGGAGTAAGGAAGTTATTGTGTCTGAGCCAAATTCTTTAATGAATCAATGCATTTTGAATAATAATAATTATCCACATGGTGAAGAAAGCCCTTAATTGGTTTGCAATGATCTGAGAGGCATGGTGTGCCCACACACAGCTGCTCTAGCATGCATGGATCAAATCAACAAGAATATCTCAAGCATTTTTTTTTTAATTTTTCTGGGGACCTGGCATCTAAAAAATGGAATTAGCAGCAGGCAAGAGGCACTGCATATTGCCCGGCTTTGTGGAATCTCTGCTGATGTGGAAAAGGATTGCTCCTATCAGTTCTCACAAACCATCTCAGGACAGTGAGTGAGATTTGCCAGTCCGGTACAGAAGAGGTTGACACTGAGGGCAGGTCACAGGCACATGCTGCTGCCTGGAGTTTAGCTCTGTCCTCCCCACTGATCCTCCTCCTGAGCAGGAAGACTGAGTTTGCCCTGGCTTGCTGTTTTGTGGGTATGCACCAGAGTCAGAACAGGCATTTTAGGGCTAAAGACACAGCTTATGTGCTCAGCAGTAGGTAGAACTAGGTGACCTCCAGAGGTCCCGTCCCACCAACATTTCTGTGATTCTCTATATTTTTTTGTTAAGTAGGCTCCATAACAATAAAATTGATGTGTCAATTTATTTTCCTTGGAATGGGTTTAAATAAGTTGAAAGAAAAAATGCTTTGATATTTAAAACAGTTAATGCACTCCCATAAAAGCAGGGGGTTTTTTTGACTTCCAGCTTAGTTTTGTTTTTCAGGTTAAGTAAAATACTGGTATGAATTTACATTGCAATGAGGCCACTGAAAATACAATTGCGGGAAGGCAATTGCGGAATGCTTTTGTGAATTAATAATTGCTGTATTTACCTAATTAATAATTATTTTAATTAGGCTTTTAAAAGATAAAAATAATAGCCACCTTGAGTGGTTTCCTAGGGTGATGTTGTAGGAGCTGCTGTTCATCTTATTTCTGCTGGAAATAAGAGAAAACTTGCTGTCATTAATGCTAAGGTTGATTTCAGCAATAAAGGAAACTGGCTCATATTTTGTTTGTTTGTTTTTCTCCTCTGCAAACACAATTCCCTGTGATAACTTAGTGTGAGACTACTAAATAAACAGCTTCATAAAGAAAAGGAATTGGAAACTTCCTTCAACAATGAAATGGATCTGCATTCACAGTCACCCTGGGATGGAGTGTCATGGAGGAAAATCTTGCCAAAGGATGTGTGAGTACTAAACCATGGCAGCTTCATGCTCTGCAATGTGGTGCTGTTTGTTACCGTAAGCAGGTGTGCTCACAATGTGATCATACCCTGGCTCATGTCAGGCCAAAAAATGTCCCAGTAATTCTTGCTGGAGTCGTCTCTGAAGTGAGAAAGGAAGATGTCCTGGTTTATTATAGGTATGAATGTAGAAAAGAGTCCCAAACAACACCATATCCACAGCTGGGCTCAGCAGGAGTGGGCTTTGCTGTCTCTCTGAAGTGCATTGCCTGCTTGGTAATTACAGCTTGGGTTTGTGTTGGAGGGATGTGTGTCCAAGGCAGTGAGATTCGAGTGCTTGGGCAGGGATCTTCTTGGCAATGAATGAATTTCCTGCTGTACCAAAACAGCAAGGAAAATATGGAAGCTGCAAGTAAAACAGGCCACAATTCTTGTCCCCTGTTCACTGAGAAAAATTTTCTGGCCAGCCTAAGCAAACCCCCACACTGCAAGTATTGTGGTAGGCACTGTGTGTGTGTGTGTGTGTGTGTGTGTGTGTGTCTGTGTGTGAGCAGCCTGAGCCTCCTGCTCTGGTGGAAGGTGTCCATGCCTGTGGCAGGGGGTTTGGAACAAGATCATCTTTACCTTCCCTTCTGACCTGAGCTATAGACTATTCTATGAGTCTATTAATATCTGAAATTGGTGGATGGCTCTTTGAAAGTGAGTGGTCTCTGGGCTTTCTGGGATTTCATCTGAAGTCAGCTTTAGACTGTTCTGGAGCAATTGGTACAAGAAGCCACTGGAACGACTACAAAAAAAGAATGAGGCAGCAAGCTCACTGACAGCTGGTATCAATGATCATCTCCCTTTAGGTAAGCACAGCCTGGAGAGAGCTGATGCTTCCTTCTCGGGCAGAATCTCATCTCTCACTCCAAGCTGTCCTCTTTGTGCCTGGAACATGGAAGCATTTGGGTTTCAAATACAAGTGGAGCATAAGGAATTACTGGAAACCAGTTTGGCATTTGCTGGTAGACACAGCAGTGCAATGCCATCAGTCTCTGCTGGGAGCACCACATCAGACAGCTGTGCTGGAGTGGAAGCTTTGGCTCCAGCTGGGCTGGCCTGTGGTTTGTGGATCTAGATGAGTCAGCTTGGAGAGGTTTGCCATTAACACAGGCACAGGGAAATGATGTCCACACTGGAGGAACAGCTTGGAAGACTGAGCAGATGGAAACACCTGGAGCTAATGTTGTCAGAGCATGTGTGCTCTAAGGGGGTGATTTCCAGATTGTTTTATATCTTTTAGTCTTCTGGTCTGACTGTTTCTTAATTCAGAAGGTCAAAAACCTCCTGCTGTAACTATCTGTTCTGATATTGTGTTTGGTACACCAGACTGCTTCACTGTATTGACTCTTGTTTTATCAACAGCTTGACTGGAAAAGCTGTCCAGTCTTGATTCCAGGTCTCCCAGTGACAGAAAATCATCACAAGTGCAGGCAGTCATAGCTCTTAATTACCAGAACTGTTATGTGTTTCATTCTTGTTATCTCACTGCAGTGTCTATTTGTGGGATACTGACTGGAAGAGTGTGTAAGCCAAGTATGGTTTCCTGGATGATTACTGAAAGGAAGACTGTAGCTTTTACCTTGGCTGTCTCAGCTCTGAAGGCTGACAGTTTGTCTCTCAGGTGGGAGGACTGAAGGAGGGCAATTTAAGTGCATGAATGAAATTAAGAGAGACATGTGAAACAAATCTACTGAGTCATGTCTGCCCCTAAAAGGCAGGAGCCAATGGTCAGGTCCTAATTTTTGCAAAAGCATGGACATCTGTCTGATGAAAATGGGTTGTGATTTGTTGCTGTAACTGGAGGGTAAATAAGTGAGCTCTTTTTCATACACACCAACTTCTGCCATGCTGACTCAGCCTGGTCTGTAGTTTTCTGTGGGGGTACCTAACACTCAGCAGGTGTTTTGCAAACCACACTGTTTTGGAGGACTTTGTGGGTATGTTTGAGGGAAGGCAGCTGTCTGTGGAGGCGCTCAAGGTAAGCAATTTCCCTTTAAAGAAAATGAGGACTGGTCTCCTCTGGTCTCATCTGCTGAAGAGCACAGAGCTTTCTTGGCCCTGCAGACTCAATGTGAAAAGAAATTCCTCCACTGTGGAATCACTTTCTCCTTCTTCTGTTTCATTTTACAGAAAGAAAGCTGAAATAATAAGGAATTCCATTTTAACTCATCATCTCAACCTTGGTCTGACTAATATTTTTGATTTAAGCCCTCAGAGTGTTTCAGTTTTCATGATAGCTTTTTGCTTTGCTGTTTACCAGCATTATAGTGGGGAATGACTCATATTTTCCATACTGTAAAGAAGGGAATGTGCAAGGTTTTGTTCCCACTGGCAGACTGTGGAACACAGTAATTTGAAGTTCTCTCTCCCAAAGCAAGAGTAGACTCAGGCACTAGAAAAAAATGGTCAGTCAACTTTTCTGCTTAAAAATTAGCTTTAAAAAAATAAATGTACTGTTTTCTGGGGAAAAATAGTTTTCGTTAAAAATGTGAGTACCATGAAGACTGATTTTTTTTATAAGTCAGCAATATGTCTGTGGTACCTCCAGGCAGCTGTAGTTCAAACCTTGTTTTCTCCTAAAGGAAACAAGTTCAACTACACTTCCCATGATGCCAAATGGTGGCACAGTAAGAGCTCTTGAAAGCTTGCAATGAAAGGCTCAACTTGCTTTTAAATGAGTTTAGTGTCTATAACTCAGTTTTCCTAGTTGTTGAGGTAGGTGCAACCACTATACCAGTGGAGAACTCTGTAAGACATACCTTGCTAAATCTTTCATTCTGTTTCTGAGCTGAAAAATGCTGTTTCCTTGCCAGCACCACAGTTGGGAAGTGTGACCAAACCAACAGAAGGTACTTTTAATGGTTTTAAATAAATTCCCTGGAGTACCAGTAATGCTGTGGCTGCAAAAACTTGCTCCAGGCATTTGCTTCTTCTTGGCATGGGGGACAAGGGCCACCAGAGCTGGCAGGTTACTCTGTGCATGGTCATGGCCCGTCCCCTGCTGGGCTTTTTCTGGCTGGGACAGGGAATGGGTGTGCTGAGGCTGTGGCTCTGCTGGGGAAACTGCTCTGCATGGTCCATCTGGTTGAGAGAGTGCCACCCAACAGACCTCCTCCTTGAGACAGGCCAGAATTGTGTCTACTCCATGTTTTCCACATCTCAGAATGTGACTTTCCTGCCCCTTGTTTTGCTGCCCTTCTTCACTGCTGCTTTACTTTTCTGCAGCTCAGGGTCAGCCTTTCCCAGGATTCAGCCTGCAATATGCCAGCCAGTTGACATGGACACTCACACACATCAGGAAGATGTCACTCACCTCTCCCTCTACAGCCCTGAAATATAGATGTATCCTTAGTGAACTTGCAAATCAAATTGAATTTCTTTCTCCTGCCCAAGTAATAAGGAGATTTTGTTGTTAACTGACAGGTGCCACTTTGAATTTCAGTGGTGAAGCTCAAAATGGTTTGTATGTAGGTCAAGCATGGATTACTCCATTTACAAATGTGATTTGGAAGAATCTCTTCTCAGAAAGCTTTTCTGCATTTTGAGGTATATGTAGACATTGCCACAGGCTAAAATGAATCCAAATGTTGCCAGAAATAGTGTGAATGAGGTGTCTAGTCCCTGTTTTGTAATTACAAACAATTTTTAGATGAAAAAGAAGGAAGAGACCTAAATGTCTCCCTGCTGCTTCTGTTCTTCTTCAATCCCTGTAAAACTTCTGCATAGTGGGCCTCTGTGAATTTTAACTCCCTCAGAAAAAAATGAGCAGCAGCTTTTTAATCTATCCATGCATAAGAGAGACATATGTGAGACAGAAACCATTTTGGTGGAGGAGTATCTTTTACTGACTGCTGTTACAAGGACAGCTTCTGGAATGAGAAGATGGGAGAAGTGGAAATTGTGATTTCACTTCACATAAAGTAAGACTTTGTTAATAAACAAAAGCATTTTCAGAGTCATTCAGGAGATTCAGGAGTTTGAGTCTCACTAATCTCCTGTTGGATATAGGTGCTGGAGTTGCACAAGCGTTTTTGAGGGTCTGAGTACAGATGGTGAATAATGATATGAAAGGATGTGAGGGTTTTTTATTTTTTTTTTTAGCTTTATGAGTTAATCTAGTAATTAATTTCATTGAGTTAGTCTTCCTAAAAACTGCATTTACTGAGGTACAGCATCACATGACTAAAACTTGCAACTATTTGTGGTATACACTATGTTCTAGTTTCTTGTCCTTGGACAAGCACAGATGAGTACTGGAATGGATAACATTAAAAGATTGTAAATTTCTGGATGTGAAAATATTTAAGGATGAATGGGACAAACCTCTCATAGGAGATAAACTGTGTCTAGTCGTCCACTCATTTAAGGGGATGGAGCAAGCCCTATCAGGCTCCTTTCAGCCATGAATTTTTAGGATTCTGCCTGAATTTCTAGGATCCTAGCTGAATGCCCTTGAGTTATGTGTTAAGTTCTGTAATATCTGCCTTGTGAGTTCTACTTTTTCCTTCACTTGCTGTGGGAAAGAGTAGCATCAGAAGAGGCGTGCTTCTTATGAGCTTCACCTTGCTTTTTATTGCTTCAATCACCCCACGTCCCTTTTGGGGAAAGCAGACTGAAACCACATACCTGGCACTCTCCAAAAAACTTGGAAATTGTTCTTGGTCTTGTGGGACTCTGAGATAATTCTCGTTTCTTGCAGAGATGAGATTTACAGCAGAGACATGACTGTGGCCATGGAAAGGCTGAGACCTTTCTTCCCTGCTGAGCATCTGTTCTTTCCACTGTTTAAGGATTTTTGTGTTTAGTGTCTTCAGGAGCAGATAAAAGAAAGGCAGTAAAATTTCGTGGGATGTGTGAAATGTGGGATTTGTAAAGCTGTGTGGGAGAAACATAGTTTTAAAACATTAGGTTTGATTTTCTGAGTGCACGAGATATCAGGGTCCCAGGCATCATCAAATATGTCCAGATGGAGATACTGGTATCCAGCTGTCATTTCACTCCTCTGTTAGTAATAAGCAACTTTTCAATAAGCCATTTTGGATCCAACTTCAAAGTATGGAGACCAAAATTAAAAATCAAATACTGAAAGAAAAATATTAACTCTATATGTATGAAGCTATTTACCCTTACTTATGTTTGTTTATTGCTCTTAGAAAAAATGCTTTTCAGTTGTAAAATTCATAGCTCAGAGTGTCAGAGAATTATTAGATTTTAATGGATGAGTGTTGTCATCCTCTTAGACGTTCCACTTTCCAGAATCAAAGCATTATGGCCACTTTGACTGTTTTAAATTCCAGATGTGAAATGTGCAACACAACTGATTTGAAAAACTCTTCTACCCATTTTGGAGCTGTAATTTTACTCCCAATTTATCAACAGACAATAGACAAAAATGGTCATTTTCAATCTGAGGAGCTCTGTCTTGTAACAAATCAGTCCAAAAATTTGGGTTTTACTTATTAAGGCAGTGAAGGAAAGTTAACCTTAGAAAGAAAGTGAACCTTTGCAAAACCAAATTGTGTGAACAAGCAGCTGCCCAAATTGTAAGAGGCCTCTGATGAAACTTCATTAAATATGAAAGGTTTTTCAAGTTTCAAGAAACTTGAATCTCATGAGTTTTGATTCAGCCAAAATATATTAGGCTGCAATCCAAAGTCTTCTTCCAGTATTTGATGTCATTGAGCAGATCAGAGGAAGGGGTATAATTAAAAAGGAATCAGGACAATTAAAATGAAGAAAAAGCTCCCTCTGCTCACAGAGGCAGTGGCAAAAGCAGATGATTAGGTTATTATGGAGGGTGGTTTTGGATTGTTGAAGTGAGATTAGCTCTTGTGAAAGCCTTGCTCTGATTTCTAGTTTTTAGCTGTTTTTCTCATTTTTTTCCAATCTTTCTTTGCAGATGATATGGAAATGGTTTTTTGAACCATCTATTATTCCATATCATCCATGAAAGCAACTTCATGCATTTTACAAAAGAAATCACTTCCATAGCTTCCATTTTGCAGAAGGAAAACGTGTGCAAATTGACTTCAGAAAGTAGTGATGCCAAATTTTGTGGGCCCTATGAAAATACAGAAATTCTCAAGAAGTTCCACTGTGCTCAGTTAGAGGCATTTATTCTCACTGCATCCCAGTGTGGTGTTGGCTCTGTGAATGAAGATGGAGAGTACCTTGCCCCTAAAAGGCACTGCCTTGGCAATGTGATGAGACAGGCTGAAACCTGGTGGTGATAGCCCAGAAATGGACTGAAGGGGACATCTGAGTTACCATCTGTCATGTCCAATCCCATCTTCTTTGACATATTTTACATTCCTTGGGTCAGTTTTGTGAAGCTTAGAAATAGTCTTACAACAAAACTTTGGAAATCTGAGGTTTTTTTCAGTAGATTAATTAATAGACACGTGGATTCTAAAGATCATTAGAGCATACTTTCCAGCATCCTCTTCAACTCAGGCTGCAGAATTTTTCCTGCTTTCTCCTCAAACATGCTGAAATAGATCAAAGCTTTTTTTCTTTCTCATCACAAACATAGAGCACTAAAACAACATAGAGAATTTATCATTTAAATCTTATCTCAAATAGAACATTTTTTTTTCCTGTGAGATGTGGAAAACTGTTGAAATGCTAGACAGGGAAAAACCCCAGACATCTTGGGTTTTTTTTTTCTTCAGACACTTCTGAAGGGATTTTACCACTGGGTAGGAAGATCTTCCCACCAACAGATATGTGGAAATACCCACATGTAGTTATATATTCACTTGAATAAAAAGGAAATTATGTATTTGAAATTAGCTGCACATGGCAATGTCCAGACATGCAGATGAAGGAAATACATGAAAATCAAAGAATATTATGAGATAAACCAGAACACATTTTCAGAAGAAGGAATAGCAGAGATGGACTAGACAGAAAGAACAGTAAATAACTCAGAGGAGTGGAATTGCCTAGTTTTTGCCTGGAAACCATATTAGGGGAAAAAAATAAATCCAGTAAATCAACTTTCTGCAACCCTGACTTAAAGATATGAAGAGATGGAGGAATCATGACTTCCTTCGATTTTTTTAGTGCTTTAACAGCCATAAACACGGCTTAAAATGTTCCCTTACATCTGTTTGGAATTTGCTTATCTCTGAGTCAATTTTACTTTCTCAGCTGATGCAAAAATCACACCAATTCCACTCCATTCCAAGCTTCAGGCAGCCATAATGAGTCACGAGTCAGTGTCAGACAAACCATGAACAAATCATTGCTCACGCATTTCCTGTCATGGCCTGTCTACCTCAAGACCCAGAGAAAGAGAGGGACAGAAGTATCCTGAACGGAGAATTCACGTTGGAGGCAACCAGTGACATTGAGCCTTTATGCAATGCTGTGTCAGAGTCAGAACAGTGGAAAGAAATATGAGTTACACAGGACTTCAAATACAGTTTTGGGGAAAAAAATCCCAATGCAGAAAGAATTGTTGCTTTTCAGATAGTGCAGACTGTTTCAGGAGAGCAAAATTTCATAGGGTGCATCATAATCATTGGTTGATATGACAAGAAGCACTGCAGCCACTGCTGAGACTAAAAGCAAACCAAGCCATAAAAATGAAACTGGCAGGAGAAGTTGTGGAGGCTGCAAAGAGGTCTCCAAGCCTGCAAGAGAGCAACAGAGTGGCAGAGTGTGGGGAGTGCTGGGGATGAGGGAATGTTGACACAGGTAATCTGTGCTCTAGGACAGGAAATAGAGGGCAAACTTGCTGTATTGCTAAATTCAAGGAAAGAAATTTGGAGGATGATTCACAGAGCTCATATACAGGTATAAGATATACTTTGGGGCTGTGTACAAAAGGAGAAAGTACTATGATTCACACAGTTTTGGAGAATTGGCTTCAGCTGCCTTGACGTGAAAAGTTTTGGAATGGGGCTGAGAACTCTGGAAACTAGTTGGAAAGTCTTCAGTTTTGAAGGTTTGAGGTTATGCCAGTACTTCTGACCTTGCTTTTACCAAGCATCCCCTGCTGAGCAAATTCTAGCCTGGATCTTTAAAGTGTGACAGTCATATAATTCCTGCTGCTCCTGATGGAGATATTCTGCTGCCTGTTCTGAAGGCAGCTTGCTATCTCTGTCCTGTGGTTTCCAGTGGCATTTAGATAAATTGTTTGGTTCCAGGCTCTGCAATGGCCCAGAAGGTGCAGACAGAGCCTGCAGCAATTGCACTTCAGTACCTTCCCTCACTAATATGTGTACTTTTGTTACATGTCCAAAGTTAGGTGAAGCTGGCCCTTTATAAACCACATGGAGAACAAGCATTCTTTCTTTGGAAAAATGTTTCCTTTTTATAATGCATGGCTTTTCCCAGGCAGTTTCCTGTCTGTGAATTATCTTATAACACTTCTGAGTGTTTGCCAAGGAGTGACTTGCCTTGAGACATTTTTACCTGCTTGTTTGTTCTTTCTGGACAGCTCCTATTAAATTAAACCATATATTCATTCATACAGACAACATCCCAGTAACCAGGTCAATACACACTAGTCATAAATTATTACAGAATGGGTCCAAATCCATCACTCAGGCATCCATTGATTATCTATACAGCTAGTCTCAGTAAGTGAACACTTTGTATGCAAGGTCACTGTAGAATCCAGCTATTTTTAAAAGGCCGTTAATAGCAACACGGAAGCAGGCTTTGATTGAACTGGAAGTGTAATTTTCAATTAAGAGCCTTCACTTGGTCTTCCTTCCATTAGGGTCTAATTAGATTTCAGGAAGACACGAGGTTTCAGCCGTGCAGCCTCTCCATTAGCTGTCACCATATGCTTTGTGGTTTCCTTTGTGAAGTCCCGATTAATTTTCCAACGTTAATTTTAACTCTAGCTGAGATGCTTCACCAGGGACCTGATTAATGGACTAGCTGTAACTAGCCCATCCCTGCTTCTTTCTGTCATCAGTTATGCAGTAATGAGGTTAGTGAACATCAGACTGGTAAGTTTTTTTCTCTGCTGGTGTGGGAAATGCACATATTTCATTTGGATTGTGTAAGGAAAGGAACAGTCCCATCAGTTTGTCACCTGGATTAGCCTGCTAGGTTACAGACCCCCTCCCAGCCTACTCCTTCCTGCATCACTTTGTCTCTTTGTGATACCTAATAGTATCTACACAAACCATGGATCTGTAAATACACCTTGGACAGTAATTTTAAATTAAATTTTTATGTTTCCTGTTCCACCCTTTTCTAAATGCTTTGCTTGATCCAGAGACTGATGATTTAGTAGAGTACCTCTAGTGTGATGCCACAAACTTCACCTATTCTGATATTCTTCCAACTGAAGCAAAATCTTCTGGGACTGTGGTTGCTGATACAAATTGAATAGGTTCCTGTCAGTACTCCCAAAAAATGTTGATTTGTTTAGGTTTATCATAGTAAAAAAAGGTTTATCATAGTAAAAAAGTGGACATGTGTGGTTGAAGAAGCATTATCTGGAGATCCCTCTCATGTTTGTGATGAGAGGTGTGAGAGACCTTCATTGGAAGGGTTTTTGTAACACAGACAATGTAAATCAATTTTGAATGAGGACCAATTTTAGTTGGGCACACACCAGATATCACAAATCAGATCTTTGGATGATGGTCTTTTTTTACAGCTGTCTCAAACTGTGGGATTTGCACCCTGTCAAAGCAGCTGTATTTGATAGGCATTCTGGTATGCCAAGGAATTCAAAAAGGGTATGACATAGGCAGATAGCTGATGGGACACCCACCAAACAGGTAGTGCTTGACAGATTTTGCAAGCAGTGGAACATATTCAACACATTTCTTGCAGCTCTACTTTCTGTTTGTATTTCAGCCCAAATTGCACTAGCTCCTCAGCATAAACCTGAATGATCTGCAGTAAAGAAAAGATCGAGTTAGGTAACTTTTGACTTAGAAATAATCAAATCCACCACTGAAGTGTAATCCAGTACAGTGGTTTTCAGTCTGTGAGGATCTTGCCTGTGATCCACGTGGAGAAGAGCTGCAGCAGGCTCAGTCTGGGAGGTGCTGTTGTGCTTCCATAGCTTGTGCTGTTGTGAAGGACCATAAGACCACCCAGGCTGTGCATCAAGTCCATCTTTATGACATTCAGATCCTGAACTGCTCCCTCAGACACACCTGGGAGATAAACACAGACCTTCTGTATTTAGGGGATTCCTCCAAGTCTCCTTCTTATTTCTCTGTGTGGTTTTGGCTGCCAGCCTTTTCTTTAAAACAAGATACCACAGTAATATCTTATTGACTAGGTTTTATAGGAAAAGAAAGAGTTGTAATAACTTTTTATTGACATTGTTCTTCCAGAGAGACATAGAAATAAATCACCAGCCTGCAGGAGTCAGAATTTTCTCGTTCTTTCTGGGACTGCAGTTCATGGGTTTCACAGCAGGAGTTACCCAACACAGGATCATAAAATATTCTGAACTGAAAGGGACCTACAAGGATCATCTGGCTCTTTGCTGTCAAAAATCTCCCTCACCAAATGAGCTGAAACGAGCTGAAAGGGTGGAAAGGTGCTGGGTTTGTCACTGACCAATATAGACCAATAGTGCTTGAGACCTGAGAGTCTCTCAGTGGCAACTAAGAAGCTAAGAAAGGGTTAAGCAATAAGATATCCCACACAGAGCATCTAACTACAATGTGAAACTCATGATTTTTTTTCCATTTGATTTTTTTTTGCACTCTTTGCAATGTGAATCCTGTAAGGAATAAAGGAACTGAGGGAGGGAAGAGCAGATTATGTCTTTTGGGTATAAATCAAATACAGAATGATTAATAAGTGTAGGTTTTTGCTACAGTATTTTAAGAACTCTGTCAATAACCTCCCTCCTTCCTCCCTTTCCCAGCCTAAAAGCAAGGGCCTAAAATTAGATAGCTGATTAAGGAGAGCTGCAGGGCGAACTAAATACATCAATCTTGTTTGTAATGAGGAACATGGCTACATTTGTGCAGTGATGAACCTCGGGGCCAGGGGTGGCTGCATGCTGAATGTTTTCCATATTGATCTTCCCGTGCAGCCGCTACTTCCCAGCGCTTCTGAATCTGATCACAGGAGATCTCTGGGAAAGGAGGCTGCTAGGAACTGAGGTGGGCAAGTTTTTTTTTTTTTTCTCCCCAGGGTGGAAGAGATGGAGCAGCTTTGTAGACTCTAACCTGTTTGCCAGAAAATGGGCTGTTGCATGCCCATTTCCCCTTTCACCTCTCACCAAGAAATGTGTAGCAAAACCACACTGAAAGGTTCACCTTGCCCTAGAAAGCCTTTCCTTACAGTCTTTCACCCTTAAAGACACATCTTATGGTCCTTTCTAAAGACTAATGGCCCATTTCATGGGCCAGATGAAGAGCTTTTATTAGACAAAGAGTAAGGATGTGTCCTGCATCACAGGAGCAGAAATCCACCAGAGGGAGAAAAAGTCAGAACATCCTTCAAGCAAGAGGAAATAAAGTTCTAAACAATCTGACTTATAAATTAAATTAAACTAAATAATATTATTGCATATGACAAACAAACAAAACCTATTCTGGTGTCTAGGCCAACTCCAGAATTGCTCTTTCTCTTGTAAACAGAAACCCCACTACTAAACTTCTCCTTATGCTCTAATACAGTTCAGTCACATCTAGCAAAACATTTTAGGAAAGGCCTATGGACTCTCCTGGGATTTAGGATCATCCTAAAGATGATTGGAAAGTCAAGTAAGTGCCAAATTATAGAGACACAATCCTTTTAATTGTCCACTTCAGCTACTGCCTTAAGATCACAGACTTTCTTTGCTTAGAGTTTATATTCCTGAGAGAACTTTCATGGTTCAAGCTGAGCAATCCCTTCTGATTTAAGCCCGAGGACCAACTAGAGCAGGAAGCTGTTCCACAGCAGTCCCATGATCACCCAAATAATGCTTAAGGAGAGAGCTTTAGGTTTATGCCACCTGTGGGCTCTGTTCCCAGAGTTAGATCCAAAGCATTTATCTTGTCTCTTTTATCTTCTGCTGTGCTGTTTGTGGGGAGCAGCAGTCCCAGGAGACTACAGCACAAACACAGCTAGAGAAGAAGAATTTCCCAGCCTTTCCTGGGGGCTGAGGACTCTGTGATACTGAAAAGTCATCTAAGATGGGAAAGGTATGACCATTGTTGCTACCTTTTAGTTGTTCAGTTTTTCACTGTGCTTGGAAGATGCAGGGGCAGGTAATCCAGGAAAAAAGCTGCTCCTGGACATGAGTCTGACACAGCAGAACATCTCAACATGCCAGTGGATGCCAAGTGAGAAGACAGAAGATCTAGCCTAAGGAAGATTCCCTTTCACATGCTTCTGTCTTGCAGAATACTTATGGTTACTTCAAACTCAAGGCTGAAAGCCATTGAAATCTCTGCTTTCTCCAAGAGAAAGGGCTTCTACTTTCTTATGCCTTCAAGCTCTAGGTGTCAGAACCACATTCCCCTGTTTGCTTGCTTCCTGCCACTCCCAACTCCCATGGTTTAAATCAGTGTTCCAGAGAGAAAATAGGAAGAATTTCTTTGAGATTAAAGGACTCTGTGAAGGGGGAAAAAAAGATGTGTGCTTCAGTTTAGTAGTTAGTGATTTGTGTCCTTTTCACTCTTCTGTCACCAAAGGAAAGAGAAGGGAAAAAAAAGAAGAGAAAAAGAAAAAAGCTAACAAGGGAGAAAGTGCACAGATCTGTCAGTTTAGACTTAAAGCTTGAGGAAGGAATTTAATATTCTGCACAATTGCTTCCTTCTTACTTCTTCTTGCTGCAGTTGCTTTTCCACTTGCTAATTCATCTTAATTATAGAATATTTGGACAGCTCACAGTGAAGTTCCCTGTTGACAGTGCTTGAACAAAATAAAGTATTTGGACTCATGAATAGGTGCTGGGCTGAGGAACTCTAATTGGCTTGCCATGACCAACAGTGCTACAGATTACACAAGTGGGGCTGGTGGTGTGCCTGGATTTTGCAGTTTTCCTTGATGTGTCTGTTCTCTCACTGCTCTCCCATATTCTCCTACCTTCTCTGTCTCCTTGAATCTTGTCCCTCTTACAGGGTGAAGTAACAGTGGTGAAAAGCTTCAGGTATCTGGAGGGTTTTTACAGAATATTTAGGAAGCAATGGAGGATGCCTTATTCCTGAAGAGACCCAGATGCAGCTCTGCCTCATCCTGGAAACAGGGTATTAACAGTAATTCATTAACAGTACAGATAGTTTTAGTAGCTTGATTGCTACAGAAATAAGGTCTCAAGTAAGATGATATTTATAACTAGATAGCTAAATGATTTTCACCTTGGATCCCCAAAGAAAGACCAGAGGGCCAAATAGAGGACCAGGCTCAGATCACTATGGCTACAGAGCTGAGAAAGAGCACAATGCAATGCCAAGAAGCAAAAAGGCTTCTCTTCATCTCATAGGGATCTTGTGTCCCTATGCTGGTGGTGATGCTCTCTGCATAGGGCTGAGATGCCCTCTGCTTTGGGCTTGCCCATTTTCCTTGAAGCCACGTGGTTACCCTACAGAGGAGTGGGAAATATTCTATTTTAAAGAGGTTATTATCTCCCAGGACAACCAAAGTGAAATTGCCACTCTCCTTGGAAATAAGCAGTGGTGCTTGAATGCCATGCTATTCTAATGCATCTTAGTCCTGCTGGGAGTGACCTTCCAGAAACTTCTTTTCTCTGCAAGAGATCTCACCCCCAAAGCCATCCCATTTTCTCCTGCCTATCTATGCAGACCAGAAAGGAGGTTTCATTTAGGCAGCTCTCTCGTTGCACTTTAGGTCAATTACCCTTTTTGTGTGAAGAGCACAGGGAGGTCTCTTTCAGCATAAGAGGATGCCTCTAGATGGTTTTGAATGGTAGAAAACAAATGACACAGTTTATTAAAGAGGAGAATATTTCAGGGACAAGTGGTCTAAAGCATAGCCTGCTGCTTTATGTTATAATACGGAAAAGTTTGTATTATGGTTTGTATACCACTCTCAGTCTCTTTCCCAACATCTTTGTATTAATGTGAAAAAGTTTTTCAGTCATGATAAACCACAGAGACAGCTACAAAATGGAATCTATTCACTTTGCGGTGTTGAACTCTGTGGTTTCCTGTTTCTCCACTGGGTTGGGCAGCTGGGTATGCTCCCCAGCATTCCTAGACACACTCAGAGCAGGCAGAGGAAGGCCCTCCTTGACCTCTCCTTGTCACTGAGTCACACCTGTGATAGAAAGTCAACCAGAGCAGAGGGCAGCCTGCTCACTGCTCTGCTACTTAGATAAGATGCTCTTAATATTAATCCCTTTATCACTGAAATTGGCATTTTATTTTAACAAACACAAAATCAGAAGCACCCAAAGTTTCAAATCTCATTGAAAATATAAGGAAGTTGAGCAACTTTAGGATCTCCTTGAAATTCCAACCTATGAATGCAGAAAGCAGCGCTATTAAATTGGGCAGTCTCTTTTGGTACTGCCAAATAATAATGTAACTTATGCTGGAAATGTGGATGGAAAAATGTTTCTAGGACATAACTTCATCCAAGGAGAACCAACTTCTGCAGAAAAAAAATGCAGGAGGAAGGGACAGTCACACATCACCTCACCCAGATGCATCCTCAGGGCAGAATCAGGTTTAGACAAGGTTTTAGTTTATTTTGGGCCTTGCCAGCTTTTTCCTAATGTCTCACTTAAATCCTCCTTGCCTGCTTTTAAGCCAATACCTTCTTATATCTACTGTAGACATGCATTTATTTATTTATGACTCACTCTGCTGCTACCTTCAGTGCATGTAAAATTTGCTTTTCTAATTCCCCTCTTTTTCAATCATTGGCGACTTAAATCACTTCATTTCTTTTAGTCTTTCCAAATTAAGTCAGACTTTCTAGATATTTGCTGACCCTTTTTGTTCTGCTCATAATTATTTTCAGTTAGCTAGATTACATATTTCTCAAAGAATGGTTTCCAAACCTGGATGCAGCACTGCAGCAGAGCAGAGAAGGAACATTTCACACATTTGTCCTACAGCAATCCTGTATTAACATGTACATTAGCACTCAGTTTGATGCTGGTTTTTGTGTGTGGAACAATACATCAAGATCCCAGGGCTCCATAGAGTTCTCTGAAATGAAATTTTGCTATAAGCTGCAATGTTTTTATAGATACTATTTTTTCCACTAAGGTTTAGACATTTTCTAAAGCAGCAGCTTGGTTGGCTATGAAAAGGTGTGAGTAGGAGAGTTAGCATAAGCAAGGTAATAGCCATTTTTCTATTTTCCATTTTATGATAGCTAAATATTGCTGTCTTGCTGGTATTAATAACAAATAAGCAATAGTGCTGCTTTGCATGCTACTGTTCTCATTAACCTTGATTGTAGGATACAATAATGCAGGTCACTGCTACGGAAGACCAGCAAGGAAAGATTTTAGTGATGTTTATGATGTTCTGGTGGGATTGGATTCACATGTTCCTGGGATAAGAGTTGCCCATGAAGGTGGAACACTTTGATCCATCTTGAGATGAAAGAGAGAATACGTAACGAAGGGAATAAGGAGAGGAAATGTCCTCAAAAGGAAAATACATACATAATCAAGTTTTGCTGAGGTGGGTGGGGAGCCCAATAAAGCCTGTGCTGTCTGAACCACAGATGATCTATGAGAGGCTGCAGAAAGAGGGAGGATGGGAGTGACATTTGAAAACCCCAGCAAATGCAGGGGCGCAGCAGCAGCTCCTTTTCACCAGACTGCCTCAAGAACATTTTCCTACCTTGCCTTTTCTTTTCTTTGAAGTGAGGCACTGTCAGGATTGCTTGTACTTTTTGTTTTCAGCTGTCACCCTGTCCCTCTGCAGTCAGAATTGAATTTATCAGCCCTGTCACGAAGGTGCAGCCACTGAAATAACTGCAAATAGGAAAGGCTTTGAGTGCTGAGGCAAACAGCTCTGTCTGGATGGGCTCTCCTGAGAAACAGCATTCAGATACAACCAGTAAGAATTAGGAAGCTACTGAGCAGGATGGGATATTTTCTCAGGAAAATCCATCTACCTTGTTTGGCTTGGTTTGTGGCAGCTGGAAATGGTTGGATGGATGGATGGATGGATGGATGGATGGATGGATGGATGGATGGATGGATGGATGGATGGATGATGCTGTATTCACCTTCCCTGTGATCTGGCTCAGCATAACAGTCAAGGGAAGTACCTGCTGCAATGGTTTATGTGGAGACTTCTGTCTGTTTTCTGTCTCTTTGGTACCAGCCTTTGGGCATGTTGTTATGCTGAGGAAATTTTTAAATGCAAAAGTCAAACCTGCTGGTTGGATTTTCAGGGAAGATGGCTGCAGTAGCTAAAGGGGCTTCTTCACCTTGAGCATCCTCACTATTTTATGATTGACTGATTTTTTTTGTTTTTTAGCTTAGACATTTCAGGAGACCAGAAGCTCAGCAGAAACCTTGCAACTGCCCTTTCTCTTTTGAAGCTCCCACCAAGGAGGGAGGGCCAAATACCAGCCTCAGCCATGCTTGGTTGGAGGGCAAAGTGCAGTGACAAGAACACACACCTCCTGTTCTCCCTGTTGGTCTGGGCTTCTCTGTCAACATCATTTTACAATGCCTCATTTCTTGGCAGCAAAACTCAGTGGAGTATTTATTAAGGCTTTTGTGGGGAAATGGCAAACTTCTTTTGAATGTCACTGCTGAAGGTGAGGAAATGGGAACAGGTGGCAAAACAACCCCCTGAATGTATTTATTGCATGACTTGGCTGAGAACTAGCACCCCCAGCTTTAGAGATCCTGGAATAGCCATGGCAGCTGCATCTGACCTGCAGATGTTGCCCTCTCAGAGGGACCCACTGGCCACCTGCTCCAAGTTGCTTTTGCCAGGAGTTGGCTTGAAACAGAGATGCTGATGGCTCCAGTGGGATGGAGGCTTTCTCCTGATGGACACCTGACCAAATCCAGCTCAGCAGGGAGTGATCAGAAATTATTCATGCTGCACTCCAGTCAGATGGGTGCAAAATTGTGAATAACACTGCTGATGCCACTAGTTACTCAGAGGTAACTATGGAGCAGGGAAGCAAGAGGGATTTGTCTGCCAGCCCTCTTTTTCCTCTGAAGTTGTACTGCTCAGGCAGGTCTGTGTGAAGGAGACAGCTGTCCTCCTATTCCTTCATCCTCACTCATTTAAAGCTCTTCAACTGAGGCTCAAAAAGCACTATATGTTATACAAATAAGTAGTTGTGAGGAGATGTAAACAGCTGAGAAATGCTTTACTGCAACAGCTTTTTATTTTTAGGATTTTTGGGGATGCAATTGCCCTTTGCTGGTGGATAGACCAAGATGCAGCACTGAGTAAACCTTCTGCAGGCACAGACATTTTTCTGGTTCCCTCACTTTAATGAAATTTAAAAAGATGCAAAATTATTTAACAAACTGGATGTGTCAGTGTGTGTCTGAACAGCAATAAAAGGAAGGTTTTCCAGGACCTATTTGGTGAAAGCAGGACACTTGAGCTGTGTCTCACAGATTATAAACCTATCACACATTTACTGTTTTCCTCCTGGAATGAGCCCAGCTCTGTGAACCTCACGCTGTGCAGAGGGTCCCATTATGAACTGTGTGAAACCAGCAAAACAAAACCATCTTCAATCTTTGTGAATCTTGTTAGCCATGAAATGTCTTGCATTTACTGCATACTGTGGCAATAAATACACAGTGAAATGAAAGGATGCAGATTATTAAACTATACTCCTTAATGGATTTGACATCATCTAACGTCTAAGTCATGCAGCATTGCTGAGATATGATCAGCACTTCTAGATACAGCAGAGCCCTTTAAACTGAGGGCTTGATGAAGGAAAAGTCCCTCTATGGTAATACCTATTCAGTGTCTGACAGCATAATGCCCCATTATAGTCGTAGGACACACATCTTCCTTCCCTCTGTGGAGCTGTGATTACCATCCTGGACTGAACTGAAGTGGGCTTCAATAATATGGACACTGCTTGCTCCTGCTGTGCTTTTCTGCTTTTAAATTGGAGTAATTTGTTGCAAATCTCTCCTACTCTTGCTGTCAGGATCCTCGCGTCACAAGAGTGGCTAACTGACAATAAGAGCTGATCTGAAGAATGATAATGGAAATGGTCATTGAAGAAGCCAGCTGAGGTTTACCTTTTTGGTTTAGAAGCAAAATTTTAACCACATTAGAAAAAAGAGAAGGTTGTAATTGTAAAATGTTTTTTCTGAAATAAATCTGAAAGCGTGTGGGTAATGAAATGGATAACTGTCTTTAGAAATAAAGCAGGTAGTGACTATTCCATGCTAAAACCCAGATGGGAAAGGACTGCCAGGACTGTGTGCTGCCTGCTTGTACTGCTAACTCCAGGGTTCACATGACTCAGGAACCGAAAAAGACCTGATGGGATGGTCCTCTCCCTTTAAGCCCCGTGGATCTTCTCCTTGTCACTCCCACCCCACGGCAGAGAAGGAGCTGCTCCAGGCCTTGCTAGCCTAGCACGAGCTGCAGCCCCTGGGCTGGTGACCCTGCACTGTGCCCACCCAGCCAAGTCACCTGGTTCTGCTCCCTGCCACCTTCCCAGGCAAAAAGCTGGGTGGCTTCTGACATGATGGGGGTGCTCCTAATCTCTTGCCCCACTGCCTCCTGCCCCTTTTTCAAGGCTCTTTCTTGCTTCCTTGCTGCTTCTGTCCTTCCTTTCCCCCTTTACTGCACCTGCTTGTGCCTGAGGGCAATGGATTGCTGAACTAACTTTTGCTCTAACAGCATGTTCTGACTCAGCCTTGTGTTAGCATGGGGCTAGGGACAGTCTGACAGGCTGCCTCTTTGCTGCCACTGGCTCTGGGGTCTCTCTGATTGTATTCCATGCCATGGTACAAACCAGCCTTCAAGATAACAACAGAAAGTCTTGAGTTCCGGTTATAAACTTCCTGTGATCACCAGATGCTTCATTTTTATTCCCTCACCTCTCTCTCTTCTACTGACATTTTTGTGACTATTTATATGCTTTCTGGATAAAAAAGAAAAAGAAACTCAATAACATATTTTTTCCTATACTTTTTTTTATTAAGCCAATATTGAATTAAGGTATATTTATTTTTATTAACAGTTATTTCTACTGTTCTTTTCCAGAACACAAGAGGCACCAGTAAGTAAGGTTGTACATCAGCCCATGACTGTATGTGCAAATGTCACTGCTGCACGAAAGCTCCCTCTCCTGCCTTTCTCTGTGCTGTGTGTCACCTTCACACCACTGCCACCAGCTCTCAATCACTCCCCTTGACAAAGGTCAAAGAGTACTTGCAAAGTCTTAAGTCTTCCTGGTGACGGTCCAAGAGGCTGCTAGAGCACTTGAGACAGCCTTCCCCTCTCTTTTTCAGCCTTCACAATGAAAGTTGTTTTTTTCTGACCTGCAGGCACTTAAAATTTCTTTAGTGCTTTGCTAGCAATGGTGTCAGCTGGCAAATTGTCATCACTCGTTTAGACTGACTTTGTCTGGACTTATTTCTTCCTAGATTTTCAGCACGGCAAAATTTAAGTTGATACATGATTCCCTCATTTCTACCAAATCTTCAGTGGGAATATAGTGGAATGGCTCCTAAATTCCACACCCCCACCATTACGGACTTCTGATGCACAGCAAAGGACTCCTTTTAATAGATCAGATTAGCAGCTAGAATGCTTTATGATATACTTATCTAAAGACTGTGGATAACTAGCCTAACTTTCTTGGCTTCCACTTATCACTCATAAAATGGACATCGTGCTCTTCCTTATTTTTGGATAATCCACAAACCTTTTGTGATTATTCCCTATCTGCATGCTGTGCACTTCCTAATTAATTTGCAGGTTCTTTGGGACTGGGAGTACCTGGGGTTTCCCACACAGTAGTTTTCCCTTAATCTCTGTTCAGCATCCCATGATTTATCATTTTGATTATGGGAAAAAAAAAAGAAGAGAACATTTAAAGAATAATATTTTCTAAAAATATGAGTGTATTTGGCATCAAGACAATTTCCCTCTGCAGCCACGAAGCCCCAGCTAGGGATGGAAAATTTAAAGAACTGTGTGCCTGAGACATCCTATCCCAACTCCATGTCAGACGTACTCATCCTTTTGAGTAACCTGCTTACACCATCCAGCCTAGTGACTTTATTTGCATTGTTCTGGAAAAGTGACCTCCAGCCTTTTGAAAGGCAGCGAATGTGATAATTCCTTCCCAACACTGGGCATGATGGCTGTGTCACACAAAATCCGTTCCAGGTAATGTACTCCAGCACATGTAAGATTTACTGTGACACTCAGGGTCTGTGTGGCAGCCGGGTCTGACAGTGGAGGCTGCCTCAGGGCCACCTTTAGCATGCAATGAGGATGACACAGTAGCCACACAACGAGGCACCACAGGTCACCCAAGCAGCCTGCACAGCAGTTATCTTGAGCTGGCCCCATCTGTGTGAACCCCAACCAGAGCCCTTCTGAGAGGTGCACTGTCCCCCATCAAATGGCTATTTCTCAATAATTTGGGTGGTGCTTGCCTTGGCATGAAGACAGACGTTCATTCATTTCATTTGGGCAGGAAATCTATATTCTGTATTATTCTTGTGTTAATAATACAGAGGGCTAAATCAAAGGTGAATTGATTTCCTGAAGCTGAACATACTTTTGGTGTTGGCACAAATACAGCCACAGTCAAAGAGCAGACCTTTCAATTTAGCTCTTCTGCTGTCGATGTAAATAAAATTGCTCATGAAGCAAATTGCAGCCAGTTATTGTCTGCACTCAGAGCCATTATGTTCTTTGGAAATGATCATTTATGTTAGACAGTGGATTAAGTTTCTATGAAAGTGTGTAAGACAAATGCAAAACACAATTTACCTTGAAGGTCAACTGAATATTGGAATTGGCACTTACAGGTCATTATTATGCAGCTGAAATGATCCCAGGGAAAGGACTGATATTTGTGAAATGGTACAAAACCAGAGATTCTTGATTAGCTGATGGAAACAAGAGAAAAAGCCGCATGGACTGTTAATCCACAGGGCCACAGTGGGCTGGAGGTGAAGTTTCTGTATAATTATCTGGCTTGTGTGGGAAACATATGGGTATGGGAAACCATCCCTGTAAGACATCGTGAGGACATGGAGAGATCTTCCCTTTGGTGCCTCATATTAAGAGAAGAACTTAACTCCAATTTATGCACCATTAAGGCAGGGATTTGGGTAGACAGAGCAGGAAAGTAACCTTGGGCAGAGAGATGGCATTTCTGCCAGAGCAGAGGACCCATCTGAATATTTCTATGCCTGTTTTGGTCAGAAACCTTTCTGTCATCTAAGGAAAATTATTAGCCACCCACCTTGAGGCACAGCCTGTACTTCTCTTCCTAGGAAGGAGAATGAGTTACATACAACTGCACCTAAAAGGCTGCTGGGAAATACTATCATTCTCCTCAGGAACAGACTTTGTACTGGTGCTTGTGGCTGCGTAGAAGTCCAGTCAAAGTTCTCCTTAGGTTTGAGTGCACAGTGCAGCAAGAACTGGGTTACTGTGGCTCCAGACATCTCTTGGAGACAGCCTGAGCTCAGCTGTGGTTTAGGCTGCCAGACCATTTTGTGCATTTTGATAATGGGGTTTCCTTGCAGTGCAGGTGTCTTTGCAGGAAAGGCCCTGAGCTGCACAGCCTGCACACATCAACCCTGTAATGTTGCTGCAGAGACAGAGGAGCATGGAGCTTGTCAGGCAAGTACCACATAAGAAGACAGAGACCCTCTATGGCAGTGCAATTGTCCTTGGAGCACACCCAGAGGTCCCAGGCTCCTTTTAGGTTCACCAGCTGGATCACCTAAACCCTCACTGTCCCTTTCACATGGCTGACCAGCAAGGAAAATAGAGCAACGCCTCACACTCTTGGGCTGACATCCCAAAAAACTGATGCTGGAATGAGGAAGCGGGCAAAAGAGAGAATCTCCTTTCAAGAGAATCATTGTGAATGATCCCAGATAACTATGCCCACAGGGATTGCTGCTGTGAGCTGCCTCTTGATGTGGGCACAGGGACCAATCCTCTGGCACAATTTGCTTGTACAGCCAGCACTCCCTGAGTGTGCAGCCTCTGCCTTAACAGCACAGGCTCCAGCAGGTTCAGAAATTATTTTTACCATTTATTGGAGATGCATGAGGGCATTCTGTTCAGCAAAAATGAAGTGCTTATGAAGTGCTTTGTTGCTTTGGAGAGAAAGGAAAACTCCCACGGACTTGCCTCTGTTGTCATTGGCTGATTGCAAACTGTCGTGAACAACCATTTAAAAATCCCACAGTAAGATGCTTTGTGCCTTTAAAGAGAGCAAAGAGTCCTGAAGGCTCTGAAATAGTGACGACTAATCCTGGAGTAGGCACCTCCAGAAAATGGGAAATGGAAAATGGTGGACCTGGCTGTCAGAAGTAATCACCTGGAAGACATATCCCAGTGCCTTTTCTAGACTAATTGGATGAGATACTGCCATCATTTCCAGCACAGGTCTGATGTTTGATGGAAATAGCACAGCCATGACCTGTCAGTATTGCTGGTCCCATGCTAATGGTTCATGGGAGAGAAAAGGGGCTATTAGTGTAACTTTGATGTATAAAGCTGGCTTCTTTTGCTTCCAAGCTTACAGCAGGAGGTAGGATGGGAATTGCCTTAAAACACAGCTGGATACTGAAATAATAATAAAAAAAACAACCCTGAGTAGATTATGAGTGAATGTCCTTTTCAATGGTGCTGTCCCTAATGAAATATAGCTCTCTCACCTCTGTCACAAGTTCCCTTTTTCTGTATGTTAACATCAGATAATCAATCTTGTCCCATCAGCTTCAGCAGTACGTAACTCCCCCAGCTCACTAGGGAAAGGCTTCTTTTTTTATTTCCTCTTTAATTAAGCTCTGTGGCATGCTGCTTTGCTTGCAGGACTCTAAGATGTATGCATGCTGCTTCAAACAAACCATTGGAGAGAAGAGCATTAAAGATAGCCCTCTCTAACAGTGAGTGGTCCAGAGCCACAGGTAAATGAAGGCACAGGCAACATCATCAGCAACAAAAGGAGGTAATGATATGCAATTACTGGATTTGCAAACACTCTGCTGGGATCAGGACATTTAAACACACTATGCCAGGCTGGCAAACTGTTGAAAACAGTTTTTTACAAATGCAAAGCAAGTGGGCACTTAGTAGCAGCACACACAATATAGCAGGTTCTTTGAATAGTATGAATGGCTCTGTCAAGCAAGTAAGAGACAGGAAAAGATAAATGTTTTCTATCCAGTTTTACTATTGTCTGCATCATTGCTCCTACAGTGTAGCCAGAGGTGATTTTAAGCAGTTGAGAGCAGGTAAAACTCAGCCCATTTAAGTAGACATTCATCAGGCACCTGCCTGATGATTATCCAGGTCTCTGTAGATGTCAGCTGGCCCTTAATAATTTCCCTCATTGCTTGAAGTCATTGCCCAGCCCATGAACTTGCTCTTATTATTCAAAGGAGTCTGTGCCCCATTACCATCAGCTTCAGCCTGTCTGTTCAATAAAGGTGGCTGATTTCCCTCTCTCAAACAGTTCACCTCACCCTTGAAATGCTTCTCCTTTCCATGTGTTGTTGTGCTGTCCAGCCACTGCTTGGGCATTCATCTGTTGACTACAATCCATGTTTTTGTCCGTGAATCTGCCCATTGTTAGAAATACTGGCAGAGAGAACTACTCACTGAGACTTCACAGCGTTATCTGTATTCAGACACTGAGACATTGCTGGTGGGGTAAATAGGGTTACATAACAACAAATTGAAGCAGAGGTTAAAGGGGAGGTGCAATGTGTTTGGCCTCCTGACCACATGCCCTGGCCATTTATTGATCCACCTTTGGCAGTGCATGGGGACTCTTGTGACACAGAAGATGCTGAACATCAACACAGAAAGACCAACACCATTACAAAGAAATTGATGTCTAAATAAGCAAGCAAGTAAACTTACAAATGTCAGAGCTCAGAAACTGGGTCCTTGGTTGTTTTCCACTTAGATTTCACACTGTTCATAATGTATCTGTGCTGGAGATGCTCTGCTTTCCTCATAAAGATATGGGGGATCTTCTGCCCAGCTGCTTATTTTCATCCCACTAGGAACTCAGCCTCCCTGGGATCTTTATCCTTTCCTAAACTTGCTTGAAACTGGTGGAAAAATGTAAATGATCTGCTGTGGAAGGGCCAAGTAGCGCAGACCATGTAGTGACTACATAGATACTGTTTCATTGGAAGACTAGGCTAAACAACATGGAATAAATTACCCTTTTAATCCTTGATTTTCTGGTGAGGAATGTAGGTAAAGAGCAGTGCAATAAAGTCCTTTGAAGGATTTGAAACATAAAAAGCACCTTGCCCTGTGAATTCTCCTCTTAGTAGGCTGTTTATGACAATCCTTTTGCACAAGAAAATATCTGGTGGTTTCAGATTAGATTATACATACCTGTTAGGAATAAAGCAGAAAGGGATTCTGATAAAAAGACCAAAGGCATAACCCATAAATCAAGAAGCGAAACAAAAATGGAACCTGCTGCTGATGGAATTTCCATTGATTTATTTGAACAGCCCCAGTATGAATAATAACTTAATCTGTCTCAAGACTCTCTCCCCACAGCACACTGATTTACAGCAGCCATCCATCTCTTTTCATAATTAGCAGGCTCTGACAGTATTTATTCTTCTCTGCCCACCTTCATTACCATAAAAATTTAGACTTCCTCCCTGCTCTGGAGCAGCCAACATTTGTGCACTGGGATCAGTCAAGAGCCTGATTTGTGAAGGTGTTTTCTTATGCCATACTTCCTTTGCACTGGCAGGTCGAGTCTGCTGCTTACAGGAGGAAACTTTTCCAGAAATTCAGCACAAGTCAACACAGCTGTGGCATTGGTTGACAAAAAAAGGAATGGGGCTGTAGTGCTGAAAGTCAAGGTGTGGAGCAGCAAAGTCTTTGTCCCTTCAGCTGCTCAACAGAAACAAAGGGAACCAGTCTGGCCAAAGGATCAGTTAATAGAGTAATTCAGGCTCCTTTGTTATTGGTGATTTTCTTCAATCTCATGTTTATTTCCAGTCTAAACTTTAGAGAATCCTTATTGTTTAATACACTGCAGAAGCAGATAAAAATTATTGATGCATAAAAAGCATAAACGATGTATCCTTTAAATTTCAAAATATATCTTAAATAGCTGAATATAAGATCAAAATGCAATTTTCTGTTTCAGCATAATTACATTGATGACGTGTCATTATATCACTGGCTAGTTTGATCAAAGAGTGATTTGGTAAAAAGAAAGCAAGACTGCCTGTCCAGAATGCTAGATGGGCTTGAAGTTTCATAACTAACCTGATTATACACTTATTGCTTGTTAACATGGTAAATCAAGAGATGGTGTTAGGTATTTAATCAGCATGTAATATTAATGTGGAATTAATTAAACAATTATTGGTATCTCTATCTGACTTTTTTGATTATTAACTGAAATTTAATGAAGTTGCTAATGGCAATGTGTGAAACAATCTCTAAACAGGTTTGTTGGAGACATGAATAGAACCTCCTGCTTGAACCAGGTACTTTGGGGTTCAGAGTTACCTCCTTCTGTTTATGGAGTGTCAGTGGTTGAGCATGGGCCTTATAATAGATAGAAAAACTCGACTTGAATTGCTCAAATCATTCTGGTGAAACATTTTGTTCATTTCTCTCCCTCTTGTAGGAACTGTTAGAAGGCGACAGGGTGACCAAAGGAGGTATCCTGGAGAATACCCACTAAACCGATTCAGAAGTGATAACTGTGGTCACCCTTTTTGTAAGTCAGAGGGAACAAAGTCAAATACATCATTTATTGCAAATTCTTCTTTCTGCTTGAATGACTGTGTCCATTTTCTGGATACGGAGACAGAATATAGAGGTGAAAATGAAGTGCCTGTCTTGCCCCGTGAGCACGCACGCTGACATGTTGATGAAATTTCACTTTCTGTTCCCTGATTGTCCACCTTAATCATAGGTCCAAACATTCCAGCTTCATTGAGAAGCTGATTGCTCATGAATGTCACCCAGCCCCCAAGACTCCTACAGAATGTCTCATCACATGTGCTTGTTTAGACAAACAAATACTGCTGAGAGCAGCACAATGAATGAAACCTTATTTGCACAGCTTCCTGACTTGTGGTTGAGCTTGCTGGTGATTAGGAAAGGACATGTTCAATCTGCTGAGTTTTCATAGGTGAAGAACACAGATTCTTCTCTTTTGATGGTGCAGGTTTTCATGGAATATGAAAGGTGTGTATTTGAGTGCTCTGCTCCTCTGTCAAATTTGGCTGAAGTCAAGTGATGTTCTCAGAATTCATTGTTGGGGCGACACCCAGAGTCTGGGCCTTTAGACTGATAGGAGTCATAAGCCCTGCATTCCTACAAGAAATAGGCTGTAATCATCCCTTGTAGGTAAATCAAAGAGTATCAAGACATGAAGCTTCATTTTCTTCATCCCATCTCAGGTCATACCATAGCCTTTTGAGCTGTCTTTATTATAACAAAGCCTATCATGCCCCTCTAAGAAAGCCACCTTCACAGCAGTTTGGCAGCAAGTTATTTACAGGTCTAAGTGTGCCTGCAGTCCTTCAGCATAAGAATGATTTCCAGTATGACTGCTCTTTCATTTTGTAACTGAGCTAGCTTAATACCACAGGTCCTATCTTAAAAATAACTTAGATTCCCTAACCTCATTATTCTATCACACTTCTCTCTTTAGTTGTGGTTACCAGGAGAATTGAAATAGAACATTATCCCCCTTGCTGATTTTTGGTTGTAATGGGAGATCTTTGCTGTTTGGCACAGTTTTGATAAGGGAACCCAGAGAAAGTTATTAAGGAGTAGTTTATATCAATGGTCAATGTCCCTTATAGTGCCACCTCAGAAAAACATCTTCATTCAATTGCCCTGTCAGGCAGCAATAACCACTTCCACTGATTTGTGGCAAAGCCAAGAAAAAAAAGAGTGCTTCCTCACCTCTGTTGTGTGTGAGAAAGGAATTTCAAACTGGCTGTGGGGAACACCTCTGTTTTTTAACAGTAGAAAAATATGTGTGTGTGGAGAAGGGCACCTTCCTAAAGATTGCACTTTGGTGCTCACAACAGCAAATAGAATGTGCAGGGGCTGAGGGAGGACAGAGCTTTGCAGTGACACACAGAGCAGCTGACAGGAGGAGCAAAAAACGCGGGATGCAAAGGGAGCAAGGCGACAACAGCACAGCGAAGTGCCTGCAGGCACCCACCCTTCATCTCAGCAACATCTGGCTCTAAGTGAACCAGAGGTCTGTTTGCTTGCTTCACCTTCCAACTCTCTGCCTCTTTTTTTTTTTTTTTTTTTTTTCAACTTCACTATTTCTTCAGCAATAAAGAAACAAGTTTAAGTTTATAGAAACCTTCAGAAAGTGGGTTAGGGTCTGTGGAGACAGATTGAGAGTGTGAAGCAGGTTTCAAGGCGCAGAATAAAACCATATGCTCATCTTTAGCAGACATGGAGAAGATGCTGTATTCTTGCCTCTTGGGAATTAATTTTTCTGTTCATTTTTCTCAGACACACCTTCAGGAGGAAAGAAAAAGAAAAGGAGATTCATGTGCAGAATGATGAAGTCAGCTATCTCAGTTGTAAGGGGCCTTTTAAATAATCCATGTCCCAACTTTCATTTGTGTGAGTGCACAACATCCACAACATCCAGTCACTTGTAGTGCAATGACAGTACAATTTTTGTAGTTGGTCCTGAACACCACCAGGCATCACTACAGCATTTTGTGTGTGGCTGTGTGATTCCCAGGCAGGCATGGAAGACACTGAAGAGATAAAATCCCTTCCGAAAAAGGTCCCCTTCTGCTCATGCTCATGTGAAAACATGTTCATAGTTACAACTGTCCTTTCAAAAGTTTCTGGGGAAAGAGGCTAAATAGCATTATTTTGGAGCTATGTAAGTTTCTGAACTGGTACCCAGGAGGAACATTGCCTTCCATCTCCCAAAACATACATGAGACTCAATTTCACTTCTAACAGGATTTAAAACCAAATCTCTTCCAGAAAAAAAAACCCCAAACATATTATTCTGAAAGATATTTCAGTATTTGAGTTTCTTTTCTTGGACCTACTTTTAAGATTTTTATTAAGAGAAATTTGGAAAAGCCAGTTTACTTTGAAGTGGAATACAGAAACTCACTGTGCAAAAAAAAAAAGCCACGGAAATGCTTTGGGCTTTTGTAAATTACAAACAATGATAAGGCAAAAAAATTAAAAACCCACAAATTCTTACAGACAACACAGTGTACCTTTTTTCCATCAAGATCTGTGTTGCCCTGCTGTCTCCCTGCAGTGAAGAAGCTGTATCACTAGCCTTTCCTGACCTCTCCATAAAAACGGCTTGATTAATGGAAAAGGAAGATGAGGCAAAAGCCTTCCCTACAGCCATCTTCTGACAGTGACAGTGTCCCTCCTTTTCTTTAGGCACAGGGACCTCTTACACTTTGGGGAAAAAGAAAATAGATTCATTTCAAAGAACTGCATTCAGGCTCATTTAGAGTTTAACAGCCAGTGCTGTATTAATAGCTGTCATTTTCTGCCTGTGCTCGTACCTGCTGACACGGGCTTACAGCATCCTAGTGTTCATCAAAGTTGTTCATCTACTCCAGCCTGCTCCAAAATACACCCCAGAGTCCAGAGTGAAACAAAGTGATTCTGTAACTGCTGCTTTTCCCTGTGCAGTCAGGGATCTGTCACAAATGCAGTCTTACAAATCTGAGATTTAAAAAATCATGTAGTAAATGAGATTTCTGCTAGAAACAGGCTGAGAGCAAGCTGATGGGAGCTTGAAGAATTCTGTGCATTTCAGAGGGTTCTGTAATTTCTTAATTACTTGAGGTCCAAAGTTAGCTGCTGCAGATAGAAGTATAGATTTCCTAAATTAACAGCACTGTCCCCTGCTTAACCATGTCTTGCCAGCAAGTAACTTCTTGAGAATTTTCAAAAGATATGCCTAGAAAATGGTGAGAGTGTTGATAGAAATAATGACTATGAAGTCAGGACAACAGACCAAGTGTCCTGGATTAACATCCAAGAAAGCAGCTGCAAATTAGAGGAAGGTAGAGATGTTTCTAGCTTTAATGCTTAGTCTGAAGTACCAAGAGTACTGAAAGATATAGGAGCTTTTGCTGAATAAATGCATAACAGACCCTCAAATTTGTGACTGAAGAAAATATTCATCAGGTCTCTGAAATCTTATTTGAGATTTTCCAATTTTTTGTTAGTTCTGCCCAAAATATTCTTGAGGATACTTATTCTCCTTTTCAAGTGAAGATTACAACAAAGAATAAATGAAGTAAAATGTGGTTTGTGCAAAGGACAGATAAAAAGCATTTCCAATGAAAGGAAAATGCAGATAATGACACCTGTCTCCACTTCAAATTATTCAATACAAAACATTTGAAACCCTCCAGCTGCACATTGGAGATGGAGTCCTTGGAGTATTGATATACATCCTCTTCTGTACAGATTTGTTTTAATCTGAGGTAAGGAGGCAGGACATGGGGCTAAGGAGACTTTTGGTTCATTGCTGTTCAATTTGCTATGTGAACTGTTCTTCAGCACACTGGGTTCTTTAGAAACAGAAAGAGAGACTGGGAAAACACCCATCGTAACACCACAAAAAAAGCATTACAGATATTCTGAGTTAAAACAGAAAAAGGGAATAAAAAAGGAAAGCAACCTGTGTATTACTCTTTAAATACCAGGTTAGGGAATGGACTTGAAAGACAGCTTTTAGTTTAAAGATGAAGCCAAGTCATTGATTTGACCCATTTACATATAACGTGAAATATTGATGTTCTACATTACAGTGAAAAGTTATTATTCCATGTGATTCTTTCACTTACTTCAAACCCTCCAATCACATAATCCTGATAGAGGTCTGTGTACTTCTATTCTTGGTTTGTCATAAGTTTGTATCCAGACACTGGAAATTGAAAAGTGAGCCATCTCTTCCTGCTGCATCTGCATTAAGACTGCCTTCACTCTTTTGTGTTCTAAGTGGGTGGGCACGTAACATTTCACTGCAGCATGACTGCCTTGCTGCTTTTCAAGGTGATGGCAAGGGGCAACACGCAGAAATGAACCCAGGTCAGAAAGATTGCAGGATTTACTGGTACAGCTTCAACATCTGAGGAGAGCAGAGCAGTTGCAGCATGCAGAGAAAAATACAGTGCAGTAACCAAAATATTCAGGGAGGCAGAAAGGCTGCAGGATAATTCCCAGGACAGGCTGGCCTTTCCAAACTTGCCTTAAAAGGATGAATTCACACCATCGGGACAGCAGGTGACGTCTCACATGAGGCTAATCAGGTGGGAAGTGCACCTGGATCACAGCCTTGCTCTGGCTCTGGCTGTGATGGATGAAGGGCTGCAGCATCAGGTGTCAGCTCAGACATGCAAAGTGCAGGGGGTGGCAACAGCTTGGAACCTGTCTCTGAGGCAAGCACAGCACAGCCACCTCTTGCTACCTCATAACAATGACAGGTGGAAAATTCAGGTCCATTCCAGCTTCTTGTATTTTCTACATTGTAAAGGAAGCCAGTTCATGAGGCACAAATATTTCCTCAGTATACTGTGAGACCTGCTGCTCATGCCAGAGACATGAAAACTTGCTAGAGATTTTTATTGCACAAATATTTCTGTGACGAATTTTTAGTTTTGATATCAGAGTTGAAGAGTTTTGAAAAGTGCTGAGCTTCCACTAAATAGGAGAGTGGGTAGAGACAAGTGAAAATGGTAACAGGAGGGGAAACCACCCATTGTGTAAAACCTATTTGATATTTTACTCTGAGTTATTTTACTTGTTTTATCTCATGATGAGAATCATAAAACTGTGAGACAGAAACCTGAAAACCCATTTATCTCACAAATAAATCCCGCTCTGCTACAGTGGCTGATCTAGCAGCTAATTAAGTACTTATGATAGTCTTCCCAACTCATTCTCTCTCTATTTTTTTTTTTTTTTTTTTTTTTTTTTGGTACTGTGAACTCCAGGCCACATTGCGAAGATTAGAGCTTCTCTGTCTTTAAATTGAAGCATGGAGACTGTATTTCTGATTGAAACATTAAATATACAGAAGATCTAGATGCCTTTTAAGTCTCAGATGCTACTTCAGCTAATCTAGGCACTTTTCCTCTCAGCATTTCATGCCAGAGTTACTAAATAACACCTTAGAAACAGAATTGCTGGAGGGTTTTATGCACCAATTTGATAGTGAAGAAACAGAGGAAAATTAAGCCACCTTTTTGCACGAACACTGGTGGACATTCCTGATGGAAGGGCCTTTTATTGTGATATTTTGTGAGCTTTGCTCCCCGAGAAATGTTTGCTGTTTCTGCAACAAGTGAAGCTGTTTGCAGGGTCCATCACAAGGCTTATTGTTACCCACAGGCAGCCTCCGAGGGGCTGCACAAAACTGAATTTCTGCCTCTGCTTCAACCCCTTTTTTTCCTCAGGGCTTTCCATCCACATGAGGCTGAAGACATCCCCACAAGAGGAGGCAGGCATTGCTCAGCAAGCAGGATGTTTTGGGGGCCCAAACCCAGCTCCAGGAATCCCCCACAGCATGGGGTTCCCGGCAGTGAGAAGGAAATCAGACAGCCTAATCTTGTTTTTAAAGGAAATGTATTGCTGTGTTGAGAGGCATAAGGAAGGTTGGGTTTTTAACAGTTTTTTTAACCATTTTTTAACTGTTGTCTGTAACCATATGTTGAACAGTCTCTGCATGACATCTTTCTACCCCTCCCTGATGTCTCCTGGTGAGGCTGCCCCACCTGTTGAGCCACCAAGACCCTCCCCAGCCATCAATGCTTGCCAGACATTCCTAATGGGCTTTTACAAATTACCTCTTGAGAGCTTCCCAGACCACAAAAGCCTGTGTTAATCCAGAGGTGTTGGCATGCCTCCAACGTTCAAATAAATTCTTTATTTTTTCCTTTCCTCACTAAAGTTTTGGCCTGAATTATGAGAAGGCAGAGAAAGAAATGTAGTCCTATAACAGCATAAGCAATGTTTAGTTTTGAACTAAGGCCACTTAAAGTGGAGTTCTCCTTTCTCCTCTACAAGCGGAGTGAATTTTCCGTTTTTTCCCCAGCTCAAGGCAAATATTCTTTTAAAGTTGTATTCAAATTATCTTGTTCCTCTTGTAGGCCAGAGTGGAGGAGGAAGAAAGAGAGCTAACACAAAAAACTAAAGAAATGTTGGAACAGGAAAAGGAAATTTTAGGGTAGGTTGGCATGCCCTGTTCATGCTTCTGCTCCTTATATGCAGCAACTATCCTTAACTCTCCTATCCAGTTCTCTTTTTCTGTATATTGATTTCTCATCCTCGAACTGCAGCCACCCAATGAGTGAGGAACACTTTTGTAGTGTTCCCCTCACAGCAGTGCACATGGCTGGGCTCACAGCTGGGCTTAGTCACATCCCTGGCAGAGTTCAAAGCCAGGCTGGTTGGGGCCCTGGGCAGCCTGGCCTGGTGGAAGGTGTCCCTACCCATGGCAAGGGGGCTGGAACGAGATGAGCTTTATGTTCTCTTCCATACAAACCACTCTGTGTCAGGTGTGAGGGAAATTCTTGCACTGCAGAGTCACATCTTGCACACTGCCATCCCTGTTAATGCCCACTGGAGGTGCTCTGAGCATTCCAGAGTCCATGGCTGGGTGGCCACGCCTGGTGATCCACCAGCAGGCTTCAGGGGCACAGGCTTTACTTGCTTCCCAGTAAACCCTACTTACCTGTAGGTAAGAGAGAGGAAGAACACCAATTAATTTAGGGATGTCTCCTCTGGCTAGCAGAGCTTTGAGAATCCAGGCAATTGGTACTGTGCTCAAAGGCTGCTCATCTTGCCAGCCCATCCCCAGCTCTCTCTCCAGAAAGGCTTGGTCTGCTGTAGTACCTGTGTCGAGTTTGCAGCCTCCTAAAAGTGTATCACATGCCCCAAAACACTTGAAATGGCTGCAAAGATCTATGTTTATCACTGAATTGAGCCTAGAAATCATGCTTGTCACAATTTAAGCCAACAATCTTGTGTGTTCTACACAACTTTGATTTATTTGAAGATTGTTTTGCATCTCCTCACTCGATTGAGAAAACTTTCAGATTTTCCTCCCAGCTCATGTTTTCAAGTCCACTGATTTCTGTTATGTTCTTATCTCCCCTTTCTTCACCCAGTTCACATTTAGTTTTCTTTTAAAGATCTTCCAGAGTGGACAAAATGCACCACCCTATGCTTTCATAACAGAAAGAAGAAATTACTCTTCCCTTTTCTGTCTTTCCTGTGACCTTCCCCTTATGTATTTATCTCAGAATAAGGTTTTTTTTTTTTCCTGTATGACATTATTGAATTTAGCTTTGTGATCCAACCTAACTTGAAGATCCAGTTGTGACTGCTTGACTGCTCCAACAGAAGCCCAGATTTTTTCTTTGTCTTTGAGTTATTTTTCTGCCTCTATTTCTCCACTAATTGCATGAGAATTTTGACAGTGATCCATTCCTCCAAAGTGCTGGCCGCCCCTTCCAGCCCAATATCACTGCAAATTCAATAAGTAGCACAACTACTCCTTCAGCCAGGTCATTAATATAGAATAGAATGGGACTGGACTGATGTTTGACCCCCAAGAGCTGTTTTCCCAAAAAAGTTTTGTACTTTTCCATAATCATAATCATCAATAATGTTTTTATCATCAGTCGATTCACACTCATATTGGGTGGGGGGGGAACCCCTCTTTGTTTTTCCCCATGGATTGTTCAGGAGCTGCACTCCAAGCTTAGCGAGGCTCTTTCAGCTGGGAGTTGCAGAAATCTCACGCACTGAATTGAACCTGCCCTTTGTTTACTTGCGTGGCAGGATCCCTGCAGCATCTCTGCTGCATTTCACACAGTAGGAGGCCAGCCTGGACTTCCCAAGGTCAATCTTGCTGCTGAAGACCAATGGCTCTCCTGCTGGGCAGGTGTCACAAGTCAAGTTTGTAGCAATGCAAACTTGTCAGCTGCTGAGCAGGCTGCGGCAGTTTAAGTGCATTTGACCGGTGAAGACCCTCAGTGCCTCAAATTCATTTAGTTCTCTGCAGGGGGTAATAAGGAAAAAGAGGATGAGACAGATGCAAGTGAAAGAATCTGTGAAATTGTCAGTTCTCCTATCAAAAAGGCAACGGGAGCGTAAACTGTCTCCTGGATGTACATACTGGTGGGCTTAACCTGCAGTCTTGGATCTCAGCACAACAAGCTGCTGGGGAAATGAGGATCTGACCTGAATTAATCTCCTGTGCAGACAAAAAGTCTGTGTGAGGCACCTGGGGCCTGTATTTCCACCCTCTAGAGTCTACTGCTGATGAATTTAATGGGAGGACAAAACCAATTAAAGTTTATTTGACCTCAGTTTCAAAATAGATGACAGAATAACTTCAGCACTGATTTATGGAGAAAAGAGTTTGGGGACTGAGGGCCCCTGGAAATGGGCCACTGGGAAGGGCTGTCATGGAGTGATGTGCAGGAACATGGGGCACCATGTAAGAGCTGCCTGCCATGGGGCTGTTTGAAAGCAGTAAACCTGCACAAGGGTGTCATTGTGCTGGAGTCAAGAAGACCTGCCTTGTGACTTTTTGGTGGCAATTAGCTTCATCCAGACAGCCTCTTAATTAATGCAGTTATTTTGGTCATGGGACAAATTTAGATGTGTCTCCCTTGACGTCCTCTTCACAGTAGAGAAGTGGAGAGGTGATCAGCCATGCTCATTACTGAATTTATATATATCAAAAGAGCTTTGTAAAGGTGTTCAGTATTTTACAGATGTGCAAACCAATACAGGACTCAACAAAGCTAGCATCAAGGTCCCTGTATTCTGGCTCAGCTTTGTAAGAACAACTCTGTTCTCCAAAAGGTGAAAGGATGTGAGCACAACAGGTTCTTCCCAGGTCACATTCTGCTGTAGGATGCCATGAAGTCCCCTGGGTTCTGTGTTACAGCTATCACAATATATTTCAGTTCAGCGTGATAATAATGAATGGAATTTTTTCCTGTTGTTGTTATTATTTGCTCCACTGCACTTACATTTTCTGTATGTGTTAATTTTAGGTTGTTTTATTGCTTTAGCAAAATATTTTATCATATATTTAATTTTAAGCATATGCTCCAGAACTTTAAATGCATTTAAATCTCATGTTCAAAGTTAAACACATACAGAGATGGACACATAAGCTCTAACTTTCAGTAAGTTTGTGACTGTTTTGCCAAAGTAAGATGTACATAAATGAAAACTACATTATTTTACATATTATTTAAATGATTATGATTCTAGTGACTGCAGAGGATTATAGCAGGAACTGGCTCTACTCTTCAGTATTTCTCAGATGTGTAGTCTCAGACACCAGGCAGGAGGCTCACATCCTCACTGCCCAGGTGTGGCTCACCAGCATTCATCCATGCAGCTCTGCATCAGCTCTGGCTTTCTGGAGCTTGAGATTTGACATCTGATCCACTGGCATGGCACATGTGGGCCTGAAGTGGGGAAGGTCATGATGTTGCCCTGCCACTGAGGTCCCAGGGAGTCATCATTATCTTTTAAATCTCTTGAACTTTTAGAGAAAGACTGTGATCCTTGTACATCCTAGATTTATCACTCTCATGTGACACTGATGTAGCAGGATCCACATTATGGCAGAGACACTGGAAGTATATTTAATGATCAAATCACACTGTGTGGGAAAGGGGAGAGCTGAGCAACCCCAACAAGGCTGAATTCCAAATGGAGAAGGGACTAATTGCCTCCAGTTGTTATGGCTTTGGCTTGGGACTGTGTGGCTGCCTTAGCCTAGATGGGTGAATTTGCACTCTAGGGAAACACAGTTCTGGTTCTGGAGAACTCTTTTCCTTAAGGTCTCATTTTAGGCTGTAGTCAATAAGTGGTTGAAATACGTGTCTATTTAATGATGGTGAAAATTGAAGGTGTCCAGTAAAGCAGTCGTAATTGTGTTTAATGCTGAGACAATGAACCTAGTTAAGATTCAATTTGGTCTTCCTCTTTGTTCCCCTGTTCCAGTAATAAATGGTTAATTACCAGTTTCAAAGGCTTGGTGTAATTTGTCAGCATGCAGAAATCACAGTGATCACCATATTGTCAGTAAGAAGTTTGACCCCATTGTTTTTACAGAGAAAATATTTATTCTTTAATAGAAAATGCTGAGCAAATCTCCTGCTTTGAGCTACCAAGCCATGGCCTTTATGGGCAGGGTGGGGGCTGACAGAATGTTCCTGTGTGTTGAATATGATGAACTGCATTCCTCAACTCTGTGCTGATGTCTCTGTGCTTCTCCCGTGCCACCAGGAGGTACCTGCCAGGACAGAGGCTCAGCAACCAGACCCATCCCATCATCCTGAACTAGTGGAACCCCCCAGTAAGGTCCCATATTTGAGCCCTCATATGAACAGATTTTTTAGCTAGATTTGCTCTCTAAATGTTTCTATTACCAAAAGCCCTGAAACCTACAAGCCCAAAGCCACTAAATCCCAGCCTCATCCATGTTTGTTTGTCTTGAAGGTAGGACCATTGGCCCCATGGATGATGAGACTGAGATTTTCCCTTTGCTCCAAGTTCTGATGCCTGCATTACAGAAGTGGGGTATTTTAGGCAGTCATGGCAAAACCACTTTTTACTTGTTACTGCCCAGTTTAAAGTGTTCAGTGGATTGTGAGGGAACCTCAGCATAACATTTTCACAGTTTGGGCCAGAAGCTGTCAAGTAACTTAACTGCATATATGGTTATTGATTATATTCTGTTATAATTCCAATTAATTTGAGCATTACAGTTAGGATTTCTAACTGATTTCTAAACTTGTTTCTTTATTCATTAGGGATGGTGAAACAGGCTGAATTTTTACAATCAGGCACAGCATATCAGTGTGGTACTCTTCTTGCCACTGTGTTATTCTCCAGGATTTCCTGCAAACAGTGGTAACTGCTAATTCTCTGAGCCAAAGACACTGTGAGCAAAGACACTGCGACACAAAATTAACAGCACCTTGCTATGAAAGTGCTGAGTGCATTTTAGATAGACAGTAGTACCCATCTATCCTGCTTTACTATATGCCACTCCAGAACTCCAGGCTCTTTAAATATTTGGATGAAAAATATAATGATAAAAAAAAAAGGAAGTCTGAGGAGACATACCAGAACATAGAAAAAACACAGAACAGTTTCCATTTTGTAGCCTGCTGTTATTTCAGGTTCTAAGTTTCCTCAAGGAAGTAATCTGCTGACTGGAATTATTGCCTAAGATAGCTTCCTCAAATTTAACAATCTTCTCACTTCATGACAAAGAAAGGGAAGGTTGTGCCCCAGCAACAGGGAAATGTGTGGCAGGGTCAGGGTAGATACTAATCTGCTGATCCTGGCATTTTACTGTACAAAAACTACATGTGCAAATGGCATTTGCATCTTTTCTCTATCCCTGACCAAATCATGCTAAGACAATTAAAATTGCACCTTCTCCCTTGCAGCTGAAAAATAAACAAACCAAGAAGAGCTCTGTTTCCTTTACAAACATTCCTTTTACTTTCAGAAACATTGACAAGCACCATCCAGGTCTAACAACTTTGGAAAGACTCATAATTAGGACACAGTGTCATTGAGCTACGTGCTCAGAGTTTAACAAGACAGATCACGAATTAACAAGCACAGATCTTTCAAGTTGCTGATAACAATGAACAGTGGGGTTACTCACTGCCTCTAGTTTTTCTCATTCCTTTCATTTCTTGACCTGTCCTTGTACTTATTTCCTGTTCTCAGGATATTTCAAGTTGGCATAATGGGTTTTCTGTAACTGATCCATAAACAAGTAAGTGAAGGCTGTTTCTCTTAGGGAACAAATTTGATTTATAATCCTTTTTCATAACTAAAACCCCTAAAACCCCCCAAACTGTGCACATTTCTCTTAAACTTTTGGTGCCTCCTTGCACTACAGTCTCTGTTCTGCCTCATCATCTGTCTGTGAAGTAGAATGCTTCCACAAGCCTTAATTCATTACCAAAATGAGAGCAGAAAAGCAAAACAAGAGGTATCATTACCATCTTGAAAGCAGAGTGCAGGAGCTATCTGCAATTTAATGGGTCCTGCAATTACATCTTGATTGAATGTGCTGATGAAGCTTTCTTGTACAACATGGCACTCATCAGCACACCATGACCTAGACCTGACTGAGGATTTTAGTTTGCACAGGTGAGAAAGGGGAAGTCAAATCTGGGGAAGTGTTTGCCTAGATTCTGAAATTCTAATATTTTCCTCATATTCTTTTTGGCAAGTGTCTTGTATTGGACTAGCAGTCAACCAGTAGGGAGTGAGAAAAATTATCCAACATTTTTCCTTCACCAAATGTTACTACAGTAAGTACCTAGAAGCCTTTATCAGGAATAGATCTGAAACAAAGGTATTTTCTGTATTCCAAAGTAAGAATCAACTGTGGTCCTAAAGAGCTACCAGCCTAAAGAAACAAGTCAGGGAAATGTCTGATTAAAATTCTCTTCGCTATGCAGGAAAATTGAGGCTCAGGAGCACAAATGTCACAGAGCAGATGCTGGAGCAGAGCTGAGAGAGAACCTATTCTGGTTTTAGAGGAACTCCAAGTGTTGTGCGGTGGAAGGGGGGCACTGATTTATGCATCTTGACACACACCAGTTTTAGATCCTGGCTCCATTTTCTACCAGTGGCCTGTGGCTGTCTTTAACCTCATTTTAGGTGTGCTATGATTTCTTTTGTCCCATGGCTGGATTCGGAGTTCTCAGAGTCCTCTACACTGAGCTGCTCAGTGCTTTCTTGAGAGACGACAGCAGGTCCAGCTGGATGCCATACAAGGTAAGTTAAAAATAACTCATGGCTACCAGAACCCTTTTTGCCTCTCAGCCCTGAGCCAGAACCTGCTGGAGACCATGGGCTATTTTCTATTAAGTTTGATGCACTTTGGGTTAGGCTGTAAACTGTTGCCATTTCTGCTCTCCTCTCTCTGCTGTCACTTTCACTCTGTCAAGCAGGTGGAAACATCATGATTTTAAAAATCAATAGTTCTTAGAGAAGTAACGTAAACCTAAGTTACCAGGTTGGAGAGATGAAGGAAGGATTTAAAGGTGTGTAGACACTGACTCAGTCCTCTCTGGGCTGCTGTCACTGAGGTCCAGATGGTCCCTGGGCATCTCAGATGCTGGAGCCAAAGATCCTCAGCCCAGGCAGATGATGCATGATGGGGCAGGGGAGGAGCAGCTGCACAGAGGAGGGTGGCTCCCACCTTGCTGCTGCAGCTGCTTCCTGCTGGAGTCTGCTACACACCCACTGATTTGGTAAAGGTTAACTCATGCTGGGGGGTTTTAATTGTCTATTATCTGCCCAGAAGGAACTAACTGTCTTGAACAGAGAAAGGCAAAAATCTTCTTTTTCTGGCTTTTTAAAAAGCCTTTCTCAAAGCAGTGTGTATATTAATCAAGCTCATGAATGAACAAAGGAAAGATAACAGCATGATATGTTCATTGGGGAAGGAGACCCTGGGTCACACAGATCCACCAGCAATGAATCTAAATAAAGTCAGGGAGAGTGTCACTGACTACTGCAATTATTATTGCAGTGATTGATAATGTAGTTCCTCAGCTAATGTGGTGGTATGCGTGGTCTGAAGGTCAGCAGCACAGCTGGTGAGGTGGAAAACCATGCTGTTGTGATAGGATGGGCTGATGCTTCATGGTCTAATGCCCAGCTCCTGTAAATCAAGATTGATTTGGATTACAGTGCCCTGATCCTGGGCTGTCCTGCATGTGGTAGCTCTGCAGGATTGGTCTGAAGTTTGTCCAACTTCAGCCTTTTCAAGTTGGGTTGCTGACTTTATTGATTTGTTCCCTTAGTTTTAAATACAATTTAGGTTTCAGAAGAGAAACAGAATGGATTTATCTGTTTCTGTCAAAGAATAGTAACAAAAGAAATCCTTTGGTAGGGATGTGACTGGTTCTATTCACTACTGAGGGATGCAATGAGATTTAATGAGTGGTTTGGAGAGAGGGGAGAAGTGTTGTGAAATGCTAGATAAACTGTAATGATGAAGGAAACAGTACACTGTATTATAATATAAATGGTGCTAAGGACACCTTTCAGAGCAGATTAATATCTGTGTTATTCCAGAACTTCAAACACTGGAGATTACAGATCTCTGAGTCAATGATTTAGAAGCATGGAGGAATAAGACATAACTGAAGAACAGGAAAAAAAGCTGATAAAGTAAAATAAAGGATCTCTGTGCTTTTCTGTTCCCACAGCCATGATAATCATGTCCAAATGTAACCCACTGCTGTAGTACGAACTGAGAACTGAGAAGAGAAGCAGAAGAGACACTGGGATTTTCTTGAAACTGGTGAATTCAAGACACTCTGAAAGAATGAAGGACTGGAAACTTTTGCCACAGTAGCAACTGTAATCAGCACCTTCTTACTTATTACACATAACCAGCTACAGGGACATGAAGTTTGATTTGTCCCTGAATTTTGACCTTAGTACAGTGTCTGAATGTGCCATATTTTGTTACATCACACAAATGTACTTTTTCTTTTTTTTCTCAAATTTCCTCTCTGGATGTTTTGAGACCTTAATTTTTTGGGGCAAGCTTTCTAAATTATTCAGGCTAAAATAGCATAAAAATAGAAGATTGGACAGTTTTAAAGACAACTAGAAATCTGAATATGGCCTTTATTTATTATCACATGGGGAACAAATTTGAAGCTGCTTTACTGCATAGTTGTATAAATATTGACTAAAGCATTGCTCTACAAAGAAGCATGTAAGTTATTACTCAGTCCTCTAAAGACAGAAAGAGGGAATCTTTCATTTATTTCATTGTATTGCTGGAGCCTTTGAAGTCATTCATTCTAGGAAAAAGAGACTCTTACAGATAATTTACTGTATTTGTGCCTTCTGTCCCATGGGCTATAATGCAAGATGAAATGTCAGCTTCTGCTTTCAGTCTTCATTTCTCTTGCATTACTCCATCCACTTTCTCTGAGGTACTCTTCAATGTAATCATTATACTCCAGTTTGGCTCCCTGCAGAAAGCTTGAATGGTTTCACTTGCAGCAAAGACATTGGTTCCTCCACCTGAGGATTTTTCTGTTCCTGGAAGTAAATGGTGAAGCCAAGAGAGTATTTGCCTCTACAGCAGAGACACTGCTTTGAGATCCATTTGAACTCTTGGGAAGGAGAGGAGCGCTGTGCTGGGGGTCTTCATCCTCACAGCCAGCTGCTGGACATGGGGAAGGGCAATGAAATAAAGAGGCAGTTTCTGAATTAGAGATGCAGGTGAGCCTTTTTCTGGAAAAAGTCAAGAAGTGCGTCTGTAGACACTTCCATTTACACGTCGGATGCAGGAATTGGGCAGTGTCTTCTATTGAACAAAGCACTACTAAAACCACGTGCAAGAAAATCATCATGGACACCACTGTTTCTTATGAAGAAACTGGACCTGGCCTTTTGCAATGCCACTTTGCAACCTCATTTCCCTGCCACAGCTGGCCAGGGCTTGGGAACATGTCCCAGCACAGTGCCTGCACTGCAAACACCACTCTATGATGACACCCAGCTGCTTTAGCATTCTCCTGAACTGTTTTCCAGGGCAGAGTAAATTTTTCCATGTCTTAATGGGTAAGGTTATATTATTTTACTTATGTAATGTATGTGTATATATATAATGATTTTTTCTTCTGGAATATTTCAGCATCCTCTTTCTGAAATAGTTTATTTGTGATCAATTCTCTGTCCCTGGACAAATGTATTTTTTCCCCCTGTTCTTTCAGTGAATATATTCAGTTATTCTGTTATCTTCTTCCTCTTATACCACTGTTACTCCTGAAGGTACCAGAACCTCCAATATCAGCTAACGGTGAGTGCCCTTACTGAGCTCAGAGACCAAATTTAAAGTGGAATTAAAGAGTGCTGTGACACATACTCAACTTCAGCTCAGGGTATTCTCTGTCTCTGCCTCTCAGCAGCTTCTCCCCCTGTCCTTGTTCCCCCAGAAAGGTGTAAGTCCTCAGTGAGGCCAGCTGAACTCTGCAGGTATGGAGCCCTGGAGACTGAGCTCACAGTTAGAGCAGGGCTTTGTTCTCAGGAGCTGTCAGTGTGAGGTCATGCCATGTTACAGCAAGAAGGTTCATGGTACCACCTTAACAGGAGAAAACAATGTAGCCCTGAGCTGTGTTTCAAGAGATAAAAGAAGTGGAACAACTAGGGGAAGATCCATCAAATAAGATGAAAGAACATCACCAAGAAAAAAAAAAGAAGGAATGAAAAAACCCCTGTGATGTACTAGTCTATGAAGCACAAAAGTAACAATGAAAGTAGTAACTTCAGAGAGTGCTGTTCCTTGTTCAGGCCTGCCTTTGATCTTTCTTTTTGATTCCCACAAGGGCATCTTCACAGCCCTTAGATGTGGAATTGCTGGTGCTGAGTCTGCCCCCGTGGGATGGCTGAGCAGCCTCCCTGCCCATGTTCTGTACTTTTACTGTGGCACGAGTGCACTGTGCAGCCCCTGAGCATCCACCAGAGCCATCCATGAGAGCACAGGTGCTGCTGAGGCTCAGAAAGGAGTGGCTGCCCTGGCCCAGCCCCAGAGCAGAGGTGTGTATGAACTGTTCCCCCTTCCCATGCCATTGCTGCAGGCTGGTCAGAGTGTCTTCTAGGCTTCTTTTCCCAGGACAGGCTCACGTGCATCTTCACAGACCTCCCCTGTTCTACCTGCAGTGAGGCTCCCCCAGGAGCATCTGCACCTACTGAGGAGGCAGGCCCAGGGTGCTGTTCTTTTGGAGAAACAGCCTCAGTGATTGTTTGCCATATGGTTTCAGAAAGACAGAAGAGGCCAGAATAACCCTCAATACTGAAAATGTAGTATTGTTTGTGGCTTTGCACTTCCTTCCTTCCTTGCTGTCTTCTGGTGAGAAGGACTCACCAGGAGTGAGTTTTTCATCCCAGGCTGCAAATGAAGCCACCCTGACTGTGCTGGGAAGGTGAGCACCTCCTGTACCATGACACCAGAGCATGGGGCACTGGAGCTTCCTCTGAGCAAGCAAAGAAGTAAGAGCAAAACCAGGAGAATTCTGCAAACCTCGTGGAATCAAACCTTGCAGTGTTTCATTAATTTCAAACAGTTTTAATTAAGAAGTATTGTCTCCTCAGTTAATTATGTGCTTTATGGGAAGTGGATGTGGTTATCTGAAATCAAGTGAGGGATGGTGTTTCTGTAATCTCATCAATAGGGTATATCACCACTGGGAAGTCAGACAGTGTTAACAAATAACCAGAAACACTCCCCCTTCCCTCTCCCCCCTGACACTAATAGATCCACCTTAAATTAATATTTGAATCTGCTTCAGTGTACTACATATTGTGATGTACCATCTTTTATATTAAATGCTATCTGTCTTTCTGTTGATTGCATTTTAGTTTTACTGTAATGCTCTGTGTGGAAAAGAGGATTATTCTGAAATAAGGTAGGGCTCAAGCTTGAAATGTCTGGAGCAGATGTGCTTTTAGATGCATTATTTCTAAAGCAAACAATTTGGCTTGCAGTCTCTAAAAGTTTCTCTCTTTTTTTAACCCAAAGAGCGCTTGGGCTTTCCTTCCTTTGGTGATCAGGATCTTTTACAATAGCTCATGAAGGCATTCAGGTACTAGGCCTTCTAAATCTACTGTAATTCCTAAAAATTGAGACGATGTTGAGGAAAGGATAATAATATATATGCTCTTTAACTGCTGCAAATGTATATGTACAAGTGGATGCTGGTAGTGACTTCATTATGATACAGAATCATGAAAACAAAACTTTTTGGCCCTGTAAGTTTTCAAGTTGATAGACAAAGAGAATGCAACAGGTGAATAACAGAAATGAAACAGGACAGTATAGGAGGTCGACAGCAAATAAAATGTGATCACCAGGACAGCAGGAATCACATGGACCACTGCCTGCTTATTTTCCCTAGATTCTATAAATATGTCTTTCTGCAACAAATGCAGACTGTAGAAAACTACAAATGTCCGCTTTTATGGCTTTGAATCTTAGCCATGAATTGAATAATTTACATTACTGCAGAGTGAAATGGTGCAAAGTTGTTTGAACATTGAAGGTAAATTGAAGTCTTTTAATGGAGACATTTTGCAAAGGAAGGTGTGGGAAAGTCAAGATGTGTAAGCAAGGCACAGAATAACCTCAAGGGTGATGTGCTTAAGCTTCACTGAATAAACAGCAGAATGATTTGATATCCTTCTCAATAAGCTTTACAAATATTCCTGCACTGTCTGATCGTATTTCATACTAGCAAGCTAACAGGGTGTCAGAAGTGGCAGCATTCCTACCAAGACTCCACTCTGCCCTGCTCCCCACTTGAGTGCAGGGACAGTAAATTTCACAGCATCTTTAATCTTTGTCTCAAGTGTAAATAACTTTACATGGGCTTTTTTTAAAAATTAAATAAAAAGTCCTTGCCTTCTTGCAGGTTTAATCTCAGTGTTGATGCCTGTTGATGGTTCAAACATTCAGTCCCCTATTTTTAAATCATTTAACTGGTTCAATAACTGTCTTAGCCTTTGTTTTGATAGTTAAATCAATTCTTAGGAAAGAAAATAAGCTTGTCAGTGAATCATAGCCAAAGGTCTACCTTTCCTCAGAGACAGTTGCAGATTGTATAAAATAAATTTACTCTGAACTTTCTTGAAATGAAAGGGGCTGAAGAGAGCAATGCAAGAACTGCAAACCAGCAGCAGTGAGGGGTTAGTTAGTTGTCCTCATGATGGCCACAGACAGTTGCATCTGTGCCCTTTGCAAGGAGTGGCTGCCATCACCACACCTGTCCATTCCTGTATCTTTCCAAGAAAAGCACAAATGAAGTAACAGAAGACAATTTTAATGCAAAATTAAAATGTTTACAGAGCCTTTAGACCTGAGCTGGAAGTACTTCCCCAGGTGAAACCACCATGGGGTTTGAATCCACAGAAGGACCTCCGCAGTGGGAAATGCATCTGCATCCTGCACAGCACTGTGATGGACATCAAGTAGCCCTGGGGTCTGATTCATAAGAAAATTTCTTATAAATAAGGCATAGCCTGTACCTCTCTCTCTTTCCTATACTGCTCAATAATTGTGGCTTTTGTTTTTTTCCTAGAAGTCTGGTTTCTCATGAGATGCCAGGGGAGGGGTGTGAGGTCATGCCAGAAAGACACCTCTGGATGAAATTTCTATTGCATTGGTTCTTGGTATTGCAGGGCATTGGGCTTAAGGACCTAACTGTAGGGACAAACCGAGCCAGAAATGTGATACAGAGAAATAATCCCATGTCCTCTGAAATAAGACATGTTAGTCACTTAGGTTAGAGTGAAGTCAAGACAACAGAATAAGATTTTAAACTGCTTTTTTCTGTTGACATTTTTTGCTGCCAGCTACTAAACCTCTTCAAGCTTCATTTTTAAAATTTAATAGAGGATAATATTTGAAAATTTTAACTTCCCCTGAAAATGTTTTCAATTTTCCTTTATTTTGGGGGACAGAGATTGAAATAATTGGACAATTTATTTATTTCCTTCACAACTGAGTGAACTATAAAGGCTTATTTCTATGGTGACCTTTCTTGGTCCCTTGAATGTTTTGCAGATTAGCAAAAGGATGTTTTGTAACTTTGTCTTGTTTACAAAGTGCAAGAAAGTTACACAGTGGAGAAATAAGAAAAAATGGAACATAGAATTAGAAGGAAAACACAAGAACAGTTTCAACAATCACCTTGATTAATGAGACACTCTGAAAATATAGTTTTTCCATGACTAAGGAGAAAAGTTGGATTCTACCACTGGAAATATTCTTATTATGATTTCTTCTGTATGTGCTAATATATACAAGTCTGAAGTCAGAATTTGGGCCATACTTTTCCAGCTGGAGCAGCCTTTTCTGAAATGAGCCTTACATTATAGCCAAGAGTTGTATATACTTATTAAGCATTTGAGCAGCATTATTTGCTTTTAAATGAAGATGTATTTTAGCTTGCTGCTTCCAATTAGAATAACAATAAACATTTTCCCTAATGATGATGACATGCAATAGTGTTAAATTGGAAATGCAAAAGCTTCTTCTGTTGGTACAGTATAAGTTACAGTGTCATTAAATATATAATCAGCCATTTATTGCTTGTGTTATTTTTGAGGCACTTAAATGAAAAGTTGATTTGTCTCTTATTAGACCTCAATAAATGTTACTTTAATAGTCATAGGGTCTTTTAATGCTTTACAGAATCACTGTCATTAAATTGAATGCAGGACATTGGACTTAAATAAAAGAGAAATGGAAAAACTCAATAAATCAGGATAATAAAAGCTTTTCTTTGTGCTGTTTGAATTGTGCTGAAATGGATCTGTCTCTTAAACTGCCTTACAAAGGCCAAAGTAGCTTAATTGCTTTAGGGCTTGATTATGCTGCATGAGTCAGCAGTAAAAGACACATTTCACCACAGAAACTTGAGGATGAATTTTGCTGCTGTATTAGAAGACTTCCCTCAGAAACAAAGGCCAGGTGAGAGAAATATACTACAATGACTTCTGCATTATGGGAAACTTTCTTCAATATCAGGGACATGTGGAGAATGCAGAAGGCACAACACTTGGGGATAATTCCTTGCCCTTTTGTATTGATTTTCTTTAGCTCCCGTGGGTTACTCTGGCATTCAGTGCCAAGACATGAAATGACTCTCAAGCACTTCATGAGATATAAGGTATATAAACTATAGATATGATATGACATATATCTTAAACATATTGGTCAACATTATCCTGAAAAGCAGACATTGACCCTAATAGTTGTGTCCTAAATATCTCAGAAGTGTTATCTTTGCATGAACTTCTTCAGTGTAAACTTATTCCTGAATTTGTCTATGCATTTGATTTAAAAAATAGTAGGTTCTTTTAAATCATGCTTTTTGGCCAGCTCAGTTATCCAGATGAAAAGTAGACTTTTATGATGCAAATTATTAATGCTCAGTCTTTTTGGGTTTTGACAGCTTTGGCTCAAACAAGGATATAGAGACCTGATCCGTTGTGAAATGAGCTAATTTACATAATGAGCCTGAGCCAGAGAGATGGGGGTAGTGTAAGAATCCAAGATTATCTGAATACAAGAGTTAAAGCCACTTGGAGCTGCTGCACCCCTCCAGGTACTTTGTGAGCTGCCTAAGATGGCATCGTGCATCAAAAACCCTTCACACATCCTGCTGCTCTGCAATCTCTGTGGCTTCTTTTTAGAAACTTATAAACTTTAAAGTCCTCTTCTTCTTGATAGCCATTCAGCATTTAAATAGCTAGAGATGAGGACACATGAAGCCCTTGTTTTCCCTATTTTCCCCTCTATTATTTGGTATTTAATTGGTCAGCATAATTTGTTGCTTGTGGATGCAAATGGGAAGACAAATATAAAAATGACCCAGTAGTCATGACAACAGAAAATATTTCATTTAGTCACAGAGCATGTATGAAAGGATGGGCAGTGGGAGCTTTCCTAGAATGGCTGCCAGTTCACTTACTCTGTAAATAGAGAAATAAATACAGAGGCATAAAAATCACTGAGTGATGACATGTCCCTTTGCAGCTGGTTTATCTTCAAATCTGAATTGTCTATCATGTCTGGGTATTGTTTACTTTCTTCTGACCCATTATGTAAATATTGTTCTTAAAAGTGTGCTTTCCCTTACTTTATGATTGAACCTGCTTCCTTTTATTGAGAGCTTCATCCCATAAAAATATGACAGGTTTGTATATTACTGCAAAAAGTAAAATATTACAGGCAGATAACTGCTGATGTCATGCTCTAGAGATTTTCCAGGTCAGATCTCTGACATGGAGACTCATGATTTCTTGAAAAATTATCTCAGATTCCAATAAATCCAGCACATACTAGTCCACAAAGTCATCCTTTGATTGTGAAGAACAGCCTGGTTTAATAAAACATAGTGGTGTTGCATATTTTTGAGCCTGTGGTACCGTGATGCACAGCAGTGAGTACACCCACAGCCACAAAATTTAGAGTTAAAAAAAAAAAAAGTATAAAAGTAAAAAAAATCTGAACACATTGGGGTCAAACATTTTGCAGAATCCAGAGAATCAAAAGAGACTCTTGATAGTCACATTATTTATTTGTCCTTTTGCTCTCTATACCAGAATTTTCTGTTTAAATATTTTTCCCTCTAGCCTGTCCCTCCTTGTCCTAAAGGAGACCTGCAGTGCTGCAAACCTGCTTGGGGAGTGGCCCTTTTACATGGGAGTGTGCTGGGAACACATGGACTTGTGCCTGGGATGGATGATCAGCCAGTTTATGGTTATCAGGCATGGTTTAGCAGTTTATGGGTCAGGATTAGAGACAGAACAGACTAGACTAGAGGCCTGTACAAACTGCAGTACAAAATTTATTGGGTAAAAACTCCATTCACTCCATCCAGTAGCCTGGATTTTTTATTCTGTAATCCCATTAAAAATAGACTACAAGTAGGCTTGAGGAGCAAGATTGGTATTAGATGGTAACAGCTATAGGCAGGTACATTTTCCTCTCAGTTATGTAAGTGCAAAACCAATTAATTCTTCTAGATTTATTATGGTGCAAAAATAAAATTAAATTAGGATTAATTAAAATAAAATCAGAACAACCACACTGTGAATTAATAATTCTAAGGTAAACTCCCCTACCAGTTCCAGTTTCAGAGGGGTTACATTGGTGTCCTAGGAGATAGAATACAACTACTTTTTCCTGAGACAGCAAAGCAATTTTTCTCCAGTGATCTGAACCCAATTATTTATTTGTATTACACTTCTTTTTTTCCTTTCTATTTTATTGTATTAGAGTTTGTTAGGTTTTTTGGTTTTTTTAAAAAAAATTGGCTAACAGTGATCAGTCTCTTTAACTAAAGAAGCAACAAAGACAACATACAGAACAAGAAATTTAACAAAAGTCATGATAGTTTAGAAAAACCTTCTCAGATAATTTGGAAGATCCTTCTCATGTTGAATGTTGAAGACTCATCAACATTCAAAAGTAAAAATTTGCAGCATATCTTATCATCTCTTGTCTATGGCAAATGTGATACGCAAGTTAAAACAGAATCCTGTGCTTTATGAATTTTCAGTTTTAAGTACAGAAAAGACATGATAAAAGGAGTAATGAACTAAGGAGGAGTTGGAAAGAATTTAGATTAAGAGATAAATAGCCCTTCTGCTAAATCACATCTGACTCCCAGGGAAGAAAAGTTTGTTGCTTCATAAATGATGACACAATACAGCACTGAACAAAAACTTTCACAAAGGAATTTTTCCTAAATGACTGCTTGTTACCAAGTAGTATGGAAGTGGGGTGATTGAGTGACCTAATTTTCATGTGACTCTCCTTAACTGTATGTGGCAGTCAGGTTGTACAGATAATTTCAGCAATGCACATTGTAGGCTACTAACAGACAATGTTATTCCCAATTAAAATCACAATTTCTGCTAAGTTGGCGGGTAATACCAGGATGAAAACCTAAAGGCATAAAATTCCGGAGGGGAATATTCTTGTATGTGGGCATTGTGAACTTCAGATCACTGAGCCATGGTGGAAGATTTAGGATATACAATCTTATTAACTCAAAGTCCAACCCTGCCCCCAGGACTAGATTGATGTACCACCCATAGTGAACCCTCACAGTCACATCCTGGGATGAACATAAAACTGATGGACAGCCTAAATCATTAATCTGGCTACAGGTGTGTGGTAAGGACAGATCAAGCACAGACAAGATTTATTTCACCAATTAACTAGTTATTACCATGTTGGGTTTGCATGCTCAAAAAAGAAATCTGCTGGGTTGGAAAATAGTCACTTTGACATTTCTTTAAATCACAGACTGATTTTTTTTTTAATCTCCTTTTTGAGGTTCACTGATTGAATTTGCTGTCACTTTTGTTGTGACAAATAAAACTTCATGTGAGCTCTCCTCAAGCCTCTCTGTAGTGATTATGTTACACACTTGTGCACTCTGCTCACTGTAAGTCAGCTAAAGCTGAACTGAGCTATAGTCCAGGCAAAAGAATTTTTTTTAAGAAATGTGAAATAAGAAAAAAGAAGAATGCAGTTTGAGAAGAGCAGGATGAATTAGTCTTCAGTAGATTTGAATATAATTTTTTTTTCAGTGGAAACACTGAAATATTGTTGAGACATACTTGTCTGTTTCACTACACAATTTGTGAATATGTTTATCAGAAGAGAGCTTTTACTAGCACATTCTTGTGGAGCTCCACTGTTAACTTCTGTCACTTACTACTATTCTTTTTCCAAATACAAAAATTATTTTAAAAGGAAAAATGAAAAATTCACTGAAGTAGACATATTTTTGTATGTTCAGAAATTTTCTGTGATTTCTCTAATTTAAAAATTATTCTTTGATGGAAAAAACACCTGTTCTATGACTTAAACTTGAGATTCTAACTAATAGGTAGAGAAAGGAAAAAAAAAAACCCAGGGAACTCTTCTATGTCAAAGGACTCCAGTGGTTATCTGTGAAGCCCTGTAGGGTATTGAGGCAATTGATTTACACTAACAGTGATAGATACTGGTCATTCATCCCAGAGAGATGGTTTGGGAAATCTCAGCCCTGCTGCAGAGTATGACATTATAAATATTTGCCTGAGTATGTCAATTGCTCTTTATATGCAGAGGATCTGGACAAAGCCCCTGAAGAGAGTTAAAAGACTGAGGCATTTAGAGCCTTACAGCAACATCAAGGATTATCAAAGCATCTCTGTGCGGGAGAGCAGAATCGTTGTGTCAGACCATCTCTGTCTCCAGGAGGGAGATTGGTCAAATCTCTTTGTAGAGAAGGGGAACACAGTCTCTGTTAGGATTATGCCCAGCAGGAGACAACTCAGCTCCCTTCGAAAGGGGAGCTTTAAAAGATTTCATTTGAGAACCAGTCAGCTCAGAAAACATCATATTGCAATTGAGGACAATTAACATCTAACGAGAGGCGTGTGGAGTTCGTGCCTAGTTTATGTTTCTCCATCTGGGGGGTCTCTTCTGTGCTCTCGCTGCCAGTTCCTATCAGCTTGGATTACACTAAACTTCAAGCATCCATGCAAGCAAAAGGTAATTACTTGAAGAGCAGCAAATCCAAGGGAGAGTCTCAAGGATGCTCTTACACTTTATCTGATGCCTACCAATGTGTTGCCTGTGTCTGTTACAGGAATTCACAATCAAGTCATTCTAAGAACTTTAAATAAGTACAAAGATTTTTCAGATGAGAAGTTCTACAAAGCACATTTGGACACGAGTATGATTGCTGTAAAAAAATTGAAAGGCAATCACATCATTGCAGGATCTCAGAGTCTCTGCTCCTCCTTCAGAGTAGGTTCTCCTTCATTTATCAATTCCAGTTCACCTGCTTGCCCAAAAAAAGTTAAAAATTACAGTGTAGTAAAAGGGGATGAAAATGCCATGTATTTCTATTCACATAATCTCTTTCCACTTTTTCAGGCCTGGGAGAGGTATTTGGCCATGAGAGGATCCTAGACGTCCTCATAGCCATGAAAAGTGCCAGATCTCTAGTCTTTGAGAATCACATCTGGATTTCAGACTAGCATCAAGGTAGAAGACTCTTTAGTGGCTCTGTGATCCCTATTTAATTTCTATTATAATCTGGTCATGCTGATCAGATTGTCTGCTGAAGAATTTGGATTATTGTGCTGTTTCTCATTGCTTTCTATCTTTGGGTTGTACCTGAAGATCCGGGCTCAGAATTACCTTTCTTTTACTATTTCTCCGCTCTGCTGACGCTGTAGTCACCTCTTATGGACTCCTAGGTGCTATGGAGAATGAGTACTTGCATTGTCAGAAGCTTTCTTCAGTTTGTTTCCATCTACTCGCTGCAGGCTTCAAAATGGTTTAGCCTAGTTCTGTTTTGAGTTAGTGCAATATAAACTAGGCTATAGGGAAGTGATACAGTCTTTGATTTAGGGTCAACATTTACTAATTTCCTTGCCTGGCAAATACCTGTCTAATCGGTTTTGTGACCTGAAATATTGTCTGATACAAGCCCCTCTCTCTGGTTAAGTAAACGGTGCATTTGCAGCTTTCTATGTGCTGCTAAAGGCTTTTAGCCATTTCTTTTCACAGTCTTTCCTGAAAAATCCTGTTGTCTGTACCCCACCCAACCCCACCAAGGTCTGGAGTTACTGTTGTCGCTGGAGATGATGCTACTCCTTCCTCACAATGGAAAGGAAAAGTTCCTTTGCAGTATCTCACAGGCAGAGAGGGACAGTGCCTTTCCTTGCAGCCATCTCCCATGCTTCAGAAACAACTTCCTTACTCTGCCCCTGGAATTCCTGCAGGCCCCAGTCACCCACTGCTTAACTGGCCAGAAAGGCATAATAAAAAAGTATACTATCGAGATTACTGATAATTAAAAGGCATTAAATAAAACTGTATGGAAATATTTTAGTGTATAAAAACGAGAATGACTTTAAAATGATTAATTTTCTCAACTGAAAACCTCAAAATTCACAGAATCACAGAACCACAGAAGGGGTAAGGTTGGAAGGGAGCACTGGAGGTCATCTAGTCCAGCCTCCCTGCTGAAGAAGAATCCCCTAGAAAATGTTAACATTTTTGGCAGTCATAAAGATAATAAACAAAATGTTGTAGTTTTTAATGTGTAGAAAGTTTGAGACATTTTTAATGAAAAGGAGTTCTAGAGAAAATCAATACTTTTCATAAAGGGAAAATATTTGGTTTGAGACAGCAAAAAATGTTGCTTGATTTCAGTTTTTTTGGGTTCTATTCTCAACATAAGACTGATCACATTTTCCTATCTATTAGATAGCAGGTAATTAGCATGAGAGTCACTAAGATGGTTGGTTCCACAGCCTACAAATCCTGGTCAGTCACCTGGGATAGGAACTGAGCTCTTTGCTTAATCTTTTGTCCGCTATAAATGTAAGTAACAGAATAGAATAAGATTTTTTGAGCCACCACTTCTTAAAAAGTTAATTAGAATATTCATTAGGATATTTATTCACTGCTCAAAAATTCAAATATAGCTTTTGAATCAAAATTTATTCTTCTGAGTAAGCAGGAGGGGGCAGAAGAGTTCATGGTCAGAGTTCTCCCTTGAAGCCTAATCTGATGAGTAATTCCAGAACCTGAACTGACTCAAGGCACTGACACAGAATTCCATTTTCATTTCCTGACAGATGAAGTAGTGCAGTTGAGCTTGTTCCTGAGACATAGAAATGGCAAAGCTGGGGCAGAGTGATGCTGGGAAGCCTTAGAAATGTGGTTTTACAGGACACCTTGCCACTGGGAGGGCTCATGAAGGTACTTTGCTTATCCCAGACCTTCAGGAGGGACAGCAGCTCTTACCTCCTTAGAGCTGTGCCACAGCCAAGAAAATTGTGGAGCTAACATTTCTTAACTGGGCTGAGCACTCTTTGGAGTGAGCTGCATCAGATACTAAACATGTGAGGCGTTGGTGTCTATGAAATACATTGATCTGTGTCCAGTTCTCAGTGGAAGGGTTTCCACCTCACCACTGGTGCTCCCTTCATGTCTCTCTTATCATCACATTAACTTTGGAGCTCAGAGGTGGGAGACAGGCAGAAGGAAACTGAATCTTCAGTCCACAGAGGAGGGAGCTATTCTATGGCTGGGTTATAGCTAATTTGTTCCCAGATCCAGAAGAGCTGAGGGAATGTAGTCTGAGAAACAGCCCTGCTGTCCATGTGAGCTCAAGAGTATTTGCTTTAGAGCACTCTAGTCTAGTGAAATCCTTAAGAATGTCCCCAAATAAGTATGAGGCATAAACCTATATTTCCTTGGAAGGAAAATAAGACATAATGAACTCCTTAAGCAAAAAAAAAATTCTAGGAGCCTGTCCCTGGAATGGAAACTTTGAAGATTCAAGGAAAGCAGGCTTTTTTCCTTCCTACAGACTGTGTCCTGGTCCCAATTATGTTGATAACAAGAAAAGTCACAGGCAAATTGAGTGTCCAATCTCTTAAGGTGTGCATCAGACAGGTAACAACACCACAGGTGAAAGCTTTCAAGGGATACACCTGGAAAAAGTTCAGGGTTGGAATGGGATGTTGAAAGAAAAGGGTTGGGAGTGGTGGTGGTGTTGGAAAGGAACCATGTCAGTCATCTAAACAGCACGACATCCTAAGCAGCCTATTGATCTTCTATTCCGAATTCACGCAGGGCGACTCCCTGTCATAAAACATTCAGCAGCCAAGATCAATAAGAGATGTGGAGCACTGAATCTTGCTGCTTCAAAGTCATACTTGAAAACAACGAAAAAAATATCACTGCTACTCAAATGTCACCAGGGCACCAGCTCGGTTTGGACCCAGCTCAGCAATTTCAATGATAAAAGTTTTCTTCCTGTTTTTCCAAGTGGGAGTCCAGCTGGAAGGTGACAGGAACTGGATTCAGCTGTGTGACAGGGAATCTATTTTCTACCCCTCTCTGTTTTCAAAGGAGGTTCAACAGGAAAGATAAACCTAGATAACATGAAGCACTTGCTGAGGTAGAGCTTGTCTTGTGCTGTGAATCTGCCAAGATTTAGCAGTTCCCTGGCTAGGATCACATCCTTCAACTGCAAAATGCAAGGGGACTGAGAAATGCATTATATTACATCACATCACATCATGAAAAGATTATATTCTCTTTACAAACATACCCTCCCCACTATGATATGTACCAAATTGCTCAATATACCCATTCAAATATAACACCCAACGGGAGTGGTTTCTGGAGAATAAATTGCCCACTGAAGTTACCTTTCACTTCTTTTAGTCTTGTTGTCATGTATCTCATTACTGTCTTGTAGACTAAACAATGCTAATTCTCTCAGTCTCTCCTCTGAGGTCATATTTTCATATGTTTCTGCTTCAATAAAGGTCATTGGCATCTGACAGTCTTATAGCACAAAAGATTAATTCTATCCTTGCATGGATCTGAGCCCAATGGTTGCCATCACCTCGTTCAGCGTGAAGGGGAGGATTGCTTTTAGTAGTCAACCAAAACCCTGGTGTTTGTTCCATTTCTAATGGTTTCCAGAGTAATTGATGCTTCTAGAGATGAATACTTTACAAAAGCACAAATTGGACAGCCAGGCAAAGTGACAAACAGGGATTCAAGTGGGAATATGCAGCACTGAGATGACCTCAGAAAGCATCTGTTGTCAAAACACCCTCTCTCTGTGGCAGATAAAGAAGCACAGAAAAACCTGGATGCAAAAGCAATAAATAGAGGCATCAGTGAAAATTTAACATTTGATTTCAATGGATTTGAATGGCTTTACTGTAGGGACTCTGTCTTGGGATGCTACCATGTGGTAGCTTGCCTGAAATGGCTGTAAACAAAAGCCACATTTGAAAAGCCATTGAGGAATAATATCAGCTTGCTTATGTAAAACTCCATATGATTACAGCATGTTTCTGGTGTCAAAACTAAGTTGTTCTGAGCTGTGGTGGCTCATATATTAATTATATGTTGATTGTAATATCTGTGTTTATTAGGATAAAAGGTTAGTATTACCTGGACAACCAATAAACCAAACTTCTCTAATGCTTTACTAGTTAGACTGGGAGTCAGGCTAAATATTATGGAAACCCACAGTTTCATTAAATAATTTTCAGTTCTTGAAGCTGCTGATTACTATTCATAGCAAACATAGAAGAGGCCTGGATTCTTCATTCTCCGTTTTTCTGCTCCAAGGTCAATAATTCTGTTCCTGACTCTTTCTGAAGAAAAGTTTCTGAAGGGTGTTCTTGTAGGTGACATTCTAATTTATGATTCTGAAGGAGGCAGGGGGGAATTAAGTGACATGATGGAAAGTTTGTTAAGTGTAATCAACAGTGAGGATAAATGCTGTTAGAGATTTCTGCATATTAATCTGGCTTTGTTTTGAGCTACTGCAGCACCTGTGACAAAACCAAAGGTTATGAATTTGTAACTATAAGCTTTACCTCTCTGGCTTAGTATAATACAGATCTCTAATCAATAAACTGATTGAGCTTGACTGGACTGATCTCCAGGACACACAGGGGGTACTGTGGGTATTTCAATCCAGTGCTGTGCACAACATGCCTGACTTACCACTCTTACCCAGAATAGGAAGACTTCCTACAGGTGCTGAGCCATCTCTGCAAGCCCTGGTGGATATCTCAAATGGCACCACAGGCACTGGAGAACTGGAAGTGTCCCTGTGGGGTTCAGCTTCAGATTGAACCTCTAGAAATAAATATTCAGTGTTGTTTGCATGTGAGACAGGGACTGAGCTCAGTCGCCTAAGCCAGAAACCCAGAGCATTTGGGACATGGCACCATGTCTGTGATTCTGTGTGGGGCAGGCGGGGTGGAACAAGAACTGTGGGGAACTTGTGCGTGCTTTGACACTGAGAAATGTGGCTGGAAAGGAGCCACAGCAATAATTAAACACAAGCTCATTGGAAGTATGGAGAGAGATGGCATTTCTGTCTAGCAGAAAAAGGGTGGAAATTTAGGACCCCAAAGCATAGGACTCTGATGCTTGATTCTGTTGACTGGAGACATCTTAATTTAGAGGATCATAATTTTTTTAGAAATGATTTCTACATTTTTCCTGCATACTTGTTCTCACATAAATAATTTCTTTTTCCTTTTCCTAGATTTAGCTATTCTGTTTTAGACTGTTTATCTTGTCTAGCAGTCCTCTAAAGCATTCATTAAAATTCTACTTTATAAATCTTAAGTTTTCAAAAATATGAAAAAAAAGTTTGCAAAGAATATATTGTCATTACTTGAAAGTGTCCCTGACCAGATATAGGATTCATGATTAACCCTTGACTTTCAGACAAGAAATAAATTCTGATTGTTAGGGAAAGTAGTCATTGAACTTAACTACCTAAGGTTACATTGGATTCTTCAGTACTAGACATTGTTTTTTTTAGGATGGAACATATTTTTGAAAGAAATTGTCATCTTCATCATATGTAATTATATCTACAAGAGTGTGAAGAGCTTTGTGTCTCTTTAATAGATGAGCCAGGTTCAGCTTGTAATGAACACATAGAGAAGCCAGGTCTTTCACAGTGATGTGGATGAGGTGTGTAACCATAAAACAGCCCATCTCTAAGGCAGATGCAGTTTATGTGACACACGTGTACTTATTGTGGTCAGTCCCTCTTTGCAGAGAGATTGTTTTTTGTTTTTGTCACAGGCACCTGCATGAATGGAGGGACACAATTCCATCCTGTTTATTGTGAGAACATGTTTTCATCACGTAAGAAATAGTGCAAATCCTTGTTTTCAGATAAAAGATCCTGTTCTGCTGCTGCAGAAGTTTTCATAATCATTAACTCCCTGTGCTTGGTTTACCAGGCATCAAGCAACACAGGAGTTTTTTCCTACCATCAGTTTTCAAGGATGAATGGTGACTGAGAAAAGCCTCTGCTACTCACACAAAATTTTCCACTCCCTCCTGTCATCTTACAGGAAGCATTGATGTTATTTTTGGGAAGTATTGACTCCTTTACAGAATAGAGGGCTCATTAAATCAAAATAACAGCAACATTTTCAGCTGCTTCATTGTTATCATTGCAATTGTTACAAGCCACTGCTGGAAGCTGGGAGAAAAAAAGAAAGGAGAAATAATGCCAATAAAGAATAGATACCCCAACATATCCTGAGCCAAAGATAAAGTGCAACACATCTTTTTTATAGCTTTTAAGTACTTGGTAGTCTACCACTGAGTTCATAATCATCCTGAAGAGGCAGCAGTGCCACTGAGAAGGACAGGGGAACTAAAATTTATAGAAAGAATGATAAACTGGAAATGACGGAGTCACAAAAAGAGGGAAACGCTGTTCAGAGGTTGTGTTAATGAAAGCATTGGGTGTTGCAAGCAGAAACAGGGACTTTATTCCACTTCCATCACAAACTTACTCAGAGTCAATTTGGGGGTAAAATGTATTATTATTTTTTTGAACAGAGGGGTCAAATTGTAATAAGTGAGAGGGGACTCAAGGAAAAAAAGTACAAAATATGGAAAATGAGCAATGTGGAACACAGAGTGTCTGGTGCCCAGGAGAAACAGAGCTGAACGGTGACCAGATACAAAGCACAGCAGGGAGCTTTTCTATATTTGCTAAGAACTCTGCAAGAAATTGTAAAAATGTGAGGATTTCTCAGTACATGGAAATCATTCTGGGAAAGAAGCAGCATGAGCAGGAAACAGGAGATTTTTAATTGTACAAATGCACGATTTTAGGACATGCAGCAGGGAGTAAATGTAGTAATACAGGAAATCTGTTTAGTTTTTTGATGTGCTTAAGTAGTAAAAATCTATGTTTCTAACTATTATTCCTGGTATTTGGAATACTCTCTTTCAAAAGCTTGTTCTCATACCTTGCTGTTTCTCCTAATTATTTTTTATTGTTTACTTCCTTCCAGTTTTATACCTTAGCAACTCAGTGGCAGTGGTTGACTCAAGGATGCACTGGAGGAATGAAAGTTTCAAGATGACATTCAGTGAACAAGGCAGCATAGAGAAGTTGACCTGAATATGACTGACAGTTATTATTTCCCAGGAATTCTCTTTGAAACTGAACACTGTGTTATGGACCCGCAGTGACCCATGAAATTTAAAATGTCCAGCCTATTAGAAAGTTCTGGATTCTCAGCACTTTTATTGTCACATAGAACTGGGAAAAAACCCCAAAGCAAAACTACTTGGGTGTTACTTTGTTATTCGCTGTCACTCCAGAAAAGGTCAGTGTATTAATGTCTTTGAACGAGCTCAAGGAGAGAGAAGCCTGTTAGGAAAACACTGGGTGCATTTTCCCAGTTGACCTACTCACCCTTTAGAATGGTGGAGTGACCATCTGGGTTTTTCCAGCTGCAGAGCTAACTCAGGGACACTGCCGCCCCCTGTTACCTTGCTTGTCCTCCACACTGGACCTTGAGCAGGAATGCTGGTGTGGGGTTTCTTTTTGGCTGGGATTGATACCTGCAGTGTCAAGGTGCCAAGTAAATGGATTGCCTGTGGTCCTTGGGGGTTATCCAGCAGTCAGGATGTTGTGACACCTGTCAAATGGATTTTCACTTTCTGGATGACTAAAAAGCAAAATCTCTCTTATCCATTTTCAGTTGAATTGGGGATTTCTCAGGTTTCAAGGTCATGAAAAGAGTGATGATTATCCCCTCTGATGTTTCAGGATAGTTTTGACTGCTTTTGCACTTTGCATGGATGCGATACCATCTCCTTCATTATCCCTCAAGATGTTAATTGAGGTTATTCATGCATCGGTGGCAGCCTGTTGGAAATGTCACCAACATGGCATGATGAAACATTGGACTGGATAAAACCTCTTTGGTCAAGCCCAGACTGGGTAAAGGCAGGCACCATACTCTTAAACCCTACCATAGAACTGGAACAAAACAATAATAAATATAGTGGAAAGGCCAGTAGAAATGTAAGAAGTTTCCCAGAATTTCCATTGGAGGACTTTTATAGGACATTGAAAACGAAGTTAGTGTGTAGGTTGTAGTAATAAGTACTATCCTGCCTTACAAAAGACATTAAATAGCTGCTCACTGGACTTGGCTGCATGAGAAAAGAACAAGGTGAAACTGTTCCTTCATTATGAGAATAGACAAAGTAGTTAAAAATGGTTTTCTCTGGTGTAACACTCCACAACAGTTTTGAAGGCTTCCTTTCTGTAAATGCTACTTCATATTCTTTGCCTGCGCAGTATTTTCTCTTATAAATGACTCAGAAACACAGCTTTACTGCCTATTTTGCAGTAAGGAGCCTTATTTTTCTAGTTCCTGCAAACACAGAGCAATAGAGACAGTTCTAACCCCAGAAGTCTCTAGCTTCTACTATTCACAAAACATCATTTTTTTCCAGCAAGTGAAATTATATATGGTTAATTAATAATGCAGCATAGAAATTTCTGTGTGACTCTCCTGCAGAGCCCACTGGCATGATTTTATTTTGACTGTAGGAATTTAATAACTGTCAAGAGTTTTTTTTTGCAATACAAAACTTATTGTGTTGGCTGCACTCAGCCAGCAGCTAGGCTACTAAAGATGTTGTTTTAAAAGTGGATTTAAGCTAGTTCTTGTGATCAGTTCCTGTAGCTGATCTGATTTAATTCCTTTGGAGTGGATGAAGAAGAATTTCATTGGCTGGATTCCCCCAGCAATATCAACTTTTTTGTCAAACAGTGCTCATCCTTGAAGGATTTGGGAGGCACAAGCATGGAACAGATTCTCATCATCTGCAGTCTGCACTTCCATTTACAAGAAACAAAGTGTATTACTGCATAGACAGAATTGTGTTGAGTAACCTTCACAGATGATAATAGAGTAAATATTTTGTTCTCATCATAGTTCAGTCTTCAAAGCTCTAATAGAATGGCTGCCCTAAAATCTGACCTTTTCAAGAGGTGAAGAGGCTGTGGCTCTTAAACCTCCTTGGTTCCTGTAAGAGATTTTTGAGTTCTTCCTGTGGTGTGCCTGGTCCCTGTGTGTACCTCCCTCTGCTCCCATCCTGTGCTGGTACTGAGCGTGGCTGCCAGATCCACCCCGGACAGTGTGGGATTGACAGCCAGGGGAAGGGATTCTGGGGGATCAATAACCCTCCATATCCCTTGGGAAGGGGTAGGGGCAGGTGGAGATCAGAACTGGAAGACTCTATTGCCTTCTACCAGAGATAAGCTCTTGGTAGCCCAGTGACCTGCAGACCCTCAGGAAGGTGAAGCCCAGGATATTCTCCATTGCACAGCTGCTCTTGGGTGTCCCAGATTGTCTCCTTCCTTCAGCCTTGCTACAGCCTTTGTCCTTGTAGCCCTTAATAATACACCACTGTAGACAGCTGCCTACTCTGCCCCTGTGTAAAACAGACCGTGGTGTACAAATTAGTTATAAATCAGCCATTCCAATCCAGTGACTTGCTACCCTGGTAGGCACAAATGGTGTTACAAGTTGTGAGAGCACAGAGGATCAAGATCCTAGTCTTATGTGTAATGCCTAAAAAAAAGAGCAATAAATACAAGAGGCAGCAGCAGCATGACCAAAACAGAAGAAGTATAAATCATGCTGTGGAATGAAGTGCAGTGATTCACCTGCTATGCTGGGTGCTGCTGCCCTGCAGACAATCTGACAGCACAGCAGAAAAGAAATGCAACACACCAGAAATAAATACTCACCCTGAACTTACACAATGCTATTCATTTTATCTTAATATATTTCTTCATGAAATTCAGCTGAAACCCACAGCAACAAATCATCCCAGCATCAATACAAGGCAAATGTGTGTGATTAAGGAAGGAGAGGGACTTCAGCACAGTTGCAACCCATAAAAGTTAAGTATTGTTAGGTTTTGTCTGCATGACATGACTCCTCTTGATAGTTCATATATGTTGGCTTGCCTTTCATCCACCCTTAGGTCTTCTTTCTACATTGTTGGGTCATTAAAAAAATTACCAGTTTCATTTCACAATATAGTCACCAGCATGACCAGTAATAAGGTATAGTCAAAGAAGATATAAAAGGTGGCAAAGACTAACTTAGAAAGGGAGTTATAATAAAGTTGAAAGTAAAGAATCAAGGTACCCTGAGAGATGGCCACCTAAAAGGTGGAGGTCCCTGGATCTGGTGAGAGTGAAGAAGTCAGGACCCTTGGGAATCACCACTGGCTCTGGAAATAAGTGTGCTCAGGACCAAGCACTGTAGTGTTCACAGCCAAGTGGGAGAGCTCTTAGCTTTTATATGTGAATCAGCAAAAGCTAATGAAGGTATATGTCCTTCCATTTCAGAAAGAGTTTTATAAACCTACTGCTAACTTGCTGTAAGAATCTGAGTTAATCTCTGTCATTCAGTAACTCATGTATCCATGTGAAAAACATGGGAAGTGCCATTTGCCTACCTGGAGGATTGTGAATGCTGATTAATACCTTCTGAAAATGTTATAAAATTATTTGGAAAAAGTGACTGTGCCTTGCCAGCGTGCAGCAGCAGATTTTTCTGCTGCCAGCCACAATAGGAAGTGATTTGTCTCCTTTCACCTTTCTCTTTCTGTTCCTCCTTCCTCATACCTGGTCTCAGCAAATGCTTTCTTGCTCTTGGCTTTTCGCTGATAGAAAAATGACTTGCCAGACCTGGAGGCCAACAAGCACTTATCTTCCATTTCCCAAATTGCCCTCTAGTTACTGCCTTGTACAAGGGTACAGAGGCAGAAAAGGGATTCATTGGGTTTTGCAGGTCTCTATGTCAGGATGTGTCATTTACTTCTAATTTGCACAGTGGTTTTTTTGTGCTCTATATTCCTAGCAATAGTCATATTCTTATAATTTTTTAATAACGAATATTATCTATAAGAAAACCCCAAACTGTATAAGAATGTGATCCAGACACATCATGAATGTACTATTATATTGGGGGAATTTACCACACAACCTTTTCTTATTTAGCCTTTTCTTTGGTCCTTCCGATCCTCTGCCATTTTTTCTTTAAAAAAAGCCTCTGCCCTTTATTTTGTGTAGATTTTCTGAGATGTGGCTACCTAAAGATTAATTTTTGGGGAGAAATGCTCTTAGAAGTGTTCAGGTTGTCTAATTTTATGAATTCATGAATGCAAATGGGTGCAGATATTCTTGTACAGCAAGAACATCTCTGGATTTCCCAAGGAGCAGCGATGCATTCATCCCACAGCCACAGGATCATGTGACTGCCAACTTGCAATCCCTGCCCCAAGGATTTTACTGCTCTCCCACATGGAAAGAGAAACAGTAAGGAAAATGCAACACAACACTAATAAAAAGCTGAGCAGAAAAGTGGTTCTGTCCAATATTTCATGGGCACCAGAGGTAAATTGAAAGGAGGGAGGCAGAAAGAGGGAGTCCACTAGGGCTGTACAGATTTACAGGTAATATGTTGCAGCAGGTGAAGCCAGAGAGAAAACTGCACAGATGGGCTGAGCTTCTCCAGAGGATGTGTGAACTGAAGCCTCTTAAGCAAATGAAAACACAAGAGACTAAAAAAATTGATAAGAAAACCCACCTGAGTGGGGCCCTCTGACTGGACAGAGGCTTGTTGCAGGGGAAAGCTTTGCTTTTGGGTTTTGGGACTTTTTGGAGTTGGGTGTGTGAAGGTGGCTACTCTGACCTGTGTCCAGGGTAGGGCACAGACCCTGCTCTGCTGTGTGTGACACGCCTTGCTCTCACATGTGTGACTTCACCAGGATGAAATGCTGCTGTGAAAGATCTCCTGGAGTTGAATCTAGGCAGATGTTTTCTGTGCAGCAGAAAAATCCCTGCAGTGTTTTTTCAGTGCCCAGCTAATGAGGGAGAGAGTGTGTTTTATCTTTGTTACCACGGAAAGTTAACCACAATGCAAGCAGTGATTTATAGGTAATGAGTCCTGTCACACTTACAATTCATGCCTCACATGAAAGTCATCAGCACACCTACCGCTGATCAGAAATCCAGGTATATCTCTCTGTGTTTTATTCACAGTCTAATGATCTGCCAAGGCAAAGGCTGGATTTAAAGCTGATTGCTACCAACATTTACATCTGTGAATGCATCTGAATGCCAAGGAGCATTTAGGAAATCAGCTGTCAGATTGCAGCTGAGGATACTTCCATTGAGTGAGGTAGGGAGGAGCTACAGGGGCTCAGGGGTCACTTGGAAAGAGTGAGGAGAAGAGGAGCAGAAAATGAAAAATATCTCTTTTGGACACTGGTGGTGGGACTATTAGTGAACAGCAAATGTTTGCTGTGGCTCCACTTGCCCTCAGTGGGATGGAGTAAGAATTTCACACATGCAGTTGGTTTAGAGATTTGTCAAGAGAGGGAGTGAAATTCCCATGACCACGCTGGAAAGTTTGCCATTATCTGTGGAGGCTCAGATGGACCCCAGACACTCAAGGGGAGATGTTCCCATGCACAGGACACACTGGCTCTAGCCTGGGCTTCCCTTGGCTTCCCCCTGCTGCCCTCTGTGAGGTGAGCAAATGGAAATGAGCCCAAGGTCCTGCTGGCTCCAGGGACCAGGCAAGGAAGGAGGTGGGGCTGCTGTCTGTACATTGGTTTCTGTTCTGCACTGTTCCAAAGGTACTCTTTGGAGACCAGTCCCTCCTAGGGGCAAGGCTCTGCTAGCAAATCTGGTTTTTGAAATCCCATGAATTAGTGCATGTTTCTTTATCTAGTGCCCTATCAGCACCTATCAAAGTCACTGAGAGTATTGTCATTTCAACAGAAGCAAAAACAAGTTTTGTTTTATTTTTCTTAATTTTTTTTTTTTTTTACTGTGTAAGACAGAGGACAGGTAAGGAATTTATCAGCAGAGTTGTGCTAACAACTACTTTCCCTTTGTACCTGGGGCAAAAAAGGCAAAGCAAGAAAAGAGATACATCACTTACACTTTCATTCTCTTACACTTTTGCTGGACAAATGTGGTGAACAGAATATATTTTTTGCACTTTGTGAAAAGTTATCTCACATCTTAATTTACTTTTCACCTGCATGAACAGTACATTTAACAAATGAAAATGCATGCATATTTCCAAAATACAGCAAGGTTTACTGTATTTATAAAATATAAAAAGGAAAATAGTGTACTACAAGAAGAAAATGCAACAAAAGAGAGTGAATTTTCCTTAATTTTCTGTTCTTATGATTGTTTAATTATGCGCTTATTTAATGTTATGCTCCATTTTTAAAGTCCCCTTAAATTTTAATGTAATAAAATGTAATTATAAAAATGTTTTTCTTCACTTATCTTCTGCAATATGTACTGACTGTTCTCAACAGTTATCTAAGCATATGCACAGTATGCAGTGAGGAGACTAATGTATTCTTCAAATAAGATGCATAACTTGTAAGGCACCAAGGCAAAATTTCTTCTGAAAAATACCCCATCTAAACTATTTTTGACAGACAATTTGATTGTAAACATTTTTCATGTTATGTGTCATGTTTCTACACTAATCTGAAGATGGACTTGAAAAAAAAAAGAATCCAAATGAAAGCTAAACTCTGATTTTTTTTTTCCATAAAACATTACAATGCCTCAGAATGGCAATGATTTCTTTAATGACATTTTCCATGGAAAAAATAAATCTTCTTCTGATTCATCATACCCACAGTGTAACACATACCATACAATTTGCCTAATAGAAAATACCACCTCTCCTTCAGCAAAGGAAATGCACTCACAGAGAATCATATTCAATTAGAGTCCTGCAAGCTCTCTGATTTAAAACTGATGTAGCTACTGCATTCTTAAAAATTAAGGTCCTTCTTTCAGGAGAAATAATGTTCTTTTATGTTACCCTCCAAAGTGCTTTAAAGCCTTTTTAAATGATAAATACCCAACCCTATTTTGTTTAAAGGTGACAAAAAGAAAAGCCCACTTAAAGAAATGGGGACTGATTTATTGTGAGGATCATTAACCATTAGGAGAGTGTCAGATATTGCAGCACGGTAACTCTACCGAGACTTTAGGATTTTTTTTTCCCCCTACAGTTTATTAGTGAATATTTACAGTATTAATAATGGACATTTTATTTTCCATGGGAAAACGTAGAGTTTATTTTTTGTGGGAGAAGAAAGAAGTGTCAGAAAAGCAGGATGAAATGCTGGTTCAGGCTGCCTCGAGGTCAGTTTGTGCTTGCGTGAGCTGCTACGATGCCGCTGTGAATTTTTTGTCAAGCACCTCAAGTTTGTGCTGCCAGGCACTGGAGGAGCGTGGCTGATGGCTGTGGGGGCATGGGCCAGGCAGGCTGCTCTCTCTGGCGGCACAAACACACACAGCTCAGAGTCAAGCTGAGCCAGAATGCTGCAAATGACATTTCTTTCTGAGATGTTTGCTGCAGAAAAAAATTTCACCATTTCAGCTTCTTACTTTGAGGCTGAAAGCATTGATGGAGTTTGCACTTCTCATTTTCCTTCATCTTTCATGAGGCAAAGGAGGTAATGGAGGAGATGGAAAATGGAGAGGACATAGCTGGGATTATGAGGAATTTGGGTTTACAAAGTGCAGTTGCCTAAACTGCAGTTTAGCTAATTGCATGGACAAGATCTAACCCATAAAAGGTATTTCAAGGCTGGCAGAGACCAATTCTGATCAGCCCTTGATTTTTTAAATATGACATTTGAAATATGATGAAGGGTACAAGGAAATTGTTTAGATTCTTTGGGAATTCACAGTCCATACTGCCCTGAAGAAACCCACAAATTATTCATCTAAGTGCTCAGCACTTTGCAGTATCATCCGCTCTAGAGGGTATTTCATCGGGCAGTATGTGATCATTTAAGCTTGCAAGTTGGAAGAAAATGTATTGAATTCAAAAACACCAAGGGAAACCAGACAAGTCAGAAGTCTGTGATGTGAAATACTTTAGCCTAATTGACTGATGCCTCAATTTTGGGCTGTTTGTGCTATTTATTTGTTATTGTTGTTTTTGTCTTTTTATTGAGGAAATTAATTAAAAGAAATCAATCAGCATTTATATTTTAGGCAGAAGCAATATGTTTAAAAAAAACCCAAGCCAAACGAAAACAACTGGAAAATGGCATTTTTGATTGAGCAAACTAGGAAATATTACCTGAAAGACAGGTGGATGAATTTCTAAAATATTTTTGGCATTTCCTTAGCCTGCAAAAGAATAATTATATGGAAACTGGTCTCTCTTTTTGAGTCTTGTCTGCAATACTTATCGCCACTGAATGCAGTAGAGGCAGAACTGAGAGAGAAAAAGCTGGGCTGGGGCATGGGCTGAAGTTCCAGCTGTGTCCATTTTGGTAATCCTGTCGGGATGTGGGTCGGGAAAAGCAAACAGATGAGGCACTAGTCTCCCTCTTCTGTAGTCTGTGTGGCTTATTGAAATTCAGTTTTGAGAAGGGTTTAAGAATCACATATCAGATAGAGTTGAAAAAGCACGATCTTAAAATGATGATCCTTTTTTTTTTTCTAGTAGAACTTTGCCTTGTAATCCATCCTAGGAGACATGGTAGGGAAAAAGAAGAAAGAGTGGACTGGAGTGGTGTGGAGTGGTGTATGTTGAAACTTGATTGAAGAGCCAAAATGGAACTGACAAATGTGACAGGAGCTGAAGAAAATCTGGAACACAGAACCATTGGCAGCACACTGGGATCCCAGGGGGCAGAAGGCCAGAGGGAATATTAAAGCAGCATGATGTCAATTAGAAATTGGTTTTATTGTGGGATAAGCATCCTTCAAAACCATCATTAATGGGAACCTCTGAAATACTGAAGAGCGTGATAACATTCAAAGATGATGTTTTAGTTTGAGTGGGTATCCTGGGTAGAGGGAAATAATAACAGTAATGATGATTGAAGTAATAACAGTAATCATAATAAATATGACCCTTTATAATTTTCACTATCTTTGTTTATGCTTCTCAGAAAGTTTTGAGATTAAGTAAAAAAAAGATTTTCAGACTTTGATTAAGAGGACTATAACATTGCATTTTCAGCAAACTGCTTCACAAATCTGAAGCCTTGAAATAGCTTGAGTTTGGTGCAGAACATGCTGTACTTGAGGCCTCTGCTGTCCTCTGCATGACAAATTTGCATTGTACTCAACAGATAAACACTGTTATTAGTCTGAGCATTTAGGGGATGAGATGCAGTCAGTTTTGCTTCATGCCAAGTTTCAGTCAGTGTCTCATAGTTTCAGTAAACAGCTTCTTAATGTGATATTAAATCCCTGCTTTTCTGCAAATCTCTCCTCTCTGGAACATGGCTGGCTTGGCAGCCCTGAATGAACACACAGGCCCATCAGCATGCCAGTGACACAGGCAATTGCTGCGCCACGCTTCAACCTTTTCTAAGGAGGCTGAGTTGGCCTTGGGTAAAAAGGCTTCTTCCAGCTCGGCAGCACTGGGAAGTCCAGCGGTTCTTTTGGAGCTGAAAATCCTTTCCTTGCCGCTGCCAGTGGGGCCAGCCTGTGCAGCTGGGATTGCCCCTCCCTGCCCAGGGGCTGACTGAGGTCGGGGCTCTGCTCTCCCATGCTCTCCCACCTCCATCTGGGGCAGGCTGCTTACAGTGCTGCATCACTCCTCCAGACACCCACACTGCCTCTGTGGTGCCTCCTCCATGGGCTCTGCTCCCCCAGCAGGGGATCCAAGTGTGAGTTAAGGCTGGGGTGACTTCATGTAGTGCCATTTGTCCTCAGCACAGGCCAAATCATATTGCTCTGAGGAGCACAGAGCATCCCCCAGAGGGGAGACAGCCAAGACAGGCCCCCTGGTCTGGCTGGTGTGGGGTGTTTCTGTGCTCACACCAAAGACACCCTCTCTCGGCGACTCCTTCTCTCAGCAGCAGGATGGAGATGAAGATTTCCCTCAGCTGTCATGTCAGACAAGAGCATGGGCTCTGAGGTCACATTACCACCAGATATTCTTCATTAACATCAGCTTCACCTTCCACCTCTTCTCACTTAGAACCTGTCACTTGGACCATGCAGCAAATAGACCTTTTGCTCTCCTATCACTCAAGCACTATATTCCTGTCAGGAAAAAAATACTCTGATGCCGAACATCTTAGCAACTTTCAAGAAAATTGCTGCTGAATTTCACTCTCACTGAGTCAGCTTTGAACAAGTGGTGATCACTTATTTCCTTAAAATATATTTCCTTGAAATTATTAGCGATGAAGTGCTAATGAAATATATTTGGAATGCAGAATGTGGGTGGAAGATCAAATTAATGTTGAAGAAAGCCATTTTAGATAGTGAACTAGTAAAATCCCTCCATGGAAAGGCCCAGGCATGCATACTAAACACAGATCATGAGGTTAGCAGATAACATCAAGTAAGGCCATCTTTTTCAATCTTCACAAACATGGTTTGCAGATCTTTTGGTAATTTATCATCCGTCTTGTTCTAATGTCAGGTTTTGCCCCTGAATGCTTTGAGTGATAAGACAAATTTCTTATTAATATACTTTCATAGGAAGGAGATGAGGGCAAACCAGGCCTAGGATATCATTCTGCTCTGCTGGTTTTATGCTGCTGTGACTTCAGAACAAAGTTCAAAAATTACAATGGGAGCAAAGCAGTCCCTCCAGATGAGGAGGGTTAATTTATGAATCTGTATTGATGGAACCCCTTCAGCAAGAAGCTGGCACAGATTTATGCATTTATCTAACTTTATCCAATGAGCAAAAAGTGTCTCTTCATATCTTTGCATGATTCAGGCCATTTACTTAGGATCAGTATCATGTCTGGACTCTGCCTCCACCCCTACATTTGCTGCACAGGAAAAATGCAGTTATGTAGCCTTTTGTACCACATCACAAGGATGTGAGAGCATCGGAAAGAAGGAAAGAGCCACTCCTATTTTAACTTTATTGCCAAAACTCTTTTAGCAAAACCAAACCTTCAAAGCTCCAAACCTCTTTTCCAGTAGGTAGGTTTTGTAAAGCATGTAACAGAGGAACACCCAGCAAAAATACTTTCTAAAATGCATTCCACATCTATACTGATCATGACTGATCAAACATTTCAAATCTGTGGTCTTCATGCTCAAAACAGATTCTGAGAGCTGAACAAGAACTTCCTCTAGCCATCTTATGGTTAATACCTGACTGTTTAGGAATTTAAGGTGTGTATACATTTCTCTGGAAATTAACTGTGATGCTTAAAATATATAATAGATAACATATACATTAATCACTGCAAGAGGTCCAAAAGAAATAAATAATAGATTTTTCGTCTTACTTATTCACTTTTTGCTGAAGTAAGCATCAGTCTCCTACCAAAAGAAGCATGAAATGTTCTGGTTTTATTTTGTGGGAAGGGATTGTAAATGTCCCTCAGCAAATGAATTCACAACCTTGCCATTGATTCCCAGTATGTACATAAAGAGAACTTAGAATTTCATTAAATCTCATCAGAACTTTGTACATGAAGGCTGAATTATGAGCTTCCTTATAGTGACTGTAAAGCAGGAAACTGAAAGCTTGTTCTCTCATGTGCTTATTAGAGATGGGCTGGGACCAAAGTGCTCTGCAAGAAATATATGAAAAATACCTGGATGTGTTGTAAGAAATTAGCCAGTGCTTCACTGAATAAAAAATATTTAAAAAAATATATATGGTATTTTTGATTAATCCTTTAATGGAAGGTGTCTGTAGGATCTTGTCCAAGAGTGCAAGTTCCCTAACACCTTCCATGACAGCACAGAGTCATGGAATCATAGTATGGTCTTGGTTGGAAGGAGCCTTAAAGATCATCTAGTTCCAAACTCCATGCCACAGGCAAGGAATCTTCCACTAGACCAAGCTGCTCAGAGCTCCAGCTGACCTGGCCTTGAACATGTCCAGGGATGGGGCATCCACAGCCTCTCTGGGCAAGCTGTGCCACTGCCTCACCACCCTCTGAGTACAGAATTTCTTCCTCACATCTAATGTAGATATCTGATTTTTTGGTTTAAAACTGTTACCTCTTGTCTTACCACTGCCTGCCCATGTCCAAAGTCACTCTCCCTCTTTTTATATAAACCCTCTTTAACAGCATCCCCAGGCAAGTAGGAGGAATACTCCCTCTTTTCATAAAAACTGCCCACTTTAGTCTGAAATTAACTTGCATTATTTCTACACAAGGAACCACACACTTTCCAAGAAAGCTGTCCTGGCTACAGGAGTCACCTTCCACAAGGTGCAGGCATTGCATGGTGTGCTCACACCATGCCATGGCATGGGGTAGAAAGGAGAGGGTGGGTCAGCCCCGTACCCTGTCTGTTCTGACCCTGTCCTCTGGGGCTGGGCCTGTGCTTAGTGCCTGGAGAGGCTGAGCATGGAGAGGGGTGGCAGCAGATTGTTGTGGAAACCCAGGACACTGGGAATATTTCTCTGTCTGCTCTGGGATGCTCTGGCCCCCAGGGGAGCACTGACTCTGACCCTCATTCATGGAGAAAGTTTCCTAGACTTCAAGATAGACCAGAATCCACAAAAGTGTGAAATAGATTATAGAGAGTAGTGTAGGTGTATCACTTGGTGAGAAATTTAGGTTTTGGGATTTTTAGTATGTTGTGGATGGAAGCAAGATGGAGGGCACAGGGTATTGTCCTGGGTTTCTTCTTCATGCTTCTTCTTCCTTCTTCTTCATGGGTTTGGGTGGTGTTTTGTAATTGGGCAGAAAAGTCCACATTGGGGGCTCTTTGGGATCAGTTATTGGGTTAAAAGGGAAAATAATCTAGGTGTCAGTTCTTAATTGGCTAGTTTAGTCTTAAAAGATCTTGTAACAAGAGATTGTTGCCATTTTGTGCCTTCTAATTAAAAGCTGCTGAACTCAAAGTAGGGAGACTGTTTTACTGATAAGGAACAATAAACACTTGAGTCTGAAACTACCATCTCAAGTGCCTTCAATCCAGACCCAGAGAAAGCTACAACTGGTACAGCCACAGTGAGGGCTGGCTAAAGGTTTGCAGTCCTGCATGTGGCTTTGCACAGAGCTGATAGCTGTTGCTGCTGTACAGGGAGAGCCTGAGATGCCTGGGGCACTGCTGTGGGGAGGGAGGCCTCCCAGAAGGGCACCTGCCATGTTCTAACCCAGCCAAAAGGGTCCCATTTTTCTGATGTATCCTCCCACACTACTGTGATCTTCTGTCTCTGGGGTTGAATTTTGTTCTTCCTTTGGAAAAATCCTTTCCTCCCAGGGGGAAATTCTCTGCTTATTTCCATTGTGGGGAGAGCCAGACCCTTCCCAGGTGTCTGGATCTGAAAGGAAAGATCAAAACACAGAACTGAGGTGAAAAAAGTTGGACTTTTGACAGATCTATGACAAATAATGGGAAGAGTGAAGCAGAACAGGGAATTCACCAAGACACAAGCATATCCAGTGGAATAGCCAAGCAACAGGGGTAGAACAAAGGTACAGAATAGCATAGCTCAGCTGTAGAACAGTAATTATTTCCACTACAAGTTTTACCAATTAGTAATGGGTCAACCCCCTCAAACAGTTGGACACATTTATCCATCCAAGGCTGGATACAGAGACAGGCATAAAATCTTTGGCTCAGGAAATTTCCACTGAGCGGGCTGAAAACCCCAGGGCTGCGTGGCAGGGAAGGGATTGTTTGTTTTATCCAGTGCTTTCATACTGTTTTCACTTTCATACCAAAGCACTTTATCCAGTGCTTTCATAGCTGTGAACCAACTTCTCCCCAGCAAAGCAAGCATGCAGGAGGAGCAGCTCCTCTCCTCCTCCCCAGCACAGGTTAATGAGCATACACAGGAGATGATTTGCATTAGTTCTTCACCTAGACTTGTCCCCATGCTACCAAGGACCTGAGCCATTTTCTTCTAAAACCAGCAGTACCTCATGCTGTGGAATGGTTGAGGAGAAAAGAAACAAAAAATAAAATCTGAGTTGAAACTCTTCCCTGTTAGTGGTTTTCTTGTCTTACTCAGTTGGAAAAGACACCAAGGGAATCAGACGATGTAACTACCTGGCATCCTTGACAGGAGCCATACAGAGACAAAATACACACTACAGCTCAAATCTGCTTTCCCACACCTTTCAGTATTCTTGGAATGAGCAGGTACTAAATCTGACTTGCAAAGATAACATTAAATCAGAGCCAGGGGCAAAAGATGTGGGCAGGTTGCATGGGAGAAACAAACCCCAACAACCCAACCCCCCCCAAACAATAAAAAGAGGACCAAGAAGCTGCTCTTGGTACCAAAGATGCAATAATAAATTTTCAATAAACCATCTTGAACTAAGTTGAGAAAAAAACAGCTAAGAGCTGTAGCCTGTATGCTGGGTATTTATGCTTCTGGAAAAAGAATCTTTCTTTCCTAGAGCATCCTCTTGCTGCAATTTTTCCCTGTGTCCTGTAGAGTGCAGAGTGGTGTTTTGAAATTGAGGATCTATTAGTCTGAAAATAGGATAAAGTCTAAGCCTGCTCGAAATTCTCTTTAGTAAAAGCAAGGCAGGCAGGCTTCTCTGAGTTATGAAGGTGGCCTTTTAAAAATGGAAATAAACAGACAGAGAGAAGAGATGACTTTAATGAACAACTACCTGTGTCTTTTTGGGTCTCAAATTCCATTAGCAAATGGAGACTGAAAAACCAGAGCAGTTCTGTCAGCAGCAACCAGTGACCCCCTGTGCACCTGAGCTTTTCCCAAACACAGTGCTCTCACTGCAGAGAGAGCCTGAAATAACAAGGGACACCCACCTGCAGTTCTCAGCTTAGCAACAGCCTCATTATCGCTATGGAAGCCTCTGAGAGAATCAGCCTCAGCTGAAGAGGCTCAGGAGTCAGGTCCAGATGCCTGGCTGGACCCACCTTTGGTTTTGCTTTTGGCTGTGCATTCCAGGGGTCTCCAGACATTCCAAATGCCCCACTTTGGGGAAATTGATGTTTGATGCGAAGCACTAAGGACCATCTCTTCCTCTAGTGTCTTGAACAGCACCACAGCACCTGCCAGAGACACTTAACTCATGTGACAGGAACTGTAACAATTTGAGGGACAGATGAAGTGTCCCTGGGTGTTCAGATGGGCAACCCTTGGACATATGGTAAGGTATGGATGAGGCACCCATCATTATCCTGTGCTACTGTTTGTGGGCACTGGAACAGGCTGCCCAGGGAAGTGGTCATGGCACCACACCTGCCAGAGTTCAAGAGGCATTTGAATAACACTCTAAAGCATGTGATGTGATTTTTGGGGTGGTCCTGTGCAGGGACAGGAGTTGGACTTCCATGATGATTGTGGGTCAGCTCCAGCTCAAGATGGTCTATGATTCTGTGATTCTGTGTTATTTCTGCAGGGCACAGATGTAACCACAGGAGCCTGAAAAGAAGGATAGTATTAGACTGCACCAATATGGAGCCCTTTTTGCCATTCGAGAACAAACTGACATTCTTCATTTTGTACCAGTACCATCCTGTTCCCAAAAAGTGGTTGTCTCAACTCACAGCATCCTTACTATGTCCTTTGCTGCTATGAACAAATGAGCAAAAGAAAACCCTAAGGAGGGATCTGGGATCAGATTTTTTAATCATCGGAGCAGTTCACAAGATGTTGCACAGGAAGTGGAATGGTGCCAAATTGCACTAGGATCCTGTATGCCAGTGCTGACTCGGCTCTCATGTTCCCTCCCTACCACCTCCAAATCCTGCAGCACAGACTATGTAGGAAAATAGAGCCCCTGAATTACCAAGGAGGATGGGGAAAAGGGCAGCCTGGATCCTACTGAGCAGCATCTCTATCTTAGGTCTGAAGTGCCTGCCAATGGAGATGAAGTTAATTCAGACTTGCCAGCTAGCTGCAGGAGACTCGGGGACCTCTTGCTTCCTCAGGGCCATGGCTTGCAGAGCTGTACCTGTCACAGATACTGGATGAGACAGATCTTATATTATTCTTATAGCTTTAGGGCAACTGGAGGGAGAAGGAAAGGAGAAAATCAAATCAAACGCAGAAAAAGAACACAAACAAAAACTTTCCAAATGTCTTCTACTTGACAGGGACCAAAAGTGACATTGTCTGTTCCGGGAGCTACTGTCAATTATTTATTAACACCTTGAACACAGCAGAGTAGCTGAGCAAGTTGTGATCCAGGATTTCTCTGCGTGACTATGACTGAAGTTATTTGCAAATCAGGGCAGAGAGAAGAAGAGATACTCTTTGCCCTTGAGGGCATGCCTTTGCAATTCTGCATGTGGCACAATAATGGCAAGTTCCTTTTCCTGCCTCACTCCCTCCCTCCCCCATGCAGTGACCATCTCTGAAACCCATACTGGGCTTATCCTTTTGATTGCTGGAGGGAAAAGCTGCCCATCCTGATAGCAGTCAGACCTCATGGATGGCATCAAAAACTGAATCCCTTTCTGGGATGTGGTGGGGCTGTGCCTATGCTCTCCAATGGGTCCTCTCTTAGCTGAGAGCAGACAACACCTTGATCTTGGTGGGTGTGAACACCTCTTTCTCTCCTTGCCTTTTAGGTCCTTCAGGCACAGCTGCCTTTCTAATTTCTAGCCCATCAGCAGTGGGAAATAATGAGTTTGAGCTCTGTGGGTGGTGTCTGGGCAGTCCTGTGGCTAAACAACTGTTGTAAATAATGGTCAGAACTCAGAATCACTGCTTCCCATTGCTTCCCACTTACTGGTGTAAGTAACTTACACTGGGAAATCATTGCAAATGACTGGTAAGTCATCAGGTGACTTGCACTCTTAAGCCATTTAATTTGGTTTTGTGTTCTTGAGCATTTTGACCTCCTCATTTTTGCCTTTAAAGGCTCTTACTGCCTATGCTGTTTGATAGCTTGAGTTTCAGAAACTCAGCAGAAGCAATGGAAGGTCGTTTGCAGATCTTGATCTATTATTAAGACCTACTAGAGGAGTGGCTTCCCACACTCTTCCAAAAATACCTTCCTCTGTCTCTCTGCTCTCTCTTACACCCCCTCTAGAACTACTATTGATGAAATTTAGGTATCTGAGTGTGAATCATGGATTTCAAGAATCATTTCATGGAAGGATATGTGATAGAGGAATTAAATTATTATGTTTGCCTCATGCTGGGCAGATGTGTTACCTCTCTAATTGTTTTCTTTCTTTACTGTGTTTTAGCAACGGCGGTCAGAGGAGTGCTTAGAAGACAAATTTGGCCACTCTGGTGAAAGTGCATGTTAAGACAGCGACAAAAACCTACACTTGGAGAAGTACAGTTCAATGAGATGAAACATTTTCCCAGCGCCAAGGTCACTCTTGAAAGAGGGACTTAGTTATTCTTACTGCTTAGATCTTACAACAGAAAGCAGAACAACTTTCAGATAGGTCTGTGAAGGGAGTCCTTGGAAGTCCCAGTATCATTGTAAGGCAATTGATCTTCAATTTCCAGCTGCTGAAGTCACCTTAAAAAATTATTCTTTCATTTGTTTGAGGAAATGTTGTCCTCTACTTAATGTAGTATTGCTTGCTGTAAATGTTACAGCACCAACTTTATAAGCTGTTTTATGTGTTTTTGCTGCTGAGGAGTCCATATTGGACTGTTCTGCTGGTCAAAGTTCCATTCTATGGTCCCTTTGCTGTCAAAGGAGAGATGTGAGTTCTGTCAGGAAGACAATTTATCTTCCCCTATTTTACAAACACCTTAAGTTGGGTGAAATGCCAAGGAGAGCTCACCTTTCTATTCACTGAACTCAGAGACAGCCTGGGTAGCGTGGCTGCCTTTCATGCTGACTCTTCCATACAGATATTCTGATTTTCTGCCTTTAGCTGCAAAGATTTCCAAAGCAGCTCCAGTGATATCAGCAAGACAAAATACAGTGCAGAGACATGGGTCTCAGTACCCAAACACCTTTTGAAAACAGTGCTTATTTTCTGTGGTCCTTTCTCATTTTTGAAAATACTGCTTTAAATGCACTTAAAAGCAAAAGAGAAAATGTCATACAATCCTAAAGAAAGGAGATTTTGTGTAAAGCTGATATAAAAGGGTAGATTTACAAATGCAGCAGTATTGAATCACTTCTAGAATTAATAGTGGGCTTTTAATTTGAGCAGTCTGTGCTTGGTGGCATCCACATCACCACAGGAAGGAAAGGTGACACCATGCTGTGAGGTCAGAGAGCTCCATCTGAAAAAAATCATTGAATTGTAATTTTGATCAATTCCTACAAATCTTTGACAGTTGAAATGGATTTGGAACCAAGGGATATCTTAATTGATGATTCTCCAAGATGTTGGGATGGGCGGTGAACATCTAGGTAGTTTTTAGAACCCATAAATTATCAAGACAGTGATATATCAGCAACAGAATGAATAATGTAGAGATCAACATGGCTTATTTAAATTTAGCTTAACCTTTTCTTCCATGGGAGAGGGAAAGAAGAATAATTGCCTCAATTAAATTTTAATCTTGGATATGTTGATCTGTAACTGGGTTTGCCACAGACTAGGTTTCCCTTTCCCATATAGATGAGGTAAGGCATCTAAACTTGAAGTCTCCATACTAATATTGACTCTAATATACCCAGAAATTTTGCAAGGTAGACATTTATGTGTAGCAGTACACATATCAGCTAACCCAAGGGTATTCGTTTTGTGTTCCTATTTTCCAAAGCATCATGTGCATGGAATGGAGATTATAATGTATTTTCAATACAGCACATCAAAAACACCCTCAAAAGAGAAAAAATGGAGAAAGAAGTCTCTTTATCTGAAAATGATTTTCATTCAGGTCTCTGCTGTACATGGTAAAGAGAAAGTAGATGACTTCCCTTGAATTATAACAGAAATTAACATAAAAAATGCAAATGTTGCAATTGACTGGAAGTAAAGGGTATTTCCTGAGGTTGCTTGAATTGACAAGAAGCAGATTCCTTTGTGGTCAGCCGAGCTGTCTGTGAGCATTAAAATTTATTGTTCATTATTTCTTCCAAGTGTAAAAATGAAAACAGACCTCACAGTCTGCATATTATTATTAATTTTTTTTTTTTCTTTTTTAAAGCTAAGTAGCCCATATGTGTTGAACAACTCAGGGTCTGAAAGCTTTTGTGCTGTGGCTGATGCTGCATACTCAGTATTGCCAGCAGTGAGCAAGAAATATCTTTGGGCTGGGAGAGGCTCTGCAGTGCCTTATCTTATTCTTCTGTGTTAGCAGGACTAAAGGCAAGTCTATTACCGAAGCTATGGAGGAATAAAAGCTAGAAAATACATGCATGAGATCTACCCAAGATTTTAAGACTCAACTGGCAATTAAAATATAAATTCTGAGATGACAGAGTTGAAGATTGGCAGCAAGACACTTGGTTGTGCTGTGCTCTGGTTGAGCCAGTGGAAAAGGAAAGAGAAACAGGTTTCAAAAGAGGTGTATGGCTACAAATTCTTCAGAGTATCAAAGAAGTTGTTTTGCTGATCATTTAATAAACAGGAGAATTGAAGAATGGCTCACCAAAGAATTATGCATTCAAAACTGCTTGATTGAAAACTTCACATCTGCTCCTGTTTAGGTGTCAGCCTGTGTTTCCAAAATGAGGATGCCTCTGGGTGCAGGCTTGTTGTCTGCAGAAAGGTGCCTGGAAGAAAGCATTTAATGCATAGGTTTTGAAGCTGGGGTGCAAGCATGTCACTTCCTAAACACCAAACCAAAGCAGCATCTCAATTTTTTTTTTTTCATGCAGAACACAAAACCTCACTCAAATATGAAGGGGAAGTAAAATTTGGTGTTGGCAGAAACACTTGGAATGCATGTCTTCATACACTTTATCAGAACACAGTATTACACCTGTACCTCTAATTGCTCTTCTAACACAGAATCATTTACTCTTCTGGGGTTTTATTGCATCAACCAGCCTTTAAGAGTTACACCCTCCCTTTGAGGAAGCCACAGTTTATTAGCATCAATAGCACAGGGAATGCAAGGCATAGGATGGATAGGTGCAAGTATTTAGACTGTGTAGAGATGAGCCTTTATGGTATCTCACTTCATTAATATCTGGTCTTGGCAGGGACTGCAAAGGTGACCACAAAGTTGCTTATAAAGGCTTGGCTGAAGACATAACTAGGATAAAAACATAAAGTTTTTTTTTCCTTAGACTTCTACCTTAAGTACATGGTCATACTGTCACCAAAGAACATTCTCTCACTTTTCAAAAGTATTGGGTAATTCTGCTCAAAGAGAGTCAAAGCAAAAATACTGTAGGAGAAGGAGGGAAACATGAGAAGATAGAAAGCAGACCTAAGTGGAAATTATAAAAGAAGCATTATTATGTAAGGCCAGGAACAGATTTTCACTATAATTAAGATGGATTACTTTAATAATCCTTAAGGGCTTGATTCAGAACTGCATTACAAACCATTTATGTGGGACTCATTGCCTCTGTGAGGAAATTGCAGGTGTTTAGTTTAAATAAGAGAAGGCTAAATTCAGAGTTTTTATATTTCTTCAAGCAGCCTCCTTCAGTTTGGAGAGATTAGTGACTGCCTCAGATTTATGTGCTGAGGAGGGTGCCTGAGCCTTGATAGAGCTCTTGGAAAGTAATTACCTTTTGCAGATTTTACACCTGAACATATACACAGGGCATGGCAATTTGGCTAGGGAAAAAAAAAACACCCCACAAAACGTTTGTGCACAGAAGAGCTGTTGTTTGGATTAATGAACTGCAGAACTAACTTTCTCCCCTCCACAGATGTCACATGTGCCTTTAAAATATACTCGCTTCTCTTGAAAACACACAAGTGTTGGAAGATACTGTGCTTCATAAGTGAGACCATGACTATCTGGGAAACCAGAAGGCAATGTTTCCATTTTCACAAGAATATCTTTATGTGAGAATGAGAAAAATTATAAAGAATGCTACAACTCAGAAGAAATATTTAAGGATAGGGTATTTCAGTGTAATGTTATAATCTTTTGAACTTTCGTCTTAGTTTTGTCTGAGCTCACAAGTATTAAAAAAAATAAGATATCTTTGATTTTCTGTGAGTGGGAGATGGTGGGATATCACCCCTCCCCCTTCCAAATATTTGGAATCAGAATAATTTCAGAGCCTAAGGACAAAGATTTCCCTGGTGAATATGTAGACCTTGTGAATGTGAAAGATAACATCTACTTCTCAGCCAGGAAATGCATCCAGGTTACTGTCACAGACAAGCTGCTGTGGGTTTGCTCTGTACTGCTATGGGCAGCATAGAGCAAACACCTCTGCACTATTCTCCCTGTGAAGAATCTGAGGAGAAAGCCCTGTTCTTGGAAAAGATGATGAGTGCCAGCTCATTGATCTGGGGCAGCAAAGACCATCTGTGGGAGCATCTGTTCTGTAGGGGCTGATAAATCCTCAGGCTGGGATTTGGCAGATGCCAAAATGCCCACAATGTGCACTGGAAGCAAAGCAGAATTATAGGGGGAGCCATGACCAGCTCCATGCCTTGTGATGGCCAGGCCCAGGGGATCTGGCTGCATGGTTTTCCCAGCAAAGCCCAGGATGGAAACCTGATGCAAGAATATCTTCGTCCATGTTTCCTTTTGCTTTTCTTGTTACTTAATAGTAGTGCTGCATTACAAGCTTTTAGTGAAATCCTTTGTGCTCACTGTGCTTGTTGTGAGGAGAAGAATCAGAGCATTGTTTGTCAGTCTTGAGCTTTGTGTTCCTGGAATATTCACTGCTAGGCAGCACAATGAAATCTTCATTTAGTAGGATCTGACCAAGTCTGACAAAACAGAATTGATCATTCTCATATACGTATATTTATTGCTTTTGCTATTTACCAGATCATTATTTTCCTCCTAGTTGGCTAGAGCATGCTACAGATGTATTTTGATTCCTAACTGCTGAGGTCAGTGCGAGTTAAGAGGCCAAATATTTTTATAGATCTGATCCTAAGCTGTATAGAGAATATATTTTCTTAATAACTTGCCTTTGTAATGTATTTAATTCTTTAAAAAACTGCCCTAGCATTTTATTAGTTCTGCAGGAGCTCTGTGCCTCATTTCTTTGAAGAGTTTGTTGATGCCCAAGAGCAACAAGCAGCTGCATTATGTATGCAGAGAACTGACTTACAGAGGGAATGTGCCTCAATGGTTGACCACTGAATTTAACTCCCTTTAACTGAATATAACTCCCCTTAAACCCTTTGGGTACCAGATCCAACCCCCCAGCCCAGCTCACTGCACTGCAGACCCAAGGCCACTCCGAGCATCTGAGCAGCTGCTGGGGGTCAAAGCCTTCAGGGTTTGTCTTCAGTAGTGAGGGCAGCAGGAGTGAGTAAGAACAGAGTGAGTTTGTGTAGCAATTACACTGAATATTGTTCAAGCATTTATTAATACATGGCTTCCTCCATCATCCTGTCTTTCATTATTTTTTTTCTTTTCCCCCTTGAATCCAATTAAACTGTTTTCATCTCTAACATCCTAAGTTTCACAGCCTGATAGCATGTTCCTAGAGGAACTACACATTTATTTAGAGCTTACTTCCTTCTAGTTTAATTTGAATCTCCTTAATTCTTGCACTAGAATATATATGCCTTCCTCTGACACATCTATTCAACATCCATGAAAGTGTGGTATAAGACTTTTTGAGTTGTAGAATTCAGATGATCAGCAGTGTCAATAGCTCCTGATGGGCCTCTCCTCCCTGAATTTGCCTAATTTCTTTTTGAATCTATTTACATCTTCACCTCAAAGAGATTCACACACAAATACATCTGACTGAGAAAGCTCTTTTTCCTGTTTGTTCTGAACCCACTGCCTGATCGTTTCCTTGGTTGTCATGTGCTGGGAAATACCAAATATACAACTTGCTATTTGTCTTGTCTGTGTCTCTTGTGATTTTATAGAGCTCTGCTGCATTCTCCTGAGTCATCTTTTCCCAGGCTGGAGAGGCAGATTATTAATTTTGCTTTCTGAAGGAGCTACTTCAAACCACTGAGTATCTGTGTACCTCCACTCCTCCTCTCTGTTTCTTCTCGGTGACCCTTTCAAACAGGTGACTGAAATTGCATGTGGCACCCAGGAGATGAACAGAGAACTAATGTATTCACATCATTAATTACTGTCTCTGATGTCACAGGGCACAAGACAAGTGTAAATGGGTTAGGGGTCAAGACCTGATAGCATTGGAGGTGCATTGATTTCATAATGTCATTAAATTTCATATGTATGTATGTTTATTACATATATGTATGCTTTCCTTTTCACTTTGCATGCTGTTTTCATTCTGTTTTTTTTATTTTGAGCTAAAAATATGTATACTACCCCTTATATTTTTCCTGAACAATTGAAGTTTTAAAAGTATGTTTCCATTTACTGTGGCCAAGGAAGTTCAAGGCATCACAAGGAATTTAGATGCTCAGTTCAAAGACACCTCAGTCTTTGGAGAAGTAAATTCTTGATGATTTGGAAAACTGAAAATGGGATCTGATGCAATTCCTTTCCACGACTGAGCTACACCTTAGTCCAATAATAGAGGAAAGTTATGACCTACTATTTCCTCTGACATCTCCATGGTCTTCAGTTTGTTTTCCAACAGATGATTATTCAAATTACAAAATCAGAATAAATTCTCCTTGACATGCAGAGTCTCTTTTCAGTCTTATTTGGGTTGTCTTTGAGGAGAGAAACTCAAATGCACTTTCCCTTTAACTTGGAGTGATACTTAAAACTTGGACACACATGGCGCAATGTCCACAACTTGCTATTCTCCTCGAGGTCCACAGACTCCAGGCCCCAGTGAGAGGAGTCTGTGTTTTACCCAGTGAATTATCATGACAAATCTGCAGCCTTATGAATAATGCAGAGGAAGGAGCAGGGATATCTGTTGCCATTTCTGTGCATGCTACTAATAACCTGTAAAGCCTCTCCTCTGGGAATGCTGCTCTGAAAGAGCACGGGGCTAAGGTTGCAGAGCATCTTGCTTGGCATGTAGAATTGCTGTTTGTAATGCAGATTGAATTTGCCAGCTCACACATAACAAACACACACAAAGAAAAGATGGGAAGAGGCAGCAGATCTCTTATTGCTGAGAAGCAGAAACAGCCTTTGTGCTAGGAGGTAGACAGAGAAATGATGGTCCTGTAATATGCTTTTTGGCAAATAATCATTTAGGAGACATTAGAGAAATAAGTACAGTATGAAATAGAAGTGGCTTTTTTTTTTTTGCCCTAAAGGGGATGCCTCTTATTTAGCAATGCTCTTGAATAAAAGATGAGCCACACAGAGGTTTTTTTGTACTTCTGTATTTTTATTAATATGTTTAGGGTTTACGGCTTAATAAATTGCCCAAAGAAGAAAGAATAATCTGGAGATGGTGTTGTTTTTATCCAATTTGAATTTATTTAACACATAGCCTGCAAAACCTGTTTTCAGAAAATGAGTTTTAATTTAAAAAGCCTTCTGGGTTGTCAGTTATTCTGTCCCAAACAACCCACAGTTGATATACTGCTTTCTGGTAAGTTCTTCTCCATCTTCTCCTCTTTTTGGTGAAAATGTACCCAATTTCAAACCTATCTGGAGCTTGTTTAAGACAAAGAAACAGATTTAATCATGAAAACTCAGTTAATGTTTATGCCTATTGAATACAAAATTGACAGATGTGGGTACCACAGCCTCCTGGCGGTTCAGCACCCTGATCAAGATGTGCCTGAAACCAATACACAGCAAATGGACAAAAACCGTCTTGTACAAAAATTGAAATGTTTTTGCAGCTATTCAGCACTTAAAACCACTGTATACTCCCTGTCTATACAGCAGAAAAAGGGTCCGTGGCAAGCCTGAGTGTAGACCACAAAGCCAGGAAAGTAGGAGTGAGTTCTCCATAGACAATGGAAAGTTTTTCTTCTTTTCCAAAGCCATGACATGACATGTGTTTGTCCAGGACAGGCTTTCCTGTACTTGGAAAAGGGAAAGATGACTTGAGGGCAGGTTTTTTTGGTAGAATAGAAGCTATCATTATGCTTGAAGAACCCTTGCAAGACTAAAATGCCTAAATAGCCATTTTAACATCTCCTTTACACAGAGACATTTATGCTGCTCCAGAACAGGTGGGCACAAAATCAGCTTTGACTTTCTGCTACAACCTCTTTTCTAATACCTTCCAGCCTCCTCCCATATTCTGAACCACTTGTCACTTGCAAGGCAAAAATTCTAATTGCATTGCCACATTTTCTCTTTCACAACACTTTCAGCTTTTCTTCTTTTCCCATGGTGTGCCATTTTGCTTGAGCACTTGACCAAGTTCCAAGTTCTGTTTGCTGACAGCACTGCTCAGATATCCTGCACATGTGTGTGTTTATGTATGGGAATTGTCAAAATAGGAGTGCTCAAAATGCATTAGCTAATCCCTTTAGTTTCCCCTACAAATGCACAGACATTAGCTTTAGTATGAAAAGATGTTTCAAGCTGGAGAGGATCTCAGTAGGTCATCCAATCCAGAGGATCTGCTGCAATGTCACAAAGCTTTCTTCTCATGCAGAAATTTCATTGTCTTGATTTCTGGGTCTACAGGATTAATTCAAGAATAAGAAACTCCTGCTTTCTCTGGTACCCCATGGCTGCCAGCCATGCACTGCTCCAGAACATCTCCAGAGCTCACAGATACTGAATAATAAGATTGAACTTTTCAATGTCTCTGAAAGACACTATGAAAAGTAGTACTCACTCAGCCCTTCTGTGTTCGGAAAGATTTAATTATGTGAGAATTTGAACTTTGCCAGAACAAACACACAGGAAAACCTTCAGACAATTTCAGCATTCCTTAGTGTTGTTTTATAGGGAAGAGAGCAGAATTGCCAAACCTTTGACATCAAGTGTCCTGACAAAGCCCAAGAGCATAATTAGCCCAAGCAAACTTGTGGGAGACACACATTACTTCCTACTATATGTGGGCAAGTTCGTGATCAGATTATATCAAAATAATAGGTGGACTCATCTCGATATCCACATCTCTGCCTTTTGCCCAGCACCAACTGCTGAGAATAACTTAATTCTATTTGCAGACTAATCACCAGGATGTTTACTGTGGGAGGGGAATATTTTTAAATATCTAGAGTGTAAATTTATCAAAGACACTCACAAGTCCAAAATCAGAATCTGCTCACACCCAGATTGAACAGACAGGGTCAGATGCATTAAAGGTATTAGAATGATTAAATGTGCTAACACATGGAAAGTTTTATTAAGATTGAGAGAGATGAATATTATTAAGCTTGGTAATAGTACATGTCATTCTGGGAGAGAGGATAGTAGAAATGGAAACAAACATCATTAACAGCAACTAGAAGAACAGTTTCATCTGCATACATAAATATTTCAGTCCTCGCTCTTTCTCAGGGCAGTCCTTGGAGAAACGCTAGAGAAAAAATAATAATAAAAAAGCGCATTCACTCTGAAGGTATTCAACTGTAAAAATGAATACAAGGTTAGGGAATGTAGGGGAGAAATACGAGTGAAGGGCCAGGCTATGAATACTATGAAAGCAGAGTAGTGTTTGTGACATTTGTACCAACAGGAGCTAGAATCTGGGTCTGCCATATTAACGCTGAGTTTTTGGAGCAGCAACACGTACATGAGTTTTGTTATTGCTTTGTGAATTTCGATGACTGGAAACATGCTTGCAGTTATATCTGGACCTCTGACTTTAGTGGGTGACTGGGAGCAAACCTCTGAGGATGTGAATTTCATAGGTAATTGCCCAGAGGACTCCTCCTTGTGGCTTTTGCCTCTGAGAAGCATCAAGCAGCTATTTAAAGTGAATGGAAATGCAACGTGGAAAGTTTGTGCTTGCTATCAACACAGGAGGAAAAACACACTGATGGGATTTGCATGGCCAATGTCACACCATAACACAGCATTGCTTGCACCCAAATCCTGTCTCCCCTCAAGGTACCAGGCCATTGTTCTTTCCAGAACCAGTAATGGAGATATCTTGCAATAGTCTTCTTGATGTGTCAGTTCAAAGTCACTGCTTTATAACTGTTTCAAAGCTTGAAAAGGAGGGTTGTCTTTGCTATAGTGAAAAGCAAATCAGCTTTCCCAGGTTTGTATCCACAGCACCACTGCTTTTGAAAGTAGCAATAAACTGTTTCCTAAGAAGTACCACCTTCTCTCTTCCCTGTCATGGATGAATATCACTTCAGCATGATGCTGCTCTATCTGTAGAGTCAAAACTGGCAGGTAATTCATCATCCTGCACCAAGCTGACTCATTAGAAACCCAGGAAACTAGATATTAACTAGCTCCTTTAATATGTTTCCCTTTATTCTCATTTCACAAAGTTTCCTGTGCCTCTGTTTTGTCCTCTGTTGCTAAATTGCAATTATCATGGAACTTTGATCTCTTCACCTGTAGATGGCCCACTCATCCATCACCACAGTGAATCTTTTAAACACTAAAAATCCAGGACTTTCTGTGGGTTTAAAAAACATTTAATGCTAGCTCTTGCCTGTAAAACAACCATGCAGACTGTATAAAATGAGGGGCAAGGATGCAGGACTTTACCAACTCAAAACAGTAAAAGATCATTTGTGACTTAAAAATCACATTTCATTTAAAGAAGAAGTGTGTGTTTGTAATTTTTTAAAATTCCTTTAGTTTTCAAGATTTTATTTTTCATCTCTCTTTCTTTCTCTTTCTGATAAGGAGAAGTGACTTGATGGCCAGAAATGTGGGTTTTACAGAAAATGCCAAAAATCACAAAAAACCTCTGCCATGGGCTGCTAGAATCTCTAGTTCTAAAGTGAAGATGCTACCAAACAATTTCCATAATTTTGTCCTGATTATCTGGAGCATGTGTAATGTATCTAGAACTTTCAGCTGGATTTACTGTGTGTAAACTGAATAGCTAGACAGCATGAATACCATATTTCTGTTCAGCATCTCCCAACAGTGTTATACTTATTGCAGATCCAGGGTAGAGCTGATTTGCAAAAATATTATGAAACTGCCTCTATTTTTGTGAATGGGGATCAGATCTGCTAAAATTCATGCTGGCTGGATATACAGAAATCCCAGAAATAAAAAAAGTAGAAATTATCCACAAATTGCTTGTGCTCATTTCTATGCGGAAAGAATAGAATTTGCCTCAAGTAATGGCTGCTTTCCCCTCAATACAAGGTTCAACAATTCTAGTTCAAGACTACATTCATTTTTCAGAACTCATTTTTACCTGCAGTGAGTTATGTTTGAATCTCCATCTTAAGAAAGATTTAGTTTTAAAAAGAAGGGCAACACAAAAACCCAATGATGAATTCTTCTCTTCCCAAATAATTAAATGAACAGAGGCCACGTTTCCAACCTTATGAAAGATTTTTTAATTTATTTTTTCCTTCGTGTTTTAAAATTTAAACTAAAACTTCATTTTTGCACCAGCAATACCCAATGGTATTTAACTTTTAATTGAACATGAGGGCAGATTTTCATTTACATTCTACCATCCCAAGGGACAAAAAGGAGGGATTTCCAATATTACCATATTTATGACACATTGCTAATGAGTGTGAGATGCCATCCTCTTTCAATTCTCTTCAGCTCTGTGCTCTGCCTTGGCCATTTCTAAACTATTCCATGGGATTAGTCCTGCACTGCCACAGTGCCAGCACCACCATATTCATGGAACCCCAGGATCATGGAATATATTGATTTGGAAGCGACCTGTGGATTCCATCTGAGGGGTTTCCTGGTATCTCAGGCATTTAGAAACTCAGAATTTCCAACTGAAAATATTTTGTGCCTGAATAACATATACAGAACCTTCATATTTGGTGAGGACAGTGGGGAAATCTTACACTAAGAGCACAAAATATTTAATGCAATTTTATGGAAACCTGTACCCAAAGCTGTGCATTGGTTATTGATGTGGGGAATTCAGCCTTGCTGCACTTGAGAATGCCCAGTGGATCGAGAGGGACTTATCTTACCCAAGCAACACTCAGACAGTTTTTATTATCAGACAAAAGCCACCAGACTGATACTGGTTGGAGTTAGGAGGCAGCATGCCTGGGAGGGATAACTTTAAAGGAACTCTCCACAGAGGTCTAAGCTTAATAATAAGGGCCCCATTAAGTTCTAAGCATCCCCTCCTTCCTTTAAAGCTCATAAAACTGAAGAGTTCATTGTATTTTTAGAGGTAGGGTACCTTTGTGAAGGCTGTAGTGCCATGGTGGCTGACCTCTGTCTACAGATCATGGTTGTGCTGATCCCCCTGGCTGTGGATGTTTCCTCCTGATTTAGTTATCGTGGATACTCCTGTGATTGGGCTGTTGCCAGTCAAAAATTTTTTTCTTGTTAGTTTCCATCAGGTCCTTTAACCTTCCCACTGCACACAGTTCCAGTGGTAGCACAGCTGGGGACTGTGCACCCGGAGATGGAGCACAAGACTTGGCCAGATTTTCCAGTCTTCTCATTACACTGCTGAGTTTGGAGCCAGCCTGGCACTCTGTCTGCACAATCCAGAGTGCTGACACTGTCTCAGGTCTGGAAAGGCACGTGGAGTCAGAAAGGGACCTGGGGAGGATTGGTTCGGATCCAGGAGTTGCCTGCAAACACAGACAAAAGCTCTGTCTGTGGTGATGGTGTCTGACAAAATCACATACCAGAGGGGACAACAACAATTTCACAACAAAAATTTCACAAAAAAAATTACATTTAGCTTGTAAATGCAGTTAATAACTATTGGCCTTTTGAAAATGGCAACATGCACAAAAACAAGCCAGTGGAGTTTGTTTGTTTGTTTGTTTTAAGGCAGATATTGTAATGCACCCACCATCAGCCCTACTTTTTTAGGCCATTTTTGCTAAGCTGTACTGTCTGCACAATAACACCACTTTGTGCTTCATGACTTTGGGCAGATTCATGCAGCAAGGGCTGTAATAAGGTGTGAAATAAAGATTTAGTAGCACAGCATTGCAAATGCAGTCTAGCAAAGGAGTTCATTACACTTCCATTAAGACTGCAGAGTTAACATTAAAAACAGCCAAGAAACACAAAAAACATAAGGCATTAACATTCCTACAGCAGCATTAAGTCAGTCACATTGTACAACCAACAAGCTCTGTTCCTTGCTCTGGTCCAGACTGTACAACTTCCAATTTTAGCACATTTGTCTGATCATAGTCATAGATCTGGAAGTCCCAGGAACCGTCAGCCCACAGGATTAGATCTGCCTAAGTGAAAGAGCCTTTGTTTACTTTCATCAACACCATTCACCTTGCACAGTCCCCAGCACACAGCACAACTGGGAGGTGTCAAGCAAAAGGAACTTAATCAGGTCAAACATTTCAATTTGTATCAGAAATTTGTTTAAACAGGAAAGAGCTGTTCATGCATCTATGAGGGCAACCTCTTTGCTCCCATCAGCTCTTGCTACCTTATTCATTTCTAAGTGTTTTCAGTCTTGACCTCTAACAGAATTGGAAAGGAAACATTTTCAGGGAGCCAAGATTTTTTTTCCACACAAACACCTTGATTAGTCTGAAGTTGGTAGGGGGTTTTGATAATTAGTCCCCCTTGAAATATTTTAGAGAAAATGTTTTGAGATAGTGAAAGTGTTTCATTTGTGTTTCATTTCATTCCATTGTGATACATATTTTCAGAACCAAAATGCTGGAATGTAATCAGTTTCAGATATTGATTTAGAGCTATGAGAGGCTTTAATGCTTCTCTTCCTCGAGGAGGTTGCTGGGACCAGCCACATGGACCCTCTCCCTCTCTTGTTGCTGCCTGTCCCCTCCCATCCCTCAGGAAAGTGCCCGAGCCCAGCACGGTGGAGCAGAGTGGTCAGAAGCAGCTGTAAGATGCAGATGATCTCAGTTCTGGAGCTTTGTCTGTCCTTGTTTTCCTTGTCTTGGGCTCAAGGAAGGGGAGAGTGCTGCAGGGAACAGCCACCACCCTGTCTTTGTCCCATTGCCAACATATGGAAGTAAGTTGAGGTGGTGAACACCTTTTGTTTGTAAAGCACCTTTTTTTGGTAAACTTCTATTATTAATTGTGCTGCTGTCCATGCATGTCTCTAATTCCACTGCTGTTTTCTGTCAGTAAATTATATCAACCCACATGTTCTGCCTTTGTCCCTCTCTTACCAGAGGAGTTCTGGGGAAGGGGAGTGGCTTATTTGGAGTTTGGCTGCAGTCAAACCACCATAGTGTCCATTTCAAGAACAAGCTGAAAATTTTGCTGTGCATCACTACTCTTCTGTTTCATTCTCCAATCTGTGTTTCTGTCTTTCCTTGCCATACCATAAATCTTAAAGAGGAGGCCATTTAAATGTTCAAATAAATGTCTAACCATAGTCATCACATTAAAAAAGTTTATTCACTTAGGTGACAAACTTTTCAATATCAATTTGTCTTTTTTGTCCTTATATAAGGCTTCTTACAGGACAAATAAGAAAAGTTATCCCCAAATATTGGAGACTAAAAGCATTTGCAGCAATGCTTCCCACTGGGGAAAGCATGGGCAGGCTGCTTGGGAGAGCGTAGCTGATTTCTGGTTTTGTCACAGATCCTCTTTTCTTTGTGCAATTTTTTTGACCCCTGTTTTCCACTCTTTTAGGAAGGAGACACAGCTTTTGAGTTGGCTATTGAGGCTTTAGATCTCAGAAACTGGGTAGGTATTATGGCCTTAGTTCTTGATATTAAGGGGCAAGGGATGCCTATATCCCATGTGGATATAAGCCACAATCACAAATACTGCTTGTTAAGAGAATTGGCAAGGAAATATGTGCAGTCTTCACTCTCTGAAGTGAAGGCTGCCAGACTGAGGCAATAGAGATTTAATGTATTCAAACATTGCAGTGCTGTAAGTGGATATGATTTAAGGTAATGCATTTTAACACAGCATTATACACTTGCCAGAGTGATTTTATGTAAAGTTATAGTCCTGCTTTTAAATGACAGTACATCAAGACACATCTTGAATTAACTTGACCAAAAGCTTTTTGTGATAAATAGCTGGTGCAGTGGTACAGGGTGCAACTGACCCAGGCTCTGCAGGGACAGCATGTCCCTGGATTTTGGGAGATTACTCTGGGCTGGTGAAGATGATGCCTTGAGCCATGAGTAATGTTTTGGCCTGAACATTGGTTCTCTGTGCACAGGTGCACAAGAAGGGAGAAATTATTCACCTTCCCTGCTCCACTGGAGGTGTTTGAGGTATGCTAGGGTGCAGGATGGGGGCTGTGCAAGCAGGGCAGGGGAAGGCAGCTGCCCTCTGTGGTATCAACTGCCCCAGAAATGTCAGATAAGTGGAATACAGACTTCTGGGAAGCTCATCCCCAAGCCAGTGCCAAACCCATGACCTTCAGAGCCATGGCAGATGAATTTGACAGGGAAGCAGTGGAGAGTCTGAAGAGTCTCCTGACTGGCAGTGCTGGCTGCTCAGCTTGAGCTGCCCTAAAGGAGCCCCATTTTAGGGGAAGCTCATCCAGAGTGCTCCCTCTAGGTACTCTAAATGGGGAACAATTTTACAGTGGCATCAGGGCTGGGATGCTGGCATCCTGGTGCCAGCTACAGAAGTCTGCTTTCTGCAGAGAGCATGATAACTGCCAGCAAAACCAAATTAACTGTGTTCACAGCTTGCATCCAAATTCAATGGAATATTAATTATGACCAAAAGTACAAATGCAAAAAACATCTTTGGAAAAAGAGATTTATCTGTCCAAGTAACATTATGAATTATCAGTTTATCAGCAGCTTGACATAAAACACATAATTATATCAGTGAATCATTTAATAATTAAAACACAAGTTAATTGACATTATTCACCAGCTGAATAAAATCTCCATGAAGCAAACAATGGCACCCACTGCGGTAGAGGTAATTTTGACACAGTTCTTCAATTAATAAAGTAAAAGATATAAACCAAACATAATTACAGTGGTCGGCAGGAGTGTATGTGATTGTAGGGATAGGAGTTTCAACAAACTCAGGACAGTAAATTATCAAAATTTAATGATTTCCCCAAGTACTCATGTTCTAAGAAAAATTATATTCTGAAAGAAGACAGGAAAAGAAAGGAGAGAATAAAAAATTGGAATAGAGTAGCAATAACAGTATCACTGACTTATTCTGAGCAAATCTGTGGAGAAATGAATGCCTGGTATTTATGGGCTTTCCACAGGGACAAAAATAATTTATTTGTGATCAAAAAGAGAGTGAAACAACAAGCAAAATATCATTATAGCTGCTTTTTAGAGGCTTTTTTGGTTTTTTTTTACTGCTGCTATTGCAACACATTGTCTAGATGGGGAGTTTGTGCACTGAACTACTTCTCAAACTGATGGTATTGGAACAATTATTCTGAAATCATGAATGGGTTGTTCCATGTCTCTCAGCACTATCAGATAGGAAGGTTTCTAAAAACTGAATACTTAGATAATTTTTTCCCTTTTGAGTCTTGAAATTGCTTTCATATATCAGTTGCCAGATATTTTTTTCTTCATTCAGTCTAGAAGAGCCCTTTAAAAAAAACAATAATGAGTGCCCCAAATAGCCACGGTACTTCAAGAGCTGGGATTAAGGAGCAAGTAGCACATATTTCCAGGGTGGCAGTAGCTGCACGGGCTGCAGACAAAGTGCACCAGGAAGAAGTGTTGCACCAGCTCACCTCTGTGTCACATCTAATTCTCTGCATCCCCATTACCTTTGGTTTCAACTGACACTGAGTAATGACACAGCTGAACTGGATATTCAGAAAAGATTATAGCAGCATATGGTTTATTTGCTTTCCATTGGTTACACAGCTTTCTGGACAGGCAGCAAAGAGATTAAGATTGATTTGATTTATCTCTCAGTATTTAACATGAGCATGAGATCATTCCCATGTCTGTAATCAATGTGAGAAGCAGGAAACTATAGACAACCTATGTGGACTCATTGTAGTCCTACAGAGGGGTCTGTAATTTTTGCTGGTGGAGGAATATGGCCAGACTGCTTATCACATTCTGCCAAGTGCCAGGTTGTGGGGACTGAGCCCAAGCACGAGGATATGGATATGGTGAAACCTCACCAACACAATTTTGGAAAGGTAAGACTTGTATGTCCATCAGTAACTCGGGGTTTTCTTGTAGCACCTTTGCTAAATCACAGGCAGCTCTATTTTACCTCCTCCTTCTGCTGTTTGTCATTTGTACTACTATCCCAGTCCAAACTGGGACTTGTGAAAGAAGCTGTACAGACACAGGGTGAGGGATAGCACAGTGAGACAAAGGAGGTGAGAGAAGCACCTGCTTTTGAAATTACCTGCCTGGGATACTCTGCCACGGTCCTCAGACTAGGACACATTTCTGTCCTGGTCAAGGTCCATTCAGATACTTAAACATTGTGAGTGAAAGTAGAAGAATTCATCATTATTAATTGAACTGTTCCTGGAAAATCTGCTACTGTTTCTCTGCCTTGTGTAAAGAAATAGGAGTCAGAAGGAAAGAGACTATAGCAACAGAAGTTATAGGGGCTGCATTCAATTAGACCATTTCCTGATATTTTAGGTAAGAGAGGTAAATGTAAAATATAGACAGAATGTTAATAATCTAATATTTGCCTGAACATTTAAATCAGAGTACTAACAACTAGGCTGGGTCAATGTGTTTCAGAAAATAAGTTTCCTAATAAAAGTCCTCAACAGATCCTGTGCAGAGGTGATGGTGCATGTCGAGCTGTAAGAACAGGAATCAAATGATCCACAGGTGCTTGCTGGCTAGAGCTCTGAAATCACCCATTGCTCAGGTGAAATTCATGTTCTGGGTATCACCTTTAATAACCATGGTGTTAACCCCAGTAACTAATTAACAGCCCAGAGTATCTAAATAAGTTGGTATTGGAAGTTATCTTCATTTTGTGATGACACTGAAGATTTAAAAAACAGTTTAAATGAGAGGGGCTGCTTACTCTTAAATGAGATGGGACAGCAGTAGAAATGCTGCAACAGCTGTGTGGAGTTGTGGGTTAGGTTGCTTTGGCTCACTCAAAGAACTGGACCAAACTATGAATAAACAGACTAGGAAGAGAGAGTAGTCTAGCTTAAAGTATTGTACTCTGAATGATAAAAGTCTGGAAAACCATACTGGGAGAGCTGCTCTCTGTAGCTAATTAAAAGAGACTATTAGGAAGGATCCCACAAGCTGTTGCCCTGAAATTATTCACCATACTTAACAGTTTGTTAAGGAATAAAAATATGGCTTTGGATAATTTTGAATCAGGAAAGACTATAAATGTCCTGTAGAACCAAGACAGAGACCTGAATGGAAAAGGAAATAGCATGCAAGTGAACAAAGGGGGAGCAATGTGCCCTGCCTCATAGGAATAAATTACAGTGTAAATATAAAGAAGAAACGTGAGCCAGGTAGTATTTTAGGGAGGAGAACAGTAGGAGTAAGATAACAAATCAAGCAGTTTCAGACCATGCAAATAATGCAGATCTCATTCCAGGATATAGACTAGGAAGATTTCTTGCAGGCTGTTTGAGATAATCATTCTCAGGACTCAGTAAAGGCTTTCTGGGGTGCCAGAACGTGAGTCTTATCACTGTATTTCAGGAGGTGCAGATGTTGAGAGCCTAGAAAGAGCTGAAAACTTGAAGGCTGCTGCCAGGAAAGTTGAAAGAAACTGAGTGTGAATTACCTAGGGAAGAGATAGCCAAAGGCAGGCATCCATCTAGCAGTCAGCTTCAAGGCAGAAGGGAGAAAATTGCTCTCTTCATTCATTGTGAAAAAGAGTAGAAGTAATGGCCTTAAAGTATAGCAAGAGGTGTCATGTGTAATGTTACGTTAGACACTAAGAAAAACTTTGTAGCAGGGTAGCAGTTATGCCATGAAAACAATTGTGTGGAAGGATGATGGTTTTTCCTTACTGAGGTTGCAAAGAACTGGGTAAACTCATGTGATCTGATGGGCAGTAGGGAAATATTGGCAGAGAAGGGAGAGAAGTTGAAGGTTTGTCATTAAAAGAAGTTGTTATTTGTATTCCACGTGCAAAAAATTAAAGTGTCCCTGTCTGAAACTGAATAAAGGCACATTCTTCCAGAGAAGAGCATCCACAAGCTACCAAGCCTTCATCCAGGCTGTGATTTCTCTAGAATGGAGAACATATCAACTCCTTGTCTATCTGAGAGACAATCAGTGTTTTCCATAAAGAACCTCTCATCTGTCATTCAGGTTTTGTGTTTAGAGGATGGTAATTAAGTGCTCTAATACGAAAAAGGCTTTTATCTGGTCACTGCTAGCACTTGATTTGCACAGGCATTGATGTAGTCTGGCTTGGTCCATGAGCAGGATACACTTGTGTATGTCATAATAATCATGATAGTAATGAGAGTAAAATTAATAAAATGAGCAGTTATTTCTTGAGCTATATACATCTATTTATAAATGCATATTGCACTTTGTTAGAAATATTTGAGAAATAACCTTTTATTTTCCTTGTGGAATTCTTAATTAGTTTCCATTTCACAGTGATAAGCATGTCAGTTTTAATTTTTTTTTCTGTTTTCAATACTTTTCTCAATTCTTTCTTATCTTTTTTCTACTTCAGGCTTATATTTTTTTTTTTTTTGTTTTCCAAGGTCTTTTTTTCCCCGGCTATTTCTTATGGAAAATTATCTTGAAAAATATTATTATTAAAAGGAGGCAAAAAAGTACCAAAGAATGGGGCAAGACAAAAATGCGAACAATACATACAAATTATTTTTCAAGGAAAGGTAACAACCAGAAAGGCTAAGGTAAGAAAAGTGTTATGAGAGTCAATGAAAAAAACTAATTACTAGGGAAAAATATGACTACTTCTATAATTTCTGGATGTGAGCTCTTTTTTATAAACTTGGTATTTAGAAGAACCCCAAACTATTTCCTATAGTACTAGAAAATGTGTTTTTCAGGAGTGAAACGTAGCAGACTCCAAGTGTTTGCTACTTTCCCCTGATTTAAGATCAGAAGAAGATATCACCAACTCAAAAATGCAAGACTACATAGGAAGCAAGCTAAAATATTAACTGGTGATACAACACCTGACCTGCAAAACCACCAAAACCAGAGCTCTCCTCACCTCCTCTCCCCTCTCACAGTTGTAAGTAATTAAAATCCACTTTCACTTTCCATCCTTCAAAACTCCTTACTCCAAACCAATAACCCATCTTTACTCCCCAGACTTAAAATTTTGCAGGTGCTTCTGTGCTTTCTTGAAGTCATAATGAACATTTGATATCTAGGACTATTTCTGCAGTTAATAACACTATGTGATATGCTATAAGAACTTTCATATCCATCTTACTTGGGTAGAAGACAAAGCAAGCTCAGGGGAAAGAAATCTTAATGTAGTAATATCTTGGGAAGTGGCAGAGTAAAGCAGTGAAAAATATCAGCACAGCTAATGCCTCTTTGTGCAATTATTCCCACTTTCATAAGTTTGCCCCAGTGTGAAAGTTTTCTGCTTTAAAATGGGCTGGTAAAGATAATCCATTAATTCAACAGCACTGGAAAGTTAACATTTTTTCCCTTCATTAGCAAGTTCAAAATTGCATTTTATTTCCATTTTGATGAGATTTTTATGAGTTAGAAGAGAGGAAGTTGAACCCCAGGAGCTTAATGGACCTAGAAAGATCGCAGATACAGGATTGAATTCAATGAACTATGAGGAGTTTAGTAAATTAATTAAATTTAAGAAAATAATGATTTTTTTTGTCTGCTGGATTAAAAATGCTAAAATGCAATGAAAAGTTAATTTAATGCTAAAACTTTTTTGCCTCAATTTATTTTGCATTGATATTAAATAACTTCAAAGCTTAAAAAGCAGAGAAGAAAAAGGGGAGAAGACTTTTAGAAAAATAATTATTACATTATTTTCTGATTCGCTATTGTATCCTGTAATCACTTCAGTCTGAGGACTGTCCTTCAGAGCTGTGAATAGCATTCCCTGGAGTGCTGGCAGCATTTCCCAGACCCACATTTTCCCTGGAGCCCTTTTTTACTTGGGTTTCCTTGCAGGTACAGCTCAACTGTTGAGAAGTGGCTGTGTTCTCATGGAACATTCATAGCCCTGGATGTTCACATGTGTCTGTGGTGCAAAGCCCTAAAGCAGCTCACAGAGCTACAAGACCTTCTAAGGTCAGAAACTGTGGTTTCCCTTTTCAGGTGAATATGTAGAAGGGTTTAAATTTGCTTGTTAAGCTCTCTGTGTCCCACTGTAGCCTGGCTTGTAACATCTGGCGCAAGTTTCTTCTCTGCTTGGTTACACCCAGCATCAGCCCTCTGCAGCATTTCTTACACCATATTGCAGAAAAATGGAAAAATCCAGTCTTGAGGGCTGCCTTCCTGCATTTTTTGCAGATAAAAACAAAAAGAAGGCAGCTCTCCCAAATAAACATTGAATTGCAGAATGAAGCTTATTGCCTACACTGCTCAACCCACACAAATATGTGAACCAAACAGGTCAGTGAACATGTAGGGTCAAGAGCTACTTTAATTCTCAGAAGCTCAGTACTTGGCTTTCCATTTTCCCATTTCACACACAGAGTCAGACATTACAGAGCCAGCTTTTCCCATGTCAGGTGCCTGAGCTGTAATAAAGCAAGAACACAGATAATTTCAGCAATTGGCGGGAGGTGTATTAGTGGCACTGTGGAAACCGACACTAGAAACCCTGATAGAAAGAAAAGTGAAAAATGTAATTTGGAAAAAGTAGTATTAAGTCCCTTTCCCTTCCTGCTTTTCTTCCTCAAGGGAATCCTGTTACAATGAGTGACATTTCAGAAGTCTATCATTATTGATGAGATGACAGATTCAGGTGTGGAATCTTTGAGGAATATGATTTTATTCTGCATTCAAAAACAATGCATAAATTTTCTCTAAAATATCAATTGACTTTGTCCTGTGATTAATGACCTGCCACTCAACAGCAGCTAACCAATCTCCAAGGCATGGCATCCAACAAAAAATTAATCAGTTGCTGAGAATGGGTGTGACCAAAACCAGAGAAGAAACCTCCTAAAACCTATCAGCAGAGTTATGAATTGAAATCAGTTGTATGGTATGTTCAGCTCTTACCGACAGTGTGTGCTCAGAATTGCTCTTCAGTGGAGTTCAGCTAGGGAGATGAGCTCCAAGGTCATTTGATGTTGATGAAAGCTTACAGAAGCCACCTAGAAATTACAGTATTTTTCCATGAATACCAGATACCACTGGAGTCACAATGCTCAAGGGCTGTGAATTCACATGCCATGAAGTGCTGCCTACTGGAGGTGTGCCCAGGCTTCTCGAGTAGAAAAAAAAATGATTACTCACTTTAAAATGCATGCAAGAGATATGGAAGAAGATGACAGTTCACATAAAATAAATAATGCAAGATGTAAGAGGTTGATAATGCATGTAGGAAAGGGGCATCATTTGAGTTCATTGGATGTGGGATCCAGGATATCCAGATTTCTTTGTGCATTGCTGGCAATTGATGCACCACATCAAACTTAATTCCTGCCATTCTGCTGGAGCATTGAATACAGGTTTGAATTTGCCTGTGATTCAAAGCATCTGAGAGAAATGGGGTTTTAGTCAGCAGGGCTCTGTAGCATCTCTCTATCTATCTGATGCAAGAAACCCCAACACCTCAAAGAGCAGCACCTTTTCAAGGCTTATCAAATAATAATAGTTCAGAACATAATGGCTCCATGGAGGTGCTGGGAACCATGAACTATTCTCCAAAAGAGCACATTAAAACAAATTTTCTAATATCTTATATTGAATCAGTACTTTAATTGCTGCAAAGAGCTTTGAAGTACTGTGTGGCAATTTGGAGAGTGATTCTGGACTCAGTTTATGAATTCTCTTTTACAGTGGGAACTCTCTGTAAGGGAATGTGAGCATTCAGGTTTTTTCCCCTTTTCTTTTTTTCTTTCTTTTTTTTTTCTTCCTTTCATTATCTTCCAACTGAGCCAAAACTAGAAAGGAGACTTTTACCTTGGTAGAGCTGGGTTAGCAGTGAGGATGATAAACTTTGATGGCCATCCTTAACATGAAGCTCCCCTGATAACAAAATACCTCAGCTCAAGAGGAACCATTCTTTAAAGACTAGATTCTTGGGGGAAGCAGAAGAAACTAAACAATGAATCAGATCCTGAGAGATTTTAACTCCTTGCTGAGATAGGGCTTGTCAGGGAGTGCTGTGGCTGTAGGGATTGGAGGTTAAAAGTGCTCTCTGACCAGCCATGCCTGAGGAGATTTGAGCAGAGAAGATCAGTTGAAAGGACAGTCATATATCTCTGTTCAGAATGAGCATGTGCCTTCATCCTTTGCAGGATCTAATGTAACATTCAGAACATGATCATGGCAAATGCATAAAAACACATATTCTGTCAAGAGCTCTGTTTCCCTGTACTGGCAGAAGCAAAGGGGTCCTGAGGTGCCCATATGCCTGCACTAATGCACATCCTTCAAACAGACCAACTCAGAGGTGTATGAATTCAGTCTTGAAAAGGGCTGTTTCTCATGTTTGGGGAATCAAACTCAGCCATCAGGTCCCTTGTAAAGAAATGAGTAACAAGCTCCTAAGCACATTACTCCTACTATTATCTGCTCCTGCAAAGGGGGTTTGAAGGCATCCCTCAGAATGAACTGCAGTGCTCCTTTTCTACTCTAATGCTGGCTTGGCTTCCTCAGTCTTTGCAGATTTAGCAGGTTTGTCTGCCTGGTGTGTAAGGACTCCCAGAGGGGGTTCCCTCAGCTCAGTACTACCACAAGACATTTTCTTCTAATCAGCAAATAGCCACATGATAAACTGCTTTCATCCCAATTTGCATTTAACTCAAAAACGGGCTGGGGGGGGCACTTCACATACCACTTTAATTTACCCTCTCTTGCTTTCTGAACATTTACTAGCAATTGTAATATACTCCAGTTATGGAGGTTGTGGTCTGTTTCTTGCTCTTTTATTTTCCAGGGGAAGAATAGGAAAGAATGTTTTTGAAGCCATTTATTAATTTTCTAGTGTACCACTACCTTCCTGCAAAGTGAGAAGATAGAAAGATAGAAACTCCACTGGGCTGTTACCATACAGATGCTGAGAATAAAATGGGATGGATAAAGCTTTAATGGAGTCCTAAAAGCATCTGTAAATATTTGTGGCTTAGAATTATACTTGCAGATTACGCAGATCTCTTGGAATATGTTACAGCACCTACCATGACCCCTACCACTTACCAGAATGCAAGATTTCATGAAGAAACAAGTGAGTCTCATTGGAGTCACTTGGAGTCTACGAGTCTGTGACCACTGGGATTTGGTTTGAAGTCTTCAGATAAAGAAAGCTATGGGCCTGGCATCCTCTTGTGCCAGTGGCCCCTGGGATGACAGGAGAAACACAGAGAATCGCATTCCAACTCATCGAAGACACGAACAGTAAGGACTGGTTATAGCCAGGGCTTGAGAGCTTGCTCTCATTTTCTTATTATGGGTTTTCACTGCGTTATTCACTCAGAAGTAGACAGCTGCCATGCCGCAGGGATAGGCTCTTCTGCCCTTGCTGGGAAGGAGAGGGACTCACAGGACAGATGCTCTGTGTGTGTTGGTGGTTCCCATGCCTGAGGTCTGTCCTGGGACAGAGTAGAGGGTGTTTGACTCAGAGAAACCCTTGTGATAGGGAGCCAGATGTGGGTCAGAAGTGGTGTAACTGCCCCCCAGGCTCTCCTCTCTATCCTATAGCAGTGGCACTGCTGTCCAGATCTTCTGTTGAATGCAGTGGCCATTGCTGGGGTAGGAGCCCACTGTTCTGAGGTAAATCAGCAGCACAAGTCTGTCCCTCTGTCCCTCTATCCATCCTCCCTGTGTGCCTGCAGCCCCACGGCTGTGTCAGAGAACACCACAACACTGGAAACTCAGTGTTCTGGGGCTGCAGGGACCTGCCTGTCCTTGGGCAGTGAGGAACTGGGCCCTGAGGAGAGGGAAATGAGCTGTAAACTTACATGCAGCACACTTGCGGCTGCTCTTTATATTCCATACCCCAGTGCTTTATCCAAAGTAATTTAAATGTCTTAAGCTCTGATGCCCCCATCACTTTTCCTGGCATGATATTTTGCAGGCTAACTCATCTCACCATTTGCATTTTTCCACATGAAATTAAGGAGATATTTTCCCTCCCTTTCAATCCCTTAATTTCACTGAACACTTTTCTGTGTACTCCACTTTCCTTCCAATGCCTCCTGCCTCTCACTCTGGCTCCTCTCCTGCTCCTTTGGCTCTCCCAAAAAGGACATGGCACACACAGAGTTCAAAATGCTGAAGCAAAGGCAGGATGGGTTAATCATGTCTCAGTGACATACAAATGGCTGGGGCACAAATCAGAGATAGAAGGCCACAAACTGCTCAGCCACTGGCTTCCTGCATCCCACTATTCACTTCCCTGTTCCTTACCACCCTTATAATCCATAAAGTATTTCAGAAGGGAATTGAGGACACCTTTCATGCCATTTATCACTTTGCTTAGGGTCAAGCACCTCTCTTCTCTTTTTGTCTAGAAAGATACCCTAGACATCACCATTTTTGTGCACATAATCAATGTTTTTTCAGTCTGATTCAATCATTAGAGAAGTTACTGTTTACATAGCATTTGGATGAGTATTTTAAAACAAAAATCTACATAGAGAGCATGTTCAAGTAGTTTTGGCATGCATGTTTTTAAAAGACTAAAGGAAACAATCAAAGCATTTCCTAGAAATGATGGAAATCTTGTTGGGCAACAGGGATTATTGATTTCAATACTTTTGTATAAAAATGAGAAGTCCTATAGGCAACCTCTGACAAACAAAGGGGTTAGTGTTATGTAGAAACATTGGATAATCGTATCCAAATATTTGGGGTTTTTTATTAGGATCCCCAGAAACAGAGATTGCAGTGGGTTTAGGACTATGAACATTTTAGGTGTGCTATAACCTATGGGTTTAATAACAATAAGTCGTTTTCTCTGGCTGATTTAAAACCTACTTGTCCCATAAATGTGTGGTGGATGGTTTTAATTAACACCTCAACAAAAGCAATTTTTCAGGGGGGGCATTGAAGCGTGGGCTGCATTTAAAATTGTATCTAGCAAAAGGAAATCTATTCTATACTTGTTCTTCCCCTAGAACATAATTTGTCACTGGAACTCATTGACATTAGACATTGCCCATGAGAACAATTTGATAGGAAGAACAGTAGTATTTTGACAACTTATAGACCTTTCATTGCACATTTATAAGGTGGGAAAAGAAAGTCTTAGGAGATCAATCCTTGTGCTTTAGGGCATAACACCTCCCATTAATGAAGGCTTGGCCAGAAGTTGCCCCTATATTATTCCAGTTTTAATTTATAGGGCTCCAAGAAACTTCCTTTGAAGCTGACGGTGTTTTGGAGATAGCAACATATGTGCCAAGGAGCCCTACGCTGAACTAAATATTGATTTGCTCTTGGTGGAATCTCCATTTCCTCTGGGGAAAATATACAGAAAGAAGTCAAGGCTTTTGTGGTGCTCCATATGATGCAGTGTAGCCTAATCTATGGCCAGTGCAGTGGGATCTGTTGGAAATGTTCATCCTCCTGAGAGACACAGTCCTGGGGAATGGGTTTGAATTAAGTGACTGGCTTCTGAAATGACTCAAGGAAAGCATGTCCTATATGGAGACCTGGAAAAAACACATCTGCTATGAGTTTCTTGCTAAGCTCAAGTAGCAGATGAAAGATTTCTTCTGATATATTTTTGTGTTCCCTGCCTGAAAACAGGGAACCTTTTATTTGCATGTCCTTGTGAAAGTGTGCCACAGAACCTGACCAATTTTTAGAGCTCCCACATGTACCTTGTTTTAATTTTTTCTTGGCATTTTGCTTTTTAAAATTTTTTCCCTATGACCAGTATTGTTCTGTATCAGAAATAGCTCTTCTTTTGCAGTCTTAGTTTCCTGAAAGAATCTGTAATGAGCAAGTATTTTTTACTTGGTGTTAATATTGTTTAGTCAAACAAGAAACATTTAAAAAAAAATGTGGACATCATAGTTCTTACCATCTCAGGAACCTGTGTTTTAGATGTGCTTTTGTGTAACTCTTTTGAACATGCTCAGGAGACATAGTGACCCTTCTATTTCAGTAATCTCCCTATAGTCATTGGCTATTAAAATCCAGCTCAAACTCGATCATATTTGGAAATCATAAGGGAAAGGGATCTAATTACTGCACAATGAGAAAACTCTTGTTAAACACCTTGTTTTGACTGCTAGACCCTCCAGGGGTGCCTAGTGAAGCCATGCATGTCAGGTTGAAGAGAGATGTGGGGAAGTGAAGCAAATGCAAGCCATCTGTCTGGAGAGTTTATAAAGTATGACTTGCTCTTGATAAATCAGACAAACAAAATCATCTTTGGAATGATGAAGTGTGTAAAAAAAAAAATATGAAGGACTTTGCTCACTACAGTCTCATCAGTTAAAGGTCTGAATACATTGGGGTGCTCTAATGCTACCCAGAAACACGATACATACAAGTGGGATGACTTGAAGAAAAAAGGGAAAGGAAATTTTTCTTGTTTTTGTATATATTCTATTTCTTGGGATTTGTTTTATCTATTACCTTAATGCAGAAAACTACATTATTTAAGCAAGATAAGGCATTTTGGGTGAGTACAGAAAATGCTGAAGACAAGGCTGTTGAAGAAACCTGCACAGTCCTGAAAGTCCATTTGAAATATGTGGTAGCCTAGAACAGGATGTAGAGGAAAGGGCAACAGATGGATGGGTGCATGTTCAGGTTAATAGCTGCAAATGCAAATTGAACAGGAAACTCTAATTACATTTGAAAACAACAACAAGGGAGTCCATTGATCTGAAATCAGAATTTCTGTCTTTGTCTTTCAACTTGCTTTTTGTCATCTTCCCATCATGAAGCAGTTCAATTTTATTCTTGCACTCGGGAGGGTTCAGTTCAGCTCATGACGGTCTGGCTCTCAGTTCTGTGGTTTTGTCAATTTACTTTCTATTTTCTTGTTATGGAGATAATATCAGCACTTCCTCTGTCTTTCACATTTAGATGGCAATTCTTTAGGTGCATTTTACATCTTATTATTTCTCTGCTTAAACCTGGGCATAAGGAGAGTCTGAATTTGGTTAGTGCATACATTTTCTCCTTTATTGGTTTCTTACACAAGTACTGCTTTGAAACTTCCCAAAAACTTTTGTCATCTCTTTCTGCTAAAAACAGAGCATTGTCACAGATTTTATATTAACTTAATACAACTTAACACTTGCTGATGAAAACATAGCTTCCATTTTATGTGTTTCTGTATATCTCCATTTAAGATATGCATCCTTTAAATTACAGTTATATCAAGAATGACTGATTTCTCATCTGGAATAATCAGACCCATTTACTTTACACAGTATTTTACCCTGTAACAAAGTAGAAAGTAGATGTTGATGTGTCAAATCAAAAAGGGGTTATTGTTTCAAGATGCATCCAATGAGCAGGTGGAAGCAGGTAAAACTCTTCAGTGGAAAATGCTGGTAGTGTGTATACAGGAATGTGGAGGATATACATGTCTCAACTTGCAAAATTAACTCTGCAGGACTTGTATTGACCACAAGCCATCAAGACCATGGGTTTATGAGCCATATCTCCATTTTATTCTAGCCTGAACTTGTATCCCATTGCAAGTTGTTGTTTTCAGATATTGCCAACAGAGAACATTGTGGGTGTATATTGTATGTGCATGTCAATAAAACCTATTTAGAATATGGTTTCATTTCCTTACTGCCACCTACTAGGAAATAACTACCAGGTATGAAGTTTAACAGCTGTCCCCATGATCGGAAAGTGATTTTCACAAGGTTTTGAAGAAACACACAGAGAAAACATTGATTCATATTCAGCCTTATAGCAAGCATACAGGGAGCCTAGATTGATAAGGACCTAAGACTGGTAAATCATAATGTAAATAAAAGCACTATTTTTCATGCAGTTTATTTACAATGGCTTTAGTATGCTACATTTCCAGGGAAATATATGTGCTTGTCAGGAAACTTCAGGGGAAGTAAATGAGTTTGAATCACATGAATAGGTTTAAATGCCATGGCTGAAATTTAGTAAACTATTTTGCACTATCTCTTCTTCTTCATTAAAAGTGGAACATTTTTCTCTGCCTCTTAACGTGCTTAATAATAAGACTGGATTACCCCGTGGGATGCTGGAGCAGCATCCTTTAGCTTTTCTGAAAAATCTCACACTTTAGCATTAATTCCTCATCATGAGTCAGAATCTGAGTCTGAATCAATATATAATGGAGTCCGGACCCATATATATTCTTGCTGGTTTCTATTTATCTGTGTTTCACATAGTTTGGGACCCAGCTATCAGTGCAGGATCTGAGCAATTTCCACAGCAAAGAATTCAAAACTTTGCATATACATGCTGTGTATGAAGTCTCCAACTTTGTCTCAGCTCCATATTTTGCATTTGGGAAAAAATATATCATCTAGAATTTGGGGATGGCAAAAGACATTTACTTTATGATCCGAAGAGATGAGTGTTAGGATTTCATAGGGATAGTGTGCTTACACATTCCTGGTTTCTAGTGTGACACAGAAGTGACAAGGTTGTGGGATGGTATGGGAGACTTGACTATAACTGCATTTCTGGCTTTTTATGGCAGTTTAGACCTGTCAAATTGGATGCAACCTGCAGAAGTCACCACATTCTTCTGGCTGCAAGAAAGTAGAATAAATTACATAGGTCATAATCTGCAAGGTATTTATGTAAGTTAATAAATTATTCTTAAGAACAGAATCTCACAACTTTCCTAAGGAAAAGTAAGGACCTTCCCTAATGTCCTTGCCAAAGGTTCTTTTCTGATTTTGGAAACATTTATTGAATTTTGATGTAACGAATTCTCTCGTTTGGCTTTCACACATGAGATTTTGGAATTAGGATCCCATGAGCTGCCAGACTCTGAGAGCCAAAGGACATTGACCAGTTTCAGAACCTGTACTCCAAGTGTTTTCTTTTTGTTTTTCTTTCAATTTCTTTCTATTATTTTTCAGTTGTACTGCATATTTATGATTCAAGTTGTCCAAATCCACACTCAGCATTGGAGTCCTGTGGTACAAGGTGATTAACAAAAATAGCAAGCAGATGTCCAGGGGAAAAACCTCTCTAAGTCTTAAGAGAACAGACAGCAGTGGGAGCTGAGATGAAATGAACAAGGCAATGCTTTGTGCAGTTTAGGCAAATTAGATTTTTTTTTTTTGAGGGTTCAAATTAGAAAAGAGGTACAAATAAAGGCAGGAGTGGGAGAAACTAAGAATGGTATGGTATTTTAGATTTTAGATCAGGAAAACTTGCCTGGTAACTTTGAAAATCTTTATTCTTTGATAAAACTGCTTGTGCAGGAATGGTTCTCATACTCCTTGCCACATGATTATCTCAGATTCACTAAAGACCTGGAGCTCATAATGAGATAAAGAAACCAAATCAGATGTGAAGCATTCTTAATTCGTTGTGGAGACAGATTGTGCATGTACCAGACAATTCATGATTACCAATTAACTTTATGTGGAAGGTACTAGGATTTTATGAAGATCAATGACATAATAAAATCCATACTGTAACTTAGGATGGGTGGATGGTTTCTGAGCCTTGAATAGACTCGAGTCATAACTGAGCCTGACTAGCTGTACAATTACTCACCAAACATTGTCACCTGCAATTTTCAGCAAGGAATCATTGTGGACTCAGTGATATGAAAATTTTCCTTTAACTGATAATACTTACACAGTCTGTTTCATTTTCCAGGCTGTTTTATTTTCCTAAAACTGGAGGGCAGCACAGGCAGGGTGCTTCCTGTCACTTAAAGGAGATGGAAGAGGGGCAGAGAGAGAGAGAAATAGACCAAAGTCATGGAGAGCAAATTAAAAATGAAGGGTGCAAATAAAAGTATAGGTGCAATGATATTCCTTTTGTTTACTTTTGGAAACACTGGATATCTTTCTCAAATTGTGTTTAAATAGTCCAAGAAGGGAAAAGTTCTTCGGAGACAGGACATTGACCAACAGAGATGTACAATGACATCCCCCATCCAATGTAGCTATGTTAAGTCTTTTTCCCTAGGAGATTTTCCTGATGGGAAAGAGCCTAAAGGTACAGAAAGATGTTTCTGAGTTATCACCATTCTCAACAGCCAATAGATTCACCATTCTTTGAAGCTGCAGCAGTATTTGTTACATATTCAGACTTTCTCCCAGATGAATCCTTCTCTATCAGAGTCCACTTCCTCCTATAGATTAATAAACATTTCACTACACAGGAACCTGAGAAATGTGTATATATTCATTAGCCAGAGCTCAAAAAAGAGACAGCATTTTCAGGTGAGTGATCAGAAGGACCAGGAGGTAATATCTATCTGCACCACTAGTGCTTCTCTGCCTTAGTTGAAAGACACCGTCCTCAGTTGCAAATGATAAAAGTTAATGACTTTTTCTATTGGCCTTAGGGTGAAGCAGATGCTAGGGAGTTCCAGTAATCTTTCATAGAGTGATAATTCTTCAGCACTGGGCTGGAATTAAGTTATGAAAGGCAGGTTGAAACAAACCTTTCTTTAGATGATCAAAAGCGTGGACAGGTAGGGTGGTATAAGCCAAGGCTGGCCTAGCTTTGATCCCATTTTAGTTGATACTTCACAAAGGATTGTGAATTCCCTGCTGAGGCTTCCAAATGTCCCTCCTACCAAATAAAACTCCTATATATTACAAGACCAGCTGAAAATGAGGCTCTCTTCGAGAACAGGAAAGTGGAGGGACACACTTGAAGAAGATGATGTAGGGAAGTGAAAAGAAAAATGGTCTTTGCCACAGGGTAAGAACTTTTTATTCCTATTTATATAAGTCTAGTTATAATGAAGTGTTGACTTATGCCTGAGATGTCTTGGTTATTCCAAAACAAGAAAAACAAGCAAAGTTAGTCAAGGAAAAATAAAAGATTAATATTTCCAATACACATAATAAAGCTGTGTAAAGCTACGTAACTCATTGCTTCAAGATATACTAACATAATTTCCAGTGCAAATGATAAACATATAGGTTTTTTACATAGTTTTCAAAATTACGAAAATTGATGTATAAAAGTGAAAAATAAGTAGAAAAGTTGATGAATCATTATGTAAGCCCTCATTTAATGGGTAGGAGTTAGCTAAGGTAATGCATAACTGTCAACTGTGAATTCCCTTACATTTTCCTCCTCGGAATTTGGTACCAGAGTTTGTACCAGAGAAAGGATGCTGTATTAAATCATCCATAATTTTCTCCAGCAGGATGATTTCTGTATTTCCAGTGATGTCTGTCAATGAACTAAAAGCATGTCTCTCTAAATCTTGCATGAAGTGGGAACTGGCCGCTTGCTAAAATACAATGTACCTACAGCACAAAATAGTTCAGTTTCCAAACTATACAATATTTAATAAGCAATGTGATGCAGAATGCAATAACTGTTAATAAAGCTACTGCACTGAATTGATTTTAACATGATTAAACTTTTCTTTACCTTATTTCACAGTCCATTTGAAATGTTCTATTTTTCCTTTAATGGCAAAGGAAAATCTGATCTTTAACAAAACACAGCAGCATAAATTCAAGGCAGCATATGGCACAGATGAACATAAAGCTTTATCAAGAAAAAGGAAACAGCACCAAAATCAAAACTCCAAGCTGTGACACCATGTAATTGATTTAGACAGAAGAGCATCTGTATGCATTGAGCAGTAAGGAACTGTCAGCAGCGGGCCAAGATACAGTTTTTCAAGGTTTTTTTGAGAATATGGTCATGCAAATAAATGCATCTTAGTGGAAGGTAGGCAGAGAAGGAGAGAGTTTGCAGCTTTGGTATCTTTTTGGGTAAAGCCCAGACCTGTTCAAGACTATTCCTCCTCGGCTTGGAAAGCCCCTTTATTCAGGAGAAACAACCCTCTAAATGCAGGCCAAGTTTTACAGTATTGCTCAGGGAGAGGTATTTCCCATTCACTAAAAACACTGTCAGGGCTAGGACTGCATGGTTGTGTTTTTCAGGGTGGCAATACAGACCTTGTTCCTTATAGAAAACCATATTGGCAAAGAGGGGATGACAACTATCTGTGGGTGAAAAGCAGATCCAGATTTATCTAAGGTTTAATTTAGAAGACCAACTACCTCAATCCAGGAGTCTTCTTCCTCCCTTTCATGAGTTGACGGGTGACAGCACTTGTCAGGAAGTGGGAGCTGTGGGTCTGAGTTTCCTCAGCATGAGCTCTCTAGCCCTTGAACTTTGTCAGAATTTCTCTGGTAGACTTTAGCAAAACAATATAAGCCTGCTGTGCATGTGGTCCAAGGCCAGCTGCATGTTTTGCAGTTAAAGCCCTGTGCAACTGATACTCATGATGCTGCACATCCAGTTGTGTCAATGGCAGACTTCTGCTCCAATGACTTTGCTGGAAACTGATAGGCAGTCCTGCCTAAAAACCTACATATTAATGAATGAATAGTGCTCAGAGAGCAGTGCAAGATTAAAGTGTATGATACACAGGCTTAGCTGTCTCCAAAGAGGGGTGGTTTTGTAGGTGTTGGATATGGCCTGTTTTGGAAATTAAAATTGTCATGTATAGGGCACAATAGTTTTGATAAATTACTGATGGACTGAAACTGAGGATGAAAGTACATGATGGAAGGCATTTGCCACCTGCAATGTATCAAGTCCTTTCCATCAGCAGAGCCAGTGTGACTGATCGAGCACACATTCACGCTTGCTTCAGCTGTAAAATGAAATGTATTAACTTAACCCACCATGGTTTATGTTCCGTTTTCCTTTCTAACAGGGGTAGGTTTGGAGTGTTCACAAGGTCACTCCTGGTGCCTCAACGTCTTCACCGACAGATGGCAACTTGATGAGCTGTGGTAATGCCATCATTTCCACTCGTGTGCCTGTATCCCGAGGAGTCCTGAGCATTTGCAGCTCAATAAAATACAGGATCTTACTGTGCCTCAAGAGAAACAATTATAAAGGACACCACTTCCCGCCCCATGGGACCACAGGCAGCAGGCTGCAGAAGTTGCCTGAGTTTTCCATCACAGCAGAATCTCTTTTGCAATTCATTGCCATTGATGTTTTTAAACCTGTCTGTCTGACAGCCCCTGTTACAGCAGACAGACTGTCTGGGAGCTGACAGTTTTATCTGTATCTCTTTCACACCTCTTTAGGGATAATTTTTGATGTGAGGTAGGTTTTGATCAACTGCCTCCCCTCTTATATGCTCAGCTAAACAAGTTATTTGATTTTTTTTTTAAAATATATTGTGATGGGTAAATATGTCACTCATGTTGTGGAACATATTGGCAACAGGAGATGTAAATATGTCATAGATGATGGTTACAAGCCTCGCTGATCATCCTGGGCTTGAATTAAGGGTTATTTTTGTACTGCCTTTGCCGACACTAGCAACCACTTCTTCTGCCTCTGAAATCCAAGGAAATGCTTTGGGACCACATGAAAGGAGCTACTTTCCATAAATGTAGAAGACACTGGTATTTTTCACATTCATGTGTATTTTTGTCCATGGGAATAAATAGGGCCAGAGAGAAGCAAGAAAGAATAGCTCTCCCATGTGAATTAGCCAAAAGGAAAGGGGTTATGGAAATTTTCCTAGATCTTCTTTTCAGAAGCCCTCCCCTGCTGTCACTTGGGCAATCCCAGTAATCCTGCAGGAGTCAACAACAGAACAGTGTTTTCCCCAAGATGCTTAATGAAAAAAGACTTTTTATGCTCCTGTCATTTTTTCATAGGGAGGAGGGTGGTGGGAGGGGTGTAGACAACATGGTCATTAACCTCACCCTTAAATGTCAGAAGGGCAAGGGAAAAGTAAAGCTGCTGTGTTGAAAGAAATCAGATTTTCTTCTAGGGACAGACTTCATGCAAAGTCTTTAAGTCCTTCTGCCTGAAAGGGCACAAATCCCTCTAACACCATCCTAGAGTACAAGCCCTGTGCACCAAATTCTTCATGTCCAGGTCTGTCCCTTCCTACAGATGACCTTGTCCCAGCTGAACTGTATGACTGTAAAACTATTACTGACCAACATTTCTCTTTAGCTGACTCTAGCGAACCTTTTATTTTATTCCAAGTTCAACACTGGGGAAGTTGGACTGAATCTTTAGTCCTTCTTCCACTTAAGTGGTTCTGAGAATGCTCCTGCAGGGTTTTCTGCTTTGCTTTGCTTTATGTTCTGCTTTGCTGTATTTTGTATGTTTTTCTTTTTCCCCCTTTTCTTTTGATTTTTTTTTCATTGTTTGTATATTAAAACAGTGGTTGAAAATCCACATGCAAGTGAATGTCAAGAATCAAGATTAACATTCTGTTAATGTTCTTTCAACATGTCTTCTGATGTGAGAAATGGAAGAACACCTCTATCTTTTCAAGCCAATCACCAGCCTTTGTTCCGGCCAGATGATTTCCTTGCTGATAGGGTTATGTTTTGTGGCCATGTAAACTCCACATGAGTGTGTTTTTGACAAGTTGTCAGGACTAACCATCTGGAGTGATATCCTGGTGTGCTTTTTTTCACACTTAAAGCACCAACCAGAGAAAACCAGTGTAATGATCATCTTGTAAAGTGATGTCTTAGAATCATATTAGCAGGGAAACAAATGTGCTAAGAATGCTGTTAACATTTATCCCAGGAGGTAGAATAATTGAAGGTGTTTATTGGGGATTTGTCATGAAAAGAATAACTGACTTAAGACAGGATTGCTCTAGAGAAAGGAAAGGTTTTGAATTTCATTAAGACAAAACTTTTGGATCTGGCAAATTAGAGTTATTTTCTAAAGTTAAAAAATTAGGATGGCCTTTTCTGCCACCATGAAATATTTCTGATAAAACTGAATAGAGATTTCATCTAAATGAGTATGAAAGTATCCAGTAATGCATTCTGAATTCGGGGAGAGGCAAGTGCATTCCTCAGAGAGGAGAGGACAAAGGATTTCCCCCTCATACTTCTCTCTCTAAGGAAGTAATATTGTTAAGGTGGCTGTTTTTTATCATAAATACTGGTTACCACCACCCTGAGGATACTCTCCTCAGAATTAAACCATAGCTTTGGGTGTCTTTGGGGACTGACTCGTACTAAGGAATGCTCAACACCGACAGCAAGGAATGCACAGTCATATCTGAGGCTGTCCAAGGATACATGATTTGTCTATTACTAAGTTTTAATTAACGGATGCTACTGCACTGACTAATTAGCCATTGTGCTATGAAGACCCGTGTCAGTGAATTCATGTGTTCAGTGAAGAATACAATTTTTCACAGTGGGGACTCATTGCTTTCACTTTGTGTTTGTATAGCATCCATTACAACAAGGTTTTGATTTCACTTTTTGGTCCACTGCTATAGCATAAGCATTACAATAAAAATTTGAGCACTATAATTATTCAACATCATAATTTTCTGTGATTGTCTCTGTTACTTTTACCAAATAGACTTTACAGTATGTATCAAAGAAATAAACAATGAACTGTATTTTGCCCCAGTTGTCTCTTAAAATACATCTGTTTAACATCTGACAATCAGGCTCTGTTTGGCCTGAGAAATCCCCTTGGGGCAGAGCAGCTGAGATATGCTAAACCAAAGGTACTGTGGGAATTGTTTCCCTTCATGATTATCTCACCTCCCAAAGGCAGAATGAACATGTAACTATTCAGTAGAGTTCTGCTAATAGCTGGGCATATTCAGTTCCTTGTAGGATTAATCCAGAAATTCATACATTTGACATAAAAATTACTGAAAAACCAGGAGTCCTGAGATCAAACCAGAGCAGAAGTCTGCAGTCTTGGAGATCCTCATGCCTGCATCCCTGAAGGGCAGTGACTCCTGGGAACTGGGAAGAAGCCCAGAGAACTGGATGTGGATTTGAGGAGACGCCAGAGTTGCTCACAGCACCTTCTGCAAACATAACTGAATGGAGGCATCTTAGAGCCCTGCTGTGCCCAGGCTGTGTGTGCCTTGCCAGTGGTGTTGCAGTCAGAATAAAAGACCATGCAGTCCTATAGGACTTTAGGTTACAAACCACAGAAGTAATTAATTGTCAGAAAAATGTTTGTAGCAGAGATCTCCCCTCAGTGTCTATGGAACTGTTGACTGTTTATGCATTGTGCATCTCTTTTTAACAACCCTCTTATTTTTATGGCACATTTTTTCATGTCCTATACTCCTGTTTATTCCATATATTACAAGCTTTTGTGTTGTGCTTTACTAGTGGATCTGAACTTCAAGACTGTTGAAACTAAAGCCCTATTGCCATAGTTTATATTTCCAATTTCTTGTATTTGTTTTCATTAATCATGACTTTCTTCACAGGTGGTTTCTTGTATTACATTGTTATTGATGCAAGAAAAACACAGGGTTTTTTTTTCTCTCTCATACATTCCCTTTCCCCATTTGAATTTCACCTGTTGCATTTATAAATGACCATACCTTCAAGGCATTTGGGCACTTAGATGAGAAATGCTGATGAAAGACAGAGCTTTGAGACACTCCTGTCCATTTGTGGTTCATTTAGGCAGCATCCACAGCTCATGGATTTCAATCTATCTGCATCTAAATCTCTGGGTGGTTGTGTTCTGCTTCTTGCATTGCAAATAGAAGAGGAAAAAAAACCAAACAAAAAAGAGAGAGAGTAATATGCAAGAGTACAAGAGTATAATAAGAAAACAAGTGAAGGGTCAAAATGGTCTAGATGTAACACATTTTTCTCCATATGCTGAAAGAACAACGGGAGTTCATTTCTATGTAAAACTGTTCAGTTTTGGGAGAAGCCATAGCACAAGCTTGAACATAAAATAAGGTATGTATATGAGGGAAAAATGAATTATTCTTGGTATTTTTTATTGATAGGAGTCACTCCAGAGTAATGAGTAAACAAATGTTTAAAGCATACTTTCCTTTGTACTTCCACCCCTTGAGGGGGTAATAATAAAAATCAGTATTCCAGATTTCAGACACACATGAGGCTTTTAAAGGTACCTATTTACTTATTGCATTAATGGGAATTATAACACTAATAAAGTGTATAACAACAAACCCCCAAACTCAGAATTCCAGTTATGTAATGTTCTAGCTTCTCTTTGTCTTCTTGATGTTGAGCAAAAGAAGAAAAATAGAAGGGGATGTTGCTGGATCTTATTATACTTTGATGGAGTTCATCTAGAAGGAATCTTATCATCTTTGGTGACTGGGGAAAAAGAGGACACACTGGATCACAGGAAAGAAAGGTCTGTGCTTTCATCAGCAGAACTCACAACCTGAACTCCAGGTTTCTGCAAACTGCCAGAAGTTCTTCAACTAAGCTTGCTGGCAGCTGAAAAGACAGGGCTGAACCACAGCCTTAATGAATTTTTTTCATTACTAATACTCTTGTACTGTCTTGAATATCTAAGAGTCAAAATGTAAATGAAGATAGCACACAGTCAAACCTCAGGTACCTTGTACCGAGCTCCCTTCATAGCCCCTGTGACAAATTAGTAACCTGCAGATCCTTCATCTTCCACACCCAGGTCACTGCTGTTTCGGTCACCTGTGAACGTTGTTTCACCTCTCCTGTTACAACTGAATTCTGGTCTTGATCTGTCAAGACTGAAATAAATTCTCCTTTTTTGTTAAGTGGGTTTGGATCAAGGTCTCTGGGATGAGAACGGCAGTTTAATGGGAGTCTTTGGCTTTGGAAAGAGAGAAGAGAGAAAAACAGCTGCCAATAAACCTGGACTTTCTCAACTGATGGCTATTATGGGAGCATATGTATGGCCTCTTGCTGTCCCTGTGTCCTTCCTTTTTCCTCTTCAGTCTATTTTGAGAAAAGCAGATATTTTTCTTTCATGGTGCAGGATGTGGCACATTTTTCACCTTGCAGTAGCATACAAACCAAAACCATTAAAACAGCCAAAGACCATCACAGCAGCATGGCAGGACCATAAAAATGAATCCACCTCTGCTCTGGAAATGGCTCAACTTTATTTTCCACCTGCCATGTTGCCATAACAAATAAGAGCACACCTACAGACCTGTGGGAAGGGCATCCATTATTTCTCCATCCAGGTTCTGCACAAAAATTGAGCTCAGCTTTTGTGCAGTCCTTTTCAGCCTCCCTGTCCATTATTAATCCAGAGATTTACTGTTGCTTGGGTTGTATTTTTACTGCATTAGCTACTCAGGGTCAGATCTTGCCTGTTTGCAGAATGTCTAGTGAAACACCTGCCTCATCTGCTAGAGTCAAAAATCTGATCCTAAAAGTAAACCCAGAATAAACATATTTAATCCTCTTCTAATTCCTACTGTATTTACCCCAAAGAGTTTCACAAATTCTGGAAGATAAAAAGCTGTTGTGAGAGCAGTCAGAAACTATTTTTTGGTAGATAATAATTCCAATCCTTACCTATCTTTTCTTCATAGCTCTGTTGAAGAAAATCATGGGTGTTAACCCATTGATAAAGGGTAATCTCATGTGCAAGGCACAGAGTACCACAACCCTTTACTGTGGTATATCATGTGGGGAATATGTCTATAGGTACTGAAAGAAATGCATTCAGCATGAATACAAATGCCATTTTAAATTAACAGTTAAAAACTTTGCATGGGGCTTTCACTGGCATTCTAGTCTACACTGAACAGAGCTGGCTGTATCCTGCCATTGCTCCAGGGTGACCTGGAGGCACTCTCTGTCCTCTCTCCTTTTTCTTTCCTGGCTTTTTGCTGCTTCAATTTGTATGCAGACTGGGATGTGATGAGACTCTGATTAGGCTCTGCTGTAATAGAAGTAGCAGGTTGATTAAATTTTTTTTTCTTTTGTTTTATTTGAGGAACCTTGCAATGGTCAGGACGGTGGAGAAAAGTTTAAGTCCTTGAGCCCAAACTCTATCACTAAGAAGGCAAATCAAGCAAATTTCTCCCTGCTTCCTTTTTGAAGCCAGTCCTATGTTTCAGGGAGGCTCAATTCTCAGTTTTACTAAAATTACAGTCCAAGGAGACAAAGTGAAAACCATTCATAGTTTAGCTTAAAGAGAGGCTGGTCTGTGTATGTTAGAAAAGTCCACAAAACCCTATATTTTTCTGCAGAATGGGAGAGCCAAAAGGTTGGCTTTGCACTGCCTGCTCCTTCTTGCATAAACTTCCCATTTATTAGGCAAGAAAATGAAATGCTTCTTCATCAGCCAACAAAGAGGCTGACATTGCCTGCTTTACCAGAGCTGACAGTGTGCAGTAGTGGGACTTTTGCAGCACATCTTCCTGGCTGGGCTGCATGGAGCTGAATGTTCAGCTTCCCAGATATCTTGGGTGCACTGATGCTTTGTGCCAGTGGCATATCTTGGCCTTTGTAAAGGAAAAACATCTCCAGGCTATCTTTTAGAATTTCAAAGAGCACAGGATTACTCCGCAATTCTACAGTTTGGGTGAAAAATGATAGCACAGGGTGCATCCCTGCTGCTGGCAGAGATAAGCACTGTGTCTCCCACAGGCAATCCACCTGCGCCCTGCTGCAAATATCTGCCTCTGCCCTGCCCTTCCCCAGGCCCAGCAAAGGCTGGCTGCAGCTAGAGATTGGGTCCTGTTTTATGGTTCTCCAGCCAGCCTGGGAAGACCTGGCACAACACAGTTGTCAGCCAGATTGTCCCTGACAAGTATCATATGCTTTCCTGCACCCGTTAAGTGCCTGCCTTTCTCCCCAGCCTGGCTGTCACTCAGCCCCAGGAGCAGGTGCAGCAGCATCTCTGTGTAACTGCCTAAGAGGCAATAAATCCTCAGATTTGCCAGGTGTAATTGTCATTCAGCAAAGCCAGGGATAGACAGCCTTGTCTTTACCCTGCTGAAGATAGGCTCTGTCCCTCTCTCCTTCTCATGGTTGTCCCCAATGTGTCATCCTGTGGTTATTGAGAACTTCTTTTAAATAATTTCCCTGCGGTTTGAAGATGCCCCAGTGCTCACATTACTCACACTTGTCAAAACCGAGCAAAGATAGTAAAACATCCCTCTGGTGTCCTGAGGCTTTGGGATGTCTTTCCACATGCTGTACTTGGCTTAAAGTACCCTCTGACTCTCGGTTTCAGGATGAAGAGGATGTTTGCATGCCTGAGGGAGGAATACTGTCCAGACAAGACTCCTGAGCCCTATTCCTGCTCCTCTCATCTGTGAGGGACTTGTAGGAAAATGATATTTTTCACTACAACACAGTTTTGCACCAGTTAGCCTGTGATCCTGACTTTACATTATTGACCTAGTTTACCCTGCAACTCATTCAGAATCTATTCTTTGTGAAATGTCCTTACATGGGATAACTTTCTGCTTCTTGAATTTATCAAAGTACAAGTACTAAGATATTTGGAGCCTTAGCTTGTGTACATGAAAGCCAAAGGCAATTGTTGAGTGCCTGTGTTGAATTAGGTGCTTAAATAATTTAAGGGCATCTAAGCTATAGGCTTGTTCAGATTAAAACATGTTCTTAAACTGCATAATTGCACAGCATCTGGTCCAATATAGCCCTGATCACAAGCAGCTTTGCAAGAGAAGGCATTGATATTGTCTGCCAATCATGCTGTATAATTAAAAAATGTTCTTCCTCTCACAAAGCTATAGCATAGCTATTTCCACTGAGTCTGATCCTGAGCCAGGACATGCAATTTAAGGGCAAAGTGCTATTATTGCTAAACATTAGCGTAGAGATTCCCTTTCCAAAAAGTAATCTCACCTCTGCCCCCAGTAAGGAATCTCAGTGAAGTGCTGCACATTGCTCATCAAAGTGGCCAGCCCCACAGCGAGGTGCTGTGTGCACCCTGGTGCCCTTGCTCCCTTGCTGTTTTTAGTTTGAAATAACTCCCTTACAGCTCAGCCTTATCTTAGGTGACATCTGAGTTTCATTTAATGCACTGTTGAAGCCCAGGTTCAGTCTGACTCCTTTAGCTCATCCAGGCACCTTTTCTAGAGTAACAATACCTCTTTTGAGAGTGCAAATCTGGTCCCCACAGCTAGTGGAACATGGGAGCCCTGTGTGACAGTCCAGCACTGCTCTGAGTCAAACACCCTGTTTAGCTGGAGGAGAGGATGTCACTCAAATGGAAAGTGCCTCAGAATGGAACCAGTGCTAAGGGTTGTGGTTCAAACTTTTTGCGTGCAAATTGGTGCAAGAAATTTAGATTTCACTACTACCTGTGCTCCTCGTGATGAGACATAATCCATATGAGACAAAGTCCACAGGGAGTGTCTTATTTCCCCATCAGGACAGTGGCATTTACAGCTCTAGCAATTTCAGTGCATGTTGCTGCTTCACTGTCTCACAATGACAGTCCTTTGGCTCTGCCATCCTGCCACAGTGCTGAGAAAAAGACTTGGGGTATTTTACCCCAAGCTGATTTATATGAGCTGGACTGACCAGCTGCTTTCTGTTAGTTCTGCTATGATCCTGGGGAAAGCACTGGTTAAATCCAGAGTAATACCATTATTCATGGTAGTTTTGTTACAAGTCATGTAATGTGAAGTTCCCATCATTTCATTAAATTAGGTATTTGAGATGGAAGAGCTCAGCACCCACAGCAATTAACAGTCAGCAGGATGTCCCTGGGCTGGACAAACGTCCCTGCTGCTGGCTGCCATCAGAGGATGCTGTAACTCCCTGGAGAGAGCTTTGGCTCAGGTGATGATATTGGCACACACATTGCAGACATCCAGGTTCATAGAGCAGGAGGTTGGCATGTGGCTGGTGTTGGGCTGAAACACTGCTGCTCCTGGGTTCCCTGTGAGAGGTGAAACTGGCAGGGTGTCTGTGGAGCTGGGGTTGCGCTGAGCCATGGGCAGCACCTCGGGTCACTGACAGGATTGCTGGGCCAGGAGAGGTCTTTTGGCAGGGCTAATATGGGCTGCTGCCTGCAGGCACGCTCACCTCCCTTGCATTGCTCCAGGGTGTGCACCATGATGGGACCAAGGGCTGATTCTGGTTTTTCCAGGGAAAACTGTGTTTGGATTTTCCCAAGGTGTATGTTTTCCTATAGCAAGATGCTAAAATGCTGTAGATGAAGCAGACAGGTCATGCTTTTCCCACTCATTTGCAGATACTCCAGCAATTATCCCCACTGTATCAGTCCACAGCATGATGTTAAGCAGGAAACACTAAGCCCCAAGATCAGCATTAAAGGTACAAATGAGGAGAGAAAACCAAGTTAGGAGAAAAACGAGGCCAGGAGTTTCTTCTGAATGCATCTAGATGAATATCCACCAGCAAGGAAGAGAACATAGGAATGGGGTGTGTCATGTAGGTCACTGGAGTGATGCTCCTGGGACATTCCCTGTTGATTTCAGCAAGTTCCAGGTGTCACTGTGGCATACAATTTAATTCCCTTTCCTACTCATCGGGTAGTAACTCCAACAGACTGCAAATTCACAGCCTCCTTGTATATTACCTCAACCCTGTCTTTCTCCTACCTGTGCATCTCCATAAATGTCCTGCTTCTGTGCTGGTAAGGACAGTATGATTCAGATAGAAATAGGAGGAGGATAAGGAGAAGGGCTGACTTTAACAAATATTCCTGGGAAATTTCCTATGAATATCTGTGTATAAGTGCCTGGGTACAGCATAGCAAGGAGGCAACTGAGTGGAAGAAGATAGAGAAAAAAGGCAGAGAGAGCAAGCCATGTTTGTTTGCCGTTCTTAGTTTCTATACCAACTGTGAAGGGGTGAGTTTGGCCTTTCACTGTGCTCTTGATGTTTTGTTCCACTTCTGCTGCCTGAAACAGTGTATTTCAGTAATCAACAAATGTGATTTCTAGGCACTGTCACAGAGAAAGGGTAATAACAGAGATGGTGAGACTTCAGATCTGATGGACTTAAAATTGCTAGTGCCTATGACTGAGCAAAAAAAAAGCCTGGTGCAGACAGGATTTGTTTGGGTGGGTAATCCACCTGTGGCACTCCACTGATGGCTGCCTTGTTCCAGCTGTGCACCTTCAGGTAAGAAGCTGTAAATTATTTACCAAGGCGGCAAATTAATGGAAGCAGCAGCACCTTAGTGCTCAGTGAGTCATCCATAAAACATGCTTCCTGCATGGTGTGCTGGTGGAAAACAGCCTGGGAAGGAAAGGACTGGGAGATGAGGAGCTTGGGATGGCAGGGGTAAGAATCTTCAAGAGAGATGAATTAGGGAGGGAGAAGAGGGTTCAGGGGCTTCCCAGATGCCCTCTGAGTTAATGTGACAGTAGGAAAAGAAAGTATTAGAAAAGAAGCAGTTTTTAATACTTGGCAGGAATTATTAGAGATTACTTATTTTATTGTTCCTTCTCAGATATGTTTCTATTAATATGGAGTATGACTGTAAAAGTTTTTGCCTTTCTGTAAAAACAGCAGAAACATAAAGTAGCCCTGGCCCTGGAGTGAAATGTGCTTCCAGCTCCACAGCCCACTGTTGTGCTTGCCTCCCCCTGAAGGTTCTGATTTCAAGTGTGCTGAGCTCTAAAGCACCTCTGCTTTAAAGCAAGTCACTTCACACAGCAGTTCCAGCTGTGCTTGGAAATCCCTGAAGATCTTGCATGTTCCCTAGTGAAATTCCCCTTGGGGACAATGACATGAAGATATTAGCCTTTTTTGGGTTGATGAAGCCCTAAGGTGCTGCCAATTTAAAAAAATCCTGTTGCTTGGAAGAAGTCACTGCATCCTCAGCTGAGTTTGGAGATGGAACCAACCCATCAATTTATATATGTAAGAAGTGAAATACCCTTTCATTTGGGTAAGGTTTGTTATGGTCCTTGGGCTTTAATGAAAAATTATTTTAATGAAATGTCTTTACAGACAAATTTGTCTTGCTGCTGGGTGGATGTTGGTGAAAAAAATGGAAACTACTGAAAGGAAGCAGAACATTTCTGTCAGATAACTAGCAGGCTGTGGACCAGCATGAAAGCTCTGGTTTAACAGTGCCGGAATAGCAATTTATCTGTGCCGTTAATGGGTTACATTGTGGCTGGAGCAATATTGCCCTAGAACTTATCATCCCAGCCCTTCGTTCAGGGGTTAATAATAGCAAGGGGCTAAACCCTTTCAGCAGGTTGTAAGCATTTAAGAGTGGGAAATTTGCTCTGTGGTCTCCAAGTGCAGGCTCCAGCCACAGACTAGGGCAGCTGGGTCCCTTCCACCCCCTGTGCTCAAAAAAATTTCCAAATTGTCCACAAGACAGTGGCTGTGATTGGCAGTTCTCTGCAGCGTATACATGTGTGTGACTTTGTGATAGAAATCTAAAGAGCTTTTTGGGTGTCTGGAGGTCCCCCACAAATGTGACAGGCTGGAAAAATATTTCACAGACGGGAGAAAAAATAGGGAAACCATATATAGGGCATACCCCTAACGGCATAATGAGTACAGAAGAAACCTGTATCAAACTCTGCATGTCCACAGCAGTTTAGAGGTATTATTTTCTGCTAGCCAACTCTGGAAATAAGTTTAGTCAGGTTTTGGGAACACTGGTTTTTTTTGTGCATGTGTGTGGTTTTTTTCCTTCCCATCAAAGCAAGCTCTTGCAGGAATACTTGAGCATTAAGCAGTTAATTAAATCTGACTGTCGTCACAAATAGCATTAGAAGGATGACACTTCAGAATCCTAGTATGCAGCTGAGGTTTGTGTGGGCAGTTAATTCCCCTTGCCCTGCTCTCCCGTGATTTTCAAGGAGTTCTCTCAGGGTTATAATGAGGCTGATGATTGCTGATGCCCTTGCCCATTTAATAAATTAATGGTAATAACAAATGTCTATGCATCCTTCATTAGGTGATATGGAAATGACTTTACTCTGAAGCTGGGATTGCTGGAGCTTGACAGCTTTGCTGGATGGGTGGACATAGGGGTTAGTTTCTCAGTTTATCATGTGTGCAGCACAGAATTTTTTCTCTCACCTCCTGGCGCTCTCAACCTTGTGGGTATTCACTGCTAACTTTCCCCAGCAACACAGTAAAAAAGAAAAAGGTAAAAACCCAAAGAAATAAAAACTGTTATTTGCATTGGAAGAATGTGAGATAATGCTTGGCTTCACCTTCCCAGAATCAAAGCAAACACAGAATCCTGTTCACCAAGATTTGTCTCCTTGTTTGAGGAATGTGATTTTTTTTTTTTTCCTCTTGTACAAGAATTTGGTGAGGTGTTGGCTGGGAGGCTTATTTCATCTGGCAACTGTATAAGAAAATCTGAAAAGAGGATCTGTAAGACCTTCATTATTCAAGTGCAGAAGGAAGGTACAGTCCTGACTTCTGAAAGGGAGTGGAGAAAAAACAAGGGAAGAGCAATGAGGACTTTGAGTTCTCTTTTACTAGTAATTTTGCACCAAGGTCTTCTGGGTAGTTCAGTACATTTGGTGCTCTTAGATTTACAAGGAACGGACTTCAGTTATCTTTTGCTATAGTTTCAAGTATCCCAAATTTCTGCAACTGAAGGTACTGCATTCAGGTGAATATGGTGTTCAGTGTGACCACTTGAGCAAAATAGCTACAACCATGATTTGTGATTGTTTGATTTTTTTTCCCCAAACATCCTAGGTCAAAACTCACGGAAAAAAAAAAAAAAGAAGAGGACTGAGAATTTGATGATTCCTGTTTACTCATCCTCTGCAGTAACACCTTTTCCTTCCCTATAATTTTGTGCAGTGAGCTTCCCTATACTCAGAGCCCATGGTATCCCATCTTCAGACCTGAGTTCACGTTACCTGCTGGAGACAGTCTAACATTTGAGCTGGCACAGAACTAGAGGTAGCATACAAGCCTTCTGCACAAGTTCTTATTTTGATCTTGAAGAAATCTTAAAGTATTTCTCAGAGAAATGCTCCCCTATCAAATACTTATTTGATGTCACTAGGATTATTCCAGACTTGAACAGTCAGGACCAGAAGCTAATGTTTGCATTGGGTTATGCTCAAAATTGCTGCTTTTTGGCTGCAGAAGTGCAAAGCTACCAGAGTCTGTAAAAGTTCACTGACTGAAAAATACCTTGGTACTCTCCATACTTGGGGTTCACCTCCTTCTGATCTTCTACTTGAGTTATCTGTCCTGTAGTGAACCTTGGTCTGGGATCAGCCAACAGCATAACAACTGTAGACAGGTGCTCTACTCAGGGTGTATCAAACAGGCAGGTTTGAAGTCCATTGTGGCTGTTGCATTATCCATCCTGCACCAATAGACATTTGGTAGTAACTTGTGACAGTCAATCCAATGACCCCCCACTCACTGCTCCTCTGCACTGCAGCAGAGAGAAATGCAAGGTAAGTGTTGCACCAAGGCTTAACCATTGCAATTAAAATCAAATTAATTGTGTTGCTGTGGTGCTTTTTGCTGACGTGGATACCAAGCTGTCTTTTCATCTCATCTTCAAGTGTACAGAAGGGAGTTCTGAAATATTGTGAGGAGGACAGAGAGGGGGTTGTTGAGTTGCATTGCTCTTTCTCCTGATAAAGACATACTCAGCCTCTTTGCCCTGTTGTAATCTTAATAGTTGTCCAGTTTGGGTCTTCTGTTGTACCTTTATGAGCCAGGAGAATTATAGTTTGCTTTATAGGCCATTATTTCTGATGGTTCCTTCAATTTTCAAGGCAATATATGTCCTCTGGAAATGCAGGTGCTGACCAATTGCCCAGATATTAAGCTCCAAGCTGATTCTTTGCTGGTAGGAAACAAAGTTTTAAGAAAGTATGAAATCAACCTGATTATTTCTTGTCCTGATCCTCGTTGTAGGAAATTAGTCATGAAATGCAGAGAAGATATGAAAGGAGAGTAAAACCATTCTGCCTTGAAGAATATCCTTATTTCCTAGTCTCCAGAAAGCTGTGGTCTAGTCAGGAGGATAATGTAGAAGCACAGTCTTCATGCTGATCCTTTTGTATCCTATCCTCAGCAGATTTCAATCACACAAACCCTCAGCAATGTCTTTGTTAAGACCTGGTTAGCAAACACATGGGAAGGCAGAGCTGGCCACAGCTGCAGCATTGATGGGCTTCACACGGACAAATGTGTCATTTCTCCTGCCTAGCTGAGAAATTAAAATGGTCTTTTCCCCCTGCTCTCAATTTTATGGTGTGCTGCTCCACCATAAAAAAATCAATTAAATTGCATCTGATGGAGGCTGGCCCAGAGAGTTGTCTCTATTTGTGTCACCCCAGGCAGGTACTGGCAGCAGTGCCAGAATGCAGGAGGGCTGTGGAGCGCAGCCAGCTCACAAATGGGATATTCTCCTACAGGAACCAGCTTGCTGCATGGCAGCAGCTCTGCTTTCCCCCATGACCCCTTATGGCTGGGCTCTGCTTTATCCTAATTAGGCCAGATGAGGGATTGTCTGGCTTTATTATCTCCAAAAATGAGTGACCATAACCTTGTGGCTGTTATTCTGCTCAGAGGACAGAAATAGTATCAACATTGGCAGCTACAACTGAGGGAGCACCATGTGACCTCCAGATTTTAGCATTCAGTTACTCTCTCAGGCTCACAAATTTGAGGTAGATAGGGGTGTAACTTTTTTTAATCTGTTTTCTCATGGTGTCAATGATACAAATTAAATTCCTGTGTTCTTTGATTTTTCTAGTGGCTTCCTGCTACTGTTTTCTTCTTTCCTATAAGCCTATATTGTTGCTGAGAGAATATAAAATTAGAGTGGCTATATAGTGTGTTTTAAACAAAATACCCTGGGAGAAATTTCTTTCTATTAAAAATGTTTTCAACACTTCTAGAATGAAGTTTTTGTAGGGATACTTCATTGCCCTATTGTATTTTTCTCCAGAGGTTATTGCAGTTCCTGGAAATCTTTGAAATCTGGGCTGGGCTACTGCATAAATAAGAGACATGTTAGTAAGAAGATAGCATATGAAACATAAAATATGGTCTTTCCTACTGCTGCGTTACCTTTACCTTGTCTTTATCTCAACCCAAGAGTGTTCTCACTTTTACTGTTTTGATCTTCTCCCCCATCCCACTAGGGGAGGGAAAGGGTGTCTGTGTGGAGCTGAGCTCCTGACAATGCAGCATAATATAGAAGCAGATTCCAAGTGAACATGTTACCCTCAAGTGCCTGCTGTGAAGTGGTTGACATATTGTTTTGGTTTGGTTTTTTTTTCTGTTGTTGTAAAGTCTTCTCTTTAGTTTATGCCCCCAAAACACATTTAGTAGAGCACATTGGTCAGACAGGTTTTTAAATTGGATGGAGTCCATCATTATTCTGCAGAAGTGATTAAGACCTTCTTTTTTACAGCAACATTTGTCTTCTTGCTATCAATCTTTTTAGGTTTTAGAAGCCACAGATTGTCAAGGTATACACATTTTCAGCATGAGCACTGTATTTAAAGATTAATGTTAGAAGCCCAGCTTTTCAATACTGGCATTTTCTGAACCTAACTCAGGGGAGATGATGGTTAGTTCAAGTGTTAACTGTTCTCCAGAGCCATTCTTCAACTATGTTTTGTGCTGCTGTTTCAGCCTCTTGCATCTTCTGTAAGATTGCTGGTCAACAAACAAACCCATACAGACTTTATCTAAAGAAGTTTTTTAATGTCACCCTTGACATGTATCTCTGACAACCCTACCATCACAGATCCATAATTCATTTGCCTCAGTAAACTTGAGGCTGAGTCTTCCAAAACTTTTACTTCCTTTTCATTTTGGGGATAGATGTGTAATCTGATGTGTCACTTATCTGACAGGAGATGAGAAAAGTCCTAGTCTTGAATTTCTTCTCTAATGGGTATTTTATTATTTAGCTGAATCTCACTCGTGTGAACCTGGCCTGTCTCTCTTTGACAATTCAGGACAGTTTCTGAATTGTCTTCACGTTGATTTAAACAGTAATTAATCACACTAAGAAAAAAAAAAGTTGATTCTTTTTTTAAGAATTGTTAATTAATGCTAATAAATAATCTTATATTGAGTGTCTAATCTTTCTGAGGTGAGGGTTTTGTTTCTTGCCACCTTCCATCCTGAGGGCATGAGTATTTAAACCACTTTAAATGGCTAATATGGAGAGGTAGGTAAGGATGAATAAGCACATCTTTCAGCAGTCTGGTTTTCTGTCTGCGTATTTTGAGTGTTAAGTTAAGAATACCGGTAATGCAAATGTGAAATAGGTGTAAGAATAAATAAAGGATCGTTTTGAAGTTTAATAACACAGTTGGTATTTGTGGGACCATGACAAACAGGTCAGCAACTGAGTTGGAGAAGTAGGAGCAGAAACTTGGAGAGGAATGGGGCAGGATAGGATTGCCTGTACTCTGCTGTGGAGCTGGCATCTTGTGGAACTACAGGCTGGAGAAACCGTGCAGGGGAAATTATACGCACCACAGTCCCCCGGGTGTTCACTGACCTGGCTGCCCCAAAGCTTGTTGCGCTTTGGAGGTGATGCTTCCCACCAGAACTTTTGCATATCTGAAGATGAAGGAAGGAAAGAACCTGCAGCCAGCCCCAAACACAGACACAGAGATCTGAAGGTATGTTACAACAGAATTAGCTCTGCTGCTGCTGCTTCTGAGCTTTTTCCCCCCCCTCATTAGGAGGGAGAGTGGAGAGAATACACCTGTGACAAACAGGAATAAATCAGAAAGAGATCTTATAGGTTGCTTTTTAGCTATTGCAAAAAATCCTCTTGTCATTGTAAGTGGTTGCAGAAAAGCTGACTTCTCAAGATGCCTTTTTTCCTTACTATTAGTAATTTAATTAGTCTCAAGCAGTTTGTGTAAACATTGATTTTAAATTTTAAAAAAGTCACATTCTGTTTTAAATATTGATCCTTCAGGTGGGACATAAATAAATTTGTTGCACAGGTTTAAAACTTTCTTATCGGTTTTCCTTCCAACTTAGCTCGTAAGAAAATCCATATTTATATACCAAAAATCCATATTTATATACCAATAAAGAAATGCTCTAGTCTCTGTATTACACTGATTTGTAGTTTAACAAAAGTTAAATTTTCTGCAGCAGTTGCTTTGAGATTTCGGTTTTAAGTCCCAGGGGAAAAAAGGGAAGTTAGTGAGACTGTGGGTTGGAAAGTTCACTGCAGATCAAGCTGCTGACAAGAGAAGTGACATTTTTACTGATAGTAGTACTATAGCATCAAAAGAATATGCCCCTGATCTGAGCTAACAGGATTCCTCTGTGACAGCCACCAGATATACACACACATGATGGGACAAAATTCCTTCCCAAGTGAATTTTCAATAACAATAGCCAAGATGAATAGAGGAAACTTTTCCAGCCTCATTTTCAGGCATGAAGAGCCAAGGCAGCGAAAAACTGAAATGATGGACACAGGGCTTTCTTGCTTGAAATTCCTTTCTTGCAGGAAATCTACAGTTTTGGGGTTTTGCTGTGCATCCTGCTCAGTTGTTTCAATTGTAAGATATTCTCTACCTCACCTGGAAATGGTAGAGCTGGGTGTAATTCTGCACAGTCCAGCACCTGCTAACTGAGTCTAACAACTCAGTACTACAAGTGCGACTTAATGAGAAAGGGCACTTCTGCCACCACGGAGAGAATCCAAGATGTTATAAACTTCCTGAACCAGAACAATTTTACGAGGCTGCTCTTTTTGCCTTGTGATAATTTTGTTTAAAAAAATCCACTAATTAGTCCTGGGTCTCCAGACATCAGACAACTTGAACAAAATAGAAATGCAGACCAGCTTATTTGTTGCAACCAGGCTCTTTTCTGCAGTGTTTTTTGAATGCAGTGAACTGACACTATCTGAGGTAATTTTCATAGCAGTGATCTGCAGATCTGCTACAACTGAGGTGTCCTGGGATGACTCAGATATTTGTGATCAAGTGAAAATATCCTTAAACACTTACAACTATGAGTGCACAGTTGTTCTGTAATCTATCCCTTTCTATTTACAAAAACATGCAAGATTAGACCCCAGGAAAGATGACGTCTGCTAGCAGGCTATCACCATCAGAACAATTTATTTAACCAGTGTGTTGCCCTAAAAAGTCTCTAGGAATGGACTAAAAGCTGTAGGAATTGTCCTTTACTTGCACAAAGTTTGCAGGTTAAAGGATGACAATCTGATCTTTGCAGAATAGTCCTGAATTCTCTTGGTTTCTTGGTTCTATGTGCAGAAAAATTTACTGAACTTTTTCATGAACTCTAAAACTAAGACCATCCTTATAGCTTCTATTTTTTAATGCTGTAGTATTATTCCAAGAGAATGGATGGCATTTGCTTTAGAAGCAGCTTGCTACATAATGTTTCTGAAGCCCCAGAACCGTGGAGAACAACTTAGACTGTAGCATTTTTGATTGGAGCTAGCAGGCTATGCCAACAGAATTAATTAAGGGTGTTAATTTCCTGTATTAGTCCTTGGCTTCTGTGGCTTCTCTTCACCTGTACTAACTGTAATTTGTGCAACTTCCTTTGGTTTGCTTTAAAAGCTATTTAAACCCTGAGCATCTCAGGAACCTGCTGCAGAATATAGATATACTTTGCTGAATTGTTATCCTGTCTCCCAGTAAGAGAGCTTTGTGCTGTTAATTACAGCCTGGAGCTATTGAGTGCTACTGCTGTGTTAAAGTAAGTGGAAGGAATGTTCTATGTCTCTGAACATAGGCCACTGAGCATGATGGGTTCTTTATAATCTTGCTAATTCTTTTTTTTTTTTTTTTTTTGGGTGATAATTTCACAATTCTTAAGAAACATTTTGTCATATTAAATGATGTGGTTGAAGGTCCTGCTTAATTATTGATGCACTGAGAGCATCAGTATGGATTTAACCTACCATCAGATTGTGACTTTTTTTGTTGCACAGTGAAAGTTTAAGCTTCAAGAATGGTGTGTTGACGAATTGAGGTAGGGTTCATTGCCAACACTCTCTTGCATATTTTATGAGGCAAGGATGGGAAAGATGGCTGATTTTCCTCCTGGAAATTCCACCTTTTAACAAAGATTGAGGCTAAAGGCAAGCTCTCATATTCCCGAGAGAAAGTTTTCATGTAGAGATCAACTATTTTACTCTACTCTGGGTAACACTGAGCATTGGGAGGATGAATCTGTCCTTTTCAAAGAACATGTCTGACTATTTTCCTAACTTTGTGAAAGGTGTGATGACTGACAAGCTTGATCAGTACTCTTCTCTATGTTGGCATCTAGCAAGGACTGCTGATATTTTTCCCGATCCTTTCGTAGCACACCTGCTTGCTGCACAAAGTCACACAAAGATGAACTGACCTCACTGTAAGTAAGGCTTGAGAGATAAGTGGGTGGGTGTCCAAAGTGCTCACCTGCCAATACTGTGTGCAGAAGGATAATTCCAGGGCTCTGGAAAGCAGTTTCCCTGGACCTGTGGGGCTATCAGACAGCCAAGAAAACTGGAAAAGCTTTGAGAGACCGAGGAGATCCTCCCACAAGTTATGCTGTGTCTTGGTACTTACATTACCCTTTTCTTAGAGAGCAAAGAACTTGAAGCCAAAACTCAGAGTAATGGATTCTTCAGCTGGGACCCTAAAAGCTGAGCATTAAAAACATTCAGTGTGTAAGAACTAATTTATTTCTGTGGACTTCAGTTTTCCATTTCCTTTCTGTGCATGGTAGAAGTGGGTTTCACCACTTGATGGTCATGGTTTCCACAGGACAATTTAGAAATTATATTACTCACAGGCTACAGTAAACAAAGGCATTTCATTCAGAGAGGTCCCTCAGAGGTGAGAAGAACCATGGGTTAGATGGGTCTTATCCATCTCATCTAAGGCTGCTTTTAGTTGTCACTGCATCATGAAGCAATAGCAGTCCTTGCCTTAAGCTGTGGCATGGTGTCCCCTGATCTGTATTTTGGATCATGAAGCCAAATCAATGGCTGACAGCAGTGTATTTTTCCTTTGTCTGACAGTCAGAACATTTTCATATCGATACCTACTCTGAGAAAAATGAACTGAAGATGAGGAGATTATCTGTTCTCATGCACTCATCATGGCAGAGGAGCAGCACAAATCCCCTCTGTTACAACCTGCCTCTCTTGAACCTCTTAACAAAGCCTGTAAACCTGGAACAGCTTCCAGTGAATATATTATCCAATTGTCAACAGACACAAGAAAGCTCTGCAGATCCTCCCAGTCAGCTGTAGCCAGGTACCTGTCTGTATTAGACATGGCCAGACTTATTCATGCATGTTCAATGGTATTTTAACTTGGTTTTGTGTTTATCTGTCTTGTGAAAGGACTTCAACATTATACTTGAACCACAATATCCAGTATAGACATATCTGATAAGAGGTTAAAGGTCTGAGCTTTCCAATGAATGTGCAAACCAGTAATGGAAAATTACAGTAATCTCCAAATTGAGAGCTGATTCTACACTGTCACACAGCACCATTGCAAGAACACCAAAACAACAACATAAAAACTCCAATCCTCCCCAACATTAAAATATCCATCCTTTTAAATAACATCATACTCCAATTTAGATACAAAAACTTTCTCATTACCCACCCTTTCATCTCAAAACCCTCTGAAGAGATTAGCTGGGAATGTGAGAGAACAAAAGGGCTAAGGCATCACAGTAAGCATTTTGGATTGTTGAGGCTGATCACAGTCAAATTGGGGAACAATCTTTGTATGACATTTTGAAAATATTTTAACCCACTCCATATATCAAATTTCATAATGTACAACTCAAGTCCATTTCACAGTTAGAATGATTACACATTTTCATTTTGCTTTAAACTGTGCTCTGATTGCTATATATTAAACACCCTGCCTGATTGCATTTATAGGTAAATGCTGCTAATTTTTTATTAATAATTTAACTCCAATCTCTGTGGTTGCTGTTCCTTTGTTGAGAGAATATTGTACCTCTCCACTTTTATTGTGACAAGCTTGATTTAGAAGTCAAGAAAGGAAACACTTGGAGGATATTTATTCTACTACAGAGTGTAAACACTGTAAGGTCTGCTTCTGCAACTTTATTTAAATATATACTTCCTACTGGGTAGGTGAAATCTGAATTTGGACCAAAGCCTGGAATGACTTAGTGCACCTACACTTCAAACTCTTGTAATTAATGAGGGCAATTATTTAAAGACAAGTCTACCTTCCCTTGAATATACTTTTGCAGTTCATCTTGCCTTATCTAGACGCTGAGGACAGGATACAATGACCAGCAAGGTAGTTCAAAGCTTTTGTTTTCTCTAGTCATTGTACAATGAATCGGTTTTGAAGGAAAAGCTTATAAAGCATAGTGGAAGAGAAAACATTCCTGAACCCTGCAGCCTGTCTATCCTGTACCCAAGCACTCTGTGCTAGGAAAGTTAAACAGCTTGGGGAGGGTGAAGAAGTCACCAAGCTGAGTCTGATTGCTGTTTGTGAGTTTTTCAGCTTGTGTGGCTCCAAAGGAGCAAGAGCTGGGCAAAAAGGCCATACCATGCCACCATCCTTGTGCCTAGACCCTAATGTCATACCCTGCAGCTAGCATTGGAGATGGCAGCACAGAGATACAGTGGCTCAGCTGGAAGTAAGAAGAGTGGTGGCTAGGCTGGAGCTCCTCCTCATCACCTCTGCAAGCCTTTGTGCCTGAGAAAATGCATGGCTGCAGTTTTATTTTGAGAATTATGGGATCTGAAGCTTAGCTGATGGGGCTGAGGGAAATTTGGACTACATCATCTGTGCAGGTCCCTTCATACTGAAATAGTCTAAATAGTCTATTTTATACCACAGGTAATGAGCAGTAGATTCTGTATTTACATCTGGCTCCTCATGCCACCTCCTCTACAGCCAGGCAGTGCTGAGATTGACCTAGTTTGGAAACCAGTGCTCAAGCTAGAGATTTTCATGCTATTATATGTGTATCTATAAAAAATTTAAACAAGAAAAATGAGTGTTTCAAAGTAATGTGTTTGATTATATTTAAATTCAATCTCTGTCTAAAGGAGATTAATTTTAAGCCTGCCCTTTTGAAAGAAAACAAACAAATGTCCCCAAAGAATAACTGCAGGATGCTGGGTTTCTGAGGATCCCAATGGAAAAGACATTTTCTTTTGATGGATCTCTTCTGGGACTGCTCCTATCAGGAGTTTGGCTTTGCTTGAAGCAGAAATTTTCCAGTGTCATAACCTTAAACCACAACTTATGGAATGTCAGACACTTTGGTGAGCCTTGAATAACTGGGTAAGATACAAACCACAGTAAATAAAATACCCTTAATCCAGTTGCTGAGGAAGTGGAACCTTTTTGTGTTTGGAAAATACATAAAGGCCAGGTTAACAGAGTCATTCTAAAACTGGGTGTGGGAGCCCCATGCTTGTTATATCTACCTAGAGCCACCACAGTCAGCTTCAGAAGGATGTTTCTTTTGAGTGTAAGCACTCTAGCTTGTGAATTGGACAGGTTTTTTAAAAAAACAGCTCTAATGCTCTGCTACAACATAGCACATCAAGTGAGAGGTGCAAATGAGTGCTTTCAGCTGGCAGTGGACTTGCACTCCCTGTCACTCATGGAAAAACATCAAGTGAATATTGAACTTTCTAGAATGGAATAACAAACTCTTCAGCATGTGTCACCAGCCATGTCTGTTATCACCTTCATCATCTGTCTCTCCCTCCAAACTGTGGTGTCAAAGCTGCTTTTTTTGTCAAATGAAAAAACCCCAAAAACATCATATACAAAAATATAATTCATATCAGTTCAGGAAAGGGAATGAAATCCTTCATGTTGTCCCATTTGCTTTTATTGTTTTCACCTGATTTCAGAAGTTTCTGAGTGGTTTTTGTTTTGGTTTTTTTGTTTGTTTTGTTTTTTTCCGCATTTAATTTCTTCTTCTGTCTCTTTCTTTATCTTTCTTCCCTGAGTTTGGGATTTCAATGTGAATAATTTTGGCCATTTTTTGAGTCCTTTTCAGTGTGCCTCATTTCCTCTTAGAACATTTGGTTGTGGTCACTTCATTGTCAAATTTTCAGGGTTTTTTTTCCAGTTGCATTTGATATCCTCATATCTCCTCTTCAGAGTTTGTTCCACTTGGTTCTCTGATTTCAAGATTTCATTCTCTTTCTTGAAAAGAAGTAATCAAAGTAAACTATATACTTAAATTCTCACCAATAAAATTTCATAGGAATCTCAATTAAAACCATCTTGAATATATTTCATAGAATGGATTATAAGACATGTAGAATGCATATGGTGAAGCATCATATGTCAATTTTGTCTGTAACAAATTGTTTGAACTTTAAAGTCAATTAAATATTTATGTTAAATACTTTAACTGCCTCTATCAATTTTTTCTATGTTTACTTTTTTCTAACCATCATGTCTTTTTCATGTTTTTGGGGTTGGTTTGTGTTAGAATGTCTTTACTTACTACTTTAGCTGTCTGCAAATTAACAGTGTCATTTGCCAGGGAATTTTGATAAGATTTTCAAAGTCAGAATGTTTAGCTGATCCTTTTTAGTTTTGAAACCAGGCTGGTTATCTGTTGTGATTAGCTTTTTAAAAAAAATGTATCTGAAAAAAAAGCATTTGTGGAAGAAAGACTAAATTGCTACATGCAAAGATGAATGTTTATTGCCTTCCTTCTTCTGTTTTAAAGACTAGCTAGTAAAATATCTTGGTAGGTTCACATAGAGAGCTTCATTCAACATTTATTGTGTAGATTAATTGTGGTCAAATCTCATTTTAGGTCAAATTATTTTTTATTTACAGTAGCCACAGTGTTCTCTCTATTAAAAAACAATTATATTTCTTAATTTTTGAATGTTTTTAAAAGGCCACTTCTTCTTGTACATGTGCTACAAATGGTATCCTTTTTTCAATTTTTGTAAGCTATTATTATTAGTTTTATTATGTCTGTGTTTCCATCTCCTATTTCCACCCATGCTGGGTGGAAACATATTTTGCCCAGACAATATGTGCAGGCTTAAGACACTGCAGCTGAAATGTTATTGCTCCTCATTAATGGCTTTCCCTTCATTTTAAGGGAATATACACAAAATTAATGCCAGAGATAAATGTTAGTAGATGAAAGACCACCAGACTTTCCTGAAATAAAAGTCTGTCACAAAGTGAGGGCCCCATTTCTTTCATCACTAGTTGGAGAGATTGGTGTGCAGTGACAACATAGTTCAAACATTTGCTTGTAGAAAAGAAGGTTATTAGACCTCCTGTCAATAGCAATAGCCATGTGCATTTTATCTTCTAACAAATAATACTTTAGAAAATCCAAATATTCTACTGAAAAATTGGAAATCACACCATGATAATGATGTTAAATTGAATCAATAATTATAAAGGTGAAGGGAGACCACCACTTTTTATTTTCACTTTAATCGCTAAGCTTGCCTGCTTACTTAAAACTGGTGAAATTGGAGCTGGAATCAAACAATATAATGAAGAAAAAAAATGGGCTAGGAATGTTTTTTTTCTGCCCCTTTGTTGGTTAATTACATCAGTGATTCACCTGTTGAGCTCCCATGCTTATCTCAGGTTTACGTGTGGCAGCCCTGAGGCCTGTGGGATTCAGGGACAGGGGTCTTTGGGATGTGACATCCTCATCTTGATCCTTGGAATGAGCACCCAAGGACCATGTCTGAACCATCTGGATTCAAGCAGGGGAGTGACATAACAGATGTGCAGCACAAATGGCAGAGACCTGGGCCTGGACAGGAGCAGGGAGCTGACCAAATCACTGGTGTTAAATGCTCCTTCAGAACCAAAGGGACAGCAAACATGTTACCACTGATTTTAGAAAAGGATTTTGTGAATGCTGTGGGGAGGACTGCTGGCATCCTTTGGTGTATGTGCATTCCTACAGAGTATGGAGATCTCTTGAACTGAGGAGCTCACTTTATGGTTTTTGAAATTCACTGACTGTATGTTTTTAGGTAAGTGGCTTCACCTCCGAGCCTTGGGCTGCCTGCTAAAGTACATTGTAAGACTCAATCTGTAAATGCAATTCTGCAACCAGAATGTGCTTTTAAATCCACAGAGGATAGTAAGGGAAGTGTTGTAAGGGGTAACTCAGCTTTTTCTTTGCTGTAGCCTTCTGCAGGTGAGTTTGATCCTCGACTGGGTCTCAGATTTTGTGGGTATTTTTTGTTGTTTAGTTGTTGCTTTTTGCTCACTTTTTTTCTTTTTTTTTGTTTGTTTGTTTTAATTTTGTGGTGAATGGAGTTTGGTTTGATTATTTTTAAAATCTGCTCTTACACCTGAGACCTAGAATTTATTAGATCATCCAGCCACTTTTCCTTTTCTGCATTCTATTAAAGAACCCGAGTGTCATTGGGGCACGGTGACATGTTGAGTCAAAAATTACTATAATTACCATGATCCCTGTGGAATTTGAAGTGTGCACAATTTATGCCTCAAGGGGCTTGAATCCTTGGAGAGTCTATTTTCTGAGACAGCAAGAGCTGTGAAATATACAACTCTTGATCTGCACTCAAGATCAGAGTCTGATTTGTATGGTTAAATAAAAAAAATGCTGATTTATACAATATGTTCCTGGGTCATAATTATGGTCTAGAATTAATTGAATAGCCTGGAGGTTTCACTACTGTACATGGTAATGATTACTAAAAATTGATTCTCTCCTATATTTCTTTATTAACTTATCTGAAAATGACATATAGTGAAGAACAGCTTTAAATATTGCTGTGCTGAGCAACTTTGTAAATTGCTATTCAAGCTGTTCGTGTTGGATTTTTTGGGGTTTTTTTTTTCCCTCCATTGACTTCTATAGGTGATTTATTATTCTATAAGTACCCGAGCTATACATTTAACTAGAAACACAGTAAGGGGGGTGTTCATGTTTCTGACTAAGGACATTGCTCTGTTAGCCTTCTGGAACAAGATATTCCTGTCTTTTAGAAAGTCAGGCTGGATTGGACCCCCATGTGACACCCAGCATGGTTGGGCTAGCTACATGGACTAGGTACACGCAAAAGCAGCTGAGTTTCAACCTGCTTTTGGCCACTTTGAAGATGGAGTTTTTGAGATATTTGATCTCTAAATGGAGTGAGTTGAATGCATAGCTACAGAAATTTTCACTTTTCTACCTTTGTTAATTTATTATTGTTCAATATTATTACCTCAATGGGCTTCTCTGGCTATGCTCCTAAATATGGGGTCTTTTTTGCCTGGTGCAGTCACCCAACAGGGAGTTCTGCAAATGCAGAGGTTGAGGCAATTACATGGAAATTCTCTGGAAGAAGATAGAAAGTAGCTGTGAGAGTAAGACCAGATCCTCTGAAGTTATAAAGCAAACAGTAAATATGGAAGTAATATTACCACCACTCTTTTGCTACTATTGTCATATAAGTTTTGTTATTATCATAATAGATATTTTTTCTCATGCTCTGGAAAGCATATTCTCAAAAGATTTCATTCCAAGTTTGTCCAAACATTTAATTTAGATAAAGGTTGACCATGGCAGAAAGATAATATTTTACCCCTATCATCAATAGTATTATTTCAAATATCATTCTAACTTTTGGACGGTTGGGAAATGAGACATCTGACCTCACTTAGGCAAATTTTTTCCCGTGAAACTTTGCAATCAAGTTATTACTATAAAACTTAATATTTCATCAGATCAGCACTTTCCTGCAGCCTATTGTTTTACTGGGGAGTTTTCATCTGGTTCCTAATTTGCATTGAATATTCTAATTTCCAAGCAAAAATGAAAGCACTGCAGTTGTGCATGTTTAAACTCCCAGACAAGGATAAGAAATTAAGGAAATAGTATTTTTTTTCTGATGCACAGGAATGACAGTCATAACTCATTGATTTATGTGCATTTCATCTGAGTTGTCTTGATTTGACAGTGGAAGAAACCCCGTTTGTGACCTCAGTGGGGCTTCTTTGGCTGCCTCTCAAAGGTGGTGAACTTGCTGCCTTCTTCATATCCCAAAGCCACTAAGACTTGACCTGTGCTGGTGTCTACCAGAAGGCACAGATCAAGACTTGCTGTGCTGAGGTCTGTCATAGCTAAGAGGGCAGGTAAGAGGCTGGCACTGTACTCCCTCTCCTTATCAGCTGCCAAAATGACTGATGAGAGATAATGACAATTTCTTGCTTTTTCCCAGATTGGGAAGAGGAGAGTTTGGTGCAGGATATTCTCCTCTGTGACAGTAAAGCCCTTGCAGATACAATGGAGATTGTGGATGTATCTTCCTGTCTGATGGCACCACTGAGGTCTGGCCTTTTCACCCCTTGAGGCCCCTATATTTTCACAAATTCCAGCTCAGGTCAGAGGACCCGATTTTGCTTTTCATCTCAATGGCAGTCTCACTGTCTGTGTGCTGCTCACCTTATGGCACTTGCTGCTTCCTTGGCTGCTCCATCTGCTGAGAATGGCTCCCTTTTACCTTGTAGTGGGCTGTTCCCATGAGAAGTGAGCTGGTCAGAGGTAAAGGTGCTGTCCATTCCTACAGCATGCATTTGTTTTCACCAGTCATTTTCAATTGCAATGGAGAGAAAGGGCTGAATGTGAGGCGGTGTAAATAGAATCTGGGGGTCTTCACCAGTGGCTGCAGAGACCTTGCAACAATTTGCTGATTGCTTAGGACAGAGGCAGAGACAGACTGTGGTGCATGTTGTTGTAAACCTCAACCTCCCTTCTGCATTCTCAGTCTAGAAAAATGTCTTGATGGAGATATGAGAAACTTTTTTCCTGTTTTACACCAGAAAAGGAGTAACATGGCAGAATAAACCCTTTTCCCTAGCTGAAATAAAACGAGACTCTATTCCTCTAGGGGTACTCATGGAAAATTAGCCCAGTTTGTCTTTCTGACATGAAGGGAATCTTCACACCAATTATTTATGCTTCCCTGCATCAATGCCACCTCTTCTTTTTCCTCTTCCTAACCCCTCTTAACTCTACTGCAGCTTTCCTGGCTCTTGTGATCCTCAGGAGAAGCACAGGAATAGAATATTTTCCTCTCTGTTATTGTTCCCTCTGTTTTGTTGTATATAAATGTGCAAGGATGTCTGACTGTTGATCAGTGTGAGTGCTCTGGGCAATGCTGGCATTCAAGATATCAAAGGGTTAAGGGTCAGACTCTGCAGAATGCCTTCTAAGAGCTGCTGAGATATTTCTGTGTTTCTTGATGGACTTGGATGGGTATGGAGGACATTCATCCCTCCAGGCAGAACTGAGGATCAGGCCCTAATTGGTGTTAAATTTAGGACAAACAACCACCAGTGTTTAGCAGGAATATGTGTTTGCTGGAGAACAAGGAGGTTCATGCTGTGTTGATTGATGCAGATTTCCATTCCATTATTTCAGGATGTTAGCTACATGCTACCAAGAGGCCAATTATCAAAGGTTGTTTAAAAGACACATCTTTGAGTACTGGGATTCATCATTAATTCAGAGGGTTATGTTTCTGCCTTTTCTGAGTTGTCTGTTCTATACACAGTCAAAACAAAAGCACTTGTTTTACCTGTATTTCCAAGTGTCCATCTCTGAATGTTGTGCTTGGGCTCCTGTGGAATTTGCTTCCATGCTTGGTGAAGAATCATACTATGTTGGAGAGAGTTTTGTCCTTTGCAGTGCCATTGATCCCAGAATATCAGACCTGGACAAAGAGATAGCAGCAAAATGATGGCTTATCCCAGTAGTTTATACAGCAGGCAACACTTCTGGAGAAAATAGAACAAATATTTGGTTCAGCTCAAAAGGGACTAACCACCACAGAATTATTAAAAAATCTTGCTAGCAAAATACCACCCAACTAAACAACAAGTGGGGGAAGGGGGAAAGCAAGTGGTCCTAAGAGAGGAGCAAAGGTTGTGATGCAAAGTTGCAAAGCCTTGTCACATCCACTCAAGCTGTTCCACTAACTTCAGCTGACATGAAAGAGATGCTGCCCATCTGATTTAAACATGTACTTTCAAAACACTGGGTGGAACCAAATCCTACTTTTAATCCCTGTGAATCTGGCAGCAAGAAATTTGCAAATTTTGTGGGGTAATAGGAGAATTTTGGTGAACGCTGCTCCAAACTGTGCCCTTCCTATTGGAGGAAATACAGACCAGTCCTTTGCCAGAGAGATGTCACATCAGCTAGGGAGGCCAGAGGTGTTGTGAATCACACATCCAAAAGGCTGGCATCCCTGCACTGACAGCCAGAGGTGTCACGTGGAGGGGTGAGGAGGCAGACACTGGTGAGGCAGTGCCATTGGCTCACTGTGCCAGGCAGATGGGATCAGTATGACTTACTCTTCCACCGTCAGCTCAGACCCTGCTGTATTCCCCAAGCTCATCAAGCCCTGATTAAAACTTAGCATTTATCCAAGTCTCTGCACATGCAAGCTAATTAATAGTCACAACACCATGGTGAGGAAGATGAAAGCAATATTATTATCCTAATTTTACACATGGGGGCACAGAAGCAGAGGGGAATGCTGAGCTAGTACCAGAAGTGTCAAGCTCCCACATTCACAGACTCTGCCCCTGTTGCACTCTTTAGTGCATGATATGTATATATCATGGTGTGCTTGGATGTGTATATATATATAGATAGATAATGAGCTATCCATGGGGTTTTCAGGATGCTGACTTTGCTGTAAGCCTTGCTTGCAGTCACAAATGTGGAAGTGTTCACCAAATCCAAGAATGACTCTTTTTTTTCTTTTTCTTTTTTTTTTTTTTTTTTTTTTAATTTCAGCCTACCCCTAGTGCATCCTGTTTCATTTCATTCAGGTGACTTCATTATTCTTTTAAATGCCATCCTATCATTGTGTGGCCAAAATTCATTCAGATTCTTTCTGGAACATCCCTGGTTCTGATCTGAATCTACAAGGAAGATTTCTGTGGTATGGAAGAGAAATTAAATCAATCAAAGTAAATTCCCTCTAAAGGTACTTCCCATGTGATTGAGAGAGAGGAATTTTTAAGCCTACCTAATAAATTATTGTTAGAAATAAATGAATTCTGTTCTATTCTGTAGGATTATCCAAAGAGAACTGTAAAAATAGCACATTTTCTAATAACTCTGTGCATTAAGATAACTTGTTCTGTGTCAGTCTGTCCTTCTCATTGTCACTGCCATTCTAAATGGATTTTGGCTTATGCTTCTGTTAGAATCAGTAGAGAGAAACAGATATTTTCAGAGCAAAAATAATTCCATACAAATATAACTTGGGTGAATTCCAATTAAGGAGTCCTATTTTCCTCTTTCAGCAAAGGGACATGAGTTCAGCTAGAGCTGATGTAGAAGATTAGATTATATGAAACCTATACCCTCTGTTCTCCTTTTCTCCCTGTATTATGCTGTATTGTCATTTTCTTGTGTGATGTCAGCAGGGATTGACCCAGTAGTGCCCATCCTTCCACAGATTCAGCACCAGGAGCTTTGGATCCTCCTGACAGTCCCAACAGACAATAGATCTAGGCTTTCTCCTTCCTTTTTTAAAGGGTCTGCTCCCATGCAGGAACATTCCCAAGACCAGTTTTCTATTTCCTTTTCTGTATCACTAAGTTTATAAGTTGCTGTGGTATCCTCAGGGTTCACAGTTCCTGTAGTGCAGGGATGTCATCCTTGTGATAGCACCCCTGTGAAGTTCTCAGTAGCTAATGGTCACATCCTACAGAGAGATTGCAGGATCACCTGGGCTTCCTGGTGGCACTTTATGAGTCTCCAGCAATGCTCTCATAGGCAAATAAATAAGAATTCCCCAAGCACTGAGAGTGCAGAGGGCATTGCTGTAATGGGTCTCCTGGGCTTTACAATACAGTTTTATTACCTTGCTAAATATAACTGCTTGATTCTTATTTGCCCAAGAGAATGAACATATTATTTAAGGTATATTTTCCTTTTTTTTTTCCTCTGCCAGACAGACTGTATATGTGTGAGTGTTTGTTTATACAGTATATTGAGCAATTTTGGTGGCTATTTGCCAAAAAAGATAATAATGTTGTAGTTTTAGTGTCTGTTTATTTCTCCCATCTCTTCTCCAAACCTGTCTCTCGCCTCCCTATTGATTTAGTGCAGCCAGTGAAGTTTTACAGCCTGCATTTAAGGAGGCTGCTGTTTGAAATCCATGAGGGGCTGCTAATCAGGACTAACTGCAAGCATCAGGTGCAGTGGGTGACTCTGTCCTGGCCTATTGGCTTAAGAGAGCATGAAGGGCTAATTTCATGGCTGATAAAGCTTTCTGTCAGGGAGGCTTCCCAAACAAATGAACATTGACTTTTCTTTACAATGGAAATAAAAATGGTCTTTTATCACAACTGCCTGCTTGTGCAAGGTAAGAAGTCACATCCCTGTGGGCTACCAGTGAACACTTGGGACTATGTGGGAGCTTGCTAAGGTACTCAGACGAGATTTACAAATAAATTTCAGAACTTAATTCCTCATAGGTCATTTTCTCTCTTGGATTTGTTGGACTTTTTTTGGTTTTAGGTCCAGAGATGATAAAAGAATGAGAGGCAGATCTTCTGCAGGCTCTGCAGCATTTCCTTGGGCATTTCCTAGGAAATGGGAACGGGGTGCCTAAATCCCTTTCAGAATCTGGATCTTTATTGCTTCACCTCTTTTGGTTCACCAGTTTAATGTCTCCTCTCTGTTTCATCTGATCTCTAGCTATCACCCACACTCCTAGGACAACCCTTCTGTTTCCCTGCTCTGCCAGGAGTATTGGGATTAATTTCTGCTTGAAGGGAACACCTATTTGCTACCCTCCTGAAGAAAATAATACCGATTATTTTAAAACACATGGTTAGAGAGTCTTTCTCTGAGAGGGAATGAGGCCAGCTTGATATCATGCAGGTATTCTTCAACTCGCTTAGAGTCTCCCCTCTGGGAAGCTCCTTTTTCTATTTTGTTTTTCTATTACCTATTTATCCTTTTTCTATTTCTGTTCCTTGGAAGCATGATGGAACAAGTAGTTAAGTATGCAGTTAAAGACTGATACTTTCAAGGAAATAATTTACTTGCATAAAATTAAAAAAGCCCTCACATACTTAATGGAGCATGGTCCTGAATCTTTCAAAATGGTAGCATTTTTCTTTTGTTCTTTCATGTTTTGATGAAATGTAATTTCAGCTAGAAATGCATTTATAAATTATTTGTTTAAAGGACAGGCACTTTTCCATCAAAATGTTTATTTTTTCAGTGTAACTTAATTTACACAGAAGGGGATTGCCAGAAGAATGATGTCTATATATGCTGCAATTTTCTTTCCTGCAGCTTGTCAGTACACCTGAATGCTATAACATGGACTTGGCTTTCAAATTAGGCTGTTGAACAACTCAGCAAGACAGCAGTAAAAGTTTTTTACTATAAATCTACAGAGTTTACTCTGGTCTTGTACTTACAGCAGTCTCCCAGGTAGATCCAGCTGCAGCAGCTTGTTCAGGATTGACAATCAAAGGTGCTGGCTGTGATGCAGACAGGTGCAGATCGTTGGTATTATAAACTGGTGTGCTGTGCCTTCACCCTGCCAACCTCTGAGACACCTGGCACCAGCTGCAGCTTGTACCTAATTGTCAACATGTTTTTTTTTCTTGCCACCCTTCTTGAGTGGCAAGCTTAAATTGAGACTTTTCCCCCACTGTGGTCTGAATTTTGGTGGTGGTGTTCTCATGCCTGTTCTTCAATAGAGACTAAGAAAAAATTGATGTCACAGGTAGACAGTTCTCTCAGGACTAGATACAGACTTTGTCAAGACTTCTGGGATGATGTGCAAGGACAGGGAGCAATGCATTTAAAATATCATATAGCTTTTTGAATGTTCTATATGCTTAGGAAAAATGGTGCTGAAACAAGCTTGGATTTCTATTGCATTGTATGCTATTGTTAATGCAGGATACAATCACAAGTAATAATTACAGTTTGTGCTATCAAACAGGGCTGGCTTTAGACAGAATTATGCCCTGGGGTTTTCACTGTTGCCCCCATGGCATGTATGAAGACATTATATGCAGGTTTCTTGCACTATAGCACAACTCTTTTCTTTGTGTTACACATTTGTTTTCCAGTTAAATTAACAAACATCCCGCTTAAGCAAAAGCCATTTTTTTGTTGGTGGGCTGTTTACAGCCTGCCTTGCTTTATGTTATGCCTGAGAATTGAAGGCTGCCCTGCAGCCAGGCAGATCAACACAGCTCTGCTGAAATAAATGAGTCTTCAGAGGACAATCAATGGTCATAATGTGCCTGGATAACTACAGTGACACCTCTAAAAATGTCAAAGAGAGATACTGATCCTTTGCAGACATGATCTGCCGAATGGACAAGTTTCATACAGGGCTCGGCATTTCCATTTTAACCACTGAGTTCAAACAAATTTACAAGTTTCCCTTCTTTTCACCACCTTTATGACCTTATTTTTTTTTTTCTTTAAGCCTTTGCAAAACCATAAAACTAGTTGAAGATTAAAATGTTTCATGGTGAGAAGACAGATATGATTACAAATGAGAACATACCAACCCCCTAGGAAGCCCTGGGTTTCCCTTTCATCATCATCAAATAACACTCCATATGAGAATATTTACTTCATAGTTAATGTCACTGAATATTGTTTATGAATATGTAGTATACATTTACATTATCTGGAGAAATATACTGCATCCTTTTTTGCTTTTTCACTTTCTCCTCTATTACGTTCTCTGTAATATGTTATTGCAAGGTGACTCAGGGCTTGCTCTGAAGAAAAAGAATAACATTGCTCTGGTAAGGCAAACCTACCTTTGACTTTTAAATAGATGATAAGGAAAGTAAATTGAAAGATTAATTAGTTCTAATAGATAATTTTTATTTCAGGTGCATTCTTCAAACATGTACTCTGTGAAGTTGGAGGCTGTACAATTTACATTGTGTAACTTTAGAGATTTTGATTTCTCACTTGAGTACTGTTTTATGAGTGCTGCAATCATTCTTATTTCCAGTTAGTTCTTCTGGAAGAAAAGCTGGAATCTGCAGAGACCATATGAGGACAGAACATTTCCTTCCTAGACTAATGAATATGAGATAGAGAGGTGTGGAAAAGTGTAGGTACAGAGTGTGTGGTAACTGGCCTGTGTTAGGGCTGTGGCTCAGCCTCATCCCCAATGGGTGCAGCTGAGAGCAGCAGGTGAGCAGCACTGACAGCAATGAGCCCTGGAGTGCCCAGGGGCACTGACCAACCACCAAAGGGAGGAGAGGGCACTCAGGTGCAATGCATCAACATGAGGGGGATGAAAGGCTGGGCTAAAGAACAAGAAGGGCAGATGCTTGCAGCCTTCTGAGATGATGTTATGCTGTATGGGCAGATGCCTGAAGCCTTCTGATGAGGTATGGTATTACTCTGTTTTGGATTGAAGCCTTCTAAAATTGTACAGTGATACTCTGTGTATCAAGGCCATCTCAACTGTGCCATGTGCTGTGATAGAAAAGGATAATAGCTCCTGTGAACTCAGAGTGCATGCTTGCCTAGGATGGATATCAGACTCTAGGGTTTAAATTCAAGAGTCACAACTGATTTAGATCACCTGGACTGCAGGACAGTCCAGAGGGAAAAGCTGGTGTACTTTGTCAGGGGTTAAAGAAGAGGACTTGATATAGCACTGAGTGGGGCTGTGATTGGGCAGCCTTAAAAATTCATTCATCACTTCCTCTGATGTAAATGCCTGAGTCTCTCTAAAGCGCTGTAAAAAGGTGGTGATGGGGTGCAATAAGTTCCTTGCTCTTGGCAGTTGGTGCTAACCCAACCATTGCTGGCTTTGCAACAACCCTGAAAAAGTTTGAGCCCTGAAAATGCTGAGTTAGTGTACCCACTCAGCATCCTAGTGCAGGTTTCAGTCCAGCTTAAGTATACATGTGCTTAAGCATCTTGCTGCACTAGGGTTTTAGGCAGCAGTTTAAACATGAGTGTAGGTTCATGGGTGTTTTGTCTTTGTGCTGAAAGCCAGAGCTTAGCTGAATTGCCCAGCTGAATACATGCAAATCAAAGGGGTCCTTACTCTTCTCTGGACCTTAAACTTCTGCATGGTGAAGTGTCCAGGAGCCAAAAGCTGCTCAACAGGGTCTTTTCAGGGCAAGCCAAGGAAGAACTACAAGGTAATTGCAAATTTAAGTATAGGCTGTTCTTTTTTTTTCCAAGTCCTGCTGGAAAAGGCAGAAAATGCTGTGTACAGTGCTCTCAGGAGGAAGATGAATCCATTTCATGTGCCCTCACTGATTTTGGTGCATCACTCCAGCATTTTGTGCAACAAACAAGAAAGTGATAAGAAGGCATTTGGATTTCTGGATGACAGTCACCTGCCATATACCAAACTTAAAAACAGTCTTTTGTGGATTATATGCGTTGTCTCCTCTTGGCAATCACGGCCATTTTAATGTTTTGGTACTTTCCCATTTTCCACCTGGCAGATTTACCCCTTTTCACAGTGAAATTGTGTTTTAGCTGACTGGAAGCTTTTGTAATTTGCCTGTGCAGTGTGGAGGTCAACAGGAGAGAGTAGCAATCCCTCACAATGTCTCAAGGCCCTTTCTCTCTCCAGGGGACAAATGCAAAGCAATATAAGTACAGCCCTTTCTCAGCAGCATCTGTAGACTGCAAATATGCTCAGTCCAATCTATTTCCCCATGTTTCTCAGAAAATTCCCAACTTTTACATTGTTCATGTGTCACTTAGATGCAATTGGGCAAAATGAAACAGCTTGGTAATGCCTACAGGGTTACTTTGCAGCACACAGCAGTGACCAGCCAGGTGCACACTGAAAAGAATATTTTATTCTCTTTGTTCTGACTGCTGGGATACCATGACTGGGACACAGTTGAATTGTTTAAATGCAAAAGCCCAAGTTTCATGTTAAAAAAATTTAGCAAAGCCTTGAATGAATTACTGGCCTATTTGTCATCCTGGCATAGAAGGCATTTTCCATCTCTCCTCCTGAAGCTGTTCCATTTAGTATAAATAATAAAATATTCAGTGAGCCACAGAAAAAGACTGGCTCTGTAGCCTGGGGGGCTCCACTGAGTATGAAAAGTTCAGGTGAATAGTTTTATCATAGGTGTATGGGCTATACTGGGTATGATCTGGTAAAACTGCCATAAAGTATTTTGCTTTGATCCAGTCAGCCTTTTCCAACTGAAAGAAAGAAATATTGTGGAAAACTTCATCAGCTCTAATATAGATGTGCAATACAAGTGACAGTTTGTAAGGAAATGGGAATTAGAAGAAACAGCACTGTGAGTGCTACCGCCTTGCACAGTAACCTCTCACTGAGCTGAGCAATTCTAGCTGATAAAGAAGTTAGACATTTATTCTGAACTGTTACAGACTTGTGATTTCCTGAACTTAAATGGAGGCCAGAAGACTCCCAAGCCTGTAAGTTATATGCCAGAGCAGTTTACACTACTAGTGGCCAGAAAGGTAAACTGCATATAAATGAATACTGAGGTGGACTAGTTTGATACTACTCTCCTGAACTTCAATAAGTGTGAAATGAAAAGTCATACAGAGGATGCAAACTATTCATTCAATATCTATATATTGTATAAAAATAATGTATAGAGATTACTTTTATTTCTTTTTTATAGCTAATTAATTTTTGAAAGACCAAAATGTCTAAAAAATAAAAATATATTAGAGCAGACTTACTCTACTCCTAAAATGGCATAAATCACATGGTTATCACAGCCTTTAGAGGTGTTCAGCAGACCAATATGTAGCCCTGTATCTTCAATTGTAATAAATCTTAAATTATATGGGATCAGAGATTCTGGAATAAAAGAGAAGTTGAAGAATTTTCTATTAGTCTGGGTTTAATGGGAGACATATCATATCTCCCCAGTCAAGACATTTGTACTTTCTTTGCAATTATCATTACAGCTAATTAACAGTAAATGCTCACATTCACCAGCTATGCTTAAGGGGTGATGATACCAAGGAGGAGTGGAGGGAAAGAGAGATGTAAATTTTTAATACCTTATTTGCCTTAGGTCTGCATGAGAACCCTGAATAATTGATGGTAATGGTGGTTAACTCTGAGCCCATCAAAAGGATCTTTACATGTTATCCATTCCCCAGCCTCCTCCATAAAAGCTCTCCCTGACACAGAGGGTGGCTTTTTGAGGCACTAATCTGTGATGAGAGTTGTTACTACCAATTAAGGATGTTGATTGACAGCTGCTGTCTACACAGAGGTTTCCAGAAAATGCTGTGGCTCCCAACCCTTCTCCAGTTTCTTGTGACAAGGGCTGCACGTTGCTGTCCCCTCAGATTTGCCATCTGATCAGCTCAGGAAAAGGCTGTAGCTTGCTTTGGTCACAGTCAAGCAGCTGAGCTCAGAAGGTGTTAATAGAAGGTTTTTCCATCTTCGGACCCTGTAATTGGAGCAGGTCAGGGATTGATGGCACATCCTGCTCTGCTGGCTGGTTACCTTCTGCTTGAGGCTGGCCAGATGTTTCTTCCAGCTGGACAAAGACATGAGAATTAAGACATTGTTCAGAATTTAGTGAAGCCAGCTGGACTCTCAGGTTACATCTGTACAAAAATTAAATGAGAAAGGACCTTTTCCCTTGGCCTAGGGGCAAAATGCCAAAACTTCTTCTCTTTCCCACAAATTGCAGATGTCCATAGGGCTTAACAGACACAGTTTCTGGTCCAGTCTGTTTCCTAAGCTTCAGCAAAAGTTTACTGGCATGAGCAAAAACTGTGCTAGAGAATGTGGTGAAAAACCCCCTAAACCAAACCAGACTGGTCAATGAGTCTTGCTCCATCTGTTGATATTGGGACAACCACTGTGGCACCTGAGCTGTCTAATGCACAGCTGGTGGAAGTTGTCCTGTTTGTAGTCTCTACCAGAGAATATTGGGCTGGGATAGAGCTCCAGCCACCCAGCTTAACAACCTTGTTCAATTATTTCTGAACACCATGGGGTGTCCTGGAGCTGTCAGGGAGCTCCCAGAGTTTGATATCAGAGCTGTTGTGTTTTGGGCTGTGCAGACCAACAGTGAGATAGGTCAGGAGTTACTGAGGGGTAGGAAAAAGGTTTCTTTTTCCCTCTTGCCCACCAGCATGGCTGTTGTAGCATCTATTCACCAGCTTTCACTTTGTGGCTGCATCAACCTCTGAGAGAAATCTCTGTGTCTGGTGAAATTTACTTTACAGTATTAAAAAACAACAGGTAGGACAGAAAAGAAAAGCTGAAGGAAATATTGTGTCTAATCTGGCTCAGTGATGATAAACCTTTCTTCTGCTCCATCTTAATAAAGCTGTAATTGGCAGTGACTGTTTTTTGATTTCCCATGTGTGCCAAGAGATACTCCCCCTCTTTCTTCAAGGGCTGGGTTTCATCTCAGCGTTATTTGGTGAGAGGCACCTGATGTTTAGCACACACTGATTGTGTAGCCTGCAGCAGTTTGGGCTGTAATGTAAGGGCTGTGCACTGTGCTGAGCTGAGAGGATCAGCTGCTGTGTTCAGGGCTTCAATGAAGACAGGCTGATAAGGCACCAAGGGACACATCTGCACTAGTGGGAAGGATGCAGGATGGAGCAGGGCAGAGGAAAAGGGATCAGATGCTTTCTGTTGTTGAAACTGATGTAAAGCCCCCTGCACTGTGCTTAGAAAAATAGACTTTTCCTCTCTCGTGGTGCTAGAGCAGAAGCTAAACCAGCTGGAAGAAAGATTTCCTTTGGGCTGATTGGCTGAGCAAGAGTTAGAGGCTGCCTTGGAGGTATCGCCCAGGGAATACACAAAGCTTGTGGTGATTTCTGGCACTACAAGGAAAATCTAAGCAGCAAACAATTCAGGGGGAAATGAAAATTGCCAAGAAATGCCTGACAACATTCAAGGGCTGTCTAATTTCAGTGGTTATGGCCATTAGAATAGAACATACACTTACTTTCAAGAACGCATCAAAGTTCTTGTTTTAAGAAACATGATGTTGCTCCTGCCACTGCTCAGCCACTTTGGGTTTAAGTTGGATGCATTCCTTCTGCCACCTCCATTTCTGAGGTGGATGTATCTGGGAGAGGTGGAGTGACACTGCCTCCTTTGTGCAAAGATCACCCCAGCATTTGTCCTGTTTAATGGAATGTGAACTCTGTCTCCATAGTGTCTGGAGCCTATGGAGAGATGCCTGGCTTGCCTTTAAACTAACTGGATTGTGGACTGCAAAAAGCTCAAATTAATTACAAATTCTAGGTAAGGATTTATCAGACCTTTTGTCATTATCCTTTCTTAAGTGGATTAGACCATGCCAGTAGAAATAGAACAGTCAAGGAACGAGTGCAAACCCATGCTAGATCTGAATATATTTGTCTAGTTATTATACACAGAGCAATAAGAGGCAGCAGGATTCCACTAATAGTCAACTTAATGTGTTGTTAGTTTCAAATGATTGTACAGCTCTTCCCTGCAGAAGAATTGTTTGCTACACAAGCACTTTACATTTAGGAATAAATAAAACCACACTCTAAATCATAGCATTACTGTGGACTAATTTTCTGTCTTCTGGGGCATCACATATCCAGTGAGTAGATTCTGGATGAATTCTGCTTCATTGGGACACTGTATGCAGTGCAAGAGCAAACCTTTTGTAATGCATTAAATGTTGTTAAAAAAGATTAATGCCTATAAGGGGCGCCTTTTATCCAAAAAGGGTAAATTTCTTGCTAGCTGTCCATTGCAGACTTCATTTTCTCTTTCCCATTTCAGGAAATACACTTTAAAAAAATCACAGTGACCTGGTTTTGGTCTGCTATTTTTGAATTGTGAATCGTAGGAATAAAATTAATAAGAGTGTGATCAAGAAGAAAGGTACTGATGACTCTGAACACTTTGGGACTATCTTTCACAGCTTCATGTCTTTTGAAGCAACTTGCCTTAGAAACTCCCTGTGGAATTCATAATAGATGCATTAAATTCACTAGGAAGGGAATCAACTTTGTTGATCAGTAAATTGAGTTTATTGTCCTAGCAGTAAAAGGAGCATTTGATAAGTTGCTCTCCAGTGATCCAGATCCCTAAAGGACTCATCATAGACTATGAGAGATGTGTAAACATCTCAAATAACAAGTTAAAGCCTTCTTTTTTTTATTAAAAAGAGAGAAAAATTCTTCCCTTTTTCCTTATGGAAATTGTCTTTAAAATATTACCCCTTTGCTATGAATGACACGTCTGTAAGAGAAAATAAATAGGTAAAATCACAGTTTGCCTGAAACCTCACCAGCTGTGCTGCTGCCTGATGCCTCCCCAGCTAGCACAAAACAACTCCTAAGTCAATTAGGCTTCTGGCAGAGCTGTGTGTGCATTTGATGGGAGCTGCCACATTTTTGGAAATTTGGGCTTTTTTTATATATGTTAGCCATCACTCTGCATTTCTTGGGGCTCTGATGGATGTTTGCAGAAACAATGTTCTGTTAATGGTGTTATCTATAAGGAAGGAACCAAAAGATCAGAAAAAATATATCAGACTTTCTCAAGCTGAATTGAATTTCCTAGCAGTGTTTCTTTACATGCTGTGCTTTTTCCCTTTTTCCTCTGCTTACATCCATAGCCTGGAGCTGGTAGTTTATTGAAGGTTTACAAAGCCACTTTCTCCCTATCAAAGTATGTTTGTTGTGGGACACACAAGGAAAGGGCTGGATACCAGAGAATGAATAGCAAAGAACTTCTTAAAATAGAAATATATATCTAAAAAAAGTTTCCAAATCTTTACCTTACCAGAAAGGTAACTTTTGTTTTTGGTTTTCTTTTTAATGAGCAAAGTTGATTTTTTTGTCTCTGTTTTCCTTGCCCTTTATACTATTAAAATTTAAAACAACCCCCTCATCTTATTTTACAAGCAGGTTTCGTTCTCTTTCTTTAATCACTTAGTTCCACTGGTTTAGACACTTTCCTTTGTTTTTCATAATTAGCTCTGCAGATTAAGAGCTCTGCAATGGCTTGTTAATTATTGGCAATAATTATTCACAGCAGAACTGAAGATGTTTTTAACCCAAGTCAGTGGAGAAAGGGAGGAGGGAAGCACTGGCTGATTTTTCTCTCTCTTCCTCTCACAGTCTGACATACCCTGTAATCTGAAACATTTATCGACAGCTTAGTTTTCACCAGGATCCTTAGTGTGCTCTCTTTTAACTTCCTTCTAATCACTAGCCAGCCTCAGGTGGATACTTCCTCCTGAGGAAGTAACCCTCTGCTTTGCTCCCTTGTCCAGATTTTCATTTTATTGTGGCAACTAGTTACTCCACAGACATTGTTCTCTCAAACTCCTTTTTTTACTATTCCCTCTCTATCATTTAAAGGCATAAAATCCTATAATTGCCTTGTCTGAGAGCCAACACTCCAGCAAGAGACCTGTATTTTGATGGCACATTAAATGGTGTCACTGATAGACCTCTTAAGCAAGAGTCAGGGGACCCTGTAGTGTCCACAAGGGGAGACTTTGGGTAAGGGCTTCAATCACTTCTTCACCTGTGCTAGGTCCTCTCCAGAGCTGCTGTGTGTAGACATATTCTGTTTTATAAAAACAATGTAAGGAGGGCAAGGGGAAGCTTTACTGCACACGACATTCCGGGAGATGAACCGTGAAGTTCTCAGAAATAAAGCAAAGGCTTGTTTTACATGAAGGAAAAAAGCCACACTTGGAGACAAAAAGTGTACATCAGACTTCCCTTGAGACAAATGTAATTAAAGATAATATATGCCAAGAACCAAAGTAAAGAATATCCAGAGGAAGCCATTTGTCATGCAGAACAATGACATCCTTTTTTAATTGGTCTCACAAAACCCAGTAACTAGGCCACGTATTTTGACATCCATCTACTGACATCTTCTTAATCAGTCAGCTGTTGGAATATGTGCAAGTGTCATTCTCAAACAATGGGAACCCCATGGCCTTTTTGCGAGGTGTACCTGGAGGTATAATCAGCCACTTACCCCAGGTGTGAGGGGTGTGGGACCAGGGTTGTTGAAGAGCTCTGTACCATGGGTGGAGTGTGCAGAGGGCGCTGCTTCAGTGTGAGGACAGCAGTTCAAGGAGGAAAAAGGAAAGTGCTTCATATTTGCTGAAGACCCCCATTCCCAGCCCTTTGCAGACATAATCTCTCCTGAAAAGCAGTGATCAGCCATTGCAAGTGAATTCTTGTTCGTGATGTGATTTGTGAGATGTAGTTACATGCACAGGCTCAAGGCTGCTGGAGGTCCTGGCACCAGCCTGTTTATACAGATTTTTGGTGTCATTCTCTGCTTGCTTAGGGAGAAGTAAAACTGTGGGTTTTTTTTTTTTCCCTTTTCTGTTTTTGTTTATTTTCCAAAGGACTGCTGCTATTTGTATTATTTAAAAATTTCATATTTCATTGCATAGAGCCTCTTGAGAACAAAATGTATTCTTTGGCTGTTGCATCCTAGTGACCACATCTTCTTTGTATTAATTTCTTCTTTATGAGCCTTGCTGGCAAACTGAAGTACATGAAGTAGAAACAGCCATTTGATATCTCTTTGGAAATTCGTCCAGAAATAAGAGTTGGGACTTTTATGAATGATGCTGGTGACTCAGTGCCTGTTGGGAAGAGAAATGAGATCTCAGGGTGGGAGCTCACTGGGGAACTCTGGGAGCATATAGAGAGAAAGCTCTCCTGACTGGCTGTACTACCCTGCAGTACCTGGAATAAGAGTAGGTAATGCAAACACAAAGTTGACTAAGTTCTTATTTAAAGGTGGTGTTACATTATGTGTCTCATTTTAAGTAAATATATATATGATAGAGATTTGAGACTGAGATATTCAGAGAATATCCAAGGATATTTTCAAGATTAGAGAGCCCCACATTATCATTAAACAAGTACATTTTAAAAGTCTTTTTGCTTCTGTAGGTAAAGTTCTAATCCGAGAGTAATACACATGGTTAATTGTCTTCAAAAGCAAACATCTCAGAAAATACCAATGGTGATAGCAATGGAAGGGACAGCTGGTGTTACTGTGTCCAGGTTTCTGGTACTGCAGGCAACTGTTTCACATCATTTTTTCATACACTGAATTGTATTTCCTCCTGCACCAGTTAGGAAGTTAGCCTTACCTATGGCTGACTGCTCTTTCCAGCTTCCTTGCTCTCCTGGGCAAAAAGATTTATTTTTTTTTCAGCCTAAGCATTTTCCTGGAGAGGCCACAACTGCTGCATATTACAAAGATCAGATTCAGAGGCTTGAAATTGCCAGGTTCCCTTTTTGCTTCTCCTACCATCTCTCTTTACTACATACAGGTGGTACATTTATTGTTGTCAAGGCATATAGTTCCATTCATAAAAACTTGACAGATTTATTAAAAATCCTTATACCTGCGATTTCCAAAGGTGAAGATAAGACTGAAGAATTCAGACTTTCTCATTCAGTTCCAAATTGTCCTTTTGCCTCAGATAGAGCTGTGCTTTCTCTGCACTCTTGTCCTCACCCTATATTTGTCCCCACAGCTGAAACCACTGCCCTTATTGAGCTCTAAGACAAAGTGTGCAAGGAGCATGCCAAGCCCATCTTTAATCTCTACTTTATCCTCACTGCTTAGTGGCTCAATGTGCTGCCTGTCACCTGAAGGAGCATCTGAGTCTTAGGATTATTGGTTGCATTTATTTTTCAACATATGCCTGGGAGCCAGTCTACCTTAATGACACAATTCTCACTAGTCTGTCTTATCCTCTAATAACATTACAGAAATTGCTATTCATATCCAACTCTGAACCTGGAGGGGGAAGCATCTATAACAAACTCCCAGCACTACTCAATAGAATCTCTTATTAACTTTTCTCTAAGCAATTTCACACAAATGTAGTCTGTTTTATCCATCCTACTCCTTCTCAGTCACTGTGCTGCATCAAGCAAGCCCACTGAGCCATCTTTGCCTTTCTTTCTGTTTCCAAACCCATTATAACTATGGTCACTATTTTGTTGTTTATTTACTCCATTTATTTCTGATCTGACATATAGATGGCATCAGTGTTCTAGGACCCCTGCGTTATTGCCCATGGATTAACATACAAAGTTTCACAGGTAATCCTCAATGTCTTGGTCAGACCAGGCGAGGTCATTTTAACAACTGTGTCACCATCCTAACAACTGGGAGTGTCACAATGTGTTTGGCTGATAATATGACTCTGTTATTATACTCTGATGATGCCAATGGAGACTACAGTGCAGTGAGAGCCCTTGCTGTAGTACAGGTGATCCTTATCCTGTGCCAGTCCCAGCAGCAGGCTTCCTTTTGCTGTTCATTTTCCTACTCAGTTCTATTCCATTCATTTCTTTTTCTTGTATATTTGATTTTCCTTTCACTCTTCAGTAAATGCAGGGGTGGACCCAGAACATATAATTCTCTTCCCATTATCTAGTTTGAAGCTTATCTACTTCACCTCATCTGCCTTGACCACATGATGACCTGGCAGGGGTCAGTAACATCCTGACTTGCATTGAGAATATTTCAGGCAGCTGTGCACAGTATAGGAAACAGTGCACAATACGGCCACAGAATTGTGAGGCAGTGGACAGAAAGCAAATGAAAAGATATACTTAATTCCCCACACTGCACCATTAAACTGTTGAACTTAGGATGTATTCAAACAGAGGAGTTCAAGAAGAGATTTTACAAATTTTAGTCATAAAATCTGCAAATGCTTTTATGCACAAAGAAACAACCCGAGGCGCAGGATGATTCGTAGTGCCTTCGATTTTCAAGGAGCACCACCCCAGGGATGTGTTGCCCTGTCCTTTTAATCCATCTGTAAGCTTCAAATGAGAGCCATTAGACAGGATAGCACCCTTAACTACATAGAATTCATGTAATTCTGATAATCTTGGATCCACTGGGGAGAGTTTACCCTTCTGTGCATCCCCAGTTTGTAGACATTTTTCTAGAGATACAGCTTTCATGATGATTGTTTTGACTTTTCTGACTGCTGACCCCCTGTTTTTGGTTTTTTTGTTTTGTTTTGTTTTTTTGTTTTTTTTTTTTTTTTTGATGAGGCATATGGAAATTGAAATACTCATCTTGCTCTTGCTGAATGTGTTGACTAAGTATTCTGCAGCCAAATCTGTAGTGCTGGCATTGCACAACAGTATGAAGCAGTACTTGAGACAGAGACAGGTTGCATTTCTCATCTGGCCAGGCTCATTTGTTTGGGTAGTCTAATGCATTCTGCAAAAAGAGGAGAGAGAGACTGCTTTTGCCCTCTGAAAAGCAGAGTGCATTATGAAAAATATGAAATACAGTACAGTGCTGATTATTCAGATGCCATAGGGAAAGCTAAATAAGCCTGGGTAACAGGTTTCAGAAATTCAAGGGACTTGTCAGCATAATTAATAGAAATCAGAGGGCACAGGCATGTTTGGATAATAGAGAGTGCTGGACAACAGAGGCAGATGACCCAGAGTTATGTTGCAATACCAAAGCCATGTCATAACTTCCACAGCTCTCATCTTAAAAGACTTTTCTAGTATCTGATTACCATCCAAAAAAGTACTCTGCTTGAGAGAGACAGTAACCACCATGGGTACTACATGCAGTAAAATAGGATCAAAATCCTGAAGTTACTGAGGAAAGGGACACTAACTAGTGATGTTTATATTATTTTTCTCCAGATGTGATTAATTTAGTCAAAGTGAAACTACACAGCAACATACAAAAGAGATAAGCTTCTGCTTGCTTCAATTCTCTAGGATTTTCCCCTTTTCACAGCACCCATTGTTGCACCTCATTTTTGTCTCATCACAAAAGCTACCCTTGCAGGTGTTGTTTTAGGTACCATTCACAAACCACTGTGGGGTAGCAGTTGGCAGAAGCTGATATGTAAATAGAAACATTTTAATGGCAATTAGAATAATTTATTCCTGTTCTATTTGCAAAGTTAAGCTACGTTCTGCTCTAAACATAAGGCAAACAAATAGATAAATGGATAATTGTGCAGGCATCACACTGCCAAAACTAAGACTAGCTGATCACAAGGAAACATTACATTGGGCTTCTCACTCTGCAAATGTTGCATTTCCAGACATATCTGAAATATGTTTTTATACATCCTCAATGGAATTTTTTTTCATTGTTTTGTGAAAAAGTCCTTATAAAGAAAACAAAATATTTTCTATGCTTGGAATCTGAAAACAAACCTTAACTGGTTTTAGACTCTAAGACATTAAGAATTGACAGAGGATTGGTCAGTCTGACTGTCTGTAAAGCTGTTCAGAGACCAGCTCTTTCTGATGAGTCCAGTGGAAAGTTTGCAAATAATAGTGCTCTTCTGAAAAATTGCTTTTAGTAATTACTTTATTTGGAAACATACTCATATCAAAAGTTCAATTTTTAAACAAAACTCAAAAACTAGCATTATTTTCTCTCAAAAAACACCTAGTCAAAATGCTATTACTTTCAGACAAATTCTGATCATCTCTATTTCATTATTATACTTCATGGCTGAATATTTAATGCTTTCATAAGTAATGGAATGTTTTAACTTATTGTTTTCAAAATCCTACTGAAAAAAAATGGCTCTTCTTGTTTTGGCCTGGATGTTACAGCAGTGCAGCAACTGCAACTCTGTCTCCTTTGCCGTGGTGCAACTACTCTTGTGCAAGGTGACCGCAGAATATTGGCACATGGTTAAATCAGCTTTGTCATCCTCACTCAGTGAGGAGACAAGAACTGCTGTCTGCTTTTTCCTTTACCCCTCCCACTACTTAAATTTCTGTGGCTATTCCTAAACTTTGTAGGGAAACAAACTCAGGCTAAAATTAACTTTTTAAAATTTTTTTCCTCTCCCCTCCAGGAATAGCTTGGAACTGCTAAGTAATTTTATTGTGTTTATCATTAACTGTTTAATCAATAGTGACTCATTACCTCTATTAGCAAAGAAGTTACAAAAAGCATGGAAAAAAGAAGGATGACCCCTTGGCAGGTGTCACTGTACAAACACAGGATTGAGAATGTTTTGCTTTCTGTCAGGAAGGTTCAGAAAGGATCAATCACCAGGACTACACACATCTGTGTTTGAAATTAAAATATGACAAAAGTTCAAGGATGTATAATGCAGAACTAGAGCATCCAGGCTTCACAAGGCAGCAGTTCAGGACCCAGGGCATTTTATTTGATATATTCATTTTTCAAGTGATCCATCCTGAATTTAAATGGTGATAACTCATACATCTCTCTTTTAATTTACTGCACTAGAGCAACTGGGTACTTCCTACAGCAAATCAACTCAGATGATGAACATGCATGAGGTGGGTTTTGCTGGGTTTTTTGTTCTTCCTATCAACAATATATTGCTTACATTGATGGGTTTATGACATATAACTGTGGTCTTGCACTGGTGGGCTGCTCTGTGCCATATTTGTGGTTGGGGCAGTTCTGGGCTGCACTGACAAACAGGGTAAAGCCTGGAGGTCCAATTAAACAGTGGAAACTGTGTTGTATGACACCACTTTCTTAAGGGTAACAAATGGATGTTTTAAGGGAAAAAAAGATAACAAAAACCCCAACAAATGCATCCCAAGAAAATTTCTGATTGCATTATGAAACATAAAGACTATTTGTGCTGTCAGCCAGGGAACATTCATGATTCATTTGATTCCATAAGAAAAAAAAACCTCAACCAGCTGACAGAAAAAGTAATTACTTCAAGCATGAAAGGAACATTTTATTTTTATAAATATACAGGAAATTCAAACCAGCTGCAGTTAAAAATATCCTTTGTTTGCAACCAGCAAGTCAAAATTTTGTTTTGACAGAGTTTTTATGCAAGTATTGTAATCATTATCTGGTATGAGAGCCTGACATACTGACAGAAGTCTTTATGTGCCTGTATGCCAGGTGATCCTCATCTCCTTCCAACATCTCTGTAACCAACCTCACACACACACCTCTCTCACTTGACGGAGGACTTGAGATGCATTTAAATGGTCAGCTGTGTATTTGTTCTGGAAGTCTTGTTATACATGTTGATACATAGACTATTAAAATATAAGTCAGATATTCACAGCCAGGAAGGGGGTTGCTGGCCTTTTGTTGCTATTTTCTGGATAACCCAATCTGCATCAGGATAAAACATTTTGCAGGTCCTAATCAATTTCTCCAACTAGCAACATTTTTTTTTCAGTGATATTTTCAGACTTTGACCTCATGTTTTGCTATTACATCTGTCCTCTGGCTTACATATGCATGAAAGCATCTTCATAATTCTTGCATTGAATATTCAGTTGACATTGTGGTCCTAAGGTGGTATCAGGAACAAAGGGCCTGAGGGAGAGGACAGATGCACAGCAGGCTGCTAAACAGCACAGGAATGATCTGAGCAATGTGGGATGGTGCTGGAGTGGGTAGGTAGGTCAGGTGAAGGCTGAAATGGGAGAAGGGATGGATGGATGGATGGATGGATGGATGTGGGAGAGGCAGCCAAAAGATCAGCGAGGAGATAGAGAGGGCAGGACGAGGGAGCCATGCAAGAAGGGGTAATGAGATTAGAGGATCAGAGAGTTCAGCTGCCAACCAGCTTGGCAGGTAGGTGCGAGAGAAAGTTCAAGGAGGTCAATGTGCTCTTGTTGGAGAAGCAGTGATGCACTGCAGGGGAGCTCTCGGGGCTGCAGCAGCTGGGAAGTGGCCTCTGAAACAGAAACAAAGATCATGAACTCAATTGCTGAACTATTTGAGCAAATTAATTACATAAATGCTGCATGTTCCTTATTTAACGAATGGAAAATTAAAGAGGCTTACATTGCAAAGCAAACAGCAATTAAACCTGCTGCATCTGCACACGTGTGTGTGCACCTGGATACCAAACCACTGCTACCCAGGGCCAGGACAGTTTGCTTCACTCATAGCAGCTGAGGTAAAAATAGTGGTGACCTGGTGAGAAAAGCAGGAGCTGCTGCGATGCTTTAAGGGGACACACTTTCAACTAAAACATAAATATTTTAATTGAGTTATTTGCCATAAAGCTATGGATTTATTTCCATAAATCTATGGAAAATAGATTTCTGTTTTCCAGAAATCCATTTCTAATGTATATGCATGAGAGAGAGTACTGGAAGCCAAAAGTTAAATCCTGTGGTACATAAACATACATGCATATTGTTTTTGGAAATAAATTTGATGTAGAAGTGGCTCGTTAAGCTGCTGTAGTTTTTAATTAAAACAAAAAGTAAGAAGGCTGGATGCCATAAACAATACCAAAGTGAGTAGAAAAAGGTCAGGCAGGGGGTGTCAGCCTTGAAATTCAGATTAAGGCAATTATTCAAACCAAAGGCACAAACAAGAAAGCCAGATGTAGTGAGTACTGAAACAAATACCTTCTTCAGAGGAGAGCAACCAGAGTAAAAAGCTGCCATTCACCCACAGCGTGATGTCCTAAGGCTGAAATAGAACAGCTGGGGAAGGACTGCAAAATTTCGACTGAAGCGCAGATCAGTTTGGTGTTGTGCCTCTGTGTATGGCATGGGGAATGGGCTCAGCCTGAGTGGGGGCAAGGCAGGTCCTCCTCTCAACAGAGGTTCCATCCAGGACCAGGGTGTTGCTTAGGCAGAATCAAAGAGTACTGATACTCAGAAGCAGAAATGTAATGGAAACTCAATAAAAGGTTGAATTTATGTCCTGTGACACATTCCTTCTCACGTTGTTGTTTGATAACCTTTATGTATTTCACAGGTGCTAGCTTCTGTCTCCTTCACCTTCTGTAATCTCTTCTCCCTCGCTAAATGCATTTTTACTCCTCTTGCTTCTGATGTCCCATTCCCTTCAAGCACCTGATTGATTAAAACATTTAGGGTAACCTGAGGGCATAATTTCTAACCAGTGGTCACAGCTTGACTCTGCATCCTTGTTGGGACTGATGAGGGAACAGCATACCACCTCGCCTGCATGCTTTTCTACCTTTAAAGAGTGTCAGCTACAGACTATGCCACTTAAAATGCAAAAGCTGTATTTTTGACCCATTAAAGTAAATTTCCTCAGGAAATCCACCAAGATTTCAACCTGAAAAGAAGAAGAAAAATGCAGAAGATTAATATGTCAAAGTCATACACTTTCCAGCTTGCACTGAATCCCTTATGTGGCAGTTCTCTCTCTTCTGACCATGGGAATTACCAAAGCCAACAAAAATATCAGATCCACTCCAGAGATGAGCTCGACCCAGGAAGTACCTGCAATTCCCCTGGGTAGGAATGACAAAGCTTTACTTGGTAGCCTTTTTGTCAGCTTGCAGGCACGAGCACAGCTGCCTGTATTTGCAGTGCTGAGCAGCATGGATCCGGACTGGAAGGGAAGGACAGTGATATCTGGAAATCAGCCATGGCCCTGTTCATCCTGCTGGGCCTGCCTGGCCTGTCTGGCCTTCTTTCTCTCACTGGACAAAGCAGGGCCTGCTCTGCAGCTCCTCACTGACTGAAGCACCTGTGCAGGCAAGTGCTTCGGTTTTGCTTCTCATATAGTACTTGAAGTCACAGATTTATATCTGTGCAATGTACAGTTTTGAAAACACGTCACTGCTCTGACCGGCCACAAAATGCCTCATTACCCTTAAAAAGCAGGACAGTTTATAGCCTGTGAGAGGCCACAGGCTGAGACTCTGGCCCTGGTGTAAAGTTTTCATCAGGAGCCAGGCTGGGAGGAAGCAGCCTCTCAACATCCCCACAGAAATGTGTATGGGCTTGAGCCTTGTGGAAGGAGTGTGGCCCCCCCAAGGCCCTGTGGGGAAATTTTTCTAAATGTTTCTAAATTTCGCTTCTGATTCAGATCAGTTCTTTGCTGATTTAATTTGGGATGAATGAAAAAGTAGTTAAATGGATACTAAGGGTCCTTCCTGCCCCTCTCACTGCTATGTTGTTAGACACAACCACGCTGGACTGTGGTGCTCCTCTGAACTAGATTTATCCAAAAATGGAGCTGGACACTTAGGCAACTGTACAGATGCTGCTGTTGTCCTAACGAGGTTTAGTGAATCTGTGCTGGAGTGTGAGCTACTGAACTTTGTCTGTTCCTGTACTGTCCCTGAGCACTGTAAGTCTGGATTCCCAAAAGGTCCAGAATTGCTCCCTTCAGTGTGCTCAGAAGATGACTTTCATTCAAGACATTAGCAGTCACAGGTTATTTGCAATTCTCTTAAATGTAAGGACTTTAAACGGATCCTCTTCCTTTTGTTCTCTCTGAGCCTCAGGGCTTTTTCATGCAGAGCTGCTACAGTTGTTCCTTTTGTTTACTCGACTGTGTAATAGCCTCAAAGAATTTCATTCTCAGAACCACGGGCAGGGAAAGTCCTGGTGTGGCTGCTGGAGAGCAGCGCTGCTCTTCTGCGCTAAATTAAGGCTAAGTCAAAGCCTTCTTTGTAACCCGAATTTGAGCTTACGTGGGAATTGTAAAGGCAGAAATATCCCTACCACTAACAAAACCTCAAAATGCTGAGGAGATGAGAGCATTCCTGTTTCCTTCCAGAGGGCTCTTTTACTTCAGCTGCAGGGAGAGATGGATGGATGGAGAGGGCACACTAACCTAGCAATGGGTAGTAGTTTGATAAAAGGCTCATCAAGGTCAGTCTTCCACAATTCCTGTTTTTTCCAGTGAGGCTGTTTGTGTGAGAACTGAAACACTGAGGGATAGAAATTACCTGCTTCCTGCTGCCATTTTACCAGAAGAATGGAATATTAATGTCTTCCTTCAAATCCCAGCTTCTGGGAAAGGCAATCCCAACAGAAAATTGCAATAGTCCCTGAGGCAAAAGTTTGAGCTTGGTTTTGTTTTTTGCTCTTCCATTGACTGATGGTGTTCAAGGCTGGGAACCAGGAAACGTGGATTCCTCTCTGATGGAATCAGAGAGGAATCCACGTTTACTTCTCTATTATACTAGGAAAAATACTTGAGATGCCTTGAGGATCAACCCTCTCTATCTCTGCCTCTTCAACACCCATGACTGCCCCACTCACCTGGGATGCTTGGGGTTCAGATTTAACATACTTAACATACAGACCTCACGGCTGAAGTCTGCCTTTTTCAAATCATTTCGTAAACCCCAATTTTTTTGCAGGTTACCTTAACCCTTTGCTCCACATCCAAATATCCAAATAGATAACCATCTTGTTAGATGGAGAACATTGCCATTTTAAGGCCCACTTTCTTGGAAAGTTTTAGTAAAATCAGAAACACACTCACTCAGTGGTTTTTGGTTTTTGGTTTTTTGTTTGGTGTTTTTTGGTTTTTTTTTACTTAGGAGGTGTTGTAATTCACCCAATAGTTTTAGAAAGCAAAGTCAGGAAGTTCAATCATTGATAAGTATGCTCTAGATATGAAGGAAACCAAACCTGATAAGCAAACGCAAGTGAGCCAGGATCAAAACCTGCAGATCAAAACACTTTTGGGGAAATTCAACAGGCTGTTATGGGGATATAGATCTAAATCTTGCAGGTGGCTTTTCTTTCTTTTCTGATAAGCTGAGACAAATCCCTACATCTAAAGGTCTCACGTCTTTCAAATGTCCTAAGTCTGGAGCAGTTCTGAGTTCCATGATGGGAGCTGGGCTCCATCCAAAGGTATGTGAATGTGCTGCTCATCTACAAACACATTTGCCTGCACTGACTCAACCTGGGGCTGTGCTCAGCATAAATCACCTGACATGTTTATATGAAAAGGTGCAGAGCACTGCCTTGAGCTCAATGGTGAACTGTGAGTTATAAGACTGATTCCCTGTTAAGCCTTTGAACAGGCTACAACTTACTTCACTGGCTTGAGGGTGGTGGGGAGAGAAGCTGTGAAAAACATGTTGCTCCAGCCATGGAATACACAAGCTGAGATCCAAAAATGTATTTCTAACTTAGTCAAACATGGAGCAAAGGATTGAACCTCGGGCCAGATAAGCTTCACAAGCACCAGTGATTTAAAATCTCGACTTAACAACAGACAATAATGTCTTCATGTATTTGGAAAGATGAATACCAGTTTCAGGAAGGAAGCTGCCAAGAAGCCAGACACATCACATGTGGTTTGAACAGCAGCTGTTTTTGAAGCATCTCAATCAACATTTTCTTTGACACAATGTCCTTGTGTTACCACATAGGAAGGAATTCTTGAAGCAAAACTGTTTTAGAAATACTCAATTTTATTAAGAAAAGGGGTTCCAGTGGAAACTGGTGATAAATTTGTTAATTTCTTCTAAATTTTCTTGGGAAAGGTAATTTTTTTTTACTCAAAACAAAGCCAATGAAAAAAAGTCTATAAATGTTTTTACATGTTCAGTTATCTAGCAAAACATTCTTGATATTATTGAGAGATGCTGGCACTTCTTCTGTCATCTCAACCTCTTTTTAACCTTTGATGAAAAATTGTGGCTTGGCAGGTGATTTCTATCTGGAGACCCCATCAAGAACAACAGCAGCAAAAAAATTACCACCCTCAAGCACAGGAAAAAAAATAATAAATTAAGTGACACCAATACATCCAATAATTACTTGTAATCACTCTTCTCTTTGTTTCCCTCTTTAGTAGCCAGGCCTTGCTTTATTAATTTAATTACAGCTCTCTAACCTCAGGTGGTTGCCACGTATGGGTCTGAGTGGCAAAAGGAGCAGAGTGGCAGAGAGATTCTCCCAGCCCTTAATTTTAGTGGTTCAAAGCATGGCATCTTATTAAATAATAACTTAATTGCCAGCAGCTCCAGTGCTCTTGTAGATCAGAAGTTAATTCTTATTTTCTCTCCCTTGCAGCAAAGCATGCCTCCCTGCAGTCACTCTGTGGTGGTGCCCCTGGCTGGAGGGAAATGGTGTCTCAGAGTTTTGGGGAATATCTTCTCTCTTTTTAATTTCAGTGGCCTGGTAATTATAAAAATCTATTCCCACCCATATTGTTAATTTTCATTAAAAACTGACAAGGGTAATCAATCCTTAAGCTTGTATTTGAGGACCTTTTATAAACTGCCTAAACAAAACTGTTCCAAAATGCCACAGCTTTTATTAACACTGGAGAAACTGAGAGTCCAACTAGAAAGTGAGGCCTCCCCAGTCCTCAGCACTGTAGAGGAATTGGCCTTTTAGTGAGAATAGTAAAATACACCCTTTTCACTCTGTCTTGCTCAGCCTAAACAACTGATGTCATCTCATCCATCAGGATACTGAAAATTATATAAGCCCATCATTTACCATCAGTAAAAACAGATTGAGTCTGGCTATGCAGCCTGAGTTTAGTTCAATATTTAATGACTCATGTGTTGCATTTTATTTCATCTGCAGTAGTTTTCTGCTTCCTTATTTATTATGATCATCTTTATTCCCTGTAGTAGCACCTTGCAGTCAGACTGTATTCCCAGCTGCTTTGAGGGGATAAAGAAGCCAGCTCCAGAGCTATGATGACGTGAACAGAGAAAATGAGAGGGCGAAGGAGAGACAAGATGGATGAAGAGCAAAGGAATGGCAGTTGTGCTGTTCTACCTGTTTTACATAATGAAATACAGGGTTTTTCAAGGTCTTTTTCCATCCTGTTTGTGATGGTTCTACTATCCATACTAAACTTGTATGTGAAGGTCTCAGAATCTTTGTGACACTTTGCCTTTGTTTCTGTGAGATGCAGCAGGACTCTTATCATGTTGAATGGTGGGCAGCTGTGCACTGCTCCCCATCTACTTGAAGGGTCTCAGATGAGTTTAGTAGTGGTGTTCCTGCAAGTGAGAAAGAGAATGCTAAGGAAAGTCTCCAGGTAAAGCAATTTCTGGAACAGATGGCAAAGGTAGAGAAGTTGTCAGGGTCACTGAAACAAACAGCAGCTTTGGGCTAAGAAACTTACCCTGTGTAATATTTTAAAACCAAACAACTAACATGAAGATCATGAGGATGAAATCAAAGGGCTCCCTTCTACCTCAGAATGGGAAACTGGGATTGGTGTCAGGGTCTGCTTAAGAGATTTCTGGTGAAAGAGGCTCACAACAGTAATAAATCCTGTGCAAGGTTATTTGCCACACAGAGCCAGAGCTGAGCCAGTCCCATCCAGCTCTGAGGGTTCAGCTTTTTTCTTCCCCACAGGAAGGACTCTCACACCAGCCTGGCACATAAGGATAGACAGGCAATGGCAAAAGGGGCAGAATATAGTAAGTCAAGCAAGCTGTGCCCTGAGAAGACAGCCTGGAGTCAGAAACCTGTCCTTGGGAAGCATTTGGAAAGTTGGTTTGCTGTTGATGTAATTTTTGAGAGGGATCGAAATCTCTCAAAACTTGCTATGAGACTGAGGCATTTGTCTGCCAGCAGGGATCCTGGTGTGGGAACTGCTGAGACAAACAGGATTGTAGAACAGGTTTTGCTGAGTTTGAAAATACTGCTTTTGTCCTTTGCTTTTTCTTTTTTTTTTTAATGTCTCTTCACCTTGTAGCTCACTAGTGTCATATATTTAGCCAAAGCATAAGAATAGTGCTAGATAATTTGGGTGCTTTAGATAATTTGGGTGATCTGTTTGAGAACCTAGTGTATCAACATAGGGAGATCATGGTGACAGATTCCTGCACATCAGCCAATCTGTGATCAAGATCCAAAGGCAAAAGGCAGCTCACATCTTAGAAAATAAAGTACCTCTTCTATTAAGTGTGCTGTTACACCAATCCATCCTGATTACCACACCCTCATCCACATTCCAGCTCACATTCCTCCTCCTGCTAGGAGCTCTCCCGTGGATTTTTGCAGGGCCAGTTCAGCATACTAAGATGAAATCAATGAAATCACCAGTTTTTTGCTACTACTATGTAGAACAGCTTTCTACTCCCCAGCTAAATTGCTGTAGGCTTTTGTGGCAATGCTGCTCGAGACTGTGGCTCCATGAATATTTCTTTTGGCAACTGGGTGAGATGGGGTCCCTGTGCTTGAGCTCACCATGCTGCTGGTGCACTGCTTTCCCCTGATGAAGAGCTGAAATGGGCTGTGAGGAAGGCACGTTTTTCACGCACACTGGACAGCAGGTAGTAACACTTACACAGTCATGCAGTGCAGTTTGGATGATGTGCAATAATCACTTGTTACTAGCAAAACTGCAATTTTTTTCCTAGATCTCTCAATGATAAAGGCTAAATGGATTATAGTGGAAAACTAAATAAAGGCTTCCTGTGCTTTGGTCAAATAATCAGGCCTGTGTGTATGTATACATAGGCAGCAAAAACAAGAGAAAGTACCCTATGTTTGAATATCAATTGCTTTTCAAAAATCTGTGATTTGTCCAGTGCCTTGAAAGTAGAAAATACAGAGAAATCAATCACAAGAAAACTCTTTCAAATGGATCACATATGAAGAATTTGACCACTTCAATGGATAAATGTAAGCAGCTATGAGCCATTGATTTTATCTGTGTTCTTGACTAGAGTGATCTTAACTTCAATGTTACACATTGCAGTCAGGCTTGCAGAATCCTTAATGGCTAACAGACAGCCTGACCTGGAGAAAAAAATATAAGCAGTTTCTCCAGTGTCCATTTACTCCTGCTTCTCTGAGAGACTCTTGGGGGGTGGCCCTGTGTGTGTCTGACACTCACACACCTTTGTGCAAGAGATGAGATTTTTCTTCTTATTTTGGTTGACTGCTTTGCCAGAAGGAAGGAAAAATACTCAGTGGGGAAATGTTTTCTCAGTAAGGGAGGATTAATTAATGTTAGAAAGAAGGTCATATCATTTAGATCAAGACAATTTGTGGTGTCTTAAGGGGACAAAAATGTGTATCTTTATAAAAACAGAAAAATACACCCCCAAATTTAATCATTCTCAAACAGAAGACACAAGATTTTGCTTTATGAATTTGAAAATATTCTGGTGACTTTCAAAGACTACTGTTTAGGAAACTCAACCTTGGGAAAATGAGATTGAAAAACTGTTGCTGAAGTCTATTTTTTCCAGTGAAGGACAGCTTGTGTATAGAGGGTTACTTCAGAAGACAAACTAGTGACTTGAATCTTAGAGAGGCAGGTGATAATATGGTATAAATGGGCCACCTTTAGAACCAAGATTCATCAGAACATGATTTTACAGGATTTATGTCTGTTTGTCATAGGTGGATTTAGAAACTCTATTGTGTCCTCACTGAGAAGGGCTATGATTTTTGTACAGAAAAAAATAAAAAATAGGTCTGCCAGGGACTGAGCTGCCATGTGTGGGTGCCCTCTGTATTTCACCTTTATGTTACCTGAAGCTGCCTGGAAAGGTCTGCCCCAGGTCAGAAGGGAGGAGATAAGAGCAGATAAGAGCCACCAAAGATTCTGTGCTATGGAGGAAGCAGCATGGCAACTGGCACAGGATAGACCATCAAATTCTCCATTATATCTTTCATTGACATAATTGGAACTAGTAGTGGCTGCTGTCTTGATTAAATCTGAACGGCCTTTGGGGTTCTCTGACTCTGAGATCAGTCCTGTACAGCATCATGGCACAGAGCTGCATGTCTCCCATGGGTGCTTTGTATTTCACAATGCTCCCAGAAACAGAAATAAAAGAAAAAAAAGAAAAAAACCCAAACAACAAAACACTCTTCAAAGCAGATGAAAGGTAAAAACCAAACCCTAACAAATTGGTTAGTGACACAAGTTAAGCCTTCCAAAGTTTTTTGAAAGAACAGGTCTTTTAGTACAAACTGTAAAATACAGAAGGAAAGGAAGAAAGCCCCAACCAATGTGATGTAGAAACTAATAGATTGATGTGTTTAAATGAACACTTTTTACCAGGACTTCAAGGTAAAGAGCATTTTAAGGATCTGTACTTTTGTCCCTTTACTCACTCAGTAAATTTATAAATATGCAGATAGATTGACTGGGTCCCCCACTCTGGAATGAATATGAAATGGATATAGTTCTCAGTTCTATAGTTCAGACTCATTTGGAGAGTTATTAGTGACTTTTAAACTGTAGATTGTTCCTAAACACCCAGTGCAGATAATAAACAAAAAGCTTAAAAAAATTATCTGTCTTGGTGTTTCCTCTAGAGAAATAGGAGAAATCCCATTCCAATACAGGGAATGTATCTGGGAAAAAAGGTCTAAAATTGAAGCTTCAGTGTAAGAGAAAGTTATATATGGTTCATTGAAGCAGTCAAGGCATGGGCTGAAAATAATGCCTTAGGTGGATTAAATACGCTTGGGTTTTTAGGATGTTTTGGGACAGTATAACAAATTAGTACAGTGAAAAAAAAAAAAGGTGTAAATAATTATATTTGGGTAAAGCATAAAATCAGTGTGAGATAAGATAAAAAATCTTATAAATTATTGCCTGTTTACTAAAATCATCACTTTGCAAAGACTGAAGTTAAAGGGTATTCCAATACAGTGTGGAAGAGTGAAACATACTAGGGAGCTGGAGCTAATCAAGGTGTTAATGAATGATCTGAGAAAAGCAAGTAGTAGTGAAATGACAGTTTGTATTAACACAAAACTTATTTAGATTTTACCATCCTGAAGTTCATGGTACAGATAAATAGTTATGGATGGATGAAATGGAGAGGCTGAGTATTAAAATGGCAAATGAAATTCAGTGTTGCTAGGTGCAAAATAATACACAACAGGAGCAATAACTCCAGCTATCTACATAAGTTAGATCAAAGCCAGTCATTGCAGATTTCCATGAAAACACTCCTCCTATGCTTGGCAGGGGTCAAAAATATCAGTCAAATCAAAGTATAGGAATATATATCAGAAATTATGAAGAAAATGGTAAGAAGAGGGCAGAAAAGGTCATTAATTCAGTCTCTAGATCTGGGCTGTGCCCACATTTCCTGTCCACAATATAATGTGAGCATAGAGATGACACAGTTTGGGTGTATGGACACAAGAACAGGATCAGCCTGTTCAAGTGTTGCGCTGGAACCATGAATTTCTCTGGGACACAGCCGAAATATGACCTCAGGGACAGCAAAGACGCATGGGCAAGGGCTGTCCCCTCCCAGCACCTGGGTGAGATAGCAGAGGATTGAGAATGCCTGGAAATGCTGCTGGCCCTCTCCACTTGCTGCTGACCCTCATGGAGGCCCAAGGCTGGATGGAGCATGGTCACCTCTGGTCCCATACAGTGGGGAGGTTTGTCCATTCCCATAGCTCCAGCTGCCTCAGCTGTACAGCAGATTGCTGCTATTTAGCTTTGGTAAATTCTTGTCTTTGTAATATTCAGATTATGCAGCCAGCTGCATTATAGACTATTAGGCCAAAGCTGCTTCTCACTTGTTGTAGTTCTGTTATAATAAATATTCATAGCTTCATTACAGGCTACGGTTTTCCAACCTGCGTACTAAGGGATTATTTGGGAGTTTTGCTTTAATGATGCACAAAACCTGTAATAGTCCTTTCAGAGTCTTATGCAACAATATGTTTGCTTCTTCTAAAAGCTAAATAACTCTTGTTTTGAATGATTTAGTAGCAAACTCACTTAGTCACTGTGCTGTGGTTCAATGATCTGCAAAATTTTTCTTTTTAGAAATACAAACCCATTATGTAAATACTAAGGAGCATCTTCAGGAAAATTAACTTCAATTTGTTTTTGTCGGGGTTTTTTTGTTTATTTCAAATTTTATAAGCTTGAGATCACTCGTAGATTTTTTTCCCCCTTAAAATATGCAAAGTAAAATTGTTAGCTGACTCAAATAATTGACAAAAGTTTTAGCCATGAAACACTGTTCAAAGGGAATTTTGTATCTTGCAAAAATAGAGGATAGAAGAAGAGGGGCTTGCCCAGCAAATCCCAGAGAAAGGATGTTTATTTGATTAGGAATTGTGGTTTTACATCATGGTCAACTTCTATTATTTCGTCCCTCCATCTTCTTTCTCCCAAGTTTCCTATTTCTGAATGCCTTCCATCTCAAAATACTATCATCTGCAGAAGAGAGGTTTCTAAACTTACTACTTGTTCAAAGATGTGAGAATTGATTTTACTTTATATCCAGCTTCTACCACAGAGGTATTTTGATTCTCTCTAGTAGGTTTATATACTTGTGGAATATAGTCCTTGCTAAACAATTTTCAATGCCAGAAAAGAATTGCTTCATCAAGGATCCTCACAGTTTACACTGACTATAAAAGCTTACACCAAATGAATTTCAAGAATTAAAAATACCCTCACTGGGAGGACTCTGTTTGGAGAAATGTTTCGATCTTACAGAAATGAACAGGGTAGGTATCTCCTAGCATGTACTAACTCCAGGATTCATATTTCCCTAAAATAGACACCTGAAGCCAAGAAAACCTTTATTTTATTTTATTTTTTTAAGCAGTTGGAGGAGATTGAGATACTGACTGAACCTATTTTTCACACAGTGGCATTTATTGAGCTATTAAGTCCATGTTATGAAAAGTCAGGTCATTAGGAGAATGGTGCTGCACTGACAAAAACAAAATGTGTGAGAGGTGGCAATGGCTGGGGAAGGAAAGACACATTTTGGTTTATTTTTCTCATTCCAAACAGCACAAAAGTAAAAAAGTAAGTGTTTAATTAATTGTTTGCTTTGCATTTAACAACTTTGCATTCGTTCATTTGCTTAAGCGCAGCAGCAATCAAGAACACATTAGCTAATGCTGCTCCTCAGCGAGGGGGGAGGCTACAGGCAGGTGCTGGGGTCAGTGTGTGCAGAATCAGGGGACCATCAGTCTCCTCCTGTGTTAATTTGTCTGCAGGAGTTTTCCAGAGTCTCAGCGGCACAGTTGGAGTCACCAGCCATTTCCAGCTGGAGCATTGAGGGTTTTTATGAGTAGATCCAGCTGGAAAAGGTCTGAAGTCAAAGAAGTGTATACTGATGAGTGACACATTGCACTGCCCTCCTGCCAGTCTCTATTAATTCTGCTGTGTGCTTCATCCCCTGCCAAGAAGGATGGTGAAAAAATGAGGGCACTGTGCAGGAGCCATGGAGATTTGAATTAATTTACTTCTCCTCCCTAAACTCCCTTGAACAAATAATTCATGGCAAGATTTGAAAAGGAACATGAAGGTATGGTTTCAAACTTTCAAAAGAAGGTTTAAAAGAAGTCACTGAATTATCCTCATTTGGCTTCACTTGGACCAAGGCTCAGTCTCACACAATTTTAAGCTGAATAATATGAGACACTGAGACTCATCTCAGGTCTGCCAGATGCATTGCAAATGAAGTTTATGAGAACTCTGTGGGAAAGAACCTTTAATAGGGGACCAGGAAATCTTATTTGTCAAGGGATTTTTCTCAGAGATTTTCTTTTTTTTTCTTTCATTGGAATAATGAAGAGTATTTTGGATTCCTTGGATACACATATTCTCTGCTCCAGAGAGGCCAGCTGGGCAGAAGCTGACACTTGTCCAAGGTTTTACCTAAGTCATCCAAATCATGAGCTATGGTGAAAATTTAAGCTCCTGTTTAAGAGCAATGAGATGTATCTGAGCAATGAGGAATTAACATTAATGTTACCCCCCATCAACTGAACAGCAGTAACTAGCCACATATATACTTCTAGTTAATTTTAAATATGTCACAAGTGCCTTGGCTTGAACCACCAGAGGAGGGCTGTACATCACATTTGCTGTGTACAGGAAGAAGGCAACTGACCTGTGTAATGACACCAAGATGAAGAAAATGCTCTGTATTTTTATCCAGATGTCTGTACTGGGGAACTTTGGGCCAAATACCAATGCATTCTGATATTTTATAGCTTCTCATTTAGGTCCTTGGTTTGAGTGTAAAACTATCCCAAAACCCTATCCCAATTCTGTGACTGGGGCCAACAAGAAGAGACCCAGGAAAAGGGTCCAAAGAGGTGTGAATTAAACTACTGAGACACAGGAGCAGAATGATACATTTGAATGCATTAAACAGACCTCATAGGCAGAAACCTCTTTTTTTATAATTCCCCCTCCATCATCCTTCCCCTTCTGGGTAGTTATATGTCTCTAAAAGCATGTTTAATCTTGGTCAATTAAACTTGCTAGCATTCAGCACTTAACAGGCATTTTCTTTTCTTTTTTTATCTCTTTTTTTTTTTTTTTGTGTTTGTTTGTTTTTAAAGACTGGCATTTGTTGATGATAACAGCCTTCTCAACCCAAGAGGCTCTTTCTGAATTAAAACAGATAAAGGAAGGGATCATTAAGAACAAATATGAGTTTGATTTTTGATTTTCAGATACTTAGACCTTAATTGATTTATTTTTCTTCCCTGCTGTGCTTTAAATCATTTTGCTAAATGTATCTGCTCTTTTCACTTGATCACAGTGACAGGCACAGGTAACTGCAGGACAAAGCTATCTGGAGATGCAGGAGAGACAAAAAGGTATATAACAAGCACAGAATATCCCCCCCTTTAAAAGTACAGTGCAAATCCAGGAACACTTACTGAATGCAAACCATGACAAAACTCTTGCTCCCACAGTCTCACAGTGAAACATGTATGCAGCCATCATGCCTGTTCCCTTACACCACCTCAGCACTCTGTTCCTGAAGCTTTCATGGCTCATGCCTGTTTTTGCAGGGCTGCTATTGGGTTAAAGCTGTTGGCTGCAGGCTGCTTTATCTGCAGGGGCTGGAGCACCAGCCCTTGGACAAGCCCTGTGTCAAAGCTGTGGAGCACCAGGCTGCTGCTGTCTTGTATGAGGAAGAAGAAGGAGCACCTGTATGACCAATTCACCCTCTCAGTGCCACACCTTGCATCTCCCACTGCCATTCTTCATCCCCTCATCTCTTTCCCCTTTCTGCAGCAGGAAGGGTCTGACCCAAGTGATCTCTTGGGTGACAATATTCAGCTCTGCCTACATTTCAGAGAAGTGGCCTTCCCACTCACCACAGTGTAGAAGAACAGGGGCTTCCCCCACAGCTCCCTGCTCTTGGCCAGGAGCTGGATGGAAATCATCACTGACAGTGGCTCCTCTGGGCTGCCTGATCATCCCACTGCCTGGACCAGCTCTCTCACAACAAAGTACAGAGACAATCCACATACAAATATACATTTGAAAAATCTATTCTGGGAGCCTGAGCAAAATACAAGGCTCTTGGCACCTTTTTTTTTTAATTTAAAAAGAGCTGTTGAAGTCTTTTACAGCATTTAAACACCTGTCATTCTCAAATTGGTAGATAAAAGAGCACAGCTGTTTATTAACTGTACCACTGCAGAAGTTAGTTCTGCAAAAGCATGCAGACTGGGCACTTGTGAAATGTTCTTTGATTTAAAAGACAGAAGAAGCAATACAGAGCTTCACTGCTTAGCTGTAATGTTGATATGCTTCAGTCTCTAAAAGCTTTCATATTTTTTCTAGTTTGTCAGAAAAAAACCTGCACCTTGTTGTCATAAATGACTGGAAGAGAGAAGCCAGGGGTGAGATCCTGTCAACAGTGATGCCAATAAGAAATTCCAAAATGGGGTGCTTGAACATAGAAATATGATCCCAACTTCCAGGGCAGCTATCTTCATATTTGCATCACTATTTACATTCCTATTATTTTTCCATTATTTATTCAAATTCCATTTGAAACACATGTCAGCTTTTAAAATCAATGCCTATGGCAAAGTCTGGGCCAAAACTTTATAGCAGGGCTGCTCAGCATAATTTCCTTAAGTTTTCCTTATTTCTTTGCTTTATGTCAATAAAGTTCTTAGATGAAATGCAGCCGAGCTCTTCAAAAGCTAGTGGGAATCTGCCAGGAGGTGCAGGTTGTTATCTCTCTCTCCAGTGCTGCTGCTGGCACATACCCACAGCTTTCCCCAGAATGCCATTGGTAAAACAGAGTCAATAAATATCATGTTCACCAGCCTGGAGGGGATCTCCTGCTCGCTCGCCTATAATGCACATTAAAAGCTTTAACAGGATTTATGTAAAGCTTCATCCTCAGGTAAAATGTGTGAGTTGGTTTGTCCTTTCATGTGTGAGTTGCTGGCATGCAGAGTATAAATAGCCAAGGAGGAGATATATCTCTGAATAGACTATACAGTCCCATTCCTGGTTCAGTCCACTGCTTAAATTGCAGTGATCCCAGCTCAGGCATCCTGCTGCTGCCTGGGAGTACCCAGGCATTGATCAGATCATCAGAAATTACCTTACATGTCTCCCAGCTGGCAAGAACCTGTGTTTATGGCAACGCTCAGGATAGCAAACTTACAAGGACAGCATTTTTACAATGAAGTTTAGAGCCTCAGTCAAAAATAATGGACCATAATATTCCAAACTGCCCATTGGTTCAAACAGAGGGTTGGCAGTAAAAATGCTTTCCAGTATCCTGTGTACATCAGACCTATACAGTAATAACCCTGTAAAAAAGAAACATTTAATGAAGTAGCTGAATAAAGGACTTATATGGTACCCATGGAAGTCAGTGGCAAAACTCCCCTCGATATCATCAAGCTCTGAACCTTTGGCTGTGTCCCACATTATCATGAGGACAGCACACAGTGCTTGATCCCAAAACAGATGCAGTTTTCAATAAGGGTAACAATAATTTTTCTATTGCCTCAAAAGTGACAGGCCATAAAAATCAACAGCTTGCACCAAAGTTCTAACAGCGTTTAAAGTGAAAGGACTTCTCTGCTTCCTTTAGTGTACATAGGTGTTTTACCTATTGCTGGAACAGGAGAGTGTGAGGACTCCCAGCTTCTTCCCTAACTGTGCCTCAGAATCTTTTCTCAGTTCAGAGGGCACCAGTTTTTATTTTTGCTGTGAGTCACAATGTTAGAAGTCAGGCCTGGGCCAGATGAAGTCATCAAACACACAGTTTTAATGATGTCTCTCGTGGATTTCTTCTGAGAAATCCTCCATCTGCTCCTTATGGCAAATTCCTTACCTAGATTTTATTCTGCCAAAGCCAATGATGAAGAAAGATCTTTTCTTCAGAGTTTCCTGCTCCATCTATTTTCTTTTTGTTACAAACGAAATAATTGTGGTACATCTTCCACAGCTGGTGAATTTGTTTTCATTTTGCAGGGAACTCAGACAACTCTGAGGAATTGCTGTGTCACAACAACAGCAGCTGTGTTCTCAACTAACGCCCAAGTGTCAGAGGCTTTGGCCAAGCACACACAGAGAGCATGATGCCAGAGATCTGCAGGTCTGATACAGCATATTGCTGCCTTTAGCAGTGAGTGGGCTGCTTGATGTAGCTCTCTGCAGCAGGTCCCAAGCAGTGCATCAAAAAATCCTTCCAGATTGTTGAAAGCAGCATTGTGCACCTGCAATGTCTCTCTTCAGCAAGAGCTGAAACTTTCATTTCATCCATCAGCAGAAGAGAGAAATGAGTTGTTTCATAACACTGCCACTTACTGCCCTCTAATCTAAACCTTTGAAACTTCTGGGAACAGGGGTTGCCTTTACTGCATGTGACCAGAGTTAGCATTAATTGTAAACACTTTCCAGCTGAGAGAAGTAAAGAAATCCACAGTGGAGCCAATTTTCACAATAGAGTTGACAGAAGATGGCAGCCTGTTCAGCCCATAATGAAGGACTATTGTGATATCCATCAGTAGGGAAGCAAGCTCCTGAATGGGCTTCTGAGCATTATTATAATATAACTCACCCATGGAAAGAGAAGAAATCCCACATGGGATTGTCCTGGGCTGTGCATCACAAACAGCCTTTGCCCACATTGCTCATGTGGCACTGCCTACCCAGGTGGAAGACAAAGTCTGCCTGTAGTATGACAAAATCATGTGCCAGGTCAGGCTCTAAATTATCTGCTAAGGACACTGGAAAGCTCAGGATGTCAAATATGCCAACTGGGCAGCTGCTGGCCCAACCAAACCCCACGATCAAAAGTTTTCTTACCTGAACTGATGGAGAGCCTCATCATCATGATGGCCCTCAGTGGACAAGACTCAGTCAGTGACAGTAAAACAATGGTCTCCACTGCTGCATCAGAGGATGGATTGGTCCAGTGACAGTAAGGGACAGAAATTATGGCCACCAAACTGTTCACCATTACTCAATGAGTGGTGCCCATGAGCTTTAGTCAGTGTTGGCTGCCATTTTGTTGTACAAGCCAAATCTTCCTCTACACCTTTTCGGTCAAGAGGGTATAAAACTCACACATGGCACAAACTTTTTAATATTTCAGGTGTAGTCCGAGGATGAATTGTATAGGGTAGGTTAACTTCACATTTTTGCTGTTGCAGTGAGGATATTTGGATGACATAATTGTGGTAAAGATAGTTAAATCTGAGTCCTTCAGTCCTGCAAAAGCTTTTTCTTTTCTTTTTAAATTATTGCCTTTGAAACACCCATATGAATTTTATTCAGTTTTTCATAGAGAACAGGAGGTCTCTAGAGAGGAGAACCCCAGCATATTTGGTGTATATTTCAGAGGCAGATGACAGCTTTATAGGAGAGATTTTGTGCATAAAAGTATTGAAGAGACAACACACCCCATGAACTCAAACACGCTTAAACAAAGCCAGATGAAAATCAAAGCAACAGGTTCTTGGGAGTTTGCAGGATACTAATGAACATTACATGTCAAAGAGCTAAGGGTGGAGTCTCCCTGTGTTTGACAGGGTGTGACTGCCAGACCTACAGGCCCTGGTGATGGCAGCGGAGGGAGCACTCTAACAAAATGGCAGCACCCTTTTCAGAGTCCCCAATACTGACTTGTGCCCAAAGGGTCTGTTATTTCAGCCTAAATAGCGGCAAATTGCTAAACTTTTCATTTTTAGAGAGATTAATAAAATTCTAATGCACAACAAGTGGTGAAAGTTAAAAATAAATTACGAAATTTAATGGCAGCATGTCCTATGCCAGCAGAAAGTATGACATGGGGTGCTACTGTCATGCAATTCTGGAGATGAAACCATGCTATGACACCCTGCACCACATAAGAAGATAGGGCAAAGCACACAAGAATTATTGTCCTCCACAAACACCACAGTTTTTATGGAAACCATTTTTTTTTAATGGAAAAGGATGACATTGGCAAGTGGTAGTTAATTTTTTTTCATTCAAAAATCAATTTTGTATTTTTTTATATTTTATATTCATGCAAACCCATTTTTTTTTTTTTAAATTCTGAAAGAGCTTTTAAGTGAGTGTTTTTCCTGTACTGGTTATGAATCATCCCAGATGAAAGAACCAAAAATAATTCCACCTTTCCTAAGCCCATGCTGCTTTGAATTTTAGTAAAACTCAAAGTCTGAAAGTCAGGGAGTGATGACCAGTTCAGTGCATGCTCACCTACAAACAACTTAGAGAGCTACATGCTTGGAGAACACCAAGATCTGGAAAATAGCAATTCACATTATGAGGTCAGGTAATATAGGATAGTGGCATCTCTCTTCTCTAAAGGAACTGGAAAGCCTTCAGATCTGTGGTTTTGAACAGGATGGGAAGGGGCTCTGTCATATGTCTCTGCCAGGTTTTACTTTGTTAGAGCTTCCTCCTCTCTCAACACCTCCAGTTTTTTTCTGTTTTTTCAGCGAAGGACAATTAGTCTTCAAATTATAACAACCCCGTTACAGAAACAGCAAGCCTTCTTAGGGGAGACAAGAGCAGCTCAAACCCTGCCACACAGGGAAAAGCAAATCTCAAGGTTTCTTTCCAGACTTCCCCTCCCACCTTGTGGCATCCTGCTGCTACCTGCAGCTTTAACCTCTCTGCCTTTCCCTCAAGAGGTTCAATTACTTTAATCTTTGCGTTTACAGAGCTTACAATGACCTGTCACAACATGAGCTCCCAGCAGCAAAAGGGAATATGCTGATTTAGACTGGGGGTGGCTGAAAGCTCACTCCTTTTATTCTTCTTTCAAAATCCCAATTGAAAAGAAGAACTAAGAGTTTTCAGAGAGAGAGGTAAGACCTCCTGGGCTTCCCAAATCCAACTGTCTGTAGGTGCCTACTTCAGAGCAGTTCATCTGTATTTTACCAAGTATCCTATGATCATAAGTCCTTTACGCAATAAATAAAAGCAATCCTGCTATCCTGGAATAAAACTTAATGATCAGGTATCAGAATTGTATTTAATTCCCTTGCAGGAGGGAGGTCAGCTGGTCTAAAATATGATTATGTTGATATGCATGGCCTATGCTATTTCTATCACCTTTCAGTCACTTGAATCTTAATGGCTCAGTTTTCATAAAGCCACGCTGAGATAAAAAGAAACTTATTTATGCTGGGTAGGGAGGGGTGGCTACAAAAGTCACCCCAGAGTCCAAGTCCTCCTGTTTGCACTCATGCTGAACAAAAATTTCTGGAAAATTATGCAGAGGAGGTATAGAAATACCTTCTTCTTCACTTATTTCTACTGTAGTGTTACCTTGCAGGAAGAGTGACAGGACTTTCAGCATGTAATGCCCATTGGGCTGAGTTCATAGCCCAGCAAATGCTAAATTTAGTGTTGCAAAATGCTTAGAATGCTTTGTGTCCAAGGCATGGTGCATGTTTAGATGAGAGCTCCCAGTGCTGCAGTGAACATTTCATCCAAGTGCTCAAGGCAACACTAGTCCAGGATATATGAGAGAGAGGTTCTTGGCTAAAGGATTTAAAAATGCAGCAGCCTGCATGGGCACAAACAGAACAAAAGAAAATATCAGTGAAGAGCGGCTAACACAAGTGGTCAAAACCCTGCTCTCCTAACTTCGGGAAGCTCAGCAGGACATGGGAAAGAAGGATAATCTTGTCAAGTTTTCAGTGCACAAATATCAGGTGAGAGGTGCAAAACCTGATTAATAGAAACAATTATGATTGTGAATTGGTGTGAGAAAAAAATTCACCACTGCAATTTCAGAACAGTATCAGTTAGTTCAGTTTTACTCATTTTGCTAAAAACCAATCTGCAAATAGAATTTTGATGGAATGGACAATAAAACTTTAAGTCAGGCACATCAAAATAAGTAATTTGAACATTTATTTTTTTTCAATGGAGAATGCTTTTCATGTAGGAGTTTCGTCTAAATAGACTAATTTTTGCTGGAATTTTTTGTTTCAAAGACAGCAGCATTTTTTTGAAAGCGAAAAGTGTTTGGTAATAGAATTTCCATCTCTCTTTAAAACACCAAAAACTTAAGAACATCACAGCAGTGTTGCTAGAAGTTGAGGTAATGTGCATAAAAGGGTGATATTCTGTCTGTCTGTCACAACTACTTAGGCTGAGTGCCCTGAGAAGTGTGGTAAATTAATCTTTAGAAAAACCCCCACACAATACATGCTGCATTCTGAGTTCCTGGACTACACCTCCAGCTCTCTTGATTTTTCAGGACATATATTAATTTCCATCAAAACACTTTTGAACTCCTTACAAATGTACCTGGACTAATTTGGTAGGAAGAAAAGCCTCTTTAGGACAATGTGTGCAATAAGCCTCTTTCTTTCCTGCCTGCTCTAAGGGCTGCTGAAATAAATGAGAGGTTTTCTATTGATGACCTTGGGCACTGGAGCCATCCTGTGCAGGGATGGCATACTTACAAATCGTGGCGTTAGAAAAACCGGTAGATGAAAACCAAATTTGCTAGAGGTATCGAAGATGGGAGGTAATTTCATTGGGCAACTGAGTTATGAGACAGCAACAGAGAGGTCCTGCTGATTTATAAGTTGTAGATTTCTGTACTTTGCTGTGGGGACCCAGTTTTCTCCTGCCTATTAACTTACATAGTTCAATTTGCAAATAGGCAGACACATGTAAGTTATTTTGGGCGTGCTGCTATTCAATTTGCATAGCAAATAGAGCCTGAGACATGAATGAAAAATTCCCTGAACAACTGCACACAAGCTTTTTGAAACTTTGGGTCTGCCTTGAGACATGCAGGTGCCTGAGTGTCATCTCAAGGAAAGGATGGGATTTACAACATTCCTTTTACAGAAGTTTGCTCAGAAAGTAATATGCTAAGGTTGTTTTGGAGCTTCCTCAGCTTAAAGAATTTATGACACAAAGTGTATGCAACTTCAGTGCAAATTTGGGGAAACTCTTCACATCCCACACTATAGAAATTTTATTCCTGTATAGAAGTGCTTTCTTCTATGGAAGTGTCATCCTTTCCATGAGTACATTTGAAGAGGTGTTCATCCAGATTCCCGTTAATCCACTTAATTAGTGATGCCACACTTCCTTGTCAAGATGCCTTTATTACATTCTGACTAATTCCTGTGGTTGCCATTGGGCAGAAGGTCTCAGGTTTCCAGAGTGTGGATGACACCCTGGAGGAGAGGAACCACCCTTTGATTCACTCTCTGTCCTCTCTCCTGCTGTCAGTCAACTCTCCCCGTGGCAATGCACATGGCTGCTCAACTGGAAAAGAAACACCAGGAAAATATTTATTCTTTCAATGTCTTAAAGGAAAATTAGCTACCTGAGAACAAGCAGAAGCCAATCTCAGAATGAAGTATCCTTGGAAGATCACAGACCTCATTTCAGTAACTTCTGCTACCTAAGTTCATGTATGACAACCTGCCTTGAAGAACTTCCAGCCTTTTGCCATAAGGTAGCCAAATGGTGTCCCTGGAACCAAGCTGGCTATGGTAATAATCCATGTGGCTCCCAGTAAATAATTCCTCCTTTCATTCCAGACACACAGCACAAGCAAGATGTATTGCAGATAAATGACTGCGATGGCAACAATGATTATGGAACTTGGAAAAAGATGAAACAAATTTCAGACCCCATGGTCACGTCCTTTTCCCAGTATCTAACTGGGATTATGCTCTTTGTCCTTCAGATGTGAAATGAGGCCCACACCACTTCCTTTTAATGATTCAACTATGCAGCACAATGTATCACTATCAGCAAATTTTCTTTAAGAATAAATTTTCCTACCCTCAGCTTGGTTTTAATAACTTTCTCTGTCAATTCCCTCTCCAAGAGATAGGCCTACATTTCCCAGTTTTCTAATATTTTCTTACAGATGCTTAGATTAATAATGATACTCTTTTAAACATATTTTCCCATTTAGATGTGTTTACTGCCTAGAAATCTTATCTAGACAGAATCTGAGGATGTAGGACATTTGTCCAGAATTTCTAGCTGTTCCATACATATGCATGAGCGCAGATGACCCAAACCATCCTGTCTTTCACAGTTTCTTCCTGATTTTATCTATTTATAGCCTGGAAATCTCAGCTTGAAATTTGGGAGTCCCATAGATCAGGCATAATCTCCCATATAGAGTCTACCATTGCACCAAAGCTGAGTAAGCAGCCCAGATCAGATAGAGCAGAATTTCTCAGGTGTGGGGTACAGCTCAGGTGTACACACAAGAAGTGCCTAAGGCAGGGCTCTAGAAGAAGCCATTCTGTTGGCAACAATGAAACATGACCTTTAGCAGGCAGGAAAAAGGGATCCAGGTTATGGATTAATTTGGAGGGTGATCTGTGAAGTATTGTATCTAGGGGAATCTGAGGCAAAGAGCATTTGCATCAGCTTCTACATCTCTGCTTTAGGTGAATTCTCAACAGTAAGACTATTCATTAATTCATCTCTTTGATCACCCTATTTTTCATTTGCCTTTTCCTTCTCTACTGAACTGATTCAAGCAAACCATAGCATCTGAAGCATGTGCAAAGAAATTACAGCATCCGTCTTTAAAGTGACCTGTTTTTCTTTTCAAGTAATTCTACTCCCTACGCAGGCTACAAAGGCTCTTTGCTAGATAATGTAAAATGACACTAACTGGGCTATTTATATCACTGCAAAGTAGTTCATGATGGGATAATTAGCAATGCTATATCTGCTGGAGTGAGCAATAACACTGTAACACGTTTTTGTGTTAAGCAGCACAAACAACAATACCTGCAGGTTAAACAGCACCTGAGAAGCTGATTGGCCTCCTACACTTTCATTTCCAGGAGGCAATAGCTACTGGCTTCACTCATTCAAGAGGCACAGCTGTGGTGCTGGTTGTATTACTTCTTGTGGTACTTGCCCTCTGTGAAGGTGATTTTTGCAATCAGGCTTGCTTTGGGCAAGTGTGGGTATTCAAGACATTTTGTGAACAGGGAAGGCTGTCAAGATTTGTAGATCTGGTAACAAAACATCACCCTTGGATGGAAAAGACCAAGTGCTTGGCCAGTTGATCACACACTTTCAATCCTGGATGTAGTCCAACAGCCTGTATTGCATTTGGCTTACATATTGCTTCAGAAATGTGTAAGACAGCCAGTCTTGACCTGAATCCATAAAAGTGTGACTGTGATCCATTTAAGCCTCCATCTAGGATGAAAGACTATAACTTTGCTGATGAGAGCTTGTTTTTTTTAAGTATTAACACAGACACAGAGATCAAGAACTTGCTATGCTCTGATTTTGTGTATTTCAATGGTTAATCATGTTAATTAAAAAATGCTTAATATGAATTTGCTCAGTTTCAATTTCCATAAATTTTCTGTTATATCTTTCTCTGCAAGATTAAAAGATGATTTTGTATATTCTATTTTCTCTTGAGTAAGGTAACTAATGCACCAGTCATTGTTGTCTCAGGTCTTCTTTGAGATAAGATCATATTCGCTTCCCATAAATATTTCTCTCCATCCCTTGAGCTATGTTTGTAACTCCTCCCTACACACCCTGTAGTTTTTCAACATCCTCTTTAAAATGTCAACACCAGACCTGGACATGTCATTCCACTATGCAGGAAATGTGTCAGTATCAGCTGAGCAGGGCCAAATAGGGAAAAAAAATCATTGCTGTTCTTGTCTGCTGGTGCATTCAAGGAAGGTGTTCACCCATTATATCACCCTTGCAAAGTATGTTGAGTTGTTTCATTTTTATGAACTATAAATATAGTTCACTCTGGTTATTAGCATTCTGTTCCTCACTGCTTTAGATCAGTAATACATTTCACTTAATGAAAATGGACTTTTGAGATGGACCAAACTTTCAATGCAAGATCTGTAACTACCCTTATTGATCTATATTAATCAAATCACTGATGAGGAGCTATTCTATATTTACCTCCACTTCACTGATGTGATAGCCCATGAGAAGGTGGACTAGGAGTTCTACAGGCTCGAAATTCCTGGGTTCTAATGCAGAGCTGATTCATGTTTCATGAAAATACAAGAGAAGTTTTATTTAACATTGGTAAAGAACAGCTTTATGATTGTAAAAAGAAACTGGAGAGTGATGTGTGAAACACTGATGGGTGAAACGTTCTGATGATGTTCCCATGCTGTCAGCTAGTGAGAAATTTGTTACCATCATAACTCGAATTTACCCCACCTGCAGCCTGCAACTGCTTTGTATTAGCAGAGATTCCTGCCACCAATTTATCTGGATACCATAACCAAGTCCAGCCAAAATAAAACAAACTTGGGGCTCAAGTTTCTCATGTACCCATCAGTGCTTTGCCTTGCAAATTAGTTCAGTCCAGTTCTGTTCATTATCTGGGAAAGAGAACAGCTTTACTACAAAGTGTGGAAACCAAATTTCTTTTTTTTTATTATCAAAACTACACATGAAGACAGTCCTGAAAACCCTCTAGTGGTCTATAATAACATGAAGACTAAAATGCTGTCTGTTGCATAGAAGCCATGGATTGCAGAATGTTATATTCTTGAATAAAGCTGCTGCCACAAAGGCAGTGTCTTGCTGACTGTACTATGCAGAGAATGGATGTCAAGCTTTAAAAGACTCATTGAACAGAAGTAGAGAGCAGTACAAAAAAAATCTAAAGAACGTAAATTTCCAGCTAATTTAACATTTTTTGAAACTGCTGCTGTAGTTTTCCTCACACAAGACAGGTCATGTTACTGCTGCTGTTTTAAATAGCTTTGCAGAGGGTGGACAGGGCTTCCAAGTGATATAAGGACCACCAAGGAAGTTAATGGAAGCAACTCTTCATCATCTGTTCTGAAGCAAAAACTATCAGGAATCTGCTGAGAAACTCAGGGACAGGGTCAGAACAAAGAAAAGAAAGTACTGCTTTATTAAATAAATAAAATTGTGCAGCTTATTGCTTCAGCATGTCTGAGACACAAAAAAATAATTATTTTAACTGAAAGCATAACCTATTATTAATTAATTAAGAAATTAATGAAGGAAAAAACCTTACAATCTGAAAATACAACCTTACTCTGATATGTGACATCTCTAGATCATAAATATTCAGAGTATATTTTAGAGAAATTGCACTGCAAGATTCCTCTGTTCTTGCAGCCTTCCGTTATAGACCTGCTATCAGTAAAGATTTGGAGATGCGGTACCAGGTTACATGGACCTTTCTTCTGTCCCACTACAGCTCTCTTACAGGGCTACACACACTCCCTACATTACCAGAGTCAGCCTCTAACTGCTTCTGAAGTTTACTCAGATGTCACTACGAGGAAGGTGGGAGAGATTTGTTGACCTGAGTCACTAGAGACAAAATAAGCTCAAAGAAAAGCTCACCACACAGGGAAGCAGACTCAGCATTCACTGGTGGGAAGCAACCACTCTAGTAGCAAAGAAAAACGGCTGGACAAAATCAAGATATTGTTGCAGGGTAGCAACAGGAGAGCAGGGTAGGAGAGGCACTGCCCAACACACACCAGTGTGTGGGCTGCTCATTCCTCAAGGGGAATGGGGCAATGCCGAGGTCTGACTGACAAGTCCACTCCACAATGGATGAGGTGAGCACAGAGAGAAAAGGAGGGTGGAGAAAAAATTGCTCCCCCTCTAAGTACTGGTCTGCTAGAAAATCAGCCTTACACAGAAAAGTCATTGAGAATTATACAGAAATAAGGACCTGCTCTTTTAATTCAGTGTCCTGTTCTCCAAGAGCTATTTTTTAGGTGCTCTTCATAAACATAACCGTATTTTCACACTACTGTTTTTCTTCCTTCAAACTTTTCTCCATACTTCATCTTTGGCTACAAATACATTCTGAAACCCAAATGAAAACCATGCTGTTTTGCACCCTTCTAGTCAAATCAAAGGATGACTGAAAAACTTCCTTATAAAATATTTTTCCCAGCTGTGACTATTTGCTAAATAAGAGAGAATTTGCTCCCTAGTGGAAGCAAGCACAGAAAGTTAACTACACCTGGTTGCTGTGCTAGATTGCAAACCCTAGGTGACTTGTAGGATTCATGACTCTTGGATAATAGCAGTATTTTGGGGAATGAAGTCCAGGTGTGCAGCAATTGAGTCAGTGTTAAGAAGCAAGGTGTGCTGGGAGCTCTGAGTCATTGATAAAATGCTTCTGGTCATTGAAGCCTAAAATAGCTTTGGTGGAATATGAGTTTAGGCGAAATGAGTTTGAGGCACTTAATGGCAAAGTGCTATTGTCAGTCTTAGCAGCAATGCATAAATAAAGTCTTCGGTATTGACTCTACTTGTCAGTAAATCCAGGCTTTCTGAGATACCTCAGGTGCAGAGGTTTACCTCTCAAATGCATCCCTGTTCAATTTTCTCTGAGGTCTAAAGAATCCAGCTGTGTATCTCTATTGCTTACTCTGAGCAGCTACTGATAGGAAGGCTGCTTCTGAAGATAGGGTTCAACCCTGACTTAAAAACTCTAATCAAGTCAGGGGTCTTCAGACAGCTTCTGTTCTCAGTTATCTCTGCGGAAATTGAGCAGCTTTATCAAAACCAGCTGATAGTTTAAGAGCAGAATGGTGGGCAGCAACCGCTCTATGTAACTTTGTCTTCTAAATAACCTTCCTTGTGCTGCTACTAAATCACTATATTCCAGTTCAAAGAGTACCTGAAATCACTACTCTGCAGAACCAAAAGAGCAGCAAAATTTAGAGTATTCTTAGACTGGATTGTGTTTTACTCAGTCCTGCAGTTACTTAAAAAGAAGAAGAAGAAGAAAAAAATAACCTAATCATTCAAAAATAAAAAAACCCCTAATTTTGTGAACATTAGCTCTTCACTTCTGGTTCACAGATTGGTGTGAGAAAAGAATGTTGATTTTCCTCTCATTTTATGCTTTAAATTTAAGGGTGATAGATTTACTTTGCAAAGTGCTTGGGCTATGTATGATGGTAGAGAAAAATTTTATTTTCCATTTCTAATTTTATCCACGTTTTACCATACTTTTCTGTGTGTGGTAATTCCTGGCTGCCATATGAACAGGATTAACCGTTTGAAGCATGATAAATCCATCAGTCAACTCCCAGAACACTGGGAATTCTGAGTCAGAAACTATATTACATGTAGCCTTTTAACAGAAATAGGAAACTTAAATATATTTGGCTTTTTGAAATGTATTTTTTCTAAAGCAATGACTTTCTAGGAATTTTGATCAAAAGTAATTGCACTTATAAAATCCATTTTTTTTTTCTCATCTGTTTCATTTTCTTGCCACTAACTTATGCTGTTGCTCTTCACAGAAAACGTGAACAATTGCCTTCTTAAGAGAGACTCTTCAGCTTACACCCAATGCAAGATTTTGTGCAAAAGGTAAAAAAATAAATTGAAATTTTTTTTTTGGTCCTCTAAGACATTAAACTCTTGTGACGTAAAACTTTCAAATTTTTCCCCTTGATCTGAATATTCCCATGAGGTAACTAACTTTACACAGGCCCATAACAGTAAAACATTGTCAGTAAGTCTCCCTTTTCAAATGAGCAGAAAAACTTGCTTAAAGCACCTTCCATCTCTGAATGCATTTTCCCCCTCATAAACCTTGAAGTACTACAGCAAAGCTGGCTCTGTCTGCATACAGCAGCCTGCCTGTCACTTATGGAAAACTCAAATTTCATGTATCAAGAGCTTGTGTGAAAATTGCTTTGAGTGTTAATTGCCCAAATGATTCAGCTTTATAAGAGCCTCTCTTATGTGCTGAAGTATGTCTCATAGCACGCTGAGTGCTAAGCTCCAATAGAGAGCCAGCTGTGCTTTGCTCCCAGATGTTTGAAGATGATAATTCTTGCCCATCATTTCAGTCCTCCATCACAAAATCATGAAAATTTTGTTTAATGAAGTCATTAATGCACAATAGCATATTTCTTCCTTTTTTTTTTGGTGTGATGGTCTCCTTGGAATGCATGCAAGTTTGTCTTGGCTTATAATTACAGTAGCACATTGTCAGATTAACTGTGGTAAGAAGATAAAACAAAAGCCATCAGTTCTGCAAAATTAAGACTCTGAAGACTCTGCCAACATAATTTAGAAAAGATCAGAACCCTCTGCTTTCAAAGATGCTGGTATTTTTGCTGTGTTTAAGGTCATTTTCATTCTGCAGTTTACCTATTGCAACAGTAATTTTTCCTGGAAGCCTAACAAAAAGTACACTTTAGTCCTAAGTGCTGGATTCAAGCCTTTTCATAACTTCTCTTCATGCAGATCTCCTTTTTCAATGTGTTCATTGGTCCTTGACAAATTTACACTAAGTTTTTTTTGTTTTCTTGGTTTTGGTTCTGTTGTTTGTGTTTTTTTTTTTTTTTTTTTTTTTTTTTTTTTTTTTTTTTTTTTTTTTTGAGTCAAAGTAGCTGAAGTGAATGGTATTGAAGTGAAGGGACCGGTGTTAATTTATGCAAGCTGTGTGTGGGCTGAGTCAAACCTCTGGATACAAGTAAGAAAACATCTTTTACAGGGACATCTTGCTTGGACTTTGTTTGTCAGTGTGCAGGTGCAGAGAATTTCATGGGGAGGTTTTCTGTGCTATATGGTGATAAAATATTTGTGAGAACCACAGCTTGATCTTCACAGTGAATGACTACCATCAATTCCTGCTGCTTTCTGACTCAGCTGTCAGAAGAGATTTCTCTTAGATTTTGTTGTGTCTGAGTTTGAGCAACCACAGATAAAAGGGGCTGGGTTAATTCAGCCTGTCTTTGTGGCCATGCTGCTCTTGAATACAGGTATATAGCTGTGTTTACACAGTGAGCTGCTAGGCAATATGAATTCACTTTTCACCATTCCCAAGGTACCAGGGGAGAACTCATTGCTTTCCCACGTCCATGTGTTTGTGTGCTCACCCACCAACACAGCATTTCAAGATCATAGGTTGCTCTGGTTTTGCCACACCTGATCCAATTGCTCCTATAAGTTATGGACTCTGCCCAGCATCTGTGGCCTCTTTCAGCTGTTGCCAAAGTTAATGCAGAGTCCATTGTTGCTGTTTCAGTTGCAGGTAATAAGACCCTCTGAAAAGCATTTTGTCAGTAGCTGATGGCCCTCACAAGCTGGTGGCAGATGTTGGTGTGGAGGTTGCTGATATCTGAGACATAATGAAACATCAGCACTTCTTGTGACAGAGATGGGATGAAGCAGCTGCTCTGTTACAGAGCTTCTGGCTCCCAAATGATCCAACATTAGGGCATACACACCTGGGGCTAAAAATAATTCCCTGATCTTGTTCAGAATGGTGTTATTGGGTACAATGGAGCAAAGATTAACTTTCTCTCTATAGGCTCAGCATCAGACCCTAAAAATGGGTATGTGTATGTTCTGCATCCCAGCAGCTGGAGGAGAAGGCTATGTGCATCTTTGGAGGGATTATCTTATTTTACTCCTATCAGAAATTTTGCCAGCGAGGTTATACTGCTGTTAGGAAAAACTCCAAAAACAACAAAGAAACAAGCAAAAAACCCCACAACCTCCCCCTCTTTATTGAAATCCAGGGGGCTAACCAAGGCACATCCAGAGGCATTCCTCAGGGCACTAATGGAGTCTCTCATTCCTGTTTTCCCAATTCATTGTAGACTCTGTTGTCTTTTTGGTTGGGAATTCCAACTTGAGAAAGATACATACTAAATATACAATTTTAGGAAACTGTATAGAATTTTCTCAGCAGTTTAATTTGCCATAATAATATAAATAAAATGAAAAACAGCACTTGGAAGATGGGAATTTTTGCCTGGACTTGGAGCTAGACAGTGAATGATTATATATATTTTCCCATCTCCACCTTGAATATAATTCATAGAGAGAGAAAGGGCAAGACCCTGGAAGACACTGCACAAAAAAATGTTTATTAGGTAAAATGACACAAACACATTTCATGAATGTTCCTGCAGAGGGAAGATGAAACAAAATATTACTTTCTTTTTGCAGTCTTAAAAATTTTTACTGTACAACACAGAACTGCTGGAAAAGAAATTTTTTTTAGTGAATACTGGCCTCTTATTCCTGTGGTTGATTAAAAATGCTTTTTCTTCAGACTGATTATTTATTTACTCTTTATTTCAGAGAAAACACAGTTATGAGGAGTTCTGAGATTTATATTTTTCCAGAAACAATTCAACTTTGGCCAAGAATTTGGTTTATAGAAAAGATGTTGTTTGATCCACATCAGAGAAATAGTCTGGTACTGTTTTCTTTTAAATCTTCAATACCCCTATGCTTTGGGGAGGCAGGTTGATCTCTGGGAATATGACCTTCACTCACAACTCTTCCATTATATACCTTACCAAAAAGGAAGCCTAACCAACTGGAGTTTAGGAAAACAGTTTTGTCAAGTTTTAAGTTTTTTTGTATGGGAAAAACCCCCACCTCAACCAATACAACAGCAGTCTCTTCTCTCCCCTGAAGATTGTATCCATGGAATGGTCAGCCAGAGTCTAATAAGAAATTTCCTAATCCTATAGCAGGAGAGGATGAAACAGGACTTGAGGGCTGGAACAAAATGAAAAAATGAGGACAGGTTTTCAAAGCTCATGTGACTTATACCTGTGAGTAGGGCTAGGAGTAAGCTGGCTTGGTGGGTCTGATAAGGTTTGAAGTAATCTGATCCTGAACTATTTGCTCTTATTCTTCTGCCTGTAATCCATTTTTCATTGCAGTCAGTGAAGTTGCAGAGATGAGAGATCTGGTTAAAGTTAAACAGAGCTGCCAGATGTTTCTTTGCAGGGAAGAAGGTGAGAGAAGTATTGAATGAGAAGAAAAAGAGAAATAATTCTGTGGGCGCTTTTGGCAAGTGTTCAGCATCTTGCTGTTCAGGGGAGTGCACTTTCTCCTGACTCTGTGCTGTGCCTTCCATTTTTCATTTTGCTTTCTTGCATCCTGGTGTCAGAACCATCACTCATGTCATGCAAGAAGAAAGACTGAGAGAGTCCTGAGCTCCCTTCACGGAACAAGGGTCTTTATCTCTTTACCAGAAAACTGAGAGATGTAATAATCTATGATTCTTCAACTTTTGTTCTGCTAGGTAAGTTGTGCTGCTGCTGAACAGAAGGGAATCAAGATATTTCTGCTCTATGGAAGAAATTCTGAGCACAAGGCTCTATTTATGCAGAACATTACAGGAATATGAGAAAAGATATGGAGAGCCCTGAGGGTCTCACACACATTTGTGAAACAAAAACTTATGAATGGAGACGAAAGCAAAAAATTGACAGTAAAGAATGGCATAAAGTGTAATTTAATTGAAATACAATATGAAATCTTATTTATGTTAAATATGAATAACAGAGGACTTTATTAAAAGCTATTGATCACTCCATTAGGTGTTAGAATGAATAAAGATGATTGTTCCCAGTACCTAAGAATGTGATGCTGAGTTGCATTTCATCAACATACCCATATGTCACACTGAGAAGTCCTTCCAAGTGAATTTGGTAGCAATCCCTCAGGGAGATTAAATACTTTCTTTACAAGGTACTGAAAACTTAGTGCCCATTCAGGTGTTCCTGATCATTAAGGAAACATCAGAAATTAAGAAACATCTCTGTGTGTAGTTTTAGAAAAATTAGTTGCTAAGGTGTGAAACTTTTCTTTTGAAACTGAAATTGAAATGTTAATCAAAATATTTGCTGGGGAACAGATTTATTACTTCAAGGTCTGGACTCTTTTCTTTCTCAGTGTAGTCAAAATATCTTGTGCTGAAGCTTTAGGTTGATAGAATAGCTATGAAGAGAATCATGTGCATGTGAAGGCACTTCATTCTGAAAGCTCTTATTTTCATGTACTGCCCTTTATTTGCTTTATTCACCTATTTGTTTCTGCTGTAAGTTTGTCAACTACTGGCCATCCATAGAATATTAATTTGGTGTGAACACACTTGGATAATTCCTTGGCAATTAGCCTATGGCCAGTCTCCATGGAATTGCAGGGCCACTGGTAACAGCAAAAGACATCACAGATTTGGACTCCAAATTGGAAACACCTCCAGTAGCACTGGATCCTGTTGTCTGATGTGGTACCCAGTCAAGGTCCAGTTTCCACAGTGTGCTGGCTAATAATGACGGATCTGGTTTTTAGCCTTCAGTAGCATTTCCTCTCTGCTCATCTTTGCTTCAGCATTACATTGCTGATGAACCATTTGGCTGGTGCCGGCCCCTAAACAGTCTACACGTCAAATCCCATGGCACATTAAAGGCCCATTGGAACAGTTTCTCTACAGATATCAAGACTGAGGTGATCCACTGCCCTTCTGGACCCTACAGGTTTGACCACTTTGAGGTACCACCTTGACCCAAGAACATATTACCTGAAGAGCTTTTCTCACTGACAGGGGTGATCTTTGAAAAAGGGCTTGGCAGTGGCAAGATTGCTAATGGTTGGACTTGATGGTCCAGTAGGGTTTCCTCAGCCTTAATGATTCCATGACTCTATTACAATACTTGTTATACCAGGCATATCCTCTCAATACTCTGTAACTGGGGATATATTAGGATAAAAGATAGGTTGTATGGAAAGCATGAAGAACAAAGCAGAAGTATTCACATTTGGTACCAGCTGGGTGGAAGGCACGTCAGCCAACAGCAAATAGCCATTAGATATTTATAATCAGCCCAGAATTTTTTAAGAATACCATCCCTTAGATCACAGAGCAGTGCACAGGTCCACACAGACATCCACAGGGTAATGTTTCTTCAGAGAGAACAATTGTTTGATTTCTCATTTGAAGGTTGACTCCTTCTTAGATCTATCAAAGCTTCTCTGGCTTTTTAAAGCAAACACCAGCAGTATATCTTTTAGGGTTTGTATGCCCTATTAAGAAAAAGTCTAGCTGACTATTCCTTTTTGATCTACATTCACATGAAAGCAACATAATTGGCAATTCTAAAAGATTATGATGTTTTGAAAAAGAAGAAAAATATGAGAAGAGCCTTTTAAATGCTGAAAATTAGAACTTTAATTATAAAGTTATTAATTTCTTCATATTTTTTCCATTCAGTAAATTTATACCATCAGTGTATTAATAACTTTGGTAAATACAAACATTGTAGTCAGCTTTAACATAAATCAGCAGTAAGCTTTGGATGCTCTTTTATCCATTCCTTTCATAGCAATGCTGCAATCCAAACAGTCTTTAGTACAACATATCAGATACTTTCCATTACACATACAGTTCAAAACAACAGAAAAGGTGTAAAGGCAAGATGTTATGCTGAAAGATCAGCACTTACAAAGACTGTATTTTAATTTACTGTGTTTCTTTCTGGCATGTGTGGAAATAAAATTTGTTTTGCTGGAAGGATAAATATGATTCACAAAATGCTTCTCCCACTGAATGTGGTTGTCCCAACCACACAGGGAATGGGCACGTAGAATAAGGATCCCTTATTTTCAGTTACAATACTACTGTCTTGAATTAGAGAAGGATCTCTACTACAACAAATATCTAACGTTTTTGTAATATGGTTGGAATTTTTGCTCACCATCTATGTTTTATTTTGATATTGTTATCTTCCTTTATATACCCAAATTTCCAGACATCAGATGTGAGTCCATTGCTTATTCAAGTATTTAGTATTCTCTCCTGAATGAACTGCTGCTGTGAGGTTTCTGCACTTTCTAAACATACAAAGCTTTCTTATGTGAAGAACAAGAGATTTTAGAAAATACAATAAACAGCTTTTAATACATTTAATGGGAGTGTCCCATTGGTGTGTATGTATCATCATTTTTTGATTGGACTTGCACACACAAGGAATCCACACATCTCATTTAATTTAAAGAGAACATCCCATAAAATTCAAAGAAATTTGTTGTCAGCAGTTACAGAGCAAACACACTGATTTATCCAAACAAGAATATCTATTTTGTTTGAAGAAAAACTTCTCTCCATCCCTATTGGCATCAGATTACCTTCTCTTGCTCTGCATCTTTTTACGGATTTTCTCAGCATCTTGTCTCAGTGTTTCCTCTGTTCTGTGAGGAATTCTTGCAGGCTTTAACTAGTCTATTTCTGCTTATCATGGGACTATAAATGTTTCAGTACTTTGTCTGCCTTCCTTGTTGAAAGAAAATAGTCTTTTCTATTTCCATGTGCTGATGTACCCCCATGATCCCTAGATTTCATTTAAGAGAAAACTTGATGTTCTGAGAAATCCCATAGTCCTATTTTTAATAGTATCCCAAAGTGATGTGGTCTTGGTATTCTAAAAAGAAAAAAAATTACATACATGTATATCTCTATATGTCTTGTTTCTTTGAGAAGTGGCTGACTAAATTCTCCTCAGGCCTGTATTAATGTGCAATGGCATATTGGAAATGGGGAAAAACCTGGAAAAATAGAGGCCAAGCTCCAGAAAAAATGCACACCAGGTCCATGGTCTGGTTGACCAGATACACACTTGGGACTGACTTCTTTTGGACAGAAATACTCTGCTGAGCTGTAAAGATGCTTCAGAAGCTGAGATAGGCAAGAAGTCATTTTTGTGCAGGGGAGGATTGTCAGTTATGCTCATAAAGTTAGAAGAAATTGAGCTTGAGATGTTAAGGCAGAATGTCAGAATATTGAAACTGTGAAAATTTTTTCAAAGACTGACAAAATGAAATGGTTTAAAGGAGATTAATTTCCCTTTGGAAGGGATTATTTTTATCAGTGAAAGAATTTGAAAGCTTCATGAAGCCACTCTTAAAGCTCACTAATGTCACCAGAAACACTATGTTTAATTTTTGTTATTTCCATATATCTTAAAAAAATATCCTGTGTTCCTACAGGATCATATTTATTTTCTGTCTGCCATCTTCAGCAAATATTGGTCATTTTGGTGCACTGCTTTCCCATACATCATTGAAAAATTACTTACTTATACTTGTAAATGTGGACCTATAACTTCCTATGCAAAGATGGGATAAAATAAGTTTTCACAGGGCATTAAGGTATGAGGACAAAATCAGGTGGCTTGAGGGATCATCGCAGTGATACCTTGTTTAGGGAGAAACATTGGAGATGGTCGCTGGATATTTATAGCACTAAATTTAACAACTACAGAACTTACAGTGCTATTTTTTTGATCTGTTGTCTGTAAATCTGACTCCAGTCAGATTGGTCACGTTTGATCAAATTTGTTGTAGGATTGGCAATCCAAACCTAAAACCTTCCTGAAAACTCTTATTGGCTAGCAGAGAGGGGCAGAGCACCTTCACAGATAAAAATAGGTAAATAAATACATAAGTAAATGGCTAATTCTTTGCCATAGAGAAGGCAGTAGAGATCCAGATGGGAGCTGAGGGAGTGCAAGCAAGAACAGCAGCCACAGCTGAGAAAATGAGGCACCAAAGATCTGCAGGACAACAGGCCACAGCATTAGAGGGACCTGACTTGTGGGGGAAGAAGAATCTGTTTTATAAATTATTCTATTCAGGAAGCAAATTGTAAAAGTCATTTAACCATCAGTGATGAAAAGCTACGGCTGCCAACTGAGATGTCTCAGCCTTGTACACAATGTTTGTTTTAGCACAGCATGCTGCTTGCAGAAGGATGTTTTGCTAATTAGTTGTTACAGTTATAGGAAGTTTGCAATGCACTCTTTTTACAACTAAATTGAATGACTCAAGACAGTAGAGTTATTGTATGAGTAAAAAACAGCAGGATGAGGCTGTTAGAATGTGATTAGAGTGTGCCAGTCACCTGATATCATGAGATTTCTTCATTACAAAGTTTTTCCTGAAGAAAACAGAGAAATAGAAAATCTCCACAAACCATTTCTTCTATCTTTTGAGTGTCCTTAAGTAATTTCTAAATGCACAAGGTCCTGAAACCCAGAAGGACACAGTAAAGAAATACTGAAACCACAGCTCATGACTGAAGTGCTGCTGCCCAGCTATTCAAAGTGGCTTGTTACTAACAAGGAAGCTGTTCCAGAATGCTTGGACTATTTGTCAGCCTAGATAAATAGGGAAAATGGGATAAAGATTGTTAATTAAACTACAAAGGAGAGATATAGTCAGAGACCAGAAGATGCGTTGAGATTTAAGGGAAACAATGACACAAAGTCTGAAGCTGACTGAACTGGTAAGAATTGGGTGAGCTCCTCTGAGCTCATGCTATATGATAGAAAATCAGGCCTCTACAATTCCAGTGTGGCATTTCGTCTAAATCATTATTTAAAAACTCACACCCACACCAAAGGAAACACTAAGTCTGGTTCCTGTGTGTAACAGGTACAACACAGGTGTCTAATTAAAATCTGCAAGCTTAACTTGCAAAAGCCAGAATTTCATGACTGAGGAGAGAGGCAGGAATTTATTCCTTATGTCCATCACACTTTTCTGTAAAGTCAATTTTCTTTAACAGTTATAGTAATGTTACATGTTCTGAATGTATGAAAGGGGATAAAAGGCTGGTAGTCCTCTATAGGTCCTGCTAGGGCTGGAGGAAAATTCTTTGGTGTTCCCATGCTTTTTGTGGGAGATGCAGCTCAAGTCACTCCAGTTATCTTCTTCTCAGAGGAAATATTTACATTGTTACTGAACTGGAGGATCAGGGGTCTTCAGTTTTATAAACTCAGTCTTACAGTTAAAGAGATTTTTTTCTAACACTTTTCTTAGAGAAATAAAATAGTTCCTATTTAAAAAGTAGTAAAATGATTAAAATATTAATGGGTCAGGAGATAGGTGCATAATATCAAAATATTTGAGCTCTCTGTTTTGTGCATTTTATACTGCACTAGCCACAGAACACAATGTGGTTCTGCAATGGTATGTTACAGAAAGCATCTCAAGCATTTAACAAATTTGGCACGAGTTTCACATTCTTTGGTTAAAATGCTAACACATGTGGATTTAAGATTCAAAATAAAAGGTATTGGGATTCTAAAAATAATTCAGAGTCTTCTTCAGAGTCTTCTTCAAGTACTGACAAAAGACTGAGACTATGACTGAAAGACAAATATGTCTTGTTTCTTCAGTTGGGTCCTCAGAGTCTTGCCTTGCTCAGATCTCTTACAGCATTTTTGAGGCCAGTGTCAGTAATGAACACCAGAGTCCAGGAGCTTTCCAAGATTTGGTGCCAAGAAGTGAGCACAAGTGATCAGCAACTGTGTCTTGAAAGCACAGCTGTAGATGACTTTATATATATATACACACACGTATATAGATCAAAGCACAGGAAAAAATATATCAACTTGCACAGAGCTCATCAGTATCTTATTTGTTATCTTGTATTTCTCCACCTCTATTTTCAGTAGTCCAGGGCACCATGACAGTTGCGGATGAGCAGGTGCAGAGAACAATTATCCTGTTTCTGGAGGTAACTGTGGGCTTTAATTAGGAAGCAAACTTACTGGGGTAAAGAAACTCATCACCATTGATTCTTAGGTGAGGAATAAGATCTTTTCATGTGACCCACCATGAATAATCTATTTATTTATTTATTTATTTATAATAAAGCATTGATGTCAGTGTAATTCTCTGGTCTAGCACACTGCAAAGGATACACAGAAGCCATACAGAGTGAGAAATAAAGCCAGTGGGATGCAGATGAACAAGCTTCTTTATAGTGATAGTCATAAGGTTTCATTTGTGAAAGATGTACTCATATCTGCACCAGAACTGAATTCCTCTCCCTGCAAAAATCTACAGTCCTGCTGGCGGGCACTCAGAGAATTTTCTAATGCAAAATAAATAAATAAATATTCAGGCAAAAATATCTTACATGAAAAAAGGTGTAGCTGAGCTCCACTGTTTTAAAGGGCCTGCTCAAACCAGGATGCTTTACCTTTTAATATCTATCTATTTATGCATGTGTGCAGAAAACCGACAGACTAACTGGAATCATATTTGTACATCTACTGACTGTATTGTAAATTCCAACATTTCACAGTTCTCAAGCTGCCATGCAGAGAAAGTCAGTAATAAATCCTTCACTCTTACCTTTTCCATGTTTTCCAAGAGTTTTATTTCTTTGAAGTGTCTTTGATTTTTATATATGTATAAAATTCAAATATTAAAAAAAGAAATCCCAGTGTAAATCCCCCCCCAAAAAACCAAGATAAATGCCCCTGTGCCAATAAAAATGCACATTTAAGGGGATGGGGGGGATATCTGGGCTATAGATTTATTTTTTTTCAAGCTAGATCACCTTTATCTAGTTTAATGTTTGTTCTGTTACCATTTGAAATTCAATTTCAGGTAGTTCTTCATCATATCAGAATAGGATGCATCATTAACTCTAAGAGGATGTTTTCATTTGGCATCTGCTATTTTCACCAAATGTCAAGGCTTGACATTTGCTATCTTTATCTGGTTTTGGTGTATCACTCATACTGAGATTTTGTTTCTTCTTATCTGATATTGATTTCAACTGTGACCAGCTGTGTTGCTAATAAAATCAACAGGCAAGTATCTGGCATTTAGTTCTTCACTGCTAGAGGAAAAGAAACAACCCAGTGACAAAAAAAGTAGAGAGATACTTTTCAATTAGGATGCTCGCCTGTATCCTCATATTATCCATCTCTTAGTACTCCTGTTGATGTTATACTTCTGACTGATTCCCTCGGGGAGGTCTCCATGGAAATCCTTGCCTCTCAGATGAAATATTCCTTTTTGCTCTCATCCACTGCTTCCTGGAGAGCGGGGTCATTTTTCAAAGCGGCGTCGGCGCTTTCCGCGAACTCGGTTCCCTTGGCCTCGTTGGTGTGGTAGGTGCCCTTGTGCCTGTACATGTAGCGCACCATCACCACCAGCAGGCAAATGAGGACAAATACCACGGCAGCAATCACACCTAGGGCAAAGAAACCACTTAAATGTATCACCAGGGATAAAATACGAGAAGTGTCTCACAGCCAGACATCATGACTGAGTTGCTGGGTAGGGAAAAGCCCAAGTGTTGTAAGGAGTTTGCATGTGGAAGTGGCCACAGTCAGAACATGCTGCAAAAACACAAGGTGGGATATAGATACTGCAGAAATACTGGAAAAATTCTCACTAGCTTTCTTTTAAATCAATGGCTTGATTTGATTGAATATATTGCAGCTGAAAGTTCATTACAAAATGAGGAGAAGTAAAAGAACATAAAGGAAAACCAATAGGTTTCTTTGATCCTTCTGGTACTGGGGTGGGGGGTGTTGAAGACAACCCAACACTGCCTTCTCACGTGTTCTCAATTTCAGGAAATGTTCAGGGCACTGAGCATTTCACAGGGGACATTCAACAAATAGCAGGAGCTGTATGACTCTGGAACTGCTCTGTATTTGGAAGCTGCCATTTCATTCTGTGCTTTAATTAAGAAAGTTTGATTATAATGATTGTGAAAGTGACATCTGGCAGAAGGAAGGGCTTCTGGGTAGATCTTTCTTGTCTCCTGGACTAATTTCCAGCTATGTGTTGACTGGACAAAAATTTCTATATGTGACCTCAATTTGCATAGGAGTAAATGATGAATGGAAACACTTCTAGTGAAAAAAAGGTAAATTCATTATTCTTTTTCATTGTGAAAGGTAGAAGTGCATAAAAGAGACAAGTTCATGGCAAGTCCATTCTTAAAAAATCTACAAACTATCTCTTTCTCCCAGATCAAATTATTGACTTAAAAATTCTGAAAAATTTAACTATTTTGGAGTATATTCATCTTGTTTGACTTTTATAATTTTTTAAAATTATTTTTTGCATGGATGTGCTTATATACATTTTTTGCTGTGATTCTGTATGAGTACATGATACTGAGCTGATGCTATATTCATATGAATCCAGGAATATGCCAAATATTAAAGAAATACACAATAAAAAGAACTTGAACAGAACATTCCTAGGGCTTCCTCTGCTGTCAGTGTGTGTGTGGGGTCATTTTTTCTAGAAGTCAATGTTATGTTTTGTCAGAAGAATTTCTCATTGGAAATGCCTACTGCTCTGCAGAGCCAATGAGGGGAAGGTGGAGAGTACCTATTTTCTGCATCTTATATTGAAGATAAGTGGCAAGAGTGGGTATCTCCAAACCTTTAGATTTATCAGCATCAGTAAACTGAGTGTGGATACCCTACTGGCATAAAAACACAATAGACAAAATATTAGCAGGGTAAATAAAGATTATACCTCTGTCTTTAAAGATATAGTATATATAATTAACATTACCCTCCAGATTTTATGATGCTCGGTTCTGGAAGGTAAAGTTACTGCTAGTAGAAATAAAATTGCTTACACAAAGAACTTCAAGTTGAAAATAATATCATGGTTGCAGCACGGGCTTCATCAATTTTTAGGACCTCAGTGGTATCCCTTGACACAAGAGGCTCTAATAGGCTTTAGATGTAGCACAATATTAATAAGCCTAGGGGACTAAGTACAAATCAATTTACCTGCTACTTGTTCATAGAAAGCTGAAATTAAAGTTACAGGAGATGGGACCTGAGGGAAATATAGCAGAACCTCACCAATTTGCACTAATGATTGGTATAGCCCCTTGTGAATGACTGAAATTAGTGTGTTAGCATGGAAATGAACAAACACAATAAAAATAAAAAGACAGGTTCACTCCGTGAGCGTAGCTTTGCTCATTTATTCTGACAACTGTATTTAGTTTAAATGCATGAGAGAGCTTTAATGGAACACCAGGAAATAGGATGTGGTGAATTTTGTAACAACAAAGGGTCAGCTGGTGTAAGCTAACATCGCTCAAATCAGTGGTGCTCCACCAGTTCTGTACTAAAGGACAAGCTTGACCCAGTGAATACTGAAGGAAATCAGAGTCTGACTTTTCTGTTGGACTGTATGGTATTTTGTCCGAAACTGGGGAATGGATGAGGGTGGTACTGCTCAGTATATGGTTTGTGCTCATTATCTCATCTTGTTATCTTCCCAATAGCCCATCTGGGAGCAGATTTCCCACTGGCCTAATTAACTCTAATTGTGCCGCTCCTGTTGTCTTGTCAGCAAAGTAGGGGTTTTGCAAAATGCAAGAAATCAACAAACCTGCTGTTTTAATTCTTGTGGTGCTGCTTAACACGGTCTGCTACTCACCTCCAATAACAGCCACATCTGCTCCAGCTGTGGGGCTCTCCACTTCTCCATCTATAAATAGAATAGAACATAAAAAAGTTAATTATAACAAAGAAATTGGATCATATGAAGGAGCAGGGACTGTACTGGCAGTTTTGTATTATTTTAACCTGTGAAACTGGGAACTTAATCAATATCTCTTGTTAGCAAAAGACATTTATGAAACTTCACATTAGAGTTAGCCTTACTGTTACAGTTTTCTGCCATCACAACACTGGAAAAGAAATAGCTAGCACATTATGCAAACTATCATGGGCCCCAGGGAAACACCTACTGTGTATTATGAGCACTTACCTGTAACATCCTCCAGTGAATGCTTAAATTAAGAGCATTTAGGTACTGTGATTACTCTCAGAAAGGTAGTTTTGGGGAAAAAAAAGGTTGATGTCTATTTATTTTCCCATTTATGGCTCTCCAGAGCATGGTCTGGATCTTGATTTGGTGCAAATTAATCTATGTGTATTGATTTCAATTAATATTTAGTTATCTGCAATGTCTTGTTTTTAATCTTTGCATTTGTTTTCTTTGCAGATTACATTTGGAATCATGGCCAGCCTTTCATGTGTGTGGTATAAAACAGTCCCCACTTAGTTACGGTAAGTCTGAATTCAGTGCTGACAAATCAAATAACATAATAGCATTATAATTTATTCAAAATTTTATAAAAAATTTTCCTTTGGTAAATGCAGTACATAGAAAACTTCTCTGGAAAAGGTGAAAATGTAAGTCCAAATCCTTCTATAAACTCAAGAGTAGACACTATGGTTGATACCTGGGTTGACTTTTGCTATATCTGTATGTATGATTCAAGGACAAAACACTATCAGCAGTTCTCTCCTTGCTCATGTCCAGTGTCAATTTGCAACAAACTGAGGAGAGCCGAGATTCAAAGGATTCACCTCTTTTCAAACATGGGAGGTGATTTTTTTTAGAAAGTAAGTGTTTTTCTCTCCCCCAGAGATCCTTCCCGCATTTTCTTCCATCTATATACTGATGGAAAGATTGAGCACATCTTCTGTAATTTAAAAACTCTTATTATGTCTATGTCTATGTCTATTCAAAACCCAGTGCTCAGAAGAGATTAATTGCCTCAAGGTCAAAATGCTCTGTATTTCTTCACACACCAAATACATGCTGCATGCCAAAAAAGCAGGCTCCTCTGCAGCAATCAAACACTTGAAGGTGTGAATTCCAAAGTGCTTCCCAAGCCACACAACTTGCTGCCAAACATTAACTCCAGCTCAAATTATTATCCCCTTAATTAAAAAAGGGTTTATGAGTAACTCTCTGCTCATACCTGGCATTCTTAGGTGCCTCTCAGATTCAGATAACAAGCAGGTGCCTTATCTCTAGGACTTGCCATCACAGTGCTTTTTGATAATGATTACAGTATCATCACTTTGCAGAAAAGTTTTCATTTCCATCTTTCTAAGTTTGCAACAGATTGCAGGACTCATCTTGAGCTATGGTACAGCTGGCACTGATCTGCCAAGCTGCAGTGCTGTGCCCTTCAGCTGACACCGTGATGTGGCTTCTCTCACCACAGCTCCCATTTTACTACAAGAACCAGGCCCTGACTACTCCTTTGTCTGTCTCCTTTTGACCACAGAACAGGCTTGCTGTCCTCCCAGACCGCCTTTTGCTGCATCAATTGGAGTGCCAGAACATTGCAGCTACCACCAATGACCAGACAGCCAAGGTCTGCTCCCCAGACCAGTTTTGGAGCAATGTTAATCCCTATTTCACTGTCTCTGAAATTTCACTTTGTCCAAAAGCAGCGACGTGATTCATGGCAATATTACAGTATTGCTAGGCAGGTGTGAAAGTATCAACGTTGTTTGAGGTTTCAAGCAGTGTCATCCTTCCTGAAGTATGGCTGAGGAACATGCAAGGCATGTGTGATGGAATGAGACCATCTTCCCTGAGCAGGAGCGAAACAGTGGCTGCTGTCCAGAAGGGAATCTGTGCTTGGCCAGGAACCTCAGCATGGCCTCCCTAAACTCAGTCCGTGTGAGAAATACGGTGCATTACTGTACCAATGAGGACTGAATCTTCCCTTTCTGAGTTAAAAAAGACATCCAGCTTCCTGAAGGAAGTTTTAGCTCAGCAATGGCTTTGGCCTTCTTGTACCTTCTTTATTCTGTTCTTCTTCACATGAAGAGTGCTCAGAGGTCTGTGTTTCTGTAGCTGATGTTGCACCTGTTTTGATTGTTTCCCTTTGTTTCAAGGACATCTTTTGTGTTATCTGTTGCTAAATTGTCATTGCAAAACTTCATTTCCCTGTTATATTGGCCCTTGTCCAGCTACAAACTAGTTCTGAAAATGCTTGAACATTCTTGTTATTTACTGCCACTGGTTACCATGACACACAGAAATCAAAAGATTGTGGGGAAACATGTTTTTCATAAAATTTCTGGCCATCAGAATGAGTTGACCAAATCAAGAATAGAACACACAGATCAAATTGTCTGTTGCTGGAAAGTATGTTTCTAAAAGCCAGAATGATGAGAAAGAAATGCTTTTGTGTCATGACCTGAAATTCATCAAATTCCAGTTTTGCTCATAAACTTACAGATAAGGAATTTTTGCAATAGAATGACAATTGCTACCTGTCTCATTCTCATCAATCACATCCTGCTGAGAAGGCAGCAGTCTGTGAAAGTCCCAGAAATATTCCTGACTTAAAGACTGCAAGCAGATCTCTGTGCTTCACAGGTGGCACTCCAGTGCAACTGACTTGTATGTTAACATAGCCAGTGGTGGACTTATTCCTGCTAAATTTGTTGGTAAATTTGTTAAACTACCTCCTTCAGGTGCAATTTTCCAATAAAACTTGATTTGTATGAATTTTAGTAGTTCCCCCCCTCACCCCCTAGTTTTAATCTATCCCCTTCCATTTTGGCTAAGGAACACTTGTTTGAAGTGGGCTGGTTCAGCAGTGAAAATATTAGCTTGAGGTTCAGCTCAAGCTAACTCTCCTGTGCTCATTATGCACTTTTCTGACAGTTGCAATGATTTCTTTTGTTCCATAAATTGCAAATCTGAACCACTAAAAGCCATAAATCACTTCCTGCCCCTAAATTCTGACACTGGTTTTAAAACATTTTTTATTTATTTAATTTACACTTTCTTCATATCTGAGCTTCATTCAAGTAGATCTTTCCAGTTCTTCTTTACAATGCCAAGGACTAAATGTGCTTTGTAGATGGAAAGTGAGCATTTGGCATGATTTTGTGACACCACAGAGCAGGTCTTTAAGGAAAACACAAAGTATAATGGCAGTCCTGATAAAGATGCAAGACTTATTAGTGAGCAAGACTTCCACTTTAGAAGCCTAACCATGTGAAGACATTCCAAATGACAAGCTGTTCAACTTATATGGTGGTGGGAAAAGGCATATTCACCTCCCAAATGCTTTCTCCCATTCAGCATAGAAAGCTCAGAGGTAGGATCTTGCTCCTTGCAGGAAACAATACTTTTAAGTGGTTCTGTGGCTACTATCAGTGACACATGGAATAAACTTGTAGAAAGCTTCAAGCTTTCTAATTTTCAGGCATCATTTTTGCCTGCTAAATTAGTTTCCAGGAAAAAAAAACCACCAAAACAGTATTTGTACTCTTGGTGGTTCTGCAGTCAGGACTGTAGTAAATAATTTAAGCACCTACATGTTTGATTACTGTGGATTTACACATGGGAAAAGCATGAAAGGAAAACCATACCTGCAAGGTGACCCCCATTTGGCAGATTTGACAGGAATACATGGGAATGACCCTACAGGATAGATCTCATCTACTGGTGTGAACTGCCAAATCTCTACTGTGCAATCCACAAGGACAATTTGATGGTGTAACTGTAGATCTTACCCCAGACTTCTCAAGGCCTCTACAATTTCCTAAGATAAAGTTCCAGACTGAAGCTGGCAGTGTTGAGTAGAGAATGAAAAGCCTGAGATTACAGCTCACATTGCCATGATTCCCATGCAGCTGTGGGTGATCCTGCATTTTGGAGTTTGTCAGGCTGAGTGAATATACAGATATCCATGTGTGATAAGCAGCTCTGACAACAGAGGTTTCAAAGCCACTTGACAGCAGTCAGGCAGCACTGCTCCTGCTCCTGTCTTTCAGGATCTTCCTACCCACAAGCTTGTGCTTTTGATTCTTAATAACCCCAGCATTTCTTATCAGGATGCTCCATTGCTGACTGCTAGGTTACACTCTCAGACAAAGCCTTGGCTGCTAAATTACACTCAAGTAGGTCTTTAAGTGCTTTCTTGCGCAGCCCATTCTCTCTCTTGATGTTCCTGTTCATTGCATAAGAAGTGGCTGAAATTCATTCAATCCATGTGAATGATGGGTTGAACATAAGGCAGACATTTCCTTCTCAGGGCTTTCCTAGGCATGCAGGCTAGGAAACACACAGGAAGATTTCATCTTGAATCAGCTCACTGAATCACTTTATGAAAAACTGCTGCTATTAGGACTTTCCAGGTGAGGAATATCTCACCCTTTTCTCAGGGTATCCAGGGATCTGCTTTGCAGAACCACCCCAAATACTGACTGAGTTGTTGCAGGCAGTGGTATGTAAGCAGTCTCTATCTATGGGCTGAAATGCTGAAATGTGTCTTTAGAATTTGGCTATTAAATGTTTAATGGTTTTGTCTTAAACATTCCTACTATCTATCCATGCATGTCCAGTAAACAAGGGAGATGTTAAAATTGAATGATAGTTCATTAATCCAGTTCATGGTTCAGGCCAGATAGAGATGGAATTCAGAAGAGGGTTTTACCTCAGTATTGATTGTTCTTTGCTTCTTCCATACATTTGAAAGAGAACTTTGTTTACAACAAGATGAATTAAATACAATTTACTCAGTAATACGAATCTAGTAAATTTTTGTCTATTTTTTTGGCTTGTATCAATTGACCTAGCACAACATACCATACTAATCTTGCCTTATTTTAAAAAAAGTTGTAATTTAAAAAGAAGATTGCCTTTTTATGTAAAGAACTTAGGTGAGGTTCTAATTGCCTCCAGTCAAGATGATACTGAGGTATTTGATTTGGTTCAGTAAAACATTATAAACTTCTGAAAGCACTGAGGAGTACCTGGAGTCCACCAGTCAGCTTTTGTAGTTGTTAAAAACCGTTTCTATAACTACTGCAATTTAATTTTTTAAAAATATTCTTTATATAAAAATATATTTATCATAACTCTTCCTTTCCAAGGGGCTCTTTTTGTTCTTTGTATGCTCTTCTGCAGTCATGGTTCCTCTTGACTGGAAAATCAGGTCCTAATGTGTCCCTGTTTTCTCCACTGATGCAAGACTTTCCTTATCACACACTTAGTATAGAAAAACTAATGAAGTCTTAACACCTCCATTGTTTATGCAACTATAGCATGTCCTCCTTGCCCTTTGGTTTATATTTGTGCCTTGCCAACACACTGCATTCATGAGAAAATCATTAATCTATTAACCTCAGCACACCAATTTAATTTACAAGCTATAGTTAGAACTGGTTCACTGCAGCTGCGTCTGTAAAAATGAGTCAAACCAACTCCTGAAAACTTCATGTTAGAAATATGTTAATTGCTCAAGCTGCTCTCTGGCCTGTTACAATATCAGATGCATCACACTGAGGCCATTCTGAGTGAAAAAAAAAGTCATTACCTATTTTAATATTTGCCAGTAAGTGTGCAGTGCCCTGCCAGAGCTGGCATCTCTTGTCCCGAAGGGTCATCAGCCTGAACCCATCAATCTGACATATTCAGCTGAAAAAGTCATCACCATCTCCCATTAGACTATGAAACACATTAAGACTGCTCTTTCAAAATTAAGGAACAGTTTCTCATCTGTCAATCTGGAAAAGAGACAGAATAATTTGGCTGCCACTTGTATACTAAATTATTATAAGGGAAATAATGGTCTCATATAACAACAACAACCACATGATCTTTTGGACAAGTAAATGGATTGTGTTGAAAATGTAAGTTACATCACTCAGATTAAAAATACCTAAGAAATTAAAATGCTATGGGCCCAATTCTCTTGTTATCCCAGCTAACAAGCACTTTGTCATTAATTCTAAACAGACTAAGTACAGTTTCATTCAAATAAAGGTCTGTTCAAGATTTTTGACACTTTGTAACATAGAAAGGATAAAAAGCAATTATCAAATTAGTTGAATTAGATTGTCACATAATTTTAATTTCATTTGATTCTAGTACACAGTGTTAGCAAAATAGTTTTTCACCATTCTAAAATGTTATGAAGTAAATAAGAGAAAATATGTTTTACAATGTTTGTGGAAGTAATGACTTCACTAACACACTTTCTCCTTCTTTTGTGAAGCTGAATTGCCATTGGGTCTTGGGGAAACTGGAGAGATACACAACAGCCATCCTGTCAAAAAGTAATCATATGATATCCCTTAATGATAAGAGGGGAAAGGAGAAAATATTAATGAAATTTGGGAAACTATTTTAGGTTAAAAATAATAAGCATCTTTTAAAAGGAACAGATATTCTATATTTTGAAATAAAAAACACATATCAAATTTAAAAAATATAAAAAAAATTGCTTTAAAGGACTATATAAACTAAAAGACACACAGATTTTTTTAAAACTAACTTTTCCATTTATCCCCCAAAAGAACTGAAAAAGAACTGGCAGTGCCCTCAAACTGCCCTTTCAGTTTGAACTGTTTGAACCATGTACTGGTTTTTTTTTTAGTTTGAAGTTACTGGAGACTTTAACTTCATTGCTCAGGGTTGTTGAACCCTGAGAATTGCCACCAATTCTGATGGCAATTAAGTTCATCTGGCAAGTGTATTAAAATGGTCAATGCCCCCTAAGAAGTACTATAAATGTTGCAGTGACCAGTTTTTGCCATGCTCTTATGGGAAAGCTGCTCAATGTCTGAAGACCAAATGTTGCCTTCTTATCATACAAAGGTGTATGAAGTGTGGGAACCTGGAAGAAGGTCCAATCTATTGAAAAAATGCTACATGTGGCAATTTGGAAGTTGTGTCCTGTTTTGTCTGTTTCATACATGCATGACATCACTGCAAAATTTCGTTACTTTTCCATGGAAATAGGTTAATGTAACCAGGCCATCATTTACATTTTTCCTCTATGGCAATCAAAGCCAGCTCATATATAACATCTTCCTGGGGAAGATAAATTGACCTGGAATTGTTTCATTGAGGAAGGAGTGACAAATGGAGTATGAATCAATCTGTCACGTACAGTCCATGATCAGGACATTTTCCTGCCTTTGCCTCTCCTCCTCCCACCTTTTCCCTCTTCATCAGAGCAGAGTACTCCTTTCGAAGGCTTTTTAATTGGGGAGGTTTTGAAAGAAACACTAAATTAAATATCCAGTGAATCTGATGATTCTTGCTAATTTCTGCCTGCCTTTCCTCCAAAGTCAACAATTTTAAGTTCTATTCATTTTTTGTTGAACCAAAATGGGAACAAACCAGCCATTTGCTCCTGCACTGAGGTCAAAGCTGAATAGACAGGAGTCGCTGGCTTAACTGATTAATCATTGCAGAAGTTGCAGAAGACCATAGGAAATCTAAGCAGCTGACCACAGACAGTGAAAGCCCATCTCATGACCTGTAGCTGATAATTATCCTATAAATCTCAAGAAACAGTTTATGAAAACAGCATTTCCCACTGATCTAAATTTTTCATGTCAAAAACATAAGTATAAAAATTTGAGTCAGAACCTTTTAGTGAACAGTCAGAGGCCAAGAGATCTTGGAGTAGGTGTTTATTCTTTCCCAGTCCCTTGTGTAAGTGGTTACATGAAGAAGTAAGACAACTTAACTGCTAAACTGCTTGCAATTATTTACCAAGACAAGCTTTTAATTTGTACCTAACAGGTCTAGCAGCCTCAGACCAGACTCTCAAGCCTTTTGATTGTTTCTTAAGAGGATAAGATGATCTCTGTATCTTAATGTTGTTGTGCTTGATTTTATGACTGAAATAACTTCTAAAAATTATGTTTTGGTTTACATTTGAAACATACCCTCTTTTATGGATATGGCACTAAGCATTTACGGATTTGGCATGAAGACAAACATTAGTTAAAATTAGTCCCCTTAACTAAGACACTCAGAATTACTTGCTAGAATTTGAAACATTTTCATCAAATACATTCAACAGCATTTTTGTACTGATTTTCTCTGTTCCTGCTATCTGCCTGACTGTCCTTTTATCCTTCACAAATTTTGACTCCATTATTCAACTCCCACTGTTTTTACAGGAAAAAGCAGGCAAAGATAAGGACTGCTTCAATTTTCATGAAAACTGCAGACTGGAGAGAAAAGGGAGACCAGAGTAGCTCAGCACTAAAGGAAAGGCAGCAAGGACTGAGCATTTTTAAGCTCTGTTTAGCAGCAGAGTTAGTCCAGTAACCACGAGCTTTCCAGCCATCAGGCACAGAGATCCATGGGGAGCTCCTGAGGGAGGGAGGGAGGGAGCCTCTGTATACTGGGGGTGGGATTTAGGGGGGCATATATCCAAAAGCAAGTGTTCCACTGACTCTGCTGCTGGCACAAAACTCATTTTAATGAACACAGACATGCTGAGATAGAAACACGGCCATTATTCTTTTGAGGCTGATAAATGTCTGTTTCTCATTGAGATGAAAAAGCTTGACCTTGTGCTTAAACTAGAGATGATATGATCAAACTACACATGATGTCACCTAGAAACCACCTGGAAACTGGTGAAAGCCTGATAATATTGTAAGAGTTCAAAGAATGTAGCACCAGGCTCCTATCTTAGAAAAGCATAATAATTTTGCCAGCATGGGGAGGTTCCTTCATTTATGCTCATTCCCACTGTCAATATTTTGTAGCAAAGAAGTCCAACAGGTGATAATTCTTGGAAATGGGAGTTCTCTGTGCTTTGTCCCCTGGCTTATTTGATATGAATTGTATTCAGCTCCATCCAGCTCATACACCAGTGCTTGCCTAAGGCTGTCTACTGTGCCTTGCAAGTGGAAATGTCAGGTTGTTTAGCATACGTTCTTCAGGGACACAGAGATCTTTCCTGGAGCACAGACGAGATTAATATTATTAATGGAGATATCTGTAGTGGAAACAATCTTCCAAATGCTTTGAATATTGAGCATATTAAACAAAGAAAATAAAACATATTGAAACACCTGAGAAACTTGCAAGGCAAATAGTAGCTCAGGGCAACAATATTTCTTATTTCCTAAGGATTCTTCAATGAATATGGAGATTTCTTGTGCGTATTTGTTCTAAAGACAAAGGCCACATTATTATCTGAAAAGCATTTACGTATCAGTTCAAGCTGTCTGAACAGAGTTGAGAAATTTTAGCAAAACTTCTTTACCATCTATCATTCATCTGAGCTATTCTAGACAGATTGTGCAATAATTGTTGGGGAAAAAAGGAAAAAGGCTCGTTTGTGTATTATTTTTGGACAACTGTCTGGCATTATTAAGCAAATAGCATATTGAACACATTAACAGAGCTAAGCATGAAAAGACCTGCACTGAAATCATATATTGAATGTTTTTCAGCGCAGAATTATATTGTTGTGAAATTCATTAACAGCTTATTGCTAATGTCAAGGACCATGTAGGTGAGAGGCTAATAACCATCCTGACGAGATGTTTGACTGCTGGAAAGGAGTCTGTGTGAGCTCGGCTGTCTCCATAGGTGCTGCAGGAGGATACTGATAGACAGCTGGTTGAGGTGGTAGCTGTGTGTCTCTTCCAACTGGAGCTATTCTGTTCAGTTCTGTTCTGACACGCCTTCTTGCAAGAAGATCTATTCAGCCAGCCTGCCCACAGTGTGGTGAATCCTGGGGTATGGTGTAGGAATTTCCTTCCCATCAACCAATAAGCAAAGTTGAAATAGCTTAAAGAAGCCTAGATTTCTAGAGTCTATAATTAGGGAAAATAAATCCCAAACATTACTGTTAGCACTGCTTAACCATCACTTTCTAAAGCTTGTGTTGAGGGATTGACCTTGCTATGAGGTAGTGAGACCCATTTTTTTTTTTGCAGAGCTCTCAACATGCCCTGGTCAGAAGGGCCTCATATCTCCTATAGGTGCTTAAATGGGGTCTTACCCTCTGTGTTTTGCCTGTTAAGTTGGGAGTCATGTTTATGGAAGAAAACTAATCATGCCAAAACTTGATGCTGCTACATTCTTAAGTAAAAAAGAACTTAATTTAGTTTAATCTCCCAATAAGGAGTCCTTTTTACTGTTCAGTTGAATGGCTTTCTGTAGACAGTAATGACTTTCATGCAACATAGAAAATTACAATAATTTCTGAGGCTCTTGTTTCTCTTTCAAATCTGTTTGAGACTGGTCAGTGGACTCAAAATTCTTGATGAGAACTAGCAGATGGATGAGCAGATGATTAGGCAGACAGATAGACAGCAGGAACACACAAGATTCATTTCATTAGGAAACTGAACTGAAAACAGAAGTAGCAGTCGGTACTTGGATAGTATTCATATTCTGGTCACCAATTTTAAAAAAATGCCATGTTTTTGAAACCATTTCAAAACTTGTAGATTACTAGTTTAAACAGCAAAGGAAAAAAACAAAGGAACATTGCTGAGACCTTTTTCCAGCTCCTTTTTTTGTTCAGAATGCTACATTTTTATAGTTTGGACTGTATTTTGAACCTTTAAAGCCAGATTAATCTTGGACAGCCATGGAAATTTCAATGGAGGATTAATGTGTGTCATTAAGCAAAGAAATATGGTCTAGTAGTTTTCAATAGCAACAAATGCTTGCTATGGTACTTCTCTGATCAACATATTTTTCACTCACTGTAAAGCCTTTGGTCTGCTCCAAGTGTATGAAATATCTATGGAGGAAAGCTGACGGTGAATTGTTGTGGTTTGAGCAGGCTGCTACATTTCTGCAGCAAAGGGCATTCTTCCTAAACATTTCCCTTCCAAGCAGAAAAACCAGCTCACCAAAAGGAAAGCTCCTTCACCCATTTAATATTTACTCATTTACTCATATTTACTGTTTACTTAGAGGGCTATTTACTTATTGGCAAATTGATCCAAATCAATCTGTAGTTTGACTGTCATTAACAGGGAGAGGTTTGCTAGGTGTAGACAGAAAGGGCAAAAAGCAGGAATGCTCTTTGAGTGGTTGAAGTACACCATAAATCTACATACAGGAAAAACAAGTTCCCCAGAAGAAAAGCATAAAGAGAAAAGCAGCTGTTTAAAGCTGGAGACTTCTTTTCTAGGGTGCTCTGAGCAGAGCAGAGCACTCCAGACATTCAGAGTCCAGTGATTCCTTTGAACTACAGTAGCTCTAGAAGGCCACGGAAAGAGTTGGGCTTGGTATTTCCTACGTAAGATTACATTGGAATGCACTAAGCAGTCAGACTCCTCTCTCAGCTGTCAGATGGGCAGAGCTGTTACCCTGTGCCATCCTTCCTTCATTGGTGCTGCTCCTGCATCAGCAGCCAAGGGCTCTGTGGCCAAGCACCAAGCAGCAGTCAGTGCTGGCCCTGCTGGCCCAAAGCAGGGCACTTTCCCAACACACCAAGTGAAACACTGAGTGGTTCACACCCAAGGTGGAATTTGCAAGAGCTCTCACTGCTAAACTGCTTCTGCTTCCTTTGAAATCGGTTCTCTCACACATTCCACCTGCTCAGTTGGGCCGACAGTGAAAGTTTTGAAAACTCCATTTTATGAGTATGAGAAACATGATAGAACCAAAACAGAAACATAATATATAGCCTCTGTTCACCTTCTCTGCTTTCCAAATTCCTAGTTTAATTCACCAGTTGATGCTGCCTAACAGGTTGCAGAAGTCTGCCTTCTCAAGCAGTCATGAGACAGCCTGCAAATTTCTCAGAGCACTTTCATAATATATCAAAACTATTTACCACTGCCTCCAGAGAAGTATGCTTTGGAACAGTCTCATAAGGTCAAGTTATCCCACTGAAACACCTATTACTATAAAGAGAATGAAAAGAAAAAAATAAAGAAAAATGAACAAGCCAACAGCAGCAGCACAGCCCTGGAAAATATGAAGTCATAAGTAGAGTTCAGCCAGAGCAGACTCCCATTAAATTTTGTTTAAGAGCCAAGTTCCACCCTGAGATATGTGTGAGCTGCAGTTTATTTCAGGGGGAGCTGTGCTGTACTTCATGCCATGGCAGGGCTTGGACACAAGTACGTATCTGTTACAAGAGAGGAGTAAAGCCCACTTCCTTTTTGCATTTTTTTGGTTCTGTCTGTATAGATCAAATAGAAAACTTAAAGGAATGGATAAAACATGCCTCAGGCCCCAGATTTACAGGGCCTCTCTGTCAATTTTAATTCCTTCTTCCACAATACCTGAATGTCTGCCTTTCTAAATCCACCCAGCTCCTTTCACAAGACACGATAGTTTTCCCCTCTTCCCCTGCTACACCCACGAGTGTTAAACACACAAGCAGGAGCTCTAAGGATTGTCCTTCTAGCTTCTTTGCTCTTGAGAGTCCCTTTAGGAGACAGTCAGCAAGAAGTGCTCCCTAGGAGATGCACATGCTTTATAAAGAAGGGTCATACACAGCAGTCTGGCTTTAACTCTTTAAGACCTTACACTGGATATTTTTGCCTGAGAAGTAGGAGGCCTGCTTAATGAGGAAGGAAGAAGGGGTGACAGAGATGTTCCCTACCCTGGCTGCATTCCAAGACGGGCTAGGCTGACCAGCACCTTTGTGCTGTGCTGGGTTGCACAGCTGGCTTCAGACAAAAGCTTTTATCATTGCTGGGGTGGGCAGCTGCTGCACAGATGGAGGGGACAAAATGATAAAGCCATGGTCACACACCCCTGCAGGCACTGGAGTTACCTGGGAGAACTGGACAGAGGAGTTCCCTGCTCCCTGCCACCAGCTGTGCATTCAGTAATGCTGAGCTTCAAAGGTTGAATTCTTTCAAGTACAAGTTAAAAGGTCTCATTCAAGAAGAGCAGCAGACAAGGCTCAGTCCCGCCAAGTGCCAAGTCTGGATGTGAGCAGGAGGTTCAAGTACTTCGTATGAGAAACTCTGGTAAATGCAAAAGCTTTTATACCCCAAGGCAACCTTTTAAACACTGAATTACTAATTCTGGCTCAAAACTTTCCCATTCCTTAGATCCCTTGATGGTCGGCCTGTGCTTTAACTCTCCATTAAGCATCTGCTACTGGCTCTAGTGGGTAAGACAGCCCATCAGCTCCATGCAGCACTTCCATGGGCAGAGATTAAAAAGATTTTAAGTCTTTGTTAGTCGAGAAAACCCAGCACCATCAGAATCAAACCCACATTTACCATCACTTGTCATGGATTCTGTAGCAGATGGGAATAGGTAGCATTGTCCCTGGGAAAGGAAGTGACTTCTCCTTAATGCTGGTGTAACCTAACACCTGGTGAGGGCTAAGGGAGACACAGGCAGCTCTGGTAATGCTACAGCATCACTTCAGTGTGCAGTGGCAGTGAAACAAAGGACAGGGGAAATTGGTACCAAATCCCATTAGCTAGAAGATGGATTGGAAATATCCCAGCAAGGCTGGGAAATGGAAAAGACAGATGTGTGTGGCCCTGGAGTCTGGAGAGACATATAACCCTCGGCCACAGCTGACATGCCATGGCTTTGTGTCTGTTAAGGGGCAGAGTTTGCATTTCTTGCTACATCTCCTCTCACCTAGGATATTTTCAGCAGAGGGAGGAGTGGGAGGAAATTATCCTCTAAGGGATATGGATGCTCATGTCCACAGACGGCAAGCTGCTGCCCTGAAGTGCCAAGTAGTGGAAAACAAAATCAATTGCAGAGCTGAACACCCACATTTGTCCGTATTTCCCTGGCAAACTTCCCTCAGCCACCCACAAGTCCTGGACCTTGCTCTGAGCTGCAGGCAGCAGGGCATGACTGGGGAGGGCTGATCCCCAGCTTCTTCTCAGGTGGGAGCTGTGAAGGAAGGAAATCACTTGGGTGGAAAAGGGCATGTGCTACCTGTTACGGTTTCCAAGTCTCTTTTTCTCCTTCAATGAGGAAAATATACCCTTCTCTTCTGGAATAAATCACAGACACAATCTTCAATTACAGAACATGTGTTTTTCCCCCTCCCACATCTCCCCCCAAATGACTACTGCAGTTTCATATCTGACAAAAACAGCCATCCACACCTCCAAAGGGAGGAGCTTGTATTTCTTCTTTTGTCCATCTTCAGCAGCTGCCAGCTCTGCAAGGCCCTGGGGCTGCATCATGATTGAGGTGGGGGGGAAGATTCAGCCAGAGATTTGGTCCTCAAGTCACTTAAAAACAGCACGGTGGGAGCAGCAGCATGGAAGTAACACTACTGTCTGTTCTGCTACTGGACTCTGGAGAAAACAGGACACAGGATATGCTTCCTGTCTGGGGAAGGCTTGTAGCAGCCTGGGAAAGAAGGCATGACCTTTTCCTTAAAGGAAATGCAATTCGTGGAGAGGACTAGGGAGGAAAAGTCCAGGCTGCATTTTCTCTTAAAAACAGTGTCATACAGCTGTACCTCCTCTCACTTTCTCCCCTGTGTTTTAAGCTGATCTTTATTTATTAAGCAATGCCACATTTTAAAGGGTTTCATACCTCTCTGCCAACCCATTGTTGCTCCAGTCAGTCATGAACCTTCTGACATAAGTCAGAGGCTGTTACAACGAAAGGTTTCATTCATTGCAAGCAAAGGAAGCCAGAGGAGGTACCTCGAGAGCAGAAGGGCTCAGCTCATGCTCTGTTTCCAGCTCACAAATGGTTATGTCCCCAGGATGCTGAGATTAAGCATCTCACACACAACGTGGGAGGAGGAAGAAGAGTCTTTGTCTCAGATTCACAGATTTTAATGGATTCCAGAAGGGAAATCCTTTACCCAGGAGCAACAGCAAAGTTCAGAGAAATGTAAAAGCATTTATCTCCCCAGTTATGTTCCTGACTGCCAAAAGCAGGAGGGGTGATTTACTCCTCCTTGGAACAAAGGATCTCCTATGGATCATTAATCCACAGGGAAAATGAGCTCAGGAGCTGCAGACATCTTTTCTTAATGTGCAAGAACCTTGAATCAGCGGGAAGTTTTCTTTGGGAGCATACAGGATCAGTTTATCTTTATTTGCTCCCCATTACCCCCAGTCTTCAATAGTGTTTCCTACAAGAGGTCTAGTTACCATTCATAAATCACCTTGCCTTCAATAAAATCTGTGGTGATAGTAGGCGAGGCTGCTGTGAGCTAAACCAAGGCATTTGAAGCAGAGTAGTATTAAAAACTTAGGATCTGAAATCAGCAAATTCTGATACAAAGTCCAATAAAATCAATATGAGCAATCTCAGGTTCCAGGGTACAAGTATCTCAACGACAGATTTCATCACTGCAATGGCAGCTTGCATTTCCTGAGAAACTCTGCAGAAATGGGAAGGACAGAGAAATAGTTGGGTATTTGTTTACAGGCCAGGATCTCATGTGATCTTAGGTGATGAAGTTTTCAAGTTACAGCTAGTGCTGTACAGAAAACATGCACAAAAACTTATGGTAGGAAAGGGGTTAGATCTGGTGGACACCACTTTCTAATATTTTCTCATTTCTTTAGGAGTAATAAAAATAGTCTCATTTTTTCTCACTTTGACTCTGTGAAAGCACCTGAAAATATTTATATAATGTCTCAGTTGCTAAGTGAGCAACATTATAGACTGTGTCTCTCTATATATACCTACAATATGCAGACATTTACAATATGCCACTGTTGGCATATTGTGGATGGCATTTTATATATTTTACCTCAGAAAAAAAGAAGTGCAGTAGGGAATTACATTTCTGTATTGAAATCTCTCAAGAAGCACTCCATAGTTAGATTTGCCACATAAATCTGGTAAATACACATCCTTGTTGCTGTAAATGACTTACAAGATCAGAAATGTGGCTGAAAGGGAGAACCCAAAGCTGGCTGGCGTCCTTGGGTTTTATGCTCTCGTGTGTGTCTGCATGTGCACACAGCATCCATTATTTTGGCTTTTTGTCACACAGTTAGGCTTTGACAAATTGAAAAGTATTAAGATTAGAACAATCATGTTTACACGTATTACCACCTGCTACTTCATTTCTTCCACGGTGCTTAAATGTTCAGGCATGTGGCTTTGAAACATGGTACCTTTAATGCACTTAAAAACCCTGCTGGATTTCCAGCTCTCTTTGATCTCCACAGTCTAGAGACTATCTCAGAGAATGCAAATAAATGTGTTTAGGGGAAAAATGTTTTCAAGGAGAAACCCCTAAAGTCCTTCCAGCTTGATATGCATTACCAGTTGATGTCATACCTAAGGTTGCTTTTTGCATTTTATCTTCATGCTTCAGGAGGCTGAAATCTCTATCCAGAATCAGCAACTTGATGAGGTAACTTGGGAAGACAGATGTGGTCAGCACCACATGAGCACTGAAATGTCAAATAGTTATTTGGTGATTCTTGTTTAGAAAAGAGATGGAGGGAGAGATCATTCTGCCCTGAGAAATTTACAGACTAAACAAAGTAAAAAGAATACACTTTTGCAATGAAGAAGACTGGTTTTTGTCAAGAGGAAATGGGAAGGATGTGAGTGAAAAGCTTGCTTCATCATGAGTAGGAACGATACATTAATAGGAGACCTTCAGACAGAAGAAAGACTTCGATAACCAAGGGTATGAAAAACCAGCTTCTTTTGGGGGCTGTACAACACCATTTTTCCATCTCTCACCATGCCAAGTCACCATGTGTCACTACTCTTGTGGTAATGGCTTGGATTTGTAGTAATTTCAAATTATTTCCTACACAGCAAACACAAATCAGATTGGGTTCTTGGGTCAGGGTGTTGGGATGGTTGACTTGGTAAGAGGTGTTGTGAGGAACCAGATCCATTCAGTTATAGAAAAGGTAAGAGAGAAGGGTATTTTTCACTTTTTAAAGGATGTTTGTGGGTCTAGTCACTTCCTATTGCAGTAGCTTGTAGGGATGATGAGTAGACAGCTCTTAGTGGGAGATGGTAAAGTGCCAAAGGCAATTAGCAAGGTTTCAAAATAATTAATTTCTTCACATTAGGTGGACACAGCCTTCACGAGAAGAACCTACCAAGCACCTTTTGAATCATATAATCATGGAAGGGGTTGGGTTGGAAGGGACCTTAAAGAGCATCTGTTTCCAACCACACCGTCAGGGTCAGCAACATCTTCCAATAGACCACGTTGTTCAAAGTCCCAGCCAACCTGGCCCTCTTCTCCTTGACCTGGTGGTGTTCTTCCTGGCTTTGGTGATGTTAGCAGAAGTTGTTCACTCCGCTCTTCTTCGACTGGAGCAGGGATAGGTTGAGTAACAGGAAAAGTGACAGTGTTCAGAGCAAAGGGGAACTGGGACTTGGTTCCCAACTGCAGATTTTTTCCTGGTGTACTCAACATGTTATTCAGTGTTTTTTGTAGAGAGAGATACAGCCTAATTTTGTGTATAGCTCCTATTTCCACCAAGAGCTTAATTGCCATTAGTGACTGGTAACATAGCTTCTTTAAACCAAAAAAAGAGGTCCCTATGAGTTCAGTGTGGGGAAAACTGGATTTTTTTGCAATAGAGTCCAAAAATCAAAGGCTGTTGACGTAATTATGGAAATTCAAGAGAGACAGACAATAATCATCTCTCCCAATCATGCGATTCAGAATGTAAAAAGCATGTCCCTGTTGTAAATAAAAATTTCTATGTGATGAGAGGAAAGATCTGGAGAGGGGAGGTGTTGTTTCATAGCAAGCTCTGAAGATGAGAGAGCAAAGAGAAACCAATAGAGAAGAGGGAGAGCGGAAGAGAGGGCAACACCCAAAGGAAACAAACCTCAGCCCAGATGGTGACAGGGAAAGATCTATGTTTTCCTGACCTGTTCTTTTCTTCCTTCCCACTGGCAGCACTGTGGAAGGTCCTTGAGAGAAGGGGGGAAATGGCATTTAACAGCTGGGACCTGTGTCTCTCATATGTTCAGAGATGGCCATTTACGTGTGGGCTAAGAAAGGGACAGACAAGTAGGATTAGGAGGTGCATAGGATATCTGAACCAAACATGAGAGAGCAGGTGTGATAGAGGCCACAGATACATCAAGGATTTAATTTCCTGCTTGCTTTGTTGGATGGGACTGAGAGTGTGCTTATTACACTTGTATGAACCATTGACAGTTAGAAGACCAAACTCAGCTAGCTCATGAGCGCTGGTTATAAAGTTCCAGGAAATAAAAAGACTACACTATTTCATAATAAACTGGTAAACTTCTAGCCCTAATACATGCTAAGAAAATCCTGAAAGCAGAATTCAACAATATATTCTAGAAGACAGAAAAAAAATTCAAAAATCCAGCATGTAATTTTAAACATCAGAATTTTTGAAAATGTACACAAGTTTCCTGAACTCTTGGATGACTAGTTTTATGGTAATTCTTCACCACACACTAGAAATATTTTTTCCCTCAACTCATTCATACAGGTAACTCTTTAATCACTTGTGTTTAACTGATTTGTTATTTGTCTGATTTTGTCTATTTGTCTCACCTAAGGATTGTTTGGTTCATCTAAAGTCAGCCATGAAGACCTGCTTTTTCATCCCTTCTTAAGTGACTGAAATTTTTGAAACATCCAATTAGCAGACATGAAGCATCTTACTATTGTCTTAGTAAGAACGCTTTTCAAAGAAAATGAGATGAACAGAGAAGTTTGCCTACAGAAAAAAAAAAGTTAAACTGGAATAACAATTCTGTAAAATCTCTTCCACCATAAATTAATCTTCTCAAGTGTTTGAGGGGGTCACAGAATTATATAATACAACTGAATTGATTCTTGAATAAATATTTTGTTTCCAAAGGAGGGTAGTTAATAACTTTAATTTTGGTATGAATATACTAATATGATCAGCATTTCTACATTACTGTCCTAAAGATGCAGCTACCAAATTCTCCCAGCACAGATGAGCTAGAACAAGAATATAAACCTGAACAAATAAAGCCATATAAGTAGTGGAAAGGATGGTGGATATAAATACACGTCTTTGTATATGTATGCATACAGATATAAGGTATATTGTATATACATACACTCTGGCTGTGTATATATCTGTGAACAGACAGAATTCAAACTAATTTTCTAGGTTTGGTGTTACTGAAAGAATCTCTGCTCACAACTGTAAACACCTACACATATGTAATGATTTGATGTCTGTTTCTGTATGGCTGTGAACTAGTCACACATGTCCTGTATGATGTGGACTGTCTCATAAAACTAGGTATTTTAAACATGTAGTCCCCAGTAAAATAGGCATTTATCACTCACAATAACAAAGAACTGTCTCAGGGTGTGTTCAAATGCCCCCCTGCAACTTACTGATAAAAAGCTTAACTCAGTTTCAGGGCTTATCTGGAGAAAAAAGAGGTAGAGACCCTCATGAAATAACTGAATTCTTTTTTCCCTCTTAAGATGAAAAAGAGAGGCAGAGGAAAGGAAAGAAAAATCACTTTAAAACTCTAATGCAGCAGAACAAGTTTAACCCATTGAGATTTTTAGTGAAGTTTTCTGCTTCATCAGGAAGAACCCTGTGGTGAAACATATGTCAGAAGAGAAGATATGAGAAACTGGCGTCCTTTGCATATGAGATGATTAATTAAGAGGCAAATCACTTAGCCAGCTGTCTCATTGGTGAAACTACACGTGCAAGGTACATCTGCAATAAGGGATCAGTTTAGCACAGGCAGTGCATTTGATTTCCATGCTAACATAGCAGAGATAGGAATCTGGTGTGAATTAGATTGCGCTGACTCTTCAAGAAACAGGGGAGTCCAGATCTTATTTCAGCCTCAAATTATGAGCTGCATGTCTGTAGCATTGTAGCATTGCAGTGTTGGTACTTGATGCAGTTATCAGTTACAAATAAATTATCCAGAGAAGAGAGGCCTTTCCTCCATTTGTGTTCATAAATTGTGGGCAAACAAAGCCTGATTTCTCCAAGTGACACTTTTCTCCATTCTCCAAGTAATTTTTCAGAACGCTTAGCAGATGGTGAATTTTTTATCTACTCATAACTGGGGTAATGCTGTCAAATTCATCTGACTAAGAAAATTAAGGAAGTTAAACACAATTGTCTGCTGCCCTAATCCTTGCCCTCCTAAGGTGTTTCTATATTCTTGTCACTGTGGCATCTGGGCTTTTAGTGCATTTTTTATCACAACTCAAATGTGAAGCAAAAAATTGTAAACAGACCTCCTACTCATGCCAAATGCTGTTTTCAAAAGTTTTCTGATCTTTCTGTGGGAAACAAGCAGGCCAGTTGCTAAATAACTTCTATGTTTTTTTTTCCTGAGCATGCATTACAGAATTAGGCAGTGGGAAGCAAAGTGCTGCTGCAACAGTGATTCTACTGGAATCAAACCAACTTCTACCTCCCCAGCTTTTCTCAGCTAAAAGCTGCCTCACCAGCAGTGTCCATGGAGAGCAATAATTTCTCTCCAACCTGTAATCTCTCCTCTTTACCAGCCTTTTGAAGAAGAGGTGACTGTACAGCACCTAGCACAATCAGGTCCCTCTGTTGGCTTGAATTTCTCTATGCTATATGAATACTGATCCCTCCCCAACAATAGAGGCAGGCACTGCACAGAGAACACACACAAACAGACTTTCATTAGACAATGCAGTCCTGAAAGCCTGTTTTACAAAAGACTTTGCTGATTGGACTCAGCCATTTGAACAGCTATGCATACAGGGTATATTACACAAGAGCCTAGAAAGAAAGGTGCAGTAGTATCAGCAATGAGATGCAGACACTGCATAATTCCATAATATTAACAGGCTTAAGCACACAACTAGCCACAACCTGAATCTTTAACATCTACTGTGTATTTTTTTTTTTTATGATGGCCAGCAATGCTGAAAATTGTGTATTTTAAAACAGCAGACTCCTATTTGGGTTGACATCCTCCCTATTCTCTGCAGCTCAGTGGTTTGCCAACATTTCTACTGTTAATTACTGAAATTTTAGGTGCATTCTGAGCCTTTCAATTCCCAGACTTTCACATAAATATGTCAGACAAAAAGGGTGTCAGGAGAGCCCTGGGGTATAAAGCCAAATTTTCCAATTCATATGCACAGTGGTGGCAAACAAACATATGAGCAGAGACATTCAATTTCCATCAATGCTTGTAGGATATGTTTGGAGATTTCTGTGCTGAAAATGAGAGGTTATTATAATCTGTAGGTTTCCTTGTGTATAAATGCTCACAGGTTCACCAGTGAAGACAAGATTTTCATAATCAATAGCCTCTGTTTTTGTTTATCACTTACTGTCACAGGCAAACACTTCTGTTGATTAAGGGCAATGAAATCACATATATTGCCAAAGTGTGAATAACATGATTAAAAACCTGAAGGGTTCATTCAAGGCTTTTCATAAGCCCTGTGTGAAAGGCAAGTGGTATTACTCCAGGAACATACAAAACAACCAGTCTGCAGCCCCAAAAATATATTTCATTATGAGTTGAAGATGTAGCAAGGCTGTTCTCAGAACCACACTCCCCATTCACGGCCAGAAGTCACTCTGCCTTTATCTGAGGCCACCTTTGCAAGGTCTCAGCCTCTCTAAAGGGACAGATACATCTGTGACTCATTTTTCCAGAAGCTCTGTCCCTGGGGCAGGTGGAGAAGCTTGGGCTGATGGAGCCAAGACCTCCTGCTTGTAGAACAGAGGCAGCACGAAACTCTGCTCCCCTGAGCAGGGCAGAGCCTGGGTTACTGCTGGAGGATGGCTGGCAATGTAGAGGGAGTGCATACAGCTCAAGGAGGCTTTGCTTCACCCTCTTCCTCCCCCTCTTCCTCCCTCTGCAGCTGGGGCATGGCCTGAGGACCAGCCTTACTTCTTGGTTTCCTTTTGGGCCAATTCTTATGCACTCCATACATCACACTGCTTCCCTATCCCCCCAGGAAGAGGACCTTATCTGTTGATGGGTGATGAGGAAGAAAAGCCTTCACAAACTGTTCTCCTTAACAACTAACTCCTTTGACAGCTGGCATTTGCAGTATAAGAGACCCCAGATAAACATTCCCAGCCTGCTGGGTACAGATGAAATCCTGTAAATTGCAGAACACCTTCTCCAAAGGGGTGACCACCTCTGACCCATAAAGACGGTGTTGCACAGATCACTGCCTCCCCAGGTTGAACCTTTGACTTGGTGACGTTTATTGTCCTAATCCTTCACCTCATTTGAGCTGTCCCACTGCCTCAAAATAGGGTCACTGCAGTCTAACAGGAAGAGGGCAAAAGCTGCCAGCTGAATTGAGACTGCCAAACCTGTGGAGTTCCTCAGGTTTCATAGTTAGGTCAGGCAGCTACTGCTTGTACATGTGAGCAGGAAGCAAATGCATCACAGAGTTACTGCCTCTCTCACCTCTGTTATGTGTACAGAGAGCCCACTCAGATATCTGGGGGATATCTGAGCTGGGCATGGGAAGTGCCCAAGGTGAGATGGTGGGGCATTCCCATATAGGAGCAGAATACATTTACAAATTACACAAAGTTGAATATTTAAAATCTGAAACAGTATGTGATTCCCCCTGGATTGAGAGGATCATACTGCATTTATAGAATGAATAAAATACCTTATCAGCCATGGGCGAATACAAGGAGATAAGCAAAGTACATGAGAAATTAGGTAACTTAAAACTGTTCAGTTTACATCAGTTGGCAGCTGCTCTGTGGTCTCACCTGCAGGTATTCAGCAAAGAATTCCTATGTTCAGTATATGTACCAAAAAATTTTTGATGACTATTTTAAGCATTCTCACACCCATCTCAAAGATTTTCACTGTGGCTATGAAGCAAATTTGTTTTCCCAATTATTCTGCCTCTCTGGCAAACATCTGCTGTCCATGCTGCGCAGTGCCTGTCAATACACTGAACTTTCAATTGTTTCTTGTCTTGTTTCTTGCAAAATTAGCAGGAATTTTGCTAGGAAATAAGACCCTTTTCCCAAAGACCTTCCCTCAAAACTTCAACCATTATCAATGCACCAAACATGCATTATACAGAAATATGGTAGTATCAGACTTCCCTTTAACTTTTCCTAATCTATAAATTTCATCCACCTGATTAAAACAAAACAACAAAAAAACCAAAACAAAAAAAAAAACCCAAAACAAAACAACAAAAAAAAACCCCCAAAAAACCCCAAAAAACCCCCAAAAACAAAACCCCCAACCAAAGACAATATATAATGACTATTTTTCAGCCAGAATACTCCTAGTTGGATTGCAAGCAATTTATTTTCATGGGGGGAATCATATGATCTTAAAATAGTTCAAGTTGAGGATTCCTGTCCACATATTGGAAAAAACCCCAGGAGAACCTGATGCATTTGTCTTTTTTCATTATGAGCAGACAAAAGGCCCCAAGGGGCATTAACTCCTCATCTGGTTTCCCCCTAGGACCGTCTGTGGGGTCTGACAACCTGGGTCTGCCAGAGAGGTTGTTTGTAATGTATTCAGAACTGTAGAGCTGGTCCTGGATGTGTCACTTGGCCAAGCCTGTCACTAAATATACAAGATTGGGTCTGGACCCTTGTTGATATTTCACAATACACAAGAAGAACCTCAGTGAGTCATGACCACCCTCCTGGACATGCTTGGAGAGCACCAATAGCAGTAATTTATGCAAGCTGTGCCAAACACGAGCTCTCAGAATGCTGAATTAGCCTTCCTGTATCTTTCCTGGCTATAACAGAAAACAAGCTGCAATAGAAAACAAGCTATAATATTCTAAACTGCAGAATAAAGTAGAATAAAATATAAAGGTAACATCTAATCTTTCTTGTTGGTTAGAATCTGCAAAAAGGACTAAAGGGTAACTAGAAATTGCTGGTTGGGATTCCAGAGATTCTGCTTGCTGTGTCTTTTCTGCTGGATCAGGCTGCCTCATTCAAAGCTTGGGAAACATTGTCAGTGTCTACAGCCATACAGAACAAATATCCTTACAGCAGTATCTGGATCAAACCCTGAAATGCAGGCTGCTCCCAGCAGAGCTGTCTGTACTTTCTGCCTTCATTCCTGATGCCATGGTCTGACAAACAATTCTGCTATTGGCAGTTTATTTATTAAAAATAAAACAGAAGTACTTTCTTGAATTAAAAGAAGAAAGATCACACTAAAGCCATAAGAAAAAAAAAATAAATATATTGCAGCACCAAAAACTCAAGAGCTTTTTGCAGCTCATCAAATCATAATCCACCCCCTTCCCTTCACCTTTCTTTTTAATGCTGTCCCAAAATGAACACTACCATAGTGCAGCTGAGCCTCTGTGCTCACTTGACTGTTCGGGCCAAATTCTCTCTCTTAAAATTTACAGAAATATGCAGAGTTACACAAACAGAGGATTTGCCCTCCTGTACCCTCTCTTGCTGAAAAACCAATTTGCCTGCCCTTAAGCCCATGTTTCTAAATTTCCAGGAGCAGAAACACATTGTGGCTTTAAATATAGACTGTCAGTTTGTGGCTTGAGTCTCATGTTACACACAGACAGCTTGAGACTCTAAACGCAAGCTGGGCAGCACCATTACTATCTCAGAAAAGCGTCAGTACGCTTTCAAAATGCTCTATAACTTCATTCCTGAAGGCGGGGGGAGGGAAAAACACTCAAATGAAACTTTTCTAAGCTGGGGTTTAGGCGGAAGCGTTACTAACTTTGCTTGGACCTATTCAAGAGGCAGAGTTTGCAGAGCCTGCTTCAGTCCTTCCCGCACACACAAACACAAAGAATTAAGAAAGAAAACAGCTTCTTCCTAACTTTTTTCCTTCAGGATTAGTTTCAGGCATTCCTTATTTTTCCCCCAAAAAGAAATGCATTAGACAATCTGTTCCTTAAGCGAGGAACTGATAAATCCACTCTTATTGTAAGGGGGGAGGGGGGTAAGGGTACTCACGTGGTTGAGATGTCGCATTGTTTTGGGAACTCATAATTTACGCCTTTGAAAAATGCCTTATTTGTGTTGACAGCCTCTCTTCCCTGCTCAGAACTGACGGCGGGATTGAACAGAACAGCTGGAAGAACCCAGGAAAATGCTCCTCTTGTTCGGGCTCTCCTTGCCTGGCTCCTGACCCCTTTACAACTGGAAAAGGAAACAGCACATGTGTCATTCTCTTTTGCCTGTGTAGCTCACATGAGCGGGGAGGGGCACCCATTTGCAGATAGCAGTAACTGTATTCAAGTTTTGCAAGTTGGATGTATTCCACCCCTTTGCTTTTACTAGCCAGCAACCAGTGGAAAGAAAATGCTCTTTTCATTCTTAGCCAAATCTAGACACACCTATTAAATCCACTTCCCAAACCCCTATCCACTGCTGTTGATGTTATTTCTTTTAAGTGCAAAACTTGCTGCTGACTCCTTTTCCTAAAATATCCACCATTAGTGGGTAAGATTGAAAGTAGGACTTTCAAATTTTGTTGCTCATCATCCCCCTTAACCCTCTCAGTCTGACTGATTCTGTCCTTTTAACAGGTGAAAATTGAGGATGGCATTTACTGGGTCAAAGTAGTTACGTCAGCATATACCATGAATCTACACTGTGCTCAAAACAAGGAGGAACCTGTGGCTACAGCACAGGCTGAGGCACAAGTAACTCCAGTCATGGCTCTGACACAGGCTTCCTATGGCACCTTTGGCAAAACATTTAATCTCTGCTCCAGTTTGCCATTGGTGTAATAAAGATGAGACACCTGGTTTCTCCCTAGTATTTTTATTTTAATGTACAGACAGGTGTTTGTAAATAAGATGTATTTATTGGGCTGCAGAGGTTAATTTGTGTACTCCACTGCAAGTTTTTCAGCCTGGACTAGGGTGCCAGCTGCCTTGTTTATATAGCTGCCTTTTAAAGCTATCTGTTTGGCTGTCTGCATGCTGTGCTGCAGTCAGTGGCATGTAGTCACTGTAAGTGTGCATACACAGCCTGTCTGTAGTTGACATGGACTAGGACTCCTAGGTTATGCCAGAACACAAGCAATTTTTAACGCACATGCTTTAAACACTAAGGAGAGTAGACAAAGTTTCCATTTTCCTGGTGTCTGTTATGGAGTCAGGATGAATTAACAGCCTGCCTGTGACAGCAGAAACACAGTCACCATCAGGATGGAAGTGGAAAAAAACAGAGTAATGAAATTCAGACTGGGACCATCCTGTTTTGCAAAATTGTCACCGGATATTTCTGTGAAATCGTCTCAGTGACCTCCTACAAGAAACCAGTCCCGTGAACTTGGCTCACAATATTTATTTAACAGCTATAGGATGGAAAGAACAGTGACTTATTTACATGCCAACAGCAACTAACAGCTTGTTTGTGAACATGGATGCAGTAAACTACTTCAGTCAGCATTTCCACGCTCTGGGCTCGTGGTAGAGATCTCTGGAACATTTAGTGATAGAGCAAAGCAAGGCACAAAACAAAGACAGGGAAATAATAGGAAAAACTCCTGACGTTGCTGCACTGACTTCAGCTTCATAGTGTGACATTCATTTGGACTTGATAGCTTCTCTATGAAAATACTGATGGGTATGTTTTTGATTACTGCTTCTTCTGTGTAAGGAATACCATGTGCAGAGGTAAAATAGGGGCTTTCTGTTCTAAGGCATGAGAATTGTTTTCATGTGAAGTTTTTGCATTTAAATCTTTCATCATCATGATCAAGGGCAAGTTGGCTGGCCTTGGAGCAACCTGGTCTAGTGTAAGATGTCAGGAGGGTTGTAACTAGATGATCTAACCCAAACAATTGTATGATGCTGTGATCCCTAAGAAATTTCAGAACTTCTATTCAGAAAAGATTCCCTAGCTGCTGCAGATGATGTGAAGTATGGTGGTCATGATGGCTTTATGTTACAGCCAGTGGTCTGGACTGTCTTAGGAATTTTGTGGCAAACTACTCAAAATGGCATGCACAGTTACATCCTGGTGCTCAACCCCTCTGCATCTGTGCAACACTTCCTGCATCTGTCTGTGTTCTTATTAAAGCTGCTCTCACCCCACCAAAATCACTGGAAGAGTTTTGTAGGAGGATTCTTGCAGATCCAAACTCACATGGGAAAGTCCCCTTTAATGTGTTATCTTCACTTTTCTTGGGACTTCTGTCTTTGCTTATTGAATAGATTGGGGTTCCCAGAAATCAGAGAGCCATTTCCCAAGGCTGTTTGCACTCAAACAGGCCATTAAAGTGACCTGCCTGACCTTTTCCACTCATCATTAATGGGAAATATGTGATGTTGTCAAGGGAAGCCCCATGCAGCCCAGCATGCTTCCAGGAGAGCCTGAGACTGGGCACTGAACAAAAAGCATCTCAGTGCTCTCAGCCAACTGATCACGTGGGACAGAAGGCAACAAAGGAACCCAGAGCAAAAGATGGGAATAGAGTGCTGGTGGGGAAAATGTGTGATTAATCATTAATTTTCAATTTGACTGAACTGTCTCTGAATCTTTAAATAGCAGTTGCTTCTGGCAAAAAAAACCAAAAGCTCCCCAAAAGGGTTAAAAGGACAAGATAACAGAAGGGTATCTGAAAGTAATTTTTATCTGAGGATTGTGGCATTCATACAGGATTCACCAGGTCTGTGGGATAACATAGGTATGTTAGGAAATCTGTGTCAGCTCTGTGGTTTTCATAAGCCAATTGCTTGATCTTGAGGCCATAGTGTTCCCATTAACCTACAGAAGAAGTATTGCTTTCCTGCCCTGGTGAATACTTTTGCATCTCCAGCCTTTGAAAGAGTCTTTTTCTGAGTATTGAAATGAAAATTCCCTTTTTTTCTCAGTAGTGCTTTCAGATGTGACAGCACTTTCAGGTCCAAGAGTGTTAGCTCAGAAGTGGGACCTCTTTTGCCGCCGATACTGCAATTTATCCTACTCCTCCTAAGCAGAGCTATGTAGTGAATGCATGGTCAGGCCCACATAGTTGTTCTCTTTGATGCTATCTTGCTCCAAGATAAATGATATTTCACAGTCATTCAGGCTTGGCAAGCTGATGCTGCATGCTGCAGCTGTTGTTCCCAACAGGAAGGGAGGGTTTAGGCTGCACTCGGAGGAAAATAAATAAATAAAACAAAGGAAGGAGGCTCTCTCCAGGAAGTTATGCTTTGCAACAACAGGACATCACACTAGAAATCCCTCTCTCTGATGGATTTTCATGGCAAAACATAATGCAAAATCTGTAATCTCATCCTCTAAAGGAAATGGCAAGATTGAAAGAGGCTGAGTGGAAAGCTATCAATAATGTCCTTCACTGCCCACCCTGCACAGCCTGCAAGCTTCAGAGAAGGTGTTTGGATCCACCATCTGGACATTTGAGGAGAAGATGTAGCAGTAGCTGTGCCTGGCTGTGAGTTCAAGGTGGGCTTTGTGGCAGCACTAGTGGGCACATTCAGATGAACCAGAGGCTCAGTGTCCCACTGGGCTGCATGCCATGGTCACCTGGCCAGCTGGCAGGAGAGGTGGCACTGGCTTCCTCCTCTCCTTTGCTGGCTACACACCTCAGGCTGTCTTAAACTTGCCAAGCTGCTGATCTGGGTGAGGTTGGGTGGAATCCCAAATTTTGAAGACATTGTGCAGGTCAAGCACAAGCAGAGATTTAACTGCTAGGCTGAATCCTGAAGGAGAGATTGTTCACAGGAAAGCATTTGGCTCTGGACATCCCATGAAATAATATTTTCTACTGATTATCTTCCTTTCCAGCTCTGTAAGGAATAATAGTTTATTTACTTGTTACCTTGTGTGAGGGGTTCTCCCTCCACCTTGTTTCCTTTCCCCTTTTTTTTTTTTTTTTTTTCTGAAAAGACAAGGAATATTTGCCACAGACTGTGTGGACCATCTCAGACCTGGTGTAAAGTCATGGAGAATGAAACCTTTGTGATGCAAAAGGGATCAGTATAGACTTATTACCCAGGATGGACTGTGATGCTGATATAACTCATGTTTTATGTGGCGCCTATGCAGCCTGTGACTTTAAGTGCAACAAGATTGTGAAATACTTGGAACACAAAGGAGGAATTTTCTGTCTGCATTCATAACACTGAACTAGTTCTTGACCCTCATACAAGGCCAGCAGAGAAGAGTTTACCCTGGAGATAAGAGATCAACTCTCCTTCCTACTTTGCATCCCAAACATTTGTCTTTATTTTTACCACTCCCCTGACTTCTGCATGAACCTTTGGAATATATTCTTATCTCTGGAACATATATATCCCCTGCTTCACCTTATTGCACAATTATTTGCAGATAAAGGATGTAGTGTGCCTGTTTGTGTTTAAGGTTCCCACTTAATCTGTTTGTTTATTTGGGCCAAACTCTTTTCCATTTGTATCTGTACTCAGGGGAACTTCTAGTGTCACTACAATGCAAATACTTCTCAAAACGTGCCATCTCTCTGTGAAATGGAAATATGAGGAAGTTCTACGTCTTCCCTGTAGCCTGGTGCTTGGCTTTCCATGAACTGTGGTTCATTTAATGACACCATAGAGGGAAGTTGTGTAAGGTCAGGAGTTCAGTGGACAGTGGTGCAGTGTGTCTGTAACTCTATAGTGTCATCATGTCCAAAGGTCACACAGAATGTCTTAAAGCCACTGCCTCCTTTCCAATCTAATTTCCAACACCACTGGAAAGCACATCTGCTCAGACTCTAGACCAGTCAACAGGATGTTGACATGCAGTTTGATAGTGCATATTTGGAACAGTGGTAATGTCATCTGGGTAGATGTGGAGAGGGTGAATCATACTATCAGCTCTTGCTGAGTTAAGAAATCAGAGCAGGATTTGGCACATGGATTTCTCATAACAAAAGGACACAATGGTAAATAAAGTGAATCATTCTGCAATTTAAAATAAAAGGGAAGACTTGCTCACACAAAGCAGAATTAAACACTGAATGTCATAATTCCTGGAGGATCTGGTGTAGTTGTTTTCAGTTTGACTGAAAACCTTTACTCTTCCCTGCACAGATGTGACTGTGTTACTGCAGCATAATTTCAATAAGTTGGGTTTTTTAGTTGCTGCATATTAGAGACGGTCTAAAGGAGAGCAGCCAAGATGGTGAAGGGCTTTGAGGGGAAGCCGAGTGAGGAGTGGACGAGGTCACTTGGTCTGTTCAGCCTGGAGAAGAGGAGACTGCAGGGAGACCTCAGTGCAGTTACAACTTCTAGTGAGGGGAAGAGGAGGGGCAGACACTGATCACTCTGTAGTGACCTGTGACAGAACCCAAGGGAATGGCCTGAAGCTGTGTCAGGGGAGGTTTAGGTTGGATATTCTTCACCCAGAGTGTGGCTGGGCACTGAAAAAGGCTAGCTAGGAAAGCACTTACAGCACCAGCCTGACAGAGTTCAGGGAGCGTTTGGACAATGCTCTTGGGCACATGGTGTGACTCTTGGGGATGCTCAGGAGTTGGTCTTGATTCTTCCAACTCAGCATACTCTGTGATTCTGGGATAACTCCGAAGTGGCCAGAAAATTGAAGGTCAAGAGTTCTGATGATTATGGAGCCTGCTGTGTTTTGTTACCTAAGCGTTGAATTTTGCTTTTGTGGCTATTTAAGTGCAGGTGAAAATCCTCTCAGAGGTTGCTAGTACAGCACCTGGCCTGTCCTTATGTAATGTAATGATGGCCTTGTCTCAGCCTGAGCTCTCTGGGAGATTGGATCTCCTGTACTTTTAGCAAGGGCTTCTGCCTCTTTTCTACCCTTTTCTAGCCTGTATGTATCAGGCACAGAGGTGATACATCCAAAGCAGAGATCTTTCTAATCACACTAATGCTTCAGCCAAAGCAGTAACTGGATTACATCCAACAAAGGTGTTGGATAAGGGTGTGTGCTTAAAATCCATTCCTGAGTCTGCTTCCCCCCTTGCAGCAACACTTGGCCAAACAGACTCAGCTGGATTGGCTGATGGTATTTCCTAAAATATAATAACACTGAGGCATTTGCTCTTTTAGCCTGCATGTACTATTCTCTCCAGAGAAAAAGGCATCAGTTTAAGATTACTTTCTTCTATAAGTGCAAGAACAAAATCATGTGCTTCTCTTCTCTTCAGAGATACTTCAGGGAAGTTTAGGTTTCAACCCACTATCTGAGCACAAAGCTGGCATGTGGTAAAGTCACAGTTACACTGAATGAAACTAGGGCTCCATAAGGATGTGTGTGATGGCCCCAAGACCCTGTTGCTTAGCACTGCTCCTATCACTGCTTTAAAAATAACTCTGCAAAATTCTTAGCCCAAGGGAGGCTTGAACTTAATTTTTCTCATAAATAATGTGACTTGAGTTGGTTTAATTTTAAAAGAACCTTAAACTTCAATATTTTTTCTTTCATTCTGAAACTTTTTTGAACTGTCATGAGGATGTTTGTGTTTACTGACTTAGGTTGCTTCCTTTGTTAAGTGATTAGTTAAATAACTAGAAGATGCAGTCAGCAATCCTAATGGAGTTCATTAGAATCCCACAAATAACTTGGCACTGTGGTAGGGAAGAAAGGGCTTACAAGAGATTAGAACAGACCTTAGTCCCCCCAAGGTCCCTCAGGGAGTGTTCTCCTCTGCTTCCTCACTGTAACACTTGCAAATCCTTAGGCTCTTGGAGATAATTCCCAAAGTGGCAAGTGGTTATCATATCCTGCATGCAGAGCATCAGTACTTTTATGTTGGTAGTGTTGGTTTGGATTTTTCTGTTCATTTGTTTTGGTGGTGTTTTTTGTTTGGTTGGTTTTGGGTTTTCTTTTTTTCTTTTTTTTTTTTTAATGGCAGCTGTTTTTTGTTTGTTTTGTTGTCTTTTAAATCTTACTTTAAACTACACCTAAAATGCCATTGGTATAGGATCCACGGAGCCCTGGGGTAAACTTCCAGCTAGAGTAGAAATAATTTTTTGTTTTCCGTTTGCCCCTGCTAAATGGGTGGTTGTACTTCTCTCAAATAATACAATATTAATGTCACTGAAGTGAGGTTCCTAAGCCACTGATAAGAAGTTTGTTTATTGGTTTTATACAGGGTGTGGGAAAGAGCTCCCCAAGTGCAACTAAATGCCGTGGATGTGGCTATCCTTGAGGTCCACTCTCCAGTGAGTCCAGCTGAAAATAGGATATGGTTTTAAAGCCAGCTAATCTGCTGTTCCTTTTATTTGTGCTGAGTGAGTTTTTATACAAAAATGGATATAGCTGTCTGCTGTGATGGAAGTAAAAATTTAGAATGGTCTGTTCTAATAATAAATTGCATGCTGATAATTTTTCTTGCTGCAGTAAAGGCAATTCAGCTGTATCTGATTGGCACTAGTTCAAGATTTTTGATGTTCAGCAGGAGAATATACAGCTGCAAGAAACAAAACAATGCTAAAAAATCTCAAACTGCACATGCTGGGATGGCAACAAGCCCAAGTGCAACAGCTCACGCTCACAGCGACTCGGGCACTGGGACACACAATGAATGCTTTTGCTGGCAAAATTGCACAATGAGTTTTGTTTTCGTTTAATGCAAGGTCCAAACGGGCACAATGGTTTCCCTCTGGGTACAATGTCATGGACTTCCTCGAACCTTATTTAAATGACATGTACAAACGTGGTTGAAGATTTCAGCTGTCAGTTCGGCAACACACAGATCTACTTTTTATTGTCCTTGTGTTCCTGTTAGACATGGTGAGCATTAAGCTGCAAGGGAAAGATGAGATGCTGAAAGACAATGCATAGAAATTATTCCTTTCTTGAAGTGAGCTACAAGCAAACTCAACTGGTATAAATATATATACTTCACTTTGAAATATGCAATGCTTTATTTGGAAGTAGTTTTCTTCCTTATTAAATCAAAGAGCTGCCCAGGAAGTTATAATTCAGAACAATAAACATAACTACAGGGAAAATATCTGAATAATCTAAACATATCTTTTCTCTCTGAGGTAAATAAATACGAATTCTCTCTTGTGAAGTCAGGCTGAAAAAAATGTTACAGGGAGAGTTTAGGAATGGAATTGGTTTATATCAGGAAGTCTTGAGAAAAAACTTAGTTTTCTTAGTTTAGAAATCTTTAGGATCCTTGGATCTTGTCAGATTTTTCAAACATTGAAATAAGAGCTGGAGTGCTACAGTGCTACACTGCTGATTCATCTCTGGGAGCTCAAACTTTTATTGTGGATGCACTGAAGAATGTCCTTATGGCTACCAAGATTTAAGAAAACACAAAGATTCCTCTAAATTTTAAGCACATGATTAGGTCTTGTTACAAGTTGTAAGCATGCTGAAAGATTTTTCTGCTTACCGAAGGCTTCTATAAATATTCATATATGGACTCTACAGCATCACACAAATTAAATTTCCTAATTAGACTCTACGATGAGGCAGTCTATTGAAGAAGCTTTCTAAAGATAGGGGGTTTGTGTCATTTTATGCAAAATTTGTGCTTGAAATATTAGTCACATAATCTATCCTAGTCTTCTGCATACCCTCTGGAGTCAAAGGACTTGATAGAGGTTACCAGAAGATTGTTCATTCTCTGGCTAAAATTAGGTGCAATGGACTACATCACATTCAAAAATTTTCTCTCCCCCCTAAAAAAAAGCCAACACCCTTCTTTGCTGAGAACCAGATATAAAGGATGTTGTAGTGTTTCTAGAAATATTTAAATTTGCTATTTCTATTCTGGTACTGTTTTGTGCTCCTCCCAGAGGCCATTCTGCTTGTGCTTAGCAAATACAAATGGACAGAGTCCCTGTCTTTACAATGTGAAAGTGCTGGTATGCTTTGGAGCAGTGGGCAATCAAATCCTCATTTAGTGAGTGTAACTGATTACATGCACTATGTAGCACGAATAAATGCTCTGTGTTAATTAACACTCTCTATCAATATTCCACCATTTGAATTTTCACCTGCCACAATCTTCTGCGTTTATTTAACTCCAAAACCTAATTCTCAGATGTCCTCTGAAATGTCCTGCTGTGGTGGGTTAGCCCTGGATGGACTCCAGGTGCCCAGCAAACCTGATCCAGCCCTCCCTCCTCAGCTGTTCAGAGGAAAGAAAATATAATGGAAGGTTTATGCATTGAAATAAGGGCAGGGAAGGATCACTCATCAGTTACTGTCATTTTTTTTCCTTAGGAAAAAAAAAATTCTTGCCAATCAAATCAGAGTAGGATAGTAAGAAATAAACCCAAATCTTAAACCATCTTCTACCCACACTGCCCTTCTTCCCAGAGCACAACTTCACTTCTGATTTTTTCTCCCTTTTCCCCACCAGTGGCACAGGGGGAGAGGGAATGGTGTCAGTCCATCTCACATGCTACCACTGCTGCTCCTTCCTCCTCATGGGGAGGGCTCCTCACACCCTTTCCCTGCTCCAGTGTGGGATCAGAGCAGAGGCTGCAGGAGTTTAGTTTGTTTAGTCTGGAGAAGAGGAGAGGGGACCTCATCAGTGAATATAAATATCTCAAAACTGGGTGTCAAGAGAATGGTGCCAGACTCTTTTCAGTGCTGACCAGTGACAGGACGAGGAGCAATGACCGTGAACTAAAACACAAGCAAGCAAGCTCCACATCTGCATGAGGAAGAACTTCTTTACATTGGAGGTGGAAAAGCACTGGAACAGGCTGCCCAGGGAGGCTGTGAAGCCTCCCTCTCTGGGAACATTCAAAACCCACCTGGATGAAGTCCTGTGTAATCTGCTCTAGGTGACCCTTGCCTTGGCAGGGAGCTTGGACTGGATGATCTCCAGAGGTCCCTTCCAAATCCAAATATTCTCTGATTCTGTGATTATGTGTTTCTAACAATTCTCTGTACTCTGCCAGTGTGCTGATATTGCAAAATTGCCATTTTCTGGCAGAGACCTATTATTTGGATTCCTTAGAGGAACAAAACATCATCTAAAATGTACTGCCAGAAAAGCTTGGAAATGCTGAAATTTTTGATCACTGGGGAAAAAAAGATTTAAAAACATCTTGCACTGCAAATATTATCTATGAAGAGAAATACACCTACAATATTGAGCTATAAAGGGCTTTTCTCCATTTAGAAGTCACATTAGTTTGACATAAATAAAGTAAAAAATTTTATGTTGGAATAAAAATTTTATCAACATGGTCTGTCTCCTTGTAAATATGCACAAGTACAATGAGAACTAAGCTCATGTCCACTTTACTCTTAACTGATGTCTTTGCCACAGGTAGATATTGATAATTCTCTGCTGAGAAGTTAACCTTCCACTGGGGTCATGGCATGGTGCTGTGGTTAGAGCTCATTCTTCGTTGATTTTTCCACTATCAGGCATCTGCTTTAAATAGTGCATTAATCATTGTGAAGGCAGAATGTTTGTTATACAGGATTTCCTTGGATTCATATTAGGAGTTTCCCTGAGCCCCAGTGTTTCCAGGCTGGGAGGTCCATGTGGGAACCCACTGAGTGTCAGAGGGTCTGATCACCCCATGGAGAAAGAGAGGTGATCTGCTGAAGGAGAGCACAGGAATATATCTTTTAGACTCACTAACTTGCCTTTTGGTGTCATTTGATTTTCCTTTGTTGATTGTACAGGGACTTTAGCTCCCTTTCATATACTGTCTGAAATTCCTGGCTAGGCCATTTGGCTTTTTGAAACTGAATGTGTCTTTCCACTCCTACAAAAATGTCTCATCAGCTGCAGTTCTTTCTGAAAAGTCTGTGATGGACAACCCATGGCTGACTTATTCTGGAAACTGGTGGCTTGAGCTAACTTCTGTGATCTTGTCTACATTTGAAGAACAAGAAGCAGCAGCACAGAAGACCTCTCTCTTTTCCATGTTTAAAGCATGCAAGTTAAATATCTTAAAGTATATTGGGCTCATGATTCATGCAAGTCCAAGGCCTGGCTGCAAAATGCCTCTGTTTAGCTGATCAGAAAGAAGCAATGTTTATTGCTCACAAGGATCTCAATGAGAAGCAAAAATCAGGTACTAAAACAGGTTTTAAGTCTCGGGGAGTAAATTTTAATGAGTGTTAACAATTGTGCAATTACTCTGTAACAATGCAAGTGATAAAAAAGAGACGATTTTTTAGCAATCAAGATTTGCAAAAAAGCAATGAGAAAAAGGGTGAATTTTTCTATTTCTTGAAATCTTACAGACACCTTCCTGAAAGATTTATGAGTCAAACATAAGTTATTAGTTCAATATCATTCTGTGGCCAGAGTGGCCTTGAAGATATTAATCTGTGAATCAGCCAGTGAAAATCTATGGCCTGTAAAGGGCAGAGTATCCAACAACACGATCGTGATGTCTCTTGTGTCCCTAGAGGCCCCAGGCAGGTAAAACCATCTGTATTGGCTCACTCCAGAGCTCACTGCTGTAGCACTGCTCAGGAATCTCACTGTAAACCACCCTCTTGTTCTGCTTTTTTGTACATATAAGTAGATTTGGGACCTACACATTCAGTCATGAGCACAGAGGGTGCGGGGTGTCACCAAGCAAGCTATCATTGTGACATTTTCAAGCTGCTGGCTGACTGCAAAGTGATATGTAAGCATATACATGAAGCATATGGGGAGGCAGGAGACATATATCAGACAGCAGCTGGCATATCAGGTCCAGGGCAGCTTCTAGTGGGAAAAGAAAATAGATTGCAATTCCAGGCAGAGTGTCTTAACTCTTCTCTCCTTGCCTTTGAAAATGTTAATTTCTTATATTTGTATAATCCAAATAATTTATGTCCAAAGTTAGTAATTTTGCAGTATTTTTCATCTATTCTTAATGCACCAAAGCACAGCTTATTTTCTGTTATCTCTCTGTAAAAGTGGGACAAACCTGTTGGATTTGCACTCAGTACTCCAAGCTCAAGAGTAGAGTAACTTGAGATTTATCACTGTGCAACCAAGAGTGATATTAGGTGTTAGATTTAATATCAACCATCCCCATGTGAAAGAGAGGGCCGAATTCTCTGCTAATGTAAAGCAATAGGGACTCACTTGCAAATAAAGAGATTCTGACCTGGTATTCAGAATACTTAGAAACTACCCAGAGAGAATAATTGAGTAGGAAGATATATTGTTTTCTACTTTATTCCATTATTTCAGTACAACTACTTTTCTCAGCTTGAGCCCAGCTGATCAAAGTTTCTCACTGTAGAGTCGTTCACTACAGGCTTTCTCTGCTACCCTGCTGTGGACGATGCCATGAGCTCTCTTTGCACCTGCACCTCACAGCTCCTAAGCAGATTGGTGTCCCCTGGAAATCATTAAATATTTGTCCTTGCAGTGTAACCTCTTCTTCCCTGGTGTGACAAAATGTGCTCTACCAAAAATAACCTGCTTGTTGTTCCTTTCCCAAAACGCTCTCGGAAGGATGTGGTGTTACCAGCAAAGGTTTTATTGACAAAACACATGGCAAACAAGGGGTCAGGGATGTTTTGGTGACTGAAAGTGAGAAGTAGGAGATTTAGTGGAAGGTAACAAGATAAAAAATAGTAGTAGTTGAAGTATTTTAGCATGTGATATTGTTGTAAACTGATTCGGAAGATGCAAAGGGGAAGAAAAAGGAGTGGAGAAGAAATTCTCCTTTTAGAAACAGGCAAAGGAGGAATAGAGAGAGATTGTTTTCTATTCTGTTAGTGTAGGAGTGTACTAAAGCTACCTCTGAATGAGATGATCTATCTGTCTCTGTCCTTCAGCGTTCAGGAACCAGGGTAGGTATGCCAATACTGTGGGGAGTTCTGGAAAGGAAAGCAGCTGTGGCAGAGTTCTGCACTTCTATGGCTGTATTGCTGCTGGACATAGCTCAACTGAATAAATGAGCTTTTCATGACATGCCCTCCCCACACAAAGCAAGCCTCTTCTATGTGCCCTGTAAAAGGTTGACCAGGAGGTTCAGTGTGGTTATCCTTCTGAACAGAGTTCAAGGACATGAACCACAAAGGCATCCATCCTCTTGTTTAATGTAATCAGAAAGCCAGTTTTGTGTTGGAGCCAAATTTATGGATAATCATGCACTGAGCTGACTCCCCACTGCCTCAAATGCTTCTCAGCAGTGAGAACTGGAGTCCTTCCCTGGTCTGACTCCAAGGAATGCAAAATGTACTTCTTTTTTCCCCTCCTCCTTCTTTATAACTTCATAATATGTGTAGCTCATATTCTGTGTCTGGTCTGTCTTGAAAATTGTTGTCACCTCAATTTTCAACACTGTCAGAAATGTTTATCTCATTAGAAGGGCTGGAAAAGCAGTGCAATAAAGTAAAATTAAATCACTATAGTAGCTTGGATATTAGTAACAATGTGGGAAAATGAAGCAACAAGAATGACTGAGGAGGTTTTACAGCTTCCCAATGCTTAACACTGTAGCAACTCTTCAAAACAACTCATTTCTTTTTCATGTTTGCTTTTAATATCTACTCTTTTTTTGACACCAGATTTCTCCAAACAATGTATTAATGTTTCTTCCTTTTAGGCTTTATGGAGTCCTCTGGAGTCCCTGGGTTTTCTAACATCTGAATGCTATTTATGAGGCATCTGTTTTCAAAGCTGAAGGCACCTGCCCTTAAGTTTTCTTGTTTGAATTATATGATGTGCAATTCCACTGAAGTTTCTGGAAGGAGCTTGTATCAAAGTGGGTCCGTATGCCTTGGGATGGGGCTGCAGACTCTGGAAACAAATGCTACCCCCTTGGAAAACTCCTTGTATCATAGTGCAGTTGATGATTTGCCAGTAGACCTTAAAAAGGTCTGTATGCATTTCTTCAGAAAGGGAAGATGTCCTTGGGAGACAATGAAGAAAAACATGGAGACCAGTACTGATGAACTGTCACTGAAAGCCTTTTGACGGAAAGGAGGGCTCCAAACCAGCAATGTCAATAATGAATCTTAGTATTCATTCTCCAAACTAGTGCTGGTGGATGTTTTCACTAGAAAAAGGCTGCTTTGTTGGTGTCTGGGCAGTTATTTTATAATTCCTTTATGTAGAGGAACCTGCTATAGTTTTTCATAGAGAGTTATGCCATTGCTTATCTAAGTGTAGCAGTAAAAACTGTCTTGACAAAAAGCTTGAATCATAACTTGCTTTTTGAGATGCCTTTTATTACTCATTTTGCTATTATGAATATTTTTCATAATTTTAAAACTCTTATGTCTAGGTAATTCTATACCAAAAATGTAAAAATTCCTGTAATTCCTGTCTGTGTAGAAATATCTGAAGGCAGAAGAAATAAATAACAAGATCCCAAATAACTGAAAATTTTGAGGGGAAGGTTATGGCAGAAATTCATCATTTTATCTGTGAGGTTTGCTGATACACTAGTCAATTAGGATGTAATGTAGAAGCAAAGTTAGTGTAATTACACACTTATTACACGTAAAAAAATAGTGGCATTAGCACACCAGCCACGCAACTACTCCTCCTACTTTTCAGCATGTGTAGGTCCAACACACCACATTCACAGTGGGACCAAGTCCCAGTTCTGGGGCACTTGTTCTCTCTTGTGGTGTCACAATCTAAGGCCAGAAGAGAAGCCAGCCTCTCTCAGTATGTTTCACACAGCTCAACCCCCCCAAGTGCTGAAGACTGGTGTAATCTGCCCACTTGTATCTCGTGGCTGGCTGCAAAGTGGTCATGTCTTCAGTCACACATTTGCATTTGCTGGCTTAGACCATGCTAGCAGCCATTAAAGTTTACAGAAGTGAAGAGTCTGTGCCCCTTAACACTGCAGAATATTCAGCCACTTCATACAGAACAATGTTAGATGTCCAGGCAGAAAGGAAATGTTTCTAAACAATATATCCCAAAATGACAGGAGTTTCTATTATGCCTCTTCTGGTCTCTCTGAAGTGTTGTCCACTTGGTGAAGCAAGCTGAGTGCTTGCTGCCTGCTTTCAGGTTGTCCTTGGAAGTGAGACCATCTCACTGTTTTTTCCTGTTTAAAAACAGCAGATCTTTCCTTCCCGTTCTATTTTTGGAGCTGATCCATGAAAGGCAGGAGCAATGTTTAAGAGGATTCTCAGAGGCAAACCAGCTGGGTCACTCCAAAGAGCTGCACTTTCTCTTAAGGTGTCTGAACTGGTCGTGAAATCACCTAGCAGTTTTCTTCTCTATATTCAGCGTAATTATTCTCCTGAGCTTTCTGTGGCCTCTCCTCATTTCAGATCACAAGGCTGTTCACTCTCTATCCATTCATCTACCAGGGGCTGTTAGTTATTGAGGCCTGGCTCTGTGCTGGATGCTGATAATGGTTCTGGATGTCTGTAACACAAAAACACTGAGTAATATACACGGATATAATTATTGTATTGCTCGTTCACAGTCCTACCAGTTCCTTTAAATGAAATTGAGGGTTTTTGCTTAATTGAGGGTTTGTTTCTCAGCTTTCTGAAATCTTGGAAATCTGTCACCTCATCAGTTTGTTATTCCCAAGCTAGCGAATACAATTTGCAATTTTATGATATTTTGTTTCAGCTAGTACAATTAAGGTTTGACTGCTCCAAACTGAGGGTCTGACCCTGTTTATTCTGACCAAATCTCAATTTTTTCCAGAGCTACCATTTATTGTACCAATCCAGAATCAAGCCCAAGAAAAGCATGGATAAATAACAACAGACCCTTCCTTTCTTTAGATTCTCATGCTGTGTTAACCAGCAATGGTTTCTGTGTACTTGCAATGCCTAAATGTTACGACTTTGGACTTCATACCAAGTTCCTAGCTCTTTTCTCTGCCTTCACTGATCTCATTCCCCACCTGCCCATGCACAACAGTGTATTAAATCCTGCTGAAATCTGTGTAAGTCACATCCACTCCCCTGAATTTCCAAGGTGCAGTATTATGCCTTCAAAGACATGCTTTATGTTATTTTCAAGTGATTTACTCTTCCTTCCCTGATAAATGTCTTCACTTTCCTGGTAAAACATTGCTCCAACTTAAGTGAGCAACTCAGAAGGCTGCCTCTTACAGTAAAGTTAGTCAAATGAACTTATAATTAATGTTTTGTCCTCTGTGACCCAGTTTTGAAAGTCAGAGTTATCTGACATTATCCAGCTGGGTCTTACCCTTCTGCTGACATTTAGCATGAAGGGAAGGGGATTGAGCACTTAAAACAGCCTCCAGGGAATGGTGGCACTTCCAGGGGTGTGTTTATTCCCATCAGGTCAGCCAAGAAAAGTAGGACTAGATGTGACTCGGACACTGAGTTCAGTTTTGGGCCCCTCCCTACAAGGAGGACCCTCAGGTGCTGGAGCAGGTCCAAAGAAGGACAATGAAGCTGAGGAAGGGTTTGGATATTGATGTATATACCAATCATGTTGATTCATTTTATGACTAAGGGAAAGCAGGAGGTATTTGCAAGCCATGATTCATCTAGTCCTTTTGAAACATGTAATTTAGGCTGTGAGAAAACACCACTGAGAAGTTCCTATTTCTGTCTACTGTCTCTAAGGGGAGTCTAGAAAACCTCAGGTATGGATGCTAACCCTGAAGACTTTACAAATTAGATGATGTGCATTTCATCTGTGATGAGACTCTTATCATCTGTGTTTATATTGCTGGTTGTTTTTTGGCAAAAGATGTAATAATGTAGACTGAATCTGCATTAGGTTCTGCAGTACATGGTCTAAATGTGGTCTGGAATTGTTAGCTAAGATTCACAAGTATATATACACAAATATATCAGTCACAATAAATAAAAAAGGGATTTTACTGCGTTAGGTGCCTTTGAACAGCCTAGACTTCTGTTCTTTATTCTGCTCAGTTTTAATAATATATCTGGAGTAGATTTTTGGTTTGTTCCCCCCTTCAAGTAGCTGTCCCCATAATCTCTGAATAATGAGACAAGGGGAGTCTGGCATGGCTGGACAAATTATTTTGTACATCCGGGAAGAAGGAAATGACTGGGTTCATCATTGGTGGGACAATACTAGGAAACTATTTATGTTCTTTAATAAGAAAATGCATTTTACCAGGCCCCAGGAAAAAATGAGATGCTGCTTTGTGGACTTTGTATCAGCTTAGCAGCAAAGCAAAGAAGGAGGAGAAATGGGGTCGAGCAGATGCACAGGCAAGCAGTGAGAAATACTGAACAGTCAAACCTCACAGGGCATTTTCCTGTTTCTATCCTCTGTCCTCAGCTGTGAAAAAACCCAAAACATGAGAGAAAGAAAGGGATGCACAGGGACTTTGTGAGACCGCAAAAGAAAATGAAGGGAGAGAGGGAGGCTTATATGATGAAACTGATATCCAGTGGATATCAATGGAGAGAAAAAGTAGTGATTCAGTGATTCCATCTTCAAAAAGACTGATCTTTTGCCTGCAATTCTGCAGGTGTATCAGCCAAATCTTATAGCATTTTCATGTATCTTTTTAGTGCAATAGAATCCATGTTTATTAAAACTGTAGGGACACTTGCAAACATACCAAAGAAGATAAGAATTCAAACTAATTCTGTTATGTTGGTAATGTGGTTGGGAAAAATCTCTAATGATATCACATAAAAAGAGAAAAAATGAGATACCAGAATGAGGAAACAAAAATCAAGAGCACAAAGACAAGGTGAAGAATAAGTAATAGTTCTTCAGACAGATGAAAAGTTACAGCAATTGCACAAATCATATCATATTCATGATGTCATAGGAAAAGCAAACATAAGCAGAGGTATCACCCATAAAATACAGAGAATTATCTGATCATTGACAAGGCTTCACATGAACTGTAATGCAGAGGTTTCTACACTGCACTGTAGAAAAGATGTGAAGCAACTGAAAACTGCAGGGGAGATTGGGTGAATGATCATTACTCTAATAAACAAGACCTGTAATAAAATGTTGGTAGAAAAAAAATTGGTGGTTTAGGCCCTGGGCCTAAAGAAAAGACAGAGAGCAGAAATGATCACAAATATACAAATTTATAGAAGGATGCTGTTTTTCATGATTGCAGAGCCAAGACAGGAACTAACAGTAGCAAAATGCTGTAAAGGTAGTCTTATACCAGTCAGTGTTAATGGAGAAGAAAAGGGCTCCTTAGTTCATTGCTTCCATACACACTTTCACACCTAGGTTCTGTTCTAAACTTTTTATTGCCTTGGGTTACTTTGGGCCAAGGCAATAAAAATAATGCTTATATTGTACCCCAACATCTGGAATGGTAGAGAGGGAAAAAGATAATTGGAAAAATTGCAACATGAGGAGGAAACCTAAGTAGTAGATCAATACAGAGAAAACATTATTTTCAGCATTCATCTTTTTGAATTTCATGTTTGTTTAAAAGCAATAATTTCTCTCAGCTGCCCATTTGAAGCTTTAAAAACAACTCCAAACACTTATTCTCAAACTTGGTAGTATCAAAAGGAATTAATTAATTCCCCTTGGTTAATTAATTTGGTTTAATAGACTTCAGCATTGCAAGGCAGTGTGGCATATTAGATTAGATTCTCCAGCTATGTTTCAAGTCATATAATCACAATAACACAAATCCTCTAGGTTTTTTTGAGTACTCATAGAGAGTAATTTTAAAGCCTTAATTTAAAGTGGGTGTTTGTCTTTCCAGACTGTAGCTTGGATTAGTTTCTTCTGGAGTTTGAGGGGGTGAAACTGGGAACACTCACAAAATGTGTTCAAAATTAAAGCCTGTCTCTGGGAGGTGAGGAACATCATATTAGCATTTGTTTTGAAGAATCTCTTGATGTCAGCAGGAGCTCTGGGGTTTTTTATTTGCATTGAGAAGAAAACACAATGCAACTGAAGTAGAAAGTTTTTTTTTCCCTGGGAAAAACTCTAGTTATCTTAGGCCTTGGTGCTTAAAAGTACACCAGAATATTTTCCTGACCTTTTTTCCATCGTCAGCTGTCTTATCTCTGAAAAATTCTGCAATATAACATATTGGAAATTATTATTATTGTTGTTGTTGTTATTATTATTGATATTATTTTTGTTGTTTTTAGTATTGCCAGTATTGCTATCTTCCCTTTCTCTTTGTAATCAAACACCTAATTTTTATCATGGTGAGGTCCAAACACAAAGACCCTGAAGCTAAAACACAAAACCAGCAGCTGGAATCATTTCCATGGGAAAGGAAAGGAAGGGGTCAGGATGATGTCCTGGGATCCCTAACACTTGCACTGGCTTCCTGGTCTCCTCTTGGATTCCACTGAGAGGAGCTTTGCAGTCACTGAGGCAGGAAGGAGAGTTTGGCAGCCACTGCTTTACTCCTGAGGAAGAGCAAGAGGAAGCACAGAGCAATGTCTGGGTAACCAGCAAGACTGGCAGCCAAAAATGTCCTTACCGTTTTGTCACCCCAATCTCTTCCCTATGCAGCTCTGGGACCCCAGAATACGAGGGCCAAAACCCCAGGGTGAGAAGATAGGCAGTCATCCTCCCTTCCTAGGGATGCCCTGGGCATCCTGCACAGGTGAATCCCTGTCCATGTAGGGCAACAGCCCACTAATGGAGCCCCACAGACATCTGCTGGAACACATCCTAAAGGAGATTTCCCAGTATCTTTGTTTTTTGTTTGCTGTTTAAATATTTCCCTTCAGAAAGAGATAATGGCTTGAAGAATGTAGAACTGTGTTTCCATTTTGGAAAAGGATTTACTTTTCCCTATTTTTTTATGTCTAGTTTGGTCTTGTTCATTACTTCTCTCCGTTGCCCATCATATCTGTTTACTCTTTTCACCCTGCTCCACTTCTTTCAATTCCTGATTTCTTATTTTCAAGAAAAATGTAAGAGCTCCTTGCGTTCACTCAAGCCTCCTTACTTGTTTAAAGTCTCTCAACCCCTCCAGAGCCTTTTTTTTTTTTCACATTAGAAAACAAACAAAAGGCTTAGCATCCTTCCCCTATCTCTGAGCTAAGGCATCCTGAAAGAGGAAGACTCAGATAAACATCTATTCATCTCCACAACTCCCAGATGCAGCTCAAAGTCTCCTTTATGGATTAAAGATAAGACACTATCTGTAAGCAGCTGTAAAACAAGAGCTCTGGTCACCAGCTAGGGAAAAGGGATTGCTCAAGCCCTCAGCTTCTGTGGCAAAGAGGAATTGTGGGTCAGGGGTGCGCTGGGAGAAGCACACCCCTCTGACACGGTGTGGTAGCATGAGATACCCTCACAGCCCAAAGGCCAGAAACAGAAAATAAACATGTCTCTGTATTACATGGGAGACTTCCAGGCAGTCTGGGATGCACATCTGAGTAGGTGGGTGGCTCACCACAAAGTTTTGTGAGGGGAGGCTTCAGTTCTTATGTCCACAGAGCTGAGTCAGCCCTGCATAAACACAACGGAGGAGGAGGGGCTCTGGTCTCCAGGAGCTGTGTTACAGGAAGGAAAATACATTCCAACAAAAAATTGGTTCTGACACCCTCCTTTTGCTCTTTGCCTTTCTTCTGCCACCACTACTGAATGCCACAGCACTCTGCTCTCAGCAGCCCTGAGTGGCAGGGAAGGATGTCCCGAGTGCCAGGGGCGGATGTTCTGCTGCTTCACCAAAGTTCTGCAAATCCATGATTTGGGACACAATGTGTTTATTGGAGCTAAAAGAACCTCCAAAGATGCAGAAAAAGGAAATCCAGGGAGGAATGTTGGTATAAATGCCCCACTGGGGGACTAAAGGAGAGGTCCTGGAGTCTGAATGCTATTCAGCTGATTTGTGTTTTCTTTGCTTTCTTCTGAAATAAAAAATTAAGAAAAAGAGAAAGAAAAAAGAGGAAAAAAGTGATTCTTGAGGAGGAAACCCTACCAAATGACCAGGACACCTGGGTAGGATGAGGAAAATGTTCTTCTGAGAGCAGAGGAAGGTACATAAACTGGGTTTTTTTGTGGTACGAAACTTGACAGTGAAATTTCAACATTGAATTCCCTCTTCATAAGGTTCAGGCTGTTTACTTTCATGTAAGGTTGCCTCTCTTATTTCTGTCAGAGGTCAAATCCTGAGCAGTTAAAATAAGTATGTTATTTTAAAGCCTTTTATATTTCTAGGCAGGCTTGTAAGTCAGTACTTGCTTGCCTGTGGAAGAGTCAGTGAAGTGCAGGCTCTCTCACATCTAGGAAATGAGTCAGGTTGGGTAGGAATGAAGAACTGCTAGTGCCTGGCAGCTGATGGCCAGTCTCTGTGCAATGACCTCCTTGCTCCGACTGCTCTGAGGGTGAATTAAAGTTGGCAGTCTCAGTCAGCAGAAGGAACAAAGAGGTTGGCTGAGTTGTGCTGCCTGTGACTCGGGATCTCTGACACTTACCTGAGCAGTTGGCCCCTGGTCCCAGTAAGTGCTGCTGTTCCCCTGCTCAAAAGACACAGCACAGGCATCATAAGAGCAGACAGCAGCCACTGCCAGCAAGAATCTTAGCCTCACTTTTGCTTCACTAAACAAGCACAAATCCTTTAACCCCTCTTTGAACATTCTGTGCTTCAGGTCACTGGGAGCCACAGGCAGCTTGGTTTTAGCTACCACATAATAAAATACAATTTCTGATACATGATAGTAAAATGCTTAGATTTTGAAGGCAAACCTCATCCATAGAAGACACTTTACAAAGTTATCACATAATTTCACCCCCTGGGCTCATCTGAAGTATTAGCTGAGGATGGAGTCACTTTATACTGAGTCAATCTGCAAATTCTCTGAGCAAACAAAGCTGCTGCACCATTTATATTGTATGTGTGTTTTTCTACAAGATATTTAGGACTTTCAGATACAAGAAGGAAAGACCAGAACCTGACGTTTCTCCTTTAAACTGTGAAGGTCCTTTTTTTCTCAATTAATTTTTTGTGAATTAAATTGAAGGCAATTTATTTCACCAGCTCACTTGTGGAACTATTTATTCAGGACAAAACAATAACACAAAGCGCTGAGTAAAAGGCAACTGAAATTATTATCACACTACCTGCCTACTGGCAAGTATATTGGCTTCTGAAACCCATTCCAAACTTGAATACCTTGCAGACAGCGCCAACATTCTGGCTTTTGTTGTCCAGAAATGATTTTTTAAAAAATATTTTTACTAAATTTTTTCTGAGTTTTTCTGTTTTAAAAGCATGACGAATCAGACTACTTCAGAACATTTTTTTAGCATATTTGTTTAAATCAATGTTGACTCTTAGATTCCTGTTTCAGTGCACAAATCATGACTTGTTTGACCTTTTTAACCAATATTCTACTTTGTTCATTATTGCCCTCTTTTCCAAAATAAGTGCCAAGTCATCCTGTGAACTTGTTACTTGACCATGTGTTTGTTCATTTAGAGATGAAGGAAGTGGGAAAAGTGAAAACAGTCTCACAGTCTTCCCTGCTAACATCCAGTCTCAAATATTTGTTTTGCTGTAAAGTAAATCAAGCATGAAAGGATCAAATTGTTTAAAATTAGTAGCAAAACCCTCAAAAGTCTTAAAAATATTTAAAACCCAGATACTTTCCACTGGAAACTGCAAAAACAGGAAAATGTCCAGCAGTGTGTCACACTCTAGAGCAGTCGTTGCGTCCATGAAATGAAAACAAAGCAAACCCTTCATCAGCAGCAAGCCAGACTGCAGAAAATTCCTGCTCCACAGAGTTCTGTTAGTCTTTATTTTGGCACTGTGGGTACCCTGAGAGAAATTATTCAGTGAATTAATATTTGAGGAAGCAAGAAAAAAGGCAAAAGAAACTCAAACAAGACAATAACCTGCACAAGCAAACAAAATGCACCTTAATAGGAGAACAAATGTTATTTGAATGACTAAATTTGTCTTCTGTGTGAGGTGGCAACTCTGGGCTCTTGGTGACTTCACCATTCAGATATTACCTTGTGTCAAGGGAAGCAGATGTTCTGCCTCTGGAACTATCCAGGGTCTTGTGGCTGTCCCAGAGGTGCACATCCAGCCAACTCACACTGCAGGGCTTTGACTTTTCACAGAAGGGCTGTTGTTGGGAAAAGTCCAGGGAAAAAAATCTTTCAGAAGTGAAAACCCAGTTCTGATTCCTTTCAAAGTATTGCAACAACTTCTGCCTTCTCATTCTGAGCACTTTTTAATGAAGATCTGCCTCCTGTTCATGTTACTGACCAGAGCCCTTCTGTAGCACAGGAACCACTGGCAGCAGAGAAATACTAAAGAGACAGGGACTTCAAGGAATAAAAGAAGGACTCTGAATCCTTTTTTCTGAGGTAGCCTGTACTTTCATCTGAGGCAGATATGCTTGCTCCTGATAACACTTTTCTGACCATCTTTACCTCATGCTTGTAGAGGAAGGGAAAAACAGACACATAGGAAGCCACCACCTCTTGAAAAAAATATCACTTCAGGGATAATTAAGTTCCCAAATCAAAGATGTTCTGAATGAGGCCTGTTCAGAGAACGTGCTCCAATGCCTGACAAAATCCAAGGAGGAACATGATTACTAAATCAGAAGTGGTAAAAAAAGATAATCACCATAAAAATCTATCACCAAGACCCATTTTCATGGACTCTCAGTGGAAATATTCTGATAGATTTTGATAGAACTGGATTGTTAATATTTATGAAGCCAGGCAAGACCTCCAGATGGAAGCTGCTCTATAAGCAGAAAGCTCTGCTATTAATATTTATTATTCTCAAAGTGCTTATTTAGTTTTTAGGCAATTTTTCCTCCATCCTTTTCCTAAGCAAACTAACATTAAATCTGTGGGATCTGTGAGTTCTTAGCTTCCCACTGCTGTCTGTGATGTAAATTGCACTTCAAAGAAAACTGAAAAGAAATACAGCAAAAGTTCATAAAGTCACAATGTGAAGGCTCAAGAGCTGTTTGTAGAGAGAATTTCTGGCAAGTACCAGACATTTGGACACCACATTGAGCAACATAAAGTTTTCAAACCTCACCCTGTGGCCTTTATGAGGTACAAAGTCACTGGGAGAGGCTTGTGCCTACAGGAGCTTCATCACAAGGATATTTTGGGCATGTTTATGCTGGCAGGTGTTCCCAGGTGGGGTTTCAGGGTGCCAAAGGTGAACATCACCTTCCTTTCTGAGTGGTGTGGTGATGCTTCAGTGCTGCTGGGACTCAGGGCACTAATGGGGAGACCACAACTATGTCTGCAGTGGACAGGAGTCTTGGTCTCCTGGTTCTGTCTGTGCCATGCTGGGAGGTCTTTATAGAGGAATCCAGGGAATTAAACATAGAATTTTGTCACTTTATGAAGCTGGGAGAGAGACAAGGGGTGTGTCCAGCAGCCAGGACTTCAGAGTGTCACAGCCAGTGGTGCCCAGTTCCTTTATTCAAGAGTCTCAATTGTGGTACTAAGTTATAAAAAAAACCCCCAAACCCCCACCCCCCCAATCAAACAAACAAACAAAAAAAAAAAAACCAAAACCTGATAAAAACCTTTTATGTTCAACAGAAGGATGAAAAGAACCAAAATCTATGTAGGCAAGTTAAAGTTTCCTCTTCACTCATGAGACCTAAATCTAATGAATAGAAGGAATGAATGAAATGTGTTGCCCATAATATCACTGATTTGAATGAAATCACCATTAAGTGCAACTCACAGAAAGCTCTTTTTTAAATAAAGTTAAACACAGGAAGACAGAAACTGTACCCTCATAAAAATATATCTTTTAATAAAATACAAGGCCTGGAAAAAAAATTACATGATTGTAGAGAAAAGTAAGCTGATAGTTTGTTTCTCCATTGGAATGAATGTGCTTCTTGTTATATACCAATATTTTCAATAATTGCCCTTGCTTACTCAAGAATCAAGATTCTGAATTTTTGCTAATACAGTTAAAATTGTATTCTCCCATGAAAACAAAATAAAATAAAATAAAACATTTTTTTTCCTTCAATGAAACATACATATTAAAGTAAATAATTTTCAAAGCAAAACAGAGCAAACAAAAGTCCCTTCATGCACTGAGTCTCCAAGTTAGCACAGTATTTTCGGAGACATGAAGAAGCCACTAGCAATTTCCAGCTCTTGACATATAACCCTTTGAACCATATAATCATAAAATAGCTTGGATTGTAAGGGACCTTAAAATTCATCTAGTTCCAACCCCTCTGCCATGGGCAGGGACACTTTCCACCAGGCCAGGTTGCTCAGAGCTCCATCCAACCTGGCCTTGAACACTGCCAGGGATGGGGCAGCTGCAGCTTCTCTGGGCATCCTGTGCCAGGCCCTCATCACTCTCACAGCAAAGAATAACTTCCTAACATCTGAACTGAATCTGCATGACAGTATCTGCTGATCTACTCTTCATTCCATCATCCAGGTTCTTGATAACTCAGGCTGTGAGACTCCTGAAGAACCTCACACAGTATATTCTTCTCTTAAAAAAATATTGGTACTTGCTTTTTGTTATAGTTTTATCACATTCCAATTTATTTCAAAGTACAATTTTTTCTAAAATTGTAGTGACACTTTATTGAAAGTATTACTAATGTAAAGTTGCATTAGACATGCCACTTCTCTTCTATTTGATGTAATATTTATCTCCTGTTTGTCTTGCATGGACAGCCCAATACCTGTATTTTTTCAATAAGTTATTGAAACTAGTCTTACTAGTTGAGTAATTAATGTTGGAGTTCAATAACTCTCTTACTAAATTGCAAATTTTTCTCTACATTCAACAATGTAGTGTACTTATTGTCATGCTTAGCAGCTTTTGAAATTATGACAGTCTTCAGTGAATAAAATGGGTTTCAGATTATGAATTTCCCAACTTCAGTTATCCAGGGAGTTAGAAGAATAATGACTCTTTTCTGCTTCTTTATCACTTCTGATTCTTAGATCCTTCTGTTCTTACTAGCTGCTTTGTCACCTCCTCCAAGGATTTTTCCTCATGGGTGTGTGTTCTCTTAGGATAAAACAATCCTTCAAATGTCAAGTGCAGGTAAGTTCTAGTTCAAAATGAAAAAGCATCTCTCTTTTTTGCACTAGGATAGTGTATGTCCCCCATAGCAAAGATCCTTACACATCAGCCCCTACCTATCTCTTTAATCTCCTCTTGTATCTTCCCCAGACACTTTCCTTCTAGCCATGATTATCCCCTGAGCAAGTTTCATGATTTGTTTCAATTTTCTATGAGGCATCTCCCAGAGCACACCATACTCTTACAGAGAACTTCAGCCTGAGACATCTCTGTCCCCCTTGCATGTGCCTTGGTCCTTGTTATCTAAGCTTTTCAAGGTGGGAACTGCTCATTGTGATTTCCAGAAAATGTATTTCACTGTACTGATAATACTGTTCAGGGAAAAATATGAAATTAACTCAGTGATGATGACAAATTTATTCCATTATACTCCTCAGATGTTGGGAATAGAGACCTTGGGATCACTAAAAGCAGATGTTGCTTCTAATATAATTATGGCTAAGCCTTTAGCTTATTCTAAAGTAGTTTGGTTTTCTACTTATTTAAAGAAATTCAAGAGAAAAGGCACCTGAAAGAGCAGAGGGACCCCCAAACTACTTTCAGCTTATGGTCAACTAGCAGAGTCCATCTGGTAGCATAAAATATTTATATTCATGTAGACAATGAATGAAGTCAGAAAATGAACCTTCATTCATTATTCTTCACACATGCCAACACATACATATTTGCTCACTGCAAAAAGCCTTTGCAGCATGGCTGGATGTTTGGGCTGCCACACAGATGGGTGGGAAGCAACCTTCAACTTGTACTTCTCCTCAGAGTGGTCTCCTCCTGTAACAGGAAAACTGCTGCTCACTGAAGCTGTGGCCCTGAGAGGAGTGGGCACCTCGTGCAGACAGTTGGCATTACAGTTAGGGTGTTGCATTTTTAAATATTTTTATTTACAATGGGTTCTGTTACCCATTCCATGCACACACACCTACACCCCTTACCCCTGCCCAGCTTCCTGCCTTACTTTCTCCTGCATTTGATTTCAGGGTTTCACAGCTTCTGTGTGTTCTTGTGCTGCTCTAATAATTTTGGGAGATACTGCCTCAATAAAACAAAACTCAAAGCCAGTGGAGGGATTGAAAGGAACTGTGCAGTTACTGGGGTAGAACAGAGGTCACTTCTGCAGGATTATTCCCACAGATACCACAGGGGCAGCTGTGTGAACTATTGGAATGAGACAGCTGTGTCTCACAGAAAATGTGGTTCAGGCCCTGACAATAAGGATTTTCTTTCCCTCCAGAGAGTGCAAAGGGATTGTATCAAACTTTGTGTGAATTATGTGTAAGCAGAGCTGTTTCACAGGACATATGGCTTTGCTTGTGAATCCTTAGTTACATTTTCTGGTACTTTTTTTATTGCATAATGTGGTAGACATGCTTTGACTGCTTCCATTCTCCCCCAGCTTATCTCACACCTACTCTGTGTAGCTGCAAATCTTTATTCAGACACAGCCTTAAGCATATCTTGGGCTGAGCCAGCACTGAGGTAAGAGTGTGAACATATAAGTGAAACCTCTGTGTTTTCTTTTTGCTCTGTGCCTACCACCATATAGCTCATTTGTTTCTGCAATATGTGAATATTGACAATGTCAAGTGGGGTACTTTCCAGACAAAATTCCCTAGAATATGCCATGAGGGCATCAATGGGTTGGCACAGGACACCTGAAATTTAAACTGCTATGCATACAGACAGGATGCACTGCCTTGTGCATTGTGTGCAGAGGAGGTTACTTACACAAGGTGGGATGTCACCCAAGGCATGATCTGTGCCTGGGCACTGATTCTGTTGCATGGGAAGGATAAATCAGTTTGCCAAGTGTGAATACTCTTTCCAGTACATATTTCCCTTTCCCATGTGCTCGGGTGTTCACCTCAAGAGTTAGGGATCAGGTCTCTCATTTAACTGAAGTCTGCTGGGAGCTCCCTCTGTGTCCCAGGGGAAGTGAGGACTGTTATCACCACTACCCACACCCAGTTCTGCAACTCATGGGACCCTTTGGTTTGCCTTGTCATTCTCTGCCATGTGTGCTACATGAATCTCTCTGCAAAGTTCTTGGAAGTTTAACAACCTTATATATGGCTACAGAGTGTCACGGACAAGCTTGTGGCTAGCTTTTACTAAAGTTACAGAAATTAATACAATTCCAGGAAACAAATGTTCATATCTTAATTATTCTGAAAGGAAACCCTTTCATAGGTATAGACCTATAGACAAAGAGAGAGATGTACTTTTCTCTACTCTTACATCCATTTATTTTATCCAGAAGCAGAGAAACTGTTCTTTAGAAGAAGCTGGTTTCAATTATTGCAGCTTTTATAACAATGGATCTTTAACATCTGCTAAACCAGGTCAGTTCCACAGCACAATATCCTCTTCTGTTTTTTAAAGAAGTGTCCCCATATTCTCAGTGAGTATGGAAGGTCTGCATATGAAAAAGACACAGGCCTGTAGAAGAGATTATTGTGTAGAGTGACCTCTGCAATAACACAGATCATTGAATTGTCTGGGATTAAGTCATTGTTTAGATGAACAACATTTTAGAAAGGTGAGTTACTGCAGATCTGCCCTAGTCATTGATGGGGTGTTGCAAGGGTCAGTTACTGTCAGGAAGATCTCCAATTTACTGAAAAAAGAACACTGTAGTTCCCAGACCAATCTTGCTTTTATTACTAAAATACATGTCACAGTGTCCTGGACTGGTATCAGTATCTATGTGACCTTAATTTTTGAATTTAATGATTAGACTGGTTGGCTTTTGAAGGGCTGGAGCACTGTTGAAATAAAAGAGGTGTCTCTGATGAAACTGTTCTAGAAATTGTCCTCTTTTGAGATAGCTTTTCAAAGTCTTGCACAGATATCATAATGTAGGCATACACTTTGTGGTGATTGTGAGTGGGGCTGTGGCCCAGCCTCATCCCCAGTGGGTGCAGCTGTGAGCAGCAGGTGAGCAGCACTGACAGCAATGAGCCCTGGAGTGCCCAGGGGCACTGACCAACCACCAAAAGGAGCAGAGGGCACACAGGTGCAGTGCATCAGCATGAGGGGGATAAAAGAATGGGCTAAAGGACAAGGAAGGCACACACCTGAAGCCTTCTGTGTTACTTCAGTTAAAATATCCTAAGCAGCAGCTCTCCTATGCCACTCTTTGTTGTCTCTGTGTTCCTTTTGTAACGTGTTTTTCCCCCCCAGTTTTAAAGACTAGTTAATGACTCTTTTGCTGGGAACATTGGACTATGGCTCAAGCTTTGACACAAACCATTGCCATGACAATTGGACAAAGTTTTAATCATCAGAGGTTTGTCTATAGAAACATATCAATTTCAAGGCTAATCAACTAATGATTCAACTTTCTGATTTTGTGCAGAAGTACTTTGACAAGAAATTTTGGCCAACGTTAAACTTTTAACTGTTAAATACCAGTTTTTATTATGCATTATACCTCTTCAAGATGTAGTTCTTCCTCAAAAGACTGATTGCCAAAGACCTTTAGTCAGGAGCACATGTTAACATTATCTTTAAAAAAAAAGTAATTTGCCTGAGAAAACAGGAAAGGCCGATGAAATTCATGACTCCATAAAAATGAGATGGGCCTGTAATTTTCAAGGAAAGACGCTGGTTTCTTAATAAACTCTGACAGAAAAGGAAAACTTAAAAAGCTGTCTGTATTGCGTCAGCTATTATAGAAAGTAACTGTGAGTCACTAAAAGTAAAGCAATCACTTGTTCATTTATCACAGTAAATCTTGATAAGAAAAAGCAGTTTTCTAGAATTAGAATGGAAAATCCAGGACTTTGTGTCATTGTAGAAAATCAAGAAGATCTGAACTCACGTGCACTCAGTTTTATGTTTTAATTGGTGCTATAAGGGAGCTGGAATTTTAATGTGCAACTACATTATGTGATTCAAAAATTATATTTTGCTCCAAATAAGGTTCAGTTTGAACCTTATTTTAAGGTATTGAAGTTTCTTAGGGAAGAAAATGATATTGAATGATATTGAAGTTTCTTAGGGAGGAAAATGTTAGTTCAGAATCAACTAAGTTTTTGCAAATCAATTTTTATCTTGACACAACATTTTAAGTATGGTGGGTTTTGGGAGGGGTTTCACTTGGTTTTAATTTTGTTTGGTTTGGTGCTTGTTTTTTTGGAAGATATTCCTGTCAACATTGATAAATCTCCACCTAATGTTTTTATCTATCTGGATGAACTAACATTCCTAAAGAAAAACATTATGCAAGATTTATTTATTGAATCTTTGTGGTTTTGGAGCTTGTTTTGTTTCTTCCTTCATCTGTAAAAGATGAACTAATGTAGCCTGAGCATGTGTGTTGAATAAAGGGCAGCAAGTAGCTACCCTGTCTCAGAGAAAGAAATGGGAAAGAATTAATCTCAGCAAGTCCCTGTACCTGGCTGAGACTGACACCATTTGCTGAAGTTATTTCCAGACATACAGTCCACAGTGTCATGGGATAAGTCAGTCATTCAATTGATCTCACAAGGTAAATCACATTTATAATCCCTCCCTTTAGAAAAGTGTCCACAATGTTTTTCTTTACCTCTGGCACAAAAATATCTAACATATAAAGCACTGTATTATTAAACAGTGACATGCAGTTTTCAAAAGATATTTACCAAACACTCTCATTGAATTACTCAATTTATCTCTTCAATGTCAATAACCAAGCAGTGGTTGGAGGTAATAGTGCTGTGGTGATTCAGGGGTAATGTACTTCCATTCATTATTGCTTTCACTGGGACCCAAGACATGTGGCTTACAAAGATATCTTCTGCCACTGAACCCAGCCTGAGTTATTAGAGAGAGCAATGCCATGTAATTCCCTTAAAATATTACTAGCCTCTGTTTTAAAATTGTTTACCCAGAGATTTTCCTGAAAGACAATTGTACAATCTTGCTAACCAAGTGTGTGGGTCAGAAAAGTCTGCTAATTTACAAGTTTAATGTATTCAAGGCAAGCTTCTATCAATCTATTAATGGTCCCAAATTATCACTCACTTTGAAGACCTCCTTTGGCTCTTCTTTCTCTTTAGAGATTTATTTTCTCCCCGTGATGTGTTTATAGGGATCATTTCTGTAATCTCCCAAGCTGTCTTATATTAGTGCAAAAAGGACAAAATCATCTGTGTGGTACAAGTAGCTTTCCATGCCCCCAGTCAACCTATTGGTATTCTCATATGTCCTCTGGTGGATCCTGTACTCCTTGAATGCAAGTGGCCAGAACATTGCCCAACCTTCCAAACAGAATACATTTCATGCAGTTCATATTTCTCAGTTCATAATAGAAGAATTTTGCCTGATTGCCAGTCAGGATTTTGTCTGACTTTTTGATGTAGTTTGAAATGTTGTCCAGGATGCCTAGAGTCTTTCTTGTTCTCTGTGATTTCCCATTCCTGACCTCATGGCCTATAGCCTGTTATCAGTCTACAAGAAAGTGAGCTTGTGTTCTAATTACTTTTTAGCCTTGTTCTCCTAGCATTTTCAAGGTCATCCAGCTCTTCCTGTTTCCAGTGTTCTGATAATCTTCTATTAATGATGCTTTTCAATTTAACTAGAGCACTACCACTTTTGTGCCATGATTCGTAATGAAAATAACTAATCCTGGAGGAATTCCACTACTAATGTTTCTAGAACAATAGTTCTCATTTTAAAACAATCTGTTGTATCACTTTTGGTGAGCTACTTGCTCACATCAACTAGCTGAAAAACATCCAATTTTTTTTTCTGTGTGAGGAATGTTTCCTGACAGAAACATCTTCTAGAGGATAACAATAGAATGTGAGGGCAAGAAGTAGAGGGATTTTTTTGTTCCAATATTTAATGCTAAGTTTGGAAAACACAACCCACAGTCAAAGTACAATACAGAGAACTCTTGCAGTGTTAGGGGGGGTTGGACCAAGCAAATAAAAATCTCTACATTTTGTGGCAATCTAAAGAAAAGTAAAAGAACTGTGATTGTAAATAAATGTCGGCAGCCTCTGCAATGCAAAACATCAGCTGAAATCAATGTAACTATCAGAGAAAATAATATTCTACTGTGTCTTGTTAGCCTGTCAAGCTAATCCATGCAAATAGTCTTTATGCATAACTGTCTTATTCAGATACTTGGATGCAATCCATCAAACACTTCTCATCCATTAAATATAATTATATGCTTTGTTGGAATAACCAGATGTTTAGTGCTAAGCTGAACAGATGTCTGCGCTTCACAGCGGAAGGTTATAAACCTATTTACACCAGCAATAAAACACAAGTATTAAAATGATGGAGGAACTGAGTAGCTCTCACTTCATTTTGGCTAATTGCCAGCAATTCACTTTCTTTGGATCAACTTAATAAAGGTGCTAAGTTTGCTACAGGGTAAATTTGACATAGGAGTTAGTAAAACTAGGCTGACCTTTTGTAATGGGGATAATGATGACCATTTTGGGTCTCTTAAAATGACTTAATTAATCTTGCAGTGACTTTGTTTCCAAAGATTTGGGTCCAGGTTTTTTATAGGGCTAAGTAAAAGGTGTGTGTTTAGAATGGACCCCTTTCACTCAAGAACTATGTTTGGGATGGGGAATGCAGTCTGTGTGCTCAGGATAGTCTCTTGAAATGTAACACTGGGTTTATGGAAACCATTCCTATTGTTCAATGCACCTCCTTCTCTTCCTTAAAATTTGAGATCCTTTTAAGTAGTAATCTATGTCTAAGTGATTTTCATTCTGAGACAAAAAGAAGAGATAGCCTAGAATTGTCTTGTCTTTCACACAAATATATAACTTACCCTACTTGCTTGTACTTTTTTATTTTCAATGTTTTATCTTCAAGTAGACCTCTGCTGAAAACAAAATTTACAAATAGAACTCTTCTGGAAACCTGAGTCTGAGGGGTTTGGGTTTTTTAAGGTGGTAACTAGAGCTGTAGGACTAATTTCCACAAGAGCTCATCTGCTATGATATGCCTGCAGTCCAGTAAGACACTTAAATGCTTATGCACATAAATACTTTTATAGAATCCAAATTATAGAAATTTATCAGACACATACCATGAACATTTTTGTTTAAAATAACTTTGATCTAGAGAATGATCTTATTTTTCTGTCTGTGGAATTCCTTTAATTTCTAAGCATTTCAGGAGTATGATGTAATCCTGAAATATATATATATTTCTTCAACAGAAAGAAATTTATTAGTAAATAATAATTATTACTAATTATTATTATTAATAAATAATTAATAAATCTGGTTTCTTGAGTCAAAACAATTCAGAGTAAATGGTGTCAGGAAGAATGTTTAATAAATGGAGGATCTTAGAGCAGAACAAATGTCCAGGAGCCCAACAAGGAAGAGAGATGGCAAGGACAACTTTTGTAGAAGAGTGAGAAGAAAGCCTCAAGCAATAACAATACCTAGAGGAGAAAAGGGGGAGCAGTTAACTCTGCTGACTTTCAGAATTCTCAGGGAGATAAACTGTGCTAGCACTTGGAATGGATAATTCCATGTTCTGGGGCAGAAAGAGAAGTTATCCAACAGAAGGAGTTGGGAATAGCAGCGAAGGGAACATGTACTCACTGACTATTGTCTGTCTGATTGGGTTTCATCTGTTTTACAAAGTGGGATTCCTCTGGGGTTGGTAAGGACCAAAATTTCTCAGAAGCAGTAAAGAATATAATAAGACATTGGTCAAAACACAGTTACAGCCAAATAATTAGACAGGAGACTGAAGGAAAAGACCAGTCTTGTGAAAAGCTCTCACCAGGGACTGAGAGACAGGGAAGATGTAGTTCCTTAGAGAGCACAAATAATGTGGCTCAGGCCTTGGTTCAACAAGAAGGAAGTATTCAAGACAGTGAAAAAATATTTTCTTTATTGATTATGGGAAATTGCTCTGAAAAGTCACATTACATTATTTCTGTTTCCTGACCTGATGAACTTAGTAAGATTTATGGAATCAAATTTTTTCTTAGTAATCTTTCCTGAAAATTTGAAGAAAAAACTCCCACTTTTTTCATGCTTATAAAATATTATCAATTGCAGTTATGCACTCTGAAAATTTGGCTACAATAGCACTGGGAAATGAAGCTAAAATTGGGATGCAGAGCCTTTTCTTTCCAATAGAACACTTCCCATCCTCTGACAGAGCCTGAAGAATAAATAAACCCTTTTAAAATGTTGTGAAGGAGACAGCTTGTCATTGCATGTTAGCTGACTCATTAAGATTTCTATTTCAATGATCATCTAGGCTGATGGATGGCCATTGAGCTGTTAAGATAATCTCACTCTAATGTTCTGTAAATACAAGTTTTGTTTGAAAAGTTTTCACGTGGTTTTCAATTATTGAGTTATATTTTTTAATTCTTTTAAATGCAGTGATGAAATGTTATTTCTGGAATGGCAAAACAGTTTGAGATTAAATTATTGAACAAAACTGCTACCTCTGTATCTGTCTTCAGCTGTTGGCAATCCTGTCTGAGCAGCTCTGGTCTGAGTTTTCGGGTGCTGGATTCCCAGACTCCTTGACATTCTCTGTTTCCATTACTCAGCACTGGGTAATACTGATCTAAAAAGGAGAGTGGTCTTGTGGCAAAGAAGGTGGGTTTCTTTCTGGTCTTGGTCTGGTGTTGTCTAGAACAAAGAAAATTTACTACAAAACCCCCATATTTAATATTAAAATCCCAATATATCTATTTTATTAATCTGGACCAAATAACACTACTGATATAAATTAATGGATACATTTCACTGAAATATGTGAAATAATGCTGAGTTTTATTTCTGCATTTTTAATCATGCAAGGCAATCAATTAATGGTCTTGCTTCCCAGGGATCCTCTGCCAGAGGAATAGTATTCACCAGGGGATTCAATTATCACTTCTGTTCAATTTGATTTCATATGGCACCATGATAAATGGCTCCTACTGCTTGTAATAACAATACTGTGCACACATTTATTTTCTCTTGTTTACTTAATAATTAATATGCCACCCACAGTGACAATATGTGGGCTTGTTTATAAAACTTTCAGTAATCAATAATTGTTTCCCACGTGACACTAAGAAGAAATAATTCCAGTCATTGCTATGAGAACTCTTTTCTAATGCTCTCACAGCGAAGCCCTGACTGGCTTTTGATACTCATCAGTCCAAAGTCCTGGAATATGAAGGTTCAGTAGTTGTGGTGATTTCTGCTCTATATTTAGGAAACTTGCCTCAAGATAACTAAGCTGGCTTGCTTGGAGCAATCCACTAGTGGTAGCACATAGTGCCATTGGGAAAATCATCTGGGAAATAAGATTTTAGGCATAGTTTGGACATCTCAGCAGTATTTCATATTCTGTAAGACAGAAGCAACCAATCAAGTTCCCTATAACAGGCAGTAAAATTCTTACTTTTATCAAAACAGATGTACAGTCCTCTGTGAAATACAGGAAAAGATGGGAAAGAAATAGCAGTGCAAATGTTTTTCACACTTGGCTTAAGATCTAGACTGCTTCTGTGATCAGATAGTTAATTCTCTGTTAGGTGGCGTATTTAATCTTGTCTTTTGTAAAGGTTCAAAAGATCAGAGAACAAAATATTAATTTACTGAACTACTTCAATATTAATATAATCAAACAGGTCACCTCTACCTGTGGTAGTCAGGACTCAACAGATTGCGTCCTGACTACTACACCATCACTAACCTGAAAGCCACAATGATTTCCAGACTGGGAGGCACTGGACTGCTCAGCCAGGTGCATGCACAGTGTGGATCAGCAGCAAACTCAGGACCTCCTTCATTGCATTCAAGACCTTTGTGCATTTCTAGGAAACGCAGACTTTTAGCTTGCTGTTTATCTGACAGTCTAGGTGCCTTTACCATTTTAGTGGATTTCAGGTAGAAGAGGGAGAGGCAGTAGCATACATGGCTGAGGATAAAGAAATGAAGTTCAACTACTTAGACAAGTCACCTACAAATCTCTGGGAAACCTGAGCAGAAGACTCATTGTTATCTATAGGTTTGGTCAAGATGAAAATAGTGAATGATGGAGGCTTTGGGTTCCTAATCCCTGAATTGTTCAACCCAGACTTGCTCCTTTACAGTCAATTCAGCTTTGTTTGCTCAACACTGTGCATTTTCATTCTGGACTGGGAGATAATTCTGAACAAAAAGAAGTGCTGTTTCTGCTTTTATGCATTGTAACAGAGGGAGGTAAAAGTTTACATCTCCAAGACTCAAATTTTGTGTCTTTGAATCTAGTTTTCAGGTAGGCTTGTTTCTTCTAAACCCTGCACACATATTCATTGGAAATGCTGTCAAGTACAGCAAAGGTAAATCTTTGGGCTGTCCTCAATTCTCCATCCAATCCATACTCTGCTAGAAGTGGGGAAAAAAACCAATATGATAGCATTCTCCTAAACACCTATACAGCAGGGACATAAACTCAGCTTTATGAGAGGTCACTTTTGTACCAGTAGACAGAATAAATTTGATTGCACCATAAAAATACAGACCTTTTTGGCTGCATTTCAAGAAGAATCTTGTTTCCCAGTCTCCTTTCATGAAATGGTATTTGCTATAAGAACTCCACCAAACAGGCATTGATCGGCCCATTCAGGCAGCAGAGATTAAGGCTGGCCAATATCTTAGCTGTAGAACAAGTTATTTCATTCATACAGCTAGCTGCCAAAATAATTTGTTATAACATTGGACTAATTTCTGTCTCTTCCCTCCTCTTCTCCCCAGAGTGGAGTAAGCTTATGGAGACCTGAAGGCAGATGCTATTTCAAGATTGTTTCATTCTGTTTGTCTTTTATTTTTCCCCCTAACCAAGAAGTTCAATAAATAGACTATTACCTATTTAATACTTAAATTTAATTTAGAAAAAGCCCACTGAAGCCCACTATGCTGTAGAAAATGATGTGTCAACTTGGTTGTCTGCATTGGTGTTCCTGTGCAGTGTCCAGAGCTGCCATGATACCAGCATCACCTTTCCAGGAAAGCCTGGGGCCATGAAACCTATCTCCAGTTTATGCCCTCTTCTGCCTTTGAGAATACAGGTTCCAGGAACACATATCCTGCAAATTACCTTCACTGTTCCAGTGGTACCAACCATGTGTTAAGGCACTCATGAGTACAAGCAAAAAAAGACACAGTGAAGAAAAAAAGACACTCTGGTCCAGTGTATGGACTCTCTAGAAGCTGTGTATATATAGTGATATAGAACTGTCCATAATTCAAGAGATGTCAAAAGGATGTGACATGAAAGTAGCTGCTTATTGATGAATTTAAGAGTTTCCTTGTCTTGTTGTTGGGTTCCGGGGTAGAAATTATAATTGCAATTGTTCCTCTACAGGTAGAATGGTGAGGGCTGCTCTGGTTGCAGTTCTGGCTGAGCTTGAGGCATAGAATAACTGAAATTTTGTCACCCTCAGAGGCAGGTATCCTTCTTGTGCCTGGGTCTATCTGCACAATTTGACATGGAGAACAAATGATGCAAACTTCCAGTTTAAACTGGGACATGACACTTCAGCAGTTCAAACCATATTGGTTTGCAGCAGCTCTGCTGATTGAAAAAGTAGTGAGGAGGGAAACTGGTTATCATTAATTTAAAAATATTTTAGAGGGATTTTTGTCAAAACAAAAAGAGATATGTCATTGTGGGTAGAACAGAAACATTTAGTTTAAATTGAGATGAGGTCCTGTACCACTTTTTAGCTTATTTCTAGCCTTTCTTTCTGTCCTCTTTTTGTTTCCTTGTCTGGTTTTGCAATTAAAAATTTTGTTATGGAAGTTGTGAAGTTTGAACCTCCCTTCTTCCCTCTTTTTAATATCTAGTGTGAGATCAGATCTTTAAATATTTTATCTGAAACTCTATTTTTCTTCAGTAAAACTTGCTCACTATCTTGAAAAATAAAATAAAATAATTGCAGAAGAGAAAAAAGAGTTTGCTCTAGTTTTGTTGAATGGAATTAAATAAAATGAGTGCCATCTACTGGTTGTGAGTTCTATCCTGTAGATTCCTTAACCTCCCCTGCACTTTGGCATTGCTGTGCTTGCCTTATATTAAAACTCATCTTTATGCAAGAAAGATAATAAAATACTTCATCTTTCCACTGTCTCATGCTTCTGGATGAGCAAGAGATGTTCCGTTGTAGTCTTAAATTATAAGTAGAGACACTTTATAATTAAGAAGGTGCCATTAATCAAATCAGCCAGCAGTAGCTCAGTGTTTTAATTATACACAAATATTGTATTTAGTCTCTTCCTTTTGGTTATTAATCACCTCCATCCACTAGACTGCTGTCTGTTTATTATTTATTAAATCCTACTGAAGACTTGCTATATTTTTTATGAGTATAAAAAGGGTGTCTTCAGAATTAATATCAACATTGCTTTTTTAACCGTAAAGCAGAAAGTCATATTTATAACTGGATTATGTGTACTGTGCTCTTAGCTGTATACCCATTTGCCTCTAGGAATAATTTCCATTTGTTATATATAGTGACTTTTGATAATTCTACTTTTTCTTCCACACTTAGAGTGCACCCACACTAAATGGGATTTCTAATGGATTATTCACCTTTCCCTTAGGTAACGGAGTTAACTTTCAGAATAAGGCAGCAGACAAGAATAGACTTGAAAATTATTAAATCAACAAGATGCAACTTTAGTCTTTATGAACTTGCAGTTCTGAATTACATAAGGTTGTCAAATCCATTCAAAATTAGCATGAATCAAGAACTCAATACTAGTTTTAAACAACCAATAATATTGTTTTTCTTACTAAGAAAGCAAAACAGATTAAAAATTTCAGGTTTTCAAAAGTTATCAGGTTTCAAGCCTATTTTTCATTTTAACTACTGTAAGCCTTTGACCTTTCCAAAGAGGTATATGTTGGGTAAATGAAATCACATTCTTCAGATGATATGATTCCTAGAGTCTGAGAAGTGCTGGATTTACTCCTCATGAAGAAGAATGAGATTTCAACTGGAGTATGCTCAGATAGAAGCTCCAACATGCAGTGGAACATGCTGAGGATGGTCATGCAGGCTGCACTTTGAAATGAAATTTGCATTTTGGGAAACTGCTGCAGTCTGGACTAATTTCTGTTTCTAAGATTTCTTTCCAGCAGGATATTCCAAACCCTTCAGATGTACCTAACTATTAATAAGTAGTAATTGTGGAGATACTGTGGTCAGATCAGGAGCTATGACTCAGCACTACGGGAAAACGAAACCTTGGTGTTATGTTTTCTTTCTAATGTTGAAAGTCATGAGCTTTTCAGAATGTTCACAGAAATTCTGGACATCTCACTGATCATGGAACAGCAATTTGACAAATAAATACAAGCATAATACACAGGAAGGTGATTTAGTCCAATAGCAAAAAACTGGAGCCACCTGCCAGGAAAGACTGAAACAATAGCCTCTTCCCCCTACAATGAACAAGTGTATACCTGCTCTGTACTTATTGATGATATATATTTCTTGTTCTACAACTCCTAGCTTCGCCTAATCATTCATTCTAGATTTGGTTGTTTGTTTTTTTTTTTTTTAAATCACAAAATAAATTTAAGCAGAATTACAAAAGATGGATTTAAGCAGAGAAAAACAAATCAGCATTTATTCTCACTGATTATTTGGAGGGCAAGGAACAATTAGTGTTTTCTTGTTTATTTCTTGTTTATAGCATTTAAATATGCAGCTTTCTTTCTGGACCCAGCCAACCTTCCTCCATATTTAGTACAGGGAAAGAGGAAAAAAAAGAGGAAACTTTAGGAAATCTGTTGCCCATGAAGGTACTGCTCTTCATAAGGTTTCCTATTCTCTTCTCAGTTGATGGGTCAGAGACACAGATGTCCAGCAGCACTTTTCATAGCCAGAAAAGATGCTTGGCTGGGAACTGTCTCTGGGTGAGTGAAAGGAAAAATGACAGAGTGGGACAGGACAGAATTGGATCTCTTGGGGTCACAGGTGGCACATGTCCCTGTCCCAAGTCTTTAGTATCCTTTAAGATAACAATTTCTGCCACAACTGAGTGGAAAGCAAACAATTTGTTTGCAGCAATTCTCTTGTGACCCCGTGCACTGATTGACAGCTTTATTTACAAATTGTGCCATTTGGCCTTGGCCTTTTGACAACTTCTTTCACAAAGGGTAGCTCATGTCTGAAGGAAAGTCATTGAAATACTTCTTTTGATGGCAAGATAATGATTCAGTCATTTTTTTGTGTGTGCTTGAAGGGTGCTGTTGGACAGATCAATGCAAGAGGAGCGTTTAAATGCCATAGACATTGTGGGGCAGCACTATCATAAAGCTCAAGTTTTAAAAAAAGTGTAATGAAGTGGACTTCTGTGAACTGAAATAGACACAAAAACATCTTTTATTAAGTACTATGCCCTTTTCCTCCTCATTTGATCTCATCACTATCAACAGTAACCTATAGTGTCCTGGGGATGCTTTCGTAGACATTGATTTAATTTCAGCTAGATTTAGTCTTCCTAAAAATAGGTACTTAATTTAACATGGCCATCAGAGGGAATGGATATCCCCCTCCAAAGATGCCTCCCAAACACCTTAGGACAGGATAAATGATTGCCTGTGTCCATCTCATTCAGAAGGAGTCAGTGCCACTTACCCTGTTTCCAACAGCCATCAAGAGTTCTTGGCAGTCACAATCTTCACTATGAAATTTTTTATACTTATCCTGCCAGTGCCAGACTGAACCTGCTGTTTGCTGTTTTTTTTTAAATTTAAAAACTATTTATACAGCTTATATAATAGTAATCCCGTTATTTAAAATCTTGATATTTTGATCTCTAGATGTTTTCTTAGCTCCTTATTTATGCTGATAATTGCTAGTGATAGGATGAAGAAAATATATATAACATGAATACCTTGACTTAGAATGTACTTTGAGTTTTCTGGGGGAAAAAAAAAAAAAGGTAGAGAACACCTCCAGTACACTGTGAAGTGCTTCATGTAGCGAATAAACCTTTAAAATTGTGTGGAAGCCTGTGTGGGGTAGCTGACATGACACAGTGCAGTCTGATGAAGAGTTACCTAAGGTGACTGATGGACATGGGGGCTCTGCTGTACTGACCCCTCTGCTGCTGAGGCTGGGGGCAGGCTTTTCTTCACTTCTAAACCTCAGATTCTGGTCACTGAGTTTGGTTAAGCAGGAGTTGGAAAGTGTTTGTGCTGCTCTCATTTGTCATCCATCTGCTAAAGGGAACAGAAGTAACGCTGTACTCTCTTAGAGCTGCTCACACATACAGAGGCCAGAGCAATCAGTCAGTCCTGAAATTCAGTTTTAATCCCCCCAAAAAAACTAGCAAATAAATATATCCCCAAAATCTCCATAGCAACATGCCTCATAATTGGTAATAACTTGGAGCAAACAGGAATGCTGTTTCGGATTCTAAAAATCTAGATTTTGGATTCTAGAAATCTGAACTCATTAATCATTCTATTTAATGAAATTTATTCTCCCTTTCTGACTGTCTATCATCCAAAGATAAATCTAGACTTTCTCAGTGTTGTATATCTAACAGATTGTGCAAATGACTTCCAACCTCAGGATTGTATGATGGAGTCTTTGTCCCTTTCCAACAAATGGTTAAAGCCAGCTTTGAATTGGAGAAAGTTTTGTGTCTGCTGCTTATGGGGGAGGGAAAGGTAAGCTGCTGCTTCTAGGTGTCCATGTGAATATCAAAGAGGAAATTTGCCCGCTGTGCATGTTCAGAAGCATGTACATATATTTTGTCAGTTTCATGAATGGCTTTTCACCACCTTCTGTAAAGTGATTTATAATGATGACTCATTAAATACTAGTTTCATATTCAAGGGCAATACTTCTTCCAAAGCAGAGTATAATATGGCTGCTCTTCATGTGAGAATTACACTTGATAGTGAAAGCTATATTTAAAAGTGACACTAATCCAAATCTGGAAAGGTTTGCACTTCTGATTTTTATACTTTTCACCGGAGGGATCGATTATGTTATCTTTATTGAGCAAAAGAGGATGTTCATGAATAACTACTGTGAATAGGATAGATCTCACCTTAACTCTGTGTGAGACATCCAGTCTAAATGTTCTTTGTTTTGTCAAAGAGGAAAGTAAATCTGAAGGGTGATCCATTTGGCTTTTGTGGTATCCAATATCTCTTTCTCTAGGGTGGCTTAACCACTGTTGTGGTTTAAACCATACAAAATAATCAACTGAGACAAGGGATTTGCCTTTTCAGCAACAAAAAATTGAAGGTTAATTAAGCTATAACTGTGCCTTTGGGGGTGGATAAAATAGTAGAACAAGTAATAAGTGGAAGAAAAAATTAAATCAAACATAATTTTAGCTGTCCTTTTAAGATCTCTATGTACTGGTGTCCTCAATCTGTTTTCTACTATTCTATAATTATCTTTTTCATTGAGTGAAAATCTATTATCCTGCTGTGCAACATGTCTCATCCCAAAATCAGCACCTGCCAAGTGTAAACTATTCTCACTTTCATTACCTTTAATTTTAATGTCTGAAGATTTCTGAATGTACTGGGGAGTTTTTTTTTAAAGCTAGAACTGAAGCTTGACTGCCAGACTTATAACATTTAATTATCCTTTTTTCTTAAAAGTGTTTGGGAAATATTCCCTGGTCAGATGCCTGACTTCTTTACTGGATCACAGTCATTGATAAAAAGCAGCTGTCAGTAGTATGATCTAAGGGTTTAACTCTGAGATATGAAATTGTCTGCTGGGGAAAGAGTAGAGCAGTGAAAAGTAGCTTAAATTAATAAGGAAGGGAAAACATCAGACCACTGACTTGTGATCTCAGTAAATCTAGATTGTTGGGGTTTGGGTTTATTTTGCTTCTGCTTCCATTTTAAAATTCAGCCCTTTTGATGTAATAATTCTTAAGGTGAGATCTGTCTGCTTGGTGCTAGGCACATGTCCCCTTCTATGACCTGCTGCTTGAATAGTCTCCAGCCTGAAGAATAATGACCTAAAGAAAAAACTCCAAAAGAAACAGTATTGAGCGTAAACATTATTGTTTTCCTGGTTAAGAGCAAAGATATGGAGGAGATGGTCACATTTTATTGGTAGCAAAGTCATCTTTACTTAAGTTTGGTACATGATCAATAAATTCTGTTTGCATTGTTTTGGCTGCATGTTTGTTTTCTTTGCTTTTCAGGCTTTTATTTTGTACAGTGCTGTGCATTTTGGGGAGTGGTAGGATGTTTGACTTTTTAATGAATTTAAACTGATACCTCCTCAAGATATGATCATCTACACTGAAATTTTCTTGGAAAGATATTTTGTATGGAAGTATTCTCTGGTAAATGAAAAACATCAACATGCCAAATGATATTTTGGTAGTGACAGGTCATGATGCTCAAGAATAAAAGTGACCTTTTTAGAAGCTGTGATTTTAAATTGAAATGCTCAGTGTAAGCTCTCTCTTTTGCTGTGCTCTTGAATTGCATAAAATTTTAATTAAAAAAAAAAGAAAAAGAAAATCAATAAACCTTTCCATCCCTTCTTTTCAAACTTCATGCTTATCAGTATATCCTACCACGCTTCTCCAAAACACAATACTTAGTTGTCCTTATGGAAATGCAGAATTTTCCATATCCTCACTGTGAATAGAAAAAGATATCTGCCAAGCAAGTCAGACCAGTGTTCTGTGGTGAGCTGAGCTGCTGCTAAATAGAAATCCTGTTGGGTTTTGACTTAATTTCCAGAGGATGTTTTTGACAGATGTGTGTCACCACACTTCTAGACTCAAGGCAAATGATGATAAATAAAGAGATTATTAGTGGTCATGTAGTATTTTATGCAAGCCATTTTTTTCTTCTGAATAGTAGTTCAACGTGACTTAAAGGAAAGTCTGAATAAAAATGCATTTATTTTATCTAACTATAGGTGTATATAAGCATGTACAACTGTAGAAATTTCTTTTTGACTTGGGAGCATGTCTATATCAGCGAAGCCTTGTCAGAGCTCAGTGAGCTTATTTAAGGACTGGAAGAAGTACAGCTGAAGCAGTGCAGTGCTGTGCTTGTCCTACTTGCTCCCACAGAGAACTACTTCCAGTGTACATCACTTAGTCCAAAAATAAGCTATAATCCCTGTATGGTGGAGGACTGTGATGTGTGGCTGGGCCAGAGTCACTCAGGGCCAGGCTATGTTCTTTTTACAGGAATTTTAGTGAGCCAAGGGGATGTATCAGGTAATTATTGACTCTAAAGTCGTGCCTTCTCAGAGGATGTCAGGGAGACTTGGACCCTGAACTGTCCTGCCACTGGGTTCATGCCTCAAAAAGTACCTGTTCTCAGTGGATATGAGTAGTCCATGCTGTATCTTATACTGTCATTCCACTAAAGTTATACCTCATGACACTGGTGGAGCTTATTTTATGTTCATCAATTAAAAACTAATTGAGTTGGTATAAAGTTAAGGAGTTCCTAATTTTTTTTGGTGTTAGAATTATTAGATTTTGAGGAATTCTACAGTGCCCCCCTCTCCAATTCCTAAACACGATGGACATTTTTGGAAGAAACATAGCATAGCAGTCACCTGATATTTCTAATAATAATTGATTTTGTGGAAAATTACGAAAAATAGAATCATATACTGACTTTTTAAAGAAGAGATTGCTAGAGATAGTCTTGTAAAATGCCCAACAACCCCGGCTCAATCTGGGTCATAATATCATAATATTAATGTGCCACTTTAGGTCTATGAGAATGATGGCTCAAAGAATCTACATAATCTATTAAAACAGTTCTTGAAACAAGGATTTTCTTTTAGATCTGTATCTTGCTAAGGTAATGGGATTTTTTTTTTCTGAAAAAAGGACAATATAGCAAAATTTTCTTGACATAATTTTGTAACTTAATCTTGCATCCATACTTCATTATTTTCTCTCTTAGAAACTCAAACACCAGTATCATACATATTTTCCAACAATATTCTGAGTGGCATTTCTAAAAAAAAAAAATATCAAAGGAGGGAATTGTTATTTATTGAAGTTCATTAAGGTAGATCCAGGACTGCAAGATATAATTAATCTCAGTTCTGTGAGTTAGGTTATTGATGTTCTTCCTCACCAATTCCAATAACATTGATAGAAGCCAATCAATCCATCAGAGACTATAACATAACATGTGCCTTATGCCTGTTTTTTTCATCATTAAACTGGAATATTGTTAGTGAAATCAATGGAACAGAATCAATGGCAACAGCAGACTGTGCCTGGTACATCAATTTTAGGATGCTTGGCAACCTGTCACACTCACAGTACTCCCTTTGAACTCAAAGAAAATTCCAGTTTCACAGGGATATGAATCAGTCCTTGAATTTCAGGTTTGTGTAACTTGGAAGGAGTTTAAACTTTTGCAGAATGAGGATTAAGAGCTTGGGGAGTTTGCTAATGAGGTACACTCTCCTTAGTCTATGAGGTAGAAAGTGTTGATGGATTTTTGGGTTTCTTTGGAAACTTTTATTATAACAGTGATGGGCAGTAAGCCCCAGAAAGGACAGGAGGAAAGAAATTATTCCTCCCCAGATCTGAGCATTAAGACTTTCCACTCAAAATGCCTTCAAAAGTATTCTGACATTACAGCAGACCACAACAAGCTGCCAGGTGGTATTGCATGAGATTAATGTCAAAAGTAAAGCTCCTAGGGGAAAAAAAAGGGGAATAATATCATTGTAGAAAGGGAAGAAAAGAATTTACACAAAACAGAATGAAAGGACTAAATCAAGGGAAAAGAAGAAGCAAGAAAGGAGTAAAATTCAGCAACATTGAGAATTAGACAACAGTCTTCTCTGAAATTGCTCCTGCATTGAACTCACGGTATATTTATTTATATCACAGAATATTGCATGCAATTATATCCAACAAAAAGATCTGGTAATCTTAGAGGGATAGAGCTGGTTAATATACATCCTTTCATCATGAAAGTGCTTTAAAATGTCTCCAATATAAAGTGAGGAAAAAGGTACTGGCATCTAGGGAGCATTCTCTGACAAGCTGAGTGTCTTGAACATGGAGAGAGTTTAAACTAAATTCCAGCCTTCTTCCTAGTGATAATCATTCTCGGAGAAGCTGGCTGAAACCAATCCAACCCAACCCATAGTATGTTCTGGTTCTTCAGTGACAGAAACATTGAAAAAAAAAAAGAAAAAGCTGAAGAAAAAGAAACATGAATTATCCTAATGTGATTCCTGAATTCCTAGCTTGGAAGTGGAAATATCTCAAGATAATACGTAAGATATGGATGTGTACAGTTTACTCTTCTTTTTGTAATGATATGAAGTTTTTGGAGTGACAAAAATATGAATGCCTACCTTCAATTAGACATATGCTACTTTCTGACATGGATACAGATGATTATGATTAGTTTTTATTATGACATCATCCTACTCTGGATGGAAATAAAACATGTAAGATGCATAAAATTTTTTAAAACAAATATTTAATTGTCAAAGTCTATGAAGGTTCCTTGATCATAAAATTGTACATGACCTCTTTTTTTGTTTCCTTATTTTTTCCCCTTGGATTCAACTAGTCAGTGCTGTAGGAAACTTAGGGAATTCATCTTTATTAACCAATGAGGCTGTGTGAAAAATATTTATTGTTTCTCATTTCAAACAGTCCTCTTTAGTCATAAATGAGTAGAAAGGAAGCATGACAAGCAATTTGCTGCATGGGAGATGATATTAATGACCTGCCATGCTCATGTCTCCTTGTGTGATATGTGGCTATTATTTTTTTTGAGTGACAGATTACAACAGAGAATGTTTGGTGTCAGTTGTGTCCTGTTATCTAGTTGTTGTTAATAAGAAATGAGGAAAATAACTTTATTTGCTGTCAAACCCACACATCACCAGCACTAGCAGTGCTCCTCTCACAGGGCCAGTTAGTGACTGCTCAGAGAAAAATCATGAGACTGGAAAACCACAGTGTCCTCCTGTTAAACTAGAGCATCTCTTTTAGCTGATAATGGTAGATGCTCAACCTGTTAATTACAAACATTCAATTTATTTAGCTAACTTGCCAATACCAATAACCCAATAAATTTATAATGTATTATCACCAATAAATTATAAAACTGTCATGCTACCAGGTTAATAGAGCTCAATAAACCTTTACCAGACACAGGAGAAAGGATTCTGCGGAAGGGGCAATCCATCTGGTGGTGATAACACAAAAGCTCCAGCACTCACAACTTGCAGGTTGTCACCTTACACTGTTACCTCACCACCCCATGACAGAAATGGGTGTGACATGATGACATTGTGGTCACACTCAACTGTGCTGATCCACACTCATCTCCTCACAAGTAAATTGGCATTACTCTTTACAGTGGCAGCTCCCTGAGCTCTCTGGAGCCGCAACAGTACACTCCCACACCACAGGAAAAAGAAGATAATAAGCTGGTCAAAACTGAAAAAATGTGGCCAAAGCATTGTTTCATTTTACATCAGAATTCATGCCAAACACTTTTGATTGATAGCACTCTAAGTGATTAGCTAAATATTGGTAATTGATAAAAATAGCAGGAAAATGCTATATAAATATGATTTAAAAAGGGCTGCATCCATGTGTACACTGTAATCTGTAACCTGAAAAGTTTTGAACTTTGCTGTAGGAAGTTTGATATTTTGCTTTTATGATATATGTGCTGAAAAGCTATTTATTCTCTTTGGAGACCATATTTATTTAAAAGAAAAGCAAAAAAAGCTGATGTTGTGTACAGATCTGCGGCAAATAAAAGCACATTGTTAATCATTATGAATGCACCTACAGGGCTCAGCCCACCAGACATCTGCATAAAATTGCCCAGATTCTTTCAGTTGAGAGATAGGCACAAGACAGGGGTTACATCCATGAAGTATATTAAGTTAGACTGTTATATATGGAAGGGTCTTACAGTTCATCTAATGTTACACTTGAGGCTGTTCGGCAAAATATGACAGCACAATTAATGTCAACACCAGATAACCAGTCACTGTAAATATCCTTGGAGGGATTTCTTATCTCTTTCAGGAGAAATCCCATTTAAGAAACAAAATTTCCAAATGTATCCCTGCAAATCAGAGGTCAATTCAATAACCTACCAACCAGAAGGCAAATTTCATCTCCCGTTAAAGGCAAGTGTCATCTCCTTTGACAGGAGCAGGCTAGTGGGAAATGAATAAATAGATGTCCTTTTTGCCTGGAACAGACAGTAAGCACTCGGACCATCCTTTGTGTTTGTGTTTTGTTTGGCCATTGCTGGGCTGGGCTGCAGCATAAGCAGCAGAACAAGTCCCTTTTACAGCACAGAATCTCATCTGTCCCCTCCAGGCTTCACACTTGTAATCCAGCTGACACTCCTGCCTGTGCAGGACTGAACCTCTGCTGCTCTACATACATTTGTTCTCTTTGCAAGGAATCAAATATTGAACACTAGAATTTAGAGGACTAGATCAAGACAGAGACTTCTATAGTGTGTGTTTTGATGTAGTGTAAAAACACACCAGAAATCATGTTTATTGCTTTGAAAGGTGATGGAGGACAGCAGCAGAAGCAAAGACTTACCTTAGGTCGTTGAAGCCCTCCTCCTTGGCACTGCTGCCCTGCATTAAACTGAATAGAATGATTTTTTAACCAGGTTGTATTGAATTTCCCAGCAGCTTGATTCCCTACGTGTCCCAGACTGGGTTGCATTTCTCAGCAACCCTTTTTCTGCAGCTCTCTTAAAGAACAGCTGCTATCAGGACTTGCTATTGATGTTCTTTGTATTATTGCAACATTTACATTTCCATTTACTTTTCAATATCACTTAAACAAGTTGGTAAGAGTTGTTCTAGACACACCCACTTCTCTCAGCCCATGTAATAATTGCAATATGATGGTGATTATAACCCATCTCCCAAAACAACGAAGTCACTGGAAACACAGAATATCTCTGCACTTTCTTCTTCTTTTGTTATTTGCTCCTATAAGCCACATTTTAGTGCAAGACAGAGGCAATTTGGTTTTTCTTCCACAACTGATTAAATTCGATGGAAACCAAAAATATATATATGGACTGTAAAATTTGCTTTCAGTTCTTGAATAAGGCAGTTGAGAATTCAGCAAATTTTGGATTTCCAGTAAATGCTAAAATTTTTCAGAAAAATGTTTGGGGGGGCTTTTTTTTTCTTTTTTTTTTTTCTTTTTCAAATAAAGTAGTACTTAAGAGAAAACTAATCACAGATTAGAAAAAGTGAAGTTTCTTTTAGATCTTTCACTCCACAATATAAATCAGTGTTAGAAACTTAAACAATGACTAAATTTCTAACACAATGTGACTAAGAAGGAAAAATATGTCTAAACCATGCAGGAAGATATGCTGAAGTTGTGCATTTTTAAATTGTTTTATGGAGCATTTTCATTTTTAATGGTTTTAAAAATAATTTTTGTGCATAGTTAATTAAATGCTTCGTTAATACTTAATTCTCTAATGCATTGTCTCCTGACCTCTGACAGACACTCAGAGGATTTTATCTCTGAAAGAATATCTTTAAATCTGTGCTACACAATTTTCAAGAGTCAGTAATTTTCCAAACAGTAATTTTATTTTACACCAACAGTGAGAGATTAGTAAATTATTTAAAGTCATGGAAAAAAAGGAACTGTAAACATACAAGTGGCTGTTTTAAAAATTGTAATCTTTTGAGATAGTATAGCTATAATCTAAAGCACCTTTGACAGATTCAACAACATCCCCCTTTTCACTGAGGAATCACTTCAGCTCCCATCAACAGGAGCTGTGAAGAGCAGAGACTTTCAAATTTGTTCTTATTCTACCATGGAACAGAGACAAGCTTTGTTTTACTGCTTTGTGAAATGACGTGAAGCAATCCAAGTCTGAATCAAACAGACACCTCAGCCTGCATCTCTCCCCAGTCACCTGCAGTGCCCTCCAGGGCAAAGCTGCCACCACTGGAGGTGGCCTGGCAGAAGTCAGTGCTGCAGAGGGGCACAGAGAGTCCTGGGACCAGCTTTAAGATAAATAATTTTAAAATCTTGAAAATGTATGTAGTATAGTACAGTGCTATTGCATGTATGGAAAATTTGATCAACTGACAAATTAATCAAAGCTAGTTAGAGGCAAAAGGCTCTGCTTGGATATTTTGGGATTGGATGATCAGACAGTGGAAAGTCACAGTCATCCAAAAAAAAAAAAAAAGTTATCATTTCTTTAGCCAGCTTCACAAATTTCAGGAAAAAGAAAAAACAGGAAAAAAAAAACTCTTTACATTTTAAGAAAATACCAAAATTACCTCACAAAACTGATTAAGAGTGGCATGAAAAGTACTAGCTTGTTTCTGGGATTTTGCACTCTTTCACTCATCATGTATTTTGTACACCCATTCTTATAATTTAGATAAAACTTGATTGGTTCTAATTTACAAAGTGCTATTGAACTGTAAGTAAGTTTATTACTCCTGGAAAACCTGCTGAAAAAAAATGAAAATATGACAAATAAAAGACCTCTCTTTACACCATTGAAGTGAATATAAAGAATAAATACCTTTTTACCAGCTGATTCCTCAGTGTTATTATCTTGGAACTACATCAAGCGTGTGAAACAACATTTGTTTATTTAGCTTTTATGCAGTAGTTATTTTACTTTATTATATTTTTGCCTTATGAGCCACATCAGGTTTATCCTCATAACTGAATATGTGTTCTAGGTGGTGCCTTTACAGCCCATGTACTACTCATGATCAGTGAATGATGGAGCATTTTATCCGTCCCTTCACGAGGTGATGATAAGGATAATTCCCAGATTTCTGGGCAGTTAAGAAGCAGGCAAGTGATGGAAAACAGCCATTTGCTGCATCACGGCTTGCCATCCTCCTCCCAAAAGGATTTCTGTAAATTTTAACTGACAGATTTGAATATTTCTAATTAACATATTTTTGTATTTAAAAGCAAATTGTCTTACTTTCTCTGATTTTCTTTTCCCATATTCTGCCATACATATAATTTGTTGGTACAGTTCTCCCAGCTGTAAATCAAAACAGCTTACTCTGCTTTGGCAAGGCTCTACTGATTTATATTCACAGTGGACCTGCTACAAGATCTTAGTTTTTTATTCCTATTTCTCATTTCTAAATTCAAAAAAAGCACCCAAGGATTATAGCCAAGACTCCAGTCCATTCTGTCATGGATCCTGGGCCATGTAGGATTAAATCCATGAAAGGAAACTTCCTGTTATGTTTTCTGTAATGTGTCTGACGGAGGTGTTCATATTCTTTTATAGTTCATCAGGACAAATACCATGATAATCAATGTAATAAGTATCACAGCTCTGATAATTCTCTGAATCTTATATTCACTGTAATTCCAATTATATGCTTCTTTGGCATTAGGTCACAGTGGAATGGAAATAGATTTTCATTTGACTACATTAGAGACAATCTTAAATCTCAAGTTAGGTTGGATCATATCTCCTGATCAATTATAATTCTTTTGTTTTATTTTACATAGTTACCCCCAGAGAAGAAAAATAATTAAAGCAATTTCAATAATTAAAAGAGTAATTTATTAATACAAAACCTTCAACTGAACCCTGTAACACCATTTAGAATGGCAAGAACTGTAGGAAAATACTTCAGACTTTTTATGATTTTTATCTTAGTCTTTATATTAAAGAATTGACATCAGAGGCAGAACCAGGCTAAGGTGAAAGAAAGTAAAAAACATGGTTTTTAAGCCATTGTATGGACTTTGTGCTCTTGTTCCTTTCATCCCTGAAACAGATGGAAAAGAATAAAGGAAAAAGCTGTTCTGAAAGAGCATATAAATCAGCTAAATATGATTGCATATTTATTTTAAACATACAGATTCCTACATAGATCTCAGCCAAAACTGCAGATAATTAGGGCTGTCAAGACAAAAAGTTAAAAACCCCTTAACCATGGTTCTGAATTTTAAAAATCTTTCTTCCCCCCAACACCCCTCTCCACCCCCCAGGCTTTCTTTCTTTGTATTTTAACTGAAACTTTATGGAAATTACAGAAATAAATATATGGTGTTTTCAAAGCAGGTATATCTATTTAAAATTGGTTCAAACACTGTTTCTGAAATAGACTCATATTTCAGGAAAATATAAATTTACTACACAAATATATTTATTGATACAAAATTAGGGGTATCAATGAAAAAAAAAGCAAAATGAACTATTTTGTTATGTTTCCAACATTCACTTTCTGATATTTTTCTAAATAGAATTTTAAAATTCAGTATTCTGAGAAGATTTTGCATTTTAAAAATAAATAATTTTTTTACCATCATATCTTTGATGCTAGACAGGTATTTTAATTATTCCCATACCTGAAACTTGGGTTGTAAATTTATATTTCAGAGAGTACACAAATTTCTGAGTTATTGACAGAACTTATTGATGATGAAGCCCTTTATTGTTTTAGGCCTATGGTTATCTGTGGCCTAATCTGCTTCAGTTCATTTGGGTTTTTCTCACTCTGCTTTGACCATGATCTTAGTAATTGAAAATAAAATGCACCAGACAGAGATTTTTATTAATATCTGATTTACTAGTATAAACTTTTGAGACTGTCCAGTTCGGCACAAATCATAAAATTCCTCCTTGGCATCTGAAAACTCTGCTTTGGTAAATAAACTCCTGCTTTCATTGCCTGCATTCCTCTGGCCCATAAGCTGCCCAGTGATCACAGGAGAGCAGCAGATTCCTGGGAAGTCACTGGAGTCTGAGATTTGGCCTTGGGGCAAACAGGAGGGCGAGAAGGGGAAAGCATCAAGCACCAGGACACTGAAAAGGCCAAAAGCCCAGGTCAGACAGGTGGGAAGGGCTGGTGTTGGAGCACAGGTTCATCTCCATGGGTGGAGATGGACCATGAGGAGAGGAAGAGGGACATAGTGAGGGAGAGCACATACACTTAAAACTAGGTGGTTATTTTTACCCAGTTGTTCACTGTAGGGAATCTTGGGCCAGAATTAATGGCATGATAACGGGCTTTGTTCTCAGGGAATAGGCATGGGATATGCTGGGATCCAGGAGATAGGAGTGTAGTGAGGACCAGACTCCTACAATGTTCCAGCTAGGTTCCTCCACCAGGAAGGAATGTTAGTCACAACTAGCTCAGGCAGTGATTTTCTCAGTCCTCAGCTGGTCTTTCCTATAATCATCAATTAATACCTGTCACAACACACTTCACAGGAGGTTGATGAGGACTGAGGTTCTGGCAGGTTTGCAACTGGACTTGGGCTCAGAAGGTAATAACTGATATTCTGAGCAGAACTGTAGTGTCTCATGCTTGGAGCAGGCACTTTCCCCTCTAACCTGATCCTCCAGGAACCTTGGGATGATATTTGTCTCAGTGCAAGCCTTTAAATAAGCCAGAAAGCCATTGGAAAGGCTCATGTACACAAAACAATGCTGTTAATCACAGAATATGTTAACTAAGTTATTTAAATTTTTCCAGTATTCTCAAAGCAACAATTTGGTGTCTTGTTTCTCCTTTTCTGTTCTCTCCAGATGATTCTCCCAATATCATCTAAATCTCAGCATAAACTCTGGTTTTTTATAGGTTACAATGCCTAGGGTTTTATTCATGAGTTTGAATTTAAGTACATGAGCAATTTCAATAAAGTCTGCAGAATGACATTAACCATATGTTTCATTGGATTATTGAATCTGGGCTCTTGCTTCACCAGCACTGAAGGAAGTAATATCTACATAGAATCATAGAATATCTACATAAAATCACCAGATCCATATGACCAGAATTCTCCTTCAAGGCAGAAGTTACACCAGAGATACTCCCAAGGTCATCCCCAGCTAACACTCCATGGTCCTGTGAAGTAGTAGGTGAGAATATCCATACAGAATGTTTGATGGCACTTGTGATTTATACAGCTGAACCTGGAAACCACATTAATTCTTGGTATGTCATAGCCCCTCTGGAACGAGATGGCACAAATAGTAAATTAATGTATATTACATAATAAACTTAGCATATGTACATGGCTACAGCAGTGATTGAAAATTATTTTGGATAGATTTGGGATATGCTAACCTATGGTTATGTGACTGAACAAAATTATGACTGTAGGATTTATGTTACCTCTCATGTCTGGAACTTTGATAACCAATTCCAGCACAGGACCATGGATTTGTAACAAAAGCCACTCTTGCTTAAACCAGCAAGGCCAGCAAGAGGGGGAATGTCTGGTTAGCTTAAGGGAGGATGGTAAGGAGATCCTGAGCTGGTACAAACCAGAACTGAGAAGTGTCCCTGTTTTCTGCAGCTTCAAAACACTGGCAGAATGTGAGTATGTTATAAAGACACATGAATCACAAATGAAGATAGAAAGGTGCAACTCAGAATGTCTCAGCTGCCCAAAGCCCACCAAAGTTTTGCAAAAAACAAGTGAATAATCTTTCCTTCATGCCCACTGTAGATAGTACAAAAAGTAATGGCCTTTTTAATAGTGGCAAGGAAAATTTAACTTAGACATTAAAAAAACCAACTTTGTAACTGTAAGGATAACTAAATACTGGAAGAGACTGCTTAGGGAAGTTGTGAAAACTCCATCATCACTAAAGCTTTTAAAGAGCAAGCGGGAATAACAAGGATCTAGTTGTTCTATGGAGGGAAAGAGGTGAATAATATGTTTGACTGAAGACCTTTGTAGGTCTATTTTCTACTATTTGGTGATAATTCCTAGGCAGTAATGGAGGATAATGTATACTAGTTAAATCAGATAGACCTGACAGAAGCAAAAAATATCACATATTGTTTTTTGATAGAAAACCATGAAAACAAATCACACAGTATGGAAGATCTGTCACATTTGACTAACAAATTTGCCCAATGTAATTTTCAAAGTTCCTATACTGTGATGACAGATGTATTGGAAGATTATGTGCAAAAATAACTGGACAATTGCAAGATTAGGAAAAAGCATGACAACTCCTGTGGTACTTTAAAATGTAGTTTTAAACATATTTGCAATAGTAAGAGGAGTTAAGCAGATTAGAGATCTCTTTGTGTTGAGGACTGTAGAAGCAAAAAATTAAAGTCTGTTTCTTCCTACAATACTTCATTTGCATTATTGCAGATTTCCAGAGCTATAACTGAAATCAGACTTCATTTCCTGATCCTTTACCAACATCATATCCAAGTTAAATTAAATATTTTTCAAGAGGTTTGTGAGTACATCAACCTAGGAGCAGGCAATAGTCTTCTAACTTAGTGGCTTACATGGAAGGGGAGATAACTAAAGACACACAGTTATTTGTCTTGAAGCACAAGCCTGCTGTAATCATTTGGGCATGGTTAATGAAAACAGCTCATTATTGTCTTGGAGATACTGTCCTCTAGCAATGCCCTTTAGATTGAAGTGCATGCAAATGAAGACTATTTAGTTTAGAAGTTTTACTATGTAGACCTTGTAAATATGAAAATTTAATTACTAAGTGTAATATTTATCATTAGGAGCTCTAGCTCTCTTCTTTATCTTACCAAGAACATGATGAAATATTCCTTTTGAAGTAGAAGATTATTTAACAGATGCTTCTGTCCAGTGTTTCTACAGACCTGAACAGATACACACCAAGCCAAATAAGCATGGTTTATCCCTTTATCCTGTAGACCATTATACCAGCATGCTCCACATTTTGATAAGAGTCCAGCATTTTTTCAGCTTCAGTAAGAGAATTTGCACATCAATCCAGAAGGAAATAAATTGCTGGGAGAAAAAAGTATGGTGTAACAAAAGTGCTGTCTGACAGCTTGAGAACAATGAAGGGCTTTCATAAGTAAATGTGCATATCCCATGATATGTTCTCAGGAGGGGATCATCTGATCTGGCCTGTACACAGAAGAAATGTTTCAGACACGAATATTATCCTGCCCATATGGAGGAGGTTTTTAGCTGTTGGAACAATCAATAATTTATTGTTTCTGCAGTTCTGATAAAGAAATGCAGAAATCCACTGCATTTGGGTGAATCTAAAAGGTTTTGTGTATAAAAAAATCTTGGAACAACAGAAAAGTGGAAAAAAACTGGAATAGTAAACTATACTTTAATTTGAGACACTTGGTTTTGTAAAATAGAACCACTGTTGACAATATGAAGTTAATATGGAAAAATCTCTTGATTCCTAGAATAATTCAGCCCAGAATTTTTTGACATTTCAGAACTTCCTCTGCTGTTGTTTTTATCTTGAAAAATTAGAATAAATTAATAAGAAATATTGGTATTACCTGTTTTTCAGTAACCTCATCTGTATGGTTTCCTCTTTCACTCCTGAGTAGAGAATACAAACAGATAGGAAATAGATAGGAAGCATTTATATTATTACAAGAAGACTTGTGAACAAGACTAATATATGTTATTAGATCAGTTGATGTAACTGAGGGAAAAACCAAAACAGACAAGATTTCAAGGACACAAGCACTTCTTCAGATCTGAAACAGAATTGGTCAAGGGAAAATAAAGTTTTACTACTGAGATTTTTATGTTCTAGTAATATATATTCCTCTTCCTTTAAAATTTTCCTTGCTTGTATCCTTGGATTTTCACAATTACAGTGTGATTGCTACTACATAATATTTCCAGTTGAAAGTCACTTGCTAGTGCCCAGGAGGTGGGTAAGACTCAAGTGCTGTGAGTCTCAGAATTAAGCAGCTCACCACCCCTGCTGAGTCACCTGGGCTGTCTTTTCTGGGTGGGCACACATGAGAATGGTGAGGAAAGGCAGAGAGCCATCACAGTGGCATGTTTGTAATTTTCTGATTCTTACTTTGCTTTTTGTTTTTTCCTTTAGGAATTTTAGGTTTTCCAGCCAGGATTTTTCCTCTTTAACCCTTGAGTTCCTGATTATCACAATTGCCTAGACAATTACAGTGTTGTCTATGTTTGCTTTTTTATCTTGCATAATTACACATCATGGACTTGCTCACACCTTAGCAAAATTTCCTCAGGAAACTTAGGCAAGGTCACAGAGCTGTGCTGAATCAAACTAGGCTTTGGGTTACAGACAGCTGGTCCCCAGGGCTGAGCATTTCAAGGTGACAGTGCGTCCACATTTGCACATGAGCAAAGGAATATGTTCCACGGCTGTGTGCATTGCTCTGAACTCAGAAGACAAGAATGTTTTTGTTTGTCTCTTCAGATCCTCTTTGCTTTGAAGTGCCTGGAAAAAAACAAGGACTTTTCATAAAAGCCTCCAAACACCATCTCTTTCTCTTACTTCTCAAATCACTGAAAAAAAAAATTAAAAGGGGAAAACAGAAAGATAGCTGTGTAATGACTCACATTCATTTAGTGATTTTAATCTCTCAAGGCACTTTAAGAAATGTCATAACCACACATATCCATGTTGTGGCTTGTCCTTCAATTTATATTACAATTGTCAGACATAATCCCAGTATTAATCAATATAATTACTGCAATTTAATTATTCTTCCATACTCAGCCTCACCATTCTTTTAAAACTGGAAAATAATGACATGGCATTTAATATGTGGCAATATTTTTTTTTTCTTTCTTTTCTTTTTTTTTTTTTTTTTTTTTTTTTTTTTACTGAGTATAACCGTTCTGGAGAAATCCCATCATAGTACCTGGATTATATAAGAGGTCTAAGAGTCTTTCCCCTGCAATTTTTGAGCTTTATTACCAGGAGTAGAAGGAAGATGACCCTTGCACAGATTATTTTGGCTTTATATACTACTGTTTATTCTGCTTAAATCAGGCAGTCAATATTCTGGCTTTTGAGGCAGACAGAGGCATCTGGAGCAATCCTACTCACTTACAACCCAGGGATTGCTGCCTTCAGGAGCAAACATCAGTGTGACCTCCAGGTTATGAACTGGTGCCTCTGTGAGTGCTTCACAGTCTGAAAAAGATAATGCTGTCCAGACTCTCCACAGCTGGATTCTTCAGGAACTACCTTCAGCTCTCTTAGAATCTATCTCATTGTTTCTGTTTAAGTGACATTTGGCACGAAAGGATGAATCTTATCTCCCCACAGTGCTCCATACAGATGGGAAATGACAGCAATGCTAAATTGTTTCCAAGTGAAAGCATTATACAATGAAATTGCCACCATAGCCCTGTAACAGACCTTTTACACACAATCATCATTCTCCTGAAATCCCTCTGTTTCATTCATATCCAACATATCCCATATCAGGAGTTCCCACTTGTGGTCTCTGGGTGTGACTGGATGCACCATAATCTGCTGCTATGGAACACCCAAATTTTCTGATGCATGTGGGTTGAAGGCTTCCTTTCTTTGATTTTGGCTCAGTACTAATATAAGGATAAAACATATAAAGTACATAAATACAAATCTCATCACTGATATAAAGATCCAGGATGCTTCATAAGGCATGTTTCACTGCTCTGTCAGGACAGTGATAGCACCTCAAGTCACTGAGCTTATTTGTACCCATGCTGATCCCAGCAGCTCTGATCATGCTGATGCACCACAAGATAGAGCTCACAATGCTCATTGCTTAAGGATGAAACATTTTTCTCAGACCTCTGCTGAATCCAACATCTGTGTTTATGGATAAATACTTTGTAACTCGGCTCACACATGAGCAAGTTGTGGCTACATGACTAAGGATACTGGGAAATAACATGTGAATGATGTACCCATGTTGAACAATCAAATTATTTCTCTTTTATATCTGATGGGAGTTTAAAACTTTATTTCTTTGCTTTAATTTTGGCCTTTAGATGTTAAAAATATAGGCTGGTATAAATGTATGTTTGAGGAACAAGAATCCTAATGCAATGATGGTTCACAAAACAGAAAATGAGAGTACATTTGGCAAAGACAAGGCATCTCCTAGATGTGAATGTCTTTAAAATGAAACTTTACACAGGAATGAAAACATTCAATTAAAATTGATACTATGAGAACTGCAAAAAGAGTCTTGCTTTGGAAACAATCAAGAGCTAAAATAGTTCATTTTCCATGAATGTTCTGAGTAAGTGAATGATGACCAATAAAAGACCAAATATCAGCATGCCTGCTTTCCTTTGAAGGAGTGCTGCTCTTTGTGATCCATTCATTTCACAGAATGGTACTTGGTAATTTGTTCAGAGAACATTTTTGAAGGAATGTATCTAACATTTCCAATTACATCTTGAAGACTTGACACAAAGAGGGATGAGAAAGGTCTTGAAAATGGGGAAATGAATAAATAATTCAGGCTGCTCTTCCTCCTCCCCCCCACCAACCCACCTTCTCTGCATCCCTCCCCCCATTCAACTTGTGAACAATCTGATCTGTTGAAGTTATTAGGAGGCTTTATTTAGTAACTATGATCATCAGATAACAGGTTCTGAATATAATAAACCTACTCAGGAATGAGAATCCAGCATTTGGTACCTAATATCTAAATGAGCTTTCAGATGCATGTATATCTCAGCTGAACAGAATAGTTTTAAGCAAGTGATAAGAGTGAGCAGGAAAGACATTCACTGCTATCATAATAAAGCACTTCATAATGTAATTAATTAGATAAAGCCATAATGCACCATAGACAAATACTGGTGTTGAATAAGTATTCACAGGCTCTTCCTTCAGACACAAGGCTGGGTATTGTATTTTCCTATGCTGTCATTCAAGACTCTTGTAATCTATGTAATTGATTCCTGGATTTCATTAGCCAATGCAATATGCTGTGAAAGGGCAAATGTATTTATGGGTTATCTAATCTAAGACACGAGAAGAAGAGGAAAGACATGAGAGAAATCTTAAAATATGTAAGAAACAGCTGCCAGAAAGGAAGGAATAATTTGTTCCCCTTCCATTCTCACTTAGAAAAAGACATACTGAGTTTAAATTTCAACAAGGGAGATTTGCTTTAGATAGCTGGGAAACAACTTTGTCAGAGAAAGGAGACTGGCTTAAGGGTCTTGTTGAATCTGTGCAGCTCTGGAGTCTTCATTTGTATAACCAGTCCTTGTCAGAAATGGTTCAAGAGTAACCCACCCTGCCCTGAGACAAGATGAAGGACTACACAGCTCCTGAAGGACTCTACCAATGTAATTTTCTCCTATAAATTTTCTCTGGTGCAACATATTACATTTCCCTTTTAGTCTCCATCTCCTCATTCCAGCAGGATATTACTGAAATTACAGAAAATGTGCAATGAAAGCAGAATGTGTGTTCTCCCCTCAGCTCACCTCTGGGAGAATAACATTTTCTAGCATTGCCTGTATCAATTTGAGGTGAGCCTCACTTCCCACGTGTGATTTGCACTTACAGCAAACACATGAGGGCTGTGGTGGAGTGAAAGAGTCTCCCAGTCTCAGCTGTCCAGGAGAACTGAACCTTCCACTTACCTTTCAGTGGCATGTTGCTCAAATGATAAGCTTTACAAAGTTATAAAAGAATCTTGCTTTTAACAAGAGCACTAAAAGCTCCTTTTTGAAGCATGCATTAAACAAAGCTCTCAGCAAGAATGTGTGGCTGAATGGGCACTGTGAAACCTGCAATCTGAAGAAGCCTCAATAAAAAATCAAATCCTTTCTGGCACTGTTTTCTGCACTGGCATGTGTTTATTCTCTCTGGGAGGTCTTCTCTTTAGCACTCTGTGTCTGGAATGCAAAAGGAGAAAGAATTTCCTTTTCTAAAGCAAAGGAAGTTTTCGTTTTCCTGGAAAGTTTTCTCTGGAATATCTTTTTAAAGTCCTTAAAAGTTTGTTATTTTTCTTTTTGTTAGTTTGGTTTTTTTTGTTTGTTTATTTTATCATTTTTTGCTTTGGTTTTTTTTTTTTTTCCTTCTTAGAACTATCTGCTTTCTTGAAAATCTCAGTCTTAAAGAATTTTGACAGTCCTTTGTGGAAGTTTGAGTATCCGGCATTTCCCTTTCATGACTCTTGCCACGTCTTCCCACTCAGATAATTTCTTCTGTGTTGTTTGTTATGCCAGGATTCCCACAGCACATATGGGAAACTTGCAACTGGGACATTGAGGGTGAATCATGGGAAGTACAAACCCCATGGAAGACCGTGAGGATGAGAGAGCGAAGCAAGGAGCTGATGCTGCACTCTGTGTGCTCTGAAGGAGATGTCATGAGGAAAAGGAGATGTCCATGGGTATTGGAAGTGCTGGTGTGGATCACTGCAACACTCCTGAACAATTTAAGACCCGGCTAATACTTCTTTTTGGTGCACAAAAACCAAGTTAGCAAGGAATTTTCCATGCAGTTTTAACAGCAAATTGAGTTGGTGTTTGCCTAGGGGTGCTGTCTAACCTCCAGAACTGCCCTCAACATCACGGCATAAAATGGACAAAACCCTCAAGTTTCGAAACAACATTTTGAGAGTGAAATGATGGAAGCTAAATATTGGGTTTGTATAACAGAGAATGTTGACAAAAATGACTCCCAAATTGTTTTCTCATGAGGTACAATTTTGCCAGACTTATTGACTGCCATCAAATCCTGAGAAGAACTACAAAGAAACCATTGCTATAATACCATGCCAGCATTGGTTGTGCTCAGAGCTATTTCATACAGGTCTCACAGACGGTTTAATAATTTTATAATCAGAAAACATTTGCACTTGGCCACATATTTCCTGCAGGCAGCCCCTCAGTCTCTGACAATTGAATCAGACATGCAGATTTCAGGCAACTGTAAGAAAATCACTAGCTATCCAGAACTATTTCCAAAAATAAGAAAAATAAATACATGCACAACAGTTCTCACCTGGGACTCTCTGTAATTTTGGGTTTTGCATGCTCTCAAAATGTATTAGATGGCTTGCCCCTGTTTAGAACTTCTGCCTTCTATACAAATATTGTTGTATAAACCTCAGGTCAGCAATTTGCTCTTTTATTGGCTCTTCAATTAAAAGTGCTTCAGCATCACCAGGCTGGAGAGTGTCTCATGCAAAGGCTATTCTGGCTTCTGACTTTGGTGAACAATGTGGTTTTCCAGGGGTTAATAAAGCTGAACCTCCCTCTGTATCACTTAGGTACATCTCCACTCTTGGCAACAGTCTTTTGTTCTGTCACATTTCATTTACTCCAGCATTGGTCCAGATGACACTAATGATGTTGAAAGTCAGCAGGATGCTGTTAATAAATGTGGTCCAGAGGCCTGCTATGTATGTGACCTTTATCTTTCAAATGACCTGTGTAAATTCAGTCCAGTCAATACACCTAGATAGATTGCTGTGTTTCCAGGGCTATGAAATTACATTAGAAAATTCCAGGACAAGAGAAATTGAGGGGATTGCCTGCCTGAAACTGTCCATAGCTGCAGTTTGTCTGTTGGCACTCACTGATGTGATACTTGGATCCATCATACCTAAACATGAATGGATGAGGATGTATGTAGCTGCCTGCTGAAAGTTATTAAAAATCTTAACTGTGCATTATTCCCTATATCCTAGGCTTTATCTTGATGTGGTTACTCAGAGTTTTATTAAAACAGAATACAGACACAAGCCTAGGAAGATCTCTGTCCTAATGAACTTGCAGGTGGGTTCCGGGTATGATGTCTGAGGGCATTTATGGCTGTAGTGTCAGATTTCAGGAGTTTTGGCAGAAGACCACTTGAAACAGCACCCAGTATATCAAGTCACCACTGAGAAACATATATCCTTGAAAAAGACATATACATGGTTCCCCTTCAGAAAAAATATTGGTTAGCTTCCTTAAATGCTATAAGAAAATGAGAAGAGAGGGCTGATTGTTGTCAGGCCAGGAGTACTGGTAGACTAATACAGAGCCCCCAAAAGGGTCAGTTTTGGAAGCTTAAGGAAAAATTAATGCAAGCCTGACAGTAAAGATGCTTTCCTGGTTATGTGGTCTCTGTGTTTTATCCTGCTCCCCATCTCCTGGTGAACAGTTCTGGGATAAATACTACATTTAAAGCTTGATAGCTACTCAGATCTGACTTAATTGTTGGTAATTTGTTTAAGACAATAACTAAATAACAAGATAAATAAATCAACTTATACAAGTTTGAAATTTTAATACAATCAGGTCTTCTGATAAGATAGGCTGATGTAATTTTTAATGTTCATGTTAAAGTGGTGCCACATTTACTTTCTGGAAACACTTGAGCAGCAGGGCATAGCTGGAGAAAAATGCTCATGAATAGCAAATATTAAGCTTGAATGCTTGAATATTCCCTGAAGACAGGTTCCAGGTTGTCTATTCCATTTTGTCATTTGCAGCTCCTTCTCTAGCTGTACACAGTATAAATCAGCCAAAAGCAAAGGAGTCAGCAGTAAGAAAATTGAAATAGGCCTACACCAAAATTCACACTGCAGCACATCATTCACTAAATGATAAAAATACAAGAATAGTGTCTGGAGTGAAAATATACAGGAAAGAAAAAAACTCATTTACAAATACGGTTTATAAACAACAAAAAAAAGGTTGTCTTTACTTTTTTATAACCATTTGCCTGCAATCAAAATGTTAGTGTCCATTTTATCACTTTTGTGGAAAGAAGATACAATTAAATATTAGTACTACTTGAACAGTAGTACTGACTTGTCAAAAATCACCCTGAGTGGTGTCAAAACTCCATATCCTTTCCACAGGGCATTTAGCTCTCACCATTTCAGCAGTGCCATCCTCACCTGAGCAGTGAGCCTGCACATGTTGCTTTGGCTGTTCCAATTCATATGTACACACCCCCCTCTAATTTTGCAAATACTTCTTTCACATTCTGCATTGCAAAGGTGGTTTTTAGATTTCCTGAGACAAAAGACTCATGTAAATAACTGATCACAAATTGATCATGTGGTTGGATGGATGTACCTCATTAAGGATCTTATGGGGCAGAAATTGATGGAAATGATTGGTCCATAGACAGAGATCAATGCAGAAACAGTTAAGAAGTCTGATTTAACTTTTCAAGCTTCAATCTCATCTTAAACATGAGGTCTGCCCTCTCAAGAAAGTCTCTAAAAAGCCTCACATGTAACATCAATCTCATGAGAGTTGTCTTCTCCATGCTAGTAAACTTCATTCCAGCTGTCAAAAAATGTTATATATAAAATGAGAAATATCAAATAATGTTTGATTACTTAATCACCAGGATGGTAATGTTAAAAGTACATGAAAATTTTAATAGCATTTGGATTAAAATTTCCTGTCTATCCCATCTCTTTCCATAATGTTAAATTTTGATGTTTTAGTGTTACACACTTACTGCAGAAAATAAATGTCCTGTCAGAGGATAAGCCCCCATTTTTCCTTTTAAATATCCTTTGATTCACACAAACAACCAGTTATCAGTTATGTTGCTGTCTTTCTCCAGATGCAGATTAACAGGGGAAGAGCAAAATCAAGGATCTATAACAATTGGCATTTTCTCATCCCTCCTCAAGTAATAAGCTGATCCTGTCAGAGAATATCAGTTAAAGGGAAAGAAGCAGAATAACAGTGAACGAAATTACTCAATATTAGGTTAAACAAGTGCAACTGATGCCAGGGAGATGTTAAATACACAGTATTTTTCTGATGAGTTTAAACAGTAAAGTGTATTTTCCCTCAGTAATGTAACAGAAAATGGTAAACTAACAGCATTGATCATTGAAAATGTGACTCAGGATATAAGGATATAAAAAAATGTTTTAAAGAATTTATAACAGTGCCCAATCATTAAGATCATGTTGTTAAAAATAATTATAAGCAATTACAGAGAAAAAGTAATTTAAGGGTGTCAGGCGAAAGATTACTTTATTTCTTTAAACAAATTGACTATATAAAGAAACAGTTTTTGAATTCCAGAAATGCTAAATTTCGTTATCTTAAATTCATCCAAAAAACTGCATTCCACCACTGGAATGAAGCATTAACAATAGTATCAGCATTCTTGTTAGTCTAGTTACCCCAAACTTTAATAGAAATAACCTGCAGGATTTGACTGAGTGTGATATTGCTAGAGAAGCCTGGAATTTAAACTGTCTGGATAAGGAAAATTGCACAGTTTGCGAAGGCAGTTTTCAATAAAATGGAAATTTTGCTTCTATCCCATTTAGCTGTCAAAAGGCCACTTCTAATACTTCCATAAAGCTATTGCCTACAGAGCAAAGATAAAGACTTGGAAAACCCTCCCAACAAAATTCCATTGTAAATAACCAAAATATAGCAATTAGAAAAACTATCCCGATTTTCTAATTTCCTTTGGTTTTAGTTTGATTTGTGTGTGTTATTTCTTGATGAGACTTAAAAATGTTTAAAAAAAGATGATGATGATTTATTCTAATTGATTATTAGATTGCAGCAAGGTTATTAAACACATTCATTTTAGTTAAGATTTTAAACTGGAAACAGCAGAGAAAAAGCAGAGTGAGATGTAAATGAATTATAAGATAAGCAAATTTTAAAAAATCTACTGTTGGAGTTGCAGGGAAACTGACATAAAAATAGATTAAAACTATAATCAGAAGCTCTGGACAAAGCTGAAATAAAGATTAGAAATTTTACAAGATGAGGGAAAATTGAATGTCTCCTTCGTAGCAAAAATGTTGCTTCTTGGCCTCACATTTGCAGAACATAATGATCATATACACTGAGAAAAAATTCACATTAAAGACACAACTGGCATTAACTTAGTGACTACAAGAATTGGCTGAACCTTTTTTTGCCTTTTTTTTTCTGCAGCCCTACATGGGATAAAATGCATTATCTGTATGCACTTTATCTGATCAAAGTACAGACAGAATTAGCATCCAACACACACTTCTGAAGAGTTTAAGCCCAGAATACACCATACTCCTCATGTGACCTTGTATATATTACACACCAGGGTGTTCACACAGGTGTTTGAATGAGCAGGGCTATTTTCCCTAATTATAGTGCTGCCTTTCACCCATGCTGATCTTGCACTGTGCACTACAGAAATCATAACACAGACACACACAGACCTAGAAAGGTCTGAGAAAGATGCCAATATTCACTTAAAATATGAGTGAAGTTTCTGGATGTCAGCAATTGACCTGGCTCATTGCCCCTTTACAATGCTCCCTGAGGAGATTTCCTGCTTCTTCCTTCTTGCTTGGAGTGTGGGTGTCAGAGGAGCTAGCAGCGCTCTCATCTCTCTGTCCCTTCTCAGGACCACAGAATGCTTGAACAAAAATGTTCAGTACCCTCACACAAATCAGTCTTCAGAACCTGGCTTGTGCCCCTTTTCAAAGCAGTTGCTCTATGGATGAATAACAATCATGAATGGCATACCCACTGATTTGGAACACAATACCTGCATATTTTTAGACATTAGGAATATTCCTGTGGTGCTCTGCATTTCAAGAAAAACATTCTTCAGGATAAGAAACCAAAAGAAAATCTCAGTGAAGAGAAGGAAAGGATTTCTTTACGTAAGGGAAGGTTCCTGTTTTTGCAAGAAAACAAATAGAAATCTGCCTTCAGGAAGGATGGAATTTCAGGTCCAGGAGCAGGAGTTCAATATTGGAGGTGTGAGGAAAACAAGTCAGAGATGTCCTGTTTCCCAGTTCTCTAAACTGCAGAAAGATGAGAGCCACAAGACCTGTGATAGACAAGGGGAGCTCCCTGCAGCTGCCAGGGGAAGCTGCTGGGGTGGGTGCAGAGGGAAATGGAGTAAAGGACCTCTCAGTGCCTTTGCATTCAGTGTCTCATGTCTACCTCAGCCTAGCAGAGAGGGATGTTGATTATTCGGCCATTGTTGGTGATGAATCACACATCAGAGCTGTATTTGGATTGTTCAGGGGAACCATGAAGTGGATAATTTCCCAATGGCCATGCCTGGTGTATGCCATGGGCTTCAAGGACACTGGAGAAAGCCCAACATTTTGGAGGCATCTCTTCTGAACAATATCTTCCCTTCACAGGCAGGGTCAGTCAGTCAGAGCTGTTTGGGGGTGTCTGTGCTGTCTGTGCAAGGTCTCATGGGCAAGTTTCAGGGTGTGGATTCACCCTCTCAGCCAGTTCCTGACCTGTCTTTTGCCAGGGATATATTTTAGCTTTCCTTTCTTGAGTTCTGGGACAAAGTACCTCCTGAAGAAATTGCCTCTTAGTCTGGCCTGGGTACAATGCTCACAGGTTCCTGGAAATGGTAGTTTTTTTCTTTTATTATGGGGTGGCAGCATATCCTCTTCTATAGTGAATATGACATGTCACAGTAACATGAGAAGTAAATGTGGTGGGATTTCATCTGCCAGCCCGGTGTGGATATGACTTGTGTACAAATTGAGTAAAAAATATGCTAAACTGAAACAGAATATTTCACTGACAGAAGGAGACTGATCTACTGGTATGGATCATTGCCTCTTTCATCAGGTAAAGACAAGAACATCCATGTGAATTAATTCATTAATTCTATTTCACTGCAATGAGTACACTTGCAACTCAGAGATGAAGAACTGTTATCATCAGAAAATGAACAGCAGAAAATAGTGGGACACATAATAAGCAACACTAAACAATAAGGAAAAGTAGTCTAGTCCTTTTTCAGCAAAATTCTTAACTGTGAGGATCACTGTAATCATGTGAACAGTCCTGTTGATATCAGTGAAGTCAATCCTGCTCCTCATCTCACTGTTTTGTTCAATGGGATCCAAAAGGATAGCAGGCAACAAAGCTTGGTTTGTGATATTTTGGAGAGAAGATAGCAGTGGCTCTAAACCTTACAATAATTAGCATTAACAACAGATTTCTCTTTCCATAGCAAAGATTGTCTCTAATCCAGCAAGGGATTAAAAATATCATTATTTTGCTGTCACCTTTCTGCTAGGTCCTTTTCCATCTAGTTGACAACTGAGATAACAGACAAGGAGACTATCCACCTGATATACAGTTTTCCTTTCCTGCAGAATGATCTGTGACAGTTTTCACTTGTGACAGGCAGATTGGGTTAAAGCAGCCTTTGCTTCTCAAGTTCAGCCCCAGAATAGGAATGCTTCTATTTCCTTGACCTGCATTATTTTAGAGAACACTTGTAAGACTTAGAAGAAAATAAAAACTCAACTCACCTTCCAGACTATAAAGGACACACAAGCGGAGTTCATACAGGACAGAAACTACTGAGAAACAGCAGGCAAACAAACAAACAAAACCTCAAGTCAAAGAAGAAGCAGCCTCAGCAGGTCACTAAGAGGGGACGCTTTGCTTGCTTGCTTGCTTGAAGTAGTCAAGTCCTAGAGCAGTTCTCACTGTCCCAATTAAACTGCAGACAGCTGGTTACATCCCTGAGAAGTGAGAGGAGGCAGTTGCTGTAAAGGCAGCAGAGAAGCAGAATTTGAACCAAAAAAGTAGCAGTGGGCTCATTCAGGGATCGCCTGCATGATGGGCAGCAGACACAGGAAAACTTCCACAAGGGATTTATTCTATTTTGACAAGGGTGCTGCAACACTGATGTTTCTGAATACTTATGGATATGGGAGAAAATATGCCTGGAAGGGATTTCTAAAGAGATTGCAGCATTATGGGTTCCTAATTCCACTTTAACAAAATCTACACTTTGTTAGGGCTGCTGGAGGTCAGCACATCCCTGCTCTGTGCTGGAAAGGGCTGCATGGACTCCATGTGTACAATAACACTTGCCTAGAGCCAAGGGACCACAGGCACAACTAAAGGTACCTCTTGCTTCAGTGTGCACTCTGCAGGGCCCTGGCCTCTTGTGCTTTGAGTCTCAGGATGAGTTCATTTTTTATGGGGAGCTGCTAACACAAAACATCTAGTATAAGTGACCCAGCGTGTCACAATGTTCCTGACAGTTTTATCTGTCTCAGATTTAAGAGCAAAGAGTGAGGCTTGATTTCATTCTTCTGCATTGAGTTTTCGTTTATGGCTCAAATTTTTTCTGACTTAAGAGCCCCTGTAGTGGAAGACTATTACCATCAATACCTGTAGCATCAGTGAGGAGAAACCAAAGGCCATTTTCCCATCTAAAATTCGTATTTCTTTCAAAAGAGCACTGTCTTTTCCTAAAGGCCTACACTGACTATGTTTTCATTCCAAACCTACCTACTCTACTGAGTATATATATATATTTTTTATTTACTGACAGTGCAGATGACAGAAGTTTTTGCACTAGTGACTGTACACCAGGTAGGCTACAAAAAAGATTCACATGGAGGTAGATCTAGTCTTCTAAACTCTAAAAGTTAATCTGTAGAGCTCAGATTCAAATATAGAGCATGACCACCTAAATGACTGCACGGGGTCATCCCAGCCTATTGAAGGTGAAGTTGAAAGGAATAATTACTCAGAATCTTAAGCAAGATTAAAAAGTACAAACTAACAAGACTGTACCTCTTAATTATCCACAGACCACTTTCAAGAATGAGTTTGTAATATTCATGAGGTTTGAGTTTAGAAGATTTGAAGTAGATGCCTAAACCTATGTTGCTCAGCAGACAGCCTGAATAACTTGGCTATCACTCATGCTGTGGGCAAGCTCTCCTCATCTTGCATCTTGCATATGTTTTAGTTTACCTCAGTAATTAAACATTCATTGGACAAGGAAGAGGTTAGGGGAGTCAAGCATGCAAGAGGAAAGTCAGGTTATTGCTCCAGTGGTTATTTAATTAAACAAAGTTGGACAGTTTCAAAGGACACAGCTGAGATCTAATAAGCTTGTTGACTCAGATATTGTGCTGGAGACACAGAAAACTTGGGATGAAATCTCTTGTCCATATTAAGAAGCCTGAGGGCAGAAAATAGATCCTTTGCAAATGGATATCCTAAACCACTGTTACTTATGGAGAACACAACTTGGGAGAAGCAGATTTCACTGGATCTGCAACATCAAATCTAGTTGGAGAGCTTGTTGGGAAATGAAAAGTATGTCCCATGCAGTTGCCAAATGCATCCTCTTGGTAGGTTGAGATCTTCACGTGGATGAAAATGGAGACTACCAGCAGTGCTTCCCTTCCAATGCTCATTGTAAATCATATTGAAATTCAACACAGGTGTTGTTTGGAGTGTGCTGATAAAATGCCTTGGGAAGCCTGTACAGGAGTATTCTGATGAGAACTGTATTAAAAAGGGAAGGAAAGGACATCTTGATGCTCTTTATAGCACATAATACTGGGGTTTTTTATGGATTTAAAACCTCCTAATGGCTTTTTCCTCTAAGGGATTCATCACTGGTTTAATCATTTACACTCTGGTTAACAGTACTTCAGTATCATCTAAATGCTATAAAAATTGCTCTAGTTTAGTAAAGTATCTCACACTTTGATTTATCTTTGCAAGTCTCTTACATATCTTTCCAGCCTACCAAGGAGGAATGCAGCGAGGTTCCTAGAGTTGCTTTGAAGCACTAAATCTCCAGCACTGGATATTCTGATGGAATAGGTAAAAAATCTGTCACATTTAGATTGTGGGATTTGTGTGTTCATGAAAGGGAATGACATACAGAAGTGAGAAATGAGATTTTCTGCTGATGCAAAGAGGAGGCGTAAGAGCATAAGAGGAAACAGGAGTTGCTGTTACTGTAAGGGTAGTAACCTCAACAAAGCCTAGTTATATTTTACCCACTGCAAGAGAGGAAATAGTTTAAAATACGTGACCCATTGTTACAGAAACGCCTTAGACTCCCATCAGCCACAACACTGTATTTCTTCAGCAATCAGAAGTTTTATTGTAAGATTTTTCCTGACTTCTCTGCTCTTAAATACCTGTCAGACTCTGAAAGATGCTGGAAACTGAATGACCAAAGTGATGAAAGAATAAAGTACTGAAGGAGGGCTGAAAAATAGTAATGGCCTTGTGAGTTTTTCCCTTCTAGATCATTGATTTTGTTGTAACTTGGAAGAGACAAAAAATTGTTACTGAACATTTAGTTGCATTGACAAGATACCTTGAGCATTTTCAGTCTATTTCTATATAGCGGAAATGAGATGCCCTTTGTCAAAACCACCATTTCAGCTTGCACCATCTGCAGAAACTCTGGTGGATCAGAAATGGATTCCTGCCCTTGGAGATAAGGCTTTTATGAGACTGGGAAAACAGGACTAAAAAGGCTGGGGGGCAGCTATTCTGTTAAAATGGACAGTGCAATTGTATGCTTTATCTGGGAACTGTCATAAGAAAAGTAAAAATCAGATGAATCTTTAAAGATGATGCAAATCAAATTATCATTATTTTCTTAAAATCATCATGAAGATTTAAGGAGTAGTTTGAATTATTCAGCTTTATTCTTCACACATTTCTGTTTCTTAATGTGCTTGCTTAAGGATAACATTTTTTTTTTTAATGAGACCACTGGGGACAAAAGGGTAGTTGACACAGGGGAATACATACCGTGACAGAGAAAATTCCTCATATATAATGCACGGGATGAGTTCTTGAAGTAAAGACCAAAGTGATGAATATGAACATTTATTCAGTGTGGCTGAAATAGGATAAGTTCAGTGATATTTCTACCAGCCATGTCAGAGCATTAGACAAGTAGAAAAGTGCTTTTTGACTGAAGTAACTCTGGACAAGGAGTTCTCATTCCATGGGGTTTGCATTTCCACCCCCATGCATTAATGCATAAATATGTATGGCCTGTGAGACTGCTGCTGGATATGTCTGATCCCATTGCATCCTGCTGTTTGACAGCACAAACCTGTGCCCTCTGCCCTGAGCTGCCTCCAGCCACTGTGAGCTGCTGGCAGCTCCTCGGGCGCTGCGGGGGCTCTGCTGGGCAGCCAGAGCCAGAGCTGGACCAAGGCTTTGAGGAAACACTGCCACAAATGGCTGGGCTTGTCATCGCTCCACAGAGGTCACTAAACATTTTAATGGTCATTTCCCCAACACTGTTGCTTCCATCTGCTGATTCATTCATGCCTCTCTACCCTTGGAAATCCATCTATTTTTAAAATTAATTGTTTTTCCTTACTTCACTGTTCTCCCAGCTGATTTATCTCCTATGTTATTCTTCATGAAAGGACTGTTTGTTTTCTTTTTCCCCAAGTTTCCCATTTCTCAGGTTCACATATGTATTTTGTTGTCAGGCTTTCTCAAAATAATACATATCTTTATGGATTCATCATCATCAGGATTATTATTATTGCTATTAGTACTACTGTAGGTCAGATAATTTTGACCATTTTTGATAAGAAATAACAACAAAGCTCATGCTTTTCCAGTCCCCTTTGTTTTGCTTGAAGGAAAAATCTATATCTGATATTTATTATTTCTCTACATAGCAGATACAGCTGTAGAGTATTTTATTTTTATTCTCACTTTTTTTCCTGAGATGAAACTTAGCAAAGTCAGCATCTGTGAACTGTGTTTCAGTCTTTGAAGGGCCTTCAGGCACCCTAAGGAAAGAGAAGAAATCCTGCAGTTTAGGTATATTTTAAAATGCCTTCATCTCCATGTGATACTCCCTTCCTGAGTCCAGAGAAAGGAATCTATTCATTACTGCACTTTGCTAATAGGAATACAAATAGACTTTAAAAGGATTTTAAGGCCCACTTTTGTCTTTCATGATTTTCTGAAGATGACTACAACAATCGTGTCAGAGGTGAAATTCAGTTGAACTCCTTTTGCTGTCCTGAGGAAGAGAGGGAGATCTTGGTCAGTATTGGGCTGGAGCATCTCATCAGCTCACAGCCCCCTCTGACCCAGGCACACGCTGATAAAATCTTCCACAAAGTTTGGGATGGGCTGTGTAAGAGAGCCCATGGTACATCACAAAGTATAGCTCTGCTATATTGTGGAGTAGTTGTGGTTAAATATGGTCTTTGATCTTGAGCAGATTCTAGAAATATTTTCTGTAGCCTGGGAAGAGTATTAATTATGGATTTACAGAGTTTCTCCCTTGTAAAGCCTGGGCAATCACATACAAAAAGGACTTTATTGAAAGTCTTTGTCTGAACCTGGGAAAACACAAGTCTACTATCCCACACACCTGTAAATGCTTTGGTAGGTTAGTCTGCTGCAAACCTTGCAGGCAGAGGAAAGCCAAAATTTTCCGCCTGCAAAAAGCGGGGAAAAAAAACCCTAAAAACTTTTATTTCAAACTTTAGCTGAATTTTGATTTAATTTATAGGTTTGCATTATTAGACAAAGAAAGGACATTTTCCAGCCAGCACTATGATTACTTTGCAAGTTTTGGCTTCTAGCACATTTAATTCAGTTACTCAGTCTTCAACTGTGTTATGAAAACTCAGAATTTCATAAGGAAAAAAAAATAGGGAAAAATGACACTGCTACTGAAAAGATTGGAGGACACCAGGGATTTGGCTTCAGGCACAATGAAGGCTAGATACTGGGAAAGCTGTGAAATGTACCCAATTAACTGGTCTGTAAGAAAGCCTTTTCTCTTGCCTTTTACAGGTGAAGCAATTGCATCTGCAGCAAGAAAGTGATTTCCCTTAATGTGGGTGTGGCTTTTAAATTCTCCTCCCATGATTTATTTCCTTTCACTGAGGTCTCTGGGTAATGCTCCTGAAGAAAACCTTTTGGCTCCTATTAATTGAAAATAAGGGCAGAAAACCCTTAAAAAACAACAGCTTCTTCTTTCCTCTAAGTGCTATTTACAGAAAAAGCTATGTTATCACAGCTGGTTTAGCTGCTTGCTTTACTGTCCAAAGAAGAAATAGAGTATTCAAGTGAAATGAGAACGGGAAGGAGTTTTGTTCCATGCAAGGTAATGATACAGGGTTTTGGAAAAGTTAAGGCTTATCAAGTAAAAAAGGGTGGAAAAGTAAAGAAGCTGAACAGTGGGGGAGAAGGTGGTAAATAGACTTTTGGATGTGGTAGTTGATATAAAAATGGCTTTCTGCATGGGAATACTTCATACTTTCAAAATCTTTAAATCCTTCTACAAAATGTTATCATGAAGTTTAAAGGAAAGGAGAAGGAACAGATCCTAGAAGCACAAAAAGTCATCCTTAGGAGCCATAAGAGTGGAAAATAAATTGTAACTTTTCAAAAAGAGCAGTTCTGAAATGTCACCCTGAGAGCAAAAAGATTTTGAAATGAAATCCAGATTCATAGACTTCTAGCTATTATCCTGTAAATGTAAAGATGAGTCTCAACTGAGTTTCTATTGCAAAGTCCCCAAAGCTTTTGTGCCTTGTTAATTACCTTGGCATCTTTGTATGCATTTGGAATATAGCACTTAATGAGCAGATCATATGAGCAGCTGCCTTTTATTTAAGGCATGTGGTTGCAGATCAGATCTTAATTATGTTTCTGTATGAAAGAACAAACTACAAACAAGGTTATGCTTAAACAGCTTCTGTGGGGGAAGAAAATGGAGGGTGGAAGTGGCATTCTGCAGCCTTTCTTAATGGAATTTCAGGTGATGTTGCTAACTATTTCTGTTATTGTTTCAGAACATGTGAGGCCCAAGTTCCTGGAGTCAGGTGAGACTATTCACTATTTCTATTCCTAAGTGAAGAATGGGGATCGTGCTAGACACTTGAGTTGGCAGGTGTGGTTCCTGTTTACTGGGAAAGATTGGTCTTCTTTTTATTACATTTCCTAAGTGAAAATTTAAACCTAATTGGTTTCTAGGAGTTTGAGAAAATATGTAGGAGTGCTTTGGATATGAGCAGAATGTGCTGAATGGTTATAATCAGACTCTTTATTGTCAACAATTTATACCAGCTGCTGAAATATGAATTTTTCAGCTCCTTTCACTAATCACTGACTTAGGCAAAAGTGCAACCATTTTAATGGCTATTTGTTTTTTAATAATTGATGCGTATTCAGTAACTTTCTAGAGTTGACATTTAGGAATAAAAACATGGAGAGGACAGGATCAACAAAGGAGAGAAAAATGGATGAGTGGAAATTAGTCAGCAGATGATTATTCCCCACCTCCAGGGAATCTGTGATCTATATTAAAGTCTTTGATTCTCAAATACAGAGTAACAATTACATTTGAGTAAATAAACCTAAGCTAACTAAGAAAGATTGAAATTCTCTCTTTCATAAAACTTAATGTTCCTCAGGCATTTTGTAGTTGTCATTCAAATCAAGTGACAGACAATGTGGCTTTTACAGAGTATTTAACTCTCAGGCTGTATTACTGCAGATAGTTGGGTTCTTTTCGTTAGTTTTTTTTTTCCCCCACCTCTACTATTTTCATTTAGTGCTGCCTGTTGAGATGTTATGTTTTTAGTACAAAAATATACTATAGTATGTGCAGGAAGAACCTCCATAGAGGAAATTACTGAAACTAGAATGTGAAGGTTTAGTAGGTCCTGTTGCTAGTTTAGAAAAATGGTTCTTTGCCCTACTCAAAAATGCACTTTTCTTTATTATCTGCCTTACTGGGAGGCAGATCACAGCTGTTCTCTTTAAACTGGGAGATCTTTGCCAAATTTCATCAGTTGAGGATCTGGCTGATATTCTATCAGTACCTTTGTTGAGAGAAGACACCCTTATGCTCTCACTGCGAGGTGGGAGGTGTTGCTGAAGCCAGCTCTCAGTGGTGCTATGTCAAATTCTCAAAATGTCAGATTTATTTGTGCATGTGATGGTATAATTTGGCTTCCTGCTGTGCAAATGAGAGGATTAATTTCCATAATATAGAAATTAACAGTGCAGTTGATATTTTTCTATCTCTCAGTACAAATTATCAGCTGGGGATGACAGCAGCCAGCTTAGCCTCCTTTTCATTCTCCTTCCAAAGAGCCATTGGTGAAGACACTTGCCCCAGTTAAATAATAGTGAATGCCAAATTGGTGTTATCTCCTCCTGCTCCATTTCATTCTTTGGTTGTCTGGCTCTGAGGCTTCCATTGCTTTCAACAAGTTGTGACTCAGATTGCCCTTACCTGAGCAAAAGTAGAGAGGGTGCAGGGCTGCTCCACCTGAGGCTCAGAATCCTGTGTGTGACACAAAGGACAGTGGAGCCAGTGGGGGGAATGGTTCCCTCTGCAACCTCTGCTGTGGGGATGATATTTGGGGTCAGTCATATTTTAAACCATATGGAAAAATACTGTAAAGCACTTGCCTCTGTTAGAGTCTTTGCAATTCTTTTGGTAGATTTGCACTTGATTCAACAATATGATGTTGAAGATAAAACAAACACTTTGAGCTCCCATGAGCTGTGGGGTAAAATCTTCTTTTTATTGTGCAATGTGTCCTCAAATCATATCTGGAAACTCTTGAGCAATTCCACTGCTGGGTCTTTTGGAAAATCCTGAAGTGAATATATAAGAATATATAGTTCAGTTTGGAAATTCAAACACATCAAGAGGGCTGTGGAAAGAAAGGAGACTTTGCTCTCCCATTTCTTTTCCTTCAGTCAGATCAGCCCTGGAATTTTGCTCAACTGAAAGTAGCAGTTTCTGCTGACATTAATTGTTGTGACTCACATAAGGCAGATTACAGGATTTGGATTATACCTTTTAAACTAGCAAAGTACATAAATGGATTACAGAGAGTTGTATGTGACAGTAATTCCTCTAGGATACAGATAATCAACAACATCTTTTTAGAATGTAAGGGTATATTGAAGCATAATCTCAACACACTGGGGTAAGTTTGGCCTTCTCCACTGAACTAGAGGCATTTTTGCCAGGAGTTTCACAGTGTGCAAAATCCATCTGAATTTTTCTTTTTAACTCTTAATTGTTTCATGAAACTTCATAAACTCTGCATTACACCTATAAACAATCAAACCCAAAAGAGGTGTGGAATTAAAGTACTAATATAAGTTAGTGAGCATCCCATACCCTGATAGTGAAACCACCTGGGATTCAATCCTCCATGATGAAATAATAACTGCACATACCAGATTAAAGAAAATGTCCTTGTGATTTGATTTCTTCCCTGGCTAAGCATATCTATGATGATATATAAATAAAAAGGAGAGTGTGATTTTAAGCTCAGCTAGGAAATAGAACAACACAATTACAGGTAAACTCTTATGTTAATCTGTCAGACTGTTTTTTCTTTCTCAGTAGGAGTTAAGTGAGGTATTATAAACAGGAGTTAACAGATATTATAAACCTGTCAGACTGAGGAAGACAGCGGTTCATTAGGGATGACAAAGGTCCCAGACACTTCTATATTCCTAGCTCAGTTGGAGTGGGGACATGGACCCTCAAGCTTTTGCAGATTCTCTTTTACTCCAGATTGTGACTCTCTGAAGTGTTTCTAGCCTTTCTGTGCTTTTGTGAGAAGAAAGGTATTTCCTGGTAGGAGCTGAGACCTTAAGCTGTCTTTTAACATTACTTTCAAGGGCCTCTTGACAGTTCCTATGAAGCTGCTGGTGCTGGGCATTGTGAAAAGCTGCAGGGCTGTGATGGCCCTGGGTCAGCCTGGGGTGGGAGGTGGCAGTTCCTCTGAAATCACAGCCTTCAGCAAGGCTACCAGTGACTAATTGCTGCCAATATCAGGCTCAGTGCAGCTGGGAGTGGTAGTGGGTGACACTACACGCTTGGAACCCAGAGTTCCCTGTTTACCCCTGCTGGATTCACTAAATGTGTGAGAAAAGAAGGTCAAAAAAAGGATGGGTGTAAAAGTGATGGTACTATGTGCGTGATGTGTGTGGGTTTTTCAGTCTCTAACAATATAACATCCCCATTCAGGAATACTAATTTCTTCAGTACATACTTTCCCACTCGGTGCTTTCCATGGGCTGTTATAACTCATATGGCTGAAGGACATAATGAGTTTGGTTTTTCTAGATGACTTAAAAATAAGCAAATGTTAAAAATAATTTTTTAACTACAGAAAATGTCAAATTTTCATGCTTGATATAATGACCTTGCATGCAATTTCCATCTCTTTATGGAATCATTATGGACTTGTTGCAAGGAATAAAAACAAATATGCTTCTGTCTGACTAATATATGTGTATGATATTTGCACAGTAATGTGTTCAGGAGTTACAGCCTTGAAAAGTGCCACCATGCTCAGGACTGCTATTACTGTATTCCTTCCTGTGTGGTGATTCTTAATGGGTGGAACCTGTGGAATGATTCAGAAATACTTTTGTGAATAAAAGGGATACATTTCCTGTTATGGAGTGGGATCATATTGGTCATTGGACCAATCTAGGCAAACAAACAGCAATTTTTTGGTGAAAGTATATTCACTTTGAGAAAGTAAGTGCATCAAACAGTTATGCTGAAGTTCTGATATCTGCTAATAATGATTTTTTTAAAATATAGCTGTTTTAAGTGCATGGATCATCTGCACAAGAACTGTCTTAAGCCAACAAACAGTTATTCAGTCTAAATTGTCATACCATTCTTCATGTGCCATCGGTGAAGAGAAGGAAACGGAGTGAGCCCATCCTAAGGTGTCTTTGTTATGAATCAGCCTCCAGAGACTCCTCTCTCTTTTCATTGATTGTGAACTCTTAAACTGCTGCACTTTCTCTGAACAGCTGAACTTAACTGAGACAAATCTGCTGGTGAAGGAGCAGAAGTACTAACAAGGGGCATTGGCAGGGGTGGGAAAAATCAGCATCTCTATTAATTATTATTATTATTCAGAAGCAAAATGGGTTGGTTACAAAGAGCCAGTAGCATGAAAATAGGGCATCAGACTAAGGTGGGAAGCACTTTTGAATGAGGAGTTACTGAACCCAGGATGCCATGTACCCCAAAGTCAGTTCATACACAATGTATACCCATGGCTGTGCCCACTGAGAGCCCTGCAGAGTGATTACTGTGTGCATTGTCACTCTGAGTTACTGTCTGGTCATTACTTTGTGCAATAACAGGAAAATGCTGCATGTAGCTTGGAAACAGCATAACCACATTAGCAACTGAGCCAGGGCAGTTCTGCTTTATAAATATTAATGATTCAGTGTCTCTGCACAGGTCTGTGCTGCAAAGAGCTCTTCTGTCTACACTTCTGGGTGATTTAGGATGAAGTATATTCTGACTTTTCCTTTCTAATTCAAGTGTGATATTAAGGAAAAGAAGTAATTTTCTGAAAGAGCTGTTTCAACTAGCTCTCTGTTCCTCTGGCTCCTTCACAGCAGTGTAGTCAAGGCTCCAAGGAGCACACATCTGCTGCACCTCCATTCTCTTCAGAGGCACTAGTGACTTGTGGCAGCATTAATGAGGTTGAAGGAAAAACGAGGATGCTCAACAAATACAGACATTTGTCCTTGTCATAAAGAAAAATACAGTTCAGGTAGATGTGTAAATGACTTTACCACCTGAGGAATATGGCAGGCTTGTATAAAATGATGGGATAATGTGGACCTGCTTAGTGTGCCACTAAGAATTAACTGGCTCTTGCCCACCTCCTCCACCCTCCTTAACAAGTACATGAGATTAGAAATATTTCTGGGGATCCTACAGCAAACTGAATGAAATTTGGATTGGTTGTTGAGGAGTTTTTTGAATGCTTTTTTTTGGAGGTGTCTCTTTTTCTTAATTGAAGGTTTTTCTACATAACTTTCTCCCCTTATGATTCAGCTCAACAGCCTATGCAGATTCAACCAACAACTTTGAGTGAAAAAGAGAACAGAAACCTGAATTTGATGAAGTAGAACATCTTTCTGCTCCTTAAGTATATTTCTACCTCCCCATCTAGCCAGCTTTACACTTCCCTAGCCAGTCAGTGTGCAAGCTATATTTATGCTAAGCTCCTGCTTGTACCCATATAAAGTTCAGATACCCCAGAGTATCCTTTTGCTTCTCTGTCATAAATAAACAGTAACTTAGCACAGCTCTCATTTTTAAGACTGTTTTTCCATGTGTTTTCAGAGGGCAGGGTGGACTTTCAGACTGACTGTTATATGAGTTGTTTCTGATCCTGACACAGTATAAAAAACCAGCCCTTTGAGGCAGTACGCCTTATTCCAGGGTGACATCTCTCACTTCTTGAAAGTAAATCCAGGGCAACACAACTGGATTTTCTCACTCACATGGTCGCAGAGCTGAGCAGGACTTCCTTCTGTGACTTTATTAATTTCATGGCAAAGACACTTACCAGAAGTCCTGCCCCTTTCTTTCCTAAGGCACAGCTATGTAATTTGCACCAAATAAAATATCTTTTAGCAATCAGTAGGAATGAATCCCTTCCTTTTAAAGGGGTTTCCCTGGTAGGTACACTGACTACATCATAAAATCCAGCAGAGAAAAAGTGAGAGAGACCCCACTTAGCAGGAAAAACGAGGTGTGGTTTAGTTCATCTTAGTATTGGTATTTGTCCAGTGATCTTTTACTGCAATGATTTACCATTTTCATACCAGTGCTCTCTGAAATATGATCTAATTGGTAAAAGGTGTATGAGATTCTATTTTTCTAATGTCAGATGATTCTTCTACTCAAAAAGCTTTCTACTGGTTTTCTGCAAACCTGTAAGAGTTTTGATAACCCTTTAAGATTTTTTTTCTTTCCCATTACAAACTGAGAAAAATTTGTGTTTGAAGAAAATATTTTGAAAACCTTGTTTTTATTCAAATGCTTTTTACTTTTATTATACTTATTTTAGGAAATGCTTATAGGTAAGATTTTTTTGTATGCTTTAGCAAGGCATGTTATAGTTGTTGATAACAGTATGACATCATTGCTTATCAGCAGGCTGAGGAGTCTCACTAGCAGAACCTCTAGGAAATGTAGTCTCATATATATATATATATATGTATGTCAGTGTGCACACATCAAAAATTTACCTAGAAATTTACAAATTTACTGTAGAGAATTAGGTCTGTCTATTTGAAAAGTTCTGTGAAGGCCCTGGAAAACTTTATCTTAAAATAAGGTGTGAGAGGCAAGACATTTAGCATGGTTCCTCTCTTAGTCTGAAAAGCATGAGAAATGCTTTTATTACATCTATAGGATAACAATGCTGTACTTTTCAATCCTCAGTAGTTTCTGGTGCCAGTATCAAAAATCAATTTTCTCTGGAGGACCAACTTGGGCAGTCCTGGGAAGCAGTGCTTTAAACAGAGGGGGAGGGAAGGTTTGGTGTATTTGCTTCTCAGCTTTTCATTTTGAATGTCATCTGCAGTGTTATGCCCCATTCCTAGAGAAGGAAGAATGAGTTTTGGAAGAAGGAGTGATGCTTTTTGTATGAATGTAGTAATTTAAAGTTAGAAATTATGTCTGTACGTGTAATCTCCTGTAGGATGTCGGTGGTTCCCTCAATAAAATGAAATATATTCTGTGGGCAGGGAGGGTACTACATTCCTATTTATACATGTTTTAGTTTATGCATGCAATCTACAGGTACAGCCAAATAAAGGCTAACAGCGTGTAGGATGTACTGTATGAGAACTGTGCTGCTAATGTTACAGATTAGGTCTTTAGTTTGTGTAACACCTCTGCTCCTCTCTTTCTCAGAAGAAGCAGCTTTAAACTTGACAATACCCTGTTGAGAATCACCAGGTGGAGTTATTGCACACATTTGAGAGATTATTTTTCTGACTGCATAAGCATTGTTAAAGACATGGTTACATCAGTTTTCATTTTGTGAATTAATTTCTGACTGTAGAGTGCATCATAAATCACAGAGGATGTTATTGTCCCTTCTTATGCTCCCTGTTTAGAATCTTTTCTCTTGGTCCCCAGGAAGTAAACTGCTATATCTGGTCCTACTGTCTTAAGTCAACTGTCTGCATGTTGTTCAGCTTCTGTGTTTTAGGATTGCGTATACAAGGTAAGTAAACACTGCACCAGACGCAAACCTGAGCTGTGCATCATACAAGTTGGAAATGGTGAGGGAATAATGTGAGTAAAGGATGAGGTGTGTTACTATTGGGTAAGTCTGAGTCATTCCTGTTGAGTGTGGAAAAGGAATCAAAATGATGGCAGAAGTTGCCATTTAGATGCTGCAGGAGAAAAGATGAGCAGAATCATGCAGGGATATGGAAACAGAAAAAAGGCATGATGGTTGTGTGTGATGCAGGTGAGAAACATGCTGACATGCTGATGGCCTTGGGGTGTAGGGCAGACAGGCAGGTACAAAACACATTTACAGGGGGAGTTCTGACCTGGGCAGGGCTCGTTGTGGCCGCAGTGGCAGCAGTGCAGGGTGGGTGGGAATGACACGTGTCTGTCACCATCAGGATCCCTGCTGGGGGGATGTAGGAGATGCATGGATCCCAATCTAATGAGGGCATATTGATTAATTTGGAATCTGTATGCACAGTTATAGCTATTCGGTCTTAATGTCAGCAAGATGATGGGAATACTTATCTTAAATGTTAAAATATTCTTTAGATTGTAATCATATGTTTCCTTTGCTCTTTGGAGTCAGTCCACTGAGATCTCTGACTCAGAGTGATCTTTCAATGTCAAGTTGGCCTTTGAATGACACTTAATATTTGCCCCTAAAAATCTAGACTAAATATCCATTAAATGGAGGCACTCAACATTGCACTCTAAACTGGGGTAACAGCTATAAATACTTTAGTAATCATTTAAGTATTAGGGAGCGATTAAGAGGAATTAACTGATTGCTTTCTGAGGTATTGTGAGGTAATTAGGATGTCAGTCCACCTTGCAAATAGGAGCATAACAAATGAATGAAGTCAAATCAAGAAGATCAAAGTATAAGTAATTTTCACTGAAGAGTTTAGCATGGGATATGCTACTTCTAAAGCTCAGGTGTGCTTTGCATTACACAACACAGAATGCCCCATATCTCAGTGAAATACAATAAAAGATGCTCATTTTCCCTATATCATATTGAGTTAGAGACATCTTGGATGTTGCTGTTGTTGAAATAGAAACTCATTATTGAACCTAGAACTTCAGGACCTAAGAGGAAATTCCATATAGCACTTGCTCTACTGGGTTCATGGACACAAAAAAAAAAAAAAAAAAAAAAAAAAATGCCCTAAGAAAAACTTGAGGACATATTCTCACCCTGCTTTTTTATCATTCATGTTTGTGCATCTTTCTCCCCTTCTCTTTGTGCTTTTTCTCAGACTATGTTTTATTGTCCTTCTGTTATTAAAATGATATTGCAAGAGATTACCTATTGTGAAGCTGGAGAAAGAAATATTGCTGCTGGCTTCTGTCACCTTTCTAGGAGTTAAGATTATTGAAATAAAGATTAAGGGCAAGGGGACAAGAGGGGAATGGGATCAAGGAAAAGCTAACGGGGGAAGATAACAGCCCTCTGTCTTGGAAGATTCTCTGAGAATCCAGAGGAGATGCTAATCAAACAAGTGATTGTCCCCTTTGTAACATTAGTGTCTGTGTATAATTAGGTGTGGAAGCTGGCAGGTCTCTTAGAAGGGATGTCATGGGATTTGAGTCATCACTGATGAACTCTGACATTATTGGTATGAATTCAAGGAATGCTAAGACCCCTGCCTGCTTACCTTTCAATAGATGTACATTTTCTAGCTGCAACTTATTGCAGAAGTATGTGGAAAGGACAAGAAACTTCTGAAAATTCCACAGAAGTCACTGATATAATTTCACCAGGAGATCCTTTGATTTCTTGCTTGCTCATGGAAGTGCAATAGAATGCCAGTGGTCTCCCTGCATTTTTTTAGAGATTTTTGCTATCACTTCTAAGGGAGGAAAAGGTTGCACGATTACATTTTGCATGTAGATAACCTACATGTCTGTATTCTTTTTTTTTTTTTACCTAAAATTCCCTGGGAGTGAGAGGTGCTTTGCTAAATAGTGAATAGGGACATGTGATGTATGAAGAGTGCTCAAGAAATACAAATACTTGGCACTGTTTTCTACCTGGGACCCAATGGCTTGTTCGAGGTGTTTCTATGTGTAACAAACCAAGCTAAGCCTGTTGGCATAGAAGTTAAATTAGCAATGTAATAGTCTGCACAGAAGCTGTAAATTGAAAAATGTTGAAAACTACTTCAATCTGGTAAACAACTATTGGTGAGTTCCATACCTGGCTTTTGTGATCACACAGAAACTACTTCTAGTTTTCCTGAACAGTGTAAAGAGGCTTTCTTTTGTTGTCCTGTTATAATTGTAGAGTGAAACAACCTTGAGAAACTGAAGGGGAATATCAAAAGATAATGAAGTGCCTTTACTTCTGTGCTGTACCCTCATGACTTAAGAAAGTAGGTAGTCTCTGCTGAAAAAAAAAAAAAGTACTATCAGTAGATCATTAAAGTCAAGGCCAAAATGAGTAATCAGTGAATTTGGGTTGCCATTTAACATATATTAGGATGTTAATAGGGAGAAAAGAATATCAGCCTTGAGCCTTGAATTGTGTGGAAGGGAATCTTTCCATTTTTCAGAGTGTTGACATGATAGTACAAAAGGTAATAACAGTGAAAACTGACTTTTAGGCTTTCCCTCATCAGAAGAAAAAATATTTTGTTCTTCTGAGGAGGAAAGATTTGTACCTTAAGTAAATGTGAACAACCACAAATGGCCCTAGAGTAAAAATTGCATAATGAAAGGGAGCTGTTTGTGCTATCCAGAAGTAGGTACATCAGTAATGTCTAGAGAGCAGTAAGATAGTTTTAGGACTCAGTATAGAATAGGATGAAACAGAATCGTTCTGCTCCCTTTTGTTAAGAAGAAAAATTATTGATCTGGACACTCAAATATGAAGAAAGATTGGCATTCCTATCTTAAGTGGGGTGGGAATCAGAGCAGCTATAGGAGTACTCCATAGAGTGTAGAACTTCTCTACAACCCTTTCTATAATCTGTGTCTTCTTCTCTTTCAAGTTATTCTTCTCTTCTCCTGTAAAAGTTCTCTTCTACTGTGAAAGGCTTCTTTTACAATGCAAGCTGCACCATCTTGAATCAGCCAATGGAAACCAGAAATCCCCGTTGTGAAGAGGGACTGCAGCTCATGACAGTAATCTCTGCCCTCATACTGGCAGGGATGTATTGCCCAGAATGACAGTGACATTCAGTCTGTGCTATTTATGAGGCACTTGTCAATACAAGCAGTGCAGAGTTTGTTCTGAGATGCCTGTGACTGATGTCATGCAAACAATTATGTGAGTTTACATGCTTGAGTGGTCCATTAGCTCAATGAATCCTCTGTTTACTTAAGAATCTGCAGGGTTTAGCCTATGAACACTGAATTTTGATTTAGGATGTCCTCTGCATCACCTTACACAACCTGATAGACTCTAAACACGTGGTGAGATAGATTTTCCCTCTGGACAGGGAAAATTGATTTGAGCCCCATTCTTATAACATGGATGTTTCTGATGTGGGTCCCTTGGCTCTGTGAACTCAGTCCTGAATGACTGAAATTGGTCATAGTGGAGGGGAAGTACACTAGCAGGAACTATAATGGCAATGAAAATATGCTCAAGAGAAAGCTTAAATGCCTGCCTTCTAAATTAATGTTTTGTCACTAAATAAACAACAAATGCCAAACCAGCTGGACCCATATAACAACACCCCTCCCCAGCTAGAATCAGTAAAGGCATATGGTTGACAGACAGCCAAGCTAATTGTCTCTAGTGCTGTTCATATTCAGTTCCTGGCATGTCCCATTCATGTAGTGCTTGCCTCAAGCTATTTATCCCTGGGCCAAATTGCCCTAGACCTATCTGATCAATCTGCTGATTGATCTGGACCTTGCAGTGGACTTAAGTTTCATAGGGCTGGAGATGTCTGTGTGACACACCATTGCATGATATAGATAAATATCTGCACTGTGATCCACTTCTTTTACCCTCTGTTATCCAGTGCCTGTTATCCACTTGAGCAGCCCTGCTGTGGGTGAGGCTGGGGCTCTGGGGACAGCTGTTCATGGATACAGTGGCAATGGCCTCAGTGTGCAAATTGTATTGCAGAGACATTAGAAATTATGTGGCCTCCAAAAGTCACTGTCCGAAACCCTGATGGGGAGTGAATAAATGCTCCCTGCAGATTTATTCCATTAGTTACTAGGTGAAGACAAAATTGTCAACAATGATATCTCCTTCCCAATTAAGCTCACTATTACAGTTCATAAATCACAGCATGCCTTCCCTGTGGGGAAAGAAAACTTGCAGTTTCTGAAAAAGCTCATATACACAGTGTGCAGGAAATAGTTATGTTTTTTTAACCAAGAACATTCCCTTATATTGCCTTAATATTGAATCATGACCAAGGCTGTTAAAGAGACCAGGCACCTGTGCTGCACTTTAAAGCCAGGTGAAGGTCTGCTAAAATGTTCTTCTCTCACAGAAGACTGCTGGTCATTTTGATTAGTATTGTCTTCTATCCCTTTCCCACCAAATCACAGAAAGCAGGACTGCAGGGACATCTATTGCCTTGCTCCAGTGCAGAATCAAACTCCACTTGTGTCTGCCTTCATAAAGGCATCCAGAGGCAGGGCTGCCTACACCCTTCCCTGGGAATTGATTCTAGTGCTCTGCTACTGTAATTCAGGAATTTTGTATTTTTGACTGTGCTGATTCCTCCATGGTACAGTATGAGCTTCCTGCTTCTTATCTTGGACTTTTTCAGTTCTACTTGGAATTCATCATAGAAGATTGCAGTTTTTCAGTGTTGTTTGCTTGATTTTTTTTCGTTGTTGTTTTTTTGTTTTTCTTGTAAGAAAATTACAGAAGTACTGTGGGCCTGCTAGTCCTTTGCATGTTGGTACATGACAGGATGGTACAGTTTTAAGGTGAGAGGAAGCACCCCATGACTGGGTGTGGGATGGATGGAATCCAGATTTGCTTTGCTGTGTCCCTGAAAAGGGAAGAGGACTCTCATGGTAATTAACAGCTGGTGATTGCTTCCCAGACATCCAGTAGTAGAAAATAAGTAGCACTTTTGTCTGTAGGAATGGTCTTATGAGGTCTGTTTTCCTTTCAAGCTGCTTAAGCACAAATGAGAGAGCAGGATCTGTAGTGAACATTTGAAATCCTGTGTAGGCACCAGAAGAGTGGATAGAGCACACTGGCATTACTGACAGGGACTTGATATATTAACTGAGCCAAAGAAGAACAAAGATATTCTTACTTGAAACACAAGTCTGTCTACAAATGACCCCACAATACTCTTTAAAGGAAAGAATCCTTTATGAAGCAGTCATTGTTCAGGGAACCAGCACTCAAAGATCAGAGCTGCCAACCTCTAGAAATGCCCTCTAAAGGATTAAATTGGAGACTGTGAGGGTAGGATTTTATCTTCTGATCTATGTGTGTGGTAAATTGTTTTGCTAAGGTACCTAAGCTTTAAAAATCTAATTAAATGCTACAGTCATCAAAGACTGGGGACAGGGATAGATGTTGACCCTTCCTTAAAAGAGATGTTAAGACAGGGATTGTTTACTACTGGGGAGTTTCAAAGACAACAAATAAACACCTTTGTATTAACCTCACAGTCTGGCATCTTTCATGGAAGCAGGTCTGAAATCTGAGATTGCTTGTCAGAAAGTTATTTTGCCTTTTGTTTGGTTTTTTGACATATTCTATTGTTCTTTATTTTAAAATATTTTAGTCTTTTGAAAATTAATTTTGAGTTCCAGCTATGGAAATAGCCTGATACATTTGAGAGGGCTGTGAGGAACAAGCAAATCTGGATGAAGGCAGGAATGATAAGCTAAATCTGTTGCAATGAAGAATTAGAAAGCTCTGATTAGTGAATGTGAATCTATTCAGCATGAGTCTTAGGAATTATCAATATTTAAATTAGAATGTATTCAACCAGTGTCACATTTGAGGTAGACCTGTATTAGAGAGATATTGCTTGTTTTGGTCACATTTTCCTACTCTTCTCTCTCCTTACTCTTCTTCCTTCCACTGATAGATAGGCTTGTGTACTTTTGGTTTTCTAGCTCCAAACCATGCTGTTTGCAGCTTGACTCCCTCTCTTCCAGTGTTTTGAGATGAAATACTGAAGGAAAGACTGGCAAAGAACATAAAGGCATAAATTTCCAACAATAGTACTCAGTACAACACTGGGACAACATTGTGATGGATAATGGTGGTAGTTAATGAGAGTATCAGTAGATTTGGAGCTGTCCTGACTGATCATGACCTTGTTCTGATTTCTTTGTAAAGTTGGTGAAGTTCCACATTTCACTATTTGCTACCAGCCCTACTCTAGCTCTGTATCAATCCAGCCACCTCATGGGTAGGTGATAGCTACTAATTGCTATGGTTTGGATTTCCCGAGGATCTTAAAGGAGTTGTGTGCTCCTGGAGATGATTTAAAACCAACAAAGTAAAACGTTACCAAATTAAACTCAACAAAGATAAAAACAGTAATGGAGTGAGAGACTGCTCAGTAGGGCATCTTGATTTGTACATGTGTTATCAGTGTGTGCCTAATTACTTATGCCCTTTACTTTGTCCTTGAGAAAGTTACAAGAGCTGCTAGAAGATTGCTAGCCAGAAAAATAGTTCACATTTCAGCCTGAGTCTCTGCAAAATGTTGCTTTTGAAAGGAGGGTGAAGAGAAAAAAAGCCCAACGTATTTTAGGCAAAAAGTGTGAGGACAGTCTCTCCAGCTGTAAAAGTATGTGTGTGTGTGTATATATATATGTATATATGTGTGTGTGTGCATAGCTCTAGTTTGCAGCTCATAAATAGTTCTGAGGAGAACATGCAGGAAATTTTAGCAGAATGCTAGGCACTCTGCTATGGCTTATACAGCAAATCCCTGACTGGTGCTGCACTAAGGATGCTGACACACGTTTGCATGCATGAAAGCTGATTTTTTATGTCCATAGCAAATTGCTTATGAGAGTAAAATAATTTTTGGGTGACAAAGTAAGAGTATATAGGGGAGAGAATGGAGCAGAAGACAGGGAACTTAGCCCTCTCAGTGGAGGATTATTTAGCCACTTGGCTTTACTCTCAGCGGTCAAAAGATCATTCCTTTTCAAACTTTAATGAAAGAAATATAGTTTGATGTTTTCCTCATTCTGAGGCTGCAAATGAATGTGACTGTTGATATTGAAAATACCTTGAGGTGCTGAAATGTGTTCTATCGAGTGTTGTTTTGTGTCTGGTAATACTCATCAGAAGAGGATCTGAATTTCAATGCATTTTTAGAGGACTTGTTGATCACTTTTTTTTAACACTGCCTCCAGAATTTGATGATAGATCAGTACAAATATGGGCTGGAGGATGCTATGGCAGATGCAGTTGGAGATGATTAGACTTGTAATTTTGAATATGGTCTTTCGTAGCATGCATAAGCAAGGACCTAAGCTTCTGAAAAGATATTTTAGGTAATATTAAGATTTTCTTCAGTGGCCATAAGAAAATTACTGGGGAGGGAGGAAATTTTTGGACATCTTTAATATTGAGTAAAAGGTTAAACTGATTAAATTTAATATGTACCTTGAGTAATAAAGCTTCTTTTTTAAAGAATTTGTTGCTTTTCTGGGTTTTATTGCTTTTTGGGGTTTTTTTTTGGTTTGTTTTAAAGCAACAAATTCTGTCTAGTTTCCATCACTAAGGGAATTTCAGTTTAGTGGTTCTGATCTCCTGAGAAGCAAAAAAGGTGCCTTAAGAACAGGGTAAACAAGCCAAGCACTTTGGATGTAGCCTTGAAAACAAAGTTGAGAACAAAGAATAAAAGAATGGCATTATTTGCTCTGAAGAAAGGTCACAATCTGTAAAGCACTGAAGAATTCTCTGTTTTAATACAAAAATGTGTAGTTTAAGGTGATGTTTGTCTTGAAGCATTTTATAACTGGGACAGCATGAAACACAGGCATCTTTCAAAAAAAACCTTGTAGCTGACAAAAAAAAAAATAAATCAGCATTCAAGTTCCCCAGCATTCAAGGCAGTTTCTCAGAGCATGTTGCATGAAACTTCATGTCTGCTGAGCATCATTAATGCACACTCTGTAAATCCCTGGAGGCTACCTTGCTTTTCTAGAATTAGGGGCTGAACAAGGAGAGACATTGTAAAGAGTCCAAGTAGAATGGGGAGAACCTCATAAATGCAATTTGAGTCTCAGGCCTGTCTGCCTTGGAGGAGGAAGAATGATGCTGAACCTGAAATGTGTTTATAAAAGCTGTTCAGAAAAAAAGCCCTCCAGAGTAACAAATTAATTTTGAGCCATCAGAACGGTCAAAAAAATTGAGACATATTTTCCATAAAAAACACAGACTGTGGTTTTCCAAATATTCTGATCAGCCCCCTCTGTAGTGAAAAAAATAATCTCCCATTATATCTTTTTATTAGGCATTGAAGATGTTGTCATATGTTAAGATCAATGTAATTTCTCCAAGATTTGCAATGAAGGCATCTGATCAGGGATTTGGAGATGGACTCTTGTGTTCTATGTCCTCCTCAGTTGCCTGGAGCAGTGTATAACTTCTGATGCAGTACATGCCTGATAAATGACTGGCCAGACTCTTAATTGCCCTTACTTATTGCCAAGGGCTGATGGCTCTGTGCTATGTTAAGAAGATAAATATGTGGAACCTGTCTGTTGCCTCGCTCTTTCATCAGCCCAAAGAAACCATCAAATGCAACCATTCTAAGATGTAACTGTGTTTTCTGCCAGGGAGGGACAAAGGATGTGAAAGAAGACAAATAAATGGTGAAGGAAAGTGTAGTGCCCAGTTTAGCAGCCCAAAGGGTCATGTTGGGTGGAGAGCCAGGCACTTCTTGGAAGTAAGGAAAGGAAAAGAGTGTTTCTGTCTTCCCAGACCCTGCAGGACTGGCTCTGATCTGGGATCTGTGTTTGAAAAAACATGTAGGAATACAGCGTACTATATATAGAAATCAATCTACAGGAATTTTGAATGCACCCAATCTTGAGGCTTTCTGACTCTATCAATCAGCTTTCCCAGCCTGCTTCCTGCAGGAATTGGTGCACTCTGCAGCGCTGCTATAGCATGGCGCTGTTTGGCATGAGAAAGAAAAATCTTGATGGGATTGATTTTGTAAATTGACTGACTTCTAAAAAACACTGTAAAGCGTAGTTCATAGAAACAAAATACCAATGAAAATTCAAACCCAAGAACAGAGTCCTAGAGGCTCTGATGTGTCATTGATGCAAATGACTAGAAGATCCAAGGTTTAAGGAAATTAAAATGTCATGCTTCAGTTCAATTGGAGTGCTTAAAGGTATGTTTATTTCCCACTATTTATTCATGAAATCTTTAATATGCCAGCAAATGTCAAGGTAAGTGTTATTCTTGTTCATTAAAACAGTTTTTTTGATCAATGCTTTCATGATGTGCAAGGAGGAAACAATCTTCTCCATTATTTTCTATTTTGACAGACAAATTATTTTGCTTATACCTTCAAAGAGATCTGGTGATAACCAAAATATCTCCTTTGCCATATATTTTAAGTATTCATTAGAAGATCTGAGCAGTCAGTGATTGCTCATGAGATAAACTCTTTATAGAGCAATAATTACAGTGGGAAATAGAAGATACCCAAGCACTTCTTAGTTTACTTCATCTGTCTTTTCAAAATGTTGCACACAGAGGCTGGTAGCTCTATGGCAAACCCCCTTCATTTTCATTTTCTTTAATAGTTAAGTGAAGACCAGGTCCTTCATAGGATGAATCACTTCTTTCCAAGAAGAAGTTAAAAGTTAAAAAGTCCACACAAAAATAACTTTTTTTTCAGTTGGGTCTCAATTTGTCTAGAAAGAAATGTATGTTGGCAGAAAATACAAAACAAACCATCTCAGGTTTCCCAAGAAAAGAATAAATTTTATTTGCTTATACAAAGCTTTTGATGTCAATTAAAGTGCATGAAGATTTGCTTTATTTAATAATCCTCACTAATAACCTGGTATAAAGTTTTGAAGACTTCTGCAGGAAGTTTTCTTGAAGTAAACTATTTGTATGCAATTAATTGGGACTTTCGCATCATTCAACTGACTAATAGTCGACTGAGCTGCCTATGACATATTTATTTATATCTCACTTTATATCGCCATTACTTGGAAGAATTATCAGAACTGTTCTGACAAAGCTGTTGCTTACACAATAACTACCAATCACACTTTTACAACAGTTCTGAGCTGCCAAAGTCAAAGCAGTTACTATCATAAAAAGTGAGTGAAGGAATGAGGTCTCTGACTCATTGCATGATTATTGGTTTCTGGGAGGAAAGAAAAAAGGAAGAAAAGCCTGTGATTGATTGATTCGTAATCAAAGTTGGATAGATGTAAACTTCCTAAATACTGAACTACTCCCCAACCTTTTTTTCCTGAAAAAACAGAAAATGCCAGAAAATGAGAGAAAAATTAAATAAGAAAAGGGGTATACTTTTTAATTATGCTTAATATTTGAGGCCTTTTTTGAATGCTGCTAAGTTTCACAGAATTTACTGGTGGATCTCTATGAGTTGCAGGGAACAGCCTGACTCACCATTGTCTGCACCACAGGCTTCAGGGGAATGTCTCACATATTGTCACTCTCTGGCTGCAGTTGCCACTGTGCAGAGTGCATTAAAAAAATACAATAGCAACATCTATTTTTAAGCCGACGGCAAGAGAACCATTTGGAGGGAAAGAAGTCTAGAGATAGCAATTTGAGTTCAGCTGTACTCTGGAAGCTAGGAATTTTGTTAAATAAATCACAAAGATTTCAAATGGCCAAGCATCATAATCATCTCAAAGTTCTCCTCATTTCTTGAAGTCAGACTCATCTTTTGCATTTTAATTAACAATTTACCATAACAACATCTAGGTTCCATTCTCTTTAGTAAATCAGACATTTTTTCCTTTAGTTTACAACTAACATCATCTGTGATGTTATATTTTTTCCCTTCTTTCAAGCTGTATCCCCAATTCATCTCTCTCTTCTCTGGATCAAGTGACGTATCTTTTATTTCAGTGCTGGAGTTTTGAAAATTATGATATGGATATTGAGCTCTATTGGGATACATTAGCTATTCTGAGCAGGTGGCTGTGAAAGTTTAGCTCTGATCTATGAGTATTATTGCATTATAATATGGACAAAGCTTTTTTTAGATATATTTGATTTTTTTGTGTATAATTCATTGTAAACCTCCATTCAGACCTCAAAAGCTAATGAGTTGTCAGATTAAATATTGTAAGTTATTATTGAAGGATTAGATAACAAAGCACAGAACATCACTGTGCCATTGTTTAAGGCTGTGTTATGTCTTGAATATTGAACACACTTCTGTCCATCTCATCCCAAAGGATTTAACAGCATGAGTAAAAGTACAGAGAAGGGCAAAAAGGCAGATCAAAAAAATTGAATGGCTTATATAGACCAAATGCTGAGGAGAAAATAGAAAAGAATTTTAGAGTATGTAGTAGGAATGCATGAACTATAATAGGAAAAATGTACACAGAATGTGTATTCACTATCTTACAACACAATAACTAGGAACCACTGCAATCAAAAGGTAACCAGATTAAACAAACAAATATTAGCTTCTCACCACAGTGACTGGTTCAATTGTGGAACCCATTGGTGCAGCAGGTCTGAAGGACAAAGAAAAAAAAATGGATTTGAAAGGAGAGAAAAGAAACTAATGGAACAAAACTCTTCAGAATGCATCTTCATTTGACTGTTGCGACACAGGTAGAGTTTAATTCCGAAAAGGTGCTTTGTCTCTGGTTGGGAAATACTTCCTGCAGTATCTGGAGTTTTTTTCCTTTTCCTCAGTGCTGGAATGAAACGAAGGCAACCATGGAAATCAGTTAAAGTCAATAGCAAAGATGAAGTGATAATTTCAGGGCTGCAGTGATGGCAGAGACCAAGAGTAAAAAAGTTTTTTCAAAGATGTCTTTAATGTCTTTATTAAGTTTTTAATGCAGATCAATCTTTCTTTAAAAAAAAAAACAAAACTAAAAAATACCCTCAAAAACCATCCCTCCCCCAACCCCCAAAAAAACCAAACAAAAAAAAAAGCCCACCAAGAAACAACCAAGTTTCTGAAGCATCAGCTCACTTAATCTTAAAAATTAAATTTGACACTGACTTTTTTTTAACATGACTTTGGCTGTTTACTTAGATCACCAAGCTTTGCAGCATTTTTAGTACTGCAATCTGTATTGATTTCTCTCTGGCTTTTATAAGGTCACTAAAAGTGAGTATCACAATATCATAGCCTCCATGCATAATTCAGCATTTGTTGACACAGAAGGCAGCCAAATAAAGGCAATTTGATTGCTTTTAGAAGAAATTCAGAGACCTTATTTATAGAGTTGGTGGATAAAACTCCCATTCTGTTTGTCTTAGATTAAGAAAAAATAAAGGGAAGATTATTTTAAAAGAGTTATCTGCTTAGAATACCACCCTTACACCACAGTATTTTCTGTTGTTTCCCAAATTCTCTCTTGAAGATGATTAGCAATCTGTTAAAATATTTTTTGTCTTGAGGAAAGATTGTTCATATGAATCAGTTTAGCACAAAATTAATAAAATAATCTATACTTGTTTATGGAGATTTTACTGATGAGGAGATTCTTTCCTCAAATAGCTATTATGAGTGACAAAATCCTGAAAAAAAAGTTCTTTTTCAAAAATGAAAGAAAAAACCTCCGAACCTATTCATTGACTCGAGCAATTCCTCCATGCTGTAAATCAAATCACAAAATTATTCTGCTCTAAGTCATTGAGTAATTTGGTCCTCTTTCAGCTGCATCTCTACTGCTAATTAAACTGCTTCAGTTGGACACTGAAGGCCTCTACATCCAGAAAATATTAGTCCCAACACTGAATCTCCATATAAATCGCCTGTTAAGGACCCCAAAAACCCCAAGCTGCCAGACTGCTGTGAGAAATTGGACTCAGCACATGCTAATTACAACAACCGAAACACACCAGGGCATTCTCACCCTTCAGGAGCACGGGCAGTCAGCTTCCAGCAGCCAGAACATTTCCAGATCATGCCTGCACTTTTCATTTATTACTGAAAGAGCTTATGCTTTGACACAGAGGAAGGTATGGTAACAGAAACATACTGCAGTTAGAAATGTTTCATTAGAGACTCGTTAAGTTTTCTGAATTAACACCACTAAAAGGTCTACGATTTGGATGATAATCAAATTTGAGCAAGAGGCTCTAATCAAAATAATCTACAGGCTGGTCCTGTTCTAATACTGGGAAGAATCCCTGTAAAAAGGGCAGCAATATTGCAAAATATGAAGATGTGCTGGGCAAGTGCTGATGTCCCATGCTCCCTGCCACAGAAATCTTGAGTCTTGTTTTACTTTAGTATACTAAGCCTTTAGTAGTTCAGAAGTGTTTTTTTTTCCTTACAAATCTGGTTTTTCAGCTCTTATTTTGAACTCTGGCTAAAAGAAACTTTAAAAATTAACTGTGACCTGCAACATAGTTACAAGGAAACAGATGCTTTTTCTTTTAATGAAACGTGTGAAATAAGACAATTTTTGGTGCCCTTGGAAGGGAAGCTGAGAACTCCATTCCTCAATATTTTTTTCTTATTATTTCTTTCTGACCAATATTAACTAGCTATTACTTGGGCCCCTTGGGAATTCTGATTAAGGCAAACTCTTATGCAAAAATCAATCTTTCAATGGCAAGCTTTGTTAATCTTCCAAATCCAATTTCCATTTCTCACATTCCAGGTTTATTGATTATATGTCAAAATTCTCAAGTCATCTGTAGGGCTAATAGAATTACTCTGTGTCTAATAATTTAATTGTTTTCAAAAACAGATGTGCCACTTCCACTGAATGCTAAAATTTTGTTGAAAATATCTAAGGAAATGGCAGCATGCACTCACATAATTATCCAAAAGCATTTAACTACCTAAATTTTCAAATGGAACTGCAGTGAGATGGTGAGCTTAAAGGGGTGACAGGGTAAGCAGACTGCATCATGTAAGTGAGTCAAGTAAGGTCCTGTTTCTGCAGCTTTGCCACGGGAGACTTTCAGTTCCAGTCACATTTTGAGATCAGCAACAGATATTTTCTTATGAAGAAACTTTACCATAGCCCTAAGTGAAGTTATGTTGTATTTAAATGGATATGAATGGCACAAATACAGAGAAAATGAGAAGGAAAAATGGCTTGTCTGTAATTATAGAAGCAAAAAATCAAGTACCTGCAATTCTTTATGCATAACCAAAAGTATTATTTGAATTAATTTATTTAAATTAATGAAACTGAGACTTATTGGAATGATTGAAGTCACTGGCATAGCTCACACATGTGAGCAGAGCTTATTGGGGGAATGAGAAGAAAGAGGGAGGGTGTGCACCTGTGTGTGTCAAGCAATGATGGGAAGATGCTTAGTGGTAATCTCCTAGTGCAAGGTGGCCCTGGTGAAAAACTGGGTGCTAAAGAACCAAAGAAATCCTCTCAGCACTATTGTGGAACCCATTTAATTTGAACCATCAAAACAAGAAGATCAGGTAAAAGGTATTTTTAAAAGCAGATGAAAAGTAAAGCACAGCTCAGGACTTGCTGCTAGCAAGGGTATTTGACCCCTGGCCTCTGCAGGGAATGAGGCACATCAACACTCAGGTAATTTTTTTACAGAAGGCAGACAAACCCTTAGAGGAAGGCTCTGCAGGTTTCATTTAATCAAGTGGTAATAACCCACTGAGGATATCAGTGGAGAAGATAATTTGGCGGAGAGTGACCACAGAGAATGCACAGGGCTCACCATGGAGGAAATAGGAACAAGGAATAGCAAGGCCCAGCTCTATTATCCTCACCCACTCAGTAGGTAAGGCTTCCCCAGTAGCTACTGCCCCCCAGAAATACATGTTGTAATTTATTTTGACCATAGGAAACCTTCTGATATGTTCTCACATCGTTTTCTCAAAATCAGATAAGGAAGGGTTTTTTGATGAAACTACCACAAGGTGGATGCAGAGGTAGTGGCTAAAAACTTACTTTCTCTTTGGACAGCTATCAAGGACTCTGCTGTTCTTACAAAAGTACAGGAATTAAATTGCAGGAAAAGAGGCTGAAATTTCAGTCTGGAAAAGTATGTGGCAGTAAGGATTGTGAAGCACTAGAAGAGCTTTGATAGAGAAAAGATGGAGTGTTGTTTGCTGTTAAAAAACCCTAAGAATTGTGTAGAGAAACAGATCAGAAATTATTTGGGTAAGGATAATGTCACTGTGGTTTACCAGAAGGGATAGAATGAGCACTTGAGGCGTTTGCCAAGCCTGTAGTTGGATGATCCACTGATTTTTCAGGGGCATGCAATAGTCTGTTCTAGATGTTTTTCCATGGTTCCCAACCACAAAATTTGGGATTTTCTACTTGAGAGTATTTTCAAACATTGACAATATAAATTGTTCGAAATAGTAATGTTAAATTTTTGGTTTTAGATATCCTTGGAAAGTATACAAAACAGGAGCACGAGACAAAAAAAATACAAAATACTAAGTTGTAAACAGAGTATGCAATCGATTCTCCCAGCCAGAGAGGGTTCAGAATTCATAACCCTGTTCAATAATTCACAAATCAATTAAAATAACATTATTATTCTCTCTTTCCACTTAGCAGTAACGATATGTAAAGGTCATTTGCCATCTAGTTAGGGAAAAGGCAGCAATTAACATCAGAGTAAAACCAGAATATTCATTTTCTGTTACACAATGTAAGCGTGACATGATTTTCTACTTGGATGGAGCCCTCAGCAACACCAGGGCTGAATTTTCACCTCACAGACAAATTAAGGAAGAATTTTTAAAATGTTGCACTGACACTAGAAATGTTGTAGTTTCTTGTACAAACACTGGGATTCAAAGATGTCAGAGGTGATTGGAAGCCTGATTCCTTTCGCCTTAAATGTCAGCAAAAAGACTTTTAGGAATAGTTCTGAAATATAAAAGAAGATGCTTTTTTCTACGTGGTTCACTTACACTGCTGTAAGTGAGAATTCATGTCAGTACTGGGCTAGGAATTGAAGAATTAATGCTTTGTTTCTGGAATAGGGCTTCTTAAATTTATTTATTTAATTACTTTTTTGGATTTTTTTATTTTTAAAATTTATTTTCAGCTTTTTTATGTTTATTCTATTTTTATTTTTTATTATTAATTTCTTATGTATTTATTATCTGCATTTTTACTTTTAAAGTTTTTTTATCTACTTTATTAGTTTCATTCTTTATTATTTTTTATTTATTTTGTTTTTATTTGGTTTTTAAATTTTATTTCACTTATTAAATTTTTTGGTTTAGATTTATTTAGTCTATTATTTTATTATTTTATTTTAATTTTTAGTTCATATGTAGTTATAATTTTTCTTTCTATTTTTATTTTCTAATTTATTTAAATTCTGTGTTTTATGATTTATTTTATTTAGTTTTTTATTTATTTTATTTTATTCACTTTATTTTGTTATTTTTGTTTATTTTATTTTGGTTTATTTTTTAATTTTTAAATTGTTACTTAATCTATTTTTATTTTGTTATTTTTATATTTTTTTTTCTTTAATTTCATTTATTTCCTTCCATTTTGCCTCACTGTTACTGCAATTTCCTACTCTTCATTCAAAGATTTTCAGCAGTTTCTGACAAATTTATGTTGAGTATTTGGTGGCTTTTTGTGGCTCAAAAAAAAGAGAAGAATGGCTGTATTTTTTCCCAGTAATAAGTGTTCTTTCCAGCAAACCACAATATTAATGTTTATGCTTTCAAAAGTTGCTAATTCTGCATAGGAAGCAAGGGGTAAATTTGATCTTTTGCTAAAAGTATGTCATTTAGGTGGTGTCACTTTCAGTCTTCCATCTTTCTGGTTTCAGTTTACTACCACAAAATGTTTTGAAAGCTGTTAACCAATTTGTATTGATACATTTCCCCTCAAGGATACTAAGTTTCTTCTTTTTTTAAGGAAATAAGAAGGGGAATAAAGGATAATATTTATTAGTATTGTCTGAGACATGACCTCAGCTTTATTAGCTGATGCCAAGGAATCCACATGGGCAAATTCATATAAAAGACCACCAAAATTTTGGCTTGGTTTTCTATTAGAAAGTCTTAGGTAGATTCCAGTCTCTATAAAACTGCAAAATGTTGTGTTTTTTCAATCCCTACTGTGTCCTGGGTATAAAATATAATTTAGGCTTCTCCCACCCACCCCACTGTAAGAATGTAAACACAAAGAATCAGATGTCAAACAAGAGTTTGCTCATTCATCTCTAATGAGATTTCTTTCAAAAACAAACCAGGAAATGCTTTCTTTGTGAACTCCATGATTTTCCAAATACAGAGTTTAGAGACACTGAACTCTTTTGAAAATGTGGTGTCACATTTGTCTTTTTCTTTTTTAGTGACACATTTAACAAATGTTAAGCATTTCTGTCATTCTTATGTTAGCATATGAAGTGTGAAAATTAATTTTACTTGCTAATTGTAAAGGTAATTGGTTTGGGGGTAGCAACTGTCACTCCATCATGGAGAACAAAACCCAAATTCTGTCTTCTGTGAGTCTGCGGGAAGAGGTAGCATGGAGGTTGTCTGGAAAAATTAATTTGTAAATTAATTGTAAAGGACATATAAGATGAGTCTTATGAACCCACCAGTTGAATTTGATGAAGGAGCAACATTTACTTCTAAAAATATTCCTCTTCTAGAATGAGATTAATGAGACTACTGCTGTATATTGCTATTGCAGAAAATAACCCTTAAGAGCAAACTAGAACCCACAGTGGGATCTCCACAGAGTGAACAGAGTTGATAAAACAAGATCTGTCCTTCCCTTATCTACTACTGAAAGAAATCTGTGTGTAAACTGTGGGGAACAGTGAATGCATGAAGAATAATGTAAAGTTTTTTCTGCAATCAGTGCCTAACACATCATACTTGGTGCATTACTGAGATGTCAGTTCTTTTGATTAGTTCACAAAATTGGTCTCAGTTGTGCAGTGTTAAAAGACACCGGCTTTGTGCCACTTAGCTTCACCCACTGAGATGGAAAGAGCTGCCCTGCATTTTGTCTCCAGATGAATTTTCCTAGCTCTCCTCTTGTAAAGGTTGCAAAAATATTATCGTCAGGGTCATAGGTGGCCTGAAACTATTTTCTACTACTACACCTTGATCTCTTTTGCTGTTTACTTGCTGCTTCTTCATCTCCATCTTATATTTACACTGTAAACTATGTGGGTTAAAAATCACCTTTGTATTCTGCATTTTCACATCACCTAGCATCAGTCCAGACCCAAAGAAGGAGTAATACAAAATGTTGTAATAAATCATTTACTATATGTGCCCTCTTTTAAGCTGTTGGAAGGTCCATCTCCCAGTAAATTATATGGGAGAAGATAAGATGGCAGAGATGAGAGAAGCAAAGAGGAGGCTCTAGGAAATGAATATAAGAATTTCTTACATTGTTCTCTCTGAGCTCTAAACAGTGTATAAATGACTAAAAGGCAGAGAACAAAGCCAGTTGTTTTAGAGAGATTAATATACAGTGATGGAGAGCTCAGACCAAATTTCACTGAAGGCACATGGACGTTTTCCTGTTATTTTTGTTTGGCTCTAGGTCTGATCTTATTAGCTCCAATAAAAAACCACCTCAATAGCTTTGCCACTTATATTCTAGATAATCTGAACATTCATGTCTGGAGGTTTTATTATTTTCTTGAGCCAAAATCCTGAGGAGGAGGGATCCTTTCCTCATCAGTCCAAGATGATTTTAAAATGTAAGCCACCTGGGCCCATGTCTTTCTACTGGGATCTTCATAATTCCCTGAATCTTAGTCTTTCAGGGCCACCAGCACCCAACTTTGTAAAGAGAAAAAGAAATATTCTCTCCTTACTTTGGGTTTGGCTTTTTTTTATTTTTAGGGGGTTTTTTTATTATTTTTAGTGGGGTTTTTTGTTTTGTTTTGGATTGTTTTTATTTTGCTTTGTTTTGTTTTTTTTTTGTTGACCATCTGTTTAGTTCACAGTGACTTCAACTTAGGCTGGTTTCAGTGGCTGTCCTACCTGCTCAGCAGTTCAGAAAATCAGCCCAGTGGCTTTTGTCTCCTTTTTCTATCTATAAAAATAAATGTTAAGTATTTGGCTATGAGTAATAACGTGGTATTAAGAATAAAAGCTTTATTGGTCATTGTAAGTGCATTCATTATAAAGGCTTTGCAGAGACACTAAATTCAATTATATGTCCAAAACTAAACAGAAATAAATATCTTTCATCTAAATTTTAAAAGAATAACTGGAATAGGGAACTATTTGGTTATTTTGCTATATCTAATCGTGAAAAGCAGAAGACAAATGCAGGAGGAGTTAACAAAATTATCACAAAGGAAAATCATATAAATATGTATTAATATCTCTCTATGTGTTAAATATTACATAAAAGATAATGAACCTTGACATAAAAGTGCTCAAAAGAAATTTGTTTGCAGAATAATAGATTGGGCTGGTTATGCATTCCTTGGTATCATTAAAATCATTTTAGATTAAATACTGGTTGATCTGCCTATGTTTTAAGGGGAAGCTTTCTGTTGAAAAAATTAATATACAGAAAATAAGTTACCTGGAAGGCAGTAATCAACACAATAAATTCACCATTTCTAACCTTCCTCTTTAGATGTAAATCCTTGTTGTTTTCGTGCTATTTACTACAGAAAGTATTAAAAGAATACTTACCCACCCTTATCAATGTAATTTAAACATTACATTACTTAGAGAATAAAAGCCATAATATATATCTATAAGGTTCATAAACTCACAAGCAGCCTAATAATTTATTAGCAATCTGCTTGATTCTTTTACACAACTGATTAGAAGATTTCATCAGGGATTGATCTGGTGAAATAGCCTTTGAACTTTTTATAAACGCAAAAACTTAGCCAGGAGGAGCTACACCTGAAATAGGCACAGGAAATACAAGGTGAGAGGGAATTCAGAGCCATGGTGACAAAAATGACTTTGTGAGACAAGAACAGGAGCCAAAATTCCTAACTTCTCCTTCCAAAGTTCTGTCCATTAAATAAATTAGTCTAATTGCAGTATTCTCAGGTTCTGAACTTTGTTATTTTAGTTCTGTGTCCAGTTCTGTGTCCAGATGCTGCCTTTTTTTAAGTACGTGTAGCCAAAATGCAGTTTTGGAGGGCTTTTTATAGAATTAGAAGTTTTTTAAAAGAAAATTAAAAAAAAAAAGGTGCAGGTCATTAAGTAACAGGAGACATCAGAACCATCAAAAGGGTGTTTTTTTCCAAATCTAAAATAAAATTGTCTTTATCTTGTGCAAGTAGGTGAGGGTTTTTGAGTAATTATGAAGATGTGATCTTGAAACTAAGTAGCTTTTCTGAGGTGTATGCAAAGGGTGGTACAGTTGTCAGATTGGAAGCCACTAAGGCCACTTGCAAATCTCAAGATAAATTTCGGCATACAGAAGTTTGTTTGAGGATGTTGGGAATAATCTAATTCACTCTTTCAAATTTAATTTAGTTTTAAGAGGCTTTGTTATACTTAAGCTGTGTCCCTGCCATAGTCCCATGCTGAGTGTGTTGCACATCACATCAGATTAAGGTCAGTTAGCAGTGTTATAAAGACTCTTTTCCTTCCTCTGTCTCTTTTTCTCTTTTAAAATGAAGCATCCTTCAATTTTGTGATTAAAACCCTGTGTCTTGGAGGATGATGAGAGACCCTGGCTGGCTTCCAGCTGTGATTAAGGCTATGTTTTTTGGCCTAAGGTTCATGTGGAATCACAACTTCATTGACCCTTTAATCAGAACTGATTAAGAAGTGATGGCTTGCTTGCTGTTTGGTACTCCATTACCTACCATGTGGAACCTGTAAAAAGGAGATATTGTTTTGTCAGCAGCCATAGCAAATTTAACCTTTGGAAGACTCTGTGCACAAGATCCTTCAAACTGACAGGAAATTTTGAGTACTTTTTCTTCAGTTATGCAATTTTAGAGGAGACTGAGTTTTAGAAAATCCTTAGTATCATGTTGGTGCCAAGGTGACTATTTCCCAGACATCTTTTAGATGTAAGGACCTGAGATATTGTAAAATTCTTCAGGTGTTTGATGTGGCTCACACAACCCTTCACAGGCTGAAGATGAGAGAAGGGAGCAATGGCAACAGTTTACTCTGCTCTACAGAGTAAACAGTTTACACTGCTCTACAAGTAGTTTGAAGGGGCAATACAAGGAATAGAAACATGGATAAATAAGTGGTGACAAAGAAATATCCAATTCATCAGTTAGTGTGTTGTATATCTGTACATTTCTGCAGTCTCTTGGCTGAAAGGCTACTAAAATGTTAGCCGGAGAGCCCTCTTCTTTATTTGGTGAGTGGATTTATGGAGAACCTTGATATTTCAGCCAGGAAATTGGTTATTGTGGAGAGTGGAGCTCACAGGAAGAGTTTCTAGTTATCAAAAGAGGAAATGACTACACTGAAATAGGAAAATACTTCCCCATTTTTTAAAGTTTTACACTAGAAGATGTCTTCTAGTTATTCAAGATTTCTGATAGTCTTCCTCTGATATCTAGCCAGAACAGGAACATGGAAACATGAACTGTTCTGCCCCTGAAAAGCATTTTTATCCTCTTCAGCTTTGGCTTGAACACTGGGAGAGACAGGCAGGCAAACTTTTGCGCATGTTGAGTGTGTGTGTATATGAGTGCATGTGTGTATGCACATATATATCTGTGGGTATATCTCAGTGATTTCAGTCTGGCTTTTCTCTCTGAATATGACAGCCCAGAAAACCAGGTGGAAAAGTGGCAGTATTTGTCTGTTCCTGTGGTCAAGTCAGTGGCCATGGTTAGTCAAATGAACAGAGTAGAAAGATTCCCATCTGCTTTATTAGGGGTAGGCCAATGGTAATCTGATGGTGTGTCAAAAGAAACAAAGAATTATGCCCTTTTAATGGACTCTATACTCTTCTATTGGACAGACATTAGAGGACAATTTTTATAATATACATACTCCAGGGCTATCTCATTTTGCTTTAAATGTCATGCAGGCTTGGGTATGTATGCTTAATAAAGTATATTATAGCCAGGGAAGTTAATAGCCTTAATGTACTGGGCAATGTTAGTGAGTCTGTGACTTAAGATCCTGCAGTTCAATTAGAACAGACAATGAGTCAGAAACAAACTATTTTTAACCATATAAAAGTTACCAAGGAGATGAGTAGTAGTCAGCATGGATGTATCATGAACAAATCATGAATGGGTGTGATAAACATAATTGTATTTTATGGCATGCCTTGTGGATAGAGCGACAAATGTGTTTTTACAACAATAAGGTTTCTGAGTCTTACATGACATTCTGATATTCAAAACAGAGATACACTGATTAAATAAAATTGCTCTTAGGTGGGTGGATATTATGCAGTTGGGATACCATATGTAAAGAGTAGATATGTGTTGCTCAATTTCAACAGCTTTGTGGGATCTGCAGGGGTGAGTTCTGGATATAGGATTCTTTGGAATTATGTTTTCAGACTATGTCTAACTGAAAGATCATTCAAATATGTTGGGAGAAAAACATGTAGAAATCTTAAATGTATTTTGAAGTTTTAAACTGATCAAGTGTACCATATTAGATGACCAAATGGATTGTATAATTTCTAGAGTGTTTGTTTCCTATTATTTCCTTAAAAAGGAGGAAATAACAGGAAACACACAGCTAGTGGAGCTCAGTATTGAAATCAGTGAGCAGCTTATTGCTGAGTGTCAATATACACAAAGATAGGGTCAAAGCTAAAAGTCAACCCAACAGCTTTGAATTAAGATTCTATATCTTTCTTGGATATTCATGTACCTTTTCTTATATCCAGCATGATTTTTATTCCTTGGACAAATTTCCATAGCTGACTCTCATAGTCAAGAAATTTCTCATAAGAGTAGTCTTAGCTTACTTTTTGTTTATTCTGCCTCCTTATTGGGGTTAGCTGAACACTAAAGACTGATTTCCCACCAAGGTACCTGAAGGCCATGGGATCTTCCCAGGACAATATGAGACAGTAGGAAAGTAAGAGAGTTTCTGTGCTGTTTTTAAATGGGTAATGTCTGGAGCAATATTTGTCGGGCTTATTTATAGCATGACATCAGCATGTTTCCAACAAATTCAGCTTTTTTCCATTGCTTTTCTATACATTTTCTATGACATAATAAAGTACAAATTATGTGAACTTAATCAGCCCACCTACCTATGACAGGTGTAAAACTTAAGTTAAAAAAAGCAAATAAGGGAAATGTCATTGTGTTTAAGAGCTGGAAGTTAGCTACTTGAAATAACTCTAATCGCATACAGAATGCAGACCATCTGTAATGGTACTAACTTTATTTTCTTAAATGCTCTTGGAAGTAAAGACAAGTATGCAGAGTCTTAGAAGTTCTTCAAAATAATTCCCAGACAATAGTGTTGTGTCTTTATTTACAACTACTTTTATCTCCATGTAATTCCATAGATTTAATATGATATTACGTTATGGTACATCATGTATTTTTCACCTTTCTCAGGGTGGATATTTCCACAGATATTCTCTTCCTTCTGCATGCAGAAGACTGCTGTGATTCATCCTACTTTGGTGCTGAGTTAGGATATTTTAGCTGCAAACAAATATTACTTGAACTTATTGTTCTGAAGACTAACTTGAATGAATGGATTCCATAAATTCTAGAGACTGCATGAAATACCCTGATACATCTTCATCAAATTCACTTTATTCACTGGAAGAATAGTGGTCTTAATGCATGCTGCTGCATGCTGTTAATATTCTCAGATCATTTTCAGGGCCCTGTGTCTTGTAGTTGTTACCCAATCTTTATCATGGCTTCAATACATTGGAATGAAAGGTGCAAATTATTCATATGGGGAAATGTGAGAGGACTGATAGTACAAAGTCCACAAATATTGAGCTTTGTGTGTCTGTTTTTTAATCTCATCTCTCCCCTTCTGCTTTTTTTTGTTTGTTTGTTTAATAAGCAAACTTCAAGGAGTAATGTATGCAACACTTTTTTTGCTTCTATGTGCAGTTTTATGGGTTTAAAAACAGACTCACAGTGTAAAGATATGTGACCACTTCCACAGAAGCCATTTTCTCTTTTTTATGGTATTATCTCCAACATTTTCAGGCATATTTCAAGTTGATAACATGATATTCAAGTGACCATCAGATAATTATCTTCAGTGGTAGGTGCAGAGCTTCCTGACTCTTAAGCACATTTAGGAAATTATTCTATGCTGTGACAGGGATTGTGTTCTAACTAAGATATTTTGAATGGATTCTCATACTTCTATAAATTATGTTCAGTGACAGTAAAGGATGTTTAAATGTGACTCAATTTCTTTCTAAATGATAAACATTAACTTAAACATTAACTTAGGTTTTGTGACCTATCAGAGAATGTTCATTTATTTCTACTTGCAGACATTCAGCCTGAAAAGTTCATCAGCTGTATTGAGGTAAAGAAAAAATTAATAAGAGAGTGACAAAAATGTTCAAGAACTTCAAGAACTGTGTAATTTTAAAACCATACAAGGGATGCAAAAGAACTTCCCAAATGCATAAGGACCAGATTTACCACAGGCCAAGAGAATACAGTGCATTTTCAAAAAGTCTGAGGCTACATCTGAGTAGCTGAACGATTTCTTTGCATTGCTATTTTCTCAAGATAGTTGGTTAAAGGAGTTATTATTTAATCTAAAAATTTGGAGGACTTTTAATCTAATTTGTCATCTGAAGAGGTTACACAGTAGTTGGACACTAACAATTGCAAAAATAAAGTTCTTTTCTCTTGTGAGATTTCTGAACTTAACTATGATTTGTAAGCACTCCCTAAAATGACCTAAAAGTATTAGGGAATGGAAAGTGGTGTCTGGATTTAAAAATGTCTCCGGGAAATTACCAAGAAGTAAATGTGATTCTAATTCTGCATTAAGTGTTGTATACTATAGAAAATGAAAAAATTGTTAGAGATGTGGATTAACATATTAAAAGTTATAAAGAAGGTGTTCAAAACTCCTACATTGTAGAGAGGAATGTGGAAGAGGAGAAGAAGAGAGTTCTCATTAGACCTGAAGAACTGGTAGATGCTCAAAAGGCAGCCAGTCAGTCATCTAGAGAAGCTCAGTTAAAACCAGCAAGTAATATTGGTAATATTCAGAGAAGCCTCCTGCTCTTTGAGAACATAATGATGAGTACATTTCAAGTCACTTTGGAAAGTGACCTGTCATTATCACTATTTTCAGCAAGAAAAATTGAAACATGAAGAGGGAAAGGTGCCTGACAAAGGTCACACAGGAGAAATATGGCTGCAGTACAAAACATGTCTCCTAAGCTGCCTCTCAGGGCTTGCCCTGACACTAATGGGAGTCAGAGCTTTGACTACAATGGTGATGGGTGAACCAGGGCTCCCATTCCCCTCCAGTAAAGGTGTCTGAGAGCTGTGTGAATGAGGGTCTGGTAATTGCATGGCTAATACTGAAAGGTTTTACGCAAAGTAGAAGACAGGAAAAAGCCTTCATTATTTCAATTAGGAGACTAGGCCATGCATAATGAATCCAGGCAGAAAAGCTGTTCCAGTCAGAGTTAGCTTGGGTTCAGAGAAGGGTGAACCAGAACTTTTTCTGAGGGCTAATTCTGAGAAGGATGAAATATAGAACACAGAATAAGTAAGGGAACTGTGCAGATGGTGAAGGACTGTTATTTATTAACTACTTGAATTGTCTTAGTTTCTTGCCAATGTCCTATTTGGAAGGGCAAAGTAGAGCTTTTTTTAATGGGATGAGTAATGACATAACAATTATCCTGAGAAAATTAAACTATGATTCACTAGAACTCACTGGTACTGAAGAGTATGAAAAGTGTCCATATTCCATGAGCTTTATTCATAACTGAGGGAAATATATTCTGACACTGGAGGGTCTTTTGATGTAGCAAATAGTAATGAAGTAACTGAAAGCAGGATGAAAAAAAAATCAAGTAAGATCAAATAAAATGGACCACTTCTTTTTATCTTGTGACAGTCCAAGTACCATGACAGCAGAGGTAAGTCTTGTGGGAGTATCAAATAATGCAAGTTATCACAAGCCTTTCTGAAAGCTGTGGCCTAATTTGATTGTGACTTGTTGGATTTTTATATAAGGTTTCTGACGAAACAGGGTAAATTTCTGCTGTGGCTTGAAGGTACTTTGTTTGGCTCATGCAGGAGTTCATGGGTTATCTGGTATATATATCCTTGAAGAAAATCTATTTTCAGGGCACAGCTGTTTTCTCTACCACACATCAGTCTTCACTGCACCATTTTAACAATTCAACTAAAAAGTCTGGAAATATTCTAGGAAAAGAAGTTTTTCCTCATAATGCCACCCTTATCTTTCCATATTTTTCCCTCTTTGGTAGTTTTCAAACCGTGCAATGCTTATAGAATAAATGTGTTCAGCAACAGGTTCTGAAAACTGTTAGACCCATAATTTAAAACTGACATCCATGTCTAAATTGTCTTCTCATTCTGAAACCTTCCTTATTTAGTTAAGACTTCTGGCTTTCCTTTAACAGTATACCATCCAGACTCTCACAAAGACATCTGAAGCTGAAAAGACAACATGCATTAAAAATATTTAAATTCTCTTAAAATATGGAAACACTAGGTGTTTCCAAGAATCTAAGTTGCTGTATAAATGAATCATGCAAAGGAAACACCAGAAGTTTACAGACTTGTCACAGCATTCTGTGATGTGTTTTAAGGGAAGTAAATTTTTAAAAGAACCAGAATGGAAAAAAAAAAAAAAAAGGATTTGGTAACACTGCTTAATTAAACAAATAAACAGAGCATAATTTAGTACTTTCAGTCTAGCCAAAGAGTAGGTTTCCAGGTGGTTTTTATTTTTTTTATTTCTCATGTGCTCTTTCCTTCTGAGTGAGATCGCTAATTAAGTCTGTCTTTAGCAAGTAGATATTTGTTCCTCAGTTAGACACCTTGTAATTTTGCTATTAGTGGAAGGAACAATGTGCCAAGTACTGCCTTTTCTACCCTCTGTGCTCTTGCTCCAGCTGTCCCTGTTTTGGCTGGGGGGGTTCTGCTAGAAAACCATCAATTCCTCAGCCTCTTGTGCTCTCCTCAGCCCTGCAGCTGAGATTTGGCTGCTCCTTGCTAACCCAGCCTGGGATTTATCTATTTTCCCTGACTCTGCCAGGCAACCAGGATAAGAGTTTGTCATGCTCCATCCCTCATTAGTAAATAGTTATTTATTTGCCTCGAGTCTTCACACTAATAGCTGTGGCTGTCCTCTAAAGCTTGCTGGAGCCTGCCAGCTCCCAGCCGGTCGCGCTTTGGGGACAGGGGCTGGCGATCCATCACGGCCACACCACAGCTTGGGCGACACGAACTGACACAGCCCACACTTGGCAGCACAACATGACAGCTGGAAACGTGGCAGTGGGTCAGACCAGCCCTCTGAAAACTCCTTACTCACTGCAGACCCCTATTCACCCCTTTTTCTCTATCAAATGTCAACAGCCTCACTTCAAAAGGAGGAAAAAGAGAAACCCCCTGGTGCATTGCAACAATTTCTATGCTTTAGCAATGCAGATTTCTGATTTTGGATATTTACATGAAAATTTGGTGTTACTAATCCTTTAGAAAAATATTTCTACTAAGCTAAAAGCTTAAAGGGATAAGTCAGGTGGAAAATGTGCTGAAGACAAAACAGGTGACTGAAACCTGGCTTAAGTTTCTGTCCTGCCACAGCACTCTGATCCAGGGCTGGTCACTTAGGCTAGGTTTTCAGAGATGTTTGGTTGTCAAGCTCTAATTTGGAAACTCCTAATGCCATTAAATAGCTTCAGTCTGAATTGCCTTTTTTAGAAATTCACTGTTTTATCCCCACTGCATTAAAATTCAAAAAACTAAAAAAACTGAAAAAACAAAAAAAAAAAGGGAAAGGGTTGGTAGTATCACATTAATAACTTAAGGAGATGGATGGATGGAAAGTATCGCTTTTATTTTTCCCTATTTCAGTAAAGACTCCAGACTTGTAATGTACTGTGAACATTCCGGTAAATTGCCTTCAAAGTTCCCATATTTTTCTAAGGGTATAATTTTGGAATTCTGGTACTATTGTTTTGGCATCCAGCATTTACTCTGTGCCTTTCCTCACAGTGTATCATGTAGTTACCATGCCATCTGTGTTTTCTCTTAATTTCAGGCATGGTCTGTTCATTGAAACTTGAATTGGATGGCAGTCTGCAGTTATTTATTTTTTTGATGTCTGGTAGGGCTGTGTATAGGTAGGAAAATCTCATTCTATTACAGATAGTTTTTCTTCTTTGGTTTTGGCCACCATAAACTACAGGTTTTTAAGTATCATCCTTTCTTCCACAGCACATGAAAGTCATGCAGTCCTTCCTATCTCTAATCCCCCACCAACCCTGTCTTCCCTAATTTTTACTGCCTCCCATATGCATAGTCATGACTATTTAAGAAAAGAAAAAGATATATCCTGGTTGACAGCTGTGACAAATGTTCATTCATTACTTTCATGCATAATCAAATTGTTTTCTTAATTGTATCCAATTAATATTTAACTTTTTTACATTCAAATTAAGACACTTGACTTGTAATAAGAGAAGTTTCTCAGAATTATGAAGGACTGAAACCACACTTCTTGTGTTTCACATTGAAACGAAAGGGGAAAGTTCAGACAGTATACCTGAAACAAAACCAAGGAGAATCCATGAGGAAAATCTCTTTTGGTATTCAAAGTGCACTTAGAGCCAAGTTCTCCCATTTTTAAATTTATGCAGAGATAGACACCTCGATGAGGCTACTGATAAGAGGAGCATAAATCATACCTAATAACTGAATGCAACTAAAATTTGGGGTCACATCTGTCTGCCTTACTACATCTGGCAGAGTATAATAATTAGGTTTTCTCATGAAGATGAGAATTACAAAAAATGTATTTGTTGAGATTATTATCCCTTCAAGAGATTTCAGATCCATTTTTAATTGATGTAAATAACAGCTCTGCTGAAGCCAGTTGAACCCTGCTGTTAGCTGCCTGCAGGGAATCTGTCCTTCCATTCCCAGGTCAGATTTGACAAGAGTTGAGTGACCCACAGTTGTTTTTGCTTTGACATTCTCCAAAATATTTGTTATAATTTTATCTTGGTGGGAAGGTTTCTTCACTCTGTTTTGATTTCAAACTTTTTAAAACAAAAAGTAGTTGAAGTAGAAAGAAAGTTTAAAGCACATTTGTTTACAGAGATAATTAAAAGTTTCACTAACAGCATCAGAATTATTTTGTTTTGGTCTAAAACATTTCCCTAAAATAGCACTGTCTAATTTTATTCAAAGTCACAAAATGCCTGTCTGCATCTAATACATTTATAGAGAATGTGAGAGTATTTTTTCAACTAATAAAAAAAAAAGTTTCTTCACTTTGGGTAAGTAAAATGCTAGAGAAGCAATTAATATGTCTTTTTTATGGCTTTTTGTACGTAGTTGCATTTCATCTGGAATACAAACTTAAATGCAGCATAGCTGCTGTTTGTCCCTTGCCTTTCCACGCCCTGTGGGACTGTGTCAGGTGAGCTAATGCTGTGTGCAGAAAGCAGCTACAGTGGATTGAACAGGTGAAGGATTTTGCCCTCATTCATCTGCTTTTAAAGAATGGTGTCCAGGGTGAAGGATGAGTGTTTACTAATGTGTGGGGAAAGAGGTCAAGAAAAGGTTTCTGTTTGTTTTCATGGAATCAAGCCCAGAAATACTTTCGTACAAATCTGTTGTGCCAAATCCAGCTCTATAATTTTAGGATTGATCAGAAAAAAGAAAAAAAAAAAAAAACCCCAATAGGAAGTGAATTTGCAATGTTATCATATGGGAAGGAATGCCTTTTTGACCCCAAGTTTATGTCCTGAAGAATAAAACCTGATAGAAGCTGTCAGTTTTATCTTAAGCTGCAGAGCTGTAAGGATTATTTCAGCTGAGGATCTTAATATTGGTCTCTGCCTTCACACAAGAAATGACACTTATGTAAGGAGATAGCAAGAGCTTTAAGAATTCAAATGAACTTAAAGCACAGGCTCTGTGGGGTAGGGATGCACTTTCTGCCTGGATTCACACACACACTGATACATTTTCCAGTGCTTCTTTAACTTCCACCAAAAACCAAGTGGAAACTCAAAGGCCGGATGCAGCAGCAGGGTTGTCTTTGCTGTATGCTGTCCCATATCTGCTAGGAGAGGGCAACAGGGCGGGGATAACTGTGGCTTCAAAGTAAAATTCCCTATTTCCATTACAAGGGCTTGTGCCCTGCACCCCCAGTGCCTCTGCTACCGCTGAGGGGGTTGTGCTTTTTCAAGAGAACCAGGTCATGGCTATGGAACCCGCAGTCAGGGGAATAATTTTGCCTGAAATGATGGCAGCAGAGTCCTTTTTTCTTACCTTAAACATGGGTAATAAACTGGGAGGTTCACAAAACACGCAACTGGAGATACAGAAAGAGGTGGGTGGCAAAGAGGAGCACAGAAATTATGTTGGATGAGAAGGAGAAAACTTCACATCAGTTGCATGGCGAGGATGTGTGCTGGACAAAACTTTTTTTCTTTGCCTCTCCTTCAGCATGTCTCAGGAAGGACCAGCCAGGAAGGGGAAATCTGTAGCAAACTGTAGGTGGAGATTTATGAGTCAAAGATAACTTAGGGATAGCATTTCCCTGTAGCTGGAGACCTGGGCTTTGGTTCTCAGTTACAGAAAAAATTTTGGGGGGCACTGAAAACTTTCCTAGATAAAAAGAGGAAATTAAGGACTGTTTAAATATCTCTCATTTCTTGTATATTTTCCACTGGGAACTAGGAAATAAGAGAGATTTTTTTTTTTTTTTAGGGAGAACAGCTGAATGCCCTAAGAAAACAAGAGGAAAAAAAAATTAAAAAGAGAAAAAAAAAATCTCTTGGCAATCCTGGATCTCTCTAGGCAATTTTAGGTACCTGCAATAAAATTCTTTCCTAATCACCATCACAGCTGCTTGCTTGGCTAGATGGAACTTTTTTTATCAATACAAAATACCAGCTCTAATAACTTTTGCAGTTTGCAATGGTTGTGAAAGTTCTTTCTGATATACTTTTAGCAGCTTTAGAGATTACTGTCTTTCCAAAACTAGGCTTTTCAAATGAAAGAAATATTTTTTGTTCAGTTTTGAGGAGTCCTCCATAAGATATCCAGCATAAAACATCCTGCAGTGGAATTTTGTTCAGTAATACTGTTCTCATTTAAAACTTTGTAATGAAGGGTCTCAGCAGGCTATAGAAAATCTCTGTGGTCTGCCCATGTTGGCTTAGAGTACATGTGCAGGTCAAAATGCAGTGCTCATAGTTCCTTATTTCTATTATTATGTTTTTTAAAACTCTTTTTAAGGGTCTTTAGGCATCTAGGAATGTTGTCTTGCAGTAAGTACACAATCAACATTAAATATTGGTCTAAATTTCTTAATCTTCTCTTTTAATTACAAATTGGTGGTATTCATCCTCACAGTGTCTTCTCAAAGATTTAAATGGCATCTATTGAGAAACATGTTTTATGAGAACAAAATTAGAGCTGAACAATAGAATTACATTTTTAGGGGGGTTATATAATGCAGGAATTATTTAATAGTAGTTGTGGTGTAATTAGTTTAAAATTATGTATGCAGTTCATGTGTGATTTTTTTTTCTTTAAATTAATTCAGTTTGCATGGAATATTAAAGCAATGAGCTGTCATGCACTGTAAGAAAATAACACAGCTAGACACACAGTGAAGCAGAGTATGGAACAGTCCCTGGAATATTTTAAAATAGTTCAATATTTAAAGAGATTATTTAAAAAAATACTCAGAAGTTATGAATTGTAAGCAGAGATATTTATTAAGCTGTTAACACCATAGATACAAAAATTCTTATTGTCTGCAAATCCTAGAATAGCAGCAGAAGTTTGCTGATGCTGTAGTATCTAAATGGAATCTTAGAAAGTTGGAAAGATTTTGGAAACACTTCAGTGTCATAATTAGAACATGCAGGAGAGAAATACATATTATAGATTTTAAAAATCACCCTGTTTGTATATTTTTGGCAAGCCTGTCTATATGTCATTTATGGATAAATCAGAAAAATATATTTAATCTTCACCCTTTTTGCCCTGTTGGAGAAGCCTCCAGAGCAAACTGCACAAATAGGGGCCCCAAAAAACCAAAGTTATGTATATAAAGGGGTTTGATTCTTTCTCGCCAGTATAAAATTTGCTCATAGAACCAAGTTAAAATAACAAACTCATGGGATTTACAAATAAATGAAGAAGCATTTAAAAATCTGTCTTATCTCTAATTAATCATGTAATAACAGAACAAAGATCTGATTTTTTCATAGTTCCTAGTTCTCTCTTTCATGAAACACAAAGTATTTCCTGAGTTCACTGGTTCAAATACCCACCAGTTTATAATTAGATTTTTCTCCTCCCATCCCCTCACACCAAATTATTCCAGCAACTTTGACCTGTCTTTATCAAGCTTTCTTGAGAGATTTTGTTTCTGTTCTTTATTTTTACTAGCTGTGCAGTAGAACTGCTGTATTAATCTGTGTTTCATATTTTGGGTTTATAGTCAGCCACACTCTGTCGTGTGTTATTTTAAGGAACCTGGAGCTGCTGCTGGACAGACAGGAAAGCAGTTTGGTATCCACGTGTGTCTGAGCAGAGGCATGATAGGAATCCTGCCTCCTCCTGGACTTGCAGTGAAAATGGAGAGAGAGAGATGAGGCAGGACAGAGTCACCACCTGTGGATCCTGTGGCATCTCATTTGTCCTTCTTCACCCTGGGCTTCTGGCTCTGGGTGTCCCAGAGTCTTCTGGGCTGCCACCTTTACACAGTCCAAATTCTGGGTATCCACAGGGTGGTCACAGGTGCCATTCCCACAACTTGGGGTGATGTGTATGGGAGCTACTTCCTTTCCCACAGTTTGCCAAAGTGGAAATTTTTGTCTGGGTGTGTTATTCTGAATGTGCTAACCCGATCTTACCTCTGCTAGGCCTGGAATTATTGCCTTCCTGTTGCAAATTCTTCCCTTCTCTGCTTATCTGAATTATCCCTGTGGTTGCTTATCATCTTATGGCAAGTTCCTCTTGTGGCCTTGATGCTATTTGAGAAAGGCAACAGTGTTCTTTAAGTCCGTTCAAATAGCCATTCTTGGAAGTTTTGTTACATGTGACAAATAAAATATAAGGAAACTTCTTTAAGATTTCAGGGAGGGCAAATTAAGATGAATGATATTATTTCTAGACTAAGCATATTATATGCACATGTTAGCTACCACATCTTGTTTAGTGCTGGGATATCAAATCACATCACCTAACTTTGTTCCAGTTCTGACATTAGAGGTCTTTGTTAAAAGACAACAGTCTTTTCAGCTTTTGCAACATGAGAGTATTTTTATCAAACACTTTGTGAATATTCAGGCATGTGAATGAGACTGCAAATGGAGCAGGGTATGTGTTATTAGTGGAACCATATGTACAGAAAAGATTTCTTAAGGATGCTCTAACACTGTGGAAGACAGCTAGAAATTAGGACCTGGTTAGCAGTCTTAGCTAAACAGAGTATGTCATATTTTGCATTATGTGCCCTTATTTTATCGACGTGTAATGTACTGTCTGGCATGTCACCTCAGAGAGCTTCCTCAGCTGATGCAGAAAGTGACTGTGACAGCTGTTTTTATTGCAAATCTCTCCTCCAGTGTCCCCTCTGCTATAAAATTGGGAAACAAATGAGAGAACTTGATGAATAGCAGATTCAGTTTATTGGCAGTTACATTTATTTTTCTATCTTTATATAAAACATGAAGTATCAATATATCAATCTTTATGTATGTGACTGTAACCATATTTTTCCAGCCTGTGCACAGTGCTTGTATTCTAGGCTCATAAGGTGTGTGGGAAAAGGTCCTCTGAGTGTTTGAATAACTCTAGCACAATAGAGCTTAAAGGATGATTTGTGCCTTTGGGCACTGCAGCTGTGTAAGCACAGAACATCTGAAATATATTCTGGAATATGGAACTGAAAATTAAATGGGAAATGCTCATTATGCTCATGTGTTATGATCAGCCTAATTTGTAAGTACTGAAGTGGTTTGTCTTCAGAGGGACATTAGGTAATATCTGGACGAACCCAAAGCAGCTTTGGCTCTGATTTACAGTGTTATTCAGGCACTTCCTTCACACTGATTTCCAAAGGCAATGGGGATAGATTGACTAGTCTCTAGTGACCACCACCATTTATTCTTTTGACTGAGGGGATGCTTTGCAGCTTATAGGTTGCACAAATCCTGATCAGTCTTAGACAGGTGACCAACACTGTGCCAATGAGCCTAGGGAAACAGAGACAGCTCTAATCACAAACAGATGCCAAACTGACTCCTTTGGCTTATTGAAATCTGTACTTGGACACTGATTGCACACTTAAGGATTGGGAAATCATTGACACTCTTCTTAATTCAAATAAAATCTTAAGATTTAGATCTTAATATAAAATCTATGTGTGTTCTTTAGTGGATAGAACAGGATGGGGGGATAAAGGGGAACGCTTGGTCTAAACCTGGCAGCTGGGTTAGGTGCATGTGCCCCAAGTACAGGCAAGCTGGAAAGTAGGCTGTAGCAGGACACTGGTGCTTGTTGGAGACATTTTCAATAGCCTAGTTTAAACATTGAACTGAACCACCTCTATAAACCTAAGTACATCTTTCATCATGTGGGTCTTCTGCATATCTTTTGAATGCTGAAGACATCTTTGCATGCTATAAATAATTATTGATATTTCACATAAGACACACTAACCATACTCCAGGACTTAGGTGTTATTGATTTAGCCATTACTTTTCACATTTCTTCTTTACCCTTAGAAGATTTGCTGCTCACTGCATTTTATAATTATTGCACGCTGGAATTTTAAGTGCTCCCTGAAACTCCCCTGCCTTTCAGCTAATAAAACAACAGACTAGTGTATTAGATAGGATATTTGCTTTTGTTTTTAACCTCAGATTTATGTGTTACTTTTATCATATCTGGATATACAACAAAGTGAATGATAATATATAGATACAATCTCACTGGCCATAAGTCTCTAGGGAGGAAGATTCCATCTTGACCAGAACCTTGTGCTAGGTTCTATTTCACAATGCTGACCTGAGAAGCTGCAAAGAAATAATGTAGCATCAGCTATCATAAAAGAAATCATCGCCTTTCTCCTACCATTGTCCCACATACTTTGAATTCAGTATTGTCTCTTTACCAAGGAATGTGCCCTACCTGCAGTTGCACATACCACACCACTGAGTGTCCAAGAAAGTGAAATTGCAAGCACTTAATATAAACAGCACCTTCAATCACTGAAAATTAACAAGCTTTTAGTAGTGTTTATAAAGAACAGGAAGGAGATCTTCACTTGATAAGCAGCTATGTATTTTCACATGTGCAATGTAACTGTGTATGGGTTTCTCAATATATGTACAATATACACATTCTTACTGCAAAGATGAGGAAAGAGTGAATGTTAAATTGCTACTTTTTCATTGTGGTCTACAGATCCATTTTATTATCCTATTTAAACAGTTTATCTTCACATTGACACAATTTTTTTTATTTTTATAAAATGAGAATACTATATTTACCAGCATATGGTGTTTGAGATACATGTAGTCAGTACAAACTTGCCTGGAAGTAACATAAGTAGGACAGGATATGAGGCATGTGGATATTCATTTGTGCTTCTGGGTTGCACATGGCCAAGAACAAGGCTCACTGTTTTGAACACTAGTCTGTACTCACACATGGCAAGGATGTAGAGTGAAAAAACAAATTACGGAATTGGAGCTCTGTGTGACCTTGTTTTTTCCTTCTTTGTGCTTTAATTCCTCTGCCTTTCACAAGCAATACTGGCATTTTCCTCGAACTTTAAGTTAATTTTGAGGTCTTAGAAGAAAGGAGGAGTGCTATAAAAACCCCACCTGGGGTAAAAGGGATAGCTTGGAGCTAATCTTGAGGACATTTAAAGTCAGCTTTCTTCATGTTCTTTTAATGAATAAGAATATTGGTTCATTTTTGGAGCCATAAATTGTCATAAAACTCATGGATTTTACCAGTCCCTATTTGTGACTCTGTAAAAGACTATATCTAATATAGTACATATCTTGTGTGATGAGGAATAGTTGATAGACAAAAGAATTGTTCCAATGTTTCATTTTCTCTCAGTTTGCTCTTTTAACTCTTTGCTTTTGTGTTTGGTTTTGAGCAGTTTTTGGGACCTCTGATTTGACACAGGCAGAAAAAAACAATTGGACTTTTTTCCCCTCTAGTCTCCAAGACAGGGTGCAAGTGCTTCATGGAAACATAAAAATATCAATATCATTTAACAATAACAATTTTTCTCCCTATCTTCATTGTGGTATTCCAGAGGATATTGGCATCTGAAAATTGCTCACTGCTGAATTAACTGGGTCACCTTGTGACTGCACAGATGTTACGTTTTAATGGCTTCCATGGCTTCTGGCATTTACTGCCTTAGCAGGCTGGGAGGAGGAGGGTAGGAAAATCATATGCAGTAATTATATAGCTTATTTGCATGAATAGTGTCTTTTTAAACAAAAACACAATTTGGTGTCTTCTCCTTTGACAAAATATTAACAAATTACTTGCAAGCCAAAAACCATCAAGTATCTTTCAGTTCCCATAACCAGAAATCTGAACTTATTTTCCCACAGTTTTCTGGCAGAAACATTAGAAATGTCTGGAAAAATATGGCTACTACTAGATTTTTAATACAAAATGCTTTTAACAAGCAGATCTAATTATTGTTAATATCTTCTTCTTCATGAGGAGAAGTGGAGGGCCAGGCACTGATCTCTGCTCTCTGGTGATCACATATAGGACACAAGGGAACAGCCTGAAATTGTTTTACAGGAAATTTGGGCTAGCTATGAGGAAAAGGTTCTTCACCCAAAGGGTGGCTGGGCAGTGGAACAGGGTCCCCAGGCCAGTGGTCACAGCACCAAGCCTGACAGAGTTCAAGAAACATTTGGACAATGCTGTCTGGCACATGGTGTGGCTCTTGGGGTGTCCTCTGCAGGGCCAGGAGTTGGATTCAGTGATCCTTGTAGGTCCCTGCCAGCTGAGGAGATTCTTGTGGTTCACAAGCAGGGTGAATAACCATGTCTACACTAAAATCAGAGGAACTCTGGTTGTCAGCAGCCAAAAATTTGCCTCAGAAAATATGAGCACAAGGTATTTAACCAAGTTAATTTTTTGGCTTATTTTTTAACTCCGCTGATATAGTCTGTTCTCAGAGTCCATTTATTCAAACTGGGATTAGCAGATAATTCCTCCTGAGCTGCTAAGATAACTTTATGTTATACAACTCACGTTAGTGGTATTATTTTAATAACCTAATGATTAGTTTATTCCACTCTTAATCTGTTCCATATGCAACAGGTTAGGCTGCTTTAAGCAACATCATTTGAATTTCAGTTTCCAAATTTTAGTTTCAGTTATTGCTAATCAATATCAGTTTTAATAATTCCTGTTTCTTAAGAGTTTCATAATCCCATGTTCTGTCCCAAATGGATGTCCATTTTCTATGTTTATAAGCATCTAAATACATTTGGTACATAATATATAATATAACATCAAATGCATATACTGGCCTATTTAGTTTGATAATTACCTACATTTCCCAAGCTGAGCCATTCAGTTACTCTTATTTTTGTAACACAGGAGGTCTGAGGAAGGGATGAGATGTGAATATGAACCCACATTTTTCAATGTAGGTTCATAACTATGAAAGAATCTTTTTCAAAGGGTAGTATAAAAAACATACTTGGAAATCTAAGCACATCTACATAAAACTATGAGAAAGAATACTTTTTCACCTTCCAGGAAAAACAGGTTGCAAGAGCTTTCTTAGTGTCCCCTAAACATCACAAATGTGTTTTCCTGGTTTGAGAGCAAGAAGCATGAGATAAGACAAATGTGTAATTACTTCTTGACCCACTCTTCTGGGTTATACATTTTCATGAGGTGCCATGATTCATTATTTGCGTTGATATGTACAGAAGGATGGGGCTGCTTAGTTGATATTCATTTATTCAACAGTCTGTAATCTATATTTAATGGAGTACCAGACTGTGGCATAATAAACCGTTTAAAAAGATAGCTGCTGCTTACACAGGGGTTATTGCTTGCATAACCTGTACTTACTTTTCATTACAAAACTAAAAGAGCAAAGCATAATTCACACAAGAAAATGAAGTTAACATTTAATGGCTTGAAAAATGATAGTGTACCATAATGCTGTGCAGCACTCTGAACACTTATAAAACAAAACAAGGGAGCAAAAAAAAAAAAAAAAAAACCAAATAAAAAGGCATTAACAGTGCACTGTGAAATATGGGCACCAAAGCAAAACAATGCATTCTAGTTTGCCACCTGCTTAGCAGGACCACTCAAATATTGCTAATTAATCTGAAACAAGTTACTGAGCACACAAAAAGACCTACAGTGGCACAAATGCTCAAATATTTTTTGTCACATTTATTTCTTACATTTGTTGCATTTCTTTTCCTTATGTTTTCCTCCATGTAAATTGAAGTCTTCACATGATATAGAAAGTGCTGTTTACCCTGCATATGGCCATGGAAGCTATTGACAAACATTATTGACTCTAGAAAGACATCTTACTGTAGGTCAGATACCATCCAGGTTTATTAAGATAAAAGCCTGATTTTGAAACTGATAGCAGAATGAGGGAGATGTGCCCTGGTAACCACAGTCTGTGAGGAAAACTTCAAGGCAGTTGTTGGGATGACGGCATTAAGCCCCAAATTTTGGGGTACTTACAAGTCTAACACCTTGGCTATTTCTGTAATATCAGAGGTTTCCAAGTCATCTCTTGCTGGACTTCCCAGTGAGCTTAGCTTCTAAAAACAAATGCTGGTTCAGTCAGCATCTGTAGTCCTGCAGAATTCGGTTTCTCAGACTGAAAATATGGAAATATGACTTTCGTTCTTGGTGAAAACTTGACTGGAACATGTTCTTGCATGAACTGGAAGTTATTGAGTGGCAGCAGCAGCAGAGTGTGGGTTCAGCAAGTGCAGCTATTGCTCCTTTGGGAAGCCATGGAATCCCCAGCACCACCCTCCACTCAGACACGAGTGGAGGGACCTAAAAACCAAACCAGCAGATGGAAATGTCAGTAGAAAAGCTAATCTGTGGCCATCTCCTGCTGGCATATGGAGGTGAGTTCACATAGAATGATCTGAAGGGAAATTTTCACCTTACAGGCAGCAGAAAATTGTTTCCTGTAAAGTGAGGTGACTGCTGTTTCAGACAAAAACCACCCACATAGTCTTCTTAGATTAATGTCAAGAGAGGAAAAAAAAGCCAGTTAAAATAAATAAATAAATAAAAGAAAACACTCTCAAGGGTGTTAGAAATATAATTAAATTGGTGGCTAAAGGATTTCAAGTGCCAATTAGGGGTCATTGTAGGGTTGAAGAAATTGGAGAAGGTTTTTTTAAATCTTTACATTTAAGAAGCTTTTTCTGCTTGTAATGCTATCACATTGTATAATTCAGTGAGTAAACGTGATATACATAGAAAATTAATGATCATGCCTTGTTGCCTTTTTAAGTTCCCTTTTTCTCTGTATGTCTGCTGAAAAACTTTTCTATTTTAGTGTCTTTGCTTGCTCTCTTCTGGGACTTGCATAAACACTACAGAAAGCTGACACCTGGGAATCCTTGCAGTTGCCTTAAGGGCAATTAGCTATAAAAGACAGGGCTAAAAGCTAATTGCTCTGGTTTAGTTCTCAAAGTGCAGGTGAAGTTTGCTGAGAAATGAAAGTTGAAGGGGAGAAAGGCCAGTTAAAATTTCTTCTCTTGAGTTTAACTGGAGCTTTTAGGACTGAAAACTTCTGCCAGTTCAGCAGTAAACCTCATGTCCTAGTGTCTGCTGGGATGAGGTCCTGAGTTTTCACTTTTTTTGTTTACATTCTTGAGGATATTTTGTGCCTTTCTTTCCCTTTTTGGGGAGCTGGCAGAGGATGAAAGGGGAAAACCGCACCAAAAAATATGATGGGACTGGAAAGAAGAAAAGGGTTTGACTGAATGTTTCTAGACCTGGTGTGGCTGCACAGTGTGCTGGGTTTGAAGCTGGATGTATAATGACAACTGGTGGAACCAGCAAAAGGAATTTGTAATGTTCTTCACTTAGCTTGGTAACTAAAGAAAACACATTATCTTCCCAGGTACTTTTTACATTAGATATGTAGTGAAAAAATGGATGCTTAGGAAAGATTTGAAGCTGGTTCTATTTGAGTTTGGGTGTAGGAGGAATGCAATGGAAAATTATAAAATAGCTGTTGTATTCGGAAGAGTCAACTCACTGGAACTAGGAGAGGAAATGTCTTCCCATCTCAATCTCTGAGTTCTCAAAGAATTTTCCTGTCATGACTGAAGATTTTAAAAATGTTCCGTTTGAAACAAACACAAAAATGTTTGTTTCAGTGTCTCTAAAACATCCTGTTTCTACCACTTTATGGGTTTTTTTTTTTGACTCCACTATTTGAAAACAAAATCGAGACAAAAGGTTTTCTTCTATTCATTTTGAAATATCAAGAAATATTGTATGAATAATGAGTGAAGGAAGGAAATCACAAAGTGTGGATTCAGAAATCTGTTAAATTACCCAGCTCTACAAATAGTACTGATAATGCAATACATCTTCAAAAAGCTCCCAGCTGGCTCTATTTCCATGAATTAGACCAAGATTTACTGACAGTCATTTATTGACAATGTTGAACAAACTGTTCAACATTGAACATACTTTCTGAAGTATGAGTTTGCTCCCTCATACTTGAGAAAGTTGTCTTGGTGTAAAGTGTATATCCCAGAAATGGCAGGGTGCCTGTGCTTTCCGTCTCCCTCTCCACCAAGGGGATGGTTGTGTTTTGTTCCCTGGTATTTATCCAGCTGCAGAAGATCAGCCAAAAAGAGCCCATTCCATGCACCTCTTTCCGTGCTTTTCTTTCATACTTTCTGATTAAGAGAAGTTATTTGACCTCTCCTGCTACCATGTCCTTTGAGATTGATATGAGATAGGGCTTAGCAGTTTGGACAGGAGGGGAAAATTAGGAAGGGATGAGACCAGGCATGTTCTCATGACCTGACCAGATCTGTTACATTTCCTTTGCTAAGACTGAGGCAATCTAGTTGTTAGAGACCCTATTTTAGATTTGCTAAATCTATATCCTTGCTGTCATGAAAGATAAAACAGAGTTTAGCAGTATGGCTACTTAAGAATGTTTAATAATTTGGGAGGTTTGGACCCAGATACAGGAAATTGACTTGATGAGTGTCTGCAAACCACCTCCTACTGAAAAATGGAGAGAGAAGAGGTCTTGACGTGCCCTGGAGGAGGATGCTCTGGGACAGGTAGATGTATGACTTGCTAGAGAAAGCAGGAATACGTGAATTTATGATATGTGCTGTGGAAGGATATAGCATTAATTTTGTATGTTCAAATGCAAATGTGAACGAGTATAATTGAGGCAAGGTTGTCACACTGCTTCACTGGAAATCCAGAAATAGTTTGTCCAGATTTCAGAGATCACTATTGAGACTAGTAAATTGCTGGTTCCAACCTCTCCAGAACAGTCAAGTGGAATTCAAAGGTGAGATGTTGTTTTATCTTCAGTTTATTAAAAAAAAAAAAACCCAAACCATTTTTTTCTATTCATTAGCATTTTCATATTTTCAAGAAAATCAGGCTTACTTTGATATGTGAGGGCAAAAAAACTCAACTGAAATATGTTTTAGGCTGTTTGTTAGAGCATGCATTCAGGGAGAGGGGTTCAAACCCATGCAGGGGAAGGGCAGATTAGAGTGTAGGGCTCCCCTGTGGCTCACAGCAGCTGTAACCCCAAGGTAATGGCTGCAGAGGCACCACCACTGACTCCTCTCTCTTCCACACCCAAGTGGTTACCTCAGAACTGTGTTGGCTCCCAAAGGCCAGTTAGCTGAATAAAACTGAAGGTAGCAGCTTATGTTTTAGATATAGGTTTAGCTCTGTGGTTCCTCATCTTAAATACTCTGTCAGTTCCATACAAAGCTAAAAATGGGCACAGAAATCATCAGAGACATTTAAAATGTATGAAGATTATTGCCTTAAGGATCAGAAGTGGCAGAATTTTCATAGGTCTCCCTTTAAGATTGGGTTGTTTTGCTGGTGTTTCATGTATTTGAGTGTATTTTCTTGCTAACTTCACTTTTCTAAGATAAAGCTGAATAAGGCTAGCAAAAGCAGCTCCTCATGTTCAGCACTAGGAAAGACCAATTGCCTGCAGAGGCAGCCAGCTGCAGCAGGGAAGGGACCAAGGTTTCCTGGCTTGCTATGCTGATCCTGAAGCCTTTGATGGCAAGGTCTGTCTGCTGCTCCAGGAGCAGGTGGAGACTGAAAACGAACAAAAGAAAAAAGTAGCAGGGGAAAAAACATCAGGGCATGAAAAGGAAATTCTTGCTACTTTGAAAACACCATTTCACTAAATAATTGAGTTCCCTCTCCACATGCATGCTTGTTCCATATGCTCAAAGTTAAAGCTAAGTATTTGCTTCTTTTTATTACTTCTCTGTTATCAGTACAAACATGTAATCTTGGGCTTACTGCTAAGTGTGTATCTGTCTTCAGTTTTTATGCTTTGTAATTCCCAAGGAAATCAGTTCCGGATATCTTGCACTGAAAAACTGTGCTCACTCTGCAGGCTGGAGGAGTTTTAAAACTGTAGGCAATGATGGTAATCCTTTGTGTAGTTACACTGGTGTAAAGCCTGAGTAATTTTAATGTAGCAAAGAGAAGCATTAGGGTTGCTATTCTCAGGAGGATGCTCACTAATTATTTCTAGATAAGGTGGTGGAAATAATCAGTGCTAGATATTGGATTGAGCCTTCAATGTAATTTGTGTCCACATAATAATGCCAACATTTACTTCTGTTCAACTTCTATTATCATTTTTCTTTTTTTCCTTTTAAATTGAGATGGTACAAGAAAGCTTACTAAAAATACAAGAAGTGAACTGTACATGGATCTTTTGAACACTGCAGATCTGTATCAGGCAATGAGGTTTATAATATGAATGGAATTATGTGGCAGACCTCACTACACAGCTGGATCACTGTGTAGAGGGGATGTTGCTGAGTTTGAACTGAACTTGGTGGCTCTGAGGGCTTGGATAGAGGCTACAGAGAACAGGCTGACCCATCCACTGCTCTTCAAGGCAAAACGGGAAAGAGACACAGCTGATGGAGAGGTGCTTGGTTTCCCATGTTGATCTAAAGCTGTATCTTAGTTCTGATCAGTTAAGAATTATTCCTAATGCACATTAAAAATCAAAGTTCTGCTCCAAATAAAACCACCTGTTTCCAGGTTGGTTCCCTTTCCACAGGGAGCCTAGTGAAGTACAGGACATTTCACATTTCTTTGGAACATACCTCCAGGCACAAGTTACCTCAATATGCTATCAGGAATATATTTCTCATAATATGTACAGAAGGATATGGAGATTAAAGTTGTCCTAAGTGTAAATGTCTTATTCTGAGTAGTCTTCTGAAATTATTAGGATTTCTTTACATTTTTCTTATAGTTTAAGGAAATTCCTCAAATCCTGTTCTCTTCCTGGAAGCTGCTGACTCCCAGCACACTAACATCTTTTTTTTAAGAATAATTTTAGCCAATCATTTGTCAGCTGTAGGAGCCTACTCTGGCAGGGTGCCTATTTTGTGCTTTTCCTTTATAAGTCTGGTTTTCAGCACAAGTTTGGGCTTTATCAACCCAACCCCAATAGACTTTTTCAGCTGGCATTATAATGCACCTTTAGAGATAGCCAGGTGCTGACACTGAGGAGCACTCTGATATTAGAGCTGTCTTGTTGTTACAACAGTAGTGAACTCATGGCATTTCACCTGTAATTTCTTTTACAGAATCCCCGGTATCTTCAAGTTCAAGCATTGTGTAATTTTATCAGGCCTTCAGGTGATGCTCCCACTCAGCCATCAGGGATCACCTGGAGACCTTCCCTTTCATTCCCTGCAGTCACCATGAGATGGCAGTTGTCACTTGCTGGACTTGTTTCACTCCATTTGAACCACAACGACTCAAAGCTTATTGATCCTTGGAGACACTGAGCTTTCAGCTCCGCTCTTTGCTGTTCGCAGCATGCAAGTGTGAAACTTTACAAGTGACTTTTAAAGGCAGCCAAGGAATGTGTGAGACAGATTGTTAGAGGGGAAAAAAAGCAAACCAAAAACAAAACAACAACTCAACATTATTTAATTTGATGGTGCAGAGCTTTATGCCAAAATAAGGCATGTGTTTGCTGTTAGCAATCAAAGAGGTTTAGCAATGAAAAGTGACATTTTGTTTATGGGATTTTACAAGCAGGGGCTCCCTAGGGAAATTAATTTGGCCCTCTGGAATGCTGCCCTCCTCCATGTCACTATCCCTGCAGTCCCAGCATTTTTGTTACCACCGAGCCTTATATTAGTTTTTGGGTAGATAGAACCCAGAGGGAGGGATGTGGGTGCAGTAGGTAGCTTCCCTAATTCCATATTGCATTGTAAACCCATGGCAGGTCTCCAGCATTTTCACAGTGCTCCCTAATAAATCATCAGACCCAGATCCTGGACTGCAGCTAATAAGCTACCATCTAGAGAGCTGGGTTTTATTTTGTCCTTTCAATAAAATCCCAGAGCACAAACCCAAGCTTTTTAAAATAGTGGTCCCCAAACACAGCCTGGAGGCAGTCTAAATAATTTAGATCCTTCTTCATCTCTGTATTCTGTGGGAAAAAAAAAAAAAAAAAGAAGCCTGGAAATTCTCAACTTTTTTCTTAATAACAGATTTCTCCAATTTGTGTCTCCATTCTCTCTCTAGCTATATTCCCACCCCATTTTCAGCTGCACAAATTATTCTCATCTTTTCACGAACTGAATGATCTATAATTTTTTTCAATGTGTGTTTTCAAGCAGTTGCTCCCCTTCATCGCACAGGTAGTCAAATGATATACACAAATAAGTACATTGCTTCTTAGTGATTTTTTTTTCTTTTGTGGAAATCAGTAGAACCTTATATTTATATCTTGTAAATTTTATCATCTAATATTCAATGTAGCTTTATTTCTTTCTTTCTAAAACCATGAGAAGGTACTATAGTTATAAAACATAATCATCAATAATTTAAAAATAATAAAAGACACCTTGGTTGATTATATCCTGGGGATTCAAGAAAAGGAGAGTGATAAAAACATGTAGAGTTACTGTGCTTTCAGCCATTTTCTTGCAATGCCAAGGCTTTGAGCCATGGAAGCGATCTTTCACCTGATCTACAGGATTGATAATGGAGGATGAAATTGTATTTTCCAATGCTTAGTTTACTCCTCTTTGAAATGAGTCCCCAATTTATCTAGGCTAGAAGGGACTGAAATGTATATATCTGGGCTCTTCTATAACAGGATATTAATTTCACCCTTGTAACAGACAATTTCAAAGCATAAAGTAAGAGGTGGTTGAGGAAAGGCATCAAGTCTTGGTTTTGAAGAGGTGATAAAGGCTCTACACTTTCCTCAAGAGTTTCTCAGACAATTTCTTTGTCAAGCATGCATGTAGCAGATTTCTCAGTCTTGCATGTGTCAGTTTCATATATTCAGTTGTCTTGCATGTATTCAGTTTCCAGACTCTGGTTACGCCTTTCACCCAAAGATTAAAGGGTTCTGTGTGCACCATACTTCCTCTCTTTGAACGTACATATTTCAACCAAGTTGTCTTTCACTCTTCTTTTCTGATTAATTAAGCAGATTGAGCTCTCTGAATCCCAAAGTCAAGCATTTTTTTTTCCCCAGTCTTAGAAGAAATTTCTGAGAGTCACTTTATATCTTTCTGGTATAGTGCTTCTCTACTGATTTATCCTTGCTCTTCAGCATCCTTAATTTTTTTTTTTTTTTAAGCAGAGGTATTTTGCAATGCCTGGTATCTAGAAATCTAATGAGCTGTAAATGTTTGAAGCTCTAAATAAATTTAGTGACCAAACTTTTCCAGCCAGAGGCTATGAGAGAGAATCTCTCATTCTCCCTTGGAGTCCATAAAGGAAGACAATGGTCTCAAACTACCAAAATCAGTCATCTTAGAAGGGGAAGACTAATTTTTTCCCCCTTTCCATTTAAAATCATGTCATAGACTTAAAAAAAAGAAAAAAAAAAAAAAAAGCAGCACAATTTTAATGGAAAAGGAGGGATCCATTCCAGAAAAACCAGGGTTTCATGTTTGTCTTACTCCAGTGAGTTCCCTAATCTCAATGTGACAGGGTAAAATATATTTTTTCAATGTCTCTTAATGACTGTCCATGATATCATGTGTCTGTTTCTCTCTTTATGGGGCACAGCCTGTCCTTCTCAAGATTATTTGATCCACCAGTGTTTCCTTTCCAGTTCAGAAAAAGGTGGAAAGAGCAGTACAGAGGAGGACAAGACTGGTAGATTGGTAGCTCTAGGGCAGTACAGACTGATTATCAGTAGGAATGTTAGAGAAGAACTGTGTGCTGTTCAAGAGTTTTTGAGACTCTTGATAGAAGAAAAGTAGGGAAAAAAATAGAAGCAAATAAAGTTTTGGATAGGAAGAGAATTATCCTGTCTCTTGTGAACTTTTCCTTTGCAGGAGTCTCTGCCCTGATTGGGAATTAGAAATTAGAATCATAGGCAGAAAATGAATAAAGAACTAGGGAAGAAAAGAAACAAAAATCAAAAGATCTTCACTCTGGCAATTTTTCTAGAATATCTTTGTGAATACCTGATGAAAAGACAACAGCATATAATGTGGAATGTCAGAATTTGTTTTCTGCTGAGAGGAGAAGGTGGATATTTTACTAAGTTGTGGGTTTTTTTCCCCCTAAATCTGCCTTTAGCAACCCAAAACTTTATAACAATGAAGAGCATTACATGTTTATATATATCTGTGTGTGTGTGTGTATACAGGCTTTTGATATAGCTTTAAGGACATTTTAGTCTTTTTCTCCCTCCTTCTCTCTTACCATCTCTTCCCCACCTGTTTGGTTTAGCAGTTGTGTTTCACTTCCAGCAATTATGTATTATGCATGCACAATTCAGCAAAGCTAACAAGAGTTCTGCAGCACACTATCTTTGTACATAAGTACTCCTCTTGAAAGCATAAAATCAGACTGCAATTGTTTAATAACAACTGCTTTTGTAATAACAAAAGAAATTGGACTCTGAGACATATTTTATGGGGACATGAGCCCTGATACTTTGTTGTTTTTTTATTAGTCTCATGGTTTGTGGTTATACACAGAAAAATACTTAAAGGAATTATTTGTTTTGCCCTGAAATTGTCCTTTCCTATGTGTTCAATGCTCAGTATAAGTTCCCAGTTTGGTTAGTGTTGCACTCACTTGATTTATACTCCTGGGTTTGCTTATATAGGTAGGCATATTTCTGAACAACCTACAAATTAAAGTCTTAAAATACTAGAGCTTTACTAATATTTTAATGCAATCAAAATGTACTGATTTTAGAGAGGATATTTTTCAGAACATGTAACAGGAATTGGACTGTTTGGATTTTTTTGTAACTCCCAAATCTCTAATTTTGGTCTTCTAAATGTACCAGGAAGACAATTGTTCCCTTAAATTGAGAATTTCTGGACATGTGTGACTGTTAAATGTGAAATAGTTTTCATATGAAAATAATAAAAAGAGAATCTCAACTATGATGAGCATTTAGGTACCAATAAAACATTTACAGGAGAATGTCAGTGTTAGTGGTTGGTGGCTCAGAAATTCATTGACAGATGGAAAGGAGTAAACACATTTTGTCCTTCTTCAAGGTATGCTAACATTTGCCTTCCAGGAGGCATTTCTGACTTAGAGGACAATTCCTGGTTCTGGGGGAAAAACAGAAAAATAAAAGAAAAAAAAGAAAAACCCACTCCAACAATCTCTTCCTTCTATTTTGGATCACTGCTTGAGCTTTAAAGGTGGAATGAAATAGGAATAAAGAGGAGCACATCTGGACAAGCATTAAAAATAAAGAGTCCAAAATCTCTTACCATATTCTTATATAAAATAGAAGCCAACCAGTGAGATGAGAAGAATAATTACAGTGAAATTATAATCTTTTATCTGTTAACAGTCCGACCATACAGACCAGATATAAAGACATTTACAAAATCTTGTAGTGCAATTTTTCATTTCTACTGATTTTTTTTTCTTTTTAAAACCTGAGCAACTTAGTAAAAATAAAACAATTTACTTAATGTCTCCAAGTTGCAGAATCTGCACTTTAAGTTGAATTTTTTTTCTTCATTTTCTTAAGTAAAAATGTTTTTCATCTGAAGCCCAAATCCTACAACATCAGCAAAGCAAGGGGAAAAGAAAATCCTACTTTGACAGCGTGTCTGTTTCTTCATTTTGTATTTGGAACAGCTCTGATCTGCGAGCAGGCTCTGACTTTGTGAGGAGCAGAGATGGGACCTGGGGTAACGCACGCTCCATTTCTGTGCTGGCTGATGACAGCAGAGCTGGGTGAATGACAGAGCTGGAGCCAGGAGGGAATCAAACACGGCAGCAGCTGCTGCCACGGGCTCCTCGCTGCGACTGCATGCAGGGGACTTCAAAAGCTGGAGTTCTCCAGGGATTCCTTGAACTTGTCTTTGTTTTTTCCTTTTGTTGTTATTGTTGCTCTTTCCCCAGTCTTGACTCTCTGCTTGGCTTTTCTGTATTGCTGCTTCTTCTTCTCATCCCTTCTGAGACAAATTGGGAAGCTGTGAATATCTCCTGGTCTCATGTCTTCAGAGGATATGAATTTTTAGTCATTATTATCATCCATAATCATCATTATTTCTTTGCATTTATGTAGTGCTGTGGTCTGGCTAATGGTTTTAGAGAACGAGGGCAAGGAAGGTCCTAGCCTAAAGGATTTTACAGTCTATTTGTGACACAATCAACATCACAGTCAGCACAGTCTGGGAGCTGAGGGGAGCACTGGGATAATGAAGCCAGAGGAAAAGAAAGTACCATTTAGAGTGTGTTTTCCTCTTAACTTGTCTGTTTATTGACTTGCCTTACCTTGCAACAAAAAACTTCTGTGAGTTTGTCTGGTCAGGCGTGAAATTGGCAGCAGAAATGTAGAAGGATAAAGAAACACAAAGGCCAAAAAAAAACCCCAGACAGACTTCATGCACTTACATTCAACTCAGGCTGAATGAGTTGAACGTAAGTGCATGAAGTCAGTGCCACCAGCACTTTTTTTTCCCTTTAAGGTATTCTCATTTGGATCTGGAAATTTAGGAAAGCAGAAATTACCAGTCCAGTGTGGAAGTCAGCCCATCTCAGCCAGTACCATGTCTTAGACCACTTGGTTTAGAGATGAGGACCTCTCTAGCTTGACAGATTTGTAGTTATCTGTCCTAAGAATAGGTCTGGTCTCTGATGGCTTCAGACACATCACTACAAACTTTTTAATTGCAAAACATGTATTTTTTCATGGTACTCATCCATACCCTCTCTCTTGTGACACAAATGACTGTAGGAAAGGGAATTAACCCACTTAGAAAGACTACCATTTTCCTAGCTGATAGCCCCAGGATAGTGTCAGCCCATGTAATCCACTTAAAGTGGGGGTAACACAATTTTTGCAAATGAATGAGTCATTGGAATAAATGCAGGCATCCAGGGGTTACTGTAAAATAGATGGAATGGAACAACCATTGAATTTGCACTGATCCTTACATGGGAATCTCCTGTTTTTTCTAAAGGGACAAGCTGGTCTGGACAGGGACAAGAGCTGCAGAAACATAATGCAATCTAGGAGCAAGGAAAAGTGTCTTCTTTCCTAATATGTAGGTCAGAAAATTGAGGAGAGTGATTTTTTTTGGGTTCTGTCTGAAGATCACCTGCAAATTTCAGCTAAGGAGATCATGGCTCTGTTTAATGGAGCTGGGTGCCATGAACAGATTAAATACACTTCCATCTGTTTCTGGGTGCAATTCAGCATAATTTAAGGCAGAGCATGATCTTCTGTGTCATTCCCCCTTCCCCACCACACACATGCACACTAAGATCAATGGAGATTTGCAAAGGTTTTGATTTGCTAGAATTTGTGATGGGACTTAGACATTTTCCAAAGTAATGAATTATTTGACTCCCACTTCAGGTCAAAATTGTGAAGTACTCAGCCTTTTCACAGCAATCATCCTGATAATCTTGTTTTTCTTTACAGAGAAGGCAAAGCCTGTGTACAGCAAGGCAAAGCAGCTTACAGAGCATTTGTGTAAAATTTATTCTGATTTTTTTCCACAAAAGCTTTTAAGAATGTCCCTTTTTAAAAGAATGCTAGGAGAAAAAGGTTTATCTCTGGGTTAAAAAGAAAAAAACCCTTACATATTTGCTGAGTTATCAAGATGCCCTCTATGTTCATGTTCTCATTCTTTAAATTATATTTCTTCTGACAAACTCATTTTCAGTCACAGTAATGAGCAGATAAACAAGGGGTAGCAGTGGATAGCTGCAGAGCGAATAGAATAATTCAGAAGGGGAACTTTTTTCCCTGAAGAGCATGTCAGCTCCTAAAAAATTATGCATCTAGCCTTGAGATATGCAAGCCATATGCATAAATAAATAAGCTTTTGAATGCACACCATAGGTTTTTGGCAGTGCTGGAGATACCAGGGTGGGGGGGGGGAAACCTGAAGAAAAAGTCAGTTTTTTCTGACTATTGAAGATGTATAATTATTGGGTGCAGTAATTAGACAATGAAGCTGTTCCTAATAAATCTGTCTTATGGCTCTTGGAACTTTGGTAGCCATGAAGATGAGGTTTGTGTTGTACACTTTACAGTCTACTGCTGAGCATATTGTCAGTTTATGAAATTTTGAAGAGGAATGTGTCCATCCCATAACTTCACCATCAGGGGCAGAAGAGACAGAAGTTAATAACATTAAGAGATACATGGCCTTTTCAACAAACAACTGCATGACAAATTGTACTCTTCATATATGTTTCCCATTTGTACATACTTCTTTGCTTATCTTGAAATCTTTAAACTAATTTTGATTCTTGCATCACACCAGTAACATCAGTGTGACACTGGGCACTGGCACTAGAGAGAGACAGAAAAGCAATCATAGATTCTCCTAATCACTCTCCTGTTTTTTGTCTTTGGTTTGGACACATCACCAATGCAGTTTTATTCCTGAAGACCTGGGCACTGTGTTGGCCAACAGAGAGGACATGCTAAATGCAGTAAGAATAAAGCTGAATTTTTTTTCTACCAACCTGTAGAACCCCAAGCATTACTCTTAGGTAGTGAGAAGAGAAATGGAAAATTGACAGTGTGCAGAGGGACTGGGTGTGTCCTGGGACACAAAGCTTGTGATGTCCCATGCTTTACACACCTAGATCTGCTGCTTTGTGAAAATGGTGCAAAAAGAACCTGGGTGTTGGTTTTAATGTAATGGACATGGTGGTTTATACCTATTGAGATCTCATTCAGTAGCACTTGTTTCCACTGTGGGATGGGGAAGGTATTTAGGCATCTGTTTTGGTAGACAACTCAACCACCTCCATTGCTTTTATTGGGACAACTTCCATTCCTACAAGCTTGGTGTATAAGCATCTGTATTTGAAAAAAAAACCAAACCAAAACTAAATTCACCCTTATTCTGGACTTGATTTTCTCAGCAGCTTTTGAGGGTGATTTCTGAAGATTAGGTATAAATATCCAAAGGATTTAGATTGACAGTAAGAGACTCTGGATTGAAATGAAAACAGGGAAAAATATAAAAAGATAAATTTATGATCTTATAATTCTGTTGAGTCCCAGCAAGCTAGAGCACATAAACTTTTAAATGCTAACATAGGGATTTTAAAATCAATGGAGTGTTTAATAGAATTCTGTACAATGCATGCAAAATTGAGGAAATGTGGCAACAGGCAAATTTGGAATGAGTGAAACCTTGACTGTGGCTTGGTTACATAATTAAAACTAGACAAACAAAGGAAAATGTCAATAATCCAACCAAGAAGTCACACAAATATAGATTGGTGTCTCGCTATCAAGGAAAAAAAAAACAAACTAATCAAAACAAACCCACAGATTGGAAAGCAGATGACATTTCAGGAACTGGTAAGAATAAAAAGGATTTTAAGTAAGAGTCATATATGAATTGCTCCAATTATGCACTGAACTCCCCAGTACAGGATTGAGTTGAGGGAGCACCTGGGATGACCTGATACATCATATGTCTGCCTTCAGGGGTGTCCAGTACTAGATGTCAAGTTTTCCCTCCTAAGAGACCAGGAGCAGAGGATTAAAATAAAAGTGAGAAATGCAGATATGATGCTGCTACAGCAGAGGAATTTTTGTTGGGATGACCTTGTCTGTGATATGTTTGGGAGGTCTGAGGCTGAGAGGTTGGCAAAGATATCTTAAATGCAAGATATTTATGGTTTGGCAAAACAAGAACAAATCCAGCAACAGCCATGCTGATTGCAGACCAATCCTTTCCATCACAGAACTTATCTTTCCTACGGAAAGGAACACTATTCACCTTTGCCTGTAGCTCATGCCCTGATGTGCCTTTCCTAGATGCCCAAATGGGTTGGTTTTCCTCTGGACCCCTATGACAACAGCAGACAGAAAAGTGGAATTTGTCTTGGACAATTAGGTCCAGCTGAGGGACTGTCTTGTCATGGAGACACAACAGAAACTGCCTCAGTTTCTGATTCAGCTACTCCTGTTATGGGATCACAACTAATGTTCCCATTTTTTTCCATCTTCCTCTTGTCCTCTTATACAGCAGAGATTCATTCAGGTTCAGCAGACCCTCATCCGGGCTGGGGCATCTCACTGGAAAAGCAGTTACACTGCAAGCCTGTTCTGTGATTACAGTGACAGAAGTGTGCCTGATCTTAGGAGTTTTAGGAATTAAAATGGACTCTGCAAATAAAGGTTTGAAGAGTAGCTATTTTCACAGATTATGGAGTACTTTAAAAAGAAGTGCTATGATTAAAGGAGTCTTGGTTTTATTTTAGAAGTCAAAGACATGTCATACCTTTTTAGCAAAATGTGATTAATACAAAATTTCACAGTCAATTCCTAATATTAATATGAAAAACCAGGCAGAATAACCAGACTGGATAAAAATCCAGTCATCTGGATTTTTCACTTCATCATGTATTAATCCCTCTGAATGAAAGGTATCAGATGCAATTTTCAGGTAACATCACATGAGCTGGTACTTAACAGTTCTCTTTTCTGACTGAACAGCAGTAGGTCTGCTAAGATTTAGTCCAATGAATTTATTTCACCAGAAGACTCCTGGCTCTAGCAAATGGCCCCAGAGGATTCTGGTTTTGTTGGAATTTGGTTCTCAAAGCACAGCTTCAGTGTGAATTCTTTGATGCCATATGAAGGCTGTATTTACATGGTGACAGTCTCTTCTGCAAGGCCACCAAGGATATCTGTGTGGTCCTGGCTGGTTTTATGGTCCCTTCAGAAAAGAGTTACTGTGACACTTTTAGCTTCTGCCATGTTTGTAGAAAACTGCCCCACAAATCCCACAGAAGAGATGGGGAAGGGTTTGTACCCCATCTCTACCCCAGACCACTCCAAACACTTGCTAATACAGTCACACCTCTTCCCTAACCCAGGTAAAAGGTCTGTACACTGTCCATGCTCATAAATTTATTTCATACAAGCAGTTTAAGCTCCTAAAACAAACCAATTTTCTCTCCTGTCTAAAAATAACATTGTTATACATCATAGCTAGCACTTCTTTTTTCTTCAAACTGAAAAATAATTAAGAGCTTCATCCTTTCCCTCCGTCTCCCTGCCCAGCTCTATATCTCAATCCATTTTTGCATTGCTATTACCAATTTTAATTCATCCATATTAATCCTGTGGTGACCTTCAATGATTTCAATGCAGTCAGTCCATGAGATGAGCCTGTAAGGCTCAGATGATTTGTAGGACAGGTTTTTTTTCATTGCTGATGTTCTTAAAGAAAAATAGTATTTTGCCCAAAGAAGGATGAAAATACATTTTCCTGACAGGCAGAGAGGGAACATTTTTGTTATGATTGAAAAAAAGTCTCAAAAGTTGTGGGTATAAAAAATGATGAAATTGGGATGCAAAATTATTGAGAAGAGGTTAGGGGAACTTGCTGCACAAGCAAAGTGCCAATACTCTGGGCCTGTTTCTGCCAGCATGGATATTGAACAGGGATTTTGTGTGGTATGTGTTTCTGGTCTCAGAAATGTGTTAATGCTACATATTGTAGCATTAACACATCAGAGCTTGTCCTTTTAAGGCCCAGGAATCCCCTGCCATGATTTCACTGCCCACAAGAGCAGGGGTGGATGCTCACAGGGGGGCTTTGTGTACCTGTTCACTGCCAGCAGCTGTGGGAAGGCTGTGAGAATCCAAAAGATAAACTAGTATGGATTTACAATGGAAAGGGGCCAACACTCACTGTGGTTACTGAGCACTCAGAACACTATAAAATCCCTATGATGCCTCTAATTGAAGAAACAAAATAAAAAGTGTTTTCTCTATGTAAACACACGAAATTACACCTTAATTAATCTTCTATTCTGAGAATGAACTGGTTGCACACAGGGTTGTAGTGTCCTTAAGAACAAAGTCCCTTAACATTGTTCATATGTACATACATATTATACAGGGAGTGTCACTGAATGCAGTCAGCTGCTCTTGTATGTGAGTACTGTTTAACCAGCAGGGATGACAAAATCTGTCTGCTTATTGCTGATTCTCAATTCCTGTTTGATCAAAGCCCCACTGATACATCTATCAAACTTGCTGCTAACTTAATCCCTACTGCTCTCATTTCAAATGACTGAGTCATTTCCCCTTGTTATGTTCAGCCTGCTGTAAACACCAGCACTTTCTGTAAGTTTCTCTTTTCAGTCTGCTGTTTAATAATCTACCCAGCTTTTTTTCCATGACAAATGTGTTCATATTTCTGGAAATTTTCATGCTTATTGCTTCTGTCATTTAAGCCCTCCTAGCACTGTTGCCCTCTGTTACCTTCTCTGTTGTGTACTTGTGCCCCCGTGATGTGAACAAATGCTCATCTCTCTGGATTTTCATGCTTCCTTTTCCTATGTGTTTCTGATTACATCCCACAATTTACAAGTTGTCAGTATGAAAAATTATTAAATATAATTACTATCTGTGATGAATTTGTCCAATTTTTGGGTTAAAACCCAATTCTTTTATCACATAAACCTTTATTCTCCTTTATTCTAAATTTACTAAATAATAAGACTGGTTGATGCCTTAATGTTTGGATTCAATTAACTATTATGGCCCTAGGCAAATTTTAAGGTAAAACTTCACTAATTCGTTTCAGAGATGTGTGATACATCCTCAGGCAAAAAATCTGCTTGTATATTTTCAAGCTCCTGAGCCTTCATGCAAAGTATGAGCATTGCCTCTTAATCCTACTCATTTTACATCTTATTTATTTTTTGTTGTACAATAGCAGTTGTGTCATAAAACTGACTAGGAATAAGCAAGAGTATTTGGAAGAACAGTTTAGTTAAAGACAACAAAAAAATCCATCAACCAGGGTTTCAGTTGTAGACATTCATCTTTATATATATAATATAAACACTATGTAGTTTTATATGTGTATATATATTATGTTTAAATAGAATGTATTATATTATTACTTTTATATTTTATTATTATTATTTTAGGGAAGCAAGTAATCAACACATATGGTACTGGGAATATACACAAGCTACCCATAAAAATTATTGAGATTAAAAACAATTTAAAAATCTAGGAAATATAAATTCATATAATGACAATTGGATTTTGAGAGAAATCTTGTGGGGTTTTTTTTCTTTTGTATTTCCAATGGCCAGAATGAAAGTCCTCATGATTGATGTTAGCTCTCAGTTCTATGACTTGTTCCAGTTTGTGTCACAATATTTGACTGATGTAGGAGTGTATTGTTCTTTGTTTGGATTTTTTTTTACTCAGTGATGTGTGACAGCATCACTTTGAAATCAGTACAGAAGCAGGGCAACATGTCAGCTTGATTTATTTAGCTGTTTTTCTGTTAACACTCCTCATCATGTTGGTAGAATGATCAGGTAGCTGGTACTAATGTCATTATGCAAGGGGGCATTTTATTCATTCAACGAATGTATATAATATTGAAAAGAAAAAAAAAGTGTTTTCCCCATATTTCGGAAGACATGTTCGCAGGAAGTTGTCCAAGACATGCCAACCAGCAAGAGAGTGGGTAAGACCAGTTGGATGAGCTATCCTGTCTGATTTGATACCAGCCAGATATTTTGCAAGCTGCTGAGTTACAAGGACATACTGATTTCAATAGTAGCCTGTTACACAAATTGAGTCTTCATTAGTTTTCCTCAGCAGACAGACTCCAGTACCTGTAGATTAATAATTTTATTGCATTTCTGGAAGTTGCATTTCCCTGGACATCATGGTATCTGGATTACAAATTAGTTACTGATATTACACAGTAATTTAAATAGGGCAAATAAAACAGCATTTAAAGATCTTTTTCCCTGGTTTGAGTTCTTGTTATCAGTTGTCATTTTACCCAGGTCTGGTTTATATTGACAGTTTCTATTGCCATTGGTGGGCTTACTCTTGAGTCCTCTTCACCAGCAATCACCATGTTAATTTTGACAATTTTCAAGACCATTTGATATCTTATGGGTTCTTTTAATCCTTGAATGAAAAATGTCTCCAGTTTTAGGAAAGAGTTCATCAGCCTTGCTGTATCCAAACAGCTGTAGTTAGGATGATCTGTAAGTTTGGTTTGAGAGAAGGGGCAAAGCTGTCTGCTGATTGCACTGGGAATATCTCACAAGTGTCAAGCCTTCACTGAGTGTAAATTAAACACCAGTCTTTCTGATTAATTTACGTAGGTGTCACCAGCTTGTTCAGGTTTTCAATTAATTCCTCCCACCACCTCCCACCCCAATTCCAAATGGCTAGAATTAGAAAACAGAATTTCATTCTGAGCTGCAAGTGCACAGCTCTCTGTTTGAAATGCCCAAGAGGGCAGGTAGAGATGTCCCTTGCAGGGTGTGCACATAAACAGCTTCACTCACTGACAGGAGAGTCCCACAATTGCAAGGAATGACTTCAGTAATTTTAATTTTATTTCCCTAACTCTTAAAAGCACAGAAGAAATTGGATGGAGAGTTGTCTTCACTCTTATTATTCTCTTATTCTCTCTCATACATCTTTTTTTCTTTTTTTTTTTGATGCTTCTGTTTATTAAAGTTATACTGGAATAATTTGAAAGGACAATCTTTCTCTGAATAGAGACACCTGATATAGCACATTACTACCACAGTATTAAATAAGAATTTTTAAAAAAATCTTCTGCTGTAAACTTTCCTCTTCTTTCAGTAGTATGCTGTTGTTTTCCTTTTATAGATAAATATATATATTTTTTTAGTTCTTGGTGGTGAAGAGTCTTTCCCGTGGGATAAGAGAACAATTTTGAGAAAAACATGAGAAGAATCTGACTTCACCTGTTTATTTTGATCATTTCATCAATCCTGTGGTGCCCTTGAGTAAACATTTTCTTTTAAGTGTTTCATTGCCATCATTCCTCACGTCCTCTGCAGTATGAGTTTTTCAGCTCTCTCATGAAAGCTTCATATATATTCATCTTAAAAGAAGCTCACACTGCACCACTGATCCTTGCTTTGCTCTCACCTATAATTCTTTTATGCTTAATAGATTTTATCCGTGGACAAGTATTGTTTTAGGCTTTTTGCCAATGTTTAGTCCTGTGAGCCAGTTTTCTACACAAAGCAGTTACAGCAGCTCTCTGTGAAGAATGTTCTGGCCTTGGCTTATACTGAGAGATCTAAACCAGCAGACCTGCACAGAGTAATACGTAGTGCTAAAAAGACATAAATCATTCTTGGCCACAAATGAAATGTTTTAACTTTTGTAAAGTAGTATTCAAACTAGAAACTGTTGAGTTTCCACTTTTCTTTTCCTAACCACTTTGAGAAATAAGGACAGAGCCCACATTTCTCAGACTGCTTTGTCCCTCTGGTTGGTGCAGCGTGGACTTGGACAGTCTGTGCCATAGCTCCCTGTTAGCTCCTCATTATAAGAATGAGAGAGAGCTGAGTCATAGCCACAGTTCAGTTTACAATGTGGACAAAGTGATGCTGAGATCTACACACTCTGCAAACCTGGGAGAATGGATGTCCTTGTTTTTTCATACATTTATTGTGGGGAAATATGAAGGGGGTGGGTTTTTTTTGTTCGTTTGTCTCCTCTCTGTTGTTTCTGAAGTTGATATCCTGAAAAACAGGAACATGCTAATCCAAAGTGTTCCTCACCTCCCACATTAGTTTAACAGATCCTGCTAAAACATTTTGTATAGCAAGAAAAAAAAATGTAGTCCTTAGGATAACCTGAACAACATTTCAATAGTCAGCATATTAATAAAGTTGAAAAACATTTGTAAAAGTAAAGCTGAAAGTCAAAGAGCATTCATTTCAGAAACAGAGGTGACCAGGGAGTAGTGTCCTTCTGTGTGGAGGGGAAGGTTATCCATTCAATCCTTGGTTGTTACTTCATTAGCTCTGGTTATGGGAGACATGACAGATATGGCAGGATGGGGGGAAAAAAGAGAATTTTTAGTCACTGGTCAGAGTACAAAGGATCTGATATTAATGAAGAGAACTTTATCTTCATTACTGCTCTACTGAGAGAAAGCAGAGTTGTCTGCAAAATTTTACTGTAATTTCAAGACATAATAGCCAGAGCTGTTTTTTTTTTTTTTTATTTGCATTTTTAAAATTATTTTTAAAATTATTTTTACATTAAGTACTTTACCAACTCATATGCAAATAATTCATTAGGGATCTTTATCACGGTCAAGCAACTAGTGTGATCTGAAGAACTTAAAAGCCCTAGGAAAGTCAGAGAAGCCAGAATGGTGAGCCCATAGCCAAACTGAATCTGAGCAGAGATTACTGCTCAGTGTTTCAGTGCTGCTTTATGGAGAGAGATGACGTCAGACAATGCCAATGGCCCTCTTTTTTTCACCCTGAAAAACATTTATTTGGATTGCACCATGCTTATTGTTTCTAGTCTTCCAGTCTGTAAAGATATCAGATAAAAGTCCACAGAGGTGTCTTCTGTTATTTGTAAAGCTTCTTTAAACATACCACTTTCACCTATGGTCTTTGAAAGCAGACTAAAGTACTAATTTAGACTAAGAAGAAAAAGGGGAAAAAAGCCAGTATTGCAAAGAGTTGACTGATATTTCTGTGAGTATGCTGACACATCTAACATGGACCTCAAAAGGGGAAAGTTTTCTCATGGTAAAAGAAGAGGAAAATAGAAAAATAAAGCCTGAATTGCATATTTACTTTCGTCATTGAGTTCTATGAGTTTTTACACCTCTGGATCTGTTTCCCCAACTACAAAATGTCACAGATGTCCTCTGTTTGGACTCTGGGAGGAAATACATCAATTTACCATTTTTTTCGTTGAGCTTTAGAAATGTTACATGGTGATTGTTTCATGTTTGGGGTTTGTTTCACCTGTTTTCAGGCTGGCTATATGGAGTCTCAGTAACTGGAGAGGGAATATTAAAAGCTTGTGGCATTTGAATGGCCGATATAGAACCAGGAGCCATTTCTCTAAAGTTTTACTCTTTCCCCTCTAAAATATAATTTTTGAGAGACAGATAGTAGTTCTATATATTTATATAGGTGTTTATGTTTGTGCTTAAGAATACTCTGAATCATATCAATTATGAGAAATATATTAAATGTACTGGTGCCAAATCGATTTATGTCAAGTATTATTGATTTCAGTGAAGTTTCAGCTCAAGATATTTGTGTGGTTTATTTGTTCATTATTTTTACTTGTGGCATTTCTAAAATCTAATTTAAAAAAGGATTTATCTCTATGTCAAATAAAATGTTTTTATTTTAAACACTTTTAGCCTTAAAAAGTACAAGTGGAAGACAATAATTGTGGGTTAAGATGCATGAATTATTTTTTCAACATGTATAATTTCAACAAAATTAAATTAAGTCTTTCAATGGTATCATTTTTTTAATATAAAACTGTTGAAAACAGCATGGTGCTACAAAATGTCATTTTGTTTTCTACTTTCATCAGAAAGGAGACACAAATGAAAAATAGGTAGAAAATGTTTCCTACTACCTTTCAAGAAATGTGGTTCTCTAATCAAACTGTTCAGATTCCCAGAATCACAGTGAATAGCAGTTAATTTTAACTCCATGTACAATAGGCTTCATGTGACTCTTTTTGACCCTAAGAAATTTTTTAAAAGCCCTGACCAAAATCACAACAGACCTGGTAAATGTTTTTTTTTCTCTTTTAGATTGGAGGTGATAATTGGTAACTAGAGGCAGAAGAATGGTTGTTATTAGTAAACAAGAATCAGCAGGAAGCTAAGAAAATCAATAATTGCTTTTTTGTCAAAGAGAAAGTGCCTCCACCTGGTGTAGAAACATACAAAGCACCATGGGAGAACAACAATTTGGAAGATAAGCAGTAGAGAAAGGGGTTTTTGTACTTTTGAAATGTGGCCTCTATTACAGTGTAGGCTGTTTTTGGATCCTGACTACAGCTGAGGAATTCTTGGGATGACAAGGTGAGTGTTAATGACTAGTCAGGGGCTTCAGAGCATCAGGAAAAAAGCATGGCCTGGACATATGTGACTGACCAGCTGCTTTGGTGATCCAACCTGATGTGACAATCTGTGTGGTGGGAATTCAGCAAGCTTGGTGCCAGGACTGGGAGTCAGAACAAAGTATGACATGCATGAGGGGGAAAAAGTTTTGAAATTTCAGTCTCTTTTGGTTTTATTGTTCTTTGTTTTGCTGCCACCACCCCACACCCCTAATGGCAAGGATCATCTTTGCTTTAATTCCAGGCCAAAATGAATGAGCCATTGTAGTTTCAGTGGAATACTGGGGTATGAATGAAACTCAGAACTAGCTGTGTGCTTTTTTCCCCCCTTTTTTACTTCTTCCCCCCGTTATTATGTAGCAGGCAGCAAAAGAAATGGGCTGACTATTTTGCTGCTTGCTTCCAACCTGCTGGATTATTTCTAGTTGGCTGGTCACATCTCCTACACCTAGTGATATAAATGATGGGCTTAGTTAAAATGGTCTGTGCTTTTTAATTTATTTTCCTTTTTTTATTAAGACAATCCAGCAGATTGCTTTATTTTTCTCAACTGCAGCAGAAAGAGCATGAGTGAACACGCCTGGACTCTTGGTCCCTGGAGAGTAATTACACATTTGTGCAGACATGCTCCTTGACCCTGTGCTAAAAGGCTAATCCTAGAAAAACAGGGCAATGAGGTCTTTCATTTGTGTGCTTTCTGTGTTGTGCCATTCTCTTTCACCAGGTTTGTGGTGATGTATTGCTGGGTGCTTTTTCATACAGTCAGGTTGCTTCCTCCTGCATCTCAACCCTTTACATACAGGTGTATATAAGCTCCTTCAGTGTGTACATATATATTTATACTAATTTTTGAGGGTAATAACTCCCTACTGCCTTTTATCAGCAATTTTACTAATCTGAAAAAGGATACCAACGCTGAATTCTGAATCTCTTTCTGTAACAAGCCCTGTTGCAGAAGAGCTGATTTTCTGCTATGCTTGGTGTGGCCAGGTACTTCAGAATCTGGGTTTTGGAGCCAATGATCTAGTCAAGAGTTATGCTAATTAAAGGATATATCTATTTTTGTCCTCCCTAATTCCTTCAATGTATTCCCTCCTACTTGATTCTATCTCCCCAAACTTGTGTAAAACTGGAAACAAAACTAATATGGGCAAAGTAGGGGGGAAGCTCCTAAATAGTGTGTCAGATGGAAGTCGTGAACTGAAGAAAAATTTCTCTAATGTTGTAGTTTAGTGATAAGTGTTTTCTGGCTGAGAGTAAGAAAGCTAAATTCTAGTGCCTGATCTTAAGGCTTTTTTTCTTTTTTGTTATTACTGTTGTGGATAGCAAGTCTAATTAAGAAAATAAAGTTGAAGTTCGTGTGTGTGCATGCACATTCAGTTCTGCCTAATAACTTTTGAACTTGTTGCCTAATTTCAACGCAATTTGATATGATTTGACCATTTGTGTGGGGTTTTTTATCTGTTTGGGGTTTGTGTTTAGGAGCGCTGAGGTTTTTGAGGGGCAGGGTTGTTTGTATGTTTTTGGGTTTAGATGTTTTATTTTGTGGGTTTTGTTTGTTTTTCTAATGGAATCAATCACTGAATAAAACTGAAGAGGAATGAGTGCTTCCCAGGAGAGAAAAGCTAGAGGGGTAAACTCATCCCTGGGTTTACATACCAAAGAATCCCTGCTTTTTAAATTCAGACTATTCTCTGTCCCAGGAGCATTTAAATGCTGGGATAATGGAGCCACCTTGCTTCCCTCTTGGATTGTTGTGGAACAGAACTGTGCAAATGGCTGTTTTCTCAGTTAATTCGCAATTTAAGAGCAAATTATCCAAATTCTAGGATGTGATGTAAATTAAGGTTAAAACCAATATATTTTAAAACCCCCTAACCCTTAAAATGTTTCTTACTCAATAATGGAGCATAAACTTGCAAATGAAAAATAAACAGTGTTCTGAGATAATTCTCAAAAAAGCATTAAAATGATAACTTTAGATAAAAATGTTATTTGAAAAGAATTGCCTTGATTCAATTTCTAAGTCAGAGCTCTTTCTCCATTCATGCCCTTCCATGAAAGAGCTCAAGGTTTCTTGAAGCACTATTGAAGGACTGGCAAGCAGAGAGGTTTGGGAGCTGGGAATGTTTGAGACAGCAGACTTTGTGCGTGGAATTCACAGGGCTGATTTCTGTGGAAGGAATGCAGCAGGTGAGCTGTCTCCACTGATTTCAGGGGGGGTATCCAGAGAGATTAAGGGGTTAACCTGCCTGGTGGCTGTAATTGCTCATAGCTGAGATGTGTGTGCACTGTGCTTGGTGTACCAAGTGTGGCAGCTGATCCACGGTGTGAGGACTCATTCTGCAGAGAGCAGGTTCTGGAAAGGCCCTAAACAGGACTTGCTTTGCTGCCTTACACAGCTCTGTTCAGGTCCCCTCTGGGGCACACTGGGGTGTCCTTTCTGGCTCGGCTCACTGAGGAGGAGTTGGCCAGCTCTGGTGCTGGCACTGAGGAGGTTTTTCTGCCTGCTCTCGCTGCTGGCCTGCTGCCTGCTTTTGCAACCAGCAAGGCAGGGACATCCTCCCCAGCAGCTCAGATCTAAATCCCAGATATGGAGATTGATTTCCAGCACAGCCTGTGCTGTGTGTAAATCCTGGATCAAACAGGCTAATCACTGTTAATCACTGCTAATCAGCATGATGGTGCCTGTAGACCTTTGCAGCTCTGCTTACTGGCTAGGGGGGACAAACTGCCAGTAGATGCTAAATCATTAACAGTTGCTGTTGAATTTAAGTAGCTGGTGGTGGTGAATTTAAGTGACTAGTGCTACTGTCATACACTGCCAGGAAATGAAATATTCCAGAGCTATGGCATCGCTGTGCATTTTTCTCAGCACGACTGTGATTCAGGCTGAGAAGCATTCATCTGCCTCAGCACATGAGCAAACTTAGTGGAAGAACTCCTTCCAAATAAAACACAGAGTGCTGTACTGCTTATTATTATTTGAGATTTTTTTTTATAACTCCATCATAAGTTATGTTACAGCCCTCTGCTACCTGCAGTTTAGCATTTGCACTCAGCATTTTGGCTGAAAGGAGGAGAAAGGAAAGGAAACTAATGCTGGATCTCGGACTCCATTATCTATCCTTGTTTACTGTATGGTTTATTCTTGGATAGCTATGGAATTTGGGAAACTTTCCTAAGGCTACTGTGATTTTCATGCTTTTATTCGCACTACATGGGTTTGATTGTCTTTCCTTTTTTTTTTTCTTTTCTATTTCTTTCTTTTAATTTGCAAATTGTATTTCAAAATAGCAAGGCAATGTGGCAGGTTGTATAGTTGGAGAGAATTATGGCCCCTCTCTGGTAGTTAATGTACCCTGAGCTTTTGGCTTAGGTGCCTCATAATGCCACATGAGGCATGTGGAAACTGCTCAGAAACACATTTGTTAGCTGTCATGTCAGTGCTTAATTATATCTTACTTCTGTTTCAGTGCATCATGCATAAGTCTGCTAAATGTTCTGTGTGAATCCAAACCTGATTTATAGGCACAAAAGTACCTCAGAGAATACCAGTGGAATAAAAGAACTCCCTTTAATGTGCTTTGCTATCTGCAGAGATCAAATTTAGTGTAACTTTGTTAATCTTTGAATCGGTAAACAATATTGCATGCAGTGTGTAGCTTTAATTTAAGCAGATTGCTTACTTAGATCTTGTTCTCAGGTGTGCTGTGAAAATGAAATTTTCTTTCTTTGCTAGATTGAAGAGTTGAAAATATGGTGTGTGTGTGTTTCTAGATCCTCTGCTGCTGCAATTCAGGGCAGTTTCCAAGCCATGACAATACCACTGATTTATACCATCTAGTGTTCAGATTTTGCTGCTGTTGGTGATGGGAAACAAAACACCATTTTGAGGCTGCAGCTTTCTCTCCCTGTAAGTCCCTGAACTAAGGGAATAGGGAGGGCAGCAGGGAGGAGACTGTGCTTAGGTAAGGAAGTGAGGTCTTGCTGCTGTGTGCTGGGGGTGTTGCTGCATTCTTCTCAATAAATTATTTTAGTTCTCTCAGTTGGTGGCAGCGGCTTCAAGATGCCGTAAGTGCTTTTGCTCTGAAATGAGATTTACTGAGTTTATGAGCCTGGAGCTGCTGAATGGTCGAGGGGACTAAGGGCAAAGTAGTATCACGACATTTGGAGAGAGACATTCTTATGTGTCCTATGATGCCAAATCAAGGAGTTTGTTTGCTGTTTACCAGTGAGGATAATGCAATAATGCAATATCCCACTGCCTATCCAAACACTTGTAGGGATACTGGATGAAGGCATAAGTCTTTCCTGCTTTGAAACTTGTGGTAAGCCTCATGAAGGGTTTCAAAGTGAGTCTGTTGCTTAGACTGTTAATACACAGGGGTTTCTCTCATTGATAGCTGAAGCCTGTGCCTCCTTGTGCTCCTTATCTGATCTGATACATGTGAAAGGGTGTTAGGCCTGGAGTTTGCCAAATACCTGGAAGCTCTAAAAGATACTTCTCAAAGGGCTGGGTGGTGGAACTGAAACAGCTCACCTCAAATTTCTTGGTAAAGGAAGACAACATGCTCAAAGCATGTGAGAAGGTGATTGTAAGGGGATTGTCTTTCCTGAGAAACTGGTCAACCATGAAAACCTGTTGGAGTATTCATGGAAGAGATCAGGAGTCAGTGGTTCCTCTTGGAGTGGCATTTAAGTGAGCGAGGATATAAGGTGAGGCTCTGTCTGGAATCAGCCTGTGGGAATGCACACCTTTAAAGAACACGATTTCTTTCACACTATGAAAGTGAAACTAGCAGTGAAATCTAGAGATTATACCAAGTTTATTTCACAAATTAAATTTTACTTAAACCAATAGACTTTTTACAATAGCTCACCTGACCTGAAATTTTATACCTCATAGCTTATGGCTATCAATGGGTGTAATAGAAGCAAGTGGAAATAACAACAAAGGTCAGAAATGGGCTTTTAAATATCAGTTTGGAATTGGAGAAAGCTGTGGAGAAGCCAGATATTGCAGTTTCTTAGAACTTAGTTTGAAAACTTTAGATTACGATTGCACGGGCTCTTTTTGGAAGAGAGATGAAATGTCTTTAAAATGCACATAACATATAAGGTTATGAAGCTTTTTTCCTTTTTTTTCTCCTTTCATCATGGTTGCTTACCACAGGCATTTCCCTTTTTATACTTCTTACTATAAACCCTGGTGCAGCTGCATTGTTGTTCACCTTAGCAAAAGATAAACCAGGCAAGATTTGCATAGCTACAGTTGCTTATCACTTTGCTGTTTTCTCACCATGCCCAGCAGGCATGGTAGGAATTCATCATTTACGGTGACTTTATACAATCCATGAAACCCAGAAATTTCACTAGGAGAGGAAGTAGCTGAAATCTGTCTGTACTGTTTGCAAGGCAGTTTTTCAATAATAACACTTGCAAGACTATTTAATGAGGATGCCTAGGTTTGGTTATATAAATACACACAGGTAAAAACCCAGGTGATGCCCTTTATCTTGTTAGATCATCACATTCAATTTCAGTCTGTGCAGTAAGGAGTGAAACGCCATTTAATTATTGAAGGATAGACTGTCTCTGCAAATTAGCTCCCTTTAAAATTTAGAACAGTTTAGGGCTTACACAGGGGTCCTGGAGTCATAATCTTCAGGGCTTTAAAAGCTGCTAGGAGTTGACACAGGAAGAGGGAATCCAAAATTATTGCTGCAGTATGCCAGCCAATAAAGTCAGCTGTGCCTGAGGCAGACACAGCTGCTAAACCCCTTGTGCTTGAGTTCTGCATAGGCACCCAGACATTCCAGCTATTTTAGTGCAGACTCACTTTGAAATGCAAGGATTTGCTCCCATGGACTCAGCTTCACAAAAGTCTTGATCTGCGTGGTCTACTCACAGCACAGTTTTGATGAACTACCATCAACACATAGAACAGGGTAAATAAGAAAAGGTTAAAAGCTGTATCCTAGGGTTTGAACATCTTGAAATGAAAACCTCTGATTCTTATGTCTCAGATGAGTTCTACTAAATATTCAGCAGTGTGTAGTTTTAGGTAGATTAACACCTCTTAAGGCAGTGGAGTTATTTTGGTGGCAAAACAGTTTAATGGATGCAAAAAGTCTAATGATGAGACTATATAATGCCCATGTAATTAGCGAATGCCAGAACTTGATTTCACTATTAAAATAAATTTTAATTTAAAAATATTGTTTTAAGATCAGCATGAAAAATGTGGATTAGATTAGTCTTTAAGATACGTTGAGATTTGTGATTTTAGGTACCTGAGACCCTAGAAATAAGGTAAAATTTTAATCTTGCCAAAGAAATAAAAAGGTGATCCACCAGTGTGCTTTTTGTTTACCTTTAACAGAAACTATCTTTTTCTTTAAAGTTCAAGGCCAAAAACAACATTAGGTGTTTTTATTAAAAGAAATAATAAATCCTGGGTTATTAAACATAACTGCCACACATCTAAAAGATTTTTTTTTTTTTATTTTGGCGATCTTAAATTTAGACTTCAGTGTGTGTAAAAGTGATCAACTTCTGCTGCAGATAGTATATTGAGTTAAGGAAGATATAAGAATGCAGTTGTTCAGGAAGCCTTTGGTCCTAAAATCTGCACCCTCTGTCAGACTCTGGTCAGTCTTCTCAGAGATGATCAATTTAGACCATTTCTGTCCCTAAAGAAAAGTTTATAGGAGCTTTGTGTTTCTAATTCACTTTATGCATTTTTGGTGATTGAAGAGACATAAAGAGTGTCTTTCAGTAGCAATAGTTTCTGCTTCTTGAAGGACTCTACTAGGAGATATTTTCTGCATGATTTTCACATAGTCTCTATGAGCATTCACCATTAGATACATAAATCTGAAGTAAAGCTCTCTTGAGGAACATGCAATGAACTCAGCCATCTAATGAAAGGGAACAAGATATTCTCCAGATGGGATACTCTAATGTCTGATTCTCCTTTGGGAGAGAGAAATTGACCTTTAGGGCGTGGTCAGCCCTTGCTGTCTGGTGAAAGATAAAAAAGTAGACTACATAAATATGTTTTTTCTCTTCCTCCCTTACAGGGACAGGTTGGTCTTTTTTCTTAGTTTTTTGTTGCTGGAATGTGGTAGATTAAAGAGAAGTTGAATGGATAACACTGTCAAGAAAACTTGCTTTACTTTGAAGATTTAAAATAGGCTTATGAGCTGTTTACATCCTCTCTTGAATTAAGATATTAACACAATACAGGTATTTCTGGTACTATGCACAGGAATTTGTTGGACACTTAACTGCTTTGCAAGCATAGTTATTTATTTACTGTCTCTTTAAGGGTGTGTTAGACTTTTTTTTAATTGTAAAAAGTTTTTGAGATATTTTTAGATTTAAGAAGCTTTCTGAGATAATCCCTTATCTACTCAACATACAGAAAGAGCCAAACCCATCAGCTCAGCATTGTCTGAGTTTTAATGGGTGCTTTGTGATGTTAGAGTGTAATGAAGTTTTCCAGGGAAGAGTTGGATTAATCCTGTCCTGTAGGAGAGCTGTGCAAAAATAAATCTATCCATATGAGTAAATTTTAAACAAATGGGTACATTTGCCAGTCTCTGAATGCAGGATTAATTTTTATGCCTGGTTGATTCATGTGGGATCTAAAAACCCATGAGCCTAAAGTGTTGGAAATGTATAGGAAAATTGTCATTTGGTCATAATTCACCTTGACGTGAGTGATGGAGAATTCATATGGGTAAGTGAAGCCTTTGAGGGCATGGACCACAGTTATTAAATCAAGCTTTTCTATGAATACAAGATTTCATAAGGTTGCACTTGCAATGAAATCTTTGTATTCAGGAAGACTGTGGGGAAGGAGTTAATAACATATTGGTGAGCATTTGTTTGCATCTGACATGGCTTGTTCATTTAGGCACACTTATTTATGGCTTCTCACTTGCCCTGCATAGGGTATGCAGGTAAACTGAATTTTGTTTGCTAATATGCAGACAGGGTTTTCTCTTCTTGCTTTCCAGAGTGTCTCCTAAACACAGACGTACAGCTGTGCTAATATCAGAACAGAAACTTTGTCACTGGTGTCCTTTCTTGATTAAGTTGCTACCCACCCTGAGTAATAAAAGAATCTAAGCAGAAACTGTGACCTGTTCCACCTTTGATAGACAGAAAATCATTGCAATGTACCTGCCTACAAAAACAAAGGGTGATTATTATTCGTGTAGAGAAAAGTTGTGGATAAAGGAGATGTTTACAGAGATCAGAATGAGTTTGCAAAAGATTGCATGGGAGACTTGCTCCTTTTCTGAGTGCAGAATCTTGATTGTGCAGGAGCTTACTCTGTGACCTGATCACCTATTTAATTATAGCTCGGATAAATTTGTTTTACATTCTCATGCCCGAAATATTTAATTGGTTTAAGCTACAGAAATAGGATCAGGTAGCAGCAGCTCAGTTTTCTAGCTGTTAGCATTTTTACTGTGTCATTTTTTTGGTATAGAAATGTTGCCCTATCTATGCTGAGCATTTCTACAAATGATTTAAATTCTTGCTCCATTTTTGAACATATTTGTGACTATTTCAATGTACAGTGTCTCTCAATTTTTTCAATTCTTAATCATATACAAACTATGAGGCTTTCATATTTCTGTCCATACCCAAATTTTCTTGATGTACAGTAAAAAATTTGTCCTTCAGGTATGTGGGGTTTTTTGTAATTGTTTGTAATTGATTATATATAAGGGGTGGTGAAAGGTAATCAAGTCTGTTACTTGCAAAAAAAATCACACAGGGCTTATCCCTTTAAAATTAGGCATCTGACCAAAATAAGTGCATAACTTTGCCTGTAGTCTTTGCAAAGGAATCAGTCCCTTTGTGAGCTGAATCGTGTGTCTGCTACTAGTCTCTAACAGCAAAGGATCTCCAGATGCGTAGTTTAAGTAAACACCTAAATTTTAGACTGTTAAGTATGTTCTCGTAAGCAAATTTCTTAATTAAGTTTGCCCCCCCCAGTCATCTAGTCCAAACTCTGTGGTCAGTGGCTTTCTGCAGTCTGTGTTGGATCAAATTTCATGCTCTATTACACCTGATTCTCTTTCCTCGTCCCTTGGAATGAAACTCTGGCTACCAGCTGGAGCCTTACTAGAGGCTTTTCTCAGCTCTCTGTGACTGACACAAATAGTCCTCCAGTGTCCTCTGGAGCTCCACTGACTATGTTGATTTATATCAGCTGCAAGTCTGGCCCAGTGGCTGTAACCCAAACTATTGATAAAATCCAGAAGTTCAACTAATGCAAAGAAATTGATTTTTTAATATACATTTCTATTTGAAGGGTGGTCCTTAGAGTCACTCTTTGACTCTGAATTGTAATCATATTCGTGTTGTTCAGATGATATACTGTGCCTGGGGTTGCAATGCGTCATGAAAACCACATTGTGTTGGATAAAAATACAATCTGCAGTTGAATAAGACTTTTTTTTTCACTGTTGTCTATCAAAATTTCTATTACTAGCTCAGTCATTCATTAGCAGAAATACAAAGCACATGTTCTGAGTTCTGTACAGGACCATCAATTATGCTAGTCTTGTAAAGAAGTACTGGCATTCATTTTGAACTGGACAGCAGATTTTTTTCCTCTTCTTTTCACAAGGCTATTTTAATTCTTTTTAAAGTGGAACAAACATCCTAGCTCATCTTCCAGGGTGTGTCCCTGACACAGGACTTGGAATGACTCATTTATAAAGAAGCAAAGCTGTACTGAATGCAGAACTTTAAAATTGTCCTTCTTAAACTCGGCTCCCGATTTAACGCCTCTTGAGAGAATGTTAAGACTTTTGTATTGTCTCCAAAGAGCAGCAAATCTTTGATGGAAGAGTTCTTCTGTCTGTCAGAAAACTGTTACTTCAGTTTTCTTGTCAGTTCCTATCTATGGCTATTTTTGGCAGACCAGAATGCTTTAGAATATTATAGAATTTTTTTTCTGTATGGTTGGACCTTATTTCTAGACAGGTCTGTTGCCTTTGCAAATTATGTTATAAATTAATATTACCATTGTAGTAGATCAACTAAATCATCATCATTTGAGGGAAACTTAATCAAGATCTTCATCAGAAAAGGCTGGTTAGCATACAAATTATTAAATAGGTGGAAACATTGCTTGTTAAAAAGCATGAAGGGAGAATGAAGCGCCCAGTCATAGTGAAGAAAGATGGAAAAGAAAGCAAATATACCAGATAGCAGAAAATTAAAATGCCTAACATCCTATTTTTCTAGACGTGTGTCTGTACCAGGTTAATGTTTTATGGTTAGAGATTCATAATAATAACTTGTTTAAAGTTAGAGGGACTGAGTAGAAAAGCAAACCCCTTTTTGAAATTGAAATCTTTGCCTATCTAAGAGCTTAAATTTGTATTATAAGAACTGTATCACAGGTCTCTCTCTCTTTTTTTAAAAATACTTTTCAGTGTGTAAATTGGAGCTTTTACAAAGGAGATTAAGTTCAGGGTGGGAGTGAAGTAAGGAATGCTCTTTTCCTTTTTGTTAAAATTCACAGGTTTTCAGTCCAAAATAATAGTCTTAATGAAGTAATATTCTGCTGGAGGAAGCTTTCTAGCCATCAGTTCTAAAACAAGGAAAAGGAGATAGGAATAGCCCATTCATAAGCAAGTAGATTGAGAGGAAAAAATAGGTTAATGTGAAAATATGTTTTCTAGGATTTAGTCTTGTCGCTATTAAAAATGACAATGCGCCATTATGAATAGAATGGCTCACCACATTAATATTGTATTCTAGGCTTAGCTAGAAGCCTTTTAACAATGCATTAATAGGAATTTATATATGGCGATTCCAAATAAGCTGTACAATTCTCCGTTTTGCATGCTTGACCCTAATGTCACATAACACAACAGGAACACCAAATTTGTATGTTTACCAGCTGTTAGCAGCACCATTGCTTGTATTTGTGTCTGTGCACAGCTTGGTGAGACTCACTGTTTGTTTATGATCCCTGCTCTGCATTGCTGTCACATAATTCTCCCCATCAATAATAATCACAGACGTGTTTACTTTAGAAATATGGGGAATGAATATGCTTTACTTCAACCTAAGGGAAACTTCATAAATAAGTACCTGTGAGGGAAATAATGAACCTGCTGATAAACATATGTATTTTTTACTGAAGACTGTTAAAGCACTTACTCATGTGTCTTTTTTGAAACAGACTGAAGAAACACAACTTCATGGTAATTTTTATTTGACAGTGACTAGGATAACATATACCCTGCATACTCCTTTTGTTTGTTTGTTTGTTTTCTCCTAAATGCTTTCTTATAAATAATGAGCCAAAACTGAATTTAGTATGGCAAGTATAGGTTATTGTGTTTATTGTGTAATATAACTTAGGATTTCTAGCCTAGCATCTTGCTCTCCCATTTACTTGCTCTTACAATGCAGCTGGGGAGAAACAATCCATTGTGTTTCATTAATCCTTTTAATATCTGTTGTCTGCATTATTTGCTCTTTACTTTATGTTTAGAATTAATATTTAACTTCCATTATGCAAAGTCCATGTAGCAGTATTGAATTCTGTTTACTAGACTTCTGTGTCAAAGTGCTGTTGGGACAGCATTTAGAACTCAATATCACTTCTTATTCTAATGTTTAGGCAAATCTGTGAATAGTATTTATTAGATTTCTTGAATTTCCTGAAGGAATTCTCATTCCTTCATCTCTATACTGATAGAATATTTATTTTTTTCCATTTCTTTTTTTTCCATTTCTTTCTACCCTATTTGCCTCCTTCACAAACAATTGCCTATTACAACTTGATTTCCAATTTCTAGCCAATTTTCTACTTGACTTGCTGGTATTTTTGCTTAATTCTGTTGGTAAAATTGACTACAGGCACTTTTTTTCTGATATATGCTTGTTTGCAGCTATTTGAAGTAGACTAATTCTAACCTTACTGTAGTTGTGAAGACCTAGCTTGGGAAGTTATTTGTGTTCCCTCTTTATGTATATTAATGATGGTTCTTAATGGGACATTCTTAATTTTGACTACAACCACGCTGGGAAGGTGTCTTAACATGATGTGACCTCTCTATTTTCTTGTTGAGTACCCAGATTAAATGAGGACAGTACAGTTTAGGCAGGGATCTCCTCCTGGTTGCCAGACACTCTGCAGGGTACAAACAATCAAAAACCGTTTCCTGCGTTGTATGTGCATGAGTGAAAAACCCAGCTGTCACTAAGGCACTTCCTGTTCACTTTGGAGAGAATAGGAGATCAATGGTGTTTTCAGCTCTCTGAGAATTTATATTCAATTCTTCTAATTACTCACAAACTAGTTGTCAACAGGCTTTATGGATGGGATTAATATAGCTGAGTAAAGACTCTTAAAATTTGCTTTCACTCTTTTCCCTGGAAATAAAACACAGGCTCTAGATGAATGAAGAAATTTTTTTTAAACTACCCAAGCTTCACTAAAGTGCTTCAATGTTAAGTCTTTTCTAGTGTTTCCCAAATTAATTATTTGACCTTCTTGTATGTGTCTATAGCACAATCTGGGTCCTGTTCTTGTTTTGAAACTAAACAATACGACTGCTGAGAAGGTTGAACAGGACATAACTCTGTTGGTTTTCATGAAGCACCATCTTAGGGGGGAAACAATGCTTTCAACTTCTGAGAAATTCTAGGAAAAAAAAAAAAACACAAAAAAACCAGGAAAAATATCACTTTATTCACTTTACCATTTTTTACTCGGTTCATTTTTCTCTCCTAGAAGTGTTTGATTTTTAAGAATGATTGCTTTGGGGCATTTATTTATACCAGGAAAAGTAGGGTTCCAAATGCATCTGGAAATCACCAGATGGGATGGTAATATTAATTCTGACTCAGCATGGAAAAATATGGAACAAAAGTAAATACCAAGAAATAATATTTGTAAATAAATGAATCAAGATCAAAAATCAGTACAATTTGGAGAAAGTCTTGGAACTTGAATTAATGAGTAGCAACAGCTTCAGTGATACACTGTGAAATTTGAAAAATATGTAAGCAAAAGGATAAACAAATTTTGGAGTAGACTCTAACTTTTGGGGAGCTGTCTGGGAGCAGAAACTGAAGGTTTGTTGGACAATAACAGGGAAAAAATTCCTTGTAGGTGGATGCAATGTCATCATCAAAAAGACAGTGATCAATGAACACATTTGGGAAAAAACAGAGCATTGAGCCAAACAGAGCCCCTGCTCACAGGCAGGAGCCCAGTGCTGGGGCTGCCCACAGTTCTAAGACTGTCCCAAAATCCTTACTCCTCAGAGGAAGCTCAAGCCTGTCTTTCAAATTAAAAAGAAGAGGAAACAGTTAGAAAAAAGACAAGCTTTGCAAAGTCAGCTCCAGCCTGCTGTCTTCAGATTCCCCTTTGTCAGCAGAAGCTGTTGAGAGGCAGCCTGGCAGCCCACCTGTGTTTGTTTTTCAGGTTATTAAATATCAAACCTGAGCCAAACAGAGTGGAAGTTAGAAAATATGTTGGAAATAATGGATTAAATCTTTAAGGATCAATTCCCACAAGTGTCACAATACACACAGGGGGAACGTGATCAGTTAAACAACCTGAGGGATACTGGCAGCTCTCCTGTGGCTGGTCAGGGTGTTATTATGCTTCGGGTTTTCTAATATTGTCTTGGCAGTGCTTTAGTTAGTGGCTTACAGATAGGAATGCTCTTACCATTGGTAGGAAGTCACTTTTACAAGAAGGAAAGTGCCAGCTCTTCAGCAGGCTCCCCAATGTGAAGTTTTGAGCTTTAATTCCATCTCTAAGAATTTTGAGTACTCATATTGACACTATATGATAAACAAAGACTTAAAACCAAGGCACTTCACAAAGTGTGAACTGTCCTGCATTTGATACCACGTTGTATTGGGCTTCTATGGCCACATTTTGTTACAGGGGCAGCTACAGGGTTGGTTTCTGTGAGAAGCTGCTGGAAGCTCCCTGCCTATCCAGCAGAGCCAGTGCCATGCAGCCCCAGGTGGGATGTGCTGCAGGATGGGGCTGATCCAATCAGAGATGGTGGTAATGCCTCTGTGATAACATATTGAAGAAGAAATGTTTTTGCACAGATGTAATTGCAGCCAGTGAAAAACCAGGGCTGTTGCAGGAATGAGAATCAGAAAACACCGACATTCTGAGTTTACCTAAGGAAAATCACATTCATCTTCACTCACTCTTCAACAGTGGAGCAATTAGTTTTTGTTTTACTCTTCTTTGGTTGTTTTTTTTTTGTTTGTTTTGTTTTTTTGTTTTTTTTTTTTGTTTTGTTTTTGAGAGGATGCTTTTCTGCTGATTTCTCTTTTTGGTTTGTGGTTTTCTTTGGTTTTGTTTTTTTTTCCCAATGTAGAATCCCTAAATAATGTTAGTGACACAGACCACATATTGTGAATATCCTTTCCATGGAAAGTAGCTTTGTTTTAATTCTGAACTATTTCAAAGGTATTGCAAGCAATTCTGTTCTTTACCTTATAAAAACACAAGCTGAAATCCATCACCACAAAGCAAATGTAGGGCTGTGCTTATTCCCAGGGCTCAAACAGCTGGGTGAAGTCAAGCTGGACTTGAGCTGTTTACTTCTCAGGGAAAAGCTGCATTTCTTACAAAAGTACCAGGTAATAGAAATTTCACAGTATGCGCTTGTGCGTCTTGGAAACTGATATTTTAATCAGAGCTGTAGAATTTCTTGGGAATCATTTGCTGTGCCTAGGAGAAAAAAAGGCGGCTGCTTCCAGCACCCTCCGCTTCTCCGCCTCCTTTGTGTAATGTATCGTCAGTGTAAATTGTTACTGTGCAACAAGAGGATAGCTTGAGTAGTACAGCTTGAAGAATTTCTCCTGATCCTTGTTCAAGCTGACAAACAAACAAGATGAGCAGCCTGAATAGGTTTTCCTAGATGATTTGCATAATGGATTTTTGAGTCTTGGCATGCTGGCCTGCAAACAGCGTGCTCCCTCCTTTTCTTCTGCAATGTGGAAATGTAATCTGAACTCTTGTCATGTATTTGGGAAACGGACTCATACTTGTGATTCGAGGTAATCAGGATGCAGATCAGATCCTATGGCCTAGTAATCTCAGCACACCTGTATGTGAACAATGACTCTGACAGAAATAATGATATTAAACCAAAGTCCTACTCTCTTGTGTGCATGTGAAAAATCAAGGAGGCAATAGATTTATTCTTATTCTCTGAGAGTAGAATTTTTCTTGGCCTCATTACTGTATTTCTGCTTAATTAAGAGTTTCAGACAGTGCTAAAGAAACATTTCTTGCATTAAAAATACAAACTGATTTGGAGTTTGTCATGTTTTCTGATATGTTGGCATATCCAGTAGGTATTTGTAGCAGGAAGTTTTAACAAATCCAAACATGTGAGGATTGCTCTTACATAATTAGTTTGTGGGAGATACTCCAAGACAGCACAGTCAGATGAATAAAGCATGCTGGGGGGAAGCTAGGAAACCCTGTAGTTTTGGCTTTCCCAGTGCTGAAAACATCACTGTGCCAGGGCTGTCACTATTGTGACTTGGGAAAGGAAAGATTTAGATCAAGAATATTTCAAGTATTGGCCTTTCCTACCAGTCATGTTCCTGCTGCTCTTGCCCCACAGCCTTGCCTTTGCCAGTGCCCCAGCACTGAGGGAAACGTGTCATGCCATGGCCAACTAGTCCCCCTTGAAAAGCAATTTATGCTCACCTTAGGGTCTGCAAACAGTGAAGTTGTGTCTGGCTGCCTCAGTGGCAGTCAGGCACCTTTGAAGAATGCTTTCCTTAGGCTTAGTCTGTACCCACTTGCTACTTGCCAGGAGCTGTCAATGATAAGCAGGAAGCCTGGCTGTTACATCTGTTCCTCTGGTGCCTTTAGTCCTTGAAAAGTCAGAAAGGTGACTTTGCAGAGAACATTCAACACTCGTCCTGAGGGTCCCCTTGCAGTCCTACCTTAATTGCCTCCTTCAGCTCAAAGTGTCTCTCCTCCTTTTGCCTTGCTGTGTGCAGAATCTCCTCTTGTGCTGCATTATTTAGTATCTCAAGAGTGGGCACTGTGACTTCAAATGCTTTGAAGGCTCCAAGCCAACTTGGATTATTTAAAGAAATGGGGAATTTCTCTGTAGTTCTGAGCAACCAGGTTATAGGATTTTTTTTTCTTTTAAATACTGGACCATGGATAGAAAATACTCTGCCTGGATAAAATGAGGATGCTCAGCTTAATTAACAACAGAGGAAAAACCTCTTCCTCTCACTTTGGCTTCAACCCCTCCTGGCGAGTTCCAGTGGGCCCATGTAAGCAACTCCTCTTTGGCTACACAGTTCTTGACTTAATGGGTGGGATTACCACTTAACTTTTGAATTAGTGCCAGTGTTATATTATAGGGAGGTGGGAAACCAGACAAGTCATTAGTGAGTATGGTTAATGGTGGGTTAGGGTGGGGGTTTAGGGGTGTTACTTGATTAAAACTTAAGCACAGCACTACAAACCAACAAAATCCTTCTCCCTTTTGTCAGAGTTCTCACCTACTGAGTATCAGATTCTTTGGGGTGTAGATTTCAGTTCAGATGTCAAGAGACTTTTCCAGATCTTTTTCATGGAAATACTTTGCTGATACTGTAACTTTTTTCTTTTTTAGTTTTCATTGATTTCTAATTTACAGATGAGCTAGCAATCCATGAGGAGAATCTTTGCTATATTTTTTTACCTCATTAAATAGGATGATCAGGACAGTGCTGAGAGAGAAGTTTTAGTCAACTCAGTTGAACTTCAATTTTTAACAGCAAAATCTTCTCTTTCATTCTTCTAGTGAAGGCACTTTGGATGGTCTGTCTTTTTTTGGTACCAAATCAGAAAGTGTACATTTCTATTATTGATCCCTGAAAGTTATTCGAGGTGTTCAGAGCTATGTATGTTTTTTATTGATGTACAAATGACTTGTTCCTGACTTTTGATATGAAGAAAAGCTAATCTGCACTGGGAGCTCTCAGACTTCAGTGTGCACAAATTTGGTAGGCTATAAATACTGTTAATATCCATGGTATCAAAGATTAATGATATTAGTTTTCATTTGTTCTACAGAAAGGAGAAACTTCTCATTTAAATTTAACCAAGTAAGATAATCTTTTTGACACTTGATGTGAACATGCCACTGAAAAACCCCATGTAATTTATTAATTAAAACTTATGAAAATTTTAACAGTACTTAAAGGAATTTTTGTGGGGATGTATGTTCCAATGACATAGTAATTCAAAGGAATAATTGAAAGCTTAGAATTCCAGATGAGTTCAGGAGCATAGAGCTAGCAAAGAATTTTTAGACACAAGTCCTAAATAATGTGTTTATCTCTACAACCTGAAATAACTTGCAAAGCTAGTGACTCTTAATGCTGGTCAGAAAGACCCCAGATCTCTAGTTTTTTACTTTCTCTTTATCGGGAAGAAAATGGGAGGTGTTTGATTTTTTTCTTTTGTATTAAATAGATCTGATTTCCTTGGGGAAACTACTGATTAAAAGAAACAAAAGAAAAAAGTCCCAGACAATTCCATCAAATTTCTGGTTTTTCCTGACTGTTTATTGGTGTAGAAACTAATTGTTAGAGAGATGATTCTGTGGATATTTCTGGGGTACCTTGCCTACATGTCTACAGTTCTTGATGAAAAGACCTTAAGTTTTTTCTTTGTTTGATGGCTTTCAAGGGCTTGCTGCTTTGAAGTTAGAAGCATTGCACTTTTTTTCCCCTCTACCAGTTTTCAGGCTCAAAGGCACTTTCACAATGCATATAGATGAAGCTTTCATGCAGTCTGATTTCTGCAGTGGTGAAAAAGGAACAAGAGGAATTTGTAAAGTTCCTTGGTTTTTATCTTCGCTGTGAATAATTTGGTAGTCTTTAAAAGACTTGAAATGTTGGTAAATCACTACATTTTATGTATTAAAAGAAAAGAAAAAAATGAATGTCAACCTATCATCTTAATTCTTTGCTTGTTATCTTGGGAAAGACCTGCACTGCTGAGACCATCATTGTAAATGTGACTTTGGTCTGTTTGTGGGCTGCAAGTACCAAAGGTACAGGCAGTGTTTAGAAATGAGTGATAGCAATGCCAAGATACAAAAATAAAAAAGTATTTAATTTAACATGACTGTCAAATTTTCAAATATATTGTGTGCGAGCAATTATGTGAATGTACTTGAAGCTTGGAGTATACAGTGTAGCTCCTACTTCACTAGAGGTGACTGGAATTGTAATTAAAGATATATTACTGCATCTTTGAATGAAAGTATGAAATATTCAAATCATTCATATGATATGAAAATCATTTTAATATGAAAAATAACAACCATCAGTCAACAGAGCTGATAAAATGTATATCAGAGGTCATTATCCAAACTTGTCTATGAACTGTGTTCTATCTTTCAAGATGCTTTGAGTATGGATTTTTCATAGCTAAGAATCTATAAAACGTAATATTGTCCCAAGAGGGACTCCTGAAACCATTCACAGCATCTCAAACCTGTCAGGATTGTATGTTTCAGCAGTCTAAAAATTTATCATTCTCATCAGTCTGTTTGATGAAATGAAATCTGTAAGTTGGTTGCTGGATATAAATTACCTGGGAGTCTGAAGATTAAAAGTAGCTCCTGAAAAACTGGAATGAGGAAAAAAAAATTGAGCCACATTACCTCAACTCACTGGATTTTTATATGGAAACCTATTCCCAGGCAATTGATTTTACATTATTCATTATTTGTTTGAGATTTGAATGACAGCTAGAATATTATAAAAAATAATGAAACTCTCCAAAGGCAGTGGAAGTACAAATTCAAGCCCAATTACAGGTATATGGCTCAAAGAATGCTCTTATCCTTGAAAATGAGCTTCATTTATTTTCAATACACTGAGGAAAAACAACTGCATTTGAAAACTCAGTGTTTTGTTCATTAGCACTCTGTCTTACCTGTCTTGTTTTAAGCTCCCAAATCCTCCCACTGTTCTGATTATTTGCCTGATAGGGTGTGCTTTCAGCTGAAATTTAGGAGATCAGGAATAGCCAACCTGGTAATTCATTCTTGAAGAGCCACAGGGATTGCTTGGAGCTTGTGAAGTACAGCAGGGAGAAGGAACTCTATTAAACCACATCCATGCAGATAGAAGCTTCCCAAGCTGAGGTGGGGGGAGTTTGGAAAATGCTGGAAGGATCCTTTTTGCCTTACAGATAGGGAAAGTCACATCCCTTCCCAAAGTTCTGATGCTACACTGAGGCTGTGGTCTGTGTGAACAGTGCCATAAGCTATTGCCAGACCAATTTTGCAGAAAAAACTGTGAATGGTGTAAGACATTATTCCTTCCTCCCTCTTCTCCCTTCAGTACATTAGTACTGCTCTGCTCTCAGCTACTGCCCATGCAGCAAAGCTGAGGAAAGAGAAGCACAAAGGCACAAGTTTCGTCAAGGATCAATGCTAGGTAGTTTTGTATCACTTCAATAAAACCTTATCTCTTTTTAAAATTGTATGTTTGTTCTTGAAAATTACAGAAATGTGTTCACTGATACTTTCTCAATGTGTTTTGCCTGAGGTAGAGACAAATGTTGGTAAAATAGAGCCCAAGTGTTTACACTGAGCAAAGTTAGAAGCAATCAAAGTTTCCTGTGATCTGTTGGGCAAAGCCTGGTTTTGGACATTGCTGTCACCCATGAGAACAGGCAAAGTGTTAACAACCCAAAATAATCAGAAGTCTAAAAATTACATGGGACTTACTCCTCTCTGTTCACAGAAGCTTTCACATTGCAACTGATCATTGCATTCAATGTACAGTTTTTTTGTTTTATCATGTAGAATCATTCAGAGGAGGCTTTCAATTGTTTTTAACACATAATGACTTTTAAAGTGGTGGTGAAAGATGCTGATTTTAAAATTTTATCGAAACATTTTATTTTTGCGGAATTTTGACCACATTGAACCAAGGCCCTTAAAAAGCTAAGTAATTTTGAAGTCTGTCAGTCACAAGCAGCTTTGTGGGAGCAATTGTTTCCTGTCCAGCAACACAGACCTTGAGAGGGTGAATCTCACAACCCTGAACAGGCAAAGTGTCACCGAAAGATGTCCTGGTTATTTGTTCCTCTCACAGTTCCTGTGCTGAGTCTAATATTTATGTGATTCCATTCTAAGGTAGACTGAGGGATTGATTCAGCTGGAAACTTAAAAAAAGAAGGTAAAAAAATTCTTCCTTGACTATTTAAATAATTTCAGCTGGAAGAGAGTATTGTCTCAAAAAGGAAAAGAAAGCTTATGAGGAAAAGCCTTTCCTATCTCTAGCTGTAGTGATGGGTTAGTTTTTCTACAGGTTTCTCTAGGGCTTTTACAGCATTAATTTTCATAGGCAGGAATGTTGCATTAGGACTTCAAATTGCTCAGACCAAAGGGCTTTTTGTGGTGTTGTTTTTTTGACTTCCCTCTTCAAAGACATTACTTTGTTCATGCTGATTCCATGGAAACTCAGTCTAGATTTGTGTGTTACCCAGAGGTGTAGCTTAACCCTGTGCTACACACTGGGTGATATAAATGATGTTTATATGATTCCAAATGAAGTAGAAATTGATGTCAAGTCTTGTGGACAAATTTTGTCATATAACAAGAGAACTAGAATAAGCAATGCATCCAGGAATAATATGGGAATGATAGGTGCTTGTCAGATTTGAATATTATTCATTCTCATATCCAAGGCTTATGAGACGTCTTGTTTAATCCACACTGAAGTTTGGTGCCTCTTGGGTTTAATTAACCCTGATGTAACTCTGATGACTTCATTAAAAATGGACGAGAGCAGTGTCTGAATCATTCTCAGGAGCGCCAATGTGGTATTTCAAAAAGAGATTAAAAAAACCCCAAAAAACCAAAACTGTGGCAAGAATCTTTGATAGAATAAACTTTGACTGGATTTCCAAAAAGTACTGAGCAACTTCTGCATTTATACGCCTGTTAGTGGGTTATATTTCAACAAAGACTAGGATTTGATACAAATTCGTATTTGTCTTGACCAAAGAACTAAAATGGTTTGGTGTCATCAAAAGTAAATCCCAAAACTATCAGATGGGTTAATTAAGCAGGATCGTTTTTGACTTGTGTTTAAAGGGGCCATTCATTCCTGCAGATGATTATTTAGGCCAGCTCTCAAAGGTATGATTAAAAAAGGCAGTGCTCATACACACCATGTGTTCTTTCACCACTCCTTGTCTCCCAAGGGTGTTTCTCTGTCAGATTCCCAACAGGATTGCATTGGTCCTGCATTTTCTCAGAGTTCTTAGGTGGATTATTGAGAAGAGTGACTGTAGGCATCTGGAAAAGTAGGTGAAAGCAGGGACAGAATCATGACATGAGATGTGAATGAACCTCTTCCAGTGAGATTCGGAGAACTCTCCACAGTCAGTTCTGCCCTCACAGTGTAAAACCAAGTATGAGAGGGAAATATCCACCAAATAATAACCTTTTACTCAGAGAGAGTCATCCTAGGCAAATTTTAGTCAAGCACTGGCTAAACTAATCTGGCTTGACACCAATAATAAATTGTGCAAATTCCTGTGACCTTCATCATTCTTATTTTGTATTAAATGTCATCTTGTTAGATCATGCATGAATGAATGGCACAATATGATAGATAGCATGAATTATTGTTCACTAATAGATTTTGTTAAAACGTCTCCTCTCTGGGCTGGTCCTTGAGAAATATGCTCAAAATTATTTCTTAGCAGGCCTTCAAAATCAGAGTTGAGCCTTCATAGGAGTTGAAAAAATTGCTCCTGTTTGGTTTTGGTGTGGAGTTTTTTCTTTGTTTTGATTTGGCTTTAGAGTCTTTTGAGATGGTTTTTTTGTGGGGTTTTTTTTTTTTGATTTTTTTACCATCGGTTTTTTTCCCCCTCAATTTAAGACTTGGGGTTTTTATTCTGTGGTTTTTTTTTTGGTTTTTTTTTTTTTTACTGCATGATTGTAGACACTTGGAGTGATATAAATACAAATACACAAGCTTGACTTGGCTCTGACTCCCCAGGTCATGGTCATCAGAAACTTGGAGAAAGTAAGACAGACTATTTCTGAAATACATGAGGAACACCACAGACTGAGCAGGGTGGTATTTAAACTGAGAGCAGGTGAAAACATTTCTGTTTACAGCCCCTTAAGGCCACCACTTCCCATCCATGAAAACCCATGTTTTCATGCTCCCTGCAAAGCCCTGCCCCATGGATGCTGTAGCCATGGAATTAAGGGAGTTCAATAGACTTCTTGCTTTCCCCTGGCAAGCCAAACTGCTCATCAGCAACCCTTAAACCTCCATTAAAACAAATGCACTAGAAGTGTTTTTGCCTCTGAAATTACAGAGTCCATGCTATTGAATGACAAAGATATTTGCTTAATAATCTAGAATAATTAGGTTGATATCTGGGTTGATCTGATAATTTTGTCTCCATAATGGTTTTGTCCCTAAACGTGTCCATCTATCTCTTGGCATATAATCAAATTATTAAGTTTACTTTTCACTAAACACTATTGATATGTATTTTTAATATACTTACAGAGATTGTCAAATAATAAAAATTTTAATTGCTAGTGGTTTTCTTAGAGAAACAAAAATCCCCTAAAACTATAATCTTTAAGGCTTCAAGATTGTAGATAATTAAATGGGATCTATCTTTAGCCCAGCTCCTTTTTCTGTCCACAGTTCTATGTAGATACAGCCAGATGAACCAAATTCCACAAGGCAAAAAAGACAGTGCTCTCTGCCTCAAATCCCTTCTTTCCAAGAGGATGGATTTTGTAACATGGTAGTGTGTGGTTTTAGTCTGAGCCATTCCCCTTCATATACACATGATATCTCTGACATACCTAGGGGCCCTCTAAATGGGTATTAGGAAGTTGAGACTGACTACAGTGTCAAGGTTTCTGATGCCTTTCTCTCCCAGCTGGGGTTATGTTTTTCTTGTCAACCAGCATAGCTTGAAGCCATCTCTAGGTTGCTTTAAAAATGTTGGTGTTCAGAACTGATATCTGTAGTTCAGATGGAAAAAAAAAAAACCTTACTAATATTGAACTTATGATTGGAAGGCAACAACCTCAGCCTCCATAACTGAGTAAAATCCTTAATAAATGTTTCTGCATATATACAGCAAATTTCTGTCAATGGGCTCAAAAATCCTTAATCATTTTTAGCCTTGAATAAGCAGCACATTTTTAGTCGAACAACTATATTTCTGTAAAAATCTTTTAATGTGTCATTAAGTAGCAACCCATTTTGCACAGGACCTGATGTTTCCCTCTCATCCTGCTGCATAATGGAATTGTCTTGGGCTCTTTCCACTCAACTGCACTTTAATTGGGTGTCACAGAAGGTAGGTGGAAGGCATAAGAATGTTCCATCTGAGTAAGCTTCAGAAAATTTGGCTAAGAGCAGAAAACAGCAAAAGGAACATAGTGGTAGGCTCCACAGTGGCTGCAGCTTGTCTGGAATAACAATATAAAATCAGATAAATCTTGGTACATAATGTGTCACCACCCTGGGGAAATGACCATATAATTGGATAAATGGTTTTCCCTGCCTCAGTGTTGTTCTTTGCCTTCTTCTTTTTCCCCATCTCCTTCAGTCATTCTATTACAGAAATACTGAAAATTATTATTTGAGGAACTTCAAGAAAGTGTCAAGCAGATGTTATTTCTGAAGTATATTTCTTCAGTCATGCACCTCTTGCCTGAAACCATGAATAGAATCATAAGAACAGTTACATAGAACAGAACAGGCAATTATAATATGACAACGTGAAGGGATTGAGTGCTATATTGGTATTTTTTGTGGTAAATTTTACTTATCAGACTCTACACTGAGTACCTTTTCTGTTTGTTTTTGATAGGTATATAACGTAGTTGTTTGTTTATGGGGTGTTTTTAGTGTTTTTTTTAATCTCCAGAAACTTTGTTGTGTTTTGACTTTGATATGTTGCCAGTTTGATTTAAGCGCATCCAATGCGAGAGTGAAATTGTGACTAGTAAAAGTTACTAGCTAAATTGTTCTTTTGGGACTATGCCAACCCTAAATAGGGTCCAAAATCACCTTTGCCTTGAAGGCAATACCCTTTTGCTTAGATTTTTCCTAAAAAAATTAAACTTCAAAAGGTGGGTACTCAATTTAGTCTGCTTTTGGCACGGATAAGATTTATCAAGACTATAGCAGGTATTTCTAAGAGTGGCTGACCTGAGATTGAGAGTTGACATGCCAGCAAGAACCTGCAGTGCATTCATTTCCCAAAGATTTCAGCAAGTCCCATCCAGATGTATTTAACGCAGGTGTGTGATTTCTTATGAACCTGCTACTTCTGGGACTGGGGAGTTCTCAGATTTTTCACTTTCCAATGTCTCATTCAGTAAGGCCTTCTCCCAAAAGGAGGTATTTGTAAACCCTTACTTTATTCCATCATATAAAGTAAGATCAATCTTGTTGAAATCAGTGTGAGTGTAATTCAAATGATGCTTCCAAGGAAGAGAATCTTAAAATCAAATAAGTGTTTACATGATATTGCAGTCTAGCATTTATTCTTATCATGTAAACAAGCAGGATTTGGGAAAATTTGGCATGTTGATGTATGGAAAATAAACTTCATTCTGACATTTTGCAAAATTTAGGATTTCTTAGCATGAGAAACAGTCTAACCTAGCTTTAATTTGAACACTGAATATATAAAGAAACCCAACCAGTCCCAGATTTTTACAGTCTTTCATAATTAAAGGACATGAGGTCACATGAAGATAATCATGGATAAATTTCAAGCAAATGAAATGAAATATTTCCTCACAAAGCACTTAGATTATGCTGGAGGTCAGAATCAAACTGCAGTGGAGCTGCACTTTTAAAAAACACAAGCTGACTTTATGATGATCCATAAAACTTTTAGCTTACCTGCTAGATCAGGTTAGTCTGAGTTTGTTGTTCAGAGCACTAGCTGATTATAAAATTATTAAAAAAAATTTTTTTCTTTTCTCTATACAAAGCAGGGTCTTTTGGCACAGTGCAAAAAACCCCAAAAAACAAACCCAAAAACCAACCCAAACAAAAGTGCCTTTATTTTTTAGCAATGCTTTGTAGTAACAATACAGACCAAAAAAGTTATTTATTGCCAAAAGAATGATGCGTGTATTCAGGGCAATTTGAATTGATTTTACTTCAAACTGTTCTCAGAGTATATTGAAGTAACATGATATTTTGTATTTGAGCCGATATCATGCATGCCTCTTGTCCTAATAAAATGATATCCACGTGTGTGTTGCTCTAGCTTAGCATGCCGTTTTAAGATACTATTTGTGTCTGTTTTCCATATTTTTTCATCCTATTATTTCAGGTTTTATTAGGGTGCACTTTTTCAGGTTTAATAGATCACAAGCACAATACTGTTCTGTCACATTAACATAGAATGCTTTAAAGTCTTTCCTGTTTTAAGAAACTCTGAAACCTTCAATTCCTCTGAAACTACTTTCCCTTTGAAAACCAGCTTTAAGTCATCATCTTATCCTCTTGCAATATCTGATCCTATGTCTGTAGGTCTACAGAACATTTTATTCAAAGATACTTTGTGTCATTAAGGTAATACCATAATGCAACTGAAGTTCAGAAATTATATGAAGTTCAGAGAATATATGAAGCTGAAGGAATTGGAAATAGACTGTTTTGCCTGGATCACATTACCTCTGATGTCCTCCTGGGTTCACTAAAATCCAGATTGTTTCACTGTTAGGGCTGGGTCAAAGAAGGTCCTAGGAACGGGAATGCTGCTGGAAACTGAACATCAGCAAGCTTATGAAACAAGAGGTGGCTGCCCAAGCCTTTCACTCAGTGTAAAATAACGAAGATTAGTTATCAGGATCAGTTTCCAGAAATACTTCAAACCATGCAAAAGTCTTTACAAACCCCTCCAAAAATCCAACTGATCCCAAGGTCCTGTAAATAGACTGTGGAATCACTGTTGACTCAGAATAGTTGTCAGCAGGGAAAGCAGTGGCAGCTGCTGGTGAAACTGCAGTTACCTTGGTGGAACAGATGCAGTGATAACTGAGACACCTTCACTGTTGTATGGCTGGAAACACAAAAAGAGACATTGTTTTAAGTCTTAGGACACTTAAACTTATCAAATATTGCTTACTTCTGACGGTGCTCTGATGTTCAACAACAATCTGTAACACTTCCTGTGAGGTTGTGGTTATTTCCATCAGAGTACTCTCAGGAAACTTTGGGCCCTTTCCTGCTGCCTGTATCCTCCACTTGTAAAATAAATGCACTCCTGACTGTAATGAATTCCACTGCCTGCTTGGAGAGTGGTCACCTTCCCCATTCCAGAGGTGACTCAAGTTTGTTGCTGTGCTGAAAGCAATAGAGGGTGTTGTAAAGTGGAGAAAGGAAAGCAGTGATGGAGGGGGAGACCCTCAGATGTGTACCCAAGGTAAAATGTTGCAAGAGAGCTGTTTTGTTTCATACTGGCAATTTTCAACCTGCAAGAGTGCTGGGTAATTGGGAGAAAAGTGACCCACGAGTTTGAGACTGAGCAGTCTTGTTGTGGGGTTACCATATAAACCCTCGAAGGAAATTTTAAAATTGTAAGTTCCTCAGCTAATTCTGCAGCGAGGAGGGAAACTAAGAAAACAGCATCTTAACAACATGAAAAGATCCTGATCTATTTTTTTCTCCAGGCATATTTGTTTGATCATGCTGGAGCTTTGAGGCCAAATAGCCTGCAAATTGGTTTCTCATTTCAGATGTTTCCATTGCTGCAAAACAAATACTTTGTTTTGCAGCTTTTAAATGATCCTCCCAAGCATTTCTCCTTCTTATCCTGTTTCTCTTCCTTGCTTCAGCGTTTTCACTGCTGCTGCCATTCATCTGCATTTCTTTCTTCTTTGATATTTATGAACTCAGCTTCAGCAGCACAGTTCACAGAAAATGTCCCCTCCTTCTCTGTGCAAGACAAGCCATGTAAAAATAGTTTACTGAAATGAAAGGAGGAGACCAAAATTCTTACTGGTAAATCAGGCCTCCAGGCCAAATTTCACTGTGATGTGGGGAGTATTACCTAGTTATCTCCCAGGGGAGGAGGTCTGGAATTAACCCTCCTTTCTTCTGAGATGTGGAAAGATGTCTCAACCCAATTTAAACTCTTCCCAGGAGGAACAGTCCTGTAGGAGTCTCACAGGAAGAACAGGACAGACTTCAGCAGAGTGAGGGGTTTCAGTGGCTGAAGGGATCCAATGCATGAGACCTCCCTGGTCTCTCATGTTCTTCTAAACAAGTTCTTCCATCTCTGTACCACTGTGTCTTTTCTCTCACTCCTATTTTGATAATGTACTTTGACAAAAACTTGTGAAGATGTCTGGGTGTTTTCCTGCCTTAGGTCTGCCTTGAAGGCAGGTATTAGTTCTGTTGTAACTACCATTCATTTCATTGCCAAGGTGCCTGAGAGGTGCCCAGTGTCCATGTTTGTTTGAAGCATGTTTAGAGATTCACTTGATTTTTTTTCCTTCTTGTATTCTTTCTTTTTGTCTATGAGATAATTTTACAGCTCTTAATGAAACAAAAAAATATCCTATATTTGCATGGGCAGGCATCCATGTTGGAGCTAGAATTATGAGAAGGAAGTTTCAGAAATTGGAATAGGACAATCTTCTCTAGTTTTGTTTTTGCTTGGTGTTGTGTTGTTTCAATTAACTTTCACAGTGAACAGGCTGAGCTCCCAGAAAACATGAGTGTGACAAACATTCCTATCTATAGGTAATAAGATCATTTTCACTGAAACACCCCTCCCCTAGCTGGAGGACTGGAGGCATATGATGCATAAAGAGAAACTGGCAGCATTTTCTGGCAATTCTTCACTGTTTTTTTTTTCTTCTTCTTCTTTCTGGATGTTTGAATTACTTTAAATATTCTGGATAGCTAATTTCTGAGTTTGTATATCTGTGTGTGTATGTGTGAATATGAAATCTCAGAACACTTTATTTATGCATAAGATTTTTCTCTTTCTTCCACTGTGGAATTACTGCATGAAATCCAGACGAATGATTCTGTTATATGAGACATCAAAATAAATAGAGTGAACAATCTCTTGCAGCTTTAAACATCTATGCATCAAAATCTATTTGCTCTCTTCATTGTTATGTTCCTACATCTCGATTAATGAGATTTCTGAACAACAGTCTGGGAGTAAGAGATTTTAATAGAGTAGATAAACTGAAAAAGTTGAAAGGAAAAGAGCCTGAGTGAGAACAAAAAGGGACTGTCTCCATCTCTTGGATTGTTAATATGCCTTTCCTGTCTAACTTCTTCAGACATGCTTCTTGAGATCAATTAAGTTTCATTTTAAAGTTCACATTTCCTCACATTTTGCTTTTCTTTCTGGTTAACACTTCACATTTTCAGACTTATTAGCTGTGTTCTGAATAATCCTGTGTCCTTCTCCTATTAGTCATAATGGCATGAAAAGAATGGTTGGGAGTGTTGGTCTATAAGGTATTAACCCTTTAATTTATCTAAGGGTGTATTGCAAGATTCAAGACACAGCAGAAATCAGCCTGGACTCCTACAAGCCACACAGGACTGAACTAGAAGGAAAGCAGCATCCCCACCAACAGTGGGCTGGAAAGGGGGATTGAGGTGATGCTGGGAATCACAAATAAATGTGCAGGCTGGTAATACACAGTCAGCTCATGCTGTATTTGATGGTAGACAGTGTTCCACTCTTTCCAGTTTAACTTTACAGTTTGCTTTTATGTCCAATCATCTTGCAGACACTCTGACTTCTTCCTTAGTCTCCATAATGTTGGCATGAAGGACTCTATGTGCCTGAGTGCTTTATCAATTTGTGTCCCCAGCATCAATTACTGCTCCATGTAAGGGCACACAGAGAACCCTGCTCTTCCTGTTCAAGATCATCACCATACTTATTACTGTGCTAGAGTTACTGGTCTGAGCTGAGAAGAAGTTAAGATTAAACTCTGTTAATGTAAAGATTTTCCTTTCCCTCTTTCAAAATTCCACAAGCTGAATATATTGAAATAATTGAAGTTATTTGTGTGTTTTGGAGTATGATGGGAATGGGGAAGAAGATCTTTATGACCAAACTGTAGGGCTGGAAATTCCCTGAGCCCTCTGATAACTTTTAGACTTATCAGCCAATTTCAGTAAGATAGTGCAGATCTACAAGAGAGTAACTTCCTACAAGTTTTCTGACAATCAGGTGCTTGGAAGACAAGGGGCACCTACAGAGAGAAGGGTACAGGCAGGTCAACCCTTAGAGATTCTTGCGTAGTTTGCTCAGTGGGAGTGGCCAATGCACAAGTCAAAATGCAAAAACTCAAGGTAAGCCAGAGCAAACTGGGTTTATTTTCCAGCTTAGGATGTGGGGAGGAGATGAAGATAAGGAGGGGATGAGGTCTAGAGATCTTAACAGATTCTTGGGTATTGTCAGGGATGCTGTAGTGACGGGAGCCTGAGGAGGAGATTGCAGTCTGCAGAAGAACTTACTAATAGGTTCATGGATACAAACAACACAATTTTAGGAAAAAAACCTCCAGCTTTTCTGTGACCAGTGTAATAAATTGTATTTCTGGCTAATCATGGATTCTTGTTTATCATTTTCACTTCAAACCATGAGGTTCAACTCTTATGGGTAAAGGTGAATCACACTGCTTTTATTTCCAGAGTGTTTTTCAGCAGGCAATTAGAGAGAGTATAAGGAAACAGTAATAAAAAATACAGAAAACTGCAGGCACAGAAGAATCTGGAGGATTAGGTATATAATTCATGTGGATGTGTTTTTAGGACAATCATTCATTTTTTAAACATTTTCTGATGTTCATTGGTTTACAATGGGGCAAGTTTTTAATTAAGATTTCTCTCTGTGGTATTTTCATTGTAAACTCCCTTAGATTACAGCTTCTGTGTGTTGTGTTATCAAATTTCAGAAACAGTGTTGCAAGATGATGCAACCACCATTTCTAGGACTGAAATAATGAGAGGCAGCATATGAAATCCTGTGACATTTCGGAATCTGCTAGAAATGTACTGAGAGTGAAAACAATTGATGCCAAGATTTTTTTCTTTCCTCTAATACATTTTAAATATCTGTAATTTCAGATTGTTACAGTATATCTGGAAGAAAGGAGAAATGTAACTTCAGATTTCAGCACCACCCAAAACAAGGACAGGATAATTGTTAATATAACTTAGCCAACAATCAATCCGAACACAAAATGTCATAATAAACAGCCCTCTCTGAAGTGGTCTGTGTTCTTCAGCTACTGCCCCTAGCACCCATTTGTCTGTCTTTATTTGCTTCTCCCAACAGTCTTGTGATTTTCTTTCTGTGTGACAATTTCTATCTAGATTCTACCATCTTTAGATTTCATCTGGCTGTCTTTTCCTTTTTTGGCTTCTTCCATCTGATAAAAATTATATTCTGCAAATTTAAAAAATGTATTTAAAGTTCACCCAAAAAAGCCAAATAAATAGGCTGGGAAAAGTTGTTTGCTTTAATATATTTTGTTCCAGCATACTGAATTCTATGAAATTTTTTTAAGATTTCTGAAGCACAGGATAGAACATATTAAAAAAATAAGAGCAAATGCATGTGCTGTGGGAATTGCTTGTCCTTATACCTGCTTTGTGCAGGGAGGTGATTCTGTATATAGTCACAGGTAAGCACATGGCTCTTGTAATTTGTAGAGATTTCTCTTTTTCTTCATTAACTCTAAAAAAAAAAAATAATAAAATTCAGGTTTTCAAAATCTGTTGAAAATAAGTGTCAAAACATTAGAACTTCCTAATAAGGTGAAATTGATTTCCAAGTAAACCTAACTAGAACTAGGTACTGCTTTAACCCAAAGCAAAATCTGTTTTTACCCCACAGAGCTATCTTGCTGTTACATATAATAGTGGTAGCTATGAAGGTAATCACAGATTTTCACCCAGGAAATCAATAAAAAGCTTTTTAATCAGCTATTATGTACTGACAAATAGATAACTCGAGCAGCCTGTTAGCACCCACTGGCTTCTGTGTTTAAGAGGAATACATGCTTTGTGAGTATTTTCCTGGGGATAGTTATGTCTGGATTCTTCCTGAAAGGCATACAATAAATCCTTGTAATCTGCAGTCTGCCAGCATTTGATTTCTGCATACTCAGCCCAACCCAGCCCATGAAAGGTGAATGCAAACTATGGGCTAATGAATCAAACAAACATTCAGCTTTTGTAGGAATTTGCATGGTGGTAATATTGGAATAAATGATAAATTCCAAATGAAATTCAATGAGACTGAATCAGCCTTTCTGAGATTTATCTGTCTCTTTCTCCTTGGAAAGTATCTGAGAGCAAAGTGTTTATTCTTTTTTTGTTACATTTGTTCAGATTTAGCATTGGGCTAGGCAGATTGGATCCAACCCAATTTTCACACTGGACAATATTTTGTCTTCATCACTGACCACTGATACAGGCTTCAGAATAAAGCAAAAGAGATCTGGAGGAAGCTGTCATGGGAGTCTTGTTCCCTGTTTTATGACAAGGTTATCCTAAGCTGCAGACCACTGAGGTTGCCCCTAATTATGTATTTAGCTGTGTTCTTGACATGAAGGTGTTCTCCACAAGCAGAGGAGCTCTGGAAATCCCAACATAAATGAAGACATCTAGACAGTGGCTTCTAAACTTGTTGTATGGGCTCTCTTGCAGGTTGATAGAGAAAGATGGGCTCTTGTAGGATGCAGTTATCTTGCTGTATGGCAGACATCCAAGAGATCTGTCTTGTGCCTAGGAGAGACATTCAGTGAGCTGTATCTTAGATAAGTCCACTTCTTTCTACTGATTGCAAAAGCAACCTGTAAAACTAGCTCACAGCTCTGTGAGATTAGTCTTGCTCTTGTCAGCTTGAAATATGTAGGTGTTGATTTTTTCAACTCTGAAACATATTTTATCCTTTCTTATAACATGCTGTTGGGTTAGGAGTTCAAGAGTTGTTGGAAACAGCAGAAGACCACTGGAGATCTCCAGTGACATAGCAGTGATAGCAATGAGTATTGATGTGTAGACAAAAGCCCAGCTATTGACAAGCTCAGGAGTGCAGCTGTTCTGTTGGTTGCTTCAGTGTCTGCTGCATGTGACATGCCACACTAAGAACAAAAACAAAAGAGATAGGACAGGCAGGACACAAACCATGGAAGGTGATGAAAGTGTGCTGGAAACCTTAGCCCTCCTCCTCCCTGATAGCAAGATAAATGTGAAGACAATGGAGGAAAGCAGTGGCTAAATAGTTCCTAGAGATGAGCACCAAGGGCCAAAGATCAAATGTAGAAAATACTTGTCTGTGTGGAAAGACATGCCTGGTTTCTGAGAGAAGAGAGATGTCCCTCTGCTTTAGGCTGTATATATAGAAATATCCTAGCCTTTTATCAAAGCCTTTTGTCACCTTATTTGGAGGGAAATTCTTTAATGGCAAGTTACCAAACTGCAGCTGACTCATAGCTCTGAGTCAGTGTGACTGGGTCACACTTGTCCTTGCTCAGAATCAGAGAAAAGGTTTTTCCCTCCCTTTTCCATTTATTTTGTGTCAAGACTTGTATGTGTCTCTAAATAAGGTATTTATGTGCTTGTTTCAATGCTTTCCTCTTTTCACTTACCAGATTTATTTAAAATCCATGTTCAGTGAACTTGGAAAGAGAATGTGCTTTATCCAGGGAGATACTTAAAGTACTTTTAGTAGTCTTTTCTCTTTTCTTGCACTGGACAATGCTTTCAACAGGTAGAGAAAAAGTACTTCAGGCTTTCTATGGAGAAAACCTTGCTGGAATCTTTATGTAACACTTCATCACTGCCTGTGTACACAGAATTCAGCTAACTTTAGGAAGCAGCATTTTGGTATCATTTTTTCTAACAGGACATGTCCAAATAAGAAAATAATTTATCTTTTCAATCTTACTCTCATGTATATTTTCCATTTTGGTTTAGCTTTCCATTCATCATGTGGCACTGGTGCATATTGTATTAGGGTATTAGATCAAACTGTCAAAAAGCTGACTTTTTTTCCCCTAAGCATATGCATTTTTGGAATAGTAATTAATTCAACCAACTGGAAGTAAGTAATTAGTAGCTTTTTTCCTTGTGCCTATTGCAAGTTTTGATATGAAGTATTTTTAGAAGGCTGCAGTTTTAACATCTAAAAAGCCTTTATTTTTGTGTACCTTGGTTATACAGGAAGAATGTGTCATCTTAGGGAGTACATTGACACACATGATGCTAAAGATGGTTTTTGGAGGGAGAAATGCCTAATGAACTTAGAGGAGAGCTGGATGATCAATGGTTGTCTGCATTTGTGGTTTGAATATTCAAGACTTCATGTTTCATAATTGTAACAATCTAGTGTGACTACATATATGATTAGTCTGTTCCATTCCTGAAGTGCTATGTGCTGTAGGTGACAAAAAAGTTACTTTAGATGAACCCCATGAAAAGCCCAGCTGCATGGGACCAGTGAGAATGTGGCTGATAAGCAGCAAGATAATAGAATCAAAAGCAGAATATTTGTGCTCTGAAAGGACTGGAAAGGTGTGCACAGGAAGGTAATACTGACAGGGCAATGTACAAATGTAGCAAAGAGCTCTACACAACATAAACTGAACCCACAATGATTGAAAAGATGGACTTGAAAGTATGAAAAGCTATGCAGAAAGTAATTGACCTGTTTTAAAGAATGTCTAGTGGAACAATGGAATATAATGACTGGCAGGAGAATGACTAACACTGCAGAAAAGGGGCTGATTCATTGTGCTTAGGAAAGGAGCTGAGGTTTGAATTCAGAATGCTGAGCATTGGATGCCCACTGTGGGCTTTTGAGCCATACCTTTGCAATGTTGAACTTCCTGTCTGCTGGCCTGAATAAACAAAGTTGTGCATAAATCCAGCATCCCATTTCGTTGAGTGAATGTGGGTCCTGGGAGTGAAGTGTAAAGAAAATGTTTGAAATTGTTTCTAGATCCAGCAGATGTTTTTTCAGCTTAGAGTGCTGGGACTGAGTCAAATTACTGGGAATGCCTGGAGAACCAGGAGTCCTGGGACCAGAGGGAGTACAGTATGGCCAATGTGGAGTATTGTTAAATTGTTCAAGTGATGCATAAATAAGAGGATACAGATCCTCTCGTCTCTACTTCCATTCTGATCTGTGTCTTTAATAAAGATCCTTTAAGCTACAATTGTCTGGGCTGAGATGTGCTCACCTTTCTCTTACACTGTTTCAACTGTGACTTTGGTGTATTTATGCCATAGTGTGGAGAAATTAGTTTAGGATGGTGAAGATGAGTCATTAACCATTTAACACAAAGGGAAAATTTGTGACCTAAATAAGATCCATGATTTCATTTCACTTGACTTGAGGTTGCTTGGTTTTGTTTAGTGCAGCAAAGGCAAGAAGTGAGAAGAAAAGCTTTCTTTGGGGGTTTTTACTTCTACTATTCTCAACCATGTGCTTTGTGTTTTCATACCACATGATGTGGTCCCCAAACACATGACTTTCTTTTCCCTTTACAATATTTATTGGGAAAAAAAGGAATTTAAAAAAAAAATTGTTGCTGATCTGTAACCTGCTGAAATAATTCCGAATGCCTGTGTAGGCTCCATAAATGCTAAACAAAATACCCAACCTGTTTTACCTGTTTGGACATGGGGCGAAAGCTACTTTGAATATCCTTTTATTTTCCTGTGATATTTACCTGACCTCAGACCATTAGAGTCTCATCCTTAGTGAAGAGCTGGACAGTTCTTTTATGTCATTCTAAAGACAGTTTAGCTTTTTTGTTGTTTTGTTTTGGGTTTTTTTTGTTTGTTTTTTTTTTTTTTTCTGTTAGAGATCTGAGCTAAACTGTTAAAAGAATAAAAGGTCAAATATCTTGTTTCCTTTTACAAGGAGGTGAATTAAAGGGAACGAGATACTTGGGCTTCAAAGGGCTAGATCTTCCAGCTGCCTGGCTGGCAGAAAGTAGATAAGCTGTAGCCATTTATGAAAAAATAAGAGTGAACCAAGGCTTTGTCCACCTTTGTGTTCCTCCTTTTACCCCCATATGAGTTGCTGCATATCAGTAGGATTGGGATAAAGGACTACCCATGCTTTTGTAAGACAATTCATTATTGACTTTTTCTCCCCGTATTCAGGGAGGCATGTTATAGATAAATTAAAGATTCCTGCCTGCATGTATATGTGTGTGGCTGTGCAGAAGTATGTGTATTTGCACAAAATAATTTGTGTTAATATGTATGTAGTGTTATTCTTCCCATATCCCATGTCTGACCTTGTCTAGAAGACAATAAATATAGTATTAACCTTGCCGATTCTGTGTTTTTTATTAATTTTTTCTAGCTGTTTTAATTTTCTTATTGTTAATACCTCCTGTAATTCTAGCACAGTCCTGCCCAATCACATGGTAATTTGGAGCAGGGGGGAAGTCAGGCTCTTTAGTGACCTTTTCACTCAAAATTTCTCCTGAAAGCAACTGTTAGCAAGTTTGGATGTGTCTTTTTATAACCTTTACAGTTCAGTTTGTGTTCTTCTAATGAGCTATTCCATAACTCAGTGCCTCAGCTCTGCTAATACTAGTGATATTTAACATGTGGTTGTGTGTCCCTGGAATTCACTCTTTTTCAAGGCAGAAATAAGCAATGCTAAGAGTCTGGTAAACAATTTGTACTAAGAGTTGTTTTTTTTTTTGGGAACACCTAAGGTGCCTCTAATTCAACTCTTGAAAAATAGACAGAAGAAAATAGCACGACATCATCTTAGCATATGAATAAGCAAATAATGATTCTTACATTCTCTCCCATCTAATCTTACAGAAATTTTTAGTGATCAATATCTAGTAGAACTTGATTATGGTATTTTTCTCTCATGATTTTATCAAATTAGGAGATAATATGAGTTTTGAAAATGTTCAGAATTATTCTCCTAAATGAATATCACCTTAATTCTTTTTTTTAGTTTTGTACTAATAAATAAATACATTGGAGATTTTTATTCCTCCTACCCCCATCCTATGGATCATCATTTTAGCCATTACAATACCTGGTTACAGAGCCATATTTTTTATGATTTTGTGACTGGCTGGTTCTGCCCAAGGGTTCTTGCTGAACAGAATACTAAAAGTCTTATCCTGATAATCTTAGAAATATTAGTGTTGCAAAATTCGCTGCTTGCCAGTTTCTTTCTAAATTTAATGATTTTTGATGTATTCCAAAATACTCTGTCTCTGGTGTGATCTGAGTCTGGTTTTAATGTGGGAGCACTCATGAAGACAAAAAAAAATTCTTTTGAACTTGACATTTAATCAGAAGCTAAAATGCTGAGCTGTGACTGAAGAAATTTAGGTTTCATTCCTAACTTTAAAACAGTTTCCTTATTTGAAATGAAATTTGTTTCTCCACCTGCTTTATTTGTTCCAAGCAGGCTGATAGCAGTTCCTTAACCTGAAAGGATATTGCAATAATAAATTTCCTAAAACTTCAAAGGAGCTTGGATAGCAGATTACTGAGGGCTGATGAAGTATCCAAGAAGAGCAATAGAAATCAGTTACATCCATGCTTTTCTCAGCACTGTGCTGCAGTACTTTTAAAAAAGTTTAAAAAACAAAAAGAAATTATTTTACCGAGTAGTCTTAGTAAGTTCATGTTTCTCCATCATCCTTCTCTGCATATCCTGTTGTCTGTAACAATCCTTTCAAACATAAAAAGTCCCAGAAAAAAAGCAACTTTTAAGAATTGTACCTTCCAGTGATGTTGGTTTGGTGCTTTGCAGGCTTTTCTCTTAGGGTGTTTCTGTTCTGAATTGCAAGCAGCATGTCAGATTCCCTACATGCTTATGTGGACCTGCTGCTGTCTTTCACACAGCCTCTAGTCCTAGCTGAAGAGTTTTATGGTTGTCTCTTATTTTTCTTTTCTTTTTGGGGGGAGCCTTGCAGGTGTGAAAGCTTTTTTTTTTTGATTAAAAACTTGTAACACTTTGAGATAATATGCATCCATTGGTCCCTTATCAACAATAACAGCCAGTTAATAACCAGGAAAAATCATTACTGAAGCTACAGTCCAGCTGTTGAAATAGAGCTGTTTCTCTCATCTGTTCCATTCAGGAGAAGGCAAAGATTTCTTCCCCCACTGTCTGCTGCTGACTAGAGGTTTCACTTGGCATTCTAGATGCATCACATGGTGAAAATGTGGCCTGGGACCTTTATTCTGGATAGTTAGTGACCCCTTTGAGGAAACTGGAGGGTTTATGTTTTGTGGAGTAGGGAATCATGAGGGTATTTAGCCAGTAGAAGCTGTATAAAATCCATTACCTCCTGATGGTGAATATGTGCTGCTGTAATGAGGGAACATCCTGAACAGAAATGCAGAAGAGAAGAACCAAAGGCAGGATTTCCATTCAGCACCTCTGCCTCCTCATTCTCTTGTACAGAACTGATCAGAATCACTTCCTTGAGAGGGAACTTGGCTATTCTAAGTTCATTTTATCTGTGAAAAGTCTCCTCTTGCACTATTTATTTGGGGCCTTTATTGCAGGAATGGCTGGGGATGTTAATGAGTGATGATAAATAGACTGCAATTTCCTAATTGGTTGCTGTCTCTCACTTCTGTGGAAATACAAAATGTCTCTCAGCTACTTTTCATTAGAGGAAAGTACAGGTGCTAACTCTGAAATAGAAAAATGGCTTTTCCCTTATAGTCTTCTGGCCATTTTTGGATTATCAATCCCTCTGGGTGAAAAGCAATCTGGATTAAGTTAGATATTTTATTCAGGTAGCTAATGCAAAATAAACAGCTCTATCATGTTTTCCTGGAATCCAGCCAGATTTCCAGCAGTGTTGTCAAATAATATCTACTCTTTCAATTAACAATAGATATGGTGCTTAGGCAAACTAGAACTAAATTGCAAGTCACCCAGTCTCTTCTCTCTAAAATCAGAAAACTGCAATTTAACCACTAACTTCAGGCAGAAATTGTTTTTATCTGTGAAATTATGTCTGTATTTTACAGACTGGCCACCAAGATAAACACACATATTTTTATTTTTTCTGTCTGTGGGTTGTCAGGGTGTTACACAAGCTGAAAACCAGGTATGGGGTCTGGTAAATAAAGACAACACAGCTGGAACACAAGCTGTCTGGAATGCTATTTACTGTAATACTCTTTCTTTAGTAGACTTGTTATTTGAAGACTACCTGTAAACCCACAGATACTGAAATTTAAGAACAACTTGTGGTTACACCTGTTACTGATAAAGCAGATCCATTTTGTTGGTGTTTTCAGCCTAGGGTCTAGTCATAAATCAAATTTACTGTGCATCTGAATTCGCAGGTGCAAAGTTTTCTTGCTGAATGTGAAACTAGGTGGAGTCTTGTATAAAATAAAATGTCTCACTGCCCTACACAAAGAAGAAGAAACACTAAGGTAACATGAATTTGTTGTTGACTTCTTAGCCAAAAGCAGCAGAGAAATCTGTAGCGATAAGTATATTCACCTAGAAGCTCTGTATGTAAAGGGCAAAGTTGCACAGATGACAAGCTGGATGTTTTGAGATGAGTTTTGCTGCTGAAAAGCATAAAGAGTGTTAGGACTTGTTATATTTTTTCCTGAAAAACAACTGGTGACACACTCTAAGGTCAACATGTAATATCTTTTCCATGCTCTTCTAAAAAGTCAGATTAGTCCTTTCAGCAGTAACCTTTCTCACATTGAGTATGTTTGCTTGCCTGCCTTTAAAATTCATCTTCTCTATTTGTGATTCTGACAGCTTGTAGGATTACATTGTCCATATATCAGTGTGGATGTGCCCTCTTTGTCATATTTTGATTAAAAGAAGTATACTTTTACTTATGCTAAGATAATATAGTGTACAGCAGATATATAACCTTTTAGCAAACCTTTTTTTCTTATATTTTTAAAGAACCTTCAGATGCCATTTAACTATTCAAGCTCAATATAGTAATACTGAAGCAGGGTTTGGTGAGTTGAAGAAAAGATTGTCTCTTAGTCTTTAGATAGATACAAAGGAAACCAGGGAAATGTGAAATAGAAGAGTCTTGGGAAAATTGAGTAAACATATATCAGACGTTTCTCATGTCCATTTTAGAAATTATCTGATGAAAATTGGTCCATTGCACTCATTGTTACTTACTTTATAGTAGATAACACTTTGCATTTTGAGGGCTTTCACATCCTAGCACAAAAGCCATGTCTGCACACAGGTTGTTCTTGGAGCGTGAATCTGAAAGAGACCTCCTGGGCCACTAAGTCCAGTATATTTACATTTTTAGGCAACTATACAATTTATATAATCTTCTTCTTTTTCCAGTGATTATCAAAAAAAAAATGTTTATTCAGCTAGCACAATACATTTTAAATACATATAATAACATACTGGTTGTAATTTAAAAATCAAATTCCCAAAGTGGGACACAGTTTAATTATCATTACTCTGAAGATATTTGTTTATATGATTTTGAGCACTTAATTGTCTTTTTTAATTTATTTCTTCCAGCTGAAGAAAAAAAGTGTGAATATATGGTGTGAATGATAAGAAATCATCCATTGTTCTGAGCTATTTTTATTAATATAAATATGTCCTAGTTCCAAAATACCACTGTTTGTTATCACTTTCACTAGAACTGAATGATATTACTGATGTTATTTTGCAAAAAGACATTAAATATCTAAAAAGAAAGTAATTTCTCTAATTGTATCAAACCAGGTGATAAGATACCTCATTGGTACCAGCCACCCCATAACCAGTTGTGTTCCCTGTCTTTTGGGCAAGCTGCTTTCTTTCTGTCTGCTTTGCTCCATGTCTTTTATTGAGTTCTGTAGAAGATTTTCAGTCACGTGAATGGTTTTTATTATGGGGGGCTAAACAAACAAGGCTTACTGTGGGTCTGCCCACTCTTCAAATATTTTTTGATCTATTGATCAGCTACCACTAGATTTAGAATTAGGTAGATGTCAGCAGTCTGTGAAGCTTTGTGATGTGGGATTGGGCAGGACCTACATTATCCTGATTTTACTTTTTTTGTGGGATTCTTCCCACTAAGTGACTGTTTTCTTCCTTAGAATGAGTGAGCTTTTCCATTTTTTCTCTACTTTTCATTAGGTCCAAGCTGTGCTGCTTTATTTCCTCACTAGCAGCGACCTTGAGGTCTCAAAATTCTTTTACCTTTCAGTCCTGTGTTATATCTGAAGAGAGCTCTATTATCGCCACTTTCCTGGCTAATCAAGGTGAGATGTTTTAGTCTCTACAACGGTTTCTGAGTTCCCTTGGGTATCCTAATGGCCAGTCTCTTCATCTGTTACCATTTGAACAAATTTCTCTCCAATATAGGTGGCCAGAATTATGTTCATTATTCTGAATAGAGGCTTTTACAACATCGTATCACTACTGGAACTACCTCATCTTTTGATCTAAGGATACTAGCAGTGATTTGGCTTCTTCATGACCACACCAAATTAATTGCTTCTCATCATCTTCTCATTGAAAAATGCACATCAGGTCTTTCCCCTCTATTTTTTCTAACTGATGAGGCATCAGCATAGATCACATAGTCTTGATGTTAGTCCCTATGAGTATGACCTTGTACTTTATGATAGCACAGAGCTTATTAATGCCTCAGTTTCAGACCATAAGGACTATTAATTAGCATATGTAGGCCTGGGTTTACTGGGGAGAGGGAAGAAAAGCATCCCTGCTCCCATCTTTGCTAGCACCATCTTATGCTGGGTGTGCTTTCATATCATCAGCCATGAGGCTGCATGATGCTTCTGCACAGGCTGAGATTGTGTTAGCACTTGCATTCCTACTTGCAAAGATGACCTATATCTCTCCTATCTTCATGATAACAAGGTTTTTTTTTGGTTTTTTGAAATTATTTCAGTTGCTCTCCTATGTTACAATCAGGATCATAGACCTTGTAGTGGGATTGTTTGTTTCCTTGAGTCCCTTCAGATGGGAGACACCCTCCAAGATGTGAAGATTTTATCATTCCTTAAGTATAGGAGAGGGCTGTGGAAAGGCTGCTATATATTTGGAGAAAAGCCTAGGAAAATTCTATAAACTTACACAATATCCTATGGTCCAAATGAACTAGTCACATTTTGCTGATGAAATGTAGGCTTCTAATGGGTACCAAAGTGTTTTCAATTTCACTGGATTTTAGCGTTTGTTGAGCTTTCCCTGAGTATTCATTAATCTAATTGTGAGGCAAATGCCAACTTCAGACTAAAGGTGACCTAAATGTCGCACCACTTATAGCACTAAAATAAAGAGTGTTCAAGAATTAATGAGCATAGTGGCCACATTTCTTATGCATAGCAACTGGTGAAACTCAGTTCATGTCTCTTTGTCACAAAACGGTCCTCAGTCAACTCTCTATTTCCCAGGTGGGTTGCTTCTCTTGCAGTTGTCAGATAGCTGTTTTTTATCAGTTTATGACAAACCACAGGGGCTGTGGATCATAGGACTTGGGGCTTTTGATTAGTTCTATGCAATATGAGAAGTTTCCTTTCCTTCAAAATCTGTTCAGCTTTCTTTTCAGTGTTTTCTCCAAAATTACAGGAGATACTTAACTTTCCCCTGAGATACTTGAGAATAGCAACCTGACTCCTTTCACTTTTCTTTACAGATGTAGTATTTCTATTTTCTTTCCTCTTTCATCTTTCTTTTTATCCTTTGTGAAATGGCAAAGGACATCACTATGACTAACAGGGTAGCAAAAAAAAAAATGAAGGAAAAGACATTTTGAAGGGTGATGTGAATTACCCAGTTAACAGGTCATAGATTTAGCGAGGCTTATTATTGGAATAATTATAAGTCTTAACCATTTTTAACATGCCTGTGGTGTACAAGAGAATTAGTAATTTGGGCTATACCTGCAATTACAGGAGAGAAACTTTGGCTGCGAAGCGCAGGCAACTTCCCACTTCAACTGTGCCTGAGTAGCCATTGCTGGGGGACAGCTTTAACCTGTGCTAGGTGGGAGCACAGCTGTAGGGCAGTGGTTAATAGGGACCTGAGCAGTTATGGCAGAGATCTTACTCCTTAATGGTAGTGAGCAGTTATCTTGAAGCCTGTTGTATTATTGGTGAAGCAATCACAAGGCCCTTCAGTGCTTCCATGCAGTCTGCTGTCTTCTTTACCACGGAATAATTTTTATTGGCAGAAAACTGTCTTGGTTTGAAAAGACAGGTGTCTGCTAAGGAAGGCAGGAGCTTCTCTGGAAAGTGGAAAATGTAAACCCCCTCCCCCTGAATTATTAAAATTTTGAAATTAGGGAGCTCTCAGGCAAAGATATATCCTATATCTTTGGATACAGTTCATTACTAGGAAAATTTAAATCAAAATGCAGTAATACAAAACACTGACAGAGCCAGAATATGACCTGACACCCTGTTGGTCAGGGTGTTGGTAGCAGTCCCATTAAATGGTGGCTGCAGCCCTCCTGCAGTGACAGCTATGGTTCTGTTGAGGCAGTGATCCTGTAGAAGGTTGGAGTTTTCCTCTGGAGATCCAGTGGTGGTGCAGATGGGCCTAGTCTTCCTCTGGGAATCCAGTGAAAAAAGGCTCTCTGGTGTTCCAAATCACAGATTATATCCAGGTAGGAATGCTTGACTCCTCCTCCTGGGTGGAGCAGCTCACAATGGGATAATGTAATTTTATCAGTCATGTAGTGAGACTCAATGGCACATTAACAGGAGATATCCCCCTGGAGGGAGGATGGGTCATGGAAGAGATAATGAACACTGCTTCATCTCATTCCAGCAGATGGTGATACAATACTTCTGGTTACATCTTGCATTGCAACCTAAGACAAAAAGTTGGACTTCTCTCGCTGACAATTCCAAGCCACTGAGAATTCCAGGCCTTAGGCATGAGTGTAATTCTTAAGTTCTTCTGTGAAATACAGGAATTTAGTCCTCAGTAGACTCTAGTGATTTACTAATATTTAAGTTACTGGATTGATCACTTAGTGTTTGGGTATTTCCAGAAATAACCAGGAATATGTCCTTCTGGCATTAAACTTTGTGAAGTCTAAAATATACTGAGACCCCAGGTCACAATATATGACATGTGAGCCCTGGTTTCCTATGTATTTCTTTCATATGTCCAAGTCTCTGCACTGCAGTCATTCCAGCTTCCCACATTTTCTGTAACCACCATTGTTACATTTTCTGTCCTCCTGTGTCTTACAGGCTAAACCAGAACAATTTTTTTTGCCTGATTAAGAACTACATATGTACCGATTGGCAAGCTGCCATGCATGCCCAGGTGGCCAAGCTACTTCATGCATTTTAAATGTGCAAGGATTGAGTTTGGTCTGTCCTTTCCTCAATTAAAAAAATAAATTTAGAAAAGTGTTGTTAATCAACTGTCTAAACATTGGACATTGGTGTAGAAATTTATCCAGTGTATTTCTATTTCTGATTGAAATGCCTATAGAAAGATAAATTATTAAAGCAGATAAGTGGACAGCTAGGACAGCAGCACAAACTGTTGGTTTAGGTTTGTGCAAGGAGGTGGCATCCTATCCCCAAGCCCTGTTAAGAAGTGTATGGAGAAATTTTAGAAGATATCACATGGTGAGGGTTTGGGGATTGGGAAATGAGGGCAAAGACCAAAGGGACTGGACAATGTCTTGCATGAATAAGAATGCAACTTCTTATTGTAGAGAGGAGAGTACTAGGAAAGAATTATTTGGTCCAGAATTGTCCATGTTTTTGAGCTTGATGACATCAGTGAGTCTTGAAATCTTTCTGCTATATCCTACAGTTATAGCATCCCATGGTATTTGTAGCCTCATCATGCTGTGTGTGACTGCAATTAAGCAGTTGATATTACTGATTAATAACCCTCCCACTTTTCTGTCATTCAGTGCAATTCATATGTGGCAACTTCAACTTTTGGTGTTCTGTGGCACGATTTCATTAATTCTCAAAAACTCCTTTCACATCCTTGGAGAGTATACGGTCAGACTTTTGGGGTTTATCAAGGGTGTTTTGCCACTAAAATTCTGTGTGCAGTGCTGTCCCAGATTCAGAAGAATCTCTGACAGGCAGCCATATTTGACAGCTGTGTGACTTAATGTGCCTAAGTCTCTTAATAACTGATTTAAGCTTCTAATTCTAACACTGCCCAGTGATGTCAAATAAGAAAATAGCTTCTAACTTGTCATGAATAATATTTGACATCTTACTACTATTTTCTTCCACCTTCAGCCTGTCAGCAAAGAACAGTGAGAAAATCTAGCCATCTCATTTTAACTTTACTATCAATAAAAACAATCTATTTTCCATTTATAATCCATTTACTTTCTATCAAATGAGTATCATAGCATTTTGTAGTTACTAAGGCAGTTATAGCGTTACAATATGTGACTTTGCAATTAAAATTTAATACAGCCTTTGTTTGGTCTTTGTTGAGGGAGAAGAATGTTGTTGACAGTGAATTGCATTGATACAGTGAAGAGTTAATCTATGAATTTTTTTTCTCAATATTTTAATAATTTTTCTTCAAATCTCTGTGATTTCTCTGATAATATGTACTTAATAGTACATGGGCTCTATGCTAATTAGTGATGATATGAAGTGAAAAATTTCAAGAAATACATATACTCACAGATATCTAGAGATACAGTCTCATCAGTCCACAGTCATTTTGAGTAGCATGCTTTAAGTCCTAAATTTAGGACAATCTGACAAGGTCTCATGCTTTCATAAAATTTGGATACTACTTCCTCCCTACAAGTGCTTAGCTTAATAATTACCATATCATTACTGAAATGGCTGCCCTTTCAAGGTCTGCCTTTTTATTAATGTGCTTTTCTGGTAGCTGGCCATTTAAATGTGGCCAGGATGAGCTGTCATGCAGTGCAGTAAGTGGATATTGCAGTTTTCTCCCTCCTCTATGCAATACTTTCCAGCTAAAAGAGCACGTGAGATCGAGAGGGATTCCTCAGCAATGAAAAATGAAATAATGGTGTCAGAAGGATTTTCAATTTATCAGAGAAAAGGCATAATGAAATCCAATAGCTGGAAGAGAAGGCAGAGACAGACTTATTAGAAATAGGGTGTGCAATGAAGGATAGCTGTCTATCAGAAAAGCATATCTAAAAATGCAGTGAGATCTATGCTACCTGGAATCTTTATGTATAAAAATTGATGACTTTTTAAAATATACATTTTAACTTCAGGAGAAAATATGAGCCTCTTGTCGATATTTTTTTTAAAGTGATATCCTCTGTTCTGTTCAGTAGATGAAATAAATAAGTGATAACAATAACTATTTTCTCATTTCCCAGCTGATAAATATATGTTCTACTGCTTCTCAAGACTTTCAGTTTTGAATAAAATGAAGAGAGAGTGGGGGGAAACTGTAGTTGCAGTATGATATGTCTGTATATTTTTAATCTTTTTAATCCTGTATCTTTTTGACCCTTTTTGCCTGCTGAGAAGGAAATGGAGAACACACAGAAAAAAATAATTATATTGGGAAGAAAAAAACAAAAAAGTGATGACATTTAAAATAAATTTTCATTTAGAGATGAGCAAGGAAAACAAAATAGAACACCCAGTCTGTAACTGTTTTAACTGGTATTTTATCATATTCTTTTCATAATGAAGCAGCACAAACTAATCCTAAACATGTGGTAGGTGGCTGACTGGGACATCTTAAGTACCTAGTCCAGCAACTTCAAAAAGGAGTAATAAATGTTCAGTTATATCTAAAGCATGTCAGAAGAAAAGGTGTCCACTAAATATTCGCACACCATTTGATGAGGCATGAAGATAGCCTTTCCTACCTCTAGTTCAGGATTTTTGTTGGAATAGCATTTTGGGAAGGAAGGTTCAGAAGGAGACAGGATGGGTTTTATCAGTGGTATTTTGCTGGGTTTTTTTTCCTATCATTTCACATGTCATTCCTCCAGTTGATTGTGACTGTTTGAAGGATTGCTTTGTACGTACAAAATGAGTTATCTGAGTTTGCCTACCCTTCTTTTGTGTCTGGAGATCTGGTCAAGCCTTTCTCTATTATAGAAATTTCCTATTGATTTTGATCCACAGTCCATGACAGAAGGGAGTGCCATGGGTCTAGTGAAGAATTTTCAGGCCAATAATCTTCATGGTAAATTTAGAGATTACTTTCTATAAGTGGTGTATCTATGTATGAATGAACCTGTGATCTTTACCCTTAATTTTTGATAGGTAAACTCATCCATCAAACAAATAAGAGATTGCTGATGATATAGGCCACCTATACTTTTTTTTTTACTTAATGGCTTCATATGCTGGGCAGAATTTTATTTTTTTTCAGTTCTCTTTGTCCCAGATATATATAGTATCACCATTAATATGTATATGTACTTTTATAAAAGGAAACGCCAATGTCACAATGACACATTTATTGATATAAATGCAACAGGCTCATAATTTTTCCCTTACTGAAGTGCTAATGCAAAATTTATGTGTTTCTGTAAAAAGAAACATTTTGGAATTTGGAGTGGTGAGTCATGCCCCTCTCCTCTTTAATTGCAGCTTGAGATAACACTTTTCAAGTACTTGGTACAGGGCAGGCAGGATAACATGGAGCTAATAGCAGGTGGCTGAACCAGCTGGAGTAGAACTGCCACCTGCTGCAACATCCACCATTAATTAACTAACTCATCATTAATTGCATGGCCTTCTAACTAAGATCATGTGGAATATCTGTATTCTATCTAATGAAATCTATGCTTCTAAATGATAAATCTGAACTCTCGGGGGGACTGGTTATGACCTAATGCTGAAGACACTGGATGCATGTTTAGAGAGAAGCCAGTCCCAGAAATTTGGAGTTCACAGAGCCAGATCTCAAGCTGTTTTCTTTGGGCACAGTCCTAAGTCAGCTGCCCATTGGGGTCAGAGGGGCAAAATCAATTTTGGTTTGCTGAGAATCCTAGTCTGGAGGCCTGTGCTGAATGCAGCTTCATCCCATTATGGATGATCTACTTCTGAGACAGAAGGGGATTATCAATTACTAAAGGACCTCAGTGCTCTGCAGCTCTTTACTGTAAATACTAATCACTAGCAACTCTGTTGTTAGCAACTCAGAAACTTCTGGTCACTTGGCTTCTGTTAGATGGTGAGATTTCTGTCTTTTTCCTGTACCAGCTGCTTAGGTTACACCTCCTTTTGTAATGAGTGTCAGTCATTTTGAAGAGCAACATGGGTCAAAGGAGCAGGGATTAAAGTACCAGCAACAGGCATGGCTTTGATGCTGCAAAATAACAATTAGAAAGTAGCTCAGGAGGTCTTGCTAATTTGTAATACAGCTCCTTACATTCTGCCTAAAAATAGGCTGGTTTTTCCTTAAACATTTGTTGATAGAAAGATAGGGAAGCTCTTCAGAAACTCAGCTACTGAATCAGCACTACCAGTGACTGAAGACAAAATGTTTAATACTTTTATCTTGCCAAAAAGGAAGATTTTTGGCACTTTGAGTAAATCCAGTTTTCACCTACTGTATGAGGAGCTGAGATTTCTTCTGTGCAGTACTCATGAAAGAGAAATCCAGAGGAAGGGAATTTTCTCTTCTGTGTCTCTTTAGCCATTGAAATCTTAACCAACACAGCAGCCAACTGGAAACTACTCAAATAAACTATCAGTGTAACCCAGTATGTTTGGATGTTTTAAGACAACATTTCTTTTTTACATTGGGTCTGCCTGATGTAAAGTCAGCATTTTTTGGGTCAGCTCTACTGCCTATGTAAATCAAGTTCAAGTGCAAGTGGGAAGTTATTGCTCAGGGCACTTTATGCAAGTTTTCTGCTTGACAAATTTCTATGATCTTTTTTGGCTCACAATCAAAAGCAGAAATTGTGGTTTCACTGGAATAAATAATACAAGCCTGATCAGCTTAGGGAAATGGCAGGTTTCTGCATCTCAGGTTAATCTCAAGCCAGTAATTCATTCTGATTCTTAGCTGCTGTTCTTGCTATGATGCCAAAATACCAGTCCTAGGCTGCTATATTCATATTCTAATTTTCCAGTAATTAGTGTCCTCCTGAAAATGGGTTCTTTTTTCTTTATTTTCAATCACAATGTTTAATTGAAATTCAGAAGGGAAATGCTGCATCATATTTATGGATTGAAGAGTATGTGGTAGACAATTATTATGATTTTAAAATACAGCTTGCTTAGAAATAAAAAATAGGTGTTCTGAGTTTGATTCATTCTTTGAGTTTGAAATGAAAATTATTATAAATATGTAAATAACTTTAGAACGAAAGGAAATTAGTTTTCTATTTTTGTCATTAAAAGCCAGGAAAAATGAACCTCAGATGTTAAATGTAATTATTTTTAAGCATTAAAAAGAAAGTACTAAACAATTGCAAAAAGCAGAAATTGCAAAAGAAGTTGATCAGGAAAACCTCACAAATCCAGGGCACAGAGAAATCCTACATGAAAGATAGGAACTTTATTGTTATGTTTATTTAAAAGGTCTTTAAATCTACAGAGCCAAGGACAGTGCTGCTCACTGCAGAACTGGTTTAAAGAGAAGAGAAAAGCAATTGTCTTGATGCAGAGCATTTTAATGCACATTTCTACACCTTTTAGTTCTGATCTCAGTTAAATTGACAAGCAAGGTACTGAGACTGTTCAAACCCCTAACATGGGGCAAAGAAACAAGATAATTATTCTGATTTGCAAATGAAATAGGTGTTCAGACAAAAACCTGGTGTTTCATATAAAATGGTCCTTTCTCATTCTCACTAAAAATAGGCTCATGTGTCTTTGTTTCAGGAATGTGCAGCTCTTTTTCTGAACAGCAGCAGTAGCAATACTGGTAACATGTTTAACACATTAAACATGAGCCTGACCACTGGTGTGGGTCTGGAGCAGGTTTTTTTGTTGTAAAATCAGTGCATTTTTCATAAGAAAAAATTATAAGAAAGTGGAATGTGTGGAATGGTATTAAGCTGTTTGCTCAGGGTTGAATGACATGACATGGTCATCAATAGGAGGTTAATGGAGATAACTTTCAAGAGAAGTAATTTTTTTTTGTTACGCTATAATGGCCTGGTATTTCTGCAGCTAAATCATAGAAGATCTAAATTATTTTAAAAATTAATGGGAAAAAATAATTCTTATCTCAGTTTGGATTTTTTTTTTTTTCTGAATGTCAGAATAATAGCAGAACAGGCAATCCCTTTTGGGAACCATTGCAAATCTGAACTTGCCAAGATATATATTTTTTAATCTCAAGAAAACCCCCAAAAATGAATAAAAACCCCACCCCAAATGGAATAAAAGGGTAATTTGATTATCTTGTTTTGTGATATTCAACTTCACATGATCCCTGATTAGATTCAAGATTGCCTTTTATTCTCAACATAACCAAACCTTACTATTTTGTTTTCAGATTTCCATACATTATGCCATCTTTTCTAGCTGTAATTCATAATCCAGCCTTGGATCCTGCCATGTTATGGCATCTCCCACCTTTCACAGGGAAAGGATTTATTTCCCTGAAAAATAAGTATTTTCAGCTTTCCTGGTGCTATAACCTTCGCACTGATACTCTAAAATTGAGGAGTAAATATTCTGAGACATGATTTGAAGATCTTTATGGCTGAGGTTGCTTCTAACTAAAAGAAATCACCTTTTCTATTCCAAGATCCACACAGCACCTGGGAAGTGGCAGTCTTGGAGTACATTGTGTTTTTCTGTGAAAATGTGCTGCACTACATCTATGCTAAGGGCTTCCTTTTGTCATCATTCAGATTTGTCTGTTGCTCCTCTCCTTTAAAACACTTTCAATTCTACTTCTCAGCAGTATGATTAGGCATATATTATTATGAGACAAAATGTTAATAGAAAAATAAAGGTTGTTTAGACGACATAGGACTAATTTATTCCATTAATTAGAGTGACATTTTATGCAGTTATTCAAAATAAGTAGACATGCAAGTTATTCAATCACTTAATAAATTACCATAAAGTCTACTCTAAATCTAATATCTTTCAATTCCTCTAAGATGAACATTCTGATATCAATGACTTTAATAAATTCTACACAGGCAACTTCACTTTGGCATAAACACAAACAGTAATAGAGTTAATAGGAAGTATGTTTCTATACCAATTAAACTTGACCTTGAGGACCAGAAAGTCAATTGATATGATGTGGTGTATACTCTTTTTAGGATATTTCATAGTATTAAATTCTGTGATGATATAAATGGAGTCCACAGAAAAATTACTTTTTTTATCTTTCTCAAACCAGGCTGATATATGATTAGTTCCACAAACCATCCTAAAATTAGTTTAAAAGTTTTCATCCAGGACTTTTATTTTGACAGAAAAGGACATTGCAGGGTACCTTGGTTAGATTTATTTTCTCAAATTTTTTTCTGTTAAAAATGAGATCATAATATGTATTTTCAAAAATCTCCATTATCATGATTTTAAAAAAAAATTGTTTCTGTATAAATTACTTATTTTGATTTCTAAATTAGAAAAAGATATTTCATTCTGTTCTACAGAGCAGTCTCCTCTGAGTTTTATATACAATAATAGAGGGCTTCAACTATTGCAGTCATTAAATATCTATTGCTGTATCATGTCTCAAAATTGTGTGTCAGTAGTATATGTTATGAAATAAATGGAAAAATAATTCTATGTCCTACAAGGTATTTTTAAATTAGTTCAGTTTTGAAATGTCATGTATTAGCAGCTAACTTTTAACAAGCTAGGTTTTTCTACAACTTCCTACGATGTTATTTTTTTTCTTGGCAATTTGACATGAAAATAAAAGTTTGAATCATTGAGATTTTCAGGAGAAGGCAGGGTTTGGTTATGTTTTGTTTTTTTAATCCTCTGATCTTTCTGCAAAGCTTTGTAATCTCACAAATCCAGTTTGGTTTTCAGTGTGAAAAAAATCACATAAAAGTTAAATTAAGTGTTTTACATGTTTTAACCTTGTGTTCAGGTAGTGGGTAGCTGCTGTTTCTTGTGAGAATGATCCCTATTAATTCTTCTCTCCAAGACCAGCTCCTGTTTAGCACAGGGGATGGCCTTTGCAAGCCCACAGCAGCAATGATTTGTGGGCCTTCCAGAAACTCCTGAGCTCAGGTTTCCTCAGCTTCTTCTCTTTCCTGGATGGCTCCAAGTACCAAGCTGATTTCTCTTGAGTCCGAGTTGAACATCTGTCTCAAAATTAAGTGGAAAAAGTCTTTAATAAATTACTGAAACATAAATTAATAAACACGTGGCACAACGCTCTTGTCTGGTGTTAAATGTTGGTCCAGCTATTTAGTTAATGAAAGCACTTCAGCTCTTGCCAACTCGTTAGTGTCAGCTGATTGCTTTCTGGGTTCAAACCCCATAGGCATTCAGTCTAGAAAGCCAAGGCAACAACTGGATTTAAACCTGAATGCTGCAGACTAGACATTATTTTTATGCTGTGTGCCTTCATAGCAGTAGGAAGATAGTCAGCAACAGTGGTAGTTAATATACATCCTTCTCATAGTTTTGAAATATGTTTTAATAATCAATATTATTTCAATATTTTCACATTGTATTTTTGTAATAATTGTATCATATTTTTCCCTTACTTGTCAAAATGAGTTGTTTTTATGTGTTTTATGAATGTGGCATCCTATTTAAGATGAATAATTATTGAGAAATACTCTTATATAGTATCTTCTCTCATGCTAATTTAATCAGAAAAACTGATTCTGACTAAATCTGAGCTCTTCAGAGAAAATAACATTTCCTGAAAAAATTGGATTCAGCAACTGGTATCACTTGTGTAGTTATTAATGTTTCACTGGACTAGTATTATCTGTAAAGTAATAAGGGCTTGTCTCTGAATCAATACTGCGGATAGGTCTTTGAGAACAAGTAAGCCTGTTCATTTCAAAGTGTATTACTAACCTGAATTAAGATTGCGAAATAATACTATCAAAAAGAATTAGAGCCATTTTAAATTGCTTTAACATAATTCACTTTGGAAGACAACAGAATTAAATTTTGTTGAATTCAGACTTCTTTATTTATTTAACCTGTATGGGCCTGTCCAGAGCAGGTCTCCAGTGACAATGGCTGTTAGATCTCTGATTTAAATGGGCAAAGCAGAAGGCAGAGATGGGGCAACCGGTCTTGAGAGTGCTGAAGGTCAGGGTCCTCTTTGTGTTTCCTGTGTGATCTTCCCAGGAAGGAGCTCTCTGCCCACGCTGGTGTGCTGCTGCCTTCACCTGTGGCTCCAGCTGTGGAAAACACATGGAGGGAGGTGACCTTCCCAGCAGGACTGTAAAGCTTTCCTTTAGCTGTGTGCTTGGATGACAGCTGTATACATAACTCTTCCCATAAATTGTGAGATCAGTGGATTTAGGTAGTCCCTCAAATTCACCCAATAAATCAGTGAAAGCAGCTTTCCAAGACATGTGCTCCCTGCTCTAGAAACAGCTTGAACGCTGGCAAAATCGTTAAGTGTAGATACTCTGTATGAAAGGGGAGATGGAAACTAAATGTATGTGATGGGAGAGGGTGGCAAGTGGAGTCCCAGCCTGCTCTGAGGGTGATGGATAACAGACAGAGACTGATGAGAAGCAGCAGAGCTGTGAATGTTCCTGGCCAGGATAAATAGCTGGGGAGTCATGTATTGAGGGCAGCCAGAGGAAATGCATTGGTAGGAGGAGGGAGTGAAAGGTAGATGCACCATCAACCCCTCTGAAATGCCAGAGCTAAAACCACAAGATTTTTTAACTCTTTTTTTTTTTTTTTTTTTTGTAGAAAGAATAGTTTTTAAGTGTTTGTGTGTGTACATATATATATATGTGTCTATATATGTGTATGTATGCATAGATGTATAAGTATAATCCCCTATATTTTCTTCTGGAACTTTGAAGTTAGTTTCAACTTCAAACAGTAATACCAGAGCTCAGTTTTATGGTTTTTTGGGGTTTTGTTTTGTTTTATTTTTCATTTCCCCTCAGCTTTCCTCTCCTCAGAGAGAAAAAAAAAAAAAAAAAAAAAGGGAGCTAAAAGATACTAAGATTATGGGTGGTGAAGGGACTCCTTTTCCCAAAGCAATTTTTTAAAAGCTGCAAAAAAATGCTAATAGTGTTGAAGCTAATAGTGTTGATATTTATTCTAGGAGAGAAAAGCCTCCAAATAATAAGAACAGCAGGGAGTTAATTCCATTCTAATTCAAATAGATATGAATGAATAAATAAGCCACAGTATCAGAGTTTTAGCTGTTGGAGGAAACTACCAGAGGAAATTGCAGGTTTTGTAGATTTTGAATCTGCAGACAAAGTTAGCAGGGTTTTTGATGATCTGTCCTATAAGCCCTTATTGTTTTGAAATAATTTAATTTCACATTGTTCTGAAAGTAGAAAGTTTTGGAAAGGAACGTGTCAGGTGCAATCGAAGCCACCTTTGCTGCCTGATCACTTGCTTGCTACTGCCAACAGGAATGCTCTTTGTGAATTCTTTACCAGCCAAGGCAATGCCCCTGCCTCTCTCCACAAATTTCTTGGGCAGAAAATTACTTGGGTGGAGGCAGAGGAAGACAGAAATTAAGAGGGGTAGAGGGGAGGAGTGGCAGGCTGGAGGAATAGCTGCAGAGCAGGAGACATTCGGGGGAAGAAGTTGTTGCATGTGTACCTCTAGAAACTGGGCAGGGAAACAGCCTGGCAGTCATGCAGGAGGCTGCAGTATATTATGGCACATGCTGAAATTTAATTTTTCAGTCTGTGTGGTTTTTTTTGTTTTTGGTTTTTTTTTTTTTTTTGTTACTTAACAAAGCTAGCAACTTTCCTTCAATACTGGGTGTCTGTTGATAAAAAATGAGTTTTAGTTAAACATCAGGGTCCTTTTTCTTTTTCAGCTCACTGAAGGTAACACAGTAAAAGGTAACATTGTCTAGCATGTTAGATGGAAATGAAAACTTGATGAACTAATGATCCCTTCTAGCCTCCAATCTATGAATCTATTACCAGCTTGATTTATCAAGATTAAATGTTTGTTTGCCGTCCTTCTCTCTTGCACAGCAAAAACAGCAAGGGGAATATTCATTGTGTTTGGAGTGCTGAGGAAAAAGTGTTATTGAATTTAAATCTTACTTATCTTTTAATTTGCTTTATCCTAGATTTTTTTTGGAGCAATGTATTACTATAATTACAATTAATACTGTTCTGAGGTAAAAAATGCATAGCTGCAACTAGAATTCTAGAAACTGTTATAGCAAAAGCTTGTCAAGTGATTAATGCATGTGTGGAATTTAGGATGGCACATTTTTATAACCTGTCTAGGAAGCACTGACACTGGTGGATAGCAAGCTCTCAAAGAGCAGCAGAAGATGATTATAGATAGGGTCGCCATTGGTTACAATGATGGAAGTACCTGATTAATCACTTGCAACAGTAAAGAAAGACCAGAGATTAAAGTTGGCAAGGCAGTCAGCCTGTGCTGATGGAAGACAGACAGTTTCAGGAGAAGAGATGATTCTTGTAACCTAAAAAATATGTGAGTGAATAAGTGTGATAGCAAAATCATATAGAATTAGATTTTTTGTGTTATTGAGTGATCTGTGTCACTGCTATGACCTAATGAAAGATCAATGAAGGTAACACAAATAAATGTATCTTATTTAAGAAATTGCACTTTCTGAAAATTAAGCTGGCACCCTGTCGGAATCAAATGTTCACATGCTAGAAATCACTATATTTCAGTAGGATAATGTTTATTTAGAGCATTGCAGAATCTGTTAGAGACTTAAGACTCCTTTAGCATTGACAACCTGTTTTGTTACCCTCCACCTGAAATCAGCATCCACAAAGTAAGATAAGCTAGTCTCTGAGGAAGCTGTAGAGCATTATTAACATCAGCACCAGAACAACTTTTACCTACTTTGTGATCTTTTTATCAATGACTGAAATATTCACTGTATTTGCTTAGTACCTATTCTAAGCAAGCAAGCTCCCTTCGGCTTGTTGCTCATTGAAGAAGGCTCATGTTTTGTCTTCTTTTCCGTAGATGTTTATGCTTCCCTAAAGAGTTTCAAGAACTTCCCTCTTCTGAGGAGTTTCTGATCTATCATGAACAACAACTTTCTTAGCCTAATTGTGTTCATTATTTCCATTATATCTAACTGGAAATATATGCCTATAGAAAATAATTGTGCAGTTGCTGCTCTGACTCCGGGTTGCTTATGGCATCATTTATTTTTACTATAAATTTAGGATAGGTGATTGGTAAGCTCCATTCATCCTTGAAAAGGTAGCTTGTGCATTTCAGTGCAAGAGCTACAAGGGTGTGATAGCTCTGCTAGGAAAGCAATGTGTCAGGGACAACCTTGTCAATTATCCTGCAGTCCTTACCCTCTCAATATCAAAGGCAATTATTGAGGAAGGGGTGAAACTTGAACACCTCGGGAGTCCTTTGCCTTCTCTAGATCTGATTTTAGCAAAGATAAATTATCGACCATGTGCCAGACATGCTTTGTGGTGATGACAGCAGATAAAAGCCAAGACAGTGATTTCTGCTTGTGCCTTCAACCCTTCATGGCGGTAACAAAGCTCTCTATGTCAGTAGGAGATCCCATTTTGTAAAATTTGTAAAACAATTCTATTTTTTGTATGAATCCTGAAATCACTGGAAACCCATTTAGTTGAAAAATACAGATCAGCATTGCTAAAAGATTTTCTGGAATTCAGATCGAGATAGCTTTTGATTTTTTTTTTAACTATTACCATTTGTTGTGTGGTGTCATTATTATTGCTGTGCCTTAGTTGTTTGATATATCAGATCATAGTATGATTGCTGGTCATCTCCTGCTGAATGTGTGCATGCTTAATATCTGTTTGTGACCTCTCGTGTTTGGATAAGGGTTATTTCATTTTCCATATGACCTAAGAATTTATTGCATTTACAAATGCCTTTTACTTATACACACAGAAATACTTAACTAGTAAAACTTACACTGTTTTTTTAATAACATAGATCTTTAGAGATAAAAAAATCCCCAAACATAGGCCTAATTGTAAAAGCAGTGACAGCCCTAAGGGTAAATAGAGGAGATTACATCTGAAGAATGGTGTTGGACCATTTTAGATACAAAACCAGATGTACATTTACCAATACATGCACTTTTTCCATTTGCCAGAGCCTGTGTACCATCTTGAGTGAAGGTCAAATGGGCTAAAGGGTGGTAGAAGAGCTACAGGTATGAAAGAGTTTACTTTCTTTAAGTGATAGATCAAAAATTAGAGTTGGTACACACCTACAGCTGTTTTCTTTTGAGGATCAAGGAAAGGAGGTATTGCAGGAGAGAATGGTGAAAGCAGTATAATTTTCAGTATTAAATTATGTGCTTTCAATTGATGCAGAGAAGTTGAAGAAATCTGTTGGCCCATGTTAAAAGAAGTAGTTGCATTCTGCTGTGGAAAATGTATTGATGTGCCTGTGCTTTGAAGCAAAACCAGGGATGTGCTTTTAGAACTCTATGTGATACTGGTTTACATATGTTTCGTAACTCCTTAGATCTTTAGCGAATAAATCCCACAAAGAAAATGTGTTCCAGTCCAAGGAGTGCAAGAGCTGCAGCCCCCAGGGATGCTGAGACCATGGTGCACATGGGCTTGGGCACCCTGGATGAAGAACACAGTCTCTCCAGCACTCTGTAGTGCAAATTTCAGAGGGTGACAAAACAGGCCAGGAGGATTTTTGTGTGGAGGAAGAAAGTGGCAAGACCAGGATTTGAAGTTTACAGCATGGGTTTGAAGAAGGGATATCTGAGATTCATTACAACAATTCTTTATTTTCTGTTTTGAAAATTCACCCAAGCTTTAGACATTTGTCCAAAGCCCCTGCACATCTATCAATGCATCATCGTCTGTCCCCAGTACTTCTGTTGGATCTTGGCAGTTCTCAAAGCATATGCAAAGCAGTTGTGTGTGAGAGTGACAATTCCTGAAAGTTTAGGAGATTTGCCTTCTTGTCAACTCTTCTATTGATTAATGTAGGTGTTAACAATCTGATCTTTCTGAGGATCACTGTGCTTATTTAAGTGTGCAGCTCATATTTCTATCCAGGAAATTCAGCGCAGGCACCACTTCCAAAGAACTATTTCATAGCTCATCTTGTGTTTAGTTTCTTAAGAGCATTTAAACTCTCACAAACATCCTGCACAAAGAAACCCAGCAATCCATTATTACAGTCTGCCATAAATCACAAATGCAATGAGACCACTAGCTTCTGATGGAAAGGGCCTAACGTGATCTGCCATCAGAAAGGATTTTCTGTAGGTATCTACATTGAATTGTGCTTCTGATGGGAAGGTTTTCTTTGATCTGACTCTGAGCTTCTCCTAATGGGTGATTTTATAGAGCTCCTCGAACCTATATATGAAATAAGTATTTAAATGAGACATTGGAGATGATTTCATAAAAAAATTTAAATCTTAAGGCACTAGTTATTTGAAGTCCAGACCATAATCTGTCAGAACCTGCAGCCTTTTGCTTTTAGATGCTCTCTGCCTGTCCTAAAGTCTGGGGTGAACTATATATACTCTATTCCAGCTCAGGTCATTAGTAGCCATTTCATCAGCAAGATTTGTGCTAAAGCTCTTGAGAATGTTTCTTGTTCAGCTCCTTTCATTCTTGTCTCTCAGGTTTGGGAATGATACCAAGGTTTATTTTGTTTGGTTTGGGGTGGTTTTTGTTGCTGTTTGGTTTTGTTTGTTTATTTTGTAAAACAGCCACCTCACTAATCTAGCAGGTAATTTTTATCTAACCAAGAATGATGCCAAAAAATTAGCCAATAAAATGAGATCCAAAACACTCAGTGATATCCTTTGGAGCCTACCTGCATATTTGTCTCCATTTTACTCCTCTTCCTCATTTGATCTATTCACAGGCTGGTATTGTATAATATAGAACAAAAAGAGCAATGTTATTCTGGTCAGAATAGCAGGCAGAAGTGAAAGGTACTTTCTGTCCTACCAAGTTACCCAGTTGAAAGAATCTCTCCAGCTTAACCTGTCTTTTTCTCTTTTCAAGTTGATAGCAAGATTGCTGTACTCCCTGATGCTTGTGCCTACCTCTGAAAATTTCACCAAGCAGAATTTACAGCCTTCCAGAGAGAGATAAGACCAGCCATCACTGCAATCTTTAGATTATGGTTTTAGCTGTTCCAAATTCAAAGTTGTTGGTCCTTTGCCAACCAACACATTAGCACAAACTTTATGCATTAGGTGTTTGCAGAAAAACAATTCAGACTTGAAATGTATAGATCTTCCAAGGGGAAGTTTCCTGATATTTATGTTACTAACCTTTGCAATTTTGTTTTGCTCTTTGAGAGAGTGTAGTCTCTATAAATAACAGAGGTAAAGTTCTAGGCTTGTAATCAGTCAGCTGTTATTTAAAGGAATTGGAAAATGCTGGTTTCAAATTCAGCCCAAAATAAGTATCAGTGTCTGAAAAAGCTGCAAGATTTCCTGCAAAGCAAGATTTAATGTCTTAAATAAAGACAGTAATTTCTGGAAAACTCTAGACACAGCTGAGCTTAAAAGACAACAATTAATTTGTTGATGATTTGCAATATTCTCAGGGACCTGTTTCTCTTCTGACTGAGAGTCTATTTGGGCATATCTACAGCACCTTTAATGTAATGTCATTGGCATGGAAAAAGTGCTAATTTGACCTTTTATTGAGGAGTATTTCTGACATATCAGTGAAAACTGAATAAGCTTTTTCAGTTTAATACAGGCAGATTCATAAAGCTGGATGGTAGCTGAGGCAGGTGCAAAGCTTTTGCAGATAGCACTGAAGATGCTGTCACTGGAATCACTTAACGAATGAAACAGAATGCAGTTTATACAGAGGTTTTCTTTTCCTCCTTCCTAAACTAATATGGCTTTAATATGGCCTTAGAAGAGGATTTTGTTTATATATATGGCAACAGCTGCATCATTTTTAACAGTGGTATTGTTTCCAATCAAACAAAACTTTTTTTTTTAATCAGAGAAAAAGTCAAAATCAACCATTTGAGTGTCTCTGATGCCCTGGCACTCTGTTTTCCTTCCTTTAGTCAGGTTTGAGGTATTTATCAGATACGGGTTTAATGCACAGAAAAATGACTGAAATTAATTCTACTTTTCCACAACTTCTGGCTTTCCCCAGGAATGCTTTTTCTCTGAGTGTTGCTTTTGCTTTAAGGCAAAACCTAGGAAATCTGGTTTTGTGAGGAAATGAGAACATGTGGTGTGCATCTAATGGAAAAAAAAAATTAAGGCTTACTCTATTTTATCTATTATACTCCTGATGTAAGTCTTTTGAAGAAGCAGATTGCTGGAAATGCACACGCTTTGACTCTACATTAATAACATACACGCTAAAATACAGATGCTTAATTAAATTACCATGGTAATAGTAATTTAATGGTAATTAAATTACAATGGAATCATTTAGGTAGGGATGTGACAGTGGAGGTTATGTTGTTCACTGTTCTCAAACAGACTAAACTAGCTAGGCCAAGTCAGAGCTTTGTCCATGTAAATTTGGAATATTTCAAGGAATAGGGTCTTCTTTTTAATGGCAGATATTGGGTTTGGTTCTCCTTTGCCTTTTGCCTCCTGCAATTCTCAGTGCCTGAGCAAAAGTGACTGTGGAATGCCATTTTGTACATGCACTTTGCAGAGGCCTTAAAATCTGCAGTTAAATCTCAAATCTTCCCTCAATCTCAAAGTTTAGAGACATCTGTGGCATTTGACCACTGTAAGCTCCTCAGGGGAGGCATGGACTGTGGAGTTCCTGTTCATCTTGAAAAATGTTTCTCTTTTTCTTTTTTCTTTCTAAAATTCTTCTTTGAGGAATTGGTGGTGGCCTCTTGACCTGAAACTATCTTCCACTTCCATTTTAAGACCTATAATCTTTCTTCTAAGAAGCCTAGCTGTAAGGCATCTGCTTTCTCTGATAAAGGATCTACCATTTATTTCATTACACTGCTGCTCTGTCCTGAAGTTTTGTAATTGTCCTGGTGATGTCAATGCAAATTCCCTCTGAAAGTCTCAAATTGTAGAGATTTGTGGTAAGCAGAGACACAATGAAATAATGATCACACTAAAACAGGGTATATTCCACTATGGTTCAGGCTTATCAGAAAGCATTTTTGCTGGTTTAGAGCAATGCTGTAAGACAGTTAATCCATTGGGAAAATGTTAGTTTTCTCTTTGATGCTTGTAAGAATTAAAGGTGCTAAGCACCTTCCAGGCTGAGGTCTTTAGAAAATTAACTCTTAATTTGCTGTTGTAATAAGTCACCCTTGTTAGCTTTTAAAGCAAGCAGTTGTTTTTTTGTTTTATGCATCTAAAGTGTCATGATAATTGGTTTAGGGGATGTCTATATAATACTACAGTATTTCTGCTTAGATTTAAATTATGCCATATTAAAGTAAAATTCATAATCTAAAAAAGACACATTAGGAGAATGAATGAATTCATTTTGAATGAAAAATAGTCATGTTTGATTTTTTGAAATAAAATTAACATTTCACATGTTATATCTGGAGATATGGTTCAGCAGCATCACAATTTCTCCTGTCAGATATTTGCATTATTTTCTTTGACTCTTGGTGCTGGTCCATATATAGTGTGTGGGCTAAAGCAGTGGATTGTGAGGACTGGGGAATACTACAACCTGCTCCTGGCAGTCACTTCCCTCCTACTGCTCCTGTGTGTCCCTCCAGGGCCCTTCCCAAATCTGGTTTGTTTATATTTAGGGATGGCATAGGTTTTTGTAGCTTTGCTATAAATCAATATTTCACAACTTCACCTGCAATACTGATCCTCAAAGAAATGTCAGAGAGGTGGAATGTGCATTTTGGAGCAACTGAAGATGGAGTGGGAGTCCAAACTTTGAGGCAGAAGGAGAAAATATTTATTGGGTAGCTTCCATTTGTTTAAATCAATTACATGGATCCAAGCAAGAGGGAAAATTTGCCACAGTATGGATATGTTCTGCTGAGAAAGCCTTAGAGGTGTTAAGATCCTGGCTTCCTCTTTTGTGTGTACCTGGACGTCCAGCCCCTCCAATAGCACCCTTGGTGTAAGAGATTGGCTCAATTTAGTCCTGGGGGGCAGAGCACCACAGCCTGCTCCCCCTGCCAGCATCACCTGATGCTCCCAGCTTGTCTCTCCTCCAAGTACTCAGATGTGCTTGACCTTACTTTGTAAACATAATATGGAAAAAGTCATGGGGATAATGTTGCAGGCTGAAAATAAAATGAATATGTGCAGTACTTCATGCTGTCATTTTTTATTACCTCAAATGTCATGTCAGTCTTCATTACATACAGGACTAAATGCATCCTTTCTTGCCTTCCTTAGTGGCATTTTCTCCCAGCCCTCTTTGTTCTATATTTCTCATCTCCTAGTTCTCAGCAGCTTCCAGCATGTTTAGTGCAGAGATATTCCTGTCATTTTATATAGTTTAGCAGGCCAAATATATGAGTCACTATTCCCAGCTTTATTGTGCTTAAACCTGTGTCTCTATTGCAGCAATGAATTTATAAATTCTGTGATATTATTTCTAATAGGATGAATCAAGCCAAAAAAATTTTTGCAGTTTCCCCAATTTACCCAGTCTCTGATGATTCAGCCTAAAAAAACACAAGGAGTGCATCATTGACTCTTCTATTTCAACAATTTCTCTACATTGATGTTTTACGTTTTTGTATCCTATATTTCAGTAATTATTTCTCCTAGTTTGTTCTCTTATATTTTATTGGTATCTCCAGTCTTTTAATCACTTTGGGATGCAGAAAGCAGTTCACAAATGCAATTAGAGATAAAACATGCACAATGAGATAAAAACATCATAAAGCATTAAAGTAAAGCTCAGTGGTCTCGTGACTGGAGCCATGGGACAACATTAGAAGCTTGTTTCTTCTTCAAAACTTAGCCTAGGCTGCAAATCTATTTCATTGAATATAAATGCTTCTGTGCTGACATGCTGAAGCTCAGGACAGTGGAGTTCACCTTCCAGCTTTACAAAGAACTTCCTCTTAGGCTCCCACCTGAACGGGTCACCAAGTGAAATTCTCTATCTGATGGGCTATGACAAGGCCCAGAGAGGATGGGAATTAACTCTTCTGCTGCCTCCTTAGTCACGCCATAAATTTCATGTCTTGAAGCTATACTATTTTGTAATAAAGTGGAGAGTGAGATGTACTTCTCTTGGCTACATAAGGGTGTCTTGCTTTGCCAGCCCTTCTCGAGTGATTTCTGTTTCTAGTGTGTATGCAGAAAACCCCCAGGCTGAGAGAACAATTTATCCATCTGTCCTTCCTGGCACCTGCCTCCCGCAAGCCTCTCCATCCCTCTTCTGTCACTTAGGTGGAAACCTGTCCTATTAAATACAGGAGATGACTAGATTCTTGTCACACACTGATTAAACTTCAGTTTCCAATACAAAGATGTACCCTCCTAGGCTTCTGTGTGAAAGGATCTTGCCATAATAAACAGATGTAGTGAAATTCTTTATTTGAACAATATTACCAATCTAATCTGAAAATCTAATTCTCTTTAATCGTTATTTCATATTTCTCCTGAATGGCTTGAGAATGCAAGGCAATTATTCTTGCTATCATAACTTATTGCCAGTTAGTGTTTGGGTAGAAGAAATTCTTATGATTTCCTAGGGAATGTGGATGTGATTTCTTTCATGGAATTGAATAGGTAGAAATGTCTTTCAGTTAATGTGTGCAATTCAGGTTTCTCATACTGCATTATGCAAGAAAGCAAATCAGTAGGGGAAGAAAAAAACAGCCTGATCAATAAAAGACCTTTCTTATTTAAAACTTTTTGAGGAGTAGGGAGATTTGTTATTCTCTTATCCCTACCATTCTTTTACATTGCGGTCCAACTAGATAGCATCTTAAAATGGATTATATCCACAATGATAAATGGAGGAGTTTGTATTGATTTACTAAAATCACACTATAATGATATAATTAGTCTACTTATGACTTGTCTGTACTGTGAAGTTAAAAAAAAAAAAAGACGGTGAAAAAGAAGTTCCTGCTTGCTCACTGAATACTGAAAAAGCAAAACCCAGGCAACACTTCCACATAATGTTATGACAGAGACTTGGAAAATGCTCATTTTTACATTCTCCATGGTTACTCATACAGATTTCCATTGTAGAGTTCTACCTGTAGAGTTCTTTGACTCTCATTCAAGAAAGCACTTTAGTATTTACTGAGCATTTCTGGTTGCTGCTTTTTTGACACCCAATTCTCACATTCTGTTTGGATGATTAGACCACCTCCTTATCACAGCACAGAGCTAATCTATCTACCGGTGTGCTCTGTTGTGCTGGGACAAAACATTCCTTCAATTTTTTACAGTAAGATTAGCATCTTCTGTGGGGTTTAGCATCCCCAAGAACTGAGACCCAAGCACAGGCATTAATACTGAAATTCTAGAGACAGTGCAAATGCTCACTTTCTTCTCTTGTGCTACGCCAGCTTGAATGCATTTGCAAAGTGCCTGATAGTAAAGTGAATCCTGACTCATGAGCTAATAGTAGGTGACAGCAAGGAAAAGAGGACTGCTTAAAAATAAATTTAAAAAATAGCAAGAGAAAAGGGAACAAAAGGCTGTTTGATCAATTGAGGAAAAGCAGCAAATTGAAATAATGAGGCAAGCCTTTTTGTAACATCCTGAAAATATGTCTTCAGAGTATCCCTTCTGCCTTTTTCCTTTATTAAAATAATGCTTACCTGGAAGGTGATAAAGATAACCCTGAAGTTTTTAAATGAAAAATTGAAGTTTAAGTAAGCCCTTAGGATTTATCTTACTGAAATTCTTGAACCTTATACTCAAGGTGGTGATATTTTAACCCTTGTAATTGTAGCCTGATAATACAATTTTCTAGCTAAAAAACCACAGTGGGAAGTATAGAAAAAAGAAATAATAAATCTCCCTACATAAATACTATCAATTTTATTATTTGTTCGTTTTTGTGGGTTTGTTTGTTTTTTTTAATTAATTAACATGAGAATATACAGCTTCTGTTTATGGCACTGACTGTCAATAGCTCATTTAGGCAGTCAATCTGAACTCTATAAAATGTGCAAGAAAATTCAGCCAGTGCAGAATTCGGGTGTGCTGAGAAATGAAAAATACTCAATGATAACTGAAATTAGGACACTAGTGTCTACTGATCCCCCAGTTACTGTCAGATTGTGGCACAAAATATAATTCCACTGTACTCCTCAATTCTCCTTGAAATTCTCTCTCCTTCACAGATCTGACTTAAGGAGGAGGGGCTGTATCAAGTACAGAAAGCTGAAAATCATCCATGCACAGACAGTCCTATGAGGAAAGGCACATTTCAGAGATGAGAACCATTGGACAATGAATTCTTCTCCCTTTTCATGAAAAGACCTCAAACTTGTATTTGTTCATAAAAACAATGAATGTTGCATTCTATATAACCCAAGACAACCATTGGCTTTTCTTGGAAACATAATTGCAAACATAATGATATGGGAGGGGAGAAGTATTTGGTATTTGTGACCTGTGTAAAAAGCTTACCAGCTGTCACTAGCTAAAAGCACAAAACAGTGAATATGGATCCCTTTTTTCCTCTTCTCAGAGGTGTAAGCCTTAAACCATGACCGAGTTCGGAAGCAAGGAGCTCATAAGGAGGAGATTCTGATTCCTGATTTTTATAGGCACATGGCTGGCAACAGTGTGTCCAAAGTCTTCTTAGGGAGGTGACGTTCTTCACACACTCTTTAGCCCAGTTTGTAATTTCTGGAATTTTCTGCTGGTCTGACAGTTTCTGAGTTGTTGTGGTCTCTCTACTATGAACCTCAAATCCTTGTGCGATTTGCCCATAACAAGGGTAATTTCTTTGCTGTTGTGCATGATTTTTAGGCAGCATACTGAGAAGTGTTTTAATGAAGACATCACTTTAAAGTAAGCTGCTACCATCTGTTCTGCCCTCTAATTACAAATAGGGAAAGGGAAGAGAGAGAATAATTTGCAATTGCATCATAGAGACAGCAAGGATAAAGAAGTGACATAAAGGTGTACAAGTCTCCAAATATGGCCTGCATCACTTATGCTGCTTTCATGATTCATATACAAATGGAAGATGAAACTGTTCCCGTGTGGAAGGAAAAGCTCCCTATGATAGTAATTTGTTTTCAGGATATCTGAAATGACATGTCTATAACTATGTATACCAGTGTGTTCTGTTTTGGTGTCAGTTACTTAGTCCTGGAGAAAGCTATAGATGTGAGTTGTGTGTGTTTGAGGTAAAATAAATGTTAAAAAAAGATGATCTGGTAGGCAGTGGATTTAGACTCCAAAGAACTGAGTTGAATTTCAATTTCCATTTATTTCAACCTAAATAAACAACAATTGGATGTCTAATTTCAAATATAACTCTAGATTTGACGTTCTGTGAGCCTTACATAGTACTTGCTCGTAATACAAGAATAACAACCCTATATTGCATAGGAGTGTTGCCAGGATTCAGTCAATTTAATGTTTGTGAGACAGGAAGGCTCTTGCCTGACAGGAAGCATGTAAGATGCACTGAGGTACAAGAGCTTTGATTTGATTCCCTGCAGCCTTTCCTGCCATGCTCATGGCAGCAGTTTGTGCTACTTTTACTTATACCTTTGCAGGAAAGATCGGCTGAGCTGACATAAAAATTCTCCTCAATCCCTCAATGGTGTCAAAACCACATATCCTTGTTCCCAGAGGTGCTGGCCAGCATGGTTCATGCTGCTGCAGTGGAAAATCTGTGGTTGTAATGTTAATCAGAATCTTCAGACATGAAAGGGGTGGCTAAGCAAGGAGGCATCAGCTTGTAGACACTTTCTTCTCCCTGATTATCTCAGAGGTGTGAGGGCTCAAAGTCCCTCTCTCAAGGCACTGTGCTGCAGCTCCTGGTTGGCAATTATGTGCTGCCTTAAGCTGGGGAAATGATGACCTCCTGAAGCAAATTCCTGCAGGTCCTACAATGTGTTTATGCATTTAGTTAATCAAATTACTAGAGGATTTATCCGAAAGTGTCTGAGCACACTACTGAAACTGAGCAAGAGCAAATTCCTGTTTGATGCAGGAAAACAAATTCAAAAACATGTAGGAAAAAGGAGACTTAGATGATAGTTAATGAATCCTTCCTGTCAGGGAAGATCAGTTGGTATTTGATCAGTGTGGACAATCAAATAATTGTGTATTCATGCACCTTTTCTTAAATATCCAGTGGTGATTAAGTAGTAGGAAGCATGGTGTTCAAAAGGAGGGGGATCAGACCTTTTAATAGCTCTTCCTTTTTTTCTATTTCTCTAGCTCCAGCCTGAAAATCTGGGAATGTGTATCATGTCTCCCATCTGTGAAAGGGTTCATTACATCCTTTACCAAAATATTGCTAACAAAAAATGGAGCAGAATTCTCTCTTATCTTCTTCCCCCCACCAACCCCAGTAGTAAAAGTGAACAAAATGAGTTGTTAAAAGACAAGGCCATTTACCAATGTGCAAGTGCAATCAAGTATTTGCCACACTGAGGCAAATGCCTAAATTGTGCTTGAGTAAAAGAGGGCATAAAATCCAAACCTGCACTAACCAGTAATAATTTTGTGCAACCATATGGCGCAAGAGGATTTCAGCCACAGTGAATGCTCTCACATGCTTGTTTCAGTTAATGTCTCAGGCTCAGAAGGGATTGCAAGCCTGCATTTAATCATGTTTCTAAAACTAGTTGAACTCTTAGGCACTATAGGAATGCAAATTACTGTTAAGTTTGAATCCTTAACATAGAGCTCAGAGGGCAGTGTGCTCTTGATGCATTTCTCTATACGTAACTGTGGCAGATAAAAGATGGTGCATAAAAATTCTCAGCCAGCACATGAATATATATCATTCAGCTTTTCATTCAATTATGGAAAAAGCAAACTCCAGGCTGATCCTGTAAAAATACACTTACCAGGAAGCACTGGAAATCTACCTACATTTGTAATTATGATTTTGATTCTTGATGACTAAAAGGCCATCCTAGGACAGGAGACAGGCAGGTGCTGTCTTTCACATTCCTGCAGACAAAAGATATTTGTATGGGTGTGAACTCCTCATACACAGATCTTTGCTTTTTGGAGGAAAAACAGTGGACACAGGACATTGTTCTGGGGTTAGGGCAAGGCTAAAGTACCACAGAATTCAGGAGGTTGGAAGGGATGGCTGGAGCACATCTGATCCAAGGTCCAAATGTACACCAAGCTCTCCAGCTTTGCATTCAGCAGTGTCCAAAATTTGGGCATGTATTGGGGTTGGAGAAAAGGAGAGGAATGCTTTCATAGCACTTCAGACACCCTCCTGCAAAGAGATGTGCTCTAAGTCTGTCCCATAGCTCCCCTGAGACAATGTGCTGTCTCTCAGAAGAGAATGTACAGTCTGAATATTAATGTGATTTTGTAAAAAAGGTTCTTGATTGAGCTGTGTGAACAATATTCCTTTACATAGCTGAGAAACCTTCCCAGTCATCTTATTTCCTAAAATGGAGATTGCAAGGTCAACCTACTTCAAACAGAAAATGAAACTAGTATTGAAAATAAATGTAAATGATAAATGATCTTACAACTTTCAAGTTGTTATATTTTCTGCAGTCAGCAGACCAGAGTGAAGAAATAACCTTGGATTTACTTTCTGGTTCTCTACAAATACAGAAATTAGTTTGTGAGACAAATACTTCCAGGAGTCTCTATTGTACATATACCATGTCTCTAATCTAAAATATTTTCATTTATCTGCAATGCTCCAATAAAATAAAGGCATTTTATATCTTTATGTGTAACAAAATATTTTGATGGTCAGCAGTGACACTAATAATACTTCAACACTCCAGGCAGTGGTATTAGCAGCTTTTTAGTTCTAGGTGAGACATCAAATAGAAAGGAAAAACACTTCCTAAAATGTACAATAATCACATTTTTCGATTAATTGTTTGGATCAGTAAATTATGTCAAGGAATATAAGGTCCACAGTAGAAAGGACAGCATTGTTACTATTATTACTGCTATTAATTTTTATTATTTCTGCTTTTTGCCAATATGCTTGTAGAAACATGAGAAGTATTTCCAATAAATTATTTTGAGGTTGTTTTATTTGTTTCTGAGCTTGCTCAGAGCTCAGAAAGAAAAAAAAAGGAATTTTGAGGTTGTCTGTAACACTAAAAATATTTCTCTTCCTTTGTTAAGGTATGAAACTTCTATTTTATTTTGTTTTGTTTCTTCTTTTTATTTTTAATGTTGATGTCTATTGGTTGCTAAACATATCTTAGCATTGAAGGAACATTATTTCAAGGTCAAAAGCTAAATATTTCTTTTGTTGAATAAGCATAAATGCTAATTAGGTTAACAAGTTTGAGGATTGGGTATTCAAGCTGAAATAATTAGCTTGAAAATAATTGCAGGAAAGAATGGCTTCTTATTATTTAACAGAGCAGATCCACATGTTTGTTCAGTCATAGTATATTTTGGCTAGAAGGAGAAAAATAACCTTTCATTTATTATTTATTTTTCTATTAGCTCTGCATCCTAGCTCATTTTGCACAAACTAAGTTGTCTTCTACTCCTGTCTGCAACAGCAAAATAATCCCTCAAATACCACCTACGTTATTCCTTTGCTTTCTCTGCTGCTTTGAGGCTCTAAGAAAGCACACAGACAAGACTCCATACACAGTTTATATGAAATGTTTTTGTAAATACAAATTTCTGTGTTTCATGCAGTCACTTTTGATTCTTATGTATGAGGGTTTGAATCATTCACTGTCATGAATTTGTGCTCGCTTTCCTCATTATACAGCAGTCATAAATGTAAAAAGAAGTTATAATGTTGAGACAGGACAAATGAAAATGGAGAAGGGAAGACAGAAAAATTGAAATGTATGAAAGAATATACTCTAGGGAAGGGCATAGTTGTAAGAATAGCAAAATGGGTTTCTCCTCAAATATTTCTGCAAATACTTAATGGAAAGTAACAGCAGTTGAAAGAATATTACAGTGAGAATAAAGTAAAATTGGAAGCATTTTAAGAAAAAGGCATCCTGACTTTTTGAAAATAAAACCTCTTTTCCTTCATCATTCTGGAGCTGCTTGACAAATAGAAGGTTGTTAATATTTGTGTTTCAGCTTTTCTCAGTATTTTTCTAACCCTCAGATTTTGACACAAATACTTCCTTTCTAAATGTGGAAAGGCTAAACTAATGGGTTTAGTTCGGTTCCTTCAGCTGTAATAAAAAAAAATAAATCAGGCTTTGGAAGCAAGGAGAGAGCCATAGCTGATGGATATTGCCCAGTCTGACCAGCTGCACAGCACAGCTTAACATTTCATCAGGGTCTGGGAGGGAATGAAGTGTGGCAATCCTCTTCACAGTGCTTTGGCACTGGTAGCACCAATGCTGTTCCCAATGTTATTCTTTCTCCTCTGCTTGTCCAGGTTAGGAAGAAAGGAATGATTTGTTCTCAGACCCTGTTTGATTTTTAATTAGGGCTATGTACTCTCAAGAAGGATCTATGATTATTAATCAGAGAGGGAAGGAGTCATGCAGGCTTTGAACAGTGGGTGAAGTTCAGTATTTAGAGAACTTGCTCTGGGGAAAATCACCCAGGTCCCTCTCCCTGATTCCTAACTCCTCCCATGAACATCACCACGAATCAGGCCCTGGGGTACTTGTGTGGACCAATCCCTCTGTTTAAACACTCAGAATTTTTCTCAGGGCTGACATCTCAACATGATAATGAGAACTTTGTGTATTTCATCTGAAAAAGTCCAACAAGGAATTGAGACATCCAACAAACAGGAAAAGTTTTCATGTTTGGAAAGCTGACTGTTCTTTTAACACACATCTTCACCATATTTTCTTTTTTTCTATGGGAAAAAGGAAGCATTTGCCTCTGCAAGAGGGTTAATTATATAAATGAAGCACTTTCCATTCTAAGATACAGGATTAATGAAATAAAATCTTGGGACCTCTTGAAGTCTGATGCAAGGGGAAATAAAATCAAACACAACATAGGCCAGTTGGCTGAATTTGTTAAATATAGGTAGAAAAGAGAGAAAAAAATTGACAATACATAGAAGTTTTAATAATTTTTAAAAAAAGGAAAATAGAAATTGATGATGACTGAAAATTCATATTTCCAGGTGCTCCCAAAGCAGTATACATCTATTATTTGGCATGGAAACAGTTTGTGAAAAGTTGACAGGCTGAGTTAAAGGGCTCAGAATGATACAATTAGTAAAAGAAAAGTATAAACACAGGTAAAGGTTCTCCTAACTCTTGAAAGAAAAACTCAAAACCCAACAAAATCTCTTTTCCCAGGTGTGATAAATGCTTATTCTCAAACTAATTTTCAGTGTTGCTGGGAATAGTTCAGTATCCTGTGTACAAATATTTCCATTATGTCCTTTGTACCCATTTGAAGGCTGCAGAGTAGAAATTGCTCTGTTTGTTTGGGTCTTTCCCCCTAGATGAGGAAGGGATGAACAGGAAACAGCCATTTTTATATCAAACATATCTATGACAATAGAAGCCATTTTGAGGGGAAGAAAAACCCAAACTTGCAGATTGATCCTGTGTCTATTGTATCTGCCTTATAAACCCACAGAGAAATCCTCATTCAAATTCATGACTGCTTTCCACAGCTTTAGTTGTGAAATTATACAGGTGCCCTGAACCTCCACTGTCATTTAAGAAAACATTGCTAGCAAGCACTGCATTGTGCTAGAAAACACAAATCCTGAAGATGCCTAAATCATGCAGAGGATATAAAAAGAACAGTGTATTTTATAGCTTTTGTGATCTAACTGATGCCTTTCAAGCCCTTGTGTTAAATTTCACAAGGGCCTGGTCCTGTTGGTGTGCATTAAACTTGCTGTGATGAGACCTGACCAGAGCACGCCTCACCTATGGGGATAAAATCCAATGTTGAGAAATTTCTGGATCCCTTCAGTGGTTTGAGACTTCTCTGCTGTGATCAGCAAAAGCTGCCAGTGCCTTTGGCTGTACCAAGGGAGATTTACACAAGAATGTAACTCTTGTGACCAAGAGAGGTCACAAAACTTCAAACATGAAAGGACTGAAGTCCTCTGGGATCAGGAGTGTTCTGGATTTTTAATTTTCAGTAGGAGGATTTAATGTGCAGATTATGTCCCTTTTGGATGCAAAGGACAGAATGGTGAAACCAGGAAAGTTCTTTAGTGTTCTTAATTGCATGGTCAGTAGTACAGTTCTCAGACTGAGAACTCTTTTTAATGCATGATTTCATTTAGTTGTTTTGTTTTGGGCTAAGTTTGGCTGGTGACACTACACTTACTATTTTTTTAATAAGAAGCCTTTTCTTGTGTTCTGAAGACTATATTTAAGCTTCTTGAAATCACAGCAGCAAAACCAGGAGTCAACATACTCTCTCTTCTGGCAGGGATGGATTCAGTGCCCGTGTCCTCTGAGAGCAGGTCAGGATAAGCATCTCCAGCTGGCTTAATGCTGCAGAGGATTTTTCCCCCTCTGCTATGATTGGCAGCACATTTCAGCCTGGTTTATGTGAACAAAGCCAGCGAGCAAGAAGCAATAGGGCACGGATCATCTGAGGCTTCAAAGCCAAGTTTTTCCCACTTAAATGTCAGTCAACTGCTGTTTGTCAGCAACATGGAAAGCCCTGACAGAAGGAAATTGAGTCTTTTCTGCTGGTTTAATACCCCTGTGGCAGCAGGCTGTGCACAGTGGCACACCAGGATATGCAGAGCTCCAGCACCCAGGAACAGACACTGCAGTGGTGCAGGGCACCCATCCCCTATTCTAAACTCACCTCAGGGGCAGGGGGAGGCTTCCAATCTGCTTGGGTTTTGCCTGGAAGAGTGTGTCCTAAATGCTCTTTCAATACCTTACCATGCATCTCTTGATGCTTTCCAGAGTGGATAATTATTCATAGAGATCCAGTGAGCTCTTCTAGGACAGCCTCTGGCCTTGTGTATTAATTTGTTTCCTGGCACAACAGTGGCACTGTGGGAAACACCAGCAAGGCTCTGTCTGGTCTTTAGGGGATGAGAAGTGAGGTGTTCCCATATGTGAAGGCAGTAAGGTTAAGGTTTTAAGAACAGGAGTCTTCCTTTCTTCCATCACTGACTTTTGGGGGGTTTCCCTGGAAATCAAGGAGGCTGTTCGTGTAAGTGAAGCTGGTTGGGAGGAAAAGGATCCTGAATCTGCTTGTCTATAGCTGTGCTGAAATCAGGGATAGTGTCTCTGTCATAAAAATATAAATTACAGTCAAAAGGCTTACTCTGAGAAAAATTTATATTTATATTTATAAGCCAAGTGCTGCAGATGAGTCACTGTTGAGTGAAGTTCATACTGCAGGTATCACTGTCTGAATAAATAATGCTATTAATTGTTTACATTTAGTTCTGTTTGTAAACTCTCTTGGACATGTTATTTGCACTTGTAGTCAAAGTAAATTTGCACCTTACCAACTGCAAACAAGGACTGCCTTTCCCACGAGTTTATTCATGCCAGTGGTTTCGATTATTTGAAATCTGAAATACATCAGTTTTAGAGAAGTACCATACCTAACAAGTCATATTTTCTCTGTGTCAGAATAGCAATATCACAATGAAGGTCTGATCTCAATGACTGGAATAGAACTATGAATAACAGTATCTAATCAAGATATTAATTAAAACTTGTAATATCATCTTAATGGGAACACGTTGCAGAGTTAAATTGGATTTTTTTCCCCTTTTAAATTAGCACAGTCAATTAACAGGTGTTCTCCATATGTAATTATTTCCATGGAATGAAAAGCTGAGTTACACATTATAGCTGTATAGGGGTAGATTACAGTCAGGCACTTTAAGAGAATGAAGGCTGAGAGGAGTGAAAATGTGGACCAGGATGCTCTGGCTAAATTCCAGCTTGCTAATCACATCCTACTTTATCAAAACTGCCTGATACTTTCAATTAGTTGCTGCGTTGTCCTCATATTTCCTTGGAGGGCTAGGTGCTTTGCAGTAAAAAATTGAAAAGCTCATTCTCCCCATGTGTGCCTGCCTTTAACTCTCAAGTGACAGGAATTTTAAAAGCAGATCTATTTCAACTTCATTTTTGTGCGTAGGAAAGGCTTTTCAATTTCTCTCTCTCTCTCTGTATATGGGTGTATCTATGAAAACACTTATGTATGTTTTTCCTTAAAGGCTACCTGCAAACCTAGCCTTTCTGTGAGTAAAATAGTGCTTTTGTTCTTCTCTTGGAACACTCCAAGTGAAAATTTGGTATATTGTTTTTGCTCAAAAATCTGCTTGTATATTTCCCAGCTTTCTGGTTGTACACCTGATACCCCACAGGCTGATTCAGCTCGTCACCCAGGCTGAGTCTGAATGTTTTGCCAGTGATGGTCAAGTACTGAGCTTCTACAGCAGGAAGACTTCAGATTCAGTAGCTTTTGATGGGCATGTGATGACAGGGGATAAAACAGGGATACCGGGTCTGAAGACATGGATAGAGGACAAAGTTTTGTTTGGGTAAACCCAGATTTTTGTTATCTTGGTATTTGTAAAGTAGACTATTGAGCATCTATTGCTACCCACATGTAGAGTCATCATTGTGACTTGTCCATCTGATTTATGTCCCACAAACCTGAAGGGATGGATCTCCTCTTCAAGTAAGACAGAAGAGGCCCTTCAGAATAAACTCTATTTACTTATAAATTGAATATTCAAGTGAACAGAATCTATTTCATTCAAAATCTAAAGCCTGCCAAAATCAGTGGAAGACTTTCCACAATCTTCAGAGAACTTTAGTTACAAGTGAAAAGAATTAATTTTGCAAGAATGAAAACATCTGAGCAGCCTTTACAAGAGAAAAGAAAATGACAGAAACAGTTTGTATTTATACAGAACTCTTCCCCTAAGGATTTTGTTCTTTGAAAATGGACTTCTTGAACAAATTTTTATTCCATTTAAATATGCATACATATAGAAAGAGATTATTTTATTTAAAAAGGTTTGTCTTTCCCCCCACTGAGCATAATATCTTAATCATGCATTTTCTCCCCCTCTCTCTGGATTCTCAGTATTTTTTCATCACCTCTAGCCAGACATTAGATTTCCTAAGACAGCGAGATCCATGTCTTGACAGGTTATTAATTATCACAGCTGGAGGTAGGGTGTTGTGGCTGTTCTTTGCTGTTTGTCATTCGACAGTAAAACCAGATGAAAACGAAGGCTTTGGAAGGAAATAGAAATAACCCCAACATTTGTATACAGTGCACATTGGCTGAACAGCTGCTGAGTTATTTTTCAGACCATCGGCGATATCTCTTATCCTTCTTTCTTGAACTTCTTGTCTCTGAACTCAGAGATATTAAAACAAAGAATAATGTGAAAGCAGACCAGTACAGAAGGCAGTAAAAGGTTTCTGAAAATATCTTGCCTTACCTAAAGATCTATCCCCTATCCTATATATGTGAGGAGCGAGGTTGAAGTGAGGTGATGATGAAAGGATACACTCAAAACAATGGAAGGTCCCTTCCAAGAAGAAGTCCATTTACCAGGAATCATTTGAGGATGCTAAATTCCCTGCCTCTCACTCTTGTCTGAAATGCTTCACTTGGGGGAGGTTGATTTGATTTGTTTTGATTTGATTTGATTTGAGGTGGTCTCAATTTTCAAAAATTTCCTGAATGCCAGCAGTGGTGCTGGTAGCTGGCTGGGTGAAGTGGGTGTTTGCAGAATGATGTTGTTTGAGTTGCCAGGAGTTCACCTGTGGCCCTGTCACATTAAGGTGAAGCAAAGCTCTCTCAGGAACATGCATGGGCCTCGAGGAAATTCAGCCCAGAAAAGGAAAGTTCCAGCATCAGTGCCAGGAGGTGCAAAGGCAGCCAAGCTACCCCACTTGGAGCACAGAGCCTACAGAAGTTGTCCTTTCCTGAGCGTTTGAGACACCTCTGGAAATGCTGTCAAGCAGGGGCATAGAGAAGGTGTTGGAGGAGTTTGTACAGGCCATGCCATCCCCTGAGAAATCTGAATTTACATTTGTGTGAATTTTCCCTTTTTCTCGACATTCCGGGTTTAGCTGCTGTAGGGAAGCTCTGAAGAGCAGCGAGCACCCAGGAGAGGGCAGTGCTGCTCTCAGACATCGGCTGCTGGAAAGCCAGGACGGGTGTGGAAATAGTGATGTGGCTTGTTCTTCTCATGTAATCGCTTCAATTAATTAGGGACAGATTCTTCTGCATTAATTTTATTTTTGTGTCTGGTCAGTCGCTCTCATAGAAGTCATGAGATATTTTCAAGGTAAATTGTGACAGCAACATTGCCTTCTGTTGTGGTGGGTTTTTTTTTGTTGTTTTTGGGGGTTTTTTTGTTTGTTTGTTTTGTTTTGTTGTTTTTTTGTTTTTGTTTTGTTTTGTTTTCTAATTTGAATGAGGTCTGGGAGTAAGAAAAAGGTGGATGGTCATCTTAGGCTTTTATTTAATAATAGTGTTAGCATGTAAAGATTTTATTATATGAGAAAAACTTTTCAATGTTTCCTGAAAGGGACCAGATTCTGTCTCCTTTCCCCTTTCTCCAGAGGTTTCACTGTGCTCAGATCCCTCAGTCTGGGTATCCATCTCTTGTAGCTCACTTGAACAGTGTGCCAGGTTTCCTCATTCATTTCATCCCAAAGGACCCAGCAGCCTTGACTACACTCAGTTGTGACTAAATCCTTTTGTGGCTTTGCAGCGTGGTACCAAGGCCTTAAATCATGAAAGGAGGTAGGGACTGAGCTGATAACAGAGCTCCTAAAAGATGGAGGAGACAAAGCATGTGTTTGAACCAACTGGAGCCAGACAGTGAACTGCAGTGATCCACACTGGACATGACAAATGCTCAGCACACCCTGCACTCCATCTGTAATAAGGGGAGAATGACAGATGCACTTGGCTCCCAAGGAAAGATGTATCTGTGATCTGAAGTGTCCCAGGAGCCACAAAAGGTGTCTTGCTCTCAGTGCTGGAAAAGAGGGTGTTTTATGCCCAGCAAGCTGAAAGACTGGGACATCAGCCTGTGTTTGTAAAATGGATGCTGAAATTACCTGCCATTTATCTTTTCTGTACTTGTTTTCCAAAACAGCTACTTCTTTCCTGTCTGAGTTTCTCTTGCCAAGTGTCCAGCTTCTGCATTGAAATGGACAACTGGACAAATTCTTAAAAAAGTGTCTCTTTCAACTCTGAAAATATGTAGTTTAAAAACTAAACACAGTTTGGAAAGTGATGCTCTGAGCAGTCTCCATTTACCAGCCTTTGAAAGACTTCTGCTATATAGGCAAAAAACTCCAAAAATGTTGCTAGCTTGAGTTTTCATCTTTATGTAACCCAAACCTGATAGTGCTAATTAGTCATTAGTTGCATATTAACATCAACATTCAAATAAGACTTGTTTGTGAATTTCTCTTGAGGAGAACCTAGCGAAGATGTTCAGTAAATGACCTCTTTTTCAATTCCTCCCTGAGGGCTTCTTGGAGTCACAACAAGTCTGAAGACATGCTACTTAAATGATGATCTCAGACTCTGCAAACCAGGCAGGGTAAGGACTGGGACATATTTAACTGGAGAAACTTCCAAGACAAATCCAGCTGCCCCCAGGATGTGACCTGAGAATTTCAGGGCTGAACCAATGTCACTGGATGATCCCTGTTACTGACCTGGCTGCTTTTAACAGTACCTCACCCTTAGGTAATGCACTTACCTACATATAAGGATATTCAATGATGTATTTGTAATTGGAATACCCTCCACCCAGTGGAAAAGCTTTCAGATGTTGGTTATTGGTCAGAAAGCTCCCATCAAACCCAGTGAGGGGATTAAATTTTTAAAATGGTAATGTGGGGAGAGGTGAATATAAAGGAAATTTTCACAGACAATGCATTCTATTTGCTTGACATCTGCTGCAGGGTCTGAAGTGAAATTATACCCAAACACATCCAGAGTGCAAATAACTGTGATAGAAAATAGCAAAGTATTTCTGATGTCAATGACAAACCCTTTCAAAGGGAAGGTCTTACTTAGGGCCTTATCGTAATTCTGATTCATGCTTTCTGAGAGAGACAGTCATTTGGGGATTGCTGAATTGTTGCTGTTTTGAAATTTCAGAAGAGGAAAGGCTGAAATCTGAGCAGTCATCATCTGATTACACCAGTTCCTCCTGAAATGTTAAGTGTATATAATGCTTTTTCCTTATGGAGCTTAAACTGATAACAGTCTTGCTGTTAAAATGCTGTATTGTGTAATGGAAGAAGCTGATGCTTTCTGCTAGGTAGTGCACTTTTGTCAGTGAAATTTCTGTAGAGGTGATTGGTTCTTTAATATGTTCTATCCAGGAGACTTTGTTCCTAGTTGGAATATTTGCAAAGTACAGACAGGTGTGTCTGCAGTGGGGAATAAAATTCCCCCCCCCCCCCCCCCCCCCCACTGCTTTATTGTACTGAACCTCAGCAGCAAACACGTTGCTGGCAGCCTTCTATTTACCTATTTTATCTACACACAAAGGTCAGTCAGTCCCCACCAGTTTTCATTCTCCCTCTGTAATTGCTTCTCACATTGAAAGAAATATTTTTTATAACTCTCTGCCAGTGTGTGTTGGTGCATAGCTCATGTCATGGATTTATTTTCTCTTGCAGCTTGCTGGCATGGCCACTTTTAGTTCATCTTCTAATTCTTTCTCCAGGAAAGATTTTCTAAAACCATATATGTGTGTATGGAACAGATGCAGGCTTCAGTTTGACAGTCATCCCTTCTTGCTGGCCCCATAAGTTCAGCTACAGTTGGGTCAATATTAAAAAATAAAGCAAATTAACTAGGTTTGTGTTCCAAGTTTTAGAGACAGTTTATTGAGTGGCAAAATATTTCAGTCACTTGCATTACTACTTCACATTATCTTGTATGAGTACAGTATGCTTGAGAAAATTCCCTCAGAAAAAAATAATCTGGGAAAAGTTATTTAGTTTTTGTTACTCTGTGTTGCACAGCTGAGAAAGAGGCTGCCTTCAGCCAGAAATCAAAGCTTTGTTATAAAATCTAGATTTTCTGTAAGAAAACAAGAAGACATTTGAGGGGAATAATAAGGAAAGTATTGCTTGTTTTTTAGAGAAAAATCCAGTAGGATGAGTAATAATGTGTATGATTAAAACTGAGGGACAGCATTCTCAGCGAACATTGCTCCATGCATGATCTAATAGACACCAGATTTTCATGCAGTCCCAGTGGGCCAGCAAACCAGGCCAAGGTAGCTACATATGCTAGATCCAGATAGATCATGATAGATCCAGAGTCAAACTAGACTTTTAAAATGCAAATACAACTTTTCATAAAACTGGATCATCTTGATCAGCAGAAATGTGGTCCTTGCAGCTCTGGTTTTGGTGCATGGAAACAAACTAGTGCAGTGCTGACCTTCCTGTGCTCAGAGCCCACCCTGCCCTGCCTCTGCATCTCTCTTGGGGCAGGCAGTATGTGCCCAGCATGTTTTGAAAGCTTCATTTTACATGCTGATGTAAGCCAAGCTTCAAGAGTAGAATAAAGTAAAATGTTTAATCCTGACTTTGGTGTCCAGCCTGTAAGCACACAGTCCTTTTCAGTGTTTGGGTGTGATAACCACTGAAAAAACCAACTTATGCTCCTGAGTTAGATTGCAAAAGCCTTTAGTGTCTCCTGTCTTCTGTCTTTAGTGTCTACTGTCCTCTACCTGTAAAAGGAGTTTGGAAGGTATATGCCTAAACTTCCACAGTGTGCCATATCAAAGATCACAAATGTGAACAGATCCAGACTGAATAGATGACTGGTGTCATTCTCAGCATTGAAAATTGTAGGAAAATCTGTTTCTGTTAGACTTTTCCTGGTTTTTCTTCTATAGCTAGTGTGCTAGAATGCAAGTTATTTAAAGGATCCATAATTTATTCTGCCATTCCCAGTGCTGAAATCCCTTGCTGGTATGTTGATGAAACTGTACTCGGATGAAGAGTCTAATTAAGAGCACAGCAGTTGACAAAGCTGGCTGAATTCAGTCACTATCCACTGCAAAGCAAGTTTGACCAATATAAAAAGGCAGGTTTTTTCTGTGTGTTTTTTTTTCTTTTTCTGTAAGACATTAATTTTTTTTAATTAAGAAAAAAAAATAAAATGACCAGTTAGATATATATTAGATATATATTATGTATAGGTGCATATACATACATGCATATGTAAGTAGATATATAGCTATAGGTGTAACAAAAAGTTGGGTTGCTGTGATTGTCAAATTGAGTGAAAACAAATCCCTTGGCTTTTGCTGAAGTCATAAAGATTAAATATCTCAATAGCTTTCCAGAAATTTCTTTTTTGTTTGGCAGATTTCTAAACCACAAAATACTAATTTTGAGCCTTAGCTAAATTCTTTCTCCACCAAGTTCACTGAGATCCCTTTTGCTGAATCAGAGCATAACGTTACCATGTGTGTTTATGGTAACAGCTCTACAACCCCTTTGGCTGGAAAATTAGTGAAACTGCCCATGCTTTTGACTAATTGATGAGTAATTAAATATCATCTAATATCCAGTTTCTTCAGAGAGTCCACTCATTAGGACTGAATTATAGAACTGAGAGATATAATTTTCTTTTCTTAACTATCGCTGAACTGATATTTTACTGTTGGCCAGTTTTATTTTCCTGCAGCCTTTTTCTGTGTTGTTTGCTTTGTTTATTTGGTGGAGTGATAGAATAACTGAGATTTGAATTGGATTTAACACAGTTAAAATCCAGACTATTCTTGAGAAGGATCCTTCTCCTTCCATCCCAGGCTATCAGTTTCCTTGTTCATTTTTTGCCACAGCAAAGCAAGTGTAGGTCAATGATGAGTCAGGCCAAGGAGCTGCTCTGGGTGAAAATGAACTTAAAAATCTAGAGAGGTTTATGCCAGTCTTGAGTACATTGTCATAATGTAAATGGGAAAGGTGAAATATATCCTGCTGTACAGAGCATGGATCTGGAGAATCCTCATTTATCCAAAACTCATATGCATCATGAATTGCCCACTTTGGTAGTGTCTGTTTAAAAATGTTCAATGTTGATGGATCATTAAGGGGAACCAGAGTTCAAAAATACTTCATGGACAGTTTAAGATGCCCAAGATGGAGATGGCTCTGGTTCTTTCCTGTAAGTCTTGCTTCAGTATAATTATGTCTCACCTGCTAACTTTGTAAATCCTCCAGAGATGAGCAAAATTATTTGCTATTAAATCTTTCTAAATTAATTAGGTTATTTTGATGGGCTACAATTGGTTCATTTCAGAAGCAGCACTCCAGTTTCTACAAGTCACATCACCATTCTGAGTGCATAATCTTTGACAACATATGTTCCTTTCATGCAGATTTTTCTAGCCTAAATCCAGCACAGGGCAAAAAGCAGATTTTTTTGTTCAGAAGTGAAGTTTTTTAAGTTTTGTCTTTAGCATAAACCATTTCTAATTCTTGTATTTTGCTTTGTGTAAGGAAACTGGAATGAATGATTCACAACATAATCATTTGGTCATAGTTGTTATAGAACAATAAAGATTTTGCTTTCTTTTTAATGTTCTATCTGCAAAGTGGGGATAGAGTTTCTGTCCTAGAGAAGTGTTACAAAGATTTGTTGGTTAATGCTTGGACTGCATTTCATCTGTGCTAAATACCATATAATTATTTAATGTCCCAGTTACAGATGGTTGACACTGTGTTGTATCTTTGGAGTATTGCTCACTTATTTTATTTTTCAAGACTGAAAGTCTGAATGATAAATTGTAAACATAAATGAGTGCAATGTTTCAAACATCAAAGAACAAATGTGGTGTTTTTTAATAATGCTAAGAATAATACTCCAATGCATAATTTTTTCTGTTTGCTTCTAAGACACAATATGTTTCAATCATTTTATACAAAACTGACAAAAAAATTCTTGCTGTACTTATTTTTAATCTCAAGAAGTCTCTTAGATATTTTCTTCTTCCTCTGGCCTAGATTGTGACATGGTTTTATTGCAGAACTCACCTTTAGAGGATAGAGCTATTTATATGATCAAATTTCAGGTGTGCTCAAAAACACGAGTGCAGTGTTGAGGAGTCTAATAAAAGCTCATCACTCATTAATTGGAAACTAATTTCAGTATGTGCAGCTGAGCACAAAAAATAGCGAGGCTGAGTCGCTAAAATTTCTGGTAGAAGAAAATCTCTGCTGTTTGTAATGGGTTGAGGGTTTCAGTCCTCAATACCACACACTCCCTGGTTGTGGCAGCCACTTGCCACGAGCACTGTTATTTTGAGAGGGTCACATTTATTTCATTTCACTTGCTGGGGTCTCTAAGCCCAACACCAGACAGCCCACATGCAAGTGGATGGAGAGCAAAGCAAGCAAGAGCATGTCTCAGTGGTCCAGAAAGTGTGAATCTACTTCACATTCATATCTGCTGGATTTATAACAGAAACTATTTAAAAAATGCCTGTATGACTCAGTTGCCTTTGGCTTACCCTGCTACATATAGGGCTCTGACCATGGCAGCAGAGAGTCGTGTTCTTCCTTTGGTATCTTGAAGGATCTCATATTGCTGAGTTTGTCTCTGGCTATTGGATGACTTTCACTCCTTCCCTCACAGTGGTGGGACACCCTCCAGGGGAAGGGGTCTGACTTCTTGCTGTGGCAGGTGGCTTTGTGGTGAGTCTTACCTTGTACTTTTAGGGATGCCCCAGGCTTTCCTTGCTCACAGGCTGGAAAGCAAACAAACAGCCTCTCTGGTCATGGCTTATTAGAAACCTGTCCTAGGAATTTCTGGATGAAAAATACAAATGTCTGATGACATCAGATGCTGCTTAACTGGATTGCTAACTAGAGTTATACTGTACAGTCAGATTTAGAAATTAAGACATCTTTTAAGTCCAGTTTTAGATGTACCTTTTTTTTTTTTTTCATGAGACCTTATCTGTGGGTTTTGAAGAGATTTTTCTCCCTCAGCAGTTCAGGTTGTATCTGAATTTTCATGGCTTTCTGTAGTTGGTCCTAGGACTTCCTGTTGCCAAAGCTGAATCACAGATGAATTTCAGAAATCCAGACTGCAGACCATGATCCAATTTGTCACTAAAACGCATCCTTAAAATAAGAGTCTTCAGGTGTGAGATATATTTGTCATGTGTTTACCTACATTCTCTGCGATAAAGAGTCTTATGGAGGGACAGGCTTCACAACCCTTCATTTAAGGAAATCCCCACTTGGATAACACCTATCTCACGCTACACTTTCAGAACCTGCATCCCCAGAAAACAGCACCCCAAACTTTTAAATACACCACTGTATACCCACATCTTTCTCTATATTTTTTTAACCTCTTGGAAGATATGATTCGTTCTGGATGTATTTCAGTCTGCTGTCTGTGATCTCATCCAGCTCCCAGTTCTCTGCTGTGCAGCTTTCTAGTCAGTTGGCCAATAGCTCAACAGAGGTCCTTTGCAAGCTGCTACCCATTATACAGTAGAAAACTGCAAGAAACAGAAGATTTTACCTTCCAAAGATCCACTGCCATGCAGGGTCTTGTTCCTGCTTGAGGCAGTAACTCCCAGCTCTTAAACTTTGCAGTTCATTTCCATACATATTGCTGTCCAAAATTAATGCCTTTCACATTTCAGCATGCTAAAATATGCAGTTAGAAAACCAGCACATTTGATAAGCAAGCAGATCATGAGCTGTTTGTGAGACACTTTTTGGCTATCTTTATTATAGTTAGATAGATAGAGAGAAACTACAGAAAAATTGCCCATAGTATCTAAATATGGCAGCTTTGAGAAAGAAATTAACATTTTCTTTATCTTTTGACAACAGAAAAGTATGTCTTTGTCTCTCTGAAATTCCACCAGAGGTACAGCAGGGATGAATCTGCTCCATAAAAACAAAATTACACAAAAGAAAATTAAACTAATAAAAAGAGAGAGAGATTACAATAACAATAAAAAACAATTGGCAAAAGGGAAAACAACTCCCCCTCCTTATTGTTATGCATTCAGAATCAGTGTCTTACTCATTTGTTAAACTTTTATGGCACTGGCAGTCTCAAATACTAATTTTGTTCAGCATGAAAGTGCCCTTTTTAATGGCATGAATATAATGCTTCCAGTGCAAGCAAGAGCAGGCATCTGGGGGATGCTAATGGTATATTCTATTCTGCTGGAAGTTTCTGGACAAAACACCTTTGCCTTTTGTTTCTTCCACTGTTGTTTTACCCTAACCTGTTGATGCAATAACATCTGGTCAAAACCCACCTGTTAAAAACAGCTGTAAAATAATTTTGATATCAACATGTTATAATTTTCATTATCAGGCTAAAAAAAATCACTTTTACAGCAAGCAAAATCTTTTGCCTCAAAAATGAAATGGTGTCCTTGTGGAAAGGACATATAAATTCCTCACAGAAAGTGCAGCCAGGTGATGTCCTGCCATGGCTGTCCATAAGCCACCAGCCTTCCATGAGACATCATGGTGGGAATGTCCCTTGCATTCTCCTAAATTGTGAATCATAGAAGGGTTTAACCTAGGGACAGGGAGAGAAAGAAGCACTGTGAGCAATATTTATTTGCAATAATGGGAATTCCTGTAAGAAAGAGAATGTCCTTCATCCTTCTGTGAAAAATGAAGAATTAAAGTTTTAGAAGTGACAAATTGAAAAACCTGTGAACAGTGATGAAAGGCTTTGCTTCAAGGTCTTCATATGGGTAAGCATACAGCTGGGCCCAGCTTGATTGGCAATTCCTATGGAATTTCAGCATCCATAATAGAAATAATTAGCTATGCTGGTGCATTTGCACAGGTTTTCATTATTTGCTGAGCTTTATTTAGTGCCACTATGTGTATCCTAACAATATGCACAGCTCTCCAGGACTTTTGAAAAAGTAGGCCATTTAAACAAGCAAATATCACAGAGTAACCTTAACTATTGGTAAGAAGATAGGCCAGAAATTATGTTCATGGCCATACTTGCAAGACTCTGATGATAATAACAATAATAATAAAAGAAGATATCATGCCATTGACAAATAGAAACAATTTTATATCTAATAGGATTTAAGTAATAAAGGCTGAAGGGCTGCAACAGCTGCAAAGAGATTAGATACGTTATGTTTTCTCAGTGTAATAAAACTTGTCAAATAAAGCTGAATAAAATCTTCTTATCTGTGTCTCTGGCTTATTTTTCCTGCAGCCTCTTTCTTTTCAGCTGATTGCAGGAATCACCATTTCTCTAGAATGGTTACACACACGACAGTTCAATTAGAGTCAAGTTAGTGAAAGTTATTGCTGGATTTGCTTTTGGTCACACCTTTTTTTAAAGCAAAAGACATCTGCATTTGGAAAGAATGAAGCAGATCAAAAACCAACTCTGTCAATCTCTGCTGGTATTTAGTGGACAGCTGGACTAAACTGTGCCTATCAGTGTATTGCCATTTAATTTTGTATTGCTTTACACAAGATCTGGTTCTGCTTTGAAAAGAAACACCATCAGAATAGCAAGACGCCCTTCCCCAGTCCCACTTGCTGCTGCCTTGGCTACCCCAAGGCTGTCCCTGTAATATCTCACTTTTCTTACCTGTCTGCCCCCTCCTCTGGGCTCTGTCTGGAGTCCTTCCCTGTTCTTGCTGCTCCTCCTGCCTCAGTTTCTCCCCATGCTTAAAGAAAGTGTCATGGTTTGTCTTTGTAGGGCTGGGGTGTTAATCTTTGCTGAGACTTTTAGGATATGCAGATGGAATTTGAATTCAGAAGTGTGAGTTCTTATTATTAGGGTTAATTAGATGTGACAGGCTGACATTCTGCTAATGTTTTCATGAAATCCAAGGCCAGACCTATGTCTGGGTTACAAACATGCTTGGATTTTCCATGTGGTCCATCCTTCCATCCAGGTGAGTATTTCTGAACTTACCTGTGTGTCTGATTTAAATTTTACAAGCATCTAAAGCAGGGGTATTATTTTAAATACTGAATGGGGAGAACAAATGACATGCATGTTTGAGCAGTGTTGCTGTTGCCTTTGGCATGTATTTGAACAAAATATTTATTTCCCAAGGCCAAGCAGTGAACCTAGAAAGAAAAGCCAGGGAATCTGTCCAAGCTGATGTAATAAGCAAAGACACAAACATCATCCATAAATCAATAGGCATTGATTTAGGTAAATGAGAGCTTTGCCCTTAGGTAAGAAAAAAATATACTTATTTTTATGTATGTGTTTAAAATATTCCATGCAGAATTTCTGGGGACACATATCCAATATTAATTAAAATTTAAGTGTATCGTGTCAGTGCCCACAAACCCATTATTTAGGATTTTTATTTTTTCTTTTTTTTCAAATTAAAGCTTTTCTCCTGCATTTTCCCCTCCAGATAGAAAGTTCAGGAAACCAATGCGTGATGACAATATGATATCCAATTAGGGAAAAAAAACCTGAAACCACTTGCTGGTGCTGAAACTGCTGTCAGATTCTGCTGTGTATCTGTGCTGAAACAATTTCTGGCCACCTTTTTAAACATATCTCTTCTTTGGGGTGGAGGGGGGAATGAAATTTCGGTATAAATTTAATCTAACAATTTAAATGTGTCACTCCTAATTGAATGGAACTGGGAAGACATTGGAAAGTAAAGGTGAGTGTAAAGCCTGTGTCACCCTGCAGAGAAGTGCTGCAGTCAGTTCTGAGTGAGCCAGCATGAGTCCTCAGGGAGGAAACTGCATTAACCACAGTATTCCCAGCCTCCAAGCTGGCATCACAGAGCCTGGATGTGCAGGTTTAGTGGAAGGATGGGGGAGATTCAGATGCTTCTCTTCTTTTAATAGCACAGGAAATCTGATGACTGGAAGGATGCCTCACTCCGAATTTGGAGACTCTAAAGCAACGAGCCCAATCCATCTGTCAGCAGGATGTGCATGCACATCACCCTCATCTTGCTTGTCTGATCACAACTGCAGCCCTGGCCTCCAGCATGGAGCAGGCTAAAACATGAACATGCACCATGTCTGTCCAGTGCTCAGCATCTCAGAGGGTCCTGGGCTCTCTTCCCCATCTCCCCACTTCTCCACATGTATGTTTCTATTAATACTGCTACTGCAAGAATATTTTTCCTTCATCACAAGGTAAGGGAGGAATTTTATTGAGAAATTCTCTTCACAGGTTTAAATCAAGAATGACTCCACTGATTTTAATGCTGTTCATAGAATCATAGAATATGCTGAGTAAGAAGGGACCTACAAGGATTATCAAGTCAAATCATTGTCCCTGAGTAGGATAAGTTTGATTGGTTTGTTTCTAGCTGAAGTTGTCATCCATTTGTTTAGATGACCTTGGGTATAGCTGAGGAAAGGTATTATGATAGCAATTAGCGGGAAGTAGTTGGTAGTTAGAACATTCAAACCTTTTCCCCTTTTTTTCCTATTCTGTGATATCAAGTGGTTCACAGTGGCTTGTGTATAAGTAAAATAGGGAAGAGTCTACAAAAATTGTCCAAGGAGGCCAGTGGCATCCTGGCCTGTATCAGGAATAGTGTGGCCAGCAGGACCAGGGCAGTGGCTGTCCCTCTGTACTTGGCACTGGTGAGGCCACATCCTGAGTGCTGTGACCATTCCTGAGCCCCTCACCTCAGCAGGGACACTGAGGGGCTGGAGTGAGCCCAGACAAGGACAACAGAGCTGTGACGGGCCTGGAGCAGCTGAGGAGCAGCTGGGAGAGCTGGGGGTGTCCAGCCTGGAGAAAAGGAGGCTCAGGGGAGACTTTACCACTCTGAAACCACCTGGAAGGTGATTGCAGCTATTGGAGGTAGGGCTCTTCTCCCAGGCAACCAGGGACAGGATGGGAGGGCACAGCCCCAAGCTGCACCAGGGGAGGTTAAGGTGGGACATTAGGAAGAATTTCTTCACGGAACAGGTGATTAGACACTGGAATGGGCTGCCCAGGGAGATGGTGGAGTCACCATCCCTGGAGGTGTTTAAGGAAGGACTGAACGCGGCACTCAGCGCCATGGTGTGGTTGACATGGTGGTGCTTGGTCATGGGCTGGACTCTATGATCTCAGAGATATTTTCCAACCTAATCGATTCTGTCATTCTGTAAAGCCATTCCTTTGCCTCACCTGGTCAAAGGCTTTTTCTCAAAATCCCTTCTCACAAAGGTGCAGTTTTTCCAGTTTGACAGGAGATTTTAAAAGACACCTATAAGGCTCAACCCTATGCACACAAAATTCCTTATGTAGGTACAAAGCCATCTTGTTTTTCTAGGAATATAGACAGGAGTTAAGAGAGCATAGATAGTGGAAAATTACATCCTGTTCTTAAATTTCTTCCCCTTCCTATCTTCCTATCTTCCTTTAAGGTTATAAAATGATCTTATGTGCAAGTAGAGGCTTGCTTTAGCTCTTGTCAGAAGTTCACATTTTAATATTAGCTTCTTTCTCTTTTGTTTGGGTTCTCATTTTCTTTTGCTGGTAAAAATTTAATGAAAGCTAGCCTGACGGAAAAGGCTGTGATCCAAGCTGTGGATAGTTTACTGCCACCAAAGTCCTTTGAGCCTTAGAGCTCATCCTTATCACTGCTATTGGATATAACAGCATTTTCAGATTACTTTCTGGCATCAGTTTTCACACATGATTGACAGATGTAATAAACAGGTAGGCAAGAAACTCAGCTTGTTGCAGGACAATGGATATGTGCATTAGAAGCTTTCTGAAATGCAGAATGCTACTAAAAGCCATAACCTGATATCAGCAGTGAAGATGGCTGCAAACCACTCAGTGCACTTCAGTTCTTAATATTTCATTTTTGTTTGTTGCTTACCATTTGTAATAGATCAGCACTCATGTCCTCAAGCCATTTTTTGTATACCAGGGACCCCCAGGACATGGAAACCAATTAAAGACATTGATATTCTTGCTTCAACATTAAGCCAGGGAAAGAACTGACAGGAATTTCATGTTCACTGTGCATGCAGGAGCTGGTTATCATTTCCATATGGCTTTCAGACTCACAGTAAAACCCATACCTGAGGGAGACCCAGAAGAGCCTGGGGCATGATTTGTTCAAAACTGCTTTTGATTCCCACCAGCATAATTTATTGGAAACATTCTGCTTTTTTTGGAAACATTCACAGCCTGTCTGGGAGCTCCTAAAACATATTCCTACAATGTAGAAGAGATTTTGAAAGACAGAGCTTAAAGTAGCCATGGCTGGACAAAATACCTGTGACTGTCCTTGCAGCAGGCCCCAGATCCTGCATGCACTCATGTCTTCAGTCACTTGTTTTTTGGTTTTGGGTTGGATTTTTTTTTTTATATTGGACATTAGAAGTCCCACTGCCAGGCCAAGTTGGAGTCCCAGTATCCCAGCCCTGCACAAGCAGGACTGCACCAAACTGAACAGCTGCTGCTCACATTCTCCGTCTGATGCTGTATGGAATGCTGTGTGACAGTGTCCAGGAAGGAGAAGGTGGAGGAAGGAGATCCTTAAGGACTAAAGAGGTGATTATCCATGTGATCTCTTAGCTCAATACTTTGCAGCCTGGCCATGTCCTCAGGCTCTGCTCAGGAGCATGATGTCAGCTCCAGTGTCATTATGTGAACAGCTTTTTCCTTCCGGAAAGAGGAAAGAGGAAAGAGTGCTACAGATCTCAAGGATTTCTGGGGAGTAGCTTGGTATTTCTAATTTTGTCTTGCCTCTTTTACCCTCACCAGCAGCTTAGTTTTTAAACACACAAAGCTTGCATAAATATAAGCACTGTATTTCTCAGGAGGAACCCCATAAATTAATGGAACAAAAATATTTTATAAAAATGTCAACCTTCATTTGATATGTGTGTAAGGTCCAATAGCTGTATTACAGATGACAACCTTATGTAATTACATTGCTGTTTTACCTGTTCTCATCCCAGTGGCAAATCTCATTCCCAGCAAGTTCTGACTAAATAAAAGGGGTTGCTCAGATGACTTTCAAGGTGAAATTATAATATGAGCCACCCTATTCTTCTTGCAGCCTTTCAGTCCCCCATCTATTCCCATTTCAGCCCTAGGCAAGTGAAAACTTGTGACTTGCTCTTTCACCGGCAGTTCCTACATGTGATTGCATGGCTGCAGTGTTCCTCTGCAAAAGTCACTGTGTTTGAGAGAGAGGTGAAATGGTGCTGGTTACACTGCACTCTGTATTTTGAGGTTGGCCAGACACACATCTGAGATAAGGGCCAGGGATGTTTCTGATGAATACTACCAATGTTTGCTGTCTGTGCAGCAGCAGATAGAGCTGCACTGCTCCAAGTGCAGCGGGTGCATCTAATGAGAGCCCATGGCTGTGAAGAGTGAGTAGGCAAACATTCATCTCACTGACCTTGGCTATCTGCAAGATACAGCTCTGATCTGACTGCCTTGTCCAAACTCCCTCTGTGCCTGGTGGAGAGGTTAATAAGTCCCTCCATTTTCAGACACCTCTCTCAGGCTGAGATTAATCATCTCAGGTGATAATCGTTCTCTGTTGGCTCTAGTGGAAGCGATGTGGCTAACATGGATTAGATAGTTATGTTTCAGATGACTGATTTCCTTATACCATTAGGTTTGGTAAAGTGAAGTCTTCTGTACAGAAAAGAAAAGCCAAAGCCATAATTTCATGATGCATCATGCCAGGTAGTGTGACTGTCAAGTACCCACACATCTTCATTTCTTGTACACCCAGCTTGGGAACAGGAGTAGAAAATTGGATTGTGATTCTTGCTCTTCTGTAATTTCTTCAAATAGTGTATTGATAAGTGAGCACAAAATGGATATTCATAAACATGTAATAAATCCATTATATAGTAAATGATAATGAGTGGATTCTTTTGGTTGGGGTTTTCTTATATTACGTAGCATATTAAGTCTGTTTTTAATTGTTAAAGCCAAAGAAACACATAGCATCTGATTTGTCTCTTAATGACTGAAAATCTAACAGCGCTGTAATATTGCCAATTCCTTCTGACCCTGTGGAAGAATAATCATAAAAAACAACAATATTCAGGGCTCAAGGTGAGATTATCTGTCATTCTCAGCAGCATGAGCTGCTCAGAATGTTAATCAATGATGTTTCCAAGCTTGGAGCCATTTACTTCCAGAAGAAAGCACCTAAACTCTTCAGTCTTAAATTAAGTTATCCCAGTGGAACATCTTTCCTTCACGGTCTGCTCCTTGTACCACTACAGGCCCACATGTAACTGTCAAGGGCTTAACAGCCCCTCTTCACTCTTATTTACATTTGCTATCACTGAAACAATAGAGCAGGTTGCTCAGAGAGATGGGAGATGTCCCATCCCTGGTGACATTCGAGGTCAGATGGAAGAGGACTCTGAGGCACCTGATCTAGTTGAAGATATCTCTACGCCTTGTAGGAGGGTTGAACTAGATGGGGCTTTAAGGGTCCTTTGAAGCCTAACTGTTCTATGATTCTATGAGCAGTTATTGTGGTCAAAATTAAAAACATTGAAATGAGAAGTTAGGAAGGGTCAATTCTGTGTTCTGGCTGGGAAGATGTGTTGATATTAGGTTGGATGCCTCCATGCTATAAGGTCCTGGTACTTGGCATTAAAGATTCTGCCACAGTATAGGTGATGTATTCATGCTCCATAAATAACCAGTAAATTAAAAAAAAAAAACAAAAAAAACCCCAAGATTTTACAAACAGGAAAAGCTTGTAAAATTTGGCGTAATCTTGTGGGCTTGGCCTGTTTCTGAGTTGGTCCTTTCCTTCATGGTGTGTTCAGACACCAGCTGGTGTAAAACCTCCCATACCTCTGTTGGGACATTTTAATATTCCTGTCACAGGCTCTGCTGCACCAAAGAGCACGGGGTGGCTCCTCCTTCCCAAAAAGGCTCCCTCCAAATATACAAGAGCATGGCAGGAGAGCAGAAGCTCTCTGTGTGCCCTGTTCAAGGAGTAAGGGTCTGAAACCAGGTGTAGCCATTTGCTGACTGGTTTTCATAGCACAGCATTTAGAGGAAGAATTTTACTTCACTTGGAGGAAAGGACCAATATTTTTTTTTCCCAACTTTTAGAATTAAAACCTTCTTTAAAGAACTTTAATGAGGATTAAGGATTAAATTGAAGACACTGGTATGAAGAAATGGTGCAGCATGTGCATTTTCATCATCTATGAATAAAACCAAGCAGCAGGACCATGGAAAATGAGCATGAAAAATTCCACAAATAGAGTATTTTCCAATTTAATTATCTATTTTATGAACAGGGAACTGCTTATTTTTTGGGGAACTGCAATTAGAATTTACATATTCTGCTTATAAACAGTTTTTGGGGCAACTTATCTCTGTTTACAAATGACAGTTTCCTTCTAAGTATCTGCTGTGTTTATTGAACACTTGTGTGATAAACACAGGTTAGAGGGCATCGGGACTCTAACACTGTATGTGTTATTTTCCATTTTTCTCCTCCCCTGTGTTTTATTTGATTTGGGTTTTTTGACCTCCTAATGCCTTTGCTCCCTTACCTGCAACATCAAGAAACATATCAAATCTCCATGGGGGAAAGATACTCCTTAAAACTTGTTTTGGTTTCCAATGCAGCAGCAGCAGCAGAAAGTTAGAGTACTTTTTGACACAAATAACCTCCATCTTTAACCTGCAGCCCTGCTTTACGTAACATTCAGTAATTTTGCCAACATGTCAAGGAAAAAAGTATTCCTGAATTTTTTTTCTTTGGAGTAAATAAGAAAGCATTTGTCAACTAAATGAATTTAAATATAAAAAGTATGTATTTTCCTCTTTTTCTTTTTCTTTTAATTTTCTTTTCCTTTTGTTTTTCTTTTTCATCTTTCCTACTTCAGTCACTTTAGCAAGATGCTTGGTTCTAAGTGTTGGTGTTTGAAAACAGAATATTTTTAATTTTACTTTTTTTTTTTTTCAAATGGATGTTGTTAGCTGTAAGAGTTCCTGGGGGACATTTTCAATGTGTGTGAGTTTTACTGATCTCCCTGCTGGAGATGCATTTCTGAGCATAAACTTTTGACATCTGCCATAATGAGTCAAAATAGAGAGGAGCTGCTCTTGTAGCAGCCTGGGACCAGGGCCTGGGTAGCACCAGCACTGTGCTGTCGCTGGGGGATGTGGCTGCCTGTCACAATCCCCTGTGTGGCCTTGGGCAAGTCATTTGAGAATGGTCCAAAGCCAGGGAGCTTCACAGGTTTGTGAATCTGCACAGAGACTGTGCTTGTCAGCGAGTGCTTCCTGCTCCTGTAGGAATTCCCTGATTGAATTTATCTTCAAACTTTGTTATCTCTTTGAGTAAAACTCATGTAAACTTGTCTTAACTTTAACATGCCCTGTAACACTACAGCTCTCTGTTCTCATTCCCCTGGTTAATTACTATTCATATCAAAAAAACCTTGGTGTTCTTGAGGAAGCACAAAACCTGGAGTTTACATATTTATTTTCCCTCTATAATATCATTACGTAAAGAATACAATAGAGGAAACAGGATTTAATTTCTGACTCACAAATGCCACTACCTCAGCAATACAGCAACACCTAAGCTAGTTGGATGTGAGAGTCCAGATCATAATGCAGTTTAATTGAATTGATTATTAGCTCCTGCAGCCTGAGTTGTCGGTCAGAGTGGAACTGTATTGAACAGTGGCAGTGACCAGTTTGTGGCTTCTCACCCCACATACTGTGACATCTCTTCACAATTCGTGTTGGTGCATGCCATGCTTACAAGACAGACCTATTTGGACAGGAGAAGCTTTTATGTAGAGCTCAGATTTTGCTTACAGACATCTGGAAGCCCTGGGGAATAATAAAGCAGTACTGACACTCAGGCCAGGCTTCCAGAGCCTAACCAGGTCCAGCATGTGGCCAGCTTTTAAGTGCTGAGCTCTCACTTAGCCTGTGCAAGAAAGAGCCTTGAAGAGGCACACTCACATCAGGGATGCTGCAACACGGTCAGGTGAACAGAACTGTGACAGACTAATTCTCCATGTAGTTTGAGCAGGATTAAGGTGCCTAAGCATAGGCATCTAGGGGACCTCACCAGATCTCCACTGCTGTATTTAGTGAGTGTTTCTGTTTGTGCAGAGCAAGCAGGAAATGTTGCTTGGAATTGTCCAAGTGGATTGGAAAGGGCTCTAGACTCCAATGTATGGCTATTTCAGTGACAGCAATACTAGAAGAATAAAAACTCCTAAATCTACTTGAGCTTGATCAAGTGTGGTTTACAAACTTCAGTGATCTACTAAAACATGTTCACAAAGCTAGGCTGCTTAAACCCAAACTAATCCATTGTAAATTTAGTCTTTTAAGACAGGGTTAAGAACTTGTGTACCAGTGTCCCTTCTGTGGTCAGACAAATGTGAGGTGCATGTAAGAGTTCATTTAAAATCTAGCAGATCCTACATGGGATTATTCCAGGGTTTCCCAGCTACAAATTCTTGGCCAGGTACTTTCTTCATGGATACTTATTTTCATCCATATTTGATGGATTTTTTGCTCTGTGGCAGCACTTTCCCTGAAGTAGAAGTTCTGGATTAGTCCAAGCTTGTGAGTAACTATCCTGCAGCCTGTGGAGCTACATCTGCTATTGAAAATGTGTGAGAGTAGAAGCAGGTGTCCCCATTGTTCAGAGAACCAATTTGGGTTTCAGATAAGATCCAGCATTTGTCTACCTGAAAGTCCCTGGTGCACCTGATGAAATGGAATGCTAGTTGGGTCTTGTTACCCTTTTATCATACAGATCAGAACTAGCCAGATTCAAAACAGCTCTGCTAGGGGAAGGGAGAGGGTGGGGGAGAGGAGAAAACTTAGTGATGTGTGAAATGACATTTCAATGACAAATTTTCCATTGAGCTGACAGCTGAAATCTAAATTTTACGAAGATGAGGAGCATGGAGTTACATGGGCAGACCTTACCTGCTATAAGGGCTTGAATTTTTGAGGTATGAACTGATTTGGAAATGACAGTTTTACAGGGCATCAGACCCAAGTGGTAGGAGGAATGACCCAGCAAGGTGAATATCCATAGATTGTTCCCATTTTTTGTTTTATGATATGAGCTTTTTTGAATGCATTTGTGTGATAAATAAATAAATGAATGAAGTATATCACTGTCACCAAGGGACTTTTCTGATATTTATCAGAGAGACATGCTCTTTTTTTCTTTTGAATAGCAATGTTTTTTGCTGATGACAGATTCCTGTAGGAGATTCTCGAATTCTTAAAGGAAAACTGAAGAGATTTTTCAGCAAAATTAGAACATAGCAAGTGACATCTTACAATGTATTTGCTGACTTAGCAGCCCCTATAAACCAAGAAAGTTAGATATAGAAAAAATCCAATGTATGTCTAAAAGTCTTGAGGCAAGTCTAATTTCTGAGACATAAGAATCAAGATGTATTACATTGTCATCTCTATTTTAATTGGAATGGTGTGTTTTATACCATTGAATAATTCATTGGAGTTGCTCTGATATTTATAGCCCTTTTTATACCATTTTATTGGGTCTTACTGCTGATAACCTTAAATGGACTTCAGTGGTCATCACATTTTTTTCTTGTGGAGCATGGTCTGATCTCTAGTTTCAGATGATATTTTTCTAAGAATCAAATTCTGTACTATTCAGATTTCCTCTGACATATTGTGCTAAACTGACACTGTCTCTCTGCCCTGCCTATGGATATGCAAATAGAGAGCAACACATGGGTGCTCCAGACTCTGTAGGACTGTTTAAGAACTTGGTAGGCACAGAGAGTTCCTGTTAGTTACTTCATAAAGTTCTTCAGCACAACTTTATACCAGCAATCAGTCTGTATTCCTCAGCTTTGCCTGCAAACTTTCCTGCCCCTTGTTAGTGCCAAAAAATTGTTGGCACAGCTTTGCTTTCTCTCATACAACAGCACTTCTGTCTCAAAGAAACATTTCTCAGCCATTCAGCCTTCCAGTGTGGGAAAAGAAAAAGGTGACAGAGTTGAGGTGTTCAGTGATGAGTGAAAGGACAGAAGTTAAAAGATAGGACTTGTATTGAGCATTTTCTGATCAGCCAGGAATATTCCCTTAGAGGAGACAGACTGAAAACAAATGGGAATATTCAACACTAAATAATTAGAAGAGATCTTTAACCTTCTTCATCACTACTTTGTAAAATGATGCACTGGGCATCATTTTCTTTGTCTTTTCTTAGTCTTGTTCACAGTTTTGTGTCTGCATTTTGCAAGCTCTTACAGGAAGTTTTAAAAAGTAGAGTGTGGTTGCAACGACTGTTACATACATTTTCTGATCTGATACAAGCCAAGGATCTATGACATGAAAGCCTCAGAGACTTGGATGTGGCCTTATGGCTGTGAATGCCCACCATGCAGAGGTGATAGAATGAGGTGTAGTTCTCCATTAGCTGCTTCCAGTTTACAAATTGGATAGGAGATGAAGTGTGCATTTCTGAATTAGGTTGCAGGGGATGTGGTTTCAATTCCCAGGCTTCCCTGTTGTCATCCTTGAGGGTATTTAAAAGTGTAAATGTCACAATGTAGGGCCATAGTTTGGTGGTAGATTTAACAGTGGGATGTGATAATTTATAATTCTTTTCCAAACTAAAATGTTCTATGATTACAAGATTCATCAGGGAATTTTTGCAGGACTGGGAAAGTGGTCTATTGTAAAGAAGCCTCAGTTGACCATTGTTAATCTGTGTGATGATGTTGTCCTGTGTTCCAGGAATGTTACTGTGGCCTGAATCTATCATTGTGTATAGGTAGTTTAATAATATGGCTTATGTGGTAAGGCTCCTTCTTCAGAGAACAATTTACTGGTCATAGCATCAGATAAAAACTCAAAACATTGTTTGATATTGAAATAATATTAAAAAATAAAAAAGTATTTCATTTACTTCTTTCTTCCTCAGGTTTTCCATAAAAACCTTACAGTTTTCAAAGGAAAAAGTCTTCATTCAAAACATAATGTATATATTAGCTAAAATCATTGCTCACTGATAAGTAATCTCCTCATTTCTTTGCAATTTATGAGCTGCTGACTTCTCTCTATCTTCCTGTTCCATATGTATATGATGTTTCATATGTGTGATTTCTTTGGGTGTGTGTGATGCAGAGAACTCATTTAATCTTCCCAACTGTTTTAAAGCTTCACTTAGATAATTCTCTTCCATATCAACATTATTTTTTAAATCAAAATTGATAAGTACTAAGAGAAGGTGGGTTCCCTCCCACCCTCTCTTCGTGTATACAATGAACTTAAACCTGTTGTTTATTCCTGCTTCCCAAAGCTAAATCTTAGGTTCAAGCAGATGGCATTTTTTTATATTTGGAGAGGCTCAACGTCTGCACAAAATGAGAGGGGTTAAGGACAGAAAGGTAATGGAAAATCTGACTTTCATCCTTGGAACAGTATTGGTCTGCCACTTATCCTCACTGAGTCTCAGTTTGCAGAACTATAAAATTCAGTAAGAAGCTGTGAGCACCTCTTCTTTATTTCCTTCACTCAAAATCTCTTTCTTCCTTGCTCCCATTTTTTAAATTATCTGGGTTAAAGGAGGTCAGGCAGAACTTTTCTGCTTCACACTGCCTTAGGACAGGAGAAGGCTTCAAGCAGTGTCCAAGGGACCCATTTGTGGTGGATTGGTGTGCTCAAATTCACCACTCTCCTGCTCTGATAAACACAATGGTCATTTACATGCAAGTGCCAATCTGGTTCTCATTTAAAATTCTTCGAAGAAGTTTCCAAGTTTCATTTGCTGTAAAACAGAAGCTCTCTTCTCTCTCTGCCCCTTCTGCTTCTAGGTGGCTGGTAGATTGCTGTTTCCTTGTCTTTCACTGTGCTGGAACTATACCAGCAAGAATATAAGTACTCATTGTTTAAATCTTTGCATTAAACTAACATAAAAATGTTGTGGCAACATTAAGGGAAGAGAGAAACAGAGATAGGAAACTTAAAAATGAAATCTCCCATCAGAATGCAATTAACCTGCTGCTCACCTTCTCCTCTATGGACTGTCAGAAGGAAACTTTCCACTATTTACATCATGGCAACATAAGCTTCTTTTTTTCTTCTTTGTCATATGTCAAGATCCAAACAGATTTCTGGTGATACTCAGCTTTTGAGTTCACTCATGTTTTAAAAAAGACCTTGCCTGAAGGTCACTGTAAGCTGGGAGAGTATTCCACAGAAATATCACTGTAGAACTGTGTTAACTCTATATTTGGCCCTTGCTGTTAGCTGTTGGGGCAGCATCCTGTGGTCAGTACACAGCTGGGCTGATATTGCCCAGCTGCTGCTCTGTATCCGTGGACTGAAGAAGCTTTCAGTGCAATGGCAGGAGCACAGTGACTTTGCTTTACATGAGTGTCTGCATCTCCTGGCAGTGGCTCGCTGCAGGTCAGGACCTGAAAGAGTTTTGATTTCTAATACAAGTGACACATTATGGTTAGATGCCAAGGAAGTAGATATGAGAGATCAAAATCCCATATTTCCTATCCAGTGGTGTGGAAGGACTGCCAAATATGGACACATGTTCTCTTTTTAGATCTAATGTTGAGACTGAAGAAAAGGAGCAGAAGAGCAAAAGCACATCAAGGCTGGCCTTTATAAGGAATTATATGGCTATATTAATCCACTTTCTTATTCCTCTGTTTTTGGTCCCTTCTAATTTTTTTAAAGTGTAAAGAGTCAAAAGAGTTAAAAAAAAAAGAAATACACCACAAAAAAAGTAAGATTTAACATTTTAAATCTTTTTTTTGTCTATTATTACATTACTAGGCTTTTGTACAACATTATTCCTGGGTTCAGGTGAATTCAAACATAAAAATAGAAAAGTTGCACTTTTTTTTCTGAAGCTCTCCCATGTAAATATAAGGAGACTATATGGACAAATTCAGTAATAGGAAAATACAGGGGAAAAACATGTCAAAAAATTGAGTAGCAGGTTAAAGTACTTAGCATTGCAACATATTCACACCCCCGTATATTTTGGTTATTTATACTTTTGTAAAGCATTTTTTTTTTTAAAATAAATGCACAGAGAGGAAGAATTATTTTTCAAGATCCTTATTTTTTACAATAAAATTGCCACTTGTCGGCTCACAAAACCTCAGAGGGCTCTGCTAATTCCACTACTGATGAACCTACAAGGCTGAGCAAATCTCTTAGCTTCTTTTGCCCTCATTTCATCTTGCAGAAGTGGTCTGTTGCTGATAATTCCAGTATTTGCCTCTTGGTCAAAGTGTATCTCATCTACCTCCTGCTATGCTACATGTCCGTGCAGCCCATAGGGTGGCTGTGCCCCAATCCTTTGCTGTCATTGTAGTGCTAAGAAAAATAATAAACCATATTAAGGACAACTGGTAGCAAAGCTAAGGCGAAAGTTTTGTTAACCACAATTCTACTTTGTGGGCTACTCATACTAAACTGGATTTTGACAGACAAAAAAATCAGAATAATGCTATTAGGTCCAAAAAGCTGTTCCAGTTTACCTGACATAATACTTAAATTTACGCGCTGAAGAAATCTTAAGCACACAGTATTTGCAGCTATGAGGTTTTTTCCTCATTTTTTCCCCCAAAGAACTGGAAGAAAATTTACAGTCTACCAAGAGGACATCTAACATATTAAATTAGATCATGGACCAAATATATTAGATCAACATCTGTGCTCCCAGAAGAGGCTTGCATACTGTCAATAATACAACCTGACAGCTTTAGGATCAATCATCTTATTAAAACTTTCTTCCCTCTCTTTTTCCTCTCTCTCTATCACTCCTTGAAGGAGCTTGGCAAGGTTTAATTTTTTGGCTGGTAGCTTGCTTTTTTCTGCTTCAGAATTTCTCTCACTAATACTTCCATAAGAAATAGATTTGCCTCAAATAGCTTGCATTAATCTGGGACACAATAATGAATAAATATTTGGAATAAAGAATGCATAATGTTTAAGTCTGATAATTATCGTAATGATGACTGACATCCTCCTGGCACCTTCCAATCCCAAATCCCAAAGCACTTAATTGAATGACTAGAGATTTGGAGGCTGGGGGAGTTGGGGAAAGATCCTGATCTGCAGCAAACTGTCAAAGCTCTGATGTTGCTTGGGCTTCTTTACCATGCACACAGTCTGCTTTTGTTGGCAGCATCCTCACTATTAGCTATAAAATAGGATGCTTTTTATTATGAAAATGGCTTCCTAAAGATTTTTTTTTTGGTGGTGGCTTACTGGGCAAAGAGATGTAAAGGGACTCTACTTGGAAGAATTTGCAGGGCAGCAGGAGGGTGCACCAGAATTCTGGGCACCAGAATTTCTGGGTTCCACCTCTTGATGTAAAAGATGTTCAGTGTGGGTTGTTTTGGTGGTTTTTTTTTTTCCTCTCAGCTGGCAGCCCTCACAAATAAACACATTCTGTGTAAAGCTGGGAGGTGTCACAGTGACTCCTGGTCAGAATAACACTGGTTACACCTTTCTAAGCAACCTATTCAGCACTGCAAAGTTTGTGGATCTTCTAAAAGTACCATGGAAACGCTTGAACCTCAGGTCTCAGGGATATGTCAACCATTTTAAAAGTCTGCTTTGTCCCCACCTGAATTCTAATGGAAGAAGAAAATCATCCAGATAATACAGGGTTGACTCGGAACCCACATGTTCTGGAGCAGATTTATACCAGAGGAGCACAGCAGGGACTTATTCGCGGAGGTATACAGATTTATCGTCAGGGTCACAGCCTTTGACGAGTCATCCACATCCTCCATTTCACAAATGCTTCAATGGAACTGTCCACAGGAGGAAAGACAATACAATGATTTGCCTATATAAGCATGACAGACAGAAACACAATGTGCAGCTGGAGAGCGATAAGGGAAATTGATTTCTTTTTCCTATTCCTTTGCACTTTATTTCTCCTGCTTGGCAGCAGCAGTTCTATCCATCAGTACATTTCTTCCTTCTCAAATATGGGAATTTTCCAATGGGCTTGAGCCTGCTGCAGGTGTATATGTATTGAATAATCTGCCTCTTTAAAATAGAACTGAATTTTCATTATCTACTCCATGTTGTATAAGTTACTGGAACATTTTCCTTTTTTCTTTTTATATCTACACCTTCAAGCTGTAGGATTCAGAGCATTGTTCTGGCTGTCATAAAACTGTCCTAATCAGCTGCTGATTTGGAGAGGCACGTGTCACCAAATCCATGGGGTTTCTTTCCAGCTCTTCTTGGTGTGCTAGACATGGTATTAAACACTTAACCACCCATAAGATTTCTGTGCAGCCTCTGCTTGTGTTTAGGCTGCAGATGAAGCAATGTCAACACAAGCATGATAAATTGGAGGTTTCTTCCCGGAGCACTTGCACTCACACAAACAAACACTTCATTAGCAAGATGATAAACAAAACAAAATCCACAGCAGTCCCCACGAATGTGTCAGTAAATTGCTTCAGGGTGAGAAAACACCCTCTGCATCAACTTTAGAGTATCATGGGATGTGCTGCCAGGCTGGAAGCATCTCTTGGCGTGCTGCCCCAATCAGAGGAAGCTGCAGAGTGGAAATTCTCCCCTCGCCCAAAGGACAGGTCCTGCTGGCACATTTCTGGCTCCTGCAGCTCTCCAGGATTTGGTTCTTGGGCTGTAAACCAACCCTGTGGAATTACTCCAGATGAAGTAGGTGGAGTTGGTGAATTCTGCCACATGTGGGCTCACTCTGAGGATATGTGTACCCCTCCATTTTAACTTCAAGGTTCAAAATTCTGCTACAGGGACTGATGCCCCTTAGGGAGGAAGGAAAATCTTGGTTCTTTTAGGTTCAAGAAACACAAGATATTAAAAAAACTCCAATTAAAAGTTTCAGTGCTGTTTATATTTCTACATTCACTTTGGAGAGAAGGGCTTAGGAAATACACACAAACAAGTCCCCATTAGGAAGGGTTGTTTTTTTTTTTTTTTGCCTATGGTTTTTCTTCTTTTAAATTTTAGCTGTAATTTAAAATGTTAACTAATTTAACAGTTTTTGCTATTGAGCACAGCAGGAAAATATGGAATTCAGCTCTTTCCCCCCACTTATGTATCTGTTCAGCTGCATTGACTTGTTAAAAGCTAAGGCAAAGTAATTTTAATTTTTGTTGCCAAGTGGTCTAAGATGCCTCTTGGTTTTTTGGAATGTGTATTTTTACTTTATCTTTGTCTCAGACTGTACAGCTATTGGTTTCAAAGGTTGTAAATGTAAAGAAAGTTAAATGCAAGAGAAGAGAGAAAAAAAAGAACAGGTCTGAGACTGATTTATACAGGAGAATTTGGAGGTGAAAGTGGTAGAAGAAAAAATATTGAGCTGCAAGTATTTAAAAGTACAAAAGAAAAGAGGAAAAGCAAATTATATGTTAAATTTAATGAAATAAAAATAATACACTATTGGTAGGTTTTAAGTATATTTCCTTTAAGGGGATTTTGAAAGGATTGAGGCTGGATTTTTTGATGAATAATTTTCTCTGTGACTTATCAGATAACTGGTTCATATGCTAACTTTAGACAGTGTGATGCTTATATCCTCTAGAATCAAGGAAGCTTAGGCTATCTTCACTCATCCTTTTCACTTGCTGATTCAAAGTATTTCATTAGGAGAATTCAGTGGAACTAAAAAAAGACACACTTCTTTAAAAAAATTTTTTTTTCTTCAGAAGGACTTGAACAAATTTGCCACTGCTGACAACTTTAAATGTTTTATGTTACATATTATTTCTGAACCAATATAGCAAGGTAGGAACACTGTCTTTTTTAGAAACATAATCTGTATACATTTGTGTTCTTCTGAAAGACTTTTTGGGTTTTTTTTCTTTTTTTTCCCTTTATCCCCTGCTGCACACCTGAGTGAAGTTGCCTTTAAATTGGTAAAGACTGACAGATGTGGTTTTTGGTTTTGCAGCTGTATCATGGTGACCTGTTTCTGTTTGCCTGCTTCTACCTAGTGAGTATTCTATTTCATTTTATGGGGTATTTTCAGTTTAGTTTTTGTTAGTATTGGTTTTATTGGTGTTTTTTGGTGTTTGTTTGGGGGTTTTGTTTCTTGATATTTTAATTCATGGTACTTTGGTGGTTCTGAGCATGTTGTTCCAGAGTATGCAAACATCCAACTGAGTTTGTTATGGGGTGAAATGAGTAACTACTTGAAGTGTACCAGTGTTCTTATTGCATATGAAGCCTGAATCTTTCACTGTGAGGGAGACAATCTTTTTGGTTTTAGCATTAAAGGAGACTAGTACTTAAATATCATGTGTAGTATGGCTTCTTTAAACAAGGCATTGAAATAAAAGGCACAAATTCAGGAAAATATAATTTGGACCTGTAAAACAATCCTTTAGACATACAGTTGAATTGTTTGTCTTGACAGGCAGGCTTCAGACATTTTACTATGTGGTTGCATATGCTTTCAAAGACTTCCTCTGAGTTTTTAAGCTTCAGTTGCTTTGAAGATGTGTTTTTATACTGTGCAGTCCTATATTCGTGGTACTGTCCCTTCAGTCTTTACTCAACTAGATATTTCTCTTCCCTTTTCCATTTCTTGTCTCTTTCTTTAATTCAAATTCACAGAAGTTCATGCTTCTTATTGCTGAAATCTCTTTTTCTCTCTTTGTATTTTTTTTTAAGCTTATGTATGTAATCTTGTGTCATGGGTGGGACTAAACTAATGAGGAGTGTGGAAATCTGAATCTGTAGTAACAAATGTTCTAAATTTCAGATAGATTTTCTTTCATTCATTTTTCTCTTCCAAAAAAGGTCAAGCATGAGTAGGAAATTATTTCACTTTTCTTTCCTATTAAAAACATATTTGAGAGTGTTACGTGGGGTTCTCACAGGTTAATAAATTAAATACCTGTAATAAACTGCAAAAAACATGGGAGCGATCAAATCAGAAGTGTCTACAGCTGTAGCCCTGTACTGAAGTTCAGTACTTTGTACCATTTAGCTTCTTGTTTATTATATCACTTGTATTAAATTTTATTGTTTTCAGGCATTTAATTAGTCACTGTGCATGAGAAAATAACAGTTCCTTTCATTTTGTGTTTTAAATGTCACCAAGATTCATTGTCTCAGGACTAACCCTGTGTATAGAAGTTTAGTGCTATGATTGCTCTGTATTTACATCACAAATAAAGAATTATAAAATGAGACTTTAGACAGAACTATCTATGTCAGATGAATTAATTCCACAATGTTTTGTATTCCATGTGTGAATAATAGTTCAGCAACATTCTTTTTCAGTTTTTGCCAAGCTTTACCTTCTGTGTTTGCATTTGGTGTGATGTTGGAAGTTCACACCATCACAGTCTTTTTCCCACTCCTCTCCCAACAATATGGTAGGATTTTTACAGGGATTTATTTAGCACTTCACTGGGAATCTGACTCTTCTGTTTTATCACTTACTTTTCTTACAGTTTTTGGTACTTATTATTGCCTGAATAAAGACAAGGTCTCTGGCATTTAACATAGAGAAAATTGTGCTTAAAATAGCTTTATTGTTGTAACACACCAATAAATGCTGAAGAATTCATTTGAAAGGCTGAAATTATATTCTTAATTTACATGCTTTTGCTTTCCCTTGTTAAGAACAATGGTAATGAAGTGTCATCCTTAAATTTGAATTGCCCAGCATCTGTTAGTTTGTGGCACAGCCCAACCCTAGAATTATTTAAATGGTTTTTTGTGCATCTGAATATTAAATGGTGCCCTGAAGATTCAATGGAGCAGTCAGGAAGTTACAAGATTACAATTTCTCTGTGCTCATTTTGTGTTCATACATCTATCTAACTAGTTCAGCAAACAAACAGAAAAAAACCCAACAACAAAAAAGCAACAAACAAACCAAAAAGGCAAACAAAAAACCCCACAAAATCTGAAAGACACCCTCACCGATAAAACCCAGGGAGAAGGGAATCCAGGTTATATTTGTGGAAATGCTATGGAGGTAGGGTTATCAGTCTGTTTCTTTCCTTTAAACTTTCAAGTCCCCAGAGCAAGGATACTTTGAATTTCTCACACTGCTCAGTGTCAGGTCTACAAATTGGAGAGTTCATCTGTTCTTAAATTTGCTTTGGTTTTCCTCTCCAAATTAATATCAAAAACATATGCATATATATAATAAATGTATCAGTTGAGAGACCCTGAAAGCTGAAGCCTGTTTCAATCAGAAAAAGAAGGTGGTACTAATTTGAGACGAGACCTACCACGTTCATCTCAGCCTGCAAATGGCAGCAGCCCGCCTCTGTCAAGATTCTATTCTCATGCACTGCCAGGACTTTGTGTGTGTTTGCACAGGTTTAAATGTGATAAGTTCAGTAACTCTGTTTCTAACGTGCAGATGGATTGCTAAAATGTGGACTAAAAGTAGCATTAAAAATAGGGCTTCAGAGAATGTGGAGTTTGGTTCATTTCTTAGGATTCACAGAGGTCATTTTTGAGACAAGACAGCTTATGTAGGTACCTTTTTTTTCCAGAAGAACTGTTGTTTACAGCTAAATGAGCTGCTTTCATAAAAATCTGAGTAACACTGTAAAAACTTAACAACTTTTATGCTTAGATTTCATATTTGTTTCATTAACCATAGTTGGGGTTTTTTTATTTTAAAAAGAGAATTAGAATCACAAATTCGGAAAAAAAAAAAAAGCTGATACAGTGTCAAAACTTGTAAATATTTTTTTACAGAAAGTATTGCTTCTTTTGAATGCTTGTCCCATACTGCATTCCTGGTAGCTTCAGCTGTCTTCTTCTCAGGGCAGCTGATAATTTTTTCAAGGGGAAGAAAATGCCTTCCTGAGGGAAAGAAAAATAAGGGCAATCATATACTTTCTTCACATTCTCTGCATTTATTCATGTCTCTTCCTCTTAATTTTTCATCTTTCTTACGTGGCGTGGAGCAGAATCTCAACTATTTACAATAATGGGAAAAAATATTGAAATTTAATGGGAAGATATGAGTCACATGGCATGGATACTGAAAAAACAAAAAAAAAAAATTTGCCCAAGTCAAAACCATCAAATGTCCTGGGATGCCGACAAGTGCAGGCACATGGACCACGGATAGCCCAATTGGTCCCCATTGAAATCGCAAGATTTCGTTTCCCGGCCCGAAAGGAAATTTCATTTCCTTTCGGGCCGGGAAACGAAATCTTGCAACCCAGGAAAGGAAGGCTTACAAACGCTCAGGAAAGGAGATACGATCAAACGAAATGCAACTGAAAAAATCCAAAAAAACCAGAACTTTTGGAGATTTAGTGACTACAAGAAAATGGATCAGGAAGATATGAGGTGCAGTGCAAAGGGCCAAAACATGGCAAAACGAAGCGGACAGATGTTGCAAAAGATCAGGGAGCAAGACAGAACTTTGATGGGAAGATATGAGTCACATGGCATGGATACTGAAAAAACAAAAAAAAATTTTTGCCCAAGTCAAAAGCATCAAAAGTCCTGGGATGCCGTCAAGAGCAGGGACATGGACCACGGATAGCCCAATTGGTCCCCATTGAAATCGCAAGATTTCGTTTCCCGGCCCGAAAGGAAATTTCATTTCCTTTCGGGCCGGGAAACGAAATCTTGCGACCCAGGAAAGGAAGGCTTCCAAACGCTCTGGAAAGGAGATACGATCAAACGAAATGCAACTGAAAAAAACCAAAAAAATCAGAACTTTTGGAGATTTAGTGACTACAAGAAAATGGCCTGGGAGGAAATGAGATGCAGCACTAAAGAAAAAGAGATGCCAAAACTAACCTGACAGATACTGCAAAAGCAGGGTAAAATATCAAGGAGGAAGACATATCTCGGAGGGGAAAATATGAGTCACATGGCATGGACACTGAAAAAACAAAAAAAAATTTTTGCCCAAGTCAAAAGCATCAAAAGTCCTGGGATGCCGTCAAGAGCAGGGACATGGACCACGGATAGCCCAATTGGTCCCCATTGAAATCGCAAGATTTCGTTTCCCGGCCCGAAAGGAAATTTCATTTCCTTTCGGGCCGGGAAACGAAATCTTGCGACCCAGGAAAGGAAGGCTTCCAAACGCTCTGGAAAGGAGATACGATCAAACGAAATGCAACTGAAAAAAACCAAAAAAATCAGAACTTTTGGAGATTTAGTGACTACAAGAAAATGGCCTGGGAGGAAATGAGATGCAGCACTAAAGAAAAAGAGATGCCAAAACTAACCTGACAGATACTGCAAAAGCAGGGTAAAATATCAAGGAGGAAGACATATCTCGGAGGGGAAAATATGAGTCACATGGCATGGACACTGAAAAAACAAAAAAAAATTTTTGCCCAAGTCAAAAGCATCAAAAGTCCTGGGATGCCGTCAAGAGCAGGGACATGGACCACGGATAGCCCAATTGGTCCCCATTGAAATCGCAAGATTTCGTTTCCCGGCCCGAAAGGAAATTTCATTTCCTTTCGGGCCGGGAAACGAAATCTTGCGACCCAGGAAAGGAAGGCTTCCAAACGCTCTGGAAAGGAGATACGATCAAACGAAATGCAACTGAAAAAAACCAAAAAAATCAGAACTTTTGGAGATTTAGTGACTACAAGAAAATGGCCTGGGAGGAAATGAGATGCAGCACTAAAGAAAAAGAGATGCCAAAACTAACCTGACAGATACTGCAAAAGCAGGGTAAAATATCAAGGAGGAAGACATATCTCGGAGGGGAAAATATGAGTCACATGGCATGGACACTGAAAAAACAAAAAAAAATTTTTGCCCAAGTCAAAAGCATCAAAAGTCCTGGGATGCCGTCAAGAGCAGGGACATGGACCACGGATAGCCCAATTGGTCCCCATTGAAATCGCAAGATTTCGTTTCCCGGCCCGAAAGGAAATTTCATTTCCTTTCGGGCCGGGAAACGAAATCTTGCGACCCAGGAAAGGAAGGCTTCCAAACGCTCTGGAAAGGAGATACGATCAAACGAAATGCAACTGAAAAAAACCAAAAAAATCAGAACTTTTGGAGATTTAGTGACTACAAGAAAATGGCCTGGGAGGAAATGAGATGCAGCACTAAAGAAAAAGAGATGCCAAAACTAACCTGACAGATACTGCAAAAGCAGGGTAAAATATCAAGGAGGAAGACATATCTCGGAGGGGAAAATATGAGTCACATGGCATGGATACTGAAAAAACAAAAAAAAATTTTTGCCCAAGTCAAAAGCATCAAAAGTCCTGGGATGCCGTCAAGAGCAGGGACATGGACCACGGATAGCCCAATTGGTCCCCATTGAAATCGCAAGATTTCGTTTCCCGGCCCGAAAGGAAATTTCATTTCCTTTCGGGCCGGGAAACGAAATCTTGCGACCCAGGAAAGGAAGGCTTCCAAACGCTCTGGAAAGGAGATACGATCAAACGAAATGCAACTGAAAAAAACCAAAAAAATCAGAACTTTTGGAGATTTAGTGACTACAAGAAAATGGCCTGGGAGGAAATGAGATGCAGCACTAAAGAAAAAGAGATGCCAAAACTAACCTGACAGATACTGCAAAAGCAGGGTAAAATATCAAGGAGGAAGACATATCTCGGAGGGGAAAATATGAGTCACATGGCATGGACACTGAAAAAACAAAAAAAAATTTTTGCCCAAGTCAAAAGCATCAAAAGTCCTGGGATGCCGTCAAGAGCAGGGACATGGACCACGGATAGCCCAATTGGTCCCCATTGAAATCGCAAGATTTCGTTTCCCGGCCCGAAAGGAAATTTCATTTCCTTTCGGGCCGGGAAACGAAATCTTGCGACCCAGGAAAGGAAGGCTTCCAAACGCTCTGGAAAGGAGATACGATCAAACGAAATGCAACTGAAAAAAACCAAAAAAATCAGAACTTTTGGAGATTTAGTGACTACAAGAAAATGGCCTGGGAGGAAATGAGATGCAGCACTAAAGAAAAAGAGATGCCAAAACTAACCTGACAGATACTGCAAAAGCAGGGTAAAATATCAAGGAGGAAGACATATCTCGGAGGGGAAAATATGAGTCACATGGCATGGACACTGAAAAAACAAAAAAAAATTTTTGCCCAAGTCAAAAGCATCAAAAGTCCTGGGATGCCGTCAAGAGCAGGGACATGGACCACGGATAGCCCAATTGGTCCCCATTGAAATCGCAAGATTTCGTTTCCCGGCCCGAAAGGAAATTTCATTTCCTTTCGGGCCGGGAAACGAAATCTTGCGACCCAGGAAAGGAAGGCTTCCAAACGCTCTGGAAAGGAGATACGATCAAACGAAATGCAACTGAAAAAAACCAAAAAAATCAGAACTTTTGGAGATTTAGTGACTACAAGAAAATGGCCTGGGAGGAAATGAGATGCAGCACTAAAGAAAAAGAGATGCCAAAACTAACCTGACAGATACTGCAAAAGCAGGGTAAAATATCAAGGAGGAAGACATATCTCGGAGGGGAAAATATGAGTCACATGGCATGGACACTGAAAAAACAAAAAAAAATTTTTGCCCAAGTCAAAAGCATCAAAAGTCCTGGGATGCCGTCAAGAGCAGGGACATGGACCACGGATAGCCCAATTGGTCCCCATTGAAATCGCAAGATTTCGTTTCCCGGCCCGAAAGGAAATTTCATTTCCTTTCGGGCCGGGAAACGAAATCTTGCGACCCAGGAAAGGAAGGCTTCCAAACGCTCTGGAAAGGAGATACGATCAAACGAAATGCAACTGAAAAAAACCAAAAAAATCAGAACTTTTGGAGATTTAGTGACTACAAGAAAATGGCCTGGGAGGAAATGAGATGCAGCACTAAAGAAAAAGAGATGCCAAAACTAACCTGACAGATACTGCAAAAGCAGGGTAAAATATCAAGGAGGAAGACATATCTCGGAGGGGAAAATATGAGTCACATGGCATGGACACTGAAAAAACAAAAAAAAATTTTTGCCCAAGTCAAAAGCATCAAAAGTCCTGGGATGCCGTCAAGAGCAGGGACATGGACCACGGATAGCCCAATTGGTCCCCATTGAAATCGCAAGATTTCGTTTCCCGGCCCGAAAGGAAATTTCATTTCCTTTCGGGCCGGGAAACGAAATCTTGCGACCCAGGAAAGGAAGGCTTCCAAACGCTCTGGAAAGGAGATACGATCAAACGAAATGCAACTGAAAAAAACCAAAAAAATCAGAACTTTTGGAGATTTAGTGACTACAAGAAAATGGCCTGGGAGGAAATGAGATGCAGCACTAAAGAAAAAGAGATGCCAAAACTAACCTGACAGATACTGCAAAAGCAGGGTAAAATATCAAGGAGGAAGACATATCTCGGAGGGGAAAATATGAGTCACATGGCATGGACACTGAAAAAACAAAAAAAAATTTTTGCCCAAGTCAAAAGCATCAAAAGTCCTGGGATGCCGTCAAGAGCAGGGACATGGACCACGGATAGCCCAATTGGTCCCCATTGAAATCGCAAGATTTCGTTTCCCGGCCCGAAAGGAAATTTCATTTCCTTTCGGGCCGGGAAACGAAATCTTGCGACCCAGGAAAGGAAGGCTTCCAAACGCTCTGGAAAGGAGATACGATCAAACGAAATGCAACTGAAAAAAACCAAAAAAATCAGAACTTTTGGAGATTTAGTGACTACAAGAAAATGGCCTGGGAGGAAATGAGATGCAGCACTAAAGAAAAAGAGATGCCAAAACTAACCTGACAGATACTGCAAAAGCAGGGTAAAATATCAAGGAGGAAGACATATCTCGGAGGGGAAAATATGAGTCACATGGCATGGACACTGAAAAAACAAAAAAAAATTTTTGCCCAAGTCAAAAGCATCAAAAGTCCTGGGATGCCGTCAAGAGCAGGGACATGGACCACGGATAGCCCAATTGGTCCCCATTGAAATCGCAAGATTTCGTTTCCCGGCCCGAAAGGAAATTTCATTTCCTTTCGGGCCGGGAAACGAAATCTTGCGACCCAGGAAAGGAAGGCTTCCAAACGCTCTGGAAAGGAGATACGATCAAACGAAATGCAACTGAAAAAAACCAAAAAAATCAGAACTTTTGGAGATTTAGTGACTACAAGAAAATGGCCTGGGAGGAAATGAGATGCAGCACTAAAGAAAAAGAGATGCCAAAACTAACCTGACAGATACTGCAAAAGCAGGGTAAAATATCAAGGAGGAAGACATATCTCGGAGGGGAAAATATGAGTCACATGGCATGGACACTGAAAAAACAAAAAAAAATTTTTGCCCAAGTCAAAAGCATCAAAAGTCCTGGGATGCCGTCAAGAGCAGGGACATGGACCACGGATAGCCCAATTGGTCCCCATTGAAATCGCAAGATTTCGTTTCCCGGCCCGAAAGGAAATTTCATTTCCTTTCGGGCCGGGAAACGAAATCTTGCGACCCAGGAAAGGAAGGCTTCCAAACGCTCTGGAAAGGAGATACGATCAAACGAAATGCAACTGAAAAAAACCAAAAAAATCAGAACTTTTGGAGATTTAGTGACTACAAGAAAATGGCCTGGGAGGAAATGAGATGCAGCACTAAAGAAAAAGAGATGCCAAAACTAACCTGACAGATACTGCAAAAGCAGGGTAAAATATCAAGGAGGAAGACATATCTCGGAGGGGAAAATATGAGTCACATGGCATGGACACTGAAAAAACAAAAAAAAATTTTTGCCCAAGTCAAAAGCATCAAAAGTCCTGGGATGCCGTCAAGAGCAGGGACATGGACCACGGATAGCCCAATTGGTCCCCATTGAAATCGCAAGATTTCGTTTCCCGGCCCGAAAGGAAATTTCATTTCCTTTCGGGCCGGGAAACGAAATCTTGCGACCCAGGAAAGGAAGGCTTCCAAACGCTCTGGAAAGGAGATACGATCAAACGAAATGCAACTGAAAAAAACCAAAAAAATCAGAACTTTTGGAGATTTAGTGACTACAAGAAAATGGCCTGGGAGGAAATGAGATGCAGCACTAAAGAAAAAGAGATGCCAAAACTAACCTGACAGATACTGCAAAAGCAGGGTAAAATATCAAGGAGGAAGACATATCTCGGAGGGGAAAATATGAGTCACATGGCATGGACACTGAAAAAACAAAAAAAAATTTTTGCCCAAGTCAAAAGCATCAAAAGTCCTGGGATGCCGTCAAGAGCAGGGACATGGACCACGGATAGCCCAATTGGTCCCCATTGAAATCGCAAGATTTCGTTTCCCGGCCCGAAAGGAAATTTCATTTCCTTTCGGGCCGGGAAACGAAATCTTGCGACCCAGGAAAGGAAGGCTTCCAAACGCTCTGGAAAGGAGATACGATCAAACGAAATGCAACTGAAAAAAACCAAAAAAATCAGAACTTTTGGAGATTTAGTGACTACAAGAAAATGGCCTGGGAGGAAATGAGATGCAGCACTAAAGAAAAAGAGATGCCAAAACTAACCTGACAGATACTGCAAAAGCAGGGTAAAATATCAAGGAGGAAGACATATCTCGGAGGGGAAAATATGAGTCACATGGCATGGACACTGAAAAAACAAAAAAAAATTTTTGCCCAAGTCAAAAGCATCAAAAGTCCTGGGATGCCGTCAAGAGCAGGGACATGGACCACGGATAGCCCAATTGGTCCCCATTGAAATCGCAAGATTTCGTTTCCCGGCCCGAAAGGAAATTTCATTTCCTTTCGGGCCGGGAAACGAAATCTTGCGACCCAGGAAAGGAAGGCTTCCAAACGCTCTGGAAAGGAGATACGATCAAACGAAATGCAACTGAAAAAAACCAAAAAAATCAGAACTTTTGGAGATTTAGTGACTACAAGAAAATGGCCTGGGAGGAAATGAGATGCAGCACTAAAGAAAAAGAGATGCCAAAACTAACCTGACAGATACTGCAAAAGCAGGGTAAAATATCAAGGAGGAAGACATATCTCGGAGGGGAAAATATGAGTCACATGGCATGGACACTGAAAAAACAAAAAAAAATTTTTGCCCAAGTCAAAAGCATCAAAAGTCCTGGGATGCCGTCAAGAGCAGGGACATGGACCACGGATAGCCCAATTGGTCCCCATTGAAATCGCAAGATTTCGTTTCCCGGCCCGAAAGGAAATTTCATTTCCTTTCGGGCCGGGAAACGAAATCTTGCGACCCAGGAAAGGAAGGCTTCCAAACGCTCTGGAAAGGAGATACGATCAAACGAAATGCAACTGAAAAAAACCAAAAAAATCAGAACTTTTGGAGATTTAGTGACTACAAGAAAATGGCCTGGGAGGAAATGAGATGCAGCACTAAAGAAAAAGAGATGCCAAAACTAACCTGACAGATACTGCAAAAGCAGGGTAAAATATCAAGGAGGAAGACATATCTCGGAGGGGAAAATATGAGTCACATGGCATGGACACTGAAAAAACAAAAAAAAATTTTTGCCCAAGTCAAAAGCATCAAAAGTCCTGGGATGCCGTCAAGAGCAGGGACATGGACCACGGATAGCCCAATTGGTCCCCATTGAAATCGCAAGATTTCGTTTCCCGGCCCGAAAGGAAATTTCATTTCCTTTCGGGCCGGGAAACGAAATCTTGCGACCCAGGAAAGGAAGGCTTCCAAACGCTCTGGAAAGGAGATACGATCAAACGAAATGCAACTGAAAAAAACCAAAAAAATCAGAACTTTTGGAGATTTAGTGACTACAAGAAAATGGCCTGGGAGGAAATGAGATGCAGCACTAAAGAAAAAGAGATGCCAAAACTAACCTGACAGATACTGCAAAAGCAGGGTAAAATATCAAGGAGGAAGACATATCTCGGAGGGGAAAATATGAGTCACATGGCATGGACACTGAAAAAACAAAAAAAAATTTTTGCCCAAGTCAAAAGCATCAAAAGTCCTGGGATGCCGTCAAGAGCAGGGACATGGACCACGGATAGCCCAATTGGTCCCCATTGAAATCGCAAGATTTCGTTTCCCGGCCCGAAAGGAAATTTCATTTCCTTTCGGGCCGGGAAACGAAATCTTGCGACCCAGGAAAGGAAGGCTTCCAAACGCTCTGGAAAGGAGATACGATCAAACGAAATGCAACTGAAAAAAACCAAAAAAATCAGAACTTTTGGAGATTTAGTGACTACAAGAAAATGGCCTGGGAGGAAATGAGATGCAGCACTAAAGAAAAAGAGATGCCAAAACTAACCTGACAGATACTGCAAAAGCAGGGTAAAATATCAAGGAGGAAGACATATCTCGGAGGGGAAAATATGAGTCACATGGCATGGACACTGAAAAAACAAAAAAAAATTTTTGCCCAAGTCAAAAGCATCAAAAGTCCTGGGATGCCGTCAAGAGCAGGGACATGGACCACGGATAGCCCAATTGGTCCCCATTGAAATCGCAAGATTTCGTTTCCCGGCCCGAAAGGAAATTTCATTTCCTTTCGGGCCGGGAAACGAAATCTTGCGACCCAGGAAAGGAAGGCTTCCAAACGCTCTGGAAAGGAGATACGATCAAACGAAATGCAACTGAAAAAAACCAAAAAAATCAGAACTTTTGGAGATTTAGTGACTACAAGAAAATGGCCTGGGAGGAAATGAGATGCAGCACTAAAGAAAAAGAGATGCCAAAACTAACCTGACAGATACTGCAAAAGCAGGGTAAAATATCAAGGAGGAAGACATATCTCGGAGGGGAAAATATGAGTCACATGGCATGGACACTGAAAAAACAAAAAAAAATTTTTGCCCAAGTCAAAAGCATCAAAAGTCCTGGGATGCCGTCAAGAGCAGGGACATGGACCACGGATAGCCCAATTGGTCCCCATTGAAATCGCAAGATTTCGTTTCCCGGCCCGAAAGGAAATTTCATTTCCTTTCGGGCCGGGAAACGAAATCTTGCGACCCAGGAAAGGAAGGCTTCCAAACGCTCTGGAAAGGAGATACGATCAAACGAAATGCAACTGAAAAAAACCAAAAAAATCAGAACTTTTGGAGATTTAGTGACTACAAGAAAATGGCCTGGGAGGAAATGAGATGCAGCACTAAAGAAAAAGAGATGCCAAAACTAACCTGACAGATACTGCAAAAGCAGGGTAAAATATCAAGGAGGAAGACATATCTCGGAGGGGAAAATATGAGTCACATGGCATGGACACTGAAAAAACAAAAAAAAATTTTTGCCCAAGTCAAAAGCATCAAAAGTCCTGGGATGCCGTCAAGAGCAGGGACATGGACCACGGATAGCCCAATTGGTCCCCATTGAAATCGCAAGATTTCGTTTCCCGGCCCGAAAGGAAATTTCATTTCCTTTCGGGCCGGGAAACGAAATCTTGCGACCCAGGAAAGGAAGGCTTCCAAACGCTCTGGAAAGGAGATACGATCAAACGAAATGCAACTGAAAAAAACCAAAAAAATCAGAACTTTTGGAGATTTAGTGACTACAAGAAAATGGCCTGGGAGGAAATGAGATGCAGCACTAAAGAAAAAGAGATGCCAAAACTAACCTGACAGATACTGCAAAAGCAGGGTAAAATATCAAGGAGGAAGACATATCTCGGAGGGGAAAATATGAGTCACATGGCATGGACACTGAAAAAACAAAAAAAAATTTTTGCCCAAGTCAAAAGCATCAAAAGTCCTGGGATGCCGTCAAGAGCAGGGACATGGACCACGGATAGCCCAATTGGTCCCCATTGAAATCGCAAGATTTCGTTTCCCGGCCCGAAAGGAAATTTCATTTCCTTTCGGGCCGGGAAACGAAATCTTGCGACCCAGGAAAGGAAGGCTTCCAAACGCTCTGGAAAGGAGATACGATCAAACGAAATGCAACTGAAAAAAACCAAAAAAATCAGAACTTTTGGAGATTTAGTGACTACAAGAAAATGGCCTGGGAGGAAATGAGATGCAGCACTAAAGAAAAAGAGATGCCAAAACTAACCTGACAGATACTGCAAAAGCAGGGTAAAATATCAAGGAGGAAGACATATCTCGGAGGGGAAAATATGAGTCACATGGCATGGACACTGAAAAAACAAAAAAAAATTTTTGCCCAAGTCAAAAGCATCAAAAGTCCTGGGATGCCGTCAAGAGCAGGGACATGGACCACGGATAGCCCAATTGGTCCCCATTGAAATCGCAAGATTTCGTTTCCCGGCCCGAAAGGAAATTTCATTTCCTTTCGGGCCGGGAAACGAAATCTTGCGACCCAGGAAAGGAAGGCTTCCAAACGCTCTGGAAAGGAGATACGATCAAACGAAATGCAACTGAAAAAAACCAAAAAAATCAGAACTTTTGGAGATTTAGTGACTACAAGAAAATGGCCTGGGAGGAAATGAGATGCAGCACTAAAGAAAAAGAGATGCCAAAACTAACCTGACAGATACTGCAAAAGCAGGGTAAAATATCAAGGAGGAAGACATATCTCGGAGGGGAAAATATGAGTCACATGGCATGGACACTGAAAAAACAAAAAAAAATTTTTGCCCAAGTCAAAAGCATCAAAAGTCCTGGGATGCCGTCAAGAGCAGGGACATGGACCACGGATAGCCCAATTGGTCCCCATTGAAATCGCAAGATTTCGTTTCCCGGCCCGAAAGGAAATTTCATTTCCTTTCGGGCCGGGAAACGAAATCTTGCGACCCAGGAAAGGAAGGCTTCCAAACGCTCTGGAAAGGAGATACGATCAAACGAAATGCAACTGAAAAAAACCAAAAAAATCAGAACTTTTGGAGATTTAGTGACTACAAGAAAATGGCCTGGGAGGAAATGAGATGCAGCACTAAAGAAAAAGAGATGCCAAAACTAACCTGACAGATACTGCAAAAGCAGGGTAAAATATCAAGGAGGAAGACATATCTCGGAGGGGAAAATATGAGTCACATGGCATGGACACTGAAAAAACAAAAAAAAATTTTTGCCCAAGTCAAAAGCATCAAAAGTCCTGGGATGCCGTCAAGAGCAGGGACATGGACCACGGATAGCCCAATTGGTCCCCATTGAAATCGCAAGATTTCGTTTCCCGGCCCGAAAGGAAATTTCATTTCCTTTCGGGCCGGGAAACGAAATCTTGCGACCCAGGAAAGGAAGGCTTCCAAACGCTCTGGAAAGGAGATACGATCAAACGAAATGCAACTGAAAAAAACCAAAAAAATCAGAACTTTTGGAGATTTAGTGACTACAAGAAAATGGCCTGGGAGGAAATGAGATGCAGCACTAAAGAAAAAGAGATGCCAAAACTAACCTGACAGATACTGCAAAAGCAGGGTAAAATATCAAGGAGGAAGACATATCTCGGAGGGGAAAATATGAGTCACATGGCATGGACACTGAAAAAACAAAAAAAAATTTTTGCCCAAGTCAAAAGCATCAAAAGTCCTGGGATGCCGTCAAGAGCAGGGACATGGACCACGGATAGCCCAATTGGTCCCCATTGAAATCGCAAGATTTCGTTTCCCGGCCCGAAAGGAAATTTCATTTCCTTTCGGGCCGGGAAACGAAATCTTGCGACCCAGGAAAGGAAGGCTTCCAAACGCTCTGGAAAGGAGATACGATCAAACGAAATGCAACTGAAAAAAACCAAAAAAATCAGAACTTTTGGAGATTTAGTGACTACAAGAAAATGGCCTGGGAGGAAATGAGATGCAGCACTAAAGAAAAAGAGATGCCAAAACTAACCTGACAGATACTGCAAAAGCAGGGTAAAATATCAAGGAGGAAGACATATCTCGGAGGGGAAAATATGAGTCACATGGCATGGACACTGAAAAAACAAAAAAAAATTTTTGCCCAAGTCAAAAGCATCAAAAGTCCTGGGATGCCGTCAAGAGCAGGGACATGGACCACGGATAGCCCAATTGGTCCCCATTGAAATCGCAAGATTTCGTTTCCCGGCCCGAAAGGAAATTTCATTTCCTTTCGGGCCGGGAAACGAAATCTTGCGACCCAGGAAAGGAAGGCTTCCAAACGCTCTGGAAAGGAGATACGATCAAACGAAATGCAACTGAAAAAAACCAAAAAAATCAGAACTTTTGGAGATTTAGTGACTACAAGAAAATGGCCTGGGAGGAAATGAGATGCAGCACTAAAGAAAAAGAGATGCCAAAACTAACCTGACAGATACTGCAAAAGCAGGGTAAAATATCAAGGAGGAAGACATATCTCGGAGGGGAAAATATGAGTCACATGGCATGGACACTGAAAAAACAAAAAAAAATTTTTGCCCAAGTCAAAAGCATCAAAAGTCCTGGGATGCCGTCAAGAGCAGGGACATGGACCACGGATAGCCCAATTGGTCCCCATTGAAATCGCAAGATTTCGTTTCCCGGCCCGAAAGGAAATTTCATTTCCTTTCGGGCCGGGAAACGAAATCTTGCGACCCAGGAAAGGAAGGCTTCCAAACGCTCTGGAAAGGAGATACGATCAAACGAAATGCAACTGAAAAAAACCAAAAAAATCAGAACTTTTGGAGATTTAGTGACTACAAGAAAATGGCCTGGGAGGAAATGAGATGCAGCACTAAAGAAAAAGAGATGCCAAAACTAACCTGACAGATACTGCAAAAGCAGGGTAAAATATCAAGGAGGAAGACATATCTCGGAGGGGAAAATATGAGTCACATGGCATGGACACTGAAAAAACAAAAAAAAATTTTTGCCCAAGTCAAAAGCATCAAAAGTCCTGGGATGCCGTCAAGAGCAGGGACATGGACCACGGATAGCCCAATTGGTCCCCATTGAAATCGCAAGATTTCGTTTCCCGGCCCGAAAGGAAATTTCATTTCCTTTCGGGCCGGGAAACGAAATCTTGCGACCCAGGAAAGGAAGGCTTCCAAACGCTCTGGAAAGGAGATACGATCAAACGAAATGCAACTGAAAAAAACCAAAAAAATCAGAACTTTTGGAGATTTAGTGACTACAAGAAAATGGCCTGGGAGGAAATGAGATGCAGCACTAAAGAAAAAGAGATGCCAAAACTAACCTGACAGATACTGCAAAAGCAGGGTAAAATATCAAGGAGGAAGACATATCTCGGAGGGGAAAATATGAGTCACATGGCATGGACACTGAAAAAACAAAAAAAAATTTTTGCCCAAGTCAAAAGCATCAAAAGTCCTGGGATGCCGTCAAGAGCAGGGACATGGACCACGGATAGCCCAATTGGTCCCCATTGAAATCGCAAGATTTCGTTTCCCGGCCCGAAAGGAAATTTCATTTCCTTTCGGGCCGGGAAACGAAATCTTGCGACCCAGGAAAGGAAGGCTTCCAAACGCTCTGGAAAGGAGATACGATCAAACGAAATGCAACTGAAAAAAACCAAAAAAATCAGAACTTTTGGAGATTTAGTGACTACAAGAAAATGGCCTGGGAGGAAATGAGATGCAGCACTAAAGAAAAAGAGATGCCAAAACTAACCTGACAGATACTGCAAAAGCAGGGTAAAATATCAAGGAGGAAGACATATCTCGGAGGGGAAAATATGAGTCACATGGCATGGACACTGAAAAAACAAAAAAAAATTTTTGCCCAAGTCAAAAGCATCAAAAGTCCTGGGATGCCGTCAAGAGCAGGGACATGGACCACGGATAGCCCAATTGGTCCCCATTGAAATCGCAAGATTTCGTTTCCCGGCCCGAAAGGAAATTTCATTTCCTTTCGGGCCGGGAAACGAAATCTTGCGACCCAGGAAAGGAAGGCTTCCAAACGCTCTGGAAAGGAGATACGATCAAACGAAATGCAACTGAAAAAAACCAAAAAAATCAGAACTTTTGGAGATTTAGTGACTACAAGAAAATGGCCTGGGAGGAAATGAGATGCAGCACTAAAGAAAAAGAGATGCCAAAACTAACCTGACAGATACTGCAAAAGCAGGGTAAAATATCAAGGAGGAAGACATATCTCGGAGGGGAAAATATGAGTCACATGGCATGGACACTGAAAAAACAAAAAAAAATTTTTGCCCAAGTCAAAAGCATCAAAAGTCCTGGGATGCCGTCAAGAGCAGGGACATGGACCACGGATAGCCCAATTGGTCCCCATTGAAATCGCAAGATTTCGTTTCCCGGCCCGAAAGGAAATTTCATTTCCTTTCGGGCCGGGAAACGAAATCTTGCGACCCAGGAAAGGAAGGCTTCCAAACGCTCTGGAAAGGAGATACGATCAAACGAAATGCAACTGAAAAAAACCAAAAAAATCAGAACTTTTGGAGATTTAGTGACTACAAGAAAATGGCCTGGGAGGAAATGAGATGCAGCACTAAAGAAAAAGAGATGCCAAAACTAACCTGACAGATACTGCAAAAGCAGGGTAAAATATCAAGGAGGAAGACATATCTCGGAGGGGAAAATATGAGTCACATGGCATGGACACTGAAAAAACAAAAAAAAATTTTTGCCCAAGTCAAAAGCATCAAAAGTCCTGGGATGCCGTCAAGAGCAGGGACATGGACCACGGATAGCCCAATTGGTCCCCATTGAAATCGCAAGATTTCGTTTCCCGGCCCGAAAGGAAATTTCATTTCCTTTCGGGCCGGGAAACGAAATCTTGCGACCCAGGAAAGGAAGGCTTCCAAACGCTCTGGAAAGGAGATACGATCAAACGAAATGCAACTGAAAAAAACCAAAAAAATCAGAACTTTTGGAGATTTAGTGACTACAAGAAAATGGCCTGGGAGGAAATGAGATGCAGCACTAAAGAAAAAGAGATGCCAAAACTAACCTGACAGATACTGCAAAAGCAGGGTAAAATATCAAGGAGGAAGACATATCTCGGAGGGGAAAATATGAGTCACATGGCATGGACACTGAAAAAACAAAAAAAAATTTTTGCCCAAGTCAAAAGCATCAAAAGTCCTGGGATGCCGTCAAGAGCAGGGACATGGACCACGGATAGCCCAATTGGTCCCCATTGAAATCGCAAGATTTCGTTTCCCGGCCCGAAAGGAAATTTCATTTCCTTTCGGGCCGGGAAACGAAATCTTGCGACCCAGGAAAGGAAGGCTTCCAAACGCTCTGGAAAGGAGATACGATCAAACGAAATGCAACTGAAAAAAACCAAAAAAATCAGAACTTTTGGAGATTTAGTGACTACAAGAAAATGGCCTGGGAGGAAATGAGATGCAGCACTAAAGAAAAAGAGATGCCAAAACTAACCTGACAGATACTGCAAAAGCAGGGTAAAATATCAAGGAGGAAGACATATCTCGGAGGGGAAAATATGAGTCACATGGCATGGACACTGAAAAAACAAAAAAAAATTTTTGCCCAAGTCAAAAGCATCAAAAGTCCTGGGATGCCGTCAAGAGCAGGGACATGGACCACGGATAGCCCAATTGGTCCCCATTGAAATCGCAAGATTTCGTTTCCCGGCCCGAAAGGAAATTTCATTTCCTTTCGGGCCGGGAAACGAAATCTTGCGACCCAGGAAAGGAAGGCTTCCAAACGCTCTGGAAAGGAGATACGATCAAACGAAATGCAACTGAAAAAAACCAAAAAAATCAGAACTTTTGGAGATTTAGTGACTACAAGAAAATGGCCTGGGAGGAAATGAGATGCAGCACTAAAGAAAAAGAGATGCCAAAACTAACCTGACAGATACTGCAAAAGCAGGGTAAAATATCAAGGAGGAAGACATATCTCGGAGGGGAAAATATGAGTCACATGGCATGGACACTGAAAAAACAAAAAAAAATTTTTGCCCAAGTCAAAAGCATCAAAAGTCCTGGGATGCCGTCAAGAGCAGGGACATGGACCACGGATAGCCCAATTGGTCCCCATTGAAATCGCAAGATTTCGTTTCCCGGCCCGAAAGGAAATTTCATTTCCTTTCGGGCCGGGAAACGAAATCTTGCGACCCAGGAAAGGAAGGCTTCCAAACGCTCTGGAAAGGAGATACGATCAAACGAAATGCAACTGAAAAAAACCAAAAAAATCAGAACTTTTGGAGATTTAGTGACTACAAGAAAATGGCCTGGGAGGAAATGAGATGCAGCACTAAAGAAAAAGAGATGCCAAAACTAACCTGACAGATACTGCAAAAGCAGGGTAAAATATCAAGGAGGAAGACATATCTCGGAGGGGAAAATATGAGTCACATGGCATGGACACTGAAAAAACAAAAAAAAATTTTTGCCCAAGTCAAAAGCATCAAAAGTCCTGGGATGCCGTCAAGAGCAGGGACATGGACCACGGATAGCCCAATTGGTCCCCATTGAAATCGCAAGATTTCGTTTCCCGGCCCGAAAGGAAATTTCATTTCCTTTCGGGCCGGGAAACGAAATCTTGCGACCCAGGAAAGGAAGGCTTCCAAACGCTCTGGAAAGGAGATACGATCAAACGAAATGCAACTGAAAAAAACCAAAAAAATCAGAACTTTTGGAGATTTAGTGACTACAAGAAAATGGCCTGGGAGGAAATGAGATGCAGCACTAAAGAAAAAGAGATGCCAAAACTAACCTGACAGATACTGCAAAAGCAGGGTAAAATATCAAGGAGGAAGACATATCTCGGAGGGGAAAATATGAGTCACATGGCATGGACACTGAAAAAACAAAAAAAAATTTTTGCCCAAGTCAAAAGCATCAAAAGTCCTGGGATGCCGTCAAGAGCAGGGACATGGACCACGGATAGCCCAATTGGTCCCCATTGAAATCGCAAGATTTCGTTTCCCGGCCCGAAAGGAAATTTCATTTCCTTTCGGGCCGGGAAACGAAATCTTGCGACCCAGGAAAGGAAGGCTTCCAAACGCTCTGGAAAGGAGATACGATCAAACGAAATGCAACTGAAAAAAACCAAAAAATCAGAACTTTTGGAGATTTAGTGACTACAAGAAAATGGCCTGGGAGGAAATGAGATGCAGCACTAAAGAAAAAGAGATGCCAAAACTAACCTGACAGATACTGCAAAAGCAGGGTAAAATATCAAGGAGGAAGACATATCTCGGAGGGGAAAATATGAGTCACATGGCATGGACACTGAAAAAACAAAAAAAAATTTTTGCCCAAGTCAAAAGCATCAAAAGTCCTGGGATGCCGTCAAGAGCAGGGACATGGACCACGGATAGCCCAATTGGTCCCCATTGAAATCGCAAGATTTCGTTTCCCGGCCCGAAAGGAAATTTCATTTCCTTTCGGCCGGGAAACGAAATCTTGCGACCCAGGAAAGGAAGGCTTCCAAACGCTCTGGAAAGGAGATACGATCAAACGAAATGCAACTGAAAAAAACCAAAAAAATCAGAACTTTTGGAGATTTAGTGACTACAAGAAAATGGCCTGGGAGGAAATGAGATGCAGCACTAAAGAAAAAGAGATGCCAAAACTAACCTGACAGATACTGCAAAAGCAGGGTAAAATATCAAGGAGGAAGACATATCTCGGAGGGGAAAATATGAGTCACATGGCATGGACACTGAAAAAACAAAAAAAAATTTTTGCCCAAGTCAAAAGCATCAAAAGTCCTGGGATGCCGTCAAGAGCAGGGACATGGACCACGGATAGCCCAATTGGTCCCCATTGAAATCGCAAGATTTCGTTTCCCGGCCCGAAAGGAAATTTCATTTCCTTTCGGGCCGGGAAACGAAATCTTGCGACCCAGGAAAGGAAGGCTTCCAAACGCTCTGGAAAGGAGATACGATCAAACGAAATGCAACTGAAAAAAACCAAAAAAATCAGAACTTTTGGAGATTTAGTGACTACAAGAAAATGGCCTGGGAGGAAATGAGATGCAGCACTAAAGAAAAAGAGATGCCAAAACTAACCTGACAGATACTGCAAAAGCAGGGTAAAATATCAAGGAGGAAGACATATCTCGGAGGGGAAAATATGAGTCACATGGCATGGACACTGAAAAAACAAAAAAAAATTTTTGCCCAAGTCAAAAGCATCAAAAGTCCTGGGATGCCGTCAAGAGCAGGGACATGGACCACGGATAGCCCAATTGGTCCCCATTGAAATCGCAAGATTTCGTTTCCCGGCCCGAAAGGAAATTTCATTTCCTTTCGGGCCGGGAAACGAAATCTTGCGACCCAGGAAAGGAAGGCTTCCAAACGCTCTGGAAAGGAGATACGATCAAACGAAATGCAACTGAAAAAAACCAAAAAAATCAGAACTTTTGGAGATTTAGTGACTACAAGAAAATGGCCTGGGAGGAAATGAGATGCAGCACTAAAGAAAAAGAGATGCCAAAACTAACCTGACAGATACTGCAAAAGCAGGGTAAAATATCAAGGAGGAAGACATATCTCGGAGGGGAAAATATGAGTCACATGGCATGGACACTGAAAAAACAAAAAAAAATTTTTGCCCAAGTCAAAAGCATCAAAAGTCCTGGGATGCCGTCAAGAGCAGGGACATGGACCACGGATAGCCCAATTGGTCCCCATTGAAATCGCAAGATTTCGTTTCCCGGCCCGAAAGGAAATTTCATTTCCTTTCGGGCCGGGAAACGAAATCTTGCGACCCAGGAAAGGAAGGCTTCCAAACGCTCTGGAAAGGAGATACGATCAAACGAAATGCAACTGAAAAAAACCAAAAAAATCAGAACTTTTGGAGATTTAGTGACTACAAGAAAATGGCCTGGGAGGAAATGAGATGCAGCACTAAAGAAAAAGAGATGCCAAAACTAACCTGACAGATACTGCAAAAGCAGGGTAAAATATCAAGGAGGAAGACATATCTCGGAGGGGAAAATATGAGTCACATGGCATGGACACTGAAAAAACAAAAAAAAATTTTTGCCCAAGTCAAAAGCATCAAAAGTCCTGGGATGCCGTCAAGAGCAGGGACATGGACCACGGATAGCCCAATTGGTCCCCATTGAAATCGCAAGATTTCGTTTCCCGGCCCGAAAGGAAATTTCATTTCCTTTCGGGCCGGGAAACGAAATCTTGCGACCCAGGAAAGGAAGGCTTCCAAACGCTCTGGAAAGGAGATACGATCAAACGAAATGCAACTGAAAAAAACCAAAAAAATCAGAACTTTTGGAGATTTAGTGACTACAAGAAAATGGCCTGGGAGGAAATGAGATGCAGCACTAAAGAAAAAGAGATGCCAAAACTAACCTGACAGATACTGCAAAAGCAGGGTAAAATATCAAGGAGGAAGACATATCTCGGAGGGGAAAATATGAGTCACATGGCATGGACACTGAAAAAACAAAAAAAAATTTTTGCCCAAGTCAAAAGCATCAAAAGTCCTGGGATGCCGTCAAGAGCAGGGACATGGACCACGGATAGCCCAATTGGTCCCCATTGAAATCGCAAGATTTCGTTTCCCGGCCCGAAAGGAAATTTCATTTCCTTTCGGGCCGGGAAACGAAATCTTGCGACCCAGGAAAGGAAGGCTTCCAAACGCTCTGGAAAGGAGATACGATCAAACGAAATGCAACTGAAAAAAACCAAAAAAATCAGAACTTTTGGAGATTTAGTGAATACAAGAAAATGGCCTGGGAGGAAATGAGATGCAGCACTAAAGAAAAAGAGATGCCAAAACTAACCTGACAGATACTGCAAAAGCAGGGTAAAATATCAAGGAGGAAGACATATCTCGGAGGGGAAAATATGAGTCACATGGCATGGACACTGAAAAAACAAAAAAAAATTTTTGCCCAAGTCAAAAGCATCAAAAGTCCTGGGATGCCGTCAAGAGCAGGGACATGGACCACGGATAGCCCAATTGGTCCCCATTGAAATCGCAAGATTTCGTTTCCCGGCCCGAAAGGAAATTTCATTTCCTTTCGGGCCGGGAAACGAAATCTTGCGACCCTGGAAAGGAAGGCTTACAAACGCTCTGGAAAGGAGATACGATCAAACGAAATGCAACTGAAAAAAACCAAAAAAATCAGAACTTTTGGAGATTTAGTGACTACAAGAAAATGGCCTGGGAGGAAATGAGATGCAGCACTAAAGAAAAAGAGATGCCAAAACTAACCTGACAGATACTGCAAAAGCAGGGTAAAATATCAAGGAGGAAGACATATCTCGGAGGGGAAAATATGAGTCACATGGCATGGACACTGAAAAAACAAAAAAAAATTTTTGCCCAAGTCAAAAGCATCAAAAGTCCTGGGATGCCGTCAAGAGCAGGGACATGGACCACGGATAGCCCAATTGGTCCCCATTGAAATCGCAAGATTTCGTTTCCCGGCCCGAAAGGAAATTTCATTTCCTTTCGGGCCGGGAAACGAAATCTTGCGACCCAGGAAAGGAAGGCTTCCAAACGCTCTGGAAAGGAGATACGATCAAACGAAATGCAACTGAAAAAAACCAAAAAAATCAGAACTTTTGGAGATTTAGTGACTACAAGAAAATGGCCTGGGAGGAAATGAGATGCAGCACTAAAGAAAAAGAGATGCCAAAACTAACCTGACAGATACTGCAAAAGCAGGGTAAAATATCAAGGAGGAAGACATATCTCGGAGGGGAAAATATGAGTCACATGGCATGGACACTGAAAAAACAAAAAAAAATTTTTGCCCAAGTCAAAAGCATCAAAAGTCCTGGGATGCCGTCAAGAGCAGGGACATGGACCACGGATAGCCCAATTGGTCCCCATTGAAATCGCAAGATTTCGTTTCCCGGCCCGAAAGGAAATTTCATTTCCTTTCGGGCCGGGAAACGAAATCTTGCGACCCTGGAAAGGAAGGCTTCCAAACGCTCTGGAAAGGAGATACGATCAAACGAAATGCAACTGAAAAAAACCAAAAAAATCAGAACTTTTGGAGATTTAGTGACTACAAGAAAATGGCCTGGGAGGAAATGAGATGCAGCACTAAAGAAAAAGAGATGCCAAAACTAACCTGACAGATACTGCAAAAGCAGGGTAAAATATCAAGGAGGAAGACATATCTCGGAGGGGAAAATATGAGTCACATGGCATGGACACTGAAAAAACAAAAAAAAATTTTTGCCCAAGACACAAGCATCAAAAGTCCTGGGATGCCGTCAAGAGCAGGGACATGGACCACGGATAGCCCAATTGGTCCCCATTGAAATCGCAAGATTTCGTTTCCCGGCCCGAAAAGAAATTTCATTTCCTTTCGGGCCGGGAAACGAAATCTTGCGACCCAGGAAAGGAAGGCTTCCAAACGCTCTGGAAAGGAGATACGATCAAACGAAATGCAACTGAAAAAAACCAAAAAAATCAGAACTTTTGGAGATTTAGTGACTACAAGAAAATGGCCTGGGAGGAAATGAGATGCAGCACTAAAGAAAAAGAGATGCCAAAACTAACCTGACAGATACTGCAAAAGCAGGGTAAAATATCAAGGAGGAAGACATATCTCGGAGGGGAAAATATGAGTCACATGGCATGGACACTGAAAAAACAAAAAAAAATTTTTGCCCAAGTCAAAAGCATCAAAAGTCCTGGGATGCCGTCAAGAGCAGGGACATGGACCACGGATAGCCCAATTGGTCCCCATTGAAATCGCAAGATTTCGTTTCCCGGCCCGAAAGGAAATTTCATTTCCTTTCGGGCCGGGAAACGAAATCTTGCGACCCAGGAAAGGAAGGCTTCCAAACGCTCTGGAAAGGAGATACGATCAAACGAAATGCAACTGAAAAAAACCAAAAAAATCAGAACTTTTGGAGATTTAGTGACTACAAGAAAATGGCCTGGGAGGAAATGAGATGCAGCACTAAAGAAAAAGAGATGCCAAAACTAACCTGACAGATACTGCAAAAGCAGGGTAAAATATCAAGGAGGAAGACATATCTCGGAGGGGAAAATATGAGTCACATGGCATGGACACTGAAAAAACAAAAAAAAATTTTTGCCCAAGTCAAAAGCATCAAAAGTCCTGGGATGCCGTCAAGAGCAGGGACATGGACCACGGATAGCCCAATTGGTCCCCATTGAAATCGCAAGATTTCGTTTCCCGGCCCGAAAGGAAATTTCATTTCCTTTCGGGCCGGGAAACGAAATCTTGCGACCCAGGAAAGGAAGGCTTCCAAACGCTCTGGAAAGGAGATACGATCAAACGAAATGCAACTGAAAAAAACCAAAAAAATCAGAACTTTTGGAGATTTAGTGACTACAAGAAAATGGCCTGGGAGGAAATGAGATGCAGCACTAAAGAAAAAGAGATGCCAAAACTAACCTGACAGATACTGCAAAAGCAGGGTAAAATATCAAGGAGGAAGACATATCTCGGAGGGGAAAATATGAGTCACATGGCATGGACATTGAAAAAACAAAAAAAAATTTTTGCCCAAGTCAAAAGCATCAAAAGTCCTGGGATGCCGTCAAGAGCAGGGACATGGACCACGGATAGCCCAATTGGTCCCCATTGAAATCGCAAGATTTCGTTTCCCGGCCCGAAAAGAAATTTCATTTCCTTTCGGGCCGGGAAACGAAATCTTGCGACCCAGGAAAGGAAGGCTTCCAAACGCTCTGGAAAGGAGATACGATCAAACGAAATGCAACTGAAAAAAACCAAAAAAATCAGAACTTTTGGAGATTTAGTGACTACAAGAAAATGGCCTGGGAGGAAATGAGATGCAGCACTAAAGAAAAAGAGATGCCAAAACTAACCTGACAGATACTGCAAAAGCAGGGTAAAATATCAAGGAGGAAGACATATCTCGGAGGGGAAAATATGAGTCACATGGCATGGACACTGAAAAAACAAAAAAAAATTTTTGCCCAAGTCAAAAGCATCAAAAGTCCTGGGATGCCGTCAAGAGCAGGGACATGGACCACGGATAGCCCAATTGGTCCCCATTGAAATCGCAAGATTTCGTTTCCCGGCCCGAAAGGAAATTTCATTTCCTTTCGGGCCGGGAAACGAAATCTTGCGACCCAGGAAAGGAAGGCTTCCAAACGCTCTGGAAAGGAGATACGATCAAACGAAATGCAACTGAAAAAAACCAAAAAAATCAGAACTTTTGGAGATTTAGTGACTACAAGAAAATGGCCTGGGAGGAAATGAGATGCAGCACTAAAGAAAAAGAGATGCCAAAACTAACCTGACAGATACTGCAAAAGCAGGGTAAAATATCAAGGAGGAAGACATATCTCGGAGGGGAAAATATGAGTCACATGGCATGGACATTGAAAAAACAAAAAAAAATTTTTGCCCAAGTCAAAAGCATCAAAAGTCCTGGGATGCCGTCAAGAGCAGGGACATGGACCACGGATAGCCCAATTGGTCCCCATTGAAATCGCAAGATTTCGTTTCCCGGCCCGAAAGGAAATTTCATTTCCTTTCGGGCCGGGAAACGAAATCTTGCGACCCAGGAAAGGAAGGCTTCCAAACGCTCTGGAAAGGAGATACGATCAAACGAAATGCAACTGAAAAAAACCAAAAAAATCAGAACTTTTGGAGATTTAGTGACTACAAGAAAATGGCCTGGGAGGAAATGAGATGCAGCACTAAAGAAAAAGAGATGCCAAAACTAACCTGACAGATACTGCAAAAGCAGGGTAAAATATCAAGGAGGAAGACATATCTCGGAGGGGAAAATATGAGTCACATGGCATGGACACTGAAAAAACAAAAAAAAATTTTTGCCCAAGTCAAAAGCATCAAAAGTCCTGGGATGCCGTCAAGAGCAGGGACATGGACCACGGATAGCCCAATTGGTCCCCATTGAAATCGCAAGATTTCGTTTCCCGGCCCGAAAGGAAATTTCATTTCCTTTCGGGCCGGGAAACGAAATCTTGCGACCCTGGAAAGGAAGGCTTCCAAACGCTCTGGAAAGGAGATACGATCAAACGAAATGCAACTGAAAAAAACCAAAAAAATCAGAACTTTTGGAGATTTAGTGACTACAAGAAAATGGCCTGGGAGGAAATGAGATGCAGCACTAAAGAAAAAGAGATGCCAAAACTAACCTGACAGATACTGCAAAAGCAGGGTAAAATATCAAGGAGGAAGACATATCTCGGAGGGGAAAATATGAGTCACATGGCATGGACACTGAAAAAACAAAAAAAAATTTTTGCCCAAGTCAAAAGCATCAAAAGTCCTGGGATGCCGTCAAGAGCAGGGACATGGACCACGGATAGCCCAATTGGTCCCCATTGAAATCGCAAGATTTCGTTTCCCGGCCCGAAAGGAAATTTCATTTCCTTTCGGGCCGGGAAACGAAATCTTGCGACCCAGGAAAGGAAGGCTTCCAAACGCTCTGGAAAGGAGATACGATCAAACGAAATGCAACTGAAAAAAACCAAAAAAATCAGAACTTTTGGAGATTTAGTGACTACAAGAAAATGGCCTGGGAGGAAATGAGATCACAGAATCACAGAATCATGAGGTTGGAAGAGACCTCTAAGATCATCAAGTCCAACCTATTCCCTAACATCTCTACTAGACTATAGCACCAAGTGCCATGTCCAGTCTTTTTTTAAAGATTTCCAGAGATGGTGATTCCACCACGTCCCTGGGAAGACAATTCCAGTGCTTTATTATTTTTTCAGTGAAAAATTTTTTCCTAACATCTAACCTATACCTTCCCTGACGTAGCTTGAGACTGTGTCCCCTTGTTCTGTCAGTTGCTGCCCGGTGGAAGAGACCGACCCCCACCTGTCTACAACCTCCCTTCAGGAAGTTGTAGAGAGCAGTAAGATCACCTCGAAGCCTCCTCCTCTCCAGGCTAAACAACCCCAGCTCCCTCAAACTTTCCTCGTAGGGCTTCTTTTCCAAGCCCCTCACCAGCCTCGTTGCTCTCCTCTGGACACACTCAAGTATCTCAATACCCTTCCTAAATTGAGGGGCCCAGAACTGGACACAGTACTCAAGATGTGGCCTCACCAGTGCTGAGTACAGGGGGAGAATGACCTCCCTGCTCCTGCTGGTCACACAATTCCTAATGCAGGCCAGGATGCCGTTGGCCTTCTTGGCCACCAAGGCACATTGCTGGCTCATATCCAATCGGCTGTCAACCAGCACCCCCAGGTCCCTTTCTGCCTGAACACTATCCAGCCACACCGTCCCCAGCCTGTAACGCTGTAGGGGATTTTTGTGGCCAAAATGCAGAACTCGGCACTTAGACTTATTAAACTTCATACTGTTGGACTCTGCCCATCCATCCAACTGATCTAAGTCTCTCTGCAGAACCCTCCTTCCTTCCAATAGATCAACACAAGCTCCCAGCTTAGTGTCGTCTGCAAATTTACTAATGAAGGACTCGATGCCCTCATCCATGTCATCTATAAAAATATTAAATAGAACTGGTCCCAGTACAGACCCCTGAGGGACACCACTGGTGGCTGGCCACCAGCTGGATGCAGCACCATTCACCATCACTCTCTGGGCCCGGCCATCCAGCCAGTTCCTAACCCAGCGAAGAGTGCTCCTATCCAAGCCACGGGCTGCCAGCTTTTCCAGGAGTGTGCTGTGGGAGACAGTATCAAAGTCCTTGCTGAAGTCTAAATAGACAACATCCACAGCCTTTCCTGCATCCATCAGATGAGTTACCTGGTCATAGAAGGAGACCAGGTTGGTCAGACATGACCTACCCTTCATAAACCCATGCTGACTTGGTCTGATACCCTGGCCATCCTGTAAGTGCTGTGTAATAGCACTTAGTATGAACCGTTCCATTATCTTACCTGGTACTGAGGTCAGGCTAACTGGCCTGTAATTACCAGGATCCTCCTTCCCACCTTTTTTGTAAACAGGTGTCACATTGGCCAGTTTCCAATCATCTGGAACCTCACCAGTGAGCCACGACTCCTGGTAAATGATGGAGAGCGGCTTGGCAACCTCATCTGCCAGCTCCCTCATCACCCTAGGGTGGATCCCATCTGGTCCCATTGATTTATAAATATCCAAGTGTCCCAGCAGTTCTCTGACTGCCTCCTCTTGGATAATAAGAGGACCATTCTGATCCCTGGCACCACCTACCAACCCTTGAGGACAGTTGTCATGAGGATAAGCTGTCTTACCACTAAAGACTGAGGTGAAGAAAACATTAAGCACTTCCGCCTTTTCCGCATCTTTAGTAACTAGTTTGCCTGCTCCATCCAATAAGGAACCGAGGTTGGTTATACCCTTCCTTTTACCATTAATATATTTGTAAAAACTTTTTTTATTATTTTTAACAGAGTTTGCCAAGTTGAGTTCAAACTGAGCTTTGGCCTCCCTAATTTTTTTTATACATGCCCTGGCAGCACCCTTAAATAATTCCTCAGAAATCACTCCCTCCTTAAAAAGATGATACATCTTTTTCTTATTTCTAAGTTCCTTCAAAACCTCATTACTCATCCAGACTGGACGTTTGCCTCGTCTACTCATCTTTCGGCACACAGGGACAGTCTGTTCTTGTGCCCTCAAGATCTCTGCTTTGAAGCACACCCATCTCTCCTGGACTCCTTTGTTTTTAAAGGCTGTTTCCCAAGGAATTCTCTGGATAAGTCTTTTAAATAGGCCAAAATCTGCCCTCCGGAAGTCCAGTGTAGAGATCTTATTGATATTCCTCCTTATTTCACCAATTATTGAGAATTCTATAGTTTCATGATCACTATGTCTCAAGCGGCCTACAACCTCCACATCACCTACCAGTCCATCTCTATTTGTAAACAATAGGTCTAACATAGCCCCTCCCCTGGTGGGTTTGCCCACCAGTTGTGACAAAAAGTTATCCTCCACACATTCTAAAAACCTTCTAGATTGCTGTTTTTTTGCTGTATTGAGTTCCCAGCAGATGTCTGGTAGGTTGAAGTCACCTACAAGAACAAGGGCTGATGATCCTGAGACTTTGTTCAGTTGTTTATAGAATACGTTGTCCACCTCTTCATCCTGGTTGGGTGGACGATAGCAGACTCCCAGTAGGATGTCAGCCTTGTTGGCCTTCCCCTTAATTTTAACCCATAGGGACTCAACTTCATCATCATTAGTCTCAATACCTGTGACATCCAAAACCTCCCTAATATAAAGGGCCACCCCTCCACCTCTTCTCCCTTTTCTGTCTTTTCTGAAGAGCTTGTAGCCATCCAGTGCAGTGCTCCAACTATGTGAGTCATCCCACCACGTTTCTGTGAAGGCAACTACATCATAGTCCTGCTGATGCACCATGGCCTCCAGCTCTTCTTGTTTGTTACCCATGCTGCGTGCATTGGTATACATGCATCTCAGCTGGGCTGCTGATTTCTCCCCTAACACAGTCTTACCACCCTTGGGCCTGCTTCCAAACAGCCCAGCTGCATCCCCTTCCCCCTTCAAACCTAGTTTAAAGCCCTCTCAATAAGGTCTGCCAGTTCATGAGCTAAAAACCTCCTACCCTTAACAGAGAGATGTACCCATCTGATTCCAATAGAGCAGGTGCCATAAAGGTTGCTCCATGATCAAAGAATCCAAAATTTTGCCGATAACACCAACCCTTGAGCCATTTATTAATGATATAAGCTTTCCTATTCCTTTCATTATTTTTCTCTGCCACCAAAGGGACTGAGCAGAACACTACCTGTGCACCTGTCCTATCAACCACTTGACCCAGTGCCCTAAACTCCCTTTTAATCACCTTGACACTCCTCTTTTCAATCTCATCACTGCCAGCTTGGAGTATCAGCAGTGGGTAATAATCAGAGGACTGAATCAGCCTACGAAGTTTCTCAGTGATGTTTTGTACCTGGGCCCCAGGGAGGCAGCAGACCTCCCTGTGGGATGGGTCAGGTCAACATACGGGGCCCTCTGTCCCCCTCAGAAGGGAATCACCCACCACGATTACGCTTCTTTTTTTCTTGATATTAGAGGTGGTAATCCTTTTTTTAGGCAAGTCATAATTGTGAGGCTCAATGGGTAGATGATTTTCCTCTAAATCATCTCTCTGGCTGTCTAGATCCAGTGCCTCATACCTATTCTGAAGTGGCACCTGGCTAGGGGATGGGGGGCAGGAGGGATTTTTGTTATTACCACCCCGAGCAGGGACCCATTTCCACTCCCCTTCATCTACCAGGTGCCCCTCTATTGCCTGAGAGTGAAAGACATATGAGCCCTCTGACTCCTGGTGGGCCTCCCTTAAAGATGTAAGGGCTGAACTCCACCAGTCTATTTCCTTTTCACTATCCCTGATACTCCTTAGCCTTTCGACTTCTTCCCTAAGCTCAGCCACTAGCAAAAGGAGGTCATTCACTTGTTCACACCTCAGGCAGGCCTTCTCCATAACATCCCCTGAAGCCACCGATAAGCTCAAACACTCCGGGCAGGAATGGGTCTGTACGGACGCATCCTTTTTGGAGGGCTCTAGTTGGTCATGTACACTTGTACCAACCACAGATTTTGACCGGGTTAAAACCATTGCTTAGGAGAAAGCCCAAAATCAATCAACCAATAAAACAATACTTCACTAAGCTAGCTGAAACCTGCAGCCCTACCTGCCTACCCTGCCTGCACAAACTGCTGTGACCCTGTTTGCCTGCTCCTGTTCACCGCACTCCCCAGAGGTCTCTTATAATGGGTCACTCCAGAACAAGGAAGCTCCACCTCCTGCTCCTGAGTGGCTCACAAAGCAAAGCCCCACACCTGTTCAGTATTACCTATAATGGGTCACTCTGGAACAAGGAAGCTCCACCTCCTGCTCCTGAGTGGCTCACAAAGCAAAGCCCCACGCCTGTTCAGTATTACCTATAATGGGTCACTCTGGAACAAGGAAGCTCCACCTCCTGCTCCTGAGTGGCTCACAAAGCAAAGCACTAAAGAAAAAGAGATGCCAAAACTAACCTGACAGATGCTGCAAAAGCAGGGTGAAATATCAAGGAGGAAGACATATCTCGGAGGGGAAAATATGAGTCCCATGGCGTGGATACTGCAAAAAAAAAAAAAAGGTGAGATTTAGTGACTACATGAAAATGGACCAGGATGATATGAGGTGCAGTGCAAAGGGCCAAAACATGGCAAAATGAAGCGGACAGATGTTGCAAAAGCAGGAGAAAAAATCAGGGAGCAAGACAGAACTTTGATGGGAAGATATGAGTCACATGGCATGGATACTGAAAAAACAAACAAAAATTTTGTCCCAAGTCAAAACCATCAAAAGTCCTGGGATGCCGTCAAGAGCAGGGACATGGACCACGGATAGCCCAATTGGTCCCCATTGAAATCGCAAGATTTCGTTTCCCGGCCCGAAGGGAAATGAAATTAAACAAGATATTAATCACTTTAGGAATAAAACATTTTCTTTTCCTACAAACAAGCTATTCAGACTCAGTAAAATATTTATATCTTGTCTTGTTTTAATACATTCAAGAAAATAATGTTGTTTTCAATTGCTTTCCATGTTGGGGGAGAAGCTTTATTGCTGCCTAGTTTGATCTCTGATTTGATGCATTCTGTGGGCTTTTTCCCTATAATTTCTATTTGCATTATGTCATATATTTTAGACAGCTTTTAGCCTTTATTCAATGTCACAGATAATGAAGACTTTACCACATCTATAAGTAGTTTCTCCTAATAGCTAATCACCTTGCTGTCAACAGATTGTTTTTTAACTTTACTGTGATGACTTTTTTTGTGTTTGTGTGCTTTATGTTTCCAGCCATTGTCTCTCACTAGCTAAAAAACTCAACCTGTCTGTTGTGGGCAAGTTGCTTTATAACACTGTATTGGTTAAATGATATTGAGAGGCTTTCTTTGTTTCTGCTGTTTTACTGCAGTTTTACAGAAGTGTTGGTTTATCCTGTGGCTCTCACAGCCCTTTTGTGACTCTGTCCCAGCCTGGAGATGCAGTGTGGTTCCCAAATAACTCTAAGCATTAAATTCTCCAAGCAATTTCAATTTTACAATGGCTTTACAATGGTGTGTGATTTCTTCTAACACTTTCTTCTACTTGTTTTAAGGCCACACTGCAGGCTTTTTTTATATTCCTTTTTTTCCTATTATATCATACCAACCCATTTATCTATAGTATTATACTGTGGGCTTGTTGATTTCTTCTTCACCAAATCTTACTCAGATGACTGGTTGCCTCTGGGATTTGGATAGGTGTTGTGCTACTTCAGGGTTCCCCCAGATGCTTTAATAAGTTGTGGGAAAATATGTGTTTGAAGAAGCAAAAAAGATTTGATGAGAGTCTCCTTCTCTCAAAATGTAAAATAAGGATTAGTGGAATTGTAAAACACTCAGACTTCTGCATAAGTGCTATGTTATCCCAAGCCCCGCAGCTCTCTCTCCTTTGTGTCTCCCACCACAAGTAACTTTTTTCAGATACAATTCTTTAAAAATACAATTATCTGAACACTGACCTTAGGGTAAGCTGACCCCTTGGCTCTGTGCATTTAAAACTATTAAATCTCTGCTAACATATCCATTAGAAACGAATGAAATAATGATGTGGATGAAGCTAAACCAAAGCACACAATTAATTAGATTTCATTTTATATTGTGATGGATTCCTGGAGCTCTGTGGGCACTGACCAGAGATACATTTGCTTTTCTCATGCAGGGTAATTGGATTACTAGGTAGTATGAGTCTTTAATCTTTGCTGATAGAGTGAGATAAATGGCTGCTAAATACACTGAGCAAACAAGAGTGGCTTAAGAAAAGAATGACAAAAAGGGTGTTGTGAATATAGAAACTTAAGCAATATTTCTTCTGGTGATGGAGAGGAAAAAGCAGTTCTGTTGTCTCTTGGCTGGTTAAACACACTATGACAACAGGGGTAGCTGCTTCCCTGCACATTTTAATAGTGTCTCCCTGTATGCATTGAATTTTGGAATGGGGAGTCTCCTTCTTGTGCCTGCATAAATGCTTTCACTTTTCAGGAAATGGGTGTTTGAAAATACTTGGAAATTTGTCTCTGTGAGGAACTCAAATTGAGGTGTTGGTAGTCATTTCTAGGGCTGAAAATGAATACCAGTTTTTCATCCTGTGATCAGGAATGAAAATACAGAGTGTGCTTTGGTAATTTGGGGTTGGAGTATGTGTTTTGTTTTTTCAAGGTATCAGAACAAAAAGGAATATGACAAAACTGAAATAGCTTGACAATTCCGGCAATTCATCCTACCGCTCAGCACCCTGAAAAAACAATACCACTCATCTATGACTAGTCAAAGGCCTGCATTCAAGCGAAAACAGAGCACAAAAATAAAGATTATGGGCTGTGCTACTTGGTAGGGAAAAAAATAAATAAATTGGCGTTGGGCTGCTTTGAGACTGGAAGCAATTTCTTGTGGAAGACCTTTCCTCTTTAGCTGTAATTTATGCTCGGGTTGAATACTTAGGAAGAACCTGATTTCTTCTGGATATCTGACAAGCATAGAAGGAAGCAATTCCCAGCTGTGGGAAATAAATCTGAGTGCCTCTGCAATGCTCCAGGGCTGTCCTACACTGTCAGAGAGGGACTTTCAGGGGGAGAGTGTGTGGCCACCTTTCCTTAGAAGTTGCCTGGGCAGAGTGTTCAAAGCATCCAAGGTGCCTGGAAAACCCATCCCTTCAAGGAGAAGGTGTGGGTGACTCAACAAACAGCTTGAAATCCAGTCAGGGGGCAGATGCCCTCCAGAAGTGTTGATATCCTGAAATCCTGACTTGAAGGCAGCTCTGGGCTGTGAATGAGCTCAATTGGCTGCTCTCATTCTGGAGGGTCAGGTCACTGCCAGTTACAAATTGAACAGGACCTGATTACCAAATTCAGCTGTTAGAACTTGTTTGAATGGGGATCCTGAGTTTGCTCCATTTTAAGAACTCCAGAATGATCTGACACCCAGATCACACTCTACAGATGAACTTCCCTTCTTTCTGGGTCATTTTGGGGCTGTAGAAGTCTGGGAGACGTGGAAATATATCCCAACCTATTTCATAAATGCCAGAAAGGTCAATCATCTTTCCTTGCTGTTTCACAAGAACGTGATTGATGCCTGGCACTTCTGTATAATAATAAAACATTTCCAAATCTTATGGTCAATAAATTTGTGTAATAAATATCACATCCCTATGCTATTATAGTTCATACTTCAGTAACTTTTCCAAGTTATTTTCTAAGGGTAAGATAATTGAAATTTTAGTAATGCTTTTTTTTCCTTTTCAAAGAGCAAAGACTTTGAAATTCCTTTTAAGCCTAGTGCATGTTAAGGTTAGTGTCTCCTTGATGTAGTGATTTCTGCTGGACTGTAAACTGTGATTTTGATTTGAATTTTCTGTGAGTGTCTGAAAAATGGTGTGGTCGGTGCTTAAGTGTGTTCCAGATATCTTCATGTTGCTTTTTGTTCTAGACACTTCTGAATACACTTTTATTTTTTAGTGAAACAGCCCACAAAGCTGGCTTTCTGTTCCGGTGTCTTTTATGCAGTGTTTTGACATCCATGATCTAAGCCAAAGAGTGTTTCAATCACTGGTTAAATCTTCACTGTCTCTACTGATATATGAATAAAACCCCCAGAAAATGTGATAATATAAAAGCACTCATCTTTCTTCAAGGCATAAAGTTTATAAGATCTTTTTTTTTCTATGTTCTTCTGTTTACTTTGATTTTTTTTTTTCATTTTTGCCAGCAGTCCCTTCTTTTCTTAACTTTGGATTCAGATAACAGTAAATGTGGCTGATAAAGGAGGACTCCAGTCCTGTTTCCACTGATGAGGATGTAGGTTTGTGTTAAGAACTGTGCAGGTTCCCAAGGGTTCACATGAGGAATGTAATAGAGATTGGAGACCAGATTAGTGAGATTTTCAGTCATTCAAATCCCTAACTGTTCCAGGACCACATTTCAGCCAGCTTTAGAAAACAGATTAAAAGTTTTAAATTGCCTTGGTTTTCTTTTTAAGACCTCATATCAGGTTTTGTATGTGTTAGGCCACTTTTTGCCTTTGCTGTTTTCTGTGCAACCATGAAAATTTGGCTCCAGTTCAATTGCCAGAGCAAAAATACAAAGAAAGGGGCATAACCAGGCTCCTCAAACACTGCAGAAGGAGAAAGTTACTCTCTAGACCCTGTGCCATACCTGGTGGTCTCATCTGAGCACCTCATGGGGTATGCAGCTGCATTTAATCTGCCAATGTAGAGACAACTGAATGGACATCTTAATTTTTGCTTCCTTTTAAAAATGTGACAGAAGAAACAAAGATAGTCTGGCTGAAAAAGCCTGGAATTTTCTTTTATTATTAATTTAGAATTGAACAGTTATTCTTAATTTAACCCCTCTTTTCTCACAAAACTGAACAAGTTGACTAATAAAATTTTTAGAATGTGAACTAGTAGAGAAGAGAAGCTGCTTAATTTTCTCAGGTCCATCTTGTAATAATCTATTTTCTAAAAACTGCTTCTGAAAGGCAGTTTCAAGAGATTAGTTTCCAGTAGCAGATATTGAGAATACATATTATTCTGGGATATTTGTCTGTTTGGGAATACCTGTTCTCTGTTAGGTTGTTCAGGTTTGGTGGGGCAATTGTGGGGAGACCGAGGAGGAACACTAAAAATTAGAACTGAGACTGAAGGAAGGTGTCAGTGAACAGCATTTCAGACTTTGCTTGACAAGGGATTCATCTTGCCAGGCTGAATTTAGCCAGCTTATCCAGGTCCCCCTGATGGACAAGAATGATATCCAGAAAACAACATCTCCCATCATCCTGAGAAAGGTGTTAACAAAACCAGAGGTCATGTGAAATTGATCCTAACCTACCTCTTTCTCTCAAGTTGACTTTGTGATAGGAAAACTATGACTTAACACTTTTGCTTTCTGTTTTGGTAGAATTTTTATCATTTCTTTTTCCAAGCAGTCTTTTCAGGAGATGGCATGTGGTCTCTGCTATGTCCTCATGCCTTTTGTCACATTTTTGCTGTCCTCCTGCATGCTGAAGGCATGTGCTATAGCTTTTTCTATCCAAAATATGCAGAATCACATTTCTAGAATTATCCAGTCCTGTGCAGTAGCTGATATCTCTGCTTTCTATCTTTCTGTACTCATTCCACAAAGGGCAGGGCAGAATTCTGTGCATGTAGACAGTCCTTCAGCCTCACTGTAGCTCTGGCACCCCAATGCACAATCTAATGCCAGATGTTTTCGCCCTTCTGATTTGCCCCACAGCAGCCACCTGCAGGGAACACTGACGCCTCCAAATTCATACTTGAACGCCAGGGATTAATTTAGGTACACAAAGCAAGTTCATAAAGAGTCCTCAGTGTCAGTGTATAAAAACACTACAGTAGAATTGCAGCTTTTGAGGCGTGGGTTTAAAAGAAGAAAGAACAGCAACTGATGGACAGAAAGAGACTGCATGGGGGAGAAAATACATGGTCACTTGTAAGCTGCAATCTGCTGAAACCCAGAGGGTTCTTTTAAGTTTATCTTTTCTCTGATCCATGTTTGTTTATTTCAGCAGAACATGTTTTTGTCCGGAAGATATTTTGTGCTTTGAATGAAGCATGCAGCTTTGCACAAAGGACTCTCTATTTTAAACTGATATCAACCTTTTATGAAGTTCATTGTGGAAACTGCACAAATAGAAATGTGAAGATTCCAGATTTTAAGGACAGGCTTTTCTCTCTGACTGAGTAGGTCACAGTATCTATCTCTTTTCTTTGTAAAATTTGTATATTGCAAATAAAAGAATTTGAGGCCTCTTTCTAGCAGATAGGACAATTTTTACATCCTTGGACTTAAAGCTACTTGTGACCATGTTCTGTGAACTGTTGTTATTTTTAAGTAAAGAACTTGGGCTTAAATTAGAAGTATTTTTCTTTGTATAGGTCCCCTCTTTTAAAATTTATTTTATTACAGTCAAACTAAATATTGCTGCAGAAATGGAATCACACTGTATGCAATGCTATAAATAATAAGTTATATTTTCTGGGCTGAAGGAACAAACAGGGCAAAGAGAGGAGAGGACACAGTGGGGGAGTCAAGAAAAATCACTCTGTAATTGCTGGGAACCTGAAGTTCAGAGCTTGTTCAAGGTCACTCAGGAGCTGAACACAAATGATGAGATTTAAACAGGCTTTCCCAATCTGAGGCCAGCCTTACAATCATTGAAATATCTCTTCATCCAGAAGTTTGCAGTCACTTGACATTTGTGTTAATGCCTGACACTTGACTTCAGCATTTCAGCTTTGATAAGGCCACACCAGCTTCACTTAAGATGAAAAGTGTTTAAAAAAAAAGAAAAAAAGTAGGTAACAATTTGTTGTGCAGGCTCCTCCATGGAGTGTGAGGACAGCTCACTCACTCAATGAATTTGTATGAGAAACAGAGTAAAATCTTACTGTAAGGATAGAGCCTCAACAGATGATTATGATCTGAATAGTGGTTGCTTGTACTGCCACTTGAGACAAAGGTGGCATCATCTCCTTTCAGCATGAAAAGCTTAGGATTGTCAAGAAAAAACAGGCTTGTTTCTGTGCTTTTTTAATGTCCTTTTTATTTTTTTACATCCTTATGCCTTTTCATGTTCCTAATGTCTTTTTTGTGTGCTACCCAGTCCTTTAGGGGACAGAGGGGGTTTGGGGTGAAAAGCAGGAATAAATCTGAGCCTACAGGACACAGCTTTTGCAGGGGCGTCACTGCAGGGTAAAATGATTGGCAGAGGCCACCTTGTGGAAGCCAATAGCACAACTGTACCTTTCTGCAAACCAGAGGGAACGTTCTCCTTTTTTGACTGATTATTAGCTATTACTCACTAGGCAGGGAAAATAGGAGCCCTATTTTTGAGACTTCTGTCACTGCAGTTCCGTGAGCTGACATACAGAGTGCTTAAATTGTAGCATTTAACCTAATGGAGGCAAAGAGCTTTGCAATTTCAATATTTTCAAGAATATCTCCTTCTCTTTCCTTCCCTTTTTCTTGTCCCCAACTGCCAATTCCCTAATTACTACTGTGAATCTGTCTGTTTCTAATAGGTTTTGAAGACACAGCTTGTCATAATATCGGCAATGACTCTTCAGGTTTCTAATTTGTTACTTGTTTTTCTAACACTGCTTGCCTCTACGTCTGCTCCTTTCCAATGTTCTCATAGCTGTTAGTTTTCTGTTGGATTGTATTCAGAAAATTCTTTTTTAAACTATAGAGTTAAGGTCACTTCCCAGTTTTTATAGAAGGAAGAAGGGACAAATAGCCATAAGCAAAGAATAGCTGTTATGTACCAAAAATGATATTAAAAGGGTAGTCAATGGCAGATTCTGTACACAAACAGCTCCTGCCAAAGTACACAGGTACCTATCCTAGGGACAAAGCCACAGCATTGAGGCAGGATATTGAGTACACTGAAAATTTGGGTACAGTGCTCCCATGTGTTTTGGGGTGGGAGTATTCCTCATACCTCCTATTTTCCTGTGGATTTTTCCTTGTGTGAGCATTCTGACACATCAGGTGTGTGAGAGTGAGTAGTGGCCAGGGTTTGCCTTGAACAAAGCAAGGCCAGAGAAGGCAAATGGTGTATGGGACATTTTATCAGATGGGATAAAGAATGATTTGCTGTGGGCTTTTTTTTTTTTTCCCCTTGCTAAAGTAGAAGTGTAAAGCACCTATGATCATACAATGGGATTAGCACCAGCCTGGTTTCAGAACCTAAAGAAATAGGACCATGCACAAAACATTAGGAAGACTAATTTATATTTTTCTGCCTGAAAGGAAAAGCTAAAAAGAGAAGTCTTGTTAGAAATTGCAAAAACACCTCTATTCAAGACAGTTAAATTATTTTGTTTAAAAATGTTTGAAATAATCATACAGAATAGAACAGAGGGGCCTGTTTTTAACTGAAGAGGAAACATGTCAAATGAATTGTAAATACGCTTGTTGAGTTTTCCATTTGGGAAGGCAGAGACAAGTTGTTTTTAAAGTACCTAAATGAGGGTTCAGTTGTTATATGACATCTAATAAATTAAAGGTGTGACAACTTGTCTCCTGAATGATTCCTTGCAGTCACCCCTGCTGGGATCCTAGGGAGAAAAAATATTAGATTGAGTCTTTCTCCTGCCTGGCATAGCAGTAATGTGTTACAGGAGAATGCAGAAAAACAGACCAGTAGATTGGTGGAGCCTCCAAAAAGAAAGAGAAACCAAAGGAAAGATGCTCTCGGTCAAGGAATCTGATGGGTGATGGCAAATGATGCCTCATCACTGTGCAGAGAGAACCAGGAGTTGTTTGTCTGAGCACAACCTGCATTGACACAGCCTGTAAATCAGAGTGCTCTCCATGAGGGGAGTGGTGGGTAAGCTCGTGTTAATGTCAGATTTATGTTAACATGTGCCGAGGAAATCAATACAAGGTAGCGCTGTTTGCACAGGGCAAACAGATTTCTGGCATGCTTGCTGCTTTTCATTAGCCAAAACTTGTATGCTCGAGCTGAGTCTGCACTGCATTGTGCAAACCAGAGGGTACTTCTGTGTGAGAAAATAACACATTTCAATAAGGCATCAGAAAGGGCTTAGAGCCAATTTTCCCGTTGCTTGGCACGGGGTAGGGGCTGCCCTTTACAGCAGTGTTTCTTTGCTCTGAATTGTATTTGCTTACATGTCAACTTGTTCTTAGGGCAATCTCTTTAACTCTGCCAGGAAAGTGTAAACTGAATTGTTTGTATGGGGAGGAGAGCATGTGGGAAATCTCAGACATAACCAAAATAAAGGACTTAGAAAAACCTGTTCTAAAGGAAAATAAAGTGCATGCAAGGATGCTCAGAATGTTCCAGCCTTCACCAAGCAGTTACATCTGAAAGACTGTGTGCAAATCTAGTCAGAAATAGTACGTGATCCCAAATTTTTAAGTGCTTTTTGAAATCCTATTCTGCTCTCTCATTAGTGGCTGAAATTTTTATGAGCTTCAAGCTAGATTTTTAATAAAAGTTGGGAGAATTTGCGTCTCTGCAGCTCTGATTTTTTTTCCCCCATGGAAGGTAATACCTGTTTTATACCTTTAATATCCAGTTGTTGGTTTATTGTAACTTCTTCCTAGGAGAGCTTTTAGTGAGCCTGGTCTCTCACCCCTTAATGAACCATGGATTGTTTACTGCTAATGAAGCTCACAGTAGCCCGCTTTAATTTGAGGCTAATTTTCCTGGGCCCAGCCTATAAGCCATAAAGAGTGTAAGTGGGACCTGACTGAAGGCCTGGGGTTGTTCAGTCCTCAATTCCCTCTTCTGCTCTCATGCTGCTAGAAGTTATTTCTTTTTGTAATGTGCCAAGGATGTGACATTCCCAGCAGGATGGGGCTGTGGGGAAGCAGGGAGCTTTTGCCAGCTTTTTGCTGCTGCTACTGCACCAGGTGGGATGGACTGGGATTTTGGGCTCCAAACAGTCCCTTTGTACCCCAGAGGCAGGACATGGCAACCTTCATATACTGTTTCTCATTCTTCAAGAGCACTAGTTTTCTTTTTCACACCCCTGGGTCTGGAGATGCTTCCAGTTTGGGAGCTGGTAGGCTGCATCTCATCCTTTTGACCTGTCTGGGACCAGTTTCTTTAAAGCAAAAGCTTTCTCAGTGAGAGAGATACAACACCTCTTCACTGAAGAGCATATTTCCTTCTATCCCTCTCCTGCCTTGACTGAGCAGGTTAGTTTTCTACAGAAAACTGTTAGGATGTGTTTCCTTTTAAAAGAATTCATCTTGCTGATCTCAAAAGTGCACAAATGTCTTTTTGTGATGGTAGACTTCTGCAGAGATTCCTATTTAGGTAAGAAAAGTGAAAAAAAAAAAGGAAAAAAAAATATTGCTCTTTGCAACAACTTCAGTCCAGACACAGCAGCATCTGTATAATTTAATTCTGGTCTGTGTGTTACTTGCTTTCTGCACCACAGGATGGAAGACTGATTTTTCTCCCTTCATCTCCCCAACTCATCAGTATTAATAATCCAAATAATAAATCTAAGAAGGGCTCCTCAACTCCCTCCCTTACAAGAATAGCCTCTATTGTGTTTTTGTTGATATAATATTTCTGCTTTTTAAATTCAGATGCATTTATTTTTCCTTCCATCATCCATTTTACTGCATTAAGTTAGTGATTCTATGAGGATTCTGTTGATTGATGACTAATTTCTATTCTATATATGCTCAATAGGAACCAACTTTCACAGTACTTCCCTCCAAAATAATATAATCTTGAGAGAGGGGGAGAAAAACCTTCGAGTGAAAACAAAAACCTAGTAGAAGTGCAATGGGAAAAATGGGCTGAAATAAGAACATTTTCATTTCAGCAGTTTCCTGAGTGAGAGAGAACATCTCCTGACCTGGATGCCTGTAGTCATGCACTGCTTTTTGGCTGCCCCAGCAGCTGAAGATGTTACTGTCACCTACCGATTGGTGTCGTGACCCACGTGGAGGTTAGACCTCTGCTGGCTTAACTGACTCTCTGAATTCTTTCCAGCTTATTTCAGCTGCCCTCTTAGGTAGAAAAGGATGGGTAAACACAGAGGCATGATCTTTACTCCCCTGAGAGGGAACTGAAGCAGGGGCAGGAAGTGCATTGCTCTAGGTTGTGCTACAGATTGGTGGCAGTCAAGAATTGGTCACAAATCCATTTTCTGCTTAGCTTTTCATATTTTCCCTTCTGGTACATACATCCCACTCCTGGTCTGAGCTTCTCCAAAATACCCCATAAATACTCCCTCAATTGCTAAATGTATCTTCTGAGACATTGAAATCCAAGAAATGAGCAGTCAGCTCTCAGTGATGATGGAAAATCTCCAAAACCCCATCCAATGCTTGGCAGTGTGTGACACTTCCGAGTGTCTCTGTCTGTGCAGAGAAGATGGGGTCTTTGTAAATGAAGTGAGCCTGGAAGTTTACAGAGAAATTCAGTCAGGTCCTGGTAAGCCTTTCTTTGCAGGAATATAAAATTTTTTTGCTTGCAGTGATCTAATCCCATTGTTTTGCACATCCCAAGAGCCATAGTCATCTATCTGGCAAAGGACACCAACCAACTTGTGTCTGGTTACTTCCTCATGTTTCCTCTGGGAATGCAATAATCTTTTAATAGGTATTGCAATGCAATCATAGATTATTCTTTATTTTTTTCACCTTGTTGGAGATGAACCAGATGCAAAGCTCCATGGCTAAATTAATTAGAAAAAAAAACTACAGGTGCTCTTGCAATGCTGCTTGCAGGAAGGCAGATTTCCTGATAAATCAGTTTGTCTGACACACTGTTAATGAGAAATTAGGAACCATGTTGTATTCTGTTCCTGAGTTTGACTGACTAAATTTCTTTTCTTTCCTCTTTGACAGTAAAACATTGGGAGGCGGGGAGGGGGGGAGAAGGTATAGTAATTCCTAATGCAAGGTAAATTTTTTCTCAATATGCACATTTATATGTGAGTCTAGACACACACTGTTAATATCCTGATAGGGCTTTCATTTTCCAGCTGCCACGGTGCACAAAAATTGTTCTCTGATTACTAGCAACTAAAGCATCTTGTCAAAATGTTCTGAAGTAGACCTGTGAAGTAAGATATTAGAAATGATTTTGTAGCATCTTACTGAAATCAGAAGACAGGAGAGCTGTAATGTAAAATCCATCCCCAAAGAGAGCATTCCTGTTTTGAACTGTCGTCTTCTCCTAGCTTAGACTTTGACCCCATGCCTGTGAGCTGTTTTGTGAGTGAAGTTTTGGTCAACTGTGTTGGATAGAATGAGCTATGGGCATTTAGGTTCTGATCCTGCAAAGCATAAAGTGCCTTTTAAGAGCTGTGCAGTATCTAGTGTCAGTGTGATGAGAAGTGACAATCTTCAAATTCTGTATCTCTAGTTATGAATGGAAAATAGATGTTTTGGCAGTAAAATGGTTCTGTTTTGCTGTTACTGGACCACATCAAGTGAATAACAGATTCAGTCTCCAAAACAAAGAGTAATGCCCTCGCCTGTTTTCCTGGGAAGTTACCATCCATACTAGGATGGGAAAAAGAGAAACAAGATCCCTCAGCTGTCACAGTTCATAGTCACAGCACAAACATGACTTCCCCAGGCATCAGGCATAAGATGCCAGACTGAAATGTAGCAATGGAAGCGTCAGCACCGATTCCCTTGTGTTAACCTCACGCACAAACTGAAGAGTGCAGCTGGATCTGATAAGGTGTTAAACTACAGCAGTAAAGATATTTAGACCCTCTCTCCATCAGTGTCAGCAAGGACATTTGCTATGCTTTTTTTTTTTTTTGTGGCTTCAGTTTTTCTGGGTTGTTTTTGGTTTTTTGTTTTGTTTATTAAGGGGGAGCATAGCGTTGGTTTTTTTTTCTTTTTTTTTTTTTCCTACTACTGAGAGCAATGAGCAGGTTGTGCTGGTCTCAGTTGTCTAGAATCTCTCTCAGTATAAGATAAGCTTCATGCTGGGCTAACTTATGATGCTTATATGTTGCAATTTTATAATAGTGTCTGAAATTTGTTAGCTATGCATGGGCAAACTAGTCTCACAAGATCATTTTTCTTCTACAGATAATTACTTTTCCCCATGAGATCTCACAAAGGCAGTGCATATGCAAACACACACACATTCTATTTAAAAAACAATCTGTTTGCTGTTTCATTAGGATGTGGGTAGATAATCTGCAGGTCTCTAGTGATACATTCTTTGAGTTCAAAGTCTGTTGATCTCATGTTTTACTGGATTTATTGCTTCCTGTCTATCCTTCTTTTCTTGGTATGTCTCTTTGAAAAGACACTCTTCATGTTTGAGACAGACTAGAACCAAAATATTTTTTTGATGCAGTAGCTGTTAAAGGCATGGTCCCTCACATGGCAGGGTAGGTCAGTAGTCAAAGGTGTGTTCATGTTTTGCTAATGTAGATTAGAAGAGTTCTGCTGAAGCCAGCAGAAAGGAACCAGTTTTTACATAGAGATGTGGTCAGTATATTTAAGGATGGAGTGAGTGCTTTTACTAAATTGAGTTAAATGGATTTTTCATCTGGTGACTATTTCTGTTTCACCTCATATGCAGTTTATCTTATTTTCATAGTAGACTAAACCATACTGTGTTACCACTCATACCTACATGGACCTGGGTTCATGGGAATGCCAAGCTTATGAATATTAAGCACTTTTGTCCCTATTTTTGAGGTTCAAGTTAGGAGCTGGATTGCTAGGTAAATAGGCTAGTATTTAAATAACAGCCTGTCAACACAAAGCAACAGACCAGTCATCACCAGCTGGACCCCACTGGAAATTGTGTTCTGTGCTTCATGATTAATTATATGAATTCAAGACAATCTGTCTGATCTTTACTAGTCAGTTACGAGGAAAAATTACAGAAAAAATTACAGTGCGATTCTACTTCTACATCAATTGCTGAAAGCTGCTTTTTGTTGGTTTGGTTTTTTTTTTTTTGTTTGTGGGTGCTGTTTTGTGTGAAGGAGGTTCTCATTGTGTTCTTGGTGACATGAGAGAGGCCGCAAGTTCTTCTCTCCATAAAAAGGGCTATCAAAAAAATGAAAAATAAAATAAGTGTTGAAAAATCCTTCCAGGACAATACATTAACCTGGGAGGACATACTAATGAAAGGGCTGCAAACAAATGTATAGATCAGACCTTCTCACCACTGTGAGATATGTGAGCTGCTAAACAAGATCAGCCTTTTCTGCCTTTTGTCTCTGACACCTGATGTGGTATCATACCATTCCTGCCTAGCTGGTAATGCCCATTTTGTCTTCTACTCTCTGCCTATACCCCTGAAAAAGTAAAATTTGCAGTGATTAAAGGTCTGGCTATAATTTCATTTACCTGATTGGTGAAACCTTTACTGACATCAGTGGTATCAGATAAAACCCCAAATAATTCTATGTATTGTAATAAAACACCCAAGCCTTGTTTTCCAGGGCTGCTTAAAGGGGGATTCCCTAGGGCCAGAACAACAAGGTCCTACCAGTCCTCATGTCCCTAGGTGAAAGCCCTTTGGCCCTGGAGTCTCATACAGTGACTGCTCACCACATTGACTTTCACCCAATGATTGTGAACATTTAGTGTTTTGCAAGAAAACATGCCTCCAGTTCCACTATAGGGCAGGTTAGATTCTGAACTCTTTCTTATATTTTCTTATTTTTATCAGCTGGCATACATCCTCCCTCACCAAAGAACAACTGCATACAATAGCAAGGCACTGCTTACAATAATTTGCTTGTAAGCCTTTGAAAATGGTGTGTGGTCACAAAAAGCACTGTGTTATACAAAGCAAAGCACCAGAGAAAAACAAACTCTTATCAAAGAAAAGGAAAAGCAAAGAAAATCAGAATGTGTGTTAAAGATAAATCTTATGTCACGACCTTAAAAAGCTCCAGCTGGGATCCTGCTATTCAGAATAGCCCTTGGAAATTATTTTCAAAGGTTAGCTACATGTGAAAAAGGAACAAAATAAAGCTTGACCACCCAGGGATTTGCAAACGTGTGTGGGAGCCACCAGAAGGCCCTGATGAAGATGAAGAAATAGTGCAGCTTTCCAACCAAGCAAGAGGGAGGGAATGTTCAGTAAAAATTTGAATATCAAAAGAGGCCATTAAAACCATAACCTGACTTCACAGAGAGCCAATTTAATGAACACATACCGGAAAAAAACATACATTGCAGGACTTGAATACTTGGTAAGGTCACACCATTTAGATGTCTGTCATTTTCCAAAGACTTTTCTGTACAGGTCAAGAAGCAAACTCTGATCTAAACCTTGTCAGATGACTGGTAGGGCAAGACAAAAAAGCTTAGGTTCAGAAAGGACCTGGATTAATGTGTAACATTTGAGAATGCACCTGGAGCCAGCTGCTACTAGAAAAACAATAGACACTTGGCATGTAGTAATCCTTTCAGCATGTTTAATGAAGCTTTGTCTCACAGATAGTCCCTTCTGGCTTATAATTCATTATTACTTATTGCTGATGAAACTATCTAAATCTGTGTTGAATTCTGGGCTTGGTTTTTGAAGCATCTCTTTAGGTGGACAAAGGTACAGAGAAGCCTTAAACAGCTGTCATATGGATGGGCACCTTGAGGGAACAGTTCCAGTGTGGTGAAGGGGAAATGACATTCCCATCAGTTTTGTACTACACAGCCCTATGCACCAACAACTTTCATTTACTTCCTGTAAATTAAGTGCAAAAGCATGAGGAAAAAAACCAATAAAACCCTCATTCATTTCAACTTCTTTCATTTCCCCTTTCTGGAACTCATTTCAAAGTATCAGGGCTATTTTGAATCTCCTGAAGTTTCACATTGTAAAAGACTGAAGCAAAAGAACTCAGTGTCTGTGCCCACCCTGTGCAAGGTTTCTTACTAGCAGAACCAAGAAAAAAGATATTTTTAATGGTGTCAAAAATACAAACAGGTTCACTAAAGGGTTAGATAAATTAATGTCTCTTAATAGTAGCCTGGTTGTTACTTCCAACTGCAGATGTCTCTGTACCACTAATTACAATAAATCAGGAAACTGCTCTGACAAAAAATTGTTCTCAATATGTCCTCATTATTACATTTCTCAATTAGCTCTAGACCCCTGGTGGAGCCGGGAGGCTGAACTCGATGGGCTCAGCTCCACCCCAGTGTAATGTTTGTGTTCACCTTATGTGTAAAACCTTTACAAAAAAATAGTCTGTTTTTGATATAGAAAGCTGACAACAACAAGTAACTAAGCAGGAAATACAGGATCAGGAATGCAAGTATGATCAGAGATAAAAAGGAAGAAAGAATTCTTTCAATATAGATCCACTGACAGCAATGAAAGTGTGCTGGTTTGCACCTCCTGTAGTCTTTACTAAGGTATCAGTATAAAGGATCTCTGGGAGTATAACAAATATTTCTCTCTGGGCCCAATGGATCACAGCCAGCCATGGCTGCAAGCTGCGTGTGCTTACACCAGGGTTCAATTTGGCACAATAGCTGTGAGCGTGATGTGGCTTAGCAACTGATTTATGCTGGCTTTGTAGGCAGCTGACAGCAGACACCTCCCAATAAAATCTTATCAGGGAGTTACAGGAAGAGCAGTGAATAGAATCTCGGATGGTGTGGCCACCCAAATCTGTACAATATTTGTGTTGTCTCGGTGCACCCCTGTGAACAAAAGATGCAGAGGAAATGAGTGACTGAGCCACAAAATTGTTGGATCAGGCATGGGTGGGCAGGTGATGTCGTATTCCCCTGTGAAGAGCGTCAGAAGGGGTAGTTGTCCAGGGGTCACTGGGGAGATGTTTTCCCCATCTATGACGCTGGGTTTGGCAGAGAGATCAGTGTGGTGTGTCCTTAGGTTAACAGCTTGAGAAGAGATGGTGGGGAAAATCCATTGCTCTAAGAAAAACTGGCATTGCTATGTTTTCCCCTGGAGTGTTTGGAAATGTGCTACCAGAGCTGAGCTATTTGGTCTTGTTTGACATCCTGGGGAGAAGTAACAACTTGGGCAAATTCAGAGGAACAGCTCTGTCCCAGCAGAAAGTAATGAAAACGGAGCATGCTAAGGATATTGTGAAGGCATGAGCAAACTGTGCATCCTTGAAGAATAATACAAAAATCATTCCTGACTATGCACAAAATAACAGAAGTTCATATCAAACATTAATTTGAAAAAAAATCAAAAGCAACCCTATCTCTATGGTAAAGGATACATGTGCTTATTACATGTCCTGGCTCTTCTACACAGAATTTGATCTGTTTGTAAGCAACAGCACTGCTTTGGAAAACAGCATTTGGAAATACTGTTTTAATTTTATAAAAGTAATTATAAAAATATTTTAAAGACAAATATTAAGGAGGAGGTCATCCTTTAAAGTTATTGACTCTTTCCATATTTGACAATAATTAGTGTCTAGCATGTGGCCAAAGGCAGAAACAGAACTATGGTTTGGGGCTCTGTGTTCCTGGATTAGTAACTCTGTGTCTTTGCCTTTGAGTGGATCAACAGGGCAAGAATAATGAGTGAACTGTTCTTCAAAGACAAAATTTTGTGATGTGGAAAACTGAAGCTGTAGTGTGCGCTTATACAAGCACAGGGAAGTTAAAGCAGCTTCCTTTACCAACAAAGGAAGTATATAAGGATAGATAAGTAATACTAATATGAGAAGGTAGAGAAGAATATATGCTGAGACTATTTACCATCATTAAACCATGCACTGGAATACAAAGTAATGCTGTGGTTAGCGCACTAAACTTTGTGTGTTTTACCTCTGAAACTATTTGAGATCACCCATCTGTTCTGTTCTGTTCTGCAGCTGGCTGCTCCTTGTTGTGTATCCTGTTAAATCATAGCTTAAAATATTAACTTGCATTGTTGGCTTTCTCTCCATCATGGACCATATAAGCAGATGCTACCAAAGGATTCATGCATGGTCTAATGGTCAGGAATAAACCCAGAATATGGAATAATAATGGAATATGAACATCTAGAACACCCAGATTCTGTGCTGTGAATGTAAGGAAACACATTTGGCAACAGGAGCAGGAGTTAGATTTTTTTTTTCTGGTTTGTTTGGTTTTTATTTTTTTTTTTATTTTTTTTTTTGTTTGGGGTTTTTTTTTTGTTTATTTTGGGGTTTTTTTCTTTCATTTTCTGATTTTTTTACCTTGATTTTGTTAGCTGACAGAAAGGGAGTTAGAAGAAAAAAATAGCAAGTGAAACACAGTGTTTAGTATAAACTCTTTGCTTTTGACTTGTGCTGGTCACATTTTTATCTCTTTGCTATGGGTGAGGCATGTCTAAATGTCTCAATAGTGCTGTTTGCTAAAAACTTTCTCATATAAGATTCTGTTCTTCCCATCTGCTCTATAAAACATGACCATTTTGAGGTCAATGGTCTGTGTTAGGCAGAATTGTTAAAGTTTTTGGGGGGATGAGCAGGGGGAATAAAACTCTTGTTATATGTAAAGAGGAAAAAGATGGTTGCTTTTCTCTCTTCCTAGCAATGAGAAACCAGAAATCTGCTCCCCATGCTGAGGAAGGCAACAAGACCAGGATCTTCTGCATAAATTTACCCTCTAGGAATTCTACAGGATGATAACATCTTGTTCTGGACTATTCTGGTTTTAGGGAGAAAAATACTAAAACCTCAGCCAAATTATAATGACCTTAAAAGAGCTGCTTGTATTTTTTTCTTAAGCATTAGCTGAAATCCTCAGACTTACACAGATGTAGATCAAAACTAAAATGCAGATGGGAAGTCACCAATGCAAGGGCAGTTACAAAGCACCTGAGGAATTAGCAGGCCAGGCGTGCTTTGGTGGAAAAAGTTTTAAAATTTTTCTCATGTGAAGGATTATTTTGTCATGGTTTGTGCGAGACAAACTGTGTGAGTAAAAGATACTGGGGGAGGAGGATCAGTCATGCAATAAGAGGAATTATTTCCTGAAAAGAAGCTTCCAAATCTCTCTTTAATCTTAGCTTCTCCCCTCTGTCCTGTGTTAATGTAATACCTTCCCTCCTCTGACTCCTTTCCATTCTCACTGATCTGTGCTGAGAAGTTGGTTGAGAAGAAAAGCCAGGACTCTGCAGAAAAGGGTTTGTGTATGTGAAATTTTGAGTTAGTGTGGCTGGACCACAAGCGGGATCTAATAAACAGCTTCGCTGAACCTGAGATTTGTACCTTTGCCATAGCATCAGCCCTTCCACATCCTTTGGGATCCTGGTATTGGATTTTGTCTGTGGTTGGCAGTGCAGGTGAGGAAGCAAATTTAAACAAATCAGCAAGTCCATCTAAAATGCAGAAGATCAGAAGCCAGCAAAGAGTGTGGAAACTGTAAATAATCCTGTAATCATCCATATTTCTTTCCTTCTTTTAGAGAAGAAAAATAGTTCCTTACTTTTTTCCCCCTCTCTTTTAAACAATACAAGCAAAATGGTTTGTGGAGTTTTTTGTGTAGGTAGTCACTCATCCTAATTTGATTGATATTCCAATCTGTTTGCTTCAGTAACTTTAATTTAATTTTATTTTTATCTGATTTTTCAAGTCAGTATTTTCTTAAAATCAGTGTTAGTTGGTAATCTGAGGTACATTTAAAGATCTGAACCCAGTTAATCTTTTCAGAGTGGCAGGAGCATTTAAGATTTCATCAGAGAATAGAATGCAGGTCTTCTCAGTCTTAAAAGATACCCTAACTTCCTATCCAACAAAGAAATGAATATAGCAACCAGGCTGGACAGCAAGACTCTCTTCATGATTCTTTGTCCAGCTTTTCTTCTTTCTTCCCTTTCCTTATCTATTAGTAGCAGCAAGGACTAGATGCTTTTTACTTCAGCAGTGTTGTACAAATATCTTCCCATCTGAGATCATCGCCAGTCTTATTAGAACTGAGGGTTTAATTTTGTTTTCTAGTAGGTATAAGCATTGTCTGATGCTTGCTTTTCTGATGTATTTTTCATCTTATCAACCTTGTTTATATTCATTCTGTTTCCTGCTTAATCAAGATGCTGTCCCATTCAGTTAATGGCATGTTTGGTAGTTGTAAAAGCTTTAAAAATGAATTTAAAGAAAACCCAACACTTAAAAAAAATATTGATAATATTCTCCAGTTGTCTCAGATTCAGTTTCAGCACCAAATGTAACGCAGAGTGCAAATACTCTTCACTTTGATTTGTGATATAGCAGCTCTAGAAGTGCTTGGTGGGAGAGGTGCTGTGCATAGGTTTAATTAAGGCCCAAAATTGGAAACACTCTCAACAAGCAAGACAGAGTCAGGAGGCAAATGAGGGTCTGAAGATGGCATAAAACCAGATGGTAGCATGCACTAGGTCAGTAGGAACCCTGATAATCAAGATTTGTCCTCATCTTGCCCAAATTAAGAGTGGCCATCCTCTGACACATCTGAGAAATCACCATGGAACAAGCTGGAATTAAATAAGTACCATAACTCTCATCCCATATCTCCTGCACTAGAGGAGAAAAGTATGTTTATATAAGAGCACTTTTTACTGATCTTACACTTTCCCACTCTCAGCTAAAGATATTAATGTTATTCTCACAGTATTTATTTATAAAGAAAATTTATTCTGCTGGGGGGTGGGGGGTGTGACATTTATGCTGATTTTACCACAGCCTTTTCACTGCCTGTGTCTTTTATTAGAGCTGTATTTCTTTCATAGCCTGATGTTCATCCCCTCTTAGAAGTAAAATATTTTACCAAGCTGACCATCTGATGAAACATTTTTTCTGCTAGCTTCAGAATATATTTACGAAGTAGCATTGCAGGAGTGAAGGCATATAACATTCCAGACAGTGTGCCACAGCATAAGGGTGATAGAGGTTTATGGGAGATATAAGAGAAAGGAGGGAATCACTTTCTTAGGGTGATTAAGCAGATTTTATTTACAGCACAAACTGGAAACATGAAAATTGTGTCTCTATTAAACACAACGCTGCTTTAGAATTTAAGGCAGGTGGAGATGAATTCTTTGGTATTAATTTTCACCTAGCATATAAATGTTAGATCAAGTTAAGGTTTAGGATGTATCAACTATTTTAAGTTTAAAAAAAAGGCATAAAAAAGTGGGATTTTGCAATTATCCCTAGAGAAACCATTGCATGTACAATAAAAAGAAAATGGAAAGTCAAATTTTCAAGGCAAGTAAACCATGTAAGAGAAAGTGCAAAGCTGAATCATAAAGCCTATTTAAGGTCTGCTATCCTGTTTTTATCAGAGTTCTTTCACACCATTGCAGGAACTGGTGAGAACTGGTAGAAATGCAGTTTCTTTTCCTGTCTTGCCTCTCCATTCTCAGCCTTGATTCCCAGCAGAGTAATCTGTGCTTCCCACTGCTGCTGCTGGGTGCAGGAGAAGGGGAGAAACGGGGGATCCCTTCCTGGTGGAGGAGGCATTTGGATGATGTGCAGAGTGCAGCCTAGGGAGGAGACAAATGCTCCTGAGGGGCTGATGAGACGCAGAGAGGAGAGACCACCTGGCTCTGGCACAGAAACTGCTGATTAGAGCAAGTGGGAGGAATTAATAAAAGCCAGTCTGGACCAGACCCAGATCAGTGAACAGTCACCGTGCCAGCTGTTCCCTCAGCCATATTGTGAAACTGCTTTTTCCCACTTCACACTAAATTGAGAAAACACAGCATGTGATTGTGACTTTAGAGTGAATTTCCTTGCATAAGGATAGAACAGGGCTTTTTCTCTGTTGGGCCTCAGAGCTGCCCCTAGCTCAGAGCATTTCTTGCACAACACTCCGCTGTCATCACCCCGAGCTGCTGCTCTCCATCAGCTCAAATCCTGTGAGCAATACCAAAGAGATGCTGCTCTTGCTCGTGCATACACACATTGGGTGTGTTTTGGAGAGCTGGACCCATGCTTATGACAGCAAATGGGCAAACATAAAGCAGGCAGTCTCATTTCTTTCACTCAATACCATGTGCTTTGCATCTATTCCCCCTCACCTGCTTCCTGATTTTTTTCACAGGAACAAAAAATATGCTAAAATGTAGGAGATAAAAAGCTCACTAGCTTTACAGGTTTCAATTAAACACATATATTAATGTTATCCTTATGTGTTTATTTGTAAACACAATTTATATTTTTCTGCAAGTCATTCATGGAGCTGCTATGAAAGTGCTTCTCTTGACTGCATATTTTATTATCAGCATATTTCCTTAGCTACTTTCCTTTCTCTCTACCTTAGAAATACAATATTTCATTGAAATGTCCATCTGATAAAATATTCCCCTTTAGACATATATTTCCTCAAAGAGTATTTGAAAAGTAAATTTGTGTAGTATTTAAGGCAGGCTATGGTGCCAGCAGCAATAAATCAGCAGCAGGCTCACCTGCAGGTTTGTAGGCATTCTCTTCCTGCAATCATATATGCTCTGTCATTGTTAGCAGGATGCACACACTCCTATAGATCCCAATTAATGAAAGATCTATGCACAGGATTTCAACAAAGTCAAGTTCTCCAGTTAGCCAAACTGGAATGGTTTTAAGTATATATTTGGTCTGCAGAGTAAAGCTTTCCTGGGAAGTTTGGGGGTTCATAAGGTCATGTTCTTTATGAATTCCCAAATTAAAAAAAGCTTTCAGTTAAATACTGAAGTGAGTATTTATTACATATGAACATAGTGTTCATTCTAAATTTAAGCATGGTTTTTAGTTTAGGACAGGCTGCGTTTTTCTTTCAGAGTTCATATTCCAAACCCCTCAATAGAATTTTCCATCAACCCATGGATTTTCCACCAGGGGCTGAATACAATTCAGTGCCCATATTTCAGCTAGTGGTGAGCTGTCCTTCCCTTTGGCTGTTCTACCAAGCCTGAAGTCTGGTTTGTTCCCCACTCACTGCCCAAATAAAAATTTTTTAATTCTAAACAAAGTCAGTAACAAATTTCTTAAACTCTTAATTCTTCCTACTGTTACCTCAATAAACTCTAATAAAAAACTAATCATTTTAGCTCTTAAACTTAAAGTTCCTATAGTAATCCCTCCAAAAACACCTCTTACTATTACATTTCTATCACCTATAAATACCCACAAACAAAAGAACTTTCCAAAAAATTCAGTTGTATCTATACCTTCTAATACCTCAAGTCCAAAAATCTTTTAAATACAATGTTTGGACTATAACCAACCTCAATTAACTTGTAACCTAACTCAATGTGGTAAAACAATTTATGTTACAAACATAATTTTTGTGTCCACCTGCTAGAAAATGGTGTAGCTGCTTGGCTTAAGTGTTCCAAATTCTTCTCCTTGGAAGGCTATAATAGTCTTTGGTGTGACTGAACTCAAGGCTCATAAACACTTTAATGTCCTGAATGGGTTACACCATGAATTATACAGGCCAGAAAACAATGCAAGGATTTACCTCACCATGCATGAGTCCATTTCCACAATCTCCTGCATTACATTTGCTGCCCAAGGAAGCCTTCAAATGCAAAGGTTCTGAGCATAGGGAAGAGCCCCAGACACCAAGTTTTTGGAACAGGGAATTTAAAGGTCATATGTGTGTAGTACCACTCAGTGTGGACATGGTGCCTTAGGTCCACATTAGCTCAGAGATCCTGATTTCCCAAATCACTTCTCTTTTCATCATAGTAACCTCAATGTGTGTTTTTAAAGCCAAAAGATACTGGCATGCCTAACATGATCTCATGTTTTTTTTTCTTTACGCTGGTTATCTCAACTCCTCTCCTGTATAATCCCAGTCCATGACCTGGTGGGTTATATCTGCATGACGGTGGAGCTGCCTTCCCAGGGGTATGCCCTGTTCACCTGTCTGTGCCCCTGCTAAATGTGTAATCCTCTGTTTCTGACAAATTAATCTCTTTTCTTTGCAAGCACTAACCGTGACATTACAAGCAGGGGATTATGCTTGCATGCGGTGAAGAAACAGCAGAAGAACGTGCACTTTAAACACTCCTTGAAGTTCCTGTTTCTTGTGTGTCTTAGTAGTAAAGATCTATGTAAGGGTAAAAAATGAGAATTTATAAGATTAATATAAGCTAGTACATCCAACATGCATTTTAAAGGCCCCATAAAATCTTCTTTCTGCCATGCAAAACCCTTAAGTAAATGAATATTGCTTCTTTGAAAATCTGGTTAGGAATATCTCGTTGAAACAGATTTTGAATTTTGAAGGCACTTTTAGATTAAAAAAAGCACAGGTTTGAGTCTAGAATGAGAAAGTGGATGTCCAGGTTTTGTGGGTTGTCAGTGCTTGTCAGTGGTCAGGGGGAGTGAAATGGGTGCTCTGTCTGCTGGAGGGGTACCTCTTTTCCTTTCACTGGACTCTGGTGCGTTTGACCTGGTGTGGCTGGGGACAATGGCCAGATTCAGAGCATTTCCCTACATTTTTCTCTCCTTTTCACCACTTTGCCTCCAAATTAGGCATGTAGTACTAAACTCAGCTCAGGAGTGGCTTCCCACAGGGTCAAATCCGTGGTTTGTGACACAAGGGGTGGGTGGGATGTCCTCTCCAGCTAGTGCCATAGGAGGGAGCTAAGGCATGGCTCCAGTCAGTTTTCTCCTCCCGCCCTTCTCCCCTCTCCTCTGCTTTCTGACATAGGAAGATTAGCAGGATTTGCTGCCAGATGCTTGCTGATCCTCTTCCCACTTCTGCAGTTCTTATGAACTTCACAAAATCCCTGTTTTGTCTTGCAGCCACAGCAGCTGTTCACGGAGGGTGCAAGCAGGTGAAACTTACTGTCTTAGACAGAAGTTTTATAGCAGTGAAGTGCTCAGGCCACAGATATCTTTAGCTATTTTGTTTATGTGCGTTGGTGCACTACTCATGCCCTTGATGCTGTGGAACCCAGAGTTCAGGCTGTAATGTGGTGCAGGATGACGCAAACATTAGTAATTTTTCATCCTTGGCCTTTTCTTTCTAGTTCTTCTGTTAAAACTCCACTGAATCATCCCAGTCTAAAGAAATAATTTCAAAACCCATTGATTTAGTACCTATCCAATAATTTGCATTCAAAAAAAAAAAAAAGAGGATTGTACTTCTTCTTATAGTAAAACCTCCCTATCTTATTTCTTCCCTACTGAAATGATAATCAGCATTTGTTTTTCATGAAGTCAGATGAAAGAAAGATAAAATTGAATAGGTATAGGCAGCATCTAATTAGTAAAAAATATTTGTCCTTGAGTTTGGGATACTTAAAATGAAGAAGAGAATTCCTGCTGGTGATCCCAATGATGCAGAACACAGACCAGCATCTATAATGACTGATACAGACAGTGAGTAAAGTGGAAAACCAATTTTCAGCTGCCTATTTGAACTCATTTATAATATTTTCTAAAACATCTCATATTTGGGATGGTGTATTTCTATAAAACTTTAGAAAAATTCCCATATTTTTTTTTAAAGTATTTTAATTAATACCTGCTTTTGTAATAAAAACCTTTGTGTTCAAGCACTGAAAGAGAGAAAAGGAGCAACCACAGGTGATAAATATTTTCACAATGCTATGGTGCATTAATAAATACAGGGGTTTTTAATAGAGTTTATGATTATTAAAAATACAAATTGTTTGATTAATTATAAATTATAATTTGATTTATAATATGGTGTTACATATTAAATAATGCCAGATGGTACCATTAAGGCATTAGCTCCCTGTAATAGATTCTGGATGACAAGGGAATTAAAAGAGGACAGAGTCCGGGAACCAAATTAAGCAAGCAATGAAAACTCTGCCAGAATAAAAATAGTTTCCAAAGCATTTATCTCTCTCTCTCCCACTCCCCTCTGTTTTAAAAATTAAAAAAAAAATACAAAAAACCAAAACCTACTTTGCTTTCAGCACTTGTGATTGCAGCAGTACTCCAAAGGCAGTAAACCATGGATTAAATTTTCAATAACTTCACGTGCGTTATGAGCTTTAATAGTTTTGCATTGGTTAGTAAAATATCTGTTGTTGTGTATCACCATTTGAAAAATGCTTCTGGATTTAAAGCAGCAAGTTTTGTTGCTTGTACTGCTTCTGGGTAATACAGATCCCCGTCCCCACCTCAGCACTGGTGGCTGAGGTACATCATTGTCTGAAAGTGCAGTTCTTCTTCCTATGCATGTTTTAGCCATGCACTCACCACATTGGCTTTACTTGTAAATAGGACTTCCAGAAACAAAATACGTGCTTCTACACAGAAAGCTCCAAGTACTAGTAAAGTGAATAGAAAATCTTCCTTTCCCAAAGGTGTAAGGGGGGTAAAAGAACAGAGGATGCAAATATATAGATTAGGATTACAGTTATATAGAGGTGTTTAAAATAATTTCCAGTGTTGATTTTTCAGTAGGAGTTGCCTTTGTCTAAGTTGTGTGTGGAAGGGGGTTCTCTTTCAGTCCTTGCTTTAATATGTCTCTTCTCCTGGCTCTCAGTTCTGACTTCTTTTCTGTTCAATGTAATTAAACACCTACCACTGCCTATGCTTTCTTTGCCATGGTTAGTTCCATAATGTCTTGCATCTTAAAGGGACATTCTGGAGTCAGGATAAAACATGCACCTTATAGTGGCAAGCTTCATACTGAGAGGTTTTCATCAGGAGTTTGCTTGTTCTTAGTCCAGTGCCCTGTTAATGTGAGCAGCATCTGCTGGTGCAGTAAAATCCCCCAGAGCATCATGTTTGCAGCTGCCCCATGAGATGAATTCTCATGTGCTTCTGGTTTCAGGTTTGGTGTCCTTATTTTGGTATCATTTTTTCATATCTATGCAGACTTTTCTTTTCCACCCAACAGTATCTTGATGCTTCCATACCTGGGTGTATGAGACTGAAAGCTCTGTAAAGAGCTCCTTGTTAGGAGCTGCAAGAAGCATCCACAGAGCCTGAGAAAGTCTTTAGGCTTAGCAAGTGCCACTTTCCTCTGAGAGCTGTGCTTCTTTCTATTTGCATCCTTTTTTTGTGTATGTGTGAAAAAACAGTGAAATAGTAAGGCTATCTTTCTTGAACTCAACCTCATGTATTTTATTTTGAAGTGTCAGATTCAAGAGGAGCAATCTTTTTTCTTGTACTCTTGAAGTTCTTGTCTTGATATATCATCTTTCTATTGAAAAATGACTGATGACTTCAGGCTCTGCCTTTCAGGCAGTATTTATAAATGGATCAGAAAAGGAACGTTGCATGTATTTGCATAAGAAGATAAAGTAATGGAATTTAACCAATTTTTGTCTCTAAAATTCCCTATTTAAAGTGTACTGGTCTTCAGTGTAAGATGGTGCATAGAGTGTTGAGTCTGGACTTCTTTCCTTAAACTTTGAATTTCCACTATAGCTGATTCCAGCATTTCCAAATTTGTTTGGTATTGTATAAATAGAAAAGTTACATTGTAATGCAAGTTAGTTATATTATAATGTAAGTTATGAAGGAAGGTAGAAATTTCATTTTATTTATTTTATTTTGAAACAACCTGAATAAGCTGTCTCTTCCTGATAAGGTTCAAAAATTTTATTTCAGTGTTTTGTTTTAACATTTATTTTAATTTATAGTTTTAATTCATTAAACAGTCAATTTAAACATGAATGAATGAAATTATGTATTTCAGTCACTGAAAAGTTCCATTAGTTCTAGTACAAATATAGAAAAAAAGTGACCTCTATTTCAGTTGAAATATTACACAATTTCTAAAGTATTCACTGATGAATAGCACCTTTTTTTGTCCCATACATTTTAAAGAAGTATGTGTTTGCAAGTTGTTAAGTGCTAGGTTTTATTTATTATCCAAAATGCATAGATGTTATGTATTTTTACTTTGTCCCTGTTTACACAGACGCAAGAACTATCTGAGTCTCTTGAATCTCACACAACATAGGTTTTAGCAACTTGGGAAAAAAAATAGATTTTACAAATTGCTTCTGGTTCTGCTAAGCTTCAAGTAAAGATAACAAATTTCAACTTTATCACAGCTGGAAGGTGTTTTCTGGGACTGTCCAACCTCAGATTTTGTTCTAGTCATGTCTGTTAAGAATCTTGTGTTATTGATTTAGAGTGGAAGAGAAGCTGCTGACAACCTCAGAAGTGCATGTATGTAGTTTTAAATACGTTTTAATATATATAGTAAAGGTAATTGGTACTTTGAAACAATCCTTTCAGCAAGAAACCCCTCGTTTAGTTCCAACAACAAAGAAATGATGGTATCTATCATGTAATAGGAAGTTGAATCCAGAGTTTCCTTCCTCTTGGAGTCTCATCGCTGTGAATTCCTTGTGAAATACTCTCTTTCCTTCTTCAGCTTTCTGCCTCTAATTTCATGAGGTGAAGGCTCTCTGACTTATTTTTAAATATGTATGTATTTAAAGGATTATAAATCAGTTAAAAAGGAAAATAAACCCATCATTTGATCCTCTACTCCTGACCTATATTGCTGCCCAACTGCAGTTGGGCTGCTTGGGCCACAGTAGGAAACAGGTTTAACATCTCTTGTGAGTTCAGAGGGACTGCAGGCTTTGATTTTCCTCCTTCTGGGTGGGTGGCTGTATCTCTGGCCTGACATGGGCCAGCAGCAGAAAATGGCCTGGAAAAGCCCTGGAATGCTCGAGCATTCCAGCTGCTTTTCGAGGGCAATTGCAGCAGTAGTGGGTAAGAATAGGGAATTAAGCAGGATATGGAATATGAGAAGGATTCAGTGCAAAAGGAACCTGCAAGGTTTGAAGGAGTAAATAAAAAAGAAAAACTAAGGGACAGTAATAGATTTCCAAAGGAAGGCTACCCAGTTGCTTATGTTTCCATTTTCTTCTATTACTTAATAAAGGAATAATTATAAGTCTCCAGAAGGATACTTAAACAGACTAAAGGAAATGTCTGTCTTTTGTTTATTTATTTTTTTATGATCATGTTAAGCATGGTATGACAAATTTATGAAATGGTATCCTGAAGGGAGGGATGGGAGGAAGGAAGCTTCTATCTGAATCATTTGAACCAGTTACATTGTAGATAAATCTCTCTTCAAATATTCAACTTCTTAGTTTTCAGGACTGTTTTCCTTGCTTTGTAGAGGTACCTTTTATAAAACTGTCCATGAAATACTTCAGTCTGGCTTCCCATTGAGGAAGAATATTGATCCCATTTACAGCTGCTATTCATATATCAAAATGAATCATGTCCACAAATAATTCCCTACCCAACAATTACTTTTAAGGCCTGCTTCTGAAAGAGTTCTTTAGGAAAGTGCAATTTAAAAGAATTTCTTACATAAAAACCCCAAAATCAAACAAAGAAATTCCAAACAAAAGGAGAAACAAACAAACAAATACATTCCCACCACCACCCCCAAAAACCCAACACTACCTAAATAAAATGAATAACTGTTGAAATTAATTTGGCTTCTTACATTTAGCAGTTTAAAATATTAAACTGTTACAGTGAAAACAGCCCAGCATTGTTGCTCTTATTCTGGTATCTTTTATTTTCAGGAGTATTTATAGACTGACTATGATGTCAGTCATCACATGTATGAAATCAGGAGCATGCTTCATATTGCCAGCTCTTTATACAACAAGGAAAATTATTGGTATATATTTCCATGGGTCTGCATTTGAGACCCAGATAAGCTGCAAGCTAGTGAGAAGTTGGGAGAACAGAGAATTTACTTGTATATAAAGTATAATTGCCTGGTTTTTCCTTACATGAATATCAGCTGCAGAGGTGAAGCACCTCTGAAAGGGTTTGCTCAGGTACATGACTACAGTAAGATCATTGTTCTTATATAAAGATTCATGTAGGCTGGGACTTTAAAAACAGAAACTTGACTAAGCATGAAAGATTGTTGAAATATATGTACAATTAATTTAACTTGTGTTTCTAACACACACAATACCAGGCATAATTTTTTTAACCACCCTTGCTCGCTCTCTCTCTCTATTCATTGCACATTTAAATTCATTATGGAAAAAAAATTGGAAAAAAATACTGGTAGTTATTTTTATGATCAAATACCTTTTCCAATTAGTCTTGGCACCTCACTATAATCACGATGAATGTTATTAATTCAGCAGTCTACATCCTATTAAGGGTTTCATCATAGCAGCGTGTTCAGGAACTTAATGGCTTTTGCATATTAATGCTGCAGCCTGTGGTCTTGTGTCCATGAGTACTGTGTAATATGGTGGGTTTGCACTCATACATGGATATTCAAACATAGAAACATATGGTTACACACAATTCTCAATCAGGCAAATGCCAGGTTATGAAACAGTATTTGGAATTCATGCAAGCAATTCCTTTAAGATTATTGCACATTCAAGGCATTCTCCATATAACAAAAGAGGTAATCAGATTATAAATCAGTAGGATTTCAGTACAAAAACATACTAGACAACAATAGTAGTTGTTGCCAGACATGGTGCACGCGAGGGTGGTGATCTTTTAAATCGTGGTAAAAGTACACCTCATCTTTGCAATATTACTGTCAAGGTTTTTTTAAATCAGAGTGGTTCAAAACAGGGACAAGGTGCTTTGTGAAACATTGTGAAGGTTTGCAATGATTTGTGGGGCAAAAGTTTTGGTAACTAGGTAATAATAGTCTGACTGTCTGCTTTACTTTCTGTTGACAGCAAAATAATTAAGAAAATATTTGAACTATCCATCCAGATCCTGACATAACACTGTCTTTTGTGCTCTTTCTTATTAAAAAAGAAGGCATTATACCCTGATAATGCCACTGCTGCAAGTCTCCTAGTGCTGGGCAGGCCTTAGACTTGGGAGAGAATGGCCCTATTTGCTTTCAACCTGAGCTCTTCCCCTGCCTTCCAGAAGAAACACTACTCAAGATCTATTTAGGTATTATGCCCTCATCAGAAAGTGCATTTAGAGCTGAGCAATGAAATAGTCCTTGTATCACTAATTAAAATTCAGTGATGAGGTTGCTTAATTACTCCCTCCACTGAAAATTCTTACTTTACTTTTCACATTTATTCTGGTAATAATGTGTTGAAAAGCTCATCAGCCGCTGAAGGAAGGCAACATTTTTTCTCATGTACATAATCATTAAACTGACAAATAGGCACAGCACCATACAGTTATCAGTATTAGCACTGCAGACCCTTCGCTATTAAAACTCTTTACAGCAGAGGATTAGGTGCATAAAGGGGGTGTGTGGGGAGGGAGGAAATGGTAGGAAACAACCAAGTTTGAAATCCTTCCCTTCCTTCCCTTTTCTGTCAAAGCAGTCACCTCAAATCAATTCATACTGAAATTCTTCCTTCCTCTACAAAAGCAAGATAACTGAGTGCATTTGATTCTGTAAAAAATTAATGATCTTATTTGCTTTTTCTTTATGGTTTAGACAAAAATGCTTTTTTCCTTTCTTCTTTATTTTTTTTTTTCATTCATGTTCATAAGGTCTTAAAGCTGATGGATGAGTGTAACAGCCTGCTGCAGGCTGCTTTCAAAATCAGTCACCAGCTCCGCCAGTGAAATAAGTGGGGTAGAGGGCAAAATTTCTGCATTAGCTTGTTGAAAATTAACATGGGTAAAATAACCACTTTGCAGCTCCTCAGCCATATTCTCTCTTCTTCTTCAAATGGAAGATCCAAAATTTCCCCTATGTTGTCATTACCATTCCCCAGGCAGCAGTGTGGGGCTACCTGCAACTCTTCCTTGCTTCTGCTGGTGCAGAATTCTGCATCCAGAGGTCTCTATGCACTACAAATAGGCATGGCAACACTGCCAAAATACATAGTTTAGAAGCACTAAAAATCTCTTTGAATAAAGAAGGAAATGATAGCAAATTTAAGCTGCTCAGGAAAACAGCAGCACGATAAATAATGTATGGAAATAGGATGTTTCCTTAAGAGATGGAGGAAGGAACTCTAAAGCTTTTATTGAGCAGTTAATGCCCTCTCTACTTATCTTTGGAGTTTTTAAACCTTATGGCAGTCAGACACTTTAAAATTGAAGGATTTAATCTCTTCTACTGTGAAAAAGGGGGACCTAAAATGGAATTTGATCTTAAGTTCCAGGATGTTGGCTTAATTTTGCAGAATTTGATGTTTTCTTTTGGTTTGTTTTCTTGGTATCATTTTACTATGAGTCCACAAACAGGGACATAAAGATCAAGACATGTATCTGGAGTATATTGCCTAACTTCCACAGGCATTTTTTGCCTTGGAAAGGCAAGTATTTCCTGTAGAGTAAAAATTATTGTGTTACGAAGTTTGCTGGTGATAAGGCAGGTGAAGCAAAGTCCAACATTTCTAGGAATCACATCTTGAGCTAGTGTTTTGAATTTAAGACCTTTGTTCATTGTGATGACCTTAGACTTTTACATACTCAACTTTATGTTCTAATACTTTGAGGTACAAAAAGAAAAATTAAGAGTAGAAAATCCACATGGCTTATATATTTTTGGCAGCATTATCAAATCTTCTATCAAAGATGAGATTATTTAAATAAATAATCAAAATTATCAGTGGCAAACCACTGAAATACTGTGCTAAACCTCTCAGTTTGGATCAGACCTTCTGAAAATCTTAAAGTATTTACTCTAATGGAGTCTTTATTTTGGATGCATGACTAAAAAAATACTTGCAGTGAATTCCGGGAGGACTAGATTTCAGGTAAAGAAAGACAGGCTTTCTTTTGGCACTTCCAGTTGCTCTTCACTACATTGTAGCCTGTCAGAGTCACTACTGGATGAACCCTCTGGGAGGGAATGAAGGCAGCTTCGCCCCTTTGAGTTATTTAAAAGCAATCTTTTCAAGCAAAAGTCATTGGGTCTAATGAGGTACTAAAGGAGGACCTTATAGGTGAAAAAGACCAGATGTAACAGAAAATTCTCACGCCTCTTTTTCGCCTAGTCTGAATTACATTAAATGGAGTTGAGAGTGGTAAAATCAAAGGCTTGGCCTCAGATGAGGTCTTGGCTAACTCATGCCCAGGCAGAACACACAGTTTGAAATTATATTTTCATCTAGGGAAATGATTTGTCTGAAAATTAATATTGTGCTGGATATGTCATCTAGCAATTATACAGTCTTTTATGTTTTCAAATCAAGAGATGACTATTTGCTATTCTTAACCTTTCTGAATTTTTTTGGGGGGGAAAAGCAAATGAAAGCCATTTTCCTCAAATTATATGCTCACACAGCAAGTTAAACAAGTAAAGGAATCATTCAATGAATGCCGCACTGTGGTTGGCTATGTTAGAAATGCTTCTATTCAAAAGTTATTTATACATCTCCCCTCCCCAAACCTATCTGGGGTTAAAGAGCTTTCAGAGATTCCAAACTCTTAATTTATTGTGCTGTGTAACCAAGGATCTCAGGAATTATTATACTTTGTAGGATTTGCTACGGTGTAATCTTCTCACTGAAAGACGTTTTCTCTTTTTATGTCTCTCACTAAGCACTACTCAGAATGCAACAAGGATTTTTATTTTCTTGCTCGTTAAAAAAAAAAGAAAAAAAAAGAAAAACAGAAGAACAAACACCACCTCACATCCCAAACATACACAAAGCAAAGAGCCAAAATAACCCTGTGCTGAACCTTAGTCTATTTGCAGTGACAAAGTACAGCTGATTAATAAGATATTATTATCTTTCATACTTTCCACCTACAGTGTCAATGATGGCATGCAAAGGTTTTTCTGACTGGAAAGAGCCTTCTCTCTGAAAGTATATTGAGATATTTAATTTGGAAGGATGGTGGTGTAATCAGTTACCTATCAAAATGAAATAAATGAAAGTGACATTGTGCCTGAACTCTGATATCTTTCTAACAAAAAAGTATTTATGGCTGTATTTTCAGAATTACACCATTCGTAAAATTTCCAAATTTCCATTTGGGAAATCATTTTTTGGAAAGATACCGAAAATTCAAGCTGTAAAGGGACAAGAAAATCACAGCTCATATGTCAAAAAAAATTACCTGTTTGTTTTTTTTGGTGGTTTGGGTTTTTTGTTTGTTTTTTTTTTTTTTTTTTTTTTTTCTTTTCTGTGTCATTTTTGGACCAAGAAATATGTCTCTAAACATATTTAGATATTGAGTTAGCTTTGAGAAAATCCCTGTGGTTGAAAATGCAGAGGAATTATCAGCTCAGCTGGTGAAATTGTGAGTGTCCTAATTACTGGTCCCTGAAGCTGGAGATGCAATGAATCCTCTCCTGTGTCAACTTTTTTCCTTTGGTATTGAACATATCATCCTCACTGATGAAGAGAAGATTAGAGAAATTTCCTTAGCAGAGTATAGCTTGCCTCACAAGTCTAAGAAAGGTATAGCCCAGAGAACTCCACGTGTTGATTAGAAAAATATTCTGCTCGATCAGTAAGGGATTACTGAAAAATTAATGTCTGAAGAAGATCTGAGGGCTTCAATGTAATAAACAGCTGTAGAAGAAATATGTAAAGACCTCTTCTAAATTAACTAAGTGCTAAGACTCCTACCCTTGCTAGCAGAATCTATAAGATCTGAGCTATATACTTGTCCACATTTCAGAGCACAGCAGAAATATTCTTGGAACAACTGCTTGAGGGGTTGTTTTTTGTTTTGTTTTGTATTTTCCTTGCAAACGTGTGAGACCAAATGCTTGGTAGTTATTTGAAATGGGAAGTAATGAGCTTCTCAGCTGATGAAGCTTGAACAGTGACTCTGCGTTACCCCAGCAGAGCTGATGAGCACAAACGAGCTCTAACTCAGTGCAGATCTCAAAACTGCCACGTATGCCAAGCAAGGGGCAGAAATTATAAAAGCGGATTGCCGTGAGTTTCGTTCTGGTGCACAACTTTTGGAGTCTCAAGAAGTCTTGAGCTCTAATTAAATATTTTTCAGCTCATGGGCTATTTGCAACATCTGTTTTCTTTTTCAGCTATCAACTAATAACATTTGAATTCACAGTGCAGTTTTGAGGGATTGGGTTTTTTTTATGGTTTGGTTTTACTTTTTTTTTTCTTGTGAGATAATTGCAGAGTCTTGTTCCTTTAAGTGGTTGCTGCTTATTTTCATGTCAAACTTTTGCTGTCAAGTCTGGTTGATAGAGGCCAAAGAGCTAAAACAATGTTTAGAGAAGCACATGCACAGACAGCATTGGTAACATTTTCTGAGGAAACAAGTGCTTCTGCTTCCTGGATCCCTTGACCACCAGATGCCCAAGAATTCTTTAGTTCTTAATGCAGCATGGCAGAACAGAGCAGAGGGATGGAGCTGGGGTCAAATTGCCAGCCTGTGAAATTAATTTCCTTCTTTTATTTCCTTTCAAAAAAAGAAAGTGGTGTGATTGGAATGCAGGATTGAGATGTTCAAAATTGTTCACAATAGTAGCTTTGGAGTTCAAAATAGGGCAAATACACTGAAAACATTATTGCAAATGTTCACTTTCCTCCTCCAAATGCTGTCATATCACGCTTCTTTCCTGGAAAAGGAAATTGCAAAACTGTAGAGTATTTTTGTGTGTGAGTGGGTACCTGATTTCTCTTGTGATTGTAGTTTACTGACTAAATGTTTATACAGATTCCCAGGTACCAAATGTTTTCTTGGTCACCAGCTGGGTCTGCAGTTTTATAAGCTGTCCTGTTGCCAGGCTGTTCTTGGTAGACACAGCCCTGCTGGGTGTGATGAGGTTATGAGGATGAAATAGAGAAAAGAAGTAACCAGCAGAGGAGTGAAGAAAGGCAGAAGGCAGAGGGGAGTGGGACAGCTGGTAAAGTGGAAGACACTGGTTTTCGTGGAAAGAATTTGTACAGTGAAACCTCTGCACCCTGAGGTTTCCCCGAACCCAAACAATGTAACAATGTTGGGTTGTAGATTCAGCTGGATGGTCACCCTCCTGTAACACTGAATATTCCTATTATTCCTTTCTTCTATCTGTTTGCATGGTAGATAAGTTTCCTTTGTGTAATACGAGCATGTGACATTGTTTCTTGAGCTGAATCTCTTTGTGCTTTCTTTTGCTCCTTCACAGGACTCTTTGTTATTTCTCTCTTGAGGGGTGTTTGCAGCTTCTCCTAAATTTAAATTATCTGTGAATTTAAATAACATGAAGTTTGCTACTTCTGTAATGTAAATTATTACATTAAACAACCCAGCCATATCCTTTCAATTTTCTGCATTGCATTATACTAAAGCATGGTGGTAATTAGTTAATGAACCCTTCTAATGAACCTTTCATTCTTAGACCAGATCTGTAAATTAGCACCAGTACAGAGCACTGCACATTAACTTGGCTCAGTCTCTGCTTAGTCAGAGAGGGCAAAATGCAAACCCTGGGTCACCGAGTCTGCCGAATCCATGTGAAGAGATTACTTGAAGTAAATAACCTCCCTGATTCAGAGACCACACTCCATCTCACCACAGATAAAAGAAGAGGGTATCAATTTTTATTTGCTTTAGTGGGGATTTCACCAGATTTAGCCACGAATTAGGTTCCTACAAATGAGGGGTGATGATTGGCACAACTTTATTCTATTTGTTTTCTCATTTTGCCTCTGAAACTCCTCTTCCTTTCATCAATACAAAGAACAGACAGACACATCAAATTAACAATCTGGAATGGGAGGATCAAACAAATCTTATCAGGCTGCAGGAGAGAAGAGAAATTATTAGAAATGTCCAGTTGTCCATGGCATAATCTCTCCTGCTCAATGGTAAAGGATCTGCTAAAGGCTCTGGAAAAATATGGAAGTCTGCTATAGCAAACAAACAGGAATTCAGGTTTTTAGGAGATTTGACCTCACAGTAGACTTGTGCCACTGGGGAACTAAGACAGAAAGAGATGAGTGATTAATCTATGATTACAGCAGGTAGAAGATCCCTCATCACTGGTTCTCTGCATCCCCTTTTTATTGACTAATCCCATACCTAATCGTGGAGATCAAATATATCCCACTTTCTTCATAAAAGGAGAAATACACTGATTTGCTTTCTGAAACATGTGGCTGTTTATAGGTGTGGGACACCTTTGTTTTTTATAGTTTGAGTTAAGATGAAGTAATTTTCAGGATTTCGTACTTCATTATTGAAAAAGGTTATATTGATGATTCCTTTAGAAGCAGCTTGTACTATTCATTTTTAAAGAAAAGTAATGAGATTGCCCCTTCACTTTCATCTATAAAAAGAATATGTTTGCACTCAGTCTTTTATGTTTATATTTTAATGTAAACATTACAAATATATAATGTGTGGAAATGAAAAATGCTATAGTTTTTCCATAGTACATTTTGATGTTCTGTCTACAACTTCAAAGCATTCATTTCTTGAATTATTTGTAAAGAAAGAAATTATTTGAAAAGAAAGAAATGTATAGTAGGCGCCTGTAATCTGTTTGCATGAGGCGCTCACGGTCTGTTGCAGGGATGCACAGGATGTGATGTGTGTGTGATGTTACTTAGTCACACTGGCAGGGAGAGCTGAAATGCACTGGATCTGTGTGAGAAGGCCACCTCTTTCTGTGACCTGTGCAAGAATAGTCTCTCTTTGTCCAAACTGATTTTAAGAAATCCTGGGGGAATGTTGGCAGTGACTTCTAAAAACTGTGCTATGAAGCTTGGCTTTCTAGTTACATTTTATGAAATAAGAGAGAACAGTTTGGGGAAATTACACAGACACTGCTGTGCCCCTTTCCAGATGAAATGTGGTTGCCTTTGTTTTTTTGAAAATTCCAACTGATCTTGTAAAATTTCTCTTTAAAAATCATCAAGAGACAAGAAATTACATTACTGGTCATGGTGAATGAAACTGGAATCATTCATTTTTCTCTGTATTTAAGTCCCAGGCATGCCTTATCTCTGCTTTGTAGCTTGGTGTTTTCTCCAGTGACTTCTGCTGAGCACCCAATTGTTTGCACACCAAGATTCTCATTGCAGTAAACAACTAAACTCTTATAAACATGCTCTAAGTTTTCTTAGACCAGCTGAGATAACTCTGACAAAAAGAAGACTAAATCTGTTTATTGTCAAAAGATGTCCAAGTAGAATACTTTAACTGAAACATGATCAATTATGTTAAAAGGTCTATTGCTCACTAGGGGATCTCAGAGTCCCAAAGTACAATGAAATGTGTGGATTGAACTTCAGAAGTGTTTCCCTTCAACGTACCTTTTTCAATTATTTTCTTTTTTTTTCCTGCTTAATTGCTTCCTCTGTATTTCTGCTCTGTGGGAGAGTTAGAGAGTGATCCTGAAACAGGAGGATGTCATATTTATTCTGTAGACATTAAGAGTTCTAATTACTCCCTGATGATTCTCATGCACAAAACATTATATTTATGATGCTTTTTCTTAAATGATTAAACATGTATTGGTTAAATGTTTGCTAAATATAAGGGCATCACGTCCTTGATGGTGCTTCCCAGTAGGAAAATAAGAATAAGGAAGTAGTAGGTAGCTGTTACAGGAAAATCTTTCCCTATAGACAGCAGCTATTTATCAGAAAGATACAGGCTGTCCTGTTTTTAAAAATAAATATCTAATTATAACACATATTTTTAATATGCTGTTCCATCTAAATTGTTTTTTTTCTGTTGTTGTTTGTGTTTTTTCCTCTTTCACATCTGTTCTGTCTTCTCTTCATCACATGAATAAAACCTTTTGAGGTTTGACTTTGTAAAATATATCTCAGGTAACTTATTAGACTCACTTCTTTTTTTTCCAAATTGACAACAACATTTCTTTTAAAAGTTCTTGCCTTCAGCATGCTGGAGATCAAATGGAGTGTGTGCAAAGCAAACCAAACTGAAGGACACAGAGGGGAAGTTAAGCAGGGAAAAGCCCTGAGTGGCTGCCCTAGGGATGCAGGCCTTGTAGAAGTTGTCTCTGTATTTCCATTTTTTCTGGGACCTGTCCTTGCCTGCTCCTTTTTCTCTCTATTGGCTCTTGGGATTCACTTTATATAATTTGTTCTTACATTAATTGACATTATTTCCCTTATCCCTTAACAGCTCTGCTTTCTTGCCAGCTCCCCCTTCCCCTTTTCACACACAGGCTGCATGTTCAGATTGCTGGTGTTGCCCTGTTCCACAGCATTTTCAGCTACTTATTTCCTATTTGCAAGCTGCCATCAGTGGGAGGGGTGACCCTGGCATCTGATGCAAAATTCTGCACCTGCACATCAGCTCCCAACCTCTGTTCAGGACATGGTTGTCAATAGCCTTGAATGATACCCTGAGTGTGTGTGTACAGCACAAGAAGTACGGTGAGGAGAGCTGGTAGAAAAGGATGCAGGCTCGTGCTTGTTAAAAACATTGTCAGTGGGGAGATGGGCACAAACAGCTCAGGCAAGACCCTATTCCAACTCTCAAACAGTTTGTTGCATCTCTCTCTCTCTATCCTTGGCTGGTTTGTCACATTCTGAATTTTCGGTAACTTCTGTGCTCTCAGTGTGAAATACATGCACATCCTAAAATGATGTTACTTTAATCTTGATGTAAATAAGGAAGAAATGATGTATGCCACTGCCATCATTATATCTCTTTCATCAAACCAATAGCTTTTAAGAAAAACAAAACGCAGAGGCAGCAACATAAATTACTCTTGGTAGTGCATAAACTAGGTAAGCTAAAATAACCACAATCATCCTGCATATTTGATTTTTCCAGTAGAACATGTCAAAACAAAGGGGAGAAAATGCTTAAGGTGTAGATACATTACAACATGTAATGAGGACAGAGTGACGCTTTGAGCCCCACATGGACTTGGGATTTGAGGTTTGAGGTAGGCCAAGCAAATATTTGAATATTGTTGTCCTTCTTGGTGTAGTGTAGAGAGTCATTCCAAAGAGGTATGTCAGTGGGGGAATAAAATGAAGTTCTGTGGGCAGGAAGTACAGCTTCACCATGGCACTTAAGGCTGAAGAGAGCTGTGGCTTGCTGGGGAAGCAGTTCACTCCTTGCAGCAGCAACTGGGTAAACACCACTGTTCTGAGATGTCATATTTCACTCCTCCAATCATTGACCAGGTCTTGAGAGCTGAAAAACACCAAGAAATGCATTTTTCAGTGTGGCGTGATTGGTAAATTTGGCAAGCCTTAAATATGTAACTCTTTGTGTGTCAGGAGCAGGCTGTGTGTGGCGCTGCAGATAAAAAGACGGGATGAAATGGATTTCTTCAAAGCATTTTTATTTCCTGGGCCTACTGCACCAGATAACATGTAAATTCAGAGCAGCTGCACCGAATCCATGGATGGCATTTACTCTGCTGTGGGTGAGATCAAAGTGACTGTGGAAGACGTATGCATTTTAGTGCCTGTAACGTTATGTATTATGCACACAAGCCGACAGCTCCCGAGCTCAGTTCCTGCTGTTAAGTGCCTTCCTCAAAACCTGCAAAGGCAGATTCTTTAATTAACCTTTAAATGATAATTATTTCACTGGCAGTACACCAACCTAGAATCAAACTCAGTTCATCTTGTGTTAGGCTTGTCTCTAGAAGATATGTTAGATTACCTGGAGTACCCTAGTGAAACTGAAGACTGCTTCACCTACCTGTTTTTTATCCTGGTGGATCTGTGGGCAGATAGGATAAGAATGAGGAGACATATGGGGCAAGGCAGAGGATTTGATTTTCTGAGAACATTACAGAGTGGAAAAGGCAGAGTGCAGTAAGGAGTCTTTGGGGAAGCAACATGAAAATGTACTGGGATGTCCAAAGGAAAACTGTCCACCTTTGTGACTTTGAAAATTACCTAAATGGACCTTACTGGAGAAGCATTGCAGTGCAGATAGGGAAAGATATTTGAGAGACATACATCCACTAAGTAAGTGATACAACCTTCTGTCACTTTGGTGAGCTGAGCACGGAGCTGCTCTGTTGCACGGGTGGCTGGTTCTCATGCTTGGCCTATTGGGGCTACAGAGAGCAAGAGCTAAATTCCTCTCAAAACAAGGCAAGTAAATGATTTCCTAGGCATTTATCATGTTTAATTTCTGACCATCCCCTCATTCCTGGCTGAGTTTTATGCAGTAATTCCATATATATCTTGCTACTTGTGTACAATCACCTGAACCAAACACATGAAGAAGCACTAAGTAAGGAAGGAGATGAAGGCAGATGTTGCCTCTTTAGGCCTCTCATAGTGTAGTGTCCATAAAAACTATGGTAGAAATGTCTTCCCCAGCCTGGGATAGAGATGCCACTGAAGAGGAAACATGTCTAAACATGTTGCTATTCACTGCAGAGCCATCATTTTAGGGAAGCTGATGATGTCAGGGCAAGCAGCCTTCTCTTTTCCCCACAACTTGCATGTTTCCTCCAAGTTTTCAGGAAGAAACTACCATGAAACAAAAGAGCAGAAATGGTGGGTAAACCATCTTCTGCTTTCAGGGCATTTTTTCAACCTGATTGGAAATCTCCCTGAGAGTGATGGTACTGCCTTTTGTAATTTAACTCCAAAATGTCCCAAGAAGCTTGATGTTCCCATCTTCACCTTTTTGATTCTGTCAGCAGCACGTCTCTGAAGGTGTGCTTTACTCTTCACTAAAGCCACATTGTGGCTGTGCACATAATTCACTGGTTCCCATTTGCTCATCAGCAAGTCTCTCATCTGAATGACTGGAATATATTGCTGTCTCCAGGCTAGTAAAGTAAGAATAAATGGATGAGACCACATTCCTTATCTCCAGACTGCAGAAACTTTTGTCAATCCACGAGATAGACTGGGCAGAAGCAGAATGCATAACAAGATCATTTGGGGTCATGGTACAATGATTAGATTCCTGCAGCCTGTGTTACTGTAGATTAGTACTCTGACTCCCTGGAGGAAAAACAAATTTGAAATTCTGCACTGCAGCCAGATGCCAGGCAGGCCATCATAAACAGAGTGTGAATCGGGGAAAAACTCACATCCTTTTTAAGGTGCTGAGATCTTTTCCCAGCAAACTCTAATCTCAGTCCTAAAAGGCGAGCTCAGTTCAGCTTGCAGTGCTGTACTCAAATGGGATATTTCTGGCTGCTTGCATGGGTCACAGCTGTGGTTTGGTAAGCATTAGGGGTGTTGCTTTTTTCTTGAAAGAGGGAGAGAGGTCAGAAATGTACAAAAGCTTCAACTCTGACAGAATGTTTTCAAAAGCCTTGTGGTAAGACCTAGACAAAACTGACCAGGGATTACCTTTGTGTCATGGACTCAGTTATGATATCCACAGAGCATGGGTGAGAGACCACAATGTACTGCTTAGAAACAAATGAGTAGTGGGCATGGGACAGGCAAGGGACATGGTCTTTATTCAGCACTGGCAAAGGGAAGTTTTCCAATTTTTGGATGTCTGGTTGTGGTTTCATAACATACACAGCAAAGGACATTCTCCAAGTCAAAGCTGATGTTCATTTCTAGTCTGTGCAGCTGCTCCTGGGACAGGGACTTATCAGTGTTCCTCTCTCACCTGACTTTTGCAGAACAGGAGCTGCTTTGGATATGGCTTGGCTTATAGAGAAAAAGGGCTTAATCCTGATTTAGAGGCAGCCCCTTAGAGTGCTTGAGAGCAAGTACTTTTGTACATCATATAATGAGAGAATTTTCTCTAGAAGCATTACATACCTTCCATAGAGAAATACTGTTGTGGGAAGCTGAATTTCTAATACAAGCATCAAACAGGGAAGTATAATTAAACCTCATATCATAAGAGGAAAAAAATAATTCTCTTAACAGGGCACAAACCCAAACAACTCCCTGATCCTTCCTTTTTATGTGGCAAAAGAAAGAGAAACATTTCATCCTGCCAAAAACCAGAAAACAACAACAAAAAAGGTGTTAGCAAATGTGATCTTATTCCAGCAATGTCCAACCTAAGAGAACAATTTGTGCTTCTGCCAGTAGATACTGCAATTGGATACTATTTTGTGGCAGCAGAATTGTTGTAACTGCTGTGAAGGCACAGCATGCTGCTAAAAACCTGGCAACTTTTATGAATGCCATTTATATTACTGTAGGCTTTCTATAAACAGTGGCAATAAAAAGCTAAACTGTTTTAGGAATAAGATGCAGATATTAAAGATGAGCTTTTCTGCAACAGTAATGCCTTTTGGCAAGTGTGCTGACATTTAAAGAAAAAATAAAAATAATAAAAGTATTTCTTAGAGATACAGACTTTGTAACTGCAGCCTCGACAGCAAGCAGAACCCCTTCCCCAAGACAGAGCAGCAGCTGCAGAAATTAACAGAATTAGTTTTATTTCTAATTTTGCAAGACCATGGGGACAGAGCACTGCTCCTAGGTAGCAAAGGCATTTGTTTTGTGGATGAATATTCACAGGGGAAGGAGCAAGGTTTTTTGGCTGCCTTCTAATGCATGGCTCCACTCTGTAAAGTACAGCTTTACAGATATTTATGTTGACCCATTTGAAATCATATATTAAGAGTTTAAGACTAGTTTGTTTGCTTGGCTTTTGTTTGAATTTTTGTTTTGGGATATTTTTCAGCTGTCACATTCTAGGGTTTTCCTTTGGGTCAGTGAACTTTCCAATGAAGACCTTTGAACACTTATTTATGGGCACCACTGTAATAGGCCATCCTGATGGCACAGATATATATTGAAAATTAAATACGTGTGTATATATTTATATATAATTTTTTTTTAAGCTTTAAACTACATCAGCTTTGTTAGTTTTCATCTTAGCCATAATTTCTGTTAGTTTCTGGAGTTAGAGAGGTTTCCTTCCAGTCAGGATCAAAATTAATTGTCTCCAGAAGATCCCTGAGCCAAAAATGGCTGGAGGTTAAGGAACATGCATGGTCTAGTTTTATACTCTTCATTAGTCCTTTTAGCCATCATCAGAGGCTACTAAGCTTTTGTCTGAACTAGGCTTTGGTCTGAACTATTGAAGATGTTCCCCTATTTGTATTTTCTTGCATTTTGGTAATGTTTTCCATCAAACAGCTGCTGGGCAAAAGGAAAGGGGAACATAATGGGGTATATCTTGCTGGTTTTAAGCTGCATGATCCTTTCATACAAGAATAGCTGTATAGTAGAAAATCAGTCATGTAGACACTGTTACACCTTGCAAGCATGATCCCTCTACCCCAGGAGCCCTCAGTTTTAAAGTGGGTGTGCATAAGTCTGTTTTATGCTTTCCTGCGTGATTTAAAATATTAATAGAATCCCACTCATGCCTAACCACAGAGAATTTAGAAAATTTGATATATTGTAAACTTATGGGGTACTTATAGCCATTTACACTTAATTATGGGCTAATGGAGCAGTGTGGGAACAGTGTGTGCAGCTTTCCCAACACAAAGCTCTTGCAAATCCATTGGGCACCTGCTCCCCAGCCCAGCAGTGGGGCTGGGGTTTGCAGGAGTGTGTCAAAGATTAGGTTGTAGCTCATTGTCTGCAGCACTAAAATTATGCCTACCCAAGCTGTGTTCAGTGCCTGTTATTTATCTTACCTGGAGCAGGATAACAAGAGACCATGATATCAGTGCCTACTCTCCTGATCATAAGCAATTATTTCCCCCACGTTGTAGGAGGCTGTGAATATAAATATAGTTAAATATAGTTTTACCCCTATTTCCCTGTTGTTCCACAAAAGCTTGAATTCTCTCTGCTGCATTTGGTATTAGCTGTCTTGCAGAGCTTGGTACAATATATAACACTTTTTTTTTTAAATGAGACTTTATTCTCCCTTCTATTTGTGGACTTCTGGTGAACAGATCAACATTTTCTCGAAGTTATTCAGTATGAGAATAATTAGGGACATTGAAGCATGAAGTTTGAGGGAAAATGGAAAAGGAAAGCTGGTTCACTGGCTGTATATCACTTCTTTAGGGATGGTATTTACTGAGCACTGAGATTCAACATCCAAGCTCTTTGCATTCAGTTCTCTAACTTCAAGGCTTTGTTTCTCTTGTTTGAATTGTAAGGAATCAGGAATCAGCATAGTGGAGCTTTTTTTCGAAAATAATTGCTCTCTACATTAAATCTGAAATATTTGCTTGCAATGACATTTTGAGTAAAAGTTTAAGCCTACATGAATTTATGAGAATTGGGTGATATGACTTAAAAGGTTTATGAATAAATCTTAAACTTATTTAAATCTTTCTTGAAAAATGCACATAACTTTTTTTTTTTTTTTAGGCTAATCTGCAGTTTATTCATTAAATAAATGTTTCTGCAATTTTCAGTTGCTGAGGAAACAAATCCAAAAACTACCAAGAGTCAGTCTGCTATTAGTAGTAGTAGTATCAGTAATTAGATTTGCCAAATCTGTTTGACAAGATCCTCCATAGCCCTCACATCCTTTTCCAAGCAGGCTCTTACACCCAGAGCTCCATCAAGTTCCTGTGGGATCCTTTAGAAATCTGCTTTCAAAGCTAAGTGAGGGAGGCTGGGCAGAGTGTGCCCCTCCACACACAGAGGTGTCATTAGGGCTGCTTTAGGGTACCAGGGGTCTGGGAGCAGTCAGCTGAGGGGAAACAGGGCCTGCAGGGTACCAGAATCCCTCTAAAGGAGCAGCTGGATGTAACTCAGCTCATCGTGCACCTCTGGAATGACCTTTGGCATGTTTTTATAGAATCACAACATTGCTGAGGTTGGAGATCATCTAATTCAAGCTCCATAATCAAAGTAGGGACAGCTAAGGCAGATTTTCCCTAGCCATGACCATTTTTTTTTCTAACCATTGCCAGGCATGGAGACTCCATAACCACCCTTTGCAACCAGTTCCAGCCCTTGTGTACCCACACACTAAAAAGGTTTTTTTCCCTGTATCTTGAGGTGTTTAGCTTAGAATATTAATCCTGTTATGTCTGTCCTGAGTGCTGTGGTCACCACCCATCTTTCATTGACATATCCAGGTCCTTTTTTGCATAAGGGTAGGAAGTGCAGGCAGCTGTGTACAGAGCTGGGATCAACGTGCCAATGACAAAAGATGTTTCAAACCAGCGTCCCTTTAGTTGCTAAAATCAGAGTATATTACATTAAATTCACAGTGGTCAGATTCACGTGATGGGTAACATGATGTGACTTTAATTTATCTGGTGCTCAGATTTCCTTGTGTCCCATCAGGACACCTGATATTGCCCAGTATATGCTGAGGTATTTAGAAGTATGCTGCACCCGTCCCATAGGGCAGTGTCTGGGAGGGAAAGGAATCATAGCTGTCACTTCCCTGCCTCCACCAGGAGGGCAGGAGCTGGGAAATCTCACCTCACTTCTATACAAAAGAAAACCACATCAGCATCATATACATAATTTCTAAAACTTGCTAGTGGCCTAAACATGCAGAGGTAATTCACAAGGCAGGGAGGAATCGGTTATGCTATAGGAAGGCACCTAGGCAAGACCTCATTGATAGAGCCTTTTGGAAAGAAATAGAAAAAACAAATAGCTTTGCTATCCGTGCAGCAGCCCAAGGATGTGGGTGTGCTGCAGGAGCTGATGAATCTGGGGAAAGCAGGGTGTGGATGCAGAGTGAGCAGTCCCAGGGTCAGTGCTGGGGCATGGCTGCTCCAGGCACAGCAGCTCCTTGTGTTGTCCCCAGGGCAGCTGCTGTGCCACACAGCCATGCCCAGGGCTGCCTCTGGAGCTCACAGCCTCACCACCCACAAGGAAATCCCTCTGTCCACCTGGCAGGCTGCTTTCAGACCTGGAAAGCTCTCAACTGAAGTACAAATCTGCCTAGGAGCTGGGAAAGGGCCCAGCCCAGTGAGAGCAGAGGAAGGGCTCTGCTGAGTGGGACCAAGGGGCTGCCCTGACTGGCACTGCCACCAAAGGGCTCAGCGTGGCTCTGTGAGCCTGGGCTCTGTCTGTGGGTGCTTCCCTGGCTCTCCTCGTGCTTCCCTGCGTGGGCAGGCACTGGATTAGTAATGAGAGGTTGCACATCCTTGCCTATTCCCTTCTGTGTCTCTGCAGAGCTGTTTGCCACGATTTGTTTTATTTATTTAGAAGATGTTGGTATTGCTTTCTGCCTCCAGCTTCCTGTGGCAGCAATTTTTGTCGATTTTTATAATTTAATGGAATATTTGTTTGTTTGTTTTTTCTTTTCTTTGGTATTGCTATTATTATTATATAACAGTGTAGCTTTGGGCCTGCTCAGAAGATCTGTCCAACACTCACCTAATGTAATAGCCCTTGGCACCTTTCCAGTGAAGGAAGCCCGCCACCAGCCTTTCCCTTCCAGTCATTCTATGCCTTTCTTTCATCTTTCTAAGACAGAAGCAGCAACAAAACTAGATTTCACCCCATGGAAGGATAAGGAGGGTTGCAGCATCTTGTTCTCCAAGGTGGAGCTGCATGCCTGCTAAATGGAAGCAATTAATAACATCACTGTTGCTATGGTCTGAGAATTTTATCTGTGTTGATTGGATGCTTAGGAACTTACTGATTGTGTCGGGTAGAGCAAAGCTGGGTGAAGAAAATTCCATACACATTAATAATTTGACTCAAAATCTGAATATTTCTCTACTAATCATTGTAGATGTGATTGTATATGCCTAGGCTATGATTCTGCATGACCTAGGCTCAGATAGGACAAAATATGTCCCATGACTCTAAATCCTTGAGGATAGGGACTGTGTATCTTTCTTCTAGAGACAAAATATGCCTCAAGTATTTAAGGACCTCACCCTATTACTACCTACAGGAGCTTCACCTTGTAGTGACACCTCACTTAGTAACAGCACACCACTGAACTTTTGCTAGCATGAACAATCACAAAAAGAGAATTTCAGAGCCATGCAAGTGGTGATGGATTTTCAGCTAATGCCCCAAGAAGGAGAGTGGAAACCCTGACCCTTGGAACAAAATTATATACTACTAGCTCAAATGGCTCATAATAATCCTTAGGCTTAATATCTGAAACAAAAAAATCAATGTAGAAATCTGAATAATGGATATGTTCGAGGAACTCTCTCCTCCCCAGTGATAAGCAAAAAAAAAAAGGTAAAATTTATCTGACACACTATTGGGAATTCATTGAAATCTGTTCTGTGGGAAGAGATGTGGGCAGATATCTTCCTCCTGAAGATCCATAAACTTTCATAGAAATAATTTAAACTTGTCAATTCCATTGCTGCCATAAGAACTTTGCCAGTTTTTTGAGCTAGAGTTGGTGAAAGTCTGTTGCTTGCTATTGCAGGCACCTGATCAGTCCCTTTCAGTGGAATTTTTTCTGCAGCCACAAGCAACTTGGGTCCTTCACAACAGGAATAAAAACATTACACCTTGCAGTCAAAACTAGATGATTAATTTTTTTCTCCTTCCCTTGAGAGGAGCATAAGAAAATGAGAATTAGGTTTTTGTTGACATATCCCTGATTATTTTTTTCCTTTCTCTTTATGAAAATTTTAGGAAACAAAAATTGTTCAGTGAAAGTGGGTGCCTTCATGAAGAAGAAAGGTGCTGTAGAAGCAAAAGAATTCAAAAAACTATTTATCCTCAAACAACCTGATTCTCAGATGTAGTCTATCCCCCAGAGAAAACTTAATTTTGATTTATTTGGCTTGAGGAAAAGCAGCCTTTGGAACTCCCTCACTGGCTCTTTCCACTTGGGATTTTGCTGACATGGTTCCCATGAGATTTGCTGGCCATTTCTACAGATATCTGAAGTGCAGATCTGTTTTGAAAAGAGCAGATCTAGAGAATGAATTAGTCTGTTGAGGTGCACCTCATACTCTTTCTTTGCTTGAAGAAAATTTCCATAGAAGGATGAAAATAATGTGGTTTTTTTCTGTCAGCAGCTGGCAGCAAACTCAGTGTGATCTGTCTTGAGGTTGTTGGGATGATTCTCTGCAATCTCTTGGCCTGGGTGCCAGCTTGGAACAGGGCTGCAAACACAGAATATCTGTTCAGGTTTTGTTCTCCACATGGCTGATACTTTTTCTTCCTGCCCTAGAGAAGTCTCACTGCCTGTGTATAAAACACATTGCTGATTTCTTTGAACTTCTTTTATTTACATTCTCACAAATTCTTTTTAATCAGCCTATTTACTAAATTTGCTTCTCCAGAAATAGCACGGCATTAACTTGTGACAAATGACATTTCAGCTTGTGACACCTCTCACTTAAATTAGTTTCAAGTGATTTTGAGTAAATTTGTGATTACATTAAGCATGGGCTTTAAAAGAATATTTTGCCATCCAGTATTTCACATAGTAATGAGGCAGAAACTCTTTCCATCTCACCTTCCTCTGGCGGTATGCACTAAGTTCAGTGACTTCAAGGGCTAAACCATTAATGTTTTGCACAAAAGAACTAGAAGAATCACAGGGCATTAAGAAGAAAAGATGATGGAAGCATGTCACAATAAATCCAAGTTCTTAAGGGCCTGTTAAGGGGAGAGGGAGGGAAGATCCCCAGTAATCTCTGTATGTCTGACAGGTATCGGAGGGAAGTGTGTATGAGTGTATCACTCTAGTGCTCTCTAATCCTGCTTTAGAATCTTAATAATCTGTAGGATTTTATGCATTAAGTAATTTCTTCTCTATTGTAGAAAATAAAAAATCAGCAGTCAAAAAGTAAACATTAAAAAATGAGAAAAAATTTGGTTGTGATTAAGTAGGGAGATTCTGAATTAAAATATATCTTTTCAAAAGACCTAAGAGAACAGGACATGTTTCCATTTCTCACCACGCAGGCAAAAAGAGGCCACCAAAAAGGCATCTAAACCTAAGAATCTCTGGTGTTAGGTGTTGCTAACAACCTGTGTGTGTCCTCTGTCTGAGCCAGGATTAATCCTGGGGCCAGAAAGGAGGTTTTTTTGCCCCTCTCTCAGCCGTGAGCATTGGTCTCTCCTGCCAGGTGCACCAGCCCTGGTGCAGGGCCAGCCCCTGCAGCTCCTGTCCAGGAGCAGGGTGGGCACGAGCCATGCAAGAGCACCCATGGGGAAGGCTGAGGCTGACACTCCATCTGTGGTGTGTGCCTTGTCTCCTGGACAGACAGACAAACAGATAGACACGGCCCGAGTGCCCCGTGGCAGCTGTTGGTTGTCAGCTTCCCCCAGCCCCCAGGCTGGGCTTGGCGTGCAATTCAAACATTATTTTATAGCAGAAACCTCCTGCACACCCTCCTACCCCTGGCAGCAGGCTCTCAGACTGCCTGCTAGGTGAACAGGGAGCTTTATTTAGCCCAGACACACGGAAATAGAAGGTCTTTCCCATTCCCCAGCACTGTAGCTCTTCTACTGACTAAAATCTCAGTTAAACTAACTGCTGTTCAAGCTATTGATATTCTGCTATACAAGGTTTCAGCTGTGTGCCACTTCATATATCAAGGAGTCTTTAAAAAAATGTATCAAGAAGCAGCTGTAATGTCTACCTGAAAATCTTGTAAAAGTTTCCAGATCCCAAGAGATTACGAGAAATCAGAGAAATATGAGAGTTCTTTTAATAGCAATAAAAGTCTAGTTTGATTTTTATTGATTTTTTTTTTATCACTTCAGTCTTCAATTTGCATTTATGTCACATTTTCTGTCTTTTCTCCAAAATCACAAGGAATGAAATCTATTTGAAAAACAGCGAAAAAACAAGAAAAGGAAAGCCAAGGCAGAAGTGTTAACTGGTTTAATGTTGTTGAGCTTAAAACATCAAATATTTTGAAAGCCAGTAAGAAATGTTATGCTGTTACTTTTGTTTGGAAAAAGAAACAAATCCTATTTACCAACAAATAACTCAGTAATTTAATAAATAAAAATGATTCCTGATTTAAAACAAACAAACAAACAATTACTCAGGAAAGAAATAGGGAATAGCAATTAACCATTCTTATTCCATTTGCATGTGGTTATTTCTTCTTCTGTTTTTTTTTCATATATATTCTTTTTATGAAATGTTTGTGTTTGACTTGAAAGAACCTTAAAAAATTAGTCAAATAACCACATATAAGCACCAGGGAACAATTAGGCTGTGGTAATGGTTTTTTGTACTAGGACTTTTCAGTTGCTGGAAGCCCTCGTTGCAGCTGGTTTTTGTTCTGATGAATCCATCTCTATCTTTCTTCTAACAGTATAACAAAAAGGCACATAATTTTAGACTTCAAAACTCTTTCTATACATTTAAGTTTGTTTTAGTTTGCTTTTGGGTTTGTTTCTATGTCCGTGCCCTTGACAAGCAGTCAATCTTCAGTACAAGCTTTATGATTTATAGCTCATACAACTGGATCAAAAATGCTTGTGAGGTTCAGGTTGTTATATCAGCCTTCTCCAGAACTACAGGGTATAAATAAACATAGAAAATTTAGGCTGAATATGGTAATAAAAGGCCACATATCTTGACTTCTGCATTTAGTTACTAAAAGGCAGGAAAAAACATTGAATATGCATGGAAATTTTAACTTCAAGCTGGAAACTGTATTTATCAATCCTGAAAGCCTTCTTAAGACTATTACAAGTGTGAACGAGGAGAAATACTGAAATCAAATGCTATTTGCAGACACATTTGACAGGTGAGGCACTGAAAAGATTCTGAGTAGAAGGAGGACTTTGCATGTTGGAAGAATCCATGGCCTCTACTTGCTTTAAGGCTTGATTTGCTCTTCTTTCTGTTTTCCATGCCACAGTGGTTCTGATGAATTCTTGGGATCTGTTTCTTACAGAAAAGCTGATTTCTGCCCTCTTCCCCAGGCTGCACAGCTGTGTGACTGCTGCATGGGGCCCTGGCAGTAAATAGGATGGTTCTGGTGGGTGGCAAGGATAATTGTACGAATGGAATCACATATATTTCCATGCATTTTTAAAGAAAAATGAATAATCTGATAAGGAAAAAGAAAATCCATATAAAAGGATCTACATCTACAGTTATTTGTTTGGGAAATATATCCCAAAATATGCTCACAATTGGGAGGGGTAACTATAATTGCTGTTCCTCTCACATTATTGAAGTTCAAGTGAATTTTCATAGTTATATAAAAGCTTAGAAACAAAAATGCATGAAAAATGTTAGAATATATTGGTAGTGAAAACAGAGGAAAAATAAAATCTGAAATTTGAGTAACAGCTTTAAAAATATGTATTTCTCATAGAAAGGGCCCAAGAAAAATTCCACCCTGAAAGGCAAAATAATGATTTGTTTCCAGCTTGCTCCCTGCCAGCATGTCAGGTACATTTATTTGACCTCTTCAACTGTAGACCTTTTCAGCCTAAAAAAAAAGCTGGCTAGGTGCAGCAAACTGCTCTTTGGAGAGGCAATGAAGTAGGAAGAAATTTATCATAGGCAGATACCTGCACAAATGGCCAGAAACCAGCCAAGCTTTTTGTAATTCTTATCTAAACTTCTGACAGACCTGATGGGACTTGGCTGGCCATTCCCAGTCAGTGTGAACTATTCCATGTTCATCCAAGTTTTCTCTGGCTTGCAGTGATGTTTAGGTGATTCATGTTCCAGCAGGAACCTTCAGGGAGGAGAGTGTTGGAAGGTGGAAAAGTGAAGAGAAGAAAGGGGCTGAATGTTTTCATCTGGGAGTGTTTGGAGGGTGTGCATGAGGTGGGAAACTTGACTTCATACACCAGGCAGAACTGAGCTTGTTGAGGATTCTGCTTATTTTCAGATATCCAAATTGCAGATGAGCAGAGTTGTTTTCATTAAAATTATTTAATCATATGAGTCTCAAAATATGTCAGAAATTTAAAGACATAAAGAAACAAAGGAGTCTGAGAATGAAATAAAAGACATTGATCATAAAGCTGTGATTAAATATTTTGCTGTCAAAATGTCTCTGTGGACAGAATAGCTTTTTTTACAGAACATGTTTGTCCAATATATTTAGATTTCATTGTTTTCCTATGCCTTATTTTTAATAAAAATGTACTTAAGGACAGAAAGGAGTGATTTAAAAATATTTTTACTCAGAAGTTAATCTCCAATAAAACAGTAAGTTCTGTGGGTGCAGAGGAAATTCCAGTATTTCTTAAATAATAGCAAAAAAATAGATCACATTCATATAAATTGGGGATTTTAAAACCAAATCTTATTTTCCATTACTAAAAGTGTTTTCAACTTCCTGACTTTTAAAATTGAAGAGCTGTCAAGAAGAAACACCTTTAGGAAATGCATTGCATTTATATCTCTCTAAAAGAGGTTGAATTCAGAGTATTGATTTACGTAGAAAAAGAAAAAAGCCCTTGCAGGGTCTCTAAACCTTTTACTTTTTTCAGCTTTCTAACTTCAAGGCTTTATTGTATAGCAGATTTACATCTGACATTTGGAGTAAATTTCAAGAGGTCTCAGAAGAACCTGAGCTCTACCAGCATGCAGTACCCTTTAAGGTCTAGCAGCAGAATTGCTCTAGTCCAGACCTGCATTAAAGAAAGCAGAGCTGGGTAATTTGATGTTCTCAGACTTCAGATTTGTGGGCTGTTATATCCAATCAGTGTAATCATTATAGTGTTATGCTCAAAAAAAAAAATGCTGTTCTACAGCACCATCTCTGCCTCACTAACATAATAACAAATATGGGGCTTCAGTGATGTGGTGCAGTTTCAATTACTTTGTGTGGTGTGAGTATGCGTAAACAAATATACTAATCTTTTAATGTAATCTCTTTCAAGTGGGAAAAAATAGCAATATGTCAACTTACGCAGACTGTAAACCCACTAAGTAAGCTACAAGTGTATTTTATCAGTCCTGCTTCTTTCTATGAGCCACACAACATTTTGTGACCCTTCCAAAACCCTTCCCAGCCTTGATCTATGTATTCATAGAGATTTCTGTGACTGTCCATGTGCCCTCTTGTCCAGTCTGCTCTTACACACTGGAGTCAGCATTTAACAGAGGAACCAGAGACAAACCTAGCTCATTGTTTTTATTTAAAGCTTTCCCTTATCTGTTCCCACTTCTCATTCATTTCTTGTTGGGCTAATCCCAGTGCATCTGAAGATTTTTCTTTGCTGTGACAATAGCCTCAGTTTTCTGTAATTCCCAAGCCAGTATAGCTGGACTGCAGATATATTTGCTTCTAGGTACACAGTTGTTTTTTAATCCTTTTTCATTCATCTGATTTGTGACTCTGCAAAATGAAAAGACATATATATTGTTTGGGCTTCAGAGAGGGAAAATGCTATAAGAGAAGTAAGATATTTTGTGACTGTTTTCCTGGCCTCTCCTGTTATTTTGACTCCACTACACTTTGGAGATTTTTTTTTAATATATCTGGGTAACAATCAAGCTACAAAAATAGCATTTAACCTGAGGTAATAAAAAAAAACAACGGTGTTTGCTTTTTAAGTTTTGATTTTTGTTTTTTTTTAGTTCTATATGGCTGACTCATTCTTTAACTGTCCAATAACATCATTCTAGATTTCCATGTTTGCTTGGTTGTGAGTCAAGGGGACAGTTTTTTTCACACTGCTATATTTCAGTTAAAAAGAACATTTTTGTGTATTAAAACCAGCATGTGCATGGAATTTGAGGGGAAATAGAATGAAATAATGAGCAAAGTGGAAGGACATCCAAAAGACCTCATGTCAACCACTGTGTTACTGCACACCTGTTTCCCTTCCTGCATAAATGTAGTATGTTGCTTTTCCCTTTTTTGCAAATACTGATGGTATCAAGGCTCAAACACGTAACAAATCTGTGGTTTGGGAGGCACTGTGACAGAGCCATGTATTTTCTTGAACTTGAACCTTTCAAAAGCTGAATAATATGTCCTTCTTGGCTATAAAATACAGAAATTAAAGGAATATTAGTTTTTATTGTTTTAAAGAACTTCTTTCAGATCAGGAAATATCTCTCCTGGTTGACTTGACTGTCACATTGTCTACCCTTCATCTGCAGACGTTTCTTTTTGTTCTTGTGATAAAAGCAATATTCACTGTGCATGTGCATCTTTGGTGACTGTTGGGCTGATGTCTCAGTGTGCAGCAGAGAGGGAAGAGTCTTCCCTCTGCAGCAGATTGATAATTTGCAGATCTATTGGTTATTGTACTGGCATGGTTTACAAAAGGACAAAAAAGTTTTTAAAAATTACCAGAATCAATTACTCCTTTTTTGATCAGTGTAGTGAGAATGAGTAGTTGTGGCTTGGGGGAAAAAAAAAATCAAAAGTGAGTATCAAAACCATGATGCTTGAGGTGACATAAGAAAGATTTGCTTTTATCCTGTTGTGATCATCTGTGGCTGGGAGCTTGTGTCTCTACTGGCAGAATACATGAGCAACAGGATGCTCATTCCAGCTGCTATGTGAGGTTGCATTTTCTTCCATCAAGACAAGTCAAACACAGATCACCAGCTGTCTGACATTTCCCTCATCAACAAAGAATTGGATCCCCCAGTAATTACTTTTACTGTGACTTCTATGAGCCCCTTGTCAGGCCCAAAATTTGGATTAGAGTCGCATTTCTAAAAGCTAAACAGCTTAACTGAGATACGTAGGATGTATGCTGGATGTGTTCATACGGATTAACAGCAAAATGAATATCCAGGTCCCAGAAGCAAGCACAAAAGCTGCCACTAATGTCAGTAGAAGCTGGATAGGAATGCTAAAAAAAATTCCTAGGTGAAAATAGGACATTTCTAGTTATTACCTACAAGGAAAAATGTCTCTGGAGAATTTCTCCCTGTAAAATAGTGATACAATATTTGGAGCTTTTGTATTTCTTTATTTCACACCCTGTATCTGACCTGTAGTTATGCACAGCCAGATGTGAACTAGTTTTGGAGCCTTGTGTAACATATCACTCTGTTGTTTAGAAAGATACATTACTCTGTATGTATATTTAGGTCAAAGAGTTTTCTCACAGTTTTTCAGTGACTGTAGTACATAAAAGGATAATGTAGATGTGAAAAATAGTGCAGTTTGAGGTGATTTCAAAGGGAAAAAGGCTTTGTATAAATCACCAATATATTTCAAATGGTCTTCATCTTATGCAAGCACAAAAATATCTAATGCTTCTCTTGGAATGGAAGCACAATAGAAATAGAAGAGTTTCATTAGTACTTCTTCCTTAATCAATCACAACAACCATCAGCTACTGGGAGAAGGGATGAAGGAAGAATTCTAAAGCCCCTCAAAATCAATTGAAAGATTTTAATACATTCTTTGGATGTTGAATAATTTGGAGTGAGCAGTGGAAGGGGAATGGTAATTTTTGAAAATTTCTCTGAAAAACTAAAACTTTCTTGGGTAAGTCCTCTAACAGGCATTACTTTGTAAAAGTGCTCAGATCTCTTTCATGTTCAAATTTGGTTTGTCCTAACCTCAACACTCTTTGAAGCAAAGCACTTAATATGTCATTAAAACAGGAAAAGAGATAATACTTTTTTTCCTCATTCAAGCTATCCTTATATAGAGTAGGTACATAATGAGGACAGTCCAAAAGAGGACAAAAATTATATAAAATTAGGAAAGATGAGAGCAATTGGAGGTTTTCATTTCAGAAAATGAAAATTCATAGGAGTTTGGTGTTCCCTAAATGTAAAAAATATCACTGAAAAGACAAAAAGAATAAACTTATTTCTGAGGATAATGTACTGAATTCAGCCATGTGCAGGTTAGATGCTGAGGAAAGATTTCTAGTTGTGGGAGTTGGGAAGCAGTCAGGGATTGCCAGGGTTGTGACACATAGTGTCAAAAAAGTTAGAAAATGACTGTCAGGAGAGTTGAGTAGAGACAGTCTTTATTCTATATTAACTCCCTTATCTCCTAAATGAAACTAGTTATATCTGTTCACTTGCAACATAGATCTCCTTGGAGCATTAATTACCAACCACCTGCCAAGACCCCAAATTTTAAACAAGGTTTCATTTGTTATTATCATGTTCATCTCCAGCACTCAGTTCTCTGACTGCCTGTGTATTGGTGATCCAAATCCTCATTAATTCAGTGATTTCTAATTTTTTTAAAATACATGTACAAATCCCAAATCTTCTTTTTATTAAGTATTCACCCTGAAAATTTGGAAAAGTAGTAATTTTGTAAAATTATCTTTGTCTTGCTGAGGTTACTGCTTGTTGGTTCTGGATTTGCTTGTATTGCTGTTCAGTGCAGACAGTTGACCTGATTTTTTATCAATTTATCCCCAAAACAACACTTCATCTAAAATTCTAAAGTAATTCCCATTTAATTTTATACACATTATTGTCTTTGGCTGCTAAGCACGAGTAAGATTAATCCTTTTTAAGAAGAGGAGGGGGGGAAAAAAGGAAAGAATGTGCACTTGAATCTATTATCAGCTAACATGTGTATTTTTCCCAAACTCTTGCCTCTTGCATTATGCAAGCTCAAAAATTGTAATAGTATCTAATGTTTCCTAACAAGAATGGGCTGCGCCTAATGCATCAAATTATCACAGTGGCAAGATAGCAAAATTAATTTTTTTCTTCATTATCTTCCATAGTGCTAAGTATTTTAAATCCATCATGTAAATTAACTGATCTGAATTCATGCTTTAATGCTTTATGTGGACAATTGTCTCAGATCCTCCAAAACACATATTCAAAAGCAGTATTAAATTGTTATGATCTTTATTGACCTGAAATTATAGCCTCATGACAAGTTCTTTCAAACATGCTTTTAAATAATTTCATCTTAACTTTTGACAAAATTTCAAAGTTATGTATAAATGTGGGCCATGAATTTTCAAACATATTATTCAGAACTTCTCTAAGTAGGTTTATTAAGCCCTGGTGATGAAAAAGACCATTCTGATACGTAAATATTGAATTTAAAATTAAGCATCTCTATGTTTTGGAAAATTTCTTTTTTATTGTTGGTTTTGGGGTTTATTGTATGTGTAAACTTGATTGCAGTATTAAACCTAGGTGTGGAGGATAATTCATATCTTATACTCCCTCTTTTCGTTGGAATTTTTCTCATAGAAGGTAATTCCCACAGGTTTCCCAGGCTCTCAGATGAGGTCACCATATGATGCTGCCTTGAAAACAGGAGCTCTTATCTCTGTCAGGTCCCCAACACTGGCTCACTGCTCAATGAAATCCCAGAAACTGTGATTGGAAACAAGATTATATATTTCAGGTCTGCCACTAGGTCTTAATTCAGGTGTCAAAGAACTTACTATTTTTATTTGACATTAAAAACATGAAAAAGGAATGCCAAAGATGAAGAAGCAGCCATTTTTCCATTTCAGTTTATTAATGTGACAGTTCTTCAGAGCGCTGGAGCACTGATTCACAGAAGGAATACTGACTGCTGGGAAACAGGCTCTCCCTGTAGGTGTGATCTGATACATAACCAACATCTTTGTTAGTTCAAAGCCTGATGTGGAATAGCTGACTAAAAAGGTCTTGGTGCATGCTCCATTTTTATTTAGGAGGGATGTGGCTTTTGTGAGGGAGAGTTCCACTGATACTACAAGAGGTCAACATTGACCTACAGAAATGTTTCTCTGTACAGCAGACCTGACATGAGCACGAGAATCAGGACAGTTTTGGGGGTTTAAGATTTGTAAGGGATATGATTTGAATAAGGTCAACAAATATTGGCAAGTCAAAAAGACTTCTGAAAGCAAACTGATTATCTGCATCAGAAAACTGTTTATGGTGGAAGGAATTTGAAGACTTTCAACTCTTTAATAATAAGGTTCCAATGCCTATTTGAGACAAAAGGTAGTTTAATAATTGGAGTAATTAATCTAGAGATATGTTGAATTTTTCACCCCTAGAAATCAAAGACTGAAAATCTTTTGAGAAGTAGATCAAATTAGAATTACAGCCTTGATGCAGAAATGCAGACAATAGTTGACTTATATTGTCCAAAGCACAAGTTCACAATCAAGAGTAAATAAATGAGTCATTATTTAGGCTGTAATGTGGAGGATGCTGGAGGAAATTATCAGCTGACATGTCAGTCTTTAAAAGTGGTGTCTGAATTGGTACTTTATGATTTGGCTTTATTAACATATTAACTATCAGAATATTGTCCAAAATTCTTTTATGTTGGCCTGTTTTTTATGGTATAGCTTTCCCTCATGGTTTTTTTCCTTTCCGTATTCTGGTGATGTTTTATATTCATAAATAAGTAAGAAATTAATTTTTAATTTACTTGTTTTCATTGGTTGAAAACATGTGTTCATAGCTTACTGGAATTAGTTCTCTAAAAATAAGTAAAAACCAAATTGTTGTGATTCCTGATATGATATTTCAGAGGCTGAAATCTAATTTACCCCTACTAAGAATCCAGACCAGCAGTGACATATTTTCATATCAGATTACCTAAACATGGCAACTCAGCAGCCGAGAACCACCATAGACAAATGAGCCAGAATGTGGTCAGGCAGGTCATTTCCCTGGAGAAGCAGTGCTCTGCAACTTCATACTTCCTTCACTCCATCTATTTTTTCATAACAGGGTATCTCTTGTACACTTTTGACAGATACTGCCAAAATTGCTGTTTGTGTTATGTATAATAAATTCTGTCCAGCTCATAGTGCTCTGGGACCTGTCACTAAGTCACTTAAAAATCCTTTGAAAAGCATTTTTTACATGAGAGTATTTGGGATTTATCACAGACTAAGCAACCAAATGAAAATAAAATGTGTGACTTAAGCGAAGTAATAACTTGAGAATTTCTAAACACTATAGTTATGTCCTTCATTGACCCCAGGATTGGGAAACAGAAATACTGAACTTGCTGGCTGATCCTTTCAACTCTACTGGAATCCAAATTCCAGTGTAAAATATAACTTAATTTTAGAAGAAAATTAGAATTTTAAAATCTATTTTCTTAGGGACAGCACTGCTGTGACTGACCTTGAAAAATTTGTGTCTTTATAAACTTGCTCTAAAACATCCTACTTCTTTTTTTCCTTCCCAGTGCCTGAAGCTGAGATGTATTGATGTTAGTTTTCAGCATTATTATTTGTTCTGCAGAGTGAACTTATTGTGTAATTATATCTACCAGTACCAGTAGCTACCATCAGCTGTCACCCAAACAGAATTACTGGGTAAAGCAGTCCTCCACAGAAGACTCTTGCAGTTATTCTTGTGTTAAATCTCACTGTGTCACTCCCAAAAATATCCCACAACCAGTTGTGTGCTGCATCCTAAAGGAAAGGGAACTGAAAATCACAATGGTTTCTAGATAAAACAGAAATGATGGCCGTATCATCTTTCCTTCAAAGTCGTTCTGGCTCCTGTGATCCTTGCAAAGAAGTGACACATTTGTGTGGTCCCTAGCAAGTGCTGATAACACCTTGCTTACAGCATAAAGGTGCCACTGGGAAATCTCAGCGATAAGCAGCAGTTAAACTCAGGCTGTTTGTTGAAGGGTCACACGTGTTAGGTGTATTATCCACTGGCATTTGGCCATAAGCCTTGCCTGTGATTACTGCATCAATCAGTTGTACATAAAAGGGAGGATTGCCAGGTTCTTCTTGTTACCTACCACTGCAGTGCAAAAACAAACAAAAAAACCCAAACCATCAACAACAACAAGAAAACCAAACCAAAAAGGAAAAGAAAAAAAAAAAAGAAAGATGTGGGAGTTGATTTTGCACTCCCTTTGAGCTCTCAAATTGCATGTCTGTGTGGCAGGTGTGCCATGGCAGGTGATGGTGCACCCACCTCATGAGTGGGACACTCAGTGGCAACTGGCCCATGGCTTTGGCTGCTTGAGCAACAAGGAGCTGCTTGAGCACACACCACGCCCTTGAGACAATACCTTGGGCCTCCTATTATAGACATGAGGAAAATTTACACCTTGATGTGCCTTGAGCACATCAAAGTGCTAGCATAGGTATTCCAGACTGCTCCAGCTGCCAGGTGTACTCATACCTGGTATGAGACATACTCACTGTCTCATACCAGCCCTGGATTTTGCCAACATAAAGCATTCCACAAGTAAAATGCTCATGTAAGAGCAGTTCCCTAAGAATTTTTCTAGAACTTCTTGATCACTGATAGCAGTGGAAGGCTCAGTGTACTCAGCATCTGAGTGTTATGTAAAGCACTCATATAATGAAAAACTGAGCAAAACAATTCCTGTCCACAGTCAGAAGTACTGGCAGCACACATTCCCTGTGGCAAGGACCTCGTGTACCTTGAAGTTTCCTATCTCACCAGATGCATACTCTGTTCTGCTTTGATTTTACATGAGACACATTTGTTCCATGAGATATTTTCAGGCATGGGAAACCTTTAAGAATGCTTGTTGTTCTGTGTGATAGCAGCAGGGTTTTGTTTGCATCCGTGTGCTTGAATAGCGTGAGGAGTTCATAAATGTGTTTGATTTGCATTGAGTGAAGAACCTTAGAAACCGCTGGGAGGAACAATGAGAAGCACAAGCTAATACAGCAAGCAATTGGTTGGTGTGCAACTCTCATTTTTGGAAAACTAGATGGTTTTATTTAGTTTTCCTATGTGGCATATTCTTGAGCCAAGATCAGAGACAGATAGTTCAAAACATCTTGTAGATTGCAACAAAGCAATCTTTGCAGACAATAGACCTTACATGTCCCTGGAGTTCATTCTTCATTCCAGATAGGGTTTGAACCATGGGGTTTTGCAGCCAGACCCACCTGCAGGTGCTCTGAAGACATCTTCTGCATACAGTGTCCAGTGCTTGATTTATGCACAAACATCTGGAAGCCTACACACTTCACTGCCTCATTGCACAACGAGGCATGGACAAGCAGTTCTTCCAGTGGGAAATTAAATGTAATCTAGCCCAGTCTCTAGAGTATTTATTGACAGGTATTTATTGACTGTCCTCTGGAGCCTTCCAGAGTCTCACAAAAGATTAAATAAGGACCACTATCACAACCTTGGAAATACTGATTGAAAATGGTGGCTCAGAGATTATACTGAACAAGGATAAAAAGTAGTCATCTATCACTGATGGTTAATCTCTTTTCCAGAAAGGAGACCATATTGATCAGAATCAGAATGCTTGAAGTTAAGCACACTTTAAATGACAGTATTGGCACCTAGACATGCATCAATAAGGCTATTTTAATGTCTCTTATATCATTCTGCTCAAATTATTTCCTTGGCTCTTCTATCATCCTTCTAAAAACTTATTGATCTCTTATTTTCCTTTATAGTTGTTTTATGCCAGGGTGTTCTTTGTTGCAATGAAATTTGCGATGATGTTGCAGATTTCTAATGCTGTTTTAATTTCACCAAGACTTTCATTTGTTAAGTTACAGTCTCAGTGTGTAAATAGGTAGTGAATCTAATGGACTTGCTTTCAGTCCGTGTCCCTCAGTTCTTGGTGCTCTTGTTAAGGTAGTTTTTCTAGGAAATTTCAGGATTATTCTTAAACTGTTAAAAAATGCTGAAAAGAAGTCAAGGATATTTTTTTCTAGTTTTAGAGGAAGGAGAGTAGGGGGGAAAAGAGTAGTTTTATGTCACTTTTTACATTCTTCTTTCCTTTTTTGGTAATTAACTTCATTTCAAATGGTGCCATTTTCACCTTTTCAATTTTACTGCTCTTTCCCCTGATTAGCATCAAGAACATGATGAGAAAACGTGGCTGTGTTTGCGTTTCAAACAGCCCTGAGTGTTATCTAAGGGTAAATGAAAAGGGACTACTTTGGTAGATCATCACCTCTGACAGAACCCAAGGCAACTCTAAACTGTTGAAAAGGACATAACCCAATTTTCTACTTTGTTTCCTTTCTTCACAGTAAAAGGGCATATAAACACTATCAACATTTCAGTCTCTGGAAAATGTCTCCAAGACTTCACACAGGAGATGAAAAAGTGCTGAAACTTTCTCCTCTTGCTGTGTTGGCAATATCTTCCTGCAACCAAAGGTCATTCATAGCAAAAACTGAACATGATGTACTTGATAGGTCAAGCTAGCATGGACTATATGATTCATTTTGTAATGAAAGTTAGCCTTTTTTAATTTTTTCCCCGTCCTGGTTGAGTGATGGAGCTGTTTTCTCATTTGGCTTGTTCCATTTAAAAGTCCATTTGTAGATTTCTCTTCAAGGTAAACATGTCTAGATCATTAAACTTACCCTGCAAACACCATCACTAATAAAAAAGCAAAAAAGCCTGCTTGATTCCACACACACACAAAAAAAAAAAGTTTTGCATGTAGGCTACACTCCTTGTATGCAAATATGTGAAGGGAGTACACATTACTGACATTACAGGAAGAACTTGTAAATTACTGCTCTGGACATGAAGAAGAAAAAGACCTCAGAGCTTACTATTTTTAGGGAAAAAGGATGAAAAGAATGGTTCACAGTTCACCATAAGTACTTGAAGAGATGGGATTAATCTTTCTGTCATTGGTAGATTCACATCTAGCACAGCCAGTTGTAGCTAGAACCTGCAGACTGCAGATTATTGGGCTGATAGGACAGAGGTTGCTAGTTCTGCATCAGTTCAAGCAGTAATCTGCACTGTGGCAGAATGGCAAAGAGTCAATATGACACGTGTGATGGTGTATCTTGCAGCAAACTAGAAGTGTTTGGATATGAAGTAGGTTCCAGTGTAATTTACAATCTGCTCCAGAGTTGCTTTCCTTGAAGAAAAAAAAAAAAAAAAGAAGAAGAGTATTCACCCTTCTACTTTGTGTGCCATGTAACTGAATATAATATTTGACGTAATTTCAAACAAGCATTTTGACAATGAGGACCATATGCTCTGTAAATAGTCCATCAAAGTCAGAATGCTAATATGAGTTGTTGTTTGCTGCTGCTGCTGTTTTTCCCAGAAATCAACCTTTCATGCAGAGTCTTGACAATTTTGAAGAAATCAGAAGAAAGCACAGATTCTGTAACAAGTTCCATTTAAAGAGCTGTTTCTTTAATCTGTAAAACAAGTCATAACATAACATGGAGTTATGTCTTTTAAATTAAACATTTGGCAAGATGCTGTGCTAAGGTACTCCATGATGCTGAATGAGTAACAAATTCTCTGGGATTGCCTTTGTTATTGGATAAGCAGACTTGCATGCCATCACAAAGACCTTAATTTACTACATTTTGTATTGGATTCAGTCATGAGCTGTCAATTATTTGCGCTGTGGGTTGTTTTTCTTGTTTTCTTCATTGTTATCTGTGCCTCAACTGTTGTCTAGAATTTGTGACACAGTTGTAAATTTCTGGCCTTTTGGAAAATCCTCATTGAATCAGCAGTTTCTGCTATGTGCTGTCAGGCTAGTTCCTTCTCAGCACAGAAGGGGTCTGTGTGTTGGTGTTTCTTTATGTCTGTTGCACATCCTAAAGTCTTCCCCCACTACAGCTGCACTCATTCCCCTAATCCACTGTGCTTCTACATGTTGATAACTTTTCTCTTGGAATTTCTTTTATGAAGGCAGAAATTTAAATCCACCAGTGACTTTAAAGAAATGGTTATCATCTCATTGCTTGTCTCCTGGTAATGGGCACAGCAAATTGTACTTTGCCATTTCTAATGCCCAAAAAGCAGCTCACTTTTCCTTACCATTGTTGTCAACATTATTTGTTGTTTGCTAATCATAATCTCTTACTTCATGTAATGGTTCCCGAGCAAACAAGGTCATAGGCTAGAAAAGGGCAGTTGTTTTGCACAGTCATTGTTATTAATCTACACAGGCTACACCAGCCCACGTTTAAGGACCTGCTGCCCAGCCAGGCCTGGGCTCAGTCCATCCTCACTGTGTGCTTCCTCTGGGTGTGCTGGCAGTGATGAGCCTGAACTACAGGGCTTCAGCCCTCACTAGTTAGTGCATTCCTGCACTGACAAATCCTGTGACTGCCTGTGTAATGCCAAAATGTCTGGGAAAGCAAAGAAGGACCTTTATATTCAGAATTTTCAACTCCTTTGAGCAACCTTGCGTGGTGAATGCTCGGTACTCCTCTGTTGCACTCTGACTTGGGTCCCCAGCTGTCCATCTCCTCAGAATATTGTTATCAGTGAGGGAATACTGCACATGTGTAGCTGTCACTGCTTTGTACAACTACTTCAGGGTTTAAAATCTACACACGTCCCAGCTTTTCAAAGTTTCAGAGGAGTCTTACCAGAAGGTGTGGACCACCTTCTGGTCTGTTTACTATATACCCCAGCCAATGACTTGGCAAAGATGCACTTTAGGAAAATTCCTGTGATCTGGATAGAATTGAAGTCAAGGGGAGGAATCCTGTTGCATTAACATTTGGATTAGAGCTCTAGTGAAGAAGATCTTCAGCTGTACAAACAGATACCAAAGTTTTTCTGTTGGCAAAACATATTGCAAATCCCTTCCTGCTGTCATCTGTAGATGCTGTTCAACAGAACAAAATGCAGACTGTTGAACATGCTTTAGAGGAGAAGTCCTGGGATAGACTTCAGATGTTTAGTCAGGAAGTGGATGAAAAGGCCTATGTTGTAAGGTTAGTTCAGAATGTGTGACAGATTTTATCACATTAAGAGGCAGAAAAGGGTATCACAGATTTTAAGGCCCAAAGATGATGTTTTGATCCTGTTCTTTAACCCTTCTTATAATGTAGGTCACGTAGTCACCCATTTGTTTATCATATATGTTTATCAGCTGTTTCTTAAGCTGCACAGATGTGGATTTGGGATAAGAGGAGTGTAGCACAGTCTCACATCTGTAACTCTATTATCAAAACATCAGATGTAGGTGTCTTCCTCTGTTGCACCAGAACTTCACTTATAATGAAGGCTTTCTCTGCCTGTGGCTACCCAGTCCTCTGTGCTTCTCTTTATGTTCTTCTATATCTTTTCCATTTCTATGAACGAGAAGAAATCAAAATGCACAGTGACTATATGTAATTTGCATACTATACATACTGTAATTTCTCCAAAGGTGACATATTGACAGCATGTGTAATTTATTCATCTGCAAAAGGTGTGAGCTGAGTTCCAGAGGAGTCTGCATTGCTAGGAAATAACTCCCCCTCCCAGCTGCTTCCCTTTTTCACCGAGGTGTTTGCATCATGTCACCACCTCACATCATTTGCCCTGGAGGCTCCAGGAAGGAATAGAATGGTTGCCATGTTAATTAGAGGAGAGTGATAAAACCTGATGTTTTATTTATTTTCTTGAAGAGGGATTTGTGTTTCTTATCTTGTTTTATGGTAATATTTTATGATGAATTTTTGAGGTTTAGCTCAGAGTCAGTTCTCCTGAGGAACAAGGGATACAGCAAATTACAGAGGCCTTCAGTGCTTGAGAATTCTCAGTAAAATTAACCCACCCGTGACTGCAGTTAATTAACTGTCATCACATGCTCAAGGACCCTAACTTAGCTCCTGATGTTATAGATAGAATTAGACATGTGCACTGTTAAAGCATTTATCTTTGATGACTGAGATGGAATCTGTACTGTGATTAAAACCACTAGTTTACAAACACAGCAAATAGCTGACAGTTGCAGCAAGTTATGCCAGGAAGGGAAGAGAGTTGTCTATGTCCATTTCACAGAGGTTCAAGATCTGAGAACCTTTGTGGCTACTTGCTCACAGTGATTTTTTTGCCTTTGAAGTAATAGGGTTTTTGGCAGAACTCATGGAGTATGGTTATTGAATTGCTGTAACTACAAGGATAAGTTTGGATATAAGAGTGACCCATGGCAATTAAAACAGCACAACTCTCCTCTTGGAGCAGAGCTGGACTAGAAAGCCAAGTAGACACAGAATAATAATTGTGGAGGTTTTTTTGGTCTCAGATTAGTCATAGTTCAAGTTTAGTCTTCAGACTGTACTGTCACACATAATGAGACCTTTGTTGAAAATCAAAGATTTAATCCCTTCATTGTGAATTTCCAGAGGAATTATTTAAAGACAAAAAGGCAAAGACTTGACTTCTAAGGATACCTTGCTTTACAGATCCATTTTACATTAACAATTTGACTGGACTAATCCACACTGCAGTCTTGGTATTTATGTTATCTTAGTTTTTAAGATCTCCAAGCATGCACGTGGTATCATCTTTCTAAATACTGTGTGTAGTTCAACTAGAAGATACAGTTTCCAGAAACATCTATAATACAAAAGAAAGCTTAGGTGGTGTCCTGGTTTTGGCTGAGAAAATTTTCTTCTTAATAACTGGCACAGTGCTGTGTTTGTGTTTAGTATGAGAATAATGTTGGTACCACAGTGATGTTTAGTGGTTGCTAAACAGTGCATGATCTAAGTCAAGGATTTTTCAGTGTCTCATTGTCTGCCAGTGAGGAGGTGCACAAAGATCTGGGAGGGAGCAGGGTCAGGACACCTGACCTAAACTGGCATTACAAGCATTTTTATAATTGTCATTATTGCTACTGCTATTGTTTATTTTACGTTGCTTAAATTATTAAGTTGTTCTTATCTCAGTCTACAAGTTTTGCTTTTTTGTTCCAATTCTCCCCACCATCCCAAGGAGAAGGGAGAGAACAAGTGGCTGCATGGCAATTCTTTCCCAGCTGGGGTTAAACCACCACGGGTGGAGAAAGAAAAAAAGTCCAATAAGAGAAAGACCATTTAGTTCACACTAACTTCAAGCACAGATAATTGTTGATTTGGGCTACTTGAAGCAATTGCAATATGAACAACTACAAAACTACTATTTTAAATTAATTAGTATCACATATCAACAAAATACCTTTCTTATTCCAGATTTTACTGGTTTTTGTAGTTTCTGCTGAAAAAAACTTTTGGGTTTACCTTTAAGCTCTTTGCCCTGGCTGTGATTTTAAGTAGAAGGGTTTTTTAATGCAAATAGCATATTATTCACAATTTTTCAGTGTCTTGTGCTTGATTACATTATCAGCTTGCCTTCTGTACTTGCTGTCTTGCTGGTAATAATGTTACAGATCATATAATGAAGTTAATAATGAAAGCAACTGTGTCACTTTCATCATCTGTACCACCAGTGTGCACAAATTAATAGAGACTGCTGCAATAATTTTGGAGACTTGATAACCCACCGTGTGTGAGAGGCTTAACCCATCAGGTGTGTGTGATTTTGGTCATGTTGCACCATTCTTCTCCAAGTTATTTCTTGCTGAGAAAAAAAAGAAGAATTTTCATACTGTTTCCTATTTCAATAAAATATTTAGATTTTATTGAAATTATTTGCAAAAGCAAAACTAGTCAGACCAAAAATAGTATAAAGACACAATTTTTTCTTTAATTGTCACAGATTTGAACAATATGTTCTTGCCTACAATTAAAATGCATCACTTTACAAAGCTGTTTATGCAGCACGTGAATTACTTGGAATAAGTTTCATTATGGTGATTAATATGCATGACACTGCATCACAATATGAAACCTATCAAGCCTGGCTTGTTTATTTTATTGTTGTTGTTGTCATTCTTTTGATAGAATGCCATTTAAAAGCAAAACCACTCCCACCAAGAAGATCCCTGTGTCTTTTCAGAGGCTCAATTTCAGTTCATATTTCCAAGATGGAATCATGGTTTTGAAAAGCTAATTTATATGCCTGATAACTTTGTTACATGCACTACATAAATAGCAGTTGGGTTTACTCATATATATGGGAAATAATTTTCACACATTTGGGGGTTTGTGCTTTATGATAGACACTGTAGAGTTTCCTTAGAAGACCTTCAGTAAAGGCTGACTGAGGATATGTACCCAAAAACCTGTGCCTTGGGTTTGCATCTGAACAGCCCTGACTCCAAGTGAAAAACAATTTGAGCTGGAACTGCCTATATTTGCTTTCTTCTCAAAGCCTTGTAGTGCTGTGAATGCTGCCCAAACCTTGACCCCAGTGTATACTTATATCCTTTTGAGAAACTAGGAGGAATCCAAAGTATGGTGTAAAGTATAAGATCTAGGGAGCTTCCATTTGGTTTGGGTTTCATTTAAAATGTTTCTGTGAATTTTGCTGAAAAGCACCTCAATAGCATTATACCATAAAAAACTCCTTGTCAGTCCAGTTGCCGTAGATGTAACCCAGTCAGGTTTCTGCAAAGCTTTTCATATTTTTCTATAAGAAAAAAAATTATTGGCTAGGACTAAAAGGAACAGAACTATAAGAAGTCTGCAAAGATGCATGGGAAACTGAAATACAACTAAGGAAAATATTGGGTTGAAGGAAGCTTTTTAATTGAGATCCTCATCTCGCTTCATATGCCCATCATGTTTTTTGCTGTGATCAGTGTGATATGCAATGCTTTTGAAACATGTGGATATTTCAATGGTAAAAAGGATGCCAATAAAGCGTGAGGATCCAGGTACTATACAGAATTTGCTGAGTGACCTTGAGGTCCTGAAGGAATGGAAAGAGAAGGTCACACGTGCCAAAACTAATGAAAAAATTTGGGCAGTATTTAGCACTAGGAGGGAAGGAAAATACATTTGGTGTTCTGCTCAGTCATGGTATGACACACCTATAGAAAAAAAAATAATATCATTTTACTGTGTCTTAGTCAAAGTGTTTACAACAGAAATAGCAAAGTATTAGCAGCGATATGCAAAGCCTGTACAGTTCTTAATTCTTTTATTGGGGTTGTGTGACAAGTGGGGCTACTGTTTCTGTGAGAAACTGCTTTAATCTTCTCTGATGTCTGAGTGATTGCCAGATGGCTCCAAGGTGGACCTGCTGATGGCCAAGGTCCACCCCTATATCAAGCCACAAGGTTTTTGTTTTATTTTCTCTCCCCTGTTCAGCTGAAGAGGGCAGAGACTTTGGTGGGCTTCATGTTTCCAGCCACAGTCAACACATCATGATTCCTTATGTATTTTTCTACTGATTTGTGTAAGAGAATGATTTGAAATTGAAACAAGTGCAGAGAAAAATAAAGGAATTAGAGATATTATAAAGGAGAATTAAAGGGTATTTTTCTTTTTTAACCTAATAAACTCAAGGCTATTCCTACTCTCTTTAATTTTCTCAAGAGAGGGAACCTAAAGGATGGATATCAGATAAAGATCAAAGTGAAAAAATAATAAAGTACATATGTTAATTATGTTGGAATTATATAAACAAACCCCATATTTCCAGAGCTATGATTTGGTGTCCTGTATCAAATGATGAAAAACCTGCCTATGTAAGCACAGATCAGCATGCTACATTAAGGGAAGGAATTAAACGAGGTGTCAAACGTTGACAGGACTTTGATAGCCCGTGAAGAGCCTGGTGACTCAGCTGAATCCTGCCTAGCCTTACACATGCCTCTCTCCCCAGTCAAGTGTCATGCTGTGAATGTGAATTTCTCTTGCAAACTTTCATATTTAACCATCCATCCTACCATCAAAATGAGATGTGAAAGGGATAGTTCTACTACAGATTGTTGCCTTGTAAAATTTTGTGCTTCTGAATTAAACAGAAAAGATTGTTCTTGATAGAGCAAGTTCCAAAGAAATCATAAGCATGTTTTTGTTTCTTTTGGTTTCGATTTCTCCTTAGAAAAAGAGAGTAGACTATTCTTAAAGATAAAGAAAAAATAAAGACATTGTGGCATGGAAATGACACAGCTAGCATTGTCTATAAATGGTGCCCTGGGTTTCAAAACAGCTCCTTAAGTCCCTAGGTATACGAAGGGGGAATATCACTCTGCCCAGCAGAAGGTAGAAGTGGTGATTTGTATTTATTTTCCTCAATAGCATAGTTAAGCTCTGGTACACGTCCACTGATATACAAGAAAGGTGAACTGTCAGGGTATTGTGACTCACTAGAAATATCTGGTGTCAAATCTTGTAAGACTAAATAACAGAGAATGTATTAGAGGCTAATAAACAGCCATTAACCACCCAGCATTCAGATTTACCAATTACCACACTGTTCTAGGCCATGGACCTGCTCTCTGTGGCTGACAACATCACATTAATGAATCTCAAGTCTTAACCTCCTTGAATTCATGAATAACAATTTGACTCCATGTAACTTGATTACTACGAAATGGAAACTTTAGTTGAGTCTAAACAGTGGTTATGAGGTTGAGATGAGAGAAAGACAACCCTACTCCATCACTGGTAATTTAAACTCGCATGAAACCGAGCACCTGTCACAGTGATAAATGGGTTTTCTTGTTATCTTGCTGTCGGTATCATTTCCCAGTCAGATTACTATCAAACACCCAGACAACACTGTGGAAACCAAGGTACAATTGTCTTCATTTTATTTCTCTTCCAGAGAAACGGGTAAAGGTTACAAGATGCTTATAAATGTGATTGATTTCATTTTCTTTGAGTCATTCCCAGAACACAGTTTAATTTACTTGTATATGCAAATGTCAGGTTTTTATAGGCACCACAGAAGAGAGAGTTGCTCATTGTTTACTGATACCACGCTAAAGCTGCAACCACCCTGAATCAGGAGATGCCCCTGTGGGTTACAACTTTCAAACTCCATTTCACTGTGTATTATTAAGAGAAATAAATTTTTAAATCTGTTTTGCTTTAGATCAGTGCCTCAAAAATTTAAGTGTCTTCAGCCTGAGAAATGAGACTGAAAGCATAATGTGGACAAGCTCCTTCCTTGCAACTCCCGTGTGTTTTCCTCCCAGGCATGTTATGTTTTATTCTTTATTCAATTTTTTGTAAGATTTTTTCTTGTTTTAATTATTTGCAGAAAAGATGTAGAAAAATAAAGGAAGAAGGAAGGAGAAAACCTCCAATATTTAAAAATGTCCTATTAAAGGACATGTCTGAATAGACAATCACTAAGCTCATTTCTCAATGTAGAAGCTGTGCACAAGCTGTCACTTGGTATCTGTATGAATAAAGATCTAGCTGATGGGTTTAGGATTAGCTCCATAATACTGCAAAGTGTTTTTATTCTTTTACAACTTCAGTGCCATCCATCCAACAAGATGATAGTAAATTTTCATTCTCTTTTGCTGGGCTGTGGTTCTAAAATATATATTTGAATGTTTATGGATTTTCCTGGAAGCTGCACCGAATAGCTTGTAAACATGGAATGAGCCATGAGCCATAACCTCCAGAGGTTAGAATAAAATTATGGATTTCCTTTAAGTTGTAGCTGATTTTCTCTCTTTTATAGAAAACTTGAAACAAGCAGAAAACTCAGATTCTTTCTGGCTCTACGTGTTGGTTTTCCATGTTCTCTCCCTAGAATGATGCAAGCAGCAGACTGTAGGTTGGTTGTTCCCTGCTGAAATTCTCTCTGTGTAGAAAAAAATATCTATATTACTTGATTGTGAAATAGGAGGTGAGAGGAGAGACAAATTTTGCCTGACAATTAACAGTTTTCTCTCATCTCGTGAGAAAGGAGCCAGCTTTTAGAAGATGGTATAACAAGTGATGCTGTATTTTAGCTGCTAGTAAAAGAAGTAACAATCCTGGAGAAAGGAATAGAGGGATCCTTTTTAAGAGTGGCGACAGGGTTGTCTGTACATTGAAAAACAAATAATCCAATGATGTGCCCTCAAGAGAGCCTCCTGTGAGGGGCACAGCCCAAGGCTGGGGAGGTGCTGGCACTGCTTTCCAGCTGGCAGAGCCGGGGCAGGCAGGAGAAAAACAAAGCAGCAAAAGTCAGAAGTGGAGGTGGGGAAGTGATGATGTAGCAACATGGAAATTGTCAAAATGTTCCACTGTAGGATTTCTCTGCGATGTGAAATCGAGTTCTGTCAGATAGAGCAGAGAATAGAAACCACTTCTTGGGTGAACCCTCATCTGTTAAGTCTCTGCATATCCAGGGCAGGTACGTGATACTTCCTCCTCCAGTTAAGTGTGGAAAGAAAGGACTGAAGTGTGCTAAGCTCTTTGAAAAAAAGATCCTGCAAGCCACCATTTCAGGAGCGTATTTCAGGCTTCTTTCTTACAGGAAGGGGAATAAAAGTTGGTTTTGTCTTCTCTTCTATTGAGTACTGGTTAGGTGTAAGATGCTCCTCAGCCTGCTTTGGATACAATTTGATCATCTGAATTTTCCTCGGTTCTGTGCATGGGTTTCAAATCCAGGCTCCCACTCTTAAGTTATTGCTGTACTACTTGTTAGGTCATTAGTGAAGTATTTTACTTGATTAGGAACTGTGTGCTTTATGACGCTGCATAAGTCATCATAAAGAATAAAATCCTTAGGGTTCTTACCTGTTTCCTCAAGTTCCGCTTTGGGGAATGGCCAGGTAAAAGAGTCTGTGACTCTACGGGATGTAAAAATGGAACCTAGCTGGAAATGTGTAAAGTTTTGTATTTATTTAAGTTGAATGTCATCCTTTCTTCAAAGAAGGCTAAGAAGGAAAGAAAGAAAAGTACAATTTATCCCCTGTGTTGACATTTGGGTTTGGAAACTACAAAATTACGTGAGCTGCCCACACTATTAATATTAATAAAGTTTAAAAAAATCCTCTCACAAGGGCTTTGTGTTAATCTTACATGATTCAGCTCCTGGCTGCATAATGAAGATCTTACATATTTAATAAGCAAATTGAAGTTGTCCCAAATGAGTGAACAACATAGCTCTGTAAAAAGAAATGGGGCAGAGGGGAGGGAGAATTCTTGTCGGATGAGGTGGCTGAAAAAACACCAATCTACTGGCATTTTTATGTCTCCTATCAAATGTCATTGTGAATTGAAAATGGAATGTCTGAAAAAAATAAGCAGCTAGTTTCTATATAACCTGATGAATGTAACTCCATTGTTTCCATGAAATTGTATTAAAAAGGTCATCACTCTATGTATGAAAATACCAAGGCAGTTATTCTATTGCTCTTTCAATTTGGAATAGGCACTTGAATATCATCAAAGAGAAATAGCTGATATTCTATAATTAAAAGTAGATTTTGATTCACAGTGGGGAAGATGATAAGAATGGATCCTTCCATACCACTGATGTAGACACGCATCTTACTCAGGAATAAAAGAAACTGTCTGGAGGATGAAAGGAAAATATGATTAAATTAAAATGTCTGGGGTATAAAAATGTGCATGTGAAAAGAACTGAAAAATTCCCCCTTCTTGTGGTGTTCTACAAGTAACTCCTTTGGGTAAAGCCTTTGCCATAGCAACAGATAAAACCTTTATGAAGTGCAAAGTTTTGCTAAGAAAATGAAGGCTTTCCATTCCAGTTCAGTTGATGTCTTGAAATGATAATAAGTCTGGCATAAGATTATAATCAGTTTAAAGATGCATTTTTAAAGACTATAACAACAAAGAGTCTGTGGTGCTTTTTCAAAGTAAGATACACACCTGTTCTGCTTGAGATGGAGAAAAGAAATCAGAACTCAAATGAACTGTGGCTGTGCCCACTGTCCTGTTACCTGTTCTTTCTCTTGCATGTTTCATAATTTTTGATATCTTCATTGCTATCTTTGCTTTTAGCCTCTCTAAGTCTTGTACATTCTATTTTTTTAACTTTTTTTTTTTTACAAATAGTTACAAATACAAGGAAGCGTTGTGAAAGATCATAACATTAGGGTGCAACTTTTCCTTCTACTTCTGCTGGCTCAGTTCTTTGCATTACATCCCTTTCTACCTCTCACTGTATTGTCTCTTTCTTCTATGGAAAATCAGAGATCCAGGCCTTCCCTCATGCCTTTTCCTTGATTTTGTTTTTCAGTCAGCAACAGCTCACCATGACACCTGCTCCTTCAATAGGCTTTTGCTTCTGTTCTTGGTGAGGCTCTCAATGCCTTTTTTTTCCCAGGATTTCAGCTCTTGCATGTTCTCAATATTGCCTCTCTGGATAGTCTAAAATTTAAATTGTCTCATTATGTGCATTCTTATGAAGCGTCCTAAAAGCAGAGCTACCAAAGTTTTCATTATATCATCATCCTCTTCACTGAAGGACCCCTGGCTCTGCACAAGATAGAGGCAGCTCTCTCAGAGGATTAGGGTGACTCATAAGAGGATCTTCTGATTTCCTGACAGTGCTGTGAGTTTCTTGGCATTTGTGCTTTTGGAATTTAAATGGTGTCAATTATACCTTCACATGGAGCTTTTCCTAAAACTATGCCAAAAACACATCTTGCCTTTTTGCTTCTACATCAGTTAGCAGAATCAAAATTCTCTGAACACTTAAACACCCCCTGCCATTTTGTTTTTTTTGTGCCCTGGGCTTTGTAATTATTTCCCCTCTTTTGCCCATTTTTAATTCCTCCTTGCATAAGGGATCTATCCTGACATTGTGGGACTGGGATTGCAATATTAGAATGGAAACGTGTGAAATGGAAACCTGTCTATCACTTTGCAATCAGCACTTGCACTGCTCTTTCCTGGCTGCTATCAAAACTCTGAGTCATGCTTTTATCTGCTGGTTTGCTTTTATTTTTATTTTTATCATCATCTGGGTCTTTGAGTGCTTTTTGAAAGCTGGAAGGGCAGCTGAGTTTCCTCATCCTTATCTTTGTCTTGAACACAGCTGCCCAAGGTCTCAGAAGTGTGGGATCAGAGAAGGATTGAAGTGGGGATCAGAAGCCAGGGCCGTGCTTTGGCAGTGTGTCACCAGTGGGTTGGGATCTGTGCTGAGGAGGATTCCCACTCGCTGTCTGTAGGAACAAATGAACAAATGAAAAGAGCAAGGGAAAATGGGGCACCACCTGGGGGGGGTCATCTCATCACCCCACTCCTTGCATCACATTGTGACTGAGGTCTGAACTGCAGTGCTACCCTGGTCTTAAACTGTTCTGCAGAAAGTTTAAGGAAGGAGAGCCTACCTCAAAAGTAAAATAAAATTGTAAAAATGAAAAAGGATGTTTTTAACAAAAAAATTTCAGCCATCCCAACTCAAGACTTTTCTTCCTTGCAAGTGACAAAATACTTTATATGCTCTTTTCTTTCCTAAAAGTCTTGAGGTATGTGATTAAACTTACTTTTCGGAGTAATTTTGGTATTAAAGCACCTCGTTTACTGCCTCTGGCACTTCATTCAAAGAGAGGAAGTAGAAAGAAAAGTGAAAGGCAAATCAATTATATGGGGGAAAATCAGTCTTTTCTTTAGAAAGCCAATTTTTTTTTATTAATTGCCATGTGATTTATTTTCCCCTAGCTGGTGTGTAACAGTGGGGAGAATAAGGGTGTTGATTCCTGGATCTTTTTATCCTTCTGGTTCAGTGCAGACAAATGCAGTTTGTTACCCACCTGCTTCCACACGTGGCTGCCTCTTTCTTTCAGCATGTACATTGTTTCTGTTGGATGATTTGGACTTCACTGGGATTTGTATTGTTATATATTTTAATAATTTGAATTGATAATTATTTTTTCAAGCAATTACTTTACTTACTGAATTATGAAGACCACAAAACTGCCTTTTTAATTCAGCACAGTTTTGAATGAACTGGAATCTGCTGATGTCCCAGTGCAGGAAATCTTCCCATCTTCCCCCTTTCCATTTCTCACTGAAGTTCAGAGCTCTGAAAAAGGGCCTTGTCTTCCCCCTTCCTGTAGGCAATTCCCAGAAGCAAAAAAAGATAAGCAAAATACACATCTACAGGTGTTCATTCAGTGAAAATGTAAGGGCTGTTCTGCAGAATCTTGTTTTCTATAGGAATTAGAGGCCCTGCATGTTAAACAAAGACTTCACCACTCAATCTTCTGCTTTCTCGGTATAGCACTGTATATGGATCCCAAAATCCTGTGTCTTCCAGGAAATCCAGGTCAACAAGGATGAGCTGTGAAAGTTCAGGATCTAGACTGTTGCTGTTGCTATTTTCAAAGTCCTCAAGGTGATTTACTTAGGCACTTGGGCAAGTAGAAACAACTCTCAGTCCTTTTTTTAAAATGAGTCACAGAGAGGTGCAATGAATATTAGCACAGACTGGCCATGTCTGGGCTCCCAAAACTCACCTGTGTGCTGGGATGCTCCAACCCTAAGGAAAGCTAAATGGTGACAAGGCCTCCTGTCCATGGTCAGGCAGAATTCTTTGGAAGCACCAGGATCTGAAGCCCGGTCTCTTCAGTTTCAGGGCACTACTTTTATTTCTATTTCTTCTTCTGCATTCATCCTCCTAGGCTTCATCAAACTACTCATTATCTGTTATAAGTTGCAGCTAGTGGCTGAAATGTTTTCATTGAAGTTGGTCTTTAACCACACCACTTTGGCAGTGTTTATGCAGTGGTCACTGCAGGGGCTTCCTAGCAGCATTTGCTGTTTAGCAAACTCTGAGCAGAGCTCAGCCCTGACCAAGATGTTCAGCAAAAAGCAGGAATTCCCACAGCACTTGCCCTCCTGTGCAGCATGTCTGACATCACTAATGACTCAGTTTACTCAGTTACCCAAAGGTACACTATATCTCTTTGAGTAATGCTTGTGAGTTCATTGCTTTTTATATGGTACTGAAGTACAGCTGCCTACAAGGCTCAGAGTTTTGGTATCTGAGTATTAGAAGTAGCAGAGCTAGAAATGCATGGGTTTGTGTATTTATTTAATTTTCACTAAGTGATGGTTTATTATGAGTGATGACCTTATATTTTCTGTTCCAGATGAGTTCTTTGTGAGCATGAGATAATGAAGAGTTCATCAAAAAACAACCCCAAGTAAACCACCTTTTATTCAGGTACCTCAGTTTGTGTTTCACCTGAAGGATTGCTAATCCCAGTGGTCAGGTTAAACCAAAAATCTAAGTGTCCTCTACATCTTCAGGCTTTTGAGATTTTTTTGGCTTTGTTTTTGTTTTCTTTTGCTCCACATTTTCCAATATCGGTTAGGAAAGTGAAGAAGAAAAGACAGAGTTAATTTTGTCTCTCAAATGAAAATCCCTTAGCACTGACAAAACCTGCTCTGCTTGTGCCAGGTCTCTAACAGCTTGAAAATCAAATTAGGCCCAGAATTATTGCAGACACTCTTTTCTGTCAACAACCTGGGGAAAAAAAGCAACCAAACAAACAAAACCCTAAACAAAGAAAAAAAGCTTTCTCCTGTAATCTCAGTAAGAGCCATGCTTCCCAATCCATTAGAAGTGTTTCACTCCAGCTCTGGTGTTCCCTGTTGCCAAATGGCTGGAAACAGGGGCTGCAAAAAATGTTTTAAAAAGTCATTTGAAAGGGAGCAGAGAGATTGCATGCCAACTTGAAAGCATGACAGAAAGAAATCTCTGAACTTGCTTTGCCAGTGATGAGAAAAATCACCAGATTCACTCTTGGTTGAGCTCACTGGGGTGGAGGAGGGGGTTTAATCTCAGTATTTGTTAGTTTCTCAGTGTAGTGGTTTGTGCCACTGATGGCATTTTTCACAGGCAAGATGAATGACAATGCTACTTTAGCTGTGGCCACCCTCCTTGAATGTAAGAGTAGATACAGTGGGTCACATTAAAAAAAAAATTTCCCTCTAGCCATGTCTCTAGCTTTGGTCACAAACAAATGTCTAGAGTAGATTGAGAACAGCACAAGCACATATGACACTTCCCCCTGTGCAGTCTGAAATGCCATGTCAATAATAATAGTTGATGGGTTCTCTGTTATGAATTTAATTACTTTATTGTTCCATGCATATCACCTCTTAGCATCTACAACATCCTCCAGCTTCATGTTCTATGAGTCTCCTACACCCTAAGGGGCAGAAAATTCCTGGTTTTCCTGTATGGTTTATTTTTCTGTTTGTTTTGAACTTGCCAATGTGAAGCTTTGTGTAGCATATGCTGTATCTTGTACTCATGAAGAGATGAACCATGAGTTGCCATCCTAACTCCCCATACTCTCCACAGTCCTCATGTTTTCAATGTCTTTCCTCAACCACAGGAATTTCTGTATATTTGCTAAGCATTGCTTCTCCTCTCTGAACTTTTTCCAGTTCCAATATGTGCTTGGAAATAAATGGCAGAATGGGATGTCTTGCTGCACAGTCCCTGTTTTTAGCAGAGGCTTTTGCAGCATGTTGCTGCTGATGGATTTGTGCACTCATCACCGTTAAAGCTTGAGGCTGTCAGCAGCAGCAGGTGAGCAATTTCAATTTTAAAGAGTTTTTCTTTTCTCTCCTCCCCAATACTGCTAAGCCAACTCATCATATCAAGCTGATTTTTTTTTTTTTTTGCTTCCAAGTTGTAAATGTAATCTTGCCAATGTGCAGTTACTACTTCCCAGCAGGCAGGTAATGCAGGCATTGTGAATCAATTCAGACTTTAAGTTTTTGTCGTGTTGTGAGAAAAAGGGAAAGACGAAGCACCAAAAAAAAAAAAAAAAAAAAAAGGCAAATCTAGGAACAACAATTTAAAATTAAGCAAGAACCTAACAGAAACATTTGTCAAACCTCACCTTGCCTTCTTAAGTTACTAGCCAAGTTTTCTATAAGCTACTTCTAACTAATCAGAGAGGAAGAGAGGATACAAAGAAGTGGAACTTCTAAGTATGGATAAATTTTGTAATTTTATGTTGTCACTCCCTCTAGATATTTTACCTGTTTTCACTGTATCGTGTTGAAAGGAAAGTGTTTGTTTTGATCTCAGCTTTTTTTAGCACAGTGTGCAGCTTGTTTTTGCAATAGTACTTAATGTCTTCCAAGAAATCCTGTTGAGGGTTTTCAAATGCCTCTTGTTTGCAGACAATTAAAAAATAGAAGTGGGTGGAGAAAGGATAGAAATAATCTGAAGGTGATGAAAATGTTTCTAAGAAGAAAGTTGCTAAAACTACAGAGGAATATAAAATTTTACACTCTGGGTCAATTAAATTTAGACAGTATAATATATCCATCAGAATGTGAATTTGTGTTGGAACTTGAGGGGTAGATTAAACACTCTGGTTGGATTTGGGGATGAGATTTTCAGTAGCAGTCAATCTGTTCTTTCTATTTAAGTGATAATAGTGTTCAGTCAGCATTCAGCACACTTTGAATATCCTAGGATTCGGCTCTCTGGTTTTATAAGCTGAATCTTCAGTTCTTTACGAAAAGAAAATATCCTGCAACTCAAAGACACATTTTCCTGAAATTAGATGTTTTTTTCAGGCTCCAGGGTGCTAAAATGCAGTCTTATTCTGTAGTATTTGAAAGCCTATCAAGGAATCCCTTGGTTTTGCAGCATCTTGGATCACTGTTGAACCTTTTTTACAGTCAACTCATTCCCTCAAGAGTCCTTTCATATTATCTGCTTTTGGGGTAATATTATCCTAATAAATCCATCACTACTATAGTTGTGGATCCCTACAACTATAGTTTAACTCTGACAATGGAAGAGTAGAAAACCTACATTTAAAACACCCCAATTTGATCAGCCTTGGGAAGAGGAAACTAAAGAACCTTAGAAAGACTCACCTGATTTTCTTTGAGGAATATATGGGAACCATCAGCATGTGCTGTATCCATGCATCCTTATGTGCAAAACAGGCCTGAGTTGAGCACATATTACAGTGTTTCCTGACCCTGACAAACTGCAGCTGCAATTGCTCTTTTTGAGCTAAACATGCACCCTGAGCCAGCTGCAGCACCCACAATTTTGAAGACAACTTTTCTGGAGTTGTAGGCTGAGCTAGATCTCTCCAGAGATCCCTTTCAGCCCAAGTTTCCCTATGACTATGACTCTGGAAGTGGCAGCACCTTCTCAGCTGCTGTAGGGATTCACTGAAGTTATTATCGATCTGTAGTTCTAAAACCACCAAAGGACTGCTCTGGGTACTGAGTTGTGAAACTGCTGGGGATGGGGCACTGTCAAGATACATTAATGTTTGAGGCACACCTTCACTTTTCCAGCATGTGTTCTAGGCTCCTTCCAGTCCCAGAGGATCCTGCTATTTCCATGTTTCTGCACACTTTTCTCTTGAGTGGAACCACCAGTAGATTTCCTGCATATTCCTCTCAGGTTTACGTCTTGTTGTCACAGCTCTGGCTAAAAAAACATCACAGTAAAGTTTGATGGAGCAAAAATAAGATATGAATGATTCCTTAGACAGGTTTCAGGTCACTGAGAATTAGCAAAAAACAGTAATCAAGTGGTAATGGCTGGAGTTCACCTGCAGCCCAATAGATAACACATTTCAACTTGTAAACAATCTAATTACAAGGCTTAAATTAAAACCACATTCATCCCGTTACTCCTTTTCTTTCTTTCTTTCTTTCTTTCTTTCTTTCTTTCTTTCTTTCTTTCTTTCTTTCTTTCTTTCTTTCTTTCTTTCTTTCTTTCTTTCTTTCTTTCTTTCTTTCTTTCTTTCTTTCTTTCTTTCTTTCTTTCTTTCTTTCTTTCTTTCTTTCTTTCTTTCTTTCTTTCTTTCTTTCTTTCTTTCTTTCTTTCTTTCTTTCTTTCTTTCTTTCTTTCTTTCTTTCTTTCTTTCTTTCTTTCTTTCTTTCTTTCTTTCTTTCTTTCTTTCTTTCTTTCTTTCTTTCTTTCTTTCTTTTTCTTTCATCATGCTTCCACATTCCCTAAACTGATTATTTGTTTCTTTCTAGGTTGCCTCTGGAAAGGGGACAAGCCTAAAGACTTAAGACTAGTGAGATAGTAATCATTGGTTCACACTGCTTCCCTTCTAGCCATTTGCTGTAAGCAAGAGCAAGAACAACAAAAAAAAAATATACAAGACAGAAAGAAACAGAGCCCGAGGAGAGAACATTCATATTGTCATTTAGATGAACTATGCAGCTATCTCTCTTGACACACCTATTCCACCAACATGCTTCTTCTCAACCTGGTATTCATTTTCTGTCCTTCTTCATTACATTAGCGATCCTTTTTTCCTCTCCTGCTCTGACTACACCCTGCTACACTCACTTATTTTTTGGCTATATTAGCCAGGTTGTATTGCTGTCCTGCGGGTGACCTAGCAGCTCAAACTAATAACACATATTTCTTTGTCAACATTTTATTTTCCAAGCTTGTTGAAGACATTTTATATGTCCAAATTGCAGTGATGCATTTTGGGGATAATAACACAGAAGTGGAATTAATGCCTTTTGGATCTTTCCTTTCTAGCAAGATTGGCCTGGATAAATGGTTTTCTCGCCTAGCCTATTTTGGTTTTCTTTTGTTTCAAACCTCCTGAATTTACTAATGTTGGTTGTTTTCTTCTAGACCTCTTCATAGAATTTTTTATGTTTGTTTCACTTTCTTTGTTCTTGAAGAGCAGGATCTGCAAGTTCTGGTTCTAATTAAAAATAGAATAGATTGAGACATTCTGATATCATGAAGGTGAGATTGGTTTCATTTACATTGCAGAATGCCTGGGGCATTTATGTATCTGTGGAGGACCTATCATAATGAGGTTTCCTGACTGGAAATCTGGTGTGTGTCTAAGATTCCTGACACATGATTGAGACAATGCTCATGATAAAGATAATTGAATTTCAGAAAGAAAGTAGAATTATTTTTAGTCTCCCTCATTTATATTATCATTAATCTTGTAGGAACATTGTACCTTCAAAACTGTGACCAATTTTGTTGAAAATGGCCAGTCAAGGCAGATGGGCACATGAATGTCAGATGATCACAGGAATTTTCTGTGCCTTGAGAAACAGGGTTAGAGAAGGATTGGCAAAGAATGGTTATTTCTTAACTATGCAATAGTGCAGAGAAAGATGTGCTGTCAGAGCACGTTGCAGGTAAGGCACAGCAACCCACATTCCTCAGTAAAACACTGACAATAATAATTTTTTTTTGCAAGCAAGATCCACAGGCTTTGTGAAGTAGAGATAAGGAAACAGAGATAAAGTTTGATTCTCCTATAAGACTCCATCCACATGCAGGAGCAAAACTTCCTGGTCCTACAAATGTTAGGATATGAGAGGATAAAAAAGCAATGAAAACAGTAAAAGAAAATAAATTTACCTCATTTTTAACACCTGGAGGATTTACAGTTGTTTTAATTTAATTCTAGATTCTCACAGGAAGTTAGGTGCCCTAGGGATTTCTTGGGAATTAGGTACCTAAATCCTTGCAAAGGTTTGTGTGGGTGACTTACCCAAGGAGATGCACATCATCTCTGCCGGGTTGAGATCTGAACGAGACCACATGTGGCTGTGATTTCTGTGTTTTTGAAATGCTACTGCTGGGCACAAGTACAGGTTTGATTTGGTTTTAACATACAGAAACAAGTTCTAGTCATATATTCATGCAAATGAAAACCCCATAACAAAACAAAAAAAAAAAGTTTGAAGTTCAATTATAAACCATTAACATATCTAATCTGACTTTAAAGTTATCAACCACAGAAATTAACCAGGGAAGTTAGGACCTAGTGCTGTAGAAAGGATGTTGGTTTGTTTTGCTGCAGATTACCACCAGTGGCTCAGGCTGCTTCTTCAGTTCCTCTTCCAGGTAAGGTGTGTGTGACCATGTTAGTTCAGGTGCTGTGCCTCACTGGTCATTAGCCAGACCACTACAGTGTGGCTCCCATCTGGAGCAGTCTGTGTATTGGCTCCAGCCTGCCTGCAGTGTGGGTACAGCTGGCTCCATGCATTGTCTCTGCAGGCTCAAACAAGCTTCCAAAGACAGTGTAGTTCCCTGAGGCTAGGGGTATCATGAAGAAGAAATGGCTATTTCATCACAGAGACCAATCGTGCTTAATTTATTGAGGTTGGCAAAAAAAGGGTGAAGACTCAGAAGGCACAAAGGCAGTGGAAAACCAGGCATGTTAATATCGTTAAAAATGGGCATAAACTGGCTATAATAGAAATTGGATGATAGTTTCTGATCTCTAGATGTCCCTTTAACAAGGGAACAATGTTTAAAAGACCTGACTTGTTTTAGGACAATATGGATCCCTTTTCAAAAGTACTCTGCCCAAACAGCTTAGTAATTTCTTTCTCCTGTCTGAGGACCATGACTTACCTCACAGGGAACATTGTGGGGAAAAATGAATGGATAAATGTAGGATGCTAAAAGAGCTATTAAATACTAGATAGCCAGAGAGATTCAGCTGTGAATATTGACAATAGCTCAACGTGTAGGATTCAGGATGTCTTGTCTTCAGGCCACGCTGAAATTTATCCTACTGTATCCTTTCAAATTAGCCAGGTTCCAGCAATGTGTTATGTAATGTACATAAGCCATCCTGTCGTGAAGGGAAAAAGAGATAATAGTTACCACACTCGAGCAGCAGATTCATGTAGGTAAAACGAGCCACAGTATTCGAAATGTCAAAATTGTTAATAGCTTTGCATTCATCTGGGTGTTAATTTGTATTTATTACTGAAGCAACAAAGTGTGGAAGGAGCAGGTGACATGCTTTCACCAAAGTATCTATTGCAATCATTTCTTGATGATAAAAGCATTTAGAATATGTCTAAGAGATAAAAGAGCCTTTCTGATCAACTGAACCAAGTGTGAGGGTTAACAGTCTCCCTGTGTTCATGAGATATATATTTATATACAAAACACCAAAGAAGATAGCTTTGATATGCTCTAAGCCTTTTCAGGAGGCAGATTTTAACAGCTTGTGTGTATTCTGTCAGTCAAAACTCTTTTGAAATGTGTAAGGCAAACTCAAAGCATTAACACTGGGTTTCAGGGATTTCTGCTGGAAGTTGGGGACCTTCCCTTCTCAGTCAGTAAAGCTCTTTCTTTGGGTGTGTGTCAAACAGCCAGAAGGGGAAAAGGAAAAAAAAAACCCAAAAAGGAAGTGTTTCTACAGTAGGGAAACAGGTATTCTTAACATGTGCAGAGTGATTGTGTTTCAATACTCACTGTGATCACAGCCCAACCTGCTCATCTACTCCACGGTGGTTACCATTCCTACAGGTCCAGCAGATTTCCTATTCTAATCTGAGGAAATAACTCAATGCCAGGGTAAATTTTCCTAATGTGCTGATTTTTGGTGACAGCTTGCACTGAGGGCACCAGCCATCTCTGACTGCATGCTCTAGAAAGTAGAAATAAAACCAAGTTATCTCATTTGAGCAGTTATCCAACATGAAATTTTCATTTCATCAGGCACAGTGTTGGTGCCTTGAATTCTAAGCATTTGGCCTTCTGCTGCTGTAAACTGCTATGTGAGCTCTAAAGCAAACCCAGTGCACATTTTTCGTGTGTCAATGTTCCTCTTTATTCCCATACCAAGATAATTCTTGGCGAGGTCGTACAATGGGCTTTTTCTTATGCAAGCTGCTGCTTCAGAACCCAATGCAGAGAGCTCCAAAATCTGAACTTCAGCACTAGTTCTTGTTTATCTCAACAACAGGGAAGGGGAAACTACATGAAAAGAAACTATATATTTTACTTTTTCTTTTTTTTTTAACTTCCTCATGTCTTGAGCAGTACTTGTATTCGTACTATGTACAAGTATGCACGGGTGAACACCTGTTGACTTGTGACTTGTATAAATTAGGCACATATTTAGTTATCATCCTTGTCATAAAATTCCTTATATAAGAGTAAATTGATGTTTACTACCCAGCACTTCTGGCCTCACAAGAGAGAGTCAGAATCTTTTTTGTTTCGTTATTATTGCTGCTGTAACTGCAGGTTTGCTCATCTCTGAGGTATTGGGAGTACATTATAGACATCATTAAATTTATGGCTCTTGTGGTTAGGAAAAAAAAGAACTGGTCAAACTGCTGACAAGTTTATATCAACACCTGAGCATATCAAAGATTAAAAGGTAAGCTTAAGAAATGTTTGCAGCTCCCTGCTAAGTGTGCTTCCTATTACTGGCATTTGATGTTCATCTCAGTTAGTCATCAATCATCAAACTTTAGATATTTTGCCAGTAATAAAATCAGGGTGTTAGTATGGATAGAACTGCTACAAATTTAGACAAATTGCCTCTTTCTCTCTTTTTTCTTTGGTTTATACTTTTGAAAAGAGTTGGTAAGTGTGAGACACCCAAATGCTTTTGGAATTCAATGAAATTTGAGGCTGTTTCTCTGAATAAATACTAAGAAACTCTGACAATAATGTAAAAGGAGGAACCTAAAAGGGTCCCTGAAGTCTTAAATTTAGCCTTTAGATTCTTCTAAAGAACTTTTAACTCTGCAGTTGCAAATAATGTTTTTCTGTTAATCAGAAAGGGCATTGAGATATCTTAGTTGTACTCCATGTTTATAGAATGATGACTGCCTTTCCACTTAGTCACTTCATGCACCAATACCAGGAAAATATTAAAGAAGCCAAAGAAATATGTATTTTTCTTCTCTCTGTAGCTTTAGAGGCAAGTCTGCCAAGAGCCTGAGCTCCACTGCCTTCCTTATGGCTGAGGGTAGTTATGCAGCAAAAGTGTATTCACATCTGTGAATTTGAATTGTCTTGCTCTTCTAAGGCAAGAGAAGGAGGTTTGCCACCTTTACTTCATGTGCAGAGGCTGAGATCTGTGGAAAAGCCTGGAAAAACTCTTATGCCTTTGGACAGAGGAGCAAAAGAAGATTTTACCTGCAGACTTGATGGTGGTTCTAGAATGAGTTTGTGCAGAAAGGTGTCCTGTCCCCATTACATCTGCCCTGAACTGTCCCTGTGGACAGCAAGGGATTCACTGGTTGTGACTTTCCTTGAAAATATGCTCAGAGGCAATATTGAGGGGCTTGAACTGTGAATATTTTTTCAGCTTTTCTTCACAGCTCAGCTCTCCTATGTTGTCAGAGTTTCCAAAGCAATTCTTCATACTGATCCTTTTGAAAAATGTCTGTGTGCTGGGGAAGATCTGTGATTAGCTGCCCAGTGCTTCCTTCATCAGAGCTGCTGGGAATTCCTTTCTGTTGGGTTAACAACCAGAAAATTGTGGAGTTTTTTGTTTTTGTTGTTGTCATTTGTGGGGGTTTTTTAAATTGAATGTTGTGCTGTGGCATGTCATGTATGTAATCCTTCAAAGTTTACTATAGCTGGTGGAATGGCTTAATGATGGTTTGACAGGCCAGCTTCCCTGTTGTCAAACCAGAGCACAGCCTTACAAAGTGAGCCTGGTGTTGTTTCCTTTCCCGTCTCCATTGATTTGTGAATCCATACTCATCACAGAGTGTGATTTTGTTCTTGTTTCTCACACTTCCCCTGAGCTAACTGTGCCTGTTATTGTGTTTTGGATTTGGCTTCAGGTTCCAACTGAGATTTTATATCTTGGATGCAGAGTGTGAATTTAAAAAAAAAAAAAAAAGGAGAAAAAAGCTGTTTTATGATGTCTGTGAGTCTTCTTGTACTTTAAGGTGGCTTTCTAGCCTGGTCTACACACATGGCTTTCCTTCCTGGTTTATGTCTTTTAACCCCAGAGTAACCATTGCAATTGTGCATTTCTTCTCTTGAGCATGGATTGAAAGGTGAGTGGATAGGAGAGTTCACCTGCTCTGTAACCAAGCCCATGGAACAGCTCTTCTCTCACTGAGCTGCATGCTGGGATGCACCCTTGGTTCACCACACCATAAGAGATCTTTTTTCTTACAGAAAACAAAGAGGAGTGAGGGAGAGATGGAGGAAAGATGAAATTTAGGAACTGGAATTTTGGGGTTGTTTCCCACAGGCTTCTTCCGTTTGATGCCTCTATTTCTCTACAAATACATTGTAGAAAAAGTGAAACTCAGGTAAGTGCCAGGCTTAAATCTCTCTCAGATGTGGAACTTAACAAATCTCTACATTTGGGGTGGTGAGCTGTTATGGGGAAAATAAGGATTGTACATAATGGGAAATTATCAGATATGGGACCTTAGAATAACCTTAAGGTCTATCTTTATCAGTAAAACAAAAATATATTTATACTCTGTATTCTACCTAGAAATCCTAGGCTCAATTCAGATCTCTAAGTATGGGACATAAAGAAGCCAGAATTTCTTGTCTAGTTTCTTGAGCTGACACAGGATCTTCACTATTCCAGTTTCCTTTAGTCTAAAATTGAAATAATCTATCTTCTAAGAGACAGCATGCTGATGATTTGTTTCATATCTCACTCTAAAAATGGCACATTATTATGAATCCATCCCTTCTTGCAGCAAGTATGTGATGATAAGGAATCACTGTACCTTTAAAGCAAAGGCAAAATGTGAAATAACAGTTGTTCCTTTGGAATTGATGAGTTAACCTGGATTTTTTTTTTTTTTTTTTTTTTGTATCCCAGGCTATCCAGACTGCAGAACTCAAATTGCTACCATTACATTTTTCTGAGGCTTCTTGTTACAGAATTCCTTTGAAAGGTTAATTGTCAAACTTCAGTTTGGGACTGTATAAAGTACTTCAAAACTCCATAACTTTACTGAAGTATTAGCATAAATATGGTGGGTGATAAAAGGAGTTGTTTTTCATATTTTTTTGAAAGGTTGAGCTCATATCATTATTCATGATTGAGTAAATAGGTTTTTATTCCAGGATACTAACAGCACTATAAATACTCATTTTAAGGTTTATGAATCTCACCTGAGTCTCACTAAAGTAGATGGAAAGGTATATCTTGATATACATGTTCTTAGGATAATATTCTTTACCTGGAATGACTATAATTCACCTTTCCTTGGTTGTTTAGTGCAGTATTTTCAAAACTCTCACAAAAGAATTAAGTATGAAAGCAGATGGTGTTTAAGCAAATGCTTGTGTTCTCTTCATCTCCCCTCTGATGAAGTAATGGAGGAATTGTACAAATTTCATTGATTGTTGCCTGCCCTGCCCCATCTATCAGAAAAGTATTACCATCTTTTTTTATAAAGTCCTTGGAAATCTATCAAGGGAAAAGTGATATGCAAGAATTAGATGGAAAAGTATTGCTGTTCCTATTTGTTTTAATTTTTCTTTAACATTATATACAGACCTTGTGTCTACTGAGCACAAGAACTTGGCTGGACAAAGCCATATTCTGAATTTCATCTTGTATTGACTGCAACACAAGTGCTTTAAAAAGTAAGGATAATAAGGATCCCTGACTCTGAAAATGTCCTGGAACAGATTGCTTAGAAAGGCTGTGAATGTTCCATCATAGAACATTTTGGAGAAAAGGGCAGGGAAACATCAATCACAAAGGAAGACTCTTTATTGGGAAGGGGCAGCAGAGAACAGAGAAAGTTGAGTTCCTTCCTAAAGGAGGATAATTTTTTAAAATTGATTCAAAATATATCTTGAGGCAAAATAACAGCAAGTTCATAACCAGGGTCATTATTTTCTTCAAATTTATATTATTTTTTTCTATGGTTCCAAATAAAAAAATTAGGAAATATTTGATGGCAACTGTTCCTGTGGAATAACATAGCATTGCAAAGGGTGAGCCCACAGTCTACTCCTAATAGCACTGAACAGGATCATCAGCCACTGTACAGGGTATCTGCTCTAATGCTGCTCACCAGGTAGAAGGCAAAGGAAGCAGAGAAGAACCCATCAGGGAAAGTCACTCCTCTCAGTTGCCATGCTCTTTCATTAGGCTTTGCAGAAGCTGCATGGTGTGTCTCTGAATCACGGTGATGCACAGCACTGAATGTCCAGCAAGCAGGAGTATCTGGGCACCTACGGCTCTGCCAATTCCTCCAGCCATGCAGCTGGGGCTGGATGGAGCCTCCGTTCCTGCTTTGCCTCCTGCTGTGACCAGCACAGCTAACTTACCACTGCCACAGGACTGAGCTGGGGCAGGGGAGGACCAGGACCTTGAGAGAGAAGATATCTCCAACTTGGCCATTCCTTTTACTGGGAGTTGCAAAAATTTGTCTGTTCCTTTGTTTGGACCAGATAGTAGGGTGCCCTAGATAATATCTAAAATAAATTAAGAATGTAATATATATACACATATATGTGTGTATCTATATATGTGTGTGTATGCATGTACATATGTGTACATATATTATATATATATATGTCTACATACAAAATACAGAGATATATTAGTGTGTGTATCTATGTATACCTAGTGAAGACAGAGTAAAGAGATGTATAAACCAAGCAAGTAATAAATTAAGTTTATGTTAGTTTTGGACAGTGCTTTCCTGGCAGGAAAATTCCCATAGATCATTCTGTCACTGCACTGTGGTTGGGAGTTGGCTGCATCTCTGAAAAAGTCCTCTGTAGAACATTGTCTTCTGCAGATAAAAGTTGAGTGGCTATTTCTGTAAAGGAATTTTGTCTCTCTGAGCACAGTTTCAGGACACAGCTGCATTTACGTGAACCTGGTTATAGCATTTCTTAGATCATACCGGAGAGACTTATGACCTTCATAAAGCCAAGAAGGACAAGCATTGCTGCTTTAAAAGCTTTTAGGAACTGATCATTTTTCATGCCCACTTGTCTCTGGCAGTTATAGTAAATTTGCTGTTCTCTACATGGTTCCAAGATACACTTTTCCTTATTACAGAACCACAACAAAAAATTAAGTAATATATGATTCCAGCTTCAAATGCAGTTATACTGCTTTGGTTAATTTCCGTTTAACTTAGTAGTGTATTAGCTACACACCGGTGGTTCTTCTGCCTCTAAAAGGTGACATCTAGAAGTCCACAGAAAAGAGGTTGTTTTACAGCTTTCTTAGATCCAGATATCCCTAGAAGTATTATTTTTGCTATAGTAGTAGGTACTCACCATAATCCAGAATCCTCTTTTGCTCTGCTGTGTTTTTTTCATAAGGAACAAGATCATTCAGTCTCAGTGCATTATTTCTACTGTTTTCATAATTATTATTATTAATGAACAGTGATTCCCAGCCTTAGGATTTATCAGGCCATAAGTGAATTGACAAACAGAAAAAATTACTGCCACAGAAAGCAGGAATGCAAAGGATTATTCTGGACCTGCTGAGCTGCATGCTACATAAACAGAAACAATGATCCTCTGACACCAAATATCTTATTAGTTAAATGTAAGACAAGATAAAAGGTGCAGACTTTTTGGAAACAAAGGTAGTTGTGATAGACTTTCCTGAAAGTTCAACCTCAAGGAGGGCTCAGTCTTGCTTGATCTTTCTTATCAGTGCTGTGTTATAAATAATTGACACTTTGCTAGAAAGTGTCCTTCAGGTAGAAATAAGCAGCCAATTAAGCTTTCCTTAGTATTGTTATTTTCTTTTTTTCTAATAGTTTCCAAAAACAGTAGTTGGGTTGCCTTTTTTATTAAAGACAAGAAAGAATTCTCCAGGCAAAAAAGCACAGTTAACTGTGCAACAATTCCTGGATGTTTGTTTTGAGATGATTTGGCATGTTTCAGTTTGTTCATGCAGCAGTGGAATGGTTTTTTCCCAGGTGGCACTTACAAGGGTTGTTGGCATCAAGTCTGCAAGGCGACGTGTGCCCAGGTTTCCAGAAAAATGTCTAAATTTCTGAATAGAGCTTAATAGCTCAAAATAGAGATTGGAAACAGAATTTCCTCCTGTGGGGATTTTCACAGATATTGGTCAAAGGCAGTAATATTTGTTTTTATTGATATTAACCAATTAGACAACTTAAAAATATCCTCCCTCTGGAGTAGAATTCTTTAAAGCCCTTAAAAATCCCAATTTAAAAAAAGGAACATAAAGCAGGTCATTTACTCTCAATTTTGGTAGAAGTTATCCTTCAAGTTTTACTAATCCAGATATATCAACATTAGAAAATAGTAAAATATGCTAACAGAGAAACAGGAAAGAAATGTAAATAGCTCAACTTTTTTTTTTATTTTTTTTTTTTTAGAAAAAAATAAACAGCTCACAGGAAAAATGGTAAAATACAATTTAGAAGACCTGTCTTAGCAGAATAGAGGGGATGAGATGCAGCTAAACCTCACATGAGAATATAATCTCTGTGTTCATAGTGCTGTGCTGGTTGTGAGTGATCTGCCCAGGGTGGTGGGTTCCTGGTTCCTGGGCTGATCAAAGCACCAAAGGTAGATGCACCCCCTGGAGAGACATCACTGTAAGAGATTCTTGCCAGCCAAAGATGTAGGAGAACTGACTCAGGCAGTGGATGTCAAGATCTAGGGAATATGTAAGACTTCATGAAAGAAAAAAATAAGAACAAGATGCTAAACAAAACAGCCTCAGCACTTTTATTTCAGAAACCAAAGCTGAGCATTTCTATGAATTGAGATGCTACAAATACTGTGAGATTCATGATGAATTATTGAGAGCTGGTAAGACTGCAAGTTTTTGGAGTTAAAGGAAGTGAGACCTATGCCACGTGAACACTCCCTGACAGCTCATTGTCACTGACAATAAAGTATATACTTTCCTTCACCAGGGAGGAGAAAATATCTTGGGGTTTTTGTATTTTTTTTTTTTCACAGACCCATTCTTTAGTTCAATAATGATGATTCACAGTGTGGTATCAAACATTAATGTTCTTTACAACATCTGGAAAATACTGACTGGAAAATTAAGAGGAGATTAATGTTCCTTCTGATATTTTTATCCTCTTCACGCCTCATCATCATGCCCACTGTACCATGAGATCAACAAGATTAGATATCTTTGAAATATGCTCACCAACAGAATGTGATATTCAGGCTGAGGTAAGAAGATAAGAGCAACTGACCTGCAAGATTAAGGTGACAAATTAGACATCCAACAGGACATCTTTGTTCTAAATAAGTGAGGTATGAATCCATGATGCATAGTTGTGTTGACTTCTCCTCAGCTAAATTGTAATTCATAAAAAATACAGACAGTGTTTTGTTTCTGATTGTTCATGGTTCAAGTGGCAATGAATAACACAGGTTGACACAGAAGATGGAGGGAAAGAAATAAAGAACTTTGAATAAATAAACTGAAAATAATTAATAAGTAATGTATAAGTAAATTGCATAGTATGTTATTAATGTAGTACATAAAATAATATCTATATAGTACATATGTATAAGTAATATATATTTGATAGATACTAGATTTATAGATGCCTATTCAATACATTGATGTATATAAAATATATGCATATAATCTATGCAAAGCAGAATATTTGCATATAAATATATACATATATATGCATAGATAGATACCTAAGATGTAGATATGGGTATAGAATTTATATTAAAATAACCCATTGTCCGTCTTCCTTGAGAAGCAGCTCAAGAAGCAGTTGGCTCAAAATGCAGTTTGGTGGGTTAAACCTTGGTAAGAATCCTAACAATTACGCTCATGGATCATATGGAACAAAATAGTTTATGTTGTCAAAAATGAGCACAAACATCTGCTGGTCATGATATAGATCCATTTTATCCTTAAGATTGCCTTTTGTCATCCTGCCAGCCTTATGATACTCTATCCCTCCAAACTTTTAAACTCTGAACATCAGTAATGTGTTTAACTGAAGTGGTGCAGTGTTGAATACTGCTTTTTTTGATTTATGTATTATATATATATATATTAAGGGGCTATCTAATGAAGAACATGCTCCTCTGCCCAGCAGAGAGTGAGTCATTGTAGGATTTATCCATATGATATAAAAGAGAACCTAAGCTTAAGTGACAGTGCATTAAGAAAGTGAAATTAAAGTTGAAAATGGTCACCATTTTTGGGACAAGGTGGGGAGGGGGCAGGAAAAAGCCAAATAGCCAGGTGTATTTGTGCTAGTGATTAAATGTTCCACTCAATGTAGGTTTGAATATGACAATGGGAAAAAAACCATGAATTTTTCTTCTTTCTGTCAATTATTCGTTATTTATTGCTCAGAATTTTTGTTATGCAAGCACATAGAGTGTAACTAATGCATCTTTTTTATGACAATTATAGTATTTGTGAAGGAATTTTCCATGACTTTCAGGATCAGATAAAAAGGAAGTGGTTTGGAAAGGGCACTACTAAACAAATGCATTCTAAAATAAATGTTGAGTAATTCAATCATCAGAATGTATGAATAGAGTAAGCTCCAAAGTGAAACACAGTGACCAAAGAAATTAGTGGAGCCAAGTTGCTAAGCAGAGATAAATAGGGGTCTAATTGGTTTTATACATCTCAATTGAGGTACTTATTCATGTGCGAAAAACTCACAACATTAAAAATAATTTGATTTAGAAATTGTTTTCATGGAAAGCATTTGGTATGAAGCTCTTCTATCAATGTAATATAATGACAGCAGAAGAGAAGATATTTCCAATTAAACACTTGAAAGCTTCATAGCCATAAATTAGTTGGTAGGCAACAGAGTTTGTATGAACTGTGACCCTGAATGGGAAAATATGTTCTCTTCAGAAAAGCCATGCAATTGAATGGCATAAACTTGCTCTAAAAATTCTGATAGGTCAGTACTTACATTTGTAGTTAAATGAGAATTATGCTGTCTAATATGTTTAGCTGCTGTCTTCCACTGGAGGACATCAAAGTAGCTTCAAATATTTGAGTGCCCATATGACTCGGAAGTATCAGAATCACAGAATATGCTGAGTTGAAAGGGATCCAAAAAGATCACTGAGTCCAACTCCTGGCCCTGCATGTCCATCCCTCATGAATACCTCTTTGGAACTATTTTTAATTAGTCAAAATTGGTTTGGACTGCCATTACCCAGGACTTTCCAACCTCAGGCAGATAAAACAAACAAGCTAGTAGATAGATTATCCAGTATCATGCCCTACTTTTTGCTCCTGTTTTGTTCTTACCTAATTCTTGCTGCTCAGTGAGACAAGAGGGGTGAGAACAATGTATTTAATAGCTGACATATTCCAGCTGGTGATGGATGGGAGCTTTGGATCCAGCCAACTCAAGATGGAATTTAACACGGATGTCTGACTGGATGGGGTCTTTGGTTGCTAGAATTGTCACAGTGACCTCTGCTCTATTATGTGAGGAGTCTCAGCTGGTTAACCTCCTTCAAAAAATTCACAAGGACCAAGAGCACTGGCTCCAGCAATTTTGACCCTGTTGACTGGGTCCCTGTGGGCCACATTGTGATGGAGGGACGTGCCCAAATGAGTAATTTCAGACACTTAGACCATAGGGCAGATCTCACAATGAATTCAAACTCCAGCTTCCAACCTGGCTGCTTTTATTTCTCATAAAGAATGCTGTGGGCACAAGAGCCCTCTATGTGTTGTGCCTTTGTGAAGGCACTTAGAAATACATAAATTTTGGCTAGAATACTGAGAAAATGCTTAAAGAAGTAGCTCAGTAATGCATTTGGTAGATCAGTCAAAGACAAAATTAGACACTGACCATTTATATTCTTAGAAGGAAACAAGAAACTCATGGGCACTGCTGTTTGCTGCAGTTTAATGAAACATGCATAATACAATGGAAAGAAAAGAAAATAGTCTTCTGGCAAAAAAGCATGCTTTCAAGACAAAAAGATATGACACATATATACTGACATCACCAAATTAATTTTGAGTTTTGAAATACTAAGCTTTAATTAAAATTGTATTTCAGTAAATGGAAGGTTGCAATAGTTCAGATTAAAAAAATAATGTTGAAGGTTTTATCCTAAACGGAAATTAAGCCTGTTTCATACCCTTCTAACAAAGTTTTGAAATATGTAATTTTATTTCTCGAAACAAGGTTTTGTGCTTTAACTCACATAATGGTCCTTGAATGTTCTGAACATACATGTAATGATGTTTATCTCCTACACAATTTTCGTTAAACTTGCCCTAATTAATGCCCCAAAGTCCATCAGTAAGGAAAAAGAGTGAAGAAACATTTCTGAAAGATCTGTGTAATGGATGCTGGATGACAGCTAATCAGGAAAACAAGGGCTTTATTGTTTTTAAATGAAAATCAAGATCAGCAGATTTCTAGCTTTGCTAAAGAGGGTTGTCAATTAGTACTCAGCCCAGACAAAAAGATAGACATCAAGTTGAAAGTTTTGTGATTGAGTTGAAGATGTGGTCTGATTCACCACACCTCATTTTGGAGTTTGGGATTCTGAATAGCAGAGATTTTTTCCTGAATGAAGATAGTATTTCTGTGAAATGAAAAGCCACTTACCTACCTCTTTCCCTAATAGGAAATATCCAGGACTGGTGACTGAACTACTTCCCTGGGCATCCTGTTCCCATGCTTGAAAACCCTCTCACTGAAGCCATTGTTTCCCGATAGCCAATCTAAATCTTCCCTGGTGCAACTTGAGGCTGCTTCCTCTTGTCCTATTTCTTTTTACTGGTGAGAAGTGATTACCTTCACCTGACCACAACCTCCTTTCATGTGGTTTCAGAGATTGACAAGGTCTCCCCTGAGCCTCCTTTTCTCCAGGCTAAACACCCCCAGCTCTCAGCAGCTCCTCATAGAACCTGTGCTCCAGACTCTTCACCAGCTTTGCTGCTCTCTGGACATCTTCAGGAATGGAGATGAAGCCAGAGAGCAAAGAAAATCATCTTCTCTGCTGAAGCACTGCAAACTTGTTCTCAGGAAGCCTAAGAGAGGGAATGTATGTCAACTGGAAAAGAGAGCAGGGAAGAAAATGATTGGGAAAAGTTGTCAACTCCCATAGCACAGCTGATGACTGCTCTGCTTTCTGCCAGGTAGCTGTTTTAGGAGGGTTTATCATCCTGGTTGGAGTCAGTTATCAAAAATTATCAGTTTAAGATTATTTTTTTAAAATTTTTCTTATTACATGTTTCCAGTCAAAGGCAGCAAAGGGCAGAGACTGTCCTGAAGCCTGGAAGTCAGTACAAGAATTTCAACTTTCCATAGGTTAGCTTTGATATTTCTCTTCCCTCTGACTTGTGGGCTTCATACAGAGAAACAATCAGTAGAAAGTCAGCTAATTTGACCACAGAAAGAAATAACTCAATACTCTAAATTTTTCTAACCCGTCCACATTTAATTTCCAGCAAGAAGGGATTGTGACCCCCTTTGGGAGTCTGTTCCCCTTGCTTGAGTTAACACAATACAGTCAATTTTCCCACTCATGTTTCACACAGAAGGCTATTTCCCAGCTGCTAGAAGTAGATACTTAGCTGCTTTTAAAACTTGAGGAGTTCTGTAATTGAAACACTAAGTTATTCTGTGCACAAAAAAACCTCAATCAGTTGCTGCGCACAGAACAGATGCCAAACTTTTGGGTTTGTGTTATTTTCTTTCTTTTTCTATTGAAAACTTTACAGAAAGCTGAATTTTTCTTCAAGAAGAGTGGAAAACCCCACTTTTTTCCTAGTGTGATAGTCCTATAGGATATATTTTTTCCCCCACGATCATGTTGAAATGACATGGTTTGGTCTGTTGCTTAAAACGAGCAGATTTTATGTTGAATGTATTCAATGGGATCAGGGTTATTTTGGACTGCAATAATGTTGTATAGTGTCTGGAGTTAATACTAAACATGCTGTTTACCAGAGTTAATGCTCACAGCTAGAGAAGTTTACAGCTTAGTCCTGCTGTATTGAACAGGGCACATACTTTTTAAAACTTCCCTTGAAATACAAAATAGCATTAACAGCTGTTTGCACATTTGTATGTATATATCTTCCAGTGTGTGTGTTCTGATTTCTAAAGCTGGCTAAGAAATAGATAATGATTTTAGAAAGTGTGTCTTGCTTTAAAAGATTTCAAGATATTGAAATAAATGAGCCACTTATAAAACATAATGCATTCTAAAGCCACTGGCTTTTGAATATATCATATCAAATAATTTATAATCTTTCTTGAGGGTATATGTTAATTTTCTTACAAGAACTACAGCCCAACTTCTTAAAGGTATTTTACTTTCTAATTCCCAGGGAAATCAGTGTGGATTAGGGACTTAAATTGGCATTAGACTTTTAAATAATTTTGAGAATCTGGATATAGTCTCTTAACCACAATGGCATTTATAACAATTAAGAAAAATAATATTCAAATTACAAGTATAAAGTAGTTTTCATAATTGACTCAAAGATATCTGTCAATACACCAAAGGCAGTCCCCCAAATCTGGGAACACTCAGCTGTTTATTGAAATAGTTGTATGTGAGAAGCAACAGGACTGAGCCGTAGCCAACACCTGGATAGAGGTTACCTGTTAAAAAAGGAAGAAATCTTTCAGTTTCTGTCTGCTGCCTCCTGAGGGATCCAATGAATGTCACCAGTGCTGTCTAGCCACAGACCTTAGCACTGTGTCTTATCCATGTATCCTGGTCTCATCAGGATCAGAAAGGCCATCTACTTGTCCCATCTTCCCCTAACTTCATTCAAATGCTGTATTCTGTTTTGGTTTTGTGTTTTTTTCTTGACCCTTGAAATATTTACTATATGCTACCAAGTGACAGTTTTCTTCTGCCCCAAAGGTGGCTGCATTCATCTCTGGGGTGGCTGAAATCATCTTTGGGCAACATTCACCTTCAGAAAATGCTCATGGGCACTCAGATGAAGGTGGTGGATGTGGTCTACAGGGAAGAGAGTATTTCCCTCCTGCCCGGCTGACACAGGTGCCTGAATTACATCAGCTGGTGTAAGTATGCATATATACACAGAGCCTTATTTATATAGATTATAAAAGCACTGCATTCTCACCAGGCCATTGTGAGTTTTTCCATTTCTGCTGCTAACTTAGTACAACACAGCATTCCCATGCATTTTCTTTAACAATCACTTTCTTTTTTTATCCAGAAACTGTCCTTTCAATTAGCTGCTGCTAATTAAAAAAACCTAACAAATATCCAGACTGTTCTGAAAATTTGTGATAGTCTATGTATTAAATGAATAAGGACAAGTAGAAGTTAAGCTCATTAAGGCTTACAGGGGTTAACGAGCAGGAACATTAGTTGAGCATTGCTCAGAATTTTAAAGAGGCACTTCACTTGCATGTGAGCTAACTCAGAGGCTGGACCTGAAGAGGTGTGTGGTGGCCTGAGCAAAGTATCACAGGTGAAGGCAAGGAGCTACAGGCATCAGCCACTCCAGAGCTGCTTTTATGGAATGGCCAGTATGTTGTGAAAACAGGCTGGGTTTCCCTCTGATGAAGGAAGGGTGAGTGGCATTAACTGTGTCCTGAAATGGCTGAGAGCTGTAAGACTTGTTGGAGAAAAAACTTTTGCATGGAGGCCAGCACAACAGGGCCAATAGTGCAGCTAATCATAACCATTTGTGTCTGTCAGGAAAGTCAGGAGGCCAAGGTTGCGGGGAACAGTGTGGCCAGCAGGAGTAGGGGAGTGAATCTTCTGTACTCAGCACAGATTAGGCTGCACCTTGAGTCCTGTGTCCAGTCATCAGCCCCTCAGTTTAGGAAGAATGTTGAGGTGCTGGAGTGAATCCAGAGAAGAGAAACAAGGATGGTGAAGGGTCTGGAGCACAAGTCCTTTGAGGAATGGTTGAGGGAGCTGAGGATGTTTAGGGGAACCTTCTTTCTTTCTACAACTCCCTGGTAGGAGGCTGCAGCCATGGGGAGGTCGGGATCTTCTCCCAGGCAATCAGGTACAGCATGGGGAGGACACAGCCTCAGTTGCACCAGGTGAGGTTTAGATTGAACATCAGGAAGAATTTCCCCACAGAAAGGGCAATTAGACACTGGAATGGGCTGCCCAGGGAGGTGGTGGAGTCACTGGAGTCACCTAAACACCTGGAGGTGTTTAGGGAAAGACTGAACGTGGCACTCAGTGCCATGGTGTGGTTGACATGGTGGTGTTTGGTCATAGGCTGGACTCAATAATCTCAGAGATCTTTTCTAAGCTTATTGTTTCTGTATGCAGAGAGGAATTGCTACAATATACTGAACTCTGTTACTGCAGATTATGTATTATATATTCTATAATATGTATACATTACATATTATATAATCTCTATTATATACATATATGTATATATGTGTATAATACATATATATACACACACATATATATATGTGTGTATTATATATATGTACATGTAGTAAATATATACACAGGTAAAAATATGTGGTGTTTTATCTAACTGCTGAGCCTGTGCTCCATACCACACTGTGTTACACTGCAGCATTCCCAAACAGCTCTCTTAGTGTCCAAACTGTCAATTGCAATAATCTCCAGGCCAGGTTGTTTAAAATAAGCAGAGAAAAACCCTGAACCAAACCAAATTAAACAAACCTATTATCCTATTGTTTCAAACAGACCCAACTAGTTAATGCCCATAAGTTAATAAATGTTTCATAAATTGGGTTCAGCCACACAGATGCTGTGACTGACGTATCCAATAGAATTTGTATTCTGCAGTAAGGTGGCCACTGTTTTTGTAAGGCAGCAGAAGATGCTTGCATTGGCAGGAGGAAGGTAATAAATGTCATTTCAATTCTTCCAAATGTGGATGATAAGGAGTAGTATGAGGATGACTGGGAATAGGAAAACCAAATCTAGGTAAAAGCATAGGTAGAAACAGCAATTAGGCCAAAGCAAAATTGAGCCAAACCAAGCCTAACAGCAGCAAAGATTTTTTTTTTTAAATAGAGGACTTTATTATAAAACACTGCATTTCTCATGTACATACAGAGAATTCACTCTTGAATTAGGCATTTACAAAGATGTTTGCTGTTGGCATAGTCTCTGAGAAGTGGCTGGTGGTTTTAAGGTTCTCTGTAAAAGGGGCTTGTCTGATTTTAGATAAAGAAATGGGCTTGCTTTGCATAAAAATACTAAACTACCTTTTTAGGTATTAAAGACTTGAACTCTCAGATCTCAGGGGAACCCATGACATTTATCTCAGGTGTTGACCATGCTTTAAGCATATTTGACTGCTGCCTGGTACAAATTCTGCTAGGGGTAGAGTACATTGATTATTCTAGAGGAAGCTTCCTCTAGTACTCAGCTGAGAAAAAAACAAATCCCTGATGACTTGCAAAGGTCTTGGCTTTTTCCTGATATTTTTAGGTAGGCTGAAGTATGAGGTCTCTGAGGCTCAACAGTTTCATCCTAGCTTCCCTGGGACCCAGAATCCTGTATTACAAAACACCTAAATAGGACTAGCACTTTTAATCTTATCTGACCTTTGCTGCACAGATGTGTTTTTGTAATTCTTCATTGCTGATAACTTGTCTGCACTGCATTCCGGGGGCGGGGGGGAAGCATTAATAATAATATAAAAAGTATCCACTGAGTTCTCAGTGGAATGGTTGCATTTGAAATGATTCTTTCCTTTTTCTTATGCCCTATATTTTAGGATCAATGAGTAAACAGAAGTAAATTAACCTTAATCTAGCTCTTTTGTGTGCATCTTATTAACCTCGAGTATGTAAGGAAATGTGTCTGAACAAAGATGGAGATTATCAATATTAAAAGGTCATTTTCATTATAATTAACATATGGGAGCATAACTGGGGTGCTGAGGGATGCTGTGGTAACTATTTTTGTTTGGGGCCTAGGGAATGGAAAGCAGCCAGTTTGAGTAGCACAGAAATATTACAGGAAGTTCCTTTGAAATGGTGACTTATTGTTTTGAATTGCTCTATAAGGCTGGGGCCTCCACAAGTGGCACCATCTTTGCACAATATAAAACCAATCTTCTGCCCCCAACAGATGGATCAAAAATGGGACAGCCAGCAAATGCTTTACAAAGGCCAAAGCAAATGCCAGAAAATCTAATCTGTCTGCAGAAAGATGCCACACTTCTGATAAGCTTGGGCCATGACCCAGTCTGTCTTGAATCCTAAACTGGACAGTTTGTCAGCCACAGTCCAACCCTCCTCTGGCTCAGGGTGTAAGGGAGGATTAGCATTCATTTCAAGGGGCTAAAGGCCACATTGCTAGATTTTGTTGGCTTTTTTTTTTTCTTTTTTTCTTTTTTTTTTTTTTTTTCTGTAGTAGCTGGAATTTCTCAGAAGTAACAAAGCACATGGGGTCTTGGATTTGGGCAGGGTGCTGTGGAGGTGCTGACTTGCACTAAGCTCTATTTCCTTGATGGGGAGATTGGTTCCTGAGTCTGCTATTTGAGGCACTTTTTCCTGACTTGTGATTTATTCTTTTCCTTCATGGGAAATTACATCAATTTGTTACAGATCAGGGCCATTACAAGTGCAAAAATCCTCTTTTGAGATTTGTACAGACAGTTTTGCAGATATTTGATTTCTTGAGTAGGGGAAGGTTTCTGCGTAGAAAGCTCATGAAAATTGGGGAGTTTGTAACAAAGAATGTATCGACATGCTTATTTCAAGTCTTAATTTCTTTAACATGATTTGAAAACCATCCCATCTTTTTTGGTATGTGTCTGTCTTGTTGGGTGAGAATTTACAAAGGAATGTTCAGACCAAATTTTGCAGACAATGCCTGTAGATATTTTGACTAATGGACAGGGGTTTATGCCTTTATATTTTAAACTACTTCCAAGTAGATTATAACTGAGGGGAGATGGAAATGTGTAGTATTTTTGATCCTCTGAAGAAACCAGACTCCTGATCCATATGTGGGAGCAGTGGGTGTACAAACATTCTGAATGTTGCCCACCAGCTAAGGTCCATTATGAATTGGTCGCGGTGGCCAACACCACAAACACATTCCCTGTGGGTCAGTCCTATCACGTAGGAACACTTTGTCTTCAGGAATCAGGAATGCATTATCATAATGACTTCTAAGGCAAGTGCCACTGAGGCTCTGAATACTTCTGTAGATGCTCTGAGCTACTTCAGGGTATGAAAGCCTCCAGGTGAGAGAGCTAGGATGATATCTTCAAAGAACTTCTTCAGAACTCAGAATATTCAAAGTTGCCTTGAAGATATTTTTAAGTCCACACTTTTCCTAGTAAGTAATCATCCTTTGCTTAGGTATCAAATATTTTAGCAAACTTGCTTGAAATTCCGCAAAGTTTTGACAGAAAAGAATAAAAGATTATTTTCTAAAACTAACTTTAAAAAGGAAAAGAAGATAATTAGGAAAGAAAAAATGCAAAATAAGCAGTGCTTAGTAAAATGGAATAAAATATATGTATTTTAATTAGTTTTGCCAATGAAAATGATAGAGAGTTGCGGAGTCTAACAAGGGTGTTTTTCTCCACTCTCTGTCTTGAGAAAAATACAATATTTAGAGAATTTTTGTAGAAAATCATCTTGAAAGCTCTGGGTATTTAGTCATATAATCTAGGAAATCTGGGTTTAATGAATTTGTTCTTTCAAGACTTTTCCTTACATGAGTGAAGAAACCAAAGCACAAAGTTTCATCAGAAGAACAAACGAGGTTCAGTTTTGCATGGCTTTGGATGTCCTGATTGAATTATCTGCTCTCATCTAATGAAATCCCGGATTAAGCTTTTCTCGGAGCTGGTTGTAGAAGCTGTCTTTCCCCAGGCCCAGAGCAGGAGCTCTCTTTTCCTACCTTACACATCTGTGCTTTCTTGAAACTCGTAGGAGCACGAATTTGTTCAATCCGTGCCCTGCCGGACGCCAGAACGAAGGATATTTGTGCGATTAGAGGCGGCTCCCAGGTGGAACACCAGTAGATGGCGCTTGGGAATGTGCAATCTGCACACTCCGGGGAAAAGCGAATAATTTCTGCCTCCAATTGATAAAGGACAACAGCTGAGACATGACTGTCTTAAAGTAAAACCATGGTAACATGATGACCTGTAATTTCTTATAACAGAGATAAAGGCAACTTTTTTTTTTTTTTTTTTTTTTTTTTTTTTTTTTTTTTTTTTTTTTTTTTTTTTTTCCCCAGTACAACCTGGAAATATTTGACTCATTGTATTTCCCTCTCAGTACCGAGCTCCCCTGATGGTTCTTGGAAGATTGGCAATGTCTGCCTTTGGGGTTCAGAAACCTTAGAGGAATATTCACCTGGATAATAGGACCTCCTCTGAAGCTCCATCCCCTCTCACAGTGCTGTTTCCTTCCCTTGTGGTCAAGGCATCCCCTCCAGCTCCTGCAGGAGAGCTCTGCACAGGGCAGGCAGCATGAGCAGAAGATGGTCTTTGGAGAGTGGCAACGGCAAAAAGGGCATTAAATTAGGACTGTTGGTCCTGTGCTCCCTGTGCTTTGAAGGGATCACAGCTATCCTGCAACAAGACATGTGGGATGATGCTGTGCTGAGTGCCAGGGAAGTGTCTGCCACAGGAAGGGTGTTCTACCTCTCTGTGTCGCCTGCTTTAAGGGAAGGGTAGTAAAAGTCTGCTGCCTTGATGACCTGGTCCCCACACTTTGTCCAAAGCTCTGCCACCAGTGCTGTAGTGCTGAAAGGATTTTAAGTCAGCTTGGATTTTTTTCATTCCATTTCTGCACTGCAGGTCTAGTAAGTTAAATGTCCCATAGCCAGCTACTCCATTACACAACAAAGGCTAGGCATTTGTTGTGCCTGAACAAATAGCAGCAAAGGAGAAAAATGTCAGGTGTAGGGGTGTGTGTGGAATTTATGCAATTTTTCATAGATATGACATACCATTTTCCTAGCAACTTCACCACAAGGCCCTCAGAGCTGTAGACGGAGGCAAACAGCTTTGCTTTAATGTGAGAAAGAAATTCCGCCAGCACTTTGCCAGAGTAATGGGCAAAATTATGCAGCTTTGTCCCCTGAAAAGGCTGGCATTGCAACAGGCCTTTTTATCCCAAATGAGCAGCTGAATAATATTTTTGACAACTTATTGTGAAGAAAATGCACAGTGTTTTTGAGAAGGGGTTTGTTTTCCTTTCACACAGTTGCAAACAATCTCACCTTTTCTCCACTGATGCATACCATACATCTGAGCACCCCTTTCTAGCCTTATTAATATGGCATATTTCATATCGTGTAGAAGATTTTTAATAACTTACTCGTGGAAATGTTGACAAAATCTTCACATTTCTGCAAATTTTATATATGCAAATAAATCACTGCCTTTCCATTAAAACTGCATCCAGAATTCCTATTATTACCCCGATTTACATTTGTTTTCTATAAACCTTTCTCTTCCAAGTGGCTGCAGAAACACTGATCCAAAAAACCTTGCAGCCAATCTTGATGGCCCAAATCTGAATTTCTATTTTATAATGGTTTGGAGTATTGGTTCAAATACAAGTATATCAGTGAGAATTTTTACATGAATCAAAATCACACAGAGACACTTAGTGTACAAGTGTACATGTTTGTTTTCTATTTCTTGAAAGAGGCAATGTTCTTACTGTTTTCAGTTCGTAGTGTAGCAGGTACTAAATATTTTGGCCAAGTTGCACCGTGAATCAGTTTTAGTGGAACAGATTTCAAAGGGTTTTACTACACTGTGAATTCTTCCTGCATTCATATAATTTAAAACCTGAAGAGAGATCAAATCATTCATTAACCTCCCACAATTAGCCCTAAAATATTTTATGAAATTTAGAGCCTTCTGTATGCAGAGAGGTGAAAAAGGTAAATAGAGAGAGAAGAGTGTGGGTGAGAAAGGGAGGGAATATCTCATTTAGGTCTAGTTGACCCTTGAGCACAGATTAAATGGATGAAGAAGAAAAATGAATAACTGCAAAAATGAGAAAACAGAGAGAATTTGATATCTCTCTGGAGGATGAGGGTGAGAATGAATGAATGTTAGGATGCTTGACAATTCTCAGAATTCAGAGCAAAGCTGGCTACCATTCAGCAAAACCAGAGGACTGTACAAAACTGCAAAAGTGATAATCTTTCAAAAAACAAATCTGTGGGTAAGATAAGAAATTATCTGGGGAAATTCCTGCTGAGATATTGTGGTAATGGTTTAGAAGATAATTCAGTAACTGTAGTCCCATGGAAAGTGTGTATTAATAACAAGGGAATTTAGTTCTGGGAGAAATGTCCTAGTTGGGTTAACAAACTGCATCACTATCTATTACTTGGTAGAGAAAAATATAAGCAGCTAATTAATGCTTTGGGGACTTAGGAGGAAGAAAAAACAACAATGAAAAAACCCAAACTGGAGTTCTCCTTCTTCCCCAGGAACAGGGAAATGCAGGAGGTAGAAAATGATTCATTATTTTATCCTATTTTATTTCAGCCAGAACTTTGTCAGGGGCTACGAAGTGTAACTCAGCTTTAATCAGCGTAAATTTTGAGCTTGATTCATTTCTGAGTAGCATTAAATTTCACTGGGTTTATAATCATATAAATGCAGAGCGCTCAAGGTGATCTAGTCCTTAATAGTTACTAGTGAATTTGGCCCAGACATTGCATTAGTTAACTGTACCATAAGGATGCTAATGAGGGGAAGGGTAAGTCAGTAATTCTTTGCTAGAATAATTCCAATGAACTCTGAAGGAATTTATTATGCTGTAGCTTGTTTCTTCTGAATAGCATAGTCTGTAGAGCAAAATAGCAAAAAGAGTGGAGAAAGTTAAGACACATATTTGGCAATAGAGATTATTTATAGATAAAGAAATAAAAACCATAAAAATACACACACAAACCTGAACACAAGCCATGTAAAAGCAATATTTTGAATATAGGGTCTCTCGAAAAGCAGTTGTTAAGTACTTTTAATGGAGGTAAGCTGTAGAAATGTAAGGATTCTGAAAGAGAGGACATGGACTGTTTGACAATTCTGGGTAATGATAGGAAAAGCTGCTGGAACAATAGAAATGGGAAAAGCAAGGTCCCTTCTGACTCACTCAGAAGACAGTTTTGACCTATTGACGTAACTCAAGAAATTCCTGCTGGTCTGCCAGGGAATGAGGGACTTTGAGTCAGGCACTGATGAACTGTTTAAAGGCTCTTGAGCAGTGATGGGGTGGAGTAGGAAGGCAGGGGACAGTTTTGAGTTGAAATATCAGTGTCCTGACATTCCAGATGTAAGATTTGTGGAAAGCAGTCAGTTTCACCATTTCAACTGAATGTCAAAAGCCGCAGCTTGTATATGATGAACATTAGCTGGGAAAAAACAGCTCTTCAATTTTTTTTAAAATGTGCTGATTATTTTTGGTTCAATTCCTCTTTAAACCTGAACTGCTTACTTATCACCATACCTCTGAGAAATCTGCCTTCTGGCAGAAACCTTTTGACATTTGTTTTTTTGCCTATGAGTTGCAGATGGCTAGCAGCAAGCCTGTTTTCCTTCCTTTGCAACCTCTTTCCCTCAAAATACAAAAGGAAACTTTATCCAGATTTCATGCAGTCCATGAAATCAGAGGGTTATCTGATAGACTCGTGACTTCACTGGATTATGTGGCCATGTGTGAAAAAAAAATAAAATTATTAAAATGGGAACTTGTGCTGCAAAGCTCTGCATACTGATCATGTTTTGAAAGGGTGCTAAGGTGTGTTGTATTTCAGCTGGCAGTCTGCTTGCTCTGTGTGTGTGTCTGTACACATCATACAGGGACACACTTGTTCCAGCTTCACATTGTGTGTGGGGGACTCAGCTTGCAAAGCAGGATGTCAGCACCTCTGTACTGACAAGGGTGAAGTCTGGTTGCCTAAATATTGACATCTGGTGCTATTATAGACATTTTTGGTTACACTGCTTCCTTGTTATCTGCTATCGTGGTATTTCACATGAAGTCCTCCATCGTGTCTGCCAACCATACATTTGTGTTGCACAGTGAAAATGCCATTAGGACTGTATTTTAAGGAAGCAAATTAGAACCCCTGAGTTGGGTTACTTACCATGGAGGTGAATCCCATCTTGCCAATCAATCATTATAGATTTCAGCCTCACATTCACATAACTGTTCAAGTAGAGGACAGTGTCTCACCTTAGAAAGACATCAATTTCTACCTAATCATTAGAAGGATTCTGCTCCTGTCTTTTTTATTAATGCTCAGACAGCATTAGCACGCTGTCTGTTACCTTCTCAATAGACATAAGTCCTTTCTAGTCCTGGCCAGGCTGCCCATCCTTATGGCTCTACACATGCTGCATGTTTCTGTTTGGACTCCTGGGTATTCTGAGAAAGTAGCAGACAAAGTGCATGAGAACAAGACTCAGAATATATGTGATAGCTGTGAAACCTTTTTTTTTTTTTTTTAATTATGCATGGTGTTAAACCTGTAAAGTAACACTGATAATGACACTACTGTTTTTGCATATTCTGCCTTAGGCTCTTTTGTGGTGCTAAGCATCCAAAAGCCCATGGAAGTGAATTATATGTTTGTGTGGTTCCTGCCCACTGATCCTGCCTAAATGAATTGAATTAGTGCAGTACTGGAACTTTAAATTTAAGCTCTTCTGAACACAGCTGGAAGTTCCTCTGCTCCAAATTCTGGTGGCTGATGAATAATACTTTTAGTCTGTTCTGGATCTCTTTCCACAGTGTATGCAAGGTAGTTCATGTTTGAAGGCAAGGACAAGCTTGTATCTTTGTGTTTTGGTAATGACAAGTAAGCTCTTCATAGTATTTCTCTAGAGACTTTTTCTTGTACTAGACTAAGAAAGAAACAAAGAGACATTCAGTAATGAAAGCTCTAGTCTGAAGCTAGCAGATGTTGTCAGTTTTTTGCATAAAATGGCAAGTATCAATACACAAGAAAACATCATGGAGATTTGGACTCCAGAAGCATAAAAGCCTTAAAAATATTCACAAGTCATTTACAAAGATTTTAGTATATTATGAGAGCACTGTCAAATGAAATGCAAATTTAAATCTAATTAATTCCTTACAAGGATAGCAAACCCCTCTGCTGTTTAGTTTACATGAAAACATTGCTAGACTGGGCCTGAAACATAATCCTTAGCCAGAAAATACACTTAGGAGATGGCTTCAGATCCAGAAACTACTTCCTTGGTGCATTCATGTAGTGCTGCTGTGAATGGTTGCAATTTCTCACCCTGGGAAGTTTTTTCTGGAGGCCCCAGACCCAGACCCAGGCCTGCCATTTCGGGGGTGGAACAGCAGTGCCCACAGGGCTGGGGAGACCCATTGACCTTCAAAATCCCAAAAATGCTGAGCTCAGGAGCTCCTGAGGCTCTGCAGCTCTCCTCCAGCTGGGCTCCCTTTCAAACACGGTTCCCCTGTCTACAAAAACTGTTTTGCTGCTGGACCTGCCAGGCCCAATGGCAGCAGGAACCTATCTATTACTTTTTTCATGGAGCTCCCACTCAAAGAAAAATTTTCACAAAGCTCTAAAAAAGCTTTCTCAGAGACAGTTTTGTAATGAAGTTACAACTTGATTCTTCTTTGCCTTGAGATATCTGGTCTTTTCCTCTAAGATCAACAGGGTTGGTGGTTTTTTTGTTATTTTTAACAGCACTCTCTCGTAAGAGAAGGGTATATTAATTATTGTGTTTTATTATTTATTTTAATACCATTGAAATGTATCCTCACCAGTAGGCAGCAACCATGCTAGGGTCATGAAGGGCTGAAGCAAATATAATGGAGACTTTTTTGAAAGCACCATGATTATTATTGTTATTATATTTTGGCCACATTGTGTCTTATTATCTCTCTAGCTTTTAGTGGCTCATGATAAATCCACTAATTGTCCTCAGTATCCCCGAGTTTCAGTTTTGTCAGGCACACACCACAGATTCAAAGCAGAGCCTGCATTTCCCTTCATTTCCCTTGTGCATGCAGCCAGCAGCTCAGCACTTGAGCTGTGGTCCCAAATGCATCAGCCTTGTGGGTATTTTGTGCCAGTCAACAACTGGGATTTAGGATGTTGAATACCACACATGGGATAAGAGGCAAGAAGCAGTGCAAACGTCTTTGGCCTTAGCAAACTCAAGTCCTCCTGTTTTAAAGGAAGGGATTTATTCCAAGGAAATAGTGATCAAGGGTTTTTTTCAATAGCTGAGAAGTGGAAATATATGTGTATATATATTGGGTGGGTAGGTGAGTATATATATATATATATATATATATATATATATATATATATATCGACATATAAACCAGTATTGGTCTTGAGGAATGACTGATTATCTTTTTTATCCACAGTAGTGTCTCAAAGTGATGTTTTGTTTCATATCCCAGGACCATCACCTGCCTAGCAGATACATGAAGTCCCTTTGGACTCTCCTTTTAGCTTGCAGTTTCTTTAACTTCATGGTGTTGAGAAGCCTCTGGATCACATTGTAAGGATCACAACAGTCTGCTCTAGAAAAAAAAAAATCCTTTCTTCCTGCAGTAGCTTTTTTATTGCAATATTTACTGAACCCTTGGCAGTGCTGGTGGGGGAAACAGAACCCCAACATAATCTCTTCCCTGTCATTTTTAAATGGTCTCCTCCCAGCTGGAAGCAGATTTCTTTCTGCACAACATCTTGAAGCCTTTTAGGAGGACGGGGCAAACTAATAAAGGAAGATTTTTCCTTAACCATTTGGGGCTGAGGTGCTTCTCCATCCTGGGCACCAGCAGTAATAGGAAACAGAGCTGATGTCTGTGCCAGGCAGCTCCTTTCTGATGCATGAGCATTTGCAGCAGCCTCTTAAATCACACTATGGATGCCCCACCAGTGTTTTGGTTTGCAGGGTGCTTTGGCCCCCATCACTGCAGAGGTCGGAGAACATTTTGTTAGAGAAGAGTGCCTAAACAGATAGCTACGACAGTCAAACAGGAAAAGGGCTGCTGCATGGCAGGAAGGGATTGAGCTGCTCTTTCCATTGCTTTGGCAATAGGACAAGCTGTAATAGGCTTAAACTGAGGCAAAGGCTATTTAATTTAGGCTTTGAGAAAGGAAAAGAAATTATCTCAAGCTAAGAAGAGGTAAATACAGACATTGCTGGTATGGGGTTTGGGAAAGAAATGACCTCGTATGGCTGCTTTTTATGATTACTTGGAAGCCAACAGGTACAGAAAAATAAGCATTGACTGCAGCTGCCTGGTACTTACACTGTGGGGAGAAAGCAAAAAAGTGCCACAGCTGACTCCAGCAGGGCTCCTGCCTTTCTTTCACAGCAGCATTCACTTAATGGTATTTGCCTGGATACATTTGCCCATGGGCCTTTGGTTGAAGGAATAAAGCTCTTACATGAAACACCTGCTAGTCATGTGGAAGCTGCAAAACAGGCTTTTTAAAAAATTTTTTCTCCTTGATTCAGCCTGATGATAGAAAAGGAGAGCAGGTGCTCAGGAAGGAGATTTGACCAAAACCCAAAATGATATCTTGTCCCCTCTTCCAGACATTGCTAACTAGCCATAAACCGCAATAAATGAAGTTTTGTCAGTCTGCCAAATAGATATATGCATTCCCATTATACAAGTGCAATTATTTAGTGTAACCTCTGAATAATATCTTTAACTCATTGTGTTCCTACTCAGGAAGAAAGAAGCATAATGCATTGATAAAAAAAAAAAAAAAAAGCCCAAACCGCCTTAAAATCATGGGGGAGACTAAAGCACCCACTTAAGGTGTTAAAGAAAAAGAAAACAGTTTTTCTCCACTCGGAAAAATGGAAGTCAATTAACATTGACATCTCCAGACCGTAAGCCATGCAAACTTAATTTTCAAGGTCTGGATTAAAAATAAAATTGTAGAAGATTATAGTGTCCTTACTAACCTTCATAAGGTTACTGCTCCCACTCTATTAGCTATGAAAAAAATCTGAAATATTTATATAGTTCTGTTTCACTTTTTTTTTTTTTCTGAGTAAAGCAACTCAATGGAGAATTACTTGTTACTTGAAGCTTTGTCTAAGACAAGTGACACCTAACCCCACCTCCTGCAGCCACCAGGGACAAGGGGACACCAGGAGGGTTCTGTTGGGTAGCATGGCTTTGGTGGCTGTGTTCTGCATGGCTGCTTGTGCACTGGGATGCCTGGGCTAGGCTGGATCAGCCCCACGAGAAGGGCACTGAGCACCACTGCCTGTAGAACTCCAAAGTAGGCACTGCAGAGCTGAACTGCCAGATAACCCATCTCCAGGCAGGACTACAAACCTGTGTCAATCCTGCCTTCTGGGTCACAGGCTGTCCAGAAATGAAAGGGAAAAACAAAACTCACAGAGAAACTCCTAAGGGACCCACATCTCCTCTGATAATATGAAAATCTTTGGCTGACTGAAACACAGATTATGTAAGTACCACAAGTTTATGGTGAAAATTGCAGCAGATCCAAGCATGTGAAACTCTTGAAAGAGCACTTCCTAGGATGTGCTATTTTCTAAGTCAGTGTTTATTGGTTCTTGGTTGATAATATCAAACACTGTGATTTTCAAAGGAGACTAAGAGATTTATGTCTTCAGCTTCCGAGGAAGGGAAAAAACCGAACCAGACCGAACACCTAAAGCCAAGACAGAATCCCTGAGACTGAGCCATGTCCTATTTATCATGCCAGGGACACGTGTGAGGGCAGCAGGCTGTGAGCGTGACCCCCGTGACAGCCAGCAGCGCAGCTGCTGTGTGAGGGGACCCATGGAAGGAACAGAAAACACTGGATGCTCCTGCATGGCAGGCTGGGGAGGGAGAAGGTGTGTGCACACTTCTGTGAGTGTGGGCACAGAGCTACAGAGCTGTGACCAGGCAGGATTTCTAACCGGAACCAAGGTGTAGCTGCAGACATGACTTTTAGTGATCCCAACAACACTAATGAGTTATGTCAGGGATGTGGGTGATGATCAGATTTCCTCTGACATTAACTTTTAGCCATAGCTGAAATCAATAAATCAATAGGATCATCCAGTGAGGTGTGTTGGCTTGGAGTTAACATGTAAACACCTGATAATTTGTTTTCCCATATTCAGTACTTTTTAATGTTCATTCAGCTAGAAGATAAAATAAAAACACAAGAGGAGGCATTTGTCTTCGACACAAAATCTTACAAAAAGTCTTTTTTTATTAAATATACATTACTTACAGTTTAAGTCTTTCTTCTGTACAACAGTAACCATAGAAAACAAAAGAAGCTAAGGCTAAATTTTTTCAATCCCTTAACAGGGTATTAAGACATGTTACATTGTCTACAAAACTGACTTAGACTGAGGCAACGTCCTGTGGAATTCTCTTTAGAAAACCAGATAGTGAAAGGGGAATAATCTAAATCTCCATTTTGCTTTTTACTGTAACTGAGAGACTCTTGCTTTACCCTTGGACAAATCATTAAAAAAAGTTCTTTTTTTTGCTTTGCTAATAAAATGAACAGAGCTCTGAGAGATTTATTTAATAAAATTTGAGTAGAACAAAGTAAAATGAATGATGAAGGGCTCATCTGTAGAAAGAACCAATTTTTTATTATTACAAATACTTAATCTCAGCTGCCATTTTGCTCTTTTATTTTTCTTTTTAGGGTGCCTTTATCCATTAAAATTCCATACAATCCTTCCAGTGTTAGTGTGCTGGCTCCTTAATTGGTTGACAAGACACCACCCACAGACCAACCTTCCAAAACCAAAAATTTTAGAAACTCCTGAAGGTGACTTAGCCATATCATGGGCTTTGTGGAGCTGAATTTAATTTCCTTATCCCAAATTTTATCTATAGTTCTGCTAGAAAACAATACAACTTCAGTTAATGCAGCTCTCGTTGACAGCAGTAAGGGATGACAAATATGAGGTCCTGACTTGGATTCATGTATGTCAGCCCCAGTTTGCAGGAGATCATCAAAGCAAGAGCTATATGAGGCTAAATTCATCTGTGATGTATCTACATTGACCTAAATAGAATTACAACCAGGTCTAAAGCTGTCTCTTGTTGCTTTCACAAAGCAGGTTTCAAAGCAGGTCAGGCACAACAATGTTAAGGTTCTCATTATCATTTAGATATGGTCTGTGTTACAGATTTCACTTGCAAAAATCACAGAGTAGAGATTTTTATGACTGGATGTCTGAATAAAAAAAAATGCACCTGCTTGCTCTCTTCAGCTTCTGAAATTTCAATTCCACTGTGTTGTGAATGGAAAGTGAGGCTGTGACTGGCTGTATCTAAGCTTTACCTAAGGAACACCCCTTCTTTCTTGACAATACGGGTACTGCACTGGCAGCAATGACAAAACACATCAGGAAAGGATGTGCCTAAAGGACACAAGAAGGAGCTGTAAAGGGCATGCAGAAATGAGTAAATAATTTCCCATGCAGAATTAGTTCCAAATGGACTCTATTTAGGGCTGTGGGATTGAAATTTCTGAAGAGAGTTATGACTAGCATGTCAAAAAGTAAGTAGCGTTGCAATGTGAACAGCAGTCAGTAGGTTAGAAAAAAGCTGCCATAAGCATGTTAAACAAGGGAGTGGAGAGTCTCTAGGCAAACACCATTCTTTGGATCACCTGCTGTGCCTAACATTTCATTAAATGTTATGATTGAGGGAAACCATCCCCAGTTCTTCTTTGGGCTAGCCAGGAGAGTTCCAGCAATCTAACTGGGGAGATTTGGATCTGGTATCAGCCAGAGCTTCGAAATCCTCTCCCGTGTTTGAAGTATCTCTCATACTTTACAGATCATCAGGACAACTATGACTATGTTTTGGCAGACTAAGTAGCAGAAATCCATTCCATGGCAAAAAAAAAAAACTACCACAGAAAAATACCTGAAAGCCTCACATCCACCTGATGGTTACCATGCACGGCTTCAAACTGTGCATGTTTTCCAAGAGCTTTTGCCTCCTTCACTGCCCCATCACAATGGTAGTTTGAAGTATTAATGTCCTCTTTCCCCCTTAGATGTCAACACCTCTAGGTGACTATATCTCCACGATGGAGTGCAGTCTCCCTTCTGGTTGAACACCCAGCTGACATTTTGGTTTCTGTGACTGCCAGGAGAAAAATCATAGTCTTAATTTGAATTGTGAAAAAAGCTCCTCTGACTCCTACCAGCAATTTGATAGCTCCACATGTTAAAAAAAAAAAAAGGAGGGATGAAGAAAACAGAGGTGAACTAGATATGAAGTGACACTGTCAACACAAACTGTTGCCTTAATCCTTCCTTAGCTCGGCTTGTAGACTCGGCACATTACAAACAACAAACAACGAGCTTACAAATTACAAGAGTTCACCAGAAAGTGTGCTTTTTTCCCAATTTTTGTTTTTGTCATAGTAACTTAGTGCAAAAGATCACAAAAATAAGCACCAATACACTGAAATATTCAAACTCTCTATATGCATGTCTTGAAATAAACAGTCAAAGAAAAAAAGCTACTTCAGACCCAAAGAAGAATGTGTTTAGAAATTTCATGTACAAAACTAGCAGGGAGGAGGGGGCCGCCCACACTGAAAGAGGACATGAAGAACTTTCCACTGGGAAAGAAAGTGCAGCCAACTGCAGAACCCAAGGGAACAAATCATGCTTTGAAGCTGTGATGGCAACCTGTGAAGAAAACCCCAAAAAACTTCAAGGGCATGGTGCAACTTGAACCGTAGTCAAGCAAGAGGCCTCCCACCAACCTCTAAAGATGCTGGGTAAGGCTCTTGGTTTGGCAGGGGTGTAACTATATCACTTGGCTTGTTTGGTGAGTAGGCATTAAAAAAATGCATGAAAGCTTTGAAATAGCACTCATAAGGTCTCAGACTTTGCTCAAGTCTTTTACAAAGTGCTGCTTTTTGAAAAATAAAATAGAAAAAAAACTCCTTTGTGTCTGTGGAAAAAAACAGCAGTGCAGAAGAATATTTGAAACTAGTCTTGTTTAGGGTAAACTTTGTGTAGGTGAGACCAACAGACAATAATGGCATGAGATGGTGGACCACAAAGACATCAAGTTCTGCCTACTCTACACTCTTGTTAATTTGAAGTGGAGCATGCACGTCAACTGATTGGCTTCCCTACAGAAGGAAGGTTGATTTTGTTCTGAAGATGGGATTTATTTTTTCAGGGATTCATCTCATTGAGAACTTAGGGTTCTTGATGGAAACTTATAATTGGAAAAGCCAGCAAGTATGAGACATAGCTACTTGGGGTTAACAGATGCCAGGATATGACAGAAGACTTGCATAATTCCTGGAGCTGCAGAGATACCCTGGTATCATCTCAAATGGCACCACACATGTAGAAAGGCATCTGAGAGGGCTGAGTTAGCTTTAGATTCAGAAATGTGTGGATCTGGCTTCATGTCTGCTATCTGCCAAAGCTCCCATGTGAGGCAAAAAATGGATGTTGGATCTAGAACAGAATGAAAGGAGAATTATCCACTTCTCCACAGATTACTGATCAGATTGTCATTGGCTCAAAGCTGTACTTTGAAACTTGATTTTCATGTATTTGACTACAAGGAGATGTATACATTTACTAGGCAGAGATGTTTAGAGTAATTTTTAGAGTAATTTAGATGCAAGGTCCTTGACCCCAGCTGTCACCTCAGTAAAAAAAAGTCACTTGTAATACCTGTGGAGATGTGTCTACTGGATCTTCAAAACTATTGTAAAATTCGTATTCATAGGCAAATTCTGCTAGAGAAGTTCTCTATTGCCAGGAGACTACCCTGTCTCTATAATCAATGGAGAGAAAAAGACATCTCTAATGATTCATTTAATCTTACAGGATGTTTGAGACTCTTGCCCTGTCCTCACCAGCCACAGGGCTGGACAAGACTGGATGACAATTCTGAAACAGGCAGTTGGTAAAACCAAATGCAAAATGAAACAAACCCAAAAGATAAAAGCAATATCCAAGTGCTTCATAGGTCTTGGACTCAATCTTATTGTCAGCAAAATCAATAACTGACTTCATTAGGAAAAGATTCATAACCCATCACCATAGTGAAACAATATGATATATTGATTGCTCCTCACCCAATATGTGAAATATGTGATCAGCTAAATGCTAATATAGACAAAGATCTCATTAAAATAAGGGTTTGAATTACATTGTAAAAATTGAGCAATTGATAAATAGGATGAGTTAAGTCTAGCTAGATCAGGTTAAAATAAAGCTGAGAGAAAGCATCTTATTTTTGTAGTCTGGTTGCATTTTAACTTAAATATCAGGGGCATCTCATGACTGAACATTCTCTGATAACCACACATCTCTGTATGTCTCATTTTTACAGTTATATTTGCCCAGGTGGTAATTCTGGCTTAGCCCATATGAGTTAAAAATAAGTCTTTTATTTGGCTTTTTCAGTGCAGACATAACCTAAGTGTGGAGCCATGGCAAGAACAAGAAGAAATAAAACCAGTGTACATTTTAAAAATTGACCCAAAATACTCACACTGTCTTTAGTAAGTGAATATGAACAGGTGAAATACTAACTGCTAGTTACATAGGTAACTTAGGATTAAAGTTTTATTTCCAAAAGAGAAATGGGACTCAATTTTCTAAGATATTTAAATGTCTTGTAGTATATTAGAACATTCCACAGCAAGGCAGACACAGAAATTAATTTGAGTTAAATGCTCACTTTGTTTAGTCACTTAAGCATTGATCCACATCCTCAAGAGTCTAAATTCCTTGTAAAGGCTATCCTTCACCCAGGTGGCAGCCAAGTTAGCTGGAGTGAGCTAACTGACATCCAGCCTCCGTTTGTTTTCTAAAGCCAGGCACTGGCATTCACAGAGTCCTTCTGGGCATCCAGCTCAGACTGCATGACTAAATAGCTTTATAAGAATGGCTATTATTGGTCAAGTCTTTTCTGGAAAACAGGAATTTGCAGTGCTGAAATCCATACCTAAGATACTTCATAATTTCACAGCTTGCCTAACAATAATAATTTTCATTTTGTAGGTTACATATCATATCACCAAGAGGGAAAAAGAAGAGACAGTAACCTTCTACCAGTCCCTTACTTTCATTATGAAACTTGTCTAGGGAAAGGAAGAAAATGCAAACTGCCTCCAAACAACTCTTTGACTGTCGCAGGTTTTTCACTGAAATGAAATCTGAAAATTTATGCATAAAAAGTATTATCCCCTGGCTTTACTTAAAAATATTATCTAGGATGACAGCTAAAAGGAAAAGTGAAAACAGCCCATTTAAAAAGAAACATTAACAAAACCAGCAGAAATGGCTTGAAATAGGTGGGAAAAAAATTCTAATTTGAACTAAGGAAAATGAATTTTAGCTCTAGTAGATTTTTTCAAAACTGTATTTCTTTTATAAAAAAATATTAATTGCTTTTAACTGGTATTGAAGGAAATCCAATTATGCACTCACTAAAGAAAGCATTAGAACAAAACAAAAAACAACAAGGAGTTTATATTTAGAGTACTTCATTTAGTATATTTTAGCTATCTTTAATAAGAATAATTTTGACATCCTGATTTAGAAGTCCATACAAACTTGTTCATTTGTTCAGCCCTGTAACATAAAAATCTTCCCATTTCAGTACATCCATCAGGTATAGATGCACATCTCTGTATACTTATGTATATATTCATATGAAGTCCTTTCTTTTTACAGATGCACCCCAACCTAGCTAAATTTTCAGTGTTTTGCCTTCCTATTCCATTCTTCATGTAGCCAATTAAGCACATTAGCACATCAGCGATGTCTCATACAGAGGCCATTTCAGAAAAGAAGACTCAAACACAGGCAGAGGCACCCATGACCTCTCCTATTCCTCCCTTTTGCCATGCCAAACAAAGCAGCTTGATCTGCAGGAAGGAAAGAGCAAAGGGAATTGCTTTGACAGGATTTTACTGCCAAAGACAAAGCAACATAAAGAGAACCCAGCTACTCAATCCATCATTCCAATACTCATCACACAGACACACTGTCAAATAATTGTGTCACCCAAAGAGCCAGTGTGTGGCAAAATGGCTGCAGCTGACCATGGCTGAGGGAGAATGGCACCAAACTAGTTTCAAAATAGACAGCTTTATAAAATTGCTCAGGGAAGAGTTCTGGTTATAGGGCTGGCCTCATATTCCTCTTCACATAAGAATGATGTCACTCCAAGACTGCTTTCTCTTCCCTGAGTGCTCCAAAAGAAGTGGTAAAGAATCACCACATCCAAACATTTATTTATTTATTCTTCCTTTTCTGCTCTCTCCTCTCATAAAAAAAGAACTCAAACAAAAACCTAAATAAACACCTGCATACCTTTCCAATGGACTGCCTAGAAAAACAGCAGTTGTTGCAAGTGTAAGCTCATCTCTACTTTACTGTGGGCTACTACCTCATACTGGGATTCCTTAATTTTTAATCTTTGTAAAAAGGACCACTATGTGGAAACCCCAGGATGACTGCACATCAGGTGTAGGGCAAAGAAGGAGATTTAGCTGCACAATCAGTTGTCTCAAATTAAATCAAGAGTATTGCAATGAATAAGATTTTTTTTCCCCTTAACTTTAGGCTTAATTCTACAACCAGCAAATTCTACATCCTCTTTAGAAGCCCTGCAAAGGCAGATGTCACATGGACACAACAGAGTGTTCAAAACCTCACTGGCTGGGACTCCTTCATTTCTTACCCTTAGGATGTTTGTGATTGAAAAGGAGGATTTTCATCCTCACACTGTAACCATGCAGCACAAGTAAAATGGGCAAAACTTGATTCTTCAGTAGAGTTCCCAATCAGGAAAGGACAAAACACTTTAAAAAAAAGTGAAGATTAATTTGGAGTATTTGGGATCTCTTTATTTCCCTAAGGTTCTTCCTTGTAAAGAAGGTTTATCAAATATTCATCTTTTTAAACATGACCTCAGACCTCTCTCTATTTAGTTTTGGAGAAGTTATTCCAATTTCTACAAACAGGAAATATCAATCAATCTTTCACGCAGTTTTGGGAGGTTTCTTTGAGTAGTAGGACTTATTTTTTCTTTTTTTAGAAGAGCTGACAGAAGGTGTGAGTCATGTTTAAGATTAAACTATTTTGGTTTTTTTTCTCATCTATGTTCTTTTTCTTTTCCACAGGGGCAACAGCGTTTAACCTCAGTGTGTGATAATCCTCCATGTGGCATGAACAGGCATATGCTGCATTTCTAAAATTTCAGACAAATATAGAGCACCTAAGTCCTAGTAGCTTCCTAAACCCCTTGGAAATTCAAGCTACTATTTTCCATGCTTCAGCTAGGGTTATACTAGTGTATGCTGGGTCTACGTAGCCAGCCTTATGAGATGGAGGTGAAAGAGGTGCATGGGAATGATATTTATTGTTGATACATATATTGTTGGAAAAGTACTGAGAAGCCTAAAAGTTACAGTAAAAGGACAGGAGGTTGGGGGAAGGAGCTTAATGAGGACGGTTGTATTTTCCTTTATGTCATACCAGCTTTTCAACTGGTACAAATTAATTTAACACCATTTAGATCAATAGACAATATATCAATTAGTAACATTTGAGAATTTGGCTGGTTCTTTATGATTGTTGTAAATGAGCCCGTGATCAAAATCAGCTGTTTTGATCTCATTCTTTCCCTCTATCCTGTCCCAGTATCTGCAGAGCTATGTGTTCAACTACTTTACCTGTGCTCCACATAGTCCAGCTCTAGTGTAAAAGCAATGACTTAAATGGCTCCAGAGAAAAAATAACAACAAATAAATGTAAAGACTTTGAAACATCCAAGAACTGACAGCAGAAACCAGGTGTGCATGTGGATCTTATTTTGTGTAGGATGGGATAACAGGTCTCTTGAGCTGCAGAAGTAAACTGTGATTGCCAGGTTTTTGTGCAGAGAATGAGGCACTGTGACGGTTCTCAGTGTTTCCTGTGCAGGGCGGTCTTTTCCAAATGAAAAAGAAGCTAGCAAAAAATGAGCGTTAAAAACGAAAAAAAAAAAAATTCAAAAAGAAAAAAGGAAGGGAGAAAGGAATAAAGAAAGGGAGATTAGGGGAGGAAGAGTAAGAAGAAATTGCATTGTCCATCAGATAAAATATTCCCGTTTGCACTCGCTCACTGTGTTTTGCAAGTCAATGTCAGCTTTAAAGGAGCTCTCAAGGTTTTCTGGGTATTCCTTCTCCTTTTTCTGGCTATTTCGATGTGCTTGTTTGTGTTGATAGAGGAATCTGCTCATGATGGCAATGATACAAAAGATGATGAATATCACAACTGCTATTACGCCTGTAAAGGGGTAAAAAAGGAAGGATAGAAAGAGTGAAAACCAATACAAAGGCTCAGTTACCTCAAAAATGCATTTACCAATGCACAGCACGTATGATAGATCAGTTCATCTCAGTCCATACACAGCCATATGCCTCTAGCAAACCCTCTCTGGTAGTTTTTATTTCTATTTTGTCACCTTAAGAACTCTAAAAATAGAGCATATATTGATACAATTGACCTAATTTCTGTAAAATTATGCTTTCACTGGAAATACAGTTCGTTCAGTGTGTTTGCTTTTAAACACTAGATCTGCTCATATAAATTTCTGCTCTGTCATATTTTCTTCTGTGTTATCTCTGGGAACCTTGCACAAGCCTTGTACACTTGGGTTTATAGCTTCTAGATATTATCAAAGGCAGCTCACTACAGGGTATGCTATAAAATAATCAAACAGAGATAAATTGTCTTCTAGGCCATTACAGGAAAATTAAAATCACACATGAAATTATGAGGACAATGTTCCCCAGTATATAAATACTTCCATATGACCTGGTGAGTTCCACTACACCACCAGATTACAAAGAGAGAGCTCTGGAAATATGAGATATGTGAATGCTCTGCAAAGTATTCACCAGGGTGGTGTGTAAAAAAATGGCTACTTAGCTGGGTCTTAGAAAACAGACTCAGATGGAATCAGAGAACACCTGGAACATCTGGAGATCATCTTGTCCAGATCCCCTGCTCCAGCAGGCAGGCAGGCAGAGTTCCATTGTATTTTAGAAGACTCAGGTTCCTCTTGATCCATGCGTGACAACAATAATCAATAACGCAGTTGCCTACCTAAGTAGCTTGACACAGATACGTGCTAATAAACAGAGCAGATACTTCACCTGCTTCAGAACACAAAAAAAAAACAAAAACCAAACCCTTGGACTAGATTTCATGGAGCCCAGATTTAAAGTCTCCTAGATTTTTGCCTTGACAGAATTATGTTTTGAATGTAGTCTTTAAAAATGAAGTTACCTCCAATCACAGCTGAATCACTTCTGACTGCATTGGTGAGAGGTTCTCTTTCATCTGTCTTCCCAAAAGGATCTGCAGTTGGTTAAACAAAAGAGAACTTATTTTCTATATCCACTATTCATTTTCTCTGTGGCTTAGACAGAAGTGGCCTCTTACTCTCATGAATTCTATCTGTTTTCAGAAGATGTAATTTGGGGAATTGGAGAACTGAACCAGAAGGGTCTGAAAAATAAAGTGAGTTTGCACAACAATCTTCTTCTACACCTTCAGGAGCAAATTCTATTAAGAGCATATTTAAAAGGAAACAGAGTTTCACACTAACAGCTGAAAGTGTTGTTTCAGTTCATCAGAAGAATCAGAGAGACATTTTAACTAAACAGCCTCTTGGGAACTTTCCTCAGTCAGAGATGTATTATTATCTTTTTTGTTGTTACCTAAGAAATTATATCAGAAAGAAGGCAAAAGAAAGGGATGCTAGGCAGATTTAGATCTGACCTATGCTTGTAGATGAGATATACAACTTGAATTCAATCCCACGAAGAGCAGCAGTCTCTGCTTGGGACACCTCATCTACTACATTTATGGGACTGGAACGGGAATAAAAATGCACTTTTACATACAAATATAGAATGCATAATAGAAAAGGTTAGAGTGGAAAGGAAATCTGGGGGTTATTTAGCCTAATCTCAGGCCTCTGATCATAAACTCAACCAGGGCCAAATTTAAAATTAGATCACAGTTGGTAATAATTTTGTACACAATCAGTGGATTAATCTCACTTTATTTTTCAGTATACATGAGCTATATAAATAAAAACTAGTAATTTAGGGGGTTTTTCATTTATAAAATTATTTTATACCCTAAGATGGCTGTGAAGAATTAATAGTGTGACTCACTTCTTTTCACAAACTATAAGAGGAGAGTGTTCATTATTTCAGACTGAAGATGAGTTAACTTTCTGGATAATGGAAGTTTGGTGAAATATTTTTTAATCCATTCCCAAGCTGAAGACAGTGAATTCAGTGACAATTAAAAATTTACATCTGTTCTACAACAGCTCTCCTGTACTAGAGAAAAAAATCACAACTGGTGCCAGTGCATGGCACTAGTCAAAAAGAGTAATGAAAAATTATTAACTATGTATGAAAAAGAATGAAATTAAATTTTTAAATTAAAAATTACATAATAATTTGTGCCTAAATAATTTGTGCCTAAAATATTATTTAAGATTGACACCTAATGCGATCAGCACTCCAGAATTTTTGGTTACCAGAATTTAAGCACTGAGAAGAAACTAGAACAAATGTTGAAGAGCAGTTTCAGAATGGAGACCGAGAGCCACAAGCCCCAAGAATTATATTTTGCCTGAAAAATAAAATCAGGATACAAGGAGAGGATGGTTTGTTACAATGCAGCAGATGGCCTGAAATAGCAGAGTCATCTCCACTGGGAACACAATACACTCTGAAGCCAAGGAATAGCAATACTGGGTCTAATCTAGGACCTCAACAGGACATTCTCCTCCTTCTAGATAAAACTGATGGCATTACAGCTTGATTCACTGAAGTTGGAAGCCCTGCTGAGGTCTCAATGCTCCCTATAAATCATCTGGTGCAAACCCCTACTCAAATCCAAGTCTCTTAGAGCAAGATTTTCAGAGCTGTATCCATTTGGGTTTTGAAAATATCCAAGCATGAAGACTTTACAACCTCTCTGGACCTCACACCACTCTTCTTATCAAGTCTGTATCCTGTAGGATTCTTTCAAGCAGGCCCAAGAGAAGGTCACAGGTTGCAGTCATGCATTTCTGCCTTTTTTCCTTCCTCTGAGGATCCTCAACTTCACCATCTCATAGTTGCTACAGCCAAGGCTGTTCTGGCACATCCCTAGCCACTCAGAGCTTGTTTGGAAATACCAGCTTCAGCACAATTAGCACAGTGAGACAGAACTTCACTCTTTAAGGTGCCTTTCAGAAGCAAAATCTTTTCTGTGTAGTTCCAGACTTATGGAAGTATCTGACTGTTTTTACTTTATATGCTTGAAGAGCTGCTCTCAGAGGACAGGCAGCTCAAGACTCCACCATTCACACAGCTGTTTACAGCAGTTTAATATTAAGAAAAAATATCATAGGAAAAGTCTATTATCTCTGTACTATCAATATAGAGTTCAAAATAACAAGATCTTTGCATGTGCCTCAGCAAGGAAGAAGGTGATCTGCAGATCTGTGTTAAATATCAAAACCACAGTAAATCACCTCCCATTTTGTGCTTCCTCATCAGAAGAAGTGTGTTCAGATAACTGTGTGAATGGATTTTATTCCATATCTGTCTGCGAGGAAACTTTTTTGAACACAAATATTCCTTCCTGAAGGAAACAGCTTCAATTGTTTTCAAGTTACAAATATAGAAGGCTTTTTTTCACATGCTTTAAGAGCTTTCCTAGTGGGATTTTTTGTTGTATCTGCACATTAGAATATCGACACAGACATGTACAGCCTTCTTTGAAGTTCTATTTTCTTCTCAGACATTCAATAATGAGAAATTGGAAGTGATGAATTGAGATATGAGCACTAAATTTGAAAGTTAATCCTTGACTCTGTTTTCTTTTTATTTCTTGAAATGTGTCCTTTGCATGTAAAAATGTAATGCTCAAGTACATCTATAGAAATTATAATTTGCTACAAATTGGAATTTTTTTTAAACAAGAATCAACCACCCATTGCTTTTACTTTAGCATATAAAGACATGAAGTCTTCAGAGCTCACTTGTTCTAAAGATCTTATTCAGGCTTTAATCAAATCCAGTGTGAATAGTGAGACTGGAATGTCAGATAATTCATCACATTGAGAGGAAATCATATTTTAGAGCACAGAGTGACAAGACAGGCCTGAGTTTTTATAATAATTCTGCATTTCTGATGCAACAGTGCTTAACCTTAACAATAGAGCGCAACTGATTGTATGCTTTAAATATTTAAGTTCAAATGCTACACTCTGCTCTGTGTTCTGCCCTGAAGTTCTGAGCCTCAGGTTTTACTGCTTTCTAAACTCCTTAGAAAAATTGTATCATTGAGGTGACAGATCACAGGGCAAAGAGTTCATATTTTCAGTATCATTGCCCATTCAGGACTCACAAGACACATTTGTCTGTGCATCAGAGCAGACACCTCAGACAACTCAAGGCAGTGAGAAGGAAGTGGGGGGCTGGGGAGGAGCACATGCACACTGGCAGCCACTCTCCAGAGTAATCAGCAGCCTTTTTCCCATGCAGAATGCTAATAGCATCATTTGTTTTCTGCTGAACATCTTAGGCAGAAACTGCAGGAAATGGGGATTTGATATAAGTACAAATGTGAAAGGAATTGTATTATGATTTAAAACAGAGTTTTATTAGTTATCAAAAAGGAGAAAGTAGCTTTATAGGTCAAGGGGCAAAAACCAGCCTTTAATTTGTACCCTTTTCTGGTCATTAAGAATTCTGCCACATCCACTGGTGACTAAAGCAGCAACTTGATAGTCCCTGTTCATGGTGACAACACTTCCAGCTGCTCTCAGCTTCCTACTCTGCATACAAATTCACATATGCAAAATACTTCAGATTCCCAGAGGACAGCCTCAGGATTGCAAAAGATACACAAATGATGGGGATCATCTTGCTGGTATGCTCAAGTTGTGCTCCCTCTCTTTAGTCTAAGAGAATGAAGTACAAGCATTCAGTGGAAGTCGCACATGCCAAGGGGTTTGGACAAGAGTTTTTGCTCATTTCTGTTAGGGCAGGAACAAATTTGAATTGTTTTTTATATGACTTCTATTGCTTTATCACCACTAGAATACAGAATCTGTGTAACATTTAGGTTCTCCTTTGAGATCTGCAGCACTAGAATTATCTGGAGTGGATAGGAATGACAAATCAGGTGCATAACCAAACTTTTAAAGCTTTTCCACTACAGCCTAGGGACTTTTTTTGTTTGTTCTAGGCAGGCATGTTTTAGGCAATCCAAGGACTAAGCCTGAAAACATTTTTCAGAACAATGACTTTTAAAGGGATCTTGGATACTCCTGGTGCTTGTCCTCAACACTGCTGATTCTGAGAGAAAAGGGAACTTCCCAGTTCCACCATTCATACTCTCACAAATTGCATTACAGCAAACAGGAAGGAAATCTCCCTCTATCCTTTGAACTCCCCAATTCCCTCCCAGTAGGACATACCTGATGAGGAATATATTGTGGTTGCTGTGTTCACGTCAGCTTCCATCATGGATGCACAGTTGGATTCTGTCAAGGAACCCTGGACAGTCACGGGAGCAATGCTGGGATGGCGTAAGGCAGCCTTCAGGGGAGAGATGTGGTTGTACTGGACAGAGGACAGGCAGCCAGTGAAACCATAGGCATTTGCCTTGGAGACTTCAGGGTCCAGGGACAAACTGTCTGCAATGCAACAGAAAAACACTCTGGCAATTGACTGTTTTAGGAAGGCATTAAGAAAATTAATCCTCTTTTGCCTTACCCACCCCTTTTACATCTACTATCCAATTTCAACTGTTCAGGTTCTCCTTCAGCAGCCTGCAAGTCCTCCCTGGCCTCACCCATGAGGCTCCCAAAGTCCTTTCTCTATTATGCTACTTACCTTGAATTGTCTTGCACATAAAAGCCTGCACTGCACTTTCTTCCTCATCCATTTTCTCTACTAATGGACAATATCTATTACATCATATCTACTAACCACAACAATAGCAACAAAAACAATAATAATAATACTAAGTAAAATAGCAACACTAAATACCATAGAATTCTGAGGCTGATATGCTAACTTGTTTTTTTCATCTGCTAACAGCATCAGTTGCATATATATGGATCATACCTCCAAGGCATTCTGCCTCCTCCACTCTTTGGATGAAAGACCCTGCTCTCTATTTTCTGTCCTAAAACGCTTTATGTGGCCTGTCGCTGAATGGCTTTTTACCTCAGCTTCTCATCCTCCTTTAAGAGTTTGTTATTCAACTTTTCTGAGGCACCTCTTCATGTTACTGTTACTGCTTTTTTACTATCAGAATTCCTAAGAATCTTCCTAGTTACTAGACAGGTTCTCACTCTACTAGCCCTATTTCACTAATAAAATAAAGACTAAAACTATACCTTTTCTTATCTAAATCATAACTAAAACATTATTTTCCGGCCTGTAGATAAAATAGCACAAATAACTTATCTGTTGCTGTGTGTTCAGTTAAATTTCACAAAGAGAAAGCAAATCAAGCAAATAATCATAGAGTGGTTTTGTTTGGAAGCAACCTTAAAGATCATCTCATTCCAACCCCCTGCCATGGGCAGGCACACCTCTCACTAGACCTGGCTGCTCAGGACCCCATCCAAGCTGGCCTTGAGCACTTCCAGGGATGAGAATCCATAACTCTTTCAGGCAGCCTGTTCCAATGTTCCACCCTCACAGTAAAAAAATTTACTTCCAAAAGTTTTTATATCAAAGATTGTTTGGGAAAGTCAGGGAAGGACAGTGAGCCCATTTTCTATTTTCTCCAAACTCATATTATTTACTTTCCAGAAATTGAAATTCATGCTGCTCAGAGGTCTTCAAACCTGATGTGTTTTATATCTAGGTCAATCAAACAAGAAAAAGCCTACAAATGCACACAGATACAGTATCAAAACTTATTCAAAGTCTTAAAAAATACTTGCTAATGGAAAAAAAAAAAAAAAAATCCAAACAAAAAAACAACCTTCAAGCATTGAAAGTTTTGGGAATATTTCCAATGACATTGGGAAATAAGGGTTTCTAGCTTTTCAAGTTTTGTTTTCAAATCTTGAAAGAATAAGATGCTAAATTTTAAAATAAGGTCCAATTTTTCCATTATTATTTAAATACAATGGTTCTACAAGTGGTCAGGATTTATGGAAAAAAAGGCCTTCTTTCAAAGCTGAAATTGCTATTTAAATTATATAAACTTTTTTTTTTTTGTATAAGAAAAGACAGAGAAATCACAAAGCCAGCCCAAATCACACATTATTTTTGTGCTCAAGATCTGTGACTGTTATGCCATGCACCCAGAGGGAATTAGCTGAGAAAGATTTCTAATTACATTTGAGTGTCTTTGTGCAAGTATAACACAGAAGAGTGCGGCTGCTTCTCAGCAAAGCAAGGGACAGTACCAGCTTGCTCTCCCAGGGGCCTTACAGGAGAAATGCTCAGTTTGCAGAGCTGTCAGGGGCACAGCCTCTGAGCTGCAAGATGGGAAGGGAAACACTGAGGCTTTGTCACTGGAAAACCTGCAATCTTGCAGAAGTTCACATTTGCTCTTCTGAAAGTATGTAGGAATTGACTGCATTCAGATTTTTAATGAGATTTTGGCTGAGTTGTTATGAAACAGACAAAGAATTGCTTCAAAGTTCCTGCAAGAAGGTTTGTATATACTGAAAGATGGATTTACCGTATTTGCCATCTTTGTTGAATTTATAAAACCCTTTGTAAACATTCCTACCCTCAGCCTTTATTGTTTTCTTAGCTCTGACACAAAAGGTGAATTGGTTGCTATCTTTTATAACCAGGCAATCTAAGTTGCTCTGTTCTACCCCAATGTGCAAAAAAGTAAAGGCTAAGAACTGATGTGTTCCTCTCTCACGGTACAGTAGTTTGAAAAGTCTAAGATTCAGTACTTTTGCAGGCATTTTTAAAAGTCACATCAAGGGCTAAATTCCATGAGCCTTTTGTCAAAGTAAGCTTTGCATGAATGAGAACTCAGAGATTTGTTGTTGAAAGACTTCGGAAAAAAAAATCAAAAGAACAAACCAAAAACAACCCCAGAGTCCTCTGGTAAAAATTCCACATGCACAGATACAGCTTGCTTTTTCATACAGCTTTGGTGTATGCCCAATGTCTGTCAGAAAGGAGGGTTTTCACTGTTCTCAAGAAGAAAGCTGCACAACTTGGTTGTGAACAACTTTTGCTGCCCTCTGAATTCTTGAGAGGATAATGTAAATCTGTGATTATGACATGGTTAGCTTTATGAAAGGACACTCTGTGTTTTGGAGGTTTTGCATCACAATAAAATGTTTTTCCAAAAGGTGTTTTCACTACGTGACACAGTGCTCAGTGAGAAAAGGAACTCAGTGAAGTTCTGTAGTCTGTGCTGCAGCCAAGGTCATAAGAACCTTCAGTGGCCTTCCTCTGACCTGGCAGTGCTGGGAATCTTTCCACGCATTTCACTGGTCTGGAAAATCACACTGAATTGCTGCTGATGGCTTGGTTTGATCTTCTGACATTTTAGCATTTCATTTCTGTTCCCAGCACTGGAGAATAAGTTATTTTGGGTAATTTCTACATGGAGAATAAGAAGGCAATCTTTTTTAGCTTTTAGTAATTTAACTGCTCATTCTCCACAAATTAAGTTTACCCCTACATTAGGAAGTAATTTTTAAGCTTCATCTGTTGAGTTGTGCATAAGTTGGCCTGGCTTCTTGTTGGGTCCTGTAGATGAAGCTGTCTGCAATGTCACAGCTCAGCAAGATTTATGTTTGTTTTCCATGTATTTACAATGGCTTTCCATGATAATGAGGATTAAGTCTAACATGTAGTTGTATTTTTTAAACTTTATAGATTGTATCTATATTATAGGTATCAACATAACTTATGTGCCGATTTATTCCTAGTCAGAAAATCAGACATCCTGTTCCCCTGCTGTTTCATTATACACCTCTGCCACATACAACACACTTGTTTTAAGATTTTCAATAGAGCACTTTCAAGTCTTCATATCTCAGTAATGGAAAATTAATTTTCATCATGAACAGAATTCCACGAGAATTCTCCAGGACCAATCATCAATCTGCTCAGTAATGAAACAGCAAATTGACATAGTAAATGATAACAAGAAGGATAGGTAACTGGAATCAAACACATATCAAAAGCGTTATTTTTGTGCAGGGAGAGTGGGTAAAATACCCCTTTTCTAAAAGTATCAATGTGTATATTAACATAACAAACATTTTTCAATTTATTTTTTTTTAAATTTCTTTATAAACATTATTTTCATGTCACTTAGAAACTTAAACCTCATTTGCCAAGGTGCTGAACAGGACTGGCGAGATTACTTTTTGGACATTGTCACCAGATTTGAAGCCATGACCTTGAGATAAAAGACACTTGTGGTAGATAAAAGACACTTGTGGTGTCCACACACTGCACCTGTCTCAGAAGAGATGACTACAAGGCACTGTGCAGGTACCTTGAAAAATGTGCTGCTGTGCCCATCAACAATCTCAGTAAACTTTGCTGACATTAATCATCCAGTTAGAAAGGGCAGAAAGTGTATCTTGGGTTAGCCTGGAACCCAAAAATATAACTTTGGAATAATCTCATTTCCTAGTGTGAGTCTGTCACAAAGACAGCAGAGTGAAAACCACAGAAGCTTTTCCTGGTTACAACTGAGGTCAACCAGTTTGACTCTTGCTTAATGAAAGGATGAATTTGAACAGGGGACAGGCTTCAGACATTCAATGCCCCTCCCAAGCACTTCTGAAAAAGCAAGGAGCAGCAGGAGTAAAGGCACTTCTTCCTATGAGTCTCCCCAGGAATGAACAGAATGCCCAAAATTGCTCAATGAGCCTGGATTTGCAATTGAACAGTTTGTGCCAAGTGTAATATTTAAGGATTTTTGTTTCATTAGGCTTTGCAGAGATAATTTAAGGCATGCATTTATTATGTTGTCTCAAAGACAGCTTATCGTTGAAAATGAGGCACTTGGAGTTGCAATGTGAAATTTGTTAACATGACATATTTGACATGTGAATCCTAATCTGCCACAACACAACCAGTCCTATGTGATTTTGCATGGGCTGAAAACATAATCTATAAAAAGAAGAAAATATGTAAGAAGATGGAGACATGATGTACAAAAGCATACATTGATGTACAATATATGATTGTCCCAGAAGCAGACAGCTAAAATCAACTCAAGTAGCAAGAATTCAGTCTAAAAATAAAATTTCTGGGGAGAAGCAGATGACCTTGGACCCCTATTTAGGCAGCACTGTCATCAAGAAAACAGGTATTTAAGCATGGTGTTATGATCATAGGGTAAATTATATTGCTGGGGAAAATGTTGGAATAGATCTGGTCTCTTTTCAATAGAGACTTGATGGCATTGGCTTAGACCTTGAATTGTTTGGACTGCCTGGGGTAGCCAAAATTTGCTTAATTTAGCTGCTTGCCATGTTGGTCTTTTATCTTATGCAGTAATTTCCATTTTCCTTAATGCTTTACTGTGCTACTAGGAGGAAAACCAATGACTTTTAAAGGCACCCTAAAATTCACCTAAGAGATTTTTATTCACAATATGGTCTAAGAAACAGGTATTTAGGTCAAAAAGAGTCTGAAGCAAAGAAATGAGCTTTGCAGTCACCAGAACAGTGCAGCCAAATCTCTTGCCGACATTGTTGTCTCGTTTAAACTGTAAATTGTGATCTGGTAAGCTTAAAACCAGGAATGTCTTTCCGTTAAAAAAAAAATAGAAGAAAAAACAGACTTAATCATTTTTCATAGCAACTCTCTAAAAGGAGGTCCTTCTTCATGGCAACTTTTGTATTTCAGAGTTAATGGCAATTTACCCCTTGTGATTTAAATATCCCATTATCATCTACCCCTATATAATATTCTTGGATGAACTGTTATGTGATCTCTTCAGTGTACAGATTCCATTTTCTCCTCATGAACTTTTAATAAGAAAAGCCATTGTAGAAATCATAAGAATTGTACTGCACCTACATAATGATTTTAATAAAATCACTTTCCAGATAAACTTTCTTTTATGTACACTTTATATCAAAGCTGAATGACTCAGTGGAAACTTGAGTGTGTTTTAGCTCAGGCTTTTAGAGATAAAAAATATCATGTTCCTGTGCTAGAATACACAATCATTTATGCTACCAGTGTGGGAAGGTCTGCTAATTGATCACTTTGAAGACACAAATAAATTAGCTCAACACTAATAGGTTCTAAAGAAATACCTGCAACCTTTTTCTTCAAAATCCTCTTGAATCCTTTCAGTGTTACCTTTTACTCTGGTATTTCTACACAACTACAATATTAAATTGCTCAGACACAAATACACAAACAATGAAATTCACTTCTCTGCATCAGAGATCATTTTTCCCAAGGACAATAACGGTAAAAAATTTAGACATTTGGGGCACAGTAAAAACTTTTCAAGGACTTATTAAAGTAAACCCACAAACAAATAAATTATATTTTCCAATGGGATAGCAGCTTCTTGTAGACAACACCTAAACACATGCAAATGTGTCTCTGAGATCAGAGAATTAGAAAATAATTGAAGTTTAAAGACACCTCTGAAGGTCATGCAGTTCAATCCCTTGTTCAAAGCAGAGCCAGCCTCACAGTTAGGTCAGAATGTTCATGTGGTTAAATACAGCAGCATGATCTCTGCAAGGAGCACTTAAAGTAAATGAACTGGGACTCTGGTTAAAATTTCACTGAGGCTTTGCCATAAACTGTATGACCCACTAGGGGCCTGAATCCAGTGCTCACTAAAGTCCATGGAAAAACTCCCATTGATACCGATAAGCTTTGGATAGGTCCTTTTGTGTCCTGACTATATTTGTGAAGTAAAAATGACAACAAACTACAGGATAATAATATTTTTCTATTGCTGTTGGGTGCAGTGAGGATGAACTCAACAGACGTCGGCTGGCTACTTGAATGATGCTTCCTTTTACTCCCTTGTCTTCAAAGCCACACTTATATTTAGATTGATCTTTCCAAGGCAGCTATATGGTCCCATTACTGTGTATCTGAAGAGCTCACAGCCTTTAATGCTTTTATCCTCCCAGCACCCCTCTGATACAGTGCTGTTCTATTATCTATGCTTTACTGATAGAGAAGGGAGATAGTAAAGCTCAGACTGGTTCCAGTGGGAATAAAATGCCTGCTTACCTTTATATCTGCACATAAATGGCTTACCCAAGGTCATTCAAGTAGTCTGTGGCAGAGTCAGTGTCCCTACATTTTGAATTCCAGGTGAGACTCCTCTGCCTGAAACAGAGGGATTTTTTTTCCCAGAATTCACAGCTGTGAATAAGGCAGCCATTGGAAAAAAACATAGCCAGTTTGAAAAGGAGAAAAAGATATTCGAGTGTAAGTAGCTAAAGAAAGTGTAATGGAGATGGGGTGGGGAGGGGTAGAAACAGGGGAAACACTATTATTTTAAAAACTGGTCATTTTATAAAAGTGCACTTTTCAAAATTTCTAGCTGTGCTGAAATGGCTATCATAAGAAAATCTGGTCAGGAAGGAGTTTCAAGCTTTCATGATGTCGTGCTGGAAGACCTCTTTGAGATTTCCCAGTCAGTGGAAAATTAATGGCGAAGTCAAAAAAGAAGGTGGTGTCTGATTAGGCAGCCAGGATCAGGCTTTTAGAGCAGACAAATGATCAGTGGTGTGACAGGAAAGAAGAGAGACAGATTTTCAGAAGATTATAGTATGGATATGTAGGACATGTAGAACAGAGTTTTTTATATGGTTCTCTTTCAGTGGATGCTTAAATTTCCTAATGAATGCCTTTAGGTGTGTAATCCCAGTGGCATCCAAAATAAACACTACAGGAAGTCTAGGTCTACTCCAAAGCATCACATGCCTCTGAAGTTTATGCTTTGCTGAGGGTATGAGCAATGAGAAGGAAAAACTTGGCAGATACTGGTTTAAGTCACCTGTATTCACCTGATGAGCCATCATTAAAAGAAGCTGTAGTCAACATTTTATCCATACAACAGGATAAATAATGATTTAACATACTTATGTAAGTTCCACAGTCCCTAATGACAATGTCTAGCTCTCCTCTTTGTGCAACAAAGCAATACAATTAACATTGTAGCAGTAGGAATTTCTGGTTTGGTTTTGTTTCTTTCCATCATGGAGTAGTGTGCAACCTGAGTAAGTTTGGAGAAGATAAAAAATGGTAGAGAGCAGTTGGTAGACCAGATGGTTGTGTTACCATTCAGAGGGATGTTGACAAGCTGGTGGAATGAGAAAACAAGAACTGCATTTCAGCAAAGGAAATGTGAAGATCTGCACTTGGGTTAGGATGAACCCCACCCAGCAGCACTGGTTTGGGGCTGAGCAGCTGGTGAGGCTTTGCAGAGAAAGACAGCTTCCCAGTGGGAGGGAAGCAAGGACTTACTGGAGTGAGTTCAGTGAAGGGCTGCAAAGATGATTTAGGGACCAGAGCATCTCTCCTGTGAAGAGAGGATTGATAGAGCTGGGAGTGTTTATCCTGGAGGGAGAGGACTGAGGAAGGTCTGTGATTTTCTGAGGGCACAAGGACTTACTCAGCATAGCTACAGCTGTGGGATAAAACCTGGAAAATTAAATCCTAATACAGAAGAAACAGTTTGTGGAAATTCACTTAACATATGAAAAAGAAACTGGAATTAGAATTAGGCTGGTATTAAAGCGACTTGCTGGGATGCATTGTGCCATTTCCAGTATGGCAATAGTATTTCACCACCTGGATGGCCAAGTTTATGGCTTTAGTGTCATTACAGAATATGAACTATTGCTCTACCAAAACAAAACCCTAATAAACTTTGGGGCAAGAGAGAAATAAAAGAAGGATAAAAGTGGATGGCGTTCAGTGGAACTAAATGCCTGACCTTTGGAGATACACCTGGGCTTTTTGGCTTTGCAACAATTTGCACTTGTGAAGTTAATAATATTTTTGTAACTAAATCTAGTTTCTCTCCATTATGCTGAGCTGCACCATGTCAGCTTGCTGGCTACATTTTTGAAGGTCTTTGTGCTACCTTCCATCTTTCTGGTTAAAATTCCTTGCTTTATTGATTTGGTGTCTACAGAGTTTTAGGTAGAGGTCAGGATTAGTAATGTTCTTTTAGATTTTTAGCACTACAGCTAAACCTTGACAAAGTTGGAATTTTAGCTTAGCTCTGAACTGGGCTGAAAACTGTCAGGTTCCCAAACTTGTCCACAAAGGCTTGGAAGACAGCTGCATTCTGAAAAAAATCCAACATTATATATAAATAAGGGGATAATCGGGTCCTGCTCTTAATCTACTTAATTAAAGGTGATGCAGAATGCTCTACTGTCATTCTACAGGGTTACACTGCACAAGCAGGCACCAGGGGATGTCTGTAGTGCCTGTCTAGCTGCCAGTCCCACAGGCCTCCTGTGCTAATAATGAAACATATAAAATTGCAATGGTGACTCAGATGTCAGGCTTGATATGGAGGTCCAATTTGAACAAAGGACTGAAATGTCTGTAAAGAAGGCTGTATTTAGAATCTTACTGGGAAAGAACAAGACCCTTATATAAAAGAATATGACATACTTGACAATAAAAAAGAGCAGTTCCATTTTCCAAATTTCAGGCAGGGTTTTCCTGGTCTTGTAATGGCTTTGTAGTATGGAGGAGTAAAGATCAAGAAGGTCCATGTACAGAACATGCAGAATTGTGGCCTAAGTGCTATATGCAATATTCCTTGCAGAATTCAAATGGAAAAAGACTGGCAGTGAAAAAAAGGGCAGAGAGGATGAAGGCTCCATTGTGCTGTTCTTATCATTAGGGAACAGAAATGGCTGGAGAGGAGGAAGCTGCAGTCAGCAAAATGGTATCATTAGGCGAAGATGCTGCCCTGTGCAGCCACAGAGGCTGTATGAATCACTTCACTGGAGGGAGCAGTCGGAACAGTTAATATTGCTGTCGATGCAAACAAGTAAAGCTGCCAAAGTTTTGCGTTGATGGGATATATAAATAGAGTACTGGAATGCTCAGGCCAACTCTTCCAGCAAAATCCATCCAAACCCCCCAATTCCATCAAAAACCCAACACACAGCACAGACTAATTCCAGCACTGTAACATCTCATGAATCAGGAGTATATTTAGTAGAACCTACCTGTGACCTTGCCCAAGGTGAGTGACTTAATGGCCTTAAAATCAATCTCAGAAAAGTTGTGTTTGAGTTTGAGAACTTGATCAACCTGGAAAAGGTCAATAAAATTACTTCAGTACAACAGTACATGGATACCCCTAGATCTCATTGTACTGCAAACTTCTGGGAATGTTCTCAGCTGCCAATCTGTTAATTCTGCCCCCAAGCGTGATTCAGTTTCTAAAGATAGCAAAGTGGATGTGCTTTGATTTCAGCATGAGAAGCTGAAAGGTATACCAGAATAGTCATATAAAGGACTTTGAAGAAACTTCTCCTGCAGAAAAGCTTAAAATGTTTGACCCTGAAATCCCCCTTCCCAAAATCCATGTCTAGTCACTTCAAAATACACTCAAAGGAGGCCACTCTAGAAATGTATTGTGAAGACTTAGTTCTGCACAGAAGAAAACCACAGAGCAGCAGACAATAGAAGACTGGTACTTGAGGAAAACCCTGGCTTTTAGCATAACCCTTCTTCTTAGATAATGAGGCCTACCCACTGTAGTTGTGTGATGTGTGTTTTCACCACCCAGAGATGGAAACTGTAGAGGAAAAAACCATGGAGTGCTGTGTGTTTCTATATTTTCATTCTATTCCTTAAGACACAACCTCTCTATAGACTCTGCTACCCTTCCTTGTTAAATGATTTTTGCCCAGATCTAGCCAACCTGTGTTGCAATATGGATGGCTATAATTAGCCTTAGAAGAAAAGAAGGAGCAGCATGATGGTCCTCTTCTCCCTGCCTTGGAAAAGCAGCCAGTGCAGGGGAACATGGCAGAGGAGAGGTTTTGCCCCTCTGAGGTTGTTACACTCAGCCTGGCTTGCTTCTTGTTTCTAGGATGGAGCACTGCCATGTACACGGTGACTGCACCCTGCATTCCCTCAGCTTTTCCTTTCCTGTGAGAGGATAAGGCAGCCGGGGTCACATTCTCCCTTGGGAAACATACCCTAACCAAAATTAAATTCCTCAGCTTTTTTCTCCCTTTTGCAGCTTTTCCATGATCCATACTGTGTGTTTCAATGGAGACTACAGATCACACAGACATTACTAAGCCCCAGAACCACTCCAGTGGTACAGATGAACTTCTGGCCAAAGGTGTTGCCTAATTCACAGTTTGTCAGAAGCAAGGGAAGATCTTTCAATGGAAAAAACCACTGTTTGGCACTCTTTGAATAGGGTCCAGATGGAGCTCTGCTTGAAGCTACAGGGCTGTTCTGCTGCTGAATCAGTGTGAAACCTTTGTCTCCTGCCAGTGACCAGACATTGAGATCAGGGAGTCTGATTCCCAGAATTCATAAATCACACAATGGCTTGGGATGGAAGGGACCTTAAAGCCCATCTCGTTCCAGCCCTCTTGCTGTGCCCAGGGACACCATCCCCTGCCAGAGCAGGGTGCTCAGAGCCCCACCCAACCTGGCCTTGAACACTTCCAGAGATGGGAATCCACAACTTCTCTGGGCAACCTGTGCCAGTGTCTGTGGCCTGAGGTATTATTTAACACTCAGCACAAGCCATGGCATACCTGAATGATGAGCTCTCTGCCCTCCCTGTTAATCTTCACACGGTGCAGCTCTCGGTTGGCAAAATTTCCAGATGCAATGGTGAAAATGAGGAGCCCATCCTTACTCAGGTTGTATCGGACCTGTAAGCTTCCTTAAAAGCAGAGAAAAATTTTACATATAAAACCTATGTCAGCTCAATAACTTTACACAACAAAAACTAATTTTCTTTTTATTACTATGGAGTAACAAGGTTAATAAGTCAAGAAGAAGGTCAAAAGAATTCAAGCTGTAATGAAAAGTGTGAAGAAAATAATGCACTGGAGGAGCTTTTCTTCCTACTGGGTTAAGAAACTGCTATGGAAACACAACTTAATGAGTAACTAAGTATACCAAAGGTGAGTGTGTCTGTCTGCAGGTCAGACACTGAGCCCTGCCATAGCTGATCTACATCATCCTGCGAGGGATCACTTCCAGCAGAGGGCATGCAGGGCTTGCACTGCCCTGCTAAACTAATAATGCTGGGTTTTTGTAATTTTTTTTTTTCATCCAGATGTAACAGACAACACGGAAAAGACATGACAACTGTAAGAATTATAACTTAATTCCACACAGTTAGAGGTCTGTACTTACTTTATCATATGAAATAAAGAAGTACCTTTAACATATTTGAAGGAATTCATGTAATCCATATAAAAATGAATGCTAAACATCTCATTCAATCTTGCTATCAAAATAGCATCGTGGCTTCTGATAAATACCAGTACCATACAAATCAAAATGCATAAGGAAATGAGGAATCCAGTATGAATTTTAATGCTTCAACAAATGACTACAGGGAATGTGTACAGATGATATAGATAGATATAGATGATATAGATATATAGACACATGGAGCTACATATGGCATATTCTAAAAGAAAAAGGATCTATTCTGGTAAAATCCTTTCAAGCATACTTTTCTGGGAATTAAGTAGCAGAGAAAAAAAATTCCGAAATTTCTGAACTCTTTTTATGCATCAGCAACCAAAATTCATGGGACTGTAGTACTATAGAGTTCAAAAGCTTTTCTGGTGCTATTTTTAACTGTCTCCAAGGAGAAAATAAATGCTGACAGCACCCCAACCCTGAGAAAGTGTCCTGAATTTATTCGCTGTTCTGAAAATTGTCAGGAAATTTTCCACCTCTACACACCTCACAGTGAAGCTGGTAGTCCTTCAAGATGGAATCCCTAGTCCAGTTAAGATAATTCCCCCTCCTTTTCCCTTGCCAGGATGTTTTCCTCCTAAGAGATGTACTTTAAAAAAAAAAAGCTTTACAAAATTCAGTACGTCCCAGATGAGCACTGACACTCTCTGGGATACTATCTAGGATAGAAAAAAAGCTTTCAAAATCAAGAGGGAAAATGAGAATGAACTACTAGAATGAAGGCTTTTTAGCTGATTGAGAAGTCTGCTGGACCTGGAGAAATTTTAAAGCGAAAATAAAAAAAAAAGTGATAAAAGACATTTAAATTCTCACACATAGCTATGGACATTAGAGGGGAAGTTGTGAAGACATTAAGGTCAGTAAAAACTGCTAAATTATTCAGTGTGGTGTTACGGGTCCCAATTCAGCTGCCCCAAATAACAGTGAACAGCTCCCAGCCCTCATTGCATAGTGAGGGCAAGGAGGTGCTGTCTATCACCATGACTGCCACACTCAAAGGTCCAAACGTAAATCACCATCACATTATCTGGTACTGAGTGGAAGATGCATCAACAGGGATTAACAGTGTAAACATCCTAGAAACACTTTAGAAATACATGAGAAAAGAAGCCCAAGTGCAAGGAAGTTCTTCAGATTTGCTCAGGGCAGTGGGAGAGCTGATAGAAAGCAGAAAGGTTGACTGACCCTGCGCACCACAGCCAAGATGACCACACAGAGCAAGCTAAAATAAACTAAAATATGGTCGTCTAACAGACTGGTCCAAACTAAAAATCATGTCTCAGCAGAAGCTGTTTATAGGCTGCCTCTTACCTGGAGCCTTTGAAAGGGATGTAAAACAGAGTGGAACAGGGTGTGGTCCGTGACCTTAAGTTGTAAATGTGAAAACAACTTCTCTGCTCTTTCTGAAGGCTATGAACACACATGTGCATAAAATTATAATTATGTATGCAGGTGTATGCAGGTGATCAACAACAACAACCAGCACATCTGTGTTCAAAGGGAGCCAGCATGACATGCAATCTTTCCAGGCTCTCAGCTGCAGCAAGGATTTACCCAATGACTTTGTCAAAGAAGCAGTGACTTTAAACCAGAAACCATCTGTTCCATTTTTTGGGAGACAATGGAGGAGGCTCTTGGCCTCCATTGAGAACAGATCTTACTTTCTAAAGTGGTGCAATTTCACATTAAATCATGTAAAGAGATCGGTGAATGGAATTTTATTTTGTCAAATTGCTTTGAGTTCCAGTGGCAAATCTTTTTATGGACAGCTGCTCTTCAAAACTATTGAATTAAAGTTGGCATTTTGCCTGGGGTCAAATATGTATTAATATAACCCAGAAGTACATGACCTTATCTACCAAGGTGCTTTTGAATTTTCATCATTGTAGATGAGAGCTAATTTTGCTTTGCATTCAATACTAGAACTTCTGTGTTCAGATTACAGAATAATTTTCCTGGCAGATTAAATTGCCATTTTATTACTTGACAAGCAAAATAAATGGATTGTTAATTAGGATTATTATTAAGAATTTTATTTTGTCCTTTGAATTTTGATTATCTGGTCCACTGACTTTCTCCATCACATCAGCCCAGTGTCAGTAACTGCAAATGGAAATCAGTGCATAAACCAGCTCTATTCTCCCTATTCTCTACTTTGCATCATTTTTGCCTCACAACAGGGGTTCACACTAATCATGAGCAGTGTAATTTCTGTCAGTCTTGTTGTAGTCGTGCCTGTCATCCTCTTTTCAGCTCTCCATGTCTGAGCATGCACACCTAGAGTCAAGCAATGCACATCCAGTTGAGTTCCTTCTCTAATGTACGTTGAATTGCTGGAGCAATTGTTAAGTCAATAAGGGAGAGAGAGAAAGGAAAAGAAAGATATCCTTCTTTTGGCCTCTGGCTGGAAAATTTTAGTGGGCCCATTACCCCAGCAGTATTAGGTAAGGGTAGATTCAGACATGATTATTGTAGTTATCCATCCCCTTCAGCTGTGAATTCTGCCCCTAGAGCAGCCTGAGAGCTGAGTTACTGAGCACGGCATGGCTTCCTTTCAGCACTCCCTGAGGAAATGATTCCATGTGGCTGCCATGCTGCTGGGATGAGACCACTGCCAGCGTCAAAGCTGGCTGGCTGCACATTGCTGTGGTCCTGTCTGCAACCTGCAACACTCAAATCCATGGCTGTAGGGCTGAATGACACCCCCCTGATGATATCAAACAGCTAAGAGCCATTTTAACAGGATTCCTGGGGGTTCCCTTGTGCAGAGGGGAGTACTGGGAAACAGCGACCAAAGGGCATGATTTATGCCATCCCATGCTGGTGACTAAGTCTGAGGTGGCTTTTCTGAAACAAAACACTCCCAGGACACTCTTTCAATGATGATGGAGGCCAGCACTTGTACTTGCTAGAAGAACACTAATGATCAGTGCCAGCATAACCAACCTCCAGGCAGCTACAGGAACAGCATGGTGCCTTCAAACTGCTTCTCTTTTTCTGAGGATAAGCTGCTGTAGCAGCTCTTATGTCTAGTGGTAATAAGGATACAAAACCGGTTAGAGATTTCAAAGTGTCTGAAGAACAAAAAAATATTCTCAGACTGCACAATGTGAAGAAATAGCGTGGCCATGGTGTTACATATTCTATGTCCCAAACCTGTGCTGATTGAACATGTCACCAGGAGAGCTGCCTTTCTTCTGTCTACAGCAGTGTCTGAGTGGAATGTCAGGAATAATCTGTTGGCTTTGTGGCCTATATGCCCACCAACTTTACATTAATTCTGGACTGCCAAAGCTTGTGTTGAAAATCAGATAGTAATTTTAAAATCATCACCCAGAAAAGGGAAAATGTTACACAGAGTCTTCCAGCTCAGGAAAAGACTCCCTTGTTTGAAAGACCTCAGCCAGTGCTAGGATTTTGCAACAACATTAAAGCAGCTTTGCAGAAAAGAGAAATGGATCATCAGGAATTTGGTCTGTAAATCTATCATTCTTAAGTCAAATTCTTGTCACAAATGTCACCGGGACCACAGGTCTTGGGTCATTTCATCTTGAAGGACCAAACAGCAAGGAAGGGCATGGCATCTGTGTGAGTCTGAGACTTCTCTGCAGGACCTTTATTTATGGAAACCGGTTTTAAACGAGCCCAAATTGAACTCAACGACTCTCGCCAACTTCAACAGCACTTTTTAATGACTTAAACTGGCTGGAGCAGCTGGTGAGACATCTTGCTCTGCTCAGAGAAGCTGAGGTTAATTCAGGGAGCACATGTGGGTGGCACATGTAAAATGTACAAATTTATCCCCACAGTGTAACATAATTTACACATTTAAACCAGGGCAGCTGACAACTCTGAGGCGGGGAATATCTGTATGTATGAAATAGTGAAACACTGCATTAGATGAAAGGGGATTGGACAACCCCTGCATGTCTTGCTGCCTCAGAGTCACCCAGAAAAGTGTATAGGAGTAACAAAACTTCTTACAGCTGTTTCAAATTGGCAGTCACTCTTGTTAGACTGCTATACTTTACTACACCACCACATGCATTCTCCAGATTCACCCAGGCTGTCGCTGAAAGAGCAAATAATTAAGGAAAGCACAAATTAAGCAAAGGGTGAAATATATTAGTGAGGCTACTGATGTTGCAATTATGAAAAAAAAATTAAAAAAAATAAAGTATTGGCTCAAAGGCCATTTGCAGCTCATGAGGTATAAATGTTTGCTCATTCCTGATTGCAGAACAACACATGACACTTTTCAGCCATCTCTGCCACAAAAAACATCTCTGGGAATTTGCACAGTTTCAGTGTGGCAGTGTCCCTCTTCATAGCCTAGATATTTAAAAATGAACCACTGTTTTCCCAGTTAGGAGCAGCTGGCTTAGAAACATGTTCCTTAATTAGCAGCTTCTCCCCAGGGATATTTACTCAGTAAATTTACTCTCCATTGGAAGTGCTGCTGGTGATTTTAAGAACAGAGCCCATCTCTTCAGTGTCCAGTGGCATTTAACTAAGAAAGTACTTGCATTTATTTAGAGGGTGGCTCTTGCTATTTGTTTTGCATGGGAAAAACAAAGAGAAAAACTGTTGAACATGTTTTCTGATATCACTACTCAGCCATTACACTTGCTTAGACATGACTGTTCCATACGGTTTAAAAGAAAAATCCACCACTCAATTTTTTGCAGTCCCTTCCTGTAATTAAAAAAAAAAAATAGGAGACTATTTGAATGCTTCTCACTCAAAGTTTGAGACATTCAGGACTCAAGGATCATATTGAGGCCATCCTCTGTTTAAGAAAAAAAAAACAAACCAAAAACAAAAACAACACTTACTCGTCACATTGCATTTCTTCAACTTAGAAAAAAACACACACAGCAAAAGGAGCCTATCTGGAGGCCCATGACCTCAGTTCACTCTACAATCCTGCTAGACAGCTGGACCCAGATTGAGATTGTCACTTAAACATCAATAAATGTAGCTGGTTCCCTTACGTGACTGAGAAATGTGTTTAACCTTCACAGACATCTCATTCCCACCAGCTGCCAGTTGGCTGAACACAGACTGACCAGCAATTAACAAGGAATGGGCAGATGCTTCTTGCTTCAAAGGTAGAAAATATAGCAAAATCTAAAAAATTACCCAGAGGACCACAGTCAGAGAGCTCATGATGCACACACTGAGTGGCCTAAACACAGAGCTTATTACAGTGATTTTAAGGGGACCTCTTATCTGAACAAAACAGCTCATGCACATGGTGATGTGGCTAGGTCTAAAATGGGAATAGGGATAACCCATGGGTGTGGGAAAATAATACAAATAATGTTCCTCCAGTTCAGCTCATAGGTAATCATACACAGTGGTGCTTTTATGTACCCTGGAGGTAACAGACAGAGCACTGCCACAATTTGGGATCTACCAGCTTGATGGTTGCTGACAAACATCTTCCTTCTTTATGCCACAGTTTATCCACTGGTAAAATACATGAATGTTCATCTGTGGGAAAATGCCATGAAGCCTCTCAGGCAGGAGCAATTTAAAAAAACCATTATTAGTCATTATCATTAGCTCTACATTCCTAGGTATTTCTTTTTGGTGAAGGAAGTGTTTACGGTTTCTTTTACAAAGTGATGCAACATTAACTACCTTTTTTTTCCCTGAAGGTGGTTGAATATAAAGATGAAAAAGAGAACTGAGGGTTTCAGTTGCAGGTAAATCTCTCTGAAACCACCTGCTTTCTGATCGTAAGGTTTATTATAGTAAATTTTAAACTATACCTTTTCTAAAGACTCTGAAATTTTAAACCACTTTCACTTTAAGACCCTTCATTAACAAAGGCTACCACAGAATCATAGAATGGTTTGGATCGAAAAGGACCTAAAGATCACATGGATTCAAACTTCCTTGCCAAGGAGAGGGACATGGGAAGGGACACCTTTCATTAGATCAGGTTGTTCAAAGTTGCATCCAACCTGGTCCTGTACACTTCCAGAGATGGTTATCCAAAAATTCCCTGGGCAACCCATTCCATGGCCTCAGTGCCCTCACAGTGAATTTCTTCCTAAAATCAAATGTCAACACACCCTCTTTCAGTTTGAAGTCAAACCCCCTTGTCCTGTTACTCCATACCCTGCTAATATGTCCCTCTCCAGCTTTCTTGCCCCCCTCTAAGTACTGGAAGGGCTCTAAGTGTCCTCAGAGCCTTTTCTTCTCCAGGCTGAACCCCAACTCTCTCAGCCTGTCTGCACAGGAAAGCTGCTTCAGCCATCTGACCATTTTTGTAGCCCTCTGGACTTGCTCTACCAGGACCAGGTGCTCCTTAAGCTGGGAGCCCAGAGCTGTTCGAGTGCTCCAGGTGGGATGTCACTACGGTGGAGCAGAGGGGGAAAATTCCCTCCCTCAGCTTGCTGACCACACTGCTTTGGATACAGGGACCATGCAGGGTCTGGCTGGCTTTTCATCTTGTGAGATCACGCTGCCAGATCATGTTGAGCTTCTCATTAACCAAAGCACCCAAGTCTTTTTCCCCAGGGCTGGCCTCAACCCATTCCATATCCAGCCTATACATGTGCTTGGGATTGCTCAGTCATGTTCAGGACCTTGCACTTAGCCTTGCTGAACTTCATGATGTGCAGCCTCTGTGTCATACCTGATACTCATATCTCTGCTGAAGTCTCCCTTTCTGTCTTTAAACACACACTGGATGCCAATTGTCTCACACACATTCAGGAAGCCCCATGGTTTACTCACCTTTGTATGAAGAAGAATCTTTCCAGGTTTCCATCTCCCTCTATACATTTTACTGAAGACTTGCAGAGTAGCCAGGATGGCAGGAAGAGTTTTTATTCTTTACCCAGTGATTGGAATACAAAGTATCATCCTATGAATTTTATTCCAAAAGTTCAGCCTTGCTTTGCAAATTATGCAACATCATTAATGCTGTGTGAACAGCTCTTGGGAAAAAACAACCAGACCTGTTGTTGTGATACCCTGAGAAAGTCATCCCAGCCTGCCCTCACAGTGATTCTGGCTCACAGTTTCCATTTTTCCTAATATCTTTTAACCATTCTTCTTTCCATTTTGGCAGTAGAGATGCCTGTTCAAGCAAGGACTCGTGTCATGCCGACCTAACAAATAGCCATTATGTTCAGCAATGAGAACACAGAAAAAAGATGGTATGAACAGGAAAAAAAGAAGCAATTTGAGCACTGCATGAGGCCTGAGCAGAAGAGCGAGCAATAATCTTTTAGACAAAACTACTGAGAAGTAATCATATGCTTCTTCTAAAATGTCCTTTTCATTCTTAACTCATAATACTTCAGCACAGAACTTTGTGGATTAATGGCTTTCTGAGGTTAATGATGCCTGTTTGTGTTGAGCTCTAGAGGAACTGCCTGGCTGATCAGGAATCTCTGGAAAATTTTCTGCTCCTCTGATCAGCAAGTCAATATCTAAGGATTGCCTGTTTCATGGGTTATGCCAGTCTCTGTGAATGGAAATGTTGGATCCTTTAGTAAGTGACCTCCTGATTACAACAACCTTTCAAAAACTAGCTGCAACCACTGGGATACAAAGAACTGACTCATGTTCTTAAGTCATCTAATGGGAAAAATTAGAGGAAGAATGAATAATTTACCTAGTAAAAATCCTTTTGTAAGAGTCATATAATAGTAGAATTGTAATGACTTTTCTCTAGTAAAACATATGCTTACACATATTAACTTCCAGTAATCTACCTTCAAATGCATACTTTTGTGATTTTTCACAAAAACCATGGAATGGCTGAATTTGTAAGGGATCTCTGGAGGACATGATGTCCATCCCTGTCCCACTAAAAAGACTCTTCAAGGGCAGGTCAGCTGCCTAGGGCCATGTCCAGATAGCTTTTGAATACCTCCAAGGATGGAGACTGCACAATTCTCTAGACATGACGTGCCAGTACTCAGTCACTCTCATGATAAAAGTCTCATGTTTTGATTTGCCTTTTGAGTGGCCTTGCAATGACATCTTCCAGTTCTCTCAGCACTTGTGGGTGCACCCCACCAGAGCCCATGGATTTACAGTTGGCTTAATGCCCATTCCCAGGTCTGAGCCTCTTTCACCAAGTGTACATCTACCTTGCTCCAGACTTTTGCCTGCAGTTCCCAAAGGCCACTCTCACTTGTAAAAACTAAGACATAAACAGCCAATTCCACCAAGAAAGGCAAGAAGGAAGGAATCACCTTTTCATGATGCAGACAGGATAACTCATATCCTGATACTATATGGAAAAATTAACATGTTAATAGGGATACCACATACAAGACAGAGGAGGAGATTTGTTTGGACCCAGACTCAGTCTTCCAAGTATTCGGCTCTCTGTTTTGTACACCTACACTGCTCCAAGGCAGCACTTAAATCAACGGTTCTGCTGGACTACAGTGCTTACTACACAGCTCAGTCCGTCCACAACACAGACAATCTTAAATTAAAAGTAACTGAAAATCGACACCTATCAATTTTCAAGGCTAAAGCTTTCAATAAAAGGAGTTCTGAAATACTCCTCTTTCAGAAATACTGAAGAGCACATATATATACATATACATACACACAATATATGGAGCATCTATTCAGACAGGACCCTCTGCCCTTCCTCTCATTCCTTTCAGGACAGTTCCAGGAAAATCCAACAATAAAAATGACTTATCAGGTGGAAAATGTGAACTAGGGACTCAAGTCTTCTGGGAGATAAAAACCTCCTATAAGCAAATGGGAACACAGGTTTTCTTCCCAGCTGATTATCTTCAGTCAGTGGTCTGGAGTTTTATGCCAGACAGCAGTAAGTTCAAAGTCAGTCTGCATACAGCTAGGGCACAGATCAATTATTCAGACTGTTCAACCTTTCCTGTTCTATGTCATCAAGTTACAGTTCCCTTGTTTTCCCTTGTGGGTCGCCAGAACATCTATTGGCCCTCCAGTATGGCAAAATAGTCTTCATGAGTACAAACATGTCCATGAATTCAGCTAATGAGACAGATCTTTCAGTTTTCTCCTCTTGGAAAGCAGAGATAGAGATCTGCCAGAGTCCTTGGCTGAATTTTATGGCAGCTTCTTCTTTCAAGATAGTTTTGCACACTTAGAAATTTAAAGTGCCATATGCTAACACAAACAGAAGACAGAATTGGGTTTGGGTGCCAAGACCACCCTTTCTTCAAAGACTTTTTAGTACTGGATTTGACATGAAAAGTCTAATCAGCACTCATATTTTCTGTGAAGTGTGCTTACAGCGAAGAAACATCTAAGTGACCAGAGTGATTTCTTACAACAGAAGTCTCTCTCTTTAGATAAATAAGCTGACAGATCTCCTGTCACCCCAACCCTGCCCACTCATGGTACCAAAGCCAGCTTTCCATTTAAGGCAGCTGGGGTAAATTTCTTTTATATTCATCATCTCTGATCAAACTGTCTCTGGTCCCTCACTCAGTAAATACCATAAGATTTCAGGGGCCAACTGCAACAGTTCCTTGAAATTATATTTAGAAGACATACATGCTATCTGCCACATAATGGCTGTGAACCAGAGCTAGACTGGGAACAATCCTCACTCACAGTCACTTTTCTCCTCCACAAAGCTGTCTCCCACACTTCCTAACGTGACTTTCTTTCCTGCTCCTGATGTGTTAAAAGTAACTATACCTGAACCTTGTCACCATTTCCCACTTCAGTCACACAAACTGCGCAGGTTGTTCAATGCCTGCTGCAAGTCTGTAAGGCACAAGGTGTTCTCAAAAGAGAAGACAACTGCATGAGCAATAGAGCAGTCGAGAGGGTCTTTCTGAAGCAGTTAGTTAATGTCCCAAAACTAAGACAGGAAAGAAAGTAAGTAAGGAAAAGGAACTAGAAGAATCACACTCTGAAATCCACCCAAGTCCTATTTCCCATTTTAGTTTTGACCCATTAAACTTCAGAGTGTACAGCGTGAACAGGATCAAAAGATTCCTTGCCTCAAAGACTGAACTGGATTTTTTGCATCACTTTTCCACTGAGTGAGAAAAGCTTTGCTAAGTGGAGATGCAGCTCAACATACTTGAAGGCAAAAACAATAAGGGGAATTTACATGCTTTCATTAGAAAAGCTGTTTCTGACTCAGAGACAGGAGGAGATTACAGGAGATTAGGAGTTTATAAGAAAAAATGAATCAGTAGTTTCTCACTGACAATATTTGTTTCTTTTCTTTTTTAGAGTGTTAGCTTAGCTTACCTCCATTACACATTGTGATTCCTTTTCCTATTCACTTCAAATATCAGCTGATTTCAATACTTTCTAGGTCAGGGAAGTGGAGCTGATATAAATCCTGCTACTGTATGCTGAGTATCAGAGACTTAAGAATTACTTGAGATGTTTTCATTTGTACTGCTGTTTTTAACTGTGCCTTTTTCCTTGTCTTTAATTTTCCTATGCAAAATCAGAGTCTTGTTTTCCAAAAGAAATGGAGAACACAGCTCAGTGTGATGGCAATAGATGCTGGAAAGGTGGAAAAAGAAAAAAAAAAGGACTCAAATTGTTTAATTTCTTATGAAATTAGATGATAAATACAGATAATTTTGCAATCACTCAGGAACAGTTTGAGATTCTATCTTTCTTCTTTGATGCTAGCTATCTGATTTTTTTCTAGATTAGGAATCATATTGTTTCCATGGAGAAAAACAACAAAACTGAAAATCAAAGACTTGTTAAAACATTTTCTAGACAATATATTTAATCATATTCATATTGCATTTGATTATTTGCAGGGGGGTAGGAAAAATAAAGAAAGGAGAAATAAAGTTTATTTCAACATTCTTTCTTTTAACACTTTTCTCTCCCATCATTTATTGCCTTTAGGCAGCAAGGCAAAGATAATATTTCAAAGGTATTGGTTACTTTGTGAAATCATATAACTGCAAAAATGTACAGTGAAAAGCTAGCTAGGGAAAGAAAAAAAAATACTCTTTTCTTGGTAGCATCTTCCCATGATATGGATAATTTCTGTGGATTGACACACTGAGAAGACTAATTAGAAATGTTTACCCATTTTCTGTAGCTTAGTAACAAGCACTATAATTTGAATTTCTACAGAGAGAGATATTAAAAATGCCAATCATTACAGTACTGCTAATCTCTTGGATGTGGGGCCAATGGGACAATGCACACCCAGCCATATATGTGTACATGTGTATGTATATGTACACATACACCCATCTATACACAACACATACATATATATATATATATATGTAGCTGTAATTTAAAAATCCATGAAAGATTGGAGAGGAAAGGAAGATGCTCTCATATGTATATAATTTTCAAATCACATGCGTGATTTCAAGGTATCAGTATTAACTCATGGAGGAAACAATCCCTAAGTCATCTTTAAAGCCATCAGCTTCTGAAACCTTACCTGTAAACTTCTAAGACATGAGCCCATTGATCAGAGGTAAGAACAAACTCTGTGGTAATGGAATATGTTCTATAGGTGGAAACTTCTTCTAAGTATTATATATATAAAAATTTACTGAAATCAATAGGTTTTAGAGAATATTTCACACCTGACTGAATTAGACCATAGCTGCCTGTACAAGTTCACTTTCATATAAGACATTTTAGTATACTTTAATTATGAATAATCCTTGCAAATAGTTTTACTTCTTTAATGTCAAATATTTAACATGAGATGTCAGAATTAGGAAAAACATTCTTCTTGTAGTTACTTTTACTAACTAATATTTTGCCTAGTGATTTTGTGTATAATAGAAAAGAGACTAACGGAATAATATGAGTAGTAGCTTCAAAAATAGTTACAAAAGGTGAAGTATTAAATTATACACAGACTGTTTCTACATATTTTTTTAACAAGTGGAAAGAGACTTGGGATTATGGTAAGGAGTATTACTCTAGAGTTTGTTCATCTCCTAAGTGAGAATGCCCATTCCCATTTCTCTAGCAGCCTAACCTTTATTTAACCAATCAGCTATCCAGCAGGGACCTGCTCATGTCCTACTACACAGTCAAACTCAGCAAGATTCCTTGAAAGTGAGCCAGTAAGAGAGAAGGAATCACACTCACTTTTAATGCTACAAAGAACATTGATATTCATAGTCCAGTAACTTTATGGCAAGCATAAACCTCTTGGAGGAAGAAAGAGTAACATATCTGAACACTATTTTCATTGGAATAATTTCAATTCCAACAAGACTAAAAAGTAAAAGGACATGAAATTTAACGAATTATTCCATTTGGGACAAAAGGCAGAGAATATACATGACTGAAATTACTGTCTTGTAAAAATGTCACAGAAGCATGCACTGAGTAATCCTGAAGGAGACTTTCAGGAGTTAACAAAGGTCAGCTAGTTATTTTAATCATTCTTTGCATATAGTGTTACACTTTATAGACCAGAATTTTGGAGCTTGATGTCTCACCAACCTTCTAAACAACTGTTACCACCATACTACAAGTGAATAAAAAGAGGTGCAGATCTGAGAAAAGCACCATGGTTTGTACTGCCTGACAGTGCCAAGACCTGCTCCACCTAATTTCCACATGTACTGAGTGCCTGTTTCCATCTAAGTCAAAGGGAAATGATAGGACATTTGCAGCTGACAAAATGAAAGGTCATTTTCATTGTCTCAAGCTGTGCTCCTACAGGACATCCTCATGCCTTGGTCCCAACCCCAAGCACCATTAGAGACCCCCCTCTAGAGCTCCACAATTACAGGTTGCTTATAGAGTATTCCATCAATAGAAGTCAATTGACTCATATTTTTAAGGTAATTTCAGACTGCTCTGACAGCAATAAAGGTGATTTAAATGGATATTACATTGTGATTAACTTTAGAGCTATTTCCGATTGCCTGAGTGGCATCAAGAGACCTGAGTGTAACTGAGAAGCAGATTCCAAGGTTTTATCACAGCAGGGGCTAACCTCCATAACCCTGGAGTTACACACTAGAATATTCATATACCTGAAAATCATAAACACATATCTATAGGAGCAAATTAAAGATGGAAATCTGGGACTGGGCAGGAGAGGGTTAGGGTCACCTCAGTAGTCCCACCTCCCTGCCAAAGCTTCACCTGGAATAGATCTGTTCAGGCAGTTACTATTCCAGTTGCCTCTCCCAGGGATCAGGGTGCCAATCCACTGTCCATGCCAGCCTCAATGCTGGCCACATGACATAACCAAGAGAGAAACTACTGCCAACTCCATATCTAGAATAAAACATTTTTTTTTTTTTAAATCGTCAACGGTTTTTATTTGACAGTACTTGAAAGCTTACTTATTTTGGAATTTTCAAGGCTTCAGAGTGCTCTGGGTCATTCAGTCAAATCTACATATTCAGCCACATTACATTAACTGTCTATTGTTCTGCTACAGGCTACTGACTCACAAATAAGCTTACTCATCACTTCCAGTCCTCCAGTGCCTGGTAACTCTTGGAAAATTCAGATTTTCCCACTTGTCTAGGATGATGTTTGTCTGGATTGAGTTTTCTGAAAGCACTGCAAGGACTCAGGAGCCCAAGTTTTACTGAGAAGACAAAGGTGTATGCCCCTAAAATCTTTACACATTTTCAAAAAGTACCCACATTAAGTATCTTTAAACAGGAAATGGATTTGCACCTCATGTTTTGGTCAATTACCCTAGAAAACTTTGACATATTCTGGCTTTAATATTTACACAAAATGGCTTTATTCCATTGAAACAATCCAGTGAGGACCAATACATGTGCCAAGACAAAATGCAATGGATAAAATTATAGTGTATTTCTGCACCAAGCACTCTTGCACAGACATGGTATTTCTCATTCCCTTATCTCGGTGGCCTAATGGATCTCACTATGGAATAAATAGCAAGGAATTACTATTGTACAACTTTGCCAAATGGAAGTCAAAGAACATTTTAAACCCCAACAACATGATTACTCAAAGACTGAATAGGCAAGTGTAGCACTGAATGCCAAATAAAGGGACATAAACAAGAGTGATGGCCATTTCATGAACTGAACACCATGAAGTTGATAAAGTTGAAGACACAGAAATGAATATAAATCAGTGCAGAATTCTATACTATTCCCTCACAAGAAAACCCCAAACAAGCCCATAAACAAACAAACCAACCAACCCCTCAAAAACTCCACAGAGTTACACTGGTCTCCCTTGGGTAGCAAATCAAGACTACTTACCATTCTTGGAGAGAATCACAGCCAAATACTCATGAAAGTAGGTGTTGATGTACAGCAGAAGGCTTGGAGAGTGTGCCGTGAGAAAGCTGAATGCAATATTCTCCTTGGACACGACAGCATCCACATAAATGGCAGAGCTTGAGGTGCTTGCATTCTTTGTGACAGGATAAGGTTCTTGGAAAGTATAGGTAACAGAAGTGCCGGCTTCAAATAATGCAGACACCTCTGAAAGCAGATATAAACCAAAGGAATTATTTCAGCTATTGCATTTTCAGATCTCCCAGGCGGGAATGCACCAGAACTGACTGCCTCAGAAGTAGAACACTGCAAAAACACCCTTGATCCAGCTGACATCACCCTTCCTTCACCTGTATAACTGTGTCCTTCCTTGCAGATTGCTTGTCTGGCACAGAGAAAAACAGTGTATGGACACATAAACTCAGCTATTTCAGGGCTGGAATCAGAATTTCACAAGATGGAACAGTGCAAATATCTGTCAGCCAAATAAATGCTTTGTTCACCATCGTCTGACAGTGACATGTAAGGCAAAATTCTCTGTCTTGCCCCCAAAATAGATTTATTCTTTCCAGTTTCCTTTTAAAAGAAATTAATTATGAAAGGAACACACTGACCAAAGACAGCTAGTAAGGGAAGCTGTCTCTGGGAGCATCAAATAAAGAGAAACATCTACCTGTGCATCTTCAGGTCCTTAGAACTCATACTTCTGTTTTCATTAAACAACTAAGCCAATTTGCACAGCAGATGATGCAGCCCACTTAGCAAACCTATTGCATTTGTGAGGAGGGGGACAGCTATGGTAATTAAAAATTCACACTGCACCTTGCTGTTACTGAGTAGTGATTTTGTTAGCTCCAAAAAGCATGTTCTCTAAATTAGATGTTCCATATTTGCCCTGCTTTTTTTCTGGTGTTGACAGCACCTCTTATAAGTCACCAGAAAGGTTCAGTGAGGACACATTCACCAAAGACTGAACCATGCAAATCGGTTTTCTCCTGAATGCTTCATGCTTATTTTAAAAATTTCTTAACGTTTGGATGGGTTGTCGCAGGAATGAAAAAAAAAAAAACAAAAACCCAAACATAAAAAGACTACCTCTTTTTTGTCACATCAATGCTTTAAAACTTTGTAAAGAAAAACCTTAAGGATTTGTTAAGGTGAACAAAGGAAGATGAGGTTTAAAAAGCAAGGAACCTAAACATTCAGACATGGTCAAACATCTGCTAAAAAGCATTTTAGCCCTATTTCCTAATGTTTGGGAATAGTTACATGCAATGGAATACAGGAATCATAGTGGGATACAGTGGTAAAATATTAATACAACTAACACCATTTTAATTTCTGAGACCAACACAGAGCTCAACAAAGTGAGGTGTTGGAGCCTGCTTAAGATAAACATTTAAGAACACTGAAGGGACAGCTGATAATAGAACATCTTGAGATGTGGGGCCACCAAGATGACATGAGTGAAACTGTGCTGTCATTCAGAGTTATTGCACAAATAACTGGGACCAAAGCTTGCTGCTTACCCTGCTTGCAGAAAGGTCCTTCATAGGCTGAGTTGGTACAGTCACAGAAGTAACCATTATACTTTTCCACACATTTTCCTCCATTATGGCACAGGTTCCCATAACTGCTGCAATGTCCTGGGCATCCAGGTTTTACACCAGGTGTCATTTTAGCTCTCTCCTCGAGGTCAAGTTTCTGTCCATTTAAATGCAGAGATCGAATACATCCCAAAAAGCCCTTCTGTCTGGATGCTGTTCCCCCTGAGAAAGAGAGAAAAATGCACTTATTGATGACTCTGACAGTGATCAAAGCCATGTTCAATCCTGAGGCACACATACGAAATCACAAATTTTAAAAAAATACTATATATCAATGCATAAAGTGGACAGCCCTGGAAACTAAAGGCATCTCTCTATTTTTATGAAATAACTAGAAAGCTGTATATGACATTTTCCTTTTGTCATTCTTCTCTTTTTTGGCTTATCTGCTGCCCTGTCTGGCATTGAAACTGCAAATTCACTTAAGAGAAAGATTAGCTTCTTTATCTTACGTCTGCATATCACCAAATACATGAGAAAACCAAACCAAAAAATGTTGGGGCTTTGTTGTTTTTTCTTATTTGCTTCCTTAGTACAAACAACACCCTAATCCCACCAGCAGGAGAGTTACACATGCTGATGAGTCCCAATAGCAGAGATGAGTCATGCTCAGGACCAGGCCTGCTGGCTGCAGGGAAATGACTGCAGTCTGCATTTATGCATGACTGCCCAGCCCCATGTCTTGCATGCCAATGGTTGTTGTAGGCCTGAAACAGGAGCTCAGTTCACAGATGTGTTTTTTAGCACAATGGTTAAACATAATTGCATTTCTTCCTGGAGACCAGAGCTGTATGCAAGAGGGCAGTTTAGTCTCTACAAGCTAACCAGCACCATATCTGTCAGACAAAACTGCTAAGAGTGTTACAGTGAAGGCACTCTTCCATAAGAGGTAAGCTCTGAGAATGATAATAATGATGATTGTTGAAGTTCTCTATGAAAATATAACCATTTTTCTTATCATATGCTTTTTTTTTTTGGCAGTTGCCAATGTTTTGCTTTTGAAGATACTGCAGTTTTGATTGCTGCTAGGAAATTTAATTCTGGTTCAGGAGTTATCAGCATTTGCAGACTCTTAAAAGCTAGCTTTATTGGTGATTCTCCTGCAAAAGTAGTATGAAAGAAGTCATTATTCTTCTCCAGAAACTGGGTCTCTTTCATAGTGTATGACTTAAGAGATTACATCACTTGATAAGCCCCAGCAGAAGAGCATTTGTTTTTATTCTATAAATTAATTAAAACAAGACTTCTGAAAACTAAAGAGAATGCAGTAACAGTCTGGAAAGGTCTGGTGTTCTACTACACCATTCTGTCATACTTTTCTTCATGGAACACTAATAGCAGAAATTCACTGGATGTGAATTAAAGTAATTGAACTTTAGATAGTATGCATGAGACACATCTCTTTCATACACATTTTATTATGCCTTTCTCAGAAAAATAAATATTTTCAAGTTCCTCTTTAGCCAGCTATTGTTTTCAGGTGAGAAAATGTTAGCTAATTTACTTTAAAGGCCCTCTGAGGACAAGAATCAGGCTTTCTGCATTTGCTGAACTGCACACACAATTCTTTTGTTTGGAGATTTTGACCCAGAACAAAACATACCATAGAGATTTTTCAGTAAAGTCTATGTAAGTAGAAATGAGATTTCTCCCTTTAAGGCTACTGGTTACCCTGTTTTCTTTTGCATTGAAGGCCACCACAAATATTACAAGGAAGAATGAGTTCCCTTTCCTCTTTTCTGCACACACACCAATCCCAGCTGTACCATATAAAACATGAGTTAAAACTACTGCTAAGTGTTCTATGGATGTCATGTTTATTGCACTACTCATATTCTTACTGCTCTCTAAAGCACTTTGGAAAGCCATGTAAAGTTTCTCACTCTTCTCATCTTCTATTTTCTGGAGAGTATAGAGCTTAACACAGACCAGCTGTGTGATCCTAGACCCACACAGCATTGATTAAACAAATATATTGCTTATTTTGGACAGTTTTCTTCAATGGACTAGATCTAATCTTCACATACATTTCCGAAAAGCAAAGGAAAAACTGAAAACAAACACAAAAATCTCTTCCCCAAATTAGGCTTTGCAGATTCTTCCAACTCTAATAGGAGCCTGATGGACTACAGACTTTAATGGATGAGACCTAAATGTTTTATTCAGGAAAACATATTTTAGGATAAGCCCAAAGACAATAAACACCGAGGTTAAGGGTGCACTTTGCTCAGCAGAGGTGACAGTCAAATGCCCCAAGCTGTTTTCAGCAAGGTGTTTATGCAGCTGAATTTTTGTGAGGAGCCCTTGGGAAAGGAAGGGAGATTCTGAGAGGAGAGGACAAGAAGCTCACAACTGAGCACTCACAACATAGCTTGGTGACACAATTGGCTAAACAATTAACATTCTAGCAATGAGTTGAGGATTTGTTTTAAAGAAAACAAAGGACTTTTTGTTAGTAGAAACTGGATTAGGGAGGCTGCAAATAAGTATTAGGAGCATTTGTGTAACTGATACAAAGAAAAGGGAAGGGCAGAGAAGTATAGGAATCATAATCAGGAGCAGGAGAACTTGTTATGGTGTTCCTCAGAAGACCTTGAAGTCACACTTTTTTGTCTCTAAGCATACAAAGCATACAGGATACACAAAGAGTCAGGCATTAATTTCTCCTCTTGGCCTCCAAAATATTCCAAGGTGTCTAAAATGCTTTCAAAACTAACAGCAGTAAATAAACTCCTTCTTTTCCTATCATTTCTTCTCTCTGTCTCCAGACAAAGTTTCTCAGATGTTGACTTTTTCTGGGTTATGTTGCCTTTGGACTGTCTACAACAGAGAGAGGAGGTTCATCCAAGGATTCATTCCTTGCTCAATTCCTCCCAAGACAAAATCAGGAACACAAACATTTAGCTTTAATAATTTTCTAAATGTACCAAACAAACAGCACAAAAACTTCTGAGCAAAGCTTTGCACATCAAATTAATTTCTCAGGATTGGCTTGTTACTGGACACTTTGGTGCAGTTGATGTCACTTAGCCTGCACATTTGGTAGGGGTTTGCTCCTTCTACTGTACTTTTGTCCAATATACAGAAGAAATCTGGCCAGGTGCAAGGATGTCCATGCTCTGACAGGATTATAATGCACCCGGAGCAATTAGCACCCCAGACCTACTAAAAGAAAGGGAGAAATGGTTTTCTAACTCCTTTCTAACTGCTTTAAACCCAAGCTTGTTTGAGTGTAGGGGCAATGCAAAGTCATTTTTCTCTTCCACTTCACAGACACACAGAGCTATCTCAAAAGCCTGCCACACACAGTCATTAAGGGCTGGAAACCCCTTAATCACTGTCAGTATGCAGAATACTGCAGAGACAAATATGTTGTGGATTATAGGGGGAGTAGGGAGCAATATTATGTGCTGCTGCTTCTTTCTCTTTCGTCTTTACAATGGTGTTTATACATTTATTTTTCAGATGGGTTAAAACTCTCTCTGCATGGCTGAGGTATTAAATCAGTAGCTTTTTATTACAAGATTCAAATGAGTCTTTCAGTAGAGACAAACTATATCACATCTGTGTATTGCTGGGCTTCTGCCACCTTTCCCTGGAGCACCCAGGGAGAAGTAGTGCCAGAATCAGGAGGCAACCCAGGTTTCCAACTCTTCTGACAGCTCTCAGGAAAACTTAGCAAGTCACAGATAATTTTGGCCTTCAATCTGGCAGAGTTAAGGCCTGAAAAAGCACTCCCAAACTAATTTTTTTTTCTTTCCCTTTTGTTCATGGTTCAGTAAAAGTGTGGATGGACGACAGAATGCAACATATTTATTGCGCAGTGAGTACTTTTCACCTCTTGGCTGAAATAAATACCTATATCCTAGAGTTTTCTGTAAACACTCACTACAATCAGAGTACAATCAGTCAGAAGTCCCTGCTGGTATCAGGGGCTAGGTTCCAACCTGTTCCTTAAAGCATAGCTACATTCAGATGAGGTACAAATTCATTTCTGCACCAAAACCAATGGGACCTTTTTGGCAGAGCTGCTCCCCATCCACTCAATCCCCAGCTTGTGGGGGATGGGGACAGCTTGATGCTGTTCTGTGGCAGGTGCAGTGGCTTTGTGTTTGTGTTTTCCCACAAGGGCTCCTGTTGGCACATTGCTCTGGTGAGGTCCTTAACTACCATAGATTTTCATGACACAATTCATCAGTTATGTTAAAACCACCATGAAATTCACACAGGTGATCTGTTTATTTTGCTGAGGCTGAGAAACAAGCTTACAGGCAGATACTGCTTTTCAGATGTGAGATGGTAAACAGTTGATATATATGACATATCTAATAGATGGCCTATGATAAACCCGTCTTATTTAGTCCTTTAGAAAGAAACAGCCAAAAAAATCACAAAATCCATTCAGTCACAAAATATCTAATTTTCCTAACTGCAAACAGTATGTTGGCTAAATTTCTCTGATGATTCTAAGGTGTCTGGCAGCCCAAGCCTGCTGCCTCCAGGCCTGGCCTCCCACAGAACACGTTCTTAGGATCAATGTAGCATTTGAAAAACAAGTGATTAGCAGCATGCTTCATACCAGAAAACAGAAACCTTGCACTGTGACAGTCTTAAGCCTCCTTTCTGTGTGTTCTCCTCTCCAGCTGCGTCTAACAGAGATCATTTTAGGTATAAATCAACAGCTGTGTTGGAAGGACTCCTGACACTGATGCAGCCATATCTATTTATTAACAGATGAATTCTTTACATTCAGAGCCCAGTAATTACTGCACACATACAATAAAAAGCTCAAATGAATACCCCGAAAGCTACTTAAGTATAAGGGTATGAATACAGAAGTAAACTGTATTAAAATGCATTGACAGATTGAGGTTTGCTACAGCATTTCAGCTAAGTAAAAAAATCCATTTGAGGGAAGGAATCAGAAGTTACCTGAATGGCCCTCCATAAGAACATCCCACTCCATCATTGAGCAGATTACTCAGAAAGACAGCATTTGAATACAGAAAAGAGATAATTCCCTTTGTAAACCATTATCATATTATCAAATACAAACTAGTCCCAGTCCAGGTTTTTTGTGTGAGGGTGATAAGTAAATAAAATATATGCAGGGATTTTTCTTTCCTCTTTTAATTTTCTTTTTTCTTTGAAAAACCACTTTCAGATAAAATACCTGTATTTGCTTTGACTGTGCTCATGCTTCTCTCACTCATGGACTCCCTAGCCAAATAAGGGTTTTGGTAGGCATGCTTGAAGGAATAGAATTGAAAGATCATACTGTCTTCAGGCTTTGCCCCGGAAAATTATACGAAAAATTTCTGACTTTTACAATGTGCCTAAAGAGAGAGGTCACATTTTTTTACAGCATTTTACACAGCCGGTGCTGCATAAGAAGGAAGGTTATTAACTCTTTGGCAATAAATACATTTTAGGAGTTTGACCCCAAAAAACCCATTAAGTATAGCATGGCTAAACTATGGTTTGTCCTTTGAGTGCAAAGAGCTGTTATTCATGTTATTCATGTTGCCTATGAAGGAGTAGAAGATAAAGCAAAATCAAGCCACCACATGCAACTCAATGGTGAGAGAAGAGCATTCATCACCAAATTATATGAAATTATATGAAATACTGTTACGTGCAGGAACCCTTGGATTGTCCCTACCTACAAATAACTGGCTGTTGAGCTGCAGGCGGAAGTGTCCCTCAGCAGGGGCCTCCAGGACCTTCTTAGGGAGGTTGTCCACCTGCAGAGAGGTTTGCTTCAGGTTCCTCTCTGCCCGGACGTGGTGCCACTGGTTGTCATTCAGAGCTGTGGGAGACTGCACAGTGGCTTCTGTGGGGCCATTCCCGACATCTATGGAGAAGGTGATCTCCTTGGGGGCTGCAACAGATAAACAGATGTGAAGAGGAAGTGAAGGTCTGGATTAAATCATGGTTTTGACATCAAGAAATCTTACATAAATATAGGGATCATTAACTTTTATGTCAGCAAATAGTACAGGATCATTTACCTCCCATCTCCCACACAGCAGCTGATACATAAATTTAAGCCTGCAGCCTCACTGCTTGATCTCTGCTTTGATTAGGTTTGGTTGTGGGTACCCATATTTTTTTGCTATAAAAATCACAGTGATCTAGAAATGGCACATTTCTTTTTGAAGAAAAAGTGCTAAATGCTGCACAAAAGTCACACAATGGTCCCAGAAGATTGTGTACAAATAATGCTAAGATGGGAGCAAGGATGAAGATCTTTCCAACTAGATCTTTCAAAATACAGGTAATTAACCATTATGTAACTTGGCTGCATGTGGTAGAAGAGAAGCCTACAAGCATTTGTTTGCCTAATTCTGACCCAAGATGCACAAAAAAATTTATGGGCAAAACTACTCAATAGGTGATCCTAAACTAAAGCTGTATATGTAACACACATCTAGAAATAATAAGGCTCCTGGAAACAGAGCAATAGTTGAAAAACAAAAGCCACATAAAGGAGTCCGCCTTGCTCTGCTGGAAGCCTGAAAGGGGCCAGAACTTTTTAACATTTGCTACTGATCATTTTCCTCTTCCTAAAATGGTAAATGCACCAAAAAGGCCAAGAACCAGGTCCACACATCACACAACAAGAAGGTTTTAGACTAAAAATTCCTAAAAGTCTTGTTATTTCTAGCCCAAAAAATTGGATAGGTCTGGTTTTGCAAGCTCTTCTTAGATAGCTAAGACAGGAAATGCTCCAGAGGGATAGACAAAGATCTATTCTGAGCCCCTGCTTCTGCTAAAAAGTTGTTTCCCTTTGAAGCACCTGCTCCATGGAGCTTCCTTGATACAAGGCCTTTAGGCTGCAAATTCCATCTGGTAGCAGGAAGCACAACAACAAACTACTGATGAGAAGCCTAAGTCTAAAAGATTTTTTCCCAAACTTTTAAATAACTCATTTCTTTAGGAGTACAGATGTAAACACATCCAGAAGCTTTCACTGAACAATCCTCCTAGTTAACAGTATTTGTTATATTTGATGCCATTTTTACTTCTGTATCCCTGAGAATAAAATGCACTACCCTGAAGTGCAACAAAATTGGACCTTGATGTGCAATTAACAGTAAATCACACCTCATTACCTTGTGATAATCCACCATGACATTTACCACTGGTTTAATGAATCAAAGGGCCTTGGGGCCCTGCTTTATTAAATTTTATTTTTGGGTTATTATAAGCATATTATCAAATGCATAGCACTCAGTTTGTTTTCCCTCAGCTTGACAGAATTTGGAATACACGTGTCATATTTCATGTCAAGGCCGCCGTACTCTTTTGTCACTAATAAATATTTGAAGTCATACAACAGGAGTGAGGCAAAATCTCACTAATTAAATTCCCTGCCATTTTCCTTATACACTGAGTAGCAGTTACACTGCACTCACTTAATAGATTTTGAAGTATTCAAGATCCGTTACAACTGTGACTAACTTGTATTGCATTAGTGTCTTGTCCTTCATAAACTCTCACCTCGCAGCTGTACCATACACACTGTTCCTTTGAAACACTAGGGCTACATCAGACTGGGTATGTTACTGACATGGAAATAAAAGTAACCATCAGAATGGTTGCATTAAATTTTTCAACTTTCAACTAGAAACAGCCTATAGGTACCAGTAGTTTTTTGTCTAAAGAGCAAAAAAAAAGAAATGGCAGTGTTGAAAAAATAAATTCATACTCTTGTTTAAGAAAGATAAATCTAGCAATAATAAGATTAAGTGTAATGATCAAGTCTATACAGGGAAACTCTGACAGGAGAGGTAGGTAAGTCTTGATAAAAGAGTCTTTATGTTTCCATCTTATCATCTCCAGGCACTTCCAGCCATCTAAAAATGGCAGAAAATATGTCCTTCCCAGTTCTCTGCATTTGTCAAATTGGGCAAAACCACCAATATTTCTGAGCAGTGAAACTTACAGCTTATTTCAATTCGTATGAAGTCTTTAATCCCAAGGTTTTCCAAGAATACCCCGGACACAGCGGTGGTTTTGAAGAAGAAGGAGATGTCCACGCTGACCTCGGCGTGCAGCGTGGGGAAGTGCAGGTAGGAGGCCTCGGTGTTGAAGGAAGCAGCATTCCAGAACTGCCCTGCAAACACAACCCCCTTCTCTATAGTTAATTGGCACAGGACAGCAGCTGCAGGCTGCATGTAGAAAGCCACCTTTTAGCAGAGAAATAGGGTGTTTTTTATAAAAAATACAACAACAACAACAACAAGAAAAAAGGAACATTCTGTACCTATGGAAATTGAGAAGAGCTAGTACTCACTGTCTCCATAGCAACGCAAAGGACCGATTTTCCAAGCAGCCTCAGAATTTGATCTGTTTGTGTCAGTGATCACAATCTGAGTTACAGGCAAATGGTCTTTGAAAGCAAGGAGGCCGGTATCATTTGTCCTGGATTTTAATACACAAACAGAAAGAGACAGATTAACCACAGACAAACCCCCCCAGCATTCCTCATGCAAGAGAATATTTAAAAGATGCTTACTTAAAGAGCTTTTGCATAATTACCTGGAAGAATTATGACAAGTACACACTGTTTAAGATAAATGTGTTCCCATGTGTGCTCTATGTTCTCATGCAATACTGACCACTGAAGACACCATTTAGAAACACGACACTGGCTGGGATGGACTGTAAACCTGCTTCAGCTGTGCAGAACTACTGTGAAGCTGAGGAAGAGCACTGCCATGCTGACTAATGGGCATTAATGTAAACTGGACTCTATGGGGTTTCCTCAGCAGGATGTATTTGCTGTGGATCAGGTCTAAGTCCAAGTCTGCATTTCTGTAAAGTCAGCTGGAGACAGATAAGGATGTTTTATGCTGGCTTTATGCTTTACCCGAGCAGGAAGAGGACAGGTGATGCCTGATCCAGCCCACTGTTAGCAAGGGGAAGCCAGACAATTACTGATCCAACTTCAAGATGGCTGGGACACAACTGACCCTGCACACTGCAAAAACAGCTGAATTGGCAGAGTGTACTGAATAGAGCCTCTGCACTGCACACTGGGGACATTTTGGTTCAGCAAGTGAAATACTCAAGACATATTTACTGCATTGTCGAACTTCTCATGTTTGGTTAGCTGGGCTTGTTCTTAGCTGTGACTAACTTACTCATGGCTGCTAGTAAGGAAAAGGAAGTTTGATTCTTAAAGGATAATTTCTCTGTTTTTATTCTGAGTCAGCTGGACAAAAAGTTGTCCTCAAAATGCCGTGTGATATTTCGTGGTAGGTCCTTAAGCCGACTGAGTGGCTTTGACTCTGGCAGGGTACATAGATGTGCATTCATCCCACTGCACTTCATGAACCCAGCTGAGTCCCCCAGACACCAACCCTGACCATGCCAGAGCAGAACTGCCCTTCTGAGGTGTCTCTCTATCAATTGATAATAGATGAGTGCTATGAATCTCCACAGTGATTTTGTCAAGGTTAAGGTTTGTTGTACATCTGGGCACGTAAGTGTGGCAGAGCATCCTTCATGGAACCAAATCTCAGTAGTTTTGGGGAAAGGATCTCTACCTCTGCACATCCCAGCAGGGTCTGGACTCAACTCACCTGTCTGCTCATAGGTGAAAGACTACATCCTGCACATGGGGATGGCAATGCATCCAGAATGCCAGTAAGCCCAAATTTATACCCACTGCTCTTCCAGGCAGGTGTGACACAATGCCTCAGGAAACAGGTATCACTGTTTCAGTGATGACACTGCCAGAGTCTGACATTCCAGGCAGGATCCCAGACCTGCCCATATCCTCCTTGTAATGCCAACTTCTCAGTGTAGTTCCAGATACAGGAACAGACACAGACTTCTAGCAAAGAAATAATAATCAGGACAAACACTGCAGCTGTGCTCTGACACACAACCTCAAATGTTTGCTTGGCTAAGTGCTCTAGTCTGATTAATGTTAGACAAAAATAGGAGCATTTTGATCTTTTTCATAAAGGCTGCACACATTGCATTTATTTTTCATTGCTTATAATTGCATGCAGCATAGTTAATTGTCTCATAATGCCAAAGGGAAAAGGAGAGGTATCCTCTCTGACGCTAACGTTTTCTTCTTGCTCCAGTGGGTGTCTGACATGCAAATAATTACAGACAAAGTGCAGCAAGATGAAATTCCCAGGCATGAGGCAGAGTGAGGCTTTCAGTGCAGACTCAGAAGGAAAACTATAATCTATGAATCAAAGGTACATGGTCCCTAAATCTCTTCAGTATCACACTCATAGCTTATTGTATCAATACCTGAAAGTTAGCATAAATACTCTTAACGGATTATGAAACTACTGTGACAAAAGCTAAATTATTTAAGCATTTCTTAGGAAGATAATTAATTAAGATATTCCAGTGATGGAGGAAGAAGAGTAGGCAGAATGAATAAAAAAAAGACAGAAAGATGCATAGTAATGGGACATGAAATATTCAATATACACATGAGTAGCTAAGGTGCTGTTTTCTTTTTTAAAATAATTTTTTTCAAAAATTGAAAAAATATTTAGGGAGGGTTCCTGCAAATTTATTTAAATTTTAAAAATGGTGCAGTCTTTTTACTAGCTGTGATCAGCTTTAAAATAAAAATCAGTATCTTTCTACAGCTAGCACTCAAAATATCTACAAAAAACCATGAAATGGTGACATTTTAAAGATATCTATTCCACATCTCTGAAAACTGCATTGCTTATTAGATATTCTGCTGTACTGCATGAAGTTCTTTTATATCAAATTTTACGACTGAATTTTTACTACTTATATGCCAGTGTCATAGTGAACTTTAGTAGCATAGCTCAAGTGTGAGAGAGAAATATATTCTAGAATTAATAAAAATCCTCACTTCTTTGTTAATGCCTTGAAAACTCAATCAAGCTTCTCTTCAAACTCAAAAAGCACATTTTATGCATTTTGTTTTCTCACACATGGAAAAACCCCTCATATAATGATATGTATTTTCACACAAGCAGACACCGAAATAAAACCTATCAGAAAAACATTCTGTCCTTCAGAGAACATGTCAGTGTGAGGAATAACATATCTATTGTTGCAGTTAATTATTATTATGTCATAGTATGAAATAAAGTTTTTGGTGAAAGATCAACACCTAAGTGATTTCAGCTAAGAAAAGAAGAAAAGAGAGTGGAAGACACTGTGAGTGTTTCAAATTCCTTGTATTCTGTAAATTGAACTTATTTCAGACTCCATTTCTCACAAAGCACCACAATTCCTCTTCTCTATGTGCTACACCATGGCAGCCTCTCAAATACAATGTATTATTCCTGAGAGAGGAGCAAAAGAGCTTCGTGTACCTGCACAATAACTTCCTGGAGGCACTGCTGTGGCACTACAAAATACAAATATACCAGGGTTTGGACAAAACGTTTGAAATTTTGCCTGAAGGGGGCTTGGGGATCACTTTTCATGTACTACACTTTTCAGATAAAATTTCTATTTTCTGATAAAAAGCATCTGCACTCTGATGTGCAAACACATGATTTTGTCTTTTAAACAAAAATTAAACCTTGTTACATTAATTATTTTTGCATTTGTTCCCAAAGCTCCTTTTCACTTATATGTATTTTAATTTAGCACTTCATACACTTGAAACCAGATTATATTTGCTTTTCCACAGCTGCTTCTCAGGTTAGCCAATACTTTTTTCTCCTTAGTGCATTTCACATTGCACTCTGGCTACCTCCGCCAAGCACACCCCTTGTAAGTTAAGTCCTGATTTCACAAAAATCAAGGCTGGTTTTATCACTTTCCTGAAAGGAGTCTTCTGCTCACAGAAAATGGTATGAATAAATTAATAACTTCAGAAGTCGACCTCCTGCTTACCGGACTTGGCACTCGATTTGGCACAAACCCAACTGAAAATGTGAATGTTTTGAGGGTGGAAACAACACTCAACAAACAGATGTTTTTCTGAGCTCTTTGCATAAATGATAGTGTCGATTTGTCCTTTCCACAAGCAAAACCTAAATCAAACAAATCCACTAATGCCCTCTAAATTAAACCACTGAAATTTTTTTGTTTATGGGTATTAAATACAGTTGGATGTCACTTGTTTATCCATGTCTGAAAATTAATGTCTACACCTACCCAAAAGACTTTCTCAATAAGCTATGAGCCAAGTCACACATCAAACAAATGCTCTATGTATGGACCAACTTAAAAAAGGTGAAAATAATTTGCTATTAAAGGTGATAGTGCAGCAGCTGGGTCTTTCAAAGTGTACTAAAGGCAGACTCACATGTAAATGACAAATAACTATTTGGATGGTAACATTATGAAACTATTTTTCTTCTTCCTCACTACTACTAAAAACGTGCTCAAGAAACCCTTGCTCAATGGTGTTCTAACAGTGTGAGCTATCATAAATTGCTAATCTCTAGGTAGCCATTTCCATATTTTTTGTAACAGATGGTAGAACAGTGGTACCATTAAATGTAATTTATTCTCATATGATCCCCTATTGGTATGTTTTTCCCTTGCACATTAATGGAAACTCTGGTGGGATCTGAGCCACAGTAGCTCAGATATTCAGTACAGATTTTAAGGAATACCATACATTTGGGGAAAAGAATACTATCATCAGCAGATGGCAAGGAAACTCATAAGGAATGGGCCCATGATATAGGCTTCCATCAGGAAAAATTTTGAGGCCTGTGCAGGACATATCATTGATAATCCAAAAGAATACATTTTAATTGCTATCTTACCCATGAGCCATATCAAAAAATGCTTTACTGGGTAAAATAATGTACATTCACAATAAACTAAAAAACGCCAGCACAAGGGGACATACCTAACAGTTGAAGGCAAGATGCACTGCCTATATTTGGCTGAATTAGAGATACAGAGTTTGGTAATTAGTGTAATGAACTGATTCTCAACACCTCAGGGACCTGCTACAGTCAGCTCTCTGCAGGCAGCTCTTCCCAGTTGTTGACAAATGTAGTCATGAGGCAGAAATCCAAGACAACTCTGTCCAGGCCAGGTCACCTCTGGCAGGGGTTATTTATGAGCTCACAAGCACTCTGGAGTTGCCTGCACTGCTTCTCAGGGAATGGATTCAGTGCGGGATAGTGCTTGAGCAAACAAAACCTGTCAAATCTGGGCTCGTCAGGGTTTCTCTGCCCTTCCAGTTTTATCACCCTGGCTCTGGCATAGCTTAGCACAAATAAAGCTTATCCAAGCAGGGCTTCATTCACTTCCATTTGGCTTTGCCCCTCCTCAAACAAAGCCCAATGTACTCATTATACCTCTGGGAGACAAAGTGGGTCTGACAATAGTAATATCCACCCTCTATTTTGTTCCCCTTCTTATCATGTCCTGTGGTTTTCCTTATTCTTCTAGTGCCCCAAAGCCACGATACAGAGGCGAATGCATGTTACTTTGGAAATGGCAAGACTCAAAGATTTAGTTCCCCAGCTGTTCGCCAGAAAACTGTTCTGGAAGATAAAAGAGGAGGATACTCCTCCAGTTTGAATAATAAGACTGAAGAATAAAAATAAAAGATGGCCAATCAGCTAATTGTTGGAAGCAACACCATCCACCACACTTTGGTGAGATGCCTGAGCTTCTTGTACAAAATGAGTTCCAAAGATACCTCTCTTTGTATACAAAACAAAAAGCTGCAAAATTCTCCAAATTCACAAGGTTTCCAGGTGAATGCCATCAACAAGGTTCGGTTTGATTACTGGCTTCAGTCAAGGGTCTGCATTTGAAATGGAAAATGGATTCCAGATAGAGAGACCAAAGTAGCAAAAGGACTTCAGGACAGTCTTGTTCCTCACCTCAGCATGAAAGAGTTTCCCCCCCACTTAAATGCAAGGTTTGGTGAGGAGTAAGACCTTAACTGCCAAGGCAAGAGAATTTTTCTTGAGATGAAAGACAACCTGGGAGAAGTATTTGAAGATCCAAAACATCTCATGATAACACTATCCTGTCAGTATTTCAGTAATGCTTTATTCTTTAGGTCAGTTTAACACATTTCCCCAATCAAGAATGCATTTTTGTTTGAAACAGGGTGTCTATTTGGAAAGGCAATCACTAATGTGTCTCATCTACACAGAGCTTGTCCAAACTTTAACTATTGTCACTGTGGGGGAAGAGAAAGACAGAAAGAAAGACAGAAAAAAAGAATGAACATTCTCTGAACTACCTTTAGCTTCAGCTTGAAGCCACTGGATTTTTATGAATGTTTCCACCCACTAGCAAGTGCTTTCAGCAGTCAGGAGTCTTTCTCTTTTTTTGGCAGCACACAGCCAAGGCATATCTTATACTTTTTCAGATCCCTTGCTTGGATCAACAAAAGGGGTGCAGTTGTAGGTACCTCTGCTTCCACATCAGAGATCACCCATTCTCCAGACAACACCCTGAAGATGCTCCACTATTCTGAAGTGCCAGATTTCACTGTCATCCTACTGTGGCGTTTGGAAGCATGATGAGCCAAATGGAAAAAGATACTTATCAGTACAACACTAATAAAAAAGAAGGTGAAAAACATAGAAGCCTTCCCGATCTAGAATGCTTAATTATAGATGCCTATTCATCTGGCCAGGGAAACTAACTTGATGTCAAGTAAGAGCCCAAAAATAGCAGCTGGCTCAGGTGTCTGCTCAGGTATCATTTACAAGTCAGCATGCCTGGAAGTGCATATTGTGTTGCTGCCATACTGCTGTACCTGGCACAGGATTTTGTCAGGTCTGCTTTCCATTGTTTATAATTTCTTTTGTTGCTCTGAGAAATTAGTAGCTTCTTCTGCAGTCAAGATTTAGTCTAGGGAAAACAAATCAAAGCAAAATCCAAGGACTGTCTCCTCTTCAGGAGGATGCTTCAGCTGTTCTGGAGAGCTCCTACCTTGGAACAGCATGATTTATCTAAAAGGAGCAAAAATGATTTTCTGGTTTTCCACTCTGCGGCACCCATTTTATTTCACGCTGAGGCAAATAAATGCATCTTCTGCTGTCTTGCTCCTTCCACTATAATGTATAGCAGGTTAAAGTCACAGTTCAGATCTCAGCAGGTTTCAGATTCGAATGCTCGTTATATATCAGGGGGTCAGTGTTCTAGCAGGGAAACACAAAAGCAATCTTCAAGAGGCATGAAATTTCTTATGTTTAGAAACCCTTCATAAAGGTCAGGGATTTTTTAGCTTTTATAAAGCCAACCTTCAGCTTAGAATACTACGAAAGTAAAATTTTCTCATGGATTAAAAACCTAAGCAACTGAATCCCCAAACCAACAAACAGTAGGCAGTTTAGTGGAGGTAACTTGTAAGCATATTCTGTTATTATCATGAAATTAGGAGAAACAAGTAGGGCTCTGAGCTGCCAAGCTAACGATGCAAGATTTCCAACATCTTTCTCCCATGAGGGTGTTCCAAAATCTAATAAAAGTGTACGCTTCCTTAACTTCCTTCTTGTGGGCATTAATTGGCTTTTTCCCCTCAGCCTGGCATAAATTTTCATAGAATGTGTAATTTGTAATACTTTTGAGATTTCTTCTTCTCTGTCCAAGATGTTTGAAATGTGCCTGCTTGTTCAAAACCATTGGGGGTGTGTGGGGGGAAATGGAGATAAACAATCACAGCATAACTCGTTTAGGTCTCATTTCCTGAGGAGACTCAGCTGAAATATTATAAAACTGCATTTAGCGTTCACCTTGCATTGGTTTGTAAGACCTAGTGGTGCAGTGCCCTGCAGACTAAAACTGCAACCCCAGTGTCTGCCAGCATAACACCCTGCTCTGCTTGACCAGTGAAAAATGGAACGTGGATTATGACAAGAGCCAAGCACCAGCAAAAACAGATGCTCGTGATGCTCACGTGCAAACCTCGTGAAAAGCACATCTGATAACCAAACATTAAAGAAAAGACAGATTAACATGCACAGCCAGGCTATTCAATACAAATTACATTCATAAGCCAATATTTACATAAACATCTTCCTGAAGAAATCTCCTTATAGCTATTATTTTTGGAAGTGAATAGGGACCCCAGGGATTCAATGGGTCCAAGCAAATGATCTAGAAATCAAGCAACCAAAAAAGCCCAACACTTACAGTGACAAGTAATTTCTGACTTTTTTAATGTTTTAGGACCCCTTACCATTCCTTTCTGCTCATTTTAAGTGAAGGTTTCACAGGGCTAATTCAGACAGTGTTTCAAACACAGCATCCTAAGACAGCAAGACATTTCTTGTCTACTTCCATTATTCATAATTTCTGAACTACTCGAGGTTAAAATGTCTTTTTTTTTTTTCAGATAAAGGACAGCATATCCTAAGAATGAATAGTGTAGAAGGGAGACTGAGTGAGCAGAATTTTCACATGTATGCTCAGTGTTTCAAACTGTACTTCCAATAACACTCATCTGGCATTTCAGTCCCCTGAAACACATTTGGAAAGTTCACCAACTAGCTCTTGGTGGCTGGAGTGTCTCTGAAAGTACAGAGAATAACAGAAGATTGTGAGGTGGCCTTCCCAGATTCATGCAGCATCAGAGAACAACAAAGGTTAGAACCCAAGGAAAGCTCTGGATTTTCATGCTGTGACTCTAAAACTTCCTATGGAGACTGAACCAAAACCTATAGAAGCAAACAGCTCTTCCTATTGACCTTAAAAAGTTTGAGATCCAGTGTAACAGAAGATTAAGGCACATTATACTGTTTCATAAGAAAAATATGAGATTGTTTAGTAGTACATATTTCTTGTTTAGCTGTATCTGAATTTTGCTGTCAAAGCCTCAATTTTCTGCTCTCATGTACACCTATAAAACAAGCTCATAGAGCTTTTATTCATGCAATGCTCCACTTGAACCAAACTTTTAAGCAAATAAAATTACCTGATTTGGCATTCAACAAAAAACATTTTTTTTGAAGACCACCTATCCTAGCAACCTGCTTCAGCCAGATGACTTTGCTCAATATAAGAATTTAAGGTGAAATCAGAAGTCCAAATTCTGGTTTCATTTTCATTCTTATCAGACTGTACTCAAGCCATTCAAGCTTCCTGAACTGTGAAGCAGGAAAGATTTAAGCCTTTTTGCCACCTACCCCTGACTCTTCACACAGACACTGCTACACACATGTTAAAATTATTACCATTCTTCTCTATCTGCGTCACAGTTGCAAAAATATCTCATATCCAGACAACTTTCTTCCAATCCACAGGCACACTGCTGAATGCCCGGAAGAGATCCTCCCCAGTAAAGGTGCTTTTCATTGGCACGGCCAACCCACCAAGCAAATGGCATTCCATCTGGATGAAAGGGAAAAGAGGGGGGGGGGAAGAGAAAAGAGAAAAAGAGAGAGAAAGAGAACTTGATAAGCAAACTAGATTCTTCTGAGAATGCAAAAGGGAATGGAGGAGGACATATTAGACAATACTCAAAGAAAAGGTGCAAATTGCAAAGTAACCAACCACAACCTTTGCCCCAAGTTCCATTTTATGGAATACACGTTGAGAAAGCAATAGTTCTGTTGTAATCCCATTAGGGCTCACGTGTCAGTTACTCTCAAGAACCTTGGCACCTTTCTGCTGCAAAGACTTTGGAATGGTGAAGCCAACATCAGCACCTGCACCAGCTGTGTCCAGTGGTTTTTGTGTGACAACGGGGGGCAGATTTGATCACTGAATGAGACTGAAAACAATTCTCCTGCCACAACTCACACCACACGGATTGTACTGTGCCACACAGTATTGGACAAGGACCTCTGTAGCGTCAACTGGTTTTGCAGGAGCCTCTAGCCTTTGACCAGATTTCTTACCTTAGGAGTCAGATATAAAGAACAAAAATCTACAGAAATAACACACTAACTGATATATTACTATGAACTTAGCACAGTTCCTCTCAAAACTAAGACTAAAATTTCTATTGGTTTCTCAGGGAGCAAGATTAGGAATTTTAATGTGTTGTCCATGGGTGGAATTTGCAAATGTAAAGTTTGATAAGATATTAAAACAGGTAGGATGTAAGTGGAAAAAAATATTTCCCTGCTTGGGAATCAATTTATCTCTGTGAAGCTATTTTCTACCTACAGGAGCTTTAAGATTTATGCATTTATATAAACCGAGACAGTTTTTTTGTTCACATTTCAGAATCCATTATGCATCAAGCATTAAGTATTAATAGTCAGATAGAGTAAGCAGAATCTGATGTAATGAAATTCACAGATGAACATTTTCTAAGACTGACTTTGTCTTCCAGCTCAGCTAACTTTTTCATTGACTCCTTAATCCTTAAATCAAGAAATGTAATCAGTTATACGTACAGGTAGATGGCAAAATTTAACAAAACTGACATATCAAGATTTTTTGATCAAAGGAGCTTGGAAAAATAAACTGTATGGCTAATGAAGAAAGATGCATCAATTTATTCTTCTGCTTTTCTAACATTACTAGTAGGGAGTATTTCTCATTACACAAGGCAAGAAAATCTGAATTATGAAATGCAATCAAGGTTAACTGTAGAATGTAGGAGACTAATTAAAATGAGTTTTAGAATCACTTGGCAAAATTAATTAATATTTATTTTTCTTCTAAGCTTAGACTGCTGAACTGTAAATTCATAAAAAAAGGAAAATAAAAATAGGAAGAGCAACTCCGTTCTCATGATACCAACAATTAACACATGATGAATTTGACCAATACCCAGAGGTACTCATTAGAAAAACACAATCCAAGTACATCTAAGGATTCATCTTACAAAAATGTACACATTCATTTTAGGCCTCATATTATTGTCAACACATTTATATTTTCTTTCTTTTCTATTCAGCTGATTTTCTTGCAGAAGTTGATTGCTGCAGCCAGTGAAACAGTTCTATACTATATTATTGGGAAATTACTCAGTAAAGCTTGGAATAGTAATGTTAATTGAATAAAAGGGTGATTTGTCTAGGAGTAGAAATAGATATACAGAAGTGCTTAATCTAATTTTAAAAGTGCCAATTCTGGAAAAAAAAAATTTAGATAAAGATAAATTCTTCAGGCCAACAGCAAATAATGGTGTTCATTAATCAAATACAATCTGTGTCAGTTTCCTTTGGTGGAAGCCATTATATACTTAAACATAACAGTGAAATAAGCAATCCTTCGTGCATATTAAGAATAAGTAATTTCCTGACGTCTTTTTCAGACCTGTTGTTATTTGTTTCATTGAGCAATACCAAGCAAACACATGCATATTCAGATTTATAGTACAGACTGGGGAAGTGGTAGAAGCACCACAGTTTGAGTCATTTACAACTGAATTAAATACAGCGCTAAAAAATAGAGCAGTCAACATTGCAAGAAACAATCTCAGATCGTCGAGGGAACAGGCTATAAAAAAACCAGTGTATTTTCCAAAATTCTATTTATTAGGCAGAGTTCTGCCACCTTTACCCAAGACAAGTTGATTTTTTTTTCAGTAACTAGTCCCCTAGAAATCAATTGTAGTATTAAGGAAAATTATGCCCTGATTCTTCAAAACTGTTTTCCACGTTTAGCTTCTAACGCATGAGAAATCAGAGCTTTTCAGCAAAGCTCTTCCAAATCTGCGGTACTTCATCAACACCTGCAGAGTTAAGGAATTCTGAAACTTATATTGTATGTCATATACCTGTAATGTTGAAGTAAAGCAATACTTCACAAACAATGCCAGTCAATCTGAGTTCTTTCCAGAAAGTTTACATCATAATACCTTGGCAGAGCTGGAGGATGTCTTGCACTGAGATTGAGTTTGGCCAGCTTGTGTTGATTAAAATTATTTCTTCTAAGTCTGTAGATTTGTTGCAGAATCTTCACTTCTGTAATCATGGTACTAAAATTTTTTCAAAGCATTATCAATTCCCCAGCACCTCAAAATGAATTAATTTCCCTTCTCTGGTGAAGCCACAGACCAAATCAATGACATTAAGCAAGGATTTAAAATTACCCCATCGCCTTATGGTAACATATATCAGTAGAATTCTACTTTAATATTGCTAAGCTAAAAAGTCCATTAATAAGAAGTGCTACTAATTCTTCATTATATGCTTACACTGCTCCTAGCAACGCATCATTTAGTAAAAAACATTGTCAAAAGCCTACTGCACAATTAAAAGTATTCTTTTCAATGCGTTTTTAAATTTATAATGGGAAAAAAAATCCTCTGTAAGAAAAAAAAATTTAATGTTGTCTTTGAACTCCATGCAATGGTTTGGAAGGAGAATATGTGTGAAAAAATATCCCAAATGAAGCAAAATAAGCAAGTGCCAAATGAACAAATTTACCAATGGTGGAACAGTGACGCATTTCTTCCCAGTGATTTTCTTCTGCACTGCTTAAACTGCCTTAGGAAGATTTCAATTTTGATAACAAAAACTTCAAAAAAGGCAATTTTTGGGTTGCATTTCCTGTAGTGGACACAATGACAGTAATGTCATTGTATGGAAGCCTCTAGAAACAGCTGTGATATTTACACAGCTGTTTTTTTACCATAATTTAATATACTATTGTAATAAATATAACATAAGCATAATAAAGCAATATGGATAATATAATGATAATAAGATATATTTACAATGAATTACAAAATAATATAAAAGAACTGAGCAGGCAGACCAAATTTCACATCAAACCAAGTACTCCTTTGTGCAGTCAGGCAGAGACTATAGAAGGTACAGCTGGCACAGATCTTACGAAAGGAAGGGGTATAAGGGGTATAATCTTCTGTGGATTCTCTATTTGGATGTGTGCATCCAAAGAGCCAAGATTCTGGAAACCCTGGCATACACAATACTGCAGTACATGGACAAGAACTCAGTTTGTGTCCATCCACCAAGGCAGGGAGGGTCAGGCTCCTCCCTGCTGTCAGTTCTCCAGCAGATTTCCCATATCTGCTCCACCAGTGTGCTTAACTCAGCTGCTCATTGCTAGCTCCCTGTATGGAACCTGCCTCAGCAGCAGCAAGGCTGGCACTGACTGTGTTCTTCACCGGCACAGAGGCTGAGGACTATGGGGAGCATAACAGACACGTGGAACTGGATTCCAGTGATCCTTAGGAGATGCAGCTTGAGATCAAATTCACCTGCATTGCATGTCTGCCTCTTCCAGGGACAAGAATGGCTGAATATGTAGTTGGTGTCCCTCTACCAGCTTAAAAGAAACTCTCTTCTTAAATCTCCCTCATACTGGCAGTTGACTCATTTTCATATTAGGAGGCAATGACATTTGTTGAAATACAAGTTATTTTCAAAGGTTTAGGTTTGCTTATGTTTTAAATTGCATTTTTTCTCAAAAATTATTTGCACAGGCACTCAGAAGCTGAAGGAGTGGCAGAAGCAGCTTATTCCAACAGCATTTATACACATTATATGAATATCATTCATATATTGTGTGTATAAATTCCAAGCAGCTTCTGTGGACTCAGTTTGCCTTTATATGGGCAGAAAGTCTTAGTACTGACTTTTATGTTTATATAGCATGAGTTAAAACAAAGCCATGCATTTTTAGAAGTATTGTATTTTAAATATTTGTCAGATTTGTCTGTATGATTTGTCAGTTTGTTCTTGTTATGGCAACAAACAAAAGGCTAATTATGGAAACACAGCAAGATAAATTGGATCCTGTGTTAAACTCCTGTGCTGTATAAACCTAAAGTCTGACACAGCAGTTACCCCTAAGACAGTCAAGGTTTTTTGGGGTACCCAAGTTATTAAAACAGGTCAGTTAAAGGTCTTTTTCACCACACTTCAGGTCAATTTATTTACATTTGTCCTTTGAAACACTGAAAGCATATTGTACTCCAACATCATTGTCCTGGCAATCTTCATGTTCATTTTGTCCTCCAAATTCAAACCAAGCTAAGCAGAACTGAATTAGTAAAATCTTGCATCTATAAATTTTACTAATAAAAATGTAAATTAATTTACATCTATGCTGTTTTTCTCTTAAAAGGAAAGATTCACATATCAAGAGGTAGTGAAAATTAGGAAAATGCTGATTGTAGAATTGCAGAGAGCAATCAAAGCCAATTCTTTGAAAATTCACTCAAAACCATTAAATATCTGTTTGCACTAATCACCTCAACAATATCAAATCCTGCAAATGGTTCACCTGATACACTGAACAATATGTGAAACAAGCAGTTAGCAGATTTTTTTCATACATATGCCTGCATATATACACACACCTATGAGGCAATTTCAACCTAAGTAACTGAATTCAGATGCCAAATCAGAGTACAAATTATCACCTCAGATAATAATTTTTTAAAAGGCTCTTGGATAAATGGACAAAGCAAAGGGAAAATGGACTCAATATTTTTGCAAGGGTTTACCAAGATCTTGTTTGCTCGCACCAAATTTTTTTCCATCATAACATTTTACAGCCTTTTATATTTAAATCTTTAATATCCAATTGACATAAAAGCAAATTCTTCCTGTTTGGCCTGAAAGGAAAATAAGGAAAAAATACGGTTTTGATAACTCAAATAAAAAGTATTTAAAATAATTCTGGATAAAACCAGGACAAATTAGAGAAATATTCCACGCTTAGTTGAAAGCACATAATTAATACCTTCTTAGAGGCTGTTTGTTCAGCAAAGAAGTCTGTGGTATTAATGACTCAGGATCTGTATTGGTTTAAAAAACAACTCCCACCGCTGGGAAAATAAACTGATAACTCAAAGCAGGGTGAGCTCAGGTTGTGCTGCATTAACCACAAAACATTCTCTGCAGGGGATGCTGAGATCTAACAGTGAAAATGCTGCTCTTTGGTTCACAACCCTCGGCGAGGGTCTCGTGGCTCTGCCCCTGCCATGTGAAAGCAACACCCACTCCCCAAAATGTCAGGCTCTCTTCACCTCACAAACAACCCTGCTTTTAAGCCAAGATCAGGTTACCTTGGGAAAAAACATATAATATGGACCAGGAAAAAATGAGAATTCCCAATGATACGGTTCCTTTGAACATTATTTACTCAGTGAGCCACCAAGTCACCCAGCTGGTTTTGTACCAGAGTACTTTGCTTCCATGGGGACACACACCAGTTTTTTGCCTGTCTCATCTTTTTTACAGTAGAGACATAATGACTATCTAATACTTCCTTCCTTTACTTTAAACCTTCCCCATGGCAATTGTACCAGCTTCACCGTCCTTTTCCTCTCCCAAAACTATAACCCGCATATCACTGCTCTAATTTTCAGAGATGACAAACATGGTTGTGTTGGAAATCACAGGTGGTCAAACACGGAACCAAGACAGTCACTTTCTGTATTGTGTACCAACTGTACCAGCCAATATTACTAAGAATCTCACTGAATTAGATTAAAATTTCTGGTCGGGTTCTGTCATTATTCAAATCAGCTATCCAGAAGTGAAGTAGTTCTGCTAATGCCAGTGGAACCACCCAATGGGCAAGATGACAAAATTTGCTCCTTGCTCTAAAATTATTTTGTTAAATGTGGTTAGAAAAAGGGGGGGGGAAGCAGTACTTTGCTGACATTTTGTTTCTTGTTATACAGCTTTGCTGCCAAGGTGCATTGCTTTCAGTGTCCCAGGTTGAAGTAATTGCTTTAAAAAAAATAAAGAAAAAACCACATAGTAGCATTTGTCTGTTTCTCTTAAGCAGAGAAAGTGCTCTCCCTCTAGAGCAGCTGTTACCACAGTCTGCTCTGTTCTTCTGGAGTTGTTAAAATATTCTCATAGATGAGAATGGGCAGAAAGAAGGTAAATAAACATGGACCTTTGCTTCTTCTACATTTAACAGGAGCCTAATGAGCAGAACTGCGGGGCTGCAATGACAGAGTTAACGCCAATGCACACTCAGAGCGCCTCAGCAAAAACAAAATCATCATCAAGCAGTTAGGAGACAGATTTGAGGATGAGCATAAGGATTTCAAACCCAAACACTTTTAAGATGCTGAGGAACATTAAATCTACATCCAAACTAAAATGTTGTGCCTCATGAATGTCCCAGCTGAAGGCCTAAGAAGGCTGAAAATATTATGAGTACCCGCATTCTCGTCTGCCAGCCCAGGCTGGGTTTTTTTCTCAATAAATTTCTGGCCAAGTGACAAGTTTCCTGAAAGATGCAAGTGGGACTCCAGCCAGCAAGAGAAACTATGTGAACAGCTGAAGGCATGCAGGTTGGGAAGGACAAGCAACAACAAATAAACAATCCAAATAAGAGTATAGTTTTTAGGGACAAATGACAAAACAGGAAATGGCAGATTTGAATCCTCAGCAGTTTTGCTGAAGATTAACTGGATATTCTACCCTGCTAAAACAAAAAAAAATTATCTAATTTCCTTTATTTTCTGCATTCCAGCTCACCTTCACTTCAAAATTGTCTCTCTTGCTTTCAATGCCTTTTCCTCTTCCTCATTTCCCTTTTCTTTTCCCATTTTCTATGTTTAGCCTAAATCCTCCAGGTAAATTCAGATAAACAAGCCTGACATTGCCTTAACAGATAAGCCTATGACATTGATGCATGTCCTGCCACATCCTTACTCTGTGCTGGGACCAGAAACCCATCAATGTTCTGGATTCAATTGCAAGTGAATAATGACAGTGGATAAGCCACAGTGGGCTCCAACACAACCCTGCCTGGGCCAGAGGAGCAGTTCCTGCTTAGCAGATGTCTGGATTTTTTCCCTATATCATAGGTATACCCAGTAGGAAAAATGGCAGTAAGATGAACCCATCATTTCTTGCCCTCAACCAGCTCTTCTGTGTTCATTCTCATCTTCATTACCAGCATCCTCTCACCCATTTCCACTGGAATGCCACCTCGTGAGGTGGCTCAATACAGTGCCCAGGAAATGATCTTTCATTCTTATCCAGCTCTTCTGCAAAAGTATAAAAATTGTTAGTGAGAGCAAATAGTAGCGAGTGCTGAATTAACAGATTAATAAAGAGAAAATAAATGAGATTATGTAATTCCAGTTCTTGTGAAAGTGCTATGGGACACTGAATGATCATGTTTGATTTTGGGGCTCTCTGCACCGGCAGCAGACCAACACTCCTCAGTGATTCTCTAGGGCCTGAGGAAGACAACAGGAGTGACATGTGCAGCCACCCTGCAGTCAGACAGTAACACAGCCCCTCTCTGTGTCCTGCTGAAGCCTTATCCACATTATCTTATGAGCTAACTGGATGAGGTGCCCATGCAGAATGGAGGAAAGCATGGAAGAGATGGGTGAGTTTATAAGTTTAGACACATCATATGCTGTTCAGAGATTTCTTTTTAAAGCATTTTATAATGGATGTGAAAGGGCCACATGGAAAGGCCACAGGAAAGAGAGCACTGAACTAATGCACCTTATAAAATACTGCAAGGTGAGACTAGTAGTTTATCACAGCAGTTTTTGTTCTTAAATGCTATTTAAGTTTTCATAGATGAAAGCACTTTCAGAGGCTAGAAATAAGATTGCAGAGGACAGAGGGGAATAGCTGAAGCATCAATGACTATGAATGGTGCATCAAACCATAAACCAATCATTTCACCACAAGAAAACTTGGTATTGAACTATTATTCATGGAAATGTTGAAGTGAGAAAACTTTTACAGAACAGTAAAGCTACATTATAAGCAACTGTCCCAGGAAAGACTTCCAGGAAGAAACATTTTGTAGCTTAATCGTGTCCTATTATTTTCCAGGAATAATAATGGACAGATCCAGCAACCAGCATAGAAGCATCTAGCTCCAGTGAAATCAGGGTAGCCGTGCAGGTTTGCACTCACAGGCTGTTCACAGGAAGGCTGAACAGCTGAGGCTGGACAGGACCTCTGGAGAAGTTTAGCCCAGCCTCCTACTGATCTGAAACAGATTCAGGATGTAAGAATTCCTTAGAAAAACTCTGTGGCTGTAACAGAGTCAGGCAAAAGCACCATCTGCAGGTATGCAGCAAGTGATATACAGGCCTGAAGAACCTGTTTTTAAAGGGGGTAAAAAAAAAAAAGTTATATATTTGATGCATTCACACTTTAATTACCCATCATGACAGCTCAAACCCTTGAGACTGGGCATGGATGAAGAGTAATGACCTAAACTGCAGCACTTTTCACTTCGTGCAATGGAGTCCCCAGCTCTGCGCAGCTCCCAGGCTCAGGTGCTCTCACCTGCCCACCAGCCAGAGCCTTTCACCAAGAAAGCCCAAAAATCCCCAGGGCAACAGCCTGGCCTAATAGTGGTCTGAACCTCAGGGTATAACTCAGAGCAGGTAGCTTGTTTACCAGCACAAGCCAGCTGGAGTAAAGTTGAGTTGAATTAATCAAGGATTAATTCAATTCTTGATAGAAATCATGGACAGTTAGCTGGATTACACCCACAATGAGATGCCACTAGATAAACTAGAAAAAGAAAATAGATAAAATGGGGACATTTGGGACATTTAATAGGAGACTGGATGAGTTACAGAAAAACATGCTGTGGAAAGCAATCTTTGCTTGGTCCTTTGGGAGAAACTACATGCACTAATAACAGTTCTTCCCCACTCCTTTATTTTGAAAAGTGTCTGAGTAAAAATGGAATTACCTTACTCGACAGAACTGTTTCCTGTATATGCAGTTTTAACTACCAGCATTAATAATGAGAAAAGGATCCTTATCATTACTTTTTTCACCCCTGCTCACATTGTACCAATACAGTCACTAGTGGGCTCAAATGGACGTCTTCAGATTTGACAACCCTCCACAAAAGACAGATTAGTTTTGTTCCCACTGCACTTGCAATGGCAGTTTCTAGGAATAATAAAATCTAGATTCAGGTATAGAGAATCTTTATTAGCACTATTGATTCATGAAGCAACAAGAACACACCTTGTCCTTCAGCTCCCAGGTTAATACAGCACAGCTGACAGTTAGAGAATAACATCTATTTACATGGGGTGAATCTGACCAGAAAGTCATTAGAACAATGTCATTTCCACAGGCTGCCTTTTTTGGAGTGCAACTACTGGCTGGCTCCTGCAAGTGGCTTATAATAACTACTGAATTTCATGGCTCATATTGATCTTAAAGAAATCAGAAAATATCATCAGTAAATATGCTGAATATCTGAACTGGAGTAAAAATAGAAAAACAGTCTTAATAGAATATAAATTAGAAAAGATAATATATTGCTAATCACTTTAAAGCTGGAATCCCTAATTAAATAGATTAGAGGATTTTCTTAAAACTGATAGTAGCACTCTCAGATACTATTATTTTGAAAAGACAACTTTGGAAAATGAGATCACATCTCAAGTTCTTTATCTCAAGTCCTGTAATATTACCTGAGTATCTTGGGTAAGAGGGAAGTCCAGTATCTCTCCCCATGCAGTTGTAGATAAAAAGCCCTAAGTTTGGGGGTTTTGTTTCTTTTGTTTCATTTAGGATTTTTGTTTGGTTGGTGTATTGTTTGTTTTTAATGGCAAAAAGAAGTTGTAAAGTCCCTGGGAAGAGCATGCAATATATCCATTGTCTTCTACAAGTCAGGCAATGTAAACAACTACAAAATGACACCAACACCCAAAAAGAGAGCTCAGAGAATAATATAAGCACATTTCTGAGTCTTACACCAATTATGAGCCAGCAAGGCAGCCTGGACAGCGTAGAAACCACACTCTGAGCCTCTCCTCCTACCCCTCTGTCACATCCCTACTGAACTGAAATCTCACAGGGCCAGTTGAACTGGATTGCTTATTTTTTGTTCTCAAAGCATGTTAGTTGGCAAAAGACAGCTCTGAGTTGTACTACTTATGATCAAAAAGTCCTGCACAGCAGTGCAGAAAGTCTGGGTTTAAGCTTTACAAAAAAAAAAAAAAAAAAGAATCAACAACAAAAAACCAACCAACCAATCAACAAAAGTGAACAAAAAGCCTCCCAATAACTTGTTGAACAGCATTTCAGTATCTCTAAGAGGCATTACTGCAACTCATTAAACTTCTTTATAGTCTGATGTGTTACAACACATTACAGAGCAATGGTAAATAAATAACTGCTGATTTGACGCTGCTTTCAACTGCAGAGCCATTCTGCTTTCCTCAATGTTACAATTAATGTCAGCAGTTAATGCCTTAAGTGGTGGAATCGGAAACCTAGCTACGATAAACACATGCAGTCAGATTTCAACTTAAGAATATACCCAAACTGCAGCGTGGCGTTAGTTCAGCTGTCCCTGTCTCAGGCTGCAATTACAGTTCTGTTGGTCAGAGCAGCAGGGGCACCATTTGTCATCCTAAGGAAGGCTGGAGTGCTGTGAAATTGGGCACTTTGGAAAAATGCAGCTGTAGCAGAACATATGTATAGGCAAGACCATGAAATGAACTGGCTCCAAGCCAGCACGTAAAGGCAAAAACAAGAGAATGTAAATGAAAAAAAATCATAAAACACTGTACTCAGAAGATGCTTCTATTGATATATCCTGACCAGCCTTAAAGGTCAGGATGACAACAATCTGTCTTCTCTGTGGGACTGCTTAATCAATTTGCAGCTCTTTTTTCTTTACCCTGTTAGCAACAGGTTCACGTCTTTCAAATAGATCTTCTATTTTTGCTGCTTAATTGGTCTCAGGTTCCTGTGTATCTCTCTATACAGCTATAACAAACATGGGTGTGTATTTACATTCCTGCACAGACTGTAGTGGATGGAATATGAACTGTTCAGCTCTGCTCTGTAGCTCTGCTGTTACTAACAGATTATTATGCAGCTGAAGACAGTTTTCTGCTCCTGATGCTGAAGGAAAAACTGAGCCGTACTTCAGCATTGCAGTGAATACTGGAATGGGCAGAGCCTGCAGGAGAATGACAACCATCCAGCCTCGAGAAGCCCTAGTCCTTCCTCTCTTTCCCAAAGCTGAACAGGCCTGTGTGTCTTCTGTTTTAATGGTGAGAGAAAGAAGCAGCATGGGAGCCATTCTATTTACAAGCATCACAAAGTGAGAATCAAGAACTTTACATATGAAATAACTCTTTACCATTGTGACTGATGGTGAGACAAACCCTTCTGTGGGCTGCATCAATGCTGTGAATCAAAAGTCCATAAGACCATCATATCCATCACCAGCTTTCCTTCCAGCAGTGAGGCTCTTTAATGGAGTGATCCTTCCTCTGGATGAGTATAACTTACTACAAATCCTGTCAACTACTGGCTTGAAAAGATGCAGGCATCTTTGTCAGGTAGTGGTGCTTGGGTGGAAACAACACAACTGAGGCAGATAAGTTTTTCTCTCAGACTAGTGTAGGATTTTGACCAGGTATTAACACATTAGAGTTCTCCAAACAAAGCACTATGCAAGTAACAGGAATCAATCACTTCCATTTAACTGTCTACATAATTTCCCTGATTTCTTTTCAAATATGGAGCTCTAGGGGGACAGGCATCAGGGGAAATGAAGTCATGACCAAGATCAGACCCAAGCCTCATATTTAAAATATAGATCCCTGAGGGGCAAACTTCTTTTAAAAATATGAGAGCCCCTTCCCTCCAACCCCTTCTCTCTACAGATATGCTTGATGCATATGTACACCTCCATAATGGAAGTTTTTCTATGAAGATTTATGTTAGGAAATTAATAAATACAAGTTACACATTTATGGCTGTAACACACTTTAATGATTTTCACCCATCTCAAGAGCAGAGCAAATGCAAAGGCAAATATTACCCCGATGCACACTTCATTACAAACAGACTGCAGAAACAATCAGGAATAAGCCATCTCCTGCAAAGAAAAGGGACAGCTTCCCTCCCCTAATTTCAGTGCCATTTTTCTTCCCTCAGTCAAATAGCATTTAGCAAAGTTGTGCCATATATTTTCTTTCACCCACAGGCAACTGGCCAAGGTAAGGTGCCTTTGCCTTGAGGTTTAGGGGAGAGGTGTCTGTATGATGCTGTAAATTCAGAGACACAGAAAACTGATGGGTTTAAAGGAAGCCACCCCTAGCACAGGAAGAAATGCATTTGTCTGAATTTAGATTTCTTTTCTCTTCCACATTGTGAGTAAAAATTGTAACCATAAAGCTTTGCTTTTAAATGGAATACATAAATGACGCCCAAACAGCTGTCCTACTTAACACTACTATGTAAACATCTGTTCACATTCCTGCATGCAAATAAGAACATCAGCTTGCAAGTCTCTTAAACTCAGATTAGTCTTTATCAAGTCCTCACAGAAAACACTCGGGTGGAGGCCAACGACTGTGTGAAGTGGGAGGAAAGGAAATTCTTGAGTTTTTTTAAGAATTAATCCTTGAAAAGATGGATGATGGAGAATATAAATGCAAAAAACCAACACCTTTCAGTGTGTTTGCTTTAATGGAAGTTTCCATACCTATCTTTGTGGTGGTTTCTACTTAATCACGCATTTTAACAGCTTGTTTTATAATTGGACTCTGTGTCAAATTTTTATCTCTATTTATTCAAACCATCCTTTGAAAGTTCCAGACCTGCTCCTGCTGAGCCAAATGGGATTCTTGACATTGAGGTGAATGGAAACAGGACTGGGAAGGCTGTACGCCTCATTAGATACACGATTCCACAGCACCCTCTAAAATTCTGCTGAACTCTTCCTTTCAAGCAAATAAAGCTGGTAAACTCAGAGGCCATGAAATGTCACTATTACATTTCAGCACTTAAATACATACCTGATGAATTAGCCATCTTCTTGCCAGGCATCTTAGAAAACTGCAGCCCCTGAGGGATTTCCCCTGGCCGTTACCACTTATTGCAAAGTCAAAGAGAGAAAGCTAAGGTTATTGTTTTGCCTGTGGAATCAAAATATGCTGAGAGGGCATGTTAATCCCCAGCCTTAGAGGTTTATTGCATTTCTAATTCACACCTAAGGTCACCATATGTCAAGTGAGTATGCATTCTGCTACCATGGCTACTGCCATCATTTTAACTCTAATGCTAAATAGTTCTAGATTGGAACAATACTGACTTGGAAACAGCCTAATTTAGTGCTTATAGCAGAAGACTGGTCTTCTGATTAATGATAGAAAATAAAATGTTCTGGTTCTACCCTTGCATTTGTCAGACTCTCCAAAATCACACAAGTGATTTAATTGCTCTGAACCTTCGTTTCCATATCAGAAAGTCAAAGAACTAAAAGGCCTGAACAGCAAGAGTAAGCAAAGCTAGTACATCAACAACTACGTCTTCTCCATTGAGAAAGGTTAATAAATTAATCAGTCTTTGATCAAATTTCATTCAGCATTTAAAAATACAGTATGAGGTTTGAAATCTGTTACTTGTATCCTGACAGAATCACACCATGGTGGAGATGCCTCCCTTTGCATAATACATTAATGTGAATTTGACCACACAATTGTCATTCCTTGTCATTTAAGTATTCTTACACTTAAGCAGCCATAATTGTCCTTTGGGTGTTATCTTAAATACATTAAAAAAGAAATTGAATGCTTTCACCACATTATAGCTGGGACACTTTTTCAAAGCTAATTTCTATGTCTGTGAATTATTCATAATACACTTCAAACAGGCTCTTCTGGATAAGGTAATTGACCTTGTCTGCATGAAGCACCTACTACCTTGCCTTGGGATAATTTAATCTACGATGTGGTCCATTATTCAAAGGTAATGTCTTTTCATTAGGTTAGGCAATATATTATCACTCAACTAGTCACCTAATTCTGCATTTAGCGTATTCAAGTTTTCACTTTTTTTGTCATAGGTTACACTCATCATAGCAATATCTCACATTTAAGTAGCATGGTGTAACAGTAAGACAGCATTCTCTTGATAAATGGAAGAAGGACTTTGAGGACTCTAATTTCAAGATTTACTTGAGCATTTTAAATCTCAGCTGGCTTTGTGTTTTCCATGGGTGAAAGCAGCAAAGGGTATCTATTCAGTAAGAACTAGTGTAATGTCAAAACACAAATACAAGTATTGCACCAGGTGGCAGAGGTTACGTAAGTTCACACACTGTTCAGTGCAAACACTTATATGCTGATGAAACATATGCTAAATCACATGTATGACACATATCTAACACTTGCATAGTTTTATTTTGCTGTGTAGAGAAACCCCTGTTGGTCTGCCATGGGAGGAAGCAATTAGCAATGCTGGCTGTAGCTCAGGCTGGCTCTGAACCATTGCAACCTTCTCTGTACCAGACTATTATTAGGACCCAGTTCCCTGCTACATATTCCCTTGAAAGATCTTGCTCAGTGAAGACCAAATTTTTTTGCATATGTATGGAGTGAAATCTCTGAGAGAGAAAGCTAAACAGTTGAGCACCCAGCTCTCTCGTGTGCTCCAACTACTTTGAGCCACTTTAGCAGAATAAAGCAGCTCTGAATCTGTTTTAGTCAGTCACTGACAAAGTCCTCCTGCATGAGTAAACTCTTGAGTGGCACAGTGATCTGAAGGAGCTCCTGCATCAATCCCACTTCAGGCTCCAGCAAATGGCCAGAGATATTCTATTCAGAAGTATTCTAATTTATATTGCACCACTCCAGTAACCAGACTTAAAGATGCCTCTCCACCCCTCTCTACTTCAGTATTGCAGGGTAAACCTCTCTAAGAACAGAGTGCTAGCTTTTTCAAACTATCAGTGCTGAAGTGTTTAGGTGCTGATTGTAAATACTGTACTAACAAGCTATGGATGAACTTGTTAGCTCCTCTAAATATTTGATTTTTTAAAATGTTTCTGTGGTTTTTAGTTTGTTTTATACTAAAGTGGAATTTAATTAAAGATGTAAAAATTAAGGAGTTAATCCACCATCTTACTTATCTAAATCAGTACAAATATACTGAATCCAATGGATCTGATCCTGCATATCTTTGAGCTTTGTAATTTTTCAGTTGAATCATTTGTTACTGTAGCTTCTCTCAAGCTGCCCATTAATAGAATGTTATGATTCTGTTAGCTATTCAAAGCTTTTTAATCACATTATATAAACACAGTTCAGTCTCTGAATTGTTTATCCTGATTAGATATTGTTTGAGTGTTCACTTAAAATTATGAAGCATTGCTTTAGAGCAGAAATAAAAGCAAGGGCATCAAAGATTTCATGGTTAGAGTGAACATTTACTCTGAAGGTCATTGGCTGAACTCATATTTGCATGAACATTCAGGAACAATCTGTTCATGCCTTGGAAAATTTCTGCAAAGACAAAAATGTCAGTATCATTGTCCAGAATGATATGAAAAAAAAAAGAATTATGAAAATTATCAAAGTGAAACTGAAATTCCAGTAGAACAGCAGTGAAATAGGTGATATTCATAATTTTCCATCAGCTAAAACAAACCAGCCAAGGGAAGTTGTTCCAAGCAAAATTACCTGCAACTGACCTGACTGCTAGATCATATTTCACTTCGGTCGAGTGCCTTCCATTGTGTAACCACAGTTGTGCACATTGATGGCTCCTGTCGCTATAATATGGTTATGTTTACCCATTAGTTTCTGCTTTTGTGCCACAACCCAGCAACTGTGATATTACAATTGTTCTAATGGTCTGTTTCACTTTGTTCATTTACCTATTAATTTTGGCAATGGCATATTTCATGGAACATAAATTTCATCCTCTGAAAACATGACAACCTGTAGTGCAATATGGTCAGGCAGATTCTGGAGCTTTGTATGGACATAAAATGAACTGTCCAGGGTGGCATTTTGGAAAGGACATACCTCCCTCTGGAGGCATTGCTTGCATGTAAGGTGATTACTTCAGCACTAACAGGATGTAATTATTCACTCAGTAAAATTCTGCCTCTATTAAGTAGGTACTTCTAATGTCCTGCAGATTGACTAGTGGCCCTAGAATGTCTCACAGAGGTAGTAAACAAAATGCGACACAATCTCTTTGTGAATCCAGAACAAAAGTGTGCACTGGAAAGGAAGTGACCTAGAAAGCTGCCACTGCATTGAACATGGAGGCTTTGGGAAACAGGACCCAAAAGCAGGATATAAAAAAAATGCTCATTGCACGAGAACCTTTCCCAGTCCAACAGCAGATATTAGAGCTGCAAAACAAATGGATCAAATTGACTTTGCATTGCCAGAAAAAAAGCCAAAGTAGAGCTGACTTTAGAAGATAACTTGTCCTAAAATCCCATCCTCTGTTGTTTACCTTACCATTCAGTCATACAGATTTATCTCTGAGAAACAGCCTCTAAACTTCTGCCACACCCCAAAGTGTTAGCATTTGTTTAAATTTCATGTGGTTTCATGTAGATAAAATCTGAGACTTTGAAATCACAGTGACAAACAGCAGGCAAACAAGTACTAATGTAGAGAAAGCCTTTACCTCAAAGGAAAAAAGAGTAACCAGCACTACTTTGTCTTGTACCAGGCCTGACAACATCCATGCGGCCTAAAAAATTAATTACATGCAAATTCCGCCCTTATTTTTCCTCCTAAAAGGAGGAATAGAAGATTTACACATATCTACATAAATATAAAAACACATACTTTCCCAAAAAGAGAGAACTCTATCTGTATGAATATATAACTTTATGGACTCTACTGACCATTTGAATCATCAGATGAAGGAAAAGTTAGTGTTTAAAGCAAACATATCATGAGATCGATATTATTCTTTCCTCAGAACCATTTTTCAGATCTCTGGTGATTTTTTAAAACATCATAGGCTTGGAGTTGTCAGTAAAACAAACCTGTCAGACCTGAACTAGGTTCAGTAACACAGAACTGAGAAAAAGAACAGCCAGGAACTCTTATCTTTTCCTTCCCCATTGTTACTGTGAACATTTTGATCACATTGAATGAGACAGCCTGAACAAAACTGATTTCAGTCTATACTGGGATCACTTTTTATGTGCTATCAATGTTAATACACTGAAATCACTACGTTATAAATTAGACATGTCACTTTAAACTTTTTGGGGAAATAGAAGATTTAAGAAAGGGAGACATGGAACTAAGCATCCCAAGTAAACAAAAAGTCAGCACACAAAGACAGGGATTGAATCTAGCACAACAGCAATGGTCAAAAGATCTATGAAAGAACAGTGGGTAGTGAGGAAGTTCAATTGAGTTTAGGAAGAACATTTGGTTTGAGCTTTTGTTCCTATCATGGAAGGAGGCAGACATTGGTGCATCTGGCATGGTGAGAAAATACTTACATCTGCATCTCATTTTAGCCCAAATTAAGATTTCCTTTTAGCACTAGGACCCATGGAATGGGTCTCTATTGATTCTAGCAGATTTTAGATATAAATAATAACATGATTTTCTAGAGAAATGAGACATATTGAAACATTCTTCATGAATTTTTGTGCACACCTGTGTCTATTGCTTGAGTAACTCAGCAACCCACTGGCCAATTTCAAGAACATTTGATTGAGAAATACATTCCTACAGGTTCCATGTACTGCCTAAGCAGAAAACAGGCATTACTGCTGGGAAAGATCCTCCTAGTACTTAGCCTAAATGAAGGTTGCAATGCATTTTCATTCCTTTGTGTATATAAAAAAATCCATACAGAAACTCAACACTAAACCACAAAACCAAAAGGGAAATAGCAACATTTATTACTTCACCAGTTACAGTGCAAAATCACAGCTTTCTACCCTTAATGGCTGAATACAACAAAAATCCCATGAAACCCCACCTGAATATACCATTACCTTCTTTGCAGTTTGGTAGGTCCATATAAATTCACAGGATTTGGTAGGTCCATATAAATTCACATCTTCCTGCTAAATCACCATAACTGTGGTGACACAAAAGCAAATGTGTCTCTAAGGAATAACATGTTCTTCCACTAGCAGCACAAGGGCAAGGCACAAGAGGTACCTACAGAAAGCTCACACTTGGAGTGAAAGACATCAAAGGTGTTCAGCTGAGAGGAAACATTTGTTTGGCTCTTTTTTGTGGCTGCAAGGACTTAGCCATTGGTTTTAGAGGGGTACATTTAAATCAATCTAATGGCCCATTCCAGTTTCAGGCAAAATTGGTGTCCGTTGCAGCCTGATGCCTCAATTTTCTTCTCTGCTAAACAAGAAAGCTACCTTTAGAGGAGAACTGCATAAATTGGTTAACCTTTCTAAATGCTAATGTTAAAAAAAATGAAAACCAAAAGCAAAAAACTTTTCTTCTGGGGCTTCTGAATTCTGCTCTTGAGAGTAAAAGAAGAAGGCTCTTGATGTTGTTTTGAGTCCTACACAGATCAAGAGGGAATACATGCCTTGGCTAAACCAGTCTGAGTCTTTCTCTTGTCAAAAGGACTTGGAAAAGATTCAGGCTCAAAAGCTTTTTCATTTTTGTTCTCAATATTTTGGGCCAAGCAGATAACGAAAAAGCTTCTCTAAAGAAGGTTTTAAAGGGGTTATTTTCTTTCAGGTCATCACATCTTTCCAGCTACTCGTCAAGTCTCAGTCAGACCTGCTCTTCTCCAGATCAGTCCAGGTTGGGAGGATGTAAACAATTCTAAATTGTTTTAGGTGCTTCTTGTGAGTCAAAGAACTACACAACTTTTTTTCCCAAAAGCATGCTTTGGGAAATTTTCTCAAAAGTATGCTTTGCAAATTTTCTCAAAGTATGCTTGCTTATCCTCTACATTTTGGGGAGTCCTTTTTATGAAAGGAAGTAAGAGACACTTAGAAGAGCTACTTTTATGCCCCTTTTAACACCAGATAGCTCATGTAATAGTATTTGGTTTACTGCTTTGCTGAGGGAAGATTTTTGTTCCCTTGTTTTTTGAACACCAAGTAATGTCAAAATGCCACCTTCAGCTGACTCACATAGACTCTTTTCTCCTATCTCTGCGTTCACACTTTCAAACATCAGTACGAATTTTCCACAGGCTACCTTCCAACTGCAATGGGGATAAAATTCCTGGACTTCAGATTTAAAAGCAGTGAATCTGAGCAATAGCCTTATTATTCAGAGTAAAAAATTTTCTTTTTTTTCTTAACATGGAGTTGCATTTTCTTTTCTCCTAATTACCTATATGATTAAGTTATACTATTGATCTTTTTGTGTATAGCCTCCTAATACCTCTGTTTTCTTGGACAGGTCAAACCAATTCCAACAAAATCTAGGCACAGGGGTTTTATCCTATCTGATTTTCTGCAATTGCCTTACTACCTACTTTCTTCCCCAGATCTAAAACAGGAGTCACATGAACCCAAAACATGCATAAAACTTAGAAATTACAGCCACAAATGCTTTTTTAGCCTCAAAAATAACATAAGTACCAATGAAAATTACTATTGCCATTTACTATTGCTACTCATGTGGCATTTTGGTGGAAGAGATTAGATGAAAACTCTTCCACTGCTGCAATTTACATCTTCTGCTTTGCAAAATCAGAAAACATCACTCTCTGCACTGGCCCGTATTTGACAGACAAATTAGTTTAATGTCAGTAAGACAATCTGAGTCTAATGGAGCCCAAGGTGTTTAAAGTAGGGCAGCTGAAAGAAGCAGCCAAATGGAAGTGTGATGAGAACACACTCCCTGCTGTGGCTCTAATGAGGGAGAAGGCACACTTTTCTGCTCAGGCAGCAGTCCTGCTTTCTTCCTGGAATGGAGGACAGGTTGCTGTCATAGCTAATGATCCACTAATATAACAAACCATGGATTAGCTGTTTGTTTCTAATCACCATTATTTATTTCTTGTTAACAAAATGCTAAATCCTGCAAATTAAAGAAAAAAAAAAGAAAAAGGAGACCATTACTGCTCATGATTAAGGCAATGTTGGCTGAAATAGCTTGAAAGAATTCTGTTCTTCTTCCCTTCTTCAAACTGTGTGTATGAATAGTTTATAGAATTGGATCTCAAGCCAGAGGTACCATTAAGATGTGTTTGATTCTGGCACATGTGTTCCTCATAAAACTATCAATTTCCAAACTCTTATTTGGACTGCAGAATTCCCTGAACTCAACGTTTCAGCATTACTGAGCTATGACCACTTACACAATCCCACAGGTTTCACAGATTGAACAAAACCAGAAGTTCTTTGGGATCAAAAGTCCCAAACCAACAGATTGTAGAGGTCAGGTAAACGTCTTGCAGCATCAGCTCACAGCACTGACTTCCTCACAGAACCACCAATAATAGTGTATGCAATTAATTCCAGAATTCAGGCACAAAATTTGTTGTCTAGATTTACATTTCATTTACATGTCCTCTGTACCTTCATTAATACCCCTGGTCAAGCTTCCTGTATACTGTAAAAGATAATTTCCATGTCAGTAAAAGACAGTAGAGCTATTCGGTTTGGAGTGCAAATATGTTTTCTATGTAAACTGTAAAAGGTCTCAAATTAAATGAAATTTGATAAAATAATATAAAATTTTAATTCCAAAATGGCTTTTCAGACTTACAAAAATAAAGTCATTCAAGGAAGGGAAAAAACCTGAAACAAACACACAACAAAAAAAGCAACAGAAGTATCCAGGGACAGCAGAAATATGAAGCATGTATTCAATATAAGCAAACAGGAGTTAACCACAGAAGCTCTCTCCTCACTACTCTATCAGTCCTCACTAGAAGAAGTGTTTTTTTAAATTCACTGACACTTTGTGTCTAAAGCAAGTACAGATAATGGTGCTCCAGCGTTCACTGGAGCCATCCCAGGAGACTCCTACCCTGCTGTGTCCCTGCAGAATTATGTCAGGCAGCATTAGAAGCCTGCCCTCTCCTGCAGTGGGTTTCAAGGAGGGAAGATGCTTTCCTTCCACTGTGTTAGAAGCCATCTAATGTACGGTTGAGCAAGGATTTATTCCCATGTTTTCCCATCACTTAGCCTCTTGGCTTCATTTCAATCTCAGAGAAACACGACAAGACTGGATGAGAAGCAATAGCAGCAAGTAGCTGCCACTCCTTGCTGGCAGCTACAGTACACTGTACCTCCCTGCCAGCCACAGAGGATGGTAGAGGGAAAGGGGAGTAAAGGGTCAGAAACTGGGATAATGATATTTCCACTACCCACAGGTGTGTGCAGGCTCCATGCCAAGTTACCTCTGCAATGCCACAGGTTTTGTATTCTGCTTAGACCCCCTGCATTTTAATCAGCTGCGCACAAAAACCAATGTAGCATCTTTAAAAATGGCCTCTAAATCTCTCCCTACAAATAAAAGGGGGTTGCATTGCATTACTATGGTGAACTCTGTTCTAAAGTCTCCAAATATAGCACAAGTTGTCCAAAATTGTGCTTGTGAGAAGCTGTCACTGGCACTTTGGTGGGAGAGACAAAGTATGGTGATGGAAACGCAGATGGGAAGTCAATCATTCTCAAAAAAGGGATCCTATTTACCCAAGAATAATTGCAGCACACAATTCACACCTGCCACCTATCTACTACTCCTTCAACACAAGCCACTTTTTGAGGGCAGACTGCCCTGTTCTATGTTATTTTGTGCAATGAAAAATAGTCTTCTGGTAATGCAATAACAATTTAAAGTTATTTTGTACAAGAACAAATAGTCCCCTGGTAATGCATTAACAATTGAAAGTACTGGAATGATAAACTGGAAATTATATTTAAAAGGCATAAAATACTAGTGAGCAAAACCCTATTGGTAAATGACTTCTTGTTATAGATCATTTTACATCACCTCCTGATACATCTATGTAAAATACTCCAACAGAACCCAGACTTCAGACTCCTTTCTTCAAAAAGATTTACTCTAAAGTGGTGAAATCTTGGTGCAAACCATATCTCAAGTTATCTCTTGGTGTAAACCATATCTATCACTCCAGGTGAAAAATACCAGTGTTAGTGAAAGTCCTAGATGAGTAACTAAAAGCACTATAAAAGCTCTGTGTGGGCACAAAACTGTGTTCCACTGCATCCTGTAATACAAGAACTCAGTGCACTGAGAAACACAGTAGTTAAAAACACATTAAAAAATGTAGTTCTGTAGAACAGCAAGTGGGGAACTCCTGGAACTTGCTTTCCTAGGAGGCTGCAGGGCAGGCAGCCTAATGAAGTTCAAAAAGTGATTAGACAAGTTTATGAACAACAGATTCATAGTGGATACTAAAAGGGATTGGCAACAGCATAAACACTAATGCCCTTATCTGAGCAGCTGTGGGTGATGGGGACATATTGAGGGACGAGCTAAAGACATCAACTTGTGTGCTCACCTTAAGCTGCATCTTTCCAGCAGCCACTACTGAAGGCAGGGCCCTGCAGGACATTTCTGAGCACCTTTTGCTCTCGCATCAGTGGCCTCACCTGCAGCTAAGGAGGGAGCCTGCACAGACAAAGCTCTGGCAACATACAGGGCATAGATAAAGAAAAAGAAAAGTTGACCTGTCTCAGCAACAGAATTAAGTCTAAGCTAAGAAATTATGACGCATTCCCTGCTGTGAGGCAGAACTACATCTTTCCCTCTACTAGAGAGTTACAAAATGCAAATGCAGGGATTCATCAGTGAGGGCAACCAGCTGCCTGGCATAAGGGGTCAGACTGTGGGACACACCTGGTGCAGCTTGGCACTGAGATATGGGACTAACTGGGAACCAAAGAGGAGCAGAGGAGGTGGAAACCTGGGTGCAAGCCATATAATAGTGAGACTTGACAGACCATAAGTTCAAGGAAGAGGTGTGTAGTTTAGGATTGATGTAGTTTAGGATCAATGTTTGAAATCTAAGCTTAAGGTGACATGGTGTAGGGATTCTACTGGAAAGAGAAAAATAAGGAAGAAGTCAGGAAAACCCCACCACCTACAGACATTCCTATTTCTTTGATTTTGCTTTTGGACTGATCTTTTCTCAGTCCCTGCCTACACAAATGTGCTATGAACTTGACAGACTGTCAGCCAAGTATTGTAAAGCAAGCTATGCTGCCACTGATAGAGCCATCACTGTGCTAAATCCTTGATAAGGTGGATGTGAGGAAGCTTCCCAAGTGACAAGCATTTGATTCCACCCACTGCTTCTAGAAAACTGAGCAAATTCAGTCAAGAGCTGGGAGGCTGTTCAGTTAATATTTTCATACCATCAAACATCTTGTATGTTAATAGCTTAATTAAACATGCATCTGCACACATGTGGCTCTCCTTGTACATATGCTTTTTCCTTAGGTACAGCCAGAGATGTTCCACGAAGAGGAAATCAAAGCCCTGGGGGGACTACATTTCTTTTCATATTCTCAGAATACAGAGAGCACATTTCAAGAAAAGCTCAACCTTCCTGCCTACCCTGCTCCTCTCCTGCTTGCTTGACGTGGCCTCTCTTTGTAAGGGTAAGTCTGCAATCTTTCTCTAACAGTGTGGATTACTTTTCTAGTTAATGCCCACTATCAGATAAGTTAGTGTTTCTCCAACATGCCAGGGAAGGTCACAGGAGATTTGTGATTTCTGGTCATACAAGTCTCCTTTGCCACCTTCTTAAGAAAGCCAGCTATGCCTTGATGAACAGACATCTATTGCATTCACAAATCTCCTCAAATCTGTCTGATGGCAGAGATGTACAAAACTACAGTTTAGGGAAATTTAATTTTTGCTTTCAGAGACACTCTTGCAGCTAAACTGTAGTATGACAGGGAGAACCAATAAGGCTGTTCCAGACAGCAGGAGGTGGAGATGAGTAAACTCCTCTGCCAACTGCCAGATTGCATGTCTGACACATTGCAGATGTAAATCCAAGAAACTCAAGGGGGATACCACGCTCAGTCACACCCGCTGAGGAAGTGCCTGTGTCTTTAGGGCAGGAGGGCTCAGCAAAAGAAGAAAGAGAAATTCCTTGATATAAACTGGAACAATTTTAAGCAAGCCAGGAGCCTCCCTGGGCTTCTCTCTGAGGCAGCCCAGAATCCCTTGCTTGTCCCATTTGCCTCACGTCAAAGCTGTGAAAGCCAAAATTGCTATGTAACAACATACTTCTTTGCACTATGAAGCAAAAGGAAAGGGAAAAGTTTTTATTGCTTCTCTGTGAAACAGTATTTAGGTCCTGAAGACAAGGATTTGGTGTGCTGGTGCTACCAGCTGTTATATCCTAATTATGTGTTCCATGTCCTTGTGCGGAAAAAAAAAAAAAAAAAAAAAAAAAAAAAAAAAAAAGAAAAAAATAGCAAAGCCCAGAATGAGAGTAAGCTCAGCAATGGATTTGATTTCTTGGAGGAACAGAAATTTTAATAATTTTCTTATGTCAAGATTAGATGTACCTCTGGGAGATGCACTTCCATCAGGCATTCACCACTGGGCTCAGTCCAGAGGCAATACTGTGTGGAGACATTCAGCAAATTGGATTAGGTCAGGTAACATTTCCTGCTGGCCTACAGATGCAGTATTGTCATTAATGCACAGGCATTGCATATTGAATTCTGCAGTCAGATCTGAAGTGTTGCACATTAACAGCAATTACACATTAGGATACCCTGACAACACAGAGGAAACACAGTGCTTCAGGGCATCCAGAAGTCTAGGTCAAACAAAGAAACAAAACCCAACAGTTTTGATCTTTGTTCTGTTGCTCTGGCCCCAAATCTGGCAAAAACAACACAGGTGAGAACCTTCTGCAGCAGGTCCAGCAAAATACTCTGAGGTCACTCACACTTGTAGCTCATCTTCAAGTTTAGGAGTGGAAATTCCTTAAGTCCTAGAACTCTTCAGGACACCTTTAGTGTTCAGCACTACTTGTTCTCTAAGTTCCTCTGTAATACAACAGCATTTCACTACAAAATTAATATCAATTAATAGAGCTTGGGGAAAATAATGCTTTTCTACAAATACTCAGTTAAGAACAAATTACCCTTATCTTGTCATTTCAAGAACTGAAATGTTATTTTTGAGCATGTTTCACATCTTGCCATATCCTTAGACTACTGAGAAAGCGCAGGATGAAAAACCAGAAAATTTGAAAGTGCAATTAAATAGCATACTAAAGGAAGAAAAAAAAAGGGGAAAAATGATGGCCATCTACCACATGCACAGCACTGGACTGCAATATTTTATTTTTTTTTTTTAAATTCTCATCTAGTCCTACAGTAAAGACTAAATGAGCTGTGCAATTCATGTGTGGTCAGCTGTCAGGACCACAGTGGCACTGCACCAGCTGCGAGAGCACAAGCCAGACTGCTGGACACCAGCCCCACATCCCTTCCTTGAGGAATCAGCCACAGTTTTGCTCCTGGACAAGCAGAGGATGAGCTGCCTGTCAGGAGCCCTTTTAGCCAGTCAGCCTGTTGTTTGACAGCTTCAGCCCTGAAAATGCACAGAAATGCACAGTTTACACACTGTCAATTTACACAAGATTATCTTTTTTTCTTTTTTCCCCAAAAAAAGTTGTAGTTCTCAGGAAGTGCCCCCAGCTTTAGAGAGGTCCCACATACAAGAGGCATCTCAAAACCTACTCATAGTGTACATTCCTGCAGACACATGACCAAGTGCCTCACAGATATGTGCAAAAATAAACACATGCAGACCTGCTCTAATATTGTGGCATTCATTCTTGAAACAACATTTTAGAAATAACCTCTGTGGGGTTTTATCTTTAAGCCGTGTGTTGTGGGACACAGAAGCCAGCAACACTGAAAGTGCTTGTAAGACATCAATTCCATTTCTTTTTGAGCAGTTATGCCCACAATTTGTTTTCCTTTTGTGCTCTACCCTGAGTGCCGATATTAACATTTCATTCTTTAAAATAAGATTAACTATACAAGCAATTCTTGGCTGGTAAATCTGATGATAACAAAAGACATAATTCACAGCTTTTAAAAATAAAGTAACTGTAAGGCATAACTGGATCCATAAAAATTCAGTATTAGAGTAACTGGAACCAGGAGGGTTTTGACACATCTCATTAGGCAATATGGTTTTAAGACAATAGGAACTCCTACTGCAAACTCCCCTTCAGGTTTCCATGGTCTTTCTTCTAAATAACAAGAAAATTTAAGAGTTGCTAATAATCAAATAATCACCAGGACAATACAGACATTACAAGTAACAGAGGAGACTTTAAAGTCATTCAGAAGTCTGCCCTTAATGTCATTCACATCTCCAAATAAACAAACAAAATCCTGACATCAAGACAGAATTGACTGGAAGCCAGACATCCTGAGTAGCCATTAGAAATTTGGTGCTGCAGAGAAACACAAACTGATGAGACCCTCTGCTTCCTTTTTTCTGTTACATTAAGACCAGGTAAAAAATGTATTCCCTCTATTGCAAGGGGAATGTTAGTTTTGCCCCAGGAGCTGTACCAAGCACTTTGAACATCATATTCAGGGCTGTGAGACTCAGAAGAGGTTACACCCTTGCCCTACATAACATTATGATTCTGCAGCAATCTGGATGCTTTTTATCTTTAATATACAGGTAAAACCTGTAAAAGAATAAACACATCTATTTGCCATCAGCTAAATACACTTTTCGTGGTTTCTAGGTAGCACTTTCAATTGTAAAAGTTTTCAGAGTCTGGGCAGAGTGAAAACTCTCCTGTGGAGTTCAGACCCTCTTGCACCAGAGTACAGACATGGCACAGTAGAATCCAAAATGATAAAAGGCTTTTCATTCTATTCCATATGGCTACTATTAATTTGGAGGGTTTTATTGGTTTGAGTTTTTTTTTCCTCCTTAACTGCAGCATGGCCTCTACCTGCTCTACAACCAATAGGAATTAGGAAGGAAAGATTTGGGATGGTGGCACTTACTGGGGGTGTTGAGGAGCCGTGACTTCTTGCAGTGGTAGGCTGCCTCCTGCTCGCAGTACTCAGCACTGCTGATCACAGCCTCCAGCTGCTCTGCACTGCTGCTGTAGTTGAAGGACATGGTGTAGGGCTTCTCTGGACCAGCTCCTTGCACTCTGGTCAGCCCTGTGCTGTTGTGCTGCACTTCAGTCCAGATCTTATCTTCTGTTAAATGAAAAACGATTGAACGGGAGGTTAACAGCAAAACACTTCCAACAAGCAGGGAACAAAAAACCAACTGAAATGTAATGTTTTACTGCAGTGGACAGACCATCAGCAGGGCCCCGGGCTCCAAAATGGGCACTTTGTGATGAATACCAACAGGTTTGTATTCATTAGAGGTCAGCGGGGCCCACAAAGATATTTCTCCTTGAGCCAGCTCAAGCAAACACTACACTGCCTGCTGAGCAAGACAGAAACTACAAACTTCCTGGGAAGCACAGGAGACCTTCAGCTTCTTCTATTACCAGATATCAGTATAAAATTAGATACCTTTCAACTAGCTTTGTCCCTGAGAGAAAACACATATTAATATGGCTCATGAGGGTAACATCCACCTTTTGCCGCAGAGCACAGCCCATGCTGTTGTAACAACAAATGGAAGCAGAGAACTACAGCTGATGAGCTTGCACAAACTCACCATGAGCAGAAAGCACAATCTCTTGCCAGAAAGTTAAACTGAGAGCATGTTCTTACCACCAGCTGGAAGTCAGATCACTCATTTCACTCAATTCTCAGATTTTTTTGCATATAAGTTGAGAGATGCCCTACTTGGATGATGGTACAGAATGCCATATGACTTGGCATCTGTAGTTAACTCTAAATATTGATGCTTTCCCATGCTGGGGAGCCCATTCTCCTTTCCTTCATTGCATTTACTGGCAGAGCAAGGCATTGTGTAGTTGACAGAAAGGAGAATCTAGGCTTAAGCACAACCTTCACCCTACAACCCAGCTCATGATCAGCATTGGGGTTGGCATAATGAGAACACCACATTTAGAAGGAATTTGTTTCCAGGGAGGCTTTTTCCCAGCTGGTTCTGGTATAGCAATGGGTAAGGTAGAAAGGACAACCTGAACAGTCAATTTGCTGAGCTGACACAGAGTTACAGAAAAAATCTTCAAAGAGGATTCATAGGACTGAGCCCTGCACATGCCCAACACTATTAGTAAAAGTCACAACCAGCAAATTTCCTCTTTATCAAAGACCCTGCTTGCCTAGAGAGAATACAAGATACTGACAGGGCAAAAATTTAAGGCAGCAATTTTCAATCATTTGATGAGAAGGAGATTTCAATCTCACTTGCAGAAACACGCAGACATTTACAGAGGAAGAAGTAAGATCTAGGCAATAGATTTCTATTTTGTTATTTATGCTTCATCAGGGAAACTCTAGATAACAATGAATCATATCTTTTCTAAGCTGATCTTAAAAACTGTGCATTTAAGGATTCAGATGGTTTTACCACATTACCTGGCCTGAGTTTTTGCAGAGCCTGAGCTTCCCAGTAACTCCCCAATACACTGGCACGATGAGCCCAATAGCTCTGTGGTCACTACAATGCATGGCAGTCAAAGTATTTTTCATGGAGCTACATATATGCTCCAGATTACTTAAACAGAATGTTAATAGGTGTAAAAATCTAAATGGACTGTCTGTGCAAAGACACGGTTGATTTGATGGATTGTCATTAGGGAGGCATTCAAATGACAGGCAAGTAACAACAACCACCTGGGCCTATCTAAAGAGGTCTGTTCCAAGACCTGGCTGTAAGTGACAGAGAAATTAACTTGCATTAACTCTAAAGACAGCTTACACGCAGCAAACCACACACTCACTCACAACCCTCTCATCATTTCTGTGATGAGAGACAAAAAAATTTGCTCATAGGTCTGCAATTCTGCAGTTCTTACTGACTTCAGGGAGCTGCTTGTGGATCCTTGGAGTTGGAGCTCAAAGAAACATTGCTGCAATGTGTGATACAGGAAAGTCAGATTAAAATGATAAGAAATACTGCAAATATATGGCTTGTAATACTTGTCCCAGTGGTTGTAATCACAGTGAACACTGTAGCACAATACCCTGCACAGTCCTGCACATATATTGCTTCAAACACAATATACTTCAATGGCTTCATAACAGACATCTTGTACATCTTAAAGTAGCACTCCTTATCAGCCAGTCCCTCTGTTTTCTTTTGCTCTCTCAAGGCAATATTGACAAGAACAGAGTGGATTTTTCAAAAGCAGCTGAGGGTGAGTTAACTTTCCTCTCACAAAAGCTGATAGAAGTTTAACTTCTGCCTTAACTGAAATAACTATTAAAAAGACAAACACCGAGTTGCTGATAATGTGAGACAAAAAACCAGGAGATGATGGAATATACTGGTTGCTGAAATTCCAGGTGGGCTGTGAAAAACACCTCCCCACTGAGAGTTCTGAACATAATTTTAAGAAAATGCAATAAAATCAATGCTCAAAATAGTGGCTACAGTGCTGCTCAGGAAGTAGAGCAGCCTAATGCTGTAGTTGTACAGTGGTTAACACTGCTGTACTTTCCAGGCTGTATATCAAGAAAGGTGCCATGTGGGTACCTGAAAAGTTAAAATCATCAAGAGCTAGCAATTTAGAAGCAAAGAAGTAATACTAGAAAAAGCTGATTAAAAATAGCATAGCACAAAACTGTCTTCCCAAAAAGGTGTTGGAAATATAATTAATTGACATGTTTGAAATGAGGTTGGACAAGGTATCAGCAAATATACTGTAAGCAGCCAGCACTCATTAACAGGAGTGCTGGACAGGCAATGTGACAGGTCTTCCTCTTATCTTCCTCTATGATTGTTCATTAATTTTCAGCAGTCTTGTTATCATTGCAGCTGCACACAGCTGTCCTGAGATCTGAACTTTGACATTCTAGCCCTGCTTTTCTCCACAGGACCATTTAGAAATAAGTTGACCTATTTTCCATCCTCTAGTTTACAAAGGGAAAGGAAAAACAAATCAAGTTTCTTTCTGTATTCAAAGTAATTGCAATTTAGCAAGTACATCAGAATGGAATTTAAAAAGTTACACAGAAGAGAAGAATTTTGAAGTTACATTTCAGAGATTTCCTAATCTACACATGCCCAGTTTTTTAGGCTTAATACTTCTACAGATCAGATCTATGCTACAGTGGTCACTTCAAAGTTTCCCTCTGTGCTTCACCTTTGAAGTAAAGGTGCCCATCAGTTCAGCTTCTCAAAAGAGATCTGTGTTTTTCTCATTGATCTAGTGACGGGAAGTCACAGCCACCAGCAAGCAAACCTCAGAACAGAAGGGCAGCTCAAGACAACACAGAGCTGGTGGCAACAAGGTGAGAGGAAGAAAAGGAAAAGAAATCTATTCCACTATCTCAGTTACACTTCTTCCCACTTCCCATGGAAAGAGTAAGTACTTCCATTTTAGAAAGCAGCACGTGAGGTGTAGAGGGGCAAGGAAATGCAAAGTCAAACACAATCTACTACAAGAATAAAGGATTATATTCACATCACAGTAAAAAAACCTCAAAAAACAAACTTCCTTCTTTCAAAAGGACACAGTTTTGTTTAAATGCAGCAAGTGAGACTGAAAATTATTTAAACTTTAGATTGCTTTGGACAGAGTAGAAGAGCCAACAGTGCTCCCTCCTGCATCTCCACTGGTTGAGAGAGAAGTTACTAAGAGCTAGAGGGCAGTAAATTCTTGAACCACTCCAAGACAATAGCAAGATCATTGCATCTGCTTCCATAGATCAGAAAACCACTAAAAAATAATCTCAACATTTCTTCTGAAGACCATCACCTTTCAGATCAGCCCTTGGGGTTTATTCAAATCCCAGTTTCTCCACCTCAAACTTGGCAATAATCAGAAAAAGATAATACTATTTTCTCAAATTCACTTGCACAAGTTTAGCTAGGGCTGCTCCCAAAATATCACTGCCTGCCTCAGTATGAGGTCAAGGCATCCTACCCTCCCTACTTGACTGGCAGGTCCTCTGAAGCCTCCTGACAACGATCTGTGATCTGGCACTTCAGGCAGGTTCAGGACCTGTGTGAGACAGGGAGTTGCCATCGGAAGGTGCCCACAGATCACTCCAGCAAACAGTGAACAGCTGTCTGCACCTGAGCTCTGGGTTAGGCATTTGCCTTTAGAGGGACACCTCTACACCAGTAACACCCACAGCTTTCAAAAATGGGGCTTCAAAAACTTGTTCCATAATGCAAGGATTTTTATTTAGTCTTTGCTCTACTGTGTTTACATTATATTTTTATGCAATGATACTGTAATCACAGGTGCAAACCAAGCCGAGCACCACTACCTCCTTCTAGTCGTTTCCATACCTGGAAACTGTTAAACTACACAGAAAAAGCTCTCTTCTCATGTATTTATACTAAGCAGTTATCATTATGTTTTTACATCTGTCCATACTACACATTTTTTTCCTGTTTACTCCATTTAATGAGCTCTCCTTGTACTCAACGGAACTGCAATGGGAATTAAAAAGCTGTTGTCCAGGCAGAGGTTACTGTTAATTTTTATCTTCTATTACTCCATTCTACTCTTTATTACTTTCTCAGCTTGCTAAAATTTCAAACTAAACATAAGCTGGAAGTCATTCAAAACCAAGTAGGAGACTGCAGCCACATCTTCTATTGTATAATGTGGAATAGTTTAATGCAGCCCTGAAAAGCAGATTTCCTAAATGCTTGTTAAATTATTTCCATAATTCAAAGGTGACAATGCTTTAATTTCAGGCTAATGCTACAGCTTTATGACTTCACAGTTTTATTTAATGGTCCAATTCACTAGGATATTATGCTGTCTGCATTTGGCCCTAGGAGATGTTTTTACAGCATGGGACTGCAATGAATTAAGCACATTTTAGACTCTCTGTTTAGCCTAGCCCATAGTTCTATCATCTTGCTGGAAACCTCCAAGTTGCTTTTGATGGCACACAAATTAAATTGTGGGAAATTAGAGCAGCTGGAAAACTGGCTTTCAATGAATTCTGTATTGTCTAATTCTCATTTTTATTCTTCAACTTGAAATATCCCTGTGGAGCATATTCCACCCATACAAACTGCATCATTCCTTTGTGATTTAGGAGGTTTGTCACAAAACAAGATTATTCAGACTGATTAAATTGCCAACAAGCCAAACATACGGTAAATGCTACATGAGAGAAAAAAAATAACTCTCAGAGCTCATACGATGCATTTGTTTCACGGTGCTCCACACTGAATGCCAGATTTTATCCTGAATGCTGTACCTATAACTAAAAGTACACAAAAAGAAAAGACTTTCCTTCTTAAACACTGTACTGTTCTAAGCTGCAGTGGCAGGTCAACCTAGCTACTATAATATACACTCCCTTCAAAGGATATTAAAAGACCAAATTCTTATCACAGACAGGTTAATTCGCCCACTCCAAAGAAGTGTTTCCTGAATCTTCTCTGAAAGCATCCCATCACTATTTTTGTATCTATTTTTTTTTCCCTGCTGGCTGACCCAGCAATATATGCTTCTGCAGCTTGTTAGCTTGTTTTCTGCTCATCAGCTTCCTCCTGAGTTCTGATTCAGCCACATCCATCCAGGGCACTGCAATGCATTCAAGGCAATTCTCAGCAGAATGACTGTGCCAGATGTCTCTGATAGATGACAACAAGACACCTCTTTTGTGACATCTTGCACCCTCCTCCCCCCAGGTTCTGGAAGAATATTTAATGAAAATTCAAAAGAGAAACATACCAATTATCAGAACTACAGTGTGCCAAAAGACCTGTAGTGTTTGAGGCATAAACTGTAAATCTTTAAGGTCTGCCTATAATCTAAACAGTAGTAAATAATTTGTAAGGAATTTCCATTTGTTTTTTTCTCCTGTGATAAAATCAATCATAACTACAGACAGTAAGCTACAGGGTAGAGGGAGTTTGACCATTTAAATTGTTGTTCCAAAATCCTGTAGCTGCAGGTACTAAAGGCAGAATTAAGGGCATGACCTTCTCCTATCTGTTCTTGCTTCTGCCCAGGGGCAGCCCTCCTCTTCACATGAGAACTTCCTAAGTCCACAAGAAATGCAAAAAGGGCTGAGTACATGGTAACTCCTGCATCTGTATAATTGCTACACAAAGCAAAAAGGAGATGGTTTCTTATGGAAAATAGATTAAGGAATTCTATAAGCAGATAAGCTGAGATTCATGTTTGGAAACAAAGGGAAAGATGGGTTCCATGGACAATAATACAATTGATTATTTTAGAAACATCAGTGGTGATATGTACTATATGGAAGAAATAAAATCTTAATCATTGTTGGCTGAATGAAAAAAAAGGACTCAATTTGAAAAAAAAAATTGCAAGTACAATTTTGATGATCTACTTTACATCTGATTAGAATCCCATACTTTTTCAGAGATTTAGACACAGTTTCTATGCAGTTTTTTTAGACTAAAAAAACCCTTTCTTTTTTCTGCATCAGAGAAATTAGCAGTATTTGCACTTTGAGATGAGACTCCAAAACAGAAATTATCTGCAAAAAGTAGAGATGTGTTTTTGTTAATTAATGATTTTTTTCATTGTGGCAGTTTCAAAAACACATCTTGGACCAGCAGCAAGACCTGAGATAAGGTTGCATCTTTCCCCAAACTGCAATCCTGGAAGAAAAAAAAGGGGAATAAAGGAAAGGAAGACTATTTGAGGACTGGAAAAATATCTGGCAAAGATAAACTGAATCATTGATTTAGTCATGGCAATTTCTAAGCATTATTGATTTGATAGCCCAGGGTCTGAATACTGTAAAACAGCATCAATAGAGAAGCACAGTGACAGGATGACTTAAGTGTACTGCAAGTAAATATTTCAGATTTCAAGGGTAAAATTTACTTAAAAGGAGATGAGAAAAGTTCATTCCACTTTTCAAACAGGACAGCAAAACAAGCACATGGAAGTAGACTGCGTGTCTATAAGCTTTGTCCTGGAAAACATGGTTATCAGCATTTAAGTAGTACTCCAGACAGACCAATAGATTTCTAAGCAGCATGAAAAGAATAAGCCTCACAAAGACTGCCACACCTGAGGTTCAGAGGGTCTGTCAGTCATCTTTTCTATTGACTGCTATGAATCTTCAGTTAAGATTAATTCAAGTGGGCTGATTATCAAACAACCAGCCTACAAGGAAAATCTTTCCCAGCCCTGGTGGCAGCTCATTACCCCAAAGCATGACACAACACATTCTTTCTGCACTTCATGTCAAAAAGGCATGGCCATAGCCCCCATGGATGACTGGAGACCCAGGAAAAGCAAGATTATCTAGCTTACATTCCCATGTGGATGACCCTGAAAATGTGCCAGATGTGTTCCCAAAGCACTCAATGCAACCATCCCAATTTAATAATCCCTGCACAGACCCATTCACATCCTCATGGTGTCCTTCACGGCATCCAAGTACATCCAGTCATGGCTTGGGCACATACATTTGGTTCACTTCCCCACACACAGATGCATATTTGGTGTGGATTCCTCAGTGTTTCTTACAAATGATGAATTTCCCTGTGAAAGTGACTTTGCTCTGTGTACAATAGGTATATAAGGTGAAAACAACATTATGTTAATAAGGTGCTGTCTTCTCCTTTTAGATCTAGTTTTGAGGGGTTTGTCTTTCACTGTCATTGAACTGTCTCTCTTCTCCTATTGTAAGAAAATGAAAATGAGCATTGCTTCTGTCAGTGAGCTCTACTCACTTTGAGTCTTCCCATTCTAAATAGCCCTGGATTATTTACTTTTAACCTCTCTTTGTACAGATGTCTTTCTATGCCTTTGATTAGGCACATTAGTGTTCGTGACAACCTCCTCTTTCAACAACATATTTTACCTCTAGTGGAAATAAACAGCCCCCAAGGTAAGATCCTTTTAAAGTGCTTCATACGCTCTTCTCACTTCTTGACCAATAAGTATGCTATACTTGTAGTATACTATACTATTAAATCGCAGCACGTCATCAACAGTTTTTTGTCACCTTGCTTTTTCAGCTGCTTCTTCAGACAGTGGATAAGTACATTTACCCACTCTAGTATCAGCTATTCATCAGATATTCTGTGACACTACTGTTAAATTTCTTGCCATGCTGAAAATTGACTTTATATTTTTTAATACTTTTTACCTTTTTTTTTCTCCCTGCAACATTTCCTTTCCTTTATATCTCTCTCCCTCTTTGTATAACTGTCCGATTCCCTCTCAACACACACAATCACAATTTTCTGCTTTATTCAGAATTTCTATTCAGCAGTGGGCTCTAAAGTTGACAGGCTGCAGAGAAACCACTGCAAACATAAACACAGTAAACTAACTTGTAATGTTGGCATTTCCATATCCACACCAGACACTGGATACCTATGACCAGACACCAAAATGCAAGAAATCTGGTGTTTATCTGCCCCAGTTAATAACTGGCTACAAACAAGTTTGCTATCTGAATCCCTTCAATTAAACAGGTAAAAATGCTGTTGGAAATAACTTTAAAAAAATAGAAAGGAACTTAAATTAGAATTAGAAAGAACTTTAAAAAAAGGTAAGTGAGCATTAAAAAATCACTTTTCTTTAAATGCAATGCATTAAATAAGCTTTAAATGCTCATTTCTGATGGTTGGATTTCTTCCTTGAATTCATCCTTCACAGATTAAAGGCACTGTAATTCCCAGAAGGCATGAGCTCTCTGCACCTCCACTTTTAAAAACACTAAATGAGTCATTGCCCTGAATTTTCCATTCCACCTCCAAATTCTTCAGCTTGAACACATTTTGGGCACAAAGAGGTTACTGCTTCTTGAACTGTATAGAGAAAGAACTGCCAGCCTGAGTAAAATAAAAGCTTTATTTAGCCCAGGAACCCACCTCTGCCTCTGAGGGTGAAGAGAAACCCAGGGAAGCCAAAAGGTTTTCCTGAAGCTCATTCCCATTTCCCAATGGTCTTTGCCTCACAGCTACCTGAGTGGGAAGCTACAACTAAACCTTCATGTTTACTTGCACCTTCTGAATCTATGAGACAAAACTGGGCCTTTTTCCAGATGAGTTGTACTCCCTCTCTTGATCTATCAGGATCCTTGCTGTCCTGTGGTGGTTTCAAGTTGAATTCATTGCATCAGGAAAAAGCAAGCAAACAAAAGACTCCCAAATCCAGCTGTGTAATCATTTAGGTGTCTCTTAGATCATATATGATGAAAAAGAATCAATTCTTGTGTGTGTTCTCTATGCCACACATGATCTTGCTCTCCTGTGACAGGTTCCCCCAACCATCTTTTAAATTTCTTTAGTTTCCCCACACATGGAAGCCATCCATGTTTTTCCATTCTCAGGAGGTGTGTTACAGATTTATGTCATGGAACAAAATATTTTTTCTGTTCCTTTCATGTACCTAGTGTAACAACACAGAATTTTGTATTTCACCTTTCCCTGAATATGGAGCACTTTCAGAAAACTAAGCAGAGGCATCATCTGAAAAAAGAAGCAAATTGAGAATTCCTGTGTACACAAAGTAATTTTTTTTCTACTTTGCACTTAATTGACTACTGTAAACAATTTTTATGAGAATAACAATAAGAGAAGTTCCCAGAGAGAAAAGAAGCTCTTGTGATTAAGGCACCGAAAGCATATTTAGTTGACCCAGAAGCATAGGAGTTTTTCCCACCTCCACCTTGCTCATAACCAATGTTATGAGAATGTCAGCAAGTTCATTACAGATAGAGAGAAAATCAGGTATATGCCTTCTGGATTTATGCCAGATAAATCCTCTTTTTTGAGGAAAGAAAATGCAAGGTGTTTGTCAAAAATCCTACTTATTCAGCAGAGATAAAAAGCACTGACAATGTTTTGATCACACATATTTATATGATAAATAATATAAATGAGCACATTTCCCATATTGAAGATCAAGGAAGGATATTCAGACATAAAGGTGAAACTCTGTTTCAATTCTTTGGAGATACAACAGCAAAGGAGACACATCTTATTAAATATTTGTTACAGTTGAATAAAAAACATACTTAATAATTAACTGTTGTGCATTTAATTAACATAATCACTGCCCAATTAAATAAAAATGAAAATTTAATTTGAGGCACTTTAAGTACAAGGAGATTAAGGATAAAATATGAATATCCTGAGTCCTCAGTTTTCAGCACTGAGTGTGGAAGTGATATGTGGCAAAGTAGTTCAGCCAGAATTAGCAATTTAGAAAGGGTAATAAAACATTCCCTCATCTGCACCTGGCCACAGGAAGCAAAAAATGCCAAACAGGAGACAGTGTGGGAAATTTCACCTCCATTTCAAACATAAAAAGCAGAAAGAAAGCCCTCCCATCCATCCCCATCCACAATAAGGGCCATGTAATCTTTCCTCATACTCTTGGCTTGACAATCCTATTTACAAAATAGGACTCACCTAAGGAGAGAATTTGCCAGACAGGTCTGTTCATTTGAAACAATTCTTATTTTAAACCTACGGAACTGTAAAGTTAAAAAGCCTCAACCAGCAGGTCACCTTGCCAGGCTCTTGCTCTGGTACTCATCTCTTTGGTGTCCCCTCTCCTAAGATCATCATGCATTCTCCTCCACACAAATACCCGGGACAATCAAGGTTTCCACTCCTTGAAATGCCAAAGGCAGCACACTTGTATGAGGGGATGGATTGCTGCCTACATCAGCCTAGAAGGGTTTATAGACAGCTCAGGGAGAGGAGTTTAATAATAATTCCCAGATCTAGTATTCTAATAAAGCAGAGAAGCCATTCAATTACAAAAGAATGGTTTGGATTTTAAGTTTCTACCTCTTTAGTAAAAAACAAACATCTCATCAAAAGTTATGCTATTATGAAGTGCCCTTTATAAGGTGCAGACACTGTTGTATATATCACTTAGCAAGGAAAATCCTTCAAACTTATTTTAAAAATCACTTTTACAAGGATCTTATTTAAGGAAACATCTCAAAGTGAAACCTCAGTTACAACTTCTTTGCTTCTTCCCCACTCCCGAGCTGTATTATTGACGTCTCTATCATTTTATTAAGACCACCTCAAATCAAATTAGACCTGAGATCAAGCAGCCAAGTCAAGGTTAGGTCATTACCTGTTATATTGCAGAAAACACGGAGTGGTCCCAGTGGTCCACTTCCATCAGAATCGATGTAGAAGAAACCTGATGTCTTCCCTTGGTGTCGGTAAGCCTCGCAGGATTGTTCATAGACAGCTTTAAAAGAAAGAGAGAGTGAGTGCTTCACAGCCAGAGCACAGACAGACACATTCTATACATGAGTACTGCATTAATTATTACCATAACATACCCTGTTAGCACACAGTTGATTAGCATGTGAAATCTTACTGCATCTAGGCCTGAATCCACACTCAAAATCACACATTTCTTTAACTAATTCCTTGAACTTAATGCATGCTGGCTTTGAAGATACAGGTACTTGCTTCATTTTGGATTAAAGTATGTAAATATTTAAATAAAGGGATATGAACTTTCAAATGTGATATATCTAGTCATGGGGTGGTACAAAGATTCATCATGTATGGTATTTCAAAGACATACCTACATACACACAGGTACACATGATTTACTACCTAGGCATACACTTAAGCCTTGTCAACACAGATATTTTTGCCAGTCCTTACCCTCCCTGCAGGATAAAGTTAACAGAAAGCATTAAAGCCCCACCATAGTCTACTATCCAAATGAAATTCATTGTTCCTCAGCAGAAAAGCTCAAGCTCAGACATGGTCCAACCATCCTAGGTTACGTTTTTATGCTTTAGACCTAATTTTATACAACCAACTCTTTCTCTGTGCTTATCAATGTTGTTCTCAGAGTACCAGTGCCTATGAAAATCCAATAAAACAAGTACAGCAGATCACCAAGAGCAAGAAAAGAAGGAAAAACAGTCAGTCAGTACAATCTTTGTATTGGAGGCATATTTTCAGGAAAGTTACAACTGTCACGTCATATGAGGCAAAGACAAAACTCACACAGAGAGGCAGTCGAGAGGTATCAGAAAGTCACATGTATGATCCTGGACCTTGAACAACAACCTTAAATCTCATTTCAGGAGAGTTTATTTATTACCTCTCCACCTGCTTAAACTTACCTGATTATACTGACAAAATTATTTTCCCTAAGAGTTTATAACTGCTGTGTTGAGGCTGTAAATACAACTGCAAAGTTCCCAGTGCTTTTCATCTGAAAGGAACTCAGGGAGCTTTGCAGATTGCTGGCAGGGACAGCACTTCTTCACCACTCCTAAACACAATCCCTGCAGAAGACAGCAACTGCTTCACAGCAGCAGGAAAAGCTCCTTACTCTCACTCCTCTGCACACATGGATTCACATACCTCCTTTTCCCTCATTCCCTTAAAGAAACTTCTCTAATGAAACTTTCAAAAAGGCATATATGGCGAGCCCTGAAGCAGCCTTGTCTGAAGAATGCTGTATGACAGTTCACCACTTAGATCTTGGCCATTTCTTCACTTCTGCCAACAAAATAGAACCACAGTTCTAGGGGCTCTGGTCCAAACTGGCTATGGATTAAGTCTCATCGTTCAATCATTTGTACACTCACCAAAATATCCTTCTCCCTTGCACACTTCCTGCCTGACCAGACATCTTTAGCAGACAGAACATCACTGAGTGTTAAACAAGCACAGCACTATCCTTCCCAGGGTTAAGAAGCTGCTTAAGGTACTCAGCACCTGATGAGACAGTGCCTTAATTAGCATCCATGCCATAATAAATAGAATTAAGAAAGCTTTTTCCTCACAGCCTGATGTATTCAAGCATGGTAGGAGGCCTGAATATCTCTGAATTCCCACTGTGACGGCTGGCCAAGAACACATATTAAATGCAAGTTAAATAAAATCCCCAAACCAGAACCTATTCTTCCAGTGTTCACAACCTGAGGGGCTGACAGAGTCCCAGAGTTGCAGAAGTGCTGACAGAAGCAGTGGGCATATGGAGGTCAGGAGAGAGATGGTAACAGGCAATTAAGTAAGCAACCAAGGAATCATGGTTTGATCAATTTGCAAAGTTCTAAAACTGCAGTTCACTTAGTGAATTTGCTGTCATCATCGTTACAGGACACTTCATCTTGTCTCATTAGGGAATATGCCAATTGCTTCCTCTGAATTGTTTGCTGAAGTGTTTTTGAAGACAAAGGATGGTGCGAGGGGTAGAGACATAAAACAAATATGCTGTCAGTGAACTGGCACAGCAAATCTCAGTCTTCATCACAACTTGTTCTTTCTAAGTGTTCTTCTTCTTGACTGTCATTTTGGCTGGAGCCCAGATCTACTTTTTTCAAATTAGTACAGAAAGATGTGAAGATTCTGCCATTAATAATGTGGGCAGATTCAAACAGAGATTATTTACTCACCTTTATATGGCCCCTTTGTCACTGTAACTTTCGAGAAGAAAAAGGCTATATAGACCTAGAAATCAAGCTTATGGTGCTCAACTGGTATAATTCTGAAAGGATACACAAGCTTCCATAAAACTACAGTTATGTCTGCCAGAAGGAAATCTATCCTGGTATGTTTGCCTTTCAGTTATATGAGAAATCCAACACTACAAACTGGGAAGTAGCAGAAGAAATGGGAAAAGGCCATAAACCTTGAGCTCTAGCACATAAAACATATTCCATCATGATTAGTGAAAAGCAGTTTTGGTGGGCAGTTTATTTTGTACATGCACACAAAGTTTCACATGCCTGTATCTGTAGCACTTGGTACTGCACACTTCTAGTCTGCAAGCAGACGGGCCATTGATTTTAATTCTCTTTTTTGCTCTTTTTTTTCTAAATAAAATGCATCAAAATGAAAATTATGTTTGTTTTTCAGCCACTGGCAGATGCCCCTACAGACATTTCAAGTGCACCAACCATTCCAAGCTCTGCTCAACTCCTTTGTGGCCTCAGAAGATTGTTTGCTTCAGAATAAAGTTATGCAATTCCATTTGCTGAAAAAGGCTCTATCATGCCAGTAACAACTTGAAGCCATCTTTATGGGTCCATGAAAGACAAGATCTCTTTGCATTCGTTATTCTCCTTTTGCAATCAAAAATATCATATGAAAGTAAAAAACAGACAGTCAGCTGTGACTGTTGAGACCCCAGAACCTCAACTTTGACAACTGCCTTCACATTTATGTTCTGTTTTGTTTCAGGCCTCTCTGCTGTAGATGGAGTTGTATTCATTTCAGGAATGCTGGGGAAACCATTATTCTAACTGCAATTAAAGTCACCAACCATTTAGGTATATAAGGCCCCACTGTCAAAAAGCAAGCACCAAAGGTAATGATGGAACTGTTGACAGACACACACATTTTAATGCCAAAGAGAATCTGTAGTAATTGAACCTTTTTAATAAAGCAGAGGTATTAATCAGCTCCATTCAGAGCAGAACCCACCATTATTATTTTAACCAATATTTAAAAATGTTTAAGTAAATTAAAAAAAAATATTAGTCGGTTCATTCCTTTCCATGAAGTATTTCAATAGTCTTTATACTTTTATTCCTTCAAATTTGTTTTTCTATTGTAAAATGTTCACCCAAATGGGACTGAAACAAAAAAAAAAAAACTAGCCTTCTTGATAGGCAGTTCATGCAAAACTTGTTTTCTCATTAAAATACTTTTGAAAAAGCATAATTTCAAAAATGAAACCTTTAGCTTGTTTTTGTCTCATAAAAGCAAGATCAGCTTTCCTTCTCCCACCTTCCCAGTTGTTTATTTTGTTGTTTGTTTCTTTCTTTGGCAAATTTTGATTAACACCAGCCGCTGAAGATAAAATTATGCTTCCCAGCACCATTTGTTTCAGAGAGCCATAAACACTGAAAATCCCAGTTTAAGACTTTGAGCCCCTGCTGTGTTTCCTCAGGCCCTTCTGGGCGAGCAGTTCTGCCAGCAGCAGTGGCACTGCAGTGGCACAGGCAGCAGGGTGGAGCAGGTTCACAGAGCTGCATCCTGGCAGTGCTCCACTGAAAGAGAAGTCAGCAGCCCCATGAGCCCACACCACCCCCTGCAAGCTCGGCCTGGACCTTGCAGGCAGGGATGGCTGGTAAAAGCATTACGGTGAGGTACAGCACAAGGCAAGAAAACAGTGTAAAAAGTGTCACAAGGCTGTTGCTGATAACTGGCTACACCACCAAGACCAAACAAGAAACAACCTGACTCCAAGGTCACAGATTTAGTAAGGGACACGACATCAGAGATATCTGTTTTACTTGGTCACAAAGGATATCTTTTACTGTCTTTTTTTTTTTTTTCTGCCAGAATCACTTGTAAGTTATAACATTGGATAGACCTTATGCTGACATTTTTGCTCTATAAGGAGTTTTTTTAAAGGCTGAAGGCTGCTCCTGTGTTTCACAAAGAAATTTAAAATCCTCCCAGAGCTGGCTGCTGAAAGTGATGCAGCCTGAGAGCCCCATTCTTTAGAGCAAGAGCTGCTCCTCTAAGTAAGTGCTGCGCTCTTGCTACCTGCTAGGATGGGCTGTGCTGATGGTGTGCAGGCATTCACTGCACTGACAGAGCTCAAGATATCTATCTCCCAGCCTCCTCTGTAAAACAACTATACCAATTTCTCCCTCAGACATCTTTTTCAGTCTCAAGTATCTCAAGCTGAACTAGCTTTTCAGATCAACAGCTCATCACATCAGAACATTCATTTATAGCACTGCTTTACTCACTGATCATAATGCTTATACTTCCCTTTAGTTCTCAGTTTTCATCTTCCCAGGTGCTTAGGAAATCATTTGTCAAATTTTGATCAGCATTCACAAAATAAACACTTTATCCCCAGTCAGAGCAGCATCCTAATTCTACGTGCTTTCTCATATTTTCTGTGATATAAACATTCATAAGCTCAAAAATCAAAACCATGGCTCTAAAATGTATACATCCCATGTTTTTTCAAGCCCCCACAGAAATATCCTAGTGAAACTCTAAATATTCACTTTGATCTGTCATGGTTCAAGCTACAGATCCATGATTCAGATTTCAGTGTCAGAAAAGCATTGTCAGATTGTAATATCATTATAATAAAACCTTTTTTTGACCTTTTGTGTATAAAAACCATTCAGAATTCCATTTCTTAATTTCTGCATCAAGACCCTTATGGCTGGTCAGCCACGGTCAGTTCTGCAAGGACTGGGGTCACTCTTGGTTTGGGTCTGCAGTTGAAAATTCAGCCTTTATTCAATATGCTTCACAAGCCTGAAAGATTTTATATATGAGTAATTGTGTCACTGTTCAGTTCTCTGAAGTATTTTGAACCTGATAATCCAACTGTTCTAATTACAGTCCTTAAACCAGAGGTGATTTTATCCCTGCCATAGCTGAAATCTATAACAGTTCATGCCTAAGCACAAATATTTCCAATGTCAAACTTCTATTTTTTCCAATAGAAAAATCTTTTTTGTCCAGTTTTTCTAGACTGCCCCTTACTATATTGATATCTGGCTTCCAGTGTTACTTTTGCCCCATGCATTTCACCTGCAGTCTCCACGGCAGCCCTTGCTAAGCACAGGCTTCCTGTTCCACTGCGGAGCTGCTCAGCAGATGAGCCTTTAGATGGTCTCAGTTCATAAGTTCTAGCTCTGTTTCCTTTGTCCTGATGTTCCTAACTTATGAAATCTCTGCTCTTTTTCAGGGCACTTTTTTGTTTTTTTCACCTCCAGTCCTACTTTGGCTAAAAAAGGAAAGGGCATTCTTTTACAAAGCCTTGAACTTCTGCAAATAACTGTTTGAGAACTTCTGCACCTCTTACCCCACATTTAAAAATCCCGCTTGCTGTTGCACTCAATGTAAAGGTTACAGTGACAATGTTCAGTCTTGCTGCTGGGAAGACCAGGCAAGGTAAACCTCTCTCTGCTGCACCCAGCAGCACGTTACTAATGTAGATACCAGCAACAATGCAAACTTCCAAACAAAAAACCATTTGTTTGTTTGTTTTTTCCTCAGATGACACTGTCCTTTTCAGATTTAATGGACACCAAGATAGCTTTCCTCAGAAAATAGAAGTAAACCTTAAAATTCCCTATATTTTGTTCTGACTGCATTCCCAATTACTTTGGAAATTTATTTCATTGTATGAAATGTGAGCTAGGGATTCAGAATTTGAGCTCTACTAGTTATGATTACCAAAATCAAGCCTGTAGTATTCCTGCTTCAAGATTAGATTCTCATAATCTAATAAAAGTTGCTGATAATTTTCAATTTCTCAGAGGGAGAGACCATTTTATGGTGATATAATAAATAAAATACATTAAAGGGACTTAAAGAACTTTAATTCTTGATTTCATTGGGAGGTGTTGACACTGTCCACTTCTCAACTAAAATGTTGCTTTTATCATCTCTAAAAATTGCAAAGTCATGAAAAACTGTAGACAGAATACTTGCAGCAACATAATTTCAGACTCATTTAATAATTTTGTAATTCTTTGCACCTTAGACAAGAAGAGTAATAATAACCCCTATAATGGTAATTACTATTGCATTAAGAGGGGAGAACTTATGTACTGGTTAGACTGGAGAGGCCAGTAAGAGCTGGGGATTCTGCCAGGATATTCAACCATCCACAGACTGACCTTGGGAAAAAAAATACACACAAATGCTGAGCAGGCCAAATTAAGTGTTCTCAACAAAATGCTCAGAGCTCTTGGAGGCAGATCAGAGATGACTATTTCAATCTCTGCTCAGGTACCTTAGGCCTGACAGATCTGCTTTTACAGACTTGGAGTAATGAGCAATGAACAAAAGATTTTTCTAAATAAAAAAGAAAGCAATATGCAATGGCAGGTTTCTTATTTCAACAACAGAGGGATTAGTACAGCAATGAACTCAGGGAATGATCATCATTCTCACCACTAAAATACCACTGTCTTGTTAAATGCCAGAAAAATGTACTCTCAAAACCTGGATTGTGACAGCTCTGCTCTTGACAGAATAATGCAGTCTCTGCTGTGACGTGCCTGGATGACAGACAGCGTATTTCTTCCTTTTTAGAATATGTACTTGCTCATCTGGTAAAGAATATGTTATTTCCACAGATAGAATTAAAATGCCTTTTAGCACAGCATCTCCTAAATGGATGCTCAGGAGAGATGCTCCCATTTCACCTGGTTGTTAGACAAATCCTGCCATCCAAGCTTAGGCTCCCCCTGGCCAAGGTCGGGTCAAGCCATCCTCCCCTGTCACTTCCCTGCTGTGGCTGGAAGGCAGCTGTGACAATCACAGAGCCCAGGCTAGTGCTGGTGCAGGGTCACCTGCAAGCCCTGGTGCTGCAGGAGAGCAGCCAGGGAGACCCAGACCAGTGTAAGGGTAGTGCTGGAGAGACAGGAGTGACCAAAGGGGTGAAGGATGCTGTGCAAAGCTGGGTATTTCGGTCTTGCTGCCAAGTCCCCACGTCCCTCGGGGGATGATCACACCTGAGGATGGCTGGCTTCACACATGACTGAGTTTCCCACATGCTCCCTTCTGCAGAAAAGTCCCAAAAAGGAATATTCAATGTGTGATTTACAAGGAAATCTCAAGCAAAGGGAAAAACTTTTTTTAAATGAACACCACTGAAGGGAAAGCATTAATAACACAGTAACTTATTACAAAATAAACAAGGAAAATTCATATTCCAAAAGCATGGTGTGAACAAAAATATGCAGGAACACCAAGTACAGTACTGAAGGTTTGATATGAATATTAAATGTGTTTTCTTTAGTCAAAGAAAGCCAGTGTGTTTAAGCACACATGGAAAAAAGCTGTTCAAGAACCTCAGACAGGAAAATTGGCTACTCAGGACATGCAAATTGCCCTACCGCACTTACTAGTAGGCATCTTTCAGACTGAAACTCTCAAAACCTCATTTACCCATCCAGCAAACTGTACACATCTCCCTACCTTGGAACACAGGAGAACAACCAAACCCCCAGCTGGCATTTTAAGATGCAGCTCCAGTACTGCTAACAATCTGGCTGAAGCTATATTAAGCTTTTCAGATAAGAAAAATGATATATGCAGTAAGCATATTAATATTAAAAATATACTTTCAAAGCATGAAGTTATGTTAAGTTTATGCCATATCAATGACTATATGACATTTCTATTATTGGATGACTCTTTCCTCCAGCAATTACCTACGCCAGTAAGACATATGCCTGTATGAGTGAGATAGATCACATACCAAAGCAAATATTCAGAATTAAATTATATTCTGTTAATTATCACCTTGCAAAGCTTTGGGACATGTTGACAACCCCAAAATATGAGGAATTAATTAATTATTTTATATTTCTCAACATATTTTATATCAATGTTCAGCACTCTTTGGAATGAAAAAATTCATGCAAGATTAAAACCTACCTGAAAACTATCATAAATAAAAATAATAGAAATACAGAAGGGCAAGATGAAGCTTTCTAAATGACTAAGATAACTCACAAAAAGGTAAGATTACTAATCAGTATCTTGCAATGAAGTTATACTATTCTGTATCTCAGGGTCACTTTACACTAGTCTACTGCTCTTACTATCAATAATTACAAGAATTAATAATATGAGAGGCATGACCATGCAGCTTTTAAACTATGCACTTTCAATTAATACATATATCAACCTATGTATATGCATACAGATACATAAAAATTAAGATCTGTAATTCACATCCCACTATCTCTCTTCTCACCTATAATTCTGTCATACCTTTCGCTGCCTACTCTATCTCTAAGCTAGAACAGCCTCCTTCTACAGATGACAGACTTCATAGGTGGTGCATGAACTTCCCATGGACACCTAGCTCAGAGTGAGATTAGTTAAGCTCTGAAAGCAGCTCATACTCCTTTTTAAATATAGATAGAGACCAGACCACTATCTTAACTTGGATGTCACAGTACCAAGACAGCAAAAGATAAATTAGCTGAATCCCACCCAGGCCTTTTCCCAAGCTGTGTACCAGCATCAGTGTTTGTATCTAGAGGAGGAAAAGAGAAAATTAACATTACATTATTATCAGTTTGCTATGGTTCACACATGTAATGGATCCTCTCCTATCTGGATTTTATCAGACTACTCCAATACCTGACAGATCAGCAGGCTACCCACCACACCGGAGAAATTGGGAAAGTATTTATCACTAAAAGGCTTCAGCCGAGCTCCTCTTCCAACCTATCTAAATGCAAGCTATGTGAAACACATTTAAAAGATAAAGCAAAAAGGAAAACCATACGTTTTAGAGATTGAAACACGATTGTATCCTCAAAGCACTGTCTCAGCTACAGATAAGCTCAAGTAGCAATAAGTTTCAAAAGAAACAGCCCACACAATTTCAGTAGACGATATAGATCACACACCTTTTAATATATCTGCAAATTGGATCCTATTTCCAACAGAGATGGAGAAACTAAGACACAGCAAAACTCTTCTACAATGAAATGTAAATCAGCAACAGTTAGCTTTATATTCTGTAGGGTTATTCCATGACTCCTGGTTTCCCCACACTATGGGCAGTGAAATGGGCACCTGGAGATAGTCAGCAGCAGTTCTACATTTACCATCAAACTGCACATCCACGTGCATTTGTGAGAGCAAGGCAGAGAATGTGCTTTGGGGTTCCACAGCCACAGAGTACAGAGATGGAAACACAAGTGCTTGTCAGTGCTGTGACTAGCCAAAGAGAAGATGGGAATTGCACGGGAAGATGTAATGATGAGAGACAAATCCAAAAGGGGAAAAAACCCCAAAGCCAAAACAAACCACAACAATGACGAAATACTTGGAAGGCATTGATAACATTCCATGTGGCAGCTAGCAAAGGAGGATTAACTGTGACTGAACAAAGAAATGTGTTTATGCATCAGGCAATAAGCTTTGCAAGAAACTATCTGTTGGGAAACACTAAGACTAGTAAAACCCAGAAAACATATACAGATTTTACTTGCATTTACATTTAAGTTCAGAGAAGAGGAGAATGGAAGCAGGACCAGACAACAATTTAGTGTGAAACCTGTCTGTCACAAAATAAGGCTTTAATAGGACAGGGCTACACCCTTTTCAGTAGTGGACCCTTATCTGGACCATGAAGATTGCCAAACATCCTGTGACAGTTTAGGAGCTTTCAGGATTTGGAGGGGTTTGGAGTGAGTAGAAGGACACCTGAGGTTTGCAGGCAAGTTGCTGCCTCCAATAAGATTATATTAAGGCCATGTCTAGAGCCAGGTAGTTCTTTTCCATATATTTTCAGATGCATGCTTTTCCTTCATGCACACATCTTGAATTTCAACTACATATATTCAGACATGCCAGACACAATTTTGTCCCACATATCTGACACAGTCTTGCAAACACTGTCCCAGCTGTGTCTTCTATCAACTTACTGTTCTTTTCTGACACTCTCTAATTCCCTTATGTTGCATCAAATGCAAACTATTTATCTTTGCTTTTCATGGCACATTTCCAACCTCTTTACCTGTCATGACTCTGACATTTGCCTTGTCAAAAATGTCAAACTCCTCTGGCCATAGCCTTATATTTTTCAAACAAGCACATTATTGCTTTCTCCCATGTCACTAAGAACTCCATTTCTTCCTCTTTTTAATCTCTACCTTATGACTATTTTGCTATAAGAAAGCCTAGAAATAATTATGCACCTGGTAGAGTGAAAGTGCCACCTGTAATGCTGATGAAGCCTTTCCAGCATTCCATCACCTGTGCCAGCATGTTTTCATACCCTCAGAAACTTAACTGCAATCTCTTTGGAGAAGAGATAGTGTGTATTGTTAGCTGTTAGCAGGATCCTGCGTGGTCTGTGAATATTTGGAACTAAAAATAAGACTGCTTATATACTAACCATAAAATGTATTTCAATGCTTCATATTTGATGACAGCAAGTTAGAAGCAATTTGTCTCAAGATCTCAGTTCTTAAAATTTTAAGATCTCCCAGTCTGAGTTGGCAAGACATAAACCAATTAAATCTGGCTTGCAGATGCATGCCATGCAGTTCTTACAAAAAACATGACAAAGAATGGGTCCTTTTATTGTTTTCAACCAGTGGCACCCACGTTTTACCATACCAAAATGAGGTAAAACCTATGGTGATGTAACTCAGACCAAAAAGAAATCCAGGCAACACTGAAATAATTATGACTGTTTTGCTTGCAGCAGATTGCCAGCTAAATCTTTCCCTTGCTGCTGCATGGATTTGGGTCTGAAGGGCAGTTTAATAAAAGAAATAGCCTCTCTAAAGTGGTATAAGTTCAATTTCAGGCCTGTCAGCATCAGTGTTCTAGAAAAATAAAAACCTCTTGAGGTAATGTTTCAAACCACACAAAATTAAATGTTTTACTTTGATAGAACTACACTGAATTACATGATTGGAGAGTTTCCTATACATTAAGGATATTCTGGAGTTATGCTGTGATCAAATCTGTGCCTTTCATTCACCTGCTGAAAGGTACTCCTGCACATGAACCACTATCAGCTGAAAGTGATAACATCTCTTGTTCTGCAAGTTTCGTATCACCCGTCGGTTTTGCCCACCAGCTTTGAGTTGGTTTCACTGCATATTTCAAATAGATGAATGGATTTCTCCAGACTAATGTTGCTGTTTATCAGCACTGCTTGGCTCACAGGGTAGCTGGCTCCACAATCTAGCTGGAATCAAATTAGCTGTTGATAAATCAGTTGTAAGCAAGCTGAGCAGCTGAATAGCTGTACATCACAGGTGTGCACAGCTTAACACAAGAGCTTCCTGAGACACTTTTCAGAGCAGTTTCACATCAGTGAACCTTAAATAACTGCAACTATGTATGTGTCTTTGAAGGGCAGACACGAGTTGACAGAAGCAGGAGGCTTCACTAGCTCCATGGAAGTGTCTGTGGGGAAAACTAGTCATGAACCAGCTCCCTGTGGTATGAGATGGTCTCCTTTGGACAGAAGCCACACTGAGCTGGCACCGACACAGTGAGCCTCAGGCCCCAAGCTAATATGACAGCACAGATGTAGCCCAGAGCTGTGTCCCTAATCACCTTTGACAGTCAATAGTGACAGTTCTCTTCCTTCCCCAAGGACCCCCTTTCTTCTCACCACCTGATTTGGCCACCTAGTTCTGTACCAGTCATCAGCTGGTGTAAACACTCTGCTATGGCCTTATGAGCTTTGAAGATTTTTTTTTTGAACAACAGAAGCAATGGACAGAAAGTAAGCCCTCTTTTTAAAACTATAGAGTCAGCCTTTTCCTTCCCTCTCTTCATCTGGCTTGGCATGATTTCCACACAAAACCCTTGGCTTCCTTTGTTCTCACAATGTAGAGCTCAGGTGACAAATTATGAACAGATTCCTCAACAGAATCTCTTGTCAGCTGCATACCCCACAAATGCTTTCACTGTTAACTAGCAAACCATTAAAGTCTCCAAAATGACAGAATGGTTGCCAATATTCTCAGCTTCAAACCACTAAGTACCTTTTCTTCTCTTTGGCTTTTTAGTTAAACAGGGGTAAAAAAAAATCCATCTCACCAATGCCATCCTATCTGCGGTCCAAGTGCTCATCAAGCATCCAGAGTGGTTACAGTTGTATTCCTGGAATTGTTATTCTTACTCAGTTTTTTTTCTCTTTATTTCCTTTGTCAGAACTGGGAATTTACCTTCATTTTCTATTTTTTCCTTTTAGTCAGCTGTAAGAAGAGGCTTTATTGTGGCTTTTCCTTTCTCTATTTTTTACCAGAATTCACAGCATTTTGTGTCTCTACTGTTTGATGGGTGTTTTTTAACCTTTAAAACACCTTAATATTCTTTTTGCTGTGGATTTCAGTAGCTGAATGTTTCTGTATTCTTGTTAATAGTAGCAGCCCAAAAAATAGTTCAGCAAAATTTCAAAATCATAAACTGTCAGAAACTGGGTTCTTGCTACATGGACTTTCATACGATCTAAAAACAAAGCCCAGCGTGGTAAAATTGACTTAAAGCACCAAACACAGATTAAAATCAGCAAGGCAAATTCTACTAAATGTCTAATGACCACTGTAATTATGATAAGGAAGCAAAACAAATGAAAACTGAACGTGGGTTTACTTACAGTTGTGACAGGTGGCTCCCATGTAGCCTGTATTGTTACAGTCACAGTAAAAGGTGTTCCAGGACTGGGAGCATTTTCCTCCATGTTCACAGTAGTTGGGTAAACATCTAAATAGAGATATTAAAAATGCAATTAATTATAAATATTTCTGCAAAAATAATGTGCTGGGGGAAAAAAAAATCAAAACCAACAGAACCGTCTCAACTCCTCATTCAGGCAAGAGTTTCCTAGGGCTGAAATCCCTGTGTAATGAAAGAATTATTTCTTTCTCTGTGATTCACATCCAAGCACTGAATTTAAGCAATTTAAGCAATCCAGAAGATAAGCAAATATCACTCTAAATAAAAAACATACCACTTGTTAGCAATTAAAGTGTCATGAACTTTCTGACCACAGAGCAAGACAAGTAGCAGGTGAAAATGCTATTGAAATCTTGTTCAAAGGAGAATCCCCTGTTCTCTGATTGAACAGGCACAACTGTTATCAAAATTAGGCTAAGTTACATTTGTGGTAACACTAACAGCATGCAAATCTCTAAAGTGAGAGGAAAAATATGCTTCAATTATGAGTTCTGTACTCTCTTCCTCATTTTGGTTGGTGTGCCTCTAAAGTACTATTGTGAAACAAATTATTAAAAGAAGAAAGAGGCACAACAGCATGCAGCTTAGGAAATGAACAGAAATAAAAGCTGTGGGAGATAAATTCAATCTCCAGGACAAGAAGTGAATGCTGATCTGAACTCCCCTGGTATAAATGTAGGCAGTGCAATGGAGTTACACCAGCTTAAATGGAAACAGATTGTTCTCTTATTTGCCTTTTTTTCTTCTTTTTTTTCCTCTTACTGTATATTAATCTCTTTTACACAGTATGTCTGACTTCTGAAAAATAAGTAACTTGTTTATACTGCTGATTCAATTGTGATGGGTGGGTGGAGAGGAAACAGGCAATCAATTTATCCTTTACACTACAGAACTCCATTAGGATTTGCTCTGCTGTAATTTGAGCCTCAAAACTCTTTCAGTGCCCAGATCTTTCCAGGGTGTTAGTGCAAAATCACTGGTGCTACCTTGATTTTTTTTCTAGCTGAAGATGTGGTTTTATTGCAGTTCATCTTACCCTTAGGAAATTTTTTTGCATTCAAGTATGTATATTGCCCTTAGCAGTGGCTTTCAATCTGTTTCTTCTAAATTACTTACAATTATACCCCATTCCATGCAAGCAAGCAGAAAACCTGTATGTCACTAACAGCCATCTTCACCAGCCTTCTGAGCCTCATCAGCCAAATTTTCATCAATTTACTTGAGTCCAAGGCTGTTTGGAGCTGCCAAACCTTGACAAGCCAAAGGAACCTGTTCATGTGCCCAGAGGCCTGTCAGAACAACCTCTTGTCCTCAATATGCTCCGTGCTCATTCATGCAAACTTACATCTATTCATCTCTATCAGTGAGTCTAAGATTCATTCCAGAACACAGGTTCACTGGATCACTATTTATACTATAAGATTATAAAGGCCATATTAAAATATTAACATGAAAGATTATTTTTATTAATGCTTGCTCAATTACTGCAGCAATTATGTATTATCCAAATATGAGAGAAATAAGGAATTCAAGAAGAACGTATGTTATTTATGACTATCTGCAACATCTTTTAAAACATTTCTAAGAATATATTGGTCTTATAAAAATTATTGTCATGACTTGTATTAATCATTGAGCTCAAATGCAAAATGAGGAGAGAGGATGAGAATTACATTCCTAGTTTTCTAGTTTTCCAGGAAGCTATTTCCACTGCTATCCTGTTTCTAAAACAAGAAAGAAACAAAGGGGAAGGTCAAAACCTCTGGGTTTGCCCTACCCTTATAAGGCAGGAATTCTGAGAAGGGATGAGATTTTGGCTTTTAACGGGCAATCATCTATCAGTCCAACAGCCTGCTGGTACAATGAGAGCCCCGCCAGCCCCTCTGCCATCACACCTACTCCTGGCAATACTGACATGAGATTTAAAGCTCTGGGTCGATGCTGAAGAGAGCAGGAGCAGCCTTCTGGGATGGTTCTGTGTGGTGTGCCCTGCACCCTGCTGGGCCCTGCAGGACCCTGCCAGCCACCTGAACCAGCAGCTCCCCAGCAGCTTCACCCCAGAGCCAAAGCACAGCGGTACCACAGCTCTGTGGTGGTACATGTGAATTTCCCCTGTGGGAGCACATTTACTCATATTTGTACTTTGGTGGTCCCTGCCCTTGCCCTCAGCACACTGCCTTTAATTGCACTTGCTGCTTAGTGATAAACATTCCTTTATGTCACCTGTACAGCAGCAGTTTTATTCACCTCACAGGGAGGCTGGTGAGAAGAAACATATGATGTTAATAGAGCTCTTTGGAGAAATAAAAAGAATAGTGCTGTGTTATTAGCATAACTTACATCATCAGTGTAATGGACAAATATGCTTTTTGCCTACTTTAAACTACCTTTTATTAATTAACCCAATGCAGTAGAGCTAATTACTAACCATTTCTGGTTTGCCAAAGGCCTGTATTAGAGGCTTAGCCACATTTATTCCCTTGAAACAGTTTCCTTTTAAAGACTTTACAAAGTTGAAGGTCACTTCTTATTTCTACTTGTCTTACAAATGCAAACACTTTTTCTTCTCCCAACAATGCACAAAATGCAAGTCAAACTAACCATGTCAGCCTTTAATGATATTCATAAATTCAGAATTAAATCTTTTTTTTATTCCTTAGTCTATTTGCTTTAATTAACACCAACTGCATTGATCTTGTTTTTGGTCAGATAACTAACCCTTCTAAGAGCTTATGAAACAAATTTCTTTGCAACTCTAATAATTACCATAATCCCATTTTAGCTGAGCAGTTGTGTCTTTAATAGAAGCAAAATTTTTCCTAATTGTGAGAGAACTCAAAATTAAGAAATAGCTACAATTAAAATTAATCAAGGCATGGATAAATCACAGATTGTTGCATTTGTGAACTGTCCTAGATCTTATGTTGAAGGATTTAAACACACGTAATTTAAAATATAAATGAATATTTGCATTCTAGTAGAAACAAACACTTTCAGAAAAAAAATGCAGTGGTATCACAGAACATTTCATGGACAAAAATTTGCATCAGGCAGCCCCTGACCTATTTGCAATTGAAACGAACAAACAGTTCAACTCAATTTTGCAAGCAACGTAAATTAGACACTTGAAAATTTATGAATTTGCCTAAGAAAGCTTCTGACAGACCAGGGACTCTGATCTTCCCCATTTATTCGTATAATACATATCACAGTGAAAAATTATTATTTAAAAAAAATAACTGAAGCAAATAAATTTTTCCCTCATTGAGCCAAGCTGGAAAATGCACAATTTAGCCATCTAAGTGAGCAATATGCACAGCCTGCACAAAAGCCTTCACTGTCCTTGGATGAAGCATTCACCTCCAAAACTGTAGGTGTGCTTCCTATGAAATCAAAGGACAAACTGCACAGACATTAGGGGGGAGAAATCTGGGCCTTTGATGGGAATGATGAAGAAATAACAATGGCAAAATTACTTGAGTGGGAAGGCTGAAGGAGCTCTATACATTTGATGTTACACTTGACTGGAAATAAACCCAGTGTACTTTCAATAAGCACCTCTGAGATTTTGTTATAGTCAGCACAATACATTCAGCACTACCCTCAATTGCTCCCAAGTAAAGAGGAAGGAAAGGGAACCATCACAGAGAGAAAGAAAAAAAGAACACACCCTTAAATATCAAGACTGTATATATATATATATATTTTTTAGATGAGCACTGAGTCCCTAAAACTCAGTAATGCTGTAACAAAAAAAGCACATGAAATTCTGGAAGACTATCTATCAATAATGCATTGTTTTAAATATAGTATCAAATTCATTTTATTTCAGCATGTTTTCCTGTTTACAGCCAGCAGCTATTTAATTCATAATTAACAAAATTTAGAATTAAAAGAGATGACTTCATATAGTGGGAATATATGTCTGATGAAACTCATGGTGATGCTGTAACAGACTATATTTTGCTTTAGTGAAATGGTGTCTTTCCACTAAACTCAATAGATTGAGGCCAATTGCAACAACATGGATTTCAGCCCTGCTGTGCCATAAATCTGGGAAACTCCTTGCTAAAGGTTATTTTTGATGCAAGAAATGGCTTCAAGGGGAGACCAGACAATTACTTTGAAGAGAAATTTAGCAATGGTACCAGACAGACAATGTGTAACAACTTCAGAGCTTTACCAAGAGGAAAACTAATGAAGAACTTAGAGCATCAGAAAAAATATTGCAAAAGCACATCCCACTCTTATTTTGCCCCGGATGTTCTTTTGTGGTAAAATGGTGGGCTAGGTGTCCTTAAGTAAAGGAAGAAAAAAGAGCTACCAGAACCAGAGGAAGAGAGAAAAAATGTCTAAGAGCAAATATTACAGTGACCTGCAAAAGAATTAACACTCTTCAGACCTCTGGTTTTCCTCAGCAGACATTTCCTCCTCATCACCACACATGCCAAATTCTCCTTCCTCTTTCAACTTTAGAAAACTGACCAACAATTTACGAAAATGTCTTGTGGCCTTCTTTATTTTTTAAGTCATCTATGTTTTCTTTCCTAAATTTATTATGTTATGAAAACACATGAAGTACAAAGAGTACGAATAACGTGAACAGACTATTCCTGTTTTCCATGATGGAAATCAGCTAGTCTATCCCACTGAATTGATGCAAAAAACAAACAAAACAAAACAAAAAACTCCTCAATAGTTTACAACAAAGGTAGGTTTTTCTTCTTTGCGAGATTTGCAACACTTGATGACAGAACTTTTAAAATATATTATTGTTTGCACTGTTAGTCAGCTTGGTTCTCACCCTGCACTTGCATACCACTGTGAGACCAGCATTTAGAAGATCTGAACACTGATCCCAACAGCCCTTGGGCATGTGAGTAGCACAGAACTGTGGAAGAGGTTGTGCTGGGACTGACACTAGTGAAGGAAAAGCCTGTTATCTGTGCCTTAGATAAAAGGCATTTTTTTAAGGTTTGATTGCTTTGTTGTTAGAACACCTACATTTTTAATATAGGTAAATGTGCTGGCAGTTTGGCTTAGCATCAGCAGAAAGGATTTTATATAAATAAATTTGAAAAAGAAAAAAGGCAAACAAATAAACCATCCTGTACAGACAGCTGTTCCATTTAGAATTCATCATTTTACAAAGCAAAAGCAGAAAAGCCATCTGCAAAAATCAAACAAACAAACAAAGATATGATATTATATTCTACTTGAATCCCCATATCTGGCCTTTAATTTACCATGGCATTGCACATCCCATGGATCTTTACTCTAAAAGAAGAACAACAGGAGAAAACTGTATTCAGGTTCCTCCCAAACTCAATTCCACAATAAAGTGGGATTTCAAAAGCTAATAAATTAGCCCCTTACCTACTTTAAAACTGCATTCTTTCTCCACAAGGACGTCCTCATTCAGGACAAATCCCTTCTCCCACCCTAGTGAGAAGTCCCTACACTCAGAGGGACATAACTAACTTTGTCCAATTTCAGCACCTTTCCACATGTAGAAGTCACTGCAGTTACAGGAAGGCTTTCACCCTGCTCAATTCACCAATTTTTTATCTACCCTTGACAGGATTTACTGAATGATACTGACAAATCTGGAGCATCTGTCTTTATTTTGCTCTGAAACACAGCACTTATACAGACTAGTGAACACTTCATGGGCCTTGATTGTCATTTTCTGCAGCTGGTATTGCATGTATGAAACAAGGACAGGGAAAACACAATTAAGGAAGGGCAAGCAAAATCCATTGATGGCACTGTCCAAATAATCTGAGCATTCCTTTTCATTCTCATTAAAAAAAGCCACAAACCCTAGAAAACTGCCCCCACCTCAGAGATAGCATTTTTCACTGTAACTGCCTATTTTTTTGCGGGAATTTGCTTTGTACAAATATTTTCTTGTTGTCTATCACAGAGCAAGAACATCTGACAGTGTGAAGATCATATCCCAGTCCAAGAGCAGGAAACTATATGGTTTTATTACACTTCATTGTCAATCAGCCCTTAAGCTATTGGAGAGAAGCTCTGCCATTACCTGCATTATTCAGCTGCTTTAAACATTAGAATAGATATGAGGAGATGAGGGAATGCTCCTCAGAATTACAGGGATTTTAATTCCAATACCCAGGCTTTAGAGGCCTGTGGGTTTGAATTTTTTAAACCTTGCTCTGCATTTTTTGCATCCTGTCCTTCCATCTTAAAACCTGTGTGGAATGGAAAGGATTTACAAGATCACACTTCAAAATGCTACCTATAAGGGTGTAATTCCTGTAATTTAGTTCCATTAGCTAGCATGTCTAATTTGTGATATAGGTGCATATTTAGGGAACTACCCAAGAGACTGTTCAACCCTCCCAAAACATCATTTCCTCCTCTATTTTTAATACTATTTTCTTCACTGTATAGTGATCATTACAAGGAATTAAGTCATTAAGATACATTTTTTCCCTTTTTTTGTTTCCCACCATGTAATATAGCTAGGATTTAAGATATCTTCCCCTTTCCATTTCCACATTAATTTTCCATTCCCCAAACCCCATTCCAGTGTTCTGCTTTGGGTTTAGTACAAAGGATGTAGAAAAAACCCAGAATTTCTCTAATATGATGAAAAAGAAAGACACATTTCTAACAAAACCCTAATGTTTGCTGAACAAGCACAAAGCAAAGTGGCTTGCAATATATCAAGCACAAGAAAGGGAAACTTTTTGTAAACTTTATCCCATTTTCCTTAATTAATATATAAACTAGAATAAGACATGAAAATTCAATAGCCCTGAGCTATTTGTCCACTGAATCCTAAAACAGGCAAAAGAGACAAAAGATAAAAGGAAAATTTTCACTCACAGGACTGAAGGTGAAACAAAAACATAGAAGAACTACTTATCTGGACCATCAGATCCCTACGGCTAGTAGGACTAGCTGCCTCCTGCAGCATCTAAAGGAAAAAAAAAAATCTAGATCTTGGTATTCCAGCATCTGAATGTGTGCAGTCCAATTGCTTTGTTTTGGCTGAGGATGGAGACATAGTTGGGCAATTCTCAAACCAAACTTGGGATTTACACAAAATCAGAAACATTTTGAAAAAGGACACAACATCCCCTCTTATGTCTTCAGCTTATTCCAGCTTTGATCACCATCCAAATTCAAGAAATGTGATGTAAAAACATCCCACTCATTGCTATAAAAGCAAGAAGGGAAAACATAAGAGGATTTCCTGCAAAGTAATATGCACTATAAATTAATTGTCATTTCTGCAGAGAAGGCACTAAGTACTGAAAACAGGAAAAATTATAGAGAATGAAAAGAATGGTTGCCAAATTGGGGGTTGGGGTTTTCTTAATTATTCTTTCTGCAATGCACTGCAGATATTTATGTGGGGTTAAATGTGATACTAAATGCTTGATTTTTTAATCCCAGCCTGGGACTCTAACAAAAAAAATTAAAATTCATTGGCCATAATTAGCCAGAGTATTTTTTCACTTGCATGGCCAAGCTAGGGGGTGAAAGGATCATATGAAGTTTGGCTTCTGCTGCAAGGCATACATGAAATCTAAGAGGAGAGTTAAGAAATATAAAAAACCACTATGCTTTTATCAGATTTATCCTAACACCCTTCACCTGCAATAGTAATTAATTTCCCAAAGGCCCATTTTGACAGTACAACACAAGAAGCAGTGTTAAATTCAGCACTAAAAGGAAGAAAAAGTAAAAAAAAAAATATTCTTTCTTAGAAGTAAAAATTGATAATAAAATATAACAGAATCTACAAAGGAAACAGGCATAAAGCAGGTTTAAAAAGGTCAGCTTTATTTAACAAGGAAAAAGAACACTTTAAGCTAATTTATTTAGAAAATACTATGAAGAATTTTCACAGATAAAACAGGGGTATGGTTAAAGAATAGGGACTAAGCACACTATTTGTGCTCCACAACTGAAGCAGTTGAGGGAAGCCAACTCATGAATCAACTCCGTATATTTCTTCCTAAAGAAGTAAAACTGTAGAGGCCAATCTCATCACAGTGATTATTATGGATACCACATGCCCCTCTCTCCATTTGGATTTGCTGGGAGAACTGGAATATGCAGATGAATCTTGGTTTAATGAGGATGGTACAATCAACGTGTGCCCGTGTTCTGCTCACTGATGCTACAGAGATGGGACCCTGCCAGGATTCAGAAGAAAATATCTGGAGTCAGGTTTGTGCTCCTCATGGCACATCACTGGAATTCCCAGGATGTCTTTCAAGATGCTAAGGTGAATTCAACAGGAATATTTTCTCCCTCCCCCTCTCCCCCAGGTCACTTAAGGGAACTGAAGTCCCTGGTGTTGTCCTTGACAAGTACTGTAAGTGTTTGCTACAGCAAGGGCAAGGTGCCAGCCAAGTAAAAATAGGACAACCCAGGCAGAGCTTCATCAGCGCAAAATCAACATGAGCTGCAGCAATCAGATTAAAGTACCTCAGCAGCTGTAGGCAGGGAGAGCAACACATCCATTATCTATGCAAACTTGTGAACCTGAGCCTAAAGAAAAGCAGGATCTGGCTACCCTCATAGTTCCTTTATGGATAATGACAGGCTTAACACAGAACAGGCTTTCCTAATCCGAAGACAACCCAGTCCAATGTATTCAAGTGCAAATCACGTATAGAATTTATGACAATAAAACAATGGGTGTACAACATCGTGCTTCTCCATCTGCTTCAGCCTCACCTCTGTCCAGGGAAACTGTCATCAAAAAGTCCATCACTTCAAAGTATTTCAGTTCTGGCAGGATTGACAGAATCATGAAATTTTAGACTTAAAAGATTTTTCTCTGTCACCGGGAAACAAAAATTCCTCATCCTTTGTGATGGGGGCTGAGGAGTTAAAAAACATTAATAGAACCAATGTCATCATTATGGGTGTGTTCCAAGAGGATTTGCCTCAAAAGCCTGGTGAATGCAAACATTTGTCCAGCACCACCGTGAGGGGTAAAAGAGACTATTTCCATATTAGATGCCAATTCAAAGGAAAAAGAGACCACTCCTCTACTCACAACAGCTCTTCAGCACAAGTTACTCCAACAACAATGCCTCCTAAGCACTTTTCCTTATAGACTTTGCAGGAGCTGGTAGGGGAAACCACACCAGATCTCGCTTGTTTGTATACACACACAGAGTGCAAGAACTCCTGCAAATGGAATTTTCTTCTCTGACACTAACACTGCAAAGCAGTCTGTCCCACTGCATTCAAGAAGTGTATGAGATTGATCAAGCCATGCCTTCAGGCTCCAGGCAACACTGCAGCCCTCGCTGCTGTATTCCAAGGGGTCCATCTGTGGTAAGAGCAGCCAGCCCTGCTCAGCCCTGAGGGAGCATCTGTGCCGTATGATGAAGGACTGGGGATTCACTGCATTTCTGGACTGAGGTCTAATGATTTTCTGGCACATTTTCCTAATAACCATGGCAACTCTTGAGCTGCAATATCTCTTGAGCCCACATTCCTGCATCTATTCTCTGAACAGGATGCCAACACAGCAAACAACCAACTCAGCTTCAGGACTGGAGCTAGTATTTCTAGTCACAAAATCTGGCATTCGAGCCAACTGCTGAATGGGAAATCCCAGAGCTTCTCAACTCTGTGGCCAAATTCTCAGCATCTGCCTATTTGTTTTCCTACCCATTTCATTTATTTTTAAATGAGAGGCTGACTGAATTTTCCCCAGGCTATGCTTTCCATTGTTGGCCCACACACAGACAAGACCCACACACCCACTATTTCAACTAACACAAAGGAAGAGAAAACAAAGTGCAGAACTTATTAGTGCTTAGCAAAATGCACACTGAGATTCAAATGTATTTTGAGATTAGCATAGCTATGATGCAATATATTTTGTTTTTGAACAACAGAGGTACAGAGAGCTGCATGCAATGAAAACAGTGTTTTAGAAACAGTGAGGGGCTTGGACTTCCTAGTCCTAAGTTTATCACCTCCCTCCAGACTTGCTTCAGATCAACAGTGTCTCTCCTTCAATTTCCTTACTCTGACAGTGTAAGTAAACAAAAATGCTGATGAAATAAGTTCAAAAGCATCCCACTGAACAATTTTCCAGCTTCCAGCTATCTGTGGCTTATGAATTCATGTACACCTTACTACCTTTTTCCGTTATATTTGACCTCTACAGTATCTAACAACATCCAATTAGATCTTGTGTAAGATTTGAACTTGTAAGAAACAAGTTTATTCTTGTTTACTATTCACCTCCTTCCTGTTGCTCCTCATCACACAACCCTGCCCAGTGCTCTCTTCTCCAGGCTGAAGAGTCCAAACCTATTTCATCTCTCCTTGCAGAGAAGAGTTTGTAGCACACCAAAGAACAGAGTGTCAGTTTTAGAAACAGCCATGAGGGCTGAATGACAGACTTACAGACTGTGGAGTCAGAGCTGCACGCAGCACCTCCTCTGAGTGGCACAGAGAGGACACACTTCCTGCAAAGGGCTCGTCAGACCAAGAAGGAGGTCAGTGAATACATCCAACTGGATATATTACTAAAATAGAGGGTTGTGAAGGGATCCATACAGAGCTGTTATCTTGATTTACTGGGGGGGGAAGATGTTTCTGTAGTTCTCCAGTGGCTCAGTCCCTGCCTTCTCTAAACTTCTCACTCTCATTTACACCACATCTGAAAGAGAGACAGGCACCTCCAAGAAGTCAGAGGACCTCAAGAAAACAGAGGGACAAGTAGAAGGGAATCAAGTTATTTTTCATCAAAGAAAATAATACCACTAACCATAATGGAGTTTAACCACTATTCTAGACATAATGCAATTTGCAAAAGAGATATTTCAAAAAACCCCAGAGCAAAAAATTCTGCAATCACATAGCTTTCTTCTGAGTTGTAAAAATGAATAATGTGTTTTCTAGAAGCAAAAAGAGCAAATCAGGACATATGAATAGGATCTGCTGTTCCTTCTCTCCAATTTCATATATGCCTGTATCTACCTATATATATCAGGTTATTAAAAAAAAAAACCAAAACAAACCAAACATAACTTTGGGCTACACAATCCTTACCCACAGCTGCAGCACTGCCTTAGATTGTCTAAGAGATGCATTGACTAAAATGAGTTTTCTCACAGGTCTGAGACTTCGTGAGCTGAATTCCTGAAAGATTTTTCCCATGTAATTGGTGGGGTTTTATTGGTGTTTTGTTTTTTCTTTCCTTTTTTTTTTTTCATTTATGCACTGTTATTGTTGACATTTCAGAACCCCCAAAGCAAGAACAAGGCACAGCTGTTCCACCTGCAGGAAAAGCCTGAGCGAATGCAACAGCGCTGGAAGGAACTTGGAAGATCACTCAGTCCATGCTCACAGCCCAAGGCAGGATCACCCACACCCATGTTCATTATTTCTCACAGACTCATCTAACTTTTCCTAAAGCCTTCCAGTGACAGAGGCTTGACAGTCACCTCAGGCAGTCTGTGCCACAGCAGCTCTCCTACACATCCTGGGCAGAAAGGATGAATATTCCCATCAGTGCTGCAGCAGCCTTTGAGTACCTAAGACCATTATGCTGCCTCCCCTCAGCAATCTTTTCTGGTTAAAGAATTCAGTCAATCTGAGCTTTGTCAGGCTTGGTGCTGTGACCACTTCCCTGGGGAGCCTGTTCCAGTGTCCAAAAACCCTCTGGGTTAAGAACTTTTTTATAACTTCCAAGCTAAACCTCCTCTGATGTAACTGCAGGCCATTCCCTCAGGTCCTGTCACAGATCACCACCACAGGGAAGAGATCAGCACTGGCCCCTCCTCTTGCCCTCACTAGCAGTTGTAACCGAGTGAGGTCTCCCCGCAGTCTCGGGCTGAACAGACCAAGCACCCTCAGCTGCTCCTCACACAGCTTCCCTTCAAGGCCCTTCACCATCTTCATTGCCCCTTTGGATGCTCTCTAACAGTTTGATATCTTTCTCACATTGTGATGCCCAAAGCTTTCCCCAGGACTGCAGGTGAGGCTGCCCCAGTGCAGAGCAGAGCAGGACAATCCCGAGGCTTGGCCCTCCTGGCTGCCAGGACACTGCTGACTTGTGTGTAATTTGCCATTGACCAGGATCCCCCAGGACTCCCTTTCCGTGACACTGGTCTCCAGCATCTCATTCCCCAGTTTGTCCATACATCCAGGGTTGCCCAGTCCCAGGTGCAGAATCCAGCATTTGCCCTTGCTGAACTTCATCCAAGTGGTGATTGCCAGGCCCTCTCATCTGTCCAGGCTCTCTGCAGGGCCTCTCTGCCTTTGAGGGGGTCAACAGCTCCTCCCAGTTTTGTATCGTGTGCCAACCTGCCCAGAATCCCTCCAGTCCTATGTCCAAATCATTGATGAAAACGTTGAAGAGTACAGGGCCAGCATGCCATTGGATTTTCTGGCCACCTGGGCACCCTCTGGCTTGTCCAGCCTCTATCAATCAGCACCCCCAGGTCCTTCATTACATCACTCATAACTTTTTTTTTGTCTGTGTGATCGATATATTCAACAAGAAAGGTGGCATTATGTAAAACAATCCCACTCTTATTATGTTTGGACCTTTGCCCTAAATAATTTTATGGTATGATCACAGACTAATGCTTGTCATCCTTGGGACACTAAAGAGAAGGAAGATATTTTCATTAGTATCACAAAGTTGCACTTAGCCTGGACTTGGTGACAATGAAGGCACTGGAGATGTCCCACAGCACCTCTGCATCATACCAGAAGAGCTTTCTTTTTTTTCAACATACAATCACACAAAATGCTTTTAAATGGTCCACTCAATATTAAATAATCTGTTTTTCCAAGAAAACAGCTAAATTCTCTCTCTCAGTTTCTATGAAAGATTACATTTTGCTTCCTTTTGTAAAAATAGCTGCATCTTTTTCCATTCTGTCTTGGAATTGTAGAATTCCATCCACCACTTCAGACACACCAAGTGTGAAATTCACATTCCCCTGAATTCAGCCATCATCAAATGTGGAAAGAGATTTGATCAGCCAAGTCAGTAATTTCTCCATATAAATTAACAAAAATGAACATACAAAGATGAGCGCCAAGGTCTTGCATCACAAATGTTTTGCCCACTTATAAATAGACTGCAGCTCCAGCAGGCTGATCCCTCGTACAAGAAGGAATAATGGAAATCAGCCATCAACTTCATCTAAGTAACATGTTTGAAAAAAAACCCAAAACATTAAATGCTTACAGTCCTAATGCATTTCCAAAATATCCTTATTACTCCCCTAACTATTTGAAGCACATGAAATTTCCAGCAGTTTCATTTCAGAATTTAGGTAGATTAAAAAAAACCAAACCAAAACAACAACAACAAAAAAAAGAAGAAAAAAAAACACCCAAAAAAAATCCAAACAAAAAAAATTACACAACTTCCTATTCTACATACTAACTTCAAAGAATTTATTTGCATATATGATATATATGATTCAGAAATATTTAGACACTAAAAATACACACTAAGCAAAAGTGATTTACAAAATACTCTAAAAAAATTGGTTTCTTATTTCCTCTCTGCTGTTTATGGGAAAGTCTGGGGTTCCTGTCAGGTTTCATCTCAGGAGGGATGTGGATCACTATTTAAACTGAAATGTTTCTCTGGCAGATGCAGACATTCCATCATTATATTGTCCCACTGAATGGGCAGTATTGCACATGAGATGTACCATATCCTCATCATGAACGTGCTGTAATGGCTAACAAGAAAAATTGTAGATGATTTATTTAAGCAGAACCAGCTTATATATTAAGGGTATGACATGTCCTGATGAATCAACTAATTTTTCCGTCTCTTTCATTTCCTCTAGAACTTCAAAGCAATCAAATGTTGTTTATGCATAAAATTTAATCCTTTCACCAATCTATAGTTTGATTGAATTTGCATACCCTATTTCCTACAAGTCAATGTGAAGAGAGCCTCATGTAATTGAAACCATTTCCCCTCCAGTCCTCCTATCTTTGTTGCAGTATTTTCTATTAGTAGCTCTATTATGCCTAATATCTGTAATGTTGGCAGATCAGAATTTTCACTTAATGTAACCTGTATTTATAAACCACTAGGATGAAAAAAGAACAAATACAAGAAAGAGGAAATAATAATTACCTGTCTTTGATGCCACACAGATCAATGTGTAAATCACTAAAATTCCCCAGGGAGCCTTGCTGAACTAAAATAAGGTCCTTGGGCTGGTTATCAATAAAGATGAGCCTCATACAGCCTTGAAAAGCAGTAATGGGATTTAAACACTGGGAATCGGTGAAATTGTCAGGGCACCCTGTGGGAAAAAGAGAAGAGGCAGAGAAGAATATTGGAATCTTCAACCATTTCTGCTGGGATTTCCTGATGCAAGAACTCAGAGGCTTATTATTCCAAATGTTTTTATTCCTTTTGCTATGCAACCTCCTGTGTTATAAATCCTCCAGTTAGGGGAAAAAAGAAAAAAAGAGAGAAGCCAGCCACTGGGAGTATCACAATATGAGGTTTTCACCTTGTGAAATGCACCTGTGTTGAGCAAAATCAAAATGGGATTTGTTTCATCTTCTTTAAACTGCACAGTTGATAGCAACTAAAACATGAGTTGTTAAAAGAGTTGTACAAAATGTAAAATCATTATGGGTTAAATTCTGCTGCTGAAGCAATGTGCAGATGAAATCTTGTGGGCAGCAAGAAAGCCATTTGTATCTGAGCCTCCCAGCACCTAGACAGCTCTGAGATCCAAGTTCCTGTACATCCTCACTTAGTGCTGCATCCACAGGGTTCATCAAGATCAGAACCATACTACAGTAAACATTACACAGAAATATATTAGATTAAAAGATAGTTAATGACATTAATGTTTGCACTCCACTCCAAAAAGCAGAAGATAGTCTTTTTCAAGACTTTTTTCCATTTTCTAAATTGAGCTAAACCTATCTTAATTTTCCACAAGAGCTTTGTACATAAATACCTTTGAAGATTTGAGCTGTATGCCACCTAAGCTCCAAGAAGTCACTGAGCCTGATCAGAACAGTGGTATCTACAGGAATGCTGATAACATTAATAATTCTAAGGCCTTTTAACCAGGAAAAGACAAAACACAACAAAACAAAAAACACTAATGGTTAATATAGCTTTGTAGATTTTGCATATATTGTCAGAAAGATGTAGGTACTCATTAACTACCACTACCAGTAGTTCACTTTTGCTTGACCAACACCCTTTACCCTGTCCATGGTGCTGAATGCACTGCAATTTAATCAGTCATTATCTTTGCTCTTAGCTGCAAACAGCACATCGTGGGAGAACTCTGTGGTGAGCATCTGAGGATCTGCATCACAAAAACTCCCCTGAAACAACCTACCTCCAAAATAGTAGCTGTTCCCAGAGTAGATCCGTGAGACAGTGGTTGCGTGGCTGGCGGTGGCAGCGTCGCTATCCAGCGTCAGGGTAATGCGATGCCTTCTGGCATTGATGTTAACAGAATGCCAGAGCCCATCGTGGAGATTGGTGCCTGGCAAAAAACATGGAAAAAGTGGAAAAAAAGACATGCAGGAGACAATTGTGTTCTTCAAATTTCCTCTTGCTTCCAACTTGTGACCGCAAATGTGCAGCTGAGTGAGAACTGCAGCTGAAAAGAATTCATTACCTCTGGAAACAAGCTGGCATAGAAGAAAGGGCCCAGGAAAAGGGAAGTTTTGAGACTATTTAAGTAGGTCATCTCACTTTTTAATCTAAGCTTGTACTACTGCAGGCACTCATCAAGCTAGTTCAATCCTTCACCTTTCTGGTAGCATACTGTTACCATTTTGGGGGTGTTTATGTCTATCTTCAGTCTGCTGGGAAATGCTGACAAGTCCAAAAGTGTGCAGAGATCTGTACTGAGCTTCTGGTACTAAACATATGCGTGAGATTGCAGAGGATTAGATTCAGTGAGACATTCATAGGCTGTTCTCAGACTCCAACCTGAAACCTGACCGACTCCAACAGGTATCAGTAGGATTTATGTTTCTTAAAACCTTCCAGTACCAATGCAGCACATGGTATTATTAATGGATGTATAGAAGTTGGATTTCTACATGGACGTTCTGAGAACTGGGATTGTTGCTCTGACCAAGAACCTCTAAAGTTTGAGGGATATACTGGGCAGTCTCCTTCTAGACACTCATGTGAAGTGGCAAATTACCTGTCTTATTTCCTTATTCTGAAAATCAGTGCTGCATTGTGTGGCTCTTGAAATACAGAGAGCTACAAAGAAACTCCACACCCTCTATTCTGACAGCCATGAGAATCAGTGGGCAAGCTTGTGAACCCACACACAGAGGTGCAGATCATAAGCAACCTAATTACAGTTCAAAATATGCTACCATCAGGCTGAAGTGACTGAGATCAGGTACAGACAACTAATATTTACTCCCCACCCTACCAGAATATTTTTCTTAATGTTGCTTTCAGAGAAAACAAATAAGCACTTAGGAACACAAAGAGGTGTGAGAACCGTTCAAAACAAAATTTAAAAGAAAGTGGGTGTTAGGTGTGTATAATGCCATTTCATCATGAATTTCCAAATGAAATTTGCTCAGTAATGGCTGTTAACACATGCACAATTACCACAGAATTAGAGGCTGGTTTTCCAGCAAAAAATGGATTTTCAACTTGAAGTGCAGTTTGAAGTGGAATATGTTGTTGAGGTTTGAAACAATTACAAGAGGAAATAGATCCCATTTGGGGGAAAACCAGGTCCATTCTTGAACAAGCATGAGTTTATCGTGAGTACCTGACATCTGCAGAACATGGCACAAGCACCTTCTGCATATTTCCCATGTACAAGTACGCAGTTTAGTATGTTTGGATAGGCTGGACTCAGGTTCATTATTTCAGAACTACATAAAAACAAACGCACCCAACCTAATATTGACATTGTCTCAGCTTTGTCAACAATTTCATTAGGACTGCAATAAAGGCTGGAATCTCAGTTTTCAGTGTTCAATTGCAGCAAGTTATGGCTGTAGCAATCTACATGAGTAAGGATAGATGCAGGGCTGCTTCATTTTCAATCATAAAGGGGAATGAAACATGCATACAGAACAGCTCTGCTTTGACAACTCTGTCAGTTTTTTATCTCTGCTTCTTTTAATAGATACATCTGCCCCCTTTTAGTCTGTACAGGGAATATATTAATATTACATGTTTTTAAACATCTAATGTTTTAGAAAATACAATATTATTGTTGTTATTATCATCATCATTATTATTATTATTATTCCCCCACATTTTAAATCAGGGAGCCCTATTTTACCCTCTTGCATCCCACCAGCTTCATTACACAAAACAACTTGCAAAGTGGCTAAGAAAGCCTAACAGGGAGTGTAAGGAGGGGAAGCCCATGGTCAGCCAGTCCTTTGAGTGTAGCATAAAGGGGGAGTCCAAAGCTGCAGTCAGAGAAAGAAAATCAGCTCTGAGCCGCTCTTAACTTCTGCTGGGGAAAGATGCTGTGGCTGAGCTGGCTCCCAGCTGATTTCAGCACAGTCTGGAGATGGGAACAGAAAGGTCTTCATGCGACCTGACTGAAGAAAATTGAGTGTGACTGCTTAAGAACATAGGTGCTCAGCTAACTGTCAGTGAGATTGAGTCTGGAGATTTCAGGATGCCAATTTTCCAAGCTTAGATCAAGCTGTACAGAGCAGCTTTACCACTGGAAAGCAAGAGAAGATTTAGAAAAGAAAGGAAGATTGGGTGTTTCCTTATTGCTTGATCCTTTCATCCCATGGAGCTGAACCCTTGTGTTTTAGGAGGAGACAAGTGAAAGTAAACAAAAAATAAACACCTTCAGAGATTTCCACTGGGTTCTCAGTCTCCTTTTGAATAAGTAGCATCAATCTCCCACCATGGAGGTAAACCAAGAGATGTCCTGAGTTTTCAGAGAGCTCAGTGAACAGAAGTAAGCCATCTTTATTCCATGTTCGGAACTGGAAGCTGACTGACAAACCATCAATTTGAGCAGTGCCAGGCAGCAGCAAGTAACTTCGACTGGAGCTCACAAAGGTGATAGGAACAATTTGTGGTTCTGAGCAAGAAAAGGTCACATTCCCCTGCAAAAAAATAAAAAAAATCAAACATAATCAGCATGATGTTTTTTCAGTCATCCCAAAATATCTTCAGTTAAATAAGCTCATCGGATTTCTAATTGCCCTCAAGGCTGAAACAGGTATTTTTATTCAGACACATATCTTTGGAAATAAATAGGAAATGTATCTGTCCATGTTGGGAAAACATATATAACTTCAAAATTTTGCTTTTATCCCAAATGCTGAGGATCAAAAATCAAAACCTTACTTTTTAGCAGGACCTAAATGTAACAAAATGTCCTTATCAATGCCACACCTTAGTTGATTATCTCAGTGACGCAGCCCTTAAATCAATTTGTAATTTGCCCAGAAGAGAAGAACATTTACTCAAAGCAGTCTGCAGAATCTGCACCAGCTTGTATCACTGTAGCTGATGGAAGAAATTACTCCATCAGTTTGCTCAGCCACTGTAGATTACCTCACCAGGTTAAACAGGCCATGGTGCAAAAACTTAACAATACACAAAGACAGGAGGCACTTAAGGAGCCACGTCTTTCAAAGCCACTCCAGGAGAAGATTGTTGCAGCCAGCTGCTTTGAACATGGCTGCTTTGTAAAATACCAGCTGTAATCTGATAAAAACATCGGAGTGTAAGACTTTCTCCACAATAACACTTCTCATCAGAGCCTGAACCTCACTCTTAACTGGATAATTATAACGAGCAGCACTTGATGGATGTGCGGGAAGTTGCACAGTGCTTGGGGAATTCCTGCCTGCAATCTCAGACAGATGATGGAACTGCTCCCTATCACTCTCAAATGTCTTTCCAGTCTTTATTTTTTAAACAGAAAATAAGGTGCCAGAAATAGACAAAGTTATCACTGGATGAAACAATCCTTGATAGATACTTATCTGTATGGAGCTATCTGCATAGTACCTGTCAAGTTCAGAATGCTACCAACCAGATTTGGCAAAATAAATCCATGGGTATATCATATTACAAAATAAAAGGAAAAAAAAGAAAAGTTTGAGATATAATCCAAAGCTTATCTGAACTCCACCAAACATTAGTCAGGTGGGAAGTAGGATGGAAACTTGGTCTCAACCTTAAAAAATTTTCTACTACCTGCTGGGACTTGCTGCATGAAGGGATGGCACAAAATTTTTTTGCTATTGTTACATTTTTACCTCAGTTTTTAATCAAAATTCAGGCCAGAAGTCCTGTCCTGAGACATGATCAGCAAAGAGTGCTGACTGCAAGGCAAATGCTGGGACACGTGGACAGCAGCTGCACATCTCATCCCTGGCTTAACCTGGACAGATTTCAAGCTCCGAAGTCTGACTTCAACTTTAGCCTCTCCATTGTCTAAACTGAAGCAGAGCAGGTGTTGTTCCACATACCATAAGAAGACAGCTGGAAATGCACAAAGGCGGTGCTGCAATATTTTGTGTACATGGGATTAAAGGTGCATTTGTAAAACAGACAAGAGGTGTGTCTGCCTTTTGGTGGGGTTCTTTTCAGGATGTATTTTTGTTACTCTTATTCAAAAATTGAGACCTCCATGATGTAAGGGCCATAAGTAATTGCAGTCAGGACTAAAAACTAACCATGATTTGTAAAAAAATAAAAGGTAAAAAAAGAAAAGTTGAGTAAAACAACTGATGCCCCAAGAACTTACATCAATTCAATTGATTAATTTAGGAGGGAAACATCTTAAAGCAGCATTCCAGAGCAAAGACAGATGATGTAGTTAATACACACCAACAACAGTTGCTGACATCCTTACACTGACCAACCTGTCTACCTTCCTAGAGACATTAACATGAAAACCTGAAAAAAGTCATACAGAACTGTTACTTTGAAAAACATTTGTCCACTGAAGTGGGATAGGTTCCCTTTAAAAAAATTGTTAAATTTGTTGTGAGTGTTATTCTTAACCAAATGATTCCAGCAGGTCTAAGTCAGAAAAGTAAACAGCTCCCTCTAAACCTTCATCTAATCATGAGCATTTTGCATTAATTGGCAGCAGTTCTGTAACTCTCCAGGGTATATGCCAGATTTCTGGAAGACACTTGATTTTATAATTGAACCCAATTTAACTGAAAAGTAAAAGCTCATTGGCTAGGAAATGGGATAAGAACAGTCTAATCCCTAGAGAAAATAAAGGAGACGCTCAGCTCTACCCAGCTGCTGGAAACTTTAGCTATCACGTGGCATTTGAGAATTCCATCGAGTCCATCTCCAGACTGATTAACGACTCCTCTAACAAGCAGTGAAATCTTAACAAAATAGTTCTCATTGTTCTTACAAGAGAAAACTTCTGAGCCTAAAAATGCAATGAAGATACTTGCAATTTTTTCACTGGCTGCCATGACAGCTGTCTTAGGAAAAGAGTAGAAGCAGCCCAGATTTCTGCAGGCAGGGTACAGCTTTAGAGGTGGTTCTTGTTCAAGTGAGATGTTGAATGAACAGGCAGCAGCATGTTACAGCATTTTAAAGAAGAACCAGAGCCTCTCCTATTAAAAGAGAATGGAAGAACACAGTTGCTAAGTGATGAGGATAAAAGTGGATTACATAGAAGATCCTCTGAGCCATAAACTTCATCCAAAACTGACTGGAAACTTTCCAGTGACTTCTGTGGGACTTCAATAAAACCTGTATAACTTTAATGAACCATTTCAGTCTTTTCTGGCCTTTCTTCATGTAGTATTATGTACTGTTCAATGAAAAGAGAAGACAACACCACAATCAGGGCAATTGGTAACAAGTTCCTTATACATCCCCATTGCTCTCAGAGAATACTAATCAAAAATAATATGCACTTGGGAAATTATTCAAACTGACAGCTGCACTGCAATTCTCAGCACTTAGCCTACCAGAGGATCCAGGCCAAGATCACAGCTTGAAAAGAAAGAACAATAAATGAGTATTTCTGAGCTCTCATTCTACCTGCAGGTTAGAGCATCAAATGGGCACTTAAAATTTCCTCATTAATCACTCTGTGGATACTGTCCAATAAAAAGGGTATCTTGCTTTCTGCAGAGGATTAGAAAGGATGATTTCATATGACAGGTAAAGGGACTAAGGTCCCAGGCCTGGCTGAGATACAAATGTGGTAAACTGGCAAGAATATCTCCAGCTTGGAAATTGGAGGACTACTTCTAGCTGTGAAGGGACTGAGTTTGCAGATGAATTTACAAGGAGAGTAACAGAAGAAAAAGGTGACCTTTGATGCAGTTTTAAAAGGATAAGATGAAAAATTGGCATTCAACTCTGAGAAACTGGATTTTGAGAGTGAGGGAGGTTCCTTCAATCCCTGTTTTTAAATTAACTCTGTCTAGGAGAACAAATGTCAAGAGACCCACATATTTCAAGTACTTCTCAAGACCATGCTCAACACTAAATGAAAAGCAAATCAAAGTGAGATACCAGCTCCAGCCTTCTGAAATACTGCTACAAAATGCCTTCAAAGAGGATACGAGGGCACCAAGGTGCACAGTGTTCCTTCAGTTTCCTCGGGTCCACTGAGTGAGCATCCAGTCCATCCCAAGAGCAGGGGACCAGAAGTTCCTGTACCGAGATGGGTTTCTGCTTCTCTGAGAAAAGTTTCAATATGGAAATCTGAAAGCTTTCCTGATCCAAGTTACATTGAAACTAATATGGCCCTGTGATAATCAATCTCGTGACAGAGAACTGCCCTATCTCCACTTACTGCACGTCTCATGGATTCCAATAAAATATTAATTCTTGATCACACTGATTTAAATTGTTTACATTAAAATAATATTCCCAATGGAGAGAAAGTAACATTCAACAAAAAATAGGGAAGACTTAGAAAAAACTGAAACATTGTGACCATGAGAGAAAAAGGGATTAGATGCTTGGCTGGACCTTTCCAGATGTTCTTTATCTCAGACTCCTAAGCTGTGTCACTGGTCAAAAGCAGAACAAAAGATTTTAGCATTTTTATGCCCATAGTAACTGTATATCACTGTTTCACTACATAGTGCAATAGATAAGAGATGCTGACAGAAGAGGAGAGCAAATACAAAAATATTTTGGAGACAAGAAAAGGAGGGTAAAGACCACAGGAGGAAACACACATACAGAGAAAATAGTGACCACTTAATATTTTCTCTCTGTGGTATATTGACTTTGTATGGATGCTAGGAAGAAAACCTTCTTGTGTCAAGAGAAAGGCAGTTCAATAAAGCAAAAGCAAAGGCTGCACACAGAAGCAAAGGAAAACAAAAGACAATCTTTACTTTCCATGAGCAGATGATGCCCCGCTATTTCCTAGGAAGCAGGGTTTCAGCATATGGAGAAGTTGCTCTGCAATAACTAATGCCTCTTCCCTTCCTTTTTATCTTGGCTTTTATGGCTGGGCAGACTCATTTGGTGTGGAATATCCCTTTGGCCAGTTTGGATCAGCTGTCCTGGCTACGTCTCCTCCCAAGATCTCACCCACACCCAAACTCCTGTTGAGGGGGAATATTCACTTTAAGCAACAAGTAGGAATGAAGCCAGCCTTTCAAATTCACCTTGCTAGAAGTGAATAAGATAGATGTCTTATATCAAACTGGCAAATTATTACAGTCCAAGTGCAATTTTTGTTCCACTTCAAGGTAGTGATCTACAGCTTATTAGTTTTTATTGCCTGGAACAAAACACAGCAGCAAGGAGATTTTCTTCATTATTATTATTATGAAAACAGAACCACATCTACCTTAAAATAGAAAAGTATATAGAGAGCAATTCCTATCAGTTTTTCTCATTTTTAATGTATTAGTTTCCTTTAATAGATTTTCCTCTTTTAAATTCCAATTATCTGTGTATCATAGCACAACACCAGCTTAAATGGTTGGTGTGAACTGCACACAATCCAGGCTCCTGACTGTGATGGGCTCAGCTTCTGTTATGCCATGTGCCAAAGAGTTCCTAAGGCCTTACCAATTGGAATAAGACATTAAAAAATATACTAAAGCCTTGGCTTTGCAGAAAATTACATTTTCTCCCATTTTCTCTTATCCCCTGCTAACTCCTATGACAATAATTAGCCATCTCTCTCCCTCTCCTGCAGGGACTAACAGCCTTATCACCTCCTACCTTGAAACATCCTCCTCTGCTCAGCAGGCACTAACTGCCCTATTCATTCAATTTGACTGGCCAGATAATGTAATAAATGAAACCCTGAACAATTGTTTCTAACCTGTAATTTGCTGAAGTCTGATGACTCTCAAAATAGCCTTGTTTGCTCAGAAACATGTCATTTTTTAATGCATGTCATCCAGTCCTATTAAAAAATATGTTCTCTCTCCCAAAAGACTTGCTTCACTTGTTGTCATCACAACTATCAAAATCCTAACACAAAGAAAGTTTTATATCAAGGAGAGTTTATTAATGCAGCTATGTGCTGGATTATACATTTGCACACTGAAACTCTTTAGAATTGTGGACAAAGCCAACTGAAATCAATGGGAAAGATGTTATTTAAATAGACTTTATTTCAAGACCTCAATTGAGGTGACACACTTAATTTCTTTCAAAATAATCCTGTTATAGCCTTCAGCAACAATAAAACAGAACCTCAGAATGAATGCTATTTATATAGACTTCCTTGCAATTCCACACTGCAGGTAGAATGCAAAGGAGACTCCTCTGAAGATCCAGAAACTACACAGAAAGATAGAAGAAAATATAAAAACCTATTTTTAAAAGAACCAAATATTTCTAGAATCTGAGTTCACCTGCCTTATCTAAAAAATAACAAATCCAGTCCTCTCTTTAATTGTGTAACCCAACACTTCCATTAAATAATTTAATAAAATTTATTTTTTTTAGAAATTCATTTTGGTCCACAGGAAGTTGTGAAAAATGTCACTAAAAACTTCCAACATTTTTTATATAGGATTCCTATAGTCTTATTGGAGCACCAAAAATAGGAAAAAAAATCTAACTTGTGATTCTCCAAACCCTAGGAGGGGCCTTCACAAATCACCAGCCTGATGTTCACAGATAGATCAACACTTGCCAGAGCACTTTGGTAGAACGAGACATTCACAGACAAGTAAATTCTTCTCAGGATGAAGGTATCTCAAATCAGCTTAATAAAATAGCATGTTTGGAGTCTCTATAAAGAGAATGAATTATTAGTTTACATTCTCCTGTCACTAGGTATCTTTCTTTGCTCTTTGATGCTGGCAATTGGTTATTTCCCCAAGGCACTACAGTGATACATTTACATGTCACCACATCCCTCGCTGTGCCGAGCTGTCACTCTCACATTCAACATGGCAGGCCAGTGTAGAAATTCAAGCGTATCTGAGAGCTGACAACTTCTGCCTTACAGTCCCCTGCACTCCTTGTGAGCCTAAGCAGGGTTTGCTCTGCTAAACAAAAATGCAACTCCAACTTCTATTAGCCAGAGGTAATGGAAGAGAAAGGGAGATCGTGTTTTTCTCAATTTCACTGAGTAAGTAGGGTGGAACACTGAGAAGACCAAACACAGCATCTTTTCATGGTCTCCTAATTTCTTCTCATCAGCTAGACAACTTCCTATTTTGACATCACAAATCAGTGAAGCACAAAAACAACTCAAGACCCTGGCCACAGGTCACATTTGAGCAGCTTCTAAAGGGACAACCAGAATCTAGCATTAATGGTGCTGGATTCCACCCAGCCATGGTGGAATGGATCCTACAGTTTCAGGAGGCTACTGCTATTTTTTTATCTTATCTACTCCTTCAACCAGATGCATTTAGCAATTCTTAATGGATTTGTCTTCCTAAAATTTGCCCTATCTCTTCCTGCATCTACATACACTCTTAACAAGCACAAAATCCCTCAATAAAGACTTCTCCGTCCCAGATATCAAGAGACCAAATTTCCTTCTGTGAAGAAAAGTTTCCCTTCTGCTTCTCATAAATGTGGCTCTTGCTAGCATATTTTCTTGCCCCTACTTAATTGCCCAAGAAGTGTAACTGCTGTGCAATTTCTCATAATGAGCAGTCTGCACTTCTCTTGTGCTGAGAAGACATTTTGTAAATAGGGCAAACCTTTAGATTACTATTTTAAAGTATTTCATGAGGTTTCCCAAGAGTCCACCCTAGGACCATGACAGTGGTTAATTACAGAAATTTGACTTCTCCTAACCTTTTGCAGTAATCATTTGAAAAGCACATAAAAGATTCCATGTTCCACATTCAATGATCAAGGAAAGGGAAAACAAAATGAACAAAAAACCCCAAACACACAAAACAACAAACCTTCTCCCACCCCTCCAAAAAAAACCCTAATCCAACAAACCCGCCTCCCCCCCAAAAAAAAAAAAAACAACAAAAAGCCAAACCAACCAACCAAAAAAAAAACCAAAACAAAAACAAAACAAAAAAACCACCCCAAAACAAATAAACAAAAAAACAAAAAAACAAACAAACAAAAAAAAAAAACCAGAACCCAAAAACCCACAAAGCCTACAACATGCCATCAGGGACAGAAGAAACCCCAGAGAGAAGAAAGATGGCCTGTCCAAACAGACAGTGCTATGTAGGGAGGTTAAGTATCAGGCAATACAAAAATGGAATTCTGAAGGCAAGTTCCAGTTCAAAGAGACAGGCTGCCTTGTTATCTTGAGATGCCTTCTCAAGGGGATTTAGTGCAAGTCTGAAAACTGCAAATGAGTCACGGAAAAGAACAGGCAGAATGATAATCACAGCCACCACCCAAGAGTACAATACATACTACAGCACTCTGCTATTGACAACCTGTAGTGTCTTCCTCTGACTTTAAATGCAGCTGATTTGGAACCATTATTTACACGAGTGAGGAACTACAACATAAGAGGAAATCTATACCTCCGAAGCTGGTGTATCATTCTCCTGCTTGTGTGAAGGATGTTAAAAGTGAAAAAAAAAACCAAACAAAAGGTGATATGTATGAAAACCCCCAAGTTTGGCTCACTGACTGTGGCAATATTCACAACTGCACAGAGATTGAGTGTTGAAGTCTGCCTGCCTTTGGAGGCAAAAACTGATGTCTCTAAGCATTAATGGCTTTCTAATCCCAAACCAACCAGTTTGTCATTGATTATCTTTTGCTAGGAGACAAAGGTATTTTGGGGTTTACAACACAGAACCATCCCAGGTGATCTCCAATTTGTGGGGAGAGAACGTAAATATGCAACATATTTTTGGAAGGAGTACTTCAAAGTCCCTGTTACATTTAATCATTCTTTTGTGCTGATCCTTTCATTGCATTTACACTTCAGACAACCTTTGTGACTACAAAGACATGAAGTAGAGAAGCTTGCAGCTCCCAGCAGATAGAGCTTGTTTCTTGAAAACCTCAATGCACTTTGAGTAAAAGCATTTAGTGCAGAGTAACTCTGGCAGGCAAAACATTAGATTTAACAAGAACAAGTTATTTTAATTTGAGGAAGTTAATTGCTAATGAGTCAGGAAGAGTAGAAAAGGGAAACAGGATCAGCCTGAATAACCTCGAAGTACCTGAGAGTTGCTAGAAACAGCTGGGATGCAAAGAATGTTGGAAAACAGATTTACAGGGCCCATTTCCAATAGAAGGGTGTTCATCTAAGATGATGAGGCACTCTGAGCGTGGCAACCGTTCCACACACTTTGCATACCCAAATGCTACAGACACAGCACAGAGCAGCTCATAAACCTTGAAAAATGCAGTAAGCAGCCTGCCTCTGAAAGCCATGGTGTTTAAAACATCACTTATGTGAACTAGATTGAAGGGTACATCCCTACTACCTTAAATTGAGAGGAGGAGCTGGATTCCTAGACCTTTCATCCAGCATTTTCTAACCAAGTGTCGTGATAACAGAGTTTCACTGTTTGGAGTCACTTATACCCAGACAATGCCATTCTGAGAAAAAGTGCATTGCAAAATTTTGCTCTTCCCCTTTAGTAAGGCCTTCCCATTATCCAGCCACCAAAACAACCAGCTGTTTAATGACCTAAGAAGCAGACAAGAGCTCTTCGTTCCCCCATTAGAAAATAAACTGAGGGGAAGAGCAATTTAACACAGTTCATAGAATTTCTGCCTTTGAGTCCTCAGTCAGAACAATCAAACTCCAGATTATTAAAGCAAAGTCTCTCCATCCCAGGGGAGTATCCTGGAGGCAGTCTTGACTGCCAACAACACAGTGAGGAACTTCTCACCCATCACCTTTCCATTTTCCAGCTCCCTGCCTACTGAGCCTTGCCCTAGGCAGGGAAAACACAGAAAGAACTTCCTTGGTCATCTGGCTTGCTTTATTTTAGTTTTGTTTAGTGTATTCATACACATTGCTACAAACCAGAAGATGCCATGGGAGCTAGAAGCAGTTTCATCTCCATGTTCTCCAAAGACACAGTGTTAGCCAAAAGGCATTTATTGAATCACAGTGTCAAAATCTGAACAGAGTTGAATTATATACAGCTTCTCAATGCTGCATGGGAGTTATTTTACAGAATAAAATGTTTGTTATTTTTTTATGTATTTAAATATATCTGTAATTTTGGCCATTATTATGTGTTCAGTTATATTTGTGGTTTATGCTGTCAAGCTGGATAAAACTGTAGTTCCTCTTGCTTTACCATTCCACATTTAGAGACAGTAGTGCAAAGTCAATGGTTCTCAGAACTGCCAATACATTGAATATAAGGAGCAGCACAAAGGAGGCTATTTCCAGTGATAACAGGAGTACTTTTTCTCTTCTATAATATTAACTGAAGTATCAAAGTAGAATTCTGCTAGTGCTGTACTTCCCAACAGTGACAGAGAATAGTTCAGAAAGTAAGATTTTATCTGAGTTAACCAGGAAGAAAAATCTCTATGACTTCTTTCATGCCATTAAATATACACATTTTTATCTTGAAAAAAATAATTAAAATGTTTCCCCAAGCAAATTCTAATGCACCAGGAAAATCAGAGAAATGCATTGGTTTCCACATGTGTCTCTCAATAACCCTCTCCACAGGAGCCAGTGCTGGCTGGTGTTAACCTCAGCAATATCATTTTAACAAGCTAATTATCCCCACAGCTCTCCCAATCTGAACTCTACTCATTCAATGCAGCCAGCAGCAGCAAGAGAGCACAAAAAGCATGGAAGGAAAGAAGGAAAGCACACGGTACTGCCTCTTACCACAGTATAGATCTGAGGTTTGCGTCTTTTGGCCAGGTCAATTATATTGACTCCGTTGTAATAAAGGTTCTCAATGCACCCATGGAAATTTTTCCTCTGAAAGGTTCCTGGCTTCCCTGGGACAGGAATCCCTCCAAAACTGAGCTTTTGGAAAGAATAAGAACAGCATTATTTATAATATTATATATATGTATGTATATATTACATTATATTATGTTATCATCCCAAAAGCAGGAGAGCAGAGCCCCACTCCATACATCCACTTGGGGTATTATTTAAGAACCAATTCCCACCAACAACATCACTGGGAGCATGAGGCAGGCCCTGACCACGTCTCAGGGGAAATTACAGCCCCCATTGCATTCCTGCTGCTGGAGAAACGCTTCTGGAACAGAGAGCTCACTGCTTTGGGAGCAGCTCTGAAGTGCCTTGGCACACCAACCTAGTGCCCCCAGCTCCCCTCCCAGGAACACCCACACACAAGGAAACCTCCCCACAGTGTGCAACCCACAGCTCCACTGGCCCAGATGGTGACAACTGTCACATGTGGCATTTGGGACTGAGCTTTGTGATGGAGAAATTCTGCAGGCTACATATTTGCACAAAACTTCTGCTGTGCTGTTGCCTAAGTACTGGCAGATGTTAACACTGTGCAGGTTACAGCTCCTCTCTCAACTGGAAGGCTGAAAGTCTTGGGAGGACAAAGAGCCTAAGAAAATTAAGCTGCCTAAATACAGCTTGTTTAGATTTTGAAGAATAGAGAGAGAGTAAAAAGAAAGAAAATCAAACCCCACAACCCCAAAAAATTCTGATAATCCTACCTTCATTTTCCAAATGTCACAGCTCATTTCTAATTAACTTTACTGACCTTTCTGGCAAAGCATTACTGGTGGTACCACTAAAGTTTTACTCATTTTTCCCATCACAGCCAGCAGCTGTGAGTGATATAATGCAGGTGGTGATCCTACAGCCACACTTGATCAGGACCCGCGCTGCAAAATCCTGCTGCACCCAGTGCAGCAAGAGCATGCACTGCTGTGTGGCACTGCTTACAGGCTGACAGCTCCTGGAACCTGGTCAGCCCTATTCCCCTGTCACAATTCCCAAAGCCTTACTTCAGCTCATTATTACAAAAAATAAAGGGCAATTTGAGGGTTATTTTTCCTCCCACTCCACCTAACAAGCTGGGATACATAAGCAAGTGAAACATCTCTGGGTAACCTTGAAAACACTTACTTAAAAACAAGTTCTTAATGAACTTGCACCTCAGTTGTTTTAATTGATCACTTCAGAGAAATAAAGAGTGAACAGACTGCTATTTTGCGTCACTTGCAGGTTTGTTATTGGCATGAGGGCTTATCGGGTAGCAATGTGTTGTTTTTTTTCCAGTGAGAATCATTAGTTCTTTCTAAAATGCCAGACTTTCCTTCTTTCATGTTCTATTCTTCAAGTCTCCTGCTTAGGGACTCTGTACTGGGGTTTCAAAATCAGAAGAAAAATCAATATCAATTACACCAATGCATTATTAAGAAAACAGTTTCCTTTGTGATTGGTAATAATTTTAATTATGAAAGTAATGATTTTATTACCCTCAGTAAGACCTTTAATCCCTAAAGTGTGCTGAGATAAACTTTCAGTAGACTGCATTGCTGCAAAGTTTGACTGAAAGACTCTCTCAGTGCAAATGGAGAAAAAACACACTGTGAAATTCAAACTAAGCTCAGGGGACAAGGTCTGAGTGCCCAAGTGGTTGGTGCTGATGGTGATTTACAACACCTGGAGATCTTTTCTACCATCTTCCCTATTTTGGAACATCTGGAAAAATGTTCTGCAAATTAGATTGGAGCCTGAGTTTCCCCTAGTTGGCACCAAGCAAGAGGCAAGAAATTTTATTAATTTGAAATTAGAAAAGCTGATGACTCAGTTATTTGACTTTTCTCAACTCCATCTTAAAAGCAGTTACAGTTTTGGCCCCTAACAGTTCAGTCTAAAGCTGCTGCAGAATCCCATTGTTCTAAGTGCTGTCCCTACTAAATATGCTCATGATTTGGCAGAGCAGTGCCAGAGGACAGGTACCACTCTCTCCACCCTACTTTGTGAAATGCAAAGAAAGAAATTTCATCTGGAAGACGAGAGGAGAGAGCAGGCACCTGCCATTGCTGAGCCGTCTGCTTTTTTCCCTTGGGTGCGTTGGGAAATGATCCTTTCCGGAGAAATGAATTCAAAGTGCAAAGGGGGAACTTGTGGTCTCTGAAGCAGTGAACCATGCCAGCTCAACACATCCAGACAGGGTGATGGCTCTGTGCAAGCACGACCCTGAGCCTTGTGGGCAAGGAAGAGTTGACAGACAAGCACAAGGGGATAAAAACGAGCAGGGGTAATTTGCACACGGGTGTGCGTTGATGGCAAACAGACGAGGAGCTGCCTTGCATACAGATATGATGATCGTTAGGGCTTTCAGGTACTTTTTTAACAACCATCATCCATAAGCACTGAACTGCTGGGGTGATTCAAGCTGCACTCTGCCACACCTTGGTCACATCACAGGGAAGCACACCAGGCTTGGGTTTATGGGCAGGCAGGATGTTTCTTCTGTTGAGCTGCTCTGGCTCCTGAGCATACTTTGCAACATGCTCAGATGTGAAGGAAATTGGATCAAGCTGGTGGTTGTGAGAGTCATAGAATCACAGAATTACTAAGCCTGAAAAAACCTCTAAGATTGAGTCCAACCCAGCACCCTCATGTTCATGACTAGACTATATCCCCAGGTACCACTTCCATACACCTTTGGAACACTCCCAGGGATGATGACCCCACCACTTCCCAGGGGAGCCTATTTCAATGTGTGATAACCCTTCCAGTAAGGAAGATTTTCCTGCTATCCAATCTAAACCTCCTCTGCCACAACTTGAGGCCATTTCCTCTAATCTTGTCATTTTCTATCTGGGAGAAGAGACAGATGCCCACCTCGCTAAAACTTCATTGCATACTGGAGGTCTTCCACTCCTAGTGGGAATACAATAATTTTCATCTCTTCATCTCTATGTGGAGAGCTGTGATTCAAGCGAGTGGTGTCTGGATAGAGCGACAACTCAAGGCTGGAATTCCCACAGTCATGCTCAAGTCAGTGCAGGGATGGTGCACAGTGATGCCATTAAAATCATAGTGGAGAGGATAACACAGCTGCTTCCTGAACATTTGACTAGAACCCAGGCTACGACTTCTCATTTATTCAAAGTCTGTCATACTTTGAAGTACAAACATAATGCAATGCCTATTTGCCCAGAGATTTGGCACTTTCTGATGCTGGCATATATGAAGTTATGCTGACACAATTTATGCCGGTAAAGTAGGAAAGGAGCTCTCTAGAAAGGAATATTAAATAATGATATTTGCTGGAAAGAAACAGCTCATAGGGTGGTTGCTTTCCATCATATCCATTTTATAGCAATTCATACCTCAATTCACAGGTTATAACCCAAAGGGCTTCACACACCTCATAATCAATATCCAAGTGATCTGAATCCCCTTTTGTTCGGAAGTGCTGGGTGTGCTTGTCCACTGTGAAGTTCACTTGCTTGTTGAAGCGTTCTATGAGAACTGAGTGCCAGTGCTGGTCATCCAGGAGGCTGCCCAAGGTGACAGACGTGTGGCTGTTACTGAAGTGCAGGTTGGAGTCCCCTGGAGTGGCACAGAGAGGCAGAAGACACCAGAGTTACCTCCAGACTCAGTCTGGAGCATGGGGACTCAAGGAAAGCATGAAGCAGAGCTCCAAGATGCAAGTCAGAGCTCTTGTAAACAGATCCTTTTTGAAGACTGACTTAGATTCCTTGGGTCCCTTATTCACATACATGTGTGTACATCCCCCGCCCACACACATTTTTTCCCTGTGAACTCCTTGTGATAAACCAGGAAGTGTTACAGATGCTGCACTCACACATTGAGTGTGAGTGCAGCAGGCATTACTACTTTGTCTGTATCCTTGCTTCTTCCAGGCCTTTTTGGTCCTGGTGGCTTAAGAGCTTCCTTTGGGTAACACCAAAATCTTCTGTCTAATCACATCAACAGACCACTCCTGACACTTCACTGTCAACTCTGTGCTTTCTGCATAAACTGTTTTAAAAAAAGTGTGTGGGGGGGGGGGGGGGGGGAAGGCACTAGTCAGTGAAGCAATAGGAGTGTTTTGTTCAGCTCATAAAAATTCTTAAACCTGGCCTAGCTCTCCAAAAGTAGAGATCAGAAATCATAAAAATATTTAGGCTGGTAATTTTAACCCAGTAATTTCAAGCTCTCTTCTGTTTTCCAGCTGGCTACATGTCTCAACACTTCAGAGCCTCTCGCTGAAAGGGAGTGTGTATCCTCTTTTACATTCCCGCAGAATGGAGAGAACACATGCTCCAAAACTGCCAGGCAAAATGCAAGCACATTCAAGAGGAGTCATCAAAACCCATGCCATGATATATGAATGCAAAAAAGAGGACCTAAAATGGCTAAAATTTTGTACACTTGGGGCTACAACTGAAGGAAAAAACCCAACTCATCTCAGAATACACATTCAAAACAGTATCTCCTCTGGAAGAAGATACATAATATAATTAAGTGTAGTATATTCTTATCCTAGCACTAAAAAGTTGTAAGAGAACAATTCAGTGGGGTCGATTCCCCCACTCAGAGCTTCAGGATGTAGTTTTTTGGTCCAAGTAACATCCAAATCCCAAATCAGAAAGTGATGCATTATCATTTCCAATCTTTGCTGAAAAAGAAAGAAGGAAAGAAAGAAAGCACAACTTGGGGACTCAACAATTAATGAGCTTATGTAAAAATGAAATCCAACAGCTGTGGAAAATAGTTACTCATTTTTAAAACAAACATAATTAAGCACAAGGGGAAAAATGCCCAACTTAAACCCCTCAGTATGAGAAACATGAGCCAGCAGAGACTGCTGAGGCCAGTATCATGGGATACCCAGAGATGAAGCCAGTGAAGATTTTGCAGTAAGGCTGGGAGAGGGGGTATGAGCACTCCTACTGCAGTAGTCCCTACCATAATCAAAGTGCTTCAGTGTATTCATCAGGGAAAAAACAAGCATCTTCTACAGAAAGAAATCAAGCCAGCATTTCCTCTGATGCTCTGATCCAATATGATCATACAGTGATAACCTCACAGATATTGAAGAAGGAATATTCACAGTTTTCAGGAAGGAAACATACAGCAGTGTGAACAATGTTTTGACCAGTATGTTATCATTGAAATTATGTATTCTCAGCTCAGCTCTGAATCACTGAGTGAATGGAAAAAAATTAGACACAAACCAAAAATAAACTTTTCCTGCAGTCCAAAGACCACTTCCTGAGAATGCTGTTCTTAAAAATAATACAAAAAACCCACACACACATAAAAAAAAAGTTATGTGAAGAATCAGAACTAGCCATTGAGCAGTTCTAGTTCTGCCTTGCTCTGCACTAGTTAGAGAAGCCAAGGTCTCTTCTTGGCTCAGCTACCATGTCCTGCATGACATCAGCACACAGAATGTTCTGTTGATATCAGCAAAACTCTTCAGATACTGTCCAGTATAAATAACAGATTTATATGCAAACCAGTAATCCTAATTACCCTTACCCAGGTTGAGGTGCAAGGAGAGCTTTCCCTTCTGCAGTTCCAAGGTTATGTAGTCTCCACGCTGTCCTTCTCCATGGAATAAGACTCCATCCCCCTGCATGCTCTTGAACTTCAGGGAAACTACATCTTTGAATGTGCTCATAAGCTTCTGATTGAACCTGTAGAGAAGTGAACTTCTGCCATCAAAGTCTGCAATATCTGACTCTGGAAGAAAGAAAATGGCAAAATGGCAAGGAGGAGCAGCATCAGAAGAGGGATTGTATTTTTTTCAGAATCTTTTCAAATACAGTTTGGAGTCAGATATCATCCTGAGTGTACATTCACAGGATGTACAGGTCATTTGGGCAACCACATTTCATCCATTTCCAATCCTCTCCCTCTGCTGGAGAATGGGAACACGAGGATAAACCCAGAACCCCTCTGCATTTGCCTTCCTCATACAACACTTCTCTCTCATTTAACTTTTGAGAACAGAACAGGTGCCTTCCATCACATTCAGATCTCCAGAACATCCCTTGCCACGTTTGCTGTTCATCTCAAATGCATTCAGGATGTTATTCATTACTTTGAACACTTCAGTACTCACTCCACTTTTGTAGCTTCACAAGTGTCTGTTGAGCTGTTCCTGCATGTCAGCCATGCCTGCATCCACCTCTGCATTCTGATAAGGGTCCCCTCAGCCTCCAAGGGCTGGCTGCCTGCTTGTGATGGGCATTTATCAGCCATGTTTCTGCATGCAAATTGACTAGGCTGGCAGGGATAGCCAAATATCAATTCAAAAAGCTTTTGAAGAGATTTCATGGGAACTGGGCATCTAAACTGATTATACACCTTTGAAAATCCTATTAGAAACATATTTTCCCCTTCAGCCAGCCTCTAAATTCCCAATCATTCTGGTAGGAAACAAGCTTTCTGTTCCTCACTTGCAATTAATATTTCTTTGGCAGCAGTGGCCTGAAGTACCCTCTCTGCTTTATAAAGTAGTTTTTTAAGCAAAACATGTTTTTAAACAAAATTTTAAATGTATCTCTAACTGGAATACTTCAGGTAGCTTTAAATACTTTAAAGTAATATGTTGTACACAAACATCTGACTGACATACATTACTTCAATTCCAATTTCTATCCAACTGCAATTTGACACAATTTATGTATAAAGTATCAATTTTGTCAATTGGTATTTTCTGTTGTTAAGAAAAATATTAAAAATAAAGAATACCAGACAATGAAGAATTTGAACAGAGGTTTACTAAACTACATAACTACTGAGGCAGATGCACAAAGAGAAGTAGCACCCTCCTAGTGCCCAAGAAGAAAGAATGTAGACTCTCTTTGTTTGCAAGCCATACATTTCAGTGATAAACCAAAGCTATCAGTCTTCTCTTTTCTTCTGAAAAATAACTGAGAGGTTCATATGATCAAGACTTTCAGCCAGCAACTGTATGGTGGTTCAAGTCAGTAATTTTAGGCACCCAAACTCCATTGGGAGCTCTTTTATTCTTTTAAAAATTAACACTAGTTTCATCTGCTTCTTTTTAAAAACCAAAAATAATAAGAGCTGGAGGGGGGGGGGCAGGGTTTTAACCTTTTTATCTTTTTTTTGGTGAAAAAATTGAAGAGGTTTGCAATTAAAAACTATTAAAAGCTCAGAAAATAAAACAGCTGTTAACGATTTGTTACCATGGAAACTACCATGAAAATTTCTGCCTGTCAATATGACAGTTTGTACAGGAGTTTGATGGCACACTTACAAACTTGCAGGGAGCACAACATTTCAATTTGATGCAAAACTCTGTAACTCCATAGCCAACTTCATTCCAAATCAGAAGGCAACTGATTTTTTTTATGAGACTAAAACTACAAAGAAACTCAGTCCTGGGGAAAATTCACTCTTGAGTAAACTAAGACCAGCTTCTTATCTGTGATGTCAGAATTATAACAGGCTGTTTCCCTTCATTTGTGGGACAGTTGCTAGTTTAGGAATTATCACAAATATAAAAGTATTCCTGCCATCTGTTTTTAACTTCTGAATTAGGTGTTATGAAACGGCTTCTTCAGAATTGCTGACTTCTCTCTATTGACACCTTGACTGCCAGTTTCTATAAAGGGAATTAAATTGGCAGTTTAGTTCTTGTGAATTTCCCCTAACTACATTAAATACTACAATTTGGTTAAAGTAAATCACAAGTGTCTTACAAAAATGGTTTCGTTTCAACACAGGCAGCAATTAGGAAATAGCTTATAAAGAATTTACAGTCTTTGATTTCCACAGCATTTTGCAATTAAAGTTGATTTTTCTCCTAGCTCATAAAACCAAAGGTACTGCAGGATCAAGGGTGCACTGATTCAATGCTGCTCAAAAAGTGGCCCTTTTACAATCTTTTTCCTAAGACCCAAGACTGCAGCCAGTCTAAATTGACACTTCAGTTCTTAACTCTCCATTAAGCCACAGCATAACATGATTTTTTGAAGAGCTTTACTACTGACATTTACAGAGTATATCACAAAGGAAAACTTGTTTCTGAAAAGCTCTGCTCCACTAATTATCAGTTGTGAGCACATTGGCCAATAAATAGCCCTGAATGAAACAAGAATATGTCAAATAAATGCTAACACTGGCAGCCAAAAGTCATTAGTGGCAGCTTGCATGACAACAAATCGTTGGTTCCTGTTAAAAACAGCCACTCTAGAAAACCTGCTTGGTGTTTGCTTAGTGTTTGTTTAGCCCATGTATGTCCATAACCCTCTTCCAGCAAGTGAGAGAGGATCCAAAATGTTTCAAGTCTCAGAAAATCTGTAGTAATAACAGACTGAAACACAACATGTGATTTCATCCTGCACTGCCTGCTGGTGTTCTTATGCTCCCTGAAGACAGACTTTACTCATTCTGGGCTCCTCTCTACACTGTCCTCATCAACAAGGCTGTTGACAGGCTGGCAGCAGTATGAGAGCACAGAGCTCACTCGTGCAGCAATCTGCTGCCGCCAGCAGAGAGGATACACAGCCATACTCAAGAAGAAAGTCCCTCCTCCTAGCAACTTTGGGAAAAGTGAACACTTACTTAGCAAAGATATTCTAAACCAAGAATAACTCTAGGAACAGTTGCCATGTGAGACAGGAACTTTTAGTCTTGAGTTTGCACCAATGAACAGAATCTTTAATTCCCTCCTGGCAGAAGGGAAGAGGACAATCCTGGTCTGAACAGATGTGTCCCCTGGCCAATCTCAGCTTGCTGGCTTGAATGACCCTAGAGCCATGCCCACCTCCCTCTCAGACATGCAACCCAAGGGATGAGTGTGGATGACTATTTCAGAGGTGCTTGTCCTGCCATGCAGCTTTACCCCTATCAAAAATCTCTGCTTCATTTGGGTAAGCAATCACTTGGGTATTTACCTTGTGCATTTGATTACAAACATGACTGGTCAACGACCATCAGACACCCTGCAATGAGTAATTTTCTCTCTCATAGGAAGACAAAGGAGAGGATGAAGGAAGGCGAGGGAAAAGAAAGAAGGAAAAAAAAAGAGAGAAAAAAAGAGAGAAAAATAATCCAGTAAAAATATCTCTGAATAAAAAGGCACAGTATCAGATCATATTCCCCGAAGCAATGGCAGCAAAATATAAGAATTCAGAGTCCTGATTCCTGCAAATGAAGGATTCTGCTCTCAGAAGACACCCTGTCTCACACCCTATCATTGTTTCTCCTGTGGTATCCCAGCCTGTTAACTGCACATACACCCAATTCTGCTGATGCACCTTGGGCTGTTAACCAGTTATAGAATATGATCAGCATCTTCAGTGTGGCTATAAATCTTATCCTATAAAAGCAATTGTGCCAGCAATTTTCTTTTTTCTTGTGCTAAGCTAACAAGACTTTTCCCAAGTATAAAGATACACTAGTCACCCCTTGCCACCGCCAGCACCAAAAGCAATTGGTTTGCCATTTGTCTGAGCTTGTCCTCTGCTGCAGCTCTGCTTATCTGTTACAAATAACTGCTGGAGCCACTGCTGCAAAGGGACAGCAAAGGCTTACACGTATTTCTGCATGGAACTTTCCACAGAACTCATCATCTGATCAGGAAACGTTAATGTATGCTTTCAGATCATCTCCTTCCTATTTCAGTGCCTATTTTGAGGATACCAGATGAGATATTTAAAGGATTTTTTTAAATGTATCAATTTTAATTTAAATACATACTTTCTGAAGAAAGTAAACATTTAGCAGGCTATCTGTGAATTACAGCTTATATGATGGCCTTGGCGTCCTTTATTCATAGGAACTTCGATACGTATGGGACAGGATCAGGTACACTCATAATCTGAAACAGCTTTTCAGATCAAAACATGTTTTTATTTTTCCAAAGAAACAATGACAACTGGCAGCCAAATAGAAGGTGAAAAGAGAAAGGGAAGAAGGAAAAAAACCCCAAAGTCCAAAAAATGAAAGCTCTTTTGTTTGACAGGGAGACTTGAGGAACAAATTCATAGTAAATTATTTCTAGCAGAAGCAATAAACAGCAAGTGCCATTCAGCAGCAGCACAGCACCATCCCAGGCTAAGTTACCCACTTTGACATCCAGTGCACACAGCTGGATTCCTCAGTATGTTTTGTTGCTGTGTCCTGGCAAAGTATCACCTGGCAGGTGACCTACAAGACCTGAAGCCTTCTGTGTGCCCCCTACTAAACAGTGATCAATGAAAGCTGCACTTGCACAGGTTAGCACAGGATTGTGTTCCTGGGGCCTCTCGGGCAGAGAATACTGCATAGGAGAGTCATACACCAAAAATGGGTTAACAAAACCTTCTACTGCTACATGACTGTCACATTCACCTAAAAAAACAGCAGGGAAGCCATACATGGCTCTTACAGATGGATTTGTATCAGCTGATGCTGTTTCTGCTCTCAGCATCACATTCCTTCTTTCATGTACATACAGACACATGCATGAAGATGGTGCACATTCAATATACTTGCTCTTCTACTTCCATTTCCTTCCTGGCTTGTTCAACAAGGAAGCCTGTCTCTAAAAAACTTAAGCTTTGTAATTTTAATTTTTTTTCCACCAGATTATTAATATTTCTTATGCTACAGCTGAACAAGGTGGAGGAGTCTGTCTGCTATCAACTTTACAAAATGCAGTTATGTAGCTGTATATCAGCTCAGGATCTGCAGCAGATATTCTGTCAGTATACCACTAAAGATGACATTTTATAAATGATCAAACATCTTTTGTACAGTGCTGGTGTGTCTGGGTTAGGAGTAGCCAAGTCAGTAAAACTATATATGCACAACTTGTAGACAGGTATTGCTTGGCATATGCAATTTGCCAGAGAGAAATGTGAATGGCACATTTATATAAATGGAATGAATATTTCAACACCCTGTAAAAGTTTTATGAATCCCTTTATTTCTTTTCTGGCTCGCTTTAATCTCATACCTTAATTCTGCACAAGCACTTTTATTTCCTGCAACTGCAGGGTACAGGACAAAGATGAAGACTTAGATGATAACACAAGGCAACTCAGCCTGCAAGTGATTTTGAAATCATCTTTGTATCATAGAAAATACAACCATGGTCTGACATGAAAGTAGTGCTCATGTAGTACATCACATGCACTACCACAAAAAAAGAAAAAACAGCTGCAAAAGTTTCAGCCTTCCCAAAGGTCAAGTTCTAGTTTTAACACAACTACTTGGACTATACACTTCACTGCAAAAGTCTGGAAGAAGAAAGCTCTTGAAAAGAGATTAGCTGGCTGTTTCAGAATTATGTCACCAAAGGCAGCTTATTTTGAATTCCAGATTTCAGTTTACATATTCACTAATATACCTGGAAAAGGTCTTTTGCCCTAATGACTGTGCATCGAGACGAGGCAGTTGTAGGTCAGCCCACATTGCCTGGGCAGGTAGAGAAACCTTCTAGAAGATAGACTTACATAGAGACCATAAGAATCTTCCAGTGAAGCAGTCCTAAGATCCATGGGCAGTGACAAGGCCCCAGAGAGTCCTAGAGCTGTGTCTTTGTTCAGTGGAAACATGTGAATCAAAAAGTTTAATAAACTTCTCTTTCATTCAGCTGAGATGAATTTAGGTTGTCTCCCAATTAGTTTTCATATTTATTCTGCTACAGCCCATTATCTGTGCTTGGGAGGAACACAAAGTCACCTGAGAAACAAATACTGGAGTTGTATTTCCTAATGAGTAGACTTCCCTTTTCTGCCATAGAGTTGCATCAATCTTTTTGCCTTACATCCACAGTGTGCCACAGTCATAGGTCAGACATCTGCAGCACTACGACAAGATTTGTCACCAAAACACCCCAAGCCAGCAACATTTGCAGGCTGCTCCAAAGCACAAAACACTACAGACTATATCTTCAAAGACCATCTTGTGTTAAGAGTGGCCAAAGAAAGCTGTCATGTAAAAGCAATTAAATCAACAGACAGGTTCTCTGCACTCTGAAGCTATAAAGTCATCAGCCTCAAATACAACCAGAGCTGCAGAACACACAGCACTTCACAACTAGGTAACTTGCCTTAAACTCACAAAATTGCCACTTTAGGCAAATGTAGCTCTATAAAGCTCCTACTTAGCCTTGTGACCTCCAGTGGGCAGGAGGTTTTGCAGCATCTGACTGCCTGGCTCTACCCGAAGCAGCAAATTGCTCTGTGGTGGGCTCATCCCTGAGGAGGCTTCACCAGCTGAGTGAGATGGGCAGCACATCCCTGGGCAGAAAGGCAAGAACAACTACTGGGAAAAAATAAACAATGGCAATGTGTTTCATGTTACATTTTAACTCATAAAACTTTTACTGCACTCTTTCCACAGCACCACCAGCACCAAGTAAAAGCTCTTTGACAAAATGTGGGTTAAGATGCAGCCACTTACTGTAAGAGCAGCCGAAGACCTCAATTCTCAGTCCTATGCCCCCACCAACATTCCACTTCAGGGGGATGAAGCGCAGGAATCGAGCTTTCACAGAGTGCAGCAGTTTGTGGTGAACCACACTGTCAGCATTGCTGTTGCCTGTGAAAACCTGGAAGGACAAAAAGCCTTGGTGAGGCATTAAGCAACAAGAGGTGAATGCAGCACTCTGAACAAAGGCTGGGAACTGTCACCCATCTTCACAATTCTTAGTCTCAAAAATTACTTAAAATTATTTAAATTGGTTGTCAAGCTTTCTGCTAAGTGCTGCATCTCTTATGAAAGGAAACAAGGGAGACAGCAGCACCTCAGCAGAGTGGGGGGATGTATACATAGAGTTACAAAAGCAGGCTGTAGATGGGGATGATACTGAAGATGCTGCACAATTTCTCCTAACCCAGGCTATTTCCGTGCACTGCAATACTCCATCAACCATAAAATAGTCAGGGTCCTGTCATCACAGTGAAGGATGGGGCTTGATTTAGCCTTTGGTGCACTCATGGAAGTACTAAATGATAGACACAATCCAATAAAGTTCTTGAGAGTCTGGAAAGAAGAACAGGACAGTGTACTTCCAGATACCCAACAGAAAACTCAAGCAAGGAACCGGAAGAGATAAAAGCCTGAGTAAGTACACAGGAGAATCAGCATTTTGACTGTGTTTGCACTCAAGAGAGTTAAAGCATGCAAACATAATAATTTAATTTATTTCCTTACCTATTTAATTAATTGCCTGCAACAGCAAGCCAAAATTAATGGCCCTAGTCAGAATTATAACTTTACAAGAGGAAATTCTCTCATGGATGAAGAATGACCGAGGGATTTCAAAGACAAACCTTCAGAAAAACTTCAAGGCTGTCTTCCTGCCTGAAGCATTTTCAATTCATCTTTACACCCTTATCTGTAATATTGGCCCAGGAATATCACAGACTTCCTACAATCCTCAGAACATTTCAGTAATTCAGCTAGGATTGAAATTTGAAGCTAACAGTTTTGTAAAACATGAAAAGCAAAGAGAGAACACACAAAAACATAATCTCACAGGACAGCCATATTTGTAAAAGAGGTCCTGCATTTTGTAAGCATAAAATTTCATCACAAAATGTTGTACCAGTTTAAAATGCTTCTGCAGTTCAAAAATTGGCACCATTCACCTACACAATGTAATTGTGAGCAAAATCGGAATAAGCCCATTAAAAGAGACATACAATTCATTCTGATGGTTGAAGGATGTGCTAAAGAGATTAGGGGTTCATCTCCACTCAATTTTTTTCCTCAAATACAAGTATTACAACATTTTCCAAATGTTACAATAAATGGTGTAAAACCTCAAATTCAGCGTATTCTTGTTCTACTAAACTCGGGATTCAATTGTTTTATTAGAACTATATTAAATAAACAATATTCTGGAACATTTCTAAAATATTCTGGAACAATCCTTTGAAACCATACCTTGTTTATTTCATTTCACATTAAAAGCTGTAACTTGGGGAAATTCTCTTCTATATACAATAGGCCTTATTTTCCACCCAGTCATGAATGCAAAAGACCACATACATCTCCCTTCCTAAAACATTCTTTGCATTTCATTGCTGTTATTGCCTGCCTCTGAAGATGAACAACGTTACTGAAATGATCTCTCACAATCCCAGTTACCTACTTGAAAAACCACCCTTCAGAACATGTGATCATGTGTTGGTTTTGGCTGAAGTGTAGTTAATTTTCTTCACAGTAGCTTGTATGGGGCTGTGTTTTGGATTTGTGCTGGAAAAAGCATTGATAATACAGAGGTGATTTATTCTCAAGCAGTGCTTGCACAAAGTCAAGGACTCCTCTGCTTCTCCCACCAGTGAGGAGACTGGAGGGCATGGGAAGATGGGAGGCATCACTCCAGCTGACCACAGGGATATCCCTTCCCATCCCACTGGCAGCACTGTGCTCAGCACACAGAGCTGGGGGAAGAAGGACAGGGGGATGTCCAGAGTGATGGAATTTGTATTCCCAAATCACCATTACAAGTGGTGGAGCCTGGCTGTCCTGGCAATGGCTGAACACTTCTGTGCCCATGGGAAGTGGAGAGCAAACTCCTTGTTCTGCTTGCAAAAGCGTGGGTGGCTTTTGCTTTACCTATTAAATGGTGTTTATCTCAACACAGGAGTTTTCTCATGTTTAATCTTCCAATTCTCCCCCCCATCCCACAGCGGGAGAGTGAGCAGCTGTGTGGGGCTCAGGTAATGGTTGGGGTTAATCCATTACAGATCTGTAAAATTATTTCTACTAGGAGCTTATCAGGCTGAAAATAGGAACATTTTGATTATCCCAGTTGTCCTCAAAGCTTTGGTTTTCCTATACCTCTAATTCTGAACCTTTTATGCACAAGATCTCGTTTTCTACAAGTATTATGTGACAGATAACTAACCTGTCAGAAATTAAGCTATATTTTTTTTTAATGGAGATTCTTAAGATTCTTAAAGTTAACCAAATACAGCAGATATGTTTTGAGGAGTGGAACAAACCATAGTTCTATATGTCCTGATCTTACTCATACTGCTTTCCACATAGAAGCCAATTTCAAACTCCAGCAGAGTCTTTCCTAGATTTTTTTCCTTGTATTTCAGGTGAAAAATCATGTTCTTCTCAGTAATGAAACTGTCAGTAGAGAGCAAGCCTCACAGTCACAGCTGTGGCAGTACCCACATTTTTAGTAAGACATTTATGGATATATAAGATGTGTAAAGGAGACTGTTGTTTTCTGTTTGTTTGCTTCATGTTCTTGGAGTCCTGTGATTACGTAAATGTCTCACCTTTAATAAGATAAAAAAGAAAGAAGAAAAACAACAAAGGGAGAAGAGAGGGTTTCCAGTCCTCCCAATTGTGAAGAAAAACTTAAAACACAATGACCAGAGTGAGAGTAAAGGTGAAAAGTAAGAGACAAAAGAAAAAGTACACCTTAATACTGTGAAACAAGCTGGGGTGTCGAGCATACTTTAGTGGCTGTCTGTGCCATCAAGGAGATTGTGGTTTTGCCAGGGAAAAGATTCCCAGCTGTACCACACCCACTGCAAGCTGATGTCGCTGCCTACCCGCTGGCATCTCTGCTAGGGATCTTCCCTCAACACCTCAAGCAAGAGCCAGAATTATTCACATCCAGCCTCCAGATCAGTTAGTTCACCCCAAACCTGATGGACAACAATGTAAAAACATCCTTCCCACACCGAAAGAGCCACACTGGTAAAAATAAAGTATTTATAGGTCCAATACCACCCTTATAGCACTTTTTTTCCTCAAGCTCCTCTGATAAGCAAAGAGCTAATGACCCTTTTAGAGAAAGCAAATCCACAGGCAATGCTGTACCCATTGATCTGTGCCTACGAGATGGTTCTGGATGCTGCTGGCACATCCCTGCTTGCTGCTACCGACAGGGTGTCACTGTGTGTGCCTTCAGGACTGCTTTGATTTTTCCTTCCAACTGTACAGATCACCTTTTGATGCTTTATGGACCACCTGTGGGCTGTAGACCATTGATTGAATAATGCCAATTGCCACAGACGGTCACTTGAAAACTTAAGATCCACAGCTGACAAAGAAAAAAATCCATCCATTAAAGGAGATGAAAGCAGGATGCAGTACCAGATTTTGCAGCCCTGGAGATTCAAATATTGATTAACAGTAAACCTATCGGTGAGAATGGCAGAAGTCCTCTTGAGAAATGGCCTCTATTACAACCTGTTGTTGATAAAGATTAATTCCCAGGACAAAAATGAAAAAAAAAAAATGCAGAAAACAAAGCACTTGCATTTCCCATGCAACACAGTTGCTCTGGGAGAGAGCACAAGCTCTTCAATCTGTGTCTTTTAACAAGCCCTGTAAACACAACAGACGGATGATTTACATGGGAAATTCTGCCTCTGGCATTCTATGGGGCTTATAAATCAAAGAGCTCCATTAGTGCCAAATTTTGCCACCAGCTTCTTGAAGGCAAAAGCTTTTCCCCAGTGCCAGCAGCCACAAGGTTAACAGCTGGCCAGGGTTGCCCCTCAGACCAAGCTTGTTTCACAATGCCTGGCTGCACAGTGCTCTGCTGTGACACAGACCACGGCACCACAGTAATATTTTATGAGGCTTTTTTTATAAGCCAGCAAAGGCAGGTCCCACTGGCATGAAAAGGTGAGGGGAGAGCAGCTGCAGTGGTTTGGAGCAGGGTCCGACCGGCTCAGCGCTGCCTCTCGGGCAGCAGCTGTCAGCACGTAGGGAAGAGTGGCAGAGACAAGCATGCACAGTGCTCCTCCCAATGCTCAGCTCACCTAGTTCATGGATTGTAGTGAAAAGGACAAAATGGAATTCCAGTTTAAATGAAAAAGAAAATTTCAAAAAGGAGCATAAATCTCAAAACTGCTGTTGTTGTCTGGAATTTGCATGGATGAGTCTCTCAGGAAAAACAATGATTCAACTAAAGGGCTATTTTCACAACTTTCCCATTCAGAGGGATCCCCAAAGCTTTTCAAGGGCAGCTCAGGAAAATGTCACACAACTACAGTGAAATATGACAGTCGTTTAATAACCCTAAAGACACATATTTGTTTCTTTACCTCATTAATTAATTCAGAGCTATACCAGATCATACCAGTGAGACTTGATGAGCTTCAGATCACCCTTTGGCCAAACTCTTAGACTGGTCTCGACCTCCCAACAGACAAGTGGAAATTGGGTGCAAGTGTCTGCTCATGAAAGCCTAGTTAATTAAAAAGATAAGATCAGATGCAGGACTTTATCTTAGCCTCCCCCAGCATGAACTCTCTGCACACTAAATGGCAACTGATTTACAGACTTGCAGAAGGTGGTTTCCATAATGGCTCTGCTGAATACATCCTGCTCTCCCACTTTGTTAGATGAGTAATGGGATGGGTTCAAAATGAGTATGCAAGCAGCAACATTGGCACAATCCTCAGCCCTGTATGGTGAGCAGGCAGACCTGAGGTTAACTACCTTCTAGTGGAGGTATTCTAAGACATATTGAAAACTCTCATTTCTGCCCAAGTAACTCTGATGAGCTGAATTGAGGGGAAAGAAATCATCAGATTATGAATGTGCAGAGGGCACACAACACAGATGTTAGCAATTTACAAGATTTCAACCTTCAGTAAAAGAAATATAAGCATGGAAAAGAGCACTCCACCTTCAAATCTCACCTGTGACATCAGAGTGTGCTGTCTCCAGTTCCTGAAGGAAAAGTACAAGAGGGCACTTGATTCAAGATATCCAGAGCTTAGTGAGGGAACCAAAGGGAGACAAAAAGCAGCTAAGACTGTCATAAATCCCAGAACTGCAGTACTTATGAGCAAAACAATGTCATTCTCCCCTTAAACTTCCATAGCCAGATGAGAAAGATCACGAGCATACTTCCTGGGGAATGACCCCCAAGTACTTGAGTGTACATGCTCTTTAAGGAAAAAAAGACTTCAATGAAGAAACATGAAAATCTGAAAGAGGAAGGAGAAAGCAATGCCTAGCTTTTCACATTTTTCAGGCTGAAACAAACTCTGACTTTCATCTTCTCCAAAGAAAATGGGATTTCAGTACTGCTGAAGTTTGTGTTACCTGGAATGCAACTCAGTGGGGCTACTGGGTGTGGGTACTAAATCCAGGTTTGGAGGAAGCCAGTGACTAAAATCAGGTTATGGCAGGGGTCCTAAGTTTCTGCTTGCATGTGTGGAAAGAGACCAAGGGCTACCATGACAAGGACACAATAAACACACCATATGGAAACTCAGCACCCTCTGATTTTAATGGGATGCTATGGGGTTTCTTTTCACAGAAAAATTATACTGCATCAGTGCTTGCTAGCTGCACCTTAAGCCTGGACATGGTTGTGGCTACAAGTTTCTGCAACATTGAAAATTAAAAAATACATTTTGTTTCTGCTGCAAGACAAAAGTAACTGTCAGTTCAGGCAATTGTAGAAACTCGCCCCTTTTACCTCAGCTCAGCCCTAAAACACAAAAAAATTAAAAAATTAAACTATAATTTCAAAGTCTAAATGTTTGGGGCTTTTTCACATTTTACCATTTCTGCATCCTGTGATTGCCAGCGATGAAAAATGTTACTTTGCTTATGTAATGGAAAAAGTCCTGCCTAACACATCAAGCCAGAACTGTTAATATCTTGTCACAAAGCAACAGAGTGAAATTGCTTTGCTGTCATCTCCATCTCCCCGTGTCCAGACTGGGAGCTGCTTAAAGCTCCTCCTCGTTTGGAGGTTGAGTTCAGTGCAGCTGCCCAGCTCAGGAGTTCACAGCAGGACCTGGCCCCTGGGAGTTGATCTCTTTCAGCCCCTGGCCTTAAAAAAATTCTTTTACTGTTAGAGGGGGCCAGACCATGGGGAAAAGGAAATGATGACAAGGAGGACTGCTCAGTTCCTTTAAGAGCTGAAGTTAAGAGCTCTGTTTTCAATACCACAGAGTTACATTTGGTATATGGATGGCAAACGTAAGTACTTTGCTTTCCCATTTCTCTTTCTCAAAAGGCAAGTTAAATTTTCTTTCAGTATCCTTTCAAACCTTCTGCAGAAACAAAGTAAATTTACTTGGAGGAACTTGCCTGCTTAGGAGAATAAATAGGAGATTTTTCCACCAATTTAAGCAGGTTTCAGCCTGAGCCCAAGAGAAAACAGCTGTCAGCCTGGTCCGAGGACCAAAAGCTGGAGGGAAGGTTGTGTCCACTTAGCACATCAGTCACCTCTGAGCATCTTTTTCCACTTCATGTCTCTTTCCTATAAATGCACTATAGTCTTCATGACAAAAGGTAAACAGTTATTTCTGGTTAACAGCCTTCTGAGCTGATTTGCTTGTTTCCAGACTCATGCTTCAGCTTCCAGCTCCAATACCATGACTCAAGCCAGCCTGAACCCTATCCTACCTTCATAAAGAGAAACCTCCTTTCTGCTTATGTTTCTTCTTTTCCAACAGCAGCTACATTTTTCTTTGTGAAACACCCATCCTTGACAAGAACCTCAGAAATAATATCCCCTGGCACACTGTCAGACAATAACCTCAGAAACAATATCCCCTGGCACACTGTCAGAGCTGCTATTAGGGAGGAGCAGGGGGGAAAAGAATAGAAGAGGCACCTGTCAAAATTATCCTCCCATAACATATTATCCGAGGAAGTGACAGCTTTCCATCTCGTCCCTCTACCCCCTTACAGAAAAAAAAAAAAATCTACAAAGAGGTAGTTAAACTTCCCTGCACAGCAAGGATTAAAATGACTCCTGATCAAGCAGGATTCCTACTGGGACTGCATTAGACTTGTTACTTACTGAGGGGCTGACTGCTGTGCTCCAGCAATGCAGTGTCCACCCGGGCTCCTGAGCATCATTTGGACACCTCTGAGCTACTGGCAGTTTCTGTACAAGTAGGGGAGAGGAGATGCAGTAATGTGTCAGGGTCCATACTAATTCATCACTTCCCTAAATGATCCACTCAAGTGAGAAGGTTATTTGCTGCTAATCCACCACATTACAGTGTTCATACCTTTCTGTCTGGTTAGCTGCTTTCCAAATACAGGAACAAATGCTGTTAACAACATCATTAACATCAGATAGATGACTGCCCAAAGTAAACTACATTTATATTAAGGATGCTGCTTATTACCCTTCTCCTGACAGTTGGCAGAGCTAATCTCAGCATTTCAAATAAAATCCATCATTTTTACATCATCAAAATATTTTGCAAGCAAAAACATAAAAAAATAAAGACTGGCCATTGAGATAATCTATATAATATTATTTTCTAAATCGGTTTTTTATCAAAATAAAAAACATGTGAGTAAATGATGGTGACATTAGAAACATGAAGTTTCTTAGGTCCCCTAAGGAGAATGAAACACTTCTATTTAGACCAAAGAAAATGAAACAAAATATTGGAGAACTTTTTAACCCTTTGCACTTTTTCCCTGTTCTGATTCACCCTTAGAGAATTCTGATTTATTTTCTTGCTTTGTTCAGCACCACCTTTCTATACTAAAATGGACAGTTTGATCTTTAAACAGTTCGAATTAGTGTTGATCTGTTTCCAGAGTCTGCCAAACTATACCTTGGCAAAGTCTGAGATTCTGTGTCTGCCAGAGACCTTTCCCAAAAGGCAGCTTGGGTACAGTGATCTCTTTTGAAGAAAAGCAAATTTACCAAATGGATAATACAGGAGCTACATCACTTGACCTCAGGACGAGAAAATGGTCTCTGTCTTCTTCCATTCCTCATACAGATGTGGCCCAAATGATTCAATCTGTAGTTGGGCAGGTTGTCCTTCTTCCCAGCAATGAACCAAGTGCAATTTCCTTACCGTGCTGAGACACTCTTTGCATACATATGTGAAGTTGCATCTCACAAAACTGTATTTATGGAGAATGGATCCCTATCTTTAGATTTCAGAATCAGCTTTGTCTTTGGAGCACCTGGAGGTGAAGCTGTTATCACTGTTAATATTATCACTGCTACAATAAATAAATAATAATAGAAGCAAGAAGCAAGCAGCAAAATTAAACCTGTAAATTACAAGTCTAAGCTAAAAGCCGGCAGCTAATTCCTGCTTCTGTTCAGCCTCCTTCACTTTATCTTAAAGGCAATCCTACATAAAGATAGTATTTTAAACTAAATCACAACAAGGATAAATATTTCCCTAGTACCTTGACTACATTAACCTTAGCCAACAGACTGAAACTGCTCTTCTGCTGCCAACACTAATCATAGATTTCAGCTGTTCTGCATAAATCTCATGGAGACCTTCATGCTTTACATTAAATTAGTGGGATTAACAATGCAGTGAAAGTATTTATGTCTGGCAGTGTTGGGGAACTCTGGGAACCTTCCCTGTGTTTAGCTTCATCAAAGTACATTTAAATAGCTGGTGCTGTACACTCAGTATCTCTCTGGTTGTAATTTGCCAGACGGATCCAGCAAGATGACACCAGAGAGGTGTTAGTTATTCCATGCAACAGTGACCTCAGATGAATACTGTGCTTCATTATCTTACATTATTTCGCTGCTATAAAGTTTCACAGCATTTGCCTTTGGATCAGTAAAGTAATATCCTGTGAAAGAGGAAAAATAGGTAGGCTTGATTCTCTCCAGTGCTTTATAAAGCAGTGAAATGCAGGTGCCTACACAGATATTTTTCTTATACCCTCCTCCCCCCTGCCCCACAGCAACTTCCATAAGGAAGAAAAGACAGGTTATAGTAGGGAACTCCCTTCTCAGGGGAACAGAGGGCTCAATACACTGGACAGATATTTCTCTTACTGAAGTTTGCACCCTTCCTGGGGCCCAGGTTAAGGACATAACCAGGAAAATTCCCAGCCTGGTATGACCCTCAGACTATTACCCATTACTGCTCTTCCACGTGGGTGGCAATGAAGCCACATTCCCACCCCTCAGAGCAGTGAAACTGTGCTCATGTACATCAGCCATAGTCTTGGCCCAGTGAATTACATAGACTTGTCTCTACCACAGGAGAGCTAAATTTAATTGACATATTTTCCTCCTACAAAACTGTTACTGTAATGCTTGCAGCATCCTACATTTGAGTCTTGTAATTGCACTTTCACATTGAGGTCCATCACTGAACCACATTAAATTAATCTTGAGGACACTAAAGCAACTTAAAGAAACCACATCTCTTCCTCCTGCAATAAAGTAAGATGAGCTTTTGCAGCATCTTGGCAGGCAAATGTGCAATGTCTTCCAAATGCATGTCTACCCATTAAGTTTCAACCACACATTTCATTATGCCAACCACACCAAACAATCCTCAGCAGCAGGCTCTGAAGATCATGATGTTCTCTAAACTATAGTACAAAAAAAATTAACTTTCTGTTAGTGATCCAAGGAGGAGGCCTGAAATTCTGACTCTGAAGTGTAATTTTTTCTGGCATACAAATAACACCTGTTACTGTTGTTATGGTAAGACATACGGAGTCGTGATACACTTGGCAGGCCCAAGATCACATCAGACCATCAATAAAAACTGTTCTACTACTTTTGTTTTAGAAATTAGAAGATTATGGAAACTTCTCAGTGAGTTTGAAATTTCAATGATTGTAAGAAACAGATTTTGAAATAAGCATTATCTCTATGTGTATGAACACAGGAGAAGGAAGATGGAAGTAATTTCTTTCAACAAGAGGAGCTTCTATGCAATAGATATTTCTGTAAATGTGCAAACTGGGATGCATCACACTGGACTGTGCCTAGGACCTTCAGTAGCAGTTTCAGTCTTGTCCTTGCCCCACGGAGGATCATGCTAGAGAACTTGTTTCTCTCTAACAGCACTCTCTAACAGCAAGGTATGTGATGCTGCTTTTTGTAAGCTGCCCTTTTTCCTTTCACTTCCATACAGTTTTTCCTTAAATCATAGCTAGGCAAACACTTAAAACTAGAAATCTTAGAAGCCTCTCCAATGGCATCAATATTTCCCATTTAAGTATGGCAAAAGTGGTGGGAGTTAAGGGTGGGGGGGAAGTATGGGAAAAGAGGAGGGAGTTGAGGAGAGAGGAAATCAATAGCTCTTTAACAAGCCCTTCTCCTGAGGTGTGAAATCTAGCACACAGGGCTCTTTTATTCTTTTTATCTCCTGATCATAGGTGAAAGAAAGGATCTATGAATAGGATCCATGAAAGAACTCATCTTTAGAAAAAGAAATAAGAACACCTAACATCTTTTGCAAATATTAAGATGAAGGCATTGTGCTTAAGGTGTTTTTCTTTTTATTCTGAAAGCAGTATGAGTAGCTATACCTTGAAAAGTAACAAAGAAGGGAAGAAAGAAGCAAGTGTTTTTAGACAATGCAACCCACAGAGAGGAAAATTAACCTATTACGGGATTTCCTTTCAAACCTTTTGCACACAGCGAGGCCTGAATAATAAGCTGGACTAAGCTGTACGTTCACAGTTCAGTCTTCAAAGATGAGCTTGCTCTCTGGCAAACAGAAAAGAACTGTGCAAATATACAAATTTAACTTCTAGTACAGAAGGACACGGATATACCCTCAAGTGCTTCTGCATCAATGCTACAGTCTCATGCACATTTGAACTCACTAAGTTTCTGCAGTACAGCATTAATGAACACCTGAACCAGTACCCATGTGGAGAACACACAGCTTTGACAGCAGTTTCTTAAAACACCGCTAAATCAACACATTATTAATAAAGGAAAATGCAGCAATTCTACAGGCTCCTGATAATTTAACTTATGGTATGCTTGGAGAGTGTCAGATTAGCATTTCCAGAGAATCCAACTTCTCCCCATACTGGTGTTCATGTGACTTCCTGAGGAATGAATTGTACTAAAGTCCATTGATAGTAATCTTGATTACAGGAGAGAAATGGACAAAATGCACTCATTTTAACAGTACAGAACAGCCTCAGGGATTTTAGGCTGAGCCTGTCACTACAGGTGTCTATGGTTATGTCAAAGGCACGTGTGCTAACTCTGGAAGTGTAACTAACCTGGGTTATGCCTTGTGTGTTCAAAAACTCATCCCAGCAGACATACGAGTGGAAAGCAGGCACATCAGGGAGGCAGTAAAGGGTACAGAGTTTGTAAGGATGCAGTGGGAAACACTGGTAAAAAGAAAGGTGCTATGTCTAAAAGAAAGCTTAGAAGCCAATAGGGACAATGAGTCACTATTGACCACTCTGACATCCATATGCACTGAAATTCTTCCACATTAGTGTGTTAGGTCTGGGTTACCAAAAACATGACCATGTGATGTTATTTCATTCAGTGGTAGATAAGGCATTAAGAAAAGATCCAAGTCTAGAGAGAACAGAGAGAAGCCTTTTTCACCTCTGAATAGGGAGCGTAATTGTCATACCATTTTAAACTCCAAATTTTAGAAAACAGAAATGCATAATTGCTGGAGTTGGCAGGCGAGGTACCCAAGACACAGATACAAGGTCCTCTTTAAACTTAACCAGTGCTCAGGATGAAAACACTGATACTGAGGAGCTTCTCTGCAACACTGCCCACACAAAATTTAATCCAACACACAAACGCAGAGCTACACACAAACCTGAAGTATTTTAAAGCAGAGATTACCTTCAAGAAACAAAAACATAAAACCCAGGATTTGCTAGTTAGAAATTAAAATTAACAACAGGGTAAATTATTTTGAGAACCAATAAGTACTTTAAAGTCATCATATTGGAGATTTAAAATAAATCAAAACCACTTATGCTGAAAACAAATTTCTTTAAAAGGAAAGAAGTAAAAACCATCTGGTAAAATCAGAGACTGAGAAGCTATTTGAAGTAGGAAGACTTTCCTCTAAAGAACTCACAATTAAAGGATAAAAATGGAAATTAGGATCAGCACGGTAAGTACAGAATACCAACATAACACAGAACTTTAAAATTTCTAAATAATTTGAGAAAACGCATAAGAACCAGTAATAAATACCTTTCTGAATATGTGATAAGAAAAAAAAAACCACAAACTTTTAAAATGCTACAAGACAGCCTTGAAAAAGACAAGGCCGTTGCTGAGATGATGAATTAATTCTTTTCATGAGAGCAGAGTACAGGATACAGCTTAGGGTATTTCCAGCTCTGGGCTCTTTTGCAGTCATGGGTGAGAAAATTACTTTAAATTGAAGTGTGGAAATAGCAGATAAAATAAACAGAGAAAATCCACTAAGATCAGTTAATATTCTTCCACAATTTAGAAATTCAGTATAAATTATTGCTCAATTATTGGTTGTGATGGCTATCCTATCAAGGAAATGTACTTCATTAGCAGAAAAACAGAAGGTGGCAAATGCATGAGCATGTTTTAAAAGGCTTTGAGACAGACTGTTGTACCCACTTACAAATAAATCCATAAATTAGGAGAAATTATTTTAAAAATCAGAATAAACAAACACGCAGATCATTATATAATGACTAAAAGACATCTTGTTTTTTAAGAGAAAATACAGACCTTACAAATTTATTATTACCCTTCAAAGGAATCAGTTTATGGATTGATAATGATGCTATAATTAATACCATGTACTTGCACTTCCATCAACTTTTGTTGAAAACCACTGAAAGAAGAAAACCAATCACACCAGGCTCATATATGACAAAATAAAATGTGCATTTTTGAGGATCTATTCTGATCTATGCTATTTTTGGCTTCCTAAATGTCATATTGAAGAAAACACACACTACAGAGAACTAGCACAACTCGGGGATAACGCAGAAGTTGCGTGCCTGTGAAAATAAAGAGTGACTGAAAAGCTGCACAAGGATCTGATTGATATGGAATGACTGGGCAGTAAAATAGAAAATAAAGAAGATCAGAAAATGTAAAGTACCACACCACACAGACAAAATTATCCTCACCACACACCCCATCTGAAATAGCTTGGAAATCTGCTACTGTCATTCAGGAATCCTGAAGTCTTTTAAACTGCTAGATGGAAACATCAGTTCTGGACTCAAAAAATGGCCAAAAACCCAAAGAGATTTTTAGGAATTGCAAGAAAAAGAAGAGAACCAGCCATCCAGAAAGCACTGAAATTGCTTTATATATTAACAGTTATGTGATCCCCAACTTGAAAACTGTGATGCTTTTCTCTCTTCATTTGACAAATATATGGTTGAATTGGAAAAAAAAATAGAAAACAGCCATAAAGTAGGCCAATGATATAAAATATCTTCAGAATGTTGAAAGATTAAACAAACTGGGATTTTTTAGCCTGAAAAAAATTATGTCTGAACTAGAACACAACACGGAGCTATAAAATCATGAATAACAGACATAGCAGGAGATTGGGGAATTATTATTCATGTTTACTAGAACATGAAAGCCAAACACCCAACATAATTTTCAGAAAACCTGTGGACCCAGTAGCTTTTGTTTTACTAGGGATTTCTAGATGTGTTTGCTTGTCAGATTTCTAGGTCTGTCTATATTAATTGTCAAATCTGTTGCTAAATTTTACTGATCTCTTCACCAACCCTCTAAAGTAAAAACAAAACCTCAGAAACCACAAAACTAATAAAACATATAAGCTGTTAGATAAAGGGGTATATTGAGATTCATAATTATTCAGTGTCTCAAAGCATATGCTGACAGAAGAGTTGGAAAACATCTATTTCTTTTCCCCCAGTGAAACATATTAAGGAAATTTCCTATTTGAAGCTGGTGACATTTCATAGGAAACTGTGAATAAATGAAAAAAAAAAAACCTGCAAAAAGCCAACTAATTTTATTTGTGAACTATTTATTCATTGGTTTATTTTCCAATAACTATACTGAACAGGAGAACTCTGAAAAACAATAAAAATCTAATTCAATTTCAAAGTTTCTTTGAAAAATGTAACCAAAACCGATCCTTTTCCTTGAACCAAAAAACCCCAGTACTGACACAGGTAGTTTTTCAAAGAGAAAGTTTATCCTTAATTTGACTAGTCAGAACCAGGGATCGTGACTGCAAAGTTATCTGGAAATCAAGCACAGACCTGGTATCGTGGTCCATCAGTTCCCCCCCCCCCCCCCCCCCCGCCCCAGCCACCCAGCCTTACAAATTCTATCTCACTTAAGAAGATTCAGTAGCTGAATGGACATCCATACTACTGAAAAAAAAAAATTGTTAGTGTTCATTTTAATGATATCCTAACTTCTCAGAATATGTTTATTACTTTAAACAGACATTTCTGCCTCAAATTCATCCAGAATTAAAGAACTGGAGATTATTACTTGAGCATTTTTAGACAGCTCTTAAAAAAAAAGTCTTTATCTTTGGGCTGGACGTATCCTGCAGGTGTCCCTACTGGGGGTGAGGGCAGGAGGGATTCCCCAAAAAGCTATCAGCAAACTCAGAAAACCACTTTGCCCAGGTGGCCCAGTTTCCAGCAGCATTGTAGGCCCTTATGCCAGCCAATGTGCACAAAGTCAATTGTGAACATCTCAGCTCCCCCATCTCTGGAATACTTTAATCATGCTGCAATACCCACCCCACGTTCTTACATTGGGACAAACCAAAACCCTGCCCATCGGCGAGAGGGGTGTGCAGGGTGGGGAGGATGCGCAAAGATTCATCCATCACAACCATCACATTTTGACTAAACTGATGCTACAAAAGCACCACCTTTCTTTAATACGTCTAATTTTATGCCATTGTTCTGCCATGGCTTAGACAAGTTCAGCTGCACCCCAGCCAGGACAATCACTCATTCATCCTCCAAGTCTCCAAGATGAAGAGCTTTATCTCAGCTACCAGGAATCATCTCTCTTGGCAGCTCTCAGGGATTTGCTGACTTTCTCCAAGGTTCTCAATCCAAATGCTATTTCCAGCTCCAAATCCAAACAGATGGAGAGGGACAAACTGGGGAACACTCCAGCTTCCAGGCCTTACAGCTACACTACCAGCCTCTTTTACCCAGGGACAGCAGCTGGCAGAAATCAGCAGGGCCAGGACACATTCCTAACATTCATGGGAGCTCCCACTATCTATAAGGAAAACAGAACCAAACATTTGAAGGAGATGAACTCTTATTTCTTGCATTTTGTACCATAAAGGTAGATAGAAAGGACATGGTTTATTCCTAAGGTCACCCTAAGCATTAGTTTTCATCAAAGATGGGTCAAAAATCACAAACTCTGCCCCTCTTACCACAACAACCCAAGGCACAATCAGATCACCCCAAATACAAACTGCTTCAAGCCCCTTCATGTGCTGCATAGAGCAGGTTCCATGCCTTGTGCTCAGGACAATGTGTGAGCTGACCTGTGCCCCACTCTAGAGAAAGAAAATAATGACACAGGGCCAGGAAAACCTACCTGCGAGCTCTGACAATTAAAGAAAATTAAATTGAAATGGACTTGAAAGATTTTGGACCCATTGGCTAACAAATGCTACAAACTAACCTAACCTGAGCTGATGATCCCATTAATAATGTATTATTTATGTATTAATTTCTCTTTCAGTAAGCTTGATTAAGCCATTCCCAGCCTGCACTACCATAAAACTGAGAGACTGTTGTCTCCCTAGACAAATAGAAAAGGCTTTGCCAGCTGACTTGGAGGTCTCTTTAAAGAAGGGACAGAACCATTTGATAGCTTTGCTCTGTCATGAATTGCTACAAAATCATACCTCAAATCAAGGTTCCACCAGGAACTTCACAAACCATCTTTATTTATCTCTTGCACAATGAACCATTTCTAACTGGATTGAAGGGGGCTTGAGCAATCAATCTTGTCAATTGCCTTCAATCAATTAAAACAGATTTCTGTTATTTCAAGCAGGAATGCTTGGTTTTGTTTGGTTTTTTTTTGTTGTTTTTTTGGGTTTTTTTTAACTCAGAAGTAAAATGCTTTATTTATGTAAAACATCCTAAAAAACCAATATTCTGTTGAATAAATTCTTCATTTCTAAACACAAAAATAAAATTTATGCCCATATAATGCAACAGGTTTGAGAAGTGAAAGAATTGAAGAAAAAAGATAAGGCAATAAGAAGGTTTAAAACTGGGACTTGGTCTTTTAACTCATATGACTTCATACTTTTTATGACCCTATCTTCATTTCTGCAACTTTGGCTAACACACACTCATCCTGCAGATGTGTAAGCAAAGGGTTCTCCATGCTGGCCCAAGAAACTGGAAAGGGCTGTAACGTGACCCATGTTTATTTGTTATGCTGATGCTACAGTGCCTCTCAAATAGCCACTTGGACTCCTGCAAAAGACTAACTGCAATATAAACAAATCCAGATGGCTTTGTTTTGACATATGTAAAATCTTGAATCTGCCATCGGACTGATGTGAGAAATCCTTAGCTTTCCACCATCCAATTAAATAAAAATAGTCTATTTTTACTGCTCAGACAGATGAGCACACAGCTCTCACCAGGGTAATATCCAGAGCATTTTAAACTCTCTCCAAAGATCTGGAAATCCTAAATGCACATATTTTTGTATCCCCATTCTGGGAATGCACATAAGCCCTAGTGTTGAAAGACCCATAGCAATTAGGTTAATTGACATTACATCCTCTTGCTCCTTCCTTCTAATCTGGCAGAAAAACCATCTGGCCCCAGAAGGAGTTAATAATACAACATTACAAAATGCTTTGTGTCTGTAATAATATATTTCCTCAATGCATCATGGGAAGAACGTGCTTAATTGAATTATGTAAGTGGAAAGGTTCTGTGATTTATTTATTTTTTTTCGTATTTAGGCTTCCAAGTTTTTTCTGCATTTTCATGTGCTTTTTGTTCTAAATATTAAATGCAGGAAATAGACTAAAACAAGAAAGAAAATGAAATAGGTAAACAATAATGTGACTGTATCTTGTTTCTTATAAGCATTACAAACTGCCCCACTATGAACTCATCAGAACACAATTAATGTCAACTTGGAAATATGAGCTTTTTGTCCTTTTTTATGGGGAAGAGTGGGCATGTGTGGGAAGTGGTGTATAGCTGTCATCAAAGCTCCTCAATTCCTAGCTGTGAAAACCTTACCTAACCTACAATGAGGAGTTGAAAACCTTTGCTGAGAAGTAAAAGTCTGCCCTACTGACTATGTGCGATGCTAGTTTAGGTCACTGAAAATTCTGCCCATCAGACTCCCTCTGACGACTGACTCTAGCATTACCCAGGGCTAGAAAAGCCATTTCAGATGTGCCTGCAGCAACCCCTGCCAAGGCTTTTGATGCATCTGCTGCACCACTGACTTGTCTCAGTCATGTTAACCCAACATTCTCCACCAGCCCTTCACAGAGGCTCTGCCAGTCCTTGGCTTCCTGCCTCTGCCACAGGAGGTGATTGCAACCATTTTCAATCCAAATCTTGGATTTGCAAGGCAAGATGGGTTGAGAAGGTGTGAAGGACACTGTTCAGCAACAAACAGTGGCTAACACACTGCTGGGAATGCACAAAGCCAGCTCACTTCTCAAGGTTTATGCTGATCTGGACAAACAGATCTCATCTCACAAACCCACACTACAGCTGATCTCACAAACCCACACTACAGCTGCTGAAACACATACCACCTTCTGAGAACATGATTAAGGACTGTCACTAAAATGGTTCTCAGCAATACATTCTTTCATCACTGAAGTTCTGTTCTTTTCACTGGGACATACTTTAATCTACACTTGAATTTTGGTTTAATGCAATCATAGAATAATTTGGGTTGGAATGGATTGTCCATTAAAAAGATTATCTAGTGCCAATCCCACAGCCATGGGCAGGAACACCTTTCACTAAACCACGTTACTCAGATCCCCATCCAGCCTGGTCTTGGTTTGGCATTGCTGCAAACAGATGACAATGCATATTGCTGTAATCACAACTCCTGTGTATATATGCAGAATTAAAACTGGTGTCACTTGCATCTAAACTCTCGTGCATTCCACTTTGTGATTCAGAATTGTATTTCTTCAGTCACAATCATTATGTTTTGGGTGGAAGTGGTTGTTAAAGTAATATGCAATTTCAGAAATGATACTGTAGCAAAGCAGTTTCCTACTAAAACAATTCACACTGCAGATAACAAAGATGTTCTTGCAGTCTATTTTTAGAAAAGAAGCAATACTGCTGAAACTGCCTTTAGTAGTGAACAGTTGTGAAAAGGCACGTAGGTAGGTCGAGGGGATGGACAGCAAACATTTCCTAAAAATAGGACAGTTTAAAATCTGTAATGGGCAGAAATGCAGACATATAGTATGAGTTTTTCCACAACTCTTTCACCCTCCATTGTCCCTTGAAATAGTGTACAAGAAAATGTATCTAATTTATTGCAGTAATATGACACCTTACACTGAACAGCACCTAAAACTCTTTCAGGCTACAGCCTGGCACCAAAATTTTCAAGATAGCAGTATGCTCATTCCACCTACCCCACAAACTTCCTGCTTCCTGGTGTCTATGATTTTACAATTTCTTGTGCTTCACTGCTTGTGTATCTTATAGTTACTCTGTTTTGTCCTTAACAACTTGCCAAGTCTGCATAATACTCAGCAATGAATATGAAAATATGAATTAGATTTACCATTATTAGAGACAGTCAGGAAATCATATTTCCTCTCAGAAGTGATCTCCACTAACAGCCCAGCCTGTTCTGTACACATCCTGAGGTACCACAGAAATTATATTCCTTCTATGCCATTGAACTGCTTCTCATTCTGACACTACAATCACTCAGCTCCAGCTCATCCTGGGCTGCACAGCAGGAGGGCTAATTCAGCATTCCTGTGTAGTGCACTTCCAAATGAACGCCACAAAGTGACACGCTTAGCTGCTGCATCCCCAGCCAATTTCAATTCGCTGTGATCCCCCTAAGGTGAGGAAAAGCACATGAACCCCCAGTGTTGACTGAACTGAAAAAAAACTGTCTTTCTCTCAAAAGCATCATGTTACTCTCCTATCAAATAACATCGTTTTCTCTTTTTTCTTAAAGAAAAAAGAAATCCAGCGTGATTTTCAGTGACACTGAGAAAAAGCATTTTATAATAGATTCTGTTAACTTTGGCATTTGTCAGTTAAGATGCATTATACAACGAGACAGAAGGATTTCAGAATTAGCCATTACAGCTATTTAGCAGGTTAAATACTAGGAAGAGAGTTCACCAGTCTGTAGTTTAACATACATGGGCTACTCTCAGGGTGGGCCCAGTCATCTGGTGATATCTCAAGTGCTCCTACCAAGCTCACTGTTTAAGTGGATTTCTTGGCCTTGTCTCAAGATGCTACACTGACTGCTAACACATCTTTTCCCTGGTTTGACATCCCACTCCCATGCCAACAGAAACAAACTACATAAACCACAAAGAATTTCTAACATTCTCCATTCTCCTGGACTGAACAATAACAGGACACCAGGACTCACAAAGCCATTTATTTTTTTCCCACTTAATCCAGACAGTCCCTGGGTCCTGACTTCTCATCTGTCAAAAAGGGGTAAATAATACCTTGTCAGCCTTTTTCACCTACTTACAGCTTCTCTTCAGGACAAATCATCTCACTTGATGGATGCTCCTGGTGCATGGCAGCACACAGCTCTGATCTTAGCTAAGAACTTGTTCTGCACTTTTTTAAAAATCCTATAAAGTAACACCAGTGTAGAAACATATTATCTTCCTCTCTTGCTAGAGAACCATTATCCAGAGTCCACCAAGCTATTACCACTGAATGCAGGTGTCAAAAAACTTGACATCACTTAAAAGAGCTAAAAACTGAAAGGAAGTTCTATAATTCAATTTACAAATGTTTTTTAAGATATACAGAAACTGCAATGGCCAAACAGTGGATGACAAAAATGGATAGAGGAGTTGTGAAGTTACTGAACTTGTAGAATATAAGCAGCTTGTGAAAGGAAATTAATGGATTTTGATAAAGGAAAGAGAAGAATGCAGGCAGAAAGAAAGAAAAGGAAACAGAGAGAGAGAAAGGGAGAGAGAAAGAAAGGAAGATCAAAAGAACTCTAAGAACCCTCTTGAATGTTGCATAATATTTTTATGGAGGCCATTTTAGGGGGAGCGTCTCACCTATAAATTAAACAAATACACAGTGATAGATCCCAATATCCTGACATATTTACAGTTAGAAAAATTAAACAAGCATATCACCTCAAAGGCACAGAATCTTTACTTACTTGAAAAGAGAGACTTCAGCCATTTTCCGTAGGGTTAAATAAAATAAATATCCTGGTTTCAAAGGCTATATGCATGTTTAAACCTGGAGTAATTTTTACCTCTTTGACATGCTGCCTCCCTAGCTAGAAGTTAAAATTACTGACACATGCTGGAGTGTCACATTTTAGGGGATATAAGTCAAATTATTCTGTTATAATTCTTCCTTGTAGCTGCTCTGTGCTCCTTTGATTGAAGCTGAATTAATAACAATTTGCATGTTAAATTCTTTATCACAGATGCAACATTTCCTTCCCCAGCAAACAGAATTTATGTTTGTAAGGAGGCATCCTAGGGAGGATAAGGGCACCTCCAGGATTACATTCCCCTTGGGATCTGTCCTCTTAGACCTTGCCCATTATTCAAACAGTTTATCCAACCCAAAAGATTGCAAAGTTCATGGACCCGACCAGGAGAAACAATATCAATTTTACTGTGGTTGTTCATATTTCAAAATTATCACCTTGCTTTTTCTGAAAAAAACTCAGATCTAGTTTTTCAGGGCCTTTTACCAGTGATCAGACAAGGAAAAACAAGGTGCTTCTGCCTGCTGCAGACATTCAATAGCAGCAAATATGGACCTCTCATCCTAGTTCTGAGCCATGCAAGACTCAATAAAATCACACAATCACAGGGGTTTGTCACAGTACATGAGGAAAGGGAGAGGAAGCCTGAAAAAAATTACAGTTTCATTCATAAGGCCTGTGAGAATACACTTTAAGCCCACCCACACTTCAGAGATGGAGCTACCAATTATAAGATACCAGTTTTATGGAGACAAACTAAAAAGACTATTAAGAGAGTTTTTCTATAATATTGGTTATATTTCATCAAAAAATGCTGATTCATAGGAAGAGCTCCTATAGTCTATGACAGCAAGGCAGAGTAACTGATTGCAAGGCTTTCAACCACAATTTGGAAATGTTAGGCTCAATTCCCTATTATGCACACCTGGAATGTGGGCATTTAAACAGAAATCTGTAAACTTGTTTTGAACTATGCCTTAAGGGATAAAGCTCTGGCTCACTTCATGTAGTGCTGGTACCTCTCTCCACTTGCTTAAAAACACTAATCCTCTTATCAAGAGATTGATCTGGAAGTGAGAGAGTGGTCTCAGTGACAGGTCACTCCTGCCTGTGAGGGAACTACTTACAATACTTTGATTTAAATTATTTGCAGAGGCCACCTTGTGGACAGGGTATGAGGAAAACCACACAGATGGACATGCCAGGAAGAAGGAGCAAGCACCACTTTGCTCATCAGCAAAAGGCTCAGGTCAGGAGTACACCTGTACACAAGCCAGTGACTTTAAAATGCAGAGCAAAAATTCATTCCTGCGAATAGAGGAGGCATTTTATTCCAATAGCTACCTCTCACTATCACCGGGGCTGGTCTTTCTGATTCACAGCAACAATTTTAAATGCAGCTTTGTACCAGTGCAAAGCGAGCAGCTCAGTGCTTTAATGGCACAGCAAGGGAGGCAACAGCCCTCTTTGGCACCTGGCATGTTCTTGCTCTCACTTGTTTTTGTCTTTTACAGGTCAAATTCTTGTGTTTAGCCCATACTGGGGCAGGGGTGAGACAGAGGATAAAAAACTATTTAAAATGTTGGGATTTGATTTTTTTCACCAGGTAGTATATGCAGCTTAAGTAAATTGAAATTTTTCTTCAAATGTATATAAACTCACAAAACAGTTATATTTGCTTAAAGATTCCAAATTAATGTATAATTTTTCCTTGTGACATAATTAACTTCCAAAAAAATCATAATAACCCATCATCTCTTTTGGATGGTATTAAAATAACAAATATTTGTAAAATAGATTTTCTTGTGAAGTACACTTCACAAGAATTCCCCATCAAGAAATGAATAATTATGGGTCTGGAGCTGGGTTTGAAGCACATACAGTGAGCAAAACTTAAGATGGCATATTGAGGAGGAAACAAAGTATTGAATAGTTGCTCATTAATTAAAGAATATCCGGTTTCTATGCTGAAAGGAATGGAGAATGCTGTGCAAAAAATAGTTTGTGATCAGGTAATTAAAGCCCTTCACACTGCACACACATTAGGGGGTCTAATTAAGTTTGCAATGACATTTTATATCCTTCAGGTTTCTAACTTCATAGCTTAATAATATTCTTTTAACATTTATTTTTCATTTGCAATAGCTCTCTGCAATACCCCAACAAACCAGTTATGCATTAAGATGTTACATATAAATGTATCTGCTTTTGATCTTTCTTAGAAGAATTCCTCAGTCTTTATACCACAGACATAAAATGAAATATGTAGCACTTTCTTCCCTACCAGGAAATTCAATATCTCTTTTTTTTTTTTCCCCCACAGACACTTTGAGCCCATAGAATATGCTGTGAGATCTCCATATTCATTCCACTCCAGCTTTAGAGTTAACAGCTAAAGAGCTCTCAGTTGCACAAGAAACAAAGTTGATGACATCTGTATCATAGATCTATAGATAAGGTGGGATTACCACAGAAAACAGACTTTTACAAAATTCTCTATCATCTACAGAGTTCTCTGCTTTTCCCTATGAGCCTGGGCAAGCAGGGCAAATACAGGGAAATCTTCAACCCTGTTTTGCTTCTTTTTTCACTCTTTTACAGAACCAATTTAAATCAAACATTGTATTTTTCAAGTGCAAAGTATGCAGATGCAGGAATCTTGGAGCGTGTGAAATACCACTGGCCTTCCTTTGCTTCTTTATCCTAATAGAGAAGCTTTTAATACTAAACTTTAAAAGCATTCACCTATAACCACTTGTGCACTAAGAAACAATCAGGTGGAACTTCCTGGGCAAAAACTGATGCAGATGAAGTTCTACCTGAAAATGAGGAAAAATTTCTCTGTTGTGCAGTGACCGAGCACTGGAACAGGCTGACCAGAGAGGCTGGGAGTTTCCCTCACTGGAATTATTCAGGAACCGTCTGGACACAATCCTGTGCCACGTGCTCTGGGATGGCCCTGCCTGACCAGGGAGGTTGGACCAGGTGAGCACTGTGGTGCCTTCCAGCCTGACCCATCCTGTGAAACAGGACACAGACCCCAAAACAGAAGTATCACCTGTTGTTGTGCTGCTGAACACCACCTTTCAGCAACATACTTAAAATCTGTCCCTCTTTTCATGAGCTGTGCTCTGCTCCAGCAGCCAATGGGCCCAGACCAGGTGCCTCTTCCTCTGCAGCATTTGGGGATGCTGAGGATGCCTGGGGCTGAACTGCCCAGCCCCACACTCAGTGCTACTCGAGAAATAGAGTATTATAACTAATATCCACACCCCTTCTCCAGAGCCTCCATCCCTCCCCTAGGATTAATAGAACCAACCACACAGTATAAAGTACAGGTTACTCATACATTAAAGAGAGCAATGCTTATAAATCACCTCTTCTCTGCAGTGGACAGTTACAGCCAGCACATCATCTTATCACTAAGATTTTTCTCCATCTAATTCTATTTGCTGTTCCTCAGTGAATATCAACAATAACTCATTTAGCTTTAATGACATTAAAAGTAGAGACTGTCCTTGAGATAGCATCTAATTTTTCTTTATGAAAGCCAACATAAATTCTATGTACGAGGTCTCTGACAGCCTGGTAATAGAGGTGTTGTTAAAGTGAGCTAAAAATACAAACCAAGATAAAAAAAAAAAAAAGTATCTTTCAGAGGAATCATTAGAGAAATTGATGAGGTCTGTTTGCTTTCCTTGCAGTCTCTGAGGACATATTATGTATATAAAGCATGGAGCTAACACTAAGTCTGCCACACAAAGATACTAGTTGAACAGATCTTGACCTTTCCTTCCATCTATGCAATAAAAATAAAGGTTATTACAGGAGTTCTGCAAGAGCCCCTTATTGTAATTATCTCACACTTAATATCAGAGTTAGTAAAATTGTAGCCATTTTTTCCCTTCAAGGCATTCCTGTGCAGGGGGGGGAAAGCAAATAAATATGGCCCCCGAAGTCCTAGATCAAAATGCAAATACTTAAGCAGACTCATGTCATGCAGGCAAATAGTTCTACTATTTTTTAACTTTCTGCTTGGCTTTGTAGCCTTGCTTTTTGGATTTGCTGTGTAGATGAATGCAATTAGTGCAAATAGATTTGTGAGTTTGATATGTACAGCTGAGTGTTTCTTACTACGAATAAAAAAAATAAAATTAAAAGTACAGTCCAGGGATTTGGCCCCTCTAATTTCCTCCCTTCCATGACCTCACAACATCCTTGTGGTTCTCCTGAGTTGCCTGCCATTTTTCCAAATGGCATAAACTTTCCTTTTTAACCTGAGTTACAGACAAAGAGAGAACAGCAGCTGAAAACAGAGGTGTATCATAATCAAACCATAGAACTGCTTGATGCAGTGTGGTGTCAACACCAGAGACATTCCCACTGCCACTTCCATCAAGGTAAGGCCAGTCTACACCTGCTCTGAAGAAGACACCCTAGTCCTGGTCAAGGACATTCCGCCAGGCTGATTAAATATGGATGGAATATGTTCATATCCCAAGCAATGCAAACCTTAAATTGCTTCATAATGGAAAAAAGGAAGTATCTGCTGAGTGGAGAGTTTTGTGGGAGAGAGAAAACACCAAAGTTGCACATTTCTCTGGAGTAGCTACTACTAAAGGGAAAGCATAAAGGAGGCAAACACCAGGCTGTGCTTAGAATTATATCAGTGATATCACCGATTTTGCTCAGCACTTTTATGTGTTTGAATTACACACGTAACTCAGGATTTTGAGGTCACCATTACAGTTTGTCCCATGTAGCAGTAACTTAAAGTAGCAAGAGGAAGAAAACTCAATGCTCATGGGACAATTTTCTTGCAATGCATTCGTGTTCTGTCATCTCTAACTGCTCTCCTCAGGGAAAATAAAATACATTTGTGGAATTCTTTTCTAATATATTTTGTCAAGGACATTAACTACATTCTTATTTTTACTGTCTGTGGGAAAAAACAAAATCATCCTATTTACATAAAATGCTGATGTGAGACAAGAGCTGGTTCCTGGAGCAAATCAAAATCTTGTAGCATGCCAGCAGTATATTTCAACATTGTAAATGTTATGCATGACTTTATAGTTTGCCACACACACATCAGCCTGCAATAAGGAAAGGGCATCTTTGAAGTTACCAGTCATGACTGCTAATAGACTCTTTTTACAGAAATCCCCACTGGAGTCTGAAAATGCAAATCCAGATGCTCTGCCTGGACTGCAGAACACATGAGCCTCAGAGGCAGCCCCACTGCCCTGGCCCTCCATTTGTGCCCACTCCTTTTTAAAGTGCCTGTGCCCCTCCAGGCCAATGCATCCAGACTTCCAGTGGCAACAAGCACAACATGAAAGATGCCAGGGAGGAAGATGGTGTGGCTCAGGCTGATATTTGGGCTGGGAAAAGTCAGGGTGCACGGGTAAATGTGCTCTACCATCTCTCCAAAGTCCTTATTTAGGGTGGCTGAATAATCCTGGGAAATCTCTTAGTCCCCATCTCTCTTAAGAAAGAATCAAATACATCAGTTTCTTTAATCATGAAGGCCTAACCTATTTTTAAGAAGAGCTTCCTTCCATTTCCTTAACAAAAAGCCAAGAGAAAAGAGAATTAAGCTTTGTGCAACCATCCAGCCAAACTGTGATTAGACATGGGGTGGTACCCAAGAGTAAATTATTCCACAAATAAACATTGAATTGTGTTTCTGTATTTGACTTCAGCTTTCTGTAAGTCTTCATGTAAGTCTTTTTTCTGTTTGTGCTCTGGTTTCTCCAAGTTTGGCTCCTGTTAATTTGTTACTGGGTAAGGACAGTAACAGTATACTGAGCTTTACAGTAATAACTCTTACACATCTGTTTAAAACAAAAGAATTCAAGTTACTTCAAATAATTGGAGGGAAAGCCAGTATTCCTGAAAAATGCAAACAATACTTTTGAAAAAAATAAAGATACACTGTAAAATGCACATCAAAGATAAAGTAGGTAATTATCTTGAATTAAGATTTGGTGCACCATCAAATTATCACTGCAAAACATGATTTTCATAAATTTTATCTGGAGAAATCTGGTAGGAAAGACCTTAAAAACAATTTTCTAATGCAGAGTGAAAAAAATTGTACTTTCTGACTGTTGTTCTGGCTTGCTGGCTCTTGTTCTGCCAAGAGACAGCAATTTTCTCCGAGTCTGCAAACACTAGCATTTTAATAGCCCAGTTGAGTAGTAACCTTTGACAGGTTTGGGCAGATAAGGTGGAATTAATGTCAAGTTCTTTCTGAAGGGATTTATTTACCCTCTGTTTTGTCACGGATATTAAAAGGTCAGATCCAGCCCTGATCGTGAGCATCATTATATATCTTTTAATGCTTCTAGGCCATTTGGATCATGAAAACTAAGAAAAAAATTACAGCTAATGTGAATATTAATTGTGAGGGTATCTGATATAGCCTCGGGAAGAGGAAACATCCCTCTTGGACACCTGGCAAGAATACATTATGAATCTAGATTTACATGAATCCAGGCTAAAATTCAAGCAAACTTTGTGAAGTCATGCTGCAGTGATCTCTTACACAGAAGAATATTCATTTGAAATTTGGTGATTATCCAGCAGTGATGCAGGAAAGTTGAAGGTCATGATTTTGGCCAAATAGAATAGAAAAAACAATCACACAAAAAAAAGTATAAAGGCTCAAAAATAAAAGATAGGACAGAGATTTTTGTATTACTAGTAAATCTTGCCATGTTCATTTTCTAAAGTGAGTAATAAAGTATTATTGGTAATTCTGGATTCATAATTTATTAATAGCACTGCAGGATTACATGTTGAAAATTGATCAAGTATATTCATCAATACAGTAATGAATTTAAGTGGCAGAACATAAATTTAGATCCTCTCAACTGGGTAGCCCTAATATTTTGTCAGCCCAACAAATCTTTTTCTTCTCCCTTTAATTTTATATTAAAAAACCAAAAAGACAAAAAGCCTTATCTACAGTGTTTGCAGCCCAAAAACATAAATCTCATTAAACATAAATATTATCTATTTAAAAAGTTGAATGAAGCTTTTTTCTCAGTTCCAAGAATTTAATGTAGTAAAACTTAATACCAAGAAACAACAAACCTTTAAAGATTTTGTTAGTATCCATGCACACAATAGGATCCTTTGAGGCCAGCTAATTTTACCAGCCAATACCGCACTGGCCAGTGTACAGTTCTCTCCTTCCTGCAAGTCCTAGCTCTTTGGCCAGGATGTTAAGGAATTCCCTTCCCTGTCCAGCTGCCCAGGAGCCCCTCTGGCAGTCACACTCTCACACCAGGGCTGGGACCGTGGCGTGCTCACAGCTGCACACCCAGCACTCACAGTCAAACCTGGTTTCCCTAACAGCTCTTGAAATAATTTCATCTTGATCCAATTACCAAATAACAAAATAACAGCTTGAGTTGGTGTCTCTGAGGGAAGACTCTGAACAAAGCAACCTCTGGGCTTTTATACCTTCACACTCTAAGGCAGGAGAGTCTGGGGGCTGTCGGCTCCTGCCCCTAAGGTCCACCTGCAGCTCCCACTGCAGCTGCTCACTGAGATCCCTGCACTGGATATGCTGCTCAGAGAGAACACTTCTCAGTGCCTTGCTAAAGGCAATCCAAGGGATGTCTCACCCAGTACAAACGGTTTCCATGATGAGAACAGCTTAAAAAATTGGACAGCGCTGGTGACAAAGTCGCCAGGTGTCCCAACTGATACTGGAGCAATTAAACCCCAAGCTGAAGAAAGCAAATCCTGACTAACCTACGGCATATTAAAACATGAATAGCATTGTTCAGTATGTATTTCCAAAGAGGCCTTTAATGTTTTGCCCACTGGGTAGCAGCTCCAGAACTGCCTCCAACATTACCAGAAAATTGTAGCACACAAGGACTAATGAACCCTGAAAATGACCCTTGGGATGGCAGAATGAAGTCCAAGGTCACATATAACAGACACAAATAAAAGAAGCCCTACTTACAGCTTTCCTTTTGAGAACAGTAATGGACCAGAATTTTCAGCTGTATCCTAAAGTCAAAGGAAAATGAAAAAACTCCTCTCTAGCTATGTGATTATGGTCTCTAGAAAAATTAGTATACAATGACTTTTAGAGAATTAAGCTTGATGAAACCAAGACTTTTTTTTCCGTGGTTTTTATTCCTGCAATTTTGAGTTCATGGTGTTTCTTATAGGAATGGTACGAAGGTATTCCCTTTGCTACTTCTCAGAGTAAGCAGTGTGCTATATTTCTTGTATGCACTACATTAATGTTTAGTAGCTAAGTGGCAACAAAACCTGTGCTATAAAAGTTAATAAAAACACTAAAACAAATAGTATGTAAGGAAATTACATCCAGCAAAGCTGGTAGAACTAAATAATGTAAGCAGCAAAACTACACTGAAGAAAAAAAAATGGAAAACAAAGGTAAAAAGAAAGAGAGGTTCTACAGAAGGAACTCCACCAGTCTCTGTAAGCAGGGAAGATGACTCATTGATCTAAATAAACACTGAAATCTGCTGATCTCCATGTAAAGCAAACACCTTCACTGGGATAACCTTCAGTGTGCCCCACAATAGCACCTGTTTTAACACTTGCAAATTTTCTAGCTTTCTTTTTCATACATAGTTGCTTTTTACTGAATGAGCAACTGCAGAAGTACAGTACCTTGCCTCAAAGTATTCTGCTCATCTCTCTCTCAAAAAAAAAAAAATCAGTATTTTATAAATATGGTTTTAACACATTTATTATTACCTTCCTGTTCTACCTGCTATTTCACTCATATGCAAGTTCAGGGAATTTTTTGCTAGCTCAGGTATTTTGCCCAGTGTCACTGACCATCTCACACCTCAGCATGCCACAATGGCCCAAGAAATCTGTGTCTGCAGCAGATTTTTAAAGAAAAGGTCATGTCTACAATACTGAATTAGCCCCCAAATGCACACTGATTAAGCAGCCTTTGCTCCTCTCTTGCCCCTGACTGTCAGCCCTGCTAATTAGTAAAATCAAGCCTCTAAGCTCCATACCTAACATGTTCTTCTCTTCCTTTTTCTGGGAAGGGCAAGGCAAGGAGTGACAGCTCACATGTGAGATAAAAACCAACAAGCAAACAAAAGAAACACCTTTTGTTCCCCTACAGATACTTCTAAAACACTCTGATTTAACAACTCTAAAGGAGGTACCTCTGAAGCCCCACAGAGGAAAAGAACAAGTGACACCTCAAATTTGATTGAGTGCAAAGCCAACTTGCACAAAGTTCTCCAAAGTTTTGCAGTAGCCCTGAAATCCAAGATGCTGAAGGACACAGCTGCAGCTCCCTCAGTGTAGAGACTGACAGAGACAACCATTTATGCCGCTTAGCGAAACGTAGACGCGTTTGCTCAGACAGCAAGCGACTGAGTGGGTTTAACAAGCAGGATAATAGCTCAGGGTGTCATTTTGATCTGAATACATAATTAAAGGGGATCAAGAAAAGGCTCAGGTTTAGAAGTGGCCTTGAATATCTGCAGCCTAATTAGGATTGATTTTGCCAATCACTGCTCAGAACATGACTCTTCTGCTTGCACTTGTTTCCAGTAAAACATGTCAGCTGCCTAAAAATCAGCATAGCTTCCACGGGCACTACCCACCTAGAAAATGCTGTGGGTTCAAACCTGGCCCATGATGCTTAGATACAAATCCTATGGGCTGCTATCTTTTAGCTTTAGATTACTCACGACAAGTGCAATCAATAAGGCTTGTTAGCCTGAGGCTCAGAAGGGCTGCAGCTGTTTTTTCATCTTAGCCTGTACGTGTAATATGATAGGGCAGAGAGGGGGCACAGATGAAGTGGCTTGTTATTTATGACAATATCAATCAATGCACTCTATTGCTAAATGAATTAAGTAGCATTGCAATAACTGGTTTTTCTGCTGCAACTTTGGTTTTTAAAAATTGCACAGAAGAGTGATATTGATCTGCCTAAGTCTACTGCCATTTTATTTCAGTTCTTTTGCAGTGGAACAGAGTCCCTTCTACCACTGCCAAAAAATTTATGTAACCATAAAACTAGATTCATCTAAAGAATCGCAAAAGGATTTGAGCAGATTTAAGCCTTTGAAATTTAAAGCTGGGATCCTAAACCTCCCAGGAAAACATCTGGTTGACCCAGGAGATTGGACACAAAGGTTCCTCAATTTCCTGCAGCCCTGTTTCTCTGTATACCAGTCAGATATTTTGGTGCTGCTTCTGCTAATGTTCTACCTCCTGAAGGTGGATCTACTAAACAGGCAGTGGTCCCTAATGCCAGCAGTGCCCTTAATGCCATTACAAATGGAAATGGCTGGGGAAGAATACAAGATAACAAGGAACAGACACCTTGGGAATGAAACACCTGTGCTCATTTGGAAGTGAAGGACTCAGGTTCAGCTCTGAATCTCATCCGAAGGAAGGCTCATCATGGAGCCATATTTCTCTCATTATTTGCCACTAAGAGAGGAGTCATTTCATTCTGGCTCACTGGGCCAGAAGATCAGAAAACCACAGGGAACCTGAATGTGTCTCTGGGCCACAACCACTCCCCTTATCATGGGAATACCTCAGGAAATGAAACATTTGGTGTTGATCAGCTGTGCTTTCGCCCCAAGGGAGGTCCAGGGCATACCAAGACCTAGAAGACCTAGAAGAATTACTCAAGGTAGCAAGAAGTATTTGGCTGCACAGAGATAAATGCTGCAATTTCAGCTTGTAACCAGCTATTAAGAAGGTGAGAAAAGTTCAGCCTATTTGCCAAATCTGAATTACAGTGACCCCATTTATACAGCTATGTGCTTGAAAGCTAGCAGGTATAATTGGACCAGGAAGGTAGTGATAAGCATGTGATAAAGAAAGATGTCTAATTGCATGATTTAAGACAAATTGGTAACAGACAGGCCACAGCTCACTGTCTATGGCTGCTAGACATGCAGGACTGCCTGCACTGCTCCTTCATCTGTGACATTTTGTTTATCACTCTGCCTGCTGCTACCCAGACAAATAAACCCTCTGGGACCATTTGATGCTGTATTAGGTTTTGTGCTTGAATGCATAAGGGTCCCTAAAAGGCAGCAAGAGGATTCAAGTTACTTTGTAATCTTACAGACAAACAGCATCAAAATTGATATTGATATTCAGTTTAACATAGAATTCTGGGATGTGGAGTTTGGCTGTGTACCTGGACATCCTTCAGTTACTCATTAGCATGCCTCTTTCTTTTCACCTCAAAGCATTTTTAGTTTGGTAGGGTGTTTTTTTTTGTGAAGGGTAGAGGGCTTGGGACAAAATATTTTCTGGCTACAGAGATGTCAAAAACTTAGTCAAGAATAAAATGGCTTCATAAGTAACAAGGGCTTTGGAGGCCATGAAATCAGATTATTTCCTTGAACGACAATATTAGGATGGACACAACCAGGTAAAGGCTTTGGTGGGCATGAAAGCAAACACAAAGCCTGAATCCCCTTCATTCATTCTAATATGAACTGAACATCCAGCAGACAAAATTCAGAAAAGGTGTGTTTTGAAGTGTGAACCAGATAATTTTTGATACCCACTGAAAACATCTCCAAAGAGGAGACATAGATGGCTTCTGTGTAAGAGTTTGATTGTGTTTTTTTATTTGCTGCTTTTTTTAAAAACCTGGAATAAACAAGTACTGGTCAGACTTTGATTTGGTGTATGCAGCTGAAGGAAATTTGCTTCCTTCCACTTCCCTTTTACAAGCGACTGTATGAAGTAAAACTCTGGACTAATTCCAAGGGACTAAACCAATTATGATAAATAGCAAAATTTGTGAATATGTAGAATCAACTGATCATTGCATAATTACTTATACTCCCAAGGCTACGGTAAAAACGTGGCAGCAGAATCATCGTTATTTTCGTCACAGTAATTATAAATCATCATCGTTGCATTCTTGCAGATATGGCTGGATGGATGCCACCTGAAACTCTGCCTTCCCTCTCTAGCTCAGATTTGCTTCTCCACTGTCCTATGAATTTATTTTTACACATATACACACAACTGCTCTGCATATTTGACAATAACTCTTCAAACCTGCCTTAAATATCTGTGAGTCTTTAATTTCATAAGAATATTCCTTGCAGATCACATTTCTGTTAACCTTTATAGTGATGTATGCATAACCACATGCACATATTTCTCAGGCTGGAATAGCACACATATTTTACAGGGCTATAACCAAATAATGTCCATGGACATAAACCAGTGTCCATAAACATCACAACCATTATAAGCCTTCAAATACTAAGGTTAAGCACTAAATGCTGACCTCCAGCTTGGCAGAAAGAAAGAAAGAAGCAAAGTTAGGTGAAGGATAGTGTGAAATCAGGGCCTCATTTGATGGCAATGTGCTGCTGCTGCAGTTTGTTTTAAAAATCTGACTGCAGATATGCATTTGCTTCTAATGACTCTAGCCATCCACAAGAGGCAGGCAAGAAGAAAGCCCCTCAAGATGAACAAATTGGTAGAGAAACAGTTTTCCAGGGAACAAAAAACCCCAAAAAAATCCAAAAAACAAAACCAAAAAAAAACAGAAAGGAGAAAAAACAAGCTTCAGAGCAAATAAGACAACTAAGTAAGTAACTTTCAAGTTCATCAAGTATGTAATTGCAAAGCCCCTACTCTACAATGTCTTATGTTGAGCACCTAATTACAGGTGTGGGATGAAATCCTGGCACCACTGGAGGTTTTATTATAGAGTTATGTAGAATCAACATTCCAGATTTCCTCATTTCTAAATTGCTATGCTTCATGGCTCATTCTGTAAATGTAAATGCATGAGATAAGTGCCCATATGTTTGCCAGATCACGGGCTAAAACCTTCATTCAGATGAGTAGTTACTTGTACCTGAATAACCTCAGAGATTTTAGAAAGCACTGTTCAAAGTCAGTTACTATTTGCTTCAAGTAGAGGTAACAGGAAGTGTCCCACTGAAATGGATGTATTAAGAACTTCCAGAATCTCTATAACTGTCTTTAGATACTTTTCGCCTTGATAATTTCCACTGAGAAATTAAACATACCTCTAAATTCTATAAATAAAGGCTACCTGGGCTAATCTCTGCTATCCTCTTCACTATAATACATACCTCAGCTGAAGAAGCAACCAAAACAGAGCCAGTCTACTGTGGCCCTGTCTAGTGGGACAGAAGAGTAGTTAAGGGAAAAAGTAAAATGAGAGAAGAAAAAAAGAAAAAAAGGGGAAATGACATCAAAGATAAGGCATGAAGATGCCTTTTTCATTCCTGCAGTACTCAAAACTCCCCTTCTCCTATGAGGAAAGTCAGCCAGAAGCTACCAGACATGACCTCCACAGCCATCAGATTCCAAAGAGTCAGTTTCTTAAAGGGTGACTATCTTTCCCTTTTTTTATGCATATTTTGATGAGTCCCACAGCAGACCACATCAGAATGTTTTCTCTTTGCTATAGTATCTGAACTTGAAATTTGCTGCCAACAAGGAGTTGCTACCTGTAAATGTGTCAGTCATGAACAACGTGACTGAGATACAAATCACAACTACTTGAAATTTTTGAAATCTTTCTGTAGGGATAGCCCTGTCTTTGGCTGACTGAACTTTGTTATGGTTTGTTGGGTGTAATTTGTCAATACTAAGTGCTCTCTACAAAATTCAGCTGCACACTTCAGCTGTCTGCACTGATGTAATAAGATACTTGGATTCTAACTCTGGGATCTAACTCTGCTTTAGACATTACAAAACTGTTCTCAACACTAAAACCAAGAGTTTTGATCTCCCTTTCAGAAGAAAAAATAACCAAGAAAAGGCTGCACATTTCAGTCCACTAATCTCAAACTTTCTTCAGCATAAATCATTCATGGATTTGGTAGTGTGCTTGTGAATTTTTATCAAGAAATAAGCAGAAGTTAGAAAGTGTAAAGATATTAGAGAGTGGCTATGAAGGATCACATATTGGATGTACATAAAAGCCTGAATACATACATCTGGAACACAAATTAAAAACAAAGAAAACTACCCATTGTGAACACACATAACGAACAAAGTGACAGCTGCTTCAACAATGATTCCATTGCAAAACAATGTAGAAGCCATGATGTGGAAATCTCTCCTAAATCTCTATAGAATAGACTTTTTCCAGAGACTGCTTTATGGGAACAATACCAATGTGTGCCTTTTTCCTTGGAGACAAAGTCTTTTCCCTGAAGTACTGTGTGATGCAAGAAGGCAGTATTTGTAAGGTATCCTTCAAGAGCATGATTCTTCATATCTGCTCTCCAGACTAAAATCTATCTCTATTAATTTACTAAGTAACAGAACACAGAAGGCTTCTCAGGAGACATGTTTTCAGTATTTTTCCTTTCCTTATCCTATTTAACTTTTTTTAACTGAAGCCTAAATGAGAAAGCATCTGCTGAGCATATGGAATTTACAAGTATTTCCATTAATGTATACTGCTAACATTAAGATTTTTCCACCAGGCACACACATATTCTAACTGGCATACAAACACTCTTGGTCTGAAGGACTCAGCAAGGAGAGATGGGTAACTGTGGACAAATCTGTAGTGCAGCAGGAGCATTTGTGCCCAGAGGAAAACAGAGGTTTGGGTCTGACACAGAGGATGCAAACACTCTCTAGATGTTTAGAAAGTCCCCCTGTGTCAGCAAACTGTATAATAGAAATACAAAATCTAGATACAGAACACAGACTGCAGTTTTCTTTTGATACTACAAGTAAACTCCTGCCCTGCAATCTTAAGAATCTCAGTTTTCCCCCAAAGCACCCAGAGAAAATATTTGAAAGCATCAGGCAGAACTGGCTATTATGTCAGTGCCAAAAGGACCTGCATCTCTTGAATCCATGGGGATTTATGGAAGGTGAATTAACAGAATTGCTAGTCATTGCCAGAATTGCTTTAATTTTTAAAACAGTTCCCAAGCAAAAGGTGTAAAGCTCTTTTGAACCAGCTTTCCTAAATTAACTAGGACAAGTTTGGATGCTTTCTTGACTTTCTATCAAGACAAAGACTCTCCTGAGGCAACCATGACAAGGATTTCAAAATGGTAAATAAAATTTCCAAATGGAAGTTATTGCAAATGAAATTATTATTTTTGTGAGCTGAACCTAAACTTGAAATCCCAGGCAAAATCTTTCCATACAAAGAAATCCAAGGCAAAATCTTTCCATACAAATTCTCCACAAAGTCTAGCAAACCTCATCTCAAGACAACTAGAATCTTCTACAGAGAGGATTTGTCCATTCTCCTCATATGGAAGTCTCTGTACTTAAAAATGTGGATCACATTTAGTTTCTCTGAGCACAACAGCTGACTAGTTTTTATTTGAGTAAAATCTCATCTCTCCTTCAAGCTGTAAAGGTGTCTATATATGGAACCTCTCATCATGTTTCCAGAACTGCATTTGTACCCTCAACTCGCAATATATAAGAATATTTATTCCCTGAAGGGTGAATGTCCTTCAAGTACTGCTATGTCAGGATTTACTATTTACTTTGATTTGCTGAAGTTTATTTTCATGTTTGCTTACTAACCCCACAAACGTTAACTAACTCCTGCAGACCAGGTGTAGGCAGCTCCCCAAAAGTGTCAGAAATACATCAAAAAAATTCAGTTACATTAAATTTCAAAGGAACATGAACAGTCTTATTCATTCCACAGATAAATTTTGTTCTTACTTATTTGTACCTCAAGGGATCTTTTAAGGACTTCTATCTTTCCCCATTCCCTGAGAATCAGCTTTGAGAGTCAAAAGTACAATTGGTATAGTAACGTACAGGATTAATGATTATATAAGTGTTTTGAAAGTTCTCATGCACTAAAATTTGGGAGTCACTGAGAGATGTAAATTATGCACTACACATCTGGAAAGGCAATATATTAAAAGAGGTCCTTCACAAGAATAGTAATTGAGTAATTTTTTTAAATATCACTATTTTCAATAATTGTTATCTGTTTTATAACTAGGGAAGAGATCTAATAAAATATATTAAATATTGCTATTTTTTCTGTATTAATCATTAGAGAAACACTGTTTCCAGAATTGGAATATCCCAGTACAGGCATGGGCAGTTAAAAAATAATAAATCTCATAAAACTAATTTCTCAATGACAATGAAAACAAATAATTTTTAAGTTCTTTTTGCAAGGTAAAAGTCCCCTCTTCAGCCTAAAAAAAAATAAATCCATATTAGCTGAAATGACTAGGGGTTTGGGAGGAAGGAATTCTGCAAAGAACATCTTTCCAGCACTGTAAAGATGATGTCACTACAGAATTTCTTGGTTTATATAAATGCAAGAAAATATAACTTATCAGACAATTTAATTGTGTGACTACACTTTTTTTTAAACTATATAATAAGGTCACCTTAGCTTACACAACAGTTAAGAAGAAAAAGCAAAAAAAAAGGCATTGGCACCTGAGTTCATTCAAGGAAGAACATTTCATTATCCTTACAGTTTGGGGATCCCTGATGGGAAAGAGCCCCAGGGACAGCAGCAGGCTCCCAGTCAGACCATAAAGGAACAATGCAGCAGAATTTCCACACCAGCAAAGACACTTGCAGAACATGGGACCTTCGACAAATAGCCTAAGAAAATTAAAGTTTTAATAAATCAGGGTCCTCTCCATAAATCATCTGGACCTATCTGTTTTTCCATCTTCCCATTCCTGAATTGCCACTATGCAAAGATCCAATCTTAGTGCTGAAAAAAAAGTTTCTCTGCAAGCAATACTTTTTTAAGAAAGTATCAGAAACAGTTTGTAGGGGCCTCCCTGCAGCTGATGGGTGTCCAACAGCAGGAAACACTGGGTACATTAACCCAAGATGGAACACAAATCTGCTAACCAAGGAGAAAAGAAGAGGAGCAGAAATGGAAGACCCTCTGTTTCTGCTGCTGCTGACTGCAGATGTAATGAAACTGTTCTTCATTCCATCTTAGATACTGAAGCTCTGGCCACTGACTGGAGCTCTCTACCTCTCCATCTGTCTCTGTCTCCCCTCATCTCCATTCCTCTCCTTTCTCCTCTTTCCAAGCAGTTTACAAGTATGTCTCATCACTAAACCTGATGTCTACTTAAGATCACAGCCAGTCCTGGAGGGGTTTGCAATGGTTTGTTCATTGTTTGCCTCCCTCTCCCATGCACCACTTTCACCAGCCACAAGCAATAGGTTTCTATTTCTCTGCTCATGAGCTTCTCACTACAGGATTAATCCAACATTTAGAAAGGGCTCAGAGCAAAATCAGTACAATCTGGTAACAGCTACTGAACACCTGAACACTACAACTCAAACCAGTTTATTTATTTGGATTAATCTAATCTAATAGTGAATCAGTAGAAGTGAAGTGACACACTTTTTAGCAGCAGGAAATTTGTCTTATTTTACAGTACATAACAGCAGAATAAGAGCACTCTTGTTCGTTGGTTCCCCACAAAAGAATTGGTTTTTCAGACAGCTAAGAGCCAACTTATTTGTTCCAAAAATGTACTAAACAACTGCAAAGAAACTCACTGAGCTCTGTAAGCATATGGATTACAAAACTATTTGTTCCATATTTACTCAGAATTTGTAAAGGCGCCTATTTAAGCCTTCAAATGCCATGGAACATAATTTGCAAACAGAAATAATGAAACTTGGTCTGCTGATATGAAAGAGTTGCTGGCTAAAGTCCACCATCTACAAGGAAATGTCCCCTATTTTCCACATTAACCATCCTAGCATGCCACAAACCAAATTTTCTGTCTCAGTAGATGCCTGGAGGGGAAACAACAGCTTTCTGTCTGTGGCAGACAAAACTGCTGGAGATGATTGGAAGACACTTATGTTTTGGGACCAGACATCACCAGCCAGACCCACGCCAACCACTCGTCCCACTCCAATCCATTAGGGCTGACCCTATGGAGCCACACCCCATAGCTGCTAGCACAAAGCAGAGGAGAGACAAGGTCATGGAGTGTATCCAGGATGTAGGAATGAGAAATTAGAGAACATTTCTCAGCCTTCCTGTGTGAAATGGTTACAGAAAAGATGCATTTCAGGCAATTTGCAAAGGCATAGGATGGGAAGTCAGTAACAACAGCACAAACTGTCAATAACAATGTTTCTTGCAATTTTTTCTGGGTCAGAGTGAATTGCTGCCAAACACCATGCACAGAGAATTCCTGAGGACACTGCTGATGGATAACATGTTAATATCAGCATGAAATTATCTAGACTCCACCTTAATATCACTTTACAGTTAACCAATGATAAAAGCATATTGTAAGGTCACAGAATTCATACAAAACTCACTTAGCTCAAGGCTAAATCCACTATCTCAAAAGTAGAGGGTTATTTGAAATCTAAGTATATCCATTTTATTCAGACATAAATCCACACAGAGTACACTTAACAAAAACAGATATACTGACACTTTGAATTATCCTCCCAATGAAGAACTGCCTGGTGATATCAAGAAAGACAGATTTCCTGAGAATGTACTCAGGAGGCCACTTTTGCAGCCAGCTCAGTATGTGAATCCAGAATTAGAAGCAAATTAGTAACATCCAAACAGCATCTCAGAATCAGGCAGTCTTAAATCTGAACAGTCCTAATTACAACAAAGGGATAATGGTTGCCTCTTCAAAATCTGTAATAACACAGCAATGAAAACTTCTGGAAAACCTTGCTTCCCTGCAGCAAGACTGAATTGCTTTCTTCATTCCTACTTGAAAGTAGCAATTGGCTTTTTGTTTCTTCTTTTTCTTTTCTTAGAGCAAAGGTGGAAAAGGAAATAATCCATAGATACTTACTGCTTAACACCTATTTGACTGGCAATAATTACTGTGCATAAAGGAGTTTAAATATATCTTAATACTAGTATAGCAGGAAGCATTATAACAAGACAAGCAAAAACTCATTCTCTAACCCAAGCAAACAATGTGGGACTTCTCATTGCTACATGTGGAAATTTGCTCCGGTCATGCTCAGAGGGTGTTAGGACTAGGAGCTAAAAGATGCTTTAGAATAAATTAGCACAATTATAAATCTGACAAGAAGATTAATATTCTAACTATGTTCACAATAATTAACTCACCAAAACAGTTCCAGAGTCATTATCCAGCTAGGGTGGAATGGGAAAGTTTACAGCACCCCTGTAGATTTATAAGCCAATTAAGGGTGACCCTCCTCTAGACTTCATTAGAAAAGCCTCTGGTTCAGCAAAAGCTCACACGTGCAAGTAAGAAGTTTCCCAATGAAAGGGGATGCAAGGGATCTTTATCACCTCTATTAAACGCTTTTCCTGCTCTCCTGGAAATTACATATTCCTAATGCATCCTCAGCCTCCTGCCAACTCTCCAGGCCTCACACAGCATCCTTGCACCTGCGAGAAGCACAATACCACTGGGGCACTGCTCCAGGAGAGGTGCTCTGGCTTATTCCCTGCATGACCAAGAGGTCATGGTCCAACACTAGAGGAGCACTTCAGATCTTCTGATGCAGCTCTGGGGTCAGGGCTCACAGCCCCTCTCCCACCCAGAGCCATCATCTGCCTTCCATGTGCAGTGGACAGCAGATTTATCAGAAAGTTCACCAACCAAGTCTCTGATACCAGCTGACCATTACCAACCAGCACACTCCTGCTCAATGTGCACTAGATGGGCATGGGCCTGCACAGAGTGTGAACTATCGCTGTGTGCTATCTATGCCATTTTCCTTCTTCATTGCCTTCTGCACAGATTCATTGTTCTAATATAAAAGCCTTCTCTGCTACTGTCATAGAAGTCTGCCTTTATCTCCAATTCCACAAGCTCTCCTTCTTCTTTCAAACTTTGTATAAAGAACATCTCTTTTCTCCTTTTGTTGCATGCATCTATGCCTGTTTCACCCCTTCCTTTGTGCCTTCCTGCATAATTGTGTTTTTCAGCCTTGCAAAGTATTTTTCAATATAGATAGCATAAAAATTGCAATCTAAAATGAAATAGCATTGTATCACAACCCACACTTTTTTTCCCAGTAAAATACACAATTTGGACTGACTCAAGCTGTGATGTGTATGCAGGTAAAGCAAATGCTGAATTATTCAACACTTAAAAACACTGAAAAATCATTTACTTGTTACAAGCAATAAGATTTATGTTTTATGTCTCCCAATCAATAGCTAGTGTGTCCACACATAGCTGATTTATCCATATTGAAAATATAATTATAAGTCTAGTTTGCTCTGAACCAGAGAGTCCTTTTGTAACAAGATTATTTAAATACAAATAGGGTTGGAAAATTGGTTTTAAATGGCTAATCTGTCTTGTCTTCAACTCCAGCTGCAGAATTTACTAACATCATAAACACAGGCTGAGTGAAAACTTAAAAGGTTTTCTGATTCTCCCCGTGATCTGTCTATGCAGTCCTCATTAACAGGGAAGTTGATGGGAGCTGTATGCAAGCTGGGAGAGGAGGATAATAAGCCTTGTAATCTCTATAAAGAGAAAGGGACTTTTACTGGTGATATGTCATATATGCTAGTGTGCAGACATCTGTCTTATTGGCAGCCCAATAAAGAATTTATGTGCCCAGGTCTCCGATGCACTGCAGAACATCTCTGCCATATGGGTGGACCAAACTTATACCCACTACAACTCCTCAGAGCATCAGAGCACTTGCAATAGGGACCATCAGGCATTCTTGGGATCATTAAGAAAAGTTTAATCTGGACAGACTTACTTGGGGATTATTGAAGGCCCTGCTGCCTCCCTGCTGTTCCCACCACATGTGGTCAATGGCCCGGTGATATGCAGCAGGGAAAGGCTGGGCCAATGCATGCTCCTCCAAGAGAGCACCACAGCATCACCAGCTGGGAATACACCACGGCTTTCTCTCTGAGTCATGCACATAGGCTGGGAGAAAAGGCAAATCAAATCTGACTGGGCTTGAGTAGAACTTAAGAACTGGTAACTTGTCATCTCCAAGACAGAGGAAACTACTGCCTTAAATCCCTTTTGACAGACCATCCCACCCACCCTGGGAAAAAAAAATGCTGTGTTTAACTGTTAATTTTCTTCATACCAGTGTAATTGGTACTGGGGGCCTGGTTTGGGTTTGTGCTGAAAACAGTCTTGATAACTGAGGGATGTTTTCATTCCTGCTGAGCAAAAAACATCACTGAACCAAAGCTAGCACAGACAGAGATTCCCAAGTCTGGAACTCCCACACTTGTGACAGATTGGTACAGTGTGCACTGCCACAGATTGTGACAGTGGAGGCTACCCTGGGGGCTGCTTTCCCAGCCCTGTGAAATAGTCCACTACCTTAAGTCAAGGGCAAGGGTTCTTTCCTAGGGGTGTGCAATGCAAAACTTCCCTTACAGCTATTCAGGAGCCAGATGTCCAGGACAAGTACCAGGTTGTGCTTGCCCTCATTTCATCCAAGGGTCTGAAAAAACTTTTAACATTCAGCTGGACAGCACATTTCTATGTTTCTTCTTAGTTGGAAAAAACCCTAAGGAAAGGATAACTGCCAATAAAAGAGGAACACTGCATAATTTAAAATTACAATTCTATACATGCTTCTGAAAGCCTCTTTGGCTTTCCTCTCTGCACTCTGAATGGCTCTCTAGATCTAATTTAATTCAGTGAAGAAAATCCAAAAGTGCCAGGGAAAAAAAAAATCAACTTTTTCTTTAGTTAGAATAAAAATTGTACAGAAGGAATTCTTGATCTTCATTAATTCCATGGGTAGGCATACAAGGTCCTAAGTGTTAATGAGACTTGCCAGTTTAGGTGGACTAAAGTGTCTAATGAAATGTCAAATGAGCCCACTTTGGATTTACATTATCAGATACTTCCACCAGGAAATTTTGGTGAGTCATCCTAACAAACCCTTCAAGCCCTCTGGGAACACAGAGCAAATGGTTCTTCTGGACTAGAATTACATTACTGGCTCACTTGGTCAGTGTGACTCCCAGAAACTAAGGTAATGGGAAAATTATCCAAATCCTCTGTTTCCTTTTCCACACCCAAAGTCTATTCATTTTTTCCCAAATTATAGAGAAAACTATGCTCTGTAGTCTATGGTGGTTTCCATTAGAAACATACAAAAATTATCTCTACAGAAAGCAAGCATCCAGGTCTGCTGAGGCTTTGGAAGTTGTGTCAGTTTCTGCCCTGAATCAACTTCAAGCCTGATCACTCTAGTAAAACAAGAGAGCCCAAGCTGCTCATAAATCCTAATTCACTGTTAAATGCCTGCTAGGCTTGTTCTTATTCTCATGTGCAATATTAGGTACCAGATAAGAAACTCATAAATTGAATCCTTAGGGCATTAAGATTTGCTGTGGTAAATTCTACTTGTTGTCTTTTCAAGTTTCCCTTTAACAGGAAAAATTTAGAAAAGAAAAAGTGTTTCCAGAAAGAAAAGGACTGAAAAGTTTAATATGTAATAAAAAAATATTTTGTCCTAATACAAAATTTTAACAATCCACATAATATTTTCAGGCAAAGAAGCACTTAACTGACACCAAATCTGTAAAAATATCTCAGTATGAGTTTCAGATTCCCAGGGGTGGAAGTCAAGAGACAGATTAAATGATCACTATATTCAGTCCAAATTCCACTGCTTTTAAATATATAGATATATAATATGTATATATACATACTATATCTATATGTAAGCATCAGAGCAAACACAGCCTAACATAACATTTTAAGTGACAGGTGAAGCACCTGACAACTTTATGACCATCTTAGGACCAAAGTTGCTTTTCTAAGGGAAGAAGGATTTCATCAGCTTTCCCTGAATCAAACTGTGATAAAGCAAAGTAGTGATACAATGGATTTTTAGATGTACAGAAGTTCACCTCCCTGTACATGCATCTCCACTGCTACCACACCCTTGGGGAAAAATTAAGTAGCTCTTCTCCCCGCTTCTTGCTGTACACCAGCTCTCACCACTCACAGTCACTATGTTTTGGAAGCAAAATCTGCTTTTGTGACACAGCATTTAAGCAGGGTATTAACCAAAGACAAAACATAAGTGTACTTGGTTACCCTTAACACACTCTCCTTTATTTTCGTGAAGAATCTGATTCTTTTAACACCACATATTTTCATGCTACCAGGGCTATTGATGCACAGAACTACAACACATAGCATGGGGAGAATCCCACAATTTTTTACCCATTCACTAACAATTAACATTTTCTGTACAAAAGGAAGGCTTGTAAACTTTTCCATCCACACCTGCGGTGCCACTGCTGCCCCCAGGCACTCCTACCAACAGCACTTGGCTCAGCCACACACTGAACTTGTGACACAGCAATGGTCAAGTCTGCATTAAAGTATTAGGAAAAGCTCTAATCACTTTTAGTGTGTCTCCTAAATCATCCCACAACCCATGCTGCAGCTCCAGCCTTCTCCAGCTGAGGAACAATTTACCACCCATCTTCCCCAGCATGATCTCTCTTGTTCTGGCCAAACACGTGTAAGGCATAGAATTAATTTTCATCTTTCCTGGAGAAAGCACGGAGGTGATTAGCCCCATTTACCCTGGTGTGCCTGAATCAGAGCCAACCAGGCACAAAAGCACACAGGTCATTTCAAGTGCCCCGATCATCCTCATAATCTGAAATGCAATGTGCTCCTGAGGGCCTAAACTTGTATTACACAGACAGTCGGTGACATAACCCATTTAGATCAAACATCCCACGGAGTCTCTGCTCCCTCACCACACTGCAGCACTGCTCGATGTGAAACCAGAGCTGCTTCTCCAATCAGCCAAACCAGCCTGAACCAGAGAGCTGTGGGGCCAAAGGCACTGCCAGCCCAGACCTACCCAGACGGCGTCGTCCTGTCTGTACTGCCTCCAGTTGCGGCCGGTGTCGCTGAACATCAGCGCGTATTCGGTCACCCAGGCCGAGCTCCCGTACCTGCCCTGGGTGGCCACCGCCACCACCTCCACTCTGTCTCCCAGATCAACCTGCAGCCACTGCTGCTCGTTGGACTCCAGCGGGGACCAGCCACCAGCTCCTGAAAGATTGGATGAGGACGATTTAGATGACAATGGCAGAAAAAAAAAATTATGCTTGATAAAGAACTGTTAAATTATTTCAGGTATCACAGAGGACTCTACTTGAGCATGCAGATGTTTATTCATATTTTAGTATTAGGAAATACACTACATGAGGTGTGCTTCCATCAGGTTATCTCCATTAACCTAAAGCTCATGAGGAATTTTAAATTTCTAAGACATTTTAAGGAAATTTATTCTTTTTCAGCTGTACAAACATCAATGAGATTGGCTCATGCTCAATCACAAAAAAAAAACCCAAACATATCTATTCCCTCCTTGCAGTTCTGGGAATGTGAACTTGTAACTTGCAGTTTGCTTTGATATTTTCCTTTTTGCTGTGTTCTGAAAGAAATGCAAAATGTTAGTTATTTTTATTTGAGCCCTATTAAGTATTTGAAAAAATTGTTTAATTACAGCTTATAAATGCATTCCAGATAATTTGTTGTAAAGCTAGAAACCATTTGATTGAACAACTAAAAGGACTGCCTTCACACTGGAAAGCAGGCTGTCTCTGACATGAGCTTGTAATTCCTGTTTGTCCTTTGGAAGCAAAGATTGGCACTATCTCTTGAATTCCTTTATTGGATAAACAGTCCTGTGGTAACACCAAGCCAATGAAACAGAACTGCAACCACTGCTTGCATTTTACCACTTTGCCCACTACAATAAATGGAAGATTATGATTAAAAGGCAAACCATTCCAGACTGGAATATATTATTTTATGGTCTCCTGCTTTCTTTTACACCCTAAAACTACAGGCTATGTTTATTTTCCTTTAACTTGTCTCTCTTTGCACACATTTAGTCTCTGCATACATCCAGTATTCAATTCAGCCTCACCAATAAGCAACCAATGCAGCTATGAAGAACACAAGCCATCAACCAAGACTGCAAATTTTGAGGCTGCCACTGCTTCTGCAACCCAACACCTTTTTGTTTTGTCATTATTAATGAAGTATGGAAAAGCACTCCAGTATGACTACAGTGAACACAAACACATTGGGAATAAAACTGAACATATCTGTCTCAAAGTTTCTACATGAAAAGTTTATTGAAGTGAATAGAGTTGAAAGATTAATAAATGTGGTTTCCATCAATGAACTCAATTTCAATAACTCTGCACTTCTACTTTTTTTTTTCCTGGATGGTATTGTACTTTCTAACTCACAACTGAAATCCCTTTGTCTAAGAGTAGGTGTTAGAATTGTCATAATTTACAATTTATTAATATAGGATTTATCTGAACTCCTGAAACAGAACCATATCTATTCCATACCTGTATTGTTCCTGCTCCCCTGGATGACTCAGCCTCCATTCTTCTACAAGAACTCTCCAGGGGAAAGGAGTTTGCAACCAAACCAACATATACTGCTTCTTAGTGCCATGATTTACCCTCTTCAATCACAACAGAAGTCTTCATCATCACTGATTATTTTACCTGCCTTAAATAGAATACTCTGTCCTATGAGCATGCCATGAAACACCTAATGAGAATACTAGGAATTTCATCACTGATTTCTTCGTCAACTACCTTACAGCTCTTTTAACTCCATATCTATATACAGCTTATATAATACCTCCTGTTAAAGATCCTAACAAGCTTGCCTCCCACACCACCATTTTTTTATTTTGATATTTTAAGTGCCATATAGAAAGTATGTTGTCTGCCTTTAAGGTACAAACTACAGAGCTGTATTCAAAGACAACAAACTACAGATTTCTCCTACACACAATTGTGGCTATTGCACACAGGAACCAAGGGCAAGGTTCCTTTGGATTGTAATATCCAGTATCTAAAATAGACTCTGAACAGAGTAGTTGCTGCCTTTTTTTTTCCCAGTTTTATTCCAGGAACTGATATAAAAATCTGCTTCAGAAGTTCTGGCAAAGTTGTTCCACTCATGACTCAAAAGAGCCTATTCTAAATGTTTTCAGCACATATTAAAAGAAAGTTGGCATTTTCATCTCTCCTTCATTCAACATAGAGAATGACAACTAGATGAAGGAAAATAACATACAACAAAAATATTTGGTGAGTTTTCCATTAAAAAAACACAAAACTTTGCTTTCTATGTTCTAGGTTTATACATAAATTCTTAAGCCAAGCCTGTTAGCACAGATGCTTCCCAGCAGTATGTCAAACATCATAACTAAATATCTACTTTATGCTTTCTCCCTTCTGCTGCTAGAAGTGGCAGGAATGTGATATGCTTTCAACAAAAGTGTTTGGCTTTACTGTGCACTGCTATTTTCCAGCTTGAGCACAACACCACAGACTTCTAATTTTGAAGTCAAACAAATGATACACACTGAACAGAAATTTGGGAGATCTGTGCTGAGCTTGAGCCCTAAAATCATAGATTGCATGGTATCACTGAACTGCATCTCTCTTTACATGACAAGCACATTTGTCTGCTGGGAATGTCACTCTCTAGATGCAAGCACTGCAGACACAGCACCGCCACCTGCTCGTAGCATCACCTCTCCAAAGCTGATCTTCCAAGAAAGATTAGTTACAGGCCATGTCTTTACAGAACAGCAGCTGCTTCATATATTTTTTCCTGTCGAGAAGCAAGCACACTGTGTTTCCCCTCTCCCAAACCTTCCACCATTACCATTTCCACAGGTGGACAGTAATTCTGCTGCTGGTAAGAATACCAGCTAAAATCCCAGCAACAGCAAAGCTGCATTGGCTGCATGACTGAGGGCAGAACTGAAGCTTTTCCCACTTGTGCTAATAAAGCAAACATGCTTGCTTCTGTGGTTGTCCCAAATTCTCACCAAATACTGCTGTGAGTGCCAAAAATCAAGAAATGTTCTTTTCCCTCCACATTTACTCTGTCATACAGAGCAGGTGGCACAAGGGATACTGGCATTTCTTCCAGCACAGTCTGTGTCTGCACACTTCTTTTATGTACATCTTTCCTGATAATGTGTCAACAACCCATCCTGTACCTTTTTTAGTAAGTAGCAAAAAAGTACAACCAAAGCAGAGCAACTGTTTAAAGCCTTTTGCTCCTGTCCCCACCTTGATGCTTGCCCTGTGGACTGTTTGGCAGCACAGGCCCAAGACAAAGGACAAGAAGGCTCTAATGAGCAACAACATGGGCTACCAAAGACACAACTTACAGGACATCAAGTCCTCTGAACAGATTCAAGCATAACTCAACATCTTTTTCCTGCAATTGGACACAAACATATTGAAGAGGACATATTAACTATTTATGCCACAGTTAATAAAAATTAATAACTTTTATTAACTATGGCATAAATGCAAACCAGACAAAAATTTGGCTTTCATTATGCCCATGAGATCTGCACACGTTTTAGGTGTGTTAAGATGTCACATTGTCTCTCAACAAAAATGAGAGAGACAGAATGCTCAATATTTCCCCTTTCTGCCCACCAGGTTCCCACTGGCATCGACAGGATTCTGCACATTGTGCTACACCATCATTCCTCATAGCTCACACATTTCACATCTTCTGGGGATCATTTCAAAGGAGGCATTCAACATGGTATGGCATGGGGAAAATACGCCAGTGGAGAAACAATACCACAAGAATCTGATATATTGTTCATATTCTCCATGGCAATGAACCATAATGTTAGAAATATGTGGAGAGGAAGGATCTGATGGTTTCTCAGTTGGAGACCCATATGATTCTAAGAAATATGATCAAATACTTTTGTTTATTTTTCAGACTGTTTGTACATTTTGCCACAGTTGTTTCAAAAAGTGCATTTAAGCCCAGTGTTACACAGTCAATGCTTTTTGATGTTCCCCAGGGCTGCTCAGGATGCCCACACTTATTTGTAGTTGATTATTACAAAGCAAAGGGAATTATTATTTCCACCCTACCTGCCTTACAAACAGCTCAAATGGCTTTATATACAATATATATCACTAAAAACTCCTGGACTTCCCACTGCAACTAAGTGCTTCCCTGCTGCAGAATTTTACTTTAATGCCCAGATCAAACACTTCGTGGCCATAAAATAAATTCTTTTTGACACTATATATGCTTTATATTCCCATACATAATTGTATATACTGACTACTCAGGCTGAGAGCTAATAAGAACTGAAAAATCTTAGGTGATACAGTCATACTGTAGCAATTTTCTTATTATTTTTCATTATTTATTTACTGTATACAAAGAAGCTGATAAATCCTTCTCATGGGAAAATAATATATTTCATACCTCAGAATTATATTTATCAGAATTATACTAGCTCTTTAGCATTACCAGTACAGATTTATCAGCATTTTAATTAAGCACTTTCAGCTGTTCACACAAAGCTTTACTCATGGGTACTTTGTGTGTTTGTTTTTTAAATGGCACATTCCACTACTGCAGGCCTTTTTAAAAAAAAAAAAACAACAGCCCTTTACTTATTGTTATCTATTACTGAATAAACTTGATGAATTAGAACTTTATATCAATAAAGGACTGGGTTGTGCTTTATAAATTCATCTTCACTTGTTGCATTCATGTTTATATTAACAAATACATTCATCTGGCTTCCTACCCAGAGGCCCTGTTCCTTGCAGCACTGTCTTATCAATTACAAGCCAAGCTAAGCCAACTCATCAAAACATTCAATAATATCGGAAAGCCACATCCCAGTCCTTGTTAAGAAATATTAATTCCTGTAAAGATATTTACTATTTGCATTCAAGTGACAGTCAAAGAAGGTTTCTACAGCCACCATCTGCCCCTGCTTGCTCCTCCAACCCAAGGTCAGGCATTGCTCTGGCAAGAGTAGACTTAGTTCTCTTCACAGTACCTGGTACAGGGCTAATTGTGCTGGAAACAGTGTTGACAATACAGAGATGTGTCTGTTATTGCTGAGAACTGCTTACACACAGGCCAAGGCCTTTTCTGCTCCTCACACCACAGCACTGGTGAGAAGGGTAGAGGTAAGCAAAGTTTGGGAGTGGACACAGCCAGGACAGCTGACCCCAACTGACCACAGGGTTATCCCATCCCACACAGCACCATGCATCACTTACAGCCAGGGGATGCAGGAGGAGGAAAAGGGATGTTCACAGAGATGACTTCCCTAGTTCTGAGTGATAGCTTCACTTTTACTCTTGTGATTCTCTGTCCCATCCCACCAGAGGGAGTGAGTGGCTGTGCAGGGCTGAGAGCTGGGGTTTGTCCAAGACATGTGCCCAAAGTGGGCCTCAAAGGGTTTGAGAAAATTGCAGATTTGTATGGAATGTACTAGATTGAATTTACAGCTGTTACTGCTGGTCACCTATTAATCAGCAGCTTCTGTGTTTGCCATGGGGCTTGCTTTCCTTACTGCTTATTAGAGTCTACTGCTCATTAGTAGCTACTTTTTGCTTTTGGTGGTTGCTGCACTGCTTATCATCTGACTGCTGGGCCTGGGAACATTTTGATAACAGCAGTGCCCATGCTCCTGGACTGGCAGGTGGCCAGGGCATCTCTGCTGCTCTTGTGCACTGGGCAGGCTGGAACTCCAGTGTGAACTCAAGCCAAAGGGGTGTGATCTGTGGATGAGTCCCTGTGGCAAAAGGACAGCCCAGGTGGCTGTGGCTGTGAAGAAGCCCATGCCAGAGCAGGCACACCTCAAAGTGCCTGTGGCTGTGGTTACAGCTGTACCACAGCTGCTACCTCTGAAGGGACTGTGGCCCAGGGTAAGTGTACACTCCCTGAAGCACCGTGGCTGAGCATGAGCCATGCTGGAGTATGTCAAAACCCACCACAAAGCAGGGACTGCAGCCATGGGGAAGGCAGGAGCAGGTTTACTTCTAAAAGGACTGTGGCTGTGGTAAGGCCATGCTGTAGTGAGCAGCTGTGTGGGGCTTCATTGTTGTTGAGGGTTAAACCACAGCAAGTCCCCATATGAACTCTGCCAGCACTACAACTGCAAATTCCTACACAAGTCCAGGCAGCAAAATAATTAGACAAGGTAGAGTTTAGCTTCTAGGTCCCTGTGTTGGCCTCAGCTCATCAGTTATCACATAAGCATTCAAAACATGAAACAAAAGTTGCTGAAACAACCCTCTTACTTAGGGCTTGGTTTCAATACTCTGTCTTCTGTTCCCATGACTAGTGCTAACAGACAGCATGGACCTTACCAATGTAATACTGGATTGCTAAAAAAACGACAATATCTTACCCCTCACTACATGACAAAAGTACTGTGAGACAGTTAACTAAGACCTATTTCAACTTCTGACCTTAAATTGAAACCACTGTCATCATTTCAAACATTGTTAATATCTATTTAATACAGAGTATAGCCAGAGCTTGACTTGCAATACTGATTTCGAACCTCTTCCTCTTTTCTACAGATAAAATTAGCTTTTAGAGCCATCTACACAGTCACATAAGCATATCTACTCACCATCTCAGCCAGCAGCTGGAGACAAATGCAGGGCAAACTCAAGTATGATGCTCAATGTTTACAACTTTCTTTTGTCGAGCAGTAACCATATGACCTTTTACTTGTTGAGGAACTCTGGGTTCAAGAGTTCAAGTATGATATTGTAACTCCCATCTAACACTTATTTAATGGCAAAGCAACTCCTTATCATTAGTACCAAGCATGTAAGAGAGAGCCCTTTATTGTCTTTCTATAGATTTATCACAAATGGTGTTTGATTAAAACACACTTCAGGGATGTTTAAGAATGAAAATTCTGATTAATTTTCAATTAAAATTTGTTTTCTAGTAGTGATCTTTCTAGTGTTTCCTGAAACGAAATTCATATGTAATATGATAATACAGGGCTTTCCACTTTTAGTGGCTCTACCTTGGAAGTAAGATGAGAGCTGACAACCCAAATTTGCAACAGGATGTCAAATGGTTCCCTAAACATTGCCAACTTCTTTCTGGTACTATGCTTTATATTCATAGTTCCACCTGGTGTGTGAACTCATTATCTGGACCTCAAACATTCTTGACGGCAAATGTATGAAAAGTTGTTTTTCACATTCACTATTTCTGCAGGGTTGTGTAATCATTGAATTCCACTGGAATTTTATACCTGCTTGCTATTGTCTTTAACACATTTTAGAATAGGGTCTCAAAGCTAATGACCTTTAAACTCTTAAAATATGTGAACTCATCCAAAGCAAAAAAACTGTCTGAACTTCCTTAATGATATCTCTAGAAGTGGAGATCTTCAAAATTAATAGAAGCTTTCTATAATAAAGGAGGAAATAGCTCCTACATAGTGCACTCTCAGGAGCACAAATAAATGTCTCTATTCTGTTTGGCTCTGAATGCATTACATACAAACAGCATGGAAAGTTATTTTCTGTAAAAGTGATTAAAACAAATAGTTTAGGCATTTCATACTGCAACCTTACCATCTCGCCTGTTGAGTTTTGCAAAGCTGGGACTGTGAGTACTGAAGAGCTCAGAGGAACTGGTAAGGCAGCTGAAGGTAAGGGAGACACCAGTGCATCATCACAATTATCTAAAAAGGAAACAAAAAAAACAAAACATACAGAGGTCATCATATGAGCAACACATATGCCAACTTGAGCTATCCCCAGCTGGTGCTTTTTCTACACAGTAAACAGAGAGTGGACATACAGCACACTTGTGCTTGAGTTCACATGTGAGAACTGAAATTAACCCTCCAGACTGTCCCAGTATAGTGGGACAGCAACCACATGGGAGCTGCTAAGACATTGAATGCTTGAAAAACTGGTTGTCCTTTCTGTGAATGAGATTTGAATGTCTACCCTGCAGTTAAAGAGGGCATTGACTCTTACTGCAGAAGCCACTGGAAGAGTGCAGTAATGCCCTGGCAGCCCTCGGAGAGCACCCCAGGTGTTCTGTGTCCACTACAGTTTTTCCACAGAACAGGTATGTAATGTAATGTTACAACTTCATATTTCTGCATGGAAGTGACACACAGGAACATGCCATGGGGCTTTTGCAACATGCAAAATTGTGTCCCATGCTTCACAGGTGTCTCAGGCTGCACTAAAATCTCAAATCTGAACACGTCCACCATTTCTTCCCCAAGCTCACACAAATGTGCAGGGCCAAATTAGCTTTGTTCACCCATGTGAGCAGCCTTTACGTTTCTCCCTTCTTTCATTCACATCTGCTTCTGAAGACAGATGGGCTATGCTAATACTCAAATGGAATTTTTGAGCCCATAATGTGGAACAGGGATGGAATTAAATAAAGTAAATTTTCTCATTACAATGCTGTCACATAAACACTCAAGAACATAATGCGGGGTTTCAGTAGGGAATAATAATAATAAAAACCCCTCTCATTTTTAATTGAATCTCCCATGGAGCAAACATGGACCTAATTACTGGAAAAGGCCCGCAGGTCACCAGGATCTCAGGCCACCACAGTATTCTTGCACTCAGAGAGTAAATATGCAGTTTGCAAGGATTGGGAGGAGGTGGGGAAGGAAGGGCTACAAAAGACAAAAGCAAAACTTGCTTGATAGTTATGAACATGAATTTAGATTATTCAAAACCTTTACCATATTGAGACAGATTACATTAAAATATTTCTCACCCCTTTATACATTACTCTCTAAAACAACCCAGATACTTTTGCAATCAAAATCCAGATCTACATGAAAGAAAAACAATGCAATCAATATAATTTATATCAGTGCATTGAATGATAGATCTCAAAAACCAACCTTCTATCCAAAACCCTATCTCTTTGATTCCCAAGAGCAAGAAGGCCTAGCAAGATCTGCTAGATAAATTAGGCACAATTCTGCACTGATGTTGTAGCCATGAGGATAATTAGCCAACAAAACAAAGTATTGTGGTCCCAAGCAGATTCCCTATGATTTACACCCTTTGAATCTCAAAGAGTGGAGTGCTTGAAGTCTCCTGGTACCATGAGATCAGGCCATAACTGTTCTATTCAGACTTTAAAAATCCCGAACAAAACAATCTGTAAATTGGAGGGTCTTAAATTCACTGTCACTCATGACCTGAAGAGAGATTTAAACAAAGATTGGAAATAGTGAGCTTATGAGGCCACTGAATTCACCCAAACTTATGCATTCTATAAGACCAGCAGAGGGGTTGGGAACCTCTCAAAAGGAAGTCTAGAATGCTGATGGACAGATCTACAGGACTATTCAGCAACACTTAAAACTTGCGGCTGGAAATAACTGAATGCAGAGATTTCATTTTAAACACTGTATAGATTGCTGGCTCTCTTCAGCTCCCTGCGGTTGCTCCTGGGCCATGAGAGACTCAGCACATCAATCATCCCTGTGATCCAGTTTCCATCACTGTTCCCCAAAGGTAGGACTGGACACCTATGGGACACCAGCATCTCAGCAAGAGGAAACCATTTCAGAGCAACACATTTAAGGTTTTCGCTGGGACCTCTAGAGGCTCCAGGCTGAAAAGTGACAATTAGCTCCTGTAACTATGAGATACTTTGTCTACATTTCCATATCCGCTGCTTCTGTCCCAATGTGTATTCATCTGTATTTCTGCTGCTACAGAATTGCAACATCATTTCCACACTAAATTCTGGGATTCTTATTTTGCTTTGTTGAAAGAAAAAAGGAAAGGAAAGGAAAGGAAAGGAAAGGAAAGGAAAGGAAAGAAAGGAAAGGAAAGGAAAGGAAAGAAAGGAAAGGAAAGGAAAGGAAAGGAAGGAAAGGAAAGGAAAGGAAAGGAAAGGAAAGGAAAGGAAAGGAAAGGAAAGGAAAGAAGAAAGGAAAGGAAAGGAAAGGAAAGGAAAGGAAAGGAAAGGAAAGGAAAGGAAAGGAAAGGAAAGGAAAGGAAAGGAAAGGAAAGGAAAGGAAAGGAAAGGAAAGGAAAGGAAAGAAAGGAAAGGAAAGGAAAGGAAAGGAAAGGAAAGGAAAGGAAAGGAAAGGAAAGGAAAGGAAAGGAAAGGAAAGGAAAGGAAAGGAAAGGAAAGGAAAGGAAAGGAAAGGAAAGGAAAGGAAAGGAAAGGAAGGAAAGGAAAGAAAGGAAAGGAAAGGAAAGGAAAGGAAAGGAAAGGAAAGGAAAGGAAAGGAAAGGAAAGGAAAGGAAAGGAAAGGAAAGGAAGGAAAGGAAAGGAAAGGAAAGGAAAGGAAGGAAAGGAAAGGAAAGGAAAGGAAGAAGGAAAGGAAAGGAAGGAAAGGAAAGGAAAGGAAGGAAAGGAAAGGAAAGGAAGGAAAGGAAAGGAAGGAAAGGAAAGGAAAGGAAAGAAAGGAAAGGAAAGGAAAGGAAAGGAAAGGAAAGGAAAGGAAAAGGAAAGGAAAGGAAAGAAAGGAAAGGAAAGGAAAGGAAAGGAAGGAAGAAAGGAAAGGAAAGGAAAGGAAAGGAAAGGAAAGGAAAGGAAAGGAAAGGAAAGGAAAGGAAAGGAAAGGAAAGGAAAGGAAAGGAAAGGAAAGGAAAGAAAGGGAAAGGAAAGGAAAGGAAAGGAAAGGAAAGGAAAGGAAAGGAAAGGAAAGGAAAGGAAAGGAAAGGAAGGAAAGAAAGGAAAGGAAAGGAAAGGAAAGGAAAGGAAAGGAAAGGAAAAGAAAGGAAAGGAAAGGAAAGGAAAGGAAAGGAAGAAAGGAAAGGAAAGGAAAGGAAGGAAGGAAAGGAAAGGAAAGGAAGGAAAGGAAAGGAAAGGAAAGGAAAGGAAAGAAAGGAAAGGAAAGGAAAGGAAAGGAAAGAAAGGAAAGGAAGGAAAGGAAAGGAAGGAAAGGAAAGGAAGAAAGGAAAGGAAAGGAAAGGAAAGGAAAGGAAAGGAAAGGAAAGGAAAGGAAAGAAAGGAAAGGAAAGGAAAGGAAAGGAAAGGAAAGGAAAGGAAAGGAAAGGAAAGGAAAGGAAAGGAAAGGAAAGAAAAGGAAAGGAAAGGAAAGGAAAAAGAGTCGAACTACAGCTAGGAAACCTTTCCTGAATTCATATCTAACTATAAAAACATGTAAGTTTAAGGCTTCAGCATTTAGGACAGCATTAAAAAATTGGTGATAGTTCTGAGAGCACCAGGACTAATACAGCCTAACTTTCAACAGATAAGAGAGTAACGATTGACTCAGAGTACATGCAGGAACTTCCTCCAAGTAAAGATTATTTTTGAATGGATACTCTGACAAGATGCAAGGTCACTCTTCTGCCCTTCACTCAGTCAAAACTAACTTTCCACATGCACAGACCTTCAATGCAGAATATGGCACAGTTTTTACACACCAAATGAAATTCCAGCAAAGTTCTTGGGGGGATGCACCAGTCAACTTGTACATGTACAACAATCCAGATCATTTGCAGAACAGCTCCAATACATCCCTTGTCAGAGACACAACATGCACACATTTGAGACTGATATCTCCTTGTAAAAACGTAGCTGAAATAGGGTACAGAGTCAAAAAGGTGGGATGTGCACGTACAGCAAGGGTCATTCCATTGGCCCTGCTTCCATGAGGAGGCAATACTGAAAAGCAAACAAACCAAACACGCATCTCTCAAGATTAAAAAACTCTCCAAGAAAGAATGTTATTATCATGTTTCTTTTTGTGATGGATGCAGACAAGAGAGAGATGAAAAATTTTGTGCTTATGCAAGATCAGAGAAGACCCATGGTAAAACCAAAAGCAAAACCAGAGTATCCTGATTCCCACCATACAATCCCAACATACACATTTCAAGAGGCTTCATACCCCCTCACTTGATGTGACAAAAAAAAACCCACTATTTCAGGCATTCCCACATTTACAGCTCCTTACCTATAGTTCCTGACCTATTTCTCCATTTGCTTTGGCTGTTTACCTGTCAGGACAGGATTTTTGCTTCTTGGAGTTAATTGCATTATATGCCTATTAAAAACACTGGTTTTAACAATGAATAATTCTACACCACAGACCCATTTAAAACATCTGGACACTCACAAAAGTGCATTTACTAGCCAGTTGTTCAGTTGTTTTCGCCTATGTTCTCCTTGACAAGACAATTAGCAAAGAAATAATGAAAAAGAGGGTCTAATTGTACCTATAAGCCAACTGTTTTATGCAAACCACACAACAATACAGATGTTGATTTGCATTTGAGAAAAGGGAGCTGACCTTGAACATGCCAACTTCTGAAAAACAAACAGTTACTGACAGCATTTCAGTGTTATGAGTGTTAGTAGAACTTTCATAAGCAATCTTGCTTCTGGAATTAAGAAAAAGAGTTACATATATCAACCTGAATTTTCTGGGTTTTATTCATTAATGATTTTTAGAAAAAAAATATAAAATTAACAAAAAAAGAATTTAAATTAATCTATTATCCTTTTTGTTTTCATAGTATGAAGTTGGTTTATTGATGGGTTTTGATTCTTTTCTTGTAGCTTTAATTACCCTCCAAATAAAAACAAAGAAATATCTTCTCCTTCTTTGCCAATGTATATTAATTTTTTTTACAGAATGCTTTGAACAATCCCATAAATATAAATGTTGTCAGTTCAAAATCATTCAAGTGACATTTAGACACTAACTCTTAGGCTTCTTTGAAACGTGTCAGATAATACCAGCTTCAACTACTAGTACACAAACTGGAATTTCAGAGAAGGCCTTTTGCCCAAATACCTGATTAACCTTTGTGAAGGCCTTCAACATCTGTGAAATGTATGAAAAATAACTGAAAAATATATATCCAAGGCCTCGTGAGACAGTATTTCAAATGCTCCTGAAGAACAGCAGGATACAACGTTAACTCAGTATATATGTTAACTCAAATACAGTTAACATATTATCAAAACAGAGTTTGCACAGAAATAAGAGATTTAGACTAACTTTACTAGCTCTTCCAGGACACATTTCACACTGGTGTTGGTAGGCTTGGCATGATCCAGTTTATGACCTTCTTTAAGGCTGAGACAGCCTTCATCAGCAGCAACTGGTACAAATTTAGAAAATTTCTGATTAGTGGGCACTGAAGACATTTAGAAAATCACAAACCCCAGAAACCCATCATGGTCACACTACTGCTTCTTAGAGCAGGTCCTCTGAAGAGGATCAATCCCTGGAACATAGGCAGGCTCATTACAGACCCAAACTGACATGTGTTAAACAACAGATCCTGCTCTGGTTTCCCTGGTTCACCTGAAGAGCCAGTGGGACAAAACACATTGATTTCCACTTGCGAAGGCCATCCAGAAAGGTCACTAACATTTTCTGAACAAAGCCTTTGATAAAGAGAGCACCATCAGTCAAACATCTCCAGTCCCTGGGCTCCACAGATTTTCCAAACATCAGCCTCTAACTGCTTTTGGTACTGCTGTACCAGGACAAACACTCAGAAAATCCCTTACTGCAAAGTTTGCATTTTTTTAAAATGTGGTAGTACATTGTTTGTCAAGATCTCCTATCATTATAATAACTAATTACTTATACTGGTACTTACACCAACAATCTCATATCACCATCAATGCAGAGTATCTGACAAGCCACAGTAAGACTCAGATCTATGCTGCAGCTACTCAGTTAGCAACCACAAACATCCCAAAATAATTATAAATACCATGAAAGCAGCACTCAGAGTAGGAACATGGGACTGGTATGACCCAATGATGTAACTGAGGGAAGGGTGGGGGACAGGACATAGCATGCAAATTATTAACAGAGCCAAAATTGCCTCCTCTCTGCAAAATACAAAAATCAAAGATGAAAAAAGAGAGAATTACAACCCAGAGAATGGTGTGGCTAGGTGCCATGATGGAGTCAAAAAGACAAATTCAGAAGAGGGTAACTGTCATGCCTTCTGCTCTATCACATGGTAATAACAGCACTTTAAGGGAAGGTGCCTCCTGTAGGTGCTCTACTTCAAGAACACAGGGCCTGGCCTGTCACCAAACAGCTCCTGCAAGAGACCTTGCTCACACATCTCTGCTGAAGCAGATGCAAGAGGTGCAGTGAGGGCAGGAGGGCTTGTGGCCAGCTGTGCAAACCCCTGCTTGAGCCACAATCCCCAAACTTCAAAGGCATTTAACAAAGGCTTCACAGAATCACAGACCTTTAGCACACTGATAGCTATTTAAGTACAGATATGTCCATTTTTTAATAAACATGAATGAGATTTCAGGGTAAAACAGAGGCCTTGTAGCTTAGTCTTAAGAGGTCTCTCTTGGAAATTAAAGGTATATTATTTCAGTGAGACTTTTGTTGCCAAGATATAATTTTATTCATTATTAAAATACCAGCAGAGTTACAGATGGTACTGAAGTTAAATTGTGTGCATCATTTTGATTGCAATTGTAAATTGTCTCCATACTGGGATTTGAAGTTGAAAAGATTCACTGGTATTTATAGGCTAGATAAAATTCCTCTTAGCATTACCCACTTAATGGCATACTTTGTTCTAAAGATGTAAACCACGCGTTTTGTACCATGCCTCTTAACAGTCCTCAGGAGTGACCACCGATGCCTTTCACTTCATCTGTTTTTCTCCTGCCTCCTGTAGGTACAATTCTCCTTTGAAAAGGCAAAAAATACATACTTGGACTTACTGTGGAAATTAACCTTCACTGTTATAGTCCAATGAGATATATGTGCATGGGAGAAGGACAGATTCTGTGAGGGGTAAAAAAAAATTACATACACAAAAGACACAGGAAGTGCAGTAACATGGAGTATGGCTACAGATTTGGAAGAGATTGAGAGATTATTTCTGTATCAACAGTCCCTACAAAAAGCCTCTCATGGGAACTACCACCTACAACCAGGTTCTACTACCAATTTAACACCCTTAGTAAATGACGCTTGAAAACATGACGAGAAAAATAAAATAAACCCCAAACAACCTGTTTTTCTGTAAAAAGAAATTCCTTCTTTTTTCCTTTTTTTTTTTTTTCCTAGAGACTGGCTACACGTACATGCACAGCTGTGAACTCCATCTGTTAGCTGAAATGCATGGCATATTTTTCAAGATATAAGACACTAGAGAAAGTACTTAACAACACAATGTTCCTTTTTCTTTTTGTGCTATACTGCAAATAAACGTCAATAGTTAAGCTAATCATGAGCTTTTCCTAAGCAACTGTAAATTACATAAGTGTTCCTTCATATGCCTGTAAAGACATAAAAGTATTACTCAATCAGCGCATTTATGGAGTATCTTTTATGATACAGTGTGGACTTATAACCTTGTCTCACAAAAAGTGGTCAAGTCTAATTCTGAATGACTAAAGGGGCTCTCATAAAACTGATTCAATACTGGGTCTTATTTTTTTTTACTGAAACAAGCATATCTGCCATGTAACTCCTACTCACAATAATGAAGCAGAATTGCATTTGAGGAACAGAGCGACAGGGCTCAAACTATGAATTTCAAATAGCCATCAGTGCAGTTCCAGTAAACTAATATGCAGAAGCAATTCTTGTTTTGAGAGGGTGAAAGAACATCAGACTAAGCCAATTACCAACAAAATATAGTTAAAGAAGAATGATCAGAAGTTAAAGGAAGAAGTGTTTTCCAATTTCAGCTCTGTCACAGTCCATGTCATTTAGGTGAGTCATGTCTGCAGCTACAAAATGAAGGTACCATCACCTCATCTTATACCACATGCTTTTCATTACATCAGAGGCTCGTTGTCAGACAGGAATAAGCTGTTTTCAATGAACAGCAAATCCATCACAGAAATCAGTTTTTGACACTCAAAAATTACTGGAACTGCTCTATATGGAAAACAAAAAAGGACCACAACAACAAAAGGATGTGCTGACTCAGCCTTTCAACATTTATATTTCTATGAACAACCTGCAAAAGCCTATTATTCTCTAAAGCTGTGATTTACTCTCAGCAGGTGTAACAGCAGTTGCCAGAAATTCTTACTACTTTCTTCTCAGAATATGATTCTTGTGCCCATTTGCCTCTCCTTTCCACACTTCTGATATCCTGTTAATGCAAGAGTGCTTTGATCTTTGACCTGAGAGCACAAACCTAGAAAGCTGGCACAACAGATGAAGCGAGTTTTATACCTGAAGTCTGCCCTTTTGACATTCAACACGCTTTAGAGAAGAGGCAGTATAAATCCCCTCACAACATGGTAGGGAAATGTATCCTGAGATTACCTTTCTGTACAGGAAAACACAGGCAAGTGACTTTGTCAGCACAGGGCAGTTTTTGCTACATTATGGGAAGAAAAAAAAAATCTAAGAACATGGAAGCCCTTTTCTCTGGCCACACAGCATCACGTTATCACAAGCACTCTTTTTACCTTGGCATGGATGAGACTTGTTACTCATGCATTTCAAGCAAAGTTTGAAAGTTTATTTACACCAAAGATCAAGACTGCCTTTTAACATTTCAGAAGTTTTAGCAGCACTCACAAAAAGAGAAACTTGATGCCTTTCAAAAGCATCAGACTTTGCTACAAGCATGCTCTGTTCAGCAGAGGCTGTTACTGAAGGAGTTCAGAGTACTATCCATTAAGCCATGGACTCTAAAAACAGAATAACATATGCTTTAAGATACCATAATACAATTAAAACAACACTAAATTTGCAGGAAAGAATGTTCATGTATGTGCACCCATCAGCAAGGCTGCCAGGATCATTATTACAAGAAAAACACAAGAATGATCAGAACCAGCTGGACTGAGTTCCACAGACAATCAGAAAATTAAAATGCAGAGGGGGTACAGAAGATTTTCTGCTGATGTTACTCAGTGTTAAAATTGTTCACGAATTCATTGGTGAAGCACTTTTTCTAAGTTTTCCAAATACAATTTTTTAAATGGAATGTAAATACCTGTTTCACTGAGAATAAGGTTTATTGAGAAAAAACCCAAACAAACAAGCAGGAGAGAAATAAGAAAAAATTCTGCCCAAAAGAAGCAGCACATAGATTATCATGACTAGAACATGAAAACCAGTTTGGGAAACACAAGTGCTTTATTTGCAGGTGGGAGAAAATAACCATTTCAAGTAACTAACACCACTAATAACAAAAATTATCCGTTTTCTAGTAAAATTTGGAAAAATAATTGTTTCAATTATTTAAGTAGAGCAATTATATCTTCTACCACTTAATCTTCAGCCAAATGAGGCAGAAACATAGTTCTGACTGCCTAGAATCACAGAATCATTCAGGTTGAAAAAGACCTCCAAGAACCTTTGAACATCACCACATCAGCTAAGCCAGAGCAGTGCCATGTCCAGTCACTTCTGGAACACTTCCAGGGATGGTGACTCCACTGCTTCCCTGGGTAGCCCATTCCAATGCTTAACCACCCTGTCAGTAAAGAAATTCCTTCTAATGTCCAACCTGAACCTCCCCTGGCACAGCCTGAGGCTGTCTCGTCTTGTTACTGGTTTCCTGGGAAAGAGGCGGACCCCCACCTGTCTGCAACCCCCTTTCAGGCAGCTGTAGTTAGTGATAAGGACTCCCCTGAACCTTCTTCTCTCCAGGCTTTCCTCACACCTCTCCAAGGTGAGGAATCTTTCATACAGACGAACATTTATGCTACTCCTCACATTTTAGGTCACCTTAAAATTTAGTGTGCTTGTGGCAGCACTGCTGCAAATTTCAGTGAAAGAAGTGGTGTTCAAACAGCTGAACACCAACTGCTTATCACTATCACACCTGTGACCATGGACACCTAAGATCAGACCTGTAAGGGAAGACTCTGCTGCTTTTGTAGAGACGCACCATGTAGCTGGGGTACCTTAGAGAAGAAAAACAAGAATCCAATTACCATGATAGGCTTCCTTTCAGGGAGTCACATAATTTTCACTAATTCAGAGATGAACACAAGAAGGAAAATTAAGAAGAATCAGCTCTTTGTAAGTTCTTGTCTTGTCCTCTTCCCCAGCACAGTATCATAGTTCACATACTCTCAGCTTCTTTGAAATCATACAGTTTACCCCCACCTTGGAGCAAGACTCAGGAGTATCTACATGAGTGTGATGCCTCATTCCCATTCTCTCTATTTTTAACCCAACCACTGCTTCAGAAGAGCAACGAGGTTGGACAACATCCATCATGTGGGGAAACTCAGGCTACAGCTTTCACCTTCCTAAAGATGATGTTTCTGCTCTGGTTCCCATGGACCTCTATGGAAAAGGGCTCATTTATACAGGCAGACCTTGCAAAGACTTTCAGACTGCCATAACTTAATGCCATAACTTTGTCTGGTAAGGTTATATTGTGCACATCTAAATTTAGAGCTGCTATCTGTAAGCAAACAACAGAGGCAGATTGTGGAATGCTGATGAATTTCGCAGGCATGCCCAGCTAACAATGCAGAGCGATTTAAAAGCCATCAATAACCAAGAGGTTGTCCCCTGAATTTTCAAATCAATCATGATAAAATGAATTCCATTTTTATTTTCCCTTTGAATCTTTGGTGAACTCATGGATAAAACTGACTAAAGGGGAAAACATACACAGCATGGAACTCATAAAATGTGCTCTGTTTGGAGGGGTTCACTAAATGTTTTCAGTTGGAGAGTCTCTTCAAATTGTGCAACATGCAGGATGGCACACTGAAAACCAATTATAACTGTGAGAATTTCAGTGCATCCCATAAGGCTGAGAGAATGTTCAATTTGCAGGCTGTGAGCAAGGATTAACAGAGATGAAGGTAGCGGTAAGTGCCCATGTACCATTGCATTTAAATGTAATGTCATTTCCAGGGATGATAAGTAATCATTTCATGTCTCAATAACCTCCAACAAAAATGCCTTATTTAGCCCTGAAACACCAATTTTTAAGACTCTTCTATGCAAGTTAATGGTTTAGATAAGAGACAGGATTGAAAAAAGTTCAAAATTCCCGTTCTAAAGCAAGGTGAATGCAGCTTTGATGTCAGTTTAAAGATGAAAATTTTCTTCCGGGCATTTCTTAGGGCACTGTGCTCTCTCTCTCTTTATCAGTCACAGTGCCGTTTTTAATGCCACAGGAGAAAAGAAACAGAGATCTCTTAGATTTAACATGATAGCAAACAAGCAAGACAGTTTATACACAAACTTTTCTAACTACCTGTGATTATTTTGAGAATCAGTATTTGAGACTATATCGATGCTACAGTCTTCATTACAAACTTATGCAATCATAGGCTCAAATCCCATGCTCTGAACAAGACCCAGAGCACTGTATGACCACAGTCCTCAGCCTTTACATCTCTGTAATTCTGGTCTATAACTCAAACCCACTTCAGCATCTCTGTCATTGTATTTTCTCTGAAGTGGAAGTTATTGCCTAACCCTCTACAAAACATATCTGCTAATTTCCATGATAATTTGAACCCATGTAGTGTTTTCCGCATTATTTTTCAGAAACAGACAGTAACTCAGACTTAACACAGAACACTGAAGGTGGTGAAGAATACTCTCATAAACCATGTGAATACAGAGTAAGGGAAAAAGAAGGGAAAAGGATACACCCAGAACAAGTAGGACTGTCCACATGAGGATTATGCAGAACTTGTTCTGCAGCAAGTTCACATACATTAATAACAGAATCAATAAATAACAGCTATAAAATACACTAAGGATTTCATGCAGTATTTCTTTCACATGGGTGCAAACAAAATGAGAATTTTCAAAAATTCTTTAAAAAACAGTGAAAATTCAAGCAACTAAAAACCAAAAATGGCAAAATTCAACAAGATGGCAGTTTTGATTTAAAGTATTGATAAATGTATCAGTTTGAACACCAGCAGAACTCTAGCAGTCAGCTACCTTTTGTTTTGTCTAAAGAGGCCATTTTTTCATCCAAGGAAAATAGTTCACTTTCTATTAGTAGTCCTCCTTGTGAGGAACTTTGCAAACCAAAAAAAAAAAAAAAAAAAAAGTCTCAATTAAAGAAAAAAAATCAAACTAACCAAACTCCTGTGTTTCACTGTCCCCTGTCACAAAGAGGATACAAACCTGAGCCATCTTTGCAAAGTTACCATAAGAAGCCTTTCTAGATACAGTTGTCAGATGTGGAACAATTTATGTAATAATTGATAACTTTATTTTCAGATATGGCAAAGAGACAACTCCCTCATGCTCCCTAATTGCATGTCATTTTGTTTAGACAGATCCAATTCCTTCAATACTGAATGACTAGCTCAAATGCTTTCACATATAATTATGGCTCAATCCAGACACACATTTAAAAACAAAGCAACTGTATATATTAGGGTAATAATCTTTTAAACAACAGAGGAAAGCTCAGCTGTGTATTTTCTTACTCACTTTAAATCAAATTCAGATCCTGCTTGGATTTTTGCTGTTTCACATCCCATTTTAATATACAAACTCCCACAGGTTTTATCTCTTCAACAAAGCAATTAATAAACCGTGGCTCAGGCCATTAAAGGTTTGTTTTATGCCCCTCTCAATCCCTTGAGATAAATAGAAATTGATGTTGATTTTGAGCCTTTTGAAATCCAAATAATTTCTGCAAAGTCCTGCAGCCCTGAAACTAAAATCTAATTACCTGCAAGTGTTTGCAGATGTAAGTATACATTCAAACTCTCTTCTATGTGGCAAGCTTTTTAAAGATCAAAGAGTTACCTCTAGCCTTGAGGCTCCTTATTTGAAAATGCACATTAACATTTAATGGTGTCACATTCCAAAGCCCTACACATAGCTTTGAAACATATCCCTCAGTGGTGGAAACAGCTTTCCCTGCTGCTAGCACTAATCAAAGGGACAGGAATATGCTTTCAGAAGACCCACGGCCAATGCCTTCAACACAAGAAATGCAGAGCCTGGTTATCTCACGAGCAGTTATTTGCAGCATCGTAACCCAGTACGTCAGCCCAATGAAAAGGTGAAAGAGGTCTTTCCCTTCAGTTTTGCTCTGGAGGAGCCAACAAGCAGATCTTACTGCTTCCCTTGCCATTGAAGGGGATCACTCATGAAACTCAGAGTGGCTGATGTTGGGAGGGAGCCCAGGAGATCACACAGGGTTCCCTACAACAGCTTGCCCAAGACCAGTTTCAAACTCATTGTCTTAGCAAGGCTCCTCCCTAATCCTTAGGGACAGTGAAACTAGCTTGAGTCTGTAGATTCAATAAGTCTATCCTTTCATACAACAAAATGTCGGATTCAGGAATAAAAAAGTTCTTGTGGTGTTCTTATGGGCTTTAACTTGCAGAAACTCTATGAAAACTTTCCTTTTGCATCCTACTAAGATGAATGGAATCAGGTGAACTTCAGATAAATTAGTTTTCCAGGACACAAGAGGAACTTTAATATGATAATAACATATCTAAATTTGTGTTTATATGATAATGCAGAGCATTAAAGAGATGATTTTGTGGAATTTGTCACATTTTTGAGGAGGAATTAAGGAAAGCAGATAATTTCTTCTTTTCATCTGTATTATTTATATTTGTTTTCTTTTTTCTTGAAATAGAAACCAGTTCCAAACCAACATGCTAATAGTTGCTTATGTGTTTATCTGTGTAGGTTTGTTCATTGGAAAGGCACATCTAAAACATGGAAAGATTCAGGGATATGATTAAATAATAGAGTGGGAGGGAGGCATATAATTTGTTTTTTAACCTCAGGATGTTTCAAAGTGTGAAAACGAGGAAAACAAACACGTCAGAATGCAAATTCTAAGGCATATCCTCTGTTATATTTATTATTAACTGTATAAATCCTGGGTTACCCAAACAGCACTGAGATTGGACCATGTTATTAGAGACCACATAAGACATCACACTGGTTTCTGCTACTGTTGAAATTGTCCCTTTCACCTGCATGGTAATAAAGGGAATAATGAGGGAAAAGTATAGAAGCCCCTCCCAGCAGACCCACAAAGCTCCAGAATGACCTGATGGCCAGTCCCTGTCACACACTCAGCCCTGGAAGGTTAAGTGGATTTTGATGAAGCCATCAGCTTCAACTGCAAAGAGCTTGAGCCAATGCCAAATGAGGTCAAAGGGATTTTTTTCCCCTCCATTAGCTTCAACGAGCTCTGAATAAAACCCAGTGGGCTCCAGTGTGCCTACTAATTGTTAAGGGAATTAGAATTCTAGTAAATCATTACAACTATGGTCACTTGAAACCCGAATGACAGAGGGAAATTACATGATCCCCTGCATACCTCTGTGTGAACCACTAAATTCATGTTAAAACCATGATAATGTAACAGAATTTAGAAATATCACCTCAGGTGATTGAAACCAACACCTACTACACCAGGTTAATTCCCATTCTCTTGAATTCCAGAGCAATAATGTCTCATAAATTCAAGTGACTATTTATGTACCCACATCAAACCCCCTAAAGAGCCTCTCCTACTCTCAAAGGTACTTTCCACAAAAAGATTTTGAAAAGTCATGTCTATTGGTACAAAGCACAGGCCAAATTCAAAGGCCATGAGACTATGTGATTTATGAATAAAAAGTGTGAAGTGTGAAAGTTTTATAAAGATATATGTTTAGTATATTATTATATATATTATATGCTAGTAGATAACATATACACACCGTATAACATTTTTAAACAAAGCTGGACCAATTTGCTAATCAAATTCACACCACAATGACACACAAGCTGTTGCCATTCAAATTTGACGCTGAACCATTTTTTAAACACTGACAACCAACACGATGCTATGCAGCCTTTATTTAGCTGTTACCTGGAGGATGTTTATAGCATTTTGTCATTGGCCTGGCTAATGCTGAAGCACAATCAGAGTCCTGTTATCCCATTTCAGTTTGCTGCCTGCACCAGTGTCTCCAGAGCAAGGCCACGTCCGTGTGACATTCACGGCCACGCTCTGCGGCCGCTGCCCGAGTGGGGCAATGGCTGTGGGCTGCACACAGCAAATCAAGCCAAGTCTGGTTAAATGAACAGAAGCAAGCCCAAGCTCAATTGCTATTCCAGCTGTAAACAGCAGTCCTAAGTGCAGTAGGGACCACACAGGGTAGCAAATGCAGACAGCGAGGGACCCCTTTGGAATGGTGCTTTATAGGACATAAGGCATGGCTTCCCTTCCTCTGGCAGGGCACGTTACTTTATCCCCATGCTGCAGAGATGGAAATGAGGGAGAAACAAGGTCACACAGAAATCCTTTTGGTTAAGTGGGAACTGAACAGTCTTACAGAGTCCCTCAACACTGAGGAGCTTTGCTCCCATTACTTTTTTTGCTTGTTCTCATTGAACAACAAGTCGTTTGAAACTCAACAAATGCATGAAAATTGCCAGAACTGAGTCAGGAAAAAGGATGGGAAAACTAAAAGAGAAAATTAAAATACAGGCGTTAGGAGAGTAGAATAGGACAAATACAATGAAAAGAGGACAACCATGGCCAGTTAAAAGAGCTCAGATCTGCTAGGATGGTGTTTGAGCAAAGAAAAATGGAGTACTATGAGGATTGGTAAAATGAAAGCTAATTTAGGTATATGTTTGGAGCTTAGGTTGATTAGGTCATTCACAGCCTGAAGCTTTCTGGCCATAATAAAACCTATTCCAAACCATCCCTGCTGTGTCTCACTTCTGTTTATTTGACTAGTTCTGTTCAAGGTCCAGATTTGGCAGAGCTTCTGTTTCCCCCAAAGTGCATTTCATTTTCAACCATCTGCTGAAGACTCCAAGCCCCTTCTCTGAAATTTGAAAGATTTAATGACAATTAGCATGAAAATACTCTTTTTAATTTTATTAACAGATTGTAGAATCAAGAAAATTCACAGGGGAAAAATGTATTAAATAGCATTGCCTCTCCCCATCACCAGACCTGCCTACCAAGTGGTACATACAAGGCACATGTGGGTAGCTGCAAAGCATTTTGCATGCAGAGCTACAACATTAATCCTGTAAGAATAATCACAACAGCCAACTTGTGCTATCATATAGCTTTACTGACTCCACTAAGACCTTGTAGAGATGCACTATGCCATATGCAAGTCATTCAACAGAATCATGTTATTTGGTTTCAAGTCCCCTACCTCTGGCCCAATCTGCCAAATCCCTGCCTCCCCCACCACGTATCAAATTGAGTAAGTATTAGAGGAAAGCGTGTTTCTCACACTGCTGGTCTGACAAGTTCAAGGGAATAAAACTTCATCCTGAAAGCTTCATCGATGCATGATACATGCACTATAGGGAACAACTTCGATGTTTTGAATTATTTAATTAAAAAAAAACCCCAACACTTAAGTTTCCTAAGAGATCAATAAATTAATGACATTTCTATATGGTCAAAGGCTTTCATTTCTTGGAAACTCCATTTTTTTTAAATACTCACTGTCACTGCAGACTCTCAGTTTCATAGTAATTCATGTCACTGGCAACCTTTAGAAACTCGACTTACACTGTTAATGCAGTAAAACAAGGCAGACATGTAATTATGCCCTGAAAATAAAATCTTTTGTAGATTTTAACAGCATCTCAAGCATTAGCTGAATTAGTTCCACCTGTCAAGTGGTCAGTTGGGCATTCTTGAGACATACCTACTTGAGAGTGTATGTCCAACTATTTCTATTTCTTACAAAGGAAAAATTATCTTTTTTTGGTACACTATGAAGAGATGGTGCAAGCTTGCAGAGGGAAAGAAGTGATGTCTCTCCTAATTGGATAAAAAATATTTAATTAGGAGAGACATCACGTCTTTCCCTCTGCAAGCTTGCACCTAACCCTGCCTTACAGCCTCAGTGGAAAAGTACAGCCACAGCTTATGGCCAGATGTGTTGATGACTCAGATTCCTCTGTGTCCTCCATATGCCCAAGCCACTGATTCTGCACAGGACCTTCCAGATCAGTGCAGCTCGAGTCTGCTCTCAGAAACAACTTCTCCATGAAAATCACACAGACCGGGACTATTCAGCCAGAGTTGGAGGAAAAGCAGCTTTTCAGAAAACTTGGCATACAAAAACAATCTAGAGTATTTTGGGAGTTCCGTTTACTTTCCAAACCTCTGAGTTATGTAATCCAAAAGCCTTATGTTTCAATGGGCTACAGATACAAACCAGAAGGTGAGTTGCCTGTGTTCAAACAAGATACATTTTTACTTCATTCTTACTGCAAGCACAACTTAGTATTTTTGGAAGCACCAAGGGAGAAGGTTGGATTTTGGAGCTAATGGGAAAGCAACAGCTAATAAGTCAAACCACTGCAGCATGAAAATATGACTGATGCAAAATTAGCTTCTGTATTTCCATGCCAACCAGAGTGTGTTTACTCATTCATAATCAAGTTTTTCACACCTTCTGTAGTTGAAATGGATTTCTGGCAACTTTCACTATGATAATACTTTGCTTAATAGCAGAGACCCTACTAAGAAAAAGTGCCTTTTGATCACACAAACAGGGACTAGGTCTCCAAGTCCTGCTTTCATATTTTGTATTATTATAAAACTCCTAGCTTTGGTTTTCATTTCTTCTATTAACCAAGTAGGCAGTGCATAGTTCAACAAATGCCCCATAAAAATATAAGCTATTTGTACATGAGCAATAGTTTTATAATTTTAGAACTTGTTTTATTTTGAAAATTAGTTCATTTCCAATCCTGCTAACCATTTTTCCTCAATACATTCCACAAGTTTTGTACATGCAATATCAGTAACATTTATTTTAAACAAATGCATATATTGTTATACTTTCATATCAACTTGGCATGTGAAATAAGGTATACCTATATTTCTCTATAATTCAAGAGACTGGGTATTGAAAAAGCTTCAATCAACAACTAAGATAGAAAAGTATTGCAGTAAACTAGAAGTATCCAACTCTTGTTTGAACAAACATCAATATACATATCTGCATTCCTCTCTTGGGGAAAGAGATCTGAATAATGCATAATTAAATCCCACATATATTCTAGAAGGAATTTTCACTTGAATAACTTATTTTAAACAAATATAATTTGTTTAAATAATAATATCATTCTCTTCATTGACATTTTTTTCTTAATTTCTCATTTTGAGACCTTCCACTGGAAGTCTGAATTATTATTTTCACCCAACTGTGTGATGGACCTACTAATTACATGTTTGACGTAAGGGAAAGTAATTTTTCTCTTTTCATCATCTGGCTCAAGCAAACTACAAACTGGAACCTATTTTCAGTTCAGACCTGGAAAAACCTAGTATTCTAAAAGCAAAGTTTGATTTTTGAACATGGCAAGCTGTGGGATTTTTTTGTGAAACTACCAAGCAATATTATTTGCATTGGTCTTGAAGGTTCTCCAGGACCAGACTATGCTTTACTCTTACTAAATTCCTATTACTTCTTATCTTTTATACTTGAAGGTGATTGTTTCTGTTCTAGATGACTATTAAAATTTATAATTAACTGTCTTCATCCCTTTTTTTGCATTAAACCACAGATCCTCTAGAACACAAAGGTCATTTACATCCTGTTACTCTGAAGCACTCTGCAGCCCACCCATACCTCAGCATGTTCTCTGGTGAGAGATGACATTCTCAGAGCTTTACCCAACAGCTCCTTCCTCCCTTTTTCCCAAAGGATCTGGGAAAAGCTGGTTTCACAGTGGAAGCTTATGAGACAACACAAAGCCTTGTCACAGAAGAAAGTCCTACCACTACTGCTTCTGGCTCATACCTTAGCCCATCCTTGGAAAGCAGCACTACACCCTTGCACAGTGCACTACGGTAAAGTACTTTTGCTGCCACCTTTGCAGCCACTGGGATGGAGAGGCCCATGCCATAACCTCTTCCAGGAGCCCCAGCTGTGCCTTTGCAATGAAGCACTGCAGTGCAGAGAGAGGGACCTCTCTCCATGACAACGTGCTCCGAGCCAGAGCTCATCGGCTTTATCTTTCAGTCCTCCACTGTATTGCGCCTTCATTTTTGCTAGACTTGCTAAAAACTGCACCATCACATAACACTCCAAGTTTGCTTTCAGGCCATTTCTTCATGATTTTGCAGGTGATTTCATCAACGGCAAAGGAAGGTCTTATTTGCTGTATTTGCACCAAATACTGTCACCAACTTTTTCAATCCAGGCATTTCACCGCAGGCTTCGTTTCATTGCCGACTCAAAAAGACACAAAACCAAATCCCAGAGGATTCATTTATAGCTGGGATTATTCACAACTGGCTATTAATTTTAGGTGGCATGGAAAGAAACTCCTACTGATGCATCTTTACACAGTCTAGCTCTGTATCTAGATCTATGGATTTCTGAGGATTGAAGAGACTGTTACCTTGTTTAAACTCCAGAATAACTCAGGCTCTGCATCTCTCTATAGTTATTCTTATACCAAACACAACAGACTGTTTTGTATAAAGTACTGGAAAACTGATTTGAGGTTTGAGTTGTTTTGTTTTCAGTTTTGGGGTTTTATTTTAATTGATATTTTGTCATATTTTATTTGCCTGCTTGTTGGGGTTTTTTTAATGAGTATAGGTGGGTTTCTTTAAGAGAAGGACAAGTAACAAAAAAAGGAAAGATACAAGGAAGAATTTGTAGTATTTTTAAATGCATGAGGAACTACTTTTTTAAAATATACATATATATATAAATATATATGTGTGTGTGTGTGCAATCTTGTGCTTCCTTCCTGTACTGTGAATTACTGTAATCCAACCATTATTTTCAGTTCTGCACATCTGCAGGGTGAGCACTGACTATATCTAGCTCCCCTGAAGGCAATTCTGAAAATGTTCCTTCCTGTACTTTTCCTGCATAAGAACCCTAACAAAGGTGTTATTTAAAGATCCCCCCAAGCTTCTGAACAGCAGTACTACATAAATGCACAAAAGCAAAGCTTTGTTGATAAAATGGTGAAAAAAATGTTGAAAAGGGGCTTGTGTTCATGATTCAGCCCCTTGAATTAAAGGGAAAACGGCACATCCCTATGCACCTCATCCCACCCCTTCCATTCAATCCACATCAGTCAAGATCTCCAAACACTGACATGCCTGTGCTACACTGCAGACCCTGGACTACTGCTCATAAACCAGGAAAAGGGGACATAAAGAGATGGACTGAGTTAATTATTTTCAGTATTAAAATTAAGGTATTATATTTGGTTGCTATTTTAGGGAGGGGAAAAAATGCAGACAAAAAAACCACTGCGCTGCTGCTGTCGCACAAAGCTGAAACCATCAGTGAGCCATATCAATTCTCCCCTAGCAAAGCCAGCAAGGCTTACTTTTAAATATCTTGCAACTCTGGAAGAAGGAGGTCTGCAACCAACCATGGAGAGTGCTGCTCTCTGCCAGCATCAGTAGAAAGGCAAGTAAAGAGGGAAACAGTGAGAAATGAGCTTCAGTTGAAGAATGTGTTCCTAAAAGATGAGTGACCCAAGACCCAGAAACTCTGCTCTGACTGCAACACACCAGGACAGAATTTTTTCAGACTACTATCACATGATTAAACCAGAGAACCCATTGGTTCTCTGCAAGCCTCACAGATGAGACAAAAAGCAATAAAAGAGTGATTAGGGTAGAGGAACAGCTGTCAACAAAGCAACCCACTTCTTTCAAAAACTCTTCCATGAGGCCCAGAAAAATGGTCAGAAAACTGCAGATGTGGAGACCAGAGACAAGGGGAAGTTTTCTCTCAGGACTCCATGGATCAGACTGAACTTTAGAGAATTTTATGATCAATAAAAAGGTGAGATAACAGCACAAGTGCCAAAACATCTAGCTTATTGCCCCAATTCCAAAGAAGTCATAAAAAGGAAAAAAGGAAACACCCAACATATCTTAATTTAAAAAACCCCAAAAACAACAAACCAAACAAAACCCCCACATTTTCTTCACGTGTGAAATGCATAAATCATCGAATTCTCTTAAGCAGTATTTTTGCCTCCAACTCATCTCATTTTTCTCAGGAATGTGACTGATAAAGTTAATTAAATAAGCAAATTAGGAAAAACAGCACCTGACTATTTTGATAACAAAAGATTGTTAAAATGGAAAGGAAAAAGAAATTGCCACACACAGAAAAAAGAAACGCACACATTTTTGAATAATTAAAACAACTGAAAAGTCTAGTTTTCCCTTAGATCCAATATCATCAAGATGCAAACACCTATTCACCCAACAAAGCAAAAGACTACAAACATAACCAACAAATACTCTAGGTTATTAATCTTGCCTATTTCTTTCTTTTTGCCTATATCCAATAGAGATATGATGCTTCTTCACACTGAAATAGCAAGATGTAGCAGGAGGTATATATTTTTTTTAATTTTAGTACTGTTCACAGAGAACAGAAAGTACTTAAAAAAAAGTCAAAAAAAGCACAGCCCAGGAACTCATTAATAATTAGAAACATCCTCTGCTTAACTTGGTATCTGCCAAAATGCAACTCCTCATCATAAAGTTTTTTTTCAGACACCTAACTTCTGTACTTTTGAACTCAAACACTCACAAATGCAACCATCCACTTTCTCTTAGCACAAAATCAATCATCTGTCACTCCCAGCAAATTGCACATAGCCCCAAGAGTTATACAAGCCCTGTAAAATGCCTATAGAACCCACACATTTCTACCTCCAATTTTAAATGAAAACAGTTTAAATGGGTTGACCGACATCATGGCACCTATTTTCACCACCACCCTCCCCCATTAAGAATCCTTCAGTTATTTTTAACTGCTCTGCTATTTCAGCTGCTGGGTTTTGAAGACAAATGTCATGGAGAGGCTTAAACAAGGAATATTGCAAAAATTGTTCCTGGTAAAAACAAACAGAAACCAGTACAGTGGTCAAGATGTTATGAGGGCTAAATTAAAACAGAAGATATGTCCCATCCTACAAGATTCTTGCCTGTAGAGCTACAGTTAAAATTTTGTACATTACAACTAGCAATAAACTCTTGGGGTAAGTTTCTAGCAATGTCTTCTCTTTCAGCCAATATAGTTCAACATAGCTTAGCACAGGAAAGAAAGTAACTGGTTTTGCTGTATCAGTTTGTATTTTAATGTTGCACATTGAATTTAAGGATTTTTTTAATCCTACCAAAGAGGAAGTTATAACAATCCCAAAAGAACATTCAGAAGCAACAACTTACTGCATGTTCAGCCAAAAATGCCTCTGGGTTTGTTTTCATTTGAAGGGCTTATCTTCTTTTTTTGGTAGGAATAAGCATTCTGGGTGCTTGAATGAAAAGAAGGATCAAGTTTTCAAAAGGTGCTTTGCAGTAAGAGGTTACCTATATACAACCTAAGCAAAGGGCATAGCAGTACCAAGTCTTTCACCAAATGATCACACAGTTTTGTAACAGAAATATTATCTAGAGGTTGGTGTATGAGTGAAGCACTAAAAACCAGCACAAAGCAAAAGAAAAAAGCCTACACTGGTAGTGCAGGACCCCATTCCCAGGACAACAGTTCTAGAAGAAATACAAACATCTTCTGTCACAAGGACAAAGCCACAATGGCAAGAAGGTTGTAGCATATCATATACACCCACTCATTTCTTCTTAAACAAAATGAAGGCAGAACTCCTCCATAGTCAAAATTAGTCAAAAACCAGAAAATAGGCAAGAAGCCAGATGATGATTTACGGAAGCTGTAGTCAACAAGATTTGGAGACAAAAGGTCACACTGTAAGAGCTGAAGACTACAGAACACCATAAAGTACCTCTCCAGAAACCAGTTTATCACCATTAACAAGAGGTACCCTCTCGGACACGATGAGGCATTATCAACTTGTGTCCTTTATTCTCTGCAACGAGTCCACTTGGATGTGCTCAACTTGATGCCTGCAAATTCACAGATGTGAGGGAATTAAACATATGACTGCAGAGTACAGATACTTTAAAAATCTATTTGCTTAAACGTTTCATAAGTATCACCTTACCCTTTCGTAAAATCTTACTTTTATTTTTATTATACTGTTTTCCCTACATGGTTAGGTCTTAAAAACACCTACCGGAGGCCCTCTAAGTGCTTGGGAGAACAATTAGTTCTCAGGAGAAAAGGCAAGAGAGTTTTAAGATCCTGTATCTTCCTGAAGCACAGGCGTATGGTTTGCTTGTATATTAAGAACAAATACCAGGTGAGTAAAGAAGAGCTTTCCCCCATGCAGAAATCAGTTCTTTTCTTAGAATAAGCCACAACTGAAGGCAAATAAGACCCATTTTCATGTGTTTTGTATCAGTGGCTCAAAACCAGACATATTATTGCTACTCCACTGTGATTATCAATTCATGCAGGGATGATGCATAGTACACAGTAAAACACAACACGGTCCTGCCTACACAGAGTACATCATACTTACAGTATGACAGGAAAAACTGGTAATAATTGCAGAGGAGATGTCAGGCCCACTTTTTATATTTACATTTGGGTAGGCTCAGGGAGAGCAATGCCTCAGGGAATGTGAACAAAATGCAGATCATTCAGGTTCATCCCAAGAGTGTTTCAAGCAATGCTGGAAATAGAAGCTCTACAGCTGCTACTATTAGGAAACCATGAAGGTGTTGAAGTGCCAATGAATATCACTCTTGAGGGGAAAATACACCTCTTTTTCCACCTGTGAAAACTTTGTCAGTTTCTTGAGGCTGAGCGCTGTGCCCTGAAGGACATGACTCATGTGCAAGGACGAGCTCAGGAGATGAACTCCAAGGAAAAGACACGCATTGGTAACCAGAGCATGCCAATGCACTCAGCAAACACATCCTGCCACCTTCCCTCTTTCTGGGGAGCTCCCCAGGACAAACTGAGCTCTCACTGCAAGCTTTACTGCCTACATCCAGGACATGTATGCTGTCCACACCTTTCTGACTTCCTCCCATAAGAGAAGCCGCAAAAAGTGGGAATTTGTCCTTCATTTCCCTACAACTAAGCCTGTGAAAATCTAAATCCTTACTAAGCTTTCCTTCATTGGAAGGTCAGTTTATCACTTTAGGAATATTTAATTTTAAACTGAAATATGATAGCAAAAATTCCTGTGCAGCCCTAAATGTGAGGGGGTGGGGGAAGAAGAAAAAAGACTCTTAGAATATATGAATTCAATATATTGCATTTATATACAATCTTTTTCTTTTGCTTTCCTACCTCCTTTCATTACTATTTTCTACCCACTTTTAGAAACAGAGGTGCTTCAAAGGGCAGTTACCCCAGCTAATATTTTTCTGAAATACTTTTTTCTCCAAATCACATGACTGGGTGATAACCTCATCAGAACCATCATTTTACTGTGGTCCTATACTGAAGAGACCACATTTATGACTGAAAATTCTTCTACAGTTCTGTGCATCACATCTCTTTTTTTGTAATGGTTCTTCTTTCAGGAAAGAGCAAGACCTATTGGTCCTAAAATACCTGTGGAGAAAACTGCAGTATATGTTTTGTTTGGTCATGACATTAATTTATTCCGGCATTGAATAGAAGAACAGAAAACTCAATTTTCTAACGGAAAAAACTTCACTGAAGCAACAGATAGAACCATTTATCTCCATCAAACTCACCTATATACCCTGGCAAATCAGCTTGTCATAATGAAGACTGCCTTTGCTGATTTACCTCTGTGCACCAGGTATTACCTATATCTATAAAAGAAAAAAAGCAACGAAGCTGCCTCTCAACAGTATTGAAAGTTACTGCATGTGCAGGAAATTGTTCCCTCTCTCTAACTCATGCTAGCTTAAAATGTATTTGCTACCACAGATACTTCTCTAAAAAGCAACACGGATCTCAATTATTTTAAAGCTTATTTTAGCATAAGAGAAAACTGAACATTGAGATAAGGAGACAAAAAAAAAGCAGATGATTTAGACTTGTACACCTCTTTAGGTCTGAGCAGGAACTAGATGCACCACATCACTGTCAGCACAGCAGTGAATATTTTCCTAGTGAACACTGAGTGGCGAAGTAGAGCTTCCTGCAGCTAATGAGAGCAATCACAGCACACGAGGCTGCAGGCAGGGAGCAAGCTCACTGGAGAGCACTTCCAGGCAATTCCTTGCTGGAGAGAAGTAAGTAAATTCAGAAACACTTTTAGAGCTATTAAAGGTGCTATAACCAACCAGCTACTGCGCTTTTTTAAACTAACAAAAGAGGGAACATCCCAGAAGTGCCAGGATAAATATTTGTATTTAATCCCCCTGGATTGAACCCTCCTGGATCTGAAGTTTTTCATGACACAGCCCCAGGATCCTGGGCTACAGAGGGGCTCCAAGCCATTCCTCTCAGCAGAGAAGAATCAAAGCCTGGGCAATGTAGTCTGTAGGGTGAATGATACAAAGGGTCATTATCCTCAGGAATTCTTCTACAGGACCAGTCATCTTCACTCATGTAGGAAAACATGAAGTGAATACAGTAGAGAATAGAAGAGAAAGGCAGATCCAACCCTCACCCAGGAGATCTTGCAGCTGTCTGAAAAAGTAGCAAGACCGTTTCTAACAGGGATTGCTTTATGGAAGGGTTAAAGCTTACAGAAATTCACCTGCTATGTGCAGAGAGAAGCTTAACATCAAGATGAGCAAGCACAGGGGTTTGAGAAGGGTGGGCTCCCTGTATCTGCCAGTCAGCAAGGGGTTTCCTCACCTTAGAGTGTGTAAAAGTAGTTTCTATTCTCACCTCCACAATCACCATTAACCAGCCTCTGAAGCCATCACCGCTTCTCAAAAGAAAAACTGAAGTAACATCATATTATATTAGCTTTTGCTTGTGCATGTCAACACCAGCTACAGCAAGATCCCAGCTTTAAGGACTTAGTCCTGAAAACACTTTAGTGTCTTCACTACCCTGGAGATCTTTTCATCCAGCTTTTGAGCAAAGGAATTGCAGAGATATCCTAATTAACTCCTTAGAGGCTTCCCAGTGTGAAGATGGGATACAGACTAGTGCCAGCTCTGAATTATCCCTGTTTTCAGTCTCCTGTGTACAAGTCATTAAGTTATGAATTGATTTAAAGGCATGGTTTAGATAAAATAAATAAGAGTATTATTAGGTATCATAATTGATTACATTAGTTTTAATACAGCTTTGGATACAAGAAATTTAATTCTGTTTTTATATCACCTTTTTTTCCTATGCAATTGCTGCAGAAAACATTTTCATCCAAACAGCTGAAAGCATGTGTTCTTAGAAATCACAGCAGGAACAATAATCACAAAAAGATTACATTTTTATTTCTCTGCCAAGATCTACCTAACCTGGATGAAGATCTTAAAATGAATATTCTATAATATGCATGTCTGCAGAGAGGAAAGATGAACAAAGTCAGTCCGAGGTAAAGTACCAGCTGTTGAAATCTAAAAATCAAATTTATCATAGATGCATCAAAGTTCTGTTAATCCTCCAAAAGCCAGGCAGGTTTTAGGGGGGTTTTAGTGAAAGGAAATTGAAGCACTCCTGCCTTCAGACAAATTAGGACACAAAATCTTCTCCTATGCTTAGCTGGTCTTAGATTATCAGATTCAAAATGGTATCTCCACTTCTATTGTCACTCACTAGCAAGGTCTGGAGAAGATGGTGTTTCAAAATGCTTTATCATTTCTGCAAGAATTATAAGCACAAGCACACCTGAAAGTCAAGAAATTTTATATTTTAATATTAGTAAAATTCTCTGCTAACTTACAGGTATGATACTGATTTACAGTAATCTTTTACATGAGGACTAATAAGTATGTATGACATTCATCAACAGAAACATGGCTGCACTTTCTTCCAGATTGCAATTCAGATTGCAGTGAGAAATATGACTTGAGGCTTTTAATTTCTTCTGTTTAACAATAAGTTATGCAGAGGTAAACAAATTAGGTGTCTGCAGCTTCTAGTCTCAGCTCACACTGCAGAAAGAAGACATTATGTCATGGTATTGTACAAGACTTGTATTGCATTTCCAGTTTCCACCAGGACCTTGAATGATCTAAGCTGAATAAAGCTAGAAATACCAAGAGTATACAGTAAAGTATATATTTAATTCTTTTGAATGTGTTTTTTTAATCTCATTTTAAATGATAATGCTGTTCTTCCTAATAACGGTGTGAATCCCATGCAAAATATCAATATATTTCCAAATCTCCTTCAAAGCCAAGCTGTGCTGCTGAGAACCCAGCCTGGCATATTTTTATCCTCATGCCAATTACTTCAGCCAAAAGACTTACTTGATGTATTTAGCAAGGTTTTATTTTTATTTAATGTTCAGCAAGCAAACAAGGACAAGTCCTGAACAATGAATGAGATAATAAAGGATACTGCAAAAATATTAATTTTTTCACAATACTTTGAGTCAACAGTACTGAAGTTATCACTTTTTTTCTTCTTTGTATCTCATTCCCTTAAGGTATAATACTAGTAAATGGAAGATAAGATCACCTTTCTACATTTCTAGAGCTGTCTGGAAATTTTCTGTCATGATCTCCTGCTTATCAAAGCCAATTTCTACAGACTCTTAGTCTTCCATGAGTATGCTTCCTCTGATTGAAAACCAAAGTAAAAACTGGCTGCATCCTTTAAACTCACCAATTCTTTTGTGTCTATTTTCTTGTTCAGCAGACTAAACTCAAAACTTGGGGACCCAAAGCAGCCCTTGCTTTCTATCCAGTTTGCACTTAGGTTACTTCTGTATAAATTAAGAAAGTAAGAACTAAAGGATGTGACCTTTCATTTGCAACTACAGAATTTGAGATTATATCAAGAGCCCTTTCAATGTAAGCTTGCTAGTTTTTCCACATAAATACCCTTCTTGTTAAACACAGCAGAAGCACCTGGTCAGATTCTTCAGCTGGCATTTTTCAAAACTGCCCCTGGGGTTTTGTGTGACTGAGCATAAACATCCCCTTCTATACTGAGATGCTGACACTGTCCATTAGACCTTTATGGCTCTCTGAGAGATACAAATCATCCTAAAGAACATAATCTCAACATATTAGAGGTAGAAAACATTCAGTGAAAGTATTAGGTATGCCTTGGTCAAGTAAGGGTCTAGTTGTGAAAAAGAGAGAAGATGCCCAGGTAACTAAATATTCCTTAAACTGCAATAGCCAACACCAGGCAAATAAGGTTAACGTGACCTCAAACAGTTCTTGGGTGTGAATATATTCATTATGTAGGAACAACTGCACAACGCATATGGGGGTGAAGCAATAGTTCCACATTTTCATTCTTGTATTTATCACCAAATGCTATTTGTTACCCACGGGGTGTACGAATACAGCTTCAGATCACTTACATTACAGAACACCTATCTCAGAGGTCTGTAATTTCAATGCTAGCAACCTATCTGCAGCAAAGATACACATTTAGAAGCAGCTACCGTTCACCTGCATCTCAACTGTATTGCAAGCCCACAAACTCTTTGCTCCAGTCTTCATAACTGGAATTAAATTCATCTTTTATTACAGCTATTCTGCAAAACAAAAGCATTTCCATAATAGCAGGGGAAAAAATGAAAGCACCTGAACCCATAAGCATCTATGTGCATTCTATTTTATGTGGCTGTTGCTCATGTGTAACATGCTGATGTACAAATTCTACAGACAATTCACATATGGGGTTTGGGGGAGATTCATACTGAAGGGCACAACAGTGCCAGGCTGAGTCTGAATGCTAAAATGCTGAAAACAGCAGCAGACCAGAATTAAACTTGTCTGACATTTTAGATCAGCAACATTTGAGGACAGCAGCACTGAAGAAAATGTTTCTTAATCAAATCCCAGGTGACACTCAGGAGGGGAGGATGACGATGTTATCAAGCCAATTCCTCAGCAAAAAGAAGCTCAAGGTTCCTCTGACTAAGATAAGAATATGACACATTAAATTTTAATTTTTAGATCTATGGTAAATTTTAAGCTGGTAGAAGGAGAGTGATTGGCTGCAGTGAAAATTAATTTTTCTCTATACTTAGAGAAAAAGGTAAAAGGAAGTCAGAGCAGGACTGATTTTCCCGTTGCAGAGATTGTCCTGCTGACGTTATTTCCCCCTTCACCCTGACATTCAGTCTCAAAGCTAAAAGACCATGAATAAGGGAAAGATGCATGAGAGAGAATAAAAATCTCAGCTAATCCACAACTTTTAAAAAGAAACAAACAAATAAAAAATTTTTCTTTAATTTCTTGCAGGCTGAAAGAAAATGCTAAATTGTTCTACAGGCATAATCTACTTTCTAATTGAAATATATGCAACTGCTACAGTGCACTGCATTATTAAATGTAACTCAGTAATACAATTTGCCTTAATGATAACTGTATAATAACCACAATGAAATATCACATATGATGTTTTAATGAGGATTATGGCATGTTAATTTTAAACTGAACAATAGGGCGTGTAATGTAATCCATGCCCTGTGTACAGTTCAACAGCTGCTAACGTGTTGGACTCATTCGTACTTGTGCCTGGCATAGGTAAATAATGACCCAATTACAGAGCTGCTTGGTACAAATATTTATGATGTCAACTACTTTTCAGAACACTGAAATGAAATTCTAAGGGCGCCATTCTACCATTTTCTTGATCTTTTGTGCTTCTACCATGAAGACAACATTTACAGCCCCAGTGTTCTTCCATTTATCTATTTTTACTTGGGAGCACGTACATCAACTGCCCAATATGGGCTATATTGACTGATCTAAATAAAAGTTGTCCCTTTCATCCCACATATAAAGTTTCAGCAAATTTGGTATTCTTCTATACTACTGCACAGGCCCGAAACCAGTTCCCCTCAGCCATTTAATAGGTGATGGTTCAAAGATATCAAGGCAGGCAACCATTTCATATGATCCAAGTACAGTTTTTGTTTCCACTGCTAATATCATCCACAGCAAATAGTTCCCACAAAGTACAGGGCTCTATAGTGGAAAGCCCCTCCCTTTCAGCAAGCCCATAGATGCAAAATGGCATCAACAGGGCTTTTAAAAAAATTTTATTTATTTATTTTATGTACAACCATACACTCCTCTCTGTCATTTAGTAGTAAATTAGGATCTCTTTCATCACAGGAAGGCTAAGTAGCTGAGTTTTCAAAAATCCTTCCCTCTCCTCTGCATTTTCAGATGATTACATACAAGCAGCAGACTAATGTAAAACATAACCTCTTTTCATGCTAGGAGGATATTTTAGTAGGGCTTATGACATATCCTGTTTCATCTGAAAAAAAAGATACCAAAAATATCATTAAGCAGCACACACTCACAAAAAAAGCCAAAAAACACCCCCCAAAAAAAAAAAAAAAACCAAAAAACCCCACCACAAAAAAACAAAACCAAAACGAAATCAAACAAAAAAAAGCACCTATCCCCACAAATACATAAGAGGAATAAGAGGAATGATGGACATTTCTCTCCCAGCTTAACTATAAAATAAAATATTAAAATCTAAGAGGGTTTTTTTGTTTGTTTTTTGAGGATTGAAATATTTTTCCAAAAGGATGAAACATTTTAATATGATTAAATGCTTTCTTATATCCCTTCAATTATAAGTTCCAACATGTCTAAAAATGAGAAAAAGTAAGAGGAAAAAAAAATTCTACAAGTCCACCATGACTGAAATTCAGGAGAGGCTTTTCCATGTTTCTATCCTTCCTTCCCAGAAATACACACCTTTCCAAGACAACATCCACAGATATACCACCCAAACCCAGCAGGTTCATTAGGGTATTTTTTTCCCATGCCAGTCTAAATTGTTTTAATTGTAAAGGCAACCTGAAGCTGTAAATACTTCAACCTAAAGTTTAAGGCAAAAAAGGTTGAATTTGCAGGAGAAATAGAATTTAAAATACAAAAGTCATTTACATTAATAATTGTGAAGAAGCAATAATAAATCTGGCGAAAAAAATACCATTATCTTTCAGACAATTTTGATATATCAATTTTTGGTGGTCTTTAATTGGGAAAAAAAACAAACCAAAACAACAATAACAAAAAACCCAACAAAAACCAACCAAGCAAAGGTTTTATTAATAAGTCTAACTCAAAAAGAGAAAAAAAATCCCTTCAACTGATTGTTTCCATATCCAGTCAACTGTTTCCAAACTGTTAAAGTAAAACCTATGGTACCTACCTCTGTTTTCCCTTCCCTCCCCAAAATTCCTTCCTTTCTGTGTTATTCTAAGAGGTCAAAAATTGATACAGGGATGTACAACTTTCTTCTCCATGCTGCAGACAACGAGTCAGGCTGAAGAGACATTTCTGCAGGAGGAGGTAGAAAGCTACCAACTTACCCACCTCAGAGCCACAAAGCTGCTGAGCTCTTAGGTCAGCACAGCTAGACAACCTCCCACCAAAAACTCCTAAAAACACCCCAAAAACATTTGGGTTGCACATGGTGGACACAGTACAAGATGGCTTTCTCCCACTGCCAATCCTACTTCCACTAAAGGCTCTGGCTGGTGTTCAGAGACAGCAGGAGCTGTGTTCCTGAGAGACCCTCAGCTCCCCAAGACACACTCTAATGTGCTCAGGCCCAGCTCTGAATGAACATAATGGCTGTTTTGAATTATTTGGGATTATATGAACAGGTCATAATGTAGTTAAATGTGGCAGGAACGAACATGGCAGAATGTGGGTTCCTACAGGCTTTCAAAAGAGGAGCTGTGTGTATGATTATTATTTGTTTCAGCAGCTGATTACTTTAGAAGGGAGAAGTTAAGCTCCTTGAAAACATTCTTGACTTCTTTTGCAAATACTGAGCAACTGCATTACAGAAACACAAACAGTATTGATACGCTCAATGTAAGAATGTGAGTGTCCAGCACAGCAGATTTTCTTCTGCATAATTCAGAGAGCAAGTATTTTCTGTTAAAAATCTATGAGCAGAAAATAGAATTCAAGGGAACCAGTCCTTTTGGTTTCCCCTCAAACAGAGTTTTCACCTTTGAGGCTTGCAGGCACTCAACTCTTCCACAAGTAACTGGCAACAAAAATAATCTGAGCTTTCCTTCACTACTTGATTTCCACCGTTTGGAGCACCTAAACCTCCTTTGGCATGGGAAGGGCAATAAGGAGCAAGTAAAATAGGAACCATCTGAGCTTTATCCTTCCAGCCCTAAGGCACCAGACTGACTGAATATTGTACACTCTTCCCAAGCATCATCCTTTTGGAAAGAAACTGCAAAAAGACATCATCCAGGACTGGAAGGTGAGGAAGATGCACAGGCAGCTCCACAATAAAACACCTTTTTTAAGAGGAGCTTATTTCCAGATGAAGAACATCAATAACAACATACCTGAAACACACGATACTTGAATATTTTATGTTGGGCAGAAGTTCTTTTCTCAATGATGCTATATGACCAAGAAAACTGTTTCCCAAAAGGTTTCATTTCATTTTGTAAGATATGCAAGCCACTGATACAACACTCACAGAAGTTGTTATTGACATGGGAAATGAACCTTTTTCTCCTCACTGCCAATTCCTAGTAATTATAAAGCAAATAATTTATCAACCAAACAGAAAAATAACTTTGCCTTTCTCAGATTTGGTGAAAAAAAATCACGAACCAAAATCTCACAACTTCACTGTGGAGACTGTCACCAATTTGAAACTGGTTCAAAAGCACTTTAAAAATAAGAAGTTTAAAGCACACACAATAAGGTAACACTTTTAACAGCTTCGGAGACAGCCCAGACAAACTTCAAAGTCCGAACACTACAAAGGAGTGGGTTATTCTCTGTAGTAGAGGGAGAATGCAGTTTTTATACATATTAAAATTTTGCATTTGTTCTTGAGGCATTGCCCTGCATAATACAAAGGAAGAGTGACAGCCATGCTCCATCAAGGAAGAGAAGCATTACAGAAGTGATACATGTTTAAATGCTTTGGAATAAAGACTCCCTATTAAGAGTCAGTTACTATAATTTTAAATGTTTAAACATGAAGTACAACAAAATTCTCTTAATATTTTTTTGCAAGTCCTCAGTATTTCAGAGCATCTCACACTACAGAATCTAAACCCTAACTACAGCTGTTCAGAATTACAGACTATTGTGCTTTGAGGATTTCACAAGTGATTTTCCCCTTTGTGTCTCCTTTCATTTTGCAAGTTGATAATTCTGTATCAGTGTGATGGGGTTTGTTCCCATCTTACCTTTTGTCACACAAAGAGTGTGTTCTCTGTAGATCTTTTGATGATCATCCTTAAGCTTGCTTGGAATAGTATATTGTCAGTCAGGCACAAATGAAGCAAGGCTTTACTGTATATCCCTTGTCCCATCAATACACTTTGAGACTGAAGGATTTGAAACATATGAAACAGTAATAGGATGTACACAACAATTCACTGAGCTGAGGGCCTGGCTTGCTGTAGTAACCCACTCTGGAAATAATAAATGTAAGTTATACCTCAACCAGATCGGAAATGTGAGGAGGAGAGAAGCACATACCTTCAACTGTAACAGAAAAAAGATGCTGCTCCACATAACATCTATATTTTACTTTAGAAGATTAGCTGGTGATTTTCTTTCCCAGTGTATCCTGAATTAATTTGGGTGAAGGAACAGACTTTTTACTTAGGACAAGCACTCAATACACACAATAACCAACAGTTTCTCTCAACAAGCAAGCATTAAAAGGGCTGCATGCTGTTTAAAGCAACAGGTGAAAGAAGCAATAAATACTTCTGTGAGTATCTGTACTGGAGGCAGAAAACACCATTGTTCTATCCTTTTCAATATATTTCCTGTATTTCTGTGCCTCCCTGCTACTTCCTCACTCTGTGGTCTGGATTCCTTTCAGCCACTGCTTCAACAACCATGGTCCAATACCACCAGGTACAGTTCCCCACCAGTGATCTTGTGTGGATGCTTTGGGACCAAACACAGCTGCAGCAGGTCAAAGCCACAGGTAAAGCAGCAGGAGAGCTGGTCATGGCACCCCTATGACCAGGCATAGATCTGTGTAACTCAAGTTCTACATAACTCCTCCCCTAAACAGCAAACATGGCCCTTCAGAAATATCTTCCCTTGGGGCACCAATAAAAAACAAATAAATTAAGCAATGAGCAATCCTGCTGAAGCCAAAGAAGTTACTGCTAGCATAAGAACAAGTTAAGTGGAAACTTAAGGAAGTGTTATAGTAGCTACCTGGTTTTCCTCTTACCCAGCTCAACAGCTATAGCAGCCAGGCAGATATTTTTGTACCTTTCCACCACGACAGGACTATCTTCAACTCACAAATTAACTAGCAAGGACTGGTCTAACAAGCACTCACTTTAGGCTCCAAGTGGAGCAACAACTACATAAATCAGTCCTTACCCGACTTCTTGGAAGAAAACTAACCTAATTACACTGTGACATTTCAGCAGAAATAATGAGGAAAAAAAATTAAAAAAAAAAAAAGGGAAAAAACTCACGTCACAAACAACTTGTTTTATAGACAATGCTTTTTTTTCATTGCTTAATGACATTCCACTGCAACAAACAAATTCAGATGCTCTTCCTCCCTAAATTAGTCATTTATCTTTTAATCTTTGTGACTTCTCTTTTACTAATAAATACTGCAAAATTTCTCTCTCTACTGATGCAGCTCACTTATTGCCTTACTAACTTTTATTACAGCTGAGAGTTCCATAATTCACTTTATTTCTACTCCTGGTTCCCTTAGCTAATAGGCATAATTTCTCCTTTTTCTTGGGGCAGCAAACAGAATATCTTCTTAGCTTGCCTCATTATTTTTGACACCCATCTTTTCCAGTGACACATACTCTGCAAGTCCATGCTCCTGCTGTTTTTGTTTGCAGCACTATACATTTGAAGCCTCTTTAGGCTCTGGTACATGCACTACGCTCTCTGAAAAATTCATTAAAAAAAGAGAAAATAAAAAGTATACACATGGGCAAAGAAGTATCTGCTGTTTGTCCAACTTGTTGCAAACATTCAAAAAGCCCCTAGCTCCCAACTAATTATGAAGACAGCTTGAACAATTTAAATATTAAAAATGCATTTTATTATTTAAAGCATTTCATAAGAGAAGCATGGAATCACTGCAGCAGACAAAATCAAGGTACAGTCAGAATTCCAAGTGCATAGTATGCTGTCAAAAAGAAACAGAACTTTCCTGTATTTGGTACAATATAAATTTACAAACCCTGCAGCACAAAGAGGGAAATTGCCTCATGTTAACCTTAAGCACAGGGCTCTGTAACAAAGCTTTGGTCACAGCTTGTGAACTCCCTGCTTTGCAGCCATCATAAATTCACTGCCAGTGTCTACTGAGGTGCCATTCTGTTCAAACAGATCAGCTACGAATTTTGAATTATTTTACAAAACAAGCAAGTGTATCTTCCCCACCTCAGCTAAGCCTTGGTGTGTATTGCCTTGGGTAACTGTGTCACTAACACAGTAGCTCGGGATGAAAAGCAGGAGTTTGGTTTAGGGGTTTTTGCTTGTACCGGGTTTTTCTTTTGAGATATGAGAAGAAAGAATTGAGGGCAAAAGAGACCCAGATGAGGATCCAGCCTCCTTGATTCCCCCAGAGATTCACATGCACACAAACACCAACTGCCAATTTATGATTAAAGATCAACATCTTTTGATGATGGGATAAAGCTACAGCACCAGGACAGAGGTAATTGTTTCTTGAAACGTACATTAGTGAAGCTGTGCCTCATTCCTTGAGAGCTGCTGCCTTCCTTAAGAGCAGCGAGAGCAACAAGAGGGAAGAGATAAAGAGGAATGCTTGTGCACATCTTGGTCAATCCCCATAGTGACTTCAGTCCTGCTTTGGCTTCCCTAACCCAAGTGAAACTGTCTCTGTTACCTGGCCTGTTCACAGATTAACCTTAGTCAAAAATCTTTCCTGGTGTTTTTTGATAAGGGCCATAGTTTCCAAACTACTTCATTTCGAATATACTTTACATGCCACAGAAGAAGTGTCAGTTCCCCTTCCCTACTCCTGAAAAAGGCTTTTAAAGTTCTAGAGTTCTTCTGACCTTCTAGTCTTTGGCAAATTAAGGCTGGTAACCTATTTGAAGCTGAAGACAAGAACAGAGAAGTTAACAGCCTCCCTCATTGCTTTCTGAGCACCACAGTCTTTATCTGTAGCTATTATTTGCCTGTCTTGATTGGGTTTCACACAGATCCCATTAAAAATTACAGCATTAAGCATTCATGCAAGATGTGCTTAATAAGATACCCGTAGCTAGATGAGTTTTATTTCCCTGACAGATCCCCTCCAGATCCATAGTTACTGTATGTTATTAGCCAGAGACCAGCACTTCCCAGCAGCTGCACAAGCTACACAAACTTTATTATGTGACTGCACACAGAAGCAAGATCTAAGCAGTTCAAAGCTTCAGAGACTGACTAAATAACCAACTACTGAAGAACAGCCCAAAAGCCACCACAACAGTTTAACCAAAATGGCTGTTATTTGTGTCATCACATCAAACTTCAGGTCTAAATCATCCCAGGATAAGAGAGCATTTCCAAGACTGCACTGAGACATAAAACAATTTCCAAACAGTGACTGCTGAAACCTGGGGCTCCTTACTTCTGAAAGCCACCACCTTTCCTACCAGGTGCCCCACCCACAAGAGAAGCAGCCCATCACTGGTCTTGTGCAGGTTCAAGCCTCTTCTTGTCCTGTACATGGACAGATTACTCCATGTTCTTACTGGTTTCTCAGTCTGTGTCTCACTGCTGCATCTCAGCAGCTTTCTCTCTAAGGCTTTTCCCAGGCCAAGTGTTACCCAGTCTTCAGGCTGTGAGCTAAGCACTCCATTACTAGCTACACCACTACTGCAGAAATGGGTGGAAATCAAATAGGAGCTCCTAGGGACAGTCTGGGGAGTCCTGGACAGCTAGACACTTGAAGAATCAAATGAAAAAGTACAGGTGAAGAAAAGTTGTTAGTAATCTACCTTCCTCAAGCACTGGGCAGTACTAACCAGGTGCAGTGCTCCAAATGATTCCAGCATATGTATCTGAAAATACAATCCTGTGCTCTAGACTATAATGCAGCACTAGAGAGAAGCAGTCCTTACTTTGCAGTGCCCTATCTGCAAGCCAACATCTCAACACCAAATTTAAACCTTTAATACAGAATCAAACACCTCAAGAGGCTCCTGTGCCAGAAGATAATAAGATACCCATGACCGCAGAAATCTGGGTCATGCAGTAGTATAAAACCTATTCCAGAGGAACGTTTCTGCTTGGTCTCCATGTCTCTGCATACTCAGTGAGATTTTACAATAGTTCTCTTGCCTTCCTTTTTCCCCATGCAGCCACAATCAAATTTACTAGACTTTTCTTATTTCTGCATTACCTCTTACAAGATTTGAGAAAGGACATTTATCCCTGGATTCAATCCAAAAACACACTTAGGCATACTTGAAACGTGAAGGACGCAAGTGGTTCAATTGTAGTCAGTGAAACAGAGCATACACCTAATTTTCATAACGCCAGCTGTCCAGCAAAGTCTCATATTTTTCCCATTTATTTAATTAAATTTTAAAGCAAAATGAAAACTTTGGACCTTCTTGAAATTCTAAAATGTTGTTATTCCTTTCCAAATAAACATTACACAAGGCAAAGCTTTCTGACACAACATCTAACTTGGAGGAAAGCAGAAAATCTGCCTTATTTTCTCTCTCCTCTAAATCAAGCTGTACCACTTGAATGGTTGTAAGATTCTTTCTTTTGCCCCTTTTCTTCTCAGAGTCAGAGTCCCGTTCAAAGATCCTCTTTTGTGATGCTCTGTGGTGGGATGAGAAAAGATGCAGACAGTAATACATCATATGTGACAGAACTGAGCCAGAAAGCCTGATTTTGGTAAGAGAACCACCACGTTAAAACCATGAAAAATCCAGGTTTTTGAAGCACCAAAGAATCTCCTATGTAAGTATTTAATAGATCTAAAACATTTAGAATGAAATGGGTCACTAAGTGTTCCTGGAGAAAGAAAATTACAAAGATGAGCTTCTCGGCAATCTTATTTTATGTTGGCAAAAAGTCTCAGACAAGGAAGTTTCAGTCTGAAATTACTGTAAACATACAAAGTATATATTTATATAAAAACCCCAGCACATCCCAGTCAATCATTAAGAGAATTAAACAGGTGAAAAAAATTAATTCATTTCAAAGAAACACAAAGGCCAGGAAACAGTGATGTTAAAAGGCTGCAGCAAAAGGCTGAATGCATTTTATTTGCAGTAAGTTCGGCTGCACCCAGCTGGTTCTGTATGTGTGCTATAGGAATTTTGGTTTTACCTGATTTCCATACATCAGTTATGGTAATTACCCCCCTGACACATACGTGTACTTTGTAGCTGGCTTGGCTCCCAATTTTACATCTGATATTTATGCAATGAAAGAGGCAAAGGGAAAAGACATATGCAGCTTGAGATGGCTAAAACAATTTTCTTACAGAAAAACTTTCAACTGCAAATATTCCACACCATGACTTATTCTGCAGTTTCTTAGCCCCTGTACTTCCTATGGCACTGAATTCTTGCTCTCTTCCCTTTAACTGAGAACTTTTTGAGAAGACTGCTGTTGGCTACAGATTTTCAGGATTTTTTTAGCTTAGAACTTTATTTTTCTTTCAGTTGCATTTGTTCATTACAAAATTCAGGTTTTTCTATTCTTGCCCTCTTCCTTTCCTTGCCTTCCTTTCCTAATTACAAGCAATCATGCACGTTTAGGTCTGCAAGTAAATGAAGCCATCCTCAGTTAGCAGATAGTTCCATAGCAAGACATTGTTCAGATGTGCTTTGTTAGGCTGAGCTACTGATTGTTGTAGCTCCAGAATGTGTCCTAATTATCTGAGTAATGCTGCTGAAACACACATGCATTAATATACATGGGGGAAGAAATTTTCATACTCTTGCAGTGATCTTTTTCAGTTGTGAAATATGGTATTTGTTTATTTACAGAGCAAAATGATCACATTCCAAACATGAGTTCCTTCCTTCAGCTCCATTGAAGTCACTGCCTGACTAGATAGAAATTTATACATTTCACTGCAAAAATATGTTATGTACTTCTTGGTGACACTGATAGATGATTTCATGATGTGTTGGAATGTGTACCTAATCATCTAGACATAATGGAAATTATCATATGGCCTTTAACTCCTGTAAATTACTTTCTTTATAACCGGAAAATAATCTTCCTGGTAGTTTCTCACTCACTATGGGACTCAGAATTTTGCAGACCTTGCTATGCCAGATCTGTTTCCTCTCCTCTGGGCTTTAATTACAGTGTCTCAGACATTTTATATGAGATAGCTAAGTAGGACAAAGATGTCTCTACTCAGATTTGTCCATATGCTCCAAGTGTACAAAGTTGTGCCTACTTTGTGATGCTCAGCCTCTTTCAGAAGATCCATCTTTGATCTGACAAAGCATTCTACAGATTCATATTTATTAACAGTATAGGCAGAATATGAACAACACAGACATTTATCAACAACTCTCTGGTTTTGGATCTTAACTGACAAGTCTGATTGCAAGTGAAATAAATCTATTTTACACTCAGGAAATCTCTACTGGGAGACGTAACACAGAATAAGGAAGAAGTATCCATTTTTTCAAAACTATTAGGCAGTGCATTCAAAAAGATACTTTTTCTTAATGCACAAAGGGTCTTTTCCATCGAAATACAGACAAAATGTAGCCATGCTGAATTAATTCTCAGTTGTGATACTCACTAAGAAAGAAAAACAAACAGGGAAGGAAAAAGGGACTTCCCTCTTGCATATGACAAGGGCACAGCTGAAACCACAAATCTGGCCCTGCTGGAGCACCTGTGGTTCTGTTTGTTCCATGAATCAGGATACTTGCAGAGTCAAAAGATAGTTTCTATATTTATAACTCAGGAAGATCATTAGTAGTTAGGCAGTGGCAAAACTTCTATAGAAGAGCATAGCAATTTCAGAAGGTTGTGGCATTTTGTTTGGTTTTGCACCTACTTCTGAATTTTCAGCAGTATTTCCTACTGACAAGCCCTGGGTGTCTATTTCATACTAGTTATTTTCATGGTGTACAGTCATTCATTCACATGGACTCTGCAATTATTTTCCTTGGTGTGAATTTCTCTAATGTTTTAAAGAAGGAACAATACTTGTTAATAACTCGCTATTAAATTTCAAAACTTTTAGTTTTTCAAATGAGCACTGCGTACTGCCAATCTGACTTTATTAATGAATCTGAATTATAGAATGTATTTTCCCTTGATTGCTACTCCTTCTCTACTACTGCAATGTATAGAGACTCTTCCCTGCTAAAAGTGCAATGGAAACTAAAGCTAAGAAATACACTGGGGTTTTTTTCCAAGACAGCAGGAAATATATGTACAACAATTTGACAGGCAGTAATTGCTCTAAAGAAGCATAGGGAAAAAAAGAGTCAGTTAAAATGAGTAGTATTTACATGGGCAAGATGTTTATTTTTACATTGAATTATTTGCCATATGCAGTTACGTGAAATGGATCCAATTTCAATTCTCTGAATGAAGTCAACCCACACATACTGTTCAAGATCATGGTGAGTTTTCCACTGAAGAAACCATGAATATAGCAATACAATCTTAATTATGTTGCTGTAGGACATGAAAATATCAAGAAGATAAATTTAATCCTTGCCCTGCAGCTTGAATAACTGCACTGAGGAAAGAAGATTAGGGAAGACAAGCAATGCCTACACACAAGCAGACACCCACATGCACTTGTTGCCAGTCCTTTGTCTATCTCAAAATCACTTGCCTGAAATGTGTGTGACCCAAAAAGCCCTGAAGTGATGCATAGGATGTAGTCATTGTGAGATTCAAGTGTAGGAGGAAACACAGGGAAAAAGCTGAGACTGTCTTTGAAAGAGAACCTCCCCAGGTTTGATCAAGCCCTCAGTGTCTTTGGACACTCCAACAGCACACCTGATCCCCTGATCTGAACCAGCCCTGAACTAGGCAGCAGGAGTTCTGGGATTTTAAAAACACAAACATCTAATACATAATTATCCAACTGATGAGGAGATATGTATTTCTTAAGTACTTCTATTTTTCTACTGGTTTATGGTCCTTACTGATAATTAGTAAAATAAACTTGCAGCCTTTTAGTATATTTAAGTCAGAAAATTATATGATCTGCAGAGGAATACCAAGAGGGAGCTAAGAAAAATAAAAAGGGAACAGAGGCAGCAGAAAGCAAATAGTTCTGTGCTCTGTTAAAGCAGGTTTGCAGATCCACATCTACAGCAGAAATCCAAAAGCAAATACAGAAGTTCTAGAATGCACTTGTCTATTTACAGTTAGAGTACAGTGAGAAGGGATTTGAGACACCTTGCGCAAATGTACTTCAAGTGAACATTTTTGTAGTCAATTCCAGACATCACTCTAGTTGCTTCAGACATCTACTCCAAAACATTGAAATTACTGAAGAGAGGTAATTACAGGTATAAAAGACTTGAATAACAAAAAAGAGATGTTTGGCATTGTTTGATCTCTCCTTTGCAATGCCTTTGGTGGCATTACAAACGCAAAACATGCGAGATCATTAATAACAAGTAGCAAGATGGCATCATAGCAAAGGCCTCCATATCAGTAAATACAGAAGCACTCTAAGGAGAGACTTCTCTAGGGACTGGCAGAATATATCCTGTCCCACTATTCACTGAGAATGGAGTTAATTTATTGGGATTTTACACAGTGATTTTCTCAATCAAATAGCCCTACACAGCCTATCCTGAAAGCCACTCAGAAGTCTAATGGTGCCAGGTGTGGCTGCCTTGTACTGTCGACTGAATATCTCACTTGCACTAAATATTTCACACTAAACTTGGTAAATCACCACAACTTTCCAAATGAGCTTGCTCTGAACCTAAAGATGGACATAAATGGAGCAGAAGTTAATCTGTCTTCACAGAACTCACCTCTACTGAACTGTTGTGAGTCTTAAAATAATGCCATCTGTTCCTTCTAGGAACTTTAATAGCAACTCACTGTAACATAGTTAAAGCCAAACAAGTTCCTGCTGAAGCAAATGGGGGAGGTTGTGTCAAATACAAAACTAGGAAGAGGAAATAAAACAGATGCTTAGTGCATTGCTACTTTTCACACCTGATAGAGGAGTGTTGAAAAAACAGTATTTCTTAATAGGTTTGTTATTTACTGAAGTTGTTAAGAACTCACTAGAAAAGAATTACACTCATGACCCAACAACTTGAATCTGCTCAATGTGTACTCAAATATAAGCTGAAGTTAAACATTCATGGAAAAAGGTTTTATTGCTTGGCTACAGCAGAGCACATGTAAAAGACCCATTTACAAATGGGACTGCCCTGTGCAGGGGTACCAGGGCTTTGCTTCACAGCAGGTCCCTCAGGATAATCTGTGAACATCTACTTCTCAGAGATAAGCAATCCTATGACATTTAGCCAGTGTGGTAATTATGGTAATTTTTTTTCCTTGTAAATGATCTTTATGTATTTTTAATGCATATCTCCAGACAGGTTCTCCCAGTGTGGTGAGGGAAAAACTCCCTCAACTCCCCCCAGCAGCACAACTGAAATGTGAGCATCCAGCACAGGGACCCATAAGAAAAGAAAGGTGCTGATGTCACCAGCTGGCACAGATGTTTACCTTAAAAACGGCAATGGCAAACTGAACAAACTGATAGAAGGTTATGTGTGAGTAAAAACTGAGATTTTATTCCTGGCTCTGCCCCTTCTTTTTCACAAGGGTCAAGGCAATCCATCCATTTCCCCCTGTATAAAATTTGGATTAGTAACATTTATTAATTTACCTTAGAGTTACAGAAAAGATTAGTTAATATCTGTGGGGTAATGTGAATATGTCAAATGGGCAATAAAGATTAAGTATGCTTCCCACCTCCATCAAGAGGCAGCTCACACCCACCTGTAATGTGTGAATTATGTATTTAACATTTTAAAGCTTCTTTCATAAATCACTCCCATTTGTCCAGAGGAACACAGATGGATTCTTGAAAAGCCCTTACTGGCAGACATGCAAAGCACCCAAATACAGGCACAGATGCAAAGCTCGATACATTCATGCAGGAATTTTAGATTCCCATGGAATGTGCTGGTACGTCAAAATACTGAGAAAAAAGCAAGAAAACATTTCATTTTTTGAGCTAAATCCACTACCTTCTCCAATTGGAGATAGGTTGTTTTTTTCCTTCTGTATGTCTCATATTTCACTTGGTAAATGTTTGGGTTTTTTTCACACACACAAACAGAGGACTTTATTTATGTATTGTAAAAAATATTGCTGAACTCATCTAAAATCAACTTTTGTCTGTGCCATCATTATAAGATTCATTTTATGGCCAGCCAACTAATAAATAAATGAACTCAATGCAGTAGACTCCCATGTAATGAAAGCTTCCTATATTTTGTTCTCAAACTACTTCTGCATTAATGAAAACATTATTACTAGCCATATTACCATCCACTACTAAGTGCAATTAATGTAAATGCCATGAAGATTCCACTCATTTCTTCCCCACAACTTAATTGGGATGGTGAGATTTTTAGTAGCTCTGCACCTCTTTCCCATAAATGAAGAAAATCTCATTGTCCTTGTAATTCTTACTTTCATTACAACAGCAGCATGAGATGGATTGGGTCCCTAATGAGCCTTTGAAGGAACAGCCCTGTGAACTTGCTAAGGCATTGTAGTGAGAAATGTACATTAGTTAGGCTTTGGCCTTTACAAATTACCAAAAATTCAACATGAAAATTTTCCCACCACATTTTGAAATGCAGAATGTGGAGAATAAAACAATCTCATGAGCAACTGCATCAAAGCCTGGTATCTGTTGTCCACTAAAAAGGGTCCTTTTTTCCCTTCACGTTTTAAGATCACTCAAGCAAAGATTTTAAACTTCAATAAACTAGAATTGCGCTGAGGAAAGCATTAAGTATCTTCATGCCATTCCATTTTCTGTATTTATTCTGAAGGATAGTTTTTCTGATACAGCCACATAAGCAGAGACCAAGAGCAAGGCTATGAATGTGATGGGTTCTATAGTAGAGGGCTAGGAATGGGACAGGTTCCATAGGAGTGGAACTTGTGCCCTGATTAGTAGTTAACATTGGGGCAGAACCTTTAATTTGCATTGGAAATCTACATAAATATGTGTGATTCAGTACCTGTCAAAACAAAAAATTCTGCTTTCTTCATCTGAAAATCAAGCCACTGGAAAGATCAGTCTTGGTCTAGTGACCTTGAAGTAGGAGTCTGTCTTACAGAGTGACCCACAAAATCTGAAACACCCAATGTTTTTGCCCATACAATTTGCTGGGTGAATTCCACTGAATCACAATATGTGCAATGACTCCATCTCCTAGCTAAAGCCCAAACTCTGACCTAAAAATTCTTTTAAAATTTAATAATGCTTCAGCTTTTCTCTAATGCTGAGGTAGACAATCCATAGTATCTCTGACTACACCTGTTCACATTATGAATATTCATACTGCATTGTTTACATTAATACTAAAGTAGATGTGTGAAAAATAGGCATGAACAGAGGTAAAGATATGGGGAATGTACTTTAAAATACAAGAATATTTATTCTGACAGGAGAAACCCCTTCATTCTTCTCCAACCATTCCTGGGGTATGTGTGTTCAACATCCATTAGTGGCAGAGCTACTTAATGGAAACTTTTTATCCTGAAGTAGTTTCTGCAGCAAGAAAGAACAAGCTCCACCTTGGCAGAGATGGCAACAAGGGTTTTCCTGGGGTACCAGTGAAGTTGATTTTCGTGAAGCATGGACTTTTCCCATCAGGAAATTACCAGGGATCAGTACAACAGCTGCCAGACCCCCGCCTCCTGCCCTTCTTTGCATTTCGGTCCCCTCTGTGCCAGCCAAGGGCAGGGTCATCTCCAGAAGTTCACTCCTGACTATTGAAAAGGGTCAACATGAGGATGAAACACACAGGAATTCATTGCAAAAATACATAGGTAGGCCCCATGAGACTTTTAAATCCACACAAGGTCACAGTCTTCTTGCACAGGCCTAGTAAAGCTACTCAGAGGATCCCACCAGGATGAGAACCAGACGTGGACCTGGTGGAGTGCCTGCCTCCTCTCACTAAAGTACTTCCACAATCATAAATGCTTCCAACCAGAAAAAAAAAAACCAACAAAAAAAACAAACAAAAAACAAACAAACAAAAAAACCACAAAAAAAACCCCAAGAAAACCAAACCCAAAAAACAAACAAACAAAAAAAGAAACAACAACAAGAAGAAAAAAACAAGCCTTTTTCCTAGCAGATGAACATTTTAAAGTAAAGAAAACTTAAGAGATAGTGGCTAACAAGTCACCCCAGGTTTCCAGTGTCCTGAATGGCAGGTTACTTCCTTATGTGCTGGACTGACAACAGGCCTATTTAAAAGATTAGCAGTCTTCATGTTACAAACACTTGTTCACTGCCTGCCTCAGGTCCCTAGAAAAACTATCCTATATTCCACTAGGGCATGGCTGTGTATCTGGTAAGTGCGCTTCCAGTCGCCTGTGATGTTTGCAGGTATGTGACTCTGCTTCCCTCTCAAGTTGTCCAGCTGCTCATCTCTCTCTTTTCCTCCATTTGGCCCAGATGTGCTGCAGCAAAGTTCCACCCCCTCTCTCTTTCCTCTACCAAAATGCAGAGTCAGGACAACAAGCAGCCTTCAATAACACTGTCAAGTCACACTTCACAGACCATCAGAAAATCATGCATAATCCTTCCACAAGATTTGAAAGTTCATTGTTTTCAGGCAGAGTAGGGTTTGAAAAAGTTCTAACAATAACCATGTTTTAAAGTGGCTTTGAAAATGAAAGATTAAATGATGTAACAGCTGACAGCTGTTTCAAAATTGTTTTCCAAGCAGCAATCCTCTATCAGAAGAACCAGTTTTTAATCAGGGAAAAATAATTTTCTGTTGGGGAAAGGTTTCAGAAGTGTAATCACCACACTATCCATTTACCCTGATAAAGGCTTCCAAAGCAATAAGATACAACCTGGCAAGACAGCCTCATTTTTCCCTGAGCTTGAGATTATTTCATAACACAGGCCTGTTGGAGAGAATCCAGAGGGCCACAAAGATGATCAGAGGACTGGAATCCCTCTTCTATAAACCGAGAAAGCTCAGTTTGTTCAACCTAGAGAAGGCCCTGGGGAGACCTTAGAGCACATTCCAGTACCTGAAAGGAATTACAATAGAGCTGGAGAGGGACTTTTTACAAGGGCATGGAGTGACAGAACAAGGGGTAGTGGCTTCAGACTGACAAAAGGCATGTTTAGGTAATATATAACAAAGCAATTTCTCACTATAAGGGTGGTGAGGTACTGGAAGTGGGTGACCAGAGGAGCTGTGGATGCCCCATCCCTGCAAATGCTGAAGATCAGATTGGATGGGGCTTTGGGTAACCAAGTCTAGTGCAAGGTAACCCTACCAATGGTAGGGGAATTAGAACTAGATGATCTTCCAACCCAAACCATTCTATGTGAAATTTATTGTGTAAAAAAAAGGTGCTTTAGTGAGCTTTTAGAATAGAAAGCTGGTGTCCTGTTGCTCGCTGGAAAGGAGATGGTGCATTTTAGAACGAAGGCATGCACCCTGTATCAGGGGATGAAGAATTATAGGAGGGGGAAAACACTGTGTTTTCTGCAGGCAGGAAGTGTTAAGGAAGTTTCTTATGCCAACAAAGTTAAAGGCTTTATCTCAAACACCTTGTAATCAAGTCTGTGGGAACATGTAATTTAAACATAGTTACAATAATTAAAAGTTTAAAAAAAAGCTGCAGTCATATCATCTCAGCCATCCAAAAGTTTCTTAAAGTACCCAAGTTTTGGTTAGATAAATGCCAGCTCTTGACCACATTTCTTCAGTATTATAACATGTCAAATAGTGCTAGCCAGAAATCTAACAAGAAAGATGGAAACAAGTCTTCTCTTTGAAGAGCCTCTTCAAAGAAGGTTGAAGAGGAAGCAACTCATATTCACATCTAATAGGACATTGATTGTAAAATTCAGAAAAATATTTATTTTGATAAAGACACATTTGTGTGTGGTCAGAGAGTCCCCCAAGGCTGCTCTGTCCATACATGCAGAGAGAGACACAAGGTTCAGTGTCCTCCAGAGAAGGGAAAGGCACCTGACATCAGCTGCTCCAGGCTCCCTGATCCCTCCTTAGGACACCTCTTGCTCTCCACATAGCAAATAATGTCAAATAACTTAACATACCATGAGGAAAACCAAGCACCAAAGCACTCCTCCCAAGCTCCCTTCCAGGCAAACACTCATGGTCAGATCCCACCCCTCTTCCACATAAAAGCAAAGTCAGAGACTCTCAGGAGCCCCAGCTCTAATCAGTCACTACTCAGTGTTTTGACTGAGATATGACTTTACATACATGATGTAAAGTGAGATTGATTTGCAGTATTTCTAATGCACCACAGTTTAACTAGTAATATCATCTCTCTGGGCAAGCTTTTGTCAATTTTGTGTTTCATAATTCAGTTTGTAGCTGTCTAAACACAGGTCCTTCATGAGTTCATGTATTAGCCATGAATGAAGTGTACATTTATAAGGGGGGAGGAAACATCATTATAAACTTTGTTAGAAGGATGTATCAGTACTTCAGATGCATTCAGAAGTAAAGGCTGTCCCATTTTCTGCATTTACTTTTCCTTAGTGGCTTTGCACGGTCACTATCAAGTTAAGATTTTTCTAAATGGCTGCTCACATAGTGATTTGGAATCTGGAAAAGGCTAGACCCCTCTTGCCCCACACAGCCCACTGCTAGCAATTTTCCCAGGTATATATACTCTGAAATGCATGAAAACTGAGAAAAATCCAAGTACCTTTCTGCATCCACAATGTCTGCACAGTGCTGACAACTGTAAAACCAAATACTCTCCTTGGCAGCAAATCTTAACAGATATAACCTGGAAGATATCCAGGAAAGTGATATTAGTAGCACCAAAGTACAGCTCTGATGGAGTCATTCTTCTGATCCTAGAAATGCTTTTGAACCTGCTGTTCATTGCATTTCTCATTTGTTCCATTAACAAGGGAGCAATTAAAAAAAAAACCTGCTTGTTTTGTCAAAGGTGAGAACATTCCTTCTAAGTATCAAGGTAAATTAACATTTGTATCCTAAATATTTTGCCAGAGTTTAGGGTCGTGATTTTCTTTTTTTCTTTTGGAAGTAAAAGTTATATGACAAAGTACTGAATAAATGGAAAAAAATATCTGCAGTCTGGAAGAAAAAAAATAATTCTCTTCACCTGAAATACTGCTGACTGGTATTTATGGTCAGTTCCTGGAAGCAGTGGCCTGTGGATCAACTATGGCCCTTTATTCCAGTCATGCAGTTCACAGAAAGATTATTTTCCATCATATTATTGCCAAGGAATGCTAACATATCTCTTAATGTGCCCTGTGAAATCTGTTTGAGAAACCTGCAGAAAGGGACAGGTTTCCTTCCAGCCCAGATGGTGCAACTCAGAGCTCACAGTACAACCAGTGCCAGATAATGACAGAAATGTTTTCTCCTTCCATCAAAAATGTGAATTAGAAATAAATGTCAACGTGGATATAAATATATGGAAATGTGTAACGTGCAAAGCCTTGTGATGTTTTGGAGACAAGTTCTAAAATACATAGTGTAAGGGGAAAAAAACCAATAGGAATCTCTTTTGTAAGCATATAAGAGAATTCCTTCTGAATGCACCCTGGACCCCTGGAACAGCCAGTTTGCAGCTTTCCTCTGTAGCTCCTCAAACCCTGTCCCTGCCACCCATCATTCTGTAATTCCTTTGTATTTCATGTGCACCATCCCTAAATACATTTCCTAAAACCACTCCAACTTTGTTTTTTTGTTTTCTCTAAGGGACCTTTGCGAGTCATATGACAGGAGGAAAGATTTAACCAAACTCCTAAAGGATAATGTCATCTTTAGATCACGCTCATTATAATTCATAAGCACTTCTCCACTTGACAGCTCTTCAGTTGCAGTTTCAATCTTGTGCTAGTTTTCCTGAGAGCCCTTTTCAATTTTCCACATTGCTAATGGAGCCTGAGGCAAAGCTAAAAATCATTTGGGCTTCTTGAAAGGATCAATAATTTTTGTGTGCCGTGCATTTTAGAACACATCGCATCGCTGACACAAGCGCTGTCACTGCACTGATAAATATAACACATCAAAGAATGTCAGAAGTTTCCACAAAATATTAAAAAAATATTCAATAACTACCTGCAATCCCACGTGCAGCAAGCAGCATTAAGTATATCAGAGACAAAAAATAAAAGACTTGAAGTTATCAGAAGACTGATTGCATAAATTCTTTGCCAAACATGGTCATTTTCTCTGTGTCTTAGCTTACACGAGAGGCTGTGCAGAGAGAGAAGACCTAAGAGATTCACTATTTTTAGGTGTATACCACAACAAAAGCTGAATGGACTTTTCTCCAACACCCATCCAAGCAGTCAAGGATATCTGATCGAGCGCTAAGACATGCTATACTCAGTTAGCTCAATAAATTATTCCTCCCGCACCATGCAGAGCAAATTATATTTTAGGTGGACAGAATTTTGCTTACAGTTCATCCATTTACAAGACAAGCAAAAGACTCCAGTGAAAGAAGGAGAGCACCACTAACACAGAGCTGTGTTCTTCTCAATTTAAAATTTCTGAAGAAACTGCTTATGGAGCATGCTGGGGCTGACAAACTGAGTGCTGCTCTGCTTGTGTCTATTTAACCCTTGCATGTTACTTAAGACAGGTTGAAGCCTCAAACAGACTAAATAGAAATGCTTATTTCTCAGGGAAAGCAAGGCTGAAGCAGCAGTAATCAAGACCATATAGCAAATGTGGTTTTACATAAATTATTCTCTCATAAAGATGCTGCAGGTTCAGAGTATAAGGAAGGAAAGAAACATAGCAAACATTCTTTACTGCTCAAAGGCCTTTCATAAAAATATTCATTTTGACCAATTATTGTTTAGGCATGCCTAAGAAACAACAAATTATTTTTTAAAAACATCTCTCCCCAAACTAAAGTTCTAAAACTTCCCACGGATTCTAAATCTTCTTCTTTCCCACTTCTAGGAAAGAGAAAAGAATGAAAGAATGAAAGAATGAAAGAATGAAAGAATGAAAGAATGAAAGAATGAAAGAATGAAAGAATGAAAGAATGAAAGAATGAAAGAATGAAAGAATGAAAGAATGAAAGAATGAAAGAATGAAAGAATGAAAGAATGAAAGAAAGAAAGAAAGAAAGAAAGAAAGAAAGAAAGAAAGAAAGAAAGAAAGAAAGAAAGAAAGAATGAAAGAAAGAATGAAAGAAAGAATGAAAGAAAGAATGAAAGAAAGAATGAAAGAAAGAATGAAAGAAAGAATGAAAGAAAGAATGAAAGAAAGAATGAAAGAAAGAATGAAAGAAAGAATGAAAGAAAGAATGAAAGAAAGAATGAAAGAAAGAATGAAAGAAAGAATGAAAGAAAGAATGAAAGAAAGAATGAAAGAAAGAATGAAAGAAAGAATGAAAGAAAGAATGAAAGAAAGAATGAAAGAATGAAAGAATGAAAGAATGAAAGAATGAAAGAATGGGGAGAAACTGTAACCCGTTCTCTGCATTCAGAGACCAAAGTGACAGGTGTATTGGGTCCAGTTCATTTGGATGCATAAATGAAGACATTTTATTGTGAATATATGAGCAAAATACAATTTTTTTTCTTGACATCAGGTGGGAAAGCTTATTACCCTTTCCCCTCAGCTCTTCAAACCTGCTGGACAAGCAGTGAGAGACCAATCCCCATCCTGAGGGTGGTGTTCTGTATGATGAAGCAAGCTGTACTTCAACTTTTGGATCCAGAAGTTTGGAAGGATAACCCACATGGAAATGTCTCTGGTCTTTGCCATTGGGAGGAGACTGAGAGGCTGTGTGTGACAGAAAATGAAGCCTCCCAGTGGGAGAGGGCTGGCACTGAAAATGGGAAACATGGAGGGTGCTGCCCACAGCGCTTAGTCAGAGAAAGGGCACAACTGGAGCTGCCCACGAACTGGGCTGGGAGCACAGGCAGAAGGACTGAGCAGGAACTCGCTCTCTTCCACGCCAAACGATACACAGAGGTGGTGCTAAATATAGGGTTTATGTACTGCCTTGACACCCACTTAGCCTACAATTAATGACCATTCTACTCTCCCTCCCAAGGCAGGGGTTATAACTCTTCATTAATCTGACTGACAGGTCTCCTTCTCCCTTTTGATTTAAATAAAATTTCTGAAGTAAAATATGAGATTAACCTATGGCTCACAGTTGAGTCTTTTTTCCCAACCTGTAAAGGGAAATTGCCTCAGTTCACCATGCAGAAGTCCAAGCAAACATCTTCTATCCAGTGGCTTCCTTTTCACCAACTACACATTTCTTTTGCCTACTCTGTTCCTTTGCTATAAGACTAAATTGTTGCTTCAAAGTTTTAAGAGATGTGCCTTTAATAACTCCCACATTTATTTCTCACTTACTGTGCTACTACCCTTTCATCAGACCAGCTCTCTTTCATCATTGTTTCTGAGCTAATTATTCAACATTAGCTGAACTGAACTGCATTTACCATTCATGAGGTATTTCTGAGCCAGAGATGATAATAATTCTTAGATTCCTAGTGGCTTGTTATGTGCTATGTTCCCATAGTTTAGTAGTATGTTTAAATTTGGCTTTGAATGCCATCATTGGGAGCAATTTGTACAAACAGCACAAATTGCAAGACATGAAAGATAACGTAGAGCAGCAATAGGAATCTTTATAGCATCACCTGATCAAGCCAGCCTGCTAAAATGATGCTGACAAGTCTCCAGTCCCTTTAGTCATACAGGATTGAACCCACTATCTGATAAAAAGATAGTCCACTTGACTATCTTTTTGAGTCCACTGCAGGCTAAATGGCAGAGATTCCTAGCGGGATGCATTACAGAGACTATAAAAGAACTGTTAAAGAAAAGAGCAAGAAAAAAGTCTGACACATGTTCCCAATTTTTTGACTCATACATTTGCACTTGCATTGAAATGTCATTTTTATGTTTAAAAAATGGAAACATGTTTTGGAGAGAAAAAACAATTATCAAGTCTCTCCTTCATGCTTCTTTATTTCTTTCCCTCCAAATGGAAGGGCTCATTTTCTTTCTAAACTACTCCAGCTCAAAAAAAAAAAAATACAAAGATAAAAAATGAAATAGGGGAACAGAGAAAAATCAGGGAAATAAAGGGGGTAGAACAGGAAGTCTAACTGTTTGTGTCTTTGAACTAATAATAAAACTAAACGAGAAGCCCCATTTTTATTAACATATCAAACTCATTTCTGAGTAACAAAACTTTTCATTCCAACTGTCAAGCCTTTGCATATAGAAACAATTTGAACATTCTTAGTCCATTTCTCCAGTGGGATTCTGTGCACTGCATAGATCATTATTCCCCTGCAGTTTTTTCTCTGCACACTTTCCCTCTGTTAATGGCTTTTGGAGTCCATGTCCCCATGAAAGGGTAAAAGGGGATTTAAAACTCTTTCTTCTTCATGTCTCAGATTACCTCTGAGAATTCTCAACAGCGAGTTACAAAAATCCACATTTCTTTTTTAAACAAAATTTAACTTTCACCTAAACTTCATCCTTCTCCTCAGTCTTCTACCATGATATATAGTGCTTTGAGATCCATCCTTCTCTGGGTGTCTTCAGCTACAGTCATGGACTCAAACTAGAACATGGAGTAATACCTCCCATTCCTAAAGCTCCACATACTTTAACATTTGCTAACTCCCATCCCTCAAGTCTGAAGGAGACACTAAATTCTGAGTTTTGTGCTGAAAACAGAAGGTAAATATTGTCTATCTTCAGTATTGATTGTTTTCTTTAATTCAGAAGGCAAACAGTTCAGTTGCTCTGTGAGGGCTGCTTGATTTCACAGAGAAAAAGTTTTGGAAATCCTGCCACAATGCTGTTTTCTCCTTTCCAAACAATTTAAAAATAAAAAAAAAAAATGCCATCACTGCCCAAACATCATGCTTGTATGTCATCCCTGACATGGTCAATCTACCAAGACACATTATACGGGACTGAAAATTAGAACAAGGCCACATTAAAAATGCTAAAAAAGAAATGTTTAGAAGATGACTGTGATGCAAAAAAGATTTATAGCAGTACCAATTGAGAAGGATGTCCCAGTTCATCCTGCACCAGTATTTTTCTGGATGACACATATGTACACAAACCACTGGAGAGAGATTCTACAACCAAAATCAAAATAACACAAGTGGGTTTGTCTTATTGGCAGAGAGGAGTCTGCTGCAGCTCCCTATGGAGAACGCAAGTCAATAAGATTAGTGATGAAAAATAAGACACTGTACAAAGCCAGAAAAGCAAGCATGAGAGACACCCGAGGTTAGCTGTGGATCATTGCCCTTAATCCTCGTGTTTGCCAACAAGAATGAGCAGAGCAAGCCAGGGGATATTTACAACCAATATCCCTGTGGATACAGCACAGGAAGGGCCCTGGCACAGGGCATCCATGGGGATGTTTGGGGCACCTGCTTGTTCCTTGATACAGAGTGGATCAATGTGTTGCTGTAGGCACATGTGTGCTTATGAATATTCAGGAAAAGCTGCTTATTTCATATTGCATTTTCACTATTCTGCTTTAGTAACTGCTTTCCATCATGCAAGAGGAAAGTTATGTGGATCTTTGAACATGGTAGTTCAAACTTGTTATCTGTTCATCTTCCTTAATAGTTAACCTTAATTATATTCTAGGGAATTTCCTATTTGGAACTATATTTCGTTATCAGAAAAATTATTCTTATATTTGTTTTTATAAATATGATGAAATATATCTAATATTTTAATCCTGAAACAATTGTACCTTAAAATCAAGAAAACTAGCATGTTTTATAAAACAGGGTAGCTACATCAGAGAAACAAAGAGCATGTCTTTCTATCTTGTGAAATTTTAAACTTCAGTGGTTAGTTGTGGTCATTCCATTCTCCTCCCACTTCACTCTAAAACAGAACATAAATTGAAATAATAAAAACTGTATGCAAAATAAGCTAGGATTTGGTTCAGATCATTGGAAGATAAATTGAACAATAAAAATACCAATTAAATAAATGGAGTATCTTTAATACGTCAAAACATCCCCTGATCAGTATTCTGTGGCTTAACTGACTCAGCATTTTTGAGAAGAGAACAATAAAATTAAAGCACTACCAATCCACTCTCCCTACTTCTGTAGAGTATGCAAGAAGATCCAGGAAAATGTAGAATATAAAGCTGGCAGTTTGCTCAAGCCCACACAAGAAATCTTTCTTCTTAAAGATTTGTCCAGCTGGCTAACTAGCTGCAGTAATTTACAACTCTTATTTCTGCATTAAAAAACCATATAGTTTTTTAGAGAGGACAAGTCTGTAGACTTATCTAGACTTTATATATGTCTTAAACTGCAAAACCTTTTAAACCATTCTAATCCCATTAATTCAAAATTTATTATCTGCTTTATTTTTCAGATGAGATGCTAAATGCATCCTACAGAAACGCTCAGGCCCTGCTTCATACAGAGGCAGCATATAAGATGTAAAAAACTCTCCTGTCTCCAAAGAACCACATTATATTATTCTATATAGCTCTGCACAGGCTTTTGATCATTTTTGACCATGAACATTGGAAAAATGCCTATATGTATGTGTTTATTTACTTTTGGGAATATTTTTATATATTCTTATACATATTTACACATAAAGCACAGATAATTACCTTTGAATGTTTATATATGTAAACACGCTTATACTTGGATGCAAATATAATAGCATGAAAAGGAAATGGGAATGAACTTTGAATGCCAGGTTCCACAAAAGTTTGGACCTCATGGCTTGGAAGAAAGGACTTTCCAGAGCCAAACAAGCAATAAAGAGAGGAGGCGCTAGGCTGCAGCAGATAAAGCAGACTGCTGTCTATGAGCTCTCCATTCAGCCTGAACATTTGTAAACCCCATCTGCAGCTTCAGATAAAATTATGTTTTCCTGCTTCTAGCAGTAGTTGTGTCTCTCTGCTTGGAAGGTAATTTTCCTGAAATCAGGAGTATTCCTAGCATTTTCCAGTATTATTATATTAAAGGACCCTTGGTTTTCCTCTTCCTACTTTTTGTACACTTTCACTATAAAACAACACTTTCCACATTATTTACCACTTATAATAGAAGAGAGGCAGGATTGCATCTATCAGCATGACACAGAGTTGTAGAAAAATGCATTCAATCTTGAGCAAGAAGTACCAAGATCTGGACACAGGCTGGATTGCAGGAAGCCAGGGGAGTCTACAGTGGTAAGGCTGAAGGACAGGCAGGACAGTGATCCTGAACTTAAAAGTGGTGACAATTAGAGCGATCATGGGAGAAAAAGCAACTCACCCTTTGGGGTTTTTTTGACTTTGAGACACAGATTAGTCATTGAATCAGAGGGCTGAGCAGAATAAGCAAGAGGAAAAGAAAAAGGGAGGAAAAAGAAGAGGTCAAGCTCTTGCAGCGTGACTGAAGACAAGTTGAAAGCTAGCGAGAGAACTGACTAAATGGCAGAGACAGAAATCAGAGCACGTTGCCTGCATAAAGGTCCTTCTGGATGTACTCTTTCTTCTTATCAGGAACAGCAGCAGGCTCTTGAGCAGAGAGCTTGAAGGTGTAAGGGTAACTAATGATGCCCCTTTCTAGGCAACTTCTTTGGTATTCTTAAAATCAGATGTAATCAGTACAAAGAGTCCACCTCTGACACCACAGAAATATTTCAGTGCATGAACTGTACAGTGAAACAGGAGAAGTTTAATCATAGAGATTCCTTTAGCTCATCACAATGTCTTTCTTGGTAATGCAGAGCCACATCACAGCACTAGCCATCATTAAATGGGAAATGACAGCAAGTCACAAATTAGAGTAATTCTTGGAAAGGATTGCATAGAAGTCAAATTCCTAATGACTAATCTTCAAAAAAACTGTAAATGTCTAATTAACCAGGATATTGAAGCTACTCAGTCTTAGGAAATTATTCTCATCTCAAAAGAAAAAGAGCGCAACAAAGGCAATAATAAAACACAAAAATTGTAATTAATGGATTTAATCAGAAAAAAATGAGGTGTTGTATTGAAGGGTTTATTTTAATAATTGTAAAAAAAATGGATTTCTATAAGAGAAGCAACATCGAAGATACTCTCCTGCTCTATATGAAGAGCTGACAGTGTGCACACCTACAGCTTTTCTGTTAAAATGTCATATACAGGTAAGTGAACACACAGAAGTCAGTAGAAGGATCTGGAGATATTATTCAAGATCAAATTTCCCGTGAACTAAACAGTCGGCAGAACTTAGGAACAGCATCTTTTGAGGATTTCATATCTCATTGTCAGAGTTGAGCATTCATTATTTGATTTCAAGATGGAGGAACTAACATTTAGACGATAGAATGAAATAAAGAAAAATAAGTTAAATTCCTTTAAAAGAAGGGGAAGAAAGAGAACTTACATCCATCGGCTCTGCATACTTTTTATGCAGTGTCAATTAAGATTTACAGATACTTGTCTTACATTTGAACCATTCTGGCTTCTGATCCTGTTTACTGGAACACTGGACTTCAGTGAGCACACAGAGTACTCAGTTCAGTTTACCATAACTGAGTACTGTGTTATTACTTTTCTGAATGTTAAGCTAAGAATGAAATCCTCTGGACTGAACTGAAACACGTTTATATTGTAAAACACAACCTCAGTAGTCCTAATGAGATTCTGTAGCCATTTACTTTTCAAACTATAAAGGTAGGTATTTACATGTTTAAAAAAAAAAAAATCAGCCACAGAAAATGTGACCTGAAAAATGAAGATAATTTCCCCAAAGAATCTTAGAAATAGCTCTTGAAGTGCTTTTTCACTTGTTATTGCACCAAAACTGACCAACAACCTTAGAAAACCATTCAGCCATTTCTAGAAGACATCCATCTGAGACAAATCCCTTACTGACCTGAAAAATGCCAGGGCTTCTCTGCTTACAGAGAGGTCTTTTCTTTTACCTTGCTGATTTGACACACTTGATTCTACCAGAATTTTAATATTTAAGGGACTCAGCTTTTAATCTACCTGAAGTGATACCACAATGCCCAAGTAGCCAGATGTTGCCAGATCTGGGGTCTTTGACAAGATGGTGTAATTGAAATAAAAGAAATATAGGACAAAGCAGGGGAAGAGAAGCCATTGCTGAGTCTCTTGCTATCAGGAGGGAGAATACTGAAAACAGTACTTGTACAGATGGGAAGGTCCAAACTCATGAAGGAGGTGGTACTATTTCTCAAATTTCTTTCCTATTTGCACCTCAATATGTTCCTTCAGAAACCACCTCTTTTCCAAGGCTCTGGCAGAGGAAAAGTAGACACAACTTATTATTCTGAATTCTCATTGAATCTCTTTTTAATTAAACTTTTCCTTCCCCCAGGGAAGCTAAAATATATTAAAAAAAATCAGATTTCTGACTTAATATAGGCAGATTCACTTTAAGCCTGGTTTATTTGCATAACTCAGGACTGTTTCACTTTGTTCTGATCTTCTTGGTCCCTTCAGTGAATGAAGAGAGGCAATGTGTAATGTGCTATTTATTCATAACACACAAAGTACAAGCACAAGATTTATTTGTTCGTACATGTAAGACTATTACAGGAAGCATTTTTTAATAATTCCGACAAATCTATCATGAAGTGGGATAATCATATGGTTGCATTTGGCTTTAAACATACTGGTGCTAGCCTCAGACCCTTTTTGGTACTGTGCTTCATACAAGAATGGCCCCAATGAAATATATGGACTTATTGATTAACATAGCACTTTGGAGTATCATTTACTCCATACTTATTTTCATATCAATTACTCCTGCCTTTTTTCATATGTTTATGAAAGAACCTCAAAAGTAAGTTATAGACATGGAAAGGGGGACAGCTTTTCCATCACCAGCTGAGAAAAATACAAATATATGGATGGTGGAAATCTAAGAACTACTGAACTCTTACCTTCAATATCAGCTTAGTCAGTTTTTGGTTTCCTAGTTAAGGATTATTCCAAAAACCTTCGTATTCCTTGAGAGCAGACTATGCTCTCATCAAGCTAGGTATTAAAGACTGCCACCAGTCAATGACATACAAATTTGCCAAAGAAGCAGAAAATGCATTTGCATTCATACAGAGCGTTCAGAGCAGAGACTTTACTGTTATCATTGGCATAAAGAGATCCCCCCACTAGGATAAAGACCTTGTGCTTCACACTTGCTAACACAGAAAACCCATTCCTGTCCTGAAGGAGTCTAAATCAATTATCCTTCTCTGTGCATCTCGTGGAAGAGAAGAACAGGCATTTCCAGCTGTGAACTGTTTTTCTCCCTGCCTGAACACTGAAATAAGTGCCTGTCTTTGAATTTACAAAGCTTAGCTTGAACATGACTTTATAGATTTGCTCTGAATTTCCTCTAAGCTAAGATTATCATTTCCCTTAATGTAAGAAATAGAAGGGATAGCCCCTCTCTTGTGCAGGTCTTCTGCAGGACTTCTTAGGACAGTACTTTATAATAATATTTAACCAATGCTATTCTTCAATTTAATATGAATGCATCAGTTTCATCACACAATTTTAGTTTAGCACCCAGGTAAGCAACTTGGTGCAAACTTACGTGCTCTTGTAGGGAGATGCAAGTCAGCTCTACCCGCATGCCGTGTAGAAATGACTGGAAGGACACACTGCTCAAAAAAGATGTTTTGTTTTGCTGGTTGTCAGCCATTGAGCCCATAGCTCTCCCAGTGAAGACTTCGTAACTGCAGATTTATATCCAGGCCCTGTAAAAGTTTCTGCCTACTGACACCACTAGAGAGGGCCAACACAATCACAATGGTTCGGAGACTCCATCATTCATGGATGCAGTTGGTAATTTTAAAAGAGGCATTATTGCTTATATTAAGTTACTGCTTAGCATAAGAACCTCTTTCTCCAACCCCTGTTGGCAGGTGAAAGTCTGCATACACATGAACATTTAGCCCTAATGAAATAGAACAGGTAAACTCAAGCTCAAAATAATTAGGCACATCACCTAATGATGCCTATGAAAGCTTTCCAAAAGTCAAGCATCAAGCCCAGGCCTTTCAAATTTGAAGAAGGTGCCTCTTCCTTAACACCCACACTTTCATCTTAACAGTTAGGAGGTTTATGTTAATTTTCACATGCTACATTTTTCAGTGCAGCAGAAAAACAGATAATTTCACTTGTAATTGTGGTGTACCCTGGTAAAGTCTGTCAGGTGTTAGAATACTGACCTCAGTGCTTCTGCTAATTAGATGAAATTGAAAAAAAGCCCAGGCTCTATAAATCAGATTCTGCTAAGGTTAGGATGGGTGCAAGATGGAGAGGGTAGGAGGAAAATCTGTTCTCTTATAGCTCTGACTCATTGTCTGCTTGCTATCAGAGAAAGGTTTTCAAATCAGGACTCGTTTAATCCACAGAAGCCATTAATGCCTGGACCCAATGGCAAAACTGGTGATGTTTGGATCAAGGCTGTCAAGGCAAGTGAAATAACACATATTTGTGGTGAAATGGGATGAGTCATGGCAATTGACACCACCTCCATACAAGTTTAAGTGGAAAAATGACTTGTGTTTAGTGAGCAGGTCTTTATCGCTTCTGCTGAGGTCTCAAGAAAGGAAGCAACTTTCTTAATACAGGCTGGCCCCATCTGATAAAGCCAGCCACAGCTCCTAAGCAAAAGCACAGATGAAAAGTACATCTCCACTGCATGTCTGAAAAACAGTCTGGGCTTTTGCAAACAGGTGGTTATGAATGTGGGCGTGTAAAGGAGTTTGCAATCCCAGTTCCTAATGGAGCAGTAAAGAGACTGCTTTGACTCATGTGCAGTCTCTCTGGAGGAAGCCCCAGGAAAGAAGACCAGCTACCAAGCATAGGTTTCAAAAGGAAAACAGTTTATAATTTGCAAAAAAAAAAAAATCTTAGTTAAAATGTTTAACATTGGTAATTTAGCAAGCAAATGTACCTAATGTTACTAACAAAAAGCTAGTTATATGTTTTCTAGGACCCAGCAGCATCAGCACCATGAGCTCGTATTTGCCTGGAAGAAATATCCTTGGACTATCAGCTTTTCTGAACACCTAAAATGTTTTCTGTAATGTTTGTAAAATGCTGTTATCACTGTGTAATCCCATGTGTTACAGCGCAGTGTATTCAACTCAACAGAACAGGAGAGTTCTGAAAACAGAACAATTGTTGATAAAAAAATGCAAAGAAGTGTGCAAAAGGATGTGCAACTTTAACTAACTGTATTTTCAGTACATTGCATACAAAGGTGGCACAGAACATGACCATAGAACAGGTCAACTCACTCTCAAATGAGAAGCTCAAAAGGAACCATTAGGAAAAAAGATATTTCCTCCCACTGCTGACAGGTACAAACACAACTTGTATTGCATACATTCTCAGACAGATTTTAAGGAAAATAAAAATTGCAGGAGAACAATAAAAGGGATCTGCATGCTGGATGAACAGGCTTCTGAGGCAAAGATGATCTGAAATTCAAGTACAAGTCATTGCCTTAATTTTCTTGGAATTTAGACCAGGTCCTAGATGAACTGAGTCTGCACAAGAATTCAATGAATAACTGTCTAAGAATAATGAGAATTAATATTACATATAAGATGAGCTCTGTACTTAAGAAGCAGAGCTGGGAAAAGGGAATTTGATAATCCATAAATATTTGAATGCTGCAAGCTACATCTGACTGAAATTCATCAAATTTTCATTTTCTTTTCCAAACAAACAGTCTCTATGAAAAATGCCATAGCTGTTTAATCTTCTTCAGGGTTGCTGAAGGAGGTTCTTCCTCTAAAATTAAAATGCAAACTATTTTTATACAAAATTAAAAAATAGTAAAACAACACAAACCAACCCCTCTGAACTTTTGGGGGCAGTTAGAAAGCAATGCAGGGGCACTGTTCTTTCTGTGTAAGGTTTCTCCCTGCTTTCTGATGCTCTGTTTAGTGTTGACATAGGAGGTACACCAAGGGTTGGGCAGCCAAGGGGTAAAGTGCCCACCTAGAGTCCAACACATTCAAGTTCAAATTCTGTTTTTTCCAGTGACTTCCTATGTGGCTTTACACAGGCACCTGAGCTCCTCTGGAGCACCAGTCCCTGTAGGGGCACTGATCTCCCTCTCCCACTGACATGTCCATCCAGGAGGAGATGGGCAGATGGCCACCAGGACTGTGTGAGTACACAGCATCCTGCATGTTCCAGAGCATGTGCTCTGCCCAAGAGAGGCTCACTGTAGGCATTTTCACAGGCATGTAGAGACCATGAGACTTTAGTGTCACTAAAAAGCATCCATTTTCATTTGAGGTCAGTTGTACAGGATTACTCAGATTTAGGATTATTTATAGGATTATGTAGATGCACTTATGCAAGTTCTCCCAAGGCCAGGTCTGGAGGACCATATCCTGTGAACAGAAGCTCCCTCTCCATCGTGTTTGCCATTTCTATTTGGTTTAGCTTACCCTCTGCACTGTGGAAAATGAGTGTTCCTTAGCTCTTTATCCTGGGGGGCAGGCGTTTATCAAAATCTATTAAATATTTAGACCTTTATATAGCAAGTAATGCTGCTAACTTGTTTGACTTAAATTATACCCCACTGGCAAATCAAATTAGAGAAGATTTGAGAAAATCTACCTTTTAAAACAAAAGCTGATTTTCTCAATGTTCAGCCATTTGTGGGATTAACTTTTTTAATGGGTTTTTACGTGCACAATGTTTTTGTTTTCATGGATACTAGAAAAGGATGAATTATTCATCAAGGAAAAAAACCTCTACAACACACATTTTCATAGCTTATTTGGTCCCTTTTGTCCCACTCATAAATCAATCCTGATTACTACAAATGAACGTGTTCCCACTAAGGGTTCACTGATGACTCACTTGGACCATTAATTTAGACCTCTTCACTGAGTGCATTAGGATGCTGCCACTGGTAATAGGAAACAGGAAGAACATTCTTTGTGACCTCCTCTTTTTGCCTGCATACTCCAGACTCCTTCTCCTGCTCTTTCTGTTTAATTTTATAGACACAACACACATTCTCCAGTTAAAACATTCCATTTCCCCTCCTGTTCCAGTGACAAATTTGCATGAAGGGAAGGAAGAAAATTATATATTAATGCCCAGCAGGTTGCTTTTACAACCTAGGAGGAGGACAGAGAGCAATGGCTCAGTATCTACATTGTAAGTGGGGGCAACTGATGCCCAAACATAAAGACATCACTGAATTGTTATGGGAATGATTAGAGATGTGTCACTGGTGGCATAGATCACGAGGCATTTGTCTCTGTTCCTGAAGTGCTGACGAGCTGTCATCAGTGAAGAACCATTGTCATCGAGGAACAATGCTTCACCATTTAGAGCAGTAAATGGAACAAGCCAATTCTTATCCAGGCAGTACAGCATTTATCAACTCCTTATTGCCCAGCTGGGAACAAAGAGAGGATTCTACCCATTTGAAAATTATTATTATTATTTACTACTTTATTGGCAACACAGTGCACTGAATAGTTTTAGAAGAAAAATTTATGCCCCAGAATTCCTAAGGGTCAACACTCAATCTTTCTCAATACACACAATAAAAGAGAGAAGGAAAACACATTTGTTTCCTTCCCAGTCCTATTGCTGCAGTGCCAGGGTGGTTAGCATTGAACACCATTCTGTTTCATGTGCTGGGGCTCTGTGCTGAACCCTAATTACCAATGTCAAAAGAGAAACATTCCTCAGAATGATACCAGTTATTCTTTGCAGCTTCCACTGCTGTGGTTGTTACTGAATATCTTTTGAGTATTTTAAAGTACCAAGCTGAATGGAATGCCGTGTGTCCCACTGCAACTCAATGCTCTTTATGCCATAAAGATATCGCAGATCTCCAGCAATTAACAGTTTGGAAAAGAGTACATTAACACCAGCTACTAAAAGCCTTTTATAGTCTTGAATGGTATTCACTGAGCAATTACAAAGTTAGCTTTTTCTTGTTACTGCTCTTAGGAATCCACCTAAGAGTGATGCTTGTTAAAAATATTCCTTAACCTGAAATTCACAGTTGTGTTGTCCAGCATAGGAACAGTGAAGGCATTTTACAAGTTTATCACTGGTGTAACGTGTTTAATGCTAAAACAGGAGGGAGTCACAGAGACTTCCCAGCAAACCTCCAGCACCTACATCCAACTCACTGATAAGCCAGTCCCTATCAGGGCTATCTGTTCCAATACAAGCACACCAGCACAATCCTGAGCTGCAACACCCTCCAGACCATCATTCACAGCGGTGCTAGATGCTACTTTAAACTTAGTTACTTGGATAATCTCCATTCACAACAAAAATTGTGGAGCTGCTGTTATCCACAGCCTGTTTCAACAGGCTCAAACTCAGGGTTCACTAGAAGCTTCCTCCTACCTGCTACACACCAGCACACAGGGCTCTGATTCCAAGCCTGACTCCTCTCTGATCTGGCATGTGCAAAATGAGGACAAAGGGTGGGATGTCAATAATAGAGAAGAGATTAAGGGCCTAGTTCTGCTTTTGTGACCTGACCAATTCCTTGACTTTTCTAACACTAAAGCCTTCTTCTCAACCATGAAAATGTCTCCAACTCCATATACAGTGCTTGAAAAAGAGTAGACAAGCATCTCTCTGCCAAAATTATTTCTACAGACAATTCCATAGAAGAAAATATTTTTATCACAGATGTCCATGAACTCATCACATCCTATTGTTCTGGCTACAGCACACTTGTGGTAAGTGGATCATTCAAGGACTACACAGGTAGAGATCCCTGGTGTTGCATTAGAGAATGCAAAGTTGGAGAGGTCTTCATTATGGCAGAGAAACACTGGATAAAATAAAACCTGCCACTGCCACTTTGTGCTCTGTACCTTATTTTCAGTTTAAGTACTACAATTGTACATTCAAAAAAACCAAAACATCAGCTCTGCAGGCCTCTAACTGACAGGTTACAAAATACAACATAAGAATGGAGCAGGACTCTAATGTCCATTCAGTATTGTAGATAGGTAGGCTCATACAGACTTCCACTGATTTATTTGGAACTTGTACTGATAATCTCTGGGCACAAAGTTCTGCAGGAGATGGACCAAGTTGTCCCAGTTCCAGCATATATTTGTAAGAAAGTAGAGAAAGAGCGAGTATCAGGCAAAGGAAAAACACAGCCAGAAAAATGGGATTCCTCCTCTAGAATACAGACCAAACAAGATCCTTCATGACATTTACAAATGGCTTCATGCCCTCTCTTTTACTAAGTTACCTTCCTTTATTTTTTGACAAAATACTAGCTGAAGTATTAAATATTTTCTGCATATATCAAAATATATCTGTGTAGAAGGGCAGTTAGATCACCACACTATGAACTACCAATTTTTTTTTAACTGCTTAATGGAGCAGATAATTAAAAATAAGAAAACCTATGCTTTGTCATCTTTTTTTTCCCCTCTAAGTTCTATATTGAATTATTTTCACCATTTAAAACATCAGTTGTACTCATCTAGTGAACAAATGGCATTACCAGCCCAAGAGAACCTGCACAGGGCAATTTAAAAAAAGTAAAAATCAGTGACAACATTAATACAAGGAAATTAATAATCAATTATATCAGCCCAGCACTGTGTACCAAGAAAAATTAAAAATATTGTTTTTCTCTAACTCTACAGACATGACAAAATGTCTGCTTATGCTTCCTGCCTTACCAGGTGATGCTTTCAAAGCCTCCAAAAATTGCCTGTGATTTTAAACCTTTATTATATCATTATTATATTATTCTCTTCCTCTTTCTCTTAGTTTGAGTAAAGGGAGCTTAGTTAAAAGCAAAAAAAAAAAAAAAAAAAAAACAAAAAAAAAACCAGTTCATGCCTCTTAAAGACTTTACTGGAAGCAGAAGGAAAATATTCATACAGATCTACCAGTTCTTTAGTTCTTTTCTCTTTTGCACAGACCCAGAAGAGATGAGTCCAGCAGGAACCACATCCTACAGAGACAATACTTGTATCAGTAAGGCCACAGCAGACTGGAAAAGTAAATGGTATGGAAACAGAATATCATTCCCCTAATCTGAGAGTGGAAAAACACAGCAGAGTTCTTTATTATTTAAAGAAAAAAAAAAAGGCACAGCAGGTTACCTGGTGCCCTGTACGGACAGCCCTGGAACACTTGGTAGGATTCTGGAGGGTGGCAGGCAAAGGGGAAGGAGACAGAGAGAGAGCCTGGCACCTGTGAGCTGGCACATACACCTTTAGGCCTCTGTTTCTCCCCTTCTTATGTCTCTTTCAGAGGAGGGGGTAGGTAAGACTGTAATTCAAGTTTGCCAATAGAGCTGAAACCTGTCACATCTACAGAAAATCCATTTGGGAGGGCTAAAAATAAATAAATGCTACCTCTCACTCCCACTGCCTTCGGATTCCTATTCATTTTAGTATTCAGATATCTAAACTCCACTTGCTTCAAATAGCAGCAGAGAAAGGAGAAGGAGGGGAAGAGGAAATGAGGAGTAGTCTATGGATTTAGAAACGACTACATATAGCAAATATGAATATGAATTAACAACAGAGAATGGGACACAACCATGCCAGATGGGATCAACTCAATTGACCCCTAAGGTTTTATTTTAGCTACTTAGATTCTCACATTGATTGTACATTCATCTCTTGTTTATATACACACCTTCAGTTTCCCATTGGTAAACGAATGATTACAACAAAAAAAACACTTCAGCAGTCCTACATGGACTGGAGTGCTGGCAGAAGCCTCTACATGCCATGTGCAGGGAGAGCTTCACAAGTAGGTTGTTCTACCCACCATATTTTACACTTGAAGTCTATACTTTGTACAAATGTACCAAGCACATTTGAAAACAAATTGTTCTTGCTGTTAATTTATACGGAAAAACCTGCTGCATTTGCATGACATTAAGAGGGAAAAAAAAAAAAAGAAAATGTCCAAGCAGATAATGTATTGGATGCTGAGATAATAACCCTGGATGGATTCCTGTAGCTGGCAATGCCATCTGCCTGGTGGATGCAGAATCCAAAGACCTTTGCAGTCCATGGAATTACCATCTTGAGACTGACTCACAGCCAGTGAGTGCTGACTGAGTCAAAGGGACTGAAAGGTAGATACTGACAGGTATGCAAAGGAGGCACCCACCAGCTGTGGGTCATTCACAGCTTTTCTCTCAGGAAATCTCATTGTTTTGGACCAGTTCTCCATTGATACATCTGAAGGCATGAAAAAGCTAACATTTGGGTTCTCCCCCTCCCCTGTATAACACTAAGAGGAGGAAGGCATGTCTGAATATTATTCTCTTGTTAAGAATATTGAAGTACTGGAGGCAGAGGAAAAGCCTGAGATTTGTCTGATGCTCTTTACTCAGCCAGCATGCACACTAGGCACAAACCAACCATCAATATTCTACCTTATTTCAGCACAGCTTTTCAAACTTAGCATTTCTGACCACACAGATAGAAAGGTCACTGTTTAAGAGACCTCTTGCCTTTGCCACAGTTGACTCAACAGGTCTCATTTGTGCTGTTACACAAATCCCAAACACACCCTCCCCATCTTGGTGTTCTCAAATATCCAGAGTCAGATTTGCTCTTGTAAGTTTTCACTTGCACATGGCTGACTCCTTTGCAATTATCACCACTGCAGAGAAAGGAAGGCTAAAATCAGAGTGAACAATGGTTGCGTAAAACAAATAAATAAATATATAATATCTGTAACTTCCATGTAAAAAAAATTACATTTTCCTCAGTAATTTTTTTCAAAATAAAAAACCAGGCATATTGCTTATTTTTAACTGAACAGAATTATTAAAGACAGATGTGTTCTGTAGGGCCACATGGAAATCTACTGCAGAGTAATAGACCATACATTTCTGCAAGAGCAGAAGATCTCATTCTACTACACACTGAATTTGAAGATCTCATTCTACTGCACATTGAATTTCTGCAGTTTTGACTGACAATTATGACTGGGTTTAAGTGAAAGGTTTGAAAGTCTCCTGATCAGCTAGTAGGTGCTGGTGAAAAGGGATAATAAATATTAGCAATGCTGTAGGTGGCAGAGGCAGCTGTATTCTGGAACAGAAACATGTAAAATTTGAGAATAACTTTCACAAGGGGAGTTAAATGGTGCCACTTGAACAGGATGTGTTTTAATCTGCTACATCTTTTCAGGCCATGTGTGAAAAGTCAGTCAAGAAAGATGCAAGTAAGGGGGAGGGAGGCATAAGGTGTAAAATAGCAATAGGGAGTATTTTTTGGGGTATACAACACTAAATTGGGTGGAAGATCAGTAATGGCTCCTGCAATCCTTTTCTGCAGCTGCAGATTAGCCCTGAACTGATATAGAAAAGTGCTTAAGAAAAACATTACTTCATATCTCCTTTCATTTTTTTACTACTACTCCCTCCTTCCAACTTTAAAATGAAAAAGGTAGAGGGAAAAAAATGGAGCTCAACAAGTCTAGATTCACCAAAGCTACTAATGTTTTCAGATCACAGAATATGCTGCTAAAGGGCAACTAATTTGTTATATAGCAGGCAAGGCTTTGTGTCTCCTTGTCTATCTGATAAATGTTGAAGTTTCAGTTCTCCCAGACATCATATGCAACACATTTTCACCGTTACATACACGGCTATTTATTCATTTTCTAGTAATTAGTATCCTGGGGAGAAATCCGATTGCCACTCTATTTACCTAATTTAATAAAATATTGCAAAATGCAAAGTGGGAGGAATTTCTAATGTTTTATTAGCATTTGGCAATTCTGATCTTTCTAATGATGTCTACTGACCCCTAGCCTGTAGCTGTGTTTCAAAGCAGTTTCTTCACCAATTCTTTCTTTAATTAAAAACTATTACCAAAGAGAAATTTAGAATCAAATATCTCAGTGGCAGAGAAGATTTTTACTTACTCAGGATTTTAATTTTACATTAATTAAATAAGTGGAAAAACAATTTTTAAGAGTTTTAAAATTTAGAAGTAAGGGGAAAAAACCCTAATTAGATTAAAGACATATTAGGAAGAAAATTAAATGAGTTGTACTCTCCCCTTCACCCCCAAGCATAGTCCTTTTCAGCTATAAATACTGTCCCCAGTTTTGTTCTTGCTCACAAAATCTGTCAGAAATAAACCTGCTGAAGTCACTGAGAGCATACCAGTACTGGCATCTGAATGCAACTCCTCTGGCCAAAGTATTCAGATTGAGGAGGGTGCAGAACCCATCCCTTCCCATTTGCACCTGGGCTTTCAAGTAGAAGCTTGTGACTGTCACCTGCACTGAAGTTTCTCACATGTGGAATTCTGTTATTTCCTTTGGTTACTGGTACCTGGAAGCTCAATAACCCTTTAAAGCAACAGCACTTTCATGCAGCTACTCAAATACATTTCAGCATACTGCTTCAATATTTTAAGCCACATATAAGCTTTCTCGGCCCAAAACTGAGGAAGAGTGCACAGCCTCCCTGAGCTCCAACATAAGGAGATGATTTATTTAAGCAGGTGATGAATTTTCATACTGGGGGCAATTATTGAGGTCTGTGCGAGCACACATAGATCTTCACATGCGAATCTAACGAGGTTTCCAGGGAACTTGCAGCTATTACAGATTCACAGGCTCCTCCACTCAGCTCCTGGGAAAGCACTTACAGCTGATTCCATGCTAATTCATTGCTCAATGAATAAGTAAAATCTGTACAGTATAATAAAACCATTGATCATCATGCTTTAAGATTGACTCCTAAATATTTAGGAAGCGGCGCGTATTCAATGGAAATGTTTATTGGCACTGTGAAATTAAACTGTCACCCGTGAAATAGTAAAACTCATTAACGCCGAGTTTCTTTTTAAGTGTTAGGAATTAACTTTACGGCCGCATCCGTAGCGGCAAGCCTCAGCCTTAAATCGCCTGCCGTTTAGTATTCGCGAGCGATATTAAAACATATTAGCCGTGATTTAATTGACTGGAAATTAAAGAAGATAGACGAGGAAAACACATACACATAGGAAAAGAGAGGAAAGAGGCCGGGTTGTGGGGAGGGGCGGACAGACAGACGGACGGACGGACAGCGCTGCCCGCGGGGCTCGGCCGGGGCAGCGCCGCCGGCGGGGCAACAGCGCCCTCTGGCGGCCGCCGCGCCCCCGCCCGCCGCGCTCCGCCCGCCGGCAGCCCGGGCAGGCCGCACCGGGAGCGCCGCTCCCGCCCCGCCGGCAGCCCGGGCAGCGGCCCGCGGAGCCCCGCCGCCCGCTCTGCCCTCCGGGACTCGCCGCACCGCCGGCACCCGGCCGCGCCGGGCTCGCCCAAGCGCGCCCGCCCGCCGGAGCAGCGCAAAGCCCGGCGGGCAGGGATGGTCCTGCCGGCGGGGACCGACCCCGCAGGGCCGGCGGAGATACGTGGCGAACTTATGAGCGGATCTCCCGAGGGGGGGGGAAAAAAAAAAAAAAAAAAAAGAGCGAACGGATTTCCCAGCCGGGAAATGCTGGGGCAGCGGGGAGGGCGAGCACCACGCCCCGGGACACAGCCGCGCCCGTGGGAAGCGCCCAGGGAACCGACGGCACCGCCGGGCCAGGAGAAGATGCTCAGCGCCACCGGCGCTGCTCCGCCAGGCTGGAGCCAGGCTGCGCCCGCAAAATCGCGGCATCTCCCGGCCCTTGCGGGAAGGACCGACCCTCCCTAGCAGGCAGAGCAGCCATCCCGGCCCCGTCCCGGCCGGTGGCCCGCAACAGAGGCAGGCGACAGCGGCCACTGACCGCAAAAAGATGCGTGCAGCCTGCGAAAGGACAGCAAACCGTGCGGAAAAGCCCGAGCGGCTCCTCGCAGGGTCCAGCGCCTCCCGCTCACTCCCACATCCACACCGGCAGGACGGTGGAGAGCAGTTCCTCCATCTGGCCCCAACTTTGCATTTCTGAGCTCCATTAGCAAAGCGGAGCCGAGCTAAGTTTCTCAGAGGTCATGGCGCAATAACCCCCTTTTTTCGCGAGTTACTCCCCATCTCTTCCTCCCGCCCCCGACCCAACCCCAGGCAACTCCTCGCACTCCCGTTACTCACAATTTGTTGCAGTTAATCCCAGATGCCATAGAGTGCAGAGCAGCAGAGTGAAGCCCCCGAGGGCTCGGGAATCCATCTTCAGCCCCGGAGGGGGAAGCCAGCCGCCCGCCTGTCTCCCCTGGTCCCGGTCTCCGAGCGCCTCTCAGCCTCTGTGCGCTCGCTCTGCCTCCGCGCATTTACTCCATACAGCATCCAAGCACTCCGGGAGAAGGGAAGCCGGGGCCGGCCGGGGTACTCTTGGCAGCCCTTGGAGGAGCCGCTCCGGACGCCGGCGGCAGTGCCCGAGCCGAGCCCGCTGCCCCGACTGCCGCCGCGGCGATTCACCTTGCGAGCAGCGGCTGGGTGGGAAGCACCAGCCGCTCGCTGGGCACCTCCTTATAGGCGAGAGCCGCGCTGCACTCCACCTCCTCCCAGCCCCCTGGAAGTTGCTCCTCCTCGCCTTCCAGGGAGGATCCTTACTGCAATCTTCACGCGTTGTTGATAAGCATCAGAGTCACGGAGTAAATCAGATTCCTGGAGAAAAAGACAATAAATTAAAATCTTCCATCCTCCCCCCACTCTCCCTTTAGGTAGCACTGTAGCTGGAGCATTTTAAAGATCCCCCGGCTCTGATGTTTGTTTGCTTATGGATACATATGTTATATACACATACATAAAATATACATGACATCCTGGCATGTACAGAGCCGACAGAGCCCGAGGAGCCCCAGCCCCGCCGCCGAGACTCAGCCTCACGTCCTGGGAGGGGAGATGAACCTCGGACGGGACTGATGCTCTACCCGCTCCTCTGTCAAGCCTGGTCCAGAGCTTCCCTGCCTGGCCCTCCCGGAAGGCGATCAGAGGTGGCCCCAGGGCTTCCAGAAGAGACACGGGGAGCTCCCGTCAGCATCCCAGGCCTGAAGAGGACCCCGGCCCCCGGGATAGCGGACCCGGACCCGCACCCATGGTCCGTGTCCCTCTCCCGGCTGGTGAGGGTGATGCTTGTAAAAAATCAGATTTCCTGACTGATTGACTGATTGATTACCCGACTGCTCAGCACCTGAACGGGCCGGGATTATTTTCCCGAGGGGTGTACAGGAAACTAGATCTGGACACGCATCCTGCCCTGCCCTGGCGGGGTGCGCGCCGGGGCCGCAGCGCTCGGAGCGGGGCCCGCTCCGCCCCGCAGCCGCTCGGGGGGAGCACACCTGAGCCCAGGGACTCCGGCTTAATCACTGCCGAGGTCTAACCTTGCTGCTTTGCTGCGGCGTCACCCCACATCAATAGAGTGCTGCATCAAAGTCAGGCCAAAATTGCATTAGCGATTCCGCTGAAATCTGCAAGGAGAATGTGTTTGGGTCGTCTTTGGGGGTGGGGAGGGGGAAGCCGCTGGTGCTCAACCATAATCCCTCACAGTGGCAAGGAATAATCAGAAGAAATAGACTGTTCTCCAAAGCCATCCCGACCTGCCAACGGAGAGCAGAAGTTTAAATTGCTGGCGTGCTGTAAACCTCATTTTAAAAAGCAGGGAGGGTGGAGAAAAGACTGTGCTTAGCTATTAGGCACTAACTATACCAGAGAGGTGTCAGGGGTACATCTTATCTTTAAAGGGGTAGCCAGCTTGGAACGCAGAAGCCCACATTTAAAATTGACCTAATTATTTCAGTTTCTGTTGTTACAAGTGACACAAGTGACACAAGGTTAAACAGGAAGGATAGCTGCCTAGCACCGAGGCTTTTAGTTGGAGTCAATAAAGGATTTAGTCAGACAAAACTAAGACTTAGGAAGAACTTAAAAGCTTAATGAACTCTACAAGTGTTAAATTTTTTACTTCAAACACATCTGAACACACCAAGGTTTCATCTTTGCTCATGCAAAGACCTGACCCAGTTGCTCTACACTTCTGCCTGAGCAGAAGGAGATTTTGGAAATTAGGGTGGTGCAGTCAGACCAAGGCTAAGTCATCTACATGAAGTGTCAGCTTTTCCTTACCCAGGTCCTGGTGGAGGCGTTAAACTGATCACCCAGGAGAGCTTTGTGCAAGGGCACAGACAGCCTTGTGTCTGAGCAGGCCCATTTTTGAAGGGAGTGAGCTCTGCTCGTTTCCCTCAGCGGATGGGGAGAGAGAGGGTCTCACACCTGTTCATGTTTTCTGATCCTAGTCAGAAACATCTCATCTTCCCCATACCAATCACAACTGGTGACTCTGGCCCAGGAGGTAAGAACTCTATTTGCTGCATTAGGCCAGGAGCCTGGAGTACTGAGAAAATTATGCTATTAACTTGACTTTTTCAGGTGAGTGATCAAGTTTTAGAAGTGCTCGCAGTGCTTCCAGAGCTACCACTTGAGTGAAGCTAAGCAGTAGAATACATCAGAAATCATAAGCCAGAGTGAGTTTTCTCTGGAGACACAAGTCTTTGACACCCTCACAACCTTGCAGCTCTGTATTCTGAAATTAGCAGCATTCAAAAGAAGGAAATTAAAAATGGGGAGGGGTGTTTCATGCTTTTCTTTTAAAAATAATTAAAAATTAAATTGTGTTTAAAATATTTTCAGTGTCTCTTTAAACTCTCTGGCACATTGGTACACTTCTTAACTGACTCACAGAACTAATTAGTGGCTTGTTTATAGGAAAACAGATGTGGAAATGAATTATGCAGGCTAATTAAAAGCTATCAGTAAATATGAGCCCCATCCTACAATGCATCCCAGTGGTCACCAATATGGATCTGACTGCAGAATCTGGACCCCAGTTATGATGTTGGTTTTCAAATCACCCTTGTGAGACACACCTCTTCCATAATCTCCTTTGTATCATTAATGCCAGGCATTGCCTTAAGATTTGTGAATGTTTGGGTGCAGGAGCACTACAACTGAGAAGTTATGACCAGAGTGGAGGGCTACGCAGCTGTTTGTTGCAGGAAATTATGTAAATAATGTCATGTTTAAGGGCTTTTTGCCAGCAAGATTTTTATTAGAGTAAATTTATTAATTACTATTAAGGTTGTTCAGACAAAAACTGTGGCTCATCATCAATTACAGATCTTGGTACCCTGAATTTGGAAAAACTCAGCTGTTTATTTAGTTTTAGTGTATTTGGACATTATTCAAAATCACAATGGTGGTTGCCACTAAAGGTGTTTCAAAGCTTTGGCTACGAGTGGAGGCTTTATTACAGCTATAGTTACTAGTCCTCTCTAACTCACCAGTTTTTAACTCCTTTCTAACTCTTGCATTCACTGTGGCACATTTTCTTCTCCTCAATGAAAGCAAAACTGACCTTAACCATGAAGACCCTGATTTCTTTCCTTTCCATGTCTGTCCCTTTGATAAATTTCATTTATACCCTTTTGCCAGTCACTTGATGTTCACTCCCTGTTTGTTAAACAAAGGGAACACACTAATACTTCCTCTTGTTCTTGTGGCAGGAGGAGAAATATCCAAATGTCTGGTGCCTGTTCAGAACCTGCAGTCACAGTGATCATAATTTCGGAGACAATACCAATCATCATTAAGTCATCTGGGGCTGTACTGAAGTGGCTGTGTGAGTTCTTGGTGAGAAAGACTAACATGGGAAAAGAAATCAGGTCCTTACTCTCTGCACCCCGATGGCAGCTGAGTGTCCCTGTTAATGCTGCCCAGGACACAGGCAGTGCAACACCTGCGTGATGGGAAGAGCAAGACAAGCAGCACTACACCAATAGCTGGTCCCATCACAGCTTTACTGGTTTTACAATGCAAGCCACAAATTGCTGAAATTAAGCATTTAAGTTTTTTAGCCTCAGTGTCCTCAAGTTTATTCTACCAGTCTGGAGCCTTGTTATTTGAGCTGAAGGAACCATTTGTGGGAATTAATGAATAGGAAAGCAAAGGAAGGACATGAACACATAAGGAAGAGCAGGAAAAGCTGGCTACCACCAGGGAAGTTAGGGAATGTATTTTTGTATGTTGAAGGAGAAAGCTTTTTTGATTTAAATGTTTATCTGAGGAGGTAAGTTTATCTGTGATCAGATAAACTTGTTTTCTTTCCTAGAGTCAGTAAACAACATTAGTACTGCTACAACCCATGTTGAGTTTGCCACTAGAAGCAATAGCGGTTTAGCCCATGAATACAAACAATCCAGCTGTTTGGATAATTGCAGCTGGAAGCTTTATCTCTGACCCCGACTGTACAGAATCCACAGAAGGAGAATATCATTACATATATGAAAACTTAATTGTACATGGCTTTGGGATCACATATTGCACTTTCCTGTTGATAACTAAGAATTTACCTGAAGAATATGTTTCCCATCAAAAAACCTAAAGATCACATAAAAAAAAAGCCCTGAAGGTCATTTATTTCTTTTTCCCTTTGAGTATTCCCCTATAAATAGAAAGGACTCATTCATTAAAGAGAATATGTGGGAAGCTTTCATAAAACACACTGACCTCAACCAGGTGAGTGTAACAGCAGGCTGCTCATTATCCTTGGATAGATCCACAGCATACCTAAGTCCAGAGGATAGGAAAATGTAATGATCTGCTGGGATAATCTGATGGCCAGTAGCATTTTTGAGATGCATGCTGAGATTAGGTAAAAGAAATCAGATGTCAAGCTGTGCAGCGATTATTGGAAGACAAAGAACTGAAATCACCACTTCCTCCCCCTCACCTTCCCCCCCCCATTATTTTACCACTGTCTGCTGGTATTATTGCTTTCATTACATTATCTTGTCTGCCTATGAAGACACTTGTGTCAATCATGGCCAGATACAGCTACCGGTCTTAAAAGATCAATAACCTGAGTAAATAATAGTACAAATGACTATGGCTACAAATTACCTAGGGACTGAAATAGGCCTTCTTTGGGACACACTCCTCCCTGGTGTGATTCCAGTGACATTGTGTGTTGCAGTGCTGGAAGGAGTCACAGAGGACACAGCCATGGTCTGCTGTCTGTGCTGGTTCCCTACCAAACACAGTGGTCAGCTCTAGCTGGGCCAGCCACTGTTGTCTCCCTGAGCAATGCTGCTTTTTTACTGAAATGCAGCATAATCCTGGTGCAGTTATTGTCCCAGAACCAGCTTTCCACCAGTGCCCAGTGAAGAGATGGACTTCATGAGGTGCTGGCATAACTGCAAACCCCATTCCTGTGGTCTCATCAACAACAATCAGCCCTGACTAGAGAACTCATACACAAACTAAGTAATGCAATTTTTTCCCCTTGTTCTAAAGCCATACAAATTAGAATGAAGACAACCCTAAAAAGTCCCTGGACAGTTAGGTGTCACAGGATGGCTTTAGTCCTAGGAGTACAGCTGGCTAACTAATGGGAACATAGTGGAATAAGATATATGAGTCTCCCAGCTGAGGTCAAAGCCCAGCATCTCTCTCACAATACTTATAAACTTCAAGGCAAACAAGACCAAAAGAAATTACAAAAGCTGGGGAAGCATTTAGCAAAAATCTCTATTTGATAGGCAGCCCAGTTCAGACTACAGAGTTGGAAGGGAGGAATGTTTTCTGTATGAATGCCTTTTTCCATACATAAAGAAGACAACTTTACTTGTCACTCACTGGTGGCTATCAAGTCTCCATTTTGCAGAGATTCAGTCATTCAGTCATGGAATTATAGTGTCTGCCATTTCACCAATGTGAGTAATGACATATAATAAATAGAAATTGGGATAGATTTTTCAGAAGCAATTAGCAATTTTGCATGAACAACCAAGGTATCCCTTAAGGGGATTTTTTTTCAGAATTATTTGGGCCTTTACTTGCTCAGTGCCATGATCTGCCTGTTCAAAAAAGACAGCTAAAAGGAGAGGCATCCAAAATCATTAGCCTCCATTGAACATTTGCACCTCAGTCTACCACTAATCCATAGTCTCATGCTCTAGGAGAGAAACAATCACCTGGGCCTATATACATAACAAACAACTTTGAATGTCTCCATGATTGTACTGACAAAGTTTGCAAGGAGTGAAAAAGAGAGCTAATTTCATCAAATAAATCATTTGTGACAAATGGCTCATCCACTGCTTGCACTCAGAAAATCATTATTAGCAACAGCTGGGCTGGGTATGACAACCTGTATTCAGACATTCTCTTTACTTTTCTGCCTGTCCTTCACTAATCTGTCGTTGTGGATGGAGGTCAGAGAGGACTGAAAAGAGGAAAGTTGTGTGGAAGCTAATGCAATCATTAGGTCATTTTTAACCTTGCTGCAATTATCATACAGAAGGAGTCAACTGAGAATAATGAAAGACAAGATGGTAATTTAGACTCCTTTGAAAAAGAGGAAGAAATGAATACACCTTGTCTCAAAAGCCATCAGGATTTCTAAATTCAATCCTGTGGGAATGAGCAGCTCCTGAGCACTCCTGTGTTGCTTCCTTCTCAGCATATGCACAGGATATTTAGAATCTTGGGCCCATGTTTTTACAGATACCTTCCATTCTAAAGGCTGATGCTGTAATTTCTTTGATGCAGGCATTAAAGGACATGGAACAGAAAATGAAATTAATAGAGGTTCTTTAGTCACAGTATCACTGACCTGCTTCTAGACAAAGTACTGGCTGAGGGCTGAGCTGAAAGTTAATCTGGCCTAAACTATGAAAATTACCATTTATTTATGTTGTATATGTGTATATCTGTACACACACATGCATATATACACATATATTTGTACATAAGTATATACAGATACACAGAAATCTGTGTAAAACAGGAAATCAAACAAAGTAAACTCACCCCTCCCTAGGAGAGCCATTTATTTCCTACCTACTGACTAAAAATGTTTATTTCCTCTAGGAAGTGAATGCATTTGCATCAAAACGAAACAGTTCCATGTAGACCTACCACTGTCTTTTCAAAGCAAAGTGATTTTAACTCAGTGAGAGAGAGATGATTATACAGTTATGTGTAGGCCTGAGTCAGACACGCTCATCTTGCTTCTGACTGCAGCCAGCTTGAGGTATAGAAAGCCTCTGCTTTCTGCCAGTCTGGATTGCAGATTGCACTGGAGATAATGAATCCCTCCTACTCGCTAAAGATCTGCTGACAACATGAGAATATTAACATATTGTAACTAAGTGCAAGGGTGGATATTCAGGGGTTTTCTAGCAATCAATGTATTTTGCTTTACTTATTACAAAAACAATAAGTGATTTGAGCAACCACTATCAAAACTAAGCCAAAATTAGAAGTCCTCCTTATTTTTTTTCTGACTCTCAGGGTCTGGGTTTTTTTTTTTTTGATCATTATAAGGGCAGTTACACTGGATGGTGTTGTAAATTCCAGCGTAAGGAAGAAAATCAAGCTCATTGCTCAGAATTTTTGTGCTAGGGATTTAAACTAGAGCAAACAAGTCGCACCATGTTCCCATTAAGGAGGAGGACTCCCAGGAGGCCAAACTTCTGTGCACTTACTAGTTGTGTGTAGAATCAGCTGAGGTTCAGGCAGAAAATGTGCATGAATAGCCCAGATTTCAGTGAACCTGCATGAAGGGAGGTTACTTGGCTGTGTGCAGAGCTGAGGACCAAGGGGTGGAGTGCAGTAAACTGTGCCCTGGAGTTCAGCTAAACCCCTGACTTTAACCTGTCATCCACACACTGAATATGAGCTAAGTTTGAGCTTGAGACTGGATTCAGACTCACTTTCAAGGGTTGCAGAGATGTATCCAGAGTCAAAAGGCAGGATCAAGCCACAGATAGAGTGTGGCAAAGCTAGGAGGACAGCCCAGGTTCTCTTTGTTTTCTTAATTGGATTTATTGTCCCATATTATCTCTCCAGTCTGAAAATCAGTTTCATAAATGTAACAACTCAAGAGAATTATAGCCATCTGTGGCAACAGCATACAGCTCTAATCCTATCTAAATAAACAGCAAAATACAGCAGAGACATTTGACTTTGTTTCTCCATCTTAGGGGTTAAGATGTTCATTGCAGGCAGATCCAGGCAGCAGAGAATCTCAACAGTGAAGGTCACAAGCATGCAGCTGTACTCCATAAAAACCTTTAGCAGTGTCTAATATGAAGAATCAAATGTGGAAATGAGGAGTATGTATTGACATCTACGTGTGTTAGTGCCACTTATGTAATTTAATTTATTATAAGCAACTTAATTCCCAGAGTGCAATTATAACAGCTGGATAAATAAGATGCAATATATTGTTCACTTTATGACAATGATCACATAATTCCAGCTTCAATGCTTTTACTGTTTGCATGAAACACTGATTAATAAAGCTTTGAAAGGCTGTCAGACAAAGATATATGAATGTGTGATATGAGTGAAATTACTCCCCAGTATAAAATCTAGGGAAGCTGTATCAGGGATGAACATGATCTGTTCTGTCTACCAGGTTCTCCTTGACAAAGGCTGAGCAGTGACTACAACCAGCTATAATCGTTATCTTCCACTTCCATTCTTTTTTAATCCACTTTTTTATCCGTTTACATCATGAGCCTTTGAGAAACAGCCACCTTCCTCCCTATCCATGTCTACAGGTGCTGTAGTTCTGACCCCACTGGGAAAGTTGTAGAATCACAGTGTTACCATAGGTCAAGGATTACACAAACAATTAGCACTCTTCCAGCACAGCAGTGAGCATAAGTCACAATACCAAAAAAGGAAATAATCACCAAGAACTTAGGATAATGAAGGGTTAATTCATTTACCACAAACCCATGTCACTGGAGATGCATTCTGTGGATTAACATTACTGATACATCCATTTTGTTAAGTGCATACAGTTGTCTGCTGACACTGCTTCACTTGAGATGATTGTATTATTGAGGTCTCTCACAAAAACTGATACCAATTCCCATTAGGGATTTTAGCAAAACTACAACCCAGCTTTTAAGATTTTAAGTATTTTGAAATTAAAGAATGGACTATGTAACAATCATTTTGGTTCTGAATTAGAAAATGTGTTTCTTAATAATTGCTTTATTGGTCAGTTTCAGAAGAAAAAGGGATGCTTAATGAAAGATCAGATACCTGGCTATACCTAGGTGAAATCTTTCTTCTTCTTTGTCACCTCAAAGATGATTGAAATGAAAGGTCAAGGTTAAATCTGTGATTTTGAGGTGGTTAGGTGATATTCCATTACTCTAATTTATGCTTGTGGTACCTAAGATTTCTTTTTTCTGAGAATTGCTTAATTCCTAAATCTGCTGAATATGCCCTATTGACCTATTGCCCTTGGGAACTGCTATTTTGAAAACAACTGCTTAAACTTTCTGGGTTAAGCATTCCTAATGGAACTGTACGTAGCTCCACCTAATTTTAATGCTCAACTTACATCAGCTGGATGTCATATGGTGCTAAAATGAAATGCAAATCCAAATCCTACAGGTTTTATATAAGGTTTTATATAATTTTAAGCTACCTGGAGAAATTGGGAGTGTTAAGCTTTGGGAACTTTGTGTTACCTTGTCTTACACTGATACAAGAGAAGATAACGCAAAATGAAGGGGACATGGAGCAAATGGATGTTTTTTAAGTCTCTGCTAATCTTCACAGGGCTTGTTTATTTGTTTGTTTTGGGGGTTTTTTGGTGGTTTTTTCCTTCTTTTTTTTTGTTTTTGTTTTTGTAGATAATAGGTTATTTACTGGGAATAATCCTGTTAGGAGGATAGTGTTGAACACATCCATCTCTCCATAGATTGTATGCTACAGGGACACCAACATTTAAAATCAAAGAGTGATATCTTGCTATCCAGCTCTAAAGAGAACTCCAATTTATTGCATTCCATAATCTGTATGTGTGATGTCAAATCATGAAGCATAAACTGTAAAGCAGAGGTGAGAAAGACACTTAGAAAAAGAAAAGTTTTGTCTTTTTGATTGCAAAAGATTTAGGGTGAGAGGGCATCATACAACGTTCTCAGTAAGCTCTCTACTGTTTGGCTTTCAGTCTGCTGAAAGACTAAACTACATGCCTTCCTCCTCTATTAAACACTTTTCTGAAGATAAACAGTTGTTTTAATGGAACAGGAGATTGCATAATCATTGTGAAGTCCTTGAGCTTTCCGCTGGCTGTAGATTTCTCTGTTCAAGTCCAGATGAGTTATACAATGTAAAAATGCATTTGGTAAGATTTTCATTGACATTACTAGGAAGGTGTAATGACTGTCACTCTGATGTCAGCGGGAGGTGCTGTCAAGAAGGGTAAGGAAAAAAAAAACCTTAAAACCCCCTGCAGACAATCAAGAAGAAATCTTGTACTCTTGAGTAATTACAATTCTCAAGGAAAAAAATAGACTTGGATAAACCTGGAGGCACCTTTATATTTTTCCTTTTGAAACCTTCCATCTCCCTGACATTACGCTCTGCTGTTCTGTCATTTCTTTCATTGTGTCATGCTGGGATAGTTCTTTTTTCAGGGGGGAGGGAATATATTTGGTCCAAATACCCCACTGTGCCAATATTTAAAACAAAGTCTTTGTTGAGACTTTTTAAAGAAGTCTTTTAATGAACAAACAGATATATTCTTTGTCTGTTGGAAGAGAAGCCGCAATTATCAGGGGAATTTCATTTCAAATGGCACGTACATTTTTCATGTAGGTGGTGAGGTAGGAAGGCATCTCAGTGGTAGGTTACAGTCATGTTTGTTATGTACTTTGAATGTTAGTTTTCTGCTTTCAGCATGGTGCTTTTTTTTTTTTTCTGAGTTGCACAGGAAGCCTGGAGCAGTAAAGAGCCTCCCTTCCATGTCATTTTCCCACTTGTAAAGAAATTATGACTGAAATTGCAGTTGTGAAGGTATGCAGTCACGGAAATTACATCCCAGGGAGGTGTCATGTCTTGCTGAAAGTTATTGCTGTCCCTTTGTCTTGACAGAAAATGGCTGAACTCTCCTGTGTTACTCCGTTCCTTCCGTGTCCTTCCTGTGTGGATAGTTTTCTCTGCTTTCTTTCTCATTCCCTGTCTTTTCACCACTCCATCCACATCCTTTTTCTTTTCAAAAGTATTTCATGGACCAGTCAGGTCATGTGCCATCAAATTGTGATCTTATGACTTTTTGGATCTCATATCATTCTCAAAACCATCAGTGGTGTGGTTTGGTTTTGCTTTGTTTTGGTTTGTTGTTTTTGTTGGGTTTTCTTCATGTTTGAAATTGATGTTGCCTTTAATTGCTTCTTCTTTCTTGAAAGTCCATTGTACTGTCTGCATTGTTTCTATCTCTGCTTTCTGACTCTTCCATTAGTGCTCCTCCAGGCTTACAGAGCTCCAGTGAGAGCTCTGCTGTCTTTAGATTTGCTTCCTGTTTTCCAGTTTGGGAGAAACACTTTTATCCCACTAGCAGCAATTTCCCTATTCACTCTTTTTCATTGCTTTGCATGTTGCTTTGTTATTTCTATCTTTACAAACCTATCTGCACCTGTCACTGGCTGCCCTTGATTTAAAAAATGGAGGGCAGGCCGTGTATCTTGCTGTGTGGAGGAAATGCTGCTGATAGAAAGCTGGAGGGCTGGAGCCAATGGCTAAAATGCTCAAACTTTTCTATGCAAAAATTCCCTACAACCTCGTCTTCTTGATCTATGGCTGTTTTATGACAGTGAAGCAACCACAGATTAGATTCATCTGGCCTAGTGCTTCCATATTTCATCTCTGTATATGTTGAAATGTATTTGCTATTTGCTGTGTATATTTGCTATCGCTCCTTTGTATTTGATGAAGTGTTTTTGCCATCTTGCAAAGGCTCTGTGGGTGGGACTCAGCAGTGTGAGTACAGGCACGAAGTGTTATTTTAACCATTGTGGGGTTTCCTGTTTGGCCACCAGGAAAACCTCTCCAGAAGGGTGTGAGGCTGTCTCAGGTTGTGTGCTCCATGCAGATGGCTCATACTGCTGGATGCTTTACCCTTCTGCAACTGGGTATTAAATGGCTGTCACTGACAATGCAGCATCTCTCATCTTATCTTGCTATCTTAAGCTTCCTCTGGCAGCTTCTCAGGAAGTTAGAGGAGTCACACTAGTGTGGAATCCAAACAGACAGACAAATTGTAGCAAACGAGAGACAAACCCACACTACAGAGCAATACTTTCCTGGTGCTAATACCTCTGAGTGAAAATGCAGAGTCAGGCATAGTAATGAAAAACAGGAAAAGGTAAAATAGAAGTGAAGTAAAATAAAATAAAACATCAAATGTAGCCTTATCAGAAAGCCATGTTAAACACAGCATTTATAGAGGTCAGACTGGACAGCCAAATCCCTCTCTATGGCTTTTGTTAGCTTAACCCTCACCTTGAGAATTCTGTGCTCTGCAGGTCTTCTGCATAATTTTCTACTCGAGATTTTATTTCCCCCTTTTCTCTTAAATGTTTTTCCTGAATCCATTTATAGTCTGTTTTGGAGGGGTGTTACTGTATGCATTGAAACTGTCATACTGTCATTTTTTTATTACTACAGGGGCAAAATGAATTTCACAGCACTTCTTTCAAAGATCTGAGACCCATTGTAATTCCACTGAATTAAACTCATTAGCATGAGGTCTTTACCCATATTTATGTCTTACAAGAAAACCCTAAACATTATTCCTGAATAAATTATAATGTGAAATATATTTCCTTTTTACCATATATTTCCTCCTTCCTTTATGGACTTTATATCCCACATGGAAAAGTTAAGACAGAAACTTCCACCTATTATTCCTTAAAAATAAACTACCAACAAAATTCTCTGTAATTACAGGGAGTCTCTAAATGTTAGAGGTAGTATTGAAATGTTGACAGGTGTCTAACTTCTACTGGAGAGGCATGAGCAATTTAGTTAGGATGAGATAATCATGCATTTCCAGTGGAAAGCAACATCCCTCCATCCTGGATAAAAATTATTATTTCAATAAGGCTTGAAATCACAGGCATGATATGTACTGTGATAGTACATAGGATGAACCAGTATGCAAAACCAAAACCCTAAATGGAGTTTGAGCAGGGATTCTCTGACAGATTATTCAAGATTATAGCAATAGTCTGTTAGCCATGGAAATAAGATTTATGATTTTGCATAAAACAATTATTTGCAATCTGGGGGAAAAAACTAAAAAAGCCCAAAGACATTTTCTCCTCATGTCTTTTTCTGTCTTTTAAAAATATTTAGCTTTTTAATATTTAAAATGCCTTTTCACACTTTATTGGGTTTTTTTCTGTTATCAAGGATGATACATAACTCAATTCTACTACTACTTACAGGCTTCAGGATATATCTCAGGCTATCATTTTAATACTGCAAGAAAGTCTATTTTTCTTAGGGTGCAGGCTGGGGTTGCTGTTGATGCCCTTGCTGCATTTTATCAGCAACAACATTAGACAGAAACTACCCCTGGAAGAGGCTTATTACAAAGCAGTACCTGTGGAGAACCACAGCTCTCCTGGTAGCCTGCTTGGCAAAGGGTGTATCCATTTCTTCACTTTCTGTCTCTGTCTCTAATTGTCTCCTCACACCCTCTGTTCCTTGTAAGGAAAGGACCTTGAAAGGTCTTTTGGGAAAAGCTGACCAAATCTACTGCACAAGGCTGTGCTTGGCACAACAGGACACAGATCTTGGCTGGAGCTTTTTGGCAACGCAGTGATCCAGATACTGCACTGACAATACAGGTTTCACACAGAAAGATCAATAGGGACAAGGCATAAGTGCTTTAAAGCCTCCTCTCTTCTGTAATTAGTAGGGAACAATTCATATATAGTCCATCATCCTCGTAAGGGTTTTGTGAGAATTAATTACGTAATGCTGGCACAGTGCTTTGAAGATGCAGTGGCAGATCCCTGGCTGTGCAGCAGTTCAGACAGCACAAACTACCCTAACACAGCTAAAGCAAAAAATCATCTTCTGCTTTTCTTGGCTACTGAACAGCATTTGTGGAGGTTATTTCCTAGCCTGGCTAGGGTGAGAAGTCTCCTGCCTCTCTCTAGGCTCACAGCTCCTCAGGGATGGGCTCAAGACAGCTCTTGGCAGAGAGGAGCCTGAGGATTCTGAAAATTCTCCTTCATGTGATCTGGATACAGCAGGGCATTAGAGAAAAGCACAAAGCAGCAGCATTTTATGTACCAGACCTCACCTTGCTCAAACCTTTTGTGTATGGAGCTTTAATTATTGTAATTCTGTCTCCATGTCATGTTGCCGTTTGTCACAGTGTTGAAAATAAGTGTGAACGAAAGTGAAAATAACTACATAAAGCAAAGCCTAAGTGAAAGAATGGATAAGAGGGAGGAGTCAGCAGCCTTTTTTTAATAATGTGCTCTTATTAAGGAAAAAAACTAAGGAATTCTTGGTTTGCTTTTTGGGGTTTTTTTTGACTCATAAATTGTTAAGGCTGGAAAAGTACTTTAAGGTCATTGAGTCCAGCTGTTAACTCAGTACACCAAGTCCACCACTAAAGCATATCACCAAGTGCCACAGCTCCACCTCTTCTAAATACCTCCAGGGATGGTGACTCAAGCATTTCCCTGGGCAGTCTATTCCAATGCTTAAGAACAGTTTCAGTGAAGCAATTTTTCCTGGCATCCAATCTAAACCTCCCCTGGTGCAACTTAAGACCATTTCCTCTTGTTCTATCATTTGTTACTTGAGAGTAACAAATGAGTTACTTGAGTTACTTGAGACCAACATCCACCTCAGTACAGTCTCCTTTCAGGTAGTTGTAGAGAGAGATAAGATCTCCGGGAGCCTCATTTTCTTCAGGCTAAATTTTCTTCACTTCCCTCAGCTGCTCCTCAGAGGACTTATAACAAACTTTTGAAATACCAGAAACATTTTTGAAACACAACAGGACCGAAGAACTCGTGTTCAATTCTGCTCATTTAAGCTTTTTAATGGGTCTAGCTTTCAAGACTTGCACAGTGATACATCAAGGCAAATTCATGCCTTCCTGAGAGTGCTTTTTTTTTTTTTTTTAGATCTAAAACAAAAGCATTTCTTGGAAATAGAAGGGGGAACATTTCCTTCTACTTTAGAATAAGCCACTGGAACAACCTTTCTATAGAACCGTACTTGTGGTCCTCTGATTGTATTTGGTGCCTTTATAACAGAAGGGATTCAACGCCAACAAAAGTTATTAGTTTGTCATAAGTCACTTCAAAAAATCTAGCTTGTATAATGGAAAGAGTCCTAGAAGCTCATATGTTTTGGCTTAAATATTTATGTCCACTAATTTCTTTATAAAAAATCACCTCAGCATCAACATTTGGCTGTTTGCACGGCAGAGCTGGAAACTGGTCTGGGTCTTTTCTACCTCTGGAAGCCTGTGCTGCAATTTTGGTGGGGTAGACATGGAATAATCAGTTCATTCACCTTCAAATGATGGGATTCGGTGTATTAAAGCGATGGAAGTCAGGATAGAGAGATGTGATATTTTTTTCAGTGGCAGAAAGACTCTATGAGGAGTGGAAACCAAGCATTTAAAACAGCATGTGAGTGCTTCAGATGCTTCGATTTTGACCAAGCATAAAAATGTGAAGAGCTACTTCACGAGCACTTCTTGTCCTCCATTGACTTCCATTAAGAATCACAGTTCTTGCAAGCCTAAATAATATATTTTTCAGTGTGTGATTGTGTGTATGTATATACATAGGTATAAGCTCTGTCATCAGGGAGAGATGGAGATCTGATGGAGCCCTTTCTTCAGAGCACATACAGAGCACCCCCTGGCTTTCTCCTATTCAAAACCTAAGCACTTCTAGAGAAGCTGCTTCTTCCCAGAGAAAGTTAAGAGGTTTTATTCTCAAAGAAGTGCTTTATGAAACACTAAAAAAAAAAAGGCAAACAAACAAAACACTTCTATGAGTAATTGCACAGAAGGAGTAAGTCTGCCAGAGAGAGGCACAGCACACCTTCACTGTGAAAACAGAGCTGTCCTGGGGCTCTTAAATAAGCTCTAGTGTCAGGTCTATTCCTTTTCCATTCAGGATTCAAAACAATCTTTGCTGTTCTAGATTTCTGTTTAAAATATACATAGGAGTTGTTCTAAAAATAATCACACCAGAATGTTCCTTCTGCACAAAATGTCATGATTTTTATTGCTTTCCGTTTGCAGGAAAACGGAAAATTAAAAATTAATTTTTTGTATCAACACAGAAATTGGAAAGTTTTGAATTGACGATGGTTATATGGAAACTTTTGAGGATGCTTTTGCACAGAGGAGTTTGCCACTTCTAAACAATTTTCTTCGTCTTAAACTAATTTTATGAAATTTTTGAATGTTCTTTTCAAGTGAGTATGAAGGAAGTAATGTGAGATTTTTTGACAGGAAATGCTCTGATAAGTCAATAAAAGCCTCTTAAGATCTACAGAAGATATTGAAGAAGTAACATAAGTGCAACCAGCATCTGAAAAGGAGAGGGTGGCACAGGCTAATCCTGTTGGGGGTCATGGGCCTGATGGTGCCCATGGGAGGAGTCAGCAGCAGGCAAGAACCCACAGGTCAGAGCCTCTCAATGTAGTTTCTGCCCCTGACTCCTGACAAGCACTATGTTCAAAAAAAACGAGCACTTCTCATTCCACTTGTAGTTGCTACAACTGCAGATATTCAGCAACTTGGAGAAATTTCTCTGTTTTGTTGGGAGCCAGTCTCAAACATTTTCTGATTAGAAGTTTAACCATTTGTACAACAGAACTAATGATGTTGAGCAGAGACAAGTAGTAGATGGGAGATGCAAATAACTTTGAAAGATTATGTTTTCCTTTGCAGAAAGTTATTCTAGTAGTAGGAAAATACTGTTTTACTACCATTTTAAAATAGGTTTTTGAAAGGTAATTTTAACTGGAAATACTGATTTAAAAGGCAGGAGTCTATTTTAATACTGCAAAGCCAGTGGGGGAAAAAATAAGATATTGTCTCCTTTTTTATGCTGATTATTTGAGTTGGTTGCATTTTTTGTTCATAGCTATTGTAAAAACAAAATGTAAATTGCACAATTAAAGATTTGGAACAGCCTCCTTTATCATTGCATAATTTACAGTGTGTCAGGGACATCTAATAACATCCTATTACGGATCACTTATCAGATAGTTGTTGAGTTAACTGCTATTATCTTCTTTGCCATCCCCCATAATTTGATGTGAATAGTTTCTGTTATTTGCAGGATGGTAATAATCTTCCCACATTGTTATGAAGCCCTTTTTCTGTCATTTTTCTAAGGTCTCGTCTCCTATTCTCGCTCTCGTCTGGTTTGTGTTATCACCTGGAGGTAGCACTATATAGATTTTATTGCTTCATGCTTGCTCTTTCCTTGCACCCTGCAATTGGCCACTGCTGTGGATATTGCTGTTCTGCTGTGCTGGGGCTCCGTTGCTGTCTGCAGCTGCTGCTGGTGCTCCGTGTGTTTTCCAAAGCAATTTTTCCTGGGGTGGCTAAGAGCGCTGAAGCTCCTGCATTAGCACTGCCTGCCTGCAGTGGACACTGCAATTGTCTTTGACACTCCCACCATCCCATTATTCAGGCAGGGCTGCGGCTGCCTTTAGTGCCTGTCACTGACTAATGCTGCAGAGATGTGGCTGAGCACTGCATGTGAGCACTCCCCACTCCCCTTTCACCCAGCTTTCACTGGCTACAAGCACAGCTCTTTGACTTGTCAAATATGGGGATCACTCTGCTCCTGCTCCCTGGGGCACCCAGCAGCCTCAAGGGTAGGAGTGCTGGGGCATGGTGAGCACTCTCCCACTCCTCAGCCTGGATCCTTGCTCCCTGCCAAGAGCAGCTTCTGCTCCTCTGCTCTCCTGAGCACCCACCTGGAGCAGTCAGCTCCCAGGTTTGCTTGGAGATGTCTGCAGACAGCATTCAGCCTCATGCAGGGGAGATGGGAAGAGGCAGGAGCCACAGGCTCTGTGATCACCCGCCAGTTTCCAGCTAGCTTTGTGCCTTGCAGCATTTTTCAGGTTTTGAGTAATCAGGCAGAACAGTTCTGGTGAGGAACCCCAGGTGGTGAGCTCTGTTCACTCTTAGGAAGGAAGGTTTGTGCCTGTGCAATATCTGATAGCAGTCAATGCAGGCAGAAAATTCCAGAAAGCTGACTAGGATCTTGAGAATTATAGTGCAAACTTCTTATTTTTTATTTTTCCCTTTCAGTTCTGATTTTTAAGCATTCATTCTCTGGTACTTCAGGAGTACAGGCTTTTCAGCATACTCTGGTGCATGTTGTGTCAGTTAAAATGTCCAAATATGCACCTGTTGGTTAAAAAATCTTTAAATTTCTGGACTTGTTTTACCGGAGAAGATTAATTTTTAATCAAATGGCCAAGCTGACTAAGCAGTGTTTTTATATTATTTTCTCACCTATAGACTTCAAGTTGGAATGCTTAATTCATCATTAGTACTGCCTGCTACAGCAGGCTCACCTTACAGTGTTAATTTCCCTAACTAGAAGTAGCCAAGTCTTAACTGTTGCCTCTCTCCCTGTGAAACACTCATGAAAAAAGCTTGAGAGTATTTTGGAACCATTCATAGCACAATAACAGAATGTCTTGTGGTGCTTTTTTTTTTTTTCCCTGCCCAGATACTAATTCAGCACTCAGCTCAAGTGACCATAAAGTACATGAACACATAAAAAGTGAAGTTTCCCTACAGGAGCAGTGAGCTGTCAGCTATCTTTCTGACTCCCTTTATTTATTTTCTGCCTTTCCCTTTTGTTAGCTCTTGTCAAATTTCTCTGGAACATTTTTTTCTCTGCTATTCTGCAAGAGCAGAAGAAAAGAAAATTGGGGGAAAAAAAGCTAGGGGCTTTAAAGTTTAAAAAATAAACACAATTTGGGAGCTGTAGAAGCAGCTGTTAGTTGCACAGGCCATAATTTATTAGAATACACATGGCTGTAGTCAGCAAAATTAGTGTTTGCTTGGGTTTGCATTTCAGGCAACTCACCACTTTTGAAACTAGCATATAACAAAAACATCAAGGAAAGCAAAGGAAAAGGGAGTTGTTTGGTGTATGGTTTGTTGGGTTTTTTTTTTGTTTGTTTTTTTTTTCATTCTAGCACACTTATTCTCCTATAAATTACCCTTCTGCAAAAAGACATGTAATTTCTTTCATTTTATGATCACCATCATCATTCTATGAATATCACCAGCCAGTATAATTACCAGCAGCTCAGTCTCATGGAAGCCTGAGTTCAGGACAGGATAGGAGTGACTGTAGATGCAGGAAGTTTATTAATTAGGTGAAAAAACTACACTTTTTTTGCCTTGACTACATTTCACTTCCTTTTTAGCAATGTGTATACCAACAGTAAAAGGTCTTGGTGAGAAAACCTCCCTTGCAGGATCCCAATCCAGGGACTGTCCACACCTCTGCTTATTATTGGGAAAAAACAATCACATTTCAAATGCTTCAAAATTCAGAGGGAAACAAGCTGACTACTTCATTTCAATTCAATATATCAGCTAACAAAAATAAATATACCTCAGGGGATTCTTAACCTGTTGCTGAATCAAAGTGGACCAAAATGTGCCTGTGCATTCCTCCATTCCCTTGCAGCATTCCTGGTGACCTGGGCAAGCTGTGACCAGGGCAGTGAGAGCTGGGAAATCACAGGCCAGCTCTGATATTGTGAAGGTGAAAGGCCAGTGCTGTGCCACTAAACCACGTGTGAAGCATGCACACAACTGAACCACGGTCATGTTTTGTTTATAGATCTGGAGTAGAAGGAGTAAATGGAGGGAATGGAAGATGTTCCTGATAGAACAGAAAGTGATAAAAAGTCCCATTCAAAATACAATCTAACTTAAAAAGAGTTTTGCCCAGGAATTTGATGTTTCCAGTAATGGAAATCTTAATTCTTTTGAGAGCCCAAATGCTTAGCAAGAGTCCCATGAGACACAGAAGAGTTCAGATGATCCAGTTCAAGCCTCCACTCAACCATAATTTTTTATTTAATCTTGGCAAAACTCTGAAGATAAAATTAAGAACTTAATTAAAGGCTGAAGGAAGTTAGGCCTCCTAATTACTGCAGTGCTTTTGGAAATGTTTACTCTTTGACCTTTTCTATTTTCAAAACATGCTTCAAAGTTCTTCCTTATAATGTTGCCAGCGTAAAGCCATTAAAAACTGTGATGCTCACAAGCGAGAAGATAAATAGCTGTGGTATCTCAGTAGCAAAAGGAAAAAAAAAGCCCAAATAACTCACTATTGTTTTATGGTTGCTACTGGGTTCCTTAACAAAATGAGACATAATAATAGACTATGAAACAAGTAGCCCTTAAACAATGCCAACACTACAAATCTGGCCTTTCTTCTTGCTTTCACTTTAAAAATCATTGTATATGTGAAAATTAACCCTACTTGCCCTTCAAACCACTGTTCATTATGACATTGCCTATCAGTACCACACTACCACAGAATATTTGATTCAATAGATATTCCACAAGCAGTACTGACCCCAAATAATAAAAGTAATGGGAGGAAACAACAACTAAGATAAATTTTCTGATTAAATATTGATGTAGAAGTTATTATTTGTTTCCTGACTTTCCTACATTTAGTACTTGTTAGCAGTGTCCCTCAGTCATGAAACATTAATGATCTATTTTTATAGCTTGCTTTTGTTCTTAATCTAAGTTTTTTTATGAAACTACTTTTTTTATGGATTAAGATTCTTTGTGCTTATTGAGCTACACCATTATTGTCACCTCAAGTGCAGCAAATTTTGGAAAAACTATTTTCAGAATTAAGGAGAGTTCTCTACAGATTAACCATTGAGAGAAATTTGAGTTTGCCGATGTTCACGGGCCACAGAACACCCTCCAGAGACATTTCATTAGGTGTTGTGCTTCTGTCAGAGAGGCAGATCCTGTCAGCCTCAAAGCAGGTGAAGCACTGAATCAGTGCAGTGAGAAATCAGAGCAGTGATATCATCCACAGGAGACCGTGAACAGCAGGAACATCAGGACAGGCACAGCCAGTCCCAGTGCTCCATTCAGCTCAGCTCCCACTGCCCAAGCAAGCCTCGTGACAGATACTTGAGGAAGAGTAGAGAGAGTGTATGCTCAAGAAAAGGGTAGTCTTTTCTTATTGTATCTTTCCAGATTTCACCTAATCTGCATCTCAGAAGCTTCCTGAGTCAGAGATAACGTCTTGGTGTTTAACAGTCTTTGTGTAGTTTTTTGTTCCTGTATTTGTCAAAAGCATTTTGTGGGATGGACACCCTTCTGCAGCATGAGCTGTGCAAACCCAACCTGCAAAATGCTATCTGCTCTTTGTTCAGAACACTTCACTCGAGCATTTAATTAGATTTGTCCAAATTTTGTGTTTTATAAAGCAGTGAACAATCATTTTTCACTGACTTTCCCTGACCTACTCATGATCCTGCAACCAGTGCCTGTTTTTTGGAGGCCTGAGTCCTAGTTATTTTTGTCAGTCCTCAAAAGTAAACTATTCTTTACATTTGATCAACTTTAGATCAAATGTAAAGAATAGTTTAGAGCACTTTGGACATTCCATTTTTTCCTCAGAAAAAGGAAAAGCATGGAATTAGTGGCTATGATTTTGCACATTTCTCCTTCTTTTCTCTATCAGGTCTGTTACTACTTGTCCCAACAACGTCTATAGGGAAATTTCACTTTAAAGTACCTCTAGAATAGCTAGTCATCAATAAAGAAATTTGGATTTCTAAGGTCTTGAAAAACTTCTATGATCTCTGTTAAGTTTCATCTTGCTTATGTGCAGGGAAAAAAAAAATGCAGCAGTTCAGAGCAGATCTTCTGCTGGTGTAAATTTAATGGCTCCCACAGCTGGTGTATATTGATGTAGCTCTATTGATTTACAGACTCCTACACTGATTTATATCAAGCAAGGACCTGGGCCTCTGTGTCCCAGCAGAACCCAGTGATAAACTTTGTTTTAAAACAAGTTAGGGGGAGTAATTCTATTGAAGCACATCCTTGTGCCAGGCACGCCCTTCCAATGAGCAGTGTGCCAGCAGCAGCAGGAGCAGCAGGAGCAGCAGGAGCAGCAGGAGCAGGAGCAGGAGCAGCAGCAGGAGCAGGAGCAGCAGCAGGAGCAGGAGCAGCGGTGCAGCGTGGCCACACGGTGGCCGCCGCATTTCTGAGCGCGGCTCCTCGGGAGCGCTCCAGCCCTAAATCCATTTATCCCGCTCAGATGGGAAGGCAGTCACCGGCGACAGTGCCATTGTGCTTAAAGCGCTTGCTGTGTCCCAGCTGCCTGTGCTATATCACGGAACACAAAAACCTGCAGGAATCGGCAGACGCCCATGTGCTGTAACAGAGGGAAGCAGCCTGGAGGTTGGAACTGTGGGAACGGAATGTAATTCCTAATACCCCGCAGGTGACAGACCACACCCTTAATTTGGCTGTGCCAGATTGTTCCTTGGTCTAAAGACACCATCCAGCTTCTGCCTGTCAGGCACAGCACAGCGGTCCCATTCAGGTTTTTTTTTGTAGCACCAAGAAAGGGATGCTGACAGAGCATAGCTGGTGTGTTACTGCCTGTCAAAATGGATGGAGTTAAAGCATAACCTGCCTGCATTTTGGGCTTCAGCCTGAAAGCATGATTGGCCAAGGCACACACTGAGGCTAAGCACCAGTGCTGACCTGGTAATTTGGTAACAATCAATTCACCACCGTGGCAAGGTGGTCATTGGGAAATCAGATTGATAAAGCACAGCTTTCTGGTGGGTACCACACATCTAAAGTTCCAGCGTTACAGTGGAGGAATGCTATTAATTCTTTAGTCCTTAAGGATTTTTTTCAATAAAATAATTCCTGCATTTTACAGTTAGAAATTGCAAACTGCTCATTAATCTCTCAGTGATTAATATTTGAAGTTTTTTCTTTATTTGTCTATTTTATCAATTTACATTTTATTAAGAACATCAGAGGTTCATATAGCTGTTGATTTATTGATGTGTCCACTGACTCATGCAACAGAGGAATAGAGACAAGAACAAGAATTTGAAAATATAAGTCTCCTAGAAAGCATTTAACTGAATATGTCTTTTTCAACTGCTGCATCCATCCTTCACAACTAAACAGAGAACATCACTGTCTTTCTGTTTATCTGCACATGGGTAAAAGTGCCCAATTCAGTTCATGGTGGATTAATCTAAAGAAATCCCACTTTGACTTCAGTAGGAATAGGATCAGTATAGAAGAAAAAGAACAGGGTTGCAGTAACTGCCTCTATTCCTGTGACAATTTAGATGATGAACTTTTGACACCTAGTCTAGTTCTTCAGGCCTTACAAACTTTTATTTGACCCTGATTTAAGAGTGCATACTTAACTACATGAGAACTTCAGGAATGTCACAAAACAGGACTAGTTATGAGCTTATATTTGTGCATGTTCTCAGGTATTCTGCTAAAATTCTGTTCACTCTTTGAGATATTATTTTTTCATTTTATTTCCTACAGCATACTGAAAAGACAAAAAAAAATTAAAAAAAAAACACCAAAAAAACCTCAAAACCAAACAAAACAAAGCAGGAATCCAAGCAGCTGAAACTGAAATCTTCACTTGCAAAGCTGCTCCATAGATCATTACTATTATTTTATAATTATAACAGAAATCATAAGATCATCAATGAAATAGGTTGTCTTCATTGCTTATGCCAGTCTCAATCAGATCATAAAGTCTGTTTTTGGAGAGGTCCTTTGATATAAATAGTTTCATTGATTGAAAAACAGTGGTACCAAAATACATATGAGACTTACTGATATCTCAGACAAGCATTGAACAAGAAATCATGTAGCAGGAACATCATTCTGAGCTGCTACAAAGCTTCATCTTCAGCAGTACCTGCCCAGCAGTCTAATTGGCATCCTTTTCACAGAGCTGTTCTATATATAGGCCCAAGACCAGGAAAATCACAGTTTCTTATATTTTAGGAAAACCTTCAATTGTATCAAACAGCTCTGAAAATCAAATGTTTGCAGGAAGTAGTTTTTGTATGTTAGCAGGCTGGTATTATAGCACTATACAGATTCCTAATTTAACTGTAGATAATTGGAGTATAATTTAAAAATGCACATATGCCAATATTTTAAAAGAAGTAGCACAGCAAATATTAAGGTGGCATACACCTATTATTTTCTCTCTGACATTTGGAATTAAGAAGGAAGAAAGCAATTTGCAAATGTAAGTTTGAATTAGACCAAGAGACCATTGAATATTTTAGCTCTGTCTGCCAGAAATGCTTTCTGAGCAGTCCAGCTGTCATGAAAAAACAACTGGAACACCAAATACAAGCAGCATGTGAAATGCTGGCACTGTTCTTCTGACATACCCAAGGCAAAATCCCAGGTGCACGGATAATGTATGGTATGGAGCAATTCATGCACTTGTGATCATTATGTGGTATTATCACAGTCTTCATACACTTTAGACTTAAGGCAGGATTTTGTGAAGATAGTACAAAAATATGGAACCAACAAAAGTGTTCATTCCAATTTCATGAGAAAAATAAAATAAGAGAAACAGGTGAACAGCAAAACAGAATCTAATAATATTTGAAGGAAGAATAAGTCATGGTCTGACATTTCATCTATTGTGGATATTTTTTGTATCAGACATCTGAAAAATATTTCAACAGATGAACTGACAGGGGACAAAGAAGTGGCTTTGTGTTCCTTGGGAAACATCTCCCAGAGAGCAGGACAGAATGACAGAAAAACTCTAAGTGCTTGCTTGAAAATTTATCAAGTAAAGTGGGGATCAGGACACATTGGGAACAATGAGTTGACCTCTTTGCAGTTCATAAAAAATATGATATGGAGAGAAAACTGGAAAGGACTTCACGAGAGGGACAACTCCTTCACACTTAAATGTTTGAATGAAACCATTAAAACTGTTAATATGAAAATTACTGCAGTCCTGAATCCTCTTTAGGATTCAGGCCCTGCTCAGCTCATCAGTCAAATAAATGCTCATTCTGCAAACCATTATGAAATATTTCTTACTGTCCCTGCACTGGACACTGAGGTTCCATGACCTTTCCTTAATCTACTTCAAAAAGATTCATTAAACCATTAAGGAAAGTGGATTGAATTTACCCCACTCATTTCATCTGAAGAGGATTAGGGAATGCTAATCCATTCCCTACAGATTAGAGGTTACTAAGCTTTCCAACATCACTACAAAATCTGGAAAATTGTGTTTATTTATGACCACATTAAAATTTAAAAAAAAAAAAAGCTTAGGCTGGACATATTCTATAATCAAAGAAGTGATTTAGACTTTTACCCAGCCCTAGAGTTTGTGACATGTCTTATAACAGGGTGTATCAAGGCATAGGAGTACTCAGCATAGCTTGTATGACGTGCTCAGCACAAAAAGATTTCAAGTGGTCCCTCCAAAAGGAGGGACAACACCACAGAGGAGGCCAGAAAGCTCAACTCTGCCTGCTTGGACTGCAGCTCCTGGAAGTTCTTGTACCAGTCAGTGCTGGGAGCAATGTGGGCAGCAAATCCTGTAGTAGGCAAAATTCCACAAAATTTCACTTAGCATTGAAAAATCCCCTTAGTCTGGAACAGATTTGCATTAAGATTATAAATTACCTCCCCTTCTTCCCCCTGACTTGCTGTTTCTGGCTCTCACAAGCATCTGCAAAGACACTGTTAAACTCACATTTGTTTTCCAGCTTCTCATACGAATGAATATCTGTCATCACCATTACACTGGGAAACATATTAATGCAGTCACACAAAAAACACTCTTTATAGAATGGTTTGGATTGGAAGAAGACTTTAAAGGTCATCTAGTCCCACTTCCAACATTCTTCCCATGAACTAAAGTAAAGCAAAGCAGCCAATAAGCTGCAGCAACTTTCCCCAGTCTCAACATGTCAGTAAACAGCATCTCCTAATGCTCACCTGTGTCCTGGGACAAACTAAAGTTCATCTTTGAGCCTGTGGCTCACTCTTTGACAGCTTTAGAAAAATGTATTTCCAAGGTGAGGGAACTGAGACCTCTTCACACCCTACAGCTCAAAGGAAAAAGACCATGAGAATTACACATCTTCTGGAGCTGGGCAGGCTAATGGGAATGAAGAATGGCCTTTGACACCCACCTATTCTATTATCTGTTAGCTCTAGTACCTAGAATCATGTTAGGTGTCCATCAAAAGCCAAGTTTTGCCTGTCTTTGCATCACTCAAAGATTCAAACGTCTTGGAGGGTTCAGTGGGCTGAAGGAGCCCACCCCTCCCAACTACAATGGTGAGACTGCAACCCAGATGAGCTGAGGCAGAATGGATGGCAAAGCAGAGGTCCCTCTGGCTGCCCCTCCTGCTGGCCCTGTCTCTGTGACTAACAAACATCCCCCTCTGCCTTATCAGTGTTTATTTCTTCCCACCACCCTCCCAGTCTGGGCAGAAAAAGGGTTGCCTATAATTTTTGGCATTGTCATATAGTGGTTCTATCCTGTCAATAAAGATGGTACCTGGATGTGTCCTGGCAGGTTTGGGGCTACCAGATAATGGGCTTAACTCTGTTTCTATTGCAAAGAACACAACATAATTCAATATACTATTTTGCACATTATTTAAGAAATTTTAGAATTTGAAAAAAGAAACCATGAAAAGTCCCCAGTTTCAGCTGTGACATGGTTGGTATCAACAGACCTGCATATTCTCATTGGTGATAAACTGTCTAACAGCACGTGATGCAGAAACAAAATTAGTGACTTTCTTTTTGAACTTGGTAGAAAAATCCAAGGATCATCTTTTGCAGAGGTCAGATAATCTGCCAGGGGGAGAAAGATCAGGAGATAGCCATCTCCCTCCTTAAAATGATCACCTGATTATTTGAGTTGGGTTTGAATTGTTTCCTTTGTACAAGTGAGGTGTTATTCTAAGATTTGTTTTAGAGATTGTACTCTGCATTTAAAATCTCCTTTATGTGTAATCTTCTGCTATCTCCTTTGTTCTTGTCAAGCAGACGAAGGGAGGAACTCCTGCCAATTTTTTTGTTTCTCATTTGGTGCATTGTTATAAATTGTACACACAAACCTTCATAAAAGATTTTATTCACCATTTTTTATTAAGGATCCTTATGCAAGTGTATGTGTCTGTATTTATAATCATCTATATTTGCATAAAATGGAAGAGGCCAGAGACTCAGAATAAAACCAAAAAAGAATGCAAACCTTAGCAGTGAGAATTCAGAACTATAAAATTGTCAGGCTCATTAAAAATTTTGGACTAATTCATGAGAGGTTTTGTCTTTGAAACTTCCTTCCTACATGCATTTGCTTATACAAGTGCAGCACATCAGTTAATAAACCAGAATTCTCCAACAATATTTATTTCTTTTTCAAGCAGTTTTCCAAACAGTCTGATATAATGAGATGTTCTGCATTAGAACTGAATGTGATTCTTTGTGACTATTATTCTGAGCATAGTTACATATGCATAGTGCACTTTGGAAATACAAGGTACCTAAGTGCAATGTATTTATTCAGTGTAAATATTCATGGTGCTTCCCATGTCAATAGAAAATAACAAATTATTTTGTGCTTTTGGTTACAGTGATACTGATCTCTGATTATTCCACTGACTCAACAGTAGTTTCTAGACTTTAATAAGTGTAACTAATACAGGGATATGGCCTATGTAAAAAATATGGGGGGAAAAAAAAAGTACTGAAGTACAAGGCTTTTCTGTCTCTGTGTTGGTTCTGCTTTGAATTCTGACCCAGAGATAAATGGCAGGCATTTTGCAGTCAGACTTGAAACTGGAACTTGCACTGCCTACCTTGGGAGAAACTGCAGGCATACAGAAAATCTTTTGAATGTTGTTAGTAATTTTTAGGTACCTGACAAAGGCTGTTACTAAGAAAGCATTGTTTACTGATCTGAGCTCTAAACATTCAGATAATTACTGTGGTGATGGATACCGCCTGAGTTAAAATAGGTAATGTCAATATGATAAATGATGAAAGAGGAGAAAGGAGGGAAATAAGTGAGATTTTGCTCAAACTACCCAGATTGTCCAAACTTGTCATTTGCATAGCTACAGGTGAACCACAGTATTGTTCTTTTTCAGTATCCCTGCATTTAATCAGAAACTCTGGAGAGATTTCCTATTTTAGGTATTGGAGCAGTCATCTGGTATATGGCAGATGGGAAGTCTGAGTCTTGGTGTGAATGAACATAGCAGGAAAGCAGAGGTTTGCAGTAAAAGCACTCTGCAATACCTGTGACTTTGCATTTTTGAAATCAAATACCCTGATTATGGTTTTAAGAGTAAACAGTGCAAATCTAGAGCTTGCTCCTGTTAGCCAGGTGATTATGGGACACTGGAAGAGCTGAGTCTGGGGACACACCTTGGACATCTGTTCTGGGCGTCTTTGCAGCAGAGTAAGATGAAGTTACATCTTGTAGCTCTCCCTTTTTTTTAGAGAATAATTTTTAAAAATTAGGTTAACTGAGAAAAAGATTGCAAATTTTTTATTCCCTTTAAATTCTGAACGTTAATATGATACCTCACCTACATCTCTCTCAGAAAAGAAAATCATCGAATGAGATTTCAGTGCCTTCCTCTTAGATGGGCATCTTAACATTCACCAGCACATTAATGGTGCTGGCTCTTATTTCTTTGTTATCAAAACTTGTAAACGTACTTTCCTGCTTCTGAACAAAAATGAAAAACTGAAATTTAAAAAAATAGTCTACAAATTATGAGATTTGTAATAATGAGCAAAACCCCCAGATTCTAATGTAAATATTGTTACCTGTGCAATCAGTTTATTTAAAATTGGGTTCTCACTTTTTCACAGATTATGATTATTTTTCTTCTCTGAAAATCAGTGTTATTTTTGCCTACCATAAACTAGGATTGATATACTGAAAGGCTGAGCATGGGTATAAATTTCACAGATGTTTTTTAAGTGCTTTATGGACTAACACAAAATTAAAAGTTCAACAATTCCATTTGAATTCTGGGGACATCACTCTGCTCCCAGTTCCTTTCCAGTTCAGATATAAAGGGGAGGTACATGAATTATGTAGTTCCTTCTCAAATGGTCTCAAATGGTCCTTTTAATGGTCACAAGGCACATGGGCCTTAGTAGTTTTCAGAGCTGTGTCCTGTATTTGTTAGGAAGACATATAAAAATTTTCTATGCTTTGTCACTCCTGCTTCGCCTCAACTGGTGAAGCACCTTTGGGATGCAAATATATGAGCTGGTCTGTGTCCTGTTAGGATTCTTTACCAATGGGGCACCTGTGCATGCTGATATTGATGGTGGTTTCAGTGACATGGATCCAGAGACCTCAGCCTTTCCAGTCCCTTGATATCCTCATTTCTTCAAATGTAATCAGAAGCTTATAAAAACACAAGATGGGTTTAGTTGGTAGGATCAGTCCCCTACATATTTGTTTGCACCTCTTTGGAAAATTAATGATCCCAAGGACAATAAACTGCAGTTTAATTTCACCTTGGTTTAGGCAATTTGAGCTGCCTAAAGGGAATATATCTGGTCATAATTACAGATTCTAGCATGGTGGGGGTAAACAGAACTGCCAGGGCTGGAGTGGCTTGTAATAAATAAAGGGAGATCCCCCACATTTGCTGGCTGTTCTGCTCACCACCATATTTCTCCTTCTTCATGGCAGTATGTTTATACTGGCCAATTCTGTAAGCAGCAATTTTGTCTTGCCCTCAATATCTCGAGGCAGTGAGCCCCAGAGCGTGCTCTGTGGAGCAGTAATTTATCTGCTGCATTTTACATCTGGACAGAATAATTTCTTTGTTCTGGGAAAGTAAATAAGAATGTCATATTTACCTTCCTCAGGTCACATCTCTCTATATTGTGATTTTTTCCAACTCTGCTCCTCTTTAAACTAAACAATATTAAGCTATTTCAATCTTTTTCTATTATTAGCCATAATAGACTTTCAGAGCTAAGAGAGGTGAGACTAAATATGAGAAGAGATCATTGGGTTTTTTACAGAAAGCTGATCATATAACTTTTGTTTTACACATCTCTCAGCTGTATACTTATTTCCTGATTTACCAGAGTTGTTGGAATAGAAATTATGATGGTGACACCAATAGTGAGAGGGTACCATAGCTAAACCAGTTTGTAGAAGAGATTGGAAAGGAAGAAGTGAAATCACTTATCAAACAGCACAACAAAGACTGCAGAGTGTGATCAGCATGAAGAACAGCATGACAATGGTAAAAGAAGTGTATAAGGGGCTGAACTGAACCACCCACAGGTCAGGTAGAACTAGCTGAAATATTTAATGATATTGTGGGAGAGTGCTTTCTTGAACAAATTAAACCATGTGTTTTCAATAGCTGAAATTATCAACTAAGATATTAGAGACATGAATACCAGGCACAAAGATGTGCATAAGGAAGGGAAACTGAAACATGAAGATTCCCTATGTTTTTCTATGATAACTTGCCACTTTTTTGCTAAATGGCTTAAGATTTTTGGGGTTTTTTTGGAGTTTTTTTTGGGTTTTGTTAAGTTTGGTTTGGTTTCTTGAGTCTGGATTATTTATTTTTTCAGTCTCCTATGAAGAGCACTGGGGAATTCTGGAATTCTCTGTGCTTTGATAAGCTTTATATTTTATAATCACTAGAGAAGATGATGTTCTGAAAAATCAGCTATATAATCTCTATATTATTGTATTTCTGCATCAAAGCTGTCACAACAGTTTCCCCATAGGAGCCCCTGAAGAAACTACACTCCACAACAAATAAAACCTACATAGGTTTGGGGGTTTTTTAATGAACTAGTTTAAACAAAAAGGTTTTGGGAACTAGCTACAGATTTTGCTGAGAATGAACAAAGCAGATGAAAACTCAGTTTCTGCTCCCTTATGCTGAATTTTGTCAGTGAAGTGGAATTAAAAACAGTAGCAAAAGGAAAAAAAAGCAGTTTCCAGCTCCCTCCAGACAGCAGAACAAGTAGCATTTTGGCTGGTCAGGTCACAGAAGCAGTGAGTGATTTGAAGTTTCAAGCTTAATAGAGTTAATAGGGTATTTGGAAGAAAAAGAAACCACAGTGAGCCTCCTACCTTACTTTGAAGTTACAGTTTTTGAGAGAAGGCTTTTTAGTACCACTTTTGCAACGCTTCTGGAAGAACTGTGCACAAAGGAATGCTTATTACTGTCATTTAATCTAGATCCCATTAAAATCAAGAGAATACTCAGTATATTTTCAATTGTTACATCATCATAAGAAATGGAGCTAGAAGTAACATACACCAAAGCAGTGCCAGTCACATTGGAAGCAAAACTAGAGAAAATTGCATGGATTTGAAGGACAGTTTAAAAACCTGTGAAGAGAGTTCTCTCAAAAATCACATCTTTCTGTCTAGGTTTAAATGAGTATTTTCAGGGAAATTACATTATCATCTGAAGCAGACTATGAAACAGAATTTCTGAATTCTCTACCTTATTCCTCTGCTATACAGACTCAGCAGCTTGGTCTGTTTTCTTCTCCAGTCATCTCTCTGTGCATTTAGGTGCTTTCTTAAGGGGTTTATATACACAGTGTTGAGCATACAGAGTCTGATTGCAGTAATTGTTGCTACTATATAATTTTTTAACATCAGTGCTCATGAAGGCACAGTGACATTTTGTGATGTAATTGTCTCATGACCCTTAGAAAAAAAGGTGCATTAAAATATATCAACTGCTTCCTCCCTCTTCACTATAATGACAAGAAAAACAGGAGAATTACATGGATATGTTACCATAATTTTTTTTTTCTGGGATGGGATTCCAGGTATTTTTGTTGTTGTTTAGAAATCATGCCAGATAATTTCCCTAAATAAAGGGATGGAGTAATTTTACTTAACAGGTCACAGCTATTCTAGGTTTGCATCTGCACAAAAAGCAGTACAATCTCCTATTCAGAAAAGTGGAATAGTAAGAGAATATATTTAAAAAAAAAAAAAAAAAAAAGAGGAAGGCTCTAAAGAAACTTTTAGTTTTAGCTCTTTATAACATCACTGCTACCTGTTTGTTTCTATGGGCCCATCAACATTTTGGAGAGCTGGAAAGGAAGAGAATATCTGGAGTTCTACTCTCTATACCCATCTCAACAAAAACAATGTCTCAGGTATATGAATAGACCAAAAAAGTGGGTCAGCATCAGATGAGAGGATAGCATAGAGCTTATTCTGAACCCACTCTGGCAGGGAGCTTTGTGCAATCTGTATGCCCTGATCTGGAACTATGTGTGGAATGCACAAACTATCACCTGTCCCTTCAAAACACTTCTGTGCTCTGAGAACCAAGAGCAAATGATCCTGCTTCACAAAACTTAACCCCTTCTAAAACATGCAGATCTGTTATTTCTTTAACTTATGTGAGGCAGAAAACTCTCCTTTGAAGTAGATTGTCCTGACTCACTTTGAATTTTAACTTTGAAATTCAGTTGCCTCAGCATGAAATTTGTATAAAAGACATGGTTAATTCCACTGAGCTAAGGCAGTGTGGGGACGAAAAAGCTCCATGGACTCAGAAGCTCTCTTTGCATAAATGTTCACATATCCATTAGTTTCTGTGGATAAATGTGAACTAGGGCTTGGAATCTACTATTCTGCATAATCTGGGAAAATACCTTACAAGGAAAGAGCTCATTATTTTTGCAAGGAAGCAAAGAGAAAAGTGCCAAACAAACATCGTTTTTCTGTTCTCAAGTAAACAGGAAAGGTCTGTGGCATTTTCTTCTTCACTTACCTAGGGAAATTCTGCAGCTGCTTAATCTAGTTTTTTAGGAACTCTTGGGAGAGGTCATGAATCTATGCAGAACACTAATGATGATAATAACAACTTTCTGCAGAGCAGACAAGTTAAGACAAGGAAGAACATGGTAATGAAGTGCCAGAAGACCTGGCAGTGGATTCCCACTGTACACAGTTCCATTGTTTTTTTGCTAACAGAGCATTTAATGATGGAGGGGAATGCCCAGCTGACAGAATCACAGAATGGGCCAGGTTGGAAGGGAGCACAGTGATCGCCTGGTCCAACATCCCTGCTCAGGCAGGATTATCCCAGAGCACATGGCACAGGATTGCATCCAGGCAGTTCTTGAACACCTTCAGTGAGGGAAACTCCACACCTCTCTGGGCAACCTGTTCCAGTGCTTGGTCAGTGCAAAATGAAAAAAGTTCTATTGGTAGCTCTGGGTGCCACAGATGCCATAAGACAACTTTGAGCAAGTTCTTTGAGCTTTATTGTTTCTTCTTTGACTTTTAGTTTCTCATTCCACATAGCATATGAGAGTCTGATGAATTTTTCTGTGTTCCCACATACTCCATGGGTGATATCCTGGATATTTGCTCTGCTCCCAGTAGTTATCACTTAAAGAAAGCCTCCTTTATAGAGCAGTGAATAACTAGGGGTTTTCTGGCTAAATAAGCTCTTCCAGAAAATATGATGAAGTTTGCTGATTTGCAGCATTACTTAGATCTCCTTAGAACACCCCCTCCACAGTTTTGCAATAACCCTGACAGCCTGTCAGCTGGTCTCTCACTTCAGCTACAGGATTCTGAAAACCTGGGGGTACCCATTCAGTTTTTTTGACACAGATAATTTTACTAAAAACTTAATATTCCACCAGTTTCATATTTTCTATCTAAATCAATGCCCAGCTCAATCTGGCTTTCCAGTAGTCCTCTATATTCGGTGGAGAGAAGAAGGAGAAACTCAGAAGGTTTTGCTGCATCTACTTTATAATCAGCACATGCACTGGTGTCTGGTTAGGAACAATCACTTCCTGAGTGATTAATCTGTGCTCTTCATTGGCTCAGGGCAAGCTGAGACAAGATGCTAAAGCTTTACAGGGCTGAACTTAGCACATATCTATACCTCTGAAGGTCTGTGAGGACCAGGAATACAGTCAGCGCCACTGTCCTGTTTCTTTGTTTACTCTTCCCTTTTTCTTCAGGAGTATGAAAAAATAATGATGTGGTTCCATTCAAAGCACTTATTACAACTTTTAGATTTTGAATGGGATGAAACAAGGTTTCCTTCCTCCAAAAGACAATAAAAAATTAAGATATCACATTTGAGCAATCTAAGTGTCTGACCTGCGTCATTTAAAATTCATTCTTCCTGTGAATAGAGGCAGACGTGCTGTTCTCTTCACCACAATAACAATATTTTGATTTATTCTTAGACTTTTCCACAATTATGTGAAAGAACAAAACACCTTCCTAGAGCTGTAGAAATGAAATTCTCAACTATTTTCCCCATGCTCCTTAAAATATATCAACCAACAACGTCGCAGCTCTTTCGGAAGTGCGCTGATTCAAAGGCTGGTTCAGAGCCCCAGCAGACAGCCCTGGTGCACTGTGGCAGCAGCCCAGGTGTGCCAGGGACTGGGGAATGTAGGAGGGGACAGACAGGCTTCAGCCAGTCCTTGGGATAAAAGAAATCTGATTTACTGCAAAGAGCTTTGGTCTGGCTCTTAGTTTATCTACTTTTCTGCTGCCCATTCACCGCAGAACATCATCACTTAATGGGGCTCAGTGCTGCCCTTTATTGAGCTTAGAGAATAACAGATAATGGGAAATTAATGGTGAAGAGAGCTGGAGGGATATTAGGGCTTATACTACCAATGAATCACTGATTTTTTTGCCCACTGCCACTAGAATGGACAAAACATTGATGAAGTTCTTTATTAGAGGTCGATGATGATAATCAAGGGATATTTTAGGACTTCCTCCAGTTTAAATGATGTTCTGGAGCCCAGGAAGCAATGTAAAGTTTCTCTCTTACTGTTGGTCAAACTTTCAGACAAATAATCTTTTAAAACTGAGCAACAGGCTATTTTCTTTTTGTCTGAGAAGTGAATGATATTGATTCCACTGAAATTCTTTATTTTCATATCAATACAAGCATTGTCTGTTTGCTTTCCCTCCTTAGATCCTCAAATTCTGTTAGGAAGCATACAAATTTTGGCAAAGGTTTGTTTTGGTTTGTTTTTTTAATGCAGGTTTTGGTGAGGGAAAAGAAATTTTAAAAAAGGAAATTTTACATGTGATGGAAATCCAATTTGTTTGTGTTTGAAAACACTTTATAAGAACTAGCTTTAAGTGAAAATTATTTTTATTAGAATAATACGTAGAAAATACTGGAATTCAGTCATCCATTCATTCTTGTATTTATTTATTTGTTTATTATAAATTTTAAAATAAGGCTTATTATAGGACTCCCTGAAAGAAATAATGCAATCTTTCATCCTTGATGAAATCCCATCTTTAAATGTATCACTCCCTTCTGGCTGAATTACACTGTATTTTGGAATTTTACTCTGATGTAAAGTTGCCGGATGTGTGACTTTCTATTCAATATGGTTGTTAGAAGGGCTTATCTGCAAAGCAATTGCTTCATAACATACCAGTAGCAAAAGAGGCTTGTTTTTTGTGGTTTTTTTTTTTTTTTTTTCCTGTTTGTTTGTTTGTTTGGGGTTTTTCCATTTTTAAAGGAAATCCACTTTTTTTTCCACACCCCAAAAGGCAGTGCAAGGTCCTGAGTGTATGTAAAGCTCTCCTGGCACCTAAGGTTTGCACAAAAGCCTGCCTTCAATTCAGCTGGTTTAGCTTGCCTCATTTCAAGGTACTGCAGATTATTAACTCCAAAGTAAAGCTTTCTTATAGCAAGCTCATGACATTGCTTTCTCTCCCAGCTGTCCAACCATAGTTTATTTAGTACTTGGGGTTACATGGTACTTTGATCCCACAGGATAACACCTTGTCACTGGATGCAGTTTCAACTAGCCTTTATACAGACCAGCAAATGATGCATCAAATACAGATGTTTGAAAGCACAACCTAACTCTTCAAATTACTGTTTTCATGTCAAAGCCATTATTGCTCAGAATCTGACTGGATATCAAGTCATCCATTCACTCTACATCATCTTCATGTCAAAACAGCTGCAATTGTATGGATAGCACAGAATTAAAAGTTTGTCCAACAAAATACACTCCTTGACTTTGGTATAGACAAGTTTGTCTCCTTTATAGTCTGGCCAGGGAAAGAGAGTGTGCAGTGCTCCTTCACAAGGACAGGTTATATTTGCTTTGGCACACTGCTGTGCTAATTTCTTTTCTGTCTTCCACATCAAGAAGTGGCTAAGGCACTTCTGTGCTGTGCTTCCTAAATCTCAATCACCTTCATATTCAAGAGATGTTTCTCTCGAGCAAGAGAAAAATATTTAATCCTTTCTCACAAACTGGTGTTTTACACATACTGCAAGACTTATTTGGGTGGAGAAATTCCCACTCCTCCAGCATCAGATGAGCAATCCCCACTGCACCAGGCAGGGGGCTGAGTAACAGTTCTTGGCTTCTCAGCAGAAGGGCCACATCCTCACTTGAATGGGAACACTCAGTCCCTGAAGTGAATGTGTAAAATGTTTGAAAATCAGTTTTAAGAAGCTCAGGAACTTGTTTGTGTGTCTTCACATATTTTGGCTGAAAACACTCTTAGCAAAAAGAAAGTCAGTGCCGAGAAGAAATAATTTTCCTGCTGTGCATGGCAACATTATGAATCTGTGTGATTAACTCTGTGGCTATTAAAGGAACTGCAAGGCGCTCTCTATTTAGTTAATATCACTAACAAATACACATATGTCACTCAAAATACCGTGTACTTAGCAATGTTGTTCTTACAATGTTAAATATTTACTATTTATTATGATTGTTACTTTTGTTATTTATTGCCTTGTAGCAGCCAAAAACATGTCAGGCAGCCTAGGGACCAACTAGAAAAACATTTTTAAACCAGCCTGCCTTAAAGTGAGGCAATTAAATACAGTGTTAGCTATTTTGGCCTTGATTAACAGAAGTCCTTGTCACTGTGTGTCCAAATCCCACAGGGTGGATGTTAAGCACATGCTGGAGTTATTGACTGAGGAAGGAAGAAGCTAAGAGGAGGTTTGCTGGATTATGCCAGTGGCTCATGGCTAGAAGCACCCTCCCACTTCTCACTGAACAAAGCTCTTCTCTCTTAGCACTGAAAATGGGAGTAAAATTTGATAGAGATTCACAGAGTCTTTTTCTATAGAAACATTTCCAGCAGATGGATCTTGATGTTGTGTTTACACTTATTACTTCTATTCTCAGCCTGAGTAGTCAGAAATTTAAAACTTCCTCTGTCTGAGCTGTACCGTTGGTCTGCAATCCATTTACAGAAGACCCCACCAAACCATTCATGCATTTTTTAGACCTCACAGCCCTCGTATCTCTTTGGACTTGCAATTCTGAAAGCAGAAATACTGTGAAGAAGAAGGAAGCAGTGAACCAGCTTACAATAGTAATAACTTAGAAGAATGCTTCTGATGTAACACACTAATTTCTGTTCAAAATACGTGCATCGGTTTTTAGGTAGCTTTTATGCAACTGCTATTACATTGTGGATGAGTATAACTATAGCAAATACTGCTTCTTATCATGTCATCATCTCCCTTTTCTTATGATTCTGGAGGAGCTGAATGAAGCTATGATAATAATTGCAGTGATGATAAATTTCCATGCCGCAAAAACCAGCAGAGTTTTGACAGGAGGGACGTTTCCCTTCACGATGTAAAATTGTTTAACTTTTCAGGTTCTTCGCCTTGCCTGTAAGTTCTTACTCAGCTGGCATTAAGGATAGATTTTAGAGAAACAAAACACACTAGATAGAGCTAAATGAACATTTATCCAGGCATTTACTATAAGTAAGGAGTTTGCAAATTGCTAATGAAATGGGGAAAGAAATTTCAAGTGCAGAAAAAATGTCTTCTAGTCATTGTTTTTTGTTGTTTTCTGCCCGGTGTGACTTTGTTTTTCTGCCATATTTGTATTGCATGGTTTGGGGTTTTTTTATACCTTGCAAAATAAAGTCAAATTGTGTTCCCAAAGCATTTCTTTCTCAGGGTTTGATAATTGACTATATTTCCATGGACTTCCCTGAATTGTCTTTAATTGAGACCATTTGTTATGAGACAATATCAGAGCTCAAGACCAACGGCTGCATTTCCTCTTCACAATGTTGCTCCCAGCACACAATCAAATTGGAGGCTCCTCAGAAACATAGAGCCTTTTTTAACTAGCAGTATAACTCACTAGAAAATACAGAAGGTTATAACATCTTAAAATAATTTATGGTACTGTCAGGCCTGAAGAAGAAAAGACTTCTCTTGGGAAGCAGTTTCAGCTAGAACTTCAAAAATTGTATGTTTGATAAATAGCACCACAACTAACAATGTTCAAAGTGCAAGGATCAAGGGAACTTTAAATTAGGAATTTAGACTCTCAGGTCCACATAAAACTATTATGGAGGAAGATGCTATGACCAAGCGAAAGACAAACATTTAATGTGTCAATGAAATCAGCAAGAGAAACATATCTGCTGATCTTTTGGGATCTGGGTTTTGACATATCTGTACACCAGGATGTCACTGACAAAAAGTGTGAATTTTTATCCTAAAATAGTATTTTCCTGCTATTTAAAATTTTTGAGACTCTAAAACATTTTTCTATGTCATATTTAGCCTATGTCACAGAAAACCCAGTAAATATAAATATAGCTAACAAAAATTAAATATTACTGTTATATGATTTTGCAGTTATCATTTTTATCTTTCTGAGATGTATTTTAGATGACATTGAAAAGAACTTAGTTGCTTCATCTGGAGAGGGTTTCAAGAAGAGATGTTCGTATATGAAAATCTAGATTAGTTTTAAAATGAATTTCATCAAGAGGTCCACAGAAATTCATGAATCATACTGCTTCTTACTAACTGGCATTTTCCAATGAAAAACACTTTATTGGAAGATTCCTGACAAATTCTTCCCTTGTTATAGGCTGTGACTTTTGGAATAAAGGCATTACTCAGGACGTGGAATCTTTTGCTTTAAAACCATAATATGCTTACTTATAGTTTATCTAAAGATGGATGAATAGATGGGCTTTAAAATTTGTTCTTCATGACCATACCAAGTACATAAAGGGTTAAGTTTTGTTAAGGCTCATTTCAGCTCCTTTGGACATAACCACTCATTATCCTGAATTTAGAGGACATCTGCATTAGGCTACTGTTATCTTGGTTCCTTTGCTAGGACCATATGCTTTGACAGAGATAAGAAAGAGAGGATTTGCTATTTGTGAATACTCATTATAACTGTAATGAATGAGATAACGCCAATTAACAAAGACATTAGAAGTTCTATTCTTTGGATAACAAGGTACCCTACTCCATGAATCCCTTTAAGTACTCAGGATTAAACAGGTGAGTTGGCTACTGATTGTAGTTTCTTAGAGCTTAAACACCTTTTTTAGTATTTTATTAACACATGGACCCTGCAACAATTCCATTTTTCATCAAAAATTTCTTCTAAAAATAATCAGAAAAAGGAAAAATATGTTTTGACAGACTGAACACAATCTGCTCATATCTTGATGTATCTAAACAGTTGCACAAAATATTTTCTCTGTCCACACCTTTGTCTATTTGTGCATCACCAGTCAATATTATGCTTTCCTTTGAAAGATTTTTCACTCTACATTGTTTAGAACAAGCTTTTCAGTTTCCCATTTAAATTACTATTTGAGTCACTGCACTGATTTAATGTTACTTCTAATAAGAATCACTGTGTTTTCACAGAGAAGAAAGCATGCGAACAGCATCTCTGAGCAAGATACCTGGGTAGCAGAGAAGGGAATAGGAGCTCCTTTCATGGATAAAGAGGTTTCAGGCCTCATGAACAGGTTTCAGGGAGGAGCCCAAACCTGGGCCAAAATAATAGTGTCATACTGGAATGGCCTAAATGACACACAAAATTATGAAATAGGAAAAAAACAATTACAAAAACAAACAAACAAACAAAATCAGACAAACAAACAAAAACAACACACCCTCCTGCTATTCCAAAGCTTTCAGTTTCAACTAGTACCCTGTATAAACACCCAGACACTCACACAAAACACACTCCCCTCCATACACCTACACCTCTACTTCTGCAGTGAGTCCTACAAAGGTCCAGACAGTTGTTCTGCACATGATTTGTGCAATAACCAGTCTAATTGGGACTGCTGTTCTGACTGCAAAATAAAAACCTTGGAATTTGTCTTTCAGCCTCGCTCTTGAAAGTGGATCCAGCAACACATCTGCCTGCCTGTCAGTCTCCTCGTATTTCTACTGAACTGATCACTAAGGACAATTTTCCCAGATGTGCAAAGGCAAATTACAGTGATGGGAGGTCTCTATGTTGAGAAGGGTGTGGGAATAACAGCAGCCCTTGGGAGAGAGGTGATTTGTAAAGGTGCTCTTTAAAGCTGTACTTTAGCAGCAACAAGTAAGTTGTACATGACCTGACTTTTTAAAGCCTCTTCTTTATCATCACAACCTTCAGGAGTCTGGGACAACAACTTGTCCCACACAGGGCTCTTTTTTCATTAAGTTGTTGCCTCCCCAGTGCCTCTGTTTGAATGTCTTGCTCTCTCAACAGTTGAAAAGGATCACAGATGTCTAAAACATTTGCCAGGTTCCACGCTGCGGCACATGCAATCTCAAAAGGCAGCCTGGACTCTGTGCTATTGCTGCCTGCTTATGGCACAATGGATCTTATTTATACCCAAAGTTTTACTCTCTTTAATTTCCTTTCTCATATAAGGAATTTTAGAAGTTAACTGCACGGTGTAAGCTGTGATACAAAATGCAATGTCAGGGAACTGTTTCACCCAAACTGGAAGAGCTGCCACGTTTTAATGTTACCCTCCTGTGCTCCCCCTGAGACCAGGTCAGGCTTCACCTGAGAGTGGCATTCGGATTCAGGGGTTTTGCTGATGTGATCCTTTGCCAGCTGGATAATCACCTCTTAAACCAGGCAGGCAGGCAGGCATCATTGTGAGACGAGCACATTTCATGATCATAAAGTGCCATCTTCAGAGTACTTGCAGACCCCACACTGTGATTGCAGGCTGCCTGCTCCCCTCATCCCCCTTTAATTAAGAAGCCCTCTTGTGCTCATGCTGGGACTGCTGCAAATGTTGAACTTTGGCATTTCCAGATCCATTTCTCTTCTTTAAAGCCTTATTGCTTCTACACAATCTGCAGAGACTGTTGCATTTCAAATGCATCTTTAATGCATTCATTTGTACATAACTTTGCCCCAGAAAAACTCACAGCAGGAATACCAAGCTGCCGTCAGCTTGATGTACACACAAGGATCATACTTAGTCTGACTCCAGGTAAGTAGCCACAGCCTCCACAAAGTTTCATCAAAGAGATGGCAAAAAAGAGAAGATTTTCAGCATATTTATTGTATCCACTTCCCATCTGCAACGTTCAGTGTAGGTCCATCAAGCCAGGTACGTGGGAGGCTGTGGCACGTTGCACTTTGTGGTGTAATATTTCCACAATATTGCAGTCATTGAATCAGGGATGAGGATGACACACACATATAAAATGAGATGGAAGAGGAGAAATAGAGACAATCTCAGAAGCAGGCTCAGCCTTATGAGAATCTTCTCCCTCTTCCTCCCCCCTCCCACGGCAGGAAGGTTATCCCACCTCCTCTTTTGAAGTGGTTAAATTCACTTCTACTGATAAGAGAACTGAGTGCTTGGAAGATTTGGAATCCAAAGAGAGTCAAAGTCAATCTCAAATAATCTTAATGTAAATTTTCTACTCTTGTGGTAAGATTACCTCATTATTCAGAGATTCAAGACATGTCTGCAGGTTTTTCAAACAGGAATAGCTCAACTTTAAGGGTGGTCTATTCAGCTGCCCATGGCCTTAGAAATAAAGAAAATAAATCACATTTTTACAAAGATCAAAATAAGGTATGAATGTACATATTCGTTATCAGAATTCGTCACAGTAGGCATTTTTTCCTTTAGGTATTCTCCGATGAACAGCTGAATGTGTAATGGAAAATTATATCTATATCCCTTTTTTGTCTCTTGATACCATTTTATAGAGGGCTAAATCTGATGTAAAAAAGTGGGGAATTGGTTTGGGAGTTTGTATGTTTGTTTTCTGTTTTGTTTTTAAACAGTCAAATATCAGCTGTAGTGGCTGCTACAAAACAAGATACAACCTTAACAATTTATACAGACTGAGAAAAGAAGGGATTAGAATGGTGTGGCCTCAACCTGGAAATTACTATTGTTCAGAAAGACTAATAATAATGAAAAAAAAGATTAAGTGTCCATATCTAAGCTGGAATTGCTATTGTAAATGAGGCTGTAGACAGAGGAATTGACCCCCTTAGACAGAACAGCTGAATCCTTCTGTGAATTATGGGACATCCCTACAAGTTAACATCTTTCTACAGCCTGTGATGTTTCATAGTAGCTAGAGAAATTATGTGCTGTGATGTGGACCTTGCCACATATTAGTCCAGAGTGTTAAATCTGTCTGAAGTGTCCCAGACAAACTGTAGTCCCAAGGAAGTAATTCTGAAATGCCAGGACTCTGAAATGCTTTCTTTCATCTTAGGGAATCAGAGAGGAAGTCCCTGCTTTATCTTCATCTGCTTTGCTTTGACTTCTAATGATGGAATAATCACCGTTCCCAGATTTTCTTTAGGAAGTCTGAGTTGCTGGGAAATCAGCTGCCTCCAGGAAACTCTTTTTAATAATCCCAGGCTAAGCCTGCTAGAGTCAATGCCTGTAATTCTGGCACAGAAGCAGATATGCAGCGAAATGACATTTTTGTAGAATTATCGTAAGTCACAGTCCTTGCTTGCTTTGGACAAGGCAGGGTGAGGAAACACTGGCTTTTCAATCCATTATGGATTGGCACTCAGTGAAGTATTCCCTGCAGGCAGGACGATGACTTGGGACCTGGAAGATTGAGGTTCAGCTCCCTGGTTCACTGCAGAGGGAGCAGATAGGAAGAATCTGTGCCTGCATTTCATCTGCTCCAGCTCCCAGCCACGTGTGAGCACAGAGGCACTGCCCTTGCTCTGCCCAGCAGACAGAAGCTGTCAGCTTTAACACGGATCAGTTACCACACCACTGCCCCCAGCCTGCCTGGCACACTTAGGTGCACCTTCAGTGGTTTGTGAGTGCCACGACCTAAACTGAAAAGCAAAATATATTCCCACTGAGCTAGCTTAGATGGTGATGTCTGCATTATTAAGTACTGCACAAGTCTCTTCACTCTTTGATTTCTTATTGTGTCTTCAGAACTGCCAGTAAAGCACTGAACAAAATTTTAACAGTAGATAAATCATGGTAAAGAATAATGGTTTCTGATTGTTTACACTATATGATATTTTGTTCTAACCTGCCCTTTCTGACAACTCTCTACAGATTCCAGCCATGGACTTGGATGCTGTTTTCAAATTTATGTACTTTTGACTGCGGCCTCGATGTCTCCCACACAGCTAAACAATTATTTGACTATTGGTTCTTTGATGTTAATACCTACCTTTTATTGCTTCATCAATACTGAGCACAGGGTGAAATAGAGCCAACTACAACTTTTTAAGGCATAGAGATTGTGATCGTGAAGATGACAGAATACAATTCAATTTGTCTGTAGTTTATGGGGTTTGTGCTATTCCTCACACCAGTGACATATTTTTGGCCACAAAAAGTAAAATACTAAATTCACTTAATGCACCAAAGGAGAAATGATGCAAGTCCTCCTATTGAATAAACATCAAATAGCATCAAAAGACTTAAAAAATAATGAAATCAGATGTGTAGTTTTTCTATTTTGTAAAGGAAAATATATTGAGCCTTTCCAATAACACATTCATTTTCATTTCATTTTTCTCTTTAGCAGATTAATTCCCTTTTTTGTATATAAAATTTTGTATTATTTCTGTCCAGATTCTCAGCTGAGAAATTTGCAGCTGTGAATAAACAAGATGTTGAAACGTTACAAGGAAAGCAATTTGGTCTCATGTCAGTAACTGTGCATGTGTTTCCTGATCTGGAGATTTAGTTGTCAACTTTTAAAAACAAACAAATGAACACTGAAGAATAACTTTATTCCTTTAGGACTATCTTGGATTGTAGACAGCTAACACCTATTTGTGTGCTTTTGTTACCTGTGTGGCTTAAATGAATATTAATTAATGAAGCATAAGAGATCCTAATTGCACAGTAATGCATGAAGCCAAAGATCAGGTACAGCAAAATTCTCCGGTATAAATCCTGTGTGAAGCTGTTTTAAAAGAATGTAGTTACCTGGCACCTCTTGGGCTACAGCTGTGTAAGATCAGCTGAGAACTCAGAAAAATGAGGTGCAAGAGCAGGGAACAAAAGAAAAAGACTTGGCAAATTTGCCAAAATCAAGCACTGCTGGCCTGTCAAGCCCTGCTCCTTTGTCATTCTTGTGCAAAACCATTTACATGGAATAGTTGAGGAAATTGTCAAAACAGATTGAGGCTTCCCCCTCAGAAAAGGTACCCAAATCACAGAATAGATAGATTGGAAAGGACCTCCTGAGATCCTCAGGCCTGATCCTGACTGTCTTTGTGGCTGCACAATGAATAGTCACGCTCAGTATTTAATAAAGTCTGTCACTCAAATGAGAGAATATGGTATGAAAGCATAAAACAAACAAGGAAGGGTGCAAAGAAAACACTGAAAACTAATTATGATTCCTGGTAAATGTTTTTTTGTTGAAAATATTTGATGTATAATGGGTTTTGATTAAAACTAATATTTTTGTAAGTAATACTGACTTTCTGGAATTCTTTGCTTTTTTAGGAGAGCCAGCTACTTGAAAGGGCTTTATTTTTAGTCTGAGGAATTATGTTTCTAAGAAATAGATCATTAAAATGTTATAAAATACACACATATGTATTTTTAATATATTATACATATTTATCTATAATATAAATATAAATGGAAAATACTTCCCAAATAACTCTATAATTAATGATTAACCTAGAGCTAGTTATAATACTTTTTCCACAAAAATTCCTGTTTCTTACATGTCCCAGATACAGTCACATTCTGGAAATAGAAAGGGCCTCAATCAACACCAGAGCATGTTTAACCAGTGGCATGGTGACTGTCCTTTTTCTGGGGCACTGTGTCAGCAGCATATGGCAAGGATATATGGCAAGAACAAACCTGTGGCCAGATCCCAATCACTTAGCAATATTGCCAAATATGAGAAAACAGAAACTCCTGAAAAAAATTTGTAATGCTATTGCAGCTTAGGAAAGCCTGAAAAGAATTAAATGGTCTTTCCCACAGGAAAGAGAGATAGTCAGTTCAAAGATAGCAGTGAAGGCAGTCACAAATGCCATGTCCCATCCTTATCTATAAAAGCCTTCCCCTCCACAGGTTTTGATGAAGAAAGATGAAGGCAGAGTTTATTTTCCAGAACTTCCTCCTAGCTATTTCTCATAATATGAGACATTTCACTGGCCTGTCTCCTGGTGAGTTGCTCCAGACAGGAGCACAGCACGAGCTGACTCAGCTGGCCGTGTTTCCTGCCCACACTCTTGTCTGCCTTGAAGGACAGCACTGCAGCAAAAACTAGAAGCACAACCTGGTTTGGGAACCAACAGCTGAACCGTGGAGAATTAGTTTCAAGGTAGGAGAAACTTAGCAACACAATTATTTGTCTTTTTACAATGTTTACAATGCCAGGGGTTTGTTGATTTGTTCCCATGCTTATTTTTGTGGATACCCAATTTGATTAGAATGAACCTTCCCTTTGGGTGCATTGGCAAACTGTAAAGATACATTGAAGCCTATTATAAAGTCAAAATCTATAGATAAATTTAGAGTTACACAAAATGATGTACACTGAACATTTTTACTATTCAACATGTCTTTTTGCTAGTGGCATATCTACTTAATTCTGAGAAACCTTTGTTTTACTAAGCCCAGCAAGCATTCAATAACGAACACTTTAGAGCAACTTTTGTATAAACAAATATTCAAAGGTGCTCCTCTTAAGATCCTAGATCTTTTCTTCAGTAAACAAATGTAAATGCAAAACTCTTTGAAAGGTTATGGGCAATTTCTAGCTCACGAGTGAAAAAAAGAAACTTGTATCAAAACAGCTCAAACTGAAACCTATGCCTGCTTCTGGTAGACCCGAATGTTTTTATACGGATGCATCTATAAACATGCATTGTTTTTGATATCTAAATGAGATGTTTATGCTTCCTAATCCAACAACAGAGCTTTCAGTTTACTAAAACCAGTGGGTTTTGGCTATTTCTTGTACAAATTAGCTCAATCCTAATCAAACACCTTAATTTAGATGCCTAGCACTAGAGGATGTCAATATTGTTTTCAGTTGAGTTCTGGTATGGCATCTGAGACTCAGAATTCTCTAAACTGGTGGCATTCAGACCTTGCTATGCAATCTTTTTTGGAAGATAAGTTGTCCACTGAGACCTATTCTCTGTTTAAATCCACAGCTATCTGAATGATGGCAATTTAAATTCTAAACAATTTCCCCAATTTAAACAATGTTCTCTTCATTCGCATGAAAACCAAACCACTATAATGAAATGGATCCATTTATACTCTCTGCATACTCAAAGTTAAATAACTAAAATGGGAAGAAGTCCAGTGTAATATAAGACTTCCTCTATCACCATAATTTTTGAGCTACTATGTACAAAATTGAAAGGCAGACACTTTATATAATCTCAGAGTTCAAAGATGTTAAAATCAGTTTCAGAAATAAAATGAGGCATCAAAAGTTTAATTTAAAAGATCATTATTTTCACAACTGAACGTCCTCAGTTAAGGCCTACTTTTCAAGTGGACTGGCAACAAACAAATCATATTGAAACAAAGGGATGGGATCAACGCTCAGGACTTTTGAATTTCTTGGGATTTTCTACAGATCAGAGTCCCAAGTGAAGCCATCAGTAAGTTCTCTCCTTTGGTATTATGGGGGTGACATTGACATTTGGCTGGAGATCAGCAGGAATTAAACACATCCACAGTCACCCACATGTCTTTGAGATGTGGCTTAGTTGAGCAGGAAATCTCTGCCTCTTTTGTGGATGGATAACCCTGGTCCCAGTAATTCCATGAGAAGAGGAGAGTTCTGCCTCCAGCTGCAGACAATGAGAGGACTCGGGTCAGGCTGTGTCAGCTGAGGTCCTGCCCTGTGGATTTGCCAATTCATTTTTATACAATCTGAGTGAGGGCAGAAGTTCTCTCAGTCAAAGGAAGTCCAGCAGAATGTCTTCTGAAGTCAAACAGAACTTCATCCACATCAACTTGGTAGGAATTGTTTTAACATTGCAGTTTATGCAATGATTAACAGAATCTATCACTGAAGGCATATTAACTTACTCATTTCAAAGCCTGGTAAATGCCAGGGGAAGATCAAATAGAAGCCTCTGTCAAGTTTCAAACAAGGTGAACAAATGGTTTCCCATGTAGAAGAGCATGTGAATATCTGAATTATGCTTGTGTTATTAGTATTCCCAGCTAGAACTGTCTTGAGCTCAGTAGGTTTCACTTTGTGAGCACTTCTAGACCCAAATGGCTGAGCCCTAAAGCTAAATATATAGTTGATCCATAGGTCATGTCAAGCACTAGACTTGAAATTCTTAATTAACTAATTTTGATAATACAGAAAAAGTAACATTATCAGCAAACCATCAGGCTCCATAGAGGGGTATAAGTGCCACTGTTGTGCATATTTAACACTTAATATATGAAAATTTATTTAAAAGTCAAGTAAAGTATATTATTTGCAATAATTCAATTAATTGCATTTTCTTTCTCTTTATACTTATTAAATCCATCTCTTGCAGCATTTCCAACTTGTAAATAAATTACTATAACCTCTTTCAGTCCTTACACCTAATAGAGATGAACACAACTCTCTCTTCTCAGAATGCTACCATATTTTACATGGATATGGCGCCTTCATTACAGTGCTTACTGTTCTGTATTTAGTGATGCATATTTATCTTTAAATCAAACACACCAAGTCCCATGCCATTAACATACAATCAGATATTGTATGATTTTGAAAGCATCAGCCCAGAGGTTAGGCATGGTCTGCTGCAGAAAAACAGGAAAGGGTTGCTAATACAAACACTGAAAATTGAAACTTGATATTTTGTACTGATGTTTTGTAAATCAAAGTCCTGTGTGGGAGAAGACAGCAAAGAAGGAGAATTCCTTTACAGCAACAATGCATTCTGTAAAATATAATAGCATCTAACATCCATTGTATTTTTGTTACAACGCTTTGGTTCTCTGGCACCCTACAAGTCACAACTGCAAGAGCTTGGTTGCTGCTGTAATTTATATTGATTTCTCAAGCTGCAGTTCTCATTGCCATTGCTATCATTGTGTCTGGATTTGTTGAAGGAAATTAAAAAGTCTCAAGAGACAGCTAGATTGCATCAGAGGGGTTAGTTGGTAGACTGTAGTTCCATTTTCTGCTTCAGTTAAGGGTCATTCTAAAGACTAGTCCTGCAGCACAAGCTGGGTAGAAGTAATGATAGTCCTTGCTTCCTACCAAAGTAATTTGAAAAGAGTTTTCCAAAGCACTGCTGAATAAAGATTTTGACCTTTTCCTAAGAAAACAACAAAATTTAAATGAACAGTTTCCAGTCTTAGAGTGTCTTTGTGATACTTGAAATCAAATGTACTTGGCTGTGTTTGTGCAAGGGTTGAAGTTGCCTTGGTATACTTTTCTCCCTCAGCTTTGTGATCATTAGATCAGATAAACAAAGGAACTGTTCATCTATGCTGACAAGCAAGGATAGCTACAAGTTCATGAGAGAAAGAAAACAAAACTCATATGCCAATCCTGTGACGACTACCTTGCCACTGAATAGATCTTGCATTACAGTGGGATAAGCACTGAGAAAAGTTTGCACTTTATTTTGAATATCTGTTTACTATAGTTTATTTTTTAGCATAGGCAAAAAATGAACAATTGTATCAATTGTGTCATCATCAGTGAGACAATCTTTCCAGCCACATGAGCAGGTTGAACAGATTATACAGCCTGTCCTGTCTTCAAAGTGCTGTGCCATTAATAATTGGCATCCACATTTATAGACGTCTGAATTCTCTATTCTGTTCCTCAGGGCTTAATGAATTAGAAAATTTTCTCTGTTGAAAAACATGAGCAAAATATCTCACAAATGTTGTGCCTGAAGCCAGCAAACTTTTTGAGCAAAGTGTATAAGGAGTTGTTTAACACTGGGTTTACCTAGTGATTCTCCACCTCAGTCCTACGTCCCTTGTTTTCCACCACAAGAGATAGAAGGAACTGGAGCCTTCCCTGGCATGTGCCAAGCTCTGTTGCAAAGGTTCACATGTTCCAAGGATTTCCAGAAAGAGAAAATGGTCCCAGTGTGTTCACAATCCCTGTGAGCATCACCTGCATTTCTGCATCGTTAGGCTGAGATCAACTCTCTCCATCATCTAATGATTTTGCAGTCAGTAGTGACAACACATTCACTTAGTATCCAGTGGGAATCTTGCCATGGACTTGCAATCAAGCCAAGATTTTAAATTAAGTTGTCAGATGGTGAGGAAGGGAGGTACTGCTTGGGCTCTCAGCAAAAATAAGCCAGAGAGAATGTGATCCAGTCTCACGCTGTAACCCCGATGTGGCCCTGCATGGTCTGAAGTGGCTCCCCAGATGCTCCTGCAGGAGAAAACTTGGCAGTCCTGGCCAAGAACTGCTTCCTGAAGTGCAGGCTGTGCACTGAGAGGCTGAGAACATGGGAGGGCATGTCACTAATTGAGGACATTTTGAGGCAGGAACCTCTCAGGCACCAACCCAACTCCATCCCCTGCCTGGGGACGGGACAATGGCACTTACAGGCCTGCAGGGCTGTCTGAGCTGTGCAGAAGGGCTGCACTCAACCAGCCCAGCCTGCCATTGAGCTTTCCCTTTCCCTTTCCCTTTCCCTTTCCCTTTCCCTTTCCCTTTCCCTTTCCCTTTCCCTTTCCCTTTCCCTTTCCCTTTCCCTTTCCCTTTCCCTTTCCCTTTCCCTTTCCCTTTCCCTTTCTCTTTCCCTTTCCTTTGTCTTTCCCTCCTCCACCTGGTCTTTACTGCTGTGGAGGCTGTGCTGCTCTACCCAGAGACAGAAAATGGTTTTTGTCCCCCTGATGGCTGGTGTGGTGGATAGGTTTGCTGTCAGGGACCCAGTGATGTAGAATGACACATCTCACACAGTGCAGACAGTCACTGGTATCTGAGTGTTTATGATCTTTTTCCTGAAATAGCCAAAATTCATCATTTTACAGCTTCTACATGATCAGAACACCGTGTTCATTGGCTTATTTAAATGTAAATTACATGATATTTTTATCTCTAGAGCCATGCATTCTTAACCTAGACTTCCTTTTTGTGATTTGGGCATTTTAAATTTTTTTTGTTGGTTTTTTTTTTCCTTTTATTTTTGACTGACATTTAGTTCATTTGATAGTATGATTTAATTTAATATCTAATAGAAGTGTGACTGATAATCTAATGCTTCACAGATAACTCCAAATTGCTATGTATCACTGAAAAAATAAGGATTTAAAATAGTGCCAACATGAAATACTAATGTCAGGACAAAAACATTACTGCTTCCTGCCTTCAAAGAATCAGGCCTTGTCATCCCAGTATCCTTTTATCATTCTTAGGCATTTTTACATTTTACCTATAATTTATTTTTTAAGCATGTAAAAAATGAGGTCTTAAGAACGTTCATATTGTCCTATTAAGTCAAATCCTTACATTCTACAGCTTAGGTTTTATCTTGGAAAAAAAGCATTTAATGCATTTTTGTGAAATGTTAGATATTATTCATGCAAGTACAATATGAAAAATGGTTTCCTACATAGCTTATAAGCAAAGAAGTTCACTTGGAGGCATGTAATTTCTGAAGAAAACACATTTATTATTCACTTAGTGAAAACCTGAAGGAAAATTGAAAGGAAAAAAAAAAGCCAAAATAGAGCTTTTGGGAAATGCTGCTCTCATCGTCTTCTCAGAGGAAATTTAAATCAAATTAGAACTAGCATATTTTCATACAGAATTTATGAGCATGTCGATTTTGGGGAAAAATTATGATCTTTTTTCACTAATTATCAAAACTACTTTGATTTTTACAACTATTTACAAAATTCAATGCACCCACGTTCAGAATTACCTCTGGGCAACCACCCACCCCCTGCCCATATGAGATCACACCGCTGCTCTGCATGTCGATCCTTACTGAAGAAATTAATAATTTTTTTTTTAGACCATTTTAATCTTTGACCTGATCAGCTTCTCAAAAATTCTCCAGTGCTAACACAAATAGGAAAGGCAGAAAGCAGCAGATCACATTTAAATGTTGGCTGTTGGCCTCCTCCCCAGAGCACAGCAGTGAGGTCTGGGGAGCAGGTCACAAGCCTGGTGAGACCTGGAGGAGCGGCGCAGCCCCTGGAGCCAGGGAAGTCTATCCACTATTAGTGTAAGGACAGGGAAGACAAGCAGATCATCATTGTGTAGCAGAAGAGCCAAAAATTGAAAACTATATCAGTTTACAGACTGCATTATATGTCTTTTCTATTTTGGATAAGAGACTTTAAATATAGAGGATGAAGAAATGCTGAAATTGAGGCCCCACCTAAACAGTGGCCACAGCCAGTAGATGTACATCAGGGAACTTTAGATTCCACCAGAGCATATAAATTTCTTTGTTCCAAATAATATTTTAGTTTTTATTTTCTTTAAATCCTACTCATGAGCTGGTTGGTTCCTACCTTGCTATCTTCAAGTCTTCTGAAAATCTCACTTCTTTAAAGAGGTCAGTGGGCTCCCACTTTAACAGAACAAGAACAAGAAGAGGAAACTAACAAAAATCCCATGCAAGAGCTGCAAAAGGGAAAGCTATGCACCATCACGTTGAACTTCTTTCATGGCTTCCTTTTATATGAGGATAATCTAGAAAGTTACAGATAGTTGTCAATAACTATGTTCTCCTGTTCACAATGCATGTTAGCTCATTTCTCAAGGAGCGGGAATAATGGTGTTTCTATGGAAACTTCAAATTAACAGCTCACAGCGTTAAGCCTTTTTCATTTGCAGATTTCTAAATATTTTCCAGTGGAATTGCACACTCCTGTACAACAAATACATGCCTACTAGACACAGTTTAGCCTTTCCTACATTCAGACCATTAGGAAATATGGAGAAAAACCTGACCCACATCCATCATGTCCTTGATTCCAAATCATTTAGGCTTTAGCTCAGTAAGTGGTTTAGGTCCCATTGGATAAATAACCTATGTCCCATTAAATAAATATAGTCCATTATTTTGGTTTCAAATATAACTTCTTATGTCGAATGCCATCATATACTGATAGACGGTTATGGATTAGGGTATCAGCTATTAAAACCTTTAAGGCATAACTGCTGTATTTGTACCACTTTCATGGCAGAGTCTGCTGATACTGCACAAAAAAAAGAACAAGAAAGGGTATTGGTCATTCCTAATTTTTTCTATTTATAACTGGAGCATACTTGCATGCATGAACATTTCAGATTTCTCTTTCAATAAATTAAGAAGAGAATATTTATACCAAACATCACTGGGAAATTAATTACTTTTAGAGGTCCAATTAAGATCTAAATTATTCCTGCTTGTCTCTGATATCAATGATCTTCATTTAGGTAGTAAATTTAATTTGTAATATTTAAAGCCATTGTGCTGACATTTTTTTAAATGACATGACTAAATGTTGAAAAAATTATAGATGCTCTCAAAAATTTGATCATTTATAAAACTGAGCTTATTAACATTGATTAGCTCCATTGCTCACATGGTCCATTTGTCTCATACTGAGTTCTTATGAGACTGTGACAAAGAGTGAGTATGCAGAGGTGAACTGTGATACTAAACCACACTGAACTCCAAGGAATGGCCCCTTGCAGAGGATCATCCTGATGAAGATGTCAGTAGGATTGTTCACTGATCAGCCCTTTATTCCAGGACTAATCATGTTTTATTTTAGAAACACAGATATGACTGCGTAAATAATTTATTTGGGTTTATTTTTATTCTCATGAAGCACCCAATAACAGATATAGAGGGACTCAACTTTATTTTGCAGAGTTTAGTGGAAGGTTTTAGGTTTCTATGGTTTTCCCTGCATCCAATTAAAGAGCAGGTGATAAGACACTGAATAATTGAGGAAGAGAGAAACGTTATCAAGAAAAAATGTTGGGGACTTCCAACAGTGGAGTACAGAAAATAGCATATTTTCTGTTCTTATATTATTTTTGCCATGGCAGTTTTAGTAGGGACTACAGTTTCTGTTTGAGAAAATAAACTAAAAGGGTTTCAAATCCTTTGAACAATCACTGAAATACCAGAAAAGAGCCTATCTTACAAATGTGAAGATATTTATTCAAAGAATCCCCAATTCTCAACCAGATCACTTCCACAAAGATATTTTTTTGCCTTAGTAGTTGCTTTTATACTTAGATATACACATATTTTTAAAATATTTTCAACTTTAATGATTTATTACCATAATGCATGTGTGTTTATTCAGAAAGAAATATTCTCCAAGTCAAATGTAGATTGCAAACCTACACTCTCCAAAACTGGAGGGTTTTGGAGGACCTCACATTCTGTCAGGCTCACTCACTCAGTTTAATCATGCAAGTAACTAATGGGGTTAGTGTCAGAGGAAGAGTTCAGGCTGAATATCCAGAAGGGAAAAACAATAATCTGGACAGCTGAATTGTGCTGAGCCACAAAATTAGCCTCCTGGGGGATGTGCAGGAAAATAAAATTCTAAAATACTAGAAAGTTGCTGTGAGGCAAAGAGCTCCAGGATGTGAGATCTCCGGCAGGCACCCTCTGTCTGACTCCTGGAGTGATTGAACATGCTGCTGCTCTCCTGCCAGATAGGATCACCTCCAGAGCAGAATCAGAAGGGAAATGGGAGGTTTATCAACTTCAGAACCCAGCTGTACTTTCTAGGTTGAACAGCTGATAAAAAGGGGGTTAAGCTCATGGTTCAGGCTGTCAGTCAGTGAATGTGATGTGTAGGCTACTTCCGGATCGTGTCCTACATAGTGTGGGGGAGGAGAGACTGGGCAAGCTTAGGAGAAGGAACATTTTAGAACTCCCTGGAAAGACTTGTCAGAGGACACCTGTCAGCACTCTGACAGTTTTTGTGGGGTTTTTTCCACTTTTGACACCCAGAATAGCTTAAAACTACAAAAAGAATAGTGAAGAAAAAAATAGGTTGAGACACACATCTTCAGAAACGGAGAAACAGAAATAGATTTAAATAAGCCAGGGTAAATAAAATCGTTAAAGGCAAATTTACACAAATTATCTTCCACCCACTTTTGAGTTAGTCCCCATATTTAAAGAATTTCTGTCTTCCAACCCAAGTGCTCTAGCGATGGCTAGGACAACTACTCTTGGCTCTCTTTCCTTCCTTCACACATTTTTTTGGGGTAAGAAAAGCTGCCAAAAAGTGGGAGTTTTATGAAAGCAATCATAAAATGTTATGGGTAATGCTAAACAAATTATGTGTTACTCTACAAAAATGGCCCTTTCTTTGGGGAAAAAACAACAGATGCCTGAGAGAGATCAGTTTACCTCTCTCAAAGCAATGATCAACCTACTGTCAAGGGCTATAGCTGGCAACTGCAAAGGCTGTGGAGGGTCAACATTATCAAACCTGTTTTCCTGACAGTTTCTGAAAAAGCTAATAATGATTTGATATCTCGATGTCACTATCTGCAACAGGTATTTCCACACATAAATGATGTACAGTGCCCTACCCTGGGATTTGGGACACCTCAGTTCATTGCTTTTTACTGTCCCATAGCTGCTGTACTTAGACATTTTCCTCTAGGTCTATCAAATTTATTACTGCTTAGCAAAGCAGGAACTACCTTTACTCTCCCCTCTGTATACTGCCTGAGATGATGGGACCAATTATCAGGACCATTACACAGTTATGATGAAAGTTGCTGTTAACAGTATTTGGGCTGCTGGGCATTACAGTTTTTATTTTCCCCGTTTTCCTTGTTGTTGTTTTCTTTACTGTATGCTATTACTGCATATTGCAGGCAGTTTATGGAAAATAGTTCATCTCTGACAGTCAACATAAGCCCTTCCTACAGCCAGCCTGTCATGCTCCTAGACCATACATATGATGTCACCATAGACAGTTCTGAACACAACAGAATTTTAGAAATTGAAATAAGACCTTTGTGGTATTTAAAGTACCTGGGTGAACAATCTTAAAATTTCCACTTAGCTGGCATTGAAATTTGGATGTGAAATGCTTTGCCTTAAATTCTGCTTCTCCATATGCTAAGGTAAAAAATGTTTCTGTTCTGACTCACACAAGGGGTATCGAATTCCTCAGCCCTTTGAAGTCCATGCCTTGGGCACTTCTCCACAAACCACACCCAATTCAGCAAACGCTTTTGGGACCACCTAGGACACTGCAGAATACACAATATGCACCCATCTAAAGCACTCTGCAGCTACACCAAGCAGCTGAAAAGGAGGGGACCTGGATTTAACTCTTCTTTTTGAGATGCAAATCCACTATTCTGCAGAGTGCAATAACTACTAATCAACTGGCTAATGTGAGTTGGCATTTTCAATTTCTCCTGTAAAAACCTGTTCTGCATTGCACAAAAAGACTGGAGGGAATGAGGAGAGAGAGCAGCAGAGCCTGACTCCATGTTCTCATGATAGGCACTCACCTGGAAACAGAGAAATATGGCTCTCTATCTACTCTAATAGTACTGTTTATGCATTTCATTCCATGACTATCTAATGCAAAAGATATAAAATTAAGAGTCCATGAAGCATTAATTAATTTATAGCCATTGTTCACTGGCTTTCATCCTCTGAGAGTAGAACATTTTCTGCTCTGGAATAAGAATGGCAAGTGCTGCGTCTCTATCCTCTCTGTTCCCTGTGTTATCAGTTTCATCAGATCACAAGCTCTTCCACCTACACTCAGACCTTCAGAGTTCTTCAGGGCTGCCTCGTTTCCGGTTACCCCAGGAAAGCCCAATGTGGAGAACAAATAGTGCACTAGCATGACAAATAAATAAAGGGAGTTTCCAAGGACAATACTTCAAGTAAGTGACTTTTTAGAAGCACCATAAGAAACATTCACAGTTCCTCTTAGCAAATATAGGATCTGCCTGTGAAACTACAAAGCTGTAACAGGGAACACACCTGTGGAATTCCTTCTCTTCAAGATAATCCTTGCCTTTGTTGCAAATTCTAAATTATTAAAATGATGAACATTCACAAGTGATGAAAAGCAGGATTCACCATGAAATTCCAGAATTCCAGAGTGAAATTATGCAGTATTGCCATGATGCAAAATTCAGAAATACACATTGTTGTCAGGATATTTTGCTGTTTTCAGCAGCTCAATTTTCCCAGTCTGTTCACTTTGCACTTACCCAACCACATATGTACAGTGTAATGGAGCCTATTTTTCTTTTCTGGTAATTCTTTCTGGCCTCTTATGAGAAACAAAGAGAATTTTATTTTCTTTGCTCACTAGTTTGTAGGAGTTCTATCATAATTAAGAGAGGGTTAGGAGGGTTACCCTCATGGAGGTTGTGTTTCAAGACACAGCCCAAGACTTTAAGCTGTTGAGCACCTGTGGAGAGTTATATTTTTACCTCTAAAAATCTGTAGGTGAAGGTAAGGTGCAAGGTCTATGTGAGAACATGAATCTTCTAGTTTGGAAGTATGAATATGATTTTTCTGTAATTGGAATAATCAGAGGTTTATCTTTTTTTCTCCATGAAAGGTATAGAAAAAACAGCAAATGAGTTCACTTATTTGAAGTATAGAATCAAGGAGAAGTCAAGAATCATGGTATTTGGTTATAACATTCAGAAATCCTCTATTTTATAGAATGACTCCTGTGGTGCCCTTCGTGTTTTCTAACTGCATAGGATAAAGAAGGGAGATGGTGTAGGTTCTATTTGTACTTTAGCTTTATAAAAGTTATTTTGTAATGTTTCTTTTTCTAATGTTGGTCCAAGCAGGTGATATCACTACTCTTTTCTTCCTGCTTCAACCAACCTTTGCCAGGCTTGTGAAGCCATCTGGGTAATCAGCTAGTTATTTAACTGCAATGAAAGACAGAGGAAGAGAAAGTTAGGATAGAAGGAGATAAAAATAAGCAAGCATGAGAGGTATAGTTGGGAATACTGAGGCAAACATCACCTGAACAGCACCATTGAAGACAACTGATCTGCACTGAATTTTTCAGCTACAGGGTTGTGCTGCTTGACCCTAAAGCGAACATATCAAAATTTTCAATGGTTTCTAGAACCAATCTGTTATTTTAAGCCATTAAATTATTTTGTCAATTATTTTTTTTAAATGTTGTTCTTTTCCAATTTTTTCCTTTTTAAATTTTTTTTCTGCAGGACCAGTAAAGTAGCTCCAGTGCCTCAAGGTTAGCAACATTTAAAATCAGAAATTCATGCATATAATCCATAATGACAAAGGACTGTAGCTGAAACTGCTTTATTAAGAGAAATTTCAAACACTAAAATCATATCCACTAAATAATTCTGATTAATATCTTAGAAATCCTGAAGAGACTGTGAATCTGTTACTCATTTAAACTGAACTGGATAAACTCCTCTGACAGCTCTGCCAGTGAAATTGCAAGTCAGAAGTCCAAATTCCTTTGAGGGTCCTGGGCAAAGTTTTTTAATGTTGGAAAAAATAAGATTCAGTTTCCTAAAATGTCATGATTTTAATAATTTAATAAATGTCATAATTTACTTTTTTGGCATAAAAAAATACTAAGCAGGAGATATACTGCTCTTCCAGGTCTGTTTTATACAATAAAACAGAACTCAGAATGACACCACTCTAACTCATTTATCATAAATTACCAAATAGGAATAAAAAATTACCCCAAAACCTTTAAAAATATATCATACACAAACAAAGCCACAATATTACTTGCAATATGAGACAGGGGGTGCATATAAAGAATTCCTACCACGAGAATGATATGATCTCTTAAATATTTTACTCTCATGTCTTTTTAGCATTAGTTTTTTCAGGTTTTTGCACATTTGTCAAGGCTGAATTTGTTGCATTTTAAAACATCCTGAAAACACAACTGTGCTTACTCTCTTTGTTCAGTTTCTACTCCCCACTTTCTCCTCTATTAATTTCTCAGCAGCTATGAGCAAACTTTCAATACTTTTACAGTGTACAATTTACTTGTAAAATTAGCCAAACTTTCTGGAAGGGAATGGGAGAATTAACAAAAATAAAAGCTTGTGGCTGTTTCCATGGTCATCATTTGGAAACAATGCATTATTTTGTTAAAAAAAATAAAGGAAACAACTCATAATGCAGCATATATATTTCCATATATGCATGGGTGTGTGTGTATGTGTGTGCAGTGTTCCGTCTTCCCATTTCCCCTGTATTTTAAATTGTAAATTATATTCTCCACTCACTGTCCATACACAATCATGTAATGTGAATATATTCTTTAAATGGGTGGCATTTCTATTGTAGCTAAAAGGTCATGGATCTTTATTTTCAAGAGAAATCTTTTGTGTAGACAATCAAGCAATGAAACCTTTATTTCCTTTCCACCACCACTGACTAGACTAGTGTGGTTTAACACCCTGACATCTTCAAACACTTTTACATTTTGTAGGAAAAAAAATTTCCATCCAGCTCAGTGAAGGAGAGGAAGTTTTAAGCTAAAAGTCTTGTTTGACTATTGAAGAGAAGTCTGCAAATGGAGCAAATGCTAATGTAGCCATTCAAAAACCCCAGAGTGCAGTCTGCACTGAGAAAGACAACCTAAGAACTTTTCAGAGTACTCAATTTTGGGTCCTGACATTAGAGATTCATGGCAACAATTTTGTGAACAAAGTTACAAGAACAGTCTTAACACAATTCAGTACTCTAACACTCTTGTGTCTTTCCCCTCCCTACTTTTCTGTCCTGGTGGAATCAGACATTTCAGGAGAAATTTCAGCTGAGAATACAATCAAGAGATATGTTCCTGGATCTGAATAACATACAGTCCAAACAGGATAATGACAGAAAGAGCTGGGTCACTTATCTCAGTTTACATAGAAAATCAGAGAGAAAGCTGGAAACAAAAGTCCATTGAGATCCAAAACAGTTTGTGTTAATAACCATTGGACCATTGGACAGTGCATCTTCTCATGTGATGTCTGACAGCAGTGCAAGAGAGGAAATGGTGACACTCAATCATCAAGCTATGCCAAATAATTCAGTATTTTTTCATTTCAACATGTCTCTTTTTTCCCCTCACAGGGCCATCTGTGTGCCTTTTGAGACAGCCCCTGCAGATGAAAACAGCTGCACAGTAACAAAAAAAAAAAGCCAGCAGCCTATGGAAATAACTTGCACCACTGTGTTCCTTACAGTGATGAGCAAAGACCCTTTATCCCAAATGTAGCACTTAACTCAGGTGATGACAGTTCTGAGGACACTGACCAGAAATAATGAGGCTGAGACCAGATATTTATTCCATTTGCCAAATTTCCATTGATAGGAAGGTAAAGATTTTGAGCTTCTGTATTTCCTCACAGTGCTGTTTTAAGGAACTATTCCTAAACTAGCCATACTGATGTTTTCTCAACTACTGGGTCAGAACAGATGATCAGAGTCATAAGGCATTACAAATATCATGAATCTGCAACAGAAAGAAAATCATATTCCCAAAGTATTCATATCCTTCAGGGCCAAATGCTCTCTGTAACCTCTCATAAATAGAGTTAGCACTGTTACCATAGACACTTTCTCTTCTCCTTTTAATAAGAAATATGTAAATTTGGAAATAAGTAGAAACACAATGACATGATGTTCTTGTCCCCTGTTCTTTTGCTTTTCCTGTTGTCTTGTGTTTGGCTGGGTCTTTTTCTTTTTTTTTTTTTTAATGTATTGCCATAATTTCTAAGTGAACATGAAATACTTTCTCTCCTACCTCTTCCTATCAAATATAAATGAATATCAGTTAAAAAAGGGAAGCATATTAACTCTATTTCAGTAGTTTAGTGAAAGAGCAGTCTCTTACCCATGTTGAACAGCACTAAAACCTCCAAATGCAACAGGATAGAAAACTGAAGAAACACCAAAGAGGAAAAGAATCCTGAGACTGCACAAGCCAAGCTATGCAGGCAAGAAAATCATGTTTGTTACATAAAAGCAACTTATCCATTTATAATGAAGAAGTGGGGAAAAAAAAAAACATCGGAACAAACAACAACAAAACCAATAAACATGCAAATTCCTAACTCAGCCTTCAAAACATATTCAATTTTAAAACCTGTTTATCCTTCAGAATAGCTAAGGAAATAGGAGAGGAGAAGAAGAAGAAAAAAGTGTAATCTCTAGCTTTAAGAAATGGTTTAGGGAAAAAGCTTAAACTGATGAGACTATTGAGTGAACAAGATGATTTTATAATACAGTTCGCGCAAGTTTGGTAATGACACTAAATATGTAGAATAAAAAACAAGAGCAATCATCCATCATTCAAGTCACAGCTCATTTATTTATCTTTAATATTTTTTTGCTGGTGCCAGACTTCCCTCAGAAACTATCTGGATTGATTGAAGCTGGACAGTGCACAGCTTTAGTCTAAGAAACATTCTGACACTTAAATTATGATCCATAATGTGTGTGCTCCATTTTTATAGAAATTTGAAGGAAAAAATTTTCAAGGTATTTTCAAGAGGAAGCAGTGAAGGAGGTTACAGACTGCTTTCCACCTGGGAGCTGTGAAGGGAACTTGGCCATTGCATGAGACACAAGGCAGGAGGGAGTACAGAGTATGAACTTTATGTATGTACTGAAATAACAAAGTTAGATCTAAGCTGTACTCCTTAAAGGCTTCAGAGAAAGCTGAAAGAGAAGGATTTCTTTTAGCTGCTGAATGGGGTGGACTTGTTTTATGATATTGACAACTCCCAAGGGTAAAGACATTCCATTTAAGCAGTCCTGGTTGGTTATTTTTCTTTTGCAAATTCTGAAGTCTGTTGTGGTGTGGAAAATATTTCAGTAGGAATTTAGCTCATCTAAAGGCAATTGGTTAATAGGCAGTCACTTTCTGCTAATTGATTGATTGACTGATTGGTAGAGAGTGAGCTGAGACATGGTGGGAAAGTCTTTTCACTGATGGCAGATCACCTAGTTTAAGATGTGACAGTTCATTTTCTGTAATGCCTTTCTCCTTCCACTGACAGGAGCCTGTTTGACACACTTGGACTGAGTCTTGGAGGCAGACGATGAATGCCCCTGCCCTTTGGCTCAGGCTGGATGTGATTCATCATGCCCAGCAGTAGCCACGACCTTCCTTTGCTTTCTCCTTCCTAGAGCTTGCACCTGCTAGGGAAAGCTTGCTGGGAGAGGATGAAGCCCAGATGAAGAGCTGAGGGAAGAGCCAGTCCAGGTTTCATCACAATTCAATGGTTTGGTGTTCATGCACTGGCTGGATAACTGGAAGCTTTCCTCTGAAACTTTCATCCCTCCTTGCATTCTGGGGCTTTGAAATTATTTTCAGAATGGGAATTCATACCCTGTTGGAGCTGATCGATGGCCCCAGGGGCTGATGCAGAAGACAGATTGCTCTGGCTACAGTCCCAGGGAAACCCCAGCACCACAGCTGTAAGGGTAGATACAATTACAAAACTTGTCTAGACTTTATGTCTAGCAGTAGGTGAGATCTGGATAAAATAAGCTGGTACTGGAGGTAAACAAAATAACTTACTGATTATCAATAGAAGAACTCAAGTGACACCACTTAGAATCCTGACTAAGAAAAGCTACAGCTTAGAAATGTTGTGAGACCAATCCTTACCTATAAAGCACCCATACTATGGGGACAGATTATTTCTGATCCATTATGGGTATTCCCTGAGGCCAGCATTCCAAATTACTGTTTACACTGTACAGAGTCTGTAGAGTTGAATGATTTGAAAGGATAGGTAGAGTGACTATCTGCTTCAATATTTTTTAATAGCTTTTCTATTAAAAGATAAGCAGAGAGGTCTGTGAGAAAGAATACAAAAGTGGAAATCATACAGTCCTGGAGTTTGGCTTCATTCTTCCACTGACTTTTTTTTTTTTTTTACCTTTGGTTTTGGGCTAAGCACTTCTATTGCATCTCTTCCTATCCCTAGTTATAAACTTTAAGACTCACAAAACACACAAAAACGTGTTTTCCTACTTTTCTTGTTTAAACATCAGTTACTAACTGTATAGCACATTGAACTTAAAAGGTTAACATTTATCCTGTCACAAATGGAAAGTCTTAATAACGATTCACTGAAATGGTTACTTTACAGCTGTTATAGAAGTTAGTTTTATTAGCTGACCTTATCTCTCTGCATTTGGCTTTTGTGCATTCTCTTGTAATGCCTTAGGTTCACTCGGTTAAATTTAAATTAGTTCATTCCTGTTTCTGAAAGTAGTTATTCAAAAGGTAGATTGTCTTTGAGTTTACTGAATAAATATGCTTCATATACTACTGGCAAGACTTGACTTTTGAATTCTGGATTTTAAGTTTTTCCTCTTATGCAGAACTGTAGTCCTCACAACAATCCATCAAATGCAGATTTTTGGGTGTGTTTTGCCAGACAGTGTACTTTAAAATGGGGCTTATACTTAGGAATCTGCTCTTCACACTATGAACAGCTTAATGGATTGTTGACAAAGAATGTAGAGCTCAAGCAGGATGTGATAATACTGGGTGTTTTCTCACTCTTATACAGTTTATACAACTTTTATTTTCATTTCATGCCTGGCTGTCACTTAGAAGAATACAGCAACAATGATCGTGGTACTAAAGACTAGAATCAAACGATAAAAAACAGAAATAAATTGTAGAATCAGAACATATATCAGAGATAACAATAGGCTTCTTGTGGCCAAAAGAGGTCAGATGTCTGTGACCAATTGCAGTATGAAGGAAGTTCAGGTAATGGCTCCAACTCTTTCAGTCCCCAGGCCTGCAAAGAGACTTTTTTGTGTCCATAAGAAAGAATCAACTTTGGTTTAATAACTGAAGTTACTAGGCTTGAAGTTTACCCTGTGAAGTTTCAACAGATGCTATTTACAGAAAGAACAATTAAATGCCTGGGCTAAACAGGAACACTCACAGAGAGGTAGATCCACCTCTTGATTAAGTCTGCCAGAATTGTCTTCTGGCTTTTTGTTTTTCCCCTTTGGTTTTGTGTCACTGTTGCTTCAGTGAATTACTTTCCAGGAAAATTCCTAATCCGGCAGAGCCATCATTAATCAGGAAAGGTTTATTTTGTGGATGGCTGATTCTGTATGTACACCTGGATACTGCATGTCGCCACCAGCTTCCTGTTCCCTTCCAAAGAGCCCCTGTAGGGATATGGTGGCTGAAATGCAAAGCTATCTATCCATTCCTAAATTAATGCACACTGTCCCCTCAGATGATGCACAAAGAAAAGGTCTGTAAAGTATCTGCAGAGGTCTCTCACAATTATATGCTATTTCTCTGAAAAAGATAGAAAACAAGAAAAGGAATAGAGACAATCTGCTAGTCCATCTCCCTATGAAATTTGTTCTCAGTGATGGCTTTATAATCTTTCCAGTCTTTTCTCCATGCATTTTCCAGGTTTGTTCATACTAAATCATAATTACCTGAAATTGCCACAAGAGACACTCTAATACCACTAGAAAAATCATCATCCTACCAAGGAAGATAAATGTAAAGTACTGCAGCAGTTGTAGAGAAATAGTTTTTCTTTGCTTGCTAATTCCATTTTGGGTAAAGATGGGGAAGCATTCTGAGGAATTGATTATTTTTAGGTTTTAAAGTCAGATGAATTTATAAATATCTATATAAACTTTGGCCACTTTGTATTTATTTATCTCAGGAAACAAACACATGAGAACGTATCTTGTACCCATTGTCTGCATTTTCTGTTTCTTTGGAATGCCAAACTGACAGCTTACAGCCTGTGCAATCAAACCAGTGCCTGTCAAATAGGGAACTGCACTTTCGATATACTACCTCTGCCATGCAACAAAAGGCATCCAGTCACACAAAGAATCAGAGTTGTTTTTGTCAAAATATTTCTTGTGACACTGGGAATTAATGTAATAACAAAAGTTACCAGTCACAGAAAGCTGAAAATCCACAGCTGGAGTAAGAGGTTTTTTTAAGAGAAGGAAATTGGCTCATTACTAAGAATGGAGTTTCTCAGTTCTGGCCTCTAGCTTTATATTTTAGTTCAAATGTATTTGGATTCCCAAACATGGTTTTACTAAAAAACGAAACAAGAAGACACTACAAGGGGCAGGTTTGCAGCCAGTCCAGTTGGAGAAGTGAAAATGAAATTAAATTGCCTGTGAAAATTAAATTAAATCCTAAGTCTGTACTAAAATTAGTATTACAATTTTTCTGTATCCAAAGTGGTCTTGAGTTGACAACCAGGCCCATATTCACAACTGCTCACAGCCATGAGCAAAGCTCAAATTCATCATGCCTGAGGATCACTTTGATGGATGGGGGTCCTCTAGTGACACCACATCAACATCAGGAGCAGGGCTGGTGCATTGCACAGCTAGTATTTAGGACTCGTTATTAATGGGACTGTTCTGATTTCTGCACTTGTCCATTGGGTTGAATTGCAGCTGGTGGGATGTTGACCATTTTAACACCAGCCAGTACTGAGAGATGCTGAGAATTCAAGCCCACACATGAGGGTTTATAAAGTATCTTTGCAGCCACAAACTGCTGTGTAGACACAAAGTTTTTCTATCATCACTTTTCTCACTAAGGTTCAACTAAACCATAGTCCCCAACATAAGATGGATGTGGACTTGTTAGAGGAAGGCCTTGAAGATGATCAAAGGTATGGAGCACTTCTCCTTTAAAAAAAGGCAGAGAGCATTGGGGTTTTTCAACCTGGAGAAGAGAAGACTCTCCAAGACAGAGGTCAATACTGCCGCAAAAAATCACCACTGTCTAGATCTATCACTTGTAGATATGGGTGAAGATTTCACACAAAAGGGAAATAAATTACAGGCAGCTGCTTGTCTGGGTTTTGGGTTTATTAAATTCTGCTAGGAGATCTGAGAGAAATTACATTTTCAGTCTTGGATCTTTAGGTTATTGCAAAGAGCCCTGAGAAAAGAGTGGAAAGAGCCATCTATAAATTACCTGGTTGCACGGTAGTGTCCTTGCAGCCTGGTAGCAAGATGAAGAAAAGAGAAGAAGGAATTCCAACCAGGCACATGATTTAGAAGACAGATCAACATGTTGGCTTCATGTCAGCAGTAAATGATGCAAGACAAACTACAAATCTATTCTTTGCTGGTAACTTCCTCATTTATTAACATTGTCTTAGCCAGTGGGAACCTCTGACCAGGGAAAGTCCTTTAGCGGTGGTTACTTCTATCTATCTATCTATCTATCTACACATAAATGTATTTTTCCTGTCCTCCATAAAGATGTTCTGAAGCAACTTGTAATGAAAGAAAACATGCCTAGAATTTCCAGCTAATATTTATCCTTACTTCTACACCTCAGATGGAGTCAGAGGATTGAGATGCAATAGTTCATGCATCTATTCAAACATCAATGGAATACAATAAAGGTCATGAAATCTCATACTTTGGAGACTTCTGGTATGCAACCTATGTTTTTAGAAAACAACTCTCCTCTTAATGTAAATGAGGCAAGTGCTTCTGACTATATTTCTCTGTATTGCCTGATATTTATCAAGTGCTGCCAAATTTCCTCTTTTTTTGCCTTCATCCGGGTGCAAGACTCCTGGAGACCTCCAGGAGCAGATGTGGTATTTGCGATTTTGTTCTGAACAATCTGGCTGTTTTGAAAATATTCACAGTAAAGCCAGTTACAACACCAGATGTGAAAGTAGTAAAGCAGCATCTTGTGTTTACATTTTAATTTCTCCAGCTCGGAAGGCTGGAGTGTTTATGCACTGGAAACTCATAATACAGGCTGCCTGCTCTAATAATCTATTACTTTTATATGGTGCCACTCACCTCACAGTGCTCTGCAAGCCTTCTGTGCAGAGGACCCACCCACTACAAAACTGAGGCTCCCACAGGTCTGTGGTACAGCATCTGTATATTAATTCTTAATAGTAATAACCCTAGTGTAGGAGTAAAGGGTAAATGAGAGCTGCATCTAACAGCAGCTGCTGAGAGGGCTTAAAGTTGGCAAGTCTAGGTGCTTGTGTGTGCATGTGTGAATTTTACAGCCTTTGAACATCTGTAAGACTCACCAACTTTATAGTGCTGTTTCGAATCAGGTCCCAGGATTCTAAATTCAAGGCACATGGAGTGGAAATCCCAGCTCATCTTTTGCCATGGAAGAGGTATTTTTCTTTTTTGCATGTTCGAGGGAGCCAAGTAATACCAAAGAAAGGAAAAAAACATCTGGCATTGTGGCAGCCCATTAAACTCAGTGCAGGCAGTAGTCAGGTAAAGAATCTGACTCTGAAATTCATACCAGGTTTGAAGTAAGGCAGAGATACTGCTCTCTGTCTCAGAGGGAAGGGATGACATGGCATAGAGATCAAATCTCTGCATTTCCTAACAGTGCTTTCAGGGTACTGCTCAATGTTTCCAGCACACACAAAACAGAAAACTCAAGCTGCTGTTAATGGAATGTAGTGACAGCAGAGCTGTATGCTGATGGACACAGGATCCAGGAAATGAGGTTATATGCCCTCATGGAGGTCTCCACAAGTCACCACATTTGTCCTTTTATGTTTGTGCAATTAGATGGGAGAGGGCTCAGCTTTGGGGGTTTGTAATCAGCGTGTGGCTAGTAAAGACAATGACAGTACAGTCAAAGACACAGAAGAGCTATTTATTGCTAAACCCCTCCTGTTAGCTGAAATGGAGGCCTGGCCATGACAGCTCCTGCTATGAAGCCCAGAAGTACTGGGAGTCCTCGTAGCCCAGTAGGCTGGGAGAGGAGTGCAGCCCTCAGCACAGGAAAGACCTATGGGAAAGAATAGAAACTGCAAAGGCATCCCAATCTCTGAAATGCTGAGCAGGCCACCAACACCCTCATTTCATCCTGCTCTTCTCCACCTCAGTCTTGAGAACAATTTTTGTACAATTTTTTTTTCCTTTTTGTCAAGATATTTAATGACAAGAAGGGGTAAATTGAAAAACTTTCTTTCTGATTAAATCAATGAATTCTCACTGTGGCTGTTAGAATAAATGTTCAAGGAGCCATGGAGCACTACGTCATTGAAAATAGGCTGAGTTTACATGGAATTGATTTGAGCCTGGTATTTTATGACTCCCATGTGGACTTGATGTGGCCAAATTGGCTCTCTCTGAGGACACTTTATCAGGCAGTTATATCTGTTGTCTAATTAATGTGACTCAGCACTAAAAGACTGTATAGAGGATTTAATGTGCAGGCTGCAGTGGCAAAGGAACACTTTGCAGTGTACTGCTGCTTGAGCAAGAGGCAGTGGTGGTTTTAAGAAAACCGCTCAGGGGAAAAAAAAAAAGAAGAAAAGATCCTATCCTGTTTTTCCCGACATCATATCTATGTTTGGAAACTTCCTCCCTAAATCTTTAATGAAGGCAGAATGGGGTTTGAAAAACAGCTGGAGGACATTGATCTACACATTCCAATTTGTTTATGTATAAAACATGCATAAAGGATTAAATGCTGCTTAACAGTTTGTCTGCTTTCAGCTGCTTTCATGCCTCTGCTTTGCTATAGCACCAATCCATGTCAGAAGATACCCTGGGGGGCTTTTAAATAATAAATAGGTTTCTTTGGAGGATGTCTTTTTTTTTAATCTAATATTAATTGGCACACAAAATGGTAATTATACCTGCTCTGGAAATACACTGTGCCACTCATTCTTCCCTGGTCGATGGCATTTGCCCTGTCTCACAGTAGCTATAGGACCATGGGAGACCTGAACTGAGGCTGGAGAGTGACATCAGACTAAATTAAGGGCTCATGCATTAATGTATCAGTATAAAGCGATGCGAATGCATTTATAAGGAATGAATGATTTATCAGGAAGTGATTTTGATGCCTTTCTGTTGCATGTGACTAATATGGTGAACAAGTCAGTTCATTGATTCAAGTTCAGGATCCTGGTTCATCTCTCATTATGAAGAGGTTGTTTGAAAATCCGGACTTTTAAGCACTTTTTGGTGATTTTTTTTGGTCTATAGAGGTTGGCTCACCTCTATCAGTCTGAATGATTTGTTAAGCAAGAAATACGACTGGCTGTGCTTAACAGTTAAATGCTGCAAATGATCTCTTAAAAATAATACATTGCATTTCCTACTCATCTAATCCTATTTTACACAGAGGCACACAAAATAGACTGGAGGGGCTGGTAATTTTAAAAGATAGGCAGCTGTCCATGCTGCTGGAGGTCACAGGCACAATCTGTGCATAAAGAACCAAATAAGTTACCTGTCAATCTGCTCAGCAGGGGCAAAATTCTACTTTGTGATGGCCTAAAATCCAAATTTCCAGCTGTTCTGCAGATACAACACTGATAACTGACAGCTCTGTGGCATGGCATGGGGATAAGTTTGTAGATAAGATCAAAACAGTTCTAGCAGAGACGTGAGCTTCAGTCTTGTGTCGGATATGTGAAATTTGTTATCTCCCAGCAATATATCTGTCTCCAGCATTCTTGGTTCACAAAGTGAGCCATGCCAAGTTACACAATTGCATCCTATAACATAGAAAAGCACCATATGGTCACATTCTTTATCCTTATTCCAACTGTCAGTATGACTCCAGGGTCTTTTATGATCCAGTATCAGGCAGTAAGAGCAGCAAAGTTAAAACTGAGCAATTTAATATCTCTAAAGGGGATTCTGCTGTTCTGGCAGCACAGGTAGACCAGGATCTCATCATAATGACACATCATTACTAGTACCAGCACACTTATAGGGAAACTTCCAAGGAATCAGGAGCATAAACTCTTTAAAAATCCATTTGTCTAACATTCTGTGTTATCTTTCTATTAAGAACAGACAAATTCTCCTGTAGTTTATAGTACTGCTAGAAAAAAAAACATAGAATACTTTAAGAAAAAGAAACCAGGACTTCTGGGAGATACTCCCCCAGGTATAAATGTAAGAGTGGAGAACTGGTGAGAACTACAGACTGCAAGAAAGAATGGCTGATGAAATCCTTAGAAAATCCCAGCACAGACCAGATTTCGCTTAACTCAAAGCAGAACTAACTTAACTGCTCAGATGTGCTGTCAAGCATTCAAGTTACCCACACAATGGAAACAAATGTTTACCACTGATCAAGTGACTGTGTCTTACAGTACAAATCTTGTCTCATCAACTCTTTTTCTTATTTCCAGAAGAATGTTATTCCTGTCTGGTTCAAGCCAAAAGTGTCTTTGTTTTAATTAATTAATTAGTAGAAGAAATGCACATCCATCCTGTTAAACACCCTAAACATAGATTGAAAGTACATAAACAAAAATATCTTAAACTCCAGGGGACGAGAGTTCACTTGGTAAAAATAAATTAGCATATTAATTTTTCTAGAATTACAGGGGCATACTCAAGAACTGTGTTGGTTCAACCTATGCATCTTTCAAAGTCTTATAGTGCCTTTCTCCTCCCTCTACCAAATGCCACCTAACAAATTAGTCACAGAGAAGTGAAATTATTTATCCCATATCAGCAGAAAGTTTGCAGAGGAACTCAGAGCTCAGATCTTCCCACGCCCACAGTCCATCACCAAGTTACATAAAGGCTTTGCCTATCCAGAAAATAGCTCACAATATTACATCTGGGTCAGAAAGAACACGAGTGTTTTGGATTTCCTTTGCTACAAAATGATTAATTGGAAACTAGTGCTAGCTCCTTTCCCATGGAAAGGAGATGACAGGTGTCATTGCTTTCTCATTTGCATTATGAGATTAGAGCTTCTTTAGTGAAGTTATATCCATAACGAAGCCACAAAGAACGATTTTGATATCCAGGGTCCATGCTTACTCACCCTTCCATATCTGTACACTCAACTCTTTCCAGCTTTAATCTCCATCTCCATCCCTGCCTGAGAATCTTTCATCCCTGTAGTCTTCTCATCTCCATCCCTTTCTCACACCTTACTTGCGCAGTATCTGAACCAATGCCTTTGCTCACAACCTAAAATAGCTACTCCTTGAGTGCAGCCCTCACTGCTCCTGGGCACAGCTCCCACAGGCCTTTTGCTGCATCTGCCAACCTTCAGCAGATGCTGAGGGCACCTAGAACCTGAATCCATCCTTTGAAAGGAATTCAAAAGATCTTAGGATACTTTGGCCAATATTATAATTTAAGGAATATCAATATCTCACCCTAAGGCTGGTTCCAGCCAGGTTTTCTACTCTGGTAGGCTTGGATGTCGTCCTAGGTTCATTTGAAAAAGAAAACAAAATAATTACCTTTTCTTTCCCCCTTCTTTTCAATGTACTAAATATAGATGTATAAATAAAATCCTCGGCTAGATAAAGATAGCAGCACACAGATGGCATAAAAAACAAAGCATTTAGCAATCTCTGAGACAGACTGTCCCCATATACACTTTGCATTACAGCTTGTTGCCAGATAATGTATTTCCACAATAGTTAAAAATGCACTTAAACTTATAAATTATCTCATGTTAATAAGTATCACAAATAGGTCTCTGTGACTCTTTGATGAAATCTGAGTGTGGGTTTTTTTGGTTGTACTGAAATATTTACATTTTATTTTGTGGGCAGACAGTTTCCTGCTTTCAAAATATTTTGCTGGATGCTCTCCCTTTCAGATGCATGCATCCAACCAGTATCCACACCTGCTAGTCCCAGGAATGAGGGGACGAGGGGCGCTGAGGTAGCAGATGTTCTCAGTCTCTTCTGCCAGGCAAATATCGTTATCCAGAGTACATTTGGTGTTGGATGAGGGAAAGAGCATTCCTTCCAGGCTTTCCAGAACTGCTGAGCTAAATTCTCCTATTCACCAACTAAACCAGCTACGCTTTTCTTCACCCAAGCAGACAAAAATGGTTTTCAGAGAAAGGTCTAGTTCTCTATGTCTGTATTAAAAAAAAAGAAAAATCTTGACATTTTAATGTCAATTTTTAAATTAAATAGTTTATATTTGCATTGTGAATGTCAGTATCTTTCCAGATTTTAATGACTGGAAGTTGAAAGCAGAACTTTCAAGATCTTTATAGAGAAAAAGAAATATATATAAAATATTTTTTATTATGCATATTATGGGCCTTGTTATTTCTTGCTTATTCTCTTTACAGCTCATTCTCTACAGTAAATTGGGGAACATTTCTCTTTCAAAAGTTAGAGAAAAAATCCTGATAACATGTGAAACATTCATACTTTGCAGACTGTTGTTGTTGTTGTTGTTGTTTTCTTTTTGTTTGTTTTTTGGGTTCTGGGAGGTTTTTTTGCATCTTTTTCAGAAAGCTCCTAAAGCTTACAAAAAACCGGTAGGATTTAACACTATTTAACATTAAATTTAAATGCGATTATTTGCATAATCACAGCTCTGTCAGGTTCACGTTGATCCTGGGCAAGTTACTAGAACACTGGTACAAGACTCAGTAAAGAACTAACAAAAGTTGAAATAATTAATGGAAATGAACAGTTTTTCTTTAAGATTTGTATAGCAAAATGAACATGAGGTATCAACAGAATGCCATGGCCAAGGTCTGAAGCAAAAGGCAGAACATTATCTGAGAAAGCATAGGGTATCCATACTGTGCTGCAACTGCCCATGAAAAACTTGGAGTTGAAACTCAAGAAGGATATTGAAAAATTCAAGAATGAGTTCACTGGAAGATGAATCTTATAGAGAAAATTGCAAAAAAATCAATAGTATATTTTAAGTCCAGATTGGATTTTTTTCTCCTGAAAGTTATGTTCTCCTACAGATATGAGTTAAATCTGGGTGCCTCATCAATGTTAAAAAAAGATAAACTTAGTATGTTGATGAGTATATTTTATGAAACAGATATAGGCATTTAGAAATCAAGTCTACACTTTTTAAAATTCTGTTACATCTCTTCACTGTGTTCTGATGATTAGCTAGTACCCTGCAGCAGAAAGGAAAGGAGTCCAAAAGAAAAGTAATTGAGGTGATGTTTTAAAACAGAAAGTGGACCACAAGGGAATAAAAAGGGAAGAAACTTTACTTTTTTTTCCCACATCTTACCTAAAGTGTACCGTTTTACCCTTTTTGGAGTTTCTGACATGTAATAGTTAAAGACATTTACTTTCTTCCCCTTCTGGCAAGACCTAACTTTCCCAAGCACATGCACTCACTGCCTTCTTCAGGACTAAGGCCCCTCATTAATCTCTCACTTTTTGGAGGTTATCGCTTTATCTTTCTCTTGCTTATCTTCATTCTGGAACTCAATTATAATGACCACAATGGCATGCCATGAATCACACGGGCAGAACACAAATCAATGTAGCTGGTGCACTTCGTTACAGTGGATGTTACAGAGAATAGAGCTGGAGAAAAAATCCATGAACAATTTCTAAAATGGGGGTGGGGAGAACAAAAAGAGAGAGTCAAATTTTCCTGCTACAGATCATTTTCCCAGTATGGATATTGCTGCAAAAACATTTTCTCAGACTTGGGATTAAACTATCGTCCTTTCCAGTGCATTTCCTTTTGATGCAAAATAGATAGCAGTAGTAATAATAATAATAATAATAATAATAATAATAATAATAACAATGCTTAATTAATCATTGGATAGGACTAATTCCAGATGACAAGAGAATTCAAGTCCCAAATCAAAAATGTCTTTGAAGCACTGCTCAAGACAAAGTATACCTACAGTCCCTTGACAGCATTGCTGATGCTACATGGATAGTCTAAGTTACAAAAGCCTTTCATCAACAACTGGATAGACATGAACTCATGCTTTCAGCTGCTGGATAGACATGAACTCAAAGAAATGCTTAATATTAGGATCAGACTTTGTGCCTTCACTGGAATGGCTCTGAGCAACCTCAGGCAAGTTGGTAAAAAAATTCCCCAGCAAAAGACCATGCTGTGTTATTTTGCTGAGTAAGTTGCTGGCAGAATTTGTGGAACATAAGTATGGTTTTCAAACAGAAATCTGAGTTGATAAAACAGTTGAATTGTTTCCCTTCTTAATCTCTCACATGCTGGAACAGTAGGAGAATTTTTGATCCAAAATTGTTGCCATTTTTACTTTTTACCTGACAAGAGTGAATTTTAAATCTTTTTATTTCAGTAATAAGAATAAAATCTGCCTGCACTCTCAGAAGCCCAGCTTAACTTTTCCAAGAATCACTTTTATTGCACTCCTTCAGTCTCCTTTAAAATAATTGATTAGACAATAAACATAAAAAGTACATTAATTATGATGTGAGAAAAATTTTACCTCAACCTCCAACTTGACACATTTTTCTTCCATGAAATCTGCTAAATTGCTATAAAACAATTTGATGCTGCTTGTAATAAATTTTTAAGCCTAAGTTATGTAGATATGAAATGACAAATTTAACTGCTTTTATATTAAAGCAATTTTCTGCCCATCAGAGAGATGAGAGAATTAATATGTAAACCATTAACTTATAGTCAGAAACATTGTGCACTGCAACTGAAATAAGTATTTTTTTATGTCATCGGATATATTTTATTGCTTTCTCAATAGGAAAATGCCAAAAATTACAACCACTGCATTTAAAGGAAGCTCATTAGAAGAATATATACTCTGAGGGAAAGCATTCATCAATTATGGACCAGTCATGACCCTTAGTCTATTTTTTTTGGTTTTGAATTTGTTTCACTTGCCTCCAAGCAGCTCAGTGCATTTCCAGGGCAGCAAGCATGGATGCACAGGGTTGTGTTAATGCTCTGCCACGAGCCTTACTGCTGACCAAAGTAAATCTGATGTGGAGAAATTAAAAATTTTATTATTTTAGAAGCCTGATGTATTCATCTTCCCCAAAAAAAAAAAAAAAAAAAAAAAAAGGCTGATTTGTTCCTTTTTCCCTCAGCCTTCCTCCATCCTTGTCAGCCTTAGCTTTCTTTTGGGTCTCACTCATGCAGCAACACCTTCCTTGGGAGCTTGACATGACTGAATTAATCAGCTTAGCTTAGGTCCCAGGGCTGTACATCGTTAGGGTTTTCTCATCCTGTTCCATTCATAAGGGAAAATCAAATCCTTCCAGTTTTTGTTGCACTTCAGTGTCATGGGGGTGAGGCAGACACTTATCTGGAAGGTAGACAGCATACTCCATCCTGCCTAGGAACCAATTTTGAATTGGTTTCATGTCTATTGAAGCTAAGTCTAGGTCTACTGCAACTTATGTAATCAGAAGTCTAGCGCCAGAATGGTGTTCCTGAACTCTGGTTATTTCTGTGAAGACAATTTTTTATCCCCATGCCCTTCCACCCTGCTGTCCTCCCTGTTAGTGGCAACTCTTTTCTCTCATTTGTGGGAAATCCATCTCACATGCACAACTGCTGCCTTTTCTGTCCAAATCAGAATGGAAAATGATGTTTCAAAATCTTGGGCGTCAATACTCTGCTGCAGACTATGCTTGCTGACTTAGAGAGTATTAGTCTGTGTGCATTGCCAGGCATCTTCCTTTCTCCACTTCAACTTTGTTTATTCCAGATATTATGCCTTCTCTCTTAACTACTAGTGTCCTAAGACAGGAGCAGACACCAACTACAGAATCGACAGGATTAAGGGAAACTGTGTCACTGGATAACTTCAAACTCCTAAGAACAAGCTGCCACTTTCCCCTCTCATGTCCACCTTGGGAAGTTGTTGCTTCTCTGTGCAGAAGGCTGTTTTCCCTCAGTACAGCACCTAGGTGTCCACACAACAGGTGAATCATGGAATCACAGAATGATCTGAGTTGGAAAAGCCATTTAAAGCCATCAGCTGGTTCAACTCCTCTGCAATGGGCAGGGATACCTTTCACAAGGACGGGTTGTTCACAGTCTCCTCCAACCTGGCCTTAAACAATTCCAGTGATGGGTTCTCCACAACTTCTTTGGGTAACATATTCCAGTATCTTACTACCCACATAGTCAAGAATTTCTTGACTTAGAACAAATTTAAGTCTACCCAGTTTCAGTTTGAAACCTTTTCCCCTTGTCCTGTCACTGCATACCCTGTTTAAGTCTTTCTCCATTTTTCTTATAAGCCTCTTTTATATAACGAAAGGCTGTAGTAAGGTCTCCAAGGACTAGGTGCTCATGCCCAGTTTTTTCTGTGACTGATGGCCACAGAGAATGGACAACAGATAAAACCCTCTCCTCTCCACCCCCATGGCTCAGATTTGAGACAGCCTGTACAGGTAAGCCTTTTTACACAAAACAACAAGACTAGGCTTCAAAAAAGCAGATAGGTGGAAAGCTAGGCACAATCAGAGAATCACAGCTCATTTTTTTTAAGACTTTTCTTATCTCTCATCTGGGTATGTTTTCTTTTCTTGCAATAATATCTAACCTCTCTCTCCATCTGGGATATCAGGCTAAGGAATAGTATTGCAAAACAAGATGAAGTTGAGCTCTCTTCCTTAGTCTTATACCATTTGCATAGTGCTTTCTTAGCTGTACATATGCAGAACATGCAACTTATTTTAGCAACAAGCTTAAGTTCTGAAACATACAGACACAGGCTGTCTCACCTTCTAGTTGTTTGAAGCCTAATTAATGGACTCCAGGTTTTCCATTTACAAATTATAAAGTCTCTGCACTGTCAAAGTGCATGCATTCTTTATTGAAGTGTACATTCAAAAAACCCCAAACAGAGCAATATATTTGGATCTGTCGCAAAGGCCACTTTGACCTACTGACTTTCTCATAAAAATACCCATTGGCACAGAGGTAAATTATCAAGGCCAGAAATTATTTTGAGAAATGTTTCTTACACTACATTGAGGCATTGATCTATCTCGGGGTGAGGGCAATGAGAATTCCAGCAGGACTGAGTGGAAGAGCTTTCTTTTTTTTTTCTGGAATGAAGGGGCAAGATAACATGAATACAGAAGAAATTATAAACATATATTGTCCTGTTCCTCAAGACTGTGAAATAGTGTTGCTGTGCCCAAATTCTGTTGCAACACATGAACACTGAAAGGTACAAAATGTTTCTAGTTCTTACACCAGTCCACAAAGAGGAGGAAATCTGGGAATCACATGCCTTTTCTGTCCATGGGGAATGAATCCATTGCTTGCAGGTACACAAACTTTGAGGTTCTCTTGACTTTATTTCAGTGTTCTTGAAATAAAAACCAATGGGCTTTACTTGTATTTGCTATTTACTTGTATTGCTCTTGCTGCACATGAGTCAGGTAAAGGGTTGTATTCTCATTGTCTCAACTGAATACACAATAAAGAAGTTAAAATGAGGAAACACTAAAAGAAGTGACTTCCTATCAGTCAAATGCCATTGTTTGAGTTGAATTACATGCTGATCTGATGATCCTGGCTCCCTTCCCTCAGTTGCCAATATCAGCCATTCTGGAAGGTGTTTATCTGACTTTCCCAAGCCCAAGTTTTGAGTTACTCTATTTTTTAAATTGTTGGGATTTTTTTTTTTTTGAGTTCAAGACTGTTTTCAACTGAAAGAAAAATTCACAGCACTTGTCAAAAGTGCATTAACCATATATCACAAATTACTTCTGTTTTTCATAGTGAAGGCTTGTGTGGTGTCTTTCACATTTTTTCAGTGCTGGGGTTCTGTCCATAAATGCACCAATATCCTCTTTTATCTGTTGGTGAGTCTTATCTCCTAGAGCCACTGCCTTGCCAATGTTACCTCAATATAAGACTTTGTAGAATTGTCAGAGAGTGACACATTACTGTAGCTGGTGGAATAAACCCTCCCTGCAGGGTAAACACAGGAAGAGCCCCACCAGCATCATCCTTCCTTTCACCAGTTGGATTTGGGAAGCCTGAATGGTAGACAGAAGAAAGGACTGGTCCCTCAGCAGGCCCTTATGAACAATATGTCAGTTACTCCCTGCAAACTTAATCAGGTCCTGTGGCAATTCTTTACCTGCCTGCAAACAGGATCCCCACAAGAAGCTATTCAGTGTGTGAGGTAGCTGCAAACGCTCCCACTATTTACACTGAACTGCAGCACAGCGAAGCAGAGCAGAGGAGCTTGACACAGGAGATAGATGAGATATACGAATATGATTTCTCCCACACACAAATGAAGGCAGCAAATTCAGCTGCAATATGCGGCATCAGGATATTTATTGCTTGCAGGTGTTCATGAAAATATATGAGAATCCCATGAGGTTCACAGATTTTAGAAGGAATTATTGTGCACCTGGAAATTTGTTCTGCAAAGTGTGGTATTTGTTTCCTGTTGTTATTTGCTGTCCATTCTTTCCTAGTCAACATGCATTATTCATGGTTGTACTTGTAGGAGAGCCAAATTCTACAGATAGTCTTCATCAACAAGAGGGAACAATTCAGATAGAAAATCCTCCTTGGGAAACAATGACTTGTTTGTTTAAGAGATCCAGTAGAGAGCTTTACCTTCTTGAGCTTTTCTTTTAATACTAAATTTCTCTAACCTATCTCCAGGAAAAAAAAGAAAGAAAAAACAAAACAAAACAACAAAACCCCAAACCACAAAACAAAACAAGAAAACAACAAAAAGAAACAACAAAAAAAGGAGGCAATATCTTTAATATATCTCAGATATATTTGCTGCATGGAACATAAAGGTGCCTTGGTACTTGGTCTATTGTGCTAAGACACCCTTTAATAAAGATTTCAGGAAGCTTTGTAAAATTCCCTTTCCTTGAAGTTTTTTTAAGTGCGGTGTGGTTCCCTCTCTTCTCGGAGCAAGCTGAAACATACCCATGGTGAGCCCATCCTCACACATCAAGAGTCCACACAGGTCACAAAGCCACACATCTCACAAGCACCACGCAGGCCAGTTCTGCCACCACAAGGCACTTAGATGTCAGAAGTGGCGGTCAAAAATATGACAGATCATAGAGATTTAACATGACTTTTTGGCAGATGACAGGATTTACAGCAGATCCTCGGGAGTGTGCAACAAGTGCAGCCATTAGTGTAGTCAGAGGGTGCCTGCCACGTCTGCATTTTGGCTGCAATTTGGCATGCATCAATTCCCTCCAGCCTTTAGGAAAAGGGGTAATGATGCTCCTGGAGCTAGCTGGCCAGACAGAATAGAAACATTTTTGCAAATATTTAAAATTCACACCAGCTTTCCTAAAAGCAGGGTGAAAGAAAAAAAGTATTTGCAAATAGGAGGAACAGCAAAACTGATAACATCCCATAGATTGCTGATGTCACCAAAACACTGATAATGACACAATTTTTGTCAAGTAACATTTACAGAGAATAAAGAATTAAACCTCAAAATATTAATAAAGCATTTCAGCTGTTCATTTTTTTCAGTACTATTCTGTACTGAAATGTTAGCTTTTTTAATTTAACAAAGATTGAAAAACTTGTGTGCAATAATGTGCATTTTCTTGGTGTTTCTGTAAAATGTATTGCTGCTCTCTCCAAACATATCTAATAACTCATTGTATTGGACTTGCAGGCAGAGTTTTGGTAGCAGGAGGGCTACAGGGAAGACCACGCTGGAGCAAGGTAACTGTGAGAGCCCTGCCCCTGAGGAGGGTGGAGAAGCAGAAACAGAGTGTGATAAACTGGTTGCAGCCCCTCTCTGCCATCCTGCTGGGGGAGAGGGAGAGAAAACTGTGAGCGAAGCTGTGCCCAGGAAGAAGGCAGGAGTGAAGGAAAGGTATTTAAAGATTTGATTTTTTTCTCATTATCGTACTCGGATTTGATTAGCAACAAATTCAATTAATTTTCCCCACGTCAGGTCTGTTTTGTGGTAAATCTTTCCGTACCTTTATCTCAACTCACAAGCCATTTGTTACATTTCCTCTCCCCCTGTCCACCTGAGGAGAGCAGGGATAAAACACCTTTGGTGGCACCTGGTGTGCAGCCACAGTCAACCCACCTCACTTGTTTATAGATCAGTCAACTGTCTAGTCATAGCTAAAATTGTACTGTAGAAGACTGAGAAAATTCTGCGCTGCTAACAAAACATTTCCTCTTTATCACGTTAGTTAAATGATTATAATTACAATATAGAGCTCTTTTACCCTCTTACTGCACAAGAGGAACAAGACAGCTTGACATAATGGAAGCAAATTATTAATGAAGGAATATAAAGAACATTTTGCATGCTGGCCTTTCCCAGGGAACAGTGGGGAGTCAAATGCAAAATAGCATCGCATTAGAGGAAGCAAAGTCCTCTGTTAAGCTTCTGTGTTTTCATTCAATTTTATATACTATACCATTCTATTTGAAGCTCTATGCTGTTAACTGTTCAGCCTTCATTCGAATAAATCTCAGATCCACAAAAGGATATGGTCAGAAACCCTATCAGATTGTCTAGAGCCATTCAGTATAGCTCAGCCTGTCCTTCTCTTTTTCTTCTTATTGTTTTCAGCCCAAGTTCTACTATTTTCTTTTTGTATTAAAGGAGCAGATTCTGCAGCAGTCTCACTTATCTTCTTCTGGAGGAGGGAGAGCATTTCTGTTCACTGGAATTCAACTCCTATTTTTGCACATCAGTTTCTAAACCCTGATCTCCTCTCCAGTTTCATAACTTAGGAGAAAAACAATTGCTCCATAACTACATTCCTGTCACTAGTGTGGCAAAAGAGTTTGGAGGCACGTTCAATTGGGTTTTCAGTCTGTTTGGAAAGGAAAGGTAAGACTGCCCCAATCTCAGAACACATGGCAAAGTAACAACTTTAATTTTAAACACTTTACACCTCTAGTAGCAGTGCTTATCAGATCTCAGGAAATAGTTATCTGAGATCTGATAAGGCAATATCTAATAGTTATTTCTTCTTATGCTAGAACACATCTTTTAATACCAGACCCCTCCTGGAACTCCTGCTCCCGGATAAATGACCATCAGACACTATAAAAATAACTCTGCTTTTCTCTGCTGTTATTCTTCCAATTTAGACAGGGTGATAACAATCTCTCCACATAGCTTTGTTTTTCTGTCTGGAGAAACAAGTCCAGGCCTCCATACTCAAAGCAAATCGTGTTTGGACTAAGGCAGCCTTGAAACACACTGGAGTAATTAGATTAATTAGAAAATCAACAGACTTTGAAAAGCTTGCATTAGAAACCTTTGTCTCCATCCCAAGACAAAACCCACAATGCACCTAAAAGCTTTGCTGCATTTGAATGTGAATCTATTAGTAGCAATAGAGTATTTCTTTAGCATGCAAATTGAAATTAGGACTGTACTGGAGTAGGTGCAAATATATTGACAACAGATTGTGCTGAAGATTTTCTAATTTAAATAGATAAAGGGTGCAAAATAAACCAGAACTCAGAAGCCCAGAGACTTGCTTAGAGCACAGGTCAGAAACAGAGCTAGAAGCAATCTCAGATATTTTGACCCCCAAGCTAGTTATTTTCTGAATCCTTATTTCTCCCTTAATCTTTTAGACAGAAATTAAAAAAATAAAATAAAAACAATAATCATTTTCTTACTCATTGGGGGAAAAAACCCACAACCTCATATAATTTTTCATTCCATTTGCTTACATGGCTGATATTTGCATAGCTAAAACCTCTTCCTCATAAACACTATTTCACATGCCTAACTAAGAATTATTTTGTGAAAAAATTGTCTAAACTTCCTCATCATTAACTTCTTTAAATTATACTGTCTGAAGATGTTTATGGATTTGCTAAGTAATCTACTGTGGAGCACAAACTGCAAACCAAAGTGAAATTGAGTTCCCAACTGACTGCGAAGGTAATTAATGATTTAACTGCACAACAGTTAGCAGATCTATAATGCAACTTAAAAGCTAATTGAGAACTGTACAGCTAAAGGAAAGAGGAAAGCCTAGTGCAGCCACAGTACTCCTTTGAGTAGTATTTGGTCAGCCTGCTGTCAGAGAAAGTGGAAAAATAGCTATGCCTATGCCCTATAAAAATAAAGATACTATACAAAAATATGTGTTAGCTTTGGGGAATTGGCATTTTATGATCACCTCATTAAGAGGGCAAGTTTCTAGCAGAGCACTGAATTCCACAACTTCCCCTTCTCCCCGGCCAGTAGCATTAACATGCTCCATTTCTCTCACCGCTCATAATGCATCAAAATCCACCCCAGCAAATCAGCTACCCAGAAGAGCCAGGAAATGCTTTTCACTGCCATTTTATAGCCCAGTTATCTTAATTAGTCCCAGTTGACTGAGGAAGCCCAGAAATACGACAGTAGATTGGGTTGTGCTTTTACCTGGAGGAACTTTTCCAGATTCGTGGCAGCTGCTACAGAATCTTTAAGAACCAACAGCTCTTTTGGCACCTTACATCTGAATAAGTGTTAATATTTTCACAGTATGTGTGAGTATTTAGCATCCAACCACAGCCAAGAAGGTGAATAGTGATTTAAGCTGTACAAGCATATGCTTCACTCTAGTAATCAACAATCTAGAAGGAAGGCCATAGATTAAATTAGATTTACCAGAGAAAGTGTGTGCCTAAATTTCAGGGCCATAGCCCTCAAACCCTATAACATACATAGAATTCACAGATCCTGAGTTTTTAGAGGAATAAATACTAGTAAAGGAGCTAAGTCCAGCTGTGTAAAACTTGGTAGTAGTGGAGCCCTGTGTATTTTTCAGTGGGAGGCACTCCTTTCAGCAGCAGCTCAGGCTAGCACACATTTCCCACACCTATTTAGCAGTTTGGACCCCAGCATACAAAGTATTTCAGTACATCCTGTCCCCTTTTTGTCACGCAGTTATGTAATTAAAGAGTCACCCAGAGGTGATGGAGATCCTTGGCTCCCTCTCTGGAAGGACACAAACTGTGCCATCAGCTACTGCCAAGGCACCTGCAATAACCTGTACATCACAAGTTGTTCTAAGAGCAAGCTGGGAAAGTGAGAACATGTAGGGGCTACCACTTCCTCCTGCAGAAAAAAGAATTTGAGCTTTGACCTACACACTCCTGGCAGCTGCACTACCCAGCCCTCCAGTGCAGCCACTGCAGCTCTCTTACCCATATTGCACTGGCCAGGGTGGATACAAGTGTGCTACCACAAGGGCTGGAGCTCAGACCTGGTTCCTGTTTGAATGGTGCTGAGAGGGTCATATCTCTGAATGTTCCCTCCTCAGTATCTACTCTTGTCTACTTTTGGTGCCTTCCCACTCCCTGGGCTGGTGCTGACAGAAATGTCCCTTAGCAGAGGCTGCTCCCACAGATTTACAGATGACATTGATTAGGGCTCTGTATTCTATTAAGCAACAAAGCCCCTAAGGCTGAGGTCCACCAAGAACTGTGGATCTACCTGTATTTATTTTATTATTTTATTTTATTTTATTTTATTTTATTTTATTTTATTTTATTTTATTTTATTTTATTTTATTTTATTTTATTTTATTTTATTTTATTTTACTTTATTTTATTTTATCAGCAGTAAATTTTTCTCTTCACCATAGACTTTTCCTGGTTTGAAAAATCCGTTATAAACTATGAAAGTGTTAAATGTGTCAACAGAAGGACACAAGCAAGTCTGTATACAGCAGTCCACAGTGTCCAATATGTACTTGTTTACTGGCTTCTTTTGAAACAGATAAAGGACAGAACTGGCTTTCTGCAATCAGAAGCAGTATTTAAAGATTTGTCCTCTAGTCAGGTGACAGATTCTGTGAAGTTTTAGGAGAAAGACCTGTCTGCCTGATCTATTTGGCTGAAACTCATTGTAAGTTCAAAAGGTACTAGAGGTTATGATTTATTACCAAAAAAAATCCCAAACAACAAAATCATATGAAGAGAGAACACAGCCTTTCAATATAAAAGCTACAACACTGAAACCTATGCTGGATCAAAATCTTGGCCTTGCTAAAGTCAAAAATTATTGTATTTCAATCCTGACAGTGTTTCACCCTACATGTACTATGAGCCAACCTATGGAATTGTATATCAGAAAGACAGCTATTTGTTTTGGTAATAAAATAGAAAGGAGATACTAGTAAATCCATCAGTGTTCTTCCCCTCCCTGATGAATATATTCTCCACAGTCCCAGCCTCTGAAAGGTTAGCTGTCTCCTAAAGGCAGGAGTAATGAAATTGCAGCATATAGCTTCCTACTTTTTTGTTTCACCTAAAACTGTTTTATTTGGAGGGAAAGAATCCTAAATTTTCTAAAATCAGCTTCTCATTGTATATTTGAGCCTCATGGTCATGAGGTAACAACAATGGGTCTTTGATTCAACCCCAAAATCTTCAAACACCGTTTTTTTGGTTATATATCAATACATGTGCATGAGATAGTCAAGATAAAGTCCTTCCACGCTCTAAAACCATGCATAAATAATAATAAAAATATAAATAACATGTCCCATGCAGATAAATTTGAAAAATCAGACCTATAGCTGTTTTCTTTTTAACTTGCACCAATCCATTTTGCAAGCCTGAATTACAGAGCTGGACAGATTGCAGAGAGAGACTGTGTGAACAGACAGATTGGCTAAAGGTACAGGCTGTTAATCCCCTGGAAATGGCCGCTTATCACAGTTAAATCCCTCTCTTCAGAATAAAAAATAGAAAATGAGAGAACTCCTGTGCTTATGTTTGTGTTACATTTTTTTTTGTTGTTTAATTGTCATCTTGCAATACAAGTAATGCTTTCTGACCAAGACATTCTCAGGAGATAAAAAAGGCTCTTCCTTTCCCCCAGCTTTTTATTATCTGTGTCCTGACCAGAGTTTTGAAATGGAACAGGTTTTTAAATGAAATGGCTTTAATTTTAATGCAGTTTGTTCAAAGTTTAGAAGTATTGTTGCTGCTGCACAAGTGGAAGGAGTGCTAAGGAAGATACAATCTAATCAGGAATATTCCCTTTTGTACTTTTCCTGTTGGCAGTATGGTTTTTAGATGAAAGAAGAAATCTTGCTTGCTCTGTTTGGAGCAAGGTTCTTGAAGTGAAGGAGAAATATTCTTCAGATCCTGTCAAGAGAATAAGGAGCAGTTTCATAATCTGCAGAATTCCGAGTCTCTCTGAACGGTAAAAATGAGTGTCTGCAGTAACAATATAGTATCAAGACATGTTACAGGTGTCTTAGAGCTTTTTGTCCATATACATGAATATAACTGTACCTGTAAAAAATATCAGAGGTGCCTATATACTACAGTAGTTATGCAAAAGCTACTTATATGTCAGACTGTTCATTAACTGCATACCAAAATGTCTATCCTGGATTTAAGATGTCACTACTTCTCCTTAATGTGAAGTGTGGAGGGACAGTATGCAGAAATGGCATCTATACAGTGACTGTGTACAATCAGCAGAATCAAGATGATGTTCACAGTGAGTTGGGATATCAACATATGAAATATTCAGCCTTACTGGATTTCTTACAGACATGCTTTAGATCCCAGTTCAGCAACTGAAATTGTCTTCCACATCCTGGCAAGTCCTGGCTCTTATTTACAATCTTGTGTGTACTCAGATATCTACACAGCGTTGTTGTAGTTACTCTAGGAAAGCTGTGTGTAACACTTGGTCATTCTGGGTCAGAGAATGTTATTAAACAATCAGAACCAAAATACTGGCATGAGAATATTGACTTTCTCATACGATGCTAATGCCTCAGCCTAGAGGTAAACCGGTGAAAATGTCTATTTCAATTAAATCAGATATGTACGTAACATATTATTACTTTGCTAAGGAGGAATAAATACAGGCACGTTCCTTGGAACTTTGCTGAATCTAGGCCTGATATAGCATTTCTCCTTTTAAGCAGGCATTGGGAACAATATGTTCTTATGATATTAATATAACCCATCTGCCAGTTGCATAAAGGCTGGTAAATTACCTCATCATTTTTCATCCTACATTACAAGAAAAAAAGAGAAAAAGAAACCCACCCCCAGTATTACTGGGATGCTGCAAAGCTCTGAAGAAAAAACTTGATGGGTTCAAAGCAGCCCTTGCTATGCTCTTGAGCACAGATCTGCACTTCTAATTAATGTACAAATAAGACCCCTATATTAAAAATTCAGGACAAACAACACTCTGCGGGCATTAATGGTGACAGTCACAACCACACTCTTTCTGGGCCTGGATGTGATTTTGGAAAACTGAGCAGAGACTCCTCTTGGCCCTCACTTCAGTTTACATTGTCCAAGAAGTGAGGAATTCCCACAGCTGTGATAGGCACAGCACACCTTTTTCCTAGGCAGGTTCTCCTCCATCCCAGGACAAAGACTACCTTACCCTATTCAGCTGGGAGGACATTTTTGGTAGAGCTGTGCTGCTAAATGGTATAAATAAAAAGAAAACTCTACTTTTGTAATCCTGGGATTAAAAGTATAAGAAGAGTCCATTAAAATCCATGTACAGGACAACTGCACCTCTCAGGGCTTAGCAGGCCAGGTGCAGCACTGCACTAATAAACTGGGTTTAGAGTCAAACAGGTAATTTCATATGAACTGAGTTAGGTGCTCTGCTCTGCTAAGTCTCTAAAATTGTCTTCCACTTTGACCTTTCTCAGGAAAGCCAGTTTTTAGCCTTTTGATGTCAGGTTTTCTTGGGGAGAACAATCCTATTAATCTTCTCCATTTCTGTACCCCAGGGACAGAGAATGAGAAGTTGTGCTTGCAGTTGTAAACAAATCTGAAATGGTACCCAAATTTTGTTCTGCTTCAATAAACATGCAATGGCTGAAGCAATGTTTTGAAAATGTAATTCCCCAAAACTGAGAAAAGCTAGCAAAGAAAAGGCTGTTTCATATTATTCCCCATGTGGGCTTACTTATTTTACTGTTTGTACTACTTATTGATCTAAATAATCTTGGAAAAGAAATATAGGAGTGTAAGAAAAATGTAATTTAATTATGTGCATGTATTCTACTCGTGAAGAAAATTTTACATACAAATGTTATTTAGTATCAAACATAATCTCAACAGTTTACAAGGTAAAAAGAAAAATCATGAATGTTAATCTTGGATGACTACTTGCAGAGTATGAGCTGAAGGCCCTTATGCATTTGTAAGGCTGGACAGGCTGGAAAAGGTCTAGGGAAAGGCCACAAAGATGACCAAGGGACTAGGAAGCTGCCATGAGAAAAGGATGAGAGAACTGGGTTTATTCAGCCTTGAGAAAAAAGGCTTAAGAAAAAAAAAGTCACCATATTCCACTGCTTAAAGGGTGCTAGGAAGAACATGCGGGCTAATATTTTATTCACATGGTAAAGGTGAGGGGCAGAGGGTACAGATTATTCCTGAGAGGATTCTGGTTAGACACAGAGGAGATTTTTTTCTCTATAAGGACAGTGAACCATTGGAATAATCTCCCTAGGGAAGTGGCAAACTCCCTGTCATTGGACACTTTTAAGATTCACTTGCACAGGATGCTGGGACATCTTGTCTGGACCATGCTTTTACCAAGAAAGGATTGACCAAATACCCTTAAGTTCCCTTTTCAACATGATTCTATGACTTCCACTAGACCCATAGTTTTTAGCTGAGCTGCATGTTAAGAAAATATATGCAAATAACATACCTCGTCCTGATGAAAAGATACACAAATAAAAATCTTCCAAATGCCATACTGGGTCATTCCAATGCTTAATTATCCCAATGTAAAAATAATGACTTGAAATTATTAATTTCAGTAGAGCTATAACATATAATACCAGCTGTGCTTTTGGCTCTTGACTCAGGTTTGCTTTATATTTGCCAGGAGCAGTTCTGTTTATTTGTACCAGCTTCACCACTGCTTTCATTACAAAGGCATGAATCCAGTGTAACAACTCTAGAGACAGGACCCCAATACAGGAGACAACCTAGAAAAACTGATAATAAACTTCTTTCATAACACTTACACAAGCCTGCAATAAAACAAGCAGTAACAATGTTTATGCATATTTTTATTAACCTTTGTTTTATTTTCTTCCAGGAATTGTTTAAAATTTGAATCATAACCATTCATAACACGGCTCAGAAAGGAACAATGTCATGTTGACTGAGAACTGGCTAAAGGATCATAAAAGGAGGTAAGAATAAATAATCATGCATTAAGATGAGACATTCTATTCAGGAGGAAGAAAGACACTGGTCTTAGGTCTGCTTTTACTTAACTGCATTATTAATGGTCTTGAAGAAGACACAGATAGGACATTAGTTAAAGTCTGTGGATACAACTGAATTGAGATGTTTTGCAAAAACCATTGAGAAAGGGAAAATTATACCTTGGGAGAAAGAGGTTAGAAAAATGAGCAGGGATCGACACAGGCTTCACCTTGACCAAATGCAGGTAATGAGATGTGGGAAAGCACATTTACACATAAATAGAGAGTGGATAGAAATTCCCAGAAAGAAAATATCAATATAGACATGATAAAGTGAAATACAAATAAAAATATAAAGCGACAATACAATAAGAAAGAAATAAACAGGATAATCTGAAAAAGGATATGGCAGTAAGGCCCTGACTCCTGACTCAGGAAAACATCCAGCCTTAGCCACAGCTATCAGTATAAGTAAAAATTCTGGCTTGGATCTACAGTTTGGCCTAAACTACACAGACCAAAGTAATACACCTGAGACTGACCCTGGAATAATACTACTTTCAGATGCTAGAGATATACTGAGTAAACAACCAGAAGATTATTTGTAAGAAAATACAAAATGAGTCCCTCAATGTAATTTTTAAAAAGAGGTTAAATCATGGAGCTGTCAGTGCTTACTTTTAATCTCACATCAGAGCGCAACAGGTAGATCGCATCTCTTTGGGAGATGGATCACCTTGACTGGGTTATCATGACAATTAATAATTCCTGCTACTATCTGATAGACATACAGCCTCCATGTCAATCACAGAAACTCCACTAACTCACTCTCTTACTGCAAAGACAAAATAGCTACAAAACGTGGGTAGATTTAGAAATAGGAGAAAAGCATACAAGATCATTTAAAGGAGTTAATTGCAAAGTGCAGAAGACTTGTTGTGCTTTAATCCCAGGCATCAGCCCAGCCCCACACAGCCTCACTCACTCATTGTCCATCAGCACACAACACAAACCCAATATTTGTAGAAGGCAAGAAAAAAAAAAAAAACAAGAATGAAAGTTGCTTAAAAAGATTAAAAGCACTGAACAAAACCTGAACGATTTAATGTTCTACCATTACATGTGAATGACTTCACTTTCATAAATCACAATTGGCAACTAGTTTAACAACAAAAATCTTGTGACTGACCGTAAATGTGCTGATAAGAGTAGCACACGAACAGTAGAAAGTAAATATGTATTAGATACCTCTGTTTAACAGCTAGTGAATCCAAATGGCATGAAAATAAGTGTGGGAGATTGAATCACATTGTTTCTGTGCTCACCTGTTGTAAATCTGGAATAACTCCACGAAGCCTCTATAGTTAATTTGGTACAAGTGTGGAATTTGTACAACTCTCCTGTGAATAGTGAAGTTTTCCAATTTCTCAAATGAGCACAGAAAAAAACCCCTGTATTCATTTAAATGCAAGTCATGATAGATTTACAGCTAGAGGAAATGTATATTACCTTTGAAAATAACACAAAACAGAAAAAAAAAAATCCAAATGTAGAGCAAAAACAAGAGTACAGTTTTACCCTTGTTTGTTTTGCCCTCCTTGCCAGGAAATAATGACTTACTTGAGATCTTGTGATAGTGTTTGTGTACTAGTTTGGTGCTTCTGAACTGAGAAAAAAAAGAAAAAAAATAATATAGCACTAGCACTGGGTGCAAAGGAGAAGTCCCACTGGTAACACTGTGCAGAAGTCTGTTCTGTTAAATGCATCCACCTTTGTGGATCTGAAATCTATAGAGGAATCTCAAACACAGCTGAGGGTAAAATTCTTGGGGAGTAGGAGAATATTCTGAGAAATGTTTGCTCTAGTACTGTATCTTCATTGGTTTCACTTGTACCAAATGGGTCTTTTGTCTGAGCAAATTCTTCTGTTCTTATGTTTTAAGGTCATATGGCTTTACCCATACAAAAAAGCTAAATGATGGAAATTACTGGATTTTCTTCTGCTGTTGTGGCATGTGAAAATTTTGTTTGTTTACTGTCTGACAGAGCAATCCATATCTGCCCAGCAGAACATTGAAGCACACGCTAATTTAAGCCATGGAAATAACGGAACCTTCTGAATTGTTAGTTGTTAGAAGAAAATGCCTGTGAAGGATACTACAAACAGATTAAAATTTTGGATAAGAATATCTGAAGAATATCTTCTTATAGGGGAACACAAATACAGCTATCTCAAAAAAAAAAATAATAAAGGATGACACAAGTTCTTTTTCATATGTGAAGGTAACAAATAAAACCTGCAAGGGCTTGATCAACTCCTGTTCCCTCAATTATTAGAAAGCACCTTCATTGCTTTTTAACAGCTGTGGATAGGATCAGATAAATTTGGATAATACATTTGTTGATGATTTTGGTCTGAGTAATAGGAGGTTAAAAGTCTCCTGGAAGCTCAAGTAGTTTTCTGGGTTATTACGGCAGAAGCAAGACAATTTCTTTTGTGAGTTGACCGTATCCAAGAAGTCAGATCACCCCATTAGACCCAATGTTAACCATTTCCCTGAGAAAGGAGATCAAATTCTCTTTTAAAACATTGCCAGCTGGAGGAAGGTCTCCACATAAATTCTAGTGGGCTGAAACCCAAATCCCTAGGTTTGTAACAAGATACCTTAATCATTCTTTTTCTAACTTTTTGTCTTCCTGGGGCTTTAGAAGAAAAGAGTAAATATAACAATTTAAGGAGATCATAAAATGCACCAAGGTGTGTAGCTGTTGCAATATAATGATATACTCAAGGGGTATAATGAGGGCCATGTTCCTTGAAGATATCAGAAATGTGGGTACTTCAGCTGAATAAATTCCCTGGAGTATATAATTCTATACTGAATATGTCATAATGTACTCTTAAGTGGACAAACCCAGAAAGGCAAAGTGCTTCTGGGGTAAGTATTGTCCCATTAGACACAGATTGGGCTCTTAATTAGTCAGTTAAATTACTTTCTCTCTCCTTTTCAGTGGCTTCTTTTAGATGTTGCTTCACCTGGAAGCACAATTTTCATTTTGCTAAGGTTGATCATAACCACATAAAACTGCAGGAACTCAGTAGTCTAATGTAACCCCCTAATTATCTGAGGATATTAACAAAAGGAATAAAATGCTACTTTACTTTCAACAGCACTGAAGTAACAAAAAAGAATTACCACCAAAAAAAAAAAAAAAAAAAAAAAAAAAAGGGAAAGTAAAGATAAATAGACATATAGACATATAGACATTATCTGTGATACCAGGGTCATGAACCCATGGTAATGAAACAAAAAACATCAATAATGATCTCAAATACCAGATACCATAACTATTCTTTCCAGGTGGAAAATCCTGTTTGACAGTTCCTTTAATCCTCTCCTTGACTGCACAACAGCCAGGCTCTGACCTCACATGTGCCACTACAATGCACAGGATGGCACCAGGAGTCCTACACCCACAGAGAGCAGCAGTAAAACCATTCCCATTGCTGCTCCTGCCACCAGCAGTCCCCTGTCATCCATTCCTGCGTCTCCTATCCATTCAAAATCTTTTGAAAAAAAATGCCTTGGGAGATCTTCACAGCAGTCTAAGGATTGAGATATTAAGTTGGTTTGGACAGTTTATTTGTCCCTTCAAACACTCTGACATGTAGGTTTTTCATCCAAATTGTTCCTCCAGTCTGATTAACTTTGGCAAGCATTTGACAAAAAAAAATCCTACTGATGGGGGCACATGCTTTTTATTCTAGATTTTACTAACACTAATATATGCACAACCCAAATTTGCCACGCTGGGCTGCATCAGATTCCCAAGGTGCAGAGCAATGTATTATACAAGATACACTTGAAAACAATATTCCCAAATTGTACTAGGCTTTTTTTTTTTTTTTTTTAATTATTAGACACAAATCACTATCTTTTTTAAAAGCACTCATGGAACAGTCTTCTAAGCTTAGCGATGTCACTAACATGACCTAAGGTGGATGAAGTGCTTAAGTATAATAAAGAAATTATGTTTCTTTTTTGTTTCTAGACTTCTGTATCTAATTTTATATTTATTTCTGTACCCCATCATATACAAGATACACTTATCAGGAGGTAAAATAAAACCCCTTGATATCTAGACATGATTTCCTATTAGTCTGAGGAAAGAAAGGATACATGTGATATGTTATATTGCCTGAGGAGGTAAGTATTAATTTGATTCATAAGAAGTAATAATTTGTGCTATACATTTTTAATGCATAAGTGGCACACTTGGACATATGAAATGGTGAGATCTCAAATTTTAATTTTCTCTCCCTCTTTTCCAGGAATTCTCTCCAGCCTACTAAGTCATCAATAAATATTCTTGGAGTATACAGATCTGAAGCACTCAGGGAACACTCAAAACCTTGGTTTGGCTTTCTTTTCATCTCTACTGTTTCTCTTTCTGCAAAGGGAGGATTTGTTCCATTCTCAACAGAATAAATTAATAAATAACAGTGGATCACATTGTTTTATTAAATAGGTGTAGAAAAATCCCTTACAACCATATTCCTTTTCTTGGAAGAGAAGGTACATACAGTAACAAATGTTGAGGTAGCTCCAGTGAAGTTACTCTTATATTTGCCAGAAAAGGTGCTTCCAAACAATTTCTGATCAGTGTTAAGACAAAAATTTGCATTTTAGGAAAAAAAATTCATTACAATCCATGACGATTTTAAAAATAAGAAATTTCCTATCTACTTATTGAATAAATATGACATATTTATACAGAAATAAATTTAATTTTGTCTCTCCTCTTGATCCAAGAATGTAGAAATTGTAATATCTCATAATATGATTAATAATGTTCTTACTGTTTTAATCACAGACGGTTCATCTACTACAATATTGCATTTGTATCTACAGATAATTGCCTTCCTTCAGAGAGTGGTCTGAATAATAAGCTGGAGTAATTAAAATAAACTGGCAACATTTCAGAGTGTATTGCTGCTGTACAAAAGTAACCAAGAGGCACATATTGGGGAAGTAAACTTCACTATGACTTATTCACTCACAGATGGCAAGGCCATTTTATGGCATCCTAGTTTAATTTCTGGCATAGTGGAGAATTCTGCAAAGATTTGTCTGAATGTGCAGGGTTTGAAGAGTGTGAATGAGGAAGGTGTATTGTTTAGTATTTGGCTGCATGGATGCTCACAGCAAGTTCCCTCCCCTCAAATGTCTGGACATTAACCTATCCAAAAGCTGTGCATCCATTGCATCCATTTAGGTTCTTAGAAAGGGCTACAACTGCATGCAGAACTAATACAGATTATTCCTCTGCCAGTTTTGGCATAAATCCAGCACAGATGATAGGCTTTAGTCTCCTGCTTTCTCATATTCAAGAGAAGAACTAAAGTGACATCCCTTCTATGTCATTTTACCTCCTAAAATGTAAGCATCTGGTTACCCAGGATCTCTGTGACCCACGGGCATGAAATATACCAAAAACAGAATGCAAGCCTAACTTAAAACATCAGACAGATTCACAAATCATCTTCCATAGGTGACAATTCCTTCCCATTGTCTATGGGGAAGGGCCTACAGAAATGGCAAAAGCCTGGGCTTCAGATTTTAACAGGGTTAAGACAAGTAATTTTCTATATCCAATTACGATACCCAAGGTACATTTTCTTTACACCTTCCAATTACCATCCTGCCTCTTTATCCACTTCTTCCCATTGATGCTGGGTATCCTTTGTAGAAAGGCTGTATTCTGAACCTGCTGCTAACTTGAGGTCCACAAAGTTGTTTGATATCCTCCCTCATCTCTATAAAATTATATTACTTCCTACATCTGCTGCATTTCTGTTTTGAAACAATCAACTAAAAATATGACCAGAAATAGGCATGGTGTGATATTTTTTTGTATGATACTTAAATTTTAAAATAACCTTCTTATATCTAGCACTTCCCAGCTTAAAAACAGAAAGCACATATTATCTCAGCACTGTCAGTAATGCCTACCTTGCCACAGTTTCTACAGAATGGCTTCTGGCTATAGAAACAGGGTGTGAAACTCTGATTTTTTAAAATCAATTTTAATCTAGTCCATATTTTCCATCACATCTACCACCCTTCACCTCAGCTCCCAGTTTTAGCAGCAATAATATTACATGCAGCTTACTGACAAATTTACAGAATAACATCAGGTGAACTGCTACTTCCAGCAACGAGACAATTCAATCAGCTAATGCTTAATTAATTCAGTATCTGCCCTTTTAACATGATACAGTTCTACTTACTTTTTCCAGGATATTTTGCAGTACTTAACCAAATGTTTCAGAAAAGTTAAAGAGTAGTTCATCTTTTTGATTACTCCTCAGACTTCTAGAGTCATCAGAGAAAATAAATTGTTTGATAATTATTTTCCATAAAATAACATTGCTATTGACTATATTTCTTGGTCTTAATTATTTTTCTATTGAATACTGCGTCAGTTTTCCATTATTTTACTTTACTTAGGTTTGCTGGTAGAATAACAATCCACTGTTACTCATTCCCTCCCAGGATTTTGGCTTTGCTTCAGGGATCAAAGTTAATGGCTAGATAAGGATATTTTTAATGAAACCCTCTGGAATTTGCAAGGGAATTAATCTGAGCTTTATCTTTGAAAACATACTTTTCTCATAGAGAAAATTTGCTTTATTTTAAAGTTCTTAATTGCTAGTGGACTGGGAGTTGTTTTATTATTTTCACTTGCTAGAAGTACATTGCCTTTCTTCACAGATACTAAACCAAATATTTATTGAACACCTCTCCTTTAATGTATTAATAATAACTACTTTATTAGCTACAGGTGTAAATATCTTTCTCAAGTTTTAATATTTTTGCACCAATATGCTAAAAAAAACTTCTCTTTCTGTATGTCTACCTGACCCACCTCAGAACTATTTACCTTTTATCTTTATCTTCCCTTATTAAAACCTTTAATTGATCTGCCAGTTCAAGTAGATAATTTCCTCTTCTCTACCTTCTCTGAACCACATTAAAGTGTTCTTTTACATCATTAGACAAGACTCCTTTCTGAGGTTATGGGTCACTGAAACACCCCTCATTTTTCATCTTCCTAATATTTGATTTGGGATCCAAAATTAATATGAAATTAAAAGATAATGTTTCTATTTAAAATTATCATATTTTTACAGTATTTACAGGAGTAAAATCAGCCATGGTTATAACAGGCAAGGAAGAGGACATTAGAACTATGTGGATGCTGCTCTAGGCCTCAGTATGGTGAACATTGGACACCAGTTGGAATTCATAGGGCTGGAAAATGGGTAAAAACTCCCTTAGCTTTCCCAGTTCCTTAGTAAAAAAACATGCCTGATTCAAAACAGGATGAAAACCTGAACACTGTAACTAAATTAAGAGGCTAATTTTTAATTAGCATCAGATTTTCTTCCTGAATATGACATATGTCAAATTTTCATGTCATATTCCCTAGAATGTTGCTGTTATATTTCCAATCTGTAAAGCTCACAGTCGTTCTCTAAATTTTCATGAATTTCTTGCTTAGATGTGTTTTTTTATCTTCCTGTCTTCTTCTCTTGTATCACATTGGGCAAGATATGTACTTTATAGTTCCAAGAAATCTTCAGTTGACTGCAGAAGCCAAACTATTTGTTGCTTTAGTTGTTTTGCCAGTTAGTTTCAAACAGTTGCTGTGTACAATCCCATAAATTTCTGTGTAATTTAAATGAGTTTATTTTTCTCTGCCTGGAATGTATTTCTGCTTCAAGATGCTCCTTCAGCTGCTCATAGTTTATCTTCCACATTCCAAACATTGCTTTAATCCCTTATTATTGACTACATATACTCTTTGATTTGAGATGTATCAAGAAAAGCTTTCATGTGATCTTTTAATTAGTTTTTGTATTGGTCTTTAAGTGGTCATTCATAGGTGAAAAATTGTCAGAGCTAATTCTTCACTACTGGTCCTCCCCTTAAGAATTTTTAAGTATCTTCAAATTAAGCCAACAGCAAAGGTACAATCCAACACCATCTCTCTGCGTTATTTGTTCAGCATTGTTGAAAGTTGGGATCGCTGCTTAAAGAAAGCTTCCAGAAAACTCTTGACTAGTATTTACCAATTCTACTTTCTGTCAGAAAGTAGAAATTCTAGAAACTCTTCTTGAGCCATGTAATCCATCTCTCTGTGTTTGTCTCTGGGAATTTTGTCTTCAGCTGTAGTAGATTTTGAAGGTTTTGATTTTTACACAGCTCATGAAGCAATGATGTTTTCATTGTGTTTTAGGCTAATGTCTTCTGATCTATTTGCTCCCTGATGTTGAAAGCCTAATCTGTTTATCTAAATCCATAAGAAACCCTGTCCCTACAGGTTGGAACTACAGTTTATGTCATGTGGGCATCTGTAAAATGCTCCTGATGATTCAAATTCTCCTGAATCTACATGAAGAAAAAAGGAGAACAATCCAAGAAGCAATCCTCTATGTTGTGAGGCTCCATAAAGTCCTTTTGGAAAATTACGCTTAAGTTACAATACACAGATGACCTCAAAAGAGAAATACAAAACAAACCTACTTCTTTCTGAATTTTATGTTAAATACAGATGAAATAAAGTATTTGTGAGCTTAGATAACTCTGTGTCTTCAGGTTGTAAACTTGAAAGGAAAAGAAAAGTGGTGGAGACGTTAGATGTTCCTAAATAAATTTTGTCTTTGGAAAATATAAACTACTAACCTGTACATTGTTCTCGTGAATGACCTGACCTGCCTTTTCTGTTTCAGAAAGTATTTGCTCTTTTCACTAAAGTCTGACTTTGTTTCAGTCTGGAAGAAGTTGAAAATGGAGAATTATTTGGTAACTATTAATGCTCACTGTGCCTACTAATGAATTAGAAAGAAAGAAAAATCTTGAATCTTCATGTTGTTCCTCCAGTTTTGCAATGCAGTTGAATGATGTATGCGAGAATGTAACTCTGAATTCATCCCAATAGAGGAAGTTTCACTCAGCTTCTGAGGGTTTTATTATTCTTTCTAAAATTATTATTAAACTTAATTTTTAATAAATATAAACAAATTTGAAAATGCTTTTTCAGGAAATCAGCATATATACACTGCAAGAGTTGCAGATGCTCAGTGGAATTAATGTTTTTCTGAGGATGTGAAATTGGTTTGCAGTTCTCATTTGACCCAGGTTTCCAGGTCTTCCTAAACCCTAAATTCATGTACAATAATCCAGAAACCTATGTCTGTCTGCTTAATCCAAGATGGATTCTTGGAGCAAGCTCTGCATTCTTGGATTTTGAGGAGATGCTCAAGAAACCGGCCTCAGGTTTGGGAAGAACCTGGAAGGCAAGGATGACTCAACAAATTCTCACACCTTTGCTAGAAAACATCTCATTAACTGCTCTGGTGGATAAGATTAATAACTTGAATTTAAGCTTCAATTTAGGTTCATTCCAGTCTTAAGGAAAAAAATATTTAGTTTAAAAATACAATTGCTGATAAATATATATGCAATGTACAAAATGCACAGATGAGAATTACTCAAAAATAGCATGAAAATCTGTGGGAAATGTCAGCAGGAAGAACTTCTTAAACCATTTTTAATCTTTCTGCACACCCACACAAAAAAGCAACCAGAAAAATATAATTCATGTAGAGATAATTCATTGAAGCAGAACCAAACTTTTCTATGGAGAATTGACTGTAAAATGCATTTTTAAATTAAAAATAAAAGTTTATCCCTGAACTTCTACTTGCTCTAACTCTGGTGGTCTTCATCATTTTTTATTTTTGAAATTAATACACACTATGAGATAGGTTCTCAGCAGTGCTGAAGAAAGATGCCTGTGAGTAATTTCTCCATTCCCATGATAAAGCGAAATGTCTTTATAAAGTGAAATGTTGCCAGCTTTTGTGGCAGAGATTCTCAGAGGAACCACTCACTTGTAGAGGGGACCAACTGACTTACAGTGTCCATTGGCTCCACTTCATTTTCAGCCATGAAGAACACGAAGCTCCAATGCATATACAGCAATTCTGGGTTATCCCTTCCTTAGTAGTTTTGAAAAAGCTTTAAATACTGCTAAGTGATTGAGGAGGACCACAGCAGCACTTCTTCCTCTTTGGCTGACAAATCCAAGCATGCTGGTGTTGCCAAGAGATCTGTCACTGCAGTGAATCTCTTACCTCAGTGACAGCAAAATAATTTATTATTTCAGCTCACCACCTCGGTCATCTCATTCCACATGTTCTCAATCCTTGCAGGCATTCTTCTCGCCAAGAGCTTTTTCTCCCTGTTCTGTCCCGTTTGTCATGTCCTGTGTCACAGGTGTCTGGGTGTTTGGCCCAGAGCTGCTCTGCCCTGTTGCACAGGCTGGTGTAGGTATAACAGCACAAGTCCTAGGGCCTGGAAATTTGTAATGAAGGGAGTGGTTAGACTCTAAATGGGATTTGTACATTGACACAAGAATTCTGGAGCTGTTAAGTTATCCTGCAGCACTCTGACTTTTGTCCTAACATTCTTTCAGATGCAGACAGATGAAATCCGGGGCAGAACTCCCCATCCTGGGTGAGGGGGTTGCCCCAAGAAGGTCAGTCACCATTTGTCTTTGTAGGAGAGGCATAAATATTGACTCTGTGTTACAGCGTTGTTCTTCATCTTTGTTTTTAGGAAGTGAAGCCAGATATTAGGGTTAGGGTAAGGGTTAGGTTAGGGTTAGGGTTCAGGTTTGGGTTTGGGTTCGGGTTAGGGTTAGGCTTGCCAGTTAACTTATGTCAGGTAAAGCAAAATAATTCATGGGCTTTCCTCTCTATGTCACATCTTCTGACTCAAGAAAGAGAGGGTTCCAAAGAAGAACTGTGCATTTGCAAGCTCCACAGCTTTCACAGTAACCTTCGAAAGTCTTGTATATATTTTATTTTAGCTGGAGCAATGATAGTATTCAAATTCAGAATATCATCTTGTGGATGGGACAGTTTCCTCTCTGGCCATTTCCTGCCCCCAGAGCGTGGAAGTTAGTCAGAAGCTCAGTAGTGAAGTATCAAATGCTTCCTTCCTGCCAGAGGACAGCAGAACTTGAAGCAAGGTATCTTGAGATCAGAGACTTGAAGAATAACCTTGAGGATGGTGGGTGAAGTCAGTCTCGAAAGTAATTCCACTTCCAGTCTTTCACAGCATGAAGAAGGAAAAGAGTCAGTGGTAGAGTCCTGAAAGGGATCTGAACCCCAACACTTGTTGGTTGTAGAGAATCAGATATTACCTAAATAGGGCAGAGTGGGGAAATGTTGGTATGTTTCCAAACTTCCTCTGAGTTACTCTAGGGATGGGAAATGGGAACATTTTATGCATCATCCCTTGCTCAGGGCTGTGCCTCAGGTTGCAAGTTAGCTCTTAGAGAAGCAGCTAAAAATGTAGAGATGACTCCTGCCAGGATAATTACATAGCTCCAGTGTCACATCTTTCAACAAGCAAAGTAATACAGAGGAACTGGGAACCTTAAGGTGCAATATTGTGTCATTGCTTCTTTAGGTAGAGAGGAGGGAGATAAATGAGGGGAAAATTGTACTTCAGACATACAGTACGTGCACAAAGGCTACCGGGTCCTGCAGGGAATCCTAAAAACTATTTTCTTCTGCCTGAAAAGCTCAGGGGTCTGGTTAGACCTCAATGACATTTTCATTTTCCTGGTGGGAAAATAAAATGTCTCCAGGAGCATAAGCTCACACTGTTAATAAGTAACAGGCTTTTTAAAGCACAATGTTGTATGATGACATTTTATGCAGAGATGTAACTCATAATCCTAGAGAGCAAAGGATAAAGAAAATGACAAGCTAGATACAGCACACATTAATATATGGCAGCCGTAAAAATCACAGAGGATGGATTTGCCCCTTATACACAGAGGTAAACATGGAAAATATCTGTTACAATGAATAGAGATATGCCAGTTTGGTGCTCGTGGGAAATGAAAGCTGAATCAAGAACCAATAGCTCAAAACTTACTTGTCCATAAGCACTATGGTTTCATATAAAGGCAAGGAACTATCAATGCCTGAACAGCTGTAAATATGTTATTCAGCTGCTGTGATCAATGCAGTCATTATCAACTTAAGCAGTTCTTGCTCTCAATGTAAAATTCATTTTTCCTTGCTAAATATCTATCAGCTGAAGATCTAAAAGAGAGCTGGGTGAGGGCAGGTAGCAAGCATTCAAAGAAATTGAACAGAAAAGTCACTGGAAAGCTTTTAAACAAGGAAGCACTAGACTGCAACCTGTTTCTGCAGACTAATATAACTATGTGTTAAAATCTGTGTGCATGTCTTTAATGAAGACCTCAGCTGTGAGGTGAATTGACACTTATGTATCATCCCCTTGGACTGCTTGCAATTGCAAGATTCTAGTTCATTTTGGGCCCTGGGTATTTCCAAACAGCTAAAATCCTAATGCAGATATAAAGGTGTGTGTGTGTGTTTATATTTATAATGTGTACCAGACACATGCATATTTCAAATAAAATCCATTCATGGGCGAGAAGTAGGTGGAAGTATTGCAATATCGCAATACTTCTTTCTTGATGTTCTCAGAATTACAATTAAATACATAACTTGGAGGAGATGCTGAATATTATTTTTAAATGGGATGAATACAGTTCATAAGCTTAGAAGACTAGAAACGAGGAAAGAAAAACAAGACTTCAATTGAAAAGTTTCTTTTGCACCAAGATATCTTTTCTGATCCATAGCCCCACACCTTGTTCAAGTTTATTTTCCTCATCTAATTTCCTCCTTTCTTTGTGTGTTTAGTGACACCTTTTTAAAGGTTTTTGCAGAGGGATGTACTTTATTTCTTTTTATGTGCAGTCAAGATTACAAGGACATTTTCCATGAGTGTTTGACACCCATCCTGTGCTGCCTCCTCTCCAACTTGATGCACACCTATTCTCACCCCTGCAGCACCCATTCTTTATGCTGTTGTATAATATTAAATAGATGTTTTGGAGGCTGGCAAGGAACTAGTCCTAAACTGTTATCCACATTAAAAATACTCATAACTTTTTTTAAGGTATAATTTTATGTCAGATCATTTACATTTTTTATTTCTCTGCCCAGTCCCATACAAAGTTGCTGTGGCTCAACTGGAAAGGATATGTGGCAACAGGAACACAGACTAGGTGAGGACAGAAATCATTGCCATTAGTGTTACTTTCCAGGGACAGAAATCACTGCCATTAGTAATATTTTCCAGGGACATATCCATATCCTGAGAGACAGCTCCTTCCTTTCCCTGTTTCTGAAGATTGGTTTGATCCAGAACTGTACGATTAGGGATAGACTTGTAAAGTTTACAACATATCAGGAAATGAGGATGTGAATGTGGTTATAACAGAAATAAATCAATTGACAGTGTAATGGAGAGAACCCACTCATCATCTATGGAAGGCAGGTGATCCACAGAGCAGGCAGAGCAGGAATCTTACCTTGAAGGATTTATAGTGACTGCTAGACTTTGGCCTGAAGAGGGTAGAACTAGCTAAGGCATCAAGTTTTTTATTTTTAGTACCATTATTTGTTCTTGTCGCCCAAGGACATCAAGAAAAAGATTGGTAGATAATCAGGAGAGGTTTTTGAACGGGCAAAAAGATAGATGATGGTTTGAGAGGCCTAATATGGATATTCATTGCAATAAAATTAAAATAAACGACAAGCGAATAGTTGACATGAATTCAGACATACTGAAACGGTCACACATTCTCACTGTATGAACATGTCGACTTTTGATTTTCTTCACATATAATTAACATGCATTTCAAATAGTGTGCAACTTTTTTGAGAGGTAAAATGAAAGATACTTCCAATTCCTTTATTAAGGCCCTTTGAATTCCTTGGCACTAAATGACAATACATGCAGTGTTTACAATATCAGAAGGCTCAAAGTGTATGCAAGGAAAGAGATGGGAAAATATATACTGAGTGTTTTGAGAAATGACTCATAAATAAATTATTCTGATTGAATTGTTGTGACTTGAATGTTTAATCCTCCAATCTGTTTTCATTTGTGAAAAATTATTTAGCAAGCCATGGATGATAGTATCAGTGTTTGAGTCAAGGGATGCTAAGATTTTCTCACCTCATTCAAACTGTTAAAAAGGTAATTATTTGCTGCAGGTTTGTCTGAATTAATTGTATTTTTTAAAACTGTAGGAGTCATGCATTTCTTATGCTGGTGTGACAGAGGTACAAATGCAAAGATTGTAAGGGAATGATTTTGCTGTGTTGTGGTATGTAAGACTCCACTTCATCTTAGAGCTTGCTCAAGAATTTTCAAGTTTTTACAACTATTTTCAACACAAAAAAGAAGAATAATACAGCAGAAGAGCAGTGGCTTATTTTCACCCTTTTAATAACAACAAATGCATTCTGCTGTGTTGTCTACAAAACTGCAACATAGTAATAAAACATTGTTTATTTACAGCAAATCATCATAAACATGCCTTCCATTCATTTGTGGATGTAGCTGATGCAATTGTGCGCAGTGAACTTACACGCCTTTGGCTGAAAAAGCCTCTGAGGCCCTGTAAGTTACAGATGTGAGGCACTGCAGTCAAAGGGCTGGGTTTCCAGCCATAGCCAGATTTTATGACCTGGCCTGCAGAAGTTTGGTTGACCCATGCAAAAGATAAAACACCAAAAGTGGTATGCATGTGTTATATATAACATGTGTACATGCATGTTCACAACAAGAGGAAAATGGAAATCTCTGCAGAAAGCTAAACAAAGTCATTAAACACTGCATCCAAACTTTTGAAACTTATTTAATTCCTAAATGTCAAGTAAAATATTATATAGCCTCTGTCCCACTGGATTTCAATTAACAGAGCCATTACAATGCTCAGCTGAAAAAGCTTCAGAATACAGTTCTTTTCTGGTAGCACTTCCTCTAACAAGAACCTCCTTACACACTAAACAAGCTATGGAAAAAAATATTTTTCAGTTATACTAATCAGTTCCATCATATTTATTTTCTCTTCATTCTCTAAGACAGTTGTGGTCTTGGCCGACACCAGTAGCACTTCTTAAGAGAACTGCATTCTCTCCTGCTGCACAGACCTGAGTTCTTAGATAATACAAAACAAATAGCAATCTCTTATAAAGCACAGACAGGAGTCCTGGGAATACACCAGCAGCCAAGCATATTAAAACATGTGTACAATTTATAAATACAGTATTAGGTGGACAGGGGAATTAAGAGGCAAAGAAGAGAGGGTGTTTTAAAAATGGGATTTGAAAAATACTGACATTAAATGAAGATGATGAGTATTTCTTGAAGTACCATATTTTTTTAAATCTACTGAACATTCTAGTGGAGGTGTTGTGAAAATGTGTGCACATACACACTTCAGGTGTGTGCACAACTACACAGCAGTACCTAGAAATAAGTTCACAAATCTCAATAGATCTGCACATGGAAAGGCAAAGCAAACTGAAACCTCCTCACCAAGTCATAAAATGTCAGAGATATTACATAAAATTAATGGTCCATGTTCTGAAGCCTTCACTCTGGTAAAGGTGTTTTAACTAAATAAGAATATCATGGTTCCATGCCACTGCTTCCTAGTGATACTTGCAAAATAATTTGAAAATCTTGATAGAAGGGCATAGAGAAGGTTAGCATGTCTTTTGAAAGTGCTTCTCTTACATTTATGGATAGGAAAACATAATGACTTGAAATCTTCAGCACGTTCATCCTTGGAATAGCTTCTGATAAAAGGGGTGTAGGTTCACCACATACAAATAAAAGAAACAGCAGAAACCACCAGTGAGGTCTAAATTGATTACCTGAGTCAAGTTTAAGGTCACCTACAGGGCACCAAATCCTGAAAGCAGTATTTCCTAATCAAATCAATTCAGCTGAGCTTCTGGCTTCAAAGTTTTCCATTCCAACACATGCCTTCCTTTTTCAAACTGGAAGTCATGCTCAGTCATTCAAGCATTGGAATTCTGCCTGCAGCAATTTTGGGGGGAAAATCCTGTAACACTTTTCTGACATCCAGAGCATAGGCTTGCTCCTCTAGTTGTCCCTAAGCACACAGCCCCAGAAGGACAACCAACACATCTGCAAAAAAATTCCTAGAAAGACTTTTTATTCTACACATTGCAGCAGAGCCCAGACACATCCTAATGTGCTCAAAGAATGAGTAAGTGAAGACAAGCAGCCTTGCCAGGGACTGTGAAGTATACCAGAAAAGAGACTACTACTTGATTAATTTTTTATTGCAGCCCAGTCAGTTGCAAGCAGTGCACCACTCCTAGGTATTCCAGATGCTGGATGCCACCTTTGTAACTCAGGAAAGTGAAAAGACACAATATTCCATCCAATTATCTATTTTGGCATGAATAGTCTAAATCAAGATCATCTTTCTCTGCTTTTTATTTATGTTTCACACTGAGGTCTTTTTCTCCCCTATAATCACGCCTGCTCCACTCCCCTTTTTTGCTAACACAGGCAGGACAAACAAGAAAATTAAAGTTTCATTATAACTATTAAGTCACAACTGGATGTATGGATTTATGGGACTCAGCAGGCAGTTGGTTCTGCCTCTTCATCAAGGCATCTCAGACTGTTACTGTAGCACAACAGGAGGCTCACATTAAGAACTCTCATTGGTCTAATGAGCTAGATAAAACACAGTGATCATTTTTACCATATAGCTATTTGGTGCTCCACAAAAGATGTCTGTAAAGTCCTACACTGCTTAGATAACTGGCTCTCAGTTCTGACCTTCAGAGGTGAGTTTATAGAAAACCGTATAAATATTAAAATTAGAGGTGAGTCTGAACTGCAAAGTTCATATGTAGATCTCATATCAAACTAGCCCAACACTTCAGTGCATTGGGAATGACTGATTTGGTTTGGGACCATCTCTAATTAAAAAAAATATATGTATCTAATAATCTCACATCATTCCCACTGCTATTTTTGCTATGTACCTTGCCCTAGGTCTCTCTCACTTATTTCAGAAGCCTGAGTCATACATTTGGGCTTTGGAGAATTGAGAGTTACAGTGCAGGTAGCTCATAATGAATACATAGTGTCCTTAGGAGAGCCCATGCACAAGCAAAGAGCGAGAGAGAAGAAAAATACAGCTGCAGTGAGAATCTACTCAAAAGTTAGCAAAGAGAAAATACAACTAAAGTGATCAAGTCTCTAGCTAGGATGCAGAGAAAATTCAACCAAGCTGTGTTCATGAATAAGCAGGCGAAAAAAAACCAATCAAATAGAAAGGGGCATCAGAGAGACATAAACAAGGTGACTAATTTATTCAAGAAGGCAGGAGAGAGGGTTATCCATTTCTACCTATACGAGTTTGCTGGAGGCCCATCTCTTTGGATCTGAGTGCTTCTCCCCATCCTCTAAATCAAGAATGACCTCCCTCACCACAGTCCCCAGGACTTGATTTCTTCAGGGTTCGCAATGTCATGGTAACTCTGGGTAAACCAAATACAAGTCTGGAACACAAGTCCAGTTATGATCCAAAGTGACAGCACAAAGTAACGCCATTTTAGTGGATGGAAGAACATCTAGGAAGCTAAACCACTACATAATGTAAACCCTACGAGGATGAAATCAATTGAGTTCCTTAGAAACATCTCATCTCTCCAATCCTTGCTGATGATAAATTATGTCCTGTCTGTCAATAGCCAGACACCAAGATGGGCAAAAGAATCCATGACATAGTAATTTGTCTTATCACCTGACAGTTCATCCAGATCTGAAGAAATAATTCCAGTAATAGTGGAGCTTCAACAAACATACAGAAATCTTCAGTTAGGAGTTTTATCTTTAGAAATCATGGCTAATTCTTTTATTTTCTACTCTACAGCCAAAGGTTACATTTATGTCAGGTGAGACAGAATATCAAAATCAGTCTAACCTAAAATTATAAGATTCACAGCTAAGATTACAACAGGCCAGAGCTCCCCAAGCAAAAAACCTCCATTTATTTAACAGAACAGAGTCTCACCTGTTCAGGAACTTCCCTGGCAATTATTTTTATGTTACCTGAAAATCTGCAAATATCACTAAAAAATATTCTCAATAAATAAGGAGGTATTAAGGTCTTTAGGAAAAGCCAGTTTATGTCTAAGAAGAGTGAACTGGTCAGGCAATTTGTTTGTTTTTCCTACAATGTTGAGATTAGTTTGTTTACATTTCCCATACTGATTTTGTGTGTGTTTGTAAACTATACCAAAATAATTATATTTTTCTGTAAGAAACCCCAAACTTTCTGAATTAAATAAATGCATTCTGAAAACATATAACATTTTTTTAAACAACTGCTTACCCTTAAAAAATTGATAAGAACTCTTCAAACCAATCCTACTACTATGGAAAGAGAGCCAGAAGCTCATAGGCGGCTTCTTGGAGGTTGTTTTTGTTTTTTTTTTTCTTTCACTATATAAAGTGCAGTGTGTAAATGATCAAAAAGGATTGTAGGAGGGAGGCAATTCGTGATTAGCTTACTGTAACACAAATTGATGGTAGATGAAAGGAGGAGAATGTATGGTATAAGTAATAGGGGCCATAAAAAGAACAAAAAAAAATAATAAATAAAGACACTGAACTTCAGCAGAGATAATTTGTGTAGACATGCAAGAAGTGTTCACTGAAATCAATGGAATGAGGCAACAGAGGTAAAGGACACAGAGGAGAAATGGAAAGTGTTCCTAGGTAAATTAATGTATACCCAAAGGGCTGTGAGCTAGCCAGCAATAAATATGTTTGGAGGGGGAAAAGAAGCAAATGGATGACCTATGTAGTGAAAAGAGTAATCAAATGGAAAGAAAAGGAACATGCAAGGAGTAAAATAACAGATATTGAGGAAGGAGGTGATGATTATAAATGTTTGTGGCTTTTACTTATTAAGAATATTAAAAGATGAGACAACTGCTTGGATGAATGAGGAGGGAAAAACTCCATTTTTCACACTGATAGTTCTCTTCAATCTTCATTAGATGAAAAATACAAATGAAATAAATTAAATAAAACAAACAAAAAAATCAAAACTGTTATGTGGTCAAAAATCTCCACTGTCAAGTAAGGGTAATCACTATCCATGTTAGTTTACAGAGACTGATAATGTGCCTTAAAGAAAAAGTCCTATTCAGTTAAATGGAGGGTTCCAGAAATCAATGTTATTATCTACTAACCATTCCTTCAGCAAAGCATGGATAAAATGAGAGATTGAAGCATATAATATATAATAATGTCTTCCTGTGTTTCTCAAAACTGAGACTAGGAAGCAGATTATGATATGCTAATAGTACAAGTGACCTGTAAAGAAAGAGGTAAATTCTCATAAGAAACCACAGCTCAGCTAAAGAAAAAGTGACTTAGTTTTCATACTCCTAAGCAGGCTGTTTAATTTCCATAAAATGCTGTGCATCCAGCTTCTGTATGCTCCTGTATCCCATAAAAGAGCACCTATTCATACCTTATTGCCCCACTGCAGAAGGACTTGCCCTGTAGCTCTCACTATGCCATAAGCTCTCTCTCTTCTATGGAAATTAGTTTTGCCTCCTCTGATGCTAAGGAGTATAATGCATAAATTATTTAATTCATTTTTTTTGGAGGAATTTAATGTTTTGCTGAAGACTTCCCCAGAAGACTGTAATTGTACAAAGAGATCATTCTTTGCAAGCTCAGGTTAGACTTCAGGGAGGGGGAATAACAAGAGAAGAAAATAAAAGACAAAATCAACATCCACTGATTCAATGGCTAGAAAAACTATTGATCAGTTGGGTCATTCTCTAAGCTCATTTCATTCTCTGTGTGAAAGAAAACAGCAGTCTTCTAGGAATAAAAGATACTCTTAAGGCAGCATCTTAATGCATTTCCACAAAGGGGTATGCTTTAAATCCTCAAGGAGCACTTAAAGTACTCATTTTTTAAGACACCATTTTAATACAGCTTTGGAATAGGCACACAATTATTGCTTTATGCTGCAGTGCTGGATAGAAGCAAGAAATAATGGTCAGCTGGGCTAGGTGCTGAGCTAATAATAAGCCATAGCCTGGCTTCCTACTGAGGGGCTGTCAGTGCAAATAGCCAAAACAGACTAAAAAGACAGGATATATTTGAGAAACCATTTCACAGACATGGAACAGACCCACTGAGAGGCTGAATGACTTGCCTAGGGCAACATTAGGGGCTTGATTCCAGACAGAAATACAATGCAGATTTCCCAAGTCAATGACAACACAGAAAACATCCCTCCTTTCCACTGCAGCTATGCTCTCATTTCCAGTAACACTTCAGGAAAGCCAGAGTTTTGGAGGCAGGCATTTCCCTTTTCTTAGGAATCAAGTTAGAATTATAAATACCAGGCTGGACTATAAAATTCCCGTCTCTTATGTTTCTCAAAAAAACTGGAGACATCTTCAGTCCAACTGTGATGTGTCATTTTGTCAGATGGTGACACTTGGCACTCTGGAGTAGGCAGAGGCTGCATGACTCAGCACTGAAGCAGAGAGGAGCACCTGGCAGTGCATGAAAAGAGGGAGGAATCTGCAGAGAAGGAGGCACTTCATTTTAAAAGGTACTTAATACAAGCTTTTGCCTCTGCAAGAACACGTCACATCTCTTTCCACAAAAGCCATCTGCCTCCCTCAGTGCCTAGGAAAGCACCCTTCTGCACAGCTGGAGTGCTAATTAGAGCAGAGCTTTCAGGTCTTAACTAACCACAAACCGTGGCTCTGCCCCAGGAACGAAACATAATCAAGAGCTAACTAATGCTTTAGAAATGTAATGGTCTAAATTAACAATAGTGGGCCATGAAGCATGAGAAAGAGTCAGGAATTAGCTCTGGGTCATCTAGTGGCTTTCAGAGGAGAAGTCTCCTGGCCTTCAGGAAAATCCTGGCCTGCTTGATCATTTTGACCTGGGAACATGAAGGGAGAAATGGAACAGTGAGATCTTTGTATTTCCAGTGGTCCCTCACAGAGCTTTCACCAGCACCATGGCATAATAAAAATGCTGAGCCAGAGCATGAGCTCCATAGTGTGCACCTTGCAGTGGAAAGACAGGAAGCAACATCTGTTAATAGTGTGTGGGAGGAAACCTTCCTGGCAGTACCGGGCTCTCAGCTCTCCCTGTCAAAAGCAGAGCAGTGCCCAAAATAAGCTTCAAAGCACCAAGTTCAGAAAAGGATATCCACTTAACAGAAGAGGAGAGGAAATGGGAGGATGCAGAACAAATGTGACATTCCCTTTCCCTCTCAAGCTCTTCTCTTGCTGGTGCTCTCTGCAGCTATTTTTAGGGAGAGGATCTTGGATCCAATATCGTTTTCACATCCTTCTTAGGCAAGATCACTTCTCCTTGCTTGACTTTGAGAAACCATTCTTTAAAACCACAGCTAAAGAGAAAAGTCATTATGTGATCAGTTCAACTCATTCAGGAAGAAACTGCAGCTTTTCACATTTCAGCTACTGTTTGATATTTTAATGCCCTATGGCTCAAGTTGATGCTTCAAAATATTTTGAAATAATATGTTTTGGGTGGGTTTCTTGGCTATTCAGTCCACCCACAACTTCAAATCTCTGGTTCTGCTTGAAAGAGAGGAACACTATCACACATAGGCTCTGCTGGGAAGGGATAGATGTGGGTGGCTGTCTACTCTGAAGTTCAGGGTTGCAATTACAGTACACTTAATGTTTCATTGTTTACTTTGCAGCAGTAGCCATGACAATGCAACAATGGGGTGTGGGATGGTAGCAAGCCAGGAAAGTACCCAGAATCCCAGTGCTGACTTACAGACTCCTGTGCACTTCCTTCATTTTTTTCCTACCTGCACTTGCTAAATTAGATCTAAAGCTAATATAGCTACCTGAGCTGCAAACATACCTTGGGAATGTGGAATGAGCATACCCTTAGGCAGAGAAATGTTGGGAATGAGAACAACCTTTGGTAGCAATGTTCAGTTCTAAAAATAGGTATGTAACAGCTGACAATAAGCATTTTTGCAAAGTATTGCTTTCAGATCCTATATTGGAACAGCTGGATTCTCTATCATTTTGCTTCTAGAGACAGTCTTTGGATTTGCAGAAACACCTAATGCAAAACTCATCAGCTACTAGAAAACTGACTGCTAAAGATTTTATCGTTTGAAAAAAAAATATTTACAAATTCATTCATTTAAAAATAACTTTAACCCTCCAAACAGAGATAGGTGAGTGTTATTCTGAAAAACATGTCTTCATATTAAACCTGTGAAATCTTGGAAATCTGACATTTTTTACTTTCTTGATACCTTCTGAGGTTTTCAGTGTTTGCTGGTTTTGGGGTTTTGTTTGGTTGGGTTTTAGGGCTCTTTTGCTTGTTTGGGTTTTTTGGTTGTTCTTTTGGGTTTTTGTTGGGGTTTTTGGGTGGTCTTTTTTGGGTGTTCTTGTTTGTTGTTGTTTGGTTGTTCATTTGGTTTTTTCTGAACCACTTGGAAACACAGAAAAAGAAAGAAAATACCATAATTTTTCCACCTACAGATAACAATGAATTTCAAGCCTGAGGTGAAAATTTAGATCAGTTCTAATTTCATCTGAACCAGTCTATCCACTGCTATCAGCAACCCGGGGCAGGAATGCAATTGCCAGAAGACAAGGGAAAGGGAAATGGCTATCATTACAAATAGGGAGTGTATCACAGAAACCCTGGATTTACAGCGAGAGAGTGGCAGGGCTTCTCTGTATATCTGCTTGTGTGGTTGCACTTCTGATTGGTAAGAGAATTACATCTGTAGTTCTTGTTTGCCTGGCGCTGGATTGTGGCTTTCTTATTATTTCTCCTGGCTTGTTTGACTCCCAGACCACAACTCAGATTGCAGAGATGATTAGAAATATCTGCTTACATGAGAGCTAGAGGGCTACAGACAAAACTAAAATGTGTTACAAAGTAAAGAAAAGAGAATTCCTATTTCTACTGTGTGTTATCTTCTTCAATTCCTTTATCCTTTTATTTTGGTATAAAAATGAATATTAAAAAAGTTAAAACAAGAGAAGAAATAGTAAATAACATAAAATAAAATCTGAAATTCTTGTTTATATGCAAACAACCCAAGGCACAGTTATTTCTGTGGCATTCCTACATATGGTATTTCAGAGGTACTATCTCTATACACTCAGAAAAAGAAGGAAATTAATTTTTGTGGCTAGCTTTTTCAATCTATGGCATTAACTAAGATACTTTATTTAGATTTTTCTACAGTCTTTCTCACACTGATCACTCCCCAAATCTGCATGTAACAATACTAAGCAGACACTTTCAACTCTGGTCTCAGAGGAAAGCCCCAGCCCAGCTCCTGCACCAAGGCCTTGGTTCTGTGCAGAGGCTGAGGCTGGGGCAAGGCTGAGGGACCAGTCCCACAGGCAAAGAAGTCTATTCCTAACCTGGCTGGCCCAGCAGAAGTGCAGGCATTTCATCCACACAGAATGTGTGAAGCATGTTCTCTGTTGAGGAACTGGCTTTGGTCTGCAGGGCTGACAGCTAAGATACTTTGTGTAAACAAAACCTATAAAATCCTTTTTTCATGCAGTGGTGAAAATGCACCACCCTCCATCCTAACACTCTGCCAGACATCAGGCATATGTTCCAGTACTCATATAATGCCTACAGGAAAAAGTTTCAACAGGGATCCCCGGATTTCAAGCACGTATATACACATATAATTAATCTTGTTTGTCATTGATCTTATTAAGGGATAACCTTTTTTTGAGCAAAACAAAGAATCATTATCCTTACAAATATCCTTACAATCATTACAAAATTGCAGTATCATCCTCCACTTCAAGAGGATTTCTTTGGCAAGGTGTATTCATCTTTGAAGCAAAACTTATTTGGATTTTAGGAAAGCACAGATCATGCCACAGATGACTTCACTGTAGATGAGTGAGAAGAATCTGGTCCTTGATTTGTTAAAGCTTGGCTGCAGGGACGATGCTACTTTGGATGAGTGGTGTAGTTAGGAAAAAAACAGTTTTCACACTGCACATGGCCCATGTGAGTGCTGGAAGGGCACTCCCAGACATTTGCTATAGAATGGGATAGGACAGTCCCAGCCTGTGACTGCTCAACTGCACAATGATATCAGAAAGACTTTCAGTTCTAAAATGTACTGGCCTCTGTTTTTTCCTAAGTTCCCTGCAGTAATTGAAGGAATTTTTCTTGTTGTCCTCATGTTCTTTCAACAAAATTACTTTTCTTAGAGGTCTAGTCTACTCTTATTCAACTCTTAGAAAATCAACATCAAGGAAACAATACAGGAAATTATTTTTTATGCTTTGACTATTCTTATTTTCCGTAGTATCAGAGTGATAAAGCAAGAAAATGCCTATTTATTTTGGCAATGCACTCTTGATTAGCATCCAAATATTGTGAAGAATCTGAACATTATTAGGCAGAGGTTCCTGTCAAAACACACTTCCGCAAATAAGAACAATTTGTGATTGCATCTGTTGTAATTTTTTGTTCTTTTGAATGAGTGCCTTGAACCTTTGAGACACTGAGAGTCACTGCAAACTCTTTAGGTCTGTCCAACAACCAAGATGTCTGCTCTGCTATTTATGCCCTCTTAATTCTCCAGTAAGAGCTGGATGCTAAAATGGTGAGATGGGGGAAACATGTATCCAATAAATCCATTCTGACTTTAAACATATATTTCCTCTGAAATAAAAATATCTGAAAAAGTGTACATGGTGTTACTTCATGGGACTTTCTTTAAAATGTCACAATGCAGGTTAATACTTTTTTTCAAGGAGAGACAACAAGAGCCTGCCTTCTGATGGCTTTTTGTTTTAAATAAATTGGCCACACACTATAGTAATTTAAAACGTGCATCTATTGCTATGTAGAACTATTTTCTGATACTAAAATTTGTTGTCTATTTGTTTCAAATTACCATATTTGAAATATAGGGTTTTTTCTTTTGCAATCCCAAACTAATGTAGTTGTGAGAGTTGAAGACTGGAGGTGTGAGTTGAAACATCAATAAAAACAGTAACTTTTTAAATTGCCATTTATGGGCTTTGGATCAGTTACAATTTGGGTTTCACAGGATGTTCTTTTGTGCAGAAACATCCTGGCATAACCCACAGTCAGAGGCAAAAATGTCCATTATGAAGCAATGTAAAGTCACCAAATTGATTTCCTGCTGTATTTTTAATGACATTCTTTTGCATTTGCAGCCAGTGGCCTCAGCCAAGGGGGTCATTGGTGTCCTAGGTATTAAAAAGAGCCAGAAACTGCATATACTAAAAAATGCAGGCTCCAAATAAACAAGGCAGACAAAGCCAGGAAGCTTAAAAAGTATTTTCTGTGTTCTTTAAACCCAAGCAAGTAAAAATAATAGTGATGCAATTATTTCAGAGCCTGAAAATACTTATCATGAAAGTGGATGCTTAACTTCTATTAATATCCAAAATGTTTTTCCAAATTTTACTTTGGCAGTTTCTTATATATTCACACCAGGATTTAGCTTCAGAGAGGAGCTTTAAACAGAAATCTAGAAACAATATTCTTGATAATTTCAAAAAGCTACATCACCACTTGTAAAACAAGATATGGGTTTTGTGTCTCAGGGCACAGCCAATAAATTAATTCTGAGAAGGTGCCACTATTTTATAAACTGCATATGTGAATACTGGGATCTTTCAGCCTCAACTTGTACCTATTGTTACCACAGAGACCTAAAAAATTTCATCCTCTAACAAGGAGAAAAGCTGTTGAAAGACTTGTTTTAAAGTATTTAAAAAAACGTTATTGTCTCAATAATGCTGTCTATTTACATTGGGGTTTTTAAACACTGGATTGTATTTAAGATTTAAAAGCATTTTTTGAGTGCACCATGCAGATATATATATCTGTACCTCTATATTGAAATAAAAAGCTGTTTATTTTAGTATAAGGAGCCATGAAAGTGCTAGGAGCACACAGTATGAATAGAATTGCTATTTGCGTTTGTTTTGTTATCAATGATAATTTCTAGCAAGTTTTCATGTGAGACATTGATTGGATTATTCCCTGTCCTGTGTTAGTAAATGAAAGATGGTGATATGCAGCCACTATGAAGAAGGATTTCACAAGCAAACTGTGACGTTTTTCCTGTAGATTTCTGTTTTAAGCAGTTCTCTTTCTCTCATGGGACTGGACAGTCCATATGTCCTTTAGGATGTGGGATGGTGTGTTGTTACTATCACTGACCAAAGACCAAATGCAGTGACCAAAGAAGTTTTCTGGAAAGATGCAGGAACTTTTGAAATTATTATTTTCTAAAAGGAAACAGTCAACATTAAATATACATATGCAAATATATATATATATATGCACAAAAATATGTGTTAAGTGTGAAAACCTGAGACTATGAGAAAATGTTTCAAATGTTGTTTGAAATACTAAAAATATGGCTATTTCAAAATGAAATTTTTTTTCTTCTTTGCAGCATTCCTGAAGAAATATTATCTTGAAAATTGCTGATATTTAGACCATTCTGTTTTGCAAAAAATACATATGTCAGAATATCAACCTTTTCCATGGAACAGGGATTTTGAACAGCTCTAATCAGTACAATTTTCATTAGCTTGTGCTCTGATGTTTCTATCTGTCTTCAAAACAATTGCTCTTGGCTTTTTGTCACTCAGGAAAAATAAAAGCCTGGAGTCCAGAGATAAGGGAGAGATCTCAGGAGTTCACCTAACCCATTTCTCCTTAGTACAATGTAAACCTGGTACAGGTGTTATCAAAAAACTACCCTGTGCAATGTCCTGCTTTTTTTACAGATGGGATAGAGTCATGTCATGGTGTACCGTCCTAAATTTAAACTTGCTCTTTCATAACCAAGTAAGGATTCACCTCACCTTATTGTCATCAGAAAGTTGGGCACCCAAATGAAGCTAATCAGCCATTGTCTGTCTAAAACTGAGGCAGAGGAAGGATTGTCTGTCTTCCCTCAGTATCCACAGGTCCTGACAGAGGAAGATTTATCCACTGTGGAATATGCAGGACATACATTCCCAAAGCTAGTAATCTCCTCTGATTACCATGGGGAAAAGTAGATGAAATTAGATGCTTGACTTGATTTTTTCTTAGGTCTTCACCTAGACATGCTGATTTTATGTAGTAAAGAACTTTTACTGTGGGATTCAGTATTAGCACCTTATACCTTTCTGTATGTCCTTTCACCTGAGAACTTAATGCTTTTTAATCCCTAAGTGGTGTTATTTTTGATGTAATTTCATTCTTTTTATAGTTAGTCAGGCTGAATATTAAATACAAATTACGTAACAAAATTTAACTTTGAGTCTTTGCTGCTGATGTTTTGAGAATAAGGGACAAGTGAGGGAGAAGAATAAAATGGAATTAAAAGATCCTGCATCATCTTTGGCCTAATAAGATAGTAGCAAGATGTCCACCCACAAGCAAGTGTCATCAAATAATATAATTAACACCTTAAAAGAGAATGTTCATGAAAGTTGCAGGGCAATAAGGGACCAATCAATATTAAGTGGTGAAATAAAAAACTGAAGAATGACTTAGGATGTGAAGGGAGAACTAAAGGAACTTGGATCCCTACAACCTTCTTGATGCTTTCTGAACACCAGCATGAAGTAAGTGAACTAACAACTCCTTCTGCTTCTGAACGTCCTTTTCCCTGCACCATCCTGAGTCATAGAGTGAAGTTCTATGTCAGTGCTGCAAACTGCAGAAACTTTGTACCTTTTGTCTCTGATCAGTATAAGTAGCTTCAGTGGCATCATACAACCTTCAACAAATCAGGACTTCAGGACATGTCATGTTCAATATACTACAGAAGATTCTGAGTTGTAGGAGTCCATGAAAATAATCAACAATCTTTTCTTCTTTTTATATTGTTTTTTTTTTTTTTTTTGTTTTGTTTTTGTTGTGGTTTTTTTTTTTGTGGTTTTTTTTTGTTTGTTTGTTTGTTTGTTTGTTTGTTTGTTTCCTAGATGAGACAGAAAAAAGAAAAGGGAGAAAAAAGGGAAGATATTCAGATATTCCAGAACAGAACACTGGACTATAAGAGCAGATTGGACTACAAGAGCAGACAGCTTAGTGAAATTCAATTTTGATGGAACTGCATGAGAATCCTTGTCTACCATGTGGATTCTAAATTCAAGCTACATTAGTTGTGACATATAAGAAAGTGTGAAGAACGGGGTACTGAGATTTGATAAAGAGCTGGTGCAGATTAACCTCTGAATCTGTGAATCATCTCAGTTGCTGTATTTCACAAGCAAAATATCAATGTATAGATACTGACAGAGTATTTTAGTGAAAATTAGATGTTTGATTTTTATCCGTGGAAAGATGGACATAATGATTACTGGAAAGCTAGAGCTAGGAGGAAAAGACAGAACTGACTTCTGTGTACTAATATATGGCATGTCCAGATTTCACTGAGCTGGCTTTTATATTTCTTTCTTTTTAGCAACACAAGCATGAGTGCAAAAACAGTAAATATGAGAAATTGCTTATTTCAGAACTGTTAAATTGGTTAAACATCCATGCAAAAATTAATCTCCATTAAATTCTGCAATACAAAAACTTTGGTATATGTGAGGGTTTTTTTTAAATTCAGGCAACATTTGGTCATTTATTTGGTCAATATATATCAACAACATTTAGAGATTCTGAGACAAAAATCATGATCCATGCTTTACACTCAAGATCAAACACTAACCAAGTGTGAAAGGAAAAAAGAAAATAATTACATTTTAAAGCAGTTCAAAGATGCCTAGATTCCTAGGTACATTACAAATACATGTATATTTTGCATATGTATTACCTCCCTATATAATACACATATGTTGATGATGGTGAATGTATAAGATTTTTTTTTCTCTATCATTCTCCAAAAATGAAAGTTAAAGAATTTAAGGTGAACTCTATTTTGGAACAAACCCCTTTGATGAATTTTACTCAAGTGCTGTTGATGAAATTATTTGCACTTCGTTCTTTCTGGGAAGTCAAGATGCTTTTTGTTTGTTTGTATGTCTTTTAAACCACCAAATTTAATTGTTTGCTTCCCTGGCGGTAATGAAATAAGAAGATAATGAGTTTTTCATTGTTCACTAATTGTCTACTAAAGATGAGACATAGTCAGCCAACTGTAAATTGCTGCTTTACTGTAATGTTTGGATATTTCAGTGCAAATAGTCACAAATACATCTGTTCCTGCATAAAGTGAAATGCCTGTGTTATGAAAACAAGCTGATGTAGACAGCAATAAAAGAATAACTCTGATGACTTCTGTTGATTAGGATTTGGTGTATTGTTTGAGTTCCTTTTGACATCTCAGAAAATTGCTGGCATGTTTCAGCACCATAAAGACAGGTGATATTTCAGCAGCTTTTCTTACTCTATAGTATTTAGAATTTGAAACCTGGAACTGATATTCACAGATAATATAAATCCTAGGATCTAAGTTACTTTGCAATGCAAAATGACAAAACCTGTTAAGGCTCAACAGGCACCAACTTTTTCTTATCTTGGATGGTTCTAAAAATAAAGGTTCTCAAGATGAGTTAAGCATTAAAGTTATGTTAACTTTGAATTTCCTGGCATGTGTCTTCTCAGCTTTTTTTGTATCTGTTTTTAGAAGACGGTAGATTTAACATTCTAATCTGATCCAAACTTCCCTCAAGGATCCAGATAGAAATTTTAACCCTTTTGAGCAAAATGGCAGTTTTAGTATTGATATAAAACTGACTAGGATTTCATGTTAAAATTTTCAATCACATCATCCATAATGTATAAGTTTCAGTTCAAAGGCAGAAAATGACTGTTTCATCAGCAAGCCCATTTCTCTCTGGAACAGGGAGGTGTCAGTAGACAATGTTGCAAAATGGACTTGGCCCAAAATCCATATAAAGAAAAAAGAACAGACTTGTGTAAGAACTGGCTCTTGTAGTTTTTTGGTGACTTTGACAATATCCAGTATGACCACTGTTCAGAATTAAACTGGTTGTTAATAGCCCAGTTGCCTTTAATAAAATACACAACCAACCCCATTTGAAAGAGAAACATGTTTAATAGTTATTTAGTGATGACAATGTACCATGATTTCATAGGAGCAAAAAATAAAAAAAGTTATTTAATTGAAGCAACAATTTGCTCTGTCAAAATCTGGCTTTGAACATTTTGACTTAGATTTTATTATTATTACTATTATTATTATTATTATTACTACAATGTATTTTGAGTTCAGATTATCTAAACTTAGACTGATTTTATTTTTTCATGGGTCATTGTATTTGCACATTTTTTATTTATTTTCTGAGCCCTTGCATCTTCTATTTCTATTTCATTAAAGACAAAAATGAAAGCAGAAATAGTTCACAGATTGGAAATTGCTGTGATAGCAGCACCATTTTAATATTTACTCTTACTTTATATATTCATATACATCTTATCTATAAATATGAATATTTTATGTAGATTTATTTTAAGGGTCATGTTTGTAGTCACTGGCATCTGCTGCATTGTTTTGGTAAGAAGGGACAAGGAAGGGTAACTGAAAATTAGCAGGGCAAGTGCCTAAATGCTTTTAAGAATAAGAACAAACTAGGGGGCCAGGAAATCACTGCTTCATTTGTTATTAGGCCCAAATGAAAAGAGTGTGCTGTTTGGAAAAGGGATAGTATTTTTCCTAGGATTTATAGTTTAATCAAGGCCTTTGAGTCCTCCCAAGCCAATGAACATTCAGTTTATAGCAATCATTTCTGGCTTAAGGCCGGAGTTGTAGCTCATTCTCAGAGCAGGGAAGAAGCAAATCTTGTCCAGCTGAAGCATCTGCAGCCGAAGAGGTCCCAGGTCCAAAACCAAGCACCCTGTTCTCAGGCAGAGGCTGCTGCTGCCTGTGACTGAAGCAACAACGAGCAAAATACAGTATAATTGCTCACTATGATGCAGAAGAAAGGATTTGGTATGCTTAACAGCATGAAGAAGCAAAACAAACAAATAAAGTCTCAAAAGGAAAGGAGCAGAAATCAAACTAAATCCAAATTCATATCCACCCCCACTCTCTTCTTGGTGTTGGGGTGGTTGAGAGGAAGGACACACATCTATCCATGTTTCTCCAAAAATGAAAATTCTGTGAATATCTTGCCGAGCAACCCAGGAATCTCCAGAAAATATAAAATCTGTTAAAGAGGGTAAAGTTCAAGCAGCTATGACAAGACTATTCTGAATTAAACTACACAAACATTTTCCATGCTTCCTCATTATTGGTGGCTTTAATAACAGCAGTGCCTATACATAATACTTTTTCTAAATGTGTGTGCTTTTGCTACTTGCAGGGGCCATTACAGTTGCTCACAGCAAAACAGATCAACATTTTTTTCACCAGTTTCCATCTAGCCTATGTCCATTTCTCATTAAGACTCTGCAGGGACTAGAACTGATTTTTCCTGCCATAGAGAACCTGAAACACAAGTGAGCTAAACTCTTTCAATGACTTTGTTACTTGTCTACTTGAAAACTATAATTAAAGGAGTACCAGGAAAAATATACATATGTGTAGGTGGGTATTTATCTTTGCCTAGTGGTGAATAGACTATTTGAGTTTATGCTCAGCACTTATTACCAGGCAAACACTGCTAGTCATGATAGTGTTTACTGTCTGGCTAAAAGCACAAACCCATTAAGGAAAATACTTGGCACAATTTGTAAAATTCAGCCTATCTTCAGCCCTGTGCTGAAATGAGATTCTTTTCTGTTGATTTCTCAATGTCCACTTCGAAGACTGTCGTCTCCAGAGGATCTGGTTTTGTTTGCTGTTAAGGCTGAGACTTTTGCCTTAAGCTGGCTGGGCTGTTTCCAGCACTGTGGAGAGGTGGTTCTAAGGCCCACCAAAGGAGCATCACTACAGCCTTGCTAGTGTAGGTTGCTGGATGCATGCTTTGAATTAATGCGTCTCTACAGACCACAAACCCTACCCAGCTACTGCCAGTGAAGACCTCAGCCAAATGCCAGGCAATCCTTCCTATTATGTTTTTTCCTTTCTGTCCTACATCCTGAGTTAAGTTTGGCTTCAATGAATTCCTGAAGGTGACTTCTCATAAAATGCAGAAAAAGGAAATATTAAAAAAAGACAGAAAAAACGTAATTAAATTTCTTCACATAGGGTAAAAGAAAAATGTGATTCCTTTGGGAAAACATATAATACTTATTTTTTCTAATACTTTTTCTTCCCTCTAGGACCTTTATTTATTGCATATTTCAGCAGCTCCTATCAGGTGATGAGTCTATCAAATGATAATGTAACTGCTGACTTCATTTATTAAACTTCACAAGGGCCAGGCATGGAGTGTATATAGAAAAATCACTATCTCTGGATGCCAACAATGATAATTGCAGCTACAATTACTGTGAAGACAGTGGAGTGCTCTGCAGAGTAAATGAGACAGGGGTTTTTTTTCAGTAGATAAACATCCTGTTGTAGTTCTGAGTGAGTGGAGAGATAACACAAACAACACAACTGTTTAGAAAATGCACTCCTTATCATTTGACTAGTTGAAGGGAACAGGTCGGAATCATAAAGTCAAGTAAAAGTATAGGAATGATTATTGAACCTTGATCAATAAAGAGATACATGGTCTGATTTATCTCCAGATCAACAATACCTGGAGAATGAATTTTCAAGTTACATCTCTGCATTATTCAAAAAATAACTACCTGTGTCTAGCACAGCTTTCTCCTCTACCAAGGTTCTCTTCAGTGCATTCCCATAGGTATCTTCCAGCATTTACGACTCCTATATATCACTCCAATTTGAGGGGCTAAGCTCAATGCAACATAATACTTAGAAGAGTTTCAGCAGGGAATGAAAGATAGAGGATGGACAATTCATTAAAAAGAAAACGAATTTGGGCACAAACCATAGAAATCTTGTTTTCATGCACAGACAAGGTTCAGATGCAAGCCTTGAAGGGTTTGTCACGAAAACACTGAATGACTAAAAACTCAAATATTAGGACGCTGCAAAGCAGCAGAAAGGAAGTTGCACCCTGCAGTTTACAGACTCCTTCCTGGGCACTCTTTCATTCAGTGAGAGTGAACAGACCAGTCATTGTTCTGGCAGCTGGAAAGTTGTTCATCCCTCCGCTCAAGGCCAGCACTAGAAATAGCCAGCAATGGGATCTCCAAACCTCTTGGGATCTCCAAACCTCTTCAGAACCTCCTCTCTTGCTTTTGCAGGAGATGCAAAGGAATTAGTGAGTTCTACTGCCAGTCACAAGAGTGCCAGAGAGGGAAGAGTTCAAAGACTGGCTGTGCTTCCTCTCTGAGTGGCCTCTGAAGCCTCAAAGACTAAGCAGAAAGTTTAATTGTTTACCAACATCCATTATAAGCTGGAGAGCAATCTTCATTACAAACCACCATCCTTTTACTATGGCCAGTTGGATCAGACTGTTCATTTGTGGCTCAACTTCTGAAGCAACAAAATGACAATACTATTTCCCCATTGTGTATCTCAGATAGAATGCATTTTAGCAGCACAAAGATGCTGTTTTGTTATTATCCATTTTATGGCAGGATGAAAGGTTGAAAGAGTTGTTATTTCTGAATGTATTTGAAGGCAGAAATTATTGTCTTTTTTTTTTTTTATTTTTTTTTTTTTTTTATTGCCAGCAGTGAAAAAAACACAAGCAGATTTCGGGGCAGGTGTTAAAGAGCCCGATGTCATTGAAAAATTAATAAATCTTCAAATAATAGCAAGAGTAACTTCTCAAGTGAACTCAGACTGAAGTTTTTTTGGTAGTGGGTCAAGCTAACATATGGTCTGCTTAGACACTGAGATGACAGACAGAAACTGAACAGAAGCAATCAAAACAAAATCTGTTAAGGAACAGACAGCAGAAATATGATCAGTGAAGGCAGGAAAATTAGATTGACAGCTGAGAGAGGCTGATAAATGATAAATAAGCAATTTGGCTTTTTATTTTTTTTCAATTCGAGCAATTGCCCCCTGCTATACTATTTCATAAGCTTTGGCTATCTTAACAGGTTGATAATAGGAAACTAATTTAAAAGTAAATATCCTGTTTCCCCAGAGAGTATAACACAAAGCATCGCTGATCCTGTTTCCAATATGATACACTTTTTGCAATTGCCTGAATTTAATATCTCATTTGCATCAATAGAAAGTAGATCTTGATATATTTCTATGCCCATTTTTCCAGAGTCTCTGCCATGTCAGACATTGCTGAACACATGATAGAACTGAAAAACCAAAACAAATTTCCAACTAGTGAGAGTCTCAGCTTTGGCTTCCTTGGTTTGCCAATTCTCCTGCAACACTTCCCAGGAGAGGGTCAGGAAAGGTTCAACAATTCAACAATTAGTACAACAATTAGCCAAATACACAATGGGATGGAGGTGCATCTTATGAAGACTTTTCTCCCTCAGTGAAAAAAAGACAAAATTCTTTGCCATTCTTTGTCTTAGTAATGCTTAAATTAATAAAACCTTCCCTTTCTTATTCTGCAGGCAGTTCCAAGTCGTATATTTGCATTTCAAATTAATTTCTATTTGTGGTTTTCTACACTTCCATTAATTAGGCGTTGGATTCCAGAATAAGAATACTGGACTATTATCCCAGTCATTAACATACCAGGACATCTATATTTACATATCCTAAAGAATATATTACCCAATGGCAAAAAGATGGTGGGCAAAACATGAAATATGATAGTATGAGATGTATAGAATTGTTAAATCCTCTGAAACACTGAGAAAAGACTTTCTGCCTAGAGACAGAAAAAACAATTTGCATAGTAGAACAATGGGATGTGCTTAAGTCTGTATTAAGTAATATTCAAGTGTCATCAAATGGATGAAAAAATCAATAGAATCCACACAGATTGCATGAGTTAACTATGTTCAGATTATGATTTACACTGGAAAGAGGATTATCCCTGCATTGCAATGGTGAATGTTAAAATCAAGGCAGGCTTGCTTTTCATCCAGTTGAAATGAAAACAGCTTAAACTGGACTGACTGGTTCACGTAAGGTAGAGGTGAAATTAGAAAAAGGATGCCCTGAAAGACAGAAATTCTAAGGTCTATTCAATAGTGTTTTTCAGATGGATGACTGTAATTTTATGTTTCCATTATGTTACATTATAACATGAGCCAAAATCCATTAGATTCTTTCTTTTTGTGGAACTACAGGGTTGGGAAATGTTTCTGATTGGAACTTGAAACACACATACCTCACTCAAGAATGTCACTCTGATAAGGTTCAAAAGCTCTCCTAGTAAAACACTTTGTGTTACAGACAGAATTAAAGGTTACCATTCCCCATCTGAGCTGCAGTCAGTGTTCATCTCAATAGGTGAGCTGTCTGCTGCAACCGAAAATCAAAGTGCTTAGCTGAAACTTTCTGTTGCTTACTTTTTCTTAAATCACTTCAATTAGATCATTTGCAGCTCTCAAAAATTTCACTTAATCTCTTACCTGAGTTGACCAAAAACACCCACATTTTTTTGGACTTTTCTGGACTTACCATAAATGCCAGAAGTCCCAACTCCAGTGATGCATGGACCAGTAAGAAATTCATGTTAGTCCTCAAAGCACACTGGTTAAAAAGTTCATTTCTCTCAGTGACTGCCTGCTTGAAGCTGTCTTTCTGCAAAAATGAGACACTAGACAATTCGATTTTTGCCATTTGAGAGCTGCAAAGCAGTAGTAAATATTTTACTATCCACTTTATGGTTTTTAGTAAATGAAATGCATAAAGGAACTAAAGAGATTATAACATTTTCTGTATTTCTATTCCTTCTTTATGGCCCCCCAAACATTAGGTGAAAATCTGTAAGTTTATCTATAATGTTCAGTGATACAGCACATAGATTCTAATAGATGGTATTACAGTGCACAGATCTCGCAAAGCAGAGGCTGAAGAGAATGGATATCACTGCATGTGGAGTTGGAAATGTACTTGTCAACTAAGCGTTTCAAGAATATTAAATTCATAATAAAAAAAAACAAATAGTCATTCTTGGTGTAATTCTATGGGATTGCTAAGATATCTGGCTGCCACTCTGAAAGAAATGGCTTATACCACAGACTGCATGGCAAGAACTGCAAAACTGCTCTACTGAAAACTGATTTTAACCCTATGTTTATTAACATGAACATTTGAAAGAAGAATTTTTAAAACCAGGGATAAACTCCCATTCAGCGCTGAGTGTGTATAGAAAATACTTTATGGAACTATTTTTAAATACTTTTTTTTAAATCACTTCTTGTATCTCTTTGCCCTCCGTAATTACTTAGTCAATACCTGTGGTGTGGAATTGTTTTTGCCAGGGAAAGCAATCAATGATATCACAGAATGATAATCTGAATTTACTTGCTTGGATTTAGATTTCAGGTTGGCTAAGCCTCTCTCAAGACGTAAGGTGGCTGCAATTTTCAGTTCACACTAGAGACAGTCACAAGCAAATTCAATATTAAAATATGGTGAAGCATTATTTTCAAATAACTTCAGCAGCAGTAAGCTGTTCAGAAGTGACCACAGAGAATATTTTTGAGCTATTTCATTACTTTACAAAAGTAACTTTCAACAGAATTCAACCATAAAATGTGTGCAACTGAAGAAGCAAGAAAGCAAAATACTTGCCTTGCTGATTAACACACTGTATATTTATGAGCAGTCCTGGCTCTTGAGTTGAAATTAGCAAAGATGATGAAGCCACCATCAGGTGACCCTAACACCACAGTCCCTCAGGACATCCTAGGATTGTAAAACATGGAGATAATGAAATTTTAGACAGTTGGTGGGTTAAGTGAATAAGAGGGAAATTGCTTCTTAGGAAACTGAGACATAAGACAGTCTGGCCATAACTTCAGTTCCATGTCACTAAGGCTGCTTTTGAGGTGAACACGATGGCTCTATCACTCAGATACTAGTAGTTCTCTAAGGACTTCTTACAGATTTGCCTTCAAGCTAGGAGAACCAAGATGGTTCAAAATACAAGAAGGAAATATCATAGCAGCTTGAGTAACTGCATTATTCTTCACCTCTCTCCAATGTCCTTACAAGACTTAGGGGCCCTCCTAGCAGAGTCTGAGTAGCCCAGAGCAGGCTTTAGAGTGCATCTAATCTACACCAAAACTATATCTCGTATATCTTATTTTTCTTAAAATTGCTCTGCCCTGGACTAAGAATATTGCAGTGATAAAACCACGCTGCCTGGTGCAGACACACAGCATCTTACAACCATAAGACCAGGATCACAGACAAGATCATGCGGTGATCAGTTGGGATAAAGAGGAAGTCAGGAGGTCTGCAGTCCAGCCTCCTGCTCCAGGTGGGATCAGCTATGGGATCAGAGCAGGCTGCTCAGGACCTTTATTGAGCTCCCTCGATTACACCCACAGCACTCACTGCAGGTTTGCAGGAAGGCACTGAGTTTGCTCTTCAGTGACTTGCTCTCATCCAATACAAAATATAGAGAAGAGTGGGAATGCTTACAGAATCTTAGTTAAGCTGTCAGATGAAAAACATTGGTTTTGATTTACATTAGGCATGAATAGGCTCAAGCTACAGGCAGCTGCCTGTCCACAACACAAAGCTGATGCTCTTACTAAAGCACCAGTCATGTCTGACTATGCAAAAATGACTAAGAGTTGAGAAAAAAGTAGTTTACCAGGAACCGAAATGTAACAGTGTAGGCGGATGGCAAATCTAGTTCTGAGAGTAGGACTGGATGCATGTTTAACAGCATGTATGCATTCCCATCCTACCCTGCTACCCCGCTAGTGGGTACATTTTACCTTGGTATGTCTGTCACGCAAAAACCAACACAGAGCCCCAGAAAAAAGAAAAGATGAAGAAGAAGCAGCAGTCCCCTGACAGCAGAGAAGGAGACGAAAATACAGCCTTTAGGTTCAGAAGGATATATAAATGGAGTGGTTTGAAGAAAGCAGGAGTGAGCTATCCAAGAGAAAGAGAAAGTTCAGAGGCAAGAATCTGTTATACACAGCTTGTTATACACAGGCCTGTGATTTATTATGAAGGCCCATTTCATTGCGGTAAGACCTAAGCAGCATGGCTTTCAAAGCTTCCAGTTTCACAAACACCTAGCAGATTATGCTTGTTTTTCTCTGGCCACATGTGTGACCCTGATCCACAGCTCAGTGGAAGCAGCATTAGAAAAATACTCACTGCTATAAAATCACAAAGAGGTGATAAGAGTCTTTCTTCACACAAAGCAGATATGATGAGTGCTTTTGAATAAGCTACACTGCTGGGGTGATTGTATTGATTGGGAAAAGAGGGATAATCATGTACTGATTTTGCTTTTTAAATCAGATATGCTCCTGAATTTTCTAAGCAAGAAACTCTAGTGGATAAATTTATTATAACAGTATAAATTTATGCACTGACTGAGGCAGTTGTAGCTAGTATTTTTACCTTTCCTGTCTCAATTTTTTTTTGCAGTGTGACAACATTTGTGATCCTTCCTGGAGGTGGCTACATTTCAGGAGTGAGATAACATCTGAGTGACCAATTCATCTAGCCTGCACAGTGTTACACAAATACATCAGGATTTATTGCTATCTTTATTTATTCCTACATTATTTACAGGCATGTTTGTGTATGTATATATATATATATATATATATATATATATATATATGCAAGGTAGCAGCAGCAATGTTTATTGTATTCTTTCATACAATGGTAGTGCCCAGAGCACTCAGGGTTTATCCAGTGCAAAAACTTTTTTAAGGTTCCAGAAGTACAAAGCAGCGAATAAACCTCAAGAAACTGTTCTAAAACACTTCTGCTTCTGGACAGGGCCATAAGAATAAATAATTCATGCTCTTGTCCATCTCTTCTTTTCACCCCAAGATGCATCACTGTGGGATTTCATTCTTTTCTTCAGTATGACCCACTGGATGGTTCAGAACAGTTACAGGAGCTCTCCAGTAAGCAGAGATGGGAGTGCTAATGACATGATGGTCCTGCTGTCAGACCACCTTATAGACTGCTGGTCAGACAGGTTGTGAAAGGCAGCTTCTACTTGGACCTTCCTCTGATGCTCAGAGAAAGGAGACTCCAGACTAGGCCTTCAAGCCTGAAGAACCACACAGGGTCCAGGATACCATTTGAAGACACCTGTGTTTAAAGTATATAATATATCATATACTCAAAGCCTTGCAAAGCTCTCATTACTGCAGTGTAGTTGCTATTGCTAAACAGAGATCAAAAGATCTTGATTTTTGAATTACTTGTTCAGATTCATGTAAGACATTTATCAAAGGTATCATTTTCTCAGTCTCTGTGAGGTCTCCAAAGTGAAGTCGTGTGGGGTGGAGCCAGATCCATTAAGAGCATTAAATGCAAGTATATTCCATACTTGTCCTTCATACAGGGGAGAATGATGTCTAGAGCAGTTACAAAGGCTGGATTTGTAACAAAATGTGTCAGGACTGGATGGATGTGTGGCAGGTATTGTGGAAATAAATTTGCATACAGAAGAAAGCAGTGAAGAAGTACGAGTTGCTTTGGCTGATTCCATGGTCACAGCAAAATATAAAGCAAGACAGAAATATCTGCTCTGCTCCAAAGAGTTTCTTACCAATCCTGTATGAGTTCAAGCCTCACATGATATCTACAAGAGTAAACTGAGATTTTCTCTGTATTAATCTGATGAAATAAAACTGATATATCAAAAAGTGCAAAACAAACCTCTTTTTTGCTGTCCCTAGACAGCTAAGTCACAGAAACAGAGCATGGCTGATACCCATATGGAAACAGAAGAGTTCTTGGTGAATAGAGCAGCCATACATTTTAGGCCTCTGTTTAAGCTGGCTAGGCTAAACCACCTCATTAAAAAAATCCTTTTTCAAAGCATAAAGCTGCATGGCAATTTTCATAACAAATATAGTTTATTTGGCAACTGAATAAGACCAGGGGATCCTCTAGCATTTAAATAATTCTGATTGCACAAGAAGCATTTTTTCCCCTGCTTAATTCTTAAGAGATCAGTATTATGCCTAAGCTTCACATGTTAGGAAAGCTTCTTGCTGATGTTAGCAATAGCCCTCTTTCTCATAAGCCTCATCCTCTGTTTCTCAGCCTGTGTCCTTTGCTATGTCAAGATGCGCTTTTCTACTCTTCCTTTCTTGACACAATCTGTTTTCTCCCAGTAGTTATAGGGAACTGATGTACAAAGAAGTTGACTCGACTGCCAGAGTACTTGCTTCATTAAAGGCTGTCTCATCAAGGAGCCATTTACATGTTGTTCCACATTACCTGTGTCTTTCTGAAAGAATCAGAGTCCCAAAGAACTGCCTTAGCCTATAAAATAGACAAGTACACTCCAAATTCTCAAATAGTCAATGTCAGCATTATCCCCAGAAATCTCATACTTTCTTAAAACTTGTCCCAGTGCTAAACTTCTATAGCATTTCTGGAGTCAAACTGCTGCTTTGTGGATACCTCAACACTACATCCTGACACACAGATGTAAAAAAAAATTAGCGAGGGCACAGACCTGGGCATGGATTTTTGAGATTGCTTTTTTTAGGTGAAGGTCAGGCACTGTAGTTTCATTTTTCACAGGCAGTCAGGATGCATTTCCACCCCAGCTGAATGGAGTGCATGCTCTGCAACAGTAACACGGGCTAATTTGTTTTTAAAAGCTGGACAATCTGAAACCCTATGTATGCTTTTATTTTTTTCCTGCTTCTAGCCCACAAGAGAGATGTACCAGCATTTCCCTAAGCTGATGTAACCCACTAGGCTGTTATGAGACTCAAATACCCAGTGAGAAGTTTCTGGACAATGAGCAGAGTCACTGGCTCCATGAAAACTCAGCTCTCTTCCTTTGATTCACAAACTTCAGTATCACCCATGAGACTTATTTGGAACATATTAACTTCTGTTGTAGGATTCAAAACAGCAGTAACAAAGGTGAAACATGGGTTTTTGGATTAATTTTTTCTTCTTAGTTTTCTGCAATTAAAAACTACAGTTTTAAATTTCCAGTCTGTTCAGTAGTGAAAAAAAAATATTTTAAAGGTGTATGAAGCAGCCATGGAAACAGGTATTTGCAATGAAAACAGCCATTTAAATGAAAATGTCACCTGCCTCTCTCCCTGTCACAACCTGCTCAGGAAACTGGGCTGTTCCTTTTCTTTCTGCTTTTCAATCTGGCACCCACAGACTTCCATCTTCCACTTTGAGGTATGTGATGAGAGAGCCAGCCTGAATTTTCCTTTTGGCTGTCCAAACTTCTTCCAGGATGTCCTATGGATAACTTCCATTCCTTGTAGGGAAGATAGAAGCAGCAAAAAGCTTCATCCCAGGGAACCTGAGCTACTCTGCCCTGCAGCTCAGTGGAGGTTTTTAACCCTTGACCCATCAGCCCGTTCTGATGCTGTGGATACATAGCAGGAAGCCAGGATTTACCTTTAATTTCTTCTCTCACAAGATCTGGGAGGTCACCTCATCACAGTCTGAAAAAGGTATCCTGAGGTTAAATAAAAGAGGCTGCCCTTGCTGCAGCCTTTACTGTTGGTTAATCTGTTCTCTCCATGATAGACTCCTCTCGGGACCATGTTGACTTAGAAATCAGAGCAGTAATATTGTCAATCAATATGCCTTGAAGCCAAGCAATTAACAGGTCTGACACTGTGCTTTAAGACTATGTTTTATCCTTATTTCTTTAGTGACTGTACCTGCTATTTAAGCCAAAAGCAGATTTCACTTATAGCAGTTCAGGAAGTGTGTCTAACTATAACAAAAGATTAGGATGCAGAAAAGCTACATATACTCCAAATACAAAAGTTAGGGAATTAAAGCCCTTTTAGTTCTTCCTGAATAAAATTGGATGAGACTGAACAAGCACTAAACCAATGGAATTTCTAGATGTGCACAATGAAAAATAAGAAAATGTTTAAGTATTGTGCAGGTCTACAAAGTATCACCAGTCTTTGCTTCTAAAGACAAATTTTCTGGAGAGCCAGCTGGACAGTTCTGTATGTCTCTTAATTTTATAATTCACACTGTAGCCATGAATTCAAAGGATATTTCTCACAGGTATGCACCTGTTAAAATCACAGTACATTTGCCAGCTTCCAGCTGTGAAATTACATGGCACCAGGGAAACACCAAGTGCTGGTGAGAAGCCCTTTACATGGTGTTCTCAAAATTACATGAGTGACTGCAGCCATAACAGTAGAGGTAGACAGAGAAGTTTCCAACCAGTGACATTTCATGTCAGCAGAGGCACTTTGCAGCTAAATTGCACTTTTGTTTACCAAAAACGTAAATAAACTGGAGAGACCCAGAATGTTCTGACAATAACCAAAGGGCATGAACATTCCTGGTTGAGGAAGCAGGCTCATAAGTAATGACACTTTCCCCTCAGACTGAATTAAAGTGGTGTTTGGAATCACTTGAACTAGGATTTAATTTTTATTCTCACAGAACCATGCATACAATATCACAGTCTCTCTCAAGCCTACATATCTTCATGAAGTTAAAAATTCAGGTTTTAATCTGAAAAAAATCCCAAAAACCCCAGACATTTGGAAACAACTTCAGTTTTGTGGATTTTTCTTCTTCATTAGTTTTGGGCTATCAAACAAATTTTGAAGCTGAAAATTTTTGGAGTGATCAGTATCCAGCATTTCATTAACAGCTCCAGTGATGAAAAGTGCAGCCTAAGCAATACTCATGTCAGTGTATGTCCATCTTTATAAATCCTGAGCAGACACCAAAAACAGATGTCTAATGGGGTCCAATACAAACCAGTGGATTAAAAAACCACACAACCTTGTTTTTATTCAGAGCCTCACGGGTTATGACATCCCAAATTATTGCAGTCTCTCTCATATCTTGTACTTTTTTTAAAAGTTGTCAAATTCTAGGTTTTTGTCCCTCTTTGAGGAGATATAATTGTGTATTGCACATTTTTAGGGTTCCAAACATGTGATCCGTTGGTGGCAGATTTCAAAAGCATGAACACCCCACATCCCAAGAATCACGCCAGCAACACAGGAGGCAGCCAGATGGAAAGATCAGAAACTCTGAATTTTCTGCAGCTCATCATTGGCTTTGGTCACGCTAAATTAGCCTTTTAAACACATCTTCTACCAAAGAGAAAACTGTGTCAAACCATGATAGTAAAAAGTCAGGTAAACGTCACTCCCTTTAATACCTGCTACAGACATTTTGGCTAAAATCACTGCTCTGAATATTAATATCTTTCCAATGTGCCTAGGGGATATGGGAAAACCTTTCAGTTTGTTTGGAAGATAAGTTTACTGACCCATTAACACTTTACACAAAAGAAGTTTCAGTTCAGGAAACCTTTTTTCATGCTTCAAAACTATATATTACTGGACCTGACATTACTGCTTACACTCCTTTCAAGAATTTTACCCCAGAAAGTTATGTGCTCTGACCTGTGGAATTAAGTAGCACTTTCTTAAGACTATTATAAACACTTATTTTGGATGGTGCTGTTCTAGCAGACAAATAAATACCACAGAAGGTTTTTTTGAGATAAGCTTTCCTTTTCTCTTCCATGCCTGACACTTCCACACTAGAAGTAAAATGTAGCTGAAACACAAAACTGTCAAAATGAGAGTTAAAAAACTAAAGTTGGTTCAGATGTTTGAATTCTTTCATATATGAAAATATATATTTGTACTTTGTACTATAAATACCCATGTCTCCCCTTGTACTATATGGAGGAGAAAAAAAAACCCAGGAAAACCTCTAAGAAAATTTTAGAGGAATAATCAGGTTTGTGCTTTGGTTTCTTTAATTATTGTTATTTGTAATGACTGACATTTATCTTATGGTTCATCAGAATTAAACAGATCACCTTTCTGGGCAACAGAAAAGAACACAAGGAAATATATTTTTCTGGATTTGGAAGTCAAACCTTAGTTTTATTTTTCCTGCAACACTTAATACCCTTAACTGAAGAGTAAAAATGGTTTTGTTGTTCTAATGAAAGTTCATTCCATGTTGCATGTCCATGGATTAGGACAACTTTCTCAACAGCTGTTTCACAGCTGGTATCTTTGACTACAAAAAAGGATTGTGGACCAGTGAGCAGGAAGGTGTTAGCCACAATGTACAGAGGTGCTGACAACTTCTTAAATCAGGCCAGTGTTCAGATTGCTCCAGTTCATTCTGGAGATCAAACACCATCTAAGGAGCTCTTTGTTTGCTCCCTGTGGCCAGTGCTCAGGAACTGAGCAGCACTGTGAAAGATGTGCATAACTGAGAAAACTTTCATTATTATTACAGATTTTTACCTATGCACTATAAGATTATTATGCACAAGCCTGGAAACACATCCAACATAACTCTTTAAACATCCAGAAATAACTACAATTTGCTTCATTTGAAAAGAAGGAAATCTTAATGCAGTCACTGTTCTATGAAGCAGAATCTCAGGTAAAAACTTTTCTTAGCCATTATTGGACCAATTTTTTCTTCTGAAAAATGAAAAATACAAATCTAAGCCCTCTTCCCAAAAGCATGACAGAGAAAAGAAATCCATTATTCAGTAAGAAAAGTGGGTAAAACCAGAGCAAAACTTTAAAAAAAAATTTAAATACTATGAGTATTTACTAGCTGTGCTATGCAGAGCATTGATTAGTCAGCAGGGCACAGGTGTCACAATATTCTAACAAAACTACTTCTAAATGATACAGAGAAGAGGTGCTAACAATGCAGATACCAACAAAAGGAATTAAAGCAGATTTTATTTTCAGCTATGTAAACTGTAGCATGATCATTCTTATGCCTAAAATTTGAGAGCAGTGTGAAGAAAGTTCATTTCTTGAGTGAGGTCCTGGGCAGCATACCCCTGAGCATAAGGGGTATCTTTATTTTCTGAGAGGCACAAGGGGACCATTTAAAGGCACGGTGTTACCTTGCCCATAGTAATCTATATGACATCCTTTTGTTTTGAAGGCATGGCCTACAGCAGCATAGAACAGTGGCAGGATAAGCTACTGCTTACATCCTGACAGACCTTCTTCCACATTACTTGGGAGAAGGATTCACATTGTCTGACCAGGGATGAGATCACCCACAGCAAGAAATTTACACCCCAGTCATAAACATAGGGATGAGGGGCAATTCACAGAGGGCATCAATGCACAGTCACCAGAGAGGGGCAGGTGCCAGGTCTGGTGTTTGGCTGTTGGGATACTTATTTCTTGCTCCAGGTCTCTATCCTGCTAGTTAAACTCAAGTCTCAAATTATTAAAAATAAATAAGTTTATGAGTATGCATTTGGTGCTCTGTCCTTACAGCTGGGGAAAGGAAGCTGACCATTGGCATGATTATTCATTGGAAAAAGTAGGCTTTATAAAATCTTTCAATTTAACTGATCCTTCACCTCCATGGCTCTGAGCTACTTTCGTCCCACAAGTGCTGATCCAGCTGCTGGTTGACTCTTACTTTTTAGCCCTGGCTCTTCCCTTCAAGCTGTCTCCAGATCCTTGTTCCCGCAGTTCATACAAGGTTGTCCATGAACCTTATCCTTGCACCCATAAAGCATGGACTTGCTTAAAAAAAGGACATAACTTTTTGTAGGAGAGAAGAAGGCGGCAAAAAAACTTAAAACCAGCAATCCCCATGAGAAAAAAGAATTTAGAAATATCCATTTTCCCTCAGCTGGAGGAGATTATATGTACAAATAACACATTCATAATGGACGTAAGTATTTATAAATATGAAGTGCTATTTTGGTAATTTTAACTCAGCCTTCATTAATTTCTAATGCATACTTCTCTGCAGTATGAGATGCCCTGTAAACAGAAAGATGTGTTGCAACATAGGAAAAAAACCCCCATATTTTCTGAGAAGCTGCAAACCCAACAGCTGGCTCCCATGAGAGCCATGCTCTCAGATTTATGCTGTTCAGCACTGGCAAATGGCCCTGTAAATGGGTGCTGTGCTTTAGCAGGCTCCTACTCCCAAAAACTCTGTCTGTGGCACTCCTGGAAAAAATAATTCCACCATGAAGGAATTCAGTCTGCAGATGGGTGCAGCCTGCCTTGAATGATGATACAATCTAGGTATGTCTTATGTGTGAAGTTAGTGGATTTTGCTGTCATTGCTGTAGCTGCATCAATGAGGCACCAACAGAGAACTCCCATGGGTCAGGGTCATTTGCAGCTGGATATCTCCTAAAAGGAACAGGATATGCCATGAGGCAGATGTTTGCCAAGACAAGAAAGAGAGGGGAACTTGGCAGCTAAAGGGAGACTTTGGAGATTAGCAAATGTGTGGGTAAAAATCTGCTGAGGTGTTCTTTGAAAGCCCAGGAGATGAGGGTGAGTGGCTACATGGGACTTGTTTCAGTAGAGCGGAAAATATTTCCCAACCTGTATGAAATTCCTTCACCCTGCCCATTGCTAAAGGTCTGGCTTTTTAAATGTGGGAGATGTGGCAAACTGTGAGCAGACCTGGAGTAAACCAAGAATCCAACAGGAACTGAAGCAAAGTAAGCTAATTTCCTTGGGCATGAGATGGGAGGCCCAAAAGTTCTAAGGCATGTTTGTTTGGAAAACTTAGTAAACTTAGTATTTTTAGAATTACTCAACAGACCATATGTATTAACATTTACTGAAAAAAATATTCTCTCAGCAAAATAAAGTTTTCTCTTTAAGTGACCATATTCAAGAGCATTATTTAGACCCCCAGGTACTAACTTTTCCCCTGCCACCCTCCCTTCCAGTGTCACACATGCTAAAAAACAGAGTTCTACTTCAGCAACTGGTTCCTATCCAGCTTGTATTAGTGCAACTCAGCTATTAGTACTGTCCTGAAGAGATTAAGTAAAAAAATATAGCTCGAGGTACATAGCTCATCAAAGCTGGTGACACTGCCCTTAGATGAACAATTGCAATATTCCTTTTTCCAGCCATGGTTTTACTTTCATCACTAAAATACCACTAGTAGTAAAGTGGTTGTACAAACTTATTCTCTACCCAGTTACTCCAAGGTGATGTAATTTAACCAAGCAGAAAATGGTGAAAGTCTACGTGCATCACTTGAAATGGAGCTTAATCACTTTGAAATTATTCTGTTTGAATGAACCCAGACTCCCACCAAAGAGACATGGGGAGGAATAAATCAGTCAGCAGACCAGAGTTACAAGGAGAACCTGTACATCTGCAGGCTAGCAGAAGCTCATATTTAAGCTTCTAAATTCATTCCATTCACTCATTAAATAATCGAAAGCAACATCAGAAATTAAAATTATTTTGCTTTTAATTACCTTTTTTCATTACACAACTTTTGGTAAAATTGGTAAAGATGTTTAAAAAAATAATAAGCATTTCATTAATTTTTTCATACTTCTGAGATTTTGTGTTGTAAGAGGTAAATGAAATTAGAATGGTTACTTTCTTTCTTCAGCTGTATTCAGTTTTTATAGAATTGCTTCAAGAAGGCTGGTGAGTCCCCTTTTCCTAAATGGACATAAATTTATTGTTGACATTAACCAGAAATTATATTGCATATATTTAAGGAACCCTATGCTGACTTGATTATTTTTCCTGAATGTTGGGTATTGGACTACAACCTGACCAAGAATATCTTTCTTAATCACTGTAAAATGTTCAATTTTTAAAAATTATATTGTACATAGAATGAATTTGTTTATATATCAATATCATAATCCACATACACACCACATAAAACAGCAATCTTTCCACAAATTTAAATAAACAAGATAAGATCATGGCCATGTTGCATTAAGAGTTGCACAATCAGCTCCCAGTTTTCCATACCATGAGCACATTCCCTCCAAAAAATAGCTTTGTTTAGATATATTTGGTTTTCAAATATTTAACTTACTATTTTCTTGCTGTTTGTTTCCATATCTAAACACTGATAAAGCCAGACCTTTTATTTATTGAGTTACCACTGAATCTAAAAGTGCACGTCTTCCTCTCTCAAGGTGTGAAGCCAAGCATTCTTTCATAGCTATGACAGTTTCAACTTCAATGACATTTTCTTAATTAACCAGAACAGGAAAATTCATGTTCTGCATGAAAATATCACAAGTCTTTTGCAGATTCTTTTTTTTTTCCTCAGAGGAAGCTGATTTTCAGAAAGGAATAATCTCCTCCTATGGCATTTGTATTGATCAAAGTGAAATTGTTTTCTTTGTTTTGTAAAGGGTATATATCCCATGGAACTGTCAAAGCTACACAGCTATTTTAAAGACCAAAAATTATGGCCTGATCCTGTCTGTCTGAGACCATAAATTATCATCATCCTAAAAGCTCTCTCGTCTCAGAAAAGGACAGCTAACAACTATGTCTTAGGCTACAGGAGATATCAACAACACAGCCGATTCCTTCTTGTAAAGAGTTTTGTTACAAACTTTTTGCTTAATTTTTAAAAAGTCAAGAAATTATCATTAACTCGTGATTCCCAAGCTTTGACAGAAATTGCATATGATTTATAATCAACAATTTCTCTGAGAGGGACCTTAAACCATGCAGTAAAACTCCATGAAGGGAAATTTATCATTCAACAAGGATTACTCTTCCCTCAAGACACATGATGAGGGAACAGGGCAATTAGGGAATGAGAATTACTGTGTCGCTTCCCAAACAGAACTATTGTAGGGATTCTTGAATTGGGCACCAGGGAGGAGTTGAACTTTACATACTCTTGTGGACCTCAAGAGAGCCTGTTAAAATTTAACTGTAGTTAAAAATGGCCAAGAGTGGGAAAAATAAACTTGAGCTGCAAGGAATAGAAAACCTAGAGACTCTTGGTTGTTGTTTGATGATAAACAGTAACTTGGCAAAATTAACAGGTTTATTTAAAAAAAAATACATTACCTCCGTGATCGTTGCATGGCACACCTAATGGTTTATTACTCACAGCAAATGGAAATCTGACATTGCAAAAAGCCCATTGTGTTTCATGTCAGGGGGCACTCAATCACCTGTATGACTCATGAGACACTGCAATGTAGAAATCTGACACAGAATAAGTATCCTGGGGCTCAGCTCAGTGTGCCTCTGAGAAGACACCTTTTTTCAAAGCTGGGTGCTTGAGAAGATCTGACTGACAAAGGGAATCCAGAGCTGTCTGCCAAGCTGTGAAGACTTGTGCTAATACATTTCTTCTTTTAAGCCTAAGGCAACATTTAAAATACAAAGATCTCATAGTGACAGCATCAAACCCAATGCAAGTCCAACATCAGCACCTAAGGAGACTGTAATTCAGCAGCAGGGACTACAGAAAGTTGGGAATCTGATGAACTTCAAGTTGACATGTACTGTAGTATCACTGACAGACATACCCATTTATCACTCTGTTAGGACTCATTCATCCCTCAGATAATTAGCACTTGGCTTGTAAGGGCCTGCTACTCACAAAAGCCTCTGATTACAGGTCAGATTGAATATTCCCAGCAAGTTTGACAGCTGATAGGAAAACCACTCTCCTGAAACCTGTACTATACTTAAATTACTTTAGAAGATATTATTGCAATGCTGTTGCTCTGATACATTTTAATGGTAAAAAGGCTGATGGATGCATCTGTGAATGTACTTCAGCACCCTGGAGTATGTGTTTCCAACTCCAGAACCACAGACCTGATTTCAGCTTCTACCTCTCCTTTCAGTCATCTGTGGACTACACAGTGACCAATTTTAGACCTCTTGGGCATTTAGATTTCTACTGCTGAGCTTGAACAAGACTGTTTTCATCAAAACACAGTATGACCTGGAAGCCCAGACCCTCAGGAACACGAGACACATGGTTCCCCTGCCAAAAGCTGTACATCTGATGAATACACCCGGGACACATGTTGAGCTCTGTATAAATCTTTGCCAGATAAGCTGACATTGGTACCTTCCCCATTTCAGAGATTTCTCCTAAATTCATCCACTTAGGCAGAATAAGAATAGAGAAAAGTAAGAGCTAGAGCTCATCAGCTCCCTTCCTAACAAGGATTCAAAATCACATTCTTCCTTGACAGAAAAGCAGCCTAATTACCAAGCAACAGGCAAAGCTGAAGCATGATGGTGACATTTCTCCAGCAAGAAAGGCTTCACAGAAGCCAGAAGTATTCATCCATTAATAAACCAGAGGCTGTGTCATTAAATGTACTTCAGATGGATGCAGTGCCCAGCTCAAAAATGCTGGAAAACCTCTGCTAGTGTTTGGTAACAAATAGTAATCAGCTAAGAGTTATTTTCTTTGCCTCTACTGCAGAACTAAGATTCTCTATTATACCAGAAAAACATGCATGCAAAGTTCAAGGCCAAAGGAGAAGTTTAAAGATTAGGAGTTGCAGTACAGTCTGTGACAGCAAAATCATTTCAATTTACCCCATTTCTTCCCCAAATAATTTGATTCTCTTTTCCTTCACTATTTTCTTTATGCACATACAACAACAACACAGTGCCCTCTTTGTAACACCCCCTCCCAAGAGAGGCAAAGTTTTGATCCCTCATTACCATCTGTCCTCATTAACTTCATCTTCTTTTTCCAGTTTTGTTCCAAAACATAAATGCCAACAAGCTGATTAACTCATTTTGGACACAGAGAAAGTTGGGCTCAGAGCAGACCTGGCCACAGAATGGTTTTTTTATTTCCTTCTCTACCAGGGCAGTACATCCATGTTTGAAACTGGAGAAGCCTTGCAGAACATCAGGCTGTGAAAAGCAGTACCACTAGAACTTCAAACAGAGCTCATGTACCCATTCAAAAAAATTGACAGTGCTACTACAGCTTATGTCAGACAAATGGAGAAACTGAGACACAAGTCAAATAAGTGGACACATCAGCAAAGTACAATAGCAGAGAACAGATTCAAGAGAAATTTCTTTGTGTCATAAACTTCCACTTAATCCCAAGATTATCCTTTCTTTCTCCAAAGCAATACTTGAATGAATTTGATTAATTGATCATCAGCTTGAGCCATCTCTGTAATGCCATGAATCTGAATCCATTACAGAACAACAGGAATATCACATAAGCACATTATCTCTTATTTCATCATGACATAGGAAAGTCAAAGTATTTCTCTCTCTGCTCAGCTAACTCTTTATGGCATTTGGTTGATGCACAGAATTCAAGTCTTTTTGAAATAATAGTGCCAAATTATATTTGGCTCATCAAGTTTCATACCTCTTGGCTCGATAACTCCCTTGACAACTGACCTTCTGTTGGTTCTCAAATTTAAAGACTGATCTTATCTTATGTATCCATGAAGCAGATGGAGATGAAAAGTTATGGTTTTTAAAGGTAAAGATGGTAAAAATATATTATTTTGGAATTACAGGAAGTTAATTTTGTTCATGTGTTATTGTTTCACTATGAACTGTTATTATTACTATTATTACTACTACTACCATGATTTTATTCTTGCTGCAAGTTCCCCATAATTCTCAGGCTGCCTAGAAAGCACTTACTCTGACACTTCCTCAAAGACACCTGTGACAAGAGGCACACCATAAAGCAGCTTGGTTTTGCAAAACCAATCCTGGGTAGAGAATTTGATTTTAAACAAATGTTATGTCCTAGAAACAGACACACACAGAGATTCAGCCTAAACATGCCACCTGTACAATACATCTCAAAGAGAAATCTAGCACCTAGAGGGCAGGCTAACACTGGCAAAATAACACTTCACACAAAGTGCACGATCTCCCAGAATATGGTGTACCCAACAATTTGCAGCCTCCCCACCCAGGCTCTCTTTATGGCTTTAGGTTTCATTTACACATAAATCACCCAAAGGAGTAAATGCACATACCTGGAAAGCACAGGGCAGCCTGTTAAATGGATACACTTTGCTCTCAGTTATGGTGACAGCCTAGCTCCAGAAGCAAGATCTCAGCTCTGTATTGTGCAGTTCTTCATCTGAATGTATAAAAGCTCCTTCACTTTTACTAGTCACTCTAACATGACTTTCATGGATATCCACAGTTATATTAATCTCTGGATTTTGGGAAGGAGGAGCTACTTGAAAAATACCCACAGTTTGAAAAAAATATGTCATTTGTGTTACTTTACTGGGCAAACCTGTCACAGGATTTTCAGTGCTGGCTGCACAGGCTTGCGTAAATGTCACAAAGAATATTAAGCATTTTTCTCTGATCATGAGCTGCTGTTTCCTTTCCCTGCTTCTCTCCTTGTTCCCACACAGAATCTCACTGGGGTCAAATTAGAGGAGGGCTAGATAAACAGATAATCTTAGGCTTACCAGATTCACCTCAGACTTGGGAAACCTATATTTTAAATCCAGCATGTGTTGCTAGCTTTTGCTGCCACTTGATCTATCACTTAATTTCCATTTCTCTGGTTGCCCTCTGCCTGTTTCACCTGATGAGCTTTTGTTATTCTGTTTGCCTGTGGTAGAGTCATATCCTGGTCCTGTTCCCCCAGCAAAGGTCACCTGGTTCTGCTGGGACCTTATTTATGCTACATTTCCTCATTTCTGCAGAGCTCCTCCTGTGCAGGACCGAGAGGACTCGCCTCTCCTGCCCTGGGAATGCCAGAGAAGGCTTTGGGGGAGAAGCAGCACTGCTGTGACAAAGCTGCCACCCCCTCCCTGCAGTGACACAGCCAACATGCACAGCATGCTGCAGTCACCCACTGATGATTCAAAGCTAAGGCAGGATCAGAAAGCAGAGCTGCACTTCCCAACTGGCAATTTGAGCATTTTGCAGCCTTTTGTAGGAACGGCCTCACAGTGACTTTTGAGGAATAAGATATTATAAAAACACCAGAAGAAAAATAATAGAGGCTTGATTGGAAGGGAAGAAACTCCTCTATATTGCATCATAACTTCCCAGGTCTCCTTTATTTCATTCATTGTCCTAGAATTAAATGATACTCGTATAAAATTACTAGGTTCATGAAGCATAATGTAAAATTAAAGGGTATGTCAACTTCAAATACACAGTTCTCCATCACAGCAATTAATTGCTGAAATTAGTCATTGTTTCATAAACTGAAAGCAAGTAAAATATATGTTTGCAATTCACAAAAATGTCAACAATATCCCTTAATTATTTTTCCAACTAAGTCATTAGTATTTTCTTTACTCTTATAAAGACACATTCTTCATAGTATAGTATTAGCTTGCAGATATCACCACCTCTGCTTCCCAGGTTGACGCCTTCCCTTTTTGTGCTGAATAAATAGCACTTAAATACAGCAATTAAAAATAAAGGCCACCTTCAGGCTGTACATGAGTGGCTCCAGATTTATCTCAGCATGAATAAAAGCAGAATTGTGCCTACCTTTCTAACTAGGTTCAGAGTATTTTCTTCCTTTATGTTGCCTGTGAATATCATGGGGCCATAATGAAGCCAAGCCATGATTTTCAATGAAATGGTAGGAAGGCATCATTATTCTATATTTTCTTACTGTTTCTTCAAGATTTATGATAGTTTCAGTAGTTCATTAGTTCCTGACTGCTCCAGACATGCACGGACTGAAAAGATGCACTTTAAAGAGAAGTCTCTGCTGCTGAGAACATCCATGCACTAAGAACATGCTCTTACTAAATGCCCACAAAGTGTCACTCTGAAGTCAATTACCACTGTGCACAGACAGGTCATGTGCATTCAAGCATTATAACTCATTCATTTTGCTATTTGTGATTTTGTAATATTGACTGACTCAGAGCTTTTTGACCCTTCTAAAGCCACTGTTAATGAAAATGAGATTTGACCCTGTGAAATTGGAGCTTCAGCTGGTTCTTTCATAATACTTTTCAAAACACTTGTTCTTTCAAAAATACTTTAAGTCTGAAATAATTAATTGGAAGTAGCTTCATTTCCCAAACCTTATAGCAATGTCTAGGCGAGTGAGCCTTTCTGTGGGTTTTAGGAAGTGAGTCCAGTGGCACCACATAAACTGACTCTACATCCATGGTGTTTTACAAAGCAGAGGTACCTTTTAAACGTAGCTGCTGCTGGGCACTGCAAAGTCTGTGCGTTCATCCTCCAAGGCTGTTTGAGAAGCCTTACCTTTGCACCCCGGTCTGTCTGCAGCTGGTGCCAGGAGCGCTCCTCTGCACTGACAGCCTCCTGAGACCTAGGGAAGCTCCCACTCCTCAACGGCCTAGGCAGGAAAGAGAGAGGCTTCCTTTGAGCTTGGACAACATGAAAAAATTCAACTCAGAAACACTATAATCTTACAGCCACTTCATTTAAGCTGTGAACTGTAAAAACTTAAAGGCAGCTGAATGGATGACACGCTGGAGCAGCAGCTCAGCCCCAAATCACTCACAGCACAAGCACAGATCCAACACCCAAATAAACCCCTGCAGCCCTGCCTCTGGAAACTCACACCTCACTAAGAATCCAATGGCTCCAGAACTGTAAGGCACTGGTATTTTGTCCCCTCTAAACAATACTATATTTTGGTCTTACTATGAATAGCTTTAAATGAATACACATCAGCTAAGGGAATTCCATTCCTAGACTGCTGGAAGGGTCAGGACTCTTACTTCAAAATTAATTAGTGAACATTAATTACTCAACAACAGTTATGAAACATTTAAAAGGAAAATGAATATCCAGAAATACCATTAGTAAACACATTCCTGAGGAAATTATTTAATTAGTGTTTAATTACTGGTAAAGAAATTTATTAGTTGCTAAACATTAATTACATAAAGCACCACTTTTAAATTGCTGGTGCTATTCATAATTTAAATAACTACTTTTATCTATGTATTTATTTTCCAGTGTTAAGTGGATTGTTTCTCATTAAGAGTAGAACACAGTAAATGCTTTATACAGGGATTGATTGCTATTCTGGTTTGATCCCAGGTGCAAGCCTGGCATCTTCAATACCAAGCCACAATTTTTAGCACTTTGGAGTTAAAAAGCAGTTTTCTTACATGATGGCAGAAAGCCATTTCTGTCACCTGTACAAACCAATACTGCCCCTTGACTGAAGAAATAGGTACTAATTAGTCAAGGTGTCCTGAATATTCAATAGCTGATACAAGCAATTGCACCAAAAATTAGATTTGAACCCAGGCCTCTTGCCACTGATTTCTGTCCCTTTCATAACTGAGGTGATAGCAAGAGCACAAGGAATCCTTTGTCGCCTGCACAACCAGCCCTCAACCTTGATAATACTCCTTTGAGAGAGTGTTACACTGAGTAATACAATAAATCTTAGTACTATTTCTGTGAGCAGTTTGGGAAAGCAATACTTATTTTGGTGTGTTTGCACTTCATGAGGTGTACTGGTGATTCTTGTGTTCTGCCTAGGAACAGAAAAACAGTAGTTTCTCCCAAGTCTTTACATTGGACAACCTATAAGGACAAATTTCAAAATGGTTGCATTTAGTATCAGATTATCCAAACCATTAGGAATAACAGTGGAATACAGCAGTCACTGAGGAATGCATACACTTCAGCTTTCCAAAGGATAGCTGGTATCGCCTAAGGTTGCCTTCCATTCTTCCATCTGCTTAAAGATATTTAAAAGAAGCTTGACTCCTACTAGGCTTAATTACATTTCTTATTTTACAGATCTCCAGTTATGACTTTTTTCAAAATTCTTTGCAATTTCAAGATGAAGCAGGAAGAAAAAAAATGTATTTGCTCATGACCCAGATTGCTCAGTTAAAAAAAAAAAAAATTCTCCTGCAGATTTTTAATTGGAACCATCTTAACCATCTGTTATTGCTTGTCTTTCCTGAGAAGAAAAAAAGATTTAAACTTGGTCTAGGTGTCATCTATATGTAGCATGAAAAGTCAGAGCTCTAAGCTTGGGGTGAAAAGGTGTTAGGACACATTGCAGCTGATATATCAGATACCAGCATTTTTATTAGAGACAAGGAAAATCCTTGTTAAAATTCTAGAATAAAATTTAATGTTTCTTTCCCTCTTATTCTTTGCTGAAAATGTTTTGGTTATTTTGTTACCTTTTTTTAATCTCTTGTGTAGTGAGGCAAAACCAATACACTGCAACTCTCCTTTCTTTAGGCATTTGGAAACATTCCAATGAATTTCTTTTTTTTAATATTTTTAAGGATGGAGACTCTAGAGCTTCTATGGTCATCGTGATACAGGGTTGAAGCACCATCACAGTTTTTTTTTTCCTTCATATGCAAGACAGTCTGACTTGTATCCAACTCCTCCCAAAACCTGGTAATTTGAGACTAGTCTGATTTAACTCCCTAATGGGTGATTCTGGAGAAGGTGAGGACAACAGAAGACACCACCCTTGGCTTTTTCCTCTCCAGGCTGAACAAAAACCTCTTCTAGCATATCCAGGCACTCACCCACCTTGGTGATTCACCTCTGAAGTCCCTCCAGTTAATCAGCATCCTTCCTATACTGGGAAGACCCAAACGGGACATTATCCTCCAGATATGGTCTAGCAAGCACTGAATAGAGGGGACCAATCTTTCACCTCTGCCTACAGGCTGGACTTTTGCTAGTGCAGCTCAAAACACAGTTGAAATTTCATATTCAGATGTAAAATATGCCATAGTCTATGGTAACACCATAAAAAATAGATAAGATTTTTACCTAGGACAGAAGCCTAAAAATATTACATTAACATCTTGATTGTATATGAAATTTGACCACAAGGAGGTGTAAAAACAGTCAAGGCTAAAAATGTATCCATTTTCACATCAGGAAATATCGATGCAAATAAATTCCATCCCAGGGTGAAAAGATGTAATCATCTGTGGTGGTTTACAGCTAGTACCTCCATGCGATTTCTGAAATTATACTAATTTCTCCTTCCCCTGGAGATGATAAGGTACTAACACTAGGGCCATTGAAGTAGAATGGGAGTGAGAGGGGTTGGTGGGGGAGTCACCCTTTAGATGAAGTGTATAAAATTATTAAAATTAATAATAAAGAAAAAATGTTTCCTGCATCCGTAAACAAGAAAGTTAATAAAATAACTTCAAGTTTAATTTTGCTTGCATTGGAGAATCATGTTTTTTACAAATTTGCTATTAGATTACATCTGTGATCACTTAGACTCTTTGTCTTTAGATCTCTTCCTTTCTGGTCTCATTAGCAGCATAAGACTGACTGAATTTTTAAAAATATACACGGTATATATAAAGCTATCACACAAGAATATTGTATTTAAAAAGCTCTTCATAGAAATTTCTACCCTAGGACAGCCCAGAGCCAGTGCAGGTACAGGTCTGACAGGGTGTGTTTTCTGGGGTCCTGCCTCACTATCATTAAAAATGGGCTTTCATAAAAAAAAAAAAAAAAAAAAAAAAAAACAAACCAACAACCCACTGAACTGGTTTGGGTTTACTCCCTAAGTACCTTGTAAACTCCATAGTTTGGGTTATTGCAAATCTAAAGTATTTGAAAATATTAACTTTCCCGCAGCAAATTAAGGCACATCCTGAAGGAAAACAGTGTTCCTATTGATATATCACTGACAGCTGTTGATATTTTTTTCCCCAAAATCTCTATGAAGTCTTTATAATGATACCTGGGTTTTTTCACTAAAAATGACAACAAAAGTCAATGACAGTATTTATTTTCCTTCTTGGTTCTATTTGAAATGCTGTGTAGAACAAATATTTCTTTGTCAGAAGGCAGAATAACTGAAAATAATCAGGTAGAAGAAGACAAAAAATTGAATATTCATAAGGCGTTTGCATTCGACATGATCATACAGCTTCTAGTCTTACTGCTTTTAAACACCAACGCATTCTGGGTCAGCCTGTTGTTCATTTCTTAATTCCACATAAAAATAATTATGCCAAATGAAGAGCAATGTTCAGACCTCTTTTCATTGATGATACATGATGTCCATCATATCCTCTCATAGGAAGTTCAGTACAGAACTTCAGTACATGTACCCTAATGCAAATGTCCCGAGAATGCTCTGTGCAGGGGGAATCAGCTTCGTCCAGCTTTAAGCACTTAAATGAAGTGACAAAGTGTGAAACCCAGATGACTGTAGCAAGCTACATACTCAATGAGGGAGCTTGGATGCTTGGACTGTGATCCAATTAATTTAAAGTAATCCCTTTTTTAAAATAAGTGTCTAAAGTCAGATAAATTGCTCTCAATGGTAAAGCTTTGTACATATAAAAAAAGTCAGGATTTAGGGTAGAGGCACAAGGCAGCCATTGTTGACCATACTTCATCTCTTGCAGTCCTGGCAAAGCCTCTGGACAAAATATTCCTGGTGATTATCTCTGATATTTGATTCAGTTCAGTTTTGTATGAGCATTTACTCATTAATGTGGCTGTAAAGTTTTGCCGGCCCCTAAAATATAGCACAGGATGTTGGTGAAATAATTTAGAAGTCAGTAGACAGAAATGCATTAGCAGTAAAGCCAAAAATATTACACCAAAAGCAAAGCAGTGAGATGTATTCCAGTCTTGTGTTTCCAAACACAAATCTGTAGTTTCATCTATGGCCTAATTTCCTTCTGAATGCCAGTTATATTATCTGCAGACCAGATCTGGGAAAAACTGAAATATCATATTTGGAAAAACTATAGAACAGGGAGCTTAAGGTCAAGGCCTTCAAAATAGTTCGATAATTTTGTTCCCTTTTTCCAGACTCAGTTTATTGGCTTCATTTTCTGCAGTGGAAGAAGGCATCTAAAAAAAATTAGAACTTAAAAATGTGTCCTAAATAGCTTTCCATGGTGACATAAGAAATCTTTCATAACCTCTAACTCGGAACCCAGATCTCCTTACTGCCACCAAAGAATGGTCAAAACATTATGAAAAGTAGAGCAAGGGATCCTATTATATTTACCTACGCAGCACAATAAAGCTGTTGGCACCCTCTGTTTGGAAGGCTGCTCAGCCAAGCTCTTAATCTATGTGCCAAGAACACTACATGTCTTCCTTAATACAAGAGTGAAGACCAAAGGGTACTCTTGAAACAAATACCTACACTTCTCTGCTGGGGCTCACAAAAATCCCAATTCCTCTAATTCTCCTTGAAACCCTGTAGACAGTTGTGTTAGTTGTTAACAATAAAAGCAAGAATAATTTTGTCAAGAAGGACTTCCTACCTTAATTCCTTGGGTCTTTGAGATGGGGGAGAAATGGGGGAAAAAAATGGAAATAAGCTCTTGAACTCTCTAGCAAGACTGAGAAGAATTTTTTTTCTTTTCAAGATACCTAGAAACGGTCACAAATACCTAGTAGGATTCATGAACCATGCTCTGCGTGAAATCAAGTAGGCAATTAGAAACAAAAAAATCCTATTTGGGACCTATTCAAACTAAGAGTCATCTAAATTACTAGGATTTTAGCACATATGGGTGACACCAATAGCAGGACAAACTGCTTTCAGCTACACTGCTGAGAATCTGAGGTCACTCTGCTGTGGTCACATGTGGTGATGGCTTTTCTGGAGGATCTTTTCACTACAGCTAATGCCATTAAAATCTGGCAGGAGGCATCAGCATGTATTTCACTTCTACTGTTCTTTTGATCTGCCAGGATTTGCATGATTAGGGGTTAGTATTTAAACTGGAGAGGCTGTTTCATCAATGAAGGTAAAAGAAGCAAGCACTATAACCAAGTCCTTTCAAGGCCTGTTGCCTCAGAGCATGATTTACAATTTGAAATGAAGAGATATGAATAACAAAATAAAACTTCACTGACACACTGCTGGCTGCAATTCCCAGAAACACATCTTCCCCCTGGATCTCCCCCTTTTTCTTTTCATTTTATAACTCCCAAGACACAAGATATGAAGAAAATCTTTAAATCTTTCCTAGGGCTTTACTCAGGATGAGGCTGTACTGCACCCTGCAGTTGTGTGAATACACTGGATGGTGCTTTAAACGAGACAGGTTAGATCCTGGACTCAGTTACCTTGCGGCAACACAATACCCAGTGTGAGCTGATTCTCTCCATTTCTTCAGGTTACAGAGGGATTAATGCTAAGCAAACAAACACTTCTCTGGCTGGGAATACACGAGGAGGAAGTACAGTGGTGTGTTTCACCAAACTGTCAAACAGAAATGGGAGTGGTGGCCAGCTGGACATTTTTTGAAAAGAACAAGTTTCCATCAGAAAGTGTTGGAAACTACACAAGAGTCTTTAGGAAGACAACAAACGTGCTGACATTTAAAATGAGAGAAGATAATTTAGAACAACTAAAGGTCTTTTTTAGTCTGTAATGTGACCATTTTTCTGCTATTTTATATTTCCGTTTCAATAAGATAGTATCAATGCTCCTTGTGCTGCATTGCTTTTCTTTTTAAAGAACTATTTCACAGGAAATTTAAAGCCCTTCTCGTTGCATTGCAGGCCACAGGATCTGCTGCATTGTCTTTTCCTTCAGTCTCACCTTATACACCCATTTGATTATTCTGCTTGTGCTCTCCTTTACAAGATTTGAGCCCCAGACACAAATGAAAACTTACTGCACTTACACAGTGATGGTTCACTAGAACCATAACTGTGAGTAGCATCTCAGCAGAACCTGCCATACCCTGGATACTTCCCAGCAGGAGCTTTGTTCAGGTATTATATGGCAAGATGGAGGCTTGAATGAGTGTTTGAACAACTGATGAAGCCTTCTAAAGTAAACAATGAAAAATAAAATAAAATGAATATCCAGCCTTGGTTCTTCCACTTCCATAGTAATTCAAAGGCGATACCTTCTCTTTAACCCAATACACATTGCCCCGTCACACTATTAGCTTTTTAAGAAATAAAGAGGTACTTGAAGTACTTTAGGAGTTATTTCCACTTTTCTGCTTCACTGTATATGAATGATTATACACCTCAGTTCATCCTGCTCTGTGGTGAAATAGCCTTTCCTTTATAGGATGAAACTTTTTCTTCATGTAGCTGCATGAGTATTGATATGAATGATCTTTATGTGGCCGATCATAGTTAGTGTCAAGAATTTATAAACATGTAACAGTAACAAAGCCCCTGCCTCAGATCATTAAGAGTGAAATTTTCACTGATCTGAAGAGGTGCAACCAAACACAAAAATTAGTGAGATACTTCTGACAGGATTGGTTCTAAGTGTGACCACTATTTTGTTTAGTATTGAAACTTGGAATCTCGTTGCCAAAATCCATAGTCACTACACAAGAGAATGTGTGCTCCAAGGAAAAGAACAAAATCTTGACCACATATGAGGTGAATCATAAGACTTCTATTTGGCATGACTAGAGGTATCAAGACCTTTGCATGAACTGTGAGTGCAAACTGTAAATGCACTGAGAGAAGGAAGAAAAAAGGTAAAAACAGGAATATGAGAACAAATGTGACTAGGTGGCTTTTATTCCTTCTTTTAATTCAGATAAAGACAGAATCATGAGTACTACCATAATGAAGGCATCTAGGAATAGGAAAGGGAATTACAGCCATCTGTAGCTGAGATTGGCAAAGTTAGAAACAGTTGTATTTCACTTATTCATTTGTTTAATATTCAATTGTCGTTAGTCAACCTAAAGAGGACTAGGGTACTTGTTAGCAACATTGTGTTAGATTCTTTGCTAAAAATATGTCCAAATGCGACTGATCTGCTGTTAAAAGGTTAATACTTGCCTCTGAAATATGAAAGTAAAAGGTCTTATAGGTGTTTATAACACATACAATATCCAATCAGACATTAACTCTGCTTTTTTAAAGATATAGAAAAGCTTCTGCTGTCAGCCATTTCTATTGTAAGGAAAAGTGGGTCAGAAAACATATACAGAACAGCTGAACACCATAGCTGGTCTCTAATATACTGTAAAAATAAAATGAGAAATAAATACACAGAGCAAACTGAAATTTTACAGTTCTTTCCACATATGCATAGAGACACATTGTCAGCAAAAAGTCAAAGTTAAAAGCAGTTTCAGGATGTGTTCTGGTTCAAGAGTCCCCAAGCAAATTTTTAACAAGAATATATTTTCTATTATATACATGTTCTTCCCTCCTCTATAAATTCCTGAGATACCCAGACTAAAAACAGGATGTTGTCTGAATGATTACAGAAAATGATGTGGAAAACTGAATGAACACAAGGTCAAATGGAAAACTGAAATGTACTGAAAAAGTACAGAGGAGCTATGTTCTTTCTGGTATTACTTACACGCGTGATTGATGAAACTTGAAGTGGAAAAATGGTCTCATGTTTGGAATGATGGACATAGATTTTGACAGCTAAACTCGGTTCTCTTGACTTCCTGGTTAACCTGAAGTTAATTCACTTTAGTTATCTGAATGATACAGATATTGCTCCTGTCATTTCTGGTTCATACTTAAATTGTAAGCTCTTCAAGGCAGAGCTCTTCTCACATTATGAATGTGTTCAGCAGCTGACACAGAGAGGTCTCTGGCTCCTGGTCTACAAATGCAGTGTCATCAGGCAAAACATCCCAATTCTTTCCTTCCTTTCCCCCAGCTGAAACCAGAGAATTGGCTCAATCCCCTTTGCTGCCTGAGGACTGAATCCTCCCTTACTGTACATAAGCAATGGAAAAGAATCCCATTTCCCTTTATATGCACGTTCCCAAGGTTAGCCCTCACCACTGAGAAAAAAAGATACTTAGATTCATAAAATAGTGTCACAAGGGCCCTATGGAAGTCGTCTGGTCCACCTGATCTGCTCAAAGCAGGGCCAAGCTCCAAGCCAGATCAGGCTGCTCTGGGTTTCACCCATCCAAATTTTCCCTTATTATTAGAATTCATAATCATTGTTTGTGTGTTGACGTTTTGGTGTTGGTGGTCATTTGGGTTTTTTGGTTTATTTTTTTTTCTTTTTTAGTTTTTGGTAAGAGCTCTTAAATCTTAGCTCTCAGTCAGGATTACTTTACACTGAATTTTCTTGTGATTTTAAATCCAACTGAAAGCTGAATGAAAGTTGACACAGTCAACCGTAATTTTTCTCTGTCTCAATATCTTTTTCATTTTGTTGTGTAATTTCAATGAAAATTTCATATAAGAAACTGTTTCCACATCCAGAAATAGTGACCTCAGTCTTCATCCTTATATTCTTCATCTTTTTTCTCATTTTTCATGCTTTTTAAATGAGTCATGTTAATTTGCAAAAAGTCAATTGATACAAAGGTAATGGGGTTTTGAGAAAGCTGTTAACACTAATTTGCTTAATTAACAAATCATGTATAAAATCATGCTCACTATAAACACTGCTGTGGAGCAAATGCAATCCATTAAGATTCATAGGAAGGCATCTTGTTCAGCTTTGTCACAAAGGTTTAACTGCTGATGAGCAGAGTTTGAATCCTGAAAGCTGGAAAAATTCAGTTTTCTCTTGTACATCCATTAAAGTGCTCCTTGGGCTGCTGTCAACTGCTCTCATCTGCCCTGTTCTCCTGTGTAGCTGAAGGGGATGTGTTGCATCACAGAATATCATAAATTAACAGTGCAGCATTTGGAAGTTTGAGGTGAGTATGCTGCTTGTGGGACAGGAATAGAACTGACAGGAATGGTAATAAAACCAAGCAGTGGGGGGGTTGTCAGGGTATGTTGAAATGGAAGAGGGGCAAGAGAGAAAAGTACAGCACACCATAACCAGTTCCTCTGGTCACAGAAGAAAATAATAATAATTTCTTCAAATCATTACCACAGATATAAAGTAGATATTTTATTCTAGTGAACCATCAGTGCATTTATGAACCAGTTCACAAAATCCAGCAGTTTCAGCTTATTAGGACCTTTCTCTGCTAGGTAAGCATGACAGCTCTGCCTGGGAGTCAGTGAGTTACTGGCCAGGCTAGGGACTTGTCAGAAGCCAGAAACACATTATATTTTCCATTCACCAGGCTGGATTTACTTCTTTTAGAGTGATATTGCTTTAATGGAATCAAGCTGCTCTGATTTATTCTATGAAAGAAATTACTTTTCTTTCAGCCTCCTTTTGGATTTGATTTAGTGTAACAGTTAGCTGCTATCCTCTATGATACTGAGTGTTCATTAGCTTGCAATAACCACTATAGTAGTTGACAGGTTTCAGATCTTGCTATGCCAAACTCAGACCCAGACTTCCAAGGTTTCCATCCTTGAGTTTTCAGAGACTCCATTATTCAGTTTTGACCAAAGGCAGGATCATCCTTCACAGTTATATGACAACTATGAGGCATTTAGACATGAAAAGAGATGAATTAAATTTCATTTTATGGAGGACACCTTGTAACAAAGACAAAGGACAGGTAAATTGTATATCGATGTAAAATTGGGCAGTTCTCACAAATATAGTTCCTAAATAACCATCTAAGACTTCTTAAAGATATCTGCAATTATATAGTAAGCTATTTGCAATAAATTATTTAAATTATCTTGGCAGCTGTGATACTCAATATAAAAATGAGCTTTTACCTTTTTTTTGCCAAAAAATATTTTAAAAATTCCCCTGGTCAAGGGTGTGCAAACTGTTCTATATTACATGAACTTGCTTTTTATACATTAACAGCTGTGTTCATTTTACTGTATATTTACAATCATCAGAGTAGGGAAACACGAGGAGAGCTTTATCTAGTCAGCTTTGAGAATCAAGAAATTTCCTGAAACTGACTGCACGTCATTTATTATAACCCATATAGCAGGCACTCAAGGTCATGGGCACGTTCCAGCTAAAGTTTTGTGAAGGCCATACCATTCCAGCTTCCTGAATATTGTTATTGCTTCACAAATTTCCTAACATGGATGAAGGATATTTAAAAGGAAACCTGACTCCTCTTGAGATGAGTTTGCTGCCCTTTTCTCAAATGGAATTATTTCTGCATAAGCTGTATCAGTCCCCATCAGCCCGTTTCATCAGTCCCTCTGGTACAACACACACAAAGCCAAGAGAGGATGAAGGCAGGGTTCTTGAAATCTGGGACATTGCCTAGAAAAGCCACGAATGCAACTAAGCCAAAGTCATAATGTTGGACAAGGGCTCACTACACATCTGGTTTCTGACTGCCAGCCATCTGTTAAGTGGATTGGGTGTTGGCTGGAAAACCCCAGTTATCAAGAGAAAAACAAAGGGCTGTGAATTGGGAAAAGGCAAGTGAGAAGTGAAAAGGCAATAAAAGAGGGAAAAGGTGAATGATGGAAAGTTTATGAAGATCACACTGACATTTTACCAAAACTTTTGCCAGCCAACTATAATTCTTAAGAAGCCAATTGGGTGCAAAATTCTTCTCTCAGAGAAAAGACAGCTTTGAAAAAAATTATTAAAATCATGGGAGATGCTGCTAAGAAAAACAGTAGTGATTGTATATTATACAATATGACCAGGAAAAATTAATACAAATTATCCCTTCAGAAATTCTGTTCTACTGTACTTTACAGAATACTTTATAGAAGTTTTACAGGAAAAATCTAGTCCAAGTTGAAAACATATGGAAATGCCAGTATGCCTATGTGTGTGTATGTATGTATAAATATATATCCATCACCCTGCAGTTTCACTGAAACTGTATAGAATCACACCAGCCAAAGAGCTGGCTGCCTAAAATGAAAAGGTTATAAAATATAGCCATATCCCAGAGGAAAATGAATATCAATATACAGCTTCTGTGTGTTACTAGTTTCATTGATTTTTGACAATAGTCTGTGTATGAATGAGCTGTAGTTAATGGCATAGGAAGTTTTAAGCCTCCCTCTCTTAAGTACTGCTTATTTGTTGCAACACCCAGCTACTGAGTGTGAGGTATCTTCAGCTGCTGGCTACCTTGGAACTCAGTCATAGTGCTCTGTGTCCCATGTCACACAAATTGTTTGGGAAATTAATGCAGTGTGCATGTGTGTGTGGGTGTGGGCAAGAAATGCAAGCCTGCCTAAAATTCAGATAAATCTCTGAAGAAAACCTGCAGATGCTCAGCCATGGTATACCAGGCAGACAGGCATGCAGAGAAATTGTAACATGGCACTCATTTGCTCAGTCTGTATCTCTGTTATAGAAATCTCACACCACTAGCAAGCTTTCATATATATTCTCTGTAGATCTTTCATTAAAGCATATTTAGTGATTGATTAATTTGTTAACAGGACAGAATTATCTTATGACTCTTATTAATGTTCCTTAAGAAAGCTAAACACTAATAAACTTGAATATGACAGTAAAACTTTAAGAGACACAGTACCAGCTGAATTCCTCCTCCTTCAGATCAGATGCTGCAGAATGACTAAACATTATTCTGCTCACTTTATGTAAATGAAGGAGATGGGAAGCTAAACCTTAAGCAATTTAATAATGTCTTGATTGTATGTAATTTAGGATTAACTAACCCTGATTAAACAGGACCTTACAAATACATCAACAGCCTGCAATTAACATGTTGTTGGTAAACAGAATTACAACTTTTGTTTCTCACTATAAGTAACATGAATAAGTGTTATACTTCTGCTTGCAATACCTAGTAGTCAAAATCATGAAATCTGGTGGATGTTTAGCACTTCTGATGTGTCCTCAGAAAAGTATTGTGAAGAAAAAAAAAAGGTAGTATTTCTAAAAATTTCTTAGTGTATATATTTGATAGGTTATACTACAGAGTCCTCTATAAACCACACCAACAAGCAGAGCTCTCTAGAAAGCAGAGGTAGTTCACATTTAACTCTCAAGCAGCACCTTCAGAGTGAAGGACCAGAACTTGGAAACCAAAGTACTAAAAGAACAGGTGCTCTCACAAGGTGCCTGTAAACTGGCTTTGTCCTGTTAACAGAGATATCCGCTTTACAGTTCTTGAAGAACCATATGGGATAAGAATGCAGGACTGCCCATTCAAGTCTACTGGAGCAGGGCTCTTCAATCCCCTTCCCAGAAAATCCCAAAGCCCATTTCCAAAGAAAGCTGCAGCCAAGTGGATGCTGCTGCACAAATGTCAATCTGACAGGAGCTGCCACCAATGACACTTTAAATCCCAAAGTGCTCCACATCCACCCTTCCAGCTGTCCTTGACTGCTGCAGGTCTGTTCACACACCCTTTCACACTTTCTACCAGCTGAACAAATGACTGACCTAACCTCCCTCCAGCTGTGCTGCACAGCTTTTTAGCTCTCCTTATCTCTGCCTGCTGAACCACTCACATGAATTCTCTTGTCTCAGGCAAAAGGAAATGAGGTTAGCAAGGAGCAGCTGTTTAAAGTGCTTTGGAAAATTCAGATAATTTTAACTTAAATGCATGAAGAAGCAATTCTTGCAAGCAACTGAGCTTGCCAGTCACCAAAGACTTTTAGCTTGGGTAGAAGTTTTACAAAAGGTGTATTGGCACCTAATGAAAATGCCATGGCGCACTTCCCAGCTACAAGAAAAATGGGTAGAAAACAAGGCACTGGAATTGAAGAAGGAGAGTCAAAAGAAAAAGTCCTGACAACATATAATTTTTTATAGCACCTGACTTCTTTCCTCAGAAGCACTCTGCTCAACTAAGGATAGCCTGAATTGCCAGGAATGAATGACAATATATTCCCCCCAGTCAGACTCCTCCTTTCTGAAATACACACTTTTTATCCAGAAGCATTCAAATCATAAGCACAATTAGCATTGGAATAAAAATGCAAATCATGATACTTAATTTCAGTTATTGGTGTCTTTCCAATCCCTCTTGTTAGTTAGTTGCAGTTCTTAGATGATGTCTTCACTTCAGAGGCCATGTTTTTTTGAAGTTAAAAGGATGGTGATAAGGACCAGTCTGTAAAAAACTGATTTTCAAAAAGAACCACAAAGATCATTCAGGTAAAGCCAATAGAAGCTCACCTGATAACTCCTTTAGGATTAGAGCTAGGGGGAAAATTTTGATTTTGCAATAACTACTTTTGAGAGAAAAACTGGTATTTTGTTTTTTTTTTAAAGAAAACATTATTTATTTAATTTTAACCAGAATTAAACCTTTTTATCTTCTCCCTGGTTTTGAGTGTTTTTGTTCCATAAGGGAGTTCACCACTTAGCATGATGTATATTGTATACTTTATAGTATCTGGGGTTTGCCTGACTCCTCGGTCTTTCCCAGGATATTTACTTGGCCAAGGACCTTTGTCATTTTCCTTTTTTGGATCTGAATGATCAATATCTAAAGCAAAAGAGAAGCTCTTCATGTTTCCTAGTGTATTAAGGAAGGGGCCTCACAAAGTTCTGTGAGGAATCAGATGCAGGGAAGAGAGTAAAAGGTCATCAAGATTTATGAGTTCACAGTTGGATGTGTCAAGAATGCATGACACCTGAAGATTTTATTAATAATGTTTTCTGAAGTTATCTCTAGACTTTAATAAAGGAAAGAATTACCTAGCTTGAAAAGAATAATCCGAAAATATCCCTACTTTTCCAAAAGATTCTTTGGTCTACTAGCAGAAAACTTTCAGGAGCATCACATTGCCATTTCCTACATCTTCTCCATAGGATACAGAGAAGCTAGTCTCTTAGCATTTAAGCTCCAAGCAAAAACAATCCAAAACAATCAGAGGAAAAAAAAAAATGGAAGTGGGGAAAGGAGAATAAAAGGAGAATCTGCCTAATCTGCTTCCTGGCTTTGGCCACCAACCAATACTCACTCAGTGGTCTTGCATCTAAATGGATGATAAACAGATTTTAACAATTGCATGTGGTCAGCCTTGTGCCAGATACAGAACTGACTGGTGCCAGTGCCTCTGCTCTGCACTCACAACAGACAGCTGAGAAGCTGAGAGAGCTCTGCTCTCATAGTGAAGTTTGGCAGCCTGTCAGCTGTACAGGCTCCAGTACTTACCGGAATTTGTAAGCTTACATTGTCAGAACCCCATCATCACAGGGCCATACCTGGAGACTATTGCTTTCCTTGATCTAAAATACAGTAACAGAAGATTCATTATCTGGACACCTATCAGCTAATACTGAAACTGCATATCATAAAAAAAGACTCAAAATTTTTCCCCCTAAAAAACATGTTAATCATTAAAAGCAGTTATTTAACTCTTGAATTTCTTCCCTGTGTACATTATAAGAAGACATAGAATAGTTCTCACTGAAAGGAACACAAAAGCCATACATAGTCCCAGCTTTTATCTTTTCCTTTTTTGATGTTTTCTAGATCTTCACTGAATTTCTTTTTCCCTTGGAACACAGAAGATGGTAAGAATGCGTGTGCAGTGTGGCAGATCAAAGAAAACTGTAGTGCTTTTTATTTCCTTATATGACTTGTGTGGTGTGTAAATTTTGCCTAGGTCCAGCACATATCATGTTAGAGCAATCTTCTCCCTGTTCTCTTCATTCCCAAAATGACAGTGTGGCACCAAAGGCTCTGGTAGTTTTACCCTTTCCTTTCCACATTTTATGCAAGCTGAAAACATGTTACTATTTGCATACTGATAAGTAATCCTGATAAATAAGACTGGTTTTCAGCCTGGTTTGAAAGCAGTATTTTCCAGTTAGAAAAGATTGTAGGATGGATTTGAAAGGTTAAACTCCTAGATATAACTCTTGCAAATGTGGATCCTGTTGTGCACAGATTCTCAAGTATCTCAAATGATTCATGGAAACAGGGAAGAAGGGGAAAATCTGACTTTGAAAGTCACAACAGATTTGAATACAAAAAATGCACAAGCAGAAATCTAAAGCATCTTTCCAAACTAGCAGAACATGGCACAGTACAAAGATGAAGTTGACAATCTGATTCAGAGCTTTGCAGTGTATCTAACTTAACAGCAGCTCAGACAGCTTGTGTTGTGGTATTAAAAGGGCTTCATTGGGAATACAGAAATCACTGCTCTCCCCCTGCCTCCGCCCATGGGACCCTAATGAATTCATTTGCTATTAATTTCAAGAGGTCATCAAAAAGCTAAGTATTCTCCAGGACTGTGGTGTGCAGAGGCCTTGCAAGGAAGCTTTTACAAATTCCCTGATGACACCCAGGACAAGCTATCAAATGCTGCTCAAGAGAGTGCAAAGTACTGATACCTACATTTTGACCTGCTTCAATTCATCAATGCTTTCACTTACTCCTGTACTGCACTGCACAGAGTGGGGAAAGCAGCAGCAACAGCAGGGGAGGAAAATTGACTCAAAGCGTGAAGGCTTCCCAGAAGTGAAAATATTTGTTTGTTTGGTTTCGGTGGTTTTTGGTTGAAGCTGAAGGACTGGCACAAACAAGCATTGCAGAGCATTGTGGGTCAGGAAGGAAAAGGGCAGCACCCTCCAGCAAACAGAAGCAAGTGAAAAAGAGGGATATTCTCCTTCCTTAAGCCATCTTTCACAGGCACACAGGCTACTGCAGCTGTCCCACTGTGCTAAACAGCTTGCTGTGCAGAAGATCATACTCTCTTTTGAGGACCTTTGCAGTGCCTCAGCCTCCCAAGGTGAAATGTCTGTTAATACATCTATCTTGTAGTACAGTGTCTGGAGATCCTATTGAACTACCAATGTTTCTTTTCACAGTAACCCACAGGGATCTCTCCCCTCTACAGATCTGCAGGCCCTTTCATAGATGTTGAATAAGCCTATTCCATGTGCAGTGTTACCTTTCTTTTAACAGAAGTATTTATTACTTTGTAGTGTCTGTATAGAGTTGTCCATATTGTTAAAAGTGGTCTTTCTTAATAGTGTTCCAGTACAGTTCCAAGTGTTGTAAAATATGAAAAAAAATCCAGCTATAAGTCACAGCAACTGGAGTCCCATGGATCATTTTTAACTGTCTTTTGACACAACAGCATATTCCCATTCCCCTCAAACAAAATATGTTTAAAAGATAATCAGGCAGACATCCAAACAAGCAAAAATCCCCAAAATTATCCATGTCCTCTTCCCTCTGTGGAATTACTCACTATGCACCTCATGGAAAACAAACTCTTAAAGAGAGCATGAAGTGCTGAAAGGAACCCTATGTCTGGGGAACTGGAAGATACACTTAAATGGATGGCCAGAGATTTTAGAAGAGTTCATAAAACATTTCCAATATTGTAAGTAAAGCAAAAGCCTCCCATACCCATTTTCTGATGCCAAGAGAAAAAGGCCACAGGAGGTTGTTTCTGAGGTGTTATTTATATTGGATTTTAAAATGGTCTGAGGGGACAGAGGGTTGAGCTATCAATTATGTAACTGTAAACGAAGAACCTTTGGGAAGGGAAGCAGAAAATTGTATACTTAGAGAATGAGCAAGGCATTTAGGAGAGGTTCAAGGTTAACTCCTTTCCTTCGCTCCTCTGAATTTTGTCAGGAGTTCACATCACAGTACAAAGCCCAGGGAACAATTCTGGAGCCATACATAGGGAAGTAATTCCTAAAATTATGAGTTTCTCAGCACCTCAAGGGATGTGGCAGGAGCTGTTGCAGGAGGAAGGGAAGGACAAATATAGTCCCTAGCCCACTGAGACCATGTTGTAGCCACTGCAACTCAACTGCCATGAGCTTTGTGTAAGGCTCTTGTAAGTCTTACTGTCAATGGGCCCCAGACTACTGTCCACAGCCTCACTACCAGTACTGCTGGAAATGAAAAAAAAAAAAAGTGCACAGCTGTTCTGTAAATGGGAAATCTGGTAAGAAATTAAAACAGAAGCTGGCCTGTGTGAGTGCATCTGTGCAATAGGAAAAAGAGAGACATGCTAGGTTTTCCTCCCCAGCAGTGAATTCACATTGTAAAGTGGACCTGCCTAGTAGTTTCTCAAAAGCTGAGACAAGTCCACATGAAAAGTTTTTCTTGGATGCACCTTGTGGCTGCTGGAAACATTTAACAGGGTTTTTTAGATACACAGGCAGGAAGCAGTGAGATGGATTGCAAAACTTCCTTCTCCCTCTTCCCTATTTTGTTTCTAATATCTAGCCTTAAATTTAAGATGTGCCTTTCCACCCTGAAGCATTTATTGTCCTGAGCACCTCAACCATTTCTTTCAGTTGATTAAATTCTGCTTCTGCCCTTATCTAGAAGCACTCCATTTTAGCCAGGGCTTTACAGTAGCTGCTGAGGTAGCAGGCAGCTGGCTGGGCAGGGAAACTACCTCACCTCCTTCCCAATTCCTTCCTTAGCCAAGCTGCAGGAAAAAAAAATGAGGGTCCTACTCTTGCATTTCCAGCAGGAAAGTCTGAGACCTTATAAAAGTATCATTCATCTCAGCTCAAAGCTCAGGAAAATTCCCCATAGACATTGCATCAGACACTCCATGGAGGGAATAAATTGTGAGAACACTCAGCAGACATCACAGTTGAGACAGACACAATTTTCATGAGGCTTCAACCCAAACAAAATAACACCATACCTCATCAAAAAGCTTCAAGTATCTGCCCTTCATGTTCTTTAGCCCAATCTTTCATCCCCCTCATGTTGATGCACTGCACCTGTGTGCCCTCTGCTCCCTTTGGTGGTTGGTCAGTGCCCCTGGGCACTCCAGGGCTCATTGCTGTCAGTGCTGCTCACCTGCTGCTCACAGCTGTAGCCCATTAGTGATGAGGCTCTGCCTCAGCCCCACTCCCAATCTCCCAAATATCACAAACTGTGTACCTACAAGCAGATTTGGGAAGTTGTGTCCATTACTTGCAGGATAGTAGTCAGGGCAGAAAAGATATAGAGCCCTAATATGCAGAGAGAGAGGTAAGGTGAGAAGATATAGTCTCTGGGTTGTAGGTTCAGATGTTAGGAGGTTGCAAGGATAACACTGCAGGGTTAGGACAACAATTTCAGAACCTGCACAAGGTGATCCAGCATGTTAGGACAAAAGGCACATGTTGGATGCTTCCTCTTTGAGTTGGAAGATGCTTTCACTCTGTGTTTGTTTGTTTTGAAACTATTGCACAAGAGGGGCATAAATCATGGAAAGGATGTGCTTGTCCTCCTGTATATTCTGGAAACTGCTTAACACTCTTTTGCCCTATATTAATGAAAGTACCAGCCCTGACACAGACACAAAAATGATCACTTCAGGTAATGGTCATGTGAAATTAAGTTACGAGTTCAAAACAAATATATATTTTTCTCTCCAGTTAATTGATTTTATTTTTTCCCTGTTGAAGAAATGAGGAGTACAGTAGACACACATTTTTAATTGAAATCAATGACCTAGTGTTTCAAGCCACATCACCTAACTCAGAACTCAGTAAAGTCAATGTCAGTCTTTCCATTCATTACAGTGGGCTTTAGTTGAAATCCATGCAGCTGAAAGTGATGACTTGCACTTTCATATGCAGTTAGTGCCTGCAATTTTTTAATGTATTAGTATTATTTTCTTGCTAGGTCTCTTTAAAATGCTGTTTATTTGCCATGGTGTTGTCTAATACCTAGATATATTATTATTTACATGGTTCTTAATTTTAAAACTCAAATTATTATGTTTCTTATACAAGCAATTTTATGAAATCAAATAATATAATTTATCAGAAAATGAATACTGCTTTTCTTTAGTTTTCATCATTATATAAAAATCATTCTTTTGTTGAAAGATTATGTTTCACAGAATGTTTAATAATACTTATTTTTAACTGTGTCATTATAATTGATAATAGTGATCACCTTTCTAAAAGGTATTCTAATTATATACAACCCCCAACATATTCAGTATCCCAATTCTTTGATCATCTAGACCAGAACATGCCATTGCAGACTAATTGCTTTTCCCCTCCCATTACATTCCTCAAATGTTTGCAAAAGAAAGAGCTTGGATGCGTCAAAATATTCACCCAGTCCCAGGAGCACCAGGAAGCATTTGCAGGACCTGTAACTTAGACAAAAAAAAGCCATAAAATTTCTTTGTTCTCAGGCTTGAATTAAGGCCTGTGGTGCTGCAGACCACAAAACCCCTATGCAATGGAAGACCTTACCCATGCCAGAGGGTTTGAAATCTAAGAGAGGCCACACTAGGCATATACACCTCATCTCAGGAGCACTGGCCAGAAAGCAGCAGAACAGCAGCTGAGCTACTGTGATTCTGTCAGAAATGAGAGGTTTAAGCAGGAATTTGAAGGTAAATGCTGCTGAAATCCTGTGTAGGTCCCTCTGCTCTGGATGTCACTTTGTCACTGAGAAAAGTCCATTGCGTTTACCGGAAAAGACAAAAATAGTTTGTACTCAAATACAGCCTCCTTTTCCCACATAAAATAATTTAAAATTTGTAAGATTTCAGCAACTTTTGCACTCATAATGATTGGTAATCCATTAACAGAAAAGATTAACAATGACTAATTACAAGGAGTATTAATTAATTAAAAATAGAATGAATGCCTTTGTCTGAATGAATGGCAACAGGAAAATGCCATTTCTTTACTGACATCCAGGGCTGAATTTGTGACCTCTAAACCTTCCTCACAAAAATGGCAGAGCTGCCTTATGCTCTAGCTGTCCAGAACAGAATGACTGCACAAGTGTTTCCTTATTCTCCCTGGCATTATACAATACCAGGGCATTGCCAGGTAGACCACATGAGCTGGCTAAAATTAAATGCAAACTCTAATAATGGCTGTCAGATAGGAAGACGGTAACAGAATTAGCAGAACCTGGATTCGTTCCATTTGTCACTGAAGCTGCCTCATCAAATCAGCAGGAATTTCAAAACCTCAGGCTTGAATGAAAAGATGAGAAGCAAATTTTTTGCTAAAAAACAACACCCTTTTTTAATTGAAACGGGTCCTCACAGGTGTTGTTGGAGAAGTGATGAATATCTTGACCTTGTCTGTAAGGAGCTTTCTTGTTACACATATGTTCAAAATACACCCAGGAGTGTTTGGCTTTTTACAGGTGCTGACAAGAACACTCAGCTTCGACGGGAAATAACTACCTGTAAATTTTTGTTCTGAGTCACACAGAATAGGGATTTCAATCCAGATGTGCTCCATACTGCAAGGAGCCCTGCAACCAGCCAGGGCATCTCTCAAAGAGGATTCAAAATAATTGGATTTAATCATCCAGTTACAGGGGAGGGTCTGTGACTGGGCAGTGCTCCTGCTCAGCTAAGTGGAAGCCTCTTGCAATGTCCCACTAGCTCAGTGCACCCTTGGACAAGCAGGAATGCAAGCCAGATTGCAGGATGCAAAACAATGGTAGCTTCAGGATCATCTTGCAAGCCACAGAGACATTTTGGTTTGAATTTGGGTGGGGTTTTTGATAAAAATATAATTATTACATGTAAATTAGAATTGAATGTTAACAGATCAGGAATCATTAACTTAACTAACTCTGCTACCAAAATCTCCTCTTTAGGCATTTATTCTTAGGATTAATCAAGCTAGTGGGGGGAAGATCAAAGTAGCAAATCCACCTTTCATAAATATTTTCTGTTTTGTTTTATAGAAAGATTTGAAAATAGAGATAAATTACCAGTTGTCCTCAGATTAGAAGCCCTCTTCATGATTTTTAAGGCAGTTATTTGTAAGCCAAACCAAATATTCAGGTATTATGTGTAAGAAATTAACTTAGGTAACAAAGACAGAAGTTTTGTAAAGATAAGAAGCCACATGAAAGTAAATTTTTCTTCCTATAAAGGAGCACAAATACAGCTGGCAATGTAACCCTTAGTAATACCTACTCCTCTCCCTTGCTAAAATTAAGATAGAAAAGATAGGACTTAAAAAAGAAGTACCTTCAGCATAGGGATGATTTATGAACCAGGACTTGTAAATTCACAGTGATAGATATATATTTTTCATCTTCTTCATCCTGAAAGTAAGAAATAATAATGATTTTGCTTATGTGGCAAGAAGAAATTAACTGCCACCAGAAATATGATATGTACTTACACCAGTCATGAATCTGCCACACAGACTTGTCCTGTTCAGCTGAATGTGTGCCCTGATGGCCAAAAATCCCTGCCTAGTGGAGTTTAAAGAGGCATCAGTGCTGCAGAGCCTGGCAGTTTTCAGTCATTTCCTGGACTGTATGGATCTGGACAAATCCCAGGAAACACTGACCTGCTTGCACTCATGACTTTTGGCTCAGAAAGATGGTAGATAGCACACAAACCCCCACAAAAACACCGAGTAGTCCCACTAAAGGCTGCCCTTAAAATGTGGAAAGAGTTCAATTGCTTATATTACCTTTTTTAATATTTAGCACAAAATATTTAGCACATAACTATTGCCCCTTTGGGGGGGAAGATGGCAATGCAGCGAAGAATTTGACACTTGAAAACTTAAATTCTTAAATTAATAAGAATAATATTTTCCCATTTCAACAGAAAACAAAAAACCTCCAAATGATCTAATAACCTCAATCAAATGATATATTTCTATTTCTCTAAAAATAGGTGATGGTTTTTGTTCGTCTTTTTCCTCAGAATTTCAACCACAATGAGATAAGAACTCTTTTTTTGAGAGAGAGAGAGAGAGAGAGAGAGAATAGAGAAAGAAGCCAGGAAACTGAGCAGTGAACTCAATCAGATAATGCAATATAAAGAAATGACCCATGACTGGATGAATGAAATAAAAATAATATGTTAATTACATAGAAAATCTAAAAGGATTATTTCCCCAAAGAAACAAAAGCAGAAGTACAGACCTACCCATGAAAATCCAAGGGAGGTGAAGTTAAAATTTGCCAGTCTGGGATGAGGTATTTACTTCCATGGCAGATAAAGATAGTCTATATTGAATTTAAAATAAGCCCTAATAAATAAGTTAACAACAAATATCACACCAGAAAGGTTAATCCATGACAAACTTATGCTGACTTTGACATCTCTAAGAAACCTGTCTAGATAGTAATTTCTGACTTGTTTTTGTACCTGCTGTCATCAAGATTGCCTTTCTTTCAAAACTCAGTGCTCATTTTGCATTTGCAGTCATTCAACTGCCCTGCAAGAGTGTGGGGAATACCCATTCTCCCCTAGAATTTTGCCCTCATTCATTAGCTAGTTTTTCAAGATGTTTTTGGAGAACTATATAGACCAAGGCTTACAATAAACTCTTGGCCTAAGATATTTCAACAAGCAGTATGAAAGTAAGTTTTGATTCTTACATTGCTATTGCCTGAGAAGATCCACAGAACAAATAATTACTGCTAAAATGCCTTAAAATACAATCAATTAATATGTTCATTTTTAGCCAAGGCATGGAAAGTCTTATTTCTGCATATTTGACAAAGCTGTTCTGAAACTCATTTTAATTTAAGGTCACCAGTTATGCATCTTACACAGAGGTCAGGAGAAACAGTTCAGGTAAACTTGTTATTTTGGAAAAACTTTTTAGTATAGAAAATTAGCCATTTTCCTTATTATTGACTTTATACAATAATTTGTATTTTTGTATTTTTAAGAGCAAAATTTCCATCATTTTCCAACACTCTACTAAATGGAAAAAACCATTTTCACCTGCAAGTGTAGGATGGAATAAATTACTGTCTTCTGAATGCTGAATAAATTGATCGTGTTGCAAGTGTCAGAGTTCTTGGAGTGTACAGACATAAAAAAAAGCCACACATTTGTTTTCAGAGAAGGTGCAAAAGCAACAATCATGGGCACTTGGTACAGTGCTGGCCATTTGTAAAGGACATGAAGCAGTTTGAATTCTGAAAAGCCAGTTGCCAATATAAGAAATGTGGTAATTCCCTGTGCATCATAGAGGAGGACTCAAACAGAAGTTTTATTTTTCCTAAGCATTTCTGGTGATCTGAGAGAAATTCATACTTTATTTGCCTTATTTATTTGTTTGCGTCTTTGGATTTTACTAAGGAAGCTCATTGATGTAGGTGTTTACAAAAAATGTTTGCAGAGGACTGCAAATCAAAATGAAGAAAAACACCCTGCAAGTTCAAGCAAACATGCAGGGGTTGTGTTTTTCAGCACACTCTGGGTCACACAGAAGTGATGAATCTTCTTCATTAAAAAATATCTCAAGAAAAAGGTATTACAGCCCAGCTGGAGGGTGTAAATGCCCCCATGATCCATCACAAAGGAATCACATTTCCACTGTTTGGCCACACAGGCAGCCCGGCTTCACTCTGACTGTTTGTACAAGCTAAATATGATCAGTTTAGAAAATTCTGTTTATTCCATGCCTTCTCTGATACCTGAATGCACATTTCCCTTGGGGCCAAGGTTATTTTGGAAAAATTATATGTTCCGCTATGGATCTGGAAATCAAGAGAATATTAGCATCTAAGTCATTGATCAGTCACAGCTGGGCACACCAGATCTAACTGTATTTTAACCAAATGAAAGACTAAAGTTCCTTGCAGAGGAATTTGAGATAAGAGGAAAGCCTTAAGGAAATTATCTTTCAGTGACGTGGAGCTACCACTCCTATAGGCTAGAGCACAGTATGGTATCAGCATGAAGTGAATCAAAACAGTTTGACATTTCCAAACTCCACTTTTTCATATAACTTTTTATCCCTATGAAAAATTTTGATATTTCGGTTTTATTTTTCCTGACTCAGGACCAAGTGTCAAAATATCAATCTCTTTTGGGGCAGAAATTACATTTTATATTAGCTTTTTCATGAAGAGTGACACCTCATTTTCTTATTTGAATTATATCTATTTTTATCTTCTCCCATTCAGCCTCTGGAGAAGAATAGTATATGGTAGAACAAAGCATGTGGGGGTTGATACTTTCATTTTATATCCTCAGTTCACAGGTAGTAGTTTGGATTTAAGAGGTTCAGTCTGTTTCTTTTCATAAATCCTGCCTAGCTGGCTACATTCAAAGACATGGGATATCCACTCTGCTGCTGGGAAGGCTCACCATTGTGTGCAGAAGTTAATAAGTTCAGCCCTGTAAAGACCACCCTTGGGGGTCTTCCACAGGTAAAATGTAGTAAAGAGCACACAGATCTCAAAATGCTTAAATATCACTGAGAATCCAACAAAGGAATTTAAGCTGTGTGCTCTAGTGCCTTTCTGAGTACATATTTTGATAATTTCATATCCTACTGGAACCCACTGGAGGCCTGTTTTAATTTTGACTGTAGCATTTTGCACTACCAGTTCCACCTGGCTGGGGAACAGACTTTTTCAGTGCAAGAAGATCTACTCCATCTCAAATTTGTATATTTCAAAATCTTTCCAGCTATGTAGCAAACACAACAGTTAGAGGTGTAAATTATAAAATACTCTCTCAAATTAAAAAAAAAATAATTAATCCCTAGGCCATAGAAAAACAGGTCCTTGGATCATTAAAATTTCCAACTTTGGAGCTTGTGAAGAACCTAAATCAGGCAGAGCCAGATTACTCTGTCTACAGGGTAGAGTCCCTATTTCTTTAAAGAAAAAAAATATTCTAAGCACAGTAAAGTTTGAAGGGGGAATGGATGTATATAGAGAAGTCCTTTTCTTCATGGCCAAGTCAAATTTTATATTTCTCATTTTAATACCCTCTCCAGGGACTTTTCAACCCCTTGATACAAGTTGCTATTAAGAAGTGTGACCTTTTAAAGCAGCGTAGGAAGAGACTCCAGAACATCATATGGATGTTGGAAATGGGAAAGAGCAATATCTGTGAATAAAATCAGTAGATTTGTGACCAGCAGAAAGAAAGAAAGTTGCCTTCATATGGATTTATGCCATCACTTTGAACAATGTGCCCTCTCAGATGTCTAATAAGCAACAAGCTCTTGCTACAGCCTCTCTCACGGGAGGAAAGTAAATGGGTCTCTTGTTTTTTACCTGCCTTTCTATTTTCACACTGTAGAAAATAACTTCCTTGAGACCTCTGTACTACTGTCAAGAATGTAGTTGAAATTGCCCCGTCAGCTCAATATTATGGTGGAAGAGGGACAAAATCAGACATTTAAGCAGTTATACACATATTGTTTCACACACACTCATGCATACAGCATGATCAAAGAAGCCATATTTCCTTAGGAAAACAGCCTAAAAATAAATGTAACACTACTTTTCTGACAGCCATTTGGAGCTTTGGCAGGACAAATTGTTTTATTCAATAGCATTTCATACAAAGAAAAATAAGCTACAATCTTGCTTCCTATACACCATGAGGAAAATTAATTTGGCCTCTAGGGCTCCTTGCTATTAATCTCCATCAGGTACCCCTGCCAATGCACCCCCAGAGGCCACGATCCCGCAGAAACACTTATGCCCATGAGCAGCCCTATAGATTTGAACTGTCACAGGCTTAAAGTTTAGTATTCCTGGGAGATTGCTATCACAGGAAGTTCAATTTTTAATAAAATATTGAGAAGGCAGGTCTGGGCAATATGCATTACCCAGATACATGTTAATGAAATCCTCTCAACCTGCCCATTCTACTTTGAGGCAATTTCACACTAGGGGAAAAGGCATTGGGGTCAGTAAAGTTAGATTACTAGGGCCTCAGCCTGTACCTACAAATGTGTAAACAATGCACTTGGCAAAGCACTTGCCAAGATGAGATGGGAAATCAAAGCTGGAAGACTTGAGAGTTGAGTCCAGCTCTGAGGCCCTAAGTAATGTCATAGATACAGTAAGGGAATCAAAAGATGTATATAATGAATTTCTGCTGTGCCAGCTGAGAGCTCTCAGTCAAGTGGGTGGGCTTTTTCCCAAGCTAATTACACTTCAGAGTTGATCTAAAATCCATAGTTTTATAAAGAAAAAGCTTTGGTGGGATTATTTTCAGAGTGATCAAGGTCTTCCGAAAGCCTAAGAAGTCAAGCATGACACAAGAAAATATATTATAAGCTGGCTGTTGCAATTATATATTATGCAAATCATGGTCTTTTGAACCCCTAATTCCTGTAATATTAAGAACTAATTTAGCTATGTGTGGCTGTTTAATTTTTGCAAGTATTTCAGCTGTTTTCACAGAACACATAGTTAGATGAGTAATCTCAAAATTTTGCATGCCAATTAAAGAGTTTTGGAAAAAAAAAAAAGAAAAAAAAAGAAAAAAAAAAAAGGAGGAGGATATTGTACTTTGCTTACCCTGCCAACCTGGAGTATATTGGTGCAGCTGTGGATGCAGGTAAGTCAGAAGTCTCTAAGTTAAAAGGTAACCAGTGAGAGACAGAGCAGAAACCTTTCAAGTCATACTTCAAGGTCTCATGAGGGAAAAGGGATGTCTCTTCTTGTTTCTACTTCTGTGGTGTCTATATGTGCCACCAAAGAGGCTCTTTTCAGCTTTTCTTTCATCAATTAAGCAGGCAATGCCTTCTCTGTAACAGATCCTCAAAGAGTTTGGAAATATAATAACAGCACTCATTTATTGATTGCTTTGATCAGATACTAGGCAGGAGGGAAGAAAACCTCAACACACCCATCAATAAACAACCTGGAGCCTCTAAAGCCATACTGAGTGAGCTTGAGAACTAACTATGAAACTGAGATGCTCAAAAAAGAAAGCTTATGACAGCAAATCAATATAAAGCCTTGCGGTAAAGATGCTGAAGTAAGAAAAGGAATGTTGGGTCACTGTGAAAAGAACTCTGGGCTGCATTAAAATAATGAGGCAGCTAATAAGGGAGACCATTTCCTTCTCTCCAAATTATTAGAGGAGAATCTGGGAGTGACAAGGCCCAGGACAAGGGTCAGTCTAGGCTGAATCAAGGCACTGATTTTGCTGAATAGTTCTGACATCTGACAAGCGGCTGGTGCTTAGATGGGCACTAATGGTACCTGAAAGCCTGAGGGTTTGGATCAACTCTACAGGGCTATGTGAGCTTTTTATGTTGAAATTGTTCCTGGACTGCTTGTAGTATAGATACGCTGGGGAGAAGTCCAGAAAAAAGCATGGCAGGAGATACACAGTCCTCTATTGAAGATTATTAAGAGAAAATGATAGGAAAAGGCTTTCAACTGAGATGAAAGGAATGCTTCCTGGAAAAAACTGAAAGAAGTCCCACTACCTTAATAGTGTTGTTTGAAAGAGCCAGGCTGTGACACAGTGTCTGAAAATTTTAGCATCTATTAAGTTATATTCTGTGCATTGTAAACTGTAAGTTAGAGCTGCCTATAGACATTTAAAATTCCATTGATGTGCTTTTCAAAAGCTCAATTTCTTTTGCAAATGTAAACACACAAGGTGTTTTTAGAAGTCTAGTCATTCCCTTGATACAACTGACTCTAAATTCTCAAAGGGAAGGCTGTTAAGTATGCAGATCCACAGTAACCTCAACTGATAGTCCTGAAGTGCATAAAAGATACAAGGCCCAATATCAAAGACAGGGGTATGAAATGTTCATGAAATTAAATGGAGATTCAAGGAGTCCTGGACTCATAACATTCCAAATTCTTGGAGTGTGTTACAAAAGAATCTTTAATCTTCATGTTCAGACTCACAGGAACCTTTCATCTTAGCTTTTTGCAGGTATTTGGGACTCAAACTCACGAGTGTAAGACCATGGGTTTACTAACACTCCTTGAGTGGAAGCATGGTTATGAAACATGCACATTTGTTACTGTCTGGTTGTTGTTTGTGTGATCTTTGTCTGTGTTAGTTGTGGATGTTTTTCCCCTCAGCAGAAGGTAATGTAAATTCTCTACAATTTACTAAATTGGTACAGGCGTGCCTGCAGGCTCATAAGGAATCACAAATACAGTAGCAAAGGTGACCACGTGTTCATTTTGCTAAAGCAAACTTGGAAGGAAACAAGTAGTATTTGAACACCGGAGCCACCAAAGATTGATTTGACCTAAAATTTGTGTAGACCATCTTTGGCATAAAAAGCTCTGGCACTATGGCAGAACTGCCTTGCAATCTTGGTCCCCACAAATGGCACATCTTCCCTGTAGCAGGGACTCAGTCTCTGAAGGTCCAGGCTCCAACCAAAGCTTTTTTCTGCAGCTCAGGCACTGACAAACCACACTGCATGTGAATGTCATAGTGTCTAAAACCACTTGAGATGACAGAGCCATTTCCTACTCATACACGATACAAATAGATGCTCTTTTCCTCCCAGCACATTAAACAGACACAAGTGAGCATGTGAGCTCCATTTCCCTGGGAAATAAGGCTGAGTCTCCTGTGAACTGCTCAAGATCAAAAGTAGCAAGTTTTACCAAATCCTGTTGTTAATGAGGAAAACATTCATTACAAGTGTTCTCAAAAGTAGCAGTATGTTTTCTCCCAAAAATTGGGTAACACTGACAAGCACTATTTGTAGATATTTGGTAAATGCTTAGAACTTTATTTTTTAATTCCATAATAAACCCAATGCAGAAGCTGATGAGCCAGCAGGGCTGTGATACTTTTTTTGCTAATTACGTGATAAGTTTTATGAAACTAATAACTGTTTTTAATAATAGTAAGGAGGTGGAAGCTTACATTTACAGACCACATTAAAATTTGCACAGGTAATTGGATGGTATGGGAATTCAAGATAAGAATAACTTAATTAAAATGAAATTTTAAAACAAATGACCCATGTTGTTTCCAACCCCTTCATACCACCTTAAAAAATAATTTACATCTCGATAATATGTAATTCATACATGGTCATAACTGTGTGTTATGACTACAGGTGAGGAAAGGAGGTAGGCAGTGTACCTGTTAATGATACACTCCTAAATGTCCAGATCACTAGAGAAGCAAAGGACCTCTAAAAGCGTCCCCTAAACCAGGCAGTTATAATTCCTTATTTTCTTTATTTTCTTTGACTACCCTCATTTTTTTTCCCTCTTTACTGGTTACTTTCTCATAGACCATCTTCACCAGAGCAAATTAGATTTTTCCTTGGTATTCCCCTATTCTCACCCAGCTTCAGAGCTAATACCAACTCTCTTCCAACTCCTAATAAATCTTATGCATTAGCTAGCAAAAAGTCCTGTTTTGTTTTTACTACCCAAGTTCCATTTGGAAACTTTCCAATTTTTCCTAGTCTCTGTGTGTCACATTACCTCAGATTATTTCACAATACTCTTCAGATTCCCATTTGAAATGTTTCTAGAGGAACACAAAAGATACTGAGCTTGTGTAAGTGTGAATCTTAATTATTAGAAGGTGCTCAGGAGACATCTACCTGCTGTATGAAAAGGGAAGGTCTATTAATTCCTGTTATAGCTTTGATACCTGTAACCAGAGAGATCCACTGTGCTCGTGCATCCACAACCTGGCACCTGTTGCCCTGAGCCCAGAAACTCAGTAAAAATGAACCAAGGATAAGTGAAAAGAATTAATATACCAAATTAGAGAAAAGATGGAGAGTGAAAGGTACATTCTCAGTGTCCCATAAACTGTTCCAAAGCAATGGAGTGAAGCGGTTGAACTCTTGGAACTCCTGCCCAGAAAATTGTGTTCAACTGTGCAACATTTCCTCTACCAGTGCAATCCCTGAGTCACACGTTGCACAAGGAAACACATTTTTACTGTAGAAGTGACTGGTCACTGGCACAGGTTTACCAGAGGAATCTCCGTCCTTGGTGATATTAAAACATGCCTAGACATGGTCCTGGGACACCAGCTCTAGATAACACAGCAGTGGGGGGTTGGTCACAATGACCAACAGGTGTCCCTTCCCATCTCAATTGTTCCATAATTTTGTGATCGTTACCCTTCCAGAATACCAACAGCAGCAGTAACTGCTGTTCCCAGATTTGAAAATGGCTCTCCCGTCCTGTCGATCAGTGTTGGAAAAGTCTGCTGCTAAAAGGGAGGCTAAGCCTGGGGTTACACAGTGTTCACTCCTCTGCCCAATTTTACAGTGCCTTTTACAGGACATAGGTGGGGAAATGCAATCAGTATTCGGCTTTTATTTCATTTTGTGTTTTCCCCGAGAAAACAGCTTTTCTCCAGTAAGATAAAAATAGCCTTCCACAATTGTTCTATCCCTTTAGACTTAGTGAATAATTGAAGAATGCTTTCCCAGTAGTTAGTAATGAAGGAGGTTTACTCTGAATCTTTCTCCATTATCCAGTGGCAGCACTTTCCTCTGTTGCTGAGGTTGCCAGAGAAAGCAAGAGGTGACAGGTGCTTGTATATCTCTTCATGAACAAACAAAGCAAATTGTGCTGCCATTTGTCTGGGAGTAAATCTGCAGTAATTCCATGGGATAACTGAGAAAGGCTTTGGACTTACTCAAAAGTAACTGAAAGCAAAATGTTCAATTACATTTTTCATTTGGCATGTTCAGAAGAACATGTGACTAATGGGATTGACATGCCTATAAATGTATGACAAAGTGTCAACCCATATGGCTTGCTTTTTTTGTCAGCTCTTTCCTCCTACTGTCTTGATTATTCACCTGTGGGTACCAACATTAATCTTGAGGCATTTTTCCTGCTGTTACACTGTGGTTCTTTTCTGCCCATGTTAACCAAATTTCCTTGAATTTCTTTCTTTCATGCTAAATAGATACTTGTATTAGTATAAAACAGTTTCCTACAGCAACCACTGTCATCTTAGACTGTCAGCCTACAGAAGGAGAAATCTGTGCAAACAAAATTCTGCCTTTATTGCCAGCATGATTTGGCTTTCCTTCTCTTTTACAGCAAATATCTTCCTTGTTACAACCCCAGATCAGGGTCTCCTGTCTCTACATTTCACTGAAAGATTTCATTTTTCCCAGAGATAGGCTTGAATTACCCCACCATTCAGAATTCCAAAAGATGATGCAGATTCAGCTGCTTTAATTTTCCTTTAATTTCTTTCTTGGCTGTAATGACATTTATACAAGCTCCATCTTAAAAAAGAAGATGTTCACTTTATCATTGGTGGAGGGAAAAGGGGAGTGGAATATTTTTGTTTAGCTAGCCCTTGGATTTTGGCGTGTTTTTATTTTAGGAACTTTCCTTCTTAAATATCACATTAAAATTTAAAGTGAGCTTTTAAAAAGTCTAGGGATGCTAAAGGACACATGTAATAAACTAAAAATTCAAGCCCCATAAATTATGAAGGCTATTTAAGTTTCATTTATCTATGGACTTCCAGCAGATTTAGTTGTAAAATAAAAACAAAGTAAATTCTGCAGCTTACTTCTCTTCTCAAAGGAGGAAATTAAAGATTTCCAGATATGGTACTGAGACATTTGGATGAAGCATTTCATCATTTTCTTTTACTAGAACTTTGTGGATAGTGGAAATCCTAGAAGGTGTGAGATTTTGTGTAACCTGGATGGACAGTTTAGTCACAGAAAAAATAAACCACTAGAAGCCCCATGCTGAGATTTGGCATTGAATTGAACTGAGCCAGTAATGTGTTTTAGAGGGTGAAGGAACAGGGTACAGAGTAAGGCATCATTTGTTATGGTTCAGACCTTAACCTGCTGTCTCTAGGAAACTGAATGTTAAAAGGAATTGCTGTGCTTGTGTACACTGTAAGATTGCAAAAAAGTAATTAAAGCTTGTCCTAATTAAAAAATAAAATTGCTGAGGCAGAATCATATACCACATTTGTGAGATTGTTCCTTTGTTTTTTCTTAATTTTATATTTACTCTCAAATCAAACTCATTTTGCCTTCCAGTGCACAACACTAAATCAGTGGACAATATTATCATTCGTTTTATTTATTTTTGCCTCTAATCTTCATTTTAAAATTCTCACATTTACTCCTAGAAAAAAAAAAGTGCAATAAAAGCAAATTAATAGAAAATTAACTCATGTTTCGGAATGAAAAAGTCATGACTTTGTTTAAAGTTCCTTGCCACAAACTTCACCTATTCTTCATCTGAATTATCTGACCTTTCAGAGGTTAATTGATTACAAACCACTGCAGCTGGTAATGTTTCTGGAATGATCCTGGCCGTTTAGGGGTGAGGTCAAGGAGATGAAATGGGCAAGTGAAAGCATGAGGAAAGGCACCACACTCTTTGAAAGACAATGAGGAAGGAATTGGGATCTTTCAAGCCAGAAGTAGTCAACCCTTCAGTTATGTAAGGTCAGAAATATTTGAGATTTCCAGCTGTTTTTTCCCCTCAAGACTCCACAGGATTTCATGGACAAAACTTGTGCCTTTCCTGAACCTCAGAGCTCATGTCCTCCCACTGAACTGTCTTTCCCAGTGAACTACTGTTACTCTCATAGCCTTTCTAGCACTTCACAATGTCCTGTGTTTATTCTTTTTCTTTATTTTTTTTTAAATAACCTGATCCAAAAATCTTTTCCAGCTAAAGAGACTCCTTGGATCTATGGACCTTTATTAACTTTAGTGCAAAACCTAAATAACCATTCAGTATTTCCAATATTCTCACGTGAGTGCGCATCCATTGGAAGAAAAACAAAAAACATTTTCCTCCCATAGACTCTGTTAAAGTAGTTGGCACTAGTTAGAGCCTGTGAAAGCTGCATGAGTTGTTAGTTAGAATGCTGGTAGGATTCCAGGGGGCAAAGAGATGAACTGGAGTTGACCAAATAGGACTGAGCCCTTTGCCTAGGATTATCTGTCTCATCATGCACAGGAACAAGAAACCCAATTGTAGAGGCACATATCTTCACTCACTAATGAAGCTACTTGTCACCACAGGATGGGGACACTTAACACTTTAGCTGGACACAGCCACTCCTTCCTGTACTGCTAACCAAAGTGCATTTAACTAAACCAAGATAAGATGCCATCAATTTGATTTTCAGATTCTGTTTCAAAAAAGCAAAAGAGCAGGCAAAGTGTAAGTGTCATAAAATTAGTGGAGAAGAGGGAAAGTTGAATGGGAAACACACCTCTCATTTTCTGCAGACTCTTATTCATACTGCTTGAATCTCAGTAGGTCAGAAATTTTTCTTTATATTGGAGTTGCTACTTGCTCATCCCCTCTCCCAGCTTAATTTAACATCTTGGAGATGCTCCTGATTCCCTGTTAACTGTACATGAAAGAGTGATGTGGATTACTCTGCCTCCTAAAATTATTGCAAATATCTTTGAAGCGTTTTTTAAAAAATTTTTGGTAATCACTACAAGGGAAAAAATAGGCAATGGAGACATTTAAACAAGTATTAAATTCTGGCAGATGTTATTAATAAAGAAACATTATTTAAGTATAGTTTTTCTGGTTGTAATGCTTTGTATGATGATTTTCCTTGTGGAGTTCAGCTCTATTAAATGACTCCTTTATTACATGTTGCCTTCTTCCAGTGTTGCCAGCATTTCTTCACGGCTTTAAACTTTGGCCAAGTAGATTTCACTAGATATGACAAAAGTTAAGAATGAACTGTTCTCACTACTGAAAGGTATTTCTCATTCCTGCAGGGCACTGTTTGGAGAAAAGCCTTCTGAACTTGTTTAATTAGGAACTAATTTAGGACTACAATAGTAAAAGGGTGAGTGAGGCTGAGAAATCTATTTTTGAAAAGGGACTTTTTGTTGAGGTTTTGTTTCATTTATAGGCTGAGAATCTTGCAGAAAAGCTGATTCTTACACAGTTCTGCTTTTCCATTTAGCCATATAATGAGAGCATGTAGAAACCAAACAAATAAAAAGTGGTTGGGGGGGACAGAGGAGGGAGTTGTCTGGGGGGTTTTGGTGGCTTTTTTGAGGAAAACATAAAAACATAGAGTTTGATAATAAAAGTTGATTTTCTATTTTGTGAAATTAAAAAATTGTTTTAAAACCCTGGGAAAACTAAGCTAGCATAAAACCTAGAATAAAACAATTTTTTTTCTGTGTAATTTGCCAGATTTTAGCTAGGTATAATAACATCTTTGTTCTTGTAGAGATTAGGTATCATAGCTTGATGTTCATGGTGGGTGAAAGAGGAAAAAAAATCCAGGAAAAATTACTGCCTTAGAAAGATTTTTACCAATTACTGTATCACCCTATTGATTGTGCAGGGCTCTGGAAATATTTATGAGTAAGAATGTCTTCTACTTTACCACATATACATGATCATGGGACTTTATCCTGCCACTGCAGAAGTCAATTAAAAAAAAAAAAAGAACTAATTTTTACTTTAATTAGAGAATAAATCTCTCTCTTCAGATACAGCAGATGTGTTAATACATGTGAATAACTCTAATAATCTCATTCAAGTCTAGCACCAAAAGTGACTGGACTTCAGCTATTACACTCATCTAGTAAATGGGGCAAAGAAAGCTACTCTCAAGCAATATCTTATAGGACAGGATTATAAAAGAATATGATAAATATTATTTACTTCACAGTAACTCCAGCATGAATTTAAATACTTTGCAGAGTTTAATATATGTCTGTGTATACACTGTTCTATAGTATTGATTCTAAAACAGCGTAATGCCATGTTGAACTGTAAGGAAGCTTTGCAGAAGCTTCTTTTGGTAAAATACTCATAATCCCTTTTACAAAGGAAAAAATGCTCAATGAAGTGTAATGCTGCTATCCTCAGATAATTTTTCAAAGATTGGGCTGAGTCATACATTATATTAGGGGGTGGTAGGGGAGATTTCACCGATCAAAATGAAAAATAATGAATGGTTAGCAGACATTTTCTGAAACCAGCAATTATAGAGGACAACTATTTGTTAGGTTGCTTGTAACCATTATTAATAATCATTAATTATTTTCTTCTAATGTATTTATTGCTACCTCAAACTCATACTATGCATTCTACTAGCAGCAGTATCTAGCAATATATATTAGCTGCTACTCAAAAGATTCTGTTTTCAGAAAGACATATTACCCTGTGCTGGAAAAAACTGCTGTGACATGCAACCATCTTAGAAGCTTTCAAGACTTCAGGGATGGAAATGAGCATTTATCTCCAGGAGCAGTTACATAATGCATGTCTCATGAAGGCTTTCTAGGTACATATTAAAGCTGAAATATTCAAAATGAAATAAAATTATAGAAATCTTGACCTGAGGGTTGAGTAAAACATGAATAACAATGAGATCTGTGAAAAAGCATCATTCAGACCAAAAAAAAGTAATCCAAAACATTTTTCTGGTTTGATCTAGCCTGCCATATTATTGCTATTTCCTAAACACCAACATCTGCAAGCTATTTTATGGAGCCGCTAACATTAAGTTCACTTGACAAACATGATTTTTTAAGTGAAAAATGTTGACATGCCTTGGGAAAAATAAGATAACAAAAAACATCCTCTGCCACAACCTTGGGGGTCAACATCCTTTACCTAGAGAACACATACAGCTCTGCAAAATACCACAGAGTCACACAATCAGAGAAGATGCTGGGTTGAAAGAGACCCACAGGGATCACTGAGTCCAACTCCTGGCCCTGCACAGGACCCCAAGAGTCACACCATGTGCCTGAGTGCATTTTCCAAACACTTCTTGACCTCTGTGGTCAAGGCTTGGTGCTGTGACCCCTTCCCTGTGACGCCTGCTCCAATGTCAAACCACCCTTTGGGTGAAGAAACTTTTTCCAACATCCAACCTAAATATCCCCTGACACAACTTCAGCCTGTTCCCTTGGGTCCTGTCACTGTCACCACAGAGCAGAGATCAATGTCTGCCCCTTCCCTTCCCCTCATGAGGAAGTTGTAACTGAGATCAGCTCTCCCTACAATCTCCTCCAGACTGAACAGACCAAGTGACATTTCCTCTGAAGCACTCACTAAATCCCTGAAGAGTCTGAATTCTGATCTACTCATATCCAGAGCTGCAGTTTTGCTGGCATTTTCCTCCTGTCAGCAGGGATTTTAAACTCAATCGCTGTATGGCACCATAGTCACCTTTGTTGCATTATATCATATATTGATTGTTACTGTCCTAAGGGAGTGTGAAAAAGGTCTCTTTAAACAGGGAAAAAAGAAACCTTGCTATCCCCTGCTCATTATTTTATAGGGGATACTTTCTGTTAATGTGGTCCTTTATGACTTGGATATTGAGAGAGGCTCTGTCTTCTTCCTGCTACAGCAAAATTAGTAAGGATGGTGGGAAATTCTTGCTGGTTTTAAAGTAACTTTAATACCCAGTAGTCACAGTTGTGAATGGGACACCTGATTAAAGAAAGGCACACGGACATAATTTTTTGTCTTGGACACTGCTGATTATAGAAATTGTCTTGGTGTAAGTGTACAATGATTAAATTTGTTATTTACATTGAGGCCACTGTTCCCATTGAAACCCATTCTCTTGATGTTAAAGTGATATAAATGACTCCTTATGCCAATCTACTATTCCTCTGGTAGGCTGTGTGACAGTTGGCTTCATGCCACAAGATTGATTGTTTTCTGAATGGTGAAGTGCCTCAAAATTAACATTACACTATTAATTGCTTCAGGATTGCTTTTTGGAGTCATTATATTCAAGAAAGGTCTGTCAATACAGTTAACTCTCAGTTGTCACTACCCCATCAAGTATAATGGTGGATGCACACAGGATAGTAACTTGCATGGCTACAGCAGTATTTCCCAAAAAAGAATTCCATATAGAAGAAATATGGAGAAGATGAAGTTATATTTAATCTGTTTTGCATTGCAGAGTGTGCTAGAATAAATTTAGTTTTTCTGTGTCTTTGGAAGCCGTGTAAAATTCATTTATGTATTAAGGAAATTGTGATATATTCGTAATATACTTGTGTATCTGTACTTTAGGCTCAAAATATTAAATTGTAGCACTGAGATAGAAAACTGCATAAGCACACATTGCCTGCCTAATCCCACAAACATCCTTTTGAAAGATGAGGGGACAGGAGCCCAGAAAGACTCATCATGTGCCCAAAAACTGAGCATGAAGGTCAAGTTTAGAACTCTGGTGTGCATGGCTTAGGAACATGTTCAAGGTAGTTGATCATCCAGCCTTCTGAGCAGGTAAAACATCCAGCATGTTCAAACTGTCCTAAAACCAGTTCTGCACAGAACCTTGATCATCTTCAATAAACCATCTTACAAAATAACATGCAAACACTGGCTTCTGTCATTTTTCTAGAGAGCTGTTTTGGAGGGCTTTTCTTAATTTTTTGCTGCACATTGCAGTCTTCTGTTTTGTTTGGTTACAATCATAGCTGGGCAGATACAGCACAGGACATTTATTTAAAACCTAATTAATGTTGTGTCTCTCACTCACTGAATTCAAACTTTTGCCTATTTTCTTTAGTTACTAAAAAATTCTTCCCAGATCCACTGATTTCATTTTCATTCCTTTCCAAATGTAGAACTATTTCCCCTGTCTCTAATCAATGGCAAGATAAAAGCCCACTCTATGATTCAACTTTAAAGACATAGGCACAAAGTGCATTCTCTCCTCTATAAACTCAATAGTCTTTCCACTGTATTTTAGTGTTCACAATTTTCCAGAAAAAAACAATTTGGCAGTATTCAGACAAATGTAGGTTCCCTTTCAGTGCTGTATGAATTGAATTGAACTGAACTTACACCTCACCTTTTTTCCAAGATCAACCTCAGAGCCAATAAACCATCTTGATTTTATTCCCTGTTTTTGGATAAAAAAGAGGCAAAGTCATGAGGCTACCTCATAACCACAGGCTAATATTCACCTCCAGTAACCCCACTGAAAACTGTGGAGGTAAGTCATGATCACAGGTGTGTTAGGCAGAGGTATTGCATAGATGAATTACCATTCTTGATTAGGTGGACTTCTTTCTCACCACCAAAATTGTGGCTATTGTCCCCTTGTGCAGCAGAAGCATACATAGGAAAGGGATTTAAATAATTACTTCTGCCACTTGCTTATAGAAGAGGATTCAAACACCTGTTAATTTGCTGAGGCAGGTGTTTCTCATCAGATTCTGTAATCGCCCCTCTCTAGTTTGCATTTCTCAGGTTTGCAGGGGCACTGAGTTAACTAGTCCAGTTCATATTTCAGAGAAAATGTAATCAATAAATCACCTATATTAGTCTGATGTCCACACTTGGGGGTTTTATTATTAAGGATATTTTGAAAGGTTCACTGAATATTACACATTGAAATAAGTGTCTGTTGCCTCAGAGCAATTTCCAAGCTGTCTTGTGGGAACTAGAACACACTTAAAAGGATTTAGTGGTGGAAATCTTTCATTTAGAAAATCCATTTCTGCAATTCACATGTTAAAGAAATAGAAAATGTTTCTTTGCCAACTTCAACTGCAGTAAATGCATGTGAATACCTCTCCACCCCTGAAACATAGCTAATTTCTGCAGGAATTCATCCCAGAGATATATTTCTGAGCAGGTGTTTTGCTTCACTGTTCACATCTTGAATTGTGTGCAATCCATCACATCTATCATTTTGCCCTTACACAGTCAAGGAATTTGGTCTTTTCAGCTGAGTGAGCTGGGGAAGGAGAGTGCATCACTTCTCGTTTTAAACATTCCAGAGTACTTGGCTACTGAGTATGTCTGAAAACAGTAAATGTATAATGAAACAGCTGGAAAAACAAAGCACGAATTACCACGTATATCATGCTCCACATTTACAGCAGCAGAAGCAAAAGCACTTTGGAGGTATTTCACTTTCTCCTTCCTGATAATTGCTGCTGTTGCTTTTGTCCTTGTTTGCAGAAGTCATGAAGTCCTTCCCTCTGTCAAGCCATCATTTCTCAGAAATGAAGAAGATTCAGAAAAAGGTAGCTCCAGTTACAGGAGGAAGGCATCTCTAGGCACCCTTGGCAGGCCTCTTCCTCTGGCTTTGTCCTCCAGCAAGGATTTGCAGGAGGGAACAAAGAGTAGGTCATACTGGGCTTTACTTACAAGAGAGTGCCTATTTCACAGTTGGTTTCCAAGACACACTGAGGGAGGTCACAAATATTAAACAAAAAGGATTTCCTTAACCTGAAATCAAATAAGAAGTCCAAAGGCCTGATCTGTCTTGCTGGTAGCAATTCTACCTTTGTTTCTATGGAAATTAAGTGTGATGAAAGAACAATTGATCAAATTCCCAAGGCAAATTCTACCTGTAGACAACCTGAATTTTTCAAATAAGCATCTGGCAAGATAGCTCCAATGTAAATTACTTCATGTGTTACCTTCCCTAATGCTTTTCTATTTCTGAAGGGATGATTATATTTCCCTGTCCCATGTGCAGATGGTGAGCTAAATTTCCTAAATGCTGTAGGAATCTCCAATGTAAAAACCTCTTGGTTTTCAGGCACATCTAAAGGATTTCCATGTGAAGTTAACATCTGATTAGTTTTCTAGCCACTATAATTGAAATCTTATTTTGGTGTGTTTTGTTAGTCATCATGCACACAGGGTTGAAATGAGCAAACAGAGCAATCATTTCCTCAACTTCTGAATGAAAGACTGTGACAGATGTTTGGGCTGTAGAACTCAATAAGACTAATCTTGGGGTTTTTTCCATCTTGCTACTTTTAACCCAGAAATTATTTCATGAAGCAAGTCCCTACACAACTTTCTCTGAAATACTGGAATTTATTACAAGTCAGGTTGTTAGATGGGACCAAAGCTGGCTCAAGCCTCAGAGGAAAGCTGCAATTTGTGAGCAAAATATCACTGCAAAGGAGTGTGACAGAAGAAAGAAAAAGCTGAATAGCCTTTTAGTTTTGTATGATTTCTCTCCACTCACAGAAATTTCTAATGGAAATTTACTGGAGCTAATTCTAAGAAAGAATCTACTCTCCAAAGTTTACTTAGGAAACCAGCAAGAATAGACTGTCTGGGTGACTCATTTGCAGTAGACCAGGAGGCCTCTGCTAGTTTGAAAGATTTCTGAATATTTGACTAGGGAACAAAAAGTATTTGCAAAAATATTATCTTAATTACAAGGATTTTCATGCTGACTGGGAACTTGCTTTACAGCCTTGAGTAAACAGATAAAATGACACATATGATGGAAAAGGCACCCTGTCTAATAAGGCAGTAGCAAAGAGATCTGACTGCCTCCTGAGAATTGATCCACTGGGCCTTCTCAGAGCAGAGCCGTGCTAAATCAGCCCCAAATGAATAATGAAAGCAAACATCCTCTGGACTGGCATTTTGATCCAAACACCTTGCCTTCACCTTTGAATCCGTATCGCAGAATTCCAAAATCAAAGGTGGAGTTCCCACCAAAACAGAGGAAAAGAATACAATGCAGAATTTGTCATTCTGGTTTTGCTTTTTTCCACTGCAACATTATGCACATCAGTTTGATTGGGCCACTTTGCTCAATGAATTTTGTCTTCCTTCCAAACAGATGGTGTGAGGCTAGGAATGGTTTTAATAAAACTCTTTGTGTGCTGGTTATATGGCACTTATTTGGCAAATGTCACTCTACAGACACACTTTAGGTTTAAGATGATACTGAAATGGCTTAAATCTCCCACCAGCTGCCACAAAATTAGAGCCACATTAATATCAACAGAAAAATTAGGAGTCTGATAATTCAGCTGGGAACTTGAAGGAAAATTTTCTAGGCATTTGGAAGATTTGTAATGGGAAGGGGTTGTGAAAGTCTGTCCTCACTTAAGAAAGTAACAATACTAAACCTTGAGAGTCTGAAATCCATTCAGTGCCTTACTCTCTGAGCTGACCAGACAATGCAGGTGGTCCATAGTTTATTCTTGAGAGCCTGGAAGGAATCCTGTCAAGGTGTGTATATTCTAGATGGACATTCTTGAATATTATTCAATGAACTGTCTGAAAAACACTTTTCAAACTTAAGTGAAGTGTATGCCATACAGAGCTCTATACTGTGAAGAATCTCCTGAAGGAGAATTTCCTAACTCCTGTAGATAAGGCTTCCATATTCCATGGAGATGCAAGGCTGGAGGCACAACCACACTTCACTGACTGTGTCTGCTCTGCTTCTCCATTCCCATTCCAATTAACAGGTTGGCCTTTAAAACCTACCACAAACACCTGGGAAGTCAGAGCAAGGTAAATCTTGTATCCTGCATCACTCACAGAGATAGACCAGGCCAGGAAAAAAAACCCCACAGTGCAGAGATCTCAGCATAACTGGGGAATTTAGGGAGAGATGTGCAGAACATCATGGGATATAGACAGTCCAGATTTCTATTAGGAAGTGGAGTACTTGGGCAGGTCAGAGAGTAGGGATGACACCATGTAAAATCGGAATAATTCAAAGCAAAGACTGAAGAGCGCAAATTTAGGCAGCTCTCTGGATGTTATGACCAGACTGACTGCAGAGGCACACAATTGTTTTAATGAGATGTATTAATCTTCCCCCTTCACCTCCCTGGATCTCTAAAATGCCCCAGACATCACTGAATTTAGCAGGGCTTTGTACTGGGAGTGAATGATGTGGATGATATGCTACAACAGTTAAATGCAATTGCAACAAACTTCCCCCATGGGTAAGGCAGAGCTATTCAGTTATTTTTACTGTTCCAGCCAATGGGGAAATTATATTTTCTTTTGGAATATATGTGATTGGCTGTGCTCTGAAATGGGATATCACAGTAGATGGACCACTACAGTACTCTCTCATGGCAGTTCCTGTGTTTCAGAGGATAAACACACTATTCAATAGCTGCAAATGAACATATAAAAGTTAAGAGGCTTTTTGAAAATTATCTTTTCAGCCTGCAATATTACATTAATTATACCACAGAGGTATGAGAAACAATCATTAGTGTGATCACACTATAATGATGGATAAAGAAATCATCAGAAGTAGAGGAGACAGAGTAGCCAGGATAATTATGAGGTTTCCTGTTCAAAACAGTAATGACAAAGATGAAAAGGGGAAAAAAATAGTGTTAATAAAATATAATAATAAAAAAGGCAACTTTTAATATTGTTGGAAGTCCTGAAAATAGGGCAGCTAATGGGGGTATTCACTCAAAGAGCTCATTATTATAAATCTGCATTAGCAGTAGTTTTTCAAATCACTGCTGGATATGAAATCACAGTTTACAGACTGTAAAGAACATAGTTTTTAACTGTCAATCTGTAGAAAAATGAGTCTATGTCAAACCAGATTCACAGCCAGTGAGTGTGCTTGGCTAAATGTCTCCTGATATTCAGAGCTTAACTAATGGCTATCATTCTGACTGTAAGAGGACACTGTAGTTTTATGAGATCCTCTTCTGGAACTTGACATTTTGAGATGTGTTTTGGGAGGTTTGTATGTACTGTTATTAATTTTTTGAAGAAAAAATCTAGCCATAATAAGCAGCTGCTAGCCAGCAAACATTTAAGAAGCACTGAAGTTAAAGGTGAGGCTTGTGCAGCCAGTCACAGTAATAGCTTGATTTTCTGAGTCTTCTATACACTAAAACCAGAGTTTAACAACTCTATTTTGACCCACAACACACTTGCATATACTTCTTCTGGGAACTAGTTTTTAATATACTATCTGAAAAGTATTTTTAAGTCTTTCTAAGTTGTAAGTCAAATAAAATGGCATTTTTTTTATTGGAATGAATAAACAAAATTAAAAAAAGCATTGCTCATTTTTTACAATTATATTCTTCTTGAGAAATTAAAGTGAAAGGATTAGTAGTATCTTCAGAGATACCTGTGCAATTACAAACTTATGTGTGCAGATTTGTGGTCTGCCTTGGTTTCTATCATCACCATATGGCACATATGATTGCTGGGGCTGCATGACAGCCAATTAATTGAACAACTGCATTGCTTTACCAATTTGCCTACTACACCTGCAGACCAGGTAACGAACCTTGCAAAGCCATTTGCATGTGAAGTTGCAGACACTGGAATATTTGCTTTCATATGCAATCAGACACCAAAAAGAAAAATGGCACAGTGGTGTCCAGGCCTGCCTTACACGGCTGTTTTCTTTTACATGGTTCTTGTATTTGAGAATACTTGAAAAAAATGTCTTGGAAAAGAAAGTGTCATAGCATTTTCACATACACACATGCATACAAGTACCTCAATATGCATATATTCAGTGATATAGATTTGCATATTTATGTGTATACATGCTGTCATGAATGAGTAACTCCTGCCTGGAATCTCCAGGATTTATCTGTGTGTGAGCAGCAGTATATAACCATTAGCAGAGCTGGGAAGGACTTGGGTATTTGATTTGTGACTGCACAGAGATTTCCGTGGCTCTAATTGAGCAAACATTGGTTCACTGGGCTTGACATTGCTCTTGTACAGGTATAAAGCTGAAATAACTCTATCAAGGGCAGATGACCTTTGAGAACATAAACAAGGAGAATTATGTTCTCCATTGAATAAAAGCCATGAAGGAGCACTTCTGAGATGCAAGCAAGGAAATTGATTAGGTTTGGGTGTTGTCCTCCCTAAAGGTTGTCATTGCAACTCCAGCAGAAACTTCTCTGGATATAATTTTTAGAGGCTTTCTTCTGTGAATTTTTATTTTGTTTTATTTGTTCTACCTGCTACACACCAGGTACTACAGCTGGGCAATACCTTCAGATACATTCTGTTAAGAAACTTTATTATTCTCACAATGAAAATGGTGTCTGATCTACCTTATATGACAAAGACCTTATTTGTCATGGAAAAGGGATGAAGTAAATTTCCATGACTTATATTCTAAGCAAACATCTCCAGCCTTAACTATGGAGACAAAGAATTTGTTTCATTTTCACCAGTACAATGAGTTTAAATAGAGGCCTCCATCACAAGGTGCAATAGCAGTTTTCAGTGCTGCATATGGACCTCATGGCAGGAGCCAAATAAACCTTCCAGTGAAGATCAGCGTCTTCACACTGATAAACATAAAACTGATGCTGCCAGCCATCTCTTTGTCTTAAAAGCAGACAGTCTAGGGATAGTAGCTGAAGCTGGATTCTTTAAAGCATTGTAACATTCAGTATTTTTTCCTGTGAGTTTTTTGGAGCCATTCTGTGCTTACAGAATGTGCAGAAGGTACTAATATTGCAATGACAATATTCTTTATTTACAACTGAACCTTCCACTTGCTTCTCAATTTATTCAAAGGGGGGAGAGTTGCAGCACACAACCAAAAACTTCTGCTAAGCAAGCTGGTGTATTTTTGCTTTTCTAATTTCAGTTAGCACTCAGCCATCACGAACTGCAGGTGAAATATCATAGGTAAAATATTTAAGTAGAATTATATCAACACATCAGTTAAGGCAGGCTTTAGCTTTGCTATTGTTGTGCTCTTAACCTAACAATTTCTTTCATGCACTATCAGCAAAGTCCATTGAAGTTAATGAGGCAAATTCCACAGACATAGAAGAGCTTTGAATCACTCTGCAAATGATTTACTACTGTATTATTACAGGCCTGAGTGGGGTTTAGTGTTTGCAAAGCAATTCGGAGGAGTAAATAATACTTCTGATTGAGTTAACTACACTCTGGGCCAATACCAAGAGAAATAAACAGCAGTGCAAAACCCCCAAGGCTTCCTCAAATCTCTGGGACCCTTATCTGAATAAAGCCAGATATCTACGTCTATAACCATGTTTAGGCACACTTCATCGTCTGCTCCAAAGCAGATTTTTGAGAAGCCAGTTTGCAGAGAGAGCAGCACTAGGGATACATAGCACCCAGTAGCAGGACTTCAGCTGCCTGCACTTTATTGGGCCATACACTCACTCAAGGATGTCAGTACACTCAAACTATAGCCACAAACACGTCTTCTATGTTTTTCCACTCATTCACACTCTTCATTGCAGTCATCACAAACACTTTTGCAGACAGACCTTGTTTTCAAGCACAAATGAGACCCTTTATACAATAAAATCTATGGGAAACAACATACATAGAGGGAAAAGAGTAATCTGTCAGACAGCTCTGAAAGCAATGTGGTAATTTCTGTGACACACACAAAAAAAAAAGGAATCAGCAGAAAATGCTGCCAGTAAATAACCTTGTGCCTCCAACAATAGACTCAGTGGGTGGAAAACACTAGGGGTATCATGTCAGTCAATCCATGCAAATTCCCATAAATGGACAGCATTCTTTCACCACACTGCTCTCACCCTTGCAGCAGCATCTGCTGCCACTTCAGTCTCATTGGGGATGGCATGGAAAGGCACAGGAGCTGAGGAAAGGAAACAGAGACAAAAGCTGCCCAGAAAGCAAACACACACAGATTTCCACTCTCTCTCTTAGATCCACTTTTCAGGGACTATAGGGAGTAAGGGATTAGGATTACAAAATTGACTGAAGAATTCCTGAAAAAGATTTGTAAACACATCAAGACAGATCTGTCACATTCCCATTCCATTGTGATGTTTAGAGTTTATCTCCTTATAATTTAGATAACACTCAGTTTCCCCCTCTCTCTCCTACTACTTGGTTCTTTGGTTTTTATACCCTTGGAAGAATATCTCACTCACTCTTCTCTGGATGTTACATTGGGGACTACCCACATCCCTTAGGAGCAAAGAATGGGTAAATAATAACTTTGATATGGTATAGAAGTGATACTTGCCAAATTATGTCTGAAATATACCTTATAGATAGATATTTATTAATTAAGATATACTACATGAAATCCTATTTTAAAATAACTCTATGCAACCCATCAGGATTAGTATTAATAAAAGCCTTTTTTCAAAAGGTTAGAAGTTTTATGAAAAAGTACCATGTTTTTCTAGTCTCCAAGAAGGATTATTTTGAAATTATTTCATTAACTTACCCTAGCAGAAACAGAAGTCACTGGGGCATCTTCTCCTACGTACTGTTTATTGACCTATGAAAAAATAAAAACAAATGTCTGCTAGGAAGAAGTATTTACACATCTGTTTTATGAGTGGCAAATGGGATAGATGATGAAATCTCATTTAAGTTATAAAATTCCATTTGATTTGGAAGGACCAGAATTTTGCCTTCAGATGTAAAAGTTTCAGGAGACACATGCCATAGGATGACAGAAAAGAAAGCTATAATCAGAGGCTCTAAACTTTTGGCTTTTAAATGAATCATAATTCCATCTCCAGAATGCTGATACATATGTAAATTGCTGGTTCATTATGAACTAAATAGAACCCATATATTCCTGTAGGGAACTGAAGAATCCATAAATGTCATAATTGTTTATCCAGATTGTAATGGTGCTAGGTTCAAAAGAGAAGCCAAAATTTTAATATCTAAATGTGAAAAGATGAAAGAAGACATCTTTTAAGTTAGAATCATAGAGAATGTGTTCTTTGCAATTAAACAGATATCTGACACTGTTGTAAAGTGTAGTGAAACTGAGCAAGCAGTGTTAATGACTTGTGAACCGTTGTGACAATTTGAAGCTTGAAAACATTTTATGAAAATCCTTAGGAAAACAGTAACATGGGTACTAGTGGTAGAAGATTCATTGGAACTGTGCTAGTGGGTACAGATTTAAGTGTCTCCTTATTTCTTTTATTAGTTCTGTTTAGTTTTTTGAAACCACAGAATGATTAATTTTACATATAATATTTCAACTACTTTATATTAAATATCTCTACCCACATGTAGCTACATCTGTGAAAAAGAAATAACAGGTGTTTCACTGTTATGTTTACTTCTGTTTATTCTTGACAAGTCCATTTGTTATTCTAAAAGAAAATGAGTCATCTCAAAGTCCATTTGATTAGGATAGAGTGCTGTCTGCTAATTATCATTTGTATTCCCATTGCAATATTCTGGGTGTTCCATAACTAGATACCTTTTAGCTAAAAAGCAAAAAAAAATGTTCTGTGTATCATTTGAGTTGATCCATAAAAGAACAAACTTGTTAGACCAGTATTGCTCCACTTTATAATCTGTCACAGAAACAAATATAAATCAAATGTTTCTTAAACTTTTTACATGCTTACACCTGTATACTACATACTGTAGCTACTATAACTTAGTAGATGTAGGCAATACACTCTTTTTCTTTGAGGGTATTGTCATGTAAAAAAAAGAGAAAGGCAAAACTTCACCTCAAGTGCCAATGTGAACTTGAATCTTCCACAGACTGACGTATGTGGTTTTGTTGCAGAGTTGATGGTGTAGTTGGGAATAGCAATTGTAGAAAACAGGAGAGAACACTAGAAACAAAGTAAGCAACAGATCATCTCTGAAGCACCTTCTCTGTTCTGACAAGGAAACAAAAGTTGCTTTTGATCAGTACATAAATGAATGACCTTACAAGAAAAACAAGATGTTATAGGAAGAGAATATCTTGCTTCAGAAAGTGATCAATGTCTCCATGGATAAATGAATCATGAGTCAGCATTGTCAATGACCCAATGTCATTTATTCAACATTGAGAAGCTTAGTTTGGATGAGAAATAAGTGTTTTGAGAAGAAGTAAAGAGAAAATATCTTAACGGCTTAGAACATTTAGATTTCATAGGTTCTTATATGCTGTTAAATACATCTTTAGATAATTATCAATAGATAGATTAAATAAAATGCTTGCAGGGACTCATGACCACCTACAGTGACATCTACCTCATCCACAAATTATTAAATATTAGAACTCCTCCTATCGTGTCAAAAGGAGATAGAATAATTTTCTTTCTCTTATACAGTGGCCTAGTGAATTCTATTGACCCAGAGGTGATTGTTGGCAGAGATGGGCAAAGTTAATTTTATATGCCATACTGATTTTAAACATCTCACTGAACATCTTCCTCAGAATAGAAATTGACTGTTTAAATTATAAAGCAAAGCACAGAAATTTTAGGGCTAAATTATTAAATGAGAGGACTTTTTTTCAGACCAAAGAAGAATATTAGAGTCTCAGCAAAGGCAGGCAACAACTGAATGTCTCTGTTAATTCCTTTTATGAAAGAAGGAACTTGTGAATTTCCACAGTGCTCTGGACAAAGCTTGAACAGCTTCAACATTCAGCTCCACCAAAGCTCCAGCCAAAGGTTTGGCTTTATTGAAGATGACAGAAAACAACAGATCATCAAATCCAGTCTCTCCTCTACACATGAAGGGGTGTGAAAGGGTGCCTGGCTGAGCAGGTGTTTGACCGCCAACCAGGGTCAACCCAAGAATGCCAGAGGCTGGTGACACAAAGTGCACAGATGCTTTCATCCCCTGCCATTTGGAGCTGCTGAACGTCCTGGTTTTGGAGGGAAAATTGGTCAGAGTTTCTCTGTGTCTCTGTGGATGTTGGTTGATTTAGTTGTCAGTGCTATAATCTAGCTGGCTCAGAGACTTTGATATGGAATCATTTGCTTCATCAGGTCTTGAACACACAACTGTCAATGCAGAAAATTTGTCATTGTACCATATTAAGAGAAAATTAATGTATTACTTTTGAAGCCAAAGTTTTAATTCTTCATTTTGGTGGTATTTCCTGTGACATCCCTTTATATCAATCAGGGTTAAAAATGGCATGTGAAATTGTATTTCAAAATAGCTCTAATTTTATTAAAGTTCACTGCTCTATAAATAGTCTTTTAAAACTTACATATTTATTAAAGTCTTCAAAAAAAGGAAATAAAAGTACTTCAGAGAAAGAATTGTCTTTTCTTTATCAACCAGTGGCAAAGTAAAGACCATCCTTATCATTTTGGTAAGATGTTGCCTAAGCGTTGCCAAGTAATTAGTAACTTTCCAGTAAATTTCCATATTTTTAACATTCAAACAGATTGTTATTTCAGAAAACAGTTAAGGATTGTTCATAAATTTTCTGCATTTTTACCTGCAATGTCTCGCTGTTCACAATACCAGGCAATTACTGATAACAAAATATCCAGCAAATTTTCATATAGAAACTTTCAAGTAGGTAGAGAATCCATTATAAGTAATCTTTTTTTTTTGCAAATTATTTTACGTATTACATATTCAAACAGCAACAAGATGTTCACATTCAAAATATATAAATCGGTTAAAAGTAATAAATACATTCTGTGAAACATTTCTCTCTGATGTCCTTAAATTTTAAAACACTATTTACAAAATAAATCAACTTTGCTTGATTCCTATTGTTCTTTGTTCAGATCTAAAATGAAGGTTTTCCTCTATGCAATGGGCTGAAAAGATATTTGGTCACAAGTTTTACAGGTCTGACAAGATACAGCACTATTTAATTCTTAGGGACCAATCTAATGTTCCTTCACTCCAAATCTTAGTTACTTCCTTTCCCTTCTTCTTTTTGATAGAGATCATTGCTTTCCCAGACAAGGGTCATATAAAGAAGAGAACACATGGTGCTGGTTTAGTTTGCTTCTTTCACCAGGAATTCTGTGGCACTTCATTATTTTGTCAAGGGAAATATTACAATATTGAAAAAAATCTTATTCCTAGGCACTGTTCTTGTATCCTTTTTGTACTGAACCAAGTAAGTTGCACTGTGAGGAAGAGTGGCCTAGAGAGAGACTCGGGCCTGTGGGCAGGACAGGACCCTTGGATTCAAATTCACAACAACTGTAGGTAGTGAGAACCCTGACAAACCTCTCACGCCACACTTTCTTTTCAAATGTTTGTTATTTCACCTGTTGATATATTAAAATTCCAGTTTTACATTCCAAATCCAAGGCCTCATTAGTCACTACCCAGAAATGTTGTAGAGGAAACAGAATCATTAACATCCACTGCACACCTGACTTCTTTTCTTTGCTCAGCTTCAGCAACTTGTTCCTCACAGTGCTGGCCTCTAGAAACTTTCATGCTGATTTGCTTATGTGATCTGCTGTTCCAAACTTGTCTGTCACTCCTTCAGCAGCTGCCCAGATCAATGTGAATGGAGACTGGAGTGAAATTTTCAATAATGTTAAGTCAGGCAAAATGGGGAGCTGCAAAAACAAGCCAGAAGAGGGATTCTTTTAAGTATTAAAGTTTTGATCTGCTATGGCTTTCAACATCGAGGGTAGGGCTGGGAGCAAAGTAAGATTTGTTATACTGGCCAACATAAATGTCACATTAAAATGCCTGGCACAGACCATTAAAGGTTGAATCCAAGCCCAATAATTTCACAAAGAATTCTTTAGCTGACCTCCAGTGCTGCTTAGATTAGTACTTTATCAAAGAAAGTTTTTTATTGCTTGGTTTGCTGAGACTCACATAAACAACTGTAGTCTGAAAAGTGTCTGAAGATGGCAAAAAAATACATTTTACAGGCCTTCTTATTCTGAAGAGTATTCAAGACTGCAACTTCTGTTCACTTAAGTTTAATGGTGCTGGGAAGTGCAAGTTGATTTTGAAGTACAATTACATGTCACTCAGCTGCACACAAAGTGTGTAAAGGAGTGGGAAGCAGGGACATTTTATTTATCCTACTATATAGTATCGAAGCAATAATGACAGAACTAGCCACTCTCCTTTTTAGTACAGGAGGTTCTCAGAGATATAAACCAAATGGTTTAGCAGAAGTCATGTTTTATGTGATCATCTCTTTTTAATTTTTTCCTTGGATTTACTGTGTGCAGAAGGAATGAGTATCCAGAAATAGACAACACCCTTTGAGGCATTTTGTTAATTTAACAAAATAAATAGACCTCAGTCTGTCTTACAATTATTTTGGGATGGAGTTCGTGTCACTAAAATTCTCAGATTGTCCCAAGCTGTTTCTAAATGGCCACACAGCATTCTGTAAAAGAAACCACTCCTATGGAATAAGAACTGCAAAAAACATATGAAATGGCACAATTTAACATTTTCTATCAATGTTTCTCACCCACTGCTTGGATAATTAGACTGTACTTTTTCCTAAGGGAAGAAGAGAAGATATTTTGTGAAAAAGACTCTCAGCTAACCAATATTTTACCTCCAGATTTCCCTTTACTGAGGATTAAAAAGATTGCAAAGGTTTGCAGTTTTTCTCTCCAAAAATGGATGACAGCTGAATTCCTGTTATGAGAACTTTATACTCTTACTGGGTAAGGGCACCATTGGCAAACAGATAGTAAATCTGCCATAAATCCATCTTTTTCTGTAGTACAATCTCTCCATTAAAACCACTTGATCATAAATATCTAGCTGTACTAAAGATCAGATTTAGAAGAACCAAAAAAAAAATGCCACTAATGAGGTTCCTTGACAGGTGAATGAAGTCATGACTTTGCTAGGTTAACCAGAAAGTTACTCAACTTAGAGAAAACAGTAATTAGGTCCCTGTAAGAACCTGTGCAACCAAATTACTGGCAAAGTTGCACAGGAAAAGAGTTCAAAAATTCATTTAGTCTTCAGCAGGATGCTTTGCCTCACAACAGGTTTTCCCACAAAGCACACCATCTTCAAAGAGGTGAAGACTGAACAGTACAGACGTGTTGTAAACTAACGGCAAAACTGGACATAGGAAAAGGCAATGCTACTCACACTCACATGGTGCTGTGCAGTTTGAGGGCTCATTGCTGGTTCTGGGGCTGATTACTCACTACAGGACTGCAGGTTTAGCTTCAAAATCCTGTTGGTGGAAAACTGAAGCATTGCAGAGGAGAATCTGGCTGGCAATGTTTATGCAGAGGGGGGAAAGTGAGAAGTACAATGCAGGACTGATCAGAAAGAAAGCAGAATTACAACAGTTCTAGAGCCGGACTTCCAACTATTTGGCTATGCTACATCTTGTCAATGTCTTTTGGTCGTGTCAAAAGCTTAGAGGAATTTTTCTTCTTCCAACTCTTTTGTTTTTCCACTGCATTTAACACAAGCATGGTGATTTTCCATTTTGCAAATGAGAGCAACATTTATTCTTTGAGAAGTGGGTGATGTTCAACACAACATTTGACTGATATCAGTGGTCAGTCCATAAACAACTGTGCCACAGTTTTCAGCAAGAAAGTAATTGTCAATAACTATTTTCTTTAAAGCACTAGACACAATTTTGTATATTCTCAGACTGTTTCTATATTTCCTTAACCATGAGAAAAGTATTCACTGTAACAAGTGTTATAAGGCTTGAGCCCTGCACAAGTCAGTGGAAGGGTAACTTCTTTTAACCTCTTGAATGCTACTGGAAATTCAGACTGCTGGTGAGGGAAAGATCCTCATTTTAAAAACAGTAGGTCTCTGCCCACCCCAAAATATTTTGATTTACACAGATCAGAATTCTGGCTCATAGGGTTTTGATATGATCTCTAATCTATTCTTCCTCTGTCCTCTTTTTCCAGATGCTCACAAGTCCTGCCCCAGAATAATTAATAAAATTGTTGATGTTTCCTCTGCTTAAATGCCTACACTACAGTGAGGTGTAGTCAGTAACGGCTTTGTCTGGTTTGCCAAGTGGACTTACATTAATTCTGGATTGAAAGGAAAGCAGTCAGCTTAAGAAGGTTACAATGGTTTTAATTTCCTCTACTCAGTCTCTTCTTTGAAGACCCGAATTTTAACTTCCATGATTTGTGTGAAGTCTGTGGAGTAACTTCTCTCATAATTGCGTGCCATTGTTTTCCTCCTAAAGGATTATATGGCAATCAGCATAAAGTGCAAACACATTTTCCTTCTTGTGTTTTTCCTTTTTAAATAAAAATGTCGTGCAAATACCCGGTTGTAACAGAAACAAAAGGTAAGTCAAACACAACTGAGATACAGCCCAGCACTATCCCTGTAAGTGTCACATTATTTTCCCAGTTAACCTTAAGTACAAAGCCATCTTTTAAGTGCTCCACAGAGTAGTAGTTTGGCAAGTCACATCTCTACAGACACTGAATTCTGTATGCTAGGACTTATTGAGTACACTTATACAAGCCAAAGTCAGGGTATCTTTTAGGAATGTATTTTACATGTAAAAAGTCAATCTTGTTTTGTTTTTATTTTTGATGTATTGAACTACCAAGAGCAGACACATCAGATTATGTTTTTAAAAGCGCTTTTAATTGAATCAAGGCAGGAAAGGATTATATTTCTCCAGAAAATGTTAAACAAAGTAAACTTCTTTTTTTTTTCCCATTAAAACCAAGTATTCTTGCAAGAAGTATTGTCTTGCATAACTGAAGTTTGGATGCTCCTGACATTTGACATTCTGGGGAAGTTGTTTTGTTCACCATTCTCTCTTAAGATAGGTTCTGGTTCTCATTTCCAGTAAACTGCAAGATGAGGGCTTTGCAATTCTATAGTTCTGTTTTGCTGAATGTTAGAATCGTTAAGCAGCAATAAATGGAAAAAGAGTAGAGCACAAATCAGGGTTTTAACAGGCTACAGTATGGATGAATAGCATCCTTACAATGAATATTTCAGTTTATGTAAGTCCACCCACACAGATGTTTTTAAATAATACAGTCATGACCAAAACCTCTGAGATTAAAGATCCTGTCATGAAAATGAAAAATTTAGCAGTTGAAGGAGAAGATATAATCATGAGAAGTCTGAGGTAATTTTCAAGTTGCCAATAGATGAATCAAAACCTTTCTTATATTTATTTTGTTATGGAAAGTTATATTTACTAGGCACTAATGAGGACTAGAAATTCAGTCCAAATTAAAACTGCACTTAGTAATAGAAGTCATTTGACTCCAGAAGCTGGAATCTAAATATAAGTACCTGTTCAAACTTCTGCTACAAATGTGATGATATCTGACAACAACAAATGCAGTGACACAAGGGATATGGCAAATTGGAAGCAAGTGGAAAGTCTGGGGTTACAAAGACACTTGCATGATAAGAGCTAGTCAGAGCTACTTGAAAGATAAATGTAACAAAAATGAGAGGAGTGACTTTTAGAGGTAAATCCCTTTAGTTTTTCTTTCTATCCTGCAAAATGTATTCAGATGTTTCTCTGGATTTTGATAGCATATGTAGAAAGAGGAATAGAAGTGTTTTTTATATTCTTTGCTACAGATAATCAGAAGGTTTTTATGTAGATATTCCAATGTTCTTGGAAGTGCTTTCAGTATGTCTTTAGAATTTCAAAGGAAAAGCATACATATGCACATTCAAACACATAAAATGCATTTAATTTTTTTGTTTGTTTTGCTGATGTAAGTTGGGAAAAATACTTTCTTCTGTGTTTCAAGTTTGGATAGCTAATAAAATGCCCAACTTGGATTTTATGAAGCTTTCAAAAAAAAAAAAAAAAGACATCACCTTAGGGTAAAAAACAAGTGTGAGAAACCTCAGCCTAGGGGGCCATTATTTTCATTTTATGTCCTTGAAGGCAGCCTCGTGTTTCTTCAACCATAACAATAGTGATATTGCCACAGTGTGTTATGACTGCCAGCAGGAGGAAGGCAGTGACTGTCTGTAATGAAGATGATTTTATCATGAAGTTGGAGAGTAATTCCTGGATAGCTAAGAGTGAAAACTAATTTGATTGGCTCAGTACAGAACTGGTTTTATTTTAAAACAAAAATCAGGATTGGAAAAACAACAATAACAACAAAAACAAAACAACAACAAAAAAACCAAAACAGCAACAAAAAAATCCAACAGGTGGAAATGTCAATGTGCAATATATATATTTGCCATTCTCCTGAGCTTCCTGTCCAATTTTCACTCTTCCTGTAATACATATAAAACTCATTTGCCTATTTATGTGCCTTATTAATTGTAATTTAAGCATATATTTTTGATAGGACAAATGCACCATCTCCTTATACATTTTAAGAGGATATGAATCCAAGTCAACACTGGAACAATAAAGTTCTAATAGACCTTGAGTTCAAGGAAACTAAATCAATCAACTCATAAAGTTACTGAGGCTGCTTTCAAATTTAGTTGGTTGAGTTGATTGTCCTATATTCCATTATGAACCTAAGCACCTCACATAAATGAATTAATTTATCCACACCTATATCCCCCATATAAGTCTACAACAGGCATTTTTATTTTCCTTGCAGCAACAGCAAAGTGATACCAAGGGATCAGACTGGCTCAGCATAGGAACTCCAACTGTATGGACGTCAGTTAAATCTTCAGTAGAGTCAGTCCTCTGAACAGAAACATTTGTGATACACACAGGAAACTGCATCATGTTTTTTCACTCTCTTATATAGGGAATGCAGTCTTTTTGCAGGACTATTCTATCACCCAGATCAATGAACTAAGAATGTCCACATTAATTCTCTTTTAAAATTTGTAGCATAAATATACAGGAATCTTGGTATAAGTATCATATCAAAGATTTAAGGTAAATGGATTTTAATGGGAGGCATTTTTTATCGTGGTTAATATTCAGTCTTTACAACTCACAAGTTTTTCTTTTGAAAAAATTGTTTCCATTTCGATTTAACCTGAAGTTCATGAGCAAATATCTAAAGTACTTCAGTTAACTTAAAAGATTGAAAATGCTCTATATTAAAAACGAAGTATAAAGTAAGAGGTATTTGTAACTAAAATGGCACATAACATATTGATTCTCTACACAGGACTGATGAAAAAAATGGATTGTCTTTATGCACCTGTTTTTCTTTTCTTCTTGTCAGCCACCTTCCAAAGTAGTATTCAGGTCCAACTGATGGATCCTCAGATCACACAAATGTGGATTATAATGCCCCTCTGCCTAAGGGACATGAAATGCAGTATCACCAGCAAAGCTTGGATTTTAAACGTGGCAGAATTTTACTTTGAGTTTCTGCCCTGCATATCTAGAGAGATTTCTTGGGTAAAGTTATGGAATCTCATAAGAATTTAACTTTTTAAATTACTTTAGATTTTAAGCTACATGTTTATATGGTTCCTAATTCTTTTAACAGCACAAGAACCAAATGATTTTTGGCCCCAGAGTATCACGAAAACTCCTTCACTGTAACAATAAATTCTCTATAGATTCTTTAAAGCTACACTGTTAGTTTTAAATGGAGTTGGGTTTTTTTAGCAGCTGAACATGTTTTAATTTTTTTAATGTGATAGATACTTTAATTTCCTGTCTCTTTTTAATTTAAATTTAATTAAAATCTGGCCTCACTGACTTTTACTTTCAGGTCCTGAGTTGTCTCTGTGTTTACCCTCCAAGTGTTTCCAGTACTTTGAGCACATTAGGAATATTAAGCAGTTAATCAAGTGTAAAAAACATTAATTTGCTCTGTAGCATCTTTCATCAATATCTTTTTTTTTTTTTAATCAGAGAACTATCCAACAACTAAGCCCACAGATTTCATAGCAAGCATTTCATCAACAGGCACTGATATTTTGCTGCACCAAGGATGGTGAAATAAATCTCTGCTGACATGAGTGAATGGTACAGGAACCATCCCAGCTGCAGTGTAATCACCAAGATTGCACCATACAGGTTTTTAAATAATCTAAATAACCCCAGTCAAACACATATATATATATTGTGTGTGTGTGTGTGTGTGTGTGTGTTTAGAACAATCTGATTCCTTGAAGTCATATTAAATTCTCTGCCCTGTTCCTGAAAGCCCAATGTAATTGAGTATGCCACAAGCTCCATCACTCTCTGGGTAATTTTCTCTGGTTTCTGAAGCCGTGTCAGAACTGCCATCTGTTCTATTTCTGCCAGTGAACCAAGGCTCACCCTTTCATGGGCTAAGCAACTAGAATTTGGCCAACTCAATGGCAACTAAAGGTGAAAACCATTTGACATGGTGGATCTGGCCTAACATTCTAGCACAAACAACAAATATACTGATAGAGGCAGACACTTTTCAAAGAACTAACTGTATTGAGATCTTTATTTTTATTGCAGACATTGCTGCTATTGGCCCAAAATATACAGCATGTGGTCCAGAAACAGCCAATTGTAGGTCTGGAATATCCATTACTTCTGGATCTGCCTTATGTCAGTGCAGGTGTACTAATTCCTGGCACAAGACTGCTTTGGCCTCAGGTACCAGCAATAATAACCAGCTCTAGGTATTGGGAGTTTATGGATCTTTGCATTGGAATTAATTTTGAATCCTACTGTGATCCTTCATTTGTGCAGAAACTCTGTTTTATGAGCTGCAGTGGAGTTATGCTTTTTGAAATCACCAATCTAGGCATATAAAACTTTGTGCAAAAGTTATAAAACTAATGCAACAATTGTTTAGATTATGAATAGGAAGCCTCATTCATTACGCAGTGATTCCTTTCCCTACAATTAAAAACACCAAAAAATTCTCTTCTAAATTTCCCCACATTCTCTCCAAATACATGTGTTTTAAGCCCTCTTTTTACCAAAAGTCTTCAATCTGGGGCAAAGAGGAAACACAAATGCCACACAAACTATACAAGTTTCTGGGGAATTATAAGCAGATTGTGAATTAACCCAAGTATAGGATCCTGTCACTGGAACTGAAATTTAAGTTCATCAATCTATTTGTATTGAAGTCCTTTGTCCCTTTGTGAACAACCCTAAAAGCTTCTTCCAGTTTAGTGATAAACACAAAATACTTCTTTTTGGAACTTTTTGGAAATGGTTTCTGATCCTGTTACTAAATTTGTCTTTTCTGGGGAAAATTATATAATTGACTTTGTATTTTTCTGATTAAAGTATGCAAAAATCTTTTTTTGTTCTCCTCTCTCTTGGAGATGTGGGACAAAATCCAGATGAAAAATTCCCATGGGGAAGCTTATGTTTACTAGTAGATTTCAGGATAGAATTTATTGAGAAATTCAGTCTATGTCAAGATAAATATTTAGAAGTAGCACTCCACTATGAAATTCTGATGAGCAAGTTGTTTTGTAAAGTTTCATTGGACAGCTATTCATAGGTGAATTCAGAGTGACTGCATTGATAATACGGATAATTTTTTTTTCTTTGTGTAACTTTAAAATACAGTATCTCCTATGAGCAAACACTAACACACAGCTTTAAATTTTGCTTTTGAAAGTAGAAAATATTAGCCTTGATCCCCATAGGAAGTTATGATGCAGTAAATGAGCCTTGCAGTGCACAAAGTGCTTTTGAAAGCCCATGGATCTTACTGCTTCAAGGTGAAGTAATCCTCCTTGAAGCAGCCCCATCTCAAGGACAAGTGAGCACCCTGAGAACCAGCTGATGAATCACACAACTGTCCACTTTGTTGGTCTAAGGCACACTGGCTGGCCTTAAAGCATTGGGCTGGAAATTGCAGAGGAGCAGCTTACCTGAGTGCAGAAGCAGTAAGTTGAACAGTGGAGCAACGTCAGTAGATCTGCCAATTTAAATTGTCCTTCATGAATCAGAACCTGAGGAGTCTGTGTGTGGAGGAAGAGAGGACTCTAAAAGCCCTGCCTGCACACACTGCCCTTGGGCACCTCCATGCAGAAAGCCCTTCGGGGGAAGGTAGGAAAACAAAACAAAATAAATTACAAGAAAAAAAAAAAAAATCAACTGTTTCCAGACTTTCCTGTTTTTGCTCACAGAATAAAGCAAGCTGGAAGGGAGCTCTGGAACTGCTCTGCTCCAATGCCCTGTTCAGAGAAGAGCTAACAAAAATTAAGATTGGATGTATTGGTTTTTCTTGAGAACTATGACAGATTTCCAAGAATGGAAGTTCCACACTTCTCTGGACCTTTCTTCCATGCTTGACCATCCTCTTAGTGATTTGTTTTTCCTGTTAACAAATAAGGGTTTACTATCCTTTGCCTCTTGCACTTTTATTTTGCCCCTCCAAAGGTCTGGCTCTGTCTTGTCTGCCTTTTGATAGAGAAAAACTGAAGATAGATTCCTCCCACTTTCCTCCCTATAAAGCATCCCTTAAAGCCTCTTAGTGCCATTACGATCCCACCCAGCTCAAAATCATGGTTTTTAAATCTAGTGAGATCTGACACATGAAACATTTCTAAGTAGCTGAGATTGTATATTACTCCAAAAGTGCTTTGTCAAGGTGCGCACTTGAAAGTAGAAAAAAGATTTAAAATTTTCAAGTTCATAATTTATGCCATCTGTCTAATACTGTTTACTGGAATATTCTTGTTCAGCATCATCTTTTCAACTGAAAAATTGCACTACTTGAGGAAACATTCTCACTGCAGTATCTGAAACCCAGAAGAAACACTGAAAAGAACAGTTGTATTATTTGTATTTATTAATAGAAAAATTCTGGAAAGTTACATCAAGCCACACACACACACAAACACAAAATAATAAGTCTGGCAGAGAGAATTGGGATTTTAAGAGTATATCTTACTGTCTGGTGTTCTAAATTTGGGGATTAGATAAATATCCTCTTTGCACTCACTTCTGTTCTCCAGCAAGACAGCAGAAAACAGTGCCTTGAACATGAGCTATTAAAAAGAACAGTTTATGTTCTGTGGCTTTTAAGCAGAGTGTTGCTGTGTACATCATAAGGTCCTTTGCCATCAAAAAAAACAGATTACTTGTCCCTGCCTATAGGGATGCCCAGTCTGAATAAAAGCCTCTAATGGAGACTAACATTCCTTGAATTACTGTGAAAACAACACTTCTCTATTGTACTCTTTCAAGTGTTGATACTGATGAAAATACTTGTGAAGCTGCCAAGCTAATTTCATGACAGATAAGTCAGGAGCAGTACACAAGAACCCAATTTTGTGCATAAATATAATGTCTAGCAACACATTTGGGGAAAAAAAAAACAGCCTTGAAAAGAAATAATCAAAAGATCCTCCAACAATGCCAACAGTGAAGATATCAGTGCCAGGTATTTATCACTAGGATTATAACAAGTTTACTAATCTCAGTAAATTGGAACAAGAGATACATTAATTCTGTTCATTAGGTACCTCCTGCTGTTATGGTTTGATTATTATTCATAGTACTTGGACACTTCACTTAGGATTGGGTTATTAAGAATTCTAAGTACTGCACATAAGCACAATAAAAGTCCAGCTCCAGCTCTGCTTTACAGCCTTACAGCAAAAAGGATTTAATTTGCAGTTTGGGAATAGGTAAAGGATGAGGTTATGCAACTTGTGCTTTCACCAAGGACTGAATAAAGACATTCTTTATCAGCACAGGCCTGTACCTTAATGCACTCATACCTAATCTTCCCTGTGGGCTTCTCCCACTGCAGTGATATTTCCTTTTGCTTATGCTTGTTTATAAACATCCAGCTAATTCGTGTCAGCAGCAGCCATCACACTCTGGAATGTCAACAAACACTGACAGATTTGCACTACTGTCTGTACCAAGGGATTCCACACCATGCCAGGAATACCCACTTCTCAAAGAAGTTCTAGATTACTCTGTGGTAACTCAAGTGTTACAATTTAATTCCATTTTTGGTGGGAAAGACTCAGCATTTACAATTGGCACAACAGTGTTATTTTCTCCTTTAGCAAGTGTCCAGTACTTCTGTGTTGAGTTTTATATTCCTTCAAGAACAATACAAAATATTTAAGATCCATAAAGACCAGGTTTAAATACGCCAGTTAAAATACTGTTTCTCAGAGAACATGCAACAGGACTGTATAAAAAATATCCAGGGTAGACCAGCACCTCAGAGGCTTGTATCAGCCAGATGTGGATCTATATAGCATGAACCCTCAGAACACACTGTAGATCAAACTTGAATAAAATACTGAAGTTGAGAAGACTTAATCATAACTGGATTAACTGCATTGATAGGTTCCTCCTCATCATCACCATAAATATGAAACTTATCTGATTTTGGATTAAACAGGCCTCAGTGCGAATTCTGAATGTCTTTGTGAATTATTTCTTTCTCACCATTCTTACTGCTAGAAAAGTGATTCTCTCAGAGGGCAGAAATTTAAGCCAAACAAACCAACAAAAACAAAGCCCAGACTATCCAAGATTGAATAAAATTGCTTTATGAGTCTGCTAAAGGGATATTCAAGGATTTGTTAACTAGGCTAGAACTGTGGAGGAGTGCTGGCCAGTTATCCTACTGTGCACGGAGATTTTCTTAATGCTTTTTACACAGAAAGCCTGAGCTTTGGCAACAGTGTCTTTATGAGTCTGTTCTGCCCTTGGAACCAGCCCACAGGCCTCTGTCCCCATTTGTCTTAGCAGTGTAAATCCAAATTAGATTAATGCAAGAGATTAATCACATGGAGAATTTTGAGGTTGAGAATATTATTTCCCCCACTTACCATCTTTTGTGGACCATTTTTAGTTTTTTTTATTTTATTTTTCATTTATTTTTTTATTAATAAATATATACCTAGTCTCTAAAATTCCTGAATGCTTTAATCTGAACTGGTAAAAAACCTCTCTCCTGAGGTTCAAACATGAGTCCAGAAGTGTAGTTACCCTAACTATGAATCAGCTCCCTGGAGCCTCAAACTCAGCTGGTCAGCAAAACACAAGAACCTGATTTTATTTTACAAGATCATCAGATATAAGAAGGCAAAAAGGTTGTGCTTCTCTGCTCTCTCACTAAAAATAAAACCATTTGCACAGAAAAGGAAGGGGAGGATGAAAGAGACTATTTAATGAGCTTAAGCCTGATAAACATTTCTGCTGGGAAGAGCACACTGATGTCTGAGAGGTAGTGCTCACGTGGAAGAAGTTAAAAAAGAATTTTCTAATTCCATCTAAGTCTTTATGTAGGAGGGGGAGAAAAATCTACTTCAACTTAGATTAAATTTAACAGCTACTACTAGTACAGATAAAAATTTATAGTTTCACAGCTATAAAGGGTTTATATTTAATTAGGGGAACTTGTTTCCATTTACATGGCAACTTTTGCAATGAGGTATGCTCTGACAATTTCTATTAGTGTACTTTATATAATTTTTACCGAGTTTTTTGCTGTGAGCTGCCAACTCACAGTATCATATTTCAGAATAAAAATGAGAAAAGCAGCCTTCAATTCTTTTTTGCTTACATTGGGAATTTGGCTGTTATTGATTTATTTTAAGAATGATGGCCATAGACAAGATATTTCCATGAGCAAGTGTATTGATTAGGTTTCAGTATGCTTGCAATAGAAAATTTGGTATTAATGAAGTTCATGAAAAATTAAGTCAGAGAGTCTTTCTAAGATCTTTTCTAAGGTCTTTCATTAACAACTTCACATGACAGAAAGACCTCATTCTGACACATTTTTATTTCACTTTCTGGTACATAAAAGGTGAGGATTTAAGATTTTCTTGAGGACATCGCCGGCTGGGGGCTATGTACGAATCCTGAATGGGAGGGGACTGCTAGGAATGTGTCTTCAGCCATTTTAGTTCTCAGGATCAGTCTCATTGCATGGTTATGACAATGGGAAGATGCCAGCATCTCACATCCCAGGCAGCAGACCAAGAACTTAATGTTACAACTTACCTTATAAGTTTTTTGACTAATCACATAAAGCAAAAGCATATTGACAGTAGTTCTACCCAACCACTATAAGCACATGTACCTTCGGTTAAAACAATGCTTGCTTATTTCAAATACATTACATGCTTGTAAGCCTTAAAACACAATATTCTTCCATTTCTCTTCCCGATCCCACGGGCAGGAAGTGAAAAAGTGGATGTGTGGGGGTCAGTTAACAGCTGGGACTAAAACACTACCTCAAATTGTTTACTCTAGTTTAAAGTTGAACTGATGGGTCAAATTATTCACAGGATTGCATAAAAATCCCAGTTGAAATATAATTAAATACAGTACATTTTCTAATAGAGTTTAACCTGAAAGTTTGATAATTACTTCAAGGAAATACAGTATTTAGTCAATTCTTTCTGTCACATCTTCTCAGTCATCAAATTCTGCTTGTATGTTCTTGGGGGTAGAGAGGGATTACAGATCAGTATTCTTCTGTGCAAAATCTGGCACAATAGGTCCTTCGGGTTCTACTGGAGTGCAAATAATCGTCAGATTCTTAGGGTGTTTAAATGTCACAGAGATGTGTTTAGTCGAACCAGGTGCACAGTCAGATGAAAGGAAGATTTAATTGGAGAACTCCAGCCTGTGAATAACTGATTGGATTTTTCACCTCAATTAAAGTTATTAGCAAGCTCTAATGCACTTCCCACTTTCATCAGAGGATGTTTACTGAAAAATGGGTGAACCTATTGTTGCCCAGATTAAACAGAACTTCTCTTAACTACTTAGAAATGATTAAAGATTGAATTTACTGAACAAAGAAAAGTGGGTTCCTCTGCCAGACATTCCAAGGATCTGCCTAGAGCTCAGAGAATAATAAGATTCAGTAACCCAGTGCAGGGCTTCCTGTCCAGTGAACTGCATAATCCACTTCAGGTGACTTCAGAACAATAAGCAAAATAATCCACTCCAGTCTTCATGGGATTTCAGACCAATGAACAACATAATCCCAATCTTTATTAGAAACTATGGACAAAGACAAAAGGTTTTAAGAATAATCAATATGTAAATGTGCTCTATATAGTCAGAAAGGGAATTTGTACTACAAGATGTTAATAAATTAATTTTTAACACTCAGAACATCTGTGGACTTCCATTAGCTTAAAAATAAGAAAGTAATGGCTTCATTAACCATAGCATGCAAATATTTCTGTTCCAGCTGACTATGGATGATTACCAGCCTGGGAGGACATGCTTATAATTTCCAAGTATGCTCATTACACATTTTTCTTATGACTAGATTGGATACATTCTATACTCTGCACTCAAGATTCGATAAAAAGTAGATATTATTTAAAAAAAATCATTAAAGACTTCTTCAGTTCAATCAGTCTGATTCCTTTGTTCTAAATATTTATTTTAATTGTTTTTGTGCATTCTGTTGTTGTTGCCTTCTTTTTTTTTTTGTTGTTTTGTTTTTTGGGTTTTTTTGGGGTTTTTTGTTGTTTTTTTGTTTTAATCAAAACCACCCAAAAGATGCTGAATTAAAAATGTCAAGATAAACTTCCATTTTTGACTTCCAGGCAGAGTGCTAAGGAGGTTTAATTATGAAGAACAGAATACTACAGAGTTATGTCTGGAGAAAGGAAGAACCTTGATCCTTGATTTGGCCCCACTTTAGCAGGGCATGGTCATAAATGACCTCCAAATGTCCTTCACTCCTAAGTTAGGCTACAACAATGAACAGGAGTGAGTTCATTTCTATGAAATTGAGTGAAAAGGGTTGAATAAATGAAAGAGTTAACACTTGCAAGCAGATTTCTTCTGAAATCACTGAAGTAACAAATAAATTTTGAATGTGGAAGGTCTGTGTTTTTAGTACTTCTCTTCCGTATCTCATTTGCCTGTATCTTTTTTAGGATGATTCTTCCATTTCTTGTAATTATTCCATTGAAATCTTCCTGAGATTTTTCCTAGCATACATGGAAGTATATGGTACAAAGCCTTAATTATGTTCATGATGAAATTAGAATTTTTCAAAACAACATTAAAACCCTCAAATTTCAAAACAAAACAGTTCACTGATAGCAATATTGTATTATAATATGTTAATTAAATCAAGTACTTGGTTACTAGGTGGCACTTCTGGGGGGTAAGAAAGAGCTTTTTTTTTTTTTGGCCAAAATTTCACATTTAAAATAGAAACATTTTATCTCAGCTGACTGAGCTCCCACAACAATGGGAGCTCCCATGTGTCTCAGTTTTCTGCTTATTCCTAAAAAATTTTGATAATTAAAGTTTTCTATATAAGAAAAAATTAAAATATGTATAAAGATACCATGTATTCCCCCTAGGTGCAAATTATTTCCTGATCACTGTGAACTGATAATTACTCCTTAAAATGTCTTCTTATCCTAAAAGCATATCTTTATCAAACATATTAGTTTTGAACACGCTTAGATTCTGAATTTGTTAATGGTTTGCAGAGATGTCACTGTGACAGGGACTGTCTTAGATATGGACACTAGTGTGACATGAATGAGTTCCTGCCCGTTCTATGTACTATGTCCTCTGAAAGTAGTTCAGATTAGCCCATTAATTATTTCAAGATTCTGAAGTTTAAAAAGCCATGGAAGAGCAAAATGTTGCCATATTGTCATCCAGATTATTTCTTTCACTTCAAGCTCCATGGCTCTCACCCACTTTCACTGGCACGAGAAATCTACCCAGCCACCCATGCACTTGACTCTTAGCAAATGGAGAGTGAAAACAACCATCCAGCATCTTCGGAACAAGGGTGTTTTGTGGACAGATTGTCTGGCCACTGCACTAGGATTCCCATCCAACTCTGAAAATGTTTGCAAGGAATAATAAAACTGCCAAAGGTGTTTAAGAGCAGTCAGCTAGTCTAAAGTGCTACAGAATTCAGTTTCCTGGCAAATGCTCTAACAAGCTTTGCTACAAAATGTCAACATTTGGATTCACAGCATCCCAAGATACCTGTTAGTTGCAGCTCTGCTGAAGCTCTGAAGGTTTAACTATCTGAACAATGAAAAATTAGTTATAGCTGGAAATATAACAGCATTGAAGCCTAACTTCTCCTGAAAAATATGTGCAAAGAATAGGCAAGAATTCTTTTAAGCCGAAACAAACATACTAGCACTAAAGTGGTTTCTGTGCTTTGGTAGTGTTCTTTTCTCCCAAGACAAATACTATTTCATGAGTTATGAGATGGAAACTTTATCCAGTGAACTGTTTCATCATGTCATGGTGTTCAAAAAATAACACTCCAGCTTCTTTTGCTTTGTGATAAGAGAATCCATTGTAGAGCTGTGTTAGAAGTAAAGGGACATGAGTGGTCAATCCCTTACCTGTTTGCTAAACAATAAGCTAATGATATTTTCCAAAGTGTCTACTTAATGCAGAAGCTTGAAAGCAATGTTCATAAATTGCAAAGAAACTGAATTTCCACAATTCCCTTGATACCTTTATTTTTATGAAGCCTTTGGCCTAAGCCAAGATTTAATAAGCAGTAGTGAAATTGTCCACTTGAAATGACAAAAGTATCACAGGAATTAAGAACTCAAGTCTCTTGGACTATCAATGGAAATCTTTGAAGACCTTGTTTTTATAGATATTTAGGTGTATCGGTAACCTGTCTTGTGTTTAAGGATCTGTGCTTTCTTTAAAAAATAAAGTTTACAAAAAATTAGGGGTGCTACAGTATTAGAATAATAGGAACCAGGCACACATTCCTGTTGTGTTATGCACTGCACAGTCTAAACAGTTACAGCAGGCCAACACATTTGCCAAAAAGATGTTTATGGACACACTATGGTAGGAAAAAGATAAATGGCCTAGCCCACAACTAGACCAGTGCTTTGGGAAATCCAGGCCTTGGGCTGATTTCATAACAAGTCAGGCAGTTCATGGTCTGAGCTGCCAGACTAAACAGCAGTGCAGGGAAGCAGATCTTGCCCAAACACTTTTTTTTTTTATAAAATGGGGATTTGGAAGTGGTGGAATGAAATGACAGAACACTCCAACACACACACTGAACAAGACTAGCTAGAAAATTCATTTCTTTTGGTTGGCTTTGTTCTCACAAGCCCAAGACATGGAAGTTCTGAGCCTCTGCCTGAGAACTGAAATGCAGCAACACATTTTAGTATCTGGTGGCAGCATGCAACAAGCTGGGAAAATACAGAAGATGTGAATGAATCTTTTAATGAATTAGAGCACAAGTTTCACCTTCAGTCTCAAATCATACTTTATCTGCAAATTGATAGAAATTAACTGCAAGTGGCATTGCATATATATTTTAAAATTAAATTAACATATGCCTCAGTCAAGTTTCTTAATTTGCCATCCTGTCTGACTTCAATATAACTCAACTATGGCAGAAACCTGTTTTCAGTAAACATTCATAGTTAAAAAAGAAAGAAAACAAAAGTCAGGACTGAACAGAATTCCAGGGGTCTTAAAAGAATTTCTACTAGACATTAAACCTGCCTGCTACACATTTAAAAGAAATTAAGCATGCACTGAGTCTCCTTAGGGTAATAATAACTTAATAAATAAAAAAAATCTCTGAACCGGACTGATTAAATATCTTATTGTCCCAAAGTGCAATGAAGAATATATTTTCAATAGTTATGAAATATAAATGACATAATCTAAAATCATAATGTCTTTTGCTCCCAAGGACCATTTCTAAAATTGATGCTGGCACTTATCCTTCCGCAGTATACGTCAAGTGCTGAAGTCCATCATCCCAATATTCTTCCAAAGGATTTTTAAGGACCTTTAAACATTTTGCTTTTCTATCACTGAGCCAATACATTGCAGCTGAAGCTGCTTCCTGCAGCAATTTTCTCTAGTCTTCCATACCCACACTAAGGAAAACTGGGTATGCAAAGAACACCCAGGCTCGCTTCTGGAGCAGAGTTTCACTGCTCCATTTACAAAGCACAATCAGCAACAGGTACTTAATAATGAGAAAATAAAAGGAACCACACAAGGACAGTCCCAACTGTAATGATTGATATATGTATACATAAAAACAATAATTTCAAGTGGAGAACAAAGTTAAATCTTCATGGGACAGAATACTGGTTGTTTGTATTTGAATTATATGGATCCCCTGAAACAGGACCAGTCTTTAGTGTATTTTTGGACCTTCTTGGGAAATAAGAGTTTTAACATGATATGTCCTCCATGCTGTACATTTATTATTTTATGAACATGTCATTAGGAAGTCATGTTTTGAATAATGGATAGGATAGGATATGAAACTACTTAAGTAACATAAAAAAGTCCCATTCCCAAGAGTTCCACATCATACTAGTTCAGAAACGGTATTTTTGTCCTATTTTATTGCTGTGGAATATTTGGTCCTGCCTAAACACTCAACTGCTAAGCATATGTAAAAATAACCTACCCCTAAAAAATAATGAGAACATGAGACCTTTTTCATATAGACATACCACAGTCTGTATAATTACTTTGTTTGTCTATCAAATATCTCTTGTATTTGAAGTACTCAATTCAGAAAACAGAACAGTAAAATAGTAGAGGTACTTGGACACTCCTAATGAAGCAGGTTTTCATTGGAAAATATTAATAAGATAATATAGTGTTTTAACATATATTTGTAGAAAATTTCTAGGAAACTTCTGAACAAAACATTTAAACATATAGAGCCACAGACATAAAGAATAGGACCATGCATTTTGTAATTCTCATAACAAGATACTTTAAAAAGGGCAGCGCAAATTTTTTCCACTATTCTCCATTTTTTCCAGGAACAAATTAGTTTTATTTTTCATTTACCATGCATTTAGTTTGGTGTTAATACACAAGAAAATTAAAATTTCAAGACCTAGGATATCTCTTGCAGATTAGGAATTCTGATAACTAGCTAATTCAGAAAATATAATGTGCAACCATTTTTATTATGTGTTTCTAATACAGTCAATGTAAAATGTTGTTAACCAATACATTCCAAACTTGAAAGTATCTGCATTGTGTGGAAGCTCAGAATTGAGACTTTATTGATTTATCTGTAGAAACAGAATGTGGGTAAAAATAATGTTCTACAAGTAAATTTAGTTCCTTTCTTGCTTCATATTTTGTAGAGTAAGTCCAATTTGCTGGTCAGGGGCAACAGAGAAAAGGAAATTATTTGTCTCATCTGTTTAAGTTATTAATTCCTCTCTACCTGGAACAATAGGAACAAAGGACTATTACTTTGATGGGGTAGCAGAGTGCTGGCACAAGCCATAAAAATTTTAGATCTACTAAAAGCATTAACCAACATTAACCCTCCGAAGGGTTAGTATAGAGATACTATTTTTTCTTAGGTATATCTACTAAATATTTTAATGATGACCAGAGTTTTTGGCTATCTGAGGATGTATAGCTCTATATCAAGATGACCTAATTAAATACTCCATAGGATGTCTAAGCCTTAAATGTAGGAAAAGGGGTCTTAAATGAAGGCAAAATCCAGTTCTAGTAAAGAAAATTTTCTAAATTGTTGGCTTATTTAGAATAGAAAAGCCTTTAATTAATATTTTTCAAAAGATGGATTTTCTTCAAATGAATGACACGCTGCAATCCCATCCTTTTTCCAAGATGTCATTTATTCACCATAGTCACTTTTAGCTGAAAGCCAATGCAATCCATATGTGGCCTCTTATGACACTCTGAAGAGTTTGCTGCTCTTAAGATCTCTAAGCTACCACAACTTCTGAACAATGTCAAGAAAGATGACAAGTGGGCCTTGTCAGGATAACAGATATTATGTCCTGATGATTGAAACGAGAGTCTAGACTGAAAAGTACACACATCTATTTTCTAGTGGTCCAAGAGCTGAATTCATTATTTAAAATCTTGATCTTTGTATGCCCAGTGCATTTTGTGAGCAGGGACATTGCCTGTATAATCCACAGAGTGTGCACCATACACCAAACAAGCAGGTAGTCTAAGTGGGTCTAACTCTATTGATGTCCTCAGAAATGGGATGATTTGCATCAGTTGAGACCTGGTCACCCATCTCAGTGATGTGCATAAACACGTATTCTAGAGTGTATTTGCTGTCATTTCTGCCGTGGGAGCCCTCTCGAACACAAGAGATCCTTATGGCTGCACTGAATTAAACCTCAGCTTTATTATAAAACATCTTGGAAGGTGGCTAAAGGCATACTGAAAAAGTAGTTCATAAAGAATTGGTTTTGCGTAGTGTTTGCTTCATGCTTTTCTCTAAACTAATAAACCTGCCTCCTGCTTATGAAAAGAATAAAAATCCTATCTACATCTTGTACTCTTTTCCTTTGTTCAACCATTTCCAGAGAACACAGGATAATTAGTCTAGCTTTCTGTGTATATTGTTCATTTAATTACACTTTCCTTTTATCACCTGCTGTAATTCTAACAGACTGAGGATTTACTACACATATCAAGAAAACAGACTGACAGGAAAACAGCCTCATTTTCCAAACTACATTTCATACACATAGCAATGGTTTTCAGGGAAAAAATATAGAAAATGAAGAAAGGAGAATTGAGTTCTATTCCCAGCCATCCCACACAAAGCCCTTCTCACCTGAAGAAAGTCACTTCACCTCAGTGTACATCTCTTACTGCTTTGAAAACATAAACAGTAATTTGTAAGACGCTGAATTGGAAAAACATTGTGAACAAGGTATGCCATAATCAAAGCTCAAATAAATGCCACAAATTTATGTTGATTACATAAAAATATTTTAAAACAGTCAAAATTCATATGTATTAGCAAATGTTTCACAAAATATTTAAAGGACTCACAGAGGGGTTTTATTCTTTATGACCTTAGTTGGAAATGCAGTTGTGTTGCTGACTCACTTGGCAGGCAGAAAAAATGAGGCCTATTAGTTGCAACTCAGAAATACAAAAGGAATATATAAAACTTCTTGTCACAATTGAAAAAAAAAAGTAATAACAACAGCTCATATTTCAAATTATTGTTTCTGCTATGCACTGGATTTGAGAGTGAACAGAGAGGGAAACAGAAAGACATATCCAGCTACCCCCACTATATTACAATTAAAATCATTGAAGAGAGATCCAATAAAATCCAATTTTTTGCACATTCTGCAACCTTTAGCAAATAAGTAGAATTCCAGGTTGTAAGGGGAAAGATTAAAATCTAACACATGTCTGTATCTATATATCAATGTATATGAATGTGATGGTTTATATGTGTATATACACATAGAAAGGCCTCTAGAAATAAAGACCATCACCACCAAACAAAAATTGTACTGTCTGTTTCTAGAAAGTTGAGAAGACTTGAAGAACGATCATTTATACTTCTCAACACCAAATTAGTTAGTTTTAACATTAGCAAATGGTGATGCTCTTTCCTTCTCAGTAGGGACAGATTTTGCTCAAAGGCTCAGTTAATACTGTTTGCCCTTCTACAATTATATTCACCCTGTCATTCATAGAAGCCTCTCTGCAAACCAATGTACTTTGCTTCTATATTAACTGTGATAACCAGCTATCAAGTGAATGTTCACACTGGCTTCATCTGGCAAACCTCAGAATTAATAGGTATGAAAGGTGTGATAAAAACAAAAGAGAGAGAATTCACTGATGATGTGTTGAGATCTATGTGGTAAAAATGAAATGTTATTTCAGATGTCTGTCATTTTCTGTGTAGATCTACAAAATAAATATTAACAACATGTTTTAAATTAAGCACTTGATTTACATTTCATTTTTTCTACTCCATTTGTTCCATCCTCTTAGTATGAGTCAACCACTGTACATACCAGCTTTAGCAGGCCACAAAAAGTAATTTTTGGCTTCAGATTCGGTGATAAATTTCTCATCAGAAAATTACATGTCAGTCTAATTTCATGGCTGTATTATCCTTCTGTCTAAAAACTTAACAAAATAATTACATTCTGAATTAACTGAAATCAGAATAAGCCCCAGACACTAGCTGCTAATCTGAAAAAATACCTCTTGACAGAAGAATTAATGTTTGTTTCATGCTTTGGAGAAGATTGCCAAAAGCAGACCCCTTACTGTTTCAGGCACATGGCCTTGTTTGTACCACAAATGCTATTTGCTGATATAATGTTTCTCTTTCAAAGATGTCAATGCCCCTTTGTAAGGAATTCTAGCCTCGATACACCAAAGGGATGCAAAGTGTCAGCCTAGAAACTATACTGTCAAGACAAGAGCATCTAGTGGCTCATTTTTTTCTTAAATTCCTATAAAAATGAATTTTTCATGTCATACAGTGTTCTGCAGTCCTTTTGCAACTCTTTGGTTGCTTGAAGTGTAGGGATGCAGAAGCTGGCATGACTTTTTTACAATAGCAGCAGTATGGGGAAGTAAATGAGGAATACACTCCCAAAAGAGGCCTGGACAAGAAAAAAATAGGAGATGAAAGGTCAGAATGTGAAGGTATGTATGCATTCCTTTTTGTTTCTCTGTGTAATTTTTAAAGGAAGAGTTTCCCACATGCACACTGTCTGGATGACCCCAACAGCCCAAATGGCAGGATGCAGCTGTCTATACAAAAGCTTAACCATACTAATAGCAGACCTTATGTTACTGCAAAGAACTGTCTGGTATATCTGCGTGTATACAAATATCTGCTAGAGACAATTTTCACCTACCAGGTCCCTTAGTCTGCCTTTCTTCCTTGTCAATTAACAGCTTTCACTCCTGAGAATTGTACATACGTCCTGTGGCTGTTGCCAGCAGGACATCTCATTTCTGCCTCCTGGCTACGTTTAAATGTTAATGACTAATTCTATAGCTAATACATGTAGTTGATTTTATCTTAATGTCTACCAGTTAAAAATGTCACTGCTTAGACTTGTCTGAAATGAATTTTTCTAAACCATCTCTTGTTAATTATCTTTTACCATTTATAGTTCTGTCTAATAGTCTGTGTTGTCATCTGGGCTGCTAACAGGCATTTCTGCTTTTTGCCTTTGAGATGGGGAGGTGGAACAGCCAAGCCTTCAAAACAAAGCATAACCTGGTGCTTCCTGATGTAGAAAAGACTATTTGGAAGGATTCAATAAATAGAAGCCAATAAACTTAACTTCCAATGCTATGAAGTTTATCTGTGTTTTTAGTGGCAGAACTCTTACATAAGGGATAACTTGCTTGTTCTTGAAACCCAGTAGCAGGGTTTTTTTTAAAAAAAAAGAAAATTATGATCCACAATCCTTAGTTTCAAGTAAAGAAGGTAACCAGGAAATCAAACATCAATGTATATGTCATAATTATCACATTTATAGTTTCAGAAAAAATATTGGTTTTAGGCTAACCTAATTTACAGACTGATTATAGAATTTTCTGTAAAGATAGTTCTGTACATGGAGGTATGAGTAGTTTTGAGAAAAAGGAGTTTGTTAAAAGGAAAAAATAATTTTGAGAGGGTCTGCTTCCATTGCTTTGCTTTTCGCTTTTATTATTTTCTTAATGTCAAAATCATCTTAATTTATACAGTAGATTAAAATTCTCATTCTCAAGCAGAGAGATATTTCTCTCCTACCTCCCTAGAACTCATGCTTCTTGTATGATTTGAGGACAATGAGATGAAGACTGGAGGCAATCATGAAGAAGGCAATAATTAGTTCAATAACATTTACCTACGTTAATGCCATAGGTAAGGTTAACAAAGATCCCAGCTAACTCAGCATGTCCAAACTAGGACTTAGAAGAGCTGATGTCAGGACATTTGGTGATGGACAAAACCATAGTAGCCATAGTTATGACCATGTTGGACCATATCAGTGGTTTGAACCCAAATTAAGTCACTAAAAGTCTCTGAGCTTCCAGTTATCTCCAGAGCATGGGCTGAGATGGCTTCATAACACACACACTCAACTTTTTTATATTTTCAAGGGAGGGCAATCTTGGCCTCAACAGTGCGTTCAGATTTGCGTTTGTCAGGAGCAGTGTAGAGAAATCTCAGCATCAGATGCACATAAAATAATACTGAAAATGAAGACAGGGTCCTGGAAAAGCGTGAGTCTGGAGTGAGTAAGGACGGGACAAACATTTGAAATAGCTGGACAGAAAATACTCTTCTGGAAAGAGTTATAATTACATCCTATTGTCCTCACTGAGTGCACCAATATCTTTGCAAATAGGATCCTCTGTGCCTTGCTATTCTGAAAGTTGTAACAACAGCACTTCACCATATCACAGAGGAAGTGCATAGTGCTCAGATGTCATGGGTGCTATGAGCCATATATATGTTTAAGAGATTGTCTGCAGAGGGATATTCATGCAAATTAAATCGCCTTAAAGACATTTTAGAGTGGAATATTAAATTCTGATTAAATTGCTGCTCTCTAAACAACATTATCTCTTGCTAGAATCCTTCTAGAATTCAGTAAGATTTCTTACATTTTCTTTACCTCAATTAATTCTCAAAATTAATCAGAAAATAACTATTTAAGTGCAAATACACATTTTCTTGACATGCAGACCTCAGGATAAACAGATTCATATTCCAGGAAGTTTTCCAACAGCACAAATAGTTGGCTTCCAGGTTTAAAACAGAGGGCTTGAGCGTATGTTCTTAGACAGCTATGCATTTTCACTTTGAGGCAGTTAACAACAGATGCAAAACACCTTTTTTAACAATTTCTGTTGATGTTAGAACACTATGTTACATAGTGATGTCACATCACTGATATACCTGGAACATTTGTTTTAAACAGAGGCCTAGCCTTGATTGAGAACTGATAGACAGTATTACTATCTTTTCCATGTCACAATTGACAATACATTTCTGTATTATGAAAATCTGATCTTGCCAAAGATGAGTTTCTTAGGTTGTGACACGGTACATCAAGCCATGCTGCTATTTCTTTTCTATGTCTTTTCAGTTTCTACAATTATATTAGACAGATGGAGAGAAATAGAAGAGCAATTCTAGTAGCAAAAGCTGTGTGGAACTCTGGCAGCAAAAAGTTTCTTAGTTTTGTTTACCTATGCAATAGGTTCCTCCAGTCAATCAAAAAATTATGAGTTGTAATTTCCTCTCACTGTATAACTCTAAACTATTCTGAAAAAGCCCAGTAGATATGGCTCTCTGGCTATCATGATAAAGCACTTAAGAAACTCCAGCTCTGGTAAAGCTCCTTCTGCTCAGGCCTTAATAAAAAAAAAAAAAAAAATCAAAAAAAAAAATCCAAACAGGAGATAAAGGTTCTATCCAGACTTGAATGATGTGCATCAGCAAATGCATAAAAATGCTATCACACAAAAATCTGTTCTCGCAATAATGTGTCCCTTCCTGGAGCACTTTTATTTAGCCTGCAAAATTTGTGTGTGCAGTGTGTCCATGCTCTCTGGCTCCACACATTCACAAATGCATACATGTATGCATCCACATGTAAAACTGTAGAGAGAGGCATGAAAGGAGGACACCCAGTCTGCAGAATGACTCATTCCTAGCACATTTTAGGAGGAAGCACAAACTGGAAGCAAATTTATGAGGGTGAATGACAGCAGCTACTGCCACCTAGAGAAACTCCAGGATAGCATGTGACTGGCGAAGAGGAGAACCTCGAGGAAGTTAAATATTTGTGCAGACCTCTGATGCCAGAATACCTTGATGTGTACCCACCTGTAGTTGGTTAACCTGTCTACAGTTGCCTACATAATTTTTACAAACCTCAGTACAATTTGGTGGGTAAGGCATTTTCAGACAGTAGAGGACTTTCCAATTGGCAGAAGTGTCTTCCTCCTCCTGGAAATAAATAACCTTTTAATGTGGTCAGAAATGGCTGAGACAGCAAGGAGATCTGACACTATTTCTTTTCCTTAGCTACTGCTGCTGATGAGCAGTATTTAACCTTTCATAAGCGGGTTCTGTTTCTTATTTATTTAGAGCAGTTTGATTCCATAGGATTTGACAGTTTTCTGACATCCTCCAAATTCTTTCAATAATAACAGAGATAATGACAATATCATTTAGAAATCTCTCACATGCTGTATATGAATGGAGCTACATATCTGCTGTGAGTAACAGAATAATGAAACAGCAAGTTGTTTTGTAGAGGGAGCTGAAATGAGATTGTACTATGCTGCCAAAAGAGACAAAAAGAGACAGATGAATTTTGGAAGGACAAGAAATTGTTATACCCTTGAGAACTGCTGGTTGTTATTTCTTACCTCAAGGATGTACAAGCTCTTCCCATCTTGGCAAGAGGTAAAAAACCCTGATCAATTCATAAACCTCTAAAATTCTATAGAGAGGAAGCAAGCAGTTCCTTCCACTTAGTGACTGAAGGAACTCAGCTGAAATTTTCAACCTGTATATTTGCTGATTAAATCAACAAATGCCACTGAGAACCACTGAGAATTCAAGCCCTCAGAAGCAATCCTAGGTAATTCTGATAGAAGTAACCCTGCTCCCTATGTATTCCACAAGACTTTAACCTAAACGTCCACAAATGTTTTCTTTCCCAGCAGCGCAGCAGATGCCTGGAACTTGAATGGTTTTGCAAAAATAGGCAGCACTATAGAGCAATGGGATGGGAAATAGGACAAATGGGATTTCTTACCTTAGTCAGAATCCTATTCTGGACTGCAGCCAAACCCAGTTTTTTTTAAAAAGACACCCAAAAGTCCAGGTACAGGAATGTATTTCCTGGGTAATAAATTCCGTGGAAAATCTGATGGTTTATATGTGTATAAGAAATAATAACATAGGGTTCATTACTCCTGAGGAGCACATGAACACAGAACAAGAGCAGTTAATTAAAATCATCATGAAGCAAAAGAGAATGTGCAGCAACAAATAATATTCTTGGTGATGCTGAATGCCTTTCAGACCTATTTGTGAAAACTGTGTATTCTATGAGTTTACCAATCATGAATGCAGTATTACGTTTCACCAACCATTATGGCTCATATTGCAGCAGACTCAGAACAAGGAGTAAGGGGGTGCAAGGTTTCATTTCATTCAGTTATTTGCTGTTTGGTGTATGTTATGTTGTATAAAATGCAATAATGTCTCTCCTACTGACATGCTGCTAGGCTCCCATACATAAAATAGTTTTTAAAAAATCATATAAGGCAGAACTCCAAGTACTTGAAATCATTTTGCAAAGGCTAAAGGGTAGCACCTGCAAAAACTCTTTCATATCACTTCTTAAATACACTGCTTACTATACTTTTATGTTGTTTAAATACATGTATGTTCAATTATTCAAGGTTGTCTTCTGGTGTAAATTAGAATAGCTCTAGAAAATGTAAAGTAATGGAATTACTATTAATTCAATTCAGTACCTTCAGGATTATCAATTAAATAAAAAAGCAAAATCTAATCTTCCATAACCACAGTGATTTTTTTTCTCTCTCTTTTTGCTTCATTAATTAAAAAGTGAGTTTTTCATTACATGTTGTTGCAAAAATGAAGGATGTGAATAAAAATAGGACAGAATGAGTAATGTTTTGAGATTCTAAAGAGGTATAATTTTGTGTTTAGAAACACTAAGGCAGTAGGATCTTTTGAACTGGGGACAATACTCTCAGCTCTTATCTGGCTGTCCTTTTCCAAGTAGAGTTTGAGTAGACACAACTTTTGTCTTTTAAGATTAACTTTAAAGAATATTGAGATGTTTTATAAACACATTTCTAAGATATAGAAAATACTAGATCTCTACTGCACAGATTCTCTCCATCTGGATGGGCATCCTGCATCATATTCAGAACATGCAGAAAAGGATCTTATGATATTTTCATCTCTCACTCTTCACATTGCCAAATCCATAACCCAAGAAACAAGTGTGTGAACTTCAAAACTGGACTAGATGACATGAGAAGTCATCTCAAGGGAATGCAAAGGGATAATCCCAGAAAGACTCATCAAAAGGAGAGGGAAGAAGAGATTTATCTTTCAGAGCATGAGCACTGTGCCGTAATTTGTCGGATATGTATGATTCCTCATTGCATTTGGCACTGGGAACCTAAATCACACATCTGACTGTGTAAATATCCTGGATTTCATTGCATTGCCTCATCTTAAATTACATGTGAAAATATCTTTTGTCTGAGTCATTGTCTTTGCAAGAAGAATTTTCCCCATATGATCATTAGGTACCATCCAGCTCATACTAGAAGGCACAAGAAGCCACTGTTTCCTAGCAGCGACTCTCCAAAGCCCACTTCATAAGGACTGAAGCACAGGAAAAGTGAAAGGTAGGACAGCTTTGCTGTTATGTACATATAACCTGTCTCTCCATCATTACTACAGGAGTGAAAACAACTATAATGAATCATCTGAAACTGCAAAAGGAATTAAAACTGAATTCATTGCAGAATATTATGGTTAGTTTTCCCACCTGTGGTGAAAAATAGAGGATTTTTAATGATCATGGGATACCTTTGACCCATAGTTCATATCTTCTTATTCCTACCACATGAAGTCCTTACCACACAGAAGAGTTCCAACTTCCCATATCCCTTTCCTACATGATTTCAATAATCCTTGGGGCATTGCATGGTTCCTTTACACATAAAACTCCAGGATGTTGAGTTGTTCCAAACAGACATGCCGATCCAGATTATTGCACCTGCCAGGAATAAAGAATACACCTCTACTGGTCTACAGCTGCTTTATCCTATAAATCAGACCCAGAATTCTGCTGAGACACTTCTGCAAGAAAAAGAATACTTTTGTCAAATATTAGAAGATAGACTTGTAATCTTTGGACACAGCTTCAGGGAGCCAGATAATCCAAGCTTTCGTGACCCACAGGAAGCTGTTGGAAAGACATTCAAAGCTTCATGAAGGCTATTTCTTTTTTACATAAGATAAAGGAAATTTACATAGATTTCTGCATCTTTCAGATTATAGAGAGGGCTGTCAGATATGGCTTCTGATGGAAAAGGAGACTGCTAATAAGAAAAAGTCTTCAAAGAAGAGGACTGGGTAAAAACAAAATCTTTATCCTCACAGAAATATCAATGCTCTCACGGTTCTCTGCTTCCTGGATGTATTCTGGCTCCTGCACAAGGGTACCTTCTGTCCATTCCATTCCTACTGCTCTACTTCTCCTGGCATTGATGAGTTCATCATCATAATTTACAGAGAACTTGAGTGGAGAAGTGCAAGCTAAAGGATGCATAAAGATCCACACAGAGACCTGGAGTTTCAGCTGTGTGTAACTGACTGGAAGGTCTGCACTTTTTCAGTCAGGTCTTCAGATAAAATGTAGGGGTTGTTTACAAGAATGAACTGCTCATATTCTTACTGAATCTGTGAAAATGAACGTGCATGACAGTTAAATTATGGAATATTCAGGTTTCTGACGGCATCTTTGAGCTTTTAGAAGGACTTAATTTTCAGGAAATGAGGCTGAGGGTCTTTAATGGACCTAAGGTAGAGAGCTGATGTTTAACTGATTTGGGGGTGAAAGGCAGGATAAAAGAAGGGATGATCTTTAGTACACCAAAGGAAAAAAAATTATTTTTTTTATTCATGTATAAAGACATTTTCTGAACAACTTCCTGATTTTTTATTATAGTATAAAAAAGTCCACTTTTTGGATTTTTTTTCCTAAATCTACATATTTTCAGCTTTTTCAATATAATTTCTTTGGATCCAAAGTGTTTCTTACTGTATTTGCAGGAAATGACAGAACAGACAACCTCACTTTAGTTGTAGTCTCAGAACTACTGAAATACAAACAAAAGGGAATAATATGTCTCAGGAGAAGCAAAGTAAAATAGTAGGAAAATCTTGGTGAAATAGGTTGTCGTAGAGAAACTAATAACTCCAGAATTTGCTGCTAATTATGACTTCAGATGTGGTATATGTATTTATTTATAAAAATGAAAAAAATCTTTTTTTGTTACCTGTCTTTAAAATAGAGAATTGAAATTATTTCAAAGTTGACACACTGTAACTGGTAAATTTGCCATATTTATCTGAAAAACAAAAAAGGAAATATCTACAGGTATCTACCACTCCTTTCCGTCATTTTCCCAACAGTTTTGGCTTTCCAGTTTCTTCACTTGTTTCAAGGAGAGCATGAATTCCTTTATTATTCCTGTGTTCACAGTTGACAAAAATCTGATCCAGCTCTCATCCTGCCCTACCTTAATTGCTTAAAGCTTTTTCTCTTGTCTTCTCCCTGCCAACCTCATTCTTCTGCAAAACTCTCTTGTGTGCAAGTCATAAGACAGAATACAGATAAACCCATCTTTGAGCACATTGAAGATGCTTGTTAAAAAGCAGTGCTATTCTTCTCTTTAGTTTAAAACATGACAAAATCAATTTTTAAAGCTTCACATCTTAAAGTGATTTTGAAGCTCTGAACCCTTTAAGTGATGTGCAAATGGCAGAATCATATCACATTGCCAATCAGTTGCTTGCTACAAACTCAATTTTCCATGCTGCTTCAAAAGCATGGCATAATCAACAAGCAAGCCTTTAAAATGCAAATTAAACAAAGTGCACCTTTAGATTTAAACAAGAAATGACTCATTTCTTCACACACCAAGACCAGAAAAGTCTATTTCACCACATCACTTAGAAAGTGGCACAAAGTTATTGGAGTATTTCAGAGGTCATTTTACCCAGTTGCCCCTGTACTGAACCCCCTTGCTTTAAGTTTTAAGACCTGTGATTATTTAATGTAATTAATATTTGCATGTTATCCATACAGAACAGATTAGTATTGCAAGTATCATGGAACTATTCCCATCAGACACATGCTCCTTGCTTCAGAGAACATGGAAATGAAAAAACAACAAACTAACAGCAGAATGTCTTTCTTATGAAAAATATGAGAGGAAAAAACTTTCTGGTCTTCTCTAGAGAAGAAAGCAGAAAGGGAAGGCAAAGGCATCTAAAATGTTCATAATACTGATAATTGTGCTGAGGGAAAAACAGGCAATTCAATTGTGTTTCTCCAGGCTGCTCTCTCCAAATCCCCTGCCACCTGCCCCCATTACTGAGGGGGAAGTGAAATGTATTTATGCTTTCCAAGGACAGAAAGAGTTACCATTCCTGAAAAAAACAGTACTTCTTTTCCTTACCACAGAAATGTGTTCAAATAGGTGACAATGCATTACCTTGCATGAATAGTATATAAAAAAAATCTCTTCTTGTTTTAAAAGCATGAATGATTGCAAGCCTGATATCTTACCCAATAAACATTTAATTTACACTTAGTCCTAGAAAACCGGTTCTCGTTTAATGCTGACTTTGTGTGGTTTTCATTGCTAGGTCGGGTTATTCTTTCTGAATAAAACTGATATTCTTTCTTTATCCTCTGCTATTAGATATTTTCCTATAGTTTAAATAACTCTCCCTGGTAATTTAAATTGCCCCTCAACTGCCTCTACAAATTTCTCTCTGCTTCCTTGAATTATTTTCAGTGATCTTTTCCATGAGTCTTCTGCAAGTGCAAATACCAGAACTGGATACTGTACAGAGAACATTTAGAAACAAAGCTGTGTTGGGGTTTGGTGTTTGTATCACAGAACAAGTAACACTGCTAGAATGCATGAAAAACAAGGGTAGAAATGAATTTTTGTCCAAATTGTATATGAACATTCAAGATACCTTTACATTATGTGTTAATAGGTCAAAATTTATCTGTATCTCAAAGCTGGAAGCCTAATTCTGGATTACAGATTTACAGTGGAAATCTTTATTCCCAGGACACCTAGCCCTTAATTCCTCCTTTCCAATATTCTCTAGTGGCTAAAGTGCTACAGTCTTGTGAATACAGGGGCTGAAGTTCAGTGAACTTATTATGCTAAAAGCAAGTGCAAAACCAGGCTTAATGGAGCACTAGACAAATTCAGTTGAATTAGGGTCTGGTATTTTGACAGTGAAAATTAGGATGGAAATACGAATAAGTCTGGATGTTTGTATTACAAATGCTCAGCTGTGAATTCACAGAGTTGGGAACAAAGCAGCCACAAATAATTATAGCAGTTATGGAAAGTTTACTGAACGCTCATAATGCAAATTATTCCAGGAGCCTGAAATAACAGAAGGAGGGAAGTAAGCTGAGCCTTGCACAGAACTAAGATGCGCTAACTGCTTGTGAACAGCTCTACTAAAGCAGTGCTGAAAAGACTGACTTTTCAGTACTGCCCAATAAGCGGTAAATTTTGACATTTCCCTCCTATAAAGCTGAACTTAAAGACTTGTCACAGCCTTTTCTACCCTTGAGACGATAGCTTATTGCCTTTAAAAAGAAGCCACATCCTGTTATGTCAGTCTGACTTCTGGAACATAAAGACAAGGGAAAAACTGCAAATACAGGACTGCCTGGAAAAGATTATCCTCAAAAAAAACCCCACCAGATCTTATTTTCTTACCATGGCATCAGTATACTCATTAGGTTGAATTTTCATTTTTAAAAGAAGGGAAAGAAAAATATGAACAGCAGTGTATGTCATGTGGCTCTTCCTCCTCACACCTGCTAAATGATTTCTGCACATCAATGCCTACCCAGGAGAACGGCTGCCAACTCCCAATCTGTCCTGTGCGTGACCAGCCAGCAAGCAGGGTATTTCTTACCAAAATACTGTTATTGCAGGCAGGAAAATTCCAGCGCTCCTTCAACAATTGCAACCAGTTTAAATCCATCCTAGCAGTGGTCCTCATACTTGATGCCCTGAAAAATGCCATCATTTTACAGCTCATGGACTAAAACCTATACCCCATATATATATGCTTTTTTTGATACTAAAATTCTCTTGATAAATAAAGCATACGGATAAGTGCTGAGCAGGATTCCATGGAACCTGAAATTTTGTCCACTTGTACCAAAGAGACAATCATGCCTCTATTTCAGGAGAAACAGTAACTTCATTTGAATGATCATTTTTCCCATTAGTTTGCTTGCAGTTCCAGCAGTGGAATATGCATACTAGTTTATTTTGTGAACAGAAGACCTCACATTTTAACTTCAATGGGAAGATTTCAGCACATGATCTTTAGGCTTACAGGAAGTTTACCTTTATATTTCTTTTCTTTAAAACTGAAAAAACCCCCACCTACTAGATCCTGCCACCAAGGTCTCATCTCTTTCTATTGAGTTCAAGAGCCTTTCTAAATAGTGGTAAAGGTCGCTTATAATGTCTACTTTTATGCCTGATAAACAGTCATAGTCCATGCTACTGGAGCTGGTTTGGAAATGCTGGAGAAGCATAGAGCTTTGATGGGAGATTTAACTGAATTATCAGAAAGAACTCTTAAGTGTAAAAAAACTGACATAACACTTTTAAAAGACATCTAACACTTTCAACATCTTAAGGAAATACCTACTTTAGTCTCAAAATATCTTGGAAACTCCTAATAAAAGTTGGGAAAGCACCTCCGGTTTGTGACAGTAGAGTCTCTTTGGACCCCCTTTAAAAATGTAGCTTGGGCAGCTACAGCTGCTTAGAGGGACCCTTCTGCAGAGGTACTAAAAGGAGCCTGCAGTGCTAACCAGGTGTCCTGCTTTTGGTGCTGTTTGCCTGTTGGAAGCAATCTTACAGGAGTTAACAGCTCTCTGGAAGCAACAACATCTATGAGTTTAAAAAGCTACATCTTATTTGTAGCTTGCTCTTCATCACAGTATCTCAGTGAAAAAGGAACCCAGGGGATTACAAACACAAAGTATAAAAGCATGTCTTTCTCTGCATGATCAATAGATCTAGTGATCCTATTTCTTCATTCTCAACTACACTACACAAAATACAGTGGATAAATAAAACAGTGAAGTCAGTTGAATATTTCAGCTTGCTGGACAAGAGGATGCCTGCATGTGTGTTTGTGCACACACATCTGAGAATTCTTTAATCTTATGCCATCTTTGGTAATGACTGAAAAGTGTGCAAAATCAAAAAATACACATTTTCAGTATTGCCCAGCAATCATTCAAAATTTGATGCTTTAAAAGTGGGAAATTATTCCTTTAATGAAGTGGTTTAATTTTTTCTGTTCACACAGCTGAACATCCTCTGCATATTTCATACAACAGAAATCAAGGTCTGGCTGTTTAGCGTTGTTACCAATTCCAACTTCTCATACCTCTCATTCTCTCATACTAAGATCTTTTTCCTTGGGACTGGATTTGAAATCCAAAGCCCAAAATTCTGTTTATCCCAGCAGGGTGATTTTAAACAACTCCTTAATTTGGAAGCTAGTGACAGAATATTTGCTGTCTAGCAGTTTTAGGCGCAAACTACTTTTGCCTAAGTAGTTAGCTGAAGCTTTCCCACAGTCTGTATTCTCTAACTGAAAAATATCTCAAAATTGGAGAAGCCCCCTAAACAACTCCATATCACTGTGATGTAGCCAATTTATTTTCAGATTCTCCTTAGCCATACTGTGATGTATTAAACACGTAACCCACTGGAAGGAAGAAAGGAGGAAAGATAGTTGACATTGTAGCATAATCAGGAAATTATTATTTATTCTGTCAGTACAAATGATCTCAACTCTCAGAACTGTGCAAGGAACAGGATAAATATGCAGTTTAACAAGAGAGGTGCTTGGGAGAGTATTTTTATGTTTAGGAGTTAGTTATATAGGAAAAAAATCAGGTGCAGAACAAGTGAGAGAGATTAAATCCCCAGACTTGAATAGTTGTGTTACTGGAAATCATGACACCTCACACTACACACAAAAGGAGAATCACACCTTCATCTATAACATCTGCTTACAGAAGTGAAAGCAATAGCAGGCTTCCCATTCCTCTGAAATGCAAACAGTAGGAATGTGACTCTTTGTTTCCCTAAATATTTGTTTCCTGATATTCCAGAGTTCTGAGGAAACTGGTTGTTGTAGTTGCCAGTGATAGTTGGAAAGTCATGACAGTCAGATGAAGAGAGAATTCAAACTGATCTGATCTCCTCAACTACAGCAGCAGTGGGGCTTTGATGGACTGCCTCATGTCAAGACATACATTGTCTCATTTGATAGTAAATTATTCAAGCTAGAATTAACTAGGAATGGGCACTGCTGACCACCTGCAGGAATTTCTTTGGGCTCAAGGTCAACATGCCTTTCTGAATTCACTGCCAGTTTGCTCCATAAAGAGGCAATCTTCTAAACCTGCTGGCTGCTTACATGTATTCCCAGTAATTCTGGAGGATAAATCATAAACTATAAACTCTCATTGTGCAAATACATTGCTGAACAGTTGTACCACTTCAAGGGTGTACCTGTGCATAGTAATTCCAAATGAGTGTCCACAAATTAGATCTGGGTAAGCTGGGATTGCTGTTTGGCTCTGCACTGCACTGTGTACATGGTGATTCTCTAGTTCAGGTGTGATAACTGCATATTCTGTTTTTCCTAATTCAATTCACTGAATGTTGGCCAAGAGGGTTTCTGGCATAGGAGCAGTTACAGCACTAACATGCAATCAATCAACTTCCTTTAAAACCCTGTAATTTTTTTCTGCAGCTGTTTTGAACAGCTTCTCTACAATCACTAATTGGTCAATAAAACAAAGGTCTATATTCATTGAAAACAGCACAGGAAGAATATTCAACACAGAGCCAGATGGATTATTACTTTTTTCCTTTCAAATATGTTGAGATGCCAAATAGTGCCACTGTGTCATCCTCTCATTTAAAGAAATGTGTAGGAAAATAAGGTATTTCAGAGATCTTATTTGATGTGGTGATGAAAATACTGAGCAAAGTGGTACAGAAGCCTTTGAACATGAAGAAACATGAGAGTTTGTGAAAGGGAGTTTTCATCTTATCTCTGCAGTCAGGGAGAAAAAGGATAACTGAAAGAAGGTAGGAAAGGCCCCAGGTTAAATCAGTTTCCCTTTCAAGGTAAAGCTTCCATTTTTTCACACATTCACAGGGAAAACAGCTTACAAATGTGAGTACAAGATTTTTGGATAAGGAGCAGCATTTGTATCATAGTGAGTGTAGGCTTGGAAAAGACAATATTTTTCATTCAAAAGGCATAATTGTAAACCCCAAATAGAATAAAATTTGGCTCATTTTCACTAACTGATCTTTTTAATAACTTGGAGATTGTATAGGACAACGAATACAGTAGGATTATAGATGGAAATGGAAGCTCTGAACATGTTATGAATAGAATAGAAATGTATGAATAGAAATGCTTATAATATTTCAATCTGCATCTCATATAGCACAGCTTTGAGTACTTGAGGCTAGCTTGTAACTTTGAGGTTTGGGACCTCTTTCGCACTAACTGAAGTCCCTTGCCTTATTCATGGACATATTACTGTATTGCACAGTCTTCAGACAGCTTTATGCATCACACAGTTTCCCTGAACTCAGAGGACTTCAGGACAAAAAAATCCACACATTTCTATCAAATGGATTTAGCAGCTACCCAGAACTACAGATTAAGGCTGTATATTTTAAAGTGTTCTGAGGCTAGTGATGTAGTTTTCTTTATGTGAGCACCATACATAGCACAGTAACTTTTTATTAGATCTCTATGTAATACTCCAATACTCATATTTATATTGCAGATGATAACATTTCATATTATGCTATGAATACTTAGCATGTATAATGGACTTCTAAAGAGCTTGATGCAGTCTTAACATCTTCCTATAAAACAAAGCAAAACAAAAAGAAATTACACAGAAGAACAAATTTTGACCAACTGCATGCTCCATCCAGGAAAACACTTTAGCATCTGCTTTGTGCCTTCTCTGGGGAGCCCTTCTCTGCTTAAAATTAAGCAGCCTCTTAAATGCTTTACTGAATTAGCTCCCTAGAGAAAAATCACAAAATTCTACAGTTTGTCACAATATTTCTGATTTAATAAGTCCCTGTGCTTTTGTCAATTGGCATCTGAACATTAATGTTTTCTAAGTAGAGCAGTTGCTTGAGTGAGTACGGGTAATAAAAATCTGCAGTGTTGCACAAAGGTGATTGATTCTGTCCTTTCACTTGCCAAAATATTTTCTGAATCAAATTAATAGTGCAACTTAATTGTAAAGTAGCAGCTGTTATAGTATTCTTGAACAGTTTCTGAACACAGTGTTGGAAGGAATTATAATTCCAAGGTCTTGAAATACTATGCATATCTTTACATTCTCTCTCCCTCTCCCTCTTTTTTGTTCTGTGGTCATTATTTTAATGACCAGGTTTAGCTAACACCTCTCAGGGAAGGTAGGCATTAACAGACCCAATTACTATAATATCCATTGCTAATCAAGAGCTATGAAGTGGCTCAGCAGGGAGTCTAACTCATAGCCTGGGATTGATCTCTGCAGAATTTGTGTGTGGAAATGAAATTATCAAATTCCTACCAAATACAGTTTAAGGCATTTTGAATAGTTGCCATGCTTTCTCTACTACCTCCTAGTCCTCAAATCCTCTAAATTGAGACATAGGTCCAACATAGGAAAAAAATTCCAAAATAACAATAACTGAGATTAGAAATACTAATCCCCAAAGAAAGAAGGACTTTTTTCTTGTTGTTTGCACTCTTTCAGTTCCTACAAGGTCTAGTACCATGTGGCTACTATATTGCTATGTTCTCTGAACAATAACTGGTAATATAAATACATTGTTAGGGTTGGGGTAACTTTTGGTACAGATATTTATGTTTTCTTACTCTGATATGTGCAGCACAAAAAAACCCACAAACTCATAAATTTTACAATATGAGCCAAAATAAAGAGATGGGACCAAAAGGATAGTTTACTCCTAATTAATTTAGTAAATTTAATTAATTTGAACCAAATCCCAGTGAGCTTAATATTTGCCTAAAGAAATATTTGGCTAAGAACTTCAGAATCTGACCTTCCTTCATTTCCTTTTTACTTTTTCTTCCTTTTTTTTTTCATGTGACAACACCACCATGTAAGCTTACTGATATAAGGGGAAAAATAACAAATTTGTCACTTCTAAGTGATGTAAATATAGTAAAGATCACAGGAAAAAAATTGTTTCATTGCATTTTACATCCAAACTACAAGTATAGGATAAAAATTGAAAGCAAAATTTTAGCTGCAGGAAAAGTTTTCTGAACACTTAAAGAGATGAGATAATGTTACAGGACACTGAATTTTAAGAAAGAAAAAAAAAAAAAACGATTTCTTCAAGGTTGAGTTTTCCCTTAAGCTAAAGGCAGCACATTTGCTTTGAGGACTACAATGCAGAATGTGTTACGTTCCTTAAGAAGTGAGAAGAAAGAAAAAAGTTTCCTGCGTTGTTAGCAGACAACAAGAAAACAAACTATATGATGAGCCAATCCACATTTGGTGTGAATCAATGTTAGCTTCGATGAAAATGTCATTTTCAGCAAAATAAAGAGTCCAAGTCCACTTCATTTCATTTAATTCAAGATAAAAATTAGAAACTTGGCAGCAGGGAGACATTCTGGCACAAATCCTCCAACACATTCAACATTTTGGTCAGTCCTGCTGCCCTGAGGTGTCTGGCCAGACCTAACAGCTGCAATTGTCCCTTTGTAGGCTGAACTTCTCAAAAGTACCAAAGAAGTTCCCAAAGCTTTAATTGTTAATTGTTTACTTTGACACACCAAGAAAATATATATATTGACACTGATTTTTACCATATTAAGAGGCCAGGTACACAGTCCTCTACGAACACCTATTTATGCAAAAAAAAGATATCCCAAGAAAGCACAAAGGTTATCAAAAAGATGCTGATCCTTTCACTTTGATAGGAAAAGATGGAAAAAATTGAAAACAAATCAGTCTGGAAAGTAGCCAAATTATTTCACCTCAGTTACAGTTACCAGAGTACTTTTTTCCTAGGAAATAAACAACCTTCTGCTTTGGAACTGTATCTTGCACAAATTGTTTGTGTTTTGTTGAGTTTTGAATTATTTTGCAGCACAACTGTGTATATATATATACATATATATATATATATATACACAAATAGTTCTAATTATTTCTATATTTATAAATATTTCTAATGTATACATACATTTCTAGGAGTAGGAAGGTGATGCTTATTTTCTGTCTTATGAAAACATCATTTCAGAATTAGGCCATAGAAAATTATTCCCCAACAGATAATTTTTTTCTTTCTTTAGGTCAAAATACTTTTGACATTCTACACATTCTATAGAACTTGTCCATCTAGACCTACTGTCTGAAACTCTGAAACTTGAGTAAAACCCCTGAACATATACATAGATATAGGCATATAATATATTTACTAAAAAAAAAAGAGATCATGATCTGGAGGTTGCTTTTTTTTCCAACATAGCACCTAAAATAGCAAATACAGATGCAAGAAATAGACATGAATAGATATGTAAGAAAGTTAAAATATGTTTATTTCTAATTAATTACCTATTGCAACTCAAATGCGGTCAACTGTTAGGTTTTTCTTCAATGAAGAGTGTTTATTCATGCATTTTTTATTAAAACTGCCTCTTTTCTCAGCAGCTTGTAAGGATTGCTATATCTTTCTGCAATAATCTGAAAAGATGTCATGAAAAATTATCAAAAATGATATCCCGACTTCAAAGATCTTAAACATAAACAGAAAATGAAAGAGGGCAAAAAATTATCTATACATAGGAATACAACTACAATTACTTATCAGGTCTGTACTTTTATAAATATCTCATTTGTGCAATTTCTACTGAAGTCTGTCAAATTTCACTGAGCTTTATGATTTAGCATTTTGATTTATTAGGGGTGTGTGTCATTGGCAAGATTTTATTCATGCTCTGGGAATTTTTAAGAAATCAATATAGAATTAAAAGGGAAAAAAAGGATTCTTTTTAAAAGCACAAATAATTGATAGCTAATATCCACTAAGTGTCAAAATGAGATTCAAAATCCAGATTCTTAATAGGGAATAGGCTCCAAACCAAATATTTTTGGAAAATTCAACTACAAGTGTCAGAATAAAGCAAGAAATGTTCTTTCTGTGTTTTGAGTTCTGTCTGATTTCATTATTGATAGAATACACACGACTATTCTTGATAACATGAAAGAGATAAATTATTGCTGAAAACAGTGGATTACTTTCTGGCACACACATAAGCAGCAAAATGTTCTGAAACTGTACTGGGAACTGAAGATTATGCCGTGTAGTCAGGCTAAAATAAGTCTTGGCTGTAGGCTTATCAGGTGGCTAAAGGAAAGGAAGAATTATTGAAGAAAATGTGTAATTCAAATTTCAAACTATTGATTTGTTTTAGGATAGAAAAGTAAACAGCAACTATTGCAAGCTGGACTGGAGAGAAATCATTAACAATAAGCAGAATTTTTTCAATGGCAATTACAACATAATTTTAGTAATAATGACAAATTATTAAATATATTTATTAAGAGTTGATAGGTAACTAATAGATTGTAATTATCATAACCCATATTCCCAACAGGTTTCATATGACGACCATTTGAAGAAAAATGCCTTTTTTGCATTTTGCATCTTTGAAGAAAATGCAGTTAATTGTTTATCTTTTCAGCTCATACAGAAATTTGAACTGTATGAAGTCTAACAACTGACTATGATGAAAGCCGGGTTGCTGATACTTTTACAACTGCAACCATTTGATAGAAACTGTGATTTTAGTTAAAATAAAAAACTTACACAGTGTAATTTTTCCCACTGGTAAGAGTGGACAAAAAAGAGGTCATAAAGTTAGAAGCACTTCTTACACTGCTTTTTATTTGTTCATAGTGGTGAAAATTATGATACAAAGTTCTAGTTTTATATAAACTGCAGTGATATTCATTTCACACAGAAGGAAATTTTAATCAGATGTTCAAAGTCATGACAAAATCATTCAAAATTATTTCAATCTCCTTGAGTTTTCTTCTCACGACTCCCTTTTTTCTCCCAGCCAACTGGCTCAACTTCTAATAAAATATGGAGAAACACTCCCTGACTATAGAAAAGTGAGACCAGGTGGTGTTTCAAGTGAAACTGGAGATCAGTTTGCAAATTCCTCTAATTGCACATTAGTGCTTCTAAAACGACACAGCAGGGAACTAAGTACAAACCTCATAGAAACACTATTTTTTCCCCTCAGAAACCCCTACTGTGCTATGCCCTGTGGGGAACCCAGTCACCCTATTCAATTCAATTTCTTGTCATGTTCCATGGAAGAAATACTTCAAAAAGTCTGTTCTTGTTTTAAGGTAAGACTAACTAGGTTTAAATATACTTGACTTCTAGAAGATTGTCCTTTCCTTGAATGACATCTTCAACCCTTAGTAGAAATGACTCTAAAAACCCTCAGAAGTATGAACCCCAGACCTTTCAGATCATAATCCCAACAACAACATGTTTGGAGGTATTCATGTCAAGGAATTTAAAGCAAGTAAAAGCCCCACTGTACACCAATGTAATGACCAGTAAAGCCTTAAGGGAATATTTGGGATTAATATGGTTTCAAATGAGGAAATGTTTGAATGGGTATGGCTGCAGGGACAGTCTGGTTAGAGTTTCAGCATAAATGAGGTGTTGCTGGAATGCCAGGTCATGGATATATCTGATTGAATTTTTACCCCATAGCCTGAAGGATGCTCATAGACATTGGGAGCCTTTTCTGAATGAAATGTAAAATGTTTACAGTATATTTGGATGTCACACATGAGAATCAGCAAGGACTGCAGACATTCCATGGACGTGCTTTTCTCTAAATAAAAAAGGATAAAGCAATGAGAAAACCTTAGAAGGATACACAAGCAATCCAACAACTGGGGGAGAAAGAGCACTTCTCATGCTTAGTCAGAGTTTGACAAAGAAAATCTCTGCCACCAAAATAAGGGGAAAGTCTGCTCATTGCCAGCCTGTGGCTGGTATTTTAAAGGGTAAAGCAATAAAAAGCACACAAAGTGACAGAATCAGAGGACCATGAAGTCATATTTATGTGCTTGGGTTTATCAGCCTTGAAGACTCTGCAGCAAGGTAATCTTGCTTTAACTTTCTTGTGAGCAACACCAGTCTGGCTCAGTTCTCAAAACTACCCCAGAGAAACTGTGTGCAAATGATTAGTGACATACAAAACCTGGAAGAAAAGTAGGTGCAAGCTTATGTCATGCCTACAGTCATCTCTGTTTCCCAGAAATACCAGCCTTCATTTGATAGATATAATTTTCCTGCTTTGTCCTTATATAAGACACTTGTACATCTTTCCTTCTTTCATGACTGACCCAGCTGTGCTGGCTGATGTAGGTGAAAATAAAGACACTTTCTCAACCTGATCAGCGAGTGACTACCAGTCATACAAGAGTCATATACTCCTCTCTAAAAATAAAAAGAAATAGCCACAAAACATCATTAGGAAAAGCAGGTCTTAGTGCCTTATTGGTCAAGAACAGCTAAAATGTCCACAAGATCTCCAAACTGCATTGTATAAGAACTCCCAAAAGGTTGAAATAGACACCTAAAAGCTGCAAGCCATACTTGGGAAATAACTTTTTATGCTTTTCCATGAGGTATTTTTTCCTTGAAAGTACACAGAGTCACATAGTGTGAATGCATGTTGCAAACATAAGATGAAAAACACTAAGAGTAATAATTTGCACAGCGAAAGTGGCCAATAGTGTGGATATTTTCTTTTTTCTAACAATCTTCCCTGGCAAAAATATACAGAACTGGCTAAGCGCCTTTTCTTTGTCAGGTACGAGTCTGGGTATCCAAAGCCATTTTTATATCGTGTACTGTGACACCTTGCCTTTTGTTCTATTTGTGGTAGGGTGACCCTGATATTAAATAGCTACTCAACCATTAATGCTGTTTAAGAAATGCAGTGTCTCATACACATCTCATTAGGTTCAGAACCGAGAAAGTGACAGTTTGACTAGGACATACAAAAAGACTTTACTGTCCTCTGAACCTGATAACTGCCTTAAGGAGTACTTTATGGCTTACTTTATGGAAATGCAGTGGCCACCTTTTCCATTAAAAGTCAAAAGGATTTAATACCTTATGCCCTTAATATACTTTTGCAAATTACTACAAAGTTCCATCTTCTGGATGTCAGCCACTAACACAAACCTACTAACTTTTCTCTGTCCATTTTATTCTAATTGTAGTTCACAGCTTGCACATGACATCAGTCCTCTTCAACTCTGATAAATATGAAACCTAACTTGGACCAGTTATGTTCCACCAAAAGGCCAATGAGGGACACAGAAGAGTTTCCCAAGAGCCAAAGATGACTTTCCCGACTGAATTATTGTCCAGACTGAATATTTACCAGTGATTATCCTGAATGCATGCCAATGCCAAGCAGCACCACTACAGCTTTTAAATGAATTAAACACATAAGTAGTTTATATCAAAGGCACAAACCCCAAACTGCTCCCCATGGAAGGGCATGCCATGATGCAGAGAAGACAACAGCAGGTCCTCCTCAATGACTACCTCTAACACAGCCCTTGACATTCAAAAACCCTGTATTTGCTAAAACTGTACTGCATATAATTTTCCAGTTCTTCTGGTAGATATTGGTCTCCCTGTCTCTCTGTCACTGACACTATGGTCATGCCAATGGCTGAGACACCTTCTCAGGTCAAAGAGGTTATCAGTCACTTAGATGTTAAACACTTCCTTATCATTCGTTCTTGAGTTTGTTTTTGTCAATGTCTGCTAAATGCTTTGTGCAAGTTATTCCCCCTATCCAATAGATGCCTCCTATGGAAGCTGACTTGCCTGAACTCAGTTCAGGAAAAGAGGGAGGCCTGCAGATAGGAGACAGGCTTTCCAGGATGAACAGCAGCAGAACCTGAAGAAGTGCAGCAGATGGGTGTGTTTCAATGTAAGCAGCACAGTGGATGACAAGGAGCACACTGGAAGCAGTCAGTACTAAAATGGAGTTCATCAAAAGTTTTTTGGTTTTTTTTTACATTTTGTTTCCTGTCTTTAAGCTTTGCTTGGGGAATTATGTCCTTTTTGTACTGAAACAATTAGCAGCTTAATGCTAATTTATTTGACCACCATTTCACTGTGGTGTTCATCCAATACATCTATCTTTTTCTCATTACAGATATTCATTTAACCTCTCTGTGGAACCCAGTCTGTGCACAAAATCTTTAATCACCCTTATTACTCCTCAGAAAACAGACAGACATTTACAATACACCTTTTGTTACAAAACTGATTTTGGTTCTGCAAAGTTGCAAATGGCACTAGTGGTATGACAAGCAATTTAATCACTTCTTGATATTTCAGGACTGATATTGTCTGATCCTAGAGTGGATTTACATGACTACAAATATGCTCTTGAATTTTTTGCTGGTCTTTACCCAGCACAGAATTCCCAGGAATTCTTGAATTCTCCACAGTAATATCAGACTTTGTCAGAGTCATCCTTTAGAACATTTTTGTGCTAACACAGTGATGTGAAAGAGCATAACACAAATCCTGAATTGTAGCTCAAATGTTAACAAGGTAGGTGCAAATTAGGCATCTATAATTTCCTGGGGTTTGTTGTTGGGTTGATATACATATTCATTGCTGTTGACATTCATATACATTTCATGTCCATTTTTTTCCAAGTTACTGGCCTTTGACCAGTATCCAGTGCCTTGGATTTTTGTGCCATTTTTAGTGGGTTTCAGCATCACCTCAATTACATGTGCAGCATTGTAGTCATTGTTAGATGAATTTCCCCTTTATTTTCACCTCACTAGATGACGAATTTTGTGCCAGAAGTAAACTTGGCCCATCATAAGCTAAGAAATGGAGAGCCTCATTTGGTAGAGGATTAAAATTATGCCTCATTAACAACAAACCAGAACACAGCCATACAATCTGATTAACAGATTTTTATTTATCCTGTAGCTTTCACTGATTTTTTGTCCTTTGTATTCACTAATAACATGCCTCTGATTTTCTGCAAATGAATTAGACTTCAGCTGTACAGCATTAAGCTTTTTTCAGCTTGTTCCACTGGATACATTGTTTGCTTGAAATAAATCCTTTACAAATGAATGAATATTAGCCCTAAGCCTATATTTATGAATGAAGACTTATTTGTGATACCAAATTGTAATACAGATAGACTCTTTGATGTCATTACTGAATATTTTGTGTTAACTGTAAAGCAAAGATGCAATGTTATCTAACACAGAATATTACATTAGGATAGGAGAAAAAAACCTGTTTATTTTGATTAGGACTATTTGTTAATTATGACAATACTTTTTCTTAAGAAAAACAGACTTCATTAAAATACACATGTACTTTTTCACCTCACATACATTTCAGATTAACCTCTTTCTAAAATAACAGCTATAAGTTGGTTCATTTGTGATAGAAGAAGTTGGCTGCACTCTGATGATTTATTGTCCACTGTCAAAAAAATATCTTTAACTAATATATTAATCTCATTTGCCTGACCTCCAACTACAAAATATAATTTTTTCCTTTTTACCAAGAAAGTGGGTGCAATCAGACCTATCTCCTCTGCAGGTGTTGGATGTTTTACGGTATGGAAGTTTTATTTTGGCCACAAGGTGGATTGGCCTCAACTTCTGTAAGCCATTTATTGCAGATGGGTTTCTCAATGAAAAAAAAAAAAAAAAACCAAACAAAAAAATAACCCAAACCAACAAAAAAACCCCAAAAAACCCTACCAAGGAAGTTTTACTTCTTTTGTTTCCACATGCACAGTCATGCCTATATTAGAGAAGCAAGAAATAGGAGGTTGTAAAAAAACCCCTATATTAACAACTTAAAACACGAAAAGAACACTTGCTAAATACCTCACAAATCCTTAAACTGGTTTCTGCAGGAGCCAGTAGCATTTATAGGACTGAATTTTATAATTCTCAAGTGAAATTTAGGGAGAAGAGTAACGGTGCTCTTTTGAACCCACTTGTCCTTGCTGAAGAGTGTGTCCTCCCCATCCAGGCAAGGTCACCAGGCACAACTTCTTTGGCTCAGCAGTTGCAGACCCTCATTAGTGTGCTTTGAATCATTGAATCTTTCACACATCACAAGCACTGGGACCATTTCTGATAGAATTTTCTCTGATGAGCTCAGAAAAGGTCTCTATTCACCGCCTTTGTTGGAAGTATGAGACACTTTGAAGGTGAGCACTGGCAAGAGTGTTCTTTTATTTAGGAGCAAGTCTTTTCATTCAGTTTCTGGTTCTGATACTGAGATGTGCTATCTTTATCACACAGTGTCTTTTGTATTTCAGTTTCATTTCTGTCCTTTCCTAAAGACTGATGTTCAGCAAAAGTACAGAGGCCTCAAGAAATTAACTTCCAAAAATCACACTTCTGTGTGTTTAAGGAGTGGTAATGAAATCAGTAAGACAGGCAAGATATATCTCCAAACCTCTCCTGAGGTACAGCTGTTCTCAGGGAACACAAACAACAACCAATGTGCACACAAAAGTCTGAGGTGCACTTGGCAGATTTTCAGACACCTCCCCTAAGATTCATACAATTATAATGGCTAAAGTTGCAACTCAGCATCTGTTCTTAGCAGCACGTCATTAGACATTACATACAGAACAGTGAGGCTATAAAACAGATCTAGTACTCAAGAAATTTAATCCACTCTACACTTGACAGCCAAAGAAACTGGACTGACATATCACTAGAAGAGATCTTTTCATCTGCTACTCTTAGTCCTCAGTGACTTTAAAATAAAAAATTGATGGCATTTTTTTAACAGTCAATATAAAGAGAGTTTGTTGTACTTCATAGAAATGCCCCTCAGAGAACAAATCTTTTATCCTATTATTTACTATTTCTATATACACTGAAACAATTTAAAGTTAGAAAGATTTCTAATGTGGCAGAGGCTGGAATACAGAGGTGAAAGCCTTTCCATCACTTGGAAAGGGTTCTGAAATATCAGCCAACCAGCACCTACTCACTCAAATGCACTGCAGTCCTGATGGATGGACAGCTTAATGCTGCTATGGTACCCTGCTGATCAATTTATCACACCAGCTATTTCTCCACCATGATCCCCTCAAGGAAAAGACAGGAGTAGGGAGAATGGAGCCAGGGACATAAAAAGAAGTAAAACAAAAATAATCTCCATTAAGCTGGTAGCAATTTCCCAGTGGCACCAGCATCTGACAGGGCCATTGTACATTGTAATGATGGAACCTGTAGTAAGTGGTGTGTCATCTTATAGCTCCTACAGTTAAAACTGCAGGGGGTGTCAGAATGACAGCTGACAAAACATGGAAACGAAATTCCATTTATATGGGATTTTTGACTAAAAGAGGCAAAATTAGTTGTTTCAACTAGTAGCAGGCCATTATTTTTTGTTGTTATTTAAGCAATTTTTTTTAATGAGGGCAGATCTCCTGGCAAAGTCCAAGAGACTGTCAATGTGTGGGTTTTAATTCAGTACTGATCTTTAATAAATACAAGAATCTGAATATTGTAAGCTCTGTCTTCAAAGAAGAAAATTCTCCTTACCTTATTAGGTCTTGTTGAAAGTACCAATAATGAAATTTGGAGTTTAAAAGGCCTTGAAACTTGTTCAATGTATAAAGAAAGAACATTTAGAAAAAGCCTGGTTATCTTTTTCACATCACACTATGACAAACTTTGCAGAGTGATATATTTAAATCAGTGGCTACATGAACTGTAGAAATGAATACGTTAATGGTAATGTAAATTCCAAAGCTAAGTTTGAGTTTGGGCAGTTTAGCTCAATATGACAAATTATACTGGGAAACTTACATGAGATATTCAGTTGCTGGTAAATGAACTGATTTTGAGTCAGTGTTAAACTCCTATATTTGAAAGACTCAGGTGTAGAAGTACAGATTAGACCACTCTGGAGAGAGTAAGAAAGGAAGTCTGAATGATTCTTTACTTTGTCAAAGTGGAAGTAGGAAACATACAATAAGAGATTTGGCTCAAAGCAGTGTATATTCAGTGAAGGAATCTGGAAGCAAGAACAGTAATATCCAGTAGAATGACTTCAGATATCAAATGGAAAGCAAGAGGCTTGGGTGATAGAATGGCAGTTTCTGCTTTAGCTACCAAAAAACTTCAATAAAAAAATAATCTACACTATTCAATTTTCTGAATTTTACAGAGGCAATAGGTCTAGATTTCACGTTATATTTTTCATTAAAATGTTGTTGAAATAGTTATTTCTCTTCTGTTTACAGTGACTGAAAGCCAGAGACTTTGTCAAATTAAGTGAGAAGTATTTGAAATACGTCTTTAATCATACTTAATACTTGTGCAGGGAAAATTATTCCCCTCCCACCCCAAATCAAGAAAGAAATAAAGAAAGATATTAAAAAAAACCCCATCTGTAGAGTACTTTGATAAGACTTTTGCTGTCTAATGCTGAAAGAATATTATGAGGAAATGTATTTGCCCCATTCTTTTTTTGTTTCTTAGACATCTGATACAGGCCTTAGCTGGAGAGAGGATGCAGATTTAAATTAATCTTTCATCTAATGTGTTCAAGAGGAAGGTGATGCATCACTGGTTATAGAGTGAAGCTATAGCCTGTGCATCTTTGGAATTTTTCAAGATAGTCACAGAAAGCCATAGCTGAGTTAATCTTCACAATTATTCAGTTTCAAGAAGGATTCTGGACTGCAGATCTGCATAGGTACCTTCTAACCAACATTTCTGTACAGAATTCCACAAATATCATTATATTACAACATATTCTTATAAAATACTTCAAAATTTTAAGTTGAATATAGGCACATTACCTTTGTACCTATATATTTTTTAATTTCTATAAATTGCTTATATTTAACAGAAAACTGAATAGAAGAAAAAATTCCTTAAAAAAAGTCTTCTTTCACGTTTACTACTTTCAAGCCAAACAAAACACATATTTCCTGATCACTCATTCACACAGAATTTAAAAGCACACCAAAGCAGAGGTGAGGTTTAAAAACACCAGGTGGTCTCCAAAACTTACAAAATGAATGAACTGCTAAATCATTATTTGAATCCATCACTTGAATCCACTATCATAAAGCTGTGAGGAGAAATTATGGTTCCTGCTAATTGGTGAGTTGGGGAGGATGGATTTGAAGTATCATAAAACAGCTTACTAACCTGTGTGTGGTACCTAACAGCACAGATAACCCAGAGCTCCCACTGGAAAACGTGGCAAGTAGAGAAAAAAGCTTTTGGAAGACTGCAGATGAAGACCCTGACTGCAGCAGGCAACACATATAATAGTATGTGCACCCTGCTTACATTCAGATAAAGAGAAAGTCACTGGGCTGCACTGCCTTAAAGGCCCTGAAATCAGAGTGCAAGAACAGAGAAAGAGACCATTGGTGGCAACCAGATGAACTACTATTTAGCAAACTGCTTTGGATTGCGACAAAAAGCGGTTCCTGCTGTGGGTGCTGCACTTCAGCGCAACAGTAGAGCTCATCGACATGTGGTTGTCACTGATTTGCTGCCTGTTACTAAAAAGAGCTGAGAGAAACATTTCTGTGGGATTTTAGAGCATGCTCTTTTCTTTCTGGTTACAAGTTGCTTATAAACAACAAAATATTTATTTTTCTGCATCATGGGAGGAAGAAAACATTAAAAAAGCCTTAACATCCTGCATCTAGATGTGCTGGTTTTTTTACTACGTGTCTCTTGACTGAGCATCTGTATTGAATACTACACATAATGGAGTTCCTCCTAGGAAAAAGACTTTTTCTGAGGGTATTTGTTCTCATTTTCTCAGAATACTGTCTTTGTTTACTGCCTTACATTGAACATGATTTTAAAAGTTATTTGCCCAGAGATGATGAAAGAATGGGGGGTTGGTTGTTTTGGTTTTTGCTTCCTCAGCCCCTACCAAAGGAAAAATATTATTATATTTACTGTAATTATTTTTTTTCAGACAAGGACTTTCACAAAGACACAAATATGATATCCACAGCCCCTTTAGACATCTCACTTAAGTAATTCAATCTTTTGCTCTTCAAGAGCATCCTATTACAAAGCAAATTGGTGCTTTGTTTCTCTTTAACAATTTTTCTTCTCTGATATCCTAATCTTGCCAGTCAGTTAGGAGGAGCACGTTCTTCCTTTTGCTTGAATAAACTACTGTAAAAAGTACTCAATGACCTACATGAACATAATGTTCAATTTACTCCCTAGTAGGACTGAATGACAAAGGAAAGGTGACTTTTAATGATTCTAAAAGCATTGAATGAGATCAATAAACCATCAAACATTTGATCCCAGGAGACCTCTTAGCAGCTCTCTTTGCTCATAGTTTCCTTTCAGAGAAGATTGTATGTGAAAATGAAGTTCTTTGTCTGTTAATGGATTTTTAGGTTCTTTCCTATGCATTAAGTAAAGTATAATTAGCACCTGCATTCTTCAAGCTTTCAAGAATGTTACTTGTGTCTGTCTGCTATTTTCTTGTTTTGATGAAAGCTACAACTCTTCATCCTCAAGAGCTTTGTTATAAAAAAAGACTTTATGCAAGAAAACTGTGCCATAAGTAATTATTTGATTTAGCAAGAAAAAATATTTTTTTTCACAGAAGAGTCTTAATTTAATTTTGAACAAATAGATTGAAAGACAAATACAGATAAATTTAGACTCTTCTAATGTGTCTCATTTAGTTCATTAGGGGTATTTATGTTTTGCATGGCAATCTGAATCCCTTTTTAAGTCTATTTTCCCTGAAAAGAGAAAAGCAGGATGTCTACGTAGCTCCTGGCTTAATGCACCATGGGAATGGTATCCATGTGAAAGGTTATTCTGGTGGGAAAAAAAAGTTCTATCAATCAGTTCAACAGCAACTGAAATGAACTAGTTTAAACAATTAAGTTTATCAGATGTTCTGATTTGTATTACTGACTCCCACTAACCCAACTGATACAACAGCAAAGAATTACTCTTTTAAAAGTCTACATTATGATAATATATATGGCTTTGGATTTCTACCTTTTTTTTTCTTCCTGGGTCATAAGGGCAGACAGAATTTCAAGGGTTTGGTAGATGAACATTTTTCTAATGGAAGCTTCTTCCATGCAGAGATTACTAGTGCTGATAAGTATTTACTTGTATAAAATCTGCTTGTAATTGAAGCAGCTTTTTATTTAATTTCAAAGATATGATCACAGAGACTGGAACACAAATGTCCTAGTGTTCTACTAGCACATTAGAGACATAAAAAGAAAGCAATCTGATAAAAAGGGTAACTGTTCTATTTCTCAAGCTGAGTTCTATACAGATTCCACATCTTATAAACTAAGTTATGTCCACCTGTTTTAAAATATACATATGTATTTGTAAGACAAGGGAGAATGAAATGCATATGCATAGATAAGAATGTACAGTAATTGCCAAAATAAGCATAAATAGAAATCCAACTAACATGCTTTCTGTGATAGAGGTACCTGATACACCAAAGAATAATCATATATATAACTAAATTCAAAAGAGAATTCATGTTTATAAAACTCTCCTTGTTACAATTTGATAGAACAGGGGGTATGCTAGATTAGGTTAATGGACACATTTTGACAATGTAATCTTGTCACCCTCTTCTTTAAAGGAACTCTGTCATACATATACAACAATTAGTTGTATAACACAGTTACAAAGCTGTAAGTTTAAGGACCAACTGAACTTGCTCTCTGTTTTGTAAGTTAAGTTGACATTAAAATCAGTTTGCTGGAGTATGGCTACTTTGTTCTGAATTTCAAGGTATTTTCTGAATTCTATTGCTTTCTTCATTACATCTCACAGAACAAACTCATCACTGACTGTCTCTTCCTTCATTTCCTCAGCAGAAAAATAGAAATGACAAAGCAAAGCAAAGCCATCTTTTTAATTTGAACAATTCACAATACACCCTCTGAGCCTGAGGCTGGCTGTCGGGAAGTGCACACATGCCAGGGAGAACAAGGAGATACATCTTCCCTGTGCTCTTTAAGGATTATGCATGTATACAATATGCACACAGGCACCCAGAAATATTTCTTACTAAAGGAAAGACACTAAAAATCTTGCTCAGATAAACTGAATGCTTGGTTATGTTATTAGAGAGCTGTAATTTTACATGGAAATTTATAAGCAATTTCTCATGTAGTTTCCAACGTTTCCTTTGAATAATCCCATTATACTGAAATGAAGGCACATTCCCAGAAGCATTGGTGACTTTTAGGCTAAACTAATGCACTTGGAACAAGGCCACAGAAGTCATTTTAGCATTATTTAGAATTACAGCCAGTTACTGAAAGGTATGTTATTTTCACACTGGAGTACAAGCCCTGTTCTTTACTAAGCAATAGAGGGATTTTTTTCTCCCACTCTTTTCACTAACCTCCTTATCCCTCCTACATTTTCCAAAGCTAAAATGGCTTTTTGCAATGATCATTTGGCAGAAGAAATTCAGGCTTAACATTTTCCACAACATTTTTTCCTTTTTTATTTTTTTTTAAATTTTCCCTGAAAATATAATTTAAGAAATTGAAACTTGCTCCTATTTTTCTTTTAAATTAGCCATTATTTAAAAAGTAAAAAGTAATTCCCAGATTCCCAGTCAGACAAATCCAAATTTCATTCTATATCCAATTGCAGTTATGAATTCAGTGTTATTGTAACCTTTAACTCCTTTGTCTCATGTTAAAATCATCAAATGTAACTAATTTTAATTTTTGCAGAGTCTGAATTGTGGAAAGCCTGTAGATCATTATGAAAGGATTTACATGATGATACACTTATAAATTTAAAATTTTTACTAATAAGAATTCTTTATTGAAATCTGAGTGCGTACATTCCTTCCCTGTTTTATCTTCCTTTGCCCTTCATGAAGACTCTTTACCAAAGGAATGTTATAAAAAGTTGCTTAATCTGATCTATAACCTATAGGTTATGGATAGCAACTTTGTTTGGCATTGACAACAACCTCTGAACTGTTCCCAATAATGCAGCTCTAAGAAATCTAAGTACTGGAAATTAACAGGTTTTAAAATCAATGGGATCACCCTGAGAATTTTAAATCAGCTCGCTTACCTAGGCTTCTTATGAAAATAAACTAAAATCAGAAAGCTTCAGATAACCCTGAAAGCAGGTACACTGTCCATGATGGGAAATATCTACATACATAAGACCTGGCTGAACCGAATTAACAGTAATCACATTACTTGCTTAACTTAGAGAGAAATACAGGTCTTCTATTTACTAGCTCACTTAGCTCTATGTCAATGCAATTTTCCTGTCAAAATATTGACTAAAAATAAAATAAATAGAATTAGTATTGACCAAACAAATTAATCAGTGCATGTTCTGGCAAAAAACCACTATTTTTGTGTCTTGAAAAAGAGAACTACTTCCTGTCAACCCAATTTTATTGAGATGTACTGGAGAAATTAAATAAGTAAATAAAAGCAACTATACTTTTGTTGAAAAACAGTCAAAGATCACTATATTATGAACCAATCCTCATAAGACAGTAGAAACAACTAGCTTGAGTTAAGACACTATGATGGACTTTAGGGATACATACTGTGTGTATATTATATAATCTGTACCATGTTTCCAGTACATTTTCAATATCTTTTTAGATAGAAAAGGGATTACATTACTGGCTGAGCACTCACCTTCGCTGTATACACTTCAACTCATCTATTTTCTGGAAAATTTGCTGTCTTCCAGAGGAAAAAAAAAAAGGTAAAGCTCAAAGCACAAGAGCATTTCTACAGACTCTATAATCTCACAGTTTTCTACATAATTCTGAAGAACCTTCAAAGCAGTTTTCATAACTTCTTCCTGATTTCCACTCACCAAAAGAAGACTTTTAGATGTATTTATATATGAGATACATGAGAGGTTATTCTTTCCCAGCAGGTAAGGGAAGCTTGAAAAAATCAGAAAGACTCAAACTAGTAATGAGAATAAAACTAGGACTAATCCCATGTGGCTGGTTAATAACAGTGATTTTACATTTAATCTATGGGGTTTTTTCCTATTTTTTTCTCTTTTTTTGCCGTCATTCTTTATCTGTTTCAGGGACTGGCAAAAAAAGCAATGCTGGAAGATCACATTCATGAAAATTTCATTCAAGTGAATGCTCAAGCTTCACTTTTTCACAAAAAAAAAAAAAAAAAAAAAACCAAAACAATCAAACTTTTACTTTTTAATCTTTTAGAAGTGCAATTAATTTGGGTTGATTTGTTTCCTTTGTTTGCTAAATACAGAAAGATTCCGTATTATTTCCTAGAAATTTTTAAAACTTTTTTTCCTGCTTATATTCTTTACAAAAGCTTAAGAAGGTCATTCTATGTCTGGGCTGTAACAAGAAAGAAAAGGTAGAAAAATACCACAAATTACTTAGGAGTGCATGGGGACCGCAACTTCTCAAAGATATCCGCCAACTCACAACTGAAGAAAAGCAAAAACCACATGAACTGAGAAGTAAGGATTTCCCCTGTAAATTTAGTTTTTCCTTAGCTAAAATGAAACAAAATGACACTAGCTAATTATATATGGACTGGAAAAAAAAAAGGCTCTTCATAGAATACAGCTCTGAGATCTATTTAGGGAACATGACAGGGGCTGTTATGATCCAACACCTTCATACGTCATGTAACTTCACAGGCTGCTGAACAACCACAGTCAGTGTCAGAAAACAAGTTAGATGAAAACATCCTGACAAAACATTTTTGTCATTTTAAAAAGTTGCCAGTAAACTGCTTTATTTCAAGGAAACACCTTTATGTCAAGGGAACTCCCCTGAAAAAAAAAATGCAGTCAGGAAACAATCTTTTTCTCTCAGCTTTGTCATCCAGGTGCTCTCCATAGTTCCAGCTGCAAGGCTTACAAGCCAACGCTCCAAATCACTCTGACTACGGCAAAGCATTCTTAGAAAACTTCTACACCACAAAACAGGGCAACTAACCAACTTCAAGCCTTAGCCTCAGCTGTTTAACTGTGAGCTCACTTTCTGATACTCTGATACTTTGGCTCCTCTGCTGCTTCTCTATCTCTTGCCTGAAGGGAACCAAAGCTGCATGATGCAGTTTGTATCCTCATCTGACTCTTACATAGCAGCACAGCCACAGCCTCAGTTGTCTAAGGTGGTTGAGGTCTGCCTTTTCACCACATACCCATTTTTGTGACAACTATGAAAATCAATTAGAGGTAAAGTAGATTTGATTAACCCAGGCCAAAAAACCATAAAAATCTCTCTTCAGAGTACTGAAAAGCTCTGCTGATGATATTGTAATACTAAATGAAGCAGGATTGGGCACAGATCTCTAACCATGCAGCCAAACTGATAACAAAGGCAGTTTACATGGCTACTTACCTTCCTCTCTGCCCCCACAGGATGGTCTCATTCCTGCACAGGCTATGCCCTGAACCGTGTCCAGACTTCATGCTAACAGGGGTTTCATTCTTGCAAAGTCACACTAGTTAAGCAATGTACCACAGTTTCTAAGCAATAGAGCACCATCTTCCACTACATGTGTCAGGTCTTCTCAAAGTCCCTCCTCCATCAAAGAATTTAAGCATGGTGTTAAAAAAATTCAGAGTGTTTTGGTTCCTTAAAATAAAGAACAAAATAGTGCATCTGCTGAACCACACATTAAATCCCTAAGGACCTTGGCACTTGTCTGTACAGAAATCACTCTGTTTCCTGCTGTCACAGCTGAGGCTACATCTGTCAGCACTGATGGTCAGCTGCCTGCTGTTGGCAGAGGAGATTTCTCAGCTGTGACCCTCTGGCCAAATGACCATCAGAACTGGAATGGGTTGGGCTACTATCATTGTAGGCAATCAGAAGTTCAGTAAAATATTATACAGGTGTGAGTACACACATTGTAGGTATACACATACAGGATCTTGCTTTTTTGATAGCTCTGTAGTCAGTAGCAGATGTGCTTTTATGAGCAAATACATTTTGCCTTCTTGGTGGCACATAAATGCCCTTCTTTCTTAGGCCAAAACTAGTATCCGCTTAACAGAAAATTACCCATCATTTAAATAAGTCTTTCCTGTTAACTGTGCAGAACTCTAGATTATTTTAATCACAGTTAGTACATATGACAGTAAACTCTAGATTTTATATTTTGTGTCATGTCTCATGAAATCACATTTTAGCAAATGTTGGGTTTTTTAAAAATTGCTAATCTAAATATTTTGTGAATTTTGAAAGTTGAAAAAAAACCGAGTCACATTATTTTCAGTTAGTCCTCCTGATTATATTGCCATTTGCAGTGTATAGCAAAATCCATATTCATTCTAATTTTGCTGGCCAGCTGGTAGAATTACTAAATACCATTATTTCAGACAAGATGGAGTACCAAATTAATCCAAATATTCAGACAGCTTTGGCCTGGTGGAGGCTAATTTGTCTTTTAGCAGTAAAATCAAAACCATGTTAGGAACAAACATGCAAGTTGTTGTTCATAAAATTTGCAAGCGACACTCTGGAGAAAAAGATGACCATGTGAACAAATTCTTTACTGTAATTACAAACATAATATTTTTTGAGATATCTCTATTTAAATTGTGCTTTTCCAAAGTAATAGAGATCTAACAATTTCATTGTTTTATTTACAGCATTCGGCAATCTACTCTTTGTGCAAAGGACTCTGCATGGAAATCCTACTACTTGATCATACGACCATTTCTTGCATATGGGCAAAATTCTTACAAATGGCCCTGTGCTACTCAGGCTTCTCAACTTCCTTCTTTCCCATCTTTGGTCTTCTCACTTTTGTTTTATCAGCATCATATTCCATATTCTTAAGAAGATTGCAATTGCCTCTGGCAATCAGTTATACTGAGGATTTGTACTGAAGATAAGAAAGCAGTTCTCCAGTTAGGGAAACAGGGACTCTCCCACATGTATTTGCAATCTGGGGCTCAGGCAGTGCCATGAAAACAAAGCCCCATTGAAGCCTGACAGACTGCACAGCAGGGTTGTGCTGTCCTGCAGGGTGTGTTTGGAACACACACAAACACCAGCCACACACGGGCCCCCTGGGGTGCCCTGTGGGGTAAGACAGGATGTGTCATACACATCCACACATCCTCCCTGCTCTTACCAATGCCCATTGCCAGCTTCTGAGGTCCACTGTCATAGGACACATTAGCCAGACCTCTGATTTGAATAGTTAATGCTCTTCTTAGACATTCTTATAACTGGATAAAAGCAAAGAAACCAAACTCTAGATATAGTGTTATTTTTTACAAATGCTACTTGAGATGCAGAGTACAACTGTGCAGTGGAATGTTGTGAATGTCATTATTGTAATACGTGGTGGAGGATAATGAAGTCTCCATGAATAATTCTGGTGTTATCCAGTCCTAACACAAATCCGGAAATGTTATTTTTCTCTCATTACAGAGGACTTAATTAACAAACTGTACACCAAAAAACATTGACTATTCTCTCAACTACTTTTGCTTTTGCTGCCATGAAAGGAGTGTTCTTAATTCTCTTCAAGAAAACATGTGAGGTGCCTCAGGAATTTAGAAGAAATTAATTTAATTTGATAGTCTGGAGCCTATTCAAAAGTCTTGTGACTTTCTTAAGCTATATGAATTTCAAACAAAATACAATACACTTATGAAGGCTATTCTGCTCACTTGATAACAGGGCACTTCTGGAACACAGAAGTATGAAAACTCTTTTCATCCTGGATTACTGAAGATGCAGCAACTACCCATGACCTTCATGTAAGCATGGAAGAAGTCCTTTCTGTTCTTCAGTCTTATCAGCTGCAGCAGGTGTCACAGGAAATAGAGCAAAAACTCCACAAATATTCAGGTTGTTGCTGATAGTCCTGACAGTCAGCTTAAAGAAATCACTTGGAACTTCACCCACATTTAAGACAATGATTTAAAGTATTAAATTCCTTTAAAAAAGAATTTCACTTAGGTTACAGAGCAAATCATAACATTCCCTTACACCCTTCCCCAGATAGCTGTTGATTTTTTTTTTTTTTTTTACTTAGTGATACTGACAGCTCACATATATTCACTAAGAGTTACAATAACTCTGGTGTGAGTCATTTACCCATACTACAAAAAAGGACATGAGCAACAAGACGTTCTCTCTGTATTTTGACTTTTTTCTCAGTGTAAGGACACTATAATCAAGATAAAAAATAAAATTTTCTTTCAGTACTGTTAATTTCTTTTCTATCTGCAAAATATTAGTGCATGAGACTCCAGTTTGTCAGCATCCAGGAAGTCCTTGAGCTGACAAAGGGGTACCTTGTGCTCCAATGCTTGTATGAGACATATATGGGTACAATCTGTAATACAATCACATCTTACTGCTAATATAGTTTAATTTATAATCTGATAAAACATGATAGGTAAATATATTTCCTAATTAGGATAATATTGCATTCAGAGATACAGAAAAACACTAAATAAACAAACTGAGCCTCTAGGAAAGATAATACTTATATAATTACTTTAAATATCTCTGTAATTAAGTACATCTCATTCTTTTTAATGTTTTCTATTCTGTCATGAAATCTATTGCTTTGAGATGATCTTTTAGTATAGGAAAGAAACAAATGTCTTCCTTCTGTTTTCACCATGAGATAGAATAACACATCATATGTATAAAAAGTGTTTTCTGCAAGATTTCAGAGATGAAAGCTTCCAAAGATGCATATCTCTGTTCCAATTTCTTACTATTTTAATTTGCTTATTTATTTTCACCAACCAGGACTTTGAAATATGCTTGATCAGTCCATGTTCAGGGGAAAAAAACCAACCAGGTGTTTTTGTCTTTCTAGGTGCTGGAATAAAGGTTTTGATGAAGTAATCAAAATGTATTCAGATTGCAGGAAGGAAAGAGTTCTACAATATACATTTTACATTTTACACACCTCTCAGACCTGACCTATGGACTTTCTAGTTGTTCAAGGCTTATGAATCCAGACTGATAAAAATCACTTTCTTCACTAAAAGTTATCACCACTTCAAGAACCCTGATCTATGTGGAAAACACGCAGTCAGGCCAACTTAGTTCACTGATGTCTCAAGAGAGAACTCAGCTTCCAGTGCTTGTTAGGGCAGACTGTAAACACAGCTGAGTGTTTTGAGGCACCAACATCGGCAGAGCATCTCTGAAACCAAGTGATGGAAAAGCCCTCAGTATAATGCACCCTGACACTTTGTGATAGAAAAACCAGAATGCTCTTCTTCTGAAGTGTTTTCCCAGGCTCATTGCAAAATAAGGAAAAACAGGTCTCAAAATAAGAAAAACAGGTAAGTATTACACTGGTGGGAATGAAACTCAATCTTCCTCCTCACTCTTCCTATAGTCATAATATTTGCCACATCTCTTCACTCAGCCACCTGTGCCTTACAGGCCTAAGCTAACTTCAGTAGGAGTTCAATGGTAACTGGAATGCACAGTGCAGAATACAGACTTGACTTGCTGTACAGATGGAGCTGAAGTCATGGGCCGTCAGGATTGTATTCAGTTGCTGGTAAGTCATGAAGAAGCTTCTGTTCAAGACTTCTTGAAAAGTGAAGGGGAATCTGAATTCCCTACCAATTCAGCTTGATTGAGAGGATCATGGCTTAATTTTTCATAACAAGCATACTCAAGTCATAAGTCATTTTCAGTTAATTGCTGTATGAATCACCAGACAGACTAAAATGCAGGGCATTACTCCCTCACTGCCTGTGCTAGATCACATTTTCTGTGGTACAGTAAATGTGCATCACTACTGCCCACAGTATGCCAGTGCTTTACAACATTACTTCAAAATATTGTCATCTTCACATATATGTGGTAATATCTGACAGATAAATACTAGGAAATAGGCTGTAACCGAAAGAACAGCCAAAACGTGAATAAATTGCCTTAGACAGGTGAAGAGACCTTCACCATCAGAGCTGTAAAAGCAAATTAGACACATGTCTGTCACAAGTGGTTCCTTTTGCCTTGAGGAGGCTTCAGCAAGTCTTCCACAAGCCTTTTTTTTTTTAGAGTTATAAAATACTTCTATACAAATCCCAAACGTATGAAGATGAAAACAAAAACACAGGGTGTGAAAATGCCAAGCTTTCAGTCACCAATATACAAACAAGTCTGAGAGAAATAAGAGGATATTTTCTTTACTTCACAGGTGAAAGAGAAAATTGTATTATACTAAATGGTTATAAGTAACGTACTTTTTTTTCTATTGAAAACTTGAAATCTTCTTCCCAAATTAAATTCCCTAGTAATGTTTCTGATGTAAATCATTAAATTATCCTTTTAGAAATGACACAGGATGTGACATTCATGACAATCATAATACCATGCAGTCAGGAACCAGATATGATGGAACAATGCTGTCTGAAGCAGAGACATGAGTTGGCAAGTTTTTGAATTCTCATATAAAAGCTGATTTTTTTCAGAATAAATTTTCTGAAAGAATATCCTAGTACATTGTACACAGAACACAGAAGCCAGTTTAAATTCAGGCAAAAACTAAACATAAAATTCCAAAGTCATTAAATTCTCCACACTGTTTCAGTGGTTAAACATTGCACAGTTAGAAATATTGGCACTGTTCTCCACACCTGCTGATCCAGCTTCAGGTAATAGATAGAGATAATTCTTCACATTTTCTAGCCTGAACCACAATGGATGATCTTGATTAGTTATTTCTTAGACTATAGCCTTAATCATCTGTCTTTTTGTTTCCACACTTTTTCCCCTTCTTTTTTGGTTTGGGTTTTTGTTTTTTTTTTGGAAAAAAAAATTGTTTTAATTACTCAGCTTACTTCTTTCATTCAAAACAAGAAGATAGAAAAATAATAATTTTTATTCCAAGATACAATCCAGAAGAAGCAAACTAGTATAATATGTCTCTAGTCAGACTTCCTTGGGTTATAATTGTCAATTCTCAATTATCTCATCTCTTTACCATGGAATTTGAAAAATCTTTAAACAAGCTCATTGTTAATTCAAGCTGCCCCATGTCACAAAGCAAGGAGGAATGAAGTGTATTCCCATCTGAGTAAAGGCTTAGGTGTACATGAGCAATGATTCCCATCTCATTTACATGCTTGCAAAACACCAAAAAAAATATTTCCAACGTCAGCACAAAATCAAGATGAAAATTGACCTAAAAAAGTATGACTCAATCCCTCAAAACACAGTATTAATTCATACAATATATTGCACTTCACTAAGAGGGAAATGATCTTTGCAAACTCTGACCTAAGTCAAAACAAAAAGATATTTAGAAAATAGGTAGGAATAACTGGTAAGAACACAGAAGCTTATCTTAAAAATTTTCACTGACACCTGTTAAGGGAGCTTATGAAGATGATCATCCAGTTGGAGATAAGGTAATCAATACAGGTGTTGATCACTACTTCAGTTATATGGGATAAGAGTACTCCCAGTAATACATGTTACATGCCCAAGAAAAATATGAAATTGTCTGAACCCTGAAATTGTGCTCTGAAAATGAGAAGCCCCCAACTAAATTCACTAAATAATGACTTCCCTTGTACTTAAGGATCAAATCAAGGTTGTGGATAATAAAGTCTGCCTTTCAAACTCTATTGGAGTTTAAATAAGACTTTGTGTTGCAGATTACATCTATATAAAACATCAAAGCTGTGAGGTCACAAGAAAAATACCAAAGGAAATAATGACAAGTGGAATTAAAAAGGCCCAGACAGTTTTTTGAATGAATAAGTGGAAACATAAAAAGTCCTACTATATAATCTTAAATAATAAGTTGCACAGTTGCTACTTCTGCAAAGCTTTTTGCTGTGTTCCAAATATTTCATTTCCCCTGTTCTTTGTCAAAATAGCAGACTTGCTAAAGAAAAGACAAAATTCTTGCACTAGAAGGTCCAGAGAGGATCTCATTTTCTGGGGCTCATTAGCAGGACTAGAGGTTTGACAGCGAAAAACATTAGTCTTCTCGGCCCTTTCTAGTGAAAAGATAGACTAGAAAACAGCTACACCATTTTTATTCCCTTTCCTTATATTCCCACTCCGTCCTACTTCACAAGTGAAGTAGTTCAGAAATTCAGATTGTCTGTCAACTCTGTCTGCTAGGGTGGAATGTGGATAACAACAAAAAGAGGGGGAAATAAGCAGTTTTGTGATTCAGGCACATTGGGAATTACTAACTTACTTTTCTTTCTTCTATTTCTAATCTTTACTGTCAAAATATGACTCCCTGAATAAGTATTTTCAAGAGGGCTTTGATAATCTTGAAAGAGTCTGAGCTGGTAGGAGCACAGACTGGCAGACACTATCAAACTTCTAGTCTTCTTATCAGAAGGCATGAAATAGATACATGTAGTTGGCTTTTGCATATATTTTTCTTATTTTCATGAGAAAAGTCACATCATCCTCTAAATATTAGTTGTCTAGTTCCAGGTTTAGATACTGTCCAGTATCTAAACCTGGAATACCTTAATGTTCCCAAAATTTCTACACTACAAACAAGTATCTATTGTACAGAACTAAACACATCAGTGCCCAGTTCAAAAACAGCACCATAAGTGGTAAAAAATTCTTACCTGAAGCAAGTGTAAGGCGTATCAGACTCGACTATGTAAGATAGCTTAGGGTTAGGGTCAGGGCTAGGATTAGGGTTAGCGTGAGGGTTTCAGGTAAAATTTAGGGCTAGGGCTAGGGTTAGGGGTTAGGTTTAGGCTTAGTGTCACAGTTACATTTATGGTTAGGATTACATTTGGGTTACAGCTAGGGTTTGGTGTTAGAGTTTGGGAAAGGGTTAGGGTTAACTTTATGGTGAGGCTTTGGGTAAGGGTTAGGAATAAGTAAGGGTTAGATTAGGGTTAAGGCATAGGGTAAAAGTTAGGGTTACGGTTAGGGTTATGGTTAGGGTTAAGGTTAGTGTTAGGGATATGGATAGAGTAATATAGTAGTCTACAGCTAGCCCATAGGCCTCAAAGTATCAATAATTACAAATTTTCAATGGAAATACATAATCAGACTTAGTGTAGGGTTCGCCTAAAGTTACATTTCTGAAAACCAAAAAGCCAATAGCTTCAATAACACTGTAGCTACAAAAGGTACACTAAGGGAAACACAGAACTACCACAGCATGGCTTCCTTTATAGCTTTCACCTTCCATCCAGCATAAGACAGATGTTTGTTTTTACTGCTCTGCCATATGTAAGGGTTGGGCAATGGGTGATCGTCCTGAAAACCACAAAGCCCAGAGCTCCAGGCACACTACAGCTGCAAAACGCGTCCCAAGGGGAACACAAAACTGCCACAACATGGCTTCCTCCACAACTTTCTCATTTCAACCAGATGTTGGCCATGCCTGCTCGTAATGCTCCTCTTAGGGTTAGGGTTATGCCTAGTTTTAGGGTTAGGGCTGGGTTTCAGGTTTGTGTTAAGGTTAGAATTAGTGTTTTGGGTTAGTGTTACAGTTATGTTGTAGCTTTCAGCTGGGCTTTAGTCATCTATGTGTAAAGAATTTCAAATTTCAATTTCACATATCAGCAATATGTGATCAGGGTTAGGGTTAACCTTATGGGTCTGTTTAGGGTTAGGGTTAGGGTTATGTGGTGTCCTACAGCAGGCATTTAGCCATCAAAATAAAAATAATTACAAATGTATATTGGAGATATGTAGGGAGATATGTAGGGAGATTTAGGGTCAGGTTTATGTTGAGGGCCAGTGTCAGGGTTTAAGGTTGGGGTTATTGTTAGGGTGGGTGTTAGGGTTAGTGGTTAGGGTTTGTGCGAGGATTAGTGTTAGGGTTAGTGTTAGGGTTAGGGGTTAAGGTTAGTGGTTAGGGTTAGATTTAGGGTTAGGTCTGCGTGATGGTGTATAGCTTGTCTGTAGGCCTGAAAATATAAATAATTATAAATTTATATCAGAAATTTGTGATCAGGTGCTTAATTAAATTAGTTATATAATTTGACTGGTAAGAACAGGCCCAGGCTGTTGGGTTCTTTGGCTTCTATTGGCTGGTTGACCAGGAAGTAACTGGTTCAGCCAAGGAGGACTAACCCCATGAGCTGCCTAGTTATATAAGGAAGTAAGATCTGAATAAAGAGAGCCACTGCGGCATGAACCCAGTGTGTCTTGTCACTTGTCTGTCTCCAAAACTGTGACAAGGTGTTAGGATTAGGGTTAGATTTGGGTTATGTGGTGGCCTAGAGATCACCTGCAGAAACAGTATTGGGAACAGGGACATGACATCCATGCTCCCCATTTCTTAACAGCTCACCTAAGGTGAGCTGCACTGGAAGACAAAAGAACCCTTCCTTTTGTTCCTTCCCCATTCAGAAATCCAACAGCTTTCTTTTTTTGTTTTTTTTTTTTTAAGAAAAACTGTGGCCAGTGCAAATTAAATCTCTGTGGATCTTTCTAGCCTTATGGGATTTCCATGACAGAAACTGGTTCATTCACAGCTAGAAACATTTCATTCATGGCTCCTGCCTGAGCAAAACGATAGTCTGGTGCTCATCTACTCACCGTGGACAACGTCAAAATGTCTGTGAATGTGGATCTAATTCAGCAGTCTGAAATTGATAGTATGAGAAGAGGTGATGCTGAATTAATGACCTGTGGGGACAGTGCTTCACCTCCACTGTTTCAAGTGTTCTCTGTGTGATTGAACTGAGCTTCTCCAGCAAAGCAGTTTGTGATAGCTGGTATTAGTATTCCAAGGGATCTCTATATTGTCATACCAATAGTCTGGTAACACTGACCTAACTTTTCCACAAAAACACACATAGAACTTCTGAAATTTCTGCAGAAACACATTTTTCTTTTAAAGATATAACATGAATTTCTATGAAACAGGGATGTTCATCAACTCCCCTCCCACACCCTCCTCAGGGCCCACTGGGAAATGAGATTGTGTATCTCCTAAGGCCATCCCCAAGAGAAATGTTTTAAATAAATAAGTAAGACCTATTTGTCTTTGCCAGGAAATATCTTTTAGCTAAATCTCTGCTTGTCCCGGTTGACTGTCACTATGCACAGCTGCAATTCGTATTTCCCAGACATCCTATTCCATTATTGTTCTTGCCGCTCAATACAGTGCTTTTGTCTCTTTTACTCTCATAAAATATCTTTGTTACCAGTTTAAAATCTAATTTTCTTTCCTTGGTTAGAGTTTTTCTCACCAGTAGATTCCCTTTTGCATTATTATTAATATCTAAAGTATTAGCTGATAGTTTCTATACTCTTTAAAAATCTTCATGAAAGTTATTTCTGTTATAAGATAAGGATAGCAATAGAAGCCAGAGACCCAGATGATTTTTTTTATGCTTGACACAGAACAGGGACATTCTTTCAGGATGGGCAAATCAAGTACAAATTTTAGTGCCATCCAGTCAACACTGCTTGAATGAGGGCACTGCAGGCCCTGCTGCAGACTATCCATCTGAGATACATATGCAATGTCAGATTTGTGAGCAAGGAGAGAAGAGGCTGGGATCTATAGCTTAACAATTAAATATTGATTAATATCGATCAAAGTTTTAATCTGAGCAGTTTCCCAAGTTGTATACATTACAGAACTGTGTTCTACAGGACATCCCACCCAACACACACCATAAAATAAGTCAATGTACGTTAGCATCTAACAAACCTCATAAACAAGTTGGCGGTTTCTGCAGAGAACAGTAACATTTCTTTCATGAAAAATAAAAAGAAGAATTAAGACGAAATAGACAACAATGGTATTCAATGTTTATCAGAAGGCAGATTTGCCTGTCTCTGCCAGCCTTTCTGGTACCTTTCTGTAAAATGGCATCTAGTTCTCAGACTCTCTAAACACCACTGAAGACCTAGGCATGAAATATTCTAATGAGTATTAAAACAGTTCTAGGGTCTACCAGAAAAAATGAAGAGGTGTTCCTGTGGATGCTCCAAAGTACAAAAGTCTTCAATCCCACACCCTCATCCTCCAATGTGTAATTAAGTTGACTACAGACTTCTCAGAATGGTCCTTATCTGCTAAAAAGGGTAGGTATCTGTGAACTTACAAAGTATTTGCAAGGCAATAAAGAGCTAGTTAAATCTCTGCCCTGATGCACTGAAGTTTTTACAATGTGCTCTCCAGTGAATCATATCTTGACACTCCCTTCACTTTTCAGTTATAGTTGAAAGACCTAAGGGTCTGAGTTTCTTCTCACAAGCATCAATACACTGACATAATTCCACTGGACTTAACTCATAGTTATACTAATGCCTTTTTACAGTATTCAGCTTTAAATTAGATAGCAGTATACAAGAGTATTAATCAGAATCAGAAACACCCACTAGTGGAAATCCATGGATGCAAAGCATTTCTCACTTGGGCTCTTAGCTGTCAGGACTTTTGTTAGGCAAAGGTGGTTTGCAGCAGTGTACACCTGTCAACAGTTACAGAAGTTACTTTAAAAAAGTTTATCTGCATCCATCTGGAGAAAATAACTCCTAGTGACAGAAAAGGCACATACCCACAGTCAACAAAGATGATGGCAGTGAACAAGTCAGAAACCAAAATGATAGCCATAAAACTGTTTGTTTACATTTGCAGAAATATATGTTTTCTATAACAGCCTGAAGTTTGGAAGGCTGCAATGTCATATACCATCAGAGACAAGTGTATACCCCTCTCTCCCAGGATTTCTCAAGCCACACACTGCAGCAAAGTTATGAGAATAAAGAAGCAAAGAAATACAGCAAAAGGTAAAATGAAGGAGAATAAGCCCAAGTGCAGTTAAATCAGACTTTCTGAGTATCAGATCAAGGGAGATGGTGTTTCTTAGGGAACAGAGCAATGAACTCAAGAACAATTAATCATAATACTGGTTAGAATATTGATTATGTAGCTTTGCTCAAATTATTGAATTTCTCCGTTCTTCATTTAACACAATGTGCTGGTTTTGGCTGAGATAGAGATAATTTTCTTTACAATATGGGGCTGTGTTTTGGATTTGGGATGGAACCTGTGTTGATAATACAGAGGTGTTCCAGTTATTGCTGAGCAGTCCTTGCACAGAGTCAAGGCCTTTTCTGCTCCTCACACCACCCTAACAGCAAACAGGCTTGGGGGGCATAAAAAGTTGGGATGAGCTGACCCCAGCTGACCACAGGGATATTCCATGTGTGTCATGGTCAGCATACAAAGTTGGGGGAGGAGAAGGAAGGAGGGACATTCAGTGTGATGGTGTTTTTCTTCCCAAGTCACTATTGTGTGATGGAGCCTGGCTGTCCTGGCAATAGCTGAACCCCTGCCTGCCCTTGGGAAGTGGTGAATAAATTCCTTGGTTTGCTTTGCTTGCATGTGCAGCTGTTGATTCACCCATTAAACTGCCTTTATCTCAACCTAGGATTTTTTTCCGTTTTACTTCTCTGGTTCTCCATCCCACTAGGGACAGTGAGCAAGTGGCTGTGTGGGGCTCAGCTAATGACTGGGGTTAAACCACAACACTCAGACACATCCACACACAAAAAATGTCAGGTTCAGTTCACTGTTTAGTTGGTCTGAAATCCTCAGATAAAGCCTATTGAACATGACTGTTCTAAATGTCAACAGCCTGCACAGCTGAGGCAACCCGGAACTTCTATGACAAAGGGTGGTTGTAGAGCTTTGCCAGCCACTGAGGAAGAATGAATGCTGTAGAGAAAAAAAAATCTGCTTCTGTAGAAAAGTAAAAATGGGAAATATTGACCAGATGGTAAGAAAGCCTTAGTGTGGTAAAGGAGAAACTGCAGCTCTGTTCTGGGTTACAGCTGAATGAACCTTTAGTAACGTGCTATTTTACAGATCACCTCAGTTTCTTTAACAGAGATATGGTGTCTAGCTATATCAGGGAAGAAGAGAAGGCTTGGGAACAAGTACAAGTCTTGAGAGTCACACTCCCTCTGAGCAAATGTTCTTCTGCATAATGCTTCACTGTGATTTCTTTTATGTAAGAAGAAAATGTGTAGTATTGTTCTGGAAAACAAATTTTCAGACATATTTACTACTTCTACATATGAATTGTGCTTGGACTGACTTAAAATAAAATCTAATTTTTTTACAATATGATCCTACAAAGTTCCTTCGTGTTCTAACTCCAGAGTGATTATTCTGGAGATGACCAATGTACTTTTTAATACTTTGTTTCTTCCCAGATCAGACCACTATTCACATTAACAACTTCACTGTTTCCTAGACACTAATTTGAACTTTGATATATTGCCATTTTCATTTACTTTCTTTTCCCACTATTGGACTTTTAACAGAGTCTGTACAAGTGTTCCCATCAAAGCCAATTTGGAATTAATCTTTCAAGTAGGAGCTCATGTCACAGTATCAGATGTTCTAGTCACTAACATAGTGTATCTGCTAAATTTCCATCATCCCGTAAGATTGTAACTTCTGCTTTAAAAAAAGCACTGACATTTTCGCCTGTCAATATTTTCTCATTGCTCGTGACATAGTTGTTCTCAAAACTCGCAGTGAATCCTTTCTCTCTCTATATACAACATAATTATGCAAGAATGAAATTTAGATTTAACACATATAATTGCCACAATCATGCGTACAGATTTCTTTTTTAACTTGCAAGAAATCCTTTCCCCACTTTTTCCCTTGTCCCAGCAAATACCCACAGATGACAGTAAATAAATTGAAGGTCCAGTATCTGCATCATCAAACCTTCCTTTGACCAAGCTGTGCAGCACCTCACTGGCTTTTTTTCTGAAGCTACTTGGAAAACATCCTAATCTATGTTACCAATGGGTGTGCTGTCTTCCATTCTTTATGAAAGATATTCTAAAGGTGAAGTCAATTAAGGCTACCAAGTTTATATGAAGCAAAATTACTCAGTGAATCATCCTTTTTCATTTGCATATAGTACTTATTCTATCTTTTAATTTTACCAAATAGGCAATAAGAATGGCATTTACCTCACAAAAACTTTCATATTGCTGGTATATCGTTATATCTGATCTCATCACCTTGGGCTCCCTCTCTAGCCAGCCAAGAGACTGATCTGTTTGAGAATGATTAATCTGATCTACAGGGTATGTCTAATTTTGGAGGTAAAATTCTAGGCAGAGACAGAACCAAAAACTCAGTACTGTGTCATAACTAAAGAGTGAGCCCCCAAAGGACTTTCTGTCAGTTAAAAGAGGATCTTGTATAAAACAGTATTCAAAGAGTTGTCTTTGATTGTTCCTATTTTGATTATTTGATATACACTGAAATGAGTGCTATAAGGTGAAAGTGCTTTTCAGAGCCAAAGAACCTAAAATGATAAACTATTAAGTTTATAGAACCATATTAATTTGTTAAGTTTTATGATGATGGATGTCTTTCATTAGTAGTACTACTGCTATTATTAATAACGATTACCATCTATGATCATTCACATATAGAGGAGGAAATGATGGTGATGTGTAATGAAAAGGAGCGTAAAAGATCTTTCCAGACCCTGTATATTTTTCATGTACTTTTGCATTTTGGTGAAACACGTTCAGAAAGGAATCACACAGTGATGGGATGAAGCAGCTGCCCAGCACATCTCTGGTGCAGTTCTGCCCTTCTTGTACAAAACACCAAACTGTTGTATTTCCTGAAGAAAGCACGGGCATAGGAAGGAAACCTCATTGTTTTTTCTGATAATGATTCATTTGTGAAAGAAATCAGTTCTTTCTGTAACAGAATACATTCCTCCAAAACTGGAATTCTGATGCTTAATAATGCCACCACTTCATATATCTGATGGCACCCATCAAAGATATTTATAAGACAGCACAAATTATCTGCCCCAGCTCAGTTGTTTACTTTCAGTAGTTTCCATCCTCAGCTGTTTTCCCCCTATTGTTAGCTTTGTTTCACATGCTGTGGATAAAGGTTTTAAAGACTCATCTTTGTCTGAAGTATTCTCATTTCACCAGGGTCTTTCTGAGTTTTCAGACGTCCTCAGATTAGGAGGGGAAAACCACCTGCCTGTGTGAAAAGTCCAACTTCCCAGTAAGTGACTAAAAATTCCTGAGAGAGTGTTTTAAGTTACATTCTTGAAAAAGTTCCCTGATGGTGCACCTAATATTCAGATTTTTTTTTTCAAATTGAATGCTAGTGTTTTCTTGATCATTCACTTCCCCTTTCCACAGGGTAGTACCAATCTGACAGGGAAAATCATTATCTGTGTTTATATAGTCTAATAGGAACTGTCAAAACAGCCACCAGTCAATCAGTCATCAGTCTCTCATTTTTCAAAGCATTTTATAACTCTTTGTGGACTTGTACAGATTCCAGACAGATATGGCACAAGATACAGCTGATTTAGAATGTCATGCATTAACAATGAAAACCTTCAAGGACTCCTTTGTCTCATTATGGAACCGAAGGAAAAGTGCATAGCAGGGAGAATACTAGATATGAATAGACATGACTTTTTTTTTTCCTGAGTCCTTAACATGTCATGAAACATAAGTCATCTTGATCTTTACCTAATGTAACACTGAATGGCTCACACAGCTCACTTGCCCGGAGGTGCTAAAGAGCTTTAAAAGTGTGGTATTGCTCTGCTGTATTGCTGACCTTTCTGTTCCCTCGGGTATTGTTTTAACTCCCTCTTCCATTCTGTCAGAAAGAGCTCTCATTGCCTAGAAGAGTGCTGCCTTTCTGTGCTGCATTTCCAAGACAGACACCTACTTATGTGTGGTTTGCAGCAAGAAGCAGCACCTGTCATTCTTTGCATGTGCTGCACATGTAGTCTGAAAACAGGCTGTGTGTACAGAGAACTGGAAATATGCTCATTAAAGGAGCAGCAGTCAAGCTTTTGTGTTCTACCTGTATTCCATATTTTCACCTGGATGTATAATTTAGGACTAATTTTAAGTCTAAGATCAAAGTTTCTCTCTCCAGCTTAGATTGCAGAGAACATGCCTACACTGAACAAGGATCCCTCAAGGTAAATGATTTATAATCATATATCATTTAAACTGAAATGATTTGAACAGTTTCCACATTATTTACACGTTGTTAACTTCTTGACCCTCTGCCACTGAAGTAGGTACTACGTTGTTCTTCCAGGAAGGAAGGAATTGGATCTTTCTAGAACATGGTAAACGAAACGAGACCAAGTGCTAAGAGCTGATTTCTTTGAGGTTGAAAACAGATATTGACAACTACTGGTCAATCTCTTTAGCACCAGTTCTAAGCTTCCTTCTGAAGACAATGGAGACATTTTGACTTCTGTAATTTCAATTGCAATTTACTTTAGTTTACATAAAAATTGACAACTTCTTAATTTTCGAAAGACCTTTTTAAATGATCGTCCCTCATCTAGAGTTATACAATTGGAGAGAGCAAAAAGTCAAGGAATAAACCTCATGTGATGCATTTTCTCACATTTTCATGAGAAAGAGCAGAAAGAGGATGGACTAGTAGACATAAACAAGCCAAGCCCTCTTTTTCTGTGTAAAATTTTGGCCAACTCAGATAATCTTTGTGCCATAGATTTTTCCTCTATAACTTAGGAGTCTATGGCACACAAGTGAGTCCTCATAGTATAAAGTGATCATAAACAGCATTCAATTCTTTCTGAACATTGGGGAATCAGTCAGGAAATCAAATTAAACATTAAATCATAAACAGCTTTCTCCAATACTAAAAGGAAAAAGTATGAATAAAGTATTGCACCATAGGATACCTAAGGAAACTGTCTCCTTCCATTTATCTCCAGTGGTGGAAATGCTTCATCCTCACTAAATATGGAAGGACAAACAAGACAGTCTCTCAAGGTGTCTCTCCAGGTCTGCGTTTCTATGATTCCAAATTCAGACAGAATTCAGCCTTTAGCATAACACACAAGGGAGACTTAGCTTTCAGATAGCCCTAACCAGACTCTGATCTAATTGGTCCAATCTTTGTGTAGGAAAGCTTCTATCAATCCAGGCCTGCTTTTCACAGTTTCAAATAATTTTATTTCATCTTGAACAATTCAGACATTTCATCTCATCTAAGGGGAAGTTAGAAAAATTTTCATAGCTAATAGCTTTTACCACTTTCAATTTCTAATGATTTATCCCCCAAAATAGGCAGAAGATACATGGTACCTCCTTACAATAACCTTACAAACAAATGTTCAGTAACATAATAAGAACATAATGAGATGGGACTGGACAGAGAAGAAAGGCAAGGTGAAATATTATTAGGATTATGTATGACTACTTACTAAAAGCCCTTAAAAAGGCTGATGGTGTTTTCAGGGGAGGAGTCAAATACATATATTTCTGCATTCTATTTGTTTCAAATAAACAGCTGGCATTTTGCTGAATTTTAGTAATTCTTGTTATTTATATGCTGCAGCTAAAATGATGTTTAAAACATATTTGGTGTCTTTGTGTTTGTGGGTTTTTCCTATTCTTTTAGTCCTTCAATATTCTAAATGATGCAATTCATTTTTTTTACAGTTGGGGTTTCACTTTATATTTTATTCATTGTAAATGCATATCCATAAATACATGTGCATGTACACACAGACAGAGAAAATCCTTTCGCCAAGACATTAATGACTTCTGTTTGCAAAAGATAATTTTGCTAAAGCCTTGGTACCTTCTCAAATCTTAACATGTGGACCCTAATAGGTAAATGTAAAACTTGTTATTATATAACATTTCTATTACCATCAATGTACAAAACTGTTTTAAAGAAACAAAACTGGCTAGCATGACAAGTGTATTGTTAGCTGCAATACAATTCCATTAAATCTTACTGAATTTCTTCCATAATGATGCCATCCCATTAACTTACCCTGTACGTGCACCCCTTGTGGAAGGAATGATGGCAGCATATATGATGTTGGGAGGAGAAATGTGCTCTTTGAATGACAAACCACAAAAAGAAAAAAGGCCTGGCTTTATTGCCAGAACTGGGAGAAGGATTTGTTGTACTACACTCCCCCACTCCAACAACTAATGAGAAAGCTTAAAAGGCAGAACATCTCTCTTGTTAATTGCAATGTTGGTAATAGGAAGTGCATCAGAATAAGAATCTTTTTTCTTCCTTCTAATCTAATTATGAAAAGTTCAAGAAATAATCTGAATAAGCAAAATTCACAGAAATTAGAGAAGCAACTCAGAGCCATAGAAATGCAATAACATATTCCTTCTGCCTAGTGCAGCCATGTTTTGCTCCTGTGAAATAGAGCCTTAGCTTCCCAAGCTGCTGACATCACATAAAACCTATTTTTCCTCCCGTATTCATACATAGGTTAACTACCCTAAATTCTGAACAACATGTCAATCATGCTTGCATTTCTAGTCCTGGATTTATTCTCATTTATACCAATTTTAAACACTCAGTGAAGATAAAACTTTGAAAGTCCAGTTTTACACTTGGATATCTCCTAGCTTAACTGGTGTAGAGAGCAAAGTAAATGTAAACCAAATTCATTCAGTACACAGTGACACAATTGACCTGGAGACAAATTCTGACAACAGTCTCATTGATACAAGTGGTAAAAGAGGACTAAAAGTGGTTCGATAGTGGGTAACTTAGTGCTAGTCCTGGGAAGTTTGGAATAATACTTGAAAAAATTTTAGGCTGAATCAGAATGAAAAAAAAGCCACATATTTTCTGCCAAAAATATAAATAAAATATTTTTTAATTACATTTCCAAGAGGCCTTATGTCTTTCTGACACAAAAGATGTGTCAGAATATTTTTTATGTTCAGACTATTTTTTAATTTAAATACAATTATATCTAGAAAATTTACAATTCACTATTTGAGGGCTGGTTTGTTTTTTTTTTTTTGTTTTTTTTTTTTAATTTTAAGTTTTCATTTGTTTTGAAATAGAAAAGCTCTACATGTTTCATAAATTAAAAGACTGGGTTTTAGATAACCCTAGCTAATGAATGTGAGAAACATCTTTCAGTGAGTTTACACCAAACTGTACTTTGGTTAGTTACCTATTTAACTGAAAACTTCAGGTACCAGCTGTACCTAGCATCTGGCAAATCAGCACATCAAAGGTAAAAACCAAAAAGACACTTTTCACAACACAGTAGGCCCAATGTAAATCTTTGTGAATGTAACAGTGAAAAACGTATTCAGTGTGAGATCTTGCTGAGACACACACTTGAGAAATTATAGAAAGTATCCTTAGGCACACTCCTCTGCAGTAACCAGACATAATGTTAAATCTAACACTCAGAAGTACTTCTCCTCAGCCAACTCAAATGCAGATGCTGACACTGTGTTTGTTTCACACTAAGGGAGGTCTTGTTTATTTTTCCTGGGAGAAGGAGGTGCCAATCCAAATAAGTATTAAAATTTTAAGTGCATGTCCCACTTTTCTTTACTAGAAGCAAACACATTTAGCACCAAGCTACTGTTACAGTAATACGAGCAAAAGGGCTCTGGGATTTCAGAGTTAAGTGGAAAAAACCACAACCTATCTCAGTTTGCAAACACTGCAGGGATCATAAAAGTTTGACGATAAAGAGAAGTCATATACAAAGACCTAAAAAAATTTAGACTTTGCAATTTCATCTCTTCTGGAATCAGACTGGGTCTTGTGTGACTTCATTAGATGCTAGCTACTGAACCATGAGAAACACTACAGTAGCTTTGTTCAACTAGATTTAGCTCCACATTTGAAATCAACCAGACTGTGGAATAAATTCTTAAGATATTCATTTTCATTGTGGAGAGAAAAGTCCAGCTTCAAGATAAACCAGGCTTAAAAAGCAAAAAAAAACCCTCCTCACTGACTAGAGTACTGAGATTAAGCTCTTCAGAGACAGACTTATTTAGCTTACACACACTGCCAGCGTGGTATGCCTCAATTGCTTCACCAACCCAAAACAATGTCTCTGCATTATATTGGATAATTCAACATATTTCAGCTTATTCAGAGCTACCTCAAGGATCTCTGATCTGCTTTGCTGCCAGGATTTGCATCATACAAATGAATCTCAGGAGCTGGTTGACAGAACAATAACTGTGCTGGAAAAATCTGATCTGAGTCAAAAACTAAGATGTTTATTTAGCTCAGGGAGTCTCAGGGTTGCCTGCCCATGTCCCCAGATACTTTCTTCTATGAGTTGTGAGGCTGCCAATATTTTATATTCCTGTGACCTATAGGTGGCCTTAGCCACTGCTGGCTCCTGAAGGATTCTTTATGTAACAGTTGTGGGCTTGAGAGGTGAAAGATTTCAACTCTTAGGAAACCCAGACCAACTCTACATGAGCTGTATAACTCTGCAGACAGGTAAGTCTCCATAGCCCCTGGGATGCCAAGATTTCCAGATTATTGGTTTTCATAGCTGACTGTTCCTGAGCTTTCTGAAAACTTAGGGGTCTAGGCAGGACAGAGAACAGCCTCCCCAAATTATGTGGAAAAAAAACTTCGTTCCTGCATACCAATTTTGAAATTTGTCTCTGATTTAGGTACATTTTAGGGGTTTTATTTTGTGTTTTGTTTTGCGGGAGTTTTTACCACAAGTTTGGTATTTTCATTTAAAGCCATTCTCTTATTTTCTGCATCATTTTCTCTTTCATGTCACAAGCTCAGATTTGTTTTGAACCAAAGCATCCTTCTGGGATTAATAAGAGATATTAGATCAGTACTTTTCTTATAGACCTGTGCTTCCCTACAGTGAGGGCAAAAGAGCCATAACATGTTGAAGGCAATTGTGTTTCCCTCTCAGTGCTGTGTTTTCTTCCTGGTACTGATGACAGAGTGCAAAGAACAATTAAAAGTCAGACCACAGTCTTCCCTAAGTATAGAACCCTTGCATAGCTTTCAGCACATTTTAATTTATTAGACTCATGAAGGAACACAGGGCATGTAAATGGACCTACTTTTAGAAGTATTGGTCTGTACTGAGACTGTATAAATTCTGCATCTTTGCAAGTATCTACTTACTTGTAAATATAAGCAAACTTCATAGTCATTCTCTAAACTTCTAATAATGTTCTAACCATAGCTATAAAACAGAGAAAAATAGAATGGAAAGGATCTACAGAGGATTTCTGAAGTGATCCAACCACTTTAAGAGACGAGGTTATTGAAATGCTTCAATATTGCACATTGGTTTTACTTTATTTTATTGCAGAAGGGCTATTTAGCTCAAATGGATATAAATATTTACTTCTCTAAAATCTGTGGACTTGGACAGGTGACCTTAACATTTACTTCTGAAGATGTGAGTTTCCCATGTCTCTTTGATAGGGTGCTTTTATAATTTTGAGGTGGCATTAGTTATCTAGATTGGTATTAACTAATTTAGATAAAAGTGGAAGACACCTCAAAACTGATAAAAGCAAAAGGATTTCCTTAAAATACTAATCCCAGATCAAGAAGAGATCCTGGCTCAGTAAAGCTGATGTGACTGTCAGCTTCCTTATCTTCAACCTTCTAAGAAAAAAATCTGAAAAGAGGCAGCAAAAAAAAAAAAAAGATTTCATTGCTCAAAAAGGTGGACACAACATCATTAGTTTGTTTTTTAAGAAGACTGATATATGGCCATGTGTACAAAGAATACAATTTTCTTACAGTTTTGACTTATAATATCAATAGGGGTTTTTAATTTACTAATGCAAATAAAATATAAACATTCACATTAAAAGATGTCACTGAAGCCTATGGCAGAAATAATTTTTATCAGGAAATTTCCCCAGGGTTATACCTAATGCAGGGTTATACCTTTTATAAGTGTCACTGTTTAAGAATGTAATTTAAATTTCTATATTCAATAGTTTTGTCTTGCAGCTCTACGGAAATGTTGCTATAACACTGGAAACCATGACAACTGATTCCAGTTTCTGATTTCATTACAAGATTACATCTTACCCAGACTCATGAACCTTTCATACAAGATGGACTTAATAATTTCGCAACTGAATCTTTCAAAAGTATGTGGTTTGATACAACAATACTGCTCCATTTGATATCTCAATTTAAAGAAGTCACCATCACATTGTTACTGCTGTGCTTTTCCAATTGTTGTGCAGTAGCGTCACTATTTCTTGACAAAAATCTCAACAGAAAAATGTCCAGATACGAAATACCCTCATGAAATAAACTGCGTGAGCTTATGGCCTTAATACACACCTATCTAAACATGGGACAAGTTTGTCCCATAAGCAAGTCCTTTTTATTGGTCACACTTTGCTAATTGAGTGGTTTTTAATATGTGTTTCCAAGTTTCGCTAAGTCACTGGCCCCCACATGTGGAAGCCTGATGTTCCTGTCATTCTTTAGCATGGACCTGTTTTATTTTATTGGTTGCCAAGTCCTCATAAAATGTCAATATTGGCACATGCTGGGAGAGCGCACTAAACATCAAGCTGTTACCTTAACCAGTATGACCCTTCCTTTTCATTGTGCTTCTAAGAATGGAATGCTTTAAAAATTCACAGTTTAAGACTGCTAGTCCTGATAATTTAGGGGTTCCCTACAGTTAAGAACACATCCAAAACAGAGGCAGGATTGGGTTAAGCAATTCTCCGCTGATTATGTTGGTATTTGTGATTACAGTCTTTGGCTTCTGAATTACATCCTTTTAGTCTGATCATGAAGAAGCCTAAAAAAAGTAATCTGGAATAGGTGACTTCCACCAGTCCCAAGTCTGAGGCATGGGCAGAATCTCTCTCGGAAGAGACAGTTCAGTTTTTTTCTAATTCACTGCTAAATAGAGACTGCCATAATTTACTGTACTGATTATTATGTTAGTACGTGACCAGCAAAACAGAAAACTTTAGAATTACTCTGAATGCATTCTGGTAATCTGTTCTCTCCTGTAATCCTCTGTGACTGACGGTTACGAGGTGCAAAATTTGAGAGTAGGTGACAACTGACCTTGATCAGTCACAATCAATACTTGGATTTTGGCTGGGAAGGAGCTGCAGATACCAAGCAGGTACCAATGTTTGACTATCTAAGCCGCAGTTTTCCAGTCAGAATCACAAAGTCTTATAATTAATCTTTAGTTTCAAAAAGGAATGTTTTGAAAATATTGAAGGTTGCAAGAGTGATGAATAAATAAATATTTGCATTCTGATATGTAATTTTGAGAAAAGAACAAAAAGGTTTAGTCAAAACAGAACCACGATTTTTATCACAGCACAGAATTAAAAAAAAACCAACTTTGTTGCTCAATGAATGATATGTATTACCAGATCTCACCTCTACATTTCCTCCTTTTCTATTTTTCTTTCTTTCATGTTTAATCTTACTCTAACTTCTACTATCCATAGCACTGGAGATTGCTAATTCTTTTTTTCAAATCTCCTTCCAACTCACTTTCAAGTTACAGCAGTCTTGTAGCTGTCATTTGCTTATCAGGAGAAAGCAGGTGAGCCTGTTGTGCTTAGGAGTTAGAGAGTTTATACTTCTGCCAGATACTGGTTCAGAGAACTTGGGAAGTAGATTAAAATCAACTCACTGAAAATAATGCATTAATTTGTCTCACCAATTTGAGACATGCCGTATTTAATTTAATATTTTAACAGTGCAAGTGCACCAGTATCTCCAATTGAAGTCACTGGGAAATGCACGTGTTCAGTAACTCCACCAGTTATTATTTTAGTACTTTACCATTGTTTGCTTCCTCTTGAGATAATGAGCAGCTTTCACCTGTGAACTGAAGTAGATTCTAAAAACAAGTCAGAAACCAACATATGTCACTGTCAAACTGCACAATCCAGCACAACCTAGTGCAAAGCTGCTTTTGCATGTATTCCTGAGCCTCAGCTCATGAAAGAAGAACGGAGAAGTGCCAGCTTTTGAAAGATACCAGTAAGTTACCTCAGCAAATAAAAAGTGGGACGACCTTGATTACATATGAAATATATGTATTTTACTATCATAAACTTGGTTCGTGTACCCTCATCTTGTGGAATGATAGGGGAAGAAGTCTGTATTTCACTTACTCTTGCTGAGGATTGAGCCAGACATCTCATCCTTTTCCACTGTAAGGCAGTGCAGAAGCTTTCCTCCTGGTCTCTACCACCTCATGTCCTAAAGAGGCAAATATTATAATGAAATTAATCCAGAGAAACACAAACAGTCGGGTGAAATCCTGGGCCTACTGTAGTCAGAGTTTTGCTACTGACTTTAATAGGATCAGGACTTCTCTCAAATTCTTCCTAGCTTTTATCTTTACAGCATATGGAACAGCCTGTCTAGCAGAGTTCAAAAGTACAAACAAGAAGAGGTGAGAATGAGTATGATGCTGCCCCTCAGCAGCATCATACATTTGGGCAAGAAGGCAAATGCTGCTTGTCTTGAAAGGGCCTTGAAGATAACTTTCAGGTGTTCATCTGTTACGATACTTCATGCACTCTTATAGTGGATTTATGTGTTTAAAAGCAACATATCATTACATTTTAAAATAAACCTGTGATTTTAATTCTTTGTCTAGACAGTGGTTCCAAAAAGCCCACTCTATTTTCAGTCATCCTGAAATTCAGAGGTGCATTTATTATAAAATTTTAATGGCAATGACTTAAATCCTGCCCTGGAGTAGGGACAGCTTCTAATTACCAGGCCTATTTGGGGTTCATCTATTTCCCAACATTTTACCTTTACATTTAACTTCTTCCCTGACTAGCTTTACTTCATTGATCCTTGTCTTGCCACCTTCTAAGGCTTTATAATTCTATCTTTTATTTTTATGGTTACCTTGAAAGTGTTTATAGACTGTAGAAGGTATTTATAGACTTTGATCATGTCCCCCCTGAGGCTCCTCTTCTCCCAGCCATATATTAGTTTAGTTCCCTGTGTGTTAGCTCACATATCTCATTTTCTTTTGTGTGCACCATTTTTGTAGCTATGCTTTGTAGTTTCTCCTGATTGTTCTATGTGCTTCCACACTGTAAAAACCATCATAATACATGACACAGAATTCCAGATGTTTTTCCCTCCAGTGCTACGTAAAACAAAACCACTACCATATAAACCTTAAAATTGTTTTCTCTAGTTCACTGTTGGTTGAGCTTGATTTTGCAAAGCATGGTTTTTAACAGGCTCAGCACAGCTTTGGAATCTATTTTACTCAAATCACATTAATAATCTGTGGGGCTGAAACCTGTTTTTTCCTGTATTTTTTGTTGCTAAGTAATTTTACTTCTTGCCTGGCTCTCACAGAATTCAGGCTGTTTTCACCTGGGTACACTGCTCTATCTCAAGAGCAAGGAACAATATGAAGAAAGTTTTCATTTGAACCCACACTTTTTAAATAGTTCTGTAGAGCACTGACTTCACTAGTCCACTGCCCTGTAATATCAATATTAATGGCAGCTTTGCTTTTAATTGCACCAGAAAAAAAATCAGGCTGTAGAACAAGATGACACCCCCTGGGTAAAGCAGGATTCCTGTGTTCTAATGAGAATTAAAATAGCACTTATTTCACTGTCTTTTTTTTCTGGTAAATCTTTGCCTGCCATGTCAGTATGTTAATCAGTAACACACGGATACTGTCATTACTTTTGTGCAAAGGGACTAACTATGAAGGCTTTCTTGAATACTTTCTTATGTAAATTGTGCTTATAATGTCTGCCTTCATACAGTTTCATAGCTCCACTTGGTATTACAGCATGAAAATCTCTCATGTCCCACATAGAATTTTATCCCTTGAATAGTACTGCTAGTTTCACAAAACACTATTGAACTACAGTGAAAAAAAAAGTTAGATTGATATTGCACATTATTTTCAATTTCTGATCAATTACAGCTGATCTTACAAATCTTTTTAGTATATTTCAAATATATTTTAATTTTGTTGCAGATAATAAAGCTTTTTCAAAATTGTTTTCTCAAGAACAAAGTAATACCAGTGCTCTGACAAGTTTTGTGTACAAAATGATTACCTGGGGGAGAACATTCATTCAGATTTCAATGCTTTATGCAAATAATCCAAGTATGCAATTAGACAAAGCCTTGTTAACTAGGGTTAAAACACATGCAGTCAACTGGTGCACTTATTTGGTAGAATTTAGATAAGCATAATTAGGTTGCAAAATGAATCTATATGTAAATAAGTGGAGTTCTTGTGTTTGAGGATAAACAAAATCAGAGATAATTTTAATCATCAAGTTTATTGTTTATAGAGTGTAGGTTCATAAAGAGGTTTAAGGTGTTAATTTCCCAGCCAGAATCTAATAAGATATTCATCTTTTTTTGCTATCCTGCCTCCTCATGTGCCATATTTAGAATGACACACTGAAGATGCTCATGAATCTGCTTTGATACTATATGAAAGTCTTCATCTTTGCTTTTTTACCACTATACATTTACTCCAGTAAATTCTGGTCTTCAGTTGAAAACCTAAATCAAATACATTTTTTTTTGGAACTTGTTTATACAGAAATTATTTTGTTTGGCACTCAAAGGGAATCCATTAGAAACTGAAAGTTAAGAGATGGAGGAAAGGACTCTCCCTCAGTATTTTCTGCTGTGTAACAAGCCAGTTAAATCAGCTATTAAAACTTTTAGGTATTTTCTGTCTTGCAATGGACAGCCAAGTGACATTTCAAAGATTCTAAACTCTGCAAGGCTGGTGGTTCTAGTATTGGTTTGGTTTTGTGGTTGTTTTTTGGTTGGGTTTTTTTTGTGTGTATGTTTTATTTTTATGGCTTCTTTTTGCCTTTTGATTATAAAGGGAAGTTAAACTGAACAGTGCACTGGCCATACTTACAGTACTAACCCACTTCATATCAATGTTTTTCTGGTTTATTCCTCACTGACAATGGCAAACACCCACAGCACACACTCAGGCAGCTTCCGGAAACATTTCAAGTGCCAGTCTTGAGCTGGATAGGAGCTTTTATGAGATTAAGCCTCCCACTGCTGTTTTGTACTCCACCTCTTCTACAAAAGGAACATAGTTCACTCCTGCCTATGTTTTTAATCAAATTAATGACCTTTAATTTGAGGTGGTTGATTTTTGTAAATCTTACCTTTTTTGGACTTGTGGGGGGTTTTTTTGTTTGTTGGTTTTGGTGTTTGTTTCCCCCCCCCACCACCACCCAGTGGAAATAACAGATCATTAAAACAAACACTAGCTAGGAAAGCAAACATACTTTAGGTCATTAGTATTATCTTGTGCTCAGCAGTAGATCAGCAAAGTTTATTTCAGAACTGATGAGGCCAAAAATCATTCCAAAGTAAAAATACCAGTTGTAATGTGGAACTAGCTGACCTGGGGAGCCTGTGCAGCCCAGTCCAGGGGCTTCTTAGGACCATTTCTGAGAAATGTTGATGAGGAAAGAAAGGCATGGGTTTGGTTCGTGTCAGGTTAGGGGTGAGGCGCCTGCCTTCCCACTTCTCAGTGTCACTGGAAAGGCTATGACTGGAAAAATTCCAAGCTTTTGCTCCATGCAGAACAGGCACACCTACCTACCGCAGCACTGGCCTCCCTGCGCATCCGTGCACAGCCCTGCTGGGAGGACGGGATCCCGGACTGGGTTTAACTGGTCGGATGCGCCGGCTGGGGACTCCAAGCCGCTTCCTTCTTCCTCAGGTCCTCCACAGCCGCTTGCGGCCTGCCCCTGCCGGCTCCGGCCGCTCCCCCGGACACTGGGCACCGGACACTGGGCTGTGGACACCGGACACTGGATAGTGGGCTCTGGGCACTGGATTCTGGCTCTGGGCACTGGGCTTTGGGCTCTGGGCACTGGGCTCTGGATGTTGCGCACTGGGCTCTGGGCACTGGATTCTGGCTCTGGGCACTGGGCTCTGGGCTCTAGGCTCTGGGCACTGGGCTTTGGGCACTGGATAGTGGGCTCTGGGCACTGGATTCTGGCTCTGGGCACTGGATTCTGGCTCTGGGCACTGGCTCTGGGCACTGGGCTCTGGGCACTGGGCTTTGGGCACTGGATTCTGGCTCTGGGCACGGGATTCTGGCTCTGGGCACTGGATTCTGGCTCTGGGCTCTGGGCACTGGATAGTGGGCTCTGGGCACTGGGCTCTGGGCACTGGATTCTGGCTCTGGGCACTGGGCTCTGGGCACTGGATTCTGGCTCTGGGCACTGGGTCCTGACACTGGGCTCTGGGCACTGGGCTTTGGGCACTGGATTCTGGCTCTGGGCACTGGGCTCTGGGCACTGGATTCTGGCTCTGGGCTCTGGGCACTGGATTCTGGCTCTGGACACTGGGCTCTGGACACTGGATTCTGGCTCTGGGCACTGGATTCTGGCTCTGGGCACTGGGCTCTGGGCACTGGATTCTCGCTCTGGACACTGGATTCTGGCTCTGGGCTCTGGGCACTGGGCTCTGGGCACTGGATTCTGGCTCTGGGCACTGGATTCTGGCTCTGGGCACTGGGCTCTGGGCACTGGATTCTGGCTCTGGACACTGGATTCTGGCTATGGGCTCTGGGCTCTGGGCACTGGGCTCTGGGCACTGGATTCTGGCTCTGGGCACTGGATTCTGGCTCTGGGCTCTGGACACTGGGCTCTGGGCACTGGATTCTGGCTCTGGACACTGGGCTCTGGGCACTGGATTCTGGCTCTGGGCACTGGATTCTGGCTCTGGGCTCTGGATTTTGCGCACTCGGCACGGCCCCAGCGCGCGCGGGCCGGTCGCTCGCGGGCCGGTCGCGCGCCGCCGCTCCCGTGAGGGGCCCTCTGGGGGCCCTTCCCAGAGCCCGCGGGGCCTCCGGGATGTCGGGAATGTCGGCATGTCGGTGGGGCTTTCCTCCGAATCCCCGCCCCGCTGATTCACTGCCCTTTCGCACAGCTGCAGGAGCCTCGATGGCGGCGTTGCGGCGGCGCGGCGCTGCGGGGTGCCCGCGCTCTGTGCTCCCGGGACCAGCGCCGGGGCGGGATGAGCGCTCGGTCCGTGGCTCCGGCTGAGGCTGAGGAGAGCGGGACACCGGCGGGCACCTCACGGGCAGGGGCTGCGGGAAGCGCTGGGGCGCCGCTGAGACGGCAGAGCCTGGAGCGGGGGCAGATGCTGCTTGGGCAGGAGGTGTTTGGAGCAGCTCTGGAGGAGATGCCTCACGCTATTGCCTGAACTTGCTGTTCCCACGGAGATCCTACCGTGGAAATTCCCAAAAAATGTAGAATTTTGATGGGAATTCAGCCTGCTCTCGTGTTCTCGGTGTTGTGCAGGGATGCAGCCCGAAGTTTTTAGTCAGAGTTCAGGTTTTGACAACCTTAAGCTTGGTATTTAACATACAGAGATAAGATTGGAGTTTTCTGATTGATGGTTTTCCGTCCAATCTGATATAATCACGGTTTGCTGTCGGTGTCTTGGTGTGTGGTGTGTATTTTGCAGGGGTGGAAAATAAGTTTCGTGATACACACATACTCAGTTTGAGAATGCTGGTATGACGTTTTGAAAAATGAAGATATATATTCTGAGTGTCAGTGAGACACCTTTAGCAAATTGACATTCTAAGCATCCAGATACCCTGTGATTTTTTTTTTTCCACAGCTACTAGGCCATTCAGATACTGAATCTGAATATAATAATGTCAGGTAATCCCTAATTAGCTTCCTCAGTTGGAAGCTCTGGTCATTTGAGAATGTTACTTTTTGTGAGCTTGTTTGAAGTAGGTAGAAAACCCCCATAAGGATTAAAAATACAACACCTGGGAGACAAGTAAACATACAATCATTTGGAATAAACTTTAAACCCAGCAGACGTCAGCACATAGCCTGGAGCAAGGCTAAGGAGGTCTAAAGACACTAATTATTGTAGTCATACAATTGAAATAATGGGGATTCGACAGTATGACTGATAAACAGCAAGAAAATTAATGAGCAGAATGCCTGTCTTCCATCAAGGACTGCCAAATATCTGTACAAGACACCACAGACAGCACTGGCATTATGTGCAGACCAAAATACTATTTAAAGATTTGTGGCATGAACTGAACACATGGTGCTGCTAATGACTGGAGCTTGTGTGCCCACTGTGTATGGATAAAGTAATTAATCACTTTAAAATTACACAATGGGACATTATAATTATTAAAAAATTACATTACATACTGTATGAGGGAAGGAAGGGATAACTTGGATCCTTTAGATTAAGGATGCTGGACTATAGAAATGCTTTTGATCACTTGAAGATTTTTTTTTTCCCACTGTCCAGCTTTGTACTTGTTGTTCATACAAGTGATCCAGTTTTGAGTTGCCTCTTGTTTCACCAATTAAGGGTGAAAGAAACAGTTTTATGGAAGAGAGAGGATTATAGAAAGTTTGCAGCAGTGTCAGGGTCCTGGAATAACCTGCAGATCCAGCAGTTACCAGTAGTTACTAGGGTGCTTATAGTGGCTAGTGGCAGATGCAGAAGAGGCAACTTATATAAACAATTGAAATTACCATAAATTTGCATCCAGAACATAACTTCCTGAAAAAGGCTTTGTATACTCACTGACATCCCTGGAGGCATTGTAAAAGCTTTAGCAGGGAAAGTAAACAAGTCAGTGGTGCCTTCATTAAGTCCAGTGGCATGAAACCTACCGTAAGTGAATTTCAGCTTCACATCTGACTCATCTTCCCTGTCCCAGCGCTGGAACTGCCATCAGGACACAAAGCTGTCCACATTACATGGTCCATCAGCAGAGAAATGCTTCAGAAGTTTCAAAGACCTCCTGTTTTAGACAGGTGCTGTATGATCTTCCTTCAGCTCTTCTCCTAAACCCTAATGGTGGAATGTGATTGAGACCTGAGAGACTCGAGAGTTACCTGCTGTGTGATCATCCCTCTTATCCAAACACGTTTTGACATGACTTTGGTAACCTGTGCTCTGTTTGTTGGGCTTTAATGCTGTCTTCTCCATTCTGGAGAGCCGTGAACCCAGAAATGCATCCTGCTATATCTTTAAGAGGTGTCTGTGCTACAAAAATTTATATCCTTGTGTTTCTTTTGGGGAAGAGATGATCTCTTGCAGTAGGGCAGAGTGAACATCCCTCCTCATGCTGGCAAATCTTGCTGGGTGTTCTCCCACAGAAACTGAGAGAATATTTGATGAATCAAATCTTCAGAGAGTCAAGCTAATCTGTGCCCAGTTCTCCGGCACTGACTGTGGGTGTACATGGGAAGCTGAGTTAGGGAGTGTAGGCTTTCAATGTAGAGCCTTGGTATGCTCTTGAAATATAAATGGTAAAAATAAAACAGAAAAGGACAGAGATTTTCCCAGATAAGTAGGGGTTTGGTGTTGAGTCTTCATAGACAGTAATGGGCTTTGATGATTTCAAGAGGCTTTGGATCAATTCCTATATATACAGTTTGAAAAACCTTTTGAGTCATAATTTACAGTCATATTCCCAGGCAAAGCAACTGTTGGAGCTTTTGATTTTATTTGATACACATCTGTAAACGGTTATTTGAGAGACCTGCTTCCAGCCTCACGAAAATCTTACATGGATATTCTAGAGTTCTTAATATTTTCCTAAATGCATTAAAAGGCAGATATTTCATTGGGAACATTTGTGCCATTAGCAGCAGTTTTGCTTTTCCATTTTCCAGGAATTTAATAACCTTCAAATGCATAGGCTTCCAGAAATGTCAAAACATGAGCAAAGGGAAAAGGACACTGTATCTATTCCACCACAGATTTGGGCTACTACAGGAAATGCGAGTTTGTCCCTTGGACTGAGCAGCAAGGTTGATGGGTTTAGTAAAACGCACACCATTCATGTGAATCATTTGTATACTGTGTGTTTTCACAGAACATTACCCATTTAATTGCTGTGCAGGGTTTATTAGGACATAAGGCAATAACATGCAGGGTATCCTTTTTTGTTGGTGGGTTTGTTTTGTTAGACATTCTCTTATAAACTAACCAAATCTGTTAAAGCACAACCCAAAAACCCTTGGTAATTTTTCAGTACAATTTTTATATGTGCATTCTGAAAGCAATAGTGCAATGGTTTGTCTTGCTAGCACTGTCACTGTCACTGCATGCTACCAAAAAAAATAGGATCTTCTATTAGAGATCTCAAGGTGCTACAACAGTAAATTAGAAAAACAATGCAAATGTTAGGCAATCTATGCCCCCTCCCTTTGCTTGTGGATGTATGTCTCCTGCTGTGTGTTCTTAGGAAAATCAATCACTACTCTAAGGAGCAACAAGAAAAAACTCACTTGATAAGTGTTTTAGCAAAAAACACGAGCTCTAGAATTTTAAAACATTTGAAAGAATACAATCTGCCAGCTGAATTATTCAAAATTCTTGTTTAGGAAAGAACATCCAGTCTGTAAAATAGAATGACCTCTCATGCAAGAAATAAGGCATTTCCAGGATATATTATACTCAAGAAAACTGGAGTAGAAATGGTCAATGTGAAACTATAACAAGCTCTTGACCTTCCTTGGCCCTTTATGCATTTTCATGAAATGATGTAATTCATTACTTCCACTGATATCTGCAGAGCAGTGGGCCAGTTTACTTTGTATTCATTTATTCAGTCCTGAGTAATCTGTGTTTAATAGAGTGCTGGAGCATGTCAGAATGAACAATTAAACCTGGTTGTTATAGAAGACAATTTGCCATTATTGCCACCATTAGTTGTATGTGGTTTATTTTTTTAATAAAGAAGGCTTGTTGCATGTTCAGTATATAATCCCATATTAAAATTGTGCACTTTTTTACTTAGAATGATGATAGAGGCTGTAACTTTTTGTCAAACCTGTTCTGCAAGGCTAAGCAGACTGTGAAGACAGAACCAAGCTCTTGGAGAGCATTGTGATGGAGAGATCAGCTATCTCATCAGCAAGATGCAAAGTTTTGAAAGAATATTTTCTACAGTGCAGAAATTGAGTGGGTTTGGTTACTTCTCAAAGGGGAAAAAATGGCAGTCTGCTTTAGGGATAATGTATTTGATAAATCCCTCTGCCTGACCATCAAAGAGAAAAATATGCAAAGATAGAAAGCATACAGGGTATGCAACCATGGTGCTCAACCTGTGCCAGGGCAATGAAGAGGATCCTTCAAGACCTCCTATTGCATCTCATAGCTGGGCAGGGGAACAGCAACAGGAAGAAGTGCAAATTTTCAGGGCCAGCCTCCCACAAAGGCATCTCAGTTTCCTTTGTCTCTCTAGTAAATAAAGGATTGATTTTTGGTGAACTTGGAGTGACTCATCTTTCCTTTTTCTTAGTATAAGCTGGAGTGAGTGTCCTGTCACACAAATGAAGGTAAATAAGTATAGATAGATCAGCAGAAGATCTGTCATTACCTGGTATCTCCAGTAATCACCAACCATGTGCTGTATTTTCACACCCTGCAGAATTATCAAGATTATAAAGAACTAGTGATATTTCACTGCAAAGCAGATTAGAGAGGTGGGAGGCAAGTAAAAAACAGTAAGAACAAAACATTTGAATCTTGAAGGCACCAAAAGCAGAGCTGTTTGCCGATAGTTTCCTTTGCTGGGGTGTTCAGAAATAAAGGGAAGATATTTTGTGTCAAGAAGCAGGTGGCTGGAGGAAGTCCTAAGAGAGCCCTGTGATCCTGTGTCATCAGCTGTACCTGTATTTGCTTGCCTTTATTTGCAATGCAACCTTATGAATTAGCAGCAGGAGTGGTGTTGGGTTTATGCGTGTAGCCAGCTATGACATTTTTAAGATTGTAAAACAAAATTAATTTTCCAATAATGAAGATTTTATCTCGGGTGACAAGGAATACCAACTCAATGATTCAATTCAGAGAGACAGCATGGAAAGCAAACCCAAAAGTAACAGAAGAGATAAACATGAGAAGGCCAAACCTGTGAACACTATGAGATAAAACCTTATGAGAAAGGAAGTAAAAACGTGCAAAGTTTAACATCTCATGCATAGAAAACTATTGCTCCCATTCTTTTCCATTTGCTTCAGGAGAGCTACACAAAGCAGCACTGGGGAAGTTACAAGGTACATCCTGTATGCTTGTGCAAATGGGATCAAATCTTATAGAGAATAAAAAGCAGTGAGCTAGATGACATAACAGCCCTTCTGCAATGATTTCACCAGCCTTTTCTCACTTTTTTTGTTGTTATTGGTTCATGTGATGTCTTTCACTTAGCAGAATTTTTGAGGACACAGTATTTCCTCTCAGTACAAAATACTGCTTCTTGAATGATGGTAGTGTGCCAATTAGTACAGATTATGTTTTACATCTGACCAAATTGCCAGTGTTTCTTTCCTGAGCTAAAGATGGTCCTTCACTCTGTCCCAAAATGCATGCTTGAGTCCCTGGCAACTTATAGTGTTTGGAGTTGTAAGCAGATTGCTCTCAAGGTAAACAGCAACTCATTGTCCCTTATATTGTCCAGCAAAGACAAATTTACAATCAGCAGGCTACATACTGGCAGCTAGAAGCATGAGAGCTGTATAGAATGCTCATAGGATGTGTCTAGCATATTAGCACAGTTGTTTAGAGCAGGTGTTTCGTTAATTGTGGTATATTCAGAACTGCGCACTGTGTTCAAAATGACCCTTAAATGGCCACCTCACACCAGTGAAATGAGAAGATGTAGTGCACTGAGCTGTGAAATGAAGCAAGGAGGAAAGATGACAGGGGCTCAAGACCTATTCACCTATATTCATTGCCAATCTTGCCAGAGCAGTCTTTTTTATTATCTTTGTTTCTATTTTTAATCTTTCCTTATTTTTTTTTTTAAATTCATATTTTGCCAAATGAGCTAAGTTGTCTTTAAGCAAGCTTGTAAAATAATTTGAACCAAATCCTGGGAATCCAAAAGCTAGAAGTTTTGTGGATTGGAGATAAGAAGCACTTTACTAATTTCTTTGTTTTTGCAAAAGGTTAGCAATGCTACATTTGAAGCAAGTATCTCTCTACACACACCTGTCACACCTAGAAGCACTCAGATTCTGGGTAAAAAGAACTTTAGACTGCCACCTTACGTAGATCAGAAGCATTCAGGAGCATGGTGTAGCAGAGAGGATGCTGGGACAGGTACTGGCAGGGTCTGTGGCTGATGTCGCACATTGACTGGAACAGTGAGTTACATTTAAGGAAGAATTAAACAGCCCAGAAAGGGCTATGGATGCACTCAGTGCCCATTGCAGCACAAGGCTGCTGGGCCAGGGGCTGCTGGCTGATTGGCTCTGCCTGGAGCAGGTGCTTCACCAGCTGGCCCAGGATGCCCAAAAGCTCAAACCAGGGGGGCAGGGAAACCTTTGCAGGCAGCAACAGGGAAGCAGCTGTCCCAGAAGAGCCTCTGGGAAAGGCAGGCTGCTGAACAATGAAAAGGCACCAAAAACCACAGGATAATTGCAGTTTAAATCATGTGTTAACTGATTTCAACATACAGACTGCCTGGGAAAACTGAGTCCACAAAGGAAGAAAGTATTTTCCGTTTCTTGTCTTTTTCCACACAGAATATTTTAATGTGTTTTTTTATGAATTCTGTCTTCAAACAAATTTTTCTTTTAAAGATAAATAAAATGGAGGGGGAAAAAAGGCCGGAACTGAATATTTATTCAGTCCCCAATTTCTCTCCATTTGTTTACTTTGTTGGCTGACAAACAAAAAAATCCATTTTTCACGCAGCTCTAGTACAATATTAATCATCATGAGTACAAACAGCAGAGTCTAAGCCCAAGTCTATTCATACTGTGTTATGCTGCTTCATGCATCTGCATACTGAATAGCCCCTACTCTGGAAGTAAGGAAAATAAGGCTGTGTGTAATTGAACGTGCGAATGAGGCTGGCAGTTTCAGGTCAGTCTGCTGCTCTTGGGATCTCAGACATTAACATTGTTATTTTGGCCTAAAGAGATAATAACTACAGTTCTCTTTTAAATTCATAAATCATACTATTTATTTTTTTTACTCCTTTTTTTTTTTTTCTTCGCAGGCTGTTCACAGGCTCTTTCAGAACTTCCTGTGGCTGAGGGCTCACTGCAAGGTAAAGAAAGAGATAGAGAAGAGATAGAGGTTGTAACAAGGCAACACACTTTGATGGGCAGGCACAGAGAGGTTTTATAGTTCAGAGTGTTCCTGGAAGTGTGCAAAGCAAGGAGAAAGGTATAGTGCCACCTCCCTGCTAGGTTTCATCTGAATATTAGGAAGGCTTTTCTCTACAGTTCTGAACAAGTCTATCTTCAGGGATAAAAAGAAATTAAAAATAAAAAAAAAATTTTGAGCTACAAGATCTGATTTTCAAAAAACACAGGCCTCTCTATTCTTAAGCACATAATTTTAAGCTAACAAGATGAAAGCATTCAAGTTTTCTTCTGTCATGTTTACAAATGTTCAGATTTAGTAACTTCAATTACTAATTGCCTGTAGTTTGTTGCTTCTTCCCAGAAATCCCAGAACAGGCAAAGGTGAGTGAAGAAAAATCTGTAGCCAAAGAAATGGCCCAACTCAAAACCCCATTTCTGCTGGCCATCTCAGAATCTGGTGTAACTTTCATTACTGAAAGAAAAATCTAAGGGCCAGACTGTAAAGACCAAAATATTAGGTCCTGAATCACTTTCACCTGTAGGAAACTTTCTTCCAAGGTGTATCTTCAGCAATGCAAGAAGAATGGAATCTTTCATAAAGGTGTTTTGTCAGATCCTCTGGCATTCAGACCATTAAAATACTGAATAGTAGGAAAAATGGGCTTCTTAAGGCATGTTCTATCCAGTACTTTGGAAAGATATGTGTTTGTATTCATTGGCAGGGATAAATTGATGAATAAGTAGAAGTCTGGTGAAAACATGGATGAGATTCATAAAAAAAAAAAAGGATTACATAAGGAAAAAAAAAGGTTATATAGAAAGTTGTCACCTGTTCTGTAGTAACTGCCAGTGTTTGCACTTCTTACAAGTAGCTAATCCAGAGAAAATTGGTCCACAATGAAAGGAGCTTAAGCTAAGTCCTGCCTATATCATATGTCTGAATAAAACATGCTTGCAAAGCATCAATGAAATTCTGCATCTTTCTGTATGAATGCATACTTTTTGTCCAGTATAAATGAGCTTAGGTAAATAGCAAATTTATGACAAACTTTCTCAAGATAAACTCTTAATAAATATTCACAGTGTTGTGATAAGATACAGCCGAAATCAAGCAGGTCAAGAGTTAAAGAAAAGGCAAGTACAATGTATCATGGTTGAAAGCCTAGCTTTAAACTGCAGGGAAATGAAGTAATTATACACCAGGTATTTTGCTGCATGAAGAAAAAAATTAACTGAGTCTACCGTAAAGGACAAAACACAATTACTGTAGAAGCTGAAGCAAAACATTACTTAAGTACACCGGACTAGCCACTTTTCTCGAAAATGAGTCTCTTTTTGAGACTGAAACAATAGTGCCTTTATTTTAAAGGGCAAAATAAAGGTGTTAATTAGTAATGTAATGCCTCAGAACTGCATTAGTGTAGTTGTTTATAGTTACAGGTATGTCTGATATGTAACTATTATGTGAAGACTAATGCTAAGAATAAATTAATACTAAGAGCAGTGGCTGTTGCAAAAGTTTTCTGCTACCCAGATATTAAACATTTCTGATTATGCTATTTCTTTCTCTTCTAACAATCCAGAGGATCTGAGGCTGTGCTTTGAGCAATGGAATAAGATCCACCAGCTGACAAGGAATTTCAAGAGATATAGTGCCTAACACCATGGTTTGTTGATACAGTAAATTCAGTTTTCAATCTCAAGGTAACTGCAAAAATGCAACATTTTGCAATCAGTTTGACGTGATACCTATCACACTGATTGTTCAAGTTTGTTTAAAAGTACTCATATGGGGTGAACCTGTTGCATCAGATATCACACTCCTTCAGATTCTACCTGCCTGCATCTTTCTGACTTTAATTGCTAGAGCAGGACCATAATCCCAAAGGGAAGTACTCTAGCTAAGGATTCAGTTTCCCATTACAGCAAACTCATAGTACCAAGAGGCTGTTAAAAGAATAGTTCTGCTCCTCCATCTCCTGTCAGCAGCTCACTCCCACTGCCAGGGGTGACATCAGTGTAGGATCACTATTTCCACCATGAAGAAGGGTGGAAAAGGGGATGCACAGAACAGGAGGACGCAGCAGTAAAGCATATTCTGTCAAAAGCCTGAAGCAGCATCAGTGAAACAGTGCAGTGTAACCACACCCTCAATTCAGCAGAAGGGAAACAACACATTTATGTTTGAGTCACATTTAAAATATTGTGCTGGCGCATCCAGACATTCAGAACGTGCAGAATAGAGAAGGCACCTTAGGGAATCACAATTCCTCCAGTGCCCCCTTGCTTACTGCTAGTGAGAAGTCATTGTCAGTGTGCTGTGCAGAAAGTAATTACTGCCACAACTCTGCCTTCTTCATTTCACTGGTGACAGTGACATTCCAGACAGACTTCTGCTGGGGAAAGAGTAAGAGAGCACCACAGTGCAAGTCAGAATCTGCTTAAGCACCCACCTAAGCTGCTTTGAGAGACTTTATTAAAAATGTAAACTTCTACTTCCCCAGTCTATGTGTAAAAGCACAGCCCAGATGTTTTTTTCTTTCACAATTACAATAACTCCTCTTTAGCACCAAATTGCTCAAGCCTCTTAAATTCCTTGTCTTGGAGAAACTGATTAGTTTCTGAAGTCATGCCATTTATTCACAAATATCATCACTGTCTCTTGAACAGACCTGCCAAGAGACAGAAATAAATAGACCAGACTTCCTCCAGGTTTTCCCCATCACTTGTTTTTCCTACCTCTCTTGACATTTATAAAATATTATATAACTTTCTACCAGGAAAAAACATAAAATATTTTTATAGTATAGTTGTTTTTGTTGATTACAAAAACATTGTTGCAGTTGCAATAAAGCAATAAGCTTGTAAATCTTCTCTGTTATTTTTGCTGTTCATTAAATTTAGTGGAATGATAGGTACCACTTCAGAAAATACTGTATTTTTTGTGAAAAGATGCAACACATACTGTTTCCAAGCCTGTTTCCTATGGCAAATCAGTCAGTTGTCACACTAAATCTTAAGTGCAGATGGATGAGAATTGTTGGGAATATAATATTTGTCACAGAGGTGCTGGGTCACAGAGTCTTTTATTTTTCAACAAGGGCACTTGTTAGACAGCATCAGATACATTTCAGGAACCAGTGATTATTTTGGCCAGCACGCAAGCTCTGTGCTCCCTTACACACATTGTGAAGGTCCAAGCATCCCACTTAAGGTTTACCAGCTGCCAACTGCCAGATCTCAGTGCCTGCTATTGTTGATATGACATCAGCAGTGTGCCTTTATCTTTGGCACTGGATATTATTCACTGCTGCTCACCACCAGCAAAAGTTGTTTCTGCAAGGAATATTTCCATGCAGCAGACTCCAGTGAACCATTGACTTTGTGTTTGATATTCTTAGTGAGCGCTTGGCTGCTTTAGACAGACAGTGTTTGACTTGTCACTGGAAAATGGACCATTCTACATTGCAAAGAGAAATAATACAAAATGAGCTGTGATAAAGCAAGAGGGAATCAAGGGTGTTTGTGCTTCTGTGCAGGTATGCACACAAAGAAGTAGACATTAGTACTGAAAACATGCTGCCCATGCAAATTGCCTGTTTTGAATCCTGTCAAGGACTAAGGAGTTAAACTGGAGAGCGGAGCATTTATCTCTTTAAAGTTTGAGTGAAAGGGCAGAATTTGACTTCAAGACATGGGAATTTAGTTCATTTAATTCTTCCAAAGGAAGTAGAAGTTGGCAGGGTAGGATGCTGTAATAAACCTTGGTCTGAAACCTGTGTTAGAAAGCTTGTGGTCACACAGTGAGAATGTGGATTTGGCTTTGCTTTACCTGGCCACCTGGTCAAAAGTCAGTTCCAAAGGCTAAGTCAGAAGCCTGTGCAAAGCATAGGACTATTTCAAGCACAGATTTGAGGTAGAACTGTTTATGGGCTCCTACAGGCTGCTCTGCAGACCATGCAGTGTATATTTGTAGCTGCTTGCAAAAGGCACCATAAGTCACCATTACAACCAGGGAGTACTGTGTTCCACTGGTGTGCATGGAAATTCTGGTGCATTTTCTTCATCGTGTAATATTTGTCCAAGGGCAACCTCTATAGGAAGAATGTGAGCTTTTTCAAGTTTCAGTGTAGGCAGGAGGAATGTAAAACCTCTATAAATCAGCAAAGGGCTTTGTGAAACTACAGAAACAAGTAGGAGCTTTAGTTACCTATGTTGCAATGCCTAAGCATGTTCTCTCTCTTCAGTTTCACTTATTTTCTTGGTTTCAGAGAAATAACCAATATTTGTTTCTGGTTCTTGTAATAATACATCAATTTTATTTTTTCGTTTGGTATCACAGTGCCTCTTAAAGCAAATACAAGTAATAAAGCTTAATTAAAAGAACAAAAATGCATCATTAAAAAGAGGGATAGTGTATGCAAAGGTTTCAAGTGTTCTAAAGCAGGTACAATTTTAAAGTAATTACATTTTTAAAACCCTACAAGAAATCCTTTTTTCACTCTCCCAAATTAATATTCTGTAAAATTGCCTCCTTAGTGAAATTTCAATGTCACCAAATGCATTGCTATATAAGGGAACATGCTTTCAATCTGTGTGTGAGGAAGAGTGCACTGGGAGGGTATCATTCAAATAAATAGGACGAGCCAAATACTGAGATTAGAAAAGTGGCATTGTTAATTGTCAAGATGATGCTGAATAGACAGAGGCACTTAATTGTTGTGTTTGTGCTCCATTGCATCATTGTCTCTTTGTGTTGTTTTTAATTTGTTTTCTACTGTAACTCATGAAACTTACATTACTGCCATTAAGGTGAATTTTTTGAAGCTGCATCTGCTCATTGGTTTGCCGATTCCCTCTCTTGAAATTAGATTGATGTAGTGTTATATATTCATTCCAATCTAATGACTTTTCCAGAGCCCCAGAGTAAAGAAAATGGGTTTCATTAATTTCCCTAATAGCATCACTGAAAGACATGTAATGTGTGAAGTTAAAACTTCTTTTGTTTTTAATCTCTTAATGATCTCTTTTCCCTTTGTTCAGACTATCCTTAGTTTTACAGAAATAGAGAGGAATGAAAATGTCTCTTGGTGGATTTGTCAGGGAAGCGAGACTTCAACCATTTTGGTGGAAATGTTTCATGGCATTTTTATGTTCTCTACTGATGTTTATTTCGCTATTCAGTCCATTTATTGCTCCATAAATTGCAATGTGTATGGTTTCTTCTATTTTTTTCACATCTCAAGGAAAATGAAGACCAAGTTGCTCAGCTGCATCCTATTTAGCATCCTGAATTTGTGACTTGTCTCTGAATAAAAGTCTGGAAGTACTTGTACAATAACAGGAATCATTCTCATTGTAGGGAATACAAGATCTTTATATGGTTTTTTTCATCTGACCTAACTTCACAGTTGGTGAACCCAATTATTTGATACAGAAAGTTTTTACTAAATGTTCTCTTTCTGAAAAGAAATTCCATTATTACAGTTATGCTCTGACTTGGGCAGCATAAAAAGGGATAAATACCTATAGAAAAGACTGTCTGAATCTAAAACTGCAATCAGCAGCAGAAATTAAGTATTTTCACGGCTTAGTTGTTTCATCCTTAGGGATGAGGAATGAAAAATCTTTGGTTTGAGGTGGCTCAAACCTTAATTCATCACAGAAGTTCGTTCAGTTTAAAGGTGAGGTTAACAATTAATTACAGACTTCATCAGTGTCAGGGCAAATAGTCTATGATCATTTCATGTGCCTTTTTTTGTACAGACTTAGATTCACATTTTGGACAATGAATGAAAACCAGGTGATAAATCACTGTCCAGTGTTGTAAATGTCCCCTGTGCTCATTTGCATCACCTCTGGGTTTTCATTCCATAAAAAGAGGAACCTTCCATCATTTCTTGCAATGTAACTGTAAAGGTTTATTTGGTCCCACTTTGTGTATATAATCTCATGGTTTAGCTACATCCTGCTGTAGAATGAGACGCAAGTTTGTCCAGACTGTCCCAAATCAACATATTTGGAACCACTGAAAAACTGCCCTTACTTAAATACTAGACACACAGACTCTGCTATGGCCTTGTACTGATGTAGTTTGAATATGCATTAATATTTATTGACTCAGGAGTGTTATGGTGCCACACAGAGCCTAGCCAGGATTCAAGGCAAATGCAAGTTGTTGGGATGTTGTCAGCACTGCAGAGACTGATAATCCTGAGCACTGTGCACAAAGGAGTGCAGTTTTCTCTCTGCTATACTCCTTGAGGACAATAGACATGAAAATGCCCTTTGCCTCTTTTTTTACACCTGGACAATAAACTCAGCTCAGTTAGGAGATGTAATGGGCATTTCATGTAGTCAGTTCTGCTCCCAGCACTTTGTGAGCCGCTCCGTGCCTGACCGTCATCAGCCTGTGCTAAAGTCACAAATGGAGCTCAAGCTTTGTCATTAAACACTGCTGCTGGAAGACAGTTGCCCACCTAATAAATCTATCAGCAAAAAAGTCATTAGAGGATGAACAGTGAGCCATCAGTGTTTGTGCATTACACATCAGATTTTCTGGTGGGGAGAGGGAAATGTGAGTAGTAATTCACCTCTTAACAAACATTTCTGAGTCTTGGTTTTGGCTCTTACTTTTTCCAAAACAATCTGAAAAGTTTCTCACTCATAAATTGAGCATACTTCAATGTATTTGTCCAGCTTACCTAATTTCCTAAAAAAGAGTTTTTGCATTATATTCTACTAATTTGCAAGTTCCAGGGTTTTTTTAACGCCACTTAGATAATATTTTTCAGTGAAAATTCACTGGTTTGCAGGAGTCGTAAGCACCACTGACCTACTTTTCCTGTTATTTACTAGTCAAATAATGTACTACAGAAGCTTTCTTGACATGCTCCCTGGTCAACTCCTGCATGTTCCGAATTTGATGGAAGAGTCAGCTCATTAGTGCACTGTCTGTGTTTGTGTAGGAAAAAATATCCTATTTTAGCATGATGTGTCTGACATTTACTTTCAAATAGTATAATACAACAAGAAAAACTAATCTTGAACTTTCTCTGTTCACCAAGTATAGTGGAAAACTGTAATTATACTATCCTGAATCTATCACTATTCTGCATTTTGTTAGAAGTCCCTCAAGTCTACATTACAGATTAATTAATATTTCAGTTATGACCTAAAGGAACTGAAATTTGGGAAAAAATTCTCAACATAAAGACAAGCAGAAATTCAATTCTGAATAGTTGTTTTAGGCATATGAATTACCATGGAAACTTGACTGCAGCTGGAGAATTTCACTATATGAGGTCATGCATTCCTTCAGTTTATTTGGTTATGTCATATTGTGATTTGTGATTATCCAGACAATGTTTGTCTTCAGCTAATGCTATGAACTTCTCTGTGTATTTCTCTGTAGCAGCTTTGACCAATTTCCTTATAGCCATGGAACTTAATGTGTTCAAACACTTTATGGATATTTATTCCTATATCTATAGGAGTAAATGTCATAACATCCACTTTGAGAAGACCTCAAAAGTAGGAGTCATTCACAAGAACAAAGATTTATTCAATGGGATATGAAGAAACTAGTCTTTGAGAAACAATTTTGGACCAGGGCCAGAATGTCCCTGCTTACCAGTTGTGTAACATCCCAAACCTTCACCAATCTTAGTCAGTCTCCAATGACCTTATGAAAGTGAAGAGTATAATTTATTTGTAGCTATTGTATCTTTACACAAGTATCAGGCCAAAAATACAACATGCCCAATATTTTTCATTATAAATTCAAATAAGTCCTGTCTTGTATATGTCTAGGATTTATGTGTCTGTCCTTATTCATGTTTCTGTAAATCTTTTGCTCTATTTAACCATGACGCAGATGCACAGATTTTACTGCTTTTCATTGCTCTGAGTCTTTACAGATCATATCTTCTGCATCTTGCCATTGTCTGGATTGTAAGGACACTTCAAATTGGCATAATTACCCGAAGTTCTTCACCAAAGCTCTTCACTGAAGTCCAAGCCTTTTAAAAAAATCTAAAAAAGCAACAGCAAAACCAGACTTTTATTTCTTCTAGGTTTTTTTTGTTGTTTTGTGGGGTTTTTTTAAACCGGAGACACACTTGAAAATGTGTAATAATATTTTTTTACAATTCTGTATCATCTCAGATAGTGATGCCTTTCAGAGATGGAGGAATAAAATTCAACAGTTAATTTTTTTTCTATGCTTTACCTTTATTTACCGTAAATGTAAGTTAATGTACATATATGACATGAGGATGTACTATATTCCTATGTTTTGGCTACTGAAATAAATAATCACTAAGGTGATTATGAGGCCTTTCATTTCTAGAAACACAAGATGTTTCAGAACTGCAACATTCAGTCAGTAGTTTGAGTATGGATTTGGAGCATTCTCGAGGATGAGCTGTTTGCTCTTGGACGTCCACTTTGTGTCTTCCATCTTCAAAACAGGGTGGAAGAACTCGTTTCACTCTGTACTTGAGCACTTCTCTCACCCATCAAGATTTTGGATCTACCTCATTAGAACTAGAAGTGATTAAGATTACTGAGAGGAACAGGGTAGCACTGTCTTCATACAAACCAATTTTTAACTGGAATATTTAAAGTTATTCTGAAAGCACAACATCAAAGATAAGGATGTGGATATAGCTGTACTTTTGTCTTCTCTTTGATCTTTCCAAATAAGCTGATCTCAAAAGGTGCCTTCATCTTTGTCCCTTGCCTGTCGGAGGGTGGAATCTTATAAGGGCAACTTTGGCCCTAGAGCAGAGTGGTACTTTACTCTGCATTTCTGTCTTTTTGGTCCTTTTCCTTTTCCTTTTCCTTTTCCTTTTCCTTTTCCTTTTCCTTTTCCTTTTCCTTTTCCTTTTCCTTTTCCTTTTCCTTTTCCTTTTCTTCTGTCAGGAATAGCAGTCTTAAAATGAAAGAATTTTAAGAATTGTAATAAAGAATTAGAGGGCATTATTTAAAATTACAAGAAGACACAATCATATGCAGTTTCACAAGAATGTATTCTTTATTGGAAGCTAAGTTTGATAAATTTCCTCTTAAGTTGCAAAGTAAGAAATAAGGTGATTCTCATTTGTTTATCTCTCTCAGCTATTGGTGAAAGCCAAAGAATACACAGTTTTTTCACTACAAGCACAAAGGGCTGCAATTCAACTGGCTTCAATCAAGGCTACAGTTATCAAAGGATAAGTACTTTACATAGGGGGTTTCATTTTTTGCTGTTTTCAAAAGGCAACTGCCAGCAAAGGCCAACACCTTTACAATCAGTCATGTCTGTGTTTGCAGTACTGGGCCCATCTCTGCTGAAACAGAGAAAGGAAAAATTGCCATGGACATCAGCTCACTGCTAATCTTTGTCACTGATCACATTGACTGATAGTACTACAAAAATACTGATATGGGCTGCAGGTTTAATATCTCTATAAAGGACTCGTTGCAGATATGTGTCAGGTTTATCAATCCTAATTTAGATAGTAGTTAAACCATCTCAACTTGATTTGTTTAGACACAGAAGAATAAAAATCAGTTAGCAGGTAGTTTACTCTTATCCCATGTCTCAGCTGCGTTGGCTGAATCAAGTGACAGCAACTTTATAAGCAAGAAGAGATTTAGTTTCTTTTATGAACCCAGATTCATATGCACTGCATTTTAATCTCAGCCCTACAATCTTTGAGCCCACAAGGAGATTATTAAAATTAATAAAATTCATTGGATTATAAAAGGAGATAGAAAAGTTAAATGATCTGAAGTATATTTTATATAAGTTTTTTATTTTCTAATAAGCCTTCAGAAAACAAGGCTGTCTGTTAGAGGAAGGAATATATTACTGCAGTGCTGGAGATTTCAATAACCTCAGCCATTCACAAAAGATTATTGGGACATTTATGACTGAGGGAAAATGTTTCCTCATCAAAATAAACTGAGATATGTTTTCCAAGATGTTAGTCCAAGCAACTGCTTGAGGCTCAGAAAACTTAGGTGGGAAGTGCTTTAGGAAAGTATCAATGGCTCTCAGTGTAGTGCAGCTGTATGAAATGTTTGGAGCTGGACCTGGTACAAGTAATTGTGTACATCATCTCTGCTTCCTATGCTGACTTTCTGTTCCTCTTCTCCAAAAATCTCATCAGAACTTTGGCCTTTGGCACCCATCCCCATCCTTTTACATATAAAACACAGAACTTAAAGTTCACCTCTTAAACCTACATGAATCAGTTTTTTAGCATTGTTTGGTTTTAGTTCAGAGAGGGATATATGCATTTCAATCCTGGTACAATAGATCTGATGATGATTTTTCCATTTTTCTTTGACTGTCTAATGTAATATAATTGTTGCTCTTCAGAGCACAGTCAGTGTTTCATCTCCCAGTCATTAATGTTTCTAGCATACACACCCTGGGCACAAGCTAGAAGCCATTTCCTTCTTTTTTATTCCAATGCTTCTGGGATTTTTACCTGGACTCTACTGTGAATCCATTGTAGATGGCAGCACCCCAAGAGCAGCTCTGATTCATGGTGTTTAATTGCTGAAGGAAGGACAGAAGTTGAGGCAGTTCCCCTTGGCAAGGTTGCAACAGCCCATCACAAAGCACCTGGACTTTCAGGGACTCTGGAAAGCTCTGTGATCCAATCCGTGGGGGCAAGAAAAGTCGAACATCCAAAGAACCTACTCTCCATCTGAGCCCCTAAGGGGCATTCCGTGTGGAAAAAAATATATATAAGAATAGAAATACACCCAAGACATTAGTTATAAGGAAAAAGTTTTTCACTGAGGGGGTTGTGAAGCACTGGAACAGGCTACGCTGAGAAGTGGTTGTGTCCCCTTCCCTGGAGGTATTTCAAAGATGTGTGCCATACTCAAGGACATGATTTAGTGGTGGACTTGACAGTGCTGATTAACAGTTGGACACAATCATCTTAAAGGTCTTTTCCAGCCTAAACTATTATATGATTCTATGATTTTGTCATATTCATGCATTGCAGTCTCTGAAAGAAGTTCCTATTTTTGGCTGAAATTTTATTTTTGAGTTAACTGTACCAAAAAAGCTGCGGTGGCTTAATATGATGGACTTCAGCCAATTCACCTCTTGTAGTTGCTTGGCTGAGTTTACAGAGGCCAACTATCTAAATCAGTTGAAAGGAAATTTAAACTTGGTCAAATGCACTTGATGGTAGATTTTGCACTGCTTTAACATGATTCATCCAGGTTTGAGTCTCATACAACATTTGTGCATAGATGAAGTTGTGAACTCTACAAAGACATGATATTAGAATGGTGAATGCCACCCCTCTGATTATTGAGGACAATCAATACACAGGATATGCTTTAAGATCTTGTTTGTTTTGCCAAGAATACCCAAAGAATGTCAGGTATTTTACCAGAGTAGAAGAGAAAAGAGGGAAAGTCTCAAATTTTAGCATTTGAAAAGCAGCCAGTCTGTATGTTTAGCCAACTGTTAACAAAGCTTAACCTGCTCTGTTAAATGTCAGTGCAAAGCATCTCAGTGGGTTTTGGCAGCACAAAGGTGTGCTGCTGAGACAATATACACATTCCACTGTGAAACGGTCAATGCAAATTAAAAATCTGAACCTACTTCCACAGAAATTAATATGAGTTTAGTCACTGACTTCAAAGAGAGCAGGGTCAGAAACCCAGTTTTTTGCTATGTTTCCTCTACTTTTTTTAGTGGTAGAGAGTGTAGGAGGGGTGCAGAGAGAAGACATTTTATTTAGATATTAAAAAATTTGCTTTTCCACAAATACTCTTTAAATTTTAAAAATTTTATTTACTTATGAAACATATCTTGAAATGAGCAGCACATGTAAGGTATATGAGAGTTATCTTTCTAGGTGGACACTGAATTCCCCTGCATCCAATGATTTTTTATTCCTCTGCTGTTATTTAAAGAGCTTTTTAAAATCAGTGACTGATAGAAGAAAAGTGTAGAACAGGACATCATATGCCCAGTCTGTTTACTTAAACATCAGATGGTCACTTGTTACAGAGAACTGATGGACACCTTGTCTTTATTCAGCTATTAGAGTGTGGGACACTGCTAAAAAAAAAGGAAAACTTGGAAAAAAAAGAGAATATTTGATTTTTCTTCTAAATGTTAACTTACATCAATACCAAAAAAAAAAAAAAAGAAGGGGAAAAAAGAAAAATAAAAGATAAGGTAATGTTTTGGTTAGATTAGCATCAGCAGTTCATAATTAATTTGACTTCTTGTTCCAGTCACTTGTACTGAGAAATGTAGGCATCTGATTTGTAGACTACAGGGCCACCTCAGGTCACCAGTGTGGTTTTAACTTTTACAACATAGCCAAGAAAATGTCTATAAACCTGTATTGTAGGCTTGCAGAGTGACACTTGACAATTCATTGTTATGTGGTGCTGTTTTAGAGAGCATGTGTTTTCCTGGCTTAATCACTTGACTTTGTCTCAGTTATTAGACTTAACAAAGGATTGTAACAGTGAACCAAGTCCAAGTGTGTGACTCCTCTAGCACTTGTCTGTTTAAAAAGCACTTCTCCATTCCATTCTTGAACAATCAAAACCCCTTTTTGGGTAAATATATACTCAACATCTTGTCCTTTTTTTTGTCTCTGTACGATTTTTATCACAGAAGGACCATCACAGTCCTATCCTCTTACAAGACCTGGTCAAAAATGTCACAGTTACAAAGAAAATACAACCTTATCAGAAAAATGAGAGCCTGTATTTTTAATCACAGTAGGGTTTTTTCAGCAGAAATTCAGTTAAAAACAAATTATGCAGCCTATTCAGAAAAAAAAAATTCTAAATCTTACTTCATCTTTCTACTCATCAGACTGTTCTTTCTCTTCACCTTTGAGGATTTTATAATGCTAAATGTTGGAACTCTCTGGAGCACAGACAATTGGATATCACCCTTAGGTCTGGCATAATAGAACATAAAGGAATGTCCAGAGAAAATGTCAGGTTAGCGTTTTTAATGAGGAAATGATTCATTAAATACTGACACAGTACCAGTTATAGGGAAAAGAAATTACATGCAAACAGTTACTAAAACCAGCACTTCTCAACAGGTTCAAAAATATCCTGTAAAGTGTGACGCACTTGGGTGCTTGCTGGAATAGCATCTCGTGTTTCATGATGCACTGGAAAACAGCCACCTGGCTTTGGAACTCTTTATGGAAGAAAGGATTGATGCTTTTGATGAAAATTCTTCCTTCTGGGACTTCAACCTGTGGTGTGTGATTAAAAATAATTCACCTAGGAGTTCCACACAGATAGAGGAGAAAGCTTGGAAGGAAATGTTAACTGCCTTTGGCACAGACCTAGGCTGCTTTCCCCCAAACACAGACCTTTAATGACAACTGTTCTACTTCATCAAACACATTCCCTTTTTCCCAGTGAAGGAACTTCTGTCATTCCCTTGGGCTGATGCAGACTGAAGGCATTTGCCCTTCATGCTGCACTCATGAGGTCTAGAGACCTACAGCAGTGCCTAAACTCTGGTAAAATCTGTTCAGAGAACTTGTCTCAACAAAACAGATTTATGCTGAAATACACTTTCAAAGCAAAAAAGTTTTATGGAGGAGTTCTAATGGAGCTATTGAGGGAATGAAACAAAAACTCACCTAAATTTAAAAATCTGTCCACCCACTTCCAAATGAAAATGGAGTTTTTAACCTGACATCCTTTTGGGAATACACTGAATGGTGGGCAGAAAGCAGCAAAAAACAATTTAGAGGCATCAAAGTTGTAATGAAATTAAACTTTTTTTTCTCTATCTGTTCCAATTCTTCCTGTAGCATTGATTTCATCTTGGTCTTGCTTTTTCTGGGCCTACTTATGTGGCCTGGAGTTAACAATTTTGACTTCTAATGTATTTAAGAGATAACAAGAGACTGGCTACAGTCCTGGCAGGTTCTTCTGAATTCTCTCTTTCAAATTTCAGGGTGATATCTGTAGACTAGCACTCTAAATCTTTTTGACTTCACAGTCACAAAAAGAAAGAAAAAAAAAAAAAAAAAAAAAAAAAAAAAAAAAAAAAAAAAGAAAAATCCTTAGTTATCTTTTTAGGGTCTTTTCCTGAGTAGACTGCTGAGCCAGAGAACTCTTCACATTACAAGGTGTAATCAAGTGCTGTAAAATAATAACTATGGGGGGAAGCTCTCTTTTGTTCCCCAAAAACTACTTTATGAATGAGGTCTCTTCAGATTATTTTCCAGGTGAAGACCAAGGAAAAAACAGAAATAATAAGGGTAAAACAGAGTGTTTGGAGAGAATGGCGTATCATAGTTAAAAAATAAGCAAAAATTGAAAAAAATCCTCTGAACATAATCCTTTTACTTGTCCTCAAAAAATTCTGTTTATCTTTGTCATCCTGAATTTGCAAGTGTGATTAACCAGTGTCTTAAAGAATGAAAAACCATTACTGGAATAGGAAATTCTGTGGCCAAAAGGTGAGTGAGTGAATCTGTTACATCTACACAAACCACCAGCCTCTACATCCCTGCTCAGTCCCAGTATTTGAATCTTTGTAAGTGAGAAAAAAAATCCATAACTTCGTTAGTTTTCCTCCTCTCTATTAAAGCTTGAGTAATTTTTTTTGCCACTGAACAGATTATTTTCTACATTGACAACTTTTCAAGTTTAGATGATGCCTATGAAAAATCACTTTTGCATCCTCAGGTTCATAAAGTCCTGAATCTCTCTATAATGTTTTCCCTTTCCACTTTTAGAGACCACAGCTGAGTGCCCTATAGCATAGCATGGGCAATATTCTTATCAGTTAACATACCTGTCAATCAAATCCTTGTTTCATTACATTGGTTTTGTCATTTTGGCAGGAGACATTCATCTTCCTTACAATCAAATTTTGTGGTGCCAAAGGTTATGTTTTCTTTTCTAGGTCTTCATGGTCCTCCTTATGCAAAAGCCCCTATCAAGTGAGGCCCGTGGAGTAAGTGGCACATATCACACAAACTTAGAATGGTACTTTTTGGGATGCATCTGCTTCACTGCTCGCTGATGCTTAAAATCAAAGAATTGCACAGGATGATGGCTCTCCTCTATTGCTTTTCAATCTTATTCTGTATCACATTTCACAGTTGTAGATTGTGTCCTTGCTTTTCTTCCCTGGAAGGGAAAATCCCCTCATTTCTCTCAATATTGGAAAGCTTTTCTTCAGTGTGTGAATAGACCAATACACAGAGAAGTTGATCCTATAGGTTTTGGAAGCACTATGTTATTTAGTGTAATCAGGTGCATCCTGAGGATAGTGTGAAATACTTATTTCCAAATTGCAGAGGCCAGTAATACCTAGAGATCACTGATTTTTTTTTAATTTTTTTTTTTTTTCAGAAAGAGAGAAATGCCCATCTCATCTCCTCTGGTTACTTTAGACATTTTGTTTTCTCTTCCTCAGAAAAGTGATATTCAGCTTTTATCCTTACTTCATACAGGCTGACAAACAAGTTTCTGTTACCTGAGTCCTGAAGCATGACTGGAATATTATTCCTTAATAAACCTGTTGTGTAGCACCAGCTCCTGGATTTGTATAGACCACTAGAAGCTTTGCAAGAGATGGGTTTCTGGGAACTGAACCTCATTTCTCTGACCCAAACCAGAGACTTTAGTTTCCAACCACAGCTACTGCCGTTGCTGCACCACCACAAGTGATGACAAGAGGGCTGCTCAGCACTCCTCAGTGTTATTGCCTTCCCACACAGCCCAATAGAAAAGGCACATTTTGAGGGCAGCTGCTGATTTCTGCCCTCTTACTCCTCATCATGATATCATGATGAGGAAGGATATCTGGTCACTGTGAAACTGGTGGAGATGACTGGTTTTGTATGGTGGTACTGTTTCTGTAATAATTCCAAGTGAGGACCAGCTTAGACTGAGACCAGAGATGCAAACATAAAAACATTCAAACCTTGTTATTCATCCTAGAAGGCACCACTCCCTCAGTAAGTATGGGCAATGGCAATCTGTGAATCTCATGGACTGTTTCCATTCTTCCACTGAAAGCTGCTCCCTTTCATGTGTTGTTCTACCCTGCCCTTCCTTCTGTTCAGCTGATTTCTTGGCTGCCTAAAGACTGTCAGGGGAAGCTCAGTGTACAACATTACTAAAAGGTGTGTTTTTGGAGCCAGGCTGCTGTACACACTGAAAAATTTGTTTCCCATGTCACTGTCCCAATTTGCATGTTTTCTACCTGTCATTTTTCTCAGGGTGCACCTGAAGTGGTCTTTCTGAGTCTTCAGGATCTGGATCATGGATAGACCCTTTATGATACAGCAAAGCTTTTACATTTACTGCACAAAATGGAAACTCATTAACCAAGGAATAGGCTCATCACAGTCAATAATAAATACCTATGACAAAGAAAAATGGTGTCTACACCATACAAATAATGCAAATACAAATATAATAGGAAAACTGCTTTTTCTCTACTACTATCTGGTGGATTTCTTCTCTGCAGTATATATTACTCATTACGATATCAATTTCAGTTCTTATAGCCTCAAGCCCCCTTGAGGGGGAAGGGGCATACAGAAAAATATGCTGAGTGTTCAGCCAAAAAATTCCTATACCATGGTCCAGTCAAATGGACTGGAAAGGAATATAATTACTGTGCCAGTGACCTTAGGCTATTCACTTCTGTATTTTTTTAAAAGGTTTGCCTACCCAATAAATGAGTAGAAGGATCCTTATTTAACTTTGTTCTCCTGATGAACATCACTGAATAGGAATTGCTCCTCACAATTAAATGAGCATATTGCACCAGAGAGAGACCACTGCCAGTTCCCACAGAATTTTTCTGTCTCTTAGCAGAAATGAAGAGATATCATAAAATGGTGTCATCTCCACTGCAGAAGTAAAAGTACAAGTCTGGAGTTTTTAAATTTCAAAAAGAACCTTATAATTAAAGTATATGCATTCAGTACAGGGCAATTTCCATCTGATCACAAAGAAATAATCAAAGTGGTCTTAACTTTTAATTTTCTTTCCTGTGCTCTTTTCTTGTTGGTTCAATCCCAAAGGGTTATAGTATTTTAGAATGAGGAGCACTTGCACATTCTGAAATACAACCTCTATTTCCCAGTGAAAATTATTTGAGACTAGAGATCTAGAGTCCATTTGCTGTTGACTGTCTGTAAGCAGAGCAGCATAAACATCCATGATTTGCTCTTTTTTTTATTTTCTCATTCAAATTGCAATCTTTCTTCACATGCAGTTGCATGGGGAAAAGCATACAGCACTTTGACAAAGACACGTCTGGGAAGATGGTTTAATAAAACAGGACTAAACGTGTCAAAATTTAAACTTCTGGGACAAGTGATATTTCAGTTGATTAAAATAGAAGAATTAAAAATCTATCACAATATTTGCTTTGTTCACCTCCAAATTATTTATATGTTTTTGTTCTTGTCTTCCTTCTCTCACTTATAATTTTGAATTCAAGCAGATTTTAAAACACTATTGTTTCAAAATAGAATATCAAGATATTTAATTTTTAAAATGTCAAAATTAATTTTTATTTAAGAGCAAAAGTATTTAAATGAACTTTGACTCAGACATTTATACTTCCATACTTCCTCATTATTTCAAAATTACTTTAGATAGCGGAAACTTCATTTTTCTGCAAGAAATTGTTCTACAAGTACACAAGTAGAACAAGGACAAATATCCTGCTATGACTTTGCCAGCACTTCTTTTTTTCAGTTTTGGCTGCAAGGAAGCAGTGCATGAGGGTGAAGAACAGAAACCGAACGAGGTTTGCAGTCTTTTAAAAGGCTTCATTTTGAAACTGTTGCTTGGCATAATTCAAATTATTTTTTTATCAGTCTATAGCTGTGATATCTGTTTCAGCTGTCCCTTCACATATATTGCTCTTGCAGCAATATTAATGTACTTTTTCCTGTCTCTGCCCAAACTTTTTCCTTCATTTCAATGAATAAAAATGCTAGTAATTCTCCTTCTCCCATCAGTTTCTTAGTGTGAAATATCAAACTAGACACTAAATCATCATCATCTGAATTAAGTTATCATTAGATTTGGATTACAAGAGATAAATTCATTTAGCAAGATACAGGGTCAAAATAGTTCCATTGTTTCTGCAGGGTGAAGTGTGTAGTACATAGCTAAAGCTCATTTTGGTTCCCATGGAATTTCTCTCTTCTGGAGTGTTCACAATCTTTCTGTATTTACACAGTCCACTAAATGAGTCTGACAGTATAGCCACATGTATGAAGCCTTATCATCACGTCGGAGTCTCAGTGTTAATGGAGAACCTTCTGAGCAATAGCTTTCGTGGTTTTTAGGTGCCAAGGAGAGAATTTAGGTTGTTTGTTATGTCCCAAGGCAGAAAGAAATGGAGGCATTTTAGTGCTGTATCATGTTGGCAGAGAGCTGTGGGCAGACTCAAAAATTAACTTTTAATGCATTCTTGAAAAAGATTTGCTGCTTCTTCTATTGCAATTCTTGTTACTGATATTACCAGGATATCCTGAATGTTTTACTCCCACTTGACATTTTGCATGTTGTTTTCCCTGTCTGACCCTAGGGATACACATACTTCTGCTTTTCATTTCTGAAGTTTGATCAGATTCCTTTGTTGTATTTATATGTCAGTGTGGATAAAAATCTTTTCCTTGCAAAATGCAGTCTTTGACTGGCAGAAGAAAATCACCTTTTATTTTTTGAAGCTCCTTTTATCACCAGTACTCCTGTTGAAATTCATCCACATTTCACATATACACTGGAGAAGAAGGCAAAATGACATTCCTTGTGGTGGTTTAACCTCAGTCAACGACTCAGCCCCACACAGCTGCTTATTCACCCCCTCCCTCCCTAAGTAGGATGGGAGACAGAATCAGAAGAGTAAAAGTAAGAAAATCCTGGACTGAAGTAAAGGCAGGATAAAAGGAAGAACAAAAACCATGCAAACAAAGCATGCAAGTAAAGGAAGTATTTCACCTCTTCCCATAGGCAGGCAGGGGTTCAGCCATTCCTGGGACAGCTGAGTTCCATCACTCAACAGTGTCTTGGGAAGACAAACACCATCACACTGAACATTCCTCCTTCCTTCTTCTTCCCACAGCTGCCCTACCTGTGTCTCCTCCCAACCTCTTGTGCCCCCCAAGCCTGTTTGCTGTTGGGGTGGTGTGAGGAGCAGAAAAGGCCTTGACTCTGTGCAAGGACTGCTCAGCAATAACTGGAAAACCTCTGTATTATCAACACAGGTTCCATCCCAAATCCAAAACACAGCCCCATACAAGCTACTGTGAGCAAAATTATCTCAGCCAAAACCAGCACACTTGCAAGAATGTGGTTCTAGAAGCCTTTTTTTTCAAGTGTTCTCCCCGCAAAACCTTTCCCTCCAGGCAGCTGTGAGATAAGAAACTCTATTACAGAAAAGCACTGTAGTGGATTGTAGGAAATTGTTAGACACAATTATCCAAAATGTGCCCTAACAGTAATATTCAAATAACAAGTCATAAGTTATTAGTTCTAACGCATGCTACGTGTTTCTCAGTTACCCACTGAAATTGTATTTACAATGCCACTGGCATAAACATTTACCATCAAGAAAAGATGAATTCATAGGCCATTTTATAGACTTGTGAATTGTTGAGCCTATATTTAGGTCCACCAATCACCTTTGGGGTTTACAGGTAATGAATACACCACCAGAAAAATTGAGCATGTGTGTCCACTCTGAATATATTATGGAATTTTTTTAAAAAATTAAAGGTAGAGAAGAAATCATTTCTCTTCACAGGGTTTGAGTAAATTCCAAACAGAATTAGTAGGAAGTTTTCCAATAACTTGAATGGAGCTGTAAAAGATCAATGCATGTGCTGTGTGCTCATAATGGCAATGACATTATACTTTCTTTAACAAAATAAGGAAAAGAATTGAATTCTCGAATCTCAACAAGGCAAGATGAATTGTGGATCAAATTCAGACTCGAATTTGGCATTACATTGCTGCTATGTCTTGGTATATAGAAAACATGTTAATATGTTTCTGAGAGGGTGCAATAGAGTCCTGACTTGGTCAGACAGAGTAGGTGGATCCAGCTGGACATTGTCAGCCCTCTAAAGAAGACAAAAAGATATCCAAAAATGTGCTTTTGTTCCAGCACTGGCACATCACAATGACATCTAGCATTTACAAGGCCTATTTACTCTCAGTTTTTTGTTTTGGTCACAATGATAGAGATCTGGAAAAATATTGGAAATATCTTGCACTACTGTGCCTACTGGGAGAAGGATTTTACTTATTCTACAGGCTACTGCTGGGACAGATGTTCTTAAAGTTGATGAGGAGATAGAAGCTTTTTTGATATATGAGAAAAAAATAAAATAATAAAAAATCTTCCCACCTGGAATTTTATAACAGCTAGGCTCTGGTGCAGTTTAGAGGTCTCTGAGGAAATAGTCTGGGACACTTCAGTGGTGTTGAGTAGGATTTTGAAGGTTTAGAGACAATCTCTGAAAAGGAGTATGTTAAGCCAATTTCAATTTTTCCATCAAGTCGCTCCAAATCTTCTTTGAATCTCTATGTTAATGATGTCAGATCAAGATTTTTTTTTACTGCTCTATGTCCGTGGAAGGTTTCAAGTGTCTGTTATATTTCATTATTTTATTAATCTGCAAGAATTTGTCTTAAGGATTTCAGTGTTAAGCCTCAGGCCTATAGCTAATACATATACCAAACCATATATATTGTTGAGTGTTTTGAAGTGGAAGTCATAGCCTATCCTGCCTTACATTTACACCAGATGCTTCAGACCAGGACCTTGCACTGGCTGCCTGCCAGCACTCTGCTTCCTCCTCTCCTGACAAAGCCAAGGAAGCTGAAGGGGCTCAGCACTCCAGTCCCGGGCAGTCTGCTGCTCTCTATTATTTCTGAAAATACAAGCTAATTACTTGTTGAGCTGTCTCTTGCCAGTATCTTGGTTTATATAAAGCATCTGGAGATAGCAAGTGGCATATAGGAGAACGAGAGCTAGTGCTCTTACCTGACCTAGCTGCTTTGTGATTTCACAGCTGAACTCACACAGACACACTTTACTTTTTTTCAGCTTTATGTTATATTTTCATGCCACCATCAATAGGTTTCTTGCCATAGATGGCATTTTTTTATACCCCTAAGAATCTCTAAAACATATCGTCCATGAGATTAGGAAGTCACTGAAGTAAATACAGACAGTTGTATATTTTTTGCATGTGACTGCTTTGCAAGTGAATGCTTTGCCTGGCCAGTTCAGACTAATCTAACCAGGGCATTTGGTGCTTCATAACAGTGGGCAGAAACCTTGTTTGACTGAGTTGTTAGATAAAAGAATTTGGGAGCAGATATGCATATCATTTTGGAAAATCTAAAAACTGTAAAAGGGCCAGCAAATTGTCAGGGTGTGATTCTAGGCATTCACTGTTGGCTGCTGTTTGAGGACAAATCCTTTAGCAAGAAGGTCTCAGTCTGAAACAGTTTCACCTGTGCTCCATCTATTCTATAGTAGATGAGATCAAATTTATCCTTCTGGAAATAGAGTCCATAACTACACACTGCTTTCCTGTTACTGCCCTGTAAAGACTCAGCAAGACATGGTACTTCACGTATGCATCTATTTAAAGTACTTTACGTATCAAAATATTCCTGAAATTAGGGTAGTTTTCTGATCAAGCCATTTGAATTAAGTTGATCAAAAGTCCAATGAAGAAGGTTTCTGTATGATGAACTATTCAGCAATCCTGGCTCCTACTGTCTGTATTCAGCACAAGGAGGGTTTTCCTCATACACTAATTAACGTATTACACAAGCAAATTAAAGATTTGTTTAATCACATATGTTACTGCTTACATACATATTTGTCCATGGCTAAAATCACACTTAGTGTCAGCCCAGTGTTTGATGTTAACCTGGAAAAAAAGAGGCTCAGGGATGATCTTATCACCCTCGACATCTACCTGAAAGCAAGTTATAGCTGAGGGGGAGAGGGGTGTGGTTTCTTCCTCCAAGTAATAAGTGACAGGAAATGGCTTAAGTTGAACCAGTGGAGGTTTAGACTGAATATCAGGAAAACTTTTTCACTGAAAGGATTGCCAAGCACTGGAACAGGCTGCCTAGAGGCAGGGGTAGAGTCACTACGTCTGGGGGTACTTAAAAGGCTTGTCAATGTGACACTTAGGAACATGGTTTAGGGGTGCACTTGGCAGTGCTGGGTTCACTGTTGAACTCCATGATCCTAAAGGTCTTTTCCAACCTAAACACTTCTAGGAAAAGCTGAATATCTGCACAAAAAGATGTCCCTTTGCTCTCATTTCTTCATGTTATTTTCAAGCCTTTTGAATTAGTAATTGTCCCAGGATTCAAAGCTACAGAGATCTAGCATCAGCTTTGATGTAATATATCATAAACACAGTCCATATTACATGCAGAAAAACTCATAGAACAGCTCTGTGTCATTCTTAAATTTTCACAAATAAAATATCCTGAGGCGTGCAGGAGACCTGCCAGGTATTTAGGACTCATTGCTTAACCTTTGAATCTAGACATCATGCTGGTACAAAATAGAAAGGCAGTAATTATCAGAATTAGAAAAATAATTGAAATTTATTAATGAATCATCCTTTCCCTTAAGCTGTACTGTAACAAAAAGTAATCATCATTATAATGAACAGTGTTATTATTGGACCACATTATGAACACCAGTGATTTTGTACCAAGCTTTTACTGTCAGGGGAATGGTTCATTAACCACAAAGAACACTTCACATTAGGGATTCAGTTTATCTGGCCAATTTAGACAATGTTTAAGTAATTTTTAATTAAAATTGGAATCCTGTATTTTGGAATGGTGTACTGATTCAAAGGAATTGTAAGCACAATTACTACAATCAAGTTGTTAATTTTTTTATTCTAGATAAAAGTTGGCCACTAGTCAATCTGTTAAGCAGCCATTCTGGCCTACCATGCAGCTTCAGTGGGGTGGATAAGAAAAGGAAGAGTAAGGCAAAACCTTTTCATAACACAGAAAGTTTTCTGTTTGGCAAGGGGTAGACAAATGAAATTCCCTGGAAAATGTGTTGTAGACAGGGAAGGAAGAATTTTTCTTGTAACCTTAATATCAAAAACTAATTTCCTTTGATGAAGCCAGCTGTATGTCATGTTATTTGTTGCAGTAAAAATCCTTCTGGAGCAAAATTGAAGCTGGAAAAAAACTTTCACAATATTTCATCCCATTACAAGATAATATAGACTTAATGAAAATTGCCTTCAGACTGAGGAACAGTCCTGACACCAGGCAAGAAAGGCACAAGTTCTGTATCTTAAGGAGGATTCAGATTAAATCCCCATTCAGTGTAGATGTCATATAATTTCATGAAGTTAATTGTCTCAAGACCTGCTGAGGATCTGTTACAACTGAAATGTGGAGTTCCCACCATCTTAGGCCTCACTTAAAACGAGAAGTATGCAAACTGATTCCTGTAAATAAACCAAACTGTACACCAAGGCCTGCCATTAGCAAGAAATACCAATTCAAGTTCATTGAGAGCAGGCATTAAGTCAGTGAGGTGTGAACTGTGGTGGGTGTTTACACTGCTTTCACTCACCTGGCAGCCACCCTGGGCTCACAGTGCCAGCACCTTCAGGATGGAGGCAGTCATGGAACCTCACTGAGCTGCCAATGCAGTCTTGTGGTAGGGCCCTGGAAGGGGAAAGGCTGTGTCTGCGTGACCTGGGAATTCTCCTGCAAGCAGTGCCAGCCAAATTATGTCCTTAGGAACTGCTGAAAGTCAGATTAAAAAAAAAAAAAAACCAAACAAAAAAAAAAAACAAAAAACAAAGCAACATTAAAGAGGTAAAAAGTACGTACCCAAATCTGTTATCTTTCTAAGCAGTTCCAAAGCTCATGCGTAACTTACAATTAAGTATATGTTTCAATATGAAGTCCTGAAGAGGAATAAGATTTTAAATGCAGGTTTTAGAGAGGGGAGTCATATTGTGACAACTTGCCTTTGTAATTAGCCAGACACAACTGTTAAGTTCATCATCGACAAGGTTGATTTACACCAAAGGTATCTAATTCATTTTTTTCCTCTGGAGATTAATCGTGATAAATCTCTTCCAAATGTACTAAATAATGAAATGAAATGAAATAAAATTAAATGAAACATATTCTTCATGCCCAAATGGATGGTTTCTCACATCCTAATGGAATATTGTTGAAGAATTACAGTAGACAAAAGTGGTTCAAATTCATTTGTTAAGAAGTAATAACAAACAAGTAAAGGAAGACCACAGGGATTCTACTAGGCTGGTTTCTCTTTGATTTCCTCATTTTAATTCACTTCACACTATTCCCTTTTCTTTCTTCACCAAATAAGTAATTGAGATGTCTTTTGAAGATTCTAATGACTCTTGAAGTCATATTTTTTTTCCTAATATACTTCATGTATGTGTTCCTCCTCAGGAAACAGCTGTGTCTTCTAAATAAAAGAGAAGACTTTTTTGAAATCTCTGATGGCAAAAGAAGGGCTGGAGTTGGGAGCAGGTGTGTAGGGAGCATGTGAAGGACAATAAGTTGTTGTGGATCTCCTATATTTAATTAATGTATTAAATATGTTATAATGCAAGTAATAAAATGCTTTTCCTGTGCGGAAGGCAGGAAGGATAACCTGTGGTGTGCTCCCCTCAGCCTCACTACATTCAGTGACTGGTGCCTTGATAAGGGAATTGGGAAGTGGTCGTCCCACCCAAGCCATTGCCATCCTTATTTTGGGTGTCACAGATACCTTATACACACACACAAGTTTAACAGGGTTTCTCCTTTCTTGGATATGCTTGGTGTAGTAAATACATCTATATATGTCCTCTCTGAAATGTTCTGTAGACAGCTTAGCTATTTGCTCTGACATTAGAGTTTCTTCATCCTATTAGTCTTCTTTGACAGGGACTCTAAAGTTACTTTTAGTGGTAGAACTTCAAACAACACATCTCTTGGTCCCTAATTATATAGGTGCTTCTAACAATCTCTTTCCTACAAGAAGATTTCTCTGAGTTTTTTCTGGATTGACCTGTTCTTGGCATCTCCTACCTAGTCTCCATCAAGTGTTCACTGTTTGTAGTACTCTGTTAGTGGCCTTGGAGATCGGACTCAGGTCTCCACTTGTGTCTTCAGATGCCTTTAATTCCTACTTTGTCTGCATAAAAGGCAGCAGATTTGTCTCTTCTGTTTTAAAAACACGTGAGAAGCTCCCAATCCTGGGAGATAAAAATTTCCACCTAAAAATAAGGAATCCATGTTTAACAGCATTGGTAACAAGAGAATAAGTTACATAGGATAGTAGTAAACTATGCTATGTTACATAGCATAGTAGTAAACAGTTAGAGATATAAGATGGAGACTGATAGAACCAAAACAAACCAGAAATTTAAAAATCATAATTGGGAGCCCAGAACAGAAGAGGCTGTATCAGGAGATGGTGAAAGACAATCCAGAAGTCAAGAGGAGAAAGTCTTTGCTTGGAACAGGAGGAAAATGATATAAGAAAAGAAACAAAGGTGTCAGAAAAGAATCAGATGTGCTGATTTCTTCAGTGTCTTTTGTGGCAATTTTCAAACCTGTATGGTGAATGTCAATCAGATGTGGGCACCTAATTCAATTTATCTTCCTGGAAAGGTCCTCAAATGCAAATCTATTCAAATTAAGATCCAGAAAAAGAGGTGGTGGGGGCTGGAATAAGAAACACAAAAGCTTAAAAAGATTGATATTTCTTTTCACTTTTGTGTGTGATGAATTGAATTTCTGTTAGTAACTAGCACTTTTGCAGATGCTTATTTAATGTCAAGCAGGGGAGAGGCAGTAGGTGTGGGCAAGGGAGGTGAGTCATGCTTTGCTCAAGAGGGAACCTGCTGTGATGTTCATAATGTACTGAATCAGGTTCAGAAATATGAAAGTTTCTTTTGTTCTTTGCTCTACACCTTTTGTCTTCTTATGTCTGACAGATACACAAATTCATGACAGCTTCTTAACAGTAATTTGTACCATTGATATTTAGATCTGAATTCAACTGTTATCCTAAAAGATGATGAATTGTTCCTCATTTTTACATAAATACAGTAAAAATTTATTGTCTTATGTATAACTGCCTGGTGCAAGAACTCTTCACAGAGAACTGGGAACTTGGCCACCTCTCCAGCAGCAGCCCAAACTGGCTGTGGCATATGTTGTTATACTCTCCAGATTTAAAGATGTGAGGCAGTCGTCTGGCTGTTTGTCTACTGGAACATCCTTCTCTGATGATCTGAATAAAACCCAGACTGTTTGGGATTTAAATCAGGGGTGCATGTAACACCACAATTCTCTGTCATTATAAGGCTGGGAGTTGTCTGAAGACATTGCCATCTGGTGCATAGAAAATAGGAGATTTTGATGTTTGAGGAAAAAAAGCTGTGGCAGACTTTTGGAAGAGGTGTGATTTGTTTCCCTTGCTTCATTACACTAATGTGTAAGATTCAAATGCCATTTTTTTAAGGTTCAAATTGAAGTTGTTTAAGCCAGGGGGAAGAGAAGATTGGTGACAGAATGAAAGACTTTTCTCTTTTGAGATCCTACTTGGACACCCTTGTGGATAGAAGACATCATTCAAATTGAAAATAAAAGCTTCAGTCTGGGATGTGTTATGGGGGCACCAGCAGGCCCTTAACAGAAGTTTCACATTCTCCTTTATTTATTTTATTATTTCTCTGTGAGCCAGTTGTCCATGCAAAACATGACAGTTAATTACGCCTCTCTGTTTCCCTCTGACAAATAAAGCACAAGTAATGCCAGCAAGGATTAAACTGTTTGCTTTTGGTTTACAAGGAATTAAAGCAGTGTGCAGTAAATTTTTCTGTAAAGGTCTTTCCTAAAGCTGTAGACTAGGGAAATAATATTAGCAGCTAATGTTGTGGATGCACAGCTTGGTTCAACAACCTTTAAATAAACATCCAATATGTTTTTCCCTCTCCATGGGCTTTACTCAAGGTGTGTCACTTGGGCTGATGTGAATGTTCTAGCTGTGCATCCTGCCAGCCAAACACATCCACATCCACATCAGAAAGAGGGATGAAAGAGGATTGGGAAAGTGGGGTATGTAGTGGGTTATCTAAATAAAGTGCTGGAGCTGTAGATGGGGTGTCCAAACACCTACACACCACCTCTATAGGATTATCCACATGGATGTAGCAGAATAGGGTAGGAGTGCTAATGCTTTAGATTTCCTGTGGAAAAATGAGAAAAAAAATGAGAGGCAAAAAATATTGCATGCATTTTATTGAAGAATAATCCAGAAATACAGATCTAGCCTACCTATCCGTAGGTATCTGGAAAATACACCAGGCAAAATACCACTGTATCCTTGCTCTTTTCTAGCACAATGGCTGTGTAATTGTACATGCTCAAAAAATCCTTTCATGCCTAGTTTTAAAATAAGTAGTAGTCTTAAGCCTTAGACTGATGTCAATAACTGTTATTGAAACTTGAAACTGTTAAGGGAGAAAAAAGAGAAAAAGAAATTCTGGAGCACTTTAAGGTGCAGGGAGACTGAAAGACCAACAACAGTTTGAAAGAAAAAGGAGCTGCAGGTGTAATATTTAATGGAGTGTTAATTGTGCAGTGGCTAAAAATAAATAGGCAGCACAGGGTTCGTTTTTGGGTGAGTGGTTGATTGCAAGTGCTAAGCTCTACAATTAAAATTTTAAATTATGAGCTCACTTTTCTGTCCCATGGCTTGTTTCAGGAGTTTGATGGACTTCCCTGTGCCAAGTTTAATCAAACACATACTGAAGAGGATAAGAAAGCACAGGTTGTGGGGTTTCGTAGTCTACATATTATTTATTCTAATGTTCAGGAATATGAACTACCCCTGAATCTCTAAACCTCATATCTTATATTCAATGTGAATTTAACTTCTGTTAAATGACAAACTGGATTATTTCAAGTAGAAGGGTAAAAACACTTTAGTTAATTAATTAATTAATTAATTAATTAATTTAGTAGCACTTTAATTGTTAACATTGCTCCCTCTTCTAATGACAATCAATAGACAGGAAATTATTTTTAGTGTTAGAGAAGAGCTTTCAGAGAATCCTAGAATCACAGAATGATTGGTGTTGGAAGAGACCTCTGGGGATCAGCTCCATGTTTGCATGCAAACTCTGAGACTCACATCTGAGGATTACCACGTGGTATATTTTATCTCAACTTGTGATTTAGGTTTAGAGCTGAGCAAGCTATGCCAAATTAAGCCCTTAATTAATATTTTTTATTAAGGGGTTGGTCCCTGAGAAAAACCTTAGTACTTTTTGAAGTTAGTCTGTTAAATAAGTAATGTCACTCTTTGGTTAAGGTAAGGGACTCTAGGTACTAGGTCTTAAAATTGTGTTGTTTGTTATTTATGTTGTTGCTGTTGCTATTTAACGACACTAAAGTAAAATACAACCACTGATTATATTTATATGGAAGATATTTGGATATATTTGTGTTTTCATCTAGGAAGAAGTGCAGGATCTTCTGTCTCATCTTCATAACAAACCTGCAGTAGGAATGTACTGCATCCTGCTGTTGCTGTGGGAATACATTTCTGCTAGTATGATCTTCCATTTTCTTATCTGCTAAAGCATTGGGATGTTGATGCTGTATATCAGTCATTAAATACCATCCTGTAAGCACAAAAGAGTAAGTACTTTCTACTGTTTGCACTTGAACATGCCTGTCCCTTCCCCACAAATTAAGTGAAGCTGATAAAATAGAGCAGAGTGGCCTTCTATTGGAAACACAGCCCACTGAAAAAGGTCAGAAAGTTAAAAGCAGATTTCTATAATTCACAGGAGGCACAAGACATTAAAAGTTACTGCCTCATTCATGTAACAAAGATTGTGTCAAGAAAATAAAATAGTACAATATTTATCTATTCTCATGAAAGCATTCATCAAAAGATGAAGAACCAGCTATAAAGATCATTCATCAAAAGCTACGAAGAGTTTTTAGCTGTACAATTCACCACAGAAGTAGCAAGCTGCTGCATTTTTGAAAGCAAAGCAACAACGCACATCCAAACTGTGAAGGATTCAAAGGAACACAACATTTCTGTATCAACTGTCACAGATCTCTAGGGTTCTGCTGTGTAAAGCACTGGAGAAACGAGAATGTGCAAATCATTCATTTTTTGAGGTGTTTGGCCGTGACCCAGCAGGTAAGAAGTGCTGTGTCCTTTCAAGCCAGGTACTGGCAAGTATGACCCTGAAAGAGCCCACCTCAGCCACACTGGGAGCACAGTGGAGTCCAGCTGTAGCCCCACACATCTTGGTTTGCTCTGGAAGGATGCAGGTGACAGGACAGGCTGGGAATCCTACACCTGACCTCACCTGGAGACCAGACTGGCCACCTTTTCCTCTGAGTCCTGCCAAGAGGTGGTGGCTCAGTCTGATGGGCATTGTTTTTAACCTCTGACCAAGGAAACAAGACCTGCTGCTGAAAGAGCAGTTTAGCAGGGCAGGGTACCTTAGCTTCCTACATAACTACACTGATTCAGAAAGGAAAAAGGCTTCTTGCCTTTGAATTCACTGGCATGTAATAATTAGCATTTGCCATGTAAATCCCTTCCCAGAGGCCACGTGCTGCCGCTGCTTACTCTGACCCTTACAGCATTTTTCTGGTACTTTGCACTGAACAGATTAAAAAAGAGATGACTGGGCATTTCTTCAGGTTCAGAGCCCAAAACTTGTTCTGCTTGCCTGCCTGGGGGAGCACACTGCTCCTACTCTGGCAGTGCAGCATTTCCAGCAGTCTGTGGGTGACTCTTGCTACCTGTGCACCACTTTAGGTATAAAAATAACTCTCTTGAAAGAAATCTCACCACTGTTGAACTTTCTTGCTATATGAAAGTACTTCAGGAACTGTGTGTAACTAATTAATATCTCATTACCCACACACCAGTCCTATGGAATAGTGGCTGTTACAATACTGAACAAATTCAAGGGTATAGAAAAGCAAACATAGATTATTTGCTTAAATATTGCTTTTAACTTCAACTTTGAGACCTTCCACTGCTTGTCAGAGTTTTATGATCCTTATTCTCACTTGCTTTTACACTAAAGAAATTGGCCATGACTCTATCAGGTAGGCCTGAACTTGATGTAACACGGCCAAGGTTGCTTGGAAGTGAGAGATTTGATCCCTTCAGCAATGCCCTTCACTGCATCCTTCAGGTTATACAAAGAGGATCTGGAGACTTCACAGCTTCAAAGTCAATATTTTTCTCAAGCATCCTTCCAGTTTGTTTATTGACATAATTCTAATGTCAGTAAGGTTGATATAATCAAATTTGATTTATTAACCCTTCCCTACAGAATCCTCTGTATGTTTTAAAATGTATTCAGATAGCTTTTTATTGTAAATTTTTTTTATTTCATGTGGGATTTTTTTTCTAATATATGGGAGTTTATATCAATTTTTTCACAATGTGCAATAATTTTTAATTGCTAAACCATAGTGCATAAAGCAAAAGTGGTTTCATTTATAAAGAAGACAATCTATCATAGCTCTTTTAATTGTTTTTGTTATTTATATCTTGAACTATGATCCATTAATCATTTGTGAGCTATTCATGCCACATTTGTATCCATTAAAATACTGGGCTGAAAAACCAAGTAGACAACATTTGAAAAAAAAATTATTATTTTGTTGGATGAGATCCAAAAATAAGGCAATAATACTGCATCTATGTAAAAAATTGGTACTCTTATGATCAATTAATGTCTATAAATTTATAGATAGTAACATGATACATATGCTGTATACAACTAAAGATAGAATTTAAACTAATTTAAATAGAATTAGGTAAAATATTTATACAGCAAATACAAATTGACTAAAATATTACTTCTATATTTACATGTCATATATATTGTATCGGTTTATATATATTAATTGGTCAAAAGAATGTCTATTCTCTCTTTATAGCTATTTTATGTCTTGAAAGCCATATGTATATATTCCTGATTTGCTAATATTATTCAACATTCCTATTAAAATAAAGTAAAAATATATTGAAAGGCTTGAATTGAAACATGACTTCAACAAAATAGAATATGAAGAAACCCTGGCTATTTTGATTCTTTTCCAAGAAAACAAAGGTGCCATTTTTATTTATAAGCTATTTTAACATTTCTGAGAGGGTTTTCATGCATTTCAGAATGAAAAATCTCTGGGTTTTGTGCTCTTTATGGAAGGGGATTTTTTTTCCCAAACAGTTCCAATAGTGTGGAATAACTGATCTCAACAGTTCTTAGTTTAACTGTTCTGTGTAGAGGCTTTGTATTTTATTATTCCCACAGATCAATAATCCACATTACAATACACAAGGCTTTCCTTTAGAATTTTAAAGCTGCCCACACCTCTTAATCATAAAGTTCTTCCCAGAGTATTTCTATGCATCTGGTATGGCAGTCGATTGTGACGAGAAAGGAAGGTCCTTGAAGAAGATAATGAATGATTAACACTACAAGTGGGAGTCAGAATGGCAGTGGTAGAACTTGTTCTTTAGTGGTCTGTAAGAAAATTGTGTTTTCTTAGTGATGGAAGCATCCATCTCATAAACAAGTATTGTCACTGATAATTTTCTTTTGTCTTGATTTCAGTACCATCTTTCCGCTGCGTAAGAGCTTTACGTTCTGCTTTTTAATCAACATTCTCAAGGAAAGGTAATCAGACATAAAATACAAACTGGTGATCCATAAGATGCCACAGGATTGCCCCAATAATGGTTGAATATCTAAAAACCAAAACATTGCATATGCATATCTCCATATACATTAACAAGGGAACAAAGAAGGTGGGATTAAATGAAAAAGTTAGTGGTAGTTACAGCCTAAGGTGGACTCTCGGATAAATTTTACTCCCCTTTCATTTTGTTCTGCTAAGATTGGAAGATTCTTTCATAAAATAAAAAAAGGGAAAAGAAAACCTGATCTAAAAGATAACAAATGACAAAAACAAGATGACAGATACAAATATTTCAGCCATGTACACATTTCAAAGACTCCCTTTCAAAAATGTATAAAAAGACATCAAACAAAAGCTGCACAGATAATTCAGAAAGCCTGAAACCTAACATCATTTGAAATTTCACAATGCAAGGCCATTTTGATCTAAAACTTAAACTTACACTGCTAAAATCAGGGCAAGCCTCAAATTAAAGGAAGGAGGCATGCCCTATATTAAGCATATTTTACAATATAACCTGAATTACAGCTTGCTTGTATTTATCATAGTATAAATAATATGTTTTTCTTAGTCTAAGAACCAAAAATAGTTATGCTGTATTACATGAATGAGGCAATAAATATTTAGCTATACTAATTAATAATATCTGTTACCAGACTTTCCATCCTCAAAGTTCGTAATTAATTCTTATAAGCAAAGCTAGTTGAAAGATCTGTCTTAAATAATTTATTTGAAAGTGCATTACCATCTTTTTTCCCAAGAATTTCCTGGTGATATTTCCTAAAGAAGTGAAAAGGAATGTGATTCCCATGTGTAGTTCAAATTGTGTTCATTCTTAATGAGGTCATGACCCATTACATGGGATTATTTTTATCTCCAGATGACCATTAGGAATATCCACTGACTTATGTGATCTTTGGAAAGCATCCTTAATTGTTGGTTCAGTTTCCGAGTGTATGAACAGAAATTAGTATTTAAGCAGTGCAGTCACATTTGAAAGCTGTTATTTACACTCGAAAGCAGAGACATAAAGGCTGGAAGTATTGACATCTTGCCCAGATATTCAGAGGAATGTTGTCTTTGGTCCTGCATCTCTGACTGACATGATTGTCAGCTGAACTGACATAAAAGGGCCTTTGTCATTATAAAATAAATTTGTTTTACATAGTGACACTTCTTGCTATGGTGTTCCTTTCTCTGTGAAATGATGAGAGTTATGTTAAATTAGGAAGCGTCTGGCCCTCAACCTTCAGAGTGTAAATCTGTTGCCTAATTGATCATGACCACATTACATCTTTTCCAATATGATTTTCTTTGTCTACATGAGGTTACAACAGCTGCTTAAAGGATATTAATGTGTTAGCAAACTTGATTTAAATGCTTTTTATTCCTGAAGTCTGGAGAAGAAGAACTGTAGGATCAATAAAGACAGTTGTTTTTTAGCATTACCTCTTACACATTATGGTTTGGTAATGATTCATCCATCAGATTTTGTACCAGGACCTAAGGATGCATAAATATCAGCAGGTGAAATATCTGCAAATTACTGTTTATTCACCCGAAAGAGAGCTTCAATGAAAAATGCTTGGGAGAAGATGAAAAAAGTTTAGGGGAAAATGCTTACCTGGTTCATTCTTGAAATGTATTTTGGAAGTAAGAGCCTTTAGCCCTTGTGCTTCCACTCTGTAAGTGTGACGTGGCAGAGAGGTCCTCAGCTCTGCCCCATCCCTACCTTCACTCTGAGAGATGGCAAGAGGGCAGAAAGCAGCTGCTGTCCAAAGCAAGAGCTGGAGGAGCCTGTGCCCATGTTTGGAAAAGGTAATGGGATGCTGCAAGTACAGAGCTGAGGTGTGTTCAGGGTCCCTGTCTTCTCTGCATGTTGTTCTTTTGCCAAGACTAGAGATTATGATAATAAATGCTTGTTTTCTGCAGACTGGAGACAACTCTGTCATAAACACTCTCCCTTCTAGGCAGTTTGTACTTTTGTTTCATGTAAGTAGCTCCTTCCTTTACTTTGATACCTCATTATCCCTCTGCTTCCCAAACTTGCTATACAGCAGCAGCAAGGCTGAAAAAGGCTACTTAGCTTTCAGTCTTTAAAGCTGCAGAGAATAAGGAGGATGGGAGCCTCTCTGCAGGTATTGTTTTGTTGCATTTTATTAGATCTGTTTCTTGAAGGGAAAGCCAGATTAAAAAAGCAGAGAATGGATTTTTGCCTTCCACTATAATAATGGTCCCAGTACAAAAGGTCAGTAGTGGATGGCTAGTGGATATACTTTTTTTTTTTCTTTTAATATCAAGAAACAGCTATGCTTGAATCTGGCTTCTCAGGAAACAACTTGGACAAAAATGTGCTTCTGACATAAAAAAACTGCAAGCATGGCCAGAGGCACATAGACCTGGATCTATCCTCACTGTTAAGAGAGGATGGTTCTCTCTTTCAAGAACCAAATTCACAGTCCAGCAAATAAAAAGAGGAGGGATAAGAGGGGTGCTGCAGCATAGCTTTGTGATTTCATGTTTAAAAGCAAAAGGAAAACAAAGTAAATGCCAGCCTGGTATCAAATATCTACTGAGACACCTAATTTAGGGACAAACCTTTCTTTCCTCTCCTTCCCCCAAATTTCTCTCTCTCTGACCCCATGAATCCAAGGCTAGACATGAGTTACATGTGATTGTAGGAGGGCTGGTTCAGTGGTAGCACATGCCTGCTGTGAGAGCTGACTGCTCTCCTGCCCGTGCTTGTTGCTGGGCTCATGTGATGACTGCCCAAGCTTCCAGAAAAGGCTTAAGTAAATGGTGGATGCTGATAGCTACTGGTTGTTGATAAAACCATACGAAGTCCTGTTCTTTAGAGCAGAATGAAGGTTGGCCATGGCAAACATTTCCAAGTAAAAATGGGATGTTACCATATAAAGAAAAAAAAAGTGTTGAATACAACCAAAATAACTTGGAAAACCTTTTCATAATTAAAAGAAAAATCAGCCCAGAAATATTTTTGAAATGTTCAGAAAACCTTTTTCCTGAGTGTGGTCTCTGCTGGCATGATAGCATCTCTCCACAAACCAACCTCTGACCACTCATTCAACCAAGCCCTATAGCCTGTACTGTCAACGTGTCCCTGCATTCTGAATAAGTCAGCAAGAGCCATTTGAGTGTCCTGTCCCCTTTGAGAGTCTTAGATTGCCCCACTGGATCCTGGTAGATAAGTTTTTCATTGTTGTTTGAAAATAACCTGCAAGACAAGCGGGCATTCTGAAAAAAAGTCATAGATGTGTAATTATAATGCAAGTTAATCCACTCCTTATCGTACAAAATAAAGTGCTTTTGTGAAAGACTGTATCCATGTTATGAAGACTATTGTGTTTACTGGATGAAAAAACAAATCTCCTGGGGAAGAAGCTGTATCTTTGACTTAAGATACATAATCAATAACCTTGCAAGGCACTCAGGCTACATATTCACTAAGGAGCTGCTTTAATCAAACACATCCATGTCTCTTTTAGGTTTGTCAGCTACACTGAAACAGTATTTCCAGCTCTTGTTTTCATAATGTTAGTCCTACATGACAGTTCTGTGTCATCTGACAACCCTAATCCATCTCAAGGTTAGAATCTATTTTGTATTTCAAATCTCCCAAATCTCTGACTACTTAGTTTAAGTAGGATTAACATAAGCACCAGAAACCACAGAGAAGCAACGAAAGCCAAGATTATGCTTTGATCTGCTCAAGTAGACATTTGCTGAACTCCAGCAATACAATGAGCAGCAGAGCAGAGAACAGGAGAACACAGCCTCAGAGCAAAGCTTTGTGATGGATGTGCACTGGTAGGAAATTACCAGCTACGTTGTGTGCTTCATTAAAATTTTTTACAGAGAAAGTTAGAAGAAAAATACCAAGACCGTTCTTATCAATGAAGCAGAAGCAGATTTTGTTTCAACACAATTTTTAGTCCACTCAACAGACTAAAATCACTCAGGAAACTGTTCCTTACGGTACTGGAATTTAAATGAAGGTTATTCCTGGCCCTATATATGCAATAACAGGCATCTGAATGAGAAGTATTTGTCTGCTTATAAGTGCAGAGATTACCTTTAGCAATTGCTACCAGCTCAGTTGACAGGGTTGAGTAAGCTCTGTCTGCTGTGTACCAAGCCCTGATCCTGTATCTCTGATGCAGGTTTGATTTAAGTTTAATTAATGAAACAATCTAATGGAATTGATCAGTTTTATTTTCTATTTGCTAGACTTAGAATTTATTTTATAGGACAGCTTTTCTGGTTCTGTGCTCATGTGTGCAAGTTTTTTAGCTATAGAGTTTTGTTTACTCATAGCCCAAGAAAGTAGATTAAGTGTCTCTTTATGATTTTTCCTAAAAATAAATGTAAAAAGAAATTAATAACTTAAATACTAAAATAAGATTTTAAATCATCTTAATTATAATGATATTTTTTCCTATTAAACTGTCAACTTGTATAACCAGTCACATGTTAATAACCACTTTAACAATCCTTTACCATTTCAATTTTTTCTTTAAATGTATGATTTTCAAATGGAAGTGCTCCACTGAAGAAGGGTGCTGATATTAATCTCATGTTTAAAATTATAGTGGGAATGTTGCACGTATACTGAATATGCTTTTGCAAAGCATTTTACAGAATACTGTCTCATTGCCTAGAACAGAGAGCATATTTTAGTTCTGAAAAACTGGGGGTTTGTGTTCATTATTCTTTTGTATGTTTTTTTTTACACCTTCAGAATAATGGTGTCATATTTCCTATCCCCTGAACTAACTAATATTCTTCCTATTTTTATTTTGTTTGGGGTTTGATTGGGTATTTGAGGCTTCTTTTGTTGTTGCTGCTGTTACATTAATGTGAAGTCCTCTGGCTTCTGAGTTTCAAGTAATAATAATGAGACAAAACACAATTTTTTGCATACTATAGATCTATAATAAATAAAAGAAAACTCCTCTCCTCTCCTCTCCTCTCCTCGACCAGTTTTGGGATGGCTTGTGGACTAGGACACTGGCAGGAATGATGGGGTGGCACACTCAGATGGATATAGGGACGAAAGTATAAAAAGTATAGCTTAGAAATTACAAACACTGAAGGTTTTTTTGTGTTTTTTTTTTTTAGTTTTCTTTTTATGTTGGCATTGAAACAGGTGTGTCAGCTCCGTCTTTCACAGACAGATCCCTCAGCATTGCTGAGCTAAAGTGACAGAACTTGAGGCACCTCCAAGCATGACCATAACACTTTGTTCAGCTTAGAAGTGCTTCTTTTAAGAGACAAGCCATCCCATTCGTGACCCAGGGAGCACTTTCAAGTCTACCTGCTGAAGACCTTGTGGATAGAGCAGGAGAGGAGCACCTAGGAATTATTCAGCAAACCTATTGGGTTGTTTTGATTCATGTCTGGACTTCTGGCTTCTGTCCTAATGCAGTATAGGCAGTCAGAAGATGCTTTCCATCTGTGCTTTTAATGGGCAGTGGGAGTGTTGAAAGTATCTCTGAAGGGACATTAAATCCTTGCCAGTCTGTCACACCAAGAGCAGGGAGGGGTCTCCAGCCAGCTGAATCCTTCTGGCGGCCAGTTGCCATCTGTCCCTGTACAAATGTCATGGACCACCTGCAACCAGGTCACCTGCAAGGCTTCATCTGGGGGTGTGAGGGGCAGGGAGGATGCACCATTCTCCTGTTTCTTCTGAAATCTCTGTGGGCCATCAGCACAGCCAACAGCACCTGGGGGAGCTGCCCCCTCTTGCCTCGTGTTAGGTTATTGAGTGTGCTGCCAGCTGCATGTCATGGGACAGCAATCCTGTCTTTTTCTTGTGTCCCCAGCCTTTCCAGCATGCTGCCTGGCTGCAGAGAGCCACACTGAAGGCTGCCCCAGAAGCCAGCGTCCCTCCTGCTCTGGATGTGGATCTGTCTGTCTCACCCTGAGACTCAGTACCCTCCCACTGCTATCTGGCCCAGAGAAATTATCATCCTAACCTCAATAAAGCACTTCATTATTTTCAGTGTTGTAATTCCACAGGAATGCTTATAAAGAGGACAAGATAGGAAACTGTGGGATGATGGAATTCTGCAATACAATAAAAAGGGATTATTTTTCTTAATAAAAAGGGCTTTTCTGAGACTTGCAAGCCCAATGCACTCAGCTGTCCTTTTAGTACTGAAAATCCACTTTTTTTTAAGGCTCATATGCAGTAAAATGCTCAACTGAGTCTCCCTGTGTCTTTTCCTCTCAAAAAGACCTGGTAATGTGTCCCACTATATGATGTTACAGAAAATCGCCTTTGTTCTGCAGCTCTTAGCTGATTTCTAGGGGTGACAGCTAGTTCAGCTCAGACCTGCTTTCATTTAGAATATCATGCCCATTACAGCAAGCAACTCCTTTTCCTAGTGCCATGTTAAAAACAACCCATCACTACTTTTATGTAACTTATAGGTCTTTTCAGGAAAAAAGGTCTGAGTTGCAGAGTTTGGCTCCATCAAATATTCCCTTTCATTCAAACAGCTGTTTTCACATCGACCTGTTTCATACCTGGGATAAATCTGGGCATTTTAAAGGGGAGGTAGCACCTGCTGAAGTCTTTTTTTTGCTTTGTGCATGCTAGGAATTCAAATGTTGGGTTTACAGACCACAAGAAAAGGATCCTACTGCCTTCTTCAGACTTTCCTACAGAAAAATTTATCTCTGTGTAACTAATTTAATGCTTAGTGGGAGATAAAGAGGGAGAAAGATGGTAGTCTCATGATTTTCCTTGTAATTGTGATTTGAGATTAAGGTAGCAGGAAAGCAAGGAGATTGGTATTTAATAAATTTTAATTAATAAAATTCAAGATAATATAGGTCCAGCTTCTCTCATTTATCTTGGTGCTAGACTAATAAGGTGAAACAGCTTATGCCAGTATAACACTTCATGTCATAGTAACATTCAGAAGTACCTCTCATACAATACTGTCTGGAAAAACAGAGATAATTCTCCAAAAACAGCCAGGAGGAAAATATGTAGCTCATTTTCACTCTTCATTGTATGTTGTTCATACGTTAATCTGTGTGTTTTTCTGTTCAGTCTAGCTAATCAATATGTCTGAATCTCCCAATATAACTTGTTTCTGCAGATAATCTTCTAATTTAATAAGGTGAAATGCATGCTACAAATTTCTCTCTTTTCTTTCCAGACTCAGGGAGAAGAAAATGTAATAAGTAACATCTCACCTGAATGAAAACCACTTACTATGGTTGCTGCATGAGATAGAGGCTTGGAGAGAGACAAGGAAAGAGTTCTCTCCACCTACCTTAGATTGCTACTATTAGACCAGTGGACTTCTTAGCTACTCAAGATCTCTTGTGAGGGTAAACCAAACAGGAATATGATCCATGTCCTGTGAATCATCATTTGAAAAAACCTAGAGAGGTCTGCTGACTCTCCAAGAGTCTCATTTCTTAGTTAGAACTTAGACTTTTTAGTCTAAAAGTTAGGCAGTGTGAATGCCCCTAAATATTCTATCAGCTTTATACATCCAGCCTTCAAGCTGTAATCAATTTTTCTTTTCTTCATTCTTTTTTTACTGCTCTGCTGAAATTACAGAAGCCCCAACCTGGAGTCTGTCCAATAGCCATAGTTTCTCATGGATAATGAAAACTGACCCACAGCCAAGAGAAAATGAAGTGATAGAGGGGAACCTTTTTTATTTGGGCTTTGAGAATCCCATTTTCTTCTCCCTTTCAGGCCAGTGCAAATGGGGCCACAAAAATATCCACTGCTTCAATCAATCACGTCTGTCATGGTACCTCATGTCTATGATCCCTCTTTCCATTTCAAATAGTAAAAATCTTCCCATATTTACTTTCAAAGCCTATCCTTGATGTTTCTTTATTCTTTTTATGCATGAATAATCTATGAAGCTATTGATGCCCTGCACTTATACACTGCCATTAATGCTGACCTTGACATCCAACATATATTTTTCTTCTTTTCATGGGAGAAGTTCCACAGGTCTGTTCAGTATCTTTGCTTGGGGCATATGCACTAGTTATCAACCTTTAAATCTCCTCCAAAGCTGTACCTATTCTGCATTTGAATCCCACTTAACATTAACCAAGGATCTATTTTGCTGTGAGTTATCATAATAGTTTCACGGTCTAATTTCTCTAGACACTCACTCTGAATGGGACACACAGCAAGGTTTTCTTACATGTAAAATGTCTTTTAAAAAGGTCCTGTACCTCAGGACATTAGGTCCTGACAAAAACATTTGACATGTTTTTGTACAAAAAAAAAAAAAAAAAAGAAAAGTCAAATGTTCCTTCTTCTTTGAAGGAAGACATGGAAATTTAAAATGAAATATAAGAAACAGGATTTAATTTTTCTTGGCCAGTCAACAGCTTTCTGTCTAAAGTGGTGCATAAGGAACCTGTATCTGTATTCTCCAATGTCTGTCCAAGAAGATAACCCAGTTGGACTGGACACAATACCAAAGTACTCTGAAGTCAGCAGAAAGTCTCTCTTTGACTTGTTTAAAAACAAACTTACACCCAGAGGGAGAAAAAGCTAATATTAGAATGCTTTACATTTCTTCATTCTGAACTGGCTGGGCTGGATATTCATAGAGGACAGACAAAACCCATTAAGTGTATTGGGGAAGATTCATAGTGTCTAGATTCTTTCTACCCATTATTATGCTGGCAGCTTCAAAAAGGTGTCAATTTGCTGTGCCAAAATATGGAACTAAAACCAGAAATCCTCTTTTGGATTCATGAGAAGAGAAACTATCTGTTTGTGATTCATGATGAAAATATATGTTATATATGAGTATAAAAGTAGCCAGTTTTGTGTTGCATAGAAAACAGCCTTGTAAATATTTTTCACATTGACTTGCTCATAGTCCTTATGCTTTATATGCAGGATGAGCCCTGAGTTTGAAGTGTGTTTATTATTTAAAGGCTTGTTTTGATATATCAAGGTCTCTCCCATTCCTCTGGATGATCCTTTCCTTTGAAGGTTCACTACCTGATTGAAATGAGAATTTCCATCCACTGCATCAAACAAGCAATGATCTCTCCTGAAAGGTTCTGTATTTAATGGCATCATGTGTGATGGGAGTAGAGAGGGCAGGGGAATTTTTTTCTTTCCAAATCCCTGGTCATCTTGTTATGTGTAATAATGTAGAACCTACCATGTTACAGATGGCAGAACTAATGTAACCTTGGTGTTTTTCTAACAGAATTCAAGCCCAGGTAATAAATGAGCTGTATGCTAAAGGCAGAATGAGAAGTTCAGAGGGGAAGGTAATGAACCCAGTAATATCAAATACCTTTATCTCAACCATCACTATATTTCTGCAGTAAACAAATTTTGAAACATGAAAGGAGACAAGAAAATAAAAGTGTAAGCTCAAATTTTTTATATTGGAATATTCTCAGATTAGTTCCTTTCTATTATTACATCCTTTACCTATTATCAGGTGCTTTCCTAGAGGTGATTTATTCTTATTTTTGCTATTACTACCATTGCTCTGTGCATGTTAGCAAGGCATATGCAATAGGAATTCCTGATTAAAAATACTTCAATTTCTTGTTGTCCTGAGAATTCTCATATTCTAAAACCAAATCTTGTAATAACTTTTATTTATATGGTAAATCACTGGGCACACACTGAACTCAATGGAGTTTGGTACTTTTGCAGCAAGTAAGGGTCTCTTCCATTCTTAATAAAATTTGGAGTCCTTCCCTTCAAGTAGTTTACTGTTACTATAAGACTGATAAATCTACTGGGGAGCCAAATCATGGTCACCATCTTGGCTGCTCTGGAACAATGGAGTTTTCCAGAGTTCAGCTAAACATCCTTGAGGAGATTAATTCTATTAAGACCAGTGTTATACTTTGTCTTACACTACAGCTACAAGGCAAACCTAAAATTCACCACCTTCTTTCTAAAAAGGTGCTTTTTTGATCTTGTCTTCTGTCACTTAAAAGTGCAGCAACATATAGGTGTAAATGCATTTTATTTATATATACCTTCAGCACTGGTGAGGCCCAGAGTGCCCAATTTTTCCACACATAGACACACAGCCCATGACAGAAATGGAGAAACCTCAGGGGATCAGCAGACAGCAACTCCAGCAGTGAGGTATGGACAATATGATCTGCACAGAGAAACTGGTGCTGAGCTTGATTAGTCTAGCAAAGTGAACGTTGAGAGATATTTGCTTCAAATCCATTTCTGTTTGAAGGGCAGACAGAGATCATGGAGCCAGGTGGTGTTGACTAAAACCAGGCAGTGTACCAAGGGGCCATGGCTAAACTGTGGCTGACAAGCTTCAGAGTGGACATTAGAAAAAATTTCCCTGGAAAATTATTAATTATTTTTAATATTAGCACTTGTGTCTGAAAGTTCCATTTATTTTCTACGTCTCTGCATCAAATTGTATGCAAATCTAAAAATCTTTGTTCTACCTTTTGGTTAAACAATAAGATACATTTGGGCAAATTTGGTGCAAGCTCAGACCAAGGCCACAAAAACTTCAAAAGGCAGTTTTCAGATTGTTCTGTGCATGAATATTCAACTGATTTCTCTTCTTTGGTGAGGAGAGAGGCTGATCATTACAATAGTCTGCATACTTGAAAATGGCAGGTTTTTTAATTCCCTGTACTGCATTGTCTCGATTTGCATCACACAGTGTTCTGATTTTGTTCTGACCCAGAAGATTCTGCAATTTACAACTGAAAATTTATCTTGCACATGGTCTTGTATTATGTGGTTCATTGGTCTGCCTCTCAGATATTCAGCATATTCTGTGTGTCAGCAGATAGGAGATTTGGCAGCCTGACCTCTGATGTACCCACAAAATACCTGACCCAAGATTGCTAAGGCTGTAGAAGCACTGATTTGATGCAGAATTTTTGGAGAACCTTTGATCTAAAAATTTAATCATTTCATTCGACACTGTCATATAAACAACATTTTAAAAGGTTAAAAAAGTTTAAGATGTGGGCACAACCCTGACTAGTATAGGCAGCAATGAAAGGTTGTGACATCTCAAATTCACTTCAGGTCTCTCCCACTGAAATAGGCTGAAATGAACAACCAATGCTCTCAATCTTTTTTGAACGGCTAAATTTCTGCTGTTTGCATGAAAGAACTTAGCTAGGTTTGTTTAACTCCCTTCTCTGGTGTTTTTGCCCTCAACTTCATAGTGATTCCACATATGAAGAAAATGATTAAATCTCATGCACTTTGATTTATAGCTTCAACTTTAGATCTTGTTATGTTAGGATTTTTCCCTATGACCTGATGCTTTGGTGTTGCATCAGCACCTACTGGCTCCGGGTAAATCCAGGTGCAGCCTTACTTCAGCAATTGTAGAAGGCTATCTCTGCTCCAGAGATATTGGAATTTCACAAGACAAGTAAACTGCAGGAGGGAAAATGTAGGGAGCATGAGGGGATCCCGTCCTTGTCAGAACAGATCATAAAGCTGGCCATCTTCTTGTTCACTGAACTACTCCTCAGCCATAGTGTAAAGACATCCCTGAAATATAAGATAAGAGACACAGAATGTTGTAATGAAAGAGTAAAAGGACAAGCCACAGGGAGGCAAGGGGAAAAGAATACAAGTTAGGTCAACAATGTCGTTAAGAGCAATCATTAAAAGAAAGAAGTTCGTTAACTGCTGTTTCAGATTCTGTGCTGTTCCTAAAACAATGTACTGCTATTTTCTTCTTTCCTCTAACCTGGTATATTTCTTCTTTGTTTGCGTAATGACACCAGACATGTACTTAAGAAAATTGCACACCAAGGATCTGATTTATTGCCTAAGATTCTATTTGCATGAAAAAAACAACACCAAAGCAGTATTTGACAGGTACGTATCAATTCAACTCCTAAGGGGTGCATTTTGAGTCAATTGTGCAAGGAATTAGGCATGCAGTTACCTATAACATTTATTTAAATCTGTGAGAATTTAGTACTTCTCCTCAGGAAGTAAAATTGCAAGCAGACTGTCTGGATTCAAGCACATTGCAAGTACAACTTTGCTGTCTTGACCCACACAAAACTCTGCCATTTTATTCTACAATATCTCAAAAATATTTCATTTAAACTTCATTTTATCTCGGTTCTGCCATTTCCAAGCCACTAACAAAAATGATTCCAAGTTGCCTAGGGCTAGTCCAGTATGAGTTCATTATTGGAAGAATGATACCCTCCTGTTCCTCTCCACATCCTCTTCAAAGTACATTCAGAAGTCCATCTAGTAAAAAACTTTGCAGAAGAGAAACTTGCTTATTACAAAGGCAAAGATATAAAACTCAGGGGATTTCCCATTTTACTGACATTGAAACTTTTTTTCTGTGTTAGCATAATGGATACAAATGCATTTCGTTTGAAATCAGCTACCAGGGCAGGCTAATTGATTTTAAACTGTTGGCAGAAATAGGAAAAAATATTGATAAAAAAGAGAAATAATTATTTCATGCTTACAGTCACAGCTGACTGGGAATTTTCCAGCAAAACAAAAGTTGCAATAAAATATAAATTTGTCATTACCATCTGCTCCTCAAAGTCCTAATACTTTATGAACATTGATGCACTAAGTCTTAAAATGCCCATGTTATGTAGAAAACTATTTATTAGCCTATTTTATAGATGCACAGCTTTCTGTGGACCATTTGCATAGACATTAATGCTGTGGGAACACCTCTGGGTCAGACTTTCAGGTGGCCAATTCTCACATATTATCTGTGGCATTTAGGCTTCTAAATTGCTTTTTAGCTGGAGAAACAGCTGCTTTGTGGGTCAGGCTTTTAAAATAATCTTCAAACATTGGTTGACAGAGAGATATGCTGATGTATATGATATATCGAGAGAACAAAAAATAAAAGTCCCAGTGGTGCCAGCTGAGATGGAGGAATCTGACCTTCTGTATTTTAATGTGTGAGGAAACTAGCTCTTTCTTCATTAGAGAAATGGCCTAGCAATGAATGAAGCATGTATTCATACAGAGAACACCAGCATGAAAGATTATGAGGTAATGCACCAGGGATAATTCACAAGAAGGAATGTATGCAAATAGAGCATCATATTAAGGCAGGAGGTCGAGGCTCTAATGCCAGACCCAGCCCTCCAAATATAAATGACAATATGGTTATGTTAGTTAAACTTTTTGTACCATTTCTTCCTCTCTCCTTTTGTCTGCCTGTTCTATCTAGACACTAAGCTTCTTAAAGCGTGGACTGTGGTTTTTGTGCTCACACAATGCACAGAACAATAATGGCTCCATGCTCAGCTGGAACTTTTAGACAGCATCATAATAGAACTAATTAATGGTAATGAGATCTATGGAGTATTTCAGATGCTGCTTTGTAAAGATATCTGTGCTGGGTCTGAGCTGTGAGATTTCTCATATACACAGTGAATCAAATCCTATTCTGCCAGCTGAACAAGGAAGGTTTCCATGGCTAGTGGGTAAGGAGTATGGTTTCTCCACATCAAAGCACATTGGGAAAATCCTACCAGGAACAATAACTAGACAAATATATTACTTGCAAGAAGAATATATTGGTGATGGAAGCCTTGGTTTTGTTCTTTTTCTTCTTTTGTACAATATCCAGATATATAATAAAAGGGAATCACATTAGTAAAAATTCTTGTGATGTTATTAGCAATAATTCTGATAATGTTAGCATAGTAATGGCATTGTCTAATTCTTTAGTTTGGTTTAGCTTGGGAGGCCCATAATTTTGTTGTCTTATTTCTTGAAAAGAGAAATAAGCCAACTCCATTTCCAGGGAAGGGTGTTATTTAGTCTGATTTACTTAGTCACCCTCAGCATCCACTCCTAGCATGTCTGTTCATACATGCCCTTTCTAGCTCCTCAGTGCAGTTATGCATACAGTATTCTGAGTTGGAAGGGACCCCTCAGGATCATCATGTCCAACTCTCAGACCCATGTAGGACACCCCAAGAGTCACACCGTGTGCCTGAGAGCAGTGTCCAAATGCTTCCTGAACTCTGTCAGGCTTGGTGCTGTGGCTAGTTCTCTGAGGAACTTATCCCAGGGCCCAACCACCCTCTGGAGGAAAAACCTTTACTTGGTATCCCACCTCAACCTTCCCTGACCTGCTTCCTATAATTTCCTCCAGTCCTGTCACTGGTCACAGGAGAAAAAGATCAGAAGCTGTCCCTCTGCTTCCCTTCATGAGGATGTTGAAGACTGAGGTCTCCCCTCAGTCTTCTCTTCTCCAGGCTGGACAGACAAAGTGACCTCAGTCACTCATCACACAGCTTTCTCCCAAGGCTCTTCCCCATCCCTATGATGTAGTACTATGTAGAGCTAAACTTGGTTAATTTTCTGGAAATATCTTCCTAGGTTAAGGAGACTGAGTGGTTCAAATGTTTGAATTTATTTGTCCTAAACTTGTCTATTGCTCCAGGTGGTTGCAATATAACCACGGTAATACAGGGAGCAATCACAGATAACAGTGAAGAGGAAGCAGCATAGAGGAAAAGGATTAGCATAGTTTGAGTGAGGACACATTAGTTAGTCTTTCACATATTTTCTGCCTCAAGGAAGGTGGGCAGAGGTTTTTTGTTTGGGTTGGATGAATCCCAGCGATGCTGACTGTGGAAACAGCGACAAAAGGTTCCTTGCTGTCATTGTTCTGCTGTTTGGGTTTTGTTTGTTTGTTTTTAACAAGAAACTTATGCAAACCTGATACACAACCACCTACCAACCTCCCTGCCCAATTCCTGTGCATGTGCTAGCTCACTGCCAAACAGCAAATGCAGCAAACGCTAAACATGGCATATTTTTGCATTAAGTAAAGAAGTCATAAATGAACTTGGTTCACACTTGGGCTGACTTTTTTAATGAGGACTTCATGCAGAGAAAGATGACTAGTCGAGTACATTTTCCTCTACTTAGTTTCACCCATGGGGTTATATGCTTTATTTATTTTTAAATTAATTATTAGGAAGGAATCTGCAGATTTTGGGTGTTATATCAGTGGAAAAAATGTGGCCAATTTTTTTTACCACCAAGAGGGTTTTTTCACTTTCCATGAGCAGATATTAATCTGTGTTACATTTAGAATAAGAATTTCACAGACTTTTCTCTAATCTCTTTTATTTTTTCCTCATTCTTGATTTATGACCACTGTGTTTGGAAGTGGCAAAATATTTTCTTTTCTTTCTGACATGGAGTATTGTTCTTCTGCTTGTCAGTTCCTCTTGATCAGCCTTCAGTGTTCCCACAACAGAGATGCAGGGGTAAAACTCTTCTATAGGCACAGTTCTGGTCTCTGTCTCATTATTCATGAGTTGCAGTAACCATATCAAAATTTCTTCTGAACTGGTATTACAGGAATTTTTTTTTTCTTTTAGGAAAGGAAAAGTGGGTCTTATCTTTCTGGTAAGACTCTGATAACAAAGTTATCCTTTATTCTGTCTACCTTGCACAGTTCTTGAAGACCCAGTTTCTCAGAAGTGATGCCCAGTAACAGAAAATTGTGAGGGGTATTTTTAAAATTAATTTTTTCAAAAACTTCCTGTCTTGCCAGGAGGGAGTATGGTGCCACTTATATTGCTGTCGTTTGGGTGACAAACAGGCTCAAAATAATAAAATGTATAAAACCATTCTTTGTACGTCTCACCATGTTGTTCTTTCTGTAGCCTGCAGGTATGGTGTACTATTCAGCTTTGAGTCTCAAGTTTGTCACTGTTGTGGTGGAAAAGAGTATGTCCTTCCATCAGTTTGGGAAGAGAGGAAAATAATAAAATACCCCAGTCTTTTTATGAAAAAATACAAAATTCAGCAATGGGATGCCTTTCTTTAGTGAGAAAATTTTGTGAATACTAAATTTTGCACAGAAACCAGTTTTGTATGAAGCAGCATTTACTTGGGAAAAAGTTTTTCATTAGAATAAGCAATGAAGATTTGGAGAAGACAAGCTTATAAAAAGTCTGTTTTGAACAATATAACCTCTGTTAAGGTTAGAGATCAGAACTCATAAAATTTGTTTGTTTTCCCTTCTAGTCACAATGAATAGATTTATTTCATTCTCTTTTCTTTAATTGTTACATGACTCCATTGTTCACATAAATATTTTGTAGGGGACAAACACTTAGGAATTAAGCTGTAAAAAATCATACAGGATATGGTCTTGCTGCTAGCATTTCTTATGAAAGTCACATCACTTAAAGAGCTCTATGGGAAAAAAAAAAGAAAAGAATCAGTAATGTCTTTTTGCTGGATTAATGACAAACTGACTAATGTGCTCTACCCACTTTGTGCCATTCCAATGACATTGAATAGCTTTAAATATGGTTTTAATGGCATTATTGAAATGCTGTTGAACAACCAGTATGCACCAGAAAATCCATCCTTTCAAGTATAATTGATTGTATAGGCTCATTTCATGTTTCTCATATCCAAACGAGATTAACACATACTTTTGTTTAAATGTAAGATGAGCACAGCACTCAGCTGTGTAGCTGTTATTCAGAAAAAGCTGTTTCCACTTTTTTGTTCAAGTGAGAACTACAGGAACAGACCAGAAGGAATCAGAAATCATAAATAAATGTATGTTTATGCAATTCAGAATTCTTCAGATCCTCTCTGGCCACTACCTCACAAGAAAGCAACAAAATAATCCACTATTGTAGAGGGATAATGGGTGGACATTCCTCCATGCTGTACATAACTTGTGATCCATGATCTATATCTCTGTGCAAATTGCCCCAAGTTACCACAAAGTAAACTAGGACATTAATTTATCTCTTTTTTTTAAAGGCCTAACAAAGCCTAACTCATTCTGAAATCTCCTCCATAGAACTGACAGAGAAGTTTTATAAATTGAGCACATTGCTTTCACACTAATGATCCCAGTTTTACAATGAGTTAATATAAAATATAAACAACATATTTTATAACCACTAGTTAGTGCAACATGTGCACAATTAGCAGCCTTTATGAATACCCTTTCATGCATTTATTAAAGAGTCCATAAAAATGCCGAGGCCAATATATTTAGTATTTTTTCTTCTCTGCAATAAAGCACCTTAGTATGAGTAGGAAAAGAATGACAAGCTGAAGTACTTTGCATCCCAATCCATCATTTAAATTATGCAGGAATTACTGGAAATGAATTTTTTGTACTTTAACAGAGCTCAAGTGTTTCTTAAGCCATAACAACACAATGGATTTGGTGATCACTTCAGAATAATCACAACACTGCAGCTCCTTCTTGAGCTTTAAAAGACCATTCAGATATTTTTCTCAATTTTAAGCAGCTTTCAAAGCTCAAATTCTCTCTGCCAGTAGCAGTGCTTAACTGCATAGGAAAATGAGAGGTGTTTCTCCATTGCTTATCAGCTGCTGTATCTGGCTTGGCTAAAACATCAGCACTAACCACAGTCTTGAAGGGGAAGACACAGGTTTTCAGTAAGAAGGTAGTTTAAAAAAAAAAAAAAAAAAAAAAACATATACCTCAGAACTTTTTATTATTCTCCTGTTGGGTAACTGAGGTTGATCTTATGATCATTATACACCATTCTGCTCTCTATGGGTATAATAATCAAAAGGTGATTACACCTCATCTTCATACCTTAGAAGATTTGCTCTGTGTTTGCCATGCTATCTATATGCAGAAGAGACAATCCTGAAGTCTTCCTAAATAAGCGATAAATTTTCTGTTTATCCATCATAAAATCTGGGAAAGAATTCACCATTAAAATTTTTAATGTATTTGCTGGCATATTTTTCATGTTACTGGAAATTTGTGAAGTTATCTGTAATTACAGTTATAAAATTCTATTATCAGGTTACAAAGAGTGTCTTGATAATTACAGTGTAAATTTGGTGGAGCTATCACAAGCTGCAGATTTTGAAATTTGGTTAGTATTGATCAGTGATCAGCATTTTGCTAGCTGTCATTATCAAAGTTATTCTTCTGAGGGTTATATCCAAAACTCTAAACACATGTCAATAACACTTGCCTCTGTAAGACTTGCAATTAAAATTAAAATTTCCTTAAGTACTGATTTTCTACAACTTTCCTGAAATCTAAGAAAATTTGTGTATATATATTCTTTCTTCAAAAATTGTGCCTATTACTGGCATGAGTACTTCCAAATGTCCTCAGCCTTTGGAGATGTTAAAATCCAGACAAGAACTTTCATACTTCTGGCTTATATATTTTATTTGTTGTAAGAATCATGCTTTGGGATCCTGACAAATCACTTCACTGCATTTTTTGTCCATGTTTTTAGCTTTTCTTGATGAAGAATATGTCATTTTAGTGGTTTGGTGATTTTTTTTTTCCCAGAAAATACTGAGTGTGTCTTTCAGGCCTCTTGAATGCTATTGGCAGTGATTCCACCATCTGCCCAGTTTTCATGAAAGAGAACTGATCAATGGTTCACTGGAACAACCCCTGGGAAACCCTTCAATCTTAAGGCTCAGGATAGGCAGCTGTGTCACTTGTGCATGGCTACCATAAAATGAGATTGATCAAAGGCTCTGTTGGGGGTTCAGAACATCACATGGCAGTTTTAACAGCAGGTACTTCACTGTAACTCAGCACTCAATGTCCCCACTCTGAGGACACAGCACTGCTGGTCCCCTCATCACTCAGCTGAAATGAAAACCAACTTCTGACCGCTTGGACTTGTGAAGATTCACCATATTTTTTCTGTGTTTTTTTCCCCCAATTTAAAACCATTGCCATATTTGCATATGCCTAATGTTATTCACACAAAACTACAAAACAATCAATACAGTTTCACAGTTATATAAAGGTTCAGAATAAGCCTAAAAGGGCTCTTAGAAGATGTTCATTTCACATCTCTGCCTCCAGATAGACAGAATGCAACAAACGGTTTTTTACTCTGAGAGAGATAAGTGAGAAACCTTATTTGAAATTAGAAACTAGTAAATTGTTGCCATATTGTATTCTGGCAATAGCTACCTGCATTATAATGGAGAGGAGAATTATTCCATAAAACAGAGAATGGACCTCAAGTGAGGTAAATCAACAAGCAGGCTGATCTCAAGCAAGCTCAGCATTAGGAACTGATTCATAATTTATAACTCGAAGTATGTAGGTCTTGGTAATCATCTAGATGGAAGGTGGTATTTTAATATAAATCCCCCTGAATCTATTATCTATTATTTGGCAGGTACTGAATTAAGTGCAAACTGAAAAGTGTTTTTGAAAAGAAAAAGGAAGATGAATGTTTGTGGGTAGAGGAAAGCAGATTGTTGGAAAGGCTGGGGTGAAGAAGAAATGGGATTTATTAAAATTAATACACAGTGAATATTGGACAAAACCAGCTCTGTTATCCATAGAATCATACAATTGCTGGGGGGGAAGGGACCCTTAAAGGCCATTAAGCGCAACCTATCTGCAGTGAGCAGGGACATCTTCAACTAGGTCAGGTTGCTCAGAGATCTGTCTAACCTGACCCTGGGTGTTTCCTGGAATGTGGCATTCGCCATTTCTCTGGGCAACTTGTTCCAATGTTTCACCCTGTTAGTCACAATGAATTTCTTCATTCTATCTAGTCTGACTCATCTTTAAGACCATTACCCTTTGTCCCTTGCAGCAGGCCCTACTAATGTGTCTGTCCCCATTTTTTATAAGCCTCCTTTAAGCACTGAAGGGACACAATAAGTCCAGGCTGAACAGCCCCAACTCTCAGCCTTTCCTTTCAGGAGAGTTGTTCCATTCCTCAGTTCATTTTTGTGGTCTTCGTCTGGATTTGCTCCAAGCACTTTATGTCTTTTCCTACTGAGAGCTCCAGAGCGGGACACAATATTCCACAAGCACTGGGACACAGACCTGCAATCTCAAGCTGCAGTCAGCACAAACTTCTTGATGCAGGGAAAAGCACTCTCTGCAGTGGCAGCACCTGAGCAAATTCAGGTGCGAAAGGTTCAGGCAGTCTTTAGGCTGCTTCAGCTTACATGGGAGCAGACGGATCAGAAAAATCCCAGTTTGCTGCTGTCTTTGGGTTTTTTAGTGTCTGTACAAAAAACAGTTGAATAGGAGCTACTGTGTGACATTCATCTGAGGAAACTTTTGATTTTTCTGTCAAGATTAACACTAGCATCAAGATGCTTTTGTCCTATATGTGCTTTATAGATGTTTGCCATATGAATCTAGAAGTAGCATTCGAGTATCTAGCATAGAATGCCTGCATATTTCAAAGGAATTCCATCATGTGATAAAAAAGCTGTTCTACAGCTGTAAATTTAATCACTTAAGTGCCCTTAACTGGATAAATGTTGTTCGTTCGACTTTTAAATTAGAAATATGAAACTCCATAGGGCCTGGCAGACCAGTAAAAGGTTCTGTAAAATAGTTATGTGTTACTAATTACAATAATTCAAAGTCCTTCTGCAAAAGCTATAATTAAATGTCCTTACAGCTGAGTACATTCCCTTTTTAATTTTTTTTAACAGGCTTCATTTCAATATTGCCTGGGCCAATCCACTATCCTGACTGCTGCCTACACTTCAGTGACATGCACTGCATGTCAAATCTTTCTCAACTGAAACGAGAACAAAACATCTTTCAGAGTCTGCACTGTACTCTTCTTTGCAGTAAGAATTGGAAAGCTGGGCTCTGAACAATGTCTTTTAGAAAGCTTCCATTCTATTCTGATTCTGTTTCACTGCTAATGTTCTGGATTTGGTGAAGTGACAGTTTCATGTATTTCAGTGATATGGTCACAAAGTAGCCTTCCTAGCTTAAAGGAATTTAGAGACACTGAAGGAGATGGTTATGGGAAAGATAAAATTGTAAGTAGATATGAGGAACTTAATTTCCCCTCAAAAAAGAAAAAGAATATTTTTTATTTTTTCTGAATTCTAAAACATATTTCATTCTTCTTATTTTGTAGTGGTCTGATAGTCTGTGTTAGAAGTGAAATAGCCATTTTCCTTGGCCCTTTTATAATATAGGAATCTTTGATTTGAAATCCTAAGATCACAAAAAGAAAAGTGGAACTTATTGTCTACCTCTTAAAAATGAGGAACTGAGACACAAACAGATTCAGACTGAGCATTAATCTCTTGAGTCTGCTTATCCACAATTCTGTAATTTTACTCAATAGCAGTGTGAGAAAAATATCATAGATGTTTATGCAAACAGATGTAAAGGAAAAGCTCCTTTTCAATATTGAGTATTTCTTGTGAAGTTTTAAGAGTGCCTAGCTCTTGAAGAGTGCTGTCACTGCTACCAATAACTCGCCTCCCTGGTAATTGCTGGTAAAGACAACAATTCATTAAATAGTACTCAGAGGAGCACAAAGTAGGAGTACAGCTCTCTCCCACCAGTTCTTTGAGGGCTCTTATGTGTAATTTGTCTAGACTTGATCAATTAGATGTTGTCTAAGATCCCCCTCAGTTTCAAACAAACTTCAAAATACCTTATCACCCTTATGCAATACAAACACAACTCTTCATCTTTGCTCAAGTACAGACAACTGTTGCCTTTTCTGTTCATTATTAGTACTATTACATTTTCCAGCTGTTAGAAAACAGCAGTTTTGTGGATTTCAGTAATTTACTTCTCCAAAGAACAATTCCTTCAAGTTATCTTAGACACTTAGGACGATGTGAATCTGTTCATCTACTCCACTGAGTATAAAGGCAACTTAGTTGGTTACTTAGTTTGGGGAGTTTTCTGAAAGCTGAAGTTAATAATTCACATCTAGTCAATCCATCTGCTGAAGTCAGAGGTTCTAATGCTTGAAGAATTAGTTGTGCCTTGTTCTAGTGAAGAAGATCTGATTTCTTCTTTTTCTACCCAAATTACCTGTATTGCAGGATGAAGACCTAAAGACCATTTTTACAATCTTTCTAAAACCAGAAAAACAAAGAAGAGCTTTCATAACAATCAAGGATGAGTACTGCTTCCACTGAAAATTTCGGTGGATTCTGACACTTTCTTTCTGTCTTGATTTGTGGTTTTGGTTTGCTTTTGGTTTTTAATAGCAAGTGGCTTGTATCCTCAGCTTCATACGTGTTTTAAAAGTTGGAAATGAGCATTCCTAAAAAACCTGTGAAATCTGGATTGTAGGATAAAGAATGCTCAAGATCTATAATTTTACGCAAGCTTACTGCTGATAAACCAATCTCATGGTATTTTATTGCCTGACACATCCTCACAAGACACAACACTGCTTACCACAGACAAACAACAACTTAGTAAGAAGAAAATTACTTCAGTGGTACAATGTTGAGATGAAGATATAACAAGCCAACAGAACAGAAAGTGTGAGAAAAGCCTTACTATTCAACCTTGGATGTTGATTTTTTTCAAATACGAGAGGAACTTGGAAATTAATTTGAAAATAAATGGGATCATAATAATAAGTTTATCTTATTCAGCTTCCATGTCTCACTGTAATGTGCAGTGCCTTCAGCAGGTAAGTAGGATAGTATTTATCCTAAATGCAATTCAGGTTTATCATGGGAACAGATTGCTTTGCCTTATATCCTTTCCAGCCAGCTTCATGGTGGTGAAGATAAATCAACTCATAATATTGGTGCCAAAGGATTTTCCTTTCCTTTGTTTTATTGACAAATATTTTCGTTACAGGACAGACCAACGTGTGAAATCAATCTGCACACATGACTATCCCTCATGTAATGACAGAATGATGAGCAACAGCCATTAATCTCTCCTTGTCACAGCCAAGGACTATGCAAAACGATCTTAGAAAGGAAAAAGAAATGGCAGCAGGTCTGGGGAAAGAAGGAGGTCACATCTACCTCAAATGAAGAATAAAGCAGACAAAAGACTGGATGTTATCTCACCTGTGTGAGTTGTGTCTAAATTGTTGCAGTTAATTAGATTACTCCAATCCAGAATCCATAGCAATGCATTTATATGACACCAACTGAGTTAGAATGTCCTATCTCAGTCAAATACACTCCCTGCAGTGAAGTCAATTCCAATTTATAGGGGCAGTGCAAAACGTGTTACAGAAGTTTTCTTCTTGAGTATTTATTTTCTTCACCACAATCTCACTTCTTGTTCAATATTTACTTGATATTTATGTAGTTTAGTAATGAACATAGCAGGGATGAATGTTCAACTCATAGAAAATAGCTTTGTCAGGAATACTTAAAATTTTGGGAATGAGAAAAATTATTTTTTTCTGGCTTTGTCTTTCTCAATGTTATTTACCCTTGCTACATCCTTAAGTAAACAACATTCACTTTGAGGTGTAAGTTTTTTATGTCGTGTTGAGGATTGGGCTGATACACAATAGGTGAAGGTTAAAACCTGCATTATGGGCACCCAGATACTCTCTGTAGAAATGCTGTTCAGAGGAGAAGCTGGGACAGTTTCTGCAGCTTCTCACACGTGCTTTCCTGCATTCAAATGCACGTGAGTAGGAGGAAGCTATTCTGTATTAGCAAGAACAGAACACACCCTTGGGAGTCCATTAGGACACAGGAGAGGTGTTGGATACAGCAATGCTTTTCCCTTTTGGAGGGAAACATAATAGGACACAACTTTCTCCACCAACAGATTAGTAATAGCAGACATTGATAGAAAAATTGTGATTGAAACCATGTTAGCAGATGACCTTACTGCAAAAGTCTGACAGGAGACCTGAGACTGCTTTTTGCAACTGCCCTCAAGACCAGCAGAGAAAAACAGGAGAATATATGGTTGAGACATTGAAGATGCAACCAGGGTAAAAGGAGAATGAAATCAGCAGAAACAGCAATGAAGAGCTGTCACATCCACTGATGGACTCAAAAGCAGGAGGGGGATTAGGAAAGTCAGGGCTGGAATAAGTTTCTCTGAGATCTATTCAGGGTAAGGCCATTATAAATTTTTAGCTTCTTCATTTATGTTGATGCTGTGAGCTTAAAAAAAATTGTTTGTAGAAGTCTGCATAGCTCTGAACGAGCTAAATCTAAACCAAACAAAGACAATGAGGTTAATGAACTTATGAACAAGCAGAGAGAAATACTGTGTTGCAGTCTCCATAAGAGACAAGTTGAAACTTCATTATTTGCTGAAACTTTCAAAATTCCTGATCTTTACCAGCAGAGTTTTAATGTTTTTCATTCCAGGTTTGTAAATATTTTATTATTTCCAGGTACAAGAATTTACTTTTTAGCACATTTAAAAGTAAACAAAAGGTATACATACATTTTTATCTGTAAATCCCCAAAGTAGTTATAGCTTCAGTTAAAGAATCCAAATATTGATTAAAACATTAAATGCAAAAATAAATGTGGCAGATCTGTGCAGAGATGTCAAGTGCCTTCAAACTGCAGCTCTCAGTAACTAGTAACACTGTCAAGTAAATCTCTTTCACAGTTTAGAGTTTAAGGGCTCTTTATAAACTTGAAAAGACTTCTCCTTTATTAGATTGAAGTGCTTTAGATGGCCTCTGTATTTTATGAATTTTTAAAGTAATGTACACAATGTCTATTATGGTTGGTATTGCCCTAACAAATGGAGGAAATTAGATATTAAAGAAGAAGCAAGTAAGGTAACTGCCTCATTCAGAGCTTCTAAGAAAATTATTATTTATTCCTTTGTTTCTCACAATTCATCATCAAAACTTACTCTCGAAGGGTCCAGTCCTTCAGAGGTTTAAATCAGCAAAGCTCCACAGGCTTCAGTGCAGTTATGCTAATTTACAGCATGATCTGTTCCCTTACTTTTTATTCCTCTGAGTGTATGAAGCACCTAGGAATGCTGGCAATGCTTTGTTGTGACTCATTATTCATCATTTATCTACATTGAACTGTCATTTTCATCTATTAGTCTTTAAATATTCTAAGCCTTTCCTTATCTACCCACGCTTTTCCTGCTATTTACCTTTCCTCTCACATCAGCAACTACCTCTGTCATCTTGTTATCCATACTCTAATTTTCCAGACCAAATCTCTACACTGGTATTACAAGTGTTCCAGATACTTAACACAAAAAAAATCAAATTAATTTTCTTATTAGCAAAAAATTGGAATTTTATAAGCCTAATTATTCTGCCCTATTAACATGCTGCTGCTCCAGCATCCAAGTTCCTTCTGTTAAACAAAGGTTATGTCAGTCTTAGGAAATGCCATTACAGTGAGAAATGTAATCTCACTAGTGCAGTGTACCACTTTTGATAGTGACCAGTACCTTTTAGTTCAAAGGAAAATATGATGTCTGCAAGGTAGAAAGGTCTATGTCCAGAAACAGAGTCTTCATATCTTTTCTGACTGGGTAGTGCTTTTTGTCTTTTTGTGCTCCATTAACTGGAGATAAAGCAGCAGTGTTTGTGCAGAACGAGCAATCCATTTCCACACCAGCACCAGCCAAGGAATGCAGAGAGTCCAGTCTAAAACCCACCCTGCAGGCAGAGTAGAATGAAGGCTCCCAGAGCAGGGGATGCAGGGACAGGGCTGGAGGCACAAGCTCAGGTAAGCAGGAGCATCAGCAGCTGGGAAATTCTGCAGGGAACAAACAGACCTATGGTTGTGTTCAAGGGTCCCAGGATGAGGGAAGAAATGAGAATCTTGACTCCATGTTTCAGTAGGCTGATTTATTATATTATGATATATATTATATTAAAATGCTATACTAAAACTATACTAAAAAGAATAGAGAGAAAGGATACATCAGAAGCTGGAAAGAAAGGCAAAGTAATGGAATGATAACAAAAACTCGTGACTCTCAGAGAGTCCAAGCCAGCTGACTGTGATTGGCCATTAATTAGAAACAACCAACATGGACCAATCAAGGATGCACCTGTTGCATTCCACAGCAGCAGATAATTATTGTTTTTCTTTTCCTCTGAGGTTTCTCAGCAGAAAAAATCGTGGCAAAGGGATTTTTCAGAAAATATCATGGTGACACAGGCCAGCACCAAGCCCTGAGAGCCAGCACAGCAGGGCGAACAGTCAGAGCCCAGGCTGCTGCATCCTGCTGAAAGCACCAGGTTGGAGAACTTTTCCTGCTCTTTATCTATAATAACCTGTCTGGATTAGTCTGCCTTTCTGTCTGCCACATAAAACCATCCTACCTAAAGGATCTGTAACGTTTCTTTTTGGCAGTGTTTAGTGCCACTTGTTTTTCACTGCTCAGAGTGGGGATCATTGGGTGGAATGGAATGGTGCCTGAACAGGAGTAACCTCTGTCATGTTCCCTCATGGCCAGCACATCCCAGCAGTCCTCTTGCAGTGTACACCACTGTAATGACTACCTTTCCTGCTCCAGCACATTCCTCTTCACATTCCTCAAATTCAGTGAGTCAAACTCAGTACATGTGTCCAGGGACATCAGGCCAAGATGCTTTCCAGAGCTTATTTCCAGTGATTTTTGCAGCTGGATAATGTTTTTTGGATTATGTCCTAGCCAGCAAGGCTCCCTTATCTTCCAGATTACAGACTCTTTTTGTTGAAAAAGTCACATTTGCTGGACTAGAAATTATTGTCACCCTGAAATGGCAAAAAGCCAGATTTCATCACTCTGGTACTTCAGTTCCTATGCAAGAAATAATTCCAATAAAATGAAAAAATATTTTTCATCCTTTTTTTTTTTCTTTTTAAATAAGAGGTTGCTCCACAGCTATCATTGTTACAAATAATCCTGTTAAGCTTTCGGGCAGCTGGATACACATGCTTACCCTCTGCATTTTACTTTCCACTGTAAATGAAATGGTTTTTTTCCCCTTGTGGGAATGGCAGTATAGTGTGTACTATCTTAGAGTACAAAGCTTAGAAGAACAGTAAATGGCATTTCTTCCAGAGAAATGCAAAATAAGCTTTCCTCCATGCTTTTATAAGACATAAAGAGAAAATAAGGAAAAATAGAACTTCTTCTCTGCCATTAAAACAGAGTGGACTCTCCAGTTAATATGAGCTTCATGTCAAATCAAAGTCAGACAAAAGAGGAAGGCTGAGCTGTCTTAGTCCCTGTAGTACACTTGTTGATCGTGTTTTAAATTTATCTAGGCTGACCTAAAAGTGAATTACCACATGTGCAATAAGGACAATTGAGGAGCAATAGTTTAGTCCTGTTAAGATCAAGACACATGGTCATTTACCAGTGTGCTCTCAGTGCGTCCCTTCAGGCAATCTGGCCCTCAAGTAACTTAGAACACTTTTATGCATCAATACTGAGCCAATATTGGGACAGTGTCTTCACACAGTGAAGAATTAGGACTGCCCAGTAAGAAGGGCAATTACCAGTTCACACTCTTCTGTAAACAATCATCCTTTGGTCATAGGCAAAACTATCACAACTGGAGGGATTTTACTTAATTTAGCTTACTACCAACTGATCTTAATAATTATCAATTGGAGTATCAAGGAGCTCAGTACCAACAATCAAAGGCTCTGGGAAGAACCTTTCCTGGCTCAGCGTGCTCATTTATCCACAGAGAAACTCTTCAAGCAAGATCAGACAATTTTTTCACCCTAAACAGCTAAATCTAAAGGAAACAACCTGGCATACCTTTTTTTTTTTTTTTTTTTTTTTTAATGGAGCCCAGCCCAACATGCAAAAGCATGATACCTTCCACACCAAAGGGATGTGCAGGGGTAGCACAGAGACACACTTTGATGCATGGATGGCCAGCCAAGTATTTCTTTGAGATAGGTCTTGGGATGTGTACAGTCTTCTGCAGTTTTCCATGGAAGAAAAGTTATTATCTAAGCAAGACTTTTCAGTATACCAATTTTATCTTTGAATGTTTAAATTCTACCTCAGTTCCACTTGGAAAGTCATGATCCTAAGGGCTGGTACATAAACCATGATATTGAATTGCAGTTTGAAACTACAATGAGCTTTGCAAACAGATTTGCCACTCTTCAGAATAATAAGACTGCAGTTTTAGCATACGTAAAAAATACCATAATGTAACATTATTTTAAGAATTCCCTTTTCTGTAATGAGAGCAAGTTAAACTCATCAGCACCTATTCATTGGCAAAGAAAAATAAACAAAGACAATACAGCTTTAGCTCATTTAGTTTCAATTTCTCCTCTGCCTGCCACTTATGCAGCATTAAAGGACTGATCTGATGCCTATTAAAGTCAGTGACAAATCTGCAACTGATTTTGAATAGAGCAAAACTGGGTCTAAAAGTTCCCCAAGGTTTCTTCTGCCTAGGTGAGCAAGTGCACTTCACATGAAGTGCTGTCAGCACACGAGGCACTGCTCAAACACTAACCTTGCAGCTTGTTAATGCCTGTTCTCCTCTCAGTGACAGAGGCAGCCATCCTCTCTGCAAGGCAGCCAGTCTGAAATGACAGCATGAGCAGAGGGCTGCTGCATCCTGCGAAGCCATTTTGTTCTCTTTGCTGTTACATTTCTTAATTATTTCCATAACCAAAATGCTCTCTCTGGTTGTCCACTGACAGAGTTCAGTATGTACTCTGTATGTATCTGTCCTTCACTACTCCAATCAAAGCCCTTATGTATGCATCCAGTGATCAGAAACTTCCAGGAGGGACTCTTCACATGCTAAGCCCCAGATATATAGACTAGATGTGGATGGTGGCTAAGATGATGCATGGGGAATTCTAGAATGCATTGCTTATAACAGAAATGTTTTATTTTACAGTACACAGTTATACTGGAAAATACTGAGTTTGATCCCCTTCTTGATATGCTGGAATTTTATGGTGGGAGCAATTAATGGAACTAAGCTTTCTTTTTCTCTAAAGTTAAATGCTATTTCTTTTTTGCTCCTATAATTAAATGGGATCTTTCCACTAGGCAAAGCAATCTAAATTCATGATTGAGTCTGTCTAGGGTTAGGATAACCAAGAGAATATGTACATTTAACTTCAGTACTTGAGACCTTACAGTACACCACAGAAGAGCTGACAACAGGACAAGTACTGGCTGGAAGTACAGAGCACCAGAGCTGTCCACAGAAACTGCAGGAAAACTTAGAACTTATCATAGAGAATAGAGGCATGAAAAAAAATAATGTGGAATGCCCTTGAGAAATTTCTTATGATACTTTTGAAAGAAAGCAACACTGATGTTTCTGTTGTCAGGGCATGACATCCAACCCTGCTGTCTAGAAGCACATCCACAGGAGTAGTCACCCTCCACAAACCAAATGCCAGTAAGAGAACCTGCTAAAATCCTCTCTGGTGAGCAGCATCTTTCTCCACACCAGAGGAACTTGTAAAGTGCTGTATAACCTGCTTTTAGCTATTCCAGGCAGTTTCCAGTAGTTTTTCATGTGAAGAGTACAACACACCATAATAGGGAGGACAGCTGAAGTAGCTGTAGCAGCTCAAAGGCAAAGTTTAGAAGGCAGGTCTGGATTCTTGCTCAGCAGTAAAAACAAGTTCCATTTTTTGCCTTGTTAGTCAGTCTATGAACAATCACTGCAGCTAGTAAAACATAAGCTGGGGGAAAGAATAGCTGTGCAATAATGATTGAGAGGGCAAGAAGTGCACTAAGATAAATTCTGCACAGAATCAATACTGGCAGTGTTCATCTGTACAGAGAAGGGATGGGAAGAATTTGAGAACCACCTGCTGCATATCTTACACAGAAACCAGTGCTCTGAAAGTAAGGGTGAATCAATATCAGCGTGCATCCTTATGAGTGAACAAGGGTTCATATTTTTGTTGTCAGGGAAATTCCTTGGATGGGTAAACCTGTGGAATTGGAAGTGTTACTGAGAAAAATGTGAGTTGTGAAAGACAAGATAGAATCATAAATTAAACAAGAGGTTCTAGAAATAAATGTGCCCTCAAAGCTGCCACTATGACTAATTCAGCATTATAAGTACACAACGCAAAGCCTATCTTTATTAGAGCCTGGCATCATAAACCAGCAGGAATTTTAGTTGCAATAAAAAAACCAAGAGGGCATGCAGTGAATTTTAAAAGCCAGAGAGCACTGTGATCTGAGGCAGAGGCATTGGCAGGATTCCCTGACCAACACTGCAGCTGGCAGAAGAAGCATTTGATGCCTCTCAGCAGTTGTGTGCAGCAACAGGTGGAGCAGGAGGAAGAACAGGCTTTTGAACAATGCTCAGGATGGCCACCCTGGGCTCCATTCCTGCCTGCAGCCCAGCAGGCATCTCCCTGCCCACTGTCCTTTCCCTTGGTGCTGCTGCAGCATCAAAGCCACCTTCTGTCTGCTCCTCCCAGGTTTTGCTGACAGTGCTTTGGAAGTCACTCAGCACAGCAGAGTGCTGAACTCATCTGCGCCTTCAAGGAAACTTGTAGGACTCTGGAGTCAGAGGCTGCTCAGTGGCTTTGTTGTACAAAAAAAAGATCAATTACAAAGGTAACGTATTTACCCCTTTCTGTCGGAAACAGGTGGAAAGAAAGAAATTAATGAATGACACAAAAAAATGTTACAGGATTGGATGTATTGTTTCCTCATTTCCTGTGGATTCTCTCTGCTTTGAAATTTATAAAGTCACTGGCATAATCAATTACCATAAATACTCAGCACACACACATATTAAAACACAGAATCACAGAACACATTGCACAGAAAAAAAACTCAATGTCTGGACATTTTAATCTCTTTTCTCATCAAGTGGCACTGGGCAAAACTCAACAAAATCAAACTGTCTCCCCATCTAAGCTGGAGACAAAAAACCTGCTGACTCAAGTCAGCAACATTTGCTAGAAATCAATGCAATTTTTCTGGTCAGTCCTGCTATCTGATGTTCTAGCAGTATTTTAAAATTCTTTAGGGACTTAGGGGATGGTTTGTGGGTTTTTGTGTTAGGGTTTTGTGTTTTTCTTTACTAAGATACTGTATGACAAAAAGAAAGAGTAGTGTGGGAAGGGAAGTTCTAATGATACTGTCCAGCTGTCTTCACTACAGACTGAATTTTTAAGTGAATTTTTATTAATCTGAGTATTCCTGTAGCAGTGTCCCTCAAAAACTGCTTTGGTGACACAATACCAGACAGCACAAAGCCTATTGAATTAACACACTTGCAGGTCTATGAATTTGCTCTGTCCACTAGGTACTGGTTGGTTGCTATGTGGCAGAGACTTGAAGGTTTCTTCCAATTTGTTTGGTTTCTCTCCGAAGGCATTTTTAATTATTCTTACCTGCAATCCTCAATGGAATTCCAATAATGGTCTCCAACTCCTCAGCTTCTGTGATAGTTATGTCCTCTTACAGTTCCCTGTCCCCGTCTTCCCTCATGGGATTTTCAATAAGCATTTCTATAAATGTTATGGATGTTCTAAGTGGAGCTTGTAGTATGGAAAGCCTCAACTCTGAACTGTCTTTATGTCATTTGTTAATGTATGGCTGACTAACATACCACTGGTTCTAAAGTGGCCGATGAAACAGCTGCTACAACAGCAATCAGCGTTCATTTTTCAGTGTCTGTTAGCTCAAGAGTTTGTGTACTGACACTGACATATTAAAGAGAACACATTTTTGCTGGCTTTGATTAATAATTAACTTCTGGGGTTTGTTTTACAAGCTCAGCACTGGCAGCTCTGTACCTGTGTACCTCAGATGCTCACAAGTGAATCATGGGGCACTGGCTGCCATCCCTGGGATTTTGGGACATCTGTACTCATGGCTTCAGATCTTCAAATGGGCTCTTCTCAGCAGTTGTATTCTTACTGACTAGTAGTCAGCTTTCTTCTGATAACTCCTGGCAGAGGGAAGCTGTGTGCCTCACAGAGAAGCGCTGCACATTGTGCAGCAGAGTGGTTCCAGAAAGCTGCCTGATGTGCACTGGTGTTTGTGCCACAGGAAGCCGCCGCTCTCCCATGCTGGAGGCTGACACCTCGCTCTGAGCTCAGCACAGAGCCCGAGCAGCTGCTCTGGCCTGTACAGGCCTCAAGGACATCCTGTGTTCACAGAGGTGCACCCAGGGGCCACAGAGGCCACCTAAGTACCCAGCTTGGCAGGCATGTTTCTGCCAGTTCAAACCGGTTCAGACCAGACTCAGTCTGAACCAGATCTGACTGGTTCAACCCAAATCCAACTAACTGATTCAAACCAGTTTTAATGGTTAAAACAGTTTTGACGGGCTCAAAACAGTTCCAACTGATTCAAACTGGATGAAAATATTTTGAATGGGTTCAAACCAGCTCAACAAATTCAAACTGGATCCAACTGGTCCCTACAGCTTCAAAGCAAATCCAATCAGTTCTGACCTGATCAGACTGCTTCGAAACTGGACCCAAAGAGTTAAAATTGGACCTGACTGGATTCTTAAATTCATTAAACCTGGATTGTGACAGGTTTAAAACAGTGGTTTTGACTGATTCAAACTGCTTTCAACTGGTTTCAACCAGTTCAAACCATGCAGAACCACTTGAAACTGCTTTGAGCTGGTCCAGTCTTATTTGAACTGGCAGTAGCTAGATGGATCTGGTTTGAACCAAACCTAAGCAGTTCAAACTGGATCCAGCTCAAAATGGACCTGACCAGCTCAAACCAGATCTGACCAGTCATTTTAAAGGAATAATTTGGTGGATGGTGTCATGACACTGATGCAGTCAAGTGCGATTGGCACCTCAATTTGCTGGCAGATATTTCTAGGCCATGAGTTCATTGCATGTCACTCCTTTGGAGTTCCAGCCAAAACCAAACAAATCTTGTGTAACAGTGTTTGAAGGTGTCCATGAATTAAACAGTCAGTAAGCATGAATGGATCAATGACATCTTAGTCACCAATTTATCGGTAACTAAATATTGAAATATGCAAAATAGATGGTTTCTAATAGAAGTGTAAGTGGTCATTCAGTGTAAAAAATTATCTTAGAAATGTAAATAAAATACTCTTCTACATTTTCCCATGACTAATCAGATATTCCAAATTCCATTACTACTTTGCAATATGTATTGATATTAACCATGACATAAACACCTTTAATATCAAGAATGCATAATTATATTTGCCATGATGGAACAAGATGACTTGGCATATAATGCCTGAACACAATTTCCCCTCTGATGTCTTCTCTTTGCAGAAAACTTATTTCTGGTAATGTACGGCATTGGATTTTTGAACTTGCCTAGCAAATGTTGTAGCCAATGCTCTGCTCAGTAAAGAATTCTTTGTGAGCCAAACAACAGATGCGTAGAGACAAGCAGCTGATCTTACATGACTAAAATAAAATCCCTTGCACCATCTCACACTGATAACTGTGTCAAAAAATGACCACAGCCCATTTAGTGGAAAATTTTACTTTGTGGGGGCACACATTTCCTAACTTCTTTCTAATCTCACAGTAAGCATAAAATTCTTGGCCTTCTCACTTCTGTGTGTCAGCAACACATCCACCTCTTCTCCAGAGGTGGTGTTGTCTTCGACACAGGCTTTGCCTCTTTTCTTCTAGTTACAAATTCCTACTGGAGACTCAAATTCACCTCTCTCTGCTCTGGAGCCTGTGAATAGTTCTTTGCTTTATTTAATCCACCTGGAAACCTCTTTCTTTCTAAGCATTGTGCACCATGAAAGAACATTTTTGCAACATTTGAAGTCTCTTTAAATTCTATTACTGTTTTCCAAATTTCTCTGGAATTATTCCACACAAGCAGCAAGTAACAACATCTGTTCTGCTTCGTCACTTCTTCCAAGCAGCAAATAAACTGCAAGCAGATTTCCTATCCACAAAAAACACATTTCCAAGGTAGCATAAGGAGTGTTTTAAGAACATCTACTAATTCTGCAGCAAAAACCTTTCATCAATCTGTTGCTTAGGGCACATATGAAGATTTTATCAACTAATGTTTTAGCTCAGTTTTCAAGATGGGATCTGACTGAAGATCTCTCCAGATTTCCCGAGGACTCTTGCAACTCTGCCATGTTTGACTTTCCTTAACGACCACCTCTACAAATATGCAGTGCAGTAAAATGCAATAGCTTCACATCACTGCTACTTGTATTTCTCCTGCTTTTTTCTCATCTATCTTATGTCTTTTCTCACAGAGTGGCCACTGAAGACAAAATTGTGTATACATAGTCTACCAAGACAGTAACTTAAGCAATTAATAATACAATTCACATATTTTTCTCCCACATTTCTCTCATACTTTGATTGTGTGACAGTGGACAAAAGACTACTATTATCCCACGGTACAACTTTTTGTACTTTTTCTCTACATCACACACATAAAACCTGCTCCTTTTTGTATTATAATTGGTTAACAAACTATGTGCACATGCCTTCTACTCTTTTGTAATTGGTCATAAATTACTCTGTTTCTTGTAAATGTCAACACACATCCACGTTCCATGCTTCTTCTCCCTCAAAGTTGTTTACCTGTTTCAAGGACACAGCTGTAACTCATAAAGGCCAAGGCTGCCTGCAGCCCCATTCCTATTCTCCTACAATTGTGCGAAATATCTCAACCTCCTAACCACATCCATTCAAGCTCAGTTATTCTTAAGCATGTGAACAATCATATTGTAATCAATCTGACTATTCATCTGTTTTTAATTAACTGCATTAGTGATTGCAAGATATGGTTCTTTGAATAGAAATCCTTTTCTCTGCCTGCAAAAATAATGAAAATAGTAGTTGCTGAGCATCAGAACTACTGCATTTGTCTTGGCTGTTTACACAGTAGCCAGCATTGAGTCAGGAAATAAGTACATCTACAGAAAAACCTATGTCAGCAAAACAATGGTACCTTGATCTACACAGAGTGCTATTGTAATGGAACAATGGTCCCTTATAATTTTGTGGGTTTAACATCATAGCCTCATAATACTGTGGTTTATAATATCTTTAACTTTAAAAATAAGATATTTTTTCAGTGGTTTTGTTGTTGGGGTTTTAAAATTCTTTTTCATTAATCATTGCAGTTGGTACTGAGTTTGTGGTATTGTGAATGGTCTAGCAGTGGCATCCTAGTGAAGATCTTTAGTGGATTGAATATAATATGAAAAATAGAATGCAATGGTTTAAATCAAGAGTACTACTATGTATAACATTCCAGATCAAAAGAAGCACTGTGTTGTTAAAAAAGGTTCCCAGAATGACAGATAGAATTACCATTAAAACTCATCTACAAAGAATGAAAAACACTAGGCTTGCCTATCTTAAAGACATTAATAAAACAGGCTACCAAAAAAGCATATGCACTCATAAATTAAGCACTGGAAACTTAAGTGTAAAACAAAAGCATCAGTCTTTTGCTTTCAAGGGGAGCAATGGCTGAAGAGAAAAATATTTTGAATAAGAAAGCCAATTTGTTGTGTTAGAAGGAAGGTTCTGCACTCTTACCAAATCAATAAACAGTGACACTCATCACTACAAGTTACATTGGTACCACATATAGCTCTGAGGAGGAAAAGGTCATTTGCTCATAAAAACATACAGAGTTACTGGAGAGAAGTAGTGGGGGGATAATCACACCAAAATAAAAAACAAAATCAATCAAAAAGCTTACCACATGCTTCAGGGTTAAATCAATTCCAAGCAGTCCTGATTTGGGATGGTTGCAAACTATTCTACCTGTGCCAAGCATAAGATTTCTCATACTTTCCTTTATGACATTAGGGTTGCCCAGTGCCAGCCAAGGGTCTGGTTCATAATTCCCAGCTTTCTTTATATTACAGATATTCTTATCACACACCTACTCCAAACCACTGCCATCAAAGAAAATGTTTGATGAAAGAATTTTTTTTCATTCTGTTGCTCAGAGAAAATAGAAGTTAAAGGAAGAAAAATCTCAGGTGAACAGACCATCTTATCTTTTTCTTTATTACTGATTCTTCTACATCAGCTTTTGGAGTGTTTTCAGGAAGATTTAAAGGAGAGAAGAGCATTTCACACACATACAAATGAAGAAGCCCCTTACTATATTACAAGTAACAACTTACTATATTACAAATACCAGTTTACCCCTCCAACTCTTGCAGTACAACTGGCCTATGCTGAAGTGTCACTCTTAAAAGTTCTCACTCAGGTTTTGCTTGCCACTGTCATCTGAGGTGAACCATAATCTAAAAAACCACCCTGACAAATTACAATCATCTCTCAAAAAACTTTTAGCATTCTTCCTGCAAGCAGGACCAGAGTGGTTCAGAAGAGTTTCTTTATTTTCTTTTAATTATTTGCAATGCTCACTTCTTTCAATTTCCATCTGAAATTATTTTTTGAAAACTTCTGCAAATCTTTCCCAGTAATTCCCGATGAGAGCATATGGCTGTATGAGGCTAATTTTTATTGTTTCCTGTTCAAGTGAGAAAGAAATAGATGAAACTATTGAAAATGGAACCATTAATGGAATTATTTATTTAGAACTTACCTTTTTATTTGAAAAAAAAGGAGAGAAAAACCCCTCAGTGATGAAGCAATGTACCCCACCACATTGTCTTGAAGAGGAAGTCATACAAATGCATTCAGAAAATGTGTTCAGCTAAAGCTGTTAGCTTTAAAGCTAACATAAAAGTTAAAATGGGGTGGAAATTAAGATGCCAACTTATAAATTTAAGCTAATAACTGCAATATAAAAGCATATGTCAACATTATATTAGGGTTTTCTTCTACTGCTAGAAATAAAGTTGGAGAATGTGCAAAAATAGAGGATGTGCAAAGGTAGAGGATGTGTAAAGTGGTAACAGATTTTCAGAGGATGGCTTTGCCATGACATACTCTGGCCTGGAGTGACACCCGATCCATGATGTCTCTCTGAATGCCACGTTCTGAAAAGCCTATGGACTGGGTGCTCACCAGAGGGGCCTTGAATCCCTGTCTGCAGCTGGAAAAGCCAATTATGAAAGTGGAGTAGCCTCTACCATGTAACAGCAGGCGACCTCCCACACTGCCCAGCCTGAAACTGGAGTCAACCAACTAGAAGAGAAGGACCACACTGGCCCTAACAATTTTAATTCATGCAGGCCTAGAGAATTGCAGCCAAAGACATGCTGAATCTAAAAACAAAACTTAAAAGCCTGATAAGCCTAAACTATAAACTGCTGAAAATAAAGCTGATCTTACTCCAATAACAATTGGGGGAAAAAAAAAAAAAAACTTCATCCAGATCTCTCAGAGCCTGAAATAGTTGGACTAGATTGTGCTTGGATAGATCAGCAATACCTCCTACAATGGAAGTTCTGGGGTTTGCTGCTAACTACTTCACAGATCCTTGTCTTCTGAAGCCTGACTTCACATTTCACAGGCTACTCTGCAGAGGCAAAGCAAAATGTTATGAAAAAGCTTGGTTTGGTTTGGTTTGGTTTGGGGTTTTTTGCTGGCCTGTCTCTTTATGTATATACTCAACTCTCTGTTTATATAAAACTAATGTTAACTATCAAAAGATAACTATAGAGAGCAGTGGAGTCCAGAGAAGTGTAAATTGGGAGTTTCTGGGGTGTCTGAGTCCTAACTAAAACCAAACTATGTGGAACTAGAACTTTCTGTGGTTTTTCCAGCTAGCCACAATTTGTTGCAGCCATGCCACTGATGTTTTGGTGTTTGCCTCTTTCACCAAGCTGCTGTGTGCTTAGGAAAGAGTGAGAAATGCCTAAAGAAAACTTTTGCCATTTCTTAGCAGAAGAGTGACAGCAGTAATAATTAATATCTCTGTGCTTCACAAACAGTGAAATCAGATGCACAGTTTATCAAGAGTCTGTGTATGTAATTTTTCCATTAACAATTCTGCAGACAGAGCATTGATAATTGTGCCTGTAGCGAATCCCAATGAGGCGTATTAGCCTGACATTGTTGCAGAAGGGGGAAAATGAATATATGCATTTTAAATTTTTATGATTACATTTTTACTGAAGTGTGGGGGCCTGAAGTTTCATGACTGTTTTAATGCAATTGGTTCCACTTAGGAGAGATGACATGTTGAAATGTGATGTGCTGAATGCTTCCCAGGTAATTGGAATTCAGTCAACAACAACACTGGGCATTGTCACAGGTTTCAGATAAAAAGGTTTATCTTCCTCTTTTATATTATTGGATATGTTGCAGCATATTATACAATATCATGATGCTACATGACAGCCTCTCAAATAGAAATTTTAAAAGTTTTCTTCACTTTGAACTCTCCTGAATTTGGATCACAAGAGCATATTTTGAAGGGCCTGATACCGATATAACTCTAATAATTTGTACAGCATTATAGCCCCCTCAGGGAAGAATCTGAGTCACTGTTGGTGCTGTTTACACTTACTGTTTGTGCATCCTTCCCCAGAGCTGTTTGAGGGAGAAGCCACATGGAAAGAAGAAAGTACATGGTGCAGAAACTTATGGTAGAGGTTAGGAGCACTGCATAAACTCAGGGTGTTGTCATGGGAAACAGAGCCTGGCACTCAGTGATTCTTCCATTAAACTAATTTCTTTCGTATCAGAACAGGGAAATAGCTAGAGGTGACTTAGCTGTCTGGGAAGAGAGAAGACTGCTGCTGCTATTGAAACCCTAAATCGTGTCTCAAACAAAATTAAAACTGAACTAAAACAGACACTGAAAACTGAATGTAAATTTTTGCATTCTCCACCATTTAGTTCCTGTCCAGCTCAGATGAAGATATACTAAATTTTCTTCCAGAAAATGTTGACTCGAGTTTTCCCACCTGCTCTTTTTAGGCAGGGAACCTTTCTGAATAGTTGTTTGTACCTCAAAGATGAGGAGCCCAGGGTGGGATTGATAGATCTGAGAATGGGATGAACTGCACAACCCTGATATTCTACAAGAGTTTTTTCCACAAATATTTTTTCTTTGGCTGGACTATTCAAGGGGTAAAATATAATTTAAATTTTAAGCATCAGAAAGAGGTTTAAAGCCCACCACTGTTCCACACCTTATGTTTCTTTTGAACAGAGGAAAACAAGACTTCTTCTATGTCATGGGAGACCAAAAGTTGAGACATACTTTTCAGTCTAATGCTTTGGATGTAAAACTAAACTCCTTCTGATAAGGATACCAACTCTAGCTATAAATTTTGTCCTGCAAATGCAGCAAAACACCACTAAGGCTTCTCATCTCTTCTTGCCGCAGCTTTGACTGTAATAATTTCTACACTCCAGTGTAGATGTTGAATTATTTGTAAAGTCTAACTTAGACTCTTATAGCCACCTCCTGACCTTTAGTTAAATCGAAAAAATTGCTACCAGCTGAAAATGATTTGGTGGCTTGAGTAGCAAGGCTGGATTTGGGAACAAATATCTGCCTAAATCCTGCCACTGGAGATAGATGCTTCTGCAGCAGCTCTCAGTCTGAAAAGACCATGATAATCCAATCATCCTTAAGGATTCTGTTTCATGTATCTCTCAAGCTCTAGCTGCCTCTTCATCTGTACAAGGAGACATTCTTTTCTGTGAGAGAATGTCATGCACAGTGAAAGATGCTTGGTTTGTCTTAACCATCAGAGCTCAAGTGCAAACAGTACAAGCACTTATTTCACCTTGACAGAACATCTGGCTCCTGGGCATCTGATGCAGCAGGAAATAATTTGCTTTGTAATCCATATTTGAAGAAGCAGTTTATGCTCCTGTATTCTTTATTTCTGGGTGTATGAAAATGAAATAAGCAAAGGGAGATTTCTAGCAGAACCCTGAATTTTGTGGGCACAATCTGTAACCTTCTAAGGTGCTCAGTAACACAACGAGGGGAATGAAAATTTTCTGCCTGTTTGTCTCCTTAGCAGACAGACAAGAAACAGGAACCAATTCTCATACACCGACAGCTTCTATCTCACTTTCTTTCTTTCTTTCTTTCTTTCTTTCTTAAGCTTATTTTTATTACTTCAAAAGTCCATAGTGGGTTACCTCAGGATTCTCTCTTCACCTTCACTTCCCTATATCCTGAGGAAAACACCTGAAAAGAAAGGCATGGGAGGGATTGTGGCAGGATGCTCTGGTAATCAAAGATTTTTTTCTCTTTACATTGAACATAAGTCATTAATTTTTGATGTTAAGAGATTAATCTGTGCATGAAGCAGAAAACCCACTGACTGCTATTTCCCTGGAACAGACAGATGTTCTAAATACCATGTAGCAAAGAAAATCTCTGTGCAAAGCAAAGGAAATCTGGTGGCCTTCCTGAAAGGTTAAAGTACAATTATAATTCATAGTGCTCCTGAATGTTGGTCCAACCAGTCTATATAACTTAGGACCATATTCTCCTGTAGTCACCTGTAAGTTAGGATCATATTCTCAACACAGTCACCAAACCACTTGTTGTTATTTTGTTGGAGTGAGTTTAAACCTTAGTTTCCTGTATGTGAATATTCCTGTAGAATTTAGTGACAGAGTAGCCTAAACAAGTAGGGTCTTAATATTTAATTTGATAATACTGATGCTTAGTATCTGTGGTATGGCAACTAAAATGGTGTTGGAAAATCTGATTTTCAGCTCCCCCACATACCCAATGTACGATTAGAGCTAGGCCAAACAAGCTCTCTGTGCTTTAGTTCCTCTGCATGCCAGTAGGATACAATAATTATTTCTCTACTTATGAATTTAGATTGGAAAACAGTTTTTATTCTTTCCTAGAAAGGAATATAGCTCACGATGTGTCCAAACAGCATCTCAGTCCTGGCTGGAATACCTTGATGTCACTCTTCTCAAGATAATAATGACAAAACAAGTACAAAATTTTCTCTTTTCAAAACATGTGTTTCCTGGGATGAAGTAAGGTTTTCTGCTGGCTAGAAAGTTTCTAAACTGGACAGGATCAGGCTAGACAGAAGGCCATCCACCTCAATAGACTGCTCTCCACACACAGAAGTTGCACTGGAAGCATTTGGAGACCTCTCAGCCCTTTAGGAAAGCAACACTGAAGTCACTGTTGGAAAAATTCACTCCTGCCTGCCAATTTAATCCCGTGATGCTGTCTCAGAGTGGGACATGTCAGGCATTGAGCCCAACCAGGGCATGACAGCACATTCCCACGAGACAGGACATGATCTTGAGTCTGATGTAAGATTCAGGGCAGAGCAACATGCTTCCCTGAATCATGCTTAGTGAGATGATCCAGAGCTGGGATGAAGAGATGCCCAAGCCCAGGAGTAGGCAGAACAGGTGTAAGGACAGGTCTGAGACCTCTGCAAGGGCTAGAAGAGCGAAAAGTATAAAGTCTGCAAAGTTTGCACAGCCAGAAGCTCTAGGCTGATAGTGAATACCAACACCTTTTGAGAATAGAACAATTATTTATGTTATTTACATTATTATGTAATGCAACAGCACCTTAAAATGGTCAGAAAGGTTTGTGTTTTGTGCAAGCTGTGATATCTTACTTTAGAAATCAGTTCAAGTGTATTGAAAAGCATAACAGCACAAAATGATCTTCTTAAAAACAGGGCAAGCCACTGTGAGGGTAAAGCAATACAGAAAAGTATAATTTGTATGATTTTCTTTCCCTGCTCCTTCCAGATGATTACAGTGTCAATTTGTAAACCACTATAAACCACTATAAAACTAAAGTACCTTAACAAGAGAAAATTAGTTAAGAAAAAATGTAGCTTTCAAGTACAGGAGCAGGTAAACTACTTCCAAATCAAAAGTTCAATTTAATCTGAAAGGAAAACAAATCCATCAATGTCTATTCAATTTGCAACAGCCTAGAGGGACACTCAACTCAGCTTCCACTGTGTCTGTATGTATGCTGTTTAAGATTTAAGTTCTCTGTTTTCTCAACATAAGCTTTCCACTTGGCTCTCTAATTTAATTTTCATTTCACACATCTGTGCATGTCTAAAAATTGTTGATTTTTTTCTAGTAGACCCTTAGATTTTCAGCATTCTCTTGGGTTTTCTTGTATTTGCTTATTTTTTGTGCTAAATGCCATGATATTTTTTATTTGACTTAAGACTTGACAATTTTAGTTACAGCGACAATCCCACAGGTTGTTCAAAAGGCACGTGGGCAACTTCACCATAGCAGACCTTTCTTTACAGTGGGAAACTGTAGAAACGTATTCCTATGACCTGTGGGGGACATTGCTAAAAGCTGAACAAGTTGCCAAAAGAGCTGGATAATCTCAGATAGCAGCCTAAGTGGAAAAAGATAAATGTGGGAAACCAGTGCTTGGCTTTGCTGTTATTCAGTGTGCAGCAATGTTCTGCTTTATAAAGCACAGGCAGTGAATTTGTACTGGGTTTGTGTGGCCAGGTTTTGGTAGCAAAGGGCTGCAGGGGTGGGTTTTCTGAGAAGTTCCCAGAGGCTTCCCCTCTGTCATCAGAGCAAGTGCTGCTCAAGGCTGGGTCCATGAGCAATGGCAGTGGAACCTCTGGGATTCCTTCAGGATCTGATCCCTGGCTGCTTGGACACTTTCTCTGTAATCCCCCTGCACTACCTGTTCTTGGTACCTTTTTGCATTGTTTTGTGTTACATTATTTAATTTTATTTTGGTTTTTGATGTGAGATTCCTACATGGACGGAATCTCCCACCAAGCTGTGTGAGTGCAAGTTTCTATTCTCCCTATAAATATCAGCTCTTTACACAATAATTAATTACTATATGCTGGTGTGCCTTGAAGTCCCTATGTAAAATAAACATTCCATGGAGACACAGATGATGTTCTGCAGAAAAGAATTGAGAATTGATCCTTCTTTTTCCCTTAGTATCTTAATCAAACTCTTGTGTAGTGCTAATGAAAAAAACTCAGGTGTTCTTATTCTCTTATTTTATTTTCATATCCTTATATTTATGAATAGATGTACTGTAAAACTAAATAGTTAACCCAATGCTGTGAGTGGGTTGGGTTTTTTTAAGGAAAAAAAATAAATTAATAAAAAAATATATATATATACCACTGAGAATGTGAAAGTATTGGAATTTTTCTACACATTGAGGTTGAGTCAGAACCATCAGTGCCTCATGTTCCCGTTCTTTCAAAACTCTTAGGGGGAAATTTACAGAAAACTAATATTAGTAAGAAACCTCGGGCCTTTTCTGTCCTTTGTTCTGCAGTGTGAAAATACACTTGTTTTGTTGAATCTATGGCAGTTTCACTCCGCTAATCCATTGCTGCACAAGGGGCTGTAGAAACTGACAAAACTTGTGATCTCACTTATTCTTCCCCACCATTTACTCAGAATTCTTGCAATGTTTTTCTTTCAGTCTCAAACTCGAACACATGGAAATGTTTTACGGCCTGGTATGTGTGGTGGTATCTTCTATGGGCCTCCCAAAAATCAGATTTCTGGTGAATAATTATGGTACCTAGGACTCTGTATCCCAGTTTGCCCCTTCCTTTCCCCCACTCCTTTGGTTCAGAATTCACAATAAAAACCATCCATGTCCCCAAAACAACCATGGTCAGCAAACCACTGAAAATCTTCATCTTAATCTATCAAATCTGGCAGTCATCACCCTTTAATATGGAAAGGGGCACACTAGAACCACCTGACAATGCAGCAGGCTACACAGAGGTAATAATCATGCCCTGCTGTGGAATAATCTGCACGTGTTGTAGAATTATCCAAGTGCCATGAGGCACTCAGCTGGACACTGGAGGTTTTGTTGGTTTGTATAAGCTGTATCTCTAATGGTATAAAGCAGGGTTGTTTTGAAAGATTTAGTTCTATCAAACGCTTCAAGTGTCACAGGCCAAATAATATTCCAAGGGTCTGAAAGGGGATATTTTCTTGCATGGCTAATATTTTAAAGTAAAAGCGAGTGGGAAGAGAAATGGGTTTGCCTCTTGCACTCAGATCAATGAGTTTAAGCCCTTTTTTATGCAGGGAAAAGAAAGAGCAATATTCTTAAATGTTTCCAAAATGACTGGAAAGTCACCTTTAAGCAATTTGTGTCCTTGTGAGAGATGTTTGATGAATTTCCTGCTGTTTTCTGCTTTGCGGTAAATTTTCAGTCAGCAAATGAGGTTTAGCTTCTCATATGGAGTCTAGTGACTAAACTTAGTGTGGGTGTACACACTCTGTAAATCAGCTACAGAGCTGAAAAGCTCCAAGTCAGACTTAAGAAATATTTGCAGTAGAGAGGGGATTTGATTACATGTTGGGGAAATCTATTTCTTGCAGGTTTTTTAATGATATTTTGTCTCCTAGATGCCCAAAGACATTGTCAGTAAGTGGAAAAATAAGCAGAAGCTAATTTTGCTGTTTTGATGGCTTGTTGGCTCATGTCTTGTCTGAAAGACCATATTCCTCTTCACTGCAATTCTGCAGCATCTCTCCCATGGTCGATAATATCACAATGCACTTACATTACCTTAAAAAAAAAAAAAAAAAAAGAAATAATTCAGCTCAAAGACTTCACATTTCTTGCCCACATATCAGTAGGTCGGGTGCTTAGCTCACATCTGAGCAGCTAAGAAACTTGACAATTAACATGCAAATGCTGTGGGTGAATGAATTTTTCCTTTTGCCTTCCTGACCCCTTGGCAGAAACAACCTAAATGGGAACTTGTATTTAATCATAGAGGATCTCCCTGAGGAGAGAGTGTAACCTCTGATACTTGTCATGGCAGCACACTAATTAGATGTCCCCTTCACAGAGGAACAAACAGAATGCTTCTTTCATATCAGGAGGCTTTCACAGATCTCCCCCATGGGGCAAAATTTCTTTAGAAGGACTCCTGTCCCTCACGCATCGATTTGCAGTCTAACAACTTGCAGAATTGTTTTACATGGATTGATCTTGTCATGTATTATCCAGCTTGCCATAGCAGAGCTTCTGACAAGGTTTCTCAATGGTACATCAGGCTGCCCATAGAATCTTATCACAACACTCCTGACCTAAGGAAAAAGGTAGAATAAAACCAAGGGAAAAAATACGATAATTTTATAAATTTTGATGCTTTGAAATTATATGTTCAATATGTTGGAAAGGTAAACATAGGTCGACAACAAAATTGTGAAAAATGTATTTTTATTTTTTATTTAAGGGAATTTTTTCATAGTGAGGTATTTTAAATAATGCTAAATTTTTAGCTCATACGACTCAAAAAATAAATTCTTTAGGGCAAGACTGAAAGTGTTGGATGTCCCAATGCTGTGCAGTACTATTGAATACTTGGGGGATAGAGTTTCTTTATACCTCTGTCCCATTCCACTGGGTCTCCAGGCCAGATTACACTGACTGGGTATGGCTGAATTTGGAGAGGATTGCCCAAGCAGCTGCTGGAAGAGAGTGCAGCTATTTGCCTTCTCCAGAGTTTCAAGTGCTATGAATACACTCAACCATAACTAAGTTTTTCATTAAACTCCTAATTAATTTACAATACAGTTTTCTATTTCAACCCACAATTTTGAAGCAATCAGTTTTTCACACATGCTCTCCATGAACAGAAGAGTTTTGATCCATGGTTGACAGTGAAAAATACACTCCTGATGAAGATTTCCAAGCCTAGGAATGTCAGCAAGATAAAACATTCACTTGTTAGGGGATCTGACAATAACTCCAATCTGAGCACCTCAATCCAAAAAAATCCTCTTTAAAACTGTCTTTATGAAGGGAATGATTCTTTCAGTATCAAAAAAAAAGGGAAAATGTAACGAAAATTTCATTAAACTTAGCATGTTTCTGTTGACACTGTTTTCACGTGGAAGATGCACAAATAGTAGAGTATAACAGCTTAAATAAAACTTTAAAATGTCTGTGCTACCTCCATTGGTTGGACATGAATAAAACAAGGCATCCAAGTTCCCTGGGGGCTTCCTGTTAAAATGTGTTATCAGTAAGTCTGTTATGGGCATTTCCCAATAACTTAATTAATGCTGTTTTAGTCCTAAAAAAACCAAGCAACTGAGTACTATTTACATAGTTAGCAATGAAAATCAGGCTGGTCAAAGAATTTTTATTAAATCTTTTCACCATTTTTTTAACAGAAAGTGTTTCTGCCAGGTTCTGGTGGGATTTTTTTATTATTATTTTTTATTATGAGAAGTGAGTTTTAGATATGCTGCCAAGGCATCTCATGGGAATTGCAGATCTGACATTTCATTTTTCTAACTTCCTCTGTGGGGCAGATTCCATGCTGCATTTTTTTTTCTATTTTATGCATAAGGCTCAGTTTCTCTAAAATACCTATGAATATTGGCTCCAGCAGAGCTAATTTTGTATCCAGATTGCTTACTGTCTGAAGCACCTGCCTTTGGTTTAGACCTCATATTTTTGTCCATAGTACCAACCATGCACTGCTTTCCAGTCGAGAGTTTTCTATTTTCATTTAATATGGCTAAACATTTATCCATATTACATCACCAGATTGACAGAGAAGACAAGAGCATTTAAAGTCTGCTTAGAATGAAATTCCACAGATTTCCCTACCAGAATGAATTGAATTTTACAAACATTTAAAATAGCCACCTGCCCATGTTGCTCTTTTTCTCACACATCCAACTAAAAGTTGCAAGAAGTAATTGGTAGAATTATCTCATGTGTTTTTTACTATATTAAATCCAAGTGTAAGACATAATCGGTTTAAGATAACACTTATGCTAGATAGCAGACTTAAAGTGGAAATCCATAACAAATTAAGGATTTTCTTTAGATTAATACCATGTTTGCTACAATGTGCAGAAAACAAGGCCAAAATGCACAATGCAAACAGGACTGCTACAATATCTGCTGTTCCTTGACTGATTCAGTAATTTGTCTTCTGAATTTCCTGGCACATCACACTGTGTTTAATCAGAGGCAGAATTATGTTCCTACCTCTCTGAAACTCTGCAGTGTCTGACTCAAAACTGAGCTGTATGTATTAACTCAGATTGGCTTTTCTTGACATTCTGCTGGCTGAATGTTAGATAATTGGCTCAGCCTCATGCAAATCCTCTGAAATTTGCAGAGAGCCTATATGAGCTTTACCATTATTCCAAGAATGAAAGCCTGCTTCTTAAACCTCCTCAATCAATACAGTTTTCATCAATACCCAAAATACATGGAATCCATGGTATGATGGGGGATGGGAAGCAAAGCACACACAACACAACACACAGTTATTATTAGCCTTTTTACTCAGATTTATATACAGGTCCCAAATATAGGTCAACACCTGTCATGGAGAAAACTCAATAATACAGTTAGTTAAAAGTTCAAGGCTAGATTATTCCCACTTGGTTTTGCTGTCTTCCTTTTAAAGGTTGAAGGAAGTGCAAGAGTCCTTTTGAGAAGGAGAGGAAGGCATGGGGATTTGGAGGCTATTCTGGTTTTACATTGTTCGTTTAGTCAGTATTTATAAATGTCACTTCTGTCTATTGGTATTTTCTTCTCTCAAGCTGCTGCAAATGAATTGTAATTGTTTTAGATGCCATTCAGAGACTTTAGGAATAAATATCTACATATATCCCGCACACAATTAGGCACAGGAATTTCTCTTTTGGATACCAAATTAAATACCTTATTTTCTCATATGGGGATATTCATAACAAAAATAATCCAGTCAACTCTTTGCTATCAGCTGCTACCAGATTGGTGTGAGTGGCCCAAAAGTAGCCTCTGCTGCTGTTGGACAGAGCTGCCCAAAGAGTGGATGTAGTTAATAATAGGGAAATTACCTAGTGAAGAGAAACACAGCAACAACAAAAAACTTCTTTTTTCCCTTTTTTCCATATTGTTAAGTCCCTGGCAGGGACAGATGCCAGGCATTGTTGCCCAGGTTCTTTGATTTAAGCCATACAGTATTCTGTAGAAACTCTGCTATTAATGTGTGATGTATAATCTGTAGCCAGGACATAATAATATTCCAGTTTATATGGAACACCATATTGCTTTTGAGTGAGAAAAGTTAATTTATACTCCACCAACCTCTTGGTTATGCATGTGTGTGCATCCAGTTGCTCCAGGCTCCAGGTAAATGATACAGTCTAGACTTCATGTAGCTCATTAGATCAATATTCTATCTCCTTACATGGATGGAATTTGTGATGTCCTCCAAAGTCCAATTTTATTTCTTTCACCTCTCAAATTAAACAGTGCCTTAAAGGTTTGCTTGATGGATTACTCTGTTTTATCTGATGATGGTCGTCAAGGCACATGTGGCAGTATATCTTATCCCATTAGTAAAGATCATTAGCTACAGCTAAATTGCCTCTCTATGACACATAATAGTTTCATCTATTATTATCGTTCCTGTCCTGTAATTCAATTTCATGATTATGGTTTAACAAATCAAGGGGCACGGCAAACAATATATTTTAGCCATCATTTAAAGTAAAGTCATGTTACTGACAAGATACATAGGGTGGTGCTACAAGACATATTGTGATTTCACTCTTTTTGGTTTACTGAAAAATTCTCTATCCTCTCTCATTTCCTAACGTAGAAAAATATTGAATCAGAAAAAAAAGTCAGCTCTTGTTTCTTTAGGAGAGCATCTGTACCTTGCTGGAGGCTTTCCAGGCATTGAGGGTAGCCCTGGTTTCCAGGGGATCAGGATTATGAAACAATGACACTTTCTAAGAGTGGCTCGTTAGGATTTGCCTAAAGGACATCTATTCCATAAGAATTTACTCAACACTCTACCTCACTTAAAGCTTACATGAGAAATCTCAAAATTCATCCCAACAACACCTGATAAACAGAGAGGAGAGTAAGTTAAGGGGTATTCTTGCCCTAGAGCCAATATCAAGAAAAGAAAATAAAAAATGTCTATATATACATATGCTGGGAAAGTCTTTCTTTTTCGTTTGCAAGCAGCTTTCTTTTTCATTTGAAAATGTATATTTTCAAGTACTCACTGGGCACTTACATAAGCATACATAGCCCAGGAGAGGACTGATATCCTCTCGCATCTGCAACTTCTCAGAGATTTCACCTGCAATAGAGTTTTCCCATATTTCTAAGGATCGATTTTGGGGCATTTCTCTGAGGCTATCAACTTTCGTCACTCCTTAACAAGCAGACCATTAAACCATTTCCCTCTCTTCTTACTCACTTGGTTTCATTGAATAATTATCCTTAGTTCCAAAAACTGTAATGGATGCTTTATCTCCTCTCCAGTGGCCGTTCACCAGAAAATATGACGCATAATTAAGAACTCTGGGGGGAAAAGAGAGAGAAGAATTATTCCCATTATGCAGACAATTTTTAATGAATTTTATATGAATATGAATTAATATGATTTAAAGCTAATTACCAGAGAGACATTAATTCTAACATACCTAAGTAAACCCTGGTAGGAACAGTGACCAGTGATTACTGGTTATCAGTAGTGCTGATGTTTTTATTTGGGAGGGAAATGGAAGTAAATGTAATCAAATAGGCAGGAAGCTTCCTGAAAGCAGATGAAAGCTCTCACATTTGTTGAGGAATAACAATTGAACTTTGTTGCATTAACAGATATTACATTTCCTTCCTGGCTGCATTCATATTTTCTTCTTGTATCCAAGGAAGGCTTTAGGGATGTACAGCTCAAAGGAAAGGTGATTTTTATGAGGGTGGTTCTTCGATGATTGATTGAATTCTTGAAAAGAATTTTGTCTGGCCTTTGGAAAGTCATTTATTAGGGGCTTTTGCAGCAAGGCAATTAGGAGTGCTAGGTTTGCTAAGAAATGTTTACGTTTCAGTACCATGCATGATTATTTGCAAGTATATGTGACAAAGAATGATTCATTTTGCCAAAGCTGTCACAAAGTTTGGGCGTGGCTCCTACACTTAGGTTCTTTCCTGCTACCTGCTTTCCTCAGCCAGCTGAGAAGCCTGACCTCAGTGATGGAGAGTATCCCATCATGTAAACACCATGGAGGCAAAAAATGCAAAAGTTACCACAACCTAATTCCTGGGCAACAGATTTTATGAGCAACCTCAGAATCTCAGGTTCCAGGATTGTTGGACAAGTTGCTTTGTAAACCTGAGGATCCCAGGCCTTTCATTACCTTTAAATTTAAATTAAGCTTCCAGATATATCGTCTGTGAGCCCAGCTCCAAGAGGATGTTTATGGCAACCCCCTAAAAAGAAGACTGTAGGGAGAACTCTTTTTAATGTCTTGCACAGTTAACTGATAATTATGAGGGGTTTTCTCCTAATAGAAGTGTCTATTTTTAATTTTTTTAAAATGAAATATCAATTACTCCTACAATGGAGAAGTGTCTTTTCTGCCTGAGACTGCAGCGCCTTAATTTCCCTTAGGGCTCCCAGTAGGATTCTTCTATTTCTATTCAAAAATCCCAGACAGTACTAAGATTTTCTGATTGTGTGCACATGCAGTGTCTTTTCCTTGGGGGTTATATTAGACTTCCTGCACTTGAGTAGCTCCAGGTGCTACAGTAAAAGTGGTTATGCTCATTCTAATAAATGGTAACAAAAAATAGATCCTCAAGGCCAAGGAATTTCAGATTGTAGCCAGTTCCCCACATTCAAGGATGGATAACTTCAGCCTTGTTAAAAGTGGGCTGTTGCAATCATTTCGCTGAGGTGCTCTGTGAGATGAGGTGAAGAAATTAAGCCATTCCCAATTAAGAAGAGAGAATGGCATACATTTTTGCAAAATAAAATCAATCAACTCGTGCACCTTCACATTAACAGCTAATCAATTATTACAGCGTCACATCATAAAAAGAAATTTATTCTCTTCAGCAAGTGTTTGTTAGTGTTGGCAATATTGTGGGAAGAGACTCTCATGGAGATTTTTACAAATATTGAAGTATAAAACAATCATATATCTTATGTGAGTTGGCTGCAGACAGACACTTACCTGGAATAGGATATCAGAGTTTCCAGCTGTAGAAGATAGAAAATACCTAGACACACTTTGGCTCAGACACTTATTGAAATAGAAACACCTGTGTTTGGGTTTTCTGCCTTCGGGGCAGGAATAGAAGGAAACAACTAAGTAATAATCATTTACAAATGGGCTGGCTGAGTTTAGCAAAGGTCATTGGGTGGTGAAACTTGCGCTAGGAGTGTATATTGCTGACTGCGGGCTAAAGGATTTCTTTTTTTCATCTGATTTAGGGCTTTCATGCCAGTCTACATCCTAAGTGAGGGGATTTTTTTTTTCTGGAGGCAGAGCCCTGGCAAGATAATATGGCTCTGACTATGAAAACATGCAGATTAGAAAATCACTGCTGTTTCTATATAAGTGCTTATTGGCAAGGATAAGGATTTTTATTTCAGGCCTCTCTGATTTCTGATTTCAGGAGCAGTGTTAGCTAGCACTCACTCTGAAAGAAAAGACCTTATAGTCACACATTCTCTCTAATGAAAGATCACAGAAGATGTGGGAGTTCTCGTGACCTCTGCTGGAAATTCATCTTCACTGCTGCTCCTGCTCCTCTGTTCTCACCTCTCCCTGTCTGCATCTCCTGGGTCCTTGAACAGATACTAGAAATGAAGGGAAAGAAGGCCATATTCTCCTACTGTTACCTTGGAGTGTTCATAATTACCACCAGCTCAAAGGCCAAATGCTTTTGTAAGCACAGGGAAATGAAATGTTGGAGTTCAGAATGAGGGAGCAGGTGGAAGCTCCAGAGCAGGGAAACAGCAGCTGTGGGCCAGCCTGAAGCATCAGTAAGCCTGTGGGTACTGCAGCACTGACCTTAACAGCTCATGTCAGGGAAATCCTTCCTTGGAAGGGACACTGGATATGCCTACCAAATTGTTTCAATGAATTACCCTTTCTGATTCGTGTCCTAGAAGGGCTGCTGGATTTGAGGCACAAAGTGCCCTCGTGCTCAGAAATCCAGGGCTGACTGATTGATATCGCTTGGAGGAGTTTTGAGTCCAGCTAGAGCTAAATGAGAAAATGGTTTGCCCACAAACCCTCCATGTAGGAACTAACCTAAGCAAATCAATGTCTACTGAGAGTAGCATAGATTTCTTGCTGTCATTGTGGAGAGCTTAATGTTTTAGCAGTTTCCAGTAGTCTGAAAAGCCCATTCCCACTGCGCAGCTGCAGGCTGCCTTGGGAGGATCTGTCTGCTGCAGTGCTGTATTTTGTGGCATGCCTCAAGCTCAGAGATCCCATTTGAATGGGCTTATGCTGTGGTTGAAAGTCAAGCTTTGTGTGGCAGCTTTTGATTGAGAAATATTTCACCTAATTCGTCTGTGTTAAGGATGGCAAAAAATCAAACCCTCCCACATACCCTTTATAAATCACCCTGGCTAACACACCAGTAAATGTGTTATCAAAAATGCAACACCTATTACAGTGAATTTCAAACAGCCAGCACTGTAAGCTGTATCTGAACCTGTGGGGAAGGTATAAATTGATTAGACTTTTTGAGAAGCTATAAATTACAGAAAAGCAAGACGAACATCTTTAAAGGGTTGACAACAAAGAAAAGAAAGATGATTGAACACAAAAATGCTGGGCTAAACCACAAATAGCTTGTTCCTAAGAGAACAAGGGTAGTGAAAACTTTTCTAGCTTTGAGTAAGGGAGGAAGGGCGAAGACAAAGACCTTAGTGGATTAGAAATATAGGCAAAGAAGGAAGATTAAAACCCTTGACAATACAAAGCCCTTAACTAGAAAAATAATGAAGCAAAATGACTCATTGTCATTAGTGAATATTTAGCTGGAAAAGAATGACAATTTATACCATGCCAGCTTTATTAAGATGCTCTCTGCAGCACCCCATCATCCCCATCTTCTGTAAAAACTGAAATGCAAATTTAATTAAAACATTTAAATGGAGGGTAGAAAAAAGTGATGTGGCTATGAGATCCATGGGTAGGTTTGCAACAGGGTCCATTTTAATGTCCAGCTATTGTCACCTTTTATTATATCTGCAAGCCTGCAGAACCAAGAAATAATCACATACTATGCAATAAAAATGTAAGAGAATTTTCTCAGTGTGCAAAGGCTCCAGGAGGAGTGGCAAAGAGAGAGCAAATAGGGGTGTTTTCTGTAAGTAGCATAATGGCCCACCTCAGATGGAAACCCCAGTGCTCAGAGGCTCAGAGACCACAGCTCTTGGGAACTGATAGAAAAGAGGAGTTACACAGAGGAGGATTCCTGGGAATATATCAGAGGACAGTTAGATAAACTCCAATTGCACAAGATTGTCTTGAGGACAGTTTTGTATACATATATCCCCCTGCACAGCAAACCTCAGTTTGCCTGGTACACTACTTTGAGAATTATGGTATTGTGGCATTATTTCTTTTCCACTCTGTTATTTTATAAAGAGAGACCTTCCAGTCATTTACCATTTGGCCCCTTCCTTTATTTCATTAGTGGGAGTAATTGAACACTGAGCTAACCTTGAGGGAACATCTAAATAAACAGTTGCAGAAGATGTGTTGATCTGATTTATGCTTTGAGCAGTATTTTCTGTGTGCAACAAGCCACATTTGTAAGGAGCCTCAGCCAGTACTATCAAATGAACTTTGTATGGCCTCACCCTGAAGAAGATTTTGTATAGAATACAGTCAAGAAAACAACATCAAGTTGGAAAAAACGTTTACATCTATATATTCTTCAAATTTCATACTCATATAATCTCTGTATTAATATTCCACATAAAATCAAGTTAAAGGTTTTCAAGTGTACTGCAGGAGTAGAACAACTTATTTTTTTATTTTTTTTTTAAATCCATGTTATCTGAAAAAAATCATCAGAATATTCTTCATCTATCTAAAGTATGCTTCTCTCCTTTTTCCTGTGGACAATGCATTTAACAAATGGGAAGTCAGGAATGTCTTTGATGACTGGAACCTGTAGTCCAGTATGAAGATAATGATCAGTAATGAAATCTTCAAAAAGAGATGAATGCCATCCTGAAGTAAGCTGACATGGAATGGGTCTTCTTTAAAAGATATTTTTCCTTAGCCTTTGTACTTGTCCTTAAGGGGCAGTTTGTAAGCTTACTAGAACAGATGCCAGCCTTAACTATAATTTTAATAAAATTAAGTAATATAAGATAGCTGCCTTTTAAAAAGTGTGCTTCTTTTTAGCCTCCCCTTTCATTCTTTGAGATTCTTTATTTATACACATTTTTGTTCTTCATTGCATCTTTTAAATTGAATACTCATTCTTATTCCCAGAAGACAAAGTTAATTAACCAAAAAATGAAAACAAACCACCTTTGTTTCTGCTTGCTTTCTACATTAGAGGGCAGAGTTCCACCTCATCTCTCTGTTCATCTTTTATTTATTCAAAGATGTTTGATAAAATTAATTGGGAATTTATTAAAAAGGCTATGCTAACATCTGGGGGAAAGAAAGACCTTTATTCAATATGCAGATATGCAGATACAATGTGTCTGAATCAATGTAGCTGTTTGAGGTATTATTTCAGGAAAATTAACTCTGTGGGCCCCTTCAAATTTAATTTTGTGCTATGACAAACATGATCCAGCAAGGAGGCAAGAATTTCTAAGAATCATGATAAAAAAGTGACGTTTTTATGTTGTCTTCTATATTTACTAAACTTTTGAACTTTTTTTCTTTTGTAAAATTGGCACTAAAACAAAAGTTTCTGATCACTTTCCATTATAATTTTGGCATTTTTTTTAAGTGTTTGGGGTTGTATTACAAGAAAATCAGTGTGAGGGGGCAGTAAATACAGTCTAATGCTATGAAGCATCCACTTAAAAAAGGAAGATAAAGGATGAAATCAGCATTTTTTCTGTAGTCTAACTACATAACTAACAGTCATTATCACCTGCTTATTGTTTCCTTAACAATATCTGTATATTTCTCTTGGGTTTTGAGTGATTTCCTAGTCCTTGCTTGCATGTTGGTTGTTTATTTTTCTGCAGGGTGCCACATTAAACTTGACATAAATAGACAAGACGGAGAGTTTGCAGGATGCAGCCAGAAGTGGAAAATGAGTAATTCCGTGTCAGTATATGGTCTTGGTAATTAACTAGTGTTCATGATGATCCAATACGTGTGGCTCAATATTAAACACATCTGAAATAACTCTCCAAAATTGCTTTTAATTCCATTCTACATGTTTAAAGTTTAAAATAAAAACTGAATGCTTTAATTTATGTATTTTTCCCCAGGTTCTCCATTTCATAAAGATTTGTTCTTAACCACACTGCTCTGTCAGGAGCACAGGTCTTTTGCATCCCATGACCCTGTCCTGTCTCTGGAGCCAGGCACTATTGATAAAATGCCTGCTAGATCTCCTTAAAGCTCAGCCATTAAAGCATGAATCCCTTAATACAGGCTGAATCAGATATTGCATATCTAATCTGAATTCCAGCTTTCCCTGGGCATCTCCAGCCTGGAAGGGCTTCATCTTCAAGCCTGGACAGAAGAATAAGTAGCAGACTAGACAAAATTGATTTGAAAGATATCTCCAGAAGACACATTCTCCATACCTCTTCTTGAAGCAAGAAAAACTACATCTAAATTGTTCCTGACAGAAGTTCATCTACCTCTTGAAAAGGACCCAGAGCCAAGGTCTTGGCACATTCCTCTGGCAATCTGAACTTCTATTTCCTTCTCATAAAAAGGGTCCTCCTACAAGCTGACCTGAATGCCTCCTGCTCCAGCTGAAGCTGTATTTGGGTTGAGTGCAGGTTCAAACCCAGGAAACAACAAAGTGCCACAATGCCAGTCTCAAATATCAAGCTCCTGTCTCAAGATAAAAACAGTTCAATAATTGAAATAAAATGTAATAGCAATATAATAATGGAAAGAGAGAAATTGAAAGAGAGGAAGAAATAAAATAAAAGAGGAAAAAAAAGAAAAAGAGAGTCATAAAACCCACGAAAGACAAGTGATACACAATACAACTGCTCACCCCCTGCTGACTGATGCACAGCATGTCCCTGAGCAGGGATTCATCCGTCACAGCCAATCCTCCCATCTTATACACTGAGAATGATGTTCTGTGGCATTGAACATCCCCCTCCCAGCTTCTTGTGCACCTGCACCTTGTCAGAGCATGGGAAACTGAAAAATCCTTGACTCAGTGTAAGCACTGCTTAGCAACAGCTAAAAATCAGTGTGTTATCAACATTATTCTCATACAAAATCCAACACACACCACTGTAGCAGCTGCTGGGAAGAAAATTAACTCTATCCCAACTGAAACCAGGGCATAAATAAATTGGTGTCACCTCATCCTTGGTCCCCCTTCCTAATATTAATTCCAGTTGGTTTTTTCAGTGTTTGAGGAGCAAGACAGCAGCATGTCTTGGTAAGTGCAATTATCAGGAGTCCATCTCTCTGTATGTAGCAGGCACCTACAGTGGAAAATTTATTGAGATAAGGCAGGAACCAGGCTGATAAAAAAATAAATAAATTATCTGCTCTTGCATGAACTGTGTGACTTTCAAGCACCCTCCCAGGAATGTGCAGCTGTGTGCTCTAAGGCAGCCATTAGTGTCAGGGGAACACAGGGAGTGGGAAGTCCATGGATCAGCTGGTGGCAGCTTAACCAAACAATAAGCATTGTCCTTTGTTGGTTTTGATGTGGCAGCTCTGAAGGACCCCTCCAGAATGTTTTTCAGGAGAAAGCCTTTATAAATAGTGGCTAATCATGCATCACAGCATGGAAAGTTTTTTTCCTTCCCTCTAGAAAAGCCCTGAACATTAAATTTTCTTTCATCTTGTCAGGCAGACAGCCCAAAGGAGAGACATGGACAGAGTAGAAGTCAAGTGTCTACTCATCTTGCACCCATCCTTTCTTCTTGAATCAAAGGAGAGAGATCTTTTTCTCCAGTGTAGAATAGATAAGTACCAGGGTGATTGTAAAAAGAGTTGTATTGATCTGATCTCCACAGTGTGAGGAATGGAGAAGAACTGGTAATTACCTGCCTCATAATTCTGAACATGATGAACCAGAAAAATGCTGCAAGAAATTGCTTCCCATGAAGTAATTAATCTTTTAATTTTCTTTTCCCATCACATGGCTTCTTTAAGTCTCTTTAATTCTCATCTAATACCACAGAAGTAGTCAGCACTACATCCCTCAATGCATATATCAGTTCCTAAGTCCTTCCTTATCTGTTCATATATTCTGCTCCTGTAAAGTGGAGTTGCTCATTAGGTTAAAGATCTTTATTTGAGTAGAAAAATACACTGTGATTCTAAATCAGAGCAGATAAATTTAGTTGAAGGCCCTGTTCTTCAGTCCCTCCATCCCAGTTTAACTACTATCCTTAATGGTGTCAAATGCTAACTTCCCTGAGTAATATCAAACCCAGTCACATGTAAAGAATCCTTCACGTGTCCTTTCATCTTGGTTTCATCCATGTAGGATTGAACTTGGTGAGCTGTGCAGAGTTCATGGCTCTTTTTAATGCAAAAGATGAATGAAACCATGGAGTTTTCACACTATTTCAGAAGGCTGAATTTCAAGGCTGACCCATTTTATTTCGATTCAGTTTCTTCACATGGAGAATACACATCAGAAACTGAGTTTAATGGGTCTGGGTGGGAGCTGAACAGGCCAGGTAGATTTGCAATAGGGTGGTAGCCAAAGACACTGGCTGGCAGGTCAAGTCCTGGGTCCCCAGAAATCTCTCTCCTTGACCCAAGGCAATACATTTAATCTGTCTGCAATTTTATCTTCTGCATTAAAACATGAGTTGTATTCCCTTTGTCTGTGTGGCCATTTTAAGTGATAAGGTCTTTGAGGCAAACAAATTGAATTTCATTTGCACAGGTCCTTGTTCGGTTTAGGAGTATGAACAAAACCCAAACTCCCAATTCTTACTGAAAGTTTGTACACAACTTAGAGAACTGATAAATGTCTCCACTGCTCTTGTTACAGACTTGGCAAATAGCCATATTATGGCATCATTATATTTGCAATATAACTGCAGAAGAGCTCAGTGGAAGAGTGTGCTCTCCACATTCATGATACCATGAATTTGATTTTTAAGTACTTACGTTCTAATGCTGCAACTTCAAACCAAGTAAAGATTAGATGTGAAAAGGTGAGAAGGCTTACAGAATTGTATTCTCTAAAAGCTTATGAAAATACAGCAAGAAGTATCAGAGTAGTAAACATGGGATGGAAATCAGAATAAGCAAAGTACTATCTTCATTAAATGACCTCATTAAAAAGGTAGTTGTATGTTTGCTAAACTCCTGCTGCGATGAGATTATAAAAAAGATCCTTTACAAATGCAAGATATTAAAGGATACCAAGAAAATAATATATTCCTTTGTAAATGCTACACTTCATGCTATTAATTTCAATGACTGTTTCATATTTGCCTATCTTTCACCTTGATAATGCAATTATAGTAGTACAAGATATTCCAAATAGGTGCCAAGATGCAATTTAACTGTCTCCATGTTTCCCAGTCAGATTGTACCTTGCATTTGACCCAAGTACTGTATGGTTATTAATAAATGTGCAATGGGAAGTCCCACTGATGCTTTTGCTAGGATTTCATTGTCATTTACCTGACAGTAAAGAAGAGGCAAGTGAACGTGACTTCATTTTTTGGTGCAATCTAAGAGACTGCAAAAATTAAAATTGTGTGGATTATCGGTGCAAAGGCTTAAAACAAGGTCAATTTCTATCACTAAAACCCTTATCCCCTTATGCTTTTATTGGCTGCAGATGAATGTTCATGCAGGTTTCCCAACAGGATGCAGCAAATTTGCACATTGTCTGGGATCAGCAGTAACGGAACAAGTTCATCAGGGTGCAATCCTCCTGTAGCCAGAGCAGCTGGATTCAGTTTTGTTTTTCTATACATTGGTCCCCGTGCTTCCAAAATTAATAGGTTTTATAATAAAGAAAGAAGACAAACACCATTGCACCCTACTCTAATAATGATAATTTTTAAATATCAAATAAAACAAGCCAAAGCAAGACATGCAGAAGACATGCAAAAGATGTAGATGTCAGTGGAGGTAATCCAGAATTCAGATGGAATTTTAGTGGTGGCACTTTTGTCTGTATATTCCTATAAACCAAATTCTGACACTAAGAATTTTATCCTACCTCATGAAAAAAATAAAGTTTTGTTCAAGTAGTTTCACTGAGGAAGGGCAATATGCATGAGTTTAGGGTTTGCAGAACAAAATGTTGAGCCTGTGGTTCATCTTTTTGAACAGAAATTTCTGGGAGACCTTTTTCTGATGAAAAATGTTGATTCACTGAAAATTAATTTCTTCCTATTAGCTTTCTGCAAGGAAAAATTTCTCACATTGTGAGAAGAGGAGCAGCCTAATCTAAAACTCACAGTGCTTTAGAGATTTTAAGCAGGGATATGATCTCCAGTCACATAATGCTGTTCTTTTAAGCCTGTTTCTGTTACACTCTGCCAGAAATACTATCATATTATTCTTTTCTCTTCAAGCAATTATTTTTATTTTAGTCCCAGACAACCTATTTGACATGTGTATATATATTCATATGGCAACCTATTTTCACTTCAGCCCACTCTTTCTCTGACTGATTTCCTTACGTTGTTTTTCACACTTCTCTCACACAATCACACATAATGGAAATGACCAGATGTACTATACGAAGTTCTAAGCTGCCCTTGCATAATCCATACTATCTAGCCTTCCTTTTCACCAAATTTGTTTATCAAGGACATAAGAAAACAAAATAAAAACAATAAAAGCAAAAATTTGCTTCTAGGACAATCTTCAGTTTTAGACTAGCCCCTACTTTCCATTTGAGGATGGATATTCAGATCAAAAACTTTAACTGTGATCTTGCTTCAGCCCTTTTCATGAGCATTTACTAATGTCACCATAATAAAATAGTCAAATATTGGGTTTTTCAAAGGACAGTGATGAAGTCCGTCCCTTCACATGTATAGAATCTTTTGAATACCTAAGCCTCATCTGTTCTGATTGATACTGAAGCTTTTTCTGTAATTACATTCCAGACAATAACACAATACTTTTCTTCTTCACTGCTGAACTCTTGATCTACCATCTTTATTATGTTTCCTTTTAGAAATAATTTTATGGTCAAATACCCAGCTGAAATTTAAATAAAATGAAATCATGACTTCTTTTCACCATTAGCCCAAGATAACATAATAGCATTATGACAGGTGAAGGTTAACATTTCTATTGGCAACTTTCATTTAAACCATCTCAGAGCAGGATGGCATGCATAATTGCTTTGTACCAATAGAGGAAATAACTCCCATTAATCCTGTAGTGAAGGTCATAGAAACATTGCAGGCTCAGAACAATCACAGAATGAAGACACAAGAGAACAACAGGGTCATTTAATTCACACACCCCTAGCTACAAGCCTCAGACAACTATTTACCCAGCCGTTACAAATTTTTTTCAGTTCAAGTCTTCTGGCAATTAAGAAAAGGAAAACTCAGGGAAAAAATAAAGTAAGTCTTTGTTAAGAGTTAGGAATTACTTAAAATAATATTTTTAAATAGCACAAGCGACCACAGATGAGTTGGATCTGGTCTATTATAAAATAAAAGCTCCTCTTTTTCAGCAAAACAGCAAAAAAATCCTGATGCAGAGAGAATCAGACCTTGTATTTTTAATTATTTTTCATTTTTGCTATTATTAACATGCCCTTGTTCCATTCAGGAATACCAAGAGGCAATCTATTCTTGTGATAATTCTGGCCCAGTTTTTCAAGCCCAAGAGAATCTGTTAGTTTGGAATTCAGTGATTAGATGAGCCAAAGCAGAGCTCCATCATTACTTTTAACTTTCCCCTTAAAGGTGAAAACCACAAATCTGCACACTACGAACTTTCAGAGTAGTTATTGCCAGGGGATATCCTTCCATTTTAGGGATTTTAAACTGATACCCCACTCCTAAACCAAAAGATTTCCATAGAAAACTCCAGAAGTCACTCTGGAGAGGAGGAATGCACAGAAGGTAGACAGCATTTCAGAAGGATTAATAATCCACTATACTTCAAGCATTCCTCTAGGTCATAGAGATAACCCAGCTTCATCCACATCAGGGAATGCAAACAGAGGTGACACATCATGTCATTTGAGCAATAGCAGTAATCATGGGAAACATCTTCTGCTTCTGGACACATGTGAAAATCATGGACTGTGTTTCCATACTGCTTCATTATGTGCTGCTGAGGGAAGGAACATCTCTTATTGTATAAGCACTTTTTTTTCCAGAGGATTGACTCTGGACTTGATGATTAACTGGCTGTTGTCTACTCTCCATCTCCTTCACTCTGCTTCCCTGTTCCCTTGCACACACCCTCAGTTTCTCAGTCAGTTCCTCATTTTCTCTGAGACTAATCCTGCCTCAGCCACATTCCATGTTAGAAAAATTTCCCCCTTCTGTGCCATTTTTCAGCCATCATTCCCTTCATTTTATTTCTGCTATTTACCCATATCTATAATTTACTTGGACTAAAAGATACCACTAAAAAAGCTATTTCTCTCTCTCTTCAGCTGAGTCTTCTTCTCTTACTCTTGCTATTATCACTGTCTGAGATTGCTCTTTCTGAAGAGTATGAAACCCTCCACAAGCTCATTGCTTATAAACCCTTACATGGATAGTTTGTTTTGTACATGCTTTGTAGCTGCACAACCAAACTGGGCATGCAAGTATGCAAGAGATAGAGAAGTTACCACAGGTCATTTGATCAACAGAACATAGTGATGTACATGTTTTTGATCTGTCCCATTGAAAAATAAAAGACACAGGAATAATTTGCTCTTGGTTTTCAATTCTGGTGGACCAAGAACACACAACTCTCAGTTACTGTAGCCTAGGAAACCACTGCAGCCCCTGCCATTTCTCCCAGACAGCAACTCCTTTAAACATCTTCCCATGAGCTTTTTGCCATTTCTCTCAGTGTCTTACCCACTATGGTTTTTATTTCATTAGTGCAATGCAGGAGGCAGATAAGTATGGGAAAATCACAACCTTCACTGAGTATGCCTAGCCACACACTATATTGTGTGAAGGTCAATGCTGCATAAATAGATGCTCCAGAACTTGTTTATATTTGGGGCCATGAAAACTCTAAATGTTATATAAACAATTAGGACTGATTTAATTACACTCAGCTACTCTTTTGTTTGATTCGTTTCAGTTATTAAGAAATGCTGAAATCTCTCAAAGCAAATATACAGAACTCAGAAAGTCTCAGCAGAAATGAAATTTCTGACTTCCAATATGTGATACCCCTCTTTTACTAGAGCTTGAGAGACTTCTAAATTAAACAGTTGTTCTTTTCCTCCCAACAATTTCAAGAATGAAACTAAAGCATTTTTGCCTTCACATATTAGTCCTAAAGTATGTAAAAAGTGACAAGAACAATCTTAAAACAGCAGCTGTAAATACAGGGTGACATTTCTTTACAAGAGTGCCACTGGGTACAGAATAAAAAGCAATAAAATTACAACTGTGCCAACAGGTAACCTATCTACCTACCTCTGGGCAAGAATTCCTGCCAGCATGGCACACAGCCAAACTAGCCTGTGTCCCAAAAGTAGATTCATTGAATTGGAGTGCAGATAAAGATCATTTTACTCTGACACAGAACTAAATTGTTGCCAAGTCTTGTTGTTTATTCTTGGTCTTGTGAAGACATCAGCATCTGTAAAGTCATTCAGTGATCCAGAAAATAGATCCTGACACTAACTTGCTGAAAATAAAGTTAACTTTCACAGAATCACAGAAGAATGGAAGAGGTAAGGCTGGAAGGGACCATGGTGGGTCATCTGGTCCAACCTCTCTGCTTAAGTAGGCTCATCCCAAAGCACATGGCACAGGATTGTTTCTAGAAAGGTGTGGAATATCTTCAGTCAGGGACACTTAAGAAACTCTCAGGCGATCTGTTCCAGTGCTCGATCCCCTGTACAGTAAAGGAGTTCTTTCTCATGTTCAGGTGGCATTTCTGTGCATCAGTTTCTGTCCATTGCCTCTTGTCCTGCTGCCCAGCACCACCTAGAAGAGGCTGGTCCATCCTCTGATGCCCTCCCTTCAGATACTCACAGTCATTGATGAGGTTCCCTCTCAATCATCTCCTCTCGAGGCTGAACAGGCCCAACTCTCTCAGCCTGTCCTTCTAAGTGAGGTGCTCTGGTCCCTTACTCATCTTTGTGGCCTCTTCTGGACCCGCTCCAGGAGCTCCATGTCTCTTTTGTACTAAGGAGTCCAGAACTGGACACAGCACTGCAGATATGGCCTCACCAGGGCTGAAAGGGCCAGGACCACTTCCCTCAAACTGGCAGTGTTCCTCCCAATGCACCTCAGGGTACAAATGGCAGGACACACTGCTGGCTCATGGACGACTGGTCATCCATCAGGACCCCCAGGTCCTTCTTCACAGAGCTGCTTTTCAGCAGCTCAGCCCCCAGCCTTTAGTGGTGCATAGGGTTATTCTTCAACCTTTCAGACACATCAGTCTTTGATCTGATGAAAGACTGGTCTCCATCATGTGCCACAAAATCGTTATGTCAGCACAGACAGACCAGCAGAAAAACATGTCTTTGACTGGAGAGGAAGCTGAGTCCTTCCTTTCACTACAAACTGATATTTATGTCATTTTCAAGGGACACAGTCGTAGTGCAAGGCTTAGCCAGTTTTCACTGCCTCTACTTGCTACCTATTCCTCAACCATAGCTATGACTTTCATGTCCAGTTCTGTTCCTGACACAGCACAATTTGTCTTTGAACTGAATTTATCTCCCTTTTTACTAGTTTGCTGTATTCTCACAGGTACTGTTGGTCTCCGCAACAAAACCAGCTGCACCATTCCCTTGGGAGAGATTTCTGTCAATGAGAATACATCATTTCAATGTCCATCTAGGGTTTTCTACTCAAAGAGTTCAGGGTTATTACCTCTGTGAACCCACCATCAGTGAAAGCTGCAGCAGCAACCCACTCCTCAAATAGCAGGGCAATATCCTGTCAGTTGAACATCACAGCTAATTATAGGACAAAAAATACATTCAAGACTACCCCCTGATTGAAAAATGGTGTAGGTCTTGACATTCAGTCTTTAAATTCTATTTGGTTCTTCCCATGGCTGATCTTCCAGATTTTCCCTTGGCTTTCCTTCAGTGCTACACCTGCTTGTTTTATAGTAGGAATATTGTGATGTGTTGCATTAACTGCGGAAATAAGTCCATGAATATATACCTGAGCATAAGGGTCTCACTGTGGTATTTAATTAATGACATATGGGGCAAAATCATAAATTTTAGTCATGGAAGGTTGAAGTGCTGTAAGATAAAAAACCAAATAATCTCTGAAGTACAAGGATACAAATTATGTCTGGAGAGTTTTCAGAAAGAATTGGGGGAAACAGCAGTTGAAGAGAACTCTGTTCAATTTTTTTGCTTTCAATATCAAGGAAATCAGACAAAAAGGCAGGCAAGGCTGACATGTGCTGTATAGGATTCAGCTGAGCATCTGGCCATTCATACTAAAACATTTGTCACAAATGTCCCTGCTCAAACTGCACCAATGTGGACTAGCAAATCTGAATCACATCTCACCACAGTTCATTATGCAAAAATGGAACAAATATTTGGGATTTTCTTAAATATGGTGAGTTCAACACAGCAGAAAAACTTGTTTCAGTTATAGTGATATTCTGGAATATCATTTTTTTGCTAGATCTTGATACCTTAGTGTGAATATAAAATTTCAGCACATAACTGACACTATAAAAGATGATTGAAAACAACTTCCAAATAGAAATGTACTGGTGTCACCTCCTCAGACTTCCTATCAACTTACTTTTTTATAAAGAATGCTTCAATCTCAAATAAATTGTACTTTGGTTACACCCTGAGTTTGCCTTAAATATGTCTCCTTTAGGGTGAAAATCAAAATCACAAACAAGTCATCTGAAAATTTCAAATATATTGTGATTTTATACAATCACAACTGAATTCTGTATCAACAGGTCAAGATGCTTATATATAAGAATCTGACCAATACCCTTTAGCTGGAATATCAAGGAAGTTGTGAATATTCCTGTCCTTTAATTAGAGGCATGGAGTAAATGGATAGATTCAAAAGGAGAACATGAGAAGTTTAAAATGGTATAAAAGACAGTGGCATATATTCTCTACAGGGAGTGCTTTTGGAGCTTTTTTTACTGTAGATAAAAGACAACAGAGGAAGCTACTATACCTTATCCTTAAATATGTAAGAAGTTGTTATAGAGAGGAAGAGAATAAGCCAAGTCTACAGCATATTTTTTTAATTGCAGGTCTTTTTCTGTAACATCCCCCATGTTGAGCATGGTCCTGTCTGTTCTGTCATTTAGCAAACATCAGAGTGATGACCAGTCTTTCATATGTTTTCAGGACAGTGCCACTGGCATAGAGCTCTTTGTTGCAGATAGTGATGCTAATAAAGTTGGGTTTCACTATATCATTTAGATTAGTTATATTAAATCTGTGTAGGGCAAAACATCCATATTTATGCTGTATTTAACTTTCTATTAATAATAAATTTATGTGAAATACTTTTGTTATCAATATTGATCACTATTCCAATTGAAAGCCAAGATGTCAAGATTTCCTTTAGCATCCTCAGTTATATTTAATAGCCCTGTTGATGAGTGAGAGACTAATGAAGGCTAACAGATGGTCTATTTAATATTGCTGTAGGGTTTGAAGCACTTGCCAAAACAGATACACAAAAGGATTTGACAACCCTGTAGCTGAAAACCTTTAATTACAGCTACTTCACTCCTAGGGGTTTCTGTGAGGCCAACACAACAGCACAGCTCTGGGATGGGTCAGCTTGGTGAGCAAAGGCTTTGCAGAGCCAGACAGTGAGTGCTGGTAAAACTGTTTGCTGAACATTCATAAACTGGGCTTGTTGCAGGAAGCTTACAAAGCCAAGCCTGGACAGAGAGAGGGAAATAAGTGATGATGTTTCCTCTGCCTCTGAGAACAGTTTGCCCTTTTCCTAAAATACCACCTCTTGAAGACTGTCATCACCTGCTGAGCAGGTAGATAGGGAGAAAGTCTGCAGCCAAAGTGGGCTTTTAATTATGCCTGAGTTATAGCTGGGATTTCACCTTAAAATCATGTGAACTTCAGTTCCATTTACTACTATTAGGAACAGCAGTCTGCAGGTAAGGGGGCTAAAATTTGCTGAGGTCGCAAAACTCTATCTTTGGAGGAGTGCAAAAATTTATTCAGGGCAAAAGAATACATAGAGAAATCTAAAGTTTCTAAAAACTCTTCTGATTTGTTGTTCTAAGTTTGAGTTGAAAGAAAGAGCTTTCAGTAACTTTCAATGATTTTCCCCTGGCTCTACCTGCAACAATTGCCCCCTGCTTTTCTGGCACAAATTCACACCACTTCCAAAATTAAAGCGTATAATTAGCTGTTGCATTCTGATTTTCCTGAATTGATTTCTTGGCAATTGCTTAGAAATTGAATCCATTCCTTCAGAAAGAATAGGTGTTTTCACTGCCCTTACTGTCTCTGGCAGATCTGTCTGTAACTAAAGGTATTGATTCTTTCTGAGTGCCAGGAGGAGCTAGTGAAGTTGTTCATATATAATTCCAAATATCTGATCAGCACTTGTTTTACACAGTATTTTCTAGACAAAGGAATATGTGGATACGTGCACAGACAGCTATGTAGGCAGGTTTTGAGACTTTCTGACAACGTAAGAAAGGTTTATCCTCACTACCATGCCCCTTGCTGCACCCAACAGCAGAGACCATCCCTGCAATCAAGAATAAATTATTTCATGGAGAAAATGGTGGGGGAGGGAGGGGGGAAGATGACAAAACAGAAGAATAGACAGGAAACAATATTTCCTAAACTAATCTGCAAAGCAGCTTAGGCCAACAGAGTAATAACAAATTTTTCCAGTCCCTAGAGAACTGGCACTCACAGATTTCATGCTCCAGTGTGGTGAGAAAGTCTTTACATCTTTAAAAATTCAGAAACTATATGAACAATTGAAAGGCAGGTATGGAAAAATGCACGGGGGAGAACCCCTTTTTTCAATACAACTGGCAGAGTCAGTCCCTTTTGCACATATTGCTCTGTCTGTTGGCAGATTGTGAATTATCTCATGCAAAAGCAGTTGTTTCTCATTATCCCAGACAATGCTGAAGACTGATATTTTTACTGGCTCATGCAGGAATCTGCCTTTTTGGCTCCATCCAAACTGCAGGTAGAGGTGACTGGACACCAAACACCAGTCTGGAGGAGAGAGTGTACTGGCCTGGCCCCAGCTACTCAGGCAAATGAAGCAAACGTAAAGAAACGAGCTGGAATTTAGAGCAATCCTGATCCAGCGACTGGGGAAGGAACTGGGAAGATTCTGATTGGATTCAATCAGCCTCAAGAGACAAACTACCTCCCTAATGGACAGGGAAGTGCAACTGCAGCACAACACCCCAAAAGAGACACAGTCAGGATACTAGTAACACAGGCTGCCAAATTTGAGGGTAATTGGAAGAGAATCACTAATTACAAGGGCTGTGAAATCAGACAACTTTCATCCCTGGATGCAGTTAAACATGATAAGCAATGGATAGATGGTGGGGATGTTTTGAAGTTAAATATATTTTTAATGTGATATGCATCTTCTTTGATGTATATATTTTCGGTAAATGTTCGTCTGTTTAATTATTATTTACTTTGTACAGAGCTTTGGGATTTACTAAGATGAAAGAGGTGTTTGTTTGTTTGTTATCTTGTAAGTGACAGTGCCAGGGCTGACTCTTAAACTACTCCATCACTTTTAACATAGGACCTCAAGCCATTCCAATACAGACAATATTCTTGCAAAAATCAACTTTGATGAAAATGCATATACACAAAGGATATTCCATAATTAGAGAAGGTACAAAGCATTGAATGTGCCAGTAAAGTCAATTAAGCTCTAATTACTATTGGATTCAGATCTGCCATTGCATGATAAATTGCTCAAGTAAAAGTATCTTCTCCACACAGAGGTGCTAAATTCACCCCTGCTGATGTTACAGATGTTTTTTCAACTGCCCCTCTGATTCTATTTGACATAAAAAATGCAGAAACTTTCTCCTGTTTTAGGCAGCAGTGTGAAAAACTCATTAGCTGATATAATCTTTATAGGTAGTTTTCTTTGTGTGGTTACGTGACAATCCCTCACTTTCCACATTTCTGGGCTGTGCTAATGACTTCACACCCTCTTTTTCTCAGGAGGCAGAAGATCTTTCTGCAATGAGCAGTTGACATATGGTTAGTGTCTGCCCTTTGCTATCATTCAGGTGATGGAGAGCTTTGGAAAACTCTTGACTTCATCTCAATCTCAATGTGCTCCATCAGGAATTCTGCAGATGACAGTGATTCAGCTTTTTAAACATTTCCAAGTAGTTCATCACTCACTGCCACTTTTCTCCTTACCTTTCAGTGTTAACAAGTTTCCATATGCTGTTTCCATATGCCATGTGGATTTTACAAAATCTCAGGCAGTAACTTCTCCAAAAGCTCCCATACCTTTGTGGTAGTTTTGTTTAGCAGACTATTCATGCAACCGTGACAACAAAGTGAAAGGCATCCATTCCATGGACTTCAGTACATTTTGAAATGGCCTCTCATGAAGTTTAGTTTGAAAAATTTTAGGATGAGATTATACCAGAGTGATCTCTTGGAATAATTCTGCTTGAGTCACTCACTTGTCCTTCATCCAGTCTCCCTTCATGCTAAAATTATAAAAAAAATATATATTTTAATTAGAATGGAAAGCTTGAATTGATGTTAGCACAAATATCATGTTCTTCCACCTTTCAGGTCTCAGCTGCTCTAACCATGTTCCTGACAGTAACTTGCTGTCAACTTACTGAAACTCCTTTAGATTTGTCAGTCTGATCAGTGCATATCTTACAGCCCCAGAACAAAATACAGATGGTGGCTCCATAGTGCAGATGCACAAGATAAGGTGTTTAAATCTGTTTAGAGGGGGATAAAAGTCATGCCCAACTAGTTTCTTGAAACTAGTACCTCAATCCCTACTCCTCCAGACTGGTTTTCCTTTGCCACATCTGAATATAGTAAAAGTTCCCTTTCTACATTAAAAGAAGCCTTCTTTTCTCTGCTCTCTTGAAGTCTTTCTTTCATTTCCTGCTGTGTGCCTTTTCAAAGGAGACTGAGAAGCTTTTTGTAACCGGTGATTACAGACTGAGGTACCAAGACTTACACGTTTCTCTTCACCTTTGGCTGAGAGAAAACATCTTCTTTCCTCCTAAGCACTTCTATTTGCAGTTCACAATGTTCCTGCCCCTCCAGTGTCTGCTATTGCTGCTCAGTGGTGTGGTGGGGCCCGTAGAAAGAGTTGTTCAGGAATCCCACACAAATAACATTTATTACTGCTCACCTTGGGTGTCATGGAAACACAAATCTTCCAGCACTGCACTAAAGTGAGCAATCTGAGCCCAGTCACAGCAGCAGAAGCACCTCATTTATTAGTTATTTAGATCATTATCACCACAGTGCAGTAGGAATGAAAAGTCCATGGGAAGAGTGATTTAACTTCGGTGCAAGCCCATTAGTCACGAAGGAACACGCTGCTCACATTACACCCCACAGACATCACCAGGATTAATCCTCTGCAGCTTGAGAGAACACAGAACAGGAACAAACAAGGGGCTTTCTTCACCACTTCACCACACTTGATTCTGCAAGTTGAAGAGATTGAATATTCCTCACTGTGAAGTACAGGTGCCGGAAGCACCATCCCTGGCAGCTCCACCTGGTACCGGCTGCAAAATCTGTACTGAAGACAGGAGGTTAAGGGGTGCTTTCTCCAGTGCTCACTATTTCTCCTTTAATTAGTAAAACTTGAAGTGCAGTGCTTCCAGATAAACTTTTTTTTCATTATTTTACCATTAGAAGCACTAGGAAAAAGGAAATTTTGTGATTGGTATCTTACTGGAAATAATTTAAATGGGACTACTGATGTTTGTAATTCAGTTTATTATGTGGGGGTTTTTACTATGAATACTAATTCTTCTGCCTAGAGGGCATTTCCAGAGATTCTTAGGTGTTTGGCCTCATACCTTGCTTTCAGTCACAATTAAATAATTAAGCATATAAATTATGCAAACTAAATCTCTTCCTCTGTGTCATCACAGGCAGTCAAAGGAAATGTCAGTGTTTATTTTGCCATAAAAACATGAGTGCAACTGCTCCCTCATGTATGTATCTACTACTCGCACTGTTCTGAGTCCAATTTTAAAGAAAATATGATCAAATAATGGCAAGATATACAGATTGACCAAAATAATTTATAGCTGAAGCATGAAATACTTTCAGCTTTCAGATTCTTGAAAGGTTGAGGAGAGGAATGAAAAGCTTATGGCAATTCTTTTTAGGGAGGAGATGGTTTCATGAAAAAGCAGGAAAAGAATTGTATCTGAGATCAGGAAAAATGGAGTTTGAAATCCAAAAAAAGGTTTAAAGCAAGAGTTCCAAGCAGTCAACAGTTTACAGAGCACTTCCCACAGTCACAGTGAAATACATTCTTAACTCAAATACTTTACTTATTATAAACAATTTAAATTACTTATAAATTAAAACTGGTTATTAAGTGCTTGCTGCACTTTTATTTTTAAGTGTGTTTATAACATTTAACAAGCACTGTAGGCTCCCAAATTCTATGTGTGTCTGTATCTGCTAAAGCTGTAACTAAATTTCCAAAAGACACTAAAACAGGGATAGAAAAACAAACACTTATAAACTTCAAAACCTTGTTAGCAAAAATATAATTAAAGTCTTACATGGGGAGAAAACTCACTCATAAACCAGCCAATGCTTAAAACCTTCTTAATAGAGAATAAATAATAACAATAATAATACATTATTCCTTTCTGAAAATTATTACCTTATCTATAAACTCTACTGAAAACACTTTAAAGTATTTCTAAAAGGTATTCAGAAGTCTCCAAACCAAAAGATTGATAATTTCCATCTTCTATTAAAACCTGGTGTTTTCTTGACAAAGCTGAAACCTGGCAAAGTGTGGCTTAAAAGCAGCAATTATCAATGTCTGTGTATTGTCACTGTAAAAAATAAAAATGTTTTTAATTTTAAAAAGAACTCAGTTTATTATCCTCCCTTCTTTCTGCTAGTGCAGTAAATAATTAAGATAGTAATAAAAAGGTCTATTTAAAATGTGGACTGTACTTTTAAATCATGTAGTGATATTCAAAGGAAGACAGGAATTTCTTCAAAGTTTTAGTTAAATTACTAAGGATGCACAGTCCAGCTCCAGATCCCCTGTCTAAGTCTGTATCTGCTGCTCAGCTATTGGGAAAGACACATGTTAAATTTGTTTCTGAAATGAATACAGGGATTTTTATCCTCATCATTTCTATGTCAATAGAACAAGACAAGAGCAAGTCTTCATCTAAATTAGTCCTTAATCCCTCCAGGCATATCCTATGCCAAGGTCATTAGGGTTTATTACTTGAACAGAACAAAGCTAGTAAACAAAGCCAAACTGGAAGTGTAAGAGATTTCCTCCCTTGTTCTTATTCAAAATTATTTCAGGATTGTGGGAGGCATGAATTTATTAAGAACTGTAAAGAAAGATGTGGCCTGTCACCTTATTTTTCCTGGTATTTGTGCCATTTTTATGTCTGATGACTGGTCCTCACACTCCCAGGCTTGCAATGCTTGGCTAACTTCTATCTTTTCCCTGTGTGGCTGCAGCCCAGCTCAAGGTTGACAAATTGTCACCCTTTGGGAAAGGTGTCCCCTTCCCTGGGTCAGGGGCTGGCTGGGGGCTGGCCCTGAGGGTGGTGCTGCACCCAGTGGCAGCCACTGCAGAGCTGACACCGCTGATCCCAAACAGGGCATGAGTCCCTGCAGAGAGCCAGGCACAGGGACTTGTCCCCCACACACTGCCCAAGTGCTCCAGCTTCTCTGACTTTTGCTCTCTAAAAGGAAAACCTGACCCTGTTGCCTGTGACATTTTTGGAAAATGGGGTGGGATATCTAGATTAGTTTACTTTTTCCTTAAAACAACTCTTCCACTAAAGCCTTTAAGCAAGATGTTGCTAAAAGTGAAAACCTGTCACGAGTACAGTCACAAGCCTATTCAGATAAATTGGAGAACTTCTGTTGGCTTCCCCAATGCTGTTAACAGCAGAGACTGAGCTCTGATATTCCTGGTTATAAATGCCTGGCTTACCCACAGGATGCATTAGAGGCCACCTGAGATACCAAATCCTTTGTGGTCTGTTTGGTTCTCCAAACACTTAATTCTCAAGACCAGGGTCAGATACAAGCCCAAATAAAATCTCAGAAATATTTTTCATTGTTATAATGACATTTGAGTCAGGAAACAGAGCTAGAGAGGGCATAGAGGATCATGTTGTCTGAGATTTCCAATAAAATGATTGCCATTAAAATGTCAATAGTTAGCACCAGTCACTATGAAACTGCATCTGCTCTGGCACATTTCCCCTAGAACCTTAGGACAGAAATGTATCTGAATTGAGGATTTCAGAACTACTCAATATTGGTTTAATTCTACTGCCATTGAAACAGTAAGATTTCCATTAATTTCAATAGAACAACATTAAACTCAGTGTAAAAACTACATCATCTATTGTGTCAATGTGTCATTTTATATCACGTTAATGATAATGGCATAAAAAAATCTAAGAGCACTTCATTTTGCACTATTATGGAACTAAAGGAAGAAATTGCTGTGACCTGAAGAGATATATGACTTTTTACAGAGTTCAGCTAACCTTTGATCACTTTTAAAAATTAAAGTGATTTTAGGGCTGAAAAATGCTCATAATAAAAGACTTAAAGAGCTCAATCTGTTCATCAAAAAAGATCAATAGTTACTTAATTGCAATGTAGCAGTGCCTTCACAGAGAGAAAATGCCATGTAGTAAAGGACTCAATCTATTACAGAAAAGCACAAGAACCACAAACTTCACATTACACCAGGTAAAATCTTCATAGAAATTAAGCTTCTGGCTCATTGGGTTTTGAGGTTTTCTGTTAGGTTTTTGTGGATTCTGTTTTGTTTTGTTTTAATGAAATGTTCTGATTAGGTATTAACAGCTTCAGACAAGGACTGAAGCTGTTTTCCTAAAATTGTCATGATTATCACACACAAGTTATCAGTCTCACTAACAGGCTCAATAGGAAAAGAAAGAAAAGAGAAAGAAAAAAATTAATTTTACTACGAAGAACACTAGAAACACTTAAAACTTCTATTTTCTGGAATTTTTTTCCCTGTATTCCACATTTCCAACAAAGTGGAAGAGAGAGAGTGGGGTCCAGAAAGGAGAAGAGAGAAGAATAAACTCCCAATTTAAATCAGTTCCCCAGCTGAGGATTGAGGCAACAATCTGCAGGAATACAGCAAAGGTGGGGGCTGGTTGCTTTGTTTTCTTTATTTCAGAAACATATATTTCATGACACAGATTAAATACTCAGATCAAGTGGCACTTTAAAATACAGATTATTGTTTACATTGTAAGAAAAATGTTTGTTTGTTTTTGTTTTTGTTTGGTACTACTCTTTATTTTGTCCCATTCTAGTGGGTGTCACTGTATTGTGACTTTACATTACCGGTAGAACTAAAAGTAAACTAATATAAAACATTCATTTGGATATTCACTCTGTTACCTCAGTAGCTGTTACGTGATTTTTTTAATATGATTTTAAAAAATATGTTATTCTACTGCTTTAGTAATGCTGCCAGCTGTACTTTCCACTTCACATGAATTCAGGTCTATTCCAATTTTCCACTTCCCTGACTTTAATCCCAGCGTTACAAACGGAATCCCATGCTACACTAATATCTCTTACTCACTGGCACAGAAGAGATCAATATTTTAAAATGCCATATGTTTTATAGATCAACTGTCTTGTGCATAGGAATCCAATGGCATCTGAACCATTACACAATATTTGTAAGCTACACAAGTCAAGGACTGTGAGGTCTGTCTTTGCACACGCTATCAGTTCCTAAAATGTTTGTACTCATCTGTGAAATGTTTTAGTATTTTTATAAAACTTAAATAAGTTAACCAAATGCTTGATCTCCTCTCACCATAAGCCATCCTCTGTGGTTTACAGGCATGGTAGAAGCTTTAATAATGTGAACGTTTTGTCCTTCACACAGACTGGAATTCCCTGGAAGCTTTTCAGAAGGTTTCACACACGTCCATCAAAAGTTGACTTGAGCTCTTGCTGAAGCAGAGGTGAAGTCAGTGGCTGAAAGGCACACCTCTGGCATGTGTTTGGCCACTGAGGTTAGTTTTACCAGCACTTCAGTCTGATTAACCTGGGGGTACAGATACAGATGTTCAGGAACATACCCAGTGCAGGGATCTCTGTGGGCAGCAGCAGTGAGAGCTGCAGCTGGAGCTTTGGAGGGCAGGAACCTGAGCCCCAGATGAGAGGCCATGAGCTGCTGACTCCTTTGCACAGCCAAGGGCACAGAAACCTTGGGCACAGCTGGCACTGGACACTCAGAGACACAGCAGGAGCCAACGACCCCCAGACTTTCCTGTCTTAGACTGTGAGGGGATAAAAGCCCACAGGTTCCTTTGCTTGGGGTCTCTGCTTGGACGCACCAGCTTGAGCTGTTATTTTGTTATTTAGTTATTGTGCCAGGATTAGATTGTTTTAAGGATCTGGACATCTGAGGCTCTGCTATGGGAAACCTTGTGACGAGCAGGTAAGGAAATGTGGTCTGTGTGAGAGTGTGGGGTGTGTAGGTGCAAAGGGGCCTCTGGTGTGTGAGTGACCCTGGTAACAGCCAGAGCAGCTTCTGGGTGGCCCAACAGGGATGTCCCTAACACAGAACCAGTCAAAGGATGAACCAAAGGATGAGCAACACAGACCTTGGAGGAAACCACAAGGCATTTTGCCTTTCATGATGTGCTAATTATTCCTCCATTAGTTCTGATTCCATTCCCTGAGCCAAGCAAACTTCTAAACACCACACCATGGTTTTGTGGAACTATTTTGGTAAGTTTGGGAGAGAACATGGATTCATCTCAATGTCAAAACTGGAGCTCCAGACCAGACTCCTTGGAATTGATATTCTGTTCTGCTCTTTGGGAAGTTTTCCTAGTTTGCTGCTAAATTAACTCTCAGATCCCCCACCCCACCTCCCCCTGCAGAAGTGCAGCTCCTAAATTTCTTCAGGGTTAACAATCCCATGAGTTCCAGAGACCAAAGCCACCATGCAGACTGTCCCAAAGCACCATCTCTGTTCCCTTTCCTGGAAAATAATGGTGTTAGGTCTCTATTCCAAAAAGAAGAAAAACAAACCTTTTAAAAAATCCTCTTTTTCACCAACTAAAATGACCTTTGCCTGTTTATGTTTACTCCACACATACTTCACTGGTGATGGTGACAAGCCTGAGATGATGGGAGAAATCTTCCTTGCTTAAGAGAATTTCTTGACTTTGCCCTTCACTATCATACAACTATGTCAGTATGTGTGAATTGCCTTTAAAAAAGCCCAGAACAAAATATTATTCAATAGACTTTTCCCAGTGGAGAGAGGATTAGACAACAAGCATATGATATGTTAGATATGCTGCTTAACACAGTAATGACATTTGGAGTAAGAAATGGAATGGGAGAGGAAGAGAAGAGAAGAGGAAGAGAAGAGAAGAGAAGAGAAGAGAAGAGAAGAGAAGAGAAGAGAAGAGAAGAGAAGAGAAGAGAAGAGAAGAGAAGAGAAGAGAAGAGAAGAGAAGAGAAGAGAAGAGAAGAGAAGAGAAGAGAAGAGAAGAGAAGAGAAGAGAAGAGAAGAGAAGAGAAGAGGCAAAAGAACTTTTAAACCTTCCAAGTAATTTCAAACAAAAGAAATTTTCAGGTGGTAAAAAATTAATTGTGAGTGAAACTTACTAAGTAGCTTCCACTCTGCAGAAACATATTTTTTTCCTGCATGTAGCATTGTATCTTCATGGTGTAGTTTACATGAAATTTAGTTTAAATAGCAGCCTGAGGCCCTGAAGAAGTCTCTGAGCAAGTAATCTGGATTTTAATAATGCCGTTGTATTTCTTCACCATATTATTGCAAATTTGTATAATGAGTAGTTTCCTCTAAGGAAATGGCCAAGATAGTATACTTGAGGGAAGCTCTTTAACGGCTATTAAAATGTGGTTATTATAAGTTTTTAATAACAAGTTGGAAAAAGGCCTTACCAGTGAGGGTCAACTGGGAATCATTCATCAGACTTCAGACTTTACATCCTTCTATAATGAGTACAGTCAGAGGACATCTGGTCACACAGATTTGAGAACTGTGTGTTTAGGTGAAGCTTGAATTCAGTCTGGGATGTCTTTGTAAAAGCCCTCTCTTCTGCTGAATGCAAGAACATGTAAAAAGAGGATTTTGATCTGGCAATAAGGGTTCTTCTCTTCAGAAGGAATTTCTGCCTATAGGAACTGGGAATGGAAGAGACAAGAGCATTGAAAATGTCTTACTTAAGTATACAAATTTACTATAGCTCTCTCCACACAGAGGCAGAGTACTTTAAAATATCTCCATCCTTTCTTATTTTCAGTGATTTTTTTTCTGGTGGGTATTTTTATTTATTTATTGTAATGGCTGACTTATCTAAGTATTATTTCAAATGGTAGACCATAATAGTAATTCCAGAGCTCTCCCACTGTATGTTGTTTGTGTAGGGAAGTACATTTCATTTCACACAACATTTACAACTTCATGCTATAATTCCAGGAAGTCAGAAAGCTTTTAAAATTTAATGAACAAAAATTTTATGCTTTTACGACATCTAAAATTGGGCTATACCAAGCAGTTGTATGCAGAAGATTTTCTCTTGACACTGGTTTCATTTTCTTTCCACTACACCAATAAGAATTCATCTACTCTGAAGTTAATTAAGCTGAATAGGAAAAAAGACATTTATGTGAATCATATCCAATGTCTTAATCCATTTGTGCAGATATTTTTTCTCTAAGACCCTCCCAGAAGCTATATTTCATAAACAAATTGCATGTAGAAGTTGCAATTTTCTTTCCTCTTTACAGAATGATCCTTTAAAGGAGCTCTGAAATATCTCCCTATCATAGAGGATAAATTTTCAATCCCACTGAAGAACCCTTTTCCATGTGCTGCCTTGCCTGGCAATATCACAGTCTGAGCAAATTTGTGCTGGATTATTACACAGTTGTAAACTAGTTAATTTATCCTATCATGTCTTGTGTCCATATGCAATGTCTTTTTAAATAATTTACCATGTTTGGGCACAGTAATTAGTCTTATTTGGAACAAACACCCTGCAGTGTGCTGCCCTAAGTAAACAGAGATGAGAAATGGAGAGGGAGAGCAATGTATGGGTAAAATGCCACTTCCTTAAGCCTGACATTTTTGTTTCAGAGCATCACAGATTGGGCAAACATTTGTGAAGTCCATCTTGAAACTTCTGAAGACAGAAACAGTGATCCAGAAATCACACAGGCACTGGAATCCATGGGGCACAGTGCCAGCCAACAAATCTGGAGTCATGTACATGCACCAGGAGATGGAGATGATGCCCAGAAATATGCAGCCTCTGCTTTTAGGAAGTCATTTTTAGGAAGCAGAAGTAGGTAGGGATCTCAGGTCCCTGCCTTACCACTGGCTTCTGGGAAAAGTATTCCACCTTCCACAACTGTTGAATAGAGCTGAGGCTGACCTCCATTCCAAAGCACTTGGATATAAATACAGGAGTAATTCTGCTGGATGAAGAGGCTCATGTTGTTATTCATAAGTGAGAACAAAATACTTTGTTTTCAGAGTATTAAAAGATCCACTGAGAGAGCAGGCAGTCACCCTGGATTTGAAACCTGGGATCTTGGGGCTTGTCTTGCAGCAACAGGCATGCATTGGAGCCTTTCAGTGTGAATTGTGATGGATGCACCCACTCCATTATGCAACTCCCACTTTTTTCAGTTTGCAGTAACAGGGAGAGGAGAAGGGAAGCATTTAGGGGCAAGCTGATTTCTTGCTGCTTTTCTGTTAATGACACATGCAGCCTCTGCCATAAACCCCTGTTCACATTTAAAGTGAAGTCAAGCTGCCCTGCCTGACAGAGGGAGCAAGAGATGCAGTGAGTTCAGCTGCTGTCATTGCCTGACTGTGGGACTGGTTCTGACTGAGCCCTTGATGATCACTCTTTCTTTGCTGAAGAAATGCTGGACAGTAATGTCTGCAAGAAACTTTCTCAAAAGTTTCTTGCAGACATTATTCCCATGCCCGCTGCAAAGCACCAGGACACCTCCATGCTCGCCCCACCTGTGCCCTTGAGGATGCAGCCAGCTTTTCACCTCTGATGTGGAAAATCTATTTCCTTTTTTTTATTTTCCACTGAGATTGTGGAAACATGATCAGGCTTTCAAAAGGCTACAGCAGTCATTGAGGTAACTAATTAGCATTCTCCTCCCTGTGGATATTACCTGAGTGTATTTTATGCTCTTTGCAGCAGTGATACTCTATTTGAAATCAAATACATTTCTCAGAATAAGATACAGGAAAAAAACTTATGGAGTGACTGATTTTGAATTACAAAAACACAGGATTGATGGAAATGCAAAACTTTCACCGCACACACACTGTTAATGCGTTTTAAATATGATTTATTCTCAATAAAATGTTCCTGTTAAATAAAGCTAAAATATTGCTCTGCATCACTTGAAATATTTCAACTGTGATGTAAGAGTATAATTTTCAATTATGTATATTTTGTAAATATACATGATAATTGATTGCAATTTTATTTTAGAATATTGACATTTAAAAAATTTTGAAACTTTTTTAGAGAAACCATATAGGAGAAGCCTCTGTTATATTATAACTATATAGAGTCAACAAAATTGAAATTAAATAAATGAAACAATCTTTTCCTAACTGTGTAAAATGAATTATTTTGGCCTGATTCAATTATTAAAGAGAAAAATACTACTTTGTCAAGTTGATATGTTTCAATGAGCCAAGAAACTTTTTCTTCAACAAGTTACAGCTTTCCAGTTTAATACAGTGCATTCTTCTGGATTACTTTTTCTTTTTTTGTTCTGTTTTACAAAACTAACACAAAAAACCCCAAAAAATACATTGCAGCTGTACTGGACAGATCTTCATTGTTGTCTACAGGAGCAGATCCCTGTACATATTAATTAGCTGTAATTCAAATGAGTTCTCTTTCAGTTGAACCTCACGCAGATGTACCATTCTCATAGAAGTGGCTTCACTGCCTCCACAAAAGTGGTTTCCAGCTTCTGGGACAGGGAAGGAGCCCCACCTCACTTGGTACACTTGAAGTTTGCCAGCTCCTCTCTCAGGTCTGTCCAAAGCAGAGGCAGAGCATTGAAGGATTTAAGGATCTCCAGCTGAAGTAACAGAAATCCTGTCACATGAACATGAGTGTCAACAGTCCTGCAGTGGCTGATTCATTTGCTCTCAAAATAATTGCTACTCTCCCTGCCCTGTCTAAGCAGAAAGAGAGGTGATCAAATGGAAGAGATTTTCTCTTTTCTGTTTGTTTGATTTCCTCAGCAAATAGCAAATTCACCAAGCAGATTTACATTGAATAAAAGCCTGTGACCACTTGAGTCCATTTCACTAGGTGTAGGAAAACAAGAGTGGCTATGGGGAAGATGCAGGAGATTAGTGGTGACATTTCCAAAATTAAATATATGAACTGCACATTCTGAACGATCCAGCTTTGTTTTGATATCTAATTCCTCTTTAAAAAGGTTAATTCTTCTTGAATGTATGCTTAACATTCTTTGTTGTTTCTCTTTGTTTATTTAGCAGCTGTTCTAAAATTACAAAAAACAAAAAGGAAGAAAAAGTAAAGGCAGAACTAATTCTTTTTCTTTCTCCAAATTAAATACACAGTCTTGTTACAAGTTTAAATGGCATCTTTTTCTCACTTTCAGTAAACAATGCAGACAATTCTGTAATTTTCACATATCTCTTTGGAGTCTGCTGTACTTTGCCCCATCCTCTTTGCAGTGAAGTTCAGCACACCCCAGGGACACAAGCTCTTTGATATTACTGGTAGTTCTTTGGTGCAAGAAAAGAGGATCTGATCCAGCTTTAATTCCACATTTCTGCAGAAGAACAGCACAAATACTTCAGAAGCTATAGAATACATACACCCTTATGTAATTTTGTGAAGTATGTTTGTTTCTTTTCTTCTGAAAAGATAACACTTTAAATGCTCTGGTTCGTTTATTCTAATGTCCTATAAGCAGCACCAGTTCCTTTCAGACAATTTAAAATTCTTTCACACTCCAGAAATACCATAGGCAGTAGGAAGTTAGATAAGTCATTCTCAGAGTTATTAGTTGATAATGATGATAGCTTCAGTTCATCTGAAAAATTATTGCTCATAAAATTACTGTATCATAGGAAAACTGCACCTTTTACTGATTTGTTTATCCTTGCTAGACTTTCAGTTTGGATAACACTCTTTTTCTATTAATATTGGTATTATTTATTTCCCCCCATCAGTTCCATAAGATACCTCATAAAATATATCTTACACTTGCTAGCATTAAGGAAATTACTAAATTCCAATACAGCTGAAGTTGACTCTCTCTATCAGGGAGAGGAAGCAAAGAAGAAACCCTGACAGTCCAATTTGGATACATTTGGCTATTTCCCACAGACCAAGTGATGGACAAAATATTAAAAACCCAGTCACCATCATACAGCAGAACTCTGAATTCCTAACCCTCCTTAGACCTTTTTTCCCCACAGCAAAAGACAGGCTCTCCTTTCCTCCATAATTTCTCTGTGGTGACAATGTGGAATCCTCAGCCCCTGCACATGCAGAGCAGTTCTTGTGTCAGGGTACCCCTACCCCAGAGACAGGGTTTGGACTGTGTTCTGTCTTGTCAGGGGAAAGAGCAACAGCAGTGATGAACCCCAACGTATAATAGCTGGAAGAAAATATTAGAACTACATTATTTTTAAAGGAGCAAAACCAAAATGAACACATTTCAAATCCTTAGATTTTAATTTTGCCCACCAGCTGAGTGCAAAAAGCTTTCTGTGTTCAGTTACAGGAGTACAGCAGGTATTTTTTTTCTGGAAAAAAAGTCTTGGGTAAATTCCCAGAGAATGCTTTCTTGGTCTGTTTAAAAACCAACTCTCTTCTTCCCAGTACTCTCTAGGACTTGTGTAATAACTACACAACTGCAGTAATAACTTGTAATAACTTGTTATTAACACTGCCTTTGCACTACCAGCTGCTTTTTCACTTCTTAGGACAGGGAAAGGTCTCTTTGAAGTTCACTACTGCCCCAGGCATGAAAGTTTAGGCATATTCACAAGATCCTGTCACTTAGCAATGTACCCCAGCTCAGCCAAGGTACCACAAACAATCAAATAAGTACTCTTAAGATCTTTTATTGATTTCCAAGCTAACTCGTTTTACCTTAGATTTGTGGCAGGCTTAAACATGCTCATCCACTCAGTTATGGCCAGTTAGTCCATCTGAGCCATCATCCTGTGTGTGCCTACATCCATTTAGCCTGAAAGGCTTGTCATCACTCATGCTCTATCTGCACATGGGAGACTGGGCTGTAATGGTCTGCTTTCCCCTTGATATCGTTCAGCCCAGAAATGTAGGACATAAACTACATTTAGGGACATGGATCAATATGCATTACTGTATTGCCCATCTCCGTCCCTGATGAGGTAAAAGGCTCAGCATGGTCAGGCAGCTGTAAATTCTCCGATGTTGCATCTGCAACAACAAGAGCACTGCAGTGAAACTTTGAGGGCTGGACATCTGCTGGGATGCTCTATCACTTTTCTCACAGATATCACAGAGAAATTATCTTGTCCCAGCTCTGGGGACTCTCTTTCTAAGTGCCAAGCTAAAAAATCACTTGCAACCTGCTCAAAAACTGCCATAAGAGCAGCACTGAAACAGGGAGATCCTTGCAAGCTGAGCACTGCCAGTAAGCTGCAGGGACTTGGCTTCCTTTGCAGTTCGTCTTTTCTATTGCTCTCCAGACTTTCTGTATCCTAGTTATTTCAGGGTTGAGCTTATTTTACTGGCCAGAAACTAGTACAGTCTTGCTGGGACTCCTCTGGTACAAGAGGTGTTCTAATAAATAGCATCACATAATAACAAATAGTTTCAATTAAGTGAAAGCAGGCGCTGTGTGGCTGTGCAGAAGTGAGTTTCAGAAGCTTCCAAGGACAGAATGCCATTAAAATCATTTTGTTACTGTTTCTAAGGCAGGTCTGCTTTGCAAACAAACCAGGAACCCCTCAGGTTTTCCAATATACAGAAATTAAAGTATCTGTAACACCTGTCATCTTTCATCTGTATCATTAAGTTGGTTGCATGGAAATATCACTTTTTAGTGGTGATTAAACTGTTTATTGGGGACTGCACTAACCCACAGAGAAAGCCAGCTAGATTTCCACAGATAGCAGTGGCTAGCACAAGTAAGCATAAGTAGATTATGAAAAGAAATCTAAAATTGCCGAGTCCTCAGCGACTGCATTCAAATCTCACAGTTTAAAGGAAAATTGCACTGTTTCAATGCCTGGCAATCAACAAGATTATATGGTAAGAGTCGTTCTGCATAAACTGTGAAATATGTTTGGAAATAATCTCCTTCCCTTCCACCTGACTTGTACTGCATATTCAACTAACTTGACAGCTTTAGCTAATTTATTACCAAAGATAAAGTCTGTTAAAGAGGAGGAAACTGAAGCAAATGGGGATGACCTCAGTTGCTATAGGACATGAAGGAAACAATTCCCTTCGTCCTTTCCTGGACAAAGGCATAAAATGTACCTACCCTAAGGATGTTTGCTGATGATATGATACTGGGGGAGGTGGCTGGTACACCTGAAGGCCCTGTTTCCATTCAGCCAGACTCCTCTAGGCTGGAGAGTTGGGCAGAGAGAAATTTAACAAGGTTCCACAAGGGCAAGGCAGGGTCCTGGACCTGGGGAGGAATAACCCAGCACAGGTTTGGATCTGACCTCCTAGAGAGCAGCTCTGTGGAGAAGCACCCTGGAGTTCTGGTGGAGGACCAGAGCTGGCAGTGCCCTGAGGACCAGGAGGTCCAGTGGTGTCCTGGGGTGCACTGGAAAGAGTCTGACCAGTAGGTCAAGGCAGGTGATCCTCCCCCTCTACTCTGCCCCAGTGAGGCCATATCTGGACTGCTGTGTCCAGTTCTGGCCTCTTCAATAAAAGGCAAGGAGTTACTGGAGAGGGTTCAGTTGAGGCTGCAAAGATGATGAGGGGTCTGGAACACCTCTGTGAAGAGAAGAGACTGGTGCTGGACCTGTTTAGTTGAGGATGAGAAGACTGAGAGGAATCTCATCAATGTACATAAATATTTCAAAAACAGGTGTCAAAAGGACGGTGACAGACTCATTCTGGTGGTGCACAGGGGCAGAAAGAGAAGCAACAGCAATAAACTAAACCACAAGAAATTCCTCCTCAATATGAGGAAGAATATCTTTACAGTGAGGGTGGCAGAGCACTGGGATATTATGAAGGGGGCCAGGTGTTTTGTGGGGCCAGTGGTCGCAGGCAGGGACAACACACACACCTCGGAGCTTCATGGGACAACAGCAAACTTATTGTTTAAACCTATTTTACAATAGGGGGTGTGAAACAGCCCGGCCTAAACTGCTGATTGGTCTGATCCCCTCACAGCCCAGCTTTCTGACCTGCAGCTAAGGATGCATGATGTGATGAAGTCTCTGTACAGATTTGAATCCAACCTATCCCTGCCTCATCTGGGGACCTGTTTTACCTCTCGTCTGGCTGAAGTTGAAGGTCTGATATGATCAAATTTATCTGGCAGCTACAAGCCAGCTCCAACCATGACACTGGGAGAGGCTGCCAAGGGAAATTGTGAAGCCTCCCTCCCTGGAGACATTCAGAACCCACCTGGATGGGTTCCTTGTAACCTGCTCTAGGTGAGAGGTGTTGGGCTCCATGACCTCCAGAGGTCCCTTCCAGACTGTGATTCTGTGATAAAGGAACACAAGGCAGTTTCTGGGGACTCAAAGTCCCTTCAATACCTCTCTCTGACCCATGTGTCTGGGTGAACACTAGCAAGCAGCCAGTGATGCAAATTCAGTGCTTCACAGGCTGAGAGGATGGGCTTGACTGCCCTCTTTTCTGTTGTTCTCCACACCCTTATCAAAGGACCAGTGGCCAAATAAGATTTGCTCTTTCTTCCTCTGAAGTTTAGTTGCAGTTCCTTTCTCTCATTCTCTCAAGATTTGACTGAATCCTTCTCATTATGATCTCTGCTTCCCACTCCCAGTCCTTGAAGAAAATTGCCCCTCTCAAGGCTACTGACCATATTTAAAATTACAATAAAGTTTCAACACTAAAACTCAAACGAAGCTTCCTGTGTAGCCAGCGTGGTGAAAGCCAGAACCACAAATCTCATTCACCAAGCTGCTTGGAGAATTCAAAGAGGGAAAAATATTATGTGCAAGCAGCAGCTGAGACTAGAAGTGTAGAGGAAAATTGATTTAAATGTAGACCACAAAGAGACTGGATGACACAGACCTTGCCAGCTCAGTGCCACTTACACAACAGCCGCACTCAGATCTCAAAAAGTCATTCTTCTGGAGCTTTAACACAAAAGGTAACTCCATCAAATACCCCACAAAACACAGCAGACAGCTCATTCAAGCACAGCCCTTCTACGCTGTCGTATAAACCCTTTATGCTGAATTGCTGCAACTCCATACTGCACAAATAGAGTATCTTCATATTCATGTCTGGTTTCACAAAGTCCCCTCAAACTCTCAGCAAAACTCAAGGCTTCATGGTGAACAAGAAGTGAAAACTTTTCTTTGGGGAATTATCAAAAGTAATAGATGCCATTATGTTCTTTCTAGAGAACTTATAATTAATAATATTCATAGATTGAATAACCAAGTACAGAACTAAAGCTGATACAAACAGGACAAATTAATTCCCTCCATCTGATGCAAAACCTTAATATTTTCTTTATATTTTTTCCTAAATGTACCAGCACACACTTGATTTAATGTTTTACACTTCATGTGATCACAGCCGTATGCCATTCAATATCTCTGCATCTAAAAGACGTGTTTGTTGTGTGTTTTGTCTCCTCTTTGTGGTTCTTCTACCTGTTCTGCAACTTGGCAGACTCCTTCCATGGTCACAATTCACTCTGTCTCACCTTTGTGTTTGCACAGCTCCCAAAAGCTACCCCTTTGAGCTTAAAGCCTTCTGCATGGGCTGAGCTGCTCTGCCTGCAAGGAGCTGGGGGGGAGGAACCAGCCCTCAGGCAGGACACACAGCACCAGACCCACAGCCCAGGCGAACTGTGATAAAAAAGAAGTTGGACCTGCACCCCACTGCTCACAAATACTTCCTGTCTCCTGTCAGTTCACACACAAAAGGACTGCACAGAGACCTTGACCGGAAAAATGTCAGATGCTCTGTAATGGTCAGGATGTGGAGGTCAGACACTGAAAGACCTCCAAGTACTGGGACTGAAGCAGGGCTAGATCCTTACCACTGTGATGCACAGAGGAGCTGAATGGACCTACCTGTGATACCAGTGAGTCACGGTGCCATGTGCAGGATTTTGGTTGCTGTGGCAGGAATTTGAGTCCTGTCTCCAGAACCAGGCCAGTGTGTCAAGTGGAGATACTATTACAGGTTTATGTCAGTATGGACAACATCTGAACACTGATTATTAATAAATGCATGAACACTCACACCTGAAATCAAAATAAACAGGAGAAAAATCATTCTTGGAAACTGTACAGTGATACCTTAGTCCCTTAATTCTGGAGTGTTTATTATCTTCCCATTGCTTCTCACCTCTTCTCCACTCATGTTAAACCACGACTTTGCTTCTAATTCCTCTTTCTTCCTTATCATAAATTAGTCTCATCACTTCTCTTTAGGGCATTTTGGTTCCATGCCTTGTATCTCTTGCTCAGAGAGCTCCATACCTTCCCTACTGCTGCTCACAAGATTGAGAGCAATGTTGACTGCTCTTCTCTTCTCTTCTCTTCTCTTCTCTTCTCTTCTCTTCTCTTCTCTTCTCTTCTCTTCTCTTCTCTTCTCTTCTCTTCTCTTCTCTTCTCTTCTCTTCTCTTCTCTTCTCTTCTCTTCTCTTCTCTTCTCTTCTCTTCTCTTCTCCTCTTCTCTTCTCTTCTCCTCTCCTTCTCTCAGATCTGTTTGGAAAAATGTCTTTTCATATTTTCCCCAACTCTTCTTTCCCCCAGCAAGTACATTATTATAATTATATGTATTATTGATAATAAACTATATAAATGTGTTCAGCTCCCTAACACAGCTGAGAGGCATTGCAGAGTGAATAAGAATCTGAGAAAATGCTCAAACAGAATAAAGAATCCGCTGCAGTAGAGAGAGCAAGAGTGCTAAACAAAGAGATTTTATACCCTTGCAAACAACAGGCTCCAGCTTTTCCAGTTTGTTACTATGATATAGATTAAAACAGTAAAATCTGAATTTAGGAGAACATTTACTCTGTTTTCATGTTAATCAATAGGATAATTATGTTAGTCATAATTTTCCAGAAATCCTATGAAGTTTTTGCCTCCAGGTGATTGACATTTTGCCATCTCATTGTTATTTCCTTCTCCAGCTTCTTGTGTTGTAGGCACGTGACATTCAGAACAGCTTGGTGAGACATGTGAAGCTGGTTTTCAGCCACTTTGTTATGTTTGAACTCCCAGCCTTGCATTAATTTCAGTCTTCATGATTAAGTAAATACCTCTTATGAGAGAAAAATTAACTAAAGCAAAGATATAATTGTTTTTCTTCATGTGGTTACTCAGTTAAAAAACTGAATTACTCTGTTTCTCCTCATGTAAACTTGGAAAGAAATACGTTCCAGGAAGAATTCTGACTGAACAGAAATAATTATAAATTAGGCTGTTATAATGGGTCTAATTGTGTGGTTTAATTATTAGATTATCCAGGAGAATAAAAAGTGGGCATTTTGTTAGATGAAGGCAGTGTCATCTGTCTTTTTGATGAAAACTGTAGGCTTTAAAAACACTTTTGTTTTTCTAGTATATATAATTCTTCAAGGCTGGACAACTACTAAACCCACTAATTATATACAATAATAACCACAACTACCCAGAAATTACTTTTATATATGAATTATAAAGCTCCTAATCATGCCATGAGGTCACAAATAAGGACAACAGATATCTTACTTACAAGGCAGGAGATCCAAATATCCAGTGCATAATTTTGCCCTTTTCTGTACCTCTCATACTTCCCCAAGTCAGCAGAGGAGATGCTTCAGCACTGTGCATGGTCAAATTGCACTGACAAGTATTCTTGAATAAAAGCTGTCTGCCTATGCCTCTCCTCCTGCAGGCACCTGTCCAATCAAGCCAGTTTAACAGTGTTTTTAGAAGCTTATGGAGGGTCAGAAATGTCCCATAAACATGTGAAACGATAACTCAGAGGGTATTTTGGAGTGATGCATATTGATGTTCCTTTTATCTCACAAGTGGTTGTTTTGGGTTTTTTTGGGTTTTTTTGTTTTCAATTTTTGTATAACTCGGTTGTTCAGTGGATAAACAGCTCTTCCTTTGATGTTCACTTTTTCCTTAATGGCATTCTGCTGCCTGGAGATTTTTAGCCATTCATTGTTGCTGTCCTAGAGAATGCATTTTTATGCTCAGTTTTCATTCAGGGTTTATTCACTTAAAACTTATAAGGATTTTGGGGTAGCCTAAATGTAGTAATTTTAAATCCTGCTACCTCTCTCCAGTTTTTACCATTCTGAACTCCAGCTGTAGAGTTTTTATAGGATTGTGATATTCTCACAGACCTGATACTGTGAGACGCTGATAAGCTCCAGAAAAGCTGAAAACATTGCTGTTAATAATACCCTTCTTTCTAATGAATATAATTCTAAACTGACTTGATATATGTGACTCTATGTCCACTAATGAAATATGAATGTATGTACATATTAATTTTATGGGTTTTTCTTGAAAAGAGACCAGTCTTCTGCTGACTCAGAGTGGATTTTCATTCAAGCAGCACAAATAAGGTCAAAGACAATCTCTTCTTAATTAAAGGAAGCACATAATATTGATTTAATAAAAATTTAACATTACCTAATGACAGCTAGATATTATGCTCAGAGCAGAAAGACTGACATTTTATTATAATCAATATGTATTTTATTAAAATCAATGTCCTACACGAACTCTTCTACTGAGCCTTAATAATATCTAGTCTACCACTGCAGAAAAGGAGAGTTTGTCATCTGGAGGTAAGGTTGCTTGACAGAAGAATTCCTACACGTACAATACACAGGTTTCGATTTTTCTTAGAGTACAATGAAGGTGATCATTATCATTCTAAGTGGGAGGTGTTTAACCCCAGCTAATTTCAGTAGCCAAGAGGAATAAAGACCTGGAGGGAACAAAATACCACGGCCAGTGTTTGCCTGACAGCTTTAAATTCAGCCCTGCTCCAACCTGCGTGTGGCAGGAGAGAGGTTTCCATCCAGGACAGCCCTCAGTCCCTGTGCAAGTAAGTCCACTCTTACTGCCCCAAAACATGACAAAGAGCTGCATCTTTTACAGGACTCATCTTTCACTGATCACAGCCTCGACTGCTCTAACAATGCTTTCCTTACCCATCCCCTAAATTACCCCAGGGCTTTGGTAAAAAAATATGCTATTTTCCTTCATTTCTTTATTTAACCTGCATCATAATTGCTTTAAAGAGCATTTCTTATCCTAAAAGCTAATGGGCAAATGACCCAAATATGCTTTGGTGGTTAATTTTGTTTATTTTTGTTCAGTTATATTCAGAGAAGAAAAGGAGTGAAAGCTGGCAGTTCTTGTTAACCAGTGCTAGAACTGTCTCCCTTCAGCCTTCTCATTCAGTTCTCTTTTTTGATCCTGTGCACAGCCACGAGAAGCAAAGTGCTCCAACTTTGAGAGATCCCTTATTCTATACACATTGTGCATACAGGAGTACCAATCTCTTTCATCTGGTTCTACAGAGTAAGACAAAGATTGTTTCCATTTCTTCCATTGTATTTCAGCACAGTATTGACAGAATTGGTGACACGAGACAGTGGCCATCACCCACTGTTCCTTGCCTGCCATATCTGCAGAGAGGCTTTTAAGGAGGGGAAGAAAGAGTTGAGATGCTGCAAGGGAAAATCATACAGCCACACAGTTTGGGGATGGCTGTAGACAAGGCTTGAGTGAACAGAGAATATTTTCATCATATAACATCCAGAGTCACAAAATTCAATGTGTGAATCCCTGGCAGAGGCTTTCATTCTGTTCCTTTCAAATGGGTTTTGTTTGATCATTTAGTGTGCACAAAGGAGAGGGTGGATGAAACCTGCTGTCTTCAGGAGAGTTCTGCAGAAAAAGCTCTTTTCACAGCTCTGGGTGAATCTATGGACCCAACACTACTTGGTTTACAGGCTCTGCTCCCAGTTTTAGCAGAGTTTACATTCATCAGCCCATGATTCACCTTGAAGGCTTACTTCTAATTACTCAACAGAGAAATAAACAGCATTTGTGCCTGCCATGATCACAAAACTCAGTGAGAATTGATTTGAGTCTGCTTATCTCCACCAAAGAGAATTGAACAGTACAGAATGTTCTGAACAGGGCTATACAAAATGCTGAGGTGAAAGCATCAGTACAAATTAAGGGACAGTTGAAAGGTGTTTCCAATTTTAACAAATATTTATGACCAACAAAAGTCAAGATAAAAAAACACCAGCAGTAAATTATAGCTAGAACTGCATCCCAGATCACCTATCAAAAAAAAAAACCCAAACCAAACCAACATTGCTCTGGGTCTGAAGCCTGGCCATCTGTATGCATTTTATTCCTAGTTAACCCATAATCATTCAAATTCTGAAAGAACAGGAAAAATCGGGATTGAACCTGGGACCTAAGATCACTTCCATTTAAGATTCCCACTTCTATGCACTGTAATGTGTGGTTCCTCTGTGCTTAGAATATCCACTGGTACACATGTTTGTAAAGAATGTATTTACTCTTTAGAATAATCATTTTCTGATTCTGGTCTTATAACTGAAATCCTATTATACATATCTAGGTTTCTAAACAAGTATTTTTCATGCACTCTAAAGCAAAGGGAGGGAAAACAAGTTTAGGCACAACAAAAGCAGAACACAGGGAAAAAATATAATCAGTATAAATTTGCTTTCCAGAAGGAATATCAGAAGACGTAGCCAGAAGTCTATTATGCAAGACTTTGAAAATGAGTAGCTTGGGAAAGCCTTTAACCTAATTATGGTTTTCTTATTATTTTATTGGCAGTATCAGATTTTCATGGCTGAGCCAGCACAACTGCTGTAGCCTTGCTGCAGTCATTACTCAATGTTATCTTTTATTTATAAAAAATTATAAATGTGTTTGTGGCATTCTGCAAACAAACAAGGAATGCAGCCTGTGCTTCTTGGCTAAATTTTATCAGTGCTATACTCTATACACAGATTAGATGGCATTTTCTTCAAGGTCTGCTGAGGTCTCCTCAGACCCCCATAGCCAGTCATAAATTTGTGCTCATGAGACACATTAAATTGCCCTTCTTCTATTGCCAAGCCTTATCTGGTAGCACATCTAATCACCGAGGAGCTGCTGGGCCTGTCAGCAGTTCAGCTTTGTAAGAGTGTGAGGCAGCTCTTTGTGCTTTTCACACTGAGAGTGAAGCTGAGGCAGCTCTTTGTGCTTTTCATACTGAGTGAACCTTTATCTGGCCTGCTGATCCAGGTTTTCCTAGGCTGGAGGAGCTGGCCAGCAGCTGGGAAAGATGCTTTACTGTCTCCAGCCCAAGAGCCTGACTGTCATCAGGCCCAGCCCATCTCTGTCCTCCTGGTCAGTGGGTAGAGAATTCCTTCATGTAAACTCAAACAGATCCAAGTGGAGTGATTAAAAGCACCTCCAAGAGCCCTCTGAGTTAAGGAACACATTCTAGGAGCAGTCACATCATCGATACCTGAACTCAGCTTGTGCATCCAGCATCATCCAGGATTTCAGACTAAGCTAAAGCAGGGATGGTAAGAGACATTGTATGTGATGGGATGTGATTTACTCAACTCAGCATTTATGGTGGGTTTGCTTAGCAACACACCCCTGGAGGGCCCCATATATTACTTTTTATAAAAATACTGGGTTTACTGCACACCCAGATACCAAGGATTTATGACAGAGTAAGTCAAGTGATAGAAATAAAAAGTAAAGCATATTTTTAATGTAGTTTTGGGGGGAAAAAAAGGCACAAATTTAGTTTAACATGAACAGAACGCTTTGTACATTACAGGCAGCATGCATTTCTGGGGAAAAAAGGTTCAAACCACCTTAGGTTAAAGATACTTAGGTAAGTTTAGGTGACACATAGGTGTCTGACTTTCACTGGCCTTTTAATATTTCTCTATAATCATTGGAGGGAAAGAAAGATTGCTCCATGCCTGTGAGAGAGATTTTTCTCTGTTCAGGATGGAATTGCTTTCTAGAGATTGAGTAATATCTCTGTTGATGTTAGAGTAGAACTGGACAATTGACTTAAACTGGATTTTTAATTTCCCATAGCTGGATCATATGTAATGTGATTTTTGGAGACTGAGGCTCTGAATAATAAACAATATGTAAAATTAAAAAGTTTCATAAAACTCAGACATGCTTGTTAAAAATTGAAAAAAAGTATGTATAGTAAGCATAAAGAAACAGAATAAATATGGATAAAGAATCCATTAACTAATCAAAATCTCTGAAACACCTCTTAATCATATTATGAAGTCCAGTCATTTCAACAGAGAAGGAACTTTTGGAGTCCTGGTTTTGTGACTATTGACTGAATATCATTCCAGTGGAAGACAGGCATCTAAGCAGTATTTTTCAGGTTGAAATCCAACTACTCTGTGATCTTAAAGCAGGAATTATTGCTTTAAGATCCAGACCCTGACTAATGAAAGGAGTTAAGCACATCCTTATATTTCAGGTCAGTATGATCAGGCACATTGAACTTTTCCTTAAGAAAGGATATTTTTTTTTTTATGTGTGAGTGTCCCAAAATGTGGTCCTGTTAATTTTTATGCCAGTTCTTCATATAAGAGAAAAATATATAAAAGAAACTAAAGTTTAACTTAAAATTTAGCATTTGTAGTATGGTATATAATGAATTTGGGGGAGGTTAATATCTGCATATATACTTGTGAGAAATCTTAATTTCAAATTATAATTAGGTCAAATCACCACTTCCCTTGTTGCACTCGCAAGCCTAGGTGAAAAGCTAAAATGAGTGTTTTGACTGGGACAATGTCTTGCATTTATAAAATATTCCTTCCTCTGTTTTATTTTACATGAATGCTGAATCAACAACTTCTGATAATATAAGGTAATGAATTGCAAACTTGCCAAACTCCAATTATTAATCTGATATTCAGATATTTATTTCAGTCCTTGTAAGAATCCTGCAGTATCAGCTCTGAATAATTGCACTTTCTGGGAGGCTTCCATGCTAGCCCCCATTTAAAAGCTCATTCTTTAATACACAGTACTGCTGCAATGCCATGAGGATAGAAGCACCCCTCGTACACATTCAATAACTGTCAGATGAGTGAAAGCAAAAAAGGCACAGAGTTATAATTAATGAATGTGATACTGGCAAAGGCATCCTATTTTCAATATTCAGGTACGTTGTGCAGTATATTTAGTTTAATAAAACAAGATATTATTAGAATTAAAACATAGAAATTTGGTACAATGATATTAAACTCTATAATTAGGAAACAACGTTTGTGCTAATGTAGCAATATGCTGTGGTTTCACAATTAGTTTAGTCTCCTAGAAATCAGCAGTGTTGCTCAGTATTGCTCAGAATTGCATTTACTCCTCTCTCTGATGACTGTTTTCTCACAACCCCACTTTGTCTTCTGCCACATGGGTAACTTTGTTTCAAAAAATAACATGGCAGCAGTCATATGAAAATGGGGTTTAAATTAATATTATTTTCCCATTTTGATCCCCTGTGCGTCATCATCAGTGAAAAGAGAGGGGGAAAGGTAAAATGGCCTGTCCTGTTTGGTGTTGGTTCTAAGATATGTTATCCACAATAGGTGTGAAAGTATGGCAGACAATCAACACACTGAGAACTTCTGTGGTGGAACCACTTGCTTAGGAAGCACTGTACTTCCCAAAGGCTATAGATGTTTTTAGTATATGGAAACTGAATATTTCACTAATCTCCCATATTTCTACTTTTAAAGTATTTCAAATCTGACACATGACAGAAGCTTTAGCATCCAAATATTTAGCATTTGTTCAGATCGTGTGAAATGGATTATGACCATTTACGGTTATTACATGGGACACAAAGCATGGGGAACAGCAAGGCAACACTTCGTCACTGAGATCAAATCCCATCTCCACCAAATATTTTGTCATGTTTCTCCTTTTTCACCTTTTTCCTTGTTCTGTTGTATAAATAAGCTAAAAATCTACCCTGCTTTTCTCTCTTGGCTCTTATGGTGAATCAAGGACTGTGAATGTGATGTTTGATGAGAAGACAAACACTTCCCTTTTCCTCGTTCCTGAGTGTGGGGTGGGCTGAATGCCATGGGCTAACGTGGGGCAATGGAAAGTGTGTGTCCATTGTCACTGCCACCACACCTCAGTGTTGGTGATGAGCCTGCTGTGACAGCGTGTCACGGTCACCCCCACACTCAGCAGTGCCCTTCTCTCTTGCATCCTCTCTTCTGGTCTGAAAATCTGGTTTGGAAATCCTACCTAGGACGTAATGGAAAAATGGGGGTTTCTGTCCAGAGTTTACTGTAATTTAGGAATCTGAAAAACTGCACTTAGGACAAATATAAGTGAGAAGAGTAGAATAAAATAGCAAACTTTCCACTGCTTAAAATGCATGAGCCATTCACCTGTGTCACTGCAGGGGCTTTTGAGATGCAAACGGAAAGTTCTGATTTTCTCCTGCAGCAGACAATAGTCCACCTGCATAATACATGCTACTTAAAGTCATTACACAACCTGGGGTGTGCAGTAAATAAGTAATAAAAAAATCTTGCACTGCTTTTTGCCGTAAAACTGCCTGCAATATAATTTATCCCTCAAGCAAAATGAAACAATCACCTACAAATCTACTCTGCTACTATGAATAATTGAAATGACCACAAAATCTGTAGTTTAGACCCATCCTAACATTTTCAGAGAGTAAAGTAAAAAGTTTTAAGTGTCTGCATTGTATAAAATCAATGAAATTTGCTGTTCCATTTCTATATGTAGGTAATTTAGAAACTTATTTCCAGCTGGCTTGCATTATGAGAGGTTGTTTGTTTGTTTGCTTGTTTGTTTTGACCAGGTGTTATTCCACAGAAGGCTGAGAACAGGAGCAACAAAATTAGTAAATCCAGGTCAAAGAGAGAATAATCCCTGCTCTCCAGGTTCATACACTAGATATGACTTGATGACCTCATCCATGATTAGCAGGGTTATTTATCAAAACCTTTCTCCTCTTAGGAGTCCAAAGAGACTCCTTCAAAAAGCATTTGGGTGGACTTCAAAGAGAATCACTGCTGAGAGATGCTCCCAACAAGTGGAGATTTATCCCCTGCTACAAAAAGTAATTAACATAACTTTTATGCTGTATTTGTTTTGATTTGAAGGGAAATCCACTTCATATTGTAAAAATTGTGATATTTTACAGTACCTATTTACTTATGTAATTGTTCCACTATTAGCTAGGTTTTATGAGCATCATAGCAAGCACAATATATTGATCATAGTTAATAAAGTCTATCTCCTCCCTGGTGTCACATCACCAGTTTTTGCTCTGGTACAGCAAAGGGTGAAAATAGGAGGGAGATAAAATTGGTGTCCCAGTTCTTTTGGTGTGGATAACATGTAAATGTTGGCTGGGCAGATCTGAAGTCTGTCCTTGAATTAAAGGACAGCTATTGACAGGTGTGGTCACTATGCCAATACCAGGGCTGGCCAGGTGATCTAATGTCCACCTGTGGAAGGTGTGTCAACCAGCTGTGACCAGCATTGCAGGGACTGCTTGTTACAGGGGTGAATTCCACAATGCAATGACTGCAAGGACCTGGTGAGCTTTAATACTTCAGGACCTTTCTTTCCCCTGGTTTCTCCAAGGTATGTGATGTGTGTCCAGTGAATATACAAATGGGACTTGCAGAGTCAAGACGTTGGTCAGCCTAGGTCTACCATGACTAGCACCTACTTTACAGTCTTTGTTTTCTGTGGATGGAGAAGATATGAGGCTGGCACATTTTCAATGTCTGGGAGCAGTTTTCTGCAGCAAGCATAAAGTTATTTTCTAACTATTTGAGACTAGCTTTTTATCTCTTCTGCTGTTTGAGTGGTGCAAAAGGCTGTATGCCAATAAGCAGTGCAGCCATATGGTTTGCCTTTCCATGGAAATGTCAGCCAGGAAGACTTTGAGGACACTCATGCCTACTGCCTAAGCACTCATCGTGTCTGTGGTGATAGGAAAGGACAAATGTCACTGTCTGCATGCTTGTCCCCAGGCATGCCAAGCTGGCCATTGGGGACTGCAGCACCCTGTCTGACTCTGAACTGGGAGTATTCTTGACACACCTGTAGGGCAGCTCTGCATTGACTTTGCTTGATGCACAGGTTAAAAAGTCATAAAAGCCTTAGTCAAGAAACAAGCAGGGCTTGCTTATAAGCCTGAGAGATCCTGAGTTTTGGGATCCCATCATGATAACATGAAATTCAGACCTTCATTTCTGCACCCTTTGGGGAAGAGTGTATCTCCTCATTGCATGAGCACTCAGAGCAATGGAAGCCTGTGCAGGGTTGTATCAAGAGCACATAAATTCCTTATTTATGGAGTAACCTGTGCCCAGAGTGTGAGCAAGCAGACCTCTTCACAGTCAAGAAAGTTTTATATTACAAAGAAGGTAAAAAACTTCTCAAGCTCTTTCAACCAAAGGTTCTGACTCCTGACCCTTTTGTAATCCCACCAGTTCCCATCTGTATTCTCACAGTGGCTGGAATCCAGCAAGGCAGGACCCATTCAAGAAGGCAATGTGGGTGCATATGTGTAGTTACTGCAATGGCTAGGAACACTTTCTGCATACCAAAGAGACCTAAAACAGGAAAGCTTTCATTGCCAGAAGTTAAAGTGCCTTTAATATTTATTATACTGTTAATATGCCTCTTCAGAAAATCCTTTGAGGGAAATAACAAAGATCAATAGAGGCCTGATGAATCCTAAATGGAGAAACTAAAAGTATTTATATTTCTGTCTATGTATCTCCTAGAGATGACAGCAAATCTGGAGGCATATTATAACAACAGCCAAGGGTATTCTGTGGAATTAAGGAAAGGGGAAGACGCTTTCAAACACAAGAACAAAGACTGTGCCCTACTAAAGTGTTAATTAACATGCAAAGCATCAAACCACACATCTGCCCTTCAAGAAACAATGTGCTCATGGAAATAAAGAATAAAATACTAGTTTATTTATCAAAATACCATGCATAAAATTCATCAAGAACATGACATCCATAAGAAAATATCAACCATCTCCTGTAGGAAAATGAATGACCCATCTCTCTTTCACTGTGCTAAACTAAACTGAGTTTATTTCTTGAGAGCACATTTAATTATGGAAAAGAATGAGAAAACCCTTAGGAAATGATCAAATTGTTAATAAAATTTTTGGATGTGTTGTGCAATTACAACCCCTTGAAGAGTCAAAAACTCAGCTTCTTTATTTACATGTAGAAAAAGGCCCAGTGCTTGACAGCCATTTGTCAAAAATTCCATTGAAATTACAGTTGATGCAAAATTTCAATTATATCAATATCATACAGTAAGCACAGAGTGAAGACAAATAAGATGATATTTGGCAGAGAACCATAACTGTTGGTGTCCCAAATGGACCCTGTAATGCTGATGCATACAGCTCACTGATAAGAACTTCTTAGTAACCCTGGATAATGAAACTTGTCACCAGCATTATGCTAACTTCACTTAGCATTTAGAATTAGAATTCACAAATGGGTTATGTCTGCACAGGGGTTTTTGTACAATATTATTAAGTTATCCTTGTATAATGCCACAGTGAATGTGCAAGGCAAATAGAATACATCATCCATGTTAATGGAGGTTTTCCCTCATGGCTTGCTTTTTCCATGAAATGAAGCCCTTCAAAACCAGGCATTTACTTCCTCAACAAATTTACCCAAATAGATTGATACAGCAGTAAGACTCTTTCAGCTTCCCCTAGCTTACATCATTTCCAAAATAACCTTTCTAGACATTTTAAATGCTATTTAGGCTTCAGAGGAATAAGATGTAGTTTGGTATCTTCAGCTGACAGCTTGAATCAGAATATGTATATGCCACCCGGCTGCTTGCCCCTTCTCTGTGCTTGACTGGAAACAGAAGGGTCTGCAACTTGATAGAAAATCTTTTTTGCTAAGTTTGTTATTGACTAGAGTGGTTCCACTAGGCTTCCATCTGGATGCTGAATGCTTCCCAACACCACCCACTTCCATCTTAAAATTTGAATTTAAATGTTACATTAAATAAGCTGAAGCCTGGTGAAGAAATACCATCTCATTCCTCGAGACTATTCAACAGAGTTTATGTCCCTAAATTTGAATAAATACAATGTGAACAAAATTTCTCATCAATGCTTCATGACTTTGGTGTCTAACAGACTGAGATATACTTACTTGGAAAAAGATCACACATCTAAAAGTTTCAGGGCACTTTCTCCTGAACCCTATCATAACCGTGGGGTGTAGCATCAATATTTCAGCACAAGTGTTGGCCAAATTTTTTAATGTGCCCATTTCTGGAGAAGATGGATGCTGAAATATTTCTTATAATATATAAATGATTTGTTGTGACTATGTCTTGATAGAATAGTCAATTAACTGAAGGCAGTATCTCCAAAAGAGCTGTTCAATTGGCCAGCCACCAAAACAACAAGAAAGGCATATTTGTTTATTGTTACCTACATAAATGTCTAAAAGAGCAACAACTTGTTAAAATAATTTTTAAAATTCACTGCAGATACAAAATCAAACTGAAATTATTTGTTTATAGAGGATATTTGGCACCAAAATGAAAGTTAATTTTTCAGAACTCTGTACTTAAATGGCCTTTTGAAAACCTACCCTGCAGTCATTGATTTAGATTTTCAATTTTTGCCTTTTTTTAAAAACTTCATGGGCTTTGCCACCTACCTTTCATATTCTACCTTTTATTCAAAACACCCTGTTTAGATTAGGAAGAATCAACAGATGATTATCTGCCCATTAAATCAAATCTCTTGGCATAGAGTAATTCTAGCTTCTTGGCAGCAGGTTATTTATGCAGAAAAAAGTTGGCAATAAAGAATAGCCAACCATTACAGTTTTAGCATTTGAAATACCTGTAATAACTCTCAAAAGATTGGATGTTTGCTTTATTTATTAAAATAGCCCCTTGCTGAGGAAATAGTTTTGAAAATTATTGTTTAACAGAGTGCATTAATTAAATCCTGCCTAAAATTCTGTATCCTAGATTTAATGATTTATTTATTTTGGTTGTATGATTTATGTAGCAAAAAACAGTTGGATGCCTTTCCTCCTCATTTCATCCCAACAGTGTTTTTACTGTATTCTTCTTTCACTATGTAAGCCTATAAAGTAATCCCTGTTGATTTAAAGACAATGGTAGACCTGTGGTTGTTCTTTTAACAAAATTACTTCCTTAGCAAAAAAACAAAAATGATAAATGACTTTGTTTAGAGTATTTGTTCTCTGAATATAATTTTTTTAAATCAAAAGTAAAGTTAATAGACTTCTACTCGGCTTCAAAACACTTTGGAAACTCACAGAGGCAGTAGCAAACCAGAGCTGATCGTGTTGTGTTGGCTTGCCTTGCTGTCATCTCCTCTCATTAACAAGACACCTGGCTGTTCCTTAAGGCACCAAACAAATAGTAGGCATCTCAAATAACTAGGAATGAAGCAAACTGCTTTGTCATCAAGCAGCACTGTAATGAAAGGCAGAGAGAAGGAAGAAAGCCCTGGCTGTACAATATTTACAGCAGTATGGCAGAGGAACCGTGCATCATTGCGCGTACTCATCAACAAAAGCATGTTTCAATTGAAGCATAAATTGAAGAACAGAAATAATTTACAACATATAATATGTAGTCTCATCAAATATTTTATATGTATTTCAAGACAGAAAAATTACTATTTTTCATAGTGTGAAAAGAACAACTTTTTATTATACCTATTTTTTTCCACTTTACATGACTATGTTTGTTGTTTAGCAACCTTTCTGAGAGACTCAATAGAAGTATCAAGTATTGATGATTAAAATAGCATAACATGGAATATATAAGACAGGAATACATGGAAGTGTAAAGAATTTGTATCTAGTTCACTTTCTAGTTAAGAAGAGAGAAATTGGATCATAATGATCCAATTAGTAGATTTTTTTTCTCTAATCTTTTTGATTGTTTATATGATGCAGTGATAATTGCCGTTTGCTAAACTACCTTCTATAGAAAGGCAGATTTCACTGCTTATTTGTCTGAAAGAGAAGAAAACCATTGTTGTCTCCCTTTGAGAACTGATCACTTCTTTTTGATCAGAAAAGTGAGAGAAACATTTTAGTGAATCCTTGCTTATCCTACAAGCGAGCAGAGGACTCAAGACTCAAATGACCCAAGCAAGCTGTCTTTGCCAGAGCAGAGGCAAACAAGTACTAATTTGAGAAAATGTCATCATAAATTCTCAAATCTGACCTTAAAGGGCTCTAAAGTTTTGAATGCCAACCATTGAAACATTTTCAGGAAAAATGCTTTCCAGATGACGTCTCATCAACATTTCACAAAAGCAGTGACTTCAAAAATTATCCTCTAGAGTTCTGTAAAAGAAGTACACAATATCATTATGATCTTTGTGAAATTCTATCACTCTCACTTTTTTGAAAATATTTTGAATTGTAAAAGATTGTATAGCCAAGACACCTTGAGACTTTAGCTATTTAATAGACTGCCAGAGATTCCAATATAATATTGGAAATATTTACTCAGGAGTACAAGACATACAGGATAATTTTACAGTTATTTGCAAAGAGAATGTATATCTTCTATAATTAATTAATGGTAATCTGCAAGATGCTTAGGAGACAAAATTTCAACTAGTATGACTTGGAAGATTGTGACAGCAAATGTAATAGATCTGGAATATTTAAAGAGAAATATTCTGTTGCCATGACACTTCACAATGAAAGATATATACTCCTGTTAGCTATGGTTTGACAATTTACCACTTTTTCAATTATAGCTAGGGTGTTAAACACCACCTAGAGGTCAGGATTTGCAGCAGACCTCAGGGTCAACAACCATGGTGACTCAGGATGTCTCTCAGCAGATTTAATTCAAAGGATGTAGAATAAAAACAAGAAAACTAAAGCCTTTCCAGCTTGTGCCTGCTGCACAGTGTATATTCAAGTACATGTGATAAAGAAGTAACAAAATTAAACATAAACTGTAAGTAGTTTTGTAAACTTTTATATTTTATTCTGCTATCTTTGAGAGGCATAGAGGCAAAAAAAAATTGTGGCAAACACAATGTATAATAAAGTGCAGTGTTTGAGACCTGCAGGTTAATCAAAGAATTGGAACAGCAGGAAGTGAATATTTCCCTTCAGTGATGATTCATCAGTTTAAATCTGTACCAATGTATGCCACAGGATCCTGAAATCAAAATTTGTTTTGATACAGAGTTTTTCAGATTTTCTATTGTTAAAACAAATACTTTGTCTAACATGTAACTCTTTCTAAAAATTGCACACACATGCAAAAAAAAAAAAAAACCCACAACAAACAAACAAAAAAAAGCCCCAAACAAACAAATAAAAAACACCAAAAACCCTAACAACAACAACAACAAAACAAACAAACAAAAAAACCCAACAAAAATGCTCCTAATTATAATGAGATTTAATGTAGGATATAAGGTTCAGTCTTAAGATGAAGAAAGCTTTGAGATCTAAAACCTCTTTGAATTTCAGACTTTCTGAATTAACTATAATTCTGATGCAAGGATTAAATAGAGGAGAAGAAGCATCATAGGAAAATAATAGATGGGTTTGGGCCCTGCATTCACAGGTGCTTGTCATCAGGGTTTGGAGGCTGAGATCAAAACTAATCTTAAGAAAGAACAGTGTCTATCTAAAACAAAATCCATTTATTTGAAGAGAAAGGAATCAAGCAGGGTATAATTAGATGTTAAACTGACAGAGGTCATGTCAGGAGCAGCACAAATAGTTTGCTTAGACCTGCAGTGAGATTGACATCATGGTGAGCATCAGATTAATTACATATATTACTGAGGAGGTAGAACACCAACATACTTCACCCTAAATATGAGCCTGTTGTCATGAGCTCAAGTGTATAACATAACTTGTATGGTTGCCATAAGAAACCATCAGTCTTTCAAAAATAGAAGATGACATAAAATGAAATTATAAATTACTGGAAGAAATAGGTAAAAAGGTTCTTGAACAAAAACAATAACTAATTTTTTTTTTTAAATCCAGCGGTTCAAATTAAAACGTGGATTTTGGTTGAGTCATTGGAGCAAACAAGAAAGTTCAAAAATAAAAACAAAATAAATCCAAATGAGAAAACTAGGAAGGAATAGCTAGCAGAAAACCAACACATGCACTCTCTGCTGAGATGGGATAAAGACTCATCAGCTACATCAGTTATCAGTTTGAGACACTGGAACAGAAAAATAACAAGGATATACCTATAGAGATGTTCAATCGAGAGACGTTTCTGAATACTTGGAAGCAAGAATGGTTATGTAGTCAAGCATTGTCAAAAGAATATTCTAACAGCATATAAAAGATATTCTAATCAATTGTAAAGAGGAATAAAGCTCTAAAATGGCTCAAATGTCTTTTGTACAAAGAAGAATAATTAACAATCAAATTGAAAGCTGCTATCTTGACAGATGATGTATGTTAGGACAATGAAAATGCAGTCCATAATTTGAATGCTGAAGAAAATTTCAGATTGTTGTAAGTGTAGTATTCTTTTTAGTGAAACTTCAACTGATTTTAAATTAAAATTAATTTGACAAAGTTTTCATAAAAATTTAGAACTTGCCTTAAATGTCTCTTTCTCTCTTCAGTTCAGCTCAGCTCAGCTTTTATCTGAATTTAAAGAATGAATTTTCAGAAGTGACTCTAGCTAAGTTTGGCTTCCTGAAACCAAGACAGCCTCAATCAGATGTATACTTCCTTGTTTAAAATTAGAAAATCTGTGCTTTCTGCAAGAGGGTGCAGAAAGTGGTTTTCAAACCCCGAGGTTAATGCTCTCACTGCCATAACAGGAATCAGAAGTTGTCAAGCCTGCAATATATCAAAGAGCACAAGTAATTTAATGCTGGAGCAACATTTCAATAGACCAAAATGGTATTCAATCCCCTGCATCCAGATGGTGAATTTTGGGGTGGAATGTCAAACCAGGCTTTTGTTGTGTCTTGGAACACATGTTCCTAAAGTGAATATGTCATTCAAACACCTCCAAAACATCCTTGGTTTAGACTTCCTGTCTCCACTGGGTTTGGAGCATATTTGGTGACATCTGACAAAATTATCTAGTTCTTCACCTAGTTTAAAGAGGTCTGGGCCTAGTTTCTTTTGAAGGAAATTGAGTTTACATTCAGCAAAACCATTCTGCAAACAGAAACAGTGACATTCAAGGCATTAACTACCAAAATACACTGTGTTTTTTCATTAAACATTATAAATATAGCAATATCTCTCACCAGACAAGAATTAGAATCATAGAATCATTTAATATTTTGGGTTCAAAAAGAGGTCTAAGGCCATCAAGGCCAACCACTGACCTCACACTATCAAGCCCATCATTAAACCATGTCCCTAAGTGCCACATCTACACATCTTCAAATTATCTTTAGGGATGGTGACTCCACCACTTCCCTAGGCAGCCTGTTCTAATGCTTGGCAACCCTTACAAAGAAGAAATTTTTCTCAATATCCAATCCAAACCTCCACTGGTACTGTCTGAGGCCATTTCCTCTTGTCCTATCACTTGTTACCTGGGGGAAGAGACTGACCCCCACCCCCCTGCAATCACCTTTAGGGTAGTTGTAGAGAGCAATGAGGCTCCCCTGAACCTCTTTTTCTCCAGGCTAATTAACCCCAGCTCCTCACTCATTCCTCATTTACCGGACAAGTGGGAAGCCTGAGACACCTAAATTTACAATTGAGTCACATTCCAGGAGGATGTCAGCCTCACATGTGCAGGTTCTGGTTGAGCATACCAAGAGTGTGCAGAGCTGGGTGTAATAACTGGTGTGTCTGCCTACAAAATGGGGGAAAAATCTGAATTACAGCTAGGCAGCTATCACAGTACCCAAACTAAATTCCCGTAAAATAAACTGCTTTATAAGAAGGAACATTATGATCAGCATGGGACATCCCTCAGGCAGGCCAACAAGACAAATGTCCAGACAAAAAGATGATTGAGCATCATAATATTTTTTTTAGTAAGTCTTGCTGGTTTGTTTCTGAAAGTAGGCAATGGAGAAAAAAAGCTGGCAAAAGTTTCTCATTTATAATTAACCCTAAAAGTCCTCCCATTCATTTGTCCTGCAAGCAAAGTATCACTATGGGTCAAGAGAAGAAAACAATCCTGGCTGGTAAAATGATGCCAGAAAACACCGAGTTGAGCAATATAGGATGGACTCCTTCAGCTGAAAGACAGTTACAGAATTGACAGAGGACCCAAACCAGAGACATTAGATACACTCTATTGACTACATGAAAGCTTTTGACTTGGCAGGTCAGCTGAGATCATTCAGCCCATGGAGCAATAAATAGTTCCTTCTAAAAGCTGGCAAAAAGCTGAAATCAATGCCTATTAAAGACTTTTAGGAAAAAAACAAAAGGTATCCAGAGAAGGAAAATTTCTTTTCTCTCACATGTCTTTATAATTATAAGGTACTGAAAGAGCAACACAGCTCCAGGGCTCAGTAGGCACCTTCAGCTAACAAAACTCTCTGTTACCACCAGCAAACTTATGAGTGTTGCTGGATGAGTTGTTCATTGTTCTAAGGTAATAATTACCTACTGAATGGTTGCAGGATAAAGCTGACAAACACACTAGCCTGGAGACAGAATAAAATGTGCAAGTATGCATTAGAAGCAGCATAAAAAGTAAGTTTTTTGGTGTTGCAGGGTCTATCTGTCATGAAAATCACTAGGGCTCTGGTGCAGAGCTGACAGCTGCAATGTAAGAAGCAAATAGAATAGAGCAGAGTAGGTAATCATTTTTTTAGAGATGGCCTTGTTGGCCACAGACGTGTTCTGTATTGTTAGCTGTGTCACTTGATTATATCCCATTTGCAACCATCCCGCTGCTACTGCACTTCCCTGTGTCTCCTGGAGATTTCTGAGGCAGTGAAATCTCTGGGATTTCTCTGCCTGGCTTGAAGAGGCAGGCTAATCAGCTTAACCACACATCACTTAGGAGAGAAGAGCAGAGACACGTGCAAAGACTACAAGCAGAAGCTCCCACATTCCTGGATCCACAGATCCAAAACACCTCCCAGTTTTGGGCTGTTTTGTGACACTGCTGCTGACAGTGATACTAGAAGGGATAAATGTAAATCCCTTCTACATTTTGATGCTGTAAGTTTGAAACCTAATTGCTAAACACTCTTTGAACAACATAATAATTCAGGAACTATTGGGTCCTAATAAGCATCAATAAGTTGTGCTGTTCCAGTAGGTTTTCATTCTACTGATGACATGTTAAATAGAAATAGAGTTACTTTTCATATTTTGTAAATGTCTATTTCTTAATAGGTCTTTTCTCCTCATATCTGGTTTGCTTTATTTGTTTTACTTATGTATAATCCAATATTGAAATTCTGCTTTCTCTCCTGCCCATGTACACTAGGAACAGCTCTGAAAATTAGATTGATACTGACCCATCAGAGAGGAAAATTTGGCCATTTCTACATAATTTAACTATGTTTAATTGATCCACAGCTGTAGCATGAACACACTAGGAATGAATTTTCAATACTGTTTTCCTATTTAAGCGTATGGGTGTAATTTACAGATTTCTTCTCAAGATGTGGGCAGAATTTAAGCAACTAATTTCACTAGGTAGTGAACAACCTATTCCTTAGGCATTTGTAATTGTTGCAGGTTCTTTGCCAGGTTTTTGACCATCAAAGACATTGAAATACTGAAATTCTGCCACTCTTATCCTAAATTCTTGCTGTGTAAGCAGACGAGAAGGATGTTGCAGGTCTCAGGCTGTGTGCTGGATTTTTTCCCAGTCAACAAAAAGCACTCTGCACAGAGATGTGTTTCTGGCTGAAACAGACAGCAGACCTTAGCTCCTCCTTGATAGGGAAGGAATGCACCCCCTGAGGAATCTTTACAGCAATGTCATCTACTGCCCCTCACTGCTACAGATGGAGTTTCAGTCTCCATAACCATGGGCACGCCAATGGCATCAGACAACATTCTCAAGCCTGAAATTCTCCAGTAGCCTTTGTGACATGAATTTTATTATCAGGAACTGGAATTATATTCCATCTATTGCAATGGGTTGATGGCCTCTTTTCCTTCCAGAGGGACTGCTGAGGCTGAGTGGTGGGGCTGCTGCCCATGGGGGTGCATCACCACAGAGCAGGACCTCCTCGCATCTTGCTTCTGCAGACATCTCTCTTTGTGACCTTCAGAGCCTCAAAATGCTGAGTGGTTATAAAAGGCTCTTAAACAGCCCTTCCTCTTGCCCACATCTTCACAAAGCTTTTATTTCATTGCTGTGATAGGATTGCAGTTTTATCAGCCCTAGCTTTATTCCAGAAGTAACTTTTAAAGAGTTATAACTAGGCCGTGTTTCCCCAGCTCCTGTAATCCTCTACCACAAAGAAGGGATATAAATGAGGTACATTATCATTATATATTACCACAAGAACCAACATTATAATTAGGTACTGTATCCACTTTGTAATCACTGTGGCTTTAATTTCCAATCAAAAGCATCAAAGTCTGCAGACAGTGACCCCGCTATTGAACAATTCCTTTTCATTTTCTTTGACAATGGATTTTCAAAGGTAAAAGGGGGGCAGGGAAAAATGGTATTTTATTCTAGAGCTTCTACATAATTATAGCAATTATAGAAATCTTTCATATGCTTGGTCAGCTTTTACTGCATACGTTTAGCTGTTGGTTAGAAGTGTCTCTGGAAGTTATAATGCGTTTGGGGCACCAGAGTCTGTCCCACCATTATAAATACTGGCTAGGCAGACTAATAATTGCAGAGTGTAGTGGAAAAGGTTAGTCATAAATATGGAGGATGTTAGTGCAGGTAACATAAAAAGAATTTAGAAATCTACTTCAGCAAATTGCTGTGTGCTATTTTGGCTGTTTCTTTTTCTCCCTTGTTATAAGCAGTATTAAAACAGCCCCTAAATGCCACAGTAAAGACTCAGGCTTTGTTGTGCTAGGTTTCCACCAAGTGCAGAAGGTATCCTTGCCCTAGGTTTGCTACCATACTGCACTCCAAAGGTCTGGAGCACAGAAACTATTCAAGCAGAAAAGGCTCTTCTTTTGTATACTACGCCTTTGAGGAGATTAAATTACAGCCAAACACCAGATATTATTTTCTCACTAGTATAACTCTGTGCCTGTTACTTTAGGACACAAAATAGAAAGACGCAGACACTGGATTCTCTAAGGTAGAAAAGAGGCAAGTTCAATTTTGACTCCAACATTTATAGATTTCCAAAAGTGACAGTGGATTTGAGGGCAAAAGTGCCACCTCTCCAATGACACTGGACAAACCAACAGTCTGTCAAATTTCTCCTCCTCTAGAAAAGAATGCAAAACAATTAATTATTTACATAAAGTCCGTGAGAAAGTTCATTACAAGAATGTAAACATCAGAGCACTTAGAAGAACTCAAAAGAACAGGGGAACATGTGCTCCCCCCTGCAGGGCTTTTCCCAGAGCAGGTGTATTAACAAGAGCTGAAGGTAAAAGGTCAGGTATCCACGTGGCAGAGATGTGCCCAAATTTCACTGTAAACACATTGGGCAGCCAGAGTAGGCAGGACAGTGAGAAGCACAGGAGATAGATCTGCTGTGGACCACAGAGCAGAGGCTTCCCAGCGCTGAGACCAACAGAAATGCCAAGATTCACTGAAATCCTTCAGAGGGATTTTTTCTCAAATGGAGAATCCAATATATTTTCTTAAGGATGGAAAGAGATTTCAGCCTGCTCTTCCCTTTGGAGATGAGGGCAGCTGAATGGAAAGGATTATGTGACTACAAAAACTGCAGCCAAAGAAACATCAGCTGGGGGCTGTGAATCAGTCCAAGTTGTTCAATAAGTGGAGCTCACAGCTCAGTTTAAATGGCTGAGTAAGCTCTGGAACTGCTTGATTGAGTGTGCTCAGTGTTTTCAAATCACAAAAGTTTTTTGTTATCATTATCAATATCATTTTGTTCTGAAATTTGCCTACATATTAATAAAAAGTTAAATGTCAAAATGCTACATATTGACATTATCAAACAATTTCCAATATTTTGAGTTTGGTCTTTTGACTTATATGTTTATTGATACTTTTAATATTCTGATGTTTCAATCACTTTTGCACAGAATTTTTTTTTACTCTGCAAGTTCTCTCAGGAAAGCAAATCATTGCTGCCTTGTTCTACTCAAAGCTTTTCTTTGCTTAAAGACAATATATTTCAAACAAAATTAAAACACCATTATATCATATCCTATCTGGAAAATTTAGTCATATTGAATATTGTCTAATTCCTACAAAAGTCTAGGATTAACATGAAATAAAGAGGCAATATTTTGAGACGAGAGACACAATTAAATGTTTGGTACACTAGATTGTTCTGTCCTACAAATTATACTTCTTAATATCCTTATTATTGCCTGCTGATATTGTCAGCCATATATCTAGTCTTCAAGGTGGGAGCAGAGAGATGTGCCATGTGTGCCTACCTGTCATATGCACTGTGCCTTATTTATATTAAATCCATCCATCATAATCTTCCCTTCCCCTTCTCTTTTTATCTCATTCATTTTCCTCCATCATATTATAACCTCCAACCGACTTTTCCTTCATAAGTTTCATGGCACTCAGGCATTTTGGTCTGTTTCCTTGACCTTTCATAATAACTTCTATCATAGCAGTTTCCTTCATAACATTTTCTCTGTCACTGATGGTCTCTCCTGGGCTTTGTTAATTTTCTTAGCCTTAAAACTGGTCTCAGAAGCCTCTGGTGGGGTGGCAATGAAAGGGAGAAAAAAACCAAAAATGGAATGGCAAATAAAAGTAAAATGCAAAAGGAAAAAATAAAAAAGGAAAGGAAAGGAAAGAAAAGAAAAGAAACAGAAATACCAATTGCAAAAACTCTCCTTACATATATTCTCTGCTTTCTTTCTGAGTTCAAATCCCTCAGTTATGTAATTTCATTTCCACATGAATTTCTTATTGATTATCCTCTCTCCTGACTATTTACTTTTCTTCTTTTATTTAATATAAATAGTCTTTTCAGAAGTGTCTTCAAAGTATAGCAATTGCTTCCACAACTTTGTTTTTCAACATTTTTCACCCAGGCCAAAGCAACCTTCTACACAGGGCAGTGTAGGGTGGTTTTGTGGGCCATTTGGTCTGTTTGGGCGTAGAGTTGTTTGTGTAGAGGCAGGGCTGCCTTGGCCTTGTTTCTAAAATCCACATCATTCAACATGGAAAGGTTTTATGGCTCTGTGAGCTCTGTACCATCACTATAAGTAGTGGTATAACTATTAGTGGTACACTGCTATGTGTATATATAGGCAGCATGTGTATTGACTAACTTTGCTCTCTCATAGCACCTCAAATTGTGCTGGAATTGTGAAAAGAGAACAATTTAATGACAAAGGAAGTAAAATGCAAACAATAGCTAAAGATTGTTTCTCCCAAGAGGTTTTCTCGGGCGTACGGAAAATGTTTGTGAACATTCCTGTACAATAAGGGGAAAATCTACAGGTTTTCTCATGGTTTGGGTGGCTCCCATAAGTATGGTATGTCCACTCCATACTTGTGAGCAGAGCACGGGGGATTAAGGACATGGAGAGAGCAGTGAATTGTCCTGATACCACTCACAGTCAGCATATGGATCAGGAAGAGCCGTCTAAATCCATCCAGAAGGTCTCAGGATTTCCTTAGTAAGTCTCAAAGCTAATAAATCTATTAAACCTTGGGTGAATTAACATTTTATTCTCCTTCCTTATTACAAGAATATATGTGTTATTATCCATACTGTTTAAAGAGTTTTTATCACTCTATGACTTTTCTTCGCATAGGTAATGTTTTGGGCTTCATCCAGATGCCTTTGCAGCTTGGCCTTTTTTCATGCAGAGAGAGATTTACTTTCCCAAACCTGGGTAATAAATCCTTAAATTATTATTTAAGTGGAAATTTACTATCATGTTAAATCGCTATTAGAAGCATGGTTCTCATTGAAAGTATCCAGGAAAGTACAACTTCAGAAATGAGCCATGCCATTGACTAGAATTATAGATCAGTTTTGTGCTGCTATTTATTGCTGTGCAGGCTCCTGAAGTCAGGCAGTTCCTTTTCATTTATTGGCTCTTTCTAAGAATTTTGAAAGTACTCATGCCTCTGTGCAAACAGTTACCAGCACAAAGCATCAGATATGGGTGCAGGGGAAAAGGGGCTTCCCTGGGCTGCTTGATTACTGGATATCTCACTGTTCATCACTTACTGGACATCAGCATCAGCACTAATGTTATGGAAACCGAAGCTTATCAAACTATGGATCATTAGGGCTGTTCTGCTGAACATTTATGTAGATGCTCTGGGGATTCACTGAGCCCATTATTTATCTTCTGATGTCTTGAAAGTTCGATTGGTGGCTGATTAGCAAGTGTAAATTACGTTGCAGAAGCAATAGTGAATTCATTCTACACTGAAGCCCAGTGCAACACAGAGCATCAGGCTCCTAAGGCACAATGGTGACTCTGGCCTGAGTCTGAAAATCAAAATGCACTAATCCACAAATTTCATTTTCCCATATGACACAGAATTTTAACGGAGATATTTGCAATGTGGGCACACACACCCATTACAGAAAATATTAAGCATATTTTGAGCCAAGACTCCCACACACACCCCCAAATAATTTGCATTTCATTTACAATTCATAGGCTGATTTCTTCAAACCTTCAGACTAGAATCAAACCACTCCTCCAAAGCAAGAAAAATGTTAGTTAGACAGCAGAACCCAAAATATTTCTATATTCATCTGTTTTCTAAATTTTTAACTGTTTTCCCCAATGTACCCAGTGATTTATCTCTCCCTTTTTTTCCCTAAATTAATTTTTTCATATCCCACAAATGATCTGTTTAAAAACAGAAAAAATGATCCATCAAATTCTTATCATTATGTGAATATGGTGCCACACCAGCAAAAATATCTACACTATCCCCTAGGAAAGGAACATAAATTTTATATTTACCACTCATACAAGCTTTTTAGCTGCTGAACAGGAACTGGTAAGAAAAGAGCAATAATTTTATCCTCATACACTTAGAAAAGACCACCTTTTCTGATCATAATTTAATAAGCAAGATTGATATTTTTTTCCAAAGAAAAAAGCAGTTTACAGCAAAAAAAAAATACTGTAATATAATAATCAGCATATTTTGTAGATCTCAGAATATTATAAACCTCTTTTGATTACAGGAAAAATCACTTATAACAGTACCAAGCTGCCTGGTGCTGCTGATTCATGCTGGTTTGACAGTGAAACCAGTTGGGTCTTACCAGCTTTGACTCAAGAAAGTACTTTAACTTAAACACCCTCCCTCAAAGGCAGAAGAAATTGGGTCACAAAATCCAAGACACTGCAAGCAAGTGGGGAGAACCAAGCTGAGAGCCAGGCTGTGCAAGAGCCAGTCATGGGATGGAGGCAGAGGGTGAGGTCTCCCAGCCTTTGCTCTGGCTGTCAGTCTGGGACTGCCCTGGTTATATCTGCTTTCTGCTGCTCCTCACCTGTGAGGAAGATCAGACTGAGCTTTACCTGTCCTGCAGGCCAATACCTGTCTCTTTCCTGTTGGTAACATGTGAGTTCTGCTTCTGTACTTGTGACTTATTTGTGGCAGAAATATGATGAAGCAATTTGTCTCCTGTTGTAAAAGCTTCCCTTTCCCTCTCTTTCGTTTGTTTTAAAGCTCCTCTGCCTCTCCAGTGTTCAGTAGAACTTGTTTGGGGTGAGATTGCTCTGCAATTAGAAAGGCTGGTTGAGGAAGAGATTCAATCCTTCAGCAAACACACACTTTACAGCTCCTAATCTAACAAAATGTGTTTGCTAAGATCTAGACACATCCTCATGGCCCAGATCTGTATGGGCCTGTGATTTGGGGGTCCATTTTTGGTGAAGTTTCTGTTGAGTACTGAAGTAGATATATTTTTTTGCACTCTCTCCTTTGTACCTCCTTCTACCAAAGTATTTCAAATTAATTCCCAAAATTTTCCCATCAGGGTTTCAGAAATTGTATATTTTCCATCTCAGTCTCCAGCCCATTTTTATCATTCCTCTGATAATGAACAGAGGTTATGACCAATATTTTTCAATATCCAGGTATGTCCCTTCAGTTTTAAACATTGCAATTTAAGATTGGGGTCAATGACATTGACCACTGTAAATTCACATTAAGGGACTGTCTATTTAAATATTAACTCTTTCAAATCTGAATTGGGGAAGCACTTGCAGAAAGTCAGCTGCAAAGGCAAGGTCACAGTCAAAAAACAAAACAAACCAAACAAAAAAAAAGTAATAGAAAACTCGCCTCTGGGATCCCAAGATAAAATCATGATCAATTTTCAGAAATTTAGTGCTTTGTAAAATCACTCTGAGGTGATTTTAGCAATCTGTTCTCATTGGTGGTCTCCAGAAACCTGGTTCTATTAAATCACACAATTTTATTGGAAGTTATAAAGTTTTTTATATGTTCTCTTAGCAGCCCTCATCTTCTGACAATGGTAATAATCTTTGATAATTTCAGCAGACATTTACAAAATGATAGTTTCTTGCTCCTGATGGAAATGAGATGTTCAAAAAGCTGAATTTTAACAAATCCACTGCTGATATAGAAACAAGCATATATTTATTCCAAAAGTTCCCATGCTCCAAGACAGGGCTAGACAGAGCAGAATTCCTCTCTGGGAATTAGTGGGACAAGAGTACCTCAGTGGAAGATGTTAGCAGCATCCTTCATTCTGCACCCCTCTATAATTCTGTAACATTTTTTCTGTTATCTTTCTTTTCTTTCTCTCATATCTCCTGTTTTCAATCCCATCTCTCTGTTCATTATTCACTATTCCTTTTGATGTGCTTTGAAACCCTGAATTTCCCAAACAAGATGCTGCTCCTTTTCCTGGTGTCTTGATCAGAAGGCCAAAGGAAAGTAAAAGACAAACGATGTTTTCAGACATGACCTGCTCTCCTTGACTTCAATAGGAGTTGTACATGCATTTGAAATGAAGCTGTCTTGTTTAAATAGCAAAAGCGTGCACAGCTGTTTGTTTGCTAAGCAAAGAGCCTGGAAGTGAGAAGCTGTCTGGCTGCACGTCCTCTGCAAGTTTATTTTCAGAGCAGATTTTAAAACTCAGCACCAGGACCTGTCAAGTACCAGGTATTTCACCCACTGAAGGAAAGTTATCTCCTTCACACAAAAATGTTGTGTAGTGAAGAGAGTTTCAAAAAATCCATGTACCTTTAGCTGCAATCTTGAGCATTCCACCTTTCTAAGATGAAGTAGCCTGTGCTTTATAGGAAGAGGTAAATTATAGCTTCTCCCACTGCTTGTTATAATGAAAACCCACAAGTTTTTCAGAGTTCTTTCATCATCTGTGTAGATATGTTACAGCACTTTCTGTGGAACATATCACAATTTAATGTCTTAAGAAGGAAGAAACAGGTATATGAGGCACATTTCAAATAGAATTGGAATTTGGATACATGTATGTATTCAGAGCAACACAACCAACCTTCTTTAATTCATCCACATAAATCTGATCCACATTAGCCTACAAAATTCTGCTCTGTCCACTTTAAACAAGTAGAGTGCAACATGAAAATAACTGGGCTGTAGTTGTTGACACCATGTCAGTGAGGACAGTGCTGCTTTTTAGTGCTGCTTTCAGTGCCTTCTAAATAATTCAATACATCAAATGTAAATCTTACAGTAAGTATATCTGCATTACAAAGGCATCATTAACCACTCCTTATGAATGAAAGCTTGAAGCTTTTACAAAGGCTCTAACTGCAATTTCACAATGTTAATCCTAATTATCATTTTTCTCTTCATTTAACACAAATAACTGGCACAATTGGCTTTACTATTATACTATTTAAGAAAAACATATACAGACTTTCCCAAAAAAATATTTCTCAATTATCCCCTTTTGAAAATTCTTCTTAATAATGAAATTACTTTGTGATTTCCTCCAGATATCCAGTTCGCCAACAAATAAACACTTTATAGCTGCTCAAGGCCACTTCTCAGCTTCTAAAATTAATAATTTTAAAAATCCATTATGTCTCTAACCAAATTTTTTTTTTTGCAATAACATTGCTCAGATTCTGAAAAAAGTAAAAGGCAATATATTGCATTTTTTTTCTCCCAGGTTGAACACCCACAGCTCTCTCAGTTGCTTCTCATAAGACTTGTGCTCCAAACCCTTTGGGAGCCAGCTTCACTGTCCTTCTCTGGTTAGGAGAAATCAGCAAGCTGAAAGGCACACCAGGGCTCATCTCACCACCATATTTGGTTGGGTTGTTTTATCTTTCTAAAAATATGAATCATTGGACCAGATAGCTCCTCAGACACTATCAACTCTGAAAGTAAATACATATTTTTTTAAGTAGTGAATCCAGATATTTCCAGTATTACTTGACAACTCATTGGGATGTGTCTTAGATTATTATTTTTGGTTTAGACAACTCATTTTGGTTTAGAAAACTCATCAACCCAGTACTACAATAGTTACTTAAGTGTTGTCTTTGTATCTAGTCCATTATATTTGGGTGAATATACTTCTGGTGAGGAAGTGAGTCAATGGTGCCATTTTCACAGAAAATGCCCTACAACACTGGTACCTTGATAGTCACTGATGGATAAAAGTCACCACCTGTAAGCCACTCTGAATGTCAATCAAACAGAATGAGAAGCATTTTGTCACAGGAAAGATTTCTCAGTGTAAGTTCCAGTGATCAGTGTGGCATTTCCATTTATTCTACAGGTGTATTAAAAAAAAAGAGAAAAAATTACACTATCAGATCCAATTTGGCATCAAAATTAGAACTTTTTTAGTCAAGATTCTGGAAATGCTTGAAGGCTAAAGTAAATGTGCCCATAAAAATTTAATAAATGTTTCTATTAAATATATATCATACTCCAAGGGAAATTTTAAATTACAATAGAAATAGTTAATTAAAGACATAAATATAAAAATGCCATCATTTCAAACAAAAACTTTGGAAGGAGCATTGTTTCTTTCTCATTATGTTATTCTACATTTATGAAATAACAGTAAAATGCAAGCCTCTTAATGTAAGATTTCAAAAGTTAAATGTCATTAATTTAAATTACTCTTCTGTCTTTCCTTTTCTTTCTTGTCCTCTCCTAGATGGTATAATTAGGAATAGTCAAATCATGGACAAGAGCATGTTCTATAAATCCTCTATATTAGCTAGCTATGTGTCAGATATATGTAAGTAGATATCCCAATTAGACCATGAAAAAGTGCAGACCATACACGCAAATACAGCCTTAATAGTTGCAAGTAAATCCAGCAGTGAGGGTTAAATTCTGCATTTTTCTTCTCTCTTAAGACAGTCAGGACTAAGCTCAGGAAACTGAACCAGAGTCAGTCTGTACCTACTTTCACTGAAAGCTGCTCTGGACATTGATGCAGTTTGAACTGAGGTTAAAATCAAGCACAGGTAGCACTACTGGCTAAGTACAGGTGGGAAACTCCTTTCGACTTTTTTGAACATTGAAGCATCAGTATAGAAAAGGTGACAAACCTTTTCTGCTCCCAAAGGACACTGCTCTATTGTGTATTCTGTTCTGGTTTTGAAAACCAATAGATGTCCTCTTTTCCACATTGCTACTGCTTCTAAGTACCATGAATTCTTATTAAATATTCTATTAACTGTCACCTCTCTGCTTTCTAATCTTTCTCCAAGGATAGACAGGTATGCACTGAAATGTTATCTGTTGATTATTTAGGTTTAGACCATCATGTTACAATAAGGTACTCTGTATTTTAAACATAGAATGGAAGATCCTGGTAGGATACCAAAGTTTTGTTCCTTATTCCCATTCTAGATCAGCAAGCCCAAAAATACATTCTCAAGATGAGTGAGGTTTTCTTTTGGTAGCAGAAATGGGTGGGGTTTAGACTAAAATGAGTTTCTGTTTTCCTCTTCTACCAGCACAGGGAAAAATTTCTCTAACTGGTTTCTAAAAACATGAAACCACATGTCCTTAAATCCCATCCATGGTAAGCTGCTGGGAACATGAGCCCATTCTGCCCACAATTCCAGCTGACCAAAAACCTCAGGACCATCTCAATGCTAGAGGACAAGATATCTCATGCAAAAGAGTGCAACCTATCAGCTCAGATTCAGAATGACATTGGCACAGTCTCACTTTTTGTCTGCCTGAGGTCTGGTCATGTCTGGTCTCTGGACTGGAGCACATGCTGTGTGGCTCCACAGTGAACAGCCTTAGGAAGAGAGTTGCATTTGGATAATAATTCTTGAGTTTATGAGCTTTTGATTACCTTCGCTACTCAAATTATTTTTCTGTTCCTTTATGGGTCTCCTGATCTTGTGCAGCAAAAGTCTGAAATTGTCAACCTGTTCAAAATAATAGAATCTTTATCGGCCCATTATTTCCAACATCTGACTGATAATGCAGAGCAATAACTATTAGGTAATAACGTCAGTTTCTGATTAGAAAAGCTAATATTGTACTAGCAATAAACTTTGTTCACAATGCAGAAAAGATACATCTGTCAAGAGTTTTGGAAAGACTCTGCAGTACCCAAAATAAACAAGCCAAAGAAAACATTAGTATTAACACAAGGAGCATAAAAATAAAATGCAAACAGAACAGAAACCAAATAGAAAATATAATGTGTCCAAATTTTTCATAGCACATAATCAGCTTCTACCACATTATCCTGTGCAGTGACCACGTTAGAGGGAATTAATGTGACTGTTCTGGGAGAAAGAGGATTTTAATCTGGAATAGGCATTCAAATTCAGTCCATCTTAGACCTTTTGCATGAGTTCACTTTTCCTTAATCTTGCTCTCCACTTCTGACTTCCCATGTTGAAAATATTTTCAGGTGACAGGTGTCTGCAGAAGGAGCTTCAAGCCTGAGAGGTTTTCAAGATCCCTGAAATATCAAACTGTTGCCCCTGTCAAATGGACTCCTGAGGAGTGAAGGCTTTTCATTTTTCATCCTAGATCTAGTAGGAATTATTCAATTTTATAACCAGGTTTCCTCTGGCTGCTACTGATGCTAGAAATAAAAGCAATTTAAAATTCATGAGGGGCATCTGACTATTTTCCATTTCTAGCTGAGGACTGCATTTTGCTCTCCTCAGTCACGCTCACAACACCATTGTGCAAAGAAACACTGCTGAAATGAATCATTTACTCCAACTGTGGTCACAAATGAAAGTTAACAACAGAAATTCATTGCACTGGCTCTGCCAGCCTAGTGCCTCTTCAGGATCAGAGGACACAATGAGAAACACCAGGGAACTGTAACAGAGACAGGAGAAGGTTTGGGTTTGGGAAGTTAAGGATAACAAAACAAACTCAGAGGCAAGATCCTTCTGCAAATGAGTGGGTGTCCTTGGACAGCCCCCCTGAACTCAGCACTGTGTGGAGCTGAGAACATGAAGGTCCCCAGGACTGCAAAGGCTGCCACAGCTTTATTCTGAAAGGGCTGCAGCTGTTGTGCAGCTCCAGCGGAAGTTTTCTTCACTAAAAGGTCTTCTGGGTGGATTTATCAACCTGGCAGTGGTTTCTTCAGAAGAAATTACTACAATTAAGTACCTAATAAAAGGATTCTCAGAATGTAGTCAGGCCTAACTCTAATCCTGATAAATCAGATTATTAAACCAAAGATTTGTTCTGTGCAGTGGACCTGAGTTTAACAGTCCTCTACAGTACAGTCGAGCTACTTAGGCATCCTACAGCACCCTCACATCTTTCCAGTATGTGTTTGAAAGCTCCCTCGACCTTTTTTCCCTCTGCTTTAAATTTTGAAGTGCTGTTTTTCCATTATGCATGTCTCTCATTTTTTGTTGAGCACTTCCAAGGACCTTGCCCTGATTCTTGTGAGTGTCTAGTGTTGGTGAGGCTGACTGGAGATCACTGGTTTCCAGCTTCTTTTAGGATTACTAGCAGCTAAAAAGCACAGGAAGCTTTCGAAATGCCATTTGGGAAAAAACATGGGTGAATAGAGGGACTTTGGCCACCCTTAGGCTGCAGCTTTGAAAATACTGATAGTACTCAAGCAAACACATGAAAGGCACTCCAAAAAGTCAGACACTCAGATATTGCCTAGTACAATTTCTCAAACTTTACAAGATATTTCACCTAAAAGAAACTTCTTGCAAGAAAAAAGCTGAGGGAACAGCAGGAAACCAAAAAAAAAAAAAAAATCAGGAAACGCAATTAATTAAAGCATATTCATAAAAAATGACTCTATTGAATGCCTTTTCCCTGGAAAAAATGACAAAAATGCTCAAGCTTAAATATAGAATCTCTTGAAAATGTTCAGTTAAGTGATTGATTTAAAATATATTTTTAATATGGAAAAGAGTTATAAAAAGAAATAACATATTTAAGGCCTGATCCCACACCTGCACCTTTCTGTAGAGTGAATGAGTCAGAGTAACTGTTTCAAATTCAAATGTTAGTTGAAAAGGTTTTGAAAGAGGTGGTAAAATAAATAGTAACAAATGTGTGGGACCAGATGCTACTCATGCAACAGCTCTAAGGGAAATAAAATGTAAAATATGTAGTATGTTGCCAATGTTTAAATCAGTCATACTACCAAAGGAGTAAAAGGCAGAAAATGGGACCTCAGTTTTAGAAAGAAGGCTAAGGGGATGCAAAGAGCTACCTGTCAGTAGACTAGTCTGGGATACAGAGCAAATTACTTGACATTGCACAATGAACAGAGTTTATAGACATGTGCATAAACGTGATAAAACAAGAATAAATACAAATGACAGATGGATGTAGTGCTTCAATAGCACTTACTGGTACAAGGACATGGATCACTGGGGTCCAGAAGGTCACAACTGGATATGTGAACTTCCCAAAAGTTTTAACATGGACAGCAAAAGCTCATCAGGAGGAGAAGCTGCCATGGAATACAAGAACAGGTCCCTGTGAATTACTGTGAATTTGTAATTGTGCAAGAGGTTAGAAGCAAAGGGTGGGGATAAGCAGACAGTCCTCAGTAGACTGCCAAGGGGTTTGGGCTGTTCAAAATACACCTGGCTAATCTGGAAAGGAAGTAAATAGCAAAGAGACGAAGTTTTCCAATGCAAAAGTATTTTTTGTGAGCTCTTGCAGAAGGATCTCACAAGACTGTGTGACTGGCTACTAAAATAGGAGAAGAGATATAAATATTAATATATGTAAATAAGTGCAGTCAAAAAAAAATAAACCTAACAATACATTGAAATGCATAGGTGCTAAATTAGCTCAAAAATGGACCTTGAATTCACAGGGGACAGTGCTATGAAAGTATCTTATAATTTCTGAGGCCTTTGCATTAAATCAGATGAGTATTAGTGATTATGAGGAAATTAATAGAGAAATTAATAGACACATCATCATGATTATATCTCTGTTAAAGCTATAGGGTACCCTAAATTGCAGGAACATTAAGAGGAATTCTGGTCATCCCATCTGAATAAGGATATAACAGAATTAAAAGCAATTCAGAACAGAAAGGTGGTGATTAGGGACATAGAGCAGTATCCATATGGAAGTTACAAAACAAAATTAGGATCCACTATCCTAGGTAAAAGTGATTGTGAGAGAAATGCAATAAAGAACTACAAAAGCATTAATGGAATAGAGTCTTGAGCAGCGAAATAGCTATTCTTTATTTCTCATAAACAGGAGTGAGAAGACACCCAGTGAGAAAAACACACATTAAAACAAAATGTTAAACCACAGATGAAATTTGGACATGGTTTCAACGAGCAAGTGCAATACATAAGTTAAAGAATATCTATTAAATACACTGTATGGATGAAAGGTTTTGGTCAGATTGTCCCTAAATGTGCAAAATATTCAGAGATTAAGTCACACAAGTGGAAGGATCTGTGTATGTACCTCCTGTATCCTTATAGTATTTTCTTACACATTTGTCACTGAATACAAAAGAAAAGATGGAACTTCAGCTTGGTACAGACATTATGCTCTTACTGTGTCCCTCTTCAGGTGCTTTCATCTTCTTTCATCCATACACACATTATAGCCAAATCAATGCACATCTGGGGGCTCTGGAGTGGGTAACAAGGTGACCTTTTCAAAGAACACACTGCCCTTAAACTATTTAGCTGTGCTGGGAAGTGAATTCCTCTGTAAACAACAATATTGAATTTACAGGATATGGTGTTCAGTCATTTGTAAGTAGGTTACACTCACATATTCACCATATCCCTTACACACTGCTCCTGTCTGCATTTAACCTCACATGTGTCCATTCCCTTCTGCATTACTCTACAAGGATTTCTATGGCAACCTTTACTGGAACTCATCCACCTCAAAAATAAAAATAACAAACCAACCACTGTACCTTTTACAGAAAAGACGTTTTCTCCTGGTCATATCACTCATTTGCCCCACAATGGCACAGTGGGCATTTGCAGAGACAACAAGAAGCAGTAGGGATTAAAGGATGCTGACTTATGTCATCACTGCTGCCAAATGTGTTTGTCAATGCACAATCCTTGGTACATGCCATGTAATTAAAGAGAGAGAATCTAGCCCAGAGCTACTCATTCTCATTCCACTGTGCATTCACAGTCTTTGAAAATGGAAAAAAACTGTGCTTCTCTTTAGTACTGTCCAAATCTCACAAGTGCAGTGGTTTCTCATAACCCATCACCAGTTCCCATCAGACTGAGCTGACTAAGTTCATGTGTTTTGCACCATCATCTGTTCCTTTGTTGAAGACTGGTCTCCCTGAGCTTAGTTCACTAGCTCTGCATTACACATAATTTCCTTAATCAGAGAACAAAAAACTAGGTTAAGAGAATGCCAAGGGAAATCCATAACCACAGGAAGATTCACAGGCTACACCCTTTGCTAACAAATCATAGCAGGTCACACCAGACGTCTGAGGTCTTCCTGCAACAGACATGCCCTTCAGACGCAGCAGCAATCAGAAGGGCATGTCTGTTGCAGGAAGACCTGAAACATCTCATCACATCTGCTAAGCACCTTCAAGGGTCAGAATATGGCTGTGAATTTTATTGCTTTCATTACCCAGCATCACTGACCTAACATAGTTTTAATTAATTTTATATGTGGTTTGTACTACCTTGGTCTTATATTATTTAGGCACTTTTCAGTAACAGCTAGATAAATCATTGGACACATAATATTAATACAGAAAATTGTACAAACCATTATAACTATCCCTAATAAACCCAGATGGCACAGAAATACTCATATAGCCTTCATCTTCTGCAAATGCTTAAGGTACCACACATGCCAGTGACAGGAAGGAAAGTCTTCAGGAATGTCACTGATGTGGCAGACTCTGCTTTGCAGGACCCCTGAAGCAGAGCATCATAAATTCAAAGGGAGTTTCTGTGGTTAGTACTGAAATCTGGAATGAAATACTAGCACAACTCTATCTCTTTTATTGAAACAAAAGAATAAATTTAATTGGTAAGAAATGTTTATTTCTATGAACACAAATTTTTAATAGAAAGTAAAAAATTTAACATAACTCTTCTCCCTAATGGAAGATACAGTTTGCTGCTTCACTCCTCATGCCCATGTTCTCCTTCACAGACTCTAAACTTCTACTGAACCATTGTCCTCTCCACCTGAGCAGAGTTTCACAAAACCCACAGGTTTTGTGAAAAATCTTCTCTAAGGCCCAATTTTGTTTCCATCATGTTTAGGCATCAGGGATGCAGTTGCAAGGAAACTCAAGAAAATGAAGTTTACTCATTCCTGACCTCTCCTGACACAACTCAAAAGTTCACCTTCAGTGATGACTATACCACTTCTGAGGTTGTGTAGGTATCACTTATTGACATGATAATGACAATTTACACATCTAAATGCACATTCTGGTTTTCCATTCTTCATGATGACCAAATCCTGCAATCCTGTTGCTTTGTTATGATCCTTGTGGTCTAGGTGTTCTCACCATGTGAGTCACAAGGGCTATGAGTTTCTTCATCTCAGCAACATGTTCATCAGCGACCTGAGAGCTGTTCATGTCAAAAAAAGAGCAGTGGGAAAAAAGGACTTAAACCAGCACACAGACTACACACTTCTCCTTATAACCCCAGTATTGTGGGTTTTTGCAAACACCCTCAGTAGACTAAGTCATCTACACTCCCATGAAATGTGAGCTTGCCTTATTTATTTTCAGTTATGTAAACAGGATCAGCTTCATGATTACCCTCTACAAACTTCAAATGTTTGCTGGATGTTAGCTTATCCTGAGTCTTTTCATAAGCTTTTTTCTTCACATTTGTTTGCATTTAGCTGAGAATTCTGAAGTACTCCTAGCACTACATGTGATGGTCTTACAGTGATTCTGTTGCTGATCTGTAGAAATAATATAGGACTGCTGGCCAAAACTCAGAGGAGAAGAATTATTTAGATAAGCAAAACTGCTTCAAGTTCCAAACACAGACTATTTTAAAGCACCAGGTTATGAGGAGGCATTAAAGAGCAGAATCAACTTTAACAACTGAGAATCATTTTTATGATAGCCATAGTTTTCTATGAAACGTGTTCTACACACTCACTTAAATCACGATGGTTTTTTGTAGTAATTCTCAGTTAGGCGAAGAATATCTTTACCATGAAAAGATAAGAAAAGGAAGTAATAAATAGACAGACAGTAGACCTGCTTTAGACATTTTCTGTGAAAAAGATGTGAATAATTTGCAATTTATATTCAAATTAAGATGTGTAGAGGACATTTCTAAGATTAAGGTCAGTGAAAGGCAAATGGCTTAGATATCTTCAGACAGTGTTTCAGAAGAGTGTGACATTTTACTGTGAGGTTTGTGCACCAAGCACAGCACCCCTTTGGCCATTTTCCCTCTCAGATATGAAGAGGGAACTGGCATGAAGGGGCTGCACAGGAAACCAAGAAATCTGGTTTCCCTTTCTAGGTTTAACTAGGGAGTGGGGATAGGCATTTTAGGTGTGTATGGTTTGAGGTCTCAGATGTTTAATATATCTGCCTGTCTGCCACACAATCTCAGCAGCAGCTAAAGGCTGTAAGTGCCTTTATGTGTGACACCACAGCTCCCCAGCACCCAGGGCTGCACTGATGGCATGCTCAGGAGCATATATACTGCAAATACACAGCACAACTCACAGAGCCCTTATGCATTTGGGGCTCAACCTCTCTGTCTCTTGTCTCTCTCTAGCAAAGAGTTTTTGCAGATGAGCAGTTCCATTGAATTCAGAAATTATTCATCTGCTCATTCTTCCACCTGGACCCAGGCTTTTAGGTAGCGCTAATTTTATGAGGATGTATTTATTTCATTTTATTTCATTCCAAGAGAAATAATATTTGGTTGAGGGAGTGAAATGCCTGCTATTTTCTTTGCTGAAATGATGGCAGTGAAAACAAACAAAACTAAACAAAAAATGGGGAAGAATAAGCTAGTTTTTAATACCACCTTTAATAGAATGTTCAGTACAATGAAAATATTTTTAATTTATTATTTACAGTGGAACAAAAATAAAGATTAAAATTACTTTTTTTATTTTTCAATGAAAAACAGCTGACCTGGCCAGCAAAGTTCAAACTGGACGGCTACATATGATGAATCTTACCATAGCAACCTTAACATGGCAAAATTATCCTTTCCTGTAAAAAACTCAGTAATGGCTGATTAGGATTTTTCTGATGACCAGTATATAGGAACCTAGGAATCTAGGTTGCAAGATTTGGCAGTATTATACTTATGGGAAAGATCATGTGCTTTATTGTTAAGCATTTTCTCTCAAGGGCCAAAGCCAATTTTATGGTTTATAATTTTTTTCCCGCAATACCACCTGCACAAACTAGTTGGTCAGATTGTTTCCATTTCTTTCGCCTCCTCAGAGGTTTGTATTTCTCCACACTGGTGGTATAAGAACCTCCTATTTTCCACCTCCTGCAGGCCTGGTGCTGGGGATAGTTTATCCTGTTTACGATTGATTTTGCAGAGATAAATCCCTCACGGCCCGGGGAGCTGCCAGGCTCTGCATGCCCAGTGAACCTCGGCTGCTCTGTCAGCCTCAGGAAGGCTGCAGACCAGACAAGTCTTTCCCCAGGCGAGTAACAAAGAACAACAAAACCCAAACTTTCCTATTTCTCTTTTCTGAACTTGGTTAAAATCCTGCAACTCTTTTTTTTGCCCCTCATATTAAAAAAAAAAACACTCAAGAAAACCTGTCCAAGTGCAATTAATCCAGCTCACTTGGATTCAGAAGATGACAAAATGAACATAGATTCAAATAGAACAGAGAAATTGAAGGTTATTTTTGGAGAGATTAACAAGTTCACTGGTGGAAAAAGAGGCTCAAAAATTAACTCAGTTCTTGTTCTTCTTCCTGTTTTTTCCAGACAACCTGACCAGCTTATGTAATAATTTTCTCCCTCCATTCTCACTTGTGTTGGAAGGACAGCTGTACCCTCTTTTGCCCACTGCCCGTCTCCTAGAGAAAATATATGACAAGCATTACAAGGATTGTATTGTTGTAAAACAGGAATTTATCACCAGCCTTAACCAGGTTATAAGAAAATACAAATCTTTTTTTACAAGGAAATTTTCTTATAACATTACAGAAGCAAGGAATTTTCCAAAAATATCTCAATTTCACACACAAAAAATAAGCTTTTAAAATTAAAATTTAATATATTATTAAATTTTATACAGGGTGTTTTTATTAAATAGAGGTAAAAACCCTCTTTATCTTAAAAATATACTTTATTTCGAAAATTGCGTTTCCAGAAAATCAGGACTACAGAGAAGAGAAAAGTTCCGTCATCCTATAGAAATTAATGCTATTAGTGAGTTTACTAATTAGAAAGTTACAGGAGGCCTGAGAAGGGTGTTATTACTTAAATCTGAAAAGCTATTAGCAGAATAACCTCAGCCAATATTCAGTTGTTAATATGGAAAGAAATTATGAAGATGTAGAAAGTTGGGCAAGCTTAACTGCTTTGCTAAACACTGATTTGAGTCCAAGATCAAATGACAGCAAATATTTTTCTTCATACTTTGTTCATAGGATGAGAGAATCCTGCAGCTATTGGGGAGGTAGATTAGTGTTTGAAATAACAGTCTATTAAAATGGAAATTAAATAAATGTCACTGCCTGGAAAATAAATGAGTTTTTAGTGACTGTCATCAGACCTGGATTCCACCTTCCACCTCTCTGAGCCCTTGTCAGCTGGATTCCAGCCCAGATGAAGTGGGCAGGAGAGCACAAGAACCTAATGAGAATAATTGGGAATTAGTTTAGCACACTCATACAGCTGAGTTATCCAAAGATCAGTCACTTGTTTGGAGCAGACAACCCAGGGATTTATTCAGCAGAGGAGTGTGTAGGCAGAATTCCAGCATTTTAAGCAAACAGGTATTTGCCATGGACTTAATAGAAAATAATTTGAATTACATTATGATTCTCCTCAGAAAATCCTCAAAGTCCAGCTTCTTCCTTGAAAATCTCTCAGATCCTAACCTTTGTGAGAAAACAAGGGACCAGTCTTAGTGTGTGAATCACAGCCTCTCTGTCCCTTTCATCTTTGTATTTGAATATCCCCTGCTCCTGCTCAGCAAAGCTTTGAGTGCAACTCTGCAGAGCCTGAAAAATGGCAATTTCTCAGTCCTGAAAGTTCAAAGTGAAGTGGGAGATGTGTGCTGGGCAGGTTTGGGAGGGGGACCCTCCTGCAGCTGGGTGGAGGAAAAGGAAGATGCAGACAGCCTCAGAGGGCTGTCACATTGGTCACACTGGCATTTGGAGGGCTCAGACCCCACCATGCCAGCAGCACCAGGGAGTTCCAGAAAGAATTGGCTCTCTGCCCCTCTAGGAGTTTGCAGCATTGTCATCACTAGACAAAGGGACATCTTACTAAGTACTGCAGCACAAGGTTGTGAGAAAGCACTTGATATCCCTCAGTTCCCATCAGCCCAACCCATTCAAACATCACCCCAAATACAGGTGTGTATAGGTGTTGAATAATTCTTTAACCCCAGACAGAAACAAAGTACACAGCTGCTCACTGCCCCCACTCAGTAGGATGGCGAAGAAAATTGGAAAAAAATGTTAAAAGTCATGGTTTGAGATAAGAACAGTTCAATAACTGAAATAAAATAAAATATAACAGTAACAATAATAATAGTAGCAGTGAAAAGCAGATAAAGAGGGATAGGAATAAAACCCAAGAAAGATGCATAGAATAATCTCTCACCAGTTGCTGACTGATGCCCAGCTCAACACTGAGCAGCAACTGGCCCCTCCCAGCCACTGCCCGCTGCTTTTCCACTCAGTATGACATCCTAAGGCATGGAATATTCCTTTTGCCAGTTCAGGTCAGATGTCCTGGCAGCACTTCCCCCCAGCTTTTTGTGCACCTGCTTGCTGGCAGAGCAAGGGAAACTAAAAAGACTTGGTGTTAACACTGCTGAGCAACAGCACTCAGTGAGTGCATTGACAAAGTTATTCTCATGAGAAATCCAAAACACAGCACTGTACCAGCTACTAAGATGAAAATTAACTCTACCCCAGGCAAAGGCAGCACAATGTGGCAAAAGAAAGCATCTGAAAACACAGGTCACAGTCTGGAAAATAGAATACAGTTCATGTACCTGCTACTTCTTTATACAGATATTTTTGACTTGATGATTCATATGTGCCCAAGATCTCATGCAATAAGCTCCTGTGTCTCGTGGAAGAACGGTTGATTTCGCTCTTGGTTCAGGTGCAGCCCTCAATTTAGGTGCAGTCCTTTGCTTCAGATCAGTCCTACACTGCCAAAAGGGAGTGCATACAAAGGGAACCACAGATTTCCAAAAGCCTTCAAGGTTGTGTGTTTCTCTTAGACAAACATGTCTCTGATAACTGTAACCATTTTTGATAACTAACATCAACAGATTGGCTCTAAATAGTGTATCTTCCAGCGTGATTAATATGTCTAAGTAGTAATACAAAGTCTCTTCTAAGTTAATGAAATACAGCATAAGAACAGGACAAACCTCTTTGAATTACAAAATTGTAATCCTTGGTGTTTATTAGGGAAAACAGTTTCCTCTTTGCTTGGGCTAATCTAATGCAGTGGGAAAGTGGATCAGAAAGCAGGCCTCTGCCCGTGTAAACTGTTGAGCTTTACCCTCAACAGCATGGAAATGCCAGAAAACTGAATAATGATGAATTTTTTAAGAGAAAAAAAAAAAGCACTGAGTGCAACACACTATTATTATTACTCTTCCTGAAAACTATCAGAGAAGATGAATTGTCCAGATGGTAAAGTGCAGTCATGGGACTTGGGAGACAGGCATTTATTTTTGCAAAATACCACAGGCTTCTTGAGTGACCTTAGGAAAACCTTTCTATGAATAATGCTTTACAAATTATTTAAAATCTTGATAATATCAACATTCTGCACTTCAGACAGCTAATTTCAGTGTTCTAAAATTTCACTCTCAGCTCCAAAGGTGCCTGCCTCTCTCACTGATTTATAACAAAATTCTGTCTTTCAGCTTTTGAATGGCATCTGAGGTGGATTGCTATGGTAACTGAAGATGCTGTAAAGATTCCCCTTGGGGGTAAAAATCCGTAAGAGAACTTGGGTTCCTAGGTCATCTGTTTTTAAAACTAAACAATAATAATGTACAGCCTACACAAAGGGGTAAAGATTTAGTAATGTAAGAAAATTATTTTGAACATTTAATTTTACAGAAGCATAGGTAGGGGACGTTACCTTTGCCATTGGTGCTCAATTTCACAGGCAGGTTGTCCTGTACCCAAATTCTGACTAGGTGATGCCAGCATGTTCTTTTGAAGTTCTCCTCTGAAAGAGAAATATCAAAATAATTAAAAATGATCCTACCAAGAATCAAGACATGATTAATATAATTAAAATCAGACTGGGATTTAGTGAACTTCATCCAAAGCAGATGTAATCTTTAAAAAAAATAAGACTTTGGGTGGGTACCATCTAATAGAAAGAGATCCCTCATTCAGAAGAATGAGGGTGGAGTCAAAGGAAAGGCATAAGCCATTCTTTCACCCTTGTGTGCACAGGTGGGATTAACTTCTTAATCTTTTTCAAAGTGGTCATGTTGCTTATCATATAAATTGATCATACAGCATTATAGGGTCTCCCCTAAAAGTTCCTTCCTGAAATTTATCCTGTAGTTCAGATGAAGGAAATCTTGAGCTAATATTGATTGTTGTCTTGTCTTTGTCTCATATCTTCCATGGCAAAAAAACAAAAAGAGAAAAATCTTTGATTCCAATATCTAATTATCTAATCACTGATAATCACTACCTTAAACAGATAGATTACTGTAATCATAGCCAGAAAACCAATGTTACTTACGAGGAGAATAATGGAAAGTTGAAGGAAGCTTTGCTATTTTGTAAATTCTGCCAATAATAATCTAGTGAATGTAGTGGGTTTAAATTGTCAGCTATATTTTCTGTCACCTTGAATGCAATAAAAAGTTAAGCCACTCTGTGGCACAGACTTCTCTTTGTTTTTTTGCCTTTGGATACATTCACACAGCAGAGCTATGAACCATGACTCAGATTTCTAAGCACTATACACAAAGAGCTGTTATCTGATTAGAAAGTAAAGACTAAGCTCATGTCCTTAACATGAATCTGATTTTGTTCAGTTTTCACAATACATCCACAACCTGGAGGAAAGAGAAAAGCATACCTGGCAGAAAAGAGATGATGACCCCTTTACCTTGAAAATATCATTTGAATTCTAAGTGCACAAAGGAAGAGAAATTAGGCCTGGGTTTTTTTTTTTTATCTTTACCTGAACTTGATTAGGTCATAGAAAGTTCAGGTAATACTTATGCCTCACAGCTAAAATCACCACAGCAGTAGAGAAGCTGACAGAACAGAAAGAAATGAATAGAAATTAAAACTTTTTAACCAATATTCCAGCTGCCTGATTGCAGAGAAAAGGTTCAAAATAAAATCTCTGTAGAAGTAAATTGACACATTCTGTTCTGATTAGCATCCAAATTAGTAAATCAGCAGCACAGACAGTGAAACTTTACCTGAGACACTCCCCTGACTGAGATGTTTTGCGAAGAAAACTTTAATTTAAAAATCATGATGACAATGCATTTAAATATTTTAATTTATTATTATCATGCATGAAACATCATAAACAGGTCCAAAATTGAGCAGCACAAAAACTTTAGCCCATTTTTAGTACTTTCCTTATATCTTCAAATCTGAACTCAGGTTTTCCAGATTTCCCAGTAGCCTGTTGAGCTGAAGGGCATATCATAAGAGCATTTCATGCCCTGTGCAGAATCTGTTAATCTACACAAGCCACTAGGACTATTACATTTTTGGAGAGGCCACAATTGCCCATTGGTAATCTTAGATCTACCAGCTGAAAATTCAGCATAAACAAAGCACAAAAGAGACAAGGACTGACAGCTCTCATAAGCTGTCAGCTGCAGGAAAGAGGCAATGTACTCTTGGCTTAGAAAATCACAGAAAGAGGGACATCACTGGTTTAGATAGCAAGACAAGTTTTCCCAATAGATCTCTAAAAAGGCTTTACATTTACATCTGGTTTTGATGTCTCAGAATCTGATGCCTTTCCTGACTATAAATACACTTGCACTATAAATACACTTATCGTCCCTTGTAAAATGTTTTGAAATCTTCTGATGAAAAGCACTAAATATGCAGCATTCTATTTATGGAGAAGCTTAAAGTGAGATAATGTTCTGTGCACTGAGATTTCACGGTTCTGCAGAGAGGGTTGGTCTCCCATCAAAGAGCTATTTACACATTAGAAAAGCTCTGTCAATCCCACCACTGCTGATCAAGGAAAACTAGTAAATGAGCTAGTAGCAATCACAGTTGGGGAAAGAAAATACAGCAACAAAACTGCAACAAAGCAATGACATTGATACCAAGCTGGAGCATGAGTCCTTACCTCCTGAGAAATTCAACATGCCAAATTGTCTTCACACTATTCTTGATTTAGCTAACCCAAATGTAGACAGAAGTGACACCAGATGAGTCAGGCACACCGTCTGGACTCAAACTCTGAATTTGGAAGTGACAAACTCACAAAAGTTTGCTTGGCTCTTTCATTTCAACAGTTAAAGCAAAAGCCAAATTTCCTTTTTAGCTTTCAGACAACTTGCAGTTGAGCATATCCAAAGGTTAAAGGGTTTGCTGAAGAGTTGTGCTGCTGAGATTAAGTAAAAATTATCTAAGAACTCAGATTTTAACCCACATTAAGGCAGCGAAAGGGGTTGGCAGAGATATGAGGGAAGGTCTGTTGTGGAAATTGCTTGCAGTGGTTGCATGCTTCCATCCACTGAAACACATATGCTTAGGTTTGGCCAGCTAGCAGTATATTCATTGCTAGCCACTGAAACCTTGGAAAGCTGTTACTCCCAAATTATGATTGCTCAGAAGGTGTCCACAAACTGAGCAAGACAGGCCTCATTTGTTGCAATTCTTTTACCCCATAAATGCCTCTCTCTACATTTATGTAAGGAAAGAATATCAACACAAATGTAAGCCACAAATCCTTAGTTCCATTAAGCATTGTACTCATCGTTGCATGTTAATTTATGAATAAGTGGGTGCAGAAGAGCTGGATCTAATTGGGATGTACCATTTTTAAAGGATGTTACCTGATCATCACACTCAATTTAATGTATTATTCCAATAATGTAATTGTTAGCATCAAATCAGAAAATTTCTATCCAAAGAGTGGGTAGGGGGATGATAAATAGGATCATGGTCAAGGTAAAATGAAGTTATTAATGATCTGAAACTTAAAAAATGAAGTTATAGCCAAAATTAATATGCTGCACCGTCCAATAAACTAAATATTGCAGTTTAAGTATCTGAATAATTACTGTGGTCGGAAGAATGCACAAGGTTTGATAACCCTTTCTGAATACTTTCAGGGTTTCTTCCAGAATTTGTGCCTGGGAATTGACTAGTCTGAAGGTTGCTATGGAAAACACTCAGCTTACACAGCACATGGGGGCAGATAGCAACTAAAGTGGAGACTGTTGTCTGTAAAACTCCCTATTTTTCATATATATTAATTGTTGAAACTATTAAGGCAAAAAGAGAAAAAGGAAGCACATAACTAAGTCACATCTGCCTACTGATTTCAGAGGAATTGCAAAATCAGAATTTAATTTGAGGACATTTACATGAGGCTTTAATAATCATTAAGTTAAGAAATATGCTTTTCACCCACCTTGATGTGCCTGTCTTCTCCTTGGGAAACTGATATTCTGTCAAAATTTTCTTTTTTACTGACAGAGAAGCAATCAGAGACATGTCAAAACAGTCCTTCTCTCATCTTTATTATTGTTTATTAAGGATGACAGATAGATCCTTAGGCACAAGCTTTTTGATGCTAGACATTACAGACAAATGCAATAAAAATCTGTAAGTTAGCAGAGGGTTGGAGACAAAGTTCAAGGAAATGGTGGGATACTCTCAGCTCGGGCACAATGATGAGGTTGACACAGTCCTGTCTGTCACATAGGCTGCCTGTAAGAGCTTCAGATATCACAAGATAGCATTTATGGAGGATTTCAAAGAAGGTAACAATATTCTGACTGAGGGGCTCAAGGGAGACCATCACCTGGAGACAGCTGTCCCTGACTGACACCACAGTGAATAACAAGCAAACCTGCCACGACTCCCATAGACAAAGCCTCTTCACATGACCTGGCTTGGGTTTGTGAATAAAGTTTTTCCAGAAAGGAGTTGTACATTTCCTGGACAAGCCATTCTCAGGTTTTTTAAGCTGCCATTATTGACTTTAATGATCCCTAGTGTGTGTTTACTTCCCACTGCAGAATCTTATGAGAATATGACAGTTTCTCCGACACTGTGGACAGAGCAGATCCACAAGAACACCTTCTACATTAATTCTACTTGTCTAATCTATCTGATTTAATATATTTTAAAAATTCCTTTTGTTAGCCTTCTCATGGAATGAACTATAGCTAAGAAAAGTGACTAAAAATTATTCAAGTTTCTTGCAATTTCAATAGTTATTTTATGTGCCTTCTTGCTCATTGGATGTGGATCAAATGGATGTGGCATCACATAGCATAAGAGGACAAAAAAGTAAAAGGTATTAGAGATACCTCCAAAATTGCAGTAACACAGCTTTTAATTAGATACTCAAAATGCAAGATACAATACTTTTTTAATGACATGTAAGTGGCCAAAGCAAGTGATAAAGATAAAAAACTTCAAAAGGAAAGGATCGCTCTATGATCAGTGGAAATATTGGAGGGAGATTTCCCCTGAACTGATGTCCTGTGTCACTGCCTACTACAACCACCTGGTCCTGTAGAATCCTCAGCACTTCCAAAGTCTTCTCCTGAGCCACATCACTGAACTGTCTTCACAGCTTCTCCTGAACACCTCTGTTTCTGTCCACACTCTCATACCCATTCAATAAGTCATTTAGTAGTGGTCATATCTCCCTTTGTGGGTGTGAAGCTGTGCATGTTAAGATTATTTCAGAGTTAATTGGTACAGGTGAGTTAACAGGCAGACATGGTGTGATGAACTTGCTCTGTGACCATTCCCTCAGGTGGAGGGAGGATGCAAAACTGTCTCTGCTCATGATCAATTTTTGCCAGTTGCACAATGTTTAACATCTGCATAATAATACTACAATAACCTGATGCAAGCCATCAATATACATATCTAAAGCATATGCATCCATTCTTCTATTTACACATCACCCTGTCTTCCACATAAGGACAGAAGCTCAGAAAATTTAAATCCTTACAGGGAACAAGAACACCTCTCATTTTCAGAGGTGTTAATAGGGTACATTAGTATGGAATCTCCACTGGATCTCCACAGACTTAGGCATGTGTCATGGTTTAACCCAGCCAGCACCATAGACCCAAACAGCCATTCACTCACTGTGTGTTCTACACTTCTCACACCCTACCAGGGTAAAAATGAGAAAAAATGAGAAAATCTGTGGGTTGAGATAAAGACAGTTTAATAGGTAAAGAACAAGCCTCATGCACAAGAAAAGCCAAACAAGGAATTCATTTGCCACTTCTCTTGGGTAGCCAGGGGTTCAGCCGTGCCCAGGACAGCCAGGCTCCATTGTGCCTGTGGTGACTTGGGAAGTCAAATGTCATCACACCCAATGTCCCACCCTTCCTTCTTCTTCCCCAGATCTATGAGCTGAGCTTGATGCCATATGGGATGGGATATCCCAGTGGTCAGCTGGGATCAGCTGTGTCCCCACCCAACTTCTTGTGCACCCCCAGCCTCCTCACTGGTGGGGTGGGGTGAGGAACACAAAAGGCCTTGACTTTGTGCAAGTGCTGCTCAGCAACAATGGAAACATCCCTAAATTGTCAACACTGTTCCCAACACAAATCAAAAATACAGTTCTATAGTAGCTACTATGAAGAAAATTAGCTCTGGCTGAGCCAAAAGCAGCACAGCATGCCAGACAATTCTGTTATAGTCTATTACTAATTTACAGAGAACACAGACTTTTTAGATGCTTCACTGTGTTATCTTATCCTGCCTGCAAAGAGCAGTAAATAGACTCCTCTTTTTTCTTTTTTATGAAAGTATATTTTTTTAATTAATTTTATAAACAAAACCCTTAGTGGATAGAAATATTTCTCTCTCCCCTTTACTCCCATGTCCTTAAGAATCTTGTATTGCTTATTTTTCTTTAAAGGCATGTCACAATGAGAAGTCATCACAGAAACATTTCTGACAATTGGTTTATTCGTAATCTAATTGCTCTGGCAGGCAAGAAACTCCAAAAGTCACTCAATGTGCCATGACAGTTTTACATGGATCTTGAAAACACTTGCCAAGCAACTTTCACAGCCTTGAAGTTTCTGTCAAGAGAATAGAGAGAGGAATGAGCAAAATGGGGGCTTCAACCACATGAAATACAACACAACAATTTTTCTTCCTCCTTGCTGAAATGCTGACATAAAATTGTTGTGTGAAAACCACAGAGGGAGACACATTTGGTCTTCTAAGAATTTTGTCTTTTAAGAGCTTAACTAAGGTCATTCTGGATTAAAGGTGTACAGTGAAGTGAAGCCTTTTTAAATGATTATTCCCATCACAGGGGGAAAAAAGGAGATTTATCCTGCACCAGAGGAAAGGTCCAACAGTGTTGTTTCCCCAGTAGCACCTGCTAATGGATGGATAAAGAGGAAGAGGAGGAGGATACATACAGAGCAAGAAGAGGTTTTATTTCTGCAGACACAGGTTTCTCTTCCAACAGCCCTGAAGAGGATGGGCAGCAGCACAAGTATTTGTCTTGGTAAGAAAGTCAAAACAACTGGTCTCCTTGCTCCATAAAATGTTTGCTAATGGGGAGGATGGAGGTCTTGGACTTTATCCTAAACAGTGACACATGAGGAAGCTTATTTTCCTCAGACCCATTGTTGCTACCTCTTTGTAAATCAAATAAATTTCTGTCATTTACAGACATGTTACATTTAAGTTTCCCTTTTCTTTACCTTAATGGAGCATTGATGTCTACTAAAATATAAGAGCAAAAATTACATATAAAACGGCTTTTTAATCTGGAGGCTATGTATGGTTTATGCCTTACACATCTGACCTGAAATTTTCTCCTCACTGGTTAATATTTTAGGTCTTAATAGAGAACCAAAGAGATACTACTAAAAAAGAGTATGGGGGTGAATGAATTCACTCTGCTTTTGCTCATGTCCCTTCAATTTACCTCCTATTTTGATATATTACGCAAACTAATGTAGATTTTTCATAACCACAAGGAAAAGAAGTGCAAATAGAAATACTTAACTTACTGTGTTCATGCTAGAAGTCTTCTGAAGCCCTTTTGAAATTTCTTTGGGGGTTTGAGACCTTTAAAATAAAGGAACAACATCTGGAGTAGACAACAAAACAGGCATCCAAGTGTACGACTTTATGAGATTGAATACTAGAATCAAGTAGATTCTCAGCTATGCCACATTAGCAACAGAGCAGGTAGATTTATATGACCCCTTGATTGCTATGTTTGACTTCATCATGTTCAAGATAAATTAGCTTAAGGCTGTCTGCTCCAAGAGAGAAGAATGCATCCTCTCAGTAGTACTAATCTCTTACAATGGATTTTGTAGGAAAATGACAAAAATCCACTGGTTTAACATTTTCATCAGGAGACATCTCAAAACACATTTCAGTCTCCACTGCCAATATGTGTCTGAACAAGCAGAATTAACTTTTCTCTGGAAGGGAAGGGTTATCTCTCCACTCTCAGCTACACAGGGAGTGAACAGAAAACCTAGGCTAGATGTTGGAATTAGGGAAATGACTCCATCAAGATGTCTTTTTCGACGCAAAACTTGTTCCTGCTACTGCAAATGGAAACTTCTCACAGTCTTGCTAACAGATGCCCATGCCTTCCTTCCAGGAACACTTCCTTTGCTGGTATTTATGCTGCATAGAAAAGCAGTGCAGTGGCTCCGTAGAAGGCTTTGGAAGTGAAGAGGAGCAGCAGGATGTTATCGAATATGCCTCATAAATTACTTGTGGTTTAAATGATTTAAGGATAGAGGGATGTTATTTCATTGGATGGACAGATTTGGTCAAATGCCTTAACAGCACTTGTGAACATTAATATCAATTCCAAGTGGCTATTCAATTCCATGCTCATAGTCCTTGTTATTCAAGTTGCTGTGTGACTGTCAGAAGAAAACAGATTGCTGTTCATTTTAATCAGTCAGATCACAGTTTTATTGAACATGCCTGTTTGATGTGATTGCATCTTGTGCAACTGAGCGAAATGAGACAAAAAGAGCAATTTTATATCACGTAGATAATAACAGATGCGCCCCTCAGAATTCATTATAGAAATCTGTTTTGCAACCGTATTTCCACTTCATCTGAAATCCTTTTGTTCTCATCAGCCTTTTCCTGTGTGAAACAACCACTCTGCATTTTGCAAGCAGCCACTAATGGAATCTGATATTACCTTGTCCATATCCTTGGATCTCATGCTAAATATTGAAAACTAAGTAGTCTAGTTTTCCATAAACTACTAAAATAGCCTCCATACAGTCACCTAATTGTAAGCACCAGGCATATTTACCCTCTTTATTACTATTTACTCTTTAAATATCGCTCTCTAATAACTGAAAATAGAGAGCTTTATCAGGATGCAGTTTTAAAATATCCTGTTTCCTTGGTTTTTCCTTCTGTCTCAGTCTAAGCCTTCAGGGTGAGCACAGCTCTGTGAAATCGCAGCACAGTCTTGGTGTCATTTTAGTTTAAATTGTGTTCAAATCTGTAAGCATCCAAATTTCTTTATGACTTACATTCATGAGTTTGAATCCAAATTACAGGTATCCTATGCTGCTTCTTTTCTTCATAACCTTTCTTAAACATCTACATGACTATGCTGAGTAATATGTATTTTATTGGCTTGATTCTTAGCTGATGTACATTCAAGTAACTCCACAGATTTTAGTGGACTTATGCCAAATTACATTACTGAAATGGTTTAGCTGAAATCCTGTCACCTTTGACATCACTGGCAAAATTCCCACTGTCTTCAGCAAAGAAATTTCTTCAATGTATATGCTAGGCATATGGAGACACTCCTCAGTGCAAAGTCATGCAGTGAGGCACAATGATGTCTCAGCTAGAGTCATCACATTCAGCCTGTGAAGTATGATAGAGGTCAACACTAAAACATGATTTTTTTGACTAGACAACAGAAGGAATAAAAGAAAGGTTGGAGAAACACAAATTAACTTTTGTTAAAATAATTCAAAGATATTTCAATGTAAATATGACAGTGACTTAGAGCATCTCCTTACTTTTATTTGTCTTTCTTATAAAGTCACTGGCATCCTTAAATACCTCTCTTTTTCTAATTACAAATTATCATTTTCTCTGGTCAAGCCTGCAGGTATATACATATCATAAAATTAGTGGTTCAAGCACTGGGACCCAGATATATCTCTGCACCCACTCCTCACAGCCCACACATGTGGTACCCTCTCATGTTCGAGGGCACTTGATAAGTCACCCGTCCTTCCTCCATGTACTCTGAGGCACTCCACCTGTTCTTCCAGGCCCTGTTTTCTTTCCCACAACTATATATCTACAGCACCCACAGTATCAGAACCCCACTGTGTTATATTTCTCATCTCTCTGTCTCCTCTATGACTCCTGAGTGAGGTTTCCATACCCGTAAGTCTCAGCATAGTGACTAATCACCATCATCACCTAGTCATGCTTCCGTGTGAATTCTTGCTAATGTGCAGGTCCTTTCCATGTCCTTAAATCCTTTTGTTTTTTTCTACTTCACTCTAAGACTTCAAGTCCACATCCAGCTCATAGAGTTGGAGGCTTGATTCCTCAGCCTGCATTACTATAGGACAATTTATAATCTTGGAGTGTAGACAGGTGGTGAAGGCAACTAGATAATTAAATTCTCTTCTGTTCTTTATTCATCCCAACTAAATATCTAATGTATAACCTTGGACCTTCAAAATCTGCTGCATCTGTTTACATCTACTTGGACTAAATTTATTAAGGTTATGTTGTAGCATAGCTTTAAATAGCATCTTGCACAATCAGGTCCTAATCTGCAAATAATTTTGAAATAAAAGAACCATTGTCATTTAATTAAGAAAAAAGCACTGGGGTTCTTTTTATTTGCTTTAGTTTGACTTGGCATTTTATTGTTGTTTGGGTTTTTTTTACTGTTTCAAAGAAGCACTCAATCTTTTTTCCTTTGTTTGAAATTTTCTTTCTTCAGTTTGAACAGCAAATCAAACAGTCAGTCATTCAGACAAGACTAGCTGTCTCTTTTAAACTCAATTGAAATACCAACAATAATAATAATAATTGATTTCCAGTCCTATTTCAGCAGAGGACAGCACATACTTAAGCTATTGCCTTGTTGGACTAGAGGTATGCTAAATGATAAAGGGACTGTCTCTCTCATGTCTGTTTGAAGAGAGCAAGGGGATTTCTATTTTTTGTCAACCTGGAGGAGCCTGATAACAAGATGGTTTTTTTTAATCTGAAAGCTAGGCTTTCATCAAGTGCAACTTTTGTGTCTTCAGAGACAGATGTTGAGGTTCTGAAGCATCAAAAATCCTTCCAGTGAAAAACAGGTGTAAATTATACTTATGTTAACAGTAAAGGGACAGATACAAAACCCGTATCAAAACATTATGAATGATATTGCAGGCCTAAGGTTGCTTTGTGTGTGACATTAATGCCATTGAAAACGCATTGACATAAAAGCCTAATATAAACATTACCAACTAAGCCTGAAATAAAGGCAGGAAGGTTATCATTGACAGTATGGATATAAACATATCAGTCTTATAATAATACTATAAATAAAAAGGTTGTTAATTTAACAATGGCCATATATATATATATTTAAGTAATGTCAGTGCTCACACATTGCCAGCCTTTGTTTCAGCATTTATGTGGGACCTCATAAAGCAGCCAAACACTTTCTGTTAACTTTTAGGGAATGATAGCACAAACATGACCATAAACATGATTCTGCTGCATAAATCAGGTCTGTACATGTATAAATTGCACTGATAATTTATGAATGTAAATGAAAACAGGCCATACATCAAAAGCACCAATACAGTGGAAAACAGGCTCAAGAAATCACACCAGGTTCTGCAGGTATGAAATGTTAGAGCACAGAAGGGCAAAGGAATATTCTGTAGATTATGCTTGTCATAATCAGGCTTCAAAGTTCTCAGGGAGAGTTATATTAAAGACAGAAATTTATACACCGTGACCCTTCCAGGTATCCCCTCACCCTGTTACTTCCTTATGAAGGCCTGTTACTACCAGAGCCAATTGGAATTGGAACTTTTGAGAAGAGATTTGTTATTTCTGTGATACCCAGCAACCCTTCTACCACACATTTCTGTAATTTCTTGCTTTTAAACAAGGCCACTTACCAGGGACCTTAGGACTGTGGAAGCATCTAATGTTTGAGGAATTGAGAGACTGACAGTCCAAAGAGACTCAGACACATAATCTGCATGGCATCATCTCCCTGATGTGCAAGTTCACAATTGCTTTCAAAACTATGCCAAAAGCTGACAAATTCCTTCAGCTCTCCTTCCATGCTGGTTCACGTAATGACCTTTAAACGGGATGGGGGAACTACATACGGAGCAAAGAATTTTACTTTTATTATTTGTACTTGAAAATAATTGTGCAGGGCATCAGAGCTCCTTACCACAAACAATCCCACTGGCAGACAACTTGACTCCTAGGCATTTTTCTGGAATCCAGAGACAGATTTCTCTCCATTAGAGCTACCAATCTGATTTTTTATACCAATTGCATAGGAGTCAAAAATCCTTGTAGCTTTTCCTGAATAGTATAGCTGACTCCTGTTTTGGAAAAAAGCTTCCCTTTCCCAAAGCATAACAGCATTTTATGGCTCTGTACAGACAATTAAATAATTGAACAATTATGCCACTCCCATAAGTGCTGTATTAATGTTGCTTTAAGGAATGTAATGTTTCCTGCCAAGAAACCATCTGTTGAATGAGATATGTGAGACTAAAATGAGGCTAAAAGGAAGACTGCAGATATGGGAACTCCAGATTGGAAGCCTCTTGGTACCATGGGAATGCTAATCATTGTTGATCCTGACAGCTGTAGGTGTTCAGCCCCCAACAGCAAGTAACACACTTTCATACCTTTTTGCTATTCTATCATTTCACTTTTTTCAAGGGTGAAGAGCAATCTAGAGCTACTTGCTCAGCATATTTAAAGAGTAAATTAAAGAGATATAACATTAACTCAGAGCATTTAAATGAGACTATGATGGGTATTGGGAGAACTTGTAGCAGCTTCTACTGATCACCTATGAGAACAAGTTTTGAGATTCAAAAAATGTTACAATTTTTATGCTGATTTGGTCTTTAGTTCTACTTTTACACTTTCTGCTTTTGTCAAGTGTAAGTAAGGGACATCCAAATGGACATCTGCAGAAGATCTTAAGTCTTATTTCCACTTCAGTCTCTCATATTCCCTTATTTGAAAAAGGATCTCTGGGTCTGTTAAAACATGTTTTGCAAAAGACATTGTGGACAATGAAGATCTACAACTTTAGGCACCAAAATGTCTCACTACAGCATGAGAATCACAGACTTCTGATTAATCCCACAGGCAAAGCATTCCCAGAAAGCTCAAAGGGATGCAGAAGAATTGTAGGCATTTTCTTTTCCCCTTCTTTTACCTTGGATTGATGGCATTGCAGCAAGAACACAAAATTTAGATTCCGAGCTGGTTAATTGTTTTAAGAATCCCACCATAATTAAATCAAGATTAGTTGTTCTGGGCCATAAGATGACTTCTGGCTCTACTCTTTATGATCTTTCTGTGCCTTTCTTATGATATTAGTAAAATACACATACCAATAGTGAACTTATGAGTTTTGAAATTGTGGATGAAATGTGTCACAAAAGCATGTTTTATTGCTGTTGAAACTCTAAGACATTCAGCAACTTATGCTAGGCTGAAGTCCCACATATGACTCGTCCATTTACTTGAGTCACCTAGTAGTGATTACAAATTAAAAAGAGAAGTCCCTTTCTGATTTCTCTTCTAAAGTGATTTGTGTTCTTTCAGCAGAACTTAGGCATCCATTAGCTAACACAAACATAAGAAAGTAAAATCTTCTCCTAAACATCCTTGACCTGTTGTTTCCTCTTAACATCAATAAGAAGTATAAAGAATAAATAATTAAAATATCCTATTTTGTATGGAAAGTTTAAACAGTGATTTTTCACCTCTTCTTTTGTATCAGTTCACCCCAGTATGAGAACAATCAGATGGTGTTACTGAGATATGTCTTCACAGCTGTTTTGACTGACTGACTGTATGTACTGGAGCTTCTTAATGCCAACATAGCCCTTTCCACCAGGTTCAGTACAGCTACCATCATAATACCAGCAATCCTGAGTGCTCATGATCATGTAATTTATAGTTTTATATCTGGCCACCAATTCCATGACTTGGATGGACCAAAGCTGGAGCCTCTGTCTACCCTACATATAAACTATAAGTTCTGGCAATGCATTTGAGATGAAGAGACTGCATAAAGATATAGTGTCAACACACTAAAGAATTGCTCTTGTTTTCATCATACATAAGCTCTATTTGCACAGGGAAATTCTCCTAGGTGAAGAGAAAAGATCACTGGTTATGTCCTTCTTCCAGAATAAATTCAAAGCTGCTGCATTTCAGATTTGGTCAAATGAGATCTGATCAGCCAATCCATAAAGGTTCAGAAATTTACTCAGCTTGTTTGTGTATGTGTTGAGAGATCATGGAGAAGATTTCATGGATCTTTGGCTTCTAACAGTCCTATAAGTCTTCTGGTCAAACAGCGGGACATATTCAGGGAAGCTGTTGCAAGCCACCCAAAAAACAGTAAGATGCTTTAGGCTTTTTATATTAGTATAGGTTGCTAGCCAAATTGAAATCAGCATTTAAGCACCAGCCTATAGACTCTTAATTAAAGCAGGTGAATTCAAGCAAGGAATCTGTGCATCATGAAAATTTAGTAAGGATCAATTCTAGAGTCAAGATTAAACCTTCATTAAAGATCTCTCTGATGAGTTTCTCTCCTCCAGGCCTAAATGAATCCCATGAGAAAAGCACATGTATAATAGGCTCTGATAATCTCTGAGGCAGCTCCAGTCTATCACAGGGTGAAAGCTCAAAAAACACGGGTGTTTTCTGCATGAATTTCTTTCCTTCCCCAATCCTTGTCACTGGAGAACCATGTAAAGAAAAGGCAGAAAGATACCAACACTGTTAAGATACTGCAAAAAACAGGAAAAAATCCAAAATAAGTTGTTTTGTCATGGAAGCACAGATATTAAGGAGGGCATGGAGCAGCTCCTGATAGTAAATAAAATACTAGGAGAATAACATACACCACAAGTTTCATAATTTGATCATTTTTTCATCTAACACAGTGAAAAACATCTAAAACAGTGTGGAATGCACGAGATATTTATTGACGGCATAAGGTATTAAATACCTTCATATAACTGCACTATTAAACCACTGATAACCAAGAATCATATCTTTGTATTTTTTTCCCTTTTGCTCAGATAGAAACCAAGTTAGCAGTGAATGAAACCTATTAGTGTTTGAAAGATATAGGGTAGTATATGAAATTCATTGCAGGATGAAGGTAGGAGAGCAGAAATGGAAGAGCACAGCTAAATTGCAGGACCTTGCAACATTTCTCTGTTCCCAAATCAGGATGGGAAATCAGGCATGACTAGACTTCTAGTCCGGTGTGAAGACATAGGCATGTACAAAGACTTCACTTTCCCAATCCAGCGCTCAGCACTATTTCACAGAACAGAAACAGAAGAAATCTGCTTGATAAAGCAACCAAGTTGTCTATGCACAGCCCCAATGGACAGAGTAGCTGGTTCTTAAACCATTACAGCACAACCAACCTGATATTGAGAGACCCTTAAGATAGGAATGGAAGAAATTCCCAATTTACACCGCTGAAACAGGGAGTTTTTGAAATCTTACCCTGTCTCTCCCTGAGTAAGCACAGCAGTTGCAAGACAAGGCAAGGGTCACTCTTCATCTCAGCAGTTTACCTCATCCAGGTCACCAGCCAGTACAAGTTTAGATGGGTATAAATCAGGAGAAGCCCTGCCTCGTTACATCCTTGTTCTCAAATTTTGATATATTATATTTCAATACACTCATTCTCCTTAAATTAATAGAAAGCCCACAACCTGTATTACTTCTACACATATGCAATTCAGTAGGAGCAGGGGTGGTTGGGTTGGGCTTTTTCTTTTAACTGATAAATTACAGTGGTATGAAATATCTGGAAATTTATTTACTGTGAACATACTTAAGTGATCTCCTTGGCTTATAAGATACAAAACTACTTGCACTCATTTGAGGTCATGAGAACAAATTATTGCATGTTAAGAGGCTCTCTGTAACTCTTCAATTGCACCCTTTTAGCCAGCACTTCAATTCTCTTGGTCTACTTTCTCTTAAAAAAATATTGTATATTTGAATATTTGATCTGAATATTTACTGATTTTCTGAAAGTCAGAATTTGGAGGGAAGTGAAAAATACAGGCACATTGGCTCACCATAAGACAGTTTTGAATAATCACAAACCCAGCACGTTTTTTGGTATGTGACCTGTGTTTTGAGACTTTGTTAACTGAATACTGCAAAGTGCTCAGCAATCCCTGGATGGAAGGTAGTTTATACCACACTAAGCTAAAACATAAATTAGAATAAAGGACAGATATATACCATATCTGGAGAATGGTGTTCAAAGCAGGGAAATCAGGGGACTGATTTTTATGTTTATAAAATCCAGTGGGGAGTTCTGCTCTAAAATCAGTGTCACGTGCAATGAGCTCCTGTGGATGGATGGGGAAGTTAGTGTGCAGATAGATGTGGATTTACAGTCCTCAAGGTGTTCTGCAATAACCTGCCATGAGGGTTTTCTTAGCCTGCACTGAGAATGCCTTTGTGTGCAATAGCCTAACAAATTATTTTGCACTTGCTCCCTATTAGATAGGTTTTTTACACCAGCTGACACACCAATTTCTACACATTACCTTTTCTGGAATGATAAATCCTTAACAATGTCTTAATAAGCTACACTTAAGACTCTTTACACTCACCAAATATGTAGTCAGGCTGGCAGTGCAAGCCTATGAAACCAATTCCCCTCTGTGAGGGAGAATGCTTCCCCACAAGCCAAAGCAGGTCCAGATTCAGAGATTCAGATCTGCAGCAAATTTGGCCTGGTTTCCATACTATGGTCACCACAGCACTGCAGAGTCTCTCAGCATCCTGCAGTTTTCTAGGCAAAGTATCTACAGATTTAGGAACTCATAGCAGCAGCATTTTTACATATTGAATGTAGGTGCAACTGCAGCCAGGAGGAAAGGCAAAGCAGCCACAAGACATAATGCTTTGCCCTAAGGTAAATCTGCCCCAGGAAATTTCACACATGTCCTCTTCCAGGAGGAACTTTCCTGAGGGTAAAGGAGTTTGTGCAAAGTTATGCTAAGTCAGCTGCTGCCAGATATCTGCCTAGAGGGGTCTGCAGGGCAACCCCCATCATGCAAGTTTAATAAGCCCAAGTTCTCCTCTGGCAGGCGCAGTGCTCCAACATATTGTGCCATCCTCTGGCAGGTCCATGTATAAAATATCACTCTGTGTGGTTCAAATCCAAGAGAAAAGAAGACCTCTCAGACCTCTCCAGTGCTCATTCTTGAAAATAATGTTTTGTTAGGGAAAAAAAATAAAAAAAAAATAAAAAACCTCTAGAAAGAAAAGAAAATTTGGCAGCCAAAAGTGCCTGGCTAGTGGAGACACACTGTCTGCACAGCAGCTTCTCCTGGTAACAGATCTTAAAAGCTTCAACAGTGATCTGTTATTCTTACAAGACACAACAAAACTCCCAACAGGCAGAGAACAGCAGAATTAATGGATTGGAAAGTGAGAGTCTAATGTATGAGCTTTCAAAAGTCTCTCAAGACCAGCAGCCTCATTGTGCATATCCCGTAAGTTCCTGCTATTGGGTTTTGGGTGTACGTGATACTGTCCGTGGAAAAAAGGCACAAAGGTCAATATGGCTGCAAAATATCTCAAAGCATCTTTGTAATATTTCTATGGAAAGCCTCTAACTCCAAGAGAAACAATTATTATTTACACATCAGAGGGCTTTAAAAAAATATCCTTGCAAGCAAAAGTCGGCTCAGTTCAACTACTTTACAGTTAAATCATTTTTTATTGAATTCAACTTTCATGGATCATTAGAGAGCCAGAGGCAAAATTCCAAGACCTGCTTTGACCTAATGAGTCTTCAGCAAATTGTTTTCTTAAGTATCCCATGCCTTCTTTATGGATTCTGAAAAAAAAATGCATTTTCTCTTTCTTTCATATTTTAAAAAAACAACATAAGCTTTTTAATTGAATGTAATTTATATCCAGTGCAATAAGCTGCTGATAAGGTGTATTTCCTTAATCTTTCTTTTGTGTGAATACAAATGTCCCAATAACGCAGAAAAGGTACTGACACCTGTATTTACTTTCTTATGATGAAGCCAATAGCTTAAAATTCCCTGATTCCACAGGCCTGTGCTGCTTTGCATCCTCAAAAACTTACAGTTATAAATCAGTGCAACCATTACTCCTAATGTCCTAATTGATTTTGGAAAACAGGAGAGGGAATGTATCAAGAACCTTATAGCTGATACAAATGGTCCTTCAGAAGAAAATATTTCTTTAAAAACCCCCATCATTCTAGCAGGCAAGAAAAGAGTTGAAAGTTAATACTTTCCATACCAGAGAGGAAACATTTGATCAAGTTCCTCAAAATATCTTCTATCATCACAGCCAGGGCAGGCCAGTAACAGAAGGGACTGATAGGACTGGCAGCATGTCCAGCCACCCGTGAGTCCAGCTCAGATGTCTGGACACTCCTTACAGATGGGTGCACTGAGGGTAATGCGTAGTGCACAGCCAGGGTTTGGGGGTTTGGGGTTTGCTTTGGGTTTTCAGTGAGATAGCTTAATTGTAACTCAAAAAAAGCCTGACCCTGCATCAGGCAATCACCCTGAGAACAAAATAAAAGACGCCAGTCTAGACAGAGAGCTGTTTCATCAAATGAAAACCGCCTCAAGAGGAAGTGACCATAAGCAGTTGTCTCAGACTTATAATTGAAGGTCTTGCTTTCTGACCTACACACACAAATTTTTTTTTGTCTTCGGCTTGATTGCAGTGAAATTTTTAGGACCAGCTTGCTAGAGTTGAGAGATTGACAGCTAAAGTTCTCTAGTAGTAAACTAGCCCAACACTGAAGCTTTGAGAGAGGCAGAAATCATTTGTCTGCAGAGTCATATTTGGTGGCCACTTCCAGTCAGGGAAAGAGGAGAGAGGTATTTGTGAAATAAGCCTCAATTTTCTCTGCTCTGAAGGGCCAGTGGCACACCTGGATGAGCCAGTCTGGCACTTGGTGTGGTCTCCACCATGGAGACGCCTCTGAGCTGTCTCTCATGAAGTCCTTTGGTGTCTCCTGCTTCCATGGAAGGTGGGGGAGGTTTGCCCCCCCAGTCAGCTGTGCTCCATGGGCTCTGCTCAGCACTCTGCCTGTTGAACTCCTGCCCTGTGGCTCTGGGAGTGGCTCTGGCCGTGTGGCCAACTCCAGCTTGCTCTTGCAATCCTTTCTTCTCCCAGCATTTGACAACACTTTGCTTTCCTTTTTCCCCTCTCCTTCCTCCCTCACAGCAGTCAGACTAGGGTCTCAAACTGGGATGTTAAAGATGAACAGAGAGATTAAGCAAACACTCACTAGTGTTTCCGGAGGGGTGGACATTGAAATGCACCATAACGACTCCCCTCACCTGTGAGGAGTAAGGAGAGAAGCTGGGTGACACTGTAGGACTTCGGAGCCTGGTGACATAAGGTAAGCTTTGGGAGCAGCTTGCAGACTGTGCCCATGTGAGAGCAGTGAGGAGAGTGTGAGGCAAACAAGGGGCACACAAAGCTCCCCAAGTGGTAAATTATTGTCTGGGGCTTTTTCTTGGCTGGAATTTCACCTGAGGACAGAAGGCTGGGCCTCTCAAAGAGCCCTCAGCAAACCTCTACAGTGCTGGCAGCCACAGGGCCGCGGGAGATGTGCAGAGGTGGGAAACAGTGGTGTGGGACACCCATTCCTGGTGTCAGTCAAGACAAGCAGTCTGACACAAAAGCCCAGCCGGGCATCCAGGATTCCTGAGCCTCTGCCCGAGGATTCCAGGATTCCTGAGCCTCTGCCCGAGGCCTGGGCGCGGCAGGGCGCTGGGGCCTCACACAGAGAGCGCAGCTCGACACTCCTCTCTCCACTACAGCCTCCCACCGAGGAGTGGGGAGCAGCCTGTCTGAGCAGGAACTGAGCTAAAAACCTTAAGGTTTGTCATGTTAAATTCCAGCCCTTTGAAGTAGTTCAGAGCTGACAGTGTCAATTGTGTTATTTTGGATTTTAAACTCCTGAGGAATCGGACAAAACCCCTAAGAACTCTTTGTGAAAGTGTTCAGCCCGAGGAGTTGTAATTCCTGTGCATTTTGCTCTATGGAAATCTTGCTGGAACTGCTTAACTACAGAAGGCTGATTGCTGCATATCTTGAATTTCAGACAAATCATGAGATGTTAAAATTGGGACTCAGTGTGATAATGATGACTGCCCACTTGGTTCACTATAGGCTTCAAGTACTGTAGTTATTCACTCAGCATTAAAAGAAAAGAAGCTTTCTCCCTGCTACTTTCCAGAAAGCAGGGGAATGGAACCTAACCAGCTTGAAACCATTCAGACTAAAATGCAAAATGATGATTTTTGGCAGCAAGTGGGTATGTACAGTGGATAAAGTGCAGGAAATTAAGATCCAAGTGCAGAAATATACATTAACTGAAAGCCACGGTAAAAAAAGCTTGCTATGCAGCTAGTTTAGAAAAATGAAAAGCAGTTTAAACTGAAAGAAAAAAAATTTTATTATTATTATTATTACATACATATATATGTGTGTGTGTGTATGTGAAATGCCAGCGGTAATGAAAGGGGTAGATAAGTTACTTTTGTCAGAAGAATGAGGAAAAAAGAAAAAAAGCATTTAAAATACAGTCAGAGTGTATAATTAATCAGAACTACTCTGATTAATAATTATTGTTATTGTAGTTATTATTGATAAATGTTAGCAGTAGACTTCAATGGCTGAGCTCCTAAGAATTCAGATTAACTGAAATGCATCTAATTTGCCTGCATGTAGCTATAGCCATTTTTATTAACCAATATTTCTTCTCTAATACTGCTGGTTAGCATTGCTCTCTTGCTCCACATAATATGAATAGTTTCTGTTCTACTTAAAAATACTGAAGAACCATGAATCTATTCTTGCCTCTGTCCTGGGATTTCTGTTGACTTCAGTGAAGTTAATTTTCTCTCCATCCCTGTCTTTGAGACACAGGGTAACCAGGCCTCCTGAGTTCATGGGGAACAATCCTTATTGCTGGCTCTGGTGGAAGAAATGGGAATATATTGCCAGGAAACCCCTCAGAAAGCACCTCTGATGAATTGCATTAAAGGAACAGACAGCACAATGAGAATGAAGTAGGGCATTGAGCTCAAACATAGCAGGATGGATAGTATGTAGGTATTTTTCTGGCATATTTCAGTCTTGCAGAAGGATGTTCAGTGAATAGGTAAATAGCTTTCCAAAAAGAGAGAAGATAACCTTTAGTAGGAGGTGGGAGATGTGTTCATTTCTGCCTGCTTACCAGATAACACTACAACAGAAAATCTGTACTGGGCTGAGGAATTTCATCTTTTTTGAAGAAACCCCTCACCCTGTTTGGAGAATGAAGCACAAACACGTACTTGAGAAGTGATCCTCTTTAATTTGCATTTTACCTCTACCTTGTGACAAAGGGCGGAGTTAAGGGGAGGGTTACATATTTTTATGGCCCTTTCCCATTTCCTTTCTGTATTCACTCCTGGCCCAGTTGTATACTGGGCTCACAGCAAGGGCACGGTGGAGCCAGGATCACCCTCCCTGCAGCTGTGTAACTCAGTGAGCACAGTTCATGCAGCCAGCATGGTCTAACCAAGGGTGAACATGAGCAGTCTTGCTGGAGTGCAGTCTGAGGCTTGGTCCAGTTTGGGTGTGGCCTTCATGATGAAAATAGATGAGCCTGAGAAGTGGCTCTGTCACAGCTTCTCCCAAGTTTTGCCTTGACATGGGCATAAAGCTTTACACAAGTGTGGACTCCAGAGTAGGCTGCAACATTAAACACAGGAGTTATTCCCACTGCCAGCACTTATTCAAGGAAAGGCTTCAGACTGTCAAAGGTTTAATTCAAGAGTGAATTTTTTTGTAAGTAAATAACAAATGGAATCTACCTCCCCTGCTAACTGAGTAATCAATATGTAAGATAAGTTGAAGAGGTATTTTCAGATGGCCAGTTATTCTCAGTGTTGTGATTCTTCATGGATTGTATATTATCTCGGCCAGAGACAACATTTTCCTTTATGCTATAGTTAAATCAACTCTGAGGTGTGAAATGAAACAAGACAAAATCTATCACATTTCTCTCAAACTTTAACAAATCTGTTTTCATTCTCAGAGAGGAAAACAATATTTTTTTTTCTAAAAGGAAACCTTTCTAGGTCAGAACCACCACTGTTTCTAATTACTTGTTTTGCCACGTTCCTAATCTGCAGATGAGGAAGCGAAGTTGTACCTAGTAACTTACATTCCTTCATTATCCACATGAAAAACTATATTATTTCATAGCTATCTCTGTATATTTTTATGCATTTTATTTATTCTTTCAGATAAGTGCAAATGAGAAAAGCCAAAATGAAGATATTTTCATTTTACCTTTATGCCAACATCCATCTGCAAGATGTAAAAGAATCCTGCATTTTGTCCACAGTCATTTGTTTTAAGAATTTATTTCTTCTTGGTTTGACTACAGAGAAGATAAACTTTCCTTTAAACTGAAAATCAGTTAGCTTTGACCTATTTCTTCTTAAAGTTCTTTTCATATTGCTGTCCTAAGGAGTCTTCCTCCTACTTGAGTCAAGCATAAGTTTACTCCCAGCGTAGTTATTTCAAATTGGCTGTTGCTAAAATTTATGGTACCAAAAAGACAACAAATCCCTTGTCAGTCTCTACTTGACACCAAAACAGATTTTTGTCTGCAATCAGTGAAGTCAAACAAGAAAAACACTTGCTTCCTGCAGACAGAGCCTACAGTTATTACAGACAATTCAATTTAGAATCTCCATTAATGTTAATTCTTTAATGTGTGTAGCAATGGTGTCTTGACCACATCCCTTGAAAGTGACTCCAGCTACCCAATTCTTTTTTCTAAGAACATTATTCTCCTCCTCTGTTGTAAGTCCTGATCTAATTTCCTCAATTTGATCTAATTTCCTTCTGCCTGTAGAATTATCATTTAGAGAAAATACATATTTTCAGATCCAAATATGAGATGAAATATTATAACAATTGATCCTAATGTATGCAATCTTTGTAACATATATTATTACTTATTTTGGTTTCCACTCTTTTACTAAAACAGCTTATTGAATGATGAAGTGTGAGTTCAGGAACTAATGATACATTTTGAACTGCATTATTCTGGGTGAAGAATTTTTATAAGTTGTAAAACAAGATAAAAAACCTGGAAATTATGCTACAGCTGTGAGATTCCATAATTACTTTAAAGTGCCTTTTTAAGTGTATTGAAATTATGATTTTTTAAAAAAAAAACATGTGAGATTTTGGTTGCTCCATTCCTAAATTTCATAACCCTTTCTTTGGTTTCTATCATTAAGTGCTGTATGGCAGGAAGATAAATAGTTGCAAGAAAGAGCAAATCTCAAACACCACCCATTCTTCATATGAACCCAAAGCATTCTTTTTCTTCAACAGTGGAAAGCTAAGGGCCTATTTATCTTTGAAGACAATCCTATTATTTATACAGTGTTTATCAAGTCTTCACTGTATTTTGAAATACAGGGATGTTTAACTCTTCACAGTGCTTGAAGTACACAAGGGAAAGTATTTACAAAGGCAACTTCCGTGCGTAACAACTAATTCTTCCTAGAATTAAAAAAAGATTCAATAAGCATCCACATACAATATTGTCTAGTTTTGGTTTGGTTTGATTGACTTAGATAACAAGAGGAGGAGCAACTTCATAACTTTTCAGATTCTTCCTTCAAAACAGAAAGCAATAAGCAATTGGATCTGGAACTTTTTTTCAAAGGTTTGTGTCTATCAGTCAGCTGTTCCTATTTCTCACTGCCTAACTGTGCAATGATGACTTCACATTTAGTGCAGACCTAACAGCTTCTGAAAAAAGAAAAAAACCATGATTAGTACATAACCATGATTTTACCTCTACTCCCCTCTGAATCCTACTCTAATAAACAATGTCTAGGTAATGAATCAGTCATAACAGGCAATGAATGAGTCAAGTCTTCAGCTGTGGTGGGAGAAAAACCACAAGTGATACACTGGTAGAAGAGAGTAACAAAAGAGGGAAAGAAACTTCCATTACAGTGCATAAAAGCAAACTGGCAGCAGGTGGACTGGTTTAGTCAGTTTATGTCAGATGATGATCTGCTTGAACAAATATCTACAAAAAGATTGCAATTACCAAAGTTAAACATGTTGCTTCTTCTTATAAACTTGTAGTAATATCAGCTGACTTGGAGCTGTAAAGGCACATCATGGTTCATCTTATGTTTTTGGAAACAAGATCAAAAAAGGGGGGAAACATAAGAGTGATAATGATATTCAGTCTAGATTTTTGCAGGCAAGTCTCTCATCCCACAGGAAAAGAATTTAGGAAAGTGTAAGACAGAAATAAGGGCCCAAATCACCTTAGCTATAATAACCTGTATATGTTAATCAGAAGAATAAAACAAGGGCAACCACAGCTGCTACAGCTGCCATCTGAACCTCATTACTGTGCTATAATATCACCTGGAGCAACTTGTTTATTTCAGCTCTACAGCCAGGGCTAACACTGGGGAACTAATCAAGGACTTGTAAACCTAACTGCCTATCTCTGTGGCTACAGTAATGGCTATAAATATGATAGCACTCAACTAGTACCTCTGTGAATTGCAGGATATCATCTATTATACCCTGACCAATAATAGTTCACACAGGATTATGGGGAGTTATTGCCAGTGCATTGCTCTCTGGTCTAGTTTACCCAGAATCACTATAACAAAGTAAGCAGAATTTAGGAGATCTGAATTCTCACTGCTTTGCATTCTTACTGCATTTTTTATTCAAGGAATTCAAAGTGTACACTGCTTAACTAATTCAACCTTATAATGCCCCTGAGGTGCAGGCAAACAGGTTTAGGTAAATTTTACAGGTGTAGAAACAAAATCTAATATTTTTACCAAACAAGTTAGTTACAGTCTTTTGCAAGTAAAATCTGGCTCGAGAGGGATAGGAGATGCAACCTACAAATACATTTCAGCACTCATTGACTTTGGAAAAGTCTGGACAATTTACACCAGCTGTGTATATAACCTTCCAAATCCCTGCCACTTCCAAAAGCCCTGCAACAACCTCTTCATAACAAGCAAAAAAGTGAAAAGTCTAGCAAGCTATTTTCTGTGCCTGCATTAGAGGAAAGTGTTGGCAGAATTAGCTTGTTCCTGTAGATTCACTCTTTGGAGCAAAATGGTCAGAGAAGTAGTTAAGTTCTCACTTTTTTCCCTTGCCAAAAGCAAATGCATCATAGCACACCTGAGTTTCCAGAGAATGACTAAATTTGTCTTTTTTATCGTGCAGCTGAGATATGATGTGACGTATTTTACTGCAGAAGCAAGTGAGGTACCAGCATATTTTTTCTTTATTCTTCTCCAAATAGCTGATCTATGGTACAAACATCCATGTCACAGGAATGAAAGGAACATGTGCTATTGCTTTACCCTTTGAATCTATAGTGCCTGCACAGGTTAAAGGAGCCAAATGAAAAAGACAAACAGGGAGCTGTTTTATGTAAAGAAAGATCCCAGTAAATATATTAGGCAAAAAAATATTTTGAATGGATCCCATCTGGTTCTCTAAGGTAATATTGTAACCTGCAGTGCACAGGAGCTCTGTCAGTTGGAAAGACAATATTAAATAGAGCACAATAGTGAGGCCTTTTTCCTTCAGTAACAAAAAGAAAAAACAAGTTTCAACTTTTCTGAGCACTTCGGGTACATCAGCATGTGTTCTTTGGGGCATTATTTGTAACATGTCATTGTATAGAACAGAAAATTGAGGGGCTGTCATTTTCATCACAAACACGTCATTTTACTGGGCGAAAATAAAGAACCTGGATGTAGCACTGTGAAGAAGCTTTCTTGTGTATTAGTGTCTAACCTCACAAACCTTTAGAGGCTCACAAAACTTTAAAGATGACAGTTCAGGAAAATGATTCCTGCCTGGTACAGTATACTGAGAGAAAATCTGTAAGAACATTTGGGTTTACAAGCCAGGGATATCTACTCAGGCTGTCTTTAAAAGTGAGCAGGTATCTGATATTTTTTAATTTTATTATCCTCTTTTTGGTAATCTCTGTGCTATTTCAACCTGAGCACACAGACCAGTAGAGGTGATAGGAAGCTGAAAAACAGTATAGTGCTACCAAGCTGTCATCAGATGACCTTTAATGTACATTCCTGTTTTTCTATACACAGTGATATAATTAAAAATAAAAAATAAAAAAGAGAAAAAATACAGGAAAAAACACAACCAAAAACCAGCCTGCTTTTGCCTTCTCTTTCTCCAGTGGGTTACATCCTCTCCTTCAAGTGAGGAGCCTGGATAGTCTGATTAACCATGTCCCCACTCCATTCCATTTTTCCCACACCTAGATACAATTTGGACTTTGACACAACTTAAGCAGCTGGATTGTGGAGGGTTAAATCCCCTCCAAACCCATAGATAATGTGTGACTAGACAAATACCTCATGTTTGTTGAAATGAAACATTATTCTGCAGCTTCTCAAAGTCGTGGGTGATTTTCTACGCTGTCAATCTAAACTGGGCTTTAATATGATAAAGAGCTCTGAAACTGCACTCCTATCACAGGTTGAACACACTATCAAAATCACTTTGATCCACTTCTCCTATCTCATAAACAGCTGGCATTTGGCATGGCTGAGTGGATGGAGACATTTCTGAACTGACTTTAATGACCTCGTAGTACATCTGCAATAGACGAAACTTAGCAGTTAATCATGATTGAAGCTGGCACCTGAAACAAAATTCTCATCTCAGCTTTGTGTTATGGATGCAGCAATATCTTCTACAGATACAATTTGGAAGCATTTCTGCTCTAATCTCAAAGGAGTACTAGCACCATAAAATAATTGCTTTGGAATAAGTGGATTTACAAATAGTCTGTACTGTATTTGGGTAGTTCAGGTTCACTGTTCTTATTAGTGTTTTCCTGAGAAGCTCAACTTCGAGCTTTACAGGTGGCCTTTCTCCTAGTATTTTTCTTGGATTTTAATTGTATCAAGGACATCAAATTACACTAATTGATGGTAACTCTCAGCAGCTGAGCCATTTCATTAAGCAAGCATCACTACGAAGGGCCAGGGACAGAGAGGACTGGTGGTGGTTTGTGTTGCTTATTTTGTCTTTTGACCTGAAAGACAGCAATTTTTCTGGGTAATTTTTGTTTTTTTAAATGCATTTATTTTTGTAAACTGATTTTAGAATATTCTTTCAAATTATACTATTTTTAACAATATTTATGCCAAATTAAAAGCAAAGTAGGATGATATATATACACAAACTTTCAGAAATTAGATCTCATAGTTTGATATTTTTGATATTTGATATAATGATATCATTTGATAATTTGATATAATTGATATTAAACTTCTCATATTAATAGGTCTTTCATAACATTTTCTGTGTGCAGTTGTCCATCTTCAGCTTAGGAAGCAATAATCTATCCTTATTGCTATGATAACCTCTACTAACATACACTCTACATTGCCCAAACTGATGAACACTTCATAAATGTTCATAGCACATTCTGAATATTACAGACATAAAATCACTTCATCTTTGTTGGAGAAATCTCTATCAGTTTCCATAATCATTTACCACTTTCCAAAAATTTGTTCAGAAATATCCTTTGCAATTTTAAGACTTGTGATTGCCATTATCTCAACTTGTGAATCTGTTTTGGCTCCTTTACAGACATTTTGAAATATCAGGCTCATACTCTGCCAGTAAAGAAAACTTCTCACATAAATATATTTTTATCTTATTCACTATACTGGACTCATGTTGCATGTTTTGAGGCGTTGTTTTCATTGTAATTTTAACCTCTTTTCTTTTTTTCTTTCTTTTTTTTTTTTTTTGTGAAAATGCAATATACCCTCAAAGTACTTTGTGACATTTTGAAAAATACCAACTATTTCATGATGGCATTAGAAAACACTCCTTTAAACATGGCAAAAAAAAAAAAAGAAACAGAAGAAGTTGAGGGATGGGAAAACCTTCACAGTAAAAAAAGATTTAAAACTTCAATCTAGTTATTTGAGAAAAGGAAAAACAGTAACCTGACAAACTATGCTTTCATTGCCAGAAAATACTGGGTACCTAAAAGGCTTTTATGTTAATGGAGGAAAACATAAGACTGATTCATAGCTGGAAGCAGAAAGGAGAAATTCACTTGGGTGAGAGGTGCATTTTTTTAGACTGAATAACTTCTGTAAGGACCAAGGCGTTCACCTCCCAATATCTCCACATCAGACATGTGTGCCTTGCTGGTTTGTTTGTTTGTTTCACCTTTTGTAGTTTCTAATTATGCTTATATCCCACACTATTGAGCCCAGTACTGATGCCCTCAAATCAAAGCTAACAGCCTGTGATACATCCACACAAATGACCACATTTTTCTCTTTTATTTACATTCTGTGAAGAGATGACAATTTGACTAGAATGTTTTCCTTTTAGGGAATTTAGGATACATGAAAGCATCATAAATACAGTCAAGTGTCTAAACCGGGAAGAAGCTGCAGAAACAAAGTCTGGCAGTAGTAGAGACAGACCAATGGAGAGAGCTGAGCAGGAAGGATGGCTTTGCCATCCAGAACTGCAGTCTGGGAAAGCTTTAACTGGCATTGCTGAAATCAAACAATTAGAGTGTCTGGCAGCCTTTGATTCTCATGGCAGAACCTGATGGATGCTTTCCCCAAGAGCATTTGGTCTTAGAGCTGTACTTTCTTCCCTCATAATTTGACCATATTTCTGTGCGTTTTTTTTCTCTTTCTCACACAAACATGTTCATTTATGAAAAGGAGGTAAAGCAGATAAAATAAAAGAGCTTTCATGCCCTGTTCTGGGCATTCTGAAACAGAGCCCTGGGCACTCTGAATCTTTGCAGAATCATCAGCAATGTGGCAGAAGGACAAAGAGGAACTACCAGTATCTGAACTGTTGCAATTACACTAGCAGCAATTGCTTTTATATTTTGTTGATATAATGGTTTGCATTTGCCTCTCAATCAGACACCCACAAAAGCAATTACAATTAAGCTTAGAAGACAGATTTTTCCATCATTAGATGGGAATGTGTCTAGAGTCAGATATTTCTCAAGTCATGCTTTTCTGGGAAGTCTTGCTTTCTCCTTTCCCCTTGTGGATAACACATTCCCCTTGTGGATAACGTAAGTATTTGGCATTCAGGTGCAGGGAGAGGCAGAAAGGAAGTAAAATTCTGGGTATCAGGCTCAGAAAAGTTGCAGGCAGTGAGGCAAAAGCTAGCTCTTCCTGCAAAGGACCAAGTACTTCCAAGCAAAATAGAGAGGAAAATTACTTTGTGAAAGAGGAAAACAGACTTTCTAGCTGCAGAAATAGTGAAAAATTGGGCAACAACCTGGACAAGTTTCCTTTGAAAATGCCACTTCCTAGTCAAAGCAGAAAAAAAATCATAAAGTATGTTTCAAAGGAGACCAACATCATCTCAGCTGCCAAAAGCTATCAATAGTTCATCTGCAAGGTAACAAAACAAAGGGGCATTTCCCTCTCTAATGTTAGCTGATGGGAGAAGTTACCAACCTGCTTTTATCAGTCACTCAATTTGTGTAAATGACAGCAGAGATCTGTGTGGTGGAAGGAGAGTTTCTTGATTGATGGCAGCTTGCTATCCTTATTCAGCTTGCTTTAAAAATACATGTGCATATATATACATATACTTACATGTGTGTGTATGTGTGTGTGTGATAAGTAACAAGATCCAGTTAAAGAACATTACCAGCTGAGAAATCAGGCACTCATAAATAGCCTGTTTCAGTACAAAGTTTGCTTGTTCAGAAATATTCACACAGATTTGAAAGATGCAGTTTTGAGTGTCTGTCAGAGTTTTGCTGTGAGAGTTTGGATAAAATGCCAAGAGAGGAATTCAGATGCCTAACCAAGCCTCTAGTGCAATTTCAAATGCAGGTAAGAATAGCTTTAGGTGCCTAAAATGAAGTTAGACACCTGTTTCTGTATCCCTCCTCATTTAGCTCTGTGCTTCAGCAACACATTGCTCTAACCTCTACCAGCAGTTTTTTCACCAGCAATTCCCAACAATTACCAGAGTATGTGACACCATTCAGCCATGATAGTCCTGTAGGCCCCTATAGGCACATTAACCTCTTTATGCATATGAATTCCTTTACTTTAAATCCTTTGTTCTTTTTTTCTTTTTTTTTTTCAAGATGACCTGTCTGTCAAATAAATTGCTGACATATATACAGGAAAACCACATTTTGATCTACTGAGCATGACTTGTTCATGAGCAAATTACATAGTAGAGATCAGAGGTTTGCTCTGAGTTTCCTGTTGCCAAATCATATGGGATCAGATTTGTTTAAAGGAAAGAAATAGGTGGGGAAGGCAAGTGGGAAAAAATTTCTTAATTTCAAAGACAAAACTGATCTCAAGAGTCAGATTTTTTTTTTCATATTCACACTATCAGGGTACCCACAAAAGTACGGTGGGATGGACTTATACATTTAAATTCCTTTTAAAGCAAGATTCAGTTTCCATTTATTTATCATGCCACAGATCAAGTGTTACTTTTTCCAGTGCTATGTGTACAATGCCCCCACCTAATTGTAGCAGTCTCACAGCAGCCCTTCCTCATGAATCGCCTTGCAGTAAGATAACATAATATCTGCTCTTCGCCTCTTGAAACACAGCTGCAGCCTTCCAGAGAAACCAATAGCCTAAGAACAGTGATTTTTTTTTAATAATAAATGTATAGTGTCTGATAACTTATTTTTCTTACTGTAACAGCTTGGTGGGAGCATCCAGAAAAAAAATAAAGCAAGCAAAGTGTGCTAAGTGGATAATTAAAGTTCACACTGAAAGAAATGTAGCAAGTTGCAAATGGTAAATTAGAGAAATCTTGAGGAAGAAATCTGTGTTGAAAGCTTCACTGAGGGCAGCAAAGTCATCAGGAGAGCAGAAGCACTTAGCCTTCACTGAATGTCTGGGCACTTCTTAAACCCAGACAGTTCATCCTGGCTGTAGATGTGATCCACTATACCTCTGCTACACCTAAGGCCAGCTGAAGGTCATTGTGAGGCTTTGGTGAAACCAATGAATTTACCAGTTATGGAAGCCATAATGTGAGGAGGAAGATTCACTTACAAGGAGCTTTGGAAGTCAAATAGTCAGAAATTAATAAATCAGGAAGAAGCCCAGTCAAACCCTTGTATTCTGTCCAGACATAAATTGCAAAATGCCTGCTGGCACTGGAATGCAGAGTTCTAGAAAATACAGCTTTGGTGATTATACAGTGGCACATGTCAGCTATTTCAGAAGGACTGCATGTGAACAGGGGTGACCCAATGAGCAGTTTGTCCTTTCCAATCTGCCAAAAACAACTCCCTGGTCAAGAAAAATCTCTAATGAAGAAAAGGGGATGGAACTGTGACAGGTGGCAACCAATTGCACAGACAGTGTTTGATTTATGCCAATTTAAAAGAGCAGTGTTTGGACTCCAAGTTAAAATTACTTACTATTACAAATATTTTTATTGCAAAACAGCACTGTCTTCACCATTTTCATACCAGTTATTCAGATTGTGTCTCCCTCTTTTTTTCCCAGAAGGCTGTAATTTGCTGCTGCTTTCATCCTGCTGAAATTCAGTCCTATTTCATTCATTATGTGTTTTCCTGTCTCTTTTAACACTGGCTTTAGCACAGATGTGCTGGAACTATTGGCTTGAATCTAGTTTTGTTTACTTATTGTGATTATACAGCAATTCTCCCTGGTTGCAAGATATCTTCTTCAAGTGTGATGAGACTTTTCTCCCAGGAGAAGATTCCTGGGAGAACATTTCCATAGCCTGGAAAGAGGTCATCTGTTTTTTTAAAAAAGGAAATTATAATTTCTGTCTCCTTACAAGGAAAGATGTTGGGTTTATGGCTAAAAATGCCCTGTAACTCAAAGCAAGCAGGCTCTGCCAGTATGCCCCTAGTCAAGATGCATTAATACCTTTGGCCCTGGTTCAACAAGGCCAAACTGAAGCAAGTTACACATACAAAGTCAATGTCTTCTCCAAGCTGGTGTTGAGAACATATCCCAGTGTTTGCTTTTCACACAGCTGAATAGGAGAAGACTCTCTCCAAAAATATAACTTCACTTGTGGTGCTGCATATTTCTCAAAAGTCTGAGCATTGTGCAAAGGAAAGGAGCTTATGGATGCCATCCCTTTGATTCATGGATGAAATAGCAGAGGGATAATTTGCAGTGGGGATTGAATGGTGGTTTTTTTGCCAACTTTGTAAGATAACTCTCGGGTCATCTCTGAAGTTTCTGGATTACATTATAACTCTCTTCATCAAAATATATTTGTTATTCTCAGGCCTAGCCTAATGAATTATCCAAATCTTTCTGAATGTGTTTGCTCTGCTCCTTATTATTCATACTTTTTCCTCATTTATTATCCTCTGCAGTGAAAATCTAACTTTCAAATCCCTCCTCCAAATCACTGATCCAAGCCCATCATCTTTGTAGCAAATCAAGCATAGATCAGAATTAATGGTCAAAATCATTTGCTGTATGCTGTACTTCATTTTTTGTGTTTGTTAACTTTTGAATTTACACATATAGCAGTAGTTTGATTTTCCAGAACTGCAGATGTGCATCAAACCTGAAGCTGACAGACAGTGAGATGTTGTCATACCTTCTCAGGAATGGCCTGAGATCAAAACCTGACTCTGGAGCGTAAAAATCTGGATCAGATTTTGTTAGCAAGGATATATTTTCATGCAAGTCAGAGTTTAGAGATCAGGTAACCAGTTCTGAAACATGCCTGTCAATTTGAATTATCTTCCACAGTTATTTTCTCAGTCTTGGATATGTGAATGATTGATAATAAGGAAATGTTTGAAAATCCTCAGTCTTTTCTCTTCCAATTTGAAAGTGAATTTAAATTGTGATCTGATTGTAAAGCACTGGAATAGAAATATGGAGATGAAAATTCAGCATCTTGCTCAGTAACACTTTTGGTGTGTGACTTTCAGTAAGTCACTTAACCTTTGTTAAGGTTTGCTTTGCTTCATTTCTCAGCACAGATAATAAACCTGGTCTCTCAGTAAAACAGGCAAAAAGCTAAACTGTTAAAATTAACAGATTTAGGTAGACAGTCTGCATCTCCTTGATGTCTAAGAAGCCACCTCATAGGGGTAAAGTCACCCGCTGCCAGACAGGTTTGCAGGAGCACTCTCAGAGGGAGACTTAAGGCCAGCCAGGATAACACACCTAAGGAAGGGACTGGGGGAACCCCAGGCATTTCTTTCCATGGACATACCTGCAGCAGATATTTGCTAACTCAGCCATCTGTCAGCATCTGCTTTGGCAACACTCAGACAAGGCTGGAAGAGAGGAGGCAGAAATCTTTCCTGAAAGGTCCTGGGATTCCACAAAGGCACCAAAGAACAACCTGAACTCACTGCTCCTACCAAGGCATGTCGAACATGCAAACCTGGTTCATGTTAGTGCCCTAAGCTTAAAGCATCTCCAAGGACCAGGTTTTCTAAATCTGTTGAGAATAATCAATGAATTTGGAGAGTTGTGACATAAACTTTTGCCACCAAATGGCCTCTAGCTTCCTGTCTGTCAAAGCCACAATCAGATCAGTCATACAAAATATTTTCTGTGGCAATAAAAACCCTCTGCTCCTCATGAAATGCTGGTCTCATGCCATGTCAAATTGTTTCTTGCCTCAAGGACTATCCTTCTATTGTAGAGAAATTATAAAAAAAAACCCAAAAACATGCAGACTGAATTGCCAATTAAGATTAAGAGAAGGATAAAACAGTCCTTGGTGCCATTTCACAACCTTCATTCTGGTAAAATGCAGATGTCAGTTTTAGTCACTGCCTTTCCCATAAGCCTGTGTTAAATATTAATGCTCAGGTACAGTCTACCTGATTTTTGTCTGAAATACAAGGGCTTGCAGCATGGAGACCTAAGAAAATGGTAGTAAATGAGCTATAAATAGAGGTCATACAAAAATTCACAAGAAAATCATGTCAGGCATCCTCTAGCATAAAACAGAATGTTCTCTTTTTTACATCCTTTCATTTGAAGTTAGCTCTGCTTTGCACTGGGCGAGTGGGGGCTGGAACTAACTGACCTACAAAAGCCCTTTCCAAACAAGTTGTTCTACAATTCCATTATTTGTAACTTTGCTATTAATTTTTCAAATTAAAACAGCCTGTGTGAGTGAACACAGCTACCAAGTTATTTCACTAACTCATGCTGTAGCTGCCTAATACTATACTTTGTCAAACATAACAGTATACAAGTATAGTTCATGAAAGTTATTCCATGCTCCTGCTTGCACTATGTGTGATATAGAGGATAACATCACAGGAAATCTGTAATGAGATTTGTCTCCATTATTCTCCAGGGTAGTCACCAGATTTTTTGAGCTATTTCTCTCCCAGTATATCTTTTTGTTCCTGCAATTTATTTCAATCTTATATCATTATTTTGTTTTGTGAATGTGTCATCAAATAACCTCTCTGTGTGTTCTCCTTTTGTCCATATAAAGTGCCTGAATGATAGTTATCTATTTGTGCTCATTTTGCTCTTTACTCCTGCTCTAAATCTTCTCTACTATGTTTTACTGTATCCCACTTGTTTGCAAGAAGTTAATAACTTATATTAAACACTGAGGATTCTCCCTCTAGCAAAATTAAGTTACTTGATATGACATTTTCCAAAACTGAAAGAATGGCTAAGTGAAAAAATATCACTGAAAAAGAAGTAGAGGGTCACTATCTGCCTCTTACTTGTGCTTCTAAAAATCTGCCCTCAGAGATTTGAGATCATTACAAGGTCAGGTCTGATTGCATGTGTAGACTGCACTGAGCATAAGGTTTTATAATTTTACATTTCAAGTACTAAGCATACAAGTCCTCAACTAAAATTAGCAAGCTTTCTGCCTCCAACATGCAAAGGAGATATATTTATTTCTTTACAAGTGTTGGCACTGTCATTTACTAATGTAAGACTGTGTGTGACACTTTGTCAGTCATCATCTTTTACTTGAGGTGCTGGGAGAAAAACAGCTTGGTGATGAAAAAGTGGTGCCTAAACTCTCTGTGACCTAAACTCTGTCAGGTTCATTATATTGGTGTTAAAAAGTCTTTAAAGTGAATGTGTAATCATTAGCTCCTCTTGAGAAACACGGCCTTTGCACGTTTGTAGTAAACCTAACAAAACACTAAAGCTGGAGCCTCAAAGGGCTGCTGCAATCCTGCTGTCTAATAACAGTATTGCTGTTGAACACCACTGCAGTCAGTGGGTAGAGAAGAGGAGGCAGAACATGCTCCTGGAGACAGCATGAAAGAGAAGAGCAGGATAGATTTGGAAAAAAGAACAACAAACCAAACCAAAAAAATCAAAACAAGGAAGGTGCAGAGCCAGGTTCCTAGATGCTCAGGTCACAGCTATTGAGGCTGGCATTCAGTGTAAGAGGAAGTTGGAAAGCAAGTGCCACAGAGACGGTGTTCACGGCCTTTCATCTGCACCTGTGCCTTGATTTCCCTACCAGAGTCACCTTTGCAGGATATGGTGGTCCTGTAAATACAGCTGGCCAAGGAGCAATTAACTTGTCTTGATTCTAATTGAAATCCAAGGGCTGGGAGGGTGAAGGGAGCCTGGTAACCAAGATGCCACCACCATACTGTCTGATTCAAACTCCTGTGATCATTAACCTTCTCTCTGTCCCCCAAATCATCACAGGCAGCACAGCTTCAGGCTTCCAGGTTCCCCAGGAGCACTATTACCACTGTAAACATCAGTACACTGAGCCATCAGACTGGCAGCACTTTCCCAGCAGGAAAGGAAACCTGATCTATGTTGACATGTGATGGGCACGGGAGCGGTGGCACAGCCCTTGAGGACTGCACATGCCATTCTCTCCATTTCAGAACTGGTGAAACCATGGACTGCCCCTGCTCAAAATGAACAAGTCTAAGCCAAAGGCTGTCAGTTCCTCTTATTGATAACACTTGAGAGGGCTGAGCTTTGTTTGATCTTTTTTTAGTCTTCTCACAAAAATGAAAATGGCACTTTTTTCCTACTTGTTTTTCCCACTCCACACTGCACAGAGATGGTCTGAATGTGCAAGAGGTACCAGTCCCTGCATGAAGTGCCAGGACCATAGGCATGTAGCTAAGACTTTGTGGAATTTTTGGGTGTTTTATTTCTCTCTACTTAAGACAACCAGCAAGTCCCAGAGAAAAATAAAATTCTGTGTGGGCATACTCAGATCAGATATGAAATATTCATGCTGATGTATGAACCTACTTCTGGTTTTTGGAGGGTTCGTTTATTAATATATTTATTTATTTACTTATTGGTCCTGCTTTTTAAAAATATATATAATTAGGTTCACCAAAGACAAAAGTTAACTTGTTTACCTGTAAAAGGCTTATCAATTCTACAAGCATTTTCATTATGTTCCTATCGCTCTTCGTTAGAATTCAAGCTGTTCTCCTGAGATGGTTAAAACAAGTTAGCCTGACAGGCAGTAAAATGTTTGCAGATACCTTAGCAGTCTTGTCCTATAGTAGTTGTCACCAAAAGCAATTTTAGAGGCAAGTAGATGCCTGAAAATAAACTTCTTATATTTATTTACAGGAGTTGAAATTATCACAGTTGGAAACTATATTATGCCTGAGCTGCAGCCCAAGTCTAAAGTTGAGCCAAAGTGAAAACCTCAGTGCCAAACTGGTATTAAATACTAAAATGACATGGGAAAAACTTTGTGAAATTTTTCATGGCAAATACTGTATTGCCCCTTATATCAGATTACTACTTTCTTTTTTCTTTGCTAAAAACACCATCTGTGGAGGAGCTGACAATGGAAGCACCCTGGATTTATCTTCAATATGAATTTCTGCAAAAATCAGGTCTGTCCAGGAAAGAAGTGTTGGCTTAGTGAAGTCCGTCACATTTTTAGCCCCCTTGCAAAAAAATAACAGGAAGGAAGCAACAAGTTGCAGGTACAGAAAACCTGCCTGGAGTTATGGGACTGGAGCCAAAATCCTTGGATATTAACACCCTGCTGATTTAATGTTCAGTCAATTGCTCTAATAAGCAGTGACCTTCAAATAGTTGCTACTTTTCTCTCCATGGGCAAAGTGAGTAGTTCCCTACCTCCCTTGCCTCTCTGTAATGTGTTGCAACACCTTAGGTTGGAAAAAAAGGTTGGGGATTGGGACTCTCAGAATTATTTTGACCTTGCATAAGCTTGGTTCCTTCAGAAGTAGCTGATTTCCTAAAGTTCCTCATAATTTGCAAGGCCACCCTTATTTGAAACCCATCTGACCTCATTTATAGGAGAAATGCTATAGCAAATTCAATTATTGTGTCCACTTTTTCTGTGTTACTTAACCTTATAGTCAGCCTAAGAACACAAGCCTGGAAGGACTCAAATGATTTTAAAAATCTCCTCGGTAGAGAGAACAGACACAGATTCTGTTTTGTCACATAACAGCTTACAATTTCTCACAAATTACTAAGCTCAAGTCCTTAAAAGTGCAAAGTGCCTTACTGTGCTGTATACAAAATGCCTACATACTTTGGGCCAGCTGAGTTTCAGTCCCTCAAGCTGTTCCTCACCTAAAATATGAGTTAATAACATCTTCCCACTTCAGCAGAGTGTGCCAGAAGCAGTTCATTACTGCCCTCAGGTGTGAAACCAGCTGCAGGCACAAAGCCACTGCCACAAAAGAGTGCAGCTGGAGCAACAGCACAGGGTTAGAGAATGGCAGCCTGTGGGGGCTGTTGGGTGGGCTGGAAGATTGGCAGTGTGGGAGGGCAGGAGCAGTTGAGGAATCTTGTGAGGTTTCCTTCGTTTTCTATGAATACCAGGTTTCTAGGTCAGGATTCAGAGCAGGGTCTATAAAAAGAGAAAAGGAACGAGGAGAATTAGGGATTAGAGTGGAGGGAGTGCTCATGCTAAGCATGCAGTTCTGGGGTTGAGTTTGAAAGTTAAATGGCTCTTCTGCCTCTCTACTCTTTTGTTTGATTTTTTTTCTGGCCACAGAATGCCAGGTTGCATTATGCCTTAGCTACAAACAAGTGTCTTATGAACAGGTGAAGATCTCTGATACATGGTTTGAGTTGCAAAATTATTTCCCTCTTAGTTTATACTGGGAAAACTTTTCCTGGTCCTTCACAGAAATAACTCTGCCTTGATTTTTCCTATAGTCATCTCAGATCTTTTTTTCTCTTTTTGTTTATAAAAAAATATGAAAAATAGTCAAGGCTCTTTTAAAGAGCCTCTGTGGGAATTTGAAGTGTTTGCAGACAGAACGGAACATCTCTCAGCTTTAAAGCTGCTACAAGTAACTTTATGTTCCCCCTGTACATACATTGTGCTCCTGGACTGAACTAGTGGTCACTGTCACCTGGAGTTTAAAAAAAAAAAGTGAAAATAATGTAATGAAATTAGTGGACATAAAACTGCTCAGCTACAAGAGGAATTCTTCCTGCCTCTGAAGAATACGACACTTGGATATCCTGGCTACAAGCAATCCCTGACATCCTTCCTTGGCCAACTATTGCTATAGCTCCTTTGTTTCGGTTACAGATGAGCAAAATGTTATCTGAAAGTCTCTGCTTCACTCTTATCCTTCAGAAAGAAGTGAAATCATATGAGAGCATCCAGAATGTTGCCACTTGAAGTTTACAACTTCAGCATGGTAGGAACTGAAGTACAGTATGCAACTCTTTTGAGGGAAAAAAAAAATCTTTTTTATAAATTATGTGTTAATCAGTAAGTTCTTCTCTTAAAAAGCAAGCTTGGTGTTTTGCCAGCTAATCAGTGGTGTTCACTGGGGATGTTCTAGCAAATGTTTTTGCTGCAGAACAGCACCTGTTCAAAATAAACATTTTCATGGAAATCTAGCAATACAAAAAGCATTTCCATGTTGGGAATGTTTCTTTGGTTCAGTAGGAAAACTCTGAATGAAAATTTGGGTAGTGAACCCAGAATAAGCAGGAGACTGCAGTCTTTCACCTTTCTTCCCCTAAGCTGAAGATGGTAGCAAGGTTTTCTGGTCTTCAAGCTCAGGAACTAAAACCTGAACCTCTCATGTCCAATGGGACAGATTTTTTTATTCATATGCTCTCTGGATTTTATTCAAACTCTTTCTTCGCTACCTCTTCTGTCAAAACAATTGTTAAGCACTTTCTTTAAAAGTTTTTCCTCTACATGCAACAGAAGGAATACAAATTCATAAGCTTCCCTGTGAAGTGGCTTTTTTACAGCAAGTTCCTATAAAAAGCCATTTCTTATGGCAATCTTGTCTGGAGGCAAATCTGTGATCTCTTATGCCCATTTCATTGTCTATGAGATTTGTCTCATGAAAATTTTTGAAGGTGTCTCATACCTGCTGTAGCATGGCTTTTGGAAAATGCCACTCTTGTATGTATCATCTGTTCAGCTTGTTGACTTCTCTTCAAGCCTTACACTCATCCACTAAGTACCTCCATGCCTCAAACAAATAAGCATATTTTTGTGCTCGTCATTCATGTTGAACCATAAGACTTTCCCTCCTGTGCTAAAGGAAGAGTCACTACACCCACTTATTGTTAGCGTACCATAAAGTGAGCCTGCAGCTGCAGTTCCCATGCATTTCAGTGATAACTGTTCAAAGAACCCACCAAAATATGATTGTGGACTTTGAACAGAGGGAGTCCTTCCCAGCAGCAGGAACCAAAAAACCACAATCATCCATATTTAATTATTCCTCCTCTACACATCCAGTCTTCCATTTGTGGAGAGATGTTGATGTCAATTCATTTACTTCCAAGAAATTATTGTTATTCAGCCAGCTGAGGTGGGTCCTTTAAGCTCCCTGAGTGGGTAATTAACTAATAAGCAGTAGATTTCTTTTGCTGTCCAGTAACAGTGGGTCAGTTACTGCAGTAACTCAGTACCTGCATCAGCACTTCATCCAAAGGAAATTGTGTTTGGTGAAGAGAAAGATTTTGAAGGGAGGATGTTTTTTTCTTTGATGGCATCACATGGCCTGTGTGTGTCAGAAAGATGGAATAAAACCTGGGCCCCAGGCTGAGAGTGTGTTCAGCTCTGATAATGTGTCTGCTGACCTTTAGTGCAACAGGGAGTTAAGTTGCTCATAGTCTACAGCAGCAGCCAAAGATGGATCCTCGGCTGTTCTCCAGCCCAGGCTCTAAGTGGGGTCATGAACAGCAGCTGCTCCTTCCAGCCAAGGGAGGTGCAAATCTTGGGATGGGAGACAGTGAACAAATCCTCACCACAGACCCATCCCACAGCAGCACTTCATGATATCTTTACAGTCCATCTGCAGATACATCTTGTAGATGAGAGAAGGGACAAATAGTTTCTCATGGGAAATAAAGTTGGGTTGGGTTTTTTTTTTGTTTTTTTTTTTTTTGTTTGTTTGTTTGTTTGCTTGTTTTGTTTTGTTTTGTTTTCTTTTGGAGTGTTCTAGTGGCTGCACTGTACGTAATTAAAACCTAAGGAGTTTAAAAAAAATCTTCATACCTCAGGGTCTCACATTACATAGTGCTGAGCTATTAGCAGTCCAACATGGGATGCAGAAGTCTTCTGTGAGATTTTATAGCAGAAAAACCTGAGCCATTTCTCATCAACATAAGATTTATATCACATGGAAGGTAAAGATCAATTACTATTCATTCATTCAGGGGATAAAAAAATTATAAATACAGCTAATTTATTATATCCATAGATAAAATCTGAAACCCACCAACAGTGCAGAGAATTTTGTCATTGAACTGAAGAGAAGTGGAATGCCAAGCATTTTAAATATACATATGAGCTCCTTTAGGCAAATAAAGCAATTATTTGTCATTCATATTCAGAGAATAAACTTGCCAGTTAGCTCTCTGAAATATTTGTTGCTATTACACTCTTGCATAATTTATTGCCAAATTTGTTTACATGTGCTGTGTTTGAAAATGAAGCAGCATGAGAGCAAAGAACATTATAGTTTGCCTGTTAAAGAAAAGAACAGAGTGTGAGGAGGCTTTCTGATTTCTGCTGCATTAAAAGTGATAAGTTAAATACAGGGACTGAAGTGCCTTTCCAGACTCACATAATAAATATAATATTCATCAAACCTCCTAGCTAAATATTGATAATTAAACTCCCACATTAAAGACCAGTCTGTGCTCACTTACTCCATAGGAAGGAGTCTGGGGGTGGAAGGAGTAGCTTCTGAAAAGTTTGTGCACTTTTTTGCAACTGCTTTCTTTTGCTGATAGACCAAAATACCAGGGAGACAGAAATTCCCCTCAAATACTTTCTTCTAAAGAACTGTTAGGTTATAAGACATTCCCAAGGAGGTGGAATAATCCATGGATATGTCCTTGCTGTGAAGGCTTCAGGTGTGAAGAGGATGGTCGTTGAACAGGACCCTGCAGGAGCCCTGGGCACTCGCAGTGCTTTCCATCCCAGCCTAGTTCCATGTAGGGGTCCCTCCTAGCACACTCCTGGTCCTCACCTGTGATGTCCTCAGCACAACTCTGGCAGCATCACCAGTGAACAACTTTGTGGAAGCAGAGATTCCTCTTCTGTGGGTTTGCAGCATGAACAGTTCTGTCAGCTCAGCCAGGTGTCTCAATGAGACACCCCAAAAAGGAGACTGCACATTTGGCTCCAGAGTTCCCTACACCCAAAAAGGGAAACTTTTCCATTTAAAACTGTTTTCATGTCTTTCTGTACCCAAATAATGTACACGTGCACTGAGTGGGTCAGCATTGCAGTAAGAGGGAGAAAAGCTCAGAGCAACACGTTAGCTCTTACTGTGAACTGAGCATGGAAGAAGATCAGTGCCTTGTCATGTGGTGATCACATGCAAACCTGCACACCACAGGAGGCAGGGATGGGAGTATGGCCGGAGAATTCAGGGAAAACTTTATCTTTCATTGAGGTCAACAAATGTTTCTTACATGCAATGGAAATCAACTAGGAAAGAAACAAGTCCCTTGAAACAAAATTTCCCCTTCGGCAACTACAGCCTAGCACACAGTGCCTTTTGCGTAGATGGGATTAGAGAAACAAGCAGAGGGAAGAGAGATGGGAGATCCTGGCAGAAGTACTGGTGGCCAAAACATACAATTTTCCCCATCTGTTGTCCCATCAGTGAATTGAAGGCCATAGTGTCTTAGAAGGGTGCTGTTCTGTTTAATTAGGTAATGTCAGGACAGCACTTTGATCATATAAACACCATATAAATGCTAAGCACCTAATTCCTCACATCCTGAGCTGCAATGGGAAGCCAAAGGGTGTTCCTTTGATCTCCTATGCAGGCATCCAGACCAAACTGCTGCTCTGACATCCCTGCGTGAGTATTTAGGCCTAGTTACTCAACTCTTGAAACACATCCCATTTCTCTGGCATGTCACTCCCCCTGCCCATCTGTCTGCATGGCCCCATGCCCTCCTGAAATCACCCTGTGTTCATGCTAGGAGCTCACAAGTGCCAAGAGGAGAGGGAGGTGGGTGTGCACAGCCAGCAGTGCTTTTCCTCTGAGGAGATCACTTTGTCAGGTGACACAACACATCCATGATGTGTTGGCTGTGGTGGGCAGTCTTTCTGTAGCACCTGAGTGGCAGTTTCCAGCAGGAATAGTAATGGCCATGTCTTCTCTAGAAATTAGGAGCAGTAATGACTTACAGGCAAAGCCTCATTTGTATTAGTCACAAATTCTGCACCATTAGGGCCCAGTTTGCAATTTAGCTGGTCTCATTTCTATTTCAGCAAAGAGCCAGGACAGCCTTTTTAATTGTGTTACTGTGATACTGCTGCCTAAATAGGAGAGATTCAGATATCAGCTGAACCATCTCAGAGCTCTTTTGACTGAATGAACTTCAAGGATTGTCAGACAAAATTAAATACAGCAAGTTTCACATTTTTTGTGTAATGTTATTTCAGCACAAGAAAATAATCCACACAGTCACAGCGTGGATTTTCATCTTCCTCCGTTGGTCAGATGACATTATGGTCTTGAGGCTACTCCTGCCCTTGAGCATTACAGGCAATCTGTGCCCCAAGCAGCAAATACAGTCCCTGGATCAGTGCCCAGAGATGAAGCAGCCAGGGGCTCACATCATGGTAATAGTGGAGTTGAAGAAAACTGTAGATTAAATAAACCCAGACATGGAACCAAATAGTTTACTTCTCTGCAGTCCTTAATCCAGGGGCTGACTCCAGCCAGCAGAGGTGTCAGTGTGCACCAGTGGAATGTTTCTGGCCTGGCTGTTGTATATTTTCACTTTCCTTCTTCCTCTGTCTCCAGGAAGACACCCAGAAGCTGGGAAGGGAGATGGCCACAGAGGTGTGATCCAGGCTGGATGAAGGAAGCACTGGGGATCAGCAAAAATCAATGCAGATGCTTTGCAGGATTTATTTCCTTGATCAAAATACTGGATCTTCAAACTGGGAAGATATTCATAGTTCAACTATTGCTAACAAGAATAACCAGCACTGGGAAACATGGCCATCAGCAACCAGCCACTGTCAGCTGAGATAATTCCCTCATGGTACCTGTGATCTTCAGCAATTGTTTTATTAGTGGAGAACTGGGGATGGCATGACTCATGCAAGTATAATATTTTTTTTCAGTCTAGTGTTTATGCCAAGAAAAGCTGGACAATCTGAAGCAAAATATTTTAACAAGTAGTAGGAAACAAATGAGACAACTGTGATTTTAGGAGCAGCTTCCAGCCATCCAAGAGATCTGTATGGCTCCCACAGCCACGACCTAGGCCCCACCAGCTGTGTCAATGCAGAAGGGGAATGCCACGAAGATCCCGAGCATTGCCGAGTCCTTGTGGACTTGGCTCTGTTTTCCTGCAACTGGGCCTAAACAAGAGTGAAATGAGGCCTAATAATCTTTCTAGAACCATAAATCTGTTCTATTCTAATTTTCTATTGAGAATAGCAATAAAGCAATAAAATGTAGCCCACTGGTTTAAAATAGATAAACCACATCTCACTGGTGCAAAATCATTATAGTGCCTGTCCATAAATTTTTGTACCAGTCTAAGCTATTTAATGAACTTGAGTACTTAAATTTAATATTGGCTCAGCTTAATCTCAGGTGATATTAATCACTAATTAATACTTTTGGGGGGGGGGGTTGTTCATGCAGAAAGTATAACAGTTCTAATTACCACTTGTTTGATAATGTGCCTTTATCTCTATTTTAATGGGGCTACCCAGTTTATTTAGATGCAGACATCTAAGGATTTTTACATCCCCAGGAGCAATTGCTCTCTTAAATACTTTCACTGATACAGTTACTTTAAAGCAATAAGCAGTGCAAGAGAAGCTAGCATGAAATTACATTATATCTCCAGAGCTTTGTAGTTATATAAGAACACTTGGCTTATTCTGTTAATTAGGGGAATATGTTTACTGCAGGTTTTTGAAGTTATTAATTATTTTCATTAGTTTAGAATTCTTTAACTGTATACTATTTTTATTAATAATTCAGTCCAGGTGTGTATGGTATTTTGTGCATTCCTGTCTTAACTAATGGATGAGCAAAATATAAAATGAAGGAGATTCAGTTAGTCAGATGTCATCCCAAGTTCCAACACTGTAAGTATATATACATTTATATATATATGTATGTATATATGTATATACTAGCTGCACCCAAGAAGCATGTGAACAAATTAAGATTTTATGCCAGTTTTCCCATACAGTTTTCCCACACTAAATCTAGCAATTTTCCAGTAGGCTTATTTTTTAAATACTAATACTTCTAGGCCATATTAATTTATAAGTGTCCCTTTAATGTACAACATAGAACTAATTAGAAATTTCCAAATATCATAGAGGGGAAACACCCTTTACTTATACTTTCTGAAACTGGATGCAGGATAGTATAATGCACAGTTAGGTAGAGTTTATTCTTGCATTTAAAGGACTAGGAGAAGATTTCTTTCCATTATCTCAATTTCCATTGTTTCTCACAAAAGCTTAACTGTTGAATCTTTTAGGCTGCCTGTAAAATGAATTTTATATATATATATATATATATATATATATATGATTAATGTGCAAGACCTTCAGTATTTAGTTGTTTACGACTCCCTTTCTCAGTGTAAGCAGGTCAGGTGCAAAAATACTTTGCTTCAGAAAAGGTGTCTAAAAATTAATTTATTCACATTCATTAGGTGCTTGTAATGAAATGTAGGAGTGGAGTACAAAGAATTGCTATTTTCTTTCTTTACATTCATCACACTAAATTGGATTAATGAGATTGGAATGAGTAATAAAAAATTAGAGCTTGTTCTTACCTCTTTGCTTCCTCCCATCAGTTATAAATGAGTACACTGGATGCTACCTGCTGCTATGATGCAACAACATTTGAGGCACACTGAGACACCTTCTCAGTTTGAGGCAGAAAATGGGAACAGAAAGATCTTATTTTATCACTGAGCTCCACCGCTGGCCAGCAAAAGAGAGGGAACAACCATAAACCGGAGGCATTTCCATTTTTATTCATTCTTCTTTTTTTTTTTGAAATTCCCTCATAAGTGCCAAAGTTTTTTTCCCCTCTGCCACATATCTAACAAGTGAAACCTCCATCCCTGATTGCCTTTGCCCTTTCCAGCAGGGTAGGCAGCACCATTTCCCCTGCTGGGGCGTGGTTGATGACACTGCTGTGACCTGCTGGAGTTCCTCTCTCCTCTTGAGGGATGGCATCACCTTGACTAACACGCTGTGAAACTCTGCTTGGGTTCTGCTGCTCACCTCTGCCTTTGGGTGCAGAGGAGGATGACAATGCCTCCAGAAATGAGCTTGATCTTTCAGGATACTGGGAGAGATCCAGGGTGCTCAAAAGCACCCATTGGCAGCAGCGAGAGATTTCTCTCTACATTGACATTTGTTCCTGTATGGCTGTCTTTCTACAAACCCTCTTTTTATTACCTGTCTAAAGTGATGTCCTATCAGCCTTTGTAAAGAGGATTTCCCATATATCTTTTGTCATTCACATGTGGTGAAACACTTTAGATGGGGTTAAACCATCATTTTCTTCATTTCTGTTGAAGATGAGCACAGAAGGGAAACATTCTTTTCTGGCTGTTTTCCGCAAGGCCTTTCTTTAACTGATGAGAGGATATAGACATATGAAGGCACACAGAGCTCACTCAAAGAGTTAAATGTACCTCCAGGATCCCAAAAGCTCAATATAGACAAGACAAGTGTCTTGCAGGTGGACCCACAACCTCTGTGGTAGCAGAGGCAGCTAACAGGCTGCATTCATCCAGAGAACAAAAAAGAGCTGCACAGCCACCTATGGCTTAGATCATGACATATTTAGAATTAGTATTTTTTCCCTCAAGTGCCTTATGAAAAAAATTTAATTTTAGTTTTTCCTCAAGGCCTGCAGCTTATACTTCTTTAACTGCTTTCTCTCTCCATTTTATATACATTGAAAAGAAAATCAGCTAAAACACTCATTCTTGCATTCTCCCTCTATGAATATTTCCTTGAGGTACTTTTTAATGTTGGTGCTCCTATCTCAATCAAATAAACCAGGAGACAATTGGCCATACTTCAGGGCTTTCCAGATCTGTGCTACTGTCTCAATTTCTGCATCTCATGTTCTTTGTCTTTCCATCACATTCCTCTCATCAAACAGAAACTCTGTCAATCCCAGGCCTACACAGGGAGCTGACTGATTCCTTCCCGAGCCTCACTGACTTTCAATGAACCCATGGCTCTTGCACATTGAGCAGTCCATAACTTTTGTATTTTTGAAATGATTGGTCCTCCCCTTCCCTTTTTTCTTTAACATCTCACAGCAGACATGAAAGTCTCTGAGATGGTCAGCAGGAGTACTGAGCTCATGTAAGTAAAAAGAAAAGAGTAACTTCTCAAGTGTTTCTCTATCTGGAACTGAATCCCTTGAAGATGCACAAAAGCAATATTCACTTTTAGTGTAGAAGGTTTTTCATCTTCACATATTCTTCATGCTTCCCAGGGCCCTGTTTTGTTCTAAGAATTATTGAAGTCAGGTCTTTTTTTTTTGGTCTGTGCCTAAATTGAGATCCAAAAGTCTTGAAGTAATTGTTCTAAGAGCTATAACTTCAGTCAGCCAGGTTAAAGTGAGATGGACTGAGCAGATCTTGGTTTTGAAATAGATAAATATATTTCCTAACCACAATAAGCCATGACTTTCCTTCATTTCCACGAAAGAGTTACGTTTCCACTATCTCCTGCTCCCCCAAAGAAAATAGGCTAAAACCTAATTTTTATTTATCTTTAGGGGAGTAAGAATTTTACCTCTTAAGAAAAGTTTTCCTTACAACTTTGAAATACAGAATCTTCAAGGCTATTAGGAAAATATTTTATTTCAAAGATCTCTCAATTAAGAACTCATTTGAATTTCCAATAAAATACTGAAAATAAATAATCCTGCCACTTAAACATGTTGTTCATCTGGGACAAATGAGATCAGTTATAGATGATACCAGATATAATAGTCTGACCAACACATTCCTAAGGCCTAAAGTCTGTCACGGTCATTAAAATTTACAGTGAAAGCTGGAGAAATTCATACCATGATTATTTTATATTAAGCCCCTACATTCAGGATGACATAGGACCACCTTTTAAAATAAAAGTCAACCATATTTGAAGTCCTAACAAAGAACACAAGCCTTTTTAATCTAACAATGTACAGTAATAAGGAGTTTGAAAGGCAAATTATACTGGTGTCTCACTCCTGGTTCAAGAAACTCACAAGTTGCTAGAAAATTCATCAAGCCTCATTTTTTACTTGCTACCTCTTGAAGCTTTCTTGTCCCCCAGAGGCTAGAGAGGTTGTGGTCCAAGAGGATCTTCCCCCAAAGAACCCACATTCCCTCTGTGGCAGAGTTTCTTGCAGGAAATCCAACATGCTAGGAGAGCAGAAACTCAAGGTGTTGTGGATGCCATAAATGCCAGCAATGCTGCTCTCCTACTCAGAGTCACATCCCAGTTCCAGCTAGTCAGGAGTGTCCTCAGTTTCCTGGGGCCTGTTGCAACCAGAGCTCAAAATGTCATCTTCCATGCCCCATGAGAAATGATTGTAATGTGACCATCTCACATGTTCTGAAACACCATCTACTCCTCTTGCTGAAAAAGAGTCTGCTACCAAGTTCTAGGCAGCCTTCCTTCAGTGACCGAGGTCTTTAGGTAAAAATGTCAGCATGAATGTAAAACTAGAACAAAATTAATATTAATCCTTCCCAGTCTCCTATGTTTTCATGTATCTCCTCATTTCTGTGTGTGGGCTCTTTTGTATTGTCTTTTGAAACAGGATTTTCTAATTGTAAAGAAAACAGACTTGGGGCTAAGTGTTGGATCATTGTCTCCCATGAACTTTTTCATTTGTACCTGTGCCCTCTAGAAACTGAGCCTTGAATGTCTCAGACATTGATCTTTTTTTCTTTTTTCTTGTCTGTGTAATGCATGTTGCATCCTATTATAGAAACAAAGGGCACACATTTGCTTTTATCTGCATTTTAGAGTCAAAACACCGCTGTTCATTATGAGGAGTGTCGTCAGCAGTGGTCTCCTGCCAATTCTCCTCCTCCAGTTTCATATTCATTTGTTAGGTCTAATTAAAGACCCGTAGTACAAAGAAGCTTAGGGCTGCTTTACATTCAAGCTCCTCTGCTTTTGACTGATAGTACACCTTTTGTGTGCAACATTTTAGGTTTGTGCAGAAATATCTTACAGTGACAGATTGCTTTTGTACTTGCTGGCTACTGTCCATTTAATTTTCATTATATGTTTCATTGTATACTTCAGAGAGAGTTTGCTAAAGGTTTGCAACTTACTGAATTTACAGTGGGATTTGGATGCTCTGGGAATGGTTGGGAAAAGCCTGGTATCTTCCATCAAATGTCCTACAGTAGCTTTAAAGAAGCTGTGGAGCCTGAGCAGATAAAACTAATGTAAAACATAATACAATTCTTCCCTTTTTAGTTATCTTCTTCTTTTCTTCTCTACTATTGCACAAGAGTGTTCCAAAGAATATTCTTTGGTAACCTGTGTTCTTTCCAGGCCAAAAATATTCTGCAAATTCAGTTAAAAGCCTTGCTGGGACACTTCTGTCTTGATCATCTTGAAACCCTGATCATGGTCAAGGCAGCCTAGAAACTGGCTGTCATCTTTCAGTTTTGCACTGCCTGCAGGCACGAGAAATAGCCCTGACCGTAGTGCTGGAGTCTTACAGGTTCAACTCCTGTTCCACAAAGAGGTTGATTTCTCTTGGAACTACATCTTTTAAAAATCAGGGCACTGGGAAAGGGAATCCAAATCTATTGCTCAAGATTTTCCTTTTTGTTTAATCACTTACTAGGTAAGCCCCCATACACACACACACACACACCCCCCCCCCCCCCCGCCCCGCCCCAACTGACCAGGTAGAAACTAGCTCTGAGAAAAGGGAAGTTGTTTTAAGTCTTTCACAGAAAACTCATGTCTCTTACTAAAACTTAAGTGCAGTTTTCAAACACTGCATTCAACTCCATTTCCCCAATACCAGGAAGCCAGCAGGAAATTGTGGGAACTGGAAAGGACTGATGAAATGCTTTGGCAGAGCTGAGAGCAGGAAGAAACTGTGTTTTCAGGAAGAGAGCATGTGTTTGCATTTCAGCTGCTCCAGTTTTCATCCTGGCATCTCAGTTTAACCTGCTGATGAATGAGTGAGTTTGTGTTAAGACAGTAGACTGCAAACTGAACAGCTGAAGCACAGGTGTAAATTCCCTTCTGCTGCATCTGTCACAAGAGTAGCAAACTCCAACATGGGCTAGGGCAATAAATTCTTACACCCTGATTCCAAGAGTCTAAAGAATATTTGTTTCATGTTAAACCTCTTGTAGAAGGAATATCCACAGAGTTGCAGAATACGTCCATAGGATTTCTTCTGAATGCATTTGCACACCTGGAGAAAATGAAGGAAAAAAACCATTATTTTTAACTGCTTTGCACGATGTGGTAATCATATCAATAAGGACAGGACTTTGCCTATAAAAAAATAGAGAGGGATGAGATCTAATCACACAGATCTGATCACACAAATCAGAGATGAGGTCTGATCACACAGCCACTGCCATTACCCCCCTTTCTAGGGATAGTCATTTTCCATAGCTGGGAGTAACAGGGTCCCATCTTCCCACTAAAACACTGAGGCAGTGGTGCCAACAGTATTTGTCCATGTGTTGTATCAAGAGTGCACCATACCCTATCTGTGTACCCCATGTACTTCTCTGGAACTTTGTCCTGGGTACCTAAATAAAGAGCATTATCCTGGCACTGGAAAGCAGAGCAGACGTGCACTGCCAGGAAATACTTTTTGCCACTGCTTGCTAAACCACGAGTGTAGTTACTTCAAATCATACCTGGGGAACACACTGGTACTTCATATTTCTTCCCAGGCTGATTAAAGAGTTAAGAGGAAATACATCAGTTTAGGGAAAGATAGATTTATTCCTACAGCAGGTTTTGCACCAGATGAAGCCCAGATTGGATTGTTCAGTTTGGATCAGCCCTGAAATTTCTCATTCTGAGAAGAGTGTTTCACCCAGGCATTCTTGTCCGTATGGGCTCAGATATAAACATGAATTATTTTAATGTTTTAAACCTTAAGTATGGAACTACTTTAGTTTTAGAGGTTTCAAATCCTCCTCTTATTTAAACTAGGAAGACATTAGGTATTATTTTATGGGGATTCTTTTCTGAAAAAACTGCCACCAGTGCCACTTGGTCCCTCAGAGGCCACCAGTGTCTGCTCATTAATTTTGTTGATAAGTGTTAAATACATGGCTGACTTTGAAGCAAGGATCTTAAACTAACCGAGACAATCCATTCTTGTTCATGATAATGTCAACTTGTATATAAAACCACTTGATTTATCAAGATTTCTGTTGTGTAGCTGAATTTAAAAAATAACACAGTCAATGGTTCCTGTCCATACTGTAAATAAAGCAGAGTATAATCAGTCTGATAAGAAAGCACTTTTCCTGCCCAAATGCCATATTTTTAACTAGTTTATTTTTTGGTACCCCTTGTGACTTACCTCACCAAGCCAGACAAGACACTCCAGAAGATTTGGAAAAATTTCATTAAGTGTTTTTAGATAAATAAATGTCTTCACAGCAGCTCTGAACTGTTGGCAGGAGCCCACAGTTACGAGCCTGTTTCCAAGCTGACTGTAGAATATGTACAATGAACTCTGTTGAGGCTTCTGGTTTGTGCCCTCAGAAACCCAGGTTCAGCTCCTGATTCTGCCATAGGCTTCCCACTAGAGCCAGATTTGAAACTAAACTCGTTGCTTTCCAGAAGAGTGTTCAGCATTGGAATATTGATTCTTTTTCTCTCCTTCTTTGAGCTAAGAGTTATTTAAGTATTTCATATCAAGTGGAACTATTTCTAATGATTTAATATTCACTAAGGGAATGAGACACTATAGTCTAATAGCTGCCTTGCTCTGCTGGGACGATGGAAGACTTCAGCACAAAATCTCTACTATGTAAACCTTTAATTATTTTAGATAAAGTGGAAGAACTTTTGACTACATGAGACTAGGCACATATCCAAGATAATTCTCTCACCTAACTATTATGTCTGGAAGTACATGTCTTGCTCCCTCAGCATTGGGAATTGGAAAGGATAACTTGTTGCCAGCTCATAAATGCAGCATTTGCCCAGAAGAAATATTTTCAGTCAAGAATAGGAAAAGTGTTGTTATGGCTGGATCCAAAGTCTTGTTCTTATCTATTTTGCAAATCCCTTTATCTAAACATGGTAAATGGATATATGGAGATATAGAAGGGAGTTGGGATATGGCACCATAGCCTTTGAGCTTGCTGTGTGGGAAGACAGCTTTAGAAAATTTAAGGCAGTGGCAGAAATGTCTAGGATGCACCCCAGCCTTTCAGCAGGCCAGTGTTCTTCTTGAAGGTTTCCAGTGTTCTATAATCAAACTAAATATATTCTTAGCCTTGTTTAATATTAAATAAGGACTAGTTACAAAAGCAGAGACTACTGTTGGAAGTAAGAAAATGCAACCAAAGAAATTCAATGTAATTCGAAGCTGCTTTTGCCAGTTATGTGGCAAAATCCCCTGGACAATTTTAGCTCATCTTGATGCTGATAGCAGCATCTGCTGTACAGCAGTGGAGACATATGGGTGTAAAATGCTGTTGGAGAGGAGAATCACTCCTTAAAATTATGCATAGGAGGTGCATCTAAAAAAGTATGAGAAGAACCCTACAAATAAAAGTTGTCTACCCTCAAAAGACACATTTCTAAAGCAATTGGCCAATTGCTTTAAGTCCCCTTGAGAAGGAATGAATTTTGTCTGCTCAGATTTCAGGAAATAAATACAATACAAACCATATTTACTTTGACAAGTTCAAAATTACAAGCATCAAGGGTCCTGCCTCTGAGCTGTGTTTTTGCAAAACCTGACATTTTTTAACTTTCAAGCAAGCATTGATGGAGAACTAGAGTGGAAGCCATGAAATCTCAGGTGAATGTGAATGGAAAACTAGCTGGATTTCAATCTGCTCTATCAACCATCTCTTCAGTTCCTGGCAAACAAGGAGTCTGAGACAATAAGCATTGCACTAGCAGTGTTATTTTTCTTTTTATTTTTGTATTTTTATTTTCATTATGATAACTCTCAGCTTCCTCAGTCTCATCAGTGGTAAGAAAATTCTAGGAATGTAAGGCTGTCCACAAATTGATTTTTTCCTGTCATTTTCACTTTCATCAAAATGAAAACAAGGCATTGTTTGGAGCCTGAAATATGTACACTTAAAGTAAAAGAATTTCACTTAGAAATGTCATGTTGATATATTGTAGTGTGAGGCTTTTTCTTGTCTCTAAAGGCCCTGTCCATAGTGCATGATGCCTGAGCTGTTTCAATAGTGCATCAATTTTGAGAAAAATAAATACCAATGGAAAAGAGATGTTTCAACATAATAATCTTCCTGAGATGCTGTAACTTAAAACATTAGAAAAAATAATCAGATCACAAAACATTTTCTACAGGAAATTCTAGATCTCTGTCCCCATGGTCCTAAAAGAAAAAATTAAGAATTCATACTCCTGTTTAGTTTTATCAACAAGATTCTGTATCTTCTTCTACAAATTTGAAATTAAATACTTTCTATTCATTTTGGAAAAATAATTTCTTTTTTACAGTCTTCCTTCTGCCTCAGCACCTAATAAAAACTTTGCAATAATTTTTTTCATGTGGAAGAAATGTAGCATTTATCCAGGAAAACTCTCAGATAACTGTACCTATGTGATTATGGTTCCTTGCAGTTTGACTATGAAAGTCTATAAGAGCACTGAATGACAGATAAATAGTGTTTTCCAGCCTGGACTGGTTCCTGTCTTCACAAATTATCAGACAAGATCAGTGTAAAAACTTTGTTGCCTGTTTTCCTTCAGCTTTCCCTTTACTGGAGCACAGAGTAATTTACAATCCACAATTTACAATTTGAAAAATTATGTCAAAGGGATTAGGAGTCTAAATAATTTTCTCAACCTGCTTTTCAGCATCAGCCTGTATGACCTTCAGTTTTTGGCATGTGCTTGCTCCTCTTATTGTCCTGTTATTTCAGCTGGTAGCAGAGAACAGAGTGAAGAGTTTCCCCCTTCTTCCTCCCTTGTAATCACTTGCTTTCTGTAAGTGGGAAGGAAAAAAATCACAAGTGTGCTGCTTTCTAAAGTCAGGCTTTCTGCATAAACAGTGTGAGAGCAGAAAGCCCAAGGGCAGAGCCCACCTCTTTCCTACAGTTTAGCTGTTTTTGCATTCCTCGGGTGATTCTTGTTTCCATGAATCATTCACCCTTTCCTTAGAGTAGAAGAGAGGAGTTTAAAGAAGGAAAGATGATTTTAATCTGCTAGCAGTAAACCCCTTCAACCAAGTTAATTATAACAGTTGCACCAACCTGTGGAGCAAGTCAAACAAACATGAAAGAGAGGAACATGCAACCAAGATAAAAAAGAAACCAGAAGATGCACTCGTCTTCAGTTCTCTACTCATGTGCTTTGATTTGCCATTCTTCTCAGACATTTTAAGTTTTCAGGCAGGCTGTGCTCACATATTCTGACAGCCCTGCTAGTTCTACCAACTCAGTGATGTCTGTTTGAAACTTTGGACACCAAGGTAAGCAGACCTGAGCACCTACCTCTTCTTTAAAAAAATATCCAGAGTTTTTGCTTAAACTGTGTAACAGATATGCATATGCAACAGTGTTTATTTATTAATGTAGCCCATACACATAAAAATGTACACGTGCACACATATGTTCACACACACTCATATCTATATTTAATTTCTTCCAAGAAAATGAATCTACAAAGGCAAGGATGGTCCTTGCCCAGAGTACAGAGGAAAAAATACAGTTTATTTTGGGGAGGGAAAAAAGTATTCTTATGACATTAAATAGAAAATTCAGTCATTTGATTTTAAGAGTTTGTGCCACCTGCTATTTTCAAAACACAAAATGTACCAGAACAAACCAAAGTCTTGTTACTTGTGTGGCAGTAGTGCCAGCTACACAAAATAGACATTTATATCTCAGTAACTACCTTGGTGTCACAGCTGACTCCAGACAACTGCACCCAACTGCTATGTTTTCATGTACCAAATCCAAGAAATCCTGCAGCTATGTAAGAAAAACATAATTTTTATATCAATTAGCTAAACTGACTTTCTCAGCGCTAAAGCTTTTGACAGTGAAACTGTCACCATAAAAATGCCAAGCCTCAGACATGGTTGGTGAAAGTAAGCACAGGTACCAGGTACCTTTTCTTCTGGTGTCTTACCAAAGTTGCATTAAAAATTTGGTGTAATGGCTCAGGGCTGTTGTCTTAGATTCTACACATTACACCTGTTTCCTTACTGTTGAGTACATTTTAAGATCCTAAATGACGAGTTATTCTGCCTCCATAAAACCAGAGCAACACCATAGTGTATCATGTCTCATATGAGAACAAATCCCACCTTGCTATCACACATATATTAAAGCCAAGTGTGAGAAGGAATGCCAGTGTTGGCAAAAACATCCAGGCAGGTACAAAGCAGAAGGACTGGAGTCCCACAACATGATCCAACTTCAGAGGGCTGTCTGACAGCTTTATCTGTCCACAAAGTAGATGACAGTTTCTTAAACAAACCTACTGGGTTAACTGGGTAGTCAAGGAAAATTTAGTCAACATAATTAATGGAATTTAGGGTTCATTTATCCATACATAAATCACCTACTCCGTGCTTTGGCAGGCCATACCCATTTGGATTCACAATTCACAAGCATCTGCTCTGCTCCTACCTGAAAGATTTAAACTGCAATGGAGGTTAAATGTTTTACACTGTCAGCAGTGACAACTTGAACCCCCGATGCTAAAATGAAAATGGGAGTGGGAGACCTCTCTAGTCTTCAATCTTCTCTGCTCTAAACTGTATTATATCTCATCATTTTCACAAGCGCTTGCCCAGTTTGTATTGTAAGTACAATACTTATTTACTCATAGAGCTGCAAGGAAAAGGTTAGCTATTCTCCTGGATAAATGCTTCTAGCTGAAAAATAATTTAAATCCATCTGACAAGACGGGAAGAAAGATTTTTTTTTTTTGTTTTGTTTTGTTTTGTTTTGTTTTGTTTTGTTTTGTTTTGTTTTGTTTTGCTGGCCAGCATGAAGTGATCTCTTCTGCTGCTGTGAAGAAAGAAAAAGTAAATATGACTTGTCCTGTAAATTTTGTTTCATACTTGTACTAAATTCAAACTCTTTTTGCAAAAAATGTGCACTGAAGTAATGGAATGGGAGGTTTAATAAATACAGTGGTCTAATGGAAATAGTATAGCAATGTTTAATTAATATCTGTAACGCTTCAGAGTCAACACAATTCCTTTTCCTTCCCTTTGCTGTGAGAAGATAGGACTTTTTTACCATAACTTACTCCAGACTCCTATATCAGTAAACAGCAGCAGAGAAATGTATCTGCTGAAAGAAAGCTCAGCATTATGCAAAGAGTGATAAACTTCTCAGAAGGTGTTTACAAATGCATTCAGTGAAACAGAATTTTAATGAATTGTGCCACATAATCTTGCAGTTAATGAGCTGTAAAAGCCTTTGCCAATTATAGTGACTCAAAACTAACTCTTTTGGATTCCAGATCAATAATGGGACTACTTCTGCACATTTTTATTTTTTTAAAGGAAAATTAGGATATAAGGAAAACAAAAGGTATGTTTGTCATATTAAGCATCTCAGAAATTTCCCTCATTATTATAACTGAGCTGTCTATATTCTTGTTATTTGTAATATCACCCCTCAGCTGCATTAAAAGGAACAAGCCTTCTGAGATCAAATGGCACCAGTATTGTAAAATGCCAGTAGCAAAACCCAGAAAGACTAATGATTTCAGTAATAAGTAGGGACTTTTTCCACAGGTTATATTAAATTCAACTGCTGAACATAACCTCTTAGAAAACAAAAATTATCCTTCTCTGCCTTTGCTATCCACCCTAAGTGCTCTGATGTTAGAAAGTGGACACCTTAAAACTGTCTGAAGACTGTTTCATCTTTTTCTGTCTTATTTTAAGCAAAGAGTCTGCAGACACTGCTTTTTTGTTCAGGTGAGGTCACTATTCCTGCCTAGGAACATGACATTTTAACATATCAGAACTATCAGAGTTCCCAGGGACAATTTAATATTGTGCCCAAATAATTCCTGTGACTCTCTATTGAGCTAGTAAAACATTCCTTTAAAAAACAAAGGTTTGGCTTAATATTTTAATGTCTTCAAAATCTAAAGGAAATGACACCAGCATTTATCAACTAAAAATATGGCAGATAGTTTTATTGCCTCTGATCTCCAATTTATTATGTGACTTTTCCCCAGTACGATTCTACTTTTTTCTTCTCTAAAGACTTTTTTCTGCTACTCATGCCTCAGTGTGAAGGATCCATTAACAGAGGAGCCACATAAAAAGTAATTCCAAGGAAAAGCCTTATAAAATGTGAAAAATTAAAGCTGTGCTCTGATCCCATTAAGAAAAGAAATTGCCTTGAGGCATCCACTAAATATGTGAAATCCATTTCTGCTGAAGGGCTTCAGAGTTTATTCCTCCCTTACAAATGCAATTTCACAGCCCAAGTTGAACGTTTAAACAAAGAGAAGCAGGATCTTTTCCCAGCTAGCGCCTCTTTTCCTTGATTGCTGCCAGGTCACCAAGTGCAAATTTACATCAGAATCTGAGATTAAATAAATCTCAGCCAAGAGGCTTTAAGGGCATTTCTGCTTGTGAAGACTGTAAACCAGGAAATACTCTCAGTATGGAGGGTTTACTGCTGTTATTATCAGTATTTATTTTGCTCAGCTTTACTAGAAAGCTGGAGAAGGCTGAAGGGCTTAACATCTCCTTTCCTTAAGTGGTTAGTTTAAACTCCCTGGTGGCTCAGCTCCCTCTGACCTTCTGTTTCTGATACTGGAACCTCACATATTTTTTCAGCTCCACAACCCCATATACAAGACTAAGGGAGCAGAAAAAAGCAGAGAGTGAGCAGCTACCAAAGAGGATGTCTTGTCCCTGCAGAGATCCCCCACCACCAAATTCTTATATCCCCCTGTCCCATGGGAAGGTGCATCTGCCACAAGTTTGTGAGGAGCTTATCCCATTTCAGAGGGTCCATGAGGAGGCAGCAGTCCTTCAGCCTTGCTGCTGGAGAGAAGCTCTGCTTAGGCTGCTTGATTGAAACATCCTCAGGAGAAACTTTTTCTCCAAAAGCTGAGGAAGCACATAGCAGGGCTGCTGTCCTTGCCAGCACAAGCCACTGAACCAGAAGACTCAAAACAATATGGTAACCACCCTGCTGACTTCAGAACACTACTCCATAAAAGTCAGTGGATCTTGGACCAGAAAGGCAGGTGGGAAAATACAGTTTTCCCCTCTTCCACAATTGAGGTTCTGCTGTTGGTTGAGGAAATGTACTTTGCCCTCCCCTCAGTTGCAGTTTACTATCCAGCAGCTGAGGCTCATTCCCCTTGCCCAAAGCAGTCTTGTCAGCCCACCCACCCCTGCTCCTCTGAGACAACAGACCAGGCTGGCAGAGCTGTTTCCATCATTCTGCTCCATCCTACAGAATGAAAGATACCTTCAGTGCTGCAAAAGACTTCAGTGGTGAGAACTAACAAGCTGTCTGAAAGTGCTCCAAATATCCTAAGTGGGAATTTGACTGTACAAAATACTCAGAGAGGAAGAAGTGGGTTTTCCCTGTGCACTTTTCTTGCTTAGTCATAATTTCAAGGTAACATCCAGAGAGGAGAAATAACATCTCTGAAGGGTATTGGGGAAACTCTTTCAAAGTATGTGAAAAGCAAAATAACTTCAAGCCTGATGAAAATTCAGAATGTTCCTAATCCAGCTATGATATATGAAAGAGCCCCCTGCCCTCTGGCATATTTATTATTGGTTGCTATTTCTCCAGTGGAAATATATTGTAACATTTAAGTCCATTGGCACAAAGCCTGTCCTTCAGGAGCTCTTTGCCAGCCCCTCTGAGTGCATGATAATGGAAACTGAGAAATTATTCAAGGGCCTGGCTCATGGGCGCTGCCTCTTCCCATCCTGCTTCCAGTGCAAAGCTCAAAAAAAGCCACTTCCTTTCACACTTTAAAGGAATTGGGGCAGGGGGAGGGGAAGCTTTTCTAGCTTTAATAGTGATGTTTTTGTAAAATGAATGGATCAGTTCTGGAAATAAGTAAGATTGAAACTGCTAATGCTGTTCCAACAAATCAAAGCACTGAGTGTCAACACATCATCAGAATTATCAGTTCTCTTTTTAACTCCTTTGCAATATGTTACTTGGCTAGTATTGTCTCTTCTCACAGCTTCTGAGTAGTTAATTATAATGTGGTTCTTTCTATAAAATTTTTCAATTTTCTTCTTGCTGAAACTACTGGACCTTGTCTGACAGTCCTCTAGTTTCCAAATTTCACATGTGTTTCTTTGGCCTGAATATTTTATAACGTACATGAAAATGAACAAATACCTACATTCTCAAACTTCCTGCTGAGCATTTGCTTTTCTATCAAGCTGTTTCTCAGTCCCTTCACTGTCCTATTTTACAGAAAATGCCAGTAATTTTTATGCATGTATTCTATGATAAGAAAAAAAATTTAGTACATATTTATATCACCATTACTGACTGTTTGATCCATTTTTTTGCAAGATGAGTAAATACACACATTTATAGTTTTGTATAAAATTACTTCTATGTCGATAGTGGAGGAACATTTTAATTAAGTCAAAGTAAAATATATCTGAGAGAAAACCACACTTTGACATCAGTTACAGATGAGCAATCCTATCAAAGGATATTGAATTCCACTGATGCTACAGAGCAAAGGTTCTTCCCCTGTAATTACACTTTAGAAATTATGTTTGTTGAAAATCTAAACTGAGAGCAGGCACAACACCTGAAACTTTAGTTCAGCTTCAGTAGGAGACCCAAATGCTCTAGTGTTTAAGGTAGTAACCTAGGACTTGAGGCTTCCAGCCTAAAGACTTTATTTCCTCATGGGTTTTTGCTGTGTGATCTTCAATGAATCATTTAATATCAGTCTCTTTGAGGTGTTGCAGAATTTAACACCTGCTGTTTTCAGGGGAAGTTGAGATCTGAAAGACCTAAGACATTGTCTCTCCATGCCTCAGTTGCCCTGCTGTGAAATAGAAGAGTTGCAAGGGTAAGAGCCTTATCTGCTCTGGTATTATAGTCATGAAAGCTGATGCACACTGCATTTAAATTCTGCTCTCATATTACTGAAGTTCATTTAATACAAAGCAATACTTGGTAGAGCTTCTTAAGACTTTGATAATTTCTGAAATACTATTTTTTTAATGAAGCCTTAACTAGAATAGCAAAATACCTTCGTTTTTGACCAAATCGATTAATTTCTCTCTTCTGCTGTGATGAGTAGCATGGTTTAAGTGAACTTTCACTTGTAGCCCTTTAGCTGGAAAAATTTCCTAAAAATGTAGGGTAGTAATGGTCAGTCTTCATGGTTTTGCATATTCTTTTTCCAAAATCCTTCTCTCTTCACTCACCATACTTTTATCTCTTATGCTTTTTATATCCATAGCATTGTGTCTTTTTTCCACATCTTTGCCCTTCTCCCACCACCCAACTCTCTTTGGGTGTTAGATATGGTAACAGATATAGAATTTGGACTAGAATAGATGATACAACTGCTGCAAACAAATGAAGCTGGCTAAGGCTTTTGCTGGTAGCCTGAAGAAAATCCCACATATGGAATTTTCAGTAATTTTTAAGACAGAATAGAATAAAAAAGCACTGGAGCAGTCTCTTTTGCATAATCAGATGAGCCTCCACTCTTTCATAACTGCTCTTGCTGTGTTGCCATCCCCACCCTCACCCCCACTCCATGCCCTTCACCTCCTTGTTGATCTTCTCTCGCTTTCCAGCACAAATCCTCTCCTTTATGTGAGCATCACTCTCTCATGGCCTTTCTCAGGCAACATTATGCACAGTGGACTCCTGCTGTCATCCCTTCCTACTCAGTAAAATCACACCACTCTCCTCTTGGCAGCCTTCACTGTCAGGTTTAGTTGCCTTGCCAATAAAGCAAGACATCTCCAAAGTGAATCCTTCCTGGCAGCACTCCCTTTAAGGATAATAATTGGGAGCCTGCACTTCAGAGGCAAAATCAGTGAAATTAAAGGAGCAAAGCTTTGGCCAGCCTGCTGTACAAGGGAATGCTGCTGTGCTTCCATCGAATAACTCCTCTTTCGCACAGCTCATGTTTTCACAGTAGGCAGGTCTTAAATCCATAATAACAATTAACAATAACAATACAGTCATAGAAATAAAGCAACTGTGTATATAGATAGAATCGATGACATAAAGCCACTATTGTAACAATGGACTGGGTGGGTTTCCCTGGCCTACAACACTGACACAAAGCTGAGTTGTGACTACCCTCAGTTCAATATTCCTTCTTCACTCCCTCCCTGACCTCAGGACAGTTAGTGTTTAACCCTGATGAGAAAGTCCCTTGGACACTCTTTAGTTATTTTTTTTTTAAAGAAAATCCCCCAAATATGTATTTCAGATGCCACCATAACAAACATTTCTCAGCATAGGGTCAGCAATGTTAGTGGCTGAAACTACTAGAAAATTTGTTTTGTTTCATTTGAAAGGGATAAGAAACTTCTCAAACTGGAAGTGAACTTGCTCACACAAAAAATAGACTAACATATTTATATTATTTGCAGAGTCATCTTTTGGAGGGAATTCGAGTAGTTAAAAGGAAAAAAGCTAACAATGGTAATCCTTCAGAACTGGTGCAGCACAAAAGGAAGAACATTTTATCCCTCTGTGCTAAGAAGCCACATACCCAAGGGGACCTATTTCAACTACGCTTTAATTGGTGAAATCCTGGGAGAAACATTTGCAATTGCAGGAACTGTTTGCTGAAAATATGGCTGATTTGCATAGGCACGTTGATTAAGCACTTTGTAAATGACATTAATTAGTTATTTTACTATTTAAATTACCTTTAATTATTCTTGCATTCGACAACTTTGCACAGGGTGCATCATCCTATTTGTTCGTACCAGAAAACATCCATCAGTTGAATAGACACAAAGATAAAGAAAAAAGAGCAGGACATTTCCACTTTCATCTTGTCTTCTCTAGCCTGATAGCTTAAGAACCTCTTTTCCTCATTTTCTTTCAGAACTCCAAATGTTACTTGTCCCAGTATTACAGGTTTATTATGATTATTAGTCTTTATGACATAGAAATTGTTCCAGCCTCAGAGATCCTTCTAAAGTCTTTAAATATGCCCCGTAAATTTCACCATTTTACTGTTTTACAAATATCTCTGCAGTTGTCAAATTTCAGTTGTGTGACACTGCACCCACAAATACCAAGGCACTACAGAACATATCAATAAAACTGGGAAAAGGGGGAACACTTTTCTCCAGTTTAGAGGGGAAAAAATAAAAGACAACAACACCTAATAATTTCACTGCAACACTCACCAAAAAATAATGTCAAGTCTCTGAAATGCCAAGGCTCAATAATCATACTGTGCCTATCACTCTGAGGCTGGATTCACTAAGTGTGTCTAGAGGCTACTGTGCTCCAGTAACAACAGATTTCCAAGCATAGAAGTCAGTAAGATTTTTATTGTACTACAATAGCAATATATATTTCATATAACATTACATATTTAACAATATATATTTAAATGTATCCAGGAACTAAAAGGCAAAGAATGACTCTCAAGCTATGTTGCTGCCATATTAAGGTCAGTGTAAGCTCTCTAAAGGTAATTATTTTTTCTATCATCATTATTCTTTATTTAAAACTCATCTGTGACACTGTGTCACTTTGAAACTCACAGTCGTGCACACAACTTAATCAACCATATTTCAGTCCTTCTCTTGCTGCCTAAGTCCAGCTTTAAAATTTCTCTGTCTTCTGGTTCTTCCTTCCTTAGGAGGTCATTATGACCTCCTCACCACCTTTCTGTAAATACCTTGTTTCACTGTCTTCTTGCCCTGCACTGTATTTTGGCATGATCATATCTTCTAAAACAAACTAAACCATTTTGTGTCACATTTATCAGACAGATTATAACAACCTAGATGTCATTCAGACAGTGTTTGTGGTAGGTCTTTATCCAATGCCTCCATCTACATGTGACCTGAATGAAAGCATGTCTCGTGGATATTTTTTCACTGGGATTTTAAAACTGATCGAAGCCACTTAATTGAAATGAATTAAGACAACGTGTTCATTCATCCATATTTTATCAGAAAAATTAACTACACATGGAATTAATTTATGGCACTTTGTTTACATTTAACTATAAATGAATATGAAAAATGAGTGACATGTTGGAGAAACATGGAGATTAAAAAAACCTGTATGGGAAAATATAATTGCCTGCCAAGAATCTATTTGTGAAATTTCAGCATCAGATAATAATCTGATTATTTTCAGAACATAGGAAGAGCTCTGAACACATTTCATTCTGTGTCGTTAACGAAATCATAAATATTTTTGTGCCTGTGAATGCATTCTTTAACATCTTTGTGATTTTCACAAAGTTTAAAAGTGTCCTAATTTGGAAGTGTTTTCTGATGACTGTGGTTGGATTCAATTTCACCACCCCCACATGGTTGGAGGGTGAAGATGTTGGGAGTTTTTAACTTCATGGAATATGCCAAAGAACTGACTATAAAGTGGTAAGAAAGGCAATGGCTCTTCCTTCAGATTCATATTTAACAGCTGCAGACAAGAGAAACAGAAAGAGGCTCAGAGCTTCAAGATCAGAGGGGAAGCTGGTGAAAAATGTAATTCCCCTCTCTCTAGACACTCTAAAACCTAATCCATTGCCTCCTAATTCTTGCTATTTAGTATAAGGTTGAAAAGAACAGTCTTCATGCTGGAAATGCTTCCAGGCACCATCACAAACTGAAACAGTTCCCATCTCACTCTGCCCTGCCCAGTGTTTTGCTGCTAGTAACTTTTGCCCATTGTTCCAGGGCAGCAGTTCATGTTTCCTCATTTTCATTAATTCTGCTTTTTCTCAAGGTAGATTTCTATGAGATTGTGGTGGGTATCAGCTGGAATGAGTAACAGTGATGACTAGGGGAAAGAAAAAGAAAGCAAGCAAGAGAGAAACCTTGCATGAGCACAGCACAATTTAATTGATTTCAGGGTAAAATCTCCTGCTGCCATAACCTCTTGCTAAATTACTTTATAATACAGAATCTCTTCCAATCACAAAAGTCTGCATTTTGTGCTTTGTTGGTAAAATTGATTATAAAAAATAAGTTGGAGTCCTGTTCTTTGTCACCATCCCTGGAAGTATTCACACTTTGAGGGTGTTGGGATGTTCTTGGCAGAGTCAGCTACCTGCCAGTGTTCTCAGCAGATTTTACCAGAGAATACTGAACATGCAACAGCAAGCTTGATCCTTTGACTATGAAAAAGAGATGAACAAATTAAATCTTCTGGAGAATTTTGGTTTGTTTTGGTCCGGAAAAGAGTTTAAAGGTGAGTTTAGTATACTTAGCTTTGACAAAACAAAGTCTATGGTACTTAAATGTATTTCCTACCACCTAATTTATGGTGGATTATTCTAAAAGTTACACATCCGCATTGTGGCATTCTCAGAATATGGAGCCTAGAGACTGAAATTAATTCATTTTGAAAATCAGAAAATGGATGAAAGTTTGGTGCTCTTCATGAATAGATTTAAATGTGGAAAGCCAAAGGTGTCAAAAAGCCAAACAATGCAAAATAACTTCACTAAAATCCTAATCCCAAATACCACAAGGAAAATGTTTCATGGCACCTGGTGTATTTGGCAGCAGCCATGAGTACTGGAAATCTCCATCTGTATAAAAAGAAGACATTTTTTGTATCCCCAGAGCTTCCTATCCCAACACCAGTGAGGACTCAGCTGTTTGTTCATCACCCTGCAGCTCCCCCAACAAAGAGGGACTGACTTTCTGCCAGGGATGTGCTCACTGGTGCTGAACTGGGGGATGTCTTCCTTCCAGCTTTGCTGCTAGATGGCTGCTGATTTGAAAACAGTAGATGTTTTGTCTCCTGCCTCAGTTTCTTTGACTCTGATGGGAAGGTAGCAAGGTTAATTGCCTTAATTGCTAATTTCATGCTTATTTGCCCAGAAATTTTCAGGCAATAAGCACTGTTAGAGTTCAGTGCTACTATTTCTGCACTGAATTCATGAAGGCAGCTATGCTGTGCATCATCATCATCATCATCATCTTATCTTATCTGTTTCACCATCTACAGCAGGTATAGAGCCAAACAACATAACTTTAATGTTCCCTTTATAAAGAACCCATTACTGGCCCAGAGTATGATTAGATGCTGTTAACATCTAACAAATCAATTTGGGATAGGTGAAAAATTACACTTTCTTGCAATTAATTTCAAACATATTTGAAACATTCATTGCTTGAACAGAATTTAACTTAATTTTTAGTTTATTTTGTTTAACTTCTGAAGGATAAGTAGTGTCTGAATCTGAATTGTGTTTAAGCACTTTGTGTAACAGAAAGCTAAGCATGTGTTTAAATATTTTTCTGAAATGCAGCCTCCATTGTTTTCTCAAGATCTACATGTAAACTCATTCTTTCTACAAGACTGAGATCTTTTTTTTAAATTTTATGTATCTAAAACTTCATTTTAAACTTTGTCCTTCTTAACAGAGAATATGATATACTTTTTCCTCTTTCTTCCAAAGTGAGTTTGCTGCAGCACCTGCCATAAAGCAAATTACAAGCTCGAGTCTAAGCTACAGAGTAGCTAATTCCATTTAATATTAATAATTAGTCAGAGGTGTCTTGGACAATATGACAAAATAAAAGCTGCACTCAAAGAAATCCCAGTCCTTCTAATTTCAAGATTTGATAGAGTCTTTGCTCTTGAAGGCTCAAATAAATAAATAAATAAATAAATAAATAAACGAGGCCAAGGAATTAATTTGAAATATTAATTAAAATGCAAATTAAATCCAGATTGCATGGGCTTTAAAAACTGTTCTCTGAAGTTTCCATGAATATAAAGCATGTGACAACCTACTGTTTTAAATGAGATCTACATAAACATACATTGTTGAAAAACTGCTTGGCTTGAAAATAACCTTACCAACACCATGAACTGCAAATAATGAGAGAAAATCTTCAGCAGCAACAGCTCTCCTTACTGACAACGTTGTTTGTGAGGTTTTGCAGCACGGAGGGAGGATGATGTGATGTGCCCTGGCCACCAGCACTCCTGCCCATCTGTGTTGGTGGATGGCCAGCTCCGGCGGGATGCTGTGTGCCAGCTCCGGGAGCGCTGGTGCCAGCCAGAGAGGAGGGACAGCCACCCCTGGCACCACCACCCGCCGTGTGCAGCCAGCCCAGCCACGCTCAGGAGCCACACACTCCCTCCCACTTGGAGCAAATGAAAGCAGAAAATACCTAATTCTTCCCTCCCTCAGTGCAAAGATGTTCCGTATGAGATGCTCCCCTCCTGAGCTGGCCAGCCCTACTCACAGCACATCCTGGCTCTAACGAGTGCCTTTTTCTGTGAAGTCTCTCCTTGACTGAGTGCTGCAGATGAATTGCTGCGAGACAAAGATTAAATAAGGGCACCATCTTAAGCTGAGACTTTCCCAGGCATCTGGAAATCCTCTCTCCCAACACTGTCTTAATGTAAAACAGTGCTGTTGATAAATTACAATTTCTGTTTAATTGGTTTTCAAGTTCATCCCACTTCCAAAATGAAGCCTGTGCCTAATGGTGAAAGGGTTTGTTTTACCTCTGACCAATAGAGGTTTTATAGTTTGCTTGGCCATTACTTCTGTCCTTCTTCCAAGCAATACAACCTGGTTAACCAGCACCAGGAGTGGGATGTGGGATGGCTCAGACTCTGCTGAAATGGGCTATGGCCAAATCACACCCAGCTCTTTATGAGGAAGATAAGTTATGCTGAGGATACAATGTAAACAAGCAATCCAAGTACCTCCCCACAGCCTTGGGAACACCAGACCTTCTGGAAGAAGCTTGTACAGCATGAGCATTATGAAAGAGTACAAAAGGAAGAGAAAGATTCTGCCTTAAGAGCTCCAGTGAAGCCACAGTAAATAATGCAGAAGGCCACATGCTGAATGACAAAACTAAGAAGAAATAACAAACATCTGAATGTCCTCTGAGGCTCATCCATCCTGCTTGCCAAACAGTCAGGTGCTCATAGAAATAAAAGAAGACAAGAAGAGACTATCAAAATGCAAAAGCTCTAGGAGTTGAGTTCAGGCTACAAACCTGTCCTGCTCAGGTATTTCCTAGTCTGTAGAGGCAAGACTTGGTTGTGAAAAAATGTTAATGTGAGTTTGAGGTGTGGCAGATAATAGACGAAATTTATACTGCCCCACTAGGGAGAGCTTCTAGGAACACAAGCATAACACAATTTAGTTTCCATACCTGGAAGAGTTGATCTCCCAGTACTTTGTCAGCCACTGGAAACCATTGGTGTCCTTGGCCATTAATCCATAACTGTAAGCTCTAGCAAGACTAATTAATGCTGCTTAAAGATCTGCCTCAGTGGAAAACACCATCTAGATGTGATGCCCTTGTCTTCAATTTCTGAGCAGACTTGGTTAAAAGAGAGTGAGGTATCTTGGCACAGAAGCGCCCTTTGTTTTCAGAGCTCTCAGACTTTAAAGTATTTTTTCACTTAATTGAAAATAAAATTTCCCCGGAGTGCTGAAGTCTGCTCTTAATGCATGTGCACAGCTCTAATTAATGTTAATTATTTGCATTCACCAAGGGGAGAAGTGTATTACTTCAGATGCCTGCTTGGAATTGTTACTTTAGCCCTTCATGTGACTCCAAGTGATGTACTCAAACGGAAAGATGCAGCTGCCTCGAGAACCAAGTGTCTGGTGCCTGAGGACAATCCAGATTGAGTGTAGGACAGGATGTGCTGCACCACAAATAGCACAGCCAGGCTTCCTACACCACACACAGTCTGACTCACAGAGCTTGCACACACAGCAGCACAGAGATCACTGTAAGTTCATTTTCCCTCTCCCCATTTGGGCAGGGAACCCTTTTCATGAGATGTTTACACGATGCCCAGCCAAACTGGCCATGAGCCTCGGTGCCACACTGCCTCAGCACAACCAGTAAACAAGCACTGCTCAGGCTGAGACCACACAAGAGGTCAGAAACAAAGCCTGGATCTCTGGAGATCTAAGCTCAAGCTTTATCTACTCAGCTACACTTCATTCTGTGGCAGGGCTGAAGTCCCCAAGGGGTGTTTCTTACAGAGCACCACTGAAATAATGAAGCAGAACAGATTTGTTCCTGTTCTAGAATCTGGTCCATACATTTTTGTTGTAAATAAACTGCAAAACCTGGACATCTTCCATGCACTTCCCCACACATGCAAGTTCATCCAAACTCATCAACCTTGCCAGCATCTTTCTAGATGGTTACCCTTTAACTAGGGCTTTATTGGATAACTGTAACCCAATTTGCTGCAGCTGCATGACCCTGGCTCCTGTTTTGGAAGAGAGCAAGCTGGAGGGAGAAGTGCCAAGTGGGAGCCCACCTGCCAGGCAGCCAGTGCAGCTAGAAAGGACCAGCCTGAATGTGCACAATCTGGCAGGTGGCAAAGATGTGCTGTTTATTTTTCCTAATGACAAAATTAGCACATTGATAATAATCAAACAGAGCTGTGTGCAATGGGAGGTTATTTAATAAACAAATGTCCTTTTTCAGGTATGAGCAGGACACAGGCACTGTGCTCACTCATGCAAGCTGTCACTCATGTCCCTGGAAAGCTCATTTGCAAACTGCCCTCAGCTTCCTTTGTCTGGGCTTGGTCTGGAGAAGAGGTGAATCCTACTTGCCTTTTTTATTCACGTGTTCTCTTTCTGCACAGTGCTATATTTTTGCTCACTGCCAAGAACATGGCTCACATCTAGTAGAATAGGATGCTTTGAAAAGCCCAATGGAAAAGGCTTTGTTCCATGTGTCCACAAAGTAGTGTTGGGAATGCTGCCTCCTGCTACTTTTAACTAGAGTACATCCTTATATTTCAGTTAACTGCCTGATCAAAACTGGGTTTTTTTCTTATTAAGTTACCTGTGGCTTTAATATTTAATAGATAGAGACATCTTAGTCCTTGAATACCTTTATATAATGCAGCAGCTTCACAGGCATAATCATGATATTTGCTGCATGCAGCTCTAGGGACCCAGGCAGCAGCGAAGTCAATAGTGGTGATACCAGTGTTCTTCTCTGGGTTTGTTACACATCAAAGGAGTTGATGAAGCTGCTCAGAGCAGCATCAGCCCACTTGTATCACCTGTGCAAGAGGGAAGCTGGTCAGCAGATGTGTAGCAGGAGAGATTTTTCTGTTGTATACTGTCCTTCAGAAAGAGGGCAGGTGAGGAAGAACAGCAGTAGACACTTTATACCCAAGTCAGTTCAAAGAGTAGTCAATGTTTTCAATTTACCCCTGCTCAAGGGACATCATCACACAGAACTTTCTTACAATGGACTTGTAAGTTCTTAACTCCAACAGCTTTCCATTTCAAAAAAACTAGGAGAAGAACATTCAAGATATAGAACTTGGGCTTATTTTTACTTATTAGTGACTTGCTCTAGAGAAATCCTAACCTGAAACTTGCCAGCTTGCTGACAGCTTCTCCAACAGTCAAGGTTATTCAAATGTTAAATTTTTACTCATTATTTTATGGAGATAAAGTCCAGGTGTGGATTAAAAAACTCACCTATTTCTTCAAACATTATGGCTGCTTAGATATAAAAGTTTTGGATTTCCTTTGCTTCAATTTTGAATTTTACTCATTCTGTTTTGTTCCAGTTTTTTATTATTTTTATCAGCACTAAAATCTATTCTAGGCAAGTCCAGATAGCAATAACCAGCTCTAAAGAGTTTGCAGGGTAGTCAGTACCATGAAACCAGTGACAAGGTAAAATTTTAATGGGGCAGTTCATTTAGTGAGGGCAGTTATGTAACTAGGCTTGAATTTCTCTGTCTAGCTTGGCTAATTTGAGGTTGGTGAAAGAAGCAGTTTTAAGAAAAAAGATTAAATGGATATAGCCATATATCAGCTCAGGGAGGGAATGTTCCTCTCAGAGGCTCTAGGGGTGTTTAAAGAGCCGTGTGGGATTGCAGGAAGCCTTGCATGGCAGTTGTGGTTGAGATGGGAGCACCTGATCAGATCAATAGAGCCATAAATGTGCGAATCGGTGGTGCAGAGTCACTGAGCACCTTCAGGATGCTGGGACAGAGACTGTCAATGAGATGAGATGAGTCAGGAGAAGTGTGACAGGAAGGCGGAGGAGGATGTGAATAGATTAACATCCCAACCAAGAATTGCATATTCATCATTGTACCTATTCATTAAATGGATCAAAGAGCTGCAGGTAAAAGGCCAGAAAAGAAAGGATTAAAGTTATCCAGGTGCATGTGACAAGACTGCACTGGAAAACTGCAGAGTGGGATTTTATAAAATGTGGATAGGAGCTAAAAAGGTAGGATTAAAGCTGAAAGGTATTGTCATGTAGAGCCAAAGAAACTTGGAAGACAGAGTTTGTGATAACAAAAAAGAGAAGAGTGCTGAAGTCCAAAAATAAATTGAATTTAGCCAGGAGGAGACAAGACAGAGGACAGACATGGGATTAAATGGATAACAGGAGTCAGGAGCAGGTTGTGTGGCAGAAGAAAATTGAAACGGGGTGAAATCATTCTCAAAATTAACAGAGGATTCTCTTTTTAAAGGGGGCTAAATACAAAGAAGAGGGATGTTAAGGATGGAGTCAGTAATAGTGAACACAAGGCATATATGGAGATAAAAACCTCTAAAAAGTATAATGTAATCAGTGTCAGATGCTGGCATAGTAAGTACCAAAGGAATAAAACTATTTTCTACTGCATTCGGAGGTGGAGAAAATGTTGCTGAGGCTGGAGAGAGTTTTCTGTCTCTCTCTCATGCTTTTTCTTCCATATATGTTTCCTAAAACTTATGCAATAGGTAATAAGTCCATTATCAATAATCAAGCTTGGGGCAAAGGAATAGGGAAAAAGAAGGAAAGAAGAGAGATCCAGAACTGTGTATTTAGCAAGTTTGTTGTTACATTTGTCATGGAAGAAACTCTGTAAGAAAAGTTTGGAATTAACACATACACATACACACATATATAACTTTCAATTCAAAGCACTGAAAATAGTAAATGCTCCTAGAGATGGATATCATAGGTTTTGTTTAAGGCATAATCTCTATTTCTTTTGAGTTTATGGAGCAAGAAGAGCTGTTGAAATTGAGTGAAAGCTGCAGACAAAGTCTTTAATCAATCTCCAAAGCTGTTTATTGCAAGTATAGTATAAAGCAATAGAGATTAATGTCAGTTTCTAAAAATCACAGCAAAAAGCATCTTCTCTTTCACTGCCAGAGGTATAAATATCTTCCCTTTTTTCTTGGATTTAACTGTAGCATGCTGGCTGCAGAGGTTCTTTGGGGGAAAAGAACACAAGCACAGTGTCATGTGCTTCTAAAACAAGTAAATTTAAAACTACATATATGTTTATTTACAGAACTGGAAACCGCTGGAAGTTTTAGGCATCTAATTCCTACTGAGCAGCTTTGAAAATGTCAACTCATCTACAGAAGGGTACTGCCAATTAACTGCAGCTACCACTGGGACAGGAACCAGACACACAACCATCAGCAAATTGTCTGTCCAGGACACAACCCACAGGTTCCAGGCATTGAATCCAACAGGTATATCACCTTTTCCTTTGTGAAAGTAGTGGTTGTGCATTTCTTACTATGACCTGTTTTTTAAATGTCTTTTTTATTATTTTTGGTTTTGTTCGTGGTTGTTTTTTTTTTGGTTTTTGGGAAAGGGGGAAAAATAAAGTGAGTGACAAAAGCAATTATAAAAAAATCCAGAGGTATATTCAAAAATTATCTCCATTCATGTGGCTTCAAGCCTATTCCATGTTCAATTATGGCCTTGTACCATAAGAAATGGATTTAGAGCAGAGAGAACAGAAAGCCCTGGGACAGTTCATGTTGCAAAAATAAAATGCAAAATGGAAAGTTATTGCCATGTAAGAGAGTCAACAGAACAGCTGTGCTTTCCTACCACTCCTGCCAGTGCCACTCTCCCCTCATTAGCTGTTGCATGGGCACTTCTACCAATACCTCACAAAAACAAATCAGTAGGTGCCCTTTTATTCCTGTCCTGACCTCTATGAGCTGCAATTCATCTTATGCAGCTCCACAAACTATCTGCTCAGAGAGAAATCCTGCCTTTTTAATGAGGTGGCCAAACCTTCTTGCAATAACTGTGAAGAGAGATGGTCCCTCCTCCAGGAGGAAAGTCTCAGTATTTAAGCAGGGTTATTCCTTTGGAAAACTTTCTGAAGGAATCTTCCTATATAGAGTGATTGTAACAGGGGGTTGATAGAAATTATCCTCTTGGGGTAGGCACTTAAATTTTCAGGGGGACTTCAGCATAAATATTGTGACTGGAGAGCAGTGGACAAAGAGTTGGATCTTAAGGATGATGAAAGTAGAAGATAAGTTCATTCATCTAGGAAGTAGGGACCAGTGTCAGTCAAAATCCTGCACTGTAGCAGACACAGAGAGCCTTCAGTGAAGTGCGGTCTCCCTGAGATCTCTCAATATCAGCTGGAGCTTTGCAAAATGTTCAGAAAATGCATTATCACACCAAAACCTGACTCAAAAGATTATTTTTTAAAACACACAAACTTCTTTTTTTGCTGAAAATAAAGTTGTGCATAGGCTGAGTGAAAAAAAATTGTATGTTTCATCTCATTTTTTGAGCTCAAAGGCAGAAGAGTGACATAAGATTCAGTCATTGAATTTGGAGGTGGTTCCTACAAATCCCCCACTGATATTTCTGAATCATTTTTTCTGTTATCATTTTTGTTAAAGAGAGATGCTTAAATGGAATTTCCTTTGGGATTCGGCAGCATGTGCTGAAAATGTTACATGGATTAAAATCCAGTTAAGGAACAACTTAAAGCTCTGGTATAATGTTTTACTGAGTTTCATACCAAACTGCAAAGCAATGTTAAAGTTCCTGGAATACCCAAACTGAACTCAGAGATTTTTGCTTCTGACTTTTAATAAAAACTTTCAAGAAAAGAATATTCTTATTCCAGAAGCATTTAATAATGCCAAGATACTTGCTCTGTTTTAGTTAATTAAACTTAAGGAACATGGAAGTGGATAAAAGTTCATTAAACAGGTACAGGCTGGTGGTGAATTGGAATACTAATTGAGATTTTATGTGCAACAAAAGAGATACAAATGGAAATGCACTGTTATTCTAGTGAATGCCTCACATAAAAGGCCCCAATGGAGCAGAGAATGCATGAAGAAAATTGGATTGTAAAATCTCTGAGATAAAGATCAGTTCTATGAAACACGATGCCCCATTGCTTGCTTTTCTATTTTGAGAAGATTCTTTTAATAATGCCAACAAATGATGCAGTGAGAGTGCTGTAGGTGCATTTGAAAGGTTCACAGTCAGACTCAAAAATGAGGCAGTTAGACTCAGGGCTTAAAGTACAGAGGGGGATATGATGGGACCTTCATTTATTTAATGGAATGTTTGAGTGTCCCTGGCGTAAAGAGCATGAAAACCTTAGATTAGAAAGAGTCACATATCCTGACATTGTTCTTTAAACTCTTGAAGTGTGGTGGCTATTTGGCTTGGAAAACCTTTCCCCTGAAAGCACAACCCTGAAATGCATGTGAACTGTTCAAGCTCAGAGGAGAAGAAATGGAGGTGAGCTGAAATGAATATTCCAAAAGTTGTTTCTGAAGCCTGGTATACCAGGTGAGAACACTGAACCATGGAGAACACTGAACCATGTGCTTCTCCCTGGATTCCCCCCTCTGGTAACTGGAACTGGCCATGTGATGGAGGAGATGCCTTCCATCTCCAAGCCAGCATCTGAGATGCTCCTTGGGACAGCATCTGACTTTTCACTATTAGTAACAGTGGTACTAACAGACTTTCTTGAAACACCAAAAAGAAACTGTGGATACAGCAGTTCCCACACCTTTTGGAACCCAGATTGTCTAAAGCACTGACAGCCAGTAAAGAAAATCATGGAATGGCAATAGGAAGAGCTAAGAATCTATACAGAGAAGGGCTGGATTTCAGGGCATTTTTCTCTGCCTAAAATAAATGTTCATTGTAGGGCAAATAATCACTTTAAAATGTACTTTATTTTAATTATGTGTTGAGCCAGAGCTGCTCATATATTAACTTCCATATAGAATACTCCAAATATTGTTATGTGGTCACATCAGATGCAATTTGAGCTGCTCCCGGAGTTCACAACAAGATATCGAATCTGGACTTATGTCCTCTATGTCCAGACAGCACAGTCTCTATGCATGTAAATTACCATTAAAAAGCCCATTGATCTATTTGAGTTTTTCAGCTGTTTTGTAAGATGATTCTGACTGTACAGAGACATCTCCAGACAGCCTAATTCCATCTACATCCCTGTGTCTTCAGTGGTGTCTAGCCAGGAGGAATCATTAGGCACAGTGACTCTAGAGGGATTTCAGATATTAGGGAAATGCTTACAGAAGTAGGGAGTGCACTGCCCTGGAGTGGATTCCCCTGGGAAGGGCAGGGAGTGCTCATTATTGAAGGTATAAGAGGCAGCTGGTAAGAATACCACCAGCATACATCCTGACACTGGAAGGAAGAACTACGTGGTCTTTGATCTGCCTTCCATCCATATGTGATGATTGTTGTACAGTCATGGTGGTTTCTGTCAAAATAGCTTCAGGGTACCTTACAATATAGAAAAAATTAAATTCAGATGCAAACATGAATCCCATCAAGTCCAGTTTAAAGTACATGTAGATTTGGTACTCCTGTTATAAAAATACAATAGACCTAAAAATAGCATGCCTGATTATTTAGGGGGCTTTATAGATTATTCTTAGACTTTCATGTCATATAGGGAGACAATAAAAATTCAACTGGTGTTAAGCCAAGCATTCAAAAATAAAAACCATTAATTTTGTGGACCATGTTTCAGCCATGAGAACACGATAGGAATATAGGGAGACTGCCATGATCTCAGATAAGGCAAGATATATATGATCACCCCTGCCACTTGTGAACAGAAAACCTGATCCAGGGTGTGCACTGAATCAGGAATTTATCACTGAAACCAAGATTGCTCCCAGTCTTCTCCCTGTGCTAGTCATAGATGATAGGCTCAAGAGCAATCCAAACAAAATGCAGACATTTTCAGGTCTCAGTAATTTGTTTACCTACAAATAATACACTCATGTGTTTGGCTTTTGCCTTGTCCTCTCAAGTAATTCCAGTTTAACACAGTGCCTTGATATTTCCATCTCCTCTGGGTAGTGACACTCACTTGAGAGAAATTCATTTACCTGTAGTGATGATCTTCACAGAGAAAAGGGAGAAGGAAATTAAGTATGAGAATACCCTGGCACTGTTAATTTCTACTGCTTGGTGAAAGGAAACACTATAGACACAACCTCAATTGAGCTGTGAATGTTATTTGATTTCTTTACATTCTGCTGATGATTTACCATCTGCTGTCCTGAGAACAATGTTAAAGGGAGTATTCACACTACTAAAATGCCCCCTGGTAGGACATGTGTTTCTCCAGTATTGCTCTTTCCCTCAGATCCTCTTCCTCACACCACCTCTAAGTTAATGTTCTTCCATCTACTTTGATAATCATGATGTCTATTTAATCATATTTATTTTCACCTCACCAACACTCATATAACCTCTGGCTGTGACCTTATCACCTCCCTGGGGAAAGTATTGCTGTAACTGCCAATGGAGGAGACCTCCCCTCTCTTCTCTGAAGAAGCCAGTCACTGTTAGAAACAGAGCACTGGATTAGGTGGACCACTGCTTTGATCCAGCAGGCAAATCCCTCTTGAAGCAATTGAAGCTGGCTTTGAGCAGTGATTAAATGAGGCACTGCAAGAGGAAACCAGAGTGTTGCAGGAAGCCTTATTTGACAGAGAATAGCTTTCCTTCCGAACAAGCAATGCTCAAGCAAATTCACATTATTTTCCTGCTTCAAAAGCTATGCAGCTACAAGAAGAACAGAAAGACTCTCATATCCTTGCCAACACAGACATGTTATTTTACTGTATTGCTGTGTCCAAGATAAGGCTTTCAGTGTGTTTGAGGTTTAATGCCACAAATGTGGTGTTCTGCTGCAAAGCATGATGCTCTCTTTGCCATTTTCATCCTTTTTCCCTGGTTATTTGCTGTTTTCTCCAGCTGCTTTAAAACGGAAAGTTTTCATTATCACCCCAAAGGGGTGATCATCTGAGCAAGACTCACCTATGGCTCTGGAATAGAAACTGTGTCTCCATTTCCAATCCTCTCACATAACACCGATTGCAGAGTCAATACTCCTTTGCATTAGCAGAGAGGTTTGTACAGCTCCATCCTGCCCCTTGCCTGCTGTGATTGCTTCTCTAGGCACTCAGGCTTAGCTCAGCTTCATGCAGATCTCTCTGTTCAGTTAGTCTGAAGGAGTTTAGGTGAGATCCCTCTAAGCATGGCTTTTTGATAAGGCGAGGCCATGCAAAAACAGCAGCGCCCAAAAAAATGACAGAATAAACTATCAAAAGCTACAGCTCTCAGTTCAAGAGTTTTGATTTATACATAAAATCTTTTAATGGTTTCTGCTCAAGCAGGATCAAGGTCTTAAAGTGCATAAATGGATACATACTCAAAGCAACAATCCTTTATATATATATATATATATATATATACATATTAGGTAGAAATAAGGCAAAAGGAAGGGGGAAAAAGCCAAGGTTTCAGCAGTCATTTTCAACTGTAAAGGGTTGATATGAGTAATTAACTGAAATTTCACCCATGTTAACAAAACAATGGATTCTTTCTCTTCATTTACACATTCTTTGCCCTGAGTTTCTGGGGAATCTTTGCAAATATCTTTCTGTAGTTCCATCCTGAGACAGGCTCTGCACAGGGAGCTGTCCACATCGCAGTTTTTAGGAAGTGTGGGGGTTTCCTGAACTGCTGCAGACAGCAGCGCAGCAAAATTCAGTTTGAAAAGGCTCTAGAGGTTTGCAGTTAATTACTGGGTTTCAGGATTTTTAGAGGAATGCAGCTGCTGAAATGATCTACGCCAATCTCCCCCCCTCACTCTTTTGCCCTTCTTTTGACCATGTGGTGACACTGTCTCTGTTGAGGATTTTGGAAAGAAGTCAAGTAACTAATGAATGCACCAGGCTGCTCCTTTAGAGGACTTTGCATCTGATATGGGAGTTATAGTTATTAACTTCTCTGGCAGCCCATCATTTAATTTACCTGTTACTGACCCCTTTTGTGCATCCAGAGGATAATCCAGTCCACAAGAGCCCTGCTGTAGCTGGTTTGCAGGAGATCATTGTCCTATTCCCAATTTATCTAATGTAATCACTTCACTGCCTTGCTATAAGAGCTTTATCCCATCAAGAAGCTTTAGAATAATGTAGAGACATTAGAGATTAGAATTTATTGATCCTGAAATTCATAAATTTAATGAAAATCATAATTCTCCAAAGGAACTTAATCTTCATTTGTTCTTTCAGTGGAGATGTCAAGATTTAGTTTATGATTCATTAACCCATTGCCCACTGCTACTTTTTCCATATTCAGCTTTTCAGGAAAAGGAAAAGGAAAGATACCTTGTGTGCACTTACATGCAGTGCTTTCTCTCAGCTGCTTTTGTTTGACACCAACTGATAGCCTCTGATTTTAAAGTGAGAATTGAATGTGATTTCTCTTTTTGATTTCAGTGGAATCTGGCCCAGGACCTTTCATGAGAACATCCATGCCACTCAACATAGACACACTTCCATTCAAAATGGTATTAAAAGAAAATACACTGAAGATTATTTGTTCAGTGTTACTCATAGGTAATACATAGGCAAATCCAAGACACTAAGAAATAATTTCTCCATCTCTACACCATTGCTGTCTATTGTTTTACTTTTACTGCAGAGTCCTATAACTTGTCCAATAACTGGGGAAGTCTGACTTACAGTCTCAAACCAAGAGAGTCGGACCATTGACTGGACTCAGACCTGTCACAACATCACTCTCTGCAGTGGCTTCCTTGTTGATATATCAGATTTCTTTTTAAAACACTCTAAAATTTCATTACAGAATAATTTATGCTGGAAGAGACCTTTAAGATCATCAAGTCCAGCTGTTAACCCAGTACTTACCAGTCCGCCACTAAGCCAGGTCCCTTTTTAAAAATACCTCCAGGAATGGTGACTGCATCACTTTTTTAGATGGCCTGTTCCAATGCTTGACAGCCCTTTACATGGAGATTTTTTTCGTGATATCCAATATAAACTCCCCGGGCACAACTTGGGTCCATTTCCTCGAGTCCTTTTGCTTGTTGTCTGAGAGAAGAGACTGGCTTCCACTCGGCTACAACCTCCTTTCAGGTATTTGTAGAGAACTCCCCTAAGCCTCCTTTTCTCCAGGCTAAACACCCCCCATTCCCTCAGCTGCTCCTCATATGACTGTTCCAGACCCTTCCCCAGCTCCATTTCCCTTCTTTGGACTTGCTCCAGCACCTCAAGATCTTTCTTGGAGGAAGAGGTCCAAAACTTGATAGAAGTTTTGTCTAAAATCAAGAAATTCATCTCATTGTTGTTGCCTTCTGTTACACCTCGTGTAGAAAGATAATTTGACTAAGATTATTGACTAAAGTTCAGCACCTTAGCTGCTGTACTCACCCCTAACCCTGGTAGGAAACCTTTCAGCTAAGAGAGGGTTTCAGCTAAGCAGCTGACCTGAGAAGGGTTAAGTGCTACTCCTCAGATACTGCACAGTGAAGCTACAGAGAACTCACAGGGAAATAAAGATACCCATGTTCAAGTTGTCTGTATTCCTAATAATATGTTCCCAAAATAACTCTGTGTATTTCTGTTCCACCATGCACTTAATTAGAAGACAGCATTTCACAAACCTTTCCTGTTTTAGATGCCTGTTATTTTTTCTACTTGATAAACCTTGTGATGCAGTCTGTATTCCTCTTGACACATTGAGGAAAATCCACAATCAAGGGGAGAAAATTAAAAAAAAAAAAACAAATTATACAATAAATGTGGAGAAGAACTGTAAAATCTCTGACATTTCTTCCAGCAAAGCTATATTTGACACTGGGAGTTTTAGAATAAAAAAACAATCCACACAGGCAAAGTGGCTATGTGACAGCTGTTCACATCTGCTCTGGAGCTCGCAGAAGTCAGTGGAATCCTACTCATTGATTTCAAGAAACTTTAATGCCCACCTTTGATCTCCACTTACCCCTTCTGAATTCACCAGGCTTTTTCCCAGCATTGATGTAAATAATGCAATGCTAAGCTTGTCTTTTGACCTTTTTTTGTCCTGCACTTATTTTGATGCCCAAAAACACTCCTTCATCTGATGTCAGGAAAAGCAGCCACATTTAGATTCTGCTATCAGGATAATGTACAGTTCTGGTGACTGTAGTTTTCCTCATGAGCAGAGCTGAAATATCATGGAATAAGGGCAGCCTGTCTGCTCCCTAGGCAAACTCACCAAGGGAAGCCACAACCAAGCAACAAGAGATAAAACAATTGGCTTCTTTCATTATCTTACTACTATTCTCAATTAAGCATCCTCTCACAGGACTGGTCTTTCAAATTAAAATCACAAGCAGAAAATAAGATCACATAAAGATGAAAGTGGCTGAAAATCTTGGGGGAAAGAAAAGTATCTTGAGTTACCAGTCAATACAGAAACTCCTTTCTGTGTAGATTTTGACAGAATTAGCAAAGGTAAATGCCTCTGGGAGGGCCACTCACTATACTGGGTCACTTAAGACTAACAAGAGTACTTTTAGAGTAAGGGTTTTACTTCAGAAATTGACCCAAAAAATTCTTCTTTAGAGGAAGGGTACATGGTTGACTGCACTTTTTCTCACTTTCTAGCTTTCTCTCTCTCTCCCTACATACCCATATGGCCAACAGCCCTTAGTAATTTTTCTCTAAAATTCTGCCTATAGCAAAGTTAACATTCAGGCACAAAGCCCCAGGCTCTTAAGTGTTTAAGCTTCATTATTCTTTTCCTAAATTGCTATGTCCTAGAAGCAAGGAGTGGAAACAGCCATTTCAGCCACTTCATATGCAGACTGACCACATGCTTCAGCCTGTACCTTTTTTACAAAATGTAGTCTCTGCTCAGGAAGTGCTTAAACTGAGCTGTACAATCCATGTGGCCTCTGTACCTCAATACCAGGTGCACAAGCAATGGTGACCATGCACTTGTTTTTCAGACCCGTACAGGGACACAAGCAGAAGTGCCTGGAAAGACCAGCTTTCCAGAGAGCCCCACAGCAGGAGACAGATGTGGCCAAGGCATTTCTTGATCCTTTTTACATTGGGAAGGTCCAAAGAGCATCCCAAAACTTGGGCACATATAGTGCATTTAATGTTGCTGCCAGTGCTGGGGGAAGGATATTGTATTTAAGGGTGATATAGCCATGAATGAACATCCAACAAAAAACTGACCCATGACCATAATCTTGAGAAGAACTGTGCAGAAATGTCAGAGATGTCCCGGTTAATGCTGCACCATGCTGTGTAAGTGGGTATGTCTTAATAGATAAAGTCACAGCAGGAGTGCTCAAGAAGTCGTAGCATTTCAGGGTCTTGACTTATTTTTTCAGAGAAGCACTATTTGTTTCTCATCACATGGGGCTTCTTGTGGCAGCTTGATGCACCAATTTTTAGTATATTTTGGGAATTATTGGTTTTACTATAATGCCTCTTTTACAGGACTCTGTCAGTGGAAAGCCACTTAATGTTGTGGATTTGCTGGGTAGGGAGTAGAAAATTGTCTTGTTGCAAAGAGAGGTTGGCCTTTGCCTCTAGTCTGGAGGGAGGCTTGCAGAGCTATGTGTTGCTTCATGTGTTTTGTTAACAATGAGTTAGACTGAGAGCATCAAATACATCCAATATCTGAACAACAGCTGCACTAATTTCTGTGACCATGGGAAAAAAAAAATGCAAAAAATGTAGATCCAAGGACCAAGAATTAAAGGGCTTTTTGATTGCAGAACCTGAGCAAGGCTGAAGTAACAAACTCAGAATGATCCCAAAATTGTAGTTCATTTCAGCTGTCTGAGTGTAGTTACCTCAGATTGGGAATGCAGATTGGGCAGTCTGTGTCCAGTCTTTAAAGTACCTCTTACAATATAACACAATAATTTTAGTGTTTCTGTAATGTAATTATTTCCCTGAGGATATTTCCAAACACCAGGAAATCTCTGGTGAAACTCTGAACTCTACAAGTTGACAAGTGAACAAGCTGGTCCAAGCCTTTTCAAAAGCTCAGATCCTGGCAGGCTGCATTAACAGCTCTGGGAAATGATGACATCAGCACCTCAGTTCACATCTCCTTACGGTGTCCTCCAAAAGCTGTCACAGATCCTGCATTGAATCTTGCATTTCTCACCTGTCAGAAGTCACAAGGCCTGAGCAGTAACATAGTCAAAAGGGGAAAATGAAAATATAACAGAGCTGATCTTAAACAAAGGTGTGCAATGGAGCAGAGATAACTTATGTTGTGAGAAAATCCAAGCCTTAAAATATGCTCAGCATGACTAGGGCCACTATTTTCCACACCAGCAATAACTGAAAGACTTGGTGGCAGTTTTGTGGGTTCATCTTTTCCAGTAGTGCAGCCAAACGATGCTCATCTATGAGAAACAATTTAGGGATAATATAATCATCCTGCCAGTGTGATTTACAACAGATTCCATTGACCCAAAGGTCACTGTAATTCCTCAAGCACAGATAACCTGTTATTATTCCATGGCTGAAAAATCATTTTTATATATATTTTTGTATGTGTGTGTGTGTGTGTGTGTGTGTGTGTGTGTGTGTGTATAAGCTCTTTATTTACTGTAACAATAAACTATAGTGATCTGATCAGGCATCACTGCCTCAGCAGAGGCAGCCTGACTCCATAAAAGTACATTAAATCATTGCTGCTAGGATTATGAATAACAACTTATGGGAGTCCTCAAGAAAGTCCTATGACCATTTAAAATGAGGAAAGAACTGCGTGTGTGCTATTATCCTTCCTCCAAGAAAAACTTTTAATTTATAAAAGCAGTGCATTGTTCAATATCCATTGTGTTTTCTTCATTAACTCCAGGGTTTGCCTCATTTCATTTTTCCACCAAAGGGGAAGAATATATTGAGCTGTCAGTGATGTTATCTATGAAGAGAGGCTGCGGATTTCATATATTGAATCTAAGCTGTACAAATAGTCAAGTAATAGGAAAGGCTTTGTAATAAAACACAGGTAAAAATAAGCTTGCAAAACTCAAAGGAAAAAGAAAAGTCTAAATTGTTTATATAATCAGTTATATTCCCCTGGGTTGTTGATCTGCCTCTTCCTTTTGAAAATTTTCTCTTGTATTTTCCAGAGTTGGTAAACCAGTATTTGAAAACGGCTGCAGAAAAATATTATCTCAATTTCTTAACAGATATTGTGATCCAGCTCTTATCCATGTGGGGGGAAGCTCAGATGTGCACATACATGCACACACGTTCTGATCTGATTGGGTTTTGGAAAAGTGAAGTAGGAACTGTGTAGGCACAGAGTTTGTGGTGATTGTGAGTGGGGCTGGCCCAGCCTCATCCCCAGTGGGTGCAGCTGTGAGCAGCAGGTGAGCAGCACTGACAGCAATGAACCCTGGAGTGCCCAGGGGCACTGACCAACCACCAAAGGGAGCAGAGGGCACACAGGGGCAGTGCATCAACGTGAGGGGATAAAAGGATGGGCTAAAGAACCAGAAGGGCAGATGCTTGAAGCCTTCTGAAGCCTTCTGAAGCAGTCTGGTGGTGCTCCATATGGGTTGAAGGTTTCTGGAATTGTGTGGTGACACTCTGTGTATTGTGGCTGCGACAGAACAGAGCAACGTTGGCTAGGTAAGATCAGAGAGTGAAAGGAAGTTTCTTTCTGTTAGAAGTTGGGCCTTGCTCATTTCATTTGATCTGAACCATTTGACTGCAGGGGAAAACCTGCAGTGCAAAAGGAAGGAGATATGGTTGCTAGGAATGAGAAGAGATTGGACTAATTTCCATGAAAATAGCAATTGAACAAGTTTAAGTGGGAGAACTCTGATGCTGGGGAGTGGCGAGGCACCCTGAGAAGCTAGAGGAACCTCAAAAGTCTTGAAAATGTACCATTATGGAGGGACTAGCAAAACCAGTTGAGAAGATAGAGAGTATTTAGGTAACCAGAAGGACTGAAATGAGGTCAAAAAGACATTTGAGACTTTGGGAATAGCCATTTCAACACAATAAAAAAATGAAAGATCAAATTCACAGAAATTAACCACTTACATGGAAATAACTGAGGCAGAAATCGGGCAGTAACCGGAGCTGGAGGCAGTGTGGGGGTGAGATTGACATGAAGTTTTGTGGGGAATGGCCATTGAGTAAAATATTTCCTACAGTGAGATGAAAAAGAGCCATAAAAAGGATTGAAGAATGTGAGTGAATGTTTCAAACACTGTGGGAATAGGAGAAATAACAGAATAGTGCAATGACCAATCCACAGATGACTTTGGAGCCTGTGGCACTTCTGATAACTCCAAGTTATATAATAAATTACCTTGATATATTAAATTTTAACACAAGACATTCAGGAACACAGCCTCACTTAAGAAAATGCAATGTGTTCCTGAGCAAATGTTTTCCAAATTCCATCCCAACCGTCTTCAGCTCTTGGGATAAATGTTGAAGCACATCACAAAAATAGTGCATACTGAGATAGGAATATACAGGTCTGCCAAATTTTTGCCTGCCAAAATGACTAGAGAATCAATATAAAAATAGATGAAAGTGCATTTATTTATATGCCCCATGTATTTGTTTCACACACAGTCCCCCAGCAGTCTTGCCTTCTCTCTAATTCTCCCCCTCCTTTCTCTTAAATCTAATTTTCTTTGCAGCAGTTCAGCTCTAGATGCTACAGATTTTTGTTTGCTTGTTTGTTTAGTGAATAATCATCCAAAACCTCTAGAGCTTATCCTTTTCTAATCTAATGTGAAATGTTAAAAGCTGCTTACCAGCAAATTAGCTCGTTCCAAATTATGTGCACACCAGATCCTACAAGTCAAATAAAATTAAACTGAAGTTTGGTTTCCACTTTGGTAGAGATAACTTAGAAACTGGCCCTGGGGCACACAGTCAACTAACTGGCTGTCTAGCTTAATAGCACAAAGCACATGCTGTAATTATGCCCATCATTTCCTCTTAACCACTCATTGCTGCAAAATGAGCACTTCAGAGATGTTTACCTGCTTTTTCAGGGATAAGGTACACCATGAAATTCTACTGGCCAAACAGAGCTGCAAGTCACAGCTTAGGGCATGCTGCGTTTCAGGAATACGCTTGAGGTGTCTGACAGCTAAGCATCAGCCAACATAAATGACAATAGCCCAGGAACCTTCTGCCTCCCCAAGCTGCGTTTTTCAACCCCTTCTGAGCTTCATTGGGAGTATCCTGCTTATTTGCACAAAGGTGTGCTAGCACAAGACATTGTAAAGAATTTCATGGTTCAGACATTGCCTGACAAAGATTGATCTGCTGCTTTGATTACAAATTACTTTTTATTCCAAAGTCTCTGTCTCACAATCACAGTCTTTATGATGAAAATGCATCAGGAGGAAAAACTGTCCCACCCTTAAAGGGTAAAGCCCCAGCTCTGCTGAAATCAAGGGCTGTTTGACCCCCTGCAGCCTGTACAAATTAAATGCAGGGAGAAAAGTAGTGGGACAGGATAGAAAAGGGAATTTCTTCACTTTGAGAAGCAGCCTGCCTGTTTATCATCATTCACTCCAGACCAGAAACCTTCCACAATGCAACAATAAACTAATGGGGAACACAAAAATGTGAGAGAAAGATGAAGAGCAGGACACTGCAGGATTTTGTTATTGGTGGTGCCAAGCAGTCCATAAACTCCCCTTTCTCAATACCACTGCATGAGTTCAAGCAATTATCCTCATCTGGATCTCACTGAGCTTCTGGTTCTCACAGGCTTTGGGTCATGTCCATAGTGTGTGTTACCACCAGCATGTGTAGCTGTAACACAAGTATTTAATTTTTACAGGTTTTATTGAACAAGTGAGTGCCACTAATCAGCCAGGGTAATTTTACAAGGATAGAGAAAATCCACATGATGTGCCTTTTCAAAGGACCAGCATGTTATCTATAAAAAATTCTTAAATTATTTCTAATGGTTGAGTTCCTTCAAATGTGATTGTCAAAATACACCTAAAATGCACCTGTGAGGCTGAAGCTATTCATAAAACATAACAAGTATTTTCAGCTGGAAAAAAAAGTTTTAAAGCAACATTTCTAAAATTATAGAGGAATGTTTCAGAATATGGCAGCTCTATTTAGGGTATATATGAAAGGATATTTTTCAAAAATAATTAATTTAGGAGAAAAAAATCAGTTCAGATGGACTAAATTTTAATATATGCAGGGTTTCTCTTTGGTTTTTTGTTTGCTGGTTTGTTTGTTTTCTTCTAAGTTTGTCCAGGAGTCCATGAGTTTTACTGCTCAGATCCTAGGGGAAATGCTATTTTTATAAACAATGTGTTACCAGAATATATGCCTAATAAAACAATATGCTTTCATGATATACTTTTAAGACTGCTAGCCTTGTCAGAGATTAATTCAGCCTCTCTGAAGTGGAATGCAAAGCAGAATATCAAGGAAGATAGATAGTAATCAATCAATATTGTAAATCACTACTGAAATCCACAGACAGCACAAATGCTGTAGAGTAACAGCAACACCTTTATATGGAATTCATGTCAAAGCAGCACTGCTCTGGCACCCTGGGGTTCAATTATATCTACAGTGGCTCTGTATAGGATTAGCCTCTCATCTCTGGGAGGGTGGAGAGAAGGGAGAGGAGGAGAATGTCACCCAGAATTGTCAAACCTTGAATGAAAAATGTAGGTGTGAGCGTTCTTTCTGGAACTTTAAAGTGAGTTTAATTCAAATGAAACAATCCAATAAATAATACCTTGCAGCTGACTTTGAAATGTTTGCACTGGCACTACTGAATTCTACAGCTGCAAACTTTCATTCCCATCATAAATGACATGCCATAATTATATTTTTACAGGGTTCTCTATATATGTTGATTTATTTTTTTAATTTCTCTTTCATTAATAGCTTTTTTCTTCCTTGGCAAGATAAGGTGATCTGAAAAATGCCCACTGGCTTATTCAGTGACCCTGTTTTTATGGCGTGACAATACCAATAATAAAAACTAATTTCCTCCTCTGATTTTCTCATACATACAAAGCAAAGATTACTTCTGTCTGTGCTTGAAAGCTATTGAGAATGCAAAGGCCATCAAATAACTGGTCTAAAACACATGCATATTTTTTCATCTTCTCTTTAAAAGCTCACTTTTTAATCCATTAACAATCACAAGCAGCAAACTGAGTCACGGGTGGTTTAGGTTCCCCTGTTGTGGTATGTCACTGCTGTAATTGATTGCCAGTTAACTTGTGTTAGCCAGCCAGTTCAGTAAGCCACAAACATTCATCTCTGGGAATAAATGTTTGCAGACTGTCTATACTAGCATTTACAAATGCATTATCTAACCAGAGTTAATTCCAGCCATCCTTTAACAAAATTAAATCTAGTATAGAGAAGAGCTCTGTTATCAGTTTTCCTTGTACATCTGCTTCGTGGAACGTTTGGATGTGTTATTTGTTACTGACAGTATTGCATTATGGACTCTTGCACTGGGACTTCCCTGGAGCTGGCCTTGTTTGTCTTTCCTCCTTAGGATTTTTGGCCTCCATCACTGCTTTTTCCCTGTGATGCCTCCTGAGAGCCCCTCCTGAGCCCACGTGTGGGTCAGCTGCCTGGCACAAGTCTCTGTTTTGCCAGTCGGGGTGGCCTGCTCCTCTCCATGGTGTATGTACACACCTTGATGCACTTCAGCACCAGACAGAGGGCTGTGGAATTACGATGTACTGTTTCTGTATCCCTAAATGTACCTCTCCACAGTGAGGGTTAAGGGAGGGCATGCAGACACAAGAAATGGTTTTTTCCCAAAACTATGAAGTGTCCAGCTGACATGGCAGGAAAGTCAGGGAGGAAGGAAGGACACAAGACAAATCCTGTGGTCCTCAGTTCTCACTGTTGAAGGAAGATAGAAAAATGGGAGAGATAAGGGAAGCAATAGGGTAATGGCAGGAAACCATCAGAAAAAAAGTGAAGGAAGAGCAGGTTAAGTCAGGATGGTAGCCAAGTGTGTTTTCCAGTGGATGTGAGAAGTGGTGCTCACGCTTCTGCTGCCTCCTTCCACGGCTGTTAAGCACAGAGGGAGGTAGTAACATGTAGTAGTAATATGTGGTAGAAAAAAGGTCATAATAAGTACTCTTACATGGACCAAAAAGAGCTTTCAAGTTCACTGTGAGCATCCCAAAGATGCTGTGGAGGTCTGTGCTTTAAAGCCAAGACACGTTTACCACTGAGCCTGTGTGAAAGGAGAGGTTATGAAAGGCAGCACTACACAAGAAAACATCTTTAGGAATGAGCAAAGAGGACTCAGTGATTTGGGGAGGGGTGGTAAGCCAGGCTTGTACCAGTATAAACACATAGTTTGAACATGTTTACAACCCCTTAAAGCAGAATTTGGCTTCTCTTCACTAAAATGCCTCCAGACAGCCCCAGGGCTGCTTAGGTAGGGACATAAATGGTTTGTGATGCTGAGGGTCCCACTGACAAATTGCCAGGAGGCTGAGTCACGCTTCATTTGCATATAAATTGCAACCATTTTTATCAAATATAAATGCACACAATCATAATAGAGCATTTGCTTATTCTTCCTTCTCCTTTGAGAGATGAATACAAATTGTTTGCCTTTAAGTTTAATATTAAATAGCTGCAGCATCTCAACATTGCAGAAAATGGAGGAGCAGGAGGAGATGTTTGCAGTGGAACCTCACTTAGGATCTTGGCTAACTGCGTCTGACCAAGCATGGGTTTAGTGGATATTCACATGAACCATTTGATACCTTCAGACAAACCAAAGGTGAACAAATTCAAGCCAAGGGATATGCCAGATTAGTTGCACAACTTCCAGAAAGTTCAGACCAGATATAAAACTCAATTGTACCTGAGATTTACACTGAACTCAAGCCTGATTTCTATGGCCATTAGGGCTCCTGCAGTTCTGGATTGAAAGGTATAAGCTATTTTACACAAGGTAGAGAGGGTGTTGGCTCTGTTAATCTCACTAGACTTGTAGTCACAGTTTTAGATAATGGAATAAACATGTTGCTTGAGACACTAAATTACACTGTCCCAGATTCCTAAAAACCAATGCCCTGAACTTCTGTCCTTCCTGTGCTGGCTGACTGGGGTTTGCAAAGTGTGAGAGCATTAATGCCTAATGTTTTTTACCGCTGTTCAGAACTGATTTCATTCACAATGTAAACACTGTGTCTGCTCCTAGCCAGACAGTATAGTCTGTGGGGTTTAGTCCTCTATGTTTGACAGTGACATGGGTTAAGAATATCATTATTAGCTTCTAATCATGATAATAATCCCTTTTTATAGAGTGCCAAGGGCTATGAGGAGACAGAAGGAAGAAATCACCACTATAAGGCCAGAGGGAAGGATGTTGATGAGCAGCACTTGGAGCCTCTGCAAGAGATCAAGGGAGAAGGCCCTACAGCTAGGAGGTAAGGAGGAAAATGCTGTATTCATGAGCCTAGGACAAAGTTTTCATTTGTGCATAGGAGACATGGAATTAGCTGAATGCATATTGACAACAAGACAGGGTCTCTCTGTGTAGTGGATGAACCTGTATGGCCTCCTCTGCCTCCTCCCATTGTTACGGAGCAGCTAACAGACAAGTTTTCATTTTTTCTGCTGAGTTTTCTTTCACTGTTTGGAGGAAGGTCTTTGTCTCTTTCCTTTTAGCTTACAGCTAGCATTTCCTTCTCCCTTGTGAGGAAACCACTATACATGCAGTTTCTTTTTCTTCACAGCCAGTGCTGTGAAGATACCTAGGACTAAATTTGGCTCTGAGCAGTGTGTCCTAGCAGACTCTTCCAGACTTCACTGATAGCTTCCCCTGGTTCATGGAGAACCTGTCCTTTTTTTTTTTTCCACTGGCAACAATGGAAGAAACTACAGATAAATTGCTACCAGTTCTGTATGCAGAAAATGAATCCATGTATGCAGAGCTCTGGAGAGCTCATCATCTACTGAAAAGCCTTTCCCCACCCTCCTCCAATAAAACAAGAAGAAGAAATTTAGGTTCCACAGTCCAAGCACAACCTCCCTTACTGTCATCTCTAGCCCTGGCAATGTGGTGAAATCAAATGTTCATACAGACATACAACTTGGGGTGTAGATGATGCCAAATTTGAGTCCTACATGCAAATTTTTTTGCCAGCTTCTAAATACCTAAGGGAATTCATGGCATAGAACCCGTCTTCCTTCTTTCCCAGATTGCCATATCAGTTGTCACAGCTGGGGGGTTGGTAAAAGGGACATGTGTTTTCTGGATAACATAAAATTTAAAATGTCTCTCGGAGAACTTTCTTTGAACCTGCTTTGTAGCCTTTAGCTCATTTCTTGCTTATTGCACAGAAATTTACATCAAAACTGGTAGTCAAAAATGGGTTGCTGTGATGTACATGCTTCTGGCAGTGCAACAGGGCTTCAATATATAAATGAGAATAAAGTCAGGTATTTCAAACACCTGCCTGAGAATCAGTATTGCAGGAGAGTGTTTCTGGCTGTGGCTTAGTCTCACTAGGGAGAAATAAACACCATAGGCAAAAGAATGCAAGAAAAAAAAACACACCAGGAAGGAAGGAAGTTTGCAGCCCTCCTCTTTCCAAAATTGTGTGATTTAATATCCTCTGAACACCACAAAGTTTTGCTTGTTACACATTTACACATTGAATGGTCTTGGCCTTTGGTATCACTGTAAATAGCATGATTAAAGGTACTCTGCACCTCAAGTAGTAGTGATCAATACATGCAGCAATGGCCAGCAGTCTGACTTTTCATTATTCCAGAGCTGCTCCCTAAAATGCCCAGACATTTATAATTGCAACTTGTTGCTACATAAACAGTAAATTAGTGCTAATGCTGGGAAAGAAAATGTTATTTACAGCAGAAAGGTCATTCTTTCAAAAGGGGTCTTCAGTCCTACATATGTCCTAAGAAAATTTGTTACATGCAATTTGTACATTGCTAAATTATGTCAACAGTTGTGGAGTCTATTGAAAAAAAATTTAAACCCAGCAGCAAAAACATTAATCATACCAAATGTCTAAATGAGGAATTGAGCTGGGAATATTATCAAGAGAAAAAAAAAATATTTAACTACAAATAAGTTAAACTATGTGTGTCAAGAAGTCAAATACACCCAACAGGCAAAAGAAAATCCCAGAGAAGGAGAATTTTGGGCCTGGCTTTATCATTTTGCCTGGTCTCTGTGCCAAGGCTGACAGCCCACCCTGAGTTACATGCTAACACAAGTGAGGAAGAGGATCTTACATGGACACCAGCTACAGTGACACTTGCATCCTCAGCTGGAGCTGCTCAGGTTGATGATGCCTTTTACCCACAGTTGTAAAGCCTCCAGGCAAGGAGGAGCCCTGAGTTCCATCAGCTGTAGTGAGACAGGAGGCAGCAGCAAGAGACCAAACCTGCACCCTGCCCTCAGGGTGACTTCACTGCCACTGCTCCCCATCAGACCTTTAGGGACCTCACCTCTCCAGGTATTCCCTCAGGGAGGTTGTAGGGGCCCTCTGCTGTGGCCAACACTTTTCCCAGGTGGCTTTTCTCAGGGAAGGGAACCCTCTCATCTTCAGGTGGATGGAGCTGCACTCCCCCTTCAATGCTGATAAAACCCCCAGGGCACTTCCATTTCACCTTTCCTCCCTTTGGTACATCAGCACAAGATGAGGCCTCACTGAGTTTCTTACCCCAGGGATATTCCAGTGGAATCAATAAATGCCAGCTGCTGTGGGCAGCACACATGCTCTTTCCCTTCCTGGGGAATAAGAATGCTCCTCTGTCTTGTTCAAACTAAACAATATCCCAGGCACTAATCCCATTTCTTTATGATACCACTATAACCTCATATTACTTTATCACTTGGGGATTTGACACTGTAGCATTTTATGTTATTCTTTGCTAAGTCTAGAAAAAATTAAGCCTTTCTTATTGTCCATTTGTGAAAATTTTCTTAATCCTAACAGAATATGAGAACCTATTTTTCTCCATCATCTATAATGCATAAATATTTTAAGTAGACTGCATGATAGCTGTAAGGTTTCAGTAAAAAATATAGTTCACTAAAGCAAAAAATATGGTATAATGGGCATTAAAAATAAATAAACTTTTTTTTTCAAGTTAGAAAAGTTAACAATACAAAATAATAATGAATGCTGAATCAATACAAATGTGCTGTCCTTATAATTCTTGTTTTCTTTCTGATAGATATAAGTTTTGGTTGCTATTCTAAAGTATATGGAATGTGATTTTTTTCAAACAAATACTCTTCAACTGATATAATATTTCAGATGGAACTTTTTGATAGCCTTAGGTTTTGACTATTTAAACACATCACTAGTAAATAATTAAACATGAAAAATTGAACATAGTATCTGCTCTAGTGGGAAGATGGCATATTTTACCTCAAAGGCACATAATAAGAAACCCTATTTGACCAGTTAAGCAAGCAGAAATAAAATCTGCACAGCCCATTGCAAAACTTGCTGCAGTCAATAGAAACAGACCTTTTAACATCAAAGGGGTTTAGGTTATCTCTTTACTGAATAAGTGCTTGTATTATTAGAGTGGTCAGGGACAAAGGGAATTAGCTGTCACTGATAGGACAGCAATTCAGCCATCTCCTTTGTTATTCCTGCAGGATGCATTGCCTTTGGCTGTGTGGGCATTGAGAGGCACAAGGGCTTCTCAAAGACTCAGGATGAGCAAGTTTTGATTTCTTTTCTTTTCCTTCCTATGAAAATGGAGGATGATACTCTCCTGTGATACAACCAGGCCATGTGGTTTATTGCCTGATGTCTAGAAAATCCTCAAATGGCAGTTTAACTCCAGAAATTTAGGTGTACAAAATCTCTTTGGGTGGAAAAGATGCTCCTCCACCATGCACAAACTCTCTGAGAGAGCAGGCCACAGCCACACCATCTAAATTTCCTGTCCGAGTGACAGATCATGGCTCCTCTTGCTGCTCCTGGAGAAAGTGATGGGGTGTGCTGAGCTGTGCAGTGCCAGGCTCCACGAGTGGCACAGCAAACACACCTGAAGTCAGAGGGTGCCAATGTCCACTTACACATCCACCCACATCACTGCAACTTTGCTTCAGCACCCCACAGAAAGCTCCTCAAAAGCCCTGCACAGTATACAAGCACTCACTTTTGAGAATAAAACCCAAACATCTTTTAGCTTTGGTGCAGTTTCTTAGAAAAAATTCTGTCAGTTATCTTCTTTGGCTACTCTACTTTTTGTTGCTTCCTAGTCTGAAATGTCTGATCATGACTGTGAGCTGTTTATCAGCTCACAGATCTGTGCTCCTCTTCAGCCACAGGTGCATGCAGCAGTAGTTTTGTCTTTGCCCTGCTTCTGTTACCACCAAAATCGACAAATTTGCTTTGACTTATTGTAGTAAAAGCCTATTGACTTCCCAAGAAAGGTATTCTCCACTTTGTGCTTGACTCAGTGCATTAAGCTGTAAACTTGGAAAAAAAAGTGAACTGTGTTTCCCTTGAAAAACAAAATTGAAAGATCTTTTTTGAAAAAGCAGAGGAAAGGTCCCTTAATGGACTTAGACTGCATTAAAGCTGCTATAAAATACCATACCGCTTATTAGATTACTCCTGCCATTTTTATTGAGTAAGCAAAAAAAATTCCAAACAAAAAGCCCCTAAAATTTCTTAAAATCTATTTTAATACCACCTGAGTTAACATTTAAGCAGGTTTTTTTTATTTTGTTTTTCTTCCTTCCTTATTTATGTTTTGTATTACTATGATAGGAGCAACAGTTTCCATACAAGGTGATGGCCACATAGCTTATTGATTTCTCAGTCAGTTATGCCATGACATATCAAAGAAGTAAAAATATTGCAAATCAGTTCAGTGCCATTGATATTAGTAGCAGCAAAGACTTTAAATGCATGAGTCAGCATTACAGCAGCTGAAAGATCACACCTTGGATATACCAGGTACCTCAGCAGGAAAAAGAGCCAGTAAGGAATCAAGAGACAGGTTTTGGGTCTTTTTAACAGTGACCTGGCAGGAGCTGGTGACCAGCAGAATGCGTGTGTCTGAGAGGGGTCACCATCACCGTGGGGACAGCACACACAAACACACACACCCTCATGCTGAGCACAAAATAAAGTGTCAGGATTCCCTTTGTCTCCAAGCCAGGTTGATTCAGCGGGTAGGTTTGGGGGGATGATTGCCTGGATTATCTCTCAATGCCCCATTCAACTTTTAATAGCAGGTATAAAAATTTTATCTGATTTTCTACTTTACTCTTTTGAAATATTAACCATTGATGAATTATTAAACTAAATATAAAGTGGTACAAATGTACAAAGATTTCATAAAGAAGTCTGCTCAGGCAGGCTACATAAGGGGACTGCTTCTGTCACCCAAACAGGTCAGAAACCAGCTCCTCTTCTCTTTTTTTTTTTTTTTAATGTCCATTGGACCAGGTATTTCCAAGGTAGCTGTGTGTTAAATGGTCCATTTTTCTCAAAAGGTTAATATTAAGGGGCCCCAAGAAGCCTATTCATGTACCCTAAAACAGTTTCAGTACATTTTTTCTTTGAACCAGCCAATATTCAACTAATCTGTTCTTAAGAGACCACAGCAGTAGAGGCTGTGAGACCTCCCCTACTTGTTAGTACTATAATAATTTTTTGTCCCCTGAGGTCTAACTGAAATATATCCCTGATGGCCATGTCAGCCTGATATTTTTTGCTTTATGCCAATATAGAAAAAAAAATCTAAATGAAATACCATAGCTATCCTTGTGCCTCCATCTTCACTCTCTTTTCCTTCTGACTAGGCAAGTTATGTCCCCACATTTACTACCCTTAAAATCTTTGGTCATTCTCTGTCCACTTTACTATTTTCCTTTAAATGGTATTTGGGGAGAGCTGAATCCACATTACCACAACAACGTGTCTGTCATGGTGAACTGCCTCCCACAGTGGATCCAGCCGCCCTGGAAAATTAAATCCCATTTGGGACCCTGGCCATAAGACAGAAGGAGGAACACGATTGCTGTGAATGCCAGCTCCTGCAAAGCACAATGTTGATGTTTCATGATTTGGCAGACATTGCTTCATTGGCCCCTGAAATGCCAAGAACTATACCATAAAGATGAGAAAAAATCCTATTTTAAATCCTATTTTATAGTCATTACAATTGTAAAAAAAATCAGGAAAATGCAGAACAAATAGCTATTATGCCAGGTCTTAGCAAGAGCTGTGTGCACCAGGGAGAAAAATTTGCAGCTCACTCAGACACTGTATTATGGACTTCAAAGAGACACTGTGTAAGTCATTTGAGAAAGAACCTAAATGTCACAGCTGGTATTGTTTGTTCTTATATAACTCCAATAGCTTTGGTACTATAAAGAAAAATGTAAAATCTGGCCTTAATTTGTATTTGTATTTGGAACCTGGTGAATTACTCTGGATATTAGCTGTATTAAGTTACCATGAAAGTATAAGCCCTAGCAAAAGTAATTAGCACTGATACCTTGTTTTACATGGGCAATGCACTTTGTGGATAAGAGAATAACAGTGGTGTTAAAGTCATGCACGTTGTGCTTTATCAGACTGGTGCATTATAGCCCTTCAGGTTAAAGGGTTCAGAATAATGAAAGAAAATCCAGGTGCAATTTCCTGCTGCTGTTTTGCTGTAATATCAAATCCTTGCAGGGTTAACTCTTTACTTGCTAGCTTCCCTACGTGTTTGCAGTTTCAAGTTGCCATGAGATCATTTGCAGAACCTATGCAATTGCTTGTTTCAAGAATTATAGGAAGTGTTATGTATGAAAAAAGTGGGAATACAGATCAAGAAATGGGTAGCAGAAATCTATCTAGATTCTTGTTTTTTTTTTTTTTTGCTTTGAAGACCACAGGCAGAAGGATCACTGCATATTCATGGGGATATGCTTGCACCTCTATCTTTTGCATAGATTTTTATTTCTGCTTTTCCCTACAAGGAAAAGTAAGACGATGAGCTACTGCTCTTCCCCACAACTTGCCATAAATCATCCCCTTTTGTGTGGCAGAATATTTATTGGAAACATGGTTATAGTGATAAAAATGCTCATATGCAACTGATTTCTGGCCTAATTAAACCAAGATATAACTGGGCTGTAAAGTGGCTGATGAGAATCCCAAGCCAAATCAGAGTTACCTGAGTGCAGCCTTTGGAAATATGACTTACCTTTTCTGCTGTATAACACTGCAAAATTACTTCTTGAGTCAGTACTCATCTTTACTGCTTTGGCTCAGCTGACCTCCCTAAGAGAAAAACAAAAATCCAAGGTTGATCAGGGCTCAAGACGTTCCCTGAGGAGGATATCAGATAACAAAGACATCAGCAAAAATAATCTAGGACCTTTTACCATCAAAAAAATTATTTCATTGATCACCATATAACATCACATTTTCTGACACATGTAAAATTAAATGAAAGCAAGTTATCTTTAATGTTCTCTCAACTTAAAAATAAACATTTCATGAGTGCTCTATATATATACCATATATATATTCATGGGTTTTTTCCTCTGGAAGCATGACAGTTTTAACTATTCACATGAAAGAAGGAATTTTTTTATTCACACATAGGCATCCTGGAAGGCTTTTCCCCAGAAGTTAATAATGTCAGTATTAGCATAGAATGGACATTCAGAGGGTAAGAAAATCATCAGTCTTCAGAAAATACTCTGAGAAGTATTTTACTAAACACAGAATTCTTGAGAGGGATATAAGCCCACAAAACCACATGTCTCAGGCTTTAATGCAGCCTCTAACTACCAGAGGTTAAAGCAGATTTTGTGGGCAATCTTCTCCATAATTAAATACTGTGGGGTTTCTTACACTGTGTTTCCAGGGTGTATCAGCCTTTGCTAGAGACAGAATTTATGAACAGACTGGGATTACAGTCTGCTCAGGCAGTACTAATTTTTACATTAGAAATTGACACCTTTCATAAAAGTATAAGTATGCTTTGAGGTGTCAAAATTAATTCTAATATGCTTTAAATAGTCATGATGGTTTGACAACCCTCTAAATATTTGGTGCTAGGTTTGTTTGTTAACATGCAATACTTGAGGTAATCCAGTTGACTTCTGTAACAGGACAGAAGGTAGACTCAGTTCTGTCTCAATATTAGCATTCAAAATACACCAGTTCTCATTTTTATAGGAGTATTTAGAGTACACCATAGAGAGGTGTACATTAGATAGGAAGTCCCATGTATTTATTTTTTTCTCCCTGTATTCCATCCCTGGGCTGACATCCCTGGATATGCTCTTTTCCATCACCATGACATGCTATTTTAAAGTAATGCATTGTAAGTGAAGCAAGTGTTGCCATAAAGAAATCTTTCATAAAATCATGTCAATGGAAAGTAACACATTCCATTCAGACCAATCTCCTTGATGGAAAAGGGGGCTTTGAATAAGCAGAGATTGTCTAGCTCCATGGATAATTTATCAGTGCCACCAGCTGATCTCTAGAAAAGGCTTAAAAATAACAAAAGACAACTAATCCATTTTGAAAAAAAAAAAAAAAAGATTGAAGATGTGTTTCACAAGCTCATTGGTGCTTCTGGCATTAAAAAGCTTACCCTGGTGCATTCCATCGATGGCTTTAGACTATTCATCATATCATTTGCATGAAGAGGCTTACAGCTCTCCCCAGACAGAGAGAGGATTACAAATGTTCCTAAGTCAATAGCCTTCACATTTTAAAGTATTTGCTTATTAAAGGCTACTTTAAAAAGTTCAGAATCAAAACCTTGCTATTCCTGTTTGACAAGAAAACCTTGGCAGTTCCCTAATTCTCAGTATAAAAACGATGCTTTACATTTCTTTAACAGTTTCTCTCCTAGGAACTCCAGGTGCTTTGGATAATTAACATAACTCCAATATGTGTCCCTAGAAACATCCCTCTGCAGTACAGCGCTCTTTCCACCACATTCCCTCCAGAAGAGGTCACAAAGCTGGCATCAAAGGCAATCAATTCAGAGCTTGGATTCCTACTCATGTGAAGTGGTTTTTGATAGATTACTGGTGGATTTGATGGATTGTTTGGTATTGTTAGGGCTGAGGGACCTTCCATGGGCACACTGGCTGACCTTCACAGCAGTGAAGGATTGTGCCCAGTGAATCTCTAAGCTCTTAATCCCATGGATATGGCCCCAAGATGTTGTTCTGTCTTAGCACAGATGTCAGAGGAGGAAAAGGCAATGTAATCATGCTGTCTGCATGCTCCATAGTGTCCTTGCAACCCACAGCTCTTAGTCTGTGAAGAATTCTAAACCATTTTGGCATAGTAAAAGAGACCTCACAGATGCTCAAATAATTTTATGGGGAAAAAATTATAGGTCTCAGCACTCAATCTATTACTGCAGTGGAGCTCCAGGGATATAAGACACAAATCCACAACAGACTCTCTTCATTAGCCAGGATGCTCATGGACCAGGCTATTATACTGGGACAGATAAAGCAATTCAAATTCCAACAGAGAAAAGGGAGAAATATGTAGGACTAATAATACAATAGCATTGGAGTGATTGTAACTTTATCTTAATTCTCACTAAAGGCTGTAGCACAAGGATTATTCTGTATTAAGAAAAATAAAAGTATTTAACAAATATAATTCAATTCAAGGTGTAAATAGATTGTTGAAGAGTCAGAGGCAACATTTAGTTTTAGTTTTACTGACTTGCAAGTTGTAGCTGTAGCCAGAATTTCACCCTCTTTCTAATAGGGACAAAACAGGCTGGTTTAGAAACAAAAAAAAAAAAAAAAAAAAAAAAAAAAAAATTAAAAAACATATTGGACCTAAGACAAATAGTCAATATTAGACAAAAGAAGCTTGTAGGGTAGAGGAGAAGTTGCATCTTTTTTACAAGTGATGATTTTTCTTTTATCGACTCTGGCCAAACTGAAACATGCTGGTTTTGTGGGATTACTAAACTGAATAATAACAGGAAGAGAAAATAATGGCATTCTAGTAAGAAGCCTTTGTGCATGACATTTACAGTTGTATTTGGATCATATACAAAAATGATCCTTAAAATAACATAGCATTAGTTTTAACAATCCCTATTTTTTCCCCAAATGAACTCACTGGTAGGTTGATTTTTTTGCAGATTCCTTCCTAAATATTAAAATCTAAAGTGGAAGAAAATTAAAAAATAAAATAAAAAAAGAAAAATGAAGTGCCAAATTATGTGTTTCCTATATCTGTGGAAGAGTGTTCCAAGTGTTAAAAGTTTCAAGCTCTCTACAGACCACTACCCAGAATAATTTTACCAGTACATTGTTTCACTTGCAGGGAACATGTCTTTCTACTGCAAGAGAAAATCAATACCATTTTATAAATTGTATCGGTGTAAAAGTTCTTAGTAGCTGGGTAGTATATTGCCCTTTCTGGACAGATATAAGATCTATTACTACAGGTACCTTAATACAGATATACATGACTCTACTCTTATGGTGCTGTGCCGTATTTATACTAGAATTTTTAAAGCAACTTCATATTTTGTGCCATAAAAAGATGATCCAATATTATTTAATACCTTGTGCTTCAGATCTCTCCCTCTTTTCTCCCACTCAGAGTGAAGAAGAGTTTAATATTCTTCCACCTACTGCATGTCTTACTTGTCTAAATATATAATTTCTTTGGGTCCGAGTTTTTACTTAAAGTGAGCATGTGTGTATCTACATATGCTTTGTGCTGAGCAACCTGGGCACAGTGATAAGTGCTTGGGAAAAGCTGGTGAAGGGATGTACTGGCCTCCACTCCATTGGAATTCTTTAGAGCTGTTGAAGTAAACTCCAAAGATTCACCCTGGATGAATCAGTGGTCATGGGTTCAAAGTAAAATTTACTGAGTGAAACATGAATGTCTGACAAACACCCAAAGAAACAGTAGATAACTCTAATGGAAACTAGTGTATTTTTTGGATCTTATTTTATCAGGGCTACTTAGCAATATTATGATAATAGAAAAATTAATACTAGGAAAAATCTTCACCATAGACTAGCTGTGTCTGGGCAGATATTGGTGCAAAGAGATGTGGATATAGACAAAATTTAGATGTAGATGATGGGTACCTAGATGGAAAAGGGGGCACTTTTCTAAGTATTGGAATCCCAAATGCTGGGATAAATCATTGAGCCTCAGAGTCTCCATCTGTGGCACTGGGAACCACCACACTGAAGTCCAGCTGGGCAGATTCCAGATGTTAATCAAGTCAATTCAAGCTGCTTCATGTCAGCTAAAGCACATTGGCTGCTGCTCTACCCTAACTTCCTAATGCTGGCATAAGTGACTTAGAGCACTTGCAAGCTGAGGATATGAAAGGGGGAATGAGACTCTTGACTGGCTCAGTGACAGAGTTTGTCTGCTTTGGGGGATTGTTAATTATTATCCTCTTAACTGAATCACCCTCATGTGGAGCTTATCAGTCCAGGTAAGTAGACAGGGTATTGAGAGCAAAACTCTGCGTCTCATTTGACCTTCATTTAGCACTTTCTTCTTTAAAATGTAGCCCTAATGTGTAAGGTATTTATCCTATTCAATAGTTGATTGCACACCACCTAATCTCTTGATGTTGGTCTAATCCATCCATGCCATGGATTTTTGTTACTGTTGCCAATAGTGGACTGTCTTTATTTATCACAGTCACTCTCACTGCATCTTCTCAGAAAGCCACATCAATCAAGCAACCACTCTGATTTGCTGCATCCCAGGATAACAAGAAATGCTTTGTTCTGACTGTATGTTTTTAAGCTATTTTGAACCCTCCCACAAATTAAAGTCAGAGGGGCGCTGAGATAGTTCTGTGTGTCATGGGAGAGCAGCATGAGCTGCTCACAGCATTAGGGTAGGCTCTCAGTGGTGACAGACAACTCCAACCTACCCTGCACATTTCTCTCAGGACTTTTCTCAGACATTTCCCAGTTCATTTTTATGTTTCCAAATTTGTCCTAAAATTTTCCCTGCAGCTCAGAAAGGCACCATGGAACACCCTGGTGAACCACTAGAGTCTCTGGGCTGATTTCTCCACCCTGGTCCTGCCATCCAGGGTGGGTCAGTGTTGAGGGGCTGGGAAGGGCAGGAGATGTGGGAGAAGGGCAGAGGAGGGGATGCTTGAGTGAGTTTTCTTATCTTGGGCAGGATTCTTCTGTCCCAACAGAAGAAGGGCAGACAGGGGCACCAAGTTTGAGATTTAGGCCTGATAAAGGAGCTCTTCTACAAAGTCTCACTTTATAAATAAAGGAAAGAAATGTGTAAACTCTACTAGAAAAATTACACTCATCAAAACATCCATAAAGCCATGCATATTTGCACACAAATCTAAAGACTTATAAAATTACAGCCTAAACCATTTTCCAGAGAAGTTCCCTTTAATTGGCACAAGGTGTTGAATTATGCAGAACAGATCTCAGCAGAGATTTTTTTTAATATAAAGTTAATTACTTTATCTTGGTGTGCATGAGGAAGCACAATACTTTTTGCAGTGACTCTTTGTATCAGAGACAGCTAGTATCCATGTTAGTCTGTTCATGTAATAAAAATCAAATTGCATCAATTCCTTAACAAAGCACAGCAGAGGCTTCTCTTAATAGAATCTTTATTAGAGAATCAGATACAGCTATCTCCAAAGAAAGGATTTTTAAAAGGTACTGGGATTTCTCTGTAGTTTATTAGCTAAAGGAACACCGGAATTAGCTGCTGGGAGATGTCATGTTGGAATAAAAACTGCTGGGTGGAAGCAGAGGCAATTGGGATACCCTCTGTGTTGACATGATTCAATGGAAATTTTTTATTTTATGAGCTAAGCTGGAGAGGTCAGAGGGGCAGAGGTTTTGCCAGTCAACATTCTGACTCTTCCATTTCTATCTGCAGAGAGTTCCTCCCTCATATGCATTTCATCCCCAGGCAAGACCAGGGCTGCAAACCAAAACCCATTCAACTCTGCAACTATTCCTGATGCCCCATCACAGGAAGCAGAGGGAAACAGGGAGCTCTGGGGGTTTGGTTGTAGTGGGATTTGACTTAGCCTTCTTCCTGTGCCCCAAAATCCAAACAATTTAACAAGCCAAATCTGGGCTTCAGAATCTGTAAGCAAGCGAGTGAATTCAGCACACCTTTGTTTTTGTGAGGAACAGTTCTCACAGGCTCATCCCTAGCCTGGAACTGTTGAGTTTGAGCATGAGGATTGATAGCCCTCATGATAGCTGTTTGCTGCCAGGCAGTGTAAGAGCCTTTTCTTAGCAGAGCACACCCCACTGCTGTGGGACTCCTCTGGAGAACAATTCGCAGCAGCAACAATGAGCAGGGCCACGCTCAGGCTGTGGAGGAGCAGACCCCGTGTACATCTCAGAGCTGCTCTCCACAGCTCCCCAAGCCATGGCTGGGGATGCTGCTGGCAGGAGGTTGGCAGGGTGTTTAGAGGCAGCTGTCAGGGCTGCCCAACCAACAGCCACTGCAAAACCTTCCTGGCAACTTCAGTACTTCAGAGATTAGGGGTTTGGAAATTCCAATTTGTGACATTTTAAATTACTGGTGCCAGACCCCTCAGTCACCACTGCTTAGGGTATTCTTGGCCACTGCCTTTAATTTGTTGGTCCAGAATGGCCATGCAGAGTTCAGTGTGCACTCCAAGCTTGTGTTCAGCCTGATGCTGATAGGAAAATGCCAGGCAGCACCATGGCACCAGGGTTATCCTTCTTCCTGCAGCATCCTCCCTCCAGCACTCCAGAGCTGCTGAAGTGGGGAAAGTGAAATTGCTTCTAAAACATCCTCTTCAGATTATATTTTCTCTCCTGGCACGCTGCTATATAAAAGGTTTTACAGACCAGGATTTCAAAATGAAACTAGTTTTCCCCTTTCCTCTATGGCTGTGGTGCTTTAGAAGTTCATGGACAACACCTGCAATACAGAGGAGGTTAAAGAGTCAACAAGAAAACTCTGTGAGAGTTCCAGGATTTGGAGAGGGAAGAGACAGCCAAAGGAAAGGAGTAGGAGCAAAAGCATTGCTTGCCAAAGCTGAGGGTATTTTGAAACTGCTGTGGAGCTGGATCAGCTGGAGAAATGGCAGAAAGTTACACATTGCCATCTCCCTCTTTGTCTTCACTTTCCAGATAGACAAAAAGACTGTTTCTTTGCTTGGGGATGTATCAAAACCAAGGCAGGAGGAGCTACTGGTACCTGACTGTCACAGAACCAGAGATGTGCCAAGGCTGATGCTGAGCCCTCATTAACTGCCAAACTCCAAAAAAAGCAGGCAAGATGCAGTTCAGCAGCACTTTCTGTATTCATTCCCTCTGACATGAGGTGTCTAACTGAGCTGTCACCCTCATGCCCTGCTACACTCAGCAGCACAGACGGGACCTTCCACAGACACAGTGTCTTGTGTGGGCTGAGTCACACTCCAAAGGATCCTAATTTCTGAAACTGTTCCATGTGCAACTGTCTGGGAGTGTGTCAGGAACCTCCAGCAGCTCTGTCCCTATCTCACACCCTGAACAAAAAAATCTGTAGCAGTGGGTGCAACAATACAGGTTTACAGACGCCTAGCTTAACCATAAATCATCTGCTTAAATATGTGCCCTGATGAGCTGCACGTGCTGTTTTTTAAGTAAAAAGCTACCTGTAACAATTTTTACAAGCACTAGCTGTTTAATATGTGCATTATTAAGCATGCTCTAAAATGCCCAGAAGATAGCAGCAACATGACTTTTGGGCAGTTCCAGCTTTAACCCCTTCTCAGTTTGCACTGCACATCTGGTCCTGCCCTCTGAATTTTTGTTTCCCACCTATCTCAGGCAAGTGCCAGGAAAAAGTGTAAAGTGCTTGCCTCCAGCTTGCAGACATTTGAAGACAAGAGACAAGTTTAAGTGGAGTTTGTCTTCCTGTGGGGTGAACTTTTCCAGGCAGCCAAAGCAATGATATTGAGTACTATCATTCTCTGCTGTACACATCTTTGCCTGACCTTATCCTGGATGCATCCCCTTTGACTTACTTCTTTAAAGAGCCTAATAGATTTTCTTTAGCTTGAGGCAGAGCAAACCTCTGCTGGATTGAAATAATGTAGAAGTATTAGAAAAGATTGGTGCTGGGAATTTTTTTCCCCTCTTCCCCTGCTGAACGATAGGAAGAAAATATATGACCCAAATCTGCCAAGCAGTTTCAAAGGGAAGGAAGGAACACATGTGGAAAAGCATTAGAAGGCCACCCATCTCCCTTTAATTATAATGAGAATGCCACCATTGCTAAACGAATAGAAAATAAACGGAATAAGTATTAAATGATTATGGTTTCCCTCACATATTTCTTCTCATCCATTCAGCAGCAGATAGTTTTACAACACAAATAAATCTTTTCAGAAGTGAACAAGCCTGCAGTGCACGGCCCTGGCGCAGCGCGATCTCCAGCACCCCCTGCAGCAGCCGGCCAAGGACGGGCTCCGTCCAGGGCATCTTCCCGGGATTTAAAACCATGAAATGCACTTACATGCAGGGTTTAGTGCTGCCGGTTTCTCACTGTGTCTTGGTCTCAGCCCTGCACAGGAGGAAAACTTGTTTTCACATGACAGAGGTTTGTGAAATGCGCTTTCTGCGGGAGCCCGCGCTCCCCGTGGGGCCGTTCTGTCCCAGAGTCACGGAAGGGGCCGTAACTCTGCCGGGAGAGGGAAGGTTTGCAAATCCCTGCTATTTGGGAAGAAAAAAATAATGATCTAGTTTTTTTAAGAAGCCTGAAATCCCCCTCCTCAGCTGGATGTAGTTTGCTGCATTGCTTTCCATTGGTCTACCTTCTCCCTGCACTAGAGACACATTCCAGCCCCAGCCCTGAGTGGCTCTATAGAGTGGACAAAAAAAAATATAATTACACTTGTAAGTTCTTGAATTTTCCAATTTAGTCCTTGATATGTTGACCAAATGGCTTTCCATTTCATCTCCACAGATCCAGAACCGACCTGCTTACCTGCTGGAATGCAGTAAGAGTGTAAGTCAGGGATCATATCCCTTTAAAATCACTAAAATGGGTTAGAAGCCTGGTTCCCACAGTCAGCTACACAGCATCCCCTGCACAGGGAAACATCAGTGCGGGGACTGTTCCAGTTGCAAAACCTGTAACCCAGTAAGAGAACAGAGCTGCACTGCTTCGTACCACCAGGGCTCTGTCTCACCCTGTTGTCCATCAGAGGTACTCCCCGGTTTGGTTTGACCCCTCTAGGAGAAGGACCACCTGATTGCAGAGCTGTTGGCTGCCAGTGAGCCTCTTTGCTTTGCTGAAGTACAGACATGAACTTCAACATATTTGCCTCAGAATCAGGATGGTCTGAGCCTGATTTTTGCTAACACAAGAGAAAAGAAAATTTACAAATTGTTATTTTCTTTGCCAGACTGCTTTCCCAGCAGGTTTTGAGCAGAGCTAATTTGACACATCCCCACAGGCCTCCCTGGTGAAAATTATGCAACAGACCCCTCTCATATGGGGCATTTCACACCACTCAAACATGCATCTGGGAAGAGATCTGTTTATATTGTATTTATATCCTTCTTTGCATCCCTGAGGTGCTGAGTGCTGCATGCCCCTCTCCAGCTGCCCATAGTCTCCAGCCATTCCTTCCTGCTCCTTCTGTTGAGCACCTAGCCTGACTTTTCTCTTGTGCCCTGTCCCCTTGTCAAGTCACCCTCCTGCAGAGCAGCTGCTGTTGGAGCAGATGTGAAACGGTTCAGTAACACTCACTAATATTAGCATTGTCACCAGCACAGAGAGGAAATAAATTCTTTTCTGGGGCAGAAGCACAAATTACTTAATGCAGCAGATCAGAGCAGCATCTGTAACAATGCTGGAAGAGAGCTGGTTTAATAGCTCCTTGAATATAGCACACAAAAAAAAAGCAGAGTCACCTACCCACCAGCAGCCATAGTACAGCCTGTCCCAGCACACCATGTACAGCCTGTGGTGATTCTTTCCCAGCCTTGCAGGACTCTGGTCAGAATCTATTTGTCCTTCCATAAAACACTGCTTCCAAGGGCTTTTTCCATGACAATTACAGCTGGGACTAGCAGCACTGGAGGGGTGGCTGAGGCATGTTGAGATGGAGGGGCTGCTTGCTGGTGTTCAATCAGGCACAGGTCACAGACCATGAAGTGGGGTGACAAGCAGCACCCAGGCATGATCAATCCCCTCCATTCATGCTTTGGCACAAGCCATGCAACAGTCTGCCTGGTCAGTGGGAGGAGCAGAGGGGTTTACAGTGGATGGAGAACCTAGATGGAGTGTTAGAGTGATTTGAAGAGGTTTCACCTTCCTCCTCAAGGAAGAGAAGCTTCTCAAGGCTACGTGCATTGCTCAGCAGTCAAATCCCACCTGTGCTCTGTACTATGAGGCCTTCAGCTGCAATACCTGCTTTGCCAATGAACCTGGTTCCAGCCCAATGGAGTTGTTGCACAGAGTTCAAAGATTCTGAAACACTTCTGCCTGCAGGAGTGTCCCGTCCTCTGCTGCTCCAGCACAGCTCCTACCCAGACAAATGGATTTACTCTGCCCTGGGTGACTTTTCCAAGGCAGGAGTGTGGCCAGTGATTTATGGTGGCCTTGAGCTGGAGAGAAATCACATCTCATGCCTGTGTTACGTGCCAGGTTTTCTGTGTGTACCAGCCCTAGCAAGAGACTTTCACCTGCCTCTAAAATCTCAGGTACAAGAGGGATTTGACAGAGATGGGATGACCTGGTATGCAAATGATTACATTCCTGCCCTGGAAACTCCTCTTGTTTCTCTTTGTTCTGCATTTGGGATGAAACAAATGAAAGCATTTCAGCAAAGACAGTACCAGCTGCCCTGGTGGGAAATACCTTCAAAGGGTCCCTTTTGCTGGTGCTGCAAGGCTGAACACAGCTCAGGAAACAAGGAAACACATCAAATTTGGGAACTGCATCCTCTGACACCACCAGTAATTGGCCCATTGTCCCTCTGAGGAGTCCTAATGGAAATCTTGGCCGGTGATGGAGTGTTGATGTGTTAATCACCAGAGCACACACCCGCCTCCATTGCTGGCCAGCTCTGTGAACAATTTCTGCTCAGGTTATAGATTGCTGCACCATGTGCAACACAGAGTAGCATATCCGGGCAGAAAGAAAATAATGAATTCAACACAAAGAATCAAGAATCTAAACTGTTTAGATAACCTTAGGCTTTTTCTGCTAAGAAAATCAATATGGTTAGAAGCTGGGAAGCTACCCATATTGCCAGCAGGGTGAGGGTGCAGAGACACAGAGGAACCAAAACAGTTTAGTTTCCTTTTCTTTTTGCTTATCTTACCTTTTTAAAACAGCACTAAGGGTTTCACTGTAGCTTACACATATCTCTTAAGGTACCTTTGCCTGTAAAGTTCAATATTATTTGTATCCAAAATCTTGATTCTCAGTCTCCTGTGTCTGAAATGCTACAGCCCTATGAGTTCCCTTCCCTTTTGATGATATCTGTTATTAGAGCACTGAAAATCTGGCATAGAAAAGGCTGTGTCAACTTGCAGTTTCCCAGCGTGGGTAGTTTATTCTCTGTATTCCATTCACACATTTCATGTCCTCACCCGACAGCCAACATGGGTGCTAATTAGCAGTTACACTCCTCCTGGCAGGTTGCGTGGGCACCCTTCAAGTAGAACTTGACATGAATTTAATTCACATCACGGATTAACTGCTGTGTTATTTGCATTGCAAAAACACCGTCAGGTCCCAGGCAGGGCTGGGACCCCAGGCCACAGAAGATGGAGAAGGACTGTGTGGAAAATGTAATTAGGTGTCAGGGCATGAATAGGCCTCAAATGACCCTAACCAGCCTCAGCTGGGACCCACATCCACACCCTGCCCCTGGGTCTGAGGATCCCACTTCAGCAAAGGCCAGGGGGTTCAACCCTCCCAAGTTGTGCAGTGCATGTACCTGCTCTCAGCCCTGCTGCAGAAGCTCTTTTCAGACCCAGCCCAGGGCTGTAGGTTGCATCTTTCCAGCCCTGTCTCATGGATGGTGCTTGGACCAAGGCTGCAGCCTTGTCTCTGTCTTCTTTTGCTGCTGTGTATTCTTTGCATGGATTCTGGACTTGTGTCGCCTTTGGTTTTTCTGGCATTGTTGATAGACCCCGTTACCTCCAGTGTTGTGGTCTTCCTCAGCTCACATCTTCCCTTCTGTTGCCTTCTGCTTTTACTGCTCCGTGACAACAAAAGAGAAGGAGTGACTACAGCAGCTCAGGGAACACTGGAGGAGCTGCCACGAAAGAGTGAGTGGACAAGGAAGAAAACCTATCCTCATGTGCTGCAGTGAGGAAGAGAGGTATTTGGTAGTCTTCATCCCACAGGATGGACAGAAGGAAATTGTGGGACTACCTGTGCCTTCCTTGCCCCTCAGGTAAGCACTCAAGGAAGAGAAAGGGTGTCCACACCATCTCTTACTCCAGCAGTGGATGCAGGCAGGTAGCCAAGGACAGCAGTGGGTTGTGCTTACTGTGGATCAATCTTTGATCCTTGTCTAAAGATGCAGGAGAATCACAGGCAGAAGTTTTGAAAACCCTGGCCTGGGGATCCATCTCTGAATGTATCCAGAGCCCCTCTGCAGTGGGAATGCCAACAGTGGTTTAGCTGATTTCCTGTGTCCCTCTGCCCAGCCTGAGAGACAAAGTATGTGCTCCTGGTTTCCTCAGTCATTCCCACCTGATAAAAGGCTGCACCATGTTCTCTTTAGCAGTATGGGTATGCCCTGAAGTTTGAGATGACATACAGTAAGAATTCTGATTAATGGAGGAGGAAAAACATCAGAGCAAAGTGCTCTTTTTAAGTAAATAACAAAATACTCTAATCTTTGGAAGAACTTCCCTGTGTGTTGTTTGTTCCCTGTGTGTTTTAAAGCTTATGCTGCAGAAAGGAGATGCCATTTGCTGTAAGCTTTATTTTTTATCTTGGGAAGAGACTAAAGACAGAAGTACTCAGAAAAAAATAAGTATCTACAGACACTGAAGAGTCAGGAAACAGTGAGATCTCCTCCCTTTCCATACTTTGTATGCCAAATGGCTACCAGTGCTTGTCAGCCTTGCAGAGTATCAGGGAGTGTAGCAGACTGTGTGTTCCATAAGGAGAGCCAGCTGGGCTGCCCCATAAGGCACTGCCTCACTCAGTGCTGCTGAGCCATCTACATCCCCAGCACCAATAGCAGCTTGGTGAAAACCAAGCTGGGGCCCCCCAACAAAGCTCAGAGAAGGGAGTTCAAATCCCTTGTGGGGGTTTCTTAAGCTCATCTTGCTGTGCTGCCAGCCTGGAGCCTGCATGGAGCTGCGTCAGCCCAGGTGGAATACTGTGTGAAACAGCTCTGCAAGCTGTGGGGAGGAAAACTTCAGGAGATTTTTACTGAGTAAGAAACCTTAGATTTCCCCCTAGGGACCAGGGATGTGCATAGTGAGGTGTTGGATGATGATACAATCTATAAAACTCTCATGCAAAGAGGTGTTCCTCTGTAAAGAATGAAGCAATGCTAAACAGTGGGAGATTAATCACTCCTCCTCCCCTTTCCTCCCACTTACCTCGTGGATCATTAGGTCTCAGGAAGATTTTAATTCTGCGTGTACATGGAAAAATTGACACGAGTTTCACCTGACTGGTGACTAGGTCATGTTAAGATCTGTATCACAATCAACACTCATTAGTCCAAAACAGCAAAGGAACAACGCATCCTGCTGGGAGAGGAGGATATTTATCAGGTTAGCAGGCTTTTATGGGGATAAAATGTCAAAATCTTGACAGCTGTACATACAGGTCTTCCACAAGAGCTTCCACTAATATGAGCAATGACAGGGAAACCTGGTGTCCCTTGGCATCCCTCTCATTTCAGTGACCACAGCTTTGTGTCCCAGACTGCTTCCCCCAAGGAGGCTTCTCTTCCCAGGAGCTTTGGGGTGACAATTTCAAAATGCCTTAATCAAAACTCTTCTGTTTAGTGTTGAAATAATGTCTCACTCAAATGCAAAGCCCCTGAGACTGTTCTGGATTGGATTTATTCCAATCCGAGCCTACTTTGTGCCTGGAGTTATTTACTGTGAAACTGTTGGGAACTGGACTTTCCCATGCAAAGCAACAGCTGTGATTCACCCTCAGTCATATATTGATCAGATTTTGATCCTTTTATTCATAGCAAAAGCTCCTGAGAATCTATTTCTGTCCAGAAGAGATTGAGTTGTGTCTGCTCTTTATGGGTTAACAGTTGAATTCTTGTATTCATCTGCTGGTGCTTCAAGCGATGCTAATCTGTGCAGAGAACAGGGACAATAATATGGGATTTAAGGGATCAAATAAACTGAAGTAAAAATCAAGATTGCAGAGGAAAGATATTTGACTTAAATGTTTGAACTAAGCTAAAACTCAAAGGCTGAAAACTTGCAAGTAAGTAAGAAGGGAAAATATTCAAATATGATCTTTATTTCTTACCCAGTGTTTGAAAAATAGAAATAGATTTTTTTTTATAGTTTTGAAGCTTCTGGTTTTTATAGTATTGGTAACTAAAGTTTCTTCTAACTTAAAAAATCTTTAAAAGTAGTTTATAATGACTGGACTGGTCTTTTCCAGAGAAAAAAAAAGAATCTGCTGCTTTCCTCCTCAGTTTACCAAAAGAGGCATCAAAACTCAGCCTTTTCCTCTGCAGATTAAACTAGAAGTAATATTTTACTCTGCCTGTTCCAAAGGTGATTCCACTGGTAAATGCTTCCATGGGGGTTGCAGTGAATTTTAAACAGTACATCCTTTTTCTGTGAAAGAGGTTATTGAAGTGTATTACAAGCTGTTATCAAGTTTACAAAAGAGATTCACTCTGGAATTATGGTATTTTATACCAACTTTCAGCTTAAACTAAACTTTTACAACCAGGATATAAACTCCTGAATATGGGGTCTTCATAATAGAAAACTTGTCTGACTAGAGGGTCAGGAGGAGCAATGGTATAATGCAATTTATAGCCTGCTCAGCTTGGATTTACACTTCATCACAGTACAATAGCAGGAGCAGATGTTACAATGACAGCCCTTATTTTTGTTGCTGTGTAAAAACAACACTTTTTAGTCCTAAAGCAGAACTGCTTTTTCCTAATAGGAGAGGTGGGGTAGTTCATGTTTCCCAGAAGTGTTTTTATAAGCATAGCCTTTGCAACAGCAACCCCTCTGATACCCCCAAGCCCCTTCAAATACAGGGGAATTCAAGATAAACTCTCTGGTTTGACCTGTGAAATTAGAGATTAGAAGCACAGGAAAATCAAAGGCTGAGCTTTCTTGAGACAAGGATCAAGCTATAGGGGTCCAGAAGGTGTTGGGAAAGGGAAGCCTATTTTAAAGATGAGAGACAGGGCATTTGCCATGGGTGGAATCATCATGGTTGGAAAAGGAGTACTCTGACCAATACCTGCTCAAAGCAGGGCCAGCAGAAGGAATAAAGTCACTTTCTATTAATGGTCCATGCAAATAAGTTATACTCAAGAATATTGCAGTGCTTGCTCAGTGCCCAAATTAACCAGTTCAGTGACAGACATGTTGCCCTCAAGTGCCTGGATAGAAACTTTCTCACTAGATCACAGCGCAATGAGCATGTAACAGATAAACTGGAAATGTTTAGGCCTTCTCTTGTCCCCTTGCAACCCTCCACCCACTTTCTTTTTACTTTGTTAATAGAACAGAAATTAACAGCTGCTTTAAGGTATGTTTATAAAACACTCTGTTTTCAACCCTGGGTGCTGTTCTTTGGGGAAAACTAGTAAACATTGAAGTTTTGATCCAGTCTGGCAGAGCTTGTCCTGTGATAGATCAGTGGGACCAGATCACCTTTTGTCCTGTGCTTGTTCGGAGTCTGCTCTGAGAAGGGAGAGTTCAAATACAGAGCTCCCAGGCATAACTGGAAATTAAATAATTATATAGGAATGTCTCCCAGTAATTTTCAAAAAACTGATTATGTGAGATTGACTGCAGAAAATCACATGTGACTATTTCTGTCTTTATTCTTTATTGCTGTATTAAAGTCTGCAAGGCTGAGGGAAGACCAGTCTCCTTGCACCACCTCTTTGCCACTGTTTAGATGCTTTCTAGGCTACAGAACTCCATTTCTTGCCACCTACCATAGCTGTATTGGTAATATTAGCCATCTACCTGGCTAATATTACCAACATTGCCTTCTCCTCAGAGCTGTAATGCTCTGAGAAGGCAATGTTGGTAATATTAGCAAGGAAATTCTTGGGTGAGACTGAAGCTTTCTAACAATTCAGCTGGTGCCCATTGTTGAGGCATCATTACCTTCATAGTTGCTGGTGCTCTGTGCCACCAGCAAGGCTAGCAGGAAAACAATGACATTTAAAATATATCAAATGCATTCTACTCTCTTTAGTTAGCTCCTGGCTGCAAGAAATGCTGTGAACTACCAGTGAACCCTGGCTGAGAGTTAATGCCTGCCATTTCATGCTTTTGGGCAGGTTCCCTGGTGTTTCCTAACAGTGCTCCTGGCCTTGCAGGTGCCAGATAATCCATGCACTGAAAAGGGCAGTGATGGTGTCTGTTTGAGCAGGTCAAAGAGTGAAAGCACTGAAGTGAGAAGTTCACACTATTTTAAGAGGAGACTGAAAATATACCCTTGTTTAATATTCTGTTATGTGCCAGTGTGTACCAAAAAGCACAACCTGGGCATGACATCCAGAGCAAGGTTCAATTTGCCATGTCCTGGCTGTATTGCCAGTGAGATTTGACTGTGAAGCTTACAAACTCTGTACAACTAAACCACCAAAACATTCAGCCTTCTGACTTGCAAATGGATAGCCTGGCTGGCCTTTCACTATTTGATAAATCCATGTTTATATCTTTTTGCCCTTGCAAAGTATTTCCCAAGAATAAACTGCCTGATGCCATTTTGGCTTGTCTGAATTGCATATGCACACACATGATTTTCAAGGTATTTTTCAGAATTTTTTAAGTTTTCATAGTAGCATTAACTACAGGGGGAGCAAGGACCATATGTGATTATAAGAGTTTCTCTTGACTCTATGTAATTTAGTGTTGGTCATAAACCAAAGCACCAGAATGGATCTTCATGGCACCTGTGATGCTGTCTAGTAAGCTGGGTGCTAAAGTACTGAGCAGAAGCTCTCATTTTCCCTGGCAGTTCCCCTCACTTTGCTGTTTCCCTTCTCTACAACTACTCTGCTTCCAACCTTGCTTCCTACCAAGTCCTCTATGCATGCACAGTTTGTCACTCCATGATAATTTTGATGGAGGCATCAAGGAGAAATCAGTATGAAAGAAAGAGGTAGGATGAATGATTAGAAAATTTCTGGAGGATGGGATGACAGGGTGAATCTCATAGGCAGGAATTTTTCCCCCTCCCATAATTCTGAGGAACTCAGGACTTTCAATTAGGGCAGATGTGTTTTGTGTTTTCACACATCAATCTTTCATTGTCCTTGCATCAATCATTCACTGGTTTGTGCAAATAACTTCTCCCAAACAATATTCTCCTGTCAGAATCAGGCACTGTCATCTGCAAACCTGTTTGAATATTTCATTATTACCAGATGATGCTTTTTGTTGAGGCTTTTTGTGTGTTTTCTGAATGACATAGCAATATAATCCCTGTGCTCCTTGTCCTAATGAAGCTGGAAGGCCAGGGTAAAGCCAGACACTGACAGGGGCTGTGTCCTAGAAACCTTTTCTTTGTAGTCTGTGCAGGGAGGAACAAAGGAAGCTGCAAACAGGGAGCCCTTGTTCACTGCTTGTTTGATTCCAGTCCAGCCAGGCTCAACCTAGCTGATGTCAGGAGTGACTAATTGGTGTTATAAATCCAATTTATACACATACAAAGCTTACTTTAGACACCTATCCCTTCAGGCAAATATTAAACCATGGGTTACAGCTCCAGTAGTTGTCAGATTTCTTGTTTTCTGAAGGTGCTACTGACCAAGCTCTTTGTGCATGGTCCCTGAGAAGCCACACTGGCCTGAGGCTAGGTCAGCGTGGGTGAAAAGGGCTTACCTGGGAGAAGCAAAGCAAAGAACTGAGGGAAGTTCTGGTGAAAACTAATCCACCCAAAAACATCTGAAAAGGAGGTGTAACCAGCCATGGGACACTACAGGACGTTGGCTGATCTGAGCATTGAAAACGAGGCCTGCCCAGAAAGTGCATCACTGATGCAGTCAGCAGTAAATGCCAATGGAATGGGTTGGCTCATGGCTTGGGCAATATAGTGTTCACCCAGTGACAAGAACAGGGCACTTATAATGGAAGTGAATTTTTGTTCCTCATGACACAGAGGTCACCATTACTTTCTGTGATGGTAAATAGCTTCTGCAGGAGCAGTGCTTAACTCAATACAGGTCTTTTCAAAATGCATCAACAGATTAAAACTACAAATTAACACCATGTTTCTGGGTTGCTGTGGTCTCAGATTTCCCCCTCGATATTCAACAGCTCCTGCAAGAGTGTATCAAACTTTTTGTCTTTGTGCTCTCTCACCAGGTTTCTTGGTGCTATGCTTTTGCAGTAGAAAAGGCTTTGAAATCAATTGCTGAAATGCAGTTCAGTTTATGGTTCATAAAGGGCTTTGAGAAACCATTTTGTATAGAATGTGTAACATAAATAAAGGCAGCGTATTCATTCCCTTTTCTTAGTTTTGAAATTATCCTATTAAGCTGGCAAACGTGTCAAATATGTAACTTAACTTGCTGAAGCCCTACCTACCAAGAGGCACTTAAGTGGATGCTTAAAATTAAGCACGTGATTTAATCCTGCCTTATACCACAGGCATAAGTCTCACTGGAGTCAAGGCAAGCACATTAAAGCTAAGTGTGTGCTAAGCACTTTGTTAAACCAAGGCCTAACTCTGGTTATTTTCATATGCCTTTCTAATTCTGAAAAACAACAAGTATGCTACAAGAGGCAGTGACATCTCAACTTCTGCCCCCATTAAATAAGTTTAAAAATCATGAATCCTAAAGCAATTGCATTGCCATCATACTACTTTTCTTTTATGATTAATCCAGAGTTTGATATGTCTTTCTATAGGATTAATATCTTAACAGCAAGGTAATAGGTAGTGTGACATTTAATCTCTTTGATTAAATTCCATACTAAAAATGTCCCATAAATAAAAGAAACAATTGAGGCAATCATAAATTACCTTCATTGTTGCAAAGTGATGGATTTAGTGGTTACAGAGTGTAAAATCTCATGAGCTCATTAAAAGCTATAAGGTTTTTTCCTTCCAGAGCCCTAAAAGACGTTGTGGCCTACGGCAGGTTTTCTCACAGTGCTTTCATTTAATCAGTGGAAACCTTAAGAGGAAATAGGAGATGCTTTATATATGTGTCCATTTCATTTCCTAGTAGAGATCACCAGATCCAAACAGGGCTTTCTATCTCAGGTGCCTCCTGTGGCTTCAGTACTGTGTGCCTAATGAGAGAGGGTGTTTTTTTGAGTTAACAGCCAGAATGAAACTATTTCAAAATCTGAGTCTGCTTTTCAACTCTGGCACTGACCTCCACTGTGACCTTGGGCAAGTCACAGAAGGCCAAGTAGTCAGGAGCTCAGTGTCAACCACCAGAGCCAGATCAAAACATAGCAACCATGCATACTGCCAAATCAGCATGGTTTGGGTGCAGCCCAGCAAGCTGCTCTTCTGAGCACTTGCCTAAAAGCATCACAAGGGAGATGCTTATCCGAGTATCTCTGAAAATCCACATGCAGGTGAAGGTCCAAAACCTTTCAAGCCTTCACTGTACTACTTAAATGCACCTAGAGGATTCACTTCTCCCTTTCCAAAATTAGCAAGAGGTTGTACCCAACCAGAAGGGCTTCATTTAGCATAATAAGACATCATTTTCCTGTCAATTAGAAACTTTTTACTACAAATACTAAGACACCTTTTACTTTCTGTTGGGCTATAGCAGGTAAAAAAGTCAAGTGACAAGCGCAATAAAGCAAACAAGGTTTTCATCCAAGTTTCTGGGAGTTTCAAGGGCTCTCATAAGAACTTTTCTAGCTCCTGAAATCTGTGCTGTCCCTTTGATTCCTCACAATGAACTGTCATGACATTGACAAACCTATATCCAATAAGAAGCACACAGATGCACAGGCTGCACCATGCCTCTGCTGAGCTGCAAGGTTAGGTATGGACAAGAGGCTTCTATACTGTCTCACAGTGCTGCTAAAAAAACAGAATTAAAATGGGATTAAGGATTCAAATGAAAGGCTTTCTGTAAGGATGTATTTTTAATATAAAAGGCTAACAGCAGAGGAGGCCCCCATGGTGCAGTTTGTAGGATCTTCGAAGAGTTTAGCAAGATTAAGTTAATGTAAATCACTTGAGTATCTGTGTAACCACAATGAGGTGGGTTTGCTGCACTTTTCACCAGATGTAATGCTGCATTTCAGAGTTAAACTCATTGAAGAACCCATAAAAACAGCACAGCTGACAGTGCTGGGAGCAGCAGGCTCCCTATAGGGGAATTACTGTAGGATTAGCATTAGTGCCCATGGCATGGGTGTTCTGCACGGCTGGGCCATGACTGGTTTTGCTGTAGGTCTTTGCCATCAGCAGAGAGTGGGAAATTCCTAATTCAGCCTCAAAAAACAAACAAAACAACAAAAAACCCCAAAACTAACAAGAAAACCCCCACAAAACAAACAAGGAAAAAATCTCTGTCCATACTGACCAAGAATTTCTCATTGCTATCTCAAGAGCTGCCCACAGCCTATCTCCCCTAAATTGTGGGAGGCCTGTTTTAGCAAAGATTCATGGTAGGCAGAATCTTGCTGACAGGCTCTGATAAATCAATCAGATCTTGGACTGCTTTTTAAAAACTTCAGCCTGTTTTTCTGAACTCTGTTATTAAGCATGCCCTGTTCTGACCAGTTCCTTTCACAATGACCTCCAACATTGTTTTGTTGGAGAAGATATAAAAGGAGAATGGGCTTAGGGCCAGGGACCCTTGAAAAAATGCCTTGCTATAAGAGGATGGCAGGGCCTCCAAACAGTGCAAGGGTGGCCCAAGACTGCATCAAAAATTCCTGTTAGTGGAGATTTAATTATGCTTTGAGTAGAATAGGAGGAAATGCATCCCAAAGCATCCAAAAAGGGAGGAAAATCATGACTTAGCACCTCTGTGCTTTGGTTTTCTTGTCTTTCTTTGTGTACCACCATACCGTGACTGGTTTATCACAGACTGGGCCAGTGCAAGCTGTAGAAATCTCACAGTGAGCCTCCAGACATGGGATTCTTCATAATCCTTGCCAACCTCTTCTCTTCCATTACCCATGTTGGTCTAAGAGTCACAGCCTAGGGCTGGAGATGAAGATGTCTTGCATTCCCTGCAGAAGTTTTTTTTAGATTTTCCCACAAAAAACAAACATTTTTCACTGTGACTGAATTTGATTCAAAACTCAACTGTCCATAGGGAGGGGAAATTCAGATTTTTCCCACCTCCTTTATTATTAAGCTGATTGTGCTCCAGGCAAGAACTAATGGGATTTAGAGGGAACTGGTAGCTATCAGGGCAATTTCAGAAGTTTGCGACATGACCTGAAGAACTGATTGATTTACACTATCCCTTGGCAAGGAAGAGAAGTCATGTGCAAGGAAAGAAGCAGCCAGGCATCTGAGGTCAATTGACCAGCAATCCTACAGTGCAGAGATGGGGTGCAGAGCAAATGAAGCACTTTCTTTAACAACAGGAATTCAGCCCTGCTTTCCTTGAAGCTGAGAGAATTGTTTTCAATGTGTTCTGATTTATATTATAAAAAAGTAACCATCTCAGGAAGCTGAGTTGTGTAATTCAGACCAAAGTAAAACATTTCTGACTGCTTTAATATTTGTTTGGAAGATAATAGTTTAGAGTGAAACAGGCAATTTTTTTGATGCAACTAAGTCTTGATGATTGCTGTTGTTTTCAGTTTATGTTTGTTCTAGTTCCCTTTTTCCAAACAGACCACTTCACCCTTTGCTGGTAATCACAAATTAGCTGTAAGTGTAGTCCTTGCAGCAAACACAGCATTCCTTTTCCATTACTCACTTTCACTCCCATGTGTACCTTTTACAACCTCATGCCATATGTGGCCACTTTTATGCCCATGTGCATTTTAACAAGGGAATTTCCAGAGTTTGTATGGATGAGTATTTACAGGAGCTTCCTTGTTTTCCCTCACTCTGTACATCTGTTGAGCCTGGTGCCCTATTTGCAGGTATTTGTTCCCATAACATATTTCAATCAAGAAAACTGGCATAGTCATAAGGGCTATGACCCTAAAGGTCACCCTAAAGCAGAGGGTTAGTACCTTTTCAGGTGGACTCTGAATTTGTATTCATATTTAGGGTTGATTTATAAGTTTTTCTCCGTAGGGTTTTACAGATTCTTTTTTTTCCTTCCCTTAAATACTGCAAAATGTATCTCAGATTGGCTTGAAGAGCTGTTCAAGCGATCAACCTATTTATTTAATTTTTCTTCTAGAAGACCATAACTTAACTGTAGCAGATTTAGATTATGAACTGTAAAACTGAAATCAAAACAGGGAGTTCTGGCATTGCAGGCGGTGTCCTGCTTGAGCTGGAGGCTTGAAAAATGGGTGAAATGCTGCCACATTCATTGGGCAACAACTAAGCAGAATGAGAATTCAAAAGAGGGATTGAGCTAGGGAGAAAAGGGATTTACTGGATGTGTTTCAGTGGACCAGGATATAGGATTGATGGCATCCTAGGATTGACCTCAGCTCTGTAGACAGCCTTGAAGACAAACACAGTGTTTCCGTCATGTATTTGCAAATACCCTGGAGCAGTAGGCTCCAGTTGCATCCAGAGGGTTTTTTTTTAGGGTTGACAATATGTATTGATAATACTTGGCATTTACCTGCCAAGTTAAGAATTACTGGTGCTGGAATCTTTGTCTGTTTAGTTAAGGAGAGAACAGAAGTAACACAATCTGATTTCCCCAGCCATTCACACCTTCACAATGAAGTCTGAGCTTCTAATGCTCCTGGTCCCATTGCTGTGTAGGCTTTCTTTAAACTATCAAGTTCATATGATAAATAGGTTTGAGGAAATCTCTTCATTTCAGTGGATCCCATGAGCAAAAAAAGTAGGGCTGTATATATGAAATAAAGTATTAATTCTGAATTATTTACTCAGCTCCACTTACTTGTTCTCATTTCCTTCGTTTTTACTTAAACTAGATAATTCATCTTCTCTTCCTTCCTTAAAGATATTTCAAAGGTTTTTTAATCACTTTATACATATCAAATGCTGTTAGATACCATGATCATACTTCTGTTTGGGTTGCCTACAAATAATATTTTATACATTGAAGTAAATAAACTTCATTACCTTTATTAACTCAATCACAGTTAATAATGTTAATGAAGCCTATTTTAACATCACTGTCAGAGATTTTGAGAGACTAATTGATCTCATTATTAACTTTTGTGGAATTACAATCATCTTGAAATTTATCCCTCAGTACTGTCAAATTTTATGTGAGGTCAACATTTTCCTATGAGATTTTTAAACATCAATTCAATGAAAAACATTGATTTTGGAAGCATTTTGAAAGGTTTTGAGTTTGATGGCAAAAGGGCCTAAGAATTAGAAAGTGAGGAGGACTGGGAATTAAAGGGGAAACTACAGAGAGTCCAACTTCTTCTCTTCACTTGCTACACTCTACCCCGCCTGTGACAGAGGTGTCCCAAATCCCAAACAGGACTCAGTCACCCAGGAGCCAGGTCTGACATAAAGATATTGACTCAGAGGCACAAAGGCCACTCCAGTGGTCTCCAATGCACACAGACTTTACCTCCAATTCCCTCCCAGGCTGTCTTGAATACTTTTATGCACTTGGACCTCCACATCTGGGGGGTTGCAGGAGGGTGTTAGCAGACTAATGTATTATTCTATTTACAGGCTGCACTAAAACAGTTTTATTTAGCATACTGTACAGGTCTGACATGATAAATTTAATTCTATACAGAGCCACAGAAAAGATGATTTTATTTTCCTTAAAATGTTATTCCTTTTTTTGGTGAAATGTTGACAAAACCACTATATTACATTTCCTGAGCATTTTAAATTTTAAAGCAACACTTCTAATGTTACACTATTTTCTACTTTTGATGCATTTTTTTTTCTATATATCTCTCATTCTGTTTTCTGGCATGGATTAGAATTGGCAGTATCTAAAATACCTTGAAAAATATGTCTTCCACTAAATCTTTGCAGTTGAAAGTAGGAATACCCAGTGATATAAAAGAGCCAGTTTTGCAGTTAGACTTGATAAGTATCTATTCACATTAATACATACCAGCCTTCTGTATGAGGTACCCAAATCTTTCTCAAGCACAGCAGCTTTTCCTCAGAGTTTTCCCATTCCCACAGCATGAAAATGGATCAGTTGCTCATTTCAAAAGTGCTAATCCTACATAAACATAGTTTCTGTATTTTGGTCTCCAGTTATATGTTTATGTTGGGGCTTGAGGTCAATCAGTTTGAATTTTTTAAGAACCAAAGCCTGAACTATCTCCAGTGTGGTATTCCCTCACTCAGGCAGCCTTAAATCCCTTCCCTACTCCTCATGCTTCACAAAATAAAACATTTTTATTCCTACATAATTACCAGACAGAAAGATTCAGGGAAAAAAGGGGCGGGGGGAGAGACACTTTAGAGCTCTACCTGGTGAACTGTCTGAGCCTTTCTATCCTTTCCCTTTAACTGCTCCATGGTTAACTTCCCAGGTTTCTTTCAGTAACTAATGCTGGATGTTAGTTTAATGGGTCATAGTTACTGACTGGATCACAAATGCAGAAATCCCACCACTGAAGCTTTAAAAAAATCCCTCAGAGATATTCAAGAGGAAAGTAAAACTCAGCACAGCAACCCAATATAGTATGCAACTGTTGGCTTTCCCTTGCCAAGAGAGCCTTTCCTGACCCTGCTGCACTTCCCCTGTGTGAAAAGGGTGGTTATTTCCTCAAGAAATCCAGATTTTATAATATCTTACACTAAATTATATTTCCATTTTCTTTGGAAGGAAGGGGGATCAAGGCAGAGGCTATGAGTACAGGTCACTGGAATGACTTAGAATTTGTTTAGAATGATGAAGATCATCAGTTTTGCCAGGTGTCAGTGGCATTTCTGTTCCAGGGCAGGCTGGTACAACTTCATTATTGCAGTGCTTTATTGGAGTCTTTGAGGGGTAACTAAGGAGCTATTTACATTGACCTTTACAACACTGGCCTGAGGCTGAGAACAACATGGCAATATTCCTTGGCAGTACAGCTCTGCAGAGATGCCTCACACTGCAGGAGGTGGGAAGGAGGCAGAGACTGCTGCTACAGCCTCCTGAAAGTTTTCCAGGTGCAATGAGTCAGAGGCTCAATGTGCACCAGAGTCTGGGGCTCTTTTCAGCCCTACTTGCACACCTTGCTCCTGCTCTGCAGAGGTGCTGGACTGCCACGTGCTGCAGTGGGCACACCTGCTCACTCAAAGTTTTAAGACCGACATTGCAGACCTTTGTGAAATCTCACAGTCTCCAAGACTGCATTTTACTTTGATTTGTAACTTTTAGGTAGTATTTGATCACATTCTTACATCTTCTCTTTAGAGCTGTAAAAATGAACTTTAAAAACAAGTGAATACTGAAGCTCACTGGGCTCAAGTGTGGAGTCTTTAAAATAAAAGTATTTCAAGACTCAAATCCAAAATATGAGTAGTACCAGCTGAGTTGGACTGTTAATACTCTTTTTTTGTCACTATGGATTTGCTCAGGAACATTCATTGTATTAGCTACTTGCATCTGAGCTCCACCTTCAAGGAAATATAAATCTCTTAATTAAATATAATTTCCAGGGACAGGTTTCCTGTCTGGCATGTGTCAGGAAGAACAAACCAGAATGTGTGTATTTTTACCACATCTACTCTTCTCAGGACTTCCTGGGAAGGAAAAAAATCCTTGCCTTTCCTACCAAAATCCTTGCATTTCAGACATGTATAGACACACATTAGAGGGATGTAGATGTAAAAGAAGCATGCTATCCATTTCTTGTAACTCTATTTAAAGCTTTCTTTTCAACACAAAGTTTCAGGATGTTTTCCCATTCAGAATCTGAGCCAGCCATATTAGCTTTCAGAGAGGTTCAGATGAGTTTTCATCCTGTGTAACAGAATGAAAATCTGTGTATGATGTGAAGGGCCCAAGAGCTCAAAATTAGTTCATTGTACTTTGGATGAAGCAAATTTCAGGTTCAGGATGAAGGCACAAGTCCAATGCAGCTCGACAAAGATTTATCATCTTAACAGAAATGTAAGAGTAAAAGAATTTCCTAAATGACAAAGTTTAGTCCCCTGCTAATACCTGCATGATATAATCCCTTAAAAAATTACTTTAAATGGATTTTATTTTAAAAAGTAGAGTGGCATTTAGTAAAAAGGAAAAGACTGAAAGTTTTTCAGTCCTGGCACAAATAGGTAGACAAGTCTTAAAACAGAAAACAACAGCTTTAGTAATCTTCTGTGTGAAATCGAGGTCACTGAGGAATTTAAGGAGTGCAAGTGAGGGAATCACTCGCATGCCCAGCAGAAGCAGACGGGAGCTTCTGCTCTCTTTTATTCTGACTGGAGAGGAATACAGGCAGTGGCACAGGAAAAGACTGTCTGCAGTGATAAAGCATCCTGTAAACCTTGTAATTCTGTGCCTCCTGTGAAGTACGCCAGAGCTGCAGCAGAAGCAGCACAACCCAGAGCTGAGTGACACTTTGCCAAGGAAAGGCGCAAGCGCAGGAATGAAAGGGTTTCCATCCTCTCCTCACAGCTCAAATGCCTCGCAGAGATAAAGGTTACCATGAGTAACAAGTCTCATCTCCCAGGGAGAGAACATGCAGCACCACAGCTCTTCACATATGGAGAGTGGTAGTGGAGCAGTGGGCTGGGTACACACACAGCTTCGAGATCAGCAGCACCAACAGAGCTGCCTTCCCTGCTGTCACAGTGCCAGCTGCAGGAGTTTCATGCTGCTCCTAACTGATCGCTCAGTAAATCTTCAGGAATGTGGAAGGAAAACTACACTCTGAAAAATTATGCACCCTACAAACAGGAACCCTTGCTGTGTCATTTCAGAGTGCTTTGAAAATGCAAAAAATGGTATGCTATAAGATCAAAAATAATATTGGCTTTGCCTGGTGCCTAGGAGAACTTCTGATATCATAAGGTCATCAGAGCACAAGTTTTCTCCAGAATTTGCCTCAATCCCTTGTATCTATTTAAGTAGATTGAAATTATCAAGAAACAATTGATTCTGGATCCCAATTTAACCTCCTGATGGAATATGAGTCTTTCACAAAAATTAAAGCATGAAGTAAAAGATGCACTTCACTAAATGCTTAGAAGCTTCAGGAATACATTATTACATAAGGAAGAAAAAGCAATCCTGCATTTTATTTAGTATTTAATATTTCCCCTTGAGCATCTTATAATAATTGATATGTTACTAAGAATTAGCCAGAAAGGCCATCTTTAATGTGCAGAACTTGTCTCTAAGAAGTCAGGAACACTGAAGGTGATTTGATCATTCTAGGGTTAGTGAGGAGGTAGGTGAAATTACTCTTCTTGTGTTGTTGCCCTCTGCCCTTGCCATCCACAAGTTTAAAAAAATCCATGAGTAAAAGCAAGAGCATTTCAAGAATTCCTTGCTGAATTTTCAACATCTCTTTCTAGTTATTTTGCCATCATTAATACTCTGAGGCTTTTTTATGTGTGCTGGTAATGGTGTTGATAATTTAGGGATGTTCCCATTATTGCAGAGCAGCACTTGCACAAAGGCCTTTTCTGCTCCACACCCCACAGTGAGGAGGCTGGGGGTGCACAAGCAGCTGGGAGGGGACACAGCCAGGACAGCTGATCCCAGCTGACCACTGGGATATCCCATCCCATATGGCATCATGCTCAGCTCATAGAGCTGGGGGAAGGACAGGGAGATGTCCAGAGTGATGGAATTTGTATTCCCAAGTCATCATTACATGTGATGGAGTCTGGCTGTCCTGGGAATGGCTGAACATGTCCCTTCCCATGGGAAGTGGTGTATGAATTCCTTGGTTTGGTGTCCTCGTGTGCAGGGCTTTTGCTTTGCCTATTAAGCTGTCTTTACTTTGACCCTGGAGTATCCACACTTTTATTCTTCCAATTCTGTCCCCCATCCTACTGTGGTGCTTAATTGCTGTCAGGGGTTAAACCATGATAAATACTTGCACTTTTCTCCCTTCTTCTTTCTGTCTTTTTGCCTGTCTACCTATTAATAGACTGACAGGATTAATGTAATGCTTGATTGACTGCTTGTTGTCAATCAAGCCTCTCTGCCTTAACAACCAAACAGTCATTTAGGTAGCAAATTCTCTCATAAATAGGAGGTGTAATGGAGGGAAGGCTCAATTTAGCCTCTCAAGATTTATCCCTATAAAAGAGGGGACAAAAATGCTGTTTCTGATTTCATCTTTGTGTTTTGGTTTGTTGGGTGGGGATCATCAGTTGGGTTTTGTTTTTTGGGGTTTGTTTTTGTTTTAATCCAGAATGTGCTTGTTAGCCATTTGTGATGTGCAGTACGCAGTAACAGATGCTCCCCACCTCTCCAACAGGCTTAGTGGTATTCCTCCTTTCCCAGTTAGGCAGATTGAATTTCTCCCCGGTTTTCACCAGTCTCATCCCCTGGGCAGCCCCATAAGCCGTGCAGCTGCAGCAGGGAGGGGGCAGGCGGGTCCCTCCTGCACTCGCTGCCCTGCAGGATGCTGCAGCCGCATCCGTGTGCGCCTTGTGCCACCGCGCGGTGCTGCTGCGGCACTGCCGCCAGCACCCCGGAGCTGCCCGAGCCAGCCCGGCTGCACACATCCATCCCCATCCATCCCTGCTGCCTCCCAGCCTGCCCTCGGCCCTGCGAACGGCTGCTGCTCCAAGGCTTCCCACGGACCATCAAAAGCTCCCGCAGAGAAATTAGTCAGTGGCCAAGGAAGAGGATGGTGGGATCTGCCTGGAGGACTAGTGCCTGTCCCAACTCCCAAGAGAAGCAACATGGGAATTCTTTTTTTTTTTTCTATAGAGCTGTCTGCACCTGGATTTGGGAAAGAGGGAAGCTGTATTGGTTTTTAAGCATTCTTTACACCATGAAGTGATCAGCCCTTGTCAGGTGCATTGACAACATCAGGGACGTAGGGCACACAGCTGTCTCCTGCACTCTGTCTTGGCTGGCTTGTGCTAAATTCTGAAAAAAACTTTTTCTAGTGCTTCTTGCTGTGTAAGTAATGGCAACATTAGTGAGGTTAGAGACTGTAGAAAATACATGTCTAATGGCATTCTAGTATATTTTCTAAATTGCATTGTATTTTCCAGTAAGTTCTGACAGGGAATAATCTGTCTCATTATCCTGATTTTCTGCAGCAGCAAAGTTTGCAGGACTGTAAGTATCTCTACCATTCTTCCCTTCCATTTGAATTTGTTTGACGCAGTGGAAGTTTCAAAGACCTGAAATTCCCATACATTTTGCAAAAATAACAAAAGATCACAGAGACTCTAGTAGAGCTTTTACCCAGAATAAAGAGTGGAGCATAAGCTGACCCTTGATTAGACATCAAAGTATGCACTTGAGAGAGCAGCTGGAAGACATAAGTCCATAGAATCACCGTCTCCTTTTGATATACTACTTGCAAAATGACATATTATTCTCCCCTATGCATGCAGAGACAAAGCAACATAAAGTGAACATCACAAGTGGTTCTCACACTGCTGCAATTTCCTAACGAGTCATTTTATAAGGTCATGGCAATACTCTGAAATTGTAAAAATGGCATCTGGGCTGGCTTTTGATCTAGAGGATTCCATTATCATTCCTTTTTTACAGTTTATTATAGCAAGAAAGCACAGACCCTGAAAATCTATAATCCAATATTTGCTTCTCAGGAATATTTATATTCTTATAAATATACTAAGAAAGAATTCTTCCAGATAAATAATTTGCACTATAAAATTATTTCATGTAAGGCTAAATACAGATATCCATGTTTCTAATGATATACAGTCTTCTGAGTGAGTTGTCACAGTAAAGCAAACAAAACAATTTTAGAGTAAAAATTCCTATTACCTAAAGATAGTAGGAAAATCCTTAAATCAATTCAGAAGAAAGTGTTCCAAAAAAGGTCATGAACAAAACCACACATCAGAGACAGGTGACATATTATTAGAAGATGGAAAAGAAGCCAATTGTATCAAATAATTCTGCACTGCTTTGATTACTCTGTTTTTATACATTCAGCTCTTTTGAATCATAGTTTTGAGACCCATGGTACAACAGGAAGAACGTGCCCATGCTATATGCAAGCCAAACTAAGTTACACCTATACATCTATACCTGTTCCCCTTGGCCCCTTTAAACTCTTCCTTCCTGCACTAATTGCCTTCATGAAGTTTTTCTTGGAGTCTCTATTCTCTCTTTATTTTATCCAAGTGATGAGAGGCTAAGGAGTCCATGACAAATAGCAATTCAGTCATCTCTATCTTAACTAATTTTCACTTTTAGCTTTATTTCATCTTCTCAATTTCATCTGCCTTTGACTCCCTGAAACAATTCCGTTTAGCTTGACAATTTTTACTTATTATTAATACAATGGCTCATTAGATTAATCTCTGTTTAAAATTCATGTCCTTCTCTCTCACCTCTGAGAGATAACCACTGAAAAGCGGCCTCCTCTGATGTGTATTTACTGGCTGTTGAAGGTCACTTTGTGAAAAACCTATTTCCTTCCCAAAAGTCTAAAGATTCAGGATGAATGGATGATAATCCATATCCTGTCCTCTTCCTTTATAGCTTGTTGTTTTAGATTTGAGGGTTTGGGGTTTTTTTCAATCAAAGGAGATTTAGAAATGCTTGCAGGAATTCAGTATTTGTTATTCAAATTGTCTGTGCCACTGTCTTGACAAAGCAGCTGTGCTCTGAAAATGATGACATTTCTACCCCTCTGGGCTAGAAAAGGAAACTTCTGTCCAGGCTACACAGATCTCTAGTGACATTAAAAGGGATTTTCATGAAGTGGAAGGCAAACACCATTAAAAGCTGTAATTTTTGCTCTTAAGAAATTATGCATATTTAACCAGATGTCTTTGAACTCATGCCACCTACATAAAAAAAACAAACAGCTTTTTTGAGAATTTGAGGATTATTTTACATGAGAATTTAATTTGTTTTAAAGGAAATGAATATGGATGAGGATATTTGAATAGGTTTGGTGTGTTTGTCAGTCACAACTGCCAAGCAGGGACTAATCTTGGTGATTAGTACGGGTAGTGATAAAAAATATGCTTGTACCCAATGTGCCTCCTGATTGGCAGTTTATTGCTCTTAGAGGACCACATGTCAAAAGCCATATGCTAATACTCAGCACAGAACAATCCTCTGGTTTACGCTTTAAAATGCACCATCATCATATGTCAATATTCAGGACAGAACAATCCTCTGGTTCATGCTGTAAAACTCACCGTGGCTGTCACTGCTGAGCAGTGAGCAAGCAGCAGCTCTGGAAGACAAGAGCCCTTTCAGGCAAAAGCAGCATTTGCTGCAGCAGTTGGCAGAGGGGAAGTGGGGGCTGCTGGGGCTGTTCCAGGCTCTGTGCTGACTCCTGGCATCTTATGGCCACCATCAGGGAAGGGGACATGAAATATTCTACCTAAACTGCACTTCATACTTATTTAAACCAGGAATTATTTTCTCTTTGCACAGCATCTGGCATAGTGTGGTTCTGCCTCATTACTGGAGGTGCAGCAATGGAGTTACTAAATCAGAATTTAAAAGTGTGTTACGTGAGAAGTGCATTAAAAAGAAAAAAAAAACCCTTTGGATATCAATGACTTAAAATGTCTTGTGTTTACACAGGATTTGAGTTCATGATCTTCTTGAGCAGGGGAAGTTTATGCTTTTACTAGAATGATGAGTTTTGAATACAGAATTAACAGTGAAACAAGAAACCTCTATTAACTGGTTTCTTTAAAAATAGAAGTGAAAAAAAAAAAAAAAAACATGGAGGGAGAAATACAGCCTTGAAGCATTTCACTTACATAAAAACAAAGCCAGATTTGCCTGCAGTTAAACCTTCCAGCCCCAAAATTCAGTGATACGAAGTTTGACTAAAGGCAGGATTAGAATAGGCTTATTCTGGTACCATTTTCCATATGCCAAATATATTAACCATAATGATTCCAGGTAATGTTAGCCACAATGTCAAGGAAAAAATTGCCAGAGCCATCAGCATTTGCTGTCCACCCAATCAAACCACAAGGACAGCAATGGGCAGGTCTCTCCCAGGACACACCAGTCTGTGGAAATGCAGAGAACCAACGAGATTTCCAGCCACTGCCAGCAATAAGCAAACCCCCCACGCCATTCTTAAAGGCAGTGGTGTTCTGCAACATGCTGCTGCAATTTCCTTATGGTTATTCTGAAGATTCAATTCCTTCTGATTTGATAGTTGCTGCAGAAAAAAACTTCTATTTCAAAGATCAGTTGAGTTGAACATCACTCAGAGTAGCTGGTCTTACAGAGGGTTAACCTTATTTGACATCCCATTCTCTTCTACAGAGACTGAAACGAGCATAGTTTTGTACCTGCATAATTCTATCTCCAAATGCATCTACAGCTGCAGCCTAAATGGAGCGTGTGTCTTTGAAACATCTCCATTCCAGGCTGTATTTTGATGCAAGATGAGAATTGAGTTTTTTTTCTTTAAGGAGAATACTTGGGTTTCAGTGTGTTGGAGCCAGAATTTCAAACTTTTGGAAAGTCAGTCTGGAGTACATTTAAATTGGAGCAGATACTCAGTGATAGTCCTGTTCCTATACAGCTTCATTACATCTGGCATGAGCTTCCTCTTCACTCTGGCTTTGGAGAGCTGTGTCTCATTCTAAAGGAGAACTGTCAATATGCTCTGGGTGAAGGAGAAATTAATCCAGTTCTTATACTATTCATCTCTATTTTTTTCTTTCAAAGTAGAACTATAGTGAGGTCATGTGCTTCTCCATAATGACCATCTCATTTGCACCATTTAATGAAGTTCTTTTCACAAGTTCTGTAACACCACACTAATTAAAGAGGGCTTAATAGACCATTGCATCTCCCTTGTGCTCCTCTTGGAAGGTGTCATACACAGGGAGGACTGAAGAGGAAGGAGCTCGATGGGGTAAATGAGCTTCTGGAGGAAAATGGTCCTGTGTATCTGTAGGAGACAATGTTTGAGGACAAAGGTGTGTGTTACATTCTCTGTAGAATGTAGATTATGCTTATCTTACTGTTGTTCTCTTGGTTTTTAGCTTTGTTGGGAGAGGATCTTGGCAGAACATGCTGGAAAGTCCTGGGCTTCAGAGGATGCTGTTGGAGCAAGAGGTATTGATCACTGTGACAGTGCTGTTGAGATTGTGATGGCTGAGGGGAAAAAAAAAAAAAGAGGCTTACAATGGCATCTTCAGAGAGTGCACATACTCCTGTACAAGTAAGTTTTAAAAAGTTGTAGACTCTGTGGCCAGGGAAAGATGCACAGATGGAAGTCTTACAGGGCTTTGAACCAGAGCTGGTTTGGGAAATGCAGGCAGAGTTGGTATGCAAACCCTGAGCCCCAAATTATTGATGTACCCTGTAACACCTTAGTTTTAATGTATTTCTTGAGAGCTGGTTTAATATTTCACTAAAGGCTTTGACAAGGTGAAGCTTCAGTGAATTTCAGACTCATCTGCTGTCTTAGACTGGTGAGCAGAATGTGCTTTAAGATGCTCCAATGATTTGTAAAAACCATCTTGGCCTCCCTGAATTTTCCCAGTGTTTTTCAGTCTGATAGTTTTATTAACTGCTTTTCTAGTACTGTATTATAAATCCACTAATTTATTTGGTTCAGGCTGTAATACTGACTTGGTTGAGTGGTGTTCTACAATCCTGGCATTTAAGAGTAATAACTTAAGAGTTTATTGAAAAGACTAACAAAACTACAGTGGTTTGTTTCTGGGCAACCAAACTTCTGTAAATTATGTAGGCTAAAAAAAGGGTGTTTTTAAATAAGTAGGCTCACTTGTAGTTAGTTTTTTGTTTTACAAAGGGAGAGAAAAATCAACCAGGATGAAACTTCCTTATGGTTTTCCTGTACATAAATGTGAAATGCTGAAGCCTTTTCCTATGTATTACTAGTCCCTTAACAAAATTATTTATGGTTAGGTTGAGCTCTACATAGACACAGATATTTTTCTCATGTACTTTGGTAAGGTTATTAAAATCAATGACTTAAAATGTCCAGAGCATTGCATCTCAAGAGGGCTCTGTCCCTGAAAGTGGTTTACAAAGTCCCTTACAATCTTACTGTGAATCATAATTGATTTGCTGCTTTAAACACCAAAATATTTGTAAGAATCTAGCTGAAAATCATGAGCTGTCAAGATCTAAAGGGCTGAGGGACTTCTGAATTGTCTGCTATTAGATTGGATCAAGCTTTTTTAAGAGGCAGGAATACAGGGAACCATAACTGCACACAGATAATTATCTCTAAGGATGTTAATTAATTTCTGCCTGCTAAAAATCACTTGACTTTGGACTTAACAAAGATGAAACTTCCCTTTCATTTCTTACAACTCCATATATTCTGCAGCATTAGCACTAATATAATAGACATGTTTTATTTTTTTCAGCATATACCCTAAGAGGTCATGTAATTTTAAAGTTTCTGATTACTCCAAGCTTAATGATTCTGGGGGGAAAAATTTCTCAAATTCGATTCACTAGTTCTCAAGAACTGATGCAGATGCTACAAGTCACAGTCTTGTAAGCCCTTAATTTACAATTCTTTTGAAGCACACATTATATACCTGAGTCACCTTGCTAGCAAGCACACTTGGTGGACGGAGGATGGTGCTCTCAGGGGGTTTATTCAGGCTCTGTTAAGCTGACTGAGAAAGACCCTGGTAGGGCTGAGACTTTCCACATTTATTTGAAACCCCATTCTTTATTCTGGTTCAACCCCCACTAAACCCAGAGCCAATTTCTAACTAGCTCATAGCAAGGCTGGTGTGTCACTTTGGAGAGGCCACATTCCTCAGCTCCACTTTTGCAGTGGAGCTGGGGAATCCCTCTTTCTGGAAGAGCCTCTGGGTAGGAACAATCTCCAGGTGCTCCAGATGTGCCCTTGGCTGTGTCGAGCTGCCCAGGCCCCCGTGTGAAACACAAGCAGTGAGCAGAAAAAAATGACTCGGAGCAGGGAGGAAGCTCAGGTTTGTGTGCTTTCATAATCTGTTTTTTGATACTGAAAACAGCATTCTGATGTCCTGAGGGATGTCTACCCTCAGGGTAAAACTGAGAGTATGCCTGGATATTGCCAGACTTGCCTTCCAAATGGGTTATTCTGAAAAATCAGCGCAGACTGGACAGGATGTGGTCTCACCATTTTCCTGACACCCCAGTGGATTTTTGCCTGAGGGACTTATTTCCTCATCCTGACATCATTCCTTGTGGGGTCTTTTGAAAAGCAGCTGTCATCTTTTTTGTCTCCTCTCTATATTTTGTGTCCTCTCTCTGTCTCGGGAGAGAAGCAGATGGAAGCTTTGGGCTTCTTCTCTTTTTAGATACAGTATGTTGAGAACACAATGCCTTCTGTAGCCAAGGGTGGCTCCTAGCCAGGCCAGAGGACAAAACATTTGTTTGCCCCATATGTGGGCCAAGTGCTAAACTTTAAGGAATGTCCAATAGCCCAAAATATGGGTACATGAAGAGTTTGTGCTCTGTAAGACAGGTGTGATGAGATGTTCCAGCTGCTGTGTGTAAGAGGAAGTGGCTGCTGTAGGTGGCTCTTCAGTGCTGACCTTGCCAGGGACCCTTGGCAAACCTAGCAGCCCTTCAGCCTCTCTCTTCTTCTTTTTATTTAGATCCAAATGTGCCAGAAACCCAAAGCCTTTCTGTTATCTTCTTTTGCTGGATTTAACATATAGCCCCATAGTCTGCATATCCTAATTGTAACCAAAAATTTTTAAAATCTGGGGAAGGAGGACGCAGTTTATCCGCACATTCATTTTGATTTCCCAAGTATTACTGTGGACAATATTCACACAATCATAACTCTTTGGAGGCTAAAGAAGTTAGAAGCACAGAAATATCACTAGAGCTCAACTGAATTACTTGTGTTAAAATAGCCCCATGCTCCTGCAGGGCACTGTGAATCATTACACTTGCAGCTTTAATTTAGAAGTGTAAGTACTTTTTTCATTTCTCAATCCCTGCAAAGCTGTTTCTAAGGCAATTCCTGCAACTTTTGGACAGTCCAAATTGATCCCAGACTCCAGCAGCCCTGAAATCCTTTACAGGTGCCCTTGACATCTGCAGTTCCCAAAACGGCTGGAGTGGCCATCTGTAATTTTAAGCCTACAAATGTCAAGTAGCCAGGATGAAAACAACCAGGAGAAGGCTACAAACTCTTCCCAGCTGTGTCTGTCGACTGTGTGAAAAACAGCCTTTGCCTGTTTATCTCACCAGTGGACTGTCACCATTGGTGTCCCTGGTGTCCCTGTTCTCCTGGCTCTTCTGCCTCCTGACTGTTCCAGGTCTGCTCACAGCAGAGCTGCCTGCTCCTAGGTTCTTCTCCCCTAGTAAGGGAACAACAAGGAATCGAGTGCAGAAGGGATTAAATTTCAATGCTTTCTGATACCAGAGGCTTTCTCTAGCTCCATTTCGGCTGTTTCATCCTGGCCGTGCTGGGAAGTGCTTGAACGTGAAGCACTCACACATTAGGTGGTGCTAAACTCCAATAAATATGGGCAAAGTGATTTCAGCAGCTGCTCCCCATCTCAGTTGCTGCCACTTGCCAAGGCTCTGCACTCATCCTCACGCTCTGAACGCTGCCCTGCACAGAAGTGATTGCCAGTTCAGAAGCTTGCCAGTTTGCTGTTAAACTTGCCGTCAAATAATTTGAGATTAAAACTTTCCTGAGTACTTTTTTTCTTTCCAAAAGAAAAATTACACCAAATATTACCAAACTTAGGAGCCTGAATTTAATGTTTTGGGACTTTCCTGCTCCTAGTTACATCTCTGTTGCATTTGAGGGGCAGCATTACAGTGAATCTGCTGTTGGGTATCTGGTATAGCTTGAGACATGCTGCAGAGTATGAGGAGAGAAGGACATCTGTGGTCTTCCCTGTACACTGATGAGTACAATTTTTTCATGCTCTGCACATACCCCCAGGCTGCATGAAAGGACATAGGATGCAGCAAGAATTGGCATGGAGTACATGGAACTTGCAGACACCTATCAGAGTATGCTTGTAAAACGTTGAAGACATACAGAAAGGTTCCTTTGTGTTCTGTTGCACAGAAGTTTTGCATTAGGAGATCAGGACCTTACAGGATAATCATGGACAATATCAGAAATGAAGTCATGTAAAATAGCTGAAGAGGTGCTTTGCAATAAGCTGCCAAGTAATGAATAATCACAGGGAACTTAAATGAGACTCTCAGTACAGCCTTTTGTTTCTTAAGGCAAGCTATGTCTCTTGGACTTTTTTTCCTCTCTGAGAACAAAAGGCAGAATCAATAAGCCAGTCAAAGAGACCACTGGAAATTACTTTGAAGTTGGTGATGAAAGAGAATTTTCCTTCCTGTTTGAATTGCAGATTCCTTAACAGAAATCATGGCCAGATCGCTTCCACCTCAACAAATCCACCCAAGGAATCTGAGTTTTCATTCTAGCCTAGCACCCAGCCCTCCTGAGCTGCACTCCACCAAATGAGTGCAACCAGCTGTAGTCTCTACTGCAGATATTGCCTTTCAAAATAGGAGCTGAATCTGCTGTTTCACCACTACAGCTCTCAGGAAGTTTTGCTGTAGCTATTTTAAAGTCTGTATATTTTAAGTCTATATATTTTAAAGCCTATATATTATAGGGCAGGGTAGGGGGATGTTGTTTCTCAAACAGTTCTAAAATCTTTAACCTTTTGGTTTTTGCCTGTAGTTTGTGTTCATGGGTTGAGAGAGATATAATCATTACCATAATCATTACCATAATCACTACCAGTAAATTAAAAGTTATATTAACAAATGGTCCAAATATTCAATGAACTATTGGTTGGAAACTAGTTGGACAAAAAAACACATAATTCCTAAAGAAGAACAAGTCTGAGTGCTACAAATCATACTGGTCTTACTTTCATCTTTTAAACATATAACACAATGAAGATGGATCTCTTGGCTTTCTAGCTCATATCTGAAGGACAGCACCACTTTTTCCTGGCTGATTCTGGCAGCTTGACTCTACTTGGCTCCTACTTTACAGACACTCAGTTTCTCTTCTGCAGTTTCAGAGCTGCCCAAAGGCAGGGCACCAATGGGACTAACTGGTTATGGTTATCCAGAGACTATTACATTTTAATTTTAAAATGTTCCTATTCTTTACTGCCATTATGAGTTAGTCACTGTGAGAGAGACCTGGGTGGTCTTTACTGGCATGCAGTCATGCAGTACAGGATTGTCCTTGACCAGGGCAGTTCCATTTCAGACATATTCCTGACAGGGACAACTTCTATGCTCTGCATGTTTGCAGCACCTGGTAATTTCCTTTCCATTGAGGCTCGCTAATTAATATTTTACTCCATTCAAAGATGAGACCTTAAACATTAGAATAGCAACTTCCAGATAGATGAGTAATTGGCAAAGCAGAATTTATGTAAGCTTTCCTAACTATAAAAATTGTCTTGCTAACACTGGATAGTCTGTAAACTAATCTTGCATCTTACTGCACAATCACTCAGCCTTCAGTTGTTGAACTACAGCCTTTCAAACCACCAGGACCTGCTTTCTGTCTGCAGAGGTTCCTGCTGCCCTAGTGAGTCCCAGGAGACCTGTCCACATCCCACCTAGCAGCTCCCTGTAGGTCCTGTTGGGTTCTTCAATTAATCTGCTTTTAAGAGGGGAAATGCAGAATGACAAAACTTGGTTCTTCATCTTAGTGATGGCAAGATGGACCCAGGATGAAGAGTATTTCAGAGGCCCAAGGGAAGACATCTCCACCTTCCCTCAGATTCTCCCAAATGCATTCCAAGGAGCAGGTATGTCACAGGCTTCAGTTGAAGCCTTTAATGTCCCTGCCACTGCTCCACTGCCCACAGAATCCCCTGCTATTCTGGTCATTTCTGAAGGAAGTTCACCCAACAGAAGTGCTTTCACACTGCAAGTGGCCTTAAACACTTGGGTTCCTTCTGAGCTAAAGTAAAGTTGCAGGGAGATTTCTTCAAGTGAAGGGTGGGGAACAAAAGGTTAACCAGCTGGCTGCAAAGCCATTCCCTTTAACTGCAGGCAGGGAGGCATGCTGCATTTTTATAGCTTGGGACAGAAAAGCGCACAGGATGGCATGGATGCAGAATAAATGTTTCATGAGTCTCCTAAGAGACTCCTCCCTGAGAGGAAGGAGCTGGCATGGTGGTGGCAGCCTCAGGGCCTACAGGAGCAATCCATGAAGTCTCTGGTAGCTGAGGCAGCTTTCTCAAGAGGATCTTCCCCCTTGGACTTCCATTGCTTTTCTTTAAATAAAACCCTTTCCATGCAGAAGGGTGCTGTGCATCCAAGCACACACTGCACTGGACAGAGCCAGGCAGTACTGGAGATGTGTTTGATGCAGCTCTGTGAGCCTGCTGGCCCTGTACTTGTGAGCACATGAATAATTGAATGCTCTGTCAGACCATGCTCTTATTTTTAGTAGCATTGTTGCAAATACCCTTTGTGCTACAGAGATCTCTTTCTGCAAAAGGAATGTCATTTGCAATCTAATTTCAACATGGTTAGCAGAGTTTGCAAACATGATAATAGCCTTGGGAAAAATTGTTTCTGTGAGAGAAGAACCTTTGGTTTAGTCTGAGACTGTTATTATTCTATCTCTCGTGGTATCTCTGTTCTGTGGCAGAAAGATTGCAAGGAATTTGTTACAGCTTTCAGTGAAAACAGATGGTGCAACAAAGGAGTCAAAAAACAGGGATAAGAAAATAGATTACGTTATTAGATTAGATTATGTATATATTATTATCTAAGATACTTTGGTCAATTCTTTAAAAAATGTCAGGCATCAGCTTTCTGGTATCAAATATAGATGTCAGGTAGGTTTTTTCAGTGTAACTAAGTAAATTATTGCACATTCTTCTACAAAATCCCTTTGCCCCAGTTACCAGGGAACAATCTTTCCCCCCCGACTGCTGCAAGTCCCAAGGTACTTTCATAGTCCCACCACAAGAAGGTGCCAAAAAAAAGAATTTTCCCCCGACAGCATCATAATGATCCTCACCACTCGTAAATGATGACACTTCATAAGCAAAATAAAAAATGCATTCATCACTTCCCATGGTCAAGCAGGTGTTCAGCCATCTCCAGTTTAACAGCAACTGAAGAAAACAAACACCACCACACTGAACACCCCCTTTCCTTCTCCCCCCAGCTTTATGCTGAGCATGTGGCCATACAGAATATCCCTGTGACCAGTTGGTGTCCTCTGTCCCAGCAGTGTCTCTTTCCAGCTTCTTGTACCCCTGCCCCAGCCTCCTCAGTGCTGGGGTGGGGAGCAGAAAAGGCCTTGGCTCTGTGTAAGCACTGCTCAATATTAGCAAGAGGTGTCGAAAGGTATTGAGGAGGCATCTGCAGCTGGGAGATAAGGTTTAGTGGTGTAGGGGTTACAGTGATAGTGCTGGCTTCACAGTTGGACTTGATGATCTCTTCCAGCCTTCATGATTCTACTATTCTAGGAAAACATCCTTAAAGTATCATACTGGCAGCACAAATCAAAACCATAGCCTCAATACCAGCTACTATGAAAAAAATTAACTCCATCTCAGCCAAAACCAGCAGAGTCACACTGAATAAACTAAAATATTAAACTATCCAAGCTGGCATGAAGAAACACATCTGGGAGCATAGAAGAACAAGGGCTGTGACGCTCCCACTGCCTGGCACAGGGACCAGGCTGTGTCATTTATTCTGTACAGAACTCGAGCAGCACCTCAGTGTGCACGTCTGGAGGCCAGAGGTGTCACCGCTATGTGTGTGAATATTTTGCTGTTAGGTCTGGCCACAGGCAGCTCCAGTGACCACTAAAACCCCGGTTTTGCCCTGGTCTCCCAGCAAGGGGAGCTCTCCTGTGCCAGGAGCCGGCTGCAAGCTGCTGTTACGGGACTCTCCGCTTCGCGTCCTCGCTCACCTGCTTTTGCATCAACGAGGAAAAGGAAGGGCTCTTTTCAGGAAGGACAGAGGCTGAAAAGCAAGGAGACCCGAGTTTACCCGCATTTTTTCCAACACGAATGAATCTGAAAATTTCCGTCCTCGCCAGGCTCTGACTGAGTACCTTGAGGTCACAGCATCTCTCCTGATGCCTCTCGAGTTTGAATGGCTTCAGGATGGAACCCACACTGTGTAGACATTGTAATCCACATTCAGGGGCTTGTCTTGGCTCCTCGAAGCCGGTGGAATATGGCAGACTGACCTGTAGGGTCTGATACAGAGCTGAAAATCCCCGGGAATCCCTCCTGATCCAGACAGCACGTCTGCCTCGCCTCTGATAGGTGTGAACGCTTTCACACCATGTCTGCTAATTGGTTACTGCACAGAAGGCATTGGTCTCATTTTGAGTCCTGATTCTCTAAAGCACCCGTGTGTGCTTCATGCTGAAGGTAATTCTTCCCTTGCATGTTCACTGATAGCTAAACAATCCAACTGGAAAACATCCCATAGACCTCTGTGTGTGTTTCAGACTGGAGGAAAATCCTGACTGAGTTTTCACAACTGTCTCTGTTAAGCTCATATTACTACCTATAAAGTTCAACTAGCTTCTAATAAAATCTCATTCCCTGGATGTCTCAAGCTGGGGAGAATGAGGTCTGTGCAGACCAGCTCATGTATTGCAATCACCTGCACCTCACAGGACACGTGGAATTGCAGGGGAACCTCTCCACGCTTCCTTTTTGCCCAATTCCTCAAACCTGAAATGGATCCCTTCATAATGGAAAATATTTTAGGAAATGTAATGAAAGAATTTATAACTAATTTTATAACTTTAGTATGAACTAAATAACTTTAGTATGAACTACAACTATTGCTCAGCTTCAAGAAATGTCTTCGCAACTTTTATATTATGACAGCAAGGAGTGGAGAGAACAATGCACCTGCTCCAAAAGTTTCCACCAGCTTGGACAGGGGAGGATTGAACCACGTTGCTGAGCAGCCCTGGGCTTTGCCATAATAATTGTTTTGGGAATCTTTCTCTACTTGGGAGTCTGGAGCCCTGAAAGTTTCAATTCTGTAGCTGGTAGAAGACAAAAACCTATTCCAAAACTGAAGTCTTTCATGAAGGAACAACATTGTATTACATATTATCCCCCTTTTACCAAGTTCTCCTATTTTAGGGTTTAAACCTGTGGGTTTTTTTCAGATATTTTCTCCATACTAAAGCAAAAATATGAAACAATCCAGCCTTTCCACCAGGGACTTGTTCCAATGATAAAAACTACCTTGCCCTATTTCTTTTGTAAAACATTTCTAGCTTAAGTTGGCAGCAGGTTGTTCAAGTACTGCCAATCACTGCTGGGATAAACTTCCGAGGCATAAAATCTCCTGTTAATGTAAATATTCATGGCATCAATTCATGAGTTGGACTTTCACCCAGTAATTCCACCAAGAGTTTGGGGGATAATAAGAGGATTTTCTCCTTCAGTTCCCATTCCTGTTCCCCAAACTCAATGCTCATCAGTCCAAAGTCTCTTAATTATTTTTGAGAGCTTCTGACTTTTGTCCAATGGAACATTACCTTGACCAATTATACCTGGCAATATTTTATATCTATTTAAATCCAGCACAATTCTCCTTTGCTATATAATTCTTGATTCCTTTTCTTTGTGCTGACAAATATCACGTCACAGGCCTCTAACCTGATCATTTTCCTTGTGAATTGTTAGGATCCACCTTGAGGCTCCTGGGAGGTGGATGGCAGAGCTGATTTTTTTGCAAGATTGAGAACAAAACTGAAAAAACAGAAGCATTTATTTCTCCAAGGTATAGACCTAGAGCAACTGAAAGGTTTGGGCTGTCACTGATGTATTAGGTGTGAAATACCCACTATCTTTAACAAGGTGAATCTCTGACAGCAAAGCCTTTTATTCATGGCACCAGAGAGAACTGCATCCATGAGCCAATTTTCTGTGCAGTATTTCTTCGCAGAAAATGCACTTTCTTTGCAGGAACTGATTGTATTTGGGTGAGTTCTACTGAAGGAATTACTGCTATTTTAAAAATAACTGTTATTGGTTTTAGTTTGATGTGTAATACAATAAAAACTAGGCCAAATTATGCAGGGTTACTATTATTATTTTGAAAGCTCAGCATGGAAAAATTTGTAACAGCTCATGTGCTCACATCAGGGATCATTTCAATTTTACCCTCATGAACAGTTGTTCATTTATTGCTGATTGCAACAATCTTTTAATCAAGAAAACAGTGTGGATGTTTTACTCCAGCTGGTAACAGGGATTGAGGGAAATGGTGGGATTAATTTTACAAGCTGAATTTGAGAACCAAATTCTTCAAAGTAGTAATACTTGCTAAATAGAAAGAAATGGCTGTAAAGCTTCTTTAAAAGGAAAGGCAGTGTCAAATTCGGCCTTTAAGCAGTGTGTTGCAAATGTTCTTGTTAGTTATTGAATGGCTTCAATGACCTAAGGAGCAGCAATGGGAAGGTCTGTGTCACACCCAGATCACAGAGGGAGTTTATCCCCATTGCTCTTCATGTGGCAGTGATGGGCAGCAGCTCTGTTTTGCTTCACCAGCAACAAATTATAAATCACTAAATGAACGAGACAACGCACAACAAAACAGCTGGAAGCCAGGATCTTCCCTTCCCTTCTCCTCCACACTGCAATTAGCTCATGCAGCGCTTATTTACTCTTCAGTGTCCAATCCCAGCATCTGACTGACTACCTTAGAGCTGGTGTTATCTGACACAGAAAGCTGGACAGACACCTCTGTGCTTCCCAGAGAGGCAGATGTAGGCAGGGGATAATATTACAAGTCTTTTCTCTGTCTAAGTCCTATATTCCTTGTGTATGGGACAGCTGTCCTGAAAGCACCTTTCAATATTTTCCCATTCTTAATGTGAAAGAGGGAAGAAAGACAGCCGGGGGGGTCTCATTAGATGTTGTTGTTGTCAACCTTTGTGGGTTTTTACTTCTGGAAAATGTTGAGGATAAAAGTGCTGGAGGTTTCTAGTGAAAGCAGGAGAATTCTTGAACCCTGGTTTAAGGGCTCCCACCCAAACACACACACAAACACACATTTTCAACAGAAAATGGTACTTCTGGAGGAAAGAACCCAAACTTTTCTGCCCACTGTTTGATCAGCTCCAGGATGATGACAAATCCTTCAGATTATGATTATAGTCTGATGGAGTCCTACATCATCATTTTTAAGTAGAGCCCACCCAGATATTGCACAAGCAACAGCCCTTGCATCACACAGTTCCCTTGAAGAACGACACATCTGGGCATCACTTGCACCAAAACTGTTCTTCTTCAGGTTATTGCAGGGCTCAGTTGCCTGCTCTTACTGTGCTGGCTTGTGTCTGCTCTGTCCCTGCTGTTGAAGTGTTTGGATCCATTCTTCCCAACAGGACATTGGTCCAAGAGCAGGATGCTAATCAGACTTCTCAGATGGCCCATCTGGGGAAAAAACAGCAAAGGAGACTTTACCCCACAGACCTCACAACTGCTCTCAATGACCAGATTTGAAAACATATGAAGGAGATGCCTAAGAGATAAGAATTTACTCTCAATCCAGTCTTGAGCAAATAAGCAGATATGGAACCAGACAAATATCTGGTTTGCAGTCAGGAGATATGACTAATTAGTCTATGGGGCACACTGCTTTTATCAGTGATGTTGTATTCTAGTAAGCAGAGGAAAAACTGCATCAAAGATGTACTTTTTAACAGTAAAGTCACACTGCAGGGTTATATACAAGTTAGGGGATTTCTGTCAGTGTAAAAGCACAGGCTTTCTGTCAGCCAGGCACAGCTGAAGTGACACCAGATATCAAAGGTGCAACTGATAGGCTTCACTGCCCCTGCCCTGGTTCAAGCTTGGTGGCTTCACTGGGGATCTTGCATACCTGCAGAATTCAGGCTGGGGCTAGTTATCATCACTACAACAAAAAGCAAATGAGAAATAGTTAGGTGTGTTATTAATATCTATTTTCACAGATTGCTCTCCAGACTGGTTGGGTGTAGGGGGTTGTTTTTTCTACTGGCTCTTCTGGAATGCTATTAGGGACAGGGAAACTCGAACCTTGATATTTCTCATTCATTTATGAGACTATTCCATAATAAGAAAAGGTTTGGATTTTTCATAGAGAATCAAGCAGCTTTGATATGCCATACTTTACTCCATAGGGGGAGTATAGACTGACCTCTGTCATGGTGATATTTTCCTTATCTTTTTAGCAGCATGGAAACTGGCAAGTAAATCTTCTATAGAAGCTCCCAGCACAAAACTGAAAATGAAGTATTTAATCCCCATGGAAACAGCTTATCATGGAGGGAGGATTTCCCCCAAAATCAGATTGTCAGCTTCCAAGAACACATCCTAAAAATGGTGATTTCACATCAAAGCAGAAAAGGCAAGTGGGAGGAGAGAGATTTGGAGGAGGAGGGGGAGCCTGACTGCTGGTGTTCACCAGGCCTGTGCAGTCTCACCCTCCAAGACCTAACTCCTCTGGATTTAGTGTACATTTGAGCACTTCCTTAGATTTTAAGCACTATGGGCAGAAGTGGCATTGTTAGGTATTTAATCTGAAAGTAAAGAGGATTGTCTTTCTTCCTTTCAAAACTAAATCCCTTGTTAGCTTAATTTCTTAAGAGGGAAACACAATCAGATGGGGTTTTTTTCCCCCAGTACAATTGAGAGTCAGGCTTCTTTTCTGTCCTTACTCCCAAATAAAAGTAAAAATTATAAAGGAAGGCTTACTTTTATTTGCAGCTTTTTTCTGATCACTTAAGTGCACGTGATATGTCAGCCTCTTAAATCCCTTTATTCTGTGTCTGAGTCTGCACTCATCCAAGTCTTTTGTTTTCAGTCTGCTGTGTCACTTCCCATTTTCCTCAGAGGTTCTCCTTTTAACTACAGCATTTTAAAACTCAGTAACCACATATCATCATACAACCACACCATCTTCTCTTATGTTTTGGATTTTCTACTCTATTTCTAGTCAATGATCAATGCACTTGATTGCTAATGCCATCTACTGTGGTGGAAGAAAGGAAAATCTCTTGTGAATGGCCCAGATCACTTTGCACAATCCGTGGCTGAGCTAGGTCCTTCTGCCTTTGTGTCCTGGAATTTATTTTCTTTCTGCAACTCACTGAATTGTCCTCATACACTTTTATGATTATTCCTTACGTGTCTCAAGTCATGGCACTTGGACTCCTCTTCTCTGTGGCTTTTCTGCTTCAGAAACAGTGCTCAGGCACTCAGGTTATTTAACTGTTCATGATCTTTGCACAGCTGAGGGAGAACTGATTGTTCCCAGCTAGTAGCCCACTTCAGAACCTTTTATTGCTAATCTCACTGATTTGGATCTTGGCTGATGTCTGAGTAAAAACTGACATTACTTGACAGCTGCTTTTGAAATGAACTGGCAGTTTCTATTTTCTAAAGGTATGTGGTTGATATGGAATACTGGAAATTTTGGTGACACATTCTTAACAGAGAAGATGCCAAGGATGGAATTAGCATGAAATCTGAATTACTGCAGCATGATGAAACATCTCTTTAGGTCAAATTAACCTCTTGTCAGTGCAAACCACCCCCATGTGTTCAAACTGTTTGGATTATTTGTTTGGAACCTGGACTGTAGCAGAATTCAAAAGATTATATTGTTGGATATAAAGACCTGTGCAAGCAACAGCATCCTTTGTTCAAATGGACTTTGGAGTGGCAATATACTGAGGGTGAGGTGAACCTCAGCACTGCAAGCAGCTTAGCATGTGCCCACCCAACCACATTCAAGCAGAGGCTCTTCGAGCTTGAGTCCTTCATCATCCTGAGATCAGCTTTGCTTCTTGCCAAGAGATAGCTGTGGAAATGTCTGGCCTTCCATAAATACCACCCAGTCCTGGTGAGTGAGGGGATGGGGGTGTGAAGGGCTTAGTCCTTCCTCACTCAGGCAACACATCATTAATTTCTTTCTGAAAAGAAATAGTTCACTTTTATTAAATGTTGGCAGCAAGCAGAACCCTGAAGAGGAGCACAATCCCAACAGCATCCCCATGAGGTGTCCATGTGGGGCATGGATGCTGGACAAGCAGTGTCTCTTCAGGCTGAAATCATTACTCTGCCTTTGAAGCTGTTCCAAACTCATCTTCCCTTGAGGAAGCACTGAAAAAGAGTGGACTTGTACCAACCATTATGGCAATTTTAGTGACTTTCCATTCCAAAACTGTCCTTCTTTGAGTAAGGAGTTTCAGTTTGTTTGTGACCTGATCTGACGCCTGCCACATTCACTGAGCTGTAAGGTTGCTCAAATTTGTTTTGTTTGAAGATTTTCCATCAATTGCCTGTAAAACAGTGGGGCAAAGAGCCTCTTTTCCCATTTCCCAATGAGGCTTCTTTTACTGATGTTTGTAAAGCACACGGTAGTTTCTGCTTGGGGATTTCAAAGATTTGCACTTCTGCCTAGTCTAAGTACCCTGACTTCAGCAAAGTTATGAACCAGATGAATATCTCTATCCTGTGCTAGTAACTCCTAACTAGTTGTATTAAATCCTTTCCAGACCCAGATCAATATCTGAAATGCACTCTGTCCTGTAATTAATCTGATGAGCCATGCTAGCCTTGTTTGCAAGTCCCTTCAAATTTTTCTTTAGAGATTTTTATTTTAAAATGAAACTGGCTTAGCAGAAGCACAGCCATGATCTCTGTTTCTCAGTAGCTTTTCCACGCCTTTATTAAATCTCCTGTACTGAATGCATTCAGTAATTCAGTGATCCTGCCTGTGAACAGGGTTGGGCACCAGGTTCTCAGAGACCCTGCACAGGGGCACATTGTGAAAGGAATCAGTCAGAACAATCTGACAGATTTGTGGATTTGTTCCTCAGACACAAAAATGTGTGATGAAGTGTGTGGAACTACACGAGTTAGAGCAGTGTCAGTACTCCTGGCTCCTACCTCGTGCAGCCATGTGTCCTCACCAATGCTCGGTCTGCTTCAGCTCTTGAGGACAGGGTCCAGCTCTTGGCAAGGATGGTTTCCTGACACCTGGCTCTTTCAGAGTGAAGGGCTATTCAACAATCAGTGATGAACCACTAATCAGTGATTAGTGCTACTAATTGATTAGGGCATGAAACCGCCAGCCTTTAGCTTCATTGCCCTCCACAAAATTATCTTAGTTTATTAATAGTATAGATGACAGCAGGACTTAGAAGTAAGCTTAGGAACAGAAGGCATGAACAGAGCAATATCCTGAGCCAATTCTGTTGCCAGTGACCAACAGTCACATAGCTCACGTTCAGGAGAGTGCAGGAAATGAACACACTGCTGTTGTGTGCAGGCTCAAACCCACAGCTGCTGGTCTGCTGTTGGCAGAAACTTCCAGTCTGAGCAAGAGGTTGGACTGCAGACCTACACAAGTCCCTCCCAACAAGCCTTTCCAGGAATCTGTGACCCTGCCCGGGAGTCCTGTCCTGTTTCATGACACATGAACGTTCACACTCCAGTGAGACAGAAAGGGGTCTAAGGATGGGGAGAAGCTATTGGATATACACAGAGGGAATCATTACAGATCTGGAAACAATATTATGATGTTGGTTTCTTTTCCTTCACTGGTCTTTAGTAGTCTTCTTTGGAAGGGACTGAGCTAATTGAAGACATCAAGGAAGTGCTGAAGAGTCTTATGGCTACAGGGGCATCAAGCAGGGCAAGGCTGAGACAAAACACTGAGATACTCAGTGGAGAGCAAAGCTACAGATATTTCCAGGTCCCTAAAGCTTTCTATGAAAGTCTGAAGTTGTCCCCATTTAAAGAGTGGGACCCACAAAGATTTTTGGCCTCAGATTTAAGGTTTCTCCACGAGACACAAAGAATATTGTACAGCTCAAAATGCAGTATGTGAAATCACTGAGAAAGTGTCAGCTCTTGGACATTGCTGTTGCCCCTAAAGGAGCTCAAAGGCCCCAGAGGAGATCCATGACAACCCTTTTATTATTTGAAGCTTATGTCATCATAGAATTGTTTAGGTTGAAAAAGAGCTTTCAGATAATTAAGTCAAACCATTAACCCAACACTACCAAGGCCACCACTAAACCATGTCCCCAAGTACCACATTGTTTAACTACCTCCAGGGACACTGATTCAACCACTTCCTTGGGCAGCCTGTTCCAATGCTTAACAATCCTTCCAGTGAAGAAATGTTTCCTAATATCCAATCTGAGCTCTCCCTGTTGCAATTTGAGGCCATTTCCTCCATCCGCTCACTTGTTACCTGGGAGGGCAGAAGACAGAAATGGGCCTTTTTGTCCCTTCTGAAGAGACTCAAGGCACTTATCAACAGTTCAGCTAATGATTCAAGTTTGACAGAGGTCTAGAATGTTCTTGTGCCCAGTTCATCTGTCTTGTAGCGGATACATATGCTAGTTTGGATTCAGAGCCCATTTAAGAACATCTTCCTTGTCTCTGAGGGAATTTGCATGCCTCACTGTTGCCCTTGCACAATGAGGAAAGCCTGACCCTCCAGCTTGTGAAAATCCCCCCACAGCTTGTGAAAATCCCCCCACAGCTTGTGAAAATTATCCCACAGCTTGTGGAAATCACCCCACAGCTTGTGAAAATTACCCCACTTTTGCATCACATTTTTTGCCTGGGTCTAGTGACCCAGCCCCGACTGGGAGAGATAACTTGACCAGCCAGAACCGTGCTGGGCTGAGAGGGAATTGGCGAGCTCAGCTCTGCAAGGAGCTGCTCAGCTGGGCTGCTGCTGCTGCTGCGTGGGATGCGAGGATAAGAAATCCTTCCAGGATGAGATCTGGGACACAGCCCGGCCCCGTGTGTGGGCTTCACTACCAGGGTCACACAAGACCCCTGCTCTTGCAACAGAATTTTAGAGGAATGCTCAGCATAGTTTGAATATCCCAGCGTGGGGTGGGGGTAAGGGAGCAGCTGGGGGGCTCTTCCTCTCACCCTTCATCCTCATGGGAATTAAACATGAGAGCTAAGTGCTCCTTTTCTGAAGCTATTATTGGCAACCAATGCAAAATGTCCCTTTTCATGACAAGTAAATGACCTGCTAAGTACAAGCTATAAAAATTCAGGTCATGTTTTCTGTTTCATTAATATGCTGCCTGACAAAGCCTTTGCCTGCTGGGGCTCTCTGCTGGGGAATGGGAGTTAGAAAACCCTTAAGGATTTCTCACTGTCATTATGAGATAGAAAGGCAAACAGGCTTCTGAAGGAAAGACGGCTCCCACAAGACAAGGCTTTGTGTCCTCATCTCATGAACAACCACAGGAGGAGGCAAGTAATGCCATTTACACACACTGTCCCAGTAGTGTGGGGTTCGGATGCTTTTATGTTGCACTAATAGCTGGGCCTGACTATCCCAGAAGTCAATAAGAAGGTTCTTTTGATTGCAACAGGCAGTGGACCAAAAATGCTATTTAGACACAGAAGTGTTTGTTAAGTTGGCAAGGAGGGGGAGAAGAACAATATTAATCAGAGAGAGAATTCAAGGGAGAGTCTCTCTGAAATGGTTTTCTACAAAAATCATAGAAGGGTTTACATTGGAAAAGCTCTCTAGGATCATCAAGTCCAGCCATTAACCCAGCACTGCCAAGGCCACCACTAAAGCATGTTCGTTCCTAAGTGCCACATCTAAACCTCTTTTAAACACCTCCAGGGCTGATGACTCCACCACTTCAAGGGCAGCCTGACCAAGGTCTGACCACCCTAACAGTGAATAATTTTATGTCTAACAAACATCCAGTCTTAACTTTCCCTGGTGCAACTTGAGGGCATTTTCTCCCATCCTGTCCCTGGCTGCCTGGGAGAACAGACTGATCCACACCTGGCTACAGCCTCTCTTCAGGGAGTTATAAAGGGCAATAAGGTTACTCCTGAGCCTCCTTTTCTCCAGGCTAATCACCCCCCAGCTCCCTCAAATGCTTCTCATAGGACTTGAGCTCCAGACCTTTTACCAGCTCCCATGGTGACTGTAGTCTTTGGGTCAGTAGTATCAAGAACTTGCTGGAGAATTTTTAATGTGGTTGTTCTTTCCACATAAAACTGTCTTTCAGAAATCAGACAACTGTCTCCCTGCAGGAGACATCCAAGGTGAATTCAGAAGGTGCATCACTTCTAGCTGTAACTAAGGGATTTCCCATAAAGGATGTAGTGAGGCTGGACCTTCATTTACATGCTTGGCTCAAGCTGGATGAATCTACAGCTGGGTTCTGGACCTAAAACCTTTACCCAGTGTAAGGAGTTTGGGCTTGAAGGAATTTGAAGAGGATTAGGTTTTGCTCTTGGCCATACTGAGTAGGATGTGATCTGCCCTCCTGAGTATGTCTGGGCTTGCTTGCTGGTAACTGATGTGCTGCCCTGCCTAGGGCTGAGGTTTGGCTTTCTACCTCCAGGTCAATTCCCATCTTCTCACCTGTCCTGCTTCCTCAGCTACAAGCTGATAAAGTGAGTTTCATGTGGAGAGCATGGAGCCTGAGATGTAGCAGGGAGATCCAAAATGTAACTGAATGCCATTCAAAGGGTTATAAACATATAATTTATAAACAAAAATCACTGCCATTCAGAGGGCTATAAATATTTCCTTGAGCCACCAGGTATTTCCAGGTTTGGCATCCGGGTGTCCTGATGAATTACTTCTTGCCAAAGGTGGGTTTTAGGGGACCTGGCTGCTTTGTGCCCTTTGTGTGGTTTGCTACCCTGTAATTTTTTCTCTGCAGTGCTCTTGCCCAGAATGCCAATGTTTTGGAGCAGCACTATCAGCCTCATTCCAGGGATACTCAGCCTGCAATGAATGCATTGATTCATAGCTTATTTTCAAAGCCAGAAGGAATTGCTGTGCTGATCTGCTCTGACCTCGAGCATTCAGTGGGCACAGGAGTATTTATAGCTCTGTTTACAGCACTCTGCTCTGTATACAAGCAAAGAGGGACAAGAGCAAGTTCCCTGTCCCAGTGTAGGTTTGACAGCCACTACAAGTTCAACTGCTTTATTAAGGTATTGCCCTCAGTAACTGGCAGGGCAGATTAGCCCTGCCAATTCCAGAGCACGTGGGCAGAGTCACCCACACACAGCACTTGTGCATACAGTTATGGTCTGCCTGCAGCACAAGCAGAAATAAGCTCCAGGTGCAAGGACAGAGATCTGGGAAATCCTGGGCCTGTCTTTCTTAGTCTTCTTGCTAAGCCTGTCTTGTGGAGATCATCTATTCTAACCATATGGAAGCAGCCCAAAAGATGCATAAGATCACTGGATGAGTGAAATGAGTTTAGGAATAAAAAGTAACTTCTAGGGAGGTTCTAGAGAGCAGCAGGACAGAACCACAACAACTGCAGCTGTTTCAGCTCTCCCACTGTAATATGCCTCAGAGTGTGCTCCCTGCTGTGTACTCAGAGTCACAGGCTAGGACACAGCATGTTCCAGAGCACACCACGCTGCTGCATTTCAGATGTGGTGAGGAACAGACCTGCCCCAAGCTCAAGTAGTCCCAGAAGTTAAACTCACTTCTATGTGTGCAACTGAGACCATTAAAATGTAAACTGCTGAAAGTTACCTCATTTTCCACTTGCCATGTCCTGTCTTCATGCCTTGCAGCACACAGCCAGTCTGCATGACCATTTGTCTTTCCCCTGCACTCAACTCTGTTGCCTGAGCTCCTGATGTGTGGTGAATGTCCAGCCAGAAACCTGAGCAACAACCAAATATATTCATTAGACAGATTAGCTAATTTTTCTTCCCATTCAAGGTCAGATTTCTGCAGGTTAATGCCCTGGAACTGCCAGTGCAACATAAGATGCCCGTGTCACTTTTTTTCCAGTAAAATGGAATTTACTACATTTCTTAGAACATGATTTTCATAGCTAAATTTTGCTACAGTTCTGATTGACATGTGTCCTGTCAGGTTCAAATTCCCCTGAGAGCCTGCCTTTTTCACCAAACTGTATTTGTGAGTGAACACATAATTGTCCAACATTGTACAACCCTCGGATGAAATCCCCAAGAGGAAAAGTAATTGCTTTTTTACATGCACAAAAGTAAAATCAGCTGGCGCTAATGCTCTGGTAGTTAAGAGAAGCAGTTATTAATATTTCTGTGTGGAGGCAGCACAGCCACCAAGGCCCTTGCTGCTGTGAATCTCACAGTCTTGCTCTTGGGCAAGGTATATGCAGTCATCTCTAATCTGTTCCATCTCTCCCCAAGCAGCTCACCCAGCAGCGTGAACAAATTGCCTGGAAATGTCGTCATCGGGCTTCATCTGGCACTATCTCTCCTTCTGTCTGGGTCATTGATTTCCTCATCTCCTCTGCCTTGAAACTCACATCACACATTAATTTGTGGCTCTCTGGTACTGAAGCAGCTGCACTGTGCCTTCGCTGCTCAGCACCAGCAGCTTTCAGCCTCTCAAGTGTCCTTCACTGCTGCTCACATGAAGACCTCCTGAATGTGTCTCAAGTGGCCTCCCTGCCTGCCACATAACAACACGTGCTCTGCCAGCTTTTGTTTCATCACAAGAGAGCTTAGAGCTCTTCTGCTTTCGGAAATTGGGTAAGATTCAGTCTCCTTCCTACAATGACTCAGTGTGCTGCAGAAATTACTCCTGCCTCGTACGAGCAGCTTCTGTGGATCTCTCAGAGCTGTGCCAGTCTCTGCTAGCCACCAGCTGCCCTCTGGAGAGCAGAGCAAAGACCTGGGGCTGCTCCACGCCCTGGTCTTATGATTGCTAAATATAGTCCATTGATAAATAACAGAAATGCATGAAGGGCACAAAATCAACAGTTGTTGCAGGTGCTAATGCAGCCTTTCCTCTGTTCTTTCACCCGTGTCACTGACGCCTTTCAACATCACCCTTTGCATTTTGAGTAGGTATTGTAGCTTTGCACAGCTCTTTCCAAGGACCTAATCTGGCCAGCAGAAACTTATTTTCCTTGTGTTTTATTAGGAGTAATAAAAGTCCCACCTTTCCTTGTAAACTGAGTGCATCTGACATGGAAGTAAGTACAAGATGGTGAGACCTCAAATGTGAAGCCCTGACTCCTAAATTAATGGTGATCTTAATGGGAATAATTCCATTCAAAGGAAGTGTCAGATAAAATGAGTCTATTTCCTTAGGGAAGTGTGTTCTTTTATAAAGCTCTGCCAATCCTTGCTTTTTTAGAAACAAATTGGCAGTCTCTTTGTTTCACAGCCAAATTCCTGATCCTATGCCTGGAGTGTGTCTGGAAAAACATTTCTAGAGAATCCCCTGTTATAAATAACCTGGAGGAGGGAAGTATTCTTTGTATCCTTCTTAGAACAAAGAGCAGCAGGCTGTAAAGGGCATGGAGAAAGGGCTGATTTCTTGTACTAGAGAAAAAAATCTGATCTTGAGGCTGATGTTTGCAGCATGTGCTCAGGATGAGTCACATGAAAGGCAAATTGAGATAAGAGCAAAGATTCCTGAAAGAAAACGACTGATTTTAATCTCTGTATCCCAGTTTACATGGTCTTTGCTGTAGAAGTAAAAGCTCTGCACTCTCCTGTAATGTCTCCTTAAAAGGTGCAGCACCACCAGCTCCCCTGAGCTCCTACCTGTGCCCTCACTGTATGTTCTCTAAGCCTCTCAGGAAGTTTTTTCGTTGTGACCCGTTTATGGAGGGTGCTCGTGGTCAGCCTGTCCCAGCTCTCCTGCAGCTGTCACAGCCACACCGTGTCCCATCTCCAGCCATGCTGACTCTGAGTTAGTCACGTGGGAAATTTTATCAGTTTATGTCGTTTTTGTAGTTGCATGTGAATATCACTAGATGTCCTCTACTGCTAAGCAGCTTCACCATGGACTGTGCCAATCATCAGAGAAATCTGGTGAAATCAAACTCAGTTGTTTGAACTATGTTATGGCTTCATTGTTCCTAGTCCATAGAAGCAGAGCAATATTGTTCATCCATAGCCCGAAGGTGTGACCTGCTTTCTCTGACCTGCTGGACTCACAGTGGCAGCAAAGCTACTGCATTGGCTTCATGCAGATTTGGAGTCCACTGGCAGTGTAGGAACACCTCACCTCTTTCCTTTGCAGCTCATTTGAGATTGTGCCATCTGGCAGGGTTCAGGCTGTGGTCTCTTCGTGCTCTTCTCCAAATTCAACACCGAGGGTCAAGCCTGCAGGGCTCTGCTCTAGCAAGATCCAATCTGGTGCAGGATGGTGCTTTTATCTCTGCAGGGTGCAGGCAGGTCCAGCTCCCTGCTCCAGCACAACCTGCCTGTTCTCTAGACAGTGATGCCAGCAGCACCTTGGGTTAGTTCTTGGGAGGCCACTGCATCCCCTCAAACTCTATCTCCATCCTCTGACTTTCCTGAAGTGACCTCTTATCCCTGGCTATGTGGCACCAGCAGGAACTTGTACTGGCAAAAATCTTACCCATTGCACAGTTCCTGCATGGAAAACTTTTTTCCTTTTTTTTTTTTTTTTTTTTTTTCCTTTTGTGCAAATAGTCTCTGCCTTGCTATGGTGCTGTGCAAACTCTCATGTTTGCAACCTCCCGCTGCACAGCCTGGGCAAGAGAAGTGTCCCCAGCAGCCCAAAAGGCAGCTGCCAACAAAACGAGCCAAGAGGCTCATGCTGTACTAACCCACCCAACTTTAATATGGGATAATAAACAGCCACATTCATCTAGACCTAATAGTGAATACTATGCTACATACATAATGCATCCTGTGATTTAGTGAGAGCTTGCCTGAAGTATAATCTGACTTGAGGAGTTCAGAGGTTGTACAGCCACTTTAATCTATTCACTGAAGCTGAAACAGACTGGAAATGTCATGTGCCTAAATCTGTATGGGGGAAATGTTGGCTGAAATTTTAAGGCACTCTTCTCTTTTAGCTTTCTATTTCATTCCAAGGTTTGAAGTGTCGCCCATCCTGCACTCACATCCCCCCAGGGAGGGCTGATAAAGGGGAGGCTCCTCATGCCACTGCCTTTGCTGTCAAACTGAACGTGATGTTTTGTTTGAGGGCTCCTTGGGGTGACTCAGCAGGATACAAAAACGCACTTAAATAGGAGTTGTATTATATAAGTGCTCAACCACAGCAGCAATTCCCCTTTAGCAATGTTGTTAACTAATACGCACTACAAGAAATTTAATGCTGCTCCAGATACTGGATGGAATTGAAAGAGGACTTTTTGGCTTTCCTCCATCCATAATTTTAATATTTCTTATGGTGGGAAGGCTACTGAGAACCAAGCAATAACCTGGATAGCTGACATAGAGGAGCCAGGCCACAGGCTTTTCCTGTCAAGTGTTACTGACTTTGGTATGAAATGCATCAGAGATTTTCAGGTTTAGGTGTCTGAATATTGGGCTTGGCTGGGAAATGCAGCTATCTCCACAGAAGCAAAAATGTGCAGCTCTGAAGGGTGATCTGTTTAAGACGGCCAAATAGAAAGCTGGATGCTCAGATTTAAAGATCTAAACCTGAAATCTTTGGCCTACCAGTCCCAGGACTGCTGTGTCCCCAGCATTTAGTGACAGCATTCCCACACCTCTGAGGGTGTATAAATGACCTGCTGTGTGCAGCTTTGCCAATTCTGCCTTCCCTGGTGGCAAGATGTGCTGATAGCAAAAAACAGATTCCTCATAGCCAGTTGCCTCCATCACTGCACTGCAGTCTGCCCTGGGAAGATGAGGAGACAGTTTTGTCCTAGAGGGAAAATTTGTAACCAACAGAGAAACTGTTTCACACCAAATTCAGGTGTAAACATGTGACTCCTTCTGACAAATGCATATCTCACAAACCCAGCTGTCAATTCACATGAACAAAACACATCTGTCCCATGGTTTGGTTGAGAAAGCCTGCGGGGTTCCTCCTGGTCTGCTCCCTGTCACCTCTTCCATGCTGCTGGACCAATGCAGGTTTTGAGGCAGATAGTCATGTATCTTGTTTGTAAAACGGCAGTACACTTCTCTCTGCCTCCTACACGTGTGGGAAAGATAGCACAGAGCCTGTCTTGTACCAGACTCCTTGGGTAGATCTTTCTGGGGACTACTGGAGTGTACGGAATGCTAATTCAGCTCAGGAGGAGATCTGGGTCTGTTCACTTGGGTTTAAGAAACATTTTGGGTTCCTGTACCTCTGCTTTGCACACTACCGGGGAGGTAAGCCCTGACCCAGCAGGGTAAATCAGCAGGTGCCTAAATGTACCCCGAGATGCTGTAGGCACTCGGTCTGTACCTGAGCACCACCCAGGGTTGTGCCCAAGGTGCTCCTGTGGTAGGACACATCCTTCCTGCCATAGATTATTCTCACCCAGCCATCGCTAGCATCCTCTGAGAGGGCAGCATGTGTCAGTGAGTGTGTGTCGGTGCGGGAGCAGAGCTTTTGCCGGTGTCAGGTGCAAGGTGTGAGGTGGCAAAGGAGCCTGCAGGTGGCATGGGAAGTGCTGCTTTGGTTCTGCCTTCCAGTGCCAGCCAAGGGCACAAAGGAGAGGTTACAAAAGTAACCACTGCCCGTGTGTTCCTCGAGTGCTATACAGGATGAGCTCTGGTGTATTAAACACGAATTCTCTTATTGGGATTAAAGTTGATGAGGCTTCCTCATATATATATAGGAGGGAGGGGGAGAAGGGGAGTTGTGTGCGCATAGTAGCTGGTTCTCAAAGGCTCGGTGTGTGCCGTGCTCATGCGGCGTGAACGGCGCTGGTAGCAGTCCGTGCCTCCAGCGGCTGCCCCGTCCATCACACAGAGCCGGCTGTTTCCTCTCCCCCTCCTCCTCGTTTGCTGGCGGCTGCACAACGCCGCGGCCGGAGGGTCGGTCCGCTCCCCTTCAGCCACAGCCCCGTGGGGCCCGGGTGCCGGGCGGGGAGAGCGGCCCGGGCGGTTTAAGGTGCCGCCGCCCCGCTCCGCTCCGCTCCGCTCCGCTCCACCTTAACGCGCGGCGGCGGCGGACGGGCCCATTGCCGCGCCGGGGGTCGGCGGGCCCGGGCCCCCGGGAGCCGCGCCCGCCGCACCGCGGCCCCGAGCGCGGCCCCGAGCGCGGCCGAGCCGCAGGTGACGGCGGGTCCCCGCTCCGCCGCGAATCCCCCTCAGCGGAGCCCGGCCCGGCCCCCGGCGGCGGGGCCGGGCTATTTATAGCAGCCGCCCGGCGATATAAGGGATGGCGGGCGCGGGCTGCGCGGCCGCCGGGGCCGGAGAGCGCGGGGGCCGCGGGCGCTGAGGGCGCGGCCCCGCAGCCCGGGTGAGCGGGCGGGGAGCGGGGCCGGGAACGCGGCCAAGCAAACAATAAACCCGGGCGCGTTCCGCCCGTCCCCCGCGGGGCGCGGGACAGCGCCGCGCACTTTGGGCGCTCCACGCGCGACAAGCCCGCGGGAGGGGCGGGACCGCCGTGACACCCGGCGGTAACCGCGGCGGGGCTTCCCCCTCTGCTCCTTTCCTCTCCCCACAGCGATTCCTGCTGAAATGCGGCGCCCCACGCTGGCATGAGCCCCCCCGGCGGGAGCAGCGCGCCCCGGGCACCGCCGCTTTCCCTGGCCGCAGCTCGGTGTCGGGAAGAGAGCGCTGTCGCCGCGGAGCCGCCGCTCGCGGCAGCGCCGGACGCCGGGCAAGGGACGCACGGTACGGGGGCTTCGTGCGCGGGTGGGCTGCGGGGGGCTCGGGGTCCCTGCCCCGCCGGGAAAAGGGAAAAGCGAATGTATGGCGCAATGGTCGGAACGCCGTGCGGTCCCTGTCTTCTCCGGGGTGTGCGCTGAGTTACGCGGTGTAATGGAAGATCTTTGTAAGTTGAGGGTTTGTTGGGTTTTGCCTGTGTCAGGGGTTATTCCCCCTGCCACAGATTCAGAGCCACGGTATTATTTTACTTTCCTACCCCGGGCGTGTTTGGATGGGATCTGGGCATGGCGAGCATTCTTATCTTACATTAAAATTGCTCTTGGATCACTGAGTACTTTGTATAAGCTTCCATAACTTTTAGAAGGATAGAGATGCTATCTTCAATTACAGAGAAACAAGGAGAGGAGGAGGTACGGGTTTGGGTTTGGTTGTTTTGTTTTGGTTTTTTTTTCTGGTTTTACTTTACTTTTACTTTGCCTTTATACTTTCTGCTGTAAGAAAACAAACTGAACCACAGATAGGACGAGGATTTTTCAGACCTTGTGATTTGGATTGCTGGGGATTAGAAAGAAAACTTGTAGGTTTTTTTGTTTGTTTATTTACTTTAATCAATGGCTCAAGAGCTCTAGAAACAACGTATGAAGCCCTGCTTCCTAGACAGAGAAACTAACATAAAGCCACGCTGGCTGCAAGCTGAGGAGCAAGTTTAGTGTTAGACCTCGAGTGGATCAGTCTCAAGCATCCTGCGCTCCTCTACTCCAGTGACTCTCCTTGTCGAGCTGGTCACGTCGTGCAACAAATCGGGACCTCACACCGGCAGGTCGGAGTGGGAACTGGGCTTTTCGTAGAAGAGCAAAGCGCGCAGGGGAGCCTTGACCCCGGCGTGAGGCTTTTTCCCAGCACAGGGAGCTGCAGCCCTTCAGCGCTGTCAGCTGGCACTGATCTCCAGTAATGCCACGGAAATACGAAAATCTAAGCTATCAGCTCCTGAGGTAGCTGAAATCATCTAAATTCGGATTTTGTCGGCAGGCTTAAAGGGATGCCATTGACTGGAAATGTTTATGTATGTCTTACCTGGAAACTGTTGTTCATACAAGAGTTGATATTAAGAAAAGTGAATCAACTTTATAGTTGTATCAGCTATAAAAGTGCTTTCTGAGTTTTCACTCTGAAATTACCTTGGTAGCTCCAGCCTCTTTTTGCATAGGAGAGATGCATTTCAGATGCCTTAAACTGTTATTTTTCTTTATGAAAGCTACTTGTCTCTCACTCTGAATCTGTTAAAACAGATTTGCAAAAACAGGGTCTATTAACTTAAGAAAGGCTAGGAGAAAGATAAGAGAAAGAACAAGGGGTGTGGCAAGGAAATTACAAAGTAACAGCTTTAAAGAAGAACTCTCTGTAGTAGAGCTTTAGACTGCCTAAGAGAGGTAAGATTTCTTTCTATGTATTTAAATCATAAATACCAAGCTGACAGCATCTCCTTAAAAATAATAGTGTATGTAGAAAATAGGTATGAATAGCTTCATATTGTAGCTCTGCATCAATTTGTCTTTCTTTGATTTTGCTCCTCCATTCCAGGAGATATCTATTATGATAGAGTGTATACCCAGATTGCAGAGGGCCAAACACCCCACCAGCATCACTCCTGAACCAGAACAGCTGCACTAGGGTCAGAGCTGGCCCAGCACCTCTTCTCAGAAGTTATCTGAGAGGCAGTTCTTTTTATTAAAGTTTTTGGTGGGTATTTTCACAAGGTCAAAATTTTTGCAGAGAATGCTAGGAATTGCAGAAACTAAACTTGCCTTCTTTTGGGGGGAACTTTTGGTATGTGTTGCCTTGGATTAACCTGGTTAATCCTGGGACTGAGGTTAACACCAGGGATGAATAACATTGTATCACAAGGTGTTTAGAAAGGACTTTCTTCCTTCTCCCCACCCATTTTTATGGCACTGGTGGAGAAATGGCATTTGGGGACTGAAAGGAGGACGATGAGTCCTGCATGTGAGCTGGTGTTGTCATTGGCCAAGGCAATGTAAGGCAGGTGGATATAGGGAAAATGGATGTGATGATTCATTATTGTTGTCATTGTTCTGGAGTTTCTTCTTTAACTGCAGTGTCCTCCCTGGCCCATTTGCTGCACCATGTGCTCCTAGTGATGTTTCAGGGCTGACAACATTTGAGACTCCCTTCTCTTAATTCTAGAAGGCTCCTTGAGCAAAACTGTTCAGCTTTATTCATTTCTGCCCTTTCATTTTTATCTTCCTTCCTTGGGTGTGAAGTCCTTTTTGTAGCTGGATTCAAGCCAAGAACCTTTACCCACAGCTGCCAAGCCTGGCATCCCTACTGGCTCCAGGTGAGTCAGTTCATTAGGATGAATCAGTATGCCCTGTAAAAGTTTTAGGCTCCAGACTTCAGCTTGACCACTCTTAATAATTTGGTTTGCCTGGTTTATTTGTTTGTCACTGCTTCAGCTAAGCTGTCACTTCTGGTGGCTCCTCACTTCAGACTTGCTCAGCCTTTGGAGCCTTGCAGGGTCTTCAGTCAGTATCCCTGCAATTTGTGGAGCAGCTTTTGCCTCAACATTGTAACTTTTCCATGCCTTTACCTCGTACCTGCACAGGGGGAGTTAGGAGGGATTGCACCTCAGCATGAGAATGTGCAGCTCCCAATGCAAGGAGTACTTCAGATTCTGGAGGTGGACAGTATTAGCATGAATCCACAGGAATGAAGAGGGAAGTGTTTTTGCATGGTGGAGGTGTTTGCATAGGCTTTTACTGTCATAAGTAAGTAGATTGGGATTCAGGGGACAGATTCAATGTGAAAAATAGGGAGTTAATTTTCAGGCTTCCATGGCAGGGCTGAGGAAGAGAAGTGTTGTTAAAAGATATGGAAATGTGCCTTGAAAGTAACCTTTCAAAGATGGATGACGTTATTTTTGTTGTATGAAGCACCCAATTTAACGAGGTATAAAGCAGAAGGCTTGGGAGGATTTGGTCCAAGTGAAAACAGAATGAGCGTGGGACTGGCAGATGGGAGGAACATTAGCCCACTCCTTGGTGGAATTGTTGCTTCTTTCTCCTGTTGTTGCTTACAGGGGTGCTTGAGAGAAGATGCTTACTGGGGAGGGAAGAATGGCCTTCCTGTTCTACTTGAATGTCACTGGCTGTATTTTTCTCTGTGGGGAAACAAAGTTCCAGTGCTCCAGTGGGTCACATCCTGAGTGCCTGAATCCAAAGTAAATCTACAGCAACACTGTATACTTCAAAAATATCTGCAATAAGCCAAGACTGGCCCTTTCTGAACAGAAGGGATAAATGAACAGCTGTAACTTCAGATGCTGAATTTTTTGGCATACTCGGGTTTTTATGAGATTTATGACTCTTTTATTCTCTGCTTGAGAATGTAGTGGAGCAATTGCTGATCTGTGTATGTGTGAGAAAATGTCAGTGGAGGAGTAATATATGTGGAAATCTTGCATAGAGATAGAACAGGCAGCCAGTTTGCCATTAGATAATGAAATAATTGTACAAAAATATGTCTCCTGAAATAATGATTGAGCGATGGGGTAGGGACAGGGTTGGGGGAGGCTAACAATATTTTGGGTAGTGTGCTCTACTTATAGTGCTTATTACTGACTCTCCTGCAATTTTACTGCTTCAGACACTGCTTTTCCATGAGTGGTGCTTTGTGTTGCACAGGCAGATAGATTCCATCTGAGACACCAGCCCAATTGCTGGAGCTAGGTGAAGGGATGGGAAACTGCCCCCAGGCACTTTCTCTGTCACAGCCTGGCCAAAGATAGGTAGGCTAAGGTCAGCAACTCTTACAGGTACCAATGAACCTGCCTCTCACTGACTCCACTTTCCTTCTTTCTGAAATGGAGTAGTAGAAGTTATTTCTTTGTGGGGTGTGTTGGGTGCATAAATATAGCTGAGATACTTCAGAAGGCATCCAAGTATCTGTGACAGTCTTGGATGGGATTCCCCTTTCTGATACTTCTCTTCTGGCCAGAACTAGCCAGCAGAAATGTTCAGTGCTTGTACAATTTACATATTAATTTTTGGCTAAATTTTGTTAACCTTGGAATTTGTTTGACATTGATAGGCTCAAGAGTAAAAGATTTAACTACTTTCTTGTACTTTCTTCTACTTCTACTATAGAGCAGCTTAAAAAGTTCCTGGCACTCTTTCTTTCACCTTCTCCCTTTAAATAACACAGTGCCTGCCTTGCCTTCTCTTTCAGAAGGTCTGCTTCAGCAAAGAATGTTGTACCAAATATATAACTTTATGCAAGGTGGTAAAAATGGTTTATTCTTTCTTCATCCCAGCTCTTGACTGCATCTGCCTAGTTTTGGTCTAGAGATAAATGTCACTGAGGACTGCCTGGGGACTATTTAGCATCTGAATAGTGACTTGTAATGATTCAGGTAATGGCCCAGACCACTGTTTTATGTAGTGACTGGTGCTAGTCCACCGAAGTCCAAACAGCTGCTCCAAGTTTCTATCATCTCCAGTGAAAACAAGTACAACAGCATCAGCTTGCAGCCAGTTTACAGTAAACCTACTCCCTGGGCTGTGGGTTAACCTCCTTAAATGTCTCTTGTGGTCAGCTCTGTTACTTTTCTATGTGAAAATAAGTCTTGGTGTGCTTTCTGATTTACTGAAGTGTAAATAAACCAAGAAGGTTTTTCACATTCAGGCTCTCTCATCAGCATATATTAGTAACGCTCATCAGCTTTTGACTGGAACTTTGATGGCATAATTACTCTGAAAGGGTAACATATTCAAAACTACCTGTGTGACTTTGGGAGTTAGATTCCTCAGAGTCTTAGTCATTATTTAAAAAAGGAATTAGCTTTTTAAGCTACACACACTCCTGGAAATTTTAAGCAAAGGCTTCTGTTTATCTTGTCTTTAAAATGCCAGTTTCTAGGATGAGAGTGGCAGCTCTGCCACTCCACTTATTTCAGATATTAAATAAGAGTGTTGGAGAAACAATTAGGAAAATACTATGGTAAATAAATTCTCATAGGTAATCTTACTAGAGAGGTCCAAGAAGTAAAAGTGTACTTTTCAGTCACCTGACAGCAGGATTGTTATGGGCATGCATTTTCAGCTGTGTCTTTAGGACAGCTGAGAGGATGACTGATGTCTCAGCTGTTGTTGCAGACAGAGCACAGCATTTCTTTAGACAGGATTTGGTGCACTTAAACAGCTTGTGACTAGAACAGTCAAGTCACTGGGGCAAACATGGTTATCAGCAGAAACAGATAAACTAAGAAAACAGTCTTGCATACTCTAATGTTTGTGTAGGTAAGATTTTAATTTGCTATCAGTCCTAGGGTTCTTTATGAGCAGTGATGGATTACTCTTGATACTTGTGCAAGTTTTAAAGCATTCCTGTAACACTTGTAATGTGAAATCTATTTATTTTGCAACATACCTGTGAGATAGGGACCTGCTATTTATCTCATTTGTACAGCTAGGGAACTGAAGCTTTCAGTAAAGCTAAACACAGCATGGGGGATTGGTCACACAAGAAAGTCTGCAGCAGGACAGACAGGAGGGTGCTGAAACTGGGTCTTAATTCCCGTGAAAATGAACAAGCTCTGATCCATGCTTTTCCCATCTGATTCTTCCCTGGGACTTCTGAAGCAGCTTGTGGCATTTGCTTGATTAGGCAATGTGGGTTTGACTTTTCTAAGGAAGAAAGCTCAAGCCTGGTGATAGAGGGAGGGAGGTGGTGTGTGTCTGGGAAAGATGAGGAGTGGGGAACATCCTCCAGCTAGAGATGCCTCCACCACCATTTCTTCAGTGAGTGGCTTCCCCAAGGCTGGCACAGGCTGCTTCTCAGCTACTGAAACCATGTTCCTCTCTGGCAAATCCCTGCTCTTCCTGTGCCCAGAGCCAGCTCCACTCCTCTTTATAAAGTTGATATGAGTGGCTGAGTTCATGATGGAGCTTCCTGCCCAGCTCCACATCTGCTGCCACAGTGCTGGGTCCCTGTGCTGTCTGGGTTCCATGATGGAGCAGAGCTGCCACTGCTGCATCTCAGCCATGTGAGGGTCACCAGTGTTTGGAGTCTCATGAAGGAAGTTGTCCAAAGCTGGCAGGAGGAACTTTTTTGTTATGGTTGCATGATGAACAGTAACAATGTGAGTTTTATTGCTCAGAATGTATCCACATTTATAGGATGCTATATTTAAAAAGGAGAAAAAATGAGTCATGGGGAGCTATGCTAATGCTAAGTATTTATGTCTACCTCTTGTGAGGCTGAAGGCAGTGGGAGTTGAGCAACATTCTTGTGAAGTGTCTAGAGGATTTATGGATCAAACTAAAGCCTGCTGAAGTCAGCTGTAAGTCATGCAGTGCCTTGCTCAGGGCCCATGTCATGTACTGTGTGTGGGTTACAGTGAAATATTCCTCTTGGGAAACCCGGGAGCACTCAGTGCTGTCAGCTTCCCTGGGCTCGGGCAGGAGCTTGACTTGCTCCCAGTGGTTATTACTCTGCCACTGGAAAGTCACTCCTGGCTCGCTGCCGGGGCAGGAATGTTGCTGTGCCTCCCAGGCCATGCCTGCAGCACCCCAGGAGCAGGTACCTGAGTGGGAGCAGGCAGAGCCTGGCGTGTCTCGGCTTCTCCTGCACTCCAAGGAGATGTAGTGTCAGGGTCTGCTGACACAGGCTGCTGGAGCTTTCCTTTCAGAGCTGGCTAGGGTCACAGGGGTGCCAGGGTTCGGATGCTTTCACTTACGCCATGTCTTGACACTAATTCAGTTGGCTTCCACTTAATTATGAAGTGCAACTGTTGGAGTTTGTTTTATTTAAAAGTTCTTTAATGAAATTGCGATCTGATTGAGAGTACCAATGAATTCAGCTGTCCAAGAGTCTGCTTGCCAGCATGCCTCAGCTCCTGTCACAGCTATAGGAAGGACTGGGATCAGGATTTCAGTGGTGGATGAGCCAACAATGGAGTATGGAGAGGGACTCTGTGAACAAACCCTGACAGCGCCATGTGTCAAAAAAATGCAGATTTGGCAACAGCAAGAGGCTCCGCAGATCCTCTGTATAATCCACTTATTGGAAGGATGAGGTTTTGAAATGAGCAAAAAATAATCGTTAAAGTGAAATCTTCAGCTTTATTGGACTTTGTTTTCTTGTGTTTTCTTTTTCTGTTTGGTTTTTATTTAAGAATTGGTCATATCAGTATGAAAATGAATGTGTTTAATCTTCCTTGGATATGGTTTTGAGTGGTACACGATTGCAGCCTGTTCTGTTTTCCAGTGCAATGCATGCTCTGGTTTATGGAAACAAATACTTGTTCATCTTGCAAATATAAGAGAGGTTGAAAGGCTTTTGAATAGGGATCTTCTCTTTGCACTGCTGGAAGCACTAAGCCTCATGGTGAGCCTGATAGGCAATAGCTGGAGCAAAGAGCCACCCATTTCAGATTAAAAGGATGTTAATGGACATCAGTGTAGTGGGAATCACAGCCACTTTTTTCTTGAACTGGCCTTCCCACATAAAGAACTGTGTAGCGTGTCTTCAGGTACCTGGTGATTCCAAGAAAGCATTAAAGGATTTCTTTTTCCTGTAAACTTGGGATCTTGTGATACAAGCTCTTTACCAGTTGGCTGTTGAAACATTCACTCTGAAGGGGTACCAAATGACAAAAGTAACAGGATGCAGATGGAATTTAATCTCTTGGACACATTCAGACACTGTTATCGGGTCTGTCATCTGTACTTAGCATACCCAGATAGCTCTTGAGTGGTCTGCATAGACAGCTGGCAGTTTAGCAGAGATTGTGATCTTCAGAAAATATGTAACTGATGTCTTGTGTAATACTTGCTATGGAAGTATTGGTGTCACCAGCCTGAGTGCAACACTTGCTGGGTGGGGAACATATATCTGTAAAGCAGGACTCTTCAGAGGAAGTTATTCAATACCCCAGCACTCAATCCCAGAAAGAGCCATAAGGGCATCCACAGAGCTTGTGCTGCAGGGTGATGAACTGGGAGGGAGGAGATCACTGAAGGAATCCCTTTGGCTCAGTAGTGCTTGCTGCTGGCTCCAGTTGCAGACTGAGGCTGGTTTGGTGGCTGCTGGTGTTTCATAGGGACACGAATCCCTAACTAACCTTGGAACAGGAGGAGACATGCCCCAGTGCTCTGGAAAAACCCTCAGCTGTTGTGAATTGTTTTTGTGCAACAGTGCAAGGTCAAACACTGCTGTTGTAGCTCTCAGAATAGTGCATGATCTCGCTGTTCAGGTACCTGCTGCATCTGACAGAGCTGCCCTTGGAGAACAAGGCAGGTATTGCCTGAGCCCACTCTGTGCACTTCACCTGGAGAGACCTTGGTGGTAGCTGGGGAAGGATCATAGCTTGGAATTCAGGCATCCAGAGGTTGTCATCAGCTGTAGGACAAGGTGGACTTGAATAAGTACTTGCAGCACTTCCCTAAGAAAATATTCTGTAGCTCAAGGGCAGAGTGCTTTGAGAGACTTCTGTTTCCTCCACATGCTGTGGATGCTTTCAGATCTAATCTGCAAACAGGGAATATGTCAGGCATGAGGAACTGTGCAGACCATTTGCTTTTCTTGAGCTTTGGGCAGGTCCAAAGAGATACTGAATGCTCCATTAAGATGCTCTGCTGGGCACCGCTTCTTCTGTGCATCCTGCAAAATAGCTCCAGGAAGCACAAGGGTGCTGACAAGCTGCTGCATCACCCTAGTCCTGTGAGCAGCAAGGGTTTTGTTACATGAAATTTACTTGTGGAGTATTAAGTCTGTTTTGAAAAGTTTTACTTGGACCAAACGCCTGTGGAGCATGAAAAGGCTTTCATGTTAATCAGCAAAGTTAGCTAAGAGAATATATAATTCCTTATTCTTTTTGCAATGTAGCAAGCCTGTTTAATTAGGCAACTGGGATTTGAATTATTTAATAACAGAACAGTTTCAACCTACTTTTCTTTTGGTAAAGATCTCCAGCAACCCTGGTTTTATTCCATGGATTTTTGATTTATGAGTTCCAGAAACTCTTTGAACCTCAGGAGGATGACTTACTGGATCCAGGAGGACAGAGAAATAGGACTCTTATTTTAAGGTCTCCTGAGCACAGCAAGTTACTCTCTGTTGTTTACATACCAGCCTCACAAGAATATGGAAATAAATGCTAGGCTGTCGAAGCAAAGCAGAAAAATTGTGTTTTCGGGCATATCCTGTGTCGAAGCATCTGTTTGGTTTTGTGCAGCATAAGAATAAATCCTTCTACTGCACAAAACTATGGGAGCAGCTCTCTGATTTGGGGTAAAAGAGAACAGAGCAAAGTAACAGGAGCTGCAGTTCATGTGGGCTTGGGAAGACTGGTGGAGAGGAACTGGCATAGCTGAGAGGTGAGAAGGGACAAAGAGGAGTTGTCTCAGCCAGAGCAGTGAAGAACTGCTGAACTCTGTCAGTGATTGGAGGTCTGCCACCTTCAAGGCAATGACAAAAGGGCTGAGGAAATGCCTGCTAGTGCCCATGGTTGGGGCAGACATGCCAGCAGCTCTGGGCAGGGTGTCCTGGTGGGCAGCAGGAGGTGAGGGACTTGCTGACAAAGCCACTTGGACCCCAGAAACTCCTTAAATATCACCCAAGCCCAGGCCCTCCAAGCCCTCCTGACCCCAGGCTAATGTATTCTGGCTCCTGTTTGGGACTGGTGCACTTCAAAAGCCTTGTTGAGTGGAAGAGTGGGTGGAACTGGTGACCCAAAATACCATTTCCCCTTCCTAAGGCTGGGCGTATACCAAACTTGTGTCTCTGTGTGGTAAAAGAATATGAACCAAAAGTGCTGAGAGATGCAGTGGTTAAATTGAAACATGCTGTGGCAGGATGAAAGTAATCTTGTCCCTTATAAGGCCTTAATGCTTTGGGGCTTTATTTTATTTTTTTTCAAGTGGCTGCCATCCATGCTGTCTCTATCTGTGATTTTAATAGAGAGATTTTTATATGCAGACGTGTCAAGATGCCATCAGATTAAATCACCCTAGTTCAAAATAAAAAACCAATATCTATAGTTGTGTTTCATTTAAAATTTGAAGTCTGAATTGTCATTGAAGGTGCTGAAGCATAAGAGGATAATTCCATGTAAGGGTCTGTGTCCCTTGCAGAGAACCTTGCAGTACAAAGAAGGGTCAAATCCAAATATTTGCTGTTTCTGTGAGTCTGGTATGTAAAATATGATGCAAATCAGAGATTTACATGGATTGCCAAGACTAAGGCTAATCCATAATCTCTTTGCTTGGTGTTTAAAAATAATGCCACTGTACATGCATAGGAATGGCATATGAGATCTGCCCTAAGGCTAGAGTAACATAATGCTGCATCCCACTGGTTTTGAGAAGAGACCTCTTCTTTGCAGCAGGGCAGCTGTACTTCAGAGCTGTGTGGTGGATGAAAATTAAAAATGGGTCTGTAGCAGAACCTAAACATTTCTTCGGAATTTCTCAGCCGAAGTCTTTAGGAAATTGAACATATTTCCTTGCTCGCATTCTTCTGAGTTTCAAACAGGAGAAGGAGAGCAGAGTAATTGATCCAAAGCAATGATTTGAAAGAGCTACTGAAGGACCAGGGATTCCTCTCTGAAGGTAGCTCTTGATTTACCTCAATAGCCTAGACACAGAAACTTTGTCCCGTTACTTTGCTTTATTTGGTTCATGTGTGGCCTTACCTGTGAAGTGACCTTCCTACTGCTCAGGTAAAGCACAAGTTCTGCACACTAGTAGGAGCTCTGTTCCACTCAGCTACAGCTGCAGTGTCCAGTGGCACTGTAGTACCACTCACAGTTAAGGAAAGGTGAGCGTGCTCCAGCCCCAGAAAATGACAAGCAGTGTGGCAATACCAGTGTAGAACTGATGCTTGATCCTCTTGTCCCATCCAAGGTCCTTACCTGCCCCATTGCCCAGTGGTGTGTTTGCTGCCTGTATTGCTCTGTAGCCCAGCATATCATCTCATTCCTCCGGGACAGCATCCCCTCAGGGGAATCTCACTGTGCAATTTCTGCAAATCTGTCAGTGTCAGCCTGATAAGACTGAAGGAGGCATCACATTGGGCGTGGAGCACTGAGTACCTTGAAAGCTGACTTCTGAAATGAGTATAACCAAGTGTGGTGTGTTTCTCCCGTGTGAAAACAGTTTATAGGGCAAAAGCAGCTGTTATTGTTTGGTGTGTGTGTGAAAGATGCTTTGTGGCAGAAGCGGGTGTGCCTCTCTTTTCCTTTAACTGGCAAGAGAATCTGCTGTTGCTTTCTTCTTTTCTTTTTCCTTCTTTTTTTTTTCATCATGCAATGGTAATTGAGTTTTGAGGGGGTTTATCTTTCCCTGAAGTTGTGGGTGAATTTCTGATGTGATTGCACAGTGCAGTGGTAGTTGGAGCCCTGCTGTTGCCTTGTTCATCAGAGCTGCTTCACGAGAGTGCAGAACACTTTTGAGGTATGATTTCCCATCACATGCTAATCCAGTGAAGTGCTGTAGATTCACTTGCTGGCACTGTTTAAATCCATAATGCAGCACCACCTGCCAAACCACGGGGCATAATGGAAGTGTTAATGAATGTACATATATACCCTCCCACACGGCTGCAAGCTGAATGACTTAGAGTCAAGGCACAGCATTTAGGCTGAGTGTAGAAGGAACCAGAATTAGGGTATCCTGATGCAGATCTCTGCTGAAACTGGGGGGTGAGGGGTGGCCACAGGGATGGGTCAGCTGACTTACAGGGTGCTTTCAAAGATGTGGTGATTTTCGGCTGCTGCTCTGTGGATTCATCCAGTCACAACACCTGAGATGTAACTTGGGCATTCAACAACAAAGTGCAGGTACTGAGCAGCTGGAGCCCTGGTACCTCTCTTCCGAGGGGTATTCTCATGGGATGCTTCTCTCCAGTGCTGGCATGCTGAAGGCACTTGATGGGAGAGTGGACTTGAGTCATGCAAGGGTAAACTCTGTTCCTCATGGGTGGTTTGGCCAGTTGCCCATTGGTTTGAGTGTCAAGGTGTGTGTTTGTCACCAGGATGGCTTGTTCAGGCTGGCACAGAACTGAAGGAGAATAGCAGGGAAAGAGCTAGACAGGGACAGCCAAGGGGTTTGCCAAAGAGAGGGGCTAGAAAGAGGCAGCAGGGCTGGCCTGGCACATGGCTGGGATGCTGGCGGTGTGCATGCACCCCGTCCTCAGGCAGGTTCAGTGGAATGCTATGGCTTTGCAAAACCCTCCATCACCATGTGTGAGGCAGAGGAGGGGCCTGTGCATCCACTCCTCATCCCCGTACCCAGCCCTGAGTTTTGCCCACCCTGCTCTTTGAGACAAGCAGTTGGATTTGCCAAGTATGGAGTCACCTCCCCAGCATGCTGTTCGTAAATAAGAGGCTCTTGGCAGACACTGTAACAAGCCTGGAAAAAATTACTGTTATGGGTCCTGGCCCAGTGATGAGATCTTGGAGTCTTCCAAGTGACAGAGTAATGACATGGACCTGGGAAATGCCTGGAATAGCCTTCCACACAGTTCTGGGATTTAGCGTCATTAGATTCTAAGTAAAATAGGCCATGTGCCTGTTTGGGTAAATTTGGGAGGTAGCTGTTCCTTCCTCTTCTGAAGTCCATGCTGGTGAGGCTCTGCTAAATCTCCAGCATTACAGACCAGTATACTCTGTTCTTCTGTACCTGTAAATGAGTATTAGATGTGTTGTGTGGAACTGGAAGGGCTGTCCTTGATCCAAGACCCTGGGAAAATTTACAGAGAGCCCTTCAAGCCTGCCCTGTGCCTTGGGGTGTAGAACTATGCAGAAACATCAGTGCTGCCCCGTAGCTCACAGATAATTTCTGGGAGCCTTGTGAGGCAAAGTGAACAGACAATGTGTCTTTTTTTCCATGGGATATATACAACAATAGTTTTTTTGCCTAGGGAGGACATGAGTCAATTTTGGAAATTATTTGCAGGTAGAGGACAGAATTTGTGAATTGCCTGGAGATCCCTACTCTCCTCTCCTTCCTTTATCTGGACCTGGTAGGATTCACCCATCCCCTGGTGGAAATGCCATTACTAGGGAACTTCACAGCCTTCAGCTCTTTGCAGCTGTCTAAGAGATGCAAAGTGTGTTTGCCAGGAGGGAAGGGAGTCTTTAAAAAGCCATTTAAATCCTGAAAGACATCCGGTAGCAACACTGGAGATGTAAAAAGCATTAAATACTGAATTGAGCCTGACTGGAAGACAAACGTGGAGCCAAATGCATTGATTGATTTGCAGGAGGGTGACTGGAATGAGGTGGCCCTGTACCCTTTCTATCCATTAATCATCTCCAAAGCATCCATAGGTGCCACGAAGTCTGTGCCTTGGCACAGCCATGTGTGACAGCATGGTGCCCATGAGGCTGCAGGGCAATGACCCTTCCAGGAGCTGGGCAAGAGGGGTGGATGCACCCCTTGTTTTGGCAGGGGCTTTGGGGCTCATGTGGGCAAGGCAGGGTGGAGCAGTGAGGAGGTCCGTGCTGGGCAGTCCCTGGTGCTGCTCAGGATCCCCTCACAGCTCCATGATGCAGCACAGGAATTTGTTGCCTGGACCACTTCCACCTGCCCAAGGTGATGCTGGTTGAGGCTGGGAGGGCTGTGCCGTGCACATCTGGCTGTGCTATGCACATCTGTCTGCATTGTCAGCATCAGGGCCACATGCAGGCAGCAGAACATCTGGGCTGCAAACAGGACATTGCTGAAGCACTGGGCTATTGCTTCAGAAACCTCACTAAGGTTTAAGAGCAGCAAAATCACCCAGGGCAGTGAATTTGGGGTCTTTTCTATTGGTGTGTCAGCAGGCTGGGATGTTCAGGAGGGAAGCTGCCCATTTCCAGGGATTGTGTGAGCAGGAAGGGCAGCTATTGGAATTCGAAGCAGCTTCCTCCACTAAATTTGTTCTTGCTGTGTTATCTCTGCCTGGGCTGGGCAGGGGAACATCTTGGCAATCTGCTTTTTTGCTACAGTATGTTTAGGTCAGCTTCATTGGTTCCATGATAACATAGGAGAGGCCTTCCTGGCCTCACTAGCAAAGAATTTGCAATAGTAATACAGGAATCTGTCATCCCCTGATGTCTCCTGGGGGTTTTGGAAATAAATGAGTAAGGAAAGGGATGGTGCATTTAAACACACAAAAAGTAATGGAAGTCAGAGTAGCTGAGCCAGGCCCCAGTTACTGAGTAGGATGCTCTCATTTCATACCTTGGCAAAAGGCTTGGATCAGCCTCCAGTGGACACCTCTAAATTGGCAACAATACAGTTTTGAGATCTTAGGGATAAAGGAATGGATCTTGTGTAGCTGCTTTCTGGTTGCATAACTTGATTCTTCTACAGAACTGGTAGTGGCAGAGCTGTAACTGTACAAATGACCCAAATCTGACTGAAGTATTGCTTTTAATAATAATGAAGAAAAAAATCTGGCATCTGCACCTGACTGCTGGTTTGTCAGTGGCAGAACTCTTACGTATTTTGAAAAGGGCACTACGTCACTAAGGGAAACAGGCTGAAGATTAATGGAGCTAATGTGGGAGGTGGAGGAGGAGTTGGGAGAGGGAAGCAGAGTTGGTTTTGGATGACATTTGTTGGTGTGATTGACTCATGCTGTGCTGCTCTTACATACAGATTGGGACACCAACAAGCACGTGCTTCCCAGTAAAAACAAGTGAGTCCCTGAACCCAGGCTGGCCAGGGAAAGCTGCTGCTCAGTTCTACATCAAGGGCTCCTCCTTACATCACTTCAGGATTTGCAGAGGGGGAAAGTGGAGGGCCGCCTACTACCTAAGCCACTACTAGTGACGTGGCTTTTTATTATTATTATTTGTTCAGGCTATAATTCCGAGTTTCCTGAAATAACTACCAAGTATTCATCAGGCAGCTCCTGCCTTTAGCTGCCTTTTGTGTGAATCTCAAGTGCTTCATTACTCCCCCGGTGCATTTTCGTTCTCTTACAGTAAATCTGAGCAGCATCTGTGTGGTGGGGGAGGTGATGCAATTTTGGGTTAAAAGGGAAAAAAGGTCTGGCTGGCACAGGAAGCCAGTGAGCAGTTCAGGGAACACAACGCTTGGGGTACAGCACCTTTTTGCACAGGAGGAGAATTGGTGAGGCCACTTCCAGGACCCACAGTTACATCTCCCCACATTCAAAGCCCAGTCACTTGCAGCACTTTATTGCTTGGTGGGGGATTTTATTTTTAAACGACAGTTGGTTTAAGACTTTCTTTTTTTTTTTCCTCCCTTTTAGTAGCAATCTGATAGTGCTTTGATCACTACTCCAAAAGGAAATGCCTGTAATTTCCTGTGCAGGTCTTACCAGGTGCTGGGCTCTATCAGATCCGGAAGCTGATGGGAGTTGGGAGCACCTGTTAGAATCTGCCTTCTCAGAAAAACTCAGAGATTTGAAATTTCACTTGTGTTTTGAGAAACCTAATGCCAGAGCTACAAAGGGCATCAGACTCTGGCTTCCCACGTGACAGATCTGTTCCATGCTGACTTCCCACTGAAGACTGGAACACAGTCCAGCTTTTGTTCAGCGTGTCCTTTCAGAGGCATTGACTGGGAAGGAAATCTAACAGACTGGAGAAAACTTGGCTAAGAGTTACTTATCTTTATTAAATAGTAATTGGCAGGTTTTTTCATACACCTACGAGTCCTTTGGCTCTTGATGGCTTGGGACATGGTCATGCCTACTTGAGGGAGAAATTCCTGAAGTTCATTCAGTCCTGATCAGCATGACTCAAGGGAAGTAGCAGCCTCCTAAAAGGGCATGTCCTGTCTTTCAAGGATTCTTGGTAGTTCCCAGCCCAAGGGATTGCCTACAACACATCGGGCTGAACTATTTTGGTACCTGGCTAGCGTCTCTGGGTGTGTCGTGCTGGTTGTGTGGCTGCAGCCAGCAGTCTGCAAGAGGAACAGAGAGGGAAGTGTTCAGATTTTGTAGAGTTTCAGCCCTGCAGGCACTGCGTGGAGCTGCTAATGCTTACAAAGTGGCTGGGTAAAAGGCTGTAATCGAGTGAGCTGTGGGTAGAAGAAGAGTTCTTAATTGCAACCGTAGGAGTAGTTGGCAGCCTCGGTGGCTGATAGTCTTCCTCAGGTGAGATTGGTGTCCTCAGGTATGCAGAGCACTGTCAGGCATGGGTGAGGAGCCATGGACCAAAACAAGCTGATGATGGGAAAATTGCCTTGGCTGTGGGTTGATGGAATCATCAGCATCAGTGCCTATACATTAATATGTGTTAAATCGTGGCACGTTGCTGAAGTGGACATCAGCTTTCTAAAGTTTTCTGCTTTGGAGAGCTGCAGCAGAGGAGGAGGGAGCTTGGTAGTTCCTACACAGGCCCTGTTCTATCTTTTCTTGGAGGTTTCATAACAGAATTAAGCAATTTGTGTTGCATGTTGCCATGGAGACTGTAAATCACTGTCATGCTGGTCTTCTCAGTCAGGGAGCTGATGTCTTGAATTGTACTAACCTCCCCTACAAATCCAGGGCTGGGTTCTGAGCCTGCTGACCTTCTATAAAGACCTCACCTTGGGTGCTCAGCCTCCAGGACAGCAGAGCAGAAACCGGGAAAAGGCATGCCAGCACATCAAATACCAACTATCTGGGGTCCATTTTATTTTTTATTATTGTCTTATGTGACCACTATTCTGCTCAGAAGCTGTGCTTGGACCACTTGCGTTCAGGGCAAGTTTTGTAATGAGGGTGGGCATTAGATACACTACATACATTTTGTGAGCCAGTCATACATACTAAGATGAATTTGGTGTTTTTATGTTACTTTGCTGCTCCAAGGAGATAGGTCAGCCCTTCCACTCCACCTCCAAGTCCAGACAGGTAAATGGGGTTTCATACAGCCTCCTAAAAGAAAATAATTTTTGCTGAGGAAGCTCAGCTTCACTGACACCCTTGGACCAATGTTTCTTTTTTCTTCCCATCCACTTACCTCAGAAGTAGCCACACTTCTGACTGTCTCAGCATTACTGGCTTGTGCTGTCAGGCCACCAGTCTCGCCAGTGTGTATGGAGATGGTTGTATAAATGACTGTATAAATCAGCCTCCTTCCAGTGACTAAACCAGAGCCGGCATTTGCCAGCACAGGGTATGGATCCTTCTGGCTCCTTCAAAATAAACAGCTATATAAATTGTAAGATGATTATCATCAGACCTTATTAGTGTATTACCACATGCTGCTTTGTATTCAGACAATAGATAAAAACATTTGTGCTTCACTGTTCTCAGTCAGATCTACAGCAAACACGCTTATTCTTGCTCCCATCTAAGGAGGACTGTGTCAGTACTCTTGCCAAAAACACATGAAAATTAGCCCAAGTCTTTTTCACATGCCTGTAGCTCCATGCACCTTTGGGAGTGTTTAGTCTTTTCCAGGAAATGATATATGTTGTTTTAAAGGTTTGAATCATGAGCTGGTTAAGTTCATAATCTTGTCAAGGCATGAGTTGTCTTTGTACTTTGGTTATTAGGGCAGATGGAGGGGAAGAGAGGTATGGAAGTGCTTGACTCCCAGAAGGTTTTTGTTATGTACATGCATGGCTGGAGCATGGGACCTACTATCTCAGTAGAAAGAGGTGTGTTTCCATGAGCAGCAGAAACAATCCTGCAGAAACATCTAAACTTGCTGCCTTTTGACGCTCTGAAGTTTTCATCTGTTTTGCTAGCATCACCTAAAAATACAAGGAATTGTGCTCAACAAGACAGCCTACAGTTCTAGACTTCTTTTACAAGTGGGTTTTTTTCAGTTCAGTTCTTGCTGTTTTCCCCAGGCTACGTAGCACTCAGTCTGGTGGTTCAGACACACAGCATGACCAAACTTCTGGAAACAACGGGAAGCAAATGCCCGATTCAGCCGATAAGCATGCTGGGCAGAGGCACAGTTTGTACAACGGGCTAAACATTATCCTAGCACTTTGGGGAGCATTTCATGCAAGATAAGCTTGAGGCTTCTTAGGAGTGGGTTAAAGGGCTGGCACAAAATGTCAGTAAAAATGTAACGCTTGTTGCCAAGCAGCAGCTTGTGGTTTTGTGAGGAGGTCAAAAATCGTGCACAAACGGGGTATGTTTTCCACATCCACAGACTGTCCCCTGCCATGTCAGTAACAATCAGTCTTTCATTCTGCCTGGCTGGAGCTGCTCTGCTGTGTAAAGAAGGATGGGGTGAAATCTTGGCCATGGGCAAAGCAAAAAATTGTCATTAAATGTGTTGGAAGGAGGGGCAGAGCTTTAGTTGGGTCTGTGTTTCAAAAAGCCTGTGAGGATCATCTGACACAACAGGGATTACACAGAAATAAAACTTGGTCTTTCAAGCAAAAATAAGGCATTTAGTTGAAATTCATTGGTCTTTCAGTAGTCCAGCCTGCTGTGTATTGATGTGTGGTCTCATAAATATAAGAAAGTGGCTTACTCAAAAATAGAAACGTTTCCTTGGGGGGTTGTTGTGAGGAAATTCAGTGAGACTGTTTGAAACCCTTGGCTAGTTTGGTCTCCTCTCTATCCAGCAGGTGTTTCTTGCAGTGGGAATTCTTGCTATTCTCAAGAATTTCCTCCCAAGGTGGTTTAGGAACAAGCAGACTTGATCATGCTTCTTGCTCTGAAAATATTGGATGGGCTCAACTTGGACAAGAGGCTTTTGCTGTTCTTAGACTCAGCAATCTCATCCTCTGTCTCCTTATGGACTTTTCTTTTTAGAGGTAGTATGGGGTCTCCAGTGTTCTGAAAGAACATGAGACCTCTAAGTTTGCCAGGTAAAAAGTGCTTTTATGATTCAATATTTTGGATTGAACTAAAGTAATGATTATGGAGACAGGGACTAGAGAAATCAGAAACTAACATGGATTAGGAGATTATGTTCTTGTGTTTTGACAAGAACACAATCAGCTTCTGTGCACAGAGCACATCAGACTTGCTTGGTGTTTTTTGAGAATGAAAAAGTTAGAGTTGTCTTTTTAATGAAAAATAAATCCCTAGGTTTATTGGGAAAGCCTCCAAAAGCTTGTGTGAGTTGGTGAGGATACAGGTTGGGAGCCAACAGTTTATGGAGGCTCCCTCAGAGCAGTCCTGGTCCCACCTCAGTGCTGACCCCAGCCAGTGCCTGCAGCCCAAAGGGCCTCAGCAAAACCAGAATGTCTGGGAGCAGGTGCCTGCAGAAAGTGTCACCGCTGCTGCTGCTGCACTGAACGGTATTTCCACGAAAACCGATACCAAGAAAATCAACTGCCTTGTCTTCAGCCTTAGCATTATAATGATTTTTTTTAATTTTCTCTTTAAGTATGTGAAAGACCTCCCAGAAAATGCAACGGTCATTCAGATCTGGGAGATGGCCACCTGTTTCCTCTGAGATCTGAGTCAGTATCACTGTTGCCCAAGGGTGGGCGGAGGCCACTTAAATGCACAGAGGCCACTTAAATGCACAGAACCTCCTGTCTGCCTTCTCCTTAAATGAGCAGTTTCTGCTGCTGAATGTTGAAATGGGCCAGTCAGCAATGGCTGCCTCTTCTCCCTTTTCTCCATACCTGTGCTGTTGCCCAGTTTCAGCCAGGGAATTTTTTTCATCTTTCTTTTTGGAGGCAGCTCTGAGGTGAGGGGAGCAGTGTGACCATGCTGCTGGGAAGCTGCTCTCTAGGCTGTGTCACAGCCACGGGCACCAGCCTTCCTGCCACAGCAGGGTTGAGGGTTTTAAAAAAAAAAAAAAAAAGGCAAAACAAAAACCACCTGTTGTTCCTGGCCTGCTGCCTTCTTTTTTTATTTCTCAAAATTGAAAATGAGAGAGAAGAAAGCATCTAACTGCATTTTGGTCTGCTGGCAGAGCCAGGATTGGACTTTTACCTCCAGTTTTATCCATCACCAGCAGCTCTGCCTGCAGATCTGACACTAGTAAGATGTAAATGTAACATACCATTTAATGTTTGCTATACCTTGGGTTAAGCAGTGAGGAATAGCACAGCTCTGACTTATCCATGGGATTTGGTCACTGGCAACAGGAAACTGTTGGGATCTTGATAGGTGCACTGAGCTAGGGTGATTTTTGTCATTGCATGTACATTTGGTGGCAATTAGCAATGCTTGCAGACAAACAAGGCACAGTGGTGGAGATGTCTGCGCTTATACGTGCTGGGTCTGAGCTGGAGTAGAGCTGTTGGGCAGGGTTGGTGCTTGCTGCTCCTTTTCAAAAGGATTTTGGATGTCAGAGCTGCCTTCATTCTCACTTCTCAGGCAGCAGGTGAAAGCTGCCTAGTGCATATTGCCCTCTTGTCGTTGCTGCTGAGTGACTGGAGATGATCTCTTCCTCCAGCAGGTTCAGCACACTGGAAGCATGGCTACAAGTGCTGTTCCCAGCGAAAACCTCCCCACGTACAAGCTGGTGGTTGTTGGAGATGGTGGTGTGGGCAAGAGTGCTCTCACTATTCAGTTCTTCCAGAAGATTTTTGTGCCAGACTATGACCCAACTATTGAAGACTCCTACCTGAAGCACACGGAAATAGATGGGCAGTGGGCAATTCTTGATGGTAAGCAAGCTACTCTCATGATCCCCTTCCCCTTCTAGCTGAGCACAACTGCAAATAGACCTCAATGTCTCCCACAGCATGTTGTGTCTCTGTCCCTCCTGCTCTGCTGTGGGCTGGCAGGATCTGGAGCTGCAGTGCATGGTCTGCAGCTGGACTCCAGCAAAGCTTCTGCTTCCAGTTGCATTGGTTCCAGTTCTGCACAGAAATGTTGCTTACAGGCCTGTGAAAACCTACAGATCCTCAGTGACATTTGGAGTAGGCTTCTGCTGCCAGTGAATTACAGCCCTGCCAGGTGTCTATTGCTAATGATACTTCATTGAGGCTGAACTTATCCCCTGGGAAATAACAGTGAGTGGGGAGCTGAGTGAGGGTTATAACCAGAAAGAATATTTAATCAAAACTGTTGTCCACTGACAGTGAAGAATCATTACAGCTCTTAAATCCAGTCATTCAGGGTGATGTTTTCATGTTTAATTACCTGTTTCATTCAAATATGTGTAGGAAATTGGAGTTCTGATGTAACCAAGAGTTTTCAGTTCTTTGAAGAAAAATGTTTTTTTAAATGAAACACACAGATAAAAACAAACAAAAAAACCCCAAACAAACAACAACAACAGCAACAACAAAAACCAAACAACCACCTTGATTAGCAGGTGAGGAGAAAGCCCTGTACTACCTAAAGCTGCAGCTTGTTCAGTTGTGCTGTATGAGACAGACTAACCACAGCTACAAAGGGAATTTGGCTCTTAAATCTTCTAAGTTGTGGTTTGCTTTACAGAATGATTAAGTTGTACATAAAAGTAAGCAAGTATTTTGTGTCTTAATTACCCAAGTTCATGTATGTGGCCACTAACAAAACTGAACTAAATTTAGCCTCACTTGGGCCAAGTTCTGCCTCCACCCTCTTGTCACAAAGGTGCTCAAGATCTTTGGTGTCTCTGCATAAGTGCCACTGGTGTGTGGGGACAGAAAGCTGGGGGACTGTCAGGAGTGGTGGAACATGGGTGCTGCTGGGGTTTGCTGTGAAGACTGTTAGCTTGGCCTGCAAACTTGAGATCTTAGTTGCACCCTTAAGGATTTATCAGATACAATTTAGTCAGTACAAATGGCCACAAAGTCCTTAAAAGAACAGCTTTTATTCAGTATTAAAAAACAAAACAAACAACAAAACAAGTTAATCTTGCCAATATTTGTTCCTTTGAATGTGTTAAAAGTTGATATGAGGCAGTATTTGTGAAATTGATGCTGAAATGTCTCTTCTTGTCATCTGCATTAGAGATATCTGCTCATCTCATAATGTATATGTGTGCCTTTATTTTTAAAATGCCAATCCTGTATAAAAGAAAAATCCAGTCCTGCTGTAAATTAAATTTATTATTTTGAGTCCAGAATCCAGCCCTGTAAAATGACCTTTATCTTCACTGGTATGCTCCATGTTCAGATATATATATATATATATATATATATATATATATATACACACATACCAGCTGCTGTACCTGTGGGTGTTGACTGAAACAAATTATTGAAAAGTAGAAAAGGCATCTTTTACTGAATATTTGGAATTTTTGTTTAGACAAAACAAACAAAATTTCAACAAAAAACCCAACCTAACCTGATCTATAATGGGAGTGGTGAAAGAAATTGTTTTCCAATGAGCAGAAACTTAACCCTTTGTTTTAATGAAAAAGCCTTTCTTTTGCTCAGATGGAGCTTAGTGGCTGTACTTGGGCTGAACAGAATTCAGCTGTGGCCTTGAATGGCACGTTGGGAATCCCTGACTTCCAGGGTTTGTGTGCCCACAGATGCTTCACAGCCAGAGAAGTGAAACTGCAGCTGCTTCTCTTTCCTACCACTTGAGATTTTGAACAATCACAATTTTGGAAGAAAGGCAATATTCTGGCCTGAAAAAGGATGTGACCCTTCTCCATCTGCCCAGAAGAAACAGGGCACCAGGGCTGACTAACACTTGTGTCATTTGCCTCAGCTCTCTGTCACAGGGTTTGGATCTAGGCCATTCTCAGAGGTCACCATATCCTGGGACAGCTGCTCTTGCTGTGGCTACATGAATCACTTCTGGTATAAAATTAGGGACAAACATGATAGGTAGGGTCAAGATGCATCATGATAAATCCTAGACTTTCCAGTTGTTCTTTATGACCAAAGCCTTTACAAGCTGAGGTTTCATGCAGTGCTTGGTGGGCAGAAGCAGCTGCCCACCCCCAAAATAGGAACTAGTTTTGGAACACAAACAACCAAATAAGGATATAGCATGAGGGGCTCTATACATTTTGAAATTTTCAGAAACAGTTATTATTTTTTAAAAAAACATATACATAGACATCCAACAACTTTCAAAAAAAGGGAAACAGCCCACCCTTTTCCAGACTCTTGCCTGAGCAGTTCTGTACAAAACATCTCAAGCATTTTGTAACTGCACCAGCATTATGTTGTAAAAAAACCCTTCTGCTAGCCAGCTTGCATAAAGCATTTTGGCTTCCCTCCATGAAGACCTTCACCCACATTTATTCAAGAGCATTAACTGCCTGCATGATGAAATGTTTGACTTGCGTTTTTTCCTTTTTCTGAAATCTCTCAATGAAAGTAGACTGAAATGGAATAAGGGTTTATTTTAGATCCTGGAGGAAAAGATACGTTCAAAATCTTCTTTTACCTGTTTGTTCTTTGTATTGGTCACATCTCTATTTTTCTCACTGAGAGTTGTCTGTGATTGTGGGACCTGTGTTTGTTGTGTTCATGTTCCACACTACACAAAACCACTTTATTGTTGACCTTATGCCAGCTTTGGAAGACCATCAACGCAGTGTTTGGAAGACAAGTGTTGTAGAGTGGAAGAAGGCACTTAACCTGAATGAAAGATGCACGGGCAATTTGTGGGTCACCCATTTTTTGGTTGCTGCCACTCTAATGAGACTTTAGGACCAGCCTCCAATTTTCTCTGCATATGTTATCTCAGTTTATTCCTGAGTGTGCTGGTTGTGCTGAAATCAGCACAGTGCTGTGCTTGGTGAAATGCACATAGGTGCTGTACAGACATGAGGTCAGAATTAAGCGAGGGCCAGGGTTAATCTGCTTTGATTAGCTCTTGCTTTAATTGCATTGCTGTGATTAATTTTGCACGCTCCTTTCTGTGTGCAGGCTATTTTAGCAAGTAGCAGAGGATTTCTTTTGGTGTGGCTGCAAAATGCCAGTCTGGAATTATTAATCTGGGATGAAGCCAAAAATGGAATACCTTAATATGGCAAAAAGTTCCTTATGGATCAGGATTCCTTATGGCTCATACATCACACAGAGATAAAAAGGTGGCAAGCAAAGGGAGATGAAAAGATGACCACAAGTACATGGCTTGGTGTTGTTGGGGAATTGGGCTGAACTCTTAGCTGTCAGTAGGGCTGTGCCAATTGGTATGAGCCAAACAAGGAATTGAGTGGGATGAAAGGAAGCTGTGGTCTCCCTTCTCTTCCCTTTTCTTTCCCTGGTATGATTTTGATGAAACTCTCACAGCCTAGAAGTTGTCTCTCTGCTCTTGAGTTTCAGTTTCCCTTCTAGTTCTCTTCCCAAGACCTCCTCCCAATCCTGGGGTGCCCTTGTGCTGGGCTGGAGCTGCACAGCCTGGTGTGCACCCCTGTGCACTCACACCAAGCTCCATTCCTTCCCCCACACTCTATCTGCCCTTCCCACCTGTCTACCCCTTGTGTCCCTTTTTGTTGAGGGTTTTTGCTGCTAGTCATCCCTGGGCACACTGTCTGCTTTTCTTCTGTGGAAACTTGAGATCAACTCAGGCATGAGGCCAGAGGGAGATCAAAGGTCACTTCAGATTTGCAGGCAGAAGGGTTTGTTTGTGGCTTTCTTTCTTCTTGTTTTTGTTAATTTAGAGTAGCATCACTAAGAGCGTTTAAATTCAAGTTAAATTTGTACTTGCATTATTTAATTTGTGTGTACAGTATTTCCCCTCCCTTAATTGCTGGGATTTTGCAACAGTGAAAGAGGGGGTTTTGTCTTGGGTTGGATTTTTTTCCTGCCAGGAAAATTTTGATGTTGCAACATGGAAAACACAAGGCTTTGAATACTTGCCCTTTGTTAGAGAAAGGGCTCCTTTAAGGGCTTGCATCTTTATTCTGTTTGTTGATGTGGAAGCCTGTCTTCTTTAAGAAAAAAGAAAGGGCAAGGATTCAAATACTTGAGTTTTCTATATTATAACATCTGTGTATTTAGATAGGGCACAGAAGACGGGCTCATAAAAGCCCAGTGTTTTCCTATCATGTGTTTTTTGCTGAGGAAAGCTGTCATGCCAGAGGCAGCGTGGCTGTGTCTGAGAAGGAGCAGAAGCATCAGAGTGACCAAGTAAAACATCTGCCTTGCTTTGCACATGGCAAGGGCACCTCATGCCTCTTCAGGGTGACTTGGGTGTGGGGATACTGCATAGGAGCTGTGACCCCAGTACCCCATCTGTGCAGTGCCCAGAATACCAATTCCTCAGCTGAAGCCAGTGGCTGATAGGAGTGCCCTCTCCCACGGTGCTGCTGATGGAAGACAGAGACTGTGGAGGTGGCTTTCCTCAGTCTGAGGCTTGTTAGTTTGACTTGGCAATTCAAGTTCAATTTTCCCATGAGCTTAGGTACCAAGCTGCAGGGCAGTGAAACCCAAAGGCTGAAGGAGAGAAGATGGGTTGATGTGCCTGTCAGTTCATCTTTATCCCCTCTAGATGCCATGGACAGTGGAGAAACTCTCTTGAGGTGACCTATACACCCAGCTGCCTGGCAAGCTGAAGATGTAGGAGGAAATTTTGCCTAGATTTGAAAAGAGAAGAGCTCACCTGCACAACCAGATCTGAGCTCCTCGAAGGCTGGGAATGGTGTGTTTGAACTGAATCCAGCCTAGGCTCCAGAAAAAGCAATGCCATTGCTGACTTAAGAGTTCAGAGTGTGTCTCTGCCCTTGGTTTAGATTCACCAAGTGCCTTTGTCTCTGGATGGGCACTTGGAGCACTGTCAGTTGCGGAGACATTGCCACATGGTACACCTTGAAGCACCAAGGCTTCTGTTTTGGACCACAGATTCCCGTGTATTCCTGGGCTCCTGTGCCTGCTCAGAAGTGCTCTCTAGGCAGCTGCACTCTTGCATAACCCATCAGGATTCACAGAAAAATGGCGTGGAGAGCTCTAAAGGGGCAGGATTCAATTAGCAGGGAGTTCATCACAGCAGCTGGGGGTCACATCCACTGGAAAGTCGAAAAGGCCATCTCTTCAGTCAGCAACCTCTTACCTGCAAAGCAGGAGACCTCCCTGCTGGGCTCTCACAGCCTAATTGCTCTTAGTTTAGTCTCCAGCTGGTCTCATGATAGCTCTAAATGGCTTTGCCCTCTTTGGATGTCTGTTCCTACATCATACATCATCCTTGGCTTCTCTCTCCTTCAGCTTACCCAAATGCTTTCATAATTGCTCCTCCTTGCTTCTTTGGTCAAATTTGTGAGAAATTCACAAAGTTTTCTGTTGGAAGTCCCTGACTATGTGCAGCCTTTGAGTCTGATTTCATTCTTGGAAGAACGAGGTAGGAGAAACCCACTGTGCTTTGATCCTTTTTTCCATGCTGCCATTTATGTGCTGCCGGTGGGGCAGCTGGTGGTTTAAAGTGTACAATTCTCTACTCATGGTTCTTCCTGTCTTCTGGCATCCTGTCTGTAGAAACAGGTATTTTAAAAGAAGGAGAATGCTGGCTAACATGCTAAATCTTCTCATCCTTTTGGGAAGCCAATCACCTTCTGAGCTACCCCTTCCTAAGGTTTCTCCTTGCTCTGTCCCATTTCTATAGGTAGGAGTTATCTTGAAGATACCACAAGGTACCACAAGCAAAGCCACTTACATCTGGCCCTTTTCAGTGTTGATGCTTTTCAGGATGGGGTCCTTTCCTGCCTACAAAAGATCCAGATCCCTCTCCTCTGTTGTTTACAATTCACAAAGCACAGAAATGTTAGGCTGGGGTTTTCCCTTGATGAAGAGCACATTTAAAGTTAAGACTTTCTCTGGCCACATACACAATTGTTAAGTTCTTGTGAGATTTACCTTAACCTTCACTGCTGTGTGTCTTTTACTTCCACTTTCAAATTGCCATTTTAAATGCTGCCTGGACTTGCTCACCTTTTTATCAATGCTGCAAGTGAATTCCCTTTAAATAGCAGCTGCTGACACAGCAGCTCTGCCTGTGTTTAGTGTGATGGCCAAGATCCAGGCAAGGTAGGAGAGCCCCATGCAGTGGGGTATCCCCACAGCCCCCACCAGGGCTTGCCCCCTCTCCCAGGGGATGCAGAGCTTTGGAGGGGCAGCAGCAGGGGATGGGTTGATGGCTGCAAAGGCAGATGCTTCTTTTGTGTTTCATGAGAAGTTTGCAAATGTGCCAGAGCAAGGGGAAGTCCCTAAGCAAATTACCATGCAGGATACAGCACATCCATCTCCACCTTCCTGCCCACAGCCTGTGCTGGGGCACCTGCCCTGTCTCAGGGGGAGGGAGGGCAGGAGAGCTCAGCTCTCAGCGTGGAGCTCTCCCACTCCACCACAAGCTGGGTTTGTGTGCTGGCTGTCAGCTCTCAGCCCTGCCCTGACACCGTGTCTACCTGCTGCAGGAGTCAGATGAGGGCAGCCCAGCCTCTCCATACAGGTTGGGCAGGTAGGAGAGATTAATTTCCTCTTCTGTCCCAGCTCCAGAGCCCTGGCCTTATTCCATGGTAGCAGTTCTGCCCAGGGCACAGAAATTTACCAGCACATATAGTCTCTGGGTTTTCTATTTTCTTTTTTTTTTCTTTTTTCTTTTTTTTGGTGCAGTCTTTAAGAATAGCTGAAATGCCTTTGAGCTGAGAGCCTTCTTTCCTAGATTTAGAGAGGAGGAGCAGGATAAATGGCTATGAAGAGATTCAGGTGACTTTCCAACAATCTTGACAAATAAGCCTAAATCTCAGGGTCTTTGCAAGAGCCTGGAAGCTCTTTTTACCTTAAGAGCTCATGAAAGCAGACATTCAACACCAGTAAAGGCAGGAGAACAAGTGAGGCTGAAGACTTTAAAGGGCCTGCCAGCACCAAAGAAGGTCTCCAGGTCTTGCAGTGTAGCTGTCTCTCCTCCAGACATGCAGTGGAGGTGTGTGGCTGGCTCGTGGGCTGCGCTGTGACATGCAGCGTGTCCACCTGTGCTGATGCAGCAAAGTGGTCTTTATCATGGCCCCGCCTGGAAACTGGAGCAGCCTGAGCACTTCCCCCTACAGGGAGCACCTTGCTGGGTCTGTGGGCCCGTTCACACTAGACAAACCTGTATCAAGCCTGCTGCTCTGTCAGCAGTTTGCTCCTGCCACTGTCTCCATCCACGGCTACCCTGGGCTTTCCCCGTCACTTGTGGGCAGTAAATGTTTACACCACGGCTGTACAGCAGAGGCAAAACAGTTTTCCCACCCAGCCCAGTTGATTGGGATGTGAAAATGCTCCCAGTCATCATGAAGGTCCCATGTTTGCCTCTGGGGTACAACAGTGCATTAGGATTAGTACTTCTGAGCAGCTGATGCACTTTGAGCACATCCCATGTTGGTACTGGCACAGCCTAAACTGATGAACTCCTCTTGTACCCTCCTCCTGCCAGACAAAATCCTGGCTGTGCACAAAGCTGGGGCTCAGGAACTAGCACTGATGTGTGTATGTGGTTTTTACCCAGAAGGTTGGGGTAGCTTGTTCCACAAGTGATGGGACCCCCTGCAAGACAGATCCATGAAGAACCAGTGAGTTATGATTCCACTGAGTTTAATCTAGTGGGGAACAGCATCTGAGTGGCTATCATAGCTGAGGTGTTTTAGGGGATTTGAGCATGGATTTATTCACCAAAATGTGGTCACTGTATTGGATGTGCAAGGCACTTAAAGCTTTTCCATCTGTTTTAGTTACCTCCTTAGTATCAGCACACCATTTGGGACTAAATATTTAAGGGGAGTTCCCCAAGGCTCCCACTGAAAGGACAAAATTGTCTAGAAATAATATCCAGGTGTTGAGAAAAGGAGTCTGCTTGTAGCTATTAGTTTGGGTTGTCTCCCAGCTCTGCTTCACCATGCCTTTTGTGGGTTATCCCTGACCTTTAAACTGGCTTTTAGATTCTCTTCCAGTCTTGGGTTTTCTTTTCTGGGGGAGGAAAAAGTTGGGAGGGTTGTGAAATCCTTTGAGCCGTATCTTGCCAGAGGAGCAACTCTCCAAATTCAGTGATCTGTTTTTGGTACTGGAAAAGGAAAATGAAATCCACATAGTCATCTTCCCCTGCTCCCAACTTAGGCACACAAGGATGAGTGAGGTCTGGGACAGAAACTCCCTTGTCAATCCAGCTTGATTTCATCACATCTTGCTGTCTTTGAGGAAGGCCAGCAGAGGCAGAAAGGCCACAGGACACACAGTGGGGCCAGCAGCTGCAGGTCCTTCACAGTAATTAAAAACCTTTGTCTCTTCTGTCCTAGTTCTGGATACTGCAGGCCAAGAGGAGTTCAGTGCAATGAGGGAGCAGTACATGAGGACTGGAGATGGTTTCCTCATCGTCTACTCAGTGACAGACAAGGCCAGCTTCGAGCACGTGGACCGGTTCCACCAGCTGATCCTCAGAGTCAAGGACAGGTGGGTGCCAGCACTGCCTGAGCCACCAGGCTCCCCACCCTCCTGGGGCATGGCTGCACATCTGACCCCAGCTCCTGCCTTCTGGGTGTCCTGAGACAAATCCTCAGGTGGGGTTTGTGGACCCCAGTGTGGTGAATAAGAAGTGGTTTACTTCGATAAGCATGCAGTGCTTTCAGCGTTGAAAGGGTCAGTGGTGTTACAATGGAGTGAAAATGTGTCTGGAAGGGAGAAACTTCTGCCAGAGCAATGTGAGAAAAAGAGATCAGACACCTTTGAAGGTAACCAGCTCAGCTCTGAAGAGAGGGAAGGATGCTCTGTGCATAGTGCAGGCACTTTGGGATCACCAGCAGGGAGTCAGCAAGCATTTCAGCCCTAATTATTTTGTGTGTCCTGGTGCCATCTTCCTGTCCCTGGCTTGTGCCAAACACACCTTCGAAGGTCCTGCATTATTTGGGGGTTTGAACAAGTGTTTTGAAGGTGAAAAAATTTGTGCTGGAAGCAACTGCATTTCTAACCAGGGATATAATGTAGTTAATGCACTGTGGTCTGCAGCAAACAATTACACAGAATAAAACATCTGTCTGTGCCTGGGGACACAGTAAGAGAGGTCGCCTCTCTCTCCTCCTTGCCTGTGCAGGGGAGAAGGTAGCACTGGGAATTTAATCATGGTAAATAAATGTGTCCTGGCATAGTGAGGGGAAGTTGCTGGTTTATCTACAAGATAGCTCCCTCTTCCCATCCTGGTTCAAGAGGCAATGGATCCATTCTCACTGGGTGGGGTGTGAATTAAGCCCTTATATGTCTGCAGCTTTGAAACAGTTCTTCCGTTAATAATGACTTTTAATTATGGAAGTCATCAAGAAAAGTCACCAGAGGGTTTGGGCCTCGTTGCTGGCTTCCTTTCACAGCTCTGAATAACTTCCCCACAGGAAGGGTGGACTCCTATCATGTGAGGTTCACAGCTGACAGCTCTTCCAGTAAAGCATCCAAAGTGTAGCCCACAAGAGTGAAAAGTAAAGGAAGAAACACCCTCTGATTTCATTTAAATGAAGAAGAATGTCAGTCCCTCAGTCAGCCTCTCAGATCACAGCAGTCTAAGCACTGTTACCTTAGCTTGGGGCAAAGTAAATCTGTTTCTAAAAGCTGAAGGAGACGGGACAGAATTTCCTGTAACCTGCCCCAATCTGATGCTGATTTTATCTAATTTAACTCGGAGAAAATAAGATGTGGTGTTCACTGTTTGCTCTGGACTGAAACTTTTACCCTCCATACACGCTGTGCAAATGCTGCAGCAGTGTGAGAGGCAGGAAGTGAAACAGGCTGGCGAGGTTGTTTGTGTTTCCCTGCTCAGCGCCACTCCGAGCGTGAGGAGCGTATTAATGCTTCATCCAAAACCTGGGCTCGGGCAAAAAATCACAGCAGTGGGAGCAGCGTGAGTAAAAAAGCCCTCCTGCTAAACCCACACGTAGCTGGGAGCAGAGCATCACCCTGGTTTTCAGTCTGGCAGGCAGTTTTGGAACTTAAAATCCAAAAGAATTGCAGGCTGCTGTGCTAGCAGGGCTGTTCAAAGCCTTCCTCCCATTTTCTTTCCACAACTTTCATTATAATAAAATTTCCAACTGTAGCAGCTTTGTCCAATTAGCAGTTGTACTGCTTACAATAGGGAACAAAGTCCCCATAGAGTTTTATGCCTGATGTAAACAAGGCAAATGAGATACCATCCAAAAGTAATCCCTTTCTAATCAAGGTGCTGCAAGCCAAAAAGCAATCAAATAATCCAGACAAGCAAATATTTTGCTCCAGAAGGATCAGAGTCAAGATATATCAATGCTCAGGTATTAACATTAAATCACAGTCACATTATCAGAATGAATAACTCTGAGACTCATTTAAAATGCAGAGTGCAGTACGGTATTTTTCCAGCCAGAGCAATGGGGCAACATGCCAGAGGGAAGATGGAGCTCTTATCATCTCGATGAAAAATGACCCAGAAATGCTGTTTAAAAATCCAGAGTTACCAGGGAAGTGTTTTATACAGAAATGAGTATGGCCAGCTGCTCCTTACCCCAGTAAAATCGGCTCTGTTACAGCAGAGAACACTGGGATCATTTAGGAGGGCTGAAAGTATAAGACAACAATGCTGCAGTAACTGTCAGTGATCAGAAGGGACCTCCTCCCTCCCAGCAGTGGCTAAGAGGCCCTGCAGCAGCTGATTGCTCTGTTTCATGAAGCCAGAGGACAGAGTGGCACTGCCAGCACCTCCCATGGCACCCAACCTTGGTTCTGTTTATCTCTGGAACAGTGGAGCTTCCTGCAGAGGGAGAGGGGGAGAGCCTTGCACAGGACATGCTGTGGATAAATGGATCTCTTCTCAGGGGGTGAAGGCAGTCACTTAGGTGCCTGGTAGTTAAGGAAATACTGAGTATTGTTACAGAAGGAGATGAGTTTGGTGTTTTTTCTGGGATTAGGAACAGGAGATGGTAGGTAATAGCATTGGAAGCTTAACAAATCTATTTGATTCCTTCCAGCCTCCTTCCAGCTACCCCTGCCAAGCCCAGTTTGTCTTGGAGTAACAGCTCATGGGCATCTCCTTGCTCCTGCTGATTTTCTCCACCATTTGATTCCCCTCTAAGCACCACCTCCCAGAGTCCATCTTTCTTTCCCCCCAGTTGGTCTCAGTGGATGACCAGGAATGAAGTTACTCCAGTTCTTCCAACAGCCCTCAGTATCTTGTCAAGATATGCAGTTACTGAGGTGCCTTAACTGCTACAAAAGAGTCCCAGTCTCCTGTCCAAGATCTGTCTTTATGTCTCAGTTGATTTTCTGGTTAATTCTCTAGATCTTTCTTCACCTAGTTGGATCTTCAGGTTTAGTTATCATCAGGCATTGCAGAAATGGTGACAATAAGTTCCTGAAGTCCCTACAAATAACAAGGAATGTGTGCATGCATGCAACTTGTCAAGTAAATTTTTACAATATGAACATATGTATAGCACAGCCTGGGGGGTTTCTTTTTATTTCTTTACACATATGTGGTATGTCTGTAGCTGAAAATGTTAGATGATGTCAGCATGAAAAAGTGAAATTTATGCTCATAATTTTTGTTGTAGTGTGGTAATAATTGGGTGGTGGTTTTGATTTTTTCCAGGGAGTCTTTTCCAATGATTTTGGTGGCAAACAAAGTTGATCTAATGCACTTACGGAAAATTACAAGAGAACAGGGGAGAGAAATGGCAACAAAACACAACGTAAGTTTACAGGATTATTTAATGGGTTATTGAAAATCCTATTGCAGGCGTTCAGAATCGAAAGCTGTGCTCATTAGGAGCTGAATTAAAGCTTACAATGAAACATTTGTAAATAGGTTTTTGACTACTACAAAGTAGCAGCTCTGCAGTTTTCTTTCAGTAGGGCCAATTCATCACTGAAACCAGAGCCTCTGCTGTGCACCAGCTGTAGCAGAGCTGTGGCCATCACTAAGAATTATGCACAAGGTGTCTGAAAGTGGTGAGAAGTGTTCAGAATGAGGGAAGAGAGTGCGCCTCCCTGGAGCGAAAAGGCAGAGTCAGGCATTCGGAGGTATAGCTAGGTGCCTGAGCTTGTTAGAGATAATGAAGTTAACAGGGTTGTTAAACCTATATAAATCTGGCCCACCATCTTAGCTCTGCATTATTCATGCTGTTAGTTTAGCCTGAGAAATTTGTCTTAGATGGGTGTAGATCACATGCTGCTCCACTAATCACCTCTAAATGCCAGCAGCCCTGAATACCCAGAGGGAGACAACAGCTCCCTTAGGAGGTGGAACTGAAGGAAAGGTTAAAGGCAAGCAAGCCTGAGACCTCTTGGCAGCTTGCTGTGCCTAAAGGACAAGCTGTGTGGTGGTTTCTGAGCAAACCTCGATGGGAGTTTGGCAGGGCAGGTTCACTCCCCCCCTCCCCAAGGAATCTGGTTTCTGTCAGAGCCAGGACACCTAAACTGCAGCACAGCATGTTGTATCCATCTGTATACACACGCCTTGGAAAAGGCCATGCATGAAAATACCTTATCAGAGGCAGTTTTATAAATCTGCCAGTGTGCTGGACAAGCACTCTAGGAGGCCCCATCTGGCTGTCAGGCTTTGAAGGGGAAGATCATTTTACACTGAAGGGGAATTGTAGTCATGAAATATTCATGCAGTAGTCCCAATAAAATGTGGCAAGCAAGAATTTTTGGCAAGTGCTGGTCTTTCAACAACCTTCGGCTATTTTCATGTCTGTGAGCACAGCTCAGGGGGAGAGAACATCTGACGACGTGAAGTCTGGCATTATTCTCCCCCAAACCCAGAGCTCGATAGCAGCTGTTTAGCCTGGTGCTCATTCCAGACCTTTTGTAAGCAGTCGCTGACCTTGCTGCAAGCTTGAGGGTGTTGATAGCAGTGTCATGGCAACATTTTGTTTACCTGTATTTCCGTGGTATTAGCAGCCCATTTCTCCAGCCTTTAGGCTTTTCATTTTGAAACTGGCATTATCACTGATATCTCTTCCATGACACACTTCTCTCCTCCAGATTCCTTATATAGAAACCAGTGCCAAGGACCCGCCTCTGAACGTGGACAAGGCCTTCCATGATCTTGTGAGAGTAATTAGGTAAGCTGCAAACTCCTCCCTTCCTTACTGCCCAGGGATGGGACATGCAGAAGTCATGGCCCAGAGAGTCAGGAGCCAGATTCTGGGGAGTCAGGTTTTCTTGAGTGTGGGATATTTCTGATGTTTATTAACTTTCTTGTCTTGTGTCAGCTTAGGTCTGTTACTAGCTGTCACTTAGCTACCCGTGCAGGACATCAGTACCAGGCATACGAAGATGTAGCTGTGGCCATAATAAAAAAGTTTTATTCAATGAGCAGTGCAAAGCCTGCTATAATGATCAGCTCTAAAAGGCTGGCATTGAAAGCTTGGGATCAGTAATTTGGGTTTTCATAGTTTTGTCCTCTCAGGGTCTTGCCTTGCCAGAAGTTAAAAAGGACCGGCAAAAAATTCTACAAAATTGTAGTGCTGTAGGTGACTTCTAACATTTTCTGCTCACTAAATGGAAAAAATTAAGCCATTTTGTATGAGAAACTGCATGACCTAATGGCTAAGTCCCAGGTTTCCTCAGACTGCAGAGGTTTGTTCCCAGTTTTGGCATGAGCTGCCTTTGCTCGTTTTGGCAAACGTGCGCTCTCCGGGCGAACCCCTGCTCCGGCTGCCAGCAGGGAGGGACTGCCTTCCCAAAGCCCGGCTCTCCTGCAGGAAAAGAGCTGCACACACATCCCAGCATCTCAGCTGATAACCTCAGCTCTCTCTGAGAGGATTTGTTTTTCTGGCACTAGCTGTCTGCCAGATTTTCTGGGCCCTCATTTTTCATGTTTTGGGAGGGCGCTGAGCTGAAATCATGCTCCTCCCTGCCGTGCAGTCAAAGTGCCTCGCCCGGCAATTAAACCACAAGGCATTTATTCACAGCATATCTGTACTTGTGAATATCCTAGCAGAGCCTCAAGCCAGCCTCCATCAAAACCAGATGGTACTGCCCACTCTTCCCACATGTCTCAAAAGCAGAGGGCAGAAAGTCTTTGGAGAACTGAGCTGGAAGTGTCCCAGACTCTTTCCCAACTGTTCTCAGTATTAGCTGGCTAGATATTACTTTTGTGTGCAGCAAGCTCTTACCACCATCTACTCTGCTCTGCAGGAAAGAAAAACAGCCAGAATAAGATGGAAAAGCTTTGTTTGCTTTCTCCACGTAACACAGCTCCAGGCAGGCTGAAAGGCATATTGTAATGAGGCATTACTAATTGCAAGCCCTGAAAATGCACTCTGTAACCTCAAAAATAAGTGGTACACCTCAGTTTCCTGAGTAGCTACTGTGAAAGTCCTTGCCAGCCTGTGATGTCAAGGGCACAAGAAATGTTCACAAGAGCTGGAACTCGGGTTAAGTCAGAGAGCAGGGAGATGCTGTGTGATCTGGATGATCATTGGCCACAAAGCAGCTTTGCTTGGTTTTTGGACATTAGAAACTGTCCACAGTCAAGGGTAGCATCACCCATCAAGTATTGTTTTTCTGGTTTCCAAATAAGCTTTTTCAAACAAAATGTAAATTTCAGCTCCCTGATAACTGTCATTGACTGAGTGCTTCACAAATGAAGGGCTTCCTCAGAGCCCTTGTGAGCTCTCAGGGTGAGGATGCTTGTTCAGGGTTGCACTGTTTGAGCTCCTTGCACTTGGCTGATTCCCAGTTTATTTAGCTTCATGCAACAAACTGTTGTCTGGAAGTAATCCAGAAAGGAGTGGGGTGATTGAGTCCACTCAAGAGATGTTTTTAATTTCCTGATGCCCCTTTTATGCTGCAGCAGTACACACAGGAACTGTCACAGCAGAAGCCTTGAGCAGGCCCAGGGTGTGGTTTTTGGATCTCTAAAACAGATCCAGAAGAATGTGAACAGCTTGTGGTCACTTAGTATTTATCCAGATTTAAAGTATTTTCTGAATTTCATCTTTGTAGTTTGGGGCTTTAAAGTTTTATGTTTTTCATGCCTCCAGCCTTCATATTCACTGAGAAAAAGTCTTACTAGTCAAGGCTGAATTTTTTGGGTGGTTGCAAGAATTTGGAAGCTGAGGCTGTAAGAGAAACCCCAGCTAAAGCCATAGTGATTTATGCCCCAGTGATGTCTCATCCTCGTCTGGATTACTTGGTATGAACACTTGGTTTAATGCCTGGCATATCACATGACAAAGAAGCCGCTTTTGAACTGTTCAGACTCTCAGGTTTGAATCTACAGAAGCTGCTGGTGTCTGTATGTTTTATCTTGCTCCAAAATCTACATCTACAGGCTGCCTGTCAGGTGTTTGAGATACAGAGCCTTTGCTGGATTTGCACTGCTGGGCTGCCAGAGTAGCTGCTGCATTGGATGCAGCTGCAAACAGGCATTTGGGCAGTGCCTCACCTTCCTGGAGAGGGAGAAGCCCTCAACAGAATGCTTCAGAGGCTGCTCATTTATTTTTTAGCTCCCCTCCATCACCAAGTCTGCATCAGTGCAGCTGGCTAAGGGCAATGCCAGCTGAAAGGCAGAAGAGTGTATTTCTCTGTGCTCTCTGTATCTCTCTCATCCTCTTCCCTACTGTCAGCAGTGTAATGGATGATGTTGCATCACTTAGAGCATCCCTGTTTCCCAGAGCAGCCCCCTGGCAGGGGAAGAGGCAGCAGTTCAGCATGGGCAGCTGGAGGCATAGTGCCCTGGCAGGACATACATCCCTGCCATTGGCCTTAATGGCTTCTTTCCTCCTTCCTGAAGAACGCTGGCCAGGCCCAGCTGTGTGGCATGAAAAGCCAGGCAGTGCTGGAAGGGTATATGGAGATACATATGCAAATACGCACATGCACACCAAGATGCTGCTCTACAGGCTGCCCAGGGCCCTGGATCCAACCCAGCCTTATGTCTCACCTGCCTGCTTTCTTCTCTGTCTCCCAAAACAGGCAACAGATCCCAGAGAAAAGCCAGAAGAAGAAGAAAAAGACCAAATGGCGAGGGGACAGAGCCACGGGCTCCCACAAACTCCAGTGTGTGATTTTGTGACAGGACACCCTGGGAGTGCCTAGGATGCCTCCCTGCTGCCCTCCTGACCCCCTGGCAGCCCTGGCGAGGAGCTGCAGCTCGGTGCTGATGCCCACATGGCCCTGTGGCCCCCGGGCTCCCCACGGTGGCTCAGACTCGGAGCAGGCGGCTCAAGGGGTCCGGACCCCCGGAGAGGGGCTGCACATCAGGGCCAGCCTGGGAGCTGTGTCAATGGGAGGCAGAAGGGATCAGCAGGACCTCAACTCTCAAACATCCCCAGCACCTTCCAGGGGCCTCCATGATGTTTATAAAAACAAACAAAAAAAACAAGGCAGAAGTTTAAAAAAAAAGTGTTGGTTTTATCTGCAAACATTTCTCTTTGTGACCCATTTCTGAACAGCCATGAATAGCCCCCCTGTTTGGTACAGTTGTCTGTGTATGTGTGGGGGAAGGGAAAGGGTTTTTCTTTCTCTTAATTTTTTTTGTCCCGTTCTTCCTTTTTGTTGTTTGCTCAGCAAGTGTTGGGTTGCAAAGAAACAACGGCCAGGCTTGGATTTTTTGCACTGGACTCTCTCTTGGGCAGCAGTGCCAAAACACAACTTCATATGAAAGTGCATAGATTTGGAGGAAGAAAATTAATTCCAGCTGCTCTGGGTGCTCCAGACATTGTGTCAGACTCTGGAGGGTTGCCAGCTCACAGACCATAAACTCCAGTTTAGGAAAGGAGGTTTGGGCTTGGATTATATATTTTTTTTCTTACCCTTTGTCAAGAGATTTTGTTTCTGTTTTGTAACTTCGGACATGTCAAACTTAAGACATTTTGTTAACCTGGAAGTATTTAAATTAAAGTAATTTACAAATGGAAGGGTATGTCATTTTTGGGGGAGGGGGTGGAAGAGAGAAAGGAAGTAAAATCTGAACTGAATTTGTTATTTGGGTGTTGAATTTCTCCCTCATAAATGCATGTAAAGTGGTGCGATCTAAATCACTCTATTATTCCTTAACCTTTCCCTGCAAAGCCACTCGTGGGCAGATTAATTGTTTTGCTTTTCCCAGGCTCATCTCACACACACAGGAAACAAAATCTGTTTATGGAGTTTGGCTCAATGTTTCTTCTTCCTCCTTTGCCAAGTTGGTGACTTGAAAGGAAGAGGTGTTTTTAAAATGATTCAAGTGGGATGGGTCTCTTCATAAGCTGACTGTATCTAAAATGTCTCCCTGAAAACAGCAAGGACTAAATATGCCTTATGAAAAGACAAGGCAAAAAACCTGCAAGCATTCAAGCTGCCATCTGTAGCACCAGAAATATGGCTGTGCACATCCTGGAGGAGCCACGTGTTCTTTCACACCTTTCCTGGCAGCAAGACCTGCAGTAGCAAATTTGTCTTTAATGGTATGTCATGTGCTGGATTGAATCCATTGGCTCCATTCACATGGTCACCAAATCTGTTTAAAAGTAGCAACTTGCTTTTCATCAGCTTGAATCCTATTCAAATATGTTTTGCGGGCATGACTTAAAATATTGGCAGAGTATGAATGCCTGAGATTTATGTGTCTGAGCACAGAAAATCTTGGTATTGGATACTGAAGATCCATCCAAGATGATGGATCATCACAAATTTAGTTGTCCATACTTGTCTATTTGCCACCAGATTTCATTTCTTGACCCTTTGCCAGGCCACTTTTTAGAAGTGATTTGGCTGCTGATTATTTTTCAGGTGAATGAGGGTAATGGAAACACGTTCTTAATTTGTCCAGTCTTCATCACAGCCAGAAGATGGCAAAGGCCTGCGGCTGGCTCAGCAAGCTGCTTGGGGTAATGCTGGCTCTGCTGCCTCTGTCCCTTTTGGTGTGGTGACAGATGCTGGGGATGGATTAAGCAGGGGGATATTGGAAAGAAGTGTCTCTCACACACTCTTGGGTTGGATGTGGGCCATACACTCCAGTGAAGTAGCAACGTGCTGTGTCAGCTGGGATGTGGCTCCCCACCACAGCAGTGCTTCTCTCAGTGCTGGCTGAACAGACCTGCAGCAGCTGAAGCCATCCCCTTCAAATTCCAGTCCTTGAGACTTGCCTCTGCCTTCTGGACGATCTCCCTGTAGGCATTTCATTTGTTCTGCTTTGAAAACCTCTAGTAAATCAGAAATTGTCTGATGATCTTTGCAAGCAGCCCATTTCACCATCACCCCTGTAACCACTTCCCTACCAGAATCCCTGTCTAGCCTGACTGCTGGCTTAATAGTTTTAATTATACACTACTAATGCTATGGGATCCCACACAGAAGAAGATGATGTCATTTTCAGGGAGCTCTTTTAATGCCCCCTAGAGCCCTTCCACTTAAAAATAACTTGATTTCTGCTGAAACACCTCATCCTTATTATTTTTATCTAAACCCTTGGGAATGCTTGCCTGAAAACAGCATGTGTGTCTCTTGAGTCACATCTGCTGCGTACTCAGCACTGCATGTGAGAAATTATCTGCTTTCTCTAAAGCTTCTTAATTGTTTCTTCAGCTCCTTTAGCAACTAACAGCTATTGCAGAATAATGGAGAGGAGGAGGAGGGGAAAGTAGCAGATTAACAACAGAATATGGAGTAGTGGCCAGTGGGGAAAGCATGGCTGTTTTCTTCTACATTCATCAACTTGTTTATAGCAAGGAGTGTTTTCCATCAAGGATTGCATCTCTGACAATTCTAAGGTGCTGAAAATAGCAAGGTATACAAAGCCTTCTGCCACCTAACCCACTCTGTCATATTCAGGGCGGTTGGGAAATGGAGAGCACCTTCCCTGCCATGCACAGCACCTACAGGCCTGGTAGGGAGACACCAGTTGGTGACACACTGCAGAGAGCAACCAACTGTGCTGTGGGTGGCTTATATTTGTCTGTGGAGCATCCAGTGGATAGGGACATTTTTGTTGTGGTCAGGGGTACTCTGAGAAGGATCCTGTAAGGGCACAAATGGGGCTCATTGCCAAAGAGCTGATGGTCCAAGCGACCTAACATCATCTCATGTTAGAGCTGGCCTTGCTTTCAACACACAAACAAAATAAAAAGAGGGGTAAAACCTTACAGATTTATTGGTATTTAATAACCATATAACCTCCTCTTCTATTTTAGACACTGAATAATATATGTAGAACAACAAACAAAAAGTATTAAGCCACCTAAGTTTTGGCTTTGCAAATGTGTCATCACCTCCCTGACCTGGGATCCCACAGCATCTGTACCACTGCCATCAGGTAAATCATGGTGCTGTTTCCTCTCTCTGGTCCTGCCTATAAGGCAGCCACTGGCTTTGTTTTCTTACCAACTTCTGAGGTGCAGGATATTTATTGTATAAGCCAAGTCACCTGTTTGTCTGTTGACCTCATGTCTCTCAAAAGGGGGGTGGGAAGGAAGAAAAGGAGAAGTACCTGGTTGAAATAAATACACAATCCTCTGGCATGAGCAGAGTTTAATTGTCCCTCTCTGCCTGCCAGCTCTAAATAACACAAAAGCCTGATAACAGCAAAACCAAGCAGCACCACCCCACAGCTGAGGAGGCCTGCAGGTGGTGGCCACCTACAAACCCTGGCAAAGCTGCTCTGAGATAGCCTGGGTACATATAAATAAACCATGTTCAGGTGATGGTGCTCAGCAGCAAAACACTGGAGATGGTGAACAAGAGAAGCAAGCATTTAACAAGGGGCTGAAATTGCTTGGTTTGGATCAGATGTTTCAGTTTAACAAGAGGCCATTGCTGTTTGTTGCTCAGTTCCTTAATCTGCAATAATTAATTTTGGCTGGCTCTTTTAACCTACAGCTGTACTAGCATTTGCAAATTAGGACAGGCTGAGGGGTTTAGACATACATGGTATGTCTTGTCTGGAGAGGAAATGAGCATTGTTGGGCACAGAGAGGACAGCATTGTACTGCTGGGTCAGATTTTTTTATTTTAGCTTGTTACCATCCTCAGGCCAAAATGGACTGCCCAGAGACTTATTCAGCTCCAGTGATTTCAAGGGATGGTCCCTAAATGCTGCTGAAGTGCTTGGGAAGAAGGTGATCCCCCTCAAAGCTCTGCTAAGAGTAGAATATAATGGGGAATACAGAAGATACTTTAAGAGACATGACTTATGGTCTACTCCAGATGTCAGAGTTCAGATATTTATTAATGAGGGAGAGAGAGAGTTTGAGAGAAGTTTGGCATTAGGGAAATAGCCAAGACCCTGTGACAACTGTCACATCACCTGTGTACCTTGGAATGGACAGAAGAACTCTGTGTCTGGAAATCTGCTTTCTGTGAGCTGGGTTCAGTGGCCAACCTATTCTATCTGCTGTAGGCTGGGCAGGAAGGAGAAGCTTTAGTGCATTTATTAAGGACTGCATTACAGTGCACAGCAAACATCACAGTGAAAATGAGAGGAAGGATGCTGTGGCATGGGAAGTGTTGCTGTTCTTGGTCACTGCTGCCTGTGCTGGGAGGTCTCCTAGCCTAAATTGAGTGTCTTGCATTTGTGTATTTAATGCCATCTGAAGGTGCCTGGGGGTATCCAGGGCATTTACCTGTGAGTTTCAGCTGTAACACAAGGCCTATGGGAAATCTGGGCCCTTCTGGAACAGCAGCCACCAGCCAGGCAAGGATTCACCTGAGCACCTGAAATGGCTCCACATGTGTACCTTGGGGCAGCCAGTAGGTGCTCTGAGAACCCTTTTCTATTTCACAGCAGTGCTCTGAGAGAAGTCAGTGGCTATCAGGCAATCTAGGCAATCTCATGAGCATCAGTTGCACAATTAGGCTGTAAATAATCCAATATCTGGCTATCAGGAATTCCATCAATATTATGCAGGCCTTTTGCTTCCTTTTTTCTTGCATGCAAGGGAAAGAAATATTTCATAGATGATCTCACAGATGGTTTCTGAGATGACACAGGACTTGCTTGCAGCAGAAGAGAGTGGGGAGAGAGATGCCTGCATGTGCTGGATCCCATGATGGGGAGGCACGAGGAGATACAGCACAGAGGTGGGCTCTGGTCTGAGGGGGTTTCCCACCACTGTGGTAAATCACTGCTGCCTCTCTCCAGCTCCAAGAAGTCACTCATGAGTGGCCAGCAGGTCAGGAAGGTCAAGACTTCCTGAGGCAGGAGAAATGTGTGGGCACTGTGTCCCTGCTGTGCCAAAGGGAGGGGACAGGGAAGGAAGGCTCACACCCAGCAGTGGGACCTGCCAGGTGGGTGAGTGCAGGGGTTACTGCTAATGACAGGAGGGGGATGTTCAGCAGTGCTGAGTGTGGAGAGGCAGCCAAAATCCCCTAATCATGACAGTTCTGGGACAGCTTTTTTAATTCTTTTGAATTCAGGGATCCCTTTGCCAAATCCTGGGGGACCAGCAACATCATGCCAAGCCAAACACAGCAGTCTGACTTGCCACAAGCATTACTACTCCTCTGGTTTCCATCCCTCCTCCCAGGTCTCTCTCATGCAGACCAGGACATGTACAACATTGTCTGAGAGCTCAGACTGGGCATGTGGTCAGGTCCAGGAGCCAAAGAGAGGGACTCAGGCAACATCCTGGATTTGGTCAATAGGAGATCAGGAGTAAGAGGCAAAGGAAGGAGCTTTGTGAATCAGGACCTTGTTCTATAAAGCAAAATCCTCTGCAAATCTGGGTAAGAGCCATTGTACAGCTGGTGATTAAGACAATCTCAGCTGAGAAGTCAGCCCAGCTGAACCAGTCACGAGCTGCTCCTGGGGCTGCCACACACAGAGGTGCTTATCCTGGGGCTTCTGTGACTGCAGCTCCTCTCCCTACAGTGGTCAGGCCCAACCAGCCCAGACCCAGGCAGATACTGGGCATGCCTCTTGCAGCTCAATAGCCCACGTCCCCAAAAAGCAGGGAGTTCTTTTCTGCCAGCTCCATAATAAGAGCTGTGTTTCAAACAGCAGTGCCTGGGATGGAGCCCACAGCAAGCAGGAAATTCAAAGTTAAGGCTGATGCTCCGGGCTTTGCTCACACAATTGTTGAGGTTGAACAAAGCACAATGATGTGAGCTGGGGACAGGGTGCTGCTCACCCTCCCCTGGGAGCTTCCTGCCTTGCCTTGTCTCATCCCAGTCTCCAAACTTTCATAAAAGCTTGTGCTGGTTTCTAGCATTGAGTTTCCCACAGAGCTGGTCACAAAGATTTGTTTCCATGGTTTCTTTGCTTGGCTTGGTGAAGTCTCTTTGTCCCCCCAGCAGGGCAGCAGGGTTAGAGTGGTGCTGGGGCTGTCCGGGCAGCCTCTGGCAGAAGGTGCTTTGTGGGGAAGAGGAGGTTCAGCTGGAGATGGGGAAAGCAAAGCAGTCACACCATCAGCATAAAACACTTAAAGGCAAAGGTGGCACTCAGCTAGGTTTTTGTTGGTTTTACTTTAGCATATAAAAATTGTTCTGGGAAAATTCACGTGACACCTGCTACCATAAAAGAATAGAGAACTAGAACTAAAGAAAGAGGTAGAGAACTAATGATTTTTCACTTCAGGATCTTAAAGCATTCAAGAAACAATGCAATCTCTCACAGTCAGGACTCTTAGAAGCAGCAGTTCCTGTTCCATAGGCTGAAGAAACAAGAGCACAGACATCTGAAATGTAGACAAAAACGGGATAGTGGGATGCCCAAACATCAAACCCTGCTGGGACTTGTGACCAGTTTGCTTCAAGCTGCAAAACTATAATTAACATAGACTTAGCTGAAGATAAATATTAAATGTAAAAAGAAGAGGTCCAAGGCCAGCTATCTCAAGAGGTTCAGCCCCTGATAAAATCTGTAAATACCTACTAGATATAGGCTGCTTTCATAAGTGGCATTTTCTCAGTATTTTCAAATTATTTTTCCCTCTAAGCAATCTATTTCCTTCCTAATTTAGGATTCATCTTATCACATCATAGAGATAAACTAAAAATGGAAAAGGTCACAAGCTCTACTTCATTTAGGGGAAAAAATACCCTTTGTAAAAATGTCTTTGGACTTTTTTACATGCTTTTGTTTTTCTTACAGAACAAAAGCTTGATTCCTGCTGGTCCCATGGAGCCCTCAATACCAGTGACAGGATCAGGGATGGGCTGCCTGAGGAAATCAAGCCTGTGAGCACCACTGGAAGCTGTGTGAGCCCACAGATAAGTTGCTGGTTTAGGTTTCCAAGCGTTGGAGGCTAGTGCTTAGTTTTAAAATGACAGGTCCTGTGGTAATGTTGTCCTAAGACAACAACAAAGAAATGTCACTATCTAATGCCAGTGACTGTTCCTCCCAGCACCAGAGGGCCACCAGACCTGGTCATGTAAATAATGGTACTGATGCCTGTGTGGCAAAAACTGCCTCTGCTTCCTGAGACAGGAGTTAGCACCAGCCTGACCAATGCTCCAGGCTGCTGCCTGTTTGTTTTTCTTTTATTGCCAACTAATGCCAAACTGCAGGCTTAGTCAGGTCTACCAACAGTCCAAGCTGCATTTGCTCTTACTGTGACTAGTATGGGACTTGTAGCACTGAAAAATCACTGGAAAGTCAGTCTAGCCACAGCACAACATTTTGTTACTGCCCAGCTGCCTCTTGTCTGCAACAGCCTTTCACCAAAGGCTCTGTCAAGGTGGGACAGAGCTGGTGCTGCTCCCTGGAGAGAGGTAAGTGCCTGGAATTCGATTGTGTGGGTCTGGGCTTCTGTCTGCTGCATGCCTCTATCACTAAGGGGATCTTAGCCTCTCTTTGGGGCAATTTGGCTGTTTACAAGAAATGAATTATCTGCACTGACCAGCTGAGGGCAGGAACAATTTGTCTATGTTTTCAGGTACCAGAATTAAGTGGTTTATCTATAGATGAAACCTCAGGAGAGCATCTGTGATGACAGATGACCTTTACCTGCCATGTGGACTGGCCTTGTCCCAGCCCAGTCTCTGTCAGACACCTGCCTCTTGCAAAAATGTTCAGCAGCAAACACACACATGGGGTGGGTGGCATCTGGGATGGGCAGAGAAGTCAATACAGCCCAGGACCCCTTCATGTGTGGGCAGTGCAGGTGCTGGCAGCAGGACTGCTCAACAACACTGGGAATGCACTGGGGCCTTTAGTAAGGGCACATTGTGTTTTTTTTAGATCAGTCCTGCCTCCATCTCTTGCCTACTGTACAGAAAATAACCCAAAGAGCAACTAAATGCTGACAAAGAAAGCTTCCCTAACATCTTAGTCTTTGTGTCCCTTCTCAGTGAAGGCTGGGACTAAAACTGTCCCAGACACAATGGTTAAAAAAATGCTGAAGGGGGAGAGTGTAACAGAGAAACTGCAAATGTGCACTTGTGCTGTGGTGGATGTTTTTTATTACTCTTATTGGCTATTCAAAAACTTACCCAAAAAAAGAAAAGGAGAAGTGGAGACAGCAGCCTCAAATCAAACAGATTTCAAACACTTCACAAACTTTTTCAAAATATATTAATCTTCCAAACACTCTTTAGCCTGTTAGTTAGATTTAAATAATCATGACCTAGTACTTAATAAATAACTACAATCTTTTGAGAGTTCACATTTATAGTCCAGATCACTGCAAAACAAAGGGCAGAAAGAAATCCCATTTGGATGTGAATATTTAATGCGGCATTTGGAAAGCTGCTGCACTGACACTAATTTGAGATAATCAAATAAGTATTAAAGCAAACAATTATGCAGACATATAATTAGAACAGGAAAAGGTTCTAAGTTAAGCCAATAGAAAATGGTTTATAAAGACCATTTGATCGTGGCCTTTCAAACAGAACTGGAACAAAACACCAAGGCTGTTACTTGGGATTATAGATCAGTGGAGGTACCAGTAGTACCTGGAATGTAAATACAGGATGGATGCTGGGTCTGTTCCTCAGGGATGCACTTCAGAGCCTGTGAATGTTAGCTGGAGCCTTTCTGTTGTGTCAAACAGGCTTTGGGTCAGGATCCATCACCCTCTGATGAGGGAGTCCCACAATTCCTTTATTTGGCAGCTTGCAGGAGAAGCAGAAGTAAAACATATTGCAAAAGCCAAGCTCCAACAGGAGTTCTGTTCAATTATGTCTTAACATTAAACTGTAGCTAATGTGCTTTTACCAGATGTCCTGATGAAATACTATTACAAGCTGGTGCATTGCATTAATTAAAGTGAAATTTCATAATGAAATCTTTTTTCAAGGCAGCAGGGATGAATTGATGACCTACATAACCTCCCTTTGCTCTAAAATAGCTTTCCAAACTAATGAAATGAATCCCCCTGGTTGTGGCAGGGGAGCAGAGCAAGCTGTGCTTTGCATCCCAGCTACACACTGCGACTGGAAAAAATCTGGGCACTCTCCACAGAGATTATGGCTTGCCTTTCATTGTGTCTAGCAACAAGAGGGAACTTTCAGAGGCAGGAGGACTGTCTATTAAGGCACCTTGCATAACAGGAGGCTTTTGAAATCTCCATTAAAATTCTTGGACAGTGCCCTCACAGAGAAGCTGGGGGATAAGCTGGCTGACCCTCTACCTTATAAACTGGCACAAATGCACAGACAGTTAAATGCACATTTGTTCAAGTTTAAGAGGCTTAGGGTATGTCATTAAAATATAATCCACAAGGGACAACAAACATGGCCACAGCTGGCAGGCTCAGACCCGTCTCTGCGGCGAGCGCGTCGGGAGAGAAGCGCCAGGATCAGCATCACACAGCCCGTGTGTGGGGAGGGGGGGAGGCCTCTGTTCCAGGCATATGTTTTTAAGAGAGAAAATATGCCTGTGAATTCTGATTATGCCTGTGTTAGTACATTTTGATCCATGGTGGTTTGAGATTAAAAGAGATTTATGGTGTTGCTAAGTCTCAGCAGTGTACATTTCATGGAGCCATTGCAGCGCAATCAAAACAGGGCCTGCACCAGTGCTGGATTGTGCCAGTGAATCCTAATTGCCTGAAAGATAATGGTGTCATTAAAGTCTCTTGCCTCTGTGAGCCTTGTACTCCTCGACAGAAAAGATGCTTTTATTGTTGGTTTCAAAGGAGCCCTCAGTCACTGCTAAAGCACATTGTCCATTCAGAGGTACTGGGAGCCTCCATTCTGTAGCTCCTTTATTTCTCAGCTTCTCCCTTCGTAAGCAGTGGGCAGGCAAGAGCAATGGAGAGAAATGCAGAAAAAACATTGACTTTTCAACAAGCAAGACAAAATATAAATCAGATATGATTCAGTTAGACATCATAAGGGAAAGAAGTGTCTAAGACCTTGCACTGGTTTAGGCTTCTAGCAACAGAAATGGAGAATGCTTATGTATAAGGAGACACACTCCACAAAAAATGCCAACTTCACCTATAATTTTCAAGTCAGTAATCATTTTGACAGAAAAGCTGTGACCAGCTTCTTTATTCATACAAAAGGCATGTGGCCCTGCAATTACACCTTAACTCACAGCCATTCTTCTTTCTGGACAATTTCAATTAAGAAATGACCTCTCCATAAAACATTCAATTCTGCTACAAGATTTATTCCTGTCTTCATCTGGCAATATCTTCCTGAAAACCAGGCAGACACTTATGCAGGTAAATTTATCACTTGTCTATTTATGGGTGTGAGTTTTCTTAAACAGAAGAGGGTTTTGCTATTATTATTTGCCTGTACTCTGAATCTTGTTATTTCTTGTGCTTCAAGAATCACCTTTTTGTTTGCTTTGTACAGTGTTCTGCTCACTCACAGCCTGTCTTCACTGGGTCAGCAATACCAGACCACGTACATATGACAGTGACATGCAGAGGTAACCTATAAAAAGAGCTTTCTGCATTTGTGCCATCCAAAACTCAACAGAGATGTATTTAATCTCAAAGACCACAGCAATGTCAGGACAAGTAGTATCTGCTGAGTACAGTAAGAAGCTTGGTTTGCAGAGGGGCTGTAGTCCACCTGACCTGCCACCCTCACAAAATCTTTACAGCTAAATGTACACTAAGTTACCCTTAAGAGACTTAGGGCAGGCCATTACAACATAATCCAGAGTGCTCACTAGTGCATGCATTACACAAAAATGCTTGGCATTGCTGCTGCAGGGTATTTTCAAATAGAGAAGAGCCTCCACAAATCAGCACTCAGATAATTTTCCTTTCATACTTTCCTTCTCCTGATCAGCCTTTCTCTTAGCTGTTGCTTTTACTCCTCCAGCTGTTACCTTTCCATCTTCTGTTCATGTTATCCATCATGGTGGGTAGAAGAGCCTTTATTCTTTGCATCACATTTCTGGAGTACTTTGGAGTACTGTGTTGTAGTTTTGCCACTGATTCTCCATTTCTTTAATACTTACTGGCATGTAATGATTTTTCTTTGCTGAAGTCTTTTGAATGTAGTGTGTAAACTGCAGTCCTGCTCAGGGCTGTGCCTTAAGGTGGCCCCAGAGCAGAGGCTCTTTCTGAAGGCAGGAGGGGTCTCAGTCAGCTGGATGAGTTAGAGGGGCCTTTCACATGGAGGGCAGGCAGTAATTACACAGAAAAACTTAATGCTTCTTGCCTGAAATGTAAGTGGCAGAGGGTGATTGTTTAACCCCAAAAACAAATTTGGAGATTCCCCTTCTTCATACAATGCAGCAGCCTGGAAAGGGCCAAGGTGGTCATTGATAACCACAGCAGAAAGTCCAGGGCAGCAGCATGGGCAGCTCTCCCCAGCCTCTCAAATCCTTCTGTGCACACCAGGCCCTGCCAGGGACTTGCTCTGGTGCCCAAACCCTGCAAAATGTGAACTCAGATCTTAATCTAGAGTATTGAAAATAGAGTTTTACTTGTTTTTACAAAGAACCAGAGCACGAATGGCAGTAAACCCCTGAGCCTTTTGGCTTAATCCCATTTCAGACACAAAAAAGAAACTCCTGCCTGACAGCCACTGTCTCTTGGGAAAAGTCAGCTCTTCCTATGTTTCCCTAACTATATTTACTCTGCCATGTGCTGTCATCCTCCAATCCTCCTTGAGTGTCACTTGAAGAAAAAAATCTGTAGTGAATTATAATGACAATACATTGAAGATGGCTTACAGCAGAGAATGGCACTTCATAGCAGCCAGCTGTGACAAATCTGGGTTGGGAGAGAATATTGTGCATGCCCGAGATTATAACTTTTAAAAGAAAAAAACTCATTCTTGTTCCCTGGGGCTTTTTAATGAATTGCCACATGCAACAATGCCTTAAATGAAGAATTGGTGATTATCCATCTGACTGTGGCTCAGTGATTATAAAATAAAAGAACAGCCAGCACCCTGAAAACTCTAAACCTACTTGAAGAGGTCTACTGATGCTGAGGATAGTACCATTTTAAAGGCAAAGAAGTAGAGGTCACCAAAGGAGCAAACACCTTTAGAGAGGTGGGACATCTTACTGTGGTTAACATTTCTCAGCAGGATGAAACTCGCACAGCTGAGCCATGGACCAGCTGCAACACACACAGACTGAGGGTAATAAGTGCCAGTCAGATCCCAGGATGATTCAGACACCTGACTGTATGAAAACCATGTTTTACCCTTCTGGCAAGGGCTAGAACAAGGCCAGGAGCAGCAGTCCTGCTGGTGTGACCCAGAGGGAAGTGATTCTTGTTGGAGCACGAGGATACAGTCCAGTGAGGGTTATAGGTCTTACATCTAGGACAAAGGATGTCCTGTCCCATCCAGATATCTGCTCAAACACATCAACACTATGGCTTTTCCCTCTCGGACAGACATGCTGGTCACAGCACTTAACTCTGTGTTTGGTTTAGGTGTGCAAGGGAAGAGTCCAAACTACCACGGCTCCCTCTGCAGTTGCTGGGTGAGATGAGCTGCTCTCCCACGTAACACAGACTGCTGCAGATCATGCTGCAGGAAAGTCTACCACTCTCTAAGGAATCTACAGGAGCTCTGGAGACCACAATCCAAAATCAGACACCTCACTTAAATGCCTCAGCTTGGGCTGTGCAAATACACATCACAGCACGAGGTACTAGTGGAGACCTCCAGCTTCCTTGTCCATCTTTAACCACTTTTCCAATGCTGTGCACTGGCCTCTGGGGCTCTCCCAGTCCTCCACAGCCTGTACAACCCTAATCACCCCTTTGGGCCCAGAAGCATGTTTTAAAGCATCCCAAACTAGATTGCTCTGAATAGCCTCTGCCCATATAGCAGGAGGCTGGTGCATCCCAATGCACTGGGCTTGCTGTGCATGGAACACAAGCCTCTTGTGCCTCTGCCTCTCCCAGGATGTCTGGATGGCCAGCAGCCTGCCTGGCAGATGTCCAGATATCCACTAGCTCACTGCCTGTGCCACTGTGGAGCTGGCAGGTCCACACACTTCCTCAACGTTCTCCCCGCATTCATTTTCTGTTGCTCCTGGGCTTGGCAGCTTCCAGGGTAAATCTGGGTCAACATCTTTCCATAGGATTTCTGTTCCCTTCCTGCCATGGCTGGCAGAAGGGGATGTGCCAGGACAGTACTGAAGAGCCATTGACTGATGAGGAAGGACAGGCAGGGAATGAGGGTTTTTGGTTTAACTATGTCAAAGCTGTGCACAAACACAGACCCACAGGCATTGAAAGCAAATGTCAGTAAAAATCAAAGGCTGATATACAAAAATCTCTTGTCTCCAAAAATTGCACAGATTTATTTAAATCCAGTGGGAAATTCAGTGTTTGCTTTTTTACTGTGATTAATAGCTACCCAGGTTTTCAAAATTTTAAGCCTTTATTCCTAACACATGTAACAAAGTAAGTTTAAAACCTTAGACCACTTCAGCTCTGAATGTTGGGAAACCCACAGGAAAAAACAGTCTCAGCCCTATTTCAGTAAATGTGCAGGAGGATCCGTATGAGTAAAAGCTCTTGTTAGTTCTCTCATGCTTTGCTCTTAGTAATTGGTTGATATTTTAGGGATGGAATAATCTGTGGAAGTTGCTTTCTGTAGCATGTGCTGCTAACCCTTTTTTTTTTTTTTTCTGTCAGAAAATCCTTTTGAAATTAGACCCAACTCCTGGAATCAACCCAGACACTGCTTTTCAAGCCAGAAGCATATGTATAAGCATCATCAATCATGCCACTGACTCTTATCACTACTCTATACTCACTTTCTACCTGGTTTGAATTCCTAATTGGCCCTGCTGAGCAACTTAGAGCCCTGAAGAAAGTGGTGGAAGGGAGGTGGGAGAGAGTGTGACTTTCCAGCTGGGATTGGGAGGGTTTCCTGCAAATTACACTGATAAAGTCTGTTTCCTGGAGAAAATAGACAAGAAGCAGTTGGCAACAGGGTGAGTAAGAGTTGGATGCAATGGGGTATGATGTACAAAAGTGTGTACAACTGGCTCAATTATCATCTGAGCAGTTGGCCTGGCAGCTGCTTAGATCATGTGTTTCAGACTCGTGTACTGCAACGCAAGCACACGAGGAGTCACTTGGACAGGAATGGAGTAGATAATTCAGGAGACAAGGATGGTTTTCTGATTTAAGTGCAGGAGAAGTTCTGAAAAAGGCAGGTGATTTCCCCTGCCGCCTAGAGCAGGATTTCTCTTTCTCTGCTTAGGAAAGCACTGCTGTTCTCCCCACCCTCTAGCTCTCATTTACAGAAATCTCTTTCTCACAGTAAGGCTGCCCCAAGCTGCCTAAAACAATGCAAATTGGGTGGGAGCAGCCTGAGGGACTGGTGACCCGTGATGATGGGTCTGGGCTGTGCCCGGGAATGGGCTGCCTCCTCGGGCAGGGAGGTGGGTCTCAGGTACAGCTAACCCAAACGGGGACTGGAGCTACCTCTCCATCTCAGGTGCACAGTAAGCACGAATAGTGTGCATGCAGAACAGTTATTCCATTGCTCTGCCCCCCTGCTTCCCCCAGCCTCTTCCCATTAAGCAGTCACACATGCTGCTGAAAGCCAGGGCAGCTGTATTCATCCATCAAAGCCTGTCAGCTTGAGAGCATAGGCTCTTCCCATTAATTAAGCAAATGTAATGTGATTAGCTAAGGCTGTAAATGTTTCTGGGCCCATTTAGAAAGCTACAAAACACCGAGCATCAAGGTCTCTTATTTTCATGTGATTGTGCTATGTGGGATGCTCCTCTGGGGCTGAGACTTTAGCTTTTAAATTTTTGTGTGTGAGAAAAAATAGGGAGATGTAATAGAAAGTACGAAAAATAGGTCATGTAGTTCTAAAATTGCTGTTTGAATCTGAAGAAGAAATTAGTTTCTGCACTTTTAAAAAACTTTTGCCTACACTTTTTTTTTAATGGATGCAACAATAACTGCTGGAAGCTGAATTTTTGGTAAGAATCTATATACCTCATTTAAATTTTCTACTTGCTTTGATAAAAAATATGTATTACTTAGCAGCTAAGAATCTAAACTGGGGTGCTTTAGGCTGTCAACCTGAAAGCAAATGGAACAGTCAGTATGAAGTTGCACACAGAATAAGAAAATTCTTGAAGGAAACTTGAGTGTTATGAACTAGAGCTACTTAAGGATTTAAAGCTGAAGTGGGATGTGGGTGCCTAAATCTAATACTGTGATGCTGAATGCAGCCTTTGCCAGACTTTCAGTGCATATGAACTCCAAAGGTACCTCCCTGTTTAAAGCTCTCCAGATGTTTACAGTCATTTTCATCTCTGGGTCTCAAAGTGCTCCCACCCTATCCAGGCTGAGCTGCTCAGGAATGTCATGTGAATCTACAGCTCTGTGGGATCCAGAAATTTAGCATTTTTTCCCCAGTTCTTGCACAGGCTCAGCCTGGTAGGAATGCACTAAGAATACCTCAGACAAAGGGGAGCAGCTTAGAGCACTTTTGAGCTCTTAAAAGGACTTCCTAGAGGTTGCAGCCACACGTGGACCACAGCCAGTGAAGCCCAGTGCCTGATGTTTCACCATCTGTGGGTCCTGTGCCAGCTCTGAGATCAAAGTCTTGGCACATCGCAAACTTTCACGTGGATGTTAAAAAGCCCTCGGGACTCAAATCATGAGAGTCATTTCCTAAAGCTGAATTCATTTAAATGAACCATTCCATCAGATGCTGACATCCTCTCTACAATCTCTTAGATTGATCCAAATTCTCAATTTTGTTTCCAGAATTCTGGGGCTTTTCCTGCATGGTTGAAGAAGAAGCTACCATCATGGCAGGCAAGGCAAGAACAGGGATGAATGCCTGGTAAGTTCTTTTCCAGAAAGGCAAAAAGCTTTAGGGAGCCTGGGATAAGAAGGTGCTACCTGCAATCTTTATCACACTGCTCTCACAAACATTCTGGGGGACAAAGGGAGGAAAACACTCCATGAGATCACTTTACTGCCTTCCCTGGAATGGGGCAGCACTGCAAAGAGCTGCTGCTCTCACCAGTCAGGGCCAACAGGGAGCACCTGGGAGGAGTTTCACCAGTGGCACCTCACAGCCTGGTGCTTTCTGAGGGATTGCTCCTTTGACTGCCCCAGGGAGCACTCCTTACTGCTGAGGTAGAAATGGAAGGGGGAAGAGGGCTGTTGCTCCAATTATCCTCTCATCTAGATGAATGTGTGATTGGATGTGAGGTTTGCCCTTATGGGGGGGTCTGTGGTGCTTGAGACCAAGCCTGGGCTCAAGCCCAATCCCTCTCAAGAGCTTTTGTGCAGCAGGGGCCACAGACACACCCGGGCCCTTCTCTTACAACACACAGCTGCAGCTGCTAGAAAGGCAGCAGCAATGCCACATTTTGCATAGTTCCCTGATGTTGGGATCAGCAAGAAGCAGGATCCAAAGGAGATTCAAAGACCTCTCATCAAGGCAATGCCTTGCTCCCGGCTTATAGGAGTTTTTGTGTGGAGAAATTTCCCATCTCTCCTGGATCAAAAGCAGAGAAAAGGACTATCAGGCCTATATGGCCAAGGAGCACGTACAGAATTGGACACAATGCTGGATGTTCATGTTTGGGCCTTTACCTGGCTCTTAGCATAACTGAGAGTAAACAGATCTGTTTAAATACTGCAGCATCTTCTGGCAATTGCTGCAGATGTTTCAAACCCACCTAAGGGGCATAGGTTATCCTTTTTATGCTGCTAGACCCAGGCCATCAAAGGTGATTCTATTCAGTGTAGACACCAAAATATCTCTTCTGTATTAGCTTTCAAAGAAAAACAGGTTATCAGTCTGATTTCTGGGGGTGTGTTAGCACTGGAAGCAACATGGGGAAACCTAAGCGGCATTCGGACAATTGGATCTCCAGGGCTGGTAAAAACCATGGGAACCTAATAAATGGGATATTGTGAAACTCTACTAGGTGTCACACTCCTTCTTCAGGCAAGATCCCCTGGAGTGTTACAATGCCCTTAAAAATCACTGCTGGTTAGATGGCTGAATGCTTTCAGAAATCTGGCCTCCACCTTTCTCAGAAATGGGAAATGTTCCTATGATTTATGCTATTGCGGTGTAGCCTCTGACAATAATAGTAGAAACCTAAATATTTTACTCAGAGGACTCAAAGAGCCTTTTTCATACCTCAGTTTGAGGCTGGCATTCAGTTAATGTTGATGTAATGTCTTTTTTAAAAAGACTGTAATTAAATTTACCGACACAGTCACCAAAGAGCCATTTATAAATTGTATATATAGTTGCAATTCAGCATCTGTTGTGACTATTTCATTGGGTTAGTCCTAACATCACAAGCTAATAATACTGGAAACAGGGATATAGATAATTCACAAAGGACACTGTACTCAGTATATAGCTAACAGTGATTAAGTAGTCTCTGCTTTCAGAAAAAAAAGATAAGGGCCAAAAAGAATAGGTCCCTCGATAATATCAGGTAATTCTTATATATGGTCCTTCATGACACAGGCATAAATCACAATAAAACCCATCTGCAGATCTAAGGGGTGAAACCATAAATCCTGCTTTATAAATGAAACCTGCACATCTGATAGTGTACATTGCTCCAGATTTACAGCAGCTGTAAATGATGTACTAAGGTTCACAAACCCATTTGCACTCGGGCTGGGGAGAAGGGAGGTGAGATTTTACTGGGGAGAAGAATATATTGGAAGATGCAATGAGAGAGACCATATGGATGTGTGTGTGTGCGTGTGCAAGTGAGAAATGTGTATTTTACACAGACTTGCCCTATCTCGATTTTACATTTGAGACTCCCTCCTCTGTCCCCAGTTTCTGTAAATTCGTGGTACTGGGTTGTGCCTTCCCATTCACTCCAGGTCTGACAGAGTAAATGCAGGTGATGGGGCCAAATGCTCAGCATTTGCTGGTCGCTGGAACAAACTGGGCTCAAATAAAACCTTTCATGCTGGCCAGCAGCCTGTGCCTTTTTTCAGGCTGCAGCTTTGCCTGAAGCAGGTGAAACCCAAGTGATCATTTAAGCAAGTGCAGGGTGATGATGATCCAGCTCCTTTCCTGGGTCATGGCCCATCTTCTGGACAAAGCTGGCCAGCTTGTCCGGCTGCTCCCTTTCCACTGGGGGCTGGAGGGTGCATCTCCCCTGGAATCTCCACCTTCCTCTGACCACAGAGCTGCCTCTCACCAGTAGCACTGAGCCCCCTTGGGGCCACTCACTCCAACAATATGAAACATCTCCGGGGCTGCTCCCAGGTTTGGGATTTTGGCTTGCCCAGCTCCCTGTGCCACTGTAGCTCTCCTGTGACTGCATTTAGCAGGGTGTGTGCTTGTCCTTTCTGTTGGCAGCACAAGATATTATTTGCCTGCTGCCCTTCTGTGGTTTGACAATGCTGAGCACGGGGTAGAGGCTGACTGGGCACATTTTCTCACCTGTGAAATGTTATTTGGATCCCTTCTCCTTTACACTGATGCCTCTGCAGGGGCTAACAAGGGGTAAAGTATCTGTGCCTGCACTTCCCTCACACTCTGCTCCAGCTCAGCCAGCTAAACCAAGGCATGATCCAAAATGCACGACTGACTCTTTAATTTTCTTTGTTGGGACTGGGACCTTGGAAGTGCCCTGGGTTTCCTATAACACTTGCATTTCACATTCATTAGGATCTTTTCCCAATGGCACTCTCAGAGTTTGGCTTCATACACCCAAAGAAAGGTGGCCTTCCTCACATGGGCTTTTGCCAAAAAAATCTTCTCTAACATTGATTTTTAGCACTTTACTGTGAAATTCCAGTACACTTTGCAGCCGAGGTTAGTGCAACCCAGTAGTGCTAACTTCTCTCCCTGTTTTTGTATTACTGCCATCCCAAATTTACATTTCTAAATAATTGAGTCCAGCAGTGTTGCTTCTTTCAGAGCAGTTGGAGCTCCCAGGCGTGAGCTCTCTGTGTTTCCAAATTTCATCTATGTAAAGTTCAGTACCTCCTGAACAATCAAATACGCTCTGGTGTTTTCCTGTAAGATGCCTCAGGGAATGAATGTAACCAAAATGTCAGTCTGAGGAAGAAGTGTCTCCCAAAGGATGAACAGAGCATGTAGAAATATGGACTTTGTTCTCTAGGGGCACCTGCCAGATATTAGACAATGCATATAAAGCTATTTGCTACCTGTCAGCAATCTTTGTTTTGAATCTTTCTTCTACCTGCCAGAAATCTTTCTTTTGAAGCTAGTAAAGACTGCTTTATTTTATTACAGATTTTTTTTCTTTCAGTCATACATAAATATAACATCCTAGCTTTTTAACACAACTTCCTAAGACAACTGTATCCATGCAGTCCCTCTGCCTGCCTGTAGTAATCTGAATTTCTGGTCCATATAAACACATTAGGCAGACAAATTGAGGCTTCCAAGAGAAATTTCCTTTAGCTCAAGGTAGAAATCTATAGCTGGAGAGAAGATAAAATTATTAATGCCTCTACTGAGGGAAAATTGAGGGCCATCCCTCTGCTTGCTGATGGCTGATTGCCAGCTAGCCCTGTGTAGCTTCAGATCAGCCAAATCCCATAATGCCTTTTGACATGGCAAGAGGAAAAATACATGATGGAGGGCAAGGAGGCAGCTGGGAAGTTGGCTTAGAAGCTGTATCATGGAGTGAAAGACAAGGAGAAAAGGGAGAGAAAAACATGAGGAAAATATCACAGAGAGGTGTGAGGAGCAGAGTGTGCTTTTTGGGATGTCCCAGGGAGCAGCAACCAAGAGATGGACCATTGCAGGGGACAGTGCAGGAGCATGGACCACAAACTCCCAGTGGGTTTGCTTCTTGTGGAAGACTGATAGACCTCATTAGCCTCTACCTGGCCTCAAAGCCCAAAAGCAAGCAATGTGCCAGCTGCTTTTAGGCAAACTCTTTCTGAAACCCTGCCCGTGGCTCCTGGAAGGAAATCCTGAGTGCTACCAGGGCTTCTCAGACCCATCTCTCCTGCTGTGGCCACCTGTTTGACATCTCAAAAAAAGTTGTGAAAGTGATGGTAGGGTTTTCTTCATTCAGAAGGTTGATAATATATTTGTCACCTTTTCATACTGCCTTATCTCACTTCAGTGTTGCTGTAGTGTCCATAACTTGGCCCTTTGTCCAAGTCAGATGAAAGCTATTAGAATTGTCAAGCAATTCAGAAACAATTTCTGTTGCACACAAGCTGCTTTCCCACTGCCATCTTCATCAGTTTTGCTGACATTTGCAGCTAATGGGGACAGAACAACAGAGGGTCTAAATCAGTTGTCTTCCATATTTCCAGAGTTTAAAATACAGGAGGGCTATTAACTGCCCCTTTGTGCCACTTTATTGATTATTTTATTTTATTTCACTTTATTTTATTTCACTTTATTTTATTTCACTTTATTTTATTTCACTTTATTTTATTTCACTTTATTTTATTTCATTTTATTTTATTAGCAAGCACTCCAAATGGCTTGCTCTAGGCCAGCAGTTGTGGTCAGGGCTTACCTTACTGCCTGAGCTCTTGCCATCTGGCCCTCTGCAAGGCAAATCTTTGCCCTCAGCTTGCTTGCTGCAGTGTCTCTGAAAGGTCCCAATCTTGGGAAAAACCTTAATACTTTCAGGACAGTATTTGATAGACTGGTTTTGCACATGGTTCCCTAGCTAGAATACAGGAGCAGCAGGGCTGCTACAAATGCTCTGGTGAATTCTTGAGGGGCAGCAAGTGCAGGGGGCAGCTCTGACAAGTTAAGTCTCACTGAAATTTCTATAGACATTTGTCGTGGTTCCTAGGGGGTAAAGGAAGCAGGAGAAGTGCCCTGTGTTTTAGAAAACGTGAGGAGCAAGCAGGGGGACTCCACAACTAGCTGAGCTGGCAGCTGGCAAGGCACAGGGCAGGTCCTGGTTGTGTGCCCGGAGCGGCGCTGCTCGAGTCGCTGCCAGGGACTGTTTGTGTAAGCTGCAGTTTGGAGTTGGCTGAGGGGAGCTGCAGGCAAAGCTCTTTTGTTTAGATGCTGGCTCAAGGTTCTGCTTGGGCCAGAGCTGGGGAAAGAGCTTTAACCCCTCCAGCAGACCACCACCTACAGCCAAGAGGAGTCACCAGTGTTGTTCTGGGCTACAAAGCAGGGGGAAGGTGGGCTCTGTGGGCCCTAAGGGAGCTGTGAATTCCCATGGGTGCTCATCTGAACTGCTCTTGCTAGAAATCCAGAGGATAGGATGTGTTTTGCTTTAAGGGCCTCTTATTATTGAAACGTGAAGAGCTCTGCTTCTTGTTGGTCAGTGTAGCAGGGATAACTCAGCTTGGCACCTCTTGGGACTTTTTCACACAAACATTAGACACATGATTTAGGACTTCCTCACCTCCCAACCTCTCCTTCCATCTACACAGTTTGCTGGAGGGAGCAGCTGTTCATGTCCACCAGAGAGCAAAGGACAGTTGGAAGTGAGTTCTGTTACAGTTTCAGATATTAAAGGATCTTTAAAGTGCATGTTCAATGCTGCTAACCCACTTCAAAGAGAAGCAGTACCTTCCAACCATCCGCCATAACACCTGAGAGCTTTCCTAAATCGTTATTTCCCATGAAAATTTGTTCCACGGCCTTATAGATGTGTTGAACATCTTAACCCTTCTGGATTTTCAGGGTCTCCCATCTCAAGAATTCAGCTGCCTGATTTCAACAGCCTGACCTGTTGCCTTGTCTCTGTGCTCTGCTTTGATGGATCTGCTCAGCTTGTCCCTGACAGTGTGGATACAGTGGTTCTTCCTAATATTAGGAGCTGGCCAGTATGGGAGCACTGGACCTGACAGCTGTGGGTACTGTGGCCATGAAGGAGCAAACAAAGGCTTTTCTGTTTTGGAGGCTGCCAGGCTGTCAGTCTTCAGGCAGGGAAAGGATCACTTGCTGCTCCCTTCCCCTCCTGTTCCCTAAATGAATACAATACTCCATTTTAAACGTGCAAAACTTACCTTCCCCCACTTCAACGGAGCATCTGGGAATTTAAAACGGACTCCACTAGTAAACAAAAAGAAGCAGCTTGATCAGTTTTATAGCAGTAAAAGGGGGTTAATCACTAAAACTGCTTCTTCTGCTGCCATGGTTCAGATAAATGTGTTTAGCACAGCAAGCAGCCCAGGGCATGCATTAGTGGCTGGTTCTGCAGCAGGGGAGGGCAGCAGGCTCAGCCCATCAGCCCTCCCAGGCACAGCCTGCTGCCTCTGAAGATGGTGGCACACCTCCTGCTGACTTCAGTGGAGCTGAGATTGTGCTGCAAATAAATATACCTGCTTCCAAAGGGTACAAGACACAGATCAAACATCAGTGAGCTTTTCTTGTATCTAGTATCATTTTTTACTCTATTTCCTCCATGGATTTCCACAGCATTAAAGTTTCACTAAAAAGAAAGTGATTTAAAAATTGCATTAACCTAGAGCCTCTGACCATATGCAGCCATATTGCCACATAAAATACATGTGTATTCTCAGCTCCTACTGGAAAAAAAGCTATCTGGGCTTGAGTTGTGGCATCTATAGCAGCTGGGCACAGCAATACCCACTCTGACTTTACCTGTGCAAGCCCTAGATTGAAAGCACCAGCAAGTGGTAGCCAGTACCAGCTGACTGTTTGCAGCCTAGAGCCAAAGATAATTCAGGATAATTTTGTTAGTCTGGATGCAGGACTTGGAATGTGTTAAATGAGCGGCTGTAGTCTGTATTTGTTCACACAGCAGTTGGAGCAGGGAATGTGAAGCCAAGGAGGGAAATGGGTATCACCTTCCAGGCAGGAAGGAAAATGCATAAAGGCTTAGTGTAATCTTTGGAGTCTAGAGTTTGGCTAAAGCTTTAGGGGGGAATGTTTGAAATATAAAACATTAGGGTTTTTTATGTCCAACCTGTTGTTGGCATTAGGTAAAGCTGTTGGTAAATTATTGGTAACCAAATTTTGGAAGTACTGTATTCCATTAGCATATTGCTACAAACTCTTCAAAAGCAGTTTTATGGGATAGAGAGAAAATGCAAGATAGGTTTCCATTTCCTGAGTGAATAACTACAACAACTCCTCTAGAACAAATACTTGCATGAACGGCTAAAGGACTTGTTTTCTGACATTTCATGTGCAGCAGTGGCATTCACTCCTGCACAGCAGACTCACTGGTCATGTGCCTCATAAACACAGCAGAAACTCATCATGTTTTAGTGCTTATTGGCTTTGGTACCGGCTTTTTGCTGTTACTTATCCATTTTTCTGGCAAACTTTCTCCTAAAACCCATTAAGATGCAAGAAATCATTAACCTGTGATTCTCATCTCTTGTCAGTTCACCACTGAGGCAGCCACCACCAGCCCCTTTCCTACAGCACGCTGCTCACTTGAGAGGCTTTCCAACCAACCCTGGGGATCTCACCAAATCTGCACAGGTGGCTGTCAGACAGCCATACCACCCTCCCCTTCTTCACAGAAAGCATAAATGAAATCTCTACTTATTGACTGTAGCAGACAAGCCATTTCAGGTGCATGTGGAAGAGAAAAGCCATTTGGTGGGTTTTCACTTCAGCAAAAAAGCTCTCACACCAGCTGCAACCCTCAGCTCTGCTCCCAAGCCCTGCACAACGCTTCCCTCATCCCCTCCTCTCACAGTGCCAGTGCTGAGCAGGGAGATGCTGTGTGTGTCTGCTCTCAGAACAGCTCTCCAGGCTGGTGGGAACTGACAGATGGTTGCTCTGAGATATTTCCAAAAGAGGGAAAAAACAGGAGCCTCTCAACCCACTGCAAGTCCCTTGTTCTGACTGCATTGGTAAGGCAACGTGCTTAAATGAACCAGGGAAAGCAAATGAAGTAAGGGGAAAGGTTGGGTTAAAGTACATCTCAAATCAGAGTCCTCAAGGCAAATTTCTGTGTAATCTAAGTTTCCATTCTCTTCCCCAATTGCTCAGCTGTTACCCAATTTATGAGGGGAGCAGACGCAAGCAAATGATAATAGAAAAATCTTGGGAACTTTTCTAGGAATTGGTGTTTCTCTTTTAGCCACGACATTCAGATTTCTTATTCTCTCATTTGCCATTTGGTTGAAAGGAGTAAGCATGTCCCAGCAACTGGTACTGAAATGGGAAGCCTTGTGTCTGTGCTTGAATTCCTCACTGTTTCTTGCAGAAGGCTGGTAACACTTGGATGCCCAGGGGTTCAGAGCTATCAGGGCTCTGTCAGAGCTGCTCTCACTCAGGGCTGGTACTGCTGCTTCGTGGTGAGGCACCCTTACCCTGCCCACACTGCTGCTGCTTTCCTCTTCTCTGTGCTGTGGCTTTTCCAGGCATTCAAGGCTTCCCCACTTTGTCTCTTCCCAGCACTTTCCCTGGCCTCAGGTTAACCCCTGCACTGCCAGGATCCAGAGATTGCTGATGAAGGAGGAGCTTTAAAGACTCCATGTCCCTACTGAGTGTTTTGCCTTCCAGTAGGTCTCAACTAATTTGAAGTGGATATGGAGCTATTATAACCCAGAAAAAAAGGTTGTTAGTGGGGAAGGGGAGTTGAAGGACAAAATATAAAAACACTGTGCCTTTGTAGCCCTGGGAAATACAGAGATGTCACAACTCTTTGGGAACAGTATTATGCCACTGACAAAAGCTATTTGAGCTTCTCTTTCTTATTTTTTAATGATATTAAATAGCATTCACTCTCTGTCCTCAGGGCACATTCTGGATAATTCGTATCTCACTGTAAACCAAAAGCATTTCCACTAATCTCAGCAAAGACTGACTCAGTGGAAAGTAGAATTTTTTACCAGATAATTAGGGCATGAAAAATAAGGTGGTGGTCAGGCTTCAAAATTTTTCTCCAATATTTTTGCAATAATCTCTCTGCTAAGGTGAACATGCAGCAAGGGAACCTGCTTTAATAATTAACTCAACCCTCCCCTATGTAAAAATTATGCTGATATCTAAATTAAACAACCAGAAGTCACTCTTAGAGTGGCTATTTTGTTATACTGATATTTGTGATGATAAAAACATGGTCAATTTCAACACCTTGTAGTGCTCCTCATTGGCAGAGATTTGATGGTTCCTTTTATAACTGACAATACAAAACACCAGACTGCTCAGTTTTTAGCCATGTTACCATTTGAAAACAGTCTTATGCAACAACACTGTCACCCACATCCTTCTTCTTGCAGTCCTATCACTGTCAGCTGTATCACCCAAATTAAAACAAACTGATAGGGGAGGAAAATAGAATCTGAAATGTTATGTAGTGCCCACATATTTCATTAAATAAGGGCAGAAAACAAATGCTGTTAAGGACCTCAGCTTGCTGTGCAGGGTGAAGGGAAGGCTGGGATGGAGATGACCCTTCCTAGATCTAGGAGGGTCCGTGCTGGAGCTCTGCCTGTACATGAATCCACAGGAACAATATGTCTGTGGTTTCATCGTTCAGGCTTTGATGTCTCTGTGCACGGCTTTCTTCCCATCCTATTTAATATTTTAGTTGAGAGGGCATCCTCCTAATGTGGGCTATAATCTCTGTTACTTCCACAGATCATTGATGGGACCACAAACAAGTGAGTGTGTTCATCTGGGTTTCTGTTCCTCCACTTTCCTCCCCTGTCACCAGTAGCAACTCTTTCCTCATTTTCCTACCCCAGAGAAGCATAAACACCAGGAACATTGTGAGCAACCCTCATTTACCACCTCTGTTTACTCCAATCCCAAAGGTGTTTCTATGCTTACAACAGAAATACTCCAAACACTCTTTCACTGCAGGTCCCCTCCTACAAGATGAAGTGTCTGAACAAGCATGTGCATCCTTGCACAGACCATGTTGTCCAAGCAGGTACATGCATTTGCTGTGGGCCTTTGGGGACCTATCCTTTACAGAGCAAGTGCATTTTATATGATGCTTACATGCCAGCACTCCACACTTCCCCCCCACCCCCCACATTAGCTTGGGTTGGTAATTCACCATTGCTTTGACATCTGGCACTACAGTCAAAGCAGGATCTCACTTACTGAGGCTGCAAGGCAAGCACATCTGTGTTTCCCTACAGCTTTGTCACCTCATCATGTTTCACAGCACAAAGTTCATTGCCCCTGTGACAAGGCTCTTCTGCTACTGAGGGGATGGTTTCCATCAGGATTACTCTGGCAGCAAAGCCTGTCCAAGAAATTTGTCTGAGTTCGAGCCTCCACCTCCAGGTGCTTCACCACATTCAGGTGTGCTAATTTAACTCTTTCCTGTGGTTAGGCCCTCAAATTTTTTTAAGTGGATTTGCTTCTGGGAAACTGTAATGTAGCATGTCACAGAGATTCAATTACTCTTGCCAAGCAAGTAAGAGTTCCTCTTATACTACACTATAAAATACTAATGCACACACAGTGAAGCCTGGACTTTAAAAATAATTACCACTACCACCACAAAAAAAAAAAAAAAAAAAAAGTAATTTGATGTAATTTTGTATGTTTTGGATGGAAGAAAGGCAGATCAAACTTCTGTTAAATTAGGGTTTACTCCTATGTTGCTACTAAATTAGGGTTTAGTCCCATGCTTCCTACTCTACAATAAAGTATGTCTATTTCCAGACCAGAATGTGCACACAGGAACTTCCTCTGCCAAGCAGAGAATGAATCACAGGGGTATGAGAGGATCTAAGGACTCAGCTCAACTTTTCCCACTGTGCCCACTGACAACTGCATTCAGTGGCACTAAGTCACAAGACAGATGTCCATCAGCACTTCCACACCTGACCCTGCCCAAGGAGTTCTGTGCTCAGTGCCCCCAGACAAGACAAATCCTTTACAAGAAGTACAAGAAAGTCAGTGCAGGAATGAGGACACAGGTAAAGCAGTTCTGTATCTGAAATGTGATTTGTTGAGATCTGTCATCTCTTTTGCTGGAAATGAAATAATTATTTCAGCAGTAGCTGCTCTATCATACTGTATTAAAAAAAAAAAAACAAAAAAAAAAAACCCAGAAAACAAACAAACAAAAAACTAAAACCTTGAAATTATATCAGAAAAACAAAACCAGAAAAATTTTAAATTTCCACCATTACCAGTCTCTCTTGGGATCTAGCTGATTTATTTCCTTCAACTTCCCCAACCATGCTGTGCATTATTTCAGTCAATTTGATGTCGAGCAGTGTGGTTTCCTACCCTTTAGGAGCAGGCTCTTATATTTGCTTTGCAATTGTCAGTTGCTACTGTGTGTTTTTCCTGCTTTTCATATTATCTGCTGCTTATGCTTCTGATTTCTTTCCCTCTCTTTGTTCCCAAATGCTGCAAGTACAAACCAGGTATCTGTAAACTTACAGCCATTCCTTCATTTACAGAGCAGGCACCAGCACATTGCTGAGATCTGTCCGCAAGCATCCAAGGAAAAATCAATTCCAGGCATACTGTATCAATTTCAGCACTGTGTAGGAACTGGCAGAGTTTAAATATCTTAGCTTTGTATGTCTTGAATCAACTCTGCCTTTCTCTTGCATAGATACAAAAGCAGAATAATCTTCCTAACTTTGAGGGAGTTTAATTCAAGGGTACATCTGTCTAAAGAAATTAAATAAATGTGTTTCTCCCAATTCATATGTTTTCTGAGGAAGGGAGAAGATGTAATCACTTGATTTTGATACTTCTAGTGACAATCAGCTAATTTTACCTTAGTCCCACATTCTCTGGAGGAATCACAATGGAATAAAAGCTTAATCTTGTTCTAATTCAAGTCAATAAAAAATTCCCATTGGTTTAAATTAGAGCATGAGTGATCCTGAAATATGAGTCAGAATTGCACAACCCAATTTTCATTGGGCTAGGCCTAAATAATCTCCTTTAAACCACATACTCACTCAAGTTCCTCATGTGCAAAAATACTGGTTTACCAAACAAGGCCCCAAACCCTGACTCACATGTTCCTTAACTGAATTCCCACTGCAGTACTGTAAATATTACCTAGGTATTTAGAGATTTGTTCTTTCACCTTGCAGCACCATCACTTTTTTCCTTCCCTAAGTCTTCTCCTCTGCAAGCCCCTACACTTTGCCCTGTGCCTTTATAGAAATAGCAAAAGCAATAAACTTTTGTTTCCCTCTACAAACATTAGGAAGCTGCTTAATTATTAAAATGTCTGTGCTGTTTCACTGGAGGGAAAAAGTCAAGCTCTGCATGTTCTAATTGTTTGTTTTCTTCTCAGTTTCCTTGGCATAGGTTTATTTTTTTTATAAAAGCTTAAGCAAATATTTCTTCAGGCTCAGCATTCAAAAAGTTCCTGGTGAATTAAACCAGTTGAGATTCACCAACGTGAATCTTTCAATGCAGACGTGACAGGGGGAGGTCATTTCATTTTATGGTAAGATGTCTGCAGGACATCTATGAATCTCTGGAAGTGAAAGAATACAGTTGGCCTTTTAAACCCCAAGAGTTACAGTCAAAAACCTTCTTGAATCTGTAGCTGAGCTACAGGCAGTGTATTGCAGAAGGCATTTTCTAGTCAAGATGTAGCTGATGCTGTAATAAACTGTGGTTCACGAGATCTTTGTGGCTGCCAGGCCCTCACATGGGGCATTCAGCACAGCAGCAGCTGTGCAGAGAGGCTGTGCAGGCACAGCTTGCCACAAGCACTCCTCACAGCAGTGATGCACGACACTGCTCCTGTATGGAGAAACAGCCTCCTGTCAAAGAGCTCAGGCTCTACCTCTTGCCCCAAATCACTCCTGCCCATGCCGGGAGCTGCCTGCAGGAGCTGCCTGCAGGAGAGAGCTCTCACTTCCCTCTCTTTATGAAAATTGTCATCACTAAGGTTTAAGCTCCCTTTCTCTTTGACTTTTCAAGGCCCCTCAGGCTCAGCTCCAGCAGATGGACAGCACAAACATGGTGATTCCAGCATATCTGAAGCCAGCATATGCAGGGGATTTGAGCATGCTTCATGGATCCAGTCCAAATGTCAGCCAGCCTGGGAGGGGTTCCAGCCACAAACGAGTTCAGGACAAATGGCCAAAGTCTTTTTTCAGCCTGGAGAAAGTTGGCTTTGTGAAACATGCCCAGTGAAACCTGCACATATGGTAGCTTTAGCTGCAGAGGACTCCATGCACATAATCCGCCTTCCCGCGCTTCTGTCGGTGACAGCTGGGAGGTCACTATAATTATCCTGAATTGGGATGCTGAGCAGCCCTCAGCACTTGTCTGTTTAGGGGAAGAGAGAAAATCTGTTTGCAAACGGCTTGTAGCTTAATGCCTTCAAAGTGTGCCTGCCCCTTCTTGCTTATAAGGACTATGCACTGGGAGATCAAGCAGAGGATTAATGGAGTGGACACTCATCCACTCGAGGTTTTGTTAAAGCTGAGTCAAAAAATCTGATTAGTCGTTGGGATGTCCAGGCAGGATTAATTTGGGATTGGAAATAGGATGGTAAAGAAATGCTGGGTGTGTTTCTCCTCCTCCTCCTCTGTCAGTGCTGTGAGAAGATTTCGTGCATGTGGGATGTGGTGTGATCAAGCGGCTAGTCCATGAGGGAGGTTCTCAGCAGCAAGTGGAATGAGGCATGTTACTCTCTAAGCTGCAAGGAAAAACAGAAGGGAGGTCACTTTGTTCTCTCTTTGCAATGTTTACCTGCTATTTTATCAGAACTGCAGAATCCTTCTCTATTAAAAAATTATCTCTACTCTTTTCTTAGACTCTTGATGAAGCTGGGAAATTTTTAATCAGAGAGAGATACACTTAAGGGGTATACAGTTTCTCAAATGTTTTCATGAGAGCTAAGTCCAGTTCAGTTATTTATCAGGTAACACCCAAAAGGTACTTAAAGAAGCCCAGAAGGATCCAAATTTAAGGCCAAGATGACAGCAGAATTGTCCTGATCCTCCATACTAGAGAGAGAGCACATCATCCTGTGTGCACTACTCAGGTTATAGGAATGCACATTTTTCAGGATCAAGAATCTTTTGGGATGGTGGCAATCAAAGTGGGATGTGCACAGTGTGCACTTCCAGGTATGCTCCTCAAAACCACATTTTTGTGTCAGTCCTTCCCTTGGAGGGCAGTAGGCTGGAGGACCTCAGGGGACAGACACCACAGGTCAGAAGCACCGTGGTGTTTCACAAGCAACTCCCAGCATAGCAGTTTCTAGGATCTCCTGCTCCTGGGACTTTCTCCAAATAACAATTAGACTTTCCAGGAAAGTACATACAAAAGCATGATGTTGTGACTTCTGTGAGAGAACACAGCACTTTCTGCTTCAGAATTTGTCATTAAAATGTACACTGCCGTCACAAAACAAACAGAACTGGGGCTTCATGCCTGTGTTCAACTCTGCTCCTACACATAGTTACTGAATGTCCTTCAAAGTGGATAACATTACCTGCTCTCAGCTATGCAGTGCACTGTGCAAGCAAGGAACAGTAACACAGAGCAGCAGGATGGCATCAGGAGGAGGGGGTTTTAATTTTTGACTTATTCATGACCCATACAGCTAATTTAAATGATTTGTACAATTCTGTTTAGACAGAATGTGTTGATGTTTTGCTCTCTTAAACCCAGAGGGCATTTTTAGGATCTCTAATATGCTATTCCAATGCTTTCAATACTAGTTCTTGAATGAAGTGTCTGATCACAGAATCGTTGAATGGTTTGGGTTGAAAGAGACCTTAAAGATCATCTCTTTCCAACCCCTCCACCTTCTACTAGACCAGGCTGCCCAGAGCCCCCTTCTAACCCAGCCTTGAATACTTCTAGGGATGGGGCATCCACAGCCTCTCTGTGCAACCTGTTCCAGTGCCTCACCACCCTCACAGTGAAGAATTTCTTCCTTATATCTAATATAAACCTGAGTTCTTTTGACTTCCCAGAGAAAGCTCTTCATTATCCCAGAGTAAAGATAATGACTCCCAGAGTACTGTGCAAAATCAGAAGTATTCCCTAGAAACCATTTACCATCATGTGTCAAACAGAGGTATTTCCCATAAAATCTGAAGGGGTACAAAACCGTAAATAGATTTATAGTGAGCTATTGTTGTACTTGGGAGGAGAGGAGACTTTCTGTGTTAGCACAAAGCTTTAGAAAACAGAGGCCCGAAACACAGCTCTCTGCTCTGATGTCTTCCTGCAACAGACCCTGGAGGAAAGTATCATTTATGAAGCACTGAGCTTGCAAGTTAAATGAGCCATGTTGTGTGATCTGTGCACTCAAGAATGGGCTCACTTCTTACATGATATGTGTGACGCCGCAGGCTGCTCTTAGAGAAGAAAGTGACACTCCTGGACCAAGATGATTCAGTGTTTCTGCTTTCCAGGTCCTGCTATTGTGCAGATATTAAAAGATGGAAGAGTCACAGGATACAATGTTTGTTGTGCACTACAGTGAATCTCTTCCCAGTCACACAGCCAAGTTTGAAGCTAAATTCAAATGAAAACAATTCATTTCAATGAAGATAAATTAAAGTTTGCAAAAGATATTTCCAGAGAGTGCAGCTGAGACAGATGATTTCCTCATCCTCTTTGGAAGGAGAAGGTCACTTGGGAAGAGGTGAGTGAAAATTAGTCAAGAGTGCCTGTCCAACAGCCCTTCACAGGGAACTGGATCAGATTCAGCTTTGGTGATTGAAAAATAGCAAGAGATGGGTATTCTGTCAGCTGCCCCTTTCTCGCTTCATGCCATCAGGGGATTCTCTGGTACCAAGCTTAAGTTTTTCTCCTAAGAATAATTATCAGATAGAAAACTTTGTGGACTCCTCCAAATACCTTAAATATTTCAGTGCATAAGGTGCTGCCACTGGGGGTGACAATATGGAACCACCCCTGGAGAACTGACAGGGCTAAGCCATGCTGTTTTCTGTCCACTTGTGATCCCCTCCACTCCCTCATCACATGCACCACTCAATGCCCATGCCAAAGCAGACAAATACCTCTCACTCACTAGCTGGGAAGTGCAGGGACATCTTTTCCTGTTGCCTGGACCATAAAGCACAGGGAAATGTGCCAAGGATTACCTGCGCTGCTGGTGCTTTTTCCAGCAGTGCCATGTGAAACCCTCCGAGAGGTGGAAGGTAAGAATGACCTTTGCAACTGCTGCCTGTTTTTGGAACAGTGGTGCCCAGGGCTGGCTGGCAGCTGATGGAAATGGACATGAGTGGTACAGAGCCAAACAGAAGCTGCTGGAGGGAAGAAGCCACTGGTGCAGGGCACAGGTAAAATGCCAGGAGTCAGTTGGAGTAGTGAGGTAGCCATGTGTGCATTAAGGATGAATAAAGTGGGAGAACTTTTTAAATCATTGTAAGGCATTTCCCCTTGAACAGATGTTCCTCAAGCAGAGGAAATGGAGATGGAATTTGGGATGAGTTTTGAAACCATTCTCATCCATAATAATGCAACAATAACCAATAATCCTATTATTTGTGCTTCCCCCATGGTGATCTTACTTGGCACGCTGACTTTTTGGAGTCTTGTGTCCAACATCATCTACAAAGCGTTCAGGGCTCTGAACACATGGTTGTTGCATGAAGTCCCCAGCTACTTTAAACTAGTATTAATTCAAGACCAGCATAAGGAAGGATTGAAGACAGTCTGTTTTTCAAAAGAAAAAAACCTCTTGGACAAGTCTAAGCAGATCACTCTTCTACTTAGAAAAAGAGAGTAAACCCCAGGTTAAACCACTGAAGAGCACATGCAGCCCTAGTGACCTCCTGGGAAAGATTGTGAATTGAGCTGTGTGTTTTTCATCCAGAAGTGATTATGTCAACAAAAATGCACTCATTTTTCTCTGCTGCTTTTCTGAAAATCTCTTATAATTACCTTGGTTTGAGATAGCATTTGATAGCACCTAGCAGCTGAACAACCCTGATTGGCACCTCTGATTACAAGAGACTAGACAGGGTGGGAAACCTGAAATTTAGCTTTGTTTGCTTTAGAGCACTTTTTCTTTTTATGCTTGATCCAAAGCCCACCAGAGTCCAAATGAAAGTTTCCATTTCTTTAGGTTTTAGTTCAATATCTTTGCCAATAGTCATTTAGTCACAGACTGACTACTAGCATATGGAATCAAAACAAAGCTTACAAAGAGATGTTAAACAGAGTTTGTGGACAGCAGGGGCTCAGCACGGATTTTCATGCTGGAGAAAGAGGCTCTCTAGGTCACTCCTGAGGTACTTTGGCACGATAAAGAGTAGTACCATGAGTGCTCAAATGTTGTGCTGTCCATCTGGCACAATTTGGCCAGACAGATTGATTCTTCAATGACCCGAATGCAGCAAACTTCCCCCTAACAAACCCTGATTCTGTTATTTCTTTTTTCTGGACCTAGAGTAACTTGGGAATGCAGATTGCTAGAGCTTAAATATGTAGTCTCTGAAAAACAGAAACCTGCAGGCAGGTTTTGTTACAGCCATTTAAATGGATTAACTCTAATACAGACAAAGTTGGTTACTCTATTTATTTTCCCCTGCCCTGTTTTCATGCGTATTATCTTACTTCCTGCAATCCCAGTGGCATAGAAATCAAGCTTCTCCTCATTAAAATTCAGAGCTAATAATTTTGGCATCCTCTGTGCAATAAGCAGCTTTATTTCAGATTGCACATAGCCCACATTTTGTACCATAGACAGCTTTACAGAGTAAAGCAAGATATATAGTGGCCAAATAAAAGATGAAAGGGGCAGGTTGAACCTTTCAGGCAAAGGGTATTTTTGGCTAAAACGTTTGCCAGGACTACATTGTCCTTCTGGTCATTATCAGAACAGGGTTTTTTTAGGCTTAGAGTTTTTATTAGACTTTTCCCAATACTAACAATATTATACACACAACTGAGATCTTAATTTTTGTGTAAAATAGCTAACTAGTACTGCTCACATCTTTAGAAATGGTCCTTAATGTTTGTAAATTTGCAGGTTATAAAGGAAACAAGATTCAGGTGGCCTGGATCATGAGATGAATCAATTAACCTGGGGTACATTAAAGGGGGAGAAAGAAGTTGCTAGTGAATTAAGTCTGTTTTGGAAGAAAGAGTGGTTTTGTTTGGTTTTTATATTTAGGGGTTTTTTTCTCCCCATGTTGCTGGTTGTTCTGCAAATGAAGCTTTTCACACTGCTCCTGAGGATAGGCTTGGAGAACAAACAGGTTTGTTAATCTTTTTTCATTTTAATTTTTTTTTTTTGGTCTGCACTATGCTTTCTGTCTGTGTGTGCATTTCCAAGTGAATTGTTCATTCTAGTTCCTCCTTTGCATGGAGCAAAAACAAGTACATGAATGGTCTCCAAGAGTACTCAGGAACAATCTTCCTGTCCTGTAACTGGATGGAATGTTGACATCAGTGTGCAGAAATTCATGGTGTCAGAGGGATCTGTAAGCTATAGTCAGCTCTTGCTGGTTACAGTGCTGTTTTGCAAATTCTCCTAAACTTGAGTTTCTTGAATGTTTGAATGAGTAAATCACGTGACAGAAATAGATACATTTATTAAAATTCTTTTCTGTTTTTGAGCTGTGGACACCATGACTCCTTCTCACCTGGTTCTCAGATATTATCTCTCATCTGTGAAGTTGCTCTCTGTAAACCACTATGGCTATCTGTAGCACTTGATATGGCTGCTCCTGACTTTGTTTTTAGCACTAAATTTTCTATGATAAGCTATCCAGTAAGAAGTTATCATATTATGTGTTAAGTTTTCCTTTGTTTTTATGGGTAATGTGGACTGCTCCTTCCAATGCAGCTTCCAGCTTTTTGATTGACTCTCCAGTTTGTTGAATCCCATGTGGGTCTCCAGATGCAATTGTGTAATCAGTCGCTGTTATCAGCTCCAGATTAGCAGGGAGATTGGCTTGCACTCACCAGAAGTATTCTTGGCATTTACCAATTTGTGTTTCAGAATGTGGATTATGGGTTGTCCCCGTGTCTTCCCTTGTGACATACAAATGTAAACTTCAGTGCTAATAGCCTATTGTAGGTGTGGTCCAACTATCACAGGTCCCTGCCTTGCATATTTTGTCATAGAGTTTCATATTTGTTTATCTGCACCTAGTATTTTATCCTCACTATAGTCTACTTTCTCAGTCCCTTGTTTATATTTTAAAGTGGAGAATACCTTCAGTTGGGGAAAAACAATGGTTTCTACTTTGGGTTTTATTAATAAATCATTAGAAGGCTTGAAGAGAATGTAGCATCACTGATACAAACAACAGGCTCTGAAACAAAACTGGTTTCTGCAAACCAATGTACATTCCTTTTTGTAGGATGCTGTCTGGGTTGAAGTTTGTCTCTGGGTTTTCACGGTTATTCCTCCTCATGCAGAGTTATTTGTAGGATGTGAAAAAATTCAGAAGGGTTATTGTTTTATACCTATGAACATGCTTTATCACTTTAAATTACACTGAACCTGTGGTCCTTCACTTTTCAGTGCTGAGGTCTGGATGATTTTAGTTTTGGACAGCTCTTGGAAGACAATGTAAAAATTTGTTGTGGTGTCACTATAGGTGGCAACTACATCAGTTGTGTAGGTACTCACAACACCTTTCTTTAGAGCTGACCTTCACAGATTGGGATGCTTATGCTGCAAGCCAGCTACAGGAAATTGTATGTAGCCCAAACTGCATTAGGCATCACCAGCAATATATAATTGGAGTGGCAGTAGATGTATAAATGAGTTTGATATTATGGTATCCAGATTTCACATTAGCAACTATCCTGAAAAAGCTGTTGACCTGGAAAGCTAGTATTTAACTAAAGAGTTGTTCATAAACCATGTAAACAAACCTATCTCTTTCAAAACAAATTTACTGCTTAAACAGGAACAACTCTTTCTGGGTGATACTGCTTTCTTTAGACCTTTTAGCTGATAGAGGATCTCCTCAAAACACATGAGTTGATCCAGTCATATATAAAGCTGCAATATGTGCAGTCTCAGAGATCTGTGCAGTCTGAAGAACAGCTCAAAAAGTTTCTTAAAGTACTGGAAGATCCTTAAGTGACTGATGCAATAGAAACATGGACTGTTAGTGGCCGAACACGTTTTCCCAAGAAGAAAGTGTGGGATCAGATGACCTCTTCCCTCCTACACACTGACATACCACAGTGCCAAAGCAGACAGATTTCACCTGGTTTATGGAGAACAGCTTTGGTTTACTGTAGCTGCTCTCTGCTTCACACACTCTGTGTAAGACTTGATCAGCTCCCACTCAGAAGCTGTTATTTTTCTCCTGTTACACATGCTGTCCAAGAAAAAAGCTGTGTGTTACAGCTATATGTGATCCCATCCTCTCATGATGACCTTTTCTTAAGTATTTTAAAGTAAGACCTCTGACTGAGGAAAAAAAAAATAGATGCCACTCTGAGAGTGGGTAAAAAACCTGTAGGCTGGTATCTTTGAATTAGAAACTCAACAGGTTGGGCCTGAGTCTCCAGTTCCCCAGCAAAGCACTGGGCAAACTGGCAATCTGTAGGGTAACATAAAGAAAATGCTGGATTTCTAGTGCCAAAGAAAATGATTAGTGCATTAACAGAATGTGTCCTTTGTTACTATGATCAGCATGAGTCTCCTTTTCCTAGACAGAAAAGATGTGCTTTGGTAATAACACTGAATAAGACAAGTCTTAAACAGATTGAATTAATAGGAATCCAATGTTTCAAACAGATCTCACTTTAACATTCATCTTGCATTTTCTCATAATTTAATTCTGTTATTTCTAGTGATAGCTCTTCCCTAGAACTGGAATATCCTTTCAACTGACTTGAGGCAGAGTGGAATCTCTGGTCTGTTGCTACAGTGGAATGTAGTGTTCTTTTAGAATAGCTGGTATGCTGGTTTTAGCATCCACAGGCCCCAATTTCTACTTGCATTCAAATACCATTACCTTTGCAGTAACTTCAAATATTCCCAAGGTTAGACTGCATGATTCAATCTGTTAAATATTATTGCATTGCCTTTAAGAATTGGCATCCTCTCCTTCCCAAGACACACTTCTTCCAGTTCTGAAGGGAAATGGTACTAATTAGCTGTATTATGAAGATATGACATCTTAATTCACTACAGTACCTTCCTTTTAGGAGAGCCAGCTAATTGCAGGACCAGAGCTCTTAAAAGTAACTGTATTAGTTATAGACAGTGAACAATTGTCCTGGTTAACAGCTGGGCTTGTGCATTATCAAGAAGTCCCAGGCTAGACAAAGAACTTATGTTCGTCAGTTTTAATTTGATTTCACCAAATGACATCACAATGGTGTCTGTAATACAGCTAATGCAATGCGGTATAGGGTCTGTCTGCACAACATGGATACACCTGAAGCAGTTTTAAATAGGAATAGACTACTTGCAGAACAACAGACTTTGGCATGAATTGATTTGACCAGATTCTGTAAGTGGTTTTGCTTCTCAGCTCTTTGCTGCAGGTATCCAGATTTTCCAGTAGAACCCATGTTCACCTGGACATCACATATTCAGCAAGATTGGAACAGATCTTCAAGATCATCTAGTCTAACCATCAATGTAGCACAACTACTGTCACCCCTAACAAATTGGATGTGTGTCTATTAGCCTCAGCAGAGATTGCAAAGCACATTGAGATCAAGGATTTTTTGATGATTATACTCAAAGGAGTCCTGCTTCAGGGAAGGATTTTCTATTTTACTTCACAGGGTGCTCACTCTTTATCAGCTTCTGGTACATCCAGATAGAGGTGAGGGAGCTTGTACAATTAGGCCCCAGATCTGAAAGTGCAGCAGCAAAGAGATAAAAACCTGCGTATTTTCCGTCTTCTGTGTCTGCTGCCACAGAGAGCTTGTCTGACGTTTATGCAGGTCTGGATCAGCAAAGCAATGCTTCAAAGACTTCAGAAAGAAAAGTCAGTCCCAGAGCTGTGTAGCCATCCAAATGACTTGCAGCCTCTTTATGGCTTCCAAAACTCTAGTTTTTCATCCCTGATCAGTTCCAAGCTGTGATTTTTTTAGGGAAGAAGATATCTTCCCAGCTCCTCTGAAGACTCTCTGCTTTACTGTGATCTATGTACCTACCAATACCAACAACAAAATTAGTCATCTTTTTAATCCTGCTTAACTCTCTATATTTATGTATATAAATACTGGGGTTTGAAGGTTTGATTTGAGACCAGAAATAGAATTCGCTCTTCTTTTCCCATGCCTGTGTTTCTGAATGTTTATTATGCTTGTCTACATCACCCATCTTGAGAGGAAACACAAGCTACCTGTCTTTAATAGCATGCACATACCCCAGATATAAGAAAAAATAGTTGTGAATAGTTAATCTTTTTCAACAGAAGAGATCTAACAAGGAGATGGGAACTTCTTTTTCCTACTACTACTTCTTATACATGGCTTTGATTATAAGCATAAGAATGCCATTTCAGCCAAACCTTGTCCATAAACCCAATACAGAAAGGAAAACATGGTTTCTAATCTGCACTAACTGACCCAAAAGCAAAATCCTGGCATACAGGCAAAATTTGCAGTTGTGTTCCCCATCAGCTGGTGAGTGTGAATGTTCCATGGGTGGAACACGTGGGACTATGAGGCGCAGTGGGAATGGGACATGCAAGGATATATTATCAATACTGGCTGCTACCTCCCCTTTCCAGCAACAGAAACTGTTGAGATCTGAAGAACTGCACCTTCATGCTTTTGCTCAATACTGTGTACACTTCAATCCCATTGTCACTGTGCTATTTGCTGCAATTTGGAGATGGGCAACTTGCTCAGAATGACAGCTAGAAAGCCCATCTTGCCACAAGCTCTTCTTCCCCTTCAGTGCAGTAAGACAACTGTTCAAGTATGAACATGCTCAACCTTTTGGCACCTGTCAAGAACATTAAAGGTCTCTTAATACAGCAATTTTCAATGCATTTGCTGCTGAGTTGGAAGCAGTTCCAGCACAGGACATTGTAAGTCACGTTCGTACAGATACTTTCTAGGCATATGTTTTGCCTGAGCATTGCACTGCTTCTGTGTGTTCATTACTGAAGCACTACACTCAGCAATATTGGAAAGTGGGCCAGGGGGCTGCACTTAAAAGAAGGCTCACAAGTCATACCCTTCCTTCACAGTAAGATCTCCCCCAGGTCAGCCAACACATCTCACTCCAGAATCTTTTCACCCTCTAACATTTCCTCTGTTCTTCACCAGACCTCTGTCCTCATGTCCTGTAAAACCCAGTCACATGTCCACACTCCAGTTCCCTGGTTTTCATGATTGCATCCATAGGTGACTGGCAGATTATCTGTGTCCTGCAGACTTTGAAATCTCTCTCCTGCAATGTCTTTCATCTGACATTTGGGATGTGCAATGTTGCATAGATTAGTGCCAGAATTATAAGGTTCTTATTACCCTCTGTTAAAGCTCATATCTAGAAGATGAATTATGGAAAAACTTACATAAAAGGGCAGATAAATCAGATAAACAGGCTCCATAACAGAAGAAGCTGTTGAGGGGAGACATGTCTATATCTTAGGCTGGTGGACACTCACTGACTCACCACATCCACATTTCCACTCTGGGAATCACAAGAGCAAAATAGACTGCAAGACCACATAAATCATTAAGCAAAGTAAATTATTTTCAGTTCTGTATTTAAATGTCAACCTTTTTCCTAATGTAGCAACAAGGCTTCACACATACAGATTGCAAGTTAGAGACGCAGATGATGGTAGGTACCTCTGTCTCATGGTAAAATATTGAGAGAGCTCGATCATATTCCTAAATGAGTACAGGCAGAGCGTGTCCTACAGCACCACCTAGCAGGCTAATTTAGAAGCGGTCCATATCCCTGGATCCATGACTATAACGATGTGGATGTGCATCAAAACCAGGGTGCACTTCGGTCTTGATTCACCTTCCTTGGTGTAAGAGCTGCTTCTTGAAACCAGAACCATGTCAGCGTGATGATTAGTAAAGCTGGGGTGTCTGTTTTTCCCTGTGATATTCATTATAAATATCTTAAGAGAAACCATAGTAAGAATGCAATGCCAGATTTTTGAGACTTAGTGTAAGAAATCCTTGTTTTCTAGATCTGTCCACCTGGTGCAGAAGCACTTCTCAAAGTCAGATTTCACAAACCCACCCAACCTTCTCTCCGTATTCCAAGGATAAGTAAATCTTAGTGTGATGAGGGATTTTAAAAGCCTGGGAGTCTCTGGGTGTTTCAGTTAGTGTGAGTCTGTTGTCTGTCATCACCTAGATACACATTTTCTTTGTGCATCTGCATGAAGTGTGAATACCAATGCCAGCTCACAAACTGTAAGTTTTGGCAGATGATGAAGCTCCATGCTGAGGCTGCAGAACAAAGACTGTAGCAGCTCTCTGCTGATATAAAGAGGGAGATGAAGTTGGGTTTTTTGTTTGTTTATTGTTGTTGTGGGTTTTTTAGGTTGTTTGTTTGTTGGGGATTTTTGTTTTGTTTTTTGTTTTGTTTTTTGTTTGTTTTTTTGGGTTTTTTTTCTGGCTGCCTCATACCTTGTTAGAGTCTTTGCACTTCTCAGAGTTTTCAATGCTCCCATTTTGCTTGATAACCTAGCAGAAAATTATACCTTTTTGTCTGTTACTATGTTTTCTGCTAATACTGAGATAAACGTGGTGCATAAGAGGGTCTGATGGGTGACAGAGCTGGCAAAAAGTGGCTCAGAGGGGGACAGGTGAAAAAGGTGAGATCTTTTCTCTGACTTCTCCCTTTGGGTGGCAGCAAACTATTCATCTGCCTTGTCATACTTCATAAAACCATAACCTAGTAGAACTGTGCCCTGTCATGAAGGAGTGTGTTTTCTTAGCAACCTGTTTATTGCAAGTTAAAACCAAGGTTATCATCACCAGCTTCTGTTCACAACAGGCTATGCCAGGCCTGTTTAGTACACGCATTTCTAAAAATCAGATAATCTAGTGGGAAAAACATAGGATAAATTTCTTCATTAGGATACTTTCATGAATATCCTAAAAATCCCCATGAACTTTAATGAGAACTCCTAAGTAGCCAGTTTATGATCTTAATCCTGTCAATGTGAACTCGAGTGTCATGCTAAACTGTCTGGGAACTAAACCTTTACTGGTAAGAAATGCTTCCATCAGGGGCTGCTGCAAAGAAAGCATGACCTGTCAAAATTAATCACAAGTAGAAAGTAAGAACAGCTTGCTTTTATTTCTATTCTGTTGCTTCTCACCCAGCATAATTTCCATTTGGTTAGTGAAAAATTATTATCTTATGACTGCCTGGTGTGAAGGGACACTTTAAAACAATCATCCTGCATCCATGCAAACTTGCTATGATGTAAACCCAATCTTTTCCCATCCCGTACCCAAATAAAACCCTAATCTGGCCAAAAGCTATTCTGTCCTCTGGCTTTGCAAGGATGGCACACCCCAGGGGCAAGGCTGGACTTCCCAGAGCCCTGCCCTCGGGTGCCAGTGCTTCCAAAGGGCGCTGCTCTGCCACCCATCTCCTCTGCACTTCACGGCTTTCCAGGGCCTTCGGAGTGCCCAGGCTCCAGATCAAATCCACACGGGCTTACTGAGAAACCACACTGGCCATCTGCTTTCAGCAAACAATAACTGTAAAGCAAATTAAACAAAAAAAATCCCTGCATATGTTACTTTCCCATTAGGAATGGCAGATAAAACAAATGCTACACGACGGATGCCAGCTCTGCCACTTGCTGCCTTAGCGGCAAGCATTCCTGCCCTGCAGTGGAGAGAGCTGAATTAATCATACAGATGTAAAGCATTTTGCAGGAAGAACGCTGGGAGTTAGAGCACAGAATGAAGTCGTGACGCGGGCAGGGAGCGGCAGTCCCCGCCTCATGCGGCGGCTGCCCTTTGAGGGGTAGGGGCAGGCATCTCTGCTCTTCGCCTGCAGGGGCAGCGGGTCGGATCTTCCCCTCGGTCCGTTCCCCGAGGTCAGGCTCAGCGGGTCGAATCTTCCCCTCGGTCCGTTCTCCCCATGCCCGCCCCAAGCTGTGTTACTAGAGCCACACGGCCGCTCTGAGGGAAGCGAGCCCCGCCCGCCATGGCGCCTCCGCCCGCCCCCGGCCGCCCCTTCCGCCCGCAGCCCCGCCTCGGCCCGGGACCCGCGGTAGGTGCTGGGCGGCCGCGGAGCGGGGGGGCCGGGCGGTTCCCGCAGCGAGGCCCGGGGGTTATGGATTTCTGCCACCCTCCTCTTCTATGCTTTTAATTTCGTGACCCTGGAGGCGGGTCTGGCCCGCGCCCCGTTTTCTGATTGATCGTGCTTTAAGCTGGGCTTTCCCCTCGACTACTTTCGATTTTTAAAGCAATAAATTCAGTAGCACACACGTGTTATGACGAAACCTGCCCAGATATCCCCCATCTGAACTTTAGCTGTTACAGATCTCCGAGTTCAGTGAGAATTAAGTGCCTATGACACCACAAAGATAGAAAGTATTTCAGCGTGTGGGGGAGGCCGCCCTGTAAGCGTGGTGGATTCATGGTTACCAAACAATTAAATTTGCAGGGTATGGGCCATATAAATTGCCTTGCAGCTTCCGGTCGCTTTCCTCATACATAAATTGCAGAAAGTTTATGAATAAAAATAAAGATGCCGTGCACGGTTCGGGTTGCAGTGGGATATCTGCAGGAGCTGAGCATCTGCACTGACCCCTGGGGAGGGTTTGAAAGCATGAATGCTAAAATGTGTTGTGGGCAGTTTTCCTTTTATTTTCCTGAGTATCGACTATTATGAGAAAACAAATACTCTGACATTTCCTGCTTACTTCTGCATTCGATGTGCACAATCACATTTGGTCGTGCAAGGAAAGAGTTTTCATTACGTAATGCAAGAAAGGAGAGTGGAGTTTTCAGTGTGGTCTGTCCTTCCCCACACGGGTGTGGCTGTAAGCTGAAGAGGGAATTTTTTCTTTACAGCATTTCTAATCTTAAAACTATGTTAGCCAGCTCCAGTGAGAGGGCGTTTTCTGACAGGAGAAACCTGTAAAGTCCATGCCTCAGCTTCACATGAGGATCAAGTGATAGGCTCCGTACAATCGTCCCCTTGAAAGTGCTTCCCCCCTGCACTGTAAATGACATGACCTTTTCAATCAGATCAAGACTACCAGATTTGCAAAGAGGTCATAAACTTGGTCATAAAAATGGTCGTTTGATTTTAAGTATTACCATTTTCTGGTTTTATTTCTATTATCAGGGAGATTTTTCTCCTGAAATTTGGTTTCATCCAAGGTCTTAGCTCTTTAATGTGTTTTTTCTTAAATAATATTGTCAAAAAACTCCCCACCTCTGTCTTCAGCAGAACATAAGAATGCCACTAGTTATTACACTAAGAAATACGTATTAAATTACTGTATGATTACCTACATCATTGTTTTTATTAAGCACTCAGTGTGTGTTCAATGCAGCATAAATATTAAACAAGATTATTCTTCTCCTGGTGAGTTTACAGTCTGAAAGATCTTCATAGGAAGTAGTAGTAATAACACATTATTAAAACACCACCTTTAAATTAATCTCTTTTTGTTTCCCTGTGGTTAACTCATTTGCTGTTGGTCATGACTGGTGTATCCTGGCATGTCCTGTAGTGCTGTTTGATGATGTTACAGACCCCAGCTGTCCACTCTACCCCTCTGTGAGAAGTTCTTGTTCAGCACATGTGGAAGGAGAGCATGTGTCCCTGCTTCAGCTGCTGCCATGCAGAGCCCAGCAGCATAGCTGAGACCCACCTTTGATGATACTCCACGCTAAGACTTTGGTTGTTGTATTACAGCTCAATTCCCTTCTGCCACCTCGGCTTCCTGTGAGGACAGCTGGAAACACTCATGTCTTTAACAGCTGCAGGAAGATTCTGTGAAGGTTGTGTGTTAAAGCCCTGAGAGAAGAGACTTTGCAAATGGAAAGAGTGGTGCCCAGTTTTCACTGATTTCTGCTGGATTTAGGTGCCTAATTCACTTGTATGCCTTCATAGTACCATCATTCTAGGCAGGAATTCTGTAGCCAATAGAATATTTTTAAAAGAATTTTGAGCTTTCCTGGGCAGAGCGTGTCATGTGGCTTAGATCATAAAAAGAACTGATGCTTCCCAAGGGAAGCATGACTCTTGAACTGAATGAGTTGGCAGGTTTTAAAGTTTTTAAGTTTATTTGCTTATTTAAAGACTCATAACATAGTCGTGGGCCCTGAAACAATTTATGTTTCAGTTTCTGCTCTAGATTGAATATAGTATTTGTCAGAGAAATTATTTCAAAGTCAAATTTTTAAAAGTACTTACTGAAACCATGCTGCTTTCTGAAAATAGCTTTTTACTGAGTAAGCTAGAACCATTGCCTGGAAGTTGAAATCTGAAAGAAAAGGGAAAAAAAAATGTAGGGAAAAACACACACTGTTTCTTGTTGGTTTTCAGTTGGTTGGTTTTTTGTTGTTTGGGGTTTTTTTTAATACTGAGCTTGACTATCCATCAGAACAAACTCCTAAAGGAAAATTCTGTCTCCTGAAATTTTTCAAATCAAAATGTGATCCTGTCTTGAAAGTTGTAGTCCAACTCAGCTTATTGAATTTAGTATTCAGGTTACTGATTAAAAATTTTGCAGCTGTACTGTAGAGGAGATTGGCATAGACTGATCTAATTATTGGCTCCTTCTGACCTCAATACCTATAGACTGTATAGTGGAAGGCAGGAGTGGATTGTGCTAGCAAGGACTAGACAAGTCTGTTGGGTAAATCCAGGATGTGTATTGATTGCTGGGGGAGGAGGAAGTGTGGTGGCTTTAGTATTGTCTTTATTGCGGTGAATTGATTTACTGGAGGAAAGGGAGAATTAATTCTTCATATCAATCATCCTGGGTTGCAAGGCCCAAAAATTATTGCGTACCTCTTCCTCTGTAAAGATGTTTTGTGTTTTATTAATGTAAAAAATGGTTTCTTTGGTTATTGTGCTCTGCTTCTTCTCATGCTTTCTGCTTTAGTTGTGTGGGGTTTTTTAGTGCTAGAGAGATGGCAAACCTGTCTATGCATACTTTAATTCCTGATTTTGTGTTACAAACAGGTTAGGATTTGACTATGGCAGTGTGGTTCCTGCAGAAGGCATCTGTGTGGTTAAAGAAGCACAAGATCTCTGTGTTGGCCGTTTCTTGCATGGGACTGCTGGGCACTAACCTTTCCTATCATGTGTTTCCTGAGCAGACATTCAAACTGTTGCACGAGTGCTGGTCAGAGGGGCAGCCAGCTGAGCTTTCAGAGAAGCTCTGTGCTGTGTTTCAGGATGTCCTTGAAGATACTGGTGTGAAGTCCACTGGCTCCTACAGAGCCTTTGCAGCTTCTGGCTTCCACCCTGTGAGCGCTGGAATTCCTTGGCTGCCCGAAGGCTGTTTGGTGGGCATCCCACCTAACTTTGATAGCACAGCTGAGGATAAAAAAGGAATAGTCAATCATGTTGTTGTAATAAATGGCAAGGAAGTGGACTGGGAGAGCAGTGAAGGCGTGGCTTTGCAGGAAGCTCTCACATTTTCCCTTAAAGCTCAGAAGTTTGCCATTGCCAGAGAAATTGCGTACTTGCGGAATGGCAGCCCTTTAGCGAGTGCAGTTGTGGCTCCGACTTGCTTGGCTGGGACGTTTGTCTGTGGGAGAGCTCTAAAGCTGCTGCTGGGGTTATCCACGGGCCCTGTGATCCTCCGCGGCCTCTGTAACCTTGTCACCGCCATGGGAGGACTGCTCTGCTACTATGTCTCTTCTGATGCCATCACCTACCACCTGGACTGCAGGGCTGACTCGAAGGCAGCCAGGCTTTCCAAGGACTATGCCAGCGGTGGCCTTGAATTTTATGATAAAATCTTGTCCCGCAACAGGATTTTTCGTGGTCTAATGGGCAAACAAGGGATGAAAATGTATGCCCCGAGTGGTAACCTTTTACCAAGGCACTGGTTCAGAATAAAGTATACCCCATACACTTACCGGAGAACTTTGATTCTTAATATTTTAAGAGAGCTCCAGGCATCTGATGGGAGTGCTTGAATTTTAAACTTGTGAATTATGTATCTTGGAACACCGCTGTGCTGCTTTTTTCCTTTTTTTTTTTTTTCTTCTGTATCTTCAATAGAATTTTGGGGTTTATTTTTGCATATAGTTCGGGAAGAGTTATTGTACATTTCTTGAATAAAGAATTCTCTCTTAAAATATTAAAGGCTTGCTTCCAAAGTGCTCAGTTCTGTGTGCATCTCAAATCACAAGACTGCTGAGAAGGGAAACTTTTCAGACACTGATCTGGAAGTTCTGCTGTGCTACTTTGCCTTCCTGCTGTTTCGGTCTGGCAAATTGGGAGGGGCAAGTCCAGTGGAGAGTTTTGGGATCATTATAATTTAAACTGGGGTGTTTGCTGTTTCTCCTATGGAACAACATAGATATTGTAAAAAACGGGCAGTCTGTGTTCTGTGGTCACATAAATATCAAGACAGAGAGTGTTTCTGTTCTGTGTAAATTCTTGTGCTGTGTGTGTTCTTATGCTGCAATCACCATTCTTCAGTAGGAGACATTAGTTATGCTGCAGTTTTTATCAGTACAGACAGATTATTGCCAGGACCTACATAATTTGCTTAAATCTAGTTCTGCTCTCTCTAGCACATGGTGACTGCAGCATCACCATGAATGTTCTCCAGGAGTGGTAGTATGTAAGATAACTGTCCTGGGTTGGTGGATTTCTCACAAGTGGGATAAGCATGTTGAGAAAAGGTTTTTCTGCTTGCTTTGGTATAGTTTTTTTGTTTCTTTTAAAAATACGTGCAGATGTATGTCACCTGTTATGTCAGTGAAGGCAAGGTATGAGACATAAGTCTGGCACTTGGTGCAGAAACTGGTGAGGTCTTTGATGCAGAGTTGCCAAAGGACATTATTCTCCTGTAGCCAACTGGCTCACGAAGATTTTGTCTGCCAGGCCAAGCTTTGCCCAGGATTACTAATATTCTGGAGAAGTCTTTAGTGCATGGGCAGTAAGCTTTCCACTATAGCCTCGCCTTGATTTTCAAGGTGAAGGTTTTCAAGGTTGTGGTTCCTTCTTTCCTATGTTTCTATTGCTGTTCCAGTAGCTCTCCCTGGTGATGTCAGAGTAGTTCTCATCTCTGTCATCATTCTCACCAGCAACTTCTATTATTTTGTGTCCTCTCAGAGATGTGCTGAGTGTCCTTTCTGTCCTGGTTTTGTCCTTTCTTCATCTGCTTCAATAAGAACTGTCACACCTGCGTTTGCTCAAAGCATTACTGAGTTCTGTTTCCCTTTTGAATCACATGGTGACATAAAATTGATATTCTGGCTGCTGAAGCACTGCTGTTGCTTTCCATTGCTGAAGCCATGTGTGTGAGATGTTTGAGTTTCTGCTGAAGTAATCTGTGCCATGTGCTTCTGAAACATCACCTATTGCTTGCCCTTGTCCTCATCAGGTCATAAGATGCCTCTCTGGTGTTTTTCTGACTGTAAGGCATAAAGTTATTGTTTTTGTGTCCTTTGTGAGAGTCTGGTAAAATTTCCTGGTCTGTGGAATAAGAAGAGACTTTACTTTTAGGCAGGAGTCTTCCAGATAAATCCAAGACATCACAGAAATGTATTGGTAGAGTGACATAGTGACTCAAGACTGGAATATAATTCCTGATTTATATAGCCTGTGAGTTTATTTCATCCTCCTGTTACTCCTTCAGACAAGTCTAAACTCTGTTTATTCTTAGAGAGAACTGTTACTCCTTCAGACAAGTCTAAACTCCGTGAAATATTCTCAGAGAGAACTTGGCCCATTTAGTTTATGTGGTTGAAGGAGCTTCTGCTACATAAAGAGTGCAGAGAGGAAATCAAGGCCTTCTTGGAGATTTACAATAAGTAACAGTTTAAACAATAGTGTCAATTGTGTCATAGTGTCAATATAGGGAAAACACAAACTGCAGTCACAACTGCTTAGTAAGATTTCCCTGAACTTTAAGAATGTGCAGGTTGTCCTGGAAAAGATTTTTGGGTGTGTGTATTTCCAGGTAGTTGTTGTTTGCAAGATCACCCATGCTGTTTGGCAAGTAAGAATAGCACAACTCAAATACATGGCCATGACAGTAGTCATGAAAAGTATTTTATTACACTGCAGATGTTTTTCTGTAGGTGGAACTATCATTGAAATCAAACATGAACTCCACACATCATATACTGGTGATAAAAATGGTCTGGTTTTGAGAGTTCACTAGTAGCAAGCAGCCCAGAGTTAAAGGTGGAAATGTTCCATACTAAGAATGGTCTGATGTGGAAAAGCAAATTCATTCTGTGGCCCAGAAAAGGCCAAACAAATCAGTTTGTAAATCGTGTCAGTGAATAGCCTCCCCCAGCTCTGAAGCTGAAAATCTGAGGAATTTGAAGAACTTGTTTGAGTACTAACTGGCTTGTCTTTTGCTGTTCAGACAAGCACACTCTGTACAAATTTTTGCGTAGAAAAGCACAAAAAATGTTAAGCTAAAAGGAATTGCTAGGAGATGTAGATAAAAGAAGTCTAAGTCTAGAAACCGTAAAAGCAGAGATGTCAGTGGAATAATGAGCTCTCATAAAAATGGATACTATCTACAGATATGAAGCTCTCTGTCTGGTAAAGTGATTAAAGGATGAAGAAGTATGAGTAGCAAATGACCAAAATGAGTTGCTAGTTTAAATTTAGATAAAATCTAGTTTAAAGAGGGATTTGCTTGACTGGTTTATTTGTGTTATTATCCTGAATGTTCTGTGTAACTGGAAAGAAAATGATCCTTGTAACTTCTTTTTTATATAAATGCAATTCTTGCTGCTACATAAAGCTTTAGTGGGTGATGCTGCAGGAGATGAGGGTCACCAAGGTGCTTTGCTCAGAATTCCCCCTGAAGGGTAAGAAATGTACTCCAGGGCCTGACTCACATATTTCTTTATCCTAAAATTTGCAGTTTCTTGTTGTGGAGGTACCTTCAGCTTGTTTAATGGTCCAAAACATAAAGTTGTCAGAAAAGAGCAATATTGAGGGCTAGACAGTTTTCTTGAAGAGAAACAAGCTGTGGAAGTCCTCTGATTACAGCAATTCCTGAATCAGCTGCTATGGGTATCTGGCTTCTCCAGCAGTTTACAGAAGTAGGAGTTTCAGAGAGAGGGAAATCTCCAGCCAGGTGGCACTGAGTAAAGTATGTAGACTTGCCCATAGGGGTTTGGTTGAAGTGTAGAGGTCCTTCAGAACAGCCTTTTTATTACAAAGCACTGCTATCACCCCATTTCACATTGAAGTAGTTTCCAGAATTTGACAGTTAAGATGGTGAAAGAGCTGACTGCAGAGCTGTGGAGCTTCTTGCCCTGCAGGGAAAGCTGGTGGTGTTGGGAGAGGTGATGCTGGGAAGAGCCTACTACTGTTTTGCCCTTGGCTTTAGCAGTTGTGAAACAACCACAGTGACAAAGTGTGGCTTGCATGGGTGGGGTGTGAATTTGAATGTAGAAATCAAATCATCATGGCTGAAACACAAGTGGCTTTCACCAGAGGAACAGATGCAGAGGGTCCATCAAGGAGTGAGTACTGCTATGTGCAGTATGTGGGCCCAATCCTCCAACTGTTATCTGCTCCCGTTCACTAAAAACTGCATGTAGCAGGTGTGATTACATTCATATAAAAATCAGTAAGTTGCAGACAATCCATGCATCCAGTCCCTCCTTGATTTCACTCATCTCAGCTGGAAGTGTATATTATTGAAAGGCAGAATGCCTTTCAAGCAGGAGAATGCTGATGTAGGAAGACGTACTTTAGATCTTGGAATAAGGAGGACACCTTCAGGAAGAGGGAAATTTGGTTGTCAAAAACCAGACTTAAGAATGGAAAAAAAAAAAAGTTATTATTCTTCAGGAATTGGTATGTTACACAAATTAAACTGAAGGCACTGAAAAATGGCTTATGGATGTTTTGCTGGGCATCTTTTTCACTGACAATATATTGGCTTCTTAAGCTGAAGTGAGTATACTCAGGCTGCTCAAACTGCCAAATCCATAAAGTGGAGAAAGTTACTAAAATTTGGCCAGAAACCAGTCTGTTTTTCCCATCTGGAAGAGTACAAGCCAAACTCTTAAGCTTCATAGCCAGAAATGAACACTGAAATATCTCTGCAGTTGGAAGTTTTTACTCTCCTCAGTAAGACCAAGTTTGCTGAAATCTATCCAGGTCTCCAATTTTGAGAGAAAGAGTGTTCTTAAAAACTCAGTTTTTTGTCCAGAAATGCACTTTGATAAACACAGCCAACCCAGGTGGACATTTTTTTGACTCCTACCTTAGTTTTTCTGTAGGAAAAACATACTGATGGAACAATTTGTGGTGCTCTCTGCTTGTTTTGAAAAAATAATTTTCCCCCAAATCATGCTCACTGGAGAACTTTCTCCTGTTTAGTTTTTTTTTTTCCCCTCCTGTGGTTGAACTTCCATCGTCTGGAAAGTTGGTTCCTTTTCTAGTCCTGACCTGTTTTGTCAGAATCACTTTCTACTTTGGTTTGCAGGAGCTTTACCTTGTTAATGTAGCCAAGGTGTTAACAGCTTCTTTCCATATGAATGAGTAACAGGTGAAGCTGAAGCTGTGTCCTCCTTTGTGTGTAATAAAACTACTTCTGTAGAAGTCTTGCAAAAGCAGATCTCATTAGGGTGACTAAGAGTATTTAGAAAACACAAGACATTGCGAGCCTGATCCCAGATTCACAGTTCTGGCAGTTCTTGTGGAGTGAACATGGAGCAAGGAAATGCAGTATCCAAACAATTTTTATGCAGTAACTGTTTAGTGGTTTAGTGCAGACCTGCTGACCTCTGGAAGCTTTGTTTCCATCACATGCTGGAAATTTTCCAGTGGGAATGTTGTTGTTTCTTCATTCTCTGTTTCATTTCCCCTTGCTCTGTTACTCTAATTGCCTCTTTCTGCCTGCTGACTCATCTTACAAGCTGCTTTAGCTTGCTCAAGCAAGATTTGTGAACTTTTAAGTGCTTACTTGCTGCTTGCACTTTCATTTGCACCTCCTACTTTTTCCTACCGTACTTACCTGCCAAAGACCACAGCAGCTTCCATTCTCCTGTGTTTTACTACATTTAGTCTACATGTTTTTTCAGGGAAAAATGCTTTTGACTACATGAAAAATAGGCATGACAGTTAAAACCCTTCCTATTTTATATTTCCTATAAGAAAAGAATTTAATGTTTTGAAATTTCCACTTAGTAATTTCCATTACTCTTTAAAATACGTATTTCTTATTCGCTGTCTGTGGCACCCAGTTCACTTTTTATCTTAATTTGCCTCTGTCACTTTTAAGCTGCTATTCCCTTTAAGCCCTTAGAAACTTTGTTTCCTGCTCCTGAAAATTGCAGGGTATTTCATATACCTCTGGCTAGGTGAGGTATTGTGAGTTGAGAAGTTATAACTGATGTAGTGCTGTACTTAGTTCAGGCACATCCATGTGTTGATTTTGAGAATTGTGTGTTCTTATATTACAGTTACACTGAGGACTTTATAGGTGGGTTTTAATCACCTGCCACCAAGCAGCAGCAGAGGGGTCTGTTGGGTTTTGTCTGCTGAAAAGAACACTTAGTTTTGACAAAATATTTTAAAATTAGTCTTGCAAGGATGAGGGGTTTGGAATGAGGAAGAAAAGTGTAGGCAAAACCAAGGAAAATAATCCCACATTCCTTACATGTTCTGAATCTTGATGTTGCTGCAGAGATGTGTACTGCACAAGAACTGCAATACATTCTGTAAGCAATTGCATCTGATTTCTGGGTTATCTGCTCAGTGCATCTTCAAGCAGCAGCTTTTCCATCCCTTCCCACCTCCTTATATGCAGGCCCGTTCCAGGCACTCCAAGTAACACAAAGCTTCTGCTTCAGCCCTTTTCCCAAACCAGTTCCTCTTCAGTGCTGCTTTGCCCTGGAAGCAGTTGCTGCTCTGCCCCTGCAGATGTCACTGGAGCAGGTCCTGATTTAGAGGAGTTGAAAACTCAGTGTGATGGTTCCCTGTCCAACTTGCACGAAGCCACCTGTGGCAGTTCAGTACCCAGGTGGCTCTACCAGGTATGCTGATACTAAAAGCCCATGCTGCTGCTTATTTCCAGCCAAAGAAAATGGGACTTTGCAGAGTTGCCACAAATATAATTGCCACTATCAATGTGAATTGGCTAAGATTGAAGCCATGATTTTTGATGTAAAAATCAGAAGTGGAATTTTAGAACTGAAAACTTGTAAATTACACCACTGTAGCTATGAAAAGGTACAACTTAATGTGGAAGTAAAGATCAAACTATAACCTGCATTACTATTTTAAAGCTACATTGATTCTTAAATTAATTACTGTACAATGAAATACTGCATCAATTTCTCAGGGAAGATTTAAAATTAAGATCAAGCCACGTTGTAAATAACAAGCCTGGTTTAAAAAAAAATCTTTTTTCCCCCCATTTTTTAATTCTTCATTTTCTGACTAGACTGGAGGCATCTATATAATTTTTTCAGACAACAGAGCAGGGTAAGAATTACTCTGTAGAAAGTTTTCCTTGTAAGATCTTTTCTCATTTGGGATGAGTTTCACTGCCTCAGTGACCATGTTTTAAAAGCATGTTATATAATTCTCTGTAGATACCCCTAGACAGATGTATTTATGGTTTTTGGAAACTTCATGTAATTTAGGCATAAATCTTGAAGTGTGTTTTATAGTTCCTCATTAATAATAGTTGAGAATTATGCTCATCTAAGGCAGCACACATAAATTCTTAATGTTCAGACATTCATTATATGCCTGTGATGGTTAGAAGTTTCCATAGGAAAATAAAAGCCAGTGATCCCAAAGATTATTATTTTTATATATTCTTTTAAGCAATTTGGAAAATTCTGCTCATCCCCTAACAGTTATTTCCCTTTGATTTCCACATTCTTCATCTTAACCTAAAGATATCATACTGAATATTGAAAAAGTCAAATCAGCAACCAGACAAACTTTTTATTGAAGTTTTCATTAAGCATGATAGCATCTTATAAAAGGAAATGCTGAATCCATCATTTTATGGAAGTTATAAATTCAGGTAGTTTTTTTGCCATTGCACTTTAAAGATCCTAATCATGTTTGCTTGTATCATATACGAAGACAGCTGTGGCACAGTTGCAGGTAGCTGGAAGAAAACTTGGCATGTGTATGATGGCTTTACACCTGTGAAGCAGGTAAAAAAGCAAAGGTTTTTTCTTGCTTTTCTGGCCAGAACATAATTTATGTATTGAAAATTGAAGTCATGCTTTAGCAATTGCAAATTGAACTTTTTGCAAATGTAAAAACATTTCTTTCAATTTTTTTTTCTTACTTTCCAGCAGCAGAACTGAATATATAGAGCCATGGAAATTATCTGAGAGCTGAATGAGAAGAATAATTGGGATTTTCTACATATTAGAGATTTCTTTCAGTTAGTATTAAAGAAAAAAATCTCTACAGAAACCTCACAAAAGAAAAATCAAAAAGGTACATTTTCTTCTAGAGTCACATTGTGACTAGATCTTTTTTTCTGTTTATGCAGAAAACAATGCAGTATCCAAGTGCAGTGCCATTTTCTGAACAAGCAGTTCAGCTGGCACACACATTTATTATTTCCTTGATCCAGATAAAAAATTTGCCTGCATTGAAGAAGTGTCATGTGGAAATACTAAAAGGAAATTTACCTGTAGCACAGTTTTCCCAAATTTTACCATGGCTGTCTCTGAAGTTTGTTTTATTCTGAGTCTGGAAGATTTGATGCAGCTTTGAACTCTGCAAAAATGTGTGTGTGCATGTTCTGGGATCAGATATGTCCACATTTTTTCTCCTTTTATTGAGCATCATCACCTTGGACTTTCCAATCTGATGTCTGGTGTGAAATAATTGTTCCTTAGCTGTTTTTTATGGGTATTGGGTGCCTGTTGGCTTCAGCCAAAACGACGAAAGCTTCTTAACACATGGCTGCAGGAGGTGACTTTGTGCCCACTGTGCTGTGTCACATGCTAGCGTGTATGTTGAGAATATAGGTCTGTGCTAAATCGTCTCTTCAGGCTTATGATTTGTAGATTTAAACCATAATCTCCTGGAGATTATATGAAAGAGGGACTTGCAGGCACGAATGGATGAAAGGGATCCCTGTGTCATGGTACAGGAGGAAATTTAGGAATTGTGGCTTTGGAAGAGGAAGAGACAGAGGGAATATTATGGTAGGTGAAACAGAATGGGGACTGGGATACTTGTGTCATGTAATCCAAGGAACATTTGCGTCATATTTATTGTAGCTAATGTGGAAAGTGTTTAACTCTTTGGGAAATAAGGGACTGAAAACAAGTAATCCCACAAGGTGGCTGACCTCACCACAAAGCACTAATCGGGTTTTCCTTGGACAGATTATTTTCAGCAGAGTGGAACAGTGTGCCCTGTGCCTCCTTCTCAAGTCTTATTTTACCTTGGTTTTTCTTTTTATGTTGGCTTCCTAGAAAAGAAAAGAAAAAATCAAACTAACTCTTTAATTGCTACTAAATAGGTTATGGAGAGCAAAAAGACTGCTAAATTTTTTCATTATGATCAAAAAGTCCCTTTCTATAGACTTTGGCACAGAAACGTTTTCACCTCATGTGTATTTTACAATTTTCCATCTTAACAGTACTTTTTAGTACTTTGTAATTTCCTTTAGGTTAGTTTCTATCCAGGCTATCAAAGAGCAATATAAATTTCTTATTGCATGAACAGGTTCCATGAAAAGCAATGTGTAAAATACAGATAATGTTGTAGCTGTTTTATTTTCTTGGTGTTTAATGTGTGCATCCATCATGCCATCATAAACTCACTGCATATTTTGTAACTCAGCTATTAAAGGTTTTCCACCCTGCAGTTGGTGGATGGGTTCATGGGCTGTCAGCTATGAAACAGTGATTCCCTAGCTTAAAAATCACTGCTCAATGTCCCTATAAATAATTTAAGGAAAATCACAAATTCAGAAGTTTTTCCCTGCCCTCTTTCTGGTGATAATAAATAATATTGTGGACCCAAGAGCAGTGGTTTGCCAGGCAGACAACATCCAGGGCAAGCCTCTGTGTGTCAGATGTGAACTTTGTGTCCCTCTTGGCAGGCAGTCACACGTGCACTGGCAGCAAATCAGTGATGAGCATATGTGCTTGAGTAACTCCTGCCCAGTGGGGTAACACTTTACATTCTCTCTGAAAAATAACTTTTTTTCAGGAATTCAGCAAAGCACAAAGACTTTGAGGACATGACTGCTTTTCCTGGAATTAACAGGCTGAATGGAGTTGCAGGCTGAGATTCTTTGGTTCACCTAATGTTACATCTGCCATGCATAATCCTGGGATTTTAAGTGCCAAGGCCATGCTGGTAGGAAAAGTAGTATCTAGCTCTAGGGCTTGATTAGTGAGAGTCAAACCAAGGGGAAGGGAGACTGGCCCAAGGTTGCTGTCGTCTATTAATAAGACCAAAATGAAGTATCTGCATTGTGGCAACTCTGAATTATTTAGTTACCACAGATGGACAGGATGCCATTTGAGTCCAGAGGGTTTGGCCAGACACTGACTTTGCTTAAAGCCTGGTGTAAAGCATATGCAGCAATCTTGTCTTGCCAACTGAGCTATTTTTCTCTATGGAGCTTTAGCAGCCCAGATGTAGGTCCCTCAGAAAGTGACCCTTCTCTAAGAGGCAAGACTTTTATTTGTGCCAAGTTTGCCACTCAAAAAATAGGGTAGTTCCAAGGTGCCTATGATGCTCTGTCCCTAAAAATTTCTGTCTGGCCAATAATGGACAAAAATGATCAGTACAGCATTGCTATTACTCTGTGGTATCTGTTGGCCAAGCAAATGCTATCATAGGCTCGGTGTGTAGATTATTTTCAAGCAGATCTCAGTCTGTGCTTACCAAGATAGCAGGGAAGCAGTTGCCACATCCTGGCCATGGCTCCTACCTGGATTTTCAGAGTGCTGTGTGTGCTGGCCCAGCATGGCCTGGGGAGAGTGGCAGGCACCATTCCAAAGCAGACCTCAAAGCAGAATGGGTTTTGTGCACCATCAGCCTAAAGATCCTGTATTTGATGTGGTTTGTTTGGTGACTGGTGTTAGCAAAAATTAGTATAATAGGGAAAAGCATTTGTCCAGTTAAGTATTCATTACCACCAAGCTGGTTGCTGCCATCCAAATTTCCAAGTATCTCATGTAACTTCACTCCTATGTGAGGATGAGAATATCTTCCATTTGGAGATGTTTGTCTGATGTCTGTCCAGCTTATTTCATCTTTCTTGTATACCAGAGACCACTAACATGATATAGTTTTCTAGACAGACAGAATCCACTTTCTTTATGCAAGTGTGTTATTTGGTGTCAACAAGAAATAGAATGGTTGCACTGGAAAAGTGTTGCTAGCTTGAGAGCTCAGGGACAGAAGGGTTTTGCTGCAGAACAGTAAGAGAGCTTATTAAAACTATAATCTTTTAATGTGCTAAATCTCAGTTCCCTAAACTCACAGTCTTTTTATATTATGGTAAGCTTGTCATAACTTGCAGATGTAGGCTGGTAAATAATCTTATATTTAGCAAATAGGAAAAGAAAATTAAATGTTCCCTGTAGAAATTTTTCTACTTAAACTTACTGGAAAAATGCAAGATGACAAGACAGCAAATTTAGATCAGCTTTTTCCTGGGGATGAATAGTCAAGGACACTGAAGCCTTTCTGCTTCAATTCTGGAAAAGATGCAGACAAAGTAAATACTAGGTTTGTACTAATTTCTTTTCTTTGCACATCAGGTATCAAGGCTTTTGCCAGTTTTTATTTTGGCAAGCCTAATTATAAGGTTTGCTTGCCAATGCTGTAGAGAAACATTGTTTGTTGGCAAGATGGACTAGATGACATAATGTTCATGGTTGTTCTTTGCTGCAGCTTCTTTCCTTCTGCTAAAGATTGTAGCACTGTTGTTTTGAGGTTTTGTTATTGCTGTTGTTTCTTGCCCACTGAAGTTAAAGCTACTTGCTTATAACAAAATAAAGTGCATTGTATTTGAAAGATATGAGCATTTATCAAAGCTGTATTCACAGGGTTTGGGTGGCTGTGGGCCACATTTTCAAAGGTGCCTAAAAACATAATAAACATGTAGAGAAACATGAAATGACTGAGAGGCTAAGTGATAGTTTGCTCTTTGAACCCAATCTCCTGGTAATGAATGTTTCTCTACTGAGCAAAAGGATTTGGAAGAATAAATTTCCACCTATTTTACACATGAAAAAAATTTATTAATCTCTCTCCCCTCTGCAGGAGTGCTATAAATGCACCAAACCAGGAAGTTAAGTGTTTTTGTACCTTGTAGTGATAAATTGTCCATGTTACTGTTCTTTTTAAAAGCAGGAACTATATAAGGCACTTGTTCAGGAAATTGGCTCTCTCCTCATTAAACTAATCTTCTGCCCCAGAACATGGAGTATTCCACATGTTCACAATCACTAAAACATGCTCTCACCATTAAGTTATTAATGAAGGTGCCTAAGTAAAAGATACCATTACAGTCATTACCAAGTGACAAGATATAAAATTATTCTGACACCTCATCTTTTAGGCTGAATTCTGTTCTCATTTGGTGTTTCATTATCAAGATAGGAATTAAAATAATATAGACAGGGTTTAGCAAATTTGTTTCTGATCTTGAAGCCATGGTTTCATGGTGGTAACTACTGCAGCCTTCATCTGTAAGCAGAAGAGTGGCAGTAAATAAAGATGCTAAATAATTCCTATGGTTATTGTTCTAAAAAATATGACGTAGGTGAATGGAGAATTGCCTAAACTAGATAATCACCATTTGTTTTGGCTGTTACTGGACCACAGTATAATATCCTAATCCCCTCTCTCTCTCCACACCTGGGATTTAGATCTGGCCAGGACTTGTGATGCTATTATCTTTTCTTTCTCAGCACACCAGTGTTTTCTTTTAAAAGTAGCTATGACTTACATTTTTCTATGTTCAAAGATTACAAAGCCGTAAATATCTGACTCTGATCTGGCTGATCAGAGATCACAACAGACTTTTAGGTAGCTGGCAGAGTAGACAGAGACCCTGTTCTGTGAATCTGCTTTCTGTTTTTCTTATTTATTTTGAGGACAACATGTAGTAATGTGCATTATATTTAAGTAATGTGTGCATGTGTTTGATGTGTTTATTTTATTTTGCTTCAGCTGCAGTGATCAGCAAATGCAAGTGCAAAGCTGAGTACAGGTAAATTGTAATGCTAGTAAATGGTTTGCCACAGCCTCATTACTGGGAGGAAGCAGTAATGCCAGTTTGCAACTAGAAGCATTTTTTAAGTAGCATTTCATTCTAGCAGAAGGGAGTTTGATCTGCTGCAGGAGAGTAACATCTGTGCACACACTGTAGGGTGCACCTGCACCAGCATTTCAGTTTGGTCCAGGAGCATGATTTTGAAATCTCTCCTAACTCTGCTGGGTGTGACTCCCCATCACCTTGGCTGGTTATGCAGTGTCACCCAGAGTACCCATGTTCCTGCATACCCCACGCCAGGCCAACAGCCTGACCTGTGAAAGCCTCACTCCAGAGGGCTGCAGCACAGGCACCACGTTATTTCACACGGTGTGTTTGAGAAAAGCCAGCTCCCTGTCGTTGGCATTACCACAGTAGCAGTAATAACAGTAATAATGACAGTGATGATGTCTCACAGCAAGAAGGGCCATCCTGCAATGTGTGTGTGACCTTTCTTAGAGGGAGGGAGCCCTGATTGTTATGACACAAGCCAGCCTGTGCCTCCAGGAGCTGGGAATCACTGGCCACGTTTTATTGATGGTATGCACATCTTGTCTGTAATTTATAAGAAGAAATACTGTCCCTGAAACTTAGGAAGTACAGGCTGTCCTCAAGGTTTTGCACCACAAAATGCCAGGGCTGTCCTGTTTTAGCTACTGATGACAAAGGTGAATTTTGTTCATGGTGATGTTGTGTTTATATTTGAAAATTAAAGGAAAGGAGACAAAAGTAGCACCTGCATGCCTTGGGGTTAAGCCTTGGAGAATATTTGCATGGCTGGAGAATTATTTAGAGTTTTGTATTTCCAGTCCTGCAAAAGCAGCATTTGATCAGAAATTGAGGACTAATTGCAAGCAAATATAAACTGCTCAATCTCAAACAAATAGACAAGAAAATATGAGATTGAGTGTATTCAGACATTAAAGGAAGAAAAGGGCAGAGAGACCAAAACCAACATAAAAATGACAGTCAATGGAATAAGGACATATGACTGATACATATTGACTTCATATTTTGAACTTTTGAGTCACTTTTCCTTGGTTTCCTGTGTTTCTTTTATCTCTATGTTGATGCCAGAAATACTATGATAGCATAGAGATCCACTGTGTGCTACAGTTTGCACGTTTGAAGCTGAGATTACAAGTACTTGGGGGCTAACACCAAGTCTGTTTATTAGCCTAGAGAGAAACAAGCTCCATGAATACCATTTATTCATTTGTAATGAATAAATGACACAAAGGAAATTGATTTGGAAATAACTATTCAAAGGAAGAAAGAGCTAATATTTCAGTGCAACATTTGCATGAAGAATTATTTGCAAGGTGTTATTCAAACATGCATCAAGGTACTGAATAAGGAAAATATTTATCCATAATAAGTATTTGATAAAAATATTGCCCAGCTTTGTAATGAATAATTCAGCCTGCATTAGTAGAGATGTGCATGACTCTGCACGTTATTCATATATTTATAAATGCTATGGTAAACTGCTACAGGTTAATAGGTACTTATATCTTTTTCTCTGTAGAATGCTATTAGGTCTAATTTCTCAAAGGAGTTGAGCCACCCAGAAGTTTAAATATGATAATGAGTTGCAGATACTAAATCTGTGTGTAAATCAGGTCATGGCAATGTTAGTCACAGGTAGGCTGTTTGGGACTTGCATGGCGGAACAATGCAGCAGCCCAAACTAGGGATGTGTTCTGTAGGGCCCTGTGTGTGTTCGTTTCACCCTAAACATCCTTTTCTTATTAATACAAAAGGCATGTTTAAAATGGTACAATTTAGTGTTTAAAAGCTGATTAGAATCTGAACAGATTGCTGATGGGAAATATCTAAGGATGGATAAGACTGATTACTGGACACTGTGATGAAAGATGAAACCCTTGTGAAAAACAAGACACAATAATCTAGAAAGCTCACTCAAAAACATCTCCCCACCATGTTTCTTCTTCTGTTTCATTATAATTGACATTTAGGCAGGCAGTGGGAGTCAAGCAATGTAAATAGCTGTGAATCTGGCATCATGTTGTTTAGCTCTGGACAGGCAGTGAACAAACCCATGTACCAAGCCAGAGAGATGTATATGAGGTATGTGTAAGAGACAAAAAAGAAAAATATATTGTGAAACAGTAATAACATTTCCTTTAGATTTAGCTTTTTTAAAAGCTCATCATTCTAAAGCAAACTGCAAATGCTTGATTCCAAAAACTGTGTGCTTTTTGAGAGGATTTAAAGTTAAGCTGGTTCCATTATTCACCCTCTGACTTCAAAGAGCTCTCTAGACTGTATCAACCCATATGTCTGGTTAAAAGTTTGCATCTGTTGTAAAGCAGTTCTGATAACACAGCAGTCATACTGCCATAACGAAGATATATTAATAACAGAACATCAAGAAGCATTGTATCTATTTATATCTCTCTGTTTATCTTTATGCACATCCCAACAGACCATTATTCTGTACATTGAACTATCCAGTGACCTTAGAGTGGGGATGTACACGTTGTGCTAGTGAAACGAGTTATTTTATCAGGAAGCCAGGCCTTGAAGGTCACTGAAAAAAGCAGGGCAATATAGTGCAGGCCACCAAAAGCATAGGAACATGATGTCAGCAGGGCCTTGAAGGCACAGGACATTACCAGAAGCCTAAGTACACATCACAATTAGTAAATTAGTTTTCTCAAGAGAAATGAAATCTTGAGAGCTGGGTGAAACCAGTTTTAGGGACTAACTGGGACATGTGTTGAGTTGTGTAACAGCCTATTGCAGCTGGCTGGCAGCACAGGTGGAGGCTCCTGTAGATGGAACAAATGATTGCAATAAAACCAACTAGTCGCACAGGAATCTTATTTCAGAATTGGTTATGAAAATTGATCACTCTGATATCTTCTATGGAGGCATATGTAAAATGATTTCATCATTGTATTTGCTCTTGTGATGTATTGCTTTTGTTTGGATTGAGCCTTTGGTTTAATTTGGGTGCAGAAAGTTATACCTTTTGGTTTTTCTTGGAAAACAAACATCTAACTGCTGTGTTGCTTAAAACACCTTTGCATTATACAAAGCTTGCAGACCTTCATCATCCCTGATGATGCCATTCCACATGTCCAAGTCTAGCATAATTGGCATTGTAAATCACTGGAAAAGACTGCAAGAAGCAGATATGTTTAGACATAAAATATGAGTTACAGCCTATATGGTCTTTGTAGGAACACGATTCATGTGACTGATTTTTAAGCTAAAGAAAATTCATCTGCTTTTTCTGCCTGCTTTTATTTTGTGCTGACGTAGGCTGATATAGCAAATAAATAAATAAATAATGTCTGCACAAAGCTGCACTAGAATCATGTAGGTTTTATAGCATGGTCACACCTGAACAGCTTGATGATGTTGAGTATGTAAATTAAAGATGTACTTGCTGCATAAAAAGATGCTGCATGTTGTAAGTGACAAAGCTGAAACACTGACTTACAAATTAGCTGTGCCATCCAGTGAGCTTGTTAAGCAGCATCCCCTCGGGAGACAGCAGTAAATGTGAATGATCAGCCATGAGTCCACTTAGTGGGTATCCTGTAAGGATTCATTTTAAGCCCACATTATTTATCTGCAGACAGTTCTGAAAAACAGTATCTGTGAAATGATTCCTTAGTGCAGACATTTGGTACAGGGCTGGTGTTACAACTCCAGGACCGCCTTTTTCGGAAAGTAATAATAAAGAATTTGACTAGGAAATAATGTGAGCAGGATTCTGATCCACCAGAAGCTGACAGTGCATGTCAGCCATGGGTAATGGGCAGCCAGCCTCCCTTGGGGTCATGCAGGACTCTGCGTTAAGGCAAATCTGCTCTGCCCCTGCCTTGAGACAGAAGCTGCAGAAACAGCACAACCTCACACTTCAGCTCCTATTGACACCTCATTGCTGGAGGTATTGCTATTTCATTTTGAGACCTTCTTACCCCTTTTCCAGATTTGACCAGATTTTTCTTTTCTTTTTGAGAATTAGCGGTATTCTAACTGAGAGAGTTACCCTTAAACACTCTCTGACAGATGCCTTCTCAGAGTTCTTCTTTGGGGTGTTTTTCCCCGTGTTATACCTGATGTTATTTACACAAGTGGTCTGTGTTTTTAGGAAGTCATTTATTTCTGATGTATCAAATCTTAGCATGTTCATTAAGGACCTGTTTCAAACAGGCAAAATCCTCTCCACGTTTCTATTTTCCTTTATATCCTTGGTATCTGGCCTCTGGCTAATGAATTCTGGCTCCTCACACTGCCTCCCTCAGCAGCCTTCATTCTGGAAAGCTTTGCTTGGTGAGTACCTGACTTCCTCTGAAGACCCCTCTAGGAGAAAATGAGGTGCTGTTGGCAACCTGAGGAATAAATAGCTGCAGCCTCCGTGCTGAGGCAGGACAGAGTGCCTTCAGACCAAGCTCCAGGGTAGCTCACACTGCACATCTGAGCAGGCCCTGACACGAGGTTATGTAGTCCAAGTCACGGTTCTGCAGGGTGTTTTAGTCACCTCAGCTCTGGCAGGCTGTGTGATGTAAAAGCAAAAATGCATCTATTTTGCTGAATGTCTGAGCACTTGTATCTTAAATATATATTTTCCATTTATATTTTCTCTTGAGAGGCTATTCATGCAATAATAACCCGAATTGGTTTGTACTGAAAAGACCTACTTTAATGCCATTTCCCAGCTTCAGAAACTATGTTCAGATTTTATTCTAGCAGGATCTAATTCTTTATTTCACTCAAGCAAACCCAAGATGTTCACACTGCTAAAAACAAACAACAACCAAAACCCCCCCCAGACTGGCAGTTTCAGCAAAATTTTAACAGCATTAAATGATGCATTAGCCAAGACCTCATTACTCTCACCAGATATAGACTGCATGCTGTGTTATAAGTATTAGCAAAACTGACCTTCAGTTTTGAAATTAATAGATTTGAAGCACATTTGGCCGAACTTCTACACTTAGTTTGGCAGGGCAGCCCCCCAGGCTCTCTGAGATATGCAGCCCCTTGGCAGTACTGCTGGCATGTTGAAGCTGATAGCATAGAGCTGTATGCTCCTCCTGAGGTGGGGTGTGAAGGTAGAAATCACAAGTGATGAGCCTTCAGGTGGGCTCAGAGCACGCCTGTATGTGGACCTTATTCCAGGGTTAGTTCCAACATTTGGGGCCAGAGGAGGCTACAGGGACAGTCAATCTGACCATCCATCAGGGAACTATACCCACTGCAGTTGGTAGATTTGCCTCATGCAAATTATATTGCTGCACCTGGGCTGCTTTCAATTGAGCATTGTATTCCCTCTTTATTTGTGCCTCAGCTTAGACAAAATCACTAATATACAGTGACAAAAAGCTCCACAAAAATACTGTGAGCCTTGGGTAAAATGCCAAGAAGTGTAATTACTGATGTGCACAACAAGCCGTTTCACTTGTGGTGGAAGTGTGATCCTAGCATTGACTTTTTCCATTAAACTTTGTGTATGATGCATTAACAGTGCTTCAGTGGGTGGATATAAAAATCTGTCACTTGTTAGAGCTGCCTCAGTGCCTGCCCTCTGACAGCCTCAAAACCTGTGCTGAGTTGTGCTCTGCCAGGGGGTATTGCAGTGGTGTGAGAAACGATCACTTTGACACATGAGAAACCAGATAGTGAGAGGGGACATGGCAGCACATCCTGTGTGCAAGATGGCACCTGCCACAGCACCCTGAATGGTGCAGGCAAGGGAGTCAGGGGGTTACAAAGTGGGCAGGAATTAAATAAGTGACCTATCCCCTGAGATGGGGAGCTGCCAATGCCAGTGTGCCAGTGTACCCTGGCACTGCATGTGGATCACAGCAGCTTGTGCTTGGGGTTGGGTGAAGCCCTTTGTCTCATCCTCATATGAAAGCACTGTCCAAGGCATGGATGAAAAAAAGAGCACTCCCACAGCTCCTATTTCTATGTAAGGACATTTTCTAAATTCCTAAATATAACTTCTGTGCCACTTGGTCCACCTGCCAGCAAATTTGCTTTTGAAACACACTTGGTAAATGGTTGCTCCATGTGGCTTAGCCACCCTGCACAAAGTTTTAATTTCCTCTCTGCCCCACCTTTAGAGGTTCTTTACTTTCCCTAAAATATGTGTGAGGTGTCTCAGTAGGATACTCAAATCCACAAAAAAGTACAGCAAAAGTAGTCAACGGCACATTGGACTCTCCCTCTTCCAAAGGTGGAAGTTTTTGGAAGGAACAAAGTGTAACAAGAGTCAGGGATGTGCTGTCAGATGCTGTGGTTAGAGGGCTGGTAAGAAGAGGTGGGGGAGTACATCAGAATCTATGCAGCATTTGGATGAATCCAAAAATAATAGTCTTGTACCAGCCCAACATATGATCAGTCTGGAAAAACTTGCTCAGGTTCAAGAGGTTACAGGCAAGAAGATAGTTAGCAAAAGATAGAGTGGAATTGAGGGAGGATTGGGAGAGTGAGAGGGGATAATGAGAAGGAATAGGTTTTTGTAGATTGTGGCTTAACTCCAGCCAACAACTCAGCCCCACACAGCTGCTCGCTCACTGCCCCTGGTGGGATGGGGAAAGAGAATTGGAAGGGTGAGAAAACCCTTGGGTTGAGATAAGTACAGTTGAATAACCAAAATAAGATAAAATTGATAAGAATTTGTAATGAAAAGAAAACTATGAAAGAGAGAGAAATCAAACCCCAGAAAGACAGGTGATGAAAAAAACCCAACTGCTCACCACCAACAGACCAGTGCTCAGCCTGTCCCTGAGCAGTGTCCCCTCACCAGCCTTTTCCCAGCTCCATATGCCGAGCATGATGCCATATGGGATGGGATATCCCTGGGGTCACTTGGGGTCAGCTGTCCTGGCTCTGTCCCCTCCCAGCTCCTTGTGCTTCCCTTGCCTGTTAACTGGTGGGTGGTGCAGAAAAGGCCCTGACCGTGTATGTGCTGCTCAGCAATAATGAAAACACCATGAATTATGAGCACTGTTTGCAGCACAAATCCAAGCACAGCCCCGAAGCAGCAACTGTGAAGAAACTGAGCTCTACCCCAGCCCAAGCCAGCACAGTGCAAAAGCAGTATTTCTTGAATGTGCTAAATAGAAAAGTGGTAATCTGCTGAGATTTTGTAGCATAGGGTCAGTTTGTGTGTGCATGCATTTTCTAATGCTTGATACCTGAAAGTGGTATCACTCATCCAGACTTTCCTGGGACTAGTTCTACCATAAAATGACAGGCACTCAACAATTGTGATTTGAAGGTAAGTTAAATTTATTTAGTATCAGCAGTGCATCATTCTACATGGCTTGGGGCAGTGTGATTCATCACATGCAAGGCAAGAATATTAACTAATCTTATAGGAATATAAATGTGTTGAAGACATTCGGCCTCAAAAATTACTTCCTTGCTTTCAGTAATTCCTATTACTACTTCTTTTTAAGCAAGCTTTCCAATACTGCAAACTGCAACACTTCCTGGCTTTGTTCCTGTTTCTTGTATGGTTAACTGGAGCAAAAAAGGTCCACATAATATTTGGGTTTCTCCTTACAAATGGCAGGAATAAGCTCCAACCCAGGGACTTTGAAAACTAAATTCTTCCTCCCTGATATTCCTTAGTAAGCAAAATTTCTCCACCCAAAAATTGTCTGATGCTGTCCAAACACAGAAGCCAGCAGAAGTGGAAAAGAAACACAGGGATATTTTTGCTTTCTTTCCTAGTACAGGCAGATAAACAGTAATATTTATCTGCACACATAAGATCACTTAAACTTTTGTAGTACCTTATAAAATTTGTATTCCTCCTACCTCCCCCACTGGCAATAACATGCCACCAGATGAGTTCTCTAAGTCACCCCTTGTCACGCTGCCCCTGTTGGTCTGACTCCACGGAGTCACCTGTGTGGTCCTGCCTGGAGTTACCAGCAGCTTCCCAGAGGCGCTCAGCAGGGCCGTGGGAGAGGCTGCCCATTGCTGGTTCTCATGTCTGGCTGTGATGGTTTCCCTCTGGCCCGTTCTCTTGCCATGAACCACCTCTCACAGGGGAGGCCTGGGAGCAGCCCTTGAACTTGCTGCTCCACCAGCACTCAGAAGACTGAAGTCCATGCCTGAATGGCAGACGTTCAAATCTGCTGCTGCCCTGCCACATCTGCCCTTCCCTGTGGTCTGTGCCCCCCATATGCCTCCAGCCTTGCCAGGAGCAATTCTCATCCTTAAGGCTGCTTCTCGATCTGACCTCTCTGCTGGAAGGCTGCCAGCAAAATTGGAAATTAATTTCAGGTCTAGCGGTGGTTTTATGCGATGCAACTGCTTGTCTGCTGGGAACATGATTCAATTCCCAGAGTCACTGGGCACTGAGCAGACTGTGCAGAGTAACAGTTTTCAATCAATACTGACCTGAGCTGGAGATGAACCCATCTGGAAGAGATGAAAGCTCTGCAAAGCTCCCATTTACAATTCCCTTTGACATGCTGATTCCCTACACTGGCCGATCCCTTCCTTCCCAGGATCATTATGAAGCAAACTCTATTTTATTTAGGTCATGACCTTATGTCTTGATTTTTCAGAGAATATGACCTACTTTGAGGCTAGGCTTTGTGCTTGTTTTTAACTCTTCAGATGGAGTAAATAGTAAGTAAGTTAATTACCAGAGGACAAGCATTTATTTTTAGTACTTTTAATAATTTATTTTTAATATTTTTAATAGCTTCTCGGTATAACCACTGCAATGTAAAAATATTTAGGGCCCTTCTTTGTAAATTTGTGGCTTTTATTCCTAACCTTGACTTTTACTCCTTACTGCAGAGTATTACATGAATTTCTGCCAGAAACCTCTGGCCTGAAGCACTGTAAAGAGTCCATAGCTTAGAATTAATAATTCTGCATCTTGCCACTGGCTAAACTGATCTAAGCCTACCCACGTCTACAGGAAGAAAGGAAAAACAAAAAAGGAGATTCCCCCTCACCATGTTCTTAATCCACCTTTCTCTGTACTAATCTGAAGATGAGCTTGTGGATGGTCAATAAGGAGGCCAGGGCCCAGTTTGCTGGGCATGTGGCCTAGATCCTCAGCTGATGCATATAATTTATATTTTGAACCTCATCACACCAGCAGCAGATTATGTTCCTGAACAGTAAATATTGACTGCTATGAGGCCCTGTTGAGCTTCAACAAACCATTCTTTTCTATTTAATTCTTTTCCCACATTAAGACCAGATAAGCAAATTAAAGCATGTCACAGCAAGACCAACATAGCAGGGTTTTGAAGCTTTGTTTTGATTTTTTGCTGGAAAGGAAGTCTATCACTGATGCTGTACCTTAACCAGGTCATATTGCAGCTTTCCCAAATTATATTTACTGCTTTCTTGAAACAATAAATGTGATGCTAACTGGGCTATAACACACAGCATATTTCTAAATAGTATGGTACATAATAAGCAGACCTTTAGGAATGAGGGGTTACCAAAGGCCTGATAGAGACACAGCCCTGAAGACCTTAATTAGCTGAAACAGTCTCTGACCTTTGCTTGCTTTGTCCAAGTAGAGCCTCCAAGACAGGCTGGAACACATTTATCCAATAAACTTGTCACACAAGAAAGGCTCTGCAGCAGTGCTTGGTTGGGCCTGCCTGCACTGAGAGGTAAGAGGATCTCAGGTTGTTTACCAGAAGGTGTTGCACAATGCACAAGTTAAAACCAGGCTGGCAGGCTCTGTGGGAGCCACACTGCATAGCACTTCCCCAGCTGCCTGGGTCAAAGGCTTGCATAACATCAAGAAAAGTAATGTGGATCTCTGATATTATTTGAAGAAGCTTCATCAAAAATATAATCTAGTGTAATTTTCCAGCTCAGCATGTGATTTTGAATTTCTAAGACATAAAGAGAAAAAAGGACTAGCTCATTGTATTGACATATATTATTTGGTTAATTTTAGATTTTGTGGCACTCTCAGTAAACCATTTCACACATTTAGGTAATTTCTTGATACAATTGCATATGAATAATAATGCCAGGAAACACAAACATGCTTTATCCCTCTTTCACGCAGTGCCAAGTAAGAAGCTCTGATGAAGTCAGAGCAGTTGCTCCAAAGTGAGATGCAGGAGTCTCACCCTCACACCACACAGAGCAATGCTGTCACTGTTTTGTTTTAAACACACTATTCTGTGCTAAGTCTTCAAATTTATGTTATTTGACTCAATAAATGTTTGATGGTCTCAGTGTAGCATCTAGTGGAGAAAGGGTAAATAACAGAAAAAACGCAAAGCAGAACAGTGCCATTAACCCTGGTGCACAGAGGGGATGAAACTGTGCCCTGTTGGGGAGGGGGGAATACTGGGAATACTCCTCAAATCATTCAGTGGAACACTTGGAGGGTTTCTGCAAAGTGGCTGCAGTTAACTGGGTACAGTGCAAGGCTTCTAATCCAGGCAGAGCAGGACGGTGTCACTGGCCTGAATTCAGCTCAGGAGAGTCTCTGTGTCTGAGGTACACAATTGCTATGAAGGCAAATTGTCCTTTAGAAACTTCCCTACTTAGTTTAAATTTGCTTTTCCTGCAGCAATAATGTTTCTGTCCTGGCATAGTCAGTTTTGTGTTTGAGTTCATGCTAATAATGTCTCCAATTAAACTGCAGAGCCAGAGCTGCTGTTCCCCAGATTTTGTCCTGACTTAGCCCTTACACAACCCGAACGATGTCAGTGTTGCTGCAGCAGCTGGCCACACTGGAAACACCACAGCCAGGTCTGGCTCACAGGGGACTTGGCTCAGGACTGGTCCAGGACCCGTGGTGCAGCCAGACCTTGCAGGGCTCAGGGAAGTTGAGAATGCACAAGCAAAGCAGGAATTGTTCCCGCTGCCTTTGCATGTTTAATCTGGGATTCAAGGGCTTAGCTTTTGAGACATACCAAATCTCAGCTGGTCCTGAAAAATGGGCTCCTCTGTGTAATTACTTAATAGCAGCAAAAAAAAAAACTTAGTGTAACATTTTTAATATATTTTTTTTTCTGAATGTCATTGTAGCATATCCATGGTAAAAGAGAAGAAATCTTAATTTTGAATAATTGTGAGCTTAACAGAATAAAGAATAGAAGGCTTGTTTTATAATTATTTTCTTTAAACTTTATTGCAACTTTTCAAGTGCATAAAATCTTTAGTATTTTATGGGGCGGTGAACAAAGAAGCACAAATCCATACACCACAGTCTGCCTCTAGGAACAGTTCATAGTGGAGAATCCTGCACTGTTGGAGGGGGGAGATAGCTATGAAATTAATGATGGGTTTGTAGAGCCAGTTCTTCATGATATGGCATGGAAATGTGCTGCCTTGGGCAGGAATACAAAGTAGAGGGTATGTCCCTCATTAACAGTACCTCTAGAGAAAACTGTGATTAATCCAAAATTATCTGAGATACAATTTCTTTGCAATTCATGAGGCCTCTGTATGTTGCCACATATGTGTAGCAAGCAATTACAGAAGAATCTGCATTAGCCTTGTGGCACTAACCAATAGGGAGCAGACTCAAGGGTTCCCCATTCTGTATTTGTCCTTACTAAATCTTGGAAGCAAGACAGATCAGACCTGCTCCCTCCTTCATCCCCATTAGCACATTGGAAGGTGTAAAGTAGAGGGGATTCCTGTTTTCCTACCTTGGTGCAAAGAGTAGAGCTGATAGTGCTGCCTGCAAGCAGTGGGACTGCTCAGTTGTCTTCCAAAATGCCTCCCAGGTCATCTCCTAAAGTGCCTTTCAGCTCTGTCCTAATCTCAGTCCAGCCTCTCATTACCTGATGTTTTCCTACTTCTCTGAACTGCTGCGGTCCTGCTCACTGATCCCAGAACAAGTTCACTGCAATGAGGGTAAATATCCTGGTTTTTGTGTACTTAAGAAAAAGCAACAGACATCCCCCAAAAAACCCTCTCACTGCAGTCCAGGGACTGCTGAGCCTGGAGCTACAGAGAAAGAGCTCCAGATTTTTACCTTTTTACACAGAGAGGAATACAAGCACACTTTCTACTGTCTTAAAGGTGACTTGGGAGTATCAGTAACAACATTACTGGTAAAGGCAAGCATTCAAAAAAGAGCTTGTTTCCAAGATTGTGAAATAATATAGGTGCATTTTAATTTTCATTCTGTTGGTTTTTGGGGTTTTTTTTCTGACTTTTTTAACTTTCACATTTCCAAGTCCCCACAACAATTATGACTAGAAACATTGTCATTATCACTCCTCATCAGTACCATGGCTGTTGGAAACACTAGTACATGAAAGCAAAGATTCTCAGATAACAAGCAAATTTTATGAGCTGTGGGTAACATTACAGACCTGCTATAGATCAGATAAAAGCCACATTCAATGTGCAAATAAATGCTAGCCTTGGTGGTGGTGTCACCAGAGCCATGAAGCACTGAGAGATCCTGTCCTCTGTGCGTGGTCCCTTTGGGGTTGAGTAAGGAAGGTGCAGGTACAGTAGAGGTGTAAGAGCAACTCTGTGCTTTGCTGGTTTCAGTGTTGTCAGTCCACAGGGCTGCCAACTCACCCTTTACTGGCATCTCTCTTCTTCTGTTCCTTGGTACCACAGAAGCCACTTTTGTGTCTGTGAAAGCATCTCTCCAGGGTTCTATTCACCAAATGGCAAATAGTTTGAAAACTCCCACTGGCTCTCCGGTCCTCTTGTCTCTGCTGAAAGTTTCAGATGTTATCTGGTACACTCCATCCATACTATTTTTAGGATACAAATATTTTTAAATAAAAAGGAACACATACTACATTTTGCATTCTTGATCTGATTAGAAAATGCAGTGAGCTGAATTTTCTGTAAATGTTGATGTTTTTCATTATAATTAGTCTGGCTAATTTCTACATGATTAGCCCAAGCTTTCTAAAATTTTTTCTGCTTATGGCATGAACTTTGGAACCACTTCAGGAAGCCAGAAAGTGAACATTCTATGAATCAAAAATGCAGAACAGGTTGTACAGTTCCTGGAAGAACTTAACCAGTCAAAAATTCTGTCTTGGCAATTTTTTGTGCAGGAGGCCAGAATGTGAGTGTACCAGGAAGTATTTTGCACATTTGTTTTGTTTAGTTGAGTTGCTGCCATCTTTGTCTTTTTCTCAGGACAGGCCAAATTTGGCAGTTTTCTGTACCGCGCTGTAATTGAAGGTCAGAGCAAACCACAACAGTCAATGAATGCTCTTTTATTTTTCTCTTCAGAAATATTTGTAGAGAACACTTACTTTGGAAACATGTAATGTTATACTGCAGTGGAGAAAGGCATTTTCAGGACTGGGGGTGCATTTCTGGGTATGTTTTACCAGCAGGGAAAAGCCCTGCACTGCTGCTGGCTGTTGGCAGACAATGCTGACCTCAAAACCACAACTGTGAAACTGCGGCGCAGGGAGAGGTGGCACACGGTCTCCACTGGCTCTCACATGAGTGAGGAGTTCTGTGCAAACTTTTATAAAGAAGCCTGGGAAAGACTGAAGTAACCAAGCACTACAGTATTTTTTTTTAATCCTCAGGGAAAAAAATGGGAAAGGATGACAGAGAGACCATTTTCTCCTCTCTTCTTCTATATGTACTGGTATTTTTCAAAAGATTTCCTGATGTTCTACTGGAAACAGGCCTGAAATATGAAACTGCCCATCTGAAAGTGCGAGCTTATTCCAGTGTTTGTATTGTAGATCAAGGAAGCAAAACCAGCTCAAGGAACTTCTTTACCGATGTACAGTGTGCACTGCTTATCCACACAAATTGCTGTCACCTTAAGAGAATAAAGGCCTTCACTCAGGGATCTTAGCAACAGAAACGTAAATAGCATTGAGTACAAACCAACCTGTGCACTTGCATCGTTCTTATTAGAACCACTGCTATCTGACTTTGAGCTTTGAAAGAAAACTCTCTACTTTCTGGATAGTTACCTACAATTCAGTCAAATACAGGTCAACGTAAAGTAAGGAAAAAATAAAATAAAGCCTGTGGAGGTGAAACCTGTATGTGTCAGCTGCTCATTTCAAATATTACTTCAATTTTTTTATCACTGTAGAAGGAAATCAATAGTAGAATTGAACCAATTCCACACAAATGGAGCCCACTTATACTCTGCTTTTTGCATGTATCTTTCTCTCCTCCCAAATACTCCAGAAATTTTCTGAAGCATTCCAGATCCAGAAGGCTTTAGTAGCAGTTGTTACTGCTGGGTTGCTTAATGATGGACTTAGAAAAAGAAAAAAACCCCTATTTTAAAACATGCAACACAGCTCAAACCAAAGTTATAGGCCTGTTGCAGAAATTACTGGGTGAGGCTCTTTGGGCTAAGTCAAAATGAAGGTCTAACTAAACCATCGTTTTTGGCTTTGTATCTATGCAACTGGTTTGCTAAATTAAGGTCACTGGATCTCATCTTAAAATGTTGATTAAATCCCTTTTAAAGTTCTAAAAACGTTCATAAGATTGAATGTTCATTGATTTGAATGTTTTACTGGGATTTCTCAGGTTCAGTCCCCACAGGATATGACAGGAAGCAAAAGGTCTGAGGTGGGAACATCTTTCTGCTGCAGCTGCAATATAAGAAAGGCTGACCCAAGTCACACCAAAAGTCCAGGTAACCTGATGCCCTGCAGTTCCCTACAGTGGAAATATAAGGAGAGAACAGTTACAGCTTAATTTCTCCTCCTATTTACCAGTTCAATCTCTGACTATCTAAGGATGGAATTGGAGGCTCTCTCCATTTCTCTGCAAAGCAGCCTGTTTTTCTGTAAATTTGTCTAGGAACTTCTTCCTGCCCTAAGTATTTTTGGCATCTAAAAGATCTCATGATGATGAATTATCCAAATTAAGCAGATGTTGTTTAAATAGTACTTCCTTTTGCTTTTTTTACACTTCCATTTGAAAAAATATTATTAGATTCATCGTTGTTCTCTTAAGAAATGAGTAATTGTTCCCTGTTCACCTTTCTCATGTCAGACTTGATTTTTGATACTGTATTCCATCTGCCATTTCTCATCTATTTTCTAAGTAGTTCCAGAGTAACTGATCTGTCTTAGAAGGTATTCTGTCTTTCTGATCAATCTGGTCACTTTTTTTCCTGTTTTTTCATGGTTTTCCAATGCTTAAGATGTACCTTGTGTCAAGATGCTATAAGCAGAATTTTGGCTAGTATTAAGGGAAAGAACACAATTCCTGAAGATTTATACAGTACCCTTTTTTTAATTGTTGCTTTTTCATTCTCTTCTGTCCTTATCAGTCCAAACTGCCTCTCTTAGCACTAACATTTCAGAAAAGTATCCATAGTGGCTTCAAAATACCTTTGCTGACTGATATGAACCAATTAGAGCCTACTATGTTGCACAAGTAGATTTTTTTTGTTTTCCTTTCACTGATATGTGATCATTGCATTTAGCTGCTATTTTATCATGATGTTTTTGTCTTTTGGCTACTTTGTGTCAGCAATTTTGGTTTTGATTTTCCTAAATAACTGTGAATCCCTAGAAAACACTGTCCAATCCTGTTTCACTTACCACTTGTGAACGTGTTGTAAAGCTCAGGTACATTTGGAATCTGGCTATTCCCTTTGTGATCATTTACCCATCCATCTTCCCTTTGAAGCAGTTACCAATCACAAAGAGAGCTCGCCTCCTGGGCTTTGTAAAACTGTTTGGGGAAATCTTCATATGTGATTGCTTCATCCAGGCTGCATGTTAAATGTTCTTCAATCAAGTCCATGGCTCCTTTATGGGTCAGACTGGGGAGACACCCCAAACATGCTCTGTCTCCCCAGGTGCCACACATTTGGATTTCCTTTCTGTGGCAATTAGACTGAGAGTAAAAGCAAGCTGGGAGGAGGAGAGGGGGAAGAAGATAGCAGAAGTTGGTACAAACTTGGTCTTCTTCCAACAGGGAGTTGATTAAAGCTGAAAACTCCAGAGTCCCAGTGTTTATACAAAGTCTACATAAGTCAGCTCCTCTTTATCAATATTTGCTGACTTTGCTGACATTTTTAAAGCACTACCAGGTTTGCAGTTTCTGCTTCTTCTCATTGCATGGTCATGAGACATGTGTTAGACTGACTGGGTTGTCATTTCTGTTTTTTCTGAAGGCTTGTCTAAAAATTTCTATTCTTCCAGAACTAGGTTCACTCCAAACCATAAATTACAAAGCACAGTTAACAGTTTGGCGATTTCAGATCCAAGCTCCTTTTGAACCCTGGGGTGAAAAATACATTGTCCTGGCACTCAGGTACTGTACAGTTTACTGACTGGCTCTAAAACCACAGACACTCAGTTTTTCAAATATGTTTTTTTTTTTTGACCATGCCCCTAAAAAAGGTTTTGTTGTGGCAATCACCTCAAAATTTGCCAAAAAGAACAGTGACAGAAAAAAAGTACTTGGTTTTCTCCTGTTTTCCCTGAATGCGTCTGTTACATCTCTGTTGCCTCCTAGTTCCTCACATTCTCTGGAAGATCTGTTCTTGATGTGTTTGGGGAAAAAAAAAATTACGCTTCAAAATATTTTTTACCTGGTTTATTATGGTTTTGTTTTCCCAGTTTATGCTACTTGCCAGCATTTATGCTTCTCCTTTTGGACAGAAGCAGAAAATAACAGTGTTCCATGAGTGAATGCACAAGTTGACTTCACAAAATCACTTGGCTGTTTGCAGTGGGTATCTAGAAGTTCAACCTTGTGGTACTTTGATGTGTATTAAAGGCAAAGAATTTTGTCAAAGGCTGGCTGGAGAAAAAAAGGACTTGGTGAAACATGGTCTAGAAACTGTAAGTACTGATGTTTCCATTATCTTTCAGTTTCAGTGCATTTCTGAGCATTGTCTATAACATATATTTATAAAAGAAATACAACCAGACTGGATGATAGCTGCAACAAGCTTATTACCACAAATTACTATTTCACAGTATTCTAACACTGTGGAGCCCTATGGCACCAGGTATTGCAGCAACTTAAAGAGAAAGTGAGTCCCCATCGCAAGCAGCAAAATTCTTCTGTCCCCATAGCTTAGGATTTTGCTGAACACTCATGTTCAGTATTTATGTCCATACAGTGCACTGTGGATATATTAGCAGTGATCCCAGAGCCATGCTCCAGCACAAACTTCTCTGCCAGTAATGCTGAGCAGTGGCACTTCCCACGTGGGATTTGGCCAACTTTAAGGTTGTTCCCTGAGTAACGTCTGTATGTTCTAAGGGCTTTGCTGAATCAGGACCTTACTTTTTAGAAAATGTATCTGCTAATAAAAATATGTTCTGCTTGATCAAGCTTAGCGTTAAGATTAAGTGCCTTGTCTCCTCTTTTCACAGCTAAACTCCACCTGTGGTGAGAGTAATTTATCTTGAATTGCTTTAATGCAGTGTTTAAGTATGTCTTCTTGGCCACAAAGCAGTTTGCTTGTATTTCAGTGAGAGGCTTAAAATCCCATTCACATTTTTAATATACAGTTTTCTCACATAAATTAATCACAGCTTGGTTGGCAGGTCTTGCATGAGTAATAAGGTTGTTGGCACAAACACATACCACGGGTCTGTTAGGTAAAGGAGAAGCTTTTGTTTGCTTCTATATTTACACAAGAGGTTTAACTTGTACAAAACGGTTTAAGATAGTGGTGTTTTACTAGCAGGATGTGACAAGCTGTGAGATAACATATCCTCCCCAAAATGCATCAACAGAGTACAGATAAATCCCCACACACTGGTTTGAAAATTAAACTCTTGCTATGCAAAATATTTTCACAAAATGCAGCTTCCATTGCTTATGTACATAGGCAGACAACAGCCAGAAACTTGCTGTTATAGGAAAGAGCCATGATCTTGAAAGGAATTGACCTGAATGCACTTTTTACATGAGAAAGGAATGTGCTCTTTCGAGTAAATAATGACAAAGTGACATTTCAGCTTGCTTTCTCTCTTTCATTCATAACTTTGGGAAGTGATTGCTCAGGGTATATAACATGTAACTCAGAATTCTGCAAAGTAAGTTTTTTGCTGAAATTGTTTGAGCAATATCTGCACTCAAACATTCTGCAGTGCAGTTTTGTTCCATTGCTGTTGTAAGAGCATGAGCTGGAGAACTTTGCCTCAATATCTGTTTAGGCCTGACCTGAAGTACTCTGCACATGGTGGGCATCTTCCACTGCCTTGATTTAGGGCTTTGAATCAAGTCTTCTGTAAACAACAAAATGCAGAAAAGACAATGTATTGCAAGGAATTAACTTTGGAATGCATATATAATATCTGTATGTGTCACCAATTTTGTGTTAGATCAGCAAAACAAATCCCTTTGTAACTCTGCAAGGTTGCATTTGCCAAAATGATGTTGTGTGGTTCTGCAGTCACCACATTGAGTGGTTTGGGTTGGTCCTCCATCACACACTCTGTTGAAAGCAATGTATTAATTATTGCTCTTCTCAGATTGAACATAACTGTATGTTTGACACAAACCATGCACAAGAAAATGATATGAAAATGTGAGAGGCAGAACTAGAATCTTAAGTGCTAATGGATTGAAACGTATGTGTGCAATTTGTGACTAAATTCGACACGAACTGAAAGAGAATTATCAGGAAACCAAGACAGCTCTGCAGCCAAGGATGCCTTTAAAGCACAGAAGAACATATGCCCTGCTCGAGAGGCTGGCAGCAGCTCACAAATGCAGGATACAGTTGCTGGATGTCTCGGCTTGCACCACAATCAGTCTGTCAATGTAACTACAGAGATGTTCAGGAAGAGCTGGAGAAACAGGAATGCAACAAGGAATGACATTACTGATACTGTGTGTATTATTTTGGGGCTTTATGAAACCATCAGTCTAGGAATTGTTCAATCCAGGGGAATCATTCACACTTTAAGCTTTGTCATCTTTTAGACTTCTGTTAATAAAATGTAAATCTCAGCAATTTATAACTGTTTTCTACTCATTATTATGAAGAAGTCTATTATTTAAAAGTGCTCCAGAAATTGTCATTTAAAATTTCTGCTTGCCTACTTTCCCCAGATTCAGTCTTCTCACCCCTGATTCAACTTGTTCCTGAAAGAAGCCATGTGGAATATCCTGTATATCCCAATACTCACTAAGGAATGGGAGAGGTTAAAAGTCCTTGGATTATTTAGCCCATTAACATGGAGGGGGTACGACTGCTTTATTAAAAGTAATTGAGGGAAAACACTGCTAAGCGGGAAGGATTATTTAAGAAAAGAACAAAACTGGCACAAGAACAATTCAGGCTGGAAATGTACATAAGGTTTGCAAACATCAAACGAATGAGATTTTAGAAAGCTTCCTAATTAGAAGAAAACATGCAAACTCCTTCACTATTACTCCACATCTTGCTATGGTTAGGAATTTAATTGTGAAATCCAAGAACTCATTCCCAAACATTGGGCTCAGTAATCTTAAGGGTCTTTCCCACCCTAAATGATTCCATATATTCTCTGTGTCTGTCACTAGGTAAACAGCTTGTTGTGAGAGGTTGTATTTTAATAAATGGACATTAAAGACATTTTTACCCAAACCCTTTCATACACAATATAAGTACATCAAAGGACCGGGTTGTGTTAAACGACGTCTTTGAACGCAAAGCTTCCCATGGGCCACATATGAAAATCTTTACGTGTCCAGGAGGCACAATACCACAATACACCTCACGCTCCGGAAAGCTCCGGCAAGCACCTCCAGGCAGCAGCGACCCTCTGGGACATGTGCAGGGTGAGGCGGGGCGGCCATGTGACCAAGACGGAGGGTTACGACATGAAGACACCCCCACTGCTCCACGGTGGCTCGGAGCGGAGCGGGTCAGAAGGGCAGCGTGCGGCTCCCGCGGGCACACCGCCCTCGGCGGGACCCGTCCCGGGCGGGGCGAAGGCGGCGGGACGGCGGCGGGCACCAAACCGCGCCGGCCAGCGCCGCTGAGGGCCGCCCGCCCAGCGCGCCGCCACCGCGCGAGTGACGGCTCAGCTGACCAATCAGTGCTCACCGCCCCTCTCAGCCATGGTAAGCCCAGCCAATCAAACCGCCAGGCGTACACCCGGTCCTGCCCCCTCCCTTTTACGGACCAATAGAAAGGAGAGCACAGCGCCCGCCCCCCATCGGCTCTCGCGAGCTCTCGGGGGCCGCCTCCCGCCCTCCGCCGGTGACTGCGCAGCCGCCATGTTGGTTGCTATGCTGCCCGCGTGAGGCGGGCGGGAGGGCGGCGATGAGGGGCGGAGGCTGCAGGTCCTCCCCCCTCCTCCCCCACGGGCGCTCGCTCGCTCGCCGGCAGGGAAGGCGCCTCCGCAGCGCCCCGGCGCCCCACCTCCCCCGGTCCCCTTAGCCTCGCGGCCGGGGCTGCGTGCGGGGCAGCCGTCGGTCCGTGCGAGGCAGTGCCGCGCCCCGTGAGGGACAGCCCCGGCCCGTGCGGCCCCTCCGGCCGGTCGCTGGGAGGAGAGGGGGGAAGGAGAGGCCGGAGGGTGGGGGTGTCCTCCGCCTTCCCCCCGGGGCTCCTCCGTCCTCTTCTCCCCCGGCTCTTCTTCCCTCTCCTCCCCGCCCTGCCTCGGCCCGGTCGCTGCGGTACGATGCGGCGCTCGCCGCTGCGGCGGGGCGCGGGGCGGCTGCTGTCGCTGCTCCCGAGGCTGCGGCTCGGGCGGGCGCTGCGGGCAGACTGAGGGGGGGGCGAGCGGCGCCTCCGATCCCGCTCTCGATCCCGATCCCGCGGGGGGGGGGGGTGCGGGCGCTGCGCGCGCCCGGGCGGCTGCGGCGCGCGTGCCCGCGCGCGCGCGCCCGCGGAGGCGGGTTGGGGGTCGCGCGGGGCGGCAGCGGCGCGAGCGCGCAGCCCCCGCGCCTCTTCCCTCCGCGCTCCCCGCTCCATCTGGAACCAGGACGTGGATGTTACATGAAGGTAAAGGCGGCCGCTCGGGGCTCCGGGCTTGGGGGGGGACGAGGGGTGCTGCGAGCCGCGTCTCGGTGCTGTAACCCCCGCCCCGCTCCCCCTCCCGCAAGTTCGCGCTCAGGTCGCCGCGGGCGGAGAGCGACTGTGCCCCGAGCCCTTTTGGGAGGGGGTGCGTGTGTGTGTGTGTGTGTGTGTGTGTGTGTGTGTGTGTGTGTGTGTGAGCTCTCCCTCCGCTTCCCCCCTCCGAAAAAGCAGGAGAGCCGGCTCCCCTCTGGCGAAGGGGGTGTGGGGGCTGTGTGGAGCTGGCAGGGGGGGACGTAAATAGCCTCGAGGGGAACGAGCTGCGGGGGCAGGTCGGGGTCTCCAAAATGCAGTGAACTCCGCCGAACGCCCGAAAAGGATTTTTATTTTAGCGTGTTTAATAAAAAAAACTTTGCGAGCCTGTGCTTTCTAGGCACATGTGCGCGTTGCCCTGGTTATGGGCAGGGAAAATAGGTTTGAGTGCTGTCGTTGCATTCCTCTGGTACATTTTTAGTGTCTCCCTCGAGCAGAAGGCTTGTATAATCGCTGTGTCTATATGCGACAGAGGCTTTTCGTGTACCTGGTGATGGGCTAACTCGTGCATGCTGTTGCAGCACCGGCTGGAAGAGGCAGAACGTCTTTTTCCTTTCAAAAATCTCCAAGAGCTAGTAGCTAAAACTAGATAGCTGCCAGTGTACGTGAGCTGTTCCCACCTCTGGTCTGTTCAAACGGTATACATCGTTCAGATGTAAAATACACGTGAACGAACTTTATGCTGCTATTTCCACCCATCCAGGACTTCAGTGTGGCCAAGCTGTTACAGTTTTTTGAACTGTGAGATAGAAAATATTTGTGTGACCCGTGTATTACAGAAGTGCTAATGGATCTCAGCTGAAGAGTAATTGTTGGACTGCAGTGTGCACGTACATTTGCTCACCCACGGGGCATTTCTCTTGCCCTGAGCTAAACTCAAGAGTTCAGTGGTAAGGGGGTTTTGTGAGTGCACGTTTGCCTGCTTGTTTTGGCAAATAAGTGCTCTGTAATGTTGGGAGCCACCGACGTGTTCACACGCATGCAGACATGGTGTGCTCGTCACATTGTAAATGTGCATTGCAGGAATACAGGAACGAGTTACATTGCAATTTATAAACCCGTTTGTTATTAGATATGTATATTGTAGGAAAGTTTTCCAGTTCGTTGCTTGAACATAATATATTCAGTATTGTAATCTTATGGATGCCATTTTCTTGACAATGGATTTCTTGCTTCACTGACCTAAAAAGTTGTTTTTACATATTGGCATGACTCTGGCTTGCACCATGTTGATAAAATATGATTCTGGGTGATAAGATTACAAATATGTACACTTGTGTCAATATGTTTCCCAGGCAAGTTTATAAAGTATAAACTCAGAAATGTACCATTGGTCCAGCTGGTTTTTTTTGGTTTTTTTTTTTTTTTTTTTTTGCTATAATTTTGTTGTCATTACACTTTCTTTGTATTTTTAGATGATCTGTGTGGTTTTAGTTTTTCAAAGTCAGATTAAACATTGAAATACAAATGCGGTTTCCTCACCAGTAGAAATGTATGAAGTAATTTTACCTTTCAGTATGTTTTTCTTATGTTTGCAGTTAAATTTGTTTGGAATCAGATTTACCTGTCTAGAGTTTACTTTGATGGCTACTTCTTGTTCAGCAAAATTGTCCGTGGAATGTATTGTTTGTTGCCATGCTTTACAATTCTCATGTCCTGCTAATGTCTAATTTAGGTTGTACATAACAGTATTGATTGAACACCCTTGCTAAAAATACTTTCAGGGTTGGGTACACTTACACCATAGTAGCAGGAAAGTTCAGCCAATACTGTTTTTCCGTGACTAGAATTAATTAATTATTAGCAGCTGTGTTTTTAAAACATGACTAAAACCCAAAATCCTGTAATCTTAGAAGTAATGCTAGTGGCTCTGTGGAGTGGACGAGCTCTCTGGTAATGAGCAGGGTTCACGTAGTACTATTTACATGTCACTGCCATTAGCATATTTAAAATACATGGTAAGTTAATACTCAGGGTACATCATTTTGGCTCAGATCCTGCAGTGGCTCCCCTTTGGGCACATGGATCCACCTGCACAGAAGCTGCTGCAGGATCTTGAGCTGCAGCCCTGGTTCAGTAGGCATCAGGCCTGTGTTTGTGTGGGCATTTGCTGGGTGTGAGTGTTTGCTTGTGTTTGTGTGATGTCACAGGGGCTGCTCGGGGCTGGCAGCCTCAGACAATAGTGTGTGACGTGATTGCTGGGCATAAAGGGACTTCCAAAAGACTGCTTTCATATTGTAACAGCACTGCTGAAAGGTCCTGAGCAGCATCTGGGGGCTCCACATCACTGGGCCATTATTTATGTTTTGTGCATTGGTTTGGGTGCACACTGAGAACTGAGGGGAGGTTACACTGGAGCAGGGTCAGCCATCAGCTCACCTCTATGTGGGAAAGAGAACAGCTTGCTCGGGGCAATTTAGGCTCTGGATGTAGTCATTGGGTTGGGTAAATATTTTCTTAAAATTACAGTGGATTGAATATTGTGTTCTAACTTTTCAGCTGGTCAAAACTTTAATTAAAACAAGCAGTAAACATATGCATGGCTTTTTTTGGCGTTAGAATCATAATGTTAGACTATTTCCCTAAACTGATAAATAGTACGTTTCTGTGGTTTGTCTTCTTGCTACCAATAGTTTGATCCTCTGATTTATCATGGTTGTGCCTTCCTCCTCCCCTCCCCCAGTTTGGGTTTAAATTTGGTGCAAGATCATATGAATCCCATGCCTTCACATCCTGTTTCTGTGTCACCTCACTTCCATTCTCACCAATTAAAAAATGGTCAAATGAGAATCTTTCAGCAGATGGTTGACTGTGCTTTTTTCTTTTTTTTTTAATACAACACTTTCACTCTGGTGCTGTCACTTTTCATTAAATGCCCAGACAAAATTCTCATGGGTATTAATGTCCTCCAACCTAAATAACTGTAAAAATGGTTTGTGTATGTATATAATATGGAATTGTTCATGGGGGAAAGAAGGAACTGTGAAGGTGGAAGAGCAAAGGGAGGGGAGAATGGCCTGAGCAGGAGACAAAACCCAAGGAGCTCAGTCAGCAGTGGGCTGGTAATACAACAGCAGGTCTTTGCTGTCTGGACCAGCTGTTCATATATGCTTGTTTGGGAACAGAGGCTGTTTTTCCTTCAGGACTTGTAATCCACTGAAGTAGCACAAAAACAATTTTCTCTATGGTTTTGAAAACCTTTAATTTCTAAATTTTTTTAGTTCCTTTTAAGTCTATATATATATATATATATACGTATAAAATTATTATATATGCAGGTACATATTCAAAATCTCCATTTTTATTTTAGAGAATTCCAGAATTAGAAAACTATTGCTGTTTGTTATTTACAAAATAAATTGCTTCAAGTTTGTAGCAGTTAAAGGGTTCACAGAAATTTTATTGATGTGCTGACATACCAGAATTCAGTGTCCAGATGTGTAGGTTAAAAGAATCTGGTTAACAGCACACTGAAGTCTGTGCTGGCTGTCTGCAGTGGCCCAGTACATGCCACAGAATGTTACAGCTGGTGGTCACAGAGATTCTCAGTAGCTCAGACAAACATAACTTGATGAATTTCTCTTTGAAATGTGAGAATTGAACCAGCTTCTCCTTTCTCAGCTTATGCACCTTCAAACAAAGACTTGGTAGGGTGATGCAGTTAGGCCTCTCTTGGCCCCCTACTTTGTCTCACACTGCAGTTACTTTGGACAAGTTTACTGTGACTATTGGATGATAAATGCAATTCTGTTTGTGTGATTTATGAGACACTGCCATCTCTACAGTTCATGAGGAAGGGGAAATGGCTAATATCCATTTAAAAATAAACAGTCTTTTAATTATGAGAATTTATGATCTCTAAAGAAGAATGCTCTGGGAAATATTTTCAGTGATTGGAGTGTGAAGTGAGCTCTTCATTGCCACTTCACAGTTTTCAGTCTGACCCCAAGACTGATGAGGAAGAAATAGACAATGCACTTCTTATGGCACGTGCATTTTTGCATTGCCTTTCTGGGTATTTCTTATCTTTTTCAGAGTAACTAGATTGGAGAATAATAACTGAATTATTCTGCATGACCAAAAGCCCAGATCTTCAAATGGCAAAATCAAATGTAGTGCTGCTAGAGATTAACATTTTCATACTTGGAATTTTTAATTTTTTTTTTTAAATTAGAATGGTGTAGATTATATTTAAGGAAGATGTATCCAGTTCTGTTATTAATCTGGGTTTTGGACTTAAAAATTGCTAAATATCTGCTAGTGAAAACCTTGTTCTGACTGGTCCCTTTTCTTGGGAAACATCAGTTTAAGTCTGAAGGTATTGATTTCTACGTGATTTTGCTATTTTGTTTGATAGTTTTAATAAGCTAATTGAAAAAAAAAAGTCAGCTCTTTTCTGTTATTTGCTAGGAGTAACAATTTTAATTGGTTTGGTTTTGTTAAGTGTGCTTTGATTAAGCAAATGATCCTCATTTTGCCTCCAAAAGGATATTAACTTTAAAGGCAGTTGAGTGCATTTTAGCTTTTCCCGGGTCCTTTGGCCAGTTTTTTGCATTTGTGTATCATCATCTCTCTGACCTACAAATCACCCACCCTCCCAAAAACCCACCCAACCAACCAAACCTCCAAGGTATGTTTTGTGTCTGCTGCAAAAGACAGAAATGAGAAACAAATTATATCAGCAGTGCTTTGAAACTTGTGTCAATTATTGAGTGCAATGAAAGTTACATAAGGGGCGTTTTCTTAGATGGGAACACAATTGTTAGTTGTTTGCTTTTTTATGTCAGGTTTAAAACCAGAAATTGAAACTGTGCCTGCAGCAGATCGCTGTCCGTGCAGCAGCTGGTGAAAGAGCCTGCTGTGGCTCCTTTGTCTCAGAGATGTGCTGGCATACTTTGTCTTGGAGGAGCTTAACAAGCAAGATTGCTGTGTTTTCTGGTCACAGTGGAAGGTGCTATTTGCAAAAGAGTCCAGAAAATGGATTTGATAACACTGCAAAACTGTCTTTTTCAAAGGAGAAATTCAAGTGTGACACACCAGAACTTGTGCTCTCTTGTTGTGCCAACAGAGATACAGTGCTGAAGTAACTTCGTGCTTAGTTCAGGCTTGAATAGGACTGGAAATGTTGTTAATTCCTGTCCTTTAGGTGGAGAAATTACCACATGGTCAGTAAGAGCACCTGGAAAATACACCAGTCAGTGGAGGAACAGTTATTGCTACTGATGCTCTCTGAAATTCCAACTTAGCACAGTTTTTTTATCTGGGCCAAGAGAGAATTTATTGATGGTGCTTTCCCTTATATTTTCCTAGGCCATGAAGTTGCAAAACATGTTAATTGTAATTAAAGCTTTTATAATTGATTTGAATAAAAAATAATCCAAAATGTAATGTATTTCTCTTGGTACCGAAAAAAAAATGCTTCTCAGATTTTACAGCTTTGATTAAATGCTCTTGTTTTTTAAAAAATGACAATTTATGAGGAAGATCACGTAATAAAACTGGGTTTGTTTTGTTTCTATTAGCCTTGTTAGTGAATTCAGAGATGTTTTTGGGGAAAAAACCTGCAGTCTTCCCATGAAAAATTTGCTTTGGAGAGAGTTAAAATTAACATATGTCACATTGCATTTGTCTGTCTTGATACATGCAGCAAGCTTGTAGTGTCATCTGAAAAAGTGAGACATATTTTTGTCTTTTGATGTGTAAATAGGGTTAAAGATGACCAATGCTGATGTCCAGTGATGTGTTGCATTGTAAGTCTTTTTTTTCCCATATGAATTGTGTGTGCACTGCATATGCCAGTTTTGCATTGGCTCAAAACTGCAGAGCCTCAGTACTGCTCTTAAAATGTTTCTCTGAGTTTATAGAGTGCCCCTATTTAGAAAAGCTTTACTTTTGGAGAAGGGATGTGTATCAGTTTGTTTGACTTAAAAATGGAATTTTATGGAACTTGGCATTTGAGTTTTAAATCTGTGGCCTGTAACCTCCAAACTGTGAGCTGCTATTAAGACTTCCCTTGGAAGAGGCTCGTGTCTTTTTTTTGGGAGGCAGGCTGCAGTTAGGATTGATGCCACAGTCTGTTTTTAGTACTTGAGTGCAAATGAGGCTATGGATGGGAATCCTAATCTGCAATAATTCCCCACTTACCATGTTTTAGGCTTGTGTGTTGACTCTGTCAGGAGACAGTGCATCCTGTTAGCTCATCCAAGTGCACCTGCTTTCCATAGAGCAGATCTCTTTAATATTTGGAAGGATGTAATATTTATGAAAAGAAGGTTTTGAAAGAATGAAATGTGTCTGCCTCTAAAACTGAATGGGTGTATCATCTTTGTCTAAGTCAGGGTAGAAAAGAGGGGAAAGAGGAGAAGGACAGCTGCCCTGCAATAATTTTAAAGTGTGTAGGATTTTGGAAACATAATGAAAAGGAGAGGTAAATACTTTTTTTTAAATTGTCCACAAATCTCATGACCTGTTGTGAAGTTTGTGCTGAAATAACCTTGGCACACACCACAGGAGGGAGAAACTGAAATGCAAAGTTGTATTACAATGGAACAAACACACCAGATGGCTACATTATGGGGTCTTACCTCCAAGTGATTTGATTTTTTTTTTTTGGCTTATTTGTTTTCTGTGGGTTTAAGTGAGACAATTGATTTGGGTTCTTCAGTTCTTAGGGCTGATGCAGTTGCTGCTAGTTGTGGTTCTGTCACCTCTTCTCAAGTTTGCTGTACGTGCAGCTAGGTGAGGAGGGACAGAACATTAATGGTGGCTAAAGCTTCTTATCTTTCTTAACCCTTCCCTAATTAATATTTGGCTTATCCTTTCATTGTATGGTATATTAAAATATAGCATATAAGTTAGATTTGCAAATTACTCAGGCTGGAAGTGGCCTTAGATATTCAAATTTGGACTAAGGAAATAATTTTGGAGTTTGTTGTTGGGAAAACGTTATTTTTGCTTTCCTTTCCAGGGTGCTGTAATGTGGTTACAATTTTTTGGCACCTTCACCTAAAAGGTTTGCTATTACTCAGGAAACTTATGGTATTGGTGATACTGTCCCTTCCCCTTTCTTATAGTATAGATTTGAGTATTCTATTCTACAGTTCCTGGATCTGTTTGAGGAAGTGACCATGTGAGCGTTTGCCTGGGGAGGGATGCAGTGTGGTGGATGTTCCCTGGGCTTTTTTGATAAACTTGTTTTTGACTTTCCACAATCCTCATGCTTGCAGAAACTCTGGGTTATGTTCAAACTTTGCAATAGTTAAATAAATATATAGAATTTAATAACAGACATCATAAAGATATTAATTAAAATATTGCTGTTTTCAAAAACATTCCACTTGAAAGATTGAGAGATGTACAGTAAGGAAATGAGGTGTGAGTAACCTCTAAGGATGTATACATACAGTTACAGTTAGAACAGAATTCCTCAGCAGAGGACTAGAAAATAGATGGAAAATGAACATCTGACAAAAAGTCCTCCAAGAGGAAATTCCTACAGGAGAACTTCATTCTTGAGATTAATTAAATGCAAGATTAGAAATTCTCTAGATAGCTGTAAGCTATTTAATAAAACTGAAGTGAGCAATTAAAAGACTCGGTTGTAGTTAGCAGCAGAAGCATTGCCTCCTTTTAATGATCGTGGTGCTGTCCCCTCCCCAGTTACATATGTTCTCCCTCCTTTTACAGGAAAGCTATATGGGAGCTCATTAATGCTGGATGCTTTCTGCAGGATTTTCATAAAAAGCATCCTTCTCTGAATAAGGGTGATGTAGATAATAACTTCTTTGGCATTGGAAGCACATACACAGTCCTGAGAAAACAGAAATAAAAGTGCTTTGTAGAAATTATACTAATGAAATGTATGTGAGAGAGTAGCTTGAAAGAGAAACCTGATTAACATCTGAAACTTCAGCTCGTGTTCAGCCACCTTTGAATAGAACTTATGTTGCCAGTAAAGCTACTTTGTCAAATCTCTGTTTTCTGTTTCTAAGTTACATTGATGTAAGCATTTTCCAATCCAGCTCTTTACAGTATTTTTTTCCTTTGTATGCCAGACAAACAGATTCATTCTAACTGTTGTGGGAAATGATTGTGTAGCTGCTCTGGTATCTGCAAAAGCCTTTTTCCACTGAAGTCTTTCATATTCATTTGAATATATTTTGTGTTGTGGTGTGCCATGATAACTCCGTGTGCTCCAGCAGTTGTGTACAATAAGCTGGGATGTGTTATGTGACCAGAGATCCATCCCTCATCGCACAGGAGTGCATGACAGCAAATTATGTCATCGTGTTAGGGACAAAGATGTGTAACTGCAGGTTCAGAGAAGTTGCCATAATTCAGTAGGATGAGTGTGCCATGAGTAATTAGGAAAAATAGAAAAAAATTAATGTGTATTGAGTAATGCTTTAATAATAATAATTTTAAATTGCTTCAAAATAAGATACTACTTAAGTTGTTGAAGAGCACTCTGTGGTAAGATTATTTTAGAAGTGCTCATTACTTTCAATGAGAAAACAAATTCTCATTGATTTCTATTAAAATAAAAATAGGCTGATACAGAAGTTCTGAAGATAAACTTATTAATGTTATTATTTTTCTGCTGTAAACAGAAAGCTACATTCTAAAAATCTGCTTTCAAGACTTAAATGTCTCTTGTGAGTACTCAGAAAAACTCACAGTGAAACCTTTTCTTTTGGCATTGTATAAATATCCTTATTTTCTTAGCATAATTAACATAATATACACTCTGGATATATCTGTATGCATAGTAAGTAAAACGTCATCATACTGCGAGTATAGTGGACAAAAAGATGGAGTGATTACATTTTAAAATTCTGTAAAATAAAACTATGTTTTACTATAGATTATATTTCAAGAGTATTGCAAGTCCTTTAGAAATAATGTATGAGAAGCAAATACCAGTGTTTATGCTTCCTCCTCAGGAGTGATGGGGAAATGTATTTTGAATACTGTTTTCGTATTACACTTATTTTCTGTCAAACAGTGTCATACATGCTTGCACTTCAAAAAATGTTGAAATGTTCTGTTGACTTTTTGAAACTTTTTGGCAACACGACACTCTCCATTTATTGTGTCCCTTGTTTAACAGTTTTTGTGTGTGTTTTCAAAAGCACTTCCATTCACCATTCAAGGAATTCAATAGAATTCTAATAGGAACTGCACATAAATAACTACAGAAATCAATGCTTCAATTCAGCCAAGAGTTTTTTTCTGACTTCAAAAGCCACAAGAGCATTTATTATTAGAAACATACAATTGACTTTTCTTGTATTATCATTTTGCATAGTGATTTGGTTTCTACCACCACAACAAGATGTTTGACAGTTTCATTTGAAAATGATGTATTTACATTTGGCATTCCAAAACAGTGTAATTTTTATCTTTTCTCTCAAGCTCTGTTCATGTTATTTTGCATGTTGCGCTCTGTGCTGAGGTTGTTAGTGAAATATTCACTGGTGGATTTTTCCTCAGACATCAACCAAGTGTTAGGCATAATCTCCTGTTCTTATATTGTGATGAAAATGTAAAAATAGTCTTCAAAGAATGGAGTTGTTTGGCTAGTTTTCATCTGTTCAACTCATGCAGTGTAAAGCATACCTTCTCCTCCAAAACACTGAATTTTCTGATGCTAACAGTCACAGAAGTGAGCAATCTCTGATCATGCAGGGTTATGCTGGAGCTACTTCCAGCCTTTAGTGTTCATATTACACTTCAGGCCATGTCATTTGGAACAGTTCCTGAAGTTTTTAGGTGGGTTCTAGGAAGTGAGATTATCTTCAGGGAGGTGCTTTGAGCACACCAGAAGCTTTAGAAATTGATGTTTGTCTTTTGAAGTAGTCCAAAGATGATGTGCTGTGAAATGCAGCACTCTGTGTTCCGTAATGCTTTACTGCCTTGTAAATGAGCCCTTTGAGTGGTGCTGCTTTTGGGCAGCCCATGCAGTTCCCCTCAGGCAATGGTGCAGTGTTACCACCTGGAGTGGGGAGCACATCTACAAGGGAAGAGTTTTGTTCTGCTTGTCAGCAGGGTACTCACATTAATGGATTTTTCTGTGTTCTAGTTTTACTTTTCACTGTTGCTGATAGTTCAGAAAACCAAGTCAAGATACCAGCAGGGCCTTTTAGATGACAGTTGCCTTTCCCCAGCCTCCCAATCTCCTAATTCCTGCTCACCAGACAGTCTAGTTCTGTGTGAGGAGAAGGAGGTGTTAAGAGCTTCTTTGTGGAATTTCATCGTGAGAACCAACGGATGCTGAGACTTGCTGCCACCAGTCCAGTCACCTTGAGATGCAGACCCTCAGTCACCTACCTTGCTGCATGAGCAGGTGCATGTTTTGGCACTTGAGAAACATTTCAGCTCAGTGGAGACGTGGGGAAGCATGGCCTGTCTCTAGTCCTGTCCTAACACCTGGAGTGGAAAGACTCATCAGATGAAACTTACACTCCACTCTGAGAAGTGTTTTGTTGCTGATGAGGGGAAAGAGAGGCAAGGTAGAGTATGGTGAGGAGCAAAACAATATCACAGCTGCAGAGCCATTGGGTTGTCATTTGGAATGATGTGCATTTAGGATTTAAATCCTGTCATGGTGTTACCTTGAAAAAAAACCAATAAAGTGAAATTAGATCTTTTGTTAGTTCCTTAAAGTTCTTCCCCATTTCCTTTTCCACTTCTAATTCAGATTGCATTTGAGTCAGCTGCTTTCATCTTGACACTTTTGTCATTCAAGGATCCACAAAGTTAGTATGTTAATGTCTGCATTTCAACTGACTGATAGGTACACCAAAACCTATCTTAATTTTGTCATTGCAACATGAAGCTTCTTTTAATTTCCTAGGCTGTTCAGCATTTATCAAAACAAGATAATGGAATGTTGCTGGCACAATTTGTAAGCCTAATGTTTAAAGTTTATTAAACATGACTTTTTCTTTTTTCCTAAAACACATTCTTGCCCTTCCTCTGTTCTTCTAGGTGCTTTGAATGTAACAAATTTATAAGCTGGAAGAAATAATCATGGGCATCCAAAAATAGTTTAGTTAGGGAAACTTGGTTCTCCTAAAGGACACAAAAATAATTTTAGATTTGTCTAAAAGTGAGCATCACTCTGTATTTTTAGGTTTATCTGTGTTCTGTTTCTTTATGAAGAACAGTTCATGACAGTAAGCAAGACAAACCCAATACCTCATGTTTTATTTGACATGGATCAAATATTTGTGGGTATTATCAATCTTCTTTGGCACTGCTGTTCTTAGACAGCCAACCTCAAATATATCAGAAACATTTTGATACATTTTGCATCAAATGTTTGTAATTTGTTTTGAATGCAAGAAGAAATAGAAGTGGAAAAACCAGAAAACAGCAGAAGTGGTAGGAGATGGAGAAGACTTGGAAAGCAGCAATCCATCCAGCTCATGCAAGTAGGTACCAGAAAACCTGAAACATGGATATAATAAAATATACTATTGGTATGGAGCAAGAAAGAAGTTATTATTTGATACAGCATAGAGTGTTTCATAGCTCCCCACTGTCAGGTAATCCCTTTTATTGAACGTTGTTTCAAAGTATATACAAGTATATACCTTGTTTATGGAACAGGTAGTCAAAAATTTATCTCAGGGACAAAAATACGGTCCTAAATTTGAACTAAACCTTCCCTGATCACTTTACTGTGTTTAGTACTTGTCATCTGTTTTCCAGAAGTGCTTTCTTCTGCTAGGGCAGGGTCTGTGAGTGTGTTGCACTCCTCCATACCATAATAAAAGAACTGAATCTAATATCTAATTGATATGACATTGAATGTCTTAGTAAGCATTCTATCAGCTATATATGGATAACAATTGTGTTTCAAAGTGCTTGAAAGCTGTAATACATTCAATTTCTGCAGTATTGTATGAAGTAACCTCACTGTTCTTATTTGACCTGCATCTGGTTTAGGAAGCTTAAAACCAAATCCATTTGAGTTTTTGCAATACTGAGAATCATGAGAGAGGACCTTCATCTGTCCCGTGGGCTGTGCGCCTGACTCCCTCTCCTCATATGAGGAATTCCCTCTCTACAACAGCATGACATAGTTGGTTTATGTTTGTATCTTATGACCTACTAAAAATATTCTCTTTCCTTCCCACTTACCTTCTAAGATCCTTTTCAGCAGAATTGCTACATAACCACCTTGTATGCAATTCCGGTATTTTTGTAGTGAATTGTGCCGGCTTGAGAGAGTAAAAAAATTGTCCAAACTTATGAAGGAAATTTATGTTTTCAGAAAATTGTTGTCTTTTCATTATTCTGGATTGAAAGCTGAACATCTGAAGCCACTTGCCTTGGTCTTCTGGAGGAGGCCTTTTTATTTTTATTTCTTGAGGAAAAAGATTTTGTCGAGTCTTTTTACGCATCTTAAACATCTTATGTATAAAAATAGACAGAAGCAGGAAATATCAATATGTATGGAGCATAATATTTGAACAACTAAGAGATTCATTCATATCATATGATAGTTAAAAACTTCTACTCCTTGACTTGGACTCCTAAGCACTTACAACTTATGTTATGGAAAGTAAACTTAAAATATTATTTCAGTGTCAGTCTCTGTTTTAGAAAGAAAACATTACTCTCTGAAAATCATCTTCCAATTTGTAACCTATAGCTAACTAAGCTGTGTAATAGACAAGTACACCTAAAAATATACAGGGATATTCCTTCTCCTTTCCCTATGCCAGATTAAAATTGGCTACCATGTATGAATATTTTTCTTCTGTAGCAATTACTGTTCCAAGACCTACCCTGATGCCAGGTAGTCACTTTCCAGAGGATGTTAGCTTAGCCATGCATAGTTAAGCCCATGTCCCCTCGGCTCTTCTCACTGCTGTATTGCCTGCTATTGACTGTAGCAGTAATACATCCCTTGAGCACTGCAGATCCTCTGAAACAAGGTTATCTATGGCTATGCAGATTCCAACGTGCATTTAAAAAATAGAATGATTCTAAGTGTTATGCACACTTTGGCTTTTCAAGGAAATGTATACATTCACTGGCAACTTAAGAATTCGTACATCAGAAGCTTAAGAGCATGTGTACAGGTGGGGCTGCTCCACACCTGTGGGAGCCTGCAGCATTCCTGGAGGGAGCTTGTTGCATCCAACTGCCTCTGCCTTTGTGAGTCCAGTGCCACCATCTCTACATGTCATGATCTTGCATCACCAGGGTGTGACAGGGGTGTGTGCTCGTTGCTGCTGTGGATTGATAGGTTTTGGATTGGCATGGTGCAGCAGAAACAGTCACGCAGGGGCTCAAGATCCATGATGCTACATTTAAATACCTGTTTGAAAGAGCCAGTAATAACAGATGTTAGGAAAGGAAGGAGCAGATCCTGCTTTCTCTCTTCCTTCAGCTGCTGGTGGTTTTCTGTTTTATCCACAACAGGTCTTTGGAGTCTGTCCCTGTACAGGTACATGGCATTTTCAGGTAGGAGAAGGTGTATCAAGCAACTACATAATCAACTTGGCCTTGCCTACCCACCCTCTGCTGCCTGAGCTGAAAGCTGTAAGCCAGTTATGTTGGATGCACTGGCATGAAACTCTTCATAGCACAACCTCTGTATTTCCATACATCAGAACAGCATTCTTTGTTTTTCATTGGCAAAAGTGGCAATCATTATTTCCAATATGAGTTTATCTATTTGGACTTGGATGTGTGCAGGATAAGAAAAATTGTGAATTAAAAGGATAGACTCCATCAGTATTCTGGCAAATGGGAAAACTGAGTGCACAGTAAGAAACTTAAGTGAAAGTTCTGCTGCAGAGACTAGTTGTAGGAAAATGTATTAACAACAATTACAACAGTCTTCCTTTTTGGAAAGGTCTGCCAAAGTCATTGATGAAGATAAAATCCAATCTTTCCTGTGGTTGTGTGCCAAAGATGATATGCTAAAGGGATCATGGAATTGATGCCAAGTTCTGTGGGTTTTAAGAATTGCTTGTTAACTAGAGAGATTTTTTTCTTTGAGTTGCATAAATTAACCTTTTTTCTAACAATTCATCTTTTGTTTATGTGTTACTGTTCCTTGTTCATTTGTACTGTCATCGTCATTCTCCCCCCACCCCTCATGCACTAGTCACTTTTCATACCACAGGGAGAAAAATTTTGCATCAAAAGGGCTGGCACAGCACGTGCTGCAGATAAGAATGGGAGTGCACTCTTGGATCAGATAAAAGATCCGGAACTCAGTAATCCTGACAGTGATGAATAATGTGGAGACGTATCAGACTCGTGTCCTGTATACAGAGAACCTTCCTTGATGTAGCCACATACAACTGATTACAAATCCATTCCTAGGTTTGTGGTTTTAACATGTCGTTACTCATAGATTTAACTTTTACTCTGTAGAATATTTAACTATTTTAAAATGTTCATTGTAAACCCAAACACAAAAGCATTTCTGGTATCTTTCAGTCAAAGAAATACTGGGCTGAAAAAAGAAGGCACTAATGTGTTATCTTTTAAATAGAGTGCATTGTATAATCTTAGTGTTCATTTTCTGAGCAAAAGAGAGAACGAGCATAAATTTGAAATGGTGAGGATCATGTTGTTGATACATATGGATGTAACTATTATAAAAGGCCTTATTCTAATGCCAGTACCTGATAAGAACAGCAAGAGATGTATGACCAGTGTGGGCTGCTGCCACTGACTCACTGTGTAATGACAGGCAAATTACTTGGTTTTCTGCATCTTGTTCTATTCCTTTATAAATGAGAAATAGTTTCCCAGTAAAACTCTGAGATCATTGGATAAAAGGAGATTTTTTTTTTTGGTACGCCTACTGAGTATATAAATTTGAAGATAGAAAGTGCAGCAAATACCAGGTTCTGTGCAAGTCTTTTACCAGTACAGACACAGTATGGTGAGTCTTGCTGCTCATTATGGATTGTATTAAGCCACGTTGTACTTTTGGAGACCCCTTAATGCACAAACAAAAATAGGGGTTTAGGTCAGATTTGGCACTTTGGGGTGTATTCTGTTCAGTTTCTTTTTGTAGTTAAGTGCAGCTTCAATAAAACTTCTCTGGTGTCTGCATTGGTAACTACCATTCCATTTTGTGTGATACGCCAGACGTTGCACCGCCTTCAGATGAAGCAGTACAGGGAGCCCTTTAGAGTAGCTTACTGTCAATCTCCATCACCTCTGTCATGTTATGTCTTTGACTGCATTTTATCCCTGAATTTTCATAATATGTTGGGGAACGTGACCTTTTCAGAATTGTCTGCATTAACACTATAGTCTTAATCTTTCCCCTGGCACCTCCTGAAACAAAATACAAATTAGTGATTCAGACACCACAAAACAAATCACATGGCACTTGTTTCTTCCCAATGATCCTTCATTGTCATTGTTTGCTGTATTGTATGCAAGTCCTTGTGTGTTCTGTGGTGAAAGGGACCTCAATAAGGCAGGAAATTTTAAGGGAGGTTTGTAGCAGATAAGGAGGGAAATGATGCAACAGTTTTAGGTATATATATAAAAGATGATTTGGAGAAACATAGAAAGAAAGGCATTATTTCAGCACTGACATATGGAAATGAACAGGTTTGATGTGTGCTTTTTTTTTTTTTTAATAAAGTCATACTTTTATTGTGGTAGTCCATAAGTAGCTATGGAAATGGTGGGGAATACATGAACTTCCTGGTCTCCAGTGCTTCAAGGAAGAATGTGCTGTTGTCTTTTTCTATGATTGCTCCTCTGGTTTTGCACCTTCATCTCCTTCCATTCAATTTGTCATCATTCTTAATTCCTTTTAAATTTGCTTACTTTCTTAGGCGTTTTCATCACATGAAATGGTTACTTTAGCTTCATAATTTAAAAAAAATCCCACTGATGATTCTAGCTATCACCCCATTTCATCTGGTTGTGTTCTTCCCCAGATTCAGGAAATACACAGTTGAAAGCTTCAGTATTGAATTTATCTTCACATTTTCCTCACCTTTTCAACATTTTTCACCCTTTTGTTATTTTCTTGAAAAGGCTTTTAACAAAATGGATGAGTGAATGATATTTATTTGGCTAGATGATAATACCTTTAGTCTTTTCCTTATTTTGACCATGAAGGAAGCCTTCCTCTCCTCATGGCCACCTGCTGCCCTCCTTGTGCTGCTGTAGTGCTTCTGCCGCTGCATAGTGAGTCATACTGGGGAATTGGTCTGACTGAAGAATAATTTTGCCAAAATAGTGTTGCTTCTTATTTCCCCACTCTGGTTTACCATATGGCTGTACAAATGGCTATGTCAGCAGTAGGGAGAGGATGATGCAAGGCTGGAAGCAAGAGGCCAGGCTCAGGAGTGGGTCAGAGATGCTGTGTTAGCTAACACTGCCAGCTTATGTCAAAATAAAAAGAGTTTGTCAGAGTAAAGTCTAGTTGTCCGTGATATTGTCACATTCCACTTCTAGAAATGCTGATCTCTGCTGCTTTTTTCCTTAACCTCTCTCCCTCTCCCCCTTATATTTTCCAAAGCTCCTTATTTATTATCTCTTTCTTGGAATAAGTGATCAATAACAGCATCAATAGAAAGCCTCCATTTCTCAGTGTGCACAGGAGGTGGAGCCTGTTGCCCTTAGGATAGGTTGAAAACCTCCTATTGGAATCATTTGTATGGACATCATTAGTTAAACCTGTACTGCCATTTATACATACCCATAAAATAATTACAGTGAGGTTTAGACTGATAAGCTGTTTGAGTTAGATATGTTTAAAAAAAAATTATAAATCAGTGATTGTCCAAATCAGTACAGTATGGTACCTGTTTATTGTGAGATTTGAAAAACTTTAGCCATTTTGGCAGAATCATTGGTAACAAAAAAAAAATGTAATGCAACCTAACCTGCTTTCATAGTGTCTTTCCAGCAGTGACTGGATATCTTGACAACAAAATATTTTGTGTCCCTGAAATTAATCACAAGATGCTCTTGACAAAAAATTGCACTAAATAATCCCTTTTCCTAAGTCTGCAGAGATGCACTTCATTACTTTGCAGTCAAGTTGTTGACAAGCAGCATGAAAGTGTTTGGTGGTTTTTGCTTGTTTCTATGTTTGTTGGGGGATGTTAGTTTTACTCTACAGATATTAAACTGATACTGAAATGGTAAAATGTACATCTGAATTTAAGTTACCTGCAAATACGATAATTTTCCTGGTTAAAGTGCACAAAAAAATATTAATTCTCCTCTAAATCCAATTATATTTACATGCTCCCATGTAAATAGAGTTGTTCCAAGCCTGTAAGTAATGGTGTGACTACATGTGTTGAAGTGTCAAAACGTCTCAGCTAATGTGAGAGTATCTTTTTGTTATTCTTAAAAATTCATGTATATTATGTTCCCTCTATTCCTGTACTTATTCAGAAAAAAATAACAGAATAAGTGACATTGTTTAACAGTGTGATGAACACCATGGAGACAATTTCTGCAGCTTGCTGTGTACAACCTTTCAGAAAGGAATGATATTGGTTAACCTCTGCTCAGTCATATGAGCTATAGTTCATTGTCTTGTCCACGCCTTCTTTCTGGCTATCATAATCCCAGATATTGACTTTGTAAATTTCCATTTGTTTCTATAGAAATAAATCAATGTTTGGTTCTTTCAAAGACTGAGCTGTGAAGTAAGACAAGAATCTGAGCTTAAAGCACTGAAACAGACATGAGCGTACTCAGCCTACACATGATCATTCAGTATTGGGTTTTTTCAGTAAATAGGTCATTTTCCAAAGTTTAATACTGGGAATGGATGCACTGCCCTGATGAAAGTGAAGCACCAAATTCCAATGTCTTGAAGTATAATCCCAAATTGGAAATAGAAAGCAAACTGTCTGTGGCACATAAGGTGTAAATAAATATGACGTTTTGTGGGTTCCTCTCTAGATCTTCTCCCAAAATATCCTATGGCCTTGCTGTGTGTACACTTGTGGCTCTGATGCCCATACCATCAGGCTGGCAGCACTTCTGGGAGCTCTTTCCATCGCCTCCCTCCTGTTCTCTTTAGCCTGTATCAGTTCTGTATTGCTCGTGCCCATGGATGACATGGATCCTACTGCCTGCTCTTTTCCATAAGCCCTTGAACGCTGTTCTTTTTTCCCAGCTGAAAGGAAGGCATGATCTTAATTTGGGAGTTACTCTCAGGTTTCTCAGGTAATACTTTCCTGGATCTGCTGCCAGTGGAGGCAGTGGTTGTGTTCTCTTTACCTTAATGTTACTGACAAATTTTCAGCTATTTGTCTCCTGTTGCCTTGCCTAGATTTCGTATACTTTCCATAGATGTTGTGTTTTTATCTGTAAATGTTCTGGAAACAGGCATTTAAGTAATAGCTCTCTGATCATCTTTAACTCTGATATGGTTACTCTGGAAAGCAATTTTTTATTCGCTTAAACTCTCAATCATATTCAATACAAAATTGAACGAAACTTCTTAGTGAAGCCAACAAAACAGGAAAACAAGCTAACTACAACAGTGAATTTGAGATAAATGTTCAAACACCTACAGTTTTAACACTTTTCTCATCCCTTGTGGTAGAGACTAAAAATTCATCAGTCCATGGAACTGCAAGATGAGATGTAAGAACCAGATTTGTAGCGGTATTAAAACTTGCTATGTAATGGTGGCATGGCTGCTCCTGCTCCAGCTACCAACATCTTCCCATATCATGTTTCAGAGGAGTATTACAGTCATCTTACAAAGTGGCTTAGTAAAATATATAGTGGCAAAAATATTAGTGGCCAGTCATAGATTTTTTGAGTTATTTTGCCATAGTGACCACAATGTGACAGAGATGTCCAGGCAGTGTAGCCTCTATTCTGTTAAAAAACAAAGCCTACCACAAAGTATGCATAAGCTGTAGGTTTGAGTAGATGTGTTCTTGAGTTACTTATTTTGGATTTCTTGAGAGCTAGATGTAATTTTTCTGCACTTTCATGAGCTCTGTCAGCACTTGTTCAGTCTAGTTGGCACCTTTTCATTTCTCTCTGTTTTTTTCAGCAGATTTTCTTACAGAAAGGCGGATGATCTAAGACTGTGAAGAAATTCTAATTTGTGTTTCTCTTTATATACTTCCAGAGGACAGATGGACACGTCTGTTATTTAATAATGCTTATGTTACATCCTTCATGAGGAATTAGAATAGCTCGTAGCAGTCTGCCTGCCTGTCAGTAGCAGACACAAGCTTCTTGCTGATTTTGTGTTAAATAACAGGGATTTCTGCTCTCTGGGCTCTAGCTTTCAGAATTTGAGAACAACAAATTCTCAGATGGGCATTGTAGATTGTTCAGACTCTAAGCTGCTGAGAAGCTCCCTCAGATATTTTTGGGTGACCTGGTAAATAAGCATGCTGTGCTGGTTCTTGGAGAGTGGGAACTACTTTTCATAAGGGTAATGTGGTGGTGATATTAAGCTCTTTACCATTGCCTCTCTCTGTGATGTACATAACATCACGCTCATCATTCTTAAGAAGTTACCAAAGCATCCTGACTCCATTTTCTGCATCTGGAAAGGACAAGCCTTGATACATATCTCTCTGAATAGTAAGAACTGAAGAACCCTTCAGATACTCTTCAGCTTGAGACACCCTGCCATCGACTGATGCTGAAGGAGTCATGGTGTGTGGCACTGGCCACCCACTGTTCCATGGGCAGTGCATATTCCTGGCAGCCTCAGTTCAGTAATTGTGTGATCTATCTGGAGCTGCATCACTTTTTCCTTGGTTTCACAGACTCCAGTTTTGGACCCGCTAAGACTGACTTCTGAGGAGAGGACCTCTTACAGCAGTGGACAAAACTTGGCAGACCTTTACTGAACTGTAAAGGGGCTCATTGATCTGTTTGTTTTTACTGTCTTTGCAACTTCCTGGAGCTACCGAAACATTTCCAGTCATGGGTCACCAGGATCTGCTTCCTGTGATCTAGGGAACAAATCGTGTGTTGTCTCATCTTTCCACAGAAGGTATTAACAATTTCATGGTACGTTATCATTGATGTTAGTGTGCTGACAGTTCTGAGAGTCTTGAATTCTCTTGTTGTTATCCCATTTCAACAACTGCATGGTTGTACCTAGGTGACTACTCCATACGTGTTTATCCATGGCAACAGACACTTGCTCAAGTGTACTTGTTCTGAAGTCAGTGTTGCTAATGCTGCTGGTGTGGTGGCTGGAGTTTGGAATGATCAATTCAATCTGGATTTTGTCAGACAGAGTGCTCTGCATAATTATAATGCAAATGTGGTGGTTTCAGATCTCATTTTTTATTCTGTTAAAAAATGTAGTTTCTATGTCTGTTCCCAGGTTTAACCTGTAATGGGAAAAGAGTACTTTCCTTTTTGTGGGTTAAAGTTTTTTGCTTTTTCATAATATGGCAAGCTTGTTCATCTCTGTCACTGATCAACTGATTGTTTCAGAGAAGACATAACTGGGAAAACTGAACTAAGAAGCCAGTGGTTTTGGTCTGACGCTCTGCACTTGGTGAGCCTTTGCTATTCTGAGCTGTCCTGTACCTCTTTGTTAAGAGGAAGCTTGTTGCTAACTGAGTTTGCCAATGCAGTTTTGAAAGTATTGAATTTGCTAAGGTCCCAATTTTAAGTACTTGTTGCAGTGAAAGACCCGAGTCCCCAGAAAAACTGAGTGTGATCTGTGATACTCTGATGAGTCTGTCTTGCTGTTTAGAGAGAAAGTGACTGTCTCATGGGTGAGTGTGGTGGCTATTGCTTCTGTGATACTAGTATCTTCATTTTTGGAAAATACCTCTTCTGAGCATTTCTGGGAGCATGGGGAAGAGCTTTGTGTCCTCAGATAAGCATAGTACCACTGTTCAAATAGACCTTCTCTGCAGACCAATATTCCTGCTGCTTCCACCTGGCTCCTGCAGCTGCTTCTTGGGGACCTGGGCTGTGCTGCAGAGCTGCCAGCAGGGAAAAGTGCATGTGAATAGACTTGGAAAGTAGCAGAAACCAGTGGTTTGGTTTTCTTTGTTAATGTGCACATTGCACATCCTGCCATATGCCCCTCTTCTGTAGCCTTTTAATTCTGGGATGCTATAGATGTAAAGAGTTTGGGGAAGCTGAGTTTAATTACAAAAGAATGCCTAAAGAAGCAGGTGTGAGAAAGCTGTTTCAGCCTGACTGAAGGGGACATGAATGAGCAGAGTTTTTAAACACAGTGCCCAAGAGGAGCAGTGCAGGTGTGCTGACTCAGCTTGTCGCCTTTGAATGCCATCTTCATTTGTGTATTGATAGACTGTTCCTTCTCAGTGCACTTTGCACAATATTTTCACTGTAAAGAAAGGTGAGTGTTATTTTTTCATCATCTGAGTGTCTCTTCACACTTAGAATCTTAGAATTGTTTAAGTTGGAAAGATCTCTAAAGATCATCAAGTCCAACAGTTAATATCTAAGTCCAGTTTGTTAGATGAAAAGCTTTCTTTTTACATATCAGAAAACTTAGCAACTGGACTTACTCATGTCACTGTCATCATGTTTGTGCATGTTGAGAATAAACTTTTACTTAATCAGTTTTCCTTCTGGGTCTTCCGTTCTGAAAGTCTTTTTTTTTTTTAAGGAGGTTGTCCTTAAGCATTACAAGCTTGATTTAATTTTGTTGAAAATGGTAGAAAAATAAAACACAGATTTAAATCAAGATGTATGTATGTAGGAGACTGTTAGGGAGAAATAACTTGACTGTGTGTTCTTAATAGATTTTTGTAGTGGTTTGGAATCTTTCTATACTGCATGTTAAAATGTGTGAAATTCAAATGCCTTTTAATGATTTTGCATAGATGCATTATCATCTTTTGCATAGATGTTTATGTTGCCATCCATCCCTTCCATTTATAACCACATGGAAAGCATCCGAGGAGAATGCATCAGACATCTGTGCTGTTAGTGTGATTGTGAATGTACCTTTGAGCTTTTTATTGTGACTTAATGAACTCTGAATGTAAGCAAGAATTGTAGTGGGAAATATTAGAACTGCACTTTATATAAAACATAAATGTCTTGAGAAAGCTCTTTTAGAGCTTTTGGAAAACTAAGCCAGAATTTTCTCAGCACTTGCTTAATTTATTATTTTTGAGCTTTGCTTATTGAGTTGTTCTTGCAGGTAGAGATTTCTCATTTTTTCAAGGTAGCACTACCAGTGAATAATCACACCTGATCTAGTGACATTTCTTCTAAGGACTGCTGGTAATTTGGGGCTGGCCCAGGCTGACGCCAGGTCGAATTCAAGATGTTCCTTCCTTTGACCATCAACAGCCTCTGCACTGGTGTTATTCAGAGGGCAGCCCGGGACAGATAGTCATTTCTGCTCTGTGCTTTGAGAGGTGGAGGCTTTTTTCCCTTTTTCTCCCACAGTAGCTTCTGTTCCCTTTTAGAAAAGAGAAATGAATCTGTCCCAGAATGTTGACTACTTGGCAGTTGAGCAGAAAAAAAAAGTGTTTAATGGTGGATTAAAGGAAAGGTATTTGAGGAAGTGGTGATTGTACTTGCTGGCAGCTTCCCTTCCACTGCTTTTATAGACAACAGCTAAAAATATTTATTCTCACCTTTACCAAAAGGATAAGAAGCTGGGAAACTTGGGTGCATTCTGCAGATCTTTTTCTCTGTAGGGACACTTACATTTATAATTTCTGTAAAGAGTTTTGAAGTTTTTTGGCTCTACAGGCTTGGAGGAATTTCAGAGTTCATTTGTCAAAGATTTGCATCTTCACAAAGCAGTTCACACTGCAAGTATGGGTCACAGAGATCCTTGAGAACTGTAATGCTGGCAGAAACTTGTTTACTGATGCAAGTACACTGCTGTGTTTGGCTTTAGCCATAATTACACCTGAGGATGTAGTTGTGTCCTAGATTTAAGGATACAGCGTAGTTTCTGTGTTTATTTCTGACCAAGGAGTTATTGCTATCTTTCATAGTGATTTAACATCAGCATGTCTACATAAAGCTTGTATGAATTACCAAATATCACAAAAGTACATTGACTTATGTAACTGAGATGCTTCTCAAGTAGCTTTGGAGTCAGGATGTTGCCCCTTGTATAAAAATAACAAATATGATACCAGGGTGAGTGTTACACTGTGACAGTTTCTTGTGCTGTCATTGCCAAGAGTAGATCGGCTACTTGAAGTGTGCGTTCCTTGCATGCTTTTGGAAATCGTGGGATGTTTGTTTTTTCTTGCAAATTTCCATTACCTTTTTATTTTGACTATGAAATTCCTTTCTGGTATTTAGTGTGCCCGCTTTGCTGCAGACAGGCTCACTAAGCCTTGCTTTGGGCCTCTGCTGTCAGGTTTTTATAGACTACCACATGCTTCCAGTGTTTGTTATGAATTTGAAACAGAGAGGCATCCAACATAATCACACGTTATTACATACTTTTTCAGTAGAATGAAAGGAGAACTGAGAGCACTGAGGGAATTGGTTCAAATCTGTCATTCAGACCTCGCACAGCCCCTGGCTCAGGAGGGGTGAGGCTGCGTGTTGAGCACTTGCCTGGGGCAGCTGAGAACTCACTGCAGGGAAAATGGGACAGCTCTGCAAACTTCTGGTTTCTAACAGCCTGGGGACTATAACTGCTTCTGTTCTCTTCCAGTGTCTCTTACCTGCAATGTAGTGGAAGAGAGTATCCAAATGGATTTTTTGCTAACCATTTTGTAAAGCTGCTGTGTTTGAAAGGTGAATTAGGTTGCATACAAGGCTTCTAAATCAGGTCTACAGCTTTAGTCCTGTGATTTCAAAGAGAAAAAGTGCTATGTCCTTAGCTTTATTATAGTGGGAAAAGATTGTTGAAGACTAGAAAATGGCAATCTCTCCTGTATACAGTTGAACAGTAAAGTTCATTTTAAACAGTAATTTTCTATACAGGTACTATGATTCTCTGGCATAGAAAGCTAAATTAATCACTGGATTAAGACTTCTTCTGAGAGCAGCTATTGTGGTTGGATTATTTTATTATGAAGAAGTAGATGTCAGTTATAGGTAATATAGTATAAAAGTTCATTTGTGTTACACTTAGTCGGAGTTTAGTGACTAGATCTATAATCTTCCCTGACAGCATGGTTTTCTTAGGATTAGACATCATTGAGAAGAAAAAAAAAATTGGTCTAGTCTTTCATATTACAAGTGGGAGAAAATTTGAATTGGTGACGTGGACTTCTGTATTGGGCTGTGGTTACAATTGAGTTGGCATTTAGAGTTGTGCTAGGGGAAAAATTAAAACACAAACTTGCCCCCAGCCTCTTGGCTGAGACACAACTCTGTGCTCTCAGCTGCAGCACAGTGAAAATGCTCAAGGTGAGGATTTGAACCATACTCTGCAGTTTTAGTGACAGAAAACATATTTTTACGGGGTCCTTCCAGACCTGTGGTTGTCTTACAAGGAGGAATAGGAGGTAATGTGATTACTGCCACGGAATCATCAGTGTCAACGGGCCCTTCCCACACTGGTTTGTGGCAGGAGGCGTGTGCTTGTGTCCTAGCAGGGAATCAGCTGGGCCAGAGGAAGCTTCTGGGAGCAGCAGAGAAGTGAATGCAATTGAAGGCTCTGTGACATGCAGGTGATTAAACTGCATTCAAGGTTTTGTTCTTGCTTAGAGTTGGTAAATGCATGACAGAAAGCATAAATAGCAGTGTGATTAAATAGTAGCATGACATGAAGCCTATAAATAGCCTTTTATAATTTTGTAGTACTTTCTCCTTTTAATAGCCTGTTACTCTTGAACTTCAGCACACAACAAACTCTGCATGTGTGGGTTCAATTGCCCTTATTGGTAATGTTTTATTCCACTAGAGTTGTGATGTTTCTGTTATTACTTTGTTTTTAGTTGAATAACTGATTTGTACCATGGTTATGCGCCTGTTTTCTCAGCGGATGTGAAACTTGATACTGAACTGAGTCAATACGATAAACAAGCATTAAAGCCTCCGTGTCTTCCTGAACATGAATGCATTAGAGGAGATGGTAGAAGTTGTTTTCTTTCTAAAAATAAATTTAGTAAATAATAGAATAATTCACTTCAATTAAACTCAGACCAACCAAATTGAAAATTTCTTGCTGGTTCTGAATGGCAGCTGATTGTAGAAGTTTCCAGCTCCAAGCAAAATGGTCAGGTAAATTTTCTCAGTTGGCATTTTATTAAATTCAAATACACTAGATGGCTTTTTCTTTATAGAAAATGTATACTCTATATCTGGAAAGTGATTTGCTAATATGCTATTAAAAAAAATCTAACTTCTAATAAAAGGTTTGATGTTGAACACATAAGATGTGTAATACAGAAATACAGTTTGTCAGTGAATTTTAGTTTCACTTAGGTATCCTGGTGTCTTCATTCTGGAGATGTAGTGCATTATAAACTCCGTGTTTTTAGCTCTTCCGCCTTTTCCAATTGTATACCTCCAACTTTATGCCTTTACTTTTTGGATTTAGGAACGTAGGGATTTCTGCTCCCCACCTCCCCCCACAGTATATTCATAGTTAACTGTGACAGTGTTATGTTGCTTTTCACACCATTAATAGTGTCTGCTATTTTTGTTAAGTTAATTTTGTGGAAGCTGTCAAATTACTGTGTAATTCTATAAAGAACAAAAGCTAAAAGGAAGAAAACAGTCATATTCAGAAACAAAAAACCCCCAAACTTTAAGGGGCTTTTTGAAGTTTGGTTTCATGAACCCTGGTAAGAATTACAAACTTTTATGTAATTTTGGGTCTTGTCTTCTTGCATTATGTTTTCTTCCCATGCTTCTGTAAATTTGTCAGTTTATTTTCAAGAGAAGGAAATACATCTCAAAATCAAAAGTATTTTTAGATACTCCTAGAAATATGCATGAAGATCATTTATCTTCTTACTTATGTCCAAACTTGAGTGTAGTTTAACAATTTTGAAAACTCTGAATGCATGAAGATGAGTGCAGGGGGCCTGCAGTCTGCCCTGAACGTTTAAGCTTGTCATAACCTCTTGCAGGGTGTGACTGTGAGGTCAGTATGCCACAATTTTGGAAAACTTTTGATTTAGCTCAGAGTTTCACTTTGTAAGAAGTACAGATACAATTGTTACAAAGTAGGTTTGTACAATTTACAAATCTGCGGAGTATAGACATCTTTAAGGTACTTTGCTAAAGAAACTAAACCCACAAAAATGTGATTTTATATTTCCTGTTTAAAATTCCATTCCTTGTGAATGATTTTAAGATTTGATTGCTTTAATATGCGTGGTATTTTCATTGTCAGATTCATTCAGATAATTTTTAATTTCTAATCTTGAACTGGCTTAAAAATGGAAGTTGTTTCCTATTAAGAAAATCTTTGAGAGGAGGCAGAAGTCAGAAGAATACTTAACTTAAGCTGTGGTGAAGCTGTGAAAGATAGTAAATAAAGAAATACATAAAAGGAGGCCTTAAATTTTGGGATGATGTAAAGCAGGATGATTCTTTTGCAACTGGGCAGGTGCACCAGCAAAACTGATCTTGCCTCATGTGGGGAGCTCCTTGTTCCAGTTCTCTGGTGTGCTTTGGGGTCTCTCGAGTGCTCGTCCCACGACCAACCAAAACAGGACCTGCTGCCTTTCACAGGCACGGCCACAGCGCTGTGGAGAGGCCGAGTGCCCAGAGAGCAAGGCAGGGTGGATGACAGCCAGGGCTACGGATGGACTGAGGTCACTTTTCTGGGCAGCACTGCCAGAAGACATCCCTTGGTTTGTTTTCTGCTGGAGGAAGAAGCGGAGTTGACAAGCGTTTTCCAGGCAGGTAGCCAGATAGGCATTATTTCAGTGTTCCCTGTAGAAAATCGGTGGGTTTTGGCAAAACTGAAATCTTCCACGTGAAAATTTCTGTTTTATGGAAATGGTGTTTCTGATTAAAAACTAATTTTGATGGAAAGTGTCCAATTGGTTACACTGAGCCATAGAATTAGCATCTGCTGTGTTTAAATCTATTGAAGATAATTTGGCTTAGGTTTAGCAACTCTGAACAAAATATACACAGACAACTTTTCCTCCCCCTGTCTAATACCTCAGTTTTAGTGCCAGCCAAAATTCAACTTGAAGTTGGCTATGAGTAGAATACAAGCTTTTTCTGAATTTTGCCAGTTTGTTTTCAGTTCCGACTGCCTTTAACTTCAAAGGCTTCACAACACAGGTGCCGTGGCCGGAGCTACAGCTGCCGGTTCCACTGGCTCTGGGCTTGCGGGCCCTGCAGCGTGCAGCACTATTGATCTGTGGGTGCTCAAGTGGCTAATGGCAAGCCCACAGATTTTCTGCATCATATATTTTCTGTCAGTATTGTTTCCAGATAATTGTGGTTGAGGCTTGCACAACGTGCAGGATGTGGGACTTGTGTTCATTTACAGTCGCACCAAATTAGAATGTGTAACTTTGCACCATTTGGTGTTTTACCTGTGTTATCTGCTTAATTGTGTACAACTGTTGAGGACCATCAGTTGTGATTTGCATGTAACCTTTCTTTTTTTGATTTCTTAATTTGTGTTTAAAAAACCCTCTTATTTGTTGATGGAAAAGCTGATATCAAAGCTAATTTTCACTTGCTATATTTCCTTGATTCAGTGTATGTAGTTGGGCTGTTGCTCAAGTTTAGAGCTGTTAATAATTAGTGGCTCAAAAATTTAAGACTCATTTTATATATTGAGGAGCTTTAGTTTTCTGCTAGGTCTGTGGAGAACTGTAAAGTCTTTTTTTTTAATAGTTGAAGAATTTTTTTAATGTCATATTGCAAAGGGGAATCAAATTTAATTATGCTTTGAAACCTTTGGGGAAAACTGTAGGAACAAATTTGGATTTGGGGTGTTTTGAGGTGGGGGCTGTATAGTCTCCCTCCCCTTAAGCAAGGTATTAAATACTAAGTTGTTATCACCTGGTGCTTCTGTACTTTGTCTGAACTTGCTCTGATTTCAGCCCTTTTTTCTTTTGATAGGTAATATTTAGGCTTCCTGATCTTAGAGTTTTATTAGAGCCAGATTTCCCTTTAGTGAAAGATCTATTTAAATCTATTTAACCTAGTTTAAGAACACATTTTAAAAGTACTGGGAATTTATTTTGAGAAGTCTCTATCAAGATATTTTGGTAATGTTTCGTTATAGTCTTCATTTACTACATCTTATTATAGCTTTGAGTCATAAAAGCAAGAATAAGAGATCCAGCTCCAGTAATGGGAAGAGATAGATGTAGTAATCATCTATGTGAAGGTCATGGATTACTATTTTTAATGCTATTTTCAAACAAGGGCAGGTTATGGATAGAATCAAGTTTAAAATAATGGAGATGGAACTCACTTGGAAAACTTTTGTATTTATTCCTAGTAATCTTTACACATGATAAACACTTCAAAATATCACAAACTGACAGCTGCATACTAGGAAACAAGGAGGGTTTGTGCCTTATAAAAGCATTTGCATATTTGTTTAATTTATAATATTTTTTAAATATAGGAGGATAGTTGAAATCACGATTTAGTGATATTTAAACAGTGCTCTTTTCCTGTTCTTGTTTCTCCTGGCACACATCCTTTACTGACTGTTTCAGCTATCTGCCCTTCCACAGGGATTGGTTGGCTTTTTTTAAAATAAAGTTAGATTTAATCTTTTTCCCTGCTAGCTTTGCTGTTTCCATCCTCAGTGGCTCGTTGCAGGAGTGTGGGCTGCTGCTGCCACGGTGCCCGTGCGTGTTTGCTGCCTGCCAGCCTGATGTGGCCACAGCTCTGCCCCTGGGGCGGCTTCTCTCTCTCTGTGGCCTAACTGCCTCACCAGCTGGCACTGCTCTAGCTGGTGCTTGCCATCAACTCGTGTTTTCATATAGCAGGCCTCACATGATACCAGTATTGTTACATAAAGACATTTCTAGCCTCAGCTGCCTTCTCTCTGTTTTTTCACACTGAGGTTTGGCTTCCCTAAACCATTCTGTAAAGCAGTCACACTGTGATCAGATGATTCCTGAAGATCAGCTATAGTCCATTGCTTAATAGGGGAATAGATGTGCTGTCTGTTCTGGTCCTTAAGGTGTGTAGGGGTGTATTGCATATTATAGAGAAATTATCTGTGGTTTTGCTCAAAGTAATCTCTGAAACCTCACATGAGGTTCTTCACCCATCTTATTCACATGTAAGTGTGACTTGTTCCATAAAACCTCCCTAACCCCTAAATAGCACCAGAAATGAAAATTCTCCAGGTCAGAAACAAAACAGCTGCATGAATTCATACAATGTTTCCACTCTGATTGTGGCTTCGGTGTGTCACCTGCAGGACAGATGGGTTTGTGTTGGTTGTGAATAACCACAGGTGCTCACTGTGAAGCTTTGCGTAAAGGCGTGTGTGCTCTGGACATTTTCTTGTATTGTGTGAAAGTGATGGAAAGGTCTTGTGTCTTCTGCAGTATTGTTATCATCGGGTCAGTGAGTACAGAGATATATGAGCTGGCAGGAATAGTTGGGAAGAGGCATTTTGTTGTCTTTGCATTTGTTCACAGTCTGGCTTGTAAGACTGACGCAGTGAAAAAGGAGATGGGAGCCCTGATGAAGTAGGATGGGTTGTGGAGGAAAAGGGTCTGACTGTTTTAATTCTAGCTCTTTCTTGGTTGCAGACTTTTAGTCTATTGGTTGAGTTTCTTCAGCCTGTCTGACAATCCAGAGCTGTGATGTGTTTGGACAGGTGTTCACTAAGACTAAATTTGAAGCTTAAAAATGGGTTTGAACCATATTAAGCTGTTTGGGATTTATAAGTCTATTTGCCTTGATTTCCACTTCTTTTTTCCTTGCCAAAGAAATTTTAATATCTTCTCAGGCTGTTGTCTCATCTAGGGTCCTGGATAGTGAAGATGGAAAGGTTATTGTCTGCATGTGAAACATGACTGAGCACAGAAAGGGAGGACATAAAGGGTTTAGGTTCAAAGTAATCGTCAGTATTGATGGCATGGTTTCTAAGAACTCTTTTATTTATTAATATTGCTCCCACACTGCCAGTAGGTGTTGTAATCTCAAACTAATAAATTTTATCTTGCTGTTACATATTTCCTGAAAAGTTGCATACAGGAATGAAGCAAAGCAGATACCAGTCTTCCTGTACTGTCCTGCTTCCAACTCAAAACAGAGAAAGGGATCAGCTGAATTTGAGAGACTTTTTTGTGAGTGTGATGCATGCAGTTGAAGCATAATGAGTATTGACATTTAATTAGATAGAAGTAATTTATAATAGGCTTCTCTGCTAGCTGTGCCCTTCTTCTTGGGGGCAGGGAGGAGCAAGGGAGGGAATTGTCAAACTGTCCAAATAGTTTATTTTTCAGAGAAAGCTGTAGCATGCGACAGTACTATCTCACTAATTTGCTGTGCTCTGGTGCACAGCCTCCAGCTGTCTCTAACAGATCCTATGTAGAGTGATTGAACACTCATTAATTATTATTTTTACGTTAGAAAGTATGAAAATCTGGGAGTGACAGAGCAAGGTGTTTCATCTTTAACCTTTGTCCCTATCAGTAATAATGTGATCATAACAGTGAAAATCTTGCTTGATATCACACAGCAGTTGTTCAAATTTGAAATTCCTTTTCAGAGAAGTAGATAAAAAGCATTTTTCAAGGAGGTCTTAGTTTAAAAAAAATCCTTGAGTAATTTTTTAACTGAGAATGTTTATTCATGTAGGCATTAAGACTGCACTGAAATCCACAGCCAACCTATGAAACCCTCATGTTCATGAGATGCATTAACAGTCTTAGAAATTTATCTGAGTAAATGGCTAGAATGTTAAATTAGTTCTCTGCTACTGGTTCATATATAGGAGAATCTGATGGTGGAAGAGAAGGGCTAAATATTTTCTCTCAGCTGTTGAACTTTTGGCCCAATATTTTCAGAAACTGTCATATATATGTTAAGAACTAATGCTTTTTTTTGTTAGATTTGGCTCTTCTTATGATTGAGGATGTGGAAAAGGAGTATCTAAGAGTAGCTTATGCATTGAAATGCAGGTGAGATAATGGATGTTTTGGGAACATCAGTATGTTTCTCTTTGTAACTTTCAGTAGTGAAATAAGTTTTTCCTTTGCTGTTCTATGCTTCTGGCATCCATGAGGGATTTGCTCAAGCAGCTCAGAGTCTGCAGATACTACGTAGAGGTCTTGTAGGAATGTATAGAAGCAGCTGCAGATCAGCTCAACTTGTGTACTGTTTTTGCACAGGAAGCCTGGAGACTGCTCAGTGCCAGGCTGTCAGGAAGGATGCAGAAATCCCTGACCCAGGAGCAGGAGAGTTTGGAGTCTGGGAGCTGCCAGCCCCATGCAGGTACCAGGCTAAAGAGCACAGTCTGGTTACCCACCAGTAGAGAAAAGTTGTGGGGGTTTTGGGAATTTGAGCTTCCTAGCTTCCAAAGCCAGTATCTCCTTGTGTCCAGTGCTCTTCCCACCGCTCTCTGGGAACATAGTAGCACTGAAGAACCCGTGGCTGTAGTTACATTGTATGGTCAGAGTAATTGTCCCTGTGGGTCAGCAGTAAAGATGTGATGTTCCTCTTGTTCAGTGAAGTTTTAGGAAAAGTTTAATATTGTGGCCATATGATAACTTTTCAGGAGTGTATTATCTTAAGTAGAATGAGTGTGGTCAATTTATATATAACTGATATTAAATGAACTTAGAAATAAAACAAAAGGGTTTGATAGAGCCTGGAATCATTAATGATGCTGTTGCCTGGCAAGAAGTCTTGCTGGAATCCTTGCACCTGGTGACTGCAAAGTGAAATAAGTCAGTGTTTACATATCAACTTCAAAGAATGCTAGATACTTTCCATTATTTGGTCAACATAAAGCAGGAAGGAATCACAGAATCGTAGACTATCCTGACTTGGGTGGAACCCACAAGGATCATCAAGTCCGACTCTTTGGAATGATTTCAGGAGTGCGGTGCATGGGTCAATTCACTTAAATGAAAATGCATTTCTGCTCTGCTTTCATTTATAAGCAGTGTCCTGAAGCTGTTACTGCATCAGAATTGCTGAAAGCTTTCAAAACAAATTTTTGAAAGACAAAAAACCAGACAATAACCTTTTCTTTGGACTCGATGTGGAATTCCCTCAGAAAAGTGCATGGCCAAGTAATGTTTAGCATTTTCAAACTAGTTTGGATTGATGTAGTGTCACTAATGTGTTTTCAATAAACTTCTATGAAGATAGGCTCTAGGTGTATCTCAGTGTTTGTCTGCATTGCAATATATTGTATTCTGTTTAAACCTTCATAGTTGTCTTTGTATTTTTAAAAGGTTGGGGTTTTTTGTTTTATATATATAATTAAGTTGTCTGGATAATTTTAGTCTGCATTTTATTTAATATGTTCAAGCTGCATCATGTTATAAGGATGTGGGTCTTCTGTGAGTCTGACCTACTTTCCTCCTTCTTGTAGGAAATTCATATACTGTGTTGGACTCAAATGAGCAGGTGGGCCACAGTGCAAATCCATGCCTTCTGGGTTGCTAAAATACGAGCTCCTAAACAAATGGAAATCTGGCAATGCGTGAGCTTCTTTAGCTGCTTTAGATGAGCCATGAAAAATGAAATTTGTCATGTCCTTGCATGCACATGTGCATACAGTAATGTGTTAAGGTGGTTGTTTTCCTGTGCATTACATCAAGAGTTCTTTTAAAGAAAGTTCGCATCAAGTCAGCAAATTGGCTGCACTCTTGGATAAATTAAATTTCATTTAATTACCTGCTTAACCAACTGCTTATTTATTAAGGTGCTTAAAATCAGTTAGTTTATTGTAAGCCCAAGCAAATTGTCGTTATACTGTATACATTTACATAAAAGAATAAAGGATGCCGAAAATTCACTTGTGAAGCTTCTCTGTGCTCTTTAGTGCCCTAACCAAGCCAGTATTGCAGGAATGTTCTGCCCTTTGATAGGGAACACTCCCTGGAATTGCTTCACCACTTGAAACCTGAGCTCAGGCAGGAAATGTACAACTTACTCCCTCCACAAACCTGAGAGGTAAGTGGAGTTACTTTGCACGAGTTCTGTCCTTGTCCAGTTGCTGTAGCAGCATGTTCTTTAGATTGTTAATTCACATAATTATTACATGCTTAGCAGGAGATTCTGAAAAATTATAAGCACAAAACCTTCATCATATGCGAAGATTAAGTCCAGTTTAAATAATCCACTTGGATGTATTAAAATATTTTAGCATTAAGTGCCTGTGGCACTGCCCACGACATGGATATGCACACACAGTAGTACCTTGCTTAAGTTACCTGCTATTTAAGCCAGATGTTTCCAGACTGGTTTTTTGGTTAAGTCTCAGCTTTTGTTTTCACTCCAATTTCTTTTGGGGATACAGATTTTACTTTGGAGCTTGAAGCAGTCCTCTGTTCCATACTAATGTTAGCTATAATATTTTTATTGCAGAAGAATGCAATGAGTGTAGCTGAATTTGTTAGGAAATCAGCTGTACAAGCAAGAGCTAGCGATCTCACTACTAGTAAGTTTTCAAAATATATAGCAAGAGTGGCAATGTGTTTGGTAGACATAGTACTGTCTGTGTTCTTGATGTATGTATTTCTGAAAGCAAGAAGTTGCAAAGATGGTATGGGTACAGTTTGGGATCAATTATGTTATAAAACAAGTGTGTCACTAAAACCAGTAATTGCAGGGTCTATCTGTGCGTAACAACTGTGTCCTTTTTGTTAAGTGTACATGTGCTGATAGAGGTTTAAATATGGGTTGTGTGCACGTGATTGGCCACAAAGCAGTTCCGTGTAATAACCCTGGCAGGAGGTCTTTAGTAGGAGCAGTGTTTTTGAAAGTGCATGTGATGGTGAGGGTGTTTTAACATATTCCCTACATTCTTCCATAGCTTCTTTGCTGACGTATAGGGAAAGAGTAACTTAGAATGTGGCTTGCAGAAGACAGCCTTTTGTCACCTTCCTCTCTATTACTTTCATGGGTGTTTTATTTCCATTTTGTAGATACATTTCAGGATTTGAGTCATTATACGTGTAAAACTGTGTTCTGTAGTTGCAAATACCTCTTAGATTCATGGAAGAAACTTGTCTTCTATGAGATGGTGGTTCCAACTACTGAGTATTTTATATAGGACATAGAATATAATGTTTCATTACATAATCTGAAAGTACAAAACATAGTTTGTTAAGTCCATGAAGAAAACATACATGAATGACTGGTGTCCAGCATGGTGGGGCTATGAGCTTCATACCAGGACGATGCTAAACTCTGGAGTATGGAACAGCATGAGAAGTGTGTGTGTCCTATTTTGTCTGTTCCTTAAAGAGAGTGGAGAAGGCATTGCCCTTCCAGTCTGCAAGCTACATGCACTGTTGTTCTGGCCCAATATAGCTGCTCCTGTTTCCATAGCAAACTCAGAATACAGTGCTTCTTTCTTGAATGTGATAATTTCATTTATGTACATTGAGAAAAATCCAGTCATTGTTAACTATGCAATATTTTTTTGTTTGGCTGGAGCAAAGATGATCTGTGTTACAGCAAGAACCTTGATAGATCTGCGGGTTGGGTCTGTTGAAGGGACAGAGTGAATGGTTTCATGGTGATAAAGGATTTTGAGGGTCACTAAGGGATGATTTTCTCTTTGCTCACTCTTACGGATTTGTTGCTGTGTCTGAAACCCAGTTTTCTGTCTAGTTTGAGGCAGTGATGTGGAAGGAAAAAGTATTGCTGGTCTTGTCTTGATCAGCAAATATGACAAAAATAGAGAAAAGAATAGGAGAAAAGGTGAGACTTACCTTTTTCTTCTCTTAAAACATTATGATTTTAAGATGGTTTCTAGTTTTTAACAAGTCCTTTTTTCCTCTTCTGCTGCAAAACTGCCTTGTTGAGTTAGACTCTCCTAGCTTACTACCAAATGCATTTATGAGGACTGCAGTACTTATTTGAAAGCTGAACAGTCCTTTGTATGCTAGTGTTTGTATTTGTTGAAAAGCACTCTGAAGATTACACTCACTGTTTCTTGGTTCATTTGTTACTTTTTCAAATCCTTATATATTGCATCTATCAAGGGGTTGTTTCTGTGGCCTGGAGAAACTGGTGTTCATGAAATTGTGTGCTTTCCTGAAACCTTCTTAGTTTCAGCTCAGCAGCAAATATCACCCTAAAATTTTGGCTGTAGCTGTCAGTTGTGTAGCTGCAGTGATAATGCCAACCTTTATGCCATTATGACTAGTAGGGCTTGTAGATTGTGTCTGTGTGGCAAAACACTGAAATGTTGTGTGGTCGGCTTGGATCACTGGTATGGAGGTTCAATTCCTATTGGTTTAAAGGTTTTCTCCTGCTTTTTATTATTGGGATCTGTAGAAGGTACAGCAGAAGTAGCCTCTCCATGGGGAGTTGTCAGATGGACTTTGTTTTTAGGGTTTACTTGAGACTTTTAATGTTTGTGACACAATTTTTCATAAATTTGTCATTAAGACATAGTCATAAGTTCAGCAGTTGGTGGCTTTATCTGATGTCTACATCATTCAGTTTGTCATGCTAGTTTAGCAAAACAAAAACAAACTTGCGGTAGTTCTACATGAATACAGCATTTCAGTTCTGAAGCCAGTGACTGAGTAGCCAAAATAAAAAGCTGTCTGGTGAGGAAGCAAGTACTTGTTAATCTGAAAATGCTGAGTAAGTCAAAACAAGCATTTTGCAAGGATGGATCGTCATCAAGCAGATTTTTTTATGTCTCAGGTGTGTGGTCATACTTAAAGAGCAGAAGATGTGATCTAGAAAAGCAAAATAGCTCAGGGATTTTTAGGGCAGTTGCTCAGGAGGTTGTCTGCAGGCAGTGGAAAGATGATTGAACCTCAAAGTCCAGCTTGGTTCTTGGTCTTCCACTGTCCCATGAGAGCCTATGTATCTAAGTTACCAACTATTTAGCAGGAAATGATCTTTCATTTCTTACCCCTCCCTCTTCATTTATGTATATTGGAGCATAGATACCTCTTATGATACATGCAAGCTCTCTAATCACTGCTGGAATGTTTGCTGTCCTCTGCTAAATTCTCCTTTTCTTTCTTTTTTTTTTTTTTTGTCATCATATGCTCCTGTCCCCCTCCTCAAATGTGAAGTTAATATGTAGATGTGTTTGAAGGCTTTATAATCTTATGCAAGATCAGGAAAATCAATCACTTTATATTTGGTTTTGAATGTACCTGTGTTCTTTTGCTACTCTTAGGGTTTTTTAATTTTATGTCTCAATATATTCTCTACTTAAGTTATGAAACTTTGTGTTTGCTTACGCCCTTGTCAAAGGATGTAGAAACAGTTTGCTGAGTATGTAATTAAGTGAATCACAGGCCCTGATCCTGTGAGGCACTTGAGAAAGTAGCTGGTATCATTGAATACAACTGATAGCTTGAGGTGGGCATATAAGGACTTTGCTGGGCCGGGGCTGGATGATAATCACCAGAATCTTAGATTTGAAAAGTGAAAGTCAATACTTGCGTCTTATTTGTCGGCTCTCAGCACAGGGCGTACGCTTGTGATGGTCATGGTTGCTTGCTGAGAGGATAAGAATTGTTTGTGTTCCCAAACTAAATGTGTAGGTCCAATCAAATTGACATAGACAGAAGATTCAGTAGTCTGACAAACATTAAACTATTCATGCTGTAATTTAAAAAAAAAAAGGGGGGCGGGGGAGAAACAATGCTAATGTTTTTGTTACCACTGTACATTCTCATGTTTTGTGATTTTACAGTGAATGCACAGACTTTGCAGAATAATGCATCAAAGTCTTGTTTGTTTGCTGTTTTCTTTTTCTCCATAAAGCTTTTTATGTAAGCATTTTATGCTGTTTTACACTGAAATTAGTTACTTAATTGCATCTAATATTGGGAAGCTAGTAGCCATCATGCATAGCAATTACAATGCTTTTTGAATTGAAAATGTTGTTGTGAATCTTTAAAAACAAACAAAAAACCCAACAAGAAAACAGCAAACCCACAAAACAACCTTAAAATAGGGAGGGTGTGGACAATGGGCAGAAAGGAAAGGACAGAGTATTTTGGTATAAGGTTGTGTTGTAACATGTGAGACATTACTTTCTTACTGGCTACTGTGAATTTAGTATTCACTTTTTTTTTTTTTTGTCTGTAATGGAGTTTTTAAATAATGGACTTGCTGTGTTTTCACCTTTCTTTGAAGCGAGACATTCTTGCATTTGCATTTTTTGGCTCTGGTTACATTTTCTGTTGGTGTTGCCTGCAGACCCTGTGTGGACAGTAATGACCGCACGTTTCCGATTGCCTGCTGGCAGAACCTACAATGTCCGAGCATCTGAGCTGGCACGAGACAGGCAGCATACGGAGGTGGTCTGCAACATTCTTCTCCTGGATAACACTGTACAAGCTTTCAGAGTTAATGTAAGTAATGGTCTCATTGCAAATCAGTATCTAGCTTATTGCAGATCACTAGCGTGAGCTTGCTTTCCTTTTCTGTGTTTGTGTGGCTGGAGTTTGACTTTCAAACATTGTTAATAGAGAATAAAAGGGGAAGTTGTGTTCAGGCAGGCATGCTTGTACATGTGCACACTGTTACTGGGAACTTAGTCATTCTGGCATCCTCTGTCATACTAACACATCTTCATTTCAAAATCCAGTGTACGAAGCATAATTTGTTTCTAGTAATTCTCTTCATGGATTAAAGTTGTCCGGTGGAAATGGGGGACAGTTTTGCCATTGAGTTGAATGAAGCTTTTATTCTGCTGCATTCTGGTTTTTGTATTTTGAGGACGAGTAAGGTGGAGTGGGAGCTCTTCCTATAGCTGTGTGGCTTACTGTGTTCAATCACCTGTATGGTTATACTTGGTCACAGCTGCCATCTTAGAGTATCTCCCTGCTCTTTGCTTTCCTCAGATAATATTCTTGTTCTGTGATTTCCCTCACTTAAACTCACCACCTTCTACTACACTAATGAGAATGACAGGAAGGAAGATGGAAAGCTGGTTGCAATACTGAGAACTGTTAATGGAAAAAATCGACAACTTTTACACATGAACCTGGAATTTAAAATAGGCTATTCATCCCATTTTCTAATAAAAATGTTCATGATGTTGTGTATATGTTACACAAGTGCAACCCTTTCTTTCAGCTTCCTGGGGGAAAAAATACCCCATGAAAAATAGGCAAGGATCTCACAAGAAAACATTAAAGCATTTAAAGTCATCTGTGTGTGAGAAGAACCAGAACTCAACAGGAAAGAAGCTGTAGATTTTCATGTGGTAGTAGAACTCTGCTTTTACTTTAAGAGCTATAGAATTGATGACTTCTATAGACAAAGGTTGAATAATGTGATGGTGAAAGTTAACAGGTGACAAAATAATTAAAATTTTTCAGAAGAAAATTGAGCTTCAGCAAATGGAGTGTAGGAGTATCAAATAAGGCTGTGGGACTTCAGATAGGAAGTGAGGGAGAAAGTGAAGCAATTGTCAAATCTGTGTGGACAAATCTAATTTAGACCATTTGAAGAAGTTCTAATGCTCAGAAATTATATTGAATTCTGATACCCAGTGTTCAGCAAGGATATTGATATATTTGAAGGTTTCGGGGAAGATTTGTGAGAGGGATTGCTTTTTTCTGTTCTGTTATCAGTGATTAGAGCCTGCAGCTGCTGATCACAAGTGGAATCTGTTCTCTGGCAAAAACTTGCAAGGATCCAGAGGCTTAAGGTTCAGAGGCAGGTCTGGTGGTTATTTGTTTTAGGTATGTCAGTCAAGATGGAAGGGTTTAGGGTATTCTCTTGAGGCATTTTTGTAGTTCATTTAAAAAATACTTAACTTTTCCAGACTTCTGAGTAGTAAAGTGTGGGAATTTTGGATGATGGAGCTGAAGGACAGATTTTTAAAGACCTTAATTTATTAACATCAAGGCTCCTTTCCCTTCTAAATTCCCTTCTTTAATGCTATATAAAATATTATATAGATTACTTTTTCTATATATTTTCCCCTTTTCTGTATCTCTTAACTTCTCATCCTTACTAACAGTTTCCCAGTCTATACTGCCTGCCAAAAAGCAATATGTAGTTGGATACAAAGCATTAGAAGTGCATAAGAAATTGTAAATGTTTCCGTCTTTGCTTTCAGGTGCATGAGTTCTCCATTAAAGTATCTGTCTTGTGTTTTTTTCTTATGAAGAATGTAAAAATTGGGAAAAACAAGGAATAATTATTGGGCAGTAGGTATGGGAGTTGTTTCTTTCTGATCTAGGTGTTTAAAAGCTGTACATTTTTAGAGGATACTAGTGCCTCTCAGAAAAGCAGATTCATCAGCTATAAATCCTCAAATGTCTGTTCTGTCTCTCCCAAGAAAAAGTTATGTAATATGTTCTTACCACCTCCCTAGTGTACTAAATATTTTAGTTGCATGGATCATGCTTTACTGCTTATACAGATCAGCCTGCAAGTTTGTCTATTAAAACTGAGTCTAGGGAATAAAGAGTTCCTTGGTGCTGAACATCTTGATCTCATACCTTAGCCTCAATCTGTTTTTTCACAAATAGGAGTAATAAAGTATTCATTTGTAGCAAATGTAACCTACATGCCATACAGGTTCTCAGGTTTTATAGCTTTAGTTTACTTTATTGTGGTTGACACTATACTTAGCCATAAATATTTATGGACTTGTTTTCAAAATAGGAAGAACAAAGATAACATCAAATAAATTAGCACCTTTTTTTTTTCTCCTGGTGATTGCTATAGGTATTCTGCATGCTAATGATTGTAAAAATCATCTGGAGGATGCAGTGGTGTGTTACTAAAAATGTACTCAAATGCTATTTCTTCTCCAGCTGCCAAGTGCTGATCACAGACAATGTCTCTTGATAATTTTTGTAATGTTCTAAGTTCGACTAGCCCTTTCCGTTGATCTGAAGAGAAGGCACGTTTGTGCTAAACCTTACCTTGTAGAGAGCATAACAAATCAAACCAGATAATCCCCGTGGATTGTAGCCAGAGAAAGGCTGCATTGGTTCCAGGCAGAGGAATCAGTTGGAATTAACCTGTGCTGTGTTTGAGGAGTACAAACCCTTTCTCTAAAAAGCTCTGCTTACCAAATGAAGAAATGCTCCTTCCATCCTGAAAAGCAGACTTGAGTAGAACATGTGGCTGGAAGAAAGAAGGCTGCTGTGAGTTAACAACATGATCAGGATGATTTGCATTACCATAAAACTGTTTCTTCAAGATGAAATTACTTTAATTTGTTTTAATTACTTGTTTAAATACCTAAAATTACATCTTTTCCATGCAGGCTGGCTTACTTATATTCCCTGAAAGCCAGTATGTCAAGGTAGATGAGGTGGGTTGTTCTGTGAGAAAGGCTAATGGTCACGGACAAGTGTTTCAATTTGGAACCTTTACTATCCCAGAACTTCAAACTTAATGAATTTACACTCTGATGGAAGCAAAATGCAAAAACCTGTAAAAAAAGTCAAACCAAACAAGAAAAGAACAAACCAAACAAAAAAACCCATACTACCCCTCTGTGATTTTAGACGTTTTTAGTGATTTTTAGTAACTTGATCTTCAGCATTACTTTGTTACTTGTCCTTTTTTCTTTGACGCACACACAAAAAAATTAAATTAAAAGAACAGTATCAGTTGTAGAAGGAAAGGAGGCAGTTGTGCAGTGTTGGGGAATGCACCTCCTGGAGCAGCAACCCAGGCATTGTGGTGAGCTGTGAGGGAAAGGGGTTCTGTATTGCCAGTAGTGAAGGAGCAGCACAACCTCCCTCAAATGTGTGAGTAGCAGAGCTGTGACCTGCTCCAGGAAAGCCCAGGACCTGTCATCCCCTTCCTCTGGCATCAGAAGTCCAATTTTTGTGGGCTGACAATGGCAGCAATGTCTCATGGTGTTTGCTGTGGGTGCAGGCAGTTCTGTTGGCAGCAGCAAAACCAGAGTGTCAGTAATGGGGGCTGAGGAGAGGGTGGTTGTTGGTCAGCAGGCATCAGACCTGTGGAATGTGTAAACCTGCAGCTGTCTGCCTGAATTTTTACACGTGGTGTTTGTGAACAAGTGATAATCATTTTGCAATTAAAAATTAATCTGTGTGTATCTAGTGATACTAGATGATATATAGTTCATAAAATGCAGTTCATGTATTGATGTCTAGTGTCTATGTCAAATTTGTCCTAAGAGGCCAAAATTTGTGAGATATTCTGCCTCCAGCAATGACTAGTAAGTGCATATAACCCTCTAATTCTTCAATTCAGAAAAAAATGGATATTTTTGTGTCTAATTCCTGTGGTTTTGTCTTAGATAGTTCCCATTTTTCATACATGTTTTCATTATTTCTTCTTTTCTGAGGAAATAATGTTCAACTTGAATCTGTAGCAACAAAGCAAGTTTCTTATTATGCTCATCTACGTTTATTTGGTTTGCTTTTTTATAAAAAATATCATATATTTAAACTTGCTTTCATACTTTTTGCATTTTTAAGCAGCTATTTAATGTTTTGATAGTATTACAATTATTTTGGATCTTTCTCAACAAGCAGAATTGTGACCTTCACCTGCTTTGGCAAGCTGCAACATCATTACATAAATATCAGAGATGGGTTAAGCTAAGGTCTGGTTTTGCTAGATGCTTATCTTTATTTTGCACTAAGTAAAACATTGTGATCCAAACAAATGCTTCATGTTGAAACCTGCCTTCTCTTACCAAATTTGCTGCTCAATTGCAGGAAAAATACCTTCCTTGTGGTTGTGGAATGATGTTCTGTGTTTCTTAATTCAAACTGATCAGCCAGTTCTAAGCTTTTTCATTAGGAAACATTTGTTCAGGTTTTTAAGAAACAGTATAGATTGGCAGGATTAGATTGGAAAAAATCTGCAGAGATGGTATCTGCGTGCTGTTAGAGGAAGTAACATGTCAGCTGTGGTAATTGCAAAGCTAAACTTGGGTACCAGACATCTCCCATTTTCTGTTAGTTACTGTTATAAGTTCTTAGTTTGTGTTCTTATTTAAATCTGTGTGGGAAAAATGCCAAGAGGCAATTAGTGTTGCTATGTAATTTTAAAATTAGCTTTATTTGCTGTAAAAACTACTGATTATTGGTTTATTTCAAAATATAACAGAAACTCCTAATTTAGTAAACATTTAAGTGGCTATATTTGGATTGTATATAAAAAATGCCTTATGCATTTATGCTGTTGTACATTTGTTGTGTTAACATCTGTTTTTTTCTTTGCTTGTTTTTAGTAATTTGTAAAGTAAATTTTTCAGTGGTGGACTTCTTAACAATGGTGCTCCTGCATTTTGTAAGACATCTTCTCTATTCCATTGAAAAAAAGGTCTTTTGCAAAGTAAACACAGGAATTCTTAGGTCACTTCAATTTAGCCAAATTTATATGGGACCTGAAATATATCCCTTATGTAATTTCAATTTAAGGATATATGCAGAGTTATGGTATGGTTGTCCTCATGGGATTATTTCAAACATAAATTTGTGTATAATTATTCTCTACTTTTTTACTATTATGAAATAAATGACCATGCTTCTTGGAGTTTTTAGGCTCAAATAACTTCCTCTTAACAGTTCATTAAACTTCAGTTGAATATAGTGTAATTTCATCTGAATAAAAAAAGTCAGTTTTGTTAGGATGCTCTTAGATGTTAACAGATGTCTGAAGGTAGATTTGTAGATTTTTCTCTTGTATGGATATTAATGGGATTCTTGCAACCTTATTTTGATCTTTTAGCTACATACTTCCATACTTCAAGAGCTGTAAAGGTAAACTGTTATGTAATCTCTATGCAAAGCAGGGTCCTTTGGGAGCAGAACAGCAGGTTTTTTTGTTCTAAAACTCTAAAATTATCCTTATTGCCTACAGTAAACAAGGCAAGATGTATCAAATCCACTGTAGCTGCAATAATACTTGGCACCTAGAAGATTATTAGAAGCTTCTCTGCTTGGTGACAGAAAAGTAGAAAATTTGGGTGGAAACTGTATCAATCATCTCTTTCACATTTCTTCTTGTTTGACAGTTCTTGCAGAGTTTTGCTTGTCTTTTGTATTTCAAGACGCTGTGACACTTTTAACTTCTTTGGGAAACTCCCTTCAGATTTCACCAAATGTATTATTGAGTCCTGTCATAATGACACACTCAGATTTTCAATTACTATGTTGGCAGTATTTCCAGGTTAGGCAAAAAATTGCCAGGCACTAACAACTACTGATTCTTTTTATATCATTTTGTGGGTAACATTTGTCCCTGTAGTAGAAATCAAGTTTGTTCACTTGACTCTGAAAAGAAGTGTTACTGCTACTCAGTTACTTCAAATTAATTGGTTTGGAGTGAAGCACTATCTTAGAATGTACGTAAATGATACTTCTTGGTTAGATATTTGGCTGTTTTAGCTCTCTCTGCCATTAAACTTTGGAAACATTTTCAATATGCTGGTTCATATAAAGTCTGGAATAGATTTTCAGATCAGGAAGGATATTTCGTGTGGACATGTACATTTTAATTCAGTGACCCAAACAAGATTCTTGTTTGCACTGAATTCTTAATTAATTCCTGATTTTTTTTCCTTTTCTGTTCTCCTTTTTAATATAAAATTTGGCTAATGAAAGGCTTTCAGAAATAATCATGTAGCTAGCTGAGAAGTGAGAAGTTCTTACTGTCAGAAAATGACAGAGAATAAAAATGATTTCCTTACATATGTTTCAAAAAGAGATGAAGCTCATTTAAAAATAGTGCTGCTGGGATACACTTTGTGATCTTTAAAAAAGTGCTGCTAGAGCACATCTGAAAGAATTTATATGTGCTCTAACTGCCTGAAATCTGTGTGTCCAGTTATATATATTTATTGATTAAAGAAAAGTTCTGTATTTTCTCTGCAGAAACACGATCAGGGCCAAGTTCTGTTGGACGTAGTCTTCAAGCATCTCGATTTGACAGAGAGAGATTACTTTGGTTTACAGTTGGCTGATGAATCTACTGATAACCCTGTAAGTTATCCCTTATAAAACTCTGTTTTATAAGTACAGTCTTTAAAACTCACAATCATGTTCATCACTGTGCTTTGTATTATTTAAAGAGAGGTAAATAGAAGCCATTGCAAGATTGTGCCATCTTCTCCAACTGTGTCATTTGTGAAGATCTCTCTCATCTTGTAGTTGTGATAAAACTGCCTGTTAATAGTCCCAGGTTTGGAGTAAAATATGGAGTTTTGTGCTTATGAAGTAATATCTTAAAAGGATATTGCTTGCTTTATTGTGTCTGTTTACTAGATTGCATTATCATTGTCCAGATTAGCAAATGTGTTTTAGATTTGTTTTTTGTTTGTATTTGTCATCAGCTTTTAAAGAATGAGGGGGTTTCAGATTGTCATGTATGGAGTTTCTGTTTCTAGCTCAGATACCTGGTGATTTTCCAATAGTGCTTGGTATAGTCCAGTATCTGAAAAGGGCTGTCATCTCATCACCTTAACAAACAAGGGACTCCCTTAGAAATGAGTATTTACAATAGTTCATGGGCTTAATTGAAAGGAAATTGTACACAACTGAAACTTCGTAAATCCTGAGTAGAAACCAAGAGATGCAAATGTAATGTTCACTGCACTAGTTACAGTGGTATTACTGGGATCTTGATTGCCTAAAGAGCACTTCTTGGATATTTTATTTTATAAGTATCAAATGGTCAATACTTGTTTTGCAAAGTGCAGTTTAGCTAAGCATTATTCCTTATAAGACAGTTCTTTACCTAATTCTTATTATATGTGTAGCACAATGGTGGGGTCAAAACTTACTTCCCAACTTGTGCATCAAAAGTCAGCTACATTGACTTGTTGACAGTTCTGTTAAGACATTGGTGGATTGCCTCTGTAATACTTTTATTCTAAACTTTGTTTCAGGCTTAAAAAACATAGACAAGCAGAAGAAAAGGCTGAATTATTTTTCAGCTTTTTAAAAGAAGTATTTAATTGAATATTGCTCAATATTTCACTTGACATTCAGAAGTTTATCTGGCTTTCCAAAGGGTAGTCCTCTAAGCTCTCTTTCTTTTAGTTTATCTGTCTGGAAGCAGATGAGCACAACACTGTAATACAAGGATCTGAGTAAGAGTTAGTATGAAGCAGTGACTTAACAGGTATTTGATACAAGCACATACTTTTAAAGATTTTTTAAATTCTTTTAGTTTCTAAATATTTTGTCTCTTCAGCTCTATCTAGTTGCCATGAAAACAATGTGTCAGAGCTAAAAAGAAATATTACCAATATTAGTCATGCAAGCTTGAAGAATGTATTGGGTTTGAATAATTTCAGGTTTTGATACACATTTACTTTTACACTTGGTTCATTTGGACAAGGAAACCATATTGGGTTGATAAATATTCTAGTTATTTGTGAAATAACACAGCAGAATATTGCCAGAATATAGTTAATGCAGCAGCAGATAAAGATGATGAGGAAAAGGGGGTTCTGCTAATTGATGTGAAACTTCTACCATTGTGTTTAAACATGGATCTCATGAATTGCAGAGCCTTTGTGGTTTTTTATAATAGTAATATCAAAGAAAAAAAGTATCTGTCAACCTGTTTTGAAGCATTCTTATATAAAGTTCATATATATCCCTGGCTAGAGTGTTCTTTAAGCTTTTACATTTAGTCTTAAAAGTTAATTAATCCTGCATGAGGCTTTTTTTTTTTTTCAAATATTCACACTTTTGAGGCTGTATCAAACTGTCTCTTTACTTCCTCTGGAGTTTACTACTACAAGGATACAGCATGTGGATCTAGTCATCATTATTTGTTATTCCTCATGAATATGACACAGGACTAACTTCAGATCCGTAGCGTGTGTTAGGTAGCTCAGGTGTGTTTGCTCCCTCACCTGCAACAAATAAAAAGCCCTGTGATAAGTGTGAGGGAATTGCACGCTGTGCTGGGTTAGCTGTCTGTCACTGCTTAGGAACTGTGCCCATATCACAATTTCCTGAGGCTTGGGGACTTGCCCTGCAAGGCAGCACAAGGAATTGAGCAGTATTTGTACCAAAGATGGACTTAGGAGTTACCTGGACTGAGTTGGTGCGTACAGAGACTGCTGGGTTGCTGATGGGCAGTGGTTTAAACAACTTGCAGAACTTCCCAGGCAGCCGTACTTTTAGCTGAAATTTGCCACATTGATTTTTATAAAGCTCTGCCTGTACACAGCAGTGTTCTCCTGTAGAAACAATCAATATTTGGAACTGTTCAGTAAAATTATTCTCTAGTCCTTAATCCAGGAGGCTGAGTGCTGAGTCGCTAGCTTTCAAGATCCAGTTAGTGATGTAGAAGTGCTGACATTCAAGCTGACAATTTGAGCCAGTGAGATCACTCCCTGGATGTGGCAGACCTGCAAAATCCAGGGTCAGAAGTACTGGAAGTAGTTAAACAAATTAACTTTGGAGTTGTAAATGAGCTTGCTTACAGCTTTTCACTAGTTTAGGTGGTTCTTCTTAAAGAGTAGCTGACAGCTGTTAAACACAGCATAGTTGGGTTCTCAGGCTCCTGTGACAATCATGAAAGCAACTGAAAGTGGAATTACTGCTGTAAAACAGGTATCTGGACACCATAGGTTAATCTTGGGGAAAGAGGAGCAGTAGCAGTTGTTGATGATAGTGATGATGTCTCCAGAATCAGTAATAAGCCTGTGTATGCCAGTGAAGCATTTTGGTAAAAGACCAAGTAAGAAGTAATAAAAAAGCACCAGTTTCTTGATGTATAAGGTTGAGATTTGTACTTTGTTTCTCTGAAGTTTGTGTTACAATTTGTCTCTTTCCAGAGGTGGTTGGATCCAAACAAACCTATCAGGAAACAATTAAAAAGTGAGTAATGTATGTATTTCGTCAATTCATCTATTGTTATTATGCTATTTTTCCAGGGTGCCCTGATTAATTAGAAATAACTTTTCTTGACCATAGGAGGATCTCCTCACAGTCTGAACTTCAGAGTTAAGTTTTTTGTAAGTGACCCAAACAAACTCCAAGAAGAATATACAAGGTAGGTCTGGTTGTTTTGTTAATAAAATACTTCTCTAGAACAGTCATTAATTTACTGAAGGTATAACATGGAAACTTTGTTTTAACTCGTTCTTGTTGTATGTACAAGCTTTTAAGTTTTGTCTAATAATTACCTATGCAGTTGCATCAAATCAATACAACAAAAAGACTCTGTGAATAAACCTATAAATTTATATACAAAGTGAAGTAACTACATGAAGCAAATGGTACCAAGTAGAAACAGAAAAGGGAAAATAGAGAAAAGAGGAAAACCTTAATCCCAGTATTTACCAATAAATGCAAATTTAATTCTATCATTCCAAATGTTCTCGTTTGTGACAAAAAATTGCTGAGCATTCTGCATGTTTTCCTCCCCAATTTTTTACTTGGTACTAATAAAATTAATCTCTCTGTGTTTGTAGTAGTAGTTTGAATCACGTAAGTTTATTTTGATAGCAGTGTGTTGGAATATGTTGAAGAAAATGCTCAGTGTGAATCAAAATCAGAGGCTTGTGTATTGCAATTAGTCCCTGAAGAAATGTCTCAAATTTTCCATATTTTTAATTACTTCTGGCCCTCTACATAAATGGCATGAATTGACAGATTGGAATTTTTGGATGTAGGCCATTCTGAAAACAGGTCAACCCCATTCAAAAAATTACTGAGGATAGCTTTTGAAACCTGCGTACTAAAACTGTGACAATTTGAATCCACATTTGTTTATCATTGCCTTTAATTCATCATATTTTGGACAAAGTTCTGCACATATCTATGCAGACAGAATTCACTAAAATGACTCCCAGAGATTCTGCATGAGACATTGTTTTACTGAAATATTTACTCTAGGAAAATTTGGCAGTTTACTCTATCAAAATAATGAATAATGAAAAAGATATTTTTTGAATTAAAGCAAGATATGCAATATTCCACAGGAGATGAGAAAAAGGATAAGTGTTGATCAGTGTGAAGTAAACCATAAAGAAGGAGAAAACTGGAGAAGTGCTATTCTCTAAACACAAAGCTATAAACACAGCTTTCTTTTAAGTGGGAAATAATGTATGGTTTCTCTATCTAGGTCAGCTCTGCCTTTTTTGCTAATAGGCCTAATTGCCCTTGAGAAAACTCATTTGTATTTGGAATTATTATGAAGAGAGAGATATTATCCATGGGCTTTTTTGGAGTGAAGTTAGGATGCCATGTCACAAATATGGGTCCTTTCACATAATCAGTATTCCCACTCAAAAAAAGAGAAAAGAAAGTGCACACTTCTGACAATTCTGGCTGAAGCTGAGACTGTTCCAAAATGCTCAGTTTTTATAAATTCCATGAGAACAGAGGAATGGCTCAAAACATGAAGCAGTATGAAGAGCTGTCAGGGAAAGATTCAGTGTCTTCTTAGCCCTCTGTGCATTCACGTGAGCGAGGCAGGTTTGAATGGCCCAGGTCAGGAGAGGTCAGCGTGAGCTCAGTGTGCTCTGGAGAGCTTCGCTTCAGAAACTTGGCTGGGGAGGGAATGGAGCTTCATTAGTGCTCCTCGTGGCAGGAAGAATTGCTTATTAATGTTGACTCCATTAGCAATAATTCTGTCCTGCCCTTTTCTAGCTATAGCTATATAAGCAAGATGAAAACATGGTCATGCAGTGCTGCCTTTGTTGTTTTAGTGGAGTCTGTTGTTCAGGCTTTTGCAGATCTGCTTTGCTAAAGCTTCTATTGATTTCCCATTTTGCTCAATAATATGTGAGGCTTCAGTGGTCAAACTGGTGGTTGGCTAACAAACCATTAACCTCACTGTTCAGTGAAAACAGTGGACAAAAGATGAACTCTGCTTGGTGTCCCTTAATCAAGATGTCCTTTAAGTACCATGAAATATTTCTAATAAAGCTTTATACCAGAAAACATCCAAATAAAATGTAAGTGCAGCTGTATATTTGTGAATAGATGCTCAAGAAAAGCATGTGAAGCATATCCATTTAATATATAAATTTAACTTGTAATTTATTGCATTTATTAATCAGTAAATAAATTTACTGTATCTATTTTTTTGTTTCAATGTGCATTTTCAGTATTTGAAGTATTTGAGATATCTAAAGCCTGGAGAATGTCTTAAGTTTTAATTCCTTGAGGTCAATCTTTTAAACAAAGCTTCTTTCCTTTTTGGTCAGTTAAAGTTTGTAGGGGTTGAGCACATGGACTAGTCTTTGCTTGTCAGTTCACAAACGTTTTCCCTCATATTCTTACAAACATGGAATGTTTTACCTTTCTACTGTTATATAGCTTGTAAATAATTGGATTTCTCTGTGAATATTTGTAAAAGTTTGCGTAAGACTTTTAAGTGGTAGATAATCCATTTTCTGAAGACTACACAGTTAGGAGAAGTCATGTTATGTGTAATGAAGTGATGTATTTTGGCTTTAATTTCTTAGTTGAAGTTGTTGTTGGGAAATAAATATTTAACATTTAGTGCTTTTCATATGTAATATTGGTGTTTGTAATGAATAGGTATAGCCCAGCTTTTGAATCAGAACTATACAAAGGAAACCAGGTGATTATTATAATAGTAATAATATAGGGTTTAAATTTATAAGAAATCAGGAATTATGTTTAAATTTGCCACTCAGTGACATTTTATTAAATAATTTAAAAGGCAGTGGAGACAAATTCTACAGCAGCTTTTACGTTCTTTTACAACAATTTTTATTCTGAAAGTTTAAGCTTTTGCTAACATCCTGCAACCTTGATAAATCTTGTTTGGTACCCCACTGCAATCTCTAGCTCAGTGAAGCTTTGTAGCAGGTGTGATTTGCCACTTGATGTAAACGTTACAGTTCTGTCAAATTTTCTAAAACCTCTGAGTGAAATACGAAGGAACTAAACTGAATGAACAAAAAATTCATTCTGAGACATTAACAAAATATTTGGGGTTTGTTGGAGAAACAAAGGAAGTAATTTAGAGGGAAATTTGTTTATACTTTTCAGCTTGTTGAAGTTTTTAAGTCATGGTGTTTCTGGTGCTCCTGTTTGGTGGGAAGTAGTTTGTGTTTTAAAATGTTTGGCTGTTCTTTTTTTTACATCAATCTCCTTCCTGACTTGAAAGAGTGGGCATGAAAAAAAATAGATGAATTTCTAAAACAAGCTTTTTTCACATTATAATTTAAAGAAAACTTTAGAAGCTCAAGGGAAGTTGATTGAGAGGTGTTTGACATACGAGAGTGCTCAACAATATGACTCCAAAATACTAAGAATAATTAATATAAATGAAAACACAGCAGTATTGAATACTCAGAATAAATTAGTTCTGTCTACCTGGAGTACAGATTATTCTTGTAAGGGTACCAACATACAGAGATGCAAACTTCAACTTGTGGTTGCTGTATAAAGCAGGAAAAATGTGAAATTTATAGCCTTTTAGAGAAATATAAACCATAACTTCATAGCCTGTAAGTAATTTAATTTACCAAGTCGGATTATTAGTTTACTAAGCAAAGTTTCATTTCTTTCCTATTAGAGTTTAGGAAATAGCATGCAAAATGTCAAGTGTTAGTTTTACACTAACTGAAAGCAAATTACAATAAATTGATGAAAAATGATGGAATAATATTTTTAATTGTAGTGTTTTTTTGTTTGCTTTTCTAAATAAGGTACCAGTACTTTTTGCAAATTAAGCAGGACATTCTTACTGGAAGGTAAGACATTTTTCTTGTGTTAAGCATTAAATGCAAATCTGGTAAAGGAAAAGTTCATAATGAGAGATTTTGCCTGCAAAAATAAAAGCATATTAAGAATTAATCACTGTCTATGCAAGTGGAAATGTTTATAATAATTACCTGTCAAATTTGTCCATATACTATAAAAGACTAGGGTTTTCAAAACAGCCAAATGTAATGTGATATATGTAATTTTATTTATTTATCATTTTAAAAACAAAACAGATTGCCCTGTCCTTATAATACTGCTGCTCTTCTGGCTTCCTTTGCTGTTCAATGTAAGTATAATTAGTGTTTGTGTACTTGTATTACTGAAATATATAAAAAGTCTTATTGATTAGTTTCTAAAGAATGTACTTTGTATAGCATTCTACTGTGGTGTTTGTGGGCATGGTGCTAATTTTCTCATGATTTAGGACATTGATTGGTTGTCCTCCCCCAGCATGTTTTGCTGAATTGGTTATGGAAAAAGTACTTAAAGCCACACTGTTAGAAAACCCCAAATCAATACTCTTTTATTTCTGTGTATTCTGAGGCATGGAATTGTGGCTTTTTCCTTGAGAGTGATACTAAGAAATATTTCTTAAGACACTAGAATATTTTTAACATACTATACAGTGAACCTCCAAATAGTTGTGGAAAAGGGAGTTCTGATCTTACCTGGCAAAAAAGTTCAATACCCACCTTGGCAATTGTAAGCCATCCAGTGAGTAGATGAGTCTTGAAAACTGACATTTCGTTTTCTTCCTCACTCAGTTTTTCTTTATAAGATGAAATTAAGCAATCCCAATATATTCATTCACATTCATGTGTTTTTGTACTGTTGAAGATACTTACACCCACATTAGTACTTCCTGTACTTTGTACATATCAGAGAAACAGGGTCCATGTTAATGCTTTCATTAAAAATATATAGTAATGGTAATGTCATGTTTTATGCATGGCTTTGCTCAGTGGTCACCTTTTTGTAGGTCAGTCAATAGAACAATTTCTTTTAAACAAAACTCCCACACTTCAGCGGCCTGAAAAATGCACTGCAAATGCTGTCATGCCATAGGGATTTGTCTTAGAAGAGATAAAGTATTTGATAACAGGAATTATGAAAACTTGGTAGCATTCTAAGGTTTTAAGAACACAATATGGGGGTTTTTTTTAAATATTATAGCAGTGGTGGGTATGCACAGTGCATTGTATTTACATTTATCCATGACATCCTGCTGCTACTAATTTTGTCAGCGTGCACAGCTCTATCTAATGATTCCTGTACCTGCCTAGTAATAAACTTCCTGGATTCTTTATAAATACCTGTAAATAGCAGATCTCAGTTCAGTACTCTTGGATTTCAGCAAGGAGTGCATTCTGTTATAAAACCTGGTCCAATTTTCTAGTTTTTAAATTATTTAAAGTAGGATCTGTTTGTGGTGATGCAAGTGACCCAGAGGTCTTTCCTACCTTCCCTTCCTTTCCTCATCCTCCTGCTCAATAAGTGCCTTCATCTGCCTTGTCAGTGCTGCTAGGCCTGCCCAGGACCCCAGATCATAATACATTACTGTTATCTCTCCTCTTTTCATTTTATGTTGCTTAGCTATCACTGTCGAACTGCTACATGGATTGCAGATGTTTAAACCTGATTTTTTTTTGTACTGTAGTTAGAAATCCTCAAAGAATTTCAGAAAATGTTATTTATGTTGTTCTCTGACAAATGTGATTATAATCTATTTCTTACAATTTTAAGAAAGTGTTACAAATTATGTAAACACACTTTTTAGTAGTTTCAAGTAGAGTGGTTTCATTGTAAGTGTATGTATGTGTACTTTGTTTCATACATACAATTGAATGTGCAAAAAATATTTTTCTAATGCTTCTGAATGTATCTTGGTGCAGAGTGAGTGGCTGGATTTTGCAGATCTTCATGCCAAAATACCAGTTGTAGTGTTAAAAGAGTAAAATGGTGTAATCTCATAAAAACAAGCAAAAGTAAAATAATAAGAGAAAATTTAATACTATCCTATATATTTATATCCTACTTAGTGCTAGCTGTACTAAAAGCACTTATGGATTAATTTGTCTGTTAAAAATTGAACACTTTATAAACTCCCTTCATAAGTGCATAATCAAAGCCCTCTAAATAATCTCTATGATATTCACTGAGAATGTGACTGTTTATCTAAAAGGGAAAATGGGACTCCAAATGTCATCTCTAATTTTCTTTGCTGTGGATCATAAATTATGTGGGAGCAAACTCGTGTGAATTTGGGGGCATTGCACAGTGCCAAGTACAGCAGTGATAAACAATAACCTCTCTTTTTAATATTTTAGCCGAGCTGGGAGACTACAACCATTCAGAAAACTTGCCAGGCTACCTCTCAGAATATTCTTTCATCCCTAGCCAGCCTCAAGACTTTGAAAAAGAAATAGCAAAATTACATCAGCAGCACATGTAAGGATTTACATCAGAAGATACTGACTTTGTCAAATCCTGACTGCTGATGCTGTGCCATTATATTAAACAAAATAGTATTTTTTCTTAAAGGTTTTGGGGTGGGTGGGTTGTTGGGTTTTTTGGTTAGTTGGTTTGTTTTGGTTGTTTCTTTTAAGATAATGTGATTTTTCTTTTCTAGATTAAATACATGTATAATAAATACCATTGATGGTTTGTATAAAATATGAGTATCTAAATTAGTGAAATAATGAACATGTTAAGTTAAAGGTTCTCTGAAAACAGTATTTGTGCATATTATGTGGGATATTAACTTAGCTGGATATATTTTATTTAAGATTTTTTTTTCAGTCTTTGGGGATGTTCTCAGCATAAGGGCTTTGTTTTCATGATGCTCTCACCAGTAAAAGAGTTACTTTAGAAGTAACAAAGTCCTTTTCTTCAATATCTGCTCTTTCCTGCGTGTGAGTCTCTGACCTTTCAGAAAGAGGAAAAGGCAATGAAGCAATGGAAAATATTTTTTTTCAGTATGTAACGTTGTGGTACTTTCCAGTGATGGTTCCTTCCTATTTTAGAACTCTAAGTGCCTTTTGTTAGTTAAATTTAACAAAATGTAAGCAATATTTATAAAACATTTGCTTGATCAGGTCATTTTTGCTTTCAAAACTGCAGAATGTTACCTTAAATTTCAGATAAAGGCTTAGAAAATTCTCTTAGCTACATTAAAGACATTTGAGTGATTTGATGGTAATTTAAATTACCAATGCCAAATACAGGACTGCAAAACTAATTTCCATATTTTAGGGCTCCACAAACATTTAAATGATAAAGTACATTAAAATAAAATGTGTTGTGGGCTCTTGTCAAGACTTCTGTTCTTTTAGAAACATAAGTACTTTTCTGTTAAAATTTTTGGGTTACAGTCTCTTTATCATAAGAAAGGAAACTCAGATTTCAGGGTGGGGATAGAAGTAGTAAAATGAATGCAGATTTTCTGTCTGCACTCACTTGGGGAGCCTGATGTGGGAGGTCATGTTAGAACATTTCTGATTTAGCTGCTTTCTTTCAGAGGGTTGTCTCCTGCAGAAGCAGAGTTCAATTATCTCAATACAGCACGTACCTTAGAACTTTATGGAGTTGAATTGCACTATGCAAGGGTAAGTTTGGATGAACAAGTGTTGCAATGTAAAAATTTATTCCTCTGAGATTTATGGGAAAAATACACTTTTCTTTTTGTGAGCTTTCCTGGCTTTTGCTTACAAGAGAAAATAAAAGAAAAAATATTATCCTGTTAGGTGCCTAACTGGGATTTGCTGATTGAATATCCTCTATTTCACTATAGAGAGGCTATTTCTTTGCTTATATTTGTGCCAAGTTAGCTCTGTGTTAATCAGGTTGAGCTTTTTTGCCTTGAATGCCCTCTTGAGAGTTCTATAGCAGGTGCTTGATTACAGTGCAAAGATATTTCAAGAAAAAGATGCTGCTTATAAATATGCTTACAATATTGTTTGTTTTAGAATCTCTCCTCTCTGTGTTCTGAGATTGCAATTTCCTTTCAGGTAGGAATTAAAGTTGCTTTTAGTGTAGCAAATGCCAAGCCAGTCTATTAGTGCTGCTATTCATAATAAACCAGAATACTCTCGTATTTATTTCATCAAAGTTGGTGAAAGACAGAAGATCTAGCTTGAGAAATTAAAATTTTGTTGTAGCTAGTAAGGAACTCGGAGCAAACATTCAGGTTTGTCCCAAATAGGAGGGAATAATTTAATTTTTAATTTGTCTTATTACAACACAATTCTTTCCACATTATTTTGTTTATTTAGGGAGGAATGAGAATGAATATATATGAAGTTTCCAAAGATATTTATATTGTCATTCAAGTCTTTTTCTCTTTTCTTTTAAAGGATCAGAGTAACAATGAAATAACGATTGGAGTGATGTCAGGTGGAATACTAATTTTTAAGAACCGCATACGAATTAACACCTTTCAGTGGTAAGAGCAACTGTTTAATGTTTTTATTTGCTGTTTCAAAATATTTTTACCACTCTTAAAAAGAGTGAAACTTATGTTATTTTGTATCATGTTGAAATTATTTATTTCATGTGCCATGGGGAATTCTGCAGGGGGGTTTGTCCAGGTGTGTGTGCTGTGCTGTTAAACAACTTTGAAACTCCAATGAAACTGTAATGAATTTCAATACTGTTTTTCTTCAGGAGTTTGTAAGCATACTTTACTTTTAATTACCTGTATAGCCAGGGCCAATGTGATGGTCTAGCATACAGTCTTTAAAGAGACAGGTGAATTGAAAAATATCAACCTGGAGATTGACTGCTCTGACCTGTTTTGTGACATATAAATTAATTGTACTTGAAATTTACACACAACTTGTGTGCTTGAAATTTAGTGTAGTTCTGGTACTTGTGAATAACCGAGGTGGAGCATTCAAGATATTGTCATCTCTTCATCTGTAAATAACCATTTTCATTGTATGATTGAAAAAAGCGCATTTAGTGCAGAAAATCTTTAAATCTCCAAATTCTTTAGAAGCGCTATATAACCTCTGTGGTGCTCTATAGAAATTATGTCACCTTTCTGGAAATGCCTTTCTTAGTTCCTGCAGAAGTAACCTTCCCTTGGTTTCTTTTGCTGGTTTGGAGTCCACTTTGACAGCCTTATTACTTGTGTTGCTGAGTTGCTCTGGCTGCATTCTGAGTGGCTGAAGTCAGTCATATAAGATTATCATAGCAGACATTAGTTCACCAGGCACAAAAGCTGTTCGTTCAGGAGAAGTGATCAGAACTGTTCATTTGCTACTGACTTTGCATTTTTGTTTTTGCTGCTGATGTGTGCTTGATATTTTCTGCAACCCAGTGAATTTCTGAGACATTCTAGTTTTCTGTGCTGAGTCTCAAGGTTCATTGTAGGAAGTTACATATTTTGTGGTTTACCAAGCTGAGAAACAGTGTCATTGGTCGAATTTTAGTTGATTTTTGTAGAGAAAGAAAAAATGAAGCTATATCGAAGTGTTATCTGCAGCCAGAACAACTGAATGTGCTGAACATTTTACCTGTATGCCTTTGAAGACAAGTAAGACTGAGACAATTACAAAGCATTTAAATTTCCAATCTTCATGGTTATTGGGTAAACTAAAACTGGAGCTTTCAATGATGAACCTGAAACTGCTGTACCAGTTAGACACACCTGCTCTTATAATAGTGACACATTCCAGGAAAGATACCCTTCATGTGGTGAGAGTTTTGAGATGTTGGAGCCATTTCTGGGCTAAGGCTGCTTTATAAATGGAATGCTGTAATAATCAGGAAGGTTTTATTTCAGTCTGATTTTACTGCTGTTATTTTTGGGAAAATAGGAATAGTAGAAATAGGTTCTGTAAATCACACTGGTAAATTACTGAGTACGTACAAACTAAGTCATAATTAAGCCACACGTCACTAATGGAAGTTGGAGGTTTCTCTGGGTTCTGCTTCATATTGTTTGCATGCCAGAGATGCTGATCTAAATTCTTAGTGTGTTTTTTTGTGTGTGTGTGTAATTACCTAAACAGTTCTCTGTATTCAACCGTGTCAGCTGACACCAGGAATATGAATTTCTTGCTGTGAAGACTATAGTTTCAACATAATTGGTCTTTACAAAAAAAAAACAAACCCAAAAACCCCAAAACCCTATTTCATCCTGTTAGAGGCTTTCTTTTGCTACAAGTAATAATCTGAAATACCAATTTCCACAATAGAGCTCAATAATTGACGTATTACCCTTTCTTTCTATCCATAATCATGCTGCTGCTCTTGTGTCAGTAGTACTGATACCACTTCTTTTTGCTTCCACTTATTCTTGTTCTTATGCAGCTGAAGCTGTGTAGTGTCTTCTTAGTGCTTCATAAGTATAGTAGATATTTAGATACCTGTTTTTCAGTACTCCCAAGTTTTGAGACAAGTGAGAGGATAGAAATGCATGTATGTGGGAGGAAATAAAGCTTTAACTGTATTGCTTACAGAAGACTGAAGTAAAATGTCTTTGCTCTCTCACTCTTAATTTGATATTATATCTAAATTGCTTTTTATTAGTGTTTTAATCATTGGGAGAAATTAAACAGGAGGAACACTAGTGAGAAATTGAGGAAAACAAAGGACACTGCCTTTTATCCATGTGTCCTAACTTGATCTTCCTGTATTGTGTATAATTCTTCCTTTCCCTAAACTTTGCTGCCAAGCACAGAGACCTAGGAATCCAAGGAGATTGAAGACTAAAGGAGAAGATCATGGAGTAGGTCAGCCTTTCCTTTGTTACTGGTCCACCTGTTCAGCAGTTGGAAACGTGCTTTCCTTAGCCTGTTGTTTGTGGTTGATGTATCTCTGGAAAGCTTTGCTGCCTTTTGCATTCAGTGCCCTTTGCAACTGCAGCTGAGCTGTGGATCTCCTAGTTTTATCCCTGAATGATTAGGTGGTACTGTGTTCCTCCTTGGTCATCTGATCCCACTTACACATCTTATACACTTCTTTTTGTGTTTGAGCCCAGTCAGCAGTTCTGAGTGCATCTTGGCTGGCCTCTTCTCATGCTTGCATGTTTTCTAGCACATCAGGATTGCTCTGGATTGAGAAGATAGTCCTTTAAGACTACTATCTGTCCTATGTTCCTGTGACCCAAAGGCAACTCCTGTGGGATTTTGCCCACCAGAGCTCTGAACAAACTGGAGTTCCCTCTCCTGAGCCGTGGTTTAGTCTGCTGCATCCCTCCACTTCCTTTCAGATCTTTAGCTTCGCCATCTCCCAGCTGCCGGAGCCAAGTTTGTCTTTGGCTACCAAATCTGGACAATCCTTTCTTGTTTGTGAGCTGAGCTATCAGGAGAATCTTCCCTGGGTGACTGGTCCAGAACCTGTGTCAAAGAGGTCTTGCTCCAGAAATTTGCTGGATTGCTCATGTCCTGCCTTATCACCCTCCCAAGGGTTGGGGTGGCAAAGCCCTTCTGAGAGCCAGGACTTAGTATCATGAGATTTCTTCCATGTGTTTGAGTACAGTCTCCATTTTAGACTAGGATTTCAAATATCTCCTCATTTAAAAAGATATATTTTATTATTTAGAATGGCTGAGGTGACTCTAGATGGGAAAATCATACCAGAAAAATAATATTGGTGCCTGCCTGTTCTTACGCTTTTCCTTGTATATACAGCATTGCCAACAGTCAGAGAAAGGAAGCATAGACAGGATGCCTTTTCCTTGGGCTGAGCATGGAGATGCTCATTCAGTGCCTAGCAGGCTATTAGCAGTGCATAGGAACTCTTCTTATCTGCTGTATTTTTTTTTTAATAGATGGGAATCAGCTTTGCTGGGTCATTTCTGTACGTGAGTGGTGGCTCTTTTGAGTTGAGTTAGACCTTACTGGCTAATGTTACAGCTTTGAGACTGTTCCAAATGGTTTCAGGCTTAAAAGTCAGCTGACCGCCCTCTGTAAGCCTAAATTATGGGATGGCATTAAAACCCTGTATGTATTATTCTTATTCTCTTTGAGTTTGTAAATCACCAGGGGTAGTAATTTCTTTAGCAGAAGAGGAAAACCCAAAGAGTGAGAGATAGTAAATGTTTTTATAAATGGAATAACTGCTAAGTAAATCTGACATGTTGCAAAGTGTATGGAGCTCCCTTTATAGAAAAGGTATATATTAACATGTTCTTTTAATTGCACTGTACACCAAAGTGTTAGAAAAATTAGTAATAACATACTTGTTGATTAGCTGCAGCCTAAATAGTCTAATAATTTTTTTCTGTTTTTCCCATAGTCAGACTTAATAATCACTAGTGTATGTCTTATCCAGCAAGCATAAGACCCATCCTACATTATTTGTCACTGGAGGTTCTAAAAAGATTGATGCATTGCCAGGGAAATAATTTGATTTCAGTAGATAAGATATAACTCACCTTTAAGTTTCAAATCCTTGAGAAACTAACTATGATAGCAAGAATATGTTAAGAATTAAAAAAAAAAAAAAACAACTAACAAATAAGACATTTATTGCTGCTACATTTTTTTAAATTTTTTTTTTGTTGTTAACTGTCAAACTAAGGCAAGGCTGGGAAAGAAAAAAGAAATGGGAAGAGATGTAAATAACCATAATTTAAGCACTGATGTTCACGGAGTGTCTTTATGTTACTGCAGATAAAGACTCTCCCAACAAATTAGGATATCCCACTTAGGTTCCTGCTCTGAATGATCCCCTGGAGAAAAATGTCTTTATTTGATTTAGTTAAGATAATGTCTATATATAGATATCCAACTTAGGTGTCTGTTAATGTTTTGCTTCTCATCCTTCCTGGTCTAAAGAGCTTTTTATTCAGCAAGTGATAAATATGCAAGTAGTAATTCCAGTCAGTTTGCAGGATTTTATCAGTTGTTCATTTTTCAAGTAACAAAAGTTACTATGTTTTTCCTTTTGCAATATGAACCTCACTTTTTTACTTGACCAAAGTGATACTTGTGTATATTTAATGAAATATATGGACTATCCTAATACCATATTTCATTGAAGAAGTGTATCATTAGATTGTGATGTAAATACAGCTTGTCTTTTCCCATTTTGTATAACTACTATTAGAATGATATCTAAAACAGTCTGGATTAGTGTCAGTATTTCAAATGTTTATAGATAACCCGAAAGGTGAACATATCTGTAGGCAGATTTTTCCCTGTCATGTGATATTGTAAATGTTGTTTTCCTCCTAATAGTGTGATCTTTCTTTTAAGGTTGTGAGTCCTATCTCTGTTCTTAATCTTATCTTAACTGTTTTACTAAAACAAGTTCTGGTTATATTTAAAGACACGTAAGAACATAGAATGTTTTTCAGGGATCAGGTGAAGTTCAAAGGATTCTTTTCATATTCTTAGCGATAATGAAAGCAGCCTGAGAAAAGAGGACATCTGCCTGGAATGACCTGAGGACAGGAAAGCTCTTTGGGCTTTGGAATGGGAAAAAGATAACAAAATTAGCAACTGCCTTGGGTTTGGGATGTAAACAAGTGAATTTGATGGATAATGTAAATACACAGCTCATAAATTTCAAATTATACAAACTATTTTATATAATCTTTAATATCTTATTTTTTGTCCATGGAAAGGAAATCTGTTCTCTCTAGAAAGTATATTTTTAGTAGGTGTATTTAAGCCTTTAACCATGATTCAGTATACGAAATGTTTTAACACTGTGGTTTTGTTTTTCATTTAGGTTGAAGATTGTAAAAATTTCTTTTAAATGCAAGCAGTTTTTTATTCAACTTAGGAAAGAACTGGTGAGTACTGTCTTAAATTTGATCTGAAAGCAATCACATTTCTTCTGCTGCATGTCTGCATAATAATGACTGATACTATGTTGATTATTTTTTTTTTTCTGCAATTAGAAGTCCAATTTCACCAACGTCCTGTCTCTTTCATGTTTCATATAGACCATTACAATGCTTTATAAGTTTTCTTTTTCATTTGATTTTCCTTCTATTTTAGATAGTTTTAGTTTTACATTTGTATGCAGGAAATGTAACTTGTTTATCTAAGATAAATGTGGGAAAGGTTGAAAGTAAATCAATATTGTATCTAAATGTCATGAAAAAACAGACTCAAAGTAAAGGTAGTGCTTAGTGCTGCTTCAGTTGTATATATGCTTGTAAATTAATGTTTGATAAACAAGTTGATTTGTATTATTCAGATTTGGTAATACATGATGACTTTATTATTTATATTTAAACAGAGGAGATAGGAATTCCTTTGTAGTTTTAAATTACATATAGTATATTTTTATGCCTACTTCTGAATTTCTTGTGGAAAAGGTTGGAGCTGAATGTTTCACTGCTTGAGGTGTGTGTTTGCTACCCCATGAAGCACTACGGGACCACAGAGCATTTAATTCAGCAAGAAATTGATTGTTCTGTGCCCCTGAGACATGAGCTTCCATCACAGACATAGCACTGGGGGAAAGATGGAGGAATTTATTAAAAATATGACTATGTGATTAACTTGTCAGCTTAGTTAGGAGGTTTTTTTGCAATTCTTACATCTGAAAGGATTTACTGTGAGCATGGTGAGACACTGCAAAAGGTTATGGATGCCCCAGCCCTGGCAGTGTTCAAGGCCAGGTTGAATGACCTGGTCTGGTGGGAGGTGTCCCTGCCCATGGCAGGTGGGTTGGGATTAGATGATCTTTAAGGTCTCTTCCAACCCTTAATGTTCTATGATTCTGTGATTTGAAGACCTGAAATGCAGGGTTACAGACTAGATAGAAAATATGACTCTAGGCAGAAATGTATCTTGAGTACCGTAAGGCTGTTCCAGGTTTCGAGGCAATATGGCTGAACAAGAGAAACACCTGTCCTGTTGGGTCAGGCCAATGGCTGGTGACTGGTACTAGTGCTGAAAACAGGACTATCTTAAGAGGAGTGTCAACAGGTGTATCTTAAAAGCAGACCTTTAAAAATCATGAAGTGAGCAGGTCTGTCAATGTGAGCAGACATCATGCAACACGAGGAGAAAAGTGCTGATACAAGAAAGGTGGAGGGGGAATGTTTTATTGGGGTGACACAGCATTTTTGTAAAACCCCACTGGAGCTACAGACTTCTTCTCAAAGGCAGGCTGAGGTCAACTTTTGTCATGATACCAGTGTGTGTAACTTCCATTACAGTTGCAGGAAAGTTGTATTTGCATGTGAGATGAGAAATTGGGTTCTTTTTGGAATTCAGAAATTATGGACTGCAGTTGTTTCCTAAATTAGAACTTGATGAAAATGCTGTGGTAGCAGAGTTCAGGACCCTGAAGATTAAGATACCTAAATATAAAATAGGATTGGCTACTGTGTACTTGAGTATTTCCTCTATTTTCTTCAGAAAAGAAATCTGCTTATAATAGAAGGTAATACTAAGATAGCTTTCTCATCTTATTTCTCTGTTTCTTTTTAATACTCTACATATTGTTACTTCCATGAGAATGTAGTTTATATAATTAATGTAATTTCTCTTCTGAGACATCTTATCCAAGCCGACAAATTAAAAAGCCTTGTAGTGTTTTTCTTTAAACTTTGTGTATCAGATGAAACCTGGTGGCAAGAACTTAATTTTCATTTATTCCAAGTCATGAATATCTTAAGATCAAAGCTCAAATTTGGCTTCCAAAGAAGTCATACTTAAACTAATTTTTTAATCACAGCTAATATTAAAATTATTGTTTCCAGAGTTACTTTCCCTGACTAGATTCATAGGATAAGATTCATCTCACCTATATTCAGCTTCAGTTAGGTTACTAGAACATCTTTTCTGATTCATGATACTTGGCTCACCAAAGCTCATCATTACATTTCTTCTGTAATAATCATGTGCAAAGGCTGAAACATCTTGCCTGAATGGGAAGTATGTTTTAGGATGGATGAAGTTGTTCTCTGGTGGTATATTCTTCCTTTTGCTTTTGTTTTCTCTCCCATTAACAATAAAGGGAGCCTAAATTACTCTCTTTAGGCAGCAGAAACTAGGTGAAGTGACTCAGTGATTGCACATTTGGTATGTAAAATATCTCTGATCTAGTGCTTTGAGTGCATATTTTAAATCACCTATTTACGATATGGCAGGGGAAATACATTCATGGTATGCTGATGATGTGTTTCAGACTGGTGTGTAAATATATAACAAATTGTACATTTGAGGAACTGCATTTATTTGAATGCAAAGCTGAGATGCTGTACAATAATACGTTAGTGGACTTGGGAAAGGAATTTTCCACTGGTTTTATTTTTTCCCAACTGGGCTGCATACACTTTTATATAATTCTAAAAAGATATTTTTCAAATACTGCTAATAAGTGTTGAGAGCTTTTAATTGCAACTGTCCTCAAAAGTGCAAGTGCCTTATCTCATAATCGCCTATTAAATTTATTCGCTGACTTGGCATAGCTTAAAGGCATCAACATAAGTAAAGAATTATTTGCCTACTTTTATTAGATTATATCTGTGTTTAAATAAATCACTTAAATGAAGGGAGATGAAGCAGTTGAAAGTCACAGTCATTTTCCAACGGTAGCATAGTACAATCTTGAGTGGAAGCTGGTGGAGTATTCTGACAATCATATGGCTGGAGCATATATCCACTGGAGTAGGTTTTTTTCTTATGATTTTGTGGGGGAAAAGTATGTTATATGTAGGACTTCTTCATCCAACATTAGAAGCCCCCTGAGCCATTACTTCAATAGCATTTGTCCATCTTATCTTTGTTCTGCCTGCTCTGTATGCTGCTTCCCTTACATGCTTTGAAGCTGCTTAAGAATAATTCAGTAGTTTTGTTTTTCTAGATGTTTCCCTAAACTTCTCTGGTTCTATTGAGTTGCACTCTTAGTTATAGTAAGTTCAATAGCCAGTATCAAGCTTTTAATGCCATCCAGCATGTTTTTGTGATGTTGGTTCTTTGACAGCCAAAGAAGCTGTCGAACATTTTCTTTTGCTCCTTTAGAAGGCAGATGTCCATTGAAAAATTACTTGAGTCTGGAACTAAACAATATGATAGGTTTCTGGCCATAACTGAAACCTGGTTTCAGTGAGTGGCCAAGATATTTGATTTTTTTTTTTTGATTATACGTTGTGTGTCTGGATTTGTGCTCTGAATTTTGTCTGACTCCTTTTGACTGACTTTTAGAATAGAACTTGGTCTGAAATCACAAGGTGGTACATAGACTTATCAGCCCAAGCACATATTTGATCTTAAGTAGCACTGGCATTCATTAGATACCTACTTGATTGCTGCCTAACCCTATCAAAGTTTGTGTACTGCCTTTTTTTCAAATTTCCTCTATAAAAGAATGCAAAACAATTAATTATTTACATAAAGTGCGTGAGAAAGTTCGTTACAAGCAGGTAAACATTAGAAGGTTAAGAAGAAGTCAAAAGAGTAGAGCGACAAATTTCTGGGGTTTTTTTTTTTTTGATTTTTCCTTGTTTAGCCAAAGTAAAAAGGTTGCATTAGAAAATAAGTTTTTCAACCCAGTTTCTTTCCTGAGCAGCAAGTGATGGGAGCAGTGCTCTGGAGTCACTGTTTCAAGGCGGGCAAAGGTGGGTTTGAATGAATGGCCCCACTCAAGGTGCTTATTCAAGTACTGAGCTGTTCTGTGTGAGAGGAGCACCAGTATCCAGTCTGCTTTTTTGTTGGGTTTGTGTTTTTAACAATAGGAATCACAAAGATGACTTAGACTTCACTATACCCTACCTTTATTTGTCTTGCTGTAGTTTTGTGCTGGGGCTCAGAAATTCATTGCCAGTATTGCATCCCAGCTGCTTCACTCTTCCTCTCCATGGCAAGCAGACTGTTTTCCTCTCTTTAATAAAAACCACAGACACAATTAGTAAGATAATAATTTTGGATCAGAATCCTGCTGTGACTCTCTGACACTGTCTAACACTGATCTCAGCAGACATAACCCTCTGAAATGCCTGCATGTCATTATCAGACCATAGAACATGCTGCATCTTGCTGGAGCCTTGTGCTGTAAAAGCATTCCTTGGGCTGCAGGGCTGCACTATAACTGTCCTGTAACTTTATGTGCTTTCAGCTGAACTACCATGGATATTACAAATGTCAGCTGGGGGTCCTGTGCTGAGTCCACATTGATTCAAGCCTGCTGTTTCCAAGAATACAGGGTCAGCTTTTCTCTAAATCCAGCAGTAGAACCAGATCTTGCACCCCAGAATCATCAGCTAAGATGCATTTCAAGTGCCCAAGCTGCACTGGAATATTACAGAACCTTCAAGGGTGAATAAGGGAGGGATGAGTGCACTTAGGAGCCAATATCATATATTATTCTTTGCCTTAAACAATGTTTCCTAGCTGTAATTGAGATGAAGGGTAGGGTTTGAGGATCAGTTCTCCCTGCACTGCAATGAAAGCTTTAAAAGCTATGAATAGAACTATTGTTAAGATACCTTTAAAGCTCTAGCACACCAAGTTCCTGTGAAAGTGCTGTCTTGCATTACAATTAAGTTGATCTTGCTGCAGCTCCATCTCATTCTGCCATACCAGCTCCTCCTTCATGCTTCATGTGTGATCTACTGATCAGATGGTGGAATGAGATTCAGATCAGCTCGTTGTCTGGAATACAAAATAGGGGAAACAGCAGGTTATATTTTTTTTCCCCAGCCCATAATTATAGTACTTTGAATGACATTAAAATGCATGATCACCAGCTCATGTAACTTGTCAAATTTTCTTTTCCAACTGTTTAAAAGGCTGACAAAACATGAAAATTTGCTACATCATGATTACTTGTTAAAATCTAAAATCTTAGCTGTTTCATCCTCTACTGGATCCAGATGAAGGCACTCCATAATTATATATACTTGCTCTCTTGCAGAATAGTAATCTACCTTGTTTATATTGTTTGACTTTTATATTGTTGATAAAACCTTTTATAACTGCATAGGTAATGGGCTTAATTTATGTTATCTTTTTTCTGATTTCTAATTTTTAAATCGTTTTGTCTAGAAGATGTCTAGAAAATGTCTAGAAAATACGGGGAACAGTTGGCAATACTTAGAAATTAAAAACAGATATAAGTAATCTTTGTAATTGAACTGAAAATATCAGAATTTAATTTCTTGAATATAATTTCTTCAATTTCCTCAATAAATAGTTAGAATTTGCTGTTTGTTTTAAATCTATTTTGTTTTGCCCTAAATTTGTCCTGTGGCTGAAAATAGTGTTGTTCTTGTTCCTGAATACAACACTGGGTGAAGAATTGCACGTCTCTGTGCCTTGGTTTCTCAGCAGATCTGAAGATGAGCAGACCAACAAAAGCTTAATTTGTAAAAGGACTTTACTACTACGTTAAATCAGTTAAGGTGTGCAAAATATTAGGGAGAATTTAGTACTGTGAAGAGAAAGAAAAATGCTGCTATTTCTGGCCCTACAGAGGTTGTTATCAAGTTCTCTCAACAGGCAGAATGGCTTAGCTTGCTTTGTCATTTTGCTTCTTCATTTCCCAGAATCATTTAGAAGTATTTGCTGTCAGTAGCTCTTGAGATCGATACCTGTTCCCAGTCTCCAACTGCCACATGTTCATGACAATTACTCAACTGTAGTTTTGAACAGAGAGGTGCATTGTCTTTGAGCTCCCAAATCATGGAATTCTTTTCATGTAGTTTGGGTCATACCTTTTAGACTTGTTTCTATATAACTAAACAGACTGCTAACCTTTGAGCAGGCTGTTTTTAAAACAAAAATAACTCAGGAGAAAAAAATTTCTTTAAAGAAATTGTAAAGGTATTTCAAAAGGGTTTGTTGTACATAAAGTTAATAGAAAGGTGGAGTACCACTTCAAAACGCATTATTTAAAAAAATACCCTAAAGCCAATAATATTTCTTCGTTTCAAAAAGAACTTTTAATAATTCTTATCTAAAATACATTTTTCTCTTTTTTTAGCATGAATCTAGAGAAACATTACTGGGATTCAACATGGTGAATTACCGAGCATGTAAGAATTTGTGGAAAGCTTGTGTTGAGCATCACACGTTCTTCCGTTTGGACAGACCACTCCCACCTCAGAAGAACTTTTTTGCACATTATTTCACTTTGGGTTCCAAGTTCCGTTACTGGTAAGTGCTGATTGGAAATATATGGGAAAAAGTATGAGTAGTGAGCTCATCAATAAACACAGGGAATTATTGGGAATCTGCATTAAAACGTAATTCAAGTAGGTTTTGAATCCTGCAACTGTTCCCCTTCCCTCTTGGCCTAAGTTTCAAAGGTCACTAATTATTAAAGATTGAAAATATATTTATTACATTATTGGTGATCATTATTGCACTAATGCTCTGAGATTGTCTCCCAAGCTGCATTTCTTGGCCTGTTCTCCTGCTGGGTTGTTTGTCTTAAAAATGTTGTCTCACAGCTTCAAAGTCTTTGACCTGGTCTTTTTGAAAACTGTTGAGTCTCAAATACTGCATGCAGAAAAAGCAACAAAACAGATCTAAATAAATACCAAATAAAAATCACTGAAAAGAAGCTGGTACATGTAAAGCCTACTCATCTACATGTATACAAATAGGAATTAGGTGAAAACAAAGAACATGCATGTTCTGTATCAAACCCAGAACTTTAGAAAATGAGGAGGAAATTAAATCCATAACCTTTAAGGATGAATTTAAAATAACAGGCAAAAAGCTTGGAGGTGCACAGAATGACTGTGGAATAACTATAATCCCTGTAATGCTGGAATGGGTGGTTTATACTTTTTATTTAAAAAAAAAAAAAAAATCTCTGGTGACTGAATTAACTGTCTCTGCAAGTAATGCAGAATGCCAGTGGTTTAAATCATGCCTGAAACAGAATAACAGAGCTGCTACTAATCATCCATCTAGAATGGCAGCAGTGTCTGTGACGTACAAAGGGACATGATGAAAAGCTAGAAAACAGAATAACAGGCTATTTCTGTCACACTTGTGAATTGCATAAATGTATAAAGAGGAAAGTAATTCAGTGGCTAACTGTTTATAGCATCTGGTTTTGACCAGCATTCACAGTACCCATTTCAGAAACAGCATTCTAGGATCCTGAACAGTGTTTGAGACTTGACTGAATATTTCTGTAGAGAATTTCAGGGAGCTTTTTCATTTCTGTAAGGATTTTGAACCTCAATCCTTGTGGTTACTATTACAGAATAGATCTTTGATAATGACATTCAACTTAAGTTAACATAAGATGAAAAGGGAAACTGCATAAAAACGAAGAAGGTCATTTAAGTTGCTGGAACAGCCAAAAGGCTGGAATTTCTGCAAGTAGTTGGAGAGCTTGTTGAGAGGCAGCATAACAAGAATAACATGGCCCACAAACAGAGGTGGAGGGCACTAGGCTTGTTTAATCTGGTGAAGAGGAAGCTAAGGGGGAATTCAGCAGCAATCCTAAAGCTGCTTCAAGGGTAATGTCAATACTGATGGACCCATAGGTGCTGGTAACAGGCAGGTGAGATTTCACCATAAGATTCTGGGTGGACATGAGGCAAAGAGCTCAGTTTTTTTTTAAGGGCTCTGTTTCTGGAACAAGTTACCTGGACTGGCTGTGGGTTCTCTGTTAGTGGAGGCTTTCAAAAGTCAGCTAGACAAAGCCATGGCCAGAGGTGACCTAGTGTTAGCAGTAAATTGGACTAGAGATTTCTAGCCAACAAATGATGAATAATTCCTATCTAAAATACATTTTTATGTATTATGATCAAAAGGAGGCAGTAAAATACAGGTATTCACACATCTAGTAGTTCTGTAATATGAAGGTGGAAATAGCTGATTCTTTGGTTTCGTAAATATCCTTGTAGGAGACTCTGTGCTTGTTCTGAAGCTATTAATGGAGAAGTGGCTACATGAGCAAGTGTTGCTGGTTTCTTGTCACCAATTCTTAAGTGCTACTAGATACTCAAAAAATGTATTTTTTTTCTAGAAGAGAAATAATGAAATTTTGTAAAGAATCTTTGATTTGATACAAGACATCTGGTCGTATATGAAAAGTCAGCAAGTTTCAAGATCTAAACTTAGTTTTGACAAGTTGCATAGAAGAATACAATCCTGAAGTGCTTATCATGTAATTTTTTTGTCTTATTTTGCTAAACTAAGTAGCAACTAAGTCACTAGCAATTCAGGGAATAGTTTAGGAAGAGCATGGAAGAGATGCTGTAAGTTTTTAACAGTGGCTATAACAGGAACTATTATTAAGTGTCACCCAAAGATCCAAGCAGAGATTTCTTATTGCTTTGGATAAAAAAGCATGCAGAAGGGAAAGCTTTTGTTACATCCAAAATTATTTGGAAAGAAGATCTACCTAATGCTTTCTTAGGTTATGCTGTACTGAAGCTAGGGCAGTTGCTTGAGCATGACTGAAAACAGAATTTAGGCATTTGTTGAGATGGTTCAATTTTAAAAAATAAATTGTTATTTAATCATGTTGGATTTAGCGGTTTGATTTTGTTTTGCTTTCCAGTGGGAGAACAGAGGTCCAATCTGTGCAGTATGGTAAAGAAAGAGCAAATAAAGACAGGGTATTTGCAAGGTAAGTAGTTTACATTCCTTAATATTTCCCCATTTATATATTTAAAAAACTCAGGATAGGCTTCAGTCTACACAGTTTGTTGTTACATGTATTAGCTCTCTTTGTGCTGTTTTTACTACAAAGAATGGTCTCCTGCTGTTAAAAGACTCCATTAAAATACTGAGTTAATGGGTATTTTTGTCTGTAATAATATCTTGCAACTGTACACGTGTATTTCCTTTAGAAATGAGTACAGTGAGTCTTACTTGTGAGAACTGCTTTATCACTGCAGTCTCTGAGGCATTTTATTATGAAAAGTGAGCTGCTTCTGAAGGTATTTGGTCACAGAGTAGTTGGCTAACCAGGAAATATATTACTTAATTTTATTCCAGGCTCCTGGGCAGTTTTGTGATTGCAATGAAAGATTCGAGACATAAATTTAGTTATTTCTTCAGAAATTATGATGCTGTTTTCCAAAGTAAAGCAGCTGCTACATCCACTTGTCAGTTTGGTCTGATCATTAATAGAATCCTTGTGGGGAGGGTGCAGCCCTGTCCTTTCTTTGTGCTACTACTTTTACCGAGATCTGAAATGTCTTTTTGCCACTTAAGGAACTCTGGAGTTCAAATTTGTGCTTGCAGACTTCTAGTAGTAAGTCCAGCAAACTTTACCAGTGCCTGCAGACGCTGTTTCTAAAGCATTGGTGAATTCTGCTTTGATTTCCTTCCCTGTCTCTATCACTTCTTTCCCTCTGTGCATTAGAATCTAATTTGGGTTTTAGCTCAGCCCACCATATATAGATTGCTCCATGTTAGGTTTGGGGGCAGAAATGCTGTAACATGCTAGTTCAACAAGTAGATTTTATAAAACTATTTTTTTCTGTGTAAAATTCTTTTTTACTCCATTTAATGTACTTTGGGAATGTGAGTGAATTTAGATTTGTACTTGGAGCTACTTTTTTTAGTACTCAGGAGACTCAGCCCTGTGACAGGTGAGCTTTACTTCACTAAAGTGTGAATCAGTTAAAAACTGTTTTTCTTGTTGCATTCTGAACTTGGCAATTCCCCACAAGTCAGGAGAGTGGAGGAGAGCTGATAGGTTGTTTTAAGGAGTATTTTTATCATTTCAGTAACTGTTATGCAGTAGATGGCACTCTTCCCTTTGCAGCAAAACCCAGAAAGGGCTGCTGGGGGTCACTTGTAGTTTATAATATATAGTTGGATAAAATTGATGAAGTCGATAAGGTCAAAAGCCATGGCTGTAACTGCTCTTATTTTCATAAATCTTGACTTCTTTTAGTTAATAAAATGCTTGGCTCTTCCATCCTCAGGAATTTGGTTCTTTGCTGTTGCTTTTTTATTAAGAAATAGAGCATTTATCCACATATTTTGAGTTTCTAAGAAGTGTTGATGATTGATGTCTGAGGCATAAACCTCATGTCTGAGGTTTATATCAGTGAAATGAAATAATGGTGTATTGTAACAAATGCATCTCAAAAGACTTTTAACAAATGCACTGTTTCTTCTTCTGTCTTCTTCATGACAGTGTGCAATTAATTTATTTTCAATTTTAAAGACCTTTAATATTTTTAAGAGTGGAAAAAGCTTGAAAGAGAAGACATTTCTGGAACACAGTGTTGTTCAAGAAACTTAATTTAAGAACATTAATTCTTTGTCTTCTAAACATTTGCATTTCAGGTTGACATGCTGAGTAGATGTCAGCCCTTTTGTATTCATACAGAGGATAAATTTTGTTTTCTAAGATTTTCCAGGTACAGTGTGGGTTTTATTCCTGGAACCTGCCTTTCTTTTTCATGGTGTGTCTTTATCGGGCAAAGTCATGGTAGCATTGAACAGCTTTTTAAGCTCTCAGGCAGTGGGGTTCTTTTGGTGGCTTTTCAAGGCCTTTCTTGAGAATTAGGTGGGCATTTAAGTTGAAATAATTGCTATTGCTTTTATTGTTATTACCTAAGAATATTTATTCAAGGTCAGTTAAAGAAATGTTTTTGGTGGTTTTTTTATAGAGTTATCCAGATTTACGTTTGGATTTCTTAACAGTATCTAATTAGAAACTGCCTTATTTGAACGAATGCTGTCCAAGCAAACCTTTGAGTCATTTCATGATAAGGAAATTAACATAAATAGTTACACTGAGGTGTTATTAGAGTGGTCTGTTTGCCCTAAGTTGGGAAATGTTGATTGCCACAAGTAATGACTAGCTGCTCTGGCCTTTACATGCTGAGTGGAATGTGGGTGCAGAGCATGAGACAGGGAAATAAAATTTTTTAACAGCCAGTTAAATAAAACAAGCAATTTTAACCTACAGGAAGCAGGCTTAGCTGTTTGTTCTCAGGATTTTACTTTGAAATTAGATGAAGGATTTTCTTTCTAAATTCTAGAAATATTTACATTTAACCTTTAAACATGGAATTATTACTGTGAAGGATATATTCTGTAATAAATCACATACATTATGTAGGTGCTGTTTTCTTAATCCTCATGCAGCACTAAGTGCAGCATTCTGAAGCACTTGCTTATTGTTTCAGTTTTTTGTGGGTGGTTTGGTTGGTTTTTGGTTTTCTGTTGTTGCTGTTTAGGGTTTTTTTGTTGGTTTGGGATTTTTTTTTTTATCATTTTCATTACAGCTGTTCTCTTGGCCTCATTTATTGCAGAATATTTTCAATCCACCAAACCCCATAAGAATTCCCAAAAACTTAATAAAAGTAGATAATAAGAGTTAAAAACATTCAATCAGGTCATGAATTGAGCGAATTCTTAAAGGGCCCTGCTTTCTCTTAGAATCCTTGCAAAATATTCTAGGGCTGCTCAGTTCTGGTGTTCACGGGGAGCTGAGAGCAGGGAGTTTGAGTGAGAGGGTGTCAGTCATTTGTATATGCAAACTCCCTACCAAAAATTGGAGTCTCTGTTTCCAAAAATTCAGTCTTGCTTCAATTATGCACTTATTCAGGTCTGTTAAATAATATCTCAGGTGCTTTAAACTGCATATGTCATTTGTGAGATGTACCTTGCAGATTTGTGTGTAGTTTTAGCCTCTTGGTCTGCGGCAGTATTTGTCAGTTTTGCTGAGAAATGTGTTCCCTGTACTCCTTGTCAAAATACAAAGGCTGTAGCTTCAGGTTATGTTTCTTTTTGGGCCAGAAATTATTTTTTCAATTCCCACCTGTATTCCCAAACAACACCTTTGTTCTTTCCAGCTTCTGCAAGATTTTAGCCCATCAGCTGTGGATGCCAAACAAATTCTGTCTTTGAAGGCTTTTCTGTACTGTAGCTGAGCTAATATAATGTCATGGGGTTTTTTTAGTTGCATTATGTAATTTCATCCCTGCTACTCAGTTTTGGGTGTTTGGCTTTATTTTTTGTATGTAACATTGCAGCTCATAAGACTTGGGGGCAGATAAAGTTTTCAGTTTATGTTGCTACTGAAGTAGATGGGACTGCTTCCAACGTTTAGGAATGTCTCTCAAAATTAAATCTGAAAATGGCTTATTCTGTCAACTATCAGTGGCCTGTGCTGGGTGCAATAGAAGCATCCAGGCTGAGCAGACAGAGGTGAAATTTAAAATTCTAAAATTTCAAAGTTTTATGCATCTTTGTTGTCCTCTCCCATCTCCTCAGCTGCACTCTGGCATGAAAAAATTATTTTAATATTGTTAGAAGTCAGAGATAAAGGACAAATTTGTAGGTATATTTCACAACAAATCTTAAATGTTAATTTAAAAAAAAACAAACCATTATTGTTGGATTTAGAAGTGTTGACAGGAGAACTAAAATTGGCACAGCACTAAGAAGTTGAGTTCTGAGTGTGGTAATTTTTTCTTTGAAATTTCTGCAAAGACAGGAAATTGGGGCAACAAACATGAGTGGGTGGGGACTCTGAGGTTAGAGCTGTTAATAAAATAATTGAGACGAGGCTTTGGTGATAAACGCTGCAGTTGTTTATCATGGTGGTAAGGTGATCTTCTGAAAGATCAGACTATCCACAATAAAAGGTGAGTGTTTTCTTGACATTGGATGTTTTCACAGGGAAGAAGGTGATGCTTTGCTCATTTGGAGTTGTGTTCCTTTGTTGTATCAATTGAGGAAGTTAACATAAACGTAGTTAGAGACTTCGGCTTAAGATACAAAGCAGTGGGGGTTTTTGAAGCAGTCAAAAATGTAACTTTTGGAAAAACTTTGATTTTTTTCCCCACCCTGTATGCTCCTGTGTCCCTCTTTGTAATTTATCTAGTTTCACACAGGCGAGGATGGTGCACTTATACTGTTGTTGCATGTTAAATAATGAAAAGCCCCCCCTCCAACTTTCCTACATTCCATTTGTTGCCTTTTCACTGAAGGTAAATGAGGTTCAGTAATTGCCTTTACATGTCTGTCAGCAAATACTGTATCTGCAGTGCTGCACTTACCTAATTCAGCATTGGTTATATTACATTCTTCTGCATTTTTCCCTCAGACTTTTCTTTGGCTGGTAGTAAAATCCACCTCTTGGCAGAGCTGGCTCTTGGTGCTCCTCTGCTGGCTGCAAACAGATGATTGAGTGTCAGCAGGGTCCAGCTAATCAGAGCCCTGATCAATAAAAGAACAACGAAAGGCTGGACTCAGACACGCATTTCAGTTCTGCTATTTCAGTTTCATGTTCCTTTACCTGTTCAGAACTGCTTGCATGTACATGTTTGTGAAGAAAGACACCAAAGTGGTTTGAGTTGCTCACATTTGAAGCAAATTACGTAAATTGGATTTTTGGTTTAATGGATCTGATACCAAGCTAATTATTTTAAAATCAAATTATTATTCCTTAAATATAGTGAAGCATGCTAAGAAACTGGATGTGCTTCTCCTGACGAATTAATTTATATTTTCCCTCTTTTCAAATATCAATACACTATTAGATTTTCCCCCTGAGGTGAAATAACACCTGAAGTAGTAGTATTTAGAATAGCCCACCTCGCTTAACTATCTGAAATTTGTCAGCAATTACTCAGTAAGATTTTAGAGCAGTAAAGCAGAATGCAATGCATTTTTAGGACTGCTTGGTGGGGTAAAAATAAAAGTAAACCCTTCACAAGAACACCACCACTCCATTAGTACCAAACAGTGTTGATATCTTATTCCTGTCATTGAAGTTTATTCAGGTAGTACTTGTTTGGTTTTTGTTGTAGATTTTTTTGATAATGTTAAGGACAATATTATCTGCTCAAGGTGGTGACTTGCATTGAGTTTTAAGTTCCCTGAGATGCAAAAATATATTGGTTAGCAAGTTTCCCGTTTTCAGAGTATGTAATTTGTGTGCAGGTAGTTCCTTAATTTCTCAAAGTTCCTTCTTTCTGGAGTCACTCTTTCAGTAAACCAGTAACAATGATGAAGATAAAGAACAGTTACCATGTGTCACAAGGACAGTGACAGTAATTATTTTTTGGTATGGGTGTATGGAGCTGTACTGCTCGTACCTCAACACAATGTTGTCACCTCATTGTGCAGAGCTGGAGAATGTAGTGATAGAATATGAAGGCAAATGGAAATGAAATTATGTCACAAAAGATTGAAATATCACTGCAGCTAGAGGGTTGATTAATGATAGAGGAGAAATCTGAACTATGTAGCACCATCAAAGCAGTAGAAGTAAGGTAAAAACCTGATAACAGAAAATAGACAGGACATATATGGATTGTTTAAAAGTATTTTTGTTGTTAGCTGAAGAATTTTCAGTTGAAAACAACAAACTCTGAAAGTCTGGGTGTGTTTTTAGTTGCAGGATGACTGAACCATCCAATGCAATGCTAAGAAAAAAGCAACCACAGATGATTCATTTGCTGCTTTCCAGTAATAAAGGGAAATGTTGTTTTTCATGAGAGATTATAAGTATGGTTTCATTTGTGCTTAAGAGGTGAAAGAAACAGCAGGAGATTGTAGGCATCCTGGAATGACTGGAGAATGGGAAGAAAAAGTTTTGTTAATGTCAAGAGAGGGCAACAAGTAGAAAATTCCTTTTGTATGAAAGCGCTGCTGAGAATGACCTTTAACCTGAAGGACATTTCTGGCACAAAACCAGGTGAAGTTCTGTTACCCACAAAGAAGTTTAAATAGTTAAGGAATATTATTGCATCTGCCTGGCAAGTGACAAGGTGCATTCTGGGAGAAAGAATGTGGTCTTGATTGAAATCCCTGATGTCTAAACAAAACTTTGTAACTCTGTTGCCATGTTGTTGATTACCTCACTTTCAGTTCTTCAAAGTCTTTGTGAGTGTTTTGGCCTGATATTTTAACTGCTTTATTTTTCCTGAGGTGGCTAAACAGTTGTGTTACTTAGAGGGGATTTTTTCACTTGTTTTTTTGTTTGGTTTTGTTCTACATTTAATACGTTCAGATCTCTCAGTGATTATGCTGTTTGAGTCAGATGGTCTTTGAGGCATTAAAAGTCTAGTGAGTTCAGGGCTGTCTCCCTCACAGTAGTTTATTAGTATTTCAGTGGCATTCTTTTCAAAGTACCTTAAATGAAGTACAGTAGATGGAGAAAATATAGAACTGCCCATGTAAATACAGCTTTGCGTTATTACATTTCCTTTATTACATATCATTTGGTTTCCTGTGATAGAACATCAGTTTCATTGTGGTGAGTTTTATATAATTTTGTTCTTACATCATACAATTTTTGGTTGGTCATTTGACTTTCTTCTTCTAGATCCCCCAGTAAACCCTTGGCACGGAAAGTAATGAGTGGGATGGATTGGGAAGTAGTGAGTAGGAACTCTCTGTCTGACGATAGGCTGGAAACTCAGAGCCTCCCGTCACGGTCCCCTCCTGGAACCCCAAATCAGTGAGTAGCATCAAACCTTCTCTCCCTACAAGTGACCCTAATGTGAGTGACCTACTTGTGTAATAAAGGGATTCGTGTTATGTAGACAAATAGCTTCGAAAAATGTGTGCTGAATGATTCTCTGTAACACTTAGCTTCAGATTCAAAAAAAGCTTTTTTAGGTGCTTCTCGCTTGACCTATAAAAAGTGTAGGATGTATCACACTACCCTAAATTTGAGAGTTTGAGTTTTCTCAAGCGCAGTTAAAACTAAGTTATTGATTTGGTTTAAAAAGACTCTGATGATAAAAATCCGTGTGATATTTTAAAAATAATATATTTCATTTAATACCACTTTTTTAAACATTGGGGAAAATTACTTTATTGGAAATCCTTGTAGGTTTACTCCTCTCAATTTTTCTGCCTTTCCTTTCAATGTTCACTCTTCATATGATAGAGCCTTCTGTTTTAAGTTAGTGAAAAAATATTCCTGATTTCTTTTGGAGGGTTACCAATTTTATCAGTGTGCTGAAACTTGCTTAAGAATCAGTATTATTCAATTTTGTATTACATAAACGTCAAGATTTTAAGATTCTACAGCATATTATTCACAAGATCAATGTTATAAATAACTGCAGCATTTTAAAATTACTGAAAATTTGTGTAATAATGATGCTTAAAGCATAACAAACTTAATAATGTATGTTTAAAAGAATTTTAATATTGTTGTGCTAGTTTTCAAATGGGAAAATATTGTATTCCAGAGATTATAAGACTATCAGTGCAAAGCTTATGATTCTTCTAGGGGAAGTTGCAGGGGATAAATCGTTCATCTTAATGGATCCAGATTAAGTTCTGCCATGAACAGAGTCAGGATTTGTCTTCTTAGGAATCCATTTTTCTTCTTGTTGACTGGCCTGTCAGCTTGTTCATTGGAGCATAATGGTTTCAGGCTTCTTTAATGAAAAGTAAATAAATTTTTAAATAGCCCTTAGTGCTTATTAAAATAATTTTGAAAACTTAAAAAAATGAAATACATGTTGATCTGACAACATGTACTTGATTCAGTGAATTTTGAAATTTTAATAAAAATATGTGTATGAACATGTGCTTGCACTGAGAGGAAATCATTTGTTTAGCATCCCATTTTAGTGGGTGGTATCAGAAATGTAGATTAACAATGTTATTGTTCTTGTCACATTGCACTGCTCTGCTTTCCCTCTTAGTCGCAACTCTGCCTTCGCTCAAGAAGGAGCCCGGTTACGACCCTCATCAGTTGGACATTTAGTGGATCATGTGGTTCACACTTCCCCCAGTGAAGTATTTGTAAATCACAGATCTCCATCCTCCACCCAGGCCAACAGCATCATACTGGAATCATCCCCGTAAGTTCTGCTCTTACCACGCCACTGGGGCATGCAGGGCTGCTGAAGAGAAGTCGGAGATCTTGGCCTTGAAGAATTTATTGGTACATGTGGGGTCAGGGAGAGCCAGGCAGTCTAATAAAAAGGTGGTTGTTATTTAGGGGTATTAGTGTAGGTCTTACTGTGAGAAAGGGCTACATGATACAGAACTGAACACCTGTGTCTGACATACTCCAGGTTCAGGATTGCAATGCCATCCCCACCAACCCAAGCTGTGGGTTTGCTGTAATGTGACCATCAGTGTCTGGATGTGAAATCAAAAGTTGGGTTTTTGACAGAATTGAAGAAAAGTTTTAATTCCCACAAGTTTGGAAATGTTGCTTTTTGTCAAGGCATAGAAGTGAGCTTCACAAACTACATAGCCAAAATACCTTTTTGGCACCTGGGCATTTGGGCATTGCTAGTGTATTTGGTATATTGTTACAGAGTTTATTTTTAAAGCTGACACTGTCAGGCTTTTTTTTTTTTTTTGATAATGCTGAATATTCTTTATACTGTAAGCTTACTTACCGTAGGATACAATAGGCATAATAATTATTGTGTATTGGGTCCAGAAGGAAGACAAACAAAAAAATCAACTGAGTTATTTAAAGATACTGAAATACTCAATAAATTGTGTCAGAATACAGATTAATTGGGGAAAAATTTTAACAACAAAGTGTAATTTTTAGGAGGGAAGTAGAATACAAAATTCCTAAAGTTTTATAAAATAGCATATGATGCTTTTTACAATAGGCTACAATAGTTACAATTTGACCCTCAGCTAGTTACTTAACTTTCAGGGTTATGTAATATTAATTTGACCTAGTCATGTAAATTATCCTTTTTTGGTGGACTTTTTGACATATTCCCATGCCAAAGGACTCTCAGAACTGGAACGGATGAGAATCTTTTCTCATATTACAGTTTTCTTGTCCAAAGGCCACAGAGGGTCAGGTTCCTTCTGTTCTAAGACTTCCATCTGTAATGAGAAAACCTTACTAACTGACACAATGATACAGTGAAGAAAGCGCAATTTTAAAATACTCTCTTTTATTCATATGCCTTTACTTCAAGTTGTACAAGTTCTTCCTGAGCATTCTTAGGATTTGTTTATTTAGTACTTGATTTCTTGAGTGAGTCTCCATAGAAATGAGTCTTAGAAAGAGAGGAAGTGGTTTTGTACAACTATGGCTGTTCTTTTTCATGTTTTTGCACTTTTTATGCCCAAGCAAAAAAAGTATTGCTCCTCCATCACTAAGTGTTAGGGGTTCCATTTTGGGCGGTTTTTTTCCTCTTCTTGGAAGCTTGAAACTAAAATTTAATATCCCAGTATAGCTCTCTAGTATAAGATACTTCTAAGAATGAGGACATTGACTTTCAAAAATATATTAATCCATTAACGTCTTTTGAAGGTTTAAGCTGATGTTATTGATTCAAGATTTGCCATTTATGAAGGAAAATAGTACATATGAAGTTCAGAGTAGCTATATGATTTTAAACTATACCGTTCTACAGTCCAAAAAGCTATTTCTTAATCAATTTGACCTTTTTGGCTGAAAAGATTTGAGTAGTGCATGTGCTAATTTGCCAGAAAGTCTTATTTATTGATCAAATTTATATGTGTGAAAAAGAGGGGCTAACCTGACTGGCAGTAGGTTTGGTGATCTTTATGAGTTTGGAATCAACATAGCAAAAGAAATTAACAATTTCCATGCAGCTGAGAAGGATATTATAGCTTAGCTAATATAACCTTTAATTGTACATCTTTTCTCCATTTGCACATCCTATTCAACACTAAATGGAGAGATAGTGCTTGTAGTTCCCTTAGCTAATTATAACCTCAAATTCCAAAAGCACGTGATAAGTGTTTAGTTTAATACATTTATGGGGGTGTGTATGGAACTTTTGCTAAATATATTAAAAAGATCAGACCGGATATCTGTAACAAAAATACCCAAAACTTGCCAGTGCCAGGGTTTGTATGTTATTTTATTATGATGTAAATTGCTGAATTCAGTAACAGGGAGCTGCTTTGCCTGCAAAATAGGCTGCTTTCACTGCCATTGTCTGAGCATTCATAAGGAAATTCAAAGCTGACTGGGCAAATATAAAGCACTGAAGTTTATGCCCGAGGCTTGATTGTTAGTTCTCACAATTCATTATGCTAATATATTACAGAACTTGCATTGCTGCTTGTAAAATGCTCATTTAAGTAACTTTTCAAATCTTTTCTTTAAGTTTATGTGTTCGGTAGGAATTTACTTGTGTTTGTTGACATGTATGTACAGACATCTAGTCAAACATCAGATCCATCTTCTGCTTTTATTAGAGTAACTTCTTTTGTGTTTCTATTCATGTTTTCTGTTCCTTTTTTTCTTTGGTTTAAAACTCTCAGGAGTAATTGTTTTCAGGAAAATACATAACTTAAAAGACTGAATAATCTGTGCTGGCCAGACTTGAATGAATGAATGCATAGGCAGCTAAAAATCTCTGGGTGACCTTTGTAAGTCGATGTCTAAATAGTTTATAGCTGCCTTGCAGATTTGTTTTGCAAATGTTGACAATCATCATATTTTTCTCTCCACAAAAATGAATTTAGCAAAGCTGCTTATCTTGAAAAATGAAATGTGCTCTTTTTTCTGTTACTTGCACTGAAAAGTGTTAAGAAATACTATTTTTCTTCCCAACTGTGTTTTGAACATAAGGTTCTTCAGACATCAGACTGAATAATTAGTACTTTTTTTTTCTTGTAACACTTCATGAAAAAAATATTTTCTGAAAGTTGAAATAAAGCAGAAAAATAGAGAAAAATATTGTTGGGATCTTTTAGAATGTTCTGTTTTCTTTCATACACTGACAAAAATGTTACCAGTTTTGTTTGCTAAGAATATTGACTAATTTTTTATAAACTGAAGCAGAAAATGTTTGGCATTTCAAAGTGTTCTATTTCCCAGTTTTCATGCTTTTTGAAAAAGGTTCATCTTTTCTTTTTTTGAAATTGGTATACTCCATTTTGCTGAGATTTTTATTTTTGAACATGTATCTGGAATCTGCCTTTCCTGAATTGCATAGAGATAAATTTTATGATACGGAGTTTGATGTATGCCTTACGTTTTCAGATTTGCAGCTACTTGAAACCTTGTGCAGTCTCATACTGAGAGTCTTGCCCTGCTAACAGTTCACTGAGGCAAGACCACTAAATACACTGGAGCTGCTCATGTGGCTACCTGTGTGTTTTGGAGGGAGTTTTGTGATGAGTTACCACTACAGCTTGCTGATAATGAAAGGAGGAGTATCCTCCTTTTGCCTCTGGGAGTGTCCTTCCCTCTCTGCATGGTGGCCAGCCCTGAAATAAACCAGAGGACCCAGGCTGGTCCAAAAAGTGGTTTTGGTTGCTTGGTGTAAGCTGCCTTAGCCAAGGGAGGAGGTCTTCAAGGAAGCAGCCAGGGATGTGGGTGAAAGAACAGACACCCCTATTTTTGGTGGTAGTATTGTCTTTAGATGTAGCTATAACCTGTCAGTTCATTCTTGATGGTTTGTGGATCTGGTATCAGTGGGCTGTTGTCTGAAATTGTTAAATGACTTAATAGCACCTTTTAATAGGGTGCTTGTGGAGGATGACATATCCTGCTGGTATTTAGAAACTGGCATTCAAACCAAGTTAATGGGAACTGTGAGCTTGCTGCCCTTTTGAGCCTTTCCAAATGTTCTTCTTAATTCTTAAATATAAATTCATATAATGAAAGATGAATCATATATTTATGTAATACGAATTACAGAGTTAAGTTTTTATTCCAAGAGGACTAACAAAAGGAAATTCTCCATATTATTCAAAAACACAGAGAACATTTTTATTAATCTACAATGGAGTGTTGCAGATCAGAAGTAGTGGGTTAAGCATGCTAAAACCATTTTTCAGAGGGTCATAGGTAAAAGATGAACTTGCTGGTTCTGTGTACAGTTACTTGTCAAGAAAAATGCTGCAACAGGTGCAAACATAAGCTGCCAATATACTCTACTGCACTACATTTTTGAGGTTCTAAAAATACATACAGATAACCATCTCTCGAACTCTTGAGTTTCTTCTAACATTTTCAGTTTATTTGCAACCCTGGAAGAGCTGTCAATATCTCATGATTGTTCCACTTCCTATTTCTATTTTGTTATTTAGATCTCAAGAGACTCCTTTAGATGGGCAGCCTCCAGCGTTACCACCCAAACAGTTTAAAAAGAACAGTTGGAACCAAATCCATCATTCACACTCACAGCAAGAACTGGATAACCATATTAATGAAACATTTGATGTTCCTGCATCACCTGAAAAATCCACTGTAAGTTTTTTGATCCAGTTGAACCATTCTGCTTTTAATCAGAATGATGGTCCTATTTTACATGAGCTTGGTTCTGAAGCATTTCAGAGCTGCTGTCTCTGTGCATTACTGTCCCTTCACTGGCTCCTGCTGGCTTTACTCTAGCTGCTTGAGTAGTGCTTTGTCAATTGACAACAAATCACTACATTGGGATGGTTATGCAAACCTTTTGAGCATTAGCTTTTCAGCACATGCAGAAATTTCTGCCCAACCTCTTCTTTGAGAAGTAATTTGCCATCAATTTTAAAGAAGATATTGCAGGTGTTTAATCTAGCTTTAACTAAAAAAATGCCTACCAGCTTCTATAGTCGTTTTATCAGGAGAAGCTTCTTGAGTCTGTGGTTGCATTTCTCATCAGAATTTCCAAGAAAGAGAGTATCCAGAGGCCTGTGATAGCAAATACAAAAATATGAGCAGAAGTTCTTTTTCCATAATCAAGCATGTGTGAGATGAGTATGATAGTCAGTTCATTGTCTTACTGAGGAGAGATCTCCCTGATCACTTCTGTGATTTTTGTCCTTCCAGAAGTTTTCCAATGGTTCTAGATTTTATACTGATGTGAACAGTAAAGAGGACAAGAAATGTGTTGCAAGATGGGAAAACATCCAGATGTAGCAAATACTGTGTAAACAGTTTTGTCAACCTCAGGCATTCAAAATTATGAGTCACCTCCCCACACTGATATTTAAAAATGCCTTAGTTTGGTTTTTTTTGCATCCTGAACTGTAAACCTATGGTGTTCTATTCTCTCAGGCCTTACAACAAAGTTAAGATTCCCTTAAAGCCCCTGTTTCATTTCATAGCTGGGATTTTAATAAAAGACTCAAAAGTGAAAGTTTTAAGGTTTTGAGTGTTTTGGGAATGTTGTAAATTTTTTTGTTATAATTAAATAATGAAACAGAATTTGTAACAACTGTCTTCAGGCAGTTACAAATGCTTACCTGAGTCACATTAAAGTGCTGTTCTGCTTTGAAAGATAACACTACTTTAGTCATCAAGTTTTTCTGCCTTGTATTCAGTTATCTTTACTAAATGGACAAAAATAACTTTCACTTGTTTTTTTAACTCCTTTTAGTTCTGCAAAACCAACACAGCTGTGTGAATGAGACTGTTTTTTCTCTGTGCATTGTCAGTGTGATGTTTGCTGTGCTCCAGTGGGACACATTTATGCAGCCTCGCTGAAGGCAGCACACTGTTGTAATTGAACATCTAATTTGGTCTGCTGATGACTTTTTATTTTGGGGATTGCAGAAGAAGGAACATAGCATGACTGAAATTTTTGGAATGTTGTTTTGTTTCAAAATTGCTTTGCTGACCAGAATTCTGGTTCCTGCATTGCTGAAGTCTTCTGCTGTTCCATCTCAAGTATTTTAGAGAAAACCCCTCACCATTTTGACTTCATAAAGCTATTGGATTTCCTTGGTTTGTTGTGTGTATGAAGGGTCTGTGTTGAAAGGTAGTAGGACACATATGGGAATGACAATGACAACTTTTTACTCCATCTGCAATCCCTAAGTGTCCAGTCTGAGAATGTCAGAAGTACTTTAAGGTACTTGAAAACATGTGTGGTCAGAGTCCCTTCAGTCAAACACATTAATGATGGCATACAGTGCTCTCTGCACGTTTGCATTATAAACTTCTGCTCAAATAGCATCTTAAAGCAGGAAATGAGCATTTCCTTTCTGTCTGGGAAATGCAGTGGCACAAAAGCTGCTAAATGCTGCAGGTGAGCACTTGGTGTTCATTCTGTATGAGCATAGGCTGAAATGACTGGCATATGATCAGGCTTCCTAAGACCTTTCCTTTTCATTAATATTTCTTGTTCCATTACTTGCCCAAATTTTTCACTTTTTCATTACCATGAATGCATTTGGCAAATTTTGTTTTGTTTTAACCAAGAACAGAAGACACCTGCAGCTGAGTTAACTTCTAATGAGCCAAGTTGTGCAGACTTCTTTAGCCTAGTGAAACTCCAGGTTCTGAGCTTTCTAACATATAAAAATACTTGGTTTTTTTAAGTTTGGTGTTTATTTTTCCGAGTATGAGTCTTCTGCTTTTCTGTAATTGGTAACATTGAAAGCTTCCTCGAAACACATTTCTTTATTACTTTACATTCTCACTGGAGGAACTATAGAAATACTAGCTAATGTTCTGTCTGTGAAATAAATATAGATGGGAACCAGCTAAAAATCACTTCAATGGCACTAAGTTGGTTTTTATCAGATTAAAAAGGTAGCTAGTATTCCTCAGTTTATTAGCTTTTCCTTTAACAGTGTTGTTGTCATCCAAATAAAACCAAAAAGAAAGCATCTAAAATTTTCAGAGGTGATTCAGTGCAGAGCATATGTCACACCTCATACTCCACTAGACTGGAATTGGAGTAAGGGATAGGGAACCAGAAATTCCTTGCTTACTACCTGGCATATTGCAGTTAATAGAAACAAAAGGACATCTTCAATTATCTTCCTTTTCATTGTATTACATTCTTATTGCAGCTCTTCACTGTGGTAGTAATTGAAATTAATTTAAGAAATTTCCATTTGACAAGCTGTTTTTATTAGAGTTTTGAAGCCAGTTAGTCTTTTCTAATATTCTTTCTTACTTTGAGCTTGCTTCAACAGAACAGGCCTTTAAATCAGTTATGTCCAAGACTCTTAAATATGTAATTTTTTCCTTTTATGCAAACGTGAGATATTTCTGTTCTTGCTTGATATTTTCTCAAGTGTCCAGGAGCAGTTATTTGATAAGGAAACTGCAGAATTATTAAATACAATATCCTCAAAATCTAACTGTGAACAAAATATTTACTAATATAATATAATTTTTGTCTATTAGCCCAATGGTGGTGTTCCCCATGACAATCTTGTTATGATCAGAATGAAACCAGATGAAAATGGAAGGTTTGGCTTCAATGTAAAGGTAACAGTACATCTATTCCTTTTATGTTTATTAAGGTTATTTTCTGACATTTGGGATTTCTTACTAATTTCATTTGTTTTTAAAGGGTGGATATGATCAGAAGATGCCAGTAATAGTGTCCAGGGTAGCTCCAGGAACACCTGTAAGTTATCAAAAAAGCAGACTTGGTAGCAATATCTGTGTGCCTTGAAGTATGTACAGAAAATGATAAATTATTTTCTAGCTGCCTATGAAAATTAGGTTTTGCTATAGCATTATCAGAACAAAGCAAATTACATGCAGTAAGAATTTGATGGGGCTGTATAAGATATTTTTTAATGTTCTTCAATCCTCAAAAGTATTTTTTTCCTGCTGAAACAAAGTTTAATTTCTGAAAATTACAGATGCTCAGTATGCACTGGTACTTGAGCTGTGCCATCCTAAAAATACTTCTACTTTATTGCTTTTTTTAGATATAGACATTCAGTAATTTCACATAAATTACATATTGAAAGAGTGTTAAAAATAACTGAAATAGCAAATGTCTTACTTCAGTGGCAGATGTAGCTGAGTAAAGCCAACATGTAGATTAAAACCAGACATTATGAATCATTCATCAGGTCTGATTGTGTGGTGTTAGTGATGTTTAGTGACTATGGGTGTCTTCAAACTAGGCACAATATTTGTCAATTTATTGCCAGAAATACTGACCTGGTTTGCAGCTGACTGGAGGCAGTTCTGTCGATAGGTGTTAGAGTGGAGTTAACCATTTGCCTTTTTTTTATTTTTTTTTTACTCTTTGAAAGTACTGAAATGTTTGCTGAAATCATTCTTCATGCATTTTGTTAATTATTATCCCTGAAATATTTAATAACATGAATAGTTTTGGCTTTAAACATTCACTCTGTAGGGAGAAGATAGTTGGTGATGGCTTGTGCTCTTTCTTTTCTGCAGTGATGTTTAGACTGTTGTTATAATAGCAGTTTTTATCACCTGATTCCTCTCCCTGAGATTACTAGGAGTTGTGCGTTGTTTTTTGCCATTACCATTGCAGCATTTCAGACCTCAAGCATTTAAGCCTGTGAAATTGATTTGGACACGGTTTTGCAATGTTTGTCCCCTCTCTTCAAAGAAAAAAACATCCTGCTTTTTAATTGCCTATAGAAAGGGTGATTCAGACAGAGGAGCTTTCTGCATCAGCTGAGGGGTAGAGTAACAGCTGCTGGAAGACACTTTACAGTGCCTGTCACCTCCCAGCTGCAAATGGGAACAGCACTGCCTGTGTATTGTGTAACTTTTGGATTTATCATTTGAATACAGTGCAGCAACCATAGCAACAGGGCTGTTAGGATTCGAGAGCCCAAGTATAGTAACTTTAAGTTGTTATTTTAAGGTAAGAAATTGGTAATGGCTTGTGTTACAGATGGTCTTGTTTTTTCCCCTCAACCTCGCAGGCTGATCTGTGTGTCCCTCGTTTGAACGAAGGGGACCAGGTTGTCCTGATCAACGGCAGGGACATAGCAGAGCATACCCACGACCAAGTTGTAATGTTCATTAAAGCTAGCTGTGAGAGACACTCAGGGGAACTTGTGCTCCTAGTTCGACCCAATGGTGAGTGGCTTGTACGTCATAATTCAAAATAAAAATCCACACCCTGCTCTCATTTTCTAACCTCCATTTTGTGTCCTGGGATGGAATGTTTGACCTGTAAGAAATAACTCTCTTCCCTGGAAAGGAATTGCAACAACACAATGTATTGATCCAATAATCTAAGGAACTGTGTATAACTAAGTGTTGCAAAATAATAAAAAAGTCAGACATAAATATTTCTAAGAGGGAGCTAATTTAAATTTTGTTCTCACTCTCATTGATAAAAATGTCCAGAAAGCTATGTGGATATCGAATGTATGTCATAAGGTTATTATTATTTTCTTAAGGAAAATTTAAACCAAACACAAACAAAAAAACCCTCACCAAATGCTCAGTGTTTGGGTGACATTGGAGGTCAATACATACAAAATCCTTCCATATGTTTTTCAAACAATCCAAAACCACTGGTAACATTTCTACTTGAGGAGTCTTAGTAGAAGTGCTAAAATGCAGTCTAAATCAAAGCTTATGCAGTGTATTCACAAAATACACTGTTGGATCATAACCAGCAGATAGGCACTGGATTTAATTCTGCTGTACCTCCTAACTATGGTGAAGTTGGAGAGGTAAAAGCAAAATGAAAAATATTGGTGCTTAATTGGAATAATTGAAATTACTTTTGCAGAGTACCTCATCCACCTCATAAAAATTTTTCCCTTATTCACTAATTTGCACTCCCCACTTACATGTGCTGTCATTCTGTGTCAGTTCTCTTGCAGCTTTTGTGTACTTACTTTGTTTTCAGACAAAATATGAGCTTTGTTTGCACATTTTCTAAAACAAACTATCTTTCCCCTTGGATATTGATTATCTTTGTATTCTAGAAAAAATCATGTGAGTTGTAGAAGTAAGGAGTTGCCGGTTTCCTTCTCTGTAGTGATGTAAAATAATTTAAAAACAGGCTTGGCTTTTGAACAGCATATGTCTGTTATGTGTAGCAGAGGATGCATATTATTTCTGAGCTTATAGGCAAAGCACACATAGAGCATTGATAGATTTATAATGCCATGTATTAAAAGCAATTTTCTGAAGTGGTCTGCACATCTTGCCCTAATTATTGAAGCCTAAAATGAGTTCTAAGTGAATTGTAAATAAAATGTAAATGCAGCTGTTATGATATCAGAGGCATGATATGAGAATCTGAGATTTGAGAGTTATATCAGACAAGGCAGGGTATAATGTGAGTTTTGATCAAAATTTTAGCTGTCAGTGGTGGGCTTTCACTTAAAATTACTTTTACACCAAAGAAAAAAAATAGTTTTATCATGGATTATAATGATCAGTAAAGGCTTCCTGTCCTTGCTGATGGGGACTAAAATCAATGTGCTAATAAGTGTGGATTTTTCTACAGGAGAAATGTGGTGGTTTTGCTATTTTAAATAAATGACTTACAGCTAACTTCAGTCAAACAGCATCTTCAAAGCATTCATACCTTTTCTTGTTCTAGCTGTCTACGATGTTGTGGAAGAGAAGCTGGAGAGCGAGCCTGATTTTCAGTACATCCCTGAGAAATCTCCACTTGATGGTGTCCATCAAGATGACAATGCTCTGAGGGAATCCATGATTCAGTTAGCAGAGGGGCTCATCACTGGAACTGTCCTGGCTCAGTTTGATGTGAGTACTGGATTGCCTGGAGCCAGGGGCAAGTTCCATATCTTTTTGGAGAGCAATTATTTTAAACAAAGCAGATTACAGTTAAATTTCAGTACAGTCAGCATCCTTTAGGAAAACAATTGTCTTACACTCTCAAAAGAAAAATAACCAAGGAAAAAAATCAATCCTGTATTGTATGTGCAAATTAAGAATATATAACCCTAGGTTTTAGTTTTATAAGTAGGTTTATTGATTACTTACATTTTTTGTGTTTATGAGGGACATGCTAATAAAATACTTCCATAAAGATGAAGGCTGAAGAATGTCTACCAAAATATGTGTTTTGTACTCAGGCCTTCATTCCATACCTAAGTGGCTGTAGAAACTGAGTAACACTGAGCTGTTGACATTCTATAGGCATTTTTGATGAGGGAAAGTAAAATAACCAATGGAAAATGCTGCCTTAATGTTAAAGGCTAATGTAACTGTGTATTTTATAGATAGTTTATTTTTATTGACATGTTTCAGAACAGTAGTTTATTTTCTGTGGGGCATTAAGCTGCTGATAGCCATGGTCTTTTTTCAGCACTGACTTGTGCCTTGGTGACATCCCTCTAAAATGCATGAGATCAGGTGGCTTAAAGCAGGAAACAGTAGGTTTGTAAAACACAGCAGTGCAAATCCAGTGAATTCCTCACCAAATGGGGACCTAGCATTGTATTTTGCAACATATATCTATAAAATACATTTTATATTCTATTGTTTAAGAACTTTGGTAAAATTTCCTTTTATATTTAGAGCAGATTTTTTCCTAAGTTATTTAAAATCCTTCTTTAATGTAAGTTTTATTCTCCTTAGCAGGTTCAATGTGTAAAAGTTTTTTAAACTGCTTTTTTTGAACCTGAATTGTTTCACTGATATTTTTTGTAGCACAGGCATTGTGGCAATGCATGACTAAGGCATGAAAGGGCAGGAACCTCTCAAAGGCAATTTTGTGCAGGAAAAGTGCAAGGTAACCAGGACTGGCTTTACAGTTTTTGGAATACAGAAGGATGTCTGGGGAAAAAACCAAAAATTCTAACTGAAAGAAGTGCAGTGTAGGTAGATGCCTATACACAACGTAATCTGCTTGCCCCAAATGAGCAAGTGGGATGTCAATATCAGTGAATTCACTTACCACAATACTATACTACTTTTTCTCTGGATCAGTGTTCTAGTGGAAGCTTGAAATTTAATGTTCATTTTCTTTAAACAAATTTTGGCTACATCTTGGTCACTTTCAGTGATTCCAGAGCATAACTAAATTTATAGTGTGTTATTTTTAAAAGTATTTTCATGTTTGTTGAAGCTACTGTTGCTTCATAGTTTATGTTCTAAAAAGTACCTCTTTTTAGAAGAAATTCTATTTAGACAAATAATATAATAATGAGTCTATTGCATCTATTATGTTCTGACCATCAGCTTTGTCTTTTAGCAATTGTATAGGAAAAAGCCTGGAATGACAATGTCTTGTGCCAGATTACCTCAAAACATTTCCAAAAATAGATACAGAGACATTTCGCCTTGTAAGTATTGCTATGTGTATATGTGCTCTGAAAGTATTTTCCTGTGGTTACTAAATAACTAACATCTTCCTAAATTTTTTTTTTTTCAGATGATGCTACACGGGTTATTTTAAAAAGTAATGAAGATTACATCAATGCAAATTATATAAATGTGAGTAGTATTTTTCAGAAGTGCTTCTGACATTAGGTAATTCTACAGTTTCTTGATGAAAAAATTGATTTACAAAAATCTTCTTTTTATAAATCTAGTTCAGACTAGAATGGCTACTTAGCCTCTAGTCAGGTGATTTGAAATTTCCTGTAGATATATTTCCTTCCTAATGTTTTGTGGCACATGTTTTGAGAAATATTAAAGTCTAGCCCTGCATTTAATGTAAAAAATGCAAACTGAAGCCAGTTATCTCCAGAGCAATTAATTCTTTTTTTCTGATCACTTTTCTGACAGTTGTGTTCAACAACAGTCAAGTTTAATTTGGCGTCAGTTTCTTTTGCATCTTATTTTTTTCATTGTTAGTAACAGAAAATTACAGCTACCTACTTTAATGAAAAAACCCCAGATATTAAATTCTGAGATCTGTGTTTTAAAAGCTAGTGTTAAAAACCCATAGAGCAAGAAATATTTGCACCTGAATGATTTGCCAAGTGCGCTGTCATTTATTTTTTCACCCATTAATCTTCATTATGGCAACTTACATGACTGTCAGTTCATATGTAAAGTGTATTTGAATCTTTGTAGTAATTTTGCATGTGAGACACTTAAAGAATTTTCATTTGTGCCAATTCGTATTTGCTAGCCTTTAAGAAATAGAATTAATGTCATGGTTGCTTTTTTAAAAATTATTTACTAAACTATAAATGTCTGATGCCTGACTTTCATTTGCTGTAGGAACTGAAATAATGACTTTGTCTTCTCTTAGATGGAAATCCCTTCTTCCACAATAATCAACCAGTACATTGCTTGCCAAGGTCCATTACCGAACACTTGTCCTGATTTTTGGCAGATGACTTGGGAGCAAGGCTCTTCTATGGTTGTGATGTTAACAACTCAAGTAGAACGGGGCAGAGTAAGTAAAACATTTCCTTACATGCCACTTCCATAATCTTCTAAAAAACTGTTAGTGATTAGCCTTTAAAAGATTAGAGGAATATATTGTGATGGTATATAATATGTCAAGGGGATAGGAGGAAGTGGTTTTAAACTAGAAAAGTGTAGATAGAGTAGGTATAAGGAAGAAATTTTTACCATGTGAGTGGTGAAATACTGTCACAAGTTGCTCAGAGGTGGTGAATGTCCATTGGAATGTCCTCTGGAAACATTGAAGGTGATGTTGGATGGAGCTCAGAGCAACTCTATCTAGTTGGAGAGGTCTTGGATGATCTGTAAAGGTCCATTCCAACCAGAACTGTTCTATCATTCTGTAACTGTTTTTCATAAGAGCAGTGCATTCCTAGTTGAGTCTTATATTTTAGACCTTCTGGTGTTGTTAATGCAGTCAGTAGTTAAACTTTGCTCAGTCCTGAAATGCACTTAACACTTCATGTATTTCCTCAAATACTCTCAGTCTGCTTTGTTTGATTCCTTATAAAGTAAAAAGCATCTAGAATTTAGCTTCATAGAACTTTTTTACTCTAAACTTCAAATGAAGGAACTCCAAGTTCCTTCAGTTTTCATAGAGTACTTCTTTGATATATTTAGGCAGCCTAAACACAGGTTTGTAGGGTTAATACCCCATGCCTGGATGGCTGTCTTATCAAGGATTTTCTTAAAACTTGAACTCTAAAATTTCCCATAAAATGTTATTCTGTTATAAAGATTTGTTTAATCATGTGAAATAATAATTGTCCTTTAATTTGTATATAAAATATGTTAAAATAGAATACCAGTAATAGAGTAATTAAGAGTTAAAATTAGTAAAAATAATTGTGTATGGTGCTATAAAAGGCCTCAGGTGTATTTTGTGGCTTGTTTGGTTTTGGTTTAAGCTGTAGTTTGTCCTTAATAGCTTTGGATTTCATGCAGTTCTATCCTTTGGAGATAGGCAAAACAATCAAGTGTGGTCATACCTAATTCCAGAGTTACTTGGTTTAGTCTGGAGCATTCACAGTAGCACTGGCTGGTTAAGTGTGTGGACAGAAATTACTGTCTGTAATAATAGTGTAGTGGAATTCCTCCATATCAGGATTTCTTTTGAAGATGGATTTATAGTGGGTTGTGGCTGTACTGACCAACTTGGACTGTAATTCTGCTGCCTGTATATATTCTGATTTTTTAACAACTATATACTTGCTGTGAGGTCAGGACTCTAAATAGAATTAAAATAATTGAAGGGAAGTTGCAGTGGTTTTAAACCATTTCTCACTGACTCAATGTTTGCATGATGCTGCCTGCTCCTAAGTAAACACAATTAGAGGGAATTTCAGTACAAGTGCCCTTTTACTTTGAGTTTTCTTTGCAGATCTGCTAAGAACAGACTTGCAATAGCAGTTCTCTGAGGCTCCCCCACCCCTTCAATAATGATAGTTGTGGAGTTCTTTGGAGAGCTGCTTAATAATGAAATAAAAGGACTTATCTGTCTTATACCCATAGGCAGACTCCCTGCTCTAAAGCTGATCATGAGGCTTCTGACATCACTATCCCACTGCATGCCGGGATGTCTCAGTGGAGCAGGAAGTCTGCAAATCTGGCTGCTCTTAAAGATTCGCCAGGTGGGTTGCAAATGCAAAAGTACACTTGAGCTGAAATGACCTCTGTAATTAGGCATTCAAGCCATATAGCAGAAAACCATAGTGTTTGAAGTTTTCATTCACATTTGAGGACTTCATTGGGAGTCCTTGAAGTCCACCATATTCGTCTCCCTATTTTTTGTATTAGCTTAGCAACTTTTTGTTGCATATTTCCCTTTATTTTTGTTTGTTCTTTTCCCATATAAATGTACTTTGAGAAGATCAGATTAGGGTTTTGGAAGACAGAAATTATTATAAGGCAGCATCTTTGTCACTCAAGTGTTAAGATGGAATATTTATAGATAAACTCTTTAAAAAATTGTAATGGAAGTTAAAGTCATCCATCTTCAGTTAAACTAACTGCAAGTGCTCGTGCATGTGTCCTCTTGGAAAGAGAAACAGGAAATCTCTGTGATACCTTATTTTATAAACAGTAATTAGGTAACAGAGTCTATTTGGTAAGTAATTAAATAGTGATTACAAGATAATCAAAATAATCTGTAACAAATAAAGGTGTAAGAACTAGAGAAAATGAAAATTATACTCCGAATTTAAACACAGGCATCTTTAAAAATGTGTTGACCTTAGGTTAAATGCCATCAGTACTGGCCAGAGCCATCAGGAAGCTCATCATATGGGAATTTTCAGATTACCTGCCATTCAGAAGAAGGAAATCCTGCTTATGTCTTTCGAGAAATGACATTGACTAATCTGGAGGTAAAATCTTAATATATTTTCATGTGTTAATCTGCAGAATTCTTGGAAGCTAGCCATAACATATGTAGATTTTCTTTTTCTACTTGGTGGCATATCCATGTAAATGGAACTGTTTATTTTTAGAACCCTGTAGAAAACTACTCATTGTCATGTGCTTTCCTAGGGGAAATTCTCTCCACAGAATGATAACAAATCTTTCATAAGTGAAAATATCACACAGATTCGTTTTTCATAATCATATTAATTGGATCACATGAAGAATATATTATTTATCCTAAAAGTTTTTATTGGTGTCTCTCATAACCTGGCCAAAGAAAAAGAGTAATAAAAGAAGGTGAGAAACTTGTTCCCTTGATGTTTTCAGAACATGAGGTATTAGAGGTGTTTCATCATGATGATGAAAAGTCTTTGTAGAGGCAAATAGTTCTTAATAATTCCATCTTGAACAGTATGTGCAAGAAGATGGAAGATAAATCCTGCTGCAAGATGAATCTGGAGTGGTGACTACATGTCAACAAGGACCTTTTTAAACATGCATTGCATGATTTTCAGGGCATGTGTAGTTTTCAGAGCCTCCCCAGCCATCATTTCAATGTCACAAATGTTTGAAAATGAGTATCTGGAATTTAGTTCACATACTTTTTTCTCACTGCTTGAGTTACCAGTTGAGAAGCCAGTTTTATAGAGCTGCCTTTTAGTCAATTTGCAGTTAAAATTCCTGCCCTGTGCCCTGTTGAGACAATTGCTCATCTGCTATCAGCCGTGGAATCTCTGTAAATGATTCAGTGCCTAAGGGCTATTTAAAGTGCAGTAGCTCCTCTGCTTTTGAAATTCGACTCTGGTTGCCCGGGCTGTCCCCTCCCCTCACCAGAGGCCGATTGATTTTATTTGTGATACCAGAGCAAGGGCCGGGAGGGAGTAGAAACCAAAGTCATTGTGCCTTGTAGGTATAAGAGGGTCAGATCAAGCCAAAACAGTGCTGATGTTCACACAGGGTCTGAAGGAAAGCTTTTATGTCTGATCTCCCCTCCCTACCCCACTTCTGTCATTTGATCTTGTAAGATGCTATCTCGTTCTGTTAAATTTGGTATGCTAAGAATATGACCACCTTCTTGTACATCTAGTGTTCACTTAGATTGTTGATATCCTTGAACTGCATTTCTATTATGTGCTCTGTAATTTTTTTCACCTGTTGAAGATGTAAGCATTTGTGGATTTCCTTTTTTACCTTTAAGGAAAAAAAAAAAAAAGAAAAAGTCATGGTAAAATCCAGGATGACTGAGGTTAGCACTAACAAAGCACTGCTAGTTGCCTGAAGCCACTTTGATTATGGGTACAAGTTGCTATAAATGTGCTATCGATTTATTATTATTATTATTGGAGCTTTTTTTAATGGGACTTGAATTACCCTTGATTAAATTTCATGTTTCTGATTAGAAAGAGGAAAGCCGCCAGCTAACCCAGATCCAGTACATAGCATGGCCTGATCATGGGGTTCCTGACGATTCCAGCGATTTCCTCGATTTCGTGTGTCTGGTGCGAAAGAAGAGGGCTGGCAGAGAAGAACCTGTTGTTGTTCACTGCAGGTATCACAGTTTTTTCCAATGTTATTAAATCATCAAAGTGAACTTTTTGTCATCAAATAGCTGTTCTGTGCTTTGTTCTTGAAATAAATATTTAATAGTATCTGCTTTGGGGATGACAAGAAAACTCAACATTGAAATAAAACAAATATTTTATGTGGCAATCGCATTTCAGTAAGCAAGATTTTGAATGTGTTGATCTGTTCAGGCATTTTGCTGGGATGTTTTGTTTTGTTTACAATTTAAATGCTTGTGGTACTAGTCTACATAATAATTCAGGGAAATGGCAAAAGATACTTAATAACCATGAGGAATAGGTTCCTATTCTACAAAGCTGTAGAGTAGCTGTGTAAATGATCCATAGTGGAAAATGTGGGTGGTTTATTAAAAGATCAATTAAAAGACATTTTCTCTTGAGTCTGCAGTGGTTAGGCTATGTGGTATTTTGATACTTACATTAAGATGAGACATTTTTCCCAACAATTTACCTTTGTTGTGAGTTAAAATAATTGTTATTTAGATCTTTACGTACATATGAAATGTGATTTTTATTTTCCTTGTGCAATACTTTGTAATAACATTCTCCATTCCTGTAGTGAATTTCAAGATCTTAATAATTTTTAAATATTTTATTAGAAAACTTGAATAATACCAGTTGTTTTCAAATGAACATGTGCTATCACAATTCTTGGGGAACAGTTCTGTGAATAATATTTGACCTCTCAATTCTGAATACTCCCCACAGAGTCAGATTGTTCCTGAGTCGGGCATATATCATTCTTTTCAGAGAGAAGCTGAGAAGTGTAAGGGATAAAATAAATTTAAAGACTACAAGTAAACTAGACATTTATTGAAGGAGATGAAAGAAAAACAAAAATACACCTTGTGTATCATAAATTGTATTTCATTAGTTCTGTGAATCTTACTGACTAGGGAAACTAGTACCAGAATGCCAGTGTCTTAACTGATACTGCTTCTCAGCTTCCATTGTTGATACACTTTTGGTTAATATGACTGTAAAAAGATGATGAAAATGGCAGCCAAATACACCCTCTATGATATAAACAGTGCAGAAACACTGGAACAACAACATTGGAGAGTCGGACCAGTTTCATTCATCTCAAGTAGGCACCAGGTCAGCTGCAAACGGATAATTTCAATGTGTAATTGAAGCTTTATGAAAAATATACGTTTGACAGAAGAAAAGAGATGGATTGTCACAGTTGAACATAATTTACTTAATTGGCCCAACTTGGTGGCTGTTGGGAAGTATAACCAAATTCCAGTAAGGAGTCAAGCAGAAGGAGCCCAGGTGTTCCTCCATATGGTGCATGCACTCTATTTTTAACATCTCTTCAGTGAAACAGGACAGGGCATTAGTGCAACAAAATTTGTTTTCAGGACTAAGCCACCAACTTTAGTGTGAGGAATCCAAGTAGCTAATAGAAAATTATTTTATTTTGTACAATAATAATAATAATTTAAAAACAAAATGGTCCAAACCCACAGAGATTATAAAGCAACCAAGACCTTAAAGAGTTGGAAAGGTTTTTGTTATACTGAGCTGCATAAACCACTAGTTTCTGATGATGAGCCATGTGGTTATTTTTATCTTTACACGGTCTTACTAGTTTTGTTGAACAGTTTCTAATTCTTGTTCTAGATGAGATAGGAACCACCCATCCTGCCCATGCCCTTTATGATTTTCATGCCCTGTCTCAGTGTTCTACTCTGTCAGTCAGTTATTTCTTTTTCTAAGCTGAAGAGTCCTATCCCACCTTATGTTTGTCATAGGGAAATTATCACATTTTCTGTCGTTGTTGCCCTCTGAATCTTTTGAAATTGTAAAATGAGTCATTAGGTTCTTTCACAGCTACTGTTTGTTTGTGCTTGGATTTGATAAAGCATGCTGCATTTATGTTCCATACATATAAATTCTAGAAATATAAATATTACTGAATCATTTTATATAACCAGCACATGTACATCTTGTCTTAAAATTCTTATGACATCATTGAAATATAGAGTAGCTTTAATGCCACCTCCTGGACAAAGATTTAAATAGTAGTTTAGCCAGACTTAATTTGAAGTAACTCTAAAATCAGAAAAAGTGACTTTCAAAGTTTGAAATGTTTATATTAATTACTTTAGATCCAAATACTTTGATTTATTATATGAGTTAGGATAATGCTGACATTTCAAAATATTTATTTGGCCCTATATTCCAGTATAGGGAGACATTTGTCTATTTCAAAAGTGCAACATTAATTGAAAGATTTGAAACTGTTCATTGAATTCAAAGTTAAATATTCAGTCTTTACAGCTTGCTACTACTGGAAAAGCATATGTGTACATAAAACAAAGTAGATGAGTCTTTAGATTTGGTTTATTTTTAAGGAAAAACTGTTTGTCTGTAAACTGTCTTGATAATTTTGCCATTCTGAGATGTGCATGTTTTGGTACTTTCTTGTCTTGGAAGGGATTGCTCTCATGTATTCCTTTTAATAACAAGAAAACAATCCTTATTGTCACCCAACAGAGGTTTCTAGTAATTGTTCTTTTACTTGGAAATAGGAAGGTATGTATCACTTGAAGGACATGAATAATATTTTATTGTCCCAACATTCCAGAAATGGTCAAACTGTCACAATGTGTCCAGATACACTGGTGTTTTGTTATCCCCTAGATGTGAGTGTGGTTTGTAATGGGATCTGAACAGACCTGTGTGTCAGTTCTGCTCAGGGGCATGGCTGGGTGAGGCAGTTCCTCCTCCAGGGATGGCAATTCTGCACCGATGGGTTTTGCTGTGTTCACGCAGGACTGAGGCTGCTTCCAGACACTGCCACAACCAGTCCTATCCCTGCCCCAGCAGTATGGAGCCATAATGATCAGCCCTGAGAATCCAGGAGAAGGAAGGTCTTTAAGTATGATTTGTACTCCAGACACTTGATTTCATTTTCCACTTTGTGTTTTTGTTGCTGTTCCAGTGCTGGGATTGGCCGGACAGGGGTTCTGATCACGATGGAGACAGCCATGTGTCTCATTGAGTGCAATCAGCCTGTTTATCCTCTAGATATTGTAAGAACCATGAGAGATCAAAGAGCCATGATGATCCAAACACCTGTGAGTATCATCCCTGCTGTTCTGGGTTGCAGAACAATAATTTCCTATGATCCAGTCGTACAGGATGGATTTTTAATGCACTTGTTGATCATAATGCGGAGTTCACCTTTACCCAGTGTAACTGTAGCCTTGGCTCCAGGCAAAAAGAAATTCTTAAGACTGTTGGAAAGGAGCAATTCTTTAAATTTCCACAGAGAAAACTTGAAAAAAAAAGTAGCAGCTGTTTCAGGGATACCTGGCAAATAATGACAAAAAGGGTCAATTTTGAGCAGTGTAAAAATCACTCAGAGAAGAAAGCAGGAGCCTAATTCCAGGTGTTAAGAATCAGAATAGTATAAAAGATAAACACAGAAAGGACCAAGGCATGCAAGAAAAAACTTCAGTGATGAAATTCAGTGATTTTATGTTGCCTTAGTTGTAATGGAAACAAGCCTTAACTATGCCCTGTTAATGACTTAAAGGGAAATTATCAGAGAAATAATATTTGTAAAAATCAGTGTAATTATATCTCATGCGAGATGCATCAAAGCAATCCTAAGTACCTTTTTTTAGTCTTAAAAAAAGTAACTTACTAAAGGATTCTTTTGGGGATTTCATACCTTAAGATACCAGAACTTTTCATGTACCTGTAAGGTTTGGGTTTTGTGATATAATTCATGTATTATATTTCAGATTTGTAAGAGTTTTAGAACAGATTTAGAAACTTGTAATTGTATCAATCAGGTATTGCTTATCTCTGAGAGCAGTTTGTGTTCACATTTTTACTAAGTACCTAAAAAGGGTGAAAAGATTGTGTTGTCTATCAGAAAGAAAAAAAAAAATACTTGGATTTTTGGTTGCTCCAAAATTTGGATAGTTCCAGGGTTTTTTATTTTTTTTTTTTGAAAGAATAATCATGAGTAATCGGTGTAGTTTTACTCACAGTATACAGCATTTAGAGAGAAAGCATCTTGAAGGAGAAAAGGCACTAGATTGAATATGAAATCACAATTACTTGAAGATAGTTGCTGTAATTTTCATGTCCCTGCTGCTGTTCCTCTAATAAAATTTGAATAAAACTTTTTTGTTCTTCAGAGAGTATTGAGGCTGACAGAAAGTATGTATGTGTCTCCATTTCTAGTTCATCAGTCATTCAGTGCTGCTGAGTTCATGTTCCAGTACTCATGTCTCACTAAAAAATTGTTGTATTCAGGTAGCACAGGAAGGATGAGAAAGGTGATGATAGATGAAAAATAGCAGAGGATGGCTCTTGCTGTTTGTACAGTTCTTCAGGATGGATAGCTGTCTCTCTAAACATATGTAGAGGGGGAGAAAGTGTTATTAGTGAAGGTAGGAGTTGCAGTGGTGAGGGTTCAAACTGCATTTTTCCACAGTATGCGCTCAATATAATCTGGTCTCCTCATTTTTCTTAGAAAACAAAACCATTCAAATTCAGTGAAAAGCAGGTGTTCAGTGCATCGGAGGGAGAAGGTGTAATACAGGAGTTGGGGTTTTTTGAGGTTTCGTGACCGCTCGCTGTCCGCGGGGGGGCGCTGGGCACAAAGGCAGACGGAGCCCAGTGGGGAGAAACGAACTGCCTCATGTACACGGGATAGCAAATGGGATAGCAAATAGGGACTCTGGTGCTGGGTGTGCTCGTGTTCCCTTCCAACATCTGCAGAGGGCTGTTCCACAGCACTGACACTGCCGGTGTGCTGGAGTTCCAACCAGCATTGTGCAGGATGCAGTGTGAGTTGTGGTGCTTTGCATTTATTTCGATTTGTTTTCATTATTTTCTAATTTGATTACTGTCGGGTTTTTTTATTTGAGTAAAACAAACTGTTAGTCACCTCTGTGTATGTAGGTGCTAGACTTGCATGCATTGAAGAGTTAGACATTATATAATGTTAAGAAACCTGAGGTCTGGTTTTTTAAAACATGCAAGAGTTTTCTTTTAAATCAGATTCTGACAGGGATGTGCCAATATCATGCCTGAGTTAATGTAAGTATGAAAACTATGGCTTCTAAATCCAAGAGCATGGAAACCTCAGGTCAATGAAATTGCAGCAAGGAAATAAAGAGCAGAAAATTAATAAATAGGTGATGTTGTAATAATAATACTGGAGTTTTGGGTATAACTTTTTAGTATATATTTCAAAGTGCCATTCATCCTGTTCTTCTGTTGAGAAGCAAAATGTTCTCTCTAAAGTTCCTTTTGTATTGTGTTTCTTAAACTAACTTTGAAGCACAGTTCTTGGCATGTCAAGAGAAGGGGGTGGGGAAATCTCAGAGGCCTTTTCTGTTTCCAAATGACATTTCTCAATTACATTTCTTTTCAATTTACTGAATCTACTTTTCTTTTCAGAGTCAGTACAGATTTGTATGTGAAGCTATTTTGAAGGTGTATGAAGAAGGATTTATTAAACCTTTACAAGCATCACTGCATAAGTAAAGAGCAAAAAACCTATGATATCAATTGAGGAATCCTATCCTCTATAATGAACTGGCAACATTCTTTGTGCCATAATACTGCTTGCAGGAAATGATAGTGAAGTACAGCAAAGAATTGACAAAGGACTTTGAAAACTTCAGCACTGTTGCACTTTACGTTGAAACAAAATCAGTCTCTGAAACTCTTCTAACCTTCATCTGTTTGAAGACTTTATTTTGGTGATTTGCTCCGAACAAACCATAAACTGAAAGAACTGATTGTGTTCAGGGTGATCTCTGATATTTCATTGTAGTGCCATATACTGCGCTTCTGGTTGAATTGCTACAAACAAGGCTTGGAATTATTTCACTCTGTTTTACACCCATGTCTCTTAAAATGAAAAACAAATTAAAAAATACACTAAGCCATGGTCTTTTTCCAGTGCTAGGTTTATTTACTATGTACAGACTCTCACAGTTTTGTTTTTTACAACATTAGCAATATTGCCAATACTAGATAGATACACACTGCCTACTGATGCAGCACACTTTGTCCTCCACCCTTACTAGAGACCAGCTGGTTGTTAGAGGAGAGCTGGCATCTGTTAACCCAGCAGTAGCTGCATAATGCCCACTTACCAGCATCTTGTACAAAATAACAACAATAAAAATTTTAAAGAACCAACATATACATAAACAGCATTTCTTTGGCACAGCTTGTGTGTCATACACTGGTGTATTCTGATTTGTGTGACTTCAGATTATTTGATGGGAACTAGTGCATGCATTATGTCTTAACCCCTTAAGTGCCTTGAGACTTACAGCATACATCCAGTTAAAGGCACTCATGATTCCATGGGGGTGGTATTGTCCTGTCATATTTATCTTAATGGGTTCAGATTTTTAAAATGGCCCTTGGTGCTTGGAATATGTTACCACAAGGGGTCATGGAAATACCATTCCCTCTTTAGTTATACAAGTACCTGTGTGCTACTCTCTGTAGCAAAAGCACCTCTGCCAACTTAATCAATGAGCATTGTATGCTGCTGTGCTGTAATTATATCAAAAATCTGACACATTCCTTCATTCCTTCTAACTAGTAACTTACTAGCATCTTACTGCAAAATGCTGGTAGGTCATTAGAAGCTGATACCTTGTTTTATCCTTTTATTGAGAATAGCAGTTTTACTCAATTAGACATAACTCTTTAATAGCACTGATAATTAAGTTGAACTTACAATCAGATGTGATTTAATTCCATTACCTTCTAACTAACTTGTTAAGTCCTCATAGTTGATTTCAAGCCATGTTCGTACAGGTCTGCCTTTTATTTTCTTTTCTTTGAAGAGGAGAAGGGAGAAGAACACTATGAAGTTATCCCAGAACTTAATTTTGATTTCATAATGACCCCAGTCGCCTCTGTTATGCTTGTGCAAAATTGTTCCAGTTGGTATGGGTTGCTTCTTATTTAAGTAGGTAGAAGATTTATAAGAACTGTCTGTCTGATACAGTATCTGAGCTCATTCTAAAGATGCATAAGTTCCCCATTTTTAAATATTTTTCTAATATAGGAGAAACCAAGTCAGAAGCAAGGTACCCAGTGTAATATACTGTAAGAAAAAAAGTCACTTATTTGACTGTCCTGTGACAGCATAACATTGTGCCCTCTATTTAAAAGTTTTAATTTATTGTATTGGTTTCCTGAAAATGTTTATCCATTAAATTTTGTTGTAAGCTATATATATAGCATAGAATTAAAATGGAAAGTTCTACGCTAAATAATTTTTAACTATTGAAGAATTATATTGTATATTATACATTTGTTCTATGGACATTTGAAACAGATCAACTATAAACTATTAAATGAAAAGGGATTCAGGCAACGTGAAATCCTGGCTTATAACTTAGTAATGAACAAGAACTACAATGCCAAATGGAAGACAGAGTTTTAAATATTTTTAGAAAACAAAATAATATTAGGAGGGCTGTGGCCCTGTTACTTATATTTCTAGATTTGATGTGGAAGTCAATGTTTTCCCTCAGTGAAAAATAAATTTTACAAGAATCTCTGGATCTGAACTGAACTGAAAAATAATATTATGGTAGCTTTAATCTCAGTTATATTTTAAGCCATTTGCAACACATAAAAATTCTTTTTTATAATTCTTTAACTTCCATATGATGAGGTCATTAGCTGAGTTGCTGGCTAGTTAGAAGGTTATATTGAACTCAGCACTTAATGTCCAAACAATAAAATAATTCCTTCATTATACTGAAAGAGATTTTCTTCATAGTTAAGTTGTAAACAAAAATAGCATTTGCCCTGTTATTCTGAGGGAAATCAGAAATGGAGTTTATGCAGCATTATATAGCATTGGTATGTCACATATTTAAATACTCTTATGTAAAATTGCCGTAGCAGTTCAAGTTCAAAAGTCCCATTTATACCACAATTATGTGCGGGATATGTATTGGTCATGTGTCATTACTGTTTTGATTACAAACCACAGGCAAAAATAAAAGGTCTCTTCAGAATTTTCCTCTGCACTGACTTGTAGTTTATGAACTGGCTGCACTGGGGAAAAAACTGAAACAAAGTACCTATCCTTGATTAATTGGCCATCAGCGACTCAGTGGCTTTTGGCTTCTCCAAAGCCAGGATAAAGGTAACCAAAAACTGCTTGGGAAAGAGAATAGCACTGAAGCCTTTCTGCACCATAAATCAGTAATTTAAATTTTTCTACCTATTGTGGTATAAATGGCCTTTAAAATATTTTTATATGGCCAAAAAAAGCAAAACTGCTTAATATTTTACTTTGGGTTATGAAGATCTGTATCATCCTTAAGAGTTTTTTAAAGAAGTTTTTGTATGTTTCATGCTGTACAAAACATGAATGTATCTTTCAGACATAATGACTTATAGACCTATATGTGATTGGTGTTATGACTGTTGGATTTTATGAATAATTATTTTCATACCATTTGATTAGGAAAAATGTTGGGTGGGTGTGGGAAAGAGTATGTTTCTAACACTTCCATAATACAAATCCAGTTAAAAGGAAAAAAAAAAGTAGTTTTCATTGTAAATAAGAGCAATATTATGACAAATTTGTGCCAATGTAAAATGTTAAGATTTTTGTTTTTACTTTTAGGTTCAGATTGAAAACTACCACTACCATCTCTTGTTTAAAATGGATTTGAAGGGGTTTTTTTAATAGAAAGGCATGGGGCTCTAGTGGGGGCTTTGAGTGGTTTTTGGGAGCATTTTTTATTTTTGCTAAATGTGAAATAAGATACAGATATTGTTTAATGAACCACCCACAGACTGTCAGCCAGTCCAATTGAGAAATACTGCATTAGATATCCCAGGTAACTGAGGGCTGAAAATTTCATTTATCCTGAATTTGGAAGCATTTGGTATTTTCAATCACTTAGAGGTCTTAAGCAGTAAAATACTGCTTTATACATTTTATTTTTATCTAGTCTCTCCCAGTTATGAAAAAGAGAATTTTTCTCACTAGATTTAATGCTAACTGACATTTCTTCCACGTTTCTCTGTTAAATCTCAAAAGCTTATGTGCCATATAGATAAAGCAATAACACTTCTTCTAGAATATCTGATTACAGTCTGGCACACCATCTAGTAAAGAAAGGCTGAGAAAGCAGTTGGGACATTAAGGAACATGAGGAGGTTGTTATGGAACTTGTGTAGCTGGCAACTTTCCGTGAAGACCTTCCAAAAAGCTTTGTGGTACCTGTGGAAGGGCCAAAATGCAGCAGATGTTCTGCAGTTGTGCTGCCCAGGGAAACAGGACTGAGGGAAGGTCTGCCATAGAGTTGTTGGAGCTCCAGGTATGCTGTGGAGCTGAATTATGTGATATTTTTATGCTTATGCAGTGTGTGCAGGTATGTGGGTGATGTCTGGTGGCTCAGGGAATTAGCATGAGCATGAAAAGCTCTACAGATCCACCCATTTCCAAGCAGAAGAAGGTTGTCCACTACATAGGCTGTAGGTTTGACTGTAGAGCCACTGTGCAGGCAATCAGCAAGCCCCTCAGCCCTGAGGATAACAGGAGTGATTTGGTTATGGTCCACATGAAAATTTTGCATATCTGGACTTCCACCAAGTAGAGGAACAGTGTCCTCTAATATCAGCTGCAGTCTTTTTGTAGCTCACATCTCAGGTCCCCAGTTGGCTGCTTTGGGTCTATTTGCCAACTTTAGTGTACCCATCTTTTGTCTTGAGACTGAAAAAGTCCTTTCCCATTGCTACTTCTACTGTTAGGATCCAGTATTAAGATCTGGTAAAAACATATTCATTGATTAACTGTGGATCTTGCATGAATATGCAGGGATTTATAATTAGTGGTGATTGGGAAGCTGTTAGAAGGAGGAAATGGTTGGTTTGTTTCAGTGTAACTGTTCCGTCCAGTCTCTGTTATCCCACTGCACTTAGTCACTTGTTTGTTTAGAAGTCTGCAAAGAAGGCCAGTTCCTTATCACTGGATTTTACTTCTGTGCTTGTTATTCCCACAAGTGTCTATCTTTTCATAGGGCTTATCCTGCTACAAGTTTTTATCTGGTGCATGAGCTGTAAATTCTATTGGCTTTGGCATGTTTTGCTCATTGAGATCTCAGTGGTGAAAAGGAGAGATTAAAGACTTTCTTTAAAAAAATGCTGAAATATTCAATTTTAAAAAAGTAGATGTTTTGATTAGTAGCCTCATTTTAAAAAGCCACTAAAATATCTGATTCTAGTCTGCTGTAGCAAGAACGGTGGTTCATGGACTGGCTGGCAGCTTGTTGGTTGTGGTATTTCATATTTAGCAAGCTTACACATATTAAAGGATAATTTTTTTCAAAGTGTTTTCATGTTTGAATAGTAGCACTTTATGTCATGCTTACTACTGACTGAACTATTGGACAAAATAAATTGGGTTTGGAGAGAGATGCTTAATGGGTTTCTGTACAGAGATGATTCAGATTGCACCCTGGTACGAATGCTTTCTTTTGTTCCAACCATTTCTTGTTGATTATGTGTTTCTGAGGGATTTTCAGAAAATAGATATTAATAAGATAATTATATCATCTCAATTTACCTGTCTTAATACAAATATGAAGCCTGCATTTGGGAAAAAAAGCAAAAAAGGAAAAAAAAAGGTGCAAATAGAAACTTACAGGGTACTTGTAAATTTATGTGCTCTCTCTCAGCTAGCTGCAAATTAGCTATGTTTACTGTAAATGTTTCTGCTAAGCATTATTTTTAACATTAGATCAATTACCTGGAAATCAGTATTCTTTTTTTTTTTTACTTAACTTATTTGAATTTTGATAATTAAAGATAATGCACAACAAAGTTTAAGGAAGTTGTCACCCTTTTGCACCTAGGCCAGGGGCCTGAGACATGAGTGAAAGGGTGAAACAGTTTATGTTAAGCTGTTTTGTTCTTTAACTAGAATATATCCACAAGGACTAGACTATAAATGATCCAGTGCAATTATCTCAGTACATTGGGGCACCACTGTAACAACCCATAATAATCTTACAGGAAAATTAAGGTAAGAGAGTGAAGGTTTTATCTTATCCAGTGTAGCCAGATTTGTTTTCCATTTGGTTTGCTTCATTTACCAGTGATCCCATTTTAACCAGTCAGTTTGGCAGGGCTGTTTGTGTAAGGTTTGGGGTTTTTTTCTGTAACAGGTGCTATACTACGTGTAAATACAAAGGGAAGAGTGTTATTTAGATCATTATTAACAATCAGATGGTGGCAATATTTTTGCCAGTTTCTTCTGGTAATTAATTTGCATTTCCAGTTGTCAAATTTCATCTCAGTTTCATACTGCTGAATGATGGACTGCAAGTGTGGAGTAAATCATCTCAGAGTTCAACAGCTCTTGCATTGTTTAGACTAACTCTTGTGTATCTTTATTAATACTGGGGGGATGCAAAGGCTCTTCCCAGAAGTAGACTTCTGCCTATACATTTGTTTAAAAGCACATGAGGGGGAGGGAAAAAACAAACCAACACCCTAAATGCACCATCTTGGCAAAGCAGCCAGGGTGGTTGATGGAAAACGATGGAAACTTGAAATTGGTCAACACTGGACAATGTGAAAATAAATTCAGCTTTTGTCACTGCAGCTACTGTATGCTTTAAAGGGCCTTATGTATTTGTTCTCATTTTGATAAAATTGAAATTCTTGCCATTAAAATTATACACTAACTTCTACCGAAAACCAGCAGTTCCCAGGATAAATATGCTAATTAACATTTAACAAGTCTTGTTTTAGTCTTAAGTAAAATTTCATTCTATTATGTGAAAAAATGCTGTTATGCATATTTTGTGGATATATTTAATTTCAGTTGACAAATAGTTGTCTAGGTACAGACTTGAAAATATATATATAGTTTACTTGTGGATCTTAATTGTTTAATTGCAAAATAAAGATGTGCTTTAGTAATTTAAAGTTTCTTTTTTTTATTTTTGCGATTTTCTTGCTACTGTACACACGATTTTGCTGTGCCACATTTATATGTGTCTGGTGCCAGATAATGTTCACCTTGTATTTTCCTTCTTGACATTGTATGACATAAATACACCCCTATGGATTGTGCATTAGAAGAGGTTGTAAATTATCAGGAATTAAGTTGTTTGGTTAAAGCATCAGCCCAAGTTTTTGCCTGAAAATATATAAATACTGCAAGATTTGCTTTAATGGAATAATAACTTTTAAATTACCTTTTATGCAGTGAGTGTATTTGAGATAGTGTTCAGTAGAGATGATAGTCTGATCAAAAATCTGAGGATATGATGGACACTCATGTGAACAACAAAAATTCCAGATGGAAGCTTGTGATTATTTGCTGTCAAAAAGTGAGGGGATGTTCAAAACAAAAGCGGGTAAAGATAATGAAAGGAGTTAAGACACAAGACAAAAATCTCAGGAGGGATGAGTGTCTGAGACCCCTGTATGTTCTTAATTCCACTGACAAATACAGGACTTTAAAGTGAGGACAGAGTGTTTGGATTTGAAGTACAAAAATATAAACTAGTGGGAAAGCACTTTAAGGAGAAAAACAGATGTAAGAAGAGGCTTTTCCATAGGAGGAGATTTGTTTAAACTGCAATAGGAAGACTGGATATAAGACAAGTGACAGGTTACACAGTTGAATGTGTACTGTGCATGCTTGGACTGTATCTGAGTAGCAAATAGCGAGGAAGGAGCAGACTGTAGTTACAGGAAGAGTAGCAAGAGGGTGGTGTGAAGCAGAAATTGTAAAAAGGAGCTACTAAGTTTTTGTGTCACTGAAGCTACAGGAAGGACATAATCTTTGTGCCAACATGGGAGCTTGTGAATGACTGAGTGGAAAGAAGCTCAAATTGAGGAGTAGTTGAAGGTGGTTAGAACATTTAGGGACAACGTCCAAGAATCAGCGAATTCCCCACAATTCTTTGTCGTATAGGACAATGTGAAATGGTGTAGACTAAACAGCCAGGAGACTCCCATTTACCTGGCAGATCTCCACTACAAACTAAGCATCTTTAATATGCAAACCATTGGTTAGTTGATCTGAGAATTCTTCAGATATCTCCAAACCATCAAGATATTTTTTTTTCTATTTTAAATACAGTAAGATTGTGTATGGTTTCTTTGGGAACTTTATTGCAAGCTCCCACAGGTATTTCATGACAGGCTACTGAGAGCAAGCATAGTCCCTGCTCCTCTGATAAAAAGTAAATATCTAAATTTCCCCCCCCCCCCGTTTGTAATTCACCTTTCTGAATAAATAAACAGGCATATGAACGTGAATCACCTTTCCTCAAAGCTCGCCCTGCTCCTCCCAGCGGCAGGACAGTGGTTGTCAACCTGTTACTTCGTCAGCAAATGGTGGGCAATTACCTGTCAGCTTTTTTTTTATTTTCCCCCATATTTCAGTAAATGACATCAAGGGAACTCGATGTATACTCAGGCACTGGGGCCGAGGTATTAATGTGGGTTTCATTATGCCCGTTCCAGGGACTGACCGGGTGTCAGCCCGCGATTCAGAGCTGAGCTTAAAAAATGCTGTGTTATCTTTGGCCCAAGTATCTGCTTTCCCACGCTACAGGGTAGGCTGGAGTCCCACTTACCCTGGGATTTTGAGCGTGTCTGGAGCTCCTTTACTCCGAGCTTTGTCACTCTCAGCAGGCATTACGCACGACGAGTTTAATATTGTTTTTCCCCAAATACTGACTTGGACACAAATATTTATGTAATTTAAAAAGCACAGAAAAGTGCAGCCCTCTGTGGCCGCTGCCGGGGCTCGTGCCCGGGCTGGAGGGACTCGCCGGGAAAGCGACGGGAGCGCGGGGCACCGGCACGGGCTGTGCGTCTAAACCTCAACACACAGACCGCACTTTCCACTCGCAGCCTTATTTCAGTGTGCGTTATTGACAGTGTACTTGTGGACGGCTCTGCTTGATTTAATACTGCTACCGCTGCTCTCTCAGGCACTGTGTAAAGATAAGATTTTCTTACAAATTTTATGGTTTAAGCGCGCGTTTGCCTAAAGGTTCCAGTTACCGCTGGGCAGCCGAAGGCTGGTCACAATCCTGGCCAAACCACTGAGGGGAAACCTCCACACCGCATTAGCAAAAACTCCAGAACTTTCGGGAAATACCCTGAAACACGTCCCGCAGGCTCAGTCCCCAGGGGTGCCCCAGCCCCGGGGCCGCCCCCGCTCCCCGCCGCGGCCCCTCAGGCCGCTCCAGGCTCCGCGCTGCCGCCCCCCCCCCGGGCAGCACGTGGTCGGCGCCGCGCCCCCCCCCCCCACCCCCCGCGGCGGCCCCTCCGCCGGGCGAAACCACCTGGCACGGGAGGGGGGGCGCCCCTTCTGCACCGGGCCCCGCCCCGTTAAAGGGGCGATGGGCTCCTGGAGCGGCGGGAAGCAGAGAGTTCCTTCTCCCGTCCGCCTGCCGCCCTCCCTTCTCGCCGCCCTGCGCCTCCATCTCCGCGCTGCCACCGAGCAGGAGAGCGCGGCCGGGGCAGCCGCCAGGTGAGTGAGCGCGGGGGGAGGAAATGGCCGGCGCGTCGCTGCCCGTTTAAGGGCCTCCCACGTCTCTCCGCCATGTCCGGCGGCCCGGCCCCTCCCGGGGCTCCCTCACCGCCCCCCGCCCGCCCCCGGGGCCTGGAGGAGGCGCAGCGGGGACGCTCCCGCCGGCCCGCAGGTGAGCCCGGCAGGTGGGGCCGGAGCGGGGCCGCGGGGTTATGTAAGGGCGGGGGTCGGAGCGGGGGGGAAGGCGCCCGGCGGGGCCGGGGCCGGTCCGGGGTCGCCCCTCAGGCTCGGGGCTGAGCCCCGCCAGCTCCGGGTGTGTGCCGGGAAGCGCCGTGCCCGAGGGGCGCTCGCCGGTCCTGCCGGAGCCGTTCGTGCACGGAAAGCTGGGAGCGCGGCTCTGAGGCGGGAAGGGTCGCTTATCGCTTGTTTTCCATGGGAGAGGTGGAGCGTGTGCGCCGGGAAAGCCGCCGGTGGTACGTGGTGCTCAGCTGCCTCCCAGCTGTGGAGGATCCGCCTGGGAGCGGCGAGCGGCGGCGTTGGTGGTGTTGAAAGATTGCAGAGAACAGTAGGTGATCTGCGCGATCGCTGCATTTTTCCTTAAGCGTAGTTTCGAGTATTCCCAAAAAGTCACCCAGCCGTCTTCAAAGTTCTGAGCTGTTTGTTTTTTTTTCAAAGACTTTCACAGCCAAGAACTGTGGGTGTTTAAATAAAAGGGAAAATCTGTCTGATCTTTGACGTTTCTTTATCAAAGTTTGGAATTTTCTAAGAACTTTATTGCGGGTATTTTTCTTTATTTCCTGATTGGATTTGAGTTTGCTTTGTTAGTTTGTTTTGATTTTGGCGTTTTTCTTCTGTAAAAAACTTAACCCTGTTCATTTTCTCTGTTGGATTTTGCAGCAAAGATGCTGAGCTTTTTCCGCCGCACGCTGGGACGCCGGTCCATGCGTAAGCATGCGGAGAAGGAAAGGCTGCGAGAGGCCCAGAGGGCTGCGACCCACATCCCTGCGGCTGGGGACGCCAGGTCCATCATCACCTGCCGAGTGGCGCTGCTGGACGGCACAGATGTCAGCGTGGACTTACCGGTACGAGTGACCCGAGTGTGTTCCTGAAATACGCTGGGTTTGTGTTATTCTGATGTGGATTGCTGTTTGCAAGTTAGGTAAAGGCATTGCTCTGTGCTGTTGGCAGTCGGCCCTGTGCCTTGATGTCCACTAAGCTGCTGCTCGTAAAAAAGTTCTGAAAGAATGGTTAACTTTGGCATGCAGTGAGGTTTGAGTGTTTTGCTAGATGTCACGCCTTACACACTGAACACTTTCTAGTGTTTTAACACAGTTGTTGCACCAAGGCATAACTTAAAGAAGGTAACATGTTTGGTGAATTGGATTTTCTTTTTGGTGAGGTATCTGTCTCGACAAAGAAGGCGAATCTCTTGGTGTGACTTGTTGAAGAGGAGGGATCAGCAGAAGTACTAGCTGCAATTTCTGTGTGGGTTGGGTTTGGTCAGGTTTTGTGTCAGAGATGGACGCAGTTTTTAACGCTAACTTGAGAGGGGAGGGGAAGAGCAAAAATCTGCTTCCTTCCCCTCCTCAGGGCTGATTATATAGTAGGGATTGTCTCAGGGCATGGTGCTTTATTCAGAGTGAGGTGTTAGCCGCTGTTTTACATTTCTAAAGCTTCCTTAATATGCACGTGCCTGTTCTGCTTGCCTAATTACATACCTGTTTTTGGCCAACAGGATGAGCAGTAGCACCAGAAGTGATGTGCTCTGTTTTTCCATTACCGTGTGTTATAGTTGTTAGTGACTTGTTTTGAGCTCACAGAGCTGAGCATTAGGAAGTTAGGAAGGTGTGGATTGGCGAGACCTGACTAGTTCCAGAGGATTTTGGCTGCAGTCACAGTTGTGCTGGTGTTGGAACTGCTGACTAGAAAGAAAAGCCATTTCAAGACTGGCTGCTCCACACAGCTCTTTCTTCCCTTTCTTTTTTAATCGCGGAGTGTTTAGGCAGTGCAAGGAAGTCAGCTTGATTGAGCAGTGTTGTTGACATAGCAGAAATAACTCTTGTGATATCCTGAACCCCAAATAATCTAGAGTTAAAGAAACCATTTGGCATCTTTATTTGCAAAATGACTGTATAGATAGGCGTTTATAGAGGGTGGTAAAGTCAATTTGTAAATCTCTGAAGCAATGTAATGAATATATCCAGTGCTGCTAAGTGCCTAGGATGTTTGATTTGAGGCCAGGAATGCCCACAAACACTTAATAGCAAGAGTTACCACTTAAAAAGTACTCAAGTTTAAATTGGTGTCTCTGCATAACCAGAGCGGTAATCTTTGGAGCTGGAGTCGGCTCTGTAGGCAAATTCCTGGTGGCTCCAACAACATTTCTAAGGCTTTGAGGAGCATAAATTGAACCTGAAGAGGTGTCACGACCTGCCACCTGGCCTATAAATCTCAGACCAGGGTGCAGTAGTAACTATGTACTTCTACAAGAAACTCTTTTCACTCCAGATTTTTTTCTTTGAAAGCCAACATAGATCTTGGACTGTGAACATCTAGTTATGAGTAACAGTAACCAAATTGACATAGCCAGATGTGGTAATTACAGTGCATCATCAGTGGCTGACATGTACCAGTTTCTTCAGTGATTAAAGTACAATAAATTAAAAGTAAATTAAATGTTTCATTTCAAACTTCCTAGAGTGTTTATTCTTGTTTCTCCATTTGCATCATTCATATTTTGAGGTTGACTCTTACAAAGGAAAGAAAAAAGGGGAGGGAAGACAGGAGACGAAGTGGGGGGGTACAAAATCCTGGCAAAACAACATCACTTTCTAAAATGTAAAGCTTAAATTAAAAATGCATGTGTATATATTTTTTTTCTTTTACAAAACCTTTCTTGGAGACTCTGGGCTCTTTGAACTAAGATCTTTCCAAGACTGGTACTGTTACTTTGTTGGCAGTAAAAATGAGCTCTTTCTCTCAAAGAGGTGCCCCCTGGTCTGCCAGTTCATTTGTGCACAGTTGCACTGTCTACCTAAGCACTCTGAAATTGTTTTATTAAAAAAAATAAATAACCAAGCTTTTCTTAAGAATTAATCATTTAGCAAACAGGTTAGTTCACAGCCAGAGAAAGGGTTGTCTAGGCAGGAATGAATGCCATACCTTTTTAAATCCATGGCTACACAAATACAGTGGCATAAGCTGTTGCTGCCACAGGAAGGAAAGATGTTGCTTTCGTTATTGCGTTTGTCCTTGTTTTCTCATACCCCTTGGCAGAAGAAACAGTTTTTTAGCAGCCAGGCAGTAAGCTAAGTCAAGAAAATGCTGTGGCTGAAAATAATCAGTATAATTTCGTTATGTAGTTTCCAGCTGGAGCGATTCTCCAATCTGGTTCCCCATGTGCCTCCCCAAATGTGGTGAAGAAGCATTTAGAGGTGATACTAGGCTTAAGTTTGCTCAAAATGCTGTTGAGCTGTACCCTTACTGTGGATTTTTTACTGAGAAGATTATTCTGCATTTACAATCATTGATATAATTGAACCTGAGATTTCTCCTTAATTTTAAAATGAAAAGGAAAGGCAAAAACAACAGCAAGAAGCAACCACAAGGGACGTTGTCATGTAAGCCAGACACATTTGAGAGTTATTAAGTAGCAAAGACTGATATTTATGAATATTTACAATGAGACAGAAGGGACAGGTTGTAAATGATGCAGTTGAGATTTAACTTATTAGACACAGAGCCAGGATTTGAGCAGTAACTCTGCTTTTTGTCCACTGATCTTATCTTTGGTGTCTGTCAAGCTACTTAATCTTTCTGCTTTTCTAGGTCTTCTGTTGTTTTTAATTAGAAAAATGCCTGACTTGAACTTTTCACTAAAGCTGCAGTCATAGACAGTACATAGATTGGATTCTTTGCAAGAATCTACTGCTTTTGTAGCTATGTCAATGACAGAAGAATGTCAGTGTCATGTATATATGTACTGACACCTTGGTATGTTCAAAATGGGAGGCATGAACTTAATGCAAGTTATCAGTGGTTTTTTTGGGGCAGATTGAATGATGTCAGGTTTTTCTCCCACAGCTTCATATCAGATTTAAAGTTGCTTTTGACCTGGTAGTTTTCCTCTTACCACTCTTTTGAAGTGCATGTTTCTCCAAATGCATTCAGCTGTTTTTACGGATTTTTGTGCCTAGTGAAAGACTAAGAAGCTTGTTTGTTGATCTTGAAAAAGTTTTCATAAAATAGATGTTGTCTGTAAATGCTGTTGTGGATGTTGTTCATCATACATTCTGCTTTTCTGTTAACTTGTGTTCAACTTGGACAAATGTCAGGTTGTGCTTTTTCTTCCAGTTGTTTAAGATCCGTGGGTGGAATGTTTGCTGAGTAGTATGAGTGGTGAAAGGACAAGAACTCTGTTTTGCTATCATCCCTTATCTTACTTTTCATCCTGTTCCCATGCAAAACTAAACTACATCTTCCCCCACTGCACCTCTGGAATTCCCAAGGCTCAAAAGCCATGAACAGCCCTGGTTTATTACCTGAAGATTCCATCAGCTCAGTCATCCCAGTCTGGTCTGTCAAGGGAACCTCAGCAGCTGGCATACCAGCTCTCTTGGTGCTCGTGGTTTGTGAGGAAAGACAGGTTGGTGAGGGGGAACTTGAAAGTACAAAAAGTTTTCATCTGGGGTCACCAACAACATATGAAATAATTAGGAACAAAAATCTTTGTCAAGAGTTTAAAATAAAGTGCTGTTTTAAGTAATAGAGAGCTCCAGAGGATTTTAAAATCAAAATATTTTACAATTGAGTACCAAACAGTCAATTCTGTGCTATCCATAGTAGTAATTGGGAGAGGGAAAAGATAACGTAGATGGGGAGAACTGATAATATAAATAATGCAAGTACCTGCATTTGGAATATAAAATTTTTGGATTGCTTTTCACGGGGGAGCAAGGTCAGCCTTACAAGAGAGACAGATAGTAAGTGTAGTGTCTTATGGAAGCAGAACTGTACTTTGTGGAAGCCAGCAGTGTTTCAGCAAAAAAACCTGACCCTGCCTAACCCACAATTTACATAATCTTCTCATGGATAATGGAGCGTTAATTGTATTCCAGTTTCTGTACGTGCAAAGTTTTAGGTAAATGCTTCCTGGTGGTATAAGATGAAAGACAGAAATTATGAGAATGGATACTCTCTCTGAGTAGTTTTTTATCTTGGAATATTCCTTATTTACACATGCATGAAACTTGATATGGAGGTTGCAAAATGAGATGGTTTTGTCCTTATTATAATGAAGTATCATTAAAACAAGGTCTTACACAAGCCAATCCAAGGACTGTGTATAATAGTGGGATTGAATCAAACTCTTTGGACTTTTGGAGTATAAAACAAGATAAAAAAAGGACTGTATCTGTAGTGACTATTTTAAATAAAAATTAAGAAATCTATCTGGAATGCAAAAATCATTAAGGAGCACCAGTGGCTTTTTTTTGGAGAGAAATTATTTGTATGGATCTGACTGCAAGATCAGAGATGCATTGTGATAGTTGATTTTACTCAGTAATCCACTCTGGTTTATTAAAAACTTGTGGAATATTAATGGCCACTTGCTAAGTATACATAATGCTGTTCCTTGTGTGGATGTTGATTAACAAGAAGATATAGTACTGCTAAAAATGCTGGAAAATCAGCCATCAAATAAAATGAGTACTGTGAGTACTCACTGTGAGTAACGGGAGTTCAAGGCTGACCTCCAAAGTTTCAAAATAAAGCTCAGCTGACAGAAGTAGTAATAACACAAACATTTGAACGTGCCCCTTTTTGTGTGTGCTAAGGCTATAACGTTTTAGATTAAAACTTTATTTCCCATGTGATCTTCTGTCTGAAAGTATTGACATGCTTTTGGGTGTTTGCTTAAACTTCTGAAAGACCTTTAGGGGCCTGGAACTGGACAGAATCAGTCGTGAGCCGTGTGTTCCACAGCAGAGGCGCTGCTGTCGGTGCGGTGGGAGGGAGCCTGGCCGTAGTGCAGGGTGAGCCAGTGCTTCCTGGGGTGCCAGGCTGAAATCCGTGGTGAGATGGGACCTGAGCAAGGGAATGCTGAGTGGCTGTGCCGTGTGAGCAGCACAGATGCCTGCACGGAGTCCAGCTCCGGGGCCATGGCAGGCAAGCGTTTCGGTCTCGCTGCAGTGCTCCGTGCCCTGGCACTGTTGGAAAGGAGGGAGGAAGGGAGCAGCTGGCAGCAATCTGTGCTGCTTGAAGAGTAAATTGTTTGGCCTGCAGTGTGCTGCCAGAATGTTTCTGGGGCTTGTGCTGCAGGCTGGTTTAGTTGCCTGAAAGTTTCATGTTCTTAACTCTCAGCGAATTTTATCTGAAGTCCTGCTTTCCTGCTGAACTGCCTCTGCAAAGGCTTGGGACTCTCTGGTGCTCTTAATCAAATTGCTCATGAGAAACCTGCAGGTGAAACACCAAATAAAACTGAAATGTTTGACAGTTATAATGGGGGAAGGCATTTAATCTGTAAACCTTAATGCTGAACAAGTAATTTGGATATATTCTGTATCAGAAAGAATTAAAAAGTTGATTAAATCAAATTGGTAGTTAGAAGATAAAAATTTTCAGGAAGTTGAAACAGACTTCCACAAAACAGACGGTCAGATATGAATGTTTTGAGTCTTTGCCTTATGTAATAGGGTCAATAAGCTCGAGCACAGTACATTAAAATCCTTCTACATAGCACTCTAGTGGATGTGCAGTTAGGATGGGTATTGAAATAATTTCTTCATTATGAAGATTTTTGGGAAATGCCTTCTTTCTCCAAAGAACAAAAGAACAAAATATTTAATCCCAAATGCTTATCTTCCTGTACTTGTGAGACACTGAGTAAATAGAATTGATAAGCTGTATCTTTGGAGATAGAAATTCTCCCCGGTGTTCCAGCCTGCAGGGTTTTATATTCACAAGTGTGTACAGCAGTCTTGTCAAAAACTGAGGATAAACCAGAGAGAGAAGCACTAGAATAAGTAGAGTTTTGCTGCCAGTGGCATCTTTAGATGAATGAGAAAATTGACTGGAGAGTTTGGAAAAGTTATTTGTAGGAATGGTGCTTAGTGTTTGAGGAGAGGAGCAGCTCCATTTGTAGGTCAGTACTTAAAGCCGTAAGAAGATCAGGATGATACAAATAATGTGTACTTCTAACACTGCCTTTGTAACGATAAGGGGTTTTAACCCTCCAATTCTGCAGCAAACTTTAATGGTGTTAACTGTAGACACCTTTTGCATGATATTGATATGAAATCATCATCCTTTAAAGCTCATGGTTGAAGCTTTCTCATTTCGTTGTTTGAAACCTGTGGTTTCAGAGAAGAGGATTTACTTCATTTAAAAAATGAGCAGGCTCATCTGCTGCTTCTGTGCTGCTGTGGTCTGCAAACATGCATAGGTGACATCCTAGCAACTGGGTAGCTGTAAATCCTGAGTAGGGACCCATACCTTCTCTGTGTGTGTGTCTGTGTAAATGACGTGGATATTTCTAAGGAAGCTCATATGCATATGAATGGTAACCCTCCTGATAAGCTGACAAAAACCAGGAAGGGAAGTTTTTACCACTTGGTAGCTATTGAAGACAATAGTTACTGTTAGTTATTGTTAATTAAAATATTAATGTGATTATTTGAAGAAATCTAAACAAAAAGTACACATGGAAGGGATAGTGAGTCCCAAGAAGGTAATGCTTATTCATTATTTTTTTTCAAAGTTCATCTTGCATAGGGCCCTCTATTCCTTCACAAAGAAAGAAATAAACAGGAGAGATTATTTTCTGATAAGTATTTTAAGTAGTAGATATATTAGGTTATTTTGGGGTTATTTTTCAAGTTTTGTAAAAAAAAAAGAACTGCTTTGCTGCGATTGAAAACTCGAAGTGAGCCATTCAGCTGGTGCTCAGCAGCACCAGCTCCTCTCCAGTTCCTGTGAGCTTGTGCTGCTTCTCCGGTGCTGGTGTGTACTGGCTGCTCTGGTGCTGAACGTGGCTCTGACACCAGGCAGGTTTGGAGCACCTGGCTGGCTTATCCTCATGGGTGCGTGTCCCTGCAATAGCCGGTACTCTGAGGCCATGAGAAGAGGGTATAAATGCTGCCTTTCAGGTTTTGGGCAGTGGCTGAGGTGCCTGAGCCGAGGAGAACGTGCCGGGATCGCCTTAGCCGGCCGTGAAGGGACGAACCGAGGTGAGCAGCCAGCCTTGTTGCTGAGCTGCCGGGCTACGCCCAGCCTTGGTAACACCTCCTCAGCCAGCAATTGCAGTTATTAAGAGCAGCAGGAGATGTCATTAGTTGGGAGCATCCCTTTCATTGAGGAAAGGGGGGGAGGGGGCAGAGGCCATGTGATTCATTCCCAAGTGATCAGAAGATGCTTTTATCCAGTGTGGCAAAGCCAGGAGAGGTCCTGCCCTATATATATGGTGTATTTTGTTTACGTTTTCCTGTTGTTCATTCTCCTGCTGTGAGATGTTTGCTGTTGCTTCCTAGAGAGAAGAGCAAACTCTGTAAATCAGGTAGTCAGGTTTTACTGAATTGCAAACCCAGGAGAAGTTTAATTTGTGCCCTGAAGGGAGGACCAGCCACTGACTGGACTGCTTGTGAGTGGAGTTGTTAATAGTTCATCAGTAACCATTAAACAGTTGAAATTATTCGTCCTTTGAGTGTAACCTGAGATCTGCTGTAAGGGAAAGAAAGGAGACGGGAAAAAGCATAAGACAGCAGCAGGATAAAAATGTCACTTTGACAGAATCACAGAATATTCTGAATGGGAAGGAACCCACAAGGATCATTGAGTCTGACTCTTAATGGCCCATACTGGGATCGAACCCACAGCCTTGACGTTATTAGCACCAATATTGCCATGAGAAAATTAGGGCAATTTTTTGCAAGAAAATATAATAAAAGTATATCTTTGCTCTTTGAAAATACTTGAGATCTTACTTTTATTGAATACAAAGAAATTAATTTTGATTCATAAAAGTTGACTGGTTACAAAGCATTAATATTTTTGGTTGCCATTTGTTTAAGGAGGAAGGACTTTAGTAAAGCATGTGTGACACTTCTGTTGACTTGCACCAAATACAGCTGCTGATGTTTTAAGTCATATGCAAAGTAGTACATAATTAATTCCATGTTAACAGCCCTGGTGATTTAAGTCAGAGAACAACCAGAAGTCCTGCAGATCTTTCCACAGCTGCTCCACTGCTTCCTCAGGGACTTTATCATTCGGTGTCCAGTTAATCTTTAAGTCCTCTGCTGAGATTTCTGAAATGGCAAACGCATTCTGAAACTAATCTGACACTGCAGAAATTGAAGTTTTGCTCGTGGGTAGTCTGAAGTAGTATGTGTAGTGTTCCAGGCTGGAGCCAAAGTGCTTCTGTCACCGGCAGGGAATTTGCCTGAGATAACTGGTTAATCGCACTTTTTAAAGATGACCTACAGAGGAATTGAGAAGGATCTCAAATGCTCTGCTCAATAAGGGGAGATTTTCCACTTGTCTTAGACAAGCTATCAAAAGCTTCATACAGCATAGAGTGTTTTTCTAGTTTTTGCTGTTGCAGGTGCTGAATTTATTTCACTTGTAGTATTATATTAATGTTTAAGTAGAAGATTTTCTGTGTTGAGAAAAAATATCAACAGTTCAATGCCTTGGTCTTTCAAGACTGAGGCTACAGACTGAATTAATGAAAGGAAAAGGATGGGTTTGTATGTATAGATGGTTTGCCTTAAGGTTTCTGTTTGAGCTGATGTTTAATAAATCTGTTACTGCCGGAGGAATTTTTCCTGAGACCAACAGAAAACACTTTGAGTGAATTTGATGAGGTTAACATTTAGTATTAGTATTACACAATGTTTTGTAGATGCTGTGTGTTTGTGAAGTTGCATTCTGACCCAAATGCCTCCCAATCCTGCTATTCTCCCCAGTACCTGGAAAGAAATAACTGTGTGAGAATTTGCGTAGACAGGCTCTGTTTACAAACTTTTTTTAAGACTTTGCTTTGAGCTGTGATATGTTGTGTTGGATTTAACTGATACATCCAAAGTAACCAATGATGGTGATTGCAAAGTTGAATATAAAATATTTGAAGATCTGGGTAGAGGAAGGTGACAAGAATTACAGCATGCAACTTTGCTTACTTAAGTATTACTTACTGATTAAACCAGATTATTTCTGAGAACAAAAATTTGGCTGGCCCAGAATTTTGAGAGCCGTACTAAATTTGCTAATTACTAGCTTAGAAAGGGTATGCTTATAAAGAAATGTATGCTTAGAAAGTTATCCCATTTCTCATGTCGTGAGTGTATAAATATTGAGGTAAAATATTGCAAGATGGTGGTTTTACAGAAATAGAGAAACCCTTCAGCTGCTGGCAGAGTAAGCATAAATAATGTCTACATTTCTTTGCATTTTTTTTTTTTAATACTGACCTTTATTCTGATCTAATAATTTATTAATGTATTTTATATACATTTAAGCAGCCTAGGTATAATAACTCTTAAACTATTATTTCCATTTATTGTTATAAAGGAGCTCATAGCATGAAGAATATATGTTGTGTAGAAACTGCTTAGTGCTGTTTATGTGCCTTCTCTTTAAAAACAACTGTTTAATTTTTTAGATCATCACTGTAAAAATGATGTTTCCTTGGGGCTAGAGCTGTTTTTTTCATAAATTATGTATGAGCATATGAGCTGGCTTTTTGCACCTAGAAGTTAGTTTTATGAACTTCGTTTTGTAAATGCGATATCTAAGTGCTATTTATTCAAGTTGCTTGCCCCAGACTGTTTCCGAGTAGTTGTTAAAAGCACTGGCTAATGGAATGCTATCTCCTAATTCAGTAGGTTTTGCTACCTGCTTCTAAACTGGTGAAACACCTAGATACCAAACAGTAGTAAATTCATAAGCAATTTGCTGTACTTGGCTGCTAAAGTTTTCCAGTACATTGGTTATTGCAATTGTACTGGCTGTGTTTCCAGTTCCATTGAACGTCAGTGAGTAAAGAAAGCATAAAAGGAAAAATGATAAAACGATATTTTAACACTCTATTGGCAAGTCAGTGTTGACATTTTCCAAGAAAGGACATTATGCAAGTTCTTTATGGATATTTTGTGTTTCTTGTGGCGTGTACATTTGCCTTTGAGAAAAGAAGCCATCAGAAAATAAAAGGGGTTGAAAAAAGGTGTCCACATTATATTTTCAGAAACCAAATTTTTGGAATTAGAGTATAACATGTGCAGAGAAAAAGGTAGATGCTACAATAAATCTACCTGCTGTGTACTAAGTCCTGTTATCTTTTCAGAAAAAAGCCAAAGGCCAGCTCCTGTTTGAGCAAATCATGTATCATCTGGACCTTATCGAAAGCGACTACTTTGGATTAAGGTTCATGGATTCAGCACAAGTGGCAGTAAGTAGTTATGCTCTTTTTTAAGCAACAGTGTAAAAGTTGTATGTATCAGTTTGAGTTGGGGGTTCTTCCAAGCCCAAGTTTGTTGGTGTTTTATTGCATGTTTCTAAAAATGTAACAGGTTTTGAAGTCAGGAGCAGAGCATTGTCAGTAGCAGCCACAGTTCTTGCACTTGTGGGCTATGCAGTTTTATATAGATACTTCTTATAGTCAAGTATTTAATCCTGCCACCAAGGGTAGCTGCAAGTTAAGTGAGCCTTTAGGTGAGGAGTATTTTTTTCTTTGTCCTTCATCCCTGCAACTTAAATTTGTATTCACTTAGCCCAACATCCCCAGGTAGAACAAAATCGGTGTTTTCCTGCTGCATATGTCAATCTTATTAGATGTATAACCTAATTGTTTTTGTGTTTCAAGGCCACTTGAGAATTATTTCATGCTTAGGATGGCAGAGGAGAAGCACAGGCAGTTGAGCTAAATATCTGAATTGTTCAAGGTCAGCATACAAAAATGGAGGCAGTGACTTATCTTCCTTTATTTCTGTGAAGGTCTGTGTCCATACCAGTTTGAAGGTGATCTCTTAGTTGTTGCAGCTTTGTACAAAGGCAAACAGAAATCCACAAACTTGAACCTTTGAAGGAAGCTAACAGCTTTGGACACAGTGCTCCACCCAAAAGCACTTTTAACCTGATGGATTCTTTCCAAAATTGTGATTGAATTTTATGCTTAGCATGTAATTGTATAGATTGTGCTCCTCAGAGAAAATTGTTGGTGTTCCGTATCTGAAGCAAACTTCATGGCCACTGGCATTAGCTGCTGGTGGTCTGTAGTTCCCAGTAGTGAAAGTGGTCTTAAATAACTTGCAGAACAGAAACATTTAACACTAAGGAGAAAAAGACATTACATTAACAGACAGATGGCATTCAGAACCATGCATACAACAGAAATGAGAAAACAGCCTATTGCATACCATTTTATATTTCTCCAAATCATGTTAGCTGTGCTCAGCATGTGCAGTCCAAGATGCTGAGTATTGATAGTGAAGTACTCTATTGCATTTGTCTTTTTTCTTAAGAAAAGCAGTAGTCTGTGTGGTTAAGGTATCCTAATTCAGTTTCTGCTGTGTGGCTTCTGATCTATTTCCCTGTCTCTAGGATCTCATAAGAGATCATAGTGGGTTAATTTTAACTGGTAGAATCATCTATATGATATTTTTTTTCCTCTTCCTGATCTGCTAGCAAATAAACCTATTTAATCTTGAAATGTGTTAATAAGAATTAATATTTTCTGCCACAGCAGCAACTCATGCCTTGCTTTTGTCTAGCAAATTATTACTGCCAGTCCAGAGAGCACATGATTGAATATTTGATACTGCACAATCTACCAGGTACAGGGGATTTCAAGCTCTGTTTGCTTCCTTTTCTTAACAATGTGTGACTGAAAAGCAGCAGAGTAGAGATAACGATCTGTTTAAACTGGACCTTAATGATGAGCTGCGTATAATGAAGCAGAAAAGATTGCATTTTGCCAGAAGACCTGAATGCAACAGCCAGAGATAATTAATTGCTTTAAGAAATGAAGAACTGTTGCAATGGCAGCCATTCCTGCAAAAGGAGCTGGCAAGTTCTAGCAGAAACCCAATCTGCAGCTGGAAACAAAGAACAGAGACCAGAGACTAATCAAGTGACTTGTCCAAGATTATTCAGGAGACCTGTTAAATAAATAGTGTAAGAATCCAGTTCCTTACTGTAGACAGAATTGCCCACTGGCTCTGAAGGATATAATCTTTCTGCTGCGCAATTTAAATCTAAGAATATTGCCATACTTGCTAGTTACTTTTACTGATACAAACTAGCAACACATAGCTATACAAAAGTTTTAGAAATCCCACACTTGTTTTAACTACAAATAAGTTTTCAGTAGATCTATTGTAACAACTCAAGGATTGCTTTTTTTTCATTCTTTTCTGATGCTGAGGTGATCACTAGTTGGGTGTTAAAGAATTCCTGGGAGTGGGGGAAACCTAGATAATGGAAATTTCCTGACATTTTGGATTTTAGTATTCAAATAATAGATTCTTTAAAAATGTTCTTGAAACCATTAGTGAGTGGAAGAATTGTTGTTTTCATGTGATTTCTGTGTTCACTCTAGTCTGCTGTTCAGGAATAGATCAGTTTTAGCCTCAACATCTTGTCGAACAAACCTCATTTGCCCAAACTTCTTAAAATGTTGCTGGGTCAGGATTTGAGGGGCTTTTGTATGTGTTTTGTTTTTAGTTTTTGCAGCAGCAAACTATTTTAGTAAGAACTTCCAGTACTCTGCACAGTCTGTGTTTGTATTGCCTTCTGTTTAGCAAACTTTATCTCTGATTTTCAGCAATACACTGTGCTGTGCAAACCCTCATCAGAAGTAAACTTCTTTTCCAGGTCCACTTGAATTCCATTATAATCACTTGGAATAAATCTCAAGTTTCTTGACGTCTGTGTCTGTCCATTCATGTGTTGGTTTTGGGGCTGGTTTCATTCCCACCCCCACTTAAAAGCAGTTCTGTTTCCCTTCTCCCTCGCACACCATCACCTCTGAGCAGAGCTGCTGTGGGCAGCAGCAGTCGGAGCCCAGCAGAGTGAAATGCTATCGGTGCCTGTCATGGGCCTGCCTCTCTCTTGCCTTCCCATGGAATGTGGAGGAGATGAGAGAAAACAGGAGGAAGATGAAACGGGGGCACAGCCAGCTCTGGAGCCTAGAAAGGGCTCTCCTTGCCATTTCTGTATCTAAATCACCTGCAAGCCTCCAGCTGTGTAGTTTCTATTTTTTTTTTTTGTGGAGGAAGAAGTAAACTCTCTCTTACAGCAAGTCTATGAAATAGGAAAAAAGATTATATTATTTCCTTGTAGAAAAAAAAAATTGCTTAACTCCCATTTCACTGGTAGCATAAGCAAAATTTATGTAAATATTTGCTTCATTCCTCCTTAAGCTTCCTGGTTTATTTTAAAAAGGTATTAGATACATTTCAGATAGTTCTGTGTAGCTACTTAGTTTGAATAGGCAATGAGAGCATTCTCAGCTGTGTGCACAGCAGCAGCAGATGGTTTAAGCATTCTCATCTGCAGCTAATACATCAATCAGTCACAGCCCGGCTGTGTTTCAGGCTGACTTCAGCTCTCTGCACAAGGCAGGGCTGTTCTGGAGGCAGGAATGTGTTTACATTTGGCAGTGCAACCTGAAAATACTGGTTCTTTTTCATACCCTTGTTGCTTTTCTGTCCTCCCTGGAGCTCACTGTGAACTTCATGTCACACAACGAAAGGAGTCTTACTGAGTATATAATTCATCTGTATTAGTTGCAAGGTGACATTTGGGATTGATCTGATGAGGTGTTGTTCCCTGGGCATGGTGAACCATGCAGGACATGGTGTGTCAGGTAGTTGGCCCTTGCTGTTGAGTCAGTGCTATTATGTTGGTCACGGTGCTGTGTTTCCTGTTTAGGTGAGTCACCTCCTTTGGAGGAGGGAGCTGTTGGCCCTGCACAGCACTAGGAAGATCTGTCCCGCTAGATGTGTGTTGGATTTCCAGCTTTAACTTCTGGTATAAACTCTTCAGCAGTGTGATTATGTGCAGTTATTCTGGGGAGCATAGTGCACATGTGTAGGTATTTCAATCTGCCAGGTAAAGCTTTTTCACATGCTGTTGTACACAGTGTAAGTCAAGCAATTATTTTGGCTTCTGGTCCAGTATATAGCTTATAATTAGCATTAGTAGGTGAGGCAGTAACTTGTCCTCCCATGTGATGGTTTCTGAAATGTCACCTGTGAATGGATTTTTGAGAATTAGGTAGAGCTGACTCTGATGTTGGGACACAGACAGCTCTGCTGTTACTGCACTTGAGTCATCAAAAGAAAATGCCTGAAAGCCAACAATATTTATTTTGTCTCTCCCCTTCCTGCCCCAAGTAAACACCACACACAGCTGAGTGCCAGAGTCTTCAGCTATGATTTATGCTTCTCTGGCTGATTGTCGCTGGCTGACCTACTAATGTGTGAATTAAGTGTTTGTCTGGACAGGATGAAAATCTAGTGAAGTGGTTGGATAGTATGTTTATTTTTTATTTTAAGTAGACAGTGCTGTTTTGAAGATTTGGTTTAAATAAGGTAGTACAGGATGTTTCTGTTGTTCAAAAGTGACATTTTGCGTTACAAACTTTGAGGAAAATGATCTTCAGCGTGCACAGAAAGCTATGAATTGTGAAAGATTTGAATTGGATTGTTTTAACAAACTACTTGTTATTCCAAGATGGTCTTCACTAACACTTCCTTTTTTGTTCTTTCTGGGAGATTTCTTTATTGATAATTCAGTAAAATTAATTTGTTTTTCAGCATTGGCTGGACAACACCAAAAGCATTAAAAAGCAAGTTAAAAGTAAGTGTCCTTTCCATTTTCTGTTGGTACATGGTATTTAACATATGGAAAGTACCACCAGTTGAAATGGGTGGTGGGGGGCAGTGTCCTGTGAGGGGGTGAGGGTGGCAAGTGACAAAAACCCAGGATGGTGCTGCTGATTGTTTAATGGCATCTTCCCTCTGTAGTTCATATTACTTTATTCTAATGCTCTTAATTAAACATGTTATGGGCTCATGAATTGTAGTTGAAGTGGAGTCAAGGCAGCTGAAGATGTTGTAATGTTGTGGAGCATTATCCTGGCTATAGGAAAACTTGTCTTGGAACCTCATGCATGGGGCAGTCCTGCATGCTTGAATCTGTGTCCAGTCCACCGAGTCCTCACCTGCTGCACAAGGGTTCAGTGTGGCTCATTGTTGCAGTGATGTGTGCTTGGGGAAGATGTTTAGCAGCTTCCTTGCTCTGCACTGTGGGAAATCTTCAGGGATTTGTGGTGTTGTTTTAATACAAGAGAGGTTTTGGAAGCAGTGAGGAGGGAGAAAATTCCTCCTGTCAAATGCAAGAATCAGCAGAGCGATGCACATTTTTAAAGAGCTATTAATCCACCCTTTTGCTGAATTAACTCTTTGGTTTCCAGAAGAGATGATTCTTCTATAGAAGGGTCTCTTAAATTCCCATAAAGAATGTCTAAACTTCTGTGGAATAGAGGGGCCTGAGTGCTCAGCAGTGAGTATTTCCCAAAGCCCTGGGAAGATGTTGCAGAGACCAACAACGTTCCTGAAGGTTTAATCAAGTGTAGAACCAAGATGCTTAGCTTTCATGGTGATAGATAGAGCCCTTAAATATAGGGATTAACCTGGATTCATGTGCTCTTGACAAGAAGAATCATGGTAATGTGATATGACCATTGGCTTGATGTGTATCACATAAAACTATTTTGTGTGCATATTTATGATGTTCCTCACGGATTTCCCTGGCATAAAGGAATTCCTGCCTTAAGACCTTGTGTAGAAAATAGCCAACCGATTTCAGTCAAGTTTGTGATGTGATTCTGTGGAATAAATAAATAACCTGTTTCATCCGGTAACTCTTACTGCTGTCTTGAATGAATTCTGCTTTGCAGTTGGCCCCCCATATTGTCTGCATTTTCGTGTAAAATTTTACTCATCAGAGCCCAACAATCTACGTGAAGAGCTAACAAGGTAAGAGCGATTTTGTGTGTGAGAGGGGGACCCAAATAAGGCCAGGGAAATGTTTTCTGTGGTATTTATTTAAACAATTTGGAGACTTATTTAGAACTGCTTGCTTACTTGGCTTTTTGTAAATTTAGTTTTCTTTTTGTAAAGTGTCTATTTTGTGTGTGAAAATAAATATGCTGTGACACAGAGATATCTAAATATGTATATATTACTTAATGCACCATTTTTCATTAGGCAGTTTTGGCAACTGATCTGAGTAGCTTATACACTATGGACAGAAGTTTTCACTGAAGAGAGCAGACATCATTCCTCTGTCTTTTTCTTAAGCTGTTAATTTCAACTGCATGCAATCATCCTGTCTCCAGGCAGAAAAGCATTGAATTGCAAGTTAGAGGTTCTCTTTGAAAAAGGACGTTCAGTTAGCATTTCATTGCATGTGTGGTCTTCAAAGAGCTTATGGAAAGGGAAAGTAGTATTTTACTGCCATGTTGCGCTGAGTTGAGTGTTGGTTTGTAGTATCAGGTGAGCAGCAGTTCCTCTTGATTAAAGCATTTCACAAATCGATTCATAGAACTGCATTTCTGAATGGGCTGAGACTATGGGGGGAGCTTAGAAAAAGAGCACAACCTACCACCTGTCAGGAATATACATCTGTTGTAAAAGACACTTCCTTGCGTTGTTACTGCTATTGCTGATCCCCTTTGGAGAGTAAACAAAGTTATGTTTTCATGGTAGCTGTAGACATTTCATACCTCAGCCATTTGTAAGGGTGTGAAGTGCATTTGTTTGTTGTTCAGGTTTATGTGTGGATCTTCAATCTGCACTTCAGCCAAATCCCTTGGAGTGCTCCTAGGAAGATTATAGTAGCATTACCCCTTCCAGCCATATGTACCCTGTGCAGCTTCATATTTACATGCAGTAACATAATGTGGGAACTGCTGCTTTTTAATGCTTTCCTGCTGGTCTAGGAAGAATGTTTTACCTCCCTATTTGTGTTCCCAAATAAACATTCAACTGTCTTTAAAACCAGCAACTGTAGACAGAATTCAGACCTATATCTGTATCTGCCACTGTGGAACATTTTCATCCATTTTGACATGAGTTCTGCCAGTCAGACCTTGCTGTGCAGGTTTTGGCAGGGAAGACCTGAAACCTGAGGGCTTTTAAACACTGTCTGCCTGCTTAGCTAATCCCCCAGAACAGGAGGGCAGCAAGTTGTCCTCCTGTCTTGAGACAGTGAGACACCTTAAATAGCAGCAGCAGTGGGAAGCAGAGCTTTGCTGTGGGTTATGGGTGTCACTGGCAGGGGCTTTCCCAGTGTTCCACCCTTAAACAGCAGGACAGCCAGCTGGAGCTACTTTTCAGCTTGCACAGGTACAGCTTGCTCATGCTCTCAGCCAGTGGTCATGTAACACAGCACAGGAAGTGCTTGAATTATTTGGAAGTGTTATGTGGCTGATAAGCACAGGCTGGTCACACCCACTGCACACTGGAGGCCTGTGTTCATTTTCATATCTGGGGTCAGTAGCAACCAAATTTATTCCCCATACAGAGGCTAGTGTTCAAAAGGTTTTGGTTAATAAATGGTTTGGCAAAGTATCTCTGGACTTCTGTGGAACCTGTAGCAAAAACACCTGCACTTGTTTTGTGTCTGTGTGTGAGGAGACACAGGCACATGTTGAAGCAGAAGTTGTGTGTAAGGTTTCTGGGAATCTGTGTGAAAATTCCGACTGGATTCTATGGTCGATGCCAGTGTTTTATACTTGATGAGAGCTCTTCTCTTGTTAAAGGAAAGCTGTGTACCATGATGGAGCAAGGGGCTGCTCTTCTGGGATATTGGATCAGAAGAATTGGTATTGCACACCAAAGGAATTTATAATCAATATTTGCCCCATTTCTAAGCAAAAAGAGTAGAGGATATGCAAGGCAGTGAAGGAAAGCTGGCTCTGAAGAGTAACCAAGTTGAAAAGGCTGCAGCCTGCTATTTATATTTAGTCACTTTGCAGTCAGCATTCCAGGTTAGATTTTAACTAGGCAATCCATAGTAGAAACATATTTTTTCCCAAGACTTAAAAGTAATCATTCTTTTATGAGGTTGGTATGTATATGAATAATGAAGGAAATGTGGAAGATGCAAGTTGTTCTTTGCTCAAGTAGAATCAGAAGAGAATAAAAAATATATTTACTTGGGTACCCTGCGTATTTTTCCATGCAACACTGTAGTTCAGCTTTTGACAGCTTGTGCCTTTGGGTTTGCTTCATTTGAAATGCCTGCAAAACACACAAACCCATATGATAAAGCCTTGAGAGGTCACAGTGCAGTTTCTTTCGTCTTGGAAACCCATGTTAAAAGTAGAAAACATTTTTATTTGTCAAGCTCTAACTTCTGTTGACTGAGTGACACATTAGCACTATTACTCAATGACTTATTTCTTATTTCATCCTGCAGGTATTTATTTGTTCTGCAGCTGAAATTGGATATTCTTAGTGGAAAGTAAGCAATCTTTTAAACTATTACAGTGTGTTTGGCATAGAGTTTATTACATTTATATTTGGATCATTAATAAGTTTTGCTTAGTAATGTAATGTTGGGGTTTTTTCTCTAAAATACTACTTTTCTGTGCACGAATGAATACTTAAATAATGTAGTGCTTATCCCCTGATAAGTTTTTGAAAATCTATCAATACTTTTTCATTTTCTTATCCCAGACCTTTGCAGTTTCTTACTGTGTGTTACATAAGCTGTCTGCTAATGGTGTCAGTTCAGGTTTTAACAATGTATTTCTCTTTTGGCAGACTGGAATGTCCTTTTGACACTGCTGTCCAGTTGGCAGCTTATAACATGCAAGGTGAGTAGGTGCAAGAAGGGAAGGGTGAAGTTGAACAAACAAAGTTTGTGTAGACTCTTATCAACTGTTTAAAAAAGCCTGTCCTTGTTATGTCCATAAAATAGACTCTGCGCAGACATTAGTGATCCAGTGTGAAATGCAGATCTTTTAGACTGTACTTGTGCTTGAGAGTATGTACAGAAAATTACTCAATTCCTCAGGAAACAGAACAAGGACGTTCTGAACATAAACAGCTTTGCTCTAAAGTTTTCTCAGGTGCTTATGTCCAAGTCTGTCCACTTTCACAGAAGATACAAGGCCTGCAGCCTTCCTGAATTCCTTCAGTGTAGTAACACAGCTCACTTCTTTTTCATCATATAGGTTGATTTTTTCAAGTGTTGTCTTTGTTGTCCAGATCAGATACAAAATTAGTTTTGTTTGCACTGTGTATAAAATACCAGCTTTTGATTTCATCTTATTTGTAGGAACATCTTAATGCCCTATGTCTCATGCTTGTACTTGAGTATTCCAGGTTGAACTGCACTTGTTGGTATTTCAGATCCTCAGCCACAAGATGTGACATACTCTTTTTTCCTCAGCTATACAGCACTGTGTTTGGGTCAGCTGAGATTTTACTATTCAGTTGTCTTTAACTTGTGAGTCCAGATGAGAATGTGGTGTTTGGATGAGGGTGTGATGTTAACAAATGTGAAGTTTCCTATGGTTTCTAGCAGAGGAGCTCACAAAAGAAGGAGGGGAGGCTTGAAGTTTTAAAAATGCCTAATAGAGTGGGCTTTTGGGGCTTTGTTGGAGGATACAGATATATGCATATATGGCCTTATTCAAGCCAATTGATGTGCCATGTGTTTGAGCCACACAAATTCTCCATACAGCATTCATCTTATGAATCTGCTGTACTTACTCTGCATGAGGTAGGACTAAGTCACTGAAATTTGTTGTCTTACGAATATTTTTCAAAACACTTTCTTCTTTTCATGCATGAAGTCCTAAAGGCCCTAAATCATGTGTAGGTATAAGAGTTGGCATTAAACTGTGAATACACTTGCCTTTTTAACCTGCTCTCTTTTGTGTGGAAGGAAAGCAGTTAGAATACATTCCACAGATAAAATTATTAGCATTGTTAGAGCCTTAAGATACAGGTTCAGTAAATAAGATTTTGGAAGAACAAAGTGATCTAATTAGGCCATATATCCACTGCTTTTTGTGGTGGTCTTTTCTTTCCTCTCTCCACAATGAGGCCTGTAGCAGGGCTTTAATCTTACTGTCTGACAGCTGTGTACTTTTATTTAAATCAGCTGGAACCTAAGCTGGCTTTGACAGCATTCCTTTGAACAGAGGCAGGCATTTTAGTGGGAGTAAATTATTATAGAACTACAGACTTCCTCAGTCAGCATTTAAAAAAAAAAAAAGAAAAAGGAGGAGGTGAAAAGACTGTTATTATGCTTGCAGCCTTCAGAATCCAAGAAATGGAGTTTTATATCATGTGACATTTCTGTACCTGTGGAATACTGGCGTTTATTTGACTTTGCCGGGTCTTCCCAGTGATTTCTCTGTTTTTCTCCACATAAACATCTGTAGCTTCATTTTTCAGACAGAGCAGTTATTGGCGTGTATCAGATTTCCAAAGTCCAAGTTATAGAATTATTCTTAATTTTTTGACTGAGCTGGACATTACAATTTGGAATTAGTAGGAGGAGCCAGTGCTTAGTGACTGAAAATCAGTACATTTTTTGTAAAGGTTTCTCATTGTCAGTTTCAGCATTTTAGATATTGATCTGTCTTTAAAACTGGACTTGTTAGCATCTGTGGGAGACGGAGTTGTATTTTTGATGTGGCACCCCTTGCTGGTATGTTCCTGTATGTTTTGTACATCTCTTACTGCCCCTCTGAGCATGCAGCAGTGGATTCAATGAGCCATTTGACCAACCCAGGAGGGCATTTGTTATGTCCTTAGATGAAAAGGAGAGTAACAAATAGCTGCATGATTGTGTGCCCTGACACAGAGTAATTTTAGCAGGTAGGACAGGGCCCTGTAAAATCATAAAACCAGAAACTGACTTGTAGAATGGACAAATAGTTTCATGGAAAGTGTCAGAACTGGTTTTGGTTTTTATCAATCTCAAGAGATATTGTTTTAATTCTTTAAGGCAAATTCCATTGTAACTGTAGCGAGCTATCATCTCAGTAGATACTTCTGTGATAAAAATGTTGAAAACTCTCTGCAAGAAAGCAAAAAGGTGAGTTTCAAGGATGGTGATACATTCCCTTTATAGGAAGCTTTTTAAGGAATATGTCAATACTTTGTAAACATTAACACAAAACTTCGGTGCAAACAACACAACCATTTGTTCAGTGTCCATAATTTCTCTGTCAAAAAAGGTGAAGGGAGAACTGGAAGAGGAGAAGGAACGCAAAAAAAAATTTAGTATTTTAGAATAACTAGAAAAGTGTGCAGAAACTCTTCTGTGCAGAATTATCCACTGTGTTTATTGAGAGCAGTGCCTAACAGTGTTGTTCTTTTGTAGCTGAACTTGGAGACTATGATCCTGCTGAACACGTCCCTGAGCTGGTGTCTGAGTTCAGGTTTGTTCCCACTCAGACTGAAGAGATGGAATTAGCTGTTTTTGAGAAGTGGAAGGAATGCAGGTACTAGATCTTCCAGTGAATGCTACCCAGCTGTTTGCTCTGATTTTTCTGTGAAGTGAATCCATTAAAACGATACTACTGATGCTTCTTCTGCGGCCAGTTCAGAAATAGAATTTTAATATGGTTCTGTCCTATTTTGTAAAAGAATATAATGTGATAAATGAAGCTTTTCAAAGGTCTGAGTAAAATGATGAGGTGCAAAATGTTGAAACACAATAATTTCTGCAGCAGCATGTTCAGATTAAATCTTTAAAAAGTGACCTTGATCTTCAGTAAAGTGAACAGGTGTCACCAGTGTTTACCTTTTCCACAAACTTTCAAGAAGTTCTTTTCCTCTTTCCTCATTTACCAGTTTTTCCTTTTTGTGCTTTTTCAGGCATCTACCTAACAGCAAAAATTTTGTTTCAGGGGCCAAACACCAGCACAGGCTGAAACTAACTACTTGAACAAAGCTAAGTGGCTGGAAATGTATGGTGTAGACATGCACATAGTCAAGGTATGTTTAACCACAGCATGGTGACCTTTGGAAATCATAGTGTTAGTTTTGTGTTGCATTTCAACACTGGTTCTGCTTTGAGGGGGGAAAGAAAAGGAATATTTTTCTCCTGCAATCTATGTAAGAAGTAATCTGGCTTTGTGTCAACATTCCACTCTTTGGTATATATTTCTAGAAAGTATAGCTTGAGTCCAAGCATATCTGCTCTATGTTAAATGCGTGATTGATGTGGAAGTATTTACTACAGTGTGTATTTAGACTTAAGAGTTTTGGAAAAATCATAGTAATTCAAATTTGCTGGGGTGTAGTCAGCTACCAGCTAAAGAACTACAAATAAACATAGATCTCCTGTGGAGAGGTGCAAGTGCAGCAAATGCATAAGGATTTCTTTATTGCACAGACAGATCAAGAAACTTTAATTTTCCTCTTTAGTCAGCCTTATTGAAGAGTTGCAAACAAGAAAAACCCATTACGTAAGATCATCAAAACATAAGAGTTTTGTTGTATAAGATAGCAGACGTGTGTAATTACAACACTGAGCAAACAAACTACATGAATCACTCTAGTAAATTGGATAGAGGGTCAAACACCAGAAGGAATCTAATTTTTATTTTGTGCCAATTAGGCAAGAGATGGCAATGATTACAGCCTGGGACTAACACCTACAGGAGTTCTTGTCTTTGAAGGAGACACAAAGATTGGTTTGTTTTTCTGGTAAGCTCTCTGATTGTATCCTAAAATTTATTTTCAATTTTGGTTCTTTTGTTTCTTTTATGAGAGCAGAAAAGAAAACTGTTTGCATTGTGAGACCTCCATGAATATGAGGTACTTTCTCAGTAAGTTACTGAAAGTTAGACATAACCTACACTTTTCTGTTCATCTGGCAGGCCAAAGATAACAAGGCTTGACTTCAAGAAGAACAAACTCACTCTGGTTGTTGTTGAAGATGATGAACAGGTAGATTAATATCTCTTTAGTTAAATCTCAGTCTTGATTATACACTACTAGTGTGCATACTCCTAATCTTTCCTTATATTTAAGTTTTGAGAATTAATGTGGATGCCTGAAAGATTCTTGATTGGGACTTAAGTAAAAGATAAAGTTTTCTCTCATCCATTTTTAAAAAGAGAATGCCTGGTGAAACTAGAGCAGGTACTTAGGAAACAGCATGCATTGCACAAGAAAGTTTAAAAAAAATCCCACATATCACATTTAATAGAATGAATTACTTAAGCAGAATTGTTTCAGAATTGTTTCTATGGGGAAGAAATTGCATACACCTGAGACAATTAAAAAGTGAGCATTGGTAATTTGAGAAGATTAGATTTGGAAGTGAAACCGTGTTAGCCTCATCAACAAGTACCTTCCTGTTGTAATAGTATCTTTAATTTGTAGTTATTCAGTGGTTTGGTTTGTTAAGTATAGGGACTCCAGCTTTTTCCAACTTTAGACAATATAGCAATTGTTCATTATAGCTTCTGCAAAGGTTGATTTTTCTGCCTAAAACATGTTTTAAAATATATATATTAGGAATCATAAAACCCAAATTTTATTTGGCTTACATGGAATTTTAGCTTTGACTTATTCAAGCCCCTTGTAAGTTGTCAGTGTGCTTTGTGTGCTTTAAGGGAAAGGAGCAGGAGCACACTTTTGTCTTTAGACTGGATCATCCCAAAGCCTGCAAACACTTGTGGAAGTGTGCAGTGGAGCACCACGCCTTCTTCCGCCTCCGGGGCCCTGTCCAGAAGAGCTCCAGTCGGTCTGGCTTCATTCGCCTGGGGTCTCGCTTCCGATACAGGTCAGTGTCACTGGCATTTGGCACACGCCTCCTGGCATTCCTTGCTTTTCCTGGATCCTGGGTTTAGTCCCATGATCAGCTTTCTCTGTGACTTTTGGCAATATTGCTTAAGCTTTATTCTCTCCTAGAATTCTTAGCTTCTCACAAAACTCGTGCAGTGGGATCACAGAAATATGCAAAGGGCACACATGCTTTTGTCAGCAACTGAGTGTTTAAAAAGTCATTGCTTCTGCCACTTGTCTTGGGGAAATGGGGTGAGGAAGAGAATGTTTCTAAAACTTTTACCCTCTTTTGTGAAAGGTTGTTTGAGGTGTTAAGTTTGGGATGTTTTTTTAGAACTGACATGAGATAGTAAGCTATAAATTTAAAATAGAAGTGTGATGTTTTTATGGACATTATCTTTATTCCATCACTAAAAATAAATTATTTATTTTTTTGCTTTGCACTCTTACATGGCATTTTTAGTGGGAAAACGGAATATCAAACCACAAAGACCAACAAAGCCAGGAGATCAGCATCCTTTGAAAGAAGGCCTAGCAAGAGATATTCAAGACGAACCCTGCAAATGAAAGGTAAAAGAACTTCCATTCTGGGAAGTGTAATCCAATGTGAGAATCAGGTAGTCATCTCCTTTAAAATTTCTGGGTAGGAATTCTCCTGTAGCTGTTTGCCCTTCTCTTGAATTTTCAAAATTAGGTTTTATTTGAGTAAGTTAAGAGACCTCATGTATTTATGAGAATAAGCTTGTGTCCAAACCAGCTTGCTCATGAAAATTACACAGTAGGTCTTGATATGAAGATGGTATGAACTTGGACCCAGGAAACAGCAATATATTAATTAAGGTATTCTAAATTTATGAATTGAGTTCAAAATTTTTGTCATTGAGAGTTTTTTCGTTGTTGTTGGGAGCTGCCCGTTGTTGTCATGATCTGACAGCATCTGATACCTTGTTTCTGACTCCCACTCTTGCATAGGTCAGTTGTGACAGCCATGTTTACCTTCAGATACTTGCTTAAGTCTGGCTTTGGTTTGCTTTTCAGATTTTTTATTTTATTTTTTGATTTAGATTTTGTTTTTCACGCATTATGCATGAGATCTATGCAACTTTTGCTCTTTTGGTTCAACTTTTGCTCGCCTACTTTTAGTCTGTACTAGGCTATTTTTATTAATCACATAATTAATATTTAACTGATAACCTAATTGTAAATTACATTTTAATTAATGTTTTATATTTTTGCAGCATACACTGCTAAACTGGAAGAAACAAGGTAAGATGCATTCCAGTGTTTCAATTTCTGTCTTTGATGTTTGGCACCTGTACTTGAGCACGTGTCTGCAGAAGGAGGATATAGTGTTGGACTCTTAACTGTAGTTTTGCTGTGGGTATTGTTTGCTTCATATAAAAGTTCATGTTCACAGCAACTTCTGAGTTGCTGTCACACAGACAGTTTTGCCAGACTTGCTTACTAGGTGGCAAAGCAGTTTGTTTATTACTAGCTATGATTCTTGCTGGATGTGAGCTGCAGTTCATGTGCTGCCATGTAAAGACATCAGGTAAAAGTTTGTGAGGAGGTCTTGTATCTGAAGTCTGCCTGCTCCAGCTGTGTGACTGAAATAGCTCATTCAGTGAAGGTCAAAGACAGTAAAATGAGTATTTTTGAAATAAGTTAATGATTTTATATTCTGTATTACACTTGCATTTATTTTTAGGCATGGTCAACATTGAAAGGGAAGCCTTTTGGTTCTGTATTTCTCTACCAAAAGTCTTCCTGCATGTGTAGGTTCATACTTACTGTTGCAATGTAAATTACTCATCTGTATCTGAATCATATAATTTTCATACCCTTCCTTGAGGGAAGAGAGGAAACCAGGTTAAAAGGAACTGCCTGGTAGTGAAGAAACTTAGGTCACTCAGTTCTGGTTTCTGTCCTTTGCCTTAATAACTTGTGAACAATTCAATGATCAGTTGCAACCAAATTATTTTTTTTAAAAGTAGATATTCATACATATTGAGCACCACAGAATGCCAAAATAACATTTCAGAACAACAGATTTAATGTAGCCCAACATTTTCTGTCTGTGGTAGCAGGGCTGGTTCTTGTATGAGAGCGGGAGAAGTCTGGAAGTGTGGGGACAAGGCTGCAGCGGGACTTTCTATATTTTTTCTTTCTCTACAAAGGGAGAGTACTCTTCAAAACTGGATGTCATTGAGATCCTCTGCATGCAAAATGTGGCTGTTTGATTGTGCTCTTGTCACACTGTGTTGTCATGCCCTTCTCTGAGTTTCAGGTTGCTTAGGTCATTCTGAGAGTGGGAAGAGAAACTTCATGTGCAGTTTCTCCTCCTGATAAGACTGCGGTCTCCTGATCTGCATTTAGGTGTGGCACTGTTGTGTCTCCACAGCAAGCTATGCCATTTCTGAAACTCTACACTCCAGTGTTGCTAATTGAAATGCATCATGAAAGATGTATGTTGTTTCCTTCTTTTGTGTTAACCCAGCACAGGAGAATGTGCTAGTCAGAAGGCATTCCTTAATATTTCTGACAATTCTGGGGTAGCCTCCACATTCTCTCAATAGAGAAAGGGTGAAGGGGGAAACAGGCAAGGAACAGCTTGTTCAGTGTTGACATCTTGGTGTTTTAAATAAAACAATTCTTAAGAGTCACTGAAGTAAATACAGAAACCTATTTGAATTGTCAGCTTGCCAGGTTGGATAGCTGTTGTCCAGACCATAAATCAGAAAATTAACAGGTTGTAAGGGATGGGAACCTTTTTTTAAAGGCTAGAAGTCTGGGGAAAATGTTTGCTTTGCATGAAATCTGTAATGCATAATTATTGCTTTTAAGTCTCAAAAATGTGAAATGTCTCTTGCAGGTTCAGAAATCATCAAGAATAGGGATATGGGTCTTATTTAATTCATCAAATGTAGTAAATATTTAATAACATAAAATTATTATTAATGCTGTGCTGAGTTGATGTGCATGTAAATTTGAATAGCTGCTTTTAAGTCCATTAGAGGTTGTATGCAGAAGAAACTCTTTAATTTTTCTGATAAACTCATGTGATAAACATCAATCTCTGATAAACATCAATTCAGGAGGGTTCTAGTTATGGAACAAACAATATCTACAGCATGTAGGTGAGCTTTTCGTAATGTCACATTTTGCTGGGTGTTTTAACTAAAATTATCTGGTTTTTGCTTTAGAAGTGTCACGTCTTCTTGCTAAGTCAGGAAGACTTTTTAAACCAAACTCCTTTAGGAAAGGAAGAGTTAAAAATAGATGAGTTGCAGATAAGCTGCAGCTTGAACAAAGAAAAAATAACTTGATACCTTTTGTGAAAAGAGATTAATACTTTGGAAATATCTTAGACTCTCTTTCTTTCTGAAAGTCCTTACAGTTCTACCAGCCTGCAAAAGCAGTTTGTTGATCTGATACAGTTTTAAATTCTTCTTGTCTTTCAGTGCTGCAAACAATGCTGTTATCAGCCAAACTAATGGATCACAAGTAAGGACTCTCATTCTTTCTAAAGGCAATTTTCATGTGTCTCAACAGATTTGAAAATTTTGTTATTTGTTCTTGAAATCCAGTGATTGACCAATTGAATGTTATAGTTAACTATTAACTGTCTGGAAAAGACTTAGGCATAGGTATCCAGTGCTAGGGAAGTAAGGGAAGAAAATGGCTTTAGCTTTGTGCTTAAGAAGAAGTGTTGGTATGTTTTGTTCACTTTACTGTGTCATCACTTCATTGAGGTGTGTATAACAACTTGTCTATATTCTGTCTCTAAAGAGCTGGAATGCAAAGCCAAGCCTACCTGTCCTGACAGCGGTTCCTTCTGCACCGGTCTTAGTGGAAATAGAAAACCTCCCAAGGAGCCCAGGAGCCAGCCAGCAAGATAAGATGTGGTATGTTAAGCTTTGCTGGGAAATGAATTCTGATTACTTATGCATGATTCAAGTAGCTTTTCCTTTATCTGTACTTAAATAAGCTGCCATCCTTGTATCTCTGATGTAAATTGACAATCAAGTTAGGGATGATGCAGCTGATTTCTTCCTATGAATTACATGTGGAGAGGTGAGGACAACAGGCTTAGTCACTGCCAACCAAAAGAGAATTTCTTCAGGCTGAAGGAATTAAGGAGGAGTAGCATTTTAAAGTCTTGGAGTTGGGTCCTTCTCATTTGCCATAAGCTTGTAACCCTTTGCTTGGTATCATGGGGTCCAAGGACTTAACCTTCATCTTTAGATAATACAGAACCTTGTAAACTGGTATCCTTGTGAATTATCTTTTGAACCTTCTGAAATAGACAAGCTGACTTTTCTCATGAGCTTGTGTAATGGGAGCTTGAGGAAAATGACACAAGCTGAAGATAAGAGCTTTGATTTCATGTAATCAGAGTATTTGTTTTATGGATTAGATGCATCTCAAAATGAACAGGATTTGTTTGAAGATAGATAAATGTACATGTCATTTATCTCTTCTTAAACTAATTCTATATTGCAAAGCTATTTTCACACCAAAACTGGCATATATCAACCCAATACTTGTGCACAGGTCATCTTAACTTCTTTGGCTTCTCATGCCTGGGGCTTCTCCAAGAAGGGAAGTTCTGGCTTCTGCCAGACTCATCAGGAGCAGTTGTGGTGGATTGGAGTGACACCAAAGCTCTTATCCTAAGCAGTGTCAGCCCTCAAGAGAGACTCTTTCTTGCATTGTCAGGCATATGAATCTGCTTTTCTTCAGTATCTCTTACAAGTCGATGGTGCCTGTTTCTAACAGTGCTGTGACAAATGTACTTCAGTTTTGTAAATGGTATTAATTTAAAAGACTTCTAATGCTATCGATTTTGAATGATAAAGGGGATGGTAATTCTGCTTTGAGTTGCATTTTACTGACATTTCAATCAGAATATATGATGATAAATGCTGTTTTTCTTTCTTTTGCCCTTGATTTATCTAGTATCTGAAATCTGTGCTTGTCTGTGGTGGGATCCTGTTGATCGCTCGATTCCTTCCATGGTGGTGGGTGAAAGGTGGTGGCATCTTTATTCTTCAGCATTTTCAATATGGTTATATTTTTATTCTTTTGGCCTAATTGCAAGATGAGTGCTAGTCACCTGTATTTCCTTTGGTGGAAATGTTTGACTTGGCTCCAGACCAGCTCTTCTTGGGTACCTGATTTGTGCTAATGTTCCTGCTCATGTTTGCAAGGCTGCTGTTGCTTACTGAAACCCTGCTGCTTTGGTTCTGAAGCAGAGAAGGCTCTATAGCCACTCAGTTTTGGGTTTGTTATGCCTGTTTTTAGGATTGAGAGCTTGAGCCCGTCTGTTTTAACATTGTCCAGGAATCTCAGCTTACATGCCAGCTGCTGTAGGATGTGGTGTTTGTATAGAAGAGTGGGAGTGAACGCAAAATACACCTGCACGTAACCCAAAACAGTGTGTCCTAAAGAAAACAAGCTTCTTGGCAACTGATGCATTTTAATTGAGAGTGCAGTGCTTCTACTGTGTCTGTGTTACATTTCTTTGAGACGTTGCTAGTGAAAGTACTTGTCTTCTGGTTTTACTGTGTTCGCTGGAAACAGTACTGCCTGTAATAGAGGGCAAATCCAGCTGTAGGAAAAAGACAGCAGTTTGAAGCTGAGTCAAGAATTGAGCTGCATTCTGGTTTTGTAGATGGGAAGTGGGGTTAGGTTAATGGAATTGCCAGAACATACATATTTATTGCTGGGGGCTGTGACTTGGCTATTGTGCTGCAAGGGTGTCTCGGTGCTGCTAACAAGATCTCCTTTCCACTGCTACTGTCTTTAATTGGCCTGTTTCTGCATGAATTATCTTTGCTTTCTGTCAGAAAAATAGTCTTCTTTTAGAGAGAGCTTGCCAAAGATTATTGAGAACACCAAAATCTTCTGGACTCTGGATTTTGTAGATAGTTAGATTGAAGGGGTTTAGAAGTAAGGTCCTGACCTCCTGGGTTTCTGTACTCTGCTTGGCAGATGCCTATATTGGCTACCTTGCAGCTTAGATCCCTTCCTAATGTCAATGTTTCCTTTAATTTAAAAAGTTAATGCTGCAGCTGCCAACAGCAATTTTGCCAGGTTGTAGAAAGTACTTTGCCAGATCAATAGATTTTATTATTTCTGGGTTTATGGTTTTGTTTGTTTTTTTGGTTTTTTTTTTTACTTCATTCCTGTAAAATTGTCAGTACAAGAAAGCTGTACTGGTCTGCAGGATCTGAAAATGATCTGGAATATTAGTTGTGTGTCTGGAAAACCTAAAATATGATCAGTGTCTTTCTAAGTTTAGTCATTCCCCAGTAAGTTCTTTTTTTTGCTAAGTTAGTACATCAGACAGATTTAATACTTATTTCCTTACTATGAGATGAGTAGGGGAGTTGTTTTTTTTTTTTTTGCTAGTGGATGTAGCTTTCCCTTAACCACATCCATGAGAGAAATGGTAAAATAAAGGAATGAACTGTTGGGGATTGGAGCCCTCAGTATTCACGGGTCACTTCCTCAGTGTATTTCACAAAAACCAAAATTCTGAATTTACATATGGGTGATCTTTGTATGAATCCTGCTTCTTTTCTAAAGGAGGACTATCCCCAAATGTTAATCATTTACCACTGCTGTGACTCCTGCATGCTTTTCTGCTTGCTTGCCTTAACACGTGTGATCTTCCAACTCCTCTGTCTGCTTGGCTGTTCTGGAACATGAGGAGGTGGAATTTGAGCTGAAGGCCGTCTGACCCCTCTGTGTGAACAGCAACAATCCTTCCACTTTGTTTCGATTTGGCTCATTAAATCGAATCTTTTACATTAAACTGAAGGAGTACTTTTGATTTAGGAATTTTCTTACTTGAGTAGTTTGTGCTTTTTTTCCAAGCACTTTTTTGATATATGGCTGTACCTTTTATCAGCCTCTCCTAAAACATACTGGTGAAGGACTCTAGTGCTACACAGGCAGCAGTTAACAGATCATTGTCCATTTTTCAAGTATTTTAACATTTGGCTGTTTTCCATCAATTGCTTATCCCTGCTGCTTTGGAGATGTTTGTGCCTAAAGCCTTACAGTTTCCTAGCTAGGGGCTCCTGCATAATAGTATTTTTCAAAAGACTGAATAAAGTAATGAGTGATCTCCCTTGCAACTCTTTCTGGCTTTTGGAGGATGTCATACTGACTGTGGCAAAGAGTGGCCATAACTGTGCACAGCATTTCTGTGGGTTTGATTTTAGGAACTTTAAATTTAAAATTTAGAAGCCATTATGCTTCCATATGCTAAATTAGAAATTGAAGTCTTAGTTTGTGTTTTGATCTTTTATAAAATAGTTCCTTTCCAGCTGAATTTTTTTTAGTGCAAGTTATAGCTGCAGGCAACTTTTTCAATGGTATTAATCCCTTAGTCACCTAAATTGTGGATGATTTGTTTGCTCCTGCACACTAATGTTCATTTTTTGAGCTTCTGTTTTCTTCTCCTTTTTTAAAAATTTGCTTTAGAATCTGCACTTTTCAGTCACTTTGACAACTCTTATTGCTGTAGATGTTTGCTTCAGGTGTACATTTCGAGCTGCCACTTAAACTTGTTTCCTGCAAATATAATATGCTGTATACTTGAGGTCTGTTCCTCATTCACATTACTTTCTCCCATCTGTAAAATGCACACGATTCTTGCTTAGTTCTGTGAAGTGTTTTAAAATATGAAGTGCTCTGCATTTGGGAAGTGTAAGCAACATATACATGAGAGAGCTTAGCTTGTCAATTCAGACTTGTGCGATGCTGTGCAGGAAGGGGTTTATTTGGCAGTGTCACCGTGTGCACGTGTACTTGCATGCCTCTTTCCTCCAGTATTCACCTTCCAGGAATGCCCCTTTTCCTTGTCTCTTCGCATCAATCTCCTTGCCCTCACCTTTGCTTTACTTTTCCACCCTCTTCCCCCTCCGTGCCGCTGACTAATGTTCCGCCTCCCGCTCCCCACCGCTGCAGGCCCCCCGACGCCGCCGGCCGCTGTCAGCGTGGTGGAGCCGCGTGGGCCCCGCCGAGGAGCCGCGCCACGGACGCGCCGAGCCCCGCGTTCGTCCACGAGCGCAGCGCCAGGAGCGCGGGGCTGCCGGCGGCTCTGCAGGCCACCATGACCACGCTGTGACCCGTGGGCTGCCGCAGCTCGGGACTGCTTCCCGGCAGAGGCTGGGAAATCGCCTCCTGAGCTCCCTCTGGCACAAGGACAACGGACCCGGAGCACATAGAGAGGCAGAAGCTTTTATTACAAAGGCTCTGCAGATTGTGCTGTTGGTAGTGAGTCTTTAAAGAAAAATGACATATAGACTGGAAGCCACATGTCGCTCTTACTTTAAAAACAGTATATATCTGTCTATGTATGCATATAGATAGATATATTTTTTTAATTGTATTAAAGCTTTTCTAATGACTGCAAGATCCATTTTTTTAGCTGGGTTTGAGAGCCATGCAGGAAGTCACATTTATTATAAAACTATGTATGTGACTAGTGGGTTATATTATGGTTTCAAAAATCTTAAGAGAAATAGAGGATGTAACTGGCCCTCCTTTTGAACCATGATCATGTAAAAACATCCTAGATATGTGGTTGATCTGAAAACCAACTTTTTTTCTCAATAGGACCTCTTCTGAGAAATATTGTTTGGAAATGGAATAGAATTATTTTCAAATTTTTAAGAATAAATTTAACAGAACTGTCAAAAAGGCAAAGAGTAATTTTTTAAATTATTTTTTGCTTTTTACAAATTTTTCTTTCTTTTTTGCTTTACTGGTCCAGTTGAAAAGAAACAAAGATTTCCTGACAAACACCAGTCCTACCATATGATTCACAAGGTTAATTGTTAAGTCAGAGGTTAAGACTCCAGCTTCATGGGTCATTGGTATTCTTGGGGGCCTTTAACAACATGAAGAACAAACCTTTACCCTTGAACACGCTGTGTTTTCTTGTGTTTTCTGAAGTTTGTTGCTTTCAAATTGCAATATTCTTTTCCTATTTAAAAAAACGGGGAAAAATGGTAACAGAGGGCTCTTAAAGTTAATTTATGTGTAGCTTTTAGGATAAAGGAGTTATTTGAATGATTTTCAAATTATTTCACTATGTTTCAAATTGCCACAGAGCCCAGAAATAAAAAAAAAACAAACATTATTTTCAGATATCCAGACCTGAAGAACCAAGAAGTGTCAGTCAGGACATAACTTAATATTGCCTGTGATATTTTGGCCTCCTCCCCCCCCACATTTGATGGGGGAAAAGAGTTTGCTAATGAAATATCAGTCTCTATTTTACAACACGGCTTAAATAGAAAAGTATGAGCTAGCTGTAAACTAAAGATCTGTGACACCTACCAAGCTAATTGGAACGATCTCTTGTGCTCTTTTTAGTTTCAGGTTTGGAATGGTGGATGTTGTAAACTTCTGGAGTGAAGCAAACCCATTTGTTTCTTTTTTATAAGGCTGCATGAGAATATGCAAATGAAAATAAGTTGTTTACCTTTACAGTATCGTATAATATCTGTGTAGTTGAGGGAGAAAAAAACAAGATTGCTGACACCACTTGTAACTGAGAGCTTTCTCAGTCATGTTGTACATTGAATGCTGTGTGGTACATATTTATACCAATATAAGGGCCAGGCAAAAAGAAGGGTAATGCATTAGCTACTCTCTTAACTGTGTGAGCTCCCTGAGCATGTAATGACTTATTAATGGGTTGACAAACTTTTACATGCATTACAACCCTTCATTATTCCTACATTCATAATTATTTATGTAGCTTGAACTCCCTAGTATCTTTTATCAGCATTTTCCAGAGAATATTTCTTTAAGTATGATGGTAGAAGTTGATTTGAAGACATAAAGGCCAGCACTTATTACTACGCAAGTTTCAAAATATCCCTTTGTGTGTGGGTAAATGCAGGTTTGTGGAAGTCTAATGCCTGTTCAGTTCCTGAGTACTGGGAGCTGACTGGTAGAAGCCCTGCTTTCCCTGGGAAGCCTTGGGTAATTTCCCTTATGGTTGGTGTGCCAGTTCATCAGTATTTTATAAGAGGTGTCTGAAATTCTGTGCAGTGATTCAAGTTTTTTGTACTTTTTGAATTCATGGTTGGGCCATTTATGAAGCCTACCTGGAAATCTTTCTGCTGGTGCTCTGAAGAGGGTGAAGAGTCTGGGAGGCTTCAAAGGTTTTGCTGCTCTTTGGAGAACTCATGCCTGCAAATTCCTGTGGCTGAGGGTCTCCCAAATATGACTTTCCTCTTATTGACTGATTATCTCAGGTGGCTCAGGAGGTGTTTCAGTGGGTCTGAAGGCAAGATGGGGTCAATTCCTACTTGAATCTTGACTTAGGAGGCTTCCTTGAATTTATCTAAAATTCATTTCCCTGAGGCCCTGTTGTGATGGCTGCAGGGACTCACTCTGGTTGTGCTGTCTCAGCCAGGTCTCCATCCCAGGGCAGAAATGGCAGTAAGGTTTTTTACAAATTTTGACCATCTCAGTGTAAGTAGTACACAGCTTTTGGGTAGTGCTCAGCTTTTGGAGCACACTAGGCACTGAATGTGCTGTTTAAGTATGTTGCCAGATGTCAAGACTGCCCTTTTCTGTAGTAAGCAAGTTTTTGAATCAACTCTTGTCTGTCTGGTAAATGATACTGTATAGTCATGAGGAAGAAAAGTCTAGTGCAATTATCCTAGCAATTAAGGAAGAAATTTTTCATTAATTTTCTCTTAGAATACTTAGAAAAGCAGTGGGAAATTGAAGCACAAGAAGTGTTACTGGTGCTCTGCATCAGCTCTCTGATGTGGTGTTCATAGCAGCTTATACCAAGTTACTTCAAACTGTCATGGTGTCAGCAACTGCATGGTGTAGGTAAAATCTGAACTTCTTAAAATGATGATCATATTGGAGACTATTTACAGAAAATTGTCAGAAAATAGGAAGAAAATTGTTGTCTCTATGTGAAGATTAGAAAACATTTTGACTCATGTCAGCAAAGTAAGGTATGGCATTCAGTCTCACTTTCCTTGTTGCCTTAATTGGAAGAGCATCTCTTCCTGTCTATTAGTTCTAACAATCAAATCTCTGTATCCATCATTCTCTCTCTGCAATATGTGTGCTGTTTGCCTTTTCCCATTAGTGGTGCAGAGAGAGGCTGCACAGGAAGTTAGAAAATTTTCCCTATTATTTGCTTTGCTAGTAGCTCCTTATTCCACTGCTTTAAGAGAATCAAGCCAGTGGCCTCAATTTACCTCACAGCAATTAATTGACTTAAAATGATTTGTACATTATTAGCACTAGAACAGTGATATCCTGTAATCTGATTCAGAGGAATATATTTAACATTGAAAGAATTCTTTGTGTGCTTGAGCTGGAGGGGAAGGAGTTTTTTCCTGCAGCCTCTGTAGTGACAACAGGGAATTGCTCCAGGTTCCAGGGGCTGGAGGGGGGCATGAGGAACTAACCTGGTAGTGGTAAGGGAGCAGCTGGTCTAAACTGTCAAGCAGAAAATGGTTCTTGTCTGTGCCTAAGGATAGGTTCTGTTCTGCTGTGGTGGGTGGTATGGGCTTGATATCATTGTTCTCATATTTGGGACAGGACTTGCAAAAGGGATTGATAGATTTTTCTTCTTAAATCAATATTGCAGCCAAACTGTGAGTGATTGTTTATTGAACGGGGCAGCAGTAAAGCTGCAGTTGTGTGCACAGGCTGTCTGATGAACCATTGCATTGTGCAGCAGGGGTTCTGTGTTTGCTGTTAGGATAGCTTTAGCTGTTCCCAAGCTTTAGAGAAATGTATGAGATTCCTGACTGCTTGCTCAGTATAAACATCGTAATATCATTTTTTGTTTTGTAATTGTTGTTCCTTGTTCATTGAATATAGAGCTCATAGGGCAAAATTAAAGGAGAGTTTTCCATCAAAAACCAAGAGAGGTGAAACAAATGATCCTGACAGGGTACAGAGTACATGCTGTGGTTCACTTAAAACACTGACTGCTGAGGTTTCATTCATGGCTCTGCTTAAGTTAACAAAACTGAAACTGGTTCTAGGTATGCCTGACCATAAGTGTCAGGGCAGTGCACCCTTCTGCCCTCTGTTCTGCTTACCAGTGTTGGATGAAGTGCTGCACAAACAGCATTTTGTGATACCAACTTCCCTCCCTCTAACTTTCCTTTTTCTGTTGTAAAAATCCTAAATGGTACCTTGTTAGAAAAACTTGAAATGTTTGTTCCAAAGAGTGTATTTCATGGATAAAAATTTCCCTTCTCTCTTCAATTTTTCCACTGCTGTCTGATGACACAGCAGGCAACATGGACCTGTTCTGTTATGAAGGCTCTTATACAGATATGAAATGTTCCCTTTTTTGTGTTTCATAAGCTTGCTGAAAACCAATGTCTGTTAGTTACCTGAAACAGTTTTTCTAGATTGTGGCTGGTCAGCAGAAGACAGCTCGAAAAAAGAGATTGCATGCGTTAAAGCTTTTTTTTGTTACAGGAAGAGTGGTAACATGATTGTGCATCTCTCTGCCCATCTTTCTGCCCTTGCAGCATACCTCTTGTTGATTTGCTAGACAGCACAGACTTGCCAGAAACTTGTGTGGATGATGCTGTGGGCCGTCCTGTTGTTGGCTTGGCAGCAGGTGATTCAGAAGAGGCTGTTAGTTGCCCTCCTTCCGGCACGAAGGAAACTGCTGCAGACAAAGCAGACTCTGATCGTAAGCAAACTGACAGATTTTTCCATAGTATGATGTGTGAGATCAAGATTAAATAATAGGTTGATATGAGATTGTTTCCTTACGAAAAATGTGGAATTGTTTTAGGAAGCTCCCTTAGATGATATGCATAAGGACAATTTTACCAATTACTGGAACAACAAAGACAGATATACAAGGGAAAAGTCAGTTCTTCATTGGATGTGACTTTGTCCACAAATACAGTAAAGTGCAACCATCTAAGCAATTAACTCTGTGTTTGCTCGCTCACTGTGAGGATGGCTGGGTAAATGAGCTGCCAGGAGTGCAGAGTGCTGTCATTTGGTGCACACAGTCTGCAGGCTGGAAATTTTCACCAAAGCTTGAGCAAGTAGATTCCCCCATCCCTATGCTCTTTTGCACGACTTCAAAATTATGTGATTAGTATTCAGGAATAATGCAAGTTAAAGTCACATAACTCCATGGTAACATTAGGAAGATGATGCCTTTTTTGTCTTTTTCAGCATTTGAAGACACATTCCTAAAACTGAAACAGCTGGAGACAGAGCGCAGCAGCCCCGTGCCGAGTGAGCGTCCCAACGTGAACATAAACGTGCAGGTAACTGGCCTTCATTCCCCTGCTGTGTCCTGGGTTTTGTTAGATCCTTCTGAAAAGTCTTCCACATGCCTTGCTCTGTTTGCCAGACTGCTAAGACGATGAGTGAGTAATACTGGGGGATAGCAAATGAAATAATAAATGCTGTATGATAGATAAACCTGTGTGTGACAAGGCAGTGAGGTAAAGATGGGGGCAGAGGTGCATGTGTGCAGACCTGCAGCCTGGTGAGATTTTCTAAAATCAGTGGGAGTAAAAGGCATAAATGCTTGAAATGTTTGTCAGTTGTCTTTATCTGTAGGTTAGTACCTGCATGGTGTTGGGTAGTTCACCCTCTTTTTGGAAGGGCTGAGCTGCTTTCCTGGCATTTTTCAATTCCAAGAAGGTTGTTCTGACGTTTTGTTTTCAGTCAAGTTTGCTGATGATCCGTCCATCCTGTTAAGTAGCCAGTTTGTACCTGCTCTCTGATGTAGGTGTTAGTGCTCTGTGTTTACACAAAGAGGAGTGATGTGGTTTGATTTACTGCTCTCAACTCCCTCCGAACAAGTCAGGCTGCAGCTGAGCCAAAGTACAAGCCTGAGTGCCCTGAACGGGGTGAGGGCTCTCTTCTCCTTCCTTCCTCTTCACTCTTTATTCCCCAGCTTGCTTCTCTCTCTCCTCTCTCACCACCAAGAATCATTGCAGGTTTCAGTGAACAAATATATCTACAAACTGGCAAACAATTTTTCCCCCCTGCCTTTGTTTTGAACTTTTTGTTGAGGTGCTGGATTTCTTTAGGTTTTTAGTTTGCTCTTGAAGTTGGTAAATAGTGAGTTAAAGTGGTTCAAGGAAGGGGTCAGAGAAATGCCAGGGCCATAGTGTAAATAAGTAGTGTTGCTAGAAGGGATGGAGAGGGAGAATCCTCCCTTACAACAGCAGTGAACTTTAATAGATTCGCTGGTTATCAAACAGCTGCCCCCAGACAGAATATTCTTCTGGGTTTTTTTCATGAGCTTTAAAACATGAAATTTAGTTCTCCATTACTCTGCTTTCTCTGATGCAAAAGGTTTGGGAGATTTTTGTGTTTTGAGCAAGCAGAGAGAGTGAAACACCTGGCAGTGTTATCTCTGTTTAGGCTACCCTCCCTTGCAGGGAGGCCCGAGGATTTATCTAACTTTGAGTGAAGCAGCTATGATTTTTCTTGCTCCCTCAATAGTAACAGGAACCAGGTGTTAGGAGAGGTGTTTAGCAGTGTGTGTTTGAGCTAAGCCCACTCCTAAGCATTGTTTTCCACCTCCATGTGAGAGGAGGCTGCTGCTGTGGGTGGTGCTGCAGGCTGCTTGGCTCATGTCCCCTTTAAGGGCTGCTGTCAGGGCTGCCTGGTGCACCTCTCTGCTTGGTGAGTGCATTACAAAGATTACCAGGACTCTAAGAAGATTAGGCAGTAGACTGTAGGTCCTGTTATGCTGAAACACTGCCTCTACATAAATGAAAGCAAATGAACACAATTTATTTAAGAATATTTTAGCCTGTTGAGCTCCACTTTAGTCCAGACAGAGAGGGGGAAAAACATTTAACTGGTTCATTGAAGAATGAAATGGCCCAAACCTGTTTCAGAGGTTTTTAAATCATGGCTGATTTATAATAAGCAAGCTAAGATTCCTGTAATGAGCTAATCTAACAAACAGCTGCCAATACAGAACAGTCACAGTCATCCAGCTGCTGTCACATAAGGTGCCGAGAAACTTTGGAGGTTATAGATACTGGGAGGACAGTAATCTGATTAGAGAGCAAGAACATTTGCATAACAGAGAATTATGGATCAACAGTATGTCAGTAGGTGGTAAAACACAGTTCAGCTTTCAAGAAAGAAGTGCAAATGATATTAGGAAAATGTAAGAGTACATTATTGGAGGGTTTTTTAGGGTAGAAGAGATAGAATAAAACTTTCCTGCCTATGATATAGCTTACCGAGAAGTCACTTGAGAGTGTTTGTTTAAAAAAGATAGACAAAGATTAGAGACTCTCTGCATACTTGAAATTCCCAATGCTTCAGATTGCAAAGACATGTAGGTTACAGTAGCACCAAAGAGCACACCCTTCAGAGAGAAGGTTTGGAAACCAGTCCTGAAAAGAGTGACCTAAAAGTCACTATTAAAAATACTTTGTTTCCTGCCTTTGAAGGCTGCTTTAGAAAACATAGAAGCTTTCATTTATGGTGTTTGTTATCAAATGTACCTGTGGGCTCTTCTCCTGTACTTACTTTTCTTCTTAATCTGTTAGTAAAAGAAGTGTTTGGCAGAATTGGCATCCTCTGGCAGAATTGCGTGGGACTGCAATATATCCAATAAAACCTTGCAATAAGTTTAGATCCTGGAGCTTGCTATTATTTCAGAGGGAATGCAGTATTGCAGCATTCTCTCTGAACGTGTGTGATTAGAAATTTCAGCACATATAGAAACTGTCACAGTACATAAGAAGTTTGGTAAAATGCGTTGGGAGAAGGTGTTACCTTTCTACTCATGAAGGCAGAGCTGCATCCTGAACTTAATTACACTGTTATATGCAAACTCACTTCAGCTTTGTTAATTAAAAATCTTTAACTGTTTTCCATCAGGGAATAGCGATAGCCTGACAGTCATCTTTATGTAATTCTATACTTGCAATCAATCAATCAATCCTGATTGATTCCTTTGATAGGGAAATATTTATCTAGCTACCCCTGTTCTTCTAGAGAAAAAGAGGAAGCGAGGCAATGAATGGCTTCATTCTTCTCTGCTGCTCACTGCCAAAATCTATTGGGATGGAAGAATGCAACTTTGTCTTTCCCAGCTTTCAGTAGTGCAGTGACCAGATCTGACAAAGAGAGCAAATAGCTTTAAATACAGCAACACTCTGCTTTCATCAGCTTCTGAAGGGAAATGGACAATAAAGGTTCACCCTGTTTGCCCGTCTTCAAAGTCTGCTTCCGAGTCAGAAATGGAAGGACAGGAGGGTTTACTTATTCTGAATTTGTTGTGATCTGTAAATACATGGAAGTTGGTTCAAAATGTGCCTGTATTAGGCTCCATCTTCCTGCACAAAGTGATTTTTAGTGGCACCGGGAACAGAACTCAAAAGCACAAAGGGTTGGGATCACATGCCTTGTTACTGCCTTTAATCTTTCCTTGCCTTTTTGCATCACTGCCTAGCTCCATGTTTTGATTGAAGAGCACAGTACAAGTGTAGTTTGTCTCGTCCATGGAAACAACAAACATTCCTAATGAGCTGGAATAATGACAAACCCCAGCAGCTTTACCATTTTGTGTGAGCAGCTGAAATGTCTTGTAAATTAGACATCTGGAGGCGTCGGCAGGTGCTGGATGCTTTTCCCCCTAGCTACATGCTTTTTTCATTAAAAAAAAGCTGTAAGACACCTATGCTTTTTGCAAGTGCAAAATAGGATTGAAAAAAATGGGTCATTTATATTCACGGAATTACTTCCTTGTTGGTATGAAATTTATGCTCCATTAAATTAAAATATTCTGTAATAGTACTAAGCTTTTTCAAAAGTAGGGAGTCTGTTAACAATTAGGCTCCCTACTTTTGAAAAAGCTTAGTACTATTACAGAATATTTTAATTTGAGTGGCCTAATTAATTTGATTTTTCAGGTGGAGGAAGCTGAGAGGAAGTTAAACAATAAAATGGTACTTCTAGCACCAGTGTACTGATGTGCTCAGTTAAAATGATCAGGTTTACTGCATTAGTGGAATAATGCATTCAAAATGCTGTGCAGGTAGTGTCACACATGACATCTGCTTCAGTGAGGTTCAGTAAAGACTTAAAATAATCACAGTGCGTGCTGCAGCTGTACAAATAATAATAATTTAGTTGTAATTATTCCTTTTGGTAATTCTAGCAACTTTTCTAAAATAGAAGTACTTAAAAGTACTGTTGGTCCTCATAGCATTTTATGTTGAAAGTGACCCTTGAATGTTTTGCGAACTTCATTGCTGACTGGGTCAAAATTTGAGAATGGATTCTCCTTTAGATAGTCTCCTAAGATCCTGTTTGGATATCCCAAAAGGTGATTTAGAGGGAGACAAAAAAAGGGAAATGCTTTTTCCCCTCTCTAAAGACCAAATAACTACAAGTTCTCAGCAGTGTCTCCAGGGAATGCAGAAAGCTGAGAGTGGATGGAGGGCTGTGAGGGGACAGGTGTTCACCTCTTTTTAACTCCTCTGCTCTCTCTGCAATGGGCTTCATTCCTGCTGGGCAGGCTGCAGCTGCTGCAGGTGGCAGTGCAGCAGGATTGTGGCTGCTGGGGCAGCCCTGCAGCACTTGCCTCGGGGAACAGCCTGCCCTAGACCGTGGCATATGGTGAGGAAAGCAGGACTCTGTCTCCCCCTGCTGAGTCATACCCTCAGAAGGAAGGTCACAGGGTTTAGTTTTCACTCAGCTAATTAACTTCTGCCACTAATCAAATAGCAATTAGTAGATTGAATGCTTAATTAACATTTTATAATTAAGAAATGAAATTCTCATAATGAAATATACTGTAGTGAAAGATATCTCGTTCTTACTTCTCTTCATTATGTATCTGGCTGCCAGTTTGCTCTGATATAATCAGTGGTGGGAGAGGTAGTTAGCAGCACATTAATTAAACTCTTAGTCTAACTTATAAGTGGATTTTAAATTAAAAATCTTCCCAAGTTGCGTTTGAGAGTAAATGATCAACTTTTACTTAGGCTACCCTGACATGATATAATGGCTGTTACATTGATCTCCTCTCAGTAAACTAGGCTGCAGTTTTAGCATGCACTTCATTTCTTGCACACTATTTTTAGCACAGTAGTTTGCATATCCATATTCAAGCATTGTGCCTTTTTTCCTTTATGTGTTGCTTGACATTACAACTGAGTTCCAAAATAAAGGAAAAAATTGCTTTTTCCTTTTGATATGAATCTGCTGACTCCCCTTTGTCTTCAGAGTCTTGTTGTTATTTAGAGATGTTGATAAACTTCAGCCCAGACTTGTCCATGTGGAAACTGCTTCTGATAAAGATGTTTTCATGTCTAGGATGAAGTGGTGAAGTTGACAGATAAATGTCTTAACAATGCAATCGAGAGCCCAATCGTAGCAGCAAAGTGGCTTCCAGCAGATCTCAAAAGCAATATCCTGAAGGCCCAGGCAGAAGCAGGGCACAAGGTAAATACTCGACTGAGTAGAGCTGTGAGCTCTCAAATGTTTTATTTCTCTTCAATTGCCTGCTGTTGGAGAAGGTGCCTCACAGATAAGGGTGTTCCAAGAGCCTTGCCCAAGGCAGAGTCAGAGGCTTCTCGCAGTGATAATGGTTCCATACTGGAGCAGTTGCCCAAGGAGGAATTTCTGTCCTTGATGATACTCAGCAGGTAACAGGACAAGACCCTGTGCAAGCCCTGGTTTGAGAGGTCATTGAGACAGGTAACCTCCAAAGTTGCCTTCTAATCAAGCAATTATTCTGTCACTGCAACTGGGCTTTTTGCATGTTGTAGTAGATTCCTTAGCAAATAACAGTATTTTATTGGGTTTTGTTGGTGAACTATTTTTATTTCTGCACTGAAGTTGTCATATGGAATTGATGTTCTAAGTCCCTGAGCTGTAGATAAACAGCACTTTTTTGTGTGGGGATAGAGACACTCAGCTCTACTGTGAATCTCAGAACTGACACAAGATGGAAACAGGTATCAGAAATGTATATCTCTGTTCATTTCTTCCTCTCAGGTTGGAAAAGATGACAGCATGACAGGTGTCAAGAATTCCAATATTCAGGAGGCTGCTGCCAGGTAGTGAACAGATTTGTAAGAAACAAATTAGTAGTTAACTCCCTACAGAACTGAGGATCTGCAGTTTAGTGTGGTCTGCCAGAGGCTCAGTTGCCATTGCATTTTACCTTCCATAGGGTACCTTAACTTCATGAGTGTGAAGTGGTTTTGAGATGAAAACCAGGGTTATAACTCCTGAGTTTTATTATATACAAGATAATACAGGTGCTCTTTATTCTCCCATACCTGATGACCATTGTTACAACAGTAATTTCAATCACTAATTATTTCTGAAATGTGAACATTTTTAGTGTGGGGAGAGGATGGGTGTGTTCACAGTAGGTGTTTTCTAGTGTAGGAAAAAAATGTATACAAACCCCTGCAGTGACAATTTCCTGAGAATTACTAAATATGAAATGATTGCAGAGTCCAGTGGGATTACAAACATTGAAAAATTTAAAAGGTTACAACATCTAACTTCTTGATCATTTGTGAAGATGCATGTGTGGCAGACCTCAAAGAGCAGAGGGTCATACTGTAAACATACAAATAAAATGTACATTAGCAGTCCCAAAACTGTGTTGTAACAAGTGATTCATAAAGAGCTTTCCATGGAAGGTTGTACCAGTTTTCTGGTTTTGATTTTTGTTGGTTTGTGCCAGGAACCTTATCCTGTCAGGCAAATCACAGAGCAGTCCCCCAGCAACCAGTCCAGTATTTCAAGATCCAAGAGAGCTGCTGAGAGCAATCCCTGCTTCAAACACCTTTGTTCTGTAAGTGATTCTGGAGAAACGTGTTCCTGGGGTAAAGGGACCACGTGGAGGTTATGATGAAAAGACCTGAAAAGATGAGGAACAGTTGCTGAGCATTTAGGCTACATTTAAGCAGGTTTAGGGATGCATTTTTAATTGCCGTTGCAGCAGTTAATCAGTAGGCCAGGCCTCGGGGTGAGTATCCTTGCAAGCAGAAGGGAATCTCTCTCATCTTCTGAAAGGACTGAGATTCCTGACATCCTGCTGCCCCTGGCTCTAGGGAGGAAGATAAGAGGATGACAGGAATGGCTTCAGGCAAATTAGACATAGGGGCTGAAGAAACTCGTTTGAGATAGAAGACCTCGATACTGCTGGGTCTATACACAGCTGTAGCTGGAACTATGGGAGAGGGCAGTAATCTGCGGAGGTAGCTGGAAGGCATTTACATTAACATACAAACACCAGTCTTTGTCTGCCTCTGTGGAACTGGTGTCAAGGTTTTGAGCTGTCTGGGAAGCAGCTCTGTTCCATGCTATCCAGGCGGGGTGCTAATGAGGATGTTTTCCTCTTTCAGAAATACCTTGAATGAGGACAATGCTGACTCTAACCATGAGGACCTGCTAATTCCAGCTAATCTGGCTCCAGCTGAGGAGGCTGCTGTTTCAAAGGTATTGCCACCTGCCAGCCTGGAAGGTTTCTGTGTCACATTCTGAGCTCCCGGTGCCTCCAGGCAAGCCCAGCAGACCTTGCTGCATGCCTCTCATAGCTCTGTGAATGCCTGGCGCTGGGGAATGCCAGAGAGTGCTTTCTGAAGCAGGCAGATCTTTCCAAAGGCCATTTCTGCATGTCCTTTACAGTTCTTGGCGTAACTCTTATTTTTCTAAGCTGGTTGTTTATCTCACACTGGAGGGAGCCCCTTACATCCCAACGATTTCATGCTCCAGTAAGGAGATGGTAGGGATGAAATTCTGACATCGGCAGTTCCCATCAAAAGAACCACAGAAGGAAAGGTTTAAATTTAGATGTTAATTTGTTATATTCTAGTTACCTTAAGGTAATTTTTAACTGGACTCCATGAAGAGCACTAATTCAGGGGTTAAACTTTCTTTTGTCCCTCTCCAAAAGAAAAGCAGAGTCCAATAGCATTGGACTTGTGCTGCCTTTGCATGAGCAGACTGACAGGTTGTTCTGGATGGCCAAAACACCTTGCCCTGTAGCTGTTGGGCCTCTAAACCAGTATTATATAGTTGACCCAGTGAATAATCATGAATTTCACTGAGTTCAAACACCCCACTCCAGACCTTGGTGACCTTTCAAATGGTGGAGTACCCCACCTTCACAGAGGGGAAGGAACAGTTTCACTGCTTGCTTACAGTGGCAGTGATGTTGTTTCCAGTACATTAATGAGAATAAGGGAAATCAAAAGGCTATTAAGAAGGATCAAATGGAAAGACAGTGAAAATGGAAAGAAGTGAAAAAACAGGCCTGATAAAAAGTGGTGTTCGTTAAAGATACTGGTCCACAACTCAGGAAGCCACTAGAGTATTCAGTGGACCTATGTGGTTACTACTGGGAATTCAATTCAAAACTGATTTATTCCATAGAGCACTCCCGATGACCAGGACGTTTCCTTAACATCACTGACAGAGAATCTAATTGACTTTACAGAAGCCACACCTCGGGTAAATGCATTTCAAACCCAAACTTTTTCCTTTGCACGTAACAGTGATTTTTACTCGTGTACTCTCCTCTGGCTTTAGTGTCTGTCTGCCAGGCTTGGATGTGTGGTAGTGGACAGAAGTGATGGACAGGGATCACTGCTCACATGGCCCCCACCTGCAGGGTGTAGGGGTGTAGACTTGACAGCTTTGCAGGGGAAATGAAGGAACCTGAGGAGTGAACCTGTATGTGTGCCACAGGAAGTTCTAGTATTGTTTTAGTAGAGCTGCAAGTGCCAGCCTGCTTCTCACACTTTTGGGGATACATAAGGGTTCAGTAATACATAATTCAAAAATTATATTTTGATGATGTACATGTGTATATGTCTGTGTATATATATCTACATATAGATATACACACAAATACTTGAACAGTAAACTTGTAATACTAACCAAGCCTTTTATATAGATAAAAAGAAATCTCTTATAATCTATGCTGGCAAAAATGAGTTACATTGTTGGCACCAAGAGAAAGGGGGAAGAAGGAGGACGTTTAAACTCTTCACAGTAGTGTACTCTGGGTTAAGGTTGTCCACAAAGCACTAAAAGATGATGGATTCTTTCCTTTGGAAGGGAGCACTGAGTTGAAACTGCTCCCAGTGAGTGTCTGGCTCTGTGCTCAGTGGGTGCCACATCTCCAGCTAATCACTAGCGTGGTTCAAAGGCTAACGAGGGGCAAATATCTGGGATTGTTTTGGGGGAGGTATGCTATTTTGACATTTCTTAACTACTTTCAACCTTTTAATTGAGTGTTTGTTTGCTTTTTGTAGGTGTCTTCTCACCCCATTGTAACACCGAGGTGGATAGTGCCAGTGAGTTACTTGACCATTTCTTAAAAGCGAAGACTTTTGTCATGATTAAGGAACAGGAATTCAAGTTAAATAATAAAATACAATAATTTTTAATAGTTTGAAGGTCTATAAAGTAATGTACCAAACCAAAAATGAAGCAAACTAATTCAGCTGGAGTAAATCAGACAACATACTCTGTTAATAGTTAAACTTCATTTTTGTTGTATTGTATTGGAGGTAAATGCCATAAAATTTCTTAACAAATTTGTATTTAGTAAAGCCCAGGCTGGAGTTTAATGAAGCCTATTTTTGCCATTTATACGTAAATCATATTGAAAAGTTAGCTTGTCTTGTCCTGGCTGGTGTTTGAGTTTCTTCTTTCATTGTTCCCCATTCAGACTGGACTGATTTCCAACGGGCCTTTGGGAAATAATGTTGCCTTATCTTTGAAGGCAGTGAAAGGCAGCACGGAGACCCTGCTGTCCTCAGCTGGGCTGACACCCTCCCAGCAGGTACCCGAAGTGAGGTGAGGTCTTCTCAGCTCCCTGTGTGGGCACAGGTCTGTGTGGGCACTCTGCTTCCACTGACACAGTTACAGCGGCCATTCAGACACAGCGCCTTGTTCTGCTGAGCTAATAAACTGTAGCTCTGTCTCAGTTTATAGCATTTCAAGGATGACAAATGAATGTTATAATTTCACTTCAATTTCTTTCCTTATCTGCTCACATGTTCTAATGCTAGACTGAAGTTATGATACAGAAAAATTTCCTGAGGAATCTCTTCGCAGTGTTTCAGTACCTGCCAGAGGATTGGTGGGGGTGGAGAGGGGTGACCCCAAGTTAATTCCAGGCCATAAGGATGTCAGAAAACCCAACTGGTAGAAGCCTTTTCCCTTGCTATTCCATTCTGCCATGCTGATAAGGCAGAATGATGGCAGTGACAATCAGGCCTTGCAGTGACCATCTTTAAAGAATGGCAGTGGTGCTACTGCTGCATTGTTTAAATTTCACCCAGTTTGCTGCAGTTGTCCATTAGAAAGGTTTGTCTGTTGGTCTCATTCAGTTACAAGGTGAGCAGCCATGAAAGCTCTTTGAAGCAATACTCCTCTCTTGTCATCCATCATGACAGACCGTTTTGGAGGAATGTATTTACAGAGCCTTATTTTTTTTCCCCCCCTTTTAGCCCAGTTACTGAGGATGCTACAGTAAGAACAAAATGTTTACTCACCACTGAACTCTAGAAGAAGGAGTCTCTGAAACTCTCACCTTGTAAAAACTCAAATAATCTGACATATCTCCAAGGGATCCTTCCAAAAGACTTGCTTGGGATCAAACTCGTGCTGAACAGGAGTCAGACAGCCAGCTGGTTTGCCAGGACCAGGAAGAGACTTCTGCATTTTTCACAATCTAACTGGAACTGCAGCCTGAGCTGGGATGTAAAACCACATGCACATTTGATCTCCTCCTTTGGGAAGAACGAAATGTCACACTGGAGCTAGTTCTGAACTGAGGAGAGGAAAACAGTTGTGTTCTGCTCGTGCTGGGTTGATTGTTCCTTACCGTGAGCTGGCTCTGGTGCTGTGGGGTGTGAGCTGGGGCCCCGATGGCTTTGGAATAATGAACATCGCAGGGATGAGGGGAGCTCGCAGGGCCACCTCGTGGCCGTGCCCGGCACAGGGCTCTCCATGGCGGTCACTGCCCCTCCGTACAGCCAAGGACATTTTCTTCTGTGTCATTATTCTCTCTGGTTTTCCTTTGTTTCACCAACACATACTCTCCTTTTTGGCCTTAACGCCCTTTATAATCCTTGCACACCCTGTTACAGTACCTGGAAAGCATGAAAATCTAGTCCATCAGTGACCAGCTATGTAGACTGGATTGAGCTGCTGCTCACTGCAACCAGGAAAATGCAAATTACCTGCCAAACAGCTTGTAGCATTAGCAGAATACAGCAGAATACACATTCTACTGATAATTCCATTTCCTACATGATTCAAATACATGCATTTTAGACTAGAGATCTGTATGTTTTAAAAGCCAAAGCAGTGAAGGTGTGAGGGCAGCTTGCTTCAGGAATTGCTTTTTGATTAGTATTGTTGTCTTCTTGGACTAGAAGGGAAGATAATTTTCTTGTTTCTCTTCATTCTCTTTCTGGGTTTTTTTTTCTAGATGCTGTGCTTAAGGAATACCTACCAGGTATTTTTGCAGCATGAGGGTACAACTAGATCAGTTTTTAACACCACTTTGAATCCTGTTCCAAGTGTCACCTAATATTTGTATGTGGAACGAATAATAGAAAGACGAGGGTGAAAATAGGAAAAAAGGATGAAAAATTCCTGTAAGCAATTCACTTCTCTGTAGAAGGAAGGTAAGAGTACACACTGCACAGAGCAGGTGAAGGTCTTTGGGTGCTCAGCTGAACTTTGGGGTACAGTTCATACAGTTCAGAGATCATTTGAGCTCTGGGCAGCAGTGTCATCACATGGACCCTGGTGATATAGCCTGTATAAAAAGTAATGCAGAGTCAGAGGGAGGAGAAACAAAGGTGATGAATCCCACATCTAACAGGGAAGCACAGATGGAACAACTGTGATCTTTCTTTCTGAGGAAGAGGTTTGAACACGTGACTGAAGTTGGAGGGCATTTTCTACATAGTGCTGCTGTTTGTAGATAACCTACATGCATGTGGGTCTTAAAAACAAACTTAAATGTGAAAATTGATTCTGGATCCTGTATGCACAACTGCATTTCTGCCCATTGGCTGTGTGCACGTGTCTGGGTGTAAACAAAGGTTTGGACCAAACCACTGTGGGTTGTGCAAGTAAGCTGGGCCCGGTGAGGCTGCTGCATTCACACCAAGGTGTTCATGCTGCTGTTGCTCTCGTGCTTTTCTTTGCTGAATGAGTGCTAAGGGAGAAGCTATGTGGATTTTGTGACCCACTGCCACTTCTCAAAACCCCTGAGGCCTTAAAAGAGGAATGCAGGGACCAGAGAAAGCTCCTAGGACTGAAGTACCAGAGTGACTCTGCAGGCAGTGATTTGCAGCCATTGCCTCAAGAACCAGGATTGCAGGATTAGTGGCAGGTGCTGCAGGTGCAGGTTCTGCTCCCTCGCTGCAGGATGAGCGGAGCCGCTGCCCCAGCCAGGCACAGGATTCCTGCTCCCAGCCCTTCAGCTCTCATTGTTTCCAAGCTTCATACTTCCAGTTGAGTATTGGCTTTTTTTACACTTTTAAGTCTGAGCCTTACTGCTTATTAAAATGTAGAAGATTCCTGATTCGAATATCAAATGTCTTAGTCTGGATTAATAATGCAGTTGCCAGCAAAGTTCCTGCAGGAAAAGGGAAGCAATGGCTGCAACAGTCTGCTTTCTGCACAAAGCCAGGACTGTGTGTGGAAACTTGGCACTTGCTATTCATCTGTTTGCTCAGCAGCTGAGCTGGCATTCACCAGCTACATGTGTTGGGTTTGTAAATAGACAGAATGCAGTAGCATTTTCTTAGGCATGTTTGATATTTGGCTCTTCTCGTTGGGTTCAGGAGCTCTGCGAACTGTCAGCTTGAATCCCTCCCAAAACTGGAATAACAGAAGTTTACAGTTTTCCAGCACTGTGTGTTGAATACCATCCTTAGATTCCTCCCAAGCCATCACAGCAAATAACAAGTAAATAGCGTGTGGTGAGTGTGTCCCCTGAAATCTAAATGGTTCTAAATAACCAACTGTTATTTCAGTATGGTCATGATAGCAGTGTTTGGAGGGGAATGTTGTAATTGCACACATGCACACACAGAGAAACTTCAAAGAGACAAGGCTTTCCTCAATTTTCAGAGGACTAATATTTGAAACTTCACATAAAAATGCAAACATTTCAACTGGTGAATTGGGAACTTGCAATATCTTATAGATTTGGGGCTACAAACCCAACCCTTCCCAGCAAAATCTGATACTTGGAGCAACTATTCACTCCATTTACCTTGATGTAGCTTACTTACCTAACCAAGTCATTGCTTATGTAGGAGCCTGGTGAGACCAAGGTTGCACAGGTTTGTGATCTGAACATCCTGCAGTTTGGCATCACTGTTCTGGTTTGCAGCTAGAAGTGCTGTTACAACATGACTGCCTAACAGGTAATATAGCATTCCTCATCACCTGCATTTTATCAATCACAAATAGAGATAATAGTTCCTACAGTTGGTGTTATAAAGTATCAGTTAATGCCTGTGTGCTACTGAGAAAAAAGGATTTTCCTCCAATTGCTATACCATTGATTGACTGGCTATAGGGTCCAAGCATGTTCTTAAAGTCTATTTTTTGGTATTTATTTAAAGAGATTTATAAATAAATCTTGTGTGAATCTGGTGTCAGGATGTTGGCAGGTCTGCCAACCACTGAAAAGCCGTAAGAGTTGACAGGAATGAATGAATGCTAAGTGATTGCATCTGAAAGTAAAAGTGATTTTACTCCAGTCACATTCTGTGATTGGAGTAAGAGGTTTTGTAGAAATCTTGGTGTTTATAATAACAGCATCCCTGCCCTTACTCAAACTGATTAACCTGAGAGAGATGCATTTCAGTCTCACCCATTTAAGACCATCAGAGTCTGTATGTGCTGCATGCATTTACAGGCTTAGGAAATGTGCATTAAAATGTGGGAATTGAGGCTTTCTTACACCAGAATTAAGGGAATCTCTTCTTTAGTTCAGTGAAAATAGAGTTTAATATTAGGTAATTTATAGGACATAAATTACCTACTTACCTGTTAATCAGTCATGGTTAATGAACAAGCTTGAATGTATTTGATTTTAAAACTGATTTTTTTCTTATACTTTGTCAAAGACAGATGGCTATGTAAGACAATTTTGGACAATTTTTTGGACAACTTTGACAAGAAAATTTGCAGCCCTGTTAGCAGCTCAGGTGAACAGTGCAGCTATGTGTGGGTTGCTATACAAACTGTTTGCAGTCCTTGCCTACTCTCCCTTTGTCTGCACCCTGCTCCTTCCTTCTCATTTCATGAAGCAAAGACATACTGTTGGGATGAGTGTGTCCTTCACAAACAGCACTGGATGTATTTTTCACCTTGTGAACGAGTTCTGGGACAACCCAAATCTGCTGGTGAAGTGATAGCAGCTAGCAGCCAGCTAGCATCTAAAGCTCTATCTGGGCACATAGTGTTAAGGAAGCTGTAGTATCTATATACATACATACATATACATATATATGTAGCTGTTAGACACTGTAATGTCACAGCTTTCAAATGCAGCTGGACAATCATAACTTTCCAACCAAACAACAGACCAGTATATCCTAATGGCCTTCCAGTGACACAGGGGTGCTCCGGGTGTGTTTGCTCCGGGTGCTGGCACTGAGACGGGGTGCAGGGCCCTGCCCACAGGGGCAGAGCTGCAGTGGCTCCGGGCAGGGATGCAGGGGGTGCAGGGGCTCAGCCCAGCCCCAAAGCCGGGCCCTGCCCCTGTCTCGGGTGGCTCCGTGTTGCTGCTGGCCTGAGGAGCAGGCACTGCCGGCAGTGCTGCCACACCCACAGGATTCTCCTGCAGAATTCACCTCCTGTTGACTGCTTGGCTTGAGCACTCTGCTCCATAAACACACACACCACCCCTACCTATAGAACTGGACAAACTTATTTTTAAGGTATATAAGAATATTTTTTTAGCTAGATTTGTTTTGTTAAAGCCGCACTAACTACTGTATTTTTACTTTTTATATGTAAAGCTTGACAATAGCTCTCAATGTATAATTTATTTGTTGGGTTTTTTATAAAACGAAGTGCACCCTCTTGCTTCTGTTTCACAACACTGGTGACGTATGAACTGTCCTAGGCACTGCACTGAGATCTGTATTGAAACTGTACATGGGAACAAGTAGATCTGTAGTCCACTCAACCCAGTCTTGGAATGTTTGTACTGTAGTTTTGTCTTAAATACACCATGTCAGTGCAAAACTCTTGCAGAGTCATCTTTGGGCCCCCTGTGTCACCCTGGCACAGCACTCAGAGGGGGTCAGCTGGGGCTGGGGACGCCGGGTTGCTGCTCTAAACTCAGCCTCTTGTCAGTTAAGGTGTAACTTAGGACAGCACCAAAGCTTGCAGGTAGATGCTAAAGAATTAAATGCCTTTTTTCCAACAGAGCTGAGATTGTCCAGGAGGACTGTCAGGTGTCCAGTGCCTTTGAAAACCAGTCCCAGGCGTGTGCCCAGAAGGGGAGCCCGAGCTGCTGGTGTGGTTCCAGTGCAGGCCAGTTAACCAAGCACCCTCACTCTTGTCTCCAGCAAGGGACTGGGCTGTGTGCTCAGGTGCAGCAGCACTAATGATTGTTCAAAGGGAACTCTTTGCTACCAAGCCCTGACTTTGGGTAAATGCTAAAGATGGCAGCATAGGGCAACTAAACCCTTTGATCATCTTTGTTTCTCAAAAACTATTTGGAAAGTATCAAAAGGAAGAGAAATTACTCCATCCTAATGACTAAGCTCGTAGGAAATAATTTCTCTTGTGGCATAATTTGTTGTGTGAGCGAACTGTGGTCCCACTGATAAATCACTGAATTGTTCTTCAAATCCACTGGGAACTCAAAACAATGAAACCTTTAGGTTTTTCTGTTATTAACTGAAAAAAACCTTCTTTGAATATCTGCAGTTTAGAAGAAAATATTTCTGCCATTCATAATTTTAATATTTAGAAACCAAATGTCAATTAAAACAATGAATTTGTTGAGATGTTTAGCGCTGATCAATTTGTTCCCTTATGTACAATCTAAGATAGAACAGCACATCTTATGTCTCAGATGAGGTTGCCAAGAATGCTGCATCCTTTTGCTTTTGTTCTAGGGACTGAATTTCTTTGAGCATATCAGATATGTGCAAGGTTCCCTCCTTTTCAGAGACATTCTAAACAGCCAACTTCAGTGGCAGCCCCTTCAGTCCCAGCCAAAAATGGTGTGTTTTGTTTTGTTTCTAGATATTTGCCACTAGCTGGAGTAATTCCATTCATTATTTCATGCAGGCCACCACCGAGCTTTCAGATGGCAGCAGCTTTTAGTCCCTCGCTTGGGCCTGGGATGAAATTCTTATTAACTGCTTCAGTTATGGAGAAATATCATAAGCACATCCACAAAGGCTCTTTTCTGCATCTCTGAAAAGGTGCCTGCAGTGGGAAAAGGGGAGTGAGGTGCTCTGAGAGCTCTTGTGGTGTAGCTGATAGCACTGGCTGAGGTTTGAGAGGGGACGTATCAGGAGGTGTCACAGTGCTGTGAGTAAGGATTGTGTCCTAGGTCTGGACACTGGAGGGTCCCTGAAATATGGGTTGTGCATGCTCAGAGTGGACTGAGGTGTCAGGCACTCCTGTGGGCATCTGTGGGATGCAGTCACTTCAATTCCCAACGCCCCTCCCTTCCAGCTTGAGCTCACCCTTCTTTTTGAAGACCAGGGAATGGGCCAGAAAGGGAGAAAGAGCCTCCGGTGGCTTCAGCAAAGCTGCTGTAGCACAGAGCCCCACTCCAGGCTCAGGGCTCTCTCCCCTTGCACGGCATTGCTGGGGCCAAGTGTGGCTCAGCCTCCCGTGAGCCAGCCCGGAGCCCCATCCCTGCAGCCAGGCCTTTCCCAGCCCCTGCTCTCCCCGTGTCCTGTGCAGGGCAGGGAACAGCGGGGCCCTTAGGGCTGCCTCGAGAGGTTTGGCATCCCTTAGGCGATGGAGTGGGTGTGGTGCTGCCAGTGCTGTGCCCCCACCTGACCTGGCACACGGGCAGAGCCCAGGGGAGGGAACAGGGGAGATGGGCTCGCTCCAAGCTGCTTTTCCTGCCCGTGCCAAGCCATTGCCTTTGGGCTGGCTTGTGTCCCGCCTGCGTTGGCTCTGACTAAATGTTAAACCCTTCGTGGGGCTGCCAAAGGGAAGAGAGTTTGAGGGGGCAGGAAGAAAGGAATGGCAGAGGCTGGATGGCATTTTCCTGGGGCTCTTGCACATCCCCAGGATACCGCCACCTGCCAGGAGGCCTTCGCGTGACTTGGAAAAATCCCTGGTTTATTGTTGCCCTTTCCAGTTAAATCTCCTTCCCTCGTCAATCCTAGATAAAAGGCTGTATGTTATGGCAGCTCCCAGGATAAAGCCAAAACAGGCATGTCAGTCAGCACGAGGAAAACAAGCTGCTGATTTAAGACTGCAGTGCTGAGTACATGCTCAGCTCAGTCGCTGTGTTGATGTCCCTTCCAAACAAACCTCCTCAAACTGGGAAATTCTTGTTCTTGGAGGAGAAATTCAAAGCCTGAGCAGCCCTCGAAGCCGGCTGAAGTGCAGGGAAGTGACTGGGGCTTTGCAGAATCATGTTCCTTGGTCACAAAGGTAAGTTCTTTGTTCAGTTAGAAAACACAAACAAACACATATTTTAGACTCATAAAGGTGAATATGAGCACACAGTAATAGGAGCAGGCTTTATTCACATGGCAGTGTACAATCCTCTCTGTTTCCAGGTAAGGGTCATGGATGGTCCAAATAACTTAGGTAGCTTTTGCAAATTCATCCATAATTTTCTTATTGAATTCATGTGACAGTTACTTGTGAAGAAATGATGAAAGTATCTCTAAATATTTTTGAAATCTGTAAATTACTTGAAAGTCATTATTCCTATGAAACTTTTCAAAAGTGAACCTCTCAAATATTTGGTAGTATTAACTTACAGTTCCAGGTAATTTCAGATACCAGCAGCTCTTACAGACAGCTGCTGTTCTGTCAGAAGGCCAGTAGTTAGTAACTTCTATGGAAATAAATGCTTTGAACACTGGACAATATTACCTTGCAAAACAGGCACTTTTTCTTTTCAGCAAAGAAAAACCATATATGAACTCAGAACTTGTTACTACCGAGGGGAAATGTGTAACAAGTACTGTATAGGGTGATAAAAGAGAGATGGGGTTGGAAAAGCAGAAATCTCTTTAGGGCTAAAACATGAGTTACCAGTAAAAACAGCCCATGTTTTGTGACATTCTGTCAAGCCCTCCTCTTTCTGTTCCCTCCCCACCCTGCTGTGGGAAATCAAACCCTTTTGATTCTGTGTTCAGTCATTAAAGCCAACACTCATTTGGCATATCCTTTGTTCTCACAGGTATAATGCCCTTCCTCTGGTCCTTGCTGATGATTTCCAGGGGGCATTCATTGTTTCACTTCCTCAATACTTGAATATCTGCTAGAATTCAGTTGCTGATTTGTCTGTTGGGTTCCTTTGTCATAGGCCATCTCATGTTGCAAATATATTGTGCAAAGAACACTCAAGAATTTAAAATCTTAGAGAACATTCCTGTTAAGACTAATTGAATTCCTCAAATGTGACTGTATTTCTCTCTTACGCCAGTGCAAAACAAGCAAGCTTTGCCCCTGAAAAGACATTTTGTGGAGCCAGTGTGGGTTAGTGCAGTTCTGATTTTCAAGGCAGCATTGGCCATTGCAATTTGAAAGGGTATGAAGTGACCAGGAAAAAAGTAACAAAAAGAGCAGCATTCCAACAAGCTCCTCTCAGAAATCACAACTTACATGCAAGTTGTGACTTAAATATATGTCGGGTTTTGTTAACATTGTAAAAAATCTGTTCGCAGCAAGTATGAGAAGGTTTAATTATTTTTTTCCCCAGCGTGCTGATAGGAAGCTGAAGACAGTTGCAAGCAGTTGGTTTTCCACCTACTGCCACGGTGGTGGAAATTTATTCCTTCACTTTGCAAGCAAAGCAATCACAAGCAATCAAACTCCATTTGCCTGAAGGAGATCTCAGAGAAGCTGGACAAAGGTTTGCCCCCGATGAGCAGCAGTGTGTTGGTCCTGCTGATCCCACCCTCTGTGGCCACACACCCACAGTCAGGTCTCTCTTCACCCACAGCCTGAGCAGCAGCAGAAGCCTCTCCTGAACAGGCCAACAGATGGAGAGACTTGTCCTTGGACAAACAGTCTCTGTTTGGGCCTAGTCCTGCCTCTGAAGTGGTCTGGAAGGCAGGGAATTCTGCTGGCTCCAGGGGCAGGCTGAAGGTTTTCATTTCGATGACGTTGCTGCGCTCCGTGGGCTGTGGGCGGAAGAAGCTGCAAAAGCCAGAGTGCCTCAGCATGGGCACCAGCTGGGGATGGCCCTTCTGCTCACTCTTGCAGTGACTGGGGAATGTATCAGTGAAGTCTGAGGTAGTTTGGAAATCCGCACCAATTCCTAAGATGCAGTGATACATTTTAGGAGAAAAGTTTCCCTTTGTAGTACTACTAAGCTTCTTCCATGTCTGCGTAATGAAATGATACTTCCAGAGGTCATCATTAGGGCTGGAGTTTGAAATCCCTCCACCAAAAATCAGCATAGAGTCTTTGCAGACTATTGAAGCATGACCTACCACGGGAGGAGGTCCTTGGCTGAAGGTAAGAGAAACCAGCAGTTAAGGGGAGACCAAAAAGAAACTTAGCACTGATTTTAGCTTCTGTTTTCCTTTTGACTCAGAAGGATGACTGCTGAACAGCTGCATTGGGACATCAAAATTACACTGCTGACAGCTGCATCAACGCCTTGCCAACAGCTCTCCTGAGCAGAGCCAACTGGAGCCCCAGGGATGGCAGCAGCACTGCATCCTGATCTGAACAATCCCTACAATTACCGGGAGGGCACCGCCTCCCTCTCCACCCGCACGCAGTATCAAAGAGTAAGATTCATTCTCTTTCTCTGCTCTTTTAGTGTAACAAATAGAATAGTTCACCTTGTTCTGATGCTGGACCAGCTGCTGCTTCCGAAGTCCCACCTCCACAAGTCCCTCTGTTCAGTGAGCCCCACCAGCCCCCCAAAGAGGTACATGGCTGTGCGATAAACCACTGCCGAGTGGCCGTGCCGCGCTCCGGGACCACTGCTGTGGCAGGGGCTGCAGACACACAGCCACTTCCCTGTATCTGGAACAAAAACACTGATTGACAGATGGACTGACTCTTTGAGAAAGGATTGACTTCCTGGAGGAGGTAGCTATTCAGTTGGAGAATAAGGGTTTCTCCTCTAAGCTTATTATGAGTTAACATATTAAATTCTGACACTGAAAAAGTGCATTTAAAAAAATCAGTTTTGAAATAAACTTTTAATGAAAATGTCAGATGCTGTGTGACAGATGCCATGGAAATTTTATTTACAGAGCAGTTTTTCCTACAGCTCTGTCAGTTCATTGACTCTGATACAGAAAGATACTTTTCTGGCTGTTAGAGGGAAAAAAATCAGTCAACAAAAACATTAATTCATTAATGTCTCTACTTAGTCTCCTTAAGAGGGAAGGAAGGATGAGATAAACCCATCATTTGTTCCAAAATAGTGACAGAATGGCCACCAGATAACAGTTATGTGTTTATCTCTGGGAATCATCTCATTTGCAATAATCAGACTGGTAATGAATATGCTAATAAACTATCTCCTGTCAGGTTTGACTCTCCGTGGTCAGTTGGAGATCTGAGATCAAAAGATGACATTAATAGGCTGAAATCAGGATCTCTGCTGGATCTGAAAGTTTTTAGTAATCCTTGAAGAACTTTAGTGAGTAGTAAAAAATATTCTCACTGATCTTCAGCTGTAAAACTGGCAAATACTGCAAAATGTATTCCAGTATAATAGTCTAATTAATTTCAGCCAGCAATTAATTGAATTTGACAGAATTTAGCACTAAATGTTGTCAAAGAGAAGCCAAAACTAACTTAGAGCATTTCTACTGACAAGAATTTTCTTAGCAGAGCATGTTGTTTTACACTGGATCAAAACCTTATCCTGCTTTTTTAACTTACCAAAATGGAATTCCCAAAACTCCTGAGAAATGCCTTTGATGCCAAAGTATCCCCCATAGATATACATGCTGGAATGGTACACGACTGCACTGTGACCTTTTCTGTTGGCTGGTGCAGAGCTCTAGAACAGTTCAAAAATAAGACAAAAAACTATAAAGTCCTATCAGCAGCAATGTCTGTCTTGGAAATGCACCTTTTTTTTTTTTCCCCACAAATGACCCTGCAGTCCCAAACTTTCTCTTGACTCCTCCATTAAGCAAAGGTAACCAGAGTGGTAACTGTGTCACATCTCAAAAAAAAAAAAAAAAAAAAAAAGGTGTAATTTCAAGGTATAGAAGGATTGTGATAATGAAGTTTCAGTAGCAAAAAAATGAGTGATTCCTAATGTGTAGTGATACAAAATCAATCTCAAAAGACCAAGCCACAAATGCTTCCACTCAGGTTTCAATTAGAAGTGGCAGTAACTTGGTGAGTCCACGTGTTCACACTGAAGAATTGAAAAATGCTGCAGCACTTCACGTTCCAAAACGTATTAGCGTGGCTGCCAATCTGTTTTCACAACCCTACTTTTAAAAGCACAGGCTTCACGTATGGTTGCAATATTCCATTTAAAATTAGTTTTCTTGATAAGGATTTCAGAAAAACAGAAGCAGCCGTAGAGAAGCGGACTTAACTTCTTATATAGGACTTAAAATTTAAGAGCAGTATTTTTAAACACTGTTTTGAAGAAGGAAAAAGCCTTAAGTTATTGAAAGTGCAAAGAAATAAAGTACAGCCACATGTCTCTGAAGAGATGAGATTGGAACTGTTTGGGGGAACATATTTCAAAGCAATCTGTTTAATCAACAAAGCAACAGGCATTTGATTCACACATTCCCCACTTCCTGGCTCCTTACCTCCGTCTCTGCTGGTTCGTTGCAGCTCTCTGTCCATCTTGCGGAATCTGGGGGATTGAGTTAATAAAGCGCAGTTTAGAGCCCGCACCACAAGAGGACACTCCTCCCGCAGTAATTGCTCAAATTACACAGCTCGTTCTCAAGGAAGTCTCGTCCTGGTGTTTTCTACTGACAAGGCTGAAGAAATCCTGCTAAGACAGCAGCACCGAGAGACTTGCAGGAGACACAGTTGGAACAGTTTTCCTCGATCCTTATCGGATACACAATCACACAGGTGCCACACTGTGTTTCTGTTTCCTAAAGCTAAATTTCATAATGCAGAAGTAACCTGTGATTTTGACCATTTTTTGAACTTGCAGGAATCCCAGATTTCCCTATGGATGTATGACTCCTCCTGCTTACCACACACACCTTATTGTGGCAGACTTAATGCTTGTTCTTTTTCATAGGTCCTTTAAATAGCCCTCAAGTAACAGCCAGCACTCACAGATCTGGCATCACCATGAAGGAGAGGAAATATCAGATAACACAGCACAGAATACAATGAGAATACAATGCAGGCTTGCATTACTTATTCTTGCCAAAAGATTTTAAATAATAACTATAAAATAGCTAGACATACAACCAGTGTTGAACAACTCATTTATAATTTCCACTGGTAAGTACTGTGAGTAATTTAAAATATGTTCTGAGGTTTTTCTTTCTTCCAGCAGGTTATCTCAGACAACTGGTGTAAAACACAAAGGAAGGACTGAAAAAACCCCATTGTCTTAAGGTTACATAGTGAAGTAGCAAAAGAAGCCAGGACACTTAAATCTTGGTCTGGACACAAGCTTTACTGGCTCAAAAAGAACTGAGCCTCTCTCTCTCCCCTCCTGATCTGACATCAAAATAACAGCTATTACTGTACACAGGATTTCCAAAGGGCAAATCCATGGTGTATGGCATTGCTATTAGATTCACTGCACTGTTTTTCTTAGAATACACACTTAAGAGATCCCACATGTTTGTTCTTAGGAAAAAAAAATCCATGTTATAAAATGTTGATGTTAATTTCCCACTTTATTTAATATTTTATTTCTCTTGCTCTAGCTTATGTGTTTCTTCAGTAAAAGTACAAATGAGATATATTTACTGATCCACTTTCTTCCATAAGAGCTTGGTTTTTAAAATATATGTGGCATTAAAAAAAATTAAATAATATATGAATTATCAGGTCTTATCAAATAGTAAATGTTAAAAGGAGAGAGGGGAAGAATGAAAATTCGGAGACCTTAAAATATAAAAAATTCCCCATAAAATCCTCTCTAACTGAAGTAAGACCTGCATCTCTGATAGCTTAACAGCCTAATTTTGAGGGGAAAATATGCACACAGTTTTACACACATTACTTGCTGTAAAGCTTAAGGAAGGCTCTGTTACCAGCAGCAGAAAACAGTTTGGTTCTTATTATTTATTACTGCCTATGGAATGTCCCATGGAAAAGACTGGCTTTTGTGTATCATACCAATGTCATATATCCAGAGAGGAGTTTTTGCTTGTGTGAAAGCAGAATCCACCATCCCACCAAAAATATACAGGCTGCCCTGCAAAATGCACAAATATTTGTCACATACAGGAAGGCACACAGCATTAAAATATTTTTAAAAACAATTCTTAAATGCAAAGGTTGCTATCAGCAAAATATACTTAACAAGTTACAAAATATAGTAAACAATGTTTTAACAATTAATCCTAAAAAGCCACCAACTTTAATTATTCTTTTTTTATTCTCTCCCAGTGGGAAGCCCTGAAGAACATTCTGCTGTTTAATGAGGAGAGTATTTCAGAACTGCTCGTTCCTTGTCAGCCTGGGGCAGCTTCGGGGCTGGGAATCTGGAGCTCTCTTGAGGCATTGCTCAGGTACATTGGATTATGCATGTTTAGAGAAATGTTTCCTTGTGTGGTAGCTCTTGATATCCTAAATTCTGTCTTCCCCTCACAGGCAGGGCTGTAATTCTTACTTTGCTTTTACTCCCCCGTCCCTCTTCTACGCGAGTTCTGTAGTGAGTGTTTTTATGCCGTAGCTGATCATGCAAATGAATTCAGAGCAACTGTTACAACTGCACAGATAAGTCAGAGAAAGTGCTGCCAGGGTCTTTATCTGGTATTCCTGCTACTTATTGAGCACTGACTGAGGAAACCAGAGGGCTGCTGCAGAGCTGAATTACTGTCACTCTGTGCAGAAAGATTCCAAACATTGGTACGGCTACATCCAGAACTGCAACAACACAAAAATGCTTTCTGGGCATAGTATTTCAGTACATAATACCTATGGCATTTTATTGCACTGTATGGTAGGAAATAAAATGTCAGGATATGGACAACATAATCCTGGTCTACTACCTTATAAGCCACCATTGTATGTTCTTCCAGTTCTTCTGGACCATCTCTTGAGCATTCCAACATTTCCCATTCATTTTTCACTATAAACCAAAGCTGAAGTTAAGACAGTGGTGCACTCAACACATAAACAGTAGGGAAAAGGTGAAAAGATGGGCTTTGAATGTGGCTGTGCTGCTTAAAATGAAGCATTTTGTCATCTTTCCTCTGTTCTCCCAAAAATTAAATATATGCCTTTTCTCTATTTAGCAAATTTAAATATTAGTAATAGTTACATTTAAATATAATATTTGTTACTGTTTGTATTTTAATTGTTACCTACATCAAAACTGGGCAATTCCATGAGTATGAACAATTAGCACAATGCTGTTTTATTCCAGTAACAACTGAACAGGGAAAACCATACATGAAGTCAAAAAATACAAGGTATTATATTCACATGTTCCCTTTGTGCACTTTCATATCCATGAATTCTTGCTGTGTTAGAGAGTCAGGAAAGCTCATTGATATCCCTTGCTAGAATCAGGGTATTTTAAATGACTCAATATTTCTGGTCGAGGAAAAAAAAAACCAAAACAAAAAAAAACCAAAAGGAACTGAACTGAAATCAAAACTCTGTGGGACACTTGCAAGAGGAGCAAACACCCCCCATCTGCCCAATGAACAAAAAGCAGTTTATCCAGCCCTGTGATGGAAAGACCTTAAATGAGGATAATCTGTTAAGTACAGAGCGTCCTCAATTTCACGATGACGATGTAGAATGGCTTTAATCCTGACATACAGGAGAAGGGCCAGCTCACCTGTGTGGTATCTCCAGAAGTCCCTCAGCGTGGTGCTGCCGTGCCCTCCGTAGAGATAAAGGCAGCCTCTGCAGACAGCACAGGCGTGCTTGTAGCGGTCACAGGGACGCTGCGCCTCGGCCGCTCCCCGCGCACCGCGGGCAGCTCTTCCCTGCATGCTGATAACCAGGATCTCATCCAAAGATCAACTTGCAAAGGGCTCTGCCATGTCAGAGGAGGCTCCCAGAGTATCAGGGACAGTTTGGTCTGCAAAAAGACAAAAAAGGAAAAAAGAAAAGTCTCCACCTTATGATAAAATGTTACTGTGTTTTCTTTTCAATCCCCTCAAAAGCGACATTGGACGGCTTTGTCCATCTGTGATAATACACCAACTCGAGTAAAGCACCTGAAATTCTGACTCGGATTCTTGTACCAGCGAATGAGTTCCAACATTCCTGGAACTGAAAGTTTTCCAGAGAATATCAGTGAACTGAAATCAGTGAAGCTCCAACACACTACATTCACAATACCAGTGCTGGGTCTTTTTTCACAACTAAAAGAGTAGAGTACTTCAGACAAACCTGTACTAAAAACAACTTTGGAAAGAGTGAATATTACAGATGGAAGTAATGCATTAGCAATTGCCCAGAATTTGTTTAAACTTTTATCTGTAAACCTGCTGAAATGAGGATGCATCTGGAAAAAAAATGACACAAGCCCTTCCCATGCCACAAGATGTCACTGTGTTCTGTGAAGACATAAGTACCAGGAAAATATTCTTCTATTAATCCTCTTCAAAACAGTGGCTTATTTCAACATAGATTGTTTTACAAAGCACACCCAAACCCCCCCCCCCAGTATTATACAAGATTTGGGAATTTGTGTTGATAATGTGTCCGAGGTGGCAAGTCAACAAATGAAGTGACAAAGTCTCCCAACTCCAAGAGTTTTCAGTGGGAGCCAGATTCCAGCTGCATTGAGAACCCAGGATGGAAATGAATAGGGAAGAGTCATTTACCTAACGGTAATGTGTAAGTCCAGGGCAAGCTGCACTTAACGTGAGGAAGAACAAAGATTACAGTAAAACAAGCTACATACAGAAGCTAGTTATATTTCATATTAATATGAAATTATTATACCTAAATTAATTTATCATCCATTCATCTCTAAAATTTACCCTTTTTAAGACTGGTACATACTCAGTGACAAAGAGATGCTAGAAAATCTCTTGCAGCATATTCAGGCAAAATTAACTACTTCAAATTTGTTGGGGGATTTTTATTATGCACAACAGTATTGTAAGCTATTACTGTAGAAACTGAAGTATATTCTTTGTATGTTTTTTCTGAAGGAATACAAAGATGGGTGGCACTTACTAAGGGTGCATTTCTCATGTCCATGGGAATTAGCAGATATGAAGTAATGACACATTATAGGTATGTAAGTCCATAATGCTTCCTGGCATCCCATTGAAAAGGGAAAAGCAGCTGAAGGCATGAAACAGGGATTATCTCCCTAATTCTGCCAAGCTTCTGAGCAACCACAGCCAAATCATTCACTTCCACAACTAAATGGGGACAGTCACTTCCTTAGTACAATTCAAATTTGCTGATGCAGTGCAGTGTAACAGTGCCAAGGTATTACTGCTATTGATATCATTAACTCTGAAAAGGGTGACAGGTTACTAATACTTTACAAAGGTAAAACAGGTTTGTCCCCTTGCTATTTGTGGTTTCTTGCTCAGTTATAAAGCTGGTTATTCTCCTTCCTACATATTTCTGCTTGTTTTTGTTCCTCCAAGCCTTGCCTCCTGTTGTACAAGTATTCAGAGATGATGACAGCCCTGATTTTATATAACAGATTAGCAACAAAGTCCTGTCCAGTTGTTTATCTAGCCCAGCTGAACTCTTGCAAGGCAGGAGAGCAGGGTGGGATAACAAAAGGCCAAGTGGGGCTGAACTGAATGGGTGTCACCTCCCAGTCACACCTTTCCAGCATCAGCTGACCCTTGTGAATCTTGGCCATTTACTCTCAGCTGAAGCATTTTTGGAGGCAGACCTACAATCCCTAACAATCAGTGAATTGCTCCACTTCAGAGCTGGGGAAAAACCCCACCAAGTTAATCATGAATCTTGCCTTTCATCACTGGTATTTTAAATTGCAAACTTGACTCCCAGATTGCCTGTCTGCAGAGTTCATCTACTGTCAACCTGAGCAACCCCACTTCCAAAGAAAAGCTGCTCCTCTTCTGAGAACAATGTCACCGAGACTTGTCCTCTGTGTCCTGCACCACTGACCTCAGTTTCAACTTGATACAATCTCAGTTATCCAATAGGAAGCTCTGACTTCAGAAAAAAAATCAAAAAGACAACTCTGAACATTTTTTATTCAACTTTTTTTATTTTTTTCCCAAAACAGCTGTAGCACACACAAAAATGTCTGCTGCTCTCCAAAGTCTTCTGCCATTCCATTCTAAAAATAGCTCCTGTGCAATCAGTCCCAATTGTTAAAGGGCTGGAGGAGCTGAGTGGAGGGCCTGGAAAGCTGCAATTAGTGCAGTAACTGTAGCACTGTGTATCAATTAATGGCGCCCCACTACTGTTTCATAATACAAATAATTCAGGAAATGTAGCAAGACAGGAATTACTTCAGGAAATGTAGTTTATATGTTCATTATATAATTATTTATATTTCTGATAGATGTGGTTTCTCAGACAACTGATTTATTTATTTAAAGTATTGCTTAAATAGATCTTCATTAAAGCTTTTTTTCTATCTCGGCCCCTTGATTCATTTCCATCTGTTTTCAATACACTCAGAAAAGTTTCATTTTTAAAATGATCAAGCTTTTTGGCATATAATGAGATATGAAACCACTCATATGGGGAGGGGCCCAAGTAGGAAATCTTGTTCTGGTTTGGGGCTTTTTATTAATGACCTAGTTTTCTGAACTCGAGCCTTGAACCTTTCCAGACAGAACACTGCATTTTCTCGCTAGGCAACTTGATGCTTTACTGCTTTTCAAAAATAATAACAGATCTTCCCATTTGTACTTATCCCAGAAACCTTGGCTCTAGAGGTGGTTTTATTGTAAGTCTTGTTCTAACGGGACTGCCTGCATGAATGAGGAAACTCTGGAGACTTGCAAGGCCCTTACAAGAAACAAACCCAACTTGTTTAGAATAGAGAAAAAGGCTTTTTTTTTTCCAGTATATCTTGTTTACTTGCAATGCTTCACTATGTGTGATAAATTTAGTATCCTCTGGTTTGCTATTTTATTTTTTCCTAAACTCAGGATAACCTGAACTCTTTCTGTGGTGAGTATTTTTTTGTTTTGGTTTGGGTTTTTTTTCAAAATACAGGAAGTAATTTTCAGAGATGCTCAGCTTCAGAGTTGCAACCTGAAAATGTGAATGGCTCTAGGACTGTTGGGTGTCTGTGACAGTTCTGTATTATTAGCATTCTGAACTGAAATAAGGGCCTGGCTTGGCCACATGTTGTAAAATGCAATTACCACACGACTGAGCTTACAAGTGCAGGAGTCAAGAGAAAAGGAAGGGAAGAGAAAGAGGTATTGCTTCTTACAGGGAGAAGCTGAAGGACAGAAAGAGGCTTTGCAAAATGACAAATCAAAGCAGGAGACAGGGCTCCATCCTGATTGCAGGGTTCAGAAGAAAGGTACTTTCAAGTAAAACAATAACAATCCTGTTGTCTGAATAAAGCTTAGAGCAGACATACTAAAAACTGACAGAAAAACTGGAAAGCTTTTACCTGAATAACTCTTAGTTGAATTTTAACAATTTTAGGGCAGTATTTGTAAACATGATCACTGTATATCTCAGTGCTTCAAAATGCTTTTTGACGTGAACAGGTATTTTAAAGGGGGCAACTCTTCTGACCAGCATCTATTACAGTTTCTATAATATGCTCTACTGTATGATATAAAACATATAATTACAGTTTCTCTATGCTGTAGGGCTCTGTAGGTGACCGCTCCTGCTGGAGAGAGCAGTGCCACAGCACCGAGGGCACTGGCACCATCACTGCACAACAGAGAGAACATCATCAATCTCTCCCAGGGAAAAGCTCACTGCGTGTTTCTGGAGCTCTGCAGGCAAGAGATTGCTTTACTTTAATTCAGATCACATTAATATTAAAGCTTTAATTTTAGAAGTTCATAATAAATTTATGTTTGTGTATCATTGCAAAATTAAAATTTGCAAAATGACATTATTAATACATTGTCTTTTGTTTTTTCTAGAAGCTCTCACCCAGGAATGAAAATCCTTTAGTCGTTAGTGTTTTGTAACACTATTTCATCCCTGTTACAAAGTGAATTCTTAAGTAGTAATAAAATAACTTATTAAATAAATGTAAATATATGCAGTTGTATTTTCTATATGCTAGGTAGATTTCTTATTTTTAAGTAAACAAACACAAAAATACAAACTTGGTTTAGAATAATACAGTAAATATTTCATCTATTTCCCAAATATCGTGGAGGAGGAAGTATCTGGAAGAAAGAAATTCAGTATTTTAAATATTTCTGGGGTTGTTACATTTTTAAATACACTTCTAGCATATGAATCAGGAAATTGCCTTTTCCACTGTATTTAAATGTTTTATGCTAAGATGAAAGTGAATACATTTTTCCCACCTTAGTTTCCTTAGTAAATTAAAATTTCATTTGCTGGGGATTTTTTCTTTGGTTTTTGTTTGTTAGTTGTTTGATAGTTTGGGTTTTTTTAAAGAATGGGATTTTTTAATAAACTAAAAATTAGAATATATAATTTTGATTAGTAGATCTCACCACATAATCTGTTAATTACAATTTACATTAGCAATCATTTAACTGCATCTCAATTTTGAATGAAGTTTCTGAGAAAGAGCTTCCCTAAATACACATCCAGGGGTGGCACAAGTGTATAGCATGTTATGGATATATAAATCCAGGGTAGCAGCCATGTGTGATCAAAAGTTTATGCTCATAATCAATGTGTGTATGGGTTTTATTTATTTATGGTCCTTAATAGGCTATTTCCTAGGATATTTACTGCAGGAACCTAATCTGCTTTTCAAATCTTATTTAGGGTCCTGTTGGTGACTCCACCCATAGGCAGAACTCAGTTTCTCTTGTGGTCTCAGCACAATGGAGAATGGAATGGACACCCTGACTGTGAAGGGTTGCTGCAGCAAGACTTCTGGGCTCTTCAGAAATTACCCGAGACAAACAGGTGATTTTGCATCTTCTATGTATGACAGAGGGAGGAAATACAGTTCCTGGTCCTCAGACTTTATGAGAAAAGAAATGAGAAATTCCCATTGTGTTCTCAGGGCAGTCTTAAGATGTATTTGGCCTTTTAGCCTTTCCTTGGAAGTAATTTGTGCTGTCACCACTGGAGCAGGTCATTTCAATGCACAGGTCATCACCCTTCCCCCAGAAATAGCAGTTCTCAGTGTTCCTAGAAGGCATCATTTGGGGATTTCACAAAAACTAACTAGCTGGATTCCTTCAAGGTACAGTAGGCAGGTCCCCTGGAGATTGAATGTAATAAATCTGTCCCTAGGTGTGACTGAATGCGTCTCCTTGACAGCTTGTGACCTGCTGCTGAAGTAACTTCAAAATACTTTATTTCCTAAGGGAGACTCTACTCACACTAATTCACAAAATTTTCCAGGTTAGGAAGAAAGACACTGGTTGACAAAGGAGTCAGAGGCTGCTCAGCCTGACTACTCTCCTCAGGCATGAATTAAGGGTACTAGAGTAGTATATACCTGACAGCTGAGAGTCTATCAGTGAAAAACTGTTATATTCCATTAAAATCAAAAAGTCAGCATTGCATTTTACTTAGTTGTTCTTTATATCCCCTGACTGAGGAAAAGAAGCATCTAATAAAACACTTAGTCACACTTAAAACTTAATGCCACACTTCATGGAAGATAGACATTGTGTTTTTCTTGTCCCCGTGACATTTTGCCCTTAGACAAACATGCAGCAATGAGATAGAGAAGACATACAAGGTTATGAGAATAGCAGAAGCTGTAGCTTGAAGAAATATGAAGGAGTAAAGAGAGGGCATTTGGCAATCAGAAAAATAAAAAGTTCCAGCTGGCAGATACTAAAACATCCAGATATTCTGCTAGAATCAGTATGAATTTAGATTATTCTGTATGGGAGAAGTCATGAGAGACTTGTGTGAGAAAAACTCACATGGCACAACTGGAATGACTGTCAGTCATGACTGGAGAAAAAGTGAGTACAAAAAGATCTTTTATGGGCAGATGAATTTACACCATCAGGTGAAAGATGGTTGCATAAAAACATGATATTATTGCATAGCTGAAATAGATTGCATAGAGAGGAATAGCTGTATTTTAGTCTGGCAAGGAAAACAAAGGTGTCAGCTGACAAACAGTAATAATAACTGTGATGGTTCACTATAACCTTGATGCCAGCAGTTACTGGGCTGCACCATCAAGTGGAAAAAACCAAACCCACATAATTTCAATATATAAAAGAGACAGAAAGCATATGAGTAACTTTACACATACACATTGTCGCTCCAAATTCAAATGGAATTACTCATGTGAATAAAACCAGTGATATGCATGAGCCTGCACAATGTAGCCTAGATACCAGAGCAAAAGAAGGACCAACCCTTTTGTCAGAAGCCTGAAAAAATGTTTTGCAAGCTGTTTTCATATTCAGACTCCAAATGACAGGGTCCGTTTTGGACTGGAGTCCAGCCTTCTGAAAAATTCTCACTCCCAGCTGACATGGTCCAGTATTCATCCCAAGCCAGATGCACTCTGGCTTGGGTTTTGGATGGTTGCATTTCTTTGTTTGTCTTTTGCTCGATAGAAGGCATTTTGTGCTTTATGCTCTTTGACTGTGGAAAAGGGAATGAGCAAAAAGAGGGTGGTGAATCTCCTAAACTGGAGGCAGGCAGCAAGAGCTCTGGCAGTTCCTACCGCAGACCTCCTGCGCAGCATCGCGGAAGCGGCAGGTCCCTGTCCCCAGCGGTCTCCCGGCTGCTGAGCGCTGACAGCGCTTCCTTCCTTCCTTCCTTTCATGCGCTTTGTTTCTTTTCGTACCTTTGAGTGAAAGCGACTTTGTGCACGGCTGCCCCCAGCCCCGCTCGCTGTCCAGCAGTCCGGCGGTGTGCCCGGCCAGGCTGTGCCGGTGCTCCCTGCGCTGCTGGCCGTGCGGGAGCGCTGCTCAGGGCCCGCAGCGCGCTCCTGCCCCCGGAGCCCGGGCGCTGCTCCTCGGCGGGCCCCGGGCTGCCTCTGCCTGCCGCAGGTGCCCCCGCTGGCGGGCAGGCCTCAGCGAGAGGGGGCAAGGAAAAGAAAAGGAAAAAGAGTCTCGTCAGCCGGCATGTGGCAGGGGTGCAGCGAGCCTGGCCGCGCCCGCTGCCGCCCCTCAGGTCCGCCCCAGGCACTGAGCCCAGCGGGGCAGCACGGAGATCCCCGGCCTCACCCTCCCCTCGCAGCCGCGGGCGGCGGGCCCGGGGCGGGCGGAGACGCGGCCGCTGCCCGGAGCCTGCGCGGCGCCGCCGGGGCCGCCCGGGCCGCCCGCCCCGCGGGTGGGGTCGCGCTCGGGGCCGCGCGGGGGCCGCGGCTCTCGCCCGCGTCCCGGGAGGCTGAGCCCGCGATGCGCGGGGTGCTGCGGTCCTTGCGGGAGGAACGTCTCGTAGTCGATAACTGCCCTGTTAGTCATGGGGAAAGTGCAACATCTCCTTTCTGGCCTGAACGCAGTCAGAAACAAACATCTCTATAACTTTTGGTTGTGGATTTTTGGTTTTTTTCTGTGGTAGCGGCGGGGGGAAGGGGGAGGACGGAGAGCGGTGTTTGTTGGTGTGCTCCGTTTCAAGCCCTTTCAGGCAGCGTTTAGCCCAAAGATCCCTTTTCGGTGAGCCGCAGCCCCAGCGCTTGCTTGGACTTGTGTCCTCGGCTTTCCGCTCGGCTGCCACCGGCTCGCTTTTTTGCCTGTTTCTCGTTTACAGCTACATAAGGCTTCAGAAAACAGGAATGAAACTCCCCCACCCACACGTGCATCTATTTTCCATGCTGACATATTTCCCTGCTTTGAGGCGGAGGCTAAAGCTTTCCCCTTAGTATTGCTCCTAAAAAAAGAGTTACTTAGGTAGCTGCAAGCGAAGGCCAACAGGATGACCCAGTCCACAGCAATGCAGAGCATATGGTGTGGACTATATAAATAATGCAAATATATTTGATTTTAATATGTGTAATATATCTGACTGTAGTAGTGATGTGTGCTGCTGAATTTTGTCATTCTAGAATTCAGGTGTTATTGAGAGGCCAGTCCAGAGCTACAGTGCAGTACTTTCTCCAGCCTTAATTGTGTTCTCCTAGGGATTAAAAAAAACACCAACAACCCAACAACAAAACCCAAACCCCAAACCAAACCCACACATATTTCATAAAAAGAACTCTGAGATCATTAGCTAACATTTGGAAGTCCCTCAAATTAACATGCGTGAAGGACTGTGGCCAAACTCCCACTGGCTCCCATAAAAGCAGTAATCAGTCCTTCAAGTAAGATTCTCCACAAAATAACACCCAGAAGCCCCTGCAGAAAGGATTGCCAATCTCACCATCTGACTAGATTAAAAACAGCAGTAACAATGTGATAATTGACAGAAGAAACTTCCCTGACAAGGAATGAATCAGTGTTTATTTTTAGCCTTTCCCCCAAAAGGCTTTATTTAAATGAAAGATTAGCTAATTATTTCCGTCGTTGTATTGTCCACACTAGAAACAGGAGGTGGCAGATCTGCACTTGTCTTTGGCTCTTCCTTTGAGGTCTGCACCCTGGAAGGGTGAGATTTTGCCAGTTGTCTTTTCATTTCCAGTCTGATCAAATATGAACAGTATGAAGGTTTCACTAAATTTAGACACCCCCCAATCAATTTTTTTTTTCCTGAGCAGAAAGCCCCAGCAAAGGTGTCAGAAAATGTAAATTGTGATTGTGTCCGTATCCCACCTTTGCTCAAAGCTTCTCTTGCCAGCAAGTCATTAATGCTGTTGCTGCAACTGCCCACTGCAGCCTTTTGCACTGACAGAACACTTGCTTTCCAAGAAGATAATTTTCTTTCCCTGTGTACAGGAGCCAGCAGTAAAATTTTATCTAGGAGAAAGCAGCTTACCTAAGAAAAGACTAAAAATATTTGTTCTGTTTTATTGGATAAATGTGAGGAAACTGTATTGATCCCATAGACACCAAGTAATGTCTGTGTTTCTGATAATAATCATTTGGGTTCTACTTTTATTTTGAAGGGAGGAGTTATTTTTTCGGATATGTTTTTCTTCTTACTTTTTTTTCTGATTTTTTAAAAATTTGAATTAATTGTGGATTGCAGCATGGGTTTCATAAACAGAAAATTAATCAAACTGCTTTGAAAATGTCTGAGGATACCTTTTTTTTGTTATTGACTTGAAACATAAATTACTCATTGTTTCATTCTACCACATATCCATACTATGATGATTGCTACAAAGCACACAAAGAGCTGATTTACCAGTCTCTCACTTTCTGAGTCGCAAAGCAATTGGGCCACGTGAAATTCATAAGTCAAATCACATTAATTTTAGTCCTGGAGAATGAGTCTCACTTTCAGCATTTGAGTCTTTATTCTTCAATGCAAAATGTTTATGTATATTTTCTTTTCCACACTTGTTAATATTTCATACAATTTTGAATATGACTACTTTGACTAGACCAATTCTAGGTAAAATAGTTTATTTCTACTAATTTAGTGTATAACTTTTCATTCTTGAACAGAGTGAAATGTGAAGTAGATGATCGTAAAAATAATGTGCAGTTTTATGTGCACCCCACTGATCCCTTTCAGAAGTTAGAGGGAGAAACTCTGCTGTTGTTTTGCTCTTAGGAGGAGCCTGAACCTTCAGCATCTCATTTCACATGCTACTGCAAAAGATGTATCAAAATGGAATTTTTCCTAGAAAGAAAACTATTGCTTTTCCTGTTTCTTCATCTCCTAAAGAGACCTGGCAGAAAGGGCTGCTCATGGGGATGAACTCTGCCATGCAAGTATTAATGGCAATGGTGCCTCCACAGCCCCACATAACTCAATTCCTGTTTAGAAGTAAGATGCCTGTAATGCTAATGGGAACATTGTATGAAATTATTTAATCTGTGGGCAATCAGGCCAAAGAAGTCCATGAATCATTCGTAGTCATTCCTACACATCTGCATTGCAAGAGATACAGTTAAATACAATGGAAAACATTACAGTTGGGGGAGGCTGAAACAGAGAATAAGGTACAACTGGCATGAAATAATGGGGTTTTAACCAAAATTTATTTTATTGGCTACAGGCCAAGTCCAAAAAATAAGTTTTTAGAGGAGAATTTGAGTTCCTAAGTCTAAAAGAGAGATGGTGGAAAAACCCCAGTGAGCTGTGTCTGACCTTGCACCACGCCTAGATTCCCAAACCACGTTTCCTGTTTATACAGAAGCTATATTCTGCTGTATAGAGCCTCTCTGTGTACCTAGATCTGCACCAGTTCAACAGGGCTGAGCAGCTTGGCACTCTTTCATATCTCAGCTCAATCAGGAACTAAAAGCTTTGTGTTGCTTCATTCAGTTCCCCAGAGAGGCTCAGTTCAAGAGGTAATCCTCAAACCTCTCTAAAGGATGCCAATCAGACTGAGTCTTGACAACTGGAGCTGTACCTGTTCCCTCTAAAAGACATTTCTGTGATCTACTAGAGCAGGTAAAGCATTTATCCGGGAAGTGGAAGGTCTGAGTTCAGGGCCTGTTCTTTGCAGATCAGAGATGCCAGTAGCCATATTGATGTCTGGGTAAGTATTCACATGAAACCAGCCTCAAAGCTTGATCACTCAGTCTCAGCTCCATCCCCTGCACAGGGCACTCCAGAGCAGGTGGTGTAGCTCTATTCAAGGATGCTTAAATGAGCACTGATGTGTTCCTCTCAGATCTGACTAATGCCATGCCAGCTGAGGGGCTGACAAGTAGCTGAGAGGCAGCGTTAGGGTGGTGGTAGTACCTCTGAAATTAGCTGTGCCAGGGGCCTCCCCCTTCAGCATGTTCCTGCTGTTAAGGAAGCAAAATCTACATTCATTGTCTAAACTATTTCAATATGGAAAGCTGTTTTTTTTAAAAAAGAGATAAGTTATCAATTTTAAAGAGAAATGTTCCTCTCAGCCTAGCAATAGCTACTCAGGAGTTGGAATTTGCAGCTGACAGGTTGGTAGATATAAGCAGCACTGGCTGCTGGTCAACTCTCCGGGAATGCCTTCAGTGAATACAGGTTTGGGAAATACCACTGGATGGCAATCTTGTGCCACAGAGGCTGTAACCACCTGTGATTTTTTTTTTTTTTGGCTGCAAACATAGATGTTTTTTAAAGACTTGCACTTCTTCCAAACACCATCATAGAGTTACTCCATGTAAGGCATTTAGTTTAATTTAGAGTTGCACCAGCATATCTGGGACAAGAATATGAACCAGATGTTGAGAAGTGATATTTTGACTGTTAATTCAATCAATAAAATTTTGAACAATTTATGAGACATGAATACAAGAAGCAAGAATAGAGGCTCTGGCCATGGAACAACAAGAGCACCCAGCATCAGTTCGTCTGTGTTGTTACAATCTACACTAAATTCTAATCACTGACCTTTAATGCCTTGTTAAAAGCCAGTGGTTTTACCCTTAAGACTGCTGTATTGTATACAGTATTATTTAAAGGTACAAGAAATTTCTACTATGGCTGGCTTAAAACAAGAAGTTATCTTAGTTCTGAAAGTCAACATTTGAAGTCTTTGTTTTAAGGGTTCCAGTCTATGTATTTAAAATGTTTGGCGAGTGTTTCAATAATTTCTAATCCCAAGTATTTTGTTTTTATTTTGAAATATTTGAATAATGCCTCATTTTTTTCACATAGAATAATCATTCTGTGAAAGTCAACATTTTTTTCAGAAAGTATTTAGTTTTTTTGAAAAGGACTAAATATACAGTGTTTAAAAGCGGTGATTTTTCCATCTCTCTAGTGGAATAGAATCCTCTTCACAATAGCTCTTTAGTAAAGATAATCCATTTGGTTTAATGTTCTTTATACTTGTTGTGTATCAATGGAGTGTATGGGAGGACACCAGGAAATTGCTACAAGTACATTTCAACATCAGGGAAATGACTTACTTAAATTTGTGCTTCTGCTCCTTTTCTTTTGGTATTGATGGTGACACCTCTTTCCCATTAAGAGCTTCAGTTCCCCAACCCCAGACTGCACAGTACTCTAAACATTAGGAATATCTGACAAGTTCAAGAACTCCTTCAGTAAAGTCATCTTCTCTACCTTCACTTCCACCAAAACTATCACGAGAGCTGGGAACCAATTTGAGCTGAGGTGTTTTCTATTTTGGGGCTGGTAGCATATCTCTGGTTTCAGCCAGGGAAGGAAGTGCTCAGAGTGTTTTATCACAGCCAGCTCTTGTGATTTACTTGGCATAACTGGAAGAAGGAAACTGTGTAAATATGGGCTAAAGCTTATTCTTGGGAAATGCACAGTTCCATGGACTTGAGATCTTTAATGTATATTTTTGGTTATTCCTTGCTGTCACTTCAGTTCTCTATTTGTAGTATGAGAATAATAACCCACAATTCTGTGATGCTTGACAGAAGAGTTCCTTCCATGGGCTAAACGTACTCAGAGGCAAACCTGTCAGGCTCAGGGTAAGATTGTTTCAGCACGCCTTTCTCTCCCTTCCTGGTTTTTAATTCTAAATTAAGAATTGACTGTAATGGCTGAATAACACAGCAACTTGAATATATTCAGAGAATAGGCTGGAAACTATTGTCTTCTTACATTTCTGCCCTTCTGTCTTGATGCTGGGACTTAGAGCCTTCCCAGCAGACAGGATAGTCTCCAATTCCCCTGTAAAGAGCCTGTGTCTCAACCACTTTGGTGTATGTACCCTTGCCATTCACTGAATGTTAGTTAATTTAGTTTTTAAAATCTATTTTGTGGCAATTGCCTGGGGCTGTGTTCTTGTTTGTGGTTTCTATATATTAGCTATTGTAGATATTGGTAGTTGAGAGAGATGCTCTTAAGGAAAAGTTACAAGCTCTAGGTAGCATAAATGGGGAACTGAGATCCAGGGAAATAAAGGGATTTGCCCAAGGTCACATGCAAGTGTTGTGGCAGTGTTAATCTACCTGATCTGATTATCTAAGGCGTGTAGGCACCAATGCATATTTAGGTGCATCTATCAGCCACAGGAATGCTAAACTGGAGAAGTCAGTTCGGGAAATTAAAGGGGGAAAAAAAATAAAAGCATGCTTGGCACTACTTGAAGACTTTGCAAGAAATTTCTACTTTCCCATTCTTTGAATACTTTGGAAATACATAAACACTTGAGATCTGCATTTTAAAATGTTGTTTCAAGCTGGAATAGCATCTGTTAAATGCAGTTAAGAAACATCTGTTTTTCCATTCCTGGAACCCTGAGCTGAGGCAGCCGTTTTCCTGTCAGCTCTGCTGTGGAGCAAAATTGGTTCAATAGGTCATTCTGTTCTCTCCATTTCTGAGTTCTCAGTTTCCTATTAAAAAGATGGCCAACAGCATGAGTAAGCAGGAGGGGAAAGGAGATTCTGTGTAATGTGTGTATTGGCCTGTGAAAAAAAACCCATTTAGCTTCAGACTGGGTTAGATAACTGGTGAGAGCAGGGTTATTAAGCATTGCAATGAACACCAGGGATTATGTGGAGCTATAAGATTTATTAGCCCCCATAATTATTAGTTTATCGTTCATCAGTGGAAATAACAATCTGATACAAATCTCATTGAAAACAAAACCACACTTCACATTGATGGTCACTAGGCTCTGGATGCGACCCTCTCTGATATTGCTGATAGATGGCCTGGAGGAAACTGGTCACCAATACACAATATATTGGTTGCAACTGTTGTTGACTCTGATCTGAACAGCTCCAGACTGGATGCAGCAATTGGAGGGCCAGCAATGGTTGTATATAACCATCTTTTCAGCCATCACTCACTGCAGTGGAGTCAGTCTGAGAACAGCTGGGAGGGAGAATCAGAAGAGTTCAAAGGCCTCCTGTAGAGAAGACCAAAAGCATATTGTGTAGGTTTAAGTTCTTACATTCCCAGCTCTCTGTGCTTTGACAATGCCTTGGACAAACAAATACATTTTGGGAACTGCATACTTTTTCCCTTTATTTTGAAAAATAGGATCAAGACTCATAAAGGCATTGAGCTGCTTATGCTCCCCCTGAAATAATCAGGCATTAAAAGTATGAATAACATTGAGATTGTGTACCATGATCTGATATTTAATTAGCAATGAAAATCTGTGTCATTCAGTCAGTGGCATTAAAATTAGGTAACAAGTGCAGGAGTTGGCAGAACCTTCTATATGTATCCTTACTGAAAAATGACAGCACCCCTGTTTTGAAAACAACCGGAAAAGGACATGTTGTAACCTTCTGTCATGAACATTTTGTTGACAAAAAAAAAGCCAACAGGCCATTGGAGTCCTGTTTCTTATATGGATATAACTTGGCATCACTCACATTACTTAAAAGGCAAAACTAATCCAGAGGAAGGGTTTCTTCTTTTTTCTTCCTTAGATGTGACCTTTTCCTTCCACTTGGTGAATTTAAAATACTGAGGAAGTGAGTCCTAATCGGAGGAAGAGTTTCCTAAACAGAATTGGAGATGCAGCACTTTCTGTGGCGGGGTCTTGCAAAGTGCTGATGGTATAAATTAACTGATGGGGGTCAGGAAACTTGTGAAAGGAGATAGGGTGCAGGAAGGGAAAAGGGAGTTGAACAGCTAGTGGGCAGTTGCAAGCAGCTTCCTGACTCTATTTACTGGGTGAAACATTTTGTTTCCTCCAGAGCAGTGTTGGACTTTGCTTTCATCATTGCCAGTGTAAGTCAAATGCTGTTATTTGTGTCATGTCTGGCTTATATTGCCCAGCATTCACAGTCTGATACTGATATGACCATTCCCTAGCTAGACTGGAGTTATCTAAATCTACATGGTGATATGGTCCTTTCCAAACCCCAAGTGAACTACAGACAAATGTATGGTTTCATTAAATAAGATCTAGTCTGACTGCCATGAGAGACTATGCCATTTTACTTCATGAATGGCAAAAAAATAATGTGTATATGAAAAAATGCTGTTGTCAATATATAGTTTGGAATGGAATTATGCAGGCTTCTGTGATGCCTGGGTTTCTAGTCCATTTTCCTCAATGCTATCTTCATCTGCTTTCTTCAGTCTCATCTGATTTTTGTATTTGCCATATATGCACTTTTTTTGTGTGAAAGGGAGGCTCAGATTGAATATTGGGAATTTCTTCACTGAATGAGTTGTTAAGTTGGAGCAGTTTGTCCAGGAAGTGGTGGAGTCACCATCCCTGGAAGTGTTCAAAAAAACAGGTGAGCATGGCACTTTTTGATGTGGCTCAGTGGGCATAGCCTTACTTGTTTGAAGGCTGCACTTGATGATCTTGGAGGCCTTTTCTAATCTTGAGGATTCTTTATTTTGTAATTTGTCTGGACACAGTTACTGTTGTTGTCTGTTTGGAGCACCAATATCTGGAACTGCTGTGACTTGCAGAATCACACTCAGTGGTGTGATTCAAACGACCAGCACCTGTTACAGAAAACTGCTGCATGATGTGAACACAAATATGCTTCTGCACTGCTTGAGTTCCACCTTAGTCCCGCTTTTCCTCATGGATTCTCCCCCTTGGAGCTTTAAGTAGGAACGAAGGACATCTAGTGGCTCAACAGAACATGGCAAAAGAAGATGTTCTGCCCCGAAAGATGCGTTGTTGTGCAAAGAGGTTTCAATGAAAATTAAGCTCAAGACTGTCTCAGTAGTTGAAATGTAGTTTCAATATGTGTAATTCCTTTAGCTAAGAGTCAAATAATCTGTGATGAATTTTATTTTTGTGTTTCTATCTTCTTTGAAAAGGTGGGGTGGCTTTGAAACTTACACAGGTTAAATGTGTTCAGTACCTAATTTCAGGAGGACAGAACATCCTCTTGCACTAGGAGAAGCTGAGATACAGCATATGTGGATAAGAAATAGAAGCAAATCATACAACACAGTTTTAAGGGGTTTTTTTGATCCCCTAAATGAACAATTTTATTTTATGCATGGCAATTCAGGATGTGATTAATTAGACTCAGTGATACCTGATAGCTTTCAATGACAAGAAATGAATGTGAAGAGCAGTTGAATGGAATTTTTTTCTTTCTCTGCAGTGTGTTTCCTATTTTAATATTTAAATAATGAGTTTCTTTAACAAGCAACCCACTCTGAGTCGTCTTCCTCTCTCCCTTTTGTTCTTATCCTAACCAGTAACTGCTTGTCATCCCAATAGCTTTTATTACAAGAGATGAGGTGCACTTAAGAGAAGCAAAAATATCAGCATTGAATTATGCACTGGTTTTGTATGGTGAGCTCATTTGGGCTAGGTTTGCCATTCTTTTTCTAGTCTGTACTGAAAATCTGGATGAAGTCTATGATGATGCTCAGACCAGGGCAGTGTTTGACCTTTCAACCTGCAATAACTAAAACGGAGAGACCAATGTCAGGTAGTCAAGGGTGTAATCTCTGAATGTGTCTTGTTCCCATCCTAACCCCACAAAAAACCCAAATTCCATCGATGCAGAGCTGGAGTATTTTGGCTGGGGCATATGACTAAAGAAGGCAACTACATATAAAGAGGGAGGCTTCTCTGCAAATGAGAGCAAATCATTGCCAAATATTAAGACAGATAATCTTCAGAGAGCAACAGGAGGCATTCTGTCTCACCTGAAATGCTGATAAAACCTGGAAGGCATGGGAGTGAGAGTAGACTGAGAAAAGACGAATGACTTGTTATTTTGCAAAGATGTGTAACTTGGGAAATTTTTTAAAAGAGTAAGGAGTGATGATAAAGAAAATACTTTGCTAACCAAGAGGATTTTGTCTTCCCTTTCCCCTCTGAACAGACTAAACTAGAAGCCTGTAGGCATTGGTAGTTAAGCTAAGGAAATTGTGAATAAGTAAGCAAATGGCTCTCCCAGCCCAGTTCCATGTGGACCCCCTCTGAAGACCCTCTGCTAGGGGTCAGGGAGGGATTCTCAGTCTGTGTGTGCCATTAAAACTATATAGGAACAGTTATTTTAAAGCTGCTCAGATCACATTAGGAGCTTGGAACACAGAAACTGGGTCCAGTGGTTTGGGCTGGTGTTGCTGGGGGTTGTTATTGGTTATTGTTTCATCAAGATACATTGGAAGCAGGAACTTTATTAATGTCCTACAATTAATGAGTAGTGGAGAGAATATGGCAGCAGAATGATCTTATAATCATTAAGATTAATGAAAATATTTCTTTACACTAGGGTATTAGCAGCCTTTATTTATGTGATTGAATCTGCAGGTTTTAAACTCCTGAAGTTTTAGATGAACCAAGAGGCACAAAGTCATGTTGTTGAGGTCCCATTTATCTCCAGATTTGTTTCAACAACAGTTCATTGTAGAGAGAAGTTGCCATGAAGAGAACTTTGAAAGGTTTCTGTTTGGATCTCTAGTGAAGGCTGCATTTAGGATGTGAACATGGATATACCATGTTGCTGGCAACATTCAAAATAATATCAGGAACATGTGAGCTGGAGTTGGTTTAGCTGGCAAGTAATTCTTTCTATTTCAGAAACTTCTGGGAAAGAATGGCAAAGCCAAGGTACACCTGACAATATATATGAACTATCCTGATGCAAGTGTGCTCAATGACCAGGATGAAGAAAAAGAAGCAGGCTGGCTTTTTAATGAATACTAAATGCGAACTTCTTAAATCTCTACTTACCTTTACCACTGTGAGACTCTGGTTACCACATTACCACTTTACTGATTAATAGGGCAGTGCAATATGAGCCTAGAGTTACATGAGTTCTAGAATGAATAATTTTCCTTGTGAAAAAATCTAGGAAAAATTAACAGTCCTGTACTGACCACAGATGAGTTGAAAAGAGCATGTTTAGGGGAAAGGTTGGAGTATGCTTTAGACAGATTTTGAGCAGAAAACGTAAATGGGAGAGCTGAGACTCAGCACCTGACATCTTCCACACTTCAGTCTGTTACAGTGCTGGAAATCAGCCTAGCATTCCTCTGTTCCTACTTCTGTTGATGCTGGAGTGCCAACAGCAAAAAAACTGTGACTGCTCCACTCAGCCTTCCACTCCCACTGCCCTGGTGCTTTGCCCCTGGCCCTGTGCAGGCATGGGTACATATTTACTGACTAATACAGGCACACACAAATTTCCATTGACTAATCTTCCTCTGGCAGGGTGAGTCATCATATAAGGAAAGGTTGTTTCTGCTTGTTCTTTGTTCAGGTTGATTCCAGTCAGAGTTCCAAAAAGCCAGGCCAGTACCTTCAACACCTATGACCATATCTGCTCTCCCACGGTAACGGAGGGAAGCTTTGAGAGATGTCTGTAGCTTCAAGATTTCTGAAGGGAAAGATCTTCCTTGGAAACTACATTGAAAGGAGCTGGCAAAGTTCCTGGTAAGAACTTAGCCTTTTCTCCATCTGTCAAAACAAGGCATAATCCTTCCCTGCTTCACAACAGTCTTGGGAGGAATCATCAGTTAACAAGTTTAAAACACTAAAAGTGATTTCCTATTATAAACCACCTAGGCTTCAGTTCTTATGAACACAAACTCATCTCACCCTTCTTAAAGATCTTCTCCCTCTTTTCACACATCTGTATTCTTCTTTGCATTCTGCTATTGCAAAGTGTAATTGCTGCTAGCATTGCTTTTATACACCTGAGAGCAGTTTTAACTATCACATTATATTTTTCTGAACAATTAAATAATCAGCAAAAGAAAATATTTTTCCTTCAATTTCTGTTCTCCTTTTTATCAGTATTGGAAAATGCTTTCTACCTCATATTGCTGACTACTAAAATTTCCTCATCACTGCTCCAACTCCTTGGTATTGTTATGAAGAAGAATATCTGCATATAAAGCATTTTTTAGTCCAGCAGTCTTTAAGAGAATTAACTGTGAATGAAACTGGAGTTCTCTATAAACAGTGCCCTGTATAAATATTATGTGTTGCCTGAGTTTGCATGCTGCAAGACCTGTAGTTCTTTCTTCAAAAAGACAACTTTCTCTGGAACAGAACAGCAGCAGACCAGAAGATCAGCACTGTTTTAAATGTGAAATGCACTATCCAACTGGAATTGCACAGAGAGCCAAGAGAGCAAAATGCTCTGGAAGCTCCTGCAATCAACTTTCATGCCAGAACTGGCAAGATATTTTTAGCTATGACACACTCTTGAAGATTTATTTAGGGTTGTAAGAGGTATACCCAAATCTGGGGGTGGTGACCACTTCAGTTATGGTCCTGCCTTGTCATCATCCAAGTTCTCCTCCCACACATGACCTTGCCTGATCTGTGAAGCAATGCTTGCTTTTCTCCCTCACTGCCATGATTCCTTTTACTCCTGCTCATCAGTGTCTCTCCTACTATGAATGTAAAATCCTGGCTTTTCCTCATTTCTCCATGCTATAAATCCCTTCTTTCCCAAGCCCAGAACTTCTTCCCTATCCAGGTTTTCTACCAGATGCTGTATGTTAGCATAAGGAAACCTCCCAGCCTTATATATGTACATGAGAGAGGAACATGAGCTACACTTCATATGGACTTCACAGTGAGGGTGGTCAAAGCCTTAAACAGGATGCCCAGGGAGACTGGAATGTCCACCCTTGGAGATATTCACACCTAGACCAGGTAAAGTGCTAAGCAACCTGACTTAACTTTGAAGCTCTGTTTTTAGCAGGTAAAGGATGAGGTTATCTCCAGTGATTCCTTTTAATCAAAATTATTTCATCATTCTAATTAAATCTTGAAGAAAAAGAGGAAGAAGGAGAGCACAGAAGAATCAAAGAAAAATATGGTTTTCTGGCAAGAAGCAAAAGGAATACAACAAAACAAAGTGCTGTGCAAGTTATCCTGCTTTTCATGCTCACGCTGAAGTAACTCAGGATGCAGTCAGAGAGATGCTAAAATCTGCAGAGAACCAAGAGAATGAACACCAACGTGTCTGTGGTTAACTAAAGCTTACTTCATCTGTTTGACCTCAAAGCCTGGTTAGAAATGTGCGTGTTGTCTTCAGAATATTCTCCTCTGAAATATTCCAAGGCACCATCTGTTTTATTTGTGCAGATTCAGAGTAGGAGCATGATGCAGGCAGTACCCACCTCCTCAGAGCTTGGGCTGAGCAGTGACCCAGGTGCTGCAGCCAGGTGTTCACTGGAGATTGACCCCCTTGGGGCTGCAGAGGAGTAGGAGCACACCAGAGGTGCCTGTGCCCCCTTCATGGCAAGCAGCAGTTCCAGCTCCCTCATCTTATGAACACTTCAGAGGGATGGTCTGCAAGTCCAGTGTGTGAATACTTGAAATGTCCAAATCAAATCCAGAGCTGTGACAAGTCTTTATTCTTTTAGGAAATCTCAAATCCAGGTGATCACCTCTATAGGTTTCATAGTACTAATAAATATCAAGGTGAAAGCAGAGAAACAAAAATATACATGTAAATTCTATCACAGTTTTTTTAGAAGGATTTCCCAAACTGTACAAAAATTAATGCATCAGTAATCTTAAATCACACTCCTCCAACTGATAAACAATTTGAGAAGTCATTGCCCTCAGATCCTTCATTCCAGAGTACAAATAGTTAAAAAGTCCCCAGAATCTTTATGATGAAAATGGTTCTGTGCTCTGGTTTATTTTACTGCTGCTGCTGGTTTATTTGGGAGATGCATCACCAGCAGATAAACAAGCATTGATAATACCAGCATCTGTTTAATAAATAATATATTATAAAGTATTGTTCTTCCCTTATCCTCTTAAATAGAACAAGTTCCTGAAATTGAAAGTCTGCTAACAAAAGGTACAAATAGAACAAGAAATCTGGCAGCAAAATATTTCTTCTTTAACAATAGAGCTGCAAGAGCAACACCCTTTTGTGCAGCTCAGTAGAAGAGTACTGACAAATACTCTTCCATAAAATGCCTGATAAACTGATTTAATATGATAAGAGTCCTCCAAATCCCAGCCATTAAACTCAAAGCCAACAGGAGCTTGAAAATTATGATAAACTATAATATATCGCTCATGGGTGGCCTTAATGTTGAGTCTGGGATGAGTTGCATGAACAAAAATGACTGGAAAAATTTTAATACAAAAGAAGAAACTTGAAAGGCAAGCACAATGACCACCATAACAGAGAATGTAGCAATTCCTAACACAGCATCAAAATGTTGCTTGCTTGAAATCTGGGCTAAATTTTCCTATGAGTGTGTTTTATGGGATTATAACAGAAACAAAATTATCCTGACAACTTGAAAGAAAAATGAGTGGCTTAGTAGACGAATTGATAAAGCTGGAAAGGACACAGAAGCTTCCAGGCATGCAATGCTGCTGAAATAAAGCCTGAAAACTTCGAAGCTAAATCCAGGTAAAGAACAATTGTGCTTGAGTTAGGACATCTGCTTTGCTTCAAATGTTTGTTAATTTATTTTTTAAAAGCTGTAAACAATGACCTGGTAAATAAAATTATAGTAATATATCCCTGAAAACGGATTATTTCTGAAACAGATCTGCAATTAAAAAGGGATCTAAGGAGTAAAACTTAACCCTGCAAATCTGCACAAAATCACATTTACTTTCCATAAGATTTTAAAACCTGTTTGCTTACATTGCTTTAGAAAATATTAACTGGATTTCTTAATCACTTAGATGCTTTAAAATATTTTACTTTTGCTGGGAAAGGCAATGAGCAAGTCAGGATACTGGCAAGGAGTGGATACACGTGGGTCCCTGTTGCTTACACAGGCCCAGCTGTGGCTGCAGACCCAGCTGTGTTGGGCCTGGGTATTTTTGCCTCGACAGAGCTGGCAACAAGCTCAAAGCTTGAGCTCTGACACAGGCAGCAGCAAGCCTTGCTCTGAGGTGGCTCAGCTGTAATAGGTCTCTTAGGCTAGTCCTACTAATGATGAAAACATAGTTTTCTAACTTTGTAATTTTTCTTTATTTAAACTTTTCACTGGAAAAGGTAGGAAAGATGAATTAGAAAAGTAATTTTCTTTTATTGGCCATTCAGGATTTTTAAGCTGTTACTTTTTAAATTATCTACAACAGTTTCCTTGTTTTTAGAATAAGTGCATGATATCATATCCTGAGCCCTTCCCTTTTCTTGTAACTTTGTGAGGCACTAGGAGGAGTCCAGCTACAGTCATCATGTGGATTGGCCTGTAAAACTGCAGTGGAGCTCCTTCTGCCACCTCCTGCCTGCCCGATTCATACTCCTTAAGAAACTGCTGCTCTAGGACGAAGGATCCTTTAAGCACAGTGAGTATCAGCTGAGAAAGCAACCAATTTATCCAGCTTGTAAAGTTGCATCAGAGGGCAATCATTGCTCTGTGTATTTACATTTATGTGCAGTTTGGGACACAAAAGTAACAGGAAAACTTGCTGTCAGTATTTGACACTGAAGTGGAGAAGGGAGTTCCCTGGCCCAGCTGGGGTGAGACAAGGAACAGCAGCGACATGGGAGGCTCTCAGGGAGCAGAGATCAGATTAAGGTGTGGGCTAGGTGTAGAAAAGCTACATGTATTGTGCCAGGCAACATACCTATTTTTTATGGACAGAGAGACAGGGAAAAACCAGCTGCTAAAATGTATGTACAATTACTGTGCCCAAGTACATGGTATTGTATTAATGCTGGATGACAAGCACCCTTTGTTTATTCTTAATCTGGCTTCATATAAGGAATGTAGTAGTACTAGCTAGTAATAAGCAAAATAAAAGGAGAATAAAAGAAATAGTTGTCTTCAGTAATCTTCACTCATCCCTAAAGCATGCAGGCCAAGTACACATTCACAATGAGTCATTGACTCTTTTTAGTATAACTATAACCTGTGGTGGTGTTATTGCTGCATTTTTCCATCTTGGTCTGTAGCTCTGAAATGCAGAGCTAAAGGCTCTGCTACCATTGGTGGAGGGCCTAAGGTTTTGTCTAGATGTCTCTGGTGTGATAATTTAGTAGAAACTAGGTAAATATATAAATAATAAATTTATTATCATGATTTATTATTATATTTAACATACGTATGAGTAAGGTAGTATGATCCATGTTTCACAGTGTAAAAACTGTTTTAATGAAAGTAAATAAATGACATGCATTTATAGCTACCAAATGAACTTGTGGAATTTTTATTAACCTAGAAAGTTGCTTTTAAAAGGATAGAGCATCTGAATTTTCCTGTGTCTGTTGTTCTCATAGAAGACCAAGCACTAACTTCATTCCGAGGTTCTAAAGGATTTATGACCATGCTTTACATAAAGGCCTCAATCTAGGATTAGATGAAACCAACAGAAAGCAGCAATGATATTTCTGTGAATGCTTAAGATAACAATAACTGTCCTCAAAAAAGTCCTTGGTGATGTGAGCAACGATTCAGGAAATGCGTAACCTCTGCATGTGTCATTGATGACATTACTTTGTGTTTTTACTTTGCTCACTGTGGTTTTGATGAGCTCCTTCATGGGGTCACAGCACAGTGTTTGTAAAAAGCATTGCTTTTTGTTTTCTGCTAAACTGCACTGTGAGGAAAAAACTCTTTGGTTAAAAAATTGCTGATGCAGTTAGTTTTATGATAGAGCAAGCCTGACGTTTTCTATAACACGGCTATGGTAAGAGTAGCAGGAGGCTGAAGATGTGCTGTGTGCTGCTCAGCCTCATTAGCATGGAGATTGCTGTACTGGAGATGACCATTAGAACACCTCCTCCAGGCTTCTGCCTCCTGCAGTGACCTGATCCAGCTCAGTCCAGAGAGATCAGCTGGCAAATAGGCTTCACAGGTGATGTTTTTACATGCCTACCAATTAGTACTTTTACATGTCTGCCAGTTAATAATTGTTTGTGCCGTGCAGTATGAGGGGTTTGTAACTCATTTAATAGAATATCACAGTGGATGTTTACGTTTCCATAGAAATGGTTGTTTCTTGAATTCACTGAGAACTTGGTTCCAACAAAGTTGTGTGGCCATGAGTTGAATAAAAATTGTGTTTTAGAAAAACATTGTTTCCTTTCTCTGAATTTAAATCACTGCCATTCACTTCCATTAGATGTAAACTTGCTTACACATCATAGAAAAAGCTCAACTTAGTATTTCAATTGTGTGATCTACTGAAGAATAATGATATCTTTTTATTCCTACTTAGAGTTTGGTCTGTCTAGCTTGTGGCAATGATTTTTTTTTCAACTTAGTTTACTTCAAGGACTTGACTCACAGCTTTAGAATTCTAGAATATGTGATGTAGTCAGGCCACTAGGCTGGCCACTTGCCCAAGATGAAACCATGCTGAATATCTCAAATCTCCTCCCTGTCCCACATGTCCTTTCCTGATTTCTTACACCTGGGTATTGAGAGCTCTTGCTCTATGGAAAATGTCTAAGTCTGCCTGCTCTCTTTTGTTCCTTTTTCTCTGAGGACAGTTTATTGGGGGCTCCTTTTGCTAACTCCTTGAAGAGCTGGAATTTGGTTTTTTTCCTTTACTAGAGTTTCAGGGCCTGACTTTACTCTTCACCTAACCCCTATCCCTGGGGACTGCAAACTCCAGTCCAGGCTGCTGCCAATATTGAGCTCACCAGTTAGCTCACTTGTGTTGCTGACCAACAGGTCCAGTAGTTAATTATTTTGTTGTCACGCTTTAGAAATCCAAAGAAAAGAATTAATCAAATGAAAGAGATTGTATTTTCCTTTACAGAAACTATCTGGTTCTGCTCTTGTATCCTGTTTATATATGTCTTCAAAAATAAATTTTCCAGCACCTTGCATTCAAGAAATGTTAGGTGCATAGCAAATGTTTAATTAAGTAATCCCACACAGCACTTGTGAGGCAGGCTCCTTCATTTTACAGGTGAGACAGAGTGAGGCAGTAAATTAAGTGACATGCTTAATATCACACAGTGAGTCAGTGCTAATGCTGAAAATAGACTTTGTCTTCTGGTTCTTTTCCCTGTATTTTAATCATCAAAGTAGACTTAACTCTGAAGTTGAATTAACTCCTTAGTCTATTAAAATAATTATTCTAAATTTCATGTTGTAGTTAGTATGTTTTAATCACCTAAACAATACTGAAATATTTACAAAAGTTTTCCTTGCTTAGAACCCTTTTGTCTTTCTTGTTCAGATTTTGCTTCAGGTTGTCAGCTCAATATGTTTTGTTTACAGTGATCCTGAACTTCAAAAAGATAATCTAGCAGATCTCCAAAAAAAAAAAAAGAATGCACTTTAAAAATGCACTTAAACTCAGAGCAATCTCCTTGACCCAATGTAACTTTTTTCATACTCTCATGAGTTTAGGGCTGTTCCACTTCATAATACCCATAGCTTTAATTAATGAAGCACGCTGAAGTTATTGGCCCACAGAAAGCAAAAGATAGACTGCTGGTTATGCTGTCATGACTAAATGAAAATGTATCCTGAAGCAAAAAAGAGCAACAGCATGTTAAGAAATATGTGCTTAGAAGTGTAGTACTGGGTCATCTCTGAATAAACTGTGTGCTGGGTCATCTCTGAATAAACTGGTAGAGAAAGAGATGCCATCCTTACAGACCTGTTTAAGTGAACAGTACCCATGGTCAGGCTAATGAAATGCTCCAGCAGCTTTTGAGCTTTCCTCAGCACAGTCCACAGATTTGTTTATACTGATAGGATATATATAAATTTTTCCAATCCATGCCATGTTACCTGTTTAATAGTGTTCTTCAGTATAGGATAGAATAAATGGCCCAGAAAATATGTGCATAGGCATAAGACTTAAAGAGGCTCAGGAAAGAGGAATGAGGGAATGATATTACTGTGGCTTGCTCCCTATTAAACCTGAGTACAGACACAGCTGTCTGTTACACAGCCTTATACAATACTTTGTATCATACAATATTTTTTAGTGTGGGTGAGACAAGCAGCAACAGCTGTGGTCAGCTCCAATTTTTGTAAAGACTTTCGCCACATGTAATGAATTTACATTTTACATTGTGATGTAGACAGCTGTACAACTTAATTGAAATTTAACAACAAAATACCTCAAAAATTCAACTGCTTCATTGCTGAATGCAAATAAAGCTTCTAGGTGGCAGAATCAGTCAGTAAGCATTGGCATGCTATATTTATAGAAACAACTCTGAAGTAATTTAACGTGTTGTACTTGTAAAGAAGATTGTCACATCTTGCCTACTAAATTACAGGCTAGACAGAATGTTTCAGGTAAGATGACAGGGAGAGTTGTTCCAAGAAGGACATTCTGCTTCCTCTTTGGGGTCAATACTTCTAGTTTACCATGTAGTTTTCCTTTGGGGTTTATCTTCTTCTTCAAATGTTAATTATGAGCATAATTTGCACTTTGCCACTTGGGCTGTGTAATCAGTGATCAGCTGTCCAAGACCCATCAGAGTACCACTCCAACTTTGCTTTCTGTTTTTGCTAGAGAGTAAGAGGTTTTTCTCAGAGACTTCAGCAAATATCCTGAAGCCAAGTGATGAGCAGTTTGCAAGACAGTGCTGTGTACCACTGTCAGGGACAGAGATGCTGCCTTTCAAAGGGTTTTTGAAAAGCAGGCCAGAGTTGCAAATTGGGTAAAAAGGACAGTTTTGTGACTTTTATAGACTTTGAAACCAAACCCAAGAAAGCAATGCAAATAACTGACTTTTTTTGGTAGGTCTTCATTTATGTCTCCTTTTATCTGTAGCTCCTATTATTAAGTGAAATGGTAATAGTGTTTGAGAAGTTGAAAACTTTAATCAAACATTAGACAATATTTTTAAAGAAACAGAGTTCAAAATAAAATGCCCAGGTGTTCTCTTCCTGATTGGGAATAGGGGAAAGAATTTGGTCTGTGTCTCTGACCAAAACTAGCCAAACCAGTAGAAATTAAATACATGAACATTCAGTTCATGGGTACAGATTCATTTTCATTAACAATTCAGCTAATAAGCATGAAGAATGAGTCAGCTTGAGAAAAGCAGAAATTACTTGTGGATAATCTGAATGAGAATGGGGGATGCATAATACATTATCACATTTGAGAGGAGTTCTGACAAAATAGGGACCTTGAATTTTGGATGCAGAGAGTTATACTTGCTTAATCTGTTATTGAAGAGAATAGATACAAGCCAGCTTCAATGATTAAGTATATACTGTGCTTTTTTACATAATTAACATTATTTAAGATCTTACTTTCAGAGAAGACCTCACTGTGTCCTGCCTACCTTAAGTACTTGGATTACTGGTCACTGGTTCCTGGCAGGTCTATTGCAGCCTTGTTCTGTTGATTCAGCACAGAAAGAAAACATTTTAAGAATGTCAGTTCTTCAAGTAATGGGGATTATAGGCATGGGAACAGTACATGTTTGTGAAAGGTACAGGGTGCCAGACTTCATTTCCCATGATGGCAAGAGGGAAACTGAGGTACAGCCACAGTGCTGCTCTGAAGAGTTTATATAGTTAATATAATTAATGTGTTATTCTTTAGATTTGATTTACAGAATTGAGAAAGCATTTGTGGTAATATGGTGCTTAGACATAAGAGCCAGAAAATGGAAGGGAAAAGAATGTGAAAAGAAATACATAATGAGGGAGTTGGCCAGTTTATTTCCTAAGCTCTTTCACAGGCCAAAGCACAGTGAAAGGGGCAAAGCTAGGCAGTACAATTTAAGAAAAAAATCCAATATGAGTTATCTCTAATTATAAAATAAGCCATTAGCAATGCACACAAGGTAGATTTTTTTTCTAACATTCCTTATTATGTGTTAACATGGCACCATAAAGGTCCAAGAACCTTGGATCACACAACTTGCAAAATACCCTGATTCTTGCTGGAACTAGGTACAGCGAGACAAGTACAAGCCGAACCTGTAAATATGCCCAAGACCTTCTCTGTTCAATAAAACAGGTGGTTTCTGCTGAAACTAGTTTTGCTTGAGGACTAATTTGTAGTTCCTAGTGTCTTTCAGTGCTGACAGCTGAAGAAGGTAGCTCGGGGCCAGATTGTAATAATGTTCACTCCTTGATCTAATGGGCGGATGTGTTTAATTAACCTTTGTTTCTGCAGAAGCAGACATTCTGGCAAGCTGTAGGAATGCTAAAGAAGGGAAATCTAAACTGCAATGAACCTAGGCATATTCTATATATCTAGTACTAGATAAAGAATGTTAATGTAGATAAATACCGTTTCCTAGGAGATAGATATGTATAAGCAATTTCTGTAAAAGAAATTTAACATGGATCCCCCTGTAGGACTACCCCTCATTAATTTCACAAGATCCAGCCATGATCCCTTGTCCTTGGGACACTTGTCTCTTGTGTCTGGCACAGTTCTTCAATAGGTGGTCACAAAAGCACATATTTAAAATGAAAATATTCTGCTTAGTATCTCTTGGATGGAGTTAGACCTGACAGCCTCATTGCTTGTTCCATGTCCTCCAGTGACTTTTCCAGATACCAGAGCTTGGACTGACCCTTCCCAGAGCTTCCTGTAAAGTGCAGATCTTAAGGTTTATAGCTAATTCTTCAGAAGGCTTATGGCAAGTCTAATGCAAAGCAGATATCCTTTGCATGAAATTGCTGAAGGCACTGTTTTTTGCTTGGAAAACTAAAGCACTGTAGATTACAATCATACAAGCACAGCAAACTCCCTGGCCACAATGTCCCTAATCTTACACTAAAAAATCACCAACTTTGTATGAGTATTTGGAAAGAATGCAAATCAGAGCTTATTGTCTCTGACCTTCATCAGCTCTGCTGCCACAATAGCATCATTGTTTCCCATCTCCTCCCCTTAATAAGTGACACCCTCCATTCCTCTCACTTCCTTTCCATCCTAAATCTTTCCATCTGAGAGGCTTTTTAAAGCTCTGCTTTGTCATCTGGTTTTGCTACTACTGTGATCTAAATGCCAAACATCTTCAGTCCGTCTCAGTCTCAGTCAGCCAAATCTCTGTTTTCACTTAAAAGGCATCTTATAAGCTTGAATGCTGGAAATTCCTTTTACTCCAGTATTCTAACAAACAAGGTATATTCCAGCTGAAAGAAACTTTTATGTTGCAGCATTATTCTTACTAATACTGTGCTGCAGCAACACAGTATTAACCACAATCATAAACAGTGCTTTTCCCACCTCAGCACTGTGACACAACTCTTTCCTTCATAATACTGTGCACAAATCTCTACATTGTCACAGCACATAAGGACGAGTGTTAAGGGTGCAGTTAAATTACTAATTGACTAATCCCATGCTTTATCCACTGGGTTTCTGTTCCAGAATGAAGTGTTGTGACAACAAATGAGGTAACCAAGGAAAAATCAAACTGGCTACAACTGTCAGGATTATGAGTTCAATATAATTCTTCAGCCTGTTCATACTGGTCTCTGTTTGTTTCTAATAAGGACTGATGACTTCAAAAGCCACAAACTGTGTGTGAAGTTCTTGGGTGATGACAATTTCTTTTGTAATGTTGCCCAGTGTCTGAGACTGTCCTGGTAGGGTTGTGAAGCCCTGCTGTGAGCAGTGTCCTATTGCAAAGAGAAGGTTTGCACTAAGACTGAGGATGGAATAAGAGTGTTTATGTCCAGATATAAAGAGTGATCTCCAAAAGCTCTTAACACTGAGCATGGTCAGTGGATGCAGTCAGGCTGACACAGATGAATTCTGGAGATTCTTGACCAGTATGGTTCAAAATGCAGCCCTCTGGCCCAGTCTGGTCTGCAGGATATTCTGCCTTTTTGAAACACTACTTCTGTGGAAATTACAACTAGCAAGCTGCTGCCTCTCCCAAAGAGAAGGAAAGGAGTGAGGATTATTCTCAGGATGAGCTGCTGCCTCATCCCAAAGAGGAGGAATTGTGGGAAAGGATAGCACCCTAATACAGAGAAGTTGTTGCTGTGCTGTTGTCTGAATGATTTTGAGTGCTTGGACATGCGAAACACTCCTAGATAGCCTGCTGCCTTATCTCTTTGCTGAGCAGGTAAGAACAGCAGCACCTCTCCACCACTACTGTTCTCATTTGCTACTTGTTGGGGGGTGGGGAGGAGGGATGGGACACAGAGTAGGGAGCAAGGGACAGTAATTTTCCCCTGCAGCCTGTCACCCCACGCAGCCTTCCCCTCAAGCCTGATTTACTGCCCAAGTATGACAGTGTGATGGTAGGAGGTATGAAATCACAGTCCTGAACTGCTATTCATTGTCATCTCAGTCAAGCTAACGGGGTACCTCTCCAGATTTTGATCAATGACAGTTAATTATTTTTCCTCTTTGGAAGTGGTACACACTTCTTTCTTTTGTTAGCATGTCTGATAATGGCAGGGGATTTTTCTGAAGGTAATCTTGGAACAAAACAGCAGCTCCAGGCACTCTGTAAGAAGCCAAATACAAGGGAAGGGTGGAGCAAAGTTGCTATTTGATAATAAGAATAATCTACAAGAAAGTTTCCTTATCTCTCTTCACTGCTTGTTTTTCAAAAAGTAACTGTGATGAAAAGGCAGCAACTATTCTTCTCTGAATGTAAAATCTGTTCTGATAAGATTTCTGGAAGAACTTGCATTCAAAACTATCTTCATTCAAATCCTTCCTAAAATGCATTTCTTCCATAACGTGTTTCTATGCTAATCCACTAGGCGTTGCTATTTACATCTTTAAAAGAAACACAGGACTTCATCTGGACCAATTGTAGAGTAAGAATGACTAAGTGCATGCATGTCACATAGGAAAACATTGTCTCTGGAAAGAATCTATTGCCTCCTGGCAGTAGTTTTTTATGTTGTGGTTTTATTACTTATTGTTGATTATAATCTCCACAAGGAAGGGGCATTTGTCTTTAAACATCATTTATGCCTTTTATGGCATCATTTATGTCTGTAACTTTCTGTAATCACAGAATATTCTGAGTTGGAAGGGACCCATAAGGATCACTGAGTCCAGCTTTTAAGTGATGGCCCATATGGAGATCAAATCCATGATTTTGTTGTTATTAGCACCATACTCTGACCAGCTGTGCTAATAGAAAAGATCAAGAAGGAAACAAGAAGTAATTTTACAATACAAATTAGCTCCATCTTGAATAGCTGTCAAATTCTACTCTGCCATCTCAGTGTATATCCAGATTTGTTGCTAAAGTCACTGGAATGGAAGATGGTCGTAGCTCTTGAAACAGAGAGGACTGAATGGGAGAGGAGACCAGTAACACTGCAGCTAATAGATTCATTCCAGTGTCTCAGACTATGCAGACATTAAATAAGGCTTAGCAGGACCAGCTGAGTCTGTGCTGCCTCGTGTTATGGGCTGCTAATGTAGCTCAGAAGTGCACATCTGCTATGTAACAGTGTAAAAAGGTTCCCAAACCAGGCACTATTCTAGTGAGACCACAACATCTTGAAATTACATTTGGTCACATATTTAGGCTAGTATTTATTTGGGGTTGCTTTAAATTCTTGCTCTAGCAGAACAGTAGCATTGTTTTCAGTGAAAATTTTGGGAAACTTCTGTGATTTACTCTGTGAAAAATTACATGGAGAGACTATTTCCTCTGAGTCATCACTAGGAAAAATCCATTATTACAGAGGTGAAACATGTAATTGTGATAGCTAGAATTGAAAGAAAATAACTATAACTGTAGGTATTTTGAACATACTCAAATTTTTGTAGGTATATTGAACATACCCAAATCAGTTGATACAGCATATTTCAAACCCAAAGGTGTCAAAACTCTTGATTTCCAAAATTATAATTATTCTGTATGTCCAAAATTTTACATTGCTGTAATAATTATCATAATAAAGTTTATCATAATAAAGATTGGTTCTTCACAACCAAAATACTCACTACTAGATAAAACATGATGGTTATTTGTACAGCAGAGGAGAAGAAAGAAATAAGATTACTGCATCCAGCAGAAATGTCTGGACCTTCTATTTTTTAGCAGCATGTGGATATCTGCTCTGTATTCTGGCAAGGAAGCCCTGACAGAAGTGGCATAGGATGTTGTAGAGTTAGCAAGCTTGGAGCCAGGAAGGAAGGCAATATTTCCTGACACTCGTTAGCAATCTCAGAGGAAGGACAGCATCCTGCCTAGTCATGCTAAATCAGCTAAAGAGGCCCTACTAACACAGCAAATCCCTAACCCATCCTTGTTAAAGTAGAAGGATATTCAGATTTGCTTAGGAAAAAGAAGCCATGATTTTGGATGTGATTGTGCAAAGTACCCATTAAACTTTACTCTCCTACACTGTGACTTTCTAATTTGCTCAAGGGAGCTGTGAAATGAACAACCTGAGGGCTTACCTGTCTTTGGTTTGTCTCCCTTTATCAAGATTTGACAAGCACACTTGGTCAGTTTTCCCCTTTTTGTGCTATGCCTTGGCTTAAATATTTATGCCATGTCCCATTTAAATTCTCAGCAGAGAACTTTCATTCTTTCAGCAGCACAGCTACTACAGGCCATTTGATAGTTTGGGAAATTCAAATATATTTTGTGTGACTAAACAGCAGAGTTTGAATAACAATTGTTTGTCTTTATACACAGAACTTCCATATTCTCTGAGTCCTCAGAGTTCAGCCTCTTGTGCCCTTATAGTCCATTGTCTAGCATTTGCCAGTTCCACAGCAGCTTTTGTAATATTAATGGTTCAAGAGCCCGCCACAGTCAATCACACAGTTTATTGTTTTAACTGTTTAGAAGTAGATTTGATTGTCTTTTTAGGCAGCTGGTCACAAATGGCAGCTTAAATGGCAGACTTAAAGCTGTCAACCTCATGAGGTGGTTCCACACAAAGTCATTATTAGCAACGTTAAATTCCAAAAATCTTTGTGAAACATTTGTTAAATAACATAAATTTAAATTGGTATGTATTCAAACCATTGTAAATAACAACTTATACAGACTAGAATACATTTTAAAAATACCTAACACAAAAAAAACCAAAACAAAAACCTTACGAAAAACACACAAAGAAAAGTGTATTAGGTGATTATATCTAAAATCTCAAACTATTTTTCATTACTATTACTCTTACCATTTATCAAGGGCTTTCAAGCTAGTTCTGATATTTTTGATCCTTTGAGTTTGACTGTTACATTCTCAACTGTCATCTTCTTACCTACACTGTTCCTCTTAAAGGTTTCTTTGTCCACATTATTTCTGGTTGGATTTGAATCAGCAAAGCAGAACATTTCCTGTCCTTGGTTGGGATGAACCCACACTGGACATGAGGAGACTGTGTCAGCACTAACAGGATGCAGAGCAGGAAACACTGCATTTTATTAACAGGAACTAGAACAAGAGTGGCAAAGTTCTGGCAGAATTAGAATGAAATGGAGTAAGAGCTGGAACTAAAACATTTTTTTATATAACTAAAATAAGGCTGCCAGCAGACTGGTTTGGTAGATTTGGAAAACTTCAGAAGCATATGAGAAAAAGGTTCAGCTCAAAACCTAGGGTTTGAATGAGAGCTCTGGCTGCCCAAATAACTGGAGCTATGTCTCTGGCAGGCTGGAAAAGTCTACTTTAGTGAGTTGAGAATACAAATGAGTTATGTCCTGGAGCAGCAAGCCATTGACATTCTCCTGAAAAATGAATAGTCAAAAGTTTGGAATTAACAGAAATGGAGTTAGAATTAATATTAGTCAATAAGAATAAAAACAGACTCAAAATCTCCTCCTGGAACACAAAGCATGTTTCTCAGAGAACTAAAAGTGCACATGGACCAAAATACAAATAGGAAATAGCTCTGTGGTGTGGATCTAAAATAAAATCAGGAGTAACCACAAGCGTGGTGCCTTCTAATCTGTCATAGCTCTGCCTGCTGCTCAACACTTTCTAATCTGGACTAGCATGCTTCTCGATGATCCAGCCCTGTGGGACATTTTTGGAATTTGCTAGATGGAGAAGGAATGTACACCTTAAAAAGATGACAGATGTTTTATTGATCAGCTTTAAAGGCTGTCTTCCTGCTAATTATGGATATATACTGAAAGAAGTCTCTAAAGAGAGAGGTGAGCATGGTCCTTCATTAGCTGACTGGAAAAACACAAAAAGTATTTTTTCTTCTGTAGCAAAAAAAAACTTCTATTTAGATTGAGGGAGATGGAAACAATCTTTTTAGAGAAATAAATTTTACAGTCTTTTTCATTGTTGATTTGTGACCTTGAGATCTGTAAAATCAGGCAGTATCCTCCTTTATGACAGCTGTTTTTATAACAACTGACATGGTAGGAGGGCAACCCTTTTATTAAAAGGCCTTTTATTTTGGAAGAGAGAAGGTAAAAGTTGCTGGTGAAGTTGCTTGATGCTGTAGATGTGGCAACCAAGGACAAATCATGGCAATCACACCTTGTTTTTACACTCATGGCTTTTGGGAACTGACAGGAAAGATTATTTTTGATTTATACCCATTTCTGAGAGGCAGACATGATAATTATCAGGTAGTTCACCAGAGTCGTGCAGCAGCTATGTCAAAAGCCAACAGTTAAATTACATGTCATGAGGATCTTGTGTGTGGAGTCACCTCATGAGGACAGCTTTAAACCAAGCTGGAAAATTCTGGGGATGACATAGTGTGGGAAACACTCTATCATCAAGCTGTTGAATAAATCTCATTTGCTTTTAACTGGGATAGACTCCTGGATCTGAGGTCTCCTAAGGCCCTCTGGAATCGTATTATGATGATGCCTAACTTTTAATGCTGATAATCTATTCTTCTAGCACAAGTAAAAGTTCTAAGTGAATCTTTTACTTCTACTTGCAAAATAGTTCTCCACCAGAAGTTTTAATTTTTTTTCATGCTGAAATCTTTAATTGCTTCTACTTTTTAATTGCCTTGTTTGCATGACAAGAACTAAGAAATGAAACTTCCATAAGATATGCAGAACCTTAATGGCAGAAAAGCTAGCTATGGATTAGTAAAACTGAAAACTTTTGTAAAATCACAGCTCCCTCTGGGCAAGAAATTATAAGAATTGTAAAGATGAGCTCAATTTAATAAAGATGAGTCCTGAAGTTTAAGAAAATTTTAATTGCAAGCAGAATAGTGCTGCAACTCTTTCTTCCATGATTCAGACTGTATTTAGAAATGGTAGCTTAGACCTATCTCCATTGATATACAACAAAGCAAGAAAGTAGAAAAGGAATTGAGCTTTGCCATTTTTTCCGGAATGAAAGTTTTCCAAGTTATCCCAAGAAAACCCTTGGAGAGGTATAAGAAAAGCCACAAGAAAACTGTTTCTGAGCTAAGAAGTCAAAGAAGCCCAGCTGATCCAAACAAAGGATTCTTTACATGCTAAAGAGAGGGATTCAGCAGGTGGTCACATTGCTTAGGCTCTGTGAAAGGAAACTGAAAAGGCAGAACTACATCAAGCTGAATCTAGCATGGACGTGACATGACTGTTGCATTTTGCATCTGACATGATGGATATCTGCAGCCACAATGGCCAAATCCATGGCACTTTTGCTTTCCAAAGAGCATGAAGGACTGCTTTTTAAAAAAAAAAAAAAACTGAAGGAAGATTCCATATTAATTTTAATGCAGTGTGCACTGCTTCCAGAGAATGGAAAAATAAGATTATGGGCTACATCTCCACAATATGTGACCATTTCTCTAGTGATTAAATCTCTATCAGTTGACATTTAGCATTTTGCAGGGGTTTTCACAGACAGGAATTAGGGGAAAAGCAGGCCTTGTATATCTTATGACCTGGTTATCATTCAATTTAAAAAGTTAGTGAACTATTGCATAGATAATGGAAAGCCTAAAAAATGGCAAGAGTTATAAAGGGAATAACTGTATTTATGTGAGCCAGATCAAACCCATTCATTTTCTGCTACTGAAGATCTGATCAGGAAAAATAAACTAAAGGTCTGTTGTTGCCCTTCAAGAAATCCAGCTTAAAGATGAAATTCATGCCTGAGTGCAGCAAATCAATTTTGAAAAGTCAGAGTTTGATTTATTGTTCTCTGAAAGGTTGTGTAAAGCTTCTTACTAAAGATCTCAAAGTTACACAAAGGTGTTTTGTATGTTTAAAGGCAATCATAGTTCTCAAGGACTTTTAGAAGATGCAGATATAGGTTTATTTTGTACTGTAAGTTTTAGGTTTTCCTTCTGAATAGATGAAACTTTTTTGCATTAATTTGTTCAGCATTTGCATTACAGACACACTGATTCAGCAGTAGTACAGGTGCAGATTTGCAGTAAATTATATACACAGATTCTGCTCTCATCTATTAAAATGTCAAAACAAGAAAACAAGATTTGAGAAAGCCAAGATATGATACTATGCAATAAACTGTAGTTATCAAAAAATGTCTGAAGAAGCCATTCTTTGGCCATTCTGCTCCAGGCAAATCTGTAATACAACTTAAAACATGGTCCTGCAATGGAAGGGGAAAGCCAGACTAAATTAAAGCAAATATTCACAGTTTCCCAGTAAACAGCTCCTTTTAGGCTGCAAATATGAGATGAATTTGGGATTTCAGCTATTTATTTTGAGGAGATTAGCCTAGGTAGACGAGTGGATGGATTTGCTTGTGACTACATAATGCAGTTCTCTTGTGCTACAAATCCAGTGTAGCTTCCAGGAATTTTGGGCACAAAGTGTATTTGTGACCCTTAAACACTCTTTTAGTTTTGCAAAATCACAACAGCTTCAACTTTTAAATTAGAAATGTATATATATCCACATAGATATGCATCTATGGAGGTTCCTTCCTCCTTATATTTCCCCTTTGCTTGCTCACGTTATACAGAGTATCAGAAGTCTCAACTCAGAACTTCTTGGTTCTTGGTGAATTTTTTTAGCCTTCATTTTACTGCAGTGCTCCTGTTTTAGTTTTTTTATAGTATTCCAGAAATAAATCATAATGAAATAACAAAACTTGAGGATTATGCTGTGGTTGTGATCTGAGAGAGTCCTGTACTTATTTTTTTGGCCAAGGTACATTACTTTTGTAGACTGAGGACCCCACAAACCAGCACAGCTCCTCCCAAGCTTTTCCAAAGGAATAGGAGATGTACTATAAGTTGTATCAGAAGACAGAATAGGGGGGTTTTGTTCGTTTTATTTTTATTTACAATGTATTTATTAATGAGTTAGCAGACTGAATATTGATTAAACCTATTAATATATTGAATCACAATTTGCTACTTATGACATAATTAGCTTATAGCAAATAGTCTTTTCTAAACTGTTAATCTCTGACTCTTCTGACAGATCCTAAGTGTGTGTTACTGTTCACTGAAAAGATAAAAAACAATTCAAAAGCCCAAATGTTACAGGATACAATGCATGCTTATTTTGAAATTGCTTTCCTTAATCCTCTGATGTAAAGCATATTGTACTCTTATCAATTTAACATTGAGAAAAAGGAGGGGCTCTTTGTAGACTGTATTAGTAGGCTTTGTGGACTGTAGATTTATCAACCACAAGTAACATGTCTTTTCTAGAAAAGAATGCTGTATAAACTAACATATTAACACTCAGCTCAGCAGTGAAAATTTCTCCAATGCAGCAGCATTATCATATGACTGTATAATGTGCTGAACAAGCTCTAATTGAGGACAATGGAATGCTATAACAATACAATACTTACATTAATGTATTCATAGCTACACAAGTTTCCCCATAAACTTTACTGGTGGAATAAGTTCCTACAGGTTTACTATCCAGTTTACCCACTTTTTTAAGCCTTTCATATCTATATTTAAATACAGGAACTAACAAACAGTGAAGTGTAATATGGTGTAAATTTAGGGAGTAGTATCTGTAGCCAAGTGCAGCTGAAGAGGAATTTTTGTAGACAAAATTAGTAGCCACTTGTTTCACCATCCAAACCACTTCATGCAGAACTTCCAGAAGAGATTTCCCATTCAAGTTCCCATTTAGACCTTCTTTAATTAGACATTTCCCAGCACAAAGTTACATTGTAGGTGCAAGAAAATTCTGATAATTTTTAGCCAAGTTGTGTCTGAGTTTATTCTAGTAGTGCCATTCTCAAATAGGTAAAATACTGTCATAACAAAAAACAGTGTTACAAAATTCAGTTGCCAGGGTCTCTCTGCTAAGTTGTGAGATGCTTTAGAAAAAAGAAAAATTCTATTGCCACTTAATTGGTGAAGGGGCATCAAAGCTTCCAAACTTTTGCAGAAGATGTTGTGATTAAATGTGGAATAGGGAAAACTGCACTTATAGTAATGAAGATAGTAGACTAAAAATTAAGGGCTTTCATGGTCAGAATATTTTTACATTAAACAGTTTGGTTTAATTACCTGGTTTAATTTTCAGAAAGACATTTTAACCTCATTTTAAGTTACATTAACTTAATTAGAGATTGTAGACAGAAGTAAGTTCTTAAAATAATATAATTTTAATTGAAAATTCTTTTTCTTTCTCAAGTATTGCTCCCACACTGCTAGAATGCAGGCTGTTATAAAAGCCAGTAATTTTCATTATTAATATATTTGTCAGTATTTTAATCTGGAAAATTTGATTTAAAAGTAAGGAGGACAAGATCTGTTACCATGAATTTTTTTCAAGTATGCTCAAACCACCTTCCAACAATGGCTGTTCAACAAGGTAGCACTGTTCAACTCAGGGAGGTAAACCCTTAACTGTGTTAGCTGCTTATTATTCTAAAAAAAATCTCCTGCCTTATCCATTTTTGTAATACTTCATGTTTTTACCAAACTGGCTTCAGTGTGATCTGTAAGACACTAAGGCACACTTTCTACTCTACATTTAACAGGCAAAGCTTCACTTAATGTATCTGCTTCAGCAGTACACTTCAGGAAACATTGGTCAGCTGGAGGGAGTCCAGAGGGGAAGGAGAGTGACTGGCAGCTAGGAAACATGGCCTACAAAAACAACTGCAAAATCAGGTGTTATTTGAAAGAGGAAAAGAACTATAAAGAGTGAAAAATGTAATGATTTTTGAATATTTATCATACATGTGCAAAAAAGGGGAAAAAAAATTCATGGCTATGTCCAGTATGGAACTAATTAATATTCTTAATCTGCAGAAGGTGACAGGCAAGGTAAATGTTGTTGGGTTTTTTCTTATGATAAAGTAGTCCAGTACTTTAAACAAACTGCTAAGATAATACCACAATCTTAGCTGCATTTTAAAAAATGGCATGCCAAAAATTATATATGTGTAACTGATCTTGGCTTTGGGCCATGGAATGACCTCTTCTAACTCTTTGTAGACCCTTTATTTTCTTTTGATTCTTGGCTATCAAGTTATTTACAATAAACTTAGCTCCTTCTGTAAAAGTTCCAAGATCAGGCCCTAAATCTGTCATGGTGTTGATAATCATGACGATCAGAAGTGTAACACTTGTAAAACTGGAATGTGAAATCCCTTACCTCACAAAATGTCAGTGAGAATCTCCTTAAAAATGACCTTGTGATATGATCCTGACAAATCCCAGCTGTATCTGAAATGGAAAGGTTATTTGACAGTGAACTTTATTTTAGTGTGGTGACTTCCGGCTGTTTGTAACAAAAATAAAGTGAATGGTACAGTCAAAACACCATAATCTCATACAAGAGCAAAACCAGAGTCATATTTCATTGCTTGTTTCAGATATATTTTAGTTTATTGCTTTGTGGTTTTTCAATGCTGAAGTTCATAAATCATGGTGAGGTCAGCTGCATTCTCTTAAGTATAAAATAATCTGCAAAATGTACTTCTTGTGAGGCTATCCATGCCCAAATAGGAAATCATCTTTGACTACTTTATTTTTAATATGGAACAAACTCTCTTTGAGGGCACACTGTGTACATGTACCTCTTCTTACAAGTTGTCTGAGCCTAGACTAACTCTGGCAGCTCAGCTCTGCACATACAAAAAAAATTGTGTATTTTGGGAACAAATGGGAGATACAGCATTCCAGATAATACAGTGGGGGGTGATGTTTCTGTTCCCCAAGCATTCCTCTGTTTCTCCCTATGAATACTATCAAAGAATAACCAGGTGTGCAAATGGTGTAGGAAAAGAGCTAAATATCTGGGATTTATATTTTTCCCATCACCAGTTAGTTTCTGGAACTAACTTCAGCTAATTTCTATTTAGAACTGCTCAGAAGGGAAGCATGAGTCCTAATCTTTGCAAAGAAAAAATATTTACTGTTCAGTCATCCCACCACACTTACTGTTGTTTATGACTCTGGCAGTGACACGCAGTGCCCTCTCACATTCTTAGTGGATTAGAAACTAAATATATGCATAAAAAATACTGTCTCCATCTCCAGGAATTTGCAGTTTAAAATATGTTACAGCAGGATAAAGCAACAGCCGGAGACAAATTTTTCCATCTCTAGTGAAATTTTACTTGTTTAGGAAGTGAAAGCAAATAGAATAAAATAAATGCAATATATATAACAATGAAAAGGAATTTTCTCCCCTACATTGTTCTATAGAATTTTTCTTCCTAAAGTGCTGAAGCAAAAAATATATCTGTAACCATGGAGATTATACCAGGCAACATGCATAATAATTCAAAATGTGGCATCACACAAATGTTCTTTGTCATGAGTGGATTACTACAAAGAAGTAGGTTTCCCCTAAACAATTTTCAGAAGCAGAGTAGATGTGGTTAATTTCTTAATCCTCTTTTTTGCAAGGAGAAAGTGAAAGTGTCAGCATTGTGGTATGTGCAGGAGAGTTGTATTGCATTCAGTTTGAAAAGACTCAGCTTCCCAGGTTCTTGGCAGTTGTTAATCACAGATACAATTTGCTGAAAACGTTTATCTTCTGTGAATGGTCACATCAGAGCAATGAATCCACCACAATGCCCACATGGCATGAAAGATATCTATGGAGACAAAGTTACAGGATAAATACTAAACCGTGCCAATTAATTTTTGCTTGGGTCTTCTTGCTTTTGATAATTTGTTTTTAGGACCACATACAAATGTCCAGAATTGATATTAAAAACCATTCCTGTTTAATCCTAGAAATACCACGAACTGGCTAATTTAAGTGTTAGCTGTAAAACAGGATTCCTTCATATTTGGCAATATTTTTTCTCTGTTTATTCTTTCATTGTGTGGATGATAGCAAATAGTCTGCCAGCTTCTAGTGGAGGATGAATATTGGTGCTGTTCTGATACAATCTAAAAGGCAGAGGGAAAGAATTGCTGTAATCATGACCTTTTATAATACCTTAATTTCATAATTCCACTTTTCCTCACAAGGAGTTAACTAAAATCTGGTGGTTTGCAGCTTGAGTTAGGAAGAGAAACTGATGATGAGGTCAGAATTATGTAAATCCTGTTTACTTACAAACAACATAGAAAATGTTGTTTCCTTGAAAAGAGGAAAAATGCAGAAGATACTTCCTTTTTATGCAGTCCTGAAGTACTCAGCTGTTTCTCAGAGCCACACAACTAGTTTTTTTACTGCCTCTGCAACTTCTTTTTTCCAATTCCTGGCATTTTTTCCCAACTCTGAAATTACAGATTTTAGTAAATCTCTTTCAAATTCCTCCTCCATGTTATTTAGCTTTGGCAATAGGCCATTGTTTCACCTATCACTTTTTTAAGGATGAATTTTTTTTTGCATTTATTTTAAGTGACAGGCCTTTTTTGTGCTCTCCAGCTTGAAAATGCAATTTCACCCAGCCATCAGTGGATAGAGCTAGAACGTAATTAATTCTTTCCCTTTCTCTTCTGCAGGAGGCCACATAGAAGCCCAGTGTGAAAGCAGGAGTTAACACACTTATTTAAGGTATTACTTTTGTCCCAGAGGAGCTGAACCCATCAGAGATCAGTGGTAAGCATAATTTCCATCATTTTCCAAAGTGGGTATTATCATGCAAAGCATGTTTTTCCAGAAGGAATAATTTTACCCAACATATTCACTCATAAATTTAATGAGTGGAATTCAAATACGTCAACATTGAAGCCTAGAAAAATTAGGCAAATTAAAGCAAAGAGAAAAGGTATGTTTTCTTTTGTAACTGGCAAGATAGAATCACACACCTGACCGTGTGATTAGTAACATTGAAATGGCCAGAGGGAATTTGGAGAATTTGAGAACTGATAAAGATTGAAGAAATAATCCCAGTAAATACAGCAATAGCCATGACTTTCTTTTCCTGTGCAGTGAAAACTGCTCTGTGCTGCACACACATGACATTATTGCAGCTCAATGATTTAATAAAGCTCTCAGCACTCCCAATCCCATATGAGCCAAATCAGGGACACTTCCATTCCTTTGCATTCTGACTTCAAACATAATTTTTGCATCCATTGGTAGAATTTGCACTAAAATATGTGATGTATTTAAGACAGAGCCCTTCCTAACTTCTTCTCTTACCCCTGCACTCCGCACTGGTGAGGCCACACCTCAAATCCTGTGTCCCGTTCAGGGAGGACATTGAGGTGCTGGAGTGAATCCAGAGAAGGACAACAAGGATGGTGAAGGGTCTGGAGCACAAGTCCTGTGAGGAATAGCTGAGGGAGCTGGGGATGTTTAGCCTGGAGAAAAGGAGGCTCAAGGGGAACCTTCTTTCTTTCTACAACTCCCTGGTAGGAGGCTGCAGCCATGAGGGGGTCGGGCTCCTCTCCCAGGCAATCAGGGACAGCATGAGGAGGACACAGCCTCAGGTGCACCAGGTGGGGTTTGGGTGGCACATCAGGACGAAATGCTTTACGGAAAGGGTGATTAGACACTGGAATGGGCTGCCCAGGGAGGTGGTGAACTCACCGTCTCTGGAGGTGTTTAGGGAAAGACTGGACGTGGTACTCAGTGCCATGGTCTAATTGACGTAGTGGTGCTTAGTCATAAATTGGACTCGATGATCTCAAAGGTCCTTTCCAACCTAAATGACTGTGAATCTTTTGGGTCAAACCGAGCCTGCGGGTCTTACAGGCTCAGCCGCCGGGCGGGGCTCTGCACGGAGCTCGGGGGGCACACACGGACGGAGCCCCTCACGCCGCACGCCTCCCCCTCGCTCGGCGGGGCCCGCCCCTCGCGGCCCCGCCCCAAAGCTGATTGGTTCGTGAGCGCCACGTGATCGGCGGGCGGGCGCGCGCTCGCGGGGAGCCGGGCCCGGCGGGAGCGGCGCCGGCGAGGGCGGAAGTGCGCGGCGGGGGCGCGCGGGCGGCGGCGCTGCCCCCTCAATGAGAGCCGGGGCGCGGCGGCAGCAGCGGGGCCGGGGGGCGCAGCCCAGACGGGAGCCGGGCTGGAGCCGCCGTGCGGAGCCGGGCCTTAGCCCCCAGGTGAGAGCGAGCGGCGACCTCGGGATCCCCCCCACCCCAGCTGGAGGGGGCCTCAGCCGTGCCGGCCCCGCGCCCTCGGTGAAGGCAGGCGGGAGCCGCCGGGTCCTGGCTGCAGCCCGGGGATGTGGCTGAGCCCGCCCGCGTCCGCGCTCTGCGGAGAGGGAGGGAGGCGAGGTGTCACCGGCGGGGCGGGCAGCCCCTCTCTCCGGGGTGTGTGGGGCGAGGAGAGCCCCGCGGCTTCTAGCGGGGGCTCCTCGGCCGTGGGAGAGCGCCGGGCGTGGCGAGGGGAGAGCGGGGCCCGCCGCTGACCGCGGGGCCTGCGCGGGAGCCGCCGTGCGAGGCCGCTCCCGGCTCCGGCCGCTCCCGGTGGCGCCGGGCTGAGGTGGAGCCGGGGATCCCCGTGCTCCCGTCTGCGAGCGGGACGTGGGGGAGGGAAAGGGCGAGGAGGAGCCGGCCTTGAGCGTTGGTGCGGGCTGCCCTGGGTGCCGTCGGACAAGTGATAACGTTCCGTCTGCGGGAGATAAGCAGAGGGTTGGGGATGCTGGTGGTCTCAGCCGAGCCAGAAGTTCCTGGGGAGTGTTGTTTTATCTGGCTGTGTTCTCTCTCTGCCCGTCCTTATCCTCCCTGCAGCCGTACCGGCGCAGATCTTGTAGGAAGAGAAGGGTGGTGCCTGAGCGTGACCTTACCTGGAGAAGGGCAGGGAGCGAGGTGAGGCAAAGCAGCAGCCCAGTCGTGTTTCCTGAGCAGCTGGTGGGGCCCTGACTCGGTCATTCTGCTGGAGCCCTGTTGAATCCATTCTGTTCCGAGAGCAGGAGACTTAGCCTTGGCTGTGCCTGGGTATTTTCATGGTGGAAGGGAACAAGGAGGCTGCCCCTGCGCAAGGAGCAGCATTGCCATTTTCAAAGCTGAGGTGTGCAGTCTGAGTACTTTTGGGTTTTGCTTTTTTTAAACTGTTCTAACATTACTTCTCTGGTTCCAAGATCCTCATTTCTTTTCCTGAGGGACGGGGAGGTGCCTGTCCTCATCCTCAGAGGTACATGATTTTCAAGGAAAGATGTCTTTTTTTTTCTTAATGTCTTAAACACTCCCTGCCTCGACCCTACCCCTCCCACCCCCCCAATTAAAGTTGTTAAAGTGAGAGTAGGAGCTAACAAATCAGAACCAGACTTGTGGTTCTTGGATTTGCTTGAAGGCTGAAAATAATTTTATTATAGAGAATTTAATAGTAACAGTTCAATCGTCCTTGACAATAGCATCTTTGCAGTTATTCATGCATAGTAGATTTGTTAGAATAGTTTTAATACTTGGATTTTTGCTTATGGTCAGATGATACCAACTTACCATGGTGAAATATTTTGCATTTATTTCCTCTACTAAATACTTCATTTAAGAATAAAATAGCCTTCAGACCAGTCCTGTAAACAAGTTTCCTGTGTTAGACTTTTAGGAGTAAATTGTTTATTTTCACTTCTTTTGGAGTAAGCCAACTTGATTTTGTTTTGCATGCTTGAAAGAAAGTGAAACTGACCTATTTTTGCCAGTGTTATGTATATACTGCCGAGGAAGTTCTAGTCTAAAGATTTAGGTGGAATGCTTTACAAGAGCTCTTAACTGAAAGCTTAATTTGACCAGACAATAGCTTTTCTTGGCTGTCCTTTAAAACTCTCAAACTTGTCTCTAATTGTCAGTGCAGTGGTACTGGAAATATGGGTGGAAGACCAGTTGTGGCATTTTGGTCAAATCAAGTCAGTAATGACGGGACACTGCCTGGACCACTTGGATGTGTACACTGGAATCCTGGATAGTTTATAGTTTCTGTGATCTAATGCCTCATTTAGACTCAGATTTTTTTCAGCTGCTTAATTGATTTTGCACCTACTGTTGTTTGACTAAATGCTGGATAAAATTCCTTGCTTCTCTAGGAAGTGTTGGGGTGCAAGCTTCACATGGAAGAAAATTGTGCTGTGAGCAGAGCAGAAATGGCCACATGAAACAGTGGAACAAGCTCTAGCATCATGTTTTGGGAATCTGGTTCTTGGTTTGTTCTTGTCCTGTAAACCTGTTCACTTTCCACGCAGTGGATAATTGCACAGTAACTCAGTCATTTCCTACCAACTAGATTCAAGCTCCATGTGACTGATTAAATGAATTGCTTTCTATTGCACAACGGGTTCATGTGAATTAATAGCCTCTCTGAGCAGGGGCACTGAGGGAGCCTGTTTCTCATGACAGCTGTGCAGGCCCTAAGCACCCAGTGCACAGTGGTATCAGGACAAACATTCCCTGAGCTCAGGAGGTGTCTTGTGCCTGTTGCTGTACCAAGCAACTTGGGATGTCAGTAGTGGTGTCCAGGGGTTTGAGTGAAAGGCAGTGGCTGGGGAGGCCACAGAAGCAGAGAAATGTGGGTGCTTGATGCTTGTCACTCCCTGGGTGCCTGACTTCAAGTACCTTTGCATGGCTCACTTAGGAGATGTGCTGATCCTAATGATCAACCAGTAGCAACTTATATTCTCAAACTCATTCTGTCTTGAGTTGGAAATACTCTCCTACTGATAAAAACCTGTAGATTTTAGGTTTTCTCTCTTTATCCACCTTCAAGCCCTATGTCTCCGCTAACTGTTCTGCATCACTGTCAAGCAGTGGTGATAAGATTCCATTGCTTGTTGCCTGCTATTGCTTGGAGCAGCAAGATCAGCAAACTGTCGTGGTTGTTTTACTCTCCTAGTGGTAATAGTCAATTTTGTGGCTTTTTTTTTTATGATACAGTTGATGCTTGCTTCTTGATAAGAGGTTCAGAACATGTATTTTAAAAGTCCTTGCTAAAAGCTGCTGTGGAGCAATCATTTTGTTGGTAGCTCTTTTAGCTCATTAAACAGAACTAACTCCTCTATGCCTGCCCCAGAAATATCAAGTTGTCTTGTCATTTAAGCAAGATAAGTCTGTATAACTCACGCTTTATCTCTTCATGTTCTCCCAAATACTTATTTAATAGGAATATTAGAGGATCTGTTTTGTCTCTTGTGCTTGAGATGTGCAAATGTGTTTTTCAAGACCTGTCAAAATGAAAGTCATGGAGTCTTGTAATGTGAGAATGTTACCATAAAGAATCAAGTAGCTACTTACACATCAGCCTAAATAACAAAGCGCTTGCTTAGGGCTTCAACTGTTTTCTGTGGAACCTTGAGCCCATAGCCCTCCTTGCTGAAGCTGTTGACAGAGGAATAATGGTTGATTACATGAATATGAGACTTCATGGAAATGCAGTCCTGACTAGGAATCTTTGCTGGATCACGAGTTGAAGACTGAAAAAATCAGTTCTGGGATTATAAGCATTTGTTAAAGACGTAATCCTGCCAGCCGTTACTTTGTGAATTAGTGTTGCTGTCAGTTGAAGTGATTAGTGTGAAATGTTTTAGGGCACTAATAATGCAGTGAAACTGGAGTTTTTAATATGTTCTTCTTAAATTTGGAATGTGTCAAAACTAATCTGAAGGCAAAGCATAGAACTGGAAAGCTGAGAACATGCTGAGTTAAGCAGATGCTGTGATTTCTCTGGTTTCTAGCTCTTTCTGTATATATTTTTACCTGTAGTGAAAGATTATTTTTCAGAAGAGTACTGGAGACCTAGACTTAGCCCCTATTTTGGGCATGGTTGATGGATATATTAAAGAATGTTTCCAGCTTGGATTTACTATTGATGACTTTTTTTTTTTCCAAGCTGGTGGTTTGAATCACAGGTTTAACAGAGGAAAGAATCCCACTTTATAGACAGATTGTTATAGAGTACTGTATTACAGGTTTATACTTAACATGATAAAGCACTTTAAAAGATTATTGGTAGGAACCACCTGAAGCCTGGACTTCATCCTGCAGAACACACACCTAAGTGGCTTTTTTTTTTCTTTTTTAAAGTAGATGTTTATAAGGACGGTGCTACCCTGCTCCAGGGGATGCTGTCTTAGGTACCAGTCTAAAGCAGACATGTAACAAGTGAAGTATCAAGTTGCATGCCATTTGCCTCAGCTTTCCAGAAAAGAGGTGGTTTTGCGAATTGGCGAAGCTGCTCTCTGATTAAAATGAATTAATTGTAAAGTATGTAGTCATCTGTGATATAGCCTTTCCACTGAACTGCTGCTGCAATAAGAAACTCCTCTCCATGATGGTACTCTTCTGCTATTTAGTGTTCTTGGCTTACTGTGAGATCTCATTTTGGGTAGGTAAGGAATTCTCATTAGTGTACTCACCAAGAAGTCTCACTAACTGACTTTTATGGCAGCTTTCTGCTTTTATCTACCATGTCATAAAACAGAATAGCCAAGAAATTTAAAGAAATGGTGTTTCAAAACACAGCACCAGTTTCAAGCACACATTCCAATCTTTCTTTGCACTTTATCATGTTTTAAAACAAGTTTAAGAATCAATTTTTCAACAGTTCTGCAGGTGTTGGAAATTTAAGTTTGTCTTATAAGGCAAACTAAATTTAAAGTAGGCTTTATTGGTTGAATCTGTTCTGAAGTTTTAATGTAAGGAAACTAATTAAAAAATTGTTAGACACACCAGTTGGTGGTGATACTGTGCATCTTTATAGTATTAGATAAAGTTTCTAATAAAAGTGTTAGTCATGATAGATTGGCTTTAAGTTTTCTAGCTCTGCTGTACTACTCATGCAAGTTGAGAAATGGGCCCTCCCACAGATAAGATTTGCAGCTGCATTGCTGGGCACAGACCTGACTTAAAGTTGCTGGGGCTGGAAGACACTTGTGGAGACTGCCTAGTTCAGTCCTCCTGCTGACTGCTACTCCTGACCCGTAAGCTGGCAGAGCTTTGTGCACTCCAGCTCTTCTCATGGGAAAGAAACTCTCCTGCCTTGCCAGTGTGTCCTAAAGAGCCTGTAGCCTCCACACAACAGCACTGTAGCCATGAGAGCTATCCCAGCTCATCTCTGTGGTCCCAGTGAGGTTCTAACCCCTGCAGCTGCACACAGACCACCAGCATCTCCAGCTCGTTCCCTGTACTGCATGCATTAGTGCAGGGAAGCACCCTGTTGTGCTGATTTCCCAGGAAAGGCACGAGCTCTGAGATGAGCTGCCTGTGTATCAGAATAGTAGTTTTTTTTTTATTCTGGTTAAGTGCTCTGCAGAGATAGGAAGTGTCTCTAGGAGCACACAAGAATAAATGCACAGTTTGTATTCTGCACTAGTTCTGTATGTTCATGTGACCTGTCATTTGCTAGGTCGTAAAGGGAAGTGTCCTGAGCTAAATGTGTCCTAATTCTCTGTGTTGAAGTCAAGTGGTTCTGAGTTAATAGTCTGCCACCCAAACTCAGAGTTACCAAGCATGTTGTATTGTGCCACTCTTAATTCTACAGCACTCTGGAGGCTGTGTTGAAGAGCACACATTTGGCTGTAAATGTTTTTATAGTGGTAGGCACAGCACACTATAAGGGAGACCAAGGATAGCATTTCTTCCATAAGTAAAGCTCTCCACAACTATAGGGCTGCTGAAATTGCATAAGACCCCTGTACTGGTGTCATAATCCAGTTCCCATTTGAAGATAGAAATACTGCTTTTGGCTTTGATGTAAAGAGTGTGAACAGTAGTCTGGAGGACTGTCTGTTATTGAAAACCTCTGCTCCTAGTCCAGTAGAAATGCAGCTTCTTGCATGTGCAGAATACCTTGGTATGGTGTTTTATACCTCATTGGGGAAACTGGAGTAAAGAAATCTATTTTAAGGTGACATAACACAGCAGCTGAATTATGGGTACTAAATGTCACTATTGTTGTTTTGTGTGACGTAAATGCATTGATTGAAAGATGGAGGGAAAGGTTCAGTGCTTGACACTTGTGTGATGTTGCCTGATTGAGGGAACTTAGTGACTCACTATTTGCATCTCTGAACCTTGCAGTGAAGTCAGTGAAGTGCTTAAAATAGTGGAAGTACCTTCATAAGCTATGGGAAGGTGACCCCTGAGTGCTCCTAGGGAGCTGGGATTCTATGGTTAAGAGTGAGCTCCATGTGGGGGATTATTGCTTGCCTATCTGCATCAAATGTGGTCTCAGCAGTGGCTGACATTTCCCCATATGGAGATGTGAGCATGAGATATTAACTTCAGTTTGTGAGCAAGGAATGTAGTTGTATGGGCAGAGACAGTTGCTTCTGCAGGTGTTACCTGAGTAATGCTTGGACTTGTGACTTACCCCAGATGTCCAGTTCACTATGGAAGCATGATCTAGTGAGACACATCCTTTGGGGAAGCAACAGTAGCTTGTGGCCTGTCTGCAGTGTCTGGTGCCATGTTGTGAGACCAATGGGCCGGGTCTGGCAGCCCCAGGACTGGGTGCCAGTAGTGAGAGCTCCTGCAATTCTGTAGCACACTTCTCGGTTGAATGGGCATTTGTTGGAGTTTGTGAAATCTGCGGTAGTGATAACTTTGTTGTGGATTACATAGCAGCAGCTTTTTCCCTGAAGTAACTGAAACCATGTTGTAACCTCATACTGAGGTAAGATCTTGGTTATTTTGAGCTCTAGAGTACCACTTAAGACACTGATTGTGTGATCTGATGTGTTTGGCTTGGCTGTTGTATTTCTTAGGCTCTTGGGGTTCCAGTTAAAAATTGGTATGAGATTAACTATCTGAAGCATGTCACCACTGTCTCTTAGTGGTTTGGTGGACTTCATGTATGCTGTGTATCAAAGATGGACATGTTTCTGCATGGGTGAACTTTCAAAGGAAGTGTAGTTGAAATACACTTTGCAAGTCAGTGGGAGTGAGGCTGTTGAGCAAGTCTGTTGCCTGAGTGTCACTTTTCTGGTATGATCCAAATTAGCTAGTGTGAACAGTGCTGTCATAATTCACCCTAAGTAATTAGGCAACTAGACTGTTATCACTACAGTGGCAAACTCTTAGCATAATAATAGTGATTAATGGTATTAACTGAGTCTTTGTGTTTATAGAAGAATTCTGTCAGGTTTTCCAGCAACATCTTGCAGGGTAAGAGCAAATGGTAGATCCCTCTCTGCTGTCGTCGGTCTGCAGTATGTCTTCTGAGTGTTAATGTTAGACTTGGAGGCTTTCTGAAAGTATTTGGAGAGGTCTGGCTAGGTATCTCCCTACAGAAGAAGTGGTTTTAGCTGTAACACTACTACTGTCTGATGGCTTTCACTTCAGGTAATGCTAGCTTGCTGAAATAAAGAGTATATTCTATCTGGTGCTACATATGCCCTACTAGCTGCTCTGTACTGACTAATATGGAAAATAATGTGGAGAGTGGTTTCTTATTTCCCCCTAAAACTAACTCTATGTGACTATGATGCTTGCATGCTATCTGTGCAACAGTGAGGCAGTTATTATAACTATACTGCCTACATGCAATGACAGTCTCTTGATATTGTTGATACCTGGCTATTAGGAGCATTAGCTTTATGGCATGACATTGAAACCTTATTTACTTATATATAGATGTATGTGATTTTTTCAGGGGGGGAGGGTGTGCTCCAGTGCTTTAAAAGCACTGTTGGAGGGAAGTCCTTTTCCTTCTCTGAGCTACTGCTCAGAAACAAGTTACTTGGCTGTTTTTCTTTCACTCTGATGGAATTCTAAAAATAAACAGTCAGTCAAAACCAAGAAAACAACAACAAAAAGTCCCCCCCAAAAAAACCCTGAACAAATAAATTCACATATTTAATTCCATAGGAACAGGGATATATGTTTGCTTATATTTAACTTCAGCATAAGATCTGAGTTTTAAAGGGTTGCTTTAAAGTGTTACTCTTCTGAGCAATGCATCAGACTGATTCTTTCCTGTGACTAAATCTTTGAAGGTTGCAACCTTGCTAGAGACTTGGACAGGATGTAGTTCTAGTTTTTCTTAGATATCAAGATTATTCTTAGCAAGGTTATTGGCTTGAGATTACTGCTAATGGGTAAGGTAATAGCTGTCTATTTGTAATGAGTAATCTAGAATGGTTCTGTACTGAATGATGTGAAAAGGCATATATTTAAGAATTTCATCTGGTAAGTAAATGTAAGTTAAGTGCTGTCAGATTTGCTTTCCAAGCTGCATAGATGCATCTCTGAAAACCTGTAAGAAGAGTTAAGCTGTGTTTGGCAAGCATGGAGAGGAGTGTGGGGAATGTGAGTATATACAGGTATTTTGTGCTTAAAATGGATCACTGTTGTGGTGGTCCAGATCTGAACAGAGCCTTAAAACATGGAATTAACCAAGTCTAGCTATAACCCGTTGGAAAGAGTGGCATGCTAGACTTTGTAGGTTGCAAGGACAATGATCAGTTAAAGGAGGAATGCACCTGGGAGTCTCTTGTTCTTTGTGTTCTACATAACTATAGGTGCCAAAAATATATTGTATACTAATCACTCTTCTCAAAATCACTTGATCTTATTAAACTTTTTTAGTCTAAGTGAAGAACTGAAGATGGCTTTGCATGCAAATGTGTGGAACAGTGAAAAGTAAGATACGGTATGGAGACCAGGGTAGTAGAGATTGTTAATCCTAATTGGCTGCTATCCACTGGTTGGATGTCTGATGCTATTAATACTGTTGGAATATTTTAGTATGTAGTGATATCTGTGTCTTCCTCATGTATGCAGAGAGGGCTCCTGATCACAACTATATTAAAAATACTGTTGTTATACTCCCTGTGATATTTTCCAGATGAGCAAGTGTTAGGGACTCTCTTGCAGTACAAGTTCATCTCACCGTCTGCAGTCTTTGTTATTATGAAAGCCAATACTCCAGTCTGATTCTTTTGATGAAAAACAACTCTGAATTGAAATGGTTCTTCAATCTGTGCCTATCATTTCCCCAGCCTTGTAGGAGATGGAGAACAATAATGACCTGGCTTCAGGTTCTGGTTTAACCTTTAGCTGCTGTAACAAAGTGAACTTGCTAGTCCTGCTCTTGCTTCATGTGTCAGTTAGTTAGCAGTGTATATGTAGCTCCTGCTAGAGCATATTTGTAACAGCCAACATCTGTAAGTCTACACGCTATTCTGGGAGATTTAGGCAGGATTAGTAACTAATAATAGTCTCAAACTGGTGTAATGTAACTTTCAGTGTATTAAGTACATTTGTTTATTCTGAGTTTTTTCTTGTAACATTTAGGGATGTAGTTGTTGCCACTTTGAACAAGAATCTAGCCTATATAAGGAGGTTAGATCCCTTAATGTGTACAGAGTAAAGTAGTTCCTTGCTTTAAATTCTCACTTTTCATCCTGAAAATATAAAGTATGAACTTTTCAAAATCTGTTTTGAGTTTTCTTTCCAGTGCCTTTATTGTGGCAACTGCAAGTCTACTAGTAGATCTTAGGGAGAGAAAATACCTGATTACCAAAAGCAGATCTGAGTTTTGGGTTTCACTCCAGTGCTCAGCCTGGCCACTGAGGCCAGGGTGGTGGCTGCCCCTTGTCTAAGGTGTGAGTCATGAACATTGCTGCCCTGTTTCTGCAGCAATGTAAGTAACTGCATGGCTGCTAAACCTCCTTTGGCCTTAGCTGTACAAACTCCCTTCACATCAGCACTGAGCAGTGTGTGACCTTGCAGATGTGACTGGCAGGCCCAGTGGGCTGTGCTGAATGGCTCTGCTGCAGGAGGAGATGGGCTGGAACAGCCAGGGGCAAGAAAGAGGGGACTGAGGAACACAGGATGGTTATGGCAGCATTGGGTGATATAAATGGGGACTGCAAAACTACCCCAGTGTGCTCTGGGAGTCATCTCAAGCTGAATGAATTCTTTGACCCAATTAAATGTGGCTCAGAAAAATCTATAAGCAACGCTGAGAAAGTAGAAACGTCCAGTATTACATGGGGAAGGATATGAGGATATCCCAAGCAGGAATTTCTACCAAACACATCATGATTTCTGTTTAGCTTGGAAACCATTAACTGGGTATATGCCAAGAGGTAAGATATTAGCACAGCAAAAGAGGACATAGTAGCATTTGTAATTTTTCAGCCTGCATATCCTAAAATTTTCAGTGGCATTAAATATGCCACTTAATCTCAAATGGATTTTTTTAGTTGAATTACCAGTTGGAGCATTTACAGTCCATTGAAAGCTAATGGAATTTCAGTACTTAAATATTTTCTGGGTAACCTCAGAATGGCTGAGGAGCTCTTACAGTTCATAGCTCAGTGAGATTGTTAATTAGTTTTGTGATCCAGGGAATTTCTGTGACTACATTCTTATGGGCATATCACAGAACCAAACACTTCAAAGCCTCTAATTCATATTCTGATAAATGAGGATCACTAAAATACCGTTGCAAAACCTTGCTCTTTCTATGCTGGCTTTTGATGACATCATATTTAAGTCTTTATAATAGGTTGAATACCCAGATTTTCCTTTAAAAGTAGGTATCTGAAGGGTTTAACAAAGCTCCTCTGTCAAGCTATTGGGCTAAGGGTTTCTAGAATCCTGTTTTAAAATCCAAAGAATGGCTGCTTTCAGTGGCAGGATAGCAATGAAAAGAAATGTCCAAAGATATCAGCTGCACAGCAAGAGAACAAGGGCTGATCTCAGCAATTTTGAGCTTAGAGCTTTATTTCAGTTTTAAATCTCAAACTGAATGGAAGAACTAGCAGCAATTCCAATTAAAGCCTTTGGAGGGTCTCAGATTCCTTTATTACAGCAACAGAATATTTATTGAAAACCAGGTAGACTTAGTGAAGCTTCTCTTCTTTTTTTTTTTTTCTCATGTACTTGGATGAACTGTAGCAAAGTTTCTTTCTTGTGAAGTGACAAGAGTGTTTTTCTTTAAGTATTCTGCAGCTGTGGTCGTCTTAATGCACGAGAAATAAACAGGGATGTGAAAGTGTGGTCTGGTTTGAAATACATATACTTATTCAGTCACAGTCTTTGAATCTTGGTATTAGGTAAACCAGTCCTGTTTGTAAACTGTGTTCTGAGCAGTTTAGGTTGAGGAGAGGGTGGAGAAAAAGCAGTTTACTAAGCTGTTTATAAACAATTGCCTTGAAGTGCTCAGTTTCAAGGTACCAGCCAAGGATGACACAACATTGTTCAGGGGGCTTTAGTGAACCTGCAGGAATTGTAATCTAAACAGATAAGGGAAGGCTGAAATAGCTGGTGAGTTTAGGTTTAGATATCTTACATTGAAGGTGGCATGGTTTGATTAGTCCTGTGGCCAACTAGAGATCTTCAGAAGTCTAAATCAAAACAGCTGATTAGTAACTCCTATAGTTTGAATTGTGCTTCATGTGGGCAGCCTGTGGCAGGTGTAACCTTCCTTCCTTGATCTGAAGAGCATCTTCCACCAGCATCACAAAGCTCCTATTGTGCATAAGGCTGTGTGTTACCTATTATAGGATAAATGCAATGTTATCAAGTCAGTGGCTTAATCCTTATCTTTGAAAACATATGAAACAGGTAATTACTTCTATTTTCTTGAAGTAGAAAGACTGCTAGAAAAAATTTATTCTCCGACATGGCATCTGTCTAGCAGTTTATTTCAAAGCAGGGTGAATAGTAACCAGAAGGAACCACCTCCCCTGTCTCACTCCTCCAAATAAACTTTCAGAAGGTTTGGGGTGTGGTGGGGTTTTTTTGTTTGGTTGGCTGTTTTTGTGGTTTTTTGGGGTTTTTTTACAGCTTATGACACTTAGCATATGAAGTTCAACATGGTGTCATTAAACCTGAGGGTAAAGTGACAGATGGAAATTAAATAGATTGACTGACTGCCCAATGGATTGCCTCTTGTCCTGTCAGAGGAGGGTGAATCTTGCTGGAAAGTAAACTGTGCCCAAAGAACAAGTAAAGAGCAGCAGGGGAGAGGAGGCATCTTACCATAGCATTAGTGTCTTATCTGGACGCCTACTCAGAGTGTGCTCTTCAGCATATGCCATAATACCCTTTGTCTTAAATCTATGCTCCTTAAACTGAAGGGACTTGAGTAATGTTTTAAAGCAACTGCAGTTGTCACAGTTGTTCTAGACACTGCTCCTTTTTTTGAGAAGTGGTTGGATTTCCCAAGACTTGTTTTTCTGTGAACAAAATGAGTTAATGTCAGTGTCTTGACTTCCTCAAGGATGCCTGATGTATAGAATAGGAAGAAAATTCATCCTTGCCTGCTCAGAGATAGCAGAGGAGAGAGCTTCCACTTGTGTTAATAGATTTTGGGTTTTTTTTTTTTACTTTTTTTAACCTCAAGGAGCTGTTAGATGTGAGCTTTGAACCATGTTGTGTAAACTGTTTCTTGGGCTGCAGAAGTGGAGATAAAAATAAACAAACAGTTGGCTCCAATGCCTTCTCTTGTTTTTTCATTAGAATATTGCTATTATAATCTCACCATGCCCCTTCCTGAAGCAGTGATGTGCTGTCAGCCTGTTGTTCTGTAAGCACTGGCACTTCTGCACTGATACTGTGTTAATCCTGTGTCACACTGCTTCAGCCTTGCCTTGTCCTCTGTTCTTGCCTCCTCACTGCTCGGCTCTGCTGGGTTGGAGGGGGCCGTGCTCCCTCTGATGCCACCAAAGAAGAGCTGCTTTGTGTGCTGCTTCTGGGACCTCACTGAGTGCACACTGCACAGGGTCTGTGTTGTGAGCATACTGCTGCATTCACAGGGTCCCTGCAGTCCTAATCCTCTGAAATATTCGAGTGGCACTTGGAACAGCTCTGCAGGGAAGATCAAGTACCTTGGCTATGAAGAGCTTTAGATGCAATCAAAGTGTCAATTTTTATGCTGTTGGGTGGATTTTGCTTTGATTACGAATCAGGTAACAGTGTAAGGCTGACCTTGCAGTTTCTACAAGGCCGTTGTTTGGATGGAACAGAGAAGGAAGGATTTAAGTATTCTCTCCACTTACCATTATGATGAACTCAAGCTTGTCAGTATTTTTGCTAAAATAGAATATTAATTTGCAGAATGTAAAGATGTGGTATTTGTATTGACAGAAATGAAAGTCTTTTCTCTTGGCTATGAGTACATTATGCCTTTATTGCTGTTGCATAGCACAGTGGACTTAGTGCTGGTGCCTATTACATATTCCTAAGTTTGTGATGCCAGAAAATTGTCTAATTTGGAAACTTTGTATTAGATAACACAACAGTTACAACAATGTTAGGATGTCTGATAAAAGAATACTCACAGGTTAAAACCAGTCACAATTATATGAAAAGTAGCTAAGGGTCACACTCCAGAAAGCAGCTTATCTACTACTGTGAAAGCCAGACTACTCTTGAACTAGGACAAAACAGCATTCTCTACATTTTAAGAGCAGGCTGTGTTATTTCTGGAACACTTAAAAGTCCCTGAACTATCTCATTGTGTGACCAATCTGTGGCTCTTGTTTCTTGGGTGTTTATGTCCAAGCAAGCTGAATTCCAGTTTACCATTTGTAGACTATGTGGACAATAGGCAAAACAGCAACTTCTAGAATTTGGGTGCTAATTGTTGTGTTTTTCACATTCCCTTGGTAGGGAAATGTTTTCTTCCTCTCTTGCCTCTCCAATGACTAAGAGTTAAAAATCAATATCTGTGGTAATGGCTGAATTCACTATCCCAACAAATATATGTTTGTGCTGTACAGGGAGAACCTATGGAGAAGTAGGAATTGTCACACCCCATTTCTGTACTAAGGAGTGTCCTGGAGGAGGGAGCTGATGTATAACATAATAGAGAAGATTACCAGAGGAAAATATCTGTCTTCACTTACCAGTGTTTATCCCAGAATGAGCACTTAAAGATTATTAATTTGCATTGCTGTACTAAATGTATATAGCAAACAGGTGTGAGTAAAAAACTCTGCATGGAAAAATACTGCTGCTCAGATGTTTGACAGTGCTGTCCTGAGGGCACCTCTTGATTGTTGGCATGTTTGTTCTTGTATGCATGAGTCAATGAGAACTTAGTTTGATTTGTTGCTTTTCAGATCATCAAGTCATGACAAGGGGAAAAAAATAGTTACTATCAGTGTACTCTAAGGGCAGTTGTCCAGACTGGTCATGGAATTGTCAGTCTCAGAACTGGGCACATGAACTGGATTGCTTGGAGCAAACTGCTTTCAGGGAGAGGTTTGGACTGGACAGTATCCAAAGGTCCCTTTCCAAGCTAAATAATCCTATGGTATGTTTGTAGGCTGATCCCTTAGTCTCTTGTTAATTTTGTTTAGGCCAGCTGGTCATCCTGAAGCTTTTTCAAATATACTACTCAGTAACTTCTACTGTTGGCCTTGTGTTTCCATGCAGTAGCACTTGCTGATGTGGCAGTTGCAGTGTTTTTCTAGAGTAATTGTGTCCAGGTAAATTTGAAACTCCTGGAAGGTCCATTGCTTCTTTGCTTCTGGAATAAAGTGTGCTGCTATAAATCAAGGCTGATACAGCCACTTCCTGTAGCAGTGTTTTCTGAATGGTCTGCTGCTCTCCTTACAGCTCTCTGCCAGGATATGAACAGCTGGGGTCCTTGTGGTGCTCCAAGGACACAAGAATGTCTGTCCTGCCATCTACCTTATACTCATCATGTGTCTGAAATATTAATATTTGGGGTTTTTTTCTGTATGGGAATCCCAACTGGTGACACATCTTTGTTTCACTTATTTCTGCTTTTATCTTCAGTGTGCTGTCCTTAGAGATGCTGCTCTGTGCTAATCAGTGTGGCAGCTGCTGGTACAACTACTGTGTCCAACTACTCTTTAAAAAACCCAACCAACCAAAAAAGAGGCAGTATTATTTTTAAGGAGCCTCCAGTATTTAATTACTAGGCTCACATAACACACAAACAGAGGCTTGTTAGCTAGGGCTTGTTTATTGAAGCTTACTCCTTTATGGCTTAGCAACATCAGGAGGAGAATAGGAACTGAGATTTTTTTTTTGCGGTAAAGCAGGAATTTTTTTTTTCCTAAGCAAATTAGATTTGCAGCATCAAAAAGCAGGAAGAGTGTAAAATAAATGGTAATACCATGTCATGAGACTTTCTGCTAGAAGCTTTTGCAACTTGTTCCTGCCAATTTACTGTGTATCTCTGCTGTTTTCTTAGCCTACGCAGGGAGAAGATCAAAAGCCAGATTTCTGCCTATGAGCAGATCTAAGGTATAGCTGTATCAACATTAAAGAAATATTTTAGAAAGGTGTAATGCCTTATAACAAGAACAATAAAAACCACTTAATTTCATATCTTTGGAGAGAGAGTGAGTTTTTCTTTAGAAACTGCTCTAGACACTAGTCTTGTAGGCTGGGTTTAGAAATGAAGAGTAGCTTGTTAGAAACCTTTGGCACTTTTATTAAGCATACTGTTGTCACAAATAAAGGCATTTGTTTTAATACCTTGTGCTACTCACAGTTCAGGCATGGTTTGCATGCCAGTGCATTGGAGTGGCCCATTCTTTAGGCTTGCAGGGCAGGGTTTTAATCTGGTCTTTCAGCACTTGTGAGACACTTTACCTGCATGCTACCCTGATGTCACCAATGTCATAGATGGGTGACTGTGCTGCTTCTCTCTGCAGATCTGATTGGTTGCCTGGCACTTCGTCTGTGGCAAGCAGGACAATGGCTGCCAGCAAGAGCAAGAACCAGAGTTCCTTGGCCCTCCATAAAGTAATTATGGTCGGCAGTGGAGGTGTGGGTAAATCTGCCCTCACACTTCAGTTTATGTATGATGAGGTAAGTAACTTTGGTTCAGCTTCTCTGAAGCAGAAATTCATATGGCTTGCTAAGCTTTTTTTTTTGTGGGACAGGAGAACTAAATGTGATGAGCAAAAGACCTGATGACCCAGCTGGGCAGGAGCAGGATGTAGAAAGCTGGGAGATGTGTCCTCTGGGAACATCTCTGGCTCAAGGTGACAAAATTGATGCTTATTTGCAAAAGAACTGTCTTCAGAAGTCATACATAATGTATGGGTGCTTGTGTACAGAAGCTGTTACTACTTGGAGTTGAACTTTAATTTTGTAATTTAGGTCAGTTACGTCTGAAGTCAGAAGTAAACACTCTAGCTCATTCTGAGTCGGGTGATGAAGTAGGCATGTTCATAGCATGAATTCTTCCATGCTGGTATACTGTAAGCTAGATTAGGCAGCCCACACTAGTATGTGAAGGAATACATGATCCTGTAGTTCAAAAGTTAGTATTTATCTATAGGTTGTCCACACATACTATAGTAGTGTAAGTATCTGAACAAGTGATGCAGTCATTAATGAGAGCCAGCCAGCTTAATTGGGCTTAATTGTTGTGTTTTGAGGCTGAGAGGCTCTTTACCTCTTTACTTCTCTGCTGGTTTTGTACTGTTGAACTGGCAGTGGCTTTGTGGATCTGATCAATACTGAATGGACTAAAGTATGTGCCTGTGTATTTATGGAACAGGCTTTCATGTTCAGCAGCTGGATGCTCTCATCTACACCTGTTAAAAGTTCAGATACCTGTTTCTGAAGTATATTCAAATGCATTTTCTAAAAGTGGGAGATCCAGATAATGCCAGCACATCACTTAACTTATACTGCAAGTCTGTTCTTAAATTGTACTGAAGCTGCTGACAGTGTTTTGTGTAGCAAAACTTGACTAGGCAAATTGGCTCTTTGATGTATTAAGGGCTTAAATAATTTGCTTTTAATAGTAACACTAAAAAAAAAGTGGTGGAACTTAGTGGCTGACTGAATTATGAGAAGGTTTTGGGGAATTTAAATGTCACTGAAGTGAAAGGAGGAAGATAGACAAATACTGAGACTGTTTGACAGTAATTCTAAACACTGATCCCTTTCTTGTCAGTTTGTAGAAGACTATGAACCTACCAAGGCTGACAGCTACAGAAAGAAAGTAGTTCTGGATGGTGAAGAAGTTCAAATAGACATTCTGGACACAGCAGGACAGGAGGATTATGCAGCTATCAGAGATAACTATTTCCGCAGTGGGGAAGGGTTTCTTCTTGTCTTTTCAATAACAGAGCACGAATCCTTCACAGCAACAGCAGAGTTTCGGTGAGTAGTTTCTCTCCTAGACAAGGGAAGTTATCCAGTTCCTGTGTTGCTCTGACAACTCTGCCTAAAAGCTACAGTTCTTTATTCTTTGTCTGTTACCATTTGATCAATAAAAGTGACACCTGACCATTTTGCTCTCAGTACCTGATAACCTAAACCACAGTATTCAGCCTCTGGCTTTAGTCATCTTCCTGCCTGCAACTTAGGAGTACACTATGCCAGCAGCAACTTCAGGCAAGTAACAGATTCTTGGACTCTTAAAAAAAGCATATTCCAGCCAATTTTCAGTCTTCGTGGATGTGAAGTTTAATTATCTTAGAACAGTACTTCTGGAATTAAGTCTGTCTTTTGGCCAGGTTTCAGACACAGTGTTGCTTACTGCTAGAAGCAGGTGCTCTAAGGAAGGGAAGGATTAGCCTCCACTCTCAGGTATGGATTGGTGCCAAACAAGGGTTGGCAGCCAAGCACTGCTATTGTAGGCAGACGTATTCCTAGAAAGACACAGGGTGGTAGTAAGCACTTCCATTTTTCTTCTTGGGATTAGCAGTTCTGATGTAAAAATTGGCACCAGATTGACCACAGAAACTGTTTGTGTAGTGTGGGGGGTAAATAGAAATGGATTTAAACCAGTTCTCTGGTTTTAGAATCCATGTAGCCACATTCTTCAGGGCAAATGTTCTAACTCTTTTTGATAATACGTGTTGCCTCAGTAGAAGGTAAATCAGAGATTGCCTGGAATAGCTGTATAACTTGAAGGAAAACTTCCCCAAAGCATAGGGAAAGTTTAGGAGTTCCTTATGCTTGTCAGAATAAAAGCTCTATCAGTCTGCCTTATGTTCCCTTTGCTTCAGTGGTACGAGGTTAACAGCTACTGACTGGTAATGGAAGTGCTGTAGCTGAGGACACTTCTTTCTAGGTTTTTTTTAAAGCTAAGGCAAACTTCCTTGCACTCCAAAACTTGTCATACATTTTCAACAGTACTGGATGACCACAAAATCTTTCATGAGGTATAAAAATACTGATCCTTTGTCACATAATACTGCTTCAGAAAGCTGACAGTCATGGAAGACACAAGCAGAGCTCAGTTTGCTCTACCTGGAGCTCTGAAAGGAGCCAAGAGTTCAACTGTTACAGGACTGCAAAACTGAGTACTAGGACTCTTCCTAATGTAAGATGGAGGAAAAGGTCAGGTGACACTCAAAGAACACAAAGAAAATGAGACAAGTGGAAGGACTTGATTTTGGCTTATATGCCCAAGTGAAATATAATGTTAAATCCAAAGTTTAAGGCTTTGAATGAAAGAGAGTAGGAGTGTTTGTCTCGGCAGTTTGTTTTTTTTGCCAGACTTCTGTAACTAGGTTAACGGTATGTTGGTTATAGAGTCCAGCACAGCAAAACAATGAAAAAGCAGTGCTAGCCCTGAAGATGGGCAAGAAGGCCTAAGAGCTTTCTGATGCAGGATCTTCTACTTTTCATTAGTTCAGAAGTAAAACAAATAGTGAAATTAGTTAAATTGGATATTTAGGCTAACATGCAAGAACCATCTCCTTGGTTCAGGAAGGAGTGTGGAATGGGTAGTATGAGTCTCCAGCATCCCAGGCCAAACTGCAGGGTGGTATTATTTACTGCAGATCAAAAGGTTCCAGAATCCTAATACTATGAAAAAGTTGAATACTGAACAAACGATAGGCTTGTCTTTAAACCCTAGCTCTCCTGCTGATGCTATGCATTCAGTGTTTTCTTTCAGTGCCTCTTTAATCTGAAAATGTGTGAAGAGGCAGTTAATGCAACAGCAGATTGTCTGCTTCAGTGTTAATGCTATTTTTGAGTCTCATGTACTCTCCATGCATTGTTATTTTGCAGATGGAGAATGCAGACATCTGAATTAGTGTGGTAACTCGGTGAGATGAGAGGGCTCATGCCTCGTTTAGCTTTTCTTCATAACTATTTAAAAATAGTTTAGAGTGGTAGAGTTCTTCCAGCATCCTAGATGGACAGCAGCATGTGTCAGTCTGGTTTCAGGTTGTGTTTTACCCCAGTAAAGAGCAGACTGAGACTGGTATGCAACATCACTCCCTCTCCTTTCCTGGATGCCAGTACATCCTCACAGGTTAATGCTGGCAGTTTGAATATCTTCTGGAGTCTGTGAAGGGGGAAGGTCACTAGCATTTTAGTTCAGAATTGTGTAGTAACTCTCTTCTTTGGGTAAAGTTTAGGTAGCCATTAGGAATGATCTCTGCCAGCTGCTGGGCTGTTTGCAACCTACTGCCTTGGCAAAGACTTCATGTTGCCCAGACCTATACAGAGATGTGATGCAGACTGTGAATTAAAGATGGTGACTGAATGCCAAGGTGGAACTTGGCAAACATGGCACTTGTACTCTTTTCCTCATTCAAATGTGAACTCCTGCTGCCAGTTGCTCTTCTGCCATAGTCTTCTTCTTTCCTAGAGCCTGATTACTCACTCATTAACTAAATGGTAAAACTGCCTTCCTGGAACTGTGAGGCTTTCAGTAGTGTAAGGCCCATAGCATTACTGTGCTAATCTTGGAATAATTTTAAAGTGTGTGTCCAACTGTTGGGAAATAACCAGTTGTAAGCACTGATAATGTGCAGACCACTTGATCCACTCCACATAAGCGTGGGAGTTTTGTTGCTACTACTAACAAGATATTTTTATTTTGAATGCATTAGGGAACAGATCCTGCGTGTGAAGGCTGAAGAGGACAAAATCCCTTTACTGGTAGTGGGAAATAAATCTGACCTGGAGGAGCGCAGACAAGTGCCTGTAGAAGAGGCTCGAAGTAAGGCAGAAGAATGGGGGGTGCAGTACGTAGAAACCTCAGCCAAAACTCGAGCGAATGTAGATAAGGTAAGAGAAATGACATCTGCTCAATCAGATCATCACTACTTGTTTAGTAGCTGACTCTTGCTGGGACAAAAGCAAGTCCCAAACCAAGTTTGGTTTCTGAAAGCCTAGTTTATTAAAAAAAAAACAAACAAACAAACAAAAAAACCCAAAAAACAATGCACTTACTGGAAAGTGTGCACTTAAGCACATACCTAGCTTAAGGAAACCTGAGATCTGGAACAAGTTAATGCTATTGTCTTGTTTTAACTGTTTGTACCTGAACCGATAGTTTTTCAATAGTACTTTGGGTAATTGGTTCTAAGGATTCCCTAAGTATGTTATTTTGTTTGTAGGGTGTGTCCTTCTTATAACACCAATAAATAACAAGCTATGGACAATTAGAAATTGTTCCTCCTTCCCTGTGAAGCTACATGTAGTGTAGTTAATCTTAAGCATTTTATTCTTGTTTTCTGCCAAGACTGCTTTGAATTGTGAGAAGAGCTTCTTGCTGTGTCCCTGTCCTGTTATGACTTGTCCTTGGTGGTACAGGACAGTTATTCTCATGTTATTCTTCTGATGGTTTCGTGCATAAACAATGGTAGTGGAATATTCTAGAAAAGGAATGAATTATTACTGTGGAGTGTTTGTCCTGTATAGAGGACAAATCAATTTCAGTCATACCCTTAATTTTGTTTGTAGTGAGGAATTCTTGAAGAAAAGTGTGCCTTTTTACTTCACCAATTCACAGAAGATGATATGAAATTACTGTTTGCACCCTTAGGGCTCCAAATGTGTCTTCCTAATATGCATCTGTTTAAAGATTACAAATTTTAAGCAGTTTTCTCTTTGGATGAAGAACACTTGCAGCTAGCTGTACTCCTCTAGACTGCTTCCTCTTCTTCTATACTAGTTCACTAGTGGAAATGCTGGTGGTGCACAAGTTACTGGCAGGAACTCCTCCTCTCATTAAAACTACAGTATATGAAACTCCTGAATTGAGACCTCTTGATTTAAAAGAACATGGTATAATTTCAGTTTGGTGAAGTCACCGTCAGTTGCATAAACTGGGTGATGTAGTGAAACATGAATATTTAGACTTGCTTTTTCCTATAAGCATCTCATATTACAATTAATAGCTAGCCTATTTTATAATAGCTATTATAATGAATAGCTAGCCTATTTTATATTTAGACTAGTTTTTCTGATCAGTTGGGATTAACAGCAGTGGAGCTGTGTGTCTGGAGTGTACTAGCATGGTGATCTAGATTTGCTGTTACAGGTCTTCGCTGGCTAGCTCATGTGGCATACTGGTTGTCCTCTGTATTAGCACTGTTAGGTGCATTGTACAACAAAATATTTCTCTTTGTGGTGATTGTGTGTTAGTACTGTAGCAGAATTTAAAAAAACCTTAAGAGGGTTTTGAATTACAAACTAATCTACTTTTGATCAGTGGCATGGTCTTGTTTCCAAGTATCAAAGGCTTGAGAGTTCCCTGTTTGAAAAAAACTGCACTTTAGTTCTACAGAGAGATGCTAAACTCTTGTTCTGTAATCATAAAAATAATTTCAAATAATAAAATTTATTTTAAAATAATCCTAAATATAAATACCCAATGACTGTACAGTAAAACAGCTCTTGCATCTTAAGTGGTATATACCTAGACATCAGGAACACAGGGGTGAAATTGCTTAAGTTTTGGACAAAAAAATTAGAGAGACATGAAAGGAAGCATGAATTTCTCTGAATTTTTCTTAGAACATTATTTTGAGAATTTTTTGTGCCCTGTCACTTGAATGCTGCACCTTTGTAGTTATAAACTAAGCAGAATAGTAACTGCATGGAAAAGGCTGGACTAACTGCTTTCCATAGTTAACAGTGCTGGAAATGTTGGCTAGGCACAGACAAATGTTCTCATGAGCTCTGAATGCTGCTTTTGTTCAAGAATGGATTTTAATAAAAAATCCCTTAAAACAGGGCTGTTGAATTTTTTGATAGCCAGGTAAGATTGTGCAGCTTTTTGTCACTGCTTAACACACTACATGATTCTGATGTTGAGTTTGTCACAGGAATCTTTGCCTAGCATTACTTCTGCTGTGTTGAGTACAGTGTGGTTCTACATCTTTATTTGCTGCTGCTGAATACAGTAGTTTTTATCTGCTTTCTGGTGGCTGATGTTGTTTAATCTTGCTTTGTTTTTCCCTCCTAGGTATTCTTTGATTTAATGAGAGAAATAAGAGCAAAGAAAATGTCAGAAAACAAAGACAAGAATGGCAAGAAAAGTGGCAAGAACAAGAAAAGCTTTAAAGAAAGATGTTGCTTACTGTGATGCTTTGGAACTGTAAATATCCATCTACAGGTGGCATGGATAAAATACCACTAAGGATATAGGGCTGGATTCATGAAAGGAAGTCTGTATTGACTCCCTTATCTTTTGCTTTGCATATCACACCTTCAAAATGTGAAAACAACTTTGCAACCATTTCCAGTATCCAACAAAACCTTTGCCTCCTTAAACTGAAATGGGCTCCATCTTCCAACTTTCAAAACTAGAAATAGTTTCAGAACTACAATCCTTCTGCTTGGTTACACAATGTACTTTTGTATTAACTTCCTTCTAATGTTTCTGTGTGTTTCTCTTGAACCTCTATTGGCCTTAACCAGCACAGCTGTTCAGGTTCAAACACTCTTTCCCGCTGTTGCTGCCCTCCTTGATGGTGCAAACTGCAGAAAGGCTAGATGACACCTAGTAAAGGGTTTGAGTCTCCATCTTCTCTTAGTTGTCACTGATATTTCTTACACTGAAATCTGCTGACTTCCTCCCCACACTCCCTGTAAGAAATAGCAACTGACAGCTGAGAGTCAACTCTAAACAAACTTTCTTCTGTGTTCTGTTTAGTCAATACAGCATTCATGAATCAAGCCTATGGACTCAATTCAGACTTATTTAGGAAATGAAAAAATTTATATTTAAATACAGGCTAGATGCATTCCCTGCTGAGGTCTGTCTTCTCATCCTTAAATTAGTGATATGGGGTGGGAGCATGACTGTAAGCCTTTCTTCAAAAGGAATAGTATTATCACCATCTCCCTGAAATGCTGTCCTGGGTTTCTTCCATGTATTGTCTTGACTCAATTACACTCTACATCTGTCATCCTTCCCTTCCCTTGTACTGGAATAGTGGAAATAGGTGTTGATTTAATCAGTTTTGTTTATATTGGAACACTTGTGATGATAATGTTGGAAAGTGAGAACATCTGCATCTGTCTTCTGTCTTGCTGAAGATGAAAATGCTGAATAAGTGTGGGTCCCATCACACAATCATGACCTGGAATAGGTGAGGCATCTATGTTACCTCTCAATGATTAGCTGGCTAGTGAGCTGTATGGTGTCAAAAAGCAAATGAAGTTAAGCAGTTGCCACATCTATTACTCACTGTTAATTTTATATGTACTGTTTCTGATGCACAGCAACCTAGTACATGATGAGTTGTGCTGTCACTTATGCAGTGGTGGTCATGTCAGTTCAACAAAAACAGTCTAGAAGTGGAAAAGTCAGTACTTAGCAGGTTCTGTTGTCAGCTGAATAAAATGAACTTTCTGATGCAGTTTAAATGAAGTGCAGTTGCCAAAAATCACTTCTGTCACTGTGGAAAAGAGCTCTCTTCTGGTTGTGGAGTTTCCCAATGAATTATGGCTATCTTCTGCCTCTGGAGTAGAGAAACTTGAAGAGTAACTGTATCTTGCTGGTAACTGGATGCTAAAACACAGTTGCTTGGTGAAACTAATTTAAGTGGTTGTTCAAGGAAGCTCACTGCAGCACTAAATTAACTAATGGTGTTTCTTCCTGAGATGGAGTAGTGAATACTGTTCAGTACTTAGTATTGTAATTTGAGGTTGAAAAATATTTTTTCACGTGTACTAGATTGCTTGTGTGCATTCCCTCTCTGACCATTGAAAAAAGTAAGATGTGATCTATATCAGAACCTCTGTTGACCTGAGGTTTCACAGGGACTTATCACAAACTCATTGTCTTCCATAACTAGTTCATCTTGTCAGGCAACTCATTGGATTGGGGAAACTGTACTAAATAAAAGGTGCTGTAATCTTCATTCTTGTCAAATTAAATTCCTTCTTTGTTACTCTTATCTTGTATGGGCAGAAAGAAAGGTTAACCAGCTCTGGAAATTATTCTCTGTGAACAGTATAATTAATTGTGAAGTTGGCTTTGTAATGCCCAATAGTGTTTTGAAGCAGAAGCTGGAAGCCTGCTGGCTTACAGAACTTGTCACTTGAGCTGTGTCACCTGTGTCTAAAGCCTAAGCACTGAATAGGACACTGGGAGCTGTAACATATCTAACAAAGTTTCCTATTGAACTTCCATGGATAAAAGTCCTTTTCTGACTGTATATTGTCCATACAGCAAATGAATGTCCTCTTCTGGAGGAAGGCAGCTCAGGTTTGGTTTTAGTTGAGACTTAAAGGTTAAGTCCTTAATTAACCTAAAGAGTAAACAACAGTTGAGTTCACATTACAAGTTTATCAAGGTCAAGCCCCTCCGAGGCAGGCTGTAAAATGTGTATAACAAAATTTAATAAACTGTCCTTGCTGTATGAATAATGAATTCAGCAAAGCTCACAATGAGCAGCTCAGCTATGTTGGCTCAAGAGACTTGCATGCCTTGACCTTTGATCTCTATAGTCTTAAAGTACCTGGCAGTATTTGATAGGACAGATGAGTTTCTTCTCAGAACAGCGAGTCTCTCACTGGTGTTCTTACAGTCCATGTGCTGTTTTCACTCAGGTTATTTTTTTTTTCTCCAACTGATAAAGCTGTGCCACTGAGGTGGACTTACTTGGAAGAAGGTGCTTGCTGTTTCATGGCTTCATGCTGCATCTCTGCAGTGTTCTGTTCTTGTCACCTGCTCCAGAAAGACTAGGCCTGGAGACTAAATAAAGCAGCTTTTCAGTTTTCCTCTTTTGCACTTGCAACAAACTCAGTTTAACTTGCCAGTTACAGCTGAAAACACAATAAACAAAGCAGCTACCTTGCCTACTTTGGAACAGTGGGCAGCAAGCTTTCTGACTTGTACCAAAAAGGCAATAAAACTGGTCCCCTGGACTGAAATCCTGTTGTCTCCACCTCATGGTGGAAGTGCCTGAACATACGCCCTTCTGAATAGAGGCAGTATGATTTCGGGGTTCTTGAATGGCTTCCAGGTGTGCTTCACTGGAATCAATGGATATCACCATCCAGGTGGGTTGTGTGGAGTGAATATAACATGGCACAGCATCCTGTAAGCAGTGTGAATGGAGCTTGGAGTAACTGGGAGTCAGGTACATCAAATAAGGGATGACTTTGGCAGAATGGGGTTCGTGGCTGCCTGCTGGTGCTGCTGTGTAGCTGAGGAGACTGAAGGCTGGATTGAAGCTGACGTATTCTATCAGCCTTTGCACGTTGGGTAATTAAAAACCACGTCTTCGCTTTGTTGGTATAATGTGCTCTTAAATCATTCTGGAGCATGGCTGTAGGCAGGTAACTGGATATTTGCAGCTGGAGGTCATGCAAGACTTGACTATGCACTTGCACTTAAGCATTCAAGTATTATTCTTGCGCAATGGCTTAACATGAAGTCAGGGAACTGTTTACTGCTATGTGCAATCTTCCATATGTGGCTTAGCTTCAAGTGCTCCAGTTTTCCTTCTGGTTTGAGCAGAGCAAACAATCCCCTGTTATAACAAGGGCTAAGTCATTTTATGAAAAAAAAAACAAAAACAAAACCCAAAAACAACAACTGACTCCAGGACTGCAAAGGCAGACTTGACTCTTGTAGAGGAGCATGTCTCCAGGTGAGAATACAGATGCAGCATGAAGTGTGTTTTCAATGACTTGTGCCATATGTGTTCTTATACAGACTGATACACCTCTACTGCAATTTCTAGGGGAACACTTGGCTTGATGAGGAGGAAGATGTACGCATACATTTACTGGGCATTAAACTTAAGTAAAATGTTGATAACCATCTGAAGTTCCAGTTGAGTCCTATCTGGCTTAAGTATAATGCTCAAGAATACTTCAGGTCCAAGGTACAAAACTACAATCTGGAATGCAGTAAGAGGTATGTAGGGGGGATATGCATGAAACTAAATGCTCACCCAGATCTTTTTTTAAAGCTTTTCAAAGCATTAACCCAGTTCTTAGGCCTGACAGGTCTATCAATTCTTGCTCAAAAAGAGGATACTGTTATCAGTTCAGTTCTGTTATGTAGACAGAAGCTTTCCTTAATTGCTATAAGCATATGTTGCAGTGTTCACCTCCTGTTGACTTTATAGTTGGGAGAAGGAGGGAAGAGGAACAAATAAAAAAGCTATGATTTTCACCATAATCTCCACACTTCATGGAAATGGCAGGTGTTCCTCTTGGGAGGGGAAGGTGTTATCTCTAACACCAAGTGAGAAGTTTAGTGTAGAGGAAGTGATTGTGATTGCAAGACTTAATGAAACTGCCTCTAAACTATGTATGCTATACTATAAAATGTAAATTCTTATTTTTTTCCTTACATAGCTTCAGAGCTTTGTCTCTAACTTGCACAAACATTTTTATTGTCTGTAAAACTGGTCACTTTTCATTATCATGCTAATACAACTGATTTGTATTACTATTGATAATAAAAAGAAAAAATGAGCTTCATATTTGTTTGTTATTGATTTTTACAGCATTCTAAAAGCATACCTAATCCCCAAATTCTTGAATGAGCCAGCCACTGCTTTTCAGTGTTGGAAACTAACCTTTCTATCAAATATGTAACAAGATTATATCGCAGACTATGGAAGGGGAGGAAGAGGTGACTGAGACACTCATCACTGGCTTTCTGGAAATGGTATGCATGTTTTTCAGGACTGAATTGACATAGTAGCTTGATTCATTCACAGCTGATTTTCCAGAACTTAATTGGATCAGACAGCTTGTATCAACTATATGAATGACAGAGTTGCTTTGTCTTTCCTTCAGACAGTCTTGTGCCTTTGAATAACAGAATAAGCAACACTGTGTGGAAAAAGTAGTCCTTAGTCTTTTGAGTATGCCAGACTCCGTTCTCTGTGTAGGTTTGTGGTGAATGAACTGCAGGAGAGAAGCTGAGATGCTTCTGAGGCAGGATGGCTCAGGACAGACTCACTGCTCTCTAATGCCACTTAATTTGGAGTGGCAGAACAATGGGTTTCAAAGTAAACTTTCAGGCAGTTTCTGTCACCACTGCTGTATAAGTTGGAAGGGGAACATTCTCTAGCTGATGACTTCTGGCCAAGGACTACAGCAATTTACATAATCTTGTTTACATGGTGCTTGCCTGGTGTTTGCCCTGTGTTTCTGATTGCCACGGTGGTTTATGTTGCTCTCCTTCCCCGTGAAGTAACTTTTAAAATACTCTGTGGCAGAGAAAGGGTAGCATGAAAGTGTCGTGTAGGAGGCAGGAGAGGGTTCTGAGCACAGGTGTGTTACACTGCTATACCCAAAGCCCAGATTGGCACCTTTTTCTTCAGACAGTCTGCAGATGCTTATGAGGAACAGGTTTGCCTTTGGTTGCAGCAGGATAAAACAGGAGGATGATGACTTGTACATAGCTTGGCTCCTGCCTTTTTCTGTTTGCCTGTATTCTGCCCCAACCAGAACATTTTAGTGTGGTTCTGTGAGCTAAGTGCTGACAATTCCTGGGGTGGTACAGGCACCTCTTCCTGAGAACTGCTGGCTCCATCTTGTGGATTCAGGAGTTAGAAGCTCTGCTGTGGAGAGGGCTGTTCTGCAAGCTCAGACGAGCAGACAAGTTGCTGCTATTTATCTGCCACCTGAATTACATGTAGAAATCCACACTAGCTAGATTCTTCTGGTTTTGTTGCTTGGCTGTATTATTCTCTCATGCGGTATGAGACTTTGTTCTAAAATTAAATTTTCCTTTTGCATGCAAATGCTAATGTTAAATCTTGCCTAAATGTTCTTCCGTGCAGCAGAACACCCAATTTCTCATGAGGATGGCGGATTTACGTTTTTTCTGGCATTAAACCAGTTTGCCTTGCAAGTGTAAGTTTGTTCTGCTTGCTGAGCACTGATTTGCATGCCTGAAAGAATACTTATTGTTCCCTGAGACTGTGCAGTACTTCACTAAATGTTTTGTTTCTATGGGTGACTAAAGATGCTGGGCTTTCTTTGAAATATAAAGCCATAATTTGGGGGCAGGGCAGAGAATATTCTATGGGGTTTTTTTTTTCCCTGGCCCATGGTCTTTCCTCCCACAGAATACTCAGTGTCTGTTATGGGAATAGGATCTACTATGGATATAGCAGCACATGGCCCCTTAAGCATTGTAACTCCAAAGGGAGTTGGAACTAAAAAGTTGAGGTGAGACTGGGATCACATGCTCTGTACTTGCCTTCCTGATCGGGTTGATTAATCTCCAGAGTTTACAGTAAGTTCCCTTCAGTGAGCTTTGTTACTTGGCTTTGAGGCAGAATCATGTTTTTGATATAATCAGAGTTTATGGAGTTTGTTTTTAAAGCCTGGCGTTTGGGGTATCGGAGGCTTTATGCCTGTTAGCTTCATAGGCCAAATACCAGAATTCAAGGACAAACTTGTGCACACATGTAGCATTGAGAGACAAGGAAAGTTACTCCCTACTGTTTAATAGCGCTGTGTTTTTATTCTAGAAAGGAAAACACATACAACAAACTGAACCTGCTGTTTGGATGGGTGTTTCAGCCTGTGGTCTGTATGAGTGCTCTGTAACAAGATTACTCTCCCCACAAAATGATGGCATTACAATTCTATACTTGTAAACAAGGAAAACAACTGTGGACTGTGGGAAGGAGTAATTATCTGAAAAAATAGCCAAATTCTTCCTTGCTTCTAAATGAAAACCATCATGGTACCATTGCCCAAGATACCCTGCAGTTTTACTCCTAGAAATTTGGCTCTTCAGTTTTAAAAGGGCTGCTGAGAACCAGAGAGACATGGTCCTGGTGAGACACAGACCTCTCTGACAGAAGTGTCCTTTCCCAGAATGACGGGCTTCAGAAAACAGATATTAAAACTGTTCTTGCTTGGAAGTTGGTGCTATGAAAACCCTATTAGGTTGCTGAAAAAATGCCTGCAGGATGGACTAGGTGTTTGGTTTTAATTTTCTAGTTTGTGCTCTGGTCACTGGTGTGGAAGAGCCTCTTTCACTCAGGGGTCCCTGCTTTCATTTCTCTATAGCCTGCTTGAGAGGTTCTAAGGGGTTTCCTAGATCTGCTTGGGTTCAGGCAGCTTAATAAAATATGAGCCCTTCTTTTCCTTTCACTCCTGGTGATTGCACCCCAGTTAGGTGCTGAGCAGTGCCGCTGTGTGACAGGTACTTGCATCCCCAGCTGTGGTTGGCTGCCTCATTCCAGCTCTGAAGACTGTAGGACAACAGAATGAATCACTCTATGGGAAGAACAACTACTCACAGAAGGATTATGAGCACTAGGAGAGCTGGATGCTTCAGACTTTGCTAATGAAAGCTGCTTCCTACCTGAAGAACAGCAGCAGAATATGTGATTCACTACCTCTCCAGTCAGGTTAGAACTTTCTAATGTGGTACCTTGAGTAAATCTGCTTGAATGATGACAGTAGTGCACTAAACACTCGTGGAGCAGAGGGAAACAATATGCCTTCTTGAATTGTTTTGATTTGCTTTTTTTCCCCCCTTTCCCTCCCTGAACAGTACAGAGGGAGGAGGGCAGGCAGAGCTTCTCCTGCGTGGGAATAAAGGCCACATTTGCAGCTTTGCCTCAGGAGCTTGAAAAACCATAAGTCAGGCCTCCAAAACTGCATTTGGTTTAGAAATAATGAGATGCTTTAGAAAATGAACTTGGAGTTCTCTTTCACAGTCTTTTTGTTTCCAAGCATTTTGAGTACCCTTGCTTCATGTTTGCAAGCTTGCTTTCTTCAACAATGATGGCAGAAGTACTTTTTTCAATGAAAACAAAGATGTTCTTATGCTTGCTGATTCCAGCACCTGGGGCATAAATTTTAAAATATTGTGGCATTTGGAGAGAACTGGAGGCAGGACACGCAAACCACTCAACTTTAAGCCCCATTTCTGCTGGGTCACCATCCTTTCCAGTAGGAATCTGAAGGATTGCAAAAGCCAGAACATAAGGATCCCCTGTTGGTGGTCCCAGTGTCTGTCTTGGCAGTTTGCCAGGAGCCCAAGGGATGCACTTAATTTTCTTTATTCATTAGCATATTTTTAATCAAATCCATCAAACCACAATGTTTCCACATGTCTCTCCCATGGCAGATGAACAAAAATAGGTCAGTGCCCAAATGTACCTTTAACACACTGCAGTTCATTCCCCTTCTATAGCTGCAGTTGGAGGACAGCAAATGGCTTGTACTCTGCACCTGGTGAAAACTTGTGATGAAGACTTTGCTTCTGTCCTGAAAGAGGTGAGCACATGGACTTTGTCCATGACACAAACTGCTTTCCATCCGCTGCCCAGTCAGAGGGCAGAAAGAGCTGTGTCTGAATCCTCTCCAACTTGAAACTAAGTTTATAGCCATTTGTTTAATAGTGAATAATCAAGCAGGTGCAATGTCCAGGGCTGAATTCCCTGGCCCTAATGAAGTTCCAAGACTGCTTACACCTAGTTTAATAACAGGCTTTTACATTCTTGTCACCTGTAACCTACCTTCATATACCTCATGCTGCCAACCCATCTCTAGCCAGGCAAGGAAAATGTTGCAGTGTTGAGATCATGTTCACACTTGCAGCTGAGACGTGTCTTGCCTTGTTTCTTATCTCTGAATTGTTCATAACAAGAGCTAAGTAAAAATTACTCTTCATGTTTTTTACATGAGCTTTCAAAGTTGGTTCTGGGTGGGGTGAATATTGCATCAACACCAAGTTAAAACTTATCTTTTGTTCTTCTTTTTTGGAAAGAAATGGGGATATAGATTCCAGGGAAACAGTCTTCCCTATGAGACACAAATCAGGTAAAGTCAGAGGTATTAAACAGGTTTGGAGTTTTTGAAATACAAGTGTATGACAAACGGATGTGTGCTTTACTTTGTTTTCTTTCTCTTTTCCTAAGAAGCCTTTCCCAGGACTTCACATTTAAAAAGTCGATGAACACATATCCTAAATGCAGAAATTGGAATGGACTTGTAGCCTGTTCCTAGCTGCAGAAAAGCTAGGGAAGTGAAAGGTGAAAAGCTCTGCAGCCCCACCTCTCCTGGTAACCCCTTCCTGCTGACAGCACCATCACCCCAGACAGGCTGCAGCAAGTGACGCATGCACAGAGGAAACTCTGCTGCTGGCAGAGTCTCCCTTTCAGTCATCACAGGCTCCTTTGCGGTTCCTCTTGTTTTGAGAAATAACCAAGGGGTGAGGGTAGGAAAGGTGTCTTAGCAAGACTGTTAATTTTGGCTTCCCAGTTAAAGAATTTGGGCACTTCCTGCTGGGAAGGCCTTTTGCATGTATTTGTGTCAGAAGCCCAAAAACAGAGTATAACCTCTAAAGGCTGGAAGTCCATAGTGAGCAGATGAAGTTTTCTCTGATGTGCACCAGGTGGTCCCAGCTAAACAACAAAGCTCCACCAGTTGTGGGGCTGGGGAACTGTTTACTCCTGCCTTGTTGCATGCCTGTAATCGTTCACAGCAGCAGTCCCATGTTATGGGCAAATACTCTACCAATTTATTGTTCTATTCATTTGGCTCTTCCACTTCTGCTCTAAGTACTGTCTTTCTTGACAGCTACCAACCACTTGGTTACTTTCAAGTCTTAATACAGACAGTTAATGGTTTGCCTTGTCTAAATGACTTACCCCTGTATTCTTTTATTGTCCTTCAACCATTACTGTTAAACAAGCTCAGCCTTGCTACCTAGACAGAAACTAAGTTCCAGCAGGACTAATTTTCCTACAGGATTAATCCTGCAAGTTCATGACTTGTCACTTTGAGAGGGAAGAGAGTCACTTGGCACATTTACCTCACGATCTCTCTGCTCTCCTGTAGTGCCTGTTTTGTGGGCAGACCTGAGTCTGCACAGAATTTATCATGCAGGGTTTGGACTCTGGGGGAGCTGCCTCTGCTTTTGCTTTGTGGAGTGCTAGCATGGCAACGACAGTGATGTTTTAGTTTGGGTGAAGCAGACTTAGAAAAGGACTTGGGCATCACTGCCAGTTGCAATGCCAGTTCTTGGCAGCCGCCGCAAATCTTTGCCTTTTGAAGTGATGCTTCCTGAGCGATGCTCTACCTCAAAATGGCAGCCACCAAAACCAAGAGGCCACTCCTCTGCCTGAGCAAGCCATAGGCAACACAGCCTCTTAAATTTACCTTGCTTGGGGGCTGAGGATCCCTTGGGCTTCACAATTTAGGCTCTCTCTTGGCTTTTTTCCAGGAACACAGCGTGGGTCCGTTCATGCAAGGGAAAGGCAGGGTGGTTGGCAGCACAGCAGTGTTTTGTATACACTGTGCTCGGCACTCAAAAGGCTAGTGCTGAACATGGGGAATTTCACATGGCTCAATTCCCTTCTGCCCCAGGGAATGTGTATATCTCCTCTCCCAGCAGAGTGCGCTTACCAGGGTATGCTTGGTGCCAGGGAGGGGACTGCCTCCATCCTCTTAAAGCTGGTCCCATGTGAATTAGCCAGTTCCAAATGTTTTGGTTAGCAGGGTGAGAAGAAGGGAGACATGGGCTTGTGGCTCCCTGAACTGTCTGTTTACAGAGTTGTGGGTTCCTGCTCCCTTTGGTCACGCACTGACTCAACTGGAGGCTTGGGGAGTGCTCCTGTCCCAGCACCACCCTATGGCCTGCTCTTTCCGAGAACACCTGAGCTGCCTCTCATGCTCCCTGGGATTCCTGTCAGGCAGAAAAGAAGATTGAGCCCAGCTCTTCTTCATGAACTGTTGGACTACTGACTAAATTAAGGTATGAATAAAAATAGCCTACGCCCATATCCTCCACCCACCTTGGGCTCTTTTAGAAACAGAGAAGAAAAAAAAAAATTGCATTTATTGCTGCATTTTTGGACACCTGATCTGGAAGGTGGGCAGACTGAAAACACCTGCTGCACTGAGTCCTTAGGGAAGAAAGTCAGAGATATTCATCTAGTCATTGTAAGGGACTTAGTCCGAGATGGATGCTGCCAGCTTTGCAAGGCTCGGAGGCCTTTGGTTTGCCACTAAAGCCAGCAACAGGCACCTGAGCATCTTAAATACATCATTATGGAAGTCACTACCACATCAGATGCTCAAGGCTTCTTTGCATTTGCTATGACACAAGTGATTTTAACATAGAAAGTCAATTAATAAGGGTAGCAATTCAGCAGCGGCTAAAACCAAATGTTTCACAAATTTCAAGTTGCTCTAGCAGGAGTTGAATAAGTGTTTGCTGTCTCCTTGAACTTTGTCCTGACCTGCATGCACAATATGATTTGTACAGGGAGTGACAGGGAGTGGACATCCAGCAAATGTTTCCCCAAAGTGAAATCTGTGCAACAGCCTTATTTCTCATGATATTTGTTCCAGTAGTTCACCAGGCTGTGGTCAATTTACTTAGCTGCTGTCCAGGAAATACAGGCAAATAGTATGCCATCATACTGATGATATTAAACAAAAGCACCTTTCCAGTGTGCCTATGGCCTGGGGAGCACCTGAAGCTGAATGAAGCAGTCCAAGCCACCACAGCTAATGCTCAGTTTTTATGTTGTTATGACTAGACTATCTTTAACACACATACACACAAAATATAGGGTACTGTGATGCCTAAATAACTGGTCATCTTAAAATTTTCTCTAACCCTGACATCTGGAAAAAGCTGTGGCTGTACAAAATACCGTCTATTGCTAATTCTTTATGCAGCTCTAGCACCTTTCACCCTGAAGGACCAGACCCCTTGAACTCTGGCCCATGACTACCTTCCCATTCGCCCCGAAAGACCACAGTAAATGAGGTCATCTTAGAGAAGTCCAGCTGTGTGATAGCAGCTGCTGCCTTATGCTCCCCTAAAGGGAAAGTGGGGCCTGTTTTGGGGTGTGTTGGGACCAACTGGATGCAGGCCTCGCATTTTCTCTCAGTGCCCTTCACTGTTCTTGTAGAGGTGGCCCTGCAGAAGAGGGTCCCAAAGGACGCGGCAGCCAAGTATAGCATCTGATGGAGTGAAAATTTGTGCACAATTCAGAGCAAGTACCAGTTTACAATAACCTCTGGTAAAGAGGAATTGTGGAGAATAAAACAACTAATTGGGTCTGTGTCAGGGTGCTTTAGTACCAACAATAAAATTTGGCCAAAGAAATGAAGCTCACACCTTTCTGTTGCACACAAATAAGGGAGGGATCTTTCACAACCAGTATTGGTGAGGATTTATCACACATAATGTCCAAACCTGAGTGCACCTGGCCCCGGTATGGGATCCTTAGTGATTGTTTTTTGGGGTTTGGGTGGTTTTTTTAATATTCCATTTTCAGCTGGAAATTACTGATGTGACCAAAGTCCGATTCCTTTCAGCAGTTTCTCCCTTCCTCCCCCCACCTTTTCGCACTCCCTGAGGTCTGACCATCTGGAAATCCTCCTCCACCTCTTCATCATGTGTGAATTTCCACCTAGGGCTGAAAGTGTCACTGTACTAAAGTGTGATGCATTAACACATTGAGGCAGAAAGCAGAGGGGAGTTGGGGATTATAACACTTCATGACCCACTCCGCAGTCGCTCTATGATTTAATCATCTTTATCAGCTTGTATCCTTTTCTTTGTATCCCATATTTTCCCTGTATCTTTTATTAAAAAATTTCCATAATTAAAAAAACCCCAATGCTCTACACAAACACGTAGAGTGTAGAATCTTATATTGAGACCAGGATTGACTGAAAAAGGCAAACGTGCCTCACTCAAGCAATCTAGGGGACCTAGATCCCTCTTTCACAACTAAGCTGAATAATTATCCATATCTCCTATTGCAAACTTGGGTTTCTTCCTCCCAACTCTCCTGCATATGATCTGAAAAATATATACTTATATCTAAAATGTAAGTAGTAAAAATGTTATCTTGTATAGAACTGAAACAAACTCTGAAAACTAGGCGGCATGTTGGTTTATACTTTAGGTAGACTGGAATGGAAAATTCACTAATTTGGAAGTCAGTTAGTTGCCTAGCCTTCTTCTAACTAAATACTGAGGCTTATTATGCTTCAAATAAATATATATATGTATTTTGTGGCTTGGTTGCTGTAATCATCTTGGATGTAATAATGTTACTAGCCTCAGGGCTATATTTATTAAGATTTTAATTTAAAATCTTTCTGTCCTTCAGCATTTAAACAGAGGAAAACCCCATGTGGAGTAGCCAAAAAAAAAAAGTTCATCCTTTTCTTTTTTATGCATTCCCCTCCCCTAGGCCCTCTCTCTCATCTTTTAAGCAAAAAACCCTAGAACAACACACTTTCCTGTTGCAGCTCTGCACCCTGCTAAGACTTCAGTACCTGTGTATGTTTGTTAGACCCAATGTCTGCTTAATATTATCTGTGTGCTTCTGCTCTTGCCATCTCTGAAGCAGTGGTTTATTTTCTTATCCTGGTATAATGGTATCAGTATATTTCACAGTAATATTTCCACATATTATAATTTATTCTTAATAATGTTCTTGGTAAGGATCTCAACCACAGCTGTAAACACTGAGGGGGCAAGATTACTACTTAGAAATGGCAAAGGGCTGTGGAGAAGTTTGAGGGTTATTCTTTGTTAATAAGCTCTCCCACCTCTGGGAAGATCATGGCAGGGAAATAGCAGAACAAGAAGACCTGCTTGTAGGCTGGAGAGTGAAAAAGCTGTCACAGTGTAAGTGCTTTTTCATGTGTTTTGGAAGAAATGGCAGAGGTTACATCCAAGTCACACAGTGTTTGCAACCCATTTTGTTTTAATCCTGCAGCATACTGAGGCACTGACTTAGGACTGATAGATACTAAGCAGGGCAGAAGGTGATTCAGAAATATTTGTCAATAACCTTCTCCTGTGATTTAGTGTGGTAGCAGAGGACCTTGCTTGGAGCCAATGTCCCTGCAGCAAACGTGGTGGGTGAGGCAGTGTGAACATTCTAGCCAGAGGCCTGCAGTGGCTAAATAGCACTGGGCAGATGAGCGTGAGTCGTGTGGGGCAGCTCTCAGCTGGGCTAAATCTATAGCTGTGCTAAATCACTCCACTGACCGTGACAGTGCTGCTGCTCTGCCCCAGGGGAAGAGCCTCCTTGTTTGAACTGGGGCACTTTGGTGCTCTTACAGGAGTGCCTTGATCCTGGCTCTAGCAGAGAGTCAACCATGTCACAATCATCTTTCAAATCTAACTCTGACATTCTTTTGCAAACAGCCAAACTGCACAACAGTTTTCGTTTAATATAATAAGATTCATGGAAACAAAACTGTGCAATTTAACTATGAACAGATTGAAAATTACTTTTGACACATAGCACCAAGGCCATGCTGTTTGTGTCAAGCTCCATGGAAAAGATGAATTCTTGTATGCCTCTTTTCTTCATTTCAAAGCAACTTGCAGAGGACTGAATGCTGTCATCCTAACTTACAGCTAGTGAAAATGGGGTAAAGAGAGAGAAACTCAGGCCTAAGCCCAGGACTTCTGGCTGCAGCCTGTCAACAGGAAGTAGGTGTAGATGCTTCCTCTACATTGTGCTACTTGCTTGTGGGGGAAAAAAAAAGCTTATGTTCAAGTATTCATGGAGTGCTACTGATTGTCCTTTGTGACATGACTCAAGTACTTAATTTCTGTTACAGCATTGCAAAGCTACCAGCCATTTTTTGATTCTGAGCTTCATTTAAAATTTGAGGGAAACATCTCCATCTTGTCACCGCAACCACTGCTTTTCTCAGGACAGCTGATTTTAACATTGCTCCATCCTAAAGTTCATTTTCTGGATCTGTCAGATACATCAGTCATGGGTGGATGACAAAAGAAAAGCACCCATGGACTTCTAAATGCACTGCCTCAGTAAGTAGCATTCAAATTACAAAAAGTCAAGTTTTAAGTATTTTGTTTACCACTTAAATGCAGATTTTATTTTTACCCACTTTGCTACTTTGCAAGCCTTTTGGTGTGAACTTAAACAAACATGAAAATCATGTTCTTTACAGCATGTTAAAAGTGCTTATATGTTAAAAGTGCTCACCACAAAGCAGACACTTCTTTGTTGGGCAACCAGCACAGCTTTTTCATGTTCTCTGTGTGTCCTCACCCGCCCCAACCTATTTAGGTCAATACAAGCAACTTCAGAGGAAGTCACTGCCTGGTTATAAGGCTACGGCTTTGGACTGCAAAGGACAGACTGTGCGAGGAGAACAAGAACACTCTGGGCCATCAACAAGCAGAGGATAACTCCTGAATATCACACGGGATATCCACCCGATGGCGTCTGGTCCCTTTACTCTGGAGACTGGAGCAGATCCCTGAAGTCAGCTCTTTTGGCAAAGGGACACTGCTGTGCACGGAGACCTGCCTGAGGCAGGGACCTGACTGCACTGCACCGCGGGCACGAGGTTCAGCCACGCTTCATTCCCCACTGTGAACCTGGGCTCGGCTGCAAACCTTCCCAGAGCATGGAGGGCTCATGGAAGAGGATCAACCAGCCAACACACCGCCCGTGAAGCACAGGCAGGTAGCTGAGGTGAGGGGAGTGGGACTCCAGCCACGCTGAAGCAGGGGCAGTGGGAGCAGGAGGCTGAGGCTGTGAGTATATCCCTGCCACCCTATCCTGCTGTCTCCCCCATGTCCCCCATCCTGCCTGACACTTGTGCTGAAAGCTGGCATTCAGTAGGTGCCTCTTCAAAACCTTTTGAGGGCTCTACTGTATTTCTCTGTGACTCAGATTCTCGTTGTACCTGCTTTAGATGAAGAGTTCCCAGTTTGGTCAGGTCTTTTGTTTCTGTCTGCTAAACCTCTGTTCTTCCAAGCGCTGTTCAGAGTAGGATTCTTTCTTTTAGAGAACAAATCTCTGTTAACAAACAGTTTTCAATTAAAGAAGCATGGGCAGAAGTGAAGAAGCCCGATTAACCTCTTAGTGTTTTTATTTTTTAATGAGTTAGGTCTATCTTTGACAGTTCAGAAAATGTTTAGGTTATTCAGAATGGCATTTACCTACCTGATTTTCAATAGGACTTTTCTTTTATACAGAATTATGCTGCTTTTGAAACATCCACTGTCTTTGTCACACTTATTCAAGAAGTAATTTTGTGTAGTGGGGAGTGAGTCTGATTACAGATACATAATTTCATCTGAGGCTAAAGAATGTAATGAACACAAATTCCAGATAGAGCAGAGCACTCCCAGCCTACCCCTGTATCTGTGTGTCTCAGTTTCTCTGTATTTCCTGCAAGATGACAATGGCCACTTTGTAAAAAGCTCTTTGAGATATGAGGCAGAAGTATATACTTCAAGGTCTAGCCTTGAAACTTCTGTGGGATAGCAATGCTCTTCTGAAGTGCCATTTAAAACAGATTGCGTTTCACTACGTGCAAAAATCCCCCATATAGATGCAGCTATATGAGCAAAAAAAAAAAGTGCTTTTGCCAGTATAGCCTATTTTATTTGGGAAACGCTTGCAGAAAAAGATGCTTGTGCTAGTAAAACTTGTATTTGCTGGTTATCAAAGGAGAAGCACTTCTAGTGCAAACCAGGCCTCTCGTATGTGAAGCTTTTATTCAGTTCAGCCATCAGTACAGTAGAGAAAATCCTACCTCAAAGGGATTAGTAAGGTTACCTAATAGATATTATTAATGGTTTAAGTGCATAAAAGGTGCTTGAGCTAAAGGTGAAGGGCTAGATCCTTCACTAATGTAAATTGTTCAGGTCCCACTGAGGACATGGTGGAAACACCATGAGGGAGATTCCTCGTGCCATCGCCTCCTGCTCAGCTTCTAGCTCAGGGCTGCACTGACTGGCCTCTCCAAGAGTGACTTCTGCATCCTTACCCCTGAGAAAAATGTGCATAAGCAAATATCTAGGTTATAAAAGAAGAAAGAGTTGTATCTAGGAAGACCCTGTTTGGGCAGGGAGGTTGGATCTGATGACCCCACGGGTGGTCCCTTCCAACCTGACCAGTTCTGTAGCAGTCGGATGTCTCGGGAACATGCCGACTTGCACTGCCTGAGGATCTCAGTTTATACTGTTTTCATTATACTAGTAGCTTTTTATAGGCATCAGATTCCAGTCATGAGACTTGATGATTCTCCAGAAAATACCCTCCGACGCTGTACTTTCTCACAGCAGGGCTCCCTGGCTAATCGTGTGCTTGCCCGTCAAGCACAAATCCCAGCCATTTCCTTCCCAGTTTTCCCCTGCATTTAATGTATGGAAAAGCATGACCCTGAATCAGATGAATAGCAGCCGGTTTGAGAAGGTGTGTGTGAAAATGTATCCTCACGCAGATGAGCTCAGAACAAATAGAATGGAGGGGAGGAGGGGAAGAGAGCAGAGCCGGGGAATGTGAAGCTACCCTCTCCCTGATAGTTCAGCCACTATGTGTAAGCAACAAGTTTATGCCCAAGGGAGAGAACTGAAAGCTGAGGAAATCTTAAAATTAACAGAGCTTTATGGCTCAATCAATAGGCCATGCTCCCTGAGCAAGATTAGAAATCAGATGGCACATTTCTTTCTGTTAACCCTGTTTGCTCTCCCCGAAGGCTCTTCTGCCTGAAAGCATCTGAGGTTTGATTAAGTTCTTCTCTAGGAGGAAGCCAGAGAAAGTCCATTGTATGAGAACTGCCTCCAGAATGCTGTGTTGGACACACTTTAAATAACAATAGAGGTTATTAGAGTTTTAGTTTGTTAGTAATTGTGAGAGAAGATAAGTCTTCCCAATATTTGAATATGCAAAATGGCTTTGGCTAACTGAGAAAGAGGGGGGGGGAAGCAAAAACCAAAACATGCCACTACAGTGAGAAACAGGGATGATTAAAAATCCCCACATGTAAAAAAGAAAACCTCCACCTTGTTTTACTGCTGGAAATACCTTGCCAGATTAGTTATCCCCATCAGCCCCTTCTATTTTCCCTCTTTGGTATTTCATTTTCACTGGGGCAATGAAATAATTTTTTCCAAAGGGAGATGGACTGTGTTAGCACCTATTTCTTGTTTGACACTGACCTCTATGAACCAGTCATCACTGCTCTGCCTGTTGTTTTCTTGTTAGCTCTTTGCTGTCAAATTAATTACTGTGAAGTACTAAGCTTGTTGCATTCACGTGCTCTTATTAGCTCACAGGATGTCAGAGTGATTGGATTTTTAGCATTATTTCTTTTTTTACATTCCAGGCTTTCCATTCAAAACCTGTTACTGGCAGGGAGGAAATACTGTACCTAATTCTGATCTCTCATCAGGGTAGCTCCAGTGATGCTGAGGATTTACAAAGCTGTATATTCAATTAGACTTTGTTTATATTAAACCCAACATGAACAATTAGACCGGGATTGTAACATGACTTTGAAGCACAGCATTAAATGTCCTTCACTTTGCAGTATAGAAGAAGAAAGGAAGCATTTATGATGAGAATAGCATTTGTCCCCTCCATTCTTAAATCACAGTAATAAGCTGATCCTCCACTTGACCCTCTTCACACTCCTGAGTTGCTTGTATTAGTGACATCTAACAGCTCTCACTCGAGTGCAGTCCAGGGATCAATGAGAAGTTTTATCATTTTCTTCTTCTACAAAATGAAACGAGCAGAAGGGACTTCTTTGCTGTCATGCTTGAAATTTGTGTGTCCTGCATCTGCCCTTGAAAAAGCACCATCTGGCTCGGTGAAAGAACTGAAGGTCTTGAGAGTTGTCTTCATTCCTGAAGGTAGATTTTTCTTTGTTATTTAAAAAAAAAAAGAAAAGAAAAAAGAAAAAAAAAAAAAGTAGATGCGATTAGAAGGTTAGAACTGCCCGGGCAGGAGGCTCAGCCCCAGGTGCTCCTTCGCCCAGCGCAGAGCTCCGGCTCCAGCGCGCACCGCCCGCTGCCCAGCCCCAGCCCCTCGCTTCTGCGGGACCTGACACCCCAGCCCGGCCCGCGGAAACTTCCTCAGCGTCCCCACGACCCGGTGCTCCCGGGCGCCGGAGGGCTGTCCCGGGATGCCGGCTGTCCCGGTGATGCCGGCTGTCCCGGGGTGCCGCTGTCCCGGGATGCCGGCTGTCCCGGTGGTGCCGGCTGTCCCGGGGTGCCGCTGTCCCGGTGGTGCCGCTGTCCCGGTGGTGCCGCTGTCCCGGTGCCGCTGTCCCGGTGATGCCGGCTGTCCCGGGGTGCCGGCTGTCCCGGGGTGCCGGCTGTCCCGGGGTGCCGCTGTCCCGGGGTGCCGCTGTCCCGGTGCCGCTGTCCCGGGGTGCCGGCTGTCCCGGGGTGCCGGCTGTCCCGGGGTGCCGGCTGTCCCGGGGTGCCGCTGTCCCGGGGTGCCGGCTGTCCCGGGGTGCCGCTGTCCCGGTGCCGCTGTCCCGGTGATGCCGGCTGTCCCGGGGTGCCGCTGTCCCGGTGATGCCGGCTGTCCCGGGGTGCCGGCTGTCCCGGGGTGCCGCTGTCCCGGTGCCGCGGTCCCGGTGACCCCGCCCGGCCCCGCCGCCGCTTCCCCGCGCGGCCCAGAGGGGGCGCCCTCGGCCCAGGCTTCCCCTGTGGCGGCGGCGGCGCGCGCGGGCCCCGCGCAGGTGAGCGCGACCCCGCGGGGCCCGGCCCGGCCCGGAGCGGCCGCGGCGACACCTCGGGAGTGACACCTCGAGGGGGGTGACGCTTCGGGGGTGACACCTCGGCGGTGACACGCCGGTGCTGCCGCCGGTGTGCACCGGGCTTCTCCCCCCGCCCCCTCGGCCCCGTCCCTGGCCGCTGGTCCCCGGGCGGGAATCTCTCCTGACGCCCGCCGTGAGGGGTGTCCCGGCCATCCCCTTTGCCTCGGTGCCCGCTCCCCCGCCAAGGCGCGCAGGAAAGCGCGGTCCTGGGGCGCGGGCAGGGCCGGCTCCCCGGCACGGCTGCGGGAGTGCCGCCGTCCCGTTATTTCCCCTCCCGGCTCCCCTCGGCCGCCGCCCCGGTCCCCCTCCCCCTGCTGCCTCCGCCAGGCTCCGCGTCCCTGCTGCCTCACGGAAAACACACACAGTCCCCGGCACCCGCCCCGGCTACCCGGCCCATTCAAACAAACAAACAGAAACCCGCCCCGTCGCAAAGCCAACCGACGGTAAACTTTCTAATGACTTCTTCTTTCAAGTGCTTAAAAGGCAAGGAGCACCGGGGGGCGGGGGGGAAGAAGGGGGCATCCATCTCCCGGCCGGGGCGGGAGGGGGCCGGAGCTGCAGCCGCTCGGGTCCGTCCGTCCGTCTGTCCGTCCTGCCGGACGACGGGACAGGGACGCGAGCCGGTGTGTAGTGGGTGTGTTTGCAGGAACCGGGAGGGAGGGAGGGAGGGGACGGGGGGAGTTAAAGAAACAGCATAGTTAATATTTCCACATCAGGAAGTTACTGTAATAGCCCAGGGGGCAAAAGACTTAACTTAATCTCCTAAATAGTGAGGAACCCATGGCGTCTCTGTTATAGGTTGGAGTTCCCACGTGGTTTTAACTCCTGTATAAAAGTTTCAGTAGAAAGTGCCACAATGTCGTGATTTTGCAGGGGGGAAAAATTAGCAGGAGGAGATCAGAGAAGATAAGCGAGGAGCAAGCAGCTTCCCCGAGACCTTTCACTGCGGATCCGAGAGGGAACATCAGACGCGTAAAAAAAGAAAAACAAAAAACAAAAACCAAAAAAGCCAAACAAAACAAAAAACCCCAAACAAAACAAAACACAGCGTTCAAGCCAGCACAAGGCGAGCGAAAGATCAAAAAGACGCAGAGGGAGACAGATTAACTGGAGCAGCAGCAGCAGCAACAACAACAAAAATCACACTTAAAATAATAATAACAATAATAATAATAAAACCCAAACCACCAACAAGGGAGATATTGTTTAAAAGAGCAAGCGAGGGAGCGAGCCGAAGAGCTGGTCTGACCGAGTGGATCCGTGCAGCTTCTCCTGGGATCGCCGGGATCGCGCCGCTTCTCCGCTCCGCTCCGCGCCGCGCAGCGTGCGCTGCCCTGCCCGCGGCGGGGGTCCCCGGCCGCCGCCGCCGCATCCGCGCCGCACTCCGGACCCTCCGCGCTGCTTTGAAAATAAAAGCATCTCGCTAATAATAAGCCGGACGGTGTGGGGAGAAGACTCGCAACAGTGGAGCTGCCAGCCGCGCACCCCCTGCCCGCCGCCCCCGGCTCCCTCCCCAGCTATGCTCCGGGTCAACTTTGATGGCACGCTGAGAAGCAGCGGGCGCTGAAGGGGGACAACCGAGCGGCGCGGAGCCGACCTGCTCAGAGACCTGCACCCACGGATTGTCTTGCGGGGGCGGAGTGGGCGGGGGGGTACAAGTGGCATTTCTCCCCCCCCCCCTCCTTCCAGGCTATAAATTGGATTGTATATAAATCTGCTTCGTTTATCTCCCTGACCCCCCTCAATGACGCTGGACTAGAGAGCTCCTCTCCGCGGCCCGCCCGGACCTGCCGAAGCGAGCGATGGACCACGAGCGACTGCGCCCGGGGATGCCCCTCTGAAGCGGCGCGGGGCACCGGGGCAGAGCGGCGCCGCCTCTCCCCTGCTCCCCGGATCCCCTCGCACCTCCGGCTCGCTCCCCGCTCCCCCTCCCTCCTCCCCGGGCTCCGCAGCCACCCCCTCACCTGCTGCCGTCCCCCTCCCCCGTGGAGCCGGGCTCTCTCCGTGCACGCCAAGCCTGTTCCCCCCCCCGCCGCCAACTTCGCCCTCGGTGCCTGCGCGTGCAGCCTCCCCCCTCCGCCTCCCCGGCGGCACACGCCGCTTCCCCGGGCGCCCCCTCCCTCCGCCGCGGCTCCCCCCCTGCGCGGAGCGGTTGCGGCCCCCCAGCTTGGCTGCCACCGCCCCCTCCGCGCCGCGGAGCGCTCCGAGCGGCGCTGCCTGCAGACGGGCTCCCTGCGGCGCTCCGGGGCGGCCCCCAGCTCGGCCCCCCGCTCCTCCGCCATGGACGGGGCGGCTCGCCGGGGGGTGCTGGCCGCGCTGCTGGCCTGCGGGCTGCTCCTGCTGGGCGCCGCGGCCACCCCGACCCCGCCGGCCCCCGCCGGCGGCTCCCCGCAGGACACATGCACCTCCTGCGGCTTCCGGCGGCCCGAGGAGCCGGGCAAGGTGGACGGGGATTTCCTGGAGGCGGTGAAGAGGCACATCCTGAGCCGGCTGCAGATGCGGGACCGGCCCAACATCACGCACGCCGTGCCCAAGGCGGCCATGGTCACGGCGCTGCGCAAGCTGCACGCCGGCAAGGTGCGGGAGGACGGCCGCGTGGAGATCCCCAGCCTGGACGGGCAGGCGAGCGCCGGGCCCCCGGCCCACGACCCGGTCTCCGAGATCATCAGCTTCGCCGAGACAGGTGGGCGCCGCCCGGCCCCGCGCCCCCGCCGCCCGCGCCCCCTGCCCGACCCGCCGCGGCCCCTGCCCTGCCGCGCTCCCCGCCTGTCCTGCCTCGCCCCGTCTGTCATTCCCCCTGCTCGACCCCTGTCAGTCTTCCCTCTCGCCCTGCCTGTCCTCCTGCCCACCTTCTCTTTCCGCCTGCCTGACCCGTAGCAGTTCCCCGGCTGCCCTTGCCTGGCCCCCTGCGCACCCTGCCCGTCCTCCCGCCTGTCCTTCTGCCTGGTACAGGCACCTGGCCGCCCAGCTCACCCGCTTGTCCTCCGCCTCCTTCGCTCTCCCCTCTGCCCCGCACCGTCTCGCTCTGGCCCTGCCCGCGCTTTCCCGTCCTCCCTGCTTGTGCCCCTGTGCCCGGGATTCTCCCCGGGCTGTGCCTTACAACTCCCCTCTCTTGTCCCCCCATCCCTCCGCAGCCTCTGTGCCCCCGGCTCCCCTCCGGCCGTCCTTCCAGCTGCACCGGGGCTTGTCTCTGTCCCTGCGTGTCCCACTGTCCCTCCTCTGCCTGTCCCGCTCCATCTCTTGCATCCCTTGCCTTGTCTGTCTGCCCTGCACATTCATCTGGTTCACTGCCTGCATCTGTCTGTCGAGGCTTGCATTTGCCCATCCTCTCTTTCGTTTGTTTCCCATTTATTTAGCTTTCATTTCAGTATTGGCCTTGTCTGTTTGTCCATTGCATGCGGTGTCCTACCAAGTGTGTCTGTCTCCTGTCTGTCTGTCAGTCCGTTTACTAACTGCCCTCCATCCCCACGGTACCAGCCATCTCAGTCCTGTCCAGCCATTGCAGTTACGTGTCACTGAATCCCTTCGGCACAGCTTTCCAGTAGTTTAACCACTGTCCCCGTGAACTTTGCACATCTGGCTGGAACACCATCACTCTGTGAATTACCTCTCTCCTGTCTATCTGCCCATCTCTCCTTTCCTTCATCACTCTATCGCTCGTTTCATTTTCCTCTCTCTATCTTCTTGTGGCATCTATATATCATTTGTCCACAAAATAAATCTCTTTCTATCCTGTATGCTGCCCACTCATCTTCTTTATCTACCCTCCCACTTACCAAAGGCATATACATTTACAGTATCTATGGGATCTGTTGCATTATACATATGCTTGTTATATTCACATACAAAATTTATGAGCGCACACAATCTCACACAACACAAGTGATGTGGATCGGTGCAGCAGCACCGTACTGTTCTTTTTCTGTCACTGTCACCACAGTTTGCAAAAAAGTTGTGTATTTACTAACATGCGAAAGGTTTTCTTAGTGTACATTTTGGGGGTTATTATTTTTTAATAGGATGTTGTTGGGAGATTGGGGGTGGGCTTGTACTTCCATTTGGTATTCAGTCAATCGCTGTCTTTTGTAACACTTCCAAAATTGACTTTCTGTAAAACGTAGACAAACACAGTGAAAATTTTTGTCACTGAACTATTACAAGGTACTGAATGGGCTCTGGAGGCACATTTGAAAGGCATCTAGGGTAACAAATGAAGACACCGACTACGCAAAAAATCCCATTCAGAGATTGACAAAAATGCTAAAGATTCTTAGGGAAGGAAAAGGCAGGAAAAAAATCTACATTTAGCTCTGTACAGACGGAAGCAAAACCGATAAGGGCAGATGAGAAAATGCCTTTCCAGCAATAATTTTCAATAGCGATTGGGATGCTTTGATTCAGGAATCAGAATTACGGTCTCCGCCATAAAGGCCGGCACATTTATCACCTACGCCAAATTTAGTTAGGACTTACATTACAAAATTGCAGGAAGGCCGCTGGTATTTCCGAAATGTTTCATGCAGCAGGCTCTTCTGTTTACAAATAAGGGGTTATGTCAGACATTTGGTGACATTTGGTTTTCTGTGACAATTTCTCTCCTTTAATTCTGGTGTTGCTGAAAAGCGTATTGAGAACAGCCAATAACGGCGTTACAGCGGGAACAAGCGCTCCATTGCCTTGCCTCGTATGGGAGCTCATCGTTCTGGGGAGAAAAGGCAGAGATCGAAAAGATTAATAATAGCTGATATTCTACCAGGCTAAGTGGGGGTTAGCTTGATCTGTTGGACAAGCAGGCACATTACTGAAATATTTTCCGTTCTGTCTCGTGAACCCTCTCCTTTAAACCGCAAGGAGAATATGTGCAAATCGAAACAAAATCCCTGGTTTGGCATTGGCGTTTCAGTGGTTATTGAAAGAGCTCTCCCCATGAGAATTGGCAGGTAGCTGAAAGTTAAAACTATTCTTAAACTGATGAGATAGCAGAGTCTAGTCCTAATGCCGGTCTTTTTCAAGGTGCTGCTGTAGCATCTTTAAATCTGGCTTTCTGGAAAAAAACATATATTCTGTAAAACTCTTGCTGATGTCTGTGGATCTGACACATCCGAGTACAGCCCGATGTTGAAGGCTGCTGTGGGAAGTCCCCTTTTCAGTGAATTCTAATTGCAAATTGGGGATATCTGATGCAGTGCATGCCTTCTGACTGGCACAGCCCCGTCACTGTTTGCTCGATCTGCTGTGCTCTGGTGTTGTCCCTGAATCCAGAATGGCACACAAGCTAACATTTCCTTTTTGACTTAATCTTGCTGATCTCTCCTTATCTTGCAGACGATCTGGCCTCATCTAGAGTCCGCCTCTATTTCTTCATCTCAAATGAAGGGAACCAGAACTTGTTTGTCGTTCAAGCCAGCCTGTGGCTTTACTTGAAGCTGCTTCCATATGTCTTAGAGAAAGGCAGCAGGCGAAAAGTAAGAGTCAAAGTCTATTTCCAAGACCCGGACACTAGCAACAAGTGGAATGTGGTTGAAAAGAAAGTTGATCTCAAAAGAAGTGGTTGGCACACTTTTCCCATGACAGAGGCGATCCAGGCTCTGTTTGAGAGAGGAGAAAGGAGACTGAACTTGGATGTTCAATGTGAGGGCTGTGAAGAGTATTCAGTGCTGCCAATTTATGTGGACCCCGGGGAGGAATCCCACCGGCCTTTTTTAGTGGTGCAAGCCCGCCTCGCTGATAACAAACACAGGATCCGGAAAAGAGGCCTGGAGTGCGATGGCAGGACCAATCTATGTTGCAGGCAACAGTTTTACATTGACTTTAGACTCATTGGGTGGAATGACTGGATCATAGCACCATCAGGTTACTATGGGAATTACTGTGAAGGGAGCTGCCCGGCCTACTTGGCCGGTGTCCCGGGGTCGGCTTCCTCCTTTCACACCGCTGTCGTGAATCAGTACCGAATGCGGGGGCTGAACCCGGGCACCGTGAACTCCTGTTGCATTCCAACCAAACTTAGCACAATGTCAATGCTGTACTTTGATGATGAATACAACATTGTGAAAAGGGACGTTCCCAATATGATTGTGGAAGAATGTGGTTGTGCTTGATTTAAGGTGTGTTTTGGGGGGGGAGAGAGAGAGAGGGAGAGAGAGAGAGAAACATTCCCGTACAAGATGGTGTTGGAGGAAGTTTCACTGTGTATCCAGGCATCAGTGTTGGAAAGTCACTGTGGAAAAGTTTGACAAAAAAAAAAAAAAGAAAAAAATAATCATTTCACTTTGGTGTCAGGACAGTGGCAGTTTGTGGATCATGGACACTTATATATTCTATCACTTATAAGTTAATGCTATGAAATATCTTAAAGACACACACACACACACACGAGATGTGGGCACGCACACAAACACGCGCTCAGACACACAGACACACACACACGAGGCAGCTCAGAAAAGGGACATGAGCACAGAAAGTCAGTGACCAGTGACGATGGACCTAAATGCCTGCCAGTACGAGTGAACGGCTGAGCAGCTGTTTCCCCGCCTGCCGGCAAAGCCAGACCGAAATGAGCTCCCTTTGCTCAGGCAAAAGCACAGACTGTGAGAACACAACGTATTCTTGCACGCAGGTGTCAAAATGACCAAACTTAGAAAATTAAAAAAAACTAAAAAGGAAAAAAAAAAAGTCGACTGTCACCTCTTAGGTCTAACAGGAAGCTGCAGGACACCTGCCTTGGGAGGTGATCACTTCCTCTTAATTTAAATTTATCTGAACATAAACATCACAAATACCCACTTCTTGCTACAGCACTTCCAGCAAGGAATCCTGTGGTTCCATCGGGGGGAGAGAGAGAGAGAGAGAGAGAGAGAAAAGGGGGCAGACATGTAAGAAACTGCTGTATTTCTAACACCTGGCCGTTGCGGAGTCACAAGCTGGGCTGGCGTGATCCGATGCTTTTACTGCCCACTAGCAACCCATGGTTGGCTACACCCGCTGTGTCTTGGAAAAGGGAATCGATACCATATCTGGACTGTGTTGACTGTTGGCATCTCTCACTGTGCAAAGAACAAAAAGTCAAAAGTTGCAATCTGTGTTCTTCAGTGGGGGACTCAGCAAGGCTACGTCACGTGGGGGACGAGCAAACAAGCAGTGGCCACCACGGCTAAACCAATGAACCCTGAAGAGGAGTGACAGCGACAGAGTGGAGACGTTCTGGGAAATGCAGTGCATTTAATAACAGGCGAGGAACATTTTTACAAGTCTTGGAAAGGAGGAGAGAGGAGAGTGCTTTCAATTTCCTTACCAGGAGGTGTCAAGGATGGCCATAAAGATCAGAAAATAATGATACAGCATAGCACTTGCAAACTGCTTGAATGCACGTATAATAGCACTTGCAAATTTCAATGCCTTGAAAAGTGGTACTTGATAGTGCACTTATCTTTGCTCACTATCTAGGTAAACAGGTGCCGCATGAGCTATGCAATTTAAAGTGTTGACCCATACTAGACAAAACTGGACTTATGATATGACTTTTTTATATTTTTTTATACTTGAAATTAAATCTTTTGCTTCTTTTTTAAAGCGAATGATTGCTTTTAATGTTTGCACTGATTTAGTTGCATGATTAGTCAAAAACTGCCATTTGAAAAAAAATGTTATTTTTATAGCAGCAAAAAATGAATACAGTTAAATGTATTATACAGAAATTTTGGAACCAAAGAGGCCAACATATTAGTTATAATTTTTATGAGATGGCAAAGCCATCATATATCATGTAGTCATACTGAGCAATCCTTCACGAGGCCTACCAATTGTTTCAGGGTACAAAATGGATTCTGTTTGTTCTATTCAGTGTCTTTTCTATACCATACGCACATGGAATGTAGAGTGAAAAAAAAGTGACTATTGTAGAATACATTACAATATGTGCATCCTTTAAATCCAATTTTTATGTTTATTTAATAAAGTTCCTTTTAGGTTCTGTTCCATAATAATTTAAACCAAACAATTTTCACTTAGATTTGCTGTTGAAGTATTTTACATTTGTGTACAGTTTAAATAAATAAAAAAGATTGAAAACTGGATGTGCTTTTTTTTTTTCTTTTTTTTTTTTTTTTTCAGTGTGTAACATCTGGAGGAACTTGCTTACTTTCGGGACTGAATAGGCTGCAGACGGTGAACTGTCGCATTAGACCGTAGTCGTATTAGTCATTGCAGAAAGCCTTGTCTGAGAGCTCAGCTGCGATCCTAAAAATGTTACACTCCAGTTTTATTGCTGTCTATACATGTAAGCATCTGCTTCTTTCTCTCTGCAGCAGTGCAGGGGCTCTGGGCGCAGGAACGGCGCTGTTCCGCATACCTGCAGGTCATTTACAGCAAGTTCCTGGTTCACCTGCTGTGTAAGAATGTAACTTCTTCTCTGGGTCACTCCCTGACTGCTCAGAAGAAGTAAAAAAATATATATATGTGGAAAGCACTTCCAGGAATAAAGGACCAATAGTAAGTTTGATTAATTTTTTTTTTCAAAACTAGCTGACACTAAGAAAAGGGTTTTTTTTATTTTTAGTAAAATATCTCCCTTTTACTAACAGGCCCTCAAAAATGTTGAGAAATACTTAAGTACTCAGCTGCACGTATATCCAGATATTGATTTAACTGATTTTCACAGGTAAATTCTTCCTCCTGGAGACCTGAGCAAATGCCAGCTGAAGCTGACAGAAGGACCTCTGTTGACTTAGCAAATGTTAGATCTGACCCTGAAACCCAAAAAGTGTTGAAGAAGCAAGATCATGCAACTAATGATGGGTTCTAGTTACAATTCACACTCAGGTGTAGCTCTGCCCAGCTCTCCTCACAGCCAGCACTGGGCTTAAACAGGAGACCTGGAAGAGTAATTTGCTGTGACTGTGTCAACAATCTGCTTCTCAGAACTTTGTCCTCCAGATCAAAATTTTTTTAATATCTCACAGCTTTCTCACCACCTTGAGCTGCACATTGATTGTCAAAGCCACTAACCACTCACTGTTGCTGCTCCACCTCTCAGCAGCCTTCTCTCTGGTTTTCATTCCGTGGGTCAACTGGGCTACTGATGAGTTCAATAAATTCCCCTTGAAATCGGTGGCCAATACACCCCCCTTCACTCTAAAGGCATGTTTGCCCTAATATGACACTGTCATTATAAATGAGACTGGGCAGCCCTTTAAAAAATGGGATATATTAAGAAATCTTGCCCATTGAAATGCAAGGCCTAGGAGGCTGGCTCCAGTTAGGTTTCATTCTTAATTGAAAGGGTTTGGTTCCTGGGGTCAAAGCCAAACCCTGCATGGGACACTGGGACTGCTGTGCTCAGGAGGAGACCAGGGTGTCTCTGCGAGGGGTTTGGACCTGCAGCCCCAGGAACAGGGAGCTGCTGGCAGCCAGGATGCTTCCAGCCTGGGCTGGCTGGGAGCGAGGGGCAGGAACTGTGCTCTGCATCCTGCTGCAAACCCACAGGTGAGCTCGGGATCCTGAACCCTCTCACACAGGCCATCAAAAAGCACCCCTTTTCTTGGTATAAAATTATTTCCCAGCTTTCTTCCCCTGTCCCTGCCTTCTCTGCTTCCTGATTTGTAGCTAGAGTCGTGGTGTTTATGGGACAGAAACAGAAGTGCAATGAACATCAGGATAGTGTGAGGGGCATCATCTGGGAGTGGGAAGAGCTGGATCATTGTCCAGGCTGCCAGGTCCTTTTATTTTGTGTGAGACTCTAGAAATTGATGTGAACTGAACAGGCCTGGAGTTTTCTGCAGCATGGAGTCACTGCTCTGAGCAACTCTGCTGCTCTGCTCTCTGCTACAGACAGTGAGGTGTTCTTGTATCCTGGTGCTAACAGCAACCTGTCACACAGATTTCTGAGGCTAAAATGAAATTAAATAGTCTTTAATTTTGTGGGACCAGTCTGAGACAGTTTGGGCTTGATTTTTCAGAGATGTGACAAAGCTACTGCCCTTGCCAGCTTTTTACAGGGGAGTGCAGGAATTCTGCTTTGTGCAGCTTCCACCTCCTGCATTTTTGAAATCAGGCACAATGAAAAATGAGATGGCCAAGCCTGATGGCTGCTTCTCAAAAATTTTGGGGTGTTCCCATCTGTCATTCCCATCCTTATAAAACTGAGCATCCAGTTTCATTGCTTTGTGCCAGGTTAGCTTCTCTACCTCAAAAACCAGCTGGGTCCTATCCATACACCCCCGCCCAAAGGTGACTTGGTGACTCTCTCTTGTCTTTGATAGGCTTTGAACTCGATTCTGTAAATGCTAAATCAGTGTCTTCTGTCATGTGACAGAATCAATCTCTGGAGCTGGAGAATCTTCACCCTTTAAAGCATTCTAACACAGGCAAAACCCCATCCTGGACCTCCCGCTGCTGTTAGTGGGGACGGTGTGAACAGGGTGACTGTCACGATGTGATGCAACAGAGCACTTCTTGGATTAACTCTGCATACATCATGTATTTCCACACATAATAGACACCTGCTCCAAAATTGCCAGCTCTCACCTTCTTTGCTTTGTCACTTGTGAGAGATGAACTCAGCAGCTGAAAATTAATTGCTGCACTTGCCCTGCCACCAGAGAAGAGGGAAACCCCCCCACTGAACGCATCCTTTATAAGGATAATTTTTGTATGGAGTGGTTTCTACTGGGAAGGGTGGGAAAACATTTTGCAAAATGGATCAGAAATACAAATTTCTGTCAGAGAGGGGAGTCTGTTTCTGTTAATGCTCATGTCAGTCTACAGCAACTCCTCTAAAGTCTGCAGATGTAATTCAGGCTAGCACCAATATGAGTAAAGACACACCTGAATCCGGTTTTCTGGAATTCCTGGTTGGGCCCAGCTGATTCTCAGTTCTCAGTATTTCTAAAATAAGTAATTTTTCCTTTAGAATCAGCATCTAAAAGTTTTAGCAGAACCCACACATGCTGGGTGACAGATCAGAACAAGAGTAGAAGACATCTAACTTTGTCATGAATCTCCCTACATACACTGGAATTTGGCCAGGAATTAGCAGTCTGCATCAGTAAAAAATGTCCCAGTAGCTTTCATTTGCTTGCCCAGTCAGTAACCTTGAACTGAAAGCTGGATTTACATGCTTGCTTGTAACAGTAGGGGCCAATTTTATTTGGGTAACTTCATTGATTTTAGGGGAATTGTTTCTGATTTGTACTAGAATAAGTGGGAGCAGATTTAGGTTCTTTAATGTTCTTCCAGTTTAGCTCTTGGAATAACTTATATTTCATTATTATGTGTTTATGTAATTAGTGCAATTATATCAAATTATATAATTGGTACAATTACTTGGACTCATGTAACCACTGCATATAGCATTCCATGCTGTAAAATCTTTTACTCTGGGAAAAAAAAAAAGCAAAAAAAAGCAGTCAATATTACATGGGAATCTTAATTTGTTTTTAAATTCCAGTATCAAATTTAGGGCCTGACCACATGCAAGGAACTTCTGGTTCACATCAGTGGAATCTCTGAGCAGGCAGCTTGCAGCCTTCACCATAGATATTGCATTTTTAATCTGATTTGGCCAATTCTATTCAACAGAGGCCCTCCTGGAATGTGTGCAGCTCTAACCAGCCTTCCCTGTACAAAGCAGAGACGTCAAGCTTTTACACACACACCACATGACCTGAGAGATCTCAAAGCCATCAGAGCCCTGAGATATGTTTACAGCTTTTTTTATACTGGATCAGAATTACTGTCTTTGTGATCTGCTGTTGAGAATTTTAAACTAATATTTTATTAAATTCATAGACTCCCACTTTTTGGTCATTGAAATGTTTTTTTCCCCTTCCCTTCTATCATTTGCTTTCAGGCTACATTGCTGTTAGGGTTTGGAAGCAGAGGGTTCTGTTGTATCTGTTAGGGGCACAGGGAGGTTTTTCTGCCCCTGTACTCCGCTCTGGTGAGACCCTGCCTGGAGGCTGCACCCAGCTCTGGGGCCCCCAGAGGACATGGACTTGTTGGAAGAGTCCTGAGGAGGGTCACAAAAATGATCAGAGGGCTGGAGCATGTCTTCTATGAAGGCAGACTGAGAGTGCTGGGGCTGTTCAGGCTGCAGAAGAGAAGGTTTGCAGTGCCTAAAAGGGCCTACAAGAGAGCTGGAGGGGCACTTTTTACGAGGGCATGTAGTGATAGCCAAGGAGTGATGGCTTTAAACTGAATCAGGATAAGCTTAGATTAGCTGTAAGGCACAAATTCTTTGCTGTGAGGGTGGTGAGGCACTGGAACGGGTTGCCCAGTGACGTTGTGGGTGCCTCATCCCTGGAAGTGTTCAAGGCCAGGTTGATGGGACTTTGAGCAACCTGGTCCAGGGGAAGATGTTCCTACCCATATCAGGAGGGGTTGGAACTAAATGATTTTTAAGATCCCTTCCAAACCAAACCATTCTATGAATCTATGAAAGTCAAAGTAAGCACATCCAGCAAAACAGGAAAAACAGGTAAGAAGGAAACTGATTTGATTTCCCTAGGTCAGACCAAGGAAGACCCAGGGTGAGAGCTATGATTGATAATCACCTGATGGACCTCTCCTCAGAAAAGATCAGCCCTCCCAGGTGCTGTGCATTTGGAGTTCTGCCCTGGCCCAAATGCAATCATTGAACCCAGCTGCCAGTGCACAGACCCTAGGGGAGGTTCTGCTCTACCAGAGGACATTTTCACAGAGTTTGCACACTACTGCTCTTTCTCATTTTGGACCTGCTTTTGGGGAGGGTTCACCTTTCTGTGTGCTCTCCTGCAGTCTGGCCTTTGAAATCAGGCTACAGCACAGCCATTTTAGGGCTGCAGCTCGTGCTGCCTCACTGCTTTCCTCCAGCTGGTAAGTGTGCTCAGTGCCTGTTATTTTTATCTTGAGCTTTTGCTTTGTTTTTGAGGATAATTACACATTATTGCTGCAATATGTTATAATAAGTGCTATGAAGATGACTATTGTATCCAAGGGGAAAGAAGATGTGGCTGGGGAGCAAACTTAAACCTATGTGTCAGCAAAACAAACACGCTGTGTTTGGGCTGTGTCAGTCAAGTGGTACCAAAGTGGCGTTTAGGTTTTGCCCAAGTGGAGGCTGCTGGACTGCTCTCGCCCCTCTTCACTTTGTTGGCTGGTGTGGCTCATGCCCATTTCCACAGAGGAGTTTGTGAGGAGCTGGGGAAGAGCTGCAGCAGCCGTGCTGTCCTGCAGCCACAGCTGAGCTCCTCACCCGCTGATGGGGGAGCTGATCCTGGACAGTGCAGCAGGAGCCAGGTAGGAGAGTTGGATGCTGAAGGCAGTATCCATTTGAGGATAAAGAGTTATAAATAATACTGCATCTGGCTCCTGTGAGCTGAAGCAGACTGGGCTCTTGGACTTTTGGACCCCCATGTGCCATATCCTATTCCCTGTATACTTTGTAATCTCATTTGGTCTCATATGGCCTGGTTTTGGGTCAGGTTTTGGAACTGATCCTCAGCTGTTAGGACTCCAAGGTTATCAAAAATAATTCAGGACCTTACAAATTAAGGCTTTGGGCTCTTGTGAAAGGGAACAAACAATGTTATCTGTGTTAATGAGAGTTGTGTATGTGTATTTTGTATCCAATTGTATGCATTATCTTTAGCAGTGATACTTCATAAGACCATATAATTTATGAGGTGGTTATCAGTGACTCATAAGTATTTACTTATGTCTTATATGCATTGTGTATGTTTGGCTTGATCAGGGTGGCATGTTTGCATGGGTGAGCACCTGTAAACACACAGACAAGAAACAAAAAGCTTTATTTAAGCAAATTGTCTTCTGCCATGCTAATGCCCTTGTAATAAAATTTATTTTGGGGATCCTGATGAGAGATTGGAGTAATGCAGTGTAGCTACGGACTATTTTGAGTAGATTTCTTGCCTCTTGTGTGCCCCATCCGTGGTTTGCATTCAGCCTGTGGTATGTAGGTGCCCTTGTGCTGGCTGAAGAGAGGCAGCCTGCTCTCAGATGTGGCTCTCCTCCAGCCAGCTCCACATCCAAGAGAGTGCAGCAAACCACTTTGCTCAACTCGTGTTTTGAAATTGTTCAGAAACTGGTTTGGTCTTTAGCACAGTTTGGAGCAACCTTGAGGCTGCCTTTAGGACAGCTGCCCGGGGTCCCCAGTGCAAAAGCTGAGAAGGGGCTGGAACACCATAGTGCCCTGACCACAGCCTTGCATTTGGCCATGCTTCCTATACTGGGAGCTTTTGGGTGGCACTTGGATGGAGTGGAACCCATCTAAGTCTCTATGCTGAGTGTTCCTTATTAAGTACGTGATAGGCACAGAGATGCAGGATTTAAACCAGCTCTGTTTCTCTTAGCTGTGCACCACAGTGGTTGAATCACTATGCTAACAGTGCGTGACAATGAATCAAGTCCTATATTTCATTTTATGGGTGGGTTCCACTTTGTTCTCATTTTCTCCTCCCCTTCTTTGACAATTTAGACATGTGCATCTTGGAGAACATTGCTTCCAGACTGTATCCCCTTGAAGGGGGTTACTGCATCAAGCAGGGAAAGTAATGCTGTGTTTAAGTTCTACCCTAAATGAAAGCTTTTTCTACTTTGCATGCCGCAAATAGACTTTTAATTATGGGGAGCACATGCTGTAAGTGCACTCCAGGATTTGATTCCATCCTTTGTCTGTTAAACTTGTGGATGTGCCAGCTCTTAGAGTAATCTTTTTTTTCAGCATCACCAGTTGCAATCCATAGTTAGCGGATAAAGCAACAAAAGGAATGCCAAATCAGTCCTTGTGCTGATGGCCACCAGTTTGCTGCCTCTGGTAGACTTTCTTGAGATGATATTGAATGTTAAAGCAATTCAGATGTGTGCTGTGATTTGCTGGGTTTAAAAATCTGTTGATGTTAATGTAGGGCCAGATTCAGTTATTCACACCTGTGGAAAGCAGGTTCAAAATCCTACCAAATTGGAATTCCCCAGTCAATTACAGTCAAAAGCAGACAGCAAGACTGTACAGAGCAAAGCCTGTAGTACTTTTGGTGCAATATCAGAGCCTTAGCTGAAGGTGCTATTACTCCATGAGCTTCTGTTCAGTTGTACCCACTTGCACCAGGTGTGAGTTTATCCTGTTGGCTTGTAGACAAACCCCTTGCTTTGGATCAGTCAGCAGTCGGGCTCCTGGTGCTCTGTGCATTTCTGTAGCTGGTGATAGCTATTGTTCTTTTCTGCAGTATGTTCACAGCATCAGGCATTATGACTCATGTCATAACACCATTGTGAGCCATTTGTTTAATAATACAGCATCCGTGTTGTGTCACTCCAGCAATGTTCTTAATTCTTTCTATTATTAACATCTGTTTTGAAGTGTTTATACTTGTAATTTAGCTTTTCAAATTCTCACTGGATATAAGCTGGTGAAAGAGGAAAATTTTCATAAACACATCTAAAACAATCTGACACTTTATTGGCCATACCTGATCAGAAAACCAAGAAGCATATTTCTTTAGGCCTCTTTTTGGTTTGCAAGAAATTGTAATGCAGGTTTCTTCAGCACCTAGAAAGGAAAATTCAGGTGCTATTTTTTTGTGTGTTTTGTGGGGTTTTTTTTGGTTTTTTTTTTTTTTTTTAATTGTTAATGGTATCTTTTAATTTGACAAATCAGGTGCTGTAAAAAAGGTAGCTTAACTTTTTCCAGTTGGGCAAGTTACTAATTTGTTAGGGTGGTGACTTTTTTAGACAGGGTTGTATCTACATCCTATCTATAGATCTTTGAAGCTGTTTTGCATCCCTGGCACTGTGCAGAATGTGAAGAACCTCTTGGGTCCTTCCTTTCTGTCTACTGGCAAAAGAGTGGAGTGAGATCCAGCAAATATTTGGGCAGCAGATCTTCTGTTGAAGCTGTTGGAGTAGAAATGCTTAGCCTATAAACAATTTGGGGTCAGGGAACTTCTGAAAAGTTCTTTGTTGCTGTTGTTCTGTTGTTGTTTTGGTTGGTTTATTCTTCTGATTGGCTTAGCTTCTGGGGATGTTGCCATACAATGACAACTCAGAGGTGTCTTTCTGGAACATAAATGTAGCTGTCTTCTGTTCTGCTGGGATGTCTGCAGTGACCCTTTATTGGGGCTCTGAGTAAATTTTGCCATAATTGATAGAAACAGCTTTAAAAGAAAAGCAAAACAGATCATGAAGAAAAGAAAGAGCTGATAAAGCTTCTAGCATCAAGAGTGTGCATGTTGAAACACTCTCTAATTATATATTTATCCAATCCAGTTAATACTACAGAGCTTGCAAAAAAAGCCCCATAATTAGGGGTTATGAAAATGTCTACATAGCAATAATATGGCACCTAAATATAGCATCTTTCCTCCTGAAGCACTTTACATCATTTGAGAACCATGGACTCAGTTCACAGCTGGCATTCACAGGTGCAACCTTATTGATTTCAATGGAATAGTGCCATTTTTACCAGGGATGAATTTTGTTAAAATGGGAGTTTTATCTTAGGGGCTTGTAGCTGCCCATCACAATAGTATCTGCATATCTTTTACATCAAATTGGCTGGCAGTAGCAAAACCTTTAGCAGACTTCACAAAGTCTCTGCCGCATCTGCCTTCTTATCCTGCAGAAATCTTTTCTTGGGCTAAACTCTCTCATATTTTGTGGCTTTTGGAGATTGGGGGAGAAGAACAGCTGATGGTAGTGAAGATGTACGATGCTCTTTTGGTGGGTGATGTGACCATAGGTTTCATTCAATGTTTCTGCTGGAAGCTGAATTCACAGTTGTAGCTTCTGGATTGAGAATATCAGGACTTTGGGCCTCATGTTGCTCAGAGCACCCCTAGAGCTCAAACACACTGTAGCAGGACCTGAATTATGTATTGCTCATGGTACTTTGTCACTGACAAAGTGACTGCTACATACAATAAAAATCCTAAGTGAACTTTGTTCAATACCTGGTGAAGTTACTGGGAGTAAGGCTCAATACTTATGTAAAGCTCAATGCTCTGTATTCCTCAGTGTCAGAATAGGCCCTGGAGATTTTGGTCTACTTCTTTGTCACTTTGCAGATTACCTATAAAAGTAATGACAAACCTGCCACCTACTTCCTTGTAGGAAGGGTGCATTGGGAGCTCAGAAGCAAAGAAAAATAGTTGGCTTAATACTTCAGTTGTATTGCCACAACCTTCCGTGTGAGGAAAATTTGATTAGGCTGAAACTTGTCAGCTTGAAGATGAGATGTTGGTGGGGTAGGAGTGAATCCTTCAAGTCAGAAGGTGGGCAGGGATTGTTTGTTCTGTGGCAGTGTATCAATTAAAGTCATTAAATGAAACTAGGAGCAGCCAGGCTCAAAGCAAACAAAAAGATGTTCTCTCTGCAACTGGTAGTGGACACAAGGAATTCACTGCCAAAGGTGGTTGTGGAGACTAAAAGCTTATTAGAGTTCAAAGGATGACTGGACAAGTTTGTGTAAAGAAATGCACAGAGGATTACTAAGTAGCTAGAAACCACATCTGGCTTAGGAAATACCTTGATCTGAAAATAGCTGGAGGCTAGCAGAAATGCTAGGGAAATAGCATAAGTGGTTCCCTGGCTTCTGCTTCTTTCTGGCTTGCTCCAGGAGGCAGCTCTAGGAGACTTGATGCTGGGCTAGATGGACAGGTATGACCATTCTTCTGTTTGTACTTGATGTGACAGCTCTGCCCTGCAGGTTGTTGCAGCAGGCACATGTGGGTCAGTGCTCCTAGAGGTGTTGTGTGCTCCAGTTCTCCTCCATTTATCATTGGGAAACTTGGTCCCATGTTATCTGTGAAGGTGTGGGTTAGGAACCTCTGTGAGATGGATCTGGATGATGTTTTATGTTGGAATACCTGCTTAGTGTGAATGGAAAGGCAAGATTGTGGAGTCCTGAAAATCAGTCCTGTTTCCTGTAATAACTGATTTTCCTTTGAGGCTTCTTCTCCAAAACTTTATAAGACAGACCCTGTGTAGTTCTGAAAGGATCGAGGAGCTATATAGTTTTATTGTGAAAGAGAATAAATTATATTGAGCAACTCCTACACACACATACGGAAGAAAAAATTTCACCTCCTCCCATAATATCAGATTGTTGATATTCCCTGCATAGAACTGTAGGGAATAAACAAATGCATTCATTAACATTTACCCAGTAAGGTGAACTGAGGACAGAATATCAGTCCAGATATCCAGGCTTATCTCTGAATTTCCTGGATTTTATGGGTTTAAGTCTGACTCTGAACAGGTCTTAAGGGCATTTTCTTGGTGGATTAGAAGGATCTGTGTTTGGACGGTCCCATCTATAGTACCTATGGGATTGTACAAAGCCCTAGTTTTACTATTTGTATCTGTTTTAAAATCCTGCTATTCATTTGCCTGAGTCAAACAGCTTTCCAACTAGAATTAGAGTTGGGTACATAGCACGAGGAGAATACACATCTGGAAAGAGCTCGAAAGACTCAACCAATGTTTCACAGACAATGTTGGAAAACAAACAAAAACCTCTCTGAAAATGTGGTCTGCAGATGGGTCTTTATATTCTCTTCCCCATTATTTTAACGGGGAAAATTCATCTTTAACAGAAAGGCATTCAGCACAAAAACAGCAGGAAAAGGGCTCAATGGGAGTAATTTTCCAGGATATCTTTCTGTCTGGGTCAGAGAACAAATTCTTGAGTGCCAAGAGACTCCACTCCTCATGGGGTAGCTGCAGTGTTGAAAATGTCATCATCAGTGTCTTCTGCTGGGATGCTGCTGGGTGAAGCTGTAAATTTCCTCAGGATATTTCTCCAGTAGCTGGTATGGGGCTCTGCTGTGGGCTCGCCCAGTTTGCCACAGAAAGCGTCGCGTGGCTCGGGCGGCCAATCCCAGCTCCAAAGATGGTGTGCTTGTTGCAAGCTCGTGCCAAGCCATCTGTAAGATTTGTCAGATAAATGTGACTAGCGAAGTGGCACTCGTGAGCAGATGAAGGGAAATTCCCTAGGGGATTCTTTATTCGCTCATCATTAGCAGGAGAGGCAGTGGGAAAATTCATTGTTTAGCTCTTCAAAACAGTGGTGAACATTTGATACTGAATAATCTTTAAATCTTTGTCGGGGGATGTCAAACGTGTCTTGAGCAGCCCAGACTGTGCTGGAGGCGGAGTATCATGTTCTGCATGTCGCGCTTACCTTCATGAAGAAGGATAACGATATCCCAGTTCCTCAGTTTTGTATTTCACCTCAAAACCACCTCCCCTCCCTGGGGCAGCTTTATTTAAAGTGAGCTGAGGCATGGAGCAGCCTGGAGGTGCATTACTGCTGTTTACCTGCGTGTGTCCCTGATCCTAAAGAGAAAATAAAATGTGTCCCTGCTGTGAGAAGGTACTGCCCATTCACTAAATGAAACTGGCTTGCAGGCTTTTTGGTGGCAGCTTTGCAGTGAAGACTAAATCTCATTTGCTCCAGTCGTGAGGCTGACTTAGATGTGATGTCTTGTGCAGTAAACTTATTGGGCTCTGCCACTGGTATTTTGTGAGCTAAAAGTGGGCCCATTCTCCCTGCTGATGAGAAACAGGTCATCAGTCTCACATGTTCACTGTAGAACTCTTTTTGTGCAACTCACTTTGCTGCACCAAAGGGATTTTTTTTAAGTCTTAGAAGTGATTAAGCTCCTATAACTGCCTTCCCTAGCCAAGATATTTTAGGCAAAGCCCTTGGTTCTTTTACATTTTCATGGTGGGACCAGGTTGCTTTATGACACCTGTGTGCTGACAAGGGCACATGTGGCACAGAGTATTCTGCTTGCATTGTTAGCAGCCTTATTATTTATTCAAATTCTATTTAGACTTAAATTTAACAGGAGATTTGAAATTAATGGGGATATCATCTGTTTGAAGGATACAATGTTGTAGTTGCATTCATTGGGGTCTTTTCCTCCCAAGGAGGATTGGGAGAGGGTACTAAGCTAGTGTTTGGGGAGAAGGAGAGAGGGGTTTGTAGGATCCAAGTCAGAACACTGTGATTCTGTGAGACTCCCAGTTCCACAAACTCTACCATGGCTGGAAACCAGCACAGGTTTCATCGTCAGGGAGGCTGAGAGTTGGGAGCTGGTGAAGTGGACACAGGGAGAAAGGTGGTCTTTTACTGGATCCCATAAGACCATTCCCCCAAAGGCTTGCTGATGTAAGGTACTGTAAAAGATTAAGGTTCTGTCTTCCACCACTTCTTCCCATAAGTCAAGATGAAAATCAAACTAAACAATCCATAACACCATTGTACCACAGCAAGGGCTCCATATCCACATTCAGCATCTCCACTGTGTGAGCAGATATGAAAAAAACTGAACCCATTTGCAGCTCCACTTGGCTTGAGGGAGACATGAAGCAGTGTCTGACTTTAAATGGTAGTATGTGAAATGTAAAGGCTATCAGTGAATCTTGAGGAGTGAATAGGTAGTTTTTCAGATGCAGCAGGTTTCATCAGTGAAAGGTATTTGTGAATTTGAGTTGAATGCAGTGGATAGCTAGAAAAATGAGAATATTCCAACAACTCCAGACCTTGCTTCAGTTTTTCTGTAAATAGATGAACTTCTGTTGACTCCAATACAATGTTGCTTGCTTGCATGACATGGGTCTTTTTTATTACAAAGGAAAAAGTCACCTCACAAGAGACCTTTGATGTTTTAATGTGTCCTGGCATATCGATGGATACATCCAGTGGAGAAGAACAATCTGGGACACTTGGTCTGCATTTGTGCTTTGCTGGAGATTTGCTATGTAACCTCGAGCAAATCTATTAATCTCCCAGTACCTCAATTCCCCAAATGCAAAATGGAGATAATAAAACATAACTCCCTTAGCAGGGTAAACACATTAAAAAATGCACTTAAAAGCAGTTGGGTACTAGGTTAATGGAGACCTATATCTTGTGGGGAAGATTTGTTGTATTATAAATAATACATCTTCACAATTATTCCACTTAGTCTGCCTTGAAGCCTTCAAAGACATACCACGCAAATGTTTACTGGCAGCATGTTTCCCCCCTTTTATTGGCCAACAACATGTTTAGACCAGACTTTGCTGTGGCAAAGTATTTCAGCACATTGCACATGGCAAATGGCTCTTTTACTGTAAAAGTAGATTTTAATTTTTTTTAGAGAATACCCCAAATAATGCTGTACTCAGCAAAGGCCTGTGCACCTGGAATAGCTGTCTCTGAGCAGATTTTCCTTGCAAAATGTTCAGCCTGCTTCTGCCTAGAGCTTTCAACAGAAATGGAGAATGAAGGAGGTGTGGTGGGTACCAAGGACAAACTTTTTAAGGGTGAGTTAACTTTGCAGACCACCTGAAAGGACTTGGGTATATCTCAAGTCAGCTAAGCAATGCTGGTGCCAGAATGTGCTGGACAAAAAGGCCAGTGTTGCAGAGCATGGTTGAATTGCCTAGGGTAGAAAGTGGGGGTCTGGGGGACTCCACTGCAGTGTTAGTGCACAGGAGCTATTCAAGCCTTTAGACCACCCACTGTTTCAGCAGTGTTACTTAGCTTCCCTGGACTCTGTAATTGCTCTTGTCACATTACTGAGGATAATGTAGAAATATTGCAAGCATTTGCCTTGAACTTGGAGTGTTGAAGCTTATGTAAAGGGGGGGGGGGGGGGGGTGGTGTGAAGCTATACAGAATAAAATGAAGGGTGTGATTCTTATTCCACTTGTGCTTGTTTTACACTGGTTTTCCCTCTGCTGGAGTAATTCCTCTTTAATGATGTAATATGTTTAGAAGAAGACCTCTGCATGTTTGTGAAACATCTTTGCCTGCCTAAAAGAGGTGTGTTATGAGGGTATTTTGAGGAAAGCAGCATCCTAGAATTGGCATTTGCTTCAGTTCAGACAAGATTTTTTTTTCCCCCTTCATACAGTGAAAGGCCGGTGTGGTATGAAGAAGAAGGAAAGCTTTGTTTCTGTGATCAGGACATCAAATAGAAAACTGCATTTTCTCAGGTGCCTTTCTCATGGGGATGCTCCCTAAGAGCTGACAACAATGGCAGGGGTGTGCTGCCACACCCTCTACCTCAGGCTGCTGGAGATGGGCAGCTGCATTTGCCAGCTGTGTGTCAGACCTGTCATGTACCTGCTTCCCAGATGGGGGCGGGGGCTGGTGTAATAAACCTGTGGTGGCTCTGGGGACACAGTTAATCCCAGCTCTGTGTCTGCTGCACAGCTTGGGAGGTGTCATGCAGCCAGCTAAGAAAGGATGGGTACCTGGAGAGTTTGCTTTTAACCTCTGCCCCGAAGTACAGGAGCTATGGAATTGAGGGCTTTTTGTATCTGCAGTGTAATGCTTTTGGGTGAGAGGCACCGTGGAAGAATAGCAGCAGTGCAAAAATATGAAGTACCCTAAGAAGAATACTCTGAAGTGAGGATTAGATGGGAAGAAAGGTAGCCTTGCAGAGAGGCTTCCACACTTGTCAGTAGCCCCTGGCAGTTCTCCTGATCTGATGCTAACAGAAACCCCAGCAAATGTTTATTTTAACCTCTGGCAAACATCTATTCATTGGGTAAGACTAAAAAGTTGACCTCATGCTTGGGAGGAGCTTGGGAACAGCTAACACATGCCACTTGGCTGTGCTTCAGGCACGGCTGGCCAGTCCCTCCAGCAGGTGATGCTGGGCACACTGGGAGTGCTCCTGGTCTCTCTCAGGCTGTGTGTGCAGCAGTGAGCACAGCTCTGAGCCTCTCTGCAGCCTGGTCTGCATGGGCTGCGCTAGAGGAACCTGTAAGAGGGCTGAGGTGTGATTGGTTTGACCCCTAAACAGTATGCTATTGCTAAGAAGATAGCATTAATTTGTGGGTACCCCTGTGTGCTGCTCAGATGGCACCTCTGGTTGCACACTGCATGTTTATTCCACAGCATAATCCAAAGCAGCTGAACCACTGTCCTGTAATAAGGCAAAGAGATGCATCTGCATTATTTTTTTTAGTCTGTTGTGGAGAGGCCCAAGAAGAGAAACTAGGTAGGAGTAGATACTCCAACCCTGATGATTGATTTCCCAGTGATGGTAAACTGAAGGTCAATTTTTTTCATATTGCATAACTGCTACTGTTGCTTCTATATGTCCTAATGAAAAACATTTCTTTTGACCCTGTATCTTGGGTGTCCTACAATATCTTGATGCCTAGAGTCTATAGGTTAACTAATTCTTTGTTTTATTGGGAAATATTTCAAATTACACTAGATATTAATTCGCTGATATCATGACTGTATTTCTATTGTGATTCAGATAACCTCCTTTAGTAGTGTCTTGTCCTTTCTCCTTGTTTTTAACTGTGTTTGGGACATGAAGCTATGTAATGCAGGGTCACTTATTCTTCTGTCTTGTGATCATCTGTTACCTAGACTAGCAGACAACAAAGAAAAAAATGGTAGTGCCAATCTATGAGGTGTCACTATTTATGTATAGCACCTAGCACAGTTGGGAGTATATATTATCGACATTGCTGTGGTGTGAAGGGACCTTAATGCTCCAGGCATTACACAGACAGACAACAAAATATGGTGCCTCCCCAAAGAGCTTATGAACAAAAATGTGGTTAATGATCAATTGATCTTCGCAGCAGAACCCTGTAGAACCCCAGTGGATCAAAGCTGCACAAAGCAGTGACACACACACAATGGCATGTTTGTCTGACTGACATGCTATGCTTGTGCAGAGGCTCAGGGCTGTATGCCAAAATCCTTGGGAAGAACCTGCAAGCACTACTTTGTGTGAATAGGAGAGTTAGAATGATGAAGTTATGGCCTAGCTAAAGGCCAATGGATCAGACAGAAGGGATGGGTGAAAATGTGAGTTTGCAAGAATCCCTTCAGAGGAGGCTAAATGGGTATTTCTACCCATGCTAAGGTTCTTTACACACAAAGACAAGGCAGCCAGGGGCTGACACTTCTCTGCTGAGCCAGGCAGAGGCTCCTGGAGAAGCTGCCTTGGTAGGCCTGGGTGTACCTGTTGTGCCATCACCCTGTGGCACTTTGAGAGCTAATGACCCGGGCAAAGCTGCTTAGAAACTGGTACTATGGAGAGCCAGGGTGGAAAGAAGGGGATAATGAATCTGAAGTTGTTAAAGAGGTCTAGTGTCATGGGGACTGGGGGAGGACAAGGCTTCCAGAAGAAAACACAGATCTGCTGCTGTGCAGGTGCTGATGACTGCTCAAGGCTGAGGATGGGAAGACTTAAACTCATGTTTCCCTAGGAAAGGTGCTCCAAGCCTCAAACTTCTACCTTTTAGGCCAGCAGAGTGTAGGAGAGTGTTGCAAGATGATGAAACCATACCACATCTTTGCTTGCTTTTTTTGAAGGGAAAAGATGCAATGGCATGGAAAGAAATTCATGGAGGCAAGGTTGAAGAAGTTTCAAAAACTAATGGAAAAGCAATGAAAGTGCAGGAAGTAAAGGTTCATTTGTCTCAGAGGAGTAAAGCTGGCCCTAGAAAAAATGGCAAAGCAAGAGAGCAAGTATGGGGACAAAAATGAAAATCCAAATCACAAAAATGTGAACATGAGGCCTTTGGAGAACATGTGAGGCAGGTGGCCAGCACCTAAGGAGAGGAATGCAATGGAGGTATAACCAGACAAAAGAAACTGAGTTAAAGTAGAACACACAGCTTGTGACTAAATTAAAACAAATATTTTGTATCTTGGTTTTTTTTTTTCCTCTCCCCCAGATTTTACACACAGCTTTTGTAAGGACTGTAAGGTATTTTGAAATGTGTTGTTGGAAAAAGTAGTAATTTCAATATCAATGATTTTCACTATTTGTTTTATGGTAGAATTTGGGAAAGAGTTGTAAATCCTCAACCTGCATTTCTTGTTTTAGCATGAATATGTGAAATTCTTTGTATGAATAGGACAGAGCTTAACACTTAGAGGCATAGAAAGAAGGCATAAAAATGCAGATTAAATAGATTCAATATGAATCAAATGGATTCAGATGTGAAATCTGCAAATGCAATCTACTGTAGTGTAAATAGGGTTTATTTCAAGTTTTTATCCCAAGCTTGATCTGCACCTGAAAAAGCTTAGCCTAAATAGAAATACAAATCTGTACAAAACATCTTGCCAGAGTTTAAAAAAATAATTTCAACTTAAATTAGTGCAGCTTTTAGTTATAAACAAAATATGTATGTTAGAGTGGAAACTGAACTCTGATTTCTGCTCTTTTAATTCAGCACATACACCACAAGCCCACTGCTTATGGTATGAAAATCAGAGCAAGAGGGGCAGATGCAGAGCACAGCGGCACAGGATGGCAATGTTTGGGTTTTTGTCATGCAATATCCTTCTGTAAGAACTGCAGATGAGAGGAGCCAAGAGAGGGCTCTCTCTAGCCCTTGGAGAGCAGAAGGTCAGGGTGAAGTATTTATATTGTAGTGTTGGGGAACTGAGGTTTCACAGAATGGGAAAGGTTGGAAGGGAGCTCAGTGGGTCACCTGGACCATCCCAGAACGCATGGCACAGGACTGGGTGGAGACAGTTCTGGAATATCTCCAGTGAGGGGAACTCCAAAGCCTCTCTGGGTAACCTGTTCCAGTGCTTGGTCACTGTGCAACAAAGAAGCTCTTCCTTTTATTCGGGTGGAACTTCCTGTGCATCAGTTTCCACCTATGGCCCCTTGTCCTATTGCTTGGCACCAGGAAGAGCTTGGATCCATCCTCTGTCACCTCCCCTCACAGACTGTTAGTCTACAAATTGATAAATTTCCCTGTCATTCTTTCCTTTCCTCTCCCCACAGTGTGGAAAACCAGGCTAGAAACATTACCTGGATGTGTGAATGCTTTTTTCCCCTCCCTTGCAGGCTGTGGAGGCTCAGATCTTTCCCCTGCAAAGTGAAGAGCTGATAATCCTCTGCAGGGTCATCAGAGCTGCTGAGCTGTCAGACTTTGGCTGCTCCCTGCGTTCCCATGAGCACAGGTGCCCATTCTTCTTGCTTTAGGGGATGCTGTATTTGCACAGCCTTAATCAGCATGTTATGGTTTTGGCCAGTGCAGTTTATGATGGTGACAAAGTATATATATTTTTTTTTTAATGCAGAATCGGCTCAGGCCTCATTGAACAGTGTACAAATAAAAGATACGGAAATCAAAACTGGTTTGGCTTGCTGGCCAACATAGACAACAATTAAAAAAAAAGGGTGAACAATTGTAGCAGGTAATTCTCAGTCTTTAGTGTGTGCCTAAACTTCCACATGTCAGAAGCAGAGAGAGCAAGACTTTTCCTAGCAGCATTGCATGCATTTGGAGAATGACGATTATGACTTGGAAACATTAATTCTCATACAAGATGTTCTTCTTTGACATTCTAGTTTTATGAATATTAAAATCTTTATCATCTGGTCAACAACTCCTGCTACTCATTTTGAGAAAAGCTGATATTTTCATGTTGTTCTCTAGGTGGGGATTACAGAAACGCTGTTCTGTGATCCTGCACAGGCAAGAGCACAAACAAAATAGGAAGCTGGGCAGAGTCCTCTGCTATAATCAAACTTGCTCAGAACTTTAGGTGAAATAAAAGGAACGTTATTAACCATTTTCAGGTCTGACCCTGCTGAAAGCCTCTGAGAAAAAATAAATATCTTGCTATGTGGGCAGGCTGCTTTCAGTACCTATCTCAGGGAAAGATTTCACTTGATGACAGAATTATTATTAAATCATGTATTTGGTTGCTGGGAGTTACCTCAGACTTGAAATCCAATAGATAATAGGCTTTATGTCGCTGATGAAATAACTAAATCTGCATATATTTTATCTGAAGTAAATGAAACAAGCAAAGGGAATCTAGCTTAAAGACCTTTTCCATTTCATTTTGGAAACAAGTGAAAAATGAAACATTTCCCAATGCTTGGCTGAGTGCAGTGACATCATGGTTGTTAAAGGGTTTAACTGCAGCAAAACAAATAGTCCAACTGCTCTGTCTCTGCTGGGGTAGACAAGAACCTCTTGGGTCCTAAATGTGCTTATGGACAATACCCATGGGATACTTTGAGAATCCTGAACTGAATTTGAGGAACATATCTGTAATAAATAACAAAATCTCATTTTCTTTTTTTTTAATACCTGCTTTTCTGTTCCCAAGGTATATAATAATGCAATGTGATTGGAGTAGTGAGATCACTCTCTCTTCTCCCTAAGAAAAAAGATTATGCAAGGATATTAATCATATTAGTTGTAACAGAGGGCAGCTATCTCTTCCAATACTTGTTCCACGACATAAATAATTTTTCTGGATGTCTTCAGGAAGGATTAAAAAGTCTGCTGTTAAAGAGCAAGGAAGATATGGACATCTTGATTTTGTCTTTACCTTTGTTACTCCCACCCAAGATAAAACGTCAGCAGCAAATTTATCTCTGTTGTGTCTTCTGTCCAAGTCAGCTTGGGTCTCTGCTTCAGACTGTTCAGTGTTTGATAATTTGCGTTTAAGTCAAAGCTCCTGTTACCTTCTGCCTGTAATAGCTGTCAAGGTGTAAAATACACAGCCTCCACGCAAGCACTGCTTAATTGGCAAATAATTCATGGCATAGGCCTTCAGCTGCGACTGCAAATCAAACTGGTAACAGGAAAAATCCTGCAGTGAACACAGCCATCATTATCTTTTAAAAATGGAGAATCTCACAAGCAGTTTTTCTTGCTGGGGGGTGGAAAAGCTCTGGCCAACCTAAACCCATCTCAAAATTCTGAGGAATTCTCAGGGAAAATGATTAGATGTGTAGCTTTTCCAGGCATTGCTATAATGGATTTTGTCTCAGAATAGAAAATGGAGGTCATACTGAGAAAAGGAAAATGTTTCTTTTATGTGGTCAAAAGTGGAAGCCTTCCAAATTTGGGAAAATACAGTAATAAATCTGCAGCCACCTAGAATTATGTGGTGTTACAAGTGAAGACAGCTCCAAACTTCATTCCTGCAGCAGGAGCAAAACTCCATTCCCCCACCTTGAATCCACTGCTGCCTGAGCTCATCTTCATTGGCCCAACGTGGAGCCAGACTGCCTGAGCCCCTGCCTTCCCGGGCACTGCTGCCCAGCACAGATGCTTTTGGTACAGTCACACCACAATTTTTACAAATAAGTATTGCTTGTACTCTAACGTATGGGACAGTGAATTCAGAGGTCCTGTGGGGCTGGGTGGCATCACGTGTGTTCCTGGATCCCCAGCTATGGCAGGCTACCACATCAGCTGACTTCGAGAGGGGAACTGACACTAGGATGGGTTTGGTTTCTCACCTCTGTTGCTCTCCAGGAAGTATTCAGGTGCTTCAGCTCTGAGGGTTAAGCAGCGGCTGCTTCCCCTGCTGAGGTTCTGCACTTGGTGCTGTGCACAAGCCTGGGAGAGCACCTTTGCTCCCTGGCAGCCTCTCCTTTACAGTTCTCTCTTGCATGTTTAATGCTGTCAATTCATTTCATTTTTTTCCCCCTTCCCTCTTGCTTGGGGATTTTCTGCCCATTTTCTCTGTGTTGCCAAGTGGTTCTGTGTTGTAGCTTGTTAACTGCCAGTGTGTTGGTGTTGCATATGGTAAAAAAGCGTAGCTGGCAATGTAGTATCACCTCCGCAAAAGAAAAAGATGTGAAACCCTACTGAATTCAGCCCTGAAGCTGCTTTTTGCTGGGACCGTCTGGGGCAGAGACCCTCATGGGCACAGCGAGTCAGGGATGCTGGGCAGCCTGCACAGGGCTGAAGGTCTGCGCACTGTGTCAGGCTCTGCCACCAGAGATTTTAAAGGCTGAGCTTAAACACTGCTGCTGGAAATTCCCTGGGAAATGGTGGGGGGGAGGGAGTCCTGAGGGTGTGAGAGGGGCAGGGGGCACTCGCCGCTGAGGAGGAAGCAAGCCCCCTGCGAGGCGGGCTGTGTTGGTGTGCGGGGACGGGCGGGAGCGGAGCAGCAGCCCGCGGAGCAGCGGGGCTGGGGGCGGCGGGCTGAGGGGCCCGGCGCGGCGGGCGGGGGCTGCGGCGGCGCCCGGGCTGGCGTTGGCACCGCGGTCACGCGCGTGGCGAGCACCGCCGGTGCGCCGGGCCCGCGCGGCGCGTGGGTGCCCGAGGCGAGGAGAGGCGAGGTGTGGGACGGAGCCGAGCGGGGCCCAGCTGCTTCTGTTTATGCTGGCGTCAGCCGTGGGCCGCTGTCCGCGGGGACCGGCAGCGCTCCGCAGCCCGCTCGCTCTGCCCCGGGCCGGGGTGAGGCCGCGGTGCTGTGTCACTCGGGACTCGCCGCTCCTCAGCAGCAGTGCAGCCCTCATCCCTCCTTGCTCTGCTCGGGAGGGCCTGGCAGAGTTCAGGATCGCTTTTTTTCTCTTTTCCATCTTGAAAACAATAGTGAAATTCCTGAAAAGGGGTGAGCGTGTATCTGCATGCAGGTCTGTTTAGGGAGGGAGGCAAATAAAGCTGAGAAGCAAGTGGTGAAGGGAGGCAGGCCAGGGTCTGCCGCGATGGTCTCCTGCTTGCCTCAGTGGCTCTTGTGAGGCCATCAAGGCTTTGTGGAGTTGCATCACAAAACCCAGTTCCACTTCATTTGGCTTTTTGAGCCACAGTCCATGTCCCTGAGGACCATAAGCTTTTAACACACCCCCCCTCATGAAGAAAAAAAAAAAAAGGTCGCACATAGTGATTGCCAGAGCTCTGGTCTGGTGATGGGCTTGATGGTGTCATGGTGGAAGAGCAATGTACCTGGAACCGACGTGCAAGGAAAGGAGAAGAGACCTGAGCACTCTCAGTTCTGTCTCCCCATTTCAATTTGAGCAGGACACGTGGCTCCTGACACATGTTGTCTAACCAGCTTGGTTTTATGTGCTACTTCAGTCAGGAAATTAATCGGGCAAAAAAGATAAGGAAGCATTATGCTATTCAGAGTAAATCGCCGCATTACACAATGCTGCTCCCATTGCCTAGGTAAAGCTGTTTAAGAAAATGGGCTGGCTTGAGGGCTTCCTTCTGATTGTCTAATTAAACTTCCAACCTTTGCAATTATGAAAATAACCATGTGGTTAGAAGTACTCGTATATGCTATAGGTAACTCTTGAATTAGCTAGAAAGAGGCTAAGATGTTTGCATTGAGATCTTATTCCAAGATATCTTTTTTTTAATGCACTTTGGCTTTTTTTCCAAAGACACTATTTCAGTGTAGAGTAGCACAAACTCATAAAGGCAACTGCTGTGATGAACCTAAAGCTTGAGGTTCACTTGTTGCAGCTTCGCATTTGCAGCAAGACCTGGTTAAGAAAGGCCTTTGAGGAGACAAAAGACACAAACCAGTTGGGTCTTTGTAGCCCCAACAATTAGTTTCCATTTAAAAATCTTTCATCCAATGACAGCCAAGCATTTGAAAGATGACGTCTTGTACCAGGGAGTTCCACTGGTTGGCTGTGTGCTGCATTAATGCAGAAAGCATTAACTATTTTTCTGTTTTCTGGCTTGCAGATGTGCTTCACATGCTATTATATGAGAAGGTAAAGTTGTACATTGGGTTTTTTTGCATCTGGGAGCATTCTGGCTATTTTTTATTATCTACAGTTTTAAATTCAGGTAGTTAATGCATAATTCTCAAATACTGTTTCATCTCACTTAAGTTAATCAAAGTCAACAAGCTGCTTTATTATGGGTATGTGCCCTAGCCTCATATAATTTGCTATCTTTCCAAGACCGATATATCAATATTGGAAACAGCTGTCTGCCTGATCTCCTGGGGTACAGGTGACTCCATTTTTCACAGTACCTGTGCATGGTGCAAGCAGCATGCTCTGCCTACCACAGCCATGAAGGTTTTCATTAAAACAAAGCTACAGGTGCAGATGTTAAAAATTTTGTCTTTGAAAGAATTGTCACTTCTCCCTTAAGCCCCTGGCTCGTCACTGTGGATAACTGCATCAGACAAAGGTCTGGCAGCAGAGGCTGTGTTGTCCTCTTGTGCATTGGAAATGGACTTCGTGCTGCCCAAAGTGTTTCCTGTTAGTACCTTATCCTCAGCTTCTGCTGATGTGAGTGAGCACATCCCTTTGCTAGTTTGCTTCTGCTTTCCCTGTCATAACCCTGGGAGTAGCTCAGTTGGTTATAGCAGGGTGCTAATATCACTGAGGTTGTGGGTTCAATCCCAGTATGGGTCATTTACTGAAGAATTGGAGTTGGTGGTCCTTGTGGGTCCCTTCCAGCTAAGAATATCCTGTGCTTCTCTTTTTCTCCTGTTTTATCTGATCCTCTTTATAAAAACAGAGCTCTGTCATGCACAGCTGGATGCGCTTTGAGAAATCTGCTGCCTGAGTGCTACCTGTTCATGTGATTGGAGGGGAGTGCTGAGCTGAAGAATAGAATATGTCTTTTGTGATTGATCTGCCAGGCGGGTTTGATAGCGCGGAAAAAAGTAGGTGTTGTACATACAGCAACGTTAGGGCTTGGACTCTGTTTTCAGTATGAAAGATGAAGTGTTGAAATTGGAAGGGAGAGAGGGCCTTTGCATAACCACGTGGTAAGTGCAGATGAGTGACTTGTCTGGTGTGTTCGAGTGATTTTTCGGTTTCTAATGGCGCTGGTTGCAGTGGGGACTGCAGCGTGGTAGCCCATGGAGGTACTGACAGAAGCAAGGATCTGGTGGTGAAGGTGCGATACATGTGGTATTCAGCCATCACTCAATGCTTCACATTCTTGTGAGAAATCTGCTTTAATCTGGGTCTGGTTCCAACTGGCAGTGCATAACAACAAGGCTTTCCAGCCTTCGCCTCCCCCGGGGTTTCAGTCCTTAAAGATGCAGGTTCTGATAGCATGTTTTTCTTTCTAATCCAAAATTTAGTTAAAAAATTGACAAGCACTTACACACAGCAAAATATTTAACCTTACTGCCAAGATGGAATTAGCCTGTGAGTTACTTTCTGCTATTTCATGGTTAGCAGCGGTATTGCAGTGAGAAAGCAGCACAGCTACTTCTCTTTGCATCCAAGAGCACCATGAGGTCACCCTTTTATCACCGTGGCTTTTCTGAGCTCTTTCTCTAGTAAGATTGTCACCTATTTATTGTCCTTGTAATTTAATGATCCCCTTCTCACAAGGTCCCAGGAAGCAATAGGTAAGGGATCACATCCCCTTGGGACACAGATGTGATCCTTCCTTTCCACTCCCAAGATGCACAACTTCCATGCAGTGGTGGTGACTACCAGGATCTGTTCCGTGACTGTGCAGGGCTACATATGGGTAGAATATACTGTCCCTGGTTTATTTCAGGGTGACCTTTAGTATTCTGACACCATTTTTCATATATTTATCAGAGTGAAGATAACGTAGACTAGAGATTACGTGTCTAGAAGTGTATTCCATTGCCAGCTGTTTATGCCCCTAGCCACTGAAATGGACTGTTGTCAGACTTCGTTATGTAAAGTGTATGATATTTGGTAAAAATAGGTTTTATATGCAAAGTCAGTGCCCCAGTGCTAACTCGGGGAAAACCGTTCTCCTTCTAGCTATAGTAACCACAAACCAGGCTAATTTTGCTCCAAAAGGCCAGTTTTTCATGTCCTTTTGCAGTTGATGTGCTCTTAGGTTTGTTTGTGCTACGAAGAATCTTCAGTTGTTCTCTAACAGGGGTTGTTTTGATTTTTGGAGGTTTTTTTTGTAACCAGTACAAAATAGCTCTTGTCCTTCCTTGAAGACTTTTGAATAGTGACTGACTTCCAGAAGTCCCTCTTAAGATGTTTGTGGCACTGTAAGAAATGCAGCCTCAGTGTCTTTAAAAGTCTTGACAGCTTCTTGGTAAGCTGAGTGTAACAGCAAGGCTGTCCTGTGCTGGTAGCTCCAAGTTAACCTGGTGGCAGTAACACTGACTGTCTCAGCCCAGCCCATCCAAGGGGGAAGGGATCAGTTTTTGGAAGGTTTTACAGGACCCCTTTGTGAAACATCTTGCGTGGCAGCGCCACAGTGAGCATCATAGTGCTCCACCCATAAAGACCTTGTGAGCACCAGTGCTGAATACAGCCCCTGATACCAGGCACTGACCTTGGTACAGCTGAGCTCTGAGAGCAAAGGTATTTGGGTCTTTTGCAGTTGGCAAATTACACTGATGCTCAGTTCTTTGCTGGTCTGGGACCTAAAAATCCCATTTGTAGAAGTTGTAGGGGACTGAGTTTCTAGGCAGAGAGACTCCAGCTGACCTCTGAACAGTCCTTATGAGTCTCTAGATACATTATTTTTGCACACGCTGCTTAGCTTTCTCCAAAGAGAAACCATAGACATTGGCTCTCTAAAGCATACTTGATGTAGGTTATTTTCCATTTACTTTAATCATATTCTCAACCCATTTAACAAACAGACAAATGTGTAATGCTTGGGGCAGACCCAGTTCGCCTGTGGGAGAAATAGTTATTTTAAATAAAAACAGTCTGATTTTTCTGGAGGTGATGAAGACCCGCAATTCTGATTGACTAGTTCACCAATAGATAAAAATCAAAATATCATCAAACTTATCTATTTACAAATTGTCCAGGAGCAGATTGTGAAATTGTCAGGTTTGTCATGTAAAGTTATTCACTAATTTCTTCAGGGAATAATTAGATCATTAGACAAATATGCCATAGGCAATCTGTGTGGGAACTTGTGTAATTAACCAATCCAAAATGAGTGATAAATTGTATATCGGTAATTTTCACACTTAGCAATTTAAGACGTGTTAAGTAGTTTTGTCATCAAGTTAAGGAACAGAAACAATACATTATGACTTATATAACTAATTAGCATTCCCGATTTTACAAACACAAACAATTTGGAATTTACCTTGGGCGACAGTTTGCTCATGTGATGTAGGAGAATATTCATGAGCACAGAACTTTGCACTCACTTTTTGCAAATGCTTGAACGTTAAAGAGGTCATAAATCTGGTTAATCAGAAATTTGCCTTTCAATTTTAACAAATGTTCATGGTATGTTACTAAGAAAAAAAAAAATCTCTTTTCTTTCCCTGATATTGGCTCAGCTTCTTGTAAAATCCTCTTGATAGCACTTACTGAATCAGAATTGTGTTGTACTAAGGAATGGGCCTGTGCATGTTTTGTGAAGTACTGGGTGATTCCTTTGTTCACCGAATTGCTGAATTTATGGTGCAATGCCAAATTATGATTTTAATTGTAAATTAACTTGGGGGGGCAGGGAGGGCAGAGGAGGTTGAAAACAAAAAGGTTTAGTAATTGGAAAAGGTTAAATTCAGAATGGATGGAAGTTATCAGGAGAGGTTAGACTGTGGCCACAAGTAAATGGGAGTGGCACAAGCCTGGTGACCAAGTGGAGAGGCTGTGACCAGTGTGGTATAAGAGGAGTGTAGCAAGGAGAGGTGTTGCACCATTAAGTGGTGAAAGAACAAGATAAGAAACACAGCACCTGGAGTTTTTTATATGACCTCACTACAACCATCTAAAAAGGTGGGATATGTTCAGGTAAAGTGGGTAAAGACAAAGGGTCTTGCTGAAGGTTAGCTGTCTGTATACATGCAATTATGTCTATTTGTCTATATATATATGCATATATACCATGTGAAGAAAGATGGAGCAGGAGACCTCCCGGTCCTCTTCCATACCTGAATTTGAGGTCCACAAAGCCCAAAACCTTGCAAGTGTATTAGGCACAAATCGTCTCATCCTCCCCTTCTCTACAGCATCCTTTAGATACAGAGTGAGCTCATCAGTATAATATCAGGTCAAGCACTATGCAACACCATGTATATATAACAAGGCTGTGGTGTGTGCAATCCAGGGCTACTGATGGTATCAAGGTCTCTGGGAAGAACAAGCAGCTGTCTGCTTTTAAACATTATGCTGATACTACAGGAACTGTGAATGGTCTCTGGTTTGCTCAGAACACATAATTAAACACAGAGACAAATCAGTGACATGGTCCAGTTGCATCAAGTCACCAAAAAAAAATCCACAGACTTACCTGACTGGAAACTCTTAAAGATCAGTGTGTTGTATTCTTGTTTTCAGCTTGAAAAACGTGTGAGTGCCAGGATAGTTTTAGAGGGAAGAGTGTTGTGTATAGATGGTTAAAAATAAGATTAAAAAAAAAAAATAGGAAATACACTGCACCACTGGAGAGTCAGCAGAGGGAGTGCGAGTTAGGAAGCCCCTCTTTTAATATCTGAATGGCTGCAATGCTGGAGGAGGGAAGTAAACAAAAAGATGTGTGAGCTAGAATTGTGGGGAAGAAATAGGCCTAAACCAAAATCTTGATGATAAGGTGACAGCAACACCTTGATGAAAACTGTGATACCCTTGTTCTTGAAGGTATGTGAGCTTGATTCAATCCATTTTAGAAAATGCAATAAATTTCACAAGGTTGCCTAAGCACTTTCAGCTCCTGTGATTTTAATTATTATCCTACAGTATTTTGTATTCATACCCCCTGGTCCATCAAATCATGGTTACATTAAAATCCTTTCCTTTTCTGTATTTTTGTCTCTTTAGTTTCTGCTGAAATGTTTTTGCGTCTCAATATTACCGAGATGGTTATGAAGTCAGGCTTAAATTGTGATCTGATTGCATTTAATGTGTGAAAAAGCCATAAGGCAAATAACGAGATTCTCAGGGCTTGAAAAGTCATGATGGTGCTTAAATGCTTTGAGCTGGCAGAGCTAGCACTACTTAAAATGACATTTAATGAGGGTGCATTTCTGGGCAACTCCACAGAATCTATTTTACCTCTGCATCTTGTAGGGTTTTTCTTTTCAGTTACAGAGAAAATATGTAATAAAAAAGCCTGAAATGGCATTTTTGCATTTGTGTTTAATTTGTCTGTTCCAAGAATACACAGTTATTCCTTAGAGACACACACTGTATTTTTGGACTGTTCAGGACTTTTCCTTAAGCCATGCCTGTAGTCGATCATGTCTGAGACCAGCCATTTTCTTGAATATGTTTTAGAAGGATGTCCAGGAGTGGCCCTAAAAATTAAACCAAGCTTCAGTTCTAATTAGGGAAAAAGTTCTTTCTCAGTCTAGAGGTAAAAAGCAATGCCATACTAAATGGATAATTTACTAAATAATTGAACATCATTTTGTCTGGAGTTTCAGAAATACACAATGTGTTCTTTTTTACTTCCAAACATATATGCATCAATGTAGATGATCAAGATGAAGATAAGCAGTTGTATAGGAGATACTTGTGGGCTACTTACATTTTTGCTCGGCTTTGAATATGGTTCTTTATCTGTGAAATAATTTACTTTGAAGTATGTGCTCAGACAGAAATGCTCCTTGAGATTTAGGGGGCAATGATGCTGAAAATATTGTTGGCTGGGGTTTTTGGTGTTTTGTTGGGTTTTTTTTTTAATATATTAGGCACAAAAAAACTCTCAGTAAAAATATTCAAGGTCCATTCTACTTTTGACTACTAAAGATCACTCTTAGTAGGCTGCAGAAGAGTGACTTCTAACTGTGTCTGTCTGGTATGGGCTATTGTGCTAGTAACTCCTCATGCATTTTCAGTTTGTTTCTCTCCAGTATTATGCTACCCAGTTTATTTTCAGTGGTGTTTTTTTTTTTTTTTTTCCTCTTCTCCTCTCTCCCCTTCCTAAACTTCTGTCAATGTGTTATGGTAATGCAGCTCGGCTTTCCACTCATGAGGTGCCTGCATTCATTGGTGGGTGATACGAATAAGTAAAACCTGTCTCGTAGTGCGCATTCACAAGAGTGTTGAACTGAGATTACACTGACATCTGAAATTCTGGCAGTTTGTAACTCCAAGTGCTTACACTTTGTAAATCTCAATCGCGTCCTTAATGTAGATTTTGTTTCGTTTCCTGCTAAAGAGTAAAAAATGTAAATTTAGAAAGACTGTCACTCTCCCCCTTGGTCTTTGAGTGATTTAAGTCATTCCTTTGTCAAGCGATCTAATGTGTTTTTGCAGCGATAATGTCTGCTTAGTCTCCAACATCTGTGTGCTGGACAGAAACTGAGATTCCTTGATGTGCCTTGGGTGCAACTGTATCTGCACCATAGCATAGTGACATGTAGGTAAAATATATGGCTCTATGCAACAAGTACAAATGAGACTGTTTTGAACTGAGCATTGTTTGAAAGCTATGATGAAAGAAGCTAGTGTCAGGTGCAAGCTTATTTGATTTGATTGAAACTCTCCTCTTATTTGGAGAAACTGGAAGTAGAGTGAGCCTGTTGTGCCATAACTGGCTCTGGAACTGTTGACTCCTCGGGAAGGTCAGGTGTGGGTGAGAGTGGCATGACTCAGGGCTCTTTCTGGCATGGGCTGACTCACAGCCCCAAGTTCATGTGCCTTTCTGTTGCCTGCAAAATCAGAAATCTGTAACTGTGGCCTCTGCTAAGAAGAGCCTGAACCATGTCCTGGGTGAATAGAGCAGTTCTCTGTGAAGAGAACATTTTCTCTTGATTTATCTGAACAGACATCTCTTGCTGGAGGTTGTTCCCACTGGGACTGCAGGACACTTTAGGTTTGTTCCTGGATTGAGTTTTGACATGGCTTTAGCTCTCAAAACTGGGCATGGTTTGTTTCCTTGTCTTCTTACTTTCTCCACAGATGTCTGCCACCTTCTTTCCTGCCTCTGTGTGCATGCACTTAAGAACTTTTTATCAGCTGAAGTAGCCGCAGCATTGCTGTGTGCTGTAGGCTGTGTGTGAATATGGCTTTTTTTAATTTGTTTTTTTTTTTTTTTTTTTTTAGATTTAGAGCAGAGGGAATCAGAAAGACTTAGCTCCATGCCTCTGAGCCCCAAAGAGCCCAAAGGCTAAGCAGGTACCTAAGATCCAGTTTTAAGCCACAGAAGATTGGGGTTTTTTCTGCATTGTTGTTTATTGATGCTGGAGTTAACACTGCCACGAGGGTCTTTCTCTGGTCTAGACCTTGGAAACAGACTGTTCCCCAGCAGAGAACTGATGAGCCTCAACATGTCAGACCAACAACTGCCATTTGCCCTTGTACGGCATCACCTGCTAAGGAAGGAAGGGAAAGTTCCAGCTACAAAATCATATGGTTATACAAATACAAAGTGCTTCTTACAAAATAAGAACAACATGCCAAAATAAACCACCGCTCTCTGCAGCAGAGAAATAGAGCAGCTGCTCTTGGGCAAGATCAGGGGTGTAGCTGCAGATGCGGAAATCAGCCTCCGCGCCGGGGGGCAGTGGTGGAGTGAGGTGGTTTCTGTTGCGCAAAGAGCATGGTCTTTAAATAAGTGAAGGGCTGTGTGCCCTGCTCTCATGCCTTCCCGAGGAGAAGTTGTGGGACGTGGCCGTGCTCGCTCCTCAGGTTCTTTGAGCTGGCTGGTTTCTCATGATGCTGATGTTCCCATGGGCCCCTGGCAGGGGAAAAGCAGAGGGACTGGTGCGGGGTGGGCTCCAACCTTTTCCTGCAGCAGTGGCTTGGTACAGCCATGGGTGTCCAGGATGGTGCAGGAGCAGAGTGAGGACAGGCTTTGGTTGCTGTGGGGTCCAGCACTCCCCACGTGCTGTGGTGGGGACTGGCCTCAGGCTGTGTCCGGCCAGTCACTGCTGGTGTCCCTGGGGGCTGTCCAGTTTTGCTCAGTTGCTTCATTGTTTTAATTACTTTTTTCCTTTTCCCTTTTTAATGTGGGAGATGAAATAAATAGAAATGCTGACAATTTAAATGCAGTAAAGATCCCCTGACTCCTTTGTTTAGTGTCTTCTTGTAAAAGTTTGCTTTGGACTTAATTGTTGAAATTGAAATGGACATAATTCTTCTGAGTGAAAATTCATCTCCAGCAAAAGTTGCTTCTGGCCAAACCAGTGTCTTTAATTTCTTGTTATCTGAACTTTCATTAAGTTTTATTAAAAAAAATCGAATTAAACCCCATTTTGTATTTTAACTCTTCTCAGAGTTAAACCAAGAATTCATTTAAAAGTCCAAGGGAAGCATTTTGACTTGTAGAAGTTGTTCTCAATTCTTTCAATAGACAGATCCAAGTTTGACATGCAATATCAAACCCTGTTAATTTTAAATAAATTGATAAATAAAATAGTTGTCAAGAATGTTGCCAAGCCTTTCTCATGTAGACTTCTGTGTGTCAGCTGCATTTGGTTCTTATTTTTAGGATTTCTCCATATTGTAACAGGTTTAAGTCCCCAAAGCGAGGACTGACGTCTTGAAGATCAACATCATCATCTCTTGTAAGCTTAGGCCAAAAGACAGGAGTTGCAAGATCTCTGACTTATGTAACAATACATTTTTGAATGATGAAAATTCTGCAATTAATTTTATTTAACTTAGCAAAACAAATTTTCAAGGATGCTCTGCTTTTCCTAATGAGAGGTTAAGTGGGCCACTGGAATTTAATTGGCAGCATTTGACTTCTAAGCTATTGCAGTTCACCTTACCAGCTGAAACGTACACTGTGTTTGAAGCCCATGGTGAGTAGATAATTTTCCTTTAGAGCAGGGGCAGGTCATGATGGTGCTGCTTGCACATTGACAGTATTCCCCAAGGGGACCAGGTTGGAGCAATGCTCTGGTTTTGCAGCCAGAGCGAAGGCCTATGAGCTGTGCTTTCAGTTTTGGTTGTTGGGTCCTTCTTGCCTCTATTTGAAGAAATACTTAAGAGAGCAGCAGAATCTTGTGGATATCTGTGTGTTTTACCTTCAAGACATTCCCCATGACATAAGGTCACCTTCTGCGCGGACCATGCAAGCTATGCCTTATGGTTTCAGGTGAAAATGTAAGCAGTGCAATAGAAAGTACCAGTGGCAGTGTTTGACTAGTTTGGACAGAAAAGCATTTACTGGATATGTAATATGAATTGTTTCTGGAACTCTGACCTTGATTAGGCAAGTGTGATTATCTGCAGAAACCCTACTGGCAGCTGTAGCCACCCACAGAATGAAGAATATTTTTCCAGCACAGTCTCTTCTGCTGCAGAGAGCTCAGAGGGGAGCTGGTGCTACAGTCTAGATATGTCAGCTCTCTGCTGTGGATGCTGACGGAAGCTTCTCACAGTTGGCTTCAGCAGAGCTGATCTGTGGGGCAGCCAGCTGAAGGCTGCTCTATCTATCTTCTTCACCCACCAGATCATCATTTTCTGAGAATCCCTGAGCTGTTTGGCCACAGGTTCAGGTTGTGCTGATCCTTCCTACCGGGTAATAAGCAAAACGCTAGGGACAGCTTTCAAGCCTCTCTGCAGTATGAGCCTCAAGGGCCATGGAATAGTTTGAAAACAGGGTATGTAGCTCTTTGTAAATTTTAAGAATCTTAAAAACAAAAAGGGGGACGCTCCCCCCCACCTTTGTAATTAAAATTTTTGGCATCTTTTTCAGTCTGAGTTGAACCAGTGCTTCTTCATTGATCCGTGTGAAGATTGCTGAGCCATATAAAGACCCTGCTGTCATATTCTTGTCAGATATCCTGTTGTGTTCCTGCCCAACTAGCAAAATGTCATGCACAACACAGCCTTTCCTACACAGAATAGCCTTAGGCAAATGCACTCTACTAGTGCCTAACAACCCATGGGATCTAATCTCTGCTCCCTTGCTGACTGTTCATAACCTTTCTGTGCACTTCAAGACTTTTCAGACTAATCCCTCTGCATATAATCACAGCAGATACGAAATCAGGAAGGGAGCACTGGCCAGGGCTGGATCTGGGGATCTGAGTGTCTGCTATGGTAAACCTATATTTTCATCACTTGTGCACATTATTTTCAGGAAGCAAAGTGTCTGTGATGACTTAACCACAGGAAAATGTTTAGTATATTCTTATTGACACCCAGGCAATGACAACCCTGTTACTATGGACAGTGCTTCTAGTATTTGGGACACCCTCTAAATATGACCCCTGAAGGTGACTGCAGTGGAGCTTTATCATACCTGAGTATCCTCCTTGGATAGCAGATTATCCTGTGTGCCAACAAGAAGCCCATTGAGGGGTTATTTGGCATTCTGTGGTATTGTAGTAATTTCCAAATAACTGGATTTCCGTGGTATGCCAGTGTTGGTTGATGCACCTGGAGGTACATGCCTTTCATGAGCTGCAGTGGGGGAGACTTATTCCGTGGATGTGATGATTTGGTATTTTCTATGAGATGGTCCACTTGGGGGCATGTGTTCCAAAAGTCCTGTAAGGTCCTGGAATAATTGCTATTATGAAGATCATTTTAGAGTGAAGCATGTGCTGCAAGGTGACATTTGAGGCTGGGTGGAGTTGAGATGCCCGATTAATTGCTATAGTTAATTAAATCCACCTCTGAAAGTGGAGGGAGGTGGAGATGCTGGCTGAAGAGACATGGGAGTGCAGCAAGTGCAGCATTGCAAGCTCAAGTGAGCTCCAAAATACTGGAGTTTTCTTGATACTGGCATGTCCTTCCAAAGACAATCTCTCTCCAAAATCCAATTATATTTTTGGCCTGGGTATCTGATGGGATGGCATTAAGCGGCCTTTTTATTTATTTATTTTTTTTTAATGTGTGAATCCATCCCAGTTTATAGCAGCTGTAAGAAAGTAAATTAAACCAATGCGGGCCTGGTGACTGCTCACTGCAGGAACCTCTGTTGTGGCTTTAGCACTGCAAACAAAACTCACTGCTGTGAGCTGAGCAACTCAGATCAAGGCTGCAGATACCAACTTCTACTCTCATCTCATGTGAGAAACTTAGCCCTGCAGGTCAGGGTTGGGCTGAGATGGCCTGGCAGCAAAGGTGCCTCTAGGTAAAGAGATCACATTTTTCATCAGCACAGCCAAAATGGTTCCTTTCACCCCATGATAATTCTCTGAAGTATGTTTCCAGCTACACTTTAGAGAGTTGCAAATCGGGTGATTTGTGTGTCAGTAACTAATGCCCTTTGCACTGAAGCCACAGCAAATAGGGAGCTGCTGCTTCCTTTTTCTCCCTTCCCGTTGATAAACAAACAAGTTCCCCAAGCTGTTAGTTATTCCAGTGAATTACACCTGGGATTAACCTGTGCGTTGGTTCACTCATCTGTGTGTAAAGCAAGCAGGAGCTCTGAGAACATCCACGAGAGCTGGAAATGAAGGATTCCTGCATGTTGTGATATATTCCAATGAAAGAGACACTTTGCATTATTTCTTGCAAATGTAGCAGGTCTGAGAGTACCAGGAAGCTTGCCCTGCCTGCTGGGTATGCTGTAATCCCAGGGAGGTGTTTGTGAGAGCAGCTTTGATTGTGTGGTACATCTGACATCTACAGACTGGGGTGCTGGAACAGCTTCAGCCCAGGATGGCTCTGCTGGTTGAGGGGAGAGGTCAGAAAGCCCAGGGACTGAGTGAGAAAATTGTTCACTGGGACAACTCATGTCTGGACTGATACGCTTTCTTTAGTCTTGGAGAAAGTTCAGCAGGCTTAGCTTCTCTCTCAACACGCTGTCCTTAGGAAAATAAGTTCAACCAGGGGAAAGTGCCCAGACATCACATTTTCAAAACAAAGTTTCCATTTTTTTCATGCGTTCATGGCATTTTGGTCAGGCTGTCTGAAATTCTAACTGTGCTGTTACAGCGTAAGACTCAGGACTCTCTGTCTTGCTGTATAATCTCCATGTTTGCTCTAGCTATAATTTAGGAAATAGCCAGAGACTGGGGTCCCTATAATGAATTACTTACTGGTCTAAATGATAGATGTGACAAATGACAATATAACAGACATCAGAAAAGGAGGGAGCAGCATACTGCAGCTTGTGGATTTGTGGTTAGAGTTTAGATGCACCTATATTTTATTGGGTCCTCTGTTTATACCAACACGGGAGGCCAGATTCTCATGCCGTGTGAACGACGAGCTCGGTGCAGGGCCTGCTCTTTGATGTTTGTAGGCAAAAGGATTTCTCAGGAGCAGTTTGAATGAGGTGAGGGGCTGATGTGTGCTGACTGGAGCTTAGAAAGCTGTTCCAAGCATGAGAGAAGGTGTGGGAGATGGTGCAGAAATGCCTCTGTGATGAGGGAATGAAGGGGAATGCAAGGTCAGTGCTGCAGGACTCGCTGGGGGGTGGGTCGGGTCACATGCAGGACCGTGGGCAAATCCATTAACTGCTCTGTGCTTAAGCTTTACTGCTGTAAAGTGGGGATGGTAATGCAATATCCTTGGCTCCTGTGGTAACTCACAGTTGATAACAGAGATGTCCAGCGTAAACACAGCTAAGCCTGGATCTGGGTGTGCGTTTGGGTTTGTGCCGTTCATTCTTTTTGATGCTTCCAGAAATCCTGCCAAAGTCAAGGGGCTATGAGAGACCAGGCTTTCTGTCAGCATCTGGAGGCCAAAATCCCAGCAGAAGACCAGTTATTGTATTATTCTACTTCATGAAGTACCTTCTTGTGGGGTTAAAGTAGCCTGTGAAAATGTGTTATCATGAGCAGTGGAGTGTCTTATAGCCCTTTGGGAAAAGGGAAGATATGCTATCTCTACACTTCAAGATCTATTTGTAGTGGCAGCCACGTAGATTGCATCCCCAACTTTCTGCTCATCATAGCACCTGGACACTTCAGATATTGTGGATAACTCTGCTCCACAGGAGTTTCCCAAATAATGCGTGTTTAGTACTTGCTGGAAGAATCTTGCATACAGAAGCTCTGGAACCATATAGATCAAAACTCAAATAACATTTGACCAGGAATATATATTATGTTGCCCATGAAGCCATGGAAGTAGAAATAATTTCACATTCTTGCATCCTTGAAGGAAGCTGTTTCTTCTACTGACTGCTATGCTACTGCTGGGGTGTGTATGGGTTAGTACATGCTGAGCAGTATGTTATCCTTTCGTGGTAGTTCCTGACCTGAAATGAACATTGCTCTGTTACCATTTTTCATGGAGTTTCAAGCAATAAATGCAGGGAACTTTTTTTTAGGACAATGGAAAGTTTAAATGTGAGTTCAGGAGTTTGTAGAGTAATAGATCCTGTCCTGTCAGATTCAATACCAGAGGGTATAAAATATGTCAGCTAATTCATCAGCTGTTGGGATTAGATAACATAACTTAATTAAGGTACAGTTTGGCTGAAAAACATGCATTAAGACAGGAGTAATGCTATTACTGAATACCATGTAGCAACACGTAGATGTCTTTTTCTGGAACAATAGAAGAATAAACAGACATCAAAATGGATAAATCTTTTCACATATTGCTGAAGATGATCAAATAACTAATGGCAAAACCTATCTTTGTTTTTTTCCATTTTTAAATCCTTCATAATCCGGTCCTCTCTTCTGTTTTCAACTTCTTAGTGTTTGCCAAATTGCTTCTGAACATTTTTCGGCTGATGAGTTGCTCATGAGGGCTCTGCTCTGTAACTAGCTGGTATTTGTTCATGATGTGCTTGACTGGCTGCACTCTCATTCTTTCTGAGTAAATGGCTTAAACTTTTTGAGCACAAAGGAATAATGGAGCCATACACACTTAAACTGCATAATTTGATTATTTATATTAAAGTCATGAAATCTTTGGGTTTGGGACTGCTTTCATAGGCAGTGATACAGGCAATCCAAAAAGGGAATAAGTATGACTGGACTGGTAGCAGCAGCAGACAGATTTCATTGACTTTCCCTTCATTCAACCTGATGAAAAAAAATATTTCAACTTGTGGTTCTTGTTCTTAGTGGGGTGCAATGTGTCTAGGTGTGGTGGCTGACCTTTCTCCTGGTTTCCTATACAGATATGGGTTGGTCACTGCCTCACTGCTTGTACTGCTCAAGCAGCACTGCTCATCCCTTCCAGCTGTAGAGGTGGTCCTCTCTTTACAGGCTTGTCTTGGAAGGAGTGGAGGTGGCCTGAAACAGACTGATCTAACAGCAGACTGCAGTGGGCAATTGGGATTCTTATGCTTGAGCTTGGCCCTTGGCCTTCTTTAACACTGTAGGTGTCATGACCTATGTGACTTATTCTTGACAAACAGCTAAGGAACTGATTCTCTCCTATCTTGGAGAAGCATTACTAGGGGATGGGAAAATATTATGTGGCAGTTGGTTTAATAATAGGCTTTTTTCATTTTTTAATGGTTAAAAGCAATTAGAATCAGAAAACATTCTGTATGCACTAAGGGAAACCTTCAGGATACCCAATATTACACTGCAAATGGAGGTTTCCTATGGATATAAGAGGGAAGGAAAGTTCAACTTCTGCAGTAGTGAAAACCTTGAGATGGCCCAAGGAGAAAGGATATATAGGATCTCTTCGCCTGTAGGTCACCCCTCTCTTGTCATGAGGAGCAGACTAATGCGTGTGAAGAATATGCTTATTTATATCTGTGGTTTTACCAGAGGGGGTTGTCAGATTATACTTGATAAAGCTTGAAAATGTTTCTGCATTTATGGCACTGTTGATTTGCTGAAAGGAACAACCCAGCAAATAACTGATGACTGATTTTTGCCGCCTTGTGCAAAAATATGTCTAAGTGCGTGACTTCCCTTCCACTGCAAGAGAGATCAACATCAGTATTGCAGACTTTTGGACTGAGGGAGAAACTTTGTTCAGAAGCAAGAGAAGAGGAAAAATGATAATTTAAGTATATTTCAATGGGACATTACTGTATCTGCATGTATTTTTTCTTGCTTTTGTATTAACTTAGGTCCCTTACTTTGTTTATCTTTGTTCTTAGGAGGAACAAAGGAGTGATTCATCACCAATGTGCAGGGATACATCACTTTGCATTTGTATGGTATTGTCTGTCCAAGTGGCTCAAAGGCCTTTACAGACTTCAAGGGCTGTCTTCAGCTGGTATAGCAGTGCTATGCTGACACCATCTGAAAATCTGGTCCTATCTCACTTCCATTTTTGTCTGTGTTTTTTGACTTGACATATCATAATATTACAGATGCAAAACTAGTCCCCCGCAAACTCAAGAGCAGCATGATTTACTCATGGATGACTTCTCTAACATCAGCTTTTAGAACTGCATGAGTACCTGATTCTCTATTCTATCTGATTTTCCTTTTTCCTGTAGTTTTATTTATCTGTACTGAAACGCACTGAGTGAGTCCAAGTTAGCAACTGATGTGAATTATTTTGTACAGCAGCCCTGCATTTACTGTTATTTACTATCTGTCAGTCCTAGGGGGGTGTCTCATGCATTTTATGATGGTTTGTCTTGTACATGATAATTTTATGTCAGTGAAAGTTTCAAAGCTAGATGTGCATTCAGATGTGGAGAGCTGCTCAGAACTCCCCTCTGTGATTGCTTTCTGTACCGTAGCTAATTATACATTAGTTGGGAAATGTGTGCTACTCATACTGTTGCAACATTCTAATGTCAAAATGTCACACTGGACCAAATGCTGCAATCCCTGTATTTCTCTGCAAGTAGCTATATTGATCTTGTCACTTCTGCAAAAAATTTATATATTTTATATAGACGTGTGTATGTATGGGTAACGTTTTATATTTGCGTGTTATGCATAATTGTTTTCATTTAAATAACATTGACGGGTGTTGATTAAAACAGTAATCTATTTTTTTTCTTAGCAGGTCTGTTGGGCTTATTGTTTGTTTTCACTTGGCCACGTTACTCTGAAAAATTTACAGGTTTTTTGACCACTTGAATATTTATGACTTCATGTACTTCCCCTTATCTTTGGGATGATCTGGAACTGGTTTGATGTTCCACTCTAAAAAATAATAATAGCATCAGTAAGATATTTTTCAGCCAACTATCTTTGGTATATTTAGTTATGAATTATCTGGACCTATTCACTAACAAACATTGTTTAACAGTTTTTAATAATTAATATTCTTCCCCATCAATAGAAAAAGTTGGAAATCTTAATTTCTAATAGGAAGTACTTCATCTTTGTAGTTCACATACATAAGAAGAAACTAAGAACATTGAAGGCTGGTTGCTACAAGGGAGGTGGTTAAATTGTCAGTAACATTACAGAAACAGCAGAAATAGTTTTGACTGCTTTGAGGAAGCAACATTGGCCTTCTGATTAGCTCCTCATTTAAAAAAAATCACACTTTCCTTTGTATCTCTTGCATCTACTAGGCATGATCCCTGTCTTTTGAAACAAAACTTTATTAATACTACTGGCTGTGGGCTGCCTGCACTGATGCTGAATGAATTTGGGTCCAAATAGTCCTTTTGGGGACTGCTAGTGTGTGGTTTGGTAACTAGTTTATTTTGAACCCTTAAAAATATAGCAAATAAAAAATAGAAAGTCCATGTGTAAAGGTTTTCATGCATGCATGTTGTGTTAAATATTACCTGTGATTTTCAGAAATGTCTCGTTCTAATCTGTGAGGGCTTCCAGCAAACTGGAGTCATGTAATGCAGTTTTTAATTCTGGACGTTTAACAAGTGTTCAATGATTAAATTATTCTGCTCCCTGATGTGCTTTGGTGGTCTAAAATAACGTGGACTAAGATTCCCCCATCTGGGCTTTACATTTCCCTGAAGTCTTATATAAGCCATGTAATACAACGGGATGCTGTGTCACTTATTCCAAAGGTATCATCACCAGTGGAGATTTGCCAGGTGACTTCATCCTCCCACTCAGTTTTGCCTCTGTCTCATGGTTGTGTTTCGGGGAGGGAGCATACCAGCTTGTTGTCCTTGTGCACATTGCTAAATTTTCTTTCCGTATTTCCTACTGTGGAGTCCTTGAGGATTACTTGCCCTTTTAGGAAAGCTGAAAGGCCTCCTTTCATAGCTGCTTAATTCCTATCATAAAGATTTTTTTTTCCTCTGGCCCCTCAGTCTTTCTTTTTTGTTCCACTCAAGAAGGATTCCTTGGTATTTGCTTTGCTAAATATTGGATATTTCTAGCTGGGTAAAAATGTCTCCTGATTCTTTTTCCTTGTGGTCACAAATCTGTTTCTTGTATCTCCAGTTCTTGTACCATCTGTCCTTCCCCCTGCAGCATGTGTGGCTGTAATTTGGGTAACTTATTGTCCAAGAAGTCTTTGTTTTCTCAGATGCTGTGCATTAATGACGTTTGAGTTTTAGACTGTGTGTATTCTTCCCTTTAATGGATCAGAAGTTTATTTGGACCACTATCAGATTGGAAAACCTGAGCACAGCCAAGACACTACCAGAAAATCTTGCCTGCTCATCTGCTCTTTGCTTACAGGAAACAGTGAGCCTATCCTACTCAGGCTGTCTCCCAAATTGGGGGTTAACTGCAGCCCCTTCCCCAGAAACTCAAATAAGCTTCATTTCAAAGATTTGGTGACATCATTTTGCAGAAGTGCTGGGTGAAGCATAAGTTCATTTCCCTCGGCACCACTTCTTAATGCATTTTTGTTCATCAAGGCGTACAACTAATGTGAAGAGGCAATTCAGTCTCAGCAGTCATTCTGCTGAGGGTGAAATACTGATAGGTACTTCATTTAATAAAATAATAATGCTGTGCAGCTGTACACTGTCTCTCCCACAAGGATCTCTAGGTACCTGAAAGAGTATTAAATAATTAAGCCTGACAATACCCCTGTATTTCATTAGTTCCATTTCACAGGTGGATTAGCAGAGGTTAAGTGACTTGACCAAGGTCAGGATCAGACCATATTCCTGTGAGGGAAGCCTGTTTGGGGGATAGTTTGTATGTGGATGGATCAGCTAGTCCTGCATCGGGTTTCTGTGACAACCTGGGGTCTGTGCTTGGAGGCAGAGCCAAAGCCCATGGCAGAATGGGGAGGGAACCAGGGAATCCTGGCTCTGTTTTCTTAATTTGTTTCCAAATGTCCAGGCCTAGGATAATCCATACTAAATGCGGTGACAAGACTGAAGGGTTTGATTTGCTGAAGCCACAAAAATATATAGCTTGCTGCCCAAGAGACCTGTAAGCATTTATTTAATATTCACTGACATCTCCTGTCCAGTTGGCTCGGCGAATCATATTTTTGTAAAGTTATTTTGCACCATCTGTATTGAAAATGGCAACCTGGCCAATTACAATGGATTTTAACTCTCTTCTGTGAGAGAGTTTTAAAATGGAAGGAATCCAGGAGTGAGGCAGGGGGAGGAAATACTGTATCTTTCCCAAGAAGAGTCGGGGTTTGATCCTGTGGGCAGCTGAAATGTGCCAAATTAGTTGAGTGCTGAGTGTTCAGCACCTTTTCAGTGGTGCTCAGGACTTTGCAGAGTCAAAGCTCTGAGCTATAAGGTTAAGCATGAACATTAATGAAATGTTATCTCTCTACCAGATGGAACTAAGTGACAAGTACTCTGGCTGTCAAGCGCAGAAAATCGTGAATCTGTCGCACATCCCCTGACAACAGCAAGGCAATCTTCTTAAAACTGACTTATGCAATAGGAATTTCTCTGTGGTGGGGTATCTCATTCATGTGGTCAGGAAGCTGACCTTTGCTGGGACCTATTTGTCCCTGTTTTTTGTTTGTTTTGTTTTTGTGGGATGCATCTAGCTTTCTGATCAGCTGCCACCTTGCAAATAATCCACTTAAAAGGATATTTTTTCCGTGCTAAAATAGCTACAAGCTAAGGCTCAAATTGCATAAAAATTACATGTATGCTTGAAATCTTTACAACTGATTATTCCAGATAAGAGCAGATACTCCGTTCTGATCAGCCTTCGGCTGAAAGGTGTAACCACTACCAACCTTTTGCTGTCAATGAAACATCTTCCCTGTCTACCAGGATACAACAAAAACATTATGTTGCCATATCAGAGCACAGGAGAACTTTTCTGGAGCCTTAAGGGATTGCCTCATACTTTACAAACTTAACTGACTGTTGATAAATGAACAACAACATATCTTTTATATGTGCATACTCTACATGAATGATCATGTAGTATTAACATTTAATCCACAACTGAAATACCTGCTTTATAGAAGTGGAATGCAGAGGATATGGGAGAACACTCACATATTTGAGGTTGGAACTGAGATGAAAAGTGGGGCTAGGAAAATAAAACCAGCTTTCAAAGGGATCTCAAAATCTAAGTGCATCTCTTTGGCCTAACATTGTAGCTGCAAGCTGATAGCAAATACAGTGAGGTTGTTCAGAGGAAACTGAAGTTCCTCTGGATGTTTGGCTTCTTATTGTTTGGCAAACAAATTTGCCTTTGCCATGTAATTGACCTGCTGCTTCAGTTCTCACCTGCTCTTGGAGAATGCCCTTGTCTGTTTGTTCAAAGAAGGGCTCATTTTATCATTAAGTTTAGATGAATGGTTGGAGTGGAATCTTTTGGTATAAAATATTCATTATGAACAAACTGTGAACTTGTGAATATGCATGATTCCCCTTTAATCTGGTTTGTGGTTTTTTTGTTTTTTTTTTTTTTAAGAAACATTTCCTTTCCAAAAACAAGGCAAAATCGGTCTGCTCAAACTGACCAACAAGACTTAAGGATCAGTTCCTGAACAATCTGCACACAAGCTGCCCACGGGTGTGATTATTTTTCATGTAAAGAATTTGCTGAGAAAACCACAAACGTGACTGTGGACAACTTGCAATGGACTGAAACTTCCTCAGTTTCACTTTAGCAAGAAAAGAGTCTCCAACTAATGGATGCTGCATGATTAAGATAAGAGAAAGAAACATGTAAAAAAGAAGCTAGAAAATCTTGAGGATATACCAGAAAACTCCTTCCATACCTGGGAAGTGTGTTTGCTAGTTTCCTTTCCATGCAAGAAGGGGAGTTGGTCATCAGGTTAATGTTTGGACAAGTGCATTTAAATGGTGGCAAAGAGTAGCTATATTCTTATGAGGTGGTTGCTGAGATAATTTCAGAGATTGACACTGTTTAAAATAGTGTCAGTCTGGGAGATTCCCTGCTGTCATCCAAGGTGTCCATGAAGCTGTGCTTTAGCCCATCTTGCCCTCCCCTCATCCAGGCAATGCTACTTGCCATGTGTCACTTTTGGGTGGCTGATCCTTTGTCCCAGTGGTAGGTTTTCTCAGAATATTTGTGCAGGAAGTGACTGTGGGGGAAGGGAACCCCCCAAATTTGTTATATTTCAGAATTATTCTGGGAGCTGTAGCGGAGGGAAGAGTCACCATATCGTCACAACCAAGCTGAAGAAAATATACATGCATCTCTTTCACAATACTCGGGGTGGAGTTGGGGCAAAATCTTGGGAAATGTGTCCTACATTAATCTCAAAACCATATTTAGCCATGGCTATTCCATTTTATTACAAGGATGGCTTTCCAGGGACTTGCTAAGCACGAAACAAGAGTGGTGGTGCTTTTTTAGAAGATTAAGCTTCTGTCTAGGGCGGCCAAGTCTTGGAGATGCTGACCTGCACGTTGCTCCAGTACTTTGAGGTCCATGACTCCTAGATACATGGAAACACTCTTTGAGAGAATAGCGAAGAAAGAAGACTATAATCCTCTTCCATAAATTATATCTTCATGTTACTTATTTCATCTTCCCTAACATTTATTAAGTTGCATGATGTGGGTATGGAGTTTCTTTAGATGCTGACCTGCTGTAAGAAATTTCTTACTTCTTAATGTAGTTTCAGTTGAGGCAGTGCAATAAGAGTGAAATGTTCTGCTTATGCAATTGTTCCTGGTAATAAAACCTATGGTTCAAATGTATGCATTTACATTAATGTAAGAAGGTTGCATTGCAAGTAGTGGCAGTTTCCACATTGGTCGTAACTCACCACAGTCCCAGTTCAGCAAGTTTTAATTGGTGAGATTCTAGCTTTCTCACAGGCAACTTCCAAACCATCTCATTAATTTCATTAGAAGTTTATGCTGCTAGGAGATATTGAGCTCTTGAGGAGGTACAACCCTGAAAAAAATGTTCCTCTGAATATTTAGCTTGCAGCCTAGGTAAGCACAGGGAAAGAGATAAGTGCTCTGATATGATAGGACCAGAGATATGTGAGAACAAAGTCTTGTTTTTCTTCTGCACAGCAAATACATAATTAAAAGTGACTACCCAATCAGCTGACAAAGTCTGTGATTGTGGGCAACATGGGTCAAGTCAGTTATGTGGGAAATCAAAACGTTCCTTTGACTTCTGAGTGGTGGGCAGCCCTGTGGTGTTTCTGGAAGGCTCTGAAAGCTTTCTGGGATGTAGTCCTTCACAGTTAGGGGGAAAAGGATCTCAGGAGCAGGTCTACATCCTGCTTGTGAGATTTAGGGTGTGCCTCTTGTCCCCACTGCACCCGTATACTCTTGCCTTAAATGTCTGTGTCATGCTTGCGATGAAGTGGGTGTCAGAGCTGGAGGAGGCAGGGATGTGCTGAAAAGTCATGTGTGTTTGTGAAGTAGATATTTAAGGGATAGAAATCTCAGTTTAGATAGGAAGAAAGAAGACACCCTGTATATGCTGCAACAAGGTGAGAAGGTTATAGAAAGGGAAGAATTTTACTTCCAGAGTTCATCCACTCTCTTTTCCAGGGTATGACCAGGGAACCTTGTATTTGAAAGCTGTCCAAAACCAGAAGCTGTCAAGGACTGCTGAAGCTTCATATTGCTGGGTTTTTGAGATGTCTCCTGTTGCTTAGATTTGAAATGCAGCCAGTGCTGGGGTAGGTCGTGCAGTTGCAACATGCACATCATTTTTGAGCAGAATATCAACTATGTGCTAGAGAAATCCAGGCAGAGTAGAAGCTGGCTTGGGCACCCGTACTTGCATCTCTGGGCTCATGAAAGTGAAAAATGAAATATTTGACTATCGCAAACAGCTCCAACACAGTGATCTTCAAAAATGTGTTGTAGGAGCACTGCTTTGCTGCTGGCTGTGGAGAAAGGAGACTGCACTTCTGGAACCACCCCATCCTTTCCTTCCTCTCCCACTTGCATATTGACCTAGCTTAACTCTTTCTGGCAGGGTCAGGAAGCACATAATTTCAAAAAGGCTAACTGCCAACTTTCATTTTTCATAGTTTAGTCATTCATGGTTTTCTGTGGAAGAAACGCCCTGTTTGGTTGGAAGGTAGACTTATTTTGGCAGAGAGGTAAATTCGCAATTTTCACTGTCAAATTATGGCTAAAAAGAAAGAGAAACCATTTTTGCATTCCAAGAATTAAACTCGTTAATGTATGTAGCATTACATTTTAGCAAAGTAATCACAGCTGAGCATCCAAAATGTTGTCTTGAATGCTTGAAAAATTTACTGAAAGTAGAAATGGAAAGGGTTCTGCAACATTCTTGATAAGAGAAGCTGCTAGGAATTCTCATATTGGGTCAGCAATTCAAGAAGCTACAATTTTTTATTTATATATGATAGATAAATTGTGTGTTTGCTTATAAGGGAAAAAATATCTCACAATGAAAATTTTCAGTAGCTTTCCATATTTTAAGCCATACTTCTGCCTCAATCCAAGCATTTATGATATCCATTATCTGAAGTTTAGGCTTCTGAAGGGCACATGTATAAACATAATGTCATACTTTTATGATATAAATGTGAAAACGTACATAAGTAATTTGTAGTTATAAAATAAAAGTGGGGGTGGGGGGGGTGGAGAAGGAGTAGAAGAAAGCAAGCCCAGCTCAAAAGCAAGCCCAGCTCCTGGTTCCTAGGCTGTTTTGGGAATTCCTGTGTGACTCTGTACAAGTCTTTACATTGGAAAGGTATCAGCTTTCGACACCACCCTTAGTCTTTGGAAGTAAGGCACTGAATGTGGTACAGGTACTTTTTTTGTGTTTAAGTAGAAGTATAAGAAGCAGTTCAAACAAATTGGCAAATGTGAAGTTTCCTGAGGGGTGTTTTCCAAGCGGGTTTAGAGACACTAAGTTGTTGGGGAATGCTCTCATTGATCCTTGGTATTCTTGGACCTGAGAGTATCTGCCTAAAAAACTGGTTTTGAGGCATTGTTTGAATAGGGATATGTGAGAACTCCTTAGGTTTCTGTATGCATGTGTGTGAATTATTTATCAGGGAAGTTGAAATGGATGCTTCATTCTTGTTTAGTGTAATTAAGTCCCTAATATTAATATATAATCAAACATATTGCTTAGGGGTTGACTCTTCTGATTCTCAGCCTCAGCTTGAAGATATTGTCTCTTTCTTTCCTCCTTTTTCCTCATTAGTAGCTTAGATAGGCATGAAAAATCTTTTGAGCTTAAATAAGAGATCTTTGTTGTTGTTGTTCTTGTATAGTTCAAAAGCAGTTAATTTTTAAGACCTCAAACTTGGCATGTGGCCACTCTCAGCTGGCAAATACACCCTTGCTATTTTTGCTGTGTGTGATTTTTAGTTCATCTGGAAGCTGCTGCCAAACAACTTTTGTCTAATTCTCCTGCCCCTTGCCTCTTCCTATTGCTCTCCAAGTGCTCTCATGTGCTTCCACCCAGCTAATGAACCATCTGTAAAATGAAGGAGTAGCTCAGTCCTTGATGCCTCTGCTGAATCCCCAGGCCACAATGGCAACTGTGGCGGCTGGTGGCTTGCGGAGCCATGCCCGAGTTGGCTGCGCTGGCAGCTCCGCCTTCTCCTCCGACCCACCCCGAGCAGTCATCCCATGGATGGCGGAATTACAGGCACTGCAAGGCTGGTCTGCTTTGGAGCTGTGCTCCCCAGCTGTAGGGTGTTCTACCTCTTCATCATTCCCCTCTGACATCCATCCATCCAGGCAATTGCATCATTACAACCACATCATTTTGTCTGGCATTCACTCTGCAGCTTGGGAGAAAATTCTTGTAGCTTCAGGTGCATGAAAGTAGGAGCTGGCATGTTTTGTGAGCAGCAGGTGGGAGTTGTTCAGTGGGAAGGTTAGATGAGATGGTAATTGAGAGAGAGTCTTCAGGCTAGTTAACAGGGCAGGAAAATTTGTGTGGATTTTATTTTCTGGTTTAGAGCAGTTTAGGAAATAAAGGGAAATACCATATGAAATTTTAAATCAAAGGTGGGAATGAGCTATCCAGAGGCAGAGTGTAAATACATGGAGGCTGGCTTGGACAGTAGAATTAAACAGTTATTATTCCAAAAGTTCCTCTTTAAAAGCAAAGGGGGGTTTTATTATTATTAGATCTATATTAATGTTCTACAGTCTATCTGCTGGAAATTTTCTTAATTAAACTTCTGCAGAAAATAAAAAAAACTCTTACAAATCTTTCATCTTTTCGCCTTGTCTTTCCCCTTGTTTATCAGTAACAGTGAAAAATCTGTCTGGGAAAAGATGCAGGGAAAATTTAAACAACTCTTGTTCCATCTGTAAAAGAAAACAATATCTCTTTGAAAAACTTGAAATGGCATATCCCTGTCTCGTATCATCACACTTTACTATGTGTAATGTTACGGGAGTATTTTTAAAAGATTGCATATTAATGTAATATATCACAAATCTCTGGTTTGGTTTTACCAGGAGGAGTTTGGTGTGCAGTTGATTCGTTGCTGTGTGTGACTTGCTCGTGTGTCCCTTTCCAGATCTGAGTGTTATCTGCGCATGGTCCACCCACGCTTCCTGGCATGCTTGGCAGTGCTTACAGGCAAAGGTGACTGGAGGGCCCAAGTCCCTTTGAGATAGAAACACTGCGTAGGTGAGCGAGACAATATCCAGGAAGGGCAGAAAAGTAACCACTGAGTGACAGTGTGTGTTTTAAAAAATAATAAAAATCTTGGAGGGGGGGAGTTGAATGGTAATGTTTTTCTTGTTTCCTCAGAAGGCCAGAGGAATAAGGAAGTGCAGGCACTGTCAAGGCACTGTCATGTTATGTACGTTGCTTATTTCTCACAAACACAGAAGGGTGAGTTTGTACTGAACGGGTAGTGGATTGAATTAAGCAGACAGCACTGGCAGCATAGCCATAACTTGCTGAGAGTGAAAAAGCTGAAATTGGCAACTGCAAATTAAACACACCAAGGTTTTTGATATGGTTTTGTTTAAGATAACAAGTGAGACATCTGCAGAAACTGATGTGAATTGTCTAGATTCCCAGACACTTTTTGCATCAGTCAAATTTTGGGAGTGTGTCTGTCTGCACATGTGATCTTTGCTATGAGTGTCTGGCACAACATGATCATCAGAAGTCATCTTCATTACATCTGCACTAGGGTCTCTGCTGATGTCAGTCATTAGGAGGATTTTTTTTTTTCAGTTGTAACGGGACAATGTGGAAATGATGGAGTTTATTCTTGCTGTGTGTAAATTCTGAAGACTGTAAGTTCCTCCCTGCATCCAAGATGGAAGGTTATGAAAATGATGTGGGTTGCAGTATCACTGAAGCTTGGTTGATACTTGTATACTTGTATCTCTAATTGTCTTCTCATTGGACCTGTGTTCAGTGGTTCCTTTGCTTCCTTAGCTCTTGGCAGAGGTGGTAATGAGCTGGTTGCAGCTCTGTGCAGAGCAGGTGATAACAATGAGGATTGTTCAGGAAGAATGGGTGGGACCTTCTGCCTGCCTCAGCTTGTTTGATATATGTCCTATACTATTGTATGACCTAAAGGCTTTCTCTCAGTCTGGAAGAGAGAAATCAAACCATTTGAAATCAGCTACTTGCTTTTAGGCAAGTATGTATTTGTGCATCTTTAGCTTTCTTAAACAGAAAACATACAAAGTAAAAGAGAAGGGAGAAAAAAAAATCACATCAGATCCATACATATATTGTGGTTTTTTTTAAAAGATAATTAGTATCCATTTCTTCTCATCTACTGGTGGCAAATAAAATCTTGAGGAAAGCAATTGGAAGGAATGGAGAATTTAGAGATCAGAAAATTTGCAGGATGAGGGATGGATGAGAACAAGCAAACAGGAAGATTAATAGCATTTTGTATTGGGACTTTTCTAATTTGCACTAAATATTGTATTGTCTGACTAAGTTTGAATGAATTTTCAGTTGGGTTGTTAAACTTGGCAATGTGGGCTGCACATTTAGCAGGAGAGATTTGTGAACTTAACTCATGCAGGTGGTGGACCTGTATGCTGTTAGCTATAAAGGAGCCAGCAGCCTTGGTATGAATCCCTCAGCAGCTGCTCTGCTGAAGGTCACAGTGTGATAAACCCCACAGTGCTGCTGATCCCTGAGGAACCTGAAGGAAAAAAGCATAACCGCTACTGTTAATATGTGCATTTTCTCTGTGTTCAGCTTAATTCACCATTCAGTTCCCACCCCTAACTGCAGATTGTACAATTGGTTTTGCTGAGTCTTAACCACCTTTACAGTGCTAATAAGATCTAATTTACCTTTTGTTCTTGTTCATTCATTCTGCCTTAACAGTGCGTTGAATCTTCCAGTATGAAAATTCAGTCAAATGCATATAAAATGTATTAGGATGATGGCCTGAGCTTTAGGATTAGGATGCACTTCTTTTTTTCTATCTGTGTAGTTGTACAAGATGCTTTATTCATTTGCTGGTGTTTATACGGCTTATGTTTTTCCCGAATATATTGTGCTGTTGTAATTCTTTAAAAAGAACAAACAATTGTAATATTTATGGTCTTATCTTTTACAGTGAATCTCCTCTTTGTGGATTTTTCACTGTTAAAGAGGACATGTATTTTCCACTTTAATGCACCATGGCTAAGTTAATAATACTCATATGAGGCTTTAGTATTTGGAAGCATGCTACATACATTAAATTCTGTAAAATTCTAATCAATTTAGTAAGTATTTTTCCCACATTGTACAGATGAAGAAACGCAGTCAAAGTAGTTAAGCTACTTGCCAAACCACACAGTGAGTTAAAGACAGAGATGTGATTGGACTTTGTGGTTCTCAATCCATGTTCAGACTAGTAAGCTATATTGAACCTCTGGGTTTTTTCTGTAATACAATATCCAAACCCTCTTTGATTTCTTTGTGTAGAGTGAAAATGTCATTGACAGACCATTTGATTTTTCTCAGCTTTGAGAAGAATATGAATTTTTTTAGAACTGAATTTTTCATCAGAAAATTGTATGCTGACTTTTATACGTCACAAATCCCATATGGACTCCTAAATATGGAGAGAGAATAATTATGAGCCCCTTTGTACTGACTCACTTCTCTGATTTTTTTTTTTAAGCTCCATTTTAAGGATTCAAATGCTGATTGCCAACGTGGTGTATTGCTTCTGTTGTTAGATAATCTTAGCTTTTTAACTGAATACAGCCATGCACTGCCTTATGATTAATTACATGTACAACAGGTGTTGATCTTGTTGGACCAAGATTATGAAGTTCTTTTCTATCCAGGTGGTCTGTTTTAATATAAAAAGACCAGTAGCATAATGAGCAAGAAATTGAACTAACAAGCGAGGGGAAAAATACTTGAATGCATTAATCACCTTTAATAAGCTTAGCCAGCTCAGCACAGCTAATCAGCTGGGAAGTCCTTGCTTTGAAGAAGCATCAATTGTTGTATACCCAGTAGGGTAAATAAAAGATAAGCCAAGAGCGGTGGGAAGGGTGTTTGTACATCTAAAAGCTTTCAAGATTTTCCAAATATAAGGCACCTGGTATGATGGTTTTTAAAATTATATTAGTCAAAATGAAAATGCAGTTACCTTTTGGTAATGGAGAGATATGTCATTCAGATATCTCCAGATAGAGTAGCATGGTAGTAATTATTGAAAAGGGTTGGTTATTTGCAATATAGCTCATTTTAATTTTCACACTTTGAAGGGAGCAGTGAGGCTAACCTAAAGCCCTCTAACGACCTCTGTTCATAAACCCTCAGCTCAGAAATTTGAGGCTAAGATACTATTCCTACTTAGAATGATATGTGAATAAATCCCTCACCCTCCCTCCTCTCCTCCAGTATTTTACATTTCATATACATCAATTCTTTGTATTTCAAATTCTTTGACAGTGAATGAAGTGTCTGTCTAATGCTTAGTGAACAGCCCTTTTAGCATAGCATATATAATTCTTTTTCCTTAATGCCATAAATATATTTTCATCTCTTAACTCCTGGTTTTGCAGCTCTTACCCGTACAGTAGCAATGACTACGCTTGTGCTGTTGAGGTGTTGTGGGCTATTGGACAATTGCAGTGTACAGATACAAAACAAAGGCACAGAACCACCAGTGATGGAATCTACTTTTTTGGGGGTTATTTTGAGAACTTTAGCAGTGCTTCTGTGTTGCTGATATTAGGATGGAATGGTTCTGATTCTGCAGTTTGCAGGTTAAAACTCTGTATATTTCAAAGGTATTGCAGCCTTTTTTGACACATATTCTCTCAACATTGCTCTAAGCCTGGAAGAGAAAGAGAGGCATCTCTCTCAATACTTGTGGTGCCCAGGACATGATTTCCTCAGGTTGTTCAAGTGTCTTTTCCACTACAACTGCTTGAACCCTTTCTTTCCTTCTCCCCCACCCTGTGATTTTTCTCTTCAGCAGTTGAGGGATGTGCTGAATTTGAAAGCTTCACCCCTCCATTCTGATATTTAATTTTTTTTTCATTGAAAAATGTTTGCCTCATTCTCCCATAATCTCAAAACAGTTAAACAGATCATCTTCAGATTTTCCAGATCAATTTGCCTTGGGGATAAAACCAAGAAAGCAGTTTGAATATTTCTGTATGAAGTAAGAAAATAGGATTGCCATGTCTGACCATGCTACACAGCTATCACCTGAGCTAGAAATCCTCATATACTGATAAAAAAATGTTGCTGTCTGTTCTGAATAATTTTCTTAGAGAGAAATAGCATAACATATTTTAAATATAATAAAATCTATTCAGGGTGATGCTTTAAGTTAGTGTTGTTTAAAGTGTAACTGTGGCTGTTTTAGAGGCACTTGGGTGCAGTGAGATGCTTAGACACTTACCTGGCATCTGGGTTTAACTTTCCAGTATGGTGGGAATCTAGCTATTTGTGTGATCACATCAAGGCAAGAGCAGCTACTGTTCAAGGCAAGAGCAGCTACTGTTGTATTTTCTTCTCATAACTTCCGTTTGATTACTAGTGGTGGTTGTATTGAACTTGGGGCATGTCTGTACATGCATCTCCACACAGCTGAAGCAGGACATTGGTAGCTGGGTATCTCAGCAAAGCCCTTCTCTAGCTAGCATGCTTTTGTAATTGGGGGTAGGCAACACCTAAATACTGGCAGCATGTGGGCATGTACAGTAGCCACTTTTTACACAAAGCTTCTGGGTTTTTTGCAGCTGCCTGGCACAGAATTTGGCAGGACTCATGCTGAAGTGACTGAGGAGAAGGTGATCTCACCCTCATAGTATTTTCATGTTGATGTACCTCATTCTCCAGTAATGTTGTGATTCGACTGAGGCTGTCACATATCCCTTAACATGTTCAGACGAATGTGTTCAGATTTGGCATGCCAGGCTGAGATGTGCAGCCAGGATGCTGGAGGGTGAGGAAAGCCTCCAGAAGTTGCATGTTCACTGAGATGACCATGGTGTCATTCATTTCAAAGAGTCCTCGCAAGGTTCCCCTTACTTTTCATTTAGTAGTTGGCAGCACTGTGGCACAATCTCAAGTCTGCAGGAAGGCTATCTCAGGGTTCTCAGCCTGAGAACTTCACCCAGGGTGAGAGAAGCCGAGAGTAAGAAATGTGAGGGGCAGTCTGGTACGTGTGTTAATGCATCTGTGCTGATGACCGTGCTAGGAGTGACCTGGATGTTGTGACCACAGATGTTGCCTTCTTCAATTAGTAGAATTGGACTTTGTCCAAGCTGCTGATAAATGTTGAGACTGAAAATGGCTGGTTCTTATTTTGGAATATCACCATCAAAGTCCTTGATTCATAATTGTGATCCTTGAGCCTGGAGTACAGCAATTCACTTTTCCGCTTGGGTAATGGGAAGGTAGGAGGAACAGCTGCTTTGCTCTTCCCTTCTCCTCTACTGAAATCTACACACTCTCAGCAATTCTGGGTGCTTTCAGAAAGACACACAACCCACATGTTTGCTGTTAACAATACTGGAATCAAGCACTCCTGTTTCCCTGAAATGGGAAAGCATGCTTCTTCTGTCATCGCATATTAGGTGTGTCACTCATATCAACTGGGCCTTGTGTTGAAGCTCCTACCAGATTGTTTTATAGTCCTGCATTTGCTTGTACCCTGTTCAGGTAACATGGAACAAATTTGCTAATAGAGAGCACACAGATAAAACTTATTTCAGAAATCCTTGTCTAAATCCAAAGTCAAATCCTCTTGAAGTGTCTTTTCTCCAAGACTTGACTCTGGTTCAGCTAAGGCAGGGTAAGTTATCCATCCAGCACTTTACCAGAAGACACCAGATGCTGCAGTACATTAGGAACTTGATAGTGGGTTGCATAAGGTGAGAAAATGGTACAATTAGTTTTAATAGTCAACTAGTATTACTCCAAATTCTTCAGTATAATTTCCCCTATCATTCAAGGCATTTGTTCAGTGATACGATAAAGCTGAAGTTGGATAGTTGCAAATAAGTGTTACTGAAAGTGAAAGAAATGGTGGGATGCAGTAACCCCTATCACCCTTACCCTCCTAAGTTTCACAAGCAAAAATGACCTGCAGTCCAGTATAGAAATCTACCTTGTATCCTTGAGCAATGCTATGATCATGAGTGTTGTACATTAAGGGAGCTGACCTTAAGCTACCTCCCTCACTGATTACTTTCCTTCCTGCAAGCTCACAGTGCTTGGGAGCATATGTGCATGCTGTCAAAGCATGATTTCAAGAGAGAAAATAAGGTTATAATGATAATTTAGGTCTTGGCTGTACTCAGATTATTTCAGTAGTGAATCCTTTTTATACTCGATTTTCATTAGATTTTTTAGTGCCCTTTTAGATGCCAAAATTGTCATCTTTATTCTACAGAATAGATGTGCAATTTGAGAGAGCTAGAAGTATCTTTCTGATTTTGCAGTGTATTAAAAATCACTTTTTCTTCCCCATGTCCTGCCAAACCTGAAAGTCCTGCAGCTCAGTCAACATATAGATGAATAAAACAGATTGCTAAAAACTTTCTTGAGCCTCTGTACTACTTTCAGAATTGCCAGAGGTCAAGCTGACCTGTATCCTTATAAAGGAAGTTAAATAGTAAAAGTTTCTTTAGTCATACAAATAAAAGCGAACAAGGAACGAGGAAGTGATGTTACTCAGCAATGATGCAAACAAAAATTTAGTAGTTTCCCAATAAGTAAGTTGATACTTTGGCTCCAGTTTTTAAATAAATATGATAATTTGAAGTGTAAAGGTAAAATCAAACCTTCCAATGAGAATGAGTATATATAGTGAAAACTGGCACATTCAGGTGGAATTATGACTGAAGAACTTAATGCACTCAAGATGCAGGCAGGAGATAGTCTACATTCCAAAAAAATTTGAAAAATCTGGCAGTGTTCAGTGGAATTCCACCAGTGAGGATTTTTAATGCATTTGTCAAGCTGATGTTGTGACTGTGGAATAGCAAATGTATTATCCATAGACATTAAGGAAATGTGGAAAAATTATCCAGGCAGCTACAAACCTGTTAGTCTGGCCTGAGAAGTATGCAACTTTTTGGAACAAATTCTGAGGGGAAGTATTATCAGACAAGATAGAGGAGAAGGTGATAAAAATGTAGTGTATTTTTAACAAAAGACAATGATGCCAGACTAATCCTATAGTATTCTTTGATGTGATTGCTGATCTTATAGGCAAGCCAACTGTGATAAGTCTCATGTATTTGTTTTTCAATGAAGCATTTAGTGAGGTGCTCCATAGGAAAGTATTAGGTGAGGAGAAAGTAGGATTTAGTATTGCAAGGCAGGTATTGTAAAAGTTGTGATGGGAAGAAAACTTTATTATTGGTTCCAGGCAGATGAATAATACTCAATTTAAAGGATTGTGAGGCATAAAAGAGAGAAAAAAGGTAAGTGCCAATGAGGTGCATTGCTGTCAACAATGTTGGAAGCAAAATTGCATGCAGCATTGTGATGTCTGAGACAGCCTAGGTTTTGAATGACCAGGAATTTAGTGTTGTATGGTTGTCGTGACTTTGAGAACACCAGTTCTTGTTATAAAATGTGATTCATCAGCCAGAAACTGAGTATAGAAATAGTAATAGTTACACATTCAGGGTGTACAACAACTACTTCAGGGCATAGCAGTTGTACAGAGGATCATTATGAGCTACCTTGTGATCCAGCCATGAAAAAGACAAACAGAGTGCAGCAACTATTTATAGTGGGGTATGAGCTCTTAATGCTTGCAAATAAGTCTTTGTATACACAAAATAAGATGTAACTTTTAGTCACCCATATTCAGCAGAGAGTGGTTTACTGGAGCAGCTTCAAAGAAAGGTTACTATAGAGGACTGGGAAAATGGAGAGTCTATGTTATGAGTAGAGCTGAAAAATGTTTGGCTCTTTCAGTAAAAGAAAGCACAGAAGGGAAATAATTGCTGTCTATAAGCAAATCACATGGGTAAATAATAAAGGGAGGGGGGAAGGTTAATCCAAAGAACAGTGTTGGTAGCAAAGAAAAACATTAAGTTGGTCATGAATATCGTTAAGAATAAATGAAATTTTCTATTCATCGACAAATTTGTGAAGTTCTGGAAAACCTTTCTAAAAGGACAACAAATTCAACTTTTAAGATGCAGTAAGAAAAGACTCTGAGCAAGATTATGTCATGCTTGGCCTTTTGTGAAGGTTGTGTTGGATGATTCTGGTATTCCTATGCCCAATGCTCATGTTTATGGCTCTACTGTGAAGCTGGTCTGCTTTTATATGTAGCCCCAGCACACTCTAAAGGCATTGTTGGTTGTATGTATGAATGTAGAAATATATCCTTTACCAATGTTTTATTACTATAAAAATAATCGAGTCCATTGACAAGAATAATAGTCTAAATTACATAAAATTTGTTGGCTTTTTGGTAATACAAGACCAGGTTATAGTCTGGTACAATATTAGCAGACTTTAAATCCATAATGGATTTAGATCAGATCCCTTGGTTTAAGCTTGTTGGTATGGCAACCTATGGCTGAAATTGTCCAAAAGGAGTTTTCTTAGCACATGTCTCTTTGTCTCCATATCTGTATATGCTTGCTGCTAATTTTCACTGTGTCAACAAATTTGAGGGGTTTGTGTTTGTTCTGTTTTGTTTTAAAATCTTTTGGTCCCTAAAGTGTAACATTTTTACAAGGGCATCTTCTTAAAAAGAACTTAAAGCATCTGCTTTTGTGCTTAATCATAGCTTCTGTGTCATAGCTTCTGTGTTAGTTTAACAAGTTGAATTTTGCTTTTTATATTGCACCAAGTGTGGTCTATGGGCTGTTTAAGAGCAGTTCCACAGCAAATGTGTTGTCCTTCAACATCAGTATTTTTTGTTTGAAGACTCACCTTAACATTTGGAGCTCATAATGCCAGATGTGGCCTTTGAAATTGGCTGGGTCAGGGTAATAAAGCCTTTCTGGCTTCTCGTTGTTCCGAACTGGAAGTGGTTTGGAGAGTCGGGGTGGCACCTGGGGATCTCCATGATGCAAGTGCAATTCCCCAATTCCAGCAGTAGCAGTGGCATTAATTCCCAGCGTGGCTGTTGGGGCTTGGCCGGGCTGAGCCCTGCCTCCCTGGCGTCATCGCTTTTTTCCATCCCCAAATAGGTGATGAGTAATTACTTGGTCTTGATTTATCATTCAGATCATAGTAGTTCTGTTACAAAGTAAACATTTTTGTTGGCTGAGTCCTAATGCAAAGACCATTTCACAACCACCTCTTATTTTAGGTTTTAATTGCTTCGCTTTGCTGTCAACTGATGTCCCCCTCCCCCATGCCTGGAGCCCTCCTCCCCTCTCCCCCTTCCCTGGCATGGGTTTTTTCCTGTTCCCACACTGCTAATGTGATGAGCAACAGTTGCAGTATCACGGGGCCCTCTCTGAAGGAGAAGAAAAAAAAGAAAAAAAAAATCCCAAACACCACCTTGTTTGCTTTTAGAGCCCTCCCGCCTTTTCAGTAGGAGCTGTGTTAATCCTTACACTATGAAGGGAAACTCCTATGTAAATCAAACCAGTGCTCAGTGCTCTCCTCCTTCCCCCTTCCAGCTCCCATATATTAAGTGATTGTTCTCCTCCCTTAGAAATGACAAATGATTGGTTGCTTTACTCTTGGCTTTCAACATATTTTCTTTACGGCCCAGAATTCTGGGGTTAAATCATGCTTCTTTCTGTTCTGTTTCTATTCCCTCATATTATGCCATACATTCATGTGAATTTATTTTCCACCAACATGCTCAGAATAAACCAAGGCCTTTCCTTGATTTAAAGATGCAAAAACTAATGCAACTCAACCCAGAGCAGATTGCAACTATATTTTTTCTTTTTTTTTTCTCCTTTTTTTTTTTCCTTTCTCCTAATGCTGTTTCTGTTTTTGTGCTGCATAGCCTTTTCTAGTTTAGCCTGCACTCTGAGGCTAGATTTTGATGTCAATGATTAGTATTTCTAATCGGTTGAACAAGGACAATGTCCCTTCTGCTGTGCAGAGGACACAAAGGCCCAGGCACTGATTCTGCTCCCCCTTGAAGCATTTTGGCTCCACTGGGCCTTTTCCCCAGTTGCTGTAAATCAGGGGAAATTCCACCCATCCCTGGGGTTAGAGATTAGAGCTACAACCATAGGGGAGCTCTGGTTCCCCAAGGTGGGCGAAGCAGGGAAGCCCACGTGCACCTCCAGCCTGGGCTCTGCTCTTGGCTGTGGACAGGGGCTCTGGTGGTCTCCCTTTGGTGCTGGCTCAGCAGCTGTGGATTCTCTGCTTTGGAGGAAATGACTCTGGATTTCCACCTGTAAAGCAGATTCCAGGGCTTTGTTCTGCCCTGACAAGGCAAACTTTGCTTCTGGCAGCCCATGCCTGCTCAGCTCCTGGCGGCATCTGAGGGGCAGAGACTGAGGGCCCCGTCCAACTTTCTTTGATATTAGTGGGAGTTTGCAGTTCTTCTGTGCCCTCAGGATGGATCCATGAAGTGGTCGTACAGGTTCAGGCTTCACTTCTTTTATTTTTCCTGAAACAGTTAGTAAGTTAATTTACATGAGATGTGCACCCTGGCAAATGCCATCTCCTAGCTATTGTTTCAGCTAAGCAGCTGTCATTTGCGTAACATTATGCATCCTTCATTGTACCATGCTAATTTTTTGAGGGGCAATTTTTCTACAATGAGCACTGCGGCTTCTAACAGAAACCTCTTTATGGCATTGGCCCCGGGGAGCTGCAAGCCCTGCCAAAGCAAACAAAGGCTTATTGCTCCAACTGGGCATGTCTGTGCCTTTAATACAGCGTGAAGTTCACAGAACACTGCATCCAATCTGCACATAGTTAACACCTGGTCCAATGCCTTCTGGCAATTAATCAAGATATCAATCAGTGGTGACAAAAATTAATAAATAACCCATGCTTGCATATTGCACATTCTCAGAACGGGAGAATTTGCATTGACACTTACAGCCTATTTACATTTTTTGACTGAGTTTTCAGAGTGTGATACTGTACAATACAGTAATTACCGATGCGTATATGTAACTGGTACTTTGGACACTTATGAAAGTCATATTGGTCTGTCTTAATGAAAAAAGCATTGGCCTCATTGAATCACAGCCCCAAACTTTGATATAGGACCAGAAAACTCTACTGCAGCAAATGCATCAATGGGGGCAGCCTAATTTTCTCTTCTTTCAAAAGCAGTGGAGTGGTTTGGGGTTGAACATGGCATATTCTTATCTTGCTAATTAATGGGAATGTTTTCCTATACCTTAAGCTAAATTCCACTGTTACACCTTTGTTAACTCTGAACAAGTACCCAAACTTTTTCCCTTTTGAAGTAACTTGGAAGCTAGCCACAACTTCAAAGGAAGGAAGATCTGTTCCTCTCTTCATTTAGAATACATAAAAGTACTCTGGACAATGTTTAATTTATCAAAACAGAGGCAGCACTTTGCAAATATAGGTGCACAGTCATTTGTACTGGCCACGCGAAGGTGTTATCAAAGGAGTGGCTTGTCTGCCCTGAAAATAGAAATCACTTGGTTGGATATGAACAAAGGTATCCTCTCTTTTGTAAAAGCTCGTACTTGTTCTCTAGTGATGCAAGAAAATATTCCTGGCAAAGAATGAAGCAAGTAGCTTTTGTTATCCTACAGAGTCCCCTACTACAATGGTCAGGAATGGTAATTATAAATCCCCGTCACAAGCAGTTGTTCTCCTCTGCAGCCCGAGAGGCCGTGGCTGCGCGGACCTGGAGTTCAATATTTGCTGCTGCTTTTAGGTCAGGGTTGAAGCTCATTAGTGGCACAGGGGTGGGGAGTTTGTTGTGCTTTCACAGCATGTTTCTGTCCTACCTGCTCTGTGAATGAGCAGAGCTCTCCTTGGGTGTCAGCTGGGGTAATTAAACCCGCTGATGAATGTCATGGCTGTGAAAGAGAGGGTCATGCGTGGCCAGGTAGAACCAGGAGCAGGCAAGGAGGAGTGGTACCCTGTACTGACCCACTGCGCTGCCCTACTCTCTTGAGCAATAATTTGGCTATCGTACCACACTGGGTAGTGGCTTTCCAATGTGGGTAAATACAGCCTTGGAAATAGCAGTTTTGGTGAGTCCCAGTGCAAGTGTGAAATCCTGTCAGGACCTGCTAGAACTGAGAAATGTGACAGTTTCATAATAGTCTGGTACATGAAACAAGAACATAATTCTGCTACCTGAACCCAAATTATGGTATCTCTAAAAGGTAACTTCTGAAATAGTTCTGGATTGGCTTCTGAATTATTTGGAGTATAACAGTGCCTATGAACTTCATGATTTAAATACTTTCCAGAACAAGGAGACAAGAACATTTAAATTAGCTTAGTAGAAAGGCATTTAACATAAAGAGAGCAATAAAAATACATCACCTGTCACATGTGATCTTTATATGACCTTAGCCACAGAACAATAAATATTACATAACCATGCTAAAAGCAGTTTTTAACATCATATATTTATATTTAATAAGTCGTGATTTTCTTTCCTTCAGGATGCAATTTTGATGAGACACTTTAAGTGTGTGATCTAAAGGCAAAAACTTTGTGACTGGTTATGTAATGCTTCTAGTGGGGCATCGTTTAAAGACTGTTTGAATGAAAACAGTCACTTTGTTTTACTCTGTGTCTTGCCAATCTAATAGAGAAGTAACAATACAGTCCCTTTTAAATGTTATTTTATGTTTTCTGCCTTTTATTTGTGTTTGACAGTTGGGTAACTCTTCACCTAGATGCATAAAATTGCACTTGCTGATTTCTGCATAGTTCAAGTGATCAGTTGCTATCCCCAATTATGAGTTTAACTGTTAGATTTAGATTTGCACTTGTAGTCTATAAAAGCAAAAATATTGCAAGCTAGTTAGACTTTAATTGTCCCTTTTAAATTAATTATGTGAGATTCAGGTTGCAGTATAAAAATGCAACAAGGGAAATCAAAGTATCCTCCTTTAAATTAAATTAACTTTTAATTACATTAGAAAGCCAAATACTACAATTGTAATTATTTTTTATTGAATGAAGGCTGATTTTTTTGTATGTGCTGTCCTGTCTTTTTGGGGAACAGTACCTATTAAGACTAGATTTGTATAAAGGAAAAGCTGATAGTACTTTCTGTACAAATATAGGCAATAAATATTTGAAGTCTAAAATAATAATGATTTTTTTATTTTTTGACTCATGTAAGCTTCCTTCAAATCTCCAAATTTTTATACTGGCCATTTTTTAGATTCATGCTATCTGTCCTTAGATAATGCCCATAAATATGTAATATATAATGAGTTCATTAATCCATCTGGGGAGAAACAAAGTTTGCCCCTTCTTTTCCCAACAAGTTATAACTATTCTGTGCAATCAGCCTTTAGGCACTAGTCAGCTGAAATGGAAAAAATATTTAATAACAGAAGCTCAATAGCCTGCAGATCTCTGATGTCTGAGATGACTTCAACTCTTGTGATGAGCTACATTTAACCTAAGAAATATGATTTAATTTCACTTCAAAAGTATACTGAAATCTTTGATATATGGTCTGTGGCCTATTAAGCTTGATCCTGGCCTGACCTCTTAAAGGAAGAAAAGCTTTGTTTCTTTTAAAAATGCACAACCAAACAAAGCAGAAATTTCTATGTGGGTTCCAGTAGTTACAGCTTCAAAAATGAAAAGCATTTAAATACAGGCTTTACTTAAGTGTTTCCATTGTCTTATTGACTTCACAGTCTAGATATTTCTTTCTTGCCTGTTGGGAAACATTGACCTCAAAATTGCTCCTTGCATTGGAGTTCCGTGATTGACTTCAGAGGATGTTACTTGAACGAAGCCATCTGAACTATGCTTGCTAGAGGGGTCAACTAAAATAAATTTGGATGTGGCTAATTAAACTCTTAGCCACTTAATGCTCTCACGTGCAAAGAAAGGGGCAGTAGCTATGCCAGAGGGAGTAAGCATTCTAGAAAGACTAATGGAGAGAAAGTATATTCAATATATAGGCTGGGTGATCAGTGAAGGGTTGGATGTACATACAGGAAGGAACATTCTGTAATATACTGAAAGTCCCTTCTTTTGTCTTTCAAAGAATATGACTGCAGGACTGGAACAAATATCTATTGCATCTCTGAATTTAATTTCCTGTTTTAGAGATAACCACATCTATTTATCACACCATAACAAAAAGAATTAGTCCTTTCCTCCTGCCTTTTAGTGATGGACTGTCACACCTGGTGGGTAGCTACCTTTAACTTCAGTGTGCATTAAATCATGACAAGTTCATACCCAGTTCTCGTGTCCCAGTTTTTTGTTTGACTAAATAACTCTTCTTCCTCCATGATGCTTTATCTGTGTGATGCATCGATAAAGAGCAGTCATAACCTTTCTAGCCAATGTTTTGGTAGGCTTGCCATACCACACTGTTTGAGTCCTGCACAGACATTCATAGGGCTGTTCTTTAAAGCTTTTCCAGTAATCTGAGACTGAGACATGGTAAAAGGGAACATTTTGCTGCTTATCACCTTGATCCTGGATGATTGTAAGGTGGAGTGAAGGGACTTGTCTGGTTAGAAGAACTGTCATGTGGTAATAAGGTCATCACAGACACTGTAATTACAAAGGAATGGGAGATTTGATCATCAACTAGGTCATTAGAGTCGGATATGGGATGACCTCAAAACAGCTTGGTGACTTTTGGTTGGGTGTAAAATAATTGATAGTAGCTGAGAAGAAACCTTTGGTCATGGTGTATGTTGACATTGGTGTAGGAGAGAGTTTTAGAGAGTTAATTTCTGAGTGCTTCAACACAAGGTCTCTCTCTGACAGTTTTCTCTGGATGTTTCCCAGTGTTATGTGGTGCATAGAGGGCAAGGAAATCTCAGGTTCTCCAAAATGTAGCTAAGCAGGTGTGGCAGAATAGAGAGAAGTTAAGCTTGGTTAGGTGTTTGTAGACATCTTGAGGAAGAGAAGAGCATGCAGGAAAGCTGGGTGAAGCACCAATCAAAATAGAACCTACTTCAGGGCATACAGAAAAAAAATCAGGATGATAATTAATCTCGAGAAACTGATGGGAAGTGAAGAACTTGCAAATGGGAGACATCTGCCAAAGATGTGGGTGAAGCAAAGAATTACAATAGAGGGTGGGATACAAATTTTAATCAGATTAAGGGGGGAAAAAGGATGTGGCAATACATTATGTGAAGTTGGTGGCATGTGAGGTTAAGTTAAAGTAAGCGAAAACCAGGCTTGAGCAGAGAGGTTGGAAAGCAAAATTGTTCTTGATAGTCTTCTACAAACGTTAATAAGAGGAAAGGTTTACAAGGAGCATAAAATATTGGATGGTATATGGACATAATCATAACCTGAACCTTTGCACAGAAACCTGCTTTCTGATGTCCTAGGCACTACTAGGTAAAAGAGGGCTACAAAAAGTTGGTCCAAGACAGTTAAACAAAAGGACATTTTATGTCCTCCCATACAGAGTAATTAAAGAAGATCTATTTTATGGGAGCAGTTTCTTCATATTCTATGTATATGTTTTTTAAAGCGCACATTTTAATGAATGTAAGTGGTTCACTCAGTGTTATGAGAAATGTAGCATTTTAGTCACAGAGTGATGATAATTGAACAAGAAGTATCAGAACTCTTCTAAATTACCTTCCATGCACAGAGTGATGCAAAAATTAAGGCAAAACATTATCAGTTAAGCAAAGTAGTTGAGAACAAAACTCTGCCTTAACATAAAGGGAATAAGATCTTTTTAGGTACCATGAAAAATGTTTCAAAAGATATGTATTGTTTTCTTGGCTCCAAGGTCAGTTAGGTGAGAGAAAGCAAAGAATTGGGTTTGAGGGCTCATTTCATCAGAAGAAAGTATCAAGTTTGATTCAGCTCCTGTGTTACTTAACATGCTAGTGGTCTGCAGAATGTGTGGGGTAAGAGGGAGGTAGCTGAATTTCCCAGCTGACGCAAATGTGGTGAGTGCTCTCTTTAAAGTAGTGAGGTGGGGAAGGTGGGCAGCAATGTTTACACATGGATCTCTCTGCAGTATTTCTGCTTTGCACCTAGATCTTACACGGGAGCTTCTGCAGAACAACACTGGGTTTTCTCCTACCACAGTGAAGAACAATGTTCACTGGTGGAAGGCTTATTTTGATTTTCATTGGTGCTGGATAGGTTATATTTATTATCTAAAATCCCATTAATTTTCTTAGGTTGGAAAGTATTGCTTAAAATATTTTAATATTTTACTGTAACAGGAGGCCCCAAGTAGGTTAAAATTTTATATGAAATCTAAATTGTATAGGGACTTAGTCTTGCACCAGTGAAGTTGAGGCAAAATTTCCTTCAATCATAACGGCAACAGGTTCAGGACCTTTTATTAGTCATCTTTTAACTCAATTGATGTGGTTAGAAATTGCATGTATGCTTTTTCTTCTTCTTTCAAACAAGTAACAAAAGCTGAATTAGGCTGCAGTGATGAAATCTGAATCATTTCCTCCTCAGACTAAACTTGCTAAACTGGTACAATCTGGAGAATGATGTAATGAGGAAAAAACCTGTTGTTTGTCTCTTGATACCGTTCCTGAAAAAAATAATTGCTACGTAATACAAATATAGTCATCACCTTTTATATCCTTTCACCATTGCTGATATTGGAACCCTTCCAAATAAGTAGCATTCCAAAATTGGCTGTAGCCTTCTTCACAGTTTACCTACTTAATTATAGGTTAAACTGGCTTATTTTTCTTTTATTTTTTTTCCTTCTGCTTTTAAATAAAGCACTACTGTTTAAAAGGTTGTTTCAACAAGCTATGTAACAATATTTTCATTCATTGTTATAATAGAAATATCTATCTTTAATCTCATTTTTGCATTGATTTAGAGCTCCATAGTATCTTGGCTAGACTTCCTTTAGTCACGTATTGCTACAGTTTTGATGCTAAAATAAGAAACTGAGGAACTTGAATTATTCATGGGAGACTCCATTTAGGACTCACAGCTAAAACACACAGGAGTGTAAAAGTTCAGAGGTGCTGGGGTGGTTTTTTTTTTGTTTTTGTTTGGTGTTTTTTAATTTTTTTTTTTAATAAAAGACAAAGCAACTTGAACCAGCTGGGTAACCTGTGGTAAACTATAAATTGTAGATGTCTTTGACAAAGATGATAGAGATGAGCCAATGTTGTATAAACTAAACACTCCAGTTCTTAAACTGTCTGGCACACATGCTTTCCCAGAAAAGTAATCAGCTTAAGGAATGAATTCTTTATTTCTGTTCGGCAATTCTATCGTGATTGGCAGACTTATTTATCAGAAAATGGAGAGTGCTTGAGGCAAGATAATTTATATTATTTTTTTAAGCATGAACTCAAAATTAAAATCTTCTGTACGTTTTGCACAATGACAATTTAACTTTACGATGCGAGTTTGTTATGTAACACCAGCCTTACACAGGCATTGCATTGCAGAAGTGATGAATTGCTTCAAAAGAGGAAAGGTAGCCTCCTGCATTTAGAGCCCAGCAGCAGGGGTCAGGAGATGCTAGTTCTGTTCCTTATCCTGCCTCTGATTTGATATATCACCATGGGAAAGTTTTTGAAAAAGACACTGGCCTTGATCCTGGAATAGGTGCTTTATGGGTAATCCTCTGAACAAACACTGCTTCTGTGCCTTTCTGACTCTAACAGAGGCTCCTATTCAAATGGAGCTCGTTGGAGGAGTAGGGTGATGGTGAAGATACCCTCTTTGCACAGATGGAAGAAAAATCATAATACTTCCTTATGTAGCTGGGGAATTCGTTTTAGAGTATTCTGAGCTCTCAAATGGGAGAGGCTTGTAATGTGACAATAATAGATTTTAACTGAAGAGCAATCTCTGGTGTCAGAAATGTGAATAGACCTTATCAAGGTGCATGAAATGCCGTGTAGGAATTTCTTATGCAAACTCTTCATAGGGAAGGATTTCTTGAGAATAATGAATTGTAGGTAGCTGGAATATTGTGTAGAGCCGGGATGATATAAAGCAGAAATGGGAGAGTAATTACAGCAGGTAAAATAATGAGAATAGAGAGACTGTTGTGGGAAATGGTGAAGTGTCAATCTTGGCTACAATAGAGAGACAGCAGCTTGTTACTTAAAGACAAAACAGACAGGATTTTTTTTTTCCTTTCTTTTTTTTTTTGGCATTCAAGTGTGAACTGGGAGGTGGGAGTGGTGTTGATTGTTACTATTTTTTTTCCCTCTTCTTTTTGAATGTTCCAAGTCTTGCAAAGATAAAGGAAGTTTTAACTGAAGAAATAAATTTTGGCCTCACTTAGAGCTTATGGTCAAGCAATTTGAATAGGTGCAGAACTGAAACATAACAGTTTAGTGTTAAACATATTTTGTGTGCTGTCCTATGAGAGTACTATCCAAAGGTGCTTTACCTCCTGAAGGCCTGATTCATTCCAGCAACAGGTTCATGCAGTAGATGTTTTGCATATGCCACCATCATATGGTTGAGCATTCAGCTGAATCTATGTAATTGCTTCCTACAACAGGAAAGTATTCTGCTCATTCAGTCATGAACAGCACATATGCAAAGTCTTTCTTGGGAAAGGGTGATCAGCTAATCTGAATTTCTGTGTGGCACAAGCTGTCAGGTGTCACTGTAATAATTATATTCTGCATTAATCTAGTATGCTACTGGTACCAGTTGAGGAGTTGTGGTGATGGAGCACATCTTTCAGAGAAATATCAACTGCTGCAGGTGTAAGTTGTTCCTATGGTTTAAAAGTGGCACTGCTTTTCTAGACTGAAGTTGTCTGACACTTACAGGGCTGAGTGTCAAACATTTGTGAGATGTAGAGTTTTTTGAAATAGCTTTTTATGCCAATGAAAAGTTGAAAATACTAATTTTCAGGAATTTATGGAAGAAGGAGTTGGGGAAGGAATGAAACCAAGAGATCACATCTTTACTTCTTGTCCCCCGTGTCTGTGGGGACTGGACATCCCAGTGACTAAGGCATAGACCCAGGGTGTAAGATACTCTGATGTAGTTCTTTGCTGGGTAAGAATTAGAATAGGAATTTGAAACTTGCTGGCTACTTGGGGTGCTCCAGTACAGAATTCAACTATTCACTGTGAATTTGAGAAAAACATAAAATTAATAGCTGAGTAACTTGGCAATATATTAGCAACAAAAATGTTCTTATACAATGCTCTAGAATATTTTGCTAATAGGTCTGGAGGCTTTTATATAATCATCTTTATTTTATTTTCTAGAGGTGGGCAAAAAAAGGAAGTATTGTTGTCACTGCTTCTGCATTTCCCATGGCCCCAAAACCCAACTAATGACCAGTCTTGACAAGTTCATTTCTGTGGAAGACATTCTCTTACTTCCAATTCACTACCACCCACAGATGACACTTTACAAAATGTCACTGTTACATAATTGATAATCACTCAACAACTGAGAAAATGGAACTTGGAAAGAGGCAACATTTCTGTGTCCAGAGAGGAAATTCTCTTTCAGCTACTCCATCCCAGAGTGGATAAAGGTAAGTGTTTCACAAGTTAGGAAAAAGTTCATTTTTGCATGGAGGCATCTTTCCAAAATGATGACCATAAAATTAAAAAAGAGAACAAAATAGCTATTTAATATTTATTAAATAAAGTGATGCTCATCTCAAATATATCTTGCCTTCTGGAGAACAAAGACCTTAAGAAAATGGAAAGCAAACACTCTGTCGCAGGGGATGCAGTATGCTGAAGGAGAATCTTGATAAATTTCAGTGGTATATTAAAGCTGGGACACTAGAGACAGGAAGTGTGAAAGATATGTTTTTCCCTCAGGTATTATATATGGATAATTCCACTGTAACTGGACAGTCATTGTAATTGTACAATCAATCCTATTGGATTCCTAGGTGAAGGGTGCAGTTTTTAATAAGACCCTCTCTTCAGGCTCAATCTTTTATCTGTTGTACAGAATAACGCATCTGGCACTTCCCCCCACCCCCATCCCTGGGTAAGACTGTTAAAAGCACGTTGCAGTGGAAGATATAATTTCTTTATTCTGTGATGTATACACCTGATTTCAATTAAATTAGTGGCTCTTCTGCTGCCATTCACAGCCTGATGGTAGCCAGAGAAGACCCCAATATTTGCACAGCAAAGCAGGTGTGTGTGTGCAGTATTTCTGGTTGCCCTACGAGAGAGCTCCTGGTTGGTGTGCAATGAGCAGCAGCACCAGTGGAAGAGAAGGGCCTCAGTTTGCACCCTAGAAGTACAGGGGACAAGTACTACTGTAATTAAGCAAGGTACTTACATAGCACTTATACACTGATATTTCCAAACTGGCATCCACAGGCACTTCCAATTCCTCTCATTTATTATTGAGGCTCCTCACAGCAGTGTACGGATTCCTTCCACTTCCCCCTGTGCTTGCATTCGTCATATGCATGACACCTTGGAACTGGTGCATGCATCCGTGATTTGTGCTGTGATTAACACATTATCAGCTTCCCCTTTCTTGTTAGCTAAAAATAGTCCTGGCTATCCCTGCTAGTCTGTCGCTCAGGTGATGGAGATGGAGGCTGCAGGAACCTTCTGTAGCATTTGGCAGTCAGGTCCATCTCTCTCATGCGTTTCCCAAATCTTTCCTTGATCTCCTGGCATGGGTAATGGTTCAGGGTTATTTTTTGATGTCTCTTGCTCAGAGAATTGGAAGAATTTCCAAAACCTGCATTTCCATCCTACCTTTTCTTCCTTTTCTGATGCTTTCATGGACACCAACAGTCTCTCTGTGTCCCTTTCCCTGCTTGCAGTGATGCCCACACAAAGCACATGAGGCTCAGTCCCTTCTTCCTGCAATGCTGCCTGTTGTGGTTGCACCACACAATTTTATAAACAAAACAGAAACACAAAAATACTCAAAAGAGTAAATGCACCAAAAAGAGTGCTTGTATGACTCAAAAAGGCCAAACAATATTTTTCTGAAACTTTCCTGGAATATTCAGCCGTAGGGTGTATGCAAGCAGAGGAAGGTTTTGGGGAAGTAATGCGTTTTGGTTTCAGGTTAAACTTGTATTTTAATATACATTCTGGAAACAGAACTTCAGGTTAGTGCAAATATGAGGAGATTAAAATATTAGAGATCAAATTAGCCTCAGAATTAGAATCTACCTGTGTGCATCTCTTTCCTTACCGCAGGCACTTGCTTATTGAAGCTTCAAAATCTTGAACTATTTGCAAAACAGAGCACTATAGAGAAATAAATGCCTATGGTACAGAAATATGAATTCCTGCCACTTCTGTTCAATGCTGTTTGCTGTCTCCAGAGTAAAAGCTTCTATTTCAGAGCTGTGTCAAGAACCATGAAGCGTTATAGCCTGACCAAGCATCGACCTAGCACTAAGCAAACTCTTAAACCCTGGAGACAAGTCAGTGGAGAGATTGAATAAACTTCTTTTAGAAATGCTGTTTCTAAACAGTGGCAACAGTAGGACAATTTTGTTGCTCCTCAGGTTTTCTTTCATTTCTGATTTATTTTATCCTTGCATATTCTTTTTTTAGCAATTTATGCATCTTATTTTAGTAATTTTGGTGCCTTCATGAAGAATTATTTGCAGTCCTCCACTTGTTATTGTTTCTAAACCTTCCAAAAAGCTGGGTCTTTCACCCTTTGATTTTATACTTGTCTTATCTACTGCACCCCAGAATCCCCTGCACATCTTTTAGCAAGGAAAAAAAAAAGCATTTGATATGAATAAATCAACCAACTAATTTGATAGTTTGACCACACATGTGAATATGATGCTAGGTGCCTATTTTTACATGTATGTAGAAAACCTTAATGTCTGTGAGCAGAATAGCTGCAGCTACTTCTACTTAATTAGAAGTTGCTGAATTAGAAATGTCAGATTTCTGGGATGCTTCAAAGAGAGGTGGTTACTCTAAGTGTCTCAGCTGAGGTATCTTACTACAATCCTAAAATTCTTTTCCCACTGTCTGTGGCTCAAAAGTTGCCATGTATGTGTAGCAGGCAGTAGCCTAAGGTTTAATGTTCAGAGATTTTTAAGACTGCAAAAGGTCACTGTTGCAGTGTGATCTGACTCTTTGTTTGGCAAGTCTGTGGGATGGCATCTAGTTCAATAACTAGATGAATTGGGACGTCAGTTTTGGAAAAATGCTTAAACCTGGTCTTGTTATTGAAAGCAAGGAGATGTGTTCTACACTGACATTTTGGGAAAATATTTGTTGTTTAAAGTCTTGCACAAGGAAGGAGAAAGCTTGGCATTGCTGCAAACTGAGCCACGGGAAGATTCTCTGCCCCTGGCAGAGCTGGTGTGGGGAGACAATGCACTGACAAGGGAATGTGAGTGTTTCTGTATGCACAAAGTCTTCCCAACCACTTGGCATTTGTTATAAATGTGTGTCTGAAAGCTGTTTCAGATGTTTCAGTCCCTTTTCTCCTCTTTGTCTTTAGGTTCAATCCTCATTTCCCCTTGTCAGTGCAGCATCCAGAACACTTGCAGACACTCACTGGGAAGTGCAACTGTTAGTTTGTGCAATTTTACTTTTTTTTTTCTTCTCTAGAAGAAAGACAATGTAACTTCCTAAAGCATACATTTAATCTGTTTGTGGGTACTGTGCTTTATTTTTTATTTAAGGGAAGATGAAATAAGAATAATTGTGCTTGACGTAAAAAGGGGTGTGATTTAAAACAGTTTTCCTGAGTTTGTGTTTGGGATGTGCCAGGTGCAGGTGTGTATCAGGGAAGGTAAATCCCAGATTTTGGGGTAGATTTGAAAGGAAAATTATGTACAGACAGAGCCTTGGCATGGTGCTTTTCTTCTGTTTGCACTTCCTTTGGGACCTGGCTTGAACAAATACATAAGACCCTGAAAACTTTCAAATAAGGTTAAATGCATGTGCTCTTATGCTCCAGGGATGAGTGGAATTAGCTGTTCAAGTAGGGATTTTTTTTTTCTTTTCTTTTGCTTTTTTTATCCCTTAGTTTTTATTTTGGAATGCTTTGAGTTGCGGCCATGTGTGGGTGTATGTCATTGGACTACAGGGCTGTTTAAAGTCAGCATGCATTGTAGGTCTGTGGGCCATCTCTACATTTAGAGTCAGTGCCACATGGCAGAGCTGGCTCCCACCAAGCAATCTGGCTGAATCTGATTAAACAATCCAGATATTTTTCACACCTTATATGTCCCCACCAGCTAGACAGGTTTATCGTATAGCAATTCACTAATGTCCACAGGAAATCACTTGCTACTACTGAAACGTATTTTACATTCAACTTTAGCCTGTTGGTGTTCAGTTTTGTTATGGAAATTAGAATTTTAGTAGTTAGTGAATGGGTCCCTCCATTCTCTGTCATGGAAAGCAACCACGATAACTTCATGTGGTAAAACTTCACTTTGGAGATGGGGGAACAGGACTCTTGATGTCCCTGAGCAACACAAGGCACCACAGGGCAGCATGTAGCACGCAGGAAGAACAGGAAAGCAGCTAATCCCAGCCAGATCCCATTGCAGAACATCTTACTATCTGGCTAATCAGGATAAGTGCTGAAAAGCTCTGAGTGTGATGTCAGATTTATTTCACGATGAACAGGGAAGATCTCTTGATCCTCAAACACTTCAAGTAAAAGTTAAAAGGGGGGGTGTGAGGTGCGGGGGAGGAGGCGGAAAAAAGATATTGCGCTTTTTTTCTTTTTTTTTCCAAGTGTGATGAACTGTTTTCTCCTCTAAGTGTTTTAAATAGCGGCAGTGTGAAAATTACATTTGCTTTGAATAATTGCTAGCGTTTTTCCCATTGCAGTCCTTCTATCTGGAAGCTTTGTATCTAATATTGCTCTTGCCTGAAACTCGGAGGAGCAGTGTGAATGGAGCGGCAGGTCCATTTTTAAAACAAAAAATATTTTATAATATTTTATTTGCTCAACAGTTCTACGCTGTGGCAACACAGGCTTACGCAGCAGTTTATAAGCGTAGGCCCTGGTCCAACAAAGGCTTATATGGCGTATGTTTAGCTTTACGCTGACTCCAAAGGGAATATCATGTGTGATACGGACTGGAGGTAAGGCCCATTTCCTGCCCTGAGCAGCTCGCAAGTGAAGTAAGACAAGACCCAGAACAACCGTGCGCGAGTAGGAGTCTTGAACAGGGAAAAGATCCAAGGGGAAAACCCTACTTGGAGGGATTTTTAAAGAGGGAGGAGGCAAAGATGGATTTTTCATGTTGTGGGTCAAGGGTAGCGAGAAGGAGAGCTCAGGGGTGGCAGGGAGACCTTGTGGGAGGACAAGGCAACAGCTGGAGGTGTGGAGGCTCTCTGAGGAGATGGGATGCCACAGAGTAGCGGGCCTGGTGCGGTCTCTTGGTTTTATCTGTTGACTAAATAAAACCGGTTGACACTTCAGGGCATTCATTTTTATTCAGTCTAATGAATACTGTCAAATCCTGAGAACAGCTTGTGGAATTCATACATAATTGTTTCACTGATGAAGAAACCGAGGCAGGGAGACTAATGATTTTCCCAAGGCCACAGAAGGAACATCATAATTAAAAAAAATTCTCTTTCCCAGGCCTGGGCTGAACCACTAATTTATCTCTGAACAGAGGGCAGTATTTACAGAGGTGCTGTACTCTCATTTTTAAGTGATTTAGGCACACCTAGGAGTTTGTGTCATTGGAAGGCAATGCTACCCCTGAAAGGCTAGATCAAGTTTAAGAAGGAACTTTAGGCTCCTAAAGATACTGGAAAAGATGATCTGATATCTGAAAAGAGTATTTGATAGGAAATTATACACACTTTATACCATAGATACAGCTGGGCTGGATTGTGCTCTGCTGAAGTCAAGCAGATCTGATCTACTACAACTTGCTGAAAAAAAATCCCAAATAATTCCCAGCTTGGCAATCAGCTCTGTCAAGTGTCCTGCTTTACTGCTTTCTCTTAGGAGCCACGATACCCAGGCTTGTCTGAGTATATAGTAGCAATTCCTTTTTTTCCTCCTCTACCCATCAGTTTGGAAATCAGGTTCTAGCTGGCACCATCTTCCTCTTGTGTGGGTAACACTAGGAAAAAATGATTGTTAACTGTAGATACTCTGTTTAGGGAAACAGAATCTTTTCCCAAGGATATATATAACTTTCCAACTTAGTCATGTGCACACCCAAGCCTGTGCATGAACTGCATTTCTGTTGCATGATGCACACTCCCATTTCATTCAGGTGGAGTCCTGGTAAATCTAATAAATATCTGCTTCTAGCTATTTTGAAGAATATGCTCTGAATCACCTGCTGTTTGGCAATACATCCAATATGTAAACAAATTCACTTAAAACCACTGTATGGATAAGCTGAAACTCAGAAGAGCTGCAAGCAGTATGCAGGATAAGTTGTTTGGAGAAAGCTTTTACCTGTTTGAGCAGAAAGATTGCCTAAATGATTCACTCTCAGGTGACCATGCCCTGCCCCAAGTTACTGCAGGGTTTACTTTTCCCTGGGACAAAGTGCAGGAGAAGAAGCCACAGTAGAAGGGGTTTAGCAGAGAGAAGACCTCTGACCTGTGTTTGCATGAGCACCACTGCTAGTTTTAGCTAAAGGTCAGGGAAAGCAGTCTTATCTGCAGCCCTGCATTCATTCCTGCCTTTATTTTGCTGAATCAGAAATATTGTTTCATTGCAACTTCACTCATAAATCTGTGGTTTTGAAGTGGGAATCAGGTACATTCAATTAGGAAAAGACCTATGCCCTGCTGCCTGTGGGCAGAGAAGGGGCCACATGATCTGCAGGTGAGATTTGGGACACCTGTGCATCTCTTGCATGTGGGCATATGGGAGCTCTACCTGATCAAGCCCTTTGAAACCAGGCCCTAAGTGTTTGAGTGAAACCTTATGTTATGAAAGGTCCTTGTGTAGTGTCCTTTGGGAAAGGGCTTAGTGTGCTCATTTGCATCTCTATACCCAGAATGCTTTTCCAGCTCATTGCTGTTTCATAGTCGCTCTGGTGTCAGTGCTACAGAGCAGCTGAGAATGGCTTGATGTGCTTCTGCATGCTGCTACTTTCCCTCTGGAGCAAAAGAAAGGATGTCTGTCTGGAAAGGGAGGATGAAACAAAATGTCCCTATCTTCCCCACAGCATGGGTACCCTCCTGGCCACCCAAACAACCAGCAAATGCTGCTAAGAGGACAGATGCTGGTACTCAAAATCTTAAGCTGCCTGCAAAATATCATCGCGCTCCCAGGCAGAGACGCAGCTGTGTGAAATTGTGAACCTTTAACGTGATCCCACCTCCCTGACACAGACAGTTCGTGGCAGCTTGGAGAAGTGCTGAGGGTCTAGAGATGTAAAATCCTGACTTTTGTGTCTGTTATAGGGAAGAAAATGTGGTAGATTTTGCACTGAAACATCAAATGTGGCAATTGTGAGTGAATCTGGTAATGTTAAAAGCTCTGGGATCAGGTGTGAGGGTTACAAAGCATCCACTGTGCTGCAGAATGAGAGCTCAAATGGAAGAGAGCCTGACCAAGTGGTCATCAATTCCCTTCCCCGACAGGCAAGGGCTGTGCCCTGCAATGAATATTCTTGTTAAAGACATATCCTTGAAGATTCAGCATGTAATGATTTGCAAGTTGTAGCCTGAGATAACTCAGAGGAAGTACTGTATAAATGTCAAGCTACTCTTAATATACTGGTGGTGGTACTATACACTGGTGATGGTACTTTTTCAAGGAATTGTCACTGAAGTAAAATTAACATGCAAAAGATATGGCAAATCTACTAGCAAATTATGTAAATATTTTGCAAGGGGCAAACTTTCAGTGCCAGGCGTGAAAATTGGGTCACAATTCCCATTAACAATTACACAGCCTGCGTGCCTAATTTTCCAGGCACCATGCTGAAAATTCACCCCACGTTATGGAAGCAATTAATGGCTTAAAATTCTTTTTAGGCCAGTAAATGTGTAGAAGTGTTGATAGCCTTTTCTGTGTGGCATTTAATGAGCTATAATCTGATAACTAGATTAGATTGTTCTCTCATGATATCGACAAAGATTGCTTTATATCATTATTATTGCTATTTAAATACTACAGCAATGCCAGATGCAGGGATCAGAGCCCTGTTGCGCTAGGTGCTGTACAAATATCTGTGAACATGTGGTCTCTTTACTGAAGACAGATATAATAACTACTTTGCTATTCTGGTCTGCTTAGGCACCAGGGAAATGCTGAAGGTTCCCACACAGTATGAATCTATTAAAAAGATAATCTGAAGCTATTTTGGTTTCTCATATAGAGGATTTTTTTCCCCCTTTTCAATGCTTACACATGACTTTCATTAGCATTAAATGTGTGTGGAGGAAGAGTTGCTCTTAACATTTGTAGCTCGGTACCTATCTCTTTCATATCAGTTAAATCCCAGCGAATATAACTGTTTAGTAATTGTCTGGTATTTAATTAAAATACAATAACCCCTTTCCAGAGACGCCAGTTGTGAATCTGGTGGCCTAGTCATAAAGATGCTAATTTAATGAATATTCATAAATCATGAATATTCATAGAGTGTCAGGGATGTTCTTTTGTACCCTGCTGCTATGCCAGGTCTTGCTGGCACAGCAGACGGCACATGTTGAAGGAGCTTTGCTCCTAGGGGAGAAGAGAAATATTCACGCTGGAGCAGGACAAGTGTCTGGGTGTAACTCCGAGTGGAGGTGCTGGGAGGAGAGGCGACGGCTGGCGAGGAGCGCATCCGACCCGCCAAGTGGGATGCACAGTCTCGATGTGGCTACCAGGTGGTAGGATGTGTTCCCTCTCAGGGATGTTGGTGCTTTTATAGCTGATGCACGGCTCTGGCAGAGATGTTACGGTCAACCTTTGCAGTCACAGTGGCCACAGCTGCCACTATTACCACCCGAGCAGAGCCTGTGTGCTGGGATTCCCAGTTATTCATGTCCTGGCCAGGCTGTACATGTGGAAAAAGCATATAGGAAGCTGCCTTAAAGCACTTGAGCTTGCTGCAAGTGGTAGGTACGACTTGCCCAATACTGTGGGGCTGAGTGGAGTTCATGCAGGGGAGCCTCTCTTATCTAGCATGTTCCAGGTTCATCCTTGTACTGGGATCTTTCCCCAGGGTTTCCAGGGATTTGGCATCCTCCTTGGTCAATGACAGTGACCCCACTTGACTCTGATGTTGTAGCCAAATATTTTTTTCATTAACTTTGGGGTGTGTAGGGGAATTTAATGATACATCTCTTTATTAGTCAAAAGGAAAAATAAATAAATTCCAGAAAATTGTGTTTTGTCCTGCCACTTGAGATACTGCAGAACAAAGTCAGTGTCCCTGCACAGCCTCACAAACTCCATGCTTTCCTTGTGACATATTTTTAAAGAAACTGAGTGTTTAGCCTAACCCTAGGAATCCTTAATATGCCGTCTAAGGAGCAGGCAAAGGAGCCAGCCTTGTATTTGTTGCTTCTACAGGTTTCAGTTGCCCCCAGAGTTCCAGGTTGATGGCTGAAATATGCTTGAATGCAAATGCTGTGCGCCCTTATGGTGCCTGTGTGATGCCAGTGAGGCGCTTTGCTGCAGCTTCGCGTTGAGAGGCGCGTACCTATGGGTGCGGAGCAAGCCCGCTTCTCACCCCGCCGCACACTGCTGGGATGCAAATTTGTTCTTGTGAAAAAATGTCAGCGCAGAGAGTTGAGCTGTTTGCTTTGGCAAAGTGTAGAGCAGGAGCGAGCACCCGTCCCTCTGTCCGGGCTGAGATGTTGGAAAGTTTATGAACCCGAGCAACATCAGTGCCCTGGGTACACTGCTGCCTCTTCCCTGGGACCACCACAGCACTCAGGCTCTGGCTTTGTGCAAGACATCCTTGCAAACCCCCTACCAACCCTTCAAATGTGTTTGCAAAAACTGGCAGGGAAAGGAGAAGGGAAGAAGAGCTGCTGGTGCTACCCAAGAGAGCTCTGTTTTCTCTGGTAATTTATTTCAGCTAATACACTTCTCTAATAGCTGCCGGCTCCAATCTTTGCTTACATAAACGCTTATTTAAAGCTCTTACGATCAAATCATTCATCTGGACTCAAACTCGCTTCTAAATTTGTGCATGTAAATTTTATTCATGGGCCCAGCTGTGTTCGTGCCGAATTTGCATTTGTGCATATGAATGTGTTGTTTTTTCCCTCTGTCAGCATACAACCACAGGCTGCAGCTGAAAATATGGACCTAGATTTCAAAAATTTTAATGACCATACACTGAAAGTTTTAGTTCCTTTCCCCCAGAGCTGGTAAACTTGTCTGCATAAGCCTTATCTTTATCCTTTGCTTTGGGGAGCTTGCTACTGTGTGTGTCTGAAGACTGGCTTGCACGTGGTGTTCAAATATAAAATGAGACTTTGTTTTGCCAATATGGGTATTGACATGAAAGGGCAATTAACTTTTTGTCTTGCTGTTTCTGCAACTAATCCTTCCTTCCTTCCTTTCTAAGTTTGTGCCACCTCAGTTTGTCTACCAAAAAATTATTTTGAGAAGAGCTGAAATTTATCTTGTTCATCGGAGGTGACAGGGCAAGAAATCAGTGCACTGGAGGCTGGGAGGAAAAATACCTTTCTTCCTCTGTAAACAGTGTAAATAAATACACTTCAGAGAAGGAAACAGTAAATCAGTCTTTCAGAGCAATTTGGATATCTGATGTATGCAGCATGAGTAACCTCACTTCGTGTACTACCAGAAGTGTGAAGCAACAGTGGTGCTGCAGGTTCCCCACAGCTGTTAATCAGAAGGGTCTTACAGAATTCTTTTCCTGATGCTTTGTGTAGAAGATTTTGCTGAGTATTTGCCTTCTGCATGCACCATTCATTATAATGCTCTTCCTTTATTGTCCAAGAACCAAGTTAAATTGGGCTCTGGTAAAAAGACCGTTAAATAAACTTGCAGTAATTTCTAAACCTTAGGTAGTTACAAATTTGTTAAAAATCAAGAACCTTTGCAATCTGCTGGGTACAAAAATATTGTAAATAAATTTGAGGGTACTAAAACTCACTCCAGGGCTTCTGAAATGAGGAAACTGAAAGGCAGCATAATCCTGAGTAGAGCATGGAGTCAAGGGGATCCGAAGCACTTTGCATGTAAGAGCTCTTCTGAGAGATATTGTTTTACATTAATTGCTTCTCTACCTTTTCATGTGGCACAGGCTATTTCTTTGGGGTTGGGCTTTAGGTAACAGTGTAGGCTTTACCCTGGGAAATGCAGTTGTGAATCACAAGTTGTTCTAGGTAAGTGAAGATTTTTATGTGTCTTCAGTGCTCAAGTGTTGCACAGCAGCTGTATGCACTGGGAGTGAAAGGCACAAAGAGGTGAAGACCCCAGCATCATCTTTTGTTATCATTATAATTCTCTCTTCCAATAGGAAATGTTGGTACTCATCATTTTTCTAGAGACTGGGGACTTTGGAAGGAGATGAGGGAGGTGCTTGCTGATCTTGTGAGAGTTTGAGGACATTTAACTTCCTTTGGCATCTGACAAGACTGTGGGAGTTTTGGATGATGACGACCAGTAATGTCACAGGCATGTGTTGGAGGCATGCTTCCTCTCCAGTAGTTTTTGGAAAGCTTTAGCCAAAGAGGTTAAAATAGGGTTGAACAGTGATTAAATGATAATTCTGGAAACAATCCTAATTCCACTTCTTTTACTGCTTAGACTATTTGTGCAAGAAAAGAAATTATATCAGATATGTGGTATAGGAAGCTGGGTAATTCCACACTTGAGCAATTACTCTGCATTTGAGAGGCAGCCCTGCCTTTTAAAAAAAGGTGGGGTTTTTTTTCTTTTGTTTGTTTTGTTTTTATCTTTTCTTAGTGTTTTTTTTTTGTGGCATGCTGAGCTGTAGCCTGTTTGTGCACTACTGACTTGACAGGAGTACAGAGCTGCAGTGTCCAGTGTCATTGCATGCAGGAAAGCATGAAGGGTGAAGTGAGAATTCCTTTTCATCACAATCTGCACTACATTGAGGACTGCAGAGCATCTGGGACATCCCCTACCTTGTGCTTTTGTGCCTTCACAAATTTGGATGAATGAATTATTCCTTGAAATGATACTACTTATTTCTTCAGTGCAGCCTTTCTCAGTAGGAAAATGTCTCACACCTGTAACCTTTGCAGGCAACATCTGAGTTGTCCTTAGTCTAAGGCATACTGTAAAATTTGTCAGTGTAACTAATTGGACTTCTAAGATTTAATTATGGACCCTTTAATGAGAAATAATTCTATTGAGATGTATTTTACATAGACTGCTCATACCCTTTTGCTTAATAATCTAAAATAAAAGCATATTTAAGGAGGGCCTAATCACATATTTATTGAATGTTTTTAACTTAGATAAGAATTTCAATGGGATGTCTTCGCCCAGAATATTCCTCAACTTAGATGAGGAACAAAAGATGATCTACAGAAATCAACATTTTCTGCTTTAGAATCCAGTAGTGCATGTTTGAAGAAATAGTAGTTACAGAAGGGAAAATGACAGTCTCTTTAACATATACTTAAGTATGGTAAGTGCAACGATGAAAGCAGACATAAGGAGTGAGAAAGATATAAATGGAAAGATTAATGACAGCATTAATTTATTTGCATCTATCATGGAGAAGTTATTTGCAACATAAAAAGTAGCAGTTTGTGAAAGGCACTGTAGTAACTTAATTCTCATCTGGGTATTAAACTTAATACGTGTAATATTTCTACGGTTTCACCTGCCTCCCTTCCTTTTTTGTTCTCTGCCTTGGAATTTACAATGCCCTTTTGTGTTCTTATTCATGGGGTGGTGAGCAATGCTTTGACCTCTTTTGCACTTTAGACATGAAGCATGTGCGTTACCTTGTCTGTTGAGTACAGCCGTCTTTACGCCATTTAAAGGGAAAAAAAAAATCATTTGTGCAAGCAGATAATGCAAATTATTTCTTGGAAAGTATTGCAGAACAGCGACCATGGGATATTCTCATTTATGTTGCAACTCCCTTTTCACTTGGTATCCAGGCATGAGTTCACGCGGGTGCTCGAGGGTTGTGTTTCCTCCCCTGTAAGCCTGCCTGAGTGGTGAGCAAGGTCTGCATGTCACCTGGAGGGGCCACAGCCCCACAGGTGCCCTTGGACCAGGGCAGCAGCTGCTGCCCTTTCTGCCAAGGGATCCCTTTGCAGTTTCAGGTAGCAAACCTGTAGTAAGGATCAGTTTGATGCCAGCTGACACAAAGAGGAAAACTGTGTTTCTTTGAAGCTGCGGGGGCTGGGCAGGAGGAGCAGAAGAGTTATTAGACTGACACAGAGTAATTGCCGGAAGCAGAATTTGGCCAAGTCTTGTGGTTCATGCTGGGAGCACCTTATGCAGTTTATATTACAGTTATAGATTTTTCTTGTGATATCACTTACCTCAAATGACCATTGCCTCCTTAAATGACCATTGCCTGAAAGACAGCACATAATGAGATAATGTTCATCCTGACACCTTCCTGGGTAATGGCTCAATGTTCACTCAGGAAGAAAAATTCATTCTGACCAAATTACCTCTACAACAATCTGATGTCTTTTTTTTTTCCCTAGAGGGCTTATATCCAAAGACTGTCCAAACTTCGGGAAAAAATCTCACATGTTCATAGTCTGATTCAATAGTTCACAAAGACAGACAGCCCATTAAACAAATGCACAAGATTGTCTTGGCTCAGCGTTTATTCATTGTTCAAAAATTTTAAACCAACAGAGGTTCTCCTGCATTTGGAAAGAGATGATCTTTATGATATATAATGGCTTTTCCTTTAAAAAAAGGTGAACTTGAGTATCAATTCCAAAAGACCAAACCGTTATGGCAGCAAGGCCATTAGGCTGCAATTTGTCTTATAACAGATGTTGTAGAGTCTTGTCACTTCGAATGCTAAAACAGATGGGATATACACTTGAAAATGTACTAGAAGTATTTAATTTCCTTTCCAGTGCTGGAGATTTCTTCTCTCCAAGGTCTTTGATGCTCTTTGCCTGTTTGTTAAATCCTGTTGCTTTGGTTGGTATGGTTTAATCTCCTTGGAAAGCTTTGTCTGAGTTTGTGTTCTAATACAATTACTCTTGAATTGCTTTGGTTTTGCCAAATGAGACATGATTCCATTTCAAGCTGACTTTTTATTAGCCTCTTTCAAGATCCCTTGTAAACTTGCTATTATCACTATGTACAAAACTGTAGAGGTGACACAGTATCTGGCACTGATTTTCAGCAGTTATGAGTAACATTAGCCAAATGCATATTATATATGGCTATGTATTGCAAAAAAACCCTAGATAATCGGTGATACTCATATGCATTTTAGATTACAGACTACCACGTACTTTGTGAGGTTACTGTTGTTTACGATAACTATGATTTCTCATCATCTGCAGGAAGACTCAGCTGACTTCATTGGACTCCATATCAGGTTTTCTAATCCAATGCAGATGCTTTTTCAAAGTCTGGGGATTATCAAGTCAATCCCCAGATGAACTGGGAAGTTGTTAAGTGAAAATGATGGTGCCGTAGTGGTGGAGGAGTGGGGGGCTAAAAACTTTGAATGATTCTCCCCAAGACACGTGGAGGGAAACTTGGAGAGCAGGTATTGACTTTCCTGAGCTGGCCTTGGGCTCTTAACCTGCGAGCGCTGAATAGCAGATATTACAGACACATCCATGTGTCTGCTTACATTTCATACTATATAATCAATTTTCTCCTTTTAAAATCAACTTTCCATGTAAGACTTTTGTTTGTTTTTGTAAATCAAAGGAAAAGCCCTGATATACCACATCAGTTTCGATCTTGCTTAGTTTCAAGGCGCGCACCATACTCTGACCCAATTTGCTTTAGGAATGTCAGTGTTTATATAGCTAGCACAAAATTCAGCATCTTTAAAGATCTCTGTGCTGGGCCATCTTGGGTCTGCCTCAATAAATTAGGGGACTGCATTGGCTGAGTCAAATAGCACTCCTTTTTTCAGCTCCTGAGAGATTTTTTTGTGTGAATGTATTTAGAATCAACTCTAGAAGGAAAGCGCATCCAAAATGCAAAGGACCTTTCACTTTGCATTTCAACTTCATTTTCTGAGCTCTGGAAGGAAAGGCATGAGTATAGTAGTTCATAAATGTTTTTTTTTCTTCCTTTTCTTTCTGGGCTAGTGATCATAATTTTTCAAAACAATAAATAAAAGCTTTTAAAATTGTTTTTCTTTCTGACCATTTTAATGAATTAATTTTCCAAAGGGGGTAGACCATGGAGCACCTATTAATGATTTCTTCTGTCATGCCATTAATGCTCTTCTGCCTTTACACCTGCATCACCAGTTTAACTTGAATTTTAGTAATTTGAGGATGAAAATCAGCCTATTACAGGCTTTGTGCTGAAATGAATTTATACTTTAAGTGGATTTCCTTATTGGAATACTAAAGTAAACAGAATTACACTATTTTTTCATATAGCTGCATATTTTGGAAACAGAAAACTCTGAGGGCTGTTCCAATACACTGAGCTGGTTGTTGAGAATGCTGAATGAGAGTTCAAAAGATAATTCCTTAGCTAAGATGGAGGTGGTGAACAAGGTGTCTTTCATGTAGCTCTTATGGTTTCCACTTCTCAGGTGCTGCATCTTTATTGCCATATTTAGTTTCCTGGTCTTGGAGAGGACTTGGTAGTTTGGGGAGTGGGGAGAAGTTACTATTTCATGGAAATGACAGTTGCTCCCAAATTTTATTCGCCCTCCAGCTGCATGTATGGGAATGTGGTATGATGGTGGTTTTCTTTTTTCTTTTTTTTTTCCCCCTCTTTTTTTGGTAATCTTTTCTTAGATATTATTTTAAAGGGTAACACAATTTGAAGTAACAAAAGACTTCAGGAACTTTATACTTGCCATTCTTTGAAGCAGACACAAATAGAACAAAACTTTACCACCTCAAGATAATCAGTCATCCTCAAATAATTTGTTTATTAAATAAAATATTGATCTCATGTTTGCTTAAGGTTTTTACTGTCCATACTTCTCCCATGAAGTGTTTTTAATCATCTACCATGTGAGTCAAGCTGTTAAAGCTTCACATGGCTAAAAAGTTATTTTAAGAATTTATTAGCAGCTTAAAGTGATTCTGTTAGAAAGATAACATGTACTTGAAGCTGATATGACTTGTGTACCACAAGAAGAACTATGGGAAGAGTAAAATTGTGTAAGGTTACCAAAGATTGAGCTGAAGAGAGTGAGGCTTATACAGAAGAAACTGTAGGCCTTTTTTTCCCCCTCACTTAAGTAGTTAAACAATTTAAACACCAAGTTTAAAATGAGAAAAGAAATTGAAATACACATATCCATGCAATCCAGAACCTATCAATAGCTTGCCATCTAAACTTTAACAGTGACTTCTGTAGAAGCCATTTAGCCTGAAGCAAAGTCTCATCTTTCCTGAACCTCTAAGTGACTTAATATTGAAGTACAAATGGGAGTACAGTTTTTTTTTTTAATATTGTCTGCATAGCAAGAATACAAAAGCAACTACGTGCAAAAACCACTTCTCTGCATTCTAAATATAGCGGCGCTCACTTGAATTAATATTTCATACAAGAATAACCTGTATAAAAAGAATAAACACAGCAGCAATGATATTGGTAGGATATTGTTTTTAGATGGAACAGGTTTTAAATGAGTAAATGAATATCTAATAAAAGCACTAAATCCTTCTTTGAATGAAAGTTTGATAGACCTGTGTTTTGTTGGCTATTCAATAGAAAAATTTTAAAACAGGAAAAATATACATAAACTTAAGTTGAAATAGAAAGAAAAGAAGGAACTTATGCATGTTTCTCTAGCTTAGACTTTTTATTGCAGCTTACTGGTTCACCCATGATGGGATGCAATAAAAGGCAGATGTAAACACTGCCCTGTTGTGTACAGAGCCCGGGATGGATCAGGCAATGCTAGGGAGGAGCCACGGGGAGAGCTGCCTCCTCTAGCAGGGAGAATGGAATGTTCTTTGGTGGCTTTGGTCTAAATCTCTTTGATTAAATATCCAGGGTCATGTTAGGCAGCCGCTTTCCTTCCCAGAGCTTCAGTTTCCTGGGGTCCTGCAAGGTTTCAGGCTGCTCCACTGACACACATTATGTTGGCACGGGAATACTGAGGAACACAGTGTGGGATGCGCTAGGTGCAAAAATTACACCAACCTTTATATTTCCTCCACCACCTAGCTCAGATGCTCCAGTTAGGTCTTGGGGGATGTTTGGAGCATAAAACTGAAAGTGCTGGCAGGAACTTCACACAAAAAAATGAATTGAACCTTAGGCTCAGGCGTAAGGGTCAAGGAATGCTGTAGCCTGTCCTGAGCAGGATCACGTTGTGTTCCCTGTCTGCAGGCTGGGGAATTGCTGAGCTCCTGCTTGGGAGCCTGCTTTGTCACTTTTGCAGTTGATGGGGAAGATCAGTGGGGAAGCACCTGCTATCCAAGGATTGAAAATTAAAAGCTCACAGATTTTTGACCAAGTGTCTTGAATTTGACAAGGGGCTATGAAGGAGAAGGGGGGTTGATGAAGAGTGTTAGATAGCAGAAAGGTGAGGAAATATCCTGAGGCCTGGACTGTAGGAATGAGAAGATCTCATGAAAATTATGTATAGAGATAAAAGGGGATATGATCTATTGCAAAACACCAAGCCAGGAAGGTCAGATGCATAAGAAGTTTTGTGAAATTAATGGGAATTTTACATTCATCTGGAATTTTAAATGCTTTCAGACATCTCCTGAGGGAAAAACCATAGTGGGAAATGGATGATTCAACAAGTTTTAAAGAAGTAGTGGGGCTTAGTCTTGATTTTTTTAAAAAAATTTTGTTTGTTTTGCAGAATGGAGAAATGTGTCAAGAGCAAAGGCTTTTTATATTTTAGACAATGAAGGTGAAGTAGCTGTGAGTACAAAGGCAATAGGCAAGTTGGGTGAAATTGAGCATGAAATGAGATTTCACAATCTTTGTGAAGAGATGAGGAGGAACAACAATGTAACAAAAATGGACTTGAGAGAATGATAGCTAAGATTTCTCCAGAGACAAATTTAATAGTTGAAGGCAAAGGTGAATTAGCTGCCAGATCCTCAAAGATGTGACATTATGGTACAAGCACAGAAACACCCAATTTAGAGATTAACTTGGCTAAAGAGCTGGGTTCTGCACAGGGAGCAGGAAGGAAATAGATCAAAGGGGAAGAAAGAGTACCCCAAAATGGCACAAGTAAGAAGGGATGAAGGGAAGGTCCAGGTACAAGGTTTCAATGCTAATGTTAGCTAGTTAAAGATGTTGAAATGAGGAGGAATTATCCTCAGCATACATTAATAATAAGGTAATCTAGTGAAGGATTGCTGCTTTGCTTACAGGAGAAAGCAACCTGCTGATGGAACACTGAAGAGTTGTTTTATCCTTTCCTTTTTTTCTTTTTAATTGAGACCTCATTAAAAAAGTTTTTTGTTTTCATATTATTAATACTATTAAAATCAATAGAAAAGGGGTACAATCCTAGACAAAATTAGAAAAGACCAAGTTAGGGATTTACAGATGATTCAGATGTTTTCAAATGGACTGGTTGTGATGGACTTTGTTCCAGGGATTGTCTAAAGGAATCTCAGAGCCATTAGTGTTTTCTTTGAGACTTCATCTGAGATCAGTGATGTACCAGAGGCTGGGAAAAGAGAAAATATAATGTCTTTCATTTTGAAAAAGTGGGGGGAAAGAGGAGCCAGAGGATTTCAGACCAACCAGTGCTAACTCCAGCTCCAGTCCACAGAAAAATTCTGGGGAGGGGGAAAAAAATCAGAACCAAAAATCAAACATTTGAAAGCAGCTGAAGGATAACAAGAAAGTAAAAAGCTGCCAGCACAGATTTGTCAAGAATGAATTGTCAAACCACTTGGATTTCCTTGTGCAGCAGGGTAACAGACTTCATGGAAAGAGAAGAAACAATTGACATAGTTTCTTGAGTATTGTGAGATCTTTAAAGTTGGCTTGCAAGACATTCTCTGAAGCAAGAGAAACCTGGGCTGGATGAAAATGCTAGGTAAAAACAAAACTAGCTAGAGAAACTGCTTTGGAGAATGAATTTTAGGAGGATGAAGTAGTATCAAAGCAGATGTATGCATTGAGGAGTGCTCTACAGAGCTGTGCCCAGCTCTCATTAGACCATGACCTGAGTGATGCAATACATATTATACATGTTAAATTTACAGAAAACTGAGAGTGGAAGCTTTATGAAAAGAAAATGGCCTTGAGAATGGGGAAGAGGGTCTATAAGAATTGTTGAGACTTTGTTAACTGAGTACAGAAGAATGGTAGTTCAGCAGAAACAATGACCTGCAGGAATACGAGAAGGGGAACACCTCTTTTGACAGCAGTTCTTTGGAAAAATTACAAACCAAGCAATGTCCCGCTGTTGCAAAAATGGCAAACATCATCTAGGAATTCATAAATGGCAATATAATTTGAAAGGTGTGTTAAGTAACTCCTCTGCCATGCTTAGCACAGGCAATGTCTTCCCAAAAGATGCTGACCACTTTGGGGATACCTTTGTCCTTCTAGAAAGATGTTGACCACTTGGAGACAACCACAAGAGTGATGGACATGGTCACCATGTCCTGTCAAGATGTTATGGCTGTTATGGAGACGTGTGTGGATGGATGCTGTCTACTCTAGGTCAGGGAAAACTCTTGTGGGGTCCTACCAGTAGTCTTCAGACATGCAAAAGTATGGTGCAGAGAGAAAGAGACAGGTTTCATTTTGCATAAGAGGAAATGGGATGAAATAATTGTTAGGAAGAATTGGATATTAGAAAAAATAAAAACCACCCAGTTTTCTGATAATTCATGCAGGGCAGTTCTGGAATAGACTGTCCCCTTTGTGGCTGGAGGCTGTTAAGAAGAGGAATGACAAAATGTAGAGATGATTCTGTCTTGGAGCAAGAAGTCCTGCAGACAGTCTCCCCAGTCCTACTTTCCTCAATTTCTCAGTTTCACTGCTAATGATAACCATCCATCTTCTGTAAGTACTTGGAAGGGATTAAATCATTGTGGAATTGCTGTTGTTCTAGGACTTTACCCTTGACAATGTCTGCTACAACAGGCATGGCTGTCAATATCAAAGTGAGATAGAAAGTTCTTTGGGCAGGCAGTTTGATCCAGCTCAGGCCTGTAACAGGCAGCACAAAACAATAGGTTTTTCCTGCTGTTCTGAAACTCCTTGCTGTATATTTGCAGATAATTAATCTGTCTGTCTCTCTCTTTCACATATTATGTGGATGGAACTTCTGAGTAGTACAACTAAATGATTATAAAATTGTTTAGTTCTGTGCTGGTGTATCGAGTTTTAAATCAGGCTAGAATTTTTTTTTCTTGTTATCCCAGTCAAACTGCTCGTACTCCTTTTAAATTCCTTCACTCTGATTTTGATTCTGAATACCCCAGATTAAGGCTCTTTATCCATACCTTCATGCTTTCTCTTTTGCAGTTCCAGTGCAGATTTGCATAGCAAAGGAGATATTTGTGTTTCTCCTGACCTCATCTATATTCTGGTGCGCAGCGTGCACTTATATGATAGTTTATTCCGGGATGATGAACAGATGCAAAAGTGTCTTCAATTGTCTCTGGAAATTAGCAATGGTCAATACATCCTGCAAACACAATGCTGGATGCCGTGGTGCATGCAAAACATGCATGGCAGGCAGAGCACATAGCCTTTTCCTGCCTCTAGCACACTTCATTTAATTTTAATAGTAGAAGGAGATGTGGTATCTTTTGAACATAAATATCCTTGTGGGCTAATGTAAGGCTTGGACAATGAGAGTTTTGCATAGGAGAATTTGGCTTAACCTGTCAGTCTTCCAGAGATTAACAACTTCATCAGCCACTGTTGATATTGACAGTCAGTTGCTAGGCTACATGTTTACTGCTAAATGAATAGGCGACTTGGGGCCAGTGTGAATATTCAACAGATTGGCAAATAAGTAAAACGTGCTGTGACTTGATTTGTTAATTATAGTCAAAATAAATGGCTGTATTGATGACTATGATTTTACACAGCATTAGTCCTCTGAAAACAGCAATTAAGTCTGCCATGTAAACATATATCTTGCCTGTGACAAAAAAAAAAAAAAAAAAAAGCTTTAAACAACTGAATACACCACTCCAAGCAGTTTCACTAGGACTCCTGAAGTGCTTACATTAGTTAAATTATGTCCTTGGGTGTTTTTACACCTCTGACTGAAGCACAACTTTCAGGCACGGTCTGGATTTTGAAAAGCTTTCTTGTTTGCTGCATGCAGTGCTACTTATGGTCAGAGTTTATCAAAAGAAGCATGATCACACTTGAGAGAGAAAACTCAAGTAGCTGGATTTCAAGAGGATGTTGTTTTTTGTGTTTTTTCCTGTTGGGGGAAAGCTGAGCATTAATTTTATGCTCTATATGCTCTTTTCTTGTGAAAGAGTTCTCACATGTATACCCTGTTACTGTGTTCCAGTTTATCAGCTGCGTTAACTACAATCCACTTCCCTCGATCCGTCCTACTCTCTCGTTATGCTTGAAACTCTCACTGTATCAATTCAGTCACTTTGTGTTTCAAGACTTGCGCATACTGGCAGGTGCACTGAGTATTTAGCATCACTCATTGTTCAGTGTTGCATGTGTATAGGCAATGCCACTGTTCTGAGCTGTACTGTGCCTTTTGGTTGAGACTTGGAAAACACGTATTCTGTTCTCATTGCTGTGGACAAGTTTCACTGTGGCACTGGTCATGCCTCTCTCCCAAGCTTTGGCTCAGTTTTGCCACCTATAATAAATAGTTATTGGGTTTTTTCCTTCATAAATAACAGCCAACCTGAAGAGCACTGAAGTTGCCAAATATGCTCCAAGATTTGCAACAGAGAAAGAGTAGTTGTTTTAAGCTTGAGAAAAGTAATTGTGTTCTTGCATAGGAAAAAAATACCACTTTCCCTGGATAGGTCTGTGTTACCAATACCTGTTGAGATTGGGTTTGAGTTTGGGCTGGTAATTCTCTTTTTCCCAAAAAGAGGTGGGAAGGAGCTCCCCTGTTCAGACCTTAGTTTTGTTCCAATGAGCATCTGAACATCTGCCCTTCTTTGTAAGCTCTTGAATCGTTGTCTTCTGCTGTCTCACCATGGGGTGTCCAAGACCAAATTTGCAAAAGTAAAACCACACTGACCTGGTCTAATCACAGCTGGTCTGAGGCAGAGTGGTTTCAAATGCTTAAGCCAAGAGGGATTTTTGGCTTTTCTCTCAATGTGTTGCTGAAGGAGAGTTCACCCAATGCAGATGTTTGGCTGGCAGATGTTTGGAGAAAATCAAGCTGAAAGGGTGTTAGAAATTAAACTAGAAATGGAGTAGGACTAGAGACTGAGCTGGGTAGCTTAGAAGGCAGAAAATAAGAAGTGATTTGTATAGGGTGAGCTCCAAAACGAAGAAATAGCTGGGAGACAAGTGGTTGCTCTGATATCAATTTGATGAGGGGCAAACAAAAAAGATTAAATACAAACCAGAGTGATAATCAGCTGCAAATACTGTTAGCAGCTTTATCTTTGCTTAAGGATAGAAGATCAGTGCTCTCTGTCAGCACATCTGCATGCTAGTCATCAGCTTTGTCACCAAGGCAGGTTATGTAGAAGGCTTGCAAACTACCCTGATTCCCAGGATCTACACTGACTGTTACAATGAAGGAGCAAGGTGCCAGGGATGTTGACAGCTCTGTGAATTCTTGTGTGCTCCACAATGATTAAGAAAAAAAAAAAGTTAATAGTTACCAGGGAAATCACTGAAGACAACACAAAGAACATCAAGGTTCACCTTGAATGCACTCATGTTTTGGACCTTTCATTTTTGAATGCCTTTGTGGATAGGGAAAAAAACTTCAAAGGAAGACAAGGATGTTCCAAAGCATTGAATGGCTTTACAAAGTGGGTGGTAGACCAGCGGAGCTCACTGCCAAAAGACATTGTGAATGTGACAGGTTTACATGTTTAAGTTCATGAAAGACAAAATCAGGGAGAATTACTAATGTCATGTAAACTATACACGGGTCAGGAAGTCTCAGAGCTGAAATTGTTGGAAGCTGAGAGGCTATGAGTCGGAAATAGGATTGCTCTGTCCTTCCTCATCTCCAGCATCTGATTATGGCCACCACAGCAGACAAAAGCACTCCTGATACATGGATTTTGTCCTGGACATTTTTTCCTGATTAGTTTGCCTTTGCCTGCACGGTATCTCATCTGACCCAGAGGCGCATTTTGAGGCATTTCTCTCCCAAGGGCTACACTTACCAAATTAGTTTTATGTCACATGTTGCACCATAAGTACTGGGATCCTCTTCTTGGGAAGATGACAAATCTTCTTTCACTGGATGAAGTAGGAATATTTATGCTTCTGGGAATCATGGGAAGATGACTGTGTTTCCCCAGAGATCATTAACTGTAATGAGCTACTGGACCAGGCATAGTTTCATAACCAGTGTGGCTATGCAAACATACATTGCTGGTTCAGTCATTTTAGGATTCCCACAAAGTGGGAACCATTTTTAAGAACCATTTTTGCAAAAGCTTGTTCTTTGCTGACCATGAACTTCCTTGCAGATCCAGTGTGAGAAAACTGTTTTGTTGGGGCAGCTTCTTGTTGTGGGGGGAATAAATCCCTTCAGAAGATTTGGACTTTAGTTCAGTAATCCACTTTCCAAGTTTTGTATGCAGTTGCACTTGCCTCCGAGCACTAATGAGTGGACAGGATGACAAACCTCAGGGTTCAGGTAGCTAAGACAGGAACAATTGTAAAAGCCCTTTTCAAGTCTGGAGACACTAACTTTACACTGACTTACTACTGGGATGGTTTCCCTAATCAATTTGGTGGTTTTGCAATGCTGAAAAATATGCTGATAGTCTCAACAACAAGAAACAGAGTCCTTCCAGAGCTGGTGCCTATCCCTATGTGGGGGCAGCTGCAAGATCTGGGCAGCTTCTCATTGTCCAGGGAAGTCTTGCTCCCTTCCTTGCTTAATTTGCCCAAGGTAAATTACCTCTTTTTGAAACAAGCTTCTAGCTTTTCTATTTAGACAGTCTAAGACGAGCAGCTTTAAGCTAATTACAGTCCATTTATTAATGTATCAGTTCTTGTTCCAACATTTTACCATGCACGAGGATATCCTCTAGGTATAACAAACAGGCTGAGAGAGGCATGCCACATAACACCCTCTTCGTTAGACTTTTGAATGTAGCTGATGTATTGCACTAGCCAAAACCCATCATTTTAAATTGCCACAGTTCTTGTCCTGCTGTGAATGTGTTGGGTTTTTTTTCCTCTGTCCCTCTGGATCCACTTCTACTTGCCAATAGCTACTCTTAAGATTCAGGGTAGTAAACCAGACCAAGCTTTCACCAGTGTCTAGGGTACTATTTACAGTAATAAAGCAGCACACACTAAATGACTTTGTGTTGTTTTTTCGTAATCTGATGCTGTCACCTTTTGCCTTAACTGGACTCAGCCTGACATTTGGCTGTAGGGTCTGTTCTAGCTTCCTGACACGCTTCTTCCATGGGCTTATAAGGCTTCTTTACTGCTTCCCTGCTGAAAAGGAGGATGCTGTTTAGGCATCCAGGATCACTCTTGTGTGGAAGCAATCAAGTACAACTCAGGTGTTTGTCAAAGAGAGAATAATTCTAACAAAACAGTCTCAAAAATATTTTCTTGCTTTTCTTCGAGTGCTTTGTAGGGTGCCAGATGAAAAGTGAATACATTTTTTGAGTGTTCACATGTTTGCACCCAAAATTCCTATAGATCATATTAATTTACAAGATCCATTTTTTGCCATCACAGTATGCCTTTCCCCATCTCTTTCTGGCTATTGTCAGAAGCATTCTGTAAATGTATAGAGATTTGCTCTTCTTTCAGATGCAGAAGAACTTCAGCAGCTAAAGATCCCCAGGGATCTAGGGTCTCAAAGGAAGTTTCAAGCACTCCTCATCTTTCATTTGCTAGAAAGAGGCCACTGTCTGTAATTCCTAGTGGTATATCTGCCCCTAAAGGTGGGGTTTGGGCACTGCAAAAGAGATCTGTAGGTTGAATGACCCATTCCCTTACCTTCTATTCCTGATGTCATAACCAATGTCTGACTCAGTGGTTCTTGTGTATTTCACATAGTTACTTATTACACACTAAATAACCTTCTCTGTTTATTTATTCCTCAAAAAAAAAAAAAAAAAAAAGTAACTGTTAAGCTCCTTACAGAAACTGCAAACTGGTGTGTGACTGGGGTCTGAACTTCTGGCTTGGTTCAGGTTCATGCTCCCCTCCAGCCTGTTCTGCATCTTGGTGTTGGGGGTCTGGTTTGGAACATGCCATGCTCTATTCTCACTAGGCCTGTCTTTATAACTGTTCTCCTTGAAAGGCATTTTTTTCCTCCAGGATCAATAATGACCTCATCTGCATTCCTTCATTTTTGCTATTGTTGCCAATTTCTTTTGCTTTATAAACTCAGATTGGTCATCACTCCTTCCACAAAGCATAATGATGGTATGAGCCATATTAAAATTGCAGAACGGAATTTGAGATAGAGAAACAGCACTGTAGAGATCTTGGCAAATTCCTGGCATCTTCTTCTGTTTGCAGCAGCTGTTTCCTTTTGTGGTATGCAGCTGTGAAAAAAGTTCAGGATCTGTAGTAAATTGTAAGTCAGTACAATATCTTTTTGTCTTTTGCTGATCTTTATTTCCGGCTCTTACCTGAGTGTCTGCAAACTGGTGTATAGCCAATTTGCCCTTGAGGTCCTTGCTGATATTTGAGTATATCAGGGAAAAGGTTTGTTCCCACCTAATTCAAATGAAGTTTTGGGTTTTTTTCTCTTTCCCTTCCTTTCAGCATGTCATGGTTGTTGATACTGGTTCATTTTCATTCTCTGGGACACTTTTCAATTCCCTAAGCCCTTTCTGCAGTTTATCAGATAGCAACTTCCAGGTTGGTCAAAGCTTTTGTAGCCCTTTCCAGTCTTATTTCAATTCACAACTGTTGCAGCTGCAGCTCTTAGTTTCTTTGGGCATTTTGCCATTGGCTTTCTAAAAAGGGTTCATCTTTACCAGTAAGTTTTCAGGTGCTGTTTTAACTCCTCCTGTTCTTTACATGTTTGAACTGTGTACTGCCTTTTGTTCTGCCCTGATACAGGAGAGATACCAGCTCACAGGCTTTGTTCTTGGAAACCAGAACATGGGGGTTTTCTCTCTTTAGCCCTGTTGTAGGAAGCCCAGAGTCTGAATGTTAAGAAGTGCAATTGATGATTGAGTCACTTATCTTTGATGCAATCCTGTTTATTTACAAAGTCCTGATTTTTGTTTCTGCAGGTAGAATCAAACAAAAGATAATTCTCTTGCTTGAAATTCCCAATCTCTTTCAGTCAGCACTTGCCTCAATAGCTTTCTTAAGGTTTATCTTGAAGTCATGCTGTTGATGCTTTTGTGGCTCTTTTTGATGCTTCCTTTTGGCTTTTGATTGGAGATTCTCCCACAACCATCCAAAACAAGCATTCTGCTACCAAAGTCCTAAACATCTAGACTCCAGGGCTTATTTTCATTCCAAACTTCCCATATGTTTATGCTTTGGTTGTTCTCCCATTGTTTTGATTATTTTGCTCCGCAAATGAGCTTAATGTTTATTTGTATTTAGTACAAATGAAAAACAGTTCTTCCACTCAATGATTTCAGCAAGTTTTGGTCAATCTTGCTGTGATGCTTTCTTATGGCTCTTTGGATAAAGGCCACAGAGGTACATAGACACACTGCAGAGAGAGGAGGGCAGCTGCATGGTGCTTAGAATGAATTCTTGTCTGACCTCCTCCAGTGGCCTCTTAGCTGCTGGTTGTCCCTTCAGCTGTGTCCAAAAGGACTGGTAGAAAGATTTGGTTAGAGAACATTAAATTTCTGAAATGAATAATTAAAATTATATTTTTTTCCTCTCTGAAAATGCCTTGTAGACTGCAGGAGTGAAAAAGCTTTTTGATATTTTTAATAAAAGGCACTACTTTAGGAAAAATTCAAGATTCTTTATTTCATTTTCTTTGGTATTGAATAAGTATGGAAGAGAGGAATAAAGTTAATTTCATTTGATAAACAATTTATGCAAAAAGGGTTTTGGCGAAAATGTTCACTTTGAAGACCTTGTATCAGACCATTGTTCCCATGTATTAGGTCAACTCTGAAGCCAAACTCCAAATTTATTCTCAGCAAATATGTGTGAATATTTTACTCCTAGCAAAATTGCTAAAATCTGAATCTCCCAAGGAGATTAAAATTAAAATCTCCGAAGGATGCTTATGGAAAAAATTGCACAAGACATAAGGCATGGCATAGTTCAGTGCCGGTATTTCCCCGTGGGATTTGGGCATTGTGTAACACACCAGTCCCTCACACAAACCACAGGAGACTGGGACTTGCTCTCTGTGATAAAGTTCAGAGATGCTGCATGGTGAGTGATCACTACAGGTTTGCATAGATGCCAGTTTGCTACTGACTAAAGGCAAGTTTCAATGTTCTCATCCTAATACTTAATTGAGTTAATCTACTTATTCACTTCTGTTTTAATATCTGATCAAATTCACCCTGTGGACTCAGAGTCCCTGGGGTTAGAAGTGACTGATCCACCAAGTTATATTGCATGGAGCTATAATAATCACAATAAAGTGAGATAAGTATTTGGCATGGAGTCTGGGAATGTAGGGATGACCAGACATGTGGGATGAGACCAGGATGCTGTTTTGAGCTTTTTTACAATTTCCAGGTATGCAGCAGAGGATGGAAATGATTGTGACCAGATGCCAGCAGCCAGTGTCTTAAAAGTGCAAGTTTGATAGGTGAAAATGTTGAGTTGTAAATTCTTGGCTTCCCATGCCTTATCCATCTTCTCCAGCTTTCATGCTTGCCAGAAGGGAACCTTACCAAGGGCACCCCATGAAATCATCCTGTTTCTCTGTGTTTCTGGGTGGAGAGCAGAGGGGCTCAGACCAGGGTAGTCAGAGCTTCTGGACTCAGTGGAGAACCAAAGCAAGCACTGCAGTGTTTGTGCCAACACAAAATGCCACATTGCACAGAATACAGCCTTTAATTCTACCAATTTCTTGTTTGACACAGGAAAACAGAGCGTGATTAAAAAATTGTGTCTTAACTGACTGCTCCATATTGTCATGCCAGAAACAATTAGCTTAACTAGAAAGTTAATTTAATTGCAAATGTGGATGGGCAAAGTGTGCCAGCCACTTCATTATCATTATTCTATGTTATTCCTAATGCTTAGTGCTGTTTAATATGTTCTTATGGTATATGGTGGTGGAATTAAAAGATTGTCTCTGTAGCAGTTAAGGTTGCTACTGAAAATAACTTCCAGTCTCAGTTTTACATGTCTTTATCTGTGGGGCTTTTAAAAGAACTTCTAATAGATTTTTCTAGCTGCTTTTTCACTTCTATGGATGAAAAAGAACAAAAGCAGAAGGACTGACAGATATATATGCAGCAGTAGGAATTGACCACAGATATTTTATGGTAAAATATTCTGTATTTTTGTAGGGGAAGAGATTTTCCCTGTTCAATTTTTGTCATAAATTTATATATATTATAATTTATTTCTGTAATTTTTACAAGCAAAGTAAATTTGCCTTGAAACAGTGGGTAAACACTCAAACCTGGATATTAAAATGGCATCAAATAATTTCCCTACTTTCTGGTACAGTTAAATAATGGAATGGACTCTTGCAGTGGGAGTTTTTAGGAACAAGCTCTATTGGGGAGAAGAATCACAAGGGAAAAACTAAAATTTGGTAGGGAAACACGCAAATTGTGACTTTTTTTCTTAAGCAGTTACAATGGACAATGCTTGTAATGAGTCAGCCACCTTTTATCCATAGACATTGTTATTACTACTGTTTTACCTCATATTGTTATATTTTACTGTGCTCTGTAATATTTTGTTTCCTGCATTTTATTGCTGGTTTTAGATTTGATTAGATTTGAAGATTGCTATGCAGTAAACACACTGCACTGGCAGAATTTATTGCTCTTCTCTTTGATTAGCTTTGAATCAGCAATCCATCCTTGTCCTTCTTTGCACTGGCAAAATTCTTTTATATGTGTCTTTTTTAAGTGGTATTTTGTAATGCAAAAAAAAAAAATTAATACCTGCTGCATCAGGCTTCATCATGACAGTTCTAATGCACAATATTGAAGAGTGTGTGGGTTTTATAGTCCTTATTGAACAAAAATTCAACCCCAAAGCCCTATAAAAATTTGGATCCAATGTGATTTAAGACACCCACCCTTTGGCAGGCTCCCCTGCCTGAAAAACTCAGCTTGAGACAGGGAGTGCTACCAAGGTTGAGTGACAGAGAAAATCATAATAAAATGGTATTTGCTTTAGCAACGTTGGCTGTAATCTTGTTTCGTGTACACACCAGCTACAAAACGCATCTCAGCCCTCCTGCCTCAGACCATCAGCTGATCTTTGCTCTCAAGCTAAGCTGTCCTACCTGTGTTTTCTGGGTTTTTGGGGATAGTCGTTTGCTGTGGGGCACTAAGCCTTCTCTTGCCGCGGTACACGGTATTAGCTAACAGAATATCTTGGACTAAGCAGGCCACTCATCTGATCCAATATGTCATTTTTCATGTTCCCATAGAAACTTAGATTAATCGCTCATTCCTGATGCATTTCTTGTACAATATTGTCATTTTGATGCTCTTTTGCTGCTAGTTTTGAAGGCAGTTTCAATTCCATTCAAGGAAATAGAGCCAACTTTGTGCTGCTTTTTAGCAGCAGGTACTTTGCCTATAATGAGGAAAATCTCATTTTACAGAATTCTTGCAAGGTAAAGAAAACATAGCTTCATCTCCTTAATGAGAGCTTTCTTATTCAAGAGCGCTTGACTGTAAAGAGTGCTATCCACAATGGTTAGTGTGGAGAGGAAACCTTAAGTAGAACATGCTATTGTGGCCTTTGAGCAGTTCCCATCTCCTCTATTCAGAAAGCAGAGTTAACTGAGGATAGCAAGAACAAACTGTACATGCGCTTGAGAAAAAGAACTTGACTTGGCAAGTTGGCATAAGTGTAACACAATATATTACCACTTTCTGCTGGGCTTATTCTCTTACTGTCATTGACCAGATCTGTTCAATGGCTGCCATTTTCAGTTGCAAGTAGAAGAAATCCCAAATACACCCCTCCTCCCCTTTTACTTTCCAAGAAAGACAGTTTATGTAATCGATACTGGGTCTGTCTAGGAAGCTGTTCCGAAATTTGGGGGGTGGGGGTGATGCAGAGGGAAGAGTGAGGGCTGAAGGATGAAGGAACAAACATTAGACCTGACAAAGCTTGAAATATAAAACAAAAAAAGCATCTGCGAGGCATAATAAAACAAAGTGTATATACGTGTTGTTCTCACAGAGTATTTGGCTGAGCCCGGGCAACGGGAAAGCATGCATAGCTAACGCTCCTGACTGTGTGAAACCCTTTGTATACTCCAGAGTCTCTGCAAGAGACCTTGATTACAGAGTTTGGCATGATACCCAATACATTTTTTGGAATGGTTTCTTGTCCATCACTGACACTCGTAATGAGAAATTTATACACCATCCAAAGCGGATAAATTAATTTCAAACACTTTTGACTTGGGTCAACAATGGCTATTGGCAGTGCCTATTATTTGCCTTTTTATTAAAAAAAAAAAACAACAACAAAACAAAACAAAGAGGAGAAATTGCTCTTCTTCACGGTGATAACATGGTAAAGACCCCAAGTACAGTGGAGATAGAATCTTGGCAAGCACATATATAGGTCAGGATAGATTATTTCACTTTTCAATGTAAATGAAAGTAATTTTCTTCAGTATGAACAGTTTAATAAATTCCCAGGATGGTTTTCATTAAGAAATTTGCATATTGGCTAGTGTAAAAATTTCTGAAAGCAATCAGTTGGCAAAAATAATTTGATTCTACTTCTACTTTCCCAATGCAGTTAATAGTCAAGGAATGAAGTATAAATTAGCTTTTCCTTTGAGAACTCCTTTTAAAACTTGGATGCTTAAGTTAGCCTTTTAAAGATGATAATTGTGCATATTGTCATGCAGATACACACACCAGAAATGGGGAAAAGGCATTAAAACACACCTACACACACACAAAAAAAAAAAGTGGATTGGAAGCAAACAAGAAAATTGCTACATCTCCGTGGGAGATATTGAAATTATGGGGACATACAGATAAATTACTGGTAAGTTCCCATTATGTGCAGCCAAATTAGAAAATTTACTTAAATTCTTTAAGTCAATGTAAATTCCAGGGTTTTGACTTATCTTAGACCTTGTCAGTGTGTTTTATTTTGTACATGCAAGGTACATGGATTTATTGAAGGCAAAGCCCTGTTTATATACCAGAGGAATCCAAATGCAAGAATCTGCTAGCTTCTAAAATATAACTAGAGAACTTGATGTAAATAAATTCTTTCCGTTTTCAGAGCCATATGATAAAAGAAAAAGCATAATGCCAGTAAATATTAAAAGGTGAAAAATAAAAATAGGATATGGATTTTAAGGAAATGTAATATATGACAAATAATCAGTCAGGATTATGGAGTGTGAACACAGATGATACTACATGTGCACTTTTATTTTGTTGTGTTTCAGTTAGCTTCTTTGTGCAGGAACTGTTTATGGTTTTGATTTAGGCTTTTATGCCTGAAATTTCGGCCGTGTTGCAATAGGAATGGCAAAAATGGTATATGTGATTTTTCTGAGAACTGCTTTGGAGGCTTTTTTCCCCCTTAAAAAGGCCGAATTCCCTTTTATCTCCCTTCTTACCTACCTGCTTCCTTTGTGCAAGTAGGATTGCCGGAGGAAGGCGGTAGCTCTGAGTGCCTCGGCGGTTTGGGGTTGGAAGGATGCTCCATGCAGCTGATACGCTGGCTGCACTGTGCATAGTGACAACTGAAACACGAATCCTGGGATGCTGTGCTGGTAGGTCCTGATGGCATCGCATGGACACCCATTATTAGGGAAGAACCAGAGCAGGTTTTCAGATGAGCTCAGACTAGATGATCTAATGGTCCCATCTGGCCTTAAAATCTGTGAGTCTATGAAAGACAGTCCTGCAGTTATAAGCATTTTAGAACTGTCAATTCCAGATTTACTTCAGTGTAAGAGGCAATTGCTTCCATGCTGAAATGCTCAGTTATGAATTATGTGCACGGTGGCATAAATGCTCTATAAAATATAGATATGCAGTGTGAGCAAGGCACAACAAAGCAGAGCAGTCATTGTAATAAGAATGAGGAGAGATGATGCTTATATTTGTAGAAGGCAGTTGTTTGAAAGAGATTTGAGAAAGGAGTAGAGTGTATTTGGGAAAGAAGAAAGAATGCATTCCTCCAAATATGAAATATACTAAAGCTGCAAAGCCAAAGAAAGAGAGAAAGAAGCAGCAAGAGGAAAAAGGGGGTGAGCGAGATAGCAATAAAAAGGACTAAGAGTAGCAGACAGTGAAGTTGCAGGATACAGAGGATGAATACAACTTGTTTATTCAATCCCTTTATCATTATAGGACTGTGCTTGTATGTCACAAGCTGTCAGTGGCTCAGCTGCTATGTTTTCTTCAACCCCCCAGCTAAAATATAGGAAGGGAGAGAACTGGGATGGGGGAAAAGGTGGGAGGTGAGGGAAAGGTATTTTTTTGGTTCTCCTTGTTAATGGAGCTGGGTGTTGGAGGGCATGCTTGAAGTACAGGTCCTGGGGCTAAGAGGGGCCCTGGCAAGTATGTGGCAGCTCATCAGAAAGAGTTGACTGGCTAATACTGAAAAGAAGGGCTGCAGGTTCTTTTCCCCAGCACCCTCAGGGGAGGGTTCTGTAGGCACAGTTGTATTGTAGTCATGTGCAGTTGTATTAGTCAGTCTCACTCTGTTCTTAGTTTTTGTTTTTATATTTGAGATCAATATTCAACTTTTTGTTGCCCCTGAGTATCCCAGTGCACTTCTTTTTTTTAATTTTTTTTTTTCCCAATACACTGTGGATTAATGTTAAACATGCTGAGAGGGTAGAGCCTCCTTGCTGGTACAGATGTCTGCAGCTGAACTGTTTCCTCAAAGAACTTTCCCAAACAGCTCAGCAGCCACTGTGCTCTTGCAAACACAGCAAAGCCTGTGCTGGAAATACTTATGCTCCTGAAGCAGGCTGCACAATTCTAACAATAGAAAAATACACTTTGTTGAGATGATAATTTCTTTCTGCAATCTCAACAATTTTGATGAATTTTTGCTGTAAGATTCAGTGGTTAGAATAGCTTTTTCTGAGAGAATGAGGTTATTTTTTCTCTGGTTGTCAACAGCTTTCACCTGAGATGCTGGAGATGGTTTAAGACAGTATTCCTCTAAACTCACAAAATCCTAAGCCTTATTCCTTGAACTAATCAAAGGAGCGTGATAGTCACTTGACTGTTATCTATGATACAGTATCTTGGGGTTTTTTTCTTCAAAAACAGTGAAATGGCCAGAATTTGCATAGTCAAATATTTGTGCTATTTATTTTGTTTTGTTTATTTTGCAAACCACTTGTTTCCTCACCAGTTCCTAATTCCCATATCTCTGTTTGGCTCAAGCAATAAGGAAAGGTGCTATAAGGTGTGGCATGGCAAGGATGGGATTACGATTTTATTACCATTTTCCCCACAATCACAGAAAGCAGAAGTTGATTATCTTGTAATTGGTATCTCTCTCGGGTGATGCATTTCTTAAATCCTTGTATGTGATGGCACTATCCAGTTACACTGAACAGACTACCTGCTGATTGCTGCTTCTGGGGTTTACTGATAATGCTGAATGCCGGAATCTTTCTTAACTGTAAGTGGAAGAATTAATTTCCACTGTCTTCATTTACTTTCTAGTGACAGTTAACGCTGTATCTAGATTTCATTGTTTCAAAGCGTAGATACTAAGAAATCCCTTCAGAACAGAGCAGACAGGATTTGCTGGCACTTTTTACCTGTTGCTTTGATGGGACAGTGAATTATTTTCTTTCTAGCTGAATATTTTTGACTTGCTGTTAATTCTTAATAAAGCAGCCAGGTTTTACCATCAGAGGCACTTTCCCTTGTGTGTTTGGAGATGGATGTTAGCTCTAAGGTCAAAACTGCGTACAGATTTCTTTGGTGTTTCAGATGTTCATCCAGGGATTTTATCTTGGGCTTTTTTGCAACCTAGCTGACAGAACGCTTTTTGTTTCCTTTGGGATAATAAATTCTCTCAGTGTTATTTCTCACACTTTTAATTTTATTTAAAATATAAGATAACCAAGGGGGAGTAAGGAGGGCCAGGCACATTCAGACCTTGTGTAAGGGGTAGAGTGCAACTATTTACTGGCGAGCAGTGGCAGAAGTGAAACGGGCCCCAAAAGATTCCCTCTTACAAGTTGGCTCCCTGGCACGCCTCCTCCCCTGGCCGGAATACCACAACCCATGCAGCTGCTTGGTTGTGAACTGGGGTGCTCCTGACGGGCCGGGCAGGGCTTTGCTAGTAAACAGTGAGTGGTGGGGATGAATGGGGCTGGGGGATGGGGTGGGAGGGGAAGGGAAGGGGGCAGTGATATATTCCTGCCGCCGGGAAGCAAAGCGGAACCATGCGCCGGGTATCATTGCATAACAGATGATGTATTGTACAGCCTGTACCCTCTCCTAAAGAGCAGAGGTGGGCACGCCAAGGAAGGCTTGAGCCTGGCTCCTGGTGAGTGCCTGGCTCTGGCCTGCCTCCATGGCTGTGAATAAAGACAAGTTAAGGAAGAGGCAAAGGGAGCATGCTGGCATCGCTGTACTCCCCGTTACTCACAGTAACGAGATTGTTGTGAGGGTGAAACAAAGCCTTGCTGCAGGCAAGGGACGGGCTTTTCTTGCCACAGAGTGGAAAGCCCGGGAGACCTGCTCTCTCCAGTGTCTCCCTGCACATCTCAGAGCCTCCTCTTCCCCAGGCAGAAGGGTGGGAGGTCTCCTGACAACATTCCTTCAAGGGAACTCCATTCCATGGGAACTTACTGCCTTTTACCCCTTTGGAACCCCAAACACCGTGCTGCTTTCTAGAACCATGTGCAGGCTCTAGCAGCTACTGCCACCTCAGCCCAGGGCAGCAGGACCAGTGTGCCGCTCCTTCCTGCACAGCTCAGACCACAGCTGTCTCCAGATCAGGGTTTGCAAAAATGCAGCTCATCTTCAGCCTTTAAACATTTAGCAATGAGCAGAAAATGGGTCTGTAAAAAAAATCCCAACAAGATAGAATACAGAGGGGATGTCTTTTCCCTCTTTGTGGCAGATCAAACACATTTATCTAAGGTTTTAATTTCTTTTCCTTTCACATCATAGTGAGGATCTTCAGCAGGGAACGGAACAGCCGGGTGATATATTTTTGGGTTATAACTTGAGAACAAAAGCTCATTAGGACTCAAAGATTTTATATGGATAACACCACCCACGGTTACTTTAGATAGGGTAGAAATGTTTTTATGCTTTAGGGCACAAACTAGCTATTAAATTACTAGGAACTACAAATATCTACTAGACATATCGATGGGAGTGCAAGCAGAACGCAGAGTACTACATAAAATAATTACATACAGCACAGCTAATATTAGATCACATGAAAGTACATGACTGTTCTATAAAAATCATTTGCCTCTCTGTATTGGGCATTGATTGAGGGTGGCATTGGTGTTGTACAGGGAGATGCTGTCCTAGCTTTCAAAGAGTCAAAACCTTGTAGCCTCTGCCAGCATTTCTCGGTACGGCTGTGCCACTGGAACTGCCAGAGGAGCCAAGTTTCCTCAGCTAGAACAAGTCCTCTCTTTTCTGTGGCTAGGTGGGATGTAGGAAACCCAAATGAGAGGGGATGGATTATCCATCATGCTGAGGATCCACCAAGCAAGCGTGTCCTTGACGTGTGAGCCTGAATTGGGGTCGGTGACAAGGACAACTCTGACATCATATGAGTCATGTGAGGAGGGAGGGGTGTCGCTGCCTCCTGACGGGGGGACGCATCTGTTCCACGCTAGCTCGTGAGATGTGAAGAGGTTGCAGTGCTAAGATGCACATAGGGAGAGTGGGAGTGTGCCGCTTAGCAGGGCTTTTTTGAGTTTGGGAATCTCATCGGAGCTGCCTCTCTTCTGCTCTGTGATTCCCACCCCTCAGGCGCAGGTGGTTGCTGGACCAGTGCTGGCATGGTGGCAGAGGGACCAGGGGCCAGGCTGGTGTGGGAGAACACTGCAGGAAAGGCAGGGCCAGGTTTCCCACCTCTGTGGGACTTTGGAGGTCTGTGTGTTGTCCCTCAGGGGTGCCTGAAGGATAAAGGAAGAAAACCTTAAAGAAGGTCTTGTAGGGTTCATCTCTATTAATTAGAGGGCATATAGACGTTGGAGTAGCTGGCTGCCTGGTGTTCCCACTAGAAAAGGCACACTTTCATTTGCTAATAATTTTGCTGAGCTGAGAAGTCAGGGCATGTGTACAAATGACACTTTCTAAGCTGCCATGTCTTTCCCTTTGTGCATCAGCCCTGTGCACTCTGTAAGAAAACATTCTTCTGAAGAGAAAAGACCTAGTATGTGAACTTATAATTAAGATCACCTAACAAGTGACTCCACTGACAAGTGGGGTCAGTTCTAGCTGCAGAACTGTAAATATTTAATTTTCTGACTTATTTCTTCAGCTTTGTTACGTGGTGGCAGAGAGCTAGGTCCTGGGAAAAGGTGGTGAAATGAAATGTCTTCCCTCAAGTATTTTAGGTGTGTGCAGTGAACACACACACGAGCTTTGCTGATAGTTACAGTTAGGTTTGTATTAGTTTTTAAAATATTTTTTGTGGTTATTACCTGCAAGTTAATAATTTTGAAGAAGACAAGATGATGGGCAGCATGGGGAGGTCATCAGGGTATGTGTTTGCAAATCTAACAGCAGGAGTATGCTGAGGTCAGTCACTGTATGCCAACTGAAGTGCAGTGGTTGCAAGAGGGCAGTTCTGGTATGAAAAGGTTAAAAAAGCAAAGGGAAGTGATGAGATATTACATGCTTAGTCATCTGAAGAAAAGAGAGCTGATGGGGAAAATGTAAAGAAAAGCTGATACGGTCTAGCAAGGGATGAAGAAAAGACCCTTAGAAAGTTCTTGGTGGATGTTGAATTAAAACAGAAAGAGAGAGAATTTGCCACGGGTTCAAGTGGATATTAAGCAACCTGCATACAGAGGGCAGTGGTTTGTATTTCTGCCTGAGATTAAGAAATAACAAGGTGTAGAGGAAGTAAAGAGGATAATACAGATGTTGCTGGGAACTACTGTGATAATTCCCCTGTTGTGGATAACTGGCAAAACCTGAAGGCAGAGCCCTCAGTATTTGCATGCAAAATGAATAAATGAATGCCACTTGACTTCAGGTGCTTGACCACCACAGGCATGTGAGTACAGAATGTAACCAATTGGTCCATGGAAGTAAAAAGTCCTACTCCCCCAAGCATGGGCAGTGACTTGGGGATGCTGTGTGCAGACTTAGGGAGCAGCCATGCCTGTACCCTGTCTGTAGGGTTTCTGTTCTGGTTAGGGCCTGAGAAGTGAACTTCAAGGAGAAAAACATTTGAAGGGGAACTTGACCCAGTGCAGCTGTATTTGCTGTAGTATCTGCTTGTACTCTGCAAGACTCTGCCACAGAAAACTCATACCTAACAGTCATTTGTATACTTTATTTTTTTAGTGTGAAATTTCTCTGCCAAATTTTCCTTGGGAGCATAAGCTGGAAAAGTTTTGGGTACAGCTGGATAGTACAAAAGCCACAATTTATATCTTATCAAAATCAAGAAGGAATTTTGTGGACCAAGTGAAAAGACAGATGTGCAGGGCTGGGACTTCGGTCCAGCTGAATTTCAGGGGTTGTGTATAAGTGCAAGTATGATAGCTTCTCACAAAAAAAGACTCAGTTTTGTGTATTGGAAATCTCACTGAGCTCTGCTCTAAAGCCAGCATCATAAGTACTGTAATGCTCTAACACCCAGTAGCCCAGCTCGTACTGGGACCCTGTTGCTCTTGGCAGTTGTCACACAGGGTGAGAACCAAATCCTGATAGATTGCAGACAGCATGGAATGAACAAGTGTGCTTCTGATGTGTCCTAGTTCAAAGAGCAAGCCAGTGGAATTCCAGGGACTTAGAGCCTACCTGATTATGGGGATTTTCTATTTGTATCTCTTGGGGTTTTAAGCACATCTTTGGCCCTTAACATGCATATTTCCCCCAGTCTGCTGCTGGTGCCCCATTGTGCACCTCTACATATCGTAAGAGAGAGGAAAATTACTACAAGTTCAGCCTGCTCCACTTGGAGAGGGCCACCCCATGGTCTATTCCAACAGCTTCCTCCTCCCCAGCAGCCCTTCACAGGCTGCTTCACCATGCTGGCTTAGTTGCACAAAATCCTTTCTTAGGCTTTAAAACTGATGCAATTTACTCCTATTTTCTTTAGTGTTTTGTTTTTGTTTTCCCTTTTCTATTTCCTCAAAGGAAAGCGCCTAAATATTGCAGAATCAGTTATAAAATTCCTCCTTCTCTTTCCCACTTTCTCTGATTTTCCTTGCTGCATGTCTTTGGGTCTGGACTGGATACTTATCCAGGAAAATGCTGGAAACATTACCTGCAAAGTGGTCACAGCCACAGTAAAAAGTGAGAGAGCAATTAAGGTGTTTGGACTTGCTTCTTTTCTTATACAAAGATCTTTCAAACAAATAGCCTTGAGAATTTTGTTATATTTCAGTCCTGTATGGAGCCCTAAAGTAACCCCCATAAAAATATAGCTTCTGCTTTAATGGCTCTCCCAACACTGATTTTCTTATTAATCTCCCTAGCAATACTTACAAAAATGCTTGACTGTGGTTACGCAGATTGTCTGATGTGATCACTAGCAATTATGCTAATCACAGTCTTCTCACAGTTCTTTCCCATCTGTTTTATCCACCTATGGATACTTAGAGTGATATAAATGATAAGAGAGGCTCTGATCACATCATGCTTTCATTTACTAGTTGATGTATGACCAAAGATTTTGCATATATAGACTAGGTAGAGGACAAGGAGTGAGAGAAAGGAAGTTACAGAGTACTACCATTTTCTATGGAAGAGAAATAAATACCTTTCCAGGGATGCCTGTGGCAGAGCTGTAGATCTATGGCAGACCTTTGGAAAACCTTTGCCTACAGGTATGAAGCCATGTAGGCTGAGCATCACTTAAAGGGAGTGTAGGGGGGAAGACAGCCTCTATGCTGTCATTTACTGAAACTGGAGAGAGAGGAATGCAAGGGCAATGAGCAGATTTTGTTTGCCTGACCCTCTGATGTCATTAGCTGTAGGTGGAGGATAATGAAACATTGTTTTCTTTGTTGAAGAACTGCAGTTTGCCAAGTGCAACTGGGTTAGTGAAGACACACACTATTCAAAATGCCAGCCTCGAAGAGAGAGGCAGTGCAGCTGGCACCTACCCCTGAAAGCAAAGGGAAAGGAATCCTTTTTCCTACAGGGAGATCTCAGTCATCCTCCACTCTACAGCATTGCTTCTGCAGCCCAGTGACAGTGCTGCCTCTCAGCATCTGGGGAGAGAACAGGATGACCAACAGGGCATGTGGCTGTGATGTGTCTAAAATTGTTAATGTCAGGGCAGTAAAGCCTACTTTGGGGGAGGAGGCTGAAGACTCTGCAGTGGCATTTTGGCCTGAAGGTCCAGACTGGTGAGAGCTGCATCCCTGATTACTCATATGGGGACTGCAGAGAAGGGGCACAACAGGACTAGATAAGAGGACAACATATTTTTGGGTGGTAAAGTATATCCTCTCAAAAGCTCTTGGCAGCTGAAAAGAGCTCTGTGCTTTCGCACCTCAATGCCTCACTAACCTCCGATGCGACAATGAAAGAGATCTCAAAGAAGCACTTGTGTGTAGGATATTGCACTGCTTCAGGAAACTGAAGCAAAGGTTTATGACATGAATTGCTGTGGTGAATGGCAGTAACTTGTTTGGAAAGTAATGGCGTGCTCCTTTTTCCCTTTCATAAATTTTTCCTATCTTTATGGGGAGACTTAGTGCTTGGGAGAAATGAAGTGTGGCCAGTAAAGCCTGGACAAGGAAACTGCTGGAGTTCCCAGGTGGAGATGGGATCTGCTGCAAAGTGGAATCCTTAGTATGTCAAAAGTGTCTCAAATCCATGAAAAATGCTTTAGTACCTATTTTTCATTACATTTGACTGTGCACAAATGATGAACTTTTTGAAACAGGAAATGTGTTTTCATTATGTGTATGGACACACCTATCAGACTGGGGCCCCAGCTCTGACCTGAGAGTGTAGATGCTACCTTGATAAATGACAATTACTTTTCTGAGAAACTTGAATTAATCTTGCACACAAAAAACCACAGCAGCATTCACTTGGAGATCATTTATGGCCATTGGAGAAAAGATCATGCTTTGGTGGAATATTACCTGTCAGAAAAGAACCCCTAGACCAAGAATCTTTCAGGGCTTTATATGACATTCAGTAAAATCATATCCGTCAGGAGATGCTTTCCTGCAGCAGATCCAGGTCCGTGTCCCATTTCCGGCTAATACAACACACAATGGGACCACAGATTTTGAAGGAAATAAATTCTTTCCAAGCAGTTGTCGAAACTGTTGAGTCTAGGGAAATATATAGAGATGGATGGGATATGTCATTCTTAGAGGGATGAGTTATTTAAAGCTAGTCTGGGGTATGCTATTCTTAAAGGAATGAGGTATTTATTAACAGACTTACATATTCCTGTAATGATTCCAGTGAGAACAATGAAAATTGTGACCGAGTAAACATAAATTTAGAGTTTAAAGTTAACTTAAGCTTGCAATTTTCAAAAGCACATAATGTTGACCTAACTCTGAGCATAAAAGTCAGTGGAAGTTTTATGCCTTGTGTCAGTAGGAAGAAAATTACTCTGATAGAGAAAGCTTCTGAAATTATGCTCTAATTGATAAATAAATACTTTCACTACATTTCTGATATACCTCAACAGATACATATTATTCTAAGAATGGGATTTTTCAAATTAGTCTGACGCTTCCCTTAAGAATAATGGAATTAAAAAAAAAAATCTTAAACCTTTTTATGGTAAGGAATATGTCTTCTCCATCTTACAAAAAGCTTATGGCACCAAAGCTTTAACAAAGTTTTAAACAATTTAAAACTAACAGTGTTTTCAAATTAATTTGTTAAAAGTCTAACTATATATTTGAGTCATTGCATAGCATATATAGTCTTAAAATAGTGTCTGGGTATTTAAACAAGCCTTAAGATACTCAGCTGATAGTTAAATCCATAACATATGCCCCACCTGGAAAATATGGCTCTGAAATAGCTGTTTGAAATTAAATTTCCATGTGAAGTCTGCATATTTTGGGCCTCATCTCCAGCTGGAATACTAAGATTAATTTCTTTGAGAGTTAACTCTCTTACCCCAGCAGAGCATTGCATCCCAAACTTGTTTTTGTCCTTCTGGTTAGCTGTGATTTGATCAGTGAACACTGGGAAATATGTAAGATACAGAGTAAAACCGAAGTGGCTTTAAGGGGAAACTTGTGAGTGAAATCTTAGTGCTCAGAAAGTCAATTGGAGTTTTGCCACCAATTGACATGGGGTCAGGATTTTATCCCTTAACTTCTCTAATGTCTTTACTTTTGATGACTTGCTATCTAAGTCTTTATGATACACTAATGCTAGTTTATATGTTCTGAAATACAGTGCCTAGTAAAATGTAAGATGTAAACCTAGTAGAAACCTCTAGTGTGTGTTTCTGTTCTGTCTTCTTCAGGCATTAAAGCATGTGTCTTTTTGGCTACTGCTCTGCTGGAGCTGAAACTTTCCCAAAACTCACAGCTAAGCAGTTCAGTGTGTGTTGCATGGGACAGCTACAGAATTCCAATTACTGCAATGGTGAGTAGCACTGAGACATGTAATCCTCAAATTTAAGTCATTAAAGAAGCTGTAAATGCACCCAGGAGCATTCAGAACATAAAACAAACACATTTAAATATAAATATAGAAAAAGACCTTCAGGCCACAATACTCTCTGTCAGAGGCACTCTCTGTCAGAGGTATTATTTGGTTTTTGTTTAGTGTATCAGAATGATTTGCAAAATGAGAATTACAGACCTATTTCATTAGGCATTATAAAGTGCTTGCAGACAGACTCTCAGAAATCTAAGATATGTATGCTGAGAAAGCTGCTGCTGAAAGCACGATAAAGGAGGGACAGAAGCATTCAGTGCAGCTCTTACGTGTGTGTTTTTGTCTCATACACTGCTCAAGCAAAGATCAGACATCCTGATTTGTCCTTTAACCTGCTCATCAACCAGCTAATTTTCTACAGTGTCTGTAGCAGAAATAAGTCTTGAGAAGGGATTTGGGGGAAGATTTAAAGACGGATTTTAAACGTTTGGCAACTGGTTGGTCAAATTTTCTATTACTGACAGTTGACCTGTGACTTCTAACTCTGTGCTCACAAGAGGTTCAGATTAGATTGTTGGTTTGTGTTTTTTTTTTTAACTAGAGGCATGACTATGGTTTTGAATACAGATATGACTATGGTTTTGTTATATAGATATGTATTATACAGTGTAACTTGATATTTATGCTGGTCAGTAGTAATCTATGGATATGAATTTAAATGAGATTATTGTATGTTGGATATGCCACTAAATCCCCATAGTGAGGCCAGAGCTCTGTGAACACTGCATGTAGCTGTACAGATACTCAGGTTTAGCTGAATGTCATCTCTTCTGTGAAAATTATAACATTAACCATAAATCATTTGTCTTTGCTGCTATCACCAAAGCATTTTTAAAAGAAAAATACAGTTTCTTTTCCTAGTTGAAGCTTCTCAACTAAAAACCAGATACCTTTGAATTTATAAGCTATGTAGTGTCATTACTTGTGTCACAGCTTTAGCCAGAATTCTTTGCAGTGTTCCTTCTGTGTGAGACAAATAGAGAGAAAAATTACTAAGTTTGTTTAGAAAGCATTTCCCCTCTTATGGGGTATGCTTTTCTTTAGCAGTGTTTCCTCTGATTTACTGAATTTGTGTCCTGTGTGATGAGCTGACAGCAGTTAGATTCTTTGATTGTGCTTTATTTTAAGATTTTTCACTTGCAGCCAGTGAAAGCTGAATTGAACACTTTGAAATTCTAAATGCATTTTTTTATTATCATGGTTATGGTTTAAGCTGTTTTATGCCAAAGCCTTGCGGCCTAGGAAAATGTTGCTGATCTTTCCAAACCCGTGTAGTGATGCCAAGTATAAGGACCAAGTTGTGGGCAATAAATGCAGCAATTTCTCCCAGAAATGCTCAGCATTAGGTGCAGAGATATTTACTCTTGTGTGGCTGAAGATGCAAAATCAGTCACACACCCAGAAGCCGGGTTACACCTTCAAACTGTAACCAGATAAGAAGCCATCACATCATCTGCCTTCTAGACATGTCTTCCCTCTGTTTCCAAACTCACCCTACTCAAAGGCAAACTTTATGGAAGAGGAACCTAATCACAAGCTTCATTATGTGCTGTGCCATAGCAGGCAACTGAATAAGCAGGGTTCAGAATGGGATTTTTCGGCTGAAAACCGTATGTGCTGATTGCAACTTTGTTAAATACATAAATAACTGGAGCCCTTCCAATCAGAGCTAGCCAAACCTTTTAATCATATACAGAAGTGTTCCTCGTGACATAATTATGCTATCCAGACTCCTTCCCTCATTGGGAAATATTCTGTCAAACAGTAAAATAATTAACATGGATTTTAAAATCGGCATTGACATTCTAATGTCTAATTAGGTAATTGTCATTGGCACAGCAATACCTATTAGGAGCATGCAATTTGTGGAAGGGGTTTTGATGGAACAGACTGCAGGTGCAGATGGTCTAACAGCAGGACTCTTACCCGATGTAAACAAAGGTATTTTAATTAGCCATGTGACCCTGATCATTGTTAAAAGGTAAGGGCTGCGCATTCATCTTCCCACCAGCTACTTCCTGGTCCTTTCAAGGGGAATGTTGAAATATCTTGACCTGTGGTAAATTATGTACAGGCTTGATTGAAATTCTCTTCAAATCTAATTATTGTTTCGTTCGGCTTCTGGCAACATTAGCGCTATATTGCAGTTGGCTCAGAAGTCTTACCTTCTTGCAGGGCTATTTTTGGTTTGTAGATCTGAATTGCTAACCTACACAAAGATACCAACTTTTGCTTGGTATACTAGGGAAGAGTTACAAAATGTTGGGGTTTAGTTTTCAGCCAGCGCTGAAAAAATGTGCAGAAGACCTGAATTGTATAAAATCACAAAAAACTCTTGCTGGTGAATCTGCATGTAACTCAGCACAGACCTTAGCTGAATGAAAATTAATTTGGAAAACAGGAATGACCACACAGCCTCAGCAGCAATGAATAACCTTGAAGTTCAGGAACACAAGAGACCTGATCATCTCCCCATTCTGTTTGCATCAGCTGTGGTAGAAGTTCTGCATACGTTAAATGTTCCAGAACAGAGGCTGCACCTGGTATCTAGAGGAAAACTTCATGGAAACTTTGTGCCTTTCAATTTTCTTGTTATTGCAAAGTAAACAAGTAGCATTAAAAAAAAAGTGAAGGAAAAGCATGGGATACTTTGGGATACTTTTTTTCTTTTATATTTCCTAAATTATTACAGTTCTTAATGTAAGAGATATTTTTCTAATATAGTTTAGCCTTAATCATGTTCAGGATTTTTGCACTTAATCATGTAAAACAGTCACATTTGCTTCACTGCAGTGATGTAGCTCTAGTAATGAATTGGAAGTGTTCTTATGAGCAAAAATACTAAGTATTTGTAGAACTGGGGCCTTAAGTTGTACAATGTTTAGTGCAGGGTCTGTCTCTGTGATGTTTTCTGCAGTGTTTAGCTCAATGAGTTACAGATTACTGATCTGCAGAGCTGATATTCAAATACAGTGAAAGGAATATATATATCTTCCCTCTCTCTGTTTACTGGGATCTGTTGGTACTATGACAAGGCACAAGCTCTGGCTGACAAAGCTCCCAGCTTGGCTATTTATTAAACATCCAATAAAAGTTTGCTAGGATGAGTTTAGGCCATTCTGAGAACTGGTTTAAAGTGTGTGTGTGTTGTTTTTTAGGATTTACAAAAATATAAACTGTAAACAGTTTGATTATAAATAATTATATTACCAAATTTCTTCAAATTCTCAAGCAGCATGCATGAGAATGCATGAGATGCCTGAGAACCCAGCAAATATACTTTTTTGAAGACAGCTGCAATGGCTGCTCAGGCATATGATTTCTTTGGCATATGAGAATCCAAACAAATTTTTTCACAGTTATTTGTTCTGCTACTGGTTTTGGAGTGGGAGGATCTCTGAGGTGCTGAAGCATAGGGTGCATCTTAATTATTTCATGAGGGACTTTTCCATCCTATGGCTTTATAAATGATACCAGACAGAACCTCTGATGAAATATATGATGGTCTTTTCACATTGTGTTCAGATTCCTCCTGAGCTATAAAATGAAGAATCTATATTCCTGACACAGGTGATAAGTGCAATAGTTCTGGGTTATTTTTGAAGCTATCAAATCCAAGCAGAGAAATATTTGTTTAATCAATGGTGAAAGATAAACTTTTGTTGTCAGGTTAAGCACCTTTGGGAAAAAGCTTTCATCTTGAGAATTGCATGGGATATGTCACTGCTTTCCAATCAATGTGAGTGTTTTTCCACTTCTCTCAAGCAAGTGCTATAGAGACCTTATTGTTTGAGTGTGAAATAATGTACACTTATTAGTTAATGTGTTCAACCACCATGAGATAATCCTCAGGTGACATGATGACCGTCTGTGCTTAAAAATAAATAAATAAAAGCTAGAAAGAATACAAATGATAAACACACATTATATCTCGCCTACTGATGCTGGGGTTTAATTATGGGGGACAATTACCTACCATAGTCAAAGGATTCGCACATTAATAACATTATATAGGGATAATGTCTTTCTAAGCTGCTATAGCATTTAAAAGCTGGTACTTATGTTGCAATCCAGATTCCGTCTACCCGTCAGTCCTGTCTGGATTATTGCTACATTATGTAATGTGGTCTCTTGTGGTTTTTTTACTGTGTAATTAACATGTGGATCTGACTTATCCAGTCCACTCTAATAAACCATCCTTAATGAGTGAAATAATAATAATGATAATAATAAATCCTACATGATTTCTGAGCTTGCCTGTAACTCTTGCTAAGACATTTGTCTTTAAGCAACACGAAAGCTCAATTAAATATATACATATCTAATTCTAATTAATGTGCAGTAGTCTTCTGAGAACTTTTCTCTGGTTTTATGCAGGAAAAAACTAACTGCATTGGAAGCGTAGAGTAAATAGATGAACTTTCTAACTCTGCATTCCCTGCTGCTCCTTAGTCCTGCACTTTCACAGAGGAGAGATAGACTAAAACCCGTCAAAACTTAATCTCTTGCATATCCTTCTTAAATATTGTGTTTTGTGCTCTTCCCTCTGTAAAACCTGTTACTGATCTCTCCTAGGAATGAGTGAAGGATTTGTGACAATATTACAAAAGCACAGGTAATTAGAAAATCACAGAAATACTGCTGGTTTCCTTTTTTATTTTATTTTTTTAAACTTTTGTAAAGGTACTGCTTTTTGTGTTATTTTTAGCACACTCATTGAATGAATGGAGTTTATTCTAGAAACAATATGACTTCAGTAGGTGTCAGTTTTCAGCAGAGGAAGAGAAATCAGTGGCTTGAGTTAATGATAGTTGCTAATTTTCAAAAGCTTTGGGGGGGGGGGGAAGGAGTCATAACTTACTCATAAAGAAGTAATTCCTAGCAGTTGAGCACTTTCTTTTGCATGGAGTGCAGGTTACTGTAAGCAAGTGTAGTGTGCCTGTGCTGTGAAGAGCTCTGTCTAATTTGCATTGATAACTCCTGTGCTTTCTGCTGAAATTAAAGAAGGGTTTTTCTCGGTACTTGTTTGCTTTATGCCTTATTTTTCCTATGTTGACGGATGAATAACTCAGTCAGATAATGATGCACTGTCATAATTTTTATGGGTACCAGAAAAATCTCTTTTTGGCTTATCGCAAAGTTAAAATTGCAAATATAAACAGAATGTATTGGTTCATAGCTGAACTACAAACCATGGCATATATCAATGTGGCATATATCAGATTGATTCCAGAGGGGATATTAACATATATTAAATATATATTTAATTTATGCCTGCTCTAAATTGCTCTTGGATTTTAGGGGTTTTACTATCATTACTCACTGCTGCTAGGATTTTTTAAAATGCCTTTAAAATTTGCCCATTCTCTGAAAATATCAGCATGTAATTGGAAGCAGAGCTTTTAAGAAGATAATTTCTGATTAAAGAAGGTTTTTCATGAAAACTTGCATCAGCCTGCGTGCAGAAATACATGTACTAACGTAATAACTTCTTAATATAGATGCACCTGAATTCAAAGGATGCTATAGCATGTAATCTCTTTTTACATTAAGTATAGCTTAGGTAATACTTTCTCTTGGGATATGGTTTTTGCTGGTTTTATTTTTTTTCCACCAAACCATTTTTAGCCTTCAGAAATTTGCTAGCGAAATATTATATCAATCACCCTGAAACTGAAGGTAGAATGGTGTACTTTTATCCAAATTGCTTTAGCAAATATGTGTGTGTTAGCTTTGTATAGCAAGGTTTGTAGGAAGTATCTTTTATTAGAACAGGGAAAATAGCTGGCAGAATAAAAAGGACAGTCTTAAAGAGAAACAGAAAACTTCTGCCAAAGAACACTTTGGAAACAGTTGTTTTAATTTAATTTTATGTTCCTCTATAAGAAAACTTGTAGGCATAGTTAGCACCTGTGGAGCAGAGCTTTAGTATTGCTGAGGGATTTGCAATATCCTCAGTGATCTGTGACAGAGGAGGCCAGCACCTGTGGAACAGCAAAGTGCAAAATCATGATATACTGTAGAATCAGTGCTTGTTTTGAATGCATAAATTCTTCCGGCTAGTACATACTCCCAAGGCTTCAGGATGGTGCTGCAGCAGTGATGGACCCGGGCATCACACCTCCTCATCTGCAGGTAGCTACAGTCCGCTCTCTGAAGGAGTGAGAATTAACATTCTAAATCAAAACACTCAATGTGGATTGTGACCATCAGTTAAACTACAACACTCTTTGAAGATGAAGATAGGAACTAAAACTCCTGACTTGACTAGATACCAAGAAGCATGGGCGCAATAGATACACTTGATTTATGGCCTGGTGTAACTTCCTTCATTAACCTAATTCTGCATTTCATGGGCTATAAACTACCTGCTTATTTTCTTCTGCTGAGGGAGAACCACACTACTATCTCTCTCCTCCTTTCCCTTTCTTTCCCCGCCTCTCTTTGCAAACATCCTCTCTGTTTCACGGGTGCTAACTACCTTTTATTTCAGAAATGGTCTTATAAATACTCATCTTAATTACACTCTAAGCAACTGTTCTCAACTCGTTTTTAGCTTTGAAGTCTGTTGCTTCTATTTCAGACAAGAAATAGAAGGGGACTCGTATGCCCGAAAGCTTGTGTTCTCTCTAACTGCACCAGTTGGTTTAACAAGGGACATTGCCTCTAACTACAAACTTGTCTTGCCTCATTTCCATGTAATTGTGGGCCTTCCTGGATAATCAGGGTTGAGACATTTTAGATGGAGCCATTGCTTTATGACAGACACTTCCCTGCTGGTAACTGAATATGTCTGATCATTATCAAGCCTCTTCCAAGAGTATGTTGACTGTCCTCACCCCTGTAGTTGCTGTGCAGCTTTATGGATGGATACCTTGTTCTGAGGTGCATGTGTACAGAATGCTGGAGCTGGTATTTCTTTTGCTCATGAGCATTTATTTTTACTACTGGGAAGATAGGCTATGTCTGTTTAATGACTTCTAGGGTAGGGTAGGATTAGCTGTATATAGGGTATTCACTTTGTACTGTAATGAGTTAGAAAAATATTAACACTGCTCATTCTGGGAGATGATCTGTCCCCCAGAGAGTATTCCTAGTGAATAAAGACCAGTTATAGCTTGGTGAAATTGGATCTCATGGTTGTTCTTCTCATTGCAAGTACGATGGTGCGTCAGGGTTTGCGTCTCTATTTTGCCTTTTTAACATGTATTCTGGATGATTTCTGACTCCATGATGTAGGATAGAGATTTTTACTAATAGTAGTTTGTAGGCTGCCATTTCTTACGCTGATCTGATTATAGAACTGCAATGATATTATGGGTCTGATACTCTCTAGAAAGTAGATTTTTTGTGAACTGTAATTGTAAAGGAGTGATTCCAGATATACTTTGATGAAGAAATAGTTCTTACTGAATTTATGGTGGGAACGAAGAAAAGAACAAAACTTTTAGCCCTGTGTGTGTGTTAGTGTCAACCTAACAGTTGCTAGTGCAACCTGGTTGCTGCAGTTACCTAAAACCTGTTCTTTGTAGTGGGATATGAAAGAGTTGAGGTTCCATGATCATTTCAGTGCTGGTTTCCTAGGGTCAGACAAAGTCAGTTTGGGAAGTTAAAATGTAAATTTGTTACTGTATTTGGGTTTGAAGTCTGATGGTTGGGTGTTGCCTTCTAAATGCTCAGGAGTCTGCTGTCACAGGGAGGCAGATAGAGGATGAAGTCACCTACAGCTGAAGTCACCTACACCTTACAGTATGTAAGGCTGCAGGATGTTTCTGTGAATTTTGCTACCCTCTTAGCAAGGATGTCATAGGTACCTATAGGTCTCCAGACATTCCTTAATTATGCATCATGAGGACCATGTGACAAGTTTGGGGGATGAGAATGAGAAATTAAAGTTCCGTCTTTTCTACCAGTTGTCAGGAAGTGGATCCAGTGGTGTTGATCTGAGCTCTTAAATGAATGAGGCACTATAAAGTCTTTGTAAAGTCCCTTGCAGTAGGTAGGGTCTGCTAATCTTATTCATGGAATCTTTGCAGGTTAACATGATGGTAACCTTATCTTTGCCTGCTCTTTGACTGAATCATAAGGATTCAATAGACTTTAAAAGTGATGAATGTAGGAAAGGGAAGAAATGTCCAGAAGTTGTTTTATTCTGGCTATAAAAGAAATCTTGGATATATGATTGGTTTAAAGAAAATATCCTTTAATGTTCTGTACACTTGCATTTTTTTGGGGTGGCTTCTATGTGCTTCTATGTACATCTATGGAGAGGTTTATTTGTTATCAGTTTAACAGCTATGACAGCCTTGTGCCAGATGTTGAGAAGGCACTCTGTGGTCATGGACATTGCAGCTTTGGGTGAAGTTGTGGTGTCTTGCCCGATGGTTTGTGTGGTTTATTCTGTGTACTCTTTCTGTGGTGGTATGCAGAACAGTAACAGAAATTGTTGATGTGTTTCTTATCTTAATATTGTGATTAAATTTAAATTACTCGAGATCAGCTAATTGTGCACATACAAAACCAACTTATCTTCTACAGTAATATTTGAGGATTCGCCAAGATTGGGGCCCTGTGGTTCTTGGCCAAGCAGCATAAAACCCATTCCTAAAAGAGGCATTGCTCTGATCTCTCCTATCATTGTTCCTCAACATTGTCTCTAGTTTTTACACCCACTTATAGTGTATACAGAGCTAAATTAAAATGAGAACTTTTCAGGGAATGGCTTGTTTATTACTTTGTGTTACAATGCTTAGTGTAGTGGAAATTCTGCTTGCTGAGAACTCTGAGGACACCAGGAATATAAACAATAATAGTACTGAATCATGGAAAGTTACCCTTTCATCTGTTTGGTATTTACATTCTTTATGAGGGAGAGACTCGGCCGGGTTCATACTTTTGTATTGTGTGTGAACAAGGTTTTGCTGGAGTTCTGGGATTTTCAATTGCTATCTTGCTGCTTGCATTGCCTCCTGCACTTGCACTGCTCTGATAACTTTGCAACAGCTCATATCCACAGATGAGTGAAGAAAAGCTTAGAGAAAGCAGAGAAATATGGACATGGGGTGAACCTGTCAGAGACCCAGAGAGTAAATCCACTTGCCTTATTCCTGCCGTGGTCCTGTGCAGGGAACATGCCTGGAAGTGATGGGGACTGTGATGCAGCCTCCTCCCACAGGCACCTTCTCTGAGAGAGGGGTGAGGGGTGTCAGTTTGGCCCTGCTTTCCTTCGTGAAGGTGTTTCTGCTCAACAAAAGTACCTTTCAAAACCTTTTTCTCAGACTCCTGTATAAAGAAGAGAAAAATGAAACAACCCAGACTTCTTTCCAAAGACACCTCTATTTTTTATATATATATAATATATATATATATATATATATACACACACGGAGATGTATAAAGATAGCTATGTAAAAATATATATATTTAATTTATAAAATAGAAAACAAGTGTTTTTATCCCATCCATGGACCTCACACACACTCCTTCTCCCTTCTCTCATCTTTCACATGCTTTACAGTCATGAAAACACACACAGGAGGAGTCTCCATGGATTTGGGGTAGGAGATTTGTTTGGTTTTTGTTTTCTTTCGTAGTTGTGTGGGCACACAGCCATGAGGTAAGCACCTTCAATTTTAATTTTTTTTTCAGGTTTACCATTGGTTTATATCCTACCTATTTAATCTGTATATTTACATTTTTTTGCTTCTCAATATTTTGCTATGTTCTGTTAGGTATACACAGGCAATAACAACATTGGCCCATAAAGCCATCCGTGAGCCTTTGTACTGAACACAGAGAAAATTCCTGGGAAGTGCAACAGTCAAAATCATGCAAATTACCAACTGCAGCATCATAAAGATGTAATTACAGGACCAAAATGCCAAATTTTCATTCCTCTTCTGATTAGTTGTTGGAACAATGAGTTATCACAAGATTGCTACTTGTTAATATTGGCAAATCAACAGCTGCTATTCTTTGGTATAATAATATCACTCAATTCTGTGATTGTCATGTATCTAGTTTTACATCAGAAATGATTATGCCCATTAGGATTAAAGTCATTATACAGTAGGATAAGAATGGAGCATGAATTTGGATAATAACAGTGTTAGTGTCACTATAGATTTCAAATTATATTAATTTCTGTCAATATGCAAAAATACATTAGAAAATCTTTTCACACTAGAAAACATTTTCACAGTGACTGGGACATGTGTTTGTTTCCTGGTAATAATATTCAGATGATATCCAGGCTATAAATGAAATAGGATTGTATAATTTACTGTCTGCTCATAATAAGAATATGCACTCTGTCGTCAAAAATTCAAGCGTTGTAGAAATGATCCCATCTTTGAGCAAATGTTGCAATTACTTCAAGCTGTCGAAACTCTGCTTCCTTTGAACAGAAGTGTCCAGAGCAAATACTGTAACAATGAATCTTTTTATCATTCTGCAATCCCATTTGTGATAAGAGGAATTCCTTGGGGATTACTTTAAATTCTGTACATTAGCAGCAGTTCCGTGGGTTAAATCAGATAAAACGGGCTCTTATCAGATTATTAGTCACATTAGGCAATTACATTCTTATCTCTTAGAAATAATTCGTGCAGCCTTGGTGCTTATTTCTCCTCATTAGAAGAGGCTAATTCCTGATTAAGATCTTTTGCCTTCCGTACAATAAACCTTTATATTGGATTTGCCACATAAATTGAAAAATACCTTGCGGCAGAGAGGGACAGCTGCACTTCCCTTTTAAAAATATACCTCACTTATCACTTAAACATCAGCCATGTACATTTGCTACCTGCAGTTTGGGACTGAAGAAGTCAGCTTTTCATCAGCATCAACATTAAGGACTTCCAAGGCAGAATAGTTTAGTGGACAGGGAAAGCAGACATGTTTTCATTTAGTTTTGTGAAATTTGGTTTAAATTGCATGAAAATTGAAGAACGGGAAGGATGTTTCACACGCCATTTGCATAATGGCCATGATACATTGTCCTGTGAGCAAACCCACCTGTGGGATGCCTTCATGGTGAACATCCTGGGCAGTGTAAGTGGAGGATGTTGGCTCAGAGATGGACCCTAATCTCTGATATGTGTTGCTCTTTTTGGAAGTTTTCTGCCCACATGGTGTCACACATATGGGGTTGGGCTTGCTGGCAGTTGTGTCTCAAACACAGGTTTGTGTTTATTGTAGGAACTGGATCAAAGTTGTGCTCTTTCATGTAAATAACTCAACCCAAAAGAAATATCCAATTGAGTGATTTACTTCACATAAGCAAGGCACTTGGGAAATGTAAATACTTGAGTGGAAAGGATGCATGGGAAAAAATAGCTGTCAAATTGCTCCATAGGTATGTCATGCTTCCATTTCTGACATCTGTGTCAGAAGCTGGTTGCTGAAAGCAGATACCTCCCACTTCCCACCCTTTCAGGAGCATTTGCTTTTGCAATCTTCCATACTACATCATCTCTACTGCTGTTCTTTGTGCACCATCATGTATAAACTGTTTTACACTTGGAGGCCTCAGCCTGCGTTATGTGCATGCTTCTGTGAGAAATGAGTACAGTCACTGTTGCTTCATTATTTTTGTAAAGGATTAGAAAAAATGTTTCCCTTACTAGAACTGAGATGATGGGAAGTTTTCAAAGACAAAAATGTCAAACACCTAACTCCTATTAAAAATAAATGGGAATTAAGTGTCTGCCAATTAGACCTGTGAAAATCTTTCTGGTGGTCTTTAGGATTGAATCAAATTACGTTGAAAACCAGAGGGGAATGTGTTAGGAGTGAAGTGATTGCTTGAGACAAAGTGTTGCCTGTTGGAGGTGGTCCCGAGTGAAATTTTCAGTGTCTGTCTGTCTCTACATCAAGGGATGTCCTATTAAGTTTACAGAGCATCTTTAGTAAGAAGTTCAGTGCAGTGACTGCACAAGTATTGCTATGTGCATTGCTTCCATTTAGTTTTCATGTTTTTCAAGTGGTGTTAAAGATTCTTGTCTAGAGTAGTTGTATTTGCATATGTATCCACTGGATTGCATGGGAAAGCCTAATAGCTACTTAACCTCTTCACAGAGCTTCTAGAAGACAGTTCTGTGGCAAAATTTGAACGTTCAGGGTTGTAGCCTTTCAAAATACAAAAGGAAAACTGCATTTGATTACGAAACTGATAACTTGTGAAAGAGGCTAGAGCTGTTTCTGTCACAGATTGCAGGAGAAGGGTAAGATTATTCAGGTGCCCACCTGAGCACATCAGGACAAAGACTTGAATTTGGGTCACCTTTGTCATGCTATGTCCAGAGAGCATTGAACCTTCCCCTCTCTCTGCCCAAAGCTCTGTCAAAGCCCTCCTCAGAAAATGTTCCCTCTGGGACAAAATTTCTTAAGGCAAAAATGTTTGACGTAGTCCCAGTTGTATGGTGCCACATAAGCCCAGAAGCTCTGAAGATGTTGCACAAATAATTTCCATGATATTTTGCACCCAAAATTACATTGTCTAAATAAATCAGAAGTCAGAAAAAGGAAGTATTATCTTTACTTATGTCTCTGATGTCTAAAGATTAAGTGATTTACCCAAATCTTGGGAAATTTAAGGTAGATCTGAGAAACTGAGCCCACATCTGCTACTCTCAGTGTTGCACTACAGATCTGATTCTGCCTCTGATATGCCAGTGTCCCAACACTTATTTGGGCCAGCATGATTAAAGGTCTGTGGCAATTGTGTACCTCAAGTGATGGGGCTGAAACCATTGCTCTGAGCCTGGATGGCTCTCAGGCTGCCCAGTCCCTTAATCTCCAGCTATGAAATAGAAGAGGGCTGGGGTCCTTGGGCTGCTCTGCACAATTCACAGTTGGCCAGGCAGTATCTCCTCAAGTATCAAAGCACTGATGAAGGGCACATAGAACTATTTCTTAAACTATTGTAGAAGGAAAAAGTTCTTTAAAGGTGTAGTCTTGGATATCAGAAGTTTTTACAAGTGGAAGCTGACTAGCTGTTATCTAATCTCCGCTTGAAGCAGAATAACACAAAATTGATCAATGGAGCAGTAGATCAGGGCTGGTTTTTTACAGTTATCCTTCTTCTCTGGATAAACTTGGTTGTTTGGTGACCTTTGTTTTGCTGTGAAACAGATAAACAGGTTCTACTTGTAGAATACTTTTATTATGATTATTATTATTGAGACTTTTACTCTGGCCTGGTTCCATTTATGAGGAAAGTCTGGTGGAGCAAAACCAGCTTGACAGGGTAGAGGGGTCTTGAGCAAGCTCCTATTCTGAAGCTAAACTCTTGGCTCTTACTCAAAAATCAAGTGTGAAATGTTAGATTGCCTAAGGTGTGATAGAGTAACCTCTTTTTCTAATAACTATAGGATTTTTCTCCCCTGTGGTATTTCACAAATTCTATTTCCCTGTCCATTTAAGAAATGTGATGTGGGTAACTGAACTACGTCAGTTTGTTAATCTTCTCCAGCTTCTAATAGATCAGCATTGACCAAAAACTGCAAACATCATTCTAGGGCTGATGAGTAAAAAAAACAAAGTCTCTTCAAAAGCTTTGATAGATTTTATTTTTCCTTTTCTTAACTAAAAGAAAAAAAATTCAGAGAGCTGCTACTTTCCTGGAAAGACTGTTAATTTCATTGGAAAAATCCCAAGCCAAAACATTTCAATAGGAAATTCACATATTTCTATTTGGGTTTTCTCTCCTACCTCCCCCATTCTCAAGTTGCTAGACTCAAATTGTTCTTTTCTATATATCTAAAAATGAAGTTTCCTACCAGTGGATGCTGTTAGCTTCTGTGCAAGCCTTCTCAGAGGTGTTAGATGTTGATTTCTATACCTTGCATTAGCAGGCCAGGGTAGCAAAGAGCTTAATCAATGTGGCCATAAATTTAGAACAGTTATGAAATCTATTTCTTCCTCTCCTCATCTAGAGTTAGAAGCATTTTCTCTTTCGAATACAAGCATTTTTAAAATGTGCTTAATAAAGTTATTTTTGTTCCCTGGCCTTTTCGCAGGGTCTGATGCTGAATGAGAAATGGGCAGCTCTCTAGGAACAGTACATGGTAATGGTTGCTTTGCTGCAGAGGGATTTGTGAGTTTTATGCCTGTGGTTACTTGATTTTAACGAAGTCGGTCTCTCTGGGCCCAGCGATTGTAGTGTAAGCATAATGGCCACTTGTGACATAAGGAGAATTTATGGCAGATGTAACAACCTGCTTATGGTTCTTGTAATAGCCTACGAGTTCAGATACCATGACCTGCCTTTGAAAGCCCCTCAGATGTGGGCTCAGCTCTGAAATATGGAGCTCACAGTGACCATATCTTCTACTTCTCCCTGAGACATTACAAGGGGGAGAGAGAGAGGTGTACCATGTTTTCTGAGCATTGATTTAATATTACAACATGTGCACCAAGGAGCAGTTGGCTACTTTCCAAGCTCTTTATGTGGGATGGAAATAGTTGTTTCTTGTTACGTTGAATCTATCCCATGACCAGAGACGAGAAGACAACAGATGAGAAGTCTTGCTAAGGGATGTGCTAACCTGTTAAGAACCATATTTGTCGTAGTGACTAGATGGTCACTCCAGGAAAGGCTGTCCACTGACTCCAATTTCCATCCTATTTGATCTTAATCTATAGATTTTTCCTTCTGTTTCTCATTCCTACCCATAAGATCATTGCCTGTTAATCATGAAATGATGTCTGTGTATTCCCTGCAGTTCTTCACTCTTGGAAAACGTGTTGCCACATGGAATGTTTCCAAATTTCCTCAAGGATTGCCAAAATATAACTTAATAAGAAAACAGAAATATAACAATATTTTGCTTTCCCTTTCAATCTAATTCTTTGTTGTTGTTGTTTTCAAATCTAGAATTTTTAGCCCTGAGTCTCTCAACACATGTAGAAATAATTGCCAAAATGCAAATTTGCCAGATTAGAATGAGAACGGCATAAATTCAGAGGCAGACCACAATGATCCACAGCAATCTGTGGACTAGCTTATAGGAGTGTTGCAAATCCTGGAGTAAAACAAGTTAATAATCAATAGGCTTATGTTTGCTACATAGGGATCAGCAAATCAAAAAGATTTTTTAAAAAAAACCCAGAACCCACTGGAGTTTATTCTGTGCTTGACCAAAGACATGGCTCATCCTTTAAACAACCTTCTCACCACGTGTTCTATGGTTCAGTGTTGCATGATGCTTTATAATAGAAAATATCTATCTTCCCAAAAGACCTCAAATTCTGTTTAAAGAGTAGTTCTTGTATATTATTGTCATGTTTTCACTTGTTACAAAATACTTACTAAGGTAGGTTTTGTGAACACCTCAAAGTTTCTCCTAGGAATTTTGAACATTGCAACAGCAGCTTTTAAGAATGTTAAGTTTGGTAGTTGGAAAAAAAATGAAATAAATGTGCCAAGTTCCAGTTTTCCCCAGACAAAGGTAAGTGTTATTCCCACGTAGGCTACCTGAGCTGTTTAGTGTGATGATTTTTGCATATTTTAGGGCAAACCTATAAGACATGGTAATAAATCATTGTTCTTTAAATTGATTTATAAAGAGAAGGGAAAAAATCCCAACAAACCAAAACCAACCAAACAACAAAAAAGCTCAAATCTGAACTAGAACAAATACTTAATCTTTCCACTTCCTGTAGCACTGTATATTTAAAACATCATTACTTGTATTCAACTGGGTCTTTTCCAATATCACTCATGGAACATGGAAATTCTCCAGCTGACTTCACAAGATTTTGGCTTGAGGCCTGATATGGAGAAGTGGACTGAGTGTGTGCCTGAGCACGGCGGAGCAGTGCCTGACAGGAGGCAGCCTGAACTTCAGGCGATGCTGTCTGATGACCTCTACAGTCACACCATGGGAAACTGATTTACCAAGAGCTCAGCTCGTGTCTTTGGCTGGGTTCTGCCCCATTTGTTATCTTTGGCCTCTTTCCTCCTTGAAAGTACTGTGGGTGCTGAATGTAGCATTTTAGGGCCGTTCTAACCTTCAGATCCTGCATTCTTGAACACACTGGAAACTCCACCAATAATGGGGGTGAGCACCTGCTGAGTCCTGGTGTGTGGGGTTAGCACTGATTTATAAGGATGATAACGGTATGGTCCGTATAAAGGTCTGCTCAAGTCAAACTTTACAGTAGAACTGATCTAAGGATAATTGCTTTTATAGCCATCCTTACAAAGATTTTAGTGCTGTTAAACTCTTACTTGTTTAAATGCAACAAAAGTTCAGTTGTAGTCATAGCTGTTTATTTTACAAGGCAGTTATATGTGGATTTTGCTGCTGGTCAGGTTTGTAAAAAACACATGCTTTAACCTTAACTATTGTGTTGAACAGAATAGTTTTCTCCTTTTGCACTGTCCTTTTGTGTGTTTGATCCTGCTAGCACAATAACAAAAAAAATGTTTAATTCAGCTTTATTATGAATGGGATTTGATTCATAAATTCAGCTGAAATTGATAAGAGCTTCATAGGAAATCCTCCTAATAAACCTCCTAAACATTTTGGTTTATTTGGTCATAATGAAAGAAAAATAAATATTTTCTTTTTAAATGTAGATAATTCTAAGTCTTGATGAATAATTACCTTAAGCTTTGGAATTTGGTTTTAATTTTGTTTGACTTATGAAATCTCTTGGCTGACTGGAGACTTCCAGAGTCATGATGAAGCTGCAAGTCTGTTCCAGTTGTATTTGCATGTGATCAATGTGCAATATACAAAGCACTGTAATTCTGGAATCAGTTAAATACCTTAGCTAAATTTAAGGAAAATCAATGCATTTGACTAATTTGAACAGTGGAGCATTACCTAAGTATATTCCATTGAAGAATCAGGTTAACAAGTGGAATTTGTGTCCTCTTTCCAGAGTAGTTATTGCCTTCGATTACATGTGGCAAAACAATTAAAAGTCAGTGTACAGGATGGATTTCTGTGTCCTTTGAAAGACAAATAGGTTGATTTTCAATAATGATGTGGAAGAAGTTGAGCCTTTAACTTGTTATTCATATTACCTGTGGTCTTGCATGTTTAAACACTTCTGCTGCTTTGGTTTGCAGTAGTACAGATGCTACCACTGTTTGCAATGCTTAATTTGCAATTCTGCAAATTAAGACATTTAGTACAACCTTAAATATTTTTTAATTTATTTGTCCCTACACTACATTCTGTCTTACTCCTGAGTGTTTTGTGGAGGAAAACATTTCACCAAAAGCAAAACTATTTTCACCCCTTTTGCCTTTATTCGGAAGGAGACAGAAATGAAACTTAGCTGGAGGAAAGCTCTATTGAGAGGGGGAGGAGAACAGAAAACTATTCTATTATATTGTTTGGATCAAGATATTAGTATGTGAAATCCGGTTTCACATAGACTTCAAAAACAAACAAAGACAAGTCCTTTTGAGCCTCTAGCGATGTGACTGGCTCCATAAGATCAGAGCTCAAATTTACATGGATCTGTATTAGTTCAGGTATGAAGAGTTTCATTTTGCTGATCTTTTGAAGCAAATTCCACATAGCAGCACAAGAAAGGGCTGCCACATCGGATTTGACACCCTCCAACTGTGCCTTATGCCAATGTTTTCGTTGGTTCCCTCCTTACAAAATAGCTCTTTGCCAGTTTTCTGAGGGCTCCATCCTTTCTTTCTTTCCTCCTTTTTTTTTCCCTCCCTGTTTGAGAATGGTTTAGTTTGGGGTTGTTAAAGTATGTACAGAAATAGCCATGAAGGAAGAGCTGGCTTGCAATCCTCCTCTATTTTAGTTGAAAAAAATAACCCTATTGGTAAGTGATCTGTTGTTTTCTTTTGGTCTGTAAACAGTTCTTACTCTGTGTTCATGTATTAGCCAAACATGGGTGTAATTGATAGTTTGACCATTTATAAGATCTGAACATGTAAAGTGGAAAATAAGCCAAAGCTCAGCTCTTGGTTTATGTTTCTTAGGCTTTCCCAGGCTGTGCTTGTGCATTACATACCTGCTTTGCCCAGTTGTTTCAAGCTTCCTCGCACTGACTTCAAGCTTCCTGCCCTCTGGGCACAAGACAGCTCAGAGACATGTGGCTGCATGCTCAGGACCTGTATTGCAACCCCCTTTTCACATAAAGGACTGTAGAAACTGTCAGTGAATGTGAAAATTCCCACAGAGCTCTGGGTTAAGCCATGGCAGCATGAGACACAGCAGAAGGCAGCCAAAGCAGCAGCAGAGTGCCCAGCACAGTCCTCGGTGCCTCTGGCTGTGCTCTGCACAGCCCCCGTGTACAGTTCTTGCCCTGATGGTGCTTATGTGTGTGCTTGCTTGCAGATCACTCACAAGCAACCAAACTGTGACCTGCTGTACCTAGCAAATTGAATTACTGTTAAAATAACACAGCTAAGGCAACATAGAGCTCGCTCTATATTGCTGTTGTGGCTCAAAAGCTGCTCTGAGCAAATGGTAGTAACTGACAACTCCTATATTATGCTATATATGGGCTATAACTGCCTCTTACAAGCATATCTTTTGCAAGATGGGTAATATTCATAGTTACTCCCTCAATTCTGCAACTTTGTCAGAGATGTAGCATTTAGTTTGCAGGCATGATGCACTGTATCAAGATCAGCAGTTTTCATACTGTTTTTTAGATGCTCCTGCCACACAAGCCTCCCCTCAGTAGGTGGGAAGTGGTTTGTGATCTAAGCTTTGCAAAGAGAAACAAGCAGGGTGACTTCATGGCATTCAATGCAGGCTGTTTCTACTCCCCAGAAATGGTTGGTAAAAAAGCCCCATTTGTGATAAATGTCTTGATTTATAGGTGGGTTCATTAATGATTTAAGGTTTGGAAGGGGCGAGGTGGGTTGCACACATGTTGGTTCTTAGGTCTTCGTTTGTGAGGCTTTGAAGTTGGAGTCCATTTAGAAATTCTCTGCAAATCTTAGAAATAACATTTCTGTGAAAACGTAACGCAAAATCTGGTGGCATATGGTTGTATTTAGGTGACTAATACTCACTTGGGGCCACCTTCTTAATTTACTGCTGGCTTCACCATTCATGAGTAATGCATCCATTCCTAGCTCATGCCAATAAAGCTTTATGCCACCACACATATAATATTTCACTACATGTCTTGCCTTCTCCATTGCTATGGCATTTGCGTGGTTTACATTTACAGATAATCACCAAAATTAATAGCACAGCAAAATTATATAACTTGTAATTAGCTTTAACAATTAAAAAGTCTAAAAGAAGACTTTGTAATGCCAAGACTCCAAAGACACTATTCTGTCAAGAAATTAATTTTTAGATCACAGTAACAGCATGTAGACATACCCTACAATGGGAAGAGATTTTCTGCAAGAAATGCTATAAAAATAAGGTTTTTTTCTTTTAAAAGAGGTGTAGCTGGTGAGTTAGGCCATGACAAAATGGTCATTTTTCTGTCTGTTAAGTTGTGAAAATTGCCAATATTTGTTTCACCATAAATCATCCTGGGTTCCAGATATCAGCATAAACAATCCCATGAAACCTTTCAGTGCCTCCTTTCCCTCACATCCTGGATTTGGTTGCCTTTAACAAAAACTTCTCCAGGCTGTTTTAAGTGACTTGTTAAGGGAGAGCCTCATCTGCCTCTGAGACTTGGTTGTCAGAATTTTTACAGATGATGTAAACTGGCACATCATCATGTTCCTAGGATGGAGACAAAGGCAAAAATAGTTTTTTGTTGTAGTGGTGTTTGGTTTTATAGTTGTTTTGTTTTTTTTTTAAGTTAGCATTGGGGAGATGAGTGTACTCTAGAATGTAAAAAATTAGATTACAGACCAAGGTATGGGAACTGGGAGCTATTTTTACTGAGAACAAGTTCATGAGTGGAAGAAGGGGAGATTAAAGATGGCAAAGAAAAGAAACTCACTCATCACCCATGAGCAGTGTGCTCTTGCCCTGGCTCCATCAGTTCAGCCTATGTAAGTGTCACTCATGATGGGGTCACAGAGTTATGCTTTCACTTGTCTGTAAGCTGTAGGTCATATGAAGAACATCTCTTAAAGATCTGACAAAGTATTTTAGACAGAAGACATAATTTTTTAATTCTTCAAAAGACAAGTTAAATGTATTCATTGCATAAGAAATCTATAATTTAACAGCAGCTGTGCAGCAGCCTTTCCATGCTATAGTGCAGTCTACTATATTGATGATTTCAAATATTTATACCATCATCCCACATTCATGAAAAATATTTAAATTAAACATGCATGGGAACAGATGCCATTCTGTTCTGGCAAGAAAACCTAGTCATAAACTTCTGCTTATGAAATGTTATTTCACTTGACCCCTATCAGTAGGAACTCATGAAAATTAAACTGGGGAAGGAGAAATATTGTATGTAAGCTTTTCTCTCAGTGAAACCTTTGAGTGGGTATGTGAAGACAAGATGTTTCCATTAAAAGCAGAACAGAGTTTGATTTGATAAGGTGAAGATCACTGCTTTAACTTCAACTTCAAGAGTCAGTCCCCACTTAAAAGTTTCACCTGCAGAAGACACTTGTTAAAGAAGCTTTCTAGACCAGATTGCAGCTACTCATTTCAATAGCTAATGCTTCTATTAATTGTTAGAGATGATGAAAAGTTACTACATTTAGTTTTGTATTAAAAAGCAGAACTTTACTTTTGTTCTTGCTATACTAAAAAAATCCCGAGAGATTGCTCCTTACTAATTCTAACTTATGTTATAAAATAGGGAAAAAGGAAAGGAAATGTCATGTAAAGATTGCAGGCTAAGGATGTCATCAGCCCCAGTCTATTCAAGTAAAACATTTACATCTCCTCATGTAGACCTAAAAGACTACATATGCATTTGACTGGCATATTTGTAGCATGGCCTGAACAAACAATTGGTTCTATCTATTGTATCTAATCTATCTTGGCATTTATACAATCCTTTGAATCCTGTTATCTGATGGAAGTTAGGAAAATAAGTGGGTGATTTCATGGTTCTCTCCACTTCTAATAGATCCTGTTTGAGATGTTAGGATTGGATTTTCTTCTTCTGGCCCTGCATTTCAGCTGTGTTAACAGATTTTATTGTGTATGTCCTCCCTTCCCCCTCCCCAGTGGATGTAAAAACTCATGGCACTTACTGACACTGGGATAGTTATAACATATGTTATTTGTCATCTTACTCCTGTTTTAATTTGCAGGAGGAAAAGGGAGAGGGGATTCCTGGTCTTAGACACTTGCTCTGTTTTCCCACATGATAGTGTCATGGGAATCAGACTTGGACTGATAGAAAGGTTTGATCATTCCTGGGGTTGAAATGGTCTCATGATACTGAGCAGTGACAATGAACCAGTATTGCAAATGCATCACACCTTACATCTGTCCAGAGCACAGAGTTCTTTCTGCCTTGGTTTTAATGAGAGTCTCATGATGAAAGGATTCTTTGGCTTGAGGAGGGAGATCTGTTAGCCCTGTGGGGATGCAGCTGAGGGCAGTTCAGTATTGCAACATTTTGGCCAAAATCATTGAGAGATGATTCCTGAGAGCATGAGGTGCAGTAGATTCCCCAGTGATGAAAACCCAAATAAAGTACAAGACCTTGCAACTTGTATATTAATGAAACTCACCCTGCCAGTTGGGTACAATTTGCCTTATTTTGCTGACTCTACGGTACAGTTTCTGGTAGCTTTTTTCTTTCCAATTTTATTGATATTATAGTAGATAAGAAAGTATTTTTACATCAGCAAGATTGCAGAGTTAGGAAGTCATCAGATTCCCCCACCGCAGTGTTTTCAGTGAAATGTCAGAAAAGACAAAAGGCACAAGAGCTGACTGGTGATGTGACAAGAGGGTACCTTCATTTTTGTATTCAGAGTAGTGTACAAACACTGTTCCTTTCATGGCCTCTTTACTTGCCTTTGAACTTGATACTGTGTGAGTCAGAATAACAGCAAACCAAGGCGCATGACCTGGCCTATGCAGACAAATGTTAACCCAACTCTCACCATGTCCTTAATTCTCTGCTCTCAGTCCCTGTCCTCAAAAGGCTGCCTTAAAAAAAAATAATACTGTGCTTTGTTGAGAACAGAAGATTTGTCAAGTTATAAAAAATCCACAAGAGCTAATCAATGTGGTTTAAATCTTAGCTCACTCAATGAATTATAGCATGAGGGTTTTTTACAAGTTGCTTAATACTGATTTTTTTTTCAGAAATATGTACATGCCACCTGTACTCTGGGAACTGATAGAGAAGGAAATCTATTCTTGATACCAATAGATTGTTTTTCTCAGATAGACATACTTGGTTTGTAGCCAGTAGCCTATTTCAGATTTTAATATATGTTTGAGCAATTGTGATGTCTTCAGATTTATCTATGTATTTCAAAATGAGTAACATAAACACTTCAGGATTGTATTTTTTTTTCCAGATCATATCCTCCTCTGCCACTTACCTCCTATATAACTCCCTCCCTCAAAAAAAAAAAAAAAAAAGAAAAATTACTAGCTTTTGGATGTTGCCAGGACAACACCATGGAAAAGTGAAAGGACATTTCTTGGGTATTTTGGCAGCAAACCAGTCAAAAATTAAATAATTAAAAATATTTTTTTTAAATCTACAGAAAATCCATCAGGATATCTGCCTTTAGGAAACACTGACCAGAATTTCTGCATATATGATATAGTTTGCAAAGCAGGAAAGTATTTACTGTAACAAACCATGCTTTTATTAGGGTCAAAGAAAGCAGACCATATTTCCTATGGACTAGCCTATGGAACATTTGTTAGTCTTGCATTTTTTGTTTTAATATAGCAACTCATATATCATTACTGTAAATTCTTTGCTTTTAAGTAGTAAGTGGATCAGTTGGACTGAATATTTATGGAAGGTCCTGGATTGATAGTCTTAAAAGCTTATAAACCTCTGTTTACATATAGTTTACACATAGTACTGTGGGATCACAGGCAATTCAGCAATCCTCTCACCAGAACATAACATGGTGAAGGGAATGAGTTGCTTGGGTTCCTAGTCCAGCCACAAGCTCTCCAAAAAGTGTCAGAAGGGTGATTTGCTAAAGACGACTGAGTGATGGACAGGACCTGTTCTGGGACCCTCCAAAGTACTTGTAAGCAAAGCAGTTGTGGGAAAATGCCATTAAGATGCAGATAGTATCTTCCTGGCTGTTTGTATAATGGAAATTAGTGAGCTATCATAATTCTTCAGGATGGGTAAACTGACTGCAAATGTGCCCTCAGCTATACCAGTGTCAATGTGCAATAAGTGCATTGCTTATGACAGAGTTGCTATAGGTCTCAAGAAAAGTAACTGAGGAAAGAATTGGCTTTATCTCCGGTCTTTTGATAAGTGGTATTTTACTAATATAATGTGTACACACCGATATCCTGTGAAATTCCTGCACGTCACCAGCGGTTTTTATTCATGCCCATTAAAATGCATTACAGTGAGGAGGTTGCTGAAATGTAAATTAAAGGCTACGGCGCTCATAGTTTAACAGCTGCCATGTAGATTGACAGCCTTTGTGCGCCCAGCTGGCAGTGTCAGGTTAGTGGGTCTCTAGTCACAACATTAATCAGCTTTATTAGTGCCACTAATACCAATTTGTAAGCAGACTGCAAGGATCAGACGGCCCAGCTGTCAGGCACTGCACATAGATTATTACAGGATTTCTTTTTATTGTTTAAGATTGGAATTATAATTTAATTACAGAATTTAACTATTTTTTGCACCCACTGAAAACTAGCAAAGGTTTAATAAAAAAAAAATGCTAACTTCTTTACCCCGCCGTTCTACCATCTTTTCTACTTCCCGCTCCCCATCCTCCTCCCCGCCTCCACCCCAGCACGCACGGGAGAGAAAATGAATTCGCTTCACAAAACCTGTTGTAGCATATCACTTGCTGAGATGAAGAACTTCTTACACTGCAGCAACAGCTCATATTGTGCTAGTCAGGATTTCCAACTGATTTCAACAGATTTTCCTTACTGCGTTGATGTGATATACCCAGTGCCTTGAAGGACCAAGAAATAGAGGGATTGTGTTTATAATTTCCTCAAAAAAAACCTGCTAGCCGCCTGCCTGGTTCCTACTTTCATCATAGTAATTACTAATTTTTCATCAAAATGTGTGTGTAAACTTCACAAATCTGAGGACTTCACTAAATTAGGGTCATGTTGTACAGCAAAATCTGATTCAAGAAAAGCAGAAAAAATATAAATACATGGACATCTCTTAAAACTTCCTCTTCTTTTTTGGCATGGGACCTCTTGTCCTTATTACATTACACATCAGTTTCAACTCAGTTTTAATTAATGATTTTAAATTAGGCTAAGAGGATATTAGCTTGCAAAGCCTAGCAATGAAGAATGGATGTTGTGGCTCAGACACAACCTTCCAAAATCTCTGCAGCTCACATCTTGTAACACTTTCATGTCGGTCATACAGATTACATTTCCTGCAACACTAAAGCAGCTTTTCTAGTGGGTCAGAAACATGATAGGTTTATCCTTCAGTGTGGCCTGAAAATATACTGAGGAGGGAAAAAAATGCCTTTCACATCTCCTTAGAGCATGGAAAGAAGGAAACTTAAAGATAAAATTTCGGAGACTTAGAAGACTTATGCAGGAGATATTTTCAACAAGTGTTACAGAGGTTTTCTGATAGCCCAAAATGCAGGGTAAATGGAATTTCAGCTGAGAGGTCTCTGACTCCAACAGTCTCCTATCTGTACCTGTTGTGTGGCCCACACAACAGAAGGGTCAATGTCCCTGGTGTTGCCCTAGCAGGATTGCTGCAGAAATGGGCAGGCTCTGCAGGGCTCTGGCTTTTATGCTACTGGCTGTCTTCTGTGGTAGGGTAAGTCCTGTGTTCCAAATGGAGAGCCAATGAGGCTATTTCTTGTTTTGCTGGATTTCTGTATATCTCAGAAGAACATATGTGAAGTGGTGAGATGTAGCTGACATACATATTTAATAGAACACTCAGTTCATATTGCCATTGCTGGGCAGGAGCAGAAATACAGTTTCTCTTTAGGAAGATTCTGGTTCTAATATACGAGTCCTGACAACCAAATGTAATATTTTTCAACCCAAGTGCCACAATTATGAAGCTATTCAGAAGAAAAAAAAAAGGGGGGGGACAAATTTAAGTTGTTTTCTTTTATTTTTTTTTTTATTTGTAAGGAGGCATTTTGGGCAATTTCTGCATCTGATGATGCAATTTCTGCATCATCAAATGCCCATGATGAACAGTAACAGTGACCTAATGGACCTCCGATGACCAAAACAATAAGAAGTTGGCCAACAATGGCTGCCCTGTTACATAACAGAAGCAAGTTATTAGCAGATGAAGTTGCAAAGATTACAGTGCTTACTGCTCTCTGGCAGAAAGCCACATCTTTATTAAAAGAGCCAACTTGGTCCACGTTGCCATAGGTAATCCAGGGCAACACCTCATCTTTCAATAAATAAAACCTGGAGAGTACTTAAAAAGGGTCTGCTTATGGATACTTTTGTTAATCTAGAGATGGTGGGAAAAGTATTAAGACTGCTGGAAAAAGGAAACCTACTGTATACATTTAAAGAAGGAAAAAAATAATTGAGACAGTGCAGCTTAATTTCTTCAGAAAATACTGGAACAAGATATTAGGAGATAATAGAAGCAAAGGCCACAGACTTACCAATAGTAAATAATATCAAAGATGTCCAACTTCCTTCTGTAACAGAACAATACACCTTTTTAACAGGAATGAAATTACATTCATTGTGTCTGTTGATTTGTGGGTTTGATGCTGTTTCACAGTGTTTTCTTGTAAGTAAACTAGAGGAGTATATTTCTGAGGAAACTACTGTGAGCAGGGTGCTGCTTTGACTGGAAAACTGTAACTGCAGGTTGGAGGGACCAGAGGAGACCAGGCAGAATGGTCACAGGTACAGAAAACTCAGTATGGAATAGAAGAATGAATGGAAGTTTTGTCTGTGAAAGAGAGGATTGAGGGAAGGCAAAGTAATCTTTAAAAACATAAAAGGGAGCAAATAAACTATTTATCTTGCATAAGAGAAAGTAATACACTCAGATTGCAAAGAGAGATTAGTCATTAGAAAAACCCTGACTTTATAATGGTAAGAATAGTCAAGACTTGCTGGGAAGATTAGGGAGACTTTGGTATGGGAAAGCTTTGCAAACAAGTTGGGTGAGCATCTGTCAAAATGACGCAAGCATTGCTGATCTTGTTTTTGGACAGAGGTGAGCTAGATTTCTCTGGAGGCCTCTTCCAGCTGCCTTCTCCTATAAAATTTGATTCTGTAACATCAGCAACATAATGCATGAGTTGGCCGTGGGCCTTGCCTTGCCGATATCATCAGCAAGTGCTACTTGGTGGAAAATAGCACAGGTTGTCTCAGGGCCAAGGAGGCAGTGCACTCCTGCCGTGCCCCAGGGACCTGATCCACTTGGCGTCTGGCTGCTCCCAGCCCCACTCCAGCTCATTTACCTCTGAGTCCTTCTCACAGCAGCTCTCAGCTGGAGGATCAGGGCATCTCCGTGCCAAACCTTGAGTAAGGAGGAAGGATGCACCTGGACAGCATGCTTGGCTTGTCAGTATAGGCAGCATTTCAGAAAGGCATCCTAATGACCCGAGGTGGGCTCTGGGTAGTGGGTCCACAATGACAATAGCAAAGGAGGTGGCCCATGGATATAGAAATACTACTGCTGTCTTTTCTGTAATAGAGGCTAATAAATCACCTAGAAATTGTGCAGGATCACAAACAAGTACAGCTCTAGGCAATGAAAGTGCAGGATTCAAAAATCTGAAAGTATTAAGAGGTTAAACCTGTAAAGGCTGCAGAGTTTCTCTGTAAACTAGTCAGGCTGAATGAAAGGTCATCACATTTTCACAAGCTCCTCTAGCTAAAGAGTGCTTCTGCCAAGTTTTCTTTTTTAGTTTAAGTATTTACAGATAACTTCTCAAACTAAAAAACCTCATTCTAAAATAAAAGTTTAGATGATTAAGTGTGCATGTTCAATATTTGATGGACTTAAATATTTTATAGAAATCTTGCGGAAACAGAGGAAAGTTACTGGAACACATATGTTCTGATTATAATCCCTCTAGAAATTTGATGGGTTTATTAACCTTATGGAAGCTCAGATAAGTTGAGCGTTTTAATTAAATGTAAACAACTTTCTAATAACAACCTTGACGTCTCTTCCCAGAGAGTGATCCTAGAGGCCCAGTGCACTTAGAAATACCACGGAGTTGCATTACAACCTGCTGAGACACTGCTGTACTGTCAAAATGATGTGGCACTGAGCGCATTTTGAACAGTCCTTACCCGATGTTCTGAGTCTGTCAGCTTTAAAAATGTATTGTTTCCTTCCAGTTTTATTAGTTCTTCATCTCTGTGTAAAGGGTAAACTTTCCAAAGACTAGAGATTTAATTCAAAGTTTCAAACTTGTTCTGAATTTAGCAGATATGAATAGAACAGAGACATTTTGGCTACCTGTGTTTGTGGGGTTTATGCAGTGATGGTCCTGACATTCTCAGGTGCACTGAGGAGAGTCCCAGGGGCTGTTCAGAGTAATTTTATATTTTCTTTCATCACAGTTTTCAGAAATTATGACCATGCCCAGCATGTATTTCTCTGCAGTCAGGGAGATCAGGATGTGAAAGATCTTTTATCAGTAGTAGAGGTAGAAGTCAGAAGCTAATCTGTGTCTGCTGGTGAAGTCACCCTGCACATCTTGCATGGCTGCTGCAGACAACTTGTCATAGCAAGCACATGGGAGTGAAGGTTGGCATGTCCTTCCCTTACTTTCATATGTGGCTTTCACTGTGGAAGAGGGTAGAGAGTTAGTGCACATTTATCCTATGGGGTTTTTCTGAGCAAAGAGTTGGTCCTTTCTGAGTCATGAACGGCTGTTGCTTCTGTTCTTTAAATGCTCTATTGCCTATTGACTTGCCTCCTTTGGGCCAGAGGGAAATTGTATCAACAAGCATACTTATCAAGCAAGAAATAGATTTTATGCATCTTTGCCAGAAACTGAGAGGGGTCAGTTATGTAAATTTTGTACTAACATGCTTGATACATTCAGTGCTTATCATGAGTAGCTGAGGCAGTTCAAGGTTTGCTAATCAACAAGGAAGGGGAGTTAATACCCCCAAAAAGCTTGCAGTCAAGCCATCAAGCAGCACCAAGGCTGCCTCTCTGTAAGTGGGGACAGCCCTTCTGACAGTCAGAGACTGGGGTCCTGCTCTTTAAAACTGCAGGACTGGGGTCCTGTTCTTTTTCTCAATGAAAGTGGGTTCATTCCTTTACAGAAATCAAGTCAGGGATAGGAAATATCAGTTGGGAAAAACTGAGGAAGAATTAATCCTGCAGAGAAGAGGGATGAAAGTCAGCAGGGAAGTGGAGGAGAGTGAAGCTCATTTTGCTCTCCATGTTTATGTCAAAGACCTGGTCTCTGGAGTCCCTTCTGTCCCAGCAATGACATGCCCATGGTTGGACCCAGCTCAAGAAGATGCTCATTTGCTGCTTGTGTGTTTAAAAGGCTGTCTGAAGTAGGTCATAACCATGAGTTGGGAAGGGCTGAGCACCACGACAGAGATCCTGTCTTGTGGGAACCATACAAAGACTTGAGGTTATTTTAGAGAAGAAAAAATACTACCTAGGGAGCTAGCATTCTAGTCAGGTTCCTTTTAAATGTCAGCTGCTCTGTGTGTTACTACAGTGAAGCTCAGTCTGCAATAACTGGCATTTATCAAGGCAATCTGTTTATTTTTTTTTTAACATCTCATTTATGGCAGTTTTAAGTTCTTTACATTGGACTGTAGAAAATCCTCTTACAGATTCAGAAATGATCCCCCATATATTTATATAAACAAAGCTTAGGAATGGGAAATCTAAATTGTTAATCACTTGTGCTGTTTTCTCCATGGAAATATCAAGCAGCTTTCCTTTGAGAGGGTAAAATACCCTCTTTGCACTCCATACAAAAAGGTTTTCTTTGTTACACCTGCCAGCATGAAAAAGGATTAATTTTAACAGAGCTTAACCTAGCCATCTAGGGAAGCCGTTTAAATGACTCCATGTCTTGGTTGCTTTTAATGGCACTGCTCTGGTGACTTCATTTAGTTTTGCAAAATAGAAGAGAATATTTTGACCTATGCCACTCAGTTTTGTTGAATTTCATCTCAATTGGTATAGATAACACAGACAAGCCTTGCCTGTACCTGACTGTGAAAAATACTTACCTATTTCTTCAGATTTTTTTTTCAAGAGCATTCATCAGGGAGAGCAAATAAAAAGTGCACCTTTTTTGGCATTAGTTCATTTTATAAGGCAGTGAATCCTAATTGTGGTGAACATTTGCAGAAGTCTTTCAGACTGTGTTATATAGTAAGCAAAAAATTGGTGAGTGTTTTTTGTGGGTTGTATTACAGGGATTTTCTTCTCTTTTAAGCAATTTTAAAATGAACCTGTCTTTTGTAAAGTAGGCAACCCTAGAATTTCTTCTCAAAGGGACTGGAAAGAAAAATGCTAATTAAAGCAGGAGTTAACAACGGACATATAGTGGCTTTTTATTATCTTGACACCTTCTGTAGCCATTACCAAAGCGAAGGAAATGCACAGGGCTACAAGGAGCACCAGTATCACACATCCAAGTTAAAAGAACTTGCTTATCAGAGTATCAGGCTGTGGAAACCCTCAAGGAGGAGGTGCTGCAGGGCTGCACACTGAAACTCTGTAGTGAGGACTGGCCTGGAGCTGCTCACCTGCACGAGGCCACAGGGACATGGGACATGTGCATCTGTGAAGCTGGTACAGAGCCACAAACAGGAAAACCATGGCACACATGGCTTTTTTAGTTTCTGTGATTTTACTGCCTTTAATATGCTCATAAACATATCAGCAGAGATAATGGATTTTCAGTTTTCAGTTCTGTGAGTAGGTCTTTGGGAAAGAAATTATGAACAAATTATACTGCAGTGGTCACAAAAATCAGAGTGAAATGCAGTCTTTTCAGTTCCCCAGTACTGAAGCAGAGTAGGCAGCTCTTAAACCATCCCTCTTGCATACTTCATAAAAAAAATGCATCAAATTCAACAAAATAAGTGTTCCCCACTGAAAATTATTCAAACTTTTAGGATTAGCCAAAGTATCTTAAGCACAATAGGCTTGTCTAATTGCTGACATAATTTAAATATTTGAATTGAGCTGCTGCAGGCTGTATTCAATAAGAAAACCAGAAAAGTGAAGGTTTTTTTTTTTTCCTTAGTATCCTTCTTACTCTCTTCTTTTCTTTATTCTTCATGTTAGCAGTGGTAGCGAATAGCTTATTTAAAATTTGCTTTAACCTATTTATAATGAACAACCTTACTAAGCTGAAAAGTAAATTTGTACAAAGGTCCAGGTGACATCAGCTTCTGCAAATACACTGGAGCAGATCAGTGAACAGGAAGTAATTAAGCCTTTTAAGGAAAATAAATCTCACCATTTAATGGAACAAGCAAAAAGTTCCCTATTTTAGTGTTGATTTCTTGTGAAGAAATATTTTATATAATAAAATATCCTCACTGAATCTAGGATTTAATCAAATTTTTATACATTTGGACTTCGTTTGTCTTTGAGAAATCCCTTGAACATAATGAAACATGTCACTTTGAAATGAAGTTTGCTGAGATGCAAAAATTTTAGCTCAGCTTAAATACAAAAAAAGAAAAGGAATTTCTAGAAACTGTTAGTCCTTCCTCTACTGCTAACAAACTTTTAGATCTATTAGTTTGTTTCCTAGATACATATTTGCACATAAAACACTGCACAATAAAGATTTCAAAAACTAATAGAAAATTGTAACTTGCCTTTTTGAAGGATTAAATCTTCATGTGTGCAATATGTTCATTCTCTTAATATTATAGAATCGTTGTTTCTAAAATTACCACAGTAATTTAACTTTTCCCCCTTTTATTTCTGTGAAAATGAAGGGAGAGAAACTGCCTCTAGCAATAGTCCTGTGCTCTCTTAGAGTGTTGGCTTAGAAGTTGTTTGGGAAAAAACTGTGAACAAGCTCTGAACTTGTATCAATTACAGCCATGGGTTGGGAGGTGCTTCTGTAGTGGGGATGTGTGACCAACCCCAGCTCTGTGACTGCAGCACGAGACCTTTTGGGTTGTAGTGAAACCTCAAGAATTTCCTAGGTCTTCCTCTTGTAGCCTGTGGGATCTGAAGAATCCTTTTTTTTTGCTGTGCCAGGCTTTGCAAGTCTGCTTAGCACATATAGCCATTAGGAGAATAGCTGCCCCAGCCACATTATTTATAAATCTGGATAAACTCTCTAGCTGAATATTTTTAGCAGTAGGTTTCTGACGGCATGAGAGCACACACCAGTCTTTTTTTAAGCCCCTTGAAAAAAAGTTATGTCTACAGATTGATAAGGATTTGATCTGTACAGACCCAATAGGTCCATGGATCAGTAAGTGCAACTGTATTGCACTTAATTAAGATCTGCTTTAAATGGACCATCAAGTATAAATTATTTATTATGGAGGAGTACCAATGTTAGCTGAAGATGCCATTCTTTCCTGTGATACTGCTGCTGTGTGATTTCTAGGCAGAGGAAACAGAAAACCCCTTGCCATTGCCTATGGAGGAGATGTGCTTTTATTTTTTTCTCATTTGGGATAGACTAAAATATTCATATAACAAATAATAAGGCACAAAACATAGATTGTTTTACTGGTGGTGCCAGATTTCAAAATCACATCAAGAAAGTGAGTTTTTTAATGTCAGATTTTGCCCTAAGAGTAAGAAACTTCAAAGGAGCTGCTGCTAACTTTTAGCTGCATTTTTTCCAGGGTGACCTCCTGAGTTTTCTGGTATTTGTTGACTGAATTTTGTGATAAAGTGAGAATTTCCAGGTACCTATTTGGCTGTATAAACTATATTAACTTTAGTTTTTAGAAAGTGCAATAAATCCCATAAATAATCTAGTAATTTTATTTACAACTTTCTGAAATCATCTACTCCTTAATTATCGGTTATAATTAGTGTTTCTGTAAGAGGACTTTGCTTTATTCCTTTCAGTCCTTTTCACATCCATTTATTCTCCTATACTGGCATATTGAATTTTACATTATGGGAAATGTTGATCTGAAAGTGATCTTGAGCATGACACAGGGGTCAAGATGAATAAAAGACTTCATCTGGAAAGGAGGTGAGACAATGGCAGTCAGGAAATTAGCTTTTTCCTCAGTTTTCATCTGTTCAACACTGATTATTACTAGAGCAGAAACAGGAATACGACCTCACCTTAGGTAAATTTCTAAGGTTAGTACATGGAGGTTGAAAGGTGCTCTGATGTGATGGTGCTGGAGAACTTGCAATGAATTACCATAAATCATGGTCTTTTTGTAGTCATTTAAGTAGAGGAATGGGGTTTAACATATTTCATCCTTTAAATCTTCCCTTTGCAGGTATTTCTGATACCTGTGGCCACTGTGCCTCAGATTGCTGTGCATATTTTTAGGTGCAGTGAAGTATTTTAGGCTCTCTGAAAGAGCCTTGTACAATAATTTCAGAGGTCCATGTGTTTTGAAAACATTACTAGCTAAGTAAAGTGTGTGCAAAGAACCCAAGTGTGGTGTAATGAATGTATTTGTAGTCTGACAACAACTTGTCAATACATCCAAAATTCCCAAGACTTTGTTTTGCTCTCACCTCTGGGAGAATTTCAGTGGAGTGAAAAGAGCATGTTCATTTTGGGGGTTTTGTTGAGGTTTATTTTTCTGTTATTACTTCCCCTCTGTCATTCAGTTTTCTGGGGAATAAGAAAAGTCCCAGACATGAGACAAACTTTTTTCCCCTTAGTTCTGAAGAATAATGTAATGCAAAGCTGTTTGATAATAGAAAAATACATTCAGTCTTCCATCCTATTTCATAGTTATTTAACCCCTCTTGCAAGGTCAACAGAACATTACAGATGAGCTGTTCAGTAAAGCTGCTGTTTACCCACAGGCTTCAGTAGCATATGAGCAGGGTAAATTGCTTTTCTGTTAATATATCTTATATATGAGTTCAGGAGTGGCTGGATCTTCTTGTCTATCACCAGTCTGAGTCTGTCCTTTCTGCACTCTAGCCAGGGATGTGCCAATCTCTGTAAGCCCTATGGCCCTGATGCTCACTCCCTGGCAAGGTCTCTAATATTTCCCAGCCCTTGTGGGGGGGGGATCAATATTGGCTTCAGGTGCTTGATGTGCCTGCTTGGTGTCCTCTGGGTATTCCTATAACCCTGCTGTAAAACAGCTGGCACTGATGATGGTTGGGAGGGCTTCCCTTCTCCTATTTGCCTTACTTCTTGAGATGTGTTTTAAATTAATCAGGGCAGAGAGAGTTTGAAATCTGCGACTCTCCACTTGTACACTGAATTTGTTCTATCTGTTTGAGCTGATCAGCTTCTCATCTCCCACAGATGAATTAATTTCCTTTCCAAATAGCATATTAAACCCTTTTGAGCAGCACCACATCATAGAATCAGAGAATTATTAATGTTGGAAAAGGCCTCTAAGATATCATGGCATCAGTAAGATCTTGTAGGATCCAAACTGTGATAAAACTTTGAAGAATTGTATTTAGTGCCCTCATGGGACAGATATATGTGATTTGCCTGATTAATGCAGTTTGTGGCATTAACAGATAAATGTATTTGTAATCATCTGTTTAAACTACCTTACAGATTTTCATACAGCATTCAGTGCACTCTCAACCATTTTCAGTTTTCTTCCTTGTGTCCTTTAGGAATAAAAGTTACATATCAACAAAGTATATTAAGTAAGTTTGCGGACCCTGCTTTGGGAGTTTATGTAACCTGGTTATGGTTTTCCTGTAAACAAATCCTTTTAAATATTACCTTATAGTAATTCTATAATAGGACAACAAATAACATATAGCAGGGCCTGGCCTATAATTATTTACACTTCAGGTGCTTAACAAATGAAATACAGTGCATCTCCCTGACAAATGTTTACCCTCTTCTTTTCCTTGGGATGATGACAAAGGTTTTCTATCCCTGGCTGATGACAGATGAAGAATTTGGAGTCTCTATCTCCCATCTGGGAAAGGCAATTGCAAGCTCACTTGGCTTCTTTTCGTTTCTAGGAACAAGTGAATCAAGGCAGGGATTTGGAGGATTCCTGCTTAATCCTTTTCTCAGAGATTCTTTTCTCCCTTTCCTTTGGTTTTCACCCCAGAGGTCTGACCTGTACATTTTATCTTGTATCTAGTCTAACAATCTGAAACACCATCTCTGCTTTCCTGCTACCCTACATTTCTGCAGTGACAAACCAGGAGGGAGGGTAGGAAGGGAGAGATGAAAAATGCTCTTCTAGCCCTCAGTGATGCTCAGGTCATGTCCTGAAGACTGATGATCCTTTGCAGTCATTATCCTGATTGCTGTGGTTTATCTGCAGGGGGGCTTCTTTTATTTCCTCTCACCTCAGGCTGTGTGACAATTTGGGGGGGGGGGGGGGGGAAGAAAAGGAAAAAAATGAGAAAGAAAGATAAAACACCCCACCAGAAAGCATCTCCAAGATTAGATGCTTGCCTGTGGGATGTAGGCTGAAATGCTTATCCATGCTTTTGTGATTAGCAGGCTGGATTATTATGTAACCCTGCATCACCGGGTCTCCCCGCTTCAACTCTCGCTCAACCCTCTTTGCCTCAAGTTCCCACTGCAATGGAAAGGCCGTGGTGAAATCTCGACTATAATATCCTTATGTTGACTTAAGCAAGGCTTTATGTGGCCTTGGTTCATCTTACAGCCCTGATCTGACTTCATCCTGCTCTCTAGGGATGTCAGTGTGTTCTGCTAAAGCTGCTATGGATTAGATCACACGGCTTGTGAATGAGCATTTCCTTGCTGGAGACTCAGATGGAAAGCTCCCTCTAGGAAGCAGTGAGCTTTTTCTACAGCTGAAATCAATGGTAAAGCTCTCACTGATTCCAAAGGAAATAGGATAGGACTCAATAAATTGATTTTTCCATATATATTAATCAAATTCTACAATTCACATGGTACCTTACTTGTCTAATTTTTTTTGTTAAATTTAAAGCACATTTGAAGTGTGAGTGCAGTCTCAGAATGACAGATATTAACAATCCAGTTCAGACTCCATTGAAACCAAAGGGAAATTTTCATTTACTTCAGTGGGATTTGAATCAGGCTCTGAAATTATATTTTGACTGTCTTCTTCCCTAACCTTTTGCATACTGTTGAGTATTAGAATCAAGTCATTTTTTGCCTTCTTCCCTCTAGTGGTTTTTATTGCTGTACATTCTTCAAGTAATCTATCTCACCATAACATGCTTTGTGTTTTAATCACCCAGCAACAACCCCCACCCTGCTCAGATACACAAATGCACTCATCACCTTCCCCATGTCCCATCAATGCTAAAACATTGATATGCCTAAACTATCTTTATGTAACACAAGTGTACAGCCTGTTCCTGCATAGCATACCAGAGAGAGAGCAGACCCAACTCATTGCCAGAGGGGGCTGATAAATAAGGATGTGTTCCAACTTCCACTATCACGTGTCACTACCAATGGATTGGGAAGAGATCAGGTGGGTAAAGGGGTCCTCCTTTGGAAGACATTTTTTCAGCTAAATTTGCTTTTTCTGTTGTCAGATCCAAACCAGGGAGAAACCAGAGGTATAACAAGAATTTAGTCAAATACGGGATGGGGAACTTAGTTAGACAGCAGTTTACAGAAAAATGTTCTGCTTGTGGATGAAAAATGGAATATGAGTCAATAATATGGTACTAAAGAAACCCTCCTTGGTCCAAGAATAAAAAATACAAATGTCTGAGCAGGAATGAATCTGACCTCTGTACTAGGCAGAGCCCATGCTATTAATAAAGTAGAAATACAGATAAATATGATTTATTGTGAAAACACAAGATGGCATTTATAGAGGGATTTTATCTCACGGATTTGTTGGAGCCTTGTGTAAAGGAATTAAATACAGACAAATGAAAATCTCTGCAGTGGAGCTGATAAGAGTATATTTTGAATTTCCAGCAAGTTTCTCCAAACAATATCTGCTCGATGGCTTGTCATAGAACCCTAGAATTGTTTAGGTTGGAAAAGACCTTTAAGACTTTGTCCAGCCATTCCCCCAGCACTGCCAAGTCCACTACTAAGCCATGTCCTTTGGTGCCACATCCAAAGTCTACCCTCCAGAAGTCCAAGCTTGCAATTCCTGCTGACCCAACTCTACTTGTCCATGAACCAAAAACTGTATAATTTTGTGATTGCTGTGCCCAAGACAGTCTCCAGTTATTATATCACTCACCAGTCCTTCTCTGTTCACTAATAAGAGGCCCAGCAGAGCACCTCCCCTGGGTCCCCCCCACACACTTCAGGAACCTCCTAGGCTGTTTCCTTCTGCTGGGCTGTATTTGCAGAAGACACCTGGTAAGAAAGAAACAGCTATCATAAAGCATGAGGGACAATCCTTCTAGGGGTTAATAACTAGCTAAAATATGGGGGAAAAATAAGTGGGAATAAACGGTCAGCTTGCTTGGTAAAGGGAACTTAGTAGTATCCAGCTGGTAACTGTGCTGTTCAACATATTCATAAATGAACTTAGATACTAAATTGAATAATGAGAGCATTTGGTGATAGAAAATTATTCTGGAAATCAAACTTAAGCATAAAGAGTTGCAGAAGAATCTTACAGGAGTGAGTGACAGCATGCTAGAGTGGCAGATGAAATTTACTGTCAATAGAAGAAAAGGAAAATGTAGATGGGGAAACAAGTATAATGCACACAGGAATAAAATTACAACAGACATGGCAAATTTCATTTACAGAGAGTAAAGCCACATTTTGGATTTGGAGTGCCTTTAGTTAAAGAAATTATCTCTGGTTCAGAGACTTTAGAAATCATGGTACGTGTAGAAGTCTCAGTGTGCTGGCTCTCATTTAATAGCAAAAAGTTTACTTTAATCAGTATTCAGCACAAACACACAAAGGACACTTTTAGCTGTATTTTGAGTTAATGCAGCTTCAGCCACATGTTGTATTCAGGCTGAGGCACTACCTTTGAACAAAGAAGTGGTTTCATTGGAATGAGTCCGAGGGAGAAAAACAAGGATGATTTAAGCTCTAGATAAAATGCTGATCTAACAAAGACAAGAACATATTATCATGGTATCAGGAATTCTTCTAGAGTGGTGGGGATTTTTTAAAGCATTTATTATTATTAATAATATTATTATTATTAGGACAAAGTGGGAATTGGTATCCACCTAAACAACAGATCCTGGGTGTTTGGCTCCTGTGCAGCTTGTTGGTCAGCAGCTTGTGTGGATGTACCTAGCAAAAACTTTTCTCCTTCCACACTCAAGTAACTCCTGAAGCTTTGGTATAATGTCTCCCAGCTCCAGAGATAAAGCATTACCTGCTGTATATTTTGCCCCTTGAATTAGCCTTTTGTCTGGTAAAGTCTTCAGATCCAACTTCCACCATGACAGAGATGTGTTGTGTCTCCACCTTTTTCAGAAAAATTTAGGGGTTCATTTAGAGTTCATGAATTCTTGCTCAGGAGTTATCAGAAGCAGTAGATGTGTGACCAACCTCCTGAAGATCAGTATTCTAGTGTTACTATTTTAGGTGTTTTCTAAATCTGTTCTTTTCAAGTTCATCTCCTCAGTTTTTGTCATATTTGACACAGACTTGAAGAAAATACTTTGTCCTCAGTTGTCTGGTTCCAGATGGTGTTTGCAAAGAATTTCACCTCTGTCAGGTGCATACCTATGGTGCCAAATACTGCCTCTTGTGCACTGTGTTAACTGATGAAATTATAAAGTTAAAGAAATAATTAAAGAATAATACCATTATTAAAATTAGTTATTCACATCCAGTTTGATAAGAATCCACTTATAACTAAAAAAAGAGGCCCTTTTATAACTAAAGAAAGAGACAGACCAGGTTTGGTTCTTTGTATTTTCAGCACAAAAGGTTGAGCTGTTTCATCTCAAAGTTAAGCTAGAAAGTACAGGAAAGAGCTATATTAATATACACATAAGACTATGGGATAATTCAGTTTCTATTTGAAAATGTTTTTGGACTGAGACTAAAAATGAACCTAACCAAACCTCAAATCTGAATTTTATGAGGAGGTGAAGAACATAAAGGAGGACAAGTCTGAACTGAAGAGCAACAGAATTTGTTCAGTTTTCCCCAGACATCGTAGTAAACATGATGCTGCTTTCTAACTCAGTGTGGTGCAAATGCAAAAGATGTGTTGTGTCACATTTTGATTTTAACTCTGTGAAATACTTTTCAGTTTTTATGAGTTTGTAAACACACTGTTACTTAATAACACATCATGGCTTAATTTGACTGTTAAAGCAAAATTTCAAAATGCTAATAAAAGTAAAGTATACTCTAATTTTCCACTCCTTTTCCTGATCAGCATAAAAAAAAAAAAAATTACGTATCTTAATCCCGTACAGGTTTCTTGAGTTCACTGTTTTCCATTCTCTAAAAGAATGTTTGACTTCTGTTGTTATCAAAATTTTTTAGAGGCTTAGTGGAACTGGTTGTGATTTATCTTGGGAGGGCAGCAGCAGCAATGCAAACTGTTGTAGCAACCTGCCAGAATGAAGCCACATCTAGGTCAGTATGGATTTCTATAGGCAAGAAGAAAAACTGCTGTGTAAAACCTGTCTGTGAGATAATATATAGAATATCCCAACACAGAGCTCTGCAAACCCAGAGAGCTGAGCTTGGTCCACTGTGGAGCATGAGCTCCATTGCTTAAACCTACAGAACAGATATTTAAAAAATTATCTTTGTTAAAATTATTGTGTTGTTCTAAGTAAACTATTTGTAGACAGTGGTATCTTGTAGCAGCTTTCTGTAAATAAAATGAAGCAAAGTTAACTTTTTCCCCATGTGAAAAAAATCTCCCAAATTCCCCAGGACTTGTTAGTTGCTGCAAAATGAGCAGCACTGCACAGATAAAATGCCCATCATCTAGAAATCCAAACTGTTTTAATTGAGGATGTAATTTGTGTATTGCAGACGAAATTCTGCTGTGAATTCCTGCCATGGAGAGAGAGATGAGGAGCTGCTGGCCATACCTCTGAGGGCAGGGTCTGGCCCAGTACCTTTATGAAAGAAATCTGATTTGTATGTTTCTTCTCTCTGCAGAGATCAAAGACAGTTTACTCAGCTAAATAGTGAGGGCTAGTAGATTTATGGAACCAATTTAGAGAATTAATAAACCACACCATAAATCTTGTTAAGGTCACACTGTATGTGATTGTGCCTATATGCAGACATGGAAATTTGGTATCCTTCCAAGTGAGAAGACTAGCTTTCTTGAGCTTAGTTACAGTAAGTAATTAAATTCATGCCCTTAAATAATGGATCATTGAGGAGAGTGTTGTTGGTTGTTTGGTTTTTTTTTTTTTAACAGAGATTTTTAAATTATGTGCCCAACCCTTCAAAGAACATAGCACTTTCAACTGCCTTGGACTTTGGAGGGAGCTGAAAATGCTTTGCATCTTGCAGAATCAAGGCCTTCAAGTGGGTCTGAATCAAAACACCTATGAACTTGGAAAAGACTTTGTCTGAATGCAAATGCTAAATCCTCAGACCTGCTCTTAACACAAACCAATATTTACAGTTTGCATGGTCCTAAAATGTAGTAGCTAGCAAGTATGGTCTGTATAATAGATTGAAGGAACATGAATAAAAAGAATCATCTCGTGAATAGAAAGGTTTAAAATAGATGGTATAAAAATAGCTTGTTACTTGGGAAATTTTCACATCCTTAAATCTTACAGAGAGACTGAGACTTGATCTTTAGGGGTTTGTTTTGTTTGTTTTAATTCCCCTTAGGTCAAACTCTGCCCTGATAAGTAATCCATTCTCTCTGCTGTACAGATATAAATCTGCTTTTACGCAGCTTTTGGCCCACTAATTCCCTGTAATTGACCTTTGAGGTTTTCTAAATATACATAGTTTTGCCATGCAAAAATGACAGAGTTTCCTCCTCAAATTTCAGTTAAGGTGAACATATATATTTTTATGATTATTTTAATTTGGATGCATGAGGAAAGGACAGGGATATCACTGCAGGTCCAGCCTTTCCTTATCCCTAGGAACGTGTGAACCATTTTCAGTCATGTTTAACACAAGGCAAAAGGAATGTTTCAAATCCCAAAGACGTGGGGTGTCTGCCAGCAGACCACCTGCTTTGTTTTTGCTGCTGTGTGTGTTTCCCCTTGTCCAGCTCCCACGGGAGCTGATGTGCTGTTTCAAGTCGGTGGTGGGACACAGAGGTGTTTTGCATCACGGTGGGGACACAGGGACATGTGGGAGGGGAGGAAGGACTCTGTGGAAAGAGGTTCTGATCTACGGATCAAATTCATTAGAAAATGGGAGTGGGCAAATCTGCTGCTCCGGAACAACCTCTCTGTATTCTTGGTCTGTATGTCAGCATTGGTGGTGAGGTTACCATAGCTCTGGAAAGCCTGTGGAGTTGTTTTTTCATTAATCAGGAAGCAGCAAAGGTAAGAGACTGAACGTGCTGCATTAACAGTGGTACTGCATCTCATCCTAGTGATAGGGTTGGCCAAGTTCTTTTAAAATACATGTGTAAAAAAAAATGTAATCCCCTCTATAGCACCATCTCAATTTTTATATCCCGCTTGAGAGAACAGTCTCCCTCCAACAAGTAATTTCTAGCTCCGGCTCTTGGTTTGAAATGCTGCTTTGAATATGACATGAAAGAGATATGATAGTGTGTAGGAAGAGGAGGAAATACAGTGGGAGGAGAGAGACAGCAGCGTAGCTGTATTGTCATCTGTCTTCATTATTGTTCCAAAAAAACCCCCCATGTGTAGTCACCTGCTCTGATGTCATTTAGTTTGAAGACCTTAGAGGTCCTGGCCCTGCTGGGTGAGGTTGCAGGGGTAGTTTTTCAGAGAATTTTTCTCCCCTCTTCTCTCAGCCTGGCTGTGTGTGGTGAATTCTGCTTGGCCAGTTGCGGTTGCAAGCTCAGACTGTTCTCCACAAGAAAGGGTAAATATCTGAGAAGTCCCTAAAGCCATTCAGGTGGCTTTCAGGCTCTTGGAAGGATCCCTTCCCCCAGAGTGGCAATGCCTGTGCAGCACAGCAGTCTCTCCTTCCAGAGCTAACCAATGTTTACAGAGTTAGGGGACTGAGATGCTAAAGACATCTAAGACCTGTTGAGGGCATTTCATCTGTCTGCCCAGTTGCATATTAATAGGGTGCACTGTAAACCAAGACTTGCAGCTGAAGGGCAGGCAGCTTAGCTCAATTCTTTCAAACTGCTGTGAATGTAATTGCACCTAACAAATCAGCCTTTGAATGATGCCCACCAAAAACGAAGCACACACAGATTTATTGCCTGGTCTGTGTGTGAGAAAGGCAGAGAATGTGATTTGAAAGAGGGAGAATAAAAAATTAAAGGATCCCATACAGCGCAGAATTCTCCCTAGATGTTTAAATTGGAAAAGAGCAGCAAGGTTTTGATTTAATTTTAAAATACATCATCAGGTGTTCTGCCTCTCAGAATGCATCATATCAAATCAGTGGCTGCTGAAGAGGTACACAGCAGGGTGCAGAGCCACACACTGCAGAAAATGGGAAACACACGGTGACAGCTCTGCTACTGTCAGTCATCCAGGCTGGCCCCGCACGGCAGAGCAGCCCTGACTGCCTACCTTGAAGTGCAGCACTAAACATATGCGCTTGCCTGCTTCTGACAAGGGAATAGCAGTTGTATCACTGACTCCCAAGGATCTGGAGTGATTTATTTTTCCTAAGCATTCCTGATAGGATATTATTATATGTTGGCCTTTTTCCAGCAGTTGGGGTGACATCCAGTATTTTAGCATTATATTCAAAATGCACACACGTATCAGAAAACGGACTCTAGCTGAAAAAAAAAAAAAAAAACAACCAACCAAAACCTAAGAAAAAAAAACAAGTGACATGAAAACCTTACACTTTCTGAATGCTATGCACATACTCATCAACCAGGGATAATTAGGCCTGTTGAAGCCAGTGAATACTGAAAACGTACAGAGGGTTTATTTGTTGCACTGAAGGGGTGCAATAACAGGTTTCGTTTCTTTCGCTGTTTGCCTGTCAATCATACTTTTAATTACCTAATTGTTAGATCTGTTAACAGCCAAGACTGGTTGACAACTTTAGGGTAAAGGGCCTAATAATTTTACTGTCAACAGTACTCCAGTTTTTTCAGTACAAGGAAAGAAAACAAATGCAGCCTTCAACACAAACAAATGGAAAAAACAGCTCCAAAAGCAGCATGAAGCAAACGACAGGCAAGCTGTAGCACACTCAAATGATCAAGCTGCTGTAAGTGGATGAGCATTGTGCCTGGAGTTGCCTGCTCTGGGGTTGTTGTTTGCTTTTGCCTAAAGTCTGAATTGAACCATAATTTGTGCTGAGCATATAGAAAGTTTGAGAAATTCAGTTTCAGTTAAAAAGTGAAGTAATTTGTGCAGTGGTTTTTTTTTATCTGCAAAAAGTTTTGTTGATTGTTTTCATTCCTCCAGATGCTTCTGTTGGTAGAAAGGACCAAATCCTGACAGTGCTGCTCAAAGTAGGCATGAGCGTCAGGACAAAATACTGAACTTGCATTGACAGTGTCTGTGCTGTGCAGCTGACAAACGTCTGGGCCACATTAAAGGGAAAGAAGAAACTTCTCAGAAGTCCCCCTGGTGCACACTAAGCTTTCTTGTCCAGGCTGTCATTCAGAAAAAAATCTCCTTCCAGGAGACAGTATAGCTTTAAAGTAATTTCTTCTTTCTTCTTAAAATAATTTCTTCTTTCATACCCACATATATGTGGCTAATACATTGGCATACTGTTTCATGATTTGCTACTGTTTAGTAAAGGGCATGTGTCATTGCTGCCTTAGGATATGACAACACACAGAGGTCAGAATTATGACAAGATGCTTCTCTGCTGTCACCTATCTACAAATAATCTATAAGGCATAGTCTGGCCTAAAGATATCACACTCTATTTTAAAAACAATTCATTTTTGTATTTGCTTTTTATCTCTATCTTCATTTTTGTGGGATAAAACCAGAGATTGCTACTTTACTGGGAGCCAAGTATTTCTCTAACTGGAGTGTGGAGCATTTGATGTGACCAAAGGTTTACTCCTATCTCTGGAGTCACTAGTTCAGTTTTCTCCTTTTGGATCAGTGTTTAGGCTATGGGAGTTTGCGTCATGATGAGGTAATGCTTCTATTTTGTCTTTTATTGATTAGCTTTTTTCCCACATTCTTCTGGCAGAGTGCAAAGGTTTGTAAAGCATAGGACACTTTTTCTGGAGCTGTTTAGTTAGCATTACCCTTACTAAACCTAGTTACTTTTATAATTCCATGGCAGTTTCTTAAATACAATTTGTACAGAACCAGCAGTATAAAATACTCTTCTGCATATGCTATGCCAGCCTTTAAGCAGTTTCTTCCTCAAATAGTGGCCAAGAGGAATAATGTCAGTTTATTCTAGATTTTAGCTCAGTCATGGTTACAGATTACTGTTATACTATTTTCTGTAATACACAAAGAAAATAAAAAATAACTTCTACAAGAGGCAAGTTAATTGCAGCTTATTTCCTATCTTGTTTGTAGGGAAGAGGGTCTTAAACCAAAATATTTATTTCTAGGGAATGTAAAAAATTGCTATTCTAGACATGTTTATCATTAAAGGTTCTGATCCAGAGATTATTAAAACCCATTATTAGACGTGTATGAATCCAAAGAGGCTTATATCAAGCTAAAACAGGCAACTTCAGCACATTTTTACAGGATCTGGTGGACTGCAAAAAAAGTATTTCATAAAACCTTTTCATGCTACTGCTGTTGACATCCCCACTGACAAGTCCAATGTCATAATTTCACTGTTTCCAGCTGGCATTAGATTTTGGAGCAGAATTATGGCTCTATTCCTCAGTGTGTTCACTCGTCCTGTAGCAGAAGTCAACATAACAGAAGCCAACTGAGACAAACTTGAAGTATCCTGGTAGGGTTTGCTGAGATGTACACAAGGAGAGATGATGATTTTTTTTTTTTTCCTAGTTTTAAACTTGATGCACAGAGATAAGAAAATTACCGGGAGTTGTGTTAAATGACCCAAAAATTAACAGTATGCTATTGTTTCTCATCTTTGCTGTTTTGCTCTTTTCTTGGTATCTTAAAATATTTTATACAAATTGCTTACAGCTCATATGTCTGCACATTAGCAAAGCAGAAGGTTTCTGTTTTGTAACACAACCATGGGTTGAGTGACTGGTACCAGGGTGTCCCTTGAGGGGATATGGGTCTGCTGCTGACTTTTCCATCACAATAAAGCAAACTTCAGCAGGATTGGTGTAATAGCAAGATCCAGGTCACAGATACAGATAAGGAAAACCACTCCTCAGGAGAGGGAAAGTAATGGGATTGTGCTGGCTGCTTAAAGCCTAGCTATTTCCAATATCCCTCTTTCATTCTGTGCAGGGTAAGAGTGCTTGTAAAACTTCACTGCCTGTTTCTTGGTAGATACCTGAGGTAAATAAACCTGTCCAAAATGATAGTCCATGCTCTGTGTGTAAATCCAAGGCTTTTCCTTGGTGCCCCTGGGATGTGCCCTGTGCCCTTCCACCTTCGAGTCTGAAAATTGTGGCGGGGGGTCCCCAGCCTGCCTGGGGGTGGGAAGTCATGGCTTCTCACAAGGCTGGCTGCTTCTGGCAGCCAAGACCCTGCTCCTGCTCTGGCTTCTGCATGATCTCTCTTAAGCTTTCCTCCAGCCCTGTCACTCTGCTCTGCCAGTGACTCCCACGTTTAGGGTCACTCTGGGTAATTCTGAGAGCCAGACTGAGGTGGACTCTCCTAAAGGAGCCCCCAGTCCTTGCCCTCTCTGCTGCAGTGGACTGACTGCCTACCCTGGTGTCCTGAGATGGCTTTTCTGTACTTTCTGTGGTTACAGTGACAGGCGAAATGCTTTTTTTATTTTATGTGCATTTTTTATCAGTACTTTGAGGTGCATAGAGGTGTGCTCCATTCTTATTTTTCATTGTAATTTTGACATCACGGTGCCTATGTATTTGACAAGTTTATGCCTGTCTCACTTGGATTCCTTTTGCTCCAGCTTGTGGTATACTTGCTCTTCACTCTCAGTTCATCTAGTTTTGATATATATTTTCAGCAACTCAGTCCTTTCTGTTCAGTAACATGTATTGGGTTTGGGCTGTTTCTGTCAGTGGTCAGTCCTTTATGTTGGGATCACCTAAATTATTCATATTCATATGATCTTTCCTCTGTTAAATGAATCTTTCAGTTCTCTATATGTAGACATGGATACCAAGGCTCTGAGCAATACATTTTAAGCAAGAATTTATTTCCTTTGCTTATTCCAGGAGCTGAAATGTTATTCTCCATTCTCAGTCACTATTTATCAAATGTATTTTTTATCTATTTGCCAAATATTTTAGATAATTGGATCTTATGCTTTTGTTGTTTCTGTTTCAAGTTAGTAGGACATCAAAGTATTCACTTTTAAACGATTTCCTTAATTTTTGTATTTTGAATACCCATGATCTGCTTGGTCATGGACTGAATTCTTCTTTCCATGCTTGTACAAGGCTTGGAATTTAGTTCTCCTGTTGTTCCAAGTCCCTTCTTTGTTCCGTGCTCAGAGATGTATTTATTGTCTTCCTGTCAATTGCGATCTCTTCTTTGCTGTTGCTCTCACTGGACTGAAAGACTTTGTACACTATTTGCCAGCTAATAATATGAGACAATGTCAGGCTTGCCAAATGTGCTCGGCTTCTTGCAAAAATAACTGTATGCAGAGATTCATGACCTGATTACTAGTTATATCCTCTGTATACGGTTACTTAACTAACTTCCAGTAAATCCAGGAGCAAGCTGACTCCTCCACACTCCTTCCTCCTGAAGGCTCTGCTCCCTCCCTCTGGGCTGAAAACAACTGCAGCTGAGCCCCCTCATCCCTGAGGTACCAGGGTACCTGCAGTGCCTCCCTGCCTGGCGCTCCTGTGGGCGCCTGCGGTGCGGGCGGGCTCTGTCTGCTCAGCAGGGCGTTAAATGCGTGGCATCGCTGCCTTTGGGAATCCAGCTCTGGGAAACCCCCAGTGAAAACGGGCTGATCTGGAGAGCAGATCCCACAGACACAGCCTCAGACCCACAGGCGGCTCCAAGGCGTGTGACAACAAGGAAGTTTTCTGGGATTTACCTCAGAAATATTTGACCTGTCTGAGGACTTCCCACGGTATGTTGAGGGCCAAGAGTTTTTGGCCCCAAAGCCAAACCCTAAAGGTAGATAATCGAATTTTCTGTATTCCCATGTAAAGAAACCACCCTACACAATGGAGAAATTTTTTAAAAGTGGAGTTTTTTGACACAGTCCCATCTCCAAAATAATGCATTTTCAAGACTTTACAGGGAAGTTGTAGAGCAAAGGGCAGATTTCTGTTGGGTCAAGTTTCTTGCAAGCTGTATATGTTGTACAGCACTGAATTTGGTTTCCTGTGTTGTTTCATACTGTTATTGTTTTGATTTTTATTACCTGCATAGTCCTAACACTCTAAAATCCCAATGTAGAAGAATCCCACTGTGCTGGGGTTTATACAGACAGTGCACAAAAAACAGCTCTACCTGCTGAGTTTCCTTTCTAAGAACAGACTAGGAGGAGAACACGGTCTGCCTGAGAAGCCATCACGTAAGACATGTGGTCTGTGACCAGGGGAATTCACCATGCAGAATTTTCATAGATATTTTGACAAGCTTCCAGAGATGTACACATCCTTATCATAACTGTACATAAGTGTAATAAAATCTGGAACTAATAGTACATAAATCTTTCCACTCAAGTCATAAATAAGATGTTCTAGAGCTGAAGTATTGTAATAAAGGCTGTATTCATAGGTTGATTATTCTTTTTTTTCCCCCTGTCCTCATGGGAGCTGTGTTCAACTCCTCAGCTGATGTACTCCTAATCTCTGATTGTGAATTCATTACCATAAAATATACTGCATGTACTTTAAGCATGAAATAGAAATTTAATACCATGCTCTTTTTAGATCCCCATTTCAGGTTGTTTATACAAAAAGGAAGAAAAAAAAAAGTGGTTGATCCTTCAGTTTTTCTTTAAGGAAAATTGACAAGCTGCTTTGAAGACTTGCTTTGAGGCTGAGTTATTAGTTTTGCTGTGGTTTTAAGGAAAAGGTGAAGACAGAAGATGAAATTAGATCAGCAACAGGCTAGAAGTCCTTTCCCAGAGCACCTGGAGAGGTTAAATAAACTGCATATGGCCCACATTGAATTTACACATTGTTAAGACTTCTGGGAGCCAGGGGGAAAAGTAGGTAGACTGCTAACTTGCCATCTTAAGCAAAAAGCAGCTGGGGAAGTGATTATTACAGTCTGAGATAGGCATAATATATAATGAGATATTCATCAAGCTTATAAAATACAGTTCCTTAATTTGACTAAAATCTCCATGAGTCTAATTAGGGTCCTGCATGCAAGATCCTGAAAGCTACCCATGCAAGGTAATTTTTTGTTTGTTTTATTTACAGTCAGGAATTTAGGTTTGGGGGGGTTTTTTTAGATGAAGGAGAGGGTTGCGTTTGTTTGGGGTTTTTGCTAAACTGCAAATGCCTGCTCCCTATGGGCTTGCAACAACATCAGAGTTTGCTGATGTCCTGAAATAAATGGCAATCGTGGTATGCTTTCACCCAAGCATTCAGGGTATCAGGGATGGTTCACTGAAGTACCAATGGATGCTATAGGCTGACAATGTGCTTTTGTTTGTAACAAACTCTGAAGCCACAATCCTCGCCCTTCTAGTGTTAATCCAAAATCTTGGCTTGCTTTCAGGCTATAGAATTAACTGGGAAAAGTTGGAACTGCTTGAGATCTCCCAGCTGCCTTGCACAACAGCTTTTCTTCCAGTACACCTCCTGAAGGCAGTCAGAAGCAATTAAATGTTTGAGGGATGAAATACTAAAGAATTTTGAAAAACTTGCAGAGATGAATTTAAAAACCACTGTCCTTTAATTGGCCAAATATAACAGGTGGTAGCATGTGATTTATATGTTTCTCCTGGGAAAAATTAACAAAGTCACATTTTACTTAGATATTTTTATATGGTTTGAGTAGCTTAGTTCTTTCCATATTGTGCTCTGGGCATAATTCTTCTACACTGTTTTCCAGAAAATATAGACTCTGTACTGCTAAGAATAGTCGCTGAACCTGCAGAGATTTTACTGTTTTGTTGTCATGCCTTGAGCCCTTCACTGATCCCACTAAACCTGTAGTATCAGCCCATGGAAAGGCCAAAAAGGCATTAAAACAGATTCTCACACTAAAATCCTGGATCCCATCTACACAAGGAAGCCTAAACTGTTCAGGCTGATAGATTGCAACTGACACCCCACAAAACCTCATTGAGGGTCATTTCTCCTTAGGATAGATTCATTCCCAGTGGGTATGGCAAGAACAGGTTGAAGAGAATACCTCTGTTCTGGATTGTGTCCTGTAAGTATCACCTTTATAAATATAGGTACACCTGAAACATGTATTGATCTTTGGTTTATAAATACATGGGATGTATGCAGCTCTAAGAATGTCACAAGTCTGACCTCTCTCTGCTCTATTGACAGAAAATGTATTTTTGACTTTTGTAGATACTTCTGAAACCTATTATGAAGAGTAGGAGTGCAAGGTCTTGGCAAGCAAGCTCATAGTTTTGTGCTGTGTGGCCAGGTTAGCCTTTAAGTATGCATGTCTGACAAGAGGTTATGTAAATGAGCATATTTTTGTGTTGAACTCAAGGCAATGGATGGGAGGCAGTAAACAGACATGTGGTAGCTCATGTGATATCTGAATTGCATCTGAATTCTTGCTGAGAAGCAGCCCAACATAAAGACGGCTGTGTGGATGGTATGTGGAGAGGAGAAGGCCAGTAAAGCTCATTGAACATGAAGATGTGTTGTGCTTGATGCCACATCAACACATAGCCAGGTACAGCCACTGCCCAAAAAGGTTTCACACTGAAGAGACGCATCAGAAATAAGGAGTCAAATAATGCAACCAAATGCAAAATCCTACATCTATGGACAGAGAATGTAGGTCACACTTAAAAGGTGGAGATCATTTCCATCATACAGTGACATGAAAAGGGGATTGGGATAATGACAGCAACACGAGTAATTCTGGACTCCCAAATAGAGAATGTCTCTTAAAATGGCAAGTATGATTATTGGCTGTGTGAGGAGTAGGAAGATAGGGAGACAACTCCGGGGTTACTGAGCCTCAACTTCACAGAGTGTGTGGAAAAAATAGAAACAGCATTTAGGACAGAGCTACCAGAATGAGTTGAGGACTTGGAAAGATCTTTTGATCAGTGGGAGAAGCGAGAGTGATGTTTTGTTGCCAGTGTAACAGAACGACAGATGAGATGCCCACAACTACTATTTGTGGCTTTAACTCTACTAATAGACTTCTTATGGACACAACTCTCTGGATGCCCAATCTGGTGCATTTTATATGGTTACATGGTTCTGAATCCTTTTTGGACAGTGCTGGAGCAGATTAGGATATGTACTCTTGCATAAGACTTCTTACATCTCATTTTTAAGATTGATAAGATGCCAATACCTGAGCTTTGCAGGGAGGTTATATCTGAATTTAGCTTTGAAGTTTCAACCCTTCTCAACTGTATATGAAAAGAATATTAATTCTGATGGTCTAGTTTCTTACACAAAATCAGTGGTAGCTAGCACTTTGATAGCTTCTCGAAAGAGGTGCTTAAAAAAATAATTCTTGAAAGTCAAAGCTTTCTATTGTGTTTCCAGATAGGAAAATAGATGAAAGCTAAGGAGATATGCCAAGTAATTCCGAAATCAACTTTAAAGCACACGATCATGTCTTGGCAATCTGAAAGCAGTGTGTGGAGAAGAGAAAAGGGTTGGCAGAGGAATGAAGAAAAGAAGTATTCTACAAAAAAAGAAATGGCATGTCTTGGCAGAGAGACAATGTTTGCTAACCTGTTGAAGGGTTCAGTCGTAAAAGAACTGTGTTCATGAGAACTGAAATAGAGCAGAAACCATTTACCACTTGATGTTTTAAAGCAAACTGCCAAATAAAATTCTGAAAGGTTTCACTTTGCAGATCAACTCGACCTTATCATGTGATAACATAGCAGGAAAATCTGTGCTCTCACTAGGTTCTTTAATAATGCATCTGAGAAGACAAGTCACATTCTGCTCACAGTTACAGTGGAGTAAGTAGTAATATATCTCTTGAATTCATATTTATTTTGGCATAGGTGAGAAAATGTGGTAGTCCAAAAGGTGCAGAAGGAACAAAATCAGTCACTTGGGTGATAAATCACAAATATAGACCAGGAGTCGGATGTTGAGCAGGGCAAGTATTAGTCTGTGGTGGGTGCAGTTGAATTTAAAAGGGCAGGAGATACTATTAAGCTGGTCTTGCACACCAAAATCCTCAGTGTTTGATTTTTCAGACTCCTCTTTATGTGACTTTCTAGATCATCTTTTATAAAAACATTTTGCATGCAATGAGATAAGCTCAAGAGAAAAGTGGAATCATGGGGAAAACCACCTGAAGCACCTGAAAGGAAGTATGGGGAAGGTGAGCCTCCAGTAGCCTGGAGAAGACCCTGCTTTGTGGGTGACTGGTTGTGGCTATCTTGTGCAGACGGTCCCTGGCACCACAGTCAGGCAGTGCTCCTTCTCTTTTGCAGCACCATCAGAAGTGCCAAAAACATAACTAATCACTTCTGATATGTTGTTAAAAATTATTATTTAGACTGAGGTTTTACTAATCAATCAGGGAGCAGCTGAACTTTACTCACCCAGACAGAAGCCCTCTAACCCTTATCCAGTGCCAGATAACCCAGCTCATTGCTCACCAAGTGGATGTGCAGGCAGCCACTGAAGCTGTGTTTGGACATGCAGGGGTTCTGTCCAGCTTGAAAGATGCCTGTGTTTGTACTTAGCAATTAACTTTGCTGTTATCTGTGCGCGGCGTGACGGCTTGGCTGCGTGTGCTGCACGGGAGGGCTCTGCCGTGAGCACAGCCGAGGACGTCAGCACCATCTACACAGCCAGGCTGTCTCATATGGATTGGGCTTGGGATGCAAGGTGTTTCTGCAGTGACTCACGTTTTCTGAGTAGCAGCTCTTGTTACACAAAGATAGGAGAAGGGTTAACGCAAGCCCTTTTCAGTCCCCCTTCTTTCCCCCCTTGCCAAACACACACGCTCTCAGCAAAATCTCTAAATCATGCTCTCTTCCCAGAGCTCCAAGACTGTGAGCTACACATAGGACCTCTGTAGCTGCACAGTGCCACACTATTCTGAACGAGATGCTGAAGGCACTTGAGTTTCTTTTACTCTCTCCCCTCCCCTCCGCCCCAGATTTAACCTAGTTTTTATGGCATGAACAGCCCCAAAGAAAGTCGGAGAGAAAAGAGATGAAGGCCAGAGAGCAGAGGAGGACCAATGAAAGAAGCAGTAACCATTCTGTCATTCCTTTGGAGAGCAACACTAGACACCTTTAAATGCAGAGAGTGTCCTCTGCCTTTTTGCCAAAGCCCTTTTATCTGTGTGAATAAAAAGGGAGGCAGGTCAGCCTAGTTTCTGTTGCCAAATAAAAGCATGAATAAATTAGGCTATTCTTAGTAGGCAAGTGAAAGGGAGGGGGGGGGAAAGTCAGTATCTATTTCTAAAGCAATTTCATATTCTGCCCCAACTGTTTGCACATGATAGAAAGGGGCTGGAGCTGCCTACTATTATGATTAGTACTATTGTTATCGCTGAAGGGCCTCATTGTTCTAGAAGATGTTAGGTTTGCACGATTCACAATCCGTCTCTATTCATCCAGGAAAGGTTAGGAGAGAGGATCTGATATTCTGCAAAGGGTTTTTTCCCCCCTCCCTCCCCTTCTCCTTTACTGGCTTAAGGCAGAAAGCAGGCAGAAGGTCTCCTATTAACTAGAATTAGGAAACAGGGATCTAGGTGCCTGGGAACAGCCGCTCCATAGCTCTAATCCCAGTGAGGACCTTAATTGTATCTGGTTTAACAGTTATTCATGCTATTTTACTGCAGGCAGGCACGGTGATTAGGGACATTGGTTGGAAAAATCTGTTCATTAGCCTAATAAAGGCTGCCTAAGCCTGCTTGTTCAGCCACTAATAATCCAACTATTAGTGCCATGCTAGATGCCTTGGTATTAATATGTGTAGTTTACTAGTGTCACAACAGCAATATGGGTCAGTTTAGTGGCTCCTTGGTTTCACAGTCAGGCACCCTGTGCTGGTGCAGGAAAGAGAAAATGAATGAGTGAATGAGTTATAAAAAAAAAATCACACCATATAGTGAATCCCCAAAATGTTCTTTCCTACAACTCGGAGGCCGCCCAGGAGCCTTAGGAACAAGGTTGTTTGAGGACAAGAAAATCAGCCCTTTCCAGTGATGGATGTTCTTGAAAAGCAGTTTATTTTTTCATAGGTGGTTCACTCGTTTTCTTCACAGAAGCGCTTTGGCTGTCTATCAAATATTAACAGAGAGTGATTGTTGGGGGAGAGGGGCGTTCGCTGTCCTCCCAGCACCAGCAGTGCATGGGCAGTCACACCTCCCAGCCTGTGCTGAGACCAACACCCAGCCTGGCCATGGCCAGCTTGTCTTTGAAGGAAGAGAAAAGGAGGTGTAATTGTATTTTTCTCTGCTTCCTTGATTTCCCTCAGATGACCTAAACTTTTCCTTTCCTGATAGAAGGAGGTAAAAATACTGCTCACACTTTAGGGATTCATCTGCCCTAAGCATAATCCTTGTGTTGCTAATTAGAGTGTCAGTGGTTCCTTTGGTAATAAAACCCTATCATTCATCTTTCTCTTTTATTTAGAGGAATTATTTGTTTCATTTTTCACTGGAAGTTGAAAATTATCTTAATATAATATTATAAGTGAATTGGTGCTAGGGATCTTTCTACAGAAGTTATTTTCAAATATTTTAATGAGAGATTAGAGCATTAGCAGCTGGATTATTGCTTTTTCCTTCTGTAGCTGGTCTTTCACCTGCATGTTTTCAATGGCTCTTCCTGTGAGACATTATATGTCCAAGTTTGTCTTGACTTTGAACCAAACTAGACTCCTAACCACAAAGCATATGAAATTAAGTATAAACACACACTGTGTATGTCTGTTAACAGCACTGACATCTGTGGTGAAATGAGAAAAAATAAAACAGACAGGTAGGTGACCTGTCACTACTTACAACTACCCACCTAATTTCAGAGGGTACAGATTCTACTATCCCTGATGAATACCCCTTAAAAAACAAACAGCAAAATTTCCCATCCTTATGGAGAAAAATCAAGTTTCTTCTTCTTCACTGAGCCTCACCTGTTCTCTTTAAAATCCAGAAAAAGACTAACCCAAAGTGCAAGAGCCAAAATGTGTCCTTGCTGAATGCTGAGTTGTCTATGTGAAAATGATATGACATGATTATAAAAAAGTTGTATATTGCTCAGTATCTTTGGGACAGGTAGATATCATAACACATCTTTTTCAATTAATGACTTTATTTTCTTCTTTATTTTAATTGCAATTAAAATACACACCTATTTTAATGATTTTCTATTATTAAAATAGGCGTGTATTTTAATTGCAATTGATATATACTCACTTATAAAAGGTATTATTTTAATCTATTTGATTTGTGTCTCATGGGTTTCATGTCAATGGTGTCTATTATTTTTTGACAATACTGCATTTCAATGGTTTGTTTAGTGACCTTAAGAGAGAATATACCAGGTGAGCATCTTCACTGCTGCCTCCATATACAAATGTCTATATCTGGGATGCTGGTGGTGCACTAAGTGGTGCTGCACATTTCATGAACTTCAGTAAAGTGAAAAAGTGTATTTTTCATGCTCCCATGATCATCAGCTTCCTGTGCTCCAAAACTCTGCTTCCAGAACTACTGGTGCTGAAGCCATGTAGATCCAGACAGCAGTGAGAGATGTGCTTTTCCTTGCCTGCAATATGTTGGCTTGGAAAACAGGTGAAAAATAATCACCATTGAAAAATAATAGTGAGAGGCCTTGTGACTGATATTTTCTAATGTTTAAGGTTGGAATTATGTTTTCTCTAAAAGCTGGAGTATTTCTAGGACTTCGCTGAGAAACATCCCATGTTCTCATATTTCAGACATGACATGTATTTTTTAAGTAATTGTAATAGTTTGGGAAATACTATTAAAATCAATTCCTCCTCCCTACAGAATTAATCACAGGTGGTTGTTTAATACATGGAAATCTTCAGGACTAGAAATAGATGTCTTTGTGTGATTTCTGCTGTGTCTCGCTGCCTGATGAGAAAAGCTTAATGTTGTAATACATTATAAGATTTTTTTTCTATATATAACTTAGTTAGAAGTAATCAGATTGATTTCATATGACTGAAGAGAAAGTCTGTTGAAGAGACTGTTACTGAGCATGAGGTACCTTTGAAAGGTCCTGTATGTTGGCTGCTACCACATTGCATTATTATAATTTTATTAGTACCATGTTTTCTTTTGCTTTTTGACATTCAGCTCTATAACTCTGTCAGCCTTACTTTTGATTTTATTTTACTTTTAAATCAACAATGATGGACATAGCAATATGTTATAAATATTAAACTTTTGTGGGAGTCTAGCAATAAGACTGATCACAGCTTTAAATAATATTAACAAGAACTGTTGCTACAGATGCTGCTGTGTTGGAGTAGTTCTATAATAAGGGCAGAAGAGGCAACTCTCTTGTACTCTGTTCCCAACACTGATGATGCTTTGAGAAAAGTTTAGCAAGAAAAATGAACTTTACATGACTAGTCTTCCAAATCTGTAAAATTATTATAATTGCACTTCCAGTCTCCAGAGGATCTCATAAGATGGAAATATCTTGGGACTTCTGAATGAAGAGCTCAGGAAAAAAACCCTTTTTTATTGACTGCTTGCCTTAAAAAAACCCAGGATCTTTATTTCAGGAACTAATTGCTTTGTTTACTGCTTTGCTTATCTTGTAGGCTCTATCTGAGATATAGTGTTGCAACTGCTTTTTAGCAAAGTGAAAAAAGAATTGCTCTGCTAATGCATTCAGGGGAATTAAAGTGAATAACTTTTTCTGCTGGGTTGTTGCTAGACTTTGCAATAAAAACTGTATACTCTTCAATGATTTTAAGTGGTCAGTGAAATGATTTTGCCATTTGCATATTGAAATCTAGCAGTGCATTATCCCTTCTCACTATACCTTATTCTATTTCAAGCCTGCACCTAGAGGGATGAAGGATGAGAGTAATTGCCTAAATTTTGGAGTAGATGTCTCAGTTATGTAGATTAGATCTCTGTATGGACTGTGACAATGCAAGAGGATGACACTTAGGTCACTCTAATTTCTCAGCATAAAAGCTCAACACTGACTGGCAAAGTTGAGGTACTCATAGTGTTTACATTATAAATACTGAAATCATGGTATTCAAATTCCAAAGCAAGGAAATCACATGCAGGACCAATTGTCAACTGACGGCTGAAAAACCTAAAGAGCTAAGCAATAATCTTTCAGTTGTATTGCATGCATGGACATCAGCTGTTACTTCATTAGATGGCATTCATTTTGTTTCACTAGCAATGGATACTTTCATCAAAAGCTCAATGGAAACTTCTAATTCATGTTACCAAGAGTTCCTGTAAAGATAATTCAGTCTAGACTTTGGTGCAGTTTTAATTGGATTCTGTGGATTTTAGATAAGCCTATGGCTGGAAGCCTAATTCTAAGAACCCTTAAGGAGCAGGAAATGGTAACTTTTATTTCAACACCTGCTAAAGAATGGCCATGGAAATGTCGGAAATTCCACAGGCATTTGGCTGGGAAAAAACCCAAAGAAATCCAGTTGTGGCCTTGTTTGGTGGTGTTTCTGAATATTTGGCCGTCCACATGAGGGTTTTCTGAGACATCTCTTGTCCACCTCATTGCTTGCTTTGCCTTAGTGCTGACTTCAAATTCACATCTTGAGGTGAAAACAGAGATCAAAGACGTTCGTGGTAACTTATTCTGTAACCTTATTCAGGCTCTAGTAAACCCCCTGCAGGGAGGGGATGGCACTTATTCTACCTGCTGGTAGCAGGTTGACTGCTATTTCTTAGCCACTTTCACCATAGATGAAACTTTCTAGGTTTTCCACACACTACCAGTATTTATCCCCTCCAATATATAAGGACACAGGTTTCCAGAGTGGAGAATGTATTTTGCAGCAGCCTGCTGAAAGAGCAGATGAACAGTGAGTTACTGTGAGGGACTTTGCTATCTGATGGCAAGAATGCTGGATGGGGATCCATGAGATTTGTCATCTCTTCCCTGCTCTGCCTTGTGCCTGTTGAATGACCTTCAGCAAGTCACTGTCTCTCTTTTTTCTCAGCTATCATTTTACCTGCTAACATGTGATAATGAAACACTCTTTTTTTATGAACCGCTAGGTGCTGATGAATAGCACTGATGAAAAGTACTGTACAAAAGCTAAGTGGTATTGAATATGTGATTGCACTTGGCTTCATTGAATTATGAATGATAATACAGACACTGACCAGCAAGAAGTTTTAATCGTTCAGTAGATATTATACAATTACCAAATTTTCTGTTTGTCTACCTTTATGAGTCTCAAAAATAATGCTTCATAGATTACGCTGATTTTGCTTTCTGCTGTAATCTCACAGAGAAGCTAAAATCTTGGGATCTGTTGGCATTTATTTTGTTTGCTGACCTTGGGAGGGAATGGAGCTCAAGATGCCTATTTGTATTAGCTAATTTAAGATTAGTTAAACATAGTGGGCTGAGGAGTCTGGAAGACTTGTATTCAGTGCAATTTATTGTGCTTGTGCAAACATAAGACATAGAGTTTCCTCCAGCTGTGACCCATCTGTTCTCCTGAGTTAGTGGGAGCCCAGTGCTGTACCTACAGACTGCAGGAAGCAGAGGTGGCTGAGGTGCTGTGTGGAACACCCCTGCTTTGGAATGGTAGGCAGATTTAATACACCCTTCTGCTTCTGCATGGTAAAGCCTGCTAGACACAAGTGACAGGGAGGTGGCTTATATGATTTGCCAGAGATCTGTGCTGAAATACAGGTAGCAAAGATTTAGGGAAATATTTTAAGTCTCTTAGCAGACCAAGAAGCCCAAGAAAACAGGCCAAGGATCCATCATGCCACTAAACAAAAACTTTGCTACTAACCTCAAGGCATTTTGTTTTTAAAAAGCTTTGTCCTGATGCTTTTCTGGCTTCTAACTTAATTTCATCCTGAGGTTCTCAGCTGGGGTTACATTGAGGCTCTTGTTTCTCCTAGCACTTTCTGAAGGATTGGTAAATTCAGCCCTAAAATACCAAGTACCTGTTAGTGTTTCTCAATGCTAACATATATATTTTCAGTAGTAAAGAACTTGGTTATTTCATTTGTGGGATTTTTTCAGAAACACAGCAAACAAAAAGCTTCATGTGTACTTCTTTGGTGTAAAATTTGCACTGTTATTTTTACTTGCTGAATTATGGTGTTAATATCACAATTCAATTTTGTTAAAAACCAGTATTTATAGGTCTGTATTTCTTTGGAGTTGATACCTTGAACTCTCAGATCCTACCTCTTGACTGGGTGGTCAGCAGCATAACTTAAATTGATAGCTTTTGGACAGGATACATGGACAAATGATCAGAGTATCCCTCCAAAAAGTCCAATAGCTTTGAAAGTCATAAACTTGACTAAAAAAAAAGATATATTCAAAAGCTTGAGTCAAAAGGAAGTGACCAGAGTCCATCTGTTCTCAGTGGCAGGTAATCATCTATCATTCACATGTTTTAATATCAACTTTCCATCTTAGACATTGAGATTGTCCTAGGGGATCTGTATTTTAGTGTTTCTGTCATAGAAAAGATGAACTTGCTTCCATAGTTATGCAATGTGCTGCAGGAACTGAAGAGAGACATTTGATATAATAAAAATAGCCAACCAATAAAATATGAGGCTCTGTTAATGTTGGCTCAACCATCAGAAACAGAAAATTCCATATATCATGCTCCTCTGTCTGTATGCTTGAAAGGTGTGGTTTAAAGATACTTCCTACCTATGGCTAAATGACGAAAATTACCAGGATAAAGGACTGTCTCATTTCCTGTCTCTCAGGCTTGGAATATCCTTACAACATAAAAGCAATTTTCATACCAATACCATTGTTTCAAGTCTTGTCTCTATTATGAAAAAAAAAAAAAACAAAACAAAACAACCACCCGCTCCCCCCCTCCCCAATTTGTTTTGCAAAGCCTAAAGGCATGAAATTTGTTCCCTAAGTTTATGGCTCACCAATGTGCAAAAATAAAATTGTCTCCCCTAAAAGGTCTAGCCTAAGGAGAGGGAATTCAGAAAATGAGTGACAGCTGAACAGCTAATTCCCTTGGCCTCCTCTCAGCTTTTGTCGTTAGAGTTTAATTTCCTATTTTTGGAAATATTCATTCAGAAGCTCAACTCCTTTACTTCTGTACTTCTCCATAAAAATTCTTATTTGCTTTGCTAAGCCAGCCATTGAACTTCATAACAAGTACGAATACAAAATCCAAAAACTAAAGAGTGATTCATCCTCAGCTGAGTTATAGACTTGAAGCCATTGCTAAATGGTATTTTTTTAACCATTAGTGTCCAAGCTTGGGATGCCACTGAGCACTGCAATGTTCCTTTAAACACTACAAAAGAGATGAAGATCCCTTTCCCCAAGTACTGGAAAACTAATACACTGATTAGGCATGATCTTGAGAATTACTGTCAGTAAGGATACTTTTAAGGAAGAGTGATTTTTGATGTTCTCATTTTGCTACATGATTTGCTACAGGCCTCTCTCACATCTTATTTGGTGATGTTATGTATAAATTTTAAGTAATATACATTCTGCTTTCTGCTGTTCAGATTTGTGAATATGTTTAGAGCCTGTACTAATTTTGTGGAAAGGATAAAAATAAGAGCTATTTGGATTATTTGAAATCCCTCAGCTTGCACTTAATTTCTATTAAATGAGCTATGGCTTCCAGATAAACTCTCCCAGACAAAAATGTAGTATATGTATATAAATATATTTATATCTACATGTATCCATGTTATATGAGATAACTTTTGTGTTCATTTGGATTCCATTTAGGTCTTTGCTATAATAAATTTACAGGCACAAATGACTTTTTAAGGGTTTCATAGATGTGCCTGCGTTACAGCACTGTGGGCACTGGTGTCCACTGTCTCCATCTCAAAGGCAGAGCATAGGGCTGCTCCTGCAGTCCTCACTCTGCAAACCTCTCACCTGGATGCCAGAGCATTTCTGTGACATTGAATATGTGGATTCACACCAGGAAAGTCGTATTTGCCTGTAGGTCACCTTCCTTCTGGTCCTTTTCCAAGGGTGGGGGGGGAACTGGAGCCAAATTAAGTCGAGCATTAGCCAGCACACAGACTAATTTGCTGTTCTGACATTGAGAAGTTCTACTTCTTTAGTCTCTTGCTTCAAGCTGGAAACATTTTATGAAATAGTTATATTTTTCTCTACAGCCTCTTTTGTTTACTTTCACTTCCAAACTGGTGTTATAAGGAGCTGAACTTTCATCCAGAACAATTTCCCTACCTCAACAGAAGAGATGCCCTTGGAGCAGAGTGCAGCAAAGAAAATCTTTTCACTTTATTATTTAACGAACCAAAGCTGCTCTCTTGATTAACATATCCCTGTAATAATAATTAATTTCTTTCATAACTTTTCCTCCAAGGCCTGTCTGGTTTTCTGTTCCTGTTTCACTTGTAGATATGGCCACGATGCACCTCGTGCTGCAGCTGCAGTGCAGATGACATGACTGCTCCTACAGCCCTGTTACCATGAGGCAGCTGCCAGTTCCAATTAACCTCTGAGAGATAAGGACTCAAATTAGCACAAGCTGACAGATACCTGGTAACAGGAGGAGGACGATGATTTGGGTTTATATGTTGTTAGGTTACGACCCAGCATGTATTAGTGAATGATCTGGCTCACAGAGACCATGCATGATGGCACAGCCTCAGGAGGTACCTGTGCAGGGTTCACCGTGGTGTGGGATGAGAACAAGAGTGACCAGGGCCTCCACTGCTCCTCCACCTCCCCTGGAGTAGCCAGGAAGGGCTTGAAGGTGCTGTGTGTGCAGGAACAGGTTATGCTAAGTGGTATCTGGAAGAAGGACAGTGCTGTCATCACATGGATGGTGGTTAGATGTTGCTCTGAGTCTCCAGTCAGTTGGAAACTTCTTGGAACTGGTTACAGTCTTCTGTATTGTTCTGTTGTCCTTAAAAATATCTCTTCCTCTCTCAAGAATTGTGTTATTATAGAAAAACTTAATTTCCTGGCATAGGGTAGAAATGCAAATATTCACAGTGGTCAGTACCAGGTATTTCCACCTGGGAGAGTGGACATGCTTCTTTCACAGAGGTTAATGAACCAGCCAGAGTCAATGCTATTTAAGATTTGGTTTCAGTAAACAAAGAATCTTTCTTTTAAAAATAATACTATGATAAGAAACTGTTACTGGATTAGGAAATCCTGATTTGATCCAGTCAAAATCAGCTAAAAGTGAAAAAGATAAATAGTTCTGTCACTGAAATTAACATCTACTTGAAAACAAACTTTGTTGAATTTAGAGATATAGTAATAAAATTCAAAGAACTACAAAGACTGTAAGAATACAGGGTACAGGCAAAAATTATTTGTCAGTGATGTAAAATCTATCTGAAACTTCTGTTTCCAGAAGAGAAAAAAGAATAGACAGGGGCTCCAGACCCTACCAGAAATGTAATAGGAAAAAAAACCCAAACAAACAAACTAGAAAGCCTGAGATACATTTATTCAATGAAATCTATATTTTGTAATTCAGAAAGTTTAGAAATAAATTGAGAGTTTCTAGTAATCAGCTGAGTTTGACATGCAAAAGAAAGTGCAACAGCAAGATTTTTTTTCAAGCACAGAAATAAGAAGACTAAGGAAAAAAAGAAGCTTAGGGAAGAAGTTCATGAAGCTGGGCATCCTCCCCCAGTCAGCCACAGACCCCCATCCCTCACGTGCACCACATCACAATTCTCCTGACACGGCTGGTACCAAAATGTCTCAACACAGAATGGGGAGAGAAAAGAAGCCTGAATTATAAGGTTACCAAACTGGGCTTTCTCATCATACCCCATCATTAAATTTCATTCTCTAAATGTATTGTTAATACATACTTGGTAAAGGAATAATTGAAGCTAAAGGAAAATACTGGCTGGAAGTGAACAAGTGAAAAAGTGGACATAGACAAATGTAGGCTGAAAATAAGAAGGCGACTGTAACAGCAGTGACAGTCTTACAGCCTTTCTCCCCCTGTTTGTATTAAAGCCTGACTAACTTGAGCTGGAAATGCAGTTTTTAAAGTGGATTACATGGTGTGGCTGTTAACTACAGCAAGGCACAGACTTGTGACCCAGACTGCTCCTTCCTCAGTTGTGCAGCAGAGCCTTATCTGGCAGTAAAAGTGCAAGCCCCTAATATTGATTTTTGACTAACTGATAATCAGAATGAAACTGGAAAATGAGCTGATTGGTATCTGACCTGCACCCAAATATCCCAATAAAGTGGGCTAAGCTTCTTAAAGTTGACATAGATATTATAGGAGGATGTTTGGTTCTTGAAGCAGTTGCCTGTGCAGAATATGAAGAGGAAATGAGTTTTGAGATGCTCTGTCACCCGTTCTAGCTCACCTTCCAGCAAGTCTGAGGCCTTCTGTGTCCAAATTATGTATTCCTTACTCAGTTTTCTCTTTGCTTTAAAAAGCCATTATATCCATTATCATATTGAATAATTGAACTTGCAGTTTTGTCTTCATACTTTTGGCTATTTAGGAAATAATACAGCAAACCTCTACCTGAAAACAAAGAATTTAAAAAGTTTGTCATCCTCTTAATGTAAAAGTATACACTTCACTTGTACAAAAAAACATTTCAGTACAAGCTTTGGATCACCAAAATTAGAGATAGTAAGTGGTTATTATTTCCTTCCATCTTTTGTTTTTTTTCTTCTAAAAAAAAATATAAAAAGCCCAAACAAACCAAGCAGTCCCAGCTTGAATTATATGTGCTCCTTCCAGCAGGAAACAGAATGATGACATTGCATATCCAGCTTTTGGACATGGCCTTTGCTTTTGAGACATTCCTTCTGTGTACTCTGTAATGCTACCATGCTAATACCTAGATAAACTACAAAATCCTTATGGAAATCTGCCATCTCTACTACAAAATGTTCTCTTTTGCAGTTTTCAGGGATAAGCAGTTATGTGTCTTGTTCACTAGACTTTTTTTAAATCCTGTTTTTGGAGCACAAAGCCATCTACTGAAATAAGACAGTAATGTAACCCTCATAGAGATTTATTTCCTTACTCTGTTGAGGTTCCAGGTAATGGCACACTTAGTTCAGGTGGGACCACTTTGTGTTTCACCAAACAGAAATTACTTTGTATACATAAGCAAGTGACACTGTTTAGATAGAAAAATGTTATTGAAAAACAGTCCTTAAAGCTTCTAGTGTCCAGTCTATAGCAGTTTTACTTGATCTCCATATGAGGTTTTCTTTCTATATGAATTCAAACTTTTTCCATTTTAAAGCAATGTATTATGCTCCTATAGTTTTACAATATTTTTTATGAAGGAAATACTAATCTTTGCCTGGAGATAGTTTGTTGATATGACCTCTGCCAAAAAACATTGTTGGAATTAAAGCAATGTAAAAATGGGAATTGATTAATTCTGTAGTTTAGTTATGTTCAAATGGTTTCTATAGACACAAAGAAATTCAGTGCACAGGCCCAAATTTAATTTTTACAAAACCAAACCCTAATTCAACAAAGCACAAACCCAGTGTACTGTTTCAGTCCTCAATGTTTTGCCTCTAACGCCACAGGGCGTTTCCTCCTGTAGTCTCTGATCATCTCTTCTGGGCCAAAACTGAAGGTCTGGTTATTTTCTCATCCTCCTTGATCAGTCGTGATATCAATAGATACTCATTCCTTTCTTTTTTCTGCTTTTAAGGTTCATTCCACTTATGAATCTGTTCACCTGATGAGTCTATGTGCAATACCTTACTAGGCACGCTTGCCAGAGACCTAGGATCAACTGCACAATAGCATAAATGCATGGAGACCAGAGGGAAATGATGTTTAATTGACCACAGTCAATCAGATCTGAACAGTTACCTGGGATTTGTTCAAGTTGTACAAAAAGTTCCTGAAGTTCCAGAGGAATGAGAAGTTTCTATTAAAAAATCAGATAAGGACAGAGGAAACTGATTGTCTAAATACAGCAAAGGAAATTGATGAATAACTCAGCTTGGAAGTAAATGATTTTATAATTCTCATTTTACTGGCAGTTCAAATGACCTAGTGAAGTTAGAACAACCACAGGCCCTCAGTTAAGCTTAGGGCTAACTTTACTTACAGGAATCTGCTTTTAATCATGATCAACTTGTTAGTCATCATCATACAGAGCAGACCAATTTCCAGTTCTGGAAGATCGCTGTAGTCAGTTCATAAATACCTGCATTTGTCAGAGAAACTGAATATGATAATATCTGAAGTGGTGAAGACTAAAAATTAACATCTTCATCACTTCTGACAGCATCTGGCATTTAGTAACAGCTACTAATACTTTTTAAATGTAGGGACTATCAGCAGCAAAAAATGCTCTAAGTGCGGGTAATTTTAGTGCTGTGTTTTGTACTGAAACACAACTTCAGCTCAAAGCACAACTACCACTAACAATCTTGTGTACCATTAGAAACTTTTAAAAAGTGTTGAAACAGATAATTTACATGTGAATGATTGTTACAAAGGAATTGATTTAAATATTTTAATGAACAGCATTAGAATTTTTTCAATTATATGTAAGTTATTAGGTATTAGAAATTACTGATTTTGTCCAGTTTTGATGAAATGAAGTAAGTCAGCTCCTGTTCCACACCTAATGTTTCCTTTACTTATCATTTAGAAGAATGTTTTTGGTGGGGACCCTTTCTAGACCCAGTGCACAGGAGTTTTCAAACAGCTGAGGGTTATCTTGCAGAGAGATTGATTGAGCTAATTATTTTTTAAATGTGCCTTTGTACATATTTTTTCACAACTATTTCTCTTCCCATTAGGCCGTATGCATATGTTGTATGTCTTGTTTTCTAAGTCATCCTTATCTCAATTATTCTCTTCTCCTTGCCTGTTTGGCTTCCTCTAACTGTTGTCCTGGGACACTGCAAATCAAAGATGTTTTCCCTTGAGTCTGATATTCCAGTTTCCACATCTTCCAGTAAAGGGAGATCAAGTTTGATGGCAGTATTGTGTAAGCTACTGCATGCCAGGAATATCTTACATACAGTTCTTTAGAAGGACGATCTGGTAATGCATGTCACCACACTGCTTTTTAAAGATGATTAATGGTCTTTTAAATGATTCCTCAGGTGAGTTGTAGATCTTCATTATCTTCTCCGAGGACATTGCATTAGATTTATTTGGAGAAAATGAAATTAGGGTCATGAACCTTTCTTGAAAAACTAATTTATATCTTCTGAATTATTGAGAAGCACTATACTCTAATGATGTGATATGGTTGTTGATATTATAAAGACAACTGTCAATAACATCCAGAAGATAACTGTTATTTCTTATTTAACAACTTGGGAAGTTGCTGCTGTCTTTAAAGCTATTTTTAATAGTTGCCGTTCCTACTTCAGTTTCATCTGGATACACTCAAATTTTATCTGACTACCCAATAATTAGCTGCTGTCAATCCAATCAGTGCTAGATTGGCTAAGCTATTTTTTTCTAAAACGCAAAAGTTGTCACAACACTGCTTGACAATATTATGTCATGATGACGTTAGGTACTTTGCCACCTCACCCACTGCATAATGGTTAATTTGAGCAATATTAAATGAATTATAGGATTTAGGATTTTGATGAGCCAGAATTTCCCTGAAGAAATATTGCCACATGGAATATTTGTATATAGTTTATTTGGATGAAGAACATCACAAGGAGAGAATTCTGTCATTTGCTATTGATACATTAAACCCTTCCAAGTAAAACACAACATCTAGATCTGAAAATAGAGGCTCTGGCCTATTTTGCAAGCTCCTCATTAGCTGACTGGGAGTTTATGCAGTGAGGAATCTTAGTGCTTGGGTTTTTGATGCTCTATCACTATGTGTGGCCGTATATTTAATTCTGTCAGGGGTGTATGGAAAACTTTGCACAGCAGATGCCTTGTACCTCCATGATGTTTGGGAAGTGGGTGGTTTGCATGGAAGTACAATTCTTTCTCTAAAATTTTCTGCTGATCTTCAGTTTCTCCATGGTTTCCTGTTCTACAACTATTTAAACACCTCCAAAAAAACTGTGCTAGCTTTAAGTGGTCTTTAGTAGTCTTAAACATCCTCTGTGGTGCAAAGAGGTTTTGCTATTTGAAATGCAATCTTTTTAATACCCAATAAATATGTTTTAATATATAACCGAGATTAAAGAGGGCTTTAGCTGTGGACTGCTGATTAAACTGACATGTTCTAGAATTTCAGTGCATCACCACTCAACAGTGCAGCTCCAAGCACAAGGCAGCTGCTTGAAAAGAGTGGGTGTTTTGTGAAGCTCCAGTGATCCTCAAACTCAATGGCCTGGTCTCTGGTGATCCACAAGCACCCATGGAAGTCACTGGTGCACCCAGATTTAACCATGTTGCCTTCTCAGGCCTGGAACTCAAGCCTGTCGCACACAGGCAGTGCACAGAACGTCTTTCCTTTAGAGCCTGGCAGCTCAGGCTGTGTTCCATAAAGGGACTGTCAGCCCCACAATGGGTGTCATCGCACCAGCCTTTTGGGCAAGAAGCTCCATTGTGTGAGCACAATGTCTGCTTGAAGTAAAATGTTCTGAGCACAGTGGCTGTCAAAAGAATATCTGTTATCTCCCAGATTCTGGCAAGCACTTAAAGGTCAGAGTTTAGGTTTTCAGGCCCACAATGGTATCTTGCTAAGCGCAGAGTGTCCATAGCACGTGCAATGTTTTCAGCCAGCTCTCTATGAAGATGGCTTAATGCTCTTCACACACGTAGGATGAATCTGCAGCCTCACTCCTGCACAAAAGCTTTCAAGGCTTCTTCAGGGTTTGATCCAGGCCCCTTTCCTTTACCAGGGCACACATCTTCTATGTGATCCCCTACTAAAACAGCTGGAGCAGTGGAAGGCAGCATGGACTGAGAGCATGCTAGGGCCAGTTACTATCTGTTCCTTTTGTTTGTGTATTTCTGTTTGGCTATCAAGTCCTCCAAAATATTATGAACTAATCCTTTCATCTTAGAAATTTCTTTTAAAACCAAATACAATCTGTTACCCCAAATTACATCATTTGCTAATTAAGAAAGCTAGATAGAGTACTGCAAGAGTATGTATTTTCACCTGAAATATTTCTAACAGCCCTTACCAAGGGAATTACTGTGGTGAGTCACAGCACAGTGAAAAAGGCATCTTTTGTGGATCTCTGAAGAGTAATTGTGGTACAACAAGTGCTGAGAAACTCCCCTGTATGTTGCTGGAGATGTCATTGCCTGTGATTTAAAGCTGTAGATGAACTGTGCAGCCTTTCGTTAAGCAGCTTGGAAGCAATGGTTAAAATACCCACCCTTCAGTTGCACTATCACTTTCCTTTTTAAAAGTTAAAACAGGTCAGTGAAGGTGACAGAAAGTTCTTTTTTCTGCTTGCCTTCATTAAGCTTTTGTTTAAAAAAGAAGGGAGAAGGGACTGAAGCATGCAGAAATTGCCTCAATAACCCTGCAGCAAGCTGCCAGAAAGTTTTCCAAGGCTCTCATGCAATTGAACCTGGTGAAAGGAACCTACTCCCCTAGTCCTGCCCACAGCCCTCCTTAATAAAGTTGCTGGAGGTTAGGTTTTTCTTTCTGAACACTTAATTGTGTAGGTCTCCCAGCAAACTGGTGCCAGCCTGAGAGAATCGGAGCTGATGTTGATAGTGGAGAAGGGAAAAAGCCGAGCTGGAGGGAGGACGTTCAGGGGTGCGCAGGAGAGTGGGGACCAGCAGTCTCCAGTTTCCACTGCTGGCCAGAGTACACAAGTCACCAGTTATGATTGGGTTACAGCTCATGACTATTTAGACTTGGACATGGACTTGAAGCCACTTCGTGTCAGTACAAAGGGAGGAATGTAACACTGTCGCTCCAGTGCCAGGGGGGAGAGATTTGTAGGTTGGTATGTGACCTTCACTGCTGGCCCATGCAGGTGCTGTTCAAAGGCTCTCCCCATTCAGCTCTTGATACTGATACTAGATTAAAAAGAGAGAATGAAAAAAGTCCTTGTTAAAAACTTTCCTCTCTGTTTTTTCCCTTTATCTCTGTGAACAAGTTGTCTTTTGATTTGCTTGGGTTTGTGGGTTTAGGAGGCTGTTTTCCTTTCAAGGACTTACTCTTGTACTATGTATTTTTTCCTTTAGCGAATAACATTTAACTCAGTGAAAAAAGATTTCTCTTGAGGCAATTCTTGGGTATTAAAAAAAAAAGTTTTCATTTGTGCCCATGCTGTCTTGTCATATTAGCTTTTTACGATTTAAATTTTAGCTCCTTACCTGTATTCCAGTTCACGTGTTAAAAGAATCAGATCAAGGAAAAGAGAAGCATACAGATCCAGACAATCAAATCAGCAGGACAATTAAAACTATGACTGGTAATAATCTTACTGCCTGCTGGTCAAGGAAGGGTCCAGCACCCTGCCTGGTCTCTGGCACCATGTTCTGAGGTCAGTTGTGTTCCCTAACAGCCCCACTGGTGTGTGCACTCGGGGGATTCAGTGTTTAAGATGTCTTCAGAGATGATGCGTTTGCGAACTGTGCAGGGACTGTGCCGTGCCATCCTGTAGTCAGAAGCAGAACAGACCAGCCTTCCTCACCTGCGAAGCAGACAGCACCCATCAGCAAAGACTAGGCTTAGCACAGATGTTCAGGACTAACTTTTGTACTAGAAAGATCTCAGGATTTCTGAGGAGCAGGAGTGTGCAGCAGAGCTAAGTTTATGTAAACGTCTTGTGCCAGTAAGCACTTAGGTCAAATTTCTTCTCACAGCTGTTGGAAGGCTACAGAACTATGATGCCCACTTTTAAAGACGGTTCTTTTCCTGTGTGCATGCTGAAAGGACCAAATGTGTAGAACAGAGTTGCTCCTTCTGCTTCCAAATTCCCTCCCTGGAATGCTGTGCAACCGAGCAAGCCTGCCCAGCCTTAGCAGCAATTTTTCCTTAACCCTCATAGGGTTTTTCGATTGAAGTGGTTGGCATAATTAAAAAGCAGCTTGACTGCTGCTGAGTTTCTTTGTTTTATATTTACTGGAGAAAACCACTGGGCTGTTGATCTGTGAGTTTTATGTTATTATTTAATTAGATTGAGGGAAGATCCAGAATTTTGGATAATTTATTTTGAGTGCTATATTTTCCAGGGCTTCATTTAGTTCTTGTATTAATCCCTTTCCTTCACAGAAGTTTGCATATTGTTTTGGATTATTTATACTTCACTATGCTTCCAAATCCATTATTAATCACACAGGTATTGAAATACATTTCACAGATAATACTGGACATACTGCTGTATTGTTTGCTCACATAATAGTCATGCTTTCACTCGGCAGGTTTCTCATGCATCAAATTATCATTAGATAAGAAAAAATGTTACGGTGAAGATTTGCCAACAACTTAATGCTGAATGCTCAAGCAAAACCCTGATGTTTCCCATTCCAGGTGATGACTCCTGGGGACAATAAATGAGCAGATGCTCTACTTAGATGAGAGCATATCACCTTCAGGGATGTGAACAGTGCAAGGTTCTGCTCAGTGGACCTAAAGGAAACCTCTTGTTCATTTTTTCTCCGGCAGCAATCCAGATGACTAAACAAGAGAGATTACTTTCATGGTTGCATTTTGGTCAGTATAAAAAGTATTTTAGTTTTGAGAGTGTCCTGCAGCTATCAGTGTCTGTAAGCCTAAGAATGCAGGACTGGAAAGGGCCATCTGGGTCACGGTATCCAGTTTCTGGGTCATCCAGCCTCTAGAAACCCACGGGCTGCAGGCCACGCTTACCCAGGCTCCACTGCGTCATTGCAACCTTGCAGCAAAACCCCAAAAACCTCAACTAAAAAGAGAGGAAAATCAAAGGAAAAAACCAAGAGTGATAGAGAGTTTTAGCAACAGTCTAGACCTTTGCAAGAGCATAAAATATTGGATAAAATTCCTTGATGATCCCAGCACGCAGCCCTAGCCTACCGCACAGAGGAAGACAAACTTTCCTGTCCCATTTTCTTTGCAGGCTTTTCCACTGAATTCTTGCATAAAAATGGCCCTGAGAGTTTGAACAAGTGTATCACTCAAACCCTGGGAGTCTGCTGAGAGCTGCAGCATTTTCCACCCTGTGTTTAGTCTCTGCTTACTGGCCACACCAGGGCCAGGTGTTTTAGAGCCAAAGGAGAGCACAGCTTTACACACTGGAGACAGCTAATCCATGAACATATTTCCCTACACTGTACAGAACAGGACTGCTCAGGGCAAAGCAGCTATGCTGTGCAACATAGAGCTTCAGGCTGGGTCCCTGAGACAGTTTTTCCACCCTCAGTGTGGTAGAAATCTCAACGTGGGTCCCTAGCTGTGGTATAGCATGGCACTGGCCCTGGAGTCATTCTGAGCTGGCACTGCTTAGGGAGCTTAAGTCTGGGCATAAATACAGTGTAGGCACCATGGAAGAGAGCACACAAAAATTGGAGATGTCAGTGCTGTTCCCATGTCAGAGAAGAATCTTCAAATACCTCTCTTTTTCCATTTCCACATCTGTACTTGAGGGAGAGTAATAGCACTTTGACACAAAAGCATTTTTCTGGTCCTTGGATGGATGGTTAGTGCTGACATTAAGACATAAATCTGTTAAAACTGAGGATTGGTTAAATAAGTAAAATATTATTACAGAAACTCTCTTAACTGTTCAAAATTACCTTTCTCCTTAAATTAGCACAAGTGAAAAAGGAATAATTGCTTTCTGTCTGCCCACAGAGTCAGGCACACACAAAGTCCTCTAGGTTTATTAGACTTCCCAACAGAGTGGAGGACATCCACTGTGTCATCCTCAGCAGTTCCTGCAGTGTCTGGCTCTTTTCAGCACAGTAAAAGGTCGCTTTCTGCAGACAAACAGCAACAGTAATAACGTCTACATCACTCAAATGGAATCTCTTCTCTGTAATTCAGAGGAGTAGCAGCACAGGTTTATAGAATTTCCTTCCAGTGATCTCAATGGACTCTGCAAGTGGAAAAAAAAGTCTCAAAATCCCCACTCAGTCACTGGGCCCCAGTGTGACTGTTTTGCAGGTGGCAAAGACATGTCACAAGCAAGAAGTGACTCATCAGATATACACATGAGAGTTGGGACACAGCAAAGAGCAAAAGAAATGGACTCTGTTGCCTGCTTGTCTTAAGGGCTGATCTTATAAAAATGAAAAAAAAATACATAACAGTGGGGATTTGCTTCTTATGCCATTTGAATTTAATTTTAAGTAATGTATAAATGACTGTGTATCCTTCCTTTTAGTGTAATATTGGCTTTAATTTGGCTTAGCCTTTGGGAAGGATGTTTGACTGAATTAGAGAAGGAAGCTCAGTCCACAGGTGACTCCACCAAAACCATTTTAAAGATTGGCTTAAGTTCAGCCCATTTTGAGGATTCATGAAATCTCTTTATATGGTGATATCTATAATTTATGTGCAATATTTTTAATCTTATCATTTATATGATTGTAATGCATTAATGTGGTTGTTGTAGATTCATTTTTCGGCAGACAAGCACCACTATGCATCCCAATTACAGCTGGTCCAGGGTAGCATCCTCTGATCCATCAGTATTCTAGCTCAGAAAGGCCTTGAAAGCAGGAACTTCAACTTGCCTTTACAAGTTTCTCGGTCATAATTTTTCCTCCCAGAACTATGTATGAACTTTCACTGTTTTACTTGCTGGTTCCAAAGCCTCTACACTGCCTGCTTTTAGACTGTTATTTCTGGGCCCAAAATAACGGGATTGCCCAGAAGAAGCCCAGGGAATTTCTTAGGGTGGAACAGTGTCTTCAATGGGTCTAGATGCAAATCTCTCTGGGAACAGCACCACCTTTGTATTTTGTCTGTTGAGCACCCAGCTCAGTGGGGACTTGCTCTGGGACAAGAGAGCTTGCCAAAAGCCATTTGGGTGCACGACACTAGTAGAGTAAAAGAGCTTGAGAGTTTGCTTTTCCTGAAAGAAGGGGAAAGGCTGTAAAAATCTGTGGGGGAGAGGGTTGCTGGATTTTTATTTTTTTTTAAACAGCATCATCATGACCCCTTCCATGTTTATGTGTCATTACTTCTGTCAAAACTTGAACTATCTCCTCTGTGTTCAGGTTTGGAACATCAAAAGGACCATAGAACAGTTTTCTTTGATGTTAAATTTTTCTGCTGATGCCGTCTGTGGTCAGGTAATACCACATGATTAATGTGAAAAGATTCAATTTGCTTATTTTCCCATGTTCACTAGCAAAGCAAAGACTCAATGCATCAGTGGGATATGAGATACAGTCAATCAAGAAAATCCTTCATATTAGAAAACATATTTTTGGCTTTCCAAAAATTACCCCTGATGCATTTGCTTTGTTTTTTTGTTTTGTTTTTATTTTTTAATGTGTGTGTTTGCATAATTGCTTAATATTAAAGACAGCTTGGTTTGGTCATTTAGTTAGTAAAATGAGGCCTTGGGACTGGGAAGAACAGGCTCCTCTCACTCAGCTCAGCTATTGGCCAGGACAAGCAAGTCACTTTGCCTTTTTATAAAGTAAGGATAATGGTTCCTCCATTGTAAAGATGTGAGATCTACTGCCGAAAAGCAGTACATGAGAGTTAGGTAATATTATTTCTGGCTCTCCTACAAATGTACTTAGTGTTCAGTTTTCCCATCTGTAATGTGGGGATGTTAGAACTAATCTACCTCCCAGGGTTGTTTTGCTTAATTCCATAAAGTACTTGAAAACCTCACATGGAAAGAGTTATAGGAGCACAAGGTTTCTTAATAAAGCTCATTCATGAGTAATGTATTTTTGAAGTAAGTGACTTGAACCTTCACCCATAGTTGGAAACCAACATGAGCCAAGTCTTCTTTGTTGTTCAGCAAAGGTTGGTTGATCTTTTTTTTTCCCCTTACATATTTAATTCTCATACGGCTTTACATCTCTGGTTTCTGGCTATGATTGAAAGCAGAAATTCCAAATACCACAAGAGAAGACTGGGGTTTTTTACTTTTTTTCCCTGACCCTTCCAGAAGCTGGAAGTTTTGAGACATAAGAGTCTCCCCCACCATCCAGCTCTCAGTCCCCCCACCAAAGATAGGTGTCTGAAGTAGTTTTCTCTGAAAACTGAGACTCAGACATCCAGACACAGCCCACACCCCCGTGCCCTTTGCGACCTGCTCAGCCACCTTGAAGGTGACAAGTGACCGAGGTGTAGCAGGGCTGCTCTGTGCAGACTATCAGCCCTGATCTGCCCTGCCTGCAGCGACACAAGGCCACATTCAGTCTCATCTCTGCACTCTTGTTGTTGTTGATTGCTGCACAGAGCACGGGGAGCCTCTTTAGAAGCGCTGCACAAATGCTGAGGCTGAGATGGTCTTTACGTCAAAGGGCTGGAAGAGAAAATTAGCCAAAACTCATTTATCTCCGTGTCAAAATTCCTCCTAACTGGGGAGGAAGCGAAGTTGGACCAGGCTGGAGGCTGCCAGGGAGCCTGGCCATCACACCGTGGGATGCATTACAAACCCGGATTTGCGGGATCTCTGCCTGCAAATAATCCACACTCGGAGTGCTCTGCACATATCATTTGATGTGTGTAACAGAGGGATGGTGCCAGGAGCACAGAAGCTAACTTGGAGCTTGGGGAAGTTTTCAATCGGTTTTGCCAGGGTTTCCCTCGGTGGGAAGGCAGGACGGCTTTCTCCTGCCCCCTCCTGGTGCAGCCCTCAAATGTGGCTCTGGAAGCGGTAGGCTGGAAAAATGGCACCTTCATTTTCCAGGGGATTTGCACCTGGCATATATGGCAAAGTTGGTTTATTTTCATGACACAAAAAGGAAGTGCTATCGTTATTTTTAAATTTTACTTCTTGGCATTGTAAATCCAGTTGAGTTCTGTGAAACGAAAGTGAAGCTGGGTCTGGTCAATGCCAGTCGAGTGGAAAGCAAAAGTTAGAGTATTTCAGGTGTATGATCTAATGCCTTTCATCATGGCAGTACACTGCCTTGGGAAATATTTCTATATTTCTTTTTAGGCTGGTATGATACTTAGCCAACTGAAAAATAATGCAGTGCAAACAATTTAAAGAAGATAAATAAGATTATGTAGTCCTCGACCAAATTCTTTATTCTTTCCTCTAGGAGATGGCTGCAAACCCAAAATTTCTCCTGAAGAGTCAAACTTGGCAGTGGGTGCAATGCTCCCACCCTGCACTTGAACAAAAGGCAGCCCTGAGTGCTGCACTCCATGGAGGAACGGGGCTGGGGACAGTGCCCAGACTCCTCCTGAGGTCTGTGGCACCACTGGGAGCACAGACCAATGCAATCTTAACTTTTGCAACGGGTACCCACCAGTAAAGCAGTAAAATCTAGGAATGGTAAGTCAAAATAGCTCCTGTGTGGAATCGCTTCACACTTAACCCCTTCACCCTTTTGGATTGAGCACAAGTGTGAATACAGTTGAGCACAAACTAAAACAGAGTTGCCTAAAAGTGGGCATCCTAAATCTGGGCTATCATTCTCTCTTCATATCTGCATTAACTTATTCACTTGGTAAAATGATTATTGTTCATAAAACCAGAAAAATACTTTCAGGCCTTGTGGTTACCATACTTTGAAATAAGTCTAAGATCATCCTGTCTGTGGACTCAAAACTGTGTTCTGCTCATGATGTAAGTTCTCTGGACATCAACATGTTTCTAAAAAAAAAAAAAAACAAAAATCACAAACTTAGAGTTTTTTAATCACAGAAAAAGAACTGATCAGTTTCTCACTGTTTAGTTAACTATCTGTTCCCTTATCCTGCCTAACATATGCCTATTGAAGAGGTTAAGTCTCCTGAATTTTCTAACAATTTGGAAACAAGCTTTTATATATATGTGTGTGTGTGTACAGATATATATATATGTGTGTGTGTATGTGTGTATATATATAAGTATCAGCCAGCTGTGATTGTGCTGCATTTTTAGAGGCTTTGTATTTCCTGGGAAGGTGTTGAACTTTGGTTGTCCAAAATGTTGGGAGCACTCTTTCTGCACAGCCATATCGCAAGCTGAGCTGAAGTTAGTGCTCAGGAGGGTGTTGTTTCTTCAATATATTTGTTTGAAAAGCACATCTTGCAGCACTAATGATACAGATTTGTCTCACCTAAAAATAGGACCTTTTTTAATAATGTATTTTGGCTGAGAAGTTTCTATGTGAAGTCAAGCAACTCACCTCCCTTTCTGTACAGAGCTGGAGAAAGGTGGGTAACACTTTGTGGTGCTGATGGCTGTGCAGATGCAGCATTGGGCAGGGGGAAGCACAGAAAACCACATCATTTCTGCTAAATGGAGAGTATCAGAGACAGGAAAAAGAGGTAGGGCTTTCCATTTTCTTTTACTCATGTCCAGTAGTCTTAAGGAGAAGGTCTGGCTGCACAAAGCTTTCTCTGCCTGAGTATTGTTTTTTAGGAAAATTTCCAGAGAGTAGTTCCTTTCAATGAGTTTCTCTGGACTTTTCCATTGCAGCTTGTATCTGGCCAATTTTTGAAAGGCTGTGATTCTCTGATCCATTTTGATACTATCTGGATCCATCAGTGTATCTGTTAAAGCTGAAATGCATAGGGAGGTCTGAACAAAGCCACAAAAATTTTGGGAGGTGAGTCATTTGTTCACCACTCAAAAATTCAGTTATGGGTGGACTTTTGAAGAAAATTTTCCATAAATTTATGTTTATATGTAACAGACCACAAAGACAAAACAATTTCAAATCAAACAAAACAGTTTAGTCAGACTGATGAAAATAACTTTTTTTTTCCCGTAGTTCTTTTCATCAACAAACAGACATGAACTTCACTTCAGGGCAGTGTGAATGTTTTTTCTCCCTTCAAGTTCACCTGGCAAACTGAAAAATTAGTTATTTGTACAAGCCTGGTTGTGAATCATCTTGACTCAGATGTGTCCCTCCTGGGGAGGACACGTTAGCCCCTGCCACCTCTGCGTGGTGCTTTGAATTTTCAAGTTCACCATAATCCAATTTGGCCTCAGATGACCTGAAAAATACCATTTCTCAAAAAGTACTTGAACTGCTACAGGGCTTCAGGGCAGGTAAGTACTGAGATAGGTATTAGATAACCAGAACCTCAATTTCTGATCTCAGACACTGGGATAACGAAAAGCAGGCTGATGTACATTCTAGAGTAACTGAGCTAAAGAAGTTTTGTAACATCTCAAATGTAATGTTCAAATTTTCATTATATTAGACCTTCTGACCATGACTTTTACTTGAGCCATAGCACAGAAATGATAGCAGTAGGTGGGACCTCAGGAGGTGATCTAGTCCTATCCCTCCCTAAGCAGAATGAGTATGATAGAACAGAATAGACTCTTCCAGTTGAAAGGGACCTACAATGATCATCAAGTCCAGCTGCCTGACCAGGCTGGAGCTGATCCTTGTGGGTCCCTCCCGACTCAGAATACTGTGATCCAGTGACCAAAAAGACATTGTTAATGTTAAGGACATTGTCCAAATATCCCTTAAACAAGGCTCAGGACATCAAACACCTCTCTACGAAGCCTGTTCCATGTTTGACCTCCCCCTTGGTAGAGAATGGCTTCATAATGTCCTGTCTAGACCTCCTCTTAGAATAGTTTTGAAGCATTTCCATGTGTCCTATCACTGGATCTCAGGGAGAAGGGATCAGCACCTCTCTCTCTCTGCTTCCCTTCCTCAGGAAGCATTACAGAGCTACAAAGTTACTCCTTAAGTTCCTTTTCTCCAAGGAACTGAAAGTGTTTGTGTAAAGAAGTCTTAAAAACTTCAAGAATTCTATAACTTCCCCAGAAAATTAGTCTGCAATGCTTAAAACTAGAAACAATTCTTTCTCTGTCTCACATTTGGGTTTTTGGTGGTTTTTTTGGTTTTTTTTTGTTTGGTTTGGTTTTTTTTCCGTTTCAAAAAATTTATTTTTAACAATCCACCCTTGGTGTACAGTTGTTAGAGTTGTAGTACCATCACCATGTCCAGTGGTTAATTAGAGTCACTTTATTACTAATTTTTAGCTCGCTTTCAAGTTTGGTTTTAAAATCTTTTCCTCTACTAGATAGCATTGCTCTACCAGATTGGAGGTAACTTTCTTGCAGACATCCAGAGATTCTGCACTCAGAGAAGACCAGGCAGTCATCATATCTTCTCTCCCACATGACTTTTATATTTTGTACTGTTACCCAATACTTTGCATCTGAATTAAGCATAGCTTTTATTTTGGCTAAAATGTATTTTCTGGAAAAGCATCTAATTTTGTTATGAATACATCAGGAAATGGATAATCAATCATTTCCTTTAGAAGTTTGTTGCAGTGGTTAATCGCTGTCACTGTTTGAAAAATTGTGACCGTTTTGAATTTCTGATTTCAACTTCCAGTTACCGGTTCTCATTATGCTTTTCTCTGCCAGATGTAAGAACCCTTTAGTATCCAGTATGTTCTTTTCTGCAAGTAACTACACAGTGTAATCAAGACATCACTCATCTTTTTCTTCACAGTAAACTCAGTAGATGGGTCTTTAAATCTCTCACAGTCAGGTGTCGCCTTCATTCATCAGGTCAGTCTAACATTTGTTCTTTCTTGCCATTTCAGTTGTTTATAGAGGTTGGTAAAAACTGGACCAGACTTCTCTGAGATGTTGTGCTGTGAGAAGATAAAAATGCATTACTGCTTGTCTGTGGGTATATGGATCATGGGAGCACCCTGTCCTTTTTTATAAACTTTCTGGACTTAGTATTTTCATGGGGTGTTAGTTGCCCACGGTGATTCTCAAACCATTCTCCAGAATCACAGCTTTCCAGGATCCAGGGTCCTATCAGGTTATTTTGCTCTCTGCCTTATAGATCAGCTTTGTACTTGACTGCATTTCGTTCAAATGGGCTCCCTTTAACAAGTGACCCAAAATACTCTCAGCATTAGTATTTTCTCCTCATCGTTATTTACCAGGCTGCTAATATTTGTGTCAGCCATCTGTCTATCAGTGCTGACTTTATATTCCCTTGCAAAGCATCAGTGAAAGCGCTGAATAGCACCGAGTATACTTCAAAGCCCTGCGGAAAGCCAGTAAAGAATCCTCATTTGATGATGATCTGATTGACGCAGCTGGGTTTTGAGTTATGCTAAATAGCCATGTCTTAGCCATTTAACATAAGTTTCCTTCATGTTATATAGTGTTTATCTAGTAAGTATGTCATGCACTAAGTCTAAAGCCTCGAGAAAGCCTGCTACATCTGTACAGTTGGATTTTTTTTTTTGCAGGCAGAACATGAAACCAGTTTTATTTGAGCTATTTTCCATAAACCCACATTGACTGGCAGTAATTAAAATCTTGTTCTTTCATGTTTTAGCAGTTCAGTCCTGTCTCAGTTTTTCCACTCTTTTACGTGGGATTGATGTGAGGTTAGCTGCTCAATAACTCCCCTGTAATTGCACTTGGTTTCCTGTTCTCCCTCTCTCCTCTTTTCTCTCTTTATCTCTATCTCTCACTTTTTTTTTCCCCCCCAGGTTACTACCCTGCTTCCAGTCACCTGGAATCCCTCTGATATTAAAATGTATTAAAAATTAACATTAGCAAGCCAGAGTTCTCCTCAGTCAAATATTTTAGGACCCCTGGGTGTTATTTATCCAGGCCTGCTGATTTAAAAATGTTTATCTCTACTGGATGATGTTTAACATCCTGCTTATTTCCTAATGGGCTGGAAAGTACTTATTCAACCTTGCTCTCATATAAACACCATCAAGATATTACTTTTCAAAATACCAAATGGAAACATTTATTGAGCAAGTCTGGCTTTTCGTATTGTTGTTCACAATTCTACTCTATGCAATTCAAACACTCCTCAAAAAATCCTGCTCAGCATTGCCATGGGCTAGTTTTTCACAATCTTTTTATTTTCCAATATAAGTTTTTCTTCACTTCAGACAGTTGCTCTGTTTTCCCTATTTGTTGAATATTTAAAACACTTTCAGTTTACCACTGGAGTAGTTGAGCCAGTCTGTCCTTGATGATGCTGATGGACTGACTATTCTGAAAGAACTTCTGATTTCCATTCATGTTTTTCTCTCTGATTTCTTCCTCCCACTCACTGTTTTCTCATAATTTTCCTCAGCTGGAGGATATTAGCCATTGGGAAGTACCAGCTACAATTGTCTTAATTTTGTCCACTTTTAATTACCAGCTCTTAGGATAATGTTACTTGCCAGCTGTATGACTGCTACATTCTCTGTTAATCAGAATGAGTTTCAAAATGAGTAGTTGATGTTGGATGCAGTATCTTTTCCTGATGTAAATGCATAAGCACAGGTTGTCATCCCACCACTTCCTCACTCTCTTTAGGATGAGCTGCATTGCACCCAGGATTAATGAGATCATTAACATTTCTCCAGAAACGTGGGTCAGGTCTGGGAATCGTGCACTGGATTCAGGCCTGAACCTCACCTTCTCCGGAGGATAACAGACATCAGGCTTTGCTTTTCGTTTTGGCCTTATCTCACATTTGGTTCATTCCTCTCTGCCTAAATTGCTCCATATTCTGATGCCTTCCTCAGGGCTCACTGCTGCAGATGGTGTATTTATATTAACTTAAAGATTGCATTCCATTCCATCTTTCAAATGAGATTAATATATTTTTCAGGCCATTGTGGTTACCCGACCTGACCTCCCATAAACGCAGCCTATAATTCTTCACCCGGATTCCAGCATCTGGTCCTATAACTCATACTTGAAACACGGCATGTCTTTTTTAGAAATGCATCTCGTGGACATGTAAAGCCTCTATCACTTGGATATTTTTCCTTATTTAGAGTAAAATCCAGTCTCTTGATGATGTATAAACATCACACTACCTGTGGCTATTTATAAGATGCAACAGTGTCATACTTCTAACACTGTTTCCAACCCTGCCTTCTACCTACCTAAAATATTGCCTAAGTTTCTTCCAAGTGGATGTTGTTCCAGCCATGAAGATGGGATCTGGAAGTCGATGAGAGTTACAGATGCTTAATGAAAGATGCATGATAAAAACCAAAACAATCCAATTATTTATGGTGTCAAACTTCTTAGATACATGTGCAGGGGTTGACTGTCTGTATCTCTGATTGCTATGTTTTACATTTCTGTAATGTCTTTCAAATGAGGATGGAGATACAGTTGCTGGAATTAGGAGGGCATTGTCATTTGCTCTGTGAAATGGACACACGTTTTTGTATGTGTGATTAGTGTCAGAAAACAGGAACTTGAGCACAGCGTTCAACATCTTTGCTAGTACTCTTGGGGTTTACACTTATTTTTTATTTCATTTAATTTCTTTTTCTGTGGTGAGATTTTACACTGAACCCTAATATACTCCTGCAGAATGGCATTCTCCTGGGCCTATTTGAAATTCTTGATCTTTTCTGCATCTGTTTAAATCCTGCGTTCATGCACGTACAGTACAAGGTCAACCCTTTTGTTTGTTATTTTTATGGAGTTTAAAGAAAGTCCAAATACCTGACCGAGGTACCTGTCTGGTGCAGCCTTGTGACAGTTGCAAAATCTTCAGGCTCAGAGAATCACATGATTAAGTGTTTCTTGAGGAGCAGAGGGAACCATAAAATCAGGGGTGCGCTTTGCAGCTAACGGGTGGCTCGGGCTGGCTCCCCACCCATCAGAATGCAGGAGGTGGTTTGAGAGTTGCCTGCTCAGAGGAAACCAGCCAAGAGAATATTGCTGAGTCGTGCTCCAAACAGAGCCCTGCGTACAGGGAGGTCAAGAGCTCACAAACAAACCACAAAGCTTAGCTCTTCCTTAGGTTTATCTCTTCCTTAGGTTTATCACCTTCAAATTCAATCTTACCCCATAGCATAGCTGACCAGCTTCAGAAGACCAAAGGGAATGGAAGTAAAGATGATCTGCTGAGAATATTTGGGGTTATTTCTGCAGAGTCTGGGACTGGCACTTTCCAACTCAATATTGAACTGAGATTTCAGTTCAGTGTTATTAGAGATGTCAAACTCCTAGGGGGTTGTTGCTGATCTCAAACACAAAGTTGGACTGCCTGGTGTGCAACTGTCTGCACTGCTAAAATCCCAAGAACTTGCTCATGAAAGGTCTAGTTTTGGAATGGCTACAGTTAGCCCTGAAATTATAATTACTTTCATTTTTATCTGCTTGGGTTTTTTTATTTTTCTTCCCAAAAGATAAACTCCCTTCATACGTTTGAAGGGATTTTGTTATATTTCTGCTACATTTTATTGGTGTGAATCTCTGGGGAGAGGCTGATGTCTAAAGGAAATTTATTATTAAGAGCTAGCTATACTGTTTCCCAGCAGTGAGCTTGTTACTGACACATCTTCATCTAAACTCTGTAATTGGTAATTATGCTTGTCTGACCTACATTCTTCTGTGTAATTGTACTGAGATATGGTATCTTTCAATTCCTGAGTAAAAATGTCCACACCAGTTGTGAAGTGTTGCTGGGCAGAAGCTTTCGGCCTCAAAAGGCAGTAGTATTTTTGTGGTGGAGGATGCATTTTTTTAACAATGTATGTAGCACTAGAATCCTATGGGGGTAAAAAGCAATGTTGAAATAAGTTAGATATAATGACATGATTTTTCAGAACCTAGGAAACTAATGGTCAATTAAGTCCCAGTGGAGGGTGTGTATTAGCTTCCTAATTTGTTTTGGATCCATGGCTGGAATGTATACGCACATGCTATTCAGTCCAGAGCATTCATGTGAAAGATCCTTTGGGTAATTTAACAGCTACAAATGGTACTTCCACCTAAAATTGTTATTGTGTTGTGTTTCTGCACCAATTGAGCCTTCAGTAACAGATCTGATGATCAGGTTAGAAAATTCCCTCTCCTATTGATTTTATCATCAAAAGAAGGAAAACTCAGATTCCTTGTAAGGTTCTTCAGTGAATAAAAAGCCTTCCTTTCCACTTAACAAAAAAAAAAATTATTTCCCATAAATAACATGGGAAATATCTCTCCTACTGCTTCACCTCAGAAGTTTTTCAACATTTTGCACCCATGAAGACTGAAGGAGCTAGTGGATTATTAGCATTTCTCAGTATGTGGACTAGATAATTCAACCAAAAACCTTGTTTCTGAGCCTTTCACTCTCTGGCTTATTGACCCAAAAGTTTTTCATCTGTTCCTTGGGGGCTGCTGAGAATTCTGATATTTTCTCCATCTGTTTCTCGAAATTTCCCTTGTGAGCACTCGGCATGTTTCCCTGTTCCTTCCAGATGACCCTCTCTTGCTGTTCCCACTGGGTGTCATAAACTCCATGACTCCTTCCAAGAAACATTAAGGTGAGTCTCATTTTATTTATTGTGCTGAGTAATGCCATTAACACATTCCAAATTGATCCATCAAAGAAATCAGCCTGGAGAGCCTGCTCAGTGAGCAGCTTCAGGTCAAATATTTAGGTGGGGCACTGCCTCTCACCTGAGCATTCTGTGAAGTTGTTATTGAAGTGTATCACCCAAAATACCCCTTTGGACTGCACTGGAGTTGCTGGTCTGTTCCATGAAGTCAACCAGCTGCTCCTTTTAGAGTATCCCTCTGAAATGTGAGCACAGGACAGGGAAATTGTTGTCCCACTGGATCATTCATCTGGAACAAACATTATTAACAAAGGGTGATAGACTTCCCATTGATTTGGGATGAAGGGATGTCCATTTCATGGGTCGTTTGTTTTATCATATTTTAAGCCAGTGCTGAGCCCCTGAGCACAACCTGGCAGAGGCTGAATCTTGTTTTAGGGGAAAAGCACGATGTTGACACTTCCAGTGGCTGCAATGAATGCAACCTCTTCATCTGAGGGAAACCAAAGAAGCAAAAAAACCCCAGAATCAGATTATTCCTTGTGATGTATTAGAAATAAGAAAGCTGCTGGAGCTTCTCATAAATTGCTTATTTGTCCTCAAGCTGACTGTGGGGGACCAGAGACAGATATTCTCTAAAAACCCAAAGAGGTGAATTTAATAAAAAGTTATACTAAAACTATTTCTCCTTACATATTTTGCTAGGTGACTTCACTGAAACTCTGTTGTTCCTCTTGATCCTGTTCTCTTCCAGCTGTGCACCCACCTTGGTCTGCACATACCATAATGTTTCATGATCCACCGTTTGGGAGAGGGGGGAGCAGCCCTAAAGGAGTCTCAGCCACAGGAGTGCTGGGCAAGCTGGAAGCCTGGCACACGGGGGAGAATGGGAAGAGCAAGTCCACAGAATGACAATGTTCCTGGTTACCAGGGAAACAATCCTAAACTGGAGCTTTTTTTTTCAATCAGAATATTTGTTTTCATTTTAAATATTTTGATAAGGGGTTTCGTTTTTGATTTAAAACTAATAATTTTCATGGGAATGTCTGTTTTTAAATTCTTAACCTTTTTTAAAAAATCAGTATTTATAACAAACAGATTTCATTTAGAAAAAATATGGGGAGCTAAGTCATCGTCATCTTTTCATAAAATCTAACCTTGTACACAACTTCACAGAAATGCAGAGATCATTGATGTGGCTGAAGGGATTTAGAGGGGTCTGCTGGTACAGAAGAGGATCAACCACACCTGAATTTCCCCCACCAGGTATTTGTTTAATGTGCTTGCAAGGAGGCTCCCATTGTGGAGATTCCTCAGTCATCTTAGGCTTCCCTACCCCCACAGTTAGTAAATTTTTTCTGATATCAATCTAATCTTTGTCACAATTTTAAAATGGTTAAACACAAATATTGACTTCACTCTGCAAAGCAATCTTTTGCATGTTTGCAGACCATTATGTATCCTCTGCCTCTTCCAAATACAGTAATGTCAACATTACTTTCCTGGTCAGAGGTCTATAAATCCATGACCTCTCATGCTTGTTCTCTTCGTGCTCTGTATCTTTCTGGAAGTGTCATGCCCACAGCTCACATCAATGGTTTTATCCCAGCATGCACATTTCTGATTGCAGAAAGGATCCTACTTTTTAAGCAATATCTGCATCTTTTCCTTTGAGCTGAACAGATATCTCACTAGATCCAAAACTGTGTGTTTAAACATATTTTACCCTTCATGCCTATATAACAACAATATTTTGACAATGTAATTCGTCAGTAGCATCCTCCTGTTAAGAGCTATCATCTATAATCTGAAGAAGTGATACAAATCTTAAGTACTCATAACCCTCTTGACTTGTTCATCGAAGATGATCTTACGTAGCCTTCACACCTGCCATTTCTCTGGCATTTTCCTCCACAGTATCCATTTGATGCTCATTAGGTTTTCAAGTTATTTTCCCAGCTTTTTAACTATGTGTGCAATCTTGTATTCTAAATAGGGTTGTTTATGCCCCATGTGTTTCAGTGAGTATTTTGGTAACAGTACACAAGCAGGCGATATATTTGTCCTACACATCTTTGTCCCAGCATTCTGCAGTTCCTTCCCACTCGTGCCTGAAAATTGGAGTACACTGGTTTTTTTCCTTCATCTCATCATTGTTGTTGTATTTTTTTACCCTCTAGCATTTTTAGAACATAACATATTTTCATGTAAGTAGTGTTAATTATGTAACAGTAATTTATCTCAGATAAGATCTTTTATTTTTGTTTCAATTTGGCAATTAGAATGCAGAAAATTTCATGCTTTGAACCCTGCCTTTTATGTCAAGTTGTCTGCCCACAACTGATGAGTATAAGTATCTTATTTGCTTCAGAAAAGGAAGTGAAAAAAGTACCATCTGCAAATTTATTGGGAATTTAAATATCTTGGAGGTATGGCTGAAGAAATAGATCAGGGAGTAGTCAGAACTGTTCTGCAATACTGACCACAAGAGTACTTGAATTCAGCATCCTGAGAACCATTATCAAAGGGCATCAAGAATAAATGTAGGTATTGCTTCAGACATGAGGTTAAAGCAACTGGTCAGTTTTGATGCACAGAGAACTGCATGGGAGAGAACCTAAATGAACCTTTTTTGGTCAGGCATCACAATTTACTGGGGTTCTTTGAAGAGGTCAGCAAGCATGTGGATAATGGAGAGCCAATAAATACAGCCTACCTGGATGTCTAAAAACTATTTATAATGCTTTTGTAGGAACTGAATAATGGTTGGAGAAGAGGAAGGGGTGTTGCATGAATTAAAATAGCTTAAAATGTGTAAAATAGCAGAGTGAATGGCAACTCTCAAAGTGGACTTCTACAGGGATATGTAGAAATGTGAATAGCAAGTCTCACGGTTGAATACTACACAGATCTGTTTTAACCTCTAATCTTAAAACCACCCCTGGGTTCTAATTTAGTCAGTGCACCATTTGCTTGATCCAGGACTCTTGACTGAATGGTAAGGCTTACCTCACATGTCCTAACTATGTTGCTTCCACATGAACTCCTTTAACTTGACTTCATAAAGATGGTGTTTGTTAAGGAACCAAAACCAGTGGGGACTCAGTGCTCTACTGCTTTGTTAGGAAGCTCAAGTTCTAACTTCAGTATCAATTACAGCAGACAATTTGGTGCTGGGTACACAGACAAATTTGATCCAATATTCCCTGGCAGTCTTCCTGCAAATTTGAATGTTGATCTTCTGTCATCTTTAGGATATGGATGTTGAATTATCCTTAGGAGATCTTACTGTGTTGGTACGGAGCAAGCACACTAGATTTCCCAGTAATGCTAGGATGATCTGTAGTGCTCTGCTTTATTCTTTTAATTTTATGGAAAGCATCCCTAGATATTAATCTCTCTCTCTCACCATCCCTCAGAGTACCTTAGTGACAGAATTATCACAATCACATACCCTGATTTAGGAATTCTTTCCGTGTTGGTAGAACACCCGTGTTCTCTAGGAACTGCCATGGCACTGCTGTGCTATGGAGGATGTTACTCACTGCACTGTATCTATTGCTGGCAGATTTGACTGTCCTCATCAAACCAATCAGCTGACAAATAGAATGTATTGCCTTGAACGTCAGAGTAGATTTTTCTAACTAGGTCTAGCTACTGAGCATATGCAGGAGCCAGAATAGCAGTTGCCTGCCTTTATTTCATCCTCCTCCTCTGACAAAGCTAAACTAGCTGATGCTCCCTACCCAACACGATCTTTCAGGCCTTTTAGCATCCTCTATTCAAACAACTCTAACTCTGAGAGAGAAATTGTAACTTCTTTAAGCCTGCTGAGAGCAGATGGTGGAGAGGAATTACCCAAGGTGGGAAGACCCTTGCACATATATGAGTCAGTAGATGTTATGTATTACCAAGAAATATAACCTCTATATATCCTCAAATATGTACATTTCTGACCTTGAACAGCATTCTTATGACACTCTGGGCTGTACCTCTAGAAAGGAGTGTAACTTCATCAGTGTCCACTAAAGCAGAGTCTTCCAAACTGTTCCTTTGAAATGCTGGCATTGCTGGCTCTTTGCTGATCTGCAGCAGAGCTCCTTGCTGTACAGAAAGTCCTGATGACACAGAGCCCTGATGGCCATCACTCCTGCACCCAGGCAGTGGCAGATCTAGCTCAGCAGGGCAAGGTTTTGTTTTGGGACCTGAGTGTTTCAGAGAGAGGGACACTTCCCAGGGATACACAGTGCTGAGGGATATGAGAGCACCATAATGCTGTGAGCAATGCATCTATTTGGTGTGTTTCCTTCACATGGCCAGGCTTAAATCAGTCACCAGGTTTGGGCTGAGCAAAGAGCATTTCTACAGCAGGTACCAACACCTGTCTCTGCTTCCTATAGTTTTGTCATTTTCTGCAGCATGGTGCATGGTCCATTTCCCAAGGACTGTATGTTCCAAATCTTGTCCATTGTATCCACCTATAATAAGTGGCCAAATAACAGTTATCAGCATTACTAATCTGAGATCACCCACTCAGTTTCACCTACAAATGCCCATGAGTCACAGTGAACCACCCCCCACCCCCAACAGGCTGTGTCATTAATTTATCCTGTATTTGTCATCTTGCATGGTCCACTCTTGAAGTTTTAGATATTTGATGAGAAAGTTTAAATTGAGTTTTGAGAGCTTTGTGATTAGAGATGTCTAGGGCTGGGGGAAGGTAAAGGAGAAATGTATTTCTTTCCTTACTTGCCTTTCATATACTGTGACAGGGACTGTAGAAACCTGGTCCTGATGACCCAGCTACAATGTTCCAATTCACTTTTTCCTCTCCCTTGAAGGACTGTAGCTCTTCAGCAAAAGGTAAATAACCCTTTTTCCTCTGACCCAGAAATACTTATATGAGTCATAATGTTCTAAATGTGCCTGTTGGTGTAAAACTACATGCTGATGTGAAATCCTTCTTTGGCTTTCAAGGTTGTTTCAGAACAAAGTGGATTATAATTCTTCACAAATGTTTTACTTTATTGTCCTTAGAACTGGGGATGAAGGGAACTATATGTCGTTTTATTAACACAGAGCAAATATCTGACTGTTTACTTCCAGTTTTGTAACTGCACCCTGATGAGGAAAAGAAGGAGAGATGAGGAAAGGAGACTGCAGAGATTTAAGCAATTCTGACAAGGACAGGAAAGAAATCAGTGCTTCTAGAGAATCTCTGTCTCCTAAATTTCTCTGTAGTGCCTACTGGACCATCTGTAATCCCCACAGAGCAGGATCTTCAGAACTATTGGAGAGGCCACTGAGACTTGAAGTCTTTTATAATTTGTCTTCCTGGGCCAAAGAGATACCTCTCAAGTACCTACATGTTGTTTAGAATAAGGTTATTCTGACTCAGTTAAGCAAAGGGAACTCACCTTCTACTGAACTCAGGTGGAAACAATGCCATAGATAAAACTTATCTTAAAACTTCAAGTTCCTTGAAACAAACTCCTTTGAGAGTGGAATTAAGGTAGGAGAGAAGGGGGCAGACCAAACTGAACAATTGCTGGGAATATGAAAATTACATAGGGCCAATAATGTGTTTATCATAAAGAAGAGCTGGCTAAAAGCTGTAGGAGGACAGTGACAGCTTGCCAGGTTTTCTTGTGGTGGTTTTTTATTTTTTTTATCACTATTTTAAAGTTTCAGAAAATTATCTGTTCTACAGAAATAATGCTTTGATACACTTTAAAATATATGGTAGCCAGCATAGTTTCTTGCAGCTCTGGAGGAGTTACTCTTTCTGTTTCTGGAGAAACTGCGACCCTGCAGGTCTCAGATGAAACCCCTCTGTAAGTACGAACAGTCTGCCCCACGTGGGCTTTACAGAGTTGGAAGATGCTTAGCTAGTTTTGGCAGCCTAGATCTGAACCTTGAGTGACTACAGGAGGGGAGGAGGGGAGTAGAGACACCAAATGGCTCTGTCATAATTATTCAGGAGGTATTTAAGGTAGTGCCATGGACTGTATTGCTTTGTGTTCCACGTTTGTAAGCAAAGCCATGGAAGACAAGAGTTCCTCATGCTGCTGCAGATCTAAACTGGAGTTGTGACTACAACAACAGGTAAGCAAAGTGTGAGGCAATCCTCAGGGCACCAAGATATCAGGACTAAAGAAACAATTGGATCATGACAGACCTCAAAAATTGCAGGCAACCATGTTAACATACATGAAGGTTTTAAAGGTCTATATGTGCCTCTTTCTCCTATATCAAAATCCATCTTACAGGCCATAAAACACTGTCAGAAACTTGAGAGCAATAGCAAAGGGTGTGAAACAAATTAGAACATGTTTCTGGATAAGAGCAAGAAAGAGACAATTCTGCTGATGTCCAAAGACCCTGTGATAGGCAGAAATCTCCTATTGGAGAAAACTCACTAATGGCTCCTGGGAAGCAGATTGTGGTCCAGAGTACAGACAGGGAGGGGAATCAGCAGCAACCTCCCAAAGAAGTTCCCTCCACATTAAAATATGGTTGTCAGTTTGAAATTTGGGTCTGTGCATGGATACCCTGACCACGAAACAGATTTATCAGCTGGGAAGAGCATGGTACAGGATGTTAATTATTTGCTACAGGCATGAAACAGAGATGAAGGGATCCTGATTCCTAATTCTTGTGCTGATTTTATAGAGTGGTGAATTGAAGAAGAGAAACACTGATCACAGAGAGCCTTGAATTGTGCTTGCACCTGTAGGTGCAGGGATCTGGGTTTTGCTGTGGAAAAATGATCATTAGAAAAGAATGTTTTTGAGCCCAGATCAAACAGAAGGGCTGTAAGCAGCAAGAGCAGTGTGATTTTTTTTTCCTTATAACTGTTTTTGTGCATGCTGTAACTGCTGTACATTGGTGCCATCTACTGCCTGGCCTGGGGCTGTCCCTGCCTGGATCTCTGAGGGCATCACCAGAGAAAGGCGTAGCAAAAGTGCAACAAAGGTAAAAAAAGCTTTACGCTGTGGATGCCCTGACATCACAAGAAAAATCCTATCCACCTGTCCTGATGAAAGCTGCAGTGATTTAACAGAGATGTTAAATCATCTCTAACAGAGATGTTAACCAGTGATACAGCTCACTTGCCTAGGACAGAAACCATGGGTGAGCATCTCTTTGACCTGAAGGAAACTTAAACGAATCACCTTTGGATTCCTTAACCCTGTCCATGTACTGTGGCAAAATAAGTCTCATCTGATCCCATAGAGATGCCAACAGCAGTGAGACACTCTGAGAGACAGGGAGGAGATCCTGCAGCTTTCACCAAGCTGATGGTATATGGCTGCTTCCCTGGGGTCAAAGCAGAGGTTCATGTGGCATCCAGGCCAGGAGACTGGCACTAGAGCATAGCCCCCAGCTCACACTCTGCAGCCAGTGATTGTCACCATGGGCAGGCTGCTGACAGTTCTGAAACTCCTCTTTGCATGCCAGAGCCTCCCTGTAGCCCATGTCTCTCTTTTAATGTCATTTCCATAACCCACCCATAAAGCTTCCATGGTGATCCATGAAGCTGCTGTTCACAGTGGCTGTACAAATAATACATGTAGGGGGTGTTTCCACCAGCTGCTCTGAGCTGTACAGCACAGTTCACATCATCACAGCTAACTCAACTGAGGCTGCTCCAGGAAACTTTGTCTGTAGGGAAGGCGGGAAAATGACCAAAGGCGAGAGAGGTTTTGGTTGTACATGGGGTTATGCTATCAGGGGACTGAATAATGAAGCAGCTCCTTGCAAATGGCAGATTGGCTCATTAAGTAACCATAAAAATTGTGAAACATCTCTTAATCTAGCAAAAGTATTCAGATTAAACTTTAGTAATCTGCATGTATCTCAAGATGACCTATAGGATCCTTATTAAGAGCCTGTTTGCTGCCTCACATTCAGCAGCAGTGGTGTTTTCAGTGAGCAGTGGCATCTGACAAAAAATCCAAAAATTCTGTCAAGGGCAGAGAGAGAAGCGGAAAGAGAAGTAAAAAGTTTCCAGGACAAGAAGGCTCTGGAAGAGAGAAAGAATTGAGAGAAGAATGGAAATTCAGCAGGGTATGATTTATGCCTTGTATCCTCAGAATATCTTAAAGAGGAACACTTAATAAACTTCAAGGACTGTAAATTTAAAATCTGAAATTAAATGTCTTTATATCACATATTGGTGATGTCATCCACTGTCCAAAGAAGTGTCTGAGAGGATGAGAGGGTGACAATCAAATTACTTAGATACTCAGGTGTGCACTGCAGCATCCAAATCCTCAGGAATTGCTCAGGCTGGTAACAGTGCTCCTCAGGTGGAACAGCCACAGGGACCAGGAGCAGGACCTGGCATCCTTCCCTGGTAGAACAGGAATAGGGTTCATGTTCCTCTCAGTCCAAGGCATTTGCTCTTATTAGCCATCAAACTGACCATTTACAGGGCCCTTAGCACCACTGTGGTTAAGGGTTTCATCAATACACTGTGCCCTCTTTGTCAGTGTGCTCTCCTCCTTTCACAGGCAACAGCAGCCAAAATTCCAGTCCCAGGTTTGTGACCAGCCACCAAGGCAGTGCCCAGGCAGCAAGAGCACAGCCAGCAGCAGCAGAAAAATGCCATCTTCCAATAGACCTGCCCAGAGGAAAAGGGGGAAGAGTACTTGAAGACAGACATGGTGTTTGCCTGACTCAAAGCCCAAGGTGAAGTCTCATTTAATAATACAGGTGTCTGTTTACTTTGTGACAGAGATTGTCTCAAATATTTTCAATTTGTGGTAAATGCTGGCTTTTCTAACATGTCATTCTGAAGCCTCTTTTGATCATTATGTTTACAAGGTAATCTCATAACCAAAGACTCTTTAAAGTGCTTGTGGAGTGCCTGAGTTCAAAAGGATCTGTCTCGGTTATCTCTGCTTCAAATGAAAATCAATACCCATCATAAGTATCCCAAAGCCAGTTCCTATCCAAGGATAAAAACTTTTGTATGTAAGAATGTATGTATTTGTTATTATGGAAATTTTTATTTAAAACTGCACAAATAAAAGGGGTTTCATTCTCTTCTTTAGAAATTATGGAAAATTACCCTTCTTAACAATTCAGTTTTATACAAACTGAACATAAACTCTTTCTGAGAACGTGAGAAAAAAGAACGAACATTTTCTCAGAGCAGCAAATCAGTGGAGACTGCCTTTCAGGAGAAGAAACTTGAGTTTCCCACTGGGAGCTGATCCCACATATGACTTTTAGGAAGACCAGCCATGGCCACCAACAGATACACCATCAGAGCCAAACATGAGCCTTCGGGGGAACGTGATCTGACAAGCAGCTGCCACTGCTGAAAACTTTCTTTGTAGACCCTGACATCTGGCTTCCTCAGCTGCCAAGCTTGGCCTCCTCCAAGGTGCCACAGGAGACACATCACTGCAGCAGGTAGGAAACTGGGAGGACAAAGATCACAATGTGATGTGACTGGGAAGTAGGAGATGGGCTTGGCTGGACGTAAGGCACTAATTTGCATGGCCTTTGTGACACCTTTTATTTTCTACAGGTTTGTTCATGCGTTTGCAGTTCTATATGCATAAATTATTTTAGTAGAAGAAGGGAAAGGGGAAGAAAGGAGTGGGAAGGGTCACACCACAACTTTCAGTCTATGTTTATATATTCAGAAGGTTGATATAATTTGATGTGGCTTCAAACCAGAGCTCCAAATCCAGTGCCTTGCTACATTGGAAATGATGTGCACATCACTATTAAAGGTGCCAGCAGAACAAAGCTAGATAGGACAAATTCAAATTTCACAAATAGGTGAAGGTTGAAAAAGTGGTGGTCTCTTCAACCACGCTGAGAACTGTGGTGACTGGAGACTCCCCTGAGCTCAACATGGCAGTGTTCTGCTCCGTGTCTGGAGCTGAGCTCCCTGCCAGTCTGCAGTGGTTTTGTTTGATACACAGACAATGAGCACTTCAATCCTTTATAAGGTGTGGGTGAGACCAAGCTGAGGCTTTTTCAGATACTGAGTAAGCCAAGGTTTCACTTCAAGAGGGGGTCACTTGAGACCTGAATGGTGAGACAGGGTGAAGGGAAGTTCATGTTGCTACACTAGGTGTGACTGCAACGTCACAGTGAGAACAAGGTGTTTATTTTCCCTGGCTTGCCAAATGCTAGCTGTACAGGGAAGGAGGAAAAGACCAAGATGAGTCACTCTGAAAGTAGGATTTCTTACTCCTTCCTCCAAAGTGTCTGTTCCCAGTGTGGGAGACAAGCTAGGTCACTGGTTTCAGAGAGGAAACTACTTTGGGTTGAGTCTTGGCATTGTGCAAATATCAGTTTTCCAGAAAGGTTTAAGTGGTTCTTTGCTTTATAATAATTTTTGCATATAATTGACTGAACTGCTTTGTTCAAAACTTGGCTCCTGCCTAGACCTCAGTGAGAAGGAAAAGTAATTGCTTGAGTTTAAATAGTCCCCTGTTTATAATCCAAACACTGCAGCATGGAACCATTGCATGAGAACTGGGAAGTAAACCTGACTACAAGCCAGCTCCTCACAAATGTGAAACAAATGTCAGCCTTTCATTATCCAAGACAAAATGTAAAGCAAACAGCTTCTGAGATAATTCACTTTTTACCTTATCTCCTTAAAGGACAGAGGTTTTCCTTGAAATGCAGAGGAGAATATTTACTATAAATAACTTAATAATGGTGAAATCATAGAATGTTTTGGGATGGAAAGGACCTCAAAGATCATCTAGCTTCAGGCCCTATGCCTTGGACAGGGACACCTTCTACTAAACCAGTTTGCTTAGTGCCCCATCCAGTCTGGCCTTGAACACTTCCCTGGATGGAGCATCCACAACGTCTCTGGGCAACTTGTGCCAATGTCTCACAGCATTCAGAGTGAAGATTTCTTCCTCATATCTAATTTAAACCTGTCCTGTTTCAGTTTAATGCCATTTCCCCGTGTCCCATCACTCCATGACCTTGTAAAAAGTCTCTCTCCAGCTTTCTTGTAGGCCTCCTTCAGTTACTGGAAGGCTGGCATAATGGGTCTTCAGCAAACATTTTATATCCAGTATAGAGGATTACAGCCAGAAATTACAAAAGGTTAAACAGTACCTTTTAATGTGTACCACAAGATGGCAGAGTTGGACTTAGAACAATTACATTTTGGGCAAACTAATAACTCTAAAACTTCAGACTAAAAAAAGTCTTTGTGTCCCGAAGAAAAAAAATAAACAAGAGCCAGTTATTAAAGAAACATCTTTCCATGGTAAGGAATTGCACATTAATTTAATATCTATAGTAGCAAACAAACTGATCAGATCTGACTAGGCCTGAAGTCAGACAATGAAATGTGGGCTCCCTCCTGAGTACCCTGGCCACAGTGGAAGAAATCACCTGGATGGTGACATGTAAGAGAACTGAGGAGTGTTTTGGTGGCACCTCTTTGTTTCCCAGGGTCAGGCAAAAGCCAGCCAGCACCAACTGAAAGTTAATCCCAAAGATGCCAGAATTACACGTGATGCAAACAGCCAGTGTTACCATTAAACTTCCACAAATACATTTACCATAAACAAAAAGTTGCTCACTTCTTCAGAAGTGCTGACCCTTATAGATTGTCTCTCCTAAGCAGCTCTCTCCAAAAATACTGTAATCCTACAGCTCCAGTAGTGTCTCCCTCACAAAAAAGTTGCAGTCTTCAGGGGTATCCTGAGAACCAGATTTCCTGTTCTTCAAAATGGTGGTATGATCCTCAGGATGCTAATCACCAACAGAATGATACAGGATCCTGTGGGGAAATTTGGCTCTATAGACACATCTTGGGACTGCCCTGAATCCATGTGCAGTCTGCCTTAGCTGTGTGAAATTTTGTTGCTGGGTAGCTGGAAGGTGACTTGGGCTGTGCTGAGTTATCACATGGGACTTCATGGTGGCTTTTAACCAAGTTCTGTCTGGTTCTGATGTAAATACGCAAGAACACGCACACAAGTAATGTTATGAGCATCATAGATGGAGTATTACATAATATATTCATGTTATACATTTATGGCCAGATTCACTGTCCTTGGGAGGTTAAAATGCTGACCTTGCTTATCCATAGAGAGCCTTGTCTGTGCAACTCCCACTTTTCTAAAAGAGGTCCTTCCACTCTTGCCAGGCTTCGCAAAGGTTTTTTTTGCCATCTCAGTGCCTGGTTAAGGTCTAAATTTCATTTTCCCACTAGGTGGCAGATTGTCATAGTTGAAATCCTCGTTCAGCTCCATTCCATTAATTTGGCATCGTCTGCTTGCCAGCTTTGTAGTTGACCTGTTTCATATATGAATACTTTGGAACCAGAACAGATATGGTGATGTGCTCTTCATCAATTTGTTTAGAATTCAACAAGTTTGTTTACTTATTGATGGATCTTACCTGAGCTCAGTCTGACATTGCAGTACCTACACAGCAGGACACAAGGTTCCTGAGAAATGATGGGCATACATCACAAGCACTTTGCATCTCCACAGGACCTAATCAGCTCCTCCAGGGCTCTGCAGGAAGGAGTGTGTTGCCAAACCACTCTCCTACAGATCTAGGATGTGTGTTGTGGCTCTTTCAAATTTCTGGATACGGGGCATCTCAAAAAGCCCAGCTCTACAATAAAAAACATTTTTTTTCCTCTCTGAATGCTTAAGGAATTGAACATACTTTCTAAGAGCTGGTAGCTGTCCTGCTCTATATTCCAGAGTTTTTCAATGCCTTTTTCCCTTGCAAGTGATGAACTCCTTTCATTTGGGCAGGTCCAGGACTTCAGAAAGTTACAGCAATCAAATCTGCAGTCCTGATTCTCCTGTGCTTGCATGAGGTTCTTCAGGTTCCAGTTCTGGCTTCAAAATTCAAAGCAAACTCTTCTATAACTACCAGATTTTTCTTGTTTCACTCAAACCCATAAATTGTTACAGACACCTGGAAAGATAACCTTGACTCACAGGACACTTCATCTAGGTGCAGATTTTCTCCCTGCAACTTGTTACTTATAACCTTAAGAAATTCTACTAGAGTTTGTGCTAGTGTCATTCGCTGAGTTTAATGGATTTTTTTCCCGTCTTACTTTGGTGCAATATCAGTGACAGGTGGTCCTGGTGACTTCTCCCTTACCCATGAGTTTGCTACAGTGCTCTCCTGGCTCTGCAGTCTGTGCTGAGGAAGTAGATGAGCTGTTTAAGATTTCTCCAGCTAAAACTGCAGCACAGATTTTCCCAACAATGTTGGGGATTTAAGGTCCATTAGCCACTAAGCAGGCACTGGCACCTGAAATTTCACTTCTGAAGGAACATGTGTGAGCTTTGCATACAAAGGCAAATAACAAATTACACTTCAGGATGTGTTAACTTTGTCATGTGCTGTTGTTTCAGCAGTGGGAACCTTTTAACAGTCCCAGGGAGGTGTGATGTACTCACACCTATCTGTATCTGTTCTCCTAACTCTGGCGCACGTCTTTCAAACTTTAATTTGAGAGGATCAATGCTTCCTAATAGGTTTTCAAGGGCATGGAGCATTCTTCTACTTTCCTGTGACCTAGGTAAGGACCTTGGCATCTCATAGAGTTGACTAGAGCCTGTTACAACTGGACAGACCTGTTGTACTGTGGTAGCATCAAACACATAAAGGTCACACAATCTCTTTTTGAGAGGGGAATGATGCCCCAAACTGGCTATGTCCTGGAAGGTGGTAAACTCACTTCTTCACAGATTTAATTTTAATTACTCCTGTTGTGGTGGATTAGCACTGACTGGACACAATAATCAGGACACTTCTGGTGCCCCATGCTGCTGGGAGCTTCCTTGCCCTTGTTACATGGTAATCTTTTCCATGCCTTTTGCAGATGTCAAGCTGTCAAAGCAATTCCCTGGGTTTGTTTGTTCTTTCCCTACTACTAGTTTTTCAGTGTAAAAGGTGGATTTGCAGATCCATCTCTGGGGGGAGGGTTTGGCTCTTCAGAGAGCTGTGCAAGTCCAGCAAATACAGCCGTGTGGAAATACTTCATTTCCCCCAGATGTAGCCCTTCCTTCAGGCTCCCAGCCTGCTTCGAGCCCGTTCCTGTTTGTGTCCATCTGCAGTTTGCTGCAAGTCTTTTGTTGCCAAGTGCTTTTTGACTGCATACAAACAGAAGGTCCCTAGAAACTATCTGAATTGATCTAATGGAAATCTGAAGACTGTGGCAATGAAAAGCCCAGTTATATGGCAGTGACAGTTTTTCTGTGCATAAAAAGCTTGTGACTAAAAGTCCAATACTTCATAGACTGCAGAAGTGGGAGCTTTATATCATTTCCAGCTCACTAATAGTGTTGCCAACTCTCATGATTTTATCATGAGTCTCATGATATTCTTCTTAAAAGCTTAGTTTCTGAAGTCAGGCAATTACATGAGAATCTTTCTCTCTCTCTCTTTTTTTAACATTCTTTTCTTAGCAGCAAGTTTCTAGCCCTGATGCTTTCAAGGGGGAAAGAAGGGAAAAAAGAAAAAAAAAACAAACAGAGAAAGCTTTAAAAGATGACCAAGGTTTGTCCTGAGGACTCAAAACCACCAAGAATGCAAACCAAAAGAGGTACATAGATATTACTGTTTGCTTGTTTCTTTTTAATCTTGTGGGCTTTTTTTAAGCCAGCCTTATGTCCAACTCATGATTTTTGAACACCTGGGACTGGCAACTCTATTTTGACAGGCCTAATGCCTATGTGTAGCACTGGAAGTCCTGTTATGATATTTATTTTTAGAAAAGCTATTTTAGCTCATTTGGCACATTCTTTACAGCTTCATCTACCTCGTGTAGTTAGACTCGTGGGGCCAGATCCTTAGCTGGAGCAAATTAGAGCAAGACCTGTGATTTAAACCATCTAGAGATCTAGTTCATGGTGCAGTCATCTGGCATTACTGGCAAAGGGATACAAAATATAGTCCCAATAACATTTTTAAAAACTCCATAAACTGTGCCTAAAATAGTCTTCTGTCATTCTGGAGCAGATGTGGTATATACAGAGAACGTGGGATGGAAAGCTTCAGAGGATTGTCTTGCTGCTTGTGTCAGTGCGTCTCCACAGCTTGCTCCATCAGATCTGCCTGTCATGGGTTTTGTACTCTCCCCATGCACTGCACCACAACTGAGCTGCTGCTTAAGTGTGTCTGTGCTGGGTGCTGTAAAATCATCTTCACAAATGTGAGTTCCATACAGCGAGATGCCTACTGTTCTTCCTTCTCTTCATAACCTTTTACCCATTGCAGTGGAACCATGTAGCTTAGCATAAATGAGGGAGCCCCTCAGAGAGTAGCTCTCATGGAAATGTCTTTGTGCTGGGCTCCCAAAACCCTCTGAGGTCAGACAAGGTCAGTGCTGCTCTGGAGTTGGATTCCTCAAGGACCACAGAGGAGCTGCAGGAAGCGGTCTTGGTGACTCAGCTGATGGCAATCCTCCTGCTGGGTCAGCATGGAGATGATGCCCAGCACAATGTGAGAAGGCAATGCTTGCTTCAACAAACTTCAGATAAAGTGCAAGGTGAGGTCTCTGACCATTTATTTCCAAAACATCTTACAAACCGTTTTGTAGGAACAAAAATTGGCATACCCTTTCAGGAGATTGAAATAGTTAAAAAAATGTGATAGCTAATTCAAATCTCTGAAAATGGATTTTAAAAAAAAAGATATGCAACTCATTTCCAGCCCTTTTTTCAGATGTTCTACAGTGAAAGTCCCCACAGCACCATGCAAACCTTCTGAATGTCACTAAAGCTTTCCCCTTTGCTGGCAGCACTTTATGAGGCTGAGCTCCCCTTGCTGAGCTGTTCCCAGTGTTGACTGGAGTTGTTTAAAGCTGCTCTTCAACTTTGGTTTCTGTGACTGTACTGTTGGCACTGCACTAGAAGCATGTGAGCCCCTCTCCTGCTATTCAGTGATTCCAGTGATGATTGCTGAGAAAATTAAACATCACTGCTCAGAGTCCTTGCTGTACCTTCTGCTCAGTCCCCAGCTGCTTTGTGGAAGCTGCTTTGCAGTGCACAGGAGCTCGTTTTGAAGGTGGTGGGAAGGAGGCCACAGCTCAGCAGCTCAGCTGCAAATTGTGCAATCCCTGAACCACACTTGTGGCTGGAGCTCTTTGCTCCCAGGAAAGCACTGTATCTAGGATGGCCCATTTCCTCAGGGGCTGTACCCATGCAGGGCCCAGGGCTCACTGTGGTCTTCTGAGCTGCTGGGTTTGTTTATTGTGGGCTTTCTCGTGGTTCTGCTTGCGTCACTCCTTGATTGAGTTATTCTCCTACAATACAGTCTGGGCTTTCCACCTTTGGACTACAGAGTGTGCACTGTCTCAGGTTGCATCAGCTCCAGCCTTTTTCTGTGTTTGCTTTGCATTTTTCTCTGGACTCATCCAGAACCTGATTAAGTAACTTTGTCCTGGGCAGTTAACTCTTTAGAAAAGCTGGAGAAAAGGGCATTTTCTAGAGAGCATTTGGCAAGGAACAGAGGTGGGCTGTGCCTAGCACCCCTGGGAGCATGAGGGACTTATCCCAGGCTGCTGGAAAGTGCTCTGCTGTAATACTTGGTAGATTCACCCTATTTTTGTCATGGTTTTCCAAAGTGTGGCACACTTCAGATGGCAGCTGTGATGTTCTGTGAAAGTTATGGAAAAGGACAATCCTTCAGGGTGAACCTGATTACTTTTACTACAGTTTATTCTTCTGTGGTCAGAAGGGGAAAATGTAATTTAGTGGTACAAGAAAATGCTTACTGGGTTAAGTGTGTTCAGAACATTTCAGGTTTCAGACAATTTGGGGAGAGTGTGTTGAGAGAAGTCTCAGGATGTAACAAACTGTTGGGCTGCACCAGGATCCCACGAGTTACCATCCCAGTTCTGGGGATCCTACTGTTGCTTAGGGGTGCTGCAACCAAATGACAGAAGGACTTTTAAGAGTATTCTTTCTGATATTTGGAATATAGTTATATATTGGAACTACTGGGCTGTATTCAGTATTTTTCAACTTCTCTAGATGATCTTTGAAGAGAGGGCAGTTGTTCTATGCACTGACTAGAATCTGCATGGTGAGTATGGATGTTGATGCCATAAGCTCCTGGCTGGGGGAAGCTCCACTCTCCTTGGGGCTGCCTGGGTGGGTCATTCTCACCATGTTACATTTAGCATTTGGGTTATATCATATCAGCTCTGCCAGCTGGAATTGAGAAATTTGCAGTGATACTAGAAGAATAATTGTCCTATTAAGAGGTCATATTATCAAAGAAAAAGAGATTTACCACACATTTTTATATCAACATAATACAATGTGGGTTTTTTTCCCCTCCATGTTTTATGCTAAGTAATTATTTGATTGTTGATCATGAGAAAATCAGAGATTAACAAACTACTTATTAGTAGCATAACCTCTCTGCTTGTGTGTAAAATTGCTACTAGTATATTTTCTAGGATTTGGTCACTCCAAATTTTGTAAGTCTTTGTGGATGGAATTTATTTCACCTTGTTTTTTTTTTTATTAGTATAAATATTGTAATTTTCATTCTGTTTTGAAAAACTTTATTTGAATCCATGCATCAGAAACAATGGATTAAAATTAATGGATGGTTAGGAGGTGATAGAAATTAATTTCGGACTTTTGGTGAAAGTTTTGTGGTCCTTGCTAGTCACCTTCTGCTGATGCCATTGTTCTGTAAATATACTAACAGATCTTAGTTGTCTTGGATAATTAAAAAGCTTCTGCATTTAATAGAAAGACGTTAATTTCATAGTGTGGTTCCAATGTTTATCCTGCCTATGCTTATGTGACCTAGTGTATAGGTTATGTTCCCCTGAGGAGTTTATCCCATCTGCTTACCCCATGAGACCTGCACAGATCACCTCCTGTGTGTAGAGCCAGCGGGATCTAGGCTGTTTTGGAAATGTTTGGGATGTTCCAGAAGAAAGTAATCATATTAGTATTACAGAGCTCCCTTTCTGTGCATATTATCCTAAAAACCACTAACAGAGAGAGAGGTGCTTTAATTCTGTGGAGTAGTTTGATGCTGTGTGCGTTTCAATGGAAATAACTTTTGTCTCAGTGGATGTGTAGCTTTATAGCATCAGTCCCCTAAGTATATGTAAAACGTATTCTGCTGGTAAACCACTTCTTGTGTAGTCAATATGCATATTTATTGGTAAAACATATGCACACTGTCATCTGTCCAATGTTTTACGTGTTACCCAATTTCAAATGAATAGAATAAAACAACTGCATTAGGCTGCAGTACATTGGTAAAAAATATTTATTCTCATCACAGGGAGCTCTGAAGCTCATGAGTGACTGTGGTTCCTAACACCAAGCCCAATTAAATAGGGTATAGAATCTTGCCACGGTGGCAGTTTGGGTTGTGTTCCCTCCATGCAGAGCACAAAGTAACACATTAAGTTCAGCAGCGAATCCAGAGAAAAGGGGCATCCAAGCATTAATCATTCATTGCAATGCTTCATGAAAGAAATCGCAGTGAAAACAAAAGCAGGAAACTCAACTATTCTGAGAAGCACTTTCAGATAGCACTAGTTTCAGCTGCCAGGTATTTGCACTATCAATCAAAATATATTTATTTATCAGTTGAATCATATATTAAAACTCCAGGCTATGCAGAATAAGAGGCAGAAGAGAAATATTGAATGAATACATACAAAAATACTGAAGCCTACACTTTCTAGAAATAATACATAAATGTCATTTGCTGACAAGAAAAACAGATTGTTGTAAAAGGAACTCCAGCAATGACCTGACATCAGAATCACAATTTCCTGTGTCACAGGTTAGTGAGAAATTGCTTCTTTACAGCCTAACAATTCAAGGAATAATGACCTAACATTGTTCCACTGTGAATTGGGGCCAAGATATATATTTTTGCAGGTAGCAACAAATAAGAACAAACCTTTCAAAGAACTAGAATACATAAATCCTAAAGCACACCAGAGAATTCACCAGTTTTGACATAAGCAATCTATAAACAATATAACCAATTTGAAATATATTAGGTATGATTGCAAATGTTCCTTGTCTCTTCAACAAAACTGAGCTGGACCTCTGTGGGCAGTACATAGGAGGGCTATCATTTAGGGATTTCAGGTACTTCTGATTCCAGATGTTTGTGCCACTCATTTATTCAACAAATGCAATGGAAATTCACATTGGCTTGATAGAGTTTTCAGACACCTCCTGCTGTTCAGCCAGCAGTTTGATATATCTGTGGCCACATTCTTTGCTCATCACCATAAGATGTTAGTCAGGATTTATGGTAAAGGTTGGGTATTTTGGATGCTTGACTTGAGATAACTCACAGACAACTCATTTCTGAAGAAGGCAGGCTACCCCTGAAAATCTGAGTACTGAAAAATTGGAGCCCTTTCCAGAACTCATAGTATTTATACAACTTTGGCTGTTGTTCTGCAATCCCTGCATGTGTTACCTGGAGAAAGGGGCCCTTAGTACACAAGAACTCTGAGATGTCAGTGATGTGATCATATTCTTATTTCTAATCCTTTTATTTCTTTACAGCCTCCTAAAACTAGGACTAGCACAAGAGTTCGTGCTTTTGCTAAAATGCCATCCAGCATAGAGGATTTGTAATTCCTCCAAAGACTTAGAAAAAGTGAATTACAAAAGTAAATAAGATGAGATCTATTTGAATGCTTTATATACCCTTAAAGTCAGGGCAGAATAAAGCAGACTGAGCTCTGGCAAAGGATTTCTTTGTGAGACAGCATTATCTAGTAGCCTGAATTTGGGTCTATGAATTGGGATTTCCTTTCCAGCTGTATCAGGGATTCTTTATCTGGCCTTGGATTAGATAAGCATTAGAGATCCTAATTAATGGTTATACAACTATGAAGTTTAAATGGATAAAGTTTTTTGGCTGGAGGAAAGCACAAACTTTTATTACTGTTTCAGCAGTCCAACCTCAAGGCAAATCAGTGCAAATTATTTATCAGCATATATACACTGTGTACATGCAATATGGCATAATGTGTACAGCACCAGGTTATACATTTTGTACTGACAAGGATTTCTATTCTTCTGCAAAGCCTAACAAATTTTCTCTTCCTGGAGTAGAATGAAAAGTCTTCTTGTTAGTTTCCCCTCATGAAATATAAATACAGCTTCCAACAAATCTCATTGACTTTATATCAATGTCCGAGTTTTGCTTTCTGTTCATTGCCAATTCCAGCTGTTTGCAGTTCCTCACACAATGCCACTTACAGGTATCCCAGTTACTATTCTGTGCATTCCTGTGCCTGCTCTCTTCCCCTCCTCCCTGTAACAGATTTCCAGTAACCCAATCAACCCCAGGAAGAGAATTGTTATCTGGGCTCTCATCAAATCAAGCATTTTGCTGGGGACGGATGAAGCCCAGAGGAGCCCTGCAAGGCTGCTGTGCTGCCCTGCTCCCTCCTCAAGCCCCCAGGCAGGCAGAGCCCTGTAGCCCATTCCTGGCTGGCAGAGGAGGCTGCAGTTAGAGGGACAGGGAGAAGAGAAAAAAAGAATGAGAAACTGAAAAGGATTATGAGAAAAGACCATCCCTCAGAAGCTGCACATTTTGTTTTCACATCTGTGCCAGAGAGCAGTGCTTCTGAAGGGTTGCTTGCTTTCCTTTCCCCACATAAGCAGAATGCACTGCTGCTTTTCTGCAACTGGAAACACTGTGAGAGGCACAATTTATACCTGACTTTTTCATATTAAACTTTGAGCTTGGAGTTGCCAGTCTTAGAGCAAATTGTGCTTCCTTTTTCAGACCTGAGTGAGAAGAGCCCTCTCACAGTGTGACAACAGGCTGGGTCTGGCAAGGGCAGCCACAAGTGCAGCACTTCTTGAAAACCACGCAGACATGAAGGGCTCTGTGCACTTTGAAGAAGCTTCTGTCCTTCTGCTAAGACAGGTAAGGATGGTGTGTGTATCCCTGGTCCATTGTGAATGCCCATTCAAATGGTTTATTTATCATTTTACAAGCAGAAATTTCAGTGTATATAGTCATGTGAATAAGATCTTTATAGCCAGGCATTTAAATTTGAAGTTGAATAAGATCTTTCATGCTCTCTGAGACGACAGGCAGGCTTCCAGGCCAATTTTGCAGTAAATAGAAATATCACCTTCTTTGCTGATATAGCATAGAAGTATCATTTTGTAATCACAGAAAACCCTTAGAAGAGTTTATGGTATTAGTTCAATGTCCACTATAGATTAAACCAGCCAAAAACTGATCCTTCCAATGTGGAAAAAAACCTCCAAAACCAAATCAAACATGAAAACAAACAAACAAAACCAAAGCAGCAACTATCAGGAAATTAGCATTGAAGTTATAATTTGAATATACTTTGGAGAGAGGAAAAATAAAATGAGGCTTAATCAAAATGTAGAATGCAGGAAGATGGCACCTCCCTTGAGAAACTTAACACTGAAGCTTTAAACAAGAGACAACACATACATGGAGGCAGATAGGAATCAGAGCTGCATATCATCCCCATGAGTATTGGCTCATTGTCTACCCACAGTTACATTTCCCCCAGGTAACAGGGCAACTTTAAAAAAAGAAGGGAATTTACTGTGCCAAAAAATCTTTCCCATTCTCTTAGTAAAATTCTGAGCCAGCATTACACGTGACATTGTTAATTCATTAAATATCACTGTGATTAATTACATTCAATAGATACGAGGTGCATTCAGGTTCAGTGCAACTTCACTGACCCCAGAGCTGGTACAGCTGTTTAAATCAGGGCAGAAGTGGTCATGTACTACTTCCCACTTGGACTTAAACCAGGCATCATAAAGATATGAGTTGCATGAAACATGGTTTTTAGGCTTCTATCTCCTAGTGATCATCCCACATGTAATTATTTTCTACGTTCTAAAACAGAAGCATATTTAAATGTGATTTTTTTTTTCCTGGTAGCTTTTACCTGTAAGTATCCTTTGGAAAACTCAAATGGGCTTTTAATTTATCATAAGGATTTATGAAGATTTATAGAAATAAATTCTATAGACATGAACAGAACAGAATGGAGCATTCCCCATTGGTTTTTCAACAATTTTCTTTTAAGATGTACTTTAATAAAGAATTACAGTCTGTTTTCAGAACTATATCAAACATTTTAATAGCTACATTTGTGCCTTTTGAGGCTAGTCTAACTTCCAGATCCTTTCCATTGACCTAGCAGAAATGGGACAGATCCCAAATTAGCAATCCTCGACCTGGTGGTATGTCAATCTTTTATCATTGTGAGAGGGTTTTTTAAAAATTGTGATTAAAAGACCCTCTTTCCTTAGTCCTGAACACTTTGGAATGTACCTTCTATATCCACATGATCGTGCTACAGCAAGATATAGTAAGTGCACGTTGTCATATATCTTTACATCCCTACTTGGTTTCATCCCTATCAAGTTGTACAAGAGCAGGAGGGAAGACAAGAGGGAAGGTTTGCACTTTGACCCGTTGTTCATATTTTGGTTCTTTTATGTGTACCAAATGTCAGTCATTCTGTCGTCTATTTAATCTCGGACACCTATGGAAGATTAAGAGAGGGCAGTTCAATGAGCAGAGCAGGAGAGGGAAGGATAGATGAGCTACAGCAGGCAGATAATGTAAAAGCCAACTCAAAGTTCTCAAAAAACTCCAGCCGTCGCCAGCCATCGCCAGCCGTCATCCTTCAGACAAAAAGGAGGAGTTTCCATTCAGGCTTAAAAATCTCCATCTTCTAAAAGATTGGCATGTGAGAATTCTAGAAGGAAAAACTGTCCTTCTTTACATAACTCTGAATTAATCCTTTAATTCTTCCTTCTTTTGATTTTAAATACGTTCTTGGCCAGCAGTCTGGATGTACAGATGTTTATAACTGTGCAGCAAGAAGTTAGGACATATTTAGTGTTAATGTTTTGCCAGTTTGTCATTTTGATCCATCCAAAACCCCATTATTCTAACCTATCTCCCAAGCTGCCAGGTCATCTTTCCCTAGTGAAGTAACCTGGGAATAAAAGTGAGCTTTGTTTTTGGAGATCAAAGACTTTTTTTGATCCTTCTTTTGGTAACCAAAGCTTCCTCTACCTTGCATGGTGCCCATCAGTAGTAGGTGCAATGAAACTCCTCTCAGCACAAAATTGTCCATTTGAATGGGGTAAAGTTGTGCTGCTGTGCCAGCACCGACTGCATGTGTACCATGCAGAGAGGAGGGAATTTCTTTGTATAAAAGTGAGTGCATATTAATGTGAGACTTTGACCAAAAAAAAAAAGTTGCAGTATTGGCGGTTGGCAAAATAACCTGTCTCACAGTCCTTCCCGGCTATCTGAATGGAATAAATGGGATTTCAGAGTGCATGGTGAGCCAGTTGTCACTTCTGATACTAGCTTTTTAATGACATCCAGAAAATAAGAGGAAAAAAAAAAAAGAAAGAAAAGAAAAAAATGAGATAAAAACTACGTGTGCAAAATTTCAGATACAAGGCACCCAAATTGGTAGCCGGTTTTTAGGATTAAAATTGTAGTATGAAGCAGTCCGGCCAGGTTGCTTTGCACAGGCTAGAAGAGGAAGGTTTCTGAGTGGTTTGTGCTCATTTTCCACTTGCCCGGACCTGGGCTGCGTGTCGGGCAAATCCGCTGGCAAATGTTAACACTGCCCAAGGGACTGAAAGTGAAGCTGGGGGCTGATGTGGCATGCGGTTGCCATGGTACTGGCCATAATCCTGCCGGAGTCAGATACCCTGATGATACGGCGAGTTTGAGCTTGCTCTGGAGTAGAGTACAGCGCAGTGACCCTTCCCAACAGCATCTGGTTGTGTTTTAAACTTTTGATAAATTCCATAGCCAAAGAAATCAAAACAATTTAAGCAACAAGCCCAGCCTGGCCAAAGTCCAAGTTCAGGCTGCTGCGTTTCTCATTGGTACTGCTGTTTAATGTAGATCGGAGCAAAAGCGAAGATATTCGGGGTGGGAGCGGGGCACTTTTTGGAGATTCTTTCTCCCCTCCTCGTAGCCTTAGTCCCAAAACAAGAGGATGGAACTAGATTCAACCTCCGGTGAGCTTGCTTATCGCGTTTAGGGAGCAGTCTTTAATGAACGCGTTTCTCCCCCGACATGCTGCTGGCGGGCAGAGCCGCCCGTGTGCGAGGATGTTCCGCGGAGCTCTGCTGCCTCCAGCCCTGCTGTGGCGGGGGCTTGAAAAAGTCGCGCAAACTCTCGGGGAAAAAGCAACCACCAAAGTTGAGGAAAACCACCCCCAGCTCCATCCCCGCCTCTGCGCGAGCGAATCTGCACAAGCCAAACTTGTGCTGTTTGGGGAGGAGGGGGCAGCTTTGCTCGAGCAAGGGGGATTTGTGTGGTGGGCTCGCTGCAGATGTGCTCCAGCTGAGCGGGGCGTGCGGGGCCGGGCTGGCGGAGCGGATCCCACCGCGCCCCTCACAAAGCCCCGCACCCAAAATGGTTCGCTGAGGAGAGGGAGGGGGCGATCCGGGATGAAAGGGGCTGGGGGAGGAGAGAGAAAATCCGGAGCGGTGCGCTGCTCCCGCGCCAAAAGGGTGGGAAGGTTTAGATTTCCCTTTTTTTTTTCTTAAAGGGCGGGTGGAAGAGAAAACAGACCCTAGAGCCAGTTTTCCTCTTGTGTCAGGGCTTGAAAGCGCTCCAGCGTCTTCCTGCAGGCTGCTCAACTTCATCCCTCGTGTGTGTGCATGTGTGCGTATATCTATTATATACATAAAGTACGTGTGCGCGCCGTGTCCCGGGCGGATGGGCAGCAGGAGCCCCTCACCTCCGCACGCCGCCCCCGGCCCTCCCCAGCCCTCCCTTCCTCCCTCCCTCTCCCCGCCCGCCTCCGCGGAGCTGCTCCGCGGCTGCTCCGCCGGGAGAGCCCCGCGCCGCCGGGATCCGCGGCAGCTTTTGGCGAGGAGCGGAGCGGAGCGGGGGAGAGGCACAAAAGGGAAGGACGGAGGGAAAGTCCCTCCCACGCCCCCCTCCCCCAAGTTTATGATGGGGGTCCGGAGGAGCAGCGCTGCTCCGCGGCAACCGCTCGTCTGCTGAAAACTTGCTGCTCCGCTTTTTGGGTAAAGTTGATGCTTATTGTGTCTTTTCATTGTGCTTTTTATTCTTTTTTTTTTTTTTCCCTCCCTCCTCTTCTGCCGCTCTGGTTGGAGCTGCCCTGCGCCGGTGGGGGTGTGTGTGAGGGAGGGTGCAGTTTGGTGAGGGTCTCTCCTCGCAGCGGTGCCGAGGGGGCCCGTCCCGTGTGTCCCCCCGACCCCGCAGGTGAGCGGGGAGGATGGGGCCGCGCGTGTGTCCGGCGTGTCCCCCCCTTTCCCCGTGCAGACCCCTCCCGGACCGTGCCTCCACGGCCATTGTTTTTCCCGGGGGCTGCGGTGACAGTCCCAGCCCCGGGCTGCTGCCGGGACCGCCTTGCCCTGGCTCCAGGAGGACGGCAGAGCTCCCCAAAGCCAGAATTGAGTTTGTCTTTTTTTCCAGAAGAAAAATGAAGTTGCCCCCTCGCCTCCTTGTCATCCCCCCATCCGGGAGGGGCAATCTTTCGACAAGTATATTTGCTGAGGAATTTAAAAAATTCCCTGCTGCAACTTGATCCCTGTGTGATGAGGAGCGGCTTGGAGAGACCCGGACTCCAATCCTATTAAGGACTTAGAGAGTTGAGAGTTTTTCCCCCGGACTCGGTGGCTTTAAAACAATCAGGGAGGAGGGGAGGGAGATGGGCTCATCTAGATGCCTTTTCTGCCTCAAGTGATTGCCATCATTTCCTGGGAAACCTGACTTTTCCAGCGCGGGGGCTTAGGGTGATTTATCAGTGGTCCTGCTGCCGGCTTTTCCGAGCTTTCCGGGCTTATTTATTTATTTATTCATTTAGCTAACCTGCAGCCAGGGCTTCAAAACGTCCCGGGCCGGGGCTGCGGCTCGGCCGCGGGCGCGCTGCGCTGCGGAGCCGCCTCCGCGGGGCCGGGACCCGGTACATGGCCCGGGTGGCCAAATGTCCAGGCGAGGGGTCACCGCCGGCCGGGCCAGTGAAACTTGTGTCTTCCTATAGCTGCCCTCGCATTTCATACTGCCCCAGGTGCTGGAAAACTTCGTGCTTGCAGAAATTAGCATTTTATTGGTGTATGGTGTTTATATTTTTACAGCCACAGATAAAGGCGCTAGTTGTAAAACCTTGACTACCCCCTACAAATCGCCTTCTTTTTTCTTTTTCTTTCTTTTCTTCTTCTTTTTTTTTTTTTTTTTTCAACTGGGGCTCTTGGGATGTACAAGAATTTGAAAGTAAGCGTTACTAGCATGTGCATAAAACAGCATTTAAACAAATACTGTATTGGCATGTGCTGTGGAGTTGGTGCCAAAAAAGTTAAGTAAATAAGCCATGAAATTCAAAATACACACAAGTGAAATAGACTGATTTGTTGTAAGACTTGCTGATTTTATCTGCTTGTTGTAGCTACCTTACTTTAAGAAAAACTTTGGAGGTCTTTTTGGGGTTGGTTTTGTTTTGGTTTTTTTAAAGTTCTAAACCTAATAAAATTAACATCATTAGAAAAGAAACTAAATTCACCTGGAAAAGAGGATATTGCTAAATAATTAAGTAATTGTTTATGCTGCTGGGATATTTGAATTGCGTGATAATTGCTGCATACAGTAACTACAATTGGTGAATTGGTTTGGTTCAGCTTTTCTGATGGGTGGATATGGTAATTTGTATTTTGGCTGTGACTTCAGGAAATGGTGACACCTGTCAAACTTTGAATTGCAATAAAAATGTAGTATTGAATGTTATTGCAAAACTGACAACTTTTAAGAAGTGAATGAAATTCATTATGGCTTTTCCAGTGTAAACAACTCCTGGAAATTTGTCATTTGATTGAAAGCATGACCTATCTGTAGCACTGCAAAGTGCCTGATTGACTGAAGATGAACTTGTTAATCTATAGGTATGTGTATATCCAACCTCTGGTGTGTGTTTGTGAAAGAGTTGATCTTTAAAGCAAGTTGAGGTAAGATTCACTTCATCTTGAATGTTATTATTGCTTAAAGTATGTGACTTTGAAGTGCCCAGAAATGCAACTGCTGTTCTTCAAAGGAAAACAGATCTCGAGGACTGTTTCCAACTTCCTTTCAGTGTCTTTCTTTTTTTTTTTCTCCAGTGTGTCAAAGGGGATGTATACAGATGGACAAATACTATTTGTGTTAGGTCATTCAATTAGAGAAAAATTAGAGCCATAGAAGAATTTGAACTAGATGCATATGTCAATATAAATCTGGCATAATTTCATTGAAGCTGCTCCAGGTTATACTTGGATAAAAGAGAACAGAACTTGACCTCAGACTTCCAGTACATAGCAGCTTGCATTCCCAAATGTCACACAGAAGTCACATTTAGAAAAAACAGCCTTCTGGCTGCATATATATAATGAGCAGTATTTTTGTCATTGTTTTGAAAACCATTTTTAACTTCTATGTCAAAGAACCATTTCTGATTATGTTTTCTGTGATCCTGATGATCTTACAAGTTTATACCACAACTTCCCTTTCAGTGGCACAGTTGTGTAGAAGCTGCACAGGCTCTGGGGTTGTGTGATCAGCTGTATACAGAAAGGGTTGTGTGGTCGCTACAGTTTTGTCTGACTTGAAAATACATTTTTCATGATCCTGATACTTTATTTCTATTGAGAGTGTTTGATTTTTTTGGACCCATCCTTTTTAAATTTAAGGATAGGGTAGAGCATATGACCTAACAGCAATTGCATTATTCTCATTCTCTCTTTGCAAGTACAGAAGACACTTGGTTAACTGCCTGCCCCTGTTTTTGGTGGCCTACTGTAAGCCAGTTGTTTGCCCTGTAGTCTGAAAGGTACACAGATACTTCATGCTTTTGTACTCTGAGAAGTGCTCTGTTCATAGTGAAGTTTCCAGTGCAGATTAGTGAAGGCAGTGGATTCAGTAAACAGTCACCAAAATCTGTAATGTATTTGTGGAGCAAACACCTATCTATTGCCCCATCACAAAGCCTCCACTTAATAATCTGGCCGAGGATTTCAAGGCAGTGAGTTTTTTCAAAGAAGCTACTTAGGAACATTAGATGTGACTATAGCATCAAACTAATTAGTTGCCCCTCCATTTCTATGAAGCTTCTAGGGCTTTATAGAAATGCAATATTTGCACTTCTCACTTGCTGCTGAGGCATTGAGGTTAAGCAGTCTCTGCTTTTTGTCCGCTTTCTTGCTGATGGGAGAGATTCCAGGGCATTGTTCGAGAGCTGCACAACCCCCTTATGTACCTGGGTAAATATTTTAAACAGTTGCACATTTGGACAACTTGCCACAAAGCATTAAGTGGTATTTAGGGTTTGCTTCAGCTCTGTTGCCAGGACCTTTTTAAAGAAAACCAAAACAACTTGTAGGTATTTGGGAATTAATTAATGCAACACTAAATAAAATAACAGCAAAGAATGAATCCTCGTATGAGTGGCAGCAAGAAGGCATTGTGTTAGAAAGGCAGATAATACATGTGTGCCTGTGCATATCTACATGTATGTACACACTTTTGTGTGCATGCATGGAATACACACAATTCATGACCTGTGTATGCAGCAGATCCCATATATATGCATCTTCTAGAAACTGACTGGTGTTTGATGTAAAAGGAATGAAAATTGCATCTTGCATGGCAATCCTGATAGTTGAAGAGGCAAAATTGCAGGTTTCCCTTGTGAACAAGTGACTGGAATGGAAATAGTGGGTAATCAGGTCAAATTTTCTACAGACCAGTTCCAGTTGGGAGTGAATACATGTTCGATGTGTGTAGTCCAGGAGAGGCCACAGAACTTTTGTTCGTTCACTCTTGGCTACTGTAAAACCACAACCCATAACCTTTAACTTCTTATAAACAAAGTGAGCCCAAATGCACTAAAGATGAAAAGTGTTGCACAAAGGGAACAGGAAAATTGTCCTTTAATTCAGAAGGTCAGAGCTGTAAAAACTGTTTGGGATTTGTGAATATTCAGTACCACAGCAAAAAGAGGCCTCGGTGCCTGGAAATGGACACCCAAATTAGAAAAAAATTGAAAATAGGCTCCCTTGGGCTCCTATTGTAATGAGTGGAAGCGTTTCTGATACTGTCATGGGCATGACTGCCCAAATACATTAGTCACTGGTGAATCTTTTCTTATCTTTTCACAATTATTTGTGATTGGCTGTCACCTTTCTGCAATTATAAATATTCTAAGAGGAAACAATACAAATTAGAACTGTAGGTACCAGGATCTTTGTACTGGATGTATTTCTTTTTACTTTCTAAGTGTTCTTTTTCATATGAAAAGAGTCTTGCAGCTTTATCCTTATTCAAGTCTTTTCTTTTTGTATCTACTGGGGAGAAAACCATTAATTTTGAGGAATGGTGAGAGTAAGCCTTAAGCTGTCTTTGACATTTTAGTTTAACTTGAATAGGTTAATTTTTTTTTTTTTTTTAGGAAAACAAGTTGGTGGGAAGTGTGTTTTAACTCTGAGCGCCCGATTTCGACCATTAGCATAAGAAAAAAAGTTTTAGTGCATTTACTATTGTATTGAATGAAGAGTTCCAACAGTCAGGGAAAAGAAAGTAAAAGGCTGTAAAGAAATGATGGTCTATTCAGATTATTCAGCAGCCCAGAGCTCTGGTCATCTGCCTCTGAAATCTGTGATCGGGATATCACTTTTATCTTCCTGTGCCTTTCTCTAGCCTATTTCACATGTTCACTTTTGTCAAGGTTTATTGATCACGTTTTCTTCTCTGCAAATCTGTGGAAAATTTAATGAACCAAAAACAACTGAGAAATAAAAGGAACTTTTTATTCATTAGTCACTAGATGGAATTTTGTTCTATAGTCACTACCCTCTTGCCTCCCATGTGCCTCATTGTGTCACTCCTGCAGCAGTTACAGTATGTACAGTGGGGATGGCCACATTATTAATTCTCTTCCAGGGAAAAGTTTGTTTAAAGTTGTGAACTCATGGCAGCCCCAGCTCTACTCCTTGGCTTTTCTCTGCCTTCCTGACATTTGGATTCTTGATTGTGGTGCTTCTGTCACTAAATACCTTTAAGTGTGTATTCGGCAGAGCATTTACCTCTTCAGGAATTAAATGTATTTGCTGCCTAGCAATTAAATCCAAATTTAAATGATTGCAGATTAGTAGTAGTTATTTACAGTCCTGATTGTTTTGGTGCTGTGATCCTTGTTCATTACACATCTGCTTTGCCGTGGTGCTGCCCCAGAGCGCTTTGTGATGCAAATGCTTTTGTTAACTTACAAATAGTTTCAGTATCTAGATCATCTCAGGTGACATATTTAAGTCGCTTCTTTTTTCCCAGATGGACTTAAAAAGCTGTAATTAAATGTGGCTTCCAGTATGATTAAGCTTTGCTAACATTTTCCATGGAACGATTTACTTGAACTCTGGCGCTTTCTGAACTTGTCACTGGAAGATTTTTCAATAAACGTCCCTTTTAACATTAATTTCATTTCATTTAGTGCAGCTTGTAAGTGTAGGCAAATGAGTTAAAATGAAGCATGTATCTGCCTGAGAGATTACTTGGATGTTTCTTGGTTCTAAAGAACTTTACTGCTACCCCATGTTAAATGCTAAGTCTAAATCCCTGGGGAAGAAAAACCATAGAGTTGTGTAGGACATTCCCAAATACTCTCCCAATGAATAGTAGCATCAATCCTGATGCTTTTAAGGGCTGATGTAAAATCCACAAAAGGGACTCTGGACTTGAGCTTCTAATCTCAGCTACGGTGATGGCACATCTGTTTTTCTGTGCATGGAGTGACTCTTGTTCTGTAGGAGCAGACACTTGCAAGCTTCAGCTGCCTGTAAATCTAAGGAAAGGACTTAATGCCCAGCAGAATGAACCCTGCTGGAAAAATCTGGGCTTTCGGGAGAAAGGAGAGTGGGAGGAGGATAGTAATAAAATGTCTCTTATCCCCTGTGGAATGTAGGATTTTAGTGTAGATAACCCACTCACATGAAACTAATGCAGTCTCTCCAGAGGAAGGCACCTTCTCTGGGATGCTGTGCTGCAGAGCCGGTGTGGGTCCAGCCCCTCAGAGAGGAGCACCCTGTGGTCACAGTCCCTCACCCCACCACGAGTGGCAAATACCCCCAGCATGGGACCAGCTGGTTCTTCCCAGAATCTTCAAGGGATGGTTAGCTGCACAGCTTAATTCCTGCAGTGGCAGAGAAAAACTTCCCGTGTTACAAATGCAATGTAGAAGAGTGGAGATTCTGTAATGTTACAGTGATGTGGCTTATATTCATCACTAGGAGCTTTAAATATTCAGGCTCTGGAAGTTAAATCCTGTTTTGTTTAAATGTATATTTAGTGATTATATTCTATTCAAGCAAGCAGATCACCTGGAAGTTGTTTAGCACTGTGTTAAGCAGTTTGATTCTGTCGCTGAAATTCATTGAAAACCCCTTGAAAACATCTCAGCATTTATTTTTTTTCAGCTTGGAAAGTGTCATTCCTAGCCAGAATCAGTGTGTTTCTCCCTTCCTGCTGACCTGAGGAGCTCTATTAGAGCCCTTTTATCACACCGTCTTTAAAAGTTGATTGCAGCGGTGTTAAAAGAGCATCAGTTCCCAACACCAAGCTCGCTCCTTTTCACAGCGATGCTCAGCAATGCCCCTTTGTGCGGGGGACAATGCAATAAGTCAGACAGGACTTTCTGAGCCACCTCTATAAGGAACTGTAAGGGCTGCTGAAGTACACTTGTGTTAAGTTGAATTGATTGAAATTTAATGGCTGTTAGTAGCTATGAATGGTAATGATTTTCTAGAGTATCTCCACCATGCTTGACATTAATAACTGTAGAGTGTGTATGTGTGACGCTAGTATGTTATTCATTTTTAAAGATGCTTTCTCCCAGCCCTCTTTCCCATAATTTAGTTGTTTTGATGCTTCAGAAAAGAAAAAAATCTTGTGCTTCGAAAAGCACGTACATCTTGTCAACATAATTTTGTGCTCAAGATTTTTATTTTTTCCAATTCTAACATAAATCAGACTACAATATAGTGAGAGTGATGAATTTGTTTTACATGCCATCAAGAATTAATGTTATGCAAATAAAAGCTTTACAGGTGCCATGATTTACTTAATAATTTCAAGTTCTAATATTTAAGCTCATTCATTATGTTTGAGTAAAAAAAAAACACAGCATGTTCATATTTTAAAACGTGAAATGTGAGATTTGTGTGCATTTGCTGTGTGTAGTTGCTGTGTAAGCACATTTGATGGCTAAGAAAGAATCAATCAGTGTTTGCATTCGGCATCCTATGCCTGTAGATGTTACAGAGACATTTCAAAGAGAATAATCAAATATTTGTATGTAAGGAGAGGAAGATGGTGGTGAAATATCCTTCACAGATACAAAGAAGCAGAAAACTGCCAAAGAAAACTTTTTTGGCCTTCAGAATTTGAGCAGGGCAGCACAATTTTGCTATGCAAAGTGGCCTTTATTTCATCCTGAGCCATTTGCTCCCAGTCCTGCTGCCTTTGCCGCGTGGTGAGGATGCAGTGAGGAGCTGGTGAGAGCTGCAAGCATCCTGGGTCAGAGGTGAATGTGAATGTGATCGCAGGGTTTTCAGGCTTTGATATAATTTTTAGTGTGCTTCCCAAAGGCTAAGGACAAGGGGAAGAAAGTTTGACACATAAATACATCTTGAATCTCTGAAGATAAGAATAGATTTTGACTTTATTTCTCAAAAATTGAGGTCACAGTGGTCTGATGACAGGCTGAAAGCCCATCACTCAATTTTTTATTCTGTTTCTTATTTTATTTTTTTTTCCAAATGAACAGACAGATTCTTATTTTTGATACATTGTACACATTGAGTTAGTGACAGCATATTCAGGTTTTGAAGTTTGTGGCCCCAGGATCAAGGTTTAGCACCAGCATTCAGGCCTCCCTGCCCGAACAGTAGTAATTTTACTGATAATGACATAAAAGAATCAAACCTCTTAAATTTGGTAACAGTGAATTGAAAGTGAATTTTTATGAAATGCAAGAGAGTCATGTGTTTCTATGATTGCTACAGTTCATAGTTGTGGGAGCAGGCTCAAGAATTGCTCCTTGACCTCTTCAAGCCCAGGGGACCATTGGCCAGGGAGCAGAGTGGTACTTGGCTTTTAGTAATTTTGACAACTTCTCCTTTTGCTCTGTGTTCTTGAGGAACTTGGAGGAGAAATTCATTCGGATGAGCCATTCAAGCCAAGGATTTAGCTGGGTGTTAAAAGGCTGTTTGGGAAGTGGCGCACAGTGTATGTACCGTGATCAAGTTAATTATGTTGCTTTGGCAACCCCAGCTTTGGTATTTCCTGGCTAGGACTCGTTGATGGAATCATATTCCAATATCTGGCGTCATTCAACACTAAAATCTTCTACAAAACCAGGTCAATGTTGTAAAAAAGTTGCAGAAAAAAGAGATGGAGGATTTTTCTGAGAGTGTTAACAATTCATTGTTTTACATGCTTTGTGTTGAAATAAGTTTCTGTTTAGAATTTTTAAGTATAATTCCATTGTAGGAAATACAGTAGCAATATAATTGCTTTTCCAGTGGACTCCAAGTGATTGTTTTAGAATTCCTTTTGTGGAGAATTTCAGCATTTTGAGGTTTTGTTTCAATTCACAATAAGTTGGATTTGGAAACCTTAAATTTCTTTGTAACTGCAGTAACTGGATTCTTAACTTGCTGCTTCTGAGAGCTGTAAGGAAACACAGGGCTGAGCACAGCACATGTGTTACTGAACTATGTCCATGGCCAGTTTTTTCATGTTTGATTTATTGTGTGTGCTTTTGGGGTCTTTTTCCCTTTTTTTTCAGAGAAAAGGGAATGAGGGGTGGAGACATTGTGCATATTGAGGTTGCATTATCCCAGCCAAGCTTGCACTTCTTTAGAGACCCTGCTGCAGCTCTCTAAATCTCCATTTCCTATTTGAGAAAATATTCCTACTTCTGCATTTTACTCCAAGGCCTCTGGCAGGGGTTGGTAAAATTTAAACTATGTGTTAGACTTCTTCTGAGAAATTCACTGATGCTGGAGGTGATTTCATCCCTCTGGGTCAAAGCACATGGGGGAAGTGGGTGGTGAAAGGCAGGTCTGGATCTGTGTGGAGAGGACGGGGATGAAACAGGGCAGTGCTGGCAGCTGCTGGAGGTTGCACCATTCTCCCAGGAGCGTGCAGGGTGAGGGGTCTTCCTCTTCTCCATTCCAGAGGGCATTACCAAGGTGCAGATGGCAGGGGCATCTTTGCCAATGCATTTGTTTCCTTTAATCTCTGCTCGGGGTAGAGAGACACCCGAGAATCAGACTCCATCCCAGCTGTCGAAGGTGGGAGATGAGGTGGGCTTTCTTGTAGAGAGGAACTCACTGCTTGTGAGTCTGTGTTGCTTTTCTGCTGCCCACTTTGGGCTGGCCCATTTCTGGTCACTGTGGGTTCCTCTCTAGCAGGTGGTGGCTTTCCAGGGAGGCACTGCCTGGGTGCAGTGGGTGCAGTCAGGTGATGAGATGCTCCAGCTGTCAGGCTGGAGAAAGGGGTCACAGAACAACTTGGGACCCCTAACCCTGGTCATTTTGGTGTCTTCCTCCTTTGCTGTTGAAGATGCAACTTTTCAGCCTCCTGCCATCACCCCACTCCCTCCTCCTGTTACTGCATGTGGAATAACTAGTGCATTCATGGGGTTTACCAGAATCAGATCTCCACTGAAGTGTAGGACCCCCCAGTGGAAGTGAAGAAGGCAACCACTCAGAATTCTTCAAAGTGACTTCTCCCTCCTTTTCCTCAGTCACTCTCTTCTCCTGGCGTGGTGCAGGCCAGGGGCTGCTGCCTGGGACTGGCAGGCTGTTAGCCCTGCTCTAATGAATGGGGAGCAGTTTGGGGTTTTTATCTGGTTTATTTTTTTCCTCTCTTGCTGTGTGTTGTTGGGTTGCTAGGATGAGGTCTGTGGTCCTGGTGTGCTTTCTGGGTGTGCTAAACCACTCGTCCCACGAACCTCCCATGTAGGCTGGACTGGGAGTCCTTGGTGCAGCAGTTCAAACAGAGTGCAGAGCTGCAGGTGCTCTTTTGCTGGCTGAGTGCTTCAAATGTCACACCTATCCTCGGCTTAACATCTGTGCTCTTTCAACATCTCATGTGAGCTAATGCAGTTTAGGCATCACCCATTTCTCTCTCTCTCTCCCTGGAGGTTACAGATTTCCAGACACCCTTGAGATGGAGTTTTAAGGTCATCAGTGGCATTTTTAGGTCACAGAACTGCAGGACCTTGTCTTCTTGCCAGCTAATCAAATGACTAATTAGTTCATATATCGCTGCTGTTATCTTTCTCTCTAGCTTTGGTTCAGCTCTGCGGGATGAAGCCTGCTAGGAGATGACATCTGAGAATTACCTGATTGGAAACTTAGAGGCAGATATGGTCAAGGGAGTCCATGTGAGCAATCAGTGGTGCCTATGTTAGTCTCTGTACCCCAGTTCATCTACGTGTATTAATGCATCTGTCAAGTCACAGTATTTAAAAACAGCCTTGCTCTAAGCCTTTCTATGATTATGGCAGTGAATACTCAAGATACGCAGCACTCTTAATTCCATTGTAATTTGAGTAATTTGCACAAGACTCTATTTTAGCAGATGTAACTGTATACATATATTTTAATTTATTTTAATCTATGAGCAATTTTACATCTGGGCACTTTATCCTGCACCCTCTTAAATGCTCACAAATAGGGACTTGGGCAGTGTAAGCCTTTGTGTGTATCACAGCCACATTAACCCACTTTATTTCACACTTTTCTCAGGTGTTGATGGCATCTGGTTGTGACAGATGCTTTCTGATAAAGCTTTCAGATCAACATGCCTTTGGAGACAGTGTTGGTACTTGCAGACTGCTGTATCCAAATACTCTTCTTTAATTGTCTTATTAAGTAGAGAATTAAGCTGTGTGCTTTGACTGTTTTGGTGCCAGTGATTCTTATTGCAGGCTTTGGCACGGCACCACGTTGTGTTTTAAAGAGACAGCATCTCTTTAATGATGTGGGAATTGAGTTGGAGGATAAAAATCCGCTGAGAAAATGGCTGACTGAAAGTATGGTACGTAAAATCTGATTTTATGTTCTACCCCTCAGACTATTAGGTGGGGGGTTTAGTTCAAATGCCTGCAATGATTTAAGAAATAAAAAGCAGAAATCCTCCCTGCTGCCAGACCACAGGCTCCTCAGCGCCAGACTTGCAGACGAATGTCACATGTTGCTGTATGTTTTGAAAGCCTACCATGTGTTATTCTTTAGCTGTCTCAGTCTTCCCCCCCAGCTATATCATCTTCCCCCTAGCCAATCTCACAGAAAAACTTCTAATGAAAAAACTTTCCTTTCCCCTTGTCTGGTGCAGACCCCAGGATGTGTTCCCCTGTACCTGTCACTCCATGTGAAGGTCTCTGCCTGCAAACTTGCAGAAGTGATTTTAACTTGACTTCGTGTAACTCTGCCTCTTATGCTTTAAATCAGGCACTTTTGACACTGATATTGCAGCTTATGTTGTGCGTTAGGATCAAGAGCTCACAAATGACTAAACATATGGTTAAAACTTTTTTTCATGAAATATAATATGTTTCAGTTTAACTCAGCTGTGGGTCTAGATAACAAACCTCCACAGTTTGCCATTAGAATAATTGCATTTCCAGAAACAATTTTTTACTCCTTCTTTTCTACTGTCTTGGATTAATGTTTCCTCCAGCTAATGACAGGACTGGACATGCAAACTGGATTAGAGTATAGTGTGAGTAGTATGAGCTGAACATGCTGGCATCTCACTTTATTGCCTACAAGGTTAAGCGGTTTACTGTGAGGTCGCAAAAAGTAAACTGAAAGCAAAAAGGCAAATTAATCCAGATCTCTTGGGTTCCGTCAGTGACGAGCGTGGCTCCCAGGGCATTTGCCTCTAAAATGTTGTTCTGCCAGTCCCCCCAGCCTGAAGCAGTCGACTTATGACCAACTTGTGCTTAAATGTGAGGTCAGAGTCCAGCCACCCCTCGGGTGCACGGGTGTCACTCCGGCAGTGTGGCCACGGGATGCCGCTCCTCCTCCTGATCTGCAGTGCCAGCATGAACGTGGCAGAAAAGTTGGCAGCAGCAGCCTGGCGCTGCAGCTCTCGTGAATGGTAAAGGCTGCTTCGCATTAGAGCTGCTCCCTGGGGCTGCCTCCTTGCAGGAGGTCTGCTCCCAATTTCAGCAGGGTAGGAAGCAGCCAGCGCTTGTGCTCGACGTCTCTATTAAGTTCACTGTACCAAGGAAAAAAGGGCTACTCGGGAAAGCCACTGCTTGGGTTTCTGCAGAAAAGAGTGTTGAATTGGTCCAGTGGCAGAACTGCAGATCACATCTCTGATAAGCAAGAAACTGCTGGGGAATCATGTTAGGATAAAGGATAGGGCTGGGAAGACCAGAGCAGATGGTGCAGGGGGTTGTACATGCATCATACCTGTGTGTAACTAGTGAGACCACCGCTGAAAATGCATCATACTTAATTTGTATTCCTTCTGTTTTTCCTGTTGGTTTTTTTTTTTTGAGGTTTTTTGGGTTTTTTTGGGTGTTGTTTTTTTTTTTTGTTTTTGTTTTTGTTTTTGCTGCCATGAATGGGATTTATGCAAGTACCTGCATCCAGCTGTACCTTGGAATTGTAGGTGGTATTTCCACCTATGAGGTTAGATGCTGGGTGTGCCATCTGATATCCCAGTTTGCAAGTGGACTGGTCATACTGGGGACTGAATGAGTCTGCTCACTTATTGTACACAAAAGCTTAGATTTGAATCCATGTTGGAAAGCTGGATCACAGCCTGTGTCTTAAGCGTGTTGGGCTTGTAATTCTCTTTTCAGTAGAAATGAAAGATTTATTGGTTTTCTATGAAAACAATAATAGAAAGTTTGTGTTTCATGTTTATATATAATTATGAGTGTGTTGCTTGAATGATGAGGTGTACTGTGTTCAGAAAGAAACCTGGTACCATCCCACAGAAGTGCAGGGTTTTCCACTAGGCTGTGACAGATCAATTTGACAACTCCTGCTTTACTGGGACCTCCTTCCTCACCAGTCCCTCGTGTTTCCTGGGGAGCTGCAGTGTTCAACTGGACTCAGCAACCCTGGTGTGTTGCAGGGACACAGCAAGTGGCTGTGCTGGGACCACCAGCGTAAGGCAGAGTGACTCCTGTGTACGGAGTTGACTATGTAGCTTGTATCTGTGGGGAGGACAAATGGGTGTTATGTTTCCCCTCTTGAAGTCAGTGGGATCGTCACCAGAATGCCACAACTTCTCAAATATGGTGGATGGTGGTTTAGCCACTTCACCCACTAGCTCCCTCAGGACCCACAGCTTAGTCCCTTAGAAATCCCAGTAAATGTTGCAGCTCTGGCCTTCTCACCGAGAGCACAGGGCTGCTCTTTACATCCCAGGTTCATAGCAAAGAGCTAGAGAGTGATAACTGCTTTGTGAGGCCAAGTGTGACCAGGAGGGCACGTCCTGCCTTGTGTGTTACCAGCTGCCTCTCACGTGGACCCCTGTGACCTTTTTGTACTAATGTGTTAGATCTGGAGCTGTGCCTTGGAACGATACAGAGTTTGTGCTGGAACAGAATGGTGACTTACCCTGCAGCCTTCCACAACCAGTGATACACACTGTGCTTCCCTGTGCTTTGTCTGCATACAAGTAGGCAGGGGCATTTCAAAATGATTGCTACAAACTGGAAATGTCCACCATGCTAACGATTTGCATGGTTGGGACAGACCTTTCCTTTGTGACACTTGTCATGGTGGTACATGAGAAGCTATTTGAACCTGATCCCCTTGATTTATGAAAGAACTGGTTGTAAGTTTGATTATTTCCCATGGGGCTTCTCAGAAAGCAGTGCGTTCCCTGCCCTTTTCTTATCTGAGGGAGCCCTTCCTGTGGCTTGCAAAGATCACCTTACTTTCAGGGCATTTGTGGGACATGCATGTGCTACAGTTCTAGTTGGTAACAATACCTATGTGGGTTATCTTAGAAAAACTATTGTTTAGTAGTATGTAGGAAGTTTATAAAACTTTCACTGTCTATTTTTACAAGGGAGATCTTTGACTTAAATTGGTTGTTCTTTAGAAGAGCGGGTGCCCCAGCAGAAGAGGAGGCTGGAATGTGATGTTACCAGCTCTCTACTCTGCTAGACCTGCAGGCTGGTACAAAACCACAGTAGGCTCCCAAGCAGGCACTTGGCTCACAAGTAGTTAAGGGACATGAAGGAGTCCCAAGGAGACAGATGCACAGACAACCTGGTGGCAGCTGGGAAAATACTGTGGGGGAAAGAAGGGAAGTAAGACACCAAACCTGTAGGAAACCAGTCTTCATTATTTCTATAACTTGTCTGACTACTTGCACTCTTTTATTAACTTTTTATTATGGCAAAAGTGACTAGAATAAAAATAGTCTAGGTGCCAAGGGGATAAACAGGAATTAAATGGATTAAGTTCTGAACACTTTACTGCTTTTAGAAAGATGTTATTTGATTTACTAGCTTAAGTTAAACTTACATGACCAAATTACTTCTTAACTTAATAATGACTTTTGTGGGGTAAAACCCCCATCTGTTTAGATGTTTTAGAAGGACTTAATCCAGAATACATCATAACTCTTTAGGCTATTATGGAAGAGTGGAGCAGCTATCCTTTGTGTCATAAGCTAAATAAGTGCTGACTGGGATTTGAGTCTTCTGGAAGTCAGCATGACCTGCATGTGGTGTAGGTACAGATAACAACTCAACGTGTAAGATAGCAAGGGAACTATTCCCAGTGGTACATGATCTATGTTGCCAACTGTGATATTTTTGATAGTTTAATTTTTCATAAAATCTTGAGATACTTTAAGATAACTAGGTGGGTTTAAAAAAAAAAAATAGAAAAGTCTTTGTTTTCTAAAGACAGCTTATGGAAAGTTGATGCCTGACAATGGCAATTCTGTTTGTGATTACCTGCAATAAACTTCTCTCCTGATGCCTGTCAATGTAGTAAAGCCAAGCTTCTGCCCTTTATAAGGGTTCAGAGTTGCTGGTAGTTTGTGTTGGTTTCCTCTGAATCCACAGTGCTTGTTTGTGGCTCTTTCTTCCCCCCACAGCTCCTCACACAGCACACTTGCATGTTGGACAGAGTCCAAATTTCCTCCCTCCTGGGGATTCCTTTGCTGTTAATTTAAGTGATGGCAAATGCAAACTTCTTGCCAGAGCTTGCTGTGTGTTTTTTGGATGCTTTTTATAGCTGTTCCCTGAGGGGTCAGCTTTTGTCCTTCCCCACCACGCTTTCTGCTGAGGGGAGAGAGGCCTTGAACTGGAGCTGATCGGTCCCACCTGGCTTTGAATGCATCTCTGACATGGCTTCAGGACCTCACTATCTTCACAGTTTTTGAAGACTTTTGCTTTGTTGTTGTTTGTACAAAGCTGAACTTTATAATAACTTGACTGTGTGTGTACTCTTAAAAGCAGAATTGATCATTCATGCCTATGATAGTGTGTCTGAGTTCTTATTAGATGGTTTTCTGCAGCACTGTGATCTGGTGATTTTAGATGCTACATGAAAGTTACAATTAGGGAGAAAAATTACTATTTTTAATAGGTATGCAAAATAGCTTTTCTCTTCAAAAGTCATGTGGTGAAGACATGGTGTTAACATGAGACAGAGTGAATGTGTTGAAGAGACGTGAGTGCCCATCTGCTGTGCGCCTGAACTGTAGATTTGAGATATCTTCTCAAACTGGGGATGTTCACACAGATCAGAGCACAGTCTAGAAAAGCACTCGTCTCCTTTCAGGTAGACCAGCAGTAGCCAGGAAAGCTGAAAGGCAGCTCTTCAGTTGGAAGTCATATGTGCCTTTGCTTATTTCCCTTCAAAAGGTCTGCCCTTGTCACCAGAGGGGATTTGACTGCCTTCCCCAGCCACAAATTCTGCTTCCCAGGGTTAATCTCCAGGGCCTTTGTCCTGCTGTGAGGTTTGTGCTTGGACAAATGAGAACCCATCTAGTTGTGGTTTTAACCCCTGTCAGCTGTTTTCAGCCGTCCACCTCTGATTTGTCCATACAGTTTTGTTGAAGGAGCTGTGCAGCAGGACATGTTCACAGGACAGGGAGAAACAACGCTGGCTTTATGGAGATGCACATGTTGGAGGAATGTCATCTGTTTGTGCTTCATTTTACACTGGAGTCCTGCAGAGCACTGTGTTCTGTGATTATCTGGGCTGTTGTGGAAGGCAGAACATTTGATTTAGCACAGAGGTTTGTAACACCAGCGCTGCATAGGTTTGGTGTCCCATTTCCTGTTGAACTGAAAGTGTCTGGTGGAATCAGAGAATCATAGGAATGCTCTGTGAAGGCACCTGGTAAACTAGTGGAAATGATGGTGAAGGAGTTCTCCATTGTGGCATCCTGGATGGAGAAATAAATCCCTGAGTGTGGAAGCAGTGTGGCAGGCAGACTCAGTGTTTGGGGAAGGTAACTTGTGGAGATCATGCAAGAAACAGCACAACACTTCAAAATGGGATTCAAGTAGGAAGAACAACTAGATTATCTGGGGGAAAAAAATCCGGTGGAGTGGACATCCAGGATGCAGCATCTATTGGGATACCTGGGTCCTTGGGCATTAATAACTGAGCATGAAGATCTTGCACGTTTGCTGCTTTTCGTAACCTAAAAAGACCCCCCCCAGTAAAGGTTTGGTTGCTTGTCCTGTGCTGAGGCAGCAGATGGGACTGAGGACACAGCACTGGTAACTGCAGAAAGTGTAATGCATTCAGGTCTGCTTCACTCCATTACAATAGAGATTGACAAATTGGAGGGAGTTCAGGAGAAAAAAAGAAGTAACAAGAGAGCTTGAAAGATTGACTTACAAGAGAAGACCGAAAGAGCTGAATATAGATAACTTGGCTAAAGGATGACAAATGGGGTGGTTGAGATATAAATCTACAAATATCTGAAGGGTGTAAACACCAAGGCTATGAAGAATTATTTAGAGTGGTACAATGGGGTGTAACTAGAAGTAATGGGATGAAATTTAAGAGAAGGCAAATTTCAGTTGAATAATGGGAGAAGCTTTTTGACAGTGTGATGTATTAAGCCATGGGCTGCTTTTCCAGCAGTAGTCCTGTTGCTCACTGTTTAGGGCACAACCCTGTTTGCTTAAGAAGCCAGAGTTTTCCAGAGTCTTTATTAAGGACAGTTTTGAATCATGCCTTTTGTTTTTTTATATATTTGATGCAGAGGCATGCAAACCATACACCAAAGCTGCTGTGCCTCTCCACACATGCATCAAGTCTGGGTGTGACATAGCAGCTCCTGGTGTTGTGGTGGTGATGAAGGCAGGGGTGTGAGTAACCTCCTGAGCCACAGCTCAGCCCAGATGGCCCCACTGGCATGGCAAGCTTGGCCAGGTCAGTGGTATCTGCTCTTTGATCAGGACCTTCTGTTACCTTCCACACTTCTCCCATCCAGGTGCTGTAGTGTTACCTTTTGGGGGTTAGTTAATTTACGGTCTCTGGAATAGATATCAAAGTTATGCTGCAGCTCTGCACCAAGAAATCTCCCACTTTGCTTCAGAGAAATCAGGACAAACAAGCTCTCCTTGATGCACATGGTCTATGATCTTTTATAAATCTAAAATACTGTACCTTAACTTTTTCTTTAGAAACTCCCATTTCTTCTTCTGCTTTTCACTTCACTTGAAATGCAAACTAAGGTCAGAGGATCCCTTTCCTACTGGCAGAACACACTGTATTGTCTGTCATTTTAAAGTGTCCTCCACAGTAACTGAGGAAAGGTTCATTTCTCTACTCTTTATGCTTAAGAGTGACTCTTGAATGCATTTTGCTTTTCCTAATCTAGATTGGCTAAATTAGAAAATTAGGTTAACTAGCTGTGTAAAACAAGTTAGTTGTCTCAACTAAAATGGTAGCACAGGGAAGATGGCAGATTCATGTAAATAGAGAAACAGATGCAGCTGTAGCACTTAGCACACACTGGAAACTTGGCTATTTTGTTGAAGAGAGGAAGGACAGAAAACTTTAAAGCACTGGCATTCTTGGAGCATAAATGAGACGAGCTGAAAGTGTCTTTTATAATTGTTCTTAAATGTGTTTTGTATTGCTCGTGCTGTCCCTGAAGAGGTCTGTGTCCATACGCTTCAGGGAAATTTCTGAATTATATCCTTTCTCAGTCTGTGGGAAGAAAGAACTGCTGAAGGGTTTCATTCTCCTCTGCATGGGGAGGAATATTTTTCTTGCTGAAAAATGCAGTTTTGGTCTCCTCAGAACTGGATTAATTTGGTGGATGATTTTCATGGGGAATTTTGTATGTGGCGAAATGTCAAAACAATTGTGTCTTCATTGCATTCCCATTACTGAGGGCTGTGGTGAGAGTACACTCCTGGAGAGGAGAGCTTTGCTTTGAACTATTTTCACATCCAGACCAAGAGTGGATGTGTGCTCAGGCCCCATCGTCTCAGGAGAGCAGCATAACCACTAAGCTACCTCAAGTTTGCCACCTTAATCTAAGTGGTTTCCATTCAGCAAAAATAAATCATTTATGTCAGTATGACTCCAGAATGATTTTTTAAAAAATGTTTGGTTTCACTGCTATGCAGGAATATCAATTATCCTCCCTACCTTATTTCTGAGACCACTTTAAAAAGGAATTTTAATTATGCAGCTGAGGGTCTCTAATAGCATTTGCAGGAGACATCACTGGAGTTTTTTTCCCTGGAGGTTGATTGATGATACTTTTGCACCTCTATTAGTAAACTTAGGCCCAACCCATTTACAAGGCAGACTTTCCAGGCAGGCACTCCTCAAGAGGACAATGTAAACCTGGTCAGGCGTCTTTTAATTGTTGCTGCAAACTTCTCCGAACCTTGATAGTGAAAGATATCTTTGCAAAAGCTAAGCCTGGAGCAGCTGAGGGAAGTGTTGGGGGTGAAAGGGTACCTTGGAATAAATAGCAGCAAATTCTGGGGTCACCATGGCAGTCCAGGCCAATTTTAACTTCACAGCAGGGATGGATTATCATCTGGAGCACAGGAGTATTCCCAGCCGTGTTGGTCTGAGTTGATAATCTACAGCTGAAGGGCCAGGGAGATGGGTGGGAGCTGTGAAGTACCAGCAGGAGCAGCAGAGATTCAGCTCCCAGAAGTCCTGGCTTGCAAGAGGCAGCATGGCAGACTCTAAGGCACAGTAAGCATACTTTATATATATATATAAGAAAGGAAAAGGCTGCCCTTCCTCCTTATCTGTTAAAGGCAATGGAATATCTTGAGCCAGCTTGTGCAGTGAAAGGATTAATTTGCTGTGGATGTTTGATTAATAAAGCAGTAGTCTATCTCATTACATTTCCCCATAGTAACTGCAAAAGAGTTTCAGATGTGCGTGGCCTTTGCTGCTCTCCCCCTGCTGTGAAACAGATGTCTCGCTGACTGCCCCCAAAAAGGACAGATCAGCACCCAAACCCTCCTTCTGGCAGGGCATGAGGAGAAGCCAGAACTGAGGGAGGGAGTCAGTCTAAGTGCAAAGAACATGCCTTTTTCTTCTACAATATGAGAAAACATAAACGAGTGTGTGTGAAAGCCAGGCAATGGAATCAGATTATTTTGATTTGAAATACAGTGTTAGTTTTCTTCAGATGCATTTAAAGGTTGGAAAGCTTTCAGCTAATTTTGCTGACAGTTGCACAGTTTCTTTACTGCCTTTTGTCCTTTTCCAGGGTATCTATCCTTCATTACTCCATACTAGTGCCCTGCCTTTATCTGCAGGAGCAAGTCCTGCTCCTCGGCCCAGCACTGCAGGCCTCCAAGAGTAAATGTTTATAATGTTCATTTAGCTTTCAGTGAAATCTCTTCCAGCTTTCAAAGAAAGCTCTTTAGTTTGGTCTGCACAGATGTAAACTTTCAATAGGAGAAATTCCCTGTGTTCAGCTAATGGCTTCAGGACGCCAAGTGCTGCTGATGTGAACTATAGTTGAGTGTCCTTGTAACTTCATGTAAAAACTATGTGCTACCTCTGATTTTGGGTTTAAACATTCCATAAGAGTGGATTTAGGCCTTCTATATATGCAGCATATACTAACAGTACCTCATTTTTGTTTATGTATAAATAAGATGTCTCTCCACAAGATTTGTTGGAAGCCAAGTATGGGGTTTAAAAATGGAATAAATAAGCAATGCAACAGTAATTCTGTCATAAGGTGCATTGTATCAACAGAAGTTTATTTTATTTACCTTTTAGAGTAGGAAGTGCTCTGACTTGTTAGTTTGTTGTTGCTTTCTGATGTGTTGGGTTCTAACATGGTTCTCAGTGACTTTTGCGTTCTGTTTTCCCATAAAAAGCCTTATATCATAGTTTTGGTTATTTTCCTTGGCAAAACTTAGTATTTTATTTATTGTTAGCTGCCGTAAGTTACAGATGAACTAGCTTATGCTTAGAGCTACATATTTTATTCACTTAGTTTGCACATTAATTTAGAAAATTGAGGAGATGGTACCAGCCATAGGTGATGGAAGTTTTTCCTCTGATGCATTCTCATTTCACAACAAATCTAGCAGTGACTGAAGAGCTAAGGGATGTTGTTTCTTTCCATAAACACCCATACAAGTATTTTCTTCCCATATGTCTCAAAGTGCTTTAAAGAAATGCTTGAATATTATATACCAGATGCTTGTGTTAAGAAGCTGAGTCACAGATGGACAATCAAGGGTATCAGAACATCTGATAAATGTGTCAGAGAATGGGGACCGTTGGCTCCCTGTCCTGGGAATTTAGACCACTGTTTCATGGTCCTCACCTCTGTCCCACTGCAGAAGTGGCTTAAGGTCTGCCAGAATTCCAGGATCCTATATTCTAATGCAGAACAGATTTTCCAGGATTTATTGTGATGTCCACAAAACCAGCTGTCTTTGCAGTATGTCCACTCTGGATGAAACATTTCTTGTCACTTTTCTTTGACAAGATGGGAAAGTGAGTGGCCATAACTCTGAGCTGTGTCCTCCACGTGTCTCCTAAGGGCCAGGAGGAAAGGGCAGTGCTGGGACTGGGTTCCCTTGGTGTGTGCTGTGCACCTCTGAGCAGGCATGAGATGAGCAAGTGATAAGGCAGGTTTAGCAGTGTCCTGGCAGCTCACTGATGAGGTTGAGCAGCCTTGGACTGGCCAGCCCCAGCCCAGAGGTGCCTTAGCATGCTCCACACACAGCACAGCCGTGTCTGCAAATGACTTCCAGAGCTAGCAGGCACACTAGACTAAAACTCCCTTAGGAATGTAGAAATAGAGGTGGAATAATTAGCAACCCACCAGTGCTGGACCCCTGAATTGCTCTACCTCTGTTATGGTTTACACCCATAAATTCTGATAGCTGTTGTAGGGCCATGTGTGTATGGGAGCAGGGAGAAGAGGAGAGAGCTTCTGGTAGTGATCAAACTGCATCTTAAACTCTGGGTTGTGTTGAGCCAGAAGGGTTTAATTATATATATGTAACATGCAATGAAAAGCAACATGGGTCTTGGGTAGACCATATGTCTTAAGTGCTGCTTGAGATCACTGAGAGCTGCAGAACCAAGCTTTAGATTTTGGAGATGTGGTTCAGACACAGAATTGTGCTGGTGTCCCTAAACTTTCCTGGTTTTGAATAACATTTTTGTAGCTGAGGTTTTGCAAGTATGAAGCCTGAAGCCAGCTTAAGGAAAGTTTATGATGTGAAAATTAAGTTTTCTCTAGTAAGCTGCAGTTTGTCAAAACAACTGCACACATTCCTGTTGGGCTAGAGTTTGGCAGGATGCAAAGATTGCATCTCTCCCTTTGAATATCCAGAGAAAATGGAAACCTGGCATTTTAATCTTGCATGGATTTCTACACATCCCTTTCAACAGCTGGGATAAGCTCCTCTGCTTTATCACACATTTTTCCTTGTGTTATGAATCACCACCTTCTCTTCAGGCAGTTCACATACAGAATTCTTCAGTCTTTGGAAGTTTGTCTGTTTGACTAAGGGGTGGAAAAAGAGGTTGTAAAGGGACTTGCCCAAGGGATAAGATGGATCTCAAATTTGGTTGTCTGACAAGAAATGAATTGTCATATTATTGGAGCTGGTGCTAATTGACATTTCTACTTTTGGGGAAATATTTTGTGAAAATTCACTCCATTTTCCAACAGACCTCTTAAGAGGGTCTCACAGAGAGGAAATTCCATACATTTTTTTGCTCTGGAAGAAAAAAAAAAAAAAAAAAAACCCCAAAACTGGTTTTAGTTGATTACTCTGAAATGAAAGAGAGCAGCTGTCTGCTCCAACTCCCCACTCCCAGGGAAGGAGGGCTTAAAGCGCCCCTTAAGCTTCATGTAGAGTTTGGATTCATGGAGCTCTCACAAGCTGTGTGCAGCAGCTTGGGACGGGCATCCTGGCTCCCAGGTGCAGAAGGCAGTCCATGAGGTGGGGTTTCCTGGGAGCAGAAGCTGGGGAGTTTGGGTGTCTTCCTGGACAGCTGCTGAGGAAAGAAGCAGCGTTCTGACCCAGCCCACAAGCAGTTACCTCTAACTCATGAACAGCTATAGACATTTCCAGTGTGGACAGCCTGATGATTTCTACTGGAAATCTCCTGTGACAGGAGCTCCTGACCTCTCGTACACAGGTTTTGGTATATATGCAATATGTAGCACATTGCTGATAAAGCTGTTTAGTATGATTAAGATTTGGAGTATTGCTGGAGCAGAGCTCAGTTGGGGAATCTGCTTTTGCAGGTCTCTGTTTGGATAGGAGCTTAATGGTGGTATCCAAGCAGTTGTAAGCAGGAGATCAATAAACCAGAAACGTCTGAGTTATTCCCTTTCTGCTTTGTGACCTCGCTATTTTAGAGCTTTCCCTTTTATGAAACTCGCCCCGTGTGAATTGGCTCACAGCTGTAAGAGCGATTTAGTTCCACTCATTAGTGATGAAGCAAAGGTCCATAATAAAAAAGAAAGGATAATACATCACCTAATGTATTTTTTTCCCGGGCTTGATGCATATGGAGCACTTTAAAGTATTAGTTGTTTTCAGATATAGTAAAAGTATTGTGTGTTTTGGAAAACTTAACGGCATAAGTAATAGGAGACCTCAGCCATACGTTTGACTGTTAAATCTTTTCTGAGAAGTATGGAGAACCGTGTTTGCTCGGCATGTGTTTCTGTGAGTTATGGGCTGTGCAGATCAGCGAAATGCAGATTAGCAGTCCTCTACTGTCCTGTCATATCTCGACTCGCAATAGCAGAGTTCAGAAGTTCATAGCTTGGGGGAGGCAAAAAAAAGGAGGGAAAAAAAAAAAAAAAAAAAAAGAAAGTTTGCTCTGACTTACTTGTGCTTTTATGAAGACTGTCTGGAGCTAAATAACCCCTGGTGAACTTGTATCCTCCACCCCAGCTGCAGCCTTTCAGCTCCAACAAAGACCACTCACTAAATCCAGGAAATGGAGCGGCGCGTGGGTGAGTGGCTGACTCCGCATTCACACCCTGCCCGTGTTCCGGGGGAGCCCAGCCCTGCGAGCAAAGCCCTCTGCATGTGCGCCTGGAAAAAATAATTCCTCGCTATCCACAGAAAGCTGCACTTTCCATTGAGTTTTTCCAGCAGTGCAGCTTTGTAGAAACCACAATAAAAACATGGGGCTGCAGGATTTTTATTCTTTACATTCCTCACTGCACAAAAAGCAGCACCAAATGTTTTTCTGGAAGCAGGATTTCCAGCCATGGAGCAGTGATTTAGGAGAGTGAGAATATCAGTTTCCAAGAATGTTTAGTTTGGAAAACTTGGAGATTTACTTGAGACATCACCGATCTATCTCCTCCACTTTGATTACTCCGTTTCCACATACATTTATTTAGCCACCGGCTGTTGTTCTTTTACCCTCGAAAAATCTGTTTTGATGCCCCTAAACATCGTCTTCTTTGTTATGCTAAGGCGGGAGATAGAGCGGCATGCAGAGAGAGAGAGATAAAAGCAGTGTTGTTTTATGGATCCTACGCAGTGTACTTTGCAGGAACTTTTAAAAATAATTTGCACAGTGCTCCTCAGTGGGATAAATGTTCTCTAAGATCATTTACAAAACACGAACAAAAGAATAGTAACAAAGACGAGTAAGCACAGATTTCCTCATTTCACAGGTGAAGAAACAAAGCTCTGTAAAACTTATTTGTTGATACAGGGCTTGGTCAGGGTTAAAAAGGGTGAGGCTCAGCCTGCAGGGCCATCATGTCCATATATCATGGTAGTGGCAGTGAGATGGGAGTTTAAAGTGCCTGAGGAAAGAGGTGGCTGTTCAGCAGTTTAGTCATTGGACTTTGCTGCTTGTGTAAATGACATCTTGGAGATGCTTTCAGGTGACGTGGATTTCTATCACTGGGGTATAAAAACAACCCAGAACCTCAACTGCCCCTGTCAGGTGCTGTAATATTTTGTATTAGAGAACTTTATAGTTAAAAAAAAAAAATTACATTTTATGGTTCTCAAAGACCAGAAGTTTCCTTGGGACCTTCAGCTCTGCAGCCTGAAATGAGGCAAGCAGGCTGTTGTGCCAAGGAGGAGAAGGTCCCCAAAGGAGCAGCTATGGGGGAATGCCTGACTGTCCCTGGCACTATCCATTTGCACTTTTCATTGAAACCAGTGATTAGTGGTTTAAAAACAGTTACAGTAAAGCTTGTGAGAAGAGATTAATGCAGAGTAGTTGGAGCTTTGCACATCTCCTTCTGACTGTGCTGTTCTCCAGCTGCTGCCTGGTGGCCTCTCTTGGGAGGCAGATGATTTTCAGACTCGCTGTACTTGGGGCAATGCTCTTGGTCAGTGGTAGATTCACAGGAATGCTGTCAGGATGGGACTTGGAGCCCACATGCCTTGCCTGGAAGCCATCACTAGTCCCCCCAGTGCAAATGCCTGCCTCTGAGAGGCTGAAAAATTGTCCGAGGTGCCTTGTGGAGCCACATTCATGGACTTTTTGGCCCCTCCACTTGCACCAGGATGCCCCAGTCTCTGCTACTTGTGAGAGAATGTATTTAGAATTTTTCCTCTGCAAGGTATTGGTCAAAGGCAACTTAAAATGATCCAGCTGTTACAATCGTGTTTCCATCTTTACCCTTCTGGCACTCTTGTGGTCATACATGATACACATTCACATGCTGAAAACAGATTTTTTAAAAATTCCTCCCAGAATCCTGTTTTTTAGCTGGATCAGTTCCCTGAACTGATTGACGCTGTGATTGCATTAATATGAGCACAGGAGAATGGGAGGGAAGATGGAGGCAGGCAGGACAATGGGATCACAGCATCCAGGCTTGGTTTGGTGTAAGCTGTCTCCTTGGTTGAACAGGCTGTATCTGTGGTGGCTGATGAGGCATAAATTTGAAGATAATTTGTGCAGGAGAATAGCAAAAAAATCCATTGACTGACCTCCCAAGACAGTGGCAGTAATCCTGTATCTCAGCTACTACACAGCCTAAGTAATTCTGTCTTTTAGTTTTTTTCAATTTATTTTTTTAATCAGTTGGTTATACAGTGGTTTCACTCTAGTTGTGTTTCTGCAGTGTGATCCTGCTTATCAGTAACTGGGATTATTCTGTAGCTGGAGCTGAATCTCTCATTGAGCAGCTCCAGGAGAAGGGCTGATCCCCAGAGGCTGCTCTGAACTGATGTACACCAAGGGTTTTGCAGCCTGCAAATGTCAGGCTGATTTTTTTTTTCCTTTTCTCACTGGACATTGCTATGTACTCATAACTGCAGGTACAGCTGCCTTTTTTTCAATCACCTACTGCATCAAGACAAAAATTACTTTGGCTTTCAGTGTTTCTGTCTGGGTTGCTTTTCTCCCTACTGTTTGCAGGACATCCTGGGACACAGAGTGACTGTCCTGCTTAGCCTGTCTACAAGCTGTTCTCTGCACACTTCTAGCTGTGCTTCAGCCATGTCTCCCAAAGGGCTTGACAGTAAACTGGAGTCATCTGTCTTGCAAATGGCCTTGTCTTTAATTAGAAAATCTTTAATGTCTGCAGAGTCACACGTGGGTGCCAGAGTTTGCAGCTATGTAATATAAGTTCTGTTGACTTGCTGGTTTTAGATGTAAAGTTTTAAAAAATTATCTCTTAAGCCTCAGGATAGCAGTGTCCATTGAATCCTGCTTGCAGATTTTCATGAGTTAATTGTGGCCGAAAAAACACCCCCTCTAATTCATATTTTTCCACCAGTGAATCACTAAAAAATGTCTTTGATTCATTTTCTCATCTTCATCCCCAATGGCCAGCAGACTCTTTATTTTCACTGTCTCTGTACAAGTGCTAATGCATTTTTTTGTTTTGTGTTGTGTTTTTCTGGTTTTGTCCTGTAGTTAGGTATCCTGAGCCTGTTTGTTCTGGGTAAAGCATTGGCTTGTTTCCTATCAGTGCCACGCTCTTCCTGGCTGTAGCTTTTGTGGTCTGGCTGCTGCTGCCAGGTTTTGTGCATACCATGTGCTGGGTAGCACTGAGAGAGTTGTATGTGACTCCAAACTGCAGCCTGCTTCTGATGAGGGACTCTGTGGGAATGCTGTGACTCGAGCCAGGGCAGAAGCCATGTAGGTTTCTTGGTGTACCCTCCCAGTCTCTCTCATCCATGTCCATCCTGTGTTATGGGATCCTACCTTGCGCCAGGTTTCAAAGGAGCCGTGTCAAAGGGCAGGACCTTGGGTGGATTCTTTGCCAATAAAGCCTTTGAATTTTCTTCCAGTTTTGTAGGAGCTAGAAAAGCATAACCATGACTTAGCTTATGGGGTTGTGGAAGAGAGACATAGCCCAAGCTTAGATGGAACACAGGACTCCTGTTTCCTTTTTCATTCCTGTAAATTATTCCTATATATTATAGCATGAGGAAAGGATGGTGCTTCTCTCAAGAGGCTAATATTCCCAACTTTGGGAACCATTTCATGGACAAAGCTTGTTGAGTTGTGCAGAGAAAACTGTTGATGAAATAAAACAGCTTCATGAGAAGCAATGCCTAGTGCTTTGTCTGTGAAGGAATCAGTCTTTTATGAAAGACTTTGAGTTCCCTGATTTATTTATTTATTTTTCCATTGAATGAGCAAGATTGTTTAAAAAGGGTGGTGGGGAATGTCACTGGGGAAAAGCCCCCTCCTCTACTCACTCATCGATTCTTATAACATTAAAAAAATTAATTTAAATTGCCACTTTCCTCAAAATGAAGTGTAAAGCTTCCATAGTTCTGTTGTTTAATTTCCCAACTGGATATGAAATTAAGGAAATTGTAATTGTTTGACCTCTCGCATCAGGGAGTCTAGGTATTTTTTCATCTGTTTCACCGGAGTACATCTATATGAGAATAATGGCTTCCCTAGAGACTCCATTTCTTGTAAAATACAATCTAATGAATTAAAATACAATCTAATGAATTAAAATATATCTCCTCTTCTTGGTGCTTTTTCACGCTGTGACCTGCCTTGGGTTTGAGTGCAGGGTGGCTCCTGTTGAATTGTCTGAAGGCTCTCAGCATACTTCCTCCTGCTGAATTGTTCTTCCTGAGGTTTGCCCATTGATTCCATCCTCTGCCTTGGGTCGGTTGTCTTTCTTACACGGTTCACTAATTTTTCCTCACTAAGCATTGCTAATGTGCCTTCCACAAACTTGCAGCTTTTTGAGCTTTGATCCAGGACCAAAATCAGCAAAAACAACTAAAGAAGCAGGATTTTTTTTCCTCCTCCTTTCTTTGTGTCGTTTGTTACTGAAGAGGACTGCAGATACTTAGTACAATTTAAAGCCAGACAAAAAAAAAAAAAACCCTCTCGTTTGGTGATTTCTCCAAAACACCAGTTGATTATTGTTGGCAGGGATATCACACTGGAAAGGACTAGCTGTTCTGTGTGGTTTTGAGGCCAGAATACTGCTGGGACTGTCCCTGGTGGTTGGGTGGAGCTCTCTGGGTACCTGCCTGAGAGCCACAGCATTCACATGCAGCAGATGGACCCCTCTTGGAGGGAGGGAGGAAGTTCACACCAAAGAACAAAGCTCTTCTCCTTCAAAAAGTAAAAAAAGATACACTGAATATCACTAGAAAGCAGCAAATATTCGTCTTGAAATCTCTGTGCTCTGTATGTCTGATAGATGGATGCAAGATTTTTCAGGAGATCTAATACACTGGCTTTTAGAAAATAGCTGGGTGTGTCAGAGTGTGAAGGGAAAATTCAATTCAAAATTCAAAAAATGCATTCATTTTGAAGGCTCTTATAGAGAAATGTTTGTCCCAAAATCAGCACTGGGAGAGGTGGGAATGGAGGCTGAGCTGACTTGCCACCAGAATAAGTGTATTTTGCTCTTGAAGAGAAAAGGTGAGCAAACATCAACTTCACTGATATATTTAGCTCTCAGTGATTGCAAGGATGAGTTCAACTGGATCCATAATCCCTTGCTTAGCTCTTATTTCCCAAACAGGCCACACAAGTGGCCTCATGCACACCCATAGCAGCTGGCAAAACAGCTCCACTTGCGCAATGGAAGAAGTTGGCAGGAGGGGACTGTCAGGAACGTTTTGCCAGGATTTCATGGCAGAGAGGTGACTTTTGTCATACCACACAAAAGTTGGTCCAGGTCCGATCAGAAGTCAGTCTCATTTCAGGTATTAGAAGTTCTGGTTTCAGAAATTCCAATCCTGTTGCTTTAAAAGGAGAGGAACTTTTCAGCTTGCCCCAAAGAAGAAAGTGACAAAAAGGCTGGCTGTGGTTCAGGGCAAACCCCTCCATGCCAGGCTGGCAGAGGAGGCTCCCAGGAGCAGGGTGTGATGGCCGGGCTGCTCCGTGTGCTGCCAGACCCCATGGGTGTGCGCTGAGCAGCAGGAGCAGAGCCTGCCCATGGCCCACAGGCAGCTGTGAGGCAGCAGCAGCAGCAGGCAGCTCGCTGCCAGCACGGCTCTGGCACCGCAGAGAATCCAGCCCTTTGTATCTAACCAGCCAGACCTAATACACTGACATGGTCGTCATCAGATACAGTTGACACATGTTTAAAGGGTGTATCTCGCTGCTTTGAACAAGTGGGAAAGTGTTCTTGGACTGCTTTGCTCTCCGCATTTCTACGGAGTTTCCCACTGTCCATTTTCCATAGTTACTTACAGCAATTAACTGGAATCCAGGGCTGCAGCGGCTGCATGCATAGTCTCTCAAACCACACCTGTGGCTTTTTTGTGTCACATATAATTCATGACTGAGTGACACTTCCTGCCTTGTCATCTTTAGTCCTGGATGAATGAATGGTGTAGCTAAATCAGCTTAGTGCCGAACTAAATTGGTGGCTCATGTTCAGCTGTGGCTCTTGCACAAGTCGTGCAGAAACTTATTTGTGTTGGTATGGCTGGGTGTTCACTGGAGGCTCCAGCTCTTTTGATATCGGATCCACTCACAGCTTGCATGTCCTGCCTCAGCTTTATTTTCCCTTCCAGAGGCATAGATACTGCATGAATCACTGTGTCTTTGCTGAGGCTCCAATGGGCAAAGGTATTTGTTCTGAAACCTCACCAGGCTGTAATTAATCTGTAGACGAAAGGAAATGGTTTTGTGACAGCTAAATGAAGACCAAATAATGTGATGTGATGAAAGGTATGCTCAGCAGTCGGATTCAGGATCTGAAGTTATAGGAGTTTAGCTTTATGGTGAGCTGAAAAGTGTATGAAAAAAGAACTGCCTCTAGTCCCACTTAGCAGCAGTCAAGAGCAGAGGAAAACCTGCATATAATTATATATATTAATATGGAGAAAAGTGAGAAGAGTTTAAAAAAAAAACTATGTTATGTGTTATTCTGTGTATTTGAAAACATTTGGAAAACTTACACATAAACTATATGGAGTGCTGTACACAGGAAGGCATGTGCTTTCTGCATTAGATCTGTGAGATCAGCATATGTGCCAGAGAAAAGGCTGGCTTTTCTTTAGTTATGCTGAGATAGAAGACATCTGATAACCTTAACAAAAATATTGCAGATTTTTGTAAATTAGGCTGAGGAGTTTGTTTTTCTCTCTCCCCCCCCCGCCCCCCCCTTCTCCATTTTGAAATTATTTGCAGAAGGAAAGAAGTTGCTGATCATCTTGTTTGAAAGTTAAATATTTCTCCAGTGAAAAGTTTGGGGGCTATCTTTTTGTTTGTTTTTAAAGAAGGAAGAAATATTTTGAAGTCACGTTTCAGCTTGTTCATCATCAATTGCACCTTTGATGCAGGTTTTACTTCATGCATAGCTGGGATTGGTTTTAGCAAAAAGGCTCAATGGTAAACGTGGCACCTTCCCTGTAGTTTGCTGCCTCTGACCTGTGGAGTAGGCACTCAGACTGGTTGATGCTGAACATTTCAAGCAGCAGCAGTGGATCCTTAGATAACTGGATGATCTTCCAAAGCATTGAGATTTCTCATCTCCACTTCTGTAGGATCACAGAATCCCAGAAATTTTAGGTGATGGGAAGCTGAGGGGGGCTTTTTGTTCCCAGCCTCCAGCCCCAGTGGGACCTGCCACCAGCACTGGGTTAAACTGGTCATGGCTTGTGTAGTGGAGTGTTGCAAACCTCTTTGGAAAGAGGTGCCTCAGCCTCTTGAGGGTGACCCGGTCCAGCACTGCATGGTCTTCCTGGAGAAAAGTTTTCTGAACACCCATCCTGAACTCTTTAGGAAGTGTCACATCATTTGCCACCAGAAAAGGTCTGGCTTTGTTCTGACTGCAGGCTTTTACATTAGATCATATATACATGCTTATTTTCTGTTTTGTCCTAAGACTTTGAAAAGGAAACTGCAGTTAGAATGTATTTAAGATAAAACCAGATTAGGATTACCAAATTTTAATAAAATCTTCGTTTCACTAGGGCCGTATCATAACTATGCCTTAGTAGCATTGTAAGACTGTGACAGTGTTGTTATTAGGATTATGATTATTTTCATCACTATCTATCTCTATACTCAACAGGAACATACCATTTCAGGCTGCTATCCCTAATTCTGATAGCAGAAAACAACGATTTTTATGACTGAACAGAGTTGCATAATGGCAGGAGAATAAGTTTGATTCTCTTATGACTTCAGCATCATCAACAAAATGATCAAGTACTGTAAACTTACATTATAATTATGATGTCAGAAACAATATAACTTGGTTTTCAGGTTGACTGAGAATGTGCCCTGGGAATTCGGCAAAAATATATTTTTCTCATTTGGAAGCTGAATAAGTCCTAACAGAAGTATTTCAAGAATATTTATGTAGTTCAGTGATGTTATACTCAGCAAGTATTTTATAAATAGCTGAAGTTTTAAGACCAGAGCATCTCATTTTTGGTTCTCATTTTATTTACTTGTCATAAATGAACTCAGGACTCTGCGTCTTTTGTTTTTTGCTTCAGTATGATTTGCATCCTACACAGCTACAGAAATACTCGCTTTTCTCTGAGATGGAAATTACTAATTTAAGTAAGCAGGTAGTAGATAGTTTGAATCTTGAGAAATGAATGGTGAAGGAAGAGCTGTTTCAGTGCTTCAGTTAAGACATAGGACAGTATTTTCCAGTCAGTGTAGAGAATTGGCTGTTGGAATTTTAGGGACACTCTGGAATATCTTGTATGTGCAGTGATGGGCCAGGTATCTTAACTCCTTCTGGCTGTATAATTTCTTTAAAGCATCTTATGGACATCCAAAATCCTCCAGAAGTGAACAAAGGTGATACCTGGGTCACTCTGATAGAGAAGATAATGCAGACCCATACAGGACACTGGCTGCTTCTCCAAGTCACGTGAAGGGGACTGTTTCCTCAAAGCAAATCTTTGTACTTCTAGTGACTTAGAGTGGGCTTTGTTTTCAAGATATTTCTGGTCCTTCCTTAAGGAAGGCTCTTCTCAGTTCTGCTTTTGGGGTTTTCCAGGATGATCTGGAGGAGGTGGTGAAAGCAAAGGGACATAGTGGTGTGGAGAACAATGCCATCTCTCATACCACAGTGGGTATGTGAGCTCATCATCTGTGGTGGGAAGCAATAGCCCTTCCAGCAGCAGCTTTGGAAACAACAGCACCCACTGGAGCTGGGCATCCTGGCTGTGCAGCAGCACAGCTCTGTGGGCTTGCTGTCTTACCTTCATGCCTCTCTCCTCCCCTTCCCCCACAGTTTCTACCATGCTTTTTCTTGTAGACAGCAATATAGGATCAGACTGCTTTTCATTTCCATCACTTTTCCCTGCTGTGACTGAATCTGTTGCAATTAAATTTTAATTGAGATGCACACTGCTTAAATAGACACAAGACAGCTACAGCTATCGCTAATTAATTTTCTTCCAAAATGACAACATTTAATAATTATATTTCTTGTCACTTACATTATTTATACAAGTTTAACTCTGGGAATTTTTTTAAAGACACGTCAGCTGTGAAAGTGCTTTATGGTGTTAATCTCCTGTAAGGCAATTGTGATTAACTTCAGAAGTGGAAGTATGTTTATGGTGCATTTATTAAAATAACATGTAGCTCTACAAGCTTCAGGAAAGATTGAGGTATTTCTACAATAAGGTAATAGTGTTTCTGGTTGCAGTATTAAAATCTAGAGAAGCCCTAATGGTAATAATTTGTGCTTCTGTATTAACTCTGATCTGATGATCTCTAAACACTTTCTGACTGCGAATGAACAAGCTCACACCTTCTGCAGAGATGCTTCCCCAGTTTCTCACTTCATCTGACATAGCACAAAGAGATCATCTGCTGCCCCAGCTTGCAAAAGTCCTTGCCCTCTGCTGCCTTGCTGTAATACTGGGCAAAGCAAATGACCTTTTTGTATTTTAGTCTGAGGAATCCATCACTGGTTGCTGTCAGACAGGGTGTTGGATGAGTGGGACCATTTGTCTGTTGCGGTGTGACAGTCCTTAGGCGGTGCTGTGACAATTTGGGGGTTCTGTCTGTGCTTGAATACATCATTGCTGCATCGTGGCATGACTTTGGTGTTTGCAGAGAGGTGCATCATCATCAGCCTCCAAACTTCAAACATTCACAAAACGGGCAGAAATTTCTCGGGACAGCTGTGAGGAGAATTTTTCCAGCCTCTCCTGTGGGGATGTGTGGCCGTGATGTTCCCTCTGCAGAACAAAGGAGCTGGCTATTGAAGGTGAGATGCATCAGCCCTGGGGTTTTACTGGCAGATCAGGAAACTTTGGGAATGTCTGAAGAATAAGAGAGCCTTTTTTTTTTTTTTCTCAGTGAGAGTCCTGTCTAGGGTGAAAGTTTAAGCTGGAAGCTGCAGCAGAGGGATTTTCTGGGTCAGAGAAATAAATGTGGGAGGGCAGGACAGGTAAGACTTGGATCTCTCAGAGGACCCAAGACCAGTAAAAGTCAAAACTAGATGTGAAAAATGACTGCAAGTACCTGGGTGTGCATATTTTCTCTACTAGCATCTAGTGACTCTTTAGAAATCTTCACACCTTTGTGGTCACTAGCAAAGTAAAGCTTCTCTGGGAACAGAGCTCTGGGAAAGTGTGTGTTTGCATTTATTAAGAATGTTGGGGATTAGTACTGATGTTGTAGAGCAGAATTACTTGGATGATGCAACCCCATTCCAGGAAGGCTCAACAGAGAGGTTTTCCAAGGATGGCATGAAAAGCAATTGCACTGTATGCTGCTGTGATTAGAGGAGGTTAAGATGGTGTGGATCTCAAGGGCTGATCACTGATCAACTGGACATTTGTAATGAATCAACCAAAGGAAATTAATTTAAATATGTTAAATGTGTTTATAACGAAACTCTTTTGTTGTATATTTGGGGCTGTCATAATTATTACATAAATTTAAGCTGTTTCTTGAAATTATTTTGATTCATTTTATAGTGAATATATAGCTGTATATAACCAAAATCATTTGCCTCTGCATTAAGATGGATTTGAGTGAAAAGCTCTCTGGTCATCTTCCTGTCCTCATGTACTGTCACAGCAGCAAAATTGCATTGCAAAAGCTTTTCATTGTCACTTCACTTTATTTTCCCCTCAACTTTGACTATAGCAAAACAGACTGGGCAATATTTAGTGCTATTTTGATATCTGTTTGGTTTCTTGGGCAGTGTTTACTGTGGCAGGGGCAAGTAAGCCAGGAAACTGTGTAGAGGATTTTTTAGAAGCAATGGAACCTTTTTGCACCTTTATTTTATCGCATTTCTCAGTAGGCTGTAGTTTACTACACTCTTCCTAAGAAGGTAGTTCAGTTAATTATTTTTGTGCTTATTGGTAATACAGTCACAATTCTTGGCAGGGACACAGGTCTGTGTAACACAGTGGGGTGGGACAACAGGGTTCCTTCCAAGTGGGCCTGTTCTGGGAGCCAAGGTCTGCTCCATTGCACCTGAGGAGACAGGAATCATTTACTTCTCTAACAAATAGATCTCTTCCTATGTGTGTTTTCCCTGAAGCTGTTTACACACGCAGTTGTTTGCTTTGAGGTCTTGCATGCTCTGTAATTTGGATGTGGTGCTGGAGTTGCGGATGGTTTGTTCTTTGATTGCCGATTCTCACGGTCTGAAAAAGGCCTTCAGCTGCCAGTGCCCTTGGGGGCTGTGGGGGCTGGAGCCCAAAAGGCCACAGGTTTGGTGAAAACTGTAGGTTTTCTGCATGACTCACAGTGTGAGTGTCCAGGTCCCAGCCAAAGGGCCAGGCAGCAGCCACGTGGCCTTGGGGCTGTGTTGTGTCATTGCACTGATCGGCAGAAGGGAAGGTCTGAACATTAAGGAATGTTCACAGCCAGCAGTCTTGTGTTCTAAAAATCTCAGCAGGCTGCAGCAATGGAAACCAATCCAGCACATGCTTCAGGTCTTTCTCTGAAGGCATCTGCCTGAATATGTTCTCTAAATAGAGAACAATATTTGGTTGCAAGAGTGCTAAGGGAAGACATCTACTGTTTTCTCAATATGCCACTAATGACTGGAGGATGTCCATAATTTTTGTTTTCAAAAAATACATTTTCTTTGTTTTGTTGGGTGTTTGTTTTGTTTTGTTTTTTCTTAATTAGCGTTTATAAGCATTTATTAGCAATAAACCTGTGAAGTGTTGAGTTTGTGGTGATGATACAGTCTCCAAGACAGAAAGTATGTTGAGCTGTCTCACTTGTAATACATGAAAGGCTGGCTAGTGTCCAGGAGGACAAGGTGGTACCTAATGTTGGGCAGCTATGGTTTAAAAACAAGAAATTGTGTGGTCATCTATAGTTGGTGACAAGTCCCCCATCCCTGTGCCTTCAGTACTATGAAAGTTTGGACTCAAAAGGATGAATGTAGAGATGGGGAAAAACAGATGTTCAATTTCTTCAGTAGAGAAAAAGCTAACTGGGTTTTCAGTCAAGTGCTAGGTTGTGACAGCAATTAAAATGCATACTTGAGGAGGTTTTTCAGTATTTGTAGCATATAATTTTGAATGTCAAGATTCTCTGACACTGTGTTATGCAGAGAGCAAAGGGAAATAAGAAATATAATCTTTCTTTTGGTAGAGGGATAAGTGAGTTATGGTAAATGAGTTATGCAAGTGATTATTCCCTTACAGGAGGGAAAATAGAGTTAACTGTGGAACCCTAGTACTTCTGAAAACAGAACAGGAAAATCAGAACTGGTTCCTGATTTTCTGAGGGGATCTGATTATCTTATTTTGGAGACCTGTAATGAAACAGAAGGCAGCTCAAGTTAGTCGTTTCAGTGGTGAAAACTAATTATGAGTGAGACTGGGAGCGGGGAGATATCTCTGACCTGTATGACCAAACCCACTCAAAGAACACATATTTAGGCCCTGATGGAAGCAAGTGCATATGCATTTGCTGAAGTCTTCCTGAAGCCAGTGAGATTGAAAGCATAGTGTGGTAGGCTTTGATAGGCTTTGAAAGAGGAGACAATGGCTGAGGCAAAACAAAAGAGCATGCCATCAAAGGATGTAAAGCGAAGTGACAGGAAAAAAGTGACAAGCTAGGAAAATGTTCTTTGTTCCCACATTCTGAATGGCTGTGAAATCAGCTTTGTACTCATTAGAGCCAATGTAAAGGAACTTGCTGTAAATGAAAATGAATGGGTTAGAGGCTGGTGTTTTGAGTTCAGATGTGTAGGTGAGTGGCAGGAAGCTCAAGGAAATGCCAAACTCTGAGACACTGTGCAGAAGGAAGAAGCAGGAGTCAGAGGTGGCCTAGAGGCAAAGTCTTACAGTGAGGTTGGAGGAATCTTGAGGACCACCCCAGGTTTCAAACTTGGATAACAAACAAGATGCTATCCACTTCTATAGCATTTGGCATCCTTTGCTAGCTTCTAACTATGGCCAGACTTCTGTGAGAGAGATTTGAGAGACAGACTGAAGTTTCTGTGTGGTTGGAGGGAATTAGGTCCAAACTAGGTCAATCTGACAGTAAAGTGTAGGTAAGATTTAGTGGAAAGAAAGCCCAGAGGCAACTGGGCTTTGAATACAGCTTAGCTGTAGTGAACAAGAAGGAAGATGGAAAGAGTTATAGACACAACTGGGATTTTGGGTTTAGAGGGAGGCAGACCAGAAAAAAGAGGTAAAAAAGAGAGAAAGAGCAAGGAGAGCAAAAAAAGTGGCTGTGGCGTATTTTAGAAGATGGTTATGGGGGAGTGAGGTGATTAAAGGAAAGAGTAGATGAAACTTCAGGATCAGGGAGGAAGTTGTAGATGGGAGGTAAAAGAATTAGCTTGTTTTTACTGTTTTATCAGAGCTCAACAAGCTTGCATGCAGAAAAAAGATATGGATGTAGAATATAATTATGTGCATTAATATAAAGCAGAAATAATGCACAATAACTGCAAGGTATATTGTAACTGTTTTAGTAAATAGTTATATATTAGTTATAACTGGTTTAGTTACATCTAAATAATAACTATAACTAAAACCAGATATAAGTGTATGTGTGTATACAGACAGGCTCCTGTGCAAGAGTTCTGTCCTGAAGAATTTATATGAATCCTTTGCATTTTGTCTTAAATTAGAAACTATCAAGGAACGAAAGCAAATAAGGAGGCAGGATTTACAGAATCTTCTCAGGTTAGCCTGAATGACTTGAGTCTTATGTAATGAAATAGTTGAAAGAATCTTCTTGTGTCTAGTGGCCACATCAGTCACTGTGCCTTGAATTCTGGAAGAGCCTCTGAAAATCTGTGTGGGCTCTACAGGTGCAAATGCACTTCCCAGTGTTGGGGCCCTGGCCTGGCTGCCACCGCTCACGGTTCTTCTGCTTCTCTTGCTTCAGCTGCGCTGTCACATACACACAACGTGGTCCCCAAACCTTCCCCCTGAGCCATAGCAACCTGCTGACATTTGCTACAAGTTCACTGCTGGCCTGTGTTTTGTTGCAGTGAGTTTTGGGGACATGAGATGTTCTGGCTTGTCAGCCCAGCTTGTTTTGTATGTGAAGCAGACGCTGCAGGGCTGCGGAGGGCCAGACCTCCTTGTATTCCCGGTCTTCTCTGGGCTGTGGAGGTACCACTGCTGAGGTTGAGATGGGAGCTTTTCCCTTAGCTTTTTTAACAAGAGAATGAAATAAATTACAGTGTTGTTCCTTTCTTGGTTTTGATGCTGGCAGCTGCTTACCAGATCAAGAAACCAAGTGTAGTGTATAGGCTACAAAGTGAAGATTGAATGATATTCTGTTGGTGAATGGTTTTATAATTTCTCAGTCATCAAAACACTTGTAGCATGGTAGACATAACTGCATAGTGAAAAAATGTATATTCTGCAACATTGCCATTGGCAGGACATAAACACCTGTCCTAAGTCCTTATCACAAAAGAAAAAAAATGGGGAAGTTGGAAGGTAGACATTAGTTTTGTTGTCAGCAGAGACAGACATGCTAAAATTTAATCATAATAAATGCAGATGTTTTGATGTGTGAAGGTATGGCGAACCAACCATTAATAATATCCTGATACGTAGCTGCACAGAGGATCAAGGTGCTGATCTAGTCTAATCTTCTCTATAATAGTGTCAGAGGACTTTCCTGTACTTAAACCCATGCTGTACTTAAAACCCAGGTCCTGTGATAAGTCTTAGACTACAGCAGACCTCCTGAAAAAACACCTGAACAAAATGTCAGCTTTGCCATGCCAGAAAGTCTGACACCAGCCTGAACCCAGTGCTCTTTTCTGTTGAAACTTGGAGCCTTGTTTGTAATTGGAATTTCTCTAGTTTAATGTCTGTCTCTTAGCCTTTGCAGTTGTGTATGTGTTAATATTACTGATCAGGTCATTCTGCAAGTGCCTCTCTGTTGACCTCTCTTTCATTTTTCTCATGAGTGGCACAGGAGTCTCTGCAGTTTTCATCGCTCTGCTTGCACTGTGGGCACCAGAATGGCACACACTGTCAGTTCAGCATTAGGCAGAGAGGCATTACAGCCTCCCAAACTCTGTGTAGACAAACACATATTGCTTTAATCGTTTTAATGTTGGTACCCTCCATAGAGCTTCTCAGCCACTGTCTGCCCGCCATAAACTTCAAGTAATCTCCAGTCAGTGTTTCTCAGACAGTTTTCATTTTAATCAATTATTTTCCAGATGTGTGGCCTTGTATGTGGTTGCTTTAGAACCTATAATCTTTATCTAGGCCATCTAGGCATGGAGAGCATCTCACTGGTATAAAGCAATCATCTTTATTTACCATGTCAACAGCCATTTGTCACTCACAGGCTTCATGACTCTGTATTTGTTTCCAGTCCCTGATACACAAAATGATTGTAACTCTCCATTCATATGAATGTTTCCACCAGATTCAGTAATACCAGTCAGGACTAATTTGTGTATTAAAGGAGCTATTCCACTTCTTGTTTATTACGCGTGTTCGTAGTGTTACAATCTACACAATTAAGGAATCTCTTCTCTTTGAGTCCCTTGGTACCTTGATTAATTTTAATCTTGACATCTTGATTTCTGGCTAAATGAGTGCTCATTTTCACCCTTGTCTTTTGTCATTAGCTTAATACCCTCCTGAATACTTTAGCCTGTCTCCTGAAAGACTTATTCCCATCCACTGTAATGACAGCCAACCACATTGTGCAGTTTCTTTTCTCTGTAGAAGATGGACCTGCACTGCTGAAAACATAGGGGCTCTGCCAGTCACCACTTACTTAACTTTTAATTTCTGGAAAAATATATAGCTTTGTAATTTGAGTCACAGCTCACAGAAATGGAATGTTCTTCAAAGTATTGATTTCATTCTTCCTCTTGTAACGTTCCTTGCAAGGATTCTTGGTTCTCCCTAAATTTTTTCTTCACCAGCATGCTTGTGTCCTTGCAGACTAGTCTTTGTTGTGGTTCATGGGTGCATTCCATATAACTCTGACCTCTCCTGCAAAAGCCACTGTCAGATATGTCAACAGTTTTAGGGTTTTCAGATGCTGGTTGTGAGCATGAGGCTTACCTTGGTGACCTCCATGAGTCTTTCCAGTCCTAGATACTCTATGTTCCCTGAGAAACTCTTCTCCCATTCTCATCTGGATGAATTTTGAATCTCCTGTTTATGAACTGCCAACCATTTTATGTGGTCTGCATCCTGCCTTCAGCTGGCAACTGGAGTCTTATAAAGACAATATGTGGAGTGGAATAAAGTGTGGAATAGCAGCTTGTGTGGTGTATGTGTTCAGCAGAGGAAAACGAGCCAACTGAAGTGTTGCTTTTTTGTTTTTAATTACATTCTCCTTTTCTTCCCAGGCTTCTCTCTTCTGCATGCTTACATGTGTGCCTCTGGAGGGAGAATTCAATAGGCTGATGAACAGAACTGTAATGTTTAAAAATAAACCAAAATTTCATAATGAAACATGTTCTGAAAGAACCTAGTTGCTGTAGGGATTTTTGCAAGGATGCAGTCCTTCATCTTTCATTGCTCAAAATAAAGATTTTCATTTCTTGAGCCAAATGAGGGGTTTCTTATCCAAGCTTTGGAGCCTGTTCAATGTCATCTGGATGGTCTAGCCACTACAAGACATTATTACTCATCCCATCCCTACATAAAGCAAACCCATTAAACTTCAGTGCATGTGGTTTGTATTTGGGGTTTCATTCATGAGAGTTGAAAGTGCCCAAACTACTGCAGCACGGAAGTGAAACCCTGAGAGGATTCTCCTTCAGTCACCACCAAGCCAAAACATTCACTTCTCAAAACCTCCCTTGAATCCAGTATCAAGGCAGCTCTTTTCCTGTTAGCCAAATCTCCTGCACTGACCCTTCGCCACTCTGTGGAATCTGCATAAACATTTCTGCTCAGAATCACTTTCTGTTCCTCTTGTAGTATGTGAAATTTACTTTTGTAGTATCTTTTACTCATAAACCTGATGAAAAGTCATTAGGCTATTAGTGATTTGCAATTAGAGTCTAATTTTCTGGTAAACAGTTTAATGGTCCTCCACCCTGGTCTTCATGCAGTGTGTCACCCACTCTGTTTGGCTGTAACCCACCCTGGTGTAGCTGCCAAGCACCACAGATGTTTTCTCTGACATCTCAGTTATTAGCAATTTCTGCTCTTGTTGGAGCATGAAGACTCGATGAAGGGGGTTTTTGGGGGGTTCTATATTGCCTTTTTTTTTGTTTTCCATTTCGGTGTGCAAAGGTTTCCTAAAATGAAAACAATACTTCTTCATTAGATACATGTGTGCACACATAGGTAGTATTTGTCTTGTTGGTTCTGTTTTTGGAATAAACACAGACAGTTGTGTAACAGGAAATTGAAAACTTCTTTGGATTTACATCAAAAAGACAAACTTAGACGATGCTTTGCCACAATTCTCTCACACTTAAAACAAAAGCAAACAAATAAACAAAACCCAAGTGAAGATTCACGGACCAGTTATAATGGTGACGCATCACTTTTAAGCAATTTTTGTTTACCTGATGGCATCCTCCCATATTTTTTGCAGCATGTTAATACAGAGTCTGACTGCAGGAGTGTCTTGATTATCTTCTTTGACGTTTTTTTCGCATGTCGGAATTTGCTTAGTGGAAATTTTCTCATGATAAGACATGTAGGATTGGTTTTGTAAAATTACAAGCATGACTTTGTTTTCCTGTTCTACCACAAAAGACTCTTCCCTCCAGCCCCCACTCCTCCATCTTCTCAGTTCTTCCAAAGTAAGAAACAAAGATAACTTCTGAGGGAAAGGAGGGAAAGTGAGGTACCCCAGCCTGCATGCCTCGGCATGGACCAGTGCTGATTCTGTGTCTGGCTTTGAGCTTTTATGTCTGTTCGTATGTTTTGATGATGTATTGTGATTGTTTTTAACCCAGCATCTGAAAGATAATTTTTGTTCAAGGCTGTAAGGTTGGCATCTTGAAAATATACTGGAAGTGGGGAAACGATTCAAATGTTCTGTTATTTTATAAATCAGACTTGTTTGTAATGAAGCAGCAATGCTTAAGTGACATTAGTGTTTGTGAAAAATAGGAACACCAGGCTAAACCTGAAAATGGCTGAAATGTTAGTTCATCTATTTAATATCATCTCCTTTCCAATAAATGCAGCCCAGAAAGTAAAATGGCTTTAGAAAGGGAAAAATCATTTATGTTGCAATACAGTAGCCTCAGTGCTGTCACTTGGTGCCGCAGAGTGTCCTGGGACAGAGTGTCCTGGGATAGCCTGGCCTGTGGTTGACATTCCTGAAGGACATGTCTCTCCCACAAGTGCCATGCTACCTCTGTCAGCCCTGCCCAGGACCAGGGGGCACAAGGGCTGGCTGCCCCTCTGTGGATGCTGGCATTGCAGCCTTGCTGCCCAGGACCCATCAGTGACTGGCTCCTGCTGGAAGGTCTCCCAGGGGCTGGTTCTTCATCAGGTAGCTGAATATTTGCAGACAGTCCATATGGTGATAATTTCTGACTGCCACCACTAACTCCAGTGTCCTTGTTTGGTGTAAGTGGAAAGCTGCTGTGGTCAGTGTCAGTGTAAGCAGGGGGGATAGTGCTTGTGACTTTTTGAGATGGTTTCCTTTCACGTGGCTGGGACCACCTGAAGCAGTAAATTCTTTCTGTGCCTAGACACAAAGTCTTAGGTACTCCATGTACAAAGAGTGATGGAGCAGGCTGGAAGGCCACATTCTTTGAAGCTGTTTGCAGGGCATATTTCTTCTACCAGAGACCCTTGCATGTCACTTTTCTTCTCTGTGTCTCTCTTCCCTCTGTGCCCTGCCTCCCTGTTCTATCCCAGCCATGAGAGATGACATGTTGTGCCTTCCCCTGCCCCAGCAGTGGATGTATCTCCATCTCTTGGGCAATCAGGTCTGCCAAAGTCTTCTTATTTTCCATGCTTCTCTGTTCCCACAGGATTTGCCATTGTCTGTGCTCCATTCACTCATAATCTTCAGTAAGTCTTTAAGGTCATCCCGCTATCCCCTTATTTCTTGTTTTCCAGATGTACAAGGGTACATCTTCAGGAACTTGCTGCTCTTTCCACATCCATCCAGTCATCCTTGCAAACATCCCTCCTTCCCTCATGCCTCCTTCCTACCCTGCATTTTTCCTTTCTTTACTTTTCTGGTCAGAGTTGTGCCTGAAATATCCCAGGACTTGTGGAGCTGGCTGGAGGTGATGTTAACAGAGAGACACTACCAAGCCCCAGTCAGTTCTGGGTGCACTTTGACCCCTCACGGTATTGCAGAGCTCCTTCTCCTCGTGCTTTTGGTTTGCTGTTGCCATATGGAAATGGCAGATGGTGTTGATCAGGAAGTTAATCTAGAAGTGTATCCGTTTCATGCCGTACGCGAAGGATTTGTTCATTAAACTTAGAACTCTAATTTAAAGCCAATTAACTGAGTGATTTGAAGAGACTTGTTGTTTTTGAAGTTCAAAAGAGATGCTAAGTCTCTGATTTCAGCCTTTGTACATTCCAGAACCTGTATAACTATTGCAGTTTTGCCAACTCTACTGGGGGTATTTTTTGTCTCTTCCCCCCCCCCCCCCCCCCTTTTTCTTTTTTACTCTTTTCATTTTTTTGAGTGATACAACTTTTGCCATGGGCTGGAACTGTTTGGTGAAGCTTTCTCAGATTTCTCAGCAATTTTAGCCTTACCTTTGGGAGTAGGGAGGCAGAACTTGTGTGTTGTCCTATCCTGTTTGCTGCTAGCACAGCTCCCTCCTCCCTCCCTTTGGAGCCTGGTACTACTCTTCTCTGAGCAGGAGTCAGGGTAGGGGGTAAAAAAACAGATAAAAAAAAAATAACCCCTGAGGAGCTCTGTGCCCTTCTAGCCCTACTTCTGCCAACATGGGTTTGTCTTGTGCTTCCTTTCATCCCAGAAGCTAGTAGGGACCCACCACAGAAGGTTTTTTGAGGGGAAGGTACAGGAGCAGCCCCCAGACAGAGAGCTACTGCCCCAGTGTACAGCTCTAATTTCCATCTGTAATCAACCCTGTAGGATTGGCTCAAGCAAACCATTCCCAAGAAGTGTCAAGATGGGAAACCTTGTGTCAGGAGGACCTCAAAAGTGATTAGTTCTGAATTAATATTTATGCTGCTTTTACCTGAGATTGATATTCTGTACACAGTTACAGGTCCTTCAGCAGCAGACAGCCTGTTTGAATAGTCCCAAGATTTACTAGTGGCATTTAGACAGAAAAAACTTTCTTTAGTAATTTGAAGCATTTGCTGATATAAAAGAAAATAGAGGGGTCAAGTTTTGCTGTGGTACAGAGCCTATGACTTCACCGGGTTAACTGCTGCTACTTCCGTGTAATTGAGAACATAATTTGGCTCAAACCCTGGGAGACTGAAAGGATCACGGCAGCCACTGTATTAAGCCAATGTTCAGAGCAGTTGGCTCACACTGAATTTCATAAGTAGATCATGTATTCAGGAGGTTTGAGCTGTATGACACAGTCCACTGCAAAAGAAGAGATGGCGGGAGTATGTCTTTGTTTATCTTAACTAAAGCAGCACGCCAGGAAAAGCTGCCAGAGCTGGGATTGTCCACCCCACATCACCTACATAGGGCTGATGTGGCAGAATTGACTGTCCCTGTGCGGGTGCCTGAGCACAAACTGGGTGAGAGCTGTGCAAAGGCTGCCCTTGGTTATCCCAGCTCCCGTCAGTCCTGCCTGGAGCCAGCAGCAGTGGTGATGGTGCTGGCTGTGGTGCTGCACTGGCAGCAGCCAGCACACCTCAGGTGTGTCCCCTGGAGGTGATGCCACCTCACTGGCACTGCTAGGGCTGTGCATGGGGAGGCCAGGTATGAACTCAAAATGAAAAGAGAATACACACTGATCTGAGAAAGCCCAAAATATTCCCAAAAACTGACATGGCTTCTGGAAGCATGCTTCGGAAATCCCTTTCTGCCCCTTCCATGGGGCTACCAGGCTTGAAGGTGGCACTCAGGATTGAATCTGAGTCACAGTGTCACTGGCAGTGCCTGCCCTCTACCAGAGAGGATCACTCCCATGATGCTGCTTAACCTTTGAGCAGAAATAGGCAAAATTGGTCATTAATTTTTCACAGGGAAGAAAAAAAAATGTTTTCTGCTCTGTCTAGGGGAGGAGAAGGGGGTTTCCTGATGAAAGAACAATCCTGAAGAAGGAAATAATTGCCTTTTTGAAAAAAAAGGGTGTGCAGAGGGTATGGCTGATGACTATCTGTTCATTCCTGAGTTTGCCAGCAGTCCTGCTCAGGCTGATGCCCTCCAATAGAGACAGGCATTTTCGGACAGCACTTCTAGACCATTCCTCAAGCACTTGGCAGGAGGGATTGTTTTATTAGGAAAGTTTACGGCTTCTTGTTTTCCCTCAAAGGCAAATGTGACTTTGTTGTTTTTAATTCTGTTGGGATTTCTCCCTTTTAATATACAACACAGCTGTTAAAATAGCTAGGGTTGTCTAGGGCAAATCATATAGCACTTTCCTTGTTCAGATCTCAGATGGCTGCCTTTTTAGTGTCACTGCAGAATTACATTACAGGGCATATGAATAGTGCTGGTATTAGTGTCAAAATCAATTACCCAGCCCTCCTCCTGCAGAGAAAGCTACAAACCTTAGGAAAAATCTGAGTAATCCATTCTGGTTTTCTAATTCTGAGTAATGACGGAGGGCAGAGAGTTGTGCTTGAATAAGTGCATAGGGTCTTTCTCTGTATAGTCACTCCTAAATGCATGCTCTTTACAGGAAAAAGCAGGCTCCCTGTGAAACCCTTTTTCATGCCAAATGGCTCACTGCTAAGATTAATCTGTCATTGAATTTATAAATTCTGTGTGGCACAGAGCGGCAGAAAAAGTTTAGCATCGAACAGAAAGCAAAGTATGCATTGCTTAAAAAATGAATGTTGTGCTCCTGGATAGTGTGGATTGACTGCCTCCACCAATATATTTTCTTATACTGGTAATAAAAACACTTCCATAGCCTTGTGCCTCAAAGGATCTCAAAGCACTTTGCAAATAGGGCAAAGTACTATTTCCTATTTTATGGCTGGTTGCAAGAGAGAAGTTAAGCTTTTTGCCCACGGACACTGAGGAACCTGTAGCAGCTCTGTGATGGGGACCTAAATCTCCAGGGTTCCAGTGCTGTGTCCTGGTCACACCTTGCACCACTGGGATGGCTGCTGGTCACCAGCTCTTGGCCACTGTCTGTGAAACCTCAGAAGGTGGGACATGAAATCAGTGTGGGTGATCCTTTGCTCTCTGTCCTGTGGGCAGAGGTGCTGGGCAGAGCAGGATCTGGCAGGAAGGATGCTTGTGTCTTCCTGGGCTGAGATGATCAGCTCTGGCTGTGGGGTGCTGTGAAAGGAAAATGACTTTTAGTTGCTGCTGACTTGGGGAAAAGCTCGGAACCTCACAGCCAGCCTGCTCTGCCCCAGGCACCTTTACGAAGCAAAAATAATTATAGACTTATTACCCTAAATCCTGTGAGATTAGAGTAGTTGCATTATTTATTTTTTTCCTAATCTGGTATTTGAGGATTTACCTGTTTAATACAACCACTTATTACAAACACTTGAATATTGTTTTAAATTCATAATTCATCTGAAAAGAGCATTACAGCTGCAAAGACCAGATTTTCAAATACAGGCATGATCTCCTGTCACATTCCAGTTGGATAAATGACACATCTGAAAAACTGGGTCCCTACTGAGGTGTCTGTGGCAGGGATGTAGAGATTTTGCTTCAGGCATCTCTGGAAAAAAACCCATGGCTGTAATCTGCATGTTTCACAGAACAAGTCCTGTTACCAGTTCCTTCCTTCCCCTCGCTGGCTGCTGAGCTTTGCAGTGCCCGAGGATGCTCCCGCAGCCCCGGGGCTGCCCCCAGGGTCAGGGTACCCAGAGAAGGGGGGTTGGGGTGCGAGGGCCAGAGTCTGGTTTCAAACAAAAGTGCGAAGCCTTGAAAGGAGGGACTAAGAAGAAACAGGTGGGGGGTTAGTAATAGAGCCTCTGAAGTTTATTTGCTTAACGAACAGAAGCCCAGGCTGTCAGACCTAGGTCAAATACTCCTGCAGTTGGGGTGTATTTATTTCATACGTGGCCTGTAACCCAACCTGATTCCTGGATTAAACCACTGTAAAGTCCTGGCCCCCAGGAACCCGTCCCATGCTTGCCATCAAGCCCAGCACATGCCGGGGCAGGACCTTGAGGGGCCACCTCGGTATTCAGTGGAGCCTTGTGTCATCAGTAAAGCCTGTAATTGTGGGTCCTGTCATTTCCAATGCAAGCTCTGCAGTTTACAGCTGCAGACTGTGACCACAGATCCATCACTTCGTTGTCCCATTAATGCAAGCCACGCCTGAAGGCTCCTGGGCTGAGCTCGGGCTGCAGCACACAGCTGTGTGGTGGGCACCAGGTCCCTCGCAGGGTGGGAATTCCTGAAATCTTTGTGCTTTAAAGGTTTTTGGAGAGTTTACCTTTATCAGTATGTTCAGGAGTCAGTCCTCCAGAGCAAAGGGAGGGAAGTTTTGAATTGGCACAATGGTGATAAAACTGCCCGCACACACACACAAAAATGTTCTGCTTTCCCAGATATTCCCCTGATCCCATTAATTCCAGTAAGGAAGGTAAACAGCCCGTGTGCTCCGGAGTATTTCAGGAGCTGAAAAATTTGCATTTGAAAATTTGCATGTGAAAAATCGCAGATCTGCATTAAAATTAGAAAGGAAAGAGGAATTAGCAGTGGGTTTTCCCAAGACCAGCCTGGGGCTGGTAGTGCCAGGTAATTGTGCTGGTTGTGTGCAAGCAGGCATCAGGTGGAGACATGTGAAATCAAACAAGGTAAAATGAGGGGAACAAAGTATTTGCATTCAGAAACAAAGTATGCCTCTTCATTTAAAAGAAACTCCGTTTTTACAGTAAATTTGGGATACCAGTATGTTTGCTTTTGGGAGACCATTTAAGTCTGAGTCATACAGAAAAAAATGGTCAAGCTGGCAAAAAGTTCAGGAGCTGCTATATTTTATCAACCTAAGTTTAAAAACCTAGGTTATTTGTACTTTGGTATCTTCTTGTTTTGTGGATATTTCGTGGCGTTTAATTCACCATTTGTAAGGGGGTTAAAGCTGTGGTTGATTTTCAGATGCAGTTGATAAGCATAGAAGAACTTTTTTGGGAGAGAGAGGGATCAGTGTTTGTTAGACTTCACCAGTGTGAACTTGATGGGATATGGCAGATCTGCTGTGGCTTATCTATAAACATTGCTGAAAAGTTCTGATCATGACACTGGTTCCAAACAAGCCCACAACATAAGCACATAGAAACATAGAAAAAAACCCCCACTTTAAATATATGTTAATCTGTGTTTTATTGGAAATTTTTAGCAGAGTTTTTTCTTAGAATGGTCTAGGTCATGTATACCATGGGTAAGTCCATTTTTATGTGTGCTAAATATTTGTGTCTCACCTACCCTGTAATCCTGGAAAGCCCTTTGGACCTGTAAACTTTACTGTGTAGTCCAAGTTTAGCTGGGGATTGTTTTTTGGTCCTGATCTTTGTAGATCTTTGAGAACACCCAGTCCTTTACATGGTTGTGGCCTTTGTGCCTATGACTGCTGGAGTTCGGAACCCAGGAATTCTTTGCTGCTTGCCATTTGCTTTTGAACTCTGCCAACCATCTTCTGCTTCATGGAGCTGATTTTGCGTGTTTTGTGAGTGGTTACCAGAATCTGGTTTTGTTTTATGTCCTGTAGGGTTCCTGAGCTGGAAGATGCCCGTCTAAGATGGAAACTTCTGCTTCAACAGCTGCTGGGAAAAAAGAAGGGAAAGGTGCTGTTCTGGAGGGGAATGGCTTTACAGAGACGGGGAAGAAACCCCCTCCTTTAGCAGCAGCAGGAGCAGCAGTGGCACAAGGAGGTACTTTGTTTTCCACAATTTGAAAGCAGCAGGGGTGTTTTTCATTAGACTGTAAGAATTTAATAAGTATGGTGGTATCTGTCTTCCTGTGAACACGCTGAGTTTATTGGGGTTCTTGGCTGTCAGAGGAACTGGAAGCTGTCACTGCGTGGCATCTAAGCGTCACTGTAGTGTGATGGAGAACTGGCCTGGGGTGAGGGAGGGGATGGGTGGTGAGAGGTGGCTCTGGGGGAGTTGGAGCATCCCATCAATGCTTGCCAGCAGCTGACTGGTGCTGCATAGTGTTGGCAGCACTGTGCCCTCCACTCCTCCGTGGTGGAGTTAAAAGAGTGCCTGGTGGGGCTGGCTGGAGAAGGGGAGCACCTCGTTATCCTGGTCAGAAAGGGGGGTCATGTGCCAGCTGTGATCCTGCTAATGAGCTAAACAGAGTGCAGTCTTCAGTCATTGCTGCTGGGATTTCACGGTTAGAGAGGAATTTGGGAATGTCCAGACCCACTGCAAGAATGTTCGTAAAGAAACCCCTCCACTTGTGCTGTTTCTGTTCAAGTCAGTGTGTTAAGCAAGATTTTGGTCTTGCTGCTGTTGAAGTCAGCTGGGAAGCTGTTGTGGACACTACATTATTGGTGGATGTAACTGTGGTGTGCAGGTAAACGTGCAGGGATGTTGCTCCTGCCTCTTCCTGCTTGCTGGGGCAGGCAAAACTCAAAAATCTCTGGAACATGTGTGCTGGTGGATATCCAGAGTAGTGCCAGAGCCCATCACGATGGCACAATTGTGGGCAAGGCTGTGCCCACTGGGGAGCCACCATAGCTGCCCTTGCTGGGGACTGGTTGTCATCTCTGGACAGAGTATGAGAGACAAATTTAGGCAAGGCTGCAGCAGTTTGGATGTTACAAGAGACATCCCAGCTGTGTAAACTTTGCAGACAGCTTTTTTTTCTTTTTTGAAATACACGTTATTGCTAGTCAGAGTCTGCCTCAAAATGAACCTGTCCCCTCCCCTTCCTTCACTGTGGGGTGGTTTTTCATCATCCCAGGAGAACAGAACAACTCTTCTGTAAGCTCCCCTCTTTCTTACCCAGATTGGCTGGAGAGTTTGAGTTTTTTGTTGCCTGAGTTTTGAAGATAGTTTCTGACCAAAAAGACTTAAATCTGCTTTATCTCTCCTTTTTTGTAAACTTTGCTACTCAGGTTTCTTTTTCCAATTGACCTGTGAAGATTCAGATGCACAGAATAAAGTAAGAGTGGCTAGGAATCTATCGGATTAGTTCATGTGTTTGATAAACTTTTTTTAAAAGCAACCAGAAAGTCTTATGAAATTGCTTGGAGGGAAAGGCAGTTTTGTGGTCCTGGATTGGTCTGAGCCACTTCCCTTGTGAGCACTGCACAAAGTGGCAGAAAGGAAGTCTTGCCAGGAGGCAGAAATAGGGGGGGACAGCAACGTGCAGAAGCTTGGCATCCCCCAGCAAATCCCTGAAGAAGCAAAGTCTATAGGAACTTCTGAGGCAGCCCACTTGAGGTATCATCTCCGTGACAGCAGACCTGAAGGGTTCATTGGCCCCAACATAGTCCAAGCATATTCTAAAATTCACAACCCACAGATGTGCTGTTATGCATAAACACCTTCTCTCCACCTGGCCCTTGCCTTGGGAGTGCCTCCACTGAGGAAGCAGTCACAACCTTTCCAGAAATCCAAATGAGGATGCCCCGAGGTGGAGTGTCCATCAGCCCGTTTGGTGTCCCTGGAGACCTAATTGGTTTTTAAGCGTCCAGTATAATATGTTCTGTTAGCAGTGTGCTCTCACCTTTGGAAAAAAGTGATTTATGGCCTCAATATTTCTCCTTTTAGTAGGAGGAAGTGGAGAAGTAAGTTGAGGATTGTTTGAAGATGTCAGGGGAATTGTGATAAAAGCGTTGTGTAATGAGATGTAAAGAGTGAAATCTGTGTCACGCTGTGAAGAAAAGTGCTCATAAATGGCCCAAAATGGGCAGCAGCGGAGCAGCGTGTGGCCGGACGCTGGCCCGGGACGCTGCAGGTGATGCACGTGCTCCTGTGGTTCCAAGTGCTTTCCTTTGAACTCTGGCTAGACTTAATACAGGCTCCTGAAAGGCACCAGCATGCTTGCGCCTGTGTGCTTGAAAGTAGAAAAATTGATAAAAAGTTGTCTTCTAACATGAGTTAACTGCAAGGTGTGATGTAGCAGGCGATGACAAAAAGGCTGGGTAGAGATGAGATTCTACTTACATGGTATTCATGCTAATATAACGTGTTTGATTCCCTAAACTAAAGTAATTACAACAGGCCAGAACTACAAGTATTTATGCTCATATTTTTATAGAAGAAAGCAAACGAGACTTGGAGATTAATTAGGAAGTTCAGCTTGAGGAGGGCATCAGCTTTAAAGGGGGCCCTCTGAGCTCCCCACCCTGCTTTGGGGCCATACGAGTGAGTCTTTATTCTCATCCAAGACAAACCCTTGGTTTCATTTATTGCAGAGGTTTTACTCTTTGTACTAGCATATGAGAACGTGGCAGTGAGGCTCAGCCAGTGCTGCAAATCACCAAGCTGCTCTCCAGAGCCAAGCAAATGTAATTTGCGATACGTTTCTTCTTCTTTATTCTACTGAGTCACACAGAAGGAGTGCCATCATAGCGTGTTTTGTATGTTTCTCAGATCATAAGGTTTTCTTTTTCACTTGTAGGAATTAATAGATCATATGGATTTATTTCTAATTAATTGAAGGAATAAACTGAATATTAGTTAAATAATTGAAGAATAACTATTTGATTATATTACTATTTAGACTGTATTTTTATAAGATAATATGTTCAGTCTGCATTTCTAGTTTCCTTGCTTGGGGTATTTGTCCCACATGTTTCCAGCCTCTAACAAATTAAGTTATGGCTGTGGGAAAAGAGATCAATATTGTTGATGCAGGCAGTAGAGAAGAGTCCTTTTGTACTAAAAATTTGCATCCCATATTTTTAGTCTTCTGAAGCTGCCATTTTAAACATCATCTGCGACAGTTTTTTATAGTAACTCATTGATCAGATGTTCAGAAATTGGCCTCACAGATATGACATCAGGAAAGTCTATCCTAATTTTCTGGTTTTCCATAAATCATGTTGGCCAAGGAGTCAAAGCTTCTCTTTTCATTTGCAGTAGGGGCACATGTGTATGTGTGACTGAGATGGAAAGTGTTTATAATGACAGTATGTAGGAACTATAGACAAGTTAGATCTGCAGAAGAGCTCTTGGTTTTATTATATCTACTTCTGGAAGGGCAACTTACAACAATTCAAGTTCAAAAAACCCTTCTGTTGAATGTCAAATTCCATATTGCTGTGTAGGGTAGGAGGGTTTGGTGCAGAGCACCATGAGTGAGGCTGGCTTGTGTCCTCCAGGCTGGCACTGACACGTCCTCTGTACCTACAGGCATGAGGAAGCCCAGGCACATGACTGTAGGGGAAATTTAAATGAGCCACTCTCTCAAAGGCTGAGGTATTTAGGAAGATAGGTTTCTCATCTCGTAATAAAAATTAAATACAAATTCTCCTAAATGCTAACTGCCCAACTTTAACAAGGTCCAGAATGCACCTTTCCCTTGCCACCCCACCCTCTGCATGACACAAACTCCAAGTTCCCAAATTGATGGTGTTTATGTTTGAAACATTTTTCTGATGTCTGGCTCTGTCAAGACTAATTTTAGCATTTCTAAAGCTGGGTAAAAATACAGCCTCATTACTTTGATGTCAGAGCATAGTTTACTATTAGTATATTCTGGGGTTTATCATTTTAGTCATGTTTAACACAGCTACAGCAGGCATGCACTATTAAATCTGGCTTATTTTACATTCCTGTCCGAAATTATTTATTTGGAACAATTTCCTCTCTATCAAAAGACACGGCTAATGCTGAGTTTTAATGTGTTATTTACACACAAAATAACCTATTTACAACTCAGTATCTGCCGCAGGGAGAATGAATGGGGCAGTGCTCCCTTCATCCTGTTGTATCTGAGTTTAACAATCTGGATTGCTAATAGAACCATTTATCACAGGGTGGTAATTTATTTTATGTTAGCTGCACAGGTCTCCCTGCCTCTGATCTATGGAAATACTTTGTATATAATGAAGTTCAACAAGTCATTTGGTGTAAACATGGGGAAGCCAAGCTGCAGAACTAGTAAGACTCTGGCTGTGCTTTTTTTTTTTTTCCAGGAGGTAACGACTCTCCTCTGATATTAAGGCTTCAGTTGATGAAATACAGCTCTTTGCCCTGTGTGTGCTGTAAAGGCAGAATATGGGGCTTTTCTGCAGCGGATCGGAGATTGGGATGGAGTTTGCTCACTTGATTTATGGGCTGGCAGGAATGCTTAGTTCTGCAGAAGTAGCACACTCAGCCCTTTCACAGGCAGAGGAGAAGGGCAGGGAGCACCTCCCATCGCTCTCCAGAGGTCTTCCATAAGCAAGCCCCAAGTGGCATTGGCAGGGAGTCCTTATGCAGTTCAGCTTGTCTTAGTGCTGGATTATGGGAAGACCATGTAAATGAGGAGGAGGAAATGCCAGCATCCCAGCACACCTCAGCGCACTGAAAAAATATATAGTTTGTGTGGCCCAAGACTCAGACAAATTATAATGAGAACAGCCCCAATGAAGTCATCTCCTATGTCCACCCTGGAGGGGCAGGGATCTTGAAGAATGTTTTTCATTCAGTTCACATTTTCCAGGAAAGAGAACATAACCAGTACAAGCACATTCTTAGTTTCCCTGCCCTGCACTGGTTTGCTGTGTACAGCTTAAAATGCTGAGAGATGCATTCAACAGAAAAGCTGGGATTGGCTCCAGGGGGAAAGGGGGCAAGTGGTTGAAACAGAATGATGGGAAAATCCTGTAATTCAGACTGAGAAATTCTGCTGGCAGCCACTGTCTATTCCCGTGCATCCACTGCATAGACTTCAGTGGCCCCCACCTTGGGTAAGGCTTCAGTGCAGTGCTGCCACAAGAGCAGCAGCAATCAAGAACTGTATTTCTTCTCTGACTGTTTCTGTCAGCCTCTCATGAAATTGATTCTGTTGGGTCCTGAAGTGTATTTCTTTGCTACTGTAGCCCTTCTGAGTGGGCAGATTGCCTACAGTCTCTTGTGACCCACTCAGGTCCCTTTGGGCAGCTGGATGTCTCAGATGCTCAGACCGTGCAGTGCTGAGACTGTTCCTCAATCACAGCATATCAAGGACAGTGACAAGTTTGCCAGCTTTGTCTCATGCTGGTCACCCTGCTCTTTGGGGTAGTTTAGAAGGATTTGTGTAGGGATAGATGAAGTCAAAGCCATGCTTCACCATTTTTATGTTTCATGAGCAGTATCTAGTATGTGGGCCTGGCAGACAGCACTCTGGGAGCAGCAGGTTTAGTTCTTCAGTTGCTGTGGCAGAATTTTGATAATTAAGATTTCCACAAACTGTGCTACAAAAGCACATCTTGTCTTCTGCCTGCCCTTTCTCTTCTATCCACAGCTTGCAATGCTGTCTCCCTAGTTTATTTTTCAAAAGAGTCAGCCCAGGTAATCCTTTGCTTTGCTTAAATGTGTGGTTGGAGTCTGACTTGGTTTGTTTTCTTTTTTTCCTCATGGGGGAAACTCCTTGCCCAGGCTTCTCTACTGACTTTGTGTGGTAGCCAGCCCTGTGGGCAAAGGTGTGACCTCAGAGTGGATAACCATTAATGTTTACAGACTTTTTGATTCAAAATGTGTAGCCTTAGATGCTACAACAGCTTTATAGTTGGACTTGATGATTTTAAGGCTCTTTTCCAACCTAAAGAATTATATAATTCATAGCATCAGCTAGCATTACTTATTGTATACAGCTCCTCCACAATGTTATAGAAAAAGTTCCCATAATTTCAGGTTGTTACAGATGCAGAGGTACTTTTGAAGACAGAGTAATTTTATCTCATCCCTAACCATGCTGCAGGTTTGCACACCAAGTTGAAAAGCTTTTATGACTTTAAAATAGAAAAAGCTATTCTTCACAGGCTGGTTCTGGCATTGGTGATCCCAACCATTAAGCACCACCTGGAAGACCTTTGTATTTTGTGAGTGTATTATATTATCAATAATAATAATAGTAATAATAATTTCTTCCACATTTCTATTACTCCTCTGTAAGCTCCATAAGAGTATTCTGGCAAATACTGGTAAGTGTTCTTTTCTGGGGACCAGTTTAGACTTCATTTAAGTGCCGTCAGAGGGTACCTAAATATAACCTTTCTAACTGATGCTAAAGTTACCTATTGTGGATTGGTCAGTTGTAGTCACGTAAGAAAATCCAGTGGTGATAATGAATTATCTCCTGGATTGTCTCTTCTGCCAGCATGCCCCCATAGCTTGAATTTTTAGTATCTCTGGCAGCTTTTTGCCTGAATATCTGTGAATTTGTGCAGGTTTTATAAATAAATTCTCCCAACACCACCCATTAGCCAAGGAATTTGAGCCTGCCATGATCATAGGAGGGCAAAGGATGGGAGTTACTTTGTCTAAAGTTGGCTGCCTAAGTGTTAAGTGTCTAGTTTGGGTTGCTTTTGCACTAGGGTGGAGTGAAACACATTGTGCCTGCTGGAAGGCTTGTGCCCTTGAGGGTTTCATGCCTGATTGAATGTTAGGTGGAAAAATCCTAAACTTCCCAACTTTGCCAAAATTGCGGCGTGGGGTTAAAGCGAGAAACCAAGGTGGGACTAGATCAATACTGTAAAGCCTTTAATTCATGTTCATCAGTCCATAGCCTGATGAGTGGTCTGGGAGCCCTGACTGCCAGCTCTGAGCTGAAATCTCACCCATGGCTTCTCAAGTTAGAGGCAAACTCAACACCCAGATGTCAACACAGCCAGGGGGCTGCTTCCCAGAGCTGCTCCTGCTTTACACCAGCATTGGCAAAACTAGTGTTTTAACAGCCCATTCAGAGAGATGGGAAATTGAAAATCCACACTAAAAATACAAGGGGAAAAACCATAGTAAATTTTCAAGGCTACAAAAAGCTCCTAAAAATAACCTAAATAGAGGAAGGCTATTAATGCAAAAGTAAATAATTATGTTAAGGGAAGCAACTAGAGAGGCCAGTTGTGTAAATCACTTTAAGGGGAACAAGCCTGAGATAAAATCCATCCTTTTATCACGCAGATTAGGTCTACCTTTGGATGCTAAATAATTGATAGGGTTTGGCAAAGCATTCCATGGCTACCTGCACAGAGCAGTGGGACTGCTCCTGAGGTCAAACAAGTGGCAAAGAAAAATGTTGCTAGAAATGCTGTGCTTCCAATACCAGCACCAAGAAACCAGTGCTTGTATTCCCAGCACCCCCAAAGAAGTGGCCTTGAGAAGGCATCCATAGACCGTGCAGTGAAAAGAGGACTTGGCATTGTTCCTCACCTTGTTAAACTGCCCCCCATGAAATCAGGCTATCTGTTTTCATGGTTTTGTGTGGTGCTGAGTGAGGTGCAGAGGCCTGAGAGGGCACAGCCAGTTTCACTCTGCTATTTGTATTATTTTTTATAGTTAGAGAAGATGAATTATGCTGTCTGGTGGCTTCTGGGGAGCCCAGGGCTTGTGGGGGGATTTCTTGCTTTGTGCAGCCCCCACACAGCCTCAACACTCCAGCATCTGTCTGCATATGAACATCCTGGCAAGACAGGGAGATGTCATTGCTCCCATTCTGCAGACAGGGAGCACAGGGGATTTTTTCCAGGGCCAAAGTGTCTGAAATGGGTTGAGCTGTTTCAGGAGGATGTCAAGAAGGGATTATCTCTGGGACTTGAGAAGTTCATGTGTGGTGTACATGGGACATCGATGATAGTACAGAGGTCTTAGCCCGGGTTCCTTGGTTCACCATATCCTCTAGCAAGCCCTTCCTCTCTCAGTGATATGCCATGTAATCATGGTCAGATGACTCAAATCCTCATGCCCATCTGCCAAACGGAGGCGTTGTTTCTTTCCCTTCAGGAGAGATGAGCACAAGTTGTCTATGCATCATCCAGAGCCTCTGAGAACATCACGCTGCAGCAGTCAGCTTCATTCCTCTTGGTTGCATAAGGCTATGAAAATGCTCAGTAGCACAAATAGGTTATCACTGAATTTAAACTAACTCAGCAGTGCCTTTGTTCAATACCTAGCACAGTGGGCTCATAATTAGAGACTACAGTTTTTTCCAGAACCAAGTGAGACAAAAATTGCAGAAACCTTAAATTCTGAAATAAATTGATATCCCATGAATTCTGTGTGGGGACTATGCTTGACAGGATGAGTTCTCTGATGTTAATGGTAATGACAGAGAATAAAACGTCAGCCAAGATTGTAAATTTAGCTCTTGAAGGAATGAAGGGAATATAGTATTTTCATGCAAACTTCTTCGGAGTTAGGTTAAACTCGTGACTTAACATGTGTTGGAAAATGACTTGTGCTGGGTGTTCTGTGACTCCCATGGTGGTGCTGGGTTGAAATCAGGGAAACCTTGCTGGAAAGAGCTGAGCAAAACTTTGGGCACATGGGCTAAGTCCAAACTGAAAATTTAAAAAATTGAATGTGATCCCACATAATCACAAACTTGACTGAAATAAATTCTGCCTTTTCTGTAGTTAATTAGAGAGCTCAGTGGGGGTTTCTCTCCTTTTTTTATACCTCTTTCCTTCTCCTGGAATCCCAGATATTTTTAAGATCATCACATTGAAAATGCTTCCAATTGTAAGGAAATCATAAATAAGAACAGGAGGATTATAAGCAAAATATTTATATTTACTGCCACCAGTATCTGATTTTTAAAATACAGTGACATTTGCAGGGATTGAATGGTGCCATTTTAGCCAGAAAGCTGTTCTATTCATTCTCTTTTCTTACAGTGATCAGCTCTTGATTGACAGATTTTCAGAAAAAATCACAGCTGGCGATAGATGCATCCTTAAGTAAACAGTTAAAGTAGATGTTTTGATGGCTTCAGTTGTATTGATATAAAAGATCAGTGTCTGACATTCCTGAAAACTATCCAGTAGAGGAGGTATCTTCTTCTAAGTCCCTGGCCATGTGTGTGGTGCTTCAACAATAGTTTAATCTTTTAAAGAAAGCAGAGGTTTTATGCCCCTGTCGAGATGCTCTGAGCCAAGAGAGTGATGGGAGTTCAGCACAGCTGACCCTGGAGCTGGGATGTTGGGTAATATTTAGATTTTTCTGAAATGAATTTTTTCTGTTTGTGAGGTGATGAAATTACCTTTCTCACTCAGTTTTTCTACTGAAACTCACCCTGGTTTATGGCTACTCTTTGTGGGATGGACCAGCAGTGATGGGGGGAATTTCCTACATCCTGGCTGGAGTGAACATCCCTGTCCTGTGTTTATGTGTGCAAGTGCCTTCTTGCAGGTGAGGCTTGAGGTTAAGCCAAATCTGTTTGTGTCGGTTTGCAGGTACAGCTGATGTTCTTTCAGAGGCATTTACAGCCACACTATAAAGTAAAACCAGAGAAACACAAAGGTGAGGACTTTAGGCATTGGTTTGCACGTCCCGTTTTAACGAGAGGAATTATTATGTGTTGTGGGAAGCTGATCCGACTCCCAGAGGCTGCTTTTGTGAAGATACCCAATTTTTTGATGGCTCCCTGCAGTGAGGGCACAGAACTGAGCCTGGAGAAAATTAGTTTCAGTTCCTGATGAAGTCCCAAACTTCCTCCATGATTTTGGGAAAGCTGCTTGACTTCCCTTTGCTCCCTCATTTATATAATGAACTCGGGTTGTTCTTTGGGCCTCCAGGCCCATCCATCAGCATCTGGTTAGCATGTTTATGGCATCAGTCACAAGGAAACACTTAATGGGTCAGACTGTGGGGTTGTTGCCGTTTCCCACTTCCCACCACCTGCAAGAGGGTGCTGCTGCCTCTGGGTCCTGTCTTACAAGGGTGACCTTCTTCATATGTCCTAGGTGTCATGTATATTGTCCAAAGGGGACCATAAAACAGTTTTTCATATTTGGGGAAGATAAATTTAAGTGCTTACAATGAAGGTGTTTTTAATATTCGCAGTGGAGAGACCATTTGGGGGTATAGAGATTGAGTGTATTCCAAAGGGCCATGCTTGCTCTGAAGTGAGAAAGTTTTTCAGGTGATCTTACCTGGAACTCAGCTGGAGAACATCAAGTTGTTAGTAACAATGGAAATATTCTGTATCAAAAGAAGAGAAAATTATTTTTCTTAGTTCAAAACAGTTTCCTACATATGTAGTCTGTGGTTGAGCTCCAAATACCTGAGTGGGATTTTGGACACACCTGGATGTATTTACAGAAACCATGGAGAGCTTCAAGGTTTACGCTGACCCAAGCAATAGACACCCAACAGACATGTCGATTCACCCAGTCTACCAATAGACAGTGGTCTTAGCAAATCCTTTGTAATTAGACTCTTGGATGCTGGTGATAGAAGGATAAAATCATTGTCATGGGATAATGGCTTTGGAGAGAAACTTAGTTTCAGCTCACCTTCCCATTAGTCTGCTGTGCACATGCACACTCTGATACTGTAATCAGCTGCAGAGGAGCTGGCAGTACTCCTGTTTCATGCGATTTTTTTTCCCTTTGAAAACTCCAGAGGAGCTTTCCTGTGCTGTTAAAAAGACATCCTTAAAACATCTTTACTGCAGGGTCGTGTGTTTCAACTGCTGGAGCAGTGACTTAAAATAGATATGAGATGACTGAATGTGTGAAAAACATTTGCATCTCATATTCTGAGCTCTGTGCATTCTGCAAGTTTGTCACTTATGCAAGCAAGTTTAAAAGGTTTGAGAGTTTTGCAAAAATTTTGCTGCTTTTAATTCCACTCAGAACAATGTCTTTGCAGGTGAAATAAGATCCAAGGCTATCTTTTGGTCACATAGAGTCACTGACACCTGAAACAGGTTGGATTTATACGTAGTTACTAAAAAATATATAGCAAAATTAAAGTTTCAGACACTGAGTTCACATGCATTGCCCATTGTAAAGATAAGTAACGGCTGTTATAAGAACACCTAAATGGTTACCTTTGGGACATAAAAGGCATCTTTGAAGACAGTAAGTCTTAATACAGAAATGTTTACTCATAAAAAATACATTTGGAATGGGGGAGGGGAACACATTTCCTATTAATGTGGGGTTTGCCTTTTATGGCAGGTTGTAGCAGGTCTTTAACCTCTGTAGCACTTGAGTGAGGATAGAATTGAGCTTCTCTAAGTATCAGCCCAAAGGGCCTTTCCTCAGTGCCTGTATGTGCAGTGGTTTTAGTTTATTCTTCCTTTCTGTGACCGTAATGAAAAACTATTCTTTTCCAGCCTCAAAACCTTCCCATAGTTAAGTCCTGAGGGCAGAATAGAAACGTCCTCCTGAATTTGCTTCACTTAACCTTGTGTTTTGTGAGATACAGGGCTGATGGCCCAAACCAGTGGGGATTTGAAGGCAATGTCAGCTGAATAAGGCACCAGAAGAGAAGAAGGAATTGACCTTCTTGAAAGCCATGGTTATGGATAGCACAAAGAAGGGTTGATGTCTCTCTAGACACTTACAAAGGGTGCAGCTGTGCCCAGCATTCCCAGTCTGTCTCTGGGTGCACCTGAAGTGGATGGTGGCTCATGTCACCTGGGAGTTTTCTGGTAACAGTTCTGCAGGTAGTTTTGAAATTCTTTTTCCAGGCAGTTATTATGTTGAGTGAGGCAAAAGAAAAGGTCGGGAATGTTTGATCAGTGTGAACCCCATAACTAGGGAAGGTGTGATTTCTGCTTCAAACTTTTGCAAAATTATTACTTGATGGGGTAGGACACAAGGTGCCAGTGACCTCAGAGTAGTAGAGAGAAGCTGAGAGTCCTTTATGGAAATCATGGTGGACTAAAGTTAAAAGGCTTTACTCAGATAAAATGATATACAAAGCAGCAGAAGTAGCCTGGGCAAATTGTGTGGGAGGAGGGCTGAGCTGTGCAGAGGGATCTGAAGGCTTTTGACCAGCTGCTATACAGTGATGTGAGAAACAAGAATGTAACAGCAGGGTTTGAGCCAAAAGACACCATTTTGTGGGATCCTCAAGAGGAGAACTTGGTAGCAAAGGGAAAAGTGAGTAAATATTACACACTCAGAAGTGTAAGAAGAAACTGGCTGGGTGCAGAAAAAGACAAAAGGTTGATAAGCTGGAAAAAGTACAGGTTGTTGTGAAGATGAGGTTACCAAGGTGAGATGACTGGATTTGTGATGAACCTTTTCTCTAAGCCCATGGGCCAGTGCAAAATTAGTTCTTCACATGCTAGTGACAGGGCAGAACGATAGGTGGGCTTTGTTATTCTTATTCCAAAACATCATGCTCGTCCAGGCAGTAATCATTTTAGGTGGGTAACAGAAATTAAGTTTTGAGTCACATACTGACCTGTCTTTGTAATTAGTGCAGCGTGTTCTGGTCACGTAATGAGAGAGGAGACAGATTAAATGAAAGACAGGCAGGATTTTCATTCAGGAAATTGGTATGGTAATGACAGATATGGAGTCTTGGCATGTTTCAGATAGGCTTCGTCTAGGCTCTTCAGGTAGCAGATACAAGCACGGCGCTCACTTATATTCACCCAGTCAAGCATGAGGAGGTAACAAGTTCTCCAGGGAGGCTGGTATTTAATATCTGCCAGATGCCTGCTGGAGAATACTAATACAGATCCCAGATTTAGTGTGCCCTGGGAATGCAGATGGTTGGTAGCAACGTGCCTGGCCCAACAGCCACATCTCCCTTAGCTCCATGGCAGAACTGCCTGGATTTTTATCCCCTGCTATTTGGATTGTAAAAGTGATGACATGGCCAAAGAAGCCTTTTACTGACTTCCCTGCAAGGAGGGTTAGCAGGCTAGAGAGGGAATGACACTGGAGTTTCTGTTGGGGTGTCACACTCGTGGACAGGGGACGTGGCAACATCGATTCCCCTGGATGTCCCTTGGACCAGGACAAGTCAAGTGCTGTGAGGCAGTGAGGGCCACAGGGAGGGTTTGTGCTTGAGGAGAAGCTTCAGCCAGCTCCTGCAGTGTGTGTATTCCCCTCTGAGACCACAGCAAGGGCAAGAGGGAGGGTGGCAGCTCTGTGGAGATCCCGCAGCTTGTCCTCAGGCTGCAGCAGAGAAAGAACTGGTGTGAGTTTCACTTTTTTACCAAATAAAGGAAAAAAAGCCCCAAACCCCTGCAAGGCTACATATAAATCAGGGCAATAAAACTGCCGGTGGTCATGATCAAATTATGTGGTCTAAATCTATATAAAAGAACTGGAGCAGGTTCAGTGCAGCACTAATGTCCTTCTTGCTGTAAACAGTGACTGGGGGGTGAGGAGAAGGAGGAAGGGCAGGCACTGGGCTCCCAACACCAACACACCGGGGAAACAATTTGCTGAGGTGGTTGAACTACATGTTTCCAAAATCTGTTTGTGTCCATAAAAGTTTAAGAAAAGGATGTCGTCTGCTTACTCGGTAACTTGTGTGTGGCCTGTGAGTGGTTTCAGATGCCTGGCCAAAACCAAATAACCTCTCCTTTTAGGAAATTTGCATCCCAAAAGAGAACAGAGATTTTCACTGATGTCCCATGCTTGAGCCACAATGCCTTGTGTAACTGTGGCACTGTGTCCTGTTGAGATGGGGAGAGGGAGGTTCCTGAGGCATCTCTGCTAGAAACAGATGACTTGGGCTTTCATGATACTGAGTTAATAGGTTGTTTTTAATGGGAGAAAGGGCTACCAGGGTACCTCATATATCTTCAGAATTTAGCTGAATGCTGCAAAAATGTCCATATTAGGATGTGTTCCTTACCAGAAGTGAAATAACAGAACCTAGTGAGCTTTCACAGTACGAAGAACTTGTAGATGAAGTTGAAATTTCTGATGGTGTAGGAGAATTTTAAATTGAAGAGTTTAGCTTCTTTTCTGGTCATGCTGATGAGTTCATAAATCTCTGTGGTGTTTGACTAATATACCGAGGATCGGCACTGTTCTACTCAAAAGTTGTAGCATCCGTCAGTATTAATTAAGGACTGTATTAGGGAAGAGCAGGGGGAGCAAGAGGGGTCTTTCAAGTCTAGCAGCCACCACTTTCAGAGGAAATGAGTAGAGACTGCACACATGCAGCCGAAAGCCAGCATGACTCCCCATGTCTGCACAGCAGCTCCATGGGGCCACCAGAAGGTGTGAAAGACTCCTTGGCTGGAGGGACAAACTTAAAATTTTCTGGGGCATGGGAGTAAAAAAAAAAAAATTTAAAAAAGCCAGGAAGCTAAAAGCAGTAGCAGGTTTAGGCACAATCCATCGAAGACCACTGCAGGCACCAAGAAATTTAATAACCTGTTATATTTATGTAGCACATTTCATCCTCAAAGCGTTTTGCGAACTTAATGATGTGCAAACTATGTGCACACGTATCCTTTCATCTGCCAACGACTGCAGCCGCCTTCAGTGTGAAGCCTGATGATGGCAGCTTAGCCATCACAACAGTGTAGAGCAGCAAGTGGAAAATGCCTGAAGTGCAGGCAGATTTAGGGAGGCAAAACATAACCTTTGGGCAAGACAAAGGGATTGAGAACACTTGTGCTGGCAAAGTGCACAGATCTTCTGTGGCGACAGTCAATCAGATCTTTCGGCAATCCCATCAGATAGGGCTTTCTTTCGGGAAAGCTGGAAAATTCACCTTAGCTGTCTGGAAATCTGGTGTGAGCTCTCTTTCGTGCCAGTTGGCAGTCTCCCACCTCAAAAAGTATAGTTGCTGACTCTGACTCACATGAGCTGCTTTTCCACCTGAAATCCAGTGAGATCAGATGACAGTGTTCTACAGATGGCCTTGTGATGTTGTCCATTTCTTAAATTCCACATAATGACATTCTCATCTCAAAGGAAGGGTGTTTATTTTTTAGAAGGGTCAGTAAGTGAGTGTTAGAGATCCTGGGAGAAGTACAAGTTGGTAGCATCTCCAGTTTGTCAGGAAAGGGTGCCACACCAGCAGTTTTGCCTGTTACCTTCCCAAGAAAGTTCTGTATTGTCAGACGTGATAGTTTTCAATGTCACCCGCCCTGTGAGAGTTTTGGTGTGCCATCTAATCCCCCAGCCTAATGAGTTCTGCAGGGATGCACCATGATAACTAAAGATCATTTACCTGAATTGCTTTTTAATTTCTGGAATGGGAAGCTGCTTGTGCAGCAGGATAATTACATTATAATTTACAGCAATCCAAAATCAATAAATTTAGTCATATTGGGATAGAGAAGGAGGATGAAAATCCCCCCCACCATTAAATTATTTTACACTCTGTACTTGATGTTCCAAGAACTCAATAATAAACTTTGGGGGATGGGAGAGAGGGTTGGAGAATCACTGCCTTCCTGAGGCTGACCAGTAAATCAGCTTTGTCCAGTGATTTCTGTAGTGAAATAACACATGGTGTGTTTGCAGAAGAGGGCAAATACAGCAGGTAATGTCCTTTTTCTGATTTATTTAATTATGGAATACTGAAGGAGAGAAAATTCTTTGTGCTCTCTGGCCCCTTATTCCAGTGGGGAAAAGCTGATGAGCCATCACCAGCTGCAAGCTAAACCTGGGCATCTACCTGAGCTCTGTTCCCTGCCTGAACGTGACAGTGGAGTTGAACAATTATTGGGATGAGCCACTCAGGGAGCTAGTGGGGTTTCAAGCTCTTGATATCTTCATCAAGATGAGATTGGAACTAACTTTCCTCCAAGTTAGTATTTTTGCCATGTACAAGCTAACGCCAGAGTGTCGTGAGCTTCCCTGTCCAGGAAGGGCCACTTGAGGATGGGTTTTTCTTTTGGAGTGTTGAAAACACAGTGGTGCTCTGGTCCCTGGAAATACTGAGGGAGGAGGGATGACTTCCAGTGAGAAGGTTGGTCTCAGCTGGTCCTTGCACCTGCTGCCAGCACCTCTTTGGTGCAAGCCCAGCCCTGGCAGCAGCAGTGCCAAGGTCGCCCCTCCCTGGGCCACCAGCCCTGTGGTGTCCACAGTGCTCCATGTTTTCAGGGGTCCACCCAAGACTCAGGCTTGGTCCTGGCAAGTGAGAGGAATAGCAAATAGACACAGGTAGCCCAAGCACACCCCTCCCTGATTTAAGAGAAATATTATTTGAGCAGACAGTTCAAAGGAGTTCAGTTGGGCACCTGGTGATTGGAGCTGTGGTTTTGGTCTGGGTTTTTTTCCTTCTATTTTCTTTAAAAGAAAGTATCCTGCTTGTATTCGATCCCACCCATGTCTTCACTGCTGAATTTATCTCACAGGAAGATGTATTAGATGTTTCTGGACTTCCCCCACTCAGACTGACTCAATTTTATTTTTCCTTTGAAACCACAGAAAAGCTGTCGATGCTGCACCCAAAAAAGGATGTTGTATGAAAAGGAAATCACTTTGTCTCTTGTATTTGAGGAGGATTATGATCTGGCATGACCTCATTATGGGTTAGGCGAGGATATTTCTGGAAATACTAATTAAATACTTTTTCCATCCCTTGTGCCCTTGCAGCAAGTGTAGACTTTATAACAAGAAAAAGAGGGGGTAAAAAAAAAGCTGTCTGCAAGGAATTTTTTAAAGCTCTTTCTCCACTCAAATGAAGTACAGTTACAGTCATGATAGCAATATTACAAGCTATTAAACAAAGTTTTCCTAGTTGCGATGAACTAGAGGAAAATAATTATCTGAAAGAAGATGGCAAATGTGGGATTCTTTCAGTGCTTTTGTCTATGCCTGACTTCAGGAGTCTGAATTGATCTTGTTATTTCAGCAAGACTACTCTGAGCTGCTGAAAACATCCTGCCTTCTGCAGTTTTTTGTTGCCCTCCCCCAGTCAATGAGCACAAGCAGTAGTGCACAGCCCCACAAAGGTTCCCGTTGGCAGCAGATGGTGGTGAGCTGTGACATGGACTGCAAACCTGTTACACTGGCACAGCCAGGGAAGAAATTTTGTGGTACCATGTTTTAATGTATTTATTGATGGATATTCTCCTGTTACTTCTCTTGGTGGTGTTTTCCTCCTGGGCTTACCCATTTTAGTCTCAGAGATCTGTTCTCAACTTGTGGCATTTCAGTGAGTTACAGCAGCTCTGAATCCTGCCCTGTCTGTCTGTCTGAGCTGTTTCCTATTGAGGTCAGTGGGAGTCTTCCACTAAACTTCAGTGGAAGTTGGACTTGGCCACTGACAAAATGTCTTCAAAAATTGCCTTCAGCAAATAAGTTTGTAAATGTTAGTACTAAAATAGCGACATGCAGGCCCAAATATGTCTGTATTGAAAACACATGCTATCAGATAAAAATGTGTTCCGACAAAACCTTCCGACATCAAGATGCGGCGGCTGTAAAGATTTTTAAAATTTTTTTGATCATATATTTAGCACTTTGGTTTGCTATTTTGTTGTGTGGATTGAGGATTGAGTCTAATGAGGCAAACACCAGACTTGTTTGAACGAGCAGTCGGTGGCTTTCGTTTCCGGTTATTGTTCTGAGTCTAGAGATGTGGTTCTTCTTTTCCATGTGAATGTGAGTTTTTGTCCAAATTTCAGTATTCCTCTGGTATGTAACAATATCCAGTCCTGCATGTTGTTTAAAGTCTCGTTGCCTCCATGGAAATGAAACAGGATTGCTGTATTATAGCCAGAGGAGGGAAATGGATGCTTTCTCATGATGACTTCAGGAATTGCTTCTTGACCTGCAAAAGCACAACCTTACATTGAAACATCACAAACAGAGAGAAAATGTGGGGGAATTGTCCAAATTTTTACACTTTTTCTCTCCCAGTACTTCACAATGGCTAAGGAAAAATGAAAGCTGTAGTTCGGGTGGCTTGGGGCAGCTGATGAGTGGACCATGGCTTGTCTGTCATCAGCATTCTCAAGTGCTGCACTTGAGTGATGGCTAAGGCAAATGGAACTGGGTGATGGCTTAAAATGCCTGTTGTAAATTGTCAAGTCCCAGGAGTGGATTGATAACAGATAACTGTGGAAATGGTAACTCCATCAGCCATCCCAAGCCCTGCTGCCTCTGCCTGTCAGACAGCCAGAGACACCTGGCCTTCAGCAGAAGAAAATGAAAAGATTTTATCCTGGCTCATCTGAGATGATTGGTCTAAGCATCTCCATCCTCCAGATTGAAGTCAGTAATGTTTGAAAACTCTACCCATCCACATGGGTAGATGCAAATGCTGTTGTTTCCTTTGTTTTTGATTCTCTTGCAGAAGTAGGTCTATGTAGGGGTAAAAACCAAAGCCCTTCCTCTAAAGTCTATTAAAATAAGTTTTACTCATTGCCCATAACAGGGAAATATTTGTCAGGTTAACCTTCTTGGGGAGCTGATGGAAGCTCAATGGATAGAACATTGAGATGAGCTGGAGTTTGCCAGACAAACACTTGGACTTTGGCAGACCAGTGGGACATACTCACATACTCATATCAAGATGTCCTGATGGGTGCCTGTGTGTGTGGTGGGAGAAGCAGCCTTTTGGTGTTTTGGTTTGTTTGTTTTTTTGCCAAAGCATCTGTCTGTGCTCAGGACTTGAGGAGGGTGGAGCAGGGTATACAGGAAAGGTACCAAGACCCATCCCACTGTAAGGGAGCTGAAGACATCCACAGTGCTTTGAAAATTGAATGTGGGGTGGCTGGTTCACCTGGACCATTATATCAAGGGGAAGAGCAAAAAGAGGCATTGTGCAGAGATTTAACCATGCCACAATGTTTTTGGCTTTGCAAGAGAAGGGGTCCCATTCTTCCCATTAGCCTAGAGGGCTTTTGAGAAGCTTCGACCTTCTTCCTCTCCAGCTCTTGAGCTGAAGTAGGGCTGTTCCTTTGGGTAAATGCACTTGTAGGATAAAGGTGCAGATGGTTCAAGCCCTGGTCACTGCTGTTACAACATGCTGTGAGACTAAAGCACAGCTTGGCACAGCCACTGAGCCCAAGCTGATTATGTGAAAAAGTAACACATGAGCAAATTCAGGGTGAGGCAGAAGAACAGTATGGGATTTAAAAATCTCAGCCCTGTTATTAATTTCTCTGGAAAAGGTGAACTAATGATACTGCTTTTAATTCATTAGTATTTAGGCTAAAAATATGTTGGCTCTGAAAGAAAATTATAAAGTAAAGGGGAAGATATAATAAAATCTCCCCCCCACTTCTCCTCTTAAAGAAATGTTTTGCACAAAGACAGTTCACTGATTAGAAATGAAAAGTTATAGTCTCGTGGGGCCAGGTTGGAATTACTGCATACCACTTGTCTTTGAAATCAAGGCCTCCAACCTTAATGTCCAGGTGGGGAATTCCGGTGGCTTTACTCTAATCCCGGCAAATCTGAAATCCAACCCTGTTGGGAGGAAACAATGTGGGAAACAGATTCATCTTGATCTCGGCTTTGTGCCTTGGAAAACGATTAAGACCAACTGTTAAGCAGCTCCCGATAGAGTTCACAAACCTGCCGGCCTCTGTGTGACACAGATTTCTCAGCTCAGCCTTCGCCCCTTAAAATAACAGATGGAACTGATATGGTTAAGCTACAAAGTGGGTTTCCGTTATTCCCCAGTTGTTCAAATATTACTTTTGTTGTTGACAATTATTTTTAATCTGATTGATTTGCTGCAATTAATTATTTTCCACTTTCTATTCTTACTTTAACAAAATCAAATGCAAACAATTTAACGCTACTGACAGGCAGCCACTCTGACTTCTGTGAGAGTGATATCCTACTACACTAAATCCTGTGCAGCGTTGCGGAGGTCCCACACATGGTCCTATCAAGCTCACCCAGTGGGGATCCTTCTGTGCCCTTTTTCCTGTCCCGATCTCAGTCAAGATAACTGGTTTTATAGCAGCTTTTGAGGATTTAAAAGTGATTTAGAAAATCAAGTCCTTTGAGGTAGGAAAGTATTCATGTTCTGCACACAAATAGAAGTGGGAAGCAGAAAAGCTGCTCTTTGTTAAAGCTTATTTGGGCAAATCCATGAAGAAAACCAGGGACTCACAAGTCCATTTACTGACACAATTGTTAAGAAAATGTCCTCCAGAGAACCTGCTTCTATAAAATTTCAGACCTGGTGAATGCTGGAAGAACATCCTGGCCTTGCAGAAGCCTCCTGAAAATGAATCTTAGAAAGTTTGGAGGTCTTTATGTTCCTGCAACACTGATTAAGGGAGTGTGTTAAGAAAATAGTAACCAAACATTTATGTAATCTTTGTTATTCTTATTTTCTCCTATATTTATTGGATGTGGTTACAACCAACACCCATGGGTAGCAAAACTTGTTGCTGGTTTGATTCTCGAGTAATTTTGCAAGTAGTTACTAGCAGATTTGTGAAGTTTGGCACCAGACTGTGCTATTTAAGGGTGGGATTTCAAAAGCTTCCAATGGAATTTGGAGCACAGATCCCTCCATTTCTCCCCTGCGAATAGACATTTTGTTCTTTATAGTGGATTTATCATTATTGCAGTTTTGGCAAGAATGTATCAGCAAATTTTGTTTAACATGATTCCTCAGCATTCCATTACTTAAAAGGCATGCATTGCTTTGTTCTCCCTTTTTAGACAGCCCATCCAGTAGGTGATTTTTAAAAGTGCAATCAGATGTGCAGTATTATGCACCTCTTTTACACCCTGTCAAGGATAAAGGGATTGATTCTGCTCTTCTTTTTATACTGAAGGTGTTTTGCTGAAGCCCTGTATGTGTATGTGCATGTGCTGGCCACCAGTCCAGCTCCATGCTGTAGGCATAGTTCTTATCTCTTCCTAGGGCTAGGAGGAGCCAGGAAACCAGAAGATTTATAGAATAGTTTGGTTTCGAAGGGACCTTACAAATAATTTTGTTCCAAACCCCTGCCATGAACAGACATAATTTCCACTAGACAAGGTTGCTCAATGCTCCATCCAGCCTGGCCTTGAACGCTTGAAGAGATGGGGTAGGCACCACTTCTCTGCAAGTCCCTTTCAGCCTTAAAATTGGGGCAGAAAGTTTTATCATTTTATCATGGGGGAATGTTTCTCCCATTAGTGGGGTTCTCAAGGTCCGGTTTGTTTTCCTCTTTACCAGCCCCTTTTTCTCCAAAGATTGCTCCATTTTGCCCCTTGGAGGCTGCCCAGACACCACACACTTGAGCTGAAACTGGAGCTTTTTGGGTTTGCATGGTAGCTTGAAGACTCATCCGCAGACCCACTCGCAGTGTCCAGCAGGAATGAGCAGGGTAAAGCCTCTCACTAATCTGTTTGAGGGTGGAGACTAGGCTGTGCTCTGCTTCCTGCAGGTGCTCCTGGTTCTCCTTGCAGGGTTCCAAGCCCCTTCTTCACCAAATAGCAATCCCTACCCCATGAGTGTCAGTGCTCTGCTTCCAGAGCACTTTGTTGTGGTCCCTGCTGAGTTTAGAAATATCTAAGTTGAAGTTTTGAGCACAAAAGTTGGACTGAATGGGGATGTCAATGTAAAAAACACTATAAGGTTCTGCCTGGGTTTGCCCTTCACCTTTGCAGTTCTGTACTGTTGCTCGCAGTTAAGAATAGGCGTTTCCTTCTTACATGCTGGGAATGCAGTAAAAATCGAGAGAGCGTAAAGGGAGCTCTGTTAGCACCAAGCCAGAAGTCCAGCCCAGAAGAAGCTGGAAGGAGTTTGAGAAAAATTCACATCTGTAACTGAGTAGGTTTTTATGTAGCAATATACATACCTAATTTATGCTTGCAGCGACAGCAGTTGTATATGCAAAAGCAGGCGTGCAGTTACATGTGCACTTCTGTTTGGGATTCCAGGACTTAAGAAAGAAGCGATTATGATCATGGATGAGTTATACTGTAACGGCTCTTAGTGTTGTATAAGCAGCATCTGTATGCTGTATCATGCACATGAGAAACTATTTTTATTATATTAATTTGATTTCCCTGGGAGATTGCATAGTAACCGTTTGTGTTTCATGGCTGCACAGAAACTTGTCTTGCAAAGAGTCTGCTGTTTATGAACGTGGCTCTTTGATAAGGCAGAATCTACCGAGATGGTTGACATTTACACACTTAGAGTTAGTATTTTTTATAATGAAAAATCCAGTTTGTTTGACCCAGAGGGGTTGCCTTGTGAGATTTTCATTGTAATCCCAAACATACATCTTGCCAGTCATTCTATTCAGGTACATTTCTTAATGAAGAACAAATTTGTTTTCATAAAGAGTCAGTCCTCTGGTCAATAATTGTGAGAGAATGGTTGGAGAAGATTTGCTGTGAAGGAGCCTTTGCAGTTGCCTGTTTGAGATCACTGTTTCTATCTATTTATCTGTTTATTTTAAAAATTTATTTAATATGTTTTGAACAATCATTTCCTCTTAGACTTTTCCCCATGATAAAACTCACTTTTCACAGGATGTAATTTCCTCCTTTTCCTGGTTCTTCTAAGGCTTAGGACAGTATGGTTCAGCAGTTCAACCTTCTATATTGAGCTACCTCCTTAAAAACCAGATGCACAAGACCTTGCCTCAGGAGCAGTGGAGCATTTAAACTTCTCCCTTTCCCAAGTCCATCCTTTAACTTGATTATTTACAGTCAGGGGTGTTATCCTTGCAGATGTGCTCAGGTATTTTAAGACTTTTCCTGAAGTTTTTTCCATGCTAATTTCTTAGGGCAAAAGGTTCCCCTGGGAAGCCACATGCTAAAATCTCTTACATTTGCAGGCAGTGGTGAGTGGTGTGTTGCAGCTGACTGTCTCGAGTGGAGACTTCAGGGTTGCATTTGAACAGCCACCTTTGCTTCTGACTGTGTTTTCTGAGGCTGACAGCTTCCAGTTTTGAGACTACCTCTGTCACAACCAGGAATTTTTTAACTTAAAAAAAACCCCAAAAAAACAGGAGGGAGGGTGCATGGATGATCAGCTCTTCATGGTTTTCATTCTTTGCAGCACAATAGCAGGATAAAGAAATTACATGCAGAGAGATGGATTCTAAATAATTATGTTGATTCAGTATACAGAGATATGCCAAGCCTTGCCGCAGAGGTACTGATGCTCTGTTTTATGTGGCTTGTACACAGTATAGAGGAAGCCTCGTGAACACCACAACAGGCTTCTGAAATCCTCCAAGGGCTGTTCCAGCATCTTATAGTCCCCTTCCAGAAGAAGTACTCAGGCAGAATGGTGAAAACAGGAGGTTGCTCAGGAGTGCAAAGAATATGTGTGTATTTTAACAGAGTGTAAGCTTTTTTACAGAGGTTGAGGGTGTTTTTTGCACTAGTAAAATAAATGTTCATCTCTGAGTTTTGTTAAAAAATACTTAAAGTGTAGAGGCAGTCAACTAGTGATGTATATCTCCTTGGTGGGGCTCTTCCCATTCTTTTTCAAGGTCTGGGTTTAATAATAGTAATGTTCTTGTCGTATATTTTAGATAATGGTCATTGTATTTTCTTGACTCCTTAGAGACACTGTGAAAATTAATTAGCTAGTGTTTATAAAGGAGGACACTCAGATTCTGTTACTCTGACTAATTACTCTCTGAATACCTGTATTGATTTATAGAAGGAGTGTCCCCGGAATGGGATAATGTTTTGCAGGGAGAAGAGCATCAGTGTCTGGCTAGAAGTGCCCTGGGTTGACACATGCTCCTGGTTACCCAGCCAGCTCTGAGGATGATATTGACAAATATCTGATACTTATGTATGCCACCTTACCTTCTCCTGCAGGATGCATTTATTGATCTGCAGGATGCATTTATTGCAGCGATTATCTCCCATAGTTTGTTAAGATTACATAAAACATGACTCGAGGGGGAAGTCCTCAGGTTTCAGGGTCTGACCATTGGGGGAGGCAGCATCTATTGTATATATCAATATACTGTATGTATCTATTGTAGGCCAGTGTATTTATGAGTGCGTGTGTTTGGGTGCATAGATAATGTTTGTGCATGTCAAATCAGGAGAAACTTATTTCAATATGTATTTTTTCTTCCTGATCTAACAAGTACAAACTTCAACTGGTGGTAAGAGCACCACTTTGTAATTGTATTTAATAAGGAAATGGCCTGGAGCCAAGCACCCAGAGATCCCAGTACTGCTGGGTTTGGGAATGAAGCAGGTCTCAATTAAAGCTCTCTGGTGCAGACACATCCTTTCCCTGCAGTCCATCCTGGCAAGGGTACTGTCACCCACTGTGGGTGACAAGTATGACCATTGCAGCTACATTTTCTCACCAGAGAACCAGGGCTTCAGGCAAAACTAGGCTCGAAGAGAATGAGCTGAATGGAAAAATCTGATGACTAAACAACCACCAGTGGATCCCTGAGATTAGCAGGGAAACCTGTTGTTCAGATAGCAGCAACAGCTGAACTTCAGTAGCCCAGACTGCAAAATCCACACCAACCCTGTGCAGAGCTATCCTGTCCTGAGACCAAACTCCCACATTTCAACTTGGTACAGATGAACAGCTTCCCCTAATAAAGGATGAAAGTCATGGATTTGTACTGAGGGGCTGGACAGCAAACAGCAGTCAGTGGTGTAAAGAGCTGCTAGCCCTGAACATCCCCACTTTCATGGCTTGCAGTGCTCCAGGTCACAGTGCAGACCAGAGAGTGTACAGAGCAAGACCAGCTCCTCTACGTGACTTGTACCCCATTCTATTCCTATAGCCAGTCTCAGCTGAAGGAAAGTGTATCCCAGACTAGGTAGGTAGTGAAGGATGAGTATTTCATCCTGCTATGACTCAGAAGCAAAGTAACAGCTTGGGTCTGGCAGAGGTGGAGCTGGGTATATGTTGCAGCCCAAGCATAATAAAAGTCTGGAGGCTATAAGTGGGGAAAACCATTCAGTCCTGACTTGGCAAAGCTCTTTAAAAAAGAGCTCTTTGCCCCAAGCCACAGTGCCTCCCAAATCTCAGTTGGTTCCCAGAATTCAGACACCAGTGTTCCTACAAGAAATGAACACACAGAGTTCATTTTAATAAGGATTGAATTGGCAGCTGCATGGAGTATGAGTTACAAGAACATAATAGACGCAGCAGAGGGAATCTTTAAGCCACTAAAAAAGACTACAGGGAATATCGTGTCACTCCTGGAGTCGTTTTCCTTTGGCTTCTTCCAGTCATGCAGCAGAAGTGTGCAATTTCAAGGAGGTGAACACGTGAATATCTTGTCAGTGGGACAGTGCTGCTCTTGAGGCTTTCACCACTTCCTAGATTGCATTAAGGGCTGTGCTTTGCTGCAGCATTTAGAGAGATCTCTGCTTTGTTGACATTTTCCATGTCTGAATATATTCTAGGTGTTCCTTTCTGCACAGCATGGTTTTTGTGTGACTCTTGTGATACTGCCTCATTTCACAATAATGTGCCATCATCTCAGTTTTGCAGCCTTAAGGGTCAGATGTTGTGATGCCTCAGTTTCTGCAGGGACAGAGACTATGTTCACCATCATGGAAGTTTCTTCCTGCAGAAACTCTGAGTGTGTGTGTGTGTGTGTGTCTATACGTACATTTTCATGGTTTATTCTTGTTTAAGCAGCCTGAAATCTTTGTGGATTCCAGACTAGATGCAGTGAAAATGTAAATGTGACTCAGTTCTAATTTTCTTTGGGACTTAATGGTTTTCCTTGTTGGAGCAAATTGTATGTTGTAGAAGAAAGGCTTTGGATAAGATACTATTTCTGTGAAGCTGGACAGAGAAGCTTTCCTGAAACCACATAAAATCTATTTAGGACATAATGATTGTGGTGTACAAATGAGCAAACTTAAGGCTGGAAAGGTTAAGATCATGGCATCAGAGGAAGAACATGAAAACTAGAAGTTTCAGCCCATTTGACAGCAAGTAAGAGAAGAAACCAAAGTTACTGTTTCTCTTGATTTCGCCACTACATACAGCTGCTCAAAACTACACCAGTGTCTTCATCTGAGACAGTCCCCTGCATTGCCTGGGTAAACCACTGAGGGTTAAACCACAACAAAATATCCTCGTCACTAAGTCTGCAGATCTGGAGGGGAAAGAAGTGAGGGATAGAAACAATGGATGTTTTTTGTTGGTTGCCAAGATTTATAATGATGATTACGATGATGATGAGTAGCTGAAGGAATGTTGCTCGCATTGTAAACCACTGATCTCCTGACGCTCATCAGCAGAATTTCAGCTCTCAGATATTTTAGTGCTGGGGTGTTTTCTGTCCTTATCCAAGTGGTTTATTTAATACAGCTGCAGCCAAACCTCCAGCATGGTGACTTCCAGCTGCAGAGCCTGTGAACCCCCTTCCCAGGCCCCCCTGAGCGGCTGCTGTGCTGGGAACCCAGCACAGAGAGGCAAAGAGGCAGATGTCGCCAAGCAACATATCTTGTTTATCTTTTATTTATTGCAGGTATTTATACAGGGCAGGTCTCTCTGCTCCCAGCTCACAACTTTGCACCAGTGGCGGCTGCTGCTTGCCAGGCAGAGGCAGGGGAAGGCAAGGGAAGGGGCATGAATAATGCAGCGCAACATATTTATCGACATTGTCAAGTTGAGCCTCAGATCAAGTTTAGTGGGTAAAGAAGAGGCTTTGAATTCCTGCCGTACTACACATTAAGATTCAGATAACTTGATTTCGTAAAATAAGTGAGTCCAAGAGGCTGAAACACAGTAATGCTGCGTACAAAATGCACCTAGTTTTCTTCTTTCCTTTCTTTCCCCCCTTTCTAGTGTAGGATTTGATGTGGGGTGTAAATTGCCTGAAAAATATTAGCTGGCCATGGACATGCTTCTCCTTTCTCCACTGCACATCTCTCCCACCCTGCAGGACTGCTGCTGTGTGTGCTGAAAGCTTGTTCCCATGCCTTCCAAATCCTCATGTAAATTTTGGCACTTCTTTGATATGTACCATCATTTGCAATTGTCAAGGCAGAAGTAATGAACTATTCCAGTAAGTAGGTTTGGGGTGCAGTGCAGCTCCCAGGAGTGGCCATCATGCTGCATGGTGGGGGGGCAGCCCTGCCTGCATCCCTGTGCTCACAGCAGCCTGGGCTTCCCTCACTGCCCCAGTCAGCTGCAGGAATGGTGCAGACTGCTCAGGCTTAGAGAACAGTGATTTATGTATTTATTTATCTATTATTTATTAGAACACTGGACTAGGCCTCAAGAGTTACATTCTGTCACAAACTACTCCAGTTGTTTTGAAGGTGTCATTAGGGCTGGGATTTCCTTAAAGCAGGTGGCAGCAGTTCAACTTTTCTGCTGTTTGAAAACAGTGACAGCAAGTCTTGAAGAACATCAAGGGGTGAGGAGGAAAGAAGCGAAGAGCAAGTTAAATTAGCACTGAGTACTTCAGAACCCCCCACCCTTCATGTTCCTATTTTCATCCCTGTGTGACATTTCCTTACAGCGCAGAGAGCCCGAAACACATAAGCCATCCTTAGCTGCAGTGACTTTGCAGCACTGTGGACACAAATAACTTATTTCAGAAAAAAAATGGTATTTTTTTATACGTAAGAGTGCATGTAATTTCATTTTAATATGAGTTGCCAGTTACATAAACTGCCCTTGTGTTTTGAGTCCTGGACACCAACTTCCCTGTGCCGCTGCTTTTGTTGTTACACCTTGGTTTGTCCCCTGCATTTGTTGAGGCAGGTGCTGGGCCTGGGCTCTGAGGTTAGGAATTCATCTGTAGCTGCTCACCCACAGGTAGTCAGTGGTTCCTTCAGGCACAGTTCAGGGGACATTTATTGATTGATACTCCTTTTGGCTGCAAATAATAATTGCAGATGAAAAAAACCCAACAAAACTAGTAAAGGTAGGTAGAAGCCAGACTCGTCCTTGTGTGGTGTGAGGTACTTTACTGGCTTATAGCCTCTGGTTTTAAATGTCTGTGCAAGGACACCCGTTGTGTGTATGTGTGTGTGAAATTAAAATAGGATTGTTATTCAGCCTGCGTTTTAAGTGCCTAACCTCTCCATTCTGAAGACATCCTTCTGCTTTGTGGGAAAGCTCATACTCTTTAAATTGTACTTTTTTATTGGGGGTGGGGGGAAGAAGTCCACAGAGAGTTTCATGGACAGTTCACACTGTCAACTCAGCATTTCTGCACACTAGAAAAACAAAAAACATAATTCTTCACAGTCAAAGAAAAAGAAAAAAAAAAAAAAAGAGCCCATGAAGATATTTTCTTAATTCTAAGCATTTTTTTTATTTAAATGTGAAGGGTCTGGGATTTTTTTTTTTATTCAAACAAATAAATATTTTCCAGAAAGGAAACATAATTTCACTCTGTCTACGGCACACAAGGGAAAAAAATAAATGATTACTTGACCCCAGGACAACACGATGCTCTTTTTTTTCTCTGTTGTCTGGTTGTGGTGCTGGAATGTGCAATCTGCCATCAGAACTGGCAGATGCACAACTTTTGTTTGTAAAACTGACTTCATTATTCCTGCTTTAGGGGTGGGCTGGCTGAAGACGTTTGGGATGCTGACAGTTTCTGGCCTTCCTGTTGAATCATCGGAATATTTGGCCTGAACTGAAGGAGCAGTAGCATCGCTAAGCTCAGATCCAGTGTCTTGGGAATCAGGGAGCAGCCAGCATGTTTTAACCATAGCTTTTTAACCCTGGTTCACATTATCTCAGCGTTATCGTGGTTTTGCTCCACCCTGTCCCTCGGGTTTGTTTTGACAACTGCTGAGACTACAGACTTTTTGGACCAGGGTCATCTTCTCACATCACATGCAAAGAGTAGAGCAGAGGTGGTTTTTACTGCAGCTTTACATAGCACTATCACATTACAAATAACTATGATCTAATGTTATATATCACCACAGAGCTAAAAATCCCAGCCACCCACCAGTACTTAGCTATATTTTACTCCTGATGGCTTGTGCAGTGCTGTACTTCCTGCTTGTATCACTCTAATGACTGTCTTCCCTTATTTACCTTCTCAGATGTCTGCCCTTGTCTGAAGTGATTCCCTTAAGGTTACGACAAAGACATTGGGGACAACAATGATGTGTGATTATGTAATTAAAGCCTGTATTAATTTATGCAAGGTAATCTGAGCAGCCCAAACTTCTGCATTTCCTTTGAAGTTCTCGAATCAATTCTCCTATTTGTCTGGTAGGAAAGACTTTTATTTTTCATCATTTTCCAAAGTGAAATTTCTTTGTTTTCTTAATAGAAAATGCCAGTTCTACTGGGCCCAAAAATGATATTTCTCTTTCCTTTGCAACCACCCGTGGGGTTTGAACCACAGACCTACAGCACTGTAGCAGAGGTCTCTATCATGTGCTAATTAAAGGGATTCAAGCCAAAGTGAGACAGAGGGGGAAAGCAGCAGCTTGGGCCCGGTGTTAAAAAGGGGGTTTGATTTTGGGGAACATCGCATCCCCTCTATGGCAATTCCCAGCTGATCATACTGTTGCTGACCCTCCCCTTTTGTTGTCTGTCCCTTTCCAAGTCTCGTTTGGAAACTTTCCCTTCCCAGTGCTATGGGACTGCCTTTCTCCCCCCCCATCTCTGCTGTTATTCATCCTTCTAATTGTGTAAAATGGTTTGGGCTGTAGTTTCCATAAAGGATACTATGCAGACTGAAGTTGGTGCTGTATATGTGAAATTGTGATCTGTAATTTGTATTTTCTTTGCTGTATAACTCAAGTTTATTAAATAAGGATGTGGCTGGATGTAGTTCTTAATATCAAGTAGACAATGCAATTTGGTTTTACCATTTCCTTTTGTTGATCCCTCTTTATTACTTCTCATCTCACTTAGAAGAACAGAATATTTGGATTGTGGCTTTTAAGCATCATAACAGTGGGTCAGAGATGCAGGAGATGGAGAGGAGGTCAGCAGGAGTGACTTGAGTGTCTGTGACTCAAAGTGACAAGCAAACCCCCTGGGAAGAGTTCAGTGTCTGTGAATCTCATCAGCCTGTTTATTTTATTTTATTTTACCTTTCTAGTATTTGATTATTGCTAACACTTAGAAATCCTGCACTTAGGAATCATGTTGACTTGGGACCTGAAGTACTGAACAGCTCATTACTATAGCAAAGCTCAACTCCTTTGTGTCTCGTGACACTTCTACAGCTCAGTGACCTGGTTGGTGGCCCTAGCAAGGCCTCTGATCCTACCTTTTTGTTAGTATAGAGAGAAAAAGAAAAAAAGAAAAAAAAAGGGCATTAAAATTAAAGTCTCATGACTGTAATGAAAAGGTTATTTCCCCTTCTCTCTCAAGTTAAGTTCTGTGCAATTGCAGCTCACTTTGTCCTGTCCATCTTGTAGTCTCATTAGCTGCTGGGCCACAGAGGAATTGAGGAGAGAGAGTTGGGGGTTTTATCTGCATGCCGTACCAGCGCAGAAGATTCAATGAGATGATGGCTTGTCATTTTTTATTAATGAGTTGGAGCCTGATTCATTATAGATGTGTGGAATGAGCTCGGTGTGGCTGCAGGGGGAGGGGAGGGGCTCTGCCAATGAAGAGGTACCCCCAGCGTGGGTCTTCTCCTGCCCAGCCCTGAGCACAGAAGCCGATCGGTGCCGATGTGAGCGCGGCTCCGCTCGCCCACCGCCCAAACCCACGGGTCCCAGCGTGTGGCAAGTGGCCCCAGAGGAGTATTCAGTGGTGCTCAGCAATTAGGCCTTACTGAAAAGGCACTGTCCCTCAGGGCCTGTCTCTCTGTCAGGCTGGTGGCTGAGAAAGTCTTGCAGAGTTTCTGTTTCAGTGGTAGATTGGCATGGTGGATCAAATCGTGTTCCCACCAATGGAAGCAAATAGCTGTGTGTCCTTCAGTCCTTCCTTGCATGCTGCTGGCATGAGTCACATGTATGTGTGATGTGTGTGCATATAAATACATCCATCTACACATATGACATGTGTATGTGCAAAAAAAAAGAGAGGAATTTATTTTATTTTATTTTTTTTTCAAAAGCCATGTGGTCAGAAGAAAGCATTTGTATTCAAAAGGAGGTCTGCCAGGTGCTGGGGAGGTTGAGAGCAGGTGACCTCTTGCCGTGGGCAAATCTAAATTTCTTTGAGTAGAAGTGGTCACTGACACTCTGAGGACCCCCTAGCCACACCACCTGAGAAAACCACTCTTGGTGGGCACAGGCAGAGGTTGGGTTGTGCCCTGGCACTGCTGCCTTTTGCTGGCTGCTCCTGGCTCTGGCCATGTGGCCAGGCTATGCCCATAGTGTGCCTCTCCCTCACTGACCACACATGCCTCTGTGAGATGCTTCCTTGGGGGTGAGGAATTTGGATAGCAAGAGCTGTTGAATGTTGGAAAACAGGATTAAATACTTAAGGTGTATTTAAGACCAGTTTTAAGAGTGTTTAAGCCAGCTTTAAAGGCCCAGTGTAGGCTCTTCTCTTTGCATAAACGTAGTTAATTCCATTTTTGTTGCTTCTGTGTTTTCTGCCTATTTCTAGAAGCCCTGAAAATCTGCAAGAGGGGCTTCTCTCTCTCACTTCTTGTGCTATTTCTATGGATCAAAGAAGTGCAAGTAAATATCCCAGCTTTTGGAAGTGTCTGACAATAATCTGGCCTTTTGGAGAGTCATCAAGTTGTAGCTAGAGGCAGAGTAGGCATCATTTAGCTTGCCTGTTGCATTTTGTTTATTATGTGTTTAAATTTTTAAGCTCTGTGCTCTTTCAAGAGATAGGTGACAATTCAGCATTAATCTCAGCGGAGGCTGTCAGAGTCATGATGTTGCAGTTGTCTCTTCTTAATCTGCAGTGAGGTCATGCAGGTGGAAGTTATCTGGCTCTCTTTGTACACAGAAAACTGTAAATTCTGCATGTTTGGCAGTGGTCTCCCCCTGGGAAGGTGTGGTGTGTCCCCTGTGTCATACTGATGCACCCACTGGCATACGGGTTTCTTCTCTGTATCAAAACGCCGAGAGCAAATTAGGAAATATTCCTGAGCATCTTGGAGGATCGTTAATTTAATAGCTCTTGTTGAATAAGGGAAATTTTTCCTACTTTGCATTTACACTTGCCCTCAGATAAATTCTGGCTGAGGTTACGTTCTGGTGATGTGCAGAGGACAGAATGTGCTATTTTCCATTCTTGTTATTTATAATCATGCAGTGTGGTTCAAATATTTTAGAGGTAGCTGCACAACTGGGTACACAGGGAAATAAAGATATGCTGTTCCTGTCTTTGGTGAGAGCTTTCTTTTCCAACATTTTTCAGGACCCACAAGTATTTTGAAATGGTTGGGTGTACTATATAGAAACTTAAATAAAAACTCAGGGTGCTGTTATTCTCTGTTTGCAAGAAAAATAAAAGATCAAACTGTCCCTGCAGTAGAGGTGCAGGCTTGAAAGGGTTAATGCAACAAACAGACCTAAAGGAATCTTTTCCCCTTGTAAAATATGCAGCCGTAGTGACAGCAGTATTCCCAGAGTCAAGTTATCTTTTACATTAGTGAATGTTGTTCCTAAAGCTTTAGCTGAGGTAATAAATGATTCATGGTAACCACACCTTTGTGCACAGCCGTCCACTTGATGTTCAGTCCATATGCGACTTCAAGAAGCCTTGTGCAGGAGCTCCACAGCTCCAGTTCAGCAGCTTTCTCCCAGTAACTGTGACAGGGAGAAAAGCATTTGAGTAACAAATGGTAACTCGAAGGGAAAGGTTTCTCTTCTGCCTCTTAAAGTGTAAATTAGCAGTGTTTGCTTGTGCTTTCTGTGCAACCTAAGTTTGATGCACGTTCCTGAGAGTCGGGATGGGGAGAGGAGGTAGCTGAGTCTATTCTCTTTGGAAAAAAGGAAAATAGGAAGGGAACTTGAAAAGTTCTGTGTGTCAGTTCTCCAAGCACATGCCCAGCATGCAACTAATGAGACCTCCCAATGCATTGGTTCTGCAAGACCCCCTTGCAGAGCAGCACCAAGTCTAGTGACATTCAGAGGTGGGCTGGAGAGCAGGTTTCCCGTTCCCTGACCTTCTGCTGATGCTGTTAAATGTCCAAGTCTCTGGATTCAGACCATTTGTGCCCATAAGGAGTGGTGGAGCCAGGTTCTTTCTCCTAGGAGAATGTGGCTAACCCAGGTGGAATCTCAGCTCTGGGTTTTGAAAGCCAAGGCTCAATCCCTGCAATCTCTGTGGTTTGTCCTGCTGGGTCAGTAATTTGATAATTAGTTGTGTCTCTTGATAGAACATGTCAGATGTGTTAACGTAACCTGACCCAAAAGCACACAGTTTATGATGAAACAGTTAAACCACTGGCACAGTTATAGATGCACATCCAGGGAGTTCTTAATCTGATCTAGAGGATGGATTTCTAAAATGGTTGGCAAATTTGCTTTTGGAAGTCTCCATCCACAGATGAAAGGGAACTAACAAAAAGTTGCACATACAAGAGATGGACCGTATCTTTCCTCTTCCTAGTTGCACTTAGACAGTTGAAGGGATCAGGGCACAGCATCATCTCTGGTCCTGCAGTCCAGTTTAACCACCCAAGTCCACACAGCTCTACTGCAGAGTATCAATCCCCAAAGCAGAGTGGGCTTGTCTGCACCACATCCTGGAAACAGTCCCAGGCCAGTGCTCTCCTCTGAGATGTGCCCACTGCCTCCTAGCAGGATAGCTGCCCTCAGTCACACAGAGGACCCAGTAGTTCCCTGGTGGGACTTAGCTTCACTGATCCTACTCCGACTGAGAAGATAACCGCTAGATGCTGACACCCTGTGATTACTAAAAATAGATTTGTCCAAGCAGGTGGACTTGTGCAAGATTTAAAAAAATTGCAAAGAGTCTTCTTATAGGGAGAAAATAAGTAAGCACAAGGTTGACCCTATTAGAAAGTGAATATTGCTAACAAACCATGTCAGGACACTGGAGGATGATTTAGAACACTCATTTGTGTTCTGAGATCCAGTGAGAAGTGAGTGGAAGGAGGAGGTATCAAAAAGCAGTGTTGAACTAGCCTGAGAAGTTTTTTAGCAGTTCAGAGAACAGCCTAGAATTAATAAGGACAGCAGATATTCAGGAATGACAAATACTAATGAAAGGAATTTGTCCCAGTTCATTTACTTTTCTCTGCAGAAAGATGTGGGGGAGGTTTTTGGTTTTGATCTTGAGTCGACTTCCAGAGGGGTAGGCGGTATGTCATTCCCTTCTGGCTGTCCCCTGCGTGAGCAGGACACGCTGTGCCAAGTGTGCAGCTGACTTTCCCAGAGCCGTTTCAGAGTGCCACACTCTCCAGAGCAGCGTAATGTACTGGGGACCTGTGTTTTATGTATCTCTCTCTCCTGCAGTTCATGAATAGTAAGCACAGTGGGTTTTACAAGGACAGATATGGAATGGCCTCCATGGCATTTGAGTAGAAAGTACAGCAAACAATTGATATAGCTCAGTCTTCAGGCATTTGCTGGTTTGAAAGAAAAAACAATTTCCAACAATTGAGGGGTCTTTTTCTTAGCAGACCAATCACAAACTTTTGAAGCATGAAATGAATTTCACTGGTCCTTGCCAATAAGCTTCTTTCTCTCATATTGGTTTTTATGAAATGGCTATAATCATTGCAGGTAATGAATGAAAGCTACACTATGAAGTCCCACCTAACATTCTTCTTCTTGATTTATGGTGTATTGGTCAAAATAGTAAACTGATAATGATCACAAAATAGCGATAAATCACTGTGGGATGATGTATCAGAAACAATAGAAAATGTTCTGGAGGAAGAAACTTGGAGGCATTAGGGGAACAGCTGGGTGTTCTGCAGATATGAAAGATACCAGGGAGTCCTCAAAAATACAAATTAAAATACTCTCTCCCTTTGTTTCTGTCAGGACTGGGCTGTTCCTTGCTTCTGCATGAAATAAACTCAAGACATTTATGATGAATTAAGGTTCCCACACCCCCAGTGTATCAAATCTAATTAGAATGTGCTGGTGGAAATCAGTTTAGGCCAAAATCCTGTCTGGATCTGAAGTTGTGATCTGGACGTGATCATTCCAGTTTGTACAATTCTGCAGAACACTGGTATTTAGAATTTGCTCCTGCCAAAAAAAAATGACCCTTCTAGATAAATGTATGCATTTAATAGTTTTCTGAAGATGAAGCAAAGGAATGTTGTTGCCTTGTGTTGCCTCAGCTTCTAGATAATGCCCCTTTTTTGTCCATCAGGTGTGTTTTCAGACAGTCTGTATTTTTTTGTTGGCATCATATAATTGTAATACATTCTGACTCAGATGTGCTTTGTCTAATGATGTGTCAATAGATAAAAAAACAGATGGAGCAAAATCACCCCTGCCTAAATGTAGTTTGAAGATACCATGGTGTCTCCTGAGAACCAAAAAGTTACCCAATCTTTTGGGGACTTGATCTATGTCAAACAGATCTTCCTAGAAAGATTTTGGGTTATATTCTCCCTCTTGTCTTGTCTCGTAATGGAAACTTTCTTTGGATTTGGTGCTAATCATACCAATGAGCCAGCTCTGATTGGTACTAGCTTGCAAAAGGCCTCTTTTGTTCTTGTTAGAGTATCTAACCTCTAAATCTATTTAATACCCTTTCCCTGGTTGTCCATCATTATGACACATGATTTTCCAAAGGATTTACTATTAGTTAGCAGCACAGGGCTTTCTCCCTGGGGTAGCAGCTACTTGCAGTGAAGAAAATGCATGTTCGATGTAGCAATTTGTCTTTTTTTATATATTTATTATAAGAGTAAATGAGTTATTGTGGGGGACTTCAATATTATTGCAAATTAGGTGCTACAAGCCAAGCCATGCACATTTGTTATGTTTCCAGGCATACACAGCATGCATAGCAGTTCAAAAATCAGCAGTCATATTATATCTAGGCCTTTTCCTGGGCAGCTGCTACTTTGCAGGTATTTTTGTAGTGTGACTGTTCCATAACTCTGCTTACTTCAAATGAAGGGAGGGGGAATGTGTCACAAAAGTGATTGCTATAAAAAATGTTTTGATGAGCATGAAGGCATGAATTATAAAATCTCTCAAGATTTAGTTTCTAAAGTAGGTATGAGCTAATGAATATATAGAGAGCATTGTTTGTCATATATTTCTTCTCTAATAGTAATTTATTAACTGGTTGGGTTTTTGGTTTTTTGGGTTTTTTTTAACTTGTGCCTTTCTGGATGTACTTATAAGCTTATCAAAATTATAAATTGCTCCTCTATTCAGAAAAGTGTGCAGATTCAAGCAAAGCACACAGAATCAAATCCTATCTGACATCTGTTTCAACAAGGAACATAATTTAATTGAACTTTAAATCAGCAGCATTAGTCAAATGTTTTGGTTTCAGTGGCTCAGCAAAGCTGAGGTATCTGTTTTGAGGAGGGACTGAAGGGAATTCTGCCCCAGGTCAATCTTCTGACTTTCTGGTGGGGAAAAACAGACTCTCACCACAAAAATTCCTTTTTGTGTAATTTCATCTCACAAGGATGCTGAAATGGGCAACCAGGCAAGAGCCTAATGTTCAGCTCTTCTGCTTCCCAAATTGAGCCCTTTTTTCTAGCTTGGCCATCAGCTTAATCCTGGATTTAGAAACTAATCTGGATTCAAACTCAGTTTCTTTTGATGTTCCTGCAGGACGGGTGGTGTTTGGTGGGAGGGGAAAGCACCCTGTGTACAAAACAGCAAGGAAAAAATTCTGAAAATCTCCCTGGCTCCAACAGATTTCAAAAGAGAGGAATTGATAAGAATGTAGAACCCTTCTGCATCTTTTCCACTTTTTTTTTTCTTCTCCCCAAGAAGAGAGCTCAATGTGTCATGTTTCGTGTAACGCTGGTTATATTCATCATAGGTGACCTGGATCATTTGTACTTGTGGTTTATAGTCTCTCGACATGCATTGTTTTCTATTTCATAGCTTGAAATATAGCACATTAATGAGGAATGTATCTGTTCAGATGTACGCAGTCAGCTCATGAAAGATGCTTTGGTAGCACTTAGACTAGTTTGTCAACAGCGAGCATTTTGGCAGCTGCAGAGAAAAAAGCATCCAAAATTCATACAAGAGACTAAGAAAATCTGACATTAAACTTTTGTGAGCCATGTTTTCACATGCTGAAGCTAACTTTATAATTAGTCACATTGTAACCTCCCTAATCCTAGCTCCAGTGAAGCAGCTGTCATTTTACAGTTAAATGCACATCCATTTCTGACGGGTCTGTATTGGTACTTCTGTTCCCCCTGTGTTGTGTGTGGATTGCAGCTAAAGTAGCCAGCAGCCTGTAAAGGTCCAGCAGCATTGGAAAATAGCACAGGGTTGCTCACAGTGGTTCATGTCAAGGAATCAGGGATGAGCGTGTTTGGTGAGAGAAACCAAGGATGCTGGCAGCATGGTGGGAAGCCTGGGGAGCTGGTGCCTGCACCAGCTTGTGACCTCTAGCATGGGAGAGTCACACCAGCTTTTGGTCTGTGTGGGGTGGCCCATGCAAGCAGCCTGTTCCTTGCTCTGTGGGGCCCCCGTTTGTCCTGTGCTGTCCCGTTGAGCACGAGCAGCCAGTTCCTGGCAGTGCCCAGCAGCGGCTCCCTGCTCGGCAGCTGCTCGCTGTTCCTGGTACTTGCAGTGGCATCTTTGCTCTTCCTCATTCCAAAAAGGGGTCACCTTTTACTGTTTTCCTATACAAGATCTGGAGTTGTTTGGTGGTGGGAACAGAGTTACTGGGAAGTGTTGGGACTCCTAAATTTAGCTCTTTATTTGGCCCCAGGTTATTACTCTGTGAGTACATGCTTTAGCAGTGCCTTGGAAAGCTGTTAGTGTACCAGTTTATAGCTGTTGACTTCAGTAAGCATTGGACTAGGACCTATTTGCAACGTGATATTAGATCTACAGGAGCATTGGGAACAATTTGGATTGTGTTCCCAGTTACCAAGGCAAGCTGGAAAGACCTTTCAGACAAATTTGGGAAGGGAAAAACATTATTGCTATTTCTCTGTCAGACAAAAAGAAGAAAATGAATTTCCTTACTAAGCATTTGTGAGGTTTAAGCAGTTGTGGAGTAAAGTCCTATGACTGCAGATGAATGCAGCTTTTTCTTATCAATATACAATCATCATGAAAGCTCTCTCAGTTTGGCAGAAATTATTTTATTTGCATGCCGGTGCCTTGTGTAGTAATAGATTATGGGTGCCAGTCTGGAGTGGCATCCTAAGGACAAAGAACATGACAAACTACATCTTGAAATCTATCTAAACTTGAATAGTTCAAATCTCAAGAAGCTAAACTCTGTTATAAGTATTCCTGTTGAGTAGTAACAAGTCGTCCCATTAAGCAGGAGCTAGAAATCAGCATGTCTCTGAGACAGCACAGCAGCATTTATTCAGAGACTGAATTGTGGGCGAGATGAGCGGCGCTGCCTTTGTACTTTGCTCTGAAATACTTATCCTCCTAACATCCCTCTGAGCTCCCGGGCTTCCAGAGGCCAGGGCTGCCTCTTAATCTTTGTTTGCATTCACCTCTCGAAGATCAGTATTTTCTCATTACAAATTGCTGTGCTTTTTAAATGACAATAAAGGTAACTTTTAGCCCAGAGACTGAGCCAGTTGTTTGGTTTAACTGAACTAGGGGTGTATATTTAGGGGCTTTCTGATTCACAGGAGTTTGTGTGTATACGTTCTTAGGAGAATCTTTGCTGTCAGGGACCTTTTTTTCTTTATACAGAGACTCTTATCAGAGCTCATGCAGCACACTTCGTAGGAGCTGAGACCATAAGGAGTTTCTCCCAGCTGTACAGAAATCTTTATTGGCTTTAATCATTTAGTATTCCACAGAAATAGTATTGTCGTCATCTTTTTTTTTTTTCATGCGCCACTCTAATATAAATGCATCTTTTATGTTCACAGATTTGACCAAACCAGTATGTTATTTCAGCTACTTTTCATTAACAACTTGGGGTATTTTAGCTGTGCTGTAGCTTTTTCATTGTGTTTCTATGCTGCTTTACTGTTGAATGAAATTTAATACATTGCTTATAATTAGCAGTGAGGAATGTTACCCTCTCATCAGTTTGCTGCTATGAGGCTTGCTTGAAGATTTTAACAAAGAAAATATTCTTTACTCTTGAAATGCTTTGCAGTTCTGCTCAGGCTGCTCAAAATAAACATTGTTTTTGAACCAAACTCTTCCCTCCTGCCCCCCTCTACCCCCCCCTTCCAAAACAAACAAAATATCTTCAGTGGCCATCAGATAGAAATTTGACCCTAATTACATGCTTTGTCTATTCATGCCATGTAGTAGGGGTCCAGAGACTGATAGTTTGAAACTGAATGCACTTTAACATACAATCAGGTGCTGGCAGAAATACACAGCATGTGTGTTGAAAGGTTTAATGAGAGTTATGTGCTCTTGTAAGCTTCAATTTGCATATATGAAGTGAAGTGGATTTTTCTTCTATAGTGATTAGCTCTTCTGAGGCAAGCCCAGAAATCCTTACTCAGCTGTAACTCCTGATGCTCAGTCATTGTTCGTATACTCGTGGTATAAATGAACTTTTACATTAGCTGATTTTCCAGAGACTATCCCATTTCCTGCATTGCTGTGGGTTTCAGTTGTCTTTCAGGCAAATCTCCAGTCCTCACCTCTGCAGTTTTACTTGTCACCTCTTGTTCCAGAATCAAGATGCTGAATTTCAGGGATGGGGAGGTATCCCTTGGAGCAGCTACCCAGTTTCTTTGCTGGTTAAGTCACCCACACCATCGCTTACACTCCTGGGCACTTCTCTGGGAAGTCTGGGAAGGCAGATGGCTTCTGCTGACCATAGCCAAGGTACCCCATCAGTGGCTGGGTACCTGCAGCCCTGAAAGCACCTGGAAAGGGATCTGCCCAGTCCACGCTCTGCTCAGTGGGAATTTTTACAATCACTGTAAAAATGTGAAAGCATTGGTGGTTCCCTTGGAGTCAGCTGAAGGAGCAGCTTAGTAGATATGAACATACACAGCCGCAGTGAGGATGGTGATTTGGCTGTGACTTTGCTTATGTCTGTGCACACCCAAGTGAGGTGGGTTGGTGTCTCAGACCTGAAAGGTGCTGGAGGTTGGTGCGTGTGTGCAAGTGCCCTCGTGAAAAGCTGAATCACTCAGCAGAAGGAATTCTTGGTCTTTCCTGGGTTTTATGGCCTTGTTGCACTGTCTCAGTTCTTACTCACTCACTTCTCTTCCTAAGCTCAGTAAGCCCACTAAGGTACTGTCCTCAGCACCTCTTCTCAAACACAGATGAAAACCAGTAACATTAATGTTTCACTTCCTTTGGTGGTTCTTTTTTGTTTGTTTATTTCCTTGTTTTGGATTTAGTTTATGACTTGGGTTTCTCAGATGTATAGGAAATTATTATGGTAACTCTGCACAGACATTACTTCTAGTCAGTGACCTAAAACAAAACAAGAGGGAGAGAGAAAAAGGAGGAGATTGTCTCTTAGTTACAGAACAGCTAGTTCGTATTGAGAAAGAGACTAACTCTTAAAGAATGCACTGTAATTTGTATTGTAGATCTAATTTGTGTGAGCCTTAAGTGCAACCATGCATTAGTGTGTTTGCAAAAATTAAAACTTCGAGATGTGGGAAGAGATAGAATTTAGTTTCTAATTTGTGCAAACATTTTAATCTCCCTCTCACAGAAGATTGGCGAATTCTTGTCAAGCCCAGAATGTTTAATTGTTCAGACAGAGCTTTTGCAATAGGCCCAAGGCAAGCAGGGACAAACTCACAAGTGAAAATCACATCCTTGGCCTCCTTTTGGACCAAACCTGCACAACAAGAAGTTTGGCTGGCAGGTTTAGAGGGGTGATCTGTCCCTCTGCTCTACCCTTGTAAGACCCCACCTGGAGTGCTGCATCCAGCTCTGGGGCCCCCAGCACAGGGGAGCACAGAGGAGGCCACAAAAGTGACCAGAGGGCTGCAGCACCTCTCCTGTAAGGCAGGCTGAGAGAGTTTGGGGTGTTCAGCCTGCAGAAGAGAAGGCTCAGGGAAGACCTCATTCACAGCCATTAAATACTTAAAGGGGGCTTACAAAAAAGATGGAGAAAGACTTTCTTGCAAGGACAGGTTGTAGTCATTTTAAACTGAAAGAGAGTATGTTTAGAATGAGCATTAGGAGAAAATATTGTACTATGGGGTGGTGAGGCACTGGAGCAAGTTGCCTGGAGCTGTGGATGCCCAATCAGTGAAAATGTCCAAGGCCAGGTTGGATGGGGCTTTGTGCAACCTGATCTAGTAAAGATGGGAGAGGTGCTGGATTAGTTGATCTTTGAAGGTTTCTTCCAGCACAAAACAGTCTATGGATCTGTGATTATAGGTTTTCAGGCTTGAAGCATGAATGCTGAATGTTTCACCAGCATGAGACACAAGCTGTCTGAAAGCAGCACAGAGTCTCAAACTGGACTTTCAAAATCTCTTAAAATGCTCTTGAAATAATTCTCTGAGTGTGTTGAGGCTCATTACACCCTCTTCAACCTGCTCATAAGAGGGTAGAGATTTGGAGTGTGGCTTGCCCTAAAGGCTCTCACCCAGACAATTTGGATACTGTGCTCCTGGTAGTACTGAATGGTGCACCATAAACAGGCTATTTTCTATTTTTCACACACCCGTCATCAATGGCTTCCTGCTTGGGAACTGTGGTATTCAGACACTTCAGCAGCAGCAAAGATATGTAAACACATTTCCCCCCTTTAAGTCAAGGCCAGAAGAATGTTGGCCCATCCCAAATAACAACATAATAACTTGTTCACTAGCACAGGCCCAGCTCATGTACTGAGGAGTTTCTGGAGTATCCCAGACTGGTGGCCGCGTCCCAAGGAAGCTCCCTGACGCTGGAGTTGACTGAAGTGATGGCCAGTTGCAAAGCCATTGCTGTTCTCTTCTTTCCTCTGCTCTGTCTTGTGCTTGAGGGATGATGGCCATTTTGGCCATAGTTTATTCCAGAATACTGTTTATTTCCCAAAGTAACCATTGGGTTGCCAATTCCATTTCATAATGGAACGACAAGCAGAAATTACGTGAAACCCACCATCAGGATCTGCTTGGGCAAAGCCCTGTTATTTCATAATCAGCTCTGATGCTTTTGGCCCAACTGTTTGGGAATCAGTTCTCATCATCTTAAGAAGCCAAATTTCTGGTTTTTTCTTGGTTCTGGCATAGCTCCTGCAGTACTGTTATGATGTCTGGCTCCAGTGATGCTGACAGTGAATTTGTATTGCCGACTGCTCAGGATGGAGCAATCATACCCAGACTATGCTTAAACAGGGGCTTCAGTGGAGTACATCACCATGCCTTTGGCTGTCACCTCAGAGTGACAGTTCTGTGTCTGCTGCATGGCAGTCTTGCTTCATATTGGAGTCAGTATTTTTGTACCTTCATGTGTGTAAGTGCCAGCAGGCAGCACTTTACAGGCACTTTACTGTAGTGTCAGTGCTCACCGCTGAAGGTTTCTGGAGTGCTCCAGAATAAGCTCCAAATGGCTGAGAATATGGTCAGTGAAACCTGACTCTGTGTGATTATTAGTTGATCTGCTGATTGATTTTTAGTGCATTTTGAGGGTATGTGTAGTTTTTTTACAAGAGGCAACTTGCTATTGCAGCTCCAGTCTCAGTGGCCTTAGAGGACTCCTGCACACATTTTACAATGGGTCTTTGAAGGCAGTGACTCATAAGTGGGTTTGGCCTGACTCCATGGAAAAGTGATTTTGATCCCTTCCAACAAGGGGCACCACAGCCAGTCTGTGTCAGCCAGCACACGCTCTTTTCTCCTTCTGTGTGTTCATGTATCCTGTGAACCCATGACAAATCTGAGCATGTGTGTGGCAGTGTTTTTCTTTTCTAAGCTAAAAAATGTAGTAGCGATGGTCCAAGTCAAGCCAAACCTAAGCACTTAGATACTTTGGGAATGTTCCCATTGTAACAGATAGGAAAGCTTCCATTGCATAGAAGAGATTTTGCAAATACAAGTGAAAAACTACAAATAGAAAGCTCATTAGAATATACGCATTAATTCTTGAGTTAAATTAACAAGGTTAAATATAATTTAGTGAGTTTCTCAGAGTAGATCTGCCTGATTCATTAACAGGACTTTAAAACAAACACTGTGATAACCACATTTCTTAAGAGCTGCATCAAAAATGCTTTGGCAGAAGGTCAGCCCTGGATCTGTGATATTTTGGGCTACCCCGTGCTCATGGGACCACTTTCAGTGTTTAACATGCAGTGAATAAATAATCATTCTGGATCTGTCTTTTTTTTCCTTTGGTTTTTTTTCATCCCCTGAATGTGAAAGGCTCTGAGAAATGGTATTGGCAGCAGGAACACCTTGTGCAGATCAGAAGGAAAACTGCTACTGCTCTTCTAACTTGAGCTGACTCCTGCTAATTATATGGCTGGAGATGGACTTTAGGGAAGCTGCCCCTGGGCATTGTCCTGGACAATCCCCACCAAATTAGGGCCGGTCAGGCCAAATGCAAAGAGAGTGGTGATTACTGAGATTATTTTCTTTTCAAACATGCTCCTTAGCTCTACTTTGCTGGGTGTTGGTTTTCAAAAGGGCCTTATAATAAATGTGGGCCATCTATATATAGCCCAACTTTTGTTCGTTTGCACAGTTCAGAAAGCCTACTGTTTGAGGTTAGCCTTGAGTAAACTTGTACCATTTACTTTGGAGCATTTCAAAGGGAACAAAAACACAAATCATGATGAGGCTAATAAGAAGTTTGGGTGTTTAGTTTAAATGTGTACACAGCAATCATTGTAGAGGAAGTCCTTCTCTTTGGGAGTACATTATTATTAAGCAGCATTGCTGTTTGCCTGGTTTTGTCTGGTCCGCAATTTGCATTCACTTGATGGATTGCCAGGGTCGGAGGTGCACTACTTGGGAAACACTGAAGTGCCGTCTCAGCAAACTCTTAAGAGGAAAGGAACACTAATACAAGCATTTGCCCAAACTCCTTGAGTCTTCTTAGGCTTCCTTAGGCTGTGCTAGATCAATATGACAGTTTGCTAAGAAGCTTTGGACATGCATTCACAAACTCTCTCTATTGGCTTTCTCGGCGTGTTATTCAGAAGGTAGTTGCTAGTGAAACATGTCTGCTACCAGCACAGAAGATTTATACATGCATTTTCTTCTCCTGCTAAGTGATTTATTTACTAGCAATAATGCCTTGCAGAGCTGCTTGGTCCAGTTTGCAAGACTCATTATGTCGACCCTCAACAATCTATAGATGAATGGGATCACTATTGCACTCTTCCTCTCTCTGGTTTCCCTCCCCCTCTTGCCTTTTCTCTTTCTTAAAACAGTGGTCACATGGTTCCAATCCTCCTGTTCACTGGAGGTGATCCAAAGCTGATGAACATTTCTATATTATGCACAGAGGTAAGTTTTCTTGTGCCGCCTATCTCAGAGCAATGAGGGGTTTGCTTACTTACTTGCTTTAATTGTATTAATTTGCTCTTTGCTTGCTGTCAGTTGCTTGCAAATGGATGGGCTTATATGCGTGACAAGTTATATGGCTTATTTCCTGTGATCTACAATCCCTGCAAAATGGAGCAAAAATATAATTTTGTGGAAGTTTTTAATGGCAAACACTTTATAGTGGTCTTTATTCACAGAGCACTCAAATCTCTTGTTCTTGGGCCACCAGAATCTCATGCTGGTGCTTTTCAGTCTTTCCATTCATTGTTTGGTTTTAATTCCTGCCTCTCATGAGCACTTAGTGAGATTTGGCTCTTTTGCTTCCCATTGCTGAAGGATGGGAAATGGGTTGCTCCAATAGCTATCACTGTTGATTCCTCCACTGGGGAGAAGATGCAAAGGTGAAAGGTGACCAGATTATTCATGTTTTTATCTGTGAAGCACTAGTGGTGCTTCTCGTGTCATGTACAGGAGCAATGGAGGCAGTCTGGGCCGATATGCACCAGGTGTTCACCTTGCCCTCAAAGCCTTGTGGTCCCACGTGCCAGGGAGATGCTGGCCCAGCCATGACAGGGAAGAATTCCTGGCAGCTGCCCTGGCTGTGAGCAGTGGAACCTCTCCATTCACCACACACTGAGTTTTGAGTTTGGTGGTGGGAAGTGCAGTTCAAGATTTGGGTCTGCCCATCCTTCTGGGGAGTGGGGTCTTTCCACTTGACACAAATCTTTGTTTGGAGCGCTCTCCAGCACTTTTGGCACTATCTCCTCCCCAAATGCCTCAACAGATACATGATTCCTTGGACATGTGATGTAAAAATGTTCCAGGGCATCTTAAACTGTTCCACATTTGGTTAGCCCTGCCAATTTCTAAGCACACCTTGAATAAATTCATAGTTGGTGGTTGTGGCGTATGTACCTTGGCTACCGTGGGTGGATAAAAAAAGTTTTATACCCCCGAGGAGCAGCAAAAGTGCGAGTGAGCTCCATGCAGCAAAGGGATTGAAAAAGTTGGATTAAATCATGTCTGTCTGCCTGTGGTTGAACGAGCAATGAGGCATTTTCAATCAGAGGTCAGGGCTGTGGTCACATTTGTGCTCCAGTTTTTGCTTGCCGTAATTTTCCCTCATACCAGATTCTCTGTGAAACACCAGAAGAACCGAGACACTCTGTGTCTGACCTTTTGGGGCAGGATTTTTCAGACAGTCCTGTTTCAATTGAACTCGCTGCCAGAGCATGCAGGAAGGAAGCGACATGTGTTAGTCATACGCCCCGGTGTGTGTTTAGCATCCAATTTGTGTACAGTCCAGGAATAACCAGGCATAATTCTGTAAAGCTGGACTCATGCTTAGATGTTTTGATGTTTGGGCTAGAAGGGGATTTCTTCATACATGAAACAGGCTTTTGGTGCTCGGGCAGGATCAATACCTCCCCCAGGGAGCCCAGGCAATGAAAATATTTTTGTAAAAGACGCTGGAGCTCATCCTGCGCACAGCCGTGCTGTGTGAGCGTATTTCAAAGCTGAAGTTTACCTGCCCTTGCCCACCCAAGCCCACCACGTGGGCACCCTGCCCCAGCTTCATGGGCACATCACACCCCAGGACAGCTGATGTGTGCCAGCCTGGGGGAGCGTGTGCCACTAAGGGCAGATTGTGGGAAGTGTGGGAAGAGCCTGAAGCACGCTTGCCTTGCTCACACAGCCTTTGGAAACAGCGCTGGGGGCAGCCGCGCCAGGCCTGACATCTTGAAACAACATTAATTAAAAGTAACTTCTTAATCCTTGAGGGAAGAGAAACTAGAAGTGACAGTCTCCTGGCTACAGCCCTCCAGTTTTAATCCCAGTTTTGACTTTTTGCCGGGGATCAACAAGCCACAGAGAACAAAAACATATTTTAAAAGTTCCTTTCAAGGCAGACGAATGTTAATCATGAGGGTGGGATTTGGGGATTTTTGGTTAGGGTTTTTTGTGTGTTTTGGGGTTTTTTTCCTTTTTATTCTTGGTGTGTAGTTTTTGGGTTCATTGGGGTTTTTTTGTTTGCTTTGGTTTTTATTTGTTTGTTTGAGTTTTTTGACTGCTGTTAGTCTGAAGGAACTGGAACAGCAGAGTGCCTCACTTTAAATGGGTATCATTCTGCTCCTTTATCTGGGACAATAGTTCTGCTCTTTGGCATTGACAGTCATACATTTCGTCTGGCTATTTTTGGGACATCAGGCTGCTGTGCAGATTGGCCAGGACTTTGTATCTCATGAGCATGATGCTGGGACAGTCTGTGAATTGTCCTTGACTGGTGCTCCGGAGGAACTGGGATGAGGCAGTATTTGGATCCATGCATTTGTTGTCCTTGAAAATGGGTTCTGAAGCAGAGCTGTAAGGAGAGTGATGCAAGAGAGGTTGGAGATGCTGTTTCTCTTCTTGCTGCAAAATCCCACGCTGTTTTCCCTCTGGCACACCATGCTAGCTAAGCTAGTCAGTACATTTTCTCCCTCACAAGGCTTTGGTCCACTAATAACTGGAAACACTTCAGTAGACCTTCTCTTCTCAGCTACCTGTTACGGCAGCAAGCCCAGGATTTCCAAATAATCCACTGATCCAAAAATGTGTGTGTGCAGTACTGCAATTAACATTCCTTCTGAGTGCCTTGCATTAAGCATCTCTGTATGTGTCTTGAAGGAAACCTCTGAGAGATTGTCTTTTATGGAGGAGTTATAAGAGATTTCTTATGGCTGAGTTCACCTATAGAAAATACAGAATTGTAAGTCTATGTAGTTCAAGAAAGAAACTGAATTAGCCAGACCCAGACAAGAATAAGTTAACAGTACTCACTAAGGAGCCTTGAGTGGAATTAGAAAAGAGAAAAATGGCATGCTGATAAAAACAAAAGCTTAAAAACTTGAAAACCTTCCTTCCCCCATCCCCATCTAATCAGTCCAGGACAGAGCTGGAGCAGGGGTGGGAGGGAATGCAGGATTTACTGGATGTTGGTGGTGTATCTCCTCCTTCCCTTCTTTATTTGACCCTCTTTTAGAGGAATGTTTAGCAAAGCTGTTTATTTTGCATAAACCCAAGTAATAATGTGGCCCCGGGTGACAGGACCTGAATGAAGATGACAGCAGTTTGATTTAACGATTAGCCACCTGACCCGATAGCACCTCTGGAATCTCAACTGCAGAATAAATTCCCATTCTTCCCACATGGGCTGCATGTTAATCACGGGAAGAAAAGCAAAGGGTGGTTGCAATAGGGCCATTGTTCCTGGAGGCGAAGGCTTGAAAAGAAATTGCCCGTTCCTGCCTGCTTTGTGCTGGCTTCACGCTGAGTCTTGGACACTCAAGTTTCTTTTACTGCTTCTGTATCCCCCCTCCGCCAAAATACTGGTTTCCAGTGGGGCAGATTCAGTTGAGTTCATTCAGCGAGGGACTTGCCTTCCCCCCGAATTATCACTGTGTAGTTTCTAGTATTTGTTTCAGCTGAAAATCAGTGCTCGCAGCACAGGAGTCTATTTGCAGAGTTAGCGGAGCAAGTTGCTAAGGAATCCCTGCTTTTTCCAAACGCTCCCCAAAGCAGCTTAGCAAAGTGGTAGGGCTTTGTTTTGAGGGAAACCAATTTGGGGAAAATCTTGCTGTGCTTTTTGTTTCCTCCCTCCCCTCCCCCTGCCCGCCAAACTCTTTCAAAGCCCTCGCATTAAGCACAGCTGCAGTGGTACAGCCCTCGCCTTAGCGGGCTAATATTCACTTACAGTTCAGCCTTCCAGCTTGGTAGCACAGGGAGAGATGTGGCAAAGGGGAATTAAAAAATGATTGCAAAGTCAATGGTTTAAAGAGTAATTACAGAGTCATTAAAGGTTATTACAGGGAAATGTTCAGCTGAGCAGCGATTAGCATTCCTGATACCTCAGGTTCACCATGGTTTGAGGACACAAGTGAGACAAGTTGTTGAGGTCTCTGCTGCCAGGGGATGGAAGTGGCAGTGAGCCCTGCAGCTCCTCTGGGGCTGGCAGGCTGTTGCCTTGGCTGGGCACTGGCTGCTGGCCTCCTGCCTCCCCCAGGGCCACTGGCCCAGCCAGCAGCTGCACCAAACCAATCACACCAACTCCAAACTACACACGGCCGTGCTCTGCCCCAGAGCAACACTCGCTCAAGTTGGCTTGTGGCTGCTGATTCCAGCCAACCATTCAGACCTGCCTCAGTCCTATTCTGATTCCTTCCCGTGCAAAAAACTTCAGGTGCATCAGGATTCAGCTCTCACTCAACACGGGGCTTAGAGGGTTGCAAGCTGCCATTTACACCTGCAAATAATTTTGGAGGTTAAAACTCCCAGCAGGCAAATGCTTAAAGCCAGCACTTGAACATTGCCCTTGCACCCTTACTGCAGTGTACTTCTGTGGCTGTGTTACCCCAGTGCCCAGAGCTGCTGAGTCTGGGATGCTGTCCTTGACATGGATGGGCTTTGTTTTGCCTTTGGGAAGCTGGGAAAGCCTGGTGTCCCACCATACTGTCATTGTGAAAGTCTTGAGGTGCAGCAAGAGCAAAGAGTGCTGTCTTTTGCATGTTTGCATTTGTTCATATGAAGTGAAAAAAAACCTACAAATCAAAGTCAGGTCTGTTGGGTCAGTGTGAGAAGAGTGAAACAGTGGCCAAAGTCCCTGATGTTTTAACATGGGGAAGGCCAAGTAACTATTTAAACAGATAAAACATATAAGTAAAATAAAACTAAGTATTAACGGCAGCATTAGCAAATTATAAATATTTAGGTATAAAGCAGGTACCATTCTCCCTGCTCAGACGCTTGGCTTCTGGTCTGTGCTGCTGTTTGGATTTTCTTTTGAGCCTTGAAAAGGGCATTAATATGTTGCCAGGAAATATTATTTCCAAGGTAAATTTAAAAAAAAAGAAACGGGCAGAGGAACCCAGCTGGAGCCCTGGGATATGCAGAGGCAGACCCTGCTGGAGCCCAGCATCAGGGCAGGAATGTGCTTGTGCTTGAAGGAGAGCAGTGGATGAGTGCTCCAGGGCAGGTCTCTGGGGCAGTGAAGAAGACTCAGACTTTCTTCTTGGGTAACATAACATGGGATTTGTTTTCAAGGTTAAAAAGAAATGTATTTTTAAAAAAATCAGGGATGATAAAAAAACTATGTTTTCCCCTCTGAGGGGAAAAAGCAGTTAGTTTGCTTACCAAGCGACACCTCAGGAGGAAAACACTGCCGCCCTTTCACCACACCACTGCCTGTGTGTCTCCCTGGGATGGAGAGACAAGGCACGTCCTGCCAGCCCGGCTGGCTTCCCCAGGGACCACAGCCCATCCAAGGAGGGAGGCTGCCCTCTGAGCCTGCCCGGACAGCTGGTATTCATTTATGTTTTACAAGTAAGCCTCTCACTGCACATAGCTTTTGCAGATCTCTAAGATGTCGGAGCGGCACAGGGAGGGAGGCCTCGCTTTCAACTGCATGGGGCTCACTTCTGCGGCACTGCTCCACACCAGGCCCTGTGTTCCCCCTGTTGGATCCATCCTAGTCCACTGCCAGTGGGGGGATTTCCACACTGACATGACCAAAGCTCATCCAAACACATTCTGTTAATTCAGTTGTTTTAATTGTTCTTGTAGGCTGTTTCTACCATGTCTTAGTAATAATCTGTAACATCTGAGATGGGGAGTGGCGAAGGCAAGAGTTGGTATCCTGGCCTTTTGAGACCCAGCAGTGGAAGAGAGATAGCCAGGCGTTCTAGGTGGAGCGTGGTGCATGATAACTGCTCTGCATCTGAGCTAGTGGCACATCTGAGACCATCAGCTCTGCCAAAATATCTGGGATTGAAGTGTAACCTCTTGCTGATGCAGAAGAGCCAGCTCCCAGACCAAAAGATAGTTTGGGGTTAGGAGCTGGGATTGCAAGAAGCCATCCTTAACACAGAAAATAGCAAAAGGGAAGGATCTCTGGTTGCAGGCATTTGGAAATATTCCTCACCTGTTTTTTTTCCCCACTGATGGAAATACTGGCAGCTGTAGACGAGTTCAGATGTTTAGCTGCACAGAAGACATTGTGGGTAAGGAAGACCTGACACAAGCAGGCATTGCCATTAATGCCAGGCTGGTCACTTCCCAGCCTCCCCACTGCTGTCAGGCTGTCTCAGGGAAGGGTATCCATGAAACTTAGCTCAGGAGCAGCAGCAGCAGCAGCTTAGGTCGAGGTCAAGGTCTGTCTGCCTCTGACTCCAGCTTCAGAGACGCAGGAGCGCTCAGTTGCAGTGCAGGTGTGGAAGCAGCTTCCCGGTGGTGTTCTCACAGCCTCGCAAGTGTTGCAGTTCAAGGACCAGCTGATTTCCAGGTGGCATCACAGGATTTTTTCTTCCGTGAATTTGTAGTCATTTTGTGAAATGATACATCTTTTTAGTGTGAGCACCATCCTACAGCAAGCAGTGCCACAGATAGGCTTTGAACTGTGCAAGGGAATGTGTTTGATCGTTGTCACCTGCATCCTCTCTGTGTTACCTGGTGGCTTGCAGGTCTTCCATGGGAAGAGACTGTGAACTAGCAACCTGTAGTGCTGTCTTCATCCCAGCCACAACCTGCTGAACTTCCTTAGTTGCCTGGTTTCTTTTTTTTAACTGATGAGCACAGTTTTGCTCACTCTCTGCATTGAGCCTCATTGCAGAGGCAGAGCTTGGCGATGCTGGTCTCCGAGAATTCAGGATGTACTGTCTTCTTTCTTGGCTGTTAATGGCATGGAGTCCTGTATTCATAGTGATCCAAATGTATGGCTTCATGCTAGGAGTCCTTTCTGCGTGGTTTACCCCTTCTGTTTGTATTTTGGTTGCAGGGGACTTGCAGTCCTTCCCTCAAACCCATCCTCCAAGGAGCAGTATGTTTTACCTTAGAAACAAGATGCAAACACAGAGTCGTGTTCCCTGCACAGTCAGTAATGCTGGTGACGCTCAGTGCACTGTGCAAAATGCCTGGGGCTGTACAGAGCTGCTTTGTGCAGACCTGAGACCTGCTGGCTGTCCACTTCTTTGAAAATATTATGCGTGCGTGATGGTGCATGGGGAAAGTTGAGGAGCTGGAGGAAGGGCAGGAACCAGGTATTTTTGGGCAGGGGCTCACCACATTTCTACCAGCTCAGCCCTGACCTTCGCTTTCTCTTGCCTTTTCCTGTCTTGTCTACCTGGGAGCAGCAGTGGGGCTGGGAATGCAGACAGGCGCCAGTGGGAATCTGCAGCCCCTCTGAGTTCAACCCACCCAGGCTCTGAACACGGGTCTCCATGGGTGAGTGATCAGTGCCTTAAACAATCGCACTGCGCTCTCCCGGCATCTAATTACCAGGACAAAACAGTGCGTAATAATAGATATTGCAGAATAGCTCATTCTCCTGGAGGATTTGATCCAAACCTCAATGAAGTTGGTGGAAAGACTCCCATTGATTTCAATAGACTTTATGTCAGGCTGTTAGTGTGCTGTTGTCTGCTTTGCTCTTAACTGCAATACACTTTTCCCAAACTTTTTTGTTTAAAAGATCTCAATTTTCTAAATTACTTACTTGAATCAAGGAAGGGCCATCCTTTTCAGAGCAACTGTCCCTCTGTCTTTTATTGTGGTGATAATTGCCAGGAAGATAGCATTGTTTTTGAATATCCCCTAGTTTAGCTGTAGTAATGACAACTGATAGTTACTTGTATTTTTTTATGTTCCAGTAAGTAAAGGTGTGCAGGAGTTTATCCTAACATCATACAATTTCAGGAGCTTGGCAAAACATTTTGTTTGCTTCCTCCTCTGAAAGCACACATGAGGGCTGATATATACACTACAAACACTGTTCTCCTGTGCTTTCACTCCTTGTGGTTGCAGTCTCATTAACATTGCTGCGTGTGAAAGACTCCTAAGACTCTTTTTGTAAACTGAAGGTTTTCTCATCTGATATTTTCATGAGTATCAGGAAAATATTTCGATATAAACTGGTGGAGGAACAGTGAAAGTTGTTACAGTTTGTATTACATCTTCTAAAAAATTTAATGCTTTAAAATTCTTGTTGTCCCATGGGATTCCATCACTACACACTACTCTAGGAAAAAATGCTTAACCGTATCCCTTAAAATAAACCATTTTCTTTAGGAAACTAAAATTTAAAAGTAGATGATGTTCCTTTGCTGCTTCTTGGTTTGATCCTGGTGAGCAGGAGGATGTCAGAATACCACGCCTTAGTGAGGACTTTGGCTCAAGGATCAAAATGCAGGAGGTGAGCCTCAAAAGTGGTGAGGCAGAAACCACCTTGACCATTAGGGAGAAGGTGTTGGGAGGAATGGTGCACATCTGGTAGGGGGAATGCTTTGGGGTACCTGAGGGTGGTGGAGATGCGCCTTGGACAATATCCCTAGGAAAAGGGATTTGATGGAGAACCTGATGGATGCTGGTACCCTCAGAGCTGGGAAGACCCCTGGAGAAGGAGCTGGAGAGGTGGCCAGGGATGGAAAAGTGGGACACCTATTGTCATCATGTTTGGGGAGACTGTTTAGAGAGGCCAGAAATTAAGGAAAAGGAAAATATTGAGAGAAGGACATTCAGAGCTGCCCCAGAGGAAGATGCCTGGGAAAGAACAACTGGTGAGTGACTTCACCCCAGCCAGATGCCATCAGTGCAGGTGGTGCAGCAGCTGACCACAGCCCTGTCCCAAACCCAGAATTTCATGCACTGTCAAAAACAGAGGAAGAAAGTACCAGGAGGGAAGGTTTCACTGCTTCTGTTACCAGCTGGGCCAAGGAGGAGGGGGGTATCAGCACAAGAAGAAATCCTCTTTGATCCCTGCACTGGAGTTTATCCCAGCTCAACAGGGAATATTGGGCTGTGTATAAACTTCAAATTACAGCCATTCTTGCACATGAGTACACAGGTGCCTGGGTGGTGTTTTCTGTCTGCTGGGCAGCCAAGCCTGGGGGACGAGCTGCCCTGAGCACCACTCTCAGCCTGACATGCCAAGTCCAAGAAAAACAACACACTTTGCAGCCAAGAAAGAGACAGCTAAATTTGTCTTCAGACTACAAAGATTTGGAGCAGGATCTGTGCAAGGGGAAGCTGGTTTGTCACGGTTCAGATGATTATTCAAAATGCATGAAATTTGCGTGGAATTTCGTTAATCTCTATAGGAAAATTCCTTTCCCATTTCCTGAGGGCAGGCCTATATTGTTGAAGGCAGCATTCTTCAGCAGGGGGATATCATTTATTATAAAGGATCATGGGTCAAAGTATCTTAACCCAGATCAAGGGCAAGGTCTGTGGGGACTGCCTGGAGCCTTTCGTGATAACTCACAATAAAGAGCCAATTATAGAGCGAGCAGCTGACACCAAACCCACGCCGTGGCTGCAGACAGTGAATGCACCTACTTGGGTTGTGCATCTTGGGAAGAGAGAAATTACTGTAGGTTCAAATTCCTGAGCTGGGTGACCATGGCTACCTGACTAATTATGCCTTTTGAGGGAGAGATCCATGTTGCTTAACACTCGCTATATTTTTCTCAGTAGTTTAACCTTGATATCTTTCCTGGGATTAGAGAGTGATGAAAGGTTGAATTATTTGTCTCTGAACTCCCACCGCGGGCAGTCTGACTGCAACTGTTCGAGTTCCCGGTTTCTCAATATAGGCGTTGCATGCGATGCTCTGAGGGTGTAAGACACCAAGATGGTATCACTCTAAACTACTTTTGTTTGCTTGGGATACATTTTACTATTTGAAAGAGTCAGCAGTTCCAGGAAAAAAGAACAGACAAGTGAATGCCATGTAATTGAAAGCAAATTTAAAAATTAAGGGGTTTGCGTACATATGCACAGATTTCTGTCCAGTCTTTTTTAAAGCCATTTGCAGGCAGTGGTATTGTTGTTAAGAGATTCTTACAAAACTAAGGCCGCCTTTTTTCTCCTGTTCTGCTGCTGGGCAGCGCTCAGAAGGGAAACCTCTGAAAGGCCATTCAATACGAAGGCACATCTCTGGCTCAGGACCCAAGATGAGAAATTGCCTGCGGGGAGAACTCTAGAGTATCATGCTAGGCATCTTCTGGCCCTCTCCCATCTTACTGCTGGAGATGGGACACCATGAGCTTTGTCTGACCTGGTGGAGTTGCTTAGAGGTCCTTGGGCACCACAGGGTATTGCAGCTTCTGGTCAGGAGGTCGGGAGGAGGAGCAGGAGACTGAATGTACCATCCACTTCTAAGTAGTAAAATCTGCTTATTGTGCTGTTTTGAAAAGCCAAACAAAACTTGTAGAGAGCTGTGTTTCGTTCCAGTTTTGCACATACACTTCTGGCATGTCCAGCTGCTTGGCCAAGGCAGGTGTTTTTGGGCGCAGCCCTGGCACACAGAGAGCTCTGCAGGGGAGTGAAGGCTGTGGGAGGATAGAGGTGTGTGGGATGTCTAACGCTGCTCTTAGTGCCAGGCTGTGCTAGGAGGTACTGTAGCCTCTCCCTATGTCATTAAGGCATATCTTTGCCACAGAGAGTTATTGGAAAAGGCTTTTTGCAAGGCTCAACTGTAAGCAATAAAACTTGCATCCTGATACAGGCATAGTGCACTTAGGTAATAAAAATAGCCTTGGTGTCAAAAGGTTTCAGTAAATGTGGCTAAAGATATTAGCAGTCACTGCATTCGCCTTTCATTTCTCCATAGACCCGGGATGAGGTGAGGTGATAAAAATGGTCATTTTGTTTCCACTGGGAGCCAGAGTATCAGAAGTTTACTTAGGATGGAGAGGGATTAGTCCTGATTTTTATCAAGGCAGATCATCTCTCTGCTCTTCTGCCTCTTTGACAGCTCAAATATGCTTCCAGCTATGATGGTTTAATGTAGAGTGTCCCAGTCTGGGCAGCAGAATTGTCTTTTCCTCTTGACCCAGGGTGTAAGGCTGGGGCACAGGAGAGTGCCTGACAAGGGTGGATGGAGACCTGCCCCTGCCTCTCTCACCACCTCTGCATGACTGGGGTGTGCTATGTCACTTGAAAGTTCAGGCTGTGAGAAAAGGGATAGCTGTGCTGTGATGGAGATAAGGATATGCACCATCACTTTCCTGAATTGAGAGCTGTTTTCCAAAGCCTGAATCTGCCATCCAGTCACAGCTGCAGCTCCCTTAAATCAGTGAAACTGTTTGCAAACTATGGTATTACAGGACATAAGCAAATGTAGCAACACTTGACTTACAAATAACAAATTATGGTTTCTTAGGACCAGACACTGATAAAAAAAGAAACATATCATAGCTGAAAGTGAACAACAATTAATTTCCCTTATTTGCCCAGCTGCTAACAGATTTCTTTCATGTGATCACACAATCATTTGAATCAGAGGAAAATGTATTAACCACTTTGCCTCCATTTCCCAGCTGTATGTCAACCACATGGCATTTGCCAGGGGACATAATAGGAGTACCTGTGATTTGGATTATACTCTAGAAGTCTCTTCTTGGCTGGGAGCTGTGGTTGCAACAGCTTAATAATATTAATTAGCACATGTATGTACTATTAAAGCTGTGTTTGGCAACTCTTTTGGGCTATGGATGTGGCTTGCCCTGATACTAGATGAGATAAAGTCAAGAGAAGATGAGAGAAGAATGCATTCTGAGAAATGGAGAAAACCCAGCAATCTGGAAAATTGCTGTGCCCACAAACACACTTGTTCGTCAGCCAAGTAACTGAAAATCTCATAGGGATGAGTGTGAATAATTAAACATAGCCAAGGTGATTTGTGGCCATTGGTGTTCAATTAGCAGTTTAGAAAGGTGGCTGCAATACCCTGTCATCCCTTTCCTTCACATCACAGCTTCCCTTGCTCTGTTTCTTACACCTCTTATTTTCTTTACTAAGTGAACGTGTCAGGATAAGTACCACCTGATTCCTGGAGAAATGGAATAGGGCACTGTGAACTCACCAGTGTGGTTAGGTCTGCCGTGACCTGCACCAGTTGTGGCTTTGACAACCCAAGTGATGCCAACATGAGTTTATCTTGGTGCTTTCTTTCCTTCCTCTTCCTCAGCAGCCCCAGCAATGTTTCAGCATGCTGGTGCCTACCTGGCACTGTTGTTCCCTGAGGAACAAAAGCAGTCTTCTTTCAGTGTGGTTTCTTTGGCTTCTCGGTCCCTGACCCAGATCCCTTCTCCTTTTGAGCACACACAGGCTGTTTGTTTGCGAGTGAAGAGTTGTGAAATCAGGGTTGGTGCTGGGAAAATGCTCATTTAGATGTTCAAAGGCATCTGCTGCTGCAGCTTTGCTGCTCAAGATGCTCCCAGGCAGCGGGTGCCCCATCTGAGGGATGCATTATACTAATATTTGTGGGGCTGGGTGAAGGAAATATTCCTCAGATTGGGAGCAGGGAAACTGAGCCATCCGTGAGACCGCTGACCGCTGCCAGCAAGGTGGCACGGGTGACATGACATGTGAAGACATGAGTGCAGAGATTAAGGCCCTACAGCTTCCTCAGCTGTCACTGCAGCCTCATTCGCATGCATTAGAAATTCACTTATAATTTTCAAGAGGATAAGTGGAAAAGTTCCTCTAAAACTACTCTCAACAAGAGTGTCGCCAGCTCACAGGAGCACTCATGTAGGCCATGTTTGAGTTATCAAACCCAACAGCTAGAGGCAAATGTCAGCTTATCATAACTGCTCTGTAAACAGAAATCATCACATAAGCCTTTGTCTCAGCCATCACATGCAGGTGACAGCCCAGGAAGCCTATTAGCAAATGCCAACACACCCACCACACCGGGCGAGTTACGTGCCTGGGTTAAACACCGCGAGGGGAGCACGGAGCCTCAGCAGGGGAGCAGCAATGAGTCACCTCAAGCCAGAGAAGTGCTAAGTGATTTTCTCATGGGAAAAACTGAGAGCTAGCATCACTGTGATTGAAAACGTCTTCCTTTTTTTTTTTTTTTTTCCCCTTTAAAGTTTCTTATTGAAAATATCATGCAGGATAAAAGAGGGGCACAGAAAGAGGGTGCATGTACCTGTACCACTCTGGATGGGTGTATTACAAGCTGAATTTTTCCAGTGGGAAGATAAATTATAGAAGTAACCTGAGCCAAATGAATACCAGAGCTGGGAGTAAAATTGCAAGAATTACAGTACATACTTCAAAGTAAAGTGCTTGTACTAAAAGCCTGATAGCAGAACCTGTTTCAAAGTTGGAAGAGTGTTGTCAGTAAAACACAGTGTTCACAGATGTTTTGATCTGCCACTACTGCATTTCTGAAGAACTTAATACACGCATTTCTGCTGTTACCCTAATTTGTGGGCCCAGTTCACAAGTGGTTGTGTAGGTCCCATCCTGAAATGGCACAGGGGCTCCAGGCAGTGGGTCAAAGCAAATCTGAGAGTCTTCTCCTGTCAGGATGTCTGGCTGTTTTTCCTGAAGACACTGAAAATGAGAGAAAAGTTCAGTATGATGCTATATCCATTGTGCAGTGGCTTTTCAACTCAAAGCCAATGCTGGTGTTGCTTTCAGCAGGTGATGAATGAATAAATTAAACCCTAAATGATATCTGAAGCTGTTTGCCATAGGAAGTTCCCCATCTTGCAGATCTCTCCAGGTATCTTGAAGTTATCAGCACACATCAGCCAGGCTCTGAATTGAAAATGGGGAAACAACCCTGTCTGCTCAATGAGAGAGAGACATGCTACAGAATCACCCAGCTTAGGAGTGTAATGAGGTCTTTCATGCATGGGGAATTTGCTATCAGTGATAAATAGAGTAAAAAACTAAAAAGAAGAAAAGGGCAATACGTTAACTACAGATTAATAAACCCATCCAAATTTATGCAAAACATGAGGCTCCAGAGATCTGGGTCACATTTTTAAGTGTTTGCTTTTTGTGTATCCTTTAAGATGAGATATTTTTTAATAAGAGAGACTCGCCAAAATTGATTGTGGGCTGAGGTGGTTGTGGTGATCGTTAGGTTTTTTTCGGTGCAAATGTATTTTGGTTAACTGTAGCTTAGCTTAAGGTTCTGTTTTAGTCCCCCACATTGTCACTTCTAACCCAATAGAAAGGGGTTTGCACAGGTTGCCTTAAATAATAAACTGCACATAAACGAAGCAGCACAGTTTTGTGGTTTGATCTGGCCAAAGTAATCTGCTTCACTTCCCAAAGTTATGGGATAGATTGACTGGCTGAATTAATATGAGGAGCAATACAGGATATTTGAACTCTTGTCAGTTATTTCATTCTGCTTTTTTCCCAGCAGTAAAATGGATTTGTTCTGAAACCTGGAAAAGAAAGAAATAAACTTGGCAGATGTAGCCAGTTTATGATTTATTCTGAGTTTGTAGCCTGATCCAAAAGCCACTGAAGTCTACAGAAATCTTTTGGGGGATTTCAAAAGGAATCTCATCAGACTCTTGATTAATATACTGGGGAGTTGGGGGGCACATGTTTGGGGCCAAGGGAGTCTTGCAGATCTAATCCCTTTTTTTCCAGGGTTTGCATTCTCTTGGTGTACATCCTTTCATGCAAGTCTCTCAGTGTTCCCTGAACCATATGTATTTGGATTAAAAGGTAATATGAGAAGTGCTGAGAAAAGCTGGAGCCAATTCCCATTTTATTGCAGGAAGGCCTCGAAATGATGTGAGGAGGGACAGTGTGTCTGACATCTGGGGCTGTGGGAACGTTTCTTAGTGGCTGCAGTGGACATGGGGTTTCTTGTCAGTCCTGTTTCCCTTGTGTTCAAACTCCCGTGCTCATGTGCCAACTGAGAAAATTCGTGGGTGGAAAGGAAATGGGGGACGAAGGAGGAGAGGTTTGGAGCGTGTGATCTCCTAGCACGAGCCCCACTGCAGGCAGGCAGCTCATCTCGGGGTGGGGGTGGAACAGGGCAAGTCCCGAAGTCCTGTGCTCTGGTGCACTTTGGATCTCAGTTTCATGAGGCAGTGTAAGTGTTTGTGACCTTAATCAAGCTGATTAACCTTACTGAAGCATCTCGAAATGGAGATGAGAAATAATTGTGGCAGAATTTAGCATGCAGCATCTTTTAACTTTGCAGTTATCTGCAGTCTTTTCTAGATGGGAAAATTTCCAGATTTTTGTAGGATGCGAAAGGCCACTATGTATGGAAACTAAACAGACTTTGCATCTTGATTTATTCCCAATCTTATTATTGTGTGACAGGATCGGTTATCTCTCAAGGGGTGGTATTAATTAATATTTACAAAACACTTGCAGTACTTGGGGAAAAATGCATCACAGAACTGTTTTTACTTGAGACATTTATTAGATGGCACCCTAGGTGTGAAATCCCCTCCTTGTAACCACGACCAGGTTTGAGTGTACATTGTGAGCTTTCAAACTGCTTTTGGAAGAGCTTGTCTTTTAAAACCTTATTATATTTTCCTTTTTTTTTCCTCTCTCCTAAAGTGGGAGGGAATCACAGATGATCTTTCACATGATTCTTCCAACACCCAGTCATTCATCAACAGAGACTTAAAGATAATAAACTTTTTGTTTCAGGCAATTACTTAATCTCGACAAACTCCTGTGTTAAGCAGGGCTATTAACTGAGCAGGCTATAAATCAGCGTGTTGCCAGGTGGGTGAGTCTCCTGAACTGCAATCACTCTTAAGGACCTTCCAGAGACCCCTTACAGTCTTAAGCACCCTCATTACACAAGCAGCATGCTAACAACCAGCACTTTGCATGAGCTGCCCAGAGAATCTGCTGCAAACTGCACTGGGACCATTTTTAATACCAGTCGGAAAATTTTCATACGAAGGCAGGATGATACATGGGAGTTATTAGCCTGCACCAAAACCACAGCTGGGTAAAACAGATAACTTCCTCACCCCTCTCCTCATCAGACCTTCTGCTTAGTTAAGAGCAGCAGGCTGCCTTATGCCTGGTTAAAAGCCAGCTCGTGCAGTATCCTCTCAGTCTTTATCAGCTAGGACTGCTTTGGGGACTGGTGTCCTGAAGCATAAAAGCTCCCAAAACTCTTCTTTGAAGGCTGCCTAGATGCTTATCACCTGGGTATAAGTGCAAGGAAAAAAAATACCCAGCCCTGAAATTTTATCACAGCTAGTGGAGAGCAGACATATTTTCTTCCATTTCTAGCAAGAAGTTTGGTAAAATGCACAGCAGACACTGAGAGGCTTTTTTTCCAGGCTTGATCTGTTCAATTTTACAAATTATATAAACAGACCTTTCATACGAAGGGGAAATTTTTCAAGCCATTGCCTATAGGAACAGTTTGATTTCAGTTTGTTTTAATGCCTGGAGGAGCATATGCATAAAGAAAGCAAACTGACTCCTGTGGTTTGGATTAGAGAGGCTCGAAATGCCAGCGCTGAATTTGAAGCACAGCCTTGTCCTGAAAGATTGAGCAAGTCTTTGTGGCATGAGGCAGTACAGGTGTCCCCACCACGGCAGCAGGCAGCCCTGCAGTGGCAGAGACCATTCAGGTAGGTCTGTGCTCAGGGCGGGCTGGCATGCCCTTTCTTGTTGGCATTGGCACCTGAGCTTTCACAGGATTTAGGCATCTGCTTGGGAGTTTTTCTTCTGCAAGACAGCTTTCCAGCTCCTGCAAGCTGTGTTGGCTGGTTGAGCAGACAGCTCGTAGCGTGCTACCTGATGGATTTGGGGAAGTGTATTTAGTTAGCAATGGCCAGTCAGACCAACTACTCCATACATGTTGAAGCAGCTGTGCCTAGCAGGACCTGCAAGCTGGGCTGTGAGCATCAGCTGCTGAGGAGGGGCATGTTATCTTTCATTGAGATGTGCTCCTCAATCCAGTCAGCCCTGCAGTCACAGAAAACATCCTGGCCACCATAATAGGGTGTGCTGTGTTGTGGGGACAAGTGGCCAAGGGAGGTCAGGGCTAATGCTTTCAATGGCAGCCTGGGCTGGAAGTGGCTGCTGAACAGCAGCCTGAGGGCTTTTGCTTTTTCTTTACCATCGATCTCATGGAAAACTGGTTCAGGGAGCTGATCCAGCCAAACCCTCTGCAATAAAATTTTAGGTGATTAGTTTTCAACTGGATGAACTCCCTGAGCTGGCTCAGTGTGCGATTGAGTGAGTGCCAGTGGCACCTCAGGGGAGGGGTGTGAATGCATGAAAGGGGGCGTGAAAGCTAAAAGACATCTCCATCTGTAGATCCGCTCCTAGAAATGTGGCTTGGGATGAAACTCCTCAATAAGGTTTTAATTGCATGAGTGGAAGGTGCACGGTCAGGGCTCTGCTAGATTTGCTGCTCAGATGAGTGTTGTCCAGAAGGTGCTGTGTGATAGCTGATGTGCTCTGCCTCCGTCTTCATTTACTGCCTTGCCCTTTGGTACTCTACCCGTCTTGTGGTTTCCAGTCTGAAGTTGCTCAACTTCCCTGTCCCTTCACATCTCACCAACAGAGATCCTAGGCTTGGCCAGGTCAGATGCAGCTGAGGACAGCAGTGTTGTTTGGGGCTCCTTCTGCCTCCTGGTCATAAATGCCAGTTAGTGCTTTCTCCCATAATGCCTCAATCTCATGGTAATACACAATTTAGCCTTGTATTATAGGTGACCTGAAGCATTTGCACTTCAGGGAGCCAAGAAAAACTCGTTTGGAAGGAAAAGAGCTCAGATGTAAAATCAAGCTCCAGGAGCACCTGAGCCATAATGAAGTACATGCTCAGGTAACTGTGGACTCAGGCTCTGGTTCTCTGCTGCCCAGAGTCACTACGGCAGGAGGCAGGACTGCTGTCAGGGCCATGTTTGCACAGGCATCACGTGCATTTCTCTCTCCTCTGGATACCCAGAAAAAGAAACCTGTTGAGGACTTGGGGGACTCACAGCCAGGTGTTGGGGACAATGGGAGAAAGGCAGGGGGTATTGGGGAATACTCTGGGCAGTCAGCTGAGGTTCACACACTCCAGTTTCACCAGCTGGCTTGAAGTGAGATGTGTTCCACTGTGAAATGAGCTTTACTGTGAAACAGGCAAGGTTTGTCATTCATTGGCCTGGTCCCAGAGAAGTCAGGGGCAAATCCTCTTTGCCTGCTTCTTTTGGAAGTTGGTAGATCAGCTGGAGGTGCTGGCGGTTGCTGAATCCTACTGGCTTCCCAGGGAACAGGATGATAACAACTTGTGGAAAATATTTCTCCTTATAAGTTTTCATAGAAGTTTTTACAAACTGATTTTTCTCTTACTGCCCGTCCAGGCAGGCACAAGCTGAACCACCATCTGGTCTGCCCCACCTCCCTGCCTGCCCCTCGCGTGCTGGGATTTCTTCCTTCCTGGTTGGGATTTTTCTTCTTCTTTTTTCTTTTTCTTTTTCTTCTTTCCATTCTCCGGCAGCAGCTGTTGGGAGAACAAGCCCCAAGATCCATCTGGTCCTTCGAGCTTATCAGGCTGTGTCTTTTCTCAACAAAGCAGCAGTGGCCATGCTTTCATTCAAGAGTTACATCATATAACAGCAACTTGCCTGAAAAGCAAACTGCCTTTTATTTGCTTGTGCTGCCTTTCTCCCTTTAGAATTGCAGCCACAGCCGAACCACAATGTAGCCTCAGATCTGAGTCAGTCTAGAGGGCTGCTTTTCTCTTTCTCTGTTCTTTCTTTTTTTTCCCCCTTTTATTTTCTTTCCCTCCTCTACTTTCTGGAAGAGTTGGCACAATCCTGTGTTATTAGGACATAAGCTAGCTTGTTCTAGTGGAATTTCCTGTCTGATTTTAATTTCCCCCTCTTTTTTTTTTTTTTTCTCTCCTCAAAGTGAGACAGAAAAGCTTTTTAATTGCACTGCCGTAGGTTGGCCTTTCGGGATATTATTATTCTTATTAAGTACTTCCTGTTGGGAGGTGGCACATGAGTAGAAATAACAAGGATCTCGGTGCAGTCAGGGCTTGTGGCCTCTTTGTTTGTTAATAACTGTCAGATTGGCAGCGTCCTCAAAACACATCTTGGCCTGACAGCCTGGCAATTAAGTGATTTTCAAGACTCTCGGCATTTGCAGCTCACCTGTGGAATTAATAAGCTGCATTAGGCCTTTCCTTTTGGGTTTCTTTTCTGCCTTTCAGTGGTCATATCATCTTACCCAGCTAATACAAAGCTAGCACTAGTGGGAAAGTCTCCCTCTGGAAATGCTCAGCATGGATGTAGAAACTGCTGATCAGGTGTGGTGGGGTAGACTGGTATGTCCCAGGTGGGATTGGCATCCTGCAGCTTCTCCAACAGCAATGTGTGAGTGGAGTGGGTTTCCTTTGCAATGGAAATGTGCAGTGCTGCTGTTTCAGATTTCATTGTGTCACAAAGAATTCAGTGCTTATTTAGCAGAGAAAGGCAATTTTGATTTCTTTTTAATTTTTCAGGAAGCACAAATGCTCAGCAGTCCCTTTCAAATCTATTTCAGCAGATATTGTTGAAATAAAGTCAGGGCATTTCAACTTCATCACTTCCATGTTCTTGTAATCTAAAATATAATAGATCTTAAACCATCTTAATCTTTTCTGTGCTGCTTCTTACAGAAGGTGCAGCTACCTGTAAAACATTAACTAATGAAAAAGTGGTGTGCCTTAAAGCTTCTCCCAGCTCCAGCTGTTTGGGATTGAAGAAGGTGGCTGGTGGCATTAAGGCTGATCAAGAGACTTTTTCTAATTACTGTTCCTCAAAAAGCCATCATAGATTTGGTGTTTGGGCACCCCACTGCGGGACTTCCTTGTGCTTGTGGGATTCCTCCCGGCTGTAGGAGAGCTTTGCTTTCATCTTATTTACTCTTCCCAGAGGTATAATAATAATAATGGTTTGTCCCCCTAAGGCTGCCACTTATCAATAACCTGAAGACCCCAGGAATTCTTGTAGAATAATAGTTAATGCATTGCCTTCATGCACAAATGCTAATCTGAATGTTTGAAAATACTTCTGTAGACCTGAATATGTTAATTCCCCCATACCTTTTTGAAAGTTTTGGGTACAGCCTGTTTTGCACATCCAAATCCAGGACTTCCCATGTCAGCAGGCTTCAGAAAATTTATTTTCTCACCAAGAAGTGAAATGCCCCATTTTTGGTCACACAAGAAGGGTGCTGCAAAGCCAGCTGCTGCATGGCAGCATGATGAAGAGATTCCTGGGGTCTCTCCTGTCCCTTCCAGCAGCAGCTGTCCCTGCTCCATTGGTGGATGAGGCAGGAAAGCCCCTCATGATGAGTTTCAGAGGTGTAGATAGCAACGAAGGAATTTCAGAGTTTGATTTTTTTTAACGACAATTCTGTGTTCTTATGGAAAATGTCAATGAACTCTTCAATTTTTAATCTAAATTTTCTATGTAGAGGGAAAGGCCATTTTTAGCCTCACTGTAATTGTTCCATCTCTTTTGCCCAGGAAAAGATGGACAGTTTTAATGCCCTTACCAAAGGTCAGGCAGTGCTGGGAGAGAGCTGAGTGGATCTGCCAGGAGCTTCAGGATGGGTTAGACATTGAGCTGAACAAGAATATCCTACTTCCATTAGGGCCCGAGTTCATTTAAGTGCGCTGTCTTCTTCTTGGGGTGGGGAGGAAATTTATGGGCAAATTCCTTCAGTGTTGCCTCGAGTTGGCCACGGGGCTGCGGGGGGAGCTCGCTGATCTAATCTCGCCCCATCCCAGCTGCAAGAGCCAGCTCGCTCGGCAGCCTCCTGCCTCTGCCCGCCCGGCTGTCGGACACAGCCCGCGGCTCACGGCACTGCCCGGCCAGGCTGGGGTGTGTTCCCTGCTGCACGGCCACCAGAGCCCAGATTGTGCTTGTCTTGTGCCGGCAGTGCCTGGGTGCTAGGCAGGGGCTGGGTAAGGGCATCCCTCAGCAGCTTCAAACGAAACTTTTTTTTTTGTTCTTCCACCTGAGCTGAAGCAGTAGAATAAACTTTTAAGAGGATAAGCTCCTCTGGGCCATCCCCAAGAGGATGGATGGTTATTGTGATTGCATCCGAGCCAGTTTCCTCTGGGACGGCAGAGAGAGATATCCTGCCATTTGCAGTGTCTGAGGGAGATGTTTGCTATCTTTCATGGATTTAATAATGGCATTTTTATGCAGGTAACCCCAGGAATGGGCTTTATTCTGTGTCAAGTAAGTGCCTACGTGTGCATGCGAAGTCTGTGTAACCCAGTGGCTCCTGAGTCTGTCTGTGGTACTGAGGTGTGTGCAGGAGCTCCAGCAGTACTGCAGTGGAGAGACAAGCCTTATCCTCTGCTCCTCACTGCACCCCCACTTCTCTGAGTGTGAGGTCACACTGACTCTGTCCTGCGGGTGCTTCGAGATGTCGGTACAATAATGCTTTTCAAGGCATTATTTTTTGGGGATTTTATAGCTAAAGGGGCAATGCGGTTTTTAGCATTTCTTGTTTACTTTTCACATATCTACTTCCCAGCAAGGCTCCTTCTCCTTCCAACTCTCCTACAGGGCATTTACCATTACTGGAGCAGTTTGCCCAACAGAAGTTAATTGTGTGAACTTTATTTCTTATCTGGATGGGATGCTGTACCCAGCCTGCCATTAAACATGTTGTCTTCTACAACATCCTGACATACATTGTCTGAAAAACATAGTTTTGTAAATCAGGCTACCACCATCTTTCTATATTAGTTTTGTTATAAGAAGAGAAAGCTTGTTCTGCATCCCTTTGGGTGGCAACAGCTGGCTGGATGTATTTCAAAATGGTCTGTAGTGCCTGAGGCAGGAAAGAAGTCTCCCCAGGTGAGCCAGTGGGGGCCTGCCTTCTGCTTCTCCTTGCTATCATGTTCCCAGTGGGCCAAAATGAATATTTCCTATTACTCTTCTTGTGTAGTTTCTCTTTTATTTTTGTCAAAGCCATTGAGCAGGCAATAAAACAACAGAATAATTAACCAGTAATAATTGAAGTATGCTGTATGAAAACCAAACTAAATGCTAACAAGCCAAACAAAAGGAAAGTAGGCATGGTGCAGCCCTGTTTATAGGGTTGTCTGCTGGAATCATTATAGACGTTGATATAATAATACTGAGCACTTAATTACCACATCATTTTTAAAGAGCTGTATAAACATTAACCAAACCTCTGAGGTAGGGAGGTATTATTATCTCCATTTTAAAGAAGGGAAATTCTGACAAAGCGAGGTTAGTCAGTAATTTAGTGTTGTGAAGACAGGCAGCTGATAGGGCAGGAGTAGGGGTTGCAGCTCCTTCCACAATTTTGGAGACAGAAAAACAGAGCTGCTGAAGCACCTGTTTTTTTTTGTGAAATGAATGGTGCTGCTATTCAGGGAAGGGACACACTTTCCGAGACACCTCTGTATGCTTAGAAAATTCTCAGATTAGTATAATTAGCCATTGCATAAGTATCCTTTTTTGACGGAGGTATATGGTGTATTTCACAAAGTAGCTAAACAACATTAAAGTCAATCTGTGAAAGGGGGACTAAGAGGCAGCTACTGTAGCCTTGTGTGTCTGTTCCTGCTCCTTCCCATATTGATCTGAGTGGTGATTCTGGGAATGGCTGTCCCTGCAAAGCCCTTAATATTCTGCATGGTGGTATATGACTTCATCCGAGGAGAATCCCACGGACGCATCAGCGTGATCTGCTCTGTCATGTTTCTGTGACCCAATTTTCCCTGTTCTTTGTCTCAGACCTTCCCTGACCCCAGGCCTATTATCCCTTCCAATCATTCACCCAGACCATTATTAATGGTGCATTAACTTTGGCTGCGCTTTCAGTGAAGATGTTTTTCTTGTGCTCATTCATTCGCTCAGCTCACTTAAACAGCTAGATCATTATTCTGGGGACGTCACACAAACACAAAAACATCTCCCTTGACACCTACAGTCCTGCAGCGCTTTGCCAGAGGGGCGGCCATCCAAATACAACAGTGAAACGCCCAGGAGGGACTATCAAAGGGAGTCAAGTAGCCACACACAGACTCAGTCGCTCGAGGCCGCGTTTTCCTCCCCTGCTCGCACACTGAGACTGTCCAGGGATGCTCAGAACTCACCAACTCCAGGAGAGCTCTGATGTGAGGAAAATCACCACAGGAAAGCTGGGGAACAAAGCATGGGCCTGTCTTTGCTGTTTCACAGCCACTGTGCTTGTTGGATGCCAAGATACATCTTTTTAAATAAATGCTGTGGATGAGTAAAATTGGGACACTAAAACGTAGAACATGAAAAACTAATGCTGCCTAAGATTTCTTTCTGACATGATGCTTTGGGCTTCCCTGGGAGATTACTGAGTGAAGAACACTTCATGTTTGTTGTACCTTAACCTTATTCTTGAGAAAGAGTGTGAGATTTGGACATCTGGGAGCAAATGTGGGCAGCAAGAAGGGCATTTGCAGATATCTGTTGTTTTACTATTATCTTTTTCAAAGAAGCTGGACCTGGGAGAAAAAAAAAGAAGCAAAAGTTGTTGTAAGCTGCTGCGTCACGCCAGGTGCCATCCCACCTTCCCCAGTAAGAGAGTTTTGGCCTCTGACAGCACAGCTCAGTCCACCTGTGGAAGTACTACTGAAATCTCCTGAGCATCCTCTGGGACATCCCTTTCCCATTTTTCCTGTCAGTTGCTTGTGCACATCTGCCAATGACACTGCAGTGACAGGGGAGTGTGAGCTGGTGTCTGGAAAAGTTTTTTGCCTGCTAACACAAATCAGTCCAGGGCTCTGAAGCTTTTTAGAGATAAAGTTGATAAGTTTCTGCCTGCTGTGATTGAGGTTCATTGGTATCCTGCTCTTCTTTGACTGTGTAGACTTGTGCAAGTTATTTTACATTAGCCTGCTTCAGCCCCTCTTGAGTTAAAAAACAGCACTGTTTTTCAAATGCATGTTTTCTTCCCTTCCTAAAGAGAAATGAAGCTTTGTTACTGTTTGCAAGGGATCTTGTGATCCCTTTATGAAAGCTGTGTCCCATGCATCATTGACTCCATAGGAAATCAAACCAAAACGTATCTCAAGAAATCAGAATTTGTGTTTCCTCTTTTATAAGATATCAATTTTTATGGGAACTTTTTTTGCAAATTTGTTGAGAAGAGCATGACAGGTACTGAATTATCCAATGATATTTTACATTTTCCTCAATTAATGACTTTCATTGTTGATTGCAAAATATTTGTGCACTATTTCTGATGGCAGAGAAGCCTACTTACAGGCTGGACTGTTTGTTCCCCCAGGAGACTGTTGGACACCCATAGGAAAGCTGTATATTTTTTAGCCCATATGGTGGCCTCCACAACTCACACGTGCCTCAGATAAAGCAGGGGGAGCCCAGCACATTCTGTGTGGTACCAAGGGTGTGTGGGAGCTTCTCAGGGCCTCTTCCCAGCCAGTCTTGCTGCAGCACCACAGTTGCAAGTGGCAACTTCTTTAAGTCCTTTCCCAAGGGCTTTCTGAATTGTTTTTGTCAAAGCAAACTGCAAATGAAACCCACTTCAGTGCCATGGGGTCTGTTTTCTTTTATTTTTTTTTTTTTCAGCAAACGTGTGTAATCTGAAGTATTTGGAATAGAAAAAGCTTGCTAGACCCTTCCTAATTCTCACTTTTGAGCTCAAAAAAGGTGCTGCTATGAGTGATGTCAAAACAGCTCCTTTGCTCGCTATGCAAACCCATACAGGCAGTCTTGTTTCTCTTGAAGCACAGACTTATCTGTAGAGATAATCAAAAGCCTGCATCATGCTCAAATAAGGGCTGTTTCTGATGCCTCCCTCCCTGATTCCTGGGATTTTCAGCAAACGGACATCCCCCTTTAAACCTGCATTTCTCCCTCCTATCTCTTCTCTTTGAAGCCAGAGGGTTGGCTGGCCTTTGAATAGACAAGGATGAGAACACAGCAGTGGGAGGTCCGTGTCTTGCTCATAAACCTTGGCCAGAAAATCGGCTCCGACAAGTGGGGACAGGTAGCAGCGTCTTCCCCCTTATCAAATGGCGCTGCGGAGCAGACACATTCCTGCAGGAGCCCGGTGGGGTGGAAGGTGGGGCCTCCTGAGCGTGCCTTGTGCTCTGCCGCCCTGCTTCACCAGCTTGGTGTAGAATTGGGTTGTTTCTGTGCTAAACACGCTGTTCTCTCATTGTCCCTGCCCCTTGCGTGCTGCTTTTGATGTGTTCTTCGGCTTTCTCTTCCTTCAGCAGGAGCCAGAGAAAATGTTTATCTGTTGTTGCAGTGCTTAGGGACTTTTGGAGGTGCCATGTCATGCATTTGTACCTCAGAGTATTGTATTGCATCCTTGGTACAGCCCAACCTTTTCCTGGGGAAAAGCTATCCCCGGGCCTCCTACTAAAATCTCCCTTCCTCTTGTGTAAAGCAATCATCATTAGCTCTAATTGGGCAGCTTTGGGGTTAAATCTACAAAGATTGCTTGGGTTTGGTAAATCCTCTGCCACTGCAAAGCAGATAATGCTAAACAAAAGATTGCCTTGATTAGATTAAAGTTGGCAAATTCATTGCCCTAATCATCATATTGCCCTTCCCGTGGCTATTCAGGAATACATCACCGTAACTTACTTGAAGTAATTGAATATAATTGTCTTTTTAACTCGTATGTGTAAAACATCCATCTTTGTTAACAGCGTGTGTTGCTGTCCTGCTGCCAGCTCACAGTCCTCTTCTGGAGGGGTGGGAACAAGAAGCAGAGCCAGGCTGACGTTTATGAATTGGTAGTTGATTGCCTATAAAACCATTCATTATTTCTGACCAAGCACCTGGAAGAGAATAAAAATGAACAGCACCAGCCACTGGGGCCCATAGGCTTGGCTGGTGCTCCCAGGCAGGGAAGCAGAGGGGAAGTCATGAAGGGGAATGTTGCAAAGGGATGTCAAAAAAACCAGCCCTTTCCTTTGCCCTTAGTGGCAGCAAAGCACAGGGTACATGGTGGGGTTACAATTGGGAGTGTGAAACAGATACCCAAGGCAGAGGCATTGCTGAGCTTCCCATGGGCAAAATAGGTTGAAATGCTAAAAACAAGCCAAGAGTGCAGTGAGAAGGAGGAAGTTCATGGAAATTTTTCTCCCATTAATAATCAGAGGTGTGAGGAGGGAGAAATTCTCTTCAGATGTCAATTTTATACCAACAGATAGCTAGGAAAGGAGGCCAGGCAGCAAACAGCCTGTGTTTTCTATTTCCCAGCTCTCCTTAGTGACAAGGAGAGACTCTTTTAGCACAGAAATTTCTAGTGTTATCTCGACAATCAATCATGTAGAAATGCATAGGTACAAAATAAAACATAGCTGGCCTGGCTTTTAAGATATTCAGTTTGACCTGGTTTTTGTAGTTTTATCATTATTAATAAATTAAATTGCCCTAGGGGACAGGCCAAAGGATTAGGGCGACTCTCCACATCATTAAAATTCAGCTGTGATGGCCAATACAGTTTCAGCCCAGGTCAGCTCTCACTTTCCTGCACTCTGGGGATTAACTCAGCCCCAGACCTGTCCATTACCTCCTACTTTGTGAGGTTGCTAATCCTCAGCTATAGGGATGCCACCAGCAGCACTTTAGGTTGATCCTAGGACCACAGAAGTTTTCTTACTCCTTATGGTTTATTTGTGCAGCATAACTATGGGGTGAGCACTGCAAGAAGCCCAGTCTAGGGGCTCAGGCTGGAGGAGGTGTTTGCGTTGTTTGCCCCTGGATGTCTGTGCAGGGACAGTTGATTGTGTGACCATGCTTTGTATGTGATGATGTAAAAGCTCAACTCCCTCCTGTCCCCACAGCAGCCGTAGGTTGTGGCAGCAGCTGTGGCCAGGGAACAGCAGTGTCCCCAGGGAGGAGGACAGCAGCTGTAGGTGTCTGCCAGCCTAGGCTGGAGTTTGATCTGAGCATGGTTTGGGGCGACCAGAGGCTTTACTGTTCTGTGTGAGCAGGGTGTGACAGTTAAACTCTGGTGTATTTTTGATCTGGAAAAACACGGTTTGCCTCTTAAAATGAAGACTCCCTACAAGTGTCCTTATGTAACAGATCATCCCTACTCAGGACAGTTAAAGGGTGAATCTTCCTCCTGCAAAAGCAAATCCTGAAGGATCCAAGTTCATTCTCTCCCTGAGCTGCTTTCGGGAGAGGAGGGGAGGGGGGCAGAAGCGGGGGAGGTGGTTAACAGTTACTCTACTGTGTCCTGACATTAGGCGAGCTGCAAAAAAGCTCCCAGTGTATCAGGTAGTGTGAGGTGCCAGCCCTTTGCTGGAGCACGGAGAGCAAGTCTGCTGCAGAGCCTTAAATACTTTCCACCCCGACTACCTTAGCTTAACGCCTTTCAGCAGAGTTGGCAGGAGGGTTGTTTTTGTGTAGTCTCTCACCTCTCCCAGCAGCCTGGCTGACGCGCCTGTGCCGCGCTGTGCTCAGGGATTGAGCGCTGCAATGGGAGTAGGAGCCGCAGATCCTCTTGCTGATATGCCGGGAAAGACGTATATGAGGATTACACGCAGGCTTTGCGCGACGGACCCGAGCGGAGCGCAGCCCCACCGCACACAGTCGGCGTAGCTCTGGTGCAGCTGGAGTCACTGATGCAAAAGGCTGAATTTTAAGTCTTTCGTAGAAAAAGAGTTTGGCATTTCTGAAGTTTGCTGAGCGACAGCGAGAGACTTGGCCCAAGCCTTGACACTTTGGTTTTGGATGGTGCTTCCCCAGTCTCCAGAGAGATGGTACCTGTCGCGGAGGCAAGTTACAGTGAAATACCGAGCACAAGCTGGGTTTTGAATTGCTCACTTAGGAGCTTGGGTTTGTGTTATTTTTGGTCTCCGGCTAGGCAGAAAGGCCAAGAAGACGGGAGAAGGAATGGTAAAACCTGCAACAATATTAAGTAATCTTTAATGAAGAACTTCTGACTGTTTGGAAAGACAGAGCAAGACCAGCCTTTTATCTTTAAGCTGGTCGCTGCCACAAATGTAGAAAGGGGCATCTTTAGAGATGCGCGGAGCCCCGTCAGAGGGTGGTTGTACGGGATCGCTATTGCGGTTGTGCGGTATCGCTATCGAGGAGGCTCTGCTAATTCTATGTCTTTAGCTTCTGTAATTTTAGCAGGAAAGGCCCAGGCGGCCAGGCAGTATTGTTGGGGGTGGTGAGGAGAAATAACCTGATGAATTTTCCATCAGCTCAACTCGCTCAGATATTCTCGCCGTTAACTTTTGGGGTCAATAATAAATATTAAAACCTGTAGATTTAATAAGTCAATGTAGGTGTTCGCTGCCTTTTGAGACCACTTTATCTTTCCATCAAAGATGAAACAAGCTTCTCAAATGAATAAAAAATAGGGCCTCAAGTGATTACAAGTGAGAGCAATTTGAGCTCCTCTCTCAGAACCTGGCAGTAGGCACTTCTGAGCCTCTTCTGACTGCCTAGACATTCTGCTTCAGCGCTGCTCTTGCTGTTATATTTTTAGGTAAATATTTCCAAGTTGTGTGTACAGACCTTCAGGAATAGTGTTTGCTGCCACTCCAGGCTTGAGGGACGATGCAGGTCTGGATCCCACCAGGCTCTGTTGAGTCTGATTTGCGTTGCAAGTCTAGTTTTCCTTGGTGCTTGCTATAATCTCCTCAAGTTCAAAGAGCGCTTAGCTGCTTGTCTTTGTCAAAAACCCTGTTGGAGATCTTTTATGTCGAAGATGTAGGATTTTTCCGCATGACTTTGATTATTTATTCATTCCACTTCTCTGGTGTATGATAGCGCTGATATCATGAAGACCCCTTGTCTTGCACTGCTCTTGCTCTGAAATTCATGGAGATTTAGTGCCTTTGAAATTGTTTTAAAAGGGAAGGAAAAGTTTTTGAAGTCCCTTTTTTTTTCTTCTATTCCCCATAACAGTGCCGCAGCACATTTTTCCGGCCTTCCACGCTCCTTTGCCAATTGACATGCGCCACCAGGAAGGACGATACCATTACGAACCTCACTCTATCCACGCTATCCACGGGTAAGTCTTACACCTCCACTCCTGTGCCTCGCTAAAATGTCAGCCACCTGCAGTATTCCGAATCCCACTGCTAAAGTCCCTGGAACGCACTGCCCTTCTGGCAAGCTGGCCCTACTGGCCACCCTCCACCTCATTGCCCCCATCCAGTGACAATACTGGCCTGCCTGGCAGGAGGGCTTTACAGCTCTGTTAAGCTGGTAGAAATGCCCTATATAGCAACAGGATGGGAGTATAGGGCTTCTTTGTCATTATCCAGCTCGGGTCCCGGGAACAGGCTTGACTTGTGTTTTTGCACCCGCCGTGTTTCTCACATCATGCCTTGCCTGGGTCATTTCTGTCACTATCTTGGCAAAGACCCAGCACTGCTCCCTCTCTTTGGAGACCTTATGTACCATTCCTCCCTGTGGGGATGGTGGCAAAATGCTGCCGGGAATGCCGTAATCCTGTTTGATTTCACTGGACAGCAGCCTGAATGGGCTGGTAGCATTTTCTAAAAGCAGTAATAAGTCAGGTACTCATGGGCGTGTCCATGTCCACCCTGGAGGGGTAGGACTCTGGGGTTTGGTGGTGACCTTCTCATTAAAGCCTCCTCTCCCTGAGGCAGCTGATGGGCAGTGAGCACAGAGACTGGTCAGGGGCTACACTCTGAGAGGAGGGTTTGTGGTTAATCTCCTCATCCACGGACATGACAGCTCAATAGTTCTTGATGTCTTGAAGGAGATGCTTACAGAGAGATGTGTTTCCACCTCCTGTAAGCTTTGATCAGGGCAAGGAAAATGGAACCAGCAGGGATGTGAGCAGAGGTTCTAGTGATGGTGAGGCTGGAGGTGTTTTTTCTAGTCCCTGACATGCACCTTTCCCATGAGAGATGAGGAGCAGTGTGATGAGGTTGGCAGTCCCGCGGCCATCCCAAAATCCTTCAACCCGCAGCTGTAACACAGGGCTCAGACACAGGCTGAGGGACAGGTGCCAGAAGGGGAACCACTGAGGCCAGAATGATTTTGCAAGAACAAGGAAAGAACAACTAGAGCTCGTGACTTAAAAAACTCACATTTGATTCCCTGCAGTCCTGTTGCAGCCTTGCTGTGTGGCCAGAGGCTGTGCTAACCCAGCTTTGCAGGGGCTGTTTGTGGAGCTGTGCTGCTTCTGGATAGGTGTGAGCAGGGAACAGACCCTGGGAAGCAAGTAATGCAGACAGCAGCAGCCAGATCTGTGGAGCCCCACAGCTACCACAGCTTTATTCTGCTTCCAAATTACTGCAAGAAATAAATGATAGGGCATTCCCCTGGATTCTACCAGAAGACAAGTCATTGTCTTTTAGGCTGACAGTCAGTTTGACTGGATGTTTGAAGGGGCAGAGCAGCTTCTTCCGTGCTGTGTGCAAAGGGGAAATGACAAAGCAGATTGCTAATATGGGAAACAAGGGATTCGGGAGGCTGCATAAAATAGTTCTGGTCTTTCATGCAAAAATTGTAGAAAAAAATGACAGAATAATAACTTGCTGGGAGATAGTTAATAAGCCGGAGCTCTGGCTAATAAAGCATGTACGGAAGAGGGAAATATTCAAAATAGTGGTTAGAAGAGAGGCTGGCAGATGTTCTGATGTTTGTCACAGGTTATTTGTGTGCCCCACTCTGTGCTCCCCTTCAATCTTCACAAGTAACCCCAGTATTTTTTCATATTGGCTTTGTCCAACTGATCAACCCTGGCCAAGTGAACAGCCCTGGCAGATCAGGTTTCAGTTTATCTGCACCAATACTAATAGTCTGCTGTGTTAGCAGTTACCACATTTGTCTATCAGTGGACCAAGCATGTTCTGCTTGGTATTTTGGTAGAGTTGTTGGCAAATACCTGTTGCATTTCTTCTTTGGGATTCCTCTCCTTCCCAGCTCCTCCTCTCACAAAACTAATTTGCAAGGTACGGGAGAGAAAACTTGGTTGCAGGTCTTAAAGAGAAAACATACTCCTCTTTGAAGCTACCTGGGCACTGCACTGAAAGGTGCCTTTGTGGCTGGAGAAGCTCCAAAGCTCAGCAGCCAAGTGCTTCTTGGCTGTGACAATTTTTTAGGGTTGAGGGAATGCCACTTCCATTTGGCTGTTTGTCAACAAGTACCCTGCACTATGGCACAAGCATATTGGGAAAATTCTCTGCAGCTGTGGTCTCAATCCTTTTTCCTCTTCAAATTTTATCTGCCAACATCCTAAAATCATGTCTTCCCCTTTACTCCTCTTGGTTTTTATTCTATATCTCCTTTGTCTTTTCTCTCTCCTCTGGTCTCCTCTCTGGAGGTTACATCGTAGTGCTCACCCTCCTTGCTGGAGGATGTCCAGTGTGAAATCATCCAGACATGGTGGTAGAACTGGGCTAGAACATACTTGGTGGTTGCATGGCTCTTGTCCAATACACTGGACAATTTATGCCACCAGCCCATTCGGGCTGTTGTCCAGTGAAATCAAACTGAATTACGGCATTCCCGGCAGCCTTGTTCAATACTCTCTGGGCACAGATGAGTTTCTAGAAGTTTGTACTCTGTCCTGGTGGGGCAGAAATCAATCCCTCTTGTTTCAAAAGTAAACAACCCATAATAAAAACCCAAGGGCATATGCATATTCTCACTCCAGAAAATTATGGCAAGTGTTTGGAAGAAAAATTGCGTCACTGAGTTTTGGCTTTATGATTAATGTGATGGGTGCCTGACAGAGAGCCCCCAATTCATCAAGTCTATATTCTACCTGTCTGCTGTCTTGACGGTACCAAATTTATCTAATTATGTGAACGTTGCACGGCAAATTAAGTGCAGTCTCATTTGTTGCTAACTATGGGGTCTTATTATCTGCCTGCTGTATTATGTCAAAGGTTTGTTTCCTGATTGCTCGATGTGACCTGGCAGTGCATTCCCCTTCATCACTGTTTGCATTTGGCCTAATGAGAACATACGTTATTTTATCTCAACTGGAGAGAACTCATCTGCAAGGCTCTCTTGAGCAGAGCCACCTGTGGGACCCTTTGCTTGGTAACGCAGATGGGAATGTGAAAAACTTGAGTTTAAAAGGACCCCCATGCCAAGACAGGCCTGAAAGACTTGCTGCGTTTCTCCTCAGTGTTGTCATTCCTGGTGTCTCAGTGATTTTCTTGTTAAGCAGCATGACAAATAATTTTCAGGACTTGAGTCTTTTTCTAAACCACTAAGGATTTATTATATATGTCCAGAAGCAGATTATGTTTGGGTTTCCTTGAATTCTACTTTTAGAAATTGTTTTGGTGTTTCTCCAATCGCTAGGACAACCCACTTTCTATACAACTACTGTTAGTTTTACTTGTTTGGTGGTGAATTTTTTGGACATCTTTAATATTTGGACTTTTTTTATTGGCATTAACACAAATTCAGCAGAATTGTGGTTCTCACTTGGCTTGTCTAGAAACATAAATTATCTTATTCAGATGATTGTCCTGGATTGCAATGACAGTGTGCCTGTGGTAATATGGAGGACAGAGGGAGAGGCGGGATTGGAGTCCAGTGGACACTGTAAAGGATGCAGTGCAGAATGCAGTGAAACTCAATATGGGATGAAGTCTATTTCAGGAATGTAGAACCTAGAGCAGAATGAAGAAATTGTATCGGTGCACAACATAAAATTCATTTAACAGTAATACTACAATACTCAAATGCTAAGAAAAGACAGAAAAAAAAATGTAGAGGTTCTGCATTATTCTGGAGATACAGGATCAAATTGCAGAGCCACATACTCTTTTTTCCTGTGATACTCTCTTCCAGAGCACAGGATGGCCCGGGCTCTGTGGAAGAGCAGTGGTGGGTCTTACATGCATTTTCTTCATGCAGCTTTTATTGATTTGTCAGAATTTCACTCTTCGCTGTTGGTTGTAGGTCAGCACTATTTGAGCAAAAGTCATCAGCCAGGTGTGTGCAGGCTCAAAGCTGAACCAGAGAAATTAACTTCCTAAGTTAGTACACGTCCTTTTCTTACAAAAGGGGTATTTTGTATTTTAGTGAACTTCTTCACAAAAACCTAATCCACTGGGGCCTGGTCTCTGCTTTAAGCTAAGGGGACAGCATCAGCTTTGCAAGACCAAGCCCTTGACTCCAGAGGAAAGTTGCTGGCAGATATGGGAGGTGATTACATGCTTACCTGTTTTTATTATTATTATTTTTTAAATCACAACAAAAATAACTGAAAACTCCTTAGCTCAGCTTAAAAGTCCCTGCCAATGCAAGAGCCTTCGGGGCTAACCCTAGTAAACAGCATGCCTAGGCTTGACTCAGCAAGAAGCTTTTTAACAGTAGCTCCTAAACTGTGGTTAAAACCCATCAGGCATTATGCACTGTAAAAAACAAAGCAGCCTTGTTTTTCTACCAACATCCTGGTAGTATTTTAGGATGCAGTTCTGACATTATTTATTAACAAAATATTGTTGTCGCTCTTCTGTCCAGACAAAAAAGTAGAAAAAACCCCAAACCTGATAATCACAAATTCCATGGCTTTCATTAGGACTAAATTGTCCCAAAGACCTAAACATAAAGATGACTCCATCTCCATGATAATGTGGAGTTGCCCTTATTTTCCCTCTGGTAGGGATTTTATCTCATTTAATCAAGGATATTCCTCCATTTCCCTGAAATCTTAATATATTATTACAGATTTTTCCTGATATCCAGCCTACACTTTTTTTCTTTATCTGATTTTATTACCCCTCCCTGTTGAAGTTTGTTTCCTTTTTACTGTGTTAAAAATTACAGAATACTTTTTCAGGACCAGTTAAAATGTTTCTGAGCTGTTTACGCAGGGTGATTCACAGGCAGAGGAGTTGACTGTTAAACTTTTCATCATAAAAAGACTATGTCTCAAGTGTTTACAAATATGCCAAATTTAATGTCAAACCCAAGATTTTCCATGTTTAGTATCTGTTCCAGTCTGGTTCTCTCTTTCCTTTGTTGTTTTTTGTGAGATTCAGCCAAGGGAGGCCAAGTGGGGTTAAGGGAAAATATGTTGTTTAGCCATACAAAAAATAATCATCATCATCTTATAACTGCTTTTAGAAACACCAGTGTCTCTTGCTTTAGAGCTGGAATTTTTTATTGTCACAGATGTGCCTTTTGCTATTGTCTTTCTACAAAAACACATACAAAGTCCATTCAATTTTGCCAGATTGGAATCCTTTGAAAGGTCTTGCTTCCAATCTGTGCATTGAAGGGGTGTCAGAGTTTTGTGGTGAAATTTTCCGATTCCCCTGTGGCCCTGACCACGCTTCAGTTGAACCTTGCCAGGGCTCACCTGATGGTGCTCCCCGTTCCCTGCTGAGGCCTCTCTGCCATCCCTTCCATCCAGGGGAATTCCTGACCCCATGGAGGAGAGGAGCTGTTTGCAGAGCGTGCTCTGGGAGCTGCCTTTGTGCACTACGAGGCGTGCACAGAGTGCCTTTGGTTTCCCTCCGTGGGGCACCGCTGCCCCAGGGCTGCAGCTGGGACCCCGTCACGGGATGGGGATGGGACTCCTGGTCATTCCTGCAGCAAGGATGCCTCTCGGCTGAGCCACAGAACGTACATACCAATAAAACCTGTGTGTTTTCATATTTACTTTGCTACTGGAGTAGAAAATCTTTGGCAGGTCGTGATGGATGGTACTGTGCTGCTTAGGAGACAGAGCGAGCTCCCTCCGGAGTCAAAGCAAACAGCTGCTCAGAGAGGCCTTCTTATGTGTTTTGCAAAGTTTTACGACTTTCACCAAATAGATACATTGCTCATTTGGGAAACAGGTTTGGGGGCTCCCACATCCAATTTATTCTGTCCCCTTCTTTCCCACATGCTTCTTTTATTTATTTAAGAAAATCAGAATGTGTAAGTTTTCCATGGTTTGCAGGGGCTGGTCCCCTCCAGAAAGCTGGTTCAAACCTCTCCCTGATCTGTAATTAGCAGGAGTCTTTTGCTTTGAGGTGGGTCTTCGGTAACCTGCAAGAGGTGATTTGGGGGACTGTCAGTTCCACGATTAATACTTGTTGGTCACTTGACCTCCATCTCCAGGAGACCACAGATGAAATACTAGGCTTTGGCTGTCATATTCTGGGAGCTGGAAAAATTATTTGAATTCTATCTGTGCTTTATTTTCCTCATCTCTAAAATGCTATCAGAGTAATACTCACCGTTTTGATATCTTGAGAGGTAAGGAAAAGATTCCTTTGGTTTCCAAGATTGGTCTTGTAGCCATTTTCAGGCACCAGGGAGGAGGTACACAGCGCTACCTGCCTGTGCAGAAACTGAGAAGCTACATGCCTAGCATGTGGCCTCAGTGGGAGGACAGGCTGATCAGGTCTTTGGAGAATGTGGAAGGCGTAATCCAAAACACTGATCAGGGCTAGTAGGTTTCTGGAGGCTTTTCCCGTCTCATAAACTATTCCGCAAAAAAACAAACCAAAATGCAAACAGACAAACAAACAAACAAAACCAAAACCAAACCAATGAAATACAAACCCACACAGCTTTCTCTTTTGAATCTTTTTAAAGATGTTCAAGCATATTCCATTATGAGAGAGATTTACACATCTGTGCTGTTCTTTAAAATCAGGATAGTTTTGTCATGTGCATTTAGTTAAATAGCCTTCAGAGTACTTTGAATAACTGAAACCTGAAGTCCAGAGGGACCTGAAGGGGAGTGGTTCCAGACTCACTAAACTATGCAATGAAATGCAGATTGGGCTTGGAAATGTGGCTCTCCAGTGGCTGAATGCTGTGACATGGGGCTGGAGTGAGGGGCCTGGGTGAGCTCAGGTGGAGCCCTGCCCATTCACACCTAGTGAAGATCTGGGCCACCAAGTTGCTGGTGCTGTGAAAAACTGCACCTCTAATTTAGCCTAATCACCACTAGAAGTTTAAAAATGGCTAAGAGGTTTTAGTACTGAGAACAAAAGCATGATCTTTGAGGTCTTTTATGTAAACCTCTGGCATGTGTTCATTTAATATGATGTCACTCTGTAATCCACCATTGCTTTTAAATGTCATTCCCAGAGCTTCATGTCAGCGAGTCTTAAGTGATAATCCCTTTGCTTACCTCACTTTATAGTAGATTAAAAGTGACTTCATGCTTCCACCTTATCCGCTGTTAAGCTTGTGCTTTAGGAAAGAAATTTATTTGAACTTTCTTTTCCTGCTGCTTTCTAAAGAGTTTCTAAACAGAGGGTGTGTGTCTTTCAGAAGCTATCTCAATAGGATTGCCCATTCTCCACTGCTTTCAGCATCTGTGAAAAAGGATAAATGTTCGGTGCCAACTTCCTGCCCTTTTAAACTCCAGTGTTCTGAATTTGTTTCTCAAGTTTTCTCTCAGCTAAATGGGGAGCACTGCCCTTCCTGGCCTCTTCTTTTTCTTAATCCTAAATAAATCACCTCTCTAGATGGTATTTCCCCTCTCACCAGCTTCTTGCAGTACAAAGACAAGAGATGTTGCGACTTGTTGCAGTGCTCTGCTCCTCTCTAGCACTTTCTCTTGTCCTGCACAGGGGTCTTTGGGTTCCCCCTTCTATGTCGTGGTCTTGTATCTTGTATATATTAGTTGAACTTTTACTTTATCCTGTAGCAAATCCTTTCTCAGTTGATAAAGCTCTCCATGCAGTTCACCTTTCTGGCCCACTGTCCTTTTCGTCTCTCCTTGAATTTCATCCTCCTGCTACTAGCACACCTCCTTGTGTAACATGTCCCTCCAGATATTTGCTGCATGTTGTCATATCCTCCTCCCTGCTCTAACGAGCTGGCCAGGCTGCAGCCCACAGCATATAGTCAAATATCAATCCACTCAGCCTCCTCATTTTCACTGTGTTTCTCTGAAATCCTTTCAGTGTGTGTGAAGATAAATGGACAAAACGCATCCATCCCATTGGCTTGTGGAATGAAGCCTGCGGCACATCACTTTTCAGGGGCTGGTTAATCTGGATTCCCAGCTACCAGTGGCCATGGGGAGCAAATTACACAGGGTGCTGAGAGATAAAAACTAATGGCAGGAATGCTGGCTTGTGATGTTGGCTGGAAGAAAAATGTAGGGTTTTTAATGTCCATACAGAGCGGAAATTTTCAAATCTCATCCAAAGTTCCCCCCACGCAGCAAAGAGCAGGGAAGTCAATTTACCCTGGATGGATGAAGGTCTGAGTCAATTCTGCTGGGATTAGAACATGTGGTTCGAGGGATCCTAGGTATTTTGGGTCTGATTCTTGGACCACCCAGATGGCTGGGGGAAAACTTAAAAGAAAAATACCAATGTGAAAAGGACCCTATTTGGCAGAACTGTGGATCTGGGTACCCTGCATTCAGCTGACACCTTGCAGACACATCTGCACAAGCCAAAGAGACTGCAGAACTGGGTGCTGTTACCCTGGCAAATCTCAGATCCCGTGGGAGTGCGTGTGTTTTAGCGGGCTTTCTGGAGCCCTGGCTCTGACACTAAACCACATAAGTATGTTTTTCTTCTGTGTGCCAGACCATTTTGAGAATTTGTGATTTTACACAATTTTCTGCCTTGGAGACTCTTGATTCTTGTTCTTTTATGTTTCACCATTGATATTAAATAGACAGCTAACAGCTAAAATTTAGAGCATTTCTCAAGGGTCAAACTTTTAAAAGTGCCTGTGTTATTTCAGATCATAAATCCCAGTGTACTGGGTCTGGCTAATAGCATTTGAAAGTGGGTGTTGTGGGTTTCAAAATAGTGTTGACTCTTAGGGCTGGCTTGTCAAGTGCTAGTAATGCAAAGGCTCAATGGGTTTTACAAACAAGCTGGATCCTATTTAAGGTCAAACTACTCCAACCTCTGTTGAAAATCAGGACACTAAAGCCATCTCTAGTAAAGGAGTTAAATACCTAAAAATTCATAATGTGGCTGGAGTGGAGTTAAGAAACAGACATGTTAATGAGGTGTCTTGTGCATGCTTGGAGCCCAGTGTGCATGCCCAGGCCATGCAGCTCCCGCAGGATCAATGGGGATGTTTCCTGCCCTGTCTCCTCTCTGTGGTAGAAGCATGCACATGGCAAATATCATGGGAGGATGTGCTATGGAAAAAAACACATCCAAGGTTTAGATGCTATCAGTTGGCCAGGCTCCACTTCAAGAGCAAGTTTACTGCATTCCCTGCTCTCACTTCATTGGCTTATATGGGGTTGGGTTTTGATATAATTGATTGTGGTAGCTGATAGTGAACCAGGAGAATGTGAGCCTTTTGATGATTTTTTTAAGCAGATACTGGTTGAAGGGGGGAGTGCATTAGAGCATGGTAGGAGCTGTCCTTTTTCACCCCTGGGCAGTAGAAGGACATGTATCGTGGTTTCCCAGCTGCTGAGCTCATGCTGTTAGATTAAATGTGAGAATTAGGCTCCACCCCTGCCTGCTGCCCTTTCTCTGGCTGCAGTGGTGTGCCAGTGTTTCTTTTGTGCAGGTGGAGTCTCCTCACAGCAGGGGTATTTCTTCCTGTACAACTCATTCTCTCTCTCTCTACTCTGCACACGTGAGCCAAAGTCACTTATATCAGCACCTGAGTACAGTCAGGCAAGACTGAAAAAATATGTTCGGGCTGTACAAAATGCAGTCACATTCAGCTTTTTGAGTTTAAGTCTCTCAGGGAAATAAGTGTACGTTCTTAAATCCAATAAGAGCCTTTGAGATATTTTCCTTTTGATCCTGTGAAGGAATAAGACATATGCTCATAACCTAATGGCAATTACATTGCCATTAGGTTATGAGCATATGTCTTATTCCTTCTCTTGACCTTTCAAAAGAGACTTTCCTAGCTTGGTTGTGGAGCTACTTACATGGCTTTTGATTTGCAAACCAACTGCTGGACATGGTACCTGCTGATTGAATGCTTCATCTGAAAGCCTCTTAAGATCCCACAGAGTAACCACACATCCCAAAGTACCACTGGGGGAGGAAGTCTACCAGAGTGTGGTTAGTACATTAAAAATAGGAAAGTTTCAAGCTTACAGCTGCATTAGGGTGATGTTCTTACATGCACATACTTGAAGACTGTTTGTCTTAAATGTGAGATAAAACACTTGATTTCATAGGCTGTCTTTCATTCTCACTCAAGTGAAGTATGATATTTTACAAGAGAAAACTGCATTGCAGATGACAGAAAGCAGAGTGTAGAATGATAGGGAGGTGAAGAAATTAATGTATTCAGTCATCAAATCAGTAAATTAAAGGAAGGTCAATCTAATGAGGACTAGCAAGAAGGAGAAGATTTGTAGAACATACTTGAAAAGTATCTTCTTGAAAAGTATCATCTAAAAGATGAGTTGATAATGCAGAGGGTCACACAGAAAGTGCTCTGGGCTAAAGAACTGTTTTTAAGCCTCTTCCTATTTGGGAAAATGTGTGAGTGTATGCTGAATTAGAAATGCCTGTTTAGGTCTGTTGACTTCAGAGAAACTTTATTGAATGTTCACATGCTGTCCTGAGGAGAGTGCTCTTCAGAAGATATCACAGAATAGAAATGTTTACTAAATCCTGCTGGTGTATTTGTGCTCTAAAATTAGTTCATATTAGTAATTTTTCTTGTGTTGATATGGACTTGGCTGTTAACTTCAGACCTCTTACAGCAGTGGATTATCTGCTGGTATTCTCATGAAAGACTTCAGTTATGATTCTTTAGATGATTTTTGCAAAGTTTACGTCCAGGTTTAATGAAGAGGGACTCTGGAGCTGTGGTGGTTACTTCCACACAGCATTGCTGTGACTCCAGCATCATCACAGCAGTCCCAGAAGTGTGTCAAACAGGCCAGTTTTGAGGAGTCTAGCCATGTTACTGTGCAGACAAAATATCCCAGTGTCTGCCTCCTACGATGAACAAATTTTCAAGGAATTACCAGTGTTTGAGGTGCTGCTTTGAGTAACTGTTAACCATTCAGGTCAAACTGTGTTGGTGCTGTTGGTTTGAAAAGACTCTCAAGGAGCCAATGACATTTTCAGTTTTCTGGCCTCTGAAATGAGGCCTTTGCTGCTGTTTTACCCTGATTACAGCACATATATTTTGTGATGACATATTTTGAGATCAAGGTACAGTATGAGAGTTGGTACATTATAGGGATTAGGTCAGGGTGAATAATTCTATTTTCTGTAGACCAGGTAGAAGGATTTTGCAGTTAGTTCCCAGGAGAGAAATCATATAGAACTGATTTTTATTTATCTCTTTTTTCGTAGTCCTCCACCCCAGCTGATTCTCTGTAAGAAGTATTGCTAGGAACTGATGGACAGTGAAGTATCTGCCAAGTTTTATCCAGTACATTTTGAAGCTTCAATAGTTGCAACCTGTTTGTATATTGTTTCCAACAGAAGTCTCTAAACAGAGAAATAATCATATGAAACCAGTGTCAGCAGACCCCAAACCACTTCATTCACTTGAAAAAATAGTAGACTTCCAAAGTCAAATAGATTTCTCGCCATCTTTGGAAAAGAAATTGTACACAAACACATAACCCAACCATTTTCAGGCTAGGTTAGAGAAATTCAAACCCTTATGCAGGACATGAGATGACCAGAATGCAAGACACTTAAATGGAATTGAGCCAGCTTAGGTATTTTAGAAGTCATGTCTTCTAAGGGTTCCAGAGGATCTTCACAGAGGACAAATACACTGGACTTGAGGGCTTTAGTGGACAGCAATGAAAACCACTTCATATTCCTCAGCAGAGCTTTCCTTCATCACGTGGCTTTGCCTAGTGAGTCGGAGGGAAAGGCATTCTCCCACCGACACCACTTCCTCCATGTCCTGGGATTGTCTGCTCAAGGCTTGGCTAGGTCTTGACCTCTCTTGGCATGCAAGATCTAAACCTGGTATGACTCCAGACTTCCCTCAACCGCGTCTGGTTTGAATCCTGTCAGTGCCTGGATAAGTGTTACCACAAGAATAAGAATCTCTTCAAAGAGTTGTTTGTTTGTTTGTTTAAGAGACGACTTCTGCCAAATGTGAAGAAGGTAGGAGTTCTGTGAGCTGTAACTTCTTTCCCTTCAAGTCCTGATGTACTGCTGGAGCTTAGGATTCTGTCAACCTGGTTTCTTCCTTGCTTGATCCCTGCAGAGCAGGGTTTGCAGTTCTGGTGAATTATGTGACAGTTTCTGATAAGGATGGATGGTGAGCAGAGACTTGGGTTTGATTTCTGTGAAGATGTCCCATTGCTTCAGGTATGTCCCTCTGGTGCAGCATATTGGGTGAGTGACTTTTCCCAGGGTGACCCAGTAAATGGCACAAATTGAGAGACAGAAGATTCCATAATAATCTTGCACTGAAGAGCAGCAGATTGTGCTCCCTGCCAAAGTCTTGCACTGGATGCAGTGGTTTCCTATCCCTTCATTTGGTTTTTGACTATGTTGCCAAACTGGACTTTTTCCAGGATCTGGTTTCTGTGACTGACTTCATTACTTTGTGTTTCATAAACCCAACTCTTCCAGCTCTGTGTTCATTGGTGCTTTTCTCCCAGGCAGGGCAATTTTGTGGTTCACACATTCACCAGCAAAATTGCTGTGATCTATGAACTTCCAGTGCAGTAAGGATTTGTGCACATAGGGTGTGTGTGTGGAGTCTTCCTTACTTAGCAGTGTAAGGTCTCAGTCTAGTCTCCTCCTCCTGTTACCATCCTCACTGGGTGAAAGCTGGGCTGAAAGTAATCTCCTGGCCTACAGTGCACCATGGTCTGCAGTCCCCAATCACATTTGAGATTCAGTTGAAAGAGCCAGTGGTGTCCAGGAGGTAATCTTTAATTAAAATGAAATTGTAGACTTTTAGAAGCTTTTCTTGAAGGCTGAAAGTAGAAGGTGGACATGCAGCTCAGCAGTCTGGCATCTTGGGAGGTGTTACAAGAGCTTGACAAATATGCCTGTAAAAATCCATGTGTACAATACCACAAGATGCATTTGTTAATAATTTTTGACTTGTCAAACTTTTGTCCTCCTTCAATAAACAGGAGAATGAAAGCTTTCATGTGGGATTTTTGTAATTAAAAGTTTATCTCCTACCAATAGGTCCTTATAATTCCTGCACTTGTTCTGTCCCTCAGATATTCTATGACTGACCTTAGAACATGGCCTGTGCATTCTTGTACCTTTTTTTAATTGGCTAGAAACTCTTTTGTAGTAGGCATGAATGGTTGTATTAATCCTTACGGTTTTCATGAGTACCAAACATGTACTGCATGCTGGGTAAGAGCAATTACATTGCCATTAGGTTATGAGCAGCTTTCCTGGACTGTAATGTGACATGCACAAATAGAATTGTGAATATTGGCAGTTCAGATCCAGATAGTTGAATTTCCTTGGTTACTACTAATACTTTAGATTATTTAAACCATAAAATATTTTTTAAATCAACATTATTTTCACCTGTTACATCCTTTGCTTATTTAAACAAATCAAGCAGTTGATAAAACTAAACTAAAAAACCCAAAACATGCAAAGTGCAGGATCTTAAGTTCTATTTTAAAACTAAACGGCAAGATAGAATTTTTTATCAAAATCCTGTCTACAGTCTTTCCCTACAATGAAGGTGTGTAAGAGCTTATACCCCACTGAAATCAGCTTGGGCTGCAGGTGATACTTGATGGTGCAAAAAGATGACTGATAGGACTTTCAAAAGCTTCTACTACATGGAAAACCTCACAACTGGGATTACAGCATATCTTTGATTGCCAGGCTTGGTTTGTTTGCCACTGAGTTGTCTAAAGTGAGTAAAGAAATCCACTGCACCTGAGCAGTTCTGATTTCTCATTTCCAGACCACAGTACAATGGCCCTGTGTTTGCCTTTTCCAAAACCAGAGAGAAATGTTTAAATATCATTTTGTGCTGAATTATTAAAACTGTTGCAAATGTTTTCATTAAAATTTGAGTATGTTTAATATCCCTTCTCTTGAATTTTAAATAGCACCAATATTTGGTGACTTAATTGCCCAGCAATATATATTTTTTAGATTTTTGCCTTATATTAATAAAATGAGTGTATTTACATAGTTCCAACCTAAGCACATCTCGTTTTACTGACTAACTGCCTCATTTAAAGGGCACACAATGTTAACACCTTTTGGCTTGCCTGAGACTTTACGTCATGCTACACGCTGCATCCCATAGTGAACTTTATCCTATGCAAAAAATAAATCAGGTTCTCTTATCTTTCTTGATGAAATGTACCAAAGAACCCCTCCACAACTCTCTGGTAATTTTAAACTGCCCCCATTGCATTGAGGTTGTGCTCAGGCTACCTAGATGACCATCTCAGACAGAGTTGGGCTGCTGTTGTGGAAAGCAGTGGCTGTAGCCTGTGAGCTGAGCACCTGCAGTTGCCCATGCAGCCATCTCTTCCAGCTCTGCGTGGTTTGAGTGTGCACAAACAGGGCTGGGGGTCTCATCCCTGTCTCCACTTTAATGCCACATACACTGGTTTGTGGTGAGATGCAGGAAGGCTGGTTTTTGAGGCCATGGAGTGATGAAGATCATCCTGCTTCTGCCCCTGGATCAGCAGTACAGGAGGCCAGAACTGTTAGTGTGAGGAGGATGTCTGGGGGCCTTTGCCAGCACTGATGCTGCAAAAAAAACCCCCCTGTTTTTCAGGCAGCACCCCAAACCCAGCTAAGTTCCCTGGAAGGGGGAGCATGAAGAGTGGCTGTGCTTCTGCCATTGGAGCATTTAGGAGAGAAACAGTTTCAGCAACTTGGCACCAACCTGGTGCTTTTGGAAATTAGATGTGACATTTGAGGTCAGGCTGGCATAACTTAAGGGTCAGCTGAGGACTGGAGGTACTGAACTTGCTACTTTTACCCAGCTGAGCTTAGTGCCCAGTTTTAACCTGAGTTAAGGAAGGTCTGAGGTGTCTGATATTGATGTGAGGCCCCATGCAGGCAGAGAGGCAGGTGAGAGCAGTGGCCAGGAGAAGTGAGGCCGTGGCACTGCCCTAAGGACAGAAGCCCCTGGTGGGTGGTGGCATGGTGATGAGCTGTCTGTGCCCAGGCCTCCTCTCCTGCAGGCTGCTGAGCACCAGACCTGCTGGGCCACGGCAGATATGCAGGGCTGGGTTCTTTGGCCTGGAAAGACCATGTGCGTGTGTACATCACTCTCCAGCTACAATGACAACGGCTCTTTGAAATGCTCTTCTGCATTTGCATTTACAAAAGCTGGATAAGCCTTTTTTAAAAAAAAATCTGATAAGTAGCAGGCAATTGAATTAACCACTGTTGACTGTATTGCTGTCTCTTAACAAACTCCATCTGTATGGTCTCCCTTTGTAGACACAATTTTATAACTTAATTTCCCTACCAAAACATCAGTGTTTACTTAGTAAGAAATCTGTTCTTTGTCAGCTTAAAACAGTGATTTCTTTATTACCACTCTGCGCAAGGAATGACAGCACAGAGTTGGCACTGGAGCAAGTCTGGTTGAGTCTACAGCGTTGTAATGGAAACAGGGTGAACTGAGGGTCAAGTATAATGGGATTTGTATACAGAAATGTGTCTGCATAAGGAATAGCTGCATGAGATAAGAGAATGAAAGATGAGGCCCACAGGTCTCCCTTTGCATGGTGTTGGGAAGGAGGTATTGCTGTAGGTGCACAGCAGACGCAGGAGATGGGGTTACCTCTGCGCCAGCACAGGAAAGTTCCCTAAATCACATGTGCCTGCTCCTGCACCAGCTGATGTTGTGGGTGTAGGATGGATTGGGGCGGTCATCAGGGATTACTCTAAGAATGTTTTGTGTGTGATTTTTACTGATTTTGGGAAGCATATGGTCAGTGAGGGGTTTTCAAGCTATTGCAGTCTGTGGCCTCCCTAAAAAATTTCTAGCAGAGTTGTTAAACATAGTATCATGAATTTGGCCTGAATAACAAGAGATTTGCAGAGGTTTTTCACTGTCTTTCACAGCCCCTAAAGGAGTTTTTAGTGTTTCCCAAGGGTTTTGCAAACCACAGGTTGAAAAGCACTAGTGTAAACTTTCAGCAGTAAACAGCTGGGGAACATCAGATCCCTATTCCTTCCCTGATAAATGTGTTATATTTTCCTACGCCATTGAAAAACTGAAAGAATAGGAGAGCAGCTGTAGTCAATGACACCAATGGATCTGGGAGCAAAGGAGTTTTGCAAAGAAGGTTTTTTGGGTGGTTACGTGGCAGGTGAGATATGAAACACCTCATCTTTTCTTGCCATGAGATGATGATTTGGGGAGCATCCTGGCTCCTTTGAAGTATGTTCAAGTTGTACAGTGCAGTGAGCAGGGCTGGGGTTTTACCGTAGGACTGGGCTTCTATTTATTGCTTCTACTTTCTCCTGCCATAGAGCCTTTCTCAGTCTTACATTGCAGGCTAGAGCTGGTAGAGAAAAGCCAATTGTTTGTTGCAGGAATTGGAGAGAGACTCTGCTTTTTCTGAATTTTTTGTGCTCAGCTTTTCCCTATGAAAAATTAAACCCTAGTGGAATGCTGTCCAGATTTTAAACAGCCATTTATTTCTCATTCATGTTCATTTTCTCTCTAATGTTAAAAAAGCAAATAGAAAAAGTAATAGGTTAAAAAGAAGGAAAAGTGTTGAAGTGCTGATTTATTGTTAATTTTCGTATTTTGTACAGAAAACTCCAGATACTTCAAGAGAAAAGCTTATTTGTAATAAAAAGGGTTTATTCCCTACAGTCATATCAGTGAAAAACTTTTACCTAGTTCTGCTCTTCACCATATAATTGCTTGTTTTTAGCATCCTCGTTGCAAAGCAAAGGCTGGTTAGATCAGCCAGTCTGCTGGATCAGATCTTACATTACATCTTGAGCTCTTTGAGTGCCATTAGCATTTTCTTTTAGAAGTGAAGAAATATTGACAGTTTGGTAGGTTATCTTGCATTTTACTGCACGTTAGGGCACTTCAAAGTCTTTATGTAGTGATGGGAACTGTCATGAAGTAGATGTGAAAAGGGCCTTTGGTCCAACTAAACCTGTCAGCAAAAAGATTTAGGGCAGATGGTTATTATTAGAAATCAATGTATTTATTATATATTGTTCAGGAATATTTCCCTTTGGAGGTTACTGTGAGAACTGTTGCTGTTTAAAATGTGTCAAATGCCAGTAAAATTAATTCCTGCAGAAAACCCAGGGAGCCCCAGCCAAAAGCTTTGTTATTATGGGAAGGCATGTCCCTTACTCCTTTGTGCTGTGATGCACCAGAGGCAGGTAGACACACAGCACACCAGCAGAATGCCTGCCATGTGTCTGTGTGTGTGTGAGATGTATTTCTGCACAGCTATCATAATCACCTTTATGTACTGACGGAGCTCCTCTGTCTGCTGTGTCTGGAAAGGCTCTTTAGAGATCTGTGCTGTACCTGTTCCCATTTTGTTATATTCCCCTTTGTAAACTATGGGGTTTGGTTACTTCCAGTTAGTTACAGCAGCTTACTGCTGCTTAGGGCAAGTGTGTCATTTTTCTAAGGCTTGAACACCACTGATTTTCCCCTGTACTTTAGAAAAGAGAAGCAGGACATTTCAGAGTTTTGTAATTAATTGGATGTAGGTTTTCCTTCTTGGTGTCTTGTTTAGCTATAGGTTTTAAGTTATAGGACCTTGGATTATGGGAAGAGGACATTCCCAACAGAAAAGGAGCATATTAGCAGAAACATTAATGCTGGAAGTCGTTGTCCTGGAACAAAGATTCATTTTCCATTCACCCCGTGATTTACAGCACATTCCAACCAAGTGATTTGGCTATGGTCTTCTGGCATAACATTGTTTGCCCTTTCCCTGACATTTTGCATATAAAGAAAAGTTATGAGCTTCTTGGGCATTCAAGGTACCAGGAAATGCAGGAGTCTTACCTAATTTGTTAACATGAAATTATAGATGTCAGACACAGACTCTGTTAGTTAACGTTGGTTAGAGTAATGCTGCAGCCAGTTGATTGTATTACAGTCATGATGAAGAGGAATGGTCTTTTTTTGCTTTTCTGGGATATGACAGGTATGGAGCCAAGGCAGATTTAAAGTGTAATGAATGAATAAGCATTTTTTGTGGTTTGCCTGACTCTTCCATGAGCCCTGTTGCTGTGGTGTTGCTGCCACTGTCTTTCTCTCTCCTCAATGGGTTAGTGCTGGCATAACATGGAAACAGAGTTTTCCAAAGTAGTATAGGAATTGTCTTTTAAATGCTAAACCCTTCCGTAGCACTTGAATGTTATAACCTTTTAAGGGAGAGAAGCCTCCACCCAAAAGTAGCAGAGGAAGAAGACACTGGGCAAGGATTCAGAAACTCTGATTTCTTCCCCACAAACATGCACTTCCATTTGTTTTCCCAAGCCAAATTTCTTCACAGCTACAAGCAAAGTATTCACTTGAAAGTGCTAATATTCCCAACATGTGTCCCGAGGGAAAACAATGATGCAGAGAAATGGCTGTGTCACATCTGACACATCTCTCTAGCACCCATTTCCCACATCCCCACACCAGTGTTGGCTCCTCTCAGCTCTCCCTCAGTCCTGCCATCAGGATCTGGTCTGCGTCTACACCTCCCCCCATCTTTCTCCCCACTGATTCCCACCTGCCTTGCTCCTTCAATCAGCCATGCCACTGCCCAGCCTTCATCCTCTCCCCACCCTGACCTTGCAGCGTTTTGACACCCCAGCTCTCAAAATTTCTGGCTACTGCATTCAAGTTCTCATGCATGATGGTTTCAACCTGAAGTTCACATGCCTCTGCATTTGCGCTACTCCTTAGGTTTGCTTCCTTTGACTGGCTCCTACACTTCTATCCGTGCTTTCCTTCATGCCTTTTCTCTCACTTTTCTTCCTTCTCTCCCCCTCAGCTACCTTCCTTGAAGTTCCCCTTCTTAAAATACGCTTCTTCTCTGAAGGCTTTCATCATTAATCTCTCAAGAAACTATCTTAGAGCCTCATCTGCTGTGCTTTGATTTATACCTTGTGCAGTTTTTTTGGTAAGTATCTCACAAGAACTGAGCTGGTCATCCTTCTACCTCCATTCCTAAAGGAAAGCTTGTGTGAAAAGGTGGGCTTTCAGAACTTAAATTAAAAGATCATGTAAGTAAGATAATTAGATTAAAAAAAGGATATTAGGATCTGAAACAGAATGTTTACTTGCTTTGATGTGCTTTTGGAACATATGTCTGCACAGTGGGTTGTGTGGCTGATTAAGTATAAAACAATCCGAGAAAAAATCACCACTATTAAGCTTAAATCAAAGATCTCTCCCTAAGACACTAATTTGATATGGGTTTGAAGGTCCCATATCAACCCTAATTTCTACCTTTGATGTCTTGCTTCTTTGTGTGTTGTATAATGGAGGGCAACCTTACTTACAAAAATCTGTGGTTTTCTTCCATTTTAAAAGCAAATACTGTTATTGTTGTTGTGTTGCAGTTGTGACTACAAATGTCAGCCAGTACTCGACCCTTGTTGTGGTAAATGCAGCACAAATGCAATGAGAAACCATATGTGGTCAGGAGAGTTTTTAATCTGAGAACCAATCCCTGTGCTCAGGCTCTCAGTTTTGCTCTCTTCAAAAGTTGCCCCTGTCCCCACTGAGGCTGTCAACGACCAGTGAGCATAAAATCATTGTTAACTTATGGTGGAAATCAGATGAAAAAAGGTTTCAATCTCTAAACCAAAACACTTTTGATTTCATTATTAAAAAATAATATGTATCAGGTGAAATCAAATAGGTTGTTTGATTTGTTCTTGGATTTAGATATTTTAGATATAGGATTGAATTCAGGTATGTTTGAGTATGGAATCATCTTTCAAAATGAAAAATGAAAGGTGTTTATTACTGTTTTTTTTTCTACTTTTGTAACAAAAAATTATTTTTCTTATCTGGAGCAAGTATTTTAAATTACTCACATCTAGAAGTAGCATTAAGTCTAAGGGATGGGGAAAAAAATCATGCAAAGAAATTTTACCTGCCTTAGTTTATGATGCTGTGTAAATGAAAAACATAGGAGTTGTGTGTTGGAGACCTGTTCTTGTTATTCCTCCCATTGGTGGTAGAGTTTTCTTTGATTTCAGTAGTACAAGATTAGACTTAAGGCATGAGAACTACCATTGCCAGTGGATGTGGAGCGGGATTTTCATAGTGTCTACCTAAATCTTCTCAAAGCACTGCCCAAACCACAAATTCACAAATAAGGGATTTCATATTCAGAGTTTTTTATCTGTTAAGGCCCAATGGAATTACCACAGTTACCTGATCTGATATCTGCAGCACTGGCCATAGATTCCCCTCTTTAATTTCCACTGTGAGAGAAATTACTATTTCCTACTATTAGAACTCCAAACCTTGCTGTGCGCTTTAAGCCCATATTTTAAAAAAGCATCTGGTTTTGCTGTACAGTTTTGTTGCAATGCTGAATTTACCAATTCTATCCAAAAACCCATCTAATGAGAACTTATCCTTGTTGATAAAAATATCTTTTTAAATCGATATTTTATTGTTATAAATCCTTTATTATTATTATTACTTTTATGCTTCCTTTTTTGCTCAAAGACATGTTTGAGGGGAAAATAGAAAATACGAACTGCATGAAACACGCCCATTAAATTTCTGCAGAAAAGCTTTAACAATTTTTGTTCAGATTCACAATCTTTATAATGCCTTATAAGTGAGAGCATTAACTGCTGAATTAGTCATGGTAGCTCTGATTTTCTATATATTCCTCTTTGTGAGTATGAAAAAAAATTATTAACCTTCTTTTAGAGCTGAGAAGATACAGGGGAAAAAAAAATATTACTTGTTCTGTCCCGATGGAGCGGGGGCTGGAAGATAGCAGTGATGTCTCTGGAGTCCCCATCTCGATCTCTTTGTAGAGGGACACAGAGGCCAGCTTTCCAAGTTGATAGTCTTATATTCGATCATCAGGTCACTTTACTGAGTAATTATCAACTTGTTGCAGTGCTGGGAGAGCTGGGAAGAGCGAGTGATTCCCCATCGCCTCATTACCAGCGCTCCCTGGAGCGGCCGCGGGGAGAGGCGGCTGCGAGGCAGCTCTGAGCCGCTCCTGCGGCACATCCTCTGCTCTCCGAGCTGAAACACGGCAGGGAGGGAGATCTTTGTCAATGATCAAATGCCATGTGAATTTGATAGTCGTGGCCCAGGTTTGACCCCTGGAAGGTACCTTGTTCTGAGGGACCTCGCGGGGTTTGATCCTCAGGGTACTGCACAACTGTTGCGACCTCTCGCCCTTCCTGTTGTAAGGGACTTTAAATCAGAAATAAACAGAGGTGAAGCTGAGGGGCTGGTGAGAGCTGTTTAGACTGAATCATTTAGCATGAATCCTGGGGCATTTTAGGTTTCCTGTTGAATACAGCTTTGGCATCCCATCCATACAGTGTCTGCCATGACAGCAGTCCGTTTTTCAGTCATCTGTATGGCTTTCCTCCATCTCCTTCAAAGGTGGTGTTCTGGGTACACAGGACTTGGAAAAACAGGCTAGGAAGTTTTGTGTAAAACAAAACAAAAGGAAGTTTTGAGGTTGAAGAGTGGGGTTTAAAAATTGTTGTTTGCTTTAAAAGTTGCTTTTTTTAATAGCAAAACTCTACCAGAGTATGATACCCCTCCCCATGAGTAGTGCTGTTCCTTGCTTCTATGTCTATTTAGCAGCTATGCGTTTCTTTATTGTAGTGCAAAACAATTGCCTTCAAGTGTCCATATTCCATTAAGCGTATGGAAAAGTATTCAGCCCTTTGTTTTCTGCAGAATGAATTTATTTGTCACATAAGTATTAGTTTAGAGTAGTCATGGAACATTAGTGCTTGGTAATTGTCCACATTTTTCTGGGGTTTATTTAACTGATGGAGATTATTTCAGAAATGTGCAACTTCTTTAACTGTTACATTCATTGCTGAGTGCCCCTTGCAGAGGCTGCAGGCTCACAGCAGTGGCAAGATGTTGCCTCATCTTCGTCACGCAAGATTTGGGGATTGCTGATGCATATCCACTGAGGGAGAGCGGGAAAAGTCACCCCAAGGCCCTTTTCATAGCAGCCAACACTGGTTTTGCCAGTTCCTGAGGTTTTCCCTTCCCAGGAGCCCAGCCCAATTCCTCAGAGAGGATGCTGCTCCTCTGCCATGGGACCACAAGGCTTCTTTCTCAGCACTGCATCAGGCAGTGGCATTGAAGACAAGCACCTGCCAGGCTCCAAGGCACGCACAGGAGAATGCTGCTGTTCCTTACTGAAAATCATGGGCTGAGGTTTCTTTGCCTCAGTTTTCAAAGGAAGCTGCCAGCTCCTTCCCCCAGACTTTGGGATGAGACTGCAGAGCTCCAGATGAGCTGTCACTCCTTTCAGCAAAACCCAAGAGGCAAGAAAATTAAGCAGATCTCTTTTCCCCAGTGAAGGGCTCTTACAGAGTGATCAGCTCCTGGGAAAGCACCAGAAGTCTCCAAGTGTCCCACAGGCAGTGTGTGTCATGTCTCAGATGCTGGTATCTCTCCTTTTGCTGATTGTGTTCCTCTGCTGTCAAGTGTTACCACTGCCCCACAGTTCTGCTCCACAGGCGGCTGAAGCCAGGTAAATTGTGCCAGGATTTCTGCTCTCCCAGAGGGGTCATCCACTGCACTGGTAAAGATCTGCTCTGTAAAGCCTTTAGTAGCTTGTATGCCCCCAGCACCACCACAAGGCCCTGCAGCTCTGAGGTGGCATCCCTCTGTTAAAGAGCAGCAAAGGAAAAGCCTCTCCTGGGTGGGGAAGGAAATGAATCCAGGCTCATGTGCTTCGTCAGAGATGCAAATTGCTCTACAAATTCTGAGCATTAATTATAGAGCCTGGGCTTCTTGCTAGAGCCACGGGGAAAACAGGCCCTTGGCTCACATTAAATTTAATGGTGTTTGGACACCCAATTCCCTTAGCCTATTTGAAAACCAGAATCCCACTTTCTCCAGATATATATGTGGTCAGGTGAAATCCCTCATCCCACTGCAGACAGCAACATTTTTATAGCATTGTGTTCAGCAAAGCTAGGAGCTCTCCCTTTAGGCAGTGGAGTGTTTTCCTCATGCTATCTATGGGATCCAGGAAAGAAGTGGGCAGTGACATGGCTAGCAGAGGTCTGGACAGAGAGCCCTATGGACAGGCTGAAGAACACAGCTCTGGCACCATGGTTTCATTGCATTGCACCACACCAAGCTGAAGGCTGTCCCACTGCAGGGTCTGGGGCATGGGCATGGAGAGCCGTGCATGCCCTGGATGTGAGCTGGACATGGGGACAGAGCTGCCTTGCTCCTGCACTGCTTCATCACTCATCCACTGCCTCTAAAGAGCAGGATGTGATGGTCTCTGCAAGGAGCAGACCTGTGGGGATACAGCTGCCTCTCACTGTGTTGTTTTAGAGCCAATGCGATGGCTCAGTGTGGGATGAGATAAGAAATAATGCAGTGGGGAAAAAGTCAAACCTTTGGGGAGTTAGGAGCAGAGGATGCCCCTGGCTGAGTAAGTTGTTCCTGGGAGGCAGCTCCTGGAAGCCACATTATTTTGTGACATGCTGCAGTGTGGGATGTTGTTTTGCTAGAATTGTAGGTGTACAAGAGTGAGAGGTGATCTCTGCCTGGGAGGGCTCACAGGAGCCAGACCTTGATGGGAGCATGGCTGTCCTAGTCCACAAATGGACCAGTGAGCAAGGACAGGCTTTAAGCAGAGCCATAAGGAGCTGCCTACTCTCTAGCCCAGTCTTTGTGCACAGGGCCAACCTCATGTTCAAACACCAGCTGCGTTTCCAGCTGCATGCATTTGGGGGAAATTCTTGATCTTTTTCCCAGTGTTACCTCTTTGTTCAGGGTGGAGTTTTCCTATTCTGAGGGACTACAGCATTTCTGCCTAATTTAGCACAGAGAAAATGAACAGCAAACCCTTCATATTGTTATACGCATTTTAGATGTCGGCCTCACAGTTTGATCAGCAGAGGCTCCAAAGGCTCGTAAACCTGGTAATACATAGTTCCAGGACTGCATCAAAGAAGTTCACAACCCTTTTGGGAGAAGCTGTGAGTACTGATGAAAGAGGGAACTTATTGTATATGTAAGAAAACCTCTTTCATGGCTTATGTATTAAGGCAGGCTCTGTGGCCCAGGGAAGATTGGGGCTGCTTTTAATTTACATCGCCCCTCACTTATATTAAGTCTTCGTCAGAAGAAAAATTAGTCAGATGTTTTCTTAATGACATCATTTTTTTTAATCCTGTTTCATTTTTTCCAGATGAGGCGGTGGAGATTATTAGAAATGAATTGAAACTAAATCTGGAACAGAGACTTTGATTCACTTCTCCCTCCTCCCCGGTAGAAATAAATTGGTCGGCTCCGTGCTCGGATGCCTTTATTAGCAGCCTCGACAGAAACCAGCCCCAGCGGCCTCGGCTGCAGCTTCCTGAGCTCGCCGCCGCCACGGCTGACGTCATGGCGAGAGGCACCAGGGAGTGACTTTGGTCACCCCATAATTTTGGTAATGGAAGGCCAAGGCAACACAGGTGGGGAGGTTATGAGGTCTGAAATAGCCATGCCATCATCAGTTTGTCTTTCAGTGTCATGAAAGAAAACAGGGTCGATGCTGGTGGGTGTTTCTCTGGCAAAAGCCCGGCCTGGGTCTGATGAGCCACCTGTTTTGGTGGCTGTGCATCTCCACAAAGCCTTTATGTGTGACAGGTTTTCACTGCCTGGTATTTCACACCACCAAGCCACAGAGTGCATTGCTACAGGAAAGTACTTTGAACTATAAATATTTCAGAAGGCATTTAATTTACTACCCATCAGCAGAAAGTGTTCAAAAAGCCACAAGGTTTACTAATTTATCAGAAAGACAGAGAAACACACAGAAGATCAAACAAAGACAAACATGCTTGTTAAATTGCTGAATAAGTCTGCAAACTTATATTACATTTCTCTGTGGTTTTGTTGATATGCAAGTATTACAAATAAATTAAAATGCACCTGAACTGTTGATAAGGCAGGGTGGGACTGAGATCCTGAGGTGTTCGTGGCGTGTTGAAACTGCTCAGACCATCATGTTTGTGGTTGTCTGTGCATGGAGAGACACATCTTACATGCACTCACTAATGGCATATTTGGATAGTCTTAGTGAAAGGCCTTTGTAATACCTCCCCTTAGATCAGCCCACGTCCCAGATCCTGACCTCCAAATCCCTGTTGTTTTCTGTGCTCAGGGTGCAGCCCCATGGGGGTGCACATCCATCTCCCTCAGCTTTGCCAGAGCACCCAGTCAGGGACAAATGCTGTCCCTGCTGTGACCTGTGTGTCAACACCAGCTCTGCTTCCAGCAGTCTGTGAGTACAGAGAGAGCTAATACAAAGCAGATTTTGCTCTTTTATTTTGCCTAATGACAGCTCTGCCTCCTTTGGTGTCTAGCTCAGATTTTCTGCTTCTCAGGTCAGGATGAGTAACTTTTTCTCCTTTGCAGCCTCTGTGGTTTGTCTAAGAGGCTGGAGGGTACCGTAGGGCACGTGTCTGGGAGAAGTCTGCAGACTTTCTCTTCCATCCTTGTTCACCCTTCAAAAAACTGCTCAAGCACTAAAACATGCATGTGACGTTTTTTTGTTACCTGCTGAATCCCTCAGTATTTACTGACTTTATTCTCAGGTAGCACTTGGCCTGGGGAAGATCTGAGGGATTTAAGAGAGGTGGCCCCCAGAAAGCATGCAGTAAAACCTCTCATGAACTTTTGCCCTCTGAACCGTACCACCAGCCTGTCAAGGAGGTTTGTGCTGGCCATGATGGACGCAGGAGGTGGGGCTGCTGCACCAGCACGGGCCAAGCCACGCATGCTGGGCTGAGCACAGCACAGCTCAACATCACATAAGTTCTCCTTGCAACGTTTCCATCCTTGCACAGACTTCCCTGTCTAGGGCTTTCTGCACATGGCAGCACTAAACATCTGGATATCCAGGGGCAGCGAGGGGCTTGCAAACCCCACACAAATATCATTGTGTGGCCAGCCTCCCTGTGCAAGGAGATGGGATGGGATCTCCAGCACACGGTGTGTTCCATGCCTCCTCAATGTGCAGGCACTGCCTAAAGCAGCTCATGCCCCTTTCCACAGCAGCCCAGTTGGGGTGAGCCACCTTGCACAAATACATATTTAGTGCGATATTGGTGCACGTCCGCAGGAATCTTGGGAACTTCAGACTCTGCCTATGCCAAGAAGAGCGGATTGTCCTGCTATGTGCTTGAGCTCCTCTCTTGTGGGCGAAGGTGGTGGGGCAGGACGGAGAGGGGTGGCAAGCAGTTGTGCCTGCTCTGGGTGGCTGTGAGTGACAGCATGTCTCTGTTTCCCTTCCCAGGCCTCCTCCTCTGAGCGGCAGCCCTGTCATCTCCGACATCTCCCTCATCCGCCTGTCTCCGCACCCCGCCGGGCCTGGCGAGTCGCCCTTCAGCCCCCCTCACCCCTACGTGGCACCCCACATGGAGCACTACCTCCGCTCTGTGCACAGCAGCCCCACGCTCTCCGTCATCTCTGCTGCCAGGGGCCTCAGTCCTGCCGACGGTAAGACACTGCTACTGGTACTGCAGCGATTTTGTAGCTCACCAAGACTGAAATTCCCTAAAACCGGGGGATTTACAGCTGCAAAGACTCCGCAGCTGCTCTCTGAAGTGGGAGAGCTGTCTCTTTTTCTTTTTGTTTTTTTTTTTTTTCCCCCTTTAACTACACATTTGTTTTGCATCATCGCACTGAGAAAGCAGAGCGTGAGAATAGCTATTACTGCTGGATCATATTATAAATATTTTGCTTAAAGTACGTTCCTTTCTTCAGCGCTCTCTTTCTCTCTTAGGAGCTTCCCTGTTCTTATGTCTCTACTGAGACCCAGCTTTCCCCAGAGAGGGTCACAGTTGTTCTGGCTGCCTGGCCTGGCTGAGACTGATGTTACAGAGGAGACAACGCCAGCTGGGTTATCCGCTGCTGGCTTTGTGTCTGGGGTCAGCGTGGCTGCTGAGTGAAGGCGAGGGGCCATACTTTCTTCCTCCTTACTCCTGAGCTGCTCTGCAGCAACCTTCAGGGAAGGCAAGGATGTGTGGGGAGTTGGTGCTGGGTGCAGGCAGTGGTGATCATGTTCTTTGAGCCCTGTCAGACCCCAGGTTGGGGAGCTGGGGACAAAGACATCCAGCAGGGAAAGGAGAAAATGCACAACACTGCTTTCACTTGGCTAGGTGTAAGTCATGCCTTACTTCGTCAGAAGAGCTTCATTACACCATTGCAGGTGGCTGGCTCAGTGCCCAGGGAATAGCTGGGGACCTGGTCTCTGCATGCCCAGCAAATCCCAACATCCCTTGGCTCCCAAGCTGCTGCAGGGGCCAGCAGCCCTTCAACACTGCAAAGCAAAGTGCACCAGAGAGCAGCAAGGCCCCTGGATTAGTATCTGGCAGCATAAAACTATCTTGTGTGGCTAAAACAACATCACTATAGTGATGGGGACATGCATATGTCTTCTTCCCTCCCCTTAATACGTCATTCGAGCTCTCAGGCACCCGCCAGAGAGAGTCTGATGGCTTGTGTGTGTGTGTGTTCTGCCCTGTCCTCTCCTTCCAAAACCAGTTTCATTGTTTGCTGTGGAAGAAAGGCATTGCATTTTGGGTTGCTTTTCTTTTCCTCCTTTTTTTTTTTCCCTCTTGTTTAAGGTGGTGGTAAATAAGTTAATGGGGCAAGCGGGTGGGGAGGCAGGTTTGAAAAATTACAGCTGGGAGAAAGTGAGTGTAATTGGCTTTGGCAGCCAAAATGGTTTTATGCTGCCAGACACTAAACCTAGTTCTATGCATTAGACCTTGGCTTTAATTTCCTCACGCTGCTATCGGGAACTGGGCTGCATTTGTCTTTCCTTCCTAATAGGCAGGGATGTTAATGCTGACAGGGTTACTGCTGTCGGCAGCCTGGGCCCTCTCCCCCCTCCCAGGGGTGCTGGCTGCGTCCGAACGGGAGGATTATTAGAAGGGGGAACGAGAGATTGTTTATAAATTTGCGGAAATGGAGGAATGCAGAGGCCCCAGCCTGGTCTCCTTTGTCCACAGAAGCACGCCCAGGCGCACGTCACGCGCGGAGCCGCGCGGCTGGGGCTGGCGGGGGGCGCGGGGGGAGCCGGGGCCGCCAGCGTCAGCTCCAAGGTCTAACACTGCAGTGGGAACCTTCTCCCCATGTTTCTCTCCTCGCCTGCTGCTCCAACAGTGGCTCATGAGCACCTGAAGGAACGAGGCCTCTTCGGGCTGCCCCCGCCACCACCGGGAGCCAACCCTGCTGACTACTACCACCAAATGACGTTGATGGCCGGCCACCCAAACCCCTATGGGGACCTCCTCATGCAGGGCGGGGGAGCAGCCAGCACAGCCCACCTCCATGATTACCTCAGCCCCGTGGATGGTGAGTAGCAGCTTGGGTTCTTCCTGGCATGGCTGAAATTTTGGGAAGGATGGATGGGACTGCTCTCCAGGTGGAGGTTGCTGACTGTGGTCAGTGTGCACTGCTGGAACCTTTGGGCACTGCGCTATAATTTTTGGCTTAAAAGGTCATCTCGTTCCGTAAGTATATATAAAATATACATAACTTAAAATAGGTACATTCTGGTCTCTTAGGGAGGATGGCATGGCTGCAGCATGGGTAGGAGATGGGCTGGTCCAGCAAGCTGGGCATTGCTGCTGTCCCGCTGCATTGACCATGGGTGACCAGAGCATGTCTGGGGACAAGTTACATCTCTAGCTCCCCATCCCACCCTGTGTTTTGCCTGCCTGGTGCCTGGGGTGAAGTTGGGCCATGTGCATGCAAAGCTGTGCTAGGCACAGTGGACATCTCATCTTGGTTAGGACCTCTCAGGTCCACAAGGAGAGAAAATACCTGAATGGGGAGACACAGTGGAAAGAATATAATAGTACTTTGAGCAAGGAAATTTAAAAAAGCAGGAATGTGGTATTTGTGATAGCATTGTGTGTTATAAACTCAGAAAACTCTCTCTCCTGGCTACATGAGGAAGAAATAGAGTCATGTTAGGCACTGCAGTGCTGAGTCACCCCTGTGGCCTGACTGCTGTTCTGGGAAGAGTCTGTCTGGAAGCATATATGATGTCCAAATGATTTTTAGAGCTGTTAGAAATGTCTTTCCTTTCACTTCATGCTACATCTTGCAAGAACTGGGGTTGTACAGATATTACAGAGGGCAGTTTGGGGATTACTTCTGCTGCAAGAAGGAGAGATCTCAGCTCAACTTTCAGATTCGGCGTCTTGTTTCCTGGGATTCTTTGGATTTGCCTGTGGACCATTACGATTTTTGGAGGGGAGATCTGCATCATTTCATTACCGCTTCAAAGTTTCTGTTGTTGAGCTTTTTAAGATGAAAGACTTTGCGGTCTTGCTGCTTCATAAAGTGACTGGTTTAGAATGATAAAAGCTGTTCTGGCTGTTCAGTGATGGGAGTTTACAGATACTTCTAATGGAAAAAACAGTTTCTCATCTGTGGCTGCTGTGGAGGTGTTACCTGAACAGTCATTTTGTGCTGCCAGTTCCTAGATTAATTTGGAACCTGGATCCCAGTCAGAGAGAGCACAAGCTCCTTGGTACCATCCTACCCTCTAATACCCAAAATATATCCCAGGCTTCTCTGCTGCAAAGCATCTGGTCAGTAAGACTGCTCTGTATTCTCTCCCAAGGGTTAATGCCTGTGGTTGTAGCAGATGGGTGCAAACAAGCCCTGCCAAGTTCTCCTCGGGCTCATGAACAAGACTCCTTCCTCCTTGCCTCCTTATTAGTCCATCTCTGACCAGCAGTGCCTCACTGAAGTGCCAGATAAACAACCAGTGAGGGAAGCAAACACAACTGTTTTCATGGTGGTACAGGCTGGCTCCCAGCACACCAAGATGCTCATCCTCTGGTTTGCTGAAGATCAATCTTTATCTGAGGTACTGAGATACTCCCCTTGGCAGAAGACTCTCATATTGTTTGCCTTCTCCTGAAAACAGCTCTAGAGCGAATCATGTATCAAAGGTCTCAGTTTCCTGCAGCCAAGCTCATAACCATGATTCACTGCAGAGCCAGGGCTCACCAAGAATTTATTACGATCTTTTGAAAAAGCTTTGTTGGTGATTAACTGGAAAATGTTTTCTGGGCCTTCATGTGTTCTGCATGAGATGGAAACTTTCAAACATTAAGAGAATGTGGCACGAGACACTACTTTTTAAGAATGTGTAAAAGAGCACCAGTCCAGTACCAGTCCATGTGCCTGGGTTTATCCATCATCCAGAGAAAAGAGAAAATTGTACATTATTAAAGCAGAGAGTAAAATGGATGGCTCTGAAATGCTCGATGAGGAGACAGTGTCTCCTTCTCTTTTTAGAAAGTTATTTCAAAAATTTGAATCAGCTGGGCCTAAAAGTAAATAGTTGAACAGATAATTTAATAAAGTATCCTCTTATGGTGTTTTTCTGAGACAAGAATATCAGTAGCATGCATAAGCCCCCAGTGAGTCACCACCTCGCTGCATCTGTCATTCAGAGAGCCCTTTTCTTCCCAGGCTGGGAACACAGAAACTTTACAAGAATTAGTTGAATTAGCTGAAAATGCAGGTAGCTCTTGTTAAACCACATGCAGCACCATCATTCATCTGTGATAACACTGGCATCTGCAAAAGGAAAAGCAGGAGATAAGCATATATTAAATCTGGTCTTTTCAGTGTCACATCACTTCCAAACATCTGCAGGCTGGTCCATGGGAGCTGTGGACACTGGTTATGGTGGTTCTTCCACAGACACATACCTGTGCTTTTCTGGTTCCTGTAATTGCATTTCTCAGATAATTTCTTAGTGCCTTCATGGGTTTGTCAGTGTTTTTCACTCCATCACATGTCAAGAAAAGTAATAGGATATAAATGTCAGCTGGAGCTTGTGGATGCCAACCCTGTGCCAGGTCTGCTGAGTGTTCACATGGTGACTGAACTGGGCTGCCCAGAGCTGCATCTCTGCTGGATTTTCAGTGTACAGCTAGAAGTTGTTAAAGGTAAAGAAGTTAAAGACCAGATTTAAGTTTTATGTACCAGATTGCTGTGGTGTTCAGGCCAGTCCCAGTGGAGACTAAAGAACCGTTCAGTTGGTTCTCCTGTTCCTTTTCCTCATCCAAACAGGGACTCAAAATCCAAGAGTGGAATTTGAATCCAGGCTTAATCCCATTTTCTGGAAAGCTTATACTTTCAAATAAAAAATTAATAACTTTCCAATGTCACAACATCCACACTGACTCAATGCTGCTGCTGTTCTAGCCCTGTACACCAGTAGATCTCAAAGTGCTGTATGAAGCAAAGCCATTTCATTGCTGGAGACCACAAAGGAAAAGGAGACCAGTGAGCCAAGTAGTGGCAGCTTTAGGAGCAAGATCCAGATCTTTGGAATAGGGCCAGGGTGGAAATTAGAGATCATCTTTAAGTCCACCACTTTGCACAGCTTTGAGAGAGTGATTGGGTTGTTCAGGCTGAATAAGGGAATGGGAAAAAAATACCTTGAGCACAAGTTAGGTCCAAGGTAGTCCCTCACACAGGAAGGCTGTATAGATGTGTTTGTGCAACAGTCACCAATAGCAGGGATGACCCTGCCATGCTGTCATTGCATTTTGTCCAGTTCTGGAGCTAGCGAGGAGATCTCTGCCCTGTTTCTTGCTGCCTGGTGCCACAAATGGTGTCACAAATGTCTTGATTCACAATCAGCAGTTTAAGAGGGAAAAGGCTCTGTTCAGTGCAGCATAGCCAGCAGGCCAGCAGCTGGCACAGTTGCCTGGCATGTGGGCAAATCACAAAGCAGGACTTTATTTCCCCAAATCAAACAGTGATTCAGCTTCACCAGCCTCTTTCAGTCAGTGTTGTTGGAGCCTTTCTCCTTGAAGGAAATGATTTAATAGCCAGCAGGGTAAGGAGCAGGGCTGGCAGTGCAGCTGGGTGGTGACTGCAGTCCACTGGCACGTGGCCGGGAGAGGTGAGCTCGGGACTCTGTCCAGCAGGAGAGAGCAACTGTGGAGCAACTGCTCCATCAGGACAAAAGCAGAGAGCCAAGCCTCATGGGGACCTAGGTAGGAAGTGCTTCCCCTGGGGCTGGAGGGACAGCAGCCCTGGGTTTGCAGGCTGGATGTGCTGGATCACAGATGACTTCCCAACCAAGCCAGCTGTTGGCTACTCTGGGTAGACGGCGCGCTGTAGTCGCTTCCTTAAAAATTCTCAAAGGCCTATTTTTATTTTTTTTTTGCTGTTTTCTTTGTCCCAGCATAGAATGGAAACTTGCTGAAATCACAGAAAAGGTTCAGAGAATGGGAAACAATTTCCCACCCATTTCTAGCCAGCAGTGCTGTTTTCCTCCCCAGAAAAATATGTGCAGAAGAGAGCAAAAGTCCCAGAGCACCCCATAAGTGCTGTGTCTGGAATCCTGCTGCACTCTGGTTTCTAAAGAATTCAATTTACATATGCAAGTTGGGTCGACTAAACAGTTACCTTGTGGATTGGGAGTAGAAGAATGCAGCCTTGTCTTTCAGCTAGGATTTGAGGGAAGCATTAGTATTCCTTGAACTGCAAAGTTGATCAGCCTATGGAGAGAAGAAAGAAGGGTCCCAGGGCAGTGTCTGGTGCCAGAACAAATGTCCAGCATCTGCTGCAGTCTAAAAAAGAGGTGTGTTGCCTCTGCAGAAGGAGAGAGGGGAATAAGGAACTGGTTACACAAAGAGTGTTTGTAGTTTATTGCCGCTTATCAGTTATGGGACCATCCTGTGTTTTTATGGGGCCCTTGGTTTTAATTTGATGATGGGAGTGAGGGGGGGGTATTTCTGTACACTTCGGATGGAGTTTTCTTGGTGAATGGTGAGGAAGAGGGACCATTTTGATAACACAGTATTTATCCTGGGGCTTGGCCAGGGGATGGAGGGGAAGCAGTGGCTCTGGCCAGGTTTCAATGAGTTGGGAGGGGGAGCAAGCAGAGTGTGAGCCATCTGCAGCCCATGTGCCTTACAGGCTCGTCTGTTAGGAGGGAGCACATGCCCCTGATGATCCTGTGCTGTTGTGATCACAGCAACATGTTTGTCTGTAAAGGGTTGCCTGAAATTTCCTTACCCTGGAGGAGCCTCCAGGGAGCTCCCACTGAGTGCCTGGCGTTTCCTTTCAGGAGGGCTTTGCTGCCACTATTCCTAGTGTGACATAAGGTCTGAATCCTCACTCCAGAAGAAAACATCTCTTGTAGAATCCCTCTGATAGCCCACGGCCACAGAAGTGGTCAGAGCAGGAACCTCTTCTCCCACCTCCCAGACAAGTCGGGATCTGATCCTGGCCTTGGGCACTGGCATGAGGCACCAGAGTTGGTCCACAAGCTGCCACATGTAAGAGCTGATCATTTGGTCATCACTGGCCTGTTGTGGATTAATCTAAATTTGGGAGGAGTGTCCCAGTTTCTGAGCAACTTGTGGATGTGATAATTCATAGGCACCACAGGAAAGTACCAAGGATACTCTTTCCTTCCTAGCAAAGAAATGTAGACTTTCCTCCCAGCTCTGAGCTGCCTGGGGGACTTCCCCCGACATATTTCCAGACATCAAAAATTCTTTAAATTAATCCTGTTTGTTTTGAGAAGTTGGCATTTTTAAAGGGGAGAGGAGAGAGGAGTGTTAGTGATAAATGTTCCCAAAGCTTTCCATCTGTGTGTCTGAAAAATGGATTCCGCCTTTAGTTACTTCTCTGGGCACAGTCCCTGCTGAAGAGTTGTGTGTGATTTTTCTTTTGGAACAACACTGGACCTCAGGCAGCAGAGGACTTCGCTTATGTGCCCCAGTGGCTGTCAGTCAGCCTGTGTTGGACACCTTGCTGTGTACAGCCACACAAATGCTGACCTGCTGCTGCCTGGTACCATTTAACGTTCATGCCCCATGTCCTCGGATCAGGAGATTCAGATCAGGCAAACTTTATTATTTAGAACGATCCCAGTGTTGTTAATCTGCTTTGGAATAATAATTTTGAAAATATTCTCTCTTCCTAAATGAACTAGTGAGCATTTCTAAAATGCCTAAACTCCTTTTTTGTTTCCCAGACAATTCTATTCCCAGGCACCTTGGGCAGGCTGTCATTAAGAAGAGAAGAATTGTTCATCCATAGCACGATTTTAGGTCACAGCTTTCTGTGGAAACCTGCAAGACCTAAGAGGCTTTCGTGTAAAGCATGAGCCCAACCTATTGGATCTGCTATCAAACATTTCAGACAGCCCACAGTACTTGCAGGATCTAAATTAGAGTGGGCACTAACACAATGCATATTACTGGTTTGGGGCTGGAGAATTCCCAGGAGAGCTTGATAATCTGACAGCTTTCCACAGAGTTTTACATGGGGGAAAAATTACGTACCTGTGTGCAGCAGGGAGGAATGCCCACGTCATCTGCACTGCTAAAGCCCAGATTTCTGTTGGACATCAGGTCTTCTTCCCTCTGCAAATTAATGGGGACCAATGGCTGATCCAGCACTGTGAGCATAAATCATGTGAAGGAAGAGCGAGAAATGAGTACAAGGCTTTTCTTTCTATTTAGTAATTTATCAAGGGAAGTGGCACATTAATAAACAGATCTCCCTTGAGATGTGGGAGTAACAGAGATAAATATGACTGTCAAATCTGGCCTGCTTCCTTCTGTTAGAGAAGGAGGAGACTGTGGGAATGCAAATGCAGGAAGCAATATCTATATCTGGAAATACGCATATTATTTGTAGGACAGAAATCCTGACAACTCATCTGAGATGGGGCCCCATCGCACTTGGTGCAGTATGTACAGAATAAAATACAAGCCTGTCTAAAGGAGCTCATCTAAATAGATGACACTGGGAAATAGGGACACAGAAAAGCAGCAACTTGCTCAAGGAAGTGTGGCTGAAGAGGACTGGGAGGAGTACCCAGGTATTTCCAGGTTGTGGTGCATGTATTGAATCAAGATTCCTTATGGCCATTATGAATCTAGGCCCAAGCAACCTTCATGTTGTTTGTTCCAGGGCTCTGGCAGGGCTCAGATTTCAGGAACCAGATGTGAAGTTTGGGAAGTCTCCATTTCAGCCTTTTGGGCCAGCCTTTGCTGAGGCAAGTTCATTTGCACAATTTGGTTTTGTCCACAGTGGCTCTACAAAGTGGCTGCATCTTTTCTAGCTTCCAGGGAAGTGTCACATAGAGCTAGAGTCTTCCAGCTGCAAGCATTTGGGAAGTTTGAGCCTAGTCCCTCCAAATCATGGCACAGTTTCAACACTCACAGGGTGTTTTTTATAGACTGCCGCCCTTTCTGTTTGCTGCCTGATCTTTGAGTCATGTTTTCTAGCACCTCTCTGCCCCGTGAGGCTGCACAATGTAGTTGTACAAAATATTGTAACAATGTGTTGAATATATATGCAACAATCTGATTTTTAAGAGAAATTCCCAGTGAAAAATTGTCAGTTTTTCAGTAAAGGCATTGCATCTAGCAACTCTTGAAGCTGCTTAAGTGTAGAACAAAAGTCACAAGAGTGCTTGGTTCAAGTACCAACTTAGCCTTGGATTTCCAGTGAGGTGTTGGGCAAGTCATTTATCTTGTGCAGTGAGGGTCATTATGGGGACTAAGAGGATGGTGATACTGAGCCCTATTGATTACACAGCACCCAGCCATGGTAATGGCAGAGCCACTTTGGTACACGGGTGAGTCACGTGGAAGCTGGGACACTGCAACCCAGCCACTGGTCTCAATGAAATGCTGACACAGACTCCTGTGAGCCAACACAAATCAAGGAATTGTTTGATCACACCAGCAGGACACATCTTACCTCCTTCTACATCCCAGTCACTCTCTCACATACCAGCTCTGTCATCAGGATGGAAAGTTCATGCTCTTACAAAGTGGCAGGCTTGTATTTGGTGATAAGCAGGCAAAATCAGTGCCTTCAGCCAGCTAGAGGAAAATGTCTCATACTGCCTGTCTGGGCAGTTCGGTGTTTTATTCACAGCATTTAATAGGATAAACTCATAGCATGCTTTCTGGGGAGACCACCACTGGAAAAGTCAAGTGATGATACATTGCTGTGCTCATCAAGGGCAGGAGCTGGAGCAGCTGAGCCCTCCTGCACCCCTGGGTGGATGGTAGGGATTGCCAGCCATTGCCCATTGCCAAGTGCTATATTTTACCCTTACATTTTTAATTTTTTTAAAATACACAATCCAAACACTGCTTGTTTTGGAGGGATGAGTCATTCCAGGCAGGGTTTGGATCTGGTACCCTGGTACTGAGGTAGGTTGTGATATGGCCCATCTGCAGCTCCCTTCCACGCCACCTTAGAGATCTGCAGGTGGGTCAGGCCTGGGCAGAGTTTCCTGTGGGTGAAGTCAGTCGTTCCAGTTAGCAGTGCTGAAACACTGAGGGATGCCAAACTTTTACAGTAGTAACCCATCATATGTTGCAGATCCATAAATGGGTCTGGCAGGGTTGGAAATTACTTCATGCCTGAATGATTGACAATTGCTAATAGGGTCCAGGCACTGGCAGGTCCCCTCAGAGGGGGAGAGCTTGAACTTTGTGCCTGAGCTGCCAAATTGGTTTTCTTAAAACTCTTAATTTACTTTCAGGGTTTCTGGAGCCTCGCCTCCTTCATTAATTGGATGGTCAGCACTGTGCTCATGCTCGTTTGGTTTCCGTTCCCCCCGCGCACAGGCACGCACTCACCATTTGCAATGGGCACCCGGCTTGGATGTGCAGCTCCCCTGGCCTGCTGCTCCTGACACCGAGTCAACAGGCATGGCTGCGCTCATGGAAACCTTGCAGGCCTTCTCCCTTTTAGGTTAATTTAGTGCCCATGAAAAGGGGTGATGGACAGGATTCTGTATCCCCTGAGGACAGCAAAGGAAACGAGTGTTCCTGGCGCTGCCTGACCCCTGTGATTCAGCACCCTGAAGAGAGACTTCCCATCAAAGGGCACTTGGTCCCTGCGCTGCTCCTGGGTCCTGAACATCCCACAGCAGTCATGAGTGCAGCAGTTCTCAGCACTTCCAGCCCACTTGCAGGAAGGGAGCAGCCCTTTGGTCTTGTCTGACAAAGCCTCTCTTTCCTGCAGTGTCCCGGTTTTCGAGCCCGCGCGTGACTCCAAGATTAAGCCGGAAACGAGCCCTGTCTATCTCCCCGCTCTCTGATGCCAGCATTGATCTCCAGACAATGATCAGGACCTCCCCAAACTCTCTTGTGGCATATATCAACAACTCCAGGAGCAGTTCAGCAGCGAGTGGCTCCTACGGCCATTTATCTGCCGGGACAATCAGGTAAAGCTCTGGGATCGTCTCCAGTCAGCCGAGGAACCATCCGCACGAAAGAAGGGATGATCCTCCAGCAAGGGAGAGCTTCCCTTCCTTGCAGCCTCTGCTTTTGTGCATCAGGGCTGTGTAGCATAGTAAATCAAAGCCCCCATCTGGTATTGCATGTGGAAGGGTATTTTGTGGCATTTGGGGTGGGGTTTCTTTGGCTGGGTTGGGGTTATTGGCTACCACGTTTCCAGTAATTACAGTATGATCATGCCTCCCTGCAAGCAGAAACAGATAATAAATTTATCATTAAAAATGCTCATTGTGAGCAGTTTGACTGGTTAAGAAACACTCTGATTTAAGAGATTGCCCCAAAGTACTCTCCAAATTACTGGCCCACATTCTTAGAAAAAATGTTGCCTGGGTGGATAGAAGAGCCTAATTCTAAAAGCATATTTAAACCAAATCTAAACCCTTGAGTAAAGTTTTGTTCAAATCTTAATTAAAAAGCACTTACATTAGGCAGCTGACTGTTGTCAATCCCTACTGTGATTGCTTCACCCAAGTTTCACAATGTTATTATTCTTTTTGTTACTTAACTGTTAAAAATGTTAGATCTAATTAACACTGATGTTGCAAAGCAGAGGGTTACAAAAATTATGCATGCTTAAAACTTGTGGGGGAAAACAGAGATGTTCTTATTAATAAGTGTAGCATTAATTATGTAAGCTACTTTATCCAGCAGCATAATTTAGAAATTGACAGTAAAATCAAACATAAGGCTGACATAAACAAATTGCAACTTCTTAGCTGATAATCATATTTTTCTACTGTTTTTACCTCTTGTCATTTGCTGCAGATACCTGTAGCATCTCAACTTATACTCAGACATTAAGAGTAAGACCTTATATTTTTAACCAATCAGTAGAGTCCAGGGTCTGACCTAATGGTCAACTTTCAGTCTCAACTAATAATAAAGAATTTGAACCCCTTCTCAATGTTCTAAAAATACATCCTAAATGTCAGGATTTGTATAATAGGTAACATATATAGCAGCATAACTGCCAGAAATTTGGTATGAAAAGACTTTTTTTTATTATTTTAACAGCATCTTAGAGGCAGGAATGAAATAGTCTCTCCAAAAGCAAAATTGGTTATTAAACATGTTTCTAATTATGGCCCTATTCTCTGAGCACACATACCTTGGGCAGTTTTAGTGGTGAAAATACCATGAGGGTAAAGGTTGAGGGCAGCCATTTCTTGAAGGTGGCAAATTATCAATTTTTGGGCAGTCTATGGTTTGTGAATCACACATCTGGAGTTACCACAGAGCATCCTCTGTGCTTCTCTCTCTCTGCCCAGTGGACTTGCCCCTGAATCCCTTTTTTCCAAAAGCAGAGCTTTGCTTTTACTGCTCCCCACTGCTGCATCCTGTCTCAGATCTGTTGCCCCACTTATTGCCCAAGCAGCCGGGGCGAGTGGTGTTCCTGGTCACTGCTGACCTAGATTGGAGATGAGCCAGTGACCTACATAGGAAGGGTGACATGCTTCAGCAGTCCCCTGAGCCAGCACTCCCCTCACCTGAATGCAGAGTAAATTGCATGGTTTTGGACTGTGTTGAGTGTGGATACTTATTTATTCCTGCTGTAATCTGTGGCAGGTGAGCCAGGTGATGCTTGTTTTTCATATCCAGGTTAGCATAACCCCAAAGCTGCAAGTTTGAAAAAGAGGTATGCCTGGGAAAACCCAGGAGCCTTAGGGGCTGCAAAGCCAGATTTGCCCAAGTCCCATCCTCTTATGAACTCCCAAGGGTTTTTTTACACAGTAAGCAAAGAAATCACAATCAGTGTAATGCTTGTGTCAAAATGATTCACAAGTTTGCTGAGGCGCATGCAAATCAAATCATGACTTTGCAGTAAAGCAGGCAGTCACACTTATCCTGGCATTGGAGGCATCTATCTGGGCATTGCAGCCTGGTTCCTGGAGTCTCCAAGAAGCCAAACTTGAATCAGTGACTGCCTAATATGATCAATATTGTTTACAATAACTCCTCATCATTTCTCTTTCTCCTATTGCTGCAGTCCTGCATTCAGCTTCCCCCACCCACTTAACCCCGTGACATACCAGCAGATCCTGACCCAGCAAAGAGGCCTGAGCTCAGCCTTTGGACACACTCCTCCCCTGATCCAGCCGTCCCCAACCTTCCCCACACGGCAGCACATGGCAGTCATCTCTGTGAACCCATCACCAGCACAGAGCAGCAGCAACAGCAACTGCATCTCCGACTCCAGCCAGGTAGGGACAGCCATCCTGCATGGCACATGTGGAAATGGAGGCACCTTCTCTGTGGGACATGGGCTTCCCTTCATGGTGATTGTGGGAGTTTAACAATTCTCTTTTGTACTCACTCTGTCACTTTTTGTTGCTTTTTCCTTTTCCTGGCAAGTGTTTCTGAATTAGTCACAGACAAATTTTGCATTCATCTCCCTTCCTTGCACCTACTCTTGCAGAAACCAAAGGCCTTGGTCCATCAAAGTATTGAACACAATATGCAAGGTCACACCAGGCAGGAAATCTCCTTGAACACACTATGTCCTATGAAATTGAGGGAAATCTTCTTTTTCAGTAGGTTTTCTCTCAATGTGTCCCTGCTGTCGATTTTTACTGCTAAATTTTGCAAAACCAGGGGCCAGATTTTAAAACTAGGAATGAGATCCCACACCTTTAAATGCATCCTTACTAATACCTGTGAGCACACAAGCACATATATGTATGCACAACCCCTCCACATGCACTGGGTTAGTGAATATGCCTAGCACATTCTTAATCATTTTTCTTTTCCACTTACATTCCTTCCAAGTCTAAATTGCAGTTGCTTTTCTCCCCAAAGACTTACTTCACTCTAAGTCACTCCCATTTCAAATCGTTGTTTTAGTAGTACCATACTGAACTTTTAAGACTGGTTTATTGTTTTAGGGTTTCTCATGGCTGCTGCACTGCAAACTCTGTTATTGCAGGTTATTTGATTGATTGGTTTTGTTTTCTCTTTACAAACTGGCTAACAAAATAATGTGGCTGGAAGGAGTTCTGCCTCTGTCTAAAAATTTGCAGGACCAATCCTGAGCAATTAGCAAGAATATTTAAAATGTTAATGTTCCAATTTTATGCACATACAATGGGATGTTTTTTCTCCTGAAATTGTTCTTATTTTTTAAGAGCTTAGCAAATTACACACATAGTCTTTCATGGACACAGCATGCCAGAGCCCTCACTTCTAACCAGAGCCCCCTGCTTCCCCCAGGAATTCATTTTCTCAACAGATCATTTTGTCACATTGAGAAATAAAACTGGCTTGGGTGGGGGTTGTATAAGGCATTGATGGCTATGTCATGGACTGGATTGCTCTGAAACAGAGCAGCAGTGGTAAGGCCAAGCTCTCCAGTGGGCCTGCAGAAGCTGGGGCTGCCCTTGATTCTTCTTCCCTCTCTCCCATCCCTCTGCCTTACACAAACCCACATGAGCTGGATTTGAGCCCCAGTCCAACCCTGCTGTCCCCTGCCTCTCCTGAAGTTCAACCTTAACTGATTTTAAAGTTAGTTTTCAGTGAGAAAGTGGGCCACTGTCTGTGTGTCATCCCAAACCCCCGTGCCATTTCTTGCCTGGTTTTCTTTCCTAGAGCAAGCAGAGCAGCGAGTCGGCCGTGAGCAGCACCGTCAATCCAGTAATTAACAAACGCAGCAAAGTCAAGACTGAAGTTGAGGGCTTGCCCCCAGTGTCCCCAAACACACAGGTAACCTCCCTGCTGCGAGCCACATTGTGGGGTTGAGGTGGTGAGCTGCTGGGTCTCATCTTTGGGAATGATCCTCTTGGCATCTTTTGTTGTAACTGGGTTGCTCCAGCAAAATCTGCCAGGCAGGCAAGTGTCTCTTGGAGCACAAAGCCCAGGAAGGGACAGGGCACAGCTGCAGTGACTGAGTGAAGCATTCCATGGGTACTTGAGACTCAGCTTGCTGTTGCTGTGTTTGGGTAGGAAAAAAAAAGGAGAGCAAATATATCAAGTGTAATAATGTAAAAATGATGTCTGAGTTTTCTGTGCTGCAAAGCAAGCAGCATTAGTGTCTCAGAGCAAACATAGATTATGAGGGAAACTTGCATGTAGGTAGAAAGCTTGCAAAAAAAAGGACGACTTCTTGATTCAACAAGGAATTGCTCCGAGAAACATCCTTTACACTGGTGACACAACATTTGACACCAAGAAGGGCCCAGAGGCCCTTGCTTTCTTTCTGGAGCCCTGTGATTGCAAACTGCTTAATGGCTGACAGTATCCATCTGACCGTCCTTTATCACAACTGTAAACTATCAGGAGTGCTCTGGGCACTTCATTGTCATGAAATACTAAGCCGTGTTATTGTCAAGCGAATGGAAGAGTTGATGACAAATTTCTCCTTCTGCCCTGGTTCAGGAGCAGGTCTCAGCATGATGCATGGGGACAGCAACGTGTGCAGTCATCAGGGGGCTGGTAAAATTGATGAAGATAGCATATCAGGGAAAGATAAACATGCTGTAGTCAGCACGATTAGGGCAAAGAGGCACCTCTCTGGAGCTTTGGGTTTAGGAGTGCATCTACACACTGCTGCAAAATCACATGCCCTGAAAAACCAATCTGGCCACCGCCTGGCCTAATAGGGCAATGTGTTTATTTCTTGCAGCAAATGAAAAAAAATACTTGAAAGCCATCATTTGCTTTCTCAAAGCATGTGTTAGTGGAGGAGCTGTGGGACAGACAGCTGCTTGCTCAATGGCTGCCATCCTCCATGCACTGCTCCCAGCTTGGGAGTGCTTGGATAGCACCAGCCTGGCTCACCCCTGCAGCCCTCCTCCAGGGGTTTTATCCACTGGGCCTTAAAAACACTGAAATTGGCACTGAATGGAGCAGCTTAAAGTAACGCAATGAGATTTTATTAGAATAGCAAGGTGAAATTAGGGGTAGGAAAATGCACGCTGATCATCTAATAGTTCCTAATGAGGCAGTATGTGAAGTAATTCCCCAAGAGACGTGTAGGTTCCACATCTTGCACTATTTCACTATTGACTGGGAAATTACTAGAAGGTACCATATAAAAGCCCGTTCTTGGCAAGGAGAACAGATTAAAAAGCTGAATATAGTGGGTGTCTACTTTGGTCTAAGAAAGAAGAATTAATTAAATTTAGAAATTCCTTTTCTGCAGGAGACTGTGGTGAAAAGTTGTGTTACAGTCAGTTAGTAATTGACTGATCCACTTTTTGCTGACTATGAAGTTATCTATCCCCAAAAACGTGCATGTTTTGTTTTGGAAATGCTGCATTTGAAGCACCTCATGTGAGTTGTGGTTTGGGTGTTTGCAGTCCTTGACAAGACAGTATCTCCCATGATGGCTTGTGCTGTAAAAAATACAATCAGACAAGATTTGTGGGACACAGTGAAGTACCAGGCATGAGGGACCTGAGTTACTGAACTTCTGCAGTGCCACAAGAGAGCTCCAGTACAGATTCAGACTAGCATTGGACTAGCTAGAAATGAAACAAGTCAATCCTTTTCAACAAATTAAATTGTTACAGTTCTGCTTTTCCAGCAGTAAGTATAAAAAAAGTAAGATTTTTAGTAGAAAATTACAGTTGTCCGGGAACTGAACTTCGCACAAAGACAAACATTAAAAAAAAATCAGTGTTTAAAGCTCAACCAAATAAGAATGGCAGGAAAAAAAAATCTACTGTTTGAACTTTTTCAGACTATTGCTCTGGGCTCTGGTATAGTTTGAATCTCCAGAAGTCTTTCTGTAAATTACTGCAGTTTCCTGTCCCAAGAGCCACCTTGCAATATCCTTTTTTTTTTTTAAATAAGAGCTAATTAAAACAAATCTCTTCAGTCTGAAGGTGTCCTGGAGGCAGGATGCTTTGTGCTAGGCAACAGTAGTATCTGGGAGGAAAGGGAATGAAGAGGATCAAAACCTGCAGGGTTTTGTCTTGCTAGATTCCCAAGCCAATACTGGGTGCTGATGGCCTTGTCTGTAGTGCAGATATTGATGCATGCAGAGTTGACAGCTTTCCTTATTCACATTTGTACTAACTATGTTGTATTTTACACTCTTGTGTAGTTGCCCATGCTTTAACCATAGCAGCCATAACAAAAATCTTCTGTGCTTCATTTAGCACTGAGGAGCTGGCTAGACAGAGAAGTTAAGGAGAGACCTCACAGTGTACCCAGCATAAAAGTAACTCATTTATGAGTCCAGAGTCCCACGAGCTCTGTTCTGCAACCTACTCTTCGCTGGGTCTTGCTCAAGCTTTCCAAATTCCCTTTTCAGAGAAGGGCTTTGAGAGCTCATCACTTTGTCCCTGTGAAGCATCCTGCAGGCATAAATCTTTGGGTTGGGTATCATTTTCTCATCTCCTGAGAGATGCAGAAAACAGGAACCCCCTGCCCAGCCCATGTCAAGTGAGCGTGGGCTCTGGTTTTTGACTGCCCTGTGATTTCTTTATGCTCACGTTTCTCCACTCTGCCCAGATTAGTTGTTTTATTCCAGCAAAGAGCACAACCAAAGGTCAGAAGTCAGCTCTTTCCTTTTTTCAGTTTTTCCTGGGACTGCCCATGACCCAGCTGAATCCAGGCACTGCTTCAACAGTGGCTTTGGGGTGTTTCATATTTTGTTGTCAGCTCTGATCCACTTCTGCCAAAACCCTGTAGCTCCTTATTTCACAGTAATCGTGGATGTTATGTAGCCACAACCAGCATGGTTTTGTGATCAGTTGATACTTGCCCTGTAATCTATGAGTGACGGAGGAATTCAGATGAAAGAAGTTCACCTTATACAATGCACCGTTATGTGTTGCAGGAGCATCTGACAGACCTGAAAGAAGATCTTGATAAGGATGAATGTAAACAGGAGCCTGAGGTTATTTATGAGACTAACTGCCACTGGGAAGGGTGCACAAAGGAATATGACACTCAGGAGCAGCTCGTCCATGTGAGTAATGGTTGGGAGGAAACCCCAGCGATAAATTTGGGTTTCTGTGCACTTGTCCTCATTTTTTATCACTAGCTGCTGTACAGCCAGAGCTCACCCTGGGAGCTACTAAAGGTGCAAATCAGAGATACGGTGTGTAAACACTGCCAAAGCAGGTCGCTGCTCCCCAAGGAGTTCAGCTGAAAGAAGCCTCTCATAGATTATGTGATATTGCTCCCTTCTCAGCTGCTGAGGCTGCACTTTCAGCCTCCCTTGTGCATGGCCCAATGACAGAAGGCTCAGTGCAGAAGACTGGATCAGAAAATGGGGAAAGGGGCTGAACCCTTCTCACAGAGCTACACCAACTATGCATCAGGGATCATCCATGCTGTCCTCAGTCCTAGTCCAGGCTGGGAAAGCCTCTAATGCTGCTGTTAATGAGCTGTGGAGCCATATCACTTGGAGGCTGTTGACCTGCTCAGCTCATCCCTCCCACAGAAACAGAGCACTTTCAGACTTTGGAGATATGCTCCAGTGTCTGAAGTACAGAAAGTGGGTTGATTTTCTAAAACTTGGGCAACAGGGCTTCCATAATCACAGTGATGTTCCCAAACCAGTGTCAAAACTGCTCTCTGAAGGATTCCCAAACCAAGTCATTAATCAGATTTTCAGTTCTAATTAATTCCAAGAACCTTTTGTATGCTTTGCTTCATCTGGGTATCCACCACTTGGTTTCCTTTGGCTTCTGGGGTCAACAAATTCCTCATCCTCAGGGAAGTGCCTGTGAAATCAAACATGATCTGTGTCCAAGTCCCATTTTGCTCCCAGCCCAACACCCTCCCAGTCCTTATTTTGGGTCTGTGGTGCAAGTTGTATTTCTTTGAAGCCAGCCCATATCTGCTGGGAATTCACCAGCCCAGCCAGCCTTTGCTTGCAGCAGAGTTTTGGATTAAACCCATTTTGCAACAGGAGCTGCTACCTTTTCCTTCAGCCTTTAGCTGCTTGTCTCAAACAGACTACCAGCTTGCCAGGGGCCACACATGTGCAGCTCACATGTAGCCCCCTTCTTGAGGGCTTGTGCCAGCTTTCACCGTTTTTTATATACCTTCATTTTGGATACATTTAGATGCCCCCAAATTGACATCAGTCACCATTTGCACATGTTCTGCACACAAACACTGTGCAGAGGGACTACACTCTAAATTATAATTTTGGGCACATGCTCTTCTTCCATCTAAGGCTAGTGCCTGTCCATCTCTGCCAGAAGCCACTAGTTCAGTGCGTCACGTCCTTGAGTACAGACAGATTTGGAAATGGTTTTCAAGGCCACTTGAGTGATAAGGTGCTTAATGGGTTGCACATTGCATGCCATGGGGCATTGCTTTTTTAGGGTTAAACCACAGCATGCCTGTCAGATGGGCTGGGCTCACATGTGTCCAGCAGTTTTTGTGTGTTTCCCTCTCATATGTACAAAAAACTAACTCTGCCCAGAGCAAAGTGCAGAGCACCAGGCAGCTCAGCACAATTTCCTGGAAAAAAAAACCCCAAAAATAAAAAAAAAAAACATTTGATGAAATATCCCAAGATTTTCCTAAATCGGGAAGGTTACAAAAATTGAGTCTTCTCTACTGTGATTACTAGCAACACGGGGTTGTGGATTTGGGATGCCCAAAATACACAGGCAAATGAAATACAGATGTCGTGGGCCAGCTTCTGAGAAGGTGCCATCTCACCATGCATGGGAAAACTCGAGTTTGTGTGCAGAGAGCAAAGTACCTGGGTGAGCAGAGTCTGTTCCTCTTACACAGTGTGCTTGTGGGAGAAGTGCATGTCAACAGGGAGCAGCAGCAGTGATGACATATTTTTGCAAGCATCACTGCTGTTCCCAACCTCAAAGGTCACACTCAATTTGAGAGAAGCCCAAGCGGCCTTCAGCCAGGTAGGGGCTAAGGAGCTGTAGCTGAAGTGGGGTGAGCTGTGCAGTTCCTCCTGCACCCATTGATGGGGAGCAGATGTTGCCTAGACAGGGAGTGAACAGTGCTGAATGGGGGCTACAGTTCCCTTTTGTAAATGTTCCTCCTCTGGCTCAAACAAGACAAAAAGGGTAAGCCTGTGCTCTCCCACACTCCCAGCATTGCTTTGTGCAGTCTTGGTTGCAAGTTAGACTCCCACACAAGCAGAGCCTGGAGATGTATCTCCCCAGTCTGGTCTGGACATGGTTTAGCATGTCCATGGGTCTCTGGGGAGGTTCATCAGATTTCCACCACCTGAGGCTAAAGTCTGTTGTTGTAAAACCAGAACTGTTGGCAGCAGAACTCTAAACCCATACAAAACCTCTCCCAAACCCAGGCTCCCCCAGCTCTCCCCACACACCTCCTCTTGTCTCTGGGTAGTACTGGGACCCCAGGCACCAGGACCCTGACCCCAGGATTGGACTGCAGCACACAGAGCACTGAGACTGGGTTCAGCTGGAACTGTGAAGGCTGATGAATCTGTTTTAATGTACTTTTGTGTCCTCGTGCTGCCTCACTGCCCCAAGGGAGTCTCATCCCTTGCTGCAACATGTGTGCCTGGCCTTGGCCGGGGGACGAAGGCGGGGGCTGGAAAAGATCTCAGCACAAAAAAAGCCAAAACCCAAAACCAGAGTGGTTTATTTTAGGATTTCCTGTCAGTGAATGTCTTCTGAAAACACAGGAGCGAGGACAGGCATTATTTTTGGCAATGAGACCCCGTTCAGAGAGACAAGGCCGCCGCGGGAATGGCGCTGCCGACGGGCTGGCCCCTGGCTCTGTTTATTTTCGGCAGGGCTTCATCTGCCCTGCACTGGGAAAAAACAGCCCACTTCTCCATAGCAGGGTGGACGAAGGCACCATTCTGGGTCTGGCTTTTCAACACTCCAGCACAGAATTTTGTGGGCCTGAGTAATTAGCAGTAATGGAGCTCTCCCTGCTGCATAGCTCTTAGATGCTGTCATTTCCTGCCAGCCACCAGCTCTGGACGGCAGGTGGATGTCATGGGGCCAGCATATGGACTTAGATGCATAGGATCATTTAGGTTGGAAACAACCTTTAAGATTATTGAATTCAATCAAGGCTTGTCTCCTGTCCATCATCCTCCAGCAGCATCCCAGGAAGGGGTCTCAAGTGGGTAAATGCAGCACAGGAGGGTTCCGCAGAAACAAAAATTACTCTGTCATCCCTGTCAAGAGTCGCATCAAGCAGCTGGGGGCACACTGAGAGGGTTCCCTTCTCCCAAAAGCTCCACTGCTTTTGCAGACCTCCCATTTTTAGTCTGCTTTGTACCCAGTGTGCTGGGTGCTGCACACCTTTCTGTGCAGGACACACCAGACCACAGGGCTGGGTCCACTTCCCTGGTGTCACCTGTGCACCTGGCACCCAGGTGCTGCAGTGCCTGACAAGCACTGGGGAGGGAACATCTGGCTCTTGGAGCACTGTGCATGATTCACTGGCATCAGCTCTTCCAGGGGTGACCTGGTTTTCCTTTCTCTCCTACCAGCACATCAACAACGATCACATCCACGGGGAGAAGAAGGAGTTTGTGTGCCGCTGGCAGGACTGCACACGGGAGCAGAAGCCCTTCAAGGCTCAGTACATGCTGGTGGTGCACATGCGAAGGCACACGGGAGAGAAGCCACACAAGTGCACGGTGAGCTGGCAGGGGACATCTCACTTGGCAAGTGGGACACCAAGCTGGGGTGGTCACAAAAATGTGATTGCAGACGTGGGCATGGCTTCAGGTAGGGCTCTGCCCGGCCAGCCACTGGCAGTGCCTCAGAGCTAGTCCAGCCCTCTGTGTCTGGGTTACAGCTACTTGCAGGTTAGACCCTGGGGACAAGAGGACAAGAGGTTGAGGAGTGTGGTTGAGGTGTTAGTGGGCAAAACTGCATTTCTTTGGGAAGAACTACCTCAGAACTACCACAGAGATCCAAAGCAACTCAGGACAAGTCACTTAAGGTGAAAATCCAGCCAATTTATATGCCTACATCCAAGAAAGAAATCCAGTAATGCCACACTGTGGGGAGCTGCCTACCCCTGGTTGTGTCTAACCTGGCATCATCCACTACAGCTGCTGGGAATGCAGGATTCCCTCAGCATGACCCAAGCATGCCCACATGACTCTTTCTAGCCTGGGAATCTAGGCCAACACCTCCTGCCTCTGCTCTCTTAATCCAGAGGTGAGGTTAAACCATAGGTGCTTAAACCCCAAGAAGGGCTCAGTCCCCAGACCTGCATACCAGCATCACTGTGTCTAGGGTTCAGCTGCCTGAGGAAGAGTATGGGGTACTGTTTTGTATCTCAGCCATGTGAGTGCAGGCTCACTAACCACATAGGAGAGCTGGGCTCTCCTCCTCCTTGGCCTCAAGATATGAAATCCCATATGTGCCTTCACAGTTGGAGCCTCTCACCACACTGCTTGCTGATGTGGGGCAGCCAGGGATGCCTGATGCAAGGCACAAGAGGGAGGCAAGGTTATGGAGTTCAGTGACTGTGGTCAGCTGTTGGGAGAAATGTTCACAATCTCCTTCCTCATCTCCTCCAGCCTTTATTCCTCCCAAAGGTCTTTTCCTCCCTGTCTTTTGTTATACTCTGCTCTCTGCCTTCTCCTCCTGATGGCATTTTGTTCCTCCTCTGCCATCAGCATTACACTGTTCCTCTCCCCAGAGTCTTGGGGATGAGTCTCTCTCTCTCTCTTCAGCAAATGTCTGAGCCCTCCTTCCATACCTTCCTCCTCTTCTGCTCCATTTGCCAGTGCCAGCCCTGCTTGCTCCCTGGCTCTGCCCCAGCTCCTGCTTACAAATATTAGGATATGTATGATTTGCCTGCTGCATGACTCCTTTATCAATCTTCCAGCCTTGTGTTCATTTAATTTAGAGCATAAGCTCCCCTGGGGCACAGGGCCATGTCCTTTGTTTTAATCTTCTAAAGCACTTTGCCCAGTCTAGTGCTTTACCAATCTTCCTTAAAAGTATCAAGAAATATTGATTGTTGGTGCATACAAAGTGAGCACTGAGGGTAAGTCTAGCCTGGCCTTGTAGGCAGAGGGACTCAAGAGACAAAAACAGCGTTGGCTGAATCCTCTTTAGTGCTGCAGTCAAGCAGGAAAAAACACTGCTGCACAATCCTGCCCTTTTCAATCCTCAGTTTTGTCACACTGGGGCAATGGCAAGGCTGTGTTTTAGTCTCAAGTCATCTTGGAGAACTGCAGTGTCCTCCATGTGCAGTATGTTGCAGCAACTGTCCCCAAACTGGAGAACCACCAGTTCCAGTTGTCTGGGATAGTGGCAGTTCTGCAGACGGTGCCCTTCTGTGGCAGAGCATTCCTTGTCCAAGTCTGGCAGTGATTTTTCAAAGCAACATCGGTTTCAGACAAGAAGTTTGTGGTGTACATAAAGCTACAGATGAGCCCAGTTGCAGCCTGGGATTTGGTCAAGGATTATTCAACAGATGACAGCTAGAACTCCCACTGGCATAATCAAATCCACACGTAAGAGTGGGAAGAACTGCTTTGAACATGCACAGGCTGCTTTGCTGTGAAGCTTTTATTTGAAAATGTGGCCTTAGAACTTTTGCTCTTAATAACTGCATTTTTGTGTCAGTATCCAGCAAAACTAGAATGGATGCATGAATTGTCTCATGCTGAGTTCCCTTTGTTTTCCAGCAAGAGGAATGATGTATTTCAGTAACCGTAAGCGACTTGAGTTGTAAAGGCTTGTTTGTACAGGGCAAGAGAAGAAAGAGATATACTGTGCTACCTCAGAGCTGTGGCATGTTCTGTGGGACAAATGGGCTAATGAAAGTTGTCTGAGGAAGAAAAACTGGATCCATCCCGCCCTGAAAAAGCTGTGGAAGGAATCAGCTCTTGCAGAATGCTCCTACTGGTCCTTGAAGAGATGTGACTATCTCAAGAGCGGGCAAATCTGCCTTTGCTAGACCTTAAAGGGGAACTTAAGTAAACCTTTTCCAGCACAAGAGAGTTGCATGGGATCAGCCTGTACCTACCTGCTTCATAGGTTTCATGGGCTGCATGTTTGCCTCCCTCCCTGTCAGTCCCTCAGGTGCTGTGCGTGTGGAGCCCAAGGCAGCAGGTGCTGTTGCTACTGAATGCAGGTGCCTGTGACCAGACCTTTGGATGTGTAGGACCACTCAGCTGCCCATGAGAAAATCAGACATGGAGCATGACCTGTCCTGCTGTGGCTCCAGTTTCTTCACTGGCCAAGACTCAAACAGAGTAATGTGAAGTCTTGTCACAACTGGAGTGAACTTGTAGACATGTTTAAGTGATGTGACTAGAATACAACACATACATTACAGCAGCAGGGGCTGCTTGTTGAAATTTAAAGGGTGTTTTTTGTATAGGAGGTACAGTCTGGGCTCTTCAATGCTCCCAGCTGAACAGGCAGTGGAACATTTAGCTGGAATTTGCAAGGGAGCCTTGTATTTCTTAAAACCTCCCGCTTGTTTTGTCAAAGAGCACTTTAGAGACTCCTTGGTTGGAGGTAAAATCCTCCCATGTTGGGCCAGGGGCAGGTGCAGGGAGAAACCTCCCTCCCAGCCAGAATGGAGGGTGGCAGGACTTTGATCACCCAAAGCCTCACCACGTCTCCCAAGCTGCTCCTTCTCATTGTGTGGGCAGCTGGTTTCCTTCCAGGAGGAAGGTTCCTGGCCTGTTTTGTCATCCAAAAATCCATCTGTCTTCAAGATTTAGAGTCTTGTTTTTTAAACTGGTAATGTCAGACAGCCTGACCACAGCATCCTCCAAGAGTAAACCCAAGCTGTAATTTGGGAAACTTTAAAGCTTGCTAGATTTCTGTTTGTGTATTAGGGAGCTGTCTGCTCTTTCCAGTGTTGGTGCTAGTGAAGTTGCAAGGCTGGTCAGACTGTGGAGAAGCTGTCAGTTCCCTAGGTGGGAAGGAGGGGGCCCCTGTTTCTGAGTGTTTTAGATGCAGAGGAGGGGCTAAGAGAGCTCTGGGAGGAGTGGAGGAGTGTTTAGCACTGCTGGAAAAAAAGAGTCACTTGTTGAAATGTCAGGTGGGTACCCAACAAGGAGTAGCACCTCAAATATGACTTGCTGCTGAAACTCTCAGCCTGCCTAGGGAAGCAAATTCTCCTAACAAAGTGGATGTTGTTCCCTAAAACACAAGCCCTTTAAAAAGAAGAAAAAAAAGAAAGAATGAGAAACAGATTGGAAGGGTTTAGGCAGGGGGAAAATCAAATTTTTCTGGTTAATTAATCACTCCTCATGTGGTTTTTTTTATTTTAGTTTGAGGGTTGTTCCAAAGCCTATTCCCGCCTGGAGAACTTAAAGACACACCTGAGGTCCCACACTGGAGAAAAACCTTATGTCTGTGAACACGAAGGTTGCAATAAAGCCTTTTCCAATGCCTCGGACAGAGCCAAGCACCAGAACAGGACACATTCCAATGAGGTAAGCCTGGGCTCACCACAGCTCAACGGAGGGCTTTTTTTAAATTTTGCTGACAATAAACATACACTTTACACACTGGACGCATGTAAAAAGAAACCTACTGTAATGAGAGGTTTATCTTATTTTTTAATGGGATTTATTTTTGCTGGGGAGCCAGACCACATTAGCTTTATATTTATGGAAGCTGTGTTTGAAATCATAAACAGATGTTAAAGTATGCAAACTTTTTAATCGACTTTGGAAATGAAAACAAGCATTTTCCAAATACATAATTTTAATAGCACAGATAGTATAGTACAGTTGTGCAAGTTCTGTTTAGTATTACTGTGCAGCAGACTTGCAGTAATATAACAGCTACCCTGGATCCTGATGCTCTGGAAATAATAGTCCCTCCCTCATTTGATGTACAATGATAGAGCACAATGCAATGCTTTGTTAACCTTGGATAATTAAGACCCACTATTAGTAGTTGGGGAGCAGAGGAAATTGCCTTTATTGTAACGCATGTGATGGTCTGTTGCAATCAACCACGGCCGACGATTGAAATTTATATTACCACTAATTAGCTGACAGGGGAAGAAAAACAACACTCTAAAGTTCTAATAGTGTTTTCAGCCATGAAGAATTCAGTCTGTAGCCTAATTTGCAACAGTTAAATATAGACTATTGGAGAATGGAACGCAGTTGCCACGGTTGACAGGCTTTTGAAGCAATGCTGTGTCTACAAAGGGCTTGTTGGGAGTATTTTTATCTCTGGCAGAGTATCAGTCACGGATAACCAAAGCTTGGTAGGTTTCAGAGATTCTGTTTGAGTCAGAATAATGACTCCAAATCTAGAATCCTCTTCCAGGTTGAGGTGATGCTGAGATGGACCGATGAATGACTAGGATCCCAGGGTTGTTTGAACTGGTTTGGGTGTGAACCCAAACATCAGGATTGTTCTCCACCAGCAAGACACAGGTTAAAATTAACCCATATCCACACTTAAACTGGATAGTTTTGAGTTGTTTTAAGGCTACACCAACCTTGAGGCCAGGAGGGACCAAAAAGGTAGGTTGCAGCCTCTCATCTGCTCAGCATCCTGCATTCCCAGGGAGTAGTGTTTGACTACGTAATTTTTCTATGTTAAAGCTTCTTCCCCTGAAAGGTAGGCAATTGTGGTTTAATATCACATTTTAGGTGTTGGAAATTGCTCGTTCTCCAGCCCTGGATGCTTTTTCTGCCTTAATCCAGTGCTGGATCCATTGTCCCATTCATTGTTGATATTTCCACCTCTTAATTTTTGGCAGCGTTAAGCCACTCTCTGTATTCTGATAAGCTGAATAAATCAGTCAAGCCACTGAAGATTTTCATTTTTGCAACACTGTTTCCTGTCTTAAAGGAAATTTGCATTTCCCTTAGATTCCTAAGGATTCTCATGTGAATGGATCACACTGTTGGTACAGCTTTTAGTGCTGGAGACTCACTCATCCCAGTTTGTGCACACTGACAGTATGTGAGCGACTTTTTTGCCCGTAGATCACTTGAACTCAGATCCCTGGAGCTTTACCAGGAGCTTTGCTATGGGTAATGAGTTCAGATGGGTCTCCAATGGGTTCAGATTCCCAAGTGATCCAGATCAGAAGATAACTCCTCACTTCATCTGAGCAGAGCTTGAACACACTTGATAGTCAGATCATTTGGGTTCCCCTTGTGCAAGAAGGTGAGGCTGTAGGGCAGGAGCATCCATCTCCGTGTCTCTTGTGGACCCTGATCTAAATAGGCTGACACTTGGCACAAGCTGCTTTCAAACAACACAAATCAAAGACTCAGGTAACAGATAGAGATTTTTATCCTCTGCAATTTCTTCCCCTGAAGGACACCTACCCCTTCTCTGGTGTAGGAGCAGCACAGCCACTAGTGGAGGATCTGTACCAGACCAGCTGACCCTGCCACAGGAACTGTAAGGCACTGCCACTATCTAAATGATCTTACATTTTGCAGTCATGCTCATTCCTGAGCTGCTGTTCAACCCTCCTTGATGCAGTACAGAAACACCCCAAGACTGTGGGAGATCTGTAGGCTGCATACAGTGGCTCTCTGGGCCATATTTTTGACACCCTCTTTTTGAGGATCACATGACATGATCCTTTACACCAGCTGGTGTCCCTCACAGCAAAGCTCATCACACTGGGCAGCAGGCCCAGGCAAAGGTCCTGCATCCAGCTGTGGCCATGACCACTGGCTTAGCAAACTGTGCTGAGGCCTTGGCTCACAAAACCGCACAAATGCAAAGCAGAAGTTTGTGGCTGTGAATATTTCCCATTACCCATTGGTAACTCTATTGTGGTTCCTAGCTACCTTCTAAATATTTTCCTCTGCTTGCAGTGTTTACTTGGAATACACCAGTTTCAGAGTTAGTCATCCAAGTCTCCTCTAAGGGGGAAGTTCCAGGCCCTGTGTTTGTCACTATCATTGTGTGACAGGACGTAGGTGTATGGTCCAAACATGCTGAAGTTCAAGGCTGGGGATGTGTTACCACACTGGCTTTGGTTTGATTGTTGAAATGTCATACACACTATATTTTAAACTTTCAGTGACTGTTTGAATCCCTTCAGGGGATACCTTCAAAGTTACACCTGGAAAAAGGGCTTTCATCCCGTGACCACTCTCCAGTGCATACACAGAGGAGTGGCTTGAGTTCATTGCCAGCCAAAGACTCAGAGTGACATTTTCAGTAACTCAGGCTGAACAAGGGTAGAACACATAAATCCAGCTCTGCTTTGTGTGTGGGGAGTTCTCCAGTTCTCTCACCCTAAGGAGTATTGCCCTGTATGTGCATGAGCGTAGGAGGGAGTCATCTGAGACATCTAAACTCCTGACTTCACTAGGGTGAAGATGTCACTGGGTGTCAGAACCTGGATAATCCAGGGACAGATGAAGGCACACCAGTGAAACAGCAGTTGTGCTTAGCTCAGTTGCAAGGGGTATGGCCTGATGAAGAGGATGATTGAATCCCCTTAGGGGGAGTGTCTGCTGTCTAAGCAATAGTGATCATGTTACCCTAATTTCTGGGGACTGAAAAATCAGAACTGTTGAGCCTAAAGGATATTTATAAAAAGTCTTTGAGCTGTTGATCTACAGGAGTTTTTCAGCACATGTGGTGGGGGTTCTGTCCTTTGTAATAAGGCTTAATAGCAGTAATACTGTTTCTATAGTGCTTGTCTAAAAGGTTGCATGATATTTTTAAACAAACTATTTTAATTTTTGTGCTTTGGTTTACCCAGCTTTAAAATATATTTACCTCATTGGGGTGTTACATGGATTTAGCTGGTTTGAATGATGTGCCAAGATAGTCAGGAAGCTTTTGAATACAAAACAGACTTTCAGTGTTTTTCATGTGATGATGCTGGCTTTCTGCAAAGAATATATACTCCTTTGTATTTTTTCACTTAAGTTCATGGGCAAAATTACAAAACAGATTTTTTAAAAAAATTAATAGGAATGGTCATTTTGGGTAGCCTTCAAATAACATCTGTCTGTTTTTTCTCATGGATCTATCATAGTGCATTGGCAGAAAAATACATAGAGTAGTTATAAGGCCAAAAGTAGAACTTGTGATGAATTCAGAACTTCCAGTAGTTATGAGGCCAAAAGTGGAACTTGTGATGAATTCAGAACTTCCAGTGCACCAGCACCAGCTCAAACAACTGCAGTGCTAATACACTTTGGAATTGGATACTCAGTAAAATAAAAGAAGTTAAAAGAATGAAAATATCTGTTGCCGATTCCTGTTTTCAGAAGCATGGCTTCAGCCTTGTTTTCCTGTGGCAATCAATGATTCATGAATTCGGAATAGAGTGCTGTCATCTGAAAAAAACATTGCATGCCTGTGGTTTGTTTTGCACAATAGCAGATTTCAAGGTGGCAGGTGCTGGAGTGGTGTGATAGATTGAGTAGGGTGAATCCAGTCTGGCTTGAATTCACTGGACTTCCATCGGCCAAAAGGTTTCAGACATTTTCTTGGTGTAGACCCCACCTTAGCAGAGCAAATATGTTATACCCAGTCTGCTACATCACCTCCCTCCTTCCCATCCTTAATCAGGAAACATTCCTGTGGCCACCCAAGCAAATACATACATGGGAAAGTAATACTAGGAAAGTATTTAGTGAATTCTTAGCTGTCTTTTGATCCAGAAATTGAAAACAAGAAGTTTAGCCAATATGAAATGACCAGCCAAGTCTGTGTGGATCAGCAGCAGCCCATATATCACATCCTCCATATCTCAGTCTTTACAGAGTCCTGTGGAGCAGATGCTCCGCGTTTTGCTGCTGCCTGCTGCTATGCTCATTGTATTTTCTTGGCCTGTACACTGTACCTGGAATATTTGGCCTTATTCTAAATATAACCCAAGATTTGTTTGCGTTGACAGAAGCCCTACGTGTGTAAAATCCCCGGCTGCACGAAGCGGTACACGGACCCCAGTTCCCTCAGAAAACACGTCAAGACGGTGCACGGGCCCGACGCCCACGTCACAAAGAAGCAGCGCAACGACGTCCACCCCAGGCCACCTCCACTCAAGGAAAATGGGGACAATGAGGCCAGCGCCAAGCAGAGCAGCAAGGTGTCAGAGGAGAGCCCCGAGGCCAACAGCACCACAAGGAGCATGGAGGATTGCTTACAAGTAAAAACAATAAAAACAGAGAATTCTGTGGTAAGAGCAGTTGCTTTTGGCAGAAATGACATGGTTCCTGATCTCCCTGATGCAGTAGGGGCATGAAGCATTTGTATTCAATTTACCTCTGTGGGCAGGTGCCCTTCAACCCTAGAGTTCAAGTCCAGAAATGAAACTGCGGGTCAGGGCACAGGCCACTACATTTTCTACCTTCCTACCCAACATCATAAATTCCTGCCCTTGTAGTCATGGGGGCCACGTGATGCCCTTTGCTGAGGTTGGCATTCCTGTGCTGTGAAAGTGGGTAAAACCCAAGAGTGTTGTGGTCAAATGAGCTTTACCTACCTCACCAGTTTAAATTGAGCAATGACCACAGGGCACAGATTGATGAATGCTTCTTGAAGCAAAGGTCCCAGCTTAAGCACCCTTCATTCCTTTTCTTTCTAGTCTGCTGCTGTTTGATGAAGGCAGTGGGGATAAAACTAGCTGTTCTGTTTTTGTTGAGTATCTTAAAGCAAGTTCAATTCCTTGATCTTGTCCACCATACATAGAAGCACAAAATCCTTGGGGTTGTCAGGGACCTCTTGAGATCTAGTCCCACCTGCCTGATCAGCCGAGGTTGGCTAGAGCAGATTACTCAGGAGTACAGAAATCCAGTACATGACTCCCAGCTGCTGTAGAAAATTGTAGCGAGGTGATGGGGCAGGAGAGTGAAATTAGGAATAAATATGGGAGCAGTACTGTGGCCCACAGAGTACAGACTGTCACTCAGCCATGATCAAGCTTTACAGCCCCAGCACCTGAAGCAAAGACCATTTATCAGCTTTCCGTCCATTACAGCAGCTCCACAATTGGCAGTAGTGTGGTCAGTGGTACTAAAGAACTGTGTATAGTGGTGCTTTCAAACACATCAAACCTCTTCCACCCCATTCAGGATGGAGGAGGAGATGGAGCACTGCAACACATGAATCACTTTTACATTTTGATGTTTCTTTTCATTTTTGGTACCCGAAATTTCGGTCTCTGCGTCAGCTCAGAGTGGGACAGGGTATGGGCTGGATGAAGAAGAAAAGACCTTCACCTGCAAAGAAGTGTTCACATATTCCCCAGACTTCCCACTTGAGCTGAAAAGACTTTGAGCTCCAAAATATATATTTTCTTGATTTGAATCCAGGCTAAAAGATTGTTATTCCTGTGAAAAACATGCCCTGGAGCAACAGAGATTTTCTCAGAAGGGTTAGGGGATGTGTTGTTGGAAAAATTACTAATGAGCAGCATGTTTCAGTTACGAAAAATTTAGTATTTATACATCCAGAATGTCTGTAATTGACTAAAGAAACAGTTTCCTGTGATGAGGTTCTGTACAGTGTTACAAAAGCTGAGTGTGAGAACCACTGGACAGAATGACCTTTCTCCAATACTCTTCCTCCATGTGTTTTGTTGTTTTTTTCCTGTGAAAACACTGACACAATTACAGTTCCCCACCCTGCTTCTCCTGAAGGTGGGGGTTGTTTTCCTAGCACTCTGTGCTCCCAGGGTTCCAGCTAAGCCATCTCACTGGCCACAGGGCCCTGGGTCATGTCTTTCTCTTCACTGTCCCTCTCTAGCACTACATACTTCCCTTGTGCACATCACACAGGTGGTATCTCATCTGGTGGGTCCACATCCAACTCCTGTTTGTGATTAAGGTCAGGGTAGTGGGAGGGGTGAGATGCCTCACTGGTTCCCATCATTCCCAGGCTCCTTGTTTTGACCCATATTTGTGTGTCACCCCAAACCCGTGGAATCAGGTAGAAAGTCTATCCTAGGAGCTTTTATTTGTGCCCCTGAAGAGGGAAGGCAGGGAAGATGGGGTATGGGAGTGGGGGATATGTTGGTAATTTGTGCTGTATTCTGCATTTCCCTCTTCCTCCTTTTACTAACCTGGTCCTTTTTGTTAATGCTGTCTTTGTCCTAACAACCTGTTCTTTATTCCCACTTACCCTTCCTTACTCTACCTTCCTAAGGACAGTCGGTACTAAGGTGAGCAAAGAAATCCTTTGTATTAAAATAGCTGTGTAAAGCATGATCTCCTGTAGACCTCTGTCTCCATTTAACACTTGCAGGGTGGAAGTGGAAGTATGTGGGCCAGTGGGGAGGGATAGGAGGCATTTGCTTGAGTGCAGAAAGGGGGAGGATGCAGTGCCCAAGGATTCCCTTTGCCACCTTTCTCCCAGCATCACAACCTGCCATTAAATATTGGGATTGCAAATCTCTATCATCTAGACTGAATCGCAGTCAGAGCCAGTCAGCCCTGCCCATGGAGGGCTGCTATGGAGCAAAGTAACAACACTGCAGCACTCCTCATTCCCACCTTGGCCCAGGGCAGAGTACTTTGCCTTTTCAGCACTCCCATTTTTGGCTGGAGCAAGGGCCTGGAGCAGAAAAGCCAGGCATCCTGTTTGGTAGCAGCAGCAGAGCAAGTTCAGACCACATAGTGTCTGCTGCAAATAAACTACTCAATGTGAGTAGTTTACATTCCTAATGTAAATAAAATAAATATTTATGGTGCTTATCTGCCTTATCTGCAAGTGGGAGTTTGCAAACAGTGAGCCAGGTTTTTATCTGGCGGGGAAGTTTGTCAGCTAACATAATTATATGTTAGGGTATTTTAAAGACAGAAATACGTTGTGTCTGAATACTTAAACCTTGATCTCATGTTAGATAAGCCAGTGTTTGCTGCAATCTACCTTGCATAACCAGGTGACATGCTGCTTTTCTTTGAGAAACATCTGTCCTTCTTTTGGAGGAAGAGCATTTCGTTTCTCTCCATCTTGCAGTTGAATCACCATGGTTTTTCCAGCTGTGGGTGCTGTCCCATCCTCCTCTCACAGGGAGGAGGCATCTGCCTTTTGGAAGAGCTAGGATCCTGCAGCAGGGAGGGGTAACAAGACAGGGGAGAACCTAGGATAGGAGCTCTGTATCCTTCAGGACTAACACTGGGGATGTTGTGCTCCTGATTTCTTTCCATCCATGTTTTCACCTGCCCAACTCTTTTTCCTCTTTTCCCTCCCCAAGATGTGTCAGTCCAGTCCTGGTGGCCAGTCGTCATGCAGCAGTGAGCCATCACCCCTTGGCAGCACCAACAACAATGACAGTGGAGTAGAAATGAACATGCACAGCGGGGGAAGTCTGGGAGATCTGACGGCGTTGGACGACAACGCTCCTGTCGTGGACTCAACGGTCTCATCTGGTAACTCGGCAGTCAGCCTGCAGCTAAGGAAACACATGACGACAATGCAGCGACTTGAACAGCTCAAGAAAGAGAAACTCAAGACAGTTAAGGATTCCTGCTCATGGGTGAGCCCAGCTCCACAAGCCAGAAACACCAAGCTGCCTCCCATCTCAGGAAATGGTAAGCCCTGGGCCTGGACCATGTCTTGAAGGAACATTTCAGAGTTTGACTCTGGTTTCATAACCAAGAGTCTGCCCTGGAGGAATGAGGATGATTCCTTATTGCCCCTGAGTCATGCTTTGATAGATAAAGATGTCAGGTAAAATGGACAGCTTGGGTGTAAACACAGCCATCTGGTGATGTGCAAGAGAAACCCAGATTCTCAGTTCTACAGACCTATGAAGGGAGACAGAGGTTTGGGTGTCCTTGTTTCTGAGCTTGCCCAGAACCCAGACACAGCTGTCCCCATTGTCTCAGTTACTGCTGCAAGACTCCTTGCATTTTTTTTCTAGCAGTAAGATTTCCCCAAGGGCTAATGTGCTTCCTGGGAGACCACTGGAGCACAGCAGGAATCCAGACAAGACCTGCTTCCATAATCTTGCTCTGATAGAAGCCTTTTGTCACTCAGAAGCTCCTGGCTATTGCCTCCAGCTTCGTATACTTGTTTTCCACTGGCTGGTGGTTCCTGGTAAAAGTATCTTTTTGAACCCTCTAGAGGTCTTCTAACTTTGCCAAGAAATCCAAAGGCATAGTGTCTGGGTTATACTAGATCTCAGAGCTTCTTGGGTTGCTCTTGGAAAAGCCTTTGAATGTCATCCTTTGGGTTCTTGGCCTGCTCTCCCTGACTGCTGTGCATCTGACCCAGAGAGTAGCTGTGGTTATAGCTATGTGCTGTCCCTGTGGCACTGTTCACACCAGTCCTACCTTTGTCCTACTGAGGGAAGCCCATGTGGAGACATCTCCTCAGAAACTGAATATAAGGGGTGTACATGTTACAAACACTCTGCAGCAGGGACTTCTTAACTTCTCTCCCCAGACTTCTTGCTCCCTTTGCATGAACATAGAGCTAGAAATGAAGCTTTGAATTCACTAGCAGCACATGAAACTCATTATCACTCCCATTAAATATTTGGGGTGGCTTTGTGGGTCAGTATTCTGGCACCTAGAATGCTACAAAGTGAAATTTCTCAGCTAACTAAACCTTTTCCTTCCCTGCAACCTTTCTTTCAGGCTCTGTTCTAGAAAACAGTGGTGGTTCTTCTGCTATGCTGCCTAACCCCAGAATAATGGAGCTGTCTGTCAACGAGGTTACAATGCTGAACCAACTCAACGAGCGCCGTGACAGCACAACGAGCACCGTCAGCTCTGCCTACACTGTCAGCCGCAGATCCTCGGGGATCTCCCCGTACTTCTCCAGCCGCCGTTCCAGCGAGGCTTCGCACCTCGGGCACCGCCCCAACAACACGAGCTCTGCTGACTCCTATGACCCCATTTCCACTGACGCCTCCCGCCGCTCCAGCGAGGCGAGCCAGTGCAGCGGGATGCCGGGGCTGCTCAACCTCACACCAGCTCAGCACTACAGGCTGAAAGCCAAGTACGCTGCTGCCACAGGGGGCCCTCCTCCCACTCCCCTGCCAAACATGGAGAGGATGACCCTGAAGAACAGGATCTCACTGATGGATGGGCCAGACCCCACCTTGCCCTCCCTCCGTCTCCCACCAGGCCCCAGGCGTTGCAGCGATGGCAACACCTATGGATACCCATCAGCTCCAGCATTTCCCCATGAGGTGCAGGGCAACTGCACAAGACGGGCAAGTGACCCTGTGAGGAGACCTCCTGGAGACCCCCAGGCTCTCCCACGAGTTCAGCGCTTCAACAGCACCAACAGTGTGAACCCCTTCCATGCTCCACACCCCACAGACAGGAGGAATTTTGGTCTCCAGAGCTATGGGCGCTCAGACGGGAGCCTGCCCCGGCACTCCTACTCACCCCGGCCACTGAGCATCAGTGAAAACATCACCATGGAAGCCATGTCTGGGGAGACAGACGTGCCCATTGGAGATGATGACATCATGCTGCCAGATGATGTGGTACAGTACATCAAATCCCAGAACAATGGGACAGTGGCCGAGAGCACTTCCATGGGGTACAGCAATGAGATGCAGAACTTCCAAGGAAGTGGGAAGCTGCAGCCTCCAGCCTTGCCCAGCCAGCGCAGGATGGCAGTGGCTGAGGCAAGCATGAGCCACTTGGGACCCATGATGGCAGAGTGTTCCATGAGTTTTGATACTTCTTCAGACATGAATAAAAATAACATGCCTGTCCAGTGGAATGAAGTCAGCTCAGGCACAGTTGATATCATGTCCAATCAGTCGAAGCAGCAGTTTTCACAAGGGAACTTAGCGGTGGTCCAGCAGAAGCAGAACTTTGGTCAGTACCAGAACTACAACCAGCAGCAGATGCAGCTGCCAGACAACAGCATGAATGCAACACAGCAGAGCTTTATGCAGAGAAACGTGGGCATGGATGGGCAGAGGCTAAACTGCATGCAGCTGCGGCAGCAGCACATGAGCCTGGGTCCCAGCATGAACCCCGACATGGGCTTGCACACAGGGTATAACCAACCACATCAGATGCTGAGCCCCACTGCAGTCAGTGGCAACCCAAATCAGATCTCTCCTAATTGCAGCAACATGGCAGCAAAGTCTGGACCTCACCTTCACCCTCAGCAAATGGACATGGCAGCCAACCCTTCTTTGATGGTCAGGAGCAACAGTGAGCGCGCAGCGCTGGGACAGGTCATGCATGAACCTAGTCAGCAGAACTACTCATCTCAGCCAAGCCACCTGAACTTCCCTGTGGCTCAGGAAACCTTTCCTCAGCCCATCATGACCTCCAATCAGCCAAGTTTTGAGCCTCAGCAGAGCGTGATGGGTTCAGCCACGCAGGCATATCCACCTGGCATGATCCAGCCTCATCCTCCACCGGAGCCAAACCCGGGCAGCAGACCCCGAGGGGTCCGCACCGCCCAGCAGCTGGGCTACATGAGAACTCCCCATCCTACGAACACCATCAGCCCCGGCCAGGAGACAGCGGAGGCCATGCACAAAAGAACCAGCGACATGTTGCTGGCACCAGCCCAGCAGTGCGCAGACGGCACGAGGGACAGCAGCTTGATGTACTATTACGGCCAAATCCACATGTACGAACAGAACAACGGCTTTGATAACCACGCGGACTGTCGGGTCAGGCAGCAGCAGTGCACGCAAAACAGCAAGCCAGCCACTCTGCCTTCCCCAGGAACAAACCAGGTGTCCAGCACAGTGGACTCTCAAGGTCTTGAGCCGCCCCAGATAGATTTTGATGCCATCATGGATGATGGGGACCATTCGAGCCTGATGTCGGGAACCCTGAGCCCCAGCATCCTGCAGAACCTCTCCCAGAACTCCTCTCGCCTGACGACTCCACGAAACTCTCTGACACTGCCCACCATACCTGCGGGGATAAGCAATATGGCAATAGGTGATATGAGCTCCATGCTAACCACGCTGGCAGAAGAGAGTAAATTTCTAAACATGATGTCGTAACAGTAAAGCACAAGGCCTTGGTGCTATCCAAGGGGCTCTGCGTGAAGCAGTTGTATGAATGTGCTTTTCAAAAATAATCTGTTTCAATAGAGTAGGGTTTTTTTATAAGTGTTAAATACATTAAAGGATTTCAAAATGAAAATTTTAAAAAGTCTGTGTACAGAATTATGTAAACTATATGCAGGCAGTTCAGTACCACAAGGGTGCACCCCTAGTATTATTTTTTTAGCTTGGTTTCCCGGAGCACTGAACGGTATCACCACCAAGCTAGAAGACAGCATGAGGGTGGTTAGAGATTAAACCCTCCCTTCTGGGAAGCCCTGTAAATAGCCCTCCCCATCATTTTTCCGTTAGTTTCATTTGCAAAAGAATTCCGTTTTCAACCCACCCCAGATAGAAATGGGAGAATGCGGTTTTGGTTAGAATAAAAGCCATACTATGTATTCTGCTCTGATGAGAGTAGGGTTTAGTTATGTCTCCAAACAAGCCCTCTGCCAGCAGTATTGTTTTATACCGTAAATACCTTTGTACCTTGCAAAGAGCGACGTTTCCAAATGGCTTCTCAGCAAAGTGCCTTACCATGCTTTCTTGTTAAGTAGCCAAGGCCTCTCTTCCTTTAAAAATCAAATATAGTGTATTGTCAGAAGCGTATATAAAATGTACATTTATAAAAACATAGTGGTGTTTCTGAGAAAACATTGGAAAGACACATTGATGAGACACATAAAAGGTGAATGCACACTTTGATCAGATGTGTTTACAACGTGGTTTATATCATGTGCAGAGTGGAGCAGAGGTCTGGGAACAGCAATCACTGGGAAATAATCCCCCGTGGCAGGAAGGCTCTGGCATGCAGACTGACACACATGCATAACTTTGCACCTTCTGAACACAGTGTCTTTCTGCAAGTGCCCCACATGCATCTTTAATGTCAGAGTGCTGGAGCACACATTCCTGGATCCCTGTGCAGCTTTGCAGCAGCTTCGCTCTCTGGTGGGTTTTCCATGCTGAGGTGTTCACATAAACAAGTGATGGTGGTAGAGAGACTTTTATGCTTGTTCCAGCCCAGTGTGCACTGTGGCAGCACTGGGGGAACAGGTTAATCTGCCAGGGTTCATCTGTGTGATGTGCTCAGTGCAGGGTTCTGCCCGGGCTCCATGTGCACAACAGTTGCCTTGCTGCACTGATGTGGGGCCAATATTAGCCAAACCACCCTGCCCCACAAGCAGGCTTGTTGGCATGCACCCAGTGCTAGCTTAACATGTCCCACAGCATGAAAAAAAACTGCTGCATCCAACAAATACACCACGGTCAAAATTACACCTGAGTAGTTCATTTAACTAGCAGACTGCACCTGCAGCCTGCAGCACCTGCACTAGCTGACTGCACCTGCAGCAGTAAACATGTGTATAGTCTCAAAACAGTATTTGAGTCAGAATAGTAGCTTGGTCAGTGAGAATCTCTTGGAACCATCATTGGGGAAGAGATGGGAGGAGCAGGGCCTCCTGAAGTCACATTCTCCACCAGAATATAACTGCTCATAATAGTGATCAGCTGTTTCCAGGACAGTCCCACCTGCCAGTAAGTTGATCTTTGTTGCATTATTTATTTTTGCTGTCGTTAGACAAAAGGGTAGAAGCAGTGGGGTGCATGTATTTGGGAGGAGGACTTGCTTAACTTCAGACTGCATTGGACAAGGACAACTCCTCTCATCCTACTCTCATAGCCTCAAATATTTTGTACCCCATACATTGAAGGGCAGGGAACAAGTGTGACATTCCCCCCAGGTTTTTACAGCTGCACTGAGTAAACATCTGTAGAGCTTCACTCTTTCCTTCACATCTCCCTGTCATGTCAGTGTCATGTTCTCATTTGCACCTACTCTGTCCCCTGCACACAGGACCAGGACAGCTCTATAAAGATGTTTTCTGGTGTCTTTGCTTTCCTTTTGCACAAACTGGTGTCAGGATCACTCCTCCCAGTATCACCAGAGGCTGACATGAAAATGCCACGTGCTACCTCCAGGAAAACTCTGTGATATCAGGAAGGCAGGAGCTGTGCTTGGCAGTGGTGCATTGGGAGAGCTTTGGTGCCAGGTATCCCTGGGTACAGCTGGTGCAGGGAGGTGCTGCTCAGCACCCTGCAGTCTCATCATCCTCATCCCAAAGGCAGAGGGTGCATACTGGGTGTTCTCAGCCCTGCCCTTCACCCCTCAATGATTCCTGCTGATGTCCAGGGTGCATGAGGACAGGGAAGCAAAGCAAGGTGCCTGGCTGTTTATTTGTGTCTCCTGTGAAAGTTGTGTTTAAAGGGATTGTTTTATAGTCTGCTGTATATATTCTCCTGCAGTTACTGACCTTGCCCTTGCCTTCGCATTTATGAAAAGAGGGCAGTACATGTTTTTAGGACATTGTGTGTTGTCCTGGACGCTTGGAGTACAACTGGGCATCCCTTATGCTGAGATGGATCAGGCTTTCATGTGTCCTTTGATTGCTAATGACTTTTTTAACAGCTGCATAGGGCAGCAATGGCTCCTGAGTCCCTCCTCACAGATAACTCATTAGCAAAAGTTCAAATACAGAAGCAAAACCAAATCTCCAATGACTTGAGATTTTTTTGGACTTTCCAGTGGTGGTCTTCCTTCATTTACTGAAAAAGTATTATAATCTTTCCAGCACTGTATATATTATGTATAGAAGACATCATTACTAAAAGTACTGTAGGTGAATTGTTCTGTCAAATTTATATCCTAAGAACATTTTTAGCTGTTTTCTACATCATAAGAATGGAGGTAACATGCTGAACCTGTATATAAACCTTTTGTACATTAAAAAGTAATTTTTTTTTCATAATTCATTGTGTCTGTTGTTATTTCTTTTCATTGGCAAATGGTGGTTGATCTTGGTGTGTCGTTACCACACCAACATTGTCAGTTTGACTCTGGTGGTGTTTAGGAACATTTGGTGAGGAGCTGGGAGGGCATGTGTGATACAGCACAGATGTGCAATGGTCTTGCCTTGAAGAGCTTCCACTTAACGATGAGCTGGAGGTGGCAGAAAGAGAGGCAGCAAGGTCACTGTGTGCTGCGAGCACAGTCCTGCTGCCCAGTGTCTTTCACTGCCTCTTGGCAGAGGTGATTTGAAGTACAATGGCAGTGCAGCAGGGATTGTACAGGAGAGGGGCTCAGAGCAAGGGCTGGACAAATTTGTCATCCAGAAGATTTATGATAAAAATGGCTTGTTGACTGACTTGGTCGTTGTCCAAAAGGAGACAGAAATAGGACAGATTAGCAGAGCTGTGATGGGCCATGACAGTGGCAAATTGAATATTGGGTTTGGAAAAAGGAGAAATTAATCTCTGCATTATGTATGTGATGGGAAGCAATTATTGGGTGAGCAACTGATAGATACATCAGTTGTGACTAGTTAGAGTCTCATCCAGCTCCTTGTTAAGAAAGATTTAATTTGGCTGCAGCAAGAGTTAGCTCAGCTACTCAAGAGACTGACTTGCAACTTGTTTGTGTAGAGGTGGGTTGGTGTGCACAGGGTTAGAGCCTTAAGGGAGGGTGAAGCTCACAGGTGATCGTCGTGGGCACAGCAACGAGCTTGGAATGAAAACTGCTGAGCAAGGCAGCTGGCCAGTGAATCAGTGAATTACACTTGGTAAGTGAGCCAGCAGTTTCATGAAGAAGCAGCTGAAGGGGATGCACTCCTTTTCCTCTCTGTGGGATCCCTCCTGAGCTGATTGGCAGAATCAGGTACGTAGAATCAGGTACATATGGGACAAACCCTCACCCTGCCTTCAGGATTCCTATATATGGGATGAACCCTCCGGGTTCCTTCAAAGTCCATGGCAAGAGATTGGCACATCCTTCTTGTGAAATTAATCTTTCCTGTTTTAGACACTTGGAACGGGGTGGACTTTTTCTCTGAAGGACATGTCACTCTTCATTGATTACAGAGAGACCCCAAGGAGCCATCTTAGATGCCTTCTCTAGTGGGGCAAGGTGAATCTCATACTCCTGTGGATCTCTTACACTAATCTGGTCATCCTCAGCATGATCAGTGGAAGTGTTAGTGATCCTGTTAGCCTGTTATTTATTGGATAAATATCACACCCCTCTATACTGTCCAAGAACTACAGAAATCACAATAAAAATGCAGTCATTTTATTAAAAGGAAAATTGTTCAGATCTTTTCTATTGACAAAAGGTTTTGGAGACTCAGATGAGCTCCTACTGCTTTTCTACTTCAAATACTTAAAGTAGGTTTCTAATCTAGATCAAATGATGCTTTTAGCTGGTGTTTCTCTTCAGAGTTCAATCAGGGCACACCTCTGCCAGTGTGAGAACATATTTATTACTTAAACTGGGCTAAGATTTCCTAGGAGCCCACCTGAGGTCATGTACCAGCATGTGCATTTTTACTGCTTTACCAACCTGGAATAAACAAGGAATGAAAGGCTTACTGCTCCAATTGTAAGCAGGTAATAACCCTTCTGCAGCAAATGTTGTTTATAAGCCAGAGCTGGGAGTTTATACTACTGTGGCAGCTGCGTAATATTCAATTAACCTTCTTTTTAATCAATCATATCCCTTATGAAAACAAACCATCCTAACAGGTCTGATTCTGACCTTCTTTGGTGAGTGTTAACCTCACTCCACTCCCAAAACCAGTGGGAGCATAGGAAGAGTGAGATCCCACTCTGGGTAAAACCATCACAGCTCTTTAATATTGCACTAATATCTCAGGTTTTCCTGGAGGGGAGAAAAAAGCCCATAAAAGCTACTGTTGCTGGATCTGATTGCACTTACTGAGTACAGAGCCATTCCAGCAGCTCTTTATTGCAGTGGTCTCTGTGGGGATGACATAGGGGCTCTTGTTCTTTACGAGCTGTTGGATCTACTTGGAAGCGCATACGTGTGGTAAACAAATGGTGTGTTTTATATTATTGGAAGGACAATTTATGACCAACCAAGGCCTCTTGCAGACAGCCATTTAACTTGTAAGTAAAATGACCTAACACTTAAGAAATTTAGAAGCTACAAAACAACCTGTGTTGTGCCCAGTACACTTATTTCTCTTTGATTTATGTTTCATGTAAAACTTGAAATGGCCATATTAAAAATGTTTGGTATAAAAAAAAAAAAAAAAGAACAATGCAATGTTTTCACATATGCTGAGGGTTTGTGACTACTGTAGCTTCCTCCAACTGCACCAGCACTTCTGATTCATGACATGGGTCCCTTTGCCTCCCTTATTTCCATTTTCCCCACACTGACCTGTCAGGCAGATATGTAGGGGGCATGGTGGCATGCCTGCGGTCACCTTTGGAAGAGCTGCTGCACACAAATACAGTGCACTTGCTGGAAACATCTCTCCAAGTATTGATGGCTAACCAAAAAGCAAACTGTGGCTGATACCTTTGCCTGTCAGAGGCTGTTTTACCATCCCACCTTTACCATCCTATGTAAGGTGGGTATCAGCAGGCAGCAGAAGGTGTAGCAACACACCCAAAAGGCAGCTTCTGCACCAAAAAACAGGAAATAGGACTACATAAATATGTTATCTACATTCCTCTCTCCAGTCTTAACTCTTACTGAGTGCAGCCCAGGATAGTCTTCATAGAAAAAGGATGTTTAAGGAAGCACTTTGAAGCAGAAGCTTGGTCTGAGCTCTGAATGTCTTCTAAAGGATGCTCTCTTTCCCTTTCCCTTTCTCCATTCGCTGTACAGAAAGAGTACAGACGAAGGCAACACTTCACAAATGTCCCCTCTCTCCCCTGCCACTGTCCCTTTTCTGTTCTTCTTTGGGCAGGACCCCGGAGTGCTCTGCCTATACAAACATCTTCTCTGCCAGGCTTTGACAGACAGACATTTTTTGACTCAGGACTATGAGGAACAGCTTTCCTGACACCTGCGGAGTGAATCATGCAGAAGAAGAGCACACATTTCACAGATGTTGGCCAAAATACCAAGATCTGTGTTCCAGTGTGGTGGTAGTGGTTAAAATAGATCAAATGAAATGAGGAGAGCAGCAGGGAAGGAAGAAAAACTCTGGACAAAGCCGGGCTCATTTTCTTCATGGCTTTGTGTCTCCCAGTGTGTCTTCCACTTGGAAAATTCCATGGGCCACGAGGTGTAAATGGCCATGACAAAAACAAAACAAAGAAGTGATGCTTATGAGGGTGTAAGAGAGATCTGTTTTTGAAGAATTTAGGTCTGAAAAGCTTCACAAAAAGGACTTCTGGAACAAGAGCACCACTTTTAGCTCTGTTACCTCTTTTGCTGACTACTCTTGACCAGAGAGTAGTGCTGTGACCAGAGAGCTGCAGCCACCTGCTCCCATGGAAATGACCGTGGCAGGGACAGCAGCCGAGGAACGCAGCTGGGATGGATTTGCAGCAAGCTTGGAAAGGCACTCCAGCCCCAGGCCTGGAGTCTGTAGGTGGGCTGCCCCACCCTTTGGCAGCACCAGCATCCTGCCCTTGGCTGTAGAGCTCAGAGCAAAGGCACTCCCAGGCTCTGCAGCTCAGCCAAGCTGCAAGAAGCAAACGTGCTTCTCCCTTTCTGCCTCTGTTACTGTACAGCATGAACTTGGAAATCTCCAGGTGGCTCCACTGGGCCCCTTTCCCAACTGGCAAAGCAGCCTTCTGGGAAGGTACCTGGCTGCTGCACTTACCCCTCTGATTGGCATCTGAGCAAAGTGTCTCCACGGACCCAAAACTGATGTATTCTTTTTCTTCTTTTTTTTTCTTTTTCTTTTTTTTTTTTTTTAGCAAAATGTCTTGATGCGAATCGTTTAACCTCTGTGTCACTCATCAATAATGACGATAAGTGAAATTCGATGAAATGCACAGAGGATTAAACATCACTCCAGGCACACTGAAAGGGCGGCGTATCTGGGAGATCTGCAGGAGGGGTGGGAAAATGGGCTTTGCTCTGCAGTCCAAAAGGCTGAACACCCTGTAGCACCAGCTGCAGAGAGTGCTCCACATGGTGATCCTGGTCACATCCTGCAGGCCGGTGCATTTGCCCTGCTAGCAGCCATCCAAGGACCAAACCGGGCTCCCCTTGCTTGAGGACCTCTCAGGAAATGATAGCTTGTCTTAGCAATGTCAGGAGATTTGTCAGGGAATGTGAAAGATGTTTTCAGGGAATAGAAACTGGGGCTGAGCCAGGTGAAGGTTTCTATTTAATTGGAGAAAAGAAAATAGATCCCAGCATTTCCATCATTAACTGGAAATAAGTTGGGAGCATTTTGAACAAATCAGCAGTGGTCTATGTGTTGAAAGCACCAATGACACCAGTGTGTTTGAGAACCTTTTCTTAGAGACAAGAGACAGCTTTGTGGTCATTGAACACTTCCAAAAATGGTCTGTATTTGCCCAAATTATGAGGGAAATTTAAAACCTGAACTCATTCAAATGCTTTCCCAAAATTTAACATCTACTAATAATACATCAACAATATTATCCTAAAAACCCTCTAAATCTAAACCCTGAATTTACAAGAGCACTGGGCTAAGACATGACTTCTTAAGTAGTGCTGTAAAAAAGTGACATCAAAAACATTTTCAACCAAACCACTATCTGCACATTTTTCAATAATGTTTTAACTGTCATTTATATTTTTTTTTTAAAGGAAGATTTATTATGCAGAGACATGGGCTGGTTTAATCACAGGTGAATCAGTACCAGAAAAAGTTAAGTCTCTAAGGAGCTCACATGGAATTGTTTCCCACTTCTGATCTTTCTACAGTTGTTTCACTTGCAGGAAGTTGGGTTTGAGAAGATCTCACAAAAGAAAAAGGTGTAAAATAACGTAAGTGGCTGAGGGCCTTTTAGATTAGCCTCATCCCTCCTTTTAACAGGAAAAACCACATTTTTAGTGGTGTTCAAAATTATTCCAGATAACACACAAAATACAGTATTGTGTTACAATTAGATTAGCTGAGGTAAAACCTCTTTCCCAGCCCTTATTTAAGTGCTGACAAAGTCCTTCAGGCAAAGCACTGGCCCACAGATGTTCCAACAGATTCAGCCGGGCTTAGAAATTGCTTTTTGTGAGCACAACTGGTGAACAAAAAGGGTACTTTCTCCCCTCTCAATAAACCCCAATGATAGACAGGGCAAGGTTTATTATTTTAAGATATTTCCAATGCCTTTTGTACTACTGAAAAAAATACTTTTTAAACAATAAAAATAGCAGGAAAACCATCAGGGGATTGCAGGTGTAAACTAGGTCTTGTGTACATGTTTCAGTGTTCTCTATTACAGTAAATGAAAACTACTCAAATTAGGGGGAAAAATCCTCTAATGACCTGGGGTTTTTGGTCATTTGTTTTTTTCTAAATACAACAAATTTTGAGCCTACCATTTCTCACAGTTAAAGCACAGAGTAGCAGCACTCATGGGCAAAACTATTTCAACCTCTGTCTCACAGAGCAACCTACTGCTTCCTTTAAGATTGGGCTGATTTTTTTGAGGTTTCCTGCCATATCTTGGAGTTCTTGTTTTGGGGTTGGCTGTTTGGCATTTTTTATTTATAAACTTGCATATATTATTCTTCTCTCAAGGGATACCCCCCCTTTACAAAGAAGATAGCCTTTGTCCAAGCTGCAATCAGCAATGGGAAAAGAACAAACCAGCTTAGTTTAGGTCCAGGGCCCAAATAATGCCAGTCCCAGGTGTGTGCCTTCAGTGGAGAAGTCAGAGCTTTCCTTCCACCTCTCCAACTGCAGAAATCCAGTTCAGAACACAAAATTCCTGTGAAGAATGTGGCACCTGTTGAGAAAAGTCTGTTCTTTTTCACTGGAAGTTGTAATGAGAGACACGACCATGAGCATTAGAGAATCACAGAATCATTTACGTTGGGAAAGACCTCAAAGATCATAAAGTCCAACCATAAAACATGGCCAAATCCACCCCCCGACCATGTCTCGAAGCACCACACCTACACTTTTTTGAACACTTCCAGGGATGGTGATTCCACCACTCCCCTGGGATGCCTATTCCAATGCTTCACAGCCCTTTCAGTGAAGAAATTCTCCCTAATATCCTATCTAAATTCTAACCTATTCCCATGAAATGCAGCAGAAAGCAGACAAAGAAGCAGGAGTAGGTCTGAGCTTAGTGACAGAAACGAGAAGCTGCATCCACTGAGGGACCACGAAGATGTAGAGCACAAGGGGTGGCACCAGCCACCTGCAGCCTCCACAGCATGCTCAAGGTCACACTCAGAGGACAGCTCAGTGTGTGCTCCATGTGTCAGGAAGCAGGAGATGGAGCAAGCCAGGGTATAGCCCAGTTATATGGGACAGTGAAATGACCACTGGGATGTATTGGAGGCACAATGACTTTGGGTAGGTTCTTTTGGCAGCCACAGGAGATTTTTTTTGTTGTTGTTGTTTTGCAATGTACTGGATGAGACAATGTGGGTACCATCAAGGCTCATCTCATTTAAAAGTTTATTTTAATGAAGTCACAATAAGGCCTCCAGCTGGAAAGGTTATTTATTAACCTCTTATTTACAAATTGAGCCCTGATTTGAAAATTAAGGCATTGTAATTTAATATTAACCCACATGTCAGAAAATAATGAGACAAACTACAGGGAAAATTGCATTCCATATTGCAAAAGACCCATTTTATTTATAATGACCAGGATTACAAGTCTTGCCAACATTGATGGATCATACTTTAAAAATCTTGATAGCTCATTCATTTCTATAATTATATTTATTACAAATTAAATAAGTTGCGGACACCCTTGATATACAAAGAGACAAAATTAATTTGTGAATCAGTATTAATCTGTCATCAAACTAAATGAACTCCCTTTCTGGCAGTCTACAGAATATAATGTACTGTACCAGACTTCACTCAGGACATGAGAGCAGTGAACTGCAAGTCCAAGCTGTTGAAGGAACACCTCTTCAACCGGATGTATGAGATTTCTCAGTATGGCTTTTAAATCAAGAGATTAGCCCACAATAGAAAACTTTCCTGACCGACTTCTGAAAAGCAAAACAAAGTCTGATGATTCCAATCACATCTGTCCTTTGCCTCCACTCAAGATGCAATGTGCAGCTCTTCAGCACTTCTCCTGTGACCCCTACACCTACATCACACTGGAAGCTGAAAGGCTGGTACATTGCTGCTTCCTTTCCTGACACACAGGAGGCCCTGGGGCAAACCCCTGCAGTGTGGCAGCAGAGAGATATTTGTGCTGCACATCAGCCTGAGCATTGCGGGACTCGCTCGCTCCCCTCAGCCAGGGGAGAAGGGAATGCTCAGATGCTCCTGGATGAGATTACAGACCTTAATGCTCAACAACTGCCACTGTGGTGAGCCAAAACCTGGGCCCATCTGCTCAGGGGTTTTGTGACTGGAGACAAGGAGCTCTGCCAGCTGCAGGAGAACTCAGGCTTTCCTCCACAGTATAAATTTGGAGAGGAAAAAGGGAAGGAAAAAGGACAAAAGAGTCACTGCTGCAGGTTAGAGCACACGGTCCCTGTGGACAAAAGCAGAGATGGGTTGTGGCTGCATGTCCCCTTGCCTGCACCATTCCTATCCCAGCATCATCCAGACTCAGTGCTGACAAAAGAATTCTTGGGCCATTCCTCTTCTAAATAGGACATGACTCATCCTAAGGCAGTGGAAGTGTTGCATGTCTGCGGAGGAGGAAATCATCCCTGTGTTTACAGACTTATTATTTTTATATTTCCACCGTATTATCCCACCCCCTTCCTCTTGAGTTAATCATCATCAACACCCCTTGAGTTCATCATCTCATAGGCAAATTTCCAACTCAAGTGGGTTGGATCCCATCTAAACTGGCCAAAACAACTGAGCTCCCCTGCCATAATATGCTGATCTCTCCATGTCATTTAGCAGCTAGGATCAACTAATAAAGTGCAAGATGTAGAAATGTCATTCAGAGTTACCTACCCGTAACTAAATAACTTTGTAATGAATGAAAGGCCATTTTGAGCTGCTGCCTTAAAGACTAGCTCCATCTCCATAAAGAAAGAAATATGACTCAAGCAGAGACAGCCTGCATGTGGCATTAACAAACCCTCTTTGTGTTTCTGTAGGAAAGACTGACACCAAGTGAGTTGAGTGCTTGCGTCATCCTCGTCTTATTTTCCTTTAAAACTGATTACTCCACCTCAAAATATTCCTGCAACTTTAGGTCTGCTTCCAGGGAGCAGGTGGGCCCCTTGGCTATGAAATAGAGAGCTCTATAAGTGTTTCTGAGCTCAAAAAATTTTCTTAGGTTAACTTGAGCTAGAGAACAAGAACAGTACCTGTTTTAGCAATATAACAGAAATTAATTCTGTCTGTTCATAGAGGAAAAACACAGTGTTGCCAGAAGAAATGATTTATACATCTTTATATGACAGTGTTTTTCCATTCACCTTTTTTTGGAGCATTTCCTTCAAAAGACATTAAGCCCATACATTACTATTTAAAGAGCTTAATTCAACCCAGGCAATAATGACCCATAAATATTCATGATTTTGTTTAACATTAAAATAACATCTGTTTCAAAACATCTGCAATCTGTTTTCAATGCTTCGGTAACATTTAAATTAACTGTAACTAATACAATAAACCACTATTAGGGATAATGATAATGAAGGATGCCCTATTAAGAGACATGAACAACATGGAACTGAATGAAAAACAAAACAGGGGGTGGAGGGAATGAACCCAATGGTCAGGTACCAAAGCTCCTTGGAACTTAAATCCACCATTAAGGGAGAGTTTCCTGTGTGCAGGGCTATTGTTTAACCATCTCAGCTGCTGTGTCTCCACTCTGCTTGGTCTTGTTCAGATTTCCACTGCCAGAGCAGTAATTTATGGTGGAAGCAGTTTGACTACTTGTAACGCCGGGGTGGAAGGGAGACTCACTCCCTCCAGCTGAGAGGGCCTGCAGAGTTTTTCTGAGCTGGGAGAGCAGCTCACAGTGTGCCCAGGGCTCTCCCAGCCAGATGTGCTTGACAAGCCTGCTGACCTCTCACCCTGCAGTGCCTTGTCCCCGTCCCCAGCGAGCGCCGATGGCCAGTGACTGCCCTCGTGTCTGTGCCATGCTCCAGGCCATGGGGTTAACCAAAATTGCTAACTTCCACCCAAAAGGGGCTATTGCTTTCTGCTGTGATTTCTCCCTGTGGCCAAGGCAGACGCCGTCACTGCACATCTGTACATCATTGCAAGGGTGCAGGTGAAGGTCGGGCGTGTGGCGGTGCAGGGGAGGAAGGTTCTCATCCTCTGCCTTGGCTGGCACTTGGCACTCACTTCTCTGAGACCCACACAGACCTCACGGCCACAGACCCTGGCTGGAAAGTTTTACCTTCATGGAAAGCCTCAGTGGGTCACCAGTCATAAATTAAAAATTATATTTAAGGGGGTTTGCGGCTTGTTTAGTTTTTTTAAGCCAGCCTTTCTTCTTTACTTCTCCCACACCCTGACAAAAATCCAGGAGGTTTTTCCAATCTCCTGGACATAATGCAAAAGGCAAAGGAATACAGCAGCTGGTTTTACTCTAATCTGATTATTTCTTTAGAAATAAATTTATGTTAAAACACGTTTTTTCAGTCAAAACAAAGCCAGGCCTTGCTGCACATCTGTACAACCTTGATGCAGTAAGAGCAGCTGTTTACATTCTCAGAGTGACATATTTTTACACCAAAATGCCCAGGCAATCTGAAAAGACCATTGCATAGGTACAAACAGCTCCAGGAAAGCCCTAGAGGCTGTTCATCCTCTCTGGCCCGAGCACTGCACCCCTGGCACACACCCTGCATCCTGGCTATGCTCCCAGCCCCTGGCACCAGCTGGACCAGGTCCTGGCTGGCCACCACGGAGCCGTGCCTCTGTGCCTTTCCAGCAGTGGCAGTAGCCCGTGGAAAGCAGAGCATAAATCCAAACCATTTAAAGTGTGATTAAGACTTCCCCTGATTACTGCTCTGCATGATATTGAATGCTTCGGCTGTTGGTGATTTATTGAAGTAATATATAATATGCTGCATTCAGTTAACAGTCCCCATCAAGAACAATCTAGCTGAATAAAAAAAAAAGAGTCAGAGAGCAGAGAGAGTGTGCTTTAAGAGGAAATCTCCCTGGATTTAAAGGAAATTGAAATATGCGCATGGTAATCTGTGTCCAAAGCTTTTAGCACTTTAAAAAGTGCCAGTTGCTAATACCACTGGCTAAAATCAGCATTTCTTCAATCACTAATGGTCCCAGGGCCATCCTCACCCACTCTTTCCCTCCACCACCACTAACTGGCTCCTTCACATGCACTGCTTTTGCTTTTTGGGGTTTTTTCAGTTTTATTCCAGAGTGAAGTTTCAGGTTCTGTAGCAAAGGGAAAGCTGTGCCACTGTTTTTTGTACCACCACCAGCACCAAATCAGGGAAAACAGGGTAAAGCTGGAGGTAACTGTAGTCTGAAAGGAAATAAACTGGCTGTCATTAAAAGGGGAGGGGGGAAAGGAAAAAATAGTAGTATAAGCACTCAGTATAGTTACAGTGCATTAAATACTTCAGCTTTAATGCAGAAGTAGCTATTAGTTATGCAGGGAAGAGGTTTATTTATTTTCATGTATGGTACTTAATGTATTACTGCTCCTTTAGGATTTAATTCAATGAGATACCTCCACAGTGGGCTAATTTTAAGGTGTCATCTTCAATTAACACTGATCTCAAACATAAGCCTTCCAAAATAAGGTGGCTGGCTTAGAAATTATAAGATTATTTAAAAAAGGGTTTTATTTGACATTTTCTTTTGAGGACCCATGTCTCCAAGTTGTTGTGCGTTTTGTTTTTTCCCCCCTTGAAGGCACAAACTTTGGAAATTTCTCTTTAAAACCAGCAAGAATGAAAGCAGATACTCTCACAAAAGCACTCTTACTCTGCAGCCTGGGGCTTCATAAAACCCAGATGTAATTCCCAGAAATCATAGGCTTTTCAGTGCACTACTCAAACTTCAGCAAAAAAAAAGATGACACCTGAAAACACACATGGGGTTGGGTTTGGTTTCCCTTCTTCAGTTTCTAAAACTGATTAAATAGGCCCAGCACCCACCCTGATACTGGCAATAAGGACTGTGCTTCAGCTCTGATGTTCTTCACAGAAGTTGCAGAGTTGTTTTTGTGCACTGCAGCACAGAGCTGACTCACAGTCAGTGTGTGATGGACATCAGTGCCCATGTGCATTTCCCTCTCAGAGAATTAATGGTTCAGGTGACAAAAAAACATTCTTGGCATTGCCCTGGCTTGAGAGGCAAAGAGTGAGATTTCAGCTCATGTCTTTAGCTGTTATTCATTCTGGATGCCAGAGAGACATCTTCCATGGCCACTGCCAGGAGACACAGTCACTGGAATAGGGCTCCTTCCCTCTTGTTAGCTGAGAACTCAAACACACAGAGTTTGGCTGTTGAGCTCTGACATCTCTAAAGTACACCCTGACAAACAATTCCCTTTTTTTCCTGCAGTAAATGTAGGTGCATTTTGATGGGAGGAGCAAAAGTGCAGCCCTGACCTGAGGGCAGGCTCATGCCAACTGTTGAGTTCCTGCTTCAAGACGCTGGAGCCCTAGAGCTTCTCTGGAAAATGTCTGCAGGAATATTTTAGCTTGGGCATCATATTTTCCCTTAATCTTATTCTAACCAATGTCATCATCATTTTAGCTTGCAACTTTCCAAATTTAACTCGGCCCAAGGCACGGACTGTTGAAAGCCTGGTGAAGTTGTAGACTCCCAGGTCTCCAAAGGGGAAGACTCAAGGCAGCCTTGCAGAGAGGTAGAGGTCCCAGCTCTGCTGATGAGCTGAAACATTATGTGGCCCCTGAAACCCAGAAAAGTATCATCAGCCCAGAGCTTGGGCATTACAAACCTCAAAAATGCAGTAGCAAAAATATTGCTATTTCTCAGCCCAATAAAGCAAAAAATGCATATGCAATAAATTGCCTTTTTTTTGTTGGTTTTTTTTCACAGTTTGATTATCCGTCATGATAAGGCATTACTTAAAGCAGTGGTGACACTGTCTAATCATTCTTGTGAAATATAGACTTCTCTCTGCACTTCAGACAGAGCCGACATTAATACACATTTATGCAAAGCAGAGCTGGAGCTGTCAGAGGCTAATCTTTACAAGTATGATAAATGATGTTTATTTTCAGTGATGGAACGAAACACCCGGGCTGACAATAATTGTAATAAAAAGGACAGATCAACTTCTATAAAGTGATTGAATTACCAGTCTATTGCATTAATGCCTGATCTTGGCTCTGTCATAAACCTGCTTTAGGTTACCAACGACTGCACATTAGGAAACATCCACCTTCAAATCCACACCCTGCCCTTGACCTGTGGCAATGCAGGAGAATCACTGCTGGATGCAGGGTCTGGCCACATTTGTTTGCAGTCAAGTAATTTTTCTTCCTCTTAGCCCAAAAAAGCAGCAACCTGTGTCTCTGAAGCCTTGCTAAAGAGTTTCAAAACCTCAGCAGCTGCACATGCCTCCTCCACACACACACTCTGCCTGAGCGCCCACATGCCAGTATTGAATTTAGTGCCTGCAGTGCAGGTCAGATGTACCAGCAACCACAGGGACCAACATATTGAGTGTGGACTACCAGAGTCCCCTCAAAGCAAAGAAATGGAAAGAGGTCAACCTTCCCCACCTTCCTGGGCACATGGATGCTATCACTAGATTTTCTGTGATTGCCCTGGATGTGATGTGAAAGAAAAATAAAAGGAGCTTGAATTCCTGTCACCCATGAGATGACCAAAACCTCTCATGAATAACTGGGTCAATTAATTGCTTTGTAATTAACTCCATCATAGGAAGTAAAAACAGCTTCAGTTTATAGAATGGGACAGATGCTGTAGGAAAAAGAAGAGACAAATAGAATAACAACGTACAGTTATATCTGTGTATGTATAAAAACATTCATGCATCTACTGCCCTGGATTTCCCTCCAGCTAGGATTTCTGACATAAGACTAAAAACTGAACTGGAAAGGTGAAATTTGGGGTTGTCGACAATCCCTTACAAAACAATATTCTGGAAACACTTCCTTTCAGGTCAACTGGAGTATTTGTTTGCATTTTTTGACTTTTTTTTTCCAGTCCCTTATGTTTACATTTAATGTATATTTCATATTTTGAGGACTCCATGTTTCTATTCCAGTCCAGATTTGTATCGTATTTTTCTGTTTTGTAATTCATTTTGCATTATTTCATGTAAGAATTTGTACTCTGGTATACATTAATGCACAGTGGTGCCAAAGAGAAGGCATTTGAGACTCAAAACTTGAAATGTGCCATTCTGACAGCTGACTGCTGACTGCTCTGAATTTATTGAAATGAGTTATTCTGGGTTTTTTACCCCCTAAACTTAAGTTTGTCCAAATTGACACACTCCCATGGGGATGGCTCGGCTGTAGCAGAGCAGCATTTTCTGACAGCAGACACTGAGCAGGAAACTTCCAACCTTTCTCATCTGCGTGTATTTGTCAGGGTATGAACGAGTGTGCTGTGCCCCAGGGCAGGACCCCATGGGACTGGGAGCTCAGAGCACAGCTGGGCAGCCAGAGCACAGAGCACAGCCCAGACGATGCTTCCAGCAGCCCTGGCTGCCCCAGCTGATCCTGGAAGGGTGGTGATATTCCTGAAAGTCCCGACAAAGGGGGTTATGATTTTGAAACAATAGCCAAAAAATAAGTAAATAGAGCTGATCTAGAGAGTTTGCTGACTTTATTGAAGACCGTCTCCTGTATGAAATTTTTCACTAAATAAACTTAATTTCAGCTGGATCTATTCCTAGCATTGCTGTCACAAGGTCTCAGCCTCTGTGGACGTACCTGCAGTCAGGAATGTGACAATCCAACGTGCAGTGTGGCTTCTGTGTGCACACCTGGGAACATCTGGGAAGCCAGCTAGTATGGCAGGTTCCTGGGAGGGTCCCTCACTCATGGGGAGAGAGGAGGAAGGTGGGTAGCAGGACTTGCTCATTCAGCTGGGGCCACGCAGGGGCTCAAGGCTGGAGATGATTCTGAACAGTGGATTGGGACAACACACATGAGTGCAGATATTCCCTGTCCTGCACTGCAAAGGACAGTCAAAGCTGATACTGAGTATCAGTGCCTTTTTCTCCTCCCGTTTCCCACTCTGAACATTGAGATCTTCTAAATACTCCACTGTTTTAACTATTTAAAGGGGGTTATGTGCACTGAATGTGCATCTCATAAAGAGTGCAGGAAACTCTAAATTACATCATACCTCAATTTTACATGTCACATAACACTCTATATTCTACAGGGTGAACTATTGTCAGAGTGGAAGTCAACCTCATTGACAGCTAAAGATTTTTTTTTTCCCCAGACAGCAGTGAGAAAAGATTCAACACAAAGTCCTGACCATTCAGCACTGCCTGGGTCTGCACTTTGATGTCAGAAATGCTTGAGGGCTGAGTCAGAACAGCTTTAGCTGCTTCTGTCATATCCCACACATCAAAAAGACATGTTGGGGTTTGTTGCCCCATCATCCAATAATGTCAGCAAGACACTGGAACCCCCAAGTATTGCTGACCCCAAATGTGCTGGAACTCATGAACCAGCTATGAAAAGTGCACATTTTAGCTAAAAGAAAGAAAAAAAGCATTTACTTTTAAAGTCATGTGTTTTCAGATTTTCCTCTATCTGGCCTTAGCTCAGTATTTCTGAGTGCACTGTGGAGAGCAGAGACAGACAAGGGGGGCAGGAGCAGCCAGGTAAAGCTCCACAGCTTTGTCCAAAACAGCCTGACCCACCCACATTCCAAGAGTTACTGGTCCAAACAGACTTGGGTGAATTTTGCCTGGGAGAAGGAGGAAGGTCTTGCATGAGCTGCTCCCCCAGCAGTGATGCAACAGCCCTGGAACAGAGATTCATAGGATCACAGATTATGGTGAGTTAGAAGGGATACATCAGGATCATTTAGTCCAATTCCTGGCCCTGCACAAGACATCCCAAGATTTCCACCATGGGCCTGAGAGCACTGTCCAAGCACTCATTGAACTCAGACAGGCTTGGTACTGTGGCAACTTCCTGGGGAGCCTGTTCCAGTACCCAAACACCCTCCGGGTGAAGAGCCTTTTCCTACTATCCAGCCTAAACTTCCCCTGACTCACCTTTCTGCCATTCCCTTGATCAGGACATGACAAAACACGGAAAGCTCCTTCACTGGCACAGAGCACAAGAAGGGAATTTCACTGCAGCACAGAGCAACCGTGAGGCTGGGAGGGAGCAGGGCCAGGGCATCAGGGTGTGGGGGCACTTAGTCACAGGCACTGGGGGGGACGTGTGGGGCTTTTGCTGGGACTGCCAGAGCACAGAAAGAGGCTTTGACACTCGAGAGGGTCAAAAAGCAGCACCATCATAAAAACTGTGCAAACAGCAGGAACATTTCTTTAATAAGTCTCCAGACAGATAAATCACAGCTTAAGGAGAGATTGCGGTGGTATTTATTAGTCATTTGTGCATGATTTGCTCACTCCATTGGTAGTGGAATTTCTTTTTTGGGTATTTAATTTTCATCAGAAATGATTTGTGTGCTGCACAGCAGTTCATACCGACACCACTGCCCTGCACAGGTACCTGTAACCAGCCACCTACAGACAGCTCCAGCCTCCAAGAAAAGTGCTGACAGTGACCTCCTAAAGGAGATGCCCCAGTGGTTAAATGCATCACCTTTCACATGTACCTTTCTTATTTTTCAGAGCTCTTAGGCTTCCTTGCATGGCTGAGCTATACCCACCAGGTAGCACACACTCCTTGGAGCTGGGTTCCCTATTTCCAGCCATTTCCACATCCCAGTTTCACACTGGAAACATGCTGGGTGGTAATGGGTGACAAGGCACAGAATGAGAGAGTTACAGGCTGGTGTAAGAAAGACAGAAATCATCAAACACAAACAAATTACTTTCTAGAAGACTGAGTTAAATGCCACTGCAGTTTGTACCTGCTGTTAGTCCAAGGGGTTAAGTCAAAGCTGAACTTTCTTCCTGTATGTAACATCCAGCAATAAAACAGCGTCAGGACTAAAGTGACAGTGCAGAAGCTCTAGAGCTGTTTTTGCTGTACAGGACAGATCTTGCTATTTGATGGTTTTCCAGAGCAAATATTCACAGGTTTTTGAGAAGTAATTAGCTGTCTGTCAGAGACACTCATTGTGGGACCTGATGATTGTTGGTTTGGCTGCATATATTGATGGGCAATTTTTATATTCCTACTAGCAAGAGGTAGCAAAGCAAGACCTTGCATGGTTGCCAGAAGTTTTCGAGCTCTCCAGAACTAGCAACAGCAAAGACTACTTGGAATAGTTTCACTTCCTCACAAGCTAAAAATTATCTCTATTTCTTGTTTTTCTGATAGTTCAAGACACATTCACTCCTTTCCTCAAAGCCACATTTCTCAGAAGCAGCTGTTAACCAAAAGGTTTGGACTTTGGAAGGCATTAATTGAGAAGTATGAGGAACCCCAGAGTAAGGCTCTGCCCTCATGTAAAATCCACTTTTAACCTTATTCAGTCACACAGAGAAATTCAGTCCCCAGTCTACTCCCTGCCCAAGCCCTTGAACTTGCAAGAAAGACTAGCAGATGTTCATTAGTGCATTGGTAACTGGAGAATTGGAGGCACTTGTCAACTCTGTGTGTGATGAATAAATGCTGGAAAGTTTCTGCTGGGGAATAGTACTGGTTTGGGGCCAACTGGATGCACTCAAAAAAAGTGCGTGAGGGGCAGGGCAATTATGACCAGCAGTTCCACTTTGTTGCTCCTGTTATTCATTTTAATTCCAAGTGTTAGCTGCCAAACACCCGAGGGTATCTACCCCCTACCTAAACTTTAGAAATAGCAAATATTTGGGTGAGATTAATGATCTTTTCGAGGTTTAATAAAGATTTGGCTGCTCGTGGATATGTGTATAGTGTTCTCCTGCTTCCTGGCACCATAAGAGCCTAGACATCACAGTGACCCCCCAGAGCAAGAGCCAAGGAGAGCAAAGCTCACACGGGAGCACTGCAAGCACCCATGTCACACAAGGTCATAAAATGCTTTCCAAACCTGTCTTCAAGCTTGCATTTACCTGGCAAGTCCAGGATATTTTCCTCCCCTGCAAATACCCCTCCAGATCCTGTGCACACCTCCAAAATCCAGCAAATATCTCCCACCCCTGGGTGGCTGTCACTCACACCAAGTAGTCCTTTTTAAAAGGAAAGAGTTACTTTCCTCTGCATTGAACTATACTGCATATTTCCCAGGCTGGGCTGGGACTGCAAACAAGATAACACTGCAAAGAAAACTTCTGAACTGCACAAGAAAACAAAGGCTTAGTAGCGGAGAAACTGCTTCACTTTGAAAAACTCAAATACTTAAACACTTCTTGGTAAAGTAATTCAAAAATGCAACACTGGCCCGAGAGGAGAAAAGCCAGTGCTTCTCCCCAGGCAGCTGTGTGAGCCAGAGCTCTGTCTGTATGTGGGAGTGAGTAGCTCTGCTCAGTCTGCTAGCAGAAAAACAACAGAAAGTGATCTGCTGGAAGCTGTCTCCACACACAGGCACGCGGACACACAGGCACGCACACACAGAGCTTTGATATGTGGCTCTGACTCAATTACAACTGGCAAACACAAGGGCTAGATATGCCTGAGAACGATGCTTGACAAAACTATATCCCACAAAAGAGAACTTGGTTTCCCAGAGTAAAATAAAGCAGATAGTGGCCACATCTGGATTTCTTCTCACTCTCACATCACTCTGCATTTCCTGCTTAGAACTGGGATCTCCCCAAGAGAGGCTTTTCTTGTGGTATTTCTAGCTGGGACTGGATGCACCACAAATCTCCTGAGAAGGTCTTTCCTTCCAAGATTCATGAGCTGGAGGCCCATGAAGCACAGATAGTTCAGGGAAGTGATTGACTGTGTGGATGCTTTCCAAGCTCTCAGCCTTTTGGGGGGTCCAGTAGCACTCACAGTGACAGGGGGTCCCCTCTCACTCCCTTCCCATAGCATGGACACTTGTCATCACAACTGTCTGGAAAGCTCCTCACTCCAAAACATCACAAGGGAGACAAGAAGTCCCAGTGGGTCTGCCAAGCAGACAGGGCTTGGGGCTGCCTGGCTGCTTCAGGCCCTGCAGCAGGAACTCAAAGCAGCTGGTAATACACCAAGAGCAGAGGACACCACCAAATCACCCACCTGCTGGTTTCCATTGCCAGGGGACACCAGCTTTGCTCTGTGCTGGGAGGTGAGCAAAGTCCAGTGGGAGCCTCAGACCTTCCTTTGCAGGAAAAAAATCCTCAGGTCAACACGAGCTCTTCAATCCAGTCAATTGTGGTCCAATCCACCTCCATAGCACACATACCCCACTCTGCTGGCCTCTGGGTTTTCTGAAAAGGTGAAGAAAAAGCACTTTCAACAGCGTTTAGTTGATTGTGGGATACTTAGATCTCAGTTCCCTACTCATAAAAACAAGAGGGAGAGAGAAGCAGCATCATTTCCCAGCTTCCTGTGGATCTTGTGAAGATTAATGCATTAAAAAACAAAGTGTGTCAAGATTGTCCATAGGAAAAGCAAGTTAGGTCAGTGTAGCACTGAGGAGGAGTGTATTTCAACACAAGGCTTGTTTATTTCATGTTGTTACTGTCCAAGGGAGGTTTGAAGGTTCAAATTAAAGCAGAACAAATGCAACTCTCTCTGTGCTCCAGAGGGGACTGCACAGTGTGTGGGTATCTAGGAATGCTCTCAGGAACAGGAGGTTTGGAAACTATTGTGAAAACTGTGCTCAAGAAGAAGCAAAACCTACTGAATTCCCCAAGGAGACTTCACCACTCAGAACCACTCAGAGCTCTCCTTGTGGACAGGGTCTGGTGGTTTCAGACTTCTCTGCTCTTTGACCCAAATGCAAAGACTGGAGCCGCATAGTCTGAAAGGGCTCAGCCACCAGGTGTCAGATGTGTCCCCCCTCTGCCTTGGTCTGTTGTGGCTTCAGGGTAGCTCACACTGAACCCCCCAAACTCAGCAGGCACCTCCTGGCACAAACCTCCTGCAGAGTTAGGTTAGAGACCCCTTTGTACTATAACCCCACTCCTCAAGCACACAGCCCCCCTTCCTTCCACTTGATGAACCTCCAAACCTGAAGGTTTGCATGTCTGCCTGTCCTGGAGGAAATCTCACTCTCACAGTGTGTTTTGGCACAGTATGCACTGCCCAGGGTCACATCACATGGGGACTGTGGTTTTGTATTTTAGCACAGGACAGTGAGGCTTCCAGGACCTCTCCTTTTCACATGAGGCAGCCACTATTCCAGAAGTGTGGAGCCAGCTGGGAGCTGAATGCCCTCCAGTTCAATCTGCAGCACCATGCTACATGTTTATTTTCCTTCTGCACCCATGAGATGCACATTCCTGAAAGAGGACATTTCTCTCCAGGCAAGTTAACACTCTATGTTTGGGCCTCCTTCAACTGACCAAAAAAAAAAAGCACCAAAAATTCATGTCCACCATTTCTCAGGCTCTATTAGGAAATGTTTACCATTATCATGAGCCTGTCTGAAGAAAAGTGAGCTATTTCTATTTAAGCAGTGTGACAGGCTGGGGTGATGCTGGACCTGCATGTGCTAGGTGAAATCGCATGAATGCTTCCCCTGCTCCTCTCTTTCTTTTACTAGATACCACCCATTTCAAACCATATTCCCCAAAATCAATCAGTAAAAGGTCATAAAATATCCACAGATGTCAAAAAAGAGTGCCACCAGTGCCTGGCACACAGTGGCTGGTGATGAGCAGGACACAGTGTTTGCTGGGTGGCACCTGTTACCTGCTCAGAACCCTGGTCACCCCCCAACTCTTCCCCAGCCCTCTGCAGTGACACCTCTCTTACCTTTGGGTCTGCTGGAGTCTTGGCTAAAACAGAGGTCTTCAGTTTTATATAACCCCCCCTCTTTCTTGCTGAGCTGAGAAACTGGAGGATTTTCAGCCAAGCTCTTCTCTACCACCTAGTGGGAAACAGAATTTTTCCTGTCATGCTGAGCAGAGCAGAGCAGGATCTCTGGTGTGATCCCGAGCAAGCCCTTTGCAGCCCATGTCCACTGAGGATATCCCAGGGGCCCCAAAGGCCAGGGCAGCCCCAGAAATGGTTTCTTTCCTGACTCTCAGCAGCACCCTGGCTTAGGGGCAAGAAAGACTTGTTGGGAGAAGTTGTCCCCTCCACAATTACAAACTGTCCAAGCCTATTTTCCAGTTGATCACCAATAAAAAGGGCACCTAAATTTGCATCTCAGTGCCTCTCAGTGCAGCACCCACATACACATAAAGCTGAATTTCCCCTTTGTGCTTTCCTGCCTCCATCCACCCCAGATGAGGTTTGTGCACGACCCACAAGGCCCCTGCAGAGCTGTGCTGGACCCCACAGCACCTGAGCGCCAGCTGCCGGTGTCCGGCCCCGTGGCGATGCTCGCAGGAGCGGGGCTCTGGCCAAACTCCAGCGCAGGTAATTGCAGCCTGTGCACTCAAATTCCGCCTGCAGATGCAGCCGCCTTCATTTCCTGTCCTGAGCTGTGGGGTAGTGTTGCAGCGTGTTGCTAAACAGCTGCCACGCGCTACCCAGAGGCGCTTGTGCTTCGGCAGTGGGTGGGTTTGGCATGCTCAAGGATGCTGAGAGAGCAGCAACAAGGGCACTAGCTTAGGCTGCTGCTTGCCTCTCCACCTCCCCAGCATGGCTTAGGCATTGCTGGCTCTCTCTGCTCTTTCTCACGGGGCTGAAATCTGGACAACACCTTCCCCTTTTCTGGTAAGCAAGCACCCATGGGGAAAGCTCGGCTTTCTTCCAGCAGCTGCCGGATGGGAGGAGGCAAAGGGTTAATTCCACCAGTGAGGGAGGGTTCTCCTGGCAAACTGGAGACCCCTGTGAGTTTTATGGGGAGGGCTCATGGGGGCGGAGGGACACGGCAGGGGGAAGAGAATTTGCTTTATGGCTTTGACAGGAACTCCCATCATGGTATAATTATGGAAGCGAGAAGTCTGTGTGTAATGAAGACCATATGCCGTGTTAAAACACACATGCACAAATATTAGGCTCCCGTGAGGCCTGTGGGGGAGCTGGGGAGGGGATTAGGAAGGGGTGGGGGACCCAGCCCTCCCCCGAGTTCTCCTTACAAATCCTCCAGCCCAGCCACAGCCAGGGCAGTGGGGATGTGGAGCAGCTGAGGAGTCCAAACATGGCTTGTTTGGGGTAAGAAACATCCGGTTTAAATAGCATTGGGTGGAAGGAAGAACCTCAGTGCCAAAAAAACAGGGCTTCTCCCTACATTGCTTCAGACAGCCTGAGAGCAAGGTTTCCTTCAGCAATAATTTTTCTCCAGCTCCTGCTATGATTTTTCCCTTTCCTTTCAAACTATGCCCTCACTGCTCTTCCCTCAGTGGAAAACATCTGCACACAGCTGCCTGTGGAGGCGACCAGCCCTCCTCCTCGCCTGATCCAGCTGTGCTGGCGGAGCAGCGGGAGCCACACAGCATCCCCAAGCAGCTCCTGGGCTGGGGAAGATGACTTCAGCAAGTACCAAGGCCACCCAGCTGCTGTTTGAAGTCCCCGTGCCATCCTCTCCATCGCCCTGCCTGCGCTTTATAATGTGCAGCTTTCTTGGCTGTGGCATATTAATCTCTCCTTTCCTGATCTCACATGTCTTCTGCTTCACATCTCCCACTCGCTGTCTTTATGGGTCCTTTTGGCTTTCTGAGGTTCTTTCCTCCTTTGCTGGTGACACGTTTCCAAGATTACTTTGCTGCTCACTTTCTGCATCGGTCACCCTGCAGGTCCCTGTGACTCTCATGCCCAGCAGCACACACTCACCTCAGCACGCCCAAGTGCCCACCACACCCCCCAGGGAGCCATTCTCCATGTTAACCTTCACAGGGATGGACAGAAGCTGTCCTTCACGAGTCTTAAATCCACCTACTATGTCCATCCCCCCCCACCCTTGTCCATTCTTCTCCCTGCTGATGGGACAGACTCTGGCCTGGAGCAGATGATCCTGGTTTTCTCTGCTCTGGATCATTTTCTCCTTGCTGGTGGTGGCTTAACTGGGAGTCCCTAGCAGCCAGCCTAGTTTGCTCTTCCAACTATTTTGCCAGCAAAACAGGAGCTGTTGTTGCTGTGTAGCAGGGCTGGAGGTGAGAGCTGTGCAGGAGGTGCTGTGGGCAGCGATGCTGCTCTCCTTGCCAAGCAGCATCAAGGGTGTCCAGCTGCAGGCTGGGATAAGCAGGGCAATGCAAGGCTATGGGAAAGCAAAACTGATTAGCTCAACATTAGCTCTCCTTGCACCAAAGGAGGGAAAAACACATCCCTTTGCATCTCTGGTAGAAAAGAGAGGTGACAGGAAAAATTCCATTCCCTGTGGAAGAAATACCAAGTGCAGCAGAGGATTATTTCAACTAGTTTCACTGGGACTGGCAACATGCAGGAGAAGAGAGCCCATAATTTGTAATTTTTTTAATCTTTCATACCACCTCCATTTAAAATACTCTTTTAATTCATTTATACATATAGTATTGTCTGTCCTCCTAAAAAAAAAAAAAAATAGCTGCTTTCCACCACCCATAGGTACACTACAAAAACAGGGAGGCACAACTCCCACAGCACTACCAGGCAGTATTAGAAGGTCATCCACTCCAGGAGGGAAGTGCCTGCATTTCCCAGGCATGAAAAGGGAATCCCTCCAAGACTACAGCACAGAAAATGCCTAGATGAACACTGCTGCCAAATGCACACTCATTTTAGGATGTATCTGTCCTGCTCACTTTATTATTATATTATTCTTCCCTCTCGTTTCCCACCTGCATCTGCTCTGAGGCAAAGCAATCATGAGCATTCAGTGTCAGCAGCAAAATTTTTAATTGTTGCTCTGATTAGAAGTATCACTGACCATGGTGGTTAGAAGTTGCTGATACTCAGGACTCATCTTCCTCAACACTCACTACCCACATGCAGCACATCCTCCCCTCCCTTCTCACCTGGTGAGAAGCAGAGCCATCCCCCGACAGGCCCATCTAGCCCAGCTGTGATACCCTGAATTCGCCAGGTCTCCTGCAAACTTTTACATCCATTCTTACAGGGGAGAGCTGCCACGTGGAGGTGAGTCCCAGGTGTAGTGCCATGGCCTCCCTGTGCTGGGGACAGCAGGGCAAGGAGCAGCCTCTTCCCTTGGCAGTGTCTGCTGCGATCCGCGATTCCCGTCATGCACAGTGTGTCATTTCCCATGAGTACCTGCCTGCTCCTGCCATCTGCCATGATTTATAGAAAATGGGCAGTGATTAATAGCCCAGTCAATGCCGAGTGAAGCCATTTTCTTTCATTTACCTGCTCCCTGACCTCTCTGCACAGTCCCAGACAGGGGCTGGGAAAGTGTATTAATCATGCACTTAAAATATATTTAAAAGGAGAGATTGGCTGGGAGCTCGGTGGTATTTATGGAGTAATTTTCTACAGAGGATGCAAGCTAATTGCCAGATAAAACAAATGGGCTCTTTGAAATGGAAATGAGTCACTTGGAGGTACTAGATGTTTGGTCCTTGAGTGATGCCCCAAACCCACACTCCTCCTGGGGCTCTCTTTCACCTACCTGAGTCCAAGTCCAGTGGCAGCTGCAGCTCTCAGACAAAAAGGATGGGGCATGCCACACCAACTCGAAGTGTGAGCATGGTGCTAAGAGATCCTTGGCACCAGAGAGGTCTGTGCTCCCACTGTAGCATGGTCACAGCACTGGGGCAGAGGCTGCAGGGGTACAGAGAGATCCTGCCAGGCTACAGTCCCCCTGAAGAGTTCCTGCAACAGAGAAAGGCTGTTTGGGGAAAAGACTTTGATTTCTTATGGCATGGGCTGCATTACTAGAGCACATGGTGGCATTTGTCCCCTCTCTGGACCCACAATATTAACAGCCAGTAGGCAAGCTCCAGACCATCTCCCCAGACACAAGGCAGGCTCTCTACACCATCTTTTATGAGCTCCAAGTAGCAGAACTGGGGGTCCTCGTCCCTCAGCAGAAGCAGATCACTTTTTGGGTGGTAAACATCAGTGTCCCTTGCTTCCCCCAAGCTCAGAACTTGAGCCCATGCTCACCTCTATCCTCTGTGGCACAGAGCCATGGTGCCACCTCTGGAATGGCATCCCCCAGAGTCTCAGAGCGGGTGAGGCTGGGAGGGACCACATTGGGTCACCTGGTCAAACCACCCTGCTCAAGCAAGGCCACCCTAGAGCCACATGGCACAGAATCTTCTCCAGACAGTTCTGGAGTATCTCCAGTGAGGGACACCCCACAATCTCTCTGGGTAGCCTTTTCCAGTGCTCGGTCACTGCACAGTAAGGAAGTTCTTGCTTGTGTTCATTTTCTTTCCTTGTGTTACAGCCTCGGGGCAGCACCATGTGCACTGTGTTCTGTCCAGTTTTGCATGACCTCCCAGAAAACGCTGCTGTGCCATGGGCCCCCCAGGACAGCTGGGGTTGATAGCAATAAAAAAGAAAATCCCCTGTCAAGCTGAACAAAATTATTGAATTATTCTCACCAGCCGGAGACCAAAGGTTTGTTGACAACTTAATTAACTGTGTTTGTAATGAATTTTTGGCCACATGCAACAGACTAATTATCAAAGCAAACATTAATCTCTTTCTAGGTACATCAAAGTATTGAGAGCACAAAACATTTACATGAGTCTCAGATAAAATTCTTTGCGCTAATTCTAACATAATTAAAAATATGTTGGAGCTAAGGTAATTATGCAAGGTGCTTATGTGACATAACAATGTAATACAAGATGGTGCTTATTTTTACCTAGAGTCAATCAGTAAAGTTCTCAAACAAGTGTGATGTCTTTTAAATGTATTTTCAAGAAAAAGGAAACAGCACCACTTTTGAGCTCAGTTAAAGCCCACTAAGGCTGGATGAGATAAGAACCTACATTATTGTACTATCTGAGCTGTTCCCAGCAATAACTAGACAGGAGTAAAATTGGTGAGTTTTAAAAGGATCTTGCAGCATTTCCAGCTGTCTCTGCGCAATAAGTGATGGTTTGCTTTTCTTTACTTCAAAGTGCTGGTCTGAATTTGATGCCTGAGAGGTGGAGCAGACTGTGTCCACCCATTATTTCCTAAGGGATGCCCTTCCCAAGAACAGGCTGCATGAAAGCAAAAGAGAAGAGCAGAAGGGAAAGGGACCTGTCACATTTTCTGGGATGAGCTGTGGCTGGACACCTCCTTGCTCTGGAGGGGGAGGCACTATGCAACAAGGCAAAAGTGGCTTTTCCAGATATCCCCATGGCTGTGGAAACAACCTGGCCACAGTGAGCTCAGCACCTGCTGCACGTGTCACCAAACAACTGCCTGCAGCGCACCAGATGAGCCTCTGCAGGAGAAAATGACCACAGGGCAAGGTCATTCCCAGGTCCCACCTGCCATCTGTGCTGAGAGTCATTTCTACTGTCACAGGAGGTGACCTAGTTTCAGGCAGCAGGTCCCAGAGATGGTACCCTGCATCCTCCACCATGACCTCCTGTCCCTGGGACCAGCACACCTGCACTGCTGTCACCGAGGGCCTCGTGGTGTGAGCCATGCACAGAGTCCATGGTGACCCAGAAAATCCTTCAGCTGATGAGGATGCAAAAAAAAAAAAATTTATATGCTGCCTTAGATCTGTGTCACAGAACTGCAGAGACATGGTTCCAGAGGTCCCTGACTTGCTTCATCCCTGATGTGGGTGTGCATATCTGCCTGATGCTCTGACCCATCAGGATGGATCTCCAGCACTGGAGGTGAACAGTTTGTCACTTTATGCTGGTACTCCCCTTAGAAATTTGTGAACATTTCTCACTTGTGTGTGATCCTGCCCTGCCCACTGGTGATGGGCAGAGGTGGAAACCTTCATGGGCACAGAAGTCTCGTGGATGTCATGGGCATCTCCCAGGATGTCCATCCGCCACCTGATCCCCCTCCTGACCCACAACAAGCAGGGTCATCTCCATGTGGGTTGTACTGGGCTAGAGCCTTCAGCAGCAGATAAAAACTGCCCATTCTTAACAGAGCAGGGGGTTCAGCTCCCTCGTGTCCCACCACACTGGGTAAACCAGCAGCAAGGCCCCAGGGGCTTGTGCTCCAGCACCATCCAGTAGCTGCACCCCGTCCCAACACCATCCCCACCGCAGATGTCAGGACACATGTTCCTGTTTTAAAACCAGCTCCTTCCCATGGCCTTTGGAGACATTTGCTGGAGGAAAGGCTGCCTTTGAACAGATTTTTGCCTAGGTTTCACTTCATTAATCACATCAATTCTTGACACAAAGCACTGAGGACTTGCTGGGGGTGCAAGGCCAGAGAGCAGGGTCATGTCGAGTGGCTCCAAGGGGCTGTCCAGTGTCATTCCCACAGACACACAGCCTTGAGGAACATGTTAAGCTTTTAGCCTGATTTGCAGACTTAAAAAAAATTAACAGGTAAGTTTGGAGCAACAACGCATAACTTTTCTAATACCAGCTTGTGTTACTGTTCAAAAGACAACTACCTTTACACCAAGAAAAAGAGAGCAACATCACAGCTCAAGGTCCTCAAAAGGTGACAGAGCTATAGAGAGACTATCTGAATTTCTTCCATGTTGGTGGGGCTTAGCCGACAGTTACTCAGGAGACAGCCCTGCTCTTTGGCCTTACCAGTAACTAGTCAGCTAATTGCCCTGATGAAGCTGAGGGTGGGACAGAAGAAAGCCTGGTCATTAAATCTGTGCGCAGGAGAGAGCTGTAGCAGCCTTTCCTCTCCCTGACTCTCTGGCCAAACAGTTTTGGCATTTGTTCAATGTTTGAGTGGTGAAGCCAAGTCTAAACACTTGACAGGCTCCAGTGCAGTGCTGCTCCTCAAAGTCCAATTGCCCAAAAGACAACTCTCACGTTCCTCAAGTTTCTGAGCAGCTTTGTGTCTGGGGTTTTCTTAAAACCTTCAAAGCTCCTGCAGGATTAGTGCTTGGCTTAACCTCTGGCAGAATTGACAGAGGCTTTAGGAGCTGGAAAGACTTCAGGACTTTGTCCTTGCCCTCTCAGCAGAGGCCAGAACCTTTATATTCAGGTCACCTCCCAGCCACAGAGCTGCTGGGGGTGCTCTCTAGTAAGAGCCTGCAGAGATAGGAGAGGAGTAGTGTGCAGATGTTACCCTCAACATCTGGAGCAGCTGAGATAAAAATACAGCTGTGGAGGGAGGCAAGCTTTTGAAGTACAGGGGAAAGCAGAAAACATTGGCTAGGGGACTGGCAGGCTACAGTCTGGTATGAATATCTCGTGCTCAGGTTGGCCTCAACAAAAAGGCATAATAATTTCCATTAGTTGTCCAAAGACATTTGTGACAGCTGTTCAGCACACTGTTCTTCAGCTGCTTGCAAAAGGGAGTGCCATCACTGAGCAGCTCCACATAGTTTTTAGGGGTCTTTTAATCCTGACAAAACTCTCTCAAGATTAGGGGATGTTAGCCCCATTTTAGTAATGGGAAACAGAGAGAGCTCAGGTGTCTAAAGGGCTTTTAGCACTGGCATAGAGGAAATTACTCAGCATCAGTGGAAAAGGTGCATGGACAGCCCTCTATATTTTAAGAAGTTATAATAACTCCAAAATCTGGACCAGAGCATGGAGACGGGTAATTTTAAAATGTATGTTTGTAATCTTTTCAACATTATCTTTCCAAGTTATGAATAATAAAGATTGGGAATTAAACACACTCCTGACATTTTCCCACTCTTTAACAGGGAAGTGATCTGAAAATCTGGTGGGAGAAGGGCTTGTAAAAAAATGAAATTCAAGAAAAAATAAATCCATTAACATTTTCCACTTCACAGCTACAAAGACTTTTGGCCTTTTCTCAGAGGAAAACAATCTCACATTATTCCCAAATTATCACTCCCGTCACCCTGAAAACCATGGGATTTGTTTATATGACTAAAAACTACAAGATTGCAAACTGGGGGAGAAGAAGGTCTGGTTCCAGCCTCTACAGTCCCTGTCACCAGCTGTCCCCCTTTTGAGGCCATACATGAAAAAAAAGATTTTAAAAAAAGGGGTCAGGGTGGGCTTCCCAAGCAGGATGGACCAGACACTGCATCTCTGGATCCCAAGAAAATTCTCAGGGCAGTAGTCAGCCATCTGCAGGTTCTGAGAATGCCCTGGACCCCTTACCTCCAACCTTCTCAAAGCCACAAAGTGCTGAGCACACCAAAAGCTGCCCTGGGGTCGGGAAAGATCTTGGCGGGCTGGGAGCAAGACTTGGACTTTCCCTTCCAGCTGAATCAGGCCTAAAACTTTTCTGCCAGCTGCAGAACAAAAGTAAGAATTTTACTCACAATTCCTTAAGCCCCTTGTGGTGAGCGGGCAATCCCAAGGCTAATCCCAGCTGCCAGAGGAAAAGCCGCAGCCGCGCTCCGGGATGCGCCCAGCGACAGCAGATGGAGCTGCGCGACCGCGAGAGGGACCGGCACCGCTCCGGGGGCTCGGGACACCGGGACAGCCGGGAATTTCTGCTCCGTGCGGCCTTCTGAAGGGCTCCTTCCTTGTCACAAAGAAAGGAAAGGGGAAATGAAAGGCAAAAGGCAAAGGAAAAAAGGGAAAAAAAAAAAGAAAAGAAAAAAAAGGGGAAAAAAAAAAAAGAAAAAAAGGGGAAAAAAATAGGAAAAAAAGAAAAAGAGAAAAAAAGGGGAAAAAAGGGAAAAAAGGGAAAAAAGGGAAAAAAAAAAGGGAAAAAAGGGAAAAAAGGGGAAAAAGGGGAAAAAGGGAAAAAAGGGAAAAAAGGGAAAAAAGGGAAAAAAGGGAAAAAGGAAAAAAAGGAAAAAAAGGAAAAAAAGGAAAAAAAGGAAAAAAAAGGAAAAAAAAGGAAAAAAAAGGAAAAAAAAGGAAAAAAAAGGAAAAAAAGGAATGTTTGCTTCTGAACGAGGTTGGGAGAGGGCAGAGCCTGCTGTTTTTTCCAGAAAAGACGGATGCTCTGAGGCTGGGATGTGGTGTTTGGCTCCCGGCCCCACTGCCACCACAGACTTCATCTGCAGCCTTGCCTGCATCACTCAGGGAAACACCATTTTCCAGGGAACTCAGGTAATCACCAAGCAAACGGACTCTGGAGCATCCCAGGTCCTACTCCCCACTTCCCCTGTCAGCCCCCCAGGACAGCCACCATCCTAACAGCTCCTACAAAAGCTTTCCAAGGTCAGAAATGTCCTTCTGCTTGTAACCAAAAGGCAAAGCCACAGCTTACCCAGGGAATTTGGGGATTCCTGGGGGCTGCCCCCCAGGGCATAGTTAGAGTTTGCCAGCTCTGAGCCCCCTGAACAAAGAGCTCTGGTGCTGGCCCCAGTGGGTGTTCCCAGAGGTGCTTCTTTAGACCCTTGCTTTGGCAGGTTATAAAACTCCCTTACAAAGAAAGTGATTACAATTAAGTGAGGTTTTATAGATGTGGAGTGCTCTTTGATGGTGTTTGGCTCACAGGAAATAATAAAAAAAAAAGAATGATGCAAGTGTGCCAGGGCCAGCAAGGCTAGGCTGACCTTGCAAGAGATTCATTCATCTCCCCCACTACATGCTCAACACACCAGCACCTCTGGTTGTGAGTAATTTTATAGAAGAATAAAGCAATAACTGAAGTGTAATAAGCTCACACACAGCTCTCCTTAGCTTAATTTTTAACTGTGAGAGTGACAATCAACCAGCAGAACAAAACATCTAGGGGAAGGTGGGTGGATTTGACCCAGATTTTAACTGTTGATCCCTCAACAGATCAGATCCATGTCCTCTTGTGGGATTTTTCAGGGGTGGCAAACTCAGTTTCTGGGGCAGGCCTGGCTGACACCGTAGTATCTGACATGGGCATACATAAAACATTTTTAAAAGAAGCCCATTTAAAGATAAGCTGTATGCATGCTGTTAGATTTAACTCACTGCTTCTGCACTAACTGCAGTGCAGTTACATGTACACTATGCTGAGCTCTCACACCAGCCTAAGAGCCTCAGCACAGGGCTGGTCCCAGCCTGAGCTATCACAGCAGCCCTGCACACCCTGGCAAGCTTGGATGAAGCTGTTCCTCAGGCCAGGCCCAGGCCATCCCAATTATCATCTAATTTATGGGCTAGGGCAGCCGAAATGAGACAAGGTTTTTGCTCAAGGCACATGTGAGCCAACATATGATTGCAATGGCTCCTTCTCACATTCACATCTCTGGAGTGCTTCTGCTACACAGCAACAGTAGGGAACTGGCTGTTTTCTCCACGAGCATAACCACAGCCTGACATTGCACGAAACACGTAGGAACAAAAATAAAAGCATGTTCTAACCATGCTGCAGCTATTGTTCTTCCACAGGATTTTCATCTCGTGGCAATTTCTGAGGGAGTTGAAGTCTTTGTGGTTTCTTGCATTTGGGGAGAAGAGAAGATCAAAGCACAACACCCTCTGAGATCTGGCCTGGGTGACACTGTCCCCAGATGACTTGGTGTCGTGTGACATTGTGTCCTGCAAAACAGGCTTTAACAAGGCAAGGCACACAAGTGGCTCGGTGCTGGCTGCCCCACCGTGGGGATGAGCAGCAGCACAAGGTGGGTGGAGGCACCTGAGCCCTCCATGGGGTGTGGCAGAAGGGACAGCTGTGTCCGGAGCGAGGGCAACACAATGTCCTAAAAATCCCATCCTTTGAGACTTCTACACTGCTGCATCCCAGTACTCTCTGCCCCGGGACAGGCAACTCCTTCACACCCCGGGTCAGCTCCCACTCACCAAGAAAGAAAGATTTTTAAAAGTTTATTGAGGGAAAACAGCCTGGGAAGTTGTGGGTTTTCAGGGATATCTCACCCTGCCTTGCCCACCCCACAACTGTAGCCTCCTGCACTTCCAGCACACTGCCCTGCAAGGCACCAAGAAACCTGACCCAAAATCAGCACTGATTACAGCAGGGAGTTGGACCAGAGACCTCCTGAGGTCCTTCCAGCCTGACTTACCATGCAATGCTACTTCTGTGTGCCACAGGAGGTCATCCCAGGCCAGCACTGCCTCTTCCTATGCGCTGCCTTTAGGGCTAAAGCATTTGGTGCTCCAAACCTTGACCCAGAGGCAATGCAGGCAGATTTCTCCTGATGTTTAGCCCTTCAGCCAGCTCAGCTGGTACAGATCACTGCCTGTGCTGGCACAGGATCTAGAAGAGTCCATGCATCACAGCTGACTCAAACCCAGCCTTCCCAGGATTTCTTCCATTTGAGCCAAACCAGAACAAACCCACATGCCCCAGAAACATTTTGCTACAATCAACCAAGATGATGCAGAAAATCCAGGGCTTAACTACTGAACCCCTGTTAAGTTGCAAGGCTGAGGCCTGAGGGAACAGACATGAAAACCCTTCATACAGCAGCCTCAAGAGGCAAAGCAGAACTTTGAGCCTGGGAACTTTGATCACTTTGGTAAACAAGCAGGCAGGGATTGGGAGACTGGAGAAGGACTCCTCCAACATCCTGGTCTGCCTATAAAATGAAAGAATAGGGTGTACTTTTAAGAACTTTGCATGTTTTATGACATTATTGTCTGTAAACCTTCCTAGTTTCCTTAGCAATCAGAAAACCGACGCCTTTAATAGAAAACGCAGTGTACTTGCCACAAGAGCAGAGAATGAAGATTGGTCTCCTATGCAAATAGTTCCATTATAATCAAGCACAAACACTGGAAAAGGTCAGGTTCCCAAAAGGATGTATGTTTACATTATAAATAAGGAACTGGGAAACAGGAACAATATGATAGCTTTACTACATGGGAGCTGTGACTTGTAAAGGTAAGCTGCAGTTTCACAAGGGGGCTCAAGGTGTGACAAACTCCCAGTGGTGGCACTGTGCTGCCTTTTTTTCTTTTTCTTCTTTTTTTTTTTTTTTTTTTTTGTGAAAAACTGCAAAAAGTCTTATTCTTTTCCACAAAATCACGATGCTGAATCCCAGAAAAGGTGGCAGGGGTTTTTATTTGGATTTCTCTTGGGTGTTTTCTTAGTTGACCTGAAATCAGCACAAACAAGTCTGAAGAAAGCAGAATTTGTCACATAAATTCTTCACTGAAGATAAAATTGTATCAAAGATGGGTCCACATTCTCAGGTATGAGGTGAAATCAGTTCCTTGTAACTATTTTTTAACTCCTTTTGGTCCCCAGGCATGGTTTGTTAGTACAGCCTGGCTTTAAGTCATTTGAGCTTTCTTGGAGTAACAAAATCAAAACCACTAAATATTTTACTATTTATAAGTAATCTGTTACAGGCAAATAATGGAGGCCTACTATAGCTTTGAATTAATGTATAACTTAAATAATGGCTAGCCTAGTGCTGGTTTACATCCAGGAAGGCTTTAGGCAAAAGCAAGGCCTGATGGGGATGGTTGAGTAATACAACAGAAAGAAAGAAAGCCTAACATAAGAAGGGAAGCAAGCCCAGTAGAGTTACAAATGTAAGACAAGAAATACATAAAGAAATATAAGAAAGCTTGCTATAAACAGACAAAAATTTCCCTCTGTCACCTCCCAAGGGGTTTTGAGGGCTGCAGGCTGAGCAGAGAATGCAGCTCGCAGCTCCCAGCTGCAGGAAGAGGTCGAGGCTGGAGATGATGTGTCACAAACACCGTGTAGGTGTAGAGCACTCATCTCAAGAAACATTGAAATGAGCTCAAGTGCCCAGCAGTGAGCCATGACTGCTCTGCCCTCAGAGCACAGGAGCAGCACTCTCCCACACGCACTCCAACACGCCCACTGGGAGTGGGCGCTCCCACACACAAAGCTGTACCCAGATTCCTCCTGTCCCACCATCCGTGCTCAGCTCCTCAAAAACAGAGATCTTTCAGGAATGTTGTATCTGTAACAACTTATCCTGAGGAAGGCAGGAAAACCCCTCCCACAGGACATGGAGGGCCCTGTGCAGGCGTGTGTGCGGCCTGCCCCTGCCCAGCAGGTGGGATGTTGGCAGCTCCCTGTGGTTCAACATGCTTTGCAGGGCAAGACAGGGAGTGATAATGCATGATTCATTTTATCAGCGTATTTTCAAACTTCATTTTCAAAGTATTTTCCAAACACCATTTTACAGGTGGAAAAACTGAAAGAGAAACCAAAAAGCTTCATTTTTTATATACTTCACTTTTGATATTTTGATATAAATTGGATGTGTTTACGGATTTCAGTATTTCTTTGGAAAAAAATTCATGTGAGGAAAAACTGCATGTAAGCAGTATCAAGTGACAGAAGGAGCCCTCATGAGTCGGTGCCTCTAACTCCTGAATCAACTCCCCTACCCCCAATTAATCAGCATAATCACCAAATTTCCAGCTCACTAAAATCACATTAAGCATTGCAAACTTTCATGAGCACTTCCAAAGCTGAATATAATTTCCACTTCCAAACAAACAGAACCAGACATACAGTGCCTCCTGCCTACGGCCAAACTACCAACAACATTGTTCTTTTACCTCCCCTAAACAGTTCAGGGCATTTTAAGCTTCTGGAGAGTTTTGGCCCAGCTATGTCCCTGCTCCCAAATGCATGTTCACCTTGTAGCTCAGAGTGACTGCACAGGTAAAAGGACACAGATCCACATTCCAGCAAGGCTCTGAGCCTGCCTCCTCTCCCCACACACAGCTGAGGTTTCAGCTTTCCCTGGGACAGGCAGGGATCAGCTGCATCGGGCACTTTGGAGCAGACTGGTTCTTTGCCCAGACGCAAATGTCAGAAAGGGAGGGAGCACACACAGACCAAAACCTGCTTATTGGAAATATAGGGTGGTGGGACAGACCTGTGAATGCAGGAAAACTCAAGCATTGAAAGTACCCACAAGAAGAAAAGGGATGGCCTGGGGGGGCTGAGTAATCTTTTCTCCTCGGAGTCTGAAGGAGAACAGTCAGACAGGCACAAACAATCTGGCTCCAGCTGAAAGAGGGATTAAGGACTGCTTCCACGAGGAAGGACCACCAGTAAATTCAAAGAGATTCAGCAAGGATCACAGAGAAGGAGCTAGGTCACTTGGACTCTGTGATCTTTGTGAGTCCCATCCAACTCAGGATATTCTGACTGACAGCAGTTGTTTACTATGGGATCACACAAACTTCAGCAGGGCTCTGTTTACTTCTCCTCCTCTCCCACACATCACCTAACACTGCTGTGCAGCATTTAGCAGCTGCCATCCCAGACCCCAGGAGGTGGCTGCTCACCAGCAGGGTGAATATCTGCACACAGCACATTAAATGCACAGTGTCTGTCTGTGCATTAACCACTGCTCCAGGCTGGCTGCAGAGTGACATCTGTGTGACACTCAGCGCCAGTGCTGCACAACCATTTGAGAAGCTTGAATGAAGAAAAGGCACAGATGTTTTCCAAAATCCTTCAGGACATTCTGACTGTTACCAACAGCTGGGCAGGCTTTCCCATGGTAACATCACAGCAGACAGTAATGCAGAAGTAAAGGAAGAGCTGGGGTCTGAGCTGAGCTGCCAGCATTCCAGCGAGTATTGTTATTTCTGTAAGGAGCACAAATGCAGATGCTGTTTCTGAGCAGAGTAGAATCCTTCCCCACCAATTCTTTACTCAGAGCTTGAATTTTCTACTGTCTCTCCCATAATAAATGAAGTTATTTGTGTGATTTTTGCTACTGTATCAATAGCCTCTTAAGAAAAAAAAAATAATATATATATATATATAAAGAAGGGCAGGCTTAGGTGCCTCTTGCACCCAGATCTCTGTCTGGCTGCAGTCATTTGGTCTCCACATGTAGTGGGAGATGCACAGGATCCACAGTCCATGGTGGGCCCTGTGCCACACAGAGACTGGGGGTGCTGCAGTCAGGATCCCTCTGGGAAGCCCGCGGAGGGGAATCCTTTGCATGTGCATTATAGTCACAGGTGCAAAGCCATTCTACAAATGCTAATCTTGTTTTCTCACACCCTGTCTCTCCATCACACAGACAAAGGCTTGCCAAGATCAGTGTGTTTGCTGAAATGAACAGAGACCTCAAAAAACTTCCCAGCAGCCACACAATACCAGAGGACCAAAGTGACCCCTCTCAAACAGGTCTTCAGCATTCCCAGAAATGCACACTGTTTTGCCACATCTTTGAACAAGTTTGTTTCAGAGGTGTGCAGAGGAAGGAGGGGCAGGTACTAATGGGGCTAGCTCTGTGCTCGAAGAGATGTAATTAAAGAGTGAAAGCCAAATTACATCTCAGTGCCACGTATTAACACAATGTATTCAAAAGCTGCCGTTTTACCAAGAGAAAAACAAAACAAAACAAATGTACTTGTAGCAATAGAAACCTGTATTGTCACATTACCACAGCTTCTTTCCAACTAAGAAAAAAGCATCGTAGCAAGTCAGTGCAGAAGAAAGCTTTCGTTTGGTTTTGGGTTTTTTTTGTATTTAAACCTGTTTTGCAAACAAATAAAAATAGGAGATTGGTTGGATTTGTTGGAGAATAACATTGGGGAACTCAGAGCTACACACTGCATCTGAAAGTCACTCTGTACTTTTCTTTCCTCCTCTTCTTCAACTGCTGTCAGGCCCTATAGACTGCATCTTAATACAAATATTCATTTATCATTAATACAAATATTTAATCTACATATCGAGCTAGAACCTAGGAGTCCTCCATCACAGGCAGTGTTCTCACTGGGATTGGTGCTGTGGAAATGTGGAAGCACAGGCTAGTTCCTGATCACATTCGAGGTGAAAGCTGTCCAACATGAAAAGCTCTGTGGACCACTCAGTGCCTATGAAACAGAGTCAGAAATAACCTGTATTCTTTCTCTCTAGTCCATAAGATCCACAGGTTGAGAACATAGGTCCAGCCACCAGAGTCGCTTTTCTGGCCATGCCACGTCCCTCTGAGGTTTGGTCCACTGTCCAAAGTGCTTCTACTCTCTGTTTTAATTGAGAAAAATGCAGAGAGCGCCCCAGGCTCCGTTTGTACCAACCTGCAAAGCAATTCAGTTACAGTTTAACTTCTGCTTGAAAATGAGGTCAAGAGGTGAAGCCTACAAGTCAAGGAGAAGTCCTCCAGCAAGCATATAGTTATTGGGTGCACCACATAAAATCAGCTATGCCATCTCTGAGCACAACCTTATGATTCATCACGTGCACAAGTCTTTGCGATCTGTTGAAGACAGCTATTGTCCCTGGAAATACCAGCTAAAGTGGGTAAGAATGTGATGACTTCATTGTGTTCATTAGGTGCTTTCTCTGACCATATGTGGTACTGGGCAGCACAAATTTTGACCCAAAAGAAGCCAAACTGGCACATCAAAGCTTGCAGGGCTCTGTAAGCCCTCAGCTCAAAGCCATCACTTGCTTTCATTCTGCCGGGGCTTTTGGAATTCTAAAAATCTCCTCAAGCATGCAAAATACAACTTTACAGACTGTGACATCCCTCTCTATATTCTCTACAAGCAGGGAATGCCTTGTTTCCTCTCACAAGTCTCAGAACACAACATTCAGGCAGAAAATCACAGAAGACCTCAGACAAGACCCCAGAGAGCTTAGGCAGAGAGGCACCTGCTGTTGGCTTCTTGAAGGGGAAAGGCACCATGAGTGACATTTCCTAAAGCGGGGCACTGAGCAGAGAAAAGCACAGTACCCACTACCCTGGAAGGACCTGGGTAGAAGTGAAGCAAGCAGATGTGGTGGTACTTCCACAGGACTCCATCCAGCAAGGGATATGTGCTGTCCTTGTTCAGCTGACAAGGGGACATCAAAAATGCTGAAGCTGTGAGTCAAGGCTTCATCTTTTATCTGATCTCACACTTCTGTCATGTCACTCAATATCTTAACACAATCTCGAGCTTTTCTTGGTAAACATTTCCACAGAGCAGCCGTGGTATGTGCTAACTCTTTCCATTTGCCCTTTGTATTTCTCAGGGTTGCAGGCGATTTCCCATTCAGCCAGGCTGAGGAAGCTCCCCTGAGGATTTCACCAAGCAGAGCATGCTTTTCTCCCTTTCCCTGTGGTGATGGTTCTGCCCTGCCCTTCCTGTCCCTCAGCCCAGCTGGACAAGCCAGTCAGACTCCAGTCAACCTCCCTTGCCCCCTGCACATCACCTTCCAGCATTTACCAAGGCACAACAAAAGTGCATTTCTCCAGAAAAACTCTGCCTGACCCAACCTGCCCATGAATCCTTCTCAGAACCCATCTTCCAAGTTGGGTGGAGGTATTTCAGTAGGCTTGCAATGTTCATGTGGCCTTAACCCACAAGGTTGCAGAATGAGCCAACAATCCTTTGTATTTTCTGAGATCCATGGAAAAAATGGGGATTTGACAATTATATCTGGATTTTTTACAAGATAATTCTGCGTCTTTGAAGAACTACTGAGCTTGGGAATTAGCTGTCAATCTAAATAACATTTAACTGGAAGATTTCTCTCTCCACCCATCTCCAAACATCTGGGCAGAACTTCAGCTGATGTAAATCTGTGTAGCTGCGCTCAGTTACTCCAGCTGAGAACCTGGCACATCTTACAGTTCTTCCAATATTAAAAACACATTCTCTTTTTATGTAAGCACAAATTTTTATGTGATGTTCTTTGCACAATTTTGTGCTTTTTTGGTGCAGATTAGTGTCCCCCCAAAGAGATGGGTAAGTAAAATGGTTGCAGCACTCAAGCTTTATTCAGTCCCTAGGTTCTCTGTTTCTTCTTATTCTTGTTTGCATCATTGTTTTAATGATGTGAAGGGTACATGAAAAAATCCATGTATGGTAAAGGAACTGATGAAAGACCAAAAGCTGTTTACAGATGAAATGCAAAGTACTTAGTGGAGTTAATACCAGCAGAGCCAAATAAAGCCAGTTGAGTTAAATGGGTGTCATTCTTGAGTTGAGAAACAGATTTTGTACATTTCTAAATCTTATGTGCCAGGTCACTGCACTGGAATATATCCACAACCATTGAAATAATAGTTATAAGCTCATTTACATCAGAAGATGAACTGGACACTTATCTATATATGGAAATGTATTCATCTCCCTGAGATTGCCCCACAAATTTATCTTTAGACTTGGGTCGAATGAAACTGAATTTAGAAGCTCTGTGTCACTGTAACACCTGAGTTGCTCAAAGGATAAAATCCAAGCTCTAATAGTCTTTTGCAGCATTCCTGCCCTGTAGTCGTGCAGGGCATGACTGCAGTTCACTGCTTTTTGCAGTGTTTGATGGCCATCCCTTGAATACGAGGGCAGACTTGCTTGATGACTTCTGAATCCTGACTGAAGTACATCACTGTTTTTCACTATGGTTGCTGAAACAGCTGCATGTTAACTACTACATAAATCTCCTATTTCCCCCAAACACAGACAGTTTGGAATCTTCTTCTGTGTGACTATAGAGTTTTTCCTTCCCATCAGTCACACTGGATAAGTTATTAAAAACAGTGCTTTTAATAAATCCCAGAAAGCTATGTATTTCCTGTACATGCCTAGCTAGAAAAAAGGCTCCCTTTCAGCAGTGCAACATACAAACCTTCCATCATCTGCCAGAAAAACTATACCTGTACTCAAAGCATCAGAAGTGAGAGAACTAAAAGAAGAACCTGTGCATATTTCCTGAACCAACCAACCTCCAGCTGCTTCAGAAAATTTACTAGGAATGAGATTTCTACGCATTTTAAAGCCCACAGGACTCCTCTGTCAGCATTAGAAAAAAATCTTATTGCAAAATCCCTCTCCATCTTGTCTTGTCTGCCTACAGAATGAGCTGGCTAAGAGACACAGTTTACTTGGTTTGTCACAACATCTGGAAGTCATAGTGACACATCCAAGCAAGTGAGGGTTGGAGACCAGCAAGCTATGGACAGAATGAGCATGTCTGGCAGACCCTTTCCCAGACACCATAGTGTCACGAGGGGAGATAAAGGGAGCCCAACAGGGAAATGCAGGTGCAAGAAAAGGGTAATGCAGGTACACTCATCTTCATCATGTCAAAGGGCCCGACTTCAATTTGTGCTCAGAAGGAGAGATGAAAGTTCATACTGATCAATATGTTCATTTCTGGGCAGGAGGTTAAGGGAAAATAGAGAAATGCTGTTAGGAACAATTAGAGAGATAATAACTCCTCAGCTTTATTTTTAACTCATCATTTGAGTTAAAGAATGGTCCTCTCAGCTGGCAGACTTCACTACCCTCGTAGTAGTGATGGTTGCCATGAAATTACTGATGACAACATCACACCTTGCAAATAAAGCTCTGTTTGTACATGGCATTTCTTACATAAAGGCTACCAACTGTCTATATTTTCATAGTGCCTCTTTTCCCAGCTCAGCATCACACCATGTGAAATGCTCCAACTTAAGCATCATCCCAATGCATCAGCACCAGCATGAACTGCAGTTCTCATGTGTTTTTATCCATATTGCATGTTTTAGGTAATATTTTTGTTCTTGCCTGTAACTGTAACCCTGTTGTGGGAAAAGTACCTCATTTGTATAGGTCTTAAGAAAGTTTATTATTGTTTATAAAGTGTCAATATCAGCTCCTAAAAGCTAGACAGGCAACCTGTCTGCAGTGCAGACAAGTAGCACTGCCCATGTGTATTCTGCTGATCCTATTTCTTCCCAAGACTACTATGTTCTGGTAGGGAATAATTTTAATTTTTCATACCCAGAGGAAGCAAGGAGTGGTTGTAAAGGCAGATATGGGCCCACAGCATATGACCCAAATTGCAAACTGCAGAAATTTTAAGGGCATCTCTCCATGGCAGTTACCCATGTCTAGTTATTGCACTGAATTGAATTTAGGTTTCATTTAAGAAGCCCACCTGGAATTGAATGAGTCCAAGGATCTCAGCCTATATACTAAAATAGTCAAAGAGCAAGTACTGCACAAAATGCAATAAATTCTTTTGGTCAGACAGCCAACAGACTGGTCTTGATTTGACCCAAATTTTTGTAGAGCTTTGTTGCAAACACCATGCAGATATTTAATTTGTTTTTACCCTTGGCTGTTATCATCTCTCTGGAGCTGGCTCAGGCAGAACCAAGTCAGTTGGTTCCAGTCTAACCTATCACAGGGAGAGAAAGAAGGAGGGACCACTGATTTGCACTGCTAAGCAAAGCCAGACTTTCTATCACCATCTGCCCTGCTCTTTTGCTAGATGACTTTTTTTTTAAAGCATAGTTAGAAAGAAAAAAAATACATACCCACTCAGCCTGCCTCTACTACATAGCTGCCCTAATCAAAGGTTAAAAATGAACTCGGGCCAATGAGATGGAAATAGAGAATAAACACGCAGAAGCATCTGAGATTTACTACTCAGATAGGACTATTTTCCATAGGATTTGACTAAGAATTCCTGGCAGAGGAATGGAAGGCAAACCTCTGTCCTTTGAATGGAATGGGGATTTTCAGGTCTTTCTCTGGCTGAGTAAGTGCAGGCATGTGCAGCTTTCTGTGGATTTGAGCAGATGTAAATACCATATTCAGCAGTAAAAGGTTCAACGTAAGCTTGCTGCTTTCAGAGGTTCTGAGATTTAAACAAAGCCCATAAGGCAGCAGGGGCCTTCCTTGACTCAAATGCCTGGTCCCAAAGCCTAGGGAAGCAGCATGTCACCTGAGTATGGATGATCTCCTCATTCTGAGAGTTTTCACTGAAATTCACTAAAAAGTTTGCAAGAAATGTTGCAATAATTAGGGGCAAAAGGTGAAAATTTCCTTTACTGTCCTTCATTTCAGCTAAACAACTTCAGACCTGAGTGAATTCCAGTTCTGCAGCTCAAATCCTCAGGAGATGTGTCTCAGCAGTCACAGACACTTGTATATAGCTCCCAGTATAAGGCAAACCTGTTTTTATGCAAGAACAGTTGTCATTAGAGCAGTTCCCAGTCTGGGAACACCACACATCCCTAATTGGCATGTCATACAGACAGGACATCCTTAATTAAACCCCATATAATTATGCCACTCCAGGCACCTGAGTGAGATCTCTGCAAGGTGTTCTAAGAGATGTGGATGTACCCATCTCCCCCCAGGGAGGTGTGGGTGCCTCCAAAAACCCTGCCTGGCACAGACTGATCTCATTGCCACACACTTTCAAAGAGGAGAGGCATCCTCTGACTCAGCCAGCCACATGCACTATGAAAGATTTCCTTGAAGCACAAGAGACCAAGTCCTCAACTGGCCTTGACTGGTACTAATGGTATTACCAGTGACTGGTATTGACTGGTGAGATCCAGTAACATCATCCATTTATCTAACCCAGTTAGACAAAGTTCAGTATATTCCTTGGGACTGCATCATGCTTGGCAATATGCCCCCTGTTCTATATGGGCTCTCAACCAGCACAACCCATGTTGGATGGAGGAGATTTCCAGCCAGAGCATTGTTAGGAGTTTGGGATTTGGAGGTGGCTCAGCAGGTGAAACCTCCCATATGACCTCAGTTCACAGCAGTGGTCAAAAGCAGAGCTGTGCATGCTGGCTGTGCCTGAGAAAATCCAGAACAAACTGCAAACAAGCCAGACCTTGCTGAGCTCAGCAAAGGGAGGCTGTGGCTCAGACTTCCACAGTGCACTTTCTATCTGGCCATCTTGGTGCATCAAGTAAAGAGAGGGTGAGAGGGAGAAACTTCTTGAATGCTTTTGATTGAGCCATGAGGAATCTTTCACTTATTACCTCTTTCTCTCAACATATCTAAATTCTTAATATGGCTGATCCTATCAAGTTGCTCAATGGGGTAAAGAAACCTCCTATTTTCATGACATGGTTGCATCACAGATTCACAATGTCATCTTGAAAGCATTCAACATCCTAATTCTTTATCCATGCACCCAGATTTCTACTTAGCAACCTAAATTCATTGTGACATTTCATCCCAATTGACTACTTATTTTCAGGCCTGCTGAGTCAAACATGGAAGTAAATATCCCTTTGAGCCTACTTGCAGATGGCTTATCCCTTACCCAAGGTGGATCCATCTAGCTTCAGTGGGCCATGCAGGAAAAAACCCAGGCAGAAAATCTCATGTTCCCACATCTGGATTCCTGCACAAAGAAAAGTCCTCACCTGTAGAAAGCTTAATCTGGTTTTTCCTGGGGGTATGTTTCCATCCAAGAGCCATGCAAACAGCTGAAGAACAAGCTGCTGTACCTCCTGTGCCCACCTTCCATCCTAAGCATGCAAGTCCATCTCTTGCTCCTGGCATTTTGCATCAAGCGAAGGTGAGGACAGAGGCAGAATTCTGCTTTTACTGCACCTCTGCACACACACAGCAAACTCCATGAATGCCATGAGCACTCAGTCTCCTCCCTTCTCCACCATATTTTGACAGAATTTTGGGAATTGTTTAAATGCAAGACAACTACTTGAACTTCATACCAACAAGCACAACCAAGGATTATTTAACACCAGCATGGGCATAAGTCACCTACAACAAACACCACACCTTCACTAATTGTTTGATGACCAGCTTCTGTTCAGGTCTGTGTCCTCAGAGACATCTTTGTGTTGCTCTGTAGTGTGTTTACACTGAAGTGAGGAGCTTTTGTCCTTATCAGTGTGCTGTGCTAAATAATCTTCTTGTAGCATTGCTTTTTTTGCAATTTTTTTGTTTGTAACAGAAATTCAATAGTCACAGGCATTATGAAAACAAGAGTGAGTGAAAACCATGATCCAAGAAGCACTACAGTTACAATCTGCTGTAAGGAAGCAATGACCTGAACAATCTCTTTCAATTTTAGTGTAAATATTTAAATTTGCATGAGTAGTAAGTCTTCACATACTGCACGCAGCAACATTTTTGGGTGAAACTAGGGCAGGAAGAATATGGCCATAGACTCCTGAGGAATATACAACACCCATGTTTACCCCAAAATATTTGTCTATCCATAATGCCTACTTTCTACTAAGATTGCAGGCTTTTGGATAGACAGAGATCAACCTTTTGTTACGCCACAATATTTTCTTTGCTGTCAGCCTAGCAGATCTTTCTACATGATTAGGAATCCTGACAGAAGGAAAAAAAACCTTCAGTGTATGTCAAAGTATCTGATAAAGGAAGTCAGTGTCACAGTTCCTGGTTGACAGAGGGGGAAATCTGAGAAGGAGAGGTCATGCCTGTCCTGGTTTGAGAGAGCAGGTTTGAGCAGCACAGGCTCCTGCCTGCTCTTCTGTGCTTAGCTCCAGAAAACCAGTTGGCTTTGCCTGGGGGCACAATAAGCTGCTGTGTGTGCCTGAGTGGGTGAGATCATGCCTGCCCTGGATGATGCCTCAGGCACAGGTCACTGGCTGCTTGAACAGCAAATGAGAATGGCCCCGAGACACACATTGCCAAGCAGAGTGCTCAGACATCCCACAGACCACTTCTCAAAGCTGGGAGAGGGACTCCAGGTTCCAGGCCGTGTTCTGTCTATATCCTTCAGTTTTCCAGTCAACAGGCATTTAAAATATCTCCCAGCTAATTTAGAGAAATTTTCTTTTCAAGGTACTGATATCCAATCTGAGGACAAAGGTTCTTTAGCAGCAAAGACATGGTCAGAATATCCAGCACATGTGATAGTGACATTTTTATCAATACCCTGAGTGACATACTGAGTGCAAAGCAGGGGATGGGCGCTAAGAGGGCAAGGATAACTTGCAGAAGGTCTCTAATTCTCTGTAAAGCCAACCCTCAAGATATGTGTACTCTGGAACAATGGGATTTAGAAGAACAACTAGGATTTACAAAAAAGCTTTTTCTTCTCCTTGTTTTGTAAAGATATCATGCCTAACACTGTTGCATGTGCTACAGTACTCAAAGGAAAAAACTGGGCTGTAGTATAACACATTCCAAGTGCTTAAAAAGGGCAAAGACATCTGCAAAAGGTAAAGTCTGATGTTTAAACACCATCATTTATGTGTTCTGATAGGAATTCTGACCTGACAGAGATAGAGTACTTGTTCCAGCTTCAAGCAATGTTCTTTAGATAAGTGTCTGCTGGATATGCTACAAAGAATTGCTCTAATCATAATGACCGTGGATTTTCTGTGCAGACTTTGAAGGCATATAAAAAGTCAGATGTAACCAGACTTCAGTCCCACCTGTGCTAGTGGATAGAACAAAGGTATCAGGGCTACTAAGAAACTAATTCTATAACAAAGCAGGTATTTCACACCAGTCAGGTCCTGTTTCCTCAATACAAGGTGCTAGAAATGTGTCTATAATAATGTCAGATGTAGTACAGGACTTGAAAGTTCATTTGGTGTGAACACCTTTTATTCCTTGTATAGGTCCTCTCCTTGGATGAATCACTCTGAACAAGAAGTCCTAATCACCCTGCCCAAATCAGATAATGCTCTTCACCAGGCTACAACCACATGTTAGCTCTTTCCCACACTGAATTAATCAAACTGCTAGTGATTCACCCACTACTGTAACTGCTACAAGTCAAGGGTAGAGCTTACTCTGACTTAATTCAATATCCAAGAAAAAAAAAAAAAAAAGAAGAAAATCCCAGGTTGGAAGGACAGTTATCAGGACAACATTCACTTAATTAGAACAAAACTAACTACATTTTACTGTAAGAAATTAGTCTTTTTGCTGCTTCACCAATGTACCCTTCACTATTTCATCCACAAAGATGACAGCTTTTTATATAACTTTCTGTGAATCTCAAAGGATTGGGTTAAACAATCCAAAACTTAAAAAGCTTTTCCAAGCTATTTGACCTTCTGAAGTCTGCAAAGTCTGGTACCAAATACTTAGTCATTTGCATTTCCAGCCAAAAGCAGAAGTGTAAAGACTCACACAGATGAAAAACAAAGGTGGGGAAGGGCATGCCTTGGTCACTAGAATTGATTACCCTGCTGATTGTACAGAGCTGCAGAAGTCACCAGCCACCCTTCCTTCTCATGTGACACTCAAAGTTGTACACTTGAAGGCATGGGTGTAACTACTACCAAAGGGCTTTTCCAACTGGTTTCTGCCCCAGCTCTTTTTTCATAAGACAGTGATGCCTTGTCAAGGCTGACCTAGAACAGAGGCTAGACAGAGTTAAAGAATAAAGTAGGGATTTACTAAAAGGCCTCAATGGATACACCTTGGGCAGTACAAGAGCCCAGTCAGGGCTACACCCAAGATGAACCCAAAATGGTCACAAAAAATGGGTAACTGGTCACAAGGTCTCTCATTTATAAGTTCTGCTCCATTTGCATATTGGGGTTAATTGTCCAATTATAGCTTTAGCTTATGAAGTCCCATCCTTGTTTTTCTCTCTTCTGTCCACATTGTTTATGCTCTTGGGCCTGAAATTTGGATCATATGTCCTTGGTTCCAAGCTAGAGAAGGAATTGTTTTGTCTACCTACTCTGTGAAGAGAACTTACCATCCCCTTACATGAAGCTCAGAACTATGCACTATAGCAGCACAGAATCTGAAAAATATAAAAGCTAAAACCTAAGACATCAACAGCTCCATCCTTTTTGGAAATTGCTCACAAATTTCTTCAAGGACTCCACGGGGAGATGAGGTTTTCTAGGCTAAGATTCAACCCAAAAGGTTTTAATTTTAGCCAAATTGATTTGACGGTTTTTGAGTAGTGAAGGAATGGAAGAAAATACTTGTCCCATATGTTCCAGACAGAGGAGCACATTTGCTGAGAAGAAGGAATCGTTGAGGAGACAGAGGGGGAGAGGGGGCAAATATCTCTAAAGGATAAAAATATTCCCAGACACAACACCACCATGAGCTCAGCCCTAACCTTACGTCAAAGAACACAGCAGCAATGGCCTTTGTGTTTACACCAGCTGAGTATCTGGCCCATAGGAACAGAGAAGAAAGCTTTCCATTAAAATCTTGGATAAGATACATCAGAATCTAAATAACATGGTAAAAGCCTCATATGTAAAACTCCTGTCTTGTTATTTCTCTAGACCAAATGACAACGTATTCCAATGCATGGAGAAGACAATCTGCTGCAAGCCTTGCCTGGACATGGTGAGTTTGTGCAGTAAGACATCCCTGCTCAGCCCTTCCACAAGAGTCAGGACCTCCAGGGATGTGGGCTCATGAACCCCAAAGGTCCATTAATGGCTCTGTGCTCCTGGCAGATCCACTGCTGAACCTCTCTGGGTCATACCAAACCTCCCATATCTCACCTCCTGCCTCTTGGCTAAAGTGAGGCAATATGAAGCCCAGGAAGAAAAAGAAAAAGGCCAGTGGTGAATACAACTCAAAATTAGAATTGCCCCAGTCTTAGCAGCTCCAATATGAGGAAAAGACAAACCTTAGAACTGTCAACTTCCTCCTGACCATGGAAGCCCATGGATCTATACCATCTGCCTGTGGTGCTCCCTTAGGCAGAATTCATAAGGCTTGAGGCATGTCCTGTTAATAAGAGTGCCGGGTTCTCACACGAACCCAGCTGCACAGCATGAAACCTAGAAATTAAAAAACATGGTTTGTCTCTTAACTTACTCTGAACAGAGCCTCTAAAGTTTGCAGATTCTTGGTGTCATATGCCAAGTCCAAGACGTTCCAGTTTCCTCAGCTTCCAAGGAGATTCTCATCAAGAAATCAACATGAAGCTGTGGATAAATGAGAACCTGGAGTCATGACCAGCACACTCATTTTTATTTAGCATCATTATTAAGTAGCTGTGTCCTCAGTCAAGATTGACAGGTGTTATACAGAAATCTCTGCCTTAAAGAGCTTACAGTTTATAAAGAGGAGCAGCAAATGCAGGAGGAACTAGGCGAGGATATAAACAGAAATATATATAATTCAACATCAGTTTGCAGTGTGCAAATCTAGAGGTAAGCTCACTAGTACCTGTGCATTAACTCCATCTGTGCTGCCCCCTTGGCAGTTACTAGTCTACTTGTTCTTATACCAGTATTTATTACAGACATAGACCTTGAAGGAAAAATACCTGGTTTTGCTCTCTGTTTCTTACAGTCTCCTTTGAAGCCCTGCTGGACACAGGCTCCTTATAAGGACATTGAGGATGCTCATAAGCATTTGATAGGGCACAGGTGAGTGGGGGGGCACAAGGTAGGTAATGAAGTGGTAAACGAGCAAACAAGGTCTTAAAGGCAAGACTCTCCCTCTTGGTACAGATATACAGAAGTAATAATATAAAAGAAGTGCAGATATCTATAACAACATCATCAATCAGCAGATTTTTTTCTTAATGGTGATCCAGTGTCCATACCTTTAGCAGCAGCAGTCTGTGGGAGGTTAGATGAAAAAAAGGAAAGCTTGTAGAAGGCTGAGAAGGAAGAGAAAAATGGGAAAGAGATGGGAGAGCACTTTCAAAATAATTAAAATAACAAAAAATATTGGCATAGGTTATATGTGTGTAGCAGAAAAGAGTAGTATTAATGACTACAAAACAGTAGTCATTTAATAGCCAGAAAGATGGTAGGAAACCAGTGGGATGGTATTTTAAATCCCAGCAAAGTTTAACAGTAGCTAGTCCATGATGATGAATAACCCATTTATATTCCATGCCATGGACACCTGGAGTCATGAGTGTCTGTAGGAAGACAATACAAGCCTATTCACAAAATGTCTCCAATGTAACTCCACTAGCATGAAGACACACGTGCACACAGCTTACAAAAGCCCTCATGCTGGGGCAGGTTAGCCTGAGTAATACAACTCATCCAAACAAAAGGCTTCTTTTACCATCTTGATTTTTACACAGGAACTTTTGCCAGCACAGCTGCACTGGATTTGAACATATCTAACTAATACTGGTCCATAGCCCAGGTAGGTTCTTGGAAGATACACCTGAGGTTCCAACCCTGCAAAAGAATTGGCAATGTGACATTCTAAGAAAGGTTTCCTGTATTGCAACCTGCTAATTTACCTGCTGTTGTCAAATCTTAGTGATTAAAGACATGACTCACACCCCCTATGAGCAGTGTGTTTAGGTTAAACATGATGGGGTTTTGAAAACATGTTAGGTAATAAACATTGGACTTCTTTTTTAACTGCCTTTTGTTTAGGGTTGTCAGTTATGCAGGTTAAAACTTTGATTACAGATAAAGGTGAATTTTTTCATCCTGGGAACTGCAGCTAGAGCAAGGTGTGTAGGATTAGGTCATTGTATCCCCAGAGCAGAGCAGCACTGCAGTGTGAACCCATGGCAGCACCTGGGTGTTGAGAACAGTCTGCTCAACAAGCCACTCCTCCAGGCCCTGCCACAGGTGGGGTCAGGGGCATGCGCCACAAAAGGTAGTGACCCTGAGTCTGAATGTGGCACAGCTCTCTTTCCCAGTCAATTAGAGGACTCCTGTGCCCGGGTCAATGCCTCTAGTAGGACACTGAGCTCCTTATGCGGCCTTGGCTCCTTATAGGAACCTATAAGGACTTAGTCATGTATCTTTGTGTCCAAGTTTCCTGTCCCTCAGAGGGGACACTAATCCCATGTGGGACCCCACTTGTCTCAACTATTAAGAGCAGCTGAATAGTATGCAAAAAGAGGGGAGAGCTTCTCTGCAAACACAATTCATGGTTATAAATTCTCTTTCATTTAATTCAACAGTATCTTAATTTTGATCCAGAATAAGCACATTGACTTGCAGACAAGCACTGAGGCACTGAGGTGTGATGGACAGTACTTTGCCACTTCCAAAGTTCTCAAGACTCGTGAGACAGAGTTGTCTCCTCATCAAAATCAGCTACCTTGGAGAAAAACAGGACAGTTCTGTGCCATTACTGCAGGGTATGGGCTGTAGGTTGGTGAGGAAGTCCCTGAGTTTAAACATTAGGAATACTGCAACCAGGAAAAGAAATCAGCATGAAAAGCAAGCCCCAAGCAGGAGAAAAGCAATCACTAACTTGCTGCAGCACTGCAGTAACTGTGACTCTTGAGCACATATCCTCTGAGGACCTCAAAATCTTCTAGAAGAAACTGGTTACCATGAAGTCTGTGGGTGAAAAGGAAAGAGAAATGGAACACATAAATGGTTGCACTTACTTGATGGGGCACACTCATACCCACCCTTCATTTCCTGTACCACCAGCATCAAGGACTGTGTTGACCACAGTCCTCCTGAGATCAATCCTGATATCCAGCCAAGATGTGGAGAAAATCCTCTCTGGTTTGGATTGCAAGACTTGGCCAGAAGGGAGCAGAAGAGTCCTGCAGAATGCACGTGCTGGGCACAGTGCTGTCCTGCACAGAGCCCAGCTCTGCTGTCAGCGTGTGGCAGCCAGGCTCCCAACAGATATGACAGCTGCAAGATTAACCAAACTCACCAACATCACCTCACAGCCCAGGAAACTGTAGCTTTGCAGTTCTCTACATGTGCAAGATGTATGCCTACAGTCATACCAGTCCATGAAGACACTAAAAGTTGTCCATTTCCTTTCCCATTGCTGATGTACTTTCAGTTTATAAATATGTGTACTCCAGAAGAGTTCAACTCTGTACAAAAAGAACACAAACCAAGTCCAGTTTCACATAATTTTAGAAAAGTGGAACTGTATCTATGCTTATTGGAAGGTCAGGTTAAGACCAAATCTCCCCTTCCTTTCGGACTTGGATATCTTTGTTCCTGTAATAAAATTTCAGTCAAGAATTGAAAAATCAAGTCTTTACTGAGCACCACAAAAAGGATGGCAAGAAGGAATCTGTTTCAAATAATTTCTAGTTAGGAACAATATTTCAGAACAGGTTTCACAATAAGAGAGTACAGTAAGCGCAGAAAACCAAGGGTTTGCCTTGTGCAGAAGTGTTTCCTAGACAGCAGCTCCCGAGGCCCTGTCCTGGACACAAGGCTCCAGTTGCTGTCTGGCACACAATTGCAGAAGCAGTCCTGCAGCAAGTTTTACAACTGGTTTCTTGGAAGACCAACATGAGCAAAACAATGTAAATATGCCAGTCTTTAACTGCTTAGAGACTTACAGCAGACTTCCATCTGACAGCAGCTCCTCTTAGAGCATGGTCTAGATCCCTCTACACCATCACTGAAGAGTCGGTGCCTTACCCAGGACATTTTCAGACTTGTATCAGGATAAAGAAAGGTCGTGTATTTCACATCTGGTCCAAATTCAGGGTCACATTCTTTGGGAAGACTTAGAGTCATGGGCTTTTCTCAACATTCTCCTATAACCTGTGTTAGTCACACCAGTGGATGCAGTAGCTGAGAAACTTTGGACACCCAACACAAGCATCCAGGAGCACGTCATGGTCCATCTGCCAGAGAGCACTCTCACCATTCACCTGGATCAAACAGTTTCAGAGGCAGCTCTGGGCCAGCCCAGCTGATTTTGCCCAGTGTGAAGGAAGGCAGATCACATCAGTACAGGTAATGCTCAAGTCTTGGATGGGCATCCTCAGAAGCATGGTCAGGGACCCCATGGGCTGAGCAGTGAATCCTGTTTATTCCTTAAACTCAAAGTGGAGTTAGAACACATCACGCTTTCCTAGCAGCTGGACTGTATACACAAAACTGGGTGTTGATGTTTACAAGACCCAGAACTCATTTCTGTTTATTTCTATGCTCAGAGAACAAAACATTTAGGTACTTTTCCATCCAAAATAACTCTGCTCTTGTCTTTTTTTTGCCTCAGTCATCCAAGAATGAGGACTCTGTGCAAGAAGAAGGGAAATGCTTGGAAATCCATTTTGTTCCACTGCTGCTGTTTCTTGCTGACATTTAGCCCAGACAATGTGAGCACCACCCTCAGTTACACCCAGCTGGGCTCAGTGACTTCACTGGGAAGCCATGGTGCAGCACGGCTGCAAACAACAGCAAACACAGCTAAAGGGTTTCTCTGTGGAGCATGAGATTGTTGGCTAGATTGATTCCTTGCTCAGTATATTTTGGGTGCAAAATATGTTGCCTTTGCTGCACTGCTGCACTGCTCCTGATCCCAGGGGTAATGGCGCAGGGAAGACGAGATGGGAACACAGATTCCCTGTCCCTGGTCTGCCCCAGGGACAGCTCTCACCTCTGCTCCTCTGTTCTTGCGGCTTTGGCAGGACCTTGCAAGCTAGAGATGAAAGAGGAGTCTGAAGAGCTGTCTGCTGTAGCTGCTATCATTCACACCTCCCAAAATATCCACTGTGATAGTGAATCAGAGAGGGGTGCTTGGGGGGGGGACATAGTAGACCCCAGAAAAAATGGGCATGGATTCAGACTGCTTCTCTGGTGATCAAGCCATGCTGTTCCAGTGTTCCATATGCACAAACTTCTGAAATCAATCAGTGTGGCCAAAACACTGACTCAAACCAAGATATGCCCCAGCTGAACAGTAAAATGCAGCATGAGGAGGGGGATGAAGGAGGAAGAAGGGATGATCTCCCCACCAACCACCTCTAGCCAGGAGCAAGCTGGAACTGGCTCAGCATTGCCTAAAGGAGAGCTCTGAGCCCTAGTGCAAGAGTCACAAACCCCACATGCTGAGGAAAGAAAACCTCACCTGCACCTCCCTGCAGCCCTCCCCACACACCCCAGCCCCGGGGAGCCTCCAGGGATCCTCCCACTGTGGCGGGGTTTGGTTCTTGCTGTGACAGCCTGACTCTCCACACAAAGTGCCCAAGTCCTGGCTGTGGGTCACCCCCTTTGCCCCTTTAGGGCAGGCTCCAGGTGCTGACACCTGCAACACCCAGCACGGAGCAGCTCCCAGCCAGGACTTCAGCAAAGCCAGTGCTCCTTAGGAGTAACAGCTTTGCTTCACTTTGTCACTGGAAGCCCTGCTTTCAATTCTGGCCAGCCTTGCACTGCTCAGCTTCATGTGCACGGGGCAGAGCTCGGCTGAGCGCCAGAGCTCTGTGTGCAATTCAGCCTGCCCTGGCCAACAAGTGTCTCCCCTCACAAAAATCTAGACATAAATAAAAAAAATTTAACAGCTAGAACGTCCCAGTTAATGATTAAGCAGGGACAGTTGCACAACTTCCCCTGGAATGTCTATGTTGATGGCTGCGGTACACTGACAGGCTGGAATGGCAAAAACAGTCTGACAGCAAGGACAGGATGGGCTGCAGGTGATGCAGCTGCCACGGCAGGACTCGGCAGGAGATGGGCTGTCCTTCTGCAGCAGGAGGCTGCTCCCCCTGTTAGTGTGTCAGCCCCAAGCTCCAGGGATCTGGGGCACAGGGCTGGTGGTGACCAGCCTCAGCAGGTTGTGGGAGTGCTACCATCACAGAGAGCAGGGAAATACAGCACTGCTGTGTGTTTTATACAGCTGGTTCATTTGCAGGCTTGGGTCAGTGCAAAGCAAATGCAACCCTCATGCCTCAATGTCCTTATGTATGAGTTTAAAAGCACACAGCACACTTATAAAAGGGCTGTGTCTCCAAGCCTAACCTATAAGTGCCAAACAAAAATCCATCAAGATTGATGAGTCAGGGTTTTTTTACAGCATTCAGCACATCTGACATTATACTGGACTTTAAAAAGTCCTGCAAGAACAAAGGCAAATATTTGTCCAAAATAAATGTCTAAATAAATAGTATAAATAGTCAAATAGGAGTTCAGACACCCTACTCTTCATTTGCACACGCATGTCCTGTACTTGGAAATGTGGTAAGCTTTCAAGTCAAATTCCTGGAAAGATTAGCCTAATGCACAACTCCCAGATCCCACAGCTCATTAGGAAGAGGCTCTAATGCAACACCTTCCAAGCAGTCCATGTGCATGCTGGCAAAGCGGTTTCTTGCACACATTTGCTGGAGACAAAAGTCTGCTTGGCTGGTCATTGGGTCATTTCAGTTTCAGAGACATCACCCAGCCACAGACAGCATCCACCCAGCGCTTCAGGGTGACAAGGAACAGAGGAACCTAATGTTGCTGCTGGAAAATGGGTTAGTGGATTGATTCATCTATAGGAATAATGTCCTTATGACACACCTTTCACTGGTTCCAGGAGGGCACACAGGTAACGGCCAGCCCAGCACGTGGGCTATTTAATGATGTCCTGCAAAGAAAACTCTCCATTGCCAGCTTACTTCATTACTGAAAAAGAATACATGAAATTCCCTGACACAGCCTGCATGAAGGCAGCCGAAGGTGAACAGGTCATTTCCAGTATTAGCAATTTTTTCCTCTAATAAATTTCAGAAAGGGGATGGCTGTAGAGGCTGTTGAAAAGCTCACAGAGAGCCAAGGCAGAGGGAGGGAGATGGTCCCCTGGCAATGGTTAAGACCATTTTCAGGCAGACTCCAACTTGCGAGCTCAGAAACCACCCCATTTCTCTCATGCTGGAGAAAACACAGGTCTGTGGAAGGACATCTGTTGCCAATAATCCATCTGCACTGCCTGCCATCAGATGCCTGACTCACCTTTAAATGAGCAATTCTCAGTCTTGAGATCAGTTCTGTCCCTCAGCCATGCCTTGGCCACCCACTGGTCCCTGCCTGGTTGAGACTGCAGAAATGCTTCACAACTAACAGCAATTATAGTTCTGGTTTCATCACTGCTTTTCCAAGCAGCTTCTGTCTCTGCTGTTTGGAAACAATGCTCAAGGCTACCAGCACCAGATCAATAACTCATCTGGGAACAAACAACTGAGATGAAGGAAGATGGTCAGGGGAGGACCTTTTTGCCAAGGGAAGGTTTTTTGCCCCATGATAGGAACCAGAGATGGTCGTGAGAACACAGGCACGGAGAGCAGAGCACCAACATGGGAGGCCAGACACAGAGCAAAGGGAGCCACGCACTGGGGAGCATTGCTACATTCTGCTGACATTAGTGCTCCTCACCAGCTTGTCTACAGTCAGCTGAGGAGAACACATGGTCCTTGTAGCCGTGGGGACATCATATGTAAACCCCAAAATGCCAGAAAGATAGCTAATGCAATTTTCATTTTCATGAATTGATGTGCACTCATACACCACTCATCCAAGTGTTTTCCAAACACTTTTCACATGTTCTCGTTTCTTGCCCGTGTTCTGAGAATTGAGCAAAAGGTTTTTCCATCTAATTTTTTCCTACCAGCATATACGAGGATTTTTTACCAAATGGACAATTAATGAATGTGTTTGCCAAGAGGTGGAGTACAAAATACTGTACATCTGTAACACTGCTATCCAAAGACACAGATTTTAGGAAATATTCAGCCCAATGTTTGCACAGGGTTGATGTCTCATAAAAAGCTCAGCATGGGTCTCCCCATCCTCACTGCAAGCCACATCCCTCTCCAAAAGAGAGGAAAACAACACAAAACACACATATGAACCCACCTTCCCAGAAAGAATCAAAGGATCAAAGCATCATGAAGTATATAATGGCATAAAACCCACTGAATGTAGCAGAAAGGAATAAACATCAAACATTAATCTTTGAGCATCTGGCCTTGGACTAGCTGGGTCTTTTCCCAGGACTGCACACTGGAGAAAGGTAGACTGAACGTCATAAATGGCATGGCTGCAAAAACCAGCAGTACCTTGACAATTCAGAGAATTTAAAGCCAGAAGGAACCATATTGATTGTCAGTTCCCTTTCTATTTACTGAAACAGCTTCTTCTGTTTAAAACATTACTTTGGTGTGACTAAAACACACCTTTCAGCAAGAACCTCATGCAGTAGTTACCAGGAGGCAGATAATCAATGCCACCCCATTGCAGTTTGGTTCATCACTCTCCCATTAAAAGTTATGCTTTATTTTCAAGTACCAGCATCTCTCTTCAGCGGCAAACCCTTCACCTTGCTGCTCTTTCCAGAAGAAATGGCATGCTGCTCTTGCTGCTGAGGCTGCTCAGGGTAATAAAGTGAGCCTGCCCTATCATATGCTAAAGACAGAGAGAGTTTCTTACTTCTCTTAAGAGAAGTGTAAAAGAAGACTCCTTTTCAGGGCACTTTCCTGTGCCCCATTAATTTTTTGATATTTATTTTAAAAGCTCTAGAGGTGAAGGCTCTATGCCAGTGTCAATCTCACCCATTCCTGATGAAAGCAGCATAATCCAGATGAACAGGCAAATTAACGATAGAATTAGAAGCTACAAATCTACTGAAATTTTGGTCACATACTTGATACTTCCCCACCACTGAAATGCAGTCAACTTCCAAAAGCAGTATTGGTGCCTTAAAACTACACCTCAAATACACACCAGTTGCTTCGGCCATGACAAAAAGCACAAAAATAAAATATGACACAATATAATAAAATATAATTACTAGAACTGTGGAGATTAATATCCCCCCATTTAGAAGAAGTGCCTTTTACAAACTTTAAGGACCATATCTTAAATCCTTTAACAACCACTTAATTTTATGGTGGTGCTGCTACTCTGTCCTGCTGCACGTGAGTCAGTCTTTCATAAGGCCATGTACAAAAGATTATGTTTTGGTTATATTTTAACTGAAGCAAAAATACAAGTCGTACAGCTCTTTCATACACAGTAGTATCTTGTTTGTGTAATGTAATTGAAGTGCTCTCAGAGCTCTTATGGCTGTTAAAGGTGTCTTTGGTCCGTAGATTTGCACTACTGGTAATGAATTGGTTATTAAAAATCATTGTGGATGTCTATAGCACAAGCCACATTAGATCACAAAACCACAAGAACAATTTTTCTAGGTCACAGATAAATATATTTGAAACAACTGTTGGTTCTCCCCTCAAAAATGTTTGCAAATTCCTTAAGTATCTCATAAAATCTGTATTTCTCAGACTGCCCTGGCAGGGATTTCAAGTTTACGCTTCATATCATCACTGAGGAGTTCATAAAAAGCAGACTTCCAGACTGGACATACTTTTTCACTCTCAGCTACACAGTGATCCTCAAGGCATTGCATTTTTTCCCTGGATCCACCATAAGAATCAAATCAAATAACTCACAGCTTGTCACTAGATTAGAAATTAAAGACAAGCAGGAGCAACAACCAGACTGACAACTTGCTAATCCAAACAAGATGACCCGATCTTGTTACAGGGAAGGTTTTCCTGGAAGCTCCTGCAAGAACAAGGATGTTCATTGCTGCTCCAGACACTTTGTAAAAACACAAACCTTCAGCTAGGTTTGTAATTGCCCCTCAGTGTGAAAACTGCTGTCAGCACATGTAGCTGATGGGGCAAATTGGAGAACTGGAACCACAGACCACCTTTGCTGTGGAAATTGATGTTGTCTGATACAGTCCATGTAAGGAGGAGCCCCGTAGGAGTGTGAGCACGTGTGTGCAAATCATGTCTGAAAACACAGCTGGCCAGCTCTATAGTCAATTATTATTCATATTTTCTCAGAACAACTTAGAGTCTCTTCAAGCATGGCACATATGAAATTCTATCCACAGGTGTTTAAAGACTTAAAACTAGGACAGAAGAAATCTGTGTTTCATAGAGGAAGTCAATGCTCTGATAGGGATTATATACAGTTGAATATATTGATTTTCAAATATTTTCAGAACTTTTTAAAAACTTTTTGGCAGCCCATTGTAAAACAAGCACTGTGATAAAGCAAAGAAAACAACATTTTCCAGTGTCAGCATCAGCACACTGTATATCCTATCTCTAACAATTAAAACAGAAGATTTACAGTAATAAATTTCCAGTTACCATGTCAATGTGAATGATTTCCATCTCGTCACTAGAAGAACAAAATCCTATATAATACTGAGCAAATGACCAAGACAGCAGAAAAACATGGTTGATATTTCTATAGGTATTTGACAGCTGAAAAATGAGTCGAGATTACTAAGAATTATGTAAATGAAAGTACTACCTATATGTAAGAACACACACATTTGCATACATTATGCTCATAATGCAAAAACATACCCAAAATTTGTTTAGCCATGTTGATTTGAATGGGTGCCATTCCTTCTCACCATCTGATCTAAAGAGCATTCCTTGGCGTAAAAATGTAATGCATTTATGGAAAACTGGCTACAACCAGCTCAAACAGGTCAAAATTTATGTCCTTTCTATCAGCAATCAGTCTCTTGCAAGGAAAGCCAAGGGGAAATGATCCTTGACACACTGCTCTGGGTAACTATGAAATTCCTTCTAATTGTACACTACTCCCAACAGTGACAATGAGTAGATACTATTTGCCAATAATACTGATTGCCATCAGTCTGGGGTTACTATACTTTCACACATATAAACTGCATCTCAGATAACGCACATATGAAAGCATGAGTTGTTGTGAATGTGTCCTCAGTTCACCTCAGCATTAACTACCTCCCACAAAGCCGGAGGTGGGAGGCAGGTGCCAGTCAAGGGGCTCAGGCGTTGTGATGATGCAGCTTTCCCTCATGATGCACTCATGTGTCTGTGGTCTCCTGCTGCTAAATCACAGGGACTTTCCTAAGGTGGCACGTGGATTTATATGTTGCTACTTTAAAATACCCATAAGATAAAAATGAGGGTGCCTGATGACATGTCTCTAGCTGGGCACACAAAATCCTCAGTCACTCGTCACTCTAGACAGTTTCCACACACTGGGGAAAACAAAGGAGTGCCCTCTCGTAGCCACACAGCAGGCAGGGAGCACAGCAGGCTGCAGTGACAAGCTGAATCACAGAATCTGTCATTTATGTTGGAAAAGACCTCTAAGATCACTGAGTCCAACCATTAACCCAGTACTGCCAAGTCCAGCACTGAACCATGTCCCTAATCACCACATCTACACAGCTTTTAAATACCTCCAGGGTGGTGACTCAACTGAAATGTCATGCCAGACATTTCCAGCAAACTGGAATCTCCACAGACTAGCCCAAAGCCTGGCAGAAGTCCCGATACCAAGACTTTTTCCAAGGGAGAATCTTACCTGTGAGCATGTTTACAAGGACATCATTAACTATAGTTAGAAATTAGGGACCCACTGGGCCATTCAGACCAATGGGCAACATTGGTCAAGTTGGCAGCACAGGCAAAGACCTCACGCTGATGGAAGGTGTCCTTCCTAACTCAATGCACGTGCAGTTCTTGGAGTGAGAAATTAATCTGCATTTTTATTTTTATTTCCTTGAACTGCAGATAACACAGCAATGATTTTTGTATCAGGTGTATTTTTTACTGGACAAAGCTCACCTGACATGGGGGCAGCAGTCACATAGGTTACAGCTCTGCTGGGGTTTAAACACCTTAAGCTGTTGTTTAGGCAAATAACTGCTTGGCCTCACTTCTAAAACATTTAAAACATTTCACTTTAAAGCATTTTCAAAATAATGAAATAACTCCTAGAAGGATTTTGATGATGAACGTTTAGCCCTTCTAAGGTACATTTCAGCTCCATTAAAAGCTGCAGAAAGCTGTAAATAAAAATGCCTGGAACAGCAGAACACAGGACAAAAGGAAGTAAAAATTTGTAAACATTTTAGGAAACAGGTAATATCAAACTGAACAAGAAAACAACTGAACAAGAAAACTGCCTGAAATGAGGCTGCAGGAATGCTCCCACTTCAAGAGCATCACACTGACCCACACAAGCACAGAAAACTGCAGTGTTCCACAGGGAGGCAGTGAGAGAAGATTGGAGCAATTTCCCACTTTCCAGAAAAGAGAGGGATACACTTAAGGAGGATTGGGTTCCTAATTCACTCTCCAGCATTTACAAGCTCATCACCAGTGTATGCTGGTCACACAGGCTCCTTCTGAATTTAAGCCAAATGTGTATGATGACCTGAAGTGGACTGACTAGTTACTCCATGCAAGCTGACCATAGTGGGATATGAAATCACTGCTTAGACAAGATACTTGATTTTTGGATGACTCCTAAGCACAGATTGTCATTTTACCTGGAATGGTTTTGGCATCAGACAGTGCAGGACTGAGCACTTCCTGATCTACTGAAACTAGGTCCATTTTTCTTTACTGGCTAATACCATAGCTTCCTCCAGGACAAGGAATCAAAGTTTTCTTGACATGAAAACCCAGACTGTGTATGTCAAGATCTTATCTCTGCCAGGCCTTGAGACACAGCAGGATCAGGCACTGGGTCTGGCAGTGACAGTAAAACTACTTTTGTTCCCATGCAGTTCCTAAGTCACCATCTATTTTAAGTATTTCAGTTTCTCAGGCAAGGGAGATGGCATTTTTCTGGAAGGCAGATCTGTGTGGAGCTGCATCACTGAATACTGAGGGTTTCTTTCAATGACATCTGCCTGGAGTGACTCCTGAGTCCTGCTCAACTTAGCTAAAGTTATCATCTGACTACATCCAAAATATCATAAATTCATCTTCAAGGAAACATTTGTTCTGACCACTGACAGTCTCTGTCTAATAAATGTCTTCTAGAAAAGGCAGAGTGTAGTACATCTCATAAAAATAAAGGAGTTACAGACATTTAACAAATCTGGATCCTGAGAAAAATACCCTGTTAATTCAGAGTGTTTGGTAACAGCATTACACTGTCTCATCCCAGCAGATACTGTCATCCACCACACGCAACGTCTGCATTCCCAAGCAATAAAATTGGCGTATTTTTTTCTCTGAAGGCTTGAGTCTAGTGCCTCATTCTTCTCATCAACCACTAATTTCTTCCTTAATGTTAGGCGGCATCTTACTTCCTTTGCATGCATTAAACTTTCCCCCCTTATTTTCCCCTCAGGAAGGCTTTACTCCTTCTCTATGTTGAGCTACTTTCTCTCTTTGACTTTCATAGATGAAAAAATCATATCACCAGATACTCTAACCCAGATCATTGTTTTGCCTCATTGTACACTGCTATAATACTCAGTGCTTAGGACCCACGGTCAGGTTCACTGCTGGCAGAATTTCCTTTTACCATTCCTAGTACCTCTATGGACTTCTCTAATTTCATTGCTCTTTGAAAGAAGCAGGGTTTCTGGGTCAATAATTTCTCATCTTTGGAAGATCTCCAATTAATATTTTATTTCTTGTGGTGTCATTGCAGCTATGTTGAGATGCTATTCCCAAAACAGTTTTAGACTGTTTTATTCTTCCCCCTCCAGGGATGAGAACACACCACATACTCCCAGTTCACATCATCTTGAATCCATTCCTCACAGCACTGAACACATTTTCAGCACTTTCCTCCATTGTAGCCCATAAGCCATAAGTTGTCATGGCTCATGAAAATCATTGGTACATCTTCACTAGCTGGTACTCAAACTAACTTCATCAATTCATGAGGCAACTAATCCATGCAGTCATCTATTTTCAAAACTGTTCTGTCACTTTATTTTATTTTTTCATTTCTGTCTACACCTCTGATCCTAATGTCAATCTACAAGCTGCCCGCTGAACTGTTCCTACTTGTTTTGATATCACAAACCCTTTTTGGTAACACTAACCATTGTCTGCTGGTCTGGGTGCTTGGGTTATGCCCCTTCACTAGTACCAAATTTAGCTTTGCTGTTATGTTGCAGCTGGTGGTTATGCCATATGTTAACATTCCTTTCTAATTAGCTGATACGTTAAACACATGACAAAAAGAAACCTTTTAGTTTTTAAGCACATACTGCCAAGAAAAATTAACTTTCAGCACGGTCTTTGTGCTTTAAGTGAGAGTGGTGTGTTTATGGCCAAAATACCAACAAAGCTATAACACAACCCAGGTAATTACAATATGAAAGCTCCCTGCTCTCCCTCCCAGCCACAGGCTGCATTTTTTAAGCTTGTAACTCATCCCTCTCCCCAAACCCAGGTAAAACAAAACAAAAATAGAAAGAAAAAAGATAAAGGCAAAGATGAGATGAAGGAAAGTGTTGTTTCTCCTCCACCCCAAACTGCACAAGAGGGAGAAAGGCAGCTGAACAGGTGACTCAGCCAGGTCAGGGAGAGCCATCAAATGCTGAGAATTTTTGGCATCATGAAAATATTTTCTTCAGAGTTTGGGAGCCAAGATCATCTTCAAAAAATTACAGCTATAAGATGAGCTATTATGATCCATTATCATGGTAAACTTGACCAGCTAGATCCCACCCAGACTTCATTTAAGACCCCTGTATGCTCTGTTACTTGCTTTCCTCAGTCTCCTGCGCCTTTAGTCCAGTCTGTCTCCTGTTCTCCAACACAATGACACTTTGCAGAGATGGCATTATCAAATGTCAGAGGATGCTCATGCAAACCTCGTTGTTTGCTACACAAAAGAGTCAGTGAGAAAGAGACAGATGACCTTCTCTCCAAATTTCAGTGTTCAGCTTAATAATGATGATCCTAAGGTTGCTCAAGTTATCTAGTGTGCTGTAACACCTTGGTGAGCCCCATTAGGTGAGGACAGCCAGGAACCAGGCAGCACTCAGGCTGTGTGAGCATGGATGGGAGCCACAAAATCTGGATGCAATCTCATGCACTACATGGATATATGTATTTTATTAAGTGACATAAGGTGGCTAGACAAGACTGTCTCATTCCCACCTCTTTCATGTCCTGCAATAGTTTTTTGAGGTCTCATCAGTGTTGCCTCTTGCACAACCAGCTTGCTTCTTTTCCATGTTTAAGAACCACATAGTCCTTAAGCCTGAACTGTGCTTAAAACAGCCCTTAAGCCAGCACTGTTTAAAGACCAGGGAGTCCCAGTGCTCTTCCCGTGGCACTGGACTGCAGACCTGCAGGAGCAAACAGTGGAATCAGTGAGTGCCAGGTTCTCTCTGCCATGTCAGCCCCAGCAGGCAGGACTCAGAGTCACTCCAAGTCATCTCTGAGACGCTGCAGTGATGAGAACACAATGACCAGGCTGGACAGAAAGAAGAGAAAACCCCCAGTCCAACAGACACAGCAAGAGTCTGCAACACCAGCACGGGTGCATGAACCAGAGCCAGCTGGAAACATGAGCAGATCCTTGCAGGAAGGCAGACAAACACTTTAACACCACTGCTCATAAAGGGCAGAGCAGAAACAGGGAGGTTAAGTAGTTTACTTAAGCTATGGAGCAGAGCCTAGTTAGACACCCTGGAGCTGGGCTCAAGCACTGTTAGACCAGCAGCTTTCAAATAATCATTCCCACAAACTTCTTCTGTGGTGATATTTCTGAACAATACCAGGGAACATTCCACCATAAATTGTGCTGTGTTCCAGTTTCCACATTATAGCTGTGATGTAACTCAGTAACACTTTGTCCCATCAAGCCCAACAACAATAGATTTAATCAGAACATTTGTCTCAGAGAGACAATGGGGAGTTCTGATTAACCTGGCACCAAACTCTGGCAATTGCCTGCAAGGGATTTTTTTAATTTTTTTTTTTTTCTGAATGCTTGCCCTTGGCAGCCCTTCAGCCTGCAATATGCCAAGCCTGTGGCTGCCAGGAGAGCTGTGAAAATGCCCCGTGCCATTTGACATGCAAACAACATATTTCATTTCAGAAATGCAACATTTCTGCAGAAGCAAGGAGGAAGACACTGCTCCCCAAGCATCCCACTAGCCAACCACATGAGCATCAAGGACACCAGACCACTGTCAGATGGAAAGGGTCTGTCCTGTGAGAACTTGTGGTGCAAACTGAGCAGCAGGCACTGGGCTCGCAAAAGAGTGAAGAGAACAAGGGCAGCACTGCTCTGCAATGGCTTGGTTGGCTTCTTTTGCACCTCTGCCCTGACCACAAAGCCTCTGTGGGTTGCTGCAAAGCAGAGAGGCCCCTTCATTACAGTAGGAGCAGGTGGGAGACCAGGTGAGAAATGAAAGCACAGGCATACTCAAACACAGTGATTGACAGGCATCAGTCAGGCATCAAAGGTACAAGAGCACAAGTTACAGCCCAGTGTGACTGTGAACAAAGCAGGGCTCAGCTCTGCATCCAAGCAGCTTGCACCCTGAGGCCTGCAGGGTGGGAAAAAGTATTTTTAGGTTTGGCTTAGGGGATATCCTGCATTGTCCCCTCTGTGCTCACAGCCCATCCCAGACAGCTCCCTCCTATGCTGCTTGCATGCAGCTGGCAGCTCCACATCTGCCATCCATCCACACCTGTGCTGCTCACACCCCACACTGGGGCTGGTTCCCTGCATGCAGCTGTCCTTCCCCCTAGCAGTGCAGCTACAAAAACCCTTTCCATAAGGGACCAAACTGCATCAAGGCTGAGTCTCAGACTTGTCCTGGAGCAGATTACTGCTAGACAGTAATGCTCCGGAGTTGAAAATGTGATGGGAGCGTAACTCAAACTAGCCCTTGGCATTTGTAATCTAAGACAGTTTGACATAAGTTGGGGGGAATATAAAAAAAAAACAACAAAAAACAAAACCAAAACAAAACAGCCAGAAAGAAAACAATGAATAAGAAATAACCAAAGCCTGCAAGAAAGTCCCAAAGCAGCTATCAGCCTCCAGCTCTTATTCCATCCTTCCTCCTGCTCAGCCTTGCTGCCACTGCTTTCTCTGCAGTAGCACAAAGGAAAGGGGCCAGTTCTGCTAGAGGAGATTTGGGTCCAGAGAAGGAAAAGGGGCTTCTCCAGGGCTCCCCATCAGAGCAACTACAAAGAGTACTTTAGCACAGCATCTTCTGCATATCCTTCTTCCAAGGATAAAACATCAAGGCAGCTTCTCCAACACTAGACAAAATTCTAGATACCCTTGTTTTCACCAACAGCCACTTCCATTCCCATCCTTTTGCCTTCCTTATGGTTGGTATGAGTGGCACTTCTGAAGTTAAGTAGTTCTTGTGTGTGTTGATGGAGATGAAGGAACTTTCTCTGGGTGGATCCAGTCAGACAGAGAAGTTTGAGACTTTTTATAAGCATGTTACTCATCCTGACCAGCTCCTGCCTCCAATTCATTTCAGTAAAATATGTTTGTTTTGTTATAAATCTTGATTTGATGTCCACCACTGCCAAGAAAAAAATTCTGCATTCTGCATGTCACCACTATGTTCTCCTCTTCTTAAGAGCTTCATGTTGTAAAATAAAAAGATCATTTTATATGAAGGCCATATTTTTATCAGACCAAGGCTTTTAATGGAAGGAATCTGTGTATGGTAAAATATATTAAAAATTCCCGTTACTAAAAAAACCCACCAAAACAGTCGCTGTCCAAAGCATGTATGCCACTTCCTTTTTTACTCCATAATTTAGCCAAAAACCCTAGCATTCTTATGACAGTTTGTTTCATCCACCACCAAAGTAACATCCTGATTCTCAGATTCATTTCAATAGCTCTGCAATTATACAGCCAGATTGCTATGTGTGTACCCAGGAATTAAAAAAAAAAAAATTAAAAGAATGAAGAACACCTTGTCTTGAGCTTTCTTAGAGGGTCTTAAGAGTAGAAACACTCTCATGTCTTAAGGACTTGGTTCATTTTAGGAATTATATTCCTTCCACAGAAATGTAAAAATGTTTCCAGTCCAGAGTTTTTGGAGCTATGCAATAATTAGAGTTCTTTTCCAAGCTCAGGAGGTATTGGAATATTCTGAAGATACCCAGATTTAAAATATAATAAAATCTTCTCCACATGGTTGCAGAGCGGTTTGAAAGCAGACAGAGAAGATCCAGCTGTACAAACAATTATCTTCCAATATGATCTGGAAGCCATTCAGGAGCTGGTTAGTGTGTATGACACCATTGCTCTGTTCCCCCACATCAGCAGGCTAATCCATACACAATTACATTTCCAATTATCATCCACATACCTAATTCATGGCATTTCAAGGAGACTAATGTCACATTTATCCTCTTTGTTACTAACCCTACGATATTTTAAAACCATCTCTTCAGCTGATCTGCGTCTTCATTAGAGATGGTTTCTAATAAGATTTTTGGTGCCCCAGCTTTGGGGTCATTCACTATGTAGACCTCAGGTCTATCTCTTCTTATAAATATGACCTATAAACCAGGGCCCAAAGACAGTGATCCCCTGGCTAGTTCATCTTCATATGTTATTTACTCACTCTTTAATAGATTTAAAGTTCTACTTCCAGATATTTTCTTTCCGTATGCATTTCTTTCTGAGTCTAGTAGGTTTAATTATTTCCAGACCTTGCAGCCAAAAGCGAAAGAAAGCTAAAACATACGATTAGAACATTTTTTTCTTCAAACACCACAAATAATCCATTACAATTATTTATGTCTTTGGATTGAGACAAAGAAAGAAAACAAGTATGCCATAAATGACAACTTGATGTATTTCAGTGCACCGCAGAACTGCGTCAATGAAATTACTTTTAACTTGTTCTGTTGGGGTTCCTGAGAAATCTTATCAGGATTATTGCTGAACACAAACCAAAGGTGATACTGTTTGTATTTGAGCTGTAGGAAAAACAAGAAGTGTTTTGGGTGATGCTTGAAGACAACCAAGGAAGTGACTGTTTTGAGAAGACAGAAGTGGTTGTGATGGTGCAAGGCACTGTCTGTAAGGAGAAGGCAGCACTCCTGAAAATGTTCTTTCACTCCTCAAAACCTGCCAAATTTTTCCAAATATAATACCAAAAGATGGTGTCTTTACTACAGATTTTGCTCTGATCAGCAGTACCCTACCCTTCACCTACAAACCTTTGCATCCCCTCAGGGAACCCAGTTGCTTTAGATCAAGTGGAATATGAGTGAAAAATCAAGTGATGCATCTTGATTCACAATAGGGCATAACAGTAACAGCAGCCACAGCATTTAGAAACACCTTTAGATTGTGATGTGAAGAACATCACAAATGATAGCATGTGCCAGCATCTCTTCCATTGCAAGAAATCACAGAATTGACTGGTCTCATTCTCAACTTTGAGTTTGTCATCATAGGATAACTCAAACCACTCTTTCCTTTAACAGAAGTTTTGATGATACAGTACATTGTTCTAAAAAGAAAATGGTCACTACTAAATTCTCATTCATTAATTCTACAGAAAAATACTAATTGCATTCAGCAAGCAATATTCATACTAAAAAAAAAAGGAAAAAAAGTATTTTTTTCTGTTCTAAAAGACAGTTTTCCAAATCCAGTGTTACTAGCAGCTTTCTTCTTCACATCTGAAAATCTACTATTTCTCTACCACTTCCCATTTTCAGAATTTACAAGGAGGAATCTGCAATCAGAACTTAGGTTTGAAAAGATCTGTGAGCAGCCTAAAGCAAACCAGTTCATTTATTCCATGCTGCCATGCAGAATGACAAACACACTGTGTTTGGGGTTTTTCCCAGTTAATACCTAAAAGAAAAATAGTGCAGGGTGAGGATTTGGTCTGTGCATCAACTACCTCACTTTTGCCAAGCCACCACATCTCCCAGTTTGTTTTGTGCAGTGCTAAATCCCATGTGAAAGTAGTTTTGCCACAGCAGGGCTACCTGTGATGATCAACCAGCACATGCATGAAGTCTCCTCTGTGGTCATGCTGTCTTGCTAGGAATGGGTGCATCCATAACTCATCTCAAAAGAGCAGTTCTGAGCCAAACCTTATAGAAAAAGTTGTACATAAGCATTTAAGCAAAATTAGTGGTGCTGGCATTTATGTGTCATTGCAGGTAGAAGATCTTAAGACTTCTACACACCCTGTGAACTTCAGTAAACTGACACATCTGGAATGCTTCAACACATTGTTTTGGTTGAAAGAAAAACCCACATCAAGCTGTTTTGCAGCTTTATTCCTAAAAATCCATGACACAATGCCTTTTTCTGCAGATAAAAAAGAGAGCTCTGTGTCAGGTTTCCTGGTTTGAGCAATCCTAAAGCTTTACATAGTGTGAGGTTTTGAGAGCACTCACAAAATCACTGAGAGACACTGAGGGCTTTGGCTGTTTTACAGGTTTGTCTCAAGGAAAAATAAAAAGAGACCATTCATTTGTTTGTCTTTTAAGGAGCTGTACTTAGTGGAATCATGAAAATAGTGAGGGCTGCACTGGGTGATTAAATAGTAGCCCATATCAAGTAATAATGGTACTGACAATGCTTTTTAAAGGAAGTTGAAGTGTAAGGAGCTGGGGCTGCACCGCACTTGCTGTGGGAAGCTGCACACAGCTCTGGATCCACAGGGCTGCCTGCTCCCACAGGAGACTTTTGCTGTGCCTCTCTACGTGCCTGTGGATTTTTACTAGCTAATTGACTCATCCCTGGCTGAGGAGCTCAATCAGATACATAAACCACTTGATAGATGATGCTCACTTCCCTAAGGAGCAGCAAAGAGCTCGGGTTAGCCTTGGCAGGGCACGGCCAAGCCAGGCACCCCAGCTCCTCCTGCTGATGGGCTTCAGCACCTGGGGTGGGGGTATCAAGGATCAGATCAGGCACCTGACCCTGCTTAAAACAATTTTCTTCAAGTGTTCACCCCTCTCACAATCCAGGTTTGACACAACTTGTGCCAGAGGCATCCTGGGAGATGAGATGAAGGGACTGAGAGGCAACATGGTAGGAAGATGGTGAAGTTAAACCATCACAGGGGTTGCTCACAGAGGTTGGAGATGTGGCTCCTCATTCACACTCCACTGAAAACCAAAACCAGCCCCCCTGGGTGTAGCACAACTTCACTGCTGACCTTTCTGTATTGTCTGAAAGAGGACAAGACACACACTCTTCATTTGAGGGTGCTACTGTCACACTTGAATGTGCATTTTCTCTCCCCAGCCACCTCAAACACAGTGGCTTGGACCAACATACCCATTGTTGTAGCTATGAGATGAATCAGATTAACAAATTCTTCCAAGTCACAACCAGTCATTTATTTCTAACCTGGAGTAGTCTCTGCACAGACACTGGCACAGGGCTGACACCACAGCCCAGGAGGAATGGAAAGCAGGGCAGGAATCTCTGGGGGTCAGTGCAGCAGCCAGACACGTCCTGGTGAGAGCCCATGCCAGGCACAGACAGCTCATCCAGAGACAAGCAGTCCAGGATCAGCAGCAAGAGTAGGGCAAATTACACATGGAAAACCTGAAAGAAGAATAAAGGTTGGAGGTGGGGGCGTGGAAACAAAATACTGTGGAAGAGGAAGCACGTGGCAAATGTTTTTTGATCTTACCTACGAGTGTGTAGTGAGTGGTCATTAACACACATCAGTTCCTGGGGCTGTCTGGACACACAACACCTGAACACAGAAAATGTACAAGGCCAGGGAGGAGGAAAGGTTTACTTTGATCAGCAAAGCAGTGAATAACAGGCTCACTATGTCTACATGAGGTTTTTACCCCTTGCTAGTTCACAGGATCACAAACTCTCTGAAGACTTGTGGGGTACACACAGGAAATGTCAGAGCATTTGCTGGTGACTTCTCATGGCTCCTACCTTACCTGTGCAGCCAGATCAAATATTGTTCTTGCCTGCACAGGGCAGGGAGCTCCACCTCTGAGCTCTAAATTTCCAGTGACAGTGGGAACAGCTGAGGCCAGGGCTCTCTGCTCCTTGTCCCAGGAGTGTCCCTGGCTTCATTTTCCCATGTGGAGGACCCAGCCTGTACAGTGTGACACAAGCTGTGACTGCTTGGTGCTGATCCAGCACTCTCCACCTTCTCCTAGAGTGCACTAACCTCTGTTTTTTGACCATCATCCAAACACACTCTTTGCACCACACTTTTTATCTCCCCAGCTGGTAATTGCACCAAAGGAGGCTCCCAGATAAATATCAGTAGTAACAGATTCTCCCTCACTTGTCATTGTTCTTCCATGATTCAAACAGCTTCAAATGACAGGCTTGAAAAATGGCCAGGGCTTGCAAAGTGTGGGAATGGAAAGTTTCTGAATGCTGGCAAGAGCTTATCAACCCCTACATCACAATATCAGCAACCAACTGGCAACAGAGCTGTGCCAAATTAGGTGGAAAAGGAGCACACACAAAGAAAGATCAATAGCTCTAAAGACAGAATTGCTATAAGCATGAGTACTCCTGAATAACCTCCCCCACTCTTTGGTACAGCAGGGCTTTCTCCTCAGTAGCATCTCTAAGTGCTGCTCCAGTGACCCTCAAGAAGGCTGACACAAACGTCCAAGGGTTTCAGCTGCAGTAAAACATACACCTCATCCATTTTTGCAGCTGTCCAGCAAAACCAACCCTACAGCTCAGTCACAGTTTGCGGTGGAAAATATTTTATCAACCCATGAACTCTTTGGATCTGCTTGGGAATATCTAAACACTCAGGCAAGCCTTTCAAAGAGAAATGTTGCTGGGTATCAAGTGCTACAGAAAAATGCGTACTCAAGAATACACAGGGCAGGTGTTGGTCAGCATGGCTGGAGCACAGCCTGGCCAGTGCTGCTTCACTGCCCGCCACTGAAGGGATGCTTCTGGCTGCACTGTGTGCAAACCTCAGCACTGAGCAGTCACATCTATCCCATTTATCCCTGTGAAAAAGAGGGTTTAGCCACACTTCCCTAGTTCAGTTACTGCCACAGGTTTCTGACAGTCCAAAACTATTTTTGCACTACAGAATTTCCCCTCTTCATAAAGATTATATGGAAGAGAAAGACCATCAACCCCCCAAAAGTCCATCTGAACATAACTAAAGTGTAAAAAAAAAAAATCCTGCCATTTTTCAGCAATCTTTGCAAGAACTAGGGTATACCAAGCATGGCTGCCTCTTATATGCTGAGAAAACTCAACAACAATAAATTCCCCCAGACAAACACCATGTCTTTTTAAGGTCTTTTAAAGACACTCCACTAAAAATACATAAAGAAATAAAATGTTCCAGATTAATTAGTAAAGGCTGGCCTTAAACCTAATTCTAAGAAAGTTCCTATTAACCCTATAGGTCTCAGCTGAGCTGGTCCCAGGGATGCTGCAACAATACTCAGGAGGCATCCAGACCTATCAAACATAATTCCATGGGTCTTGGGGCCAAGCCACCACGTCAGGTACCTGTTCAGAAAACAGTTTGTGTTCTCAAAGCAGTGAGAACAAAGTGTACAGGCTGAATAACTTGATAAATAAAAATGTACCTTAAGCAGTTGGTGTTCTACCCTGCTCTGCTGCCTTTAATTTACTGAGGTGAACGATGAATGAAATAATACTCTGCCAAGGGGAAAGAAGTCAATGTCAGAATATCCCATTATGAAAAAGAGACAGGAGTAATTTTGAATGGCAAAACCTAAATTTATCATTTGTTGAATTGTAGTTTTGAAGTAGTATTTTCACTCTAAATATCAATTACCCAAAAAAAAAATTGCTAGGAAACAGAATAAGTCTTCTCTTTCTCAGAACCTTTATCAGTCACAGGAAGATTGTTTGAAGGAAGTTTAAAATGAAATTCCATCATGCATTTACTACTGAATAGACCACAGTATCTACAGGTGCTCAGTAATGTTGGCAGGGACTATTCTGAGTAGAAAATGTGTGAAGTAAGATTTTAAATTGAGGAAGCCTGAAATACATAAGTAATTTTATTATCATTATCAGATTATGCCATTTTCCACATTTAAAATCTTCCTGAAGTCAAAACCCTTTCTGGAATGTGTCTCACATTCTTCTGAGTGAATTGCACTTAGAATAGGACTGTTCAGTGTGGAGCCCATGGTCACGACTTGGGTGATTTAGGAGTTTTCCCATCAAGTTCCCTCTAGAATTTGCCCCTTTTTGAAAGGGCACAATGTTGATTTTCCTCAAAGAAGACGCATGAAGGCACCAAGTAATGCTTCTTGTGCTTATAGCCCATGATCCAGGCTCAGCTGGTAAGACTTACCTCAGTTTCAGAGTAGAGAGCCCTGCCAGTTGCAGCCTCTCCATCCCAATTAAAAAGCACTGAAAACAGCTTACATCTTTATTTACTTCAAGACTGTAACTTAAGGATAAGCATCTCTTATCCACCAACTCCACAGCCATTTCTCCTCCTGATTGTGTGTTCTTTCATCATAAAAAAAAAAAAAAAAAAAAAAAGCTGAGTTAATGCAACCTCTCACACCTGCAGACATCAGAATAAGCAGAGCTGAGAATTTTCAGCACACATAACCAATTGCACAAGAACCCAGACTGGAGATTTAATGCATTCACAACACAGGTTCCCCAGGCTCCCCAGTATTTAGACTGCTCTGCCAGGCACATGTGGAGCACAATGGCATCTGGAGAGTATGGAAAAGTTCATCCATTGAAGTTTCACCCCAGTTTAAAGCCCCCCAGACCCCTCACACTGCCAATCCCACCCATCATTGTGAAGCAGTACTATTAGCAAGTAAAGTTAAGTTTTTAGTGTCCAGCTCCATCTTTAGCTGGCAAACACACCATCACAAGAACTGCCCAACCTGGTAGAAAGTGGTTGCCAGGTTATATTTTTTTTTCTATTCACTGGGAAAAATTAATTAATATATCCCAAGTAAAGTAAATCATAATTTTTAATAGATATTCTTAAGGGACAAAATGAAAGATAATTATGGCTTAGCATACCTATGTTGTTTTACTTTTCTCCCACCCAACACTGGAAAGACAAAAGTCTTTTCTTAGTGATTCATAAGTTATCTGAGGCAAGAATGGGTTGTTATAATCTCTGGTTGGATTTCCTGGCTAGCACTGGCCATGGGCTTCCCCTTGCTGACCCTGCACAACACCCAGCAGCCTTTGGCCTGGGCCCACTCTGAGCAAAGTCTAGGCCAGATGACTTTTGAAGACTCCTTCCACACGAAATTACTTTATGAGCCTGTGAGTTTACAGCCTTTATCACAGTAACAGGCTGACGTCAATCACACTTTCTGGCAAGATAGTGAAACCTGATATTAAGGCTGGGAGCAAGTTTCACCCACGCTGCCAGCTTTCAAGAGTAATTATTCCATTGAATGCAAAATCACTAGCCTGTAATTGGTTTAATTGCATCCTTCTACAGCTCCCACCAGTGCCAAGCACTGCACAGCCAGCACTGGGCTGGCAATTCCTTGAGCACCCACAGGTGAGCCCCACCAGGAGGGATCAGCACAGGTTGCAGCTGCAGGTGACACTGCTGGCTATACCAAGACTTTGGCCCTAGAATTTGGGGACAGAAAGTTACTTGTCTGTGTGACCATTTTTATTCCCTGGGCAGCCTAGATGAGATCACTTTTGCTCTGAATTGCTCAGGATTTGTCTCATTTACACACCCAGACGGGCAAAACCTCGAGTCACACAGACCCTTAAGGAACACAGCAGAAAGAGCACATGGAGCACCACTCACTAAAAAACCATCACCAGATACTCCCATCTGAAAACTTCTCCAGACTATGCAATAGCTTCATTCCCAGCATTTAACAGCAAAAACTTGTATCACAGCTAGCATAAACCATGTACTGCCAGTCCCTGGCAAAATGAGAGACAAACAGAGAAATGGGGGAAATATTGTAAAGGTGGGGAAAGCATTATGGATTTCCATGCTGTGGGACCAGGTACAGACCCTTATGGAGCATTAATGCAGCTTCCCATACTTAAAGGGCAAACATTTTAGCAAGGCTCATCACAGCGGGACAAGGGACAATGGCTTTAAACTAAAGAGGGTCAATTTCTATTTTAACTACTCACCTGAGCTGACACCCCTACTCTACCCTCAACTCCACCACTAAGGAGGGAAGCACATGATTTATAAAGCCAGGTCCCTGAGCAGGTGCAGGGAGGGTTCCTTTTCTCTGAGCTCCCAGGAACACCTGCTGGCTCATCCTTGCACCTCCCAGGATATCCTCCCAGCTTTGGCAAAAAGGGTGTTTTCAGCCCTGGCTTCCTTGGAAGACCTCCTAAAAAGCCAAATGTGTGGGTGAAAAAGTGTCACTCTTAATTAAGGGCCATCAATTTCTTCCTTGCCCTCCACCCACCTGGCACCCTGCTTAAGGTGACAAGAAAACAGCTGAAGAAGGATCCTGGTAGTGTAGCTTTGACACTCTCTTGGGATGGGGCTTAGTGTCTTATACTCCTGACTATCAAAATGGCCTGTTAATATTTTACTTAATGTCTGAGCCATGCTTCAGCTATAAATCTCCATAGGAAGAATTGAGTAAAAAAATCAGACACTGCAGACAACACACATGTGGCAGAGTGCTGCCATGGTATTTAAATTCTAACCATTCTTCTGTGCTTAGTGGGTGTATAGAATGTGATTTCCTTTTTTTAAATGTATATGTCTTATATTTATTCCCTTCTCAAACCTGAAATCACCTCCCCACATATTCCCAACCAAGAGTGGTGGCCACTAGTCAGGAATGTACCAAGAGTCCGGTGGTTTGGGGGTTTCTGAGTTTCACAGTGCTGTAAAGTCATAAGAATTTAATTTTATAAGCAAGTGCCAGGCTAGTTTTTCTCCACAGCCCCAAGCCCTGACAACACATCCGTCTCTTTGGCCCAGGCTCTGAGTTCAGGCTCTTGGTCATGCTCTTTGCACCACTGGGGCTCAGGTGCTTTGCACTAAAATATAATTTTAAGGATATTTTCACAAAGGGAGACAGAGGGTCATCACCTGTGGGCATGGGAGCCTGAAAGGTGATCAAGTAACACCACTTTGTGATGTTCATGAGAGAGAAAAAATTGTTTCATCGTTTTAAAATGGGAGTCTCCAAGAATCCAAAGGTTCATTTTCTCAATTACTTTGCTTGTGTAGCTGGCCAGCAGGTAACCACGACCATCATCATAATTAGATCAAAAATTCAACTGTTTGAGAATTGAAAAGTGCAAAGCCATTGGCAGGGGCTGGAGGAACCAAAAGGGAGCCAAAGCTTCAGAAGAAAGAGAATGTCTCTCCCTTTCTTCTGCCAGCAATCACTTCAACAATCACCAAAATTATTCCCATGTTTGCATTTCAGGATATATTTCTTTCTTAATTTCTTTCAAGCCATGCATGTGACAGTAAGTAACTAAGGCTGCTGGAGGAACAAGAGTTGTGGCCTCGTAGGCACTGCTGTGAAATGAGGTGAATCTGATGGAAAAGGGAAACTGTGGGCAGCTCTGGAATAATTTTGTCGGGGACCATGTTTTTGCCCTCAGGACAGCTGTGCAGCAGCACACTTGGCTCAGTGTATGTGGCCTCCAAGCCCCTGTGCTGGGTTTCCTTCCCAGGGTGCTCTGGCCATGCACCCTCAGCCAGGATCTCCTACGTGCACTGAATCATGTGTTCATCTTTTTACTTCACTTTTCCCTTATTTTACTACCACAGGTTAAACCATTAGGTGATGTCATGGAGATCTTAATTCCCAAAGTGGTGCCAACCCATCCAGGAACTCCTTCTGGGAGATACAAGGCTTTGAAAATATTTTCAAGGAAGAAATCTTCTCAGCATTGCCTTTTTTATTTTATTTTTTTAAGTCTATCCAGCATATTTCTACCACGTCTCCTCTCTACATCATAGTCTTCAGCACTTAAATTTTCACCATTGGAAAAACTTTTTCTCAGTGCACTAATGTGCTCAGCTAATTTTGGATTCTTGCTAATCAAACTTTTTTCCAGCTGCAGCATACTTGCTTATTACTTAATATCAGATAAATCAGAACTGAGGCTTTTCTAGACAGCAAAATGGATAGTGGCACTGCTTGCAACAGCCAAAAATAGAAGATTTAGGATGGGACAAGATGAGACAGTCCTGCCTCCCTGGGCCACACATCTCTGGGGAGCAGGGGAGTCAACACTTGTCTGAAACTCCAGTTTGATCAGGACAACCAGCCTCTGCTGTAATATACTAAAAAAACTCTCAACAATTTAATTCATTGAGGGTCAAATCTTTCCTACTCAGGTAAGCCTGGAAGCATTTAGCTTTTTACAGAAGGAGTATGACAGGTGGCATTTCTCTGCCTGCTCCATGGTTGTGACTAATCTAGCTGAAAGACTGCATTGTTTTGGGAATTAGAAAATTAATTTTAAACTGTTTACTTCCTGTTGAGGATTTAGATGAGACTATGCCAGTGCTTTGACTAAATAGCTCCAGTCCTAAGTCTTCTTTCTCCTCACTCATTAAAAGCTCTTAACAGCTGCTGTCCAGTCCTATAGCTGCTGCTAACTTCTGGATCTATTCTGAGGTTGTTTACATACATTTCCCATAGGAATTAAATAATGCAGAATTACCACTTTCCCAGTCCTTGAACAATTTTTGTTAGGTAAAAACCTTCCTAGTGTTCCTTTCTGCATTGACCAACCCCTGCCAGCACACAGGTCAAGCTTACGGAAGAAGAGGGATTGTTTTGTGTGGAGTTTGGTGGGAACTATCCATGCACGTGACATTCCCTTGGACCCCCATACCTTGCTGGACTCAGGGAGGGATTCACCTCCAGCTCCCAAGAACCCCAGGGATGGCCCCTGCAGCTGGCAGGGCTCATACAGGCACTAAGTCACCAAGCATCTGCTACCAGTGTCCCCCCACACTTGGCACCCTCCAGCCAGCCCTGAAGAGCCCAAATGCCAGCCTTGGACCCTTGAGTGCCTACCAGCATCCTGCCCTCAGGGAACAACCCACCCAAATTCCCTGCTGCTGCCCAGATGTGGATCTGAAGCTACACTGAGCTGTGTTGAACCCAGCAGCCCTGTGGGACACAAAGCTGCCTCACCATGCATGGAGCAGTTGAATACAGTATCAGGCCTCAGATGGCTGGACTTTTGCCTCCAGGGGAATTTTAAGCTAATAAAAATTGGGGTAGACAGTCCCTTTCCTCTTCTCAGGAATGCCAGAGTCACTGGTAGGAAAAGATATTAAATTCTCGTGAACCTCTACCTAGGAACATTGTCTGTGCCCTTATACTTTGGATATGAACTGCTATTCACACCCAAGGCCTGTGTGCTTTCTAGTTTTGAGATTCAAATACTTCTTCAGCAAAGGAAAGGAGCTGAAATTGCTCAAGGTCAACCAGATTAAGGAGCACCCTTACATTGCTTGTACATCCATTCTCACTACTTTGCCTTGGCATGAAGTTTGGCTGCTGGAAGAGTGTGCTATCTCCAAACAGGGCTCCATCTTCTCTGACTGGAAAATTACTCTGAACATCTGCTCATTTCCTGACTAAGTAAGTTACTAGATCTATGGTTTAAACCTTGGAGGATACTGGAGTTCTTCCAGCTAAACCACTATGAATGCTCCACAATCCAAACCTCACTGCCAGCATGTGTGTCACAGCTGCTCAGTGGGACAGAGCATTGCTGTGAGGAGGGACTCCGCTCGTCTCTGATGTCAGCAAGGACCAGGCTCTGAAATGGCTGTGCCTTTTGAGCACTGCAAGACCAAAGCCATCTGACACAGCTGGTGCCTTCAGTAAAGCACATGCCCATTGCCACGGCCCCTGCAGGAACGAGACGCTTCTCCTCGTGCCTTGACCCGGATTAAACATGAGCTGGTCACTGCCTTGTGCTGTGGGAAATGAAGTCAGTCCCAACTCGAAGAAAACGCTGCAGGACATCTGGCTGCAGCTGACATTCTCTGGCCAGCACTTTGCAAACTCTGCTCCCCTCACCCCGAGATGGTGCCCAGCCCCTCGCAGCTGCCGAAGCCGAGGCTCTCCTGTGCCCAACCGCGCCAAATAAACCAGAGACCAAACCCGTGCTTCTTACAAACAGATTTATTTGCATTTTGACTGGAGCACAGATTCTAGATACAGATTTCTTCTGCACAACAGTACAAGAGCCAGTGCAAAATATGCTTTTTTTTTTATTTATTCATGTACAAAAAAAACCCCCAAAACCAACAAACGAAAAGACGAAGAGTGTGGCAGTATTTACTCACAACTGGTACTCCTCAGCCTCCCATCGACCCACCTCCACTCGCCCTTGCCCATCATGCCAACTTTGTGGCCAGCATGCCTGCCTCTAACAGCTGCATTGCCAGTGAAGAGAGAAACTCCCCTTTGAAAGATAAACACTCACCCCAAGCAAACCGGGACAGCAGGCTACTTTGAAAAGTTGAGCACACCATCTGGTCACCAATGCATCCCCCACCAGGGAGCAGAATTTTGAGGGAATGGAAAAAAAAAGGTACAAATCAAAAATGCACAAAAAAATAGGCACTAGCTTAACCCATTTGTTAGAGAGAGCCAAGGACGTTAGACCTCCAGTCTGCCTTCTCATATTCACCCACAGTAGTGATGATCAAAGCCAAACACTCCCCACTCTGAGTACCCTGTGCTGTCAAACAGATTATAATCTAATGAAAATATTTCTATTACTAGCATAAAGTTAAACCATTTCATAACTGGAGGAGAAAGAGAAGCTACAGTCTGAATATAAGCATTTCTTTGAGAAGTAAAAAAAAATCCCAACAGATAAGAGACAAAAACACCTGTTTGAGTCATCCACCAGATGATTGTTAGAATTACAGTCAATGCTTAAGCAATACAACACTGAGCTAGGAAAAGTCATCGTATGGTTGTTCTGCTTATGGAGTAGCCTTACTAGTTCACAAAGCACTGGGCAATCTATTTCTCTGTTGCTCTAACTAATTTTCAGAAGCTGCAATGTAGAACTGCAGTGTTAGTGAAAGAATATGCTCATCTTCACCACGGCCTGGGATTTGTATCGCAGAAATTCATCAGACTTACATCACTCCAAGTGTACCATGTCCAAATCACCTAGTTGCTACTATGGACTTTTACATTTCTACCCAAGGAATGGCTGGGTTTTGAAGCTTGATCAACCAGAGTCTTTTACATTGAACTGCAACTAAACAAAGCAGAGTACCAGTTAAAGCCAAAGAACACATGTACTCAGCACAAATATGTGTTGATACAGTACAGTATGTATGTGGATATATATGTATATATATATGCATATATATGTATATGTTACATTATAAGGAGAGTGCCATTCAGGGCTTCTCAAATGCAAGAATCCTCTTACCACCTCTGAGTCTTGAAACTTCAGCCCATTCAATTTCACACTAAGACAATGAGAACTCCAGTATTTTCCATATTGAATGATTATTTCTATTTTAGCCAATTAACCATGCGGGGCCAGCAGAAAGAACAGGAGCTTTAATTTTAGTAGCACCAGTCCTGCCACCTCAATCAGATGGCCAAGATTTTATCACCAGATCGTTTGCCCTCTCCCTACCCTGCAGTTGTGTATCATAGGCATTACTGTGAGTTTTCCAGACATTACCATAGTCATATTAATTGATCTCTATCATTTTACTCAGTTGATAGAGAAAATGCCACAATTTATGAAATTTCAAACAGACAGTACAGATCTGACAAGAATGCAAGTTTATACTTTGCAGTACTGGCTAGAGTCACATTGGTATTAATCACATCATGATTCTGCCTTTTCATCCCCAGCAAGCCCACTTTTACTCATAGTGGCTGTCATCATACATACAACTCAAGAGTGGACAGCTTGAGAAACTGTTGTTACTCACTGTTATCCTAAGACTCAGTCCTTATAAAGTTCTGCTGCACAAATTTCACACATAGCTGTAAAAAGTTCCAGTTAAATAATTTTGAGTAGGTTTTCTTACTTTTTAAGAAAGAAATAGAAGCAACAACAATAAAAAAAGAGTAAAAATAAGTGTAACAGGCACTTAATAAAAAACTAAAGCTATTTAGATGAGTGGGAGCTGCTCACCTCCCTTGCCTTTAGTCTGTCTAGAATTTAGATATCTATCATGTCACCCTGATTTTTTAAGATTTTCTAAGCCTTCTGCTGCTTGCATTCTTGTAGCAAACTTTCTCACACACTTTCTGTAAACAACTTATTGTTTTGCATTCTTTTATAGAGGATGAGAAATTTGATGAAACTGTTGGTTTGCCCAGTGTCATTGGAGAAGTGTCACTTTCACCCTCCAATCCACTGTCACCTTTAGAAATCTATAAATGTTAGAGTCAGAAAATAAACTTCCCTTTTCTACCTTGAGAACGGCAGCGTGTTCACGTGGTGCTGTTTCCTGTCCTAGAGCAACACCATCCCAGACTCAACATTTGTGCTTCCTCCACTCTTGAGGAAACAAAAGTTCCCTTCTGGAGGCTGTCACTTCCACAAACGGGTCAAACAAGTCCCTCTAGGGATGGCAGATCCAAGGAGAGTCAGGGATTACCTGACACACAGGTGAGACAAGTCTTTCTTCTCTCTCTGCACCTTCCTCAAGGGCAGCAGTGGAGGTGCTGATCTCCCCTCTCTGGTGACCAGCAGCAGAAGGGAGGGAATGGAGTGAAGCTGAATCAGGGCAATTCAGACTGGACACTGGAGAAAGGTTCTCTCTGGGAGGGTGGTTGGTCACTGGGACACGCTGCCCAGGGACTTCCCTTGCCCCTGCTCATGGCACCAAGCCTGCCAGAGTTCAAGGAGCACCCGGGCTGCTCTGGACAACACTCATAGTCACATGGATCAGTTTTAGGTACTCCTGTAAGGACCAGGGCACTGGACTCTGTGACCCTTCACAGTCCCCTTCAACTCAAGACAATCTATGATTCTACACTGAAGTAACTCAAAATTAATGCTATTGAAACACTATGAGGACTTTGGAATATAATTCCTTATGGGCAAGAGCTGGTTTTTAAAAGAATCAAGAAGTTAAGACATTTTATAACAAGCAAACAGTTCTCAGTCCCTAACTCTGGCAGCAAAGCCATCTCTATGCTTTCTTCACTCTACTGTGTATCAGTATTGCTGTGTCCCATCAGTTACAGGGCTATCACATCCAAGTGGATATGATGTGATACAGGCTACACTCCTGGAAACTTCAAGGTCTACTTAGAACCTTCCAATGAGGTCAGATTCACCTGAGCTATGTGCCAATGACAGCCACACCATGCACTGGGCCAATATTACACAGCAGGATGAAAAACCACAGCAAACATACTTCTTCCAAAGCACCTTCTAGAAAATAAAGCAAGCAGCTCCTGGTACACAAGGACACACTGGTCCCACGTGCTCACAAAGGCATCTGGAATTAATTCACTGTTTTGCAAGGCAGCTGTGCATGGCCACAACCTGGATTCCATGACCAGGAGCTCCTCCTCACCTACACAGCTTGGTTCTCAACCAAGAAGCCTCAATTCCTTCATTTCAGAAGGGGGAACCACCACGTCCCAAAGCCTAGACATCCTTTTTGCATGCCTACAATTCATAGAGCATCCAGGACAGTCAGTTGAGCAAGATCGTGCCTAAGTAGACATTGCTGCTCAATTAGCTGAGTTGGCTCAAGGTTTTCCCATTGTAACACAAGTTTTCTATTCTAGTATTATTTTCAGTGAAAAAAAAAAAAATCAGTGGAGATGGGTGGGGGTTTTTTGCGCAAAACTTGATGCTTTAATGAAAAAAAGGTTGCTTTTCTCAATATTTTGCTGTTTATTTCTGTTGGGAAAACTTGAAACACATAACTTTTGTCAGAGAAATATCAGTCCGTGTCTGTCCGAATTCCTCCGGTGTCAGCTGGGAGCTGTAATTCAAGGGCTCCACGGCCCCCTCTTTCCCTGGGCACCTCTCCAGCCCTCATGACGCATTCCCTGTTTGACTAACCCAGGGTAGGAGCATCATGGGATCTGTAATTCAGCCAAAGAGCTCAGCCCCAAGGGAGACATGGCGCGCAAGGCACTTGAATGACAATTTCTGAGGGCTGCAACAGTAGCTCAAACTGATGCTGCTTTAAGGGCCAAATGGATTTAATTAAATGTTTCCATTTCAAAAGGCTGGAACATTTTATTCAGTGTTTTCCAGCTGACAACGTCTCATTTTTTGAAAAATTTCCTTTCCAGGAAAATGTTTGGTATTTCAGCTTTCCATGACAGTTCAGGATGAAATCAAATGTTCAAGAATCAGATTTTGATGGTGCATGGACACTCAGTTTGGGGAAACAGCCATATTATTTAGCTGTCAGAAGTGAAATGATTTCATCCATGCAAGAAAGGTGTGATCCAGTTTGCCTTTGACTTCAGTGGAAGGCACCTTTTTAGCTTAATGGAGTCTGGAAAGAGTCCCAAAAGACCAAGGGAGGTTGGAGCTGATCATACTTACAGATACAGGAAACAGGAGTCAAAAGTGAAAGAGCAAGAATGTAAGAAGCAGCAACTAAGATGATCTGTTAACTGGTCTTGATCAAAACAGTTTTACTCCAGTAACAGGATGAAAATCCATTAAGATTATAACTTCTAATTCCCAGTTACAGTAAAGATAGCAGTTAATCACTAATTTGTAGAGCAGAATAAATCCACAGTATGAATTTGTCATGAGCACTATAGCTTCCAATGCTCAAAACAGTTCCTAGAAAACCTTCATATGCTCCATTCAAGGAGACTACTCTTAAGCTACACATAATAATATGGTACTGAACTGCTCACCACAAGTTGTCTGTCCTCCCTTGAACCCCCTCAGAACTGTTCTGCTGGACTGGTACTACAGAAGGTCTGTCAGGAGGGACCAGGGTCTCTGGACTTTGAGCACATCTGCAGGTGGAGAACAGCTAAGTGTGGGCCTTCAGAGCTGACACTTTGGGTGAAGGCTGGGCACCAAACCCACCCTCTGCATTGCCCAATCTGCTTTGGGAGGTAGCCCCAAGCCTTCCACCTCAAAGAGTACAAGAGGAGCCCTGGGGAGTCCACATCCATCAGCATCAGGGTGTGTGTTGAAAGCAAGAGAGCACTCAGAAGTAAGTAAATCAATTCACCTGAACATGAGGGGTGAAGAAAATTGGGATTTGTTTATCTTTCATTTCCCTTTAGTACAAGGCAGATGTTTCTAAGTAATAAGCAGAAACCTCTACAATTTTCAAGACTGAAGAGGAAGGGAGGGAGGAAAAAACATGTACAAGCTTTGAGGATGTGCTCCAGCTTAAAAAAAAAAAAGAACCAAAACAAAAATCAAACAAAAAAACCAAACCCACCAAAATCACACACCACCAAAAATTTCTATCTGTAAAAGCAATTTTTTTCTTAAGCCGTTTGGGAATTCTTCGTTCACAGGAGCATTTACCCAGAAGGTTCTTTGTGTTTCCAGTCTAGGTTGTAGCAATCTCAGTGAGGCACTAAGTTTTAGGCCGTTAAAGTCTCTCTGAGCAGCACGGTCATTTTAAAATGATGTGGTAGCCATCATTGCTTTCAGCTGTAACAAAGAAATGCAAAGCATATTTTCATTGCTTTTAAGAAACACCAGAGATACAGAACTTCAAATTTTCTTTCCAGGTAGTTTGCCATAGTTCATACACTTGTTTCACAACCCACTCATGAAAACCAATGTTGAACACCTAAGTCAAATAATTTACATTAAAAATCCCCTACATACTATCATATTTTATCATTTTATTCAAAGGCTTCCTGCTCTTTTATGTCCGTGGTGTCAATGGATTTATGGAATTTTTGTAACAGTGTAACTGGGAGTAAAGCATTGATCAGTCTATCATAGTGTAGTCAACAGCTTGACTTACACTAGATTAGATTACTTATCTTTTCAGGACAACAGCATTGAGTTTGTGATAATGTTTAGTGCAATTGAAAGGAGGAATTATCTTTAGAGTAACAGGTAACAGCAGCAGCAATACACACCTTTCAATGTACTGATAACAAAACAGGATTCGTCTTGGAAGTTTTGCACCATCTGAAGGGCAGAAGAAAAAAAGCCAACACAATATATTTTTAGCAATTAAATTCACATTTCCTTCAGAACCAGTATAGACTTAGAGGAGAGGTATTAAACAGCATTTGGTGTCTAGTCCTGGAAAGTCCTGAGTAACCCTGCCCATGAGATTGTTAACGTACATGACTGATCAATTAAGGTCCTTGCAATTGCTAGTGTGTTTAAGGGAAGCTCACACTAAATGTGCTTGCCTGGAACTCATCTAGCCTATTCAGCATTTAACATCCTCTTTGCAGCTCTTGATGCTCAAGGTTCTTATACCACTCCAATTATTCTATTAAAGATCATGCTCTTTGTTGCTTTCAGTGAAGATGTATTAGTTTAGACAGGATTAAGATAGTCCCTTTCCTAAAAATCCAACAATGGTAATTACATATTCAGCTAAACGATGGAGCTCAGCTGAACTTACATCAGCATTTAAAGAATACCTGGAAGGGGTAAACCCCAAGAAATAGACTCTCTGCTGAGTAAAGGAATTGCTGAAAAGCCACCTCAGCAGCATCCATCTGGCTATTTTGATCAGATATTAGTACTGATGCTGTGCTTGCAGGATTCGTTTACCTGTTTGTATTTTGTCAAGGAACACAAATTATAGTTGAAACTGTTATGAGAAGCAAGGCAAATCATGGGAAGAAAGACTAGAACCTTAAGTTATTTGAGCTACTCATGAGAGGCAACTAGATTTTCAGAAGAGGTGCAGATTCTAGTGGTACCTTTAAATAAGGAGATAAAGATTATTTCAGTTGCAATATTAAAAGTCCATTTAAGATTCATCCTTAGTCAATGCTTCCTCCCATCTTAGAGTAGCTATGTGGGACAGAGGAGGTGAATTACCTCACACCAGGGGGTGTCTCATATAGTTGAAGCAAATGCTGGACACAATTCCAGAGAAGGGAGGCGTGACCAGAACCTCTCTGATCAGTTCACAAAATTCAGCTTTGTCAAAAAGCCTTCTCCTAGCTACTGAGGATCATTCAAGAAGTGCATTTTTCAGATGTAAGTTCTCACATCAAAATACCCTTTTCAACTTAGACTGATCTCCCTATACTCTTTTGGATTTAACATCCAGCCTCTACTCCTTCACATCAAACTTCTCTGGCCAGTTTTGTGTGTCTTTGCCTAATGATGCATGAAGTACATTCACAGAGTGCCACACTCTTGCCACTATAGTACTAGAACAAGAAAAAAATATTAGAAAAGCAATAGAACTTGTTAATAATTGACTTAAGCAAATACTTAAAGCCTTATACCCAGGCTGGTTCATGCAATTCCCCTACCAAGAGCTGCCTCCAAGCACTTTGCATCCATAAAGCATCAAAGTTTCAGATTTAATCAGGCTGGAATAGCAAGGAGACTTTAGGAATAAGCATTACAGCCTTCAATTTAGGCTCCAGTTGAGACCTATGCTCTGCTTCATTTGTTTTAACAATGCTTCTTATAAATGAAGCTCCTTAAGTGATTCTGGTGCATGAATGAGTAAGTAATTTAGTAGAGGAAAAAGAGGAAGAAGGGCAACTCACTATTAACCTGTAAGTTAATGGAATGGACTAAATTAAGGCATCATATAATGGGACACAAACAGTAGCAGAGGTCCATAAATTAAAGCATGCATATAGTGACAGACCCAGTGCCTGGAAACATGGGCCAAGATGTAAAACTAATTGTCCTACAGATTTTAAAACTTACCTTCTTTGGGCAACTTACCTATTTAATCTATAAAGTTCTTACTTTAGATCCTCCCTTCAAAATGTGTGTAAGTAGCCAAAATGAAAATAAATTCATAGAATCATTTAGGTTGGAAAAAATACCTAAGATCACCATGCATAAACACTGACCTGGCACCAGCAAGCCCAACTCTAAACCAGGTCCTCAAGTGCCACAGTTACATGACTTTTAAACACCCCCAGGGATTGATGGTAACTCAACCACTTCCCTGAGCAGCCTGTTCCAATGCTTGGTAACCCTTTCAATAAACAATTTTTTTCCTAGTACCCAATCTAAACTTCACCTAGCATACAACTGGAGGCCATTTCTTCTCATCCTGACACTTGTTACTTGGGAGAAGAGACAGAGGCCCACATTGCCACAACCTCTTTTCAGGTAGAGCGCAATAAATGACCAATTTTGTTTTGTTTTGCTTTAAAAAAGCAAACAAGAACCCCAACATCTTTTACAAAGAAAGGTATTGAAGCCACACCAAAATCAGTGTTGTGCATGCTGATTCACTACTTTAACTTGTTGGGATTAATGGCTTCACAATTCTCCCCTGAAGATGCATTCCATAATTTCAAAGTTCATTCTAACTTCAAGAAGTCAGACAACTGTTCCACCTGTGACAAAGATGCAGCCCCCTTACCTCATTGCTCACCAACACGTGGATGCCCGTGGGTCCCTGCCGGTAGATCCGATTGATCTGCTGTGGAGAAATGCTGTACAGGTTTGCAATCTTCTCCAGCAGCTCCAGCGTGGTCAGCTCCTCTAAGAAGATTGCATGATACACTGCAACAAGTGGAAAGCAGCTACAGAACAGCAAGTACAGATGGCACCAAGACACTCAACATCAAAAACCAAATGGGTTTAAGATGAAGGTTCAAACGGAATAAACAGGCTTAGTATTTTAAAGCATCCCCAAATATCTGGCTTGATGATTAGCAGAAAAATACCCACTATTCCTATGTAGCAGGCAATTAAAACACACACAACTTGTACCCAGAGGAAAACATGGGGACTAACGCACTTGCACTTGGGGACTAATTACAACTTTCACCCTGAGGCACTAAAACAGCCTTCTCATAAATCTGCTTATATTTTTGGATAATCATCTTTTACTGATTTTTGAAGTTTAAAAAAAGAATTCAATTAAAGAGTAAAACACATGCTATGTCACACAAAAGCAGTATTTTATACCATTCACTAATCCCATAGGCACAAACTAAAACATACAATGTATAAGGTAACAACATGGATGACAGTATTGTTTTGGAAATCTAATACAAATTATAGTTACCAAGTAGGAAAGCTGTACCTGTTTATTACTAAATTCAAGATTTAAGGATAATCTTTGTTTTCATTTGATTGTACATGTGTCATGAGGGATGACAAATTCCCAAAAGCTTCGAACTTTTAGGAATTATAATCCAAATTTATACAGACCTTCCATTTCCCTGATTTTTTTTCAGACAATACATAATCTAAAGACATTTAGATTATGTATTGTTGGATGTGGATGGAAGGGTGGTTTTTAATGCTGTTGTCCCTACTAAGAACTGAATAGAGATTTGGCATTCTGCAGATAATTTGTAAGCTGGGTCTGTCCCCCAGGCAGACAGTGCCATTTGGAATCTGTAGCCGCAAAACCATAACCAAAGTGGCAAAACTGAGATAAACAAAATCCCTTCAAACACTAAGGACACCAAGCTGTCCTGCACAGGAACTCAGGCAGAAAGCAGCATTCTCACCAGGTAAGTGTTTAACAAAATCCATACCTAAGAACTTACCACAAAGACTGCCATCTCCATTTTCTCGTTTTTGGTGGAGATGGGACCTGTTTTGCTCTGGTTCTTGACAGACATAAATTGTCATCTTGGGCCTCACATTTCTATGGATTAATCAAAAAAAGTAGTAAGTTATTTAGTAGACCTGAAATAGTTCCAAGTCAGCTATCAAACAGTAAGAGATGGAATCATTCAGGCCATGCACAAGTAACAAACTAAGGGACAGCCTTGATGCTGGTGACTAGACAGCTCAGGATGTCTCGAAGAGATCCCTGGGAGGTGATGCAGAGCACCTTAATCTTTCCAAGATCAGGTAAGAATAAACAGTTTACAGCACTGGCTAAGCAGTTCATCATACCTGCCTCTACTGATTTAAATCCTGCTCAGCTGTAGAATTTATGAGCAGCATAGGGCAGCGTAGGCTGTGTACCTCATGAAATGGATGCAATCTATCAGCTGATAGCAAATAAACCACTAGATATCCACATTATGCTGCTTTATTTTGGTAACATTTCTGAGCTGTGCTTGGACGCGAGTATCATTGTGATCTCCAGCCCATGAGAAAGCCTCTCAGAAGTATTAAGAGGGAGTCTAAATGCTACAGCTGCAGGATTAACTTCTAGTTAACACTGAAATTATCAAGGGATCACAAAAAATAGGAAGGAAATAGTACAAACCTTCCTTTAATTGCATTAAAGAGCCGAATTCCATCAGCAGGCCCACAGATTTGAACAAAATCTTCTTTGGACATCTTCAGTAAGTCGGCACCTACATATTTCAAATTGATTTTTCTTCAGAAGTTAAGCAAATCTCAGCTTCCAAATAGTATGTATGAGCAGCAGAAAAGGGCAGGGGTAGAGGGCGTAGAGAATCCACAAAGCTAAACCAGATCAATTTACACAGAGAAGTTGCAAATTCAGAGAGGTGTGCACTTTAAATCAATCACTGTGAAACAGAAAGCTGGAAGCTGCCAAAAGAACAGTGCTGCACTGGAAAATACTCCAGCCAACTCATAAACAAGGTAGATGTTTCACACTCGCCATTAAATGACCTGGTCTTCTGTAACTGTCACATTCACTGAGTTACTACATCATGTTGCAAGTCAGAGAGAGTCTCCTCATGGTTTCAACACCTTTAACAACTGTCCCTTCCACCATCTCACTGGTGTGCACAACTACTGAATGGGAGGGCACAGTGAAGGTGCCAGATGCTTCTTAAATGTGCACATGTACAGGATGAGAGGCCGTAGACAGAAGATTAAATGCTGATTAGATATAAGAAAAAACATTTTCACTGTCAGAATAGTTAAGTATTTGAAGAGGTTGTTTAGAGAGACTGTGGAACTTCCAGCCTTGGGAGATGTTCAAAGGCAACTACACAAGGCCCTGGGCTTGCTTTGAAATTACACTTCATAAACTTAGGAAGTCCCTTCCATCTTAACTTATTTCCTTCCATTTTTACTTACTTTGTAGGCCTACAAACTGTTTTGACAAATGATAACTATCTAAGAACCAAAGAACAACCACACTGGATCAGACCAAGGATGCCATCAGAAGTGGCCAGCAGCAGATGCTACATGAGCTGCACTTACAGAAGTGAAAAAACCCAGAATATTTGGACTGTTTAAACTCACCCGAAAAACTTGAGAAGAGTCTACAGAATGGAGAGAACCTATTACGATGAAGCCACTGCTGGGCATCTTGAATAGAAGCAGAAGGAAGGAGATGCTACATTGCAAAAAGAATAAGAAGGTCTTGAAATGAACTGTTCACCAGTGTCCTAAAAGAGAAAAGCACCACATTAACATGATCTCAAGTACTTACATCATTGCTGGGAGGCAGGAGCTCCATTTGGTGGGTTGGAGAACTGTTGCTAAAAGAAATTATATAAAGTTGGAAGAGAAAAAAAACCATTAATTTAAATTTTACATTGCAGTGTCCATCCTCTTCCCCCTTCTCTATTTGACTCAACTTTCACAAGTTACATCCAACTTGGCTTTTTTTGTCTCTCAGATGTTTAAAAAGGTGTTCAAAATTTGGAACAAGAATAAAAAAAAAACAAACACCACTCTCTACCTGAGTCTTTTGTTGGTCAGTTGAGGTCCTCAAAACAGAGACAAAGACCTCAGGTTTACTGACCTCAATCAAGCTTTTCCATATGGTTGACTCACTAATGGGACATCTTCTAAGTAAGAAAATTGTAACCTACAGGGTGGCTGAACTTGAAATTCCTATGAGCCAGAAATATCTTAACTGAATCCACTGTCTAATAATAATTCTTTACAAAGACTGAATAAAGGTTTTTATAATTCAGCCCTGGTGTTACCTTAAACACAGACAAGTGCCATAAATCATGCAAAACCACATTTCTACTAAATTCTCCTAAACACAGACAGGACTCGTAAACTTATCAGGGATTTTACCAAAGGAAAAAAAATACTCAGCAAATCTCTACTAACACAAAATTTTGTAATTTCAGTGTTTGTTCTTTTTCACAGTTTGAGGGGATTCACTGAAAATTAGTGATACAACATGGATTAATACAACACGGTAATTAAGTTGTGTGGGAAGGCAATAAGATGGCAGAGTCCTACCAAAAGAAAAAGGCCTGTACCAAATTCCTAAGGGGAAGTATGTAGCAGGGAGGACTGATAAGTACTGAGGGACACTGCTGTACCTTTCTGGCACCAGTTATCAACCTCAGCATTCCAGAATCACTAGAGCTGTCTCATTATGATGGCTATTTAATGACTTAAACATGTCTTCATTAATCCTTTGATCTGAAATGGCTGTTTTGACCCAAACAGGATTTCTTTACATGTCATCCACCTAGGAATTCAGCACCCCAAACTGCCTTTAGACAGAAGGTAAGGAAGAAACACCAACTGTGAAGAGGTGCTGAAAGCCTCTAACACACTTGTGAGAAGATGCTGGGGTTGGTGGTACAGGGCATGGTTTGGTCTCACCAGGAGTTGCCCTGGAGGCCCTCTGATGCTCACCTTCCAGCCACCACATAAACAGTGCATGTACAAACAGTACTCTGCATTACAGGGGATTCCTGCATGGAAGGTCTTAAAGGCTTTTGGAAAATACTTTCTCCTTGCCAGAAAGGGGGCAGGTCCTTAACATAATTTTGCAGGACACACAAAGGCTACCATATCAACAGGAAAGATAAAGCATGTATTTGTTACATACCCATCTCCGAGGTTGAAGCTGTTGGGAGAACTGTTGTAGCTTGGAGATGGAGCATTGTTCATTTGATAAGGCACATCTGGCCAGGGAGAGCACTGTTGGAAGAAAGGCAGCGGGGAAACTTTCATAAGGATGGAAATAAAGGATTTGATTCTCCTCTAATACCACATTCATGCTGTTGCCACGCCACTAACTTCAGCTCATCACTCCTGCTGGGAGGAGGAGACGGGCCATGGATTTTCTACACTGCTCTCCAAGTGGGCTGTCAGGGGGCCAAGATTGATTCCAGTTGTGCATTCCACATTTCTTTCTCCCATTTCACAAAGCCTGTCCCCAAATAACACTGGGCCAAAGTGTGCACAGCTGTAAGTCAGAGCAACGCCAGTAAGTCAACTCAGACTGAAGGCAGCAATGATACAGAAATACCCCTGGTCTCAATTATAAACCCCTAATTAAATCCAGGCAAGAGTGACAAAAATGCTCCTGTGGCATTGCTTCAGGTTTATACCAGCAAAAGAGCAGAATTTGAACCAGCCTGCTGAAACTTCTGGCTATTAGTCAAACAGCTCCAGTCATAAATGGGTACTAAGTGGAGAAAATTTAAGATGGACAGACAGACACAAAGCTAGTAAAAACCTTCACAAATATAGGTCACACTCCACATTCCATGACAGTAGTGTAAAACCAGAGCAACCCAGCTAGAATTGGTGACTCTGTTCTGAATTTAAGCCACAGTAATCAGCAGGAGAAATCTAGCCCTGTTGAACCCCCCACCACCAAGAGCTCAAGAAAATGCTCTGTAGTGGCCTTGTTTGCAATGATAAAAAGACAGCAAGTGTAGCTTTGGAGCTTTATCATCTCCACAAACACTAGCAAATATTTTATAATCTCCACAAGCACTGGCAAATATTTAACTCTTTGGCAACCCACATTTCCCCACGCAATATGTCAAAGTGCATCAGAGCTCACAGGGAGAGTCTGGGACCTGCCAAGTCAGTAGAATTAGGTCTGTCAATCAGAAAACATGCTGGTTGCTCCTGGCAACATGAGAAACATGGAGTGGGAGAGATCGGCTCTCACAAACAGGAAGTTGATTCAAATTAAGAATAATTAACATAATTTTTGGAAGTCCAGCAAGCTGCTCCAAAAAAAGAACTAAATCAAATAAGTCATTCCCATAGCGAGACTGAACAACACTTTTAAATCCCTTTCTCGAGTCCTGTTGCTAACTAATTCCACAGTCTATGGTAAGTTTATACAAACATCTTAGTAACGACAGGAAGGGGCAGAAACACATAAAACTCTACAGCAGATGGATCAGAATATGAGACACAAGACATCCCTAGACTAAAACCCAGAATCCTGCATGTCACAACAGCTTCATAGGCACATTCACAGAAAAACAGATGAATAATTTAATTAGACAGCCTATTCATCTGCTCAAGTGTCCCATCTCCAACGTGAGCTCTTGCCAAGCAGTTCTGAAAAAAACCACAGACATCTGCATTTTCATACAACTGGCACCTGAGGGCCATGACAAGTGCCCAGGAACACAGTGGTGAAAATCAAGAAAGTTGTTGGGGTTTCTTTTTGTTTGTTTTTTTTTTTTTTTTTTTAAGCCAGGCTGCTACGGGTTAGTTTATATCCCAAGACATAAGAAACTTTGGCATCTTTCATAAATTTCAACAGTGAGTCATTTTATAATTTTGCTTCACTCTCAGTTTCACTCAGATCTGAGCACACATGTCTCCACAAGACAATCTCCAGGGTGCAGATGCTGTTTTCTTTTAAATTTATCTCCCAGCATGATGTAGTATGATGTGTCTAAAACACTTTACCTCTGTGAGAATAGTTGTCTCATAGGAAGGCTGATACTTCTCCTTCTCTTGGGTGGTCTTCTTTTCCATTTTTTCCCTGTCAGTCTTCTGTTTTCTGTCTGCTCCTTTAGGCTATAAGTACAAGCACAGGCTCTCCCTTATGCCAAGCATTACAAGTTTGGAGACAGAGGCCAACAGATTTATCTAATCTATTCACAAAAGCCTCCTTAAGATTTACAGGCATTCTACACATGAAACAAGATCAGATCTGCATTTTCTAGACAAAAGAATTAACCAATCAAACAGCCCCACTGTTTCTGTACATCCACCACTGATGCCTACTACCATTCTGAGACAGGCTGACCACAGCCCTGAGGTGGGATTCCAACTATTTCAGGCCATAAGTTATGCACCTCAACTGGCATTTGTACCTTCTTCCCAGAAACACAGTGCTCACAGGAACAAAACTGGAGCAGCAGATCCTTTGAGAAAACAGGCCTGTGGAGAGCTTGTTGTTAAGTAACCATAGGTCTGCCATGCCCGGATTAGGAGCTTCAAAGATGCTTGCTCTCTGAATCTTTTTCTCCTCCACGTATCACAGAGACAAACTGTGCTCCAACAACAACAACTAAAAGGTATTTAAGACACAATAATTTTTTATTGTTCATGGAGGGTTCAAACAAAAACTGAAGACGCCACAATGTCTTGATTGCCTAGGAGCATCAAAACACGCTGGATACCCCAATTTGTCAGTATTTTTTGTAGTGTTTGAAGTACAACAGAGTGGCACAAGTCTTGGTGCAACACTTCAACTAGAATTGCTGTGTAGGTCAGTGTTTATACCATCATGTGCACAGGAGTCCTCTTTAAGGTCTTAAGAATTCCCAGTTAAAAGTCTGTTCTTTTACTCCAGTATTTGTATCACTCCTACACCATCTGAAATCTTTACATGTTCCTGTGCCTTAATCTAGTTGATGACAAAGCCAAAACTGCCTCATACCTTGAACACTTTGATCTGGCAGCTTGCAGAATGCAAGTGTTCTGTGTATTCACCATTTTCATTCTGCTTAAAGGTGTCGATTTGCACCCGGAAGGGCACCCCTTTTTCTCCTCCATGTTTCCGTGGAGTAAACTCTGTGCTGATGCAATGTACCTGGCAAAACAGAAACTGTGCTCAACTCTGGAGACAGCTGGAACCTGTGCTCATCTGAATTTCAGATACGGCCTGAACATGAGGTTTTGGCTCCTCACAAAAAACTAAGAGGCAGAAGAGTTCGTATGTTTTCATTTCCATTCCTTTGGACAAAATAATCAGAAGAACAAACAGTTCAGAAAGAAACAGGGCATTAGGAAAAGCATCCTGTGATTTAAGTAAATCCCTCATTCAGATTAAAAACAGATCATTGATGCTCAGAATGAGAAACATTCATGAAAGAGGAAAGCAAGGAAAACTAAGAGGTTATGAACAGTTTCCTCAAGACAAAACCTATGATTAGAAAGCAACACCTGTGTCTGAGTACTTTTTAAAAGAAAATCCTGGCAGTAGCAGGTAGTACTCCAACATTAACAAGTAGCCAGCAGATCAATTTAGCAAGTATCCTACAAATTGATTGCACATGATTATCACACGAGTTAGTAACTGTCATCACCATCTTCCTCTCTTGTTCATTTACTGGCTATTTTTTCTCCCCAGGTCTTTAAAAGATATCTAACCACTGTATTTACCACAGAAATATGACTTATCTCTTACCTGAATGAATGCTGAAGCCCTCTTTGACGGATCCCAGAGAAATTCAACAGTGTTCAACTGGGTTGGGCTAGCCCTGGGATCCAAGATACCAACTGACAGCGGGATATCTGTAGAAGAAAACCCCTAAAATTTTAAAAATATTAAATTGAAGGAGGGAAAGCATTTCCATACAATCAGAACATGCATGTGAAAGCAAAGCCATCAAAGCCATCCCTACTTGGGACCTATAGCGCTAGATCTCCTTCCCTCCCAAAGACACACAGGATTCTCAAAAAACCTGCACACGCATGCCAACACTCCATGCAGCACTCATGTCCCCAGCACTGCAGAGGTGCCACAATGAAATAGTCTCACCTATATCAAGGATGCGGTCCCCAGGCCGACTCCACCTCCAGCCCTCGAGCTGCTGATGCTCTGTGTACTGCAGGCGGCGGTCGTGGAAAACTACACGAATTATACTCTGTTAAAAAAAGACAGCAGTATCAACAATGGGATCCAGAATCCTCCCTCAAGATGACTTTGGTTTTCCAGAGTAGAAGCAAAAGCTGCTCTGGTATGCTTCTCACCCCCGCTCAAGAGGAGAGTAGAAGGGTCCACATAAGAGACCCATCACCGTGTGTATCAAATTCCTAAGGGATTCCTGAGGGAGAAACACACTTCCCCCTTCACAGGGCACATCTTACAGGAGTAACACAGCCCTGTACAGCTTTCTGGGAGTCACTCTGAAAGCACTAGAGCAATGTCCACCTAATCTTAGGTGTCATGGCATGTAAACATCACTATTTTGCCTCAACACCCAAAAAGGCTCATATGGGGGTAATATTTAATGCCTCTGTCCCATGTCCCAATCCCAGTATATCCCATTCTGATTTGCAAATGTGGAAGCCAGCTCACCTGTCCCTGCCCTGGTGGAGCTGTCATGTCCAGACATCTTGTCAGTGGGAATTAAACTTTATTCCAGCCATTAAGAGCCAGTAATTGGATTTGCCCCAGAGTAGTTAAAAAAGGGTAGGTAGAGTGGGAAAGCATCTGTAACAGCAGGCTGGTCTGCAATGGTGCAGCCATGCCAATAACCAGAGAAAAAAAGCTGGAATAAAGGCAATCCCCAAGGCAGACAATCCTAAGTACTCCTAACTAATATGTTCTTTTGTGTATTCACAGTGCTATACTTACATGAGTTAATGACCCCTAACATCCCAGTTTCTCAAGCCCACAATCTTGCTGGGGACTTCTGTATCAAGTGAGTGAGCAACTTTTGCCAGTGAACCTGAGAAATGCCCAAATCAAACCCTAGCTTCAAGATGCAAACAAGCCATAGTGGGAACACCTGCAAAATTGGAATCCCAATCCACATACTACCCAAAATGGGCCAGAAGATTAATAGGGAATGGCCTAAACTTGGACAACAAATCCAAACTGGAATACAAATTTTGCAACTAGTTCCCACTTCAAAAAGGAAATCCTGAGGCAGAAAGCCAAGAATTGAAGGTTGGATCCAGAACCAGGGTCCAGACCAACGTTTTTGAATTTGAACTGTTTTGGCAGCAGAGGAAAAACAGGAAAAAGTCCCCCAAACCAAATTATTAAGTTCTATACGTTCATCATTATGCCCATTTACCAAAGTAAACTGCAGCTATACAGAATCTGCCTGGCAGAACTATGTAAACACCTGGGCCCTCCTTCTGTCACATAACCCAGGCATGTTGCTGTGATTCAGTAGGGAGACAAGTCTGCCTTCTCCAGAGCTTTGACCATGTTCACCACTGAACTTTGGGATTCCCCTGAACCCAATATTCACAGTGAAACTCTGGGGTCATGACCGCAAACAGAATAAAGGTTGCCCTGAAGCCCTGCAAGGCCAAGCTGCATAGTCCCATGAAACTAGCACTCAACAACTCCATCACCCCTGCTTCCATTAAAAACAATGGCAAAGTGTTTTCCATTGTCTCAGTGGGAGCAAGGTCAGGCCCTTCATTAAAGGCTGTATGTAGTAGCAGGAAGAAAAGAAATCTATATTTCTCCTTACCTTTACATATTTTGTGTTTAAATCTTGAAACTCTCCCAATTTCCTATTCTCAAGTAGACGGATTTCATAAGACTGACCTAGAGTTTAAGGAAACATTTCCAAGGTGTTTAATATGTTGTAGCAATGAGAGAGTCATGCTGGCATTTATGTGGCTGATAAAGCATACGTTTGATCAGGGAAAGCTTATTTTTGCTAACATAATGCATTTGCCCCAGCAATCAATAGGCATTAAAGCACAGCAGAAATCTGAGGGGAAGGTTTGCCTTTTGGCAGCTAAAAGCTCTCCATTAGGGCATCAATTACAGCTGTCTCCCGGGGCTGCTATGGTTTTCTGGTCACCCTCCAGAAAGTCACCAGGATGCTTGAGGCAGTTGTCCCCCCATGCCACATGGCTGTAACAGCACTGCCTTTTTCTGTCCCTTTGTTTGTCCCTGACAAAGCAAAGGTTGTGTGAAGAGGTGCTGGCACAACAGGTCCAGGAACAATTCTGCAGAGGATGGCAACTGGGGAAAATCTTGCCATATTCATGGAGCAGTCAGGCCTGTAAGGTGTTTTGGTAAACCACCAAAAAAAAATTGTTTCATAAGGCCTGGAAAGTTGCTGCAAAGGGCATAAATATTCCTTCAGACGTGTGTGGAGGCATGTGCAAGGACCAGTTCCAGGAAGAGAATACACACTCCACCACCCCACCACCAGTGTCACATAAGGAATTCAGTCAGTTCAACAGAATTCAGCTAACTGATTTATGAAATAACATCTCTTTGAGGCTGACAGCAGACAAAGGAGATTGATGTCTCAACACCTCATGCACAGAAATGACTAAGACAGTACAAAAGCTCATTGTACTACACCGAGTCTTTAAAATAAGCCTGCAACCAGTACCAAGGCAGGCTAGGATCATTAGGATTAATGGAGCCAATAAGTACTTTATAGCTAGCTTTTCCTGTTCATCTTGCTATCCTCCCTTTTCCAGAAAAATGCACAGGGTATGACAAGGCAGGCACCAAGGAGGTTTGGTTTTTCTGGCTCAACCAGTATCTCTGCAGAACTGGCCCTGCAGAAAACTGCAAAGCAGATCTATCTCCCTCTAAGCAGCTTCTACCAGCAGAGACAAAAAGGCTACATTTTTGGATCTAGATTTAGAAATGGAAGACTTATGACAGCAGATGTGTCAGAGAGGCAGAACACCTTTTGAATCCCACCCACATGGGTACAGACCATATCTACAGAGCACAGAGATAATTGTGCTTATTCAGCTGGCTGGCAGATAGGAAAAGAAAAAAAGGGAGGACAAGAGAGGACATACTGAAGCCCCAAATGTTTGCACAACATCCCTGCAGGAGTTCTGCAAACAGGAAATGACCCTTGAATCCAGCAAGTGACTTAGGGCATGGGGAGAGCAGAGAATAAACCATATATAGTACCAAAATAACCATGGCAACATGGACCAATCTTTACCCATCTCCTGGCACAAAACAAAATTACAACAGTGACCTGCCTTTGAAGACTGCTAGACAACAAAAGTGGATTTTGTAAATCACAGTCCTGAAATTGAGGTCTTCCACACTTAAACTCACAAGACTTGCTAATGTTCCCATTGATACAAGTTAATATTGTTCACTTGGCAAATTTTTATATATATAAAATCAATATTCTTATATTAGCATAAAAAAGATCAAGGTCAGGTTAAAAAAATGGATCCTCTCAGAATCATACAAAACACCCTTCAGGCCATCAAGTCCAACCATTAACCTAGGAATGCCAGGTTCACCACTAAAACATGTCCCTAAGTGCCACATGTGCTGTACTATGTACTTGTATGTGCTGTACATGTTTATCTGTGTTGCACAAACTGGCTGCCCAGTGGCTCAGTCTGGAGATACACTTCACCAGCTATAGAGTGATACAGTTCATCATCCTGAACCTATTCACACAGCCAAGTATCTCTTGCACTTAACAGTTCATTCCCATGCAGATATGAGGCTAATTAATCATTACAGAATATTAATTTAGGTTTTGAAAGCAAGAGACAGTAAAATACATCTGTGACTGTACTCAGGGGTAACAAGGACAGTGAAATGTATTGGTATGAGCTGTGCTGTGGAGGAAGGCAATGGTCAAACCAGAAGCATTGTCAGCCATGCAGCAAGTACCTCAGGAATGAGCAGGTTTTTGGGACACCCTTGTGCACTGATTGGTCAGCCTGATCTGCTTATCTTCAGTTACAATGAGACCAAAGAAAATAAAAGGCATAAGAGCATCATCCATATTCCTTTCAAACGAGCATCAAGCACTCAAAAACTCTGCAGGTGTCATCTCTGACCCCTTGCAGGGATAAGGGCAGAATTGCAGAAGGCAGTGGGAACCACACATCTCCACCTGACAGCAGTGATTCACCTCAGAGTCAGAAGCAGATCCTGTGGACCAGTGGAAAAGAAACTGCCATGTAGACAGAGTTAATATTAAACAGAAAGCCAAAGAGGAAATAACATGCTTTGATGAAAGATATATGGGTCATCTGATGGAAGCCCTGGAATGCAGTTTATGCCATGAAAAACCTCAATCAAAATGGTATTTTATGCTAACTGCTTTCCCCTTGAACTCTGAATGTTTAACTTGAGTTGCTACATGATTATCAAACAAGACTGCTCCCAGCCAAGCTTCAGAAAACATGAGGGTATTTTCCCCTCCCTGTGAAATTCTGTCAGTGAGAATTTGGTCCCAATTCCTCAAAGCTTCCTTATATATCCATCTTCTGGATGTGGTTTTTAATTTATTCTCCTTAAAGTTTTCCAGCAAAATCATTGCTTTGTGGCTTATGGTACCCAGAACTTATCAGCATGGACAGCATTCAGATACTTGTACTTTTATAGCACCAAACTGCTTGGATTATACTTTTTCCTTGGAAAATACCTTCCAAACCTTGTTCACCCTATATTTTCCATCATTGCTACCAGCAAAACTAGTGAAATGGTGAATCACAATCTCAGCCCTGCAATTATTATTGCAGAGAAAAAAGGCTCTAAAGAATGGCCACCTGGCTGTTGGAAAACAAAATCCCTTTGCAAAATAAAGTGAATAATAGCAATCTAACCTGAAGGAAGCTGAACTCCCCCTGGCGTCAAAGAGGGCAAAGAAGTCACACAAGGCTCTGATACACAGATCACTTATAAATCCTGCATCCTGACTCACCAGCACGAGCAGGCACACACTGGCAGTTTTCTGCTCAAACTACATCACTAACAGATCATTCTTAGTCAGGTGTCCAAATCTGTAAAGAAACATGTCTCTAAGTATGACTAAACAATCTGCACTTCCAGTTCCCAAGTCAGACTACAACTAGCTGAGCCTAAAGCAAAGCTGAAATACAGAGTTCCTCCATACTGAGTTTTCCCATGTGTCTCAGATGAAAACACAGATTAATACAGGTCAGACTACAACTTTCCAAGTCAACATGTGGTGGTAAAGCTGGAGACAGGAGCAGAGGATACCAGTGCTGAGTCGACAGTGAGCCCAGGTCAGGTGTAATACTGGGCACATGCACAGGGGCACCTAAAGCACTTCTGTCACCACCTGAAACAAGGGGACACTTTGCAGGCAATCCCCAGCACAGCTGATGCTGCAGCAGCCTCCAGCACGACTGTGTGACCCAGCACTCCCCTCACTCACCACAATCCTTCTTCCCCACCTCAGGCACAGAACAGGACAGTAATAATATTCAGAAAACCACAGCACATTCCTCAGATGCAGTTTGTCTCCCAACTTCATTGAAAGCTGAAGGGGCACCAATAAAAACCCGGGCAGGTAACAATATACTGTAATTCCTATTTTAAACAGACATTCTCTGGGCAAAAGGAAATTCATGTAATCTCCTCCTAGGCTAGAGTTTGAGCAACTCGCTTTCAAACAAAGTAGTACCCAGTAAAACAGTAACCACCCAGGTCCACAGAGTTCCTGGTTCATAATTCATGAAGCAATTCCACCTATCTGAAGGAGGATTTATAGACTCCTTACTTTTTTAAACTGGCATTGTCTTTGATAATTAACACACATTAAATGTGGGCATGGCTACTTAATGTGGGGCCAGGAGAATAAGGCAAGCACTTACTACAGATGAAAAATAATTTAGTTCAACACAGGAATGATTTCACCTGCTCAAAAGGTACAAGTTTAACAGCTTACTGATTTCCATGGAATTTAGACAGCCATAAAAATTATAGGTAATTTCTGAATACAAAAGATTACCACTATTTCAAGCTCAAAGTTACACTTTGTTCAAATGTCATTTTACTACACAACCACAATATCCTGTTTGATTTTCCTTGTTTTGGTGTTACATTTCAAGGGCCACTTGCACTATGCATTTTGTGGTTTTCTGCACAATACACTGATACAATACACTAATTTCTAATTAGGATGCTGATGTTCCAGGCTGATATGACTCAGGCCTTACTTAATCTAACAAAGTAGCCTTTCCAGAAATTAATTAAACCCTAACATTTGAATAAGCAGTATCTCCAACAAAAAATCTGTGGAAAAGGGAAAAAAAAACCAAAAAACAGTGTCCTTTCTCAGAATGGATCCACACAGCACTAGACAGAACCAGCCTGGAAACTGTTTGATTATTAAGCCAAGCCAATAAAAATTCCATTTAGCAACTTTATATGGACATCCTAAAGAGCGCACAGATAAAGGCAAAGGAATGCTGACAGTCAAATGCACCATGCAGAAGGAGGGGGAGAGGGGAAAAAAAAAGCAAGTATTTATCATACCAAACCAAAGCATATCCACAGCAGGCAGGAGGACCACCTTTGCAACAGCCAAACAACTATTCAGGGCATCAGGCACACACAAAGATTTTTCTGACAAGAAAGATTAATGAACCCTCAGGGTAAACAGACAAGAGTGGCAGAGCTGGCATGTGAACGTGCATGCTTGATGACACACACCTTTTTAGCCAGTCACAAGCAAAAATAAAAATTAGCATAAGACTTGCTCAAGTGTCCCATGTGTGGACACTCTGCAGGACAAGAAGCAAAAGCAGAGCCCTCAATCCCTGAACCACAAATGACAGTGAGATATTCTGCAGTTGCTTACTGTAGCCTCATTTGACAAGATGCTGTAGATGTTTATCCAGTGGATATTTTGAATTCACCAGCTACACAATAGGCCACCCTGGCAGTTCCCACTATGCTAGGAACATGGAAATCCTGCAAAGGAGGACAAGCTGAAGGCCAAGAAATGCAAAAGGAATACTAGAGTCATTCTAACACTGCAGGCCCCTCTTGCCCCACATCCCATCTTCAACACAGCAGCCAGAGATGGAGCAGGGTAAATACAGCCAGCCTTTTCCTCCTTGCCATATCTTCTCAGTTTCTGGTATTCAGTGTCCAGATTGCATTTACATTGAGCTGTCCAGCCATGACCAATGCTCATTAACTCCTTTGTGTGGTCTCCTTCTGAATTTGCTTGTACTGTGGAAATCAGAACCACAATTTACACATGCCTTACTTTAGCACTGACAGTCTGGGCTTTCATCTGCCTCCTGCCTCTCCCCCTGCACAAAACCCCCTTAGTTCCACCGTGTTTTGGTACCCAGGAGTTCAGCACCAAGGTTTCCTGCTCTGCTTGCCCCCACCATCAGGGCAGCAATGCTACAGGAACACAGCACAGCAATTCAACTCCTAATTCTACCACACCACAGAGTCCCTTTTATTTTTTTCCTCCTTCTACAATGTGCCCCCAACTCAAGGGGGATTTTCTTGCCTCCTTTTTCTACTTCCCTACCTCTTTCTTGTGGGAAAGCCAAAGAGCTGCCTCAGAGCCAAGTTTGCTGCAGGAAATTTCACTGCTCATTTACTATATGAACATTTTTCTGAGTCCTACTCTCCACAGACTTTTGAAGATGGTCTATTTTACAGTGGTGACACTTCATAGCTAACAGGCACTAACAGAAACACTCCTCATTTACAATGAGACTCAAGAGAGGGAGGTGCATTTAAATCCCTGAAGAATACAGTCTCACTTTGAATCAAGGACACAAAACAAGCCAGTGGACACAAAAACACTACTAGTTGCTAACTTCACTGGGAGCACTTGGGTTTCTTTTGCATAGACTTGATCTCACCTAATCTAAACCATGTTATAAACTTTAATTTTTAATACAAATTAATCAGTGAAGAGATTATGGACCTCCAAGGGAAAGCTGAAAAAATACCTACCCCGTGAAAATAATTTCTTCCTGTATCTCTACTTCTTTAGCATGTACTTGAAACACTCAGTATTATCTCAGTCACATCTGTCCAGCTCAGAAAACCTCAACCCTCTCTGTGTAAGTAAAAAATACAGGCTTTTTCTGGTTTCAACCTGTTTTAAGTCAATTTGGACAACAGGTTTTATAGCTCTGAAGGAGTAGCTTTGTGTGTAATATTTACTTGAGTTTCAGATAACTAAAATGAATGGTCCTGGGTGAGGGTGCTGACGAGGGATGCAGAAGAGCTGAGTGACTCCTGACCCCACCTAGGAGCTCCCTTAGATGCCCTCAGGTTAAGCCCCTTCCTTCACCACATTTCTGCAATAGGAAACCGGGAGAAGCAAGTCCCACTCCCACCTGTGGCTGCTCAATCAGGCACAGGGCAGGGAAGAAGATGGGATCAAAGCTGACTGTACCTTCCACACCAGCCATGAACACGGCACTAAGCTGGGACTTGTGCTTGTGGAATTCTAGTTCTAGTTTCAGGGACACATAATAAATGCATCATGGGAAGCAAATGGGAGGGAAAAAAAGTGTTTTTTCCCCTACCTCTTTAGCCAAAAAAGTACATTCTCTTATAAAAATGTGTATTATTCCTACAAAAACAGCCAATCAGGTCAAACCTACAGTATTTCTCAAGCTCCTTACTGCTACCTAAAATGTGATCTTTTAGGGCACAAATTAGAGGAGGCTAATTGGAAAACTACATCAGCTCACACCGACAGTAACATTCACACAAAATCCTGTAAAATCGCAGGCAGAAAATTCTCTGTCATAATTAAAGGAATCTTGAATAGATATGGATAATGAGGTAAAGTAAAAAAATTATGTGGAATATCAGAAAATCTTCCCACTATTTTCATACTTCTTACTACACTCTGAGGAACTTCTGAGCACTCCCTTTTTTCACAGATATTGAAGATTTATGGGGGAACAAAATGCAGTCTAGGGGTTTCCAGTAGGATCTGTGCACAGGCTACAATCCAGCAAGCTCACAATCCCATTTGAATTTCATCCAGATGTTAGCAACAGAAGAAAGGATTACAAAAAGAATAGAAAACAGCCTCTTGGTTAAAAGACAACTGAGATTCTAGCTTCCTCGGGACAACAGAAGTCAGATGCTCTACTTACACAGAGGTGCCCTGTCATCTGAAGCAAGATTCATAGTGAGCTTTGGGATGGTGTGGTTTGGAGACAGGGTTGTTTATCCTGGGCTGCCAAGTGAAGACAGAGCTGCCAAACATATGGGGAAATTGCTTCTAGCACAATTAATGGGTTCAGCTGAGACACCAGAACCTACTCATAGCTGTCTTCAAAGTCAGGCAGGAGACAAATTCCTTCTCCAAAGACGAAGTGCACCACAAGAACCAAAAACACCAAAAGCCACTTTCAGAAATGGGAAAGACAAATTAGCACTGTTAGCCATTTCATTTTTTAAGCCATCCAAACCGAAGAACAGAGTGAAAAGGAGTCAAGGAGCAGTATGACCTCCCATAATGATATGGGAAAAAGGATGCATGGGTGGGGACCAGGGAGCACCTGGTACTCACAGTCTCAATGGCACAAAGCCACTGTTGTGCCTGTGATCTCAGGCAAGGGTGGAACGTTTATCCACATGGGAGAAGCCACCAGCAGCAGAGCTCCTACACATGCCCAGAGCCTGGTCAGTGATGGCAGTCGCTGTTAGGAAAAGAGATAGCTCCTAGCATGGGACAAAGCAAAAATATCCCCATAAACAGAGCTATAATTAAACCAGAAGCACACCCAGCCAGAGCTGGTCACTCTGCTTTCTCTACACTTCATTTAGGCAAATAAAGAACTGTTCCAGGAAAAGTATAAACATCCAGGCAGTTGTGACCCCATAAAAACTCAATTACGTAGGAGTTAACGTCTATAAAACAGCTTTTTTCATTTACTGTAAATCTCAGTGTTTAAAACTGGGTTCTCTTGCTGTAGATTAGGCAACCAAATTTGAGCTTTAGACTTTTTAAGGGAGGCAAAGGTTCTCTTCTGTCTCCTGCTGTAAGCAATTTCATCTCCTACCCAAACAATTAGGCATCTACTCCAAAGCATCCTCTTGCCCACTGCTTCCTGCATCTTTCTTTGGAGAAGCAACCAAAGCACACCTGCAGTTGAGTTGAGGCAGGACAACACCCAACAGATTTTAAATGCAGCACAATTTAAAATGTACCATTTATGCACACATATCTTGAACCTGGATATATGCCTTGGCAGCCTGGGGTTGAAATTTGAGCCTTTGTTCAGGTGGGATCCAGACTCAAGTCCATCACTAGGTTTATGAGGCATCATTTGCTAATGCACTTCTACAGCAACGCGCCCAAAATCACAAGTTCTCTCAGATATTGGTGGTTTTCCTTCATGGCTTGAGTTTTTGGCTTGTTTGTCTTCTGAGCCATCTAGGACTGGCACTAAGGCTGACTCCTGGAAGACATCATAAAGCAGAGGTGTCCAGCCTTCCAAACCCTAGCCAGCTGTACACTAAAATCTTTGCACAGCCAAGAACCACAAGTCGCACACTGCAGATCGGGAGAGCTGAACAGAGCCCAAGAAAACTTTACAGGCAGATGACGGCAAGTTACTCTGAAGTACCACTGGGACACTGGGCTGGATCTCTCACACAGCTCTCAGTGACCCTCTGCCACCAAACTTAACCTCCCTCTGTTTGAAATAACTAACATCTGAAGTTCTCAGCCAGCCCAACACTGGTCATGAAACAAAATCATGACTTGAAACAGCTCACAGTGCACATGTGGTTCTGGCACTACAAGCTGATTCCCTTGGGCAATGACTTTCAGGTTTTTGTGATTTTTGACATTTTGCTTTTTACAATAATGACTTTATTCCTCACATTTATTACCTCTCAGATCTGCTGTACACAGTGCTTGTTTCCTCCACATTCCTCCTGCTGCAATTTCTGGAACCACCTTTCATTGCATCCATTTCTGTCCATGTTTGAAACTGGTTTCAACCAGCCATGGTCAAACCACACCCCATATGACTGCAGACCATGGAATATGCACTGCATCAAGCCATCTTGCTGAAGCAGTGGATTGTAATATGGTTGCTGGTCGATTGTTTGTTTGAAAATCCCTATCCACAAGAGACACTGAAATAGTGCTAAAAGGCAGGCCAGTTCCAGAAACGTTAGGATGTTTGTGCTGCAGACTTCTGGACAGTGTAGTTCTGTTGACAGATGTGATCCCTGACCAAAGGAGAAATGCCAGCAGCAGCTTCCACTGCAAGGACAGCACCTTTACCAGTCTCATGGACTGAAGGTGGGGTGGTATTCAGACACCACACTAATAAGCCTGTACTTTGTCCCATCAGATGAGTAATCGTTCTGGGATTCAGTAAAGACCTCTTAATGAAGGAACTGCCCTAAGGATCAACAAACTAATACTGTGTTCAATTTGGCTCCAGTTTCCCAAGGAATGTGGGAAGGCAGGAGAGGAAAGAGATTGGGACTGACAAGTGTAATGAGTCAGCCTTTGGAAACCAAGCTACAGATTTGACTCTAGTTACCTCATTTACAGGCTGGTTCTAGAGTTGTGGCCAGAGAGCACTCATGGTTTCAAACTGGAGCAGACAAACTTGGGACTCTGCCACTGCTGAATGTCCCCAAGTCAACTTAACAGCTAAGCTCACTCAGTTATGCTCCCTCGCAAATCCCTCCTCTGCCCTTTTCTGCAAACACTGGTCTCTGGTTTCCAGCTCCAGAGTCCTCTCAGCCTCCATCCTTAGGGAGAGCCCAGGCCAAAGACCTCTTCCTCCTCGACATCACTGACCATCCCTCTAGGTCTACACTGCAAGAAGCAAGGCTCAAGAGAAGCCATTATGCTCCACGAGCCTGGAGTCCTCTCCCACCTGCACACAAACACAGCCACGGGACAGTCCTCCTCCCTAGCCCACATGAAGTCTTTTCAGATCTCACATGGAACTCTCCACCGATTCCTCTTCTATCTCTGCTATGCCACTTGGCCTTCAATTTGCTACCCAGTACTTCCAGCTTTCCACAGCCCATAGGTCAGGTCTGACAGAGCTTTCTTCCATGCAGTCCCACATATGGACATTCCTGAGCTGGTCCACTCATCACTACTGAACCTGTCACATATAGAGAATGTGTTTCAAGGCAGGAAGCAGAGCTGCTTCACAGTGACAAAAGGTCATAACTGAATGGTGAACAGCTAAAGCTGAGAAGGAACATTTGAACAGCAAGTGGCAAGAATCACCCGGCAAGCAGAAAACTCCTCAGCCCTTACTAACAACTTGAGAAAGCAACCACACTGGATGTGAATTGCTTTGTTGGTGCTGCTGGGACAGCCACTGCCTTTGTACCTACCTTACTACAAGCCAGCCATGACTGACACTCAGGCAAGGCAGAGGGACATTCATTAATGAAGTTACCCATTTGCTAAAGTAATCCATCACAACCCTCAAGAAGGGAACGTTTATGTAACAGTGCTTGGCCAATCCATGATAAACACAGAGGGAGGTTAAGGTGCAAGAGGTGTCCCTTTGCTAACAGCCAGCACAAGATGATAAGGTATAAGGAATGGTCTTAAATTGCTTCATGAGACGTGGCATTGTAGCTTGGTCACAGTGCTTTGGAGTCAGCTAGTTCTTCTCCCATGCCATCAGCACTGGTTCCAGAAACCTCAGCTGACTTGAGGTCCCCTTCACACATCTCCTCAAGCTCATAGAACGTAACTCTACTACAGGGATTCATTTTCTGACAGAGCCTTTAAATCCTCATCCCTTTTTAACCCATGGCAACGTTCTCACCAATGGCCCACTAACAGAAACTAGACACCCAACTAGCTTCCCAACTCGGCCCCTCTGCACAGTTCCTGCCAGCCTCATCCCTGCTTTGCTCCTCCAGGCCTGCCCAGCTTCATGCTCTTCTGTATTCTGCAAAGACACATCCCACCTTGAGGGATGAAAGATAGATGATATCCAACAAATGACAATAAAGCAGGAAGCCCTGTCAAGATGTAGCATAGCAAACTCCTTGCAATAGTAAGCAGGACAAAGCCTAACACAACATGGTCTATATAAAAGGCATTAATAGTCTTGCTTTGCAAAGGAAAACAGGGACTGCTCCAGTCACACATTTTTTTAAAAAACTCATGGTATTGTGTTAAGAGTTGTCTAACTTTTTCCCTGCCAAGGTATAAAAGTAGGCACTGCTTCAAGTATGCTAAAATACTTGGCTGTCAACAGATTTTCATTTAAAAAATCTTTTATTCCAACACAAGAGAGAATTGTGTTTCACGGGAAGACTCATCTGAATTCACAATTTATATGCCCCATTATAACCTCCTGGGATCTGCTGTGTTTAGATGAATAAACTGAGATGACACAGTCACATAGCCCAAGCATCTTTTGATCCTCAGAGACAGAACAGTGCCAGCTTACGTGACAGGAAAAACCTGGTTCCTTGGGTAGAGCCTGCAGTACTTCACTGAGCTTTCTGTGGGGGTTCTATGGGCCTACCAGCTGACAACACAGATCCAGCAGCCAGCTGCACCTGAGGTCAGAGTCCAAGCGAGGTCAAGGCTCCAATTTCCACCAGCGTTAAGAGAAACCTATCCAGGGAGGCACCCAAGTGAGCATCCTACTCAGGGCATGAAGCTTAGAAATGAGGCAGTATCCTGAGGCAGAAGAGGATCTCAGCAAAAGGGCAGACAGCCTTCAGCTTGTTGTTAGGCCCTTTTTTACAGCCTGGCAGAAACTGAGTGAAAATGTATTTTAGCATAATCTGTGCATGGAGAGGTCTGATCCCCTCAAGACCCATGCACAGGAGGTCCTGCAAAGCGACAGCCGAACACCAACCACATGTGTGTCTGCACAAATGCTGCCAAAGGGGGTAAAAAGAACACAGAAACAAAGTGTTTATCCAGAAGTATGAACCAGTCTGTGAAGCTGGCTATAGAGGACCTTGCTGCACTGAACTCTGGCAAGTTGTGAAGTTAGGCACTGAGCAGAGCCATCAGCCAGCCTGTCTGTGAGATGTCACTCTGCCCAGACCTCAGAGCAGCCCTTGGATACCTGCTAAATCATTCCCTGGCTCTGCCCTCCAGCAGTGCTAGGGGACTTGCAGTGGTAAGAGCCCTCCCCAGTCCAATCTGCTTCATCAATCTGGCCTTGTGGGATGAAGGCAGGCGGATGCAGCTTAAAGTGTCTGAGATCAAGCCAGTACTTTGCCACAGGGAACTGTGCGTGATATAACACTGCCTTAAGTCAACAATTAAATCAGTGGTATTTCATTATTGTAAAATAGTTGATAATCTGGTATGTAAATGTGGAAAATTAAATATTTCTCCTTTCCTCCACCCCCCTCCCCACTTCCATCCCTCTCTTCCCATCCCGCTGCCCTCCTGCTAAGGCAAAGTGTGGGATCAAATCTCACGAACTGTTCCCAAGAAACATCCTCTCCTTCAGTGTACTGCAGACCCTACCTTGGTTGAGGTAGGTCAGAGTTTCCTCGTGCAGTTTCACGGCGGGGGAGGTGGCTGTGCAGAGGACATACTGAAAGGGTGGCAGTTTGGCATCGTTCTCAGGAGACAGCTGCGGCTCTTCCTGCTTGAAGATCGGCAGTGCAAGGACATCTCTGCAACGCACAAGTTAGACACAGTCAGAAAGAGTTTATGGACTAGTCCAGCCTCAATCTGCAGCTGGGGCTCATGATCTGAGATAACAGAGGTGGTCTCTAGAGAAACACCGGGTTAAAATGGCTAAAAGAGGAAGAATTTGGCCTGTTTAACGTAACCAAGCAACTTCTGCATCTAGGATATCAGCACTCACACAAAACATAGCACTGCCAAAACAGAGTATGTCTGAGAAGTAACGCAAGTTTTTAACTAATACATCAGATTCACTTTTCAGTTAAGCAGTCTTCTTGATGAGGAAAAAAAATCAAAAATAGATCCTTCATCCTTGTGGACATATTTGATTAAGTTCTCATGTTCTCAGATGAAAGCCTTCCAGAAAAAAAAAACAAAAAACAAAAAAAAACAAGCAAACAAACAAAAACATAAAAAAGCCCCACCAAAATACACACACACAAAATAAATAAATAAAAGGCAAGAAAGGGCACTTTGACAGCCAAATGTCAGATCAGAGAAATGTCTTCAAGGAGCAGCCATGGGTGAGAAGCAGACACAGCTCTGGTGTACAAAGGAGATATTCAGGTAAATGATGACATGAACGGCTGGATTAATTTATTCATATTCTCTCCCTGCATTCTAGTAAACCTGGTCCCAAGGAATCACACAGCCCTTAAGTCAGCACTGGGCGACCTTCATAAATGCATACACAGGTGCATGGGAGCAGCTCCACTAGGACCTGCACACAGCCCCAGCTCCCACTTCTTTACCAAAAGCTGATAGTGACCTGACTGCTGATCTAGTCCCAGGCTGATCCCAGCCCACACTAATCCCCAAGCAGAACTGGTATTAGCAAGGCTGAGAGCTCAACAAATGATGAGTTGATTAGTACAAAATGAGACGTCAGGAAAAGCATCCTTATCTCAGCCTGTCTGACACTGAAGAACCATATTAGCCATTGAGTCCACCTACTTAAAAACCTTCCAAATTAGGAGGATTATACTGAACACGGTGACAATACAGAACAAGCGATTCTTTTTCTCCTCTATTTCTTCCAGATGTGTGAAGACTCAGGATTTTTACACAGGCTGTAGTTCTTCTCCCTTTGACAACCCCATACACAAAATGCTCTAAGAAAAACCATCCAGCATGTACAGGCATGCAACCTGAAAGGGCATTAAGAATTTTTTCCTTGCCTGTTCAGTTAATGATCCACTGTTAACACTCACAACCTTGAAGGCTACCCAGGTCATCAGTGAAACAGTGCAGCAGTTTAGAGTAAACTGCTCAAGTGCCTGGCTCAAACACAGGTACTCCTGTTTAACAGAAAACAATGCCAGAGAGCAAAGCGTGCCATTTCAGATGCAGAGAGAAGAAAAGAAACACCCATCTCTGTTTCCATTCTCTCTTCCAACCCCACGCCCCCAGTATTATCAGCCACTCGAAGGCATCCAGCCCCATTTGCTTCCTGGCATGACTGACATAATCACAGCTCTTGCCTAACTGCTGCCACAAAGAGCTTGTTTTTTTTTTTTCCTTAGTGATGATTTACTGCAGCAATGAAGTGACAGAAATGCCTGCAGTAGATTTCTGAAATAGATAGCATTGCTCCACACACATGCAGGATCTGATACTGCTCCGGAGTCATCTCACTCAGCCGGGACGCCAACATTTGCTCCTAAGGATGCCAACATTTGCTCCTAACCCGCTCTGCACAATGCTCCCTGAATGCCTGTGGCTTTACAGATGAGAACAGGTCAAAAACTCCAGCACCCGAGAACTTCTGCAGCTCGGCAGAAACAGGGCACAAATCTGGCCGGGTTTAACAGTCGAGGGAGGAATTTGTACATGTACTCGCCTGAAACAGTTGAGAAATTTAGGCAAGGAGAAGTCAAAATTTAAATGCCGTATTTCACATCAGGTTCTTTGCACCCCTACACCTGCCAGCACAGCTGTCTGATCACTGAATTCTGCAAGCATGGAGGAATCCATGACTCGGTTTCTGGAAAGCTTCACCACATTAAAGCTCTAACACAGCCACATAAGTTAATCACATTTTTATTCCTAGAGCATTTAAACTAATGGCCTCTGGTCTAACTGCTTTGGGTCAAGACCTTCTTAAGCGTTTGACCTTATTATAAGTGTTTGGAACTTAGAATGAGGTCAAAAGATTTTTTTAAATTACAAATATATAAGCCACCACAACACTTATTCAACTCTTCACTCAAGAGCTGCAAATCAAGTTTAGGGGAAAACAGGCTTTTACAACAGTTCCTATCCTTAAAAAAAAATAGGTTGAACTCCTTAAAACTCCCCCAATTTTCACTGTTATGCTAAAGATTTACAGTTCTGGACTTAAATAACAATTAGTGTGCATCCCTGGAAGGAGAGAAAGTTAATTGAGAGTTCAGTCAGCTGACAGATCAGAGGGTAAAACATTACTGCGTTTTCATAAGAAATGAATGAAAATTTACAAGAATTTTTCTGTAGCATCATCTTGCTCCAGCTACAAATACCACTGAAGTACAGCAGAACTTACACGGATGTCTCAAATACACAGAAAGCTCTTGATCTCTGCAAATATAACTTACACAAACTTTTCTTACAGCAACTTTAAATATTGTACTACTTCAGCTTCTTGTAGTCACTACAAGGGGGTATGGAAAGCCTTCAGAAAGGCACTGCTCAGCAGAAAAACGCCCCTGTTAGAAATGCATGTCTTGACACGTTCTCATGGAAAGTGAATTGGCCAGAATCAGCCATCTCTACATAAAAAACCAAGGGTTTTGTTCAACCAACCTCCCCTGAAACACCTGAGGGCATAGTTGCCATAAAAGCGGCAATAAGGATTTTAATCCCAGATCAAATCTACCACTTAACAGAGACAGGTACTCACTAAAGCTGAAGTTTGTTCCTAAAATACCAACAGGTCACCTCCATACCAGCAGCCTTCCTGACAGAACAGATATCCTTTATCCCCCAGCTAGCATCAAGCCAGCAAAAATAAGCTAATAATTTTTCTGGCCCATGAAACAGAATTTATATTGTGGAGTAAAGCCTGACCCAGACCTGATGATCTTCCAGAATTCCTGCTACAAATCCATGGAGTTAATGCAGCAGCCTGACCACCCTAAACACTCTCTAATAGAAAACATGCTGATGCTCCTCTGCTAGTACCATTTTCACTGTCCTAAACTAATCAGACTTGCAAGTGCAAAGCAAGAGAGAACAAGATTTTTGCCACATTGATGTTGTGAAACTGAGTTATTGACACAGAGGGAGGAGATGAAGAATCTTGTATGAAGAAACGGAAAAGCTGCCAGAAGGCAAGAATCTCCCAATATTGTATCATTTGATAATGGGAGATTATTATTTAGTCCAAAAAAAATTCCTTTGCAAGTATTCTGATAGGCAGCAGGAATAGTCAAGATAGCGTGTCTCCTTGAAAGAGAAGCATTATCTGCATTCGAAGTGCTTCCCCAGACAAACTCAATGTTCTCTCAAGAGTGGTTATTTGGGGGTACATTCGAAAGTCAGGGTTCTTGGGCCACAGCCAGGTTCTCCACTGCCACAATTCAGCAAAATCCCACTCCAGCAATCGCCACCAGCCGACGGCGGAGCTTTACATCTTCAGAAAACAAATAATTCACAAGCACCCAGCAAAAAAGGGAACTCCCAAAGTTGCCTGCTTTGACATCGTTTGGAGGGAGGAAACACGGGTTTGTGCTACACATGTCACAGACTATTGTTTAGCAGCCCTTGTACTTAAATTAGGCACATTTAATTGAACGCAACTGTGCGGAGGCAGGAAAAAGCTGGTTTAGACAAGTTCAGAAAGTGAAATTCTGCGCTTTTCACACATCGCCCTAAAACGCAGAGAAAGAAATCCCGTCCCCGGAAAGCGGGGTGCCCCCTCAGTCTGCCAGCAGGCGCTTTCCCCTGACCGCGCTCCGCCGCCGCCGCACCTCCTCCCGGAGCTGCGCTACCCCAGCCCGGAGCGGCGCGAACCCGCACAGGCAAGAGAGCAACGCTGCAGAGAGCCGCCTAACCAGGCGCTAAAAAAATAAAAATAAACTAATTTAAAAAATAAAGAAGGAAAAAGAGAAAGCAAAAAAGTAAAACGGTCTCAGGCAGAGGGAGCGGCGCGGCACCGGGAGGGAAGCCGGCGGGCGGGCGCGGCTCAGGGGCACCCGAGCGAACATCCAGGCTGCCGCTGCCGGGACTCACCGCAGGTAGCTGCCGGTCGAGTGCTGGTTGTAATGCTCCGGCTGCGTGTGCCAAAACAGCATCTTGGGGGTGGCCGGCGGCGGTCCCTGCGCTGCGGAGCGGCGGCCGCGCTGCCCACCCCACGGGTGCCCGGCACGGCTGCCGCCAACTGGAGCCGCGGCCCCGCCGGCTCCCGGCGCTTTTATGGCTCAGCCCCGGCGGGCGCGGGTTGGCCGGGCCGGGGCGCCGCAGCCGGGCGAGCCCTCCCCCGGCCCGCCCCAGCGCCAGCCCCGGCCCCCGGCGGGCACGGGCCGCGCAGCCCCGGGGCGGAGCGCCGGCCCCGAGGGACGGGCCTGGCGCGGAGCGGGCCGTGAGGGGACCGCGGGCCCGGGAGGGGCGGGCACGGAACCCCGGGGCGGCCCCGGCGATCCCCGGCTGTGCTGGGCGTACCGCCCGGCTGTTGGGCCGCTGCGTCCTGCGCCAGTGTGGAAGCCCTGCTCTGGTTCCTCGGAGGTCCCTGTTTTCTTTAAGTGAACGACAGGTGATGGCTTTAGCTCCGTGCTCTTACCCTGCCCTGTGCCTCAAGTTAATGCGACCTTTGTGTCAGGGGGTGTTTTCCAACTGTGAGAGCAAGAGGCAAAGTTTGCCAGAGGAGGTGGATGAAGAAGAGAGCAGTGTCAGAGACTAAACTCGCCCCTAGCCCATTTGAAACCCTCCTGTCCTTTCGATCTCAACTGCCCCACACACTACAGAGAAATCTGTTTCTTTTCCATTTCAAATTGCAGATGCAGATCCTCACCCACACAGCTGCCCATAGCTGTCATTTTCCTAACGCCCTCAGGACACCTTCATGTCCTGCCAGTCCCTCTGGGGTCTGATAGTTTGGGCAGGAGGGAGCAGAAGGGTAGAGGGACTCCCTGTTTGGACATTTCATGCTGTCTATCCACCAGCAGAAACTGAAACAGACCCTTAGCTACTCTGAGACATTAAACATCTTCCAGTCAGTTTTTCAGGAGAGGGCTTCCTATCCCTGAGGTTCCTGGTCAAATTTCAGCTGAGAAAAAGGCACCTTACTCAGGGTACTTGTCAACACTGACTGCCAGATTTCACCATCAGATGAGTTTTTTCAGACAGACAAATTTTCTATTCTTCTACCATGATTATAGAATATTGCTATTGTCACAGCATTTTTAGATCATAGGTCAAGCCCATTAGAGTCAGATGCAATATAATGATGGTCATTGGGGTTTCGTATCTTGAGTTAAAGAACAAGGTAGCCTGAAAGGTAACTAAGCAGTTTTACAGAGATCTTATGAATCTAAAAGTTTTTAGGATGCATTGTTTATATCTGCTTGTTAATTTCAGAGTAAGAAATTGCACAAATCAATGTGCAATTGATTTACAGTATCCTCGGTTACTACACAGTTAGACAAACACTGGCTCTGGCAAAGCAAAATGGCTGGAGTTATCTTTTTTATACTCTCGAAAATATTTAGCTGTGCTCACACAACATCTGAGACCTTGATTAAGCAAAGACTATATATAGCTCTTGGACAGAGAAACAAGGCAAAGTTTGCAGAGCTGTCCAAGGACTTCTCTAAATAGTAATATCCTTCCACAGTTTAAGTAGTTTGCTGCACCTACTGGGGAAATATGAACTCCAGTGTAAAAGTAAATTGCCACACTGTATGAAACAAAGGATCCCATCAAGTCTGGCATGATATATTTTCTTTACTATCCTTCTAGAAAGTACATGTGTTGGAGTGAAAATTACTTTAAAATTATTCCAGTCATTTCCTCTCTAGCCTGTTGATGAGTGTAGAAAATAAAGTGAAATTTACTAATTAATTTTACAGAGACTCTGGCAGCACCTCTGTCTTTTAAACATTCCTGTCTTTCCCATTCCTTTCTAAGTCAAATCTGTTGAAGAAAAATACCTCTTTGTTCCTTGTCTGCCTCTCCTGAAAGAAATCTCAGCCATTTTATGGTTTAACTGCTGCTCTTCCCCCAGTGTGCAAGTTTGTACCACAACATCAAATACCTTCTCCTGGCCTTCAGAACCCACCACATCACGTAGGCCAAATCATCTTCACACCTCTCTCTCTGGGGCTCCCAGCATCTGCTCTTCCTCTTATCTTAACTCCTCAGTGAAGAAGTCTTCTCCACCACAGCTTTGTCACCCAAACTTCCCTTTACTCTCCTACTTCCTCCCAGATTAAAGTAATTTCTTTGCTGTGCTCATTGCTTTTCATCTCTCATTTTAGATGTTGTTCAATTTGCCATGGTAAAATACTTTGATCATATGATTAAGAGGGATTGATTGAATATTTTGTTTGATGGATTTTTCTACTTGAGGTAATGCTATGAAGGGACCTTGGGATACTTTTTGTGTTGAAAAAAGGTATTTAAAAAAACAAGTGTCTTTTCCTGTGGATATTTGTACCTGGAAACCCAAGTAGTGTGCCTGTGAGTTCAGTCCAAAGCTTCATTCTGCTGCTTTGTTCATTGCAATCCCATTAGCTAAGCACTGAGTGGGAAACATCTTTCATCTGCTTCACGGGAGAGTCAAGAGGTTTTGATCAGCTTTTCAGCACCTGGAACCAAACTAGCAGACTTTGGAGTGAAGTGACTGAGATACAGTCATTTCTGCTGGAAGTGACCTTTCTGCTCTGGAAGAACAATGTTCCCATTAGCCAAAGGTCTACATGGATTTGAGCATTGTAACACTGTAGAGATGGCTACAGATCTGTAAAAGGAGTGAAACACTTCACTTGCATGGCACTGAAAAGAAACTGAACATCCCTATACCTTTATGACTTCCATCACAAACATCTGAGTTGCCTCTGGGAAGTCTGATGGGATGTTCTGTATCAGTTTAGCAATTTTGTGTTCACAAAGCCCCAGATAAACTTGAAGGATCAAGGGTGAACATTGTAGTGTACCCAAGAGCTCCCAAAAGCAGCCAGTTATTCAGGATGGAGCTCTGAAGATAACCAAGAATTGTGACTAGGCTATGACTGGATAAATTTGCTCAACTTTCCCTGGAAAACTGAAGGCACCAGAAAACAGAAAGGACTGCAAACCTGAGGTTTTATCAACTGCAATATTATGAATGAAGAAAGGAACAGCTTTTACACAGCTCTTATTGCTTTAAATTAAAAAAAAAATTAAAAAAACCACCATTGCTTTGCCTTTGACAAAATGGTCCACTTTTCAGATGGAAACCAGCCTAGATGGGTTCCCATTGCTCTCTGCTGAACAGAAGCTCTGGGCAGTGGCTACCACCAGGAGCATGGATGTAGTTGTGGTGTTACAGCCAAGAAGGAGGACACTGAACTGGAAAAACTGAGAATGAACAAGGTCTTGAAAGTGTGCATTATACTGACAGAAACACTGAGCTTATTCTGGTTTTACAAGAGGAAGATTAACAGGTGACTCAAACATAGTCTATAAATACTCACATGGAAAATCAACATTTCATAAAATATGCTCCTGAACCTCACAACAAAGATACCAGAGCCACAGAATAAACACTGCAAGTTAATGAAGTGAGGCTAAGAACAGACTGCAGAGAATGCAAGCCACCATGAGTGTAACTTTCCCAAACTTTGTGGTTAAAGCCACCTCCCGCCATCCCTATTTTCTAGATATAATTACAGACTAATTTTTTTCACGGAGAGCAAAGGAGCTCACCAGGACTCTTTCTGTCATTACAATCTCTGACGTCTCCTGCCAAAGGCTTCCAAAATCCATCTTATTCAAGTCACCTCCCTGCTCCACCTCGTGAGTGTGGAGCAATGTGTCCCCTTCCCTGACAGTCAAACTGCCCCATGCTCACATGTTGTGATGTGCTGTCAACACAATCATCCTGACACAATGAGAACCACATTAACTGAACTTAATAGCAAAACAAATATCAGGAAGAATACCACACAGACTGGCTTATTTTCTTATTCAAGTCATTCATTAAAACCCTCACCATTTTCTTACTTATCAGAGGTCACCATCAAATTTCCAGCTGCCACTAAATTTCCAGGCACAACATAGCACTGATGTATCCACGAGGTCTTTTTGCCGCAGAAATTAAGCCACATTTGCGAGCTCTCCCCAATGTCATATTAATCATTTTGACTGTCCTGATTTTATCACCAGAATCAAAATTTTCTTTCTTCCTGGTGAACGTTTCTTTTAAAGTCATTTTGTTGTGGAAACAAAAAAACAAAATTTACACAATGAGGAAGATGGATGATTGGATGACAAAATAAGTGCTTTTTAAATGCTCATTATACATCTATTGGCATTGGCTGTCTCATTGTGAGCTACAGGCTGCAATCGTGGGGACACACAGTAGCTATGTTTACATTGCTGCAAGAGAAACCTCCAGAGCCAGCAGCACAAGTAGGAAAGCAGCATATGACTTACAAAAAAAAAAAAAAGAATAAAAAGAGGAAAGGAACAGCAGAAAAAAAAAAATCATGTACTTTTTGGCCAGCAGCAGACACTGACTCTGCAAACAGCTGTGCCTAGAACTTGGCTGGGGGTTAGTTATGGTCCCTCTGCCTGAGGTCACCGTCTGTGCTGTGCTCCTGACCTGCACACCCTCACACACCAGGGTGGCAGAGAGGGGACCGTCACTGCCTGGTGCTTTGTGGGCAGCAGTGGCAGGAGGTGCAGCATCATCACTCAGAGCTGACAACAGCCCAGCTCTGCTCACAGCTCTGCTGCCTGAGGAGGCTTTGCCTCATAGCTGAAAAATTGTCGCTGGGCCAAAAATATCTGTGATGGCTGAGTGTATCCCACATCCGCCCACCAGCCTGGTCTGCCACCCTGCCCCAAACACTGGTGTCAGCACTTGCAGGGAGAGGAGAGGCCAGGAGCCAGGCTGCAGCAGGAGCTGACTGCTTCAGCCAGCTTTGCCAAGGGTGGGTGTGGGAAAGCAGAAGGATGCCAGAAGATGTCTAGTCCATAGATCCCACAGACCAAGGCTGTGTCCTCTCTACTCATGGAAAGGGAGTCCTAAGAGCCTGAACAAGAGGCAGAAGACTCCCTGTGGAGATTTGCAGGCACCACCAAACTGGGTGGGGTGGTTGGCATACTGAGCACCCTGCTTTGATCAGCAGGACCTTGGGAAACTTGAGGCCATGAGAAGCCTCACTGAGTTTTGCGGAGCCATGCAAAGCTCTGCACCACGCTGGAATAACCCCATGCAGCAGTTCAGGCTGGGAACCAGCTGACTGCTGAGCAGCCCGAATGAGGAGGATCCAAGTGTTGTCTTGAAAGATTAAGTACAAAAACAACAGTTCCCCCTTGCCACAAATGAGGCAAACCAGTCCTCATAATGCATGAGATCAAGGAAAACTATCGCCCCTTCTCCTTGGTGCTGGTGGAGCTACACCTGTTTGAGCCTCCTGCTCAAGGTGGAGAATTTGGACAGATCCAGCAGGTGAACCTTACTCGGGGCACAGACCACCTCTCCCGTGAGGAGAGCTTGAAGGCATTAGGCTTGCTGGGTCTGAGGCTGATGAGGTTAAGGCAGGTCCTAATAGTAGCCCTCTCTGCAAAGGCATTAAAAAAGGTGATGAAGTCAAGCACTTCTCATTATCAGCAGTGATCAAGGCAATGTCCACAAGCTGTCACTTGGAGATTAGACTGAGCATCAACAAAAACTTCTTTACCAGAAGACTGGAACAGGCTACCAGACAGGCTGTGGCATCTCCACCCTTGGAGGTCTTCAAGACAGCAGCGGCAGAGCCATGGTTGATGCAGTCCAGTGTAGGCTCCAGCCCTGTTTGGAGGTGGAGTTTAGATTAGTGATATTCAGAGGTCACTTCTCCCAGTATTTCAACAAGTCTGTGAAATCCTGCAAGGGATACTGTGGTCCTGACCCAGGTTTTAGTCTACATGCTCCATAATCCCCTTCCTGCTCAAGGCGATGTCCAGGTTTTTACCAAATGTGTAATGCCCTAGCACATGTGGGATGGCCACAGTTTCCTGCTTCCTGAAGAGACTCATGGTAAAAGGTCTGCGTGCTGCTCTACTGCATGTGCTGTCCTGCCCCAGTGAGACTTCTGTGCAAAAGCCAGCTGAAAAGTGGTTATTTTTAACTCTAGAGGAAAGGCTTTATTATAATCTGGAGTTGGCAAAGTAACAGTGTCAAGTAGCCACATCCTCTCCAATGTAAACTCTTCAGACATGAAATAATTTCAGGATAATTACTAGACACAGTTGAGCACGTAGAAAGAACTCAAATGCTGCACTCCAGGGCATTTATCTGTTGTAGGACAGCACTAAGTATGAAATACATTACAGTCTCTCATTTCCCCTGAAACACTTTAGAGACAATTTAAATTCCTTTAGAGGAAAACAATTCAAGTCGCTTCATGTACTCAAAACACCTTTCAATAGTCCCTCAGAGAATGCTTAGTACCTCAGCAGAATCACATAGTCCTTCAGAAACACTATGTTTAGAAACTCAAAATACAAGAATACATTGGCAATTATTATCAATATTATAATAATAATAATATTGGTTCTTTGCTTCAAAGTAAAGCTTCCATCAAATGAGGTTATTCTTATAGAAATGCTCTAGTTAGATGATTCACACAACAAATTCATAACTAAGAAGATGGACTGGAAAAGGGAGTGTGGTTTTCTTTTATTAGCTACATGTAGTCTGACTGTAATTATTCCCAACTGGAATATTTGTACATAAAAGCAATTTTGCAATGACAGTAATTTGTACAATTATTCTAATAACATGTTATCCCCTTAATTTTTATAAACAAATTCTAAGACTCTTTTTTATTGTGTTTGCAGAGCAATTCCCAAGTCAAATAATGAAGCCTCCCAAGTTCCCTACAAGGTAAGGTGAGGTGAGGTGAGTGCAGACTGACCTCTACTGCTAGTTACAAGTGCATTTATTTCTTCAGTATTCCTTTCTCCCCCAGGATATCCCAGATTTCCTGCTTATACAAGATCTCTGCAAGTCCTGTAGGGCAAGTTAACACATTTGTATTAAGGAGTTAATACATTTGCATCAACTTCATCTGATGGGACAGAGTGTGGGTGCACCATCACCATTAGGTAATGAGCAAGTCACCTCACATTGCAGGAAACTTGAAGGCAAACTGACCTCACCAAGAACAGTGAATAAATCCCAGGGTGATGAGGACCAGGCCAGCTCTCCTTAGCAGCCATACAGTAGGACCAGGAAGAAGCCATCTCTTTCAAGGTGGGGCATGCACTACTGCAGTCTGTGATTTCACTTGCTTCTTATGCATCCAGGGATAAACTTAAGAATTGTTTGACAAAAAGTAGTGGAGTTACAGGAATGTCAGAAATGTGCATGTGGAAGAAGAATCACAGAAACACAGAATATCCTGAGTTGGTAGGGATGCACAAGGATCATTGAGTGTAGCTCCTGTTCCTGCAGGGGACATCCCAAGACTCACACCTTGTGCCTGAGGACACTGTCCAAACACTTCTTGAGCTCTGGCAGGCTCAGTGTTGTGAGTGCTTCCCCAGGAAGCCTGTTCCAGTGTCCAGTCACCCTCCAGGGGAAGAATCTTTTCCTGTTATCCTAATATCTAACCTAGAGGCTTTATTTTCCACATAACAGTGGGCACATTGATTTAACTTTACAATAACCTGAGTGGGACCAATAGAAATGTGACAATTTCAGCACCTTCCCACACAACCCAGGGCAATGGTTTAAGATACTGTAGTTTCCAAATTTTTTGAGACTTGAAATCACCAATTTCAAGTCTGTAATACACAAATCATCTGCCCACTGAGGTACTCTTGTGCTGTGGATAAAGACTTCCCAGAAGGGAATGGGATAGCACCTGAGGGCACAAACTGTAATGGATACCCTCAAATAAGACAATCCCAGTGACCAAAGCACAGAACTGCTGCACCTGCACTTGCAAAAGAAGGCTTGTGGGTTTGTTTTCACAGTGCAGTAACTAACCTCACTGCACAGCCCTCCTGGGGGCCATTACTTCAGCTTTTCCCACGATGTAGTGGGGGAGGGCAGCAGCAGTTCAGATGCACAATGTTCAGTACTGCTGGCTACAGCATGGCAAAAATGACCCATTTCTTGCCTCCTCTAGGTCTGACTGTCCAACAGCAGCTGGACTAAAGAGAGAACACATACCAAGGATGTAATTAAAGCTCACTGCACTGAGCAGAAGCTGCTGCCTTCAGTAGGATTTTGTCTCAGGCTAGAAGCACTCCCGTATTTCATAGCAAAGACAAGTGCAGACTTTCAGAGGAAATTTTTTCTATTGTTCTACTTTAATCAATCAGTGCCAATTAACCAACATTTAGTTTCAGCTTGAGGAAGGAATGACAGAAATAATTATGTCCTGAGACAAACATCCCATCAACTTCTCCAAGTCATTAACTGCCTCAGATGAATTGGCAATCAATTAACTGAGATTAAAAAGTCTAACACACAAACCATCTTCATTCCCCTCTCTAGAGCCAGGATGACACAAAGTTACTACCCAACCTCTGCACATGTTCATATAAATGCAACCTTACTCTGTCCATAAAACAGTTTTGCTGGTTCATCTCAGGACAGGTTTTCCTCTGACACTGAAATTCAGTGTGGATTTGCTCTTAGCTGGCCCTGAGCAGGGAATGGAATAACCACTCCTGACATGTCTGTTTATAAGGCATCAGCTAAACAACTGTTACCACAGAATAATTCAATCAAGAGCCTTGTGCTATAGATACATGTTGCCCATTGTAAAAGAAATTTGTGGGCTTTAAGACAGATTATTGTAGATAGACTGAAGATGTAAAAAAATAGAAATACTAGCATGAAATAGGCTAAGGCCATAGTAGTTTCAGTGTAGCTCTGCCTTCCTCATTTGAGTTATTATAAATATTTGTTTAGTATAGGGAGCACAGCATCTTGAATTCCCTGGATTGTGCCAGTGTGATCCCATTGCTGTAAACACTGAAGATGAATCAGATTAATCCTTCGAACCATCTGCTTTCATTTATCAAAACAAGGCTAAGAAACCTGGTCACAATTTATAAACATTTCTTGGGAAGGGTCTTTTCTTGGCACAAGCAGAAGTGAGGTGGTAACACTGAAGGGGAAGCCGAGTTCATCCAGCAATGTCCAGCTCATAACACCTGGTGTGAGCAGTAGCAGTCATGGAGACTATTAATGGTGAGACAGGACCATTATTTTTATGATAAATAAATGGAATAAACCTAAAGTGACATAATCTACTTAGTAGTGTCAAGCAGTCAGATTTATATCCAATCATCACAGCTGCTTTTCAATAGTTTCCATTTATTTGAAATGGCTAGCAGTTTGGTTTTATCATTATATCTGCCTCTTGTGCTTGTTTTCTTCAAAAGCATAAAATGCATTATTCTGAAGTTCTTCTTCCAAAGTTTCTTGTTTGGCCTGTTCTAACCTTAGCAGTGAGTAAAGGTTTTACTTTTTTTACTTACAAGGTTTTAATCCAGCAATCCAAATATAAACTGCACTGGAGAAGTGTCTGAACCATTGGTGCCAGTGCACAGCATGACTGGGAATCCATAGGGAATTCCAGAAAAAAAAAAGCCACATTGTGATTACATTTACAAAAGGGGAGGGATGGCCTCCTTGAGCAGCCTGCTAACTGCCCAGATCTAGGAAACAAACAGTGAGGAACACGATGACATGGGGAGATGTCTCTTGGTAGAGGCTGTGGGTGGCACACCTGGTGTTATCCCAGCTCAGCAGCAGGGAGTTGGGAACAATCAGACTGTGACCTTTGAGTGAAAAGAAATGTGCTTTCAACACAGGTGACTTCCTCTCCTGCTGTCACCCCTGGGATGGTCTGAGGCTCTGTTTCAGCCTGTGGGATGTCCTTTGCTGCAGGCCATCCCTTGTTTGATGGGGCCTCTCTGCCAGGTCCAGCCCAACACAGCTGGGCATGGATAAATGTGACCAGAGGAGTTTCCCTCTGCAGCCCCTCTCCTGTGGGGATTTAGATGCCAGCAGCTGCAGTGCAATCCCTTGTCTCCTCCTGGATGGGGGTTCATGCTGCAGCAGGTTCAGCCTGTGACCCAGAGACCCTGCAAGGGCCCAGGCTGCTCCTCATGTCATTCCCTCTCCAGTGGAAAGGGATTGCACTTCACAGGCCAGCTGGCTAGAGATGGGACTTTTGGGGGAATCCCATCTCTACTGGAAATAAAAATAATGGTTGAAAATCATTGAACTACACAAATGCAAGAGCCTTCCAGTGGCCTTGAATATGCTATTCATTGAGGTCGGAAGCTGCTATGGAATTTTTCAATACATGATTTAATCTGGGCAGCCTGAGCTCCAGAAGCAGAGGGAGGAAACCCTTCCACTCTGGAGCCAGGGGCCCTCGGGCAAGGAAAGGGAACATTTTCAATGGCTTTTAGAGGACACAGTGGCCAAGTCATGCATGTTCCAGCAGTTCACTGGCAGCACTATAAAGCTAGAAGTGTCAGGTGAGCTTTCTAAAAGGACAAAGATTGCTCCCTTCTCTGGAGCATGCTAACATTTGGACATTTGTGGGTTTTAACTGAGCCATGGTTGGAAGGCAACCTCTTGGCATAGAGATTTTTGGCCACCCTAAACAGAGTCATCAGAAGGTCCTCAGCAGCCAGAAACCTGCTGTGGCACCCACTTCTCAGCAGCTGAGGTGTCCCTAGCTGGTTCTGGGGTGACTTAGCCCTGCCCTGAGAGCTGCACTGCCTCCCCATGCACTTCCACCCACCTGCAAGACACACTGTCCCTCTTCCCTCACCTGTACCAGCAGTGCCAGGAGACAAGCAGCTCCCTCTGGGAGTTGTTCTTTCTCCAGGAGAGGAAAAAATGCCTTTTTTTGGTCTTCAGTTTGCTTCTCAGATGGATCAGTCCCTGGATCTGAGTCCCAGTGTGGAGCAGTGGTGCCAGCACAGTGCAGGGAGGGAAGAAGCCAAGGAAGGGCTGGGCATGGATTCTGCTCTCAGCCTAGTGAGGTATGAATATATATATATACACCACTGAGGGTGTAGCATAGTCTCAACTCCAAAGAAACCAGTGTCTAAACAGCTTTCCATTAATCACTTCCACATCTTCCTGCCTTGATGGCATTCCCTCCCTCCTGACAAAGTTTGCTGACATTTTCTGCATACAGCATCTTCTTTTCTGTTCCAGAAAATCTGGAACCTTATTAAGAAAGCAAGCAAACCCATGAGTCCTAACCTTCACTATTTGTTTCATTCACTCCCAATAACCCAAGGGAAAGTAAAACCCAGCATTCACTGCCTGGTTCCTGAAGGGTGTGGGAGCAGCTGTCAGCAGGGAGAGGAGACCCAGAGCTGGGCAGCACCTGAAGGACACAGACTCTCTCTTCACTCTGCACAACACAGCTCTTCCCAGGCCCTCTGGTAAGTGTGCTTTGGGACAGAGCTTCTGGGGGGATGTCCTCAAGCCAAGGGAACATCATCACCAAAGAGGGACCTATTCAGTTTTCTGTCCTTCAAATGCCAGTGGCCTTTTTGTGGGTGTCTTTGACTTTAGAGACTGGTCGAGGAATTTGTACTTCACACTCAATTGCATCCAACTGCTTTTAAAGCATTGCCAGCCCAAGAAATACAATCTTATCCCAAGGCCTTGACAAACATGGTGGCTGTTTTTAAGTGCTTGCTCCATCACAAGCAGCTCTTTGTAAGGGCACCCAAGGCTAACCAGCAGTGATAAGAGGATCACATCCCCTGCTGCTGCAAATGGTCCTGCAGCTCCCAGGGAATCAGGCTCTAAAGGAAAAAACAGCCCCTTGAGAGCCTGGTGTAGAGCAGAGCTCCCAGGTACCTGTGGCACCCAGGGGTGGCAGGGCTCACTTCAGGGTGCAAAGCCTGCACACTGGCTTTAGTCCCAAGGAAGTGGCATCACCCCACACAGGCAGGGACCATCAGCTGCATTTCCCATCTTGGGGCCAGTTAACCTTGGAGAGCCAAGGGGAGGGAGGGGAGGCTCTCCCTGGCAAAGGTGCCTTCTGCAGCATCCATGAGAGGGGGGGAAGCTGGGACATAAGGTTAGAAAACAAACCCTAACACAAACAGAGCTGAAGGGATGGCTGGATAAAATTCGAATGTGTTTCAACAATGGAGGAAGCCCATGACTGAACATGTGTTTTAACTCCCTGCAGATATGTAATGGCTGTGGAGGGACCCTGAAAGTGCTGAGAAACAGCAGAAAAGCAGAAACTCACCATCCCCTTGATAACAGGAGCCTTGAAGGAAGATGTGCCCCATGTCCCCGAAAGACCTCCCAGTGACTGTAAACTGCTTTGCTAATTTTTTTAATTCTTTTTTTCTGGATGCACAGTTTGCAAGGCCTTCTCCTGAAAGGGACCTGTTAGTGCAGCATCCCATGCTCTGTTTCCCCACCTGCACATCCAGGGCAACTGGGCTGTCACCACAGGAGCACTGGGAAGATGGATTAGTTAATATTTGCTTAGTGCTCTGGAGATAGCACTATATAAGTCTAATTACATTTTCTGCCCTCATGTGATAAGGATGTCATCTTGGATTAGAGGGGATTAGTTGTTAATGCCATTCCTGTACATACCGGTCCCCTCCGGGGCTTTGATTTCTGCTGAGAAGGTTATTCACCCTGCTTTCAAATCACTGAGGTCCTCCTAGGTATGATCATCGTGGAAATCAAAGATTTTTGGTGGATGAAAACAAGACTTGGTGCATACCTGACTATGCCATCAGCCAAGCAGAGGTGTGTGCTCAGTGAGTGACAGAGTGCACTCAGTGACTCTCCTGCTCTGGCATCCCTAAACCTTTGGCAAGGCCAGGCGAAGGGATTGAGGGTGTCCCCTCCCTCTGCACCGAGTTCCAACACACCACCAAGTTATTAAGTACAAATCTAAGTTAATGTTTAGTGCTTGCCCAAAACACGGTGATTGCCAAAAGCCAAAACAGAGTGAGAATACACACGCTGGTAATGACTGCAGGGAAAATGCCACTGAGAGGGCATTCCCACCTCCTAGCAGCGCTGCCCTCCGGGGAGTGCTCCAAGCTGGGGACGTGTCCCAGAGGGATGCAAGGGGCCTCTGCTCCCATGCTGCATGGCAGGAGCTGGGCAGCTTGCAGGGATTTGGCTTTTTGAAGCCTGTTGCAGTGAAGCTTGCATCCCTTCCCCACAGGGACCCTGATGGCTCTCAGGGGACTTCCTGGAGAGCCAAGGCCCTCTGCCCTGGTTGCAGAGGTATCACAGATTGTTCCAAGATCACTTTCAAGGTTCCCTTTGGAGCACTCCCAGTTGCTCCAAGCATTATTTTGGAGCAGGCTGTATTTCAGCTTCCAGCTCAGCACTAAAAGGGCTGTCCTGTCTCCACCTCCCACCAGCAAGGGCTTGTCCCAGAGGAAACCCTGGATCTGTCACCTATGGCTGACCACTCAGGAACAGCCAAGGGTAGGGCACAGGCTCCTCTCAGCAGCAGAGGTTAAGGATACCACCTTCTGGCTCCCAGCTGACAGGAGCAGGTTTGGCTTACCAGCATGATGAAGAAGCTCATCGGAAAGGAAAACCTCCAGGGACTTCTTAAAGCTGCATTAAATTTTCAGAGACAGATCCCACCATGGTCCTTTAGCAGGGACCAGCTGCAGCCAGGTATAAAACTGGGAGCTGCAGCAAGAAGTGGTGACCAGCAAAAGGAGTGATCAGCAAAATGAGCCTTTTCTGGGCTTCATGGGGAGCACCCGTGACAGCTAAGAGGGCACAGCTGAGTGAGGAAGAGGGTGAGGGCCCCACCACGGCATGTGAGGGCTCAGATGAGCACAGTTCAGGCTGATGCTGCTGGGAGCCAAACTGGGTCAGTCTGGAGGTGCTTCTCCATCATCAGTGGAATGCAAAAGCAGCTGGAGCTTTCTACTTACCTGGGTTGGCTCCACAAGGCAAACACCCACCTCCATTTGTTTCTTATTGTTGGCCAGAAGAGCTGGTCTTTTGCAAGAGAGGGAATAAATCACCACCACTGTCACTCTGGGTAGGTGCTCTCCATCCTCCCAGGGGAAGAGGTGCTGGGGTGCAGGTAGGGTACAAAATATGTGAGGAAAAAAAGGTTAGTTTGGTGTTTGGAACCAGACATATTCCATGGAGGACACCCCACGGAGCACCAGGGGCAGCTGCAAGGCAGAGTGCAGGGGACAGGGGGCTGAAGATGCCACCAGGGTGCCCTGGCTTGGCCCAGCCTGTCCAGAGCCTCAGCAGAGCCATCACCCTGGGAGCCCTGAGCATCACATTTCTTTGGCTGCCAAGACTAACCTCCCTCCCAGCAGCTACTCCAAATGCAGGGCAGGCAGCCAAGCTGTCAGGGAAGTCAGCAGGATCCCTTAGCATTTTTTATCAAACTCAGCATTTTTTGGGAGAACGTTTCCATTTCAGTGAGTCAGCAGCCTTGGGAAGCGTCTGTCTGTCGGCAGTGATGAAGCTCGAGGTGGGCACACAGGGAAAGGCCCCTGGGACACACACCTGGCCTGGCATGGACACTGCTCAGGAGGAGACGTGCAATGAACCTCCCTCTTTTTGGCCAATTCTCCTCCAGTCTGTTCCTTGTTCACCAACAGAGATGCTTGTCCAAGCTGAGTTTTCAGATTTAAGTGGACTGACATGTAACAGGTCAAAACAACAGGATTCTGTTCCTTCACATGCTTGATCACATCACCCCTTTACAAAATCAGGCCTAGAACCAAGTTAACTTTATTACTCTGTTTGTTATGTTTTCCTCATCTAAGTGTTTCTTGCTAAACCCAAAATGTCTTGCCCTATCCAGAGAAGAGATTAAGCCCCCTGTGGAATTGCCTCTTGCATATTGAGGGCTGCTCTCATGCCTCCCTGAGCCCCTTCTGTTGCCTGTTATCCAACCCAGGTCAAGCTTGCTGGGAGTCATCATGTCCTTGCTAATCTCTGGCCTCCCTCCAACCTGCCCATGTCTCACCCCAGTGGGAAGCCAGCTTTTCCTCGCAGGGCTTCTCTGCAAACCTCCAGTCCCTTCTTCCAGCAAGTCCTCACAAGGATTTACAGCTTGTCACTCAGCAGGGATGGAGCTGTTCTCGTTGCTGGAGAGATGGAGGAGATAGGGCAGGGGATGCAGGCTTGGGGGTAGCCAGCAGACTGGAGACTGCAAAGAGACCAAAAAGGCTGTCAGCCCCCACTCCCTGCTCCCTCCACCAAGAGGGATTTTTCACCCAGGGAGCTGAACCAGGTCTTACACTTCAGCTTGCAGTGCTTGAACCAGGGCTTCACCTCTCCCAAAAGGGGGTGGCTCTGAGGCTGCTCTGGAGGGGCAAGGCAGGGAGTCAGACTGGACTGGGGAACTCAGGACAAACCAGGATCCTGGAGTCCCTCCTAGGGCAGGGCTTGGTTTCTCTCCTTCCTTGGGTTTTGGTCTTTTGTTTGGTTTTTTTTGTGTGTTACCGAGGGTGGGTTGGAGTAGGACTGTCACATCAGGCAGGGCTCGGCTGCTCCTCATCCTCTCCCAGCAGGGTTTGCAGGGCTGCAAACTGTAGCAGTTGCAGGTACCTCCTTGCAGGAAAAAGCAGGAAAAAACTGGCAGGGAGTGGAAACAAGTGGCAAGCAGATTAGAAACCCAGCTCCTATTTATAGACCGGCAGTCAAGAAACTGCCCCTGTGACAGGGCCATCGGTTTAACCCTTCTGGGCCCAAGCACCAACCCACCCAGGGACTCTGAGCCCACCCAGCCTGTGCCATGAGGGAGCATTTTGGCACAGGGGAAGCAGGATCCTGCACCAGGGCACCTGTGGAGGGGGCAGAAGACAGGTCCAGGCACAGTGGAGCTTACAGGGGTTATTCCTCAGCGAGGCACTGGGGAGAGAGGTGGAGTTAGGATTTTTAAGAAGTTGGGTCACCAGGACAAGGAAAAGAATATCCCAAGTATCCTGCTGCATGGTAGACAGAGAGAGACAAAAATATTTCCTCTAAGAGAGAGGTAATGAACATGTTTTAGGGGCAGCTGCAATGTTTCCAGCCTCTTTTGTCTCCCCTGGGCTTTGTAAGTTTGCATGTGATCCCTTTGAGGGCCACTGCCTGCCCCTTGTCCAGGAGTGGTTGCTGATGCTCACGCAAGGCTGCTGCATCCCACAGGAGTGCACTGCGACCCCTGCTCGCTGCTGCTCCTCACCAAGGGCTCCCCAGAGCTCAGAGTCTTCACCAGCCCCTGCTGCATTTGCAGTGGTTTGATGAATGTATGCTGAAGCTCCCTCTTGGCTGTTTCTGTACCTGCTGTCACTTATGGGTGTCTTTATGCCATACACGGTTGTTTTATACACTGCCATGGCAAGACTTTCCAGCTGTTGCCTCATTTGCTTGTGTCAATAGCTATTTTTACAATATTGCCTTTCTTTACTTCTTAATTGATCTAAATCCTTTCCCTTAGCTTTCTTGTTAAAGGTGGATTTAAAGAAAAGGACTTCATTATCTCGGACATTTTTGAGTCATTATGAATTTCATCCCTGTCTCCATTAATTACTCATTACCCCTCAGCTCTGGAGGGCTGCTTTGTCCCCGATGTGTTTGTGAGCAGCTTCCCTGGCACCCTGTAATCCCGCCAGCCCCGCGTTAGCTGGGTCTGGTTTACACTGCCCTCACCACCCCCTCCGCTGCCCGCGGCTGCTCCCGCTCTCCTCCGCTCCCAAACCAGCTCCTGCCTTTCCCTCGTGCCCAGCACTGCCTCTGCACAGTCCTGTGGCCCCGGGTCCCTCATGGGAACACCCCAGGAGCATCATCCTGTGCTTCCTGCCTGCCCCATGGGACAAGCACCTTCTGTCCCTGAGCCTGGCTCCTGGTTAATGGGCTGGCACCCAAGTCTGGGTGTAAACAGCTGGATTTTGGAAAGCCACGGCTTTGCTGGGCCTGTGTCAGTGCATGCCAAGTTATGACAAAGCAGCATGGAGAACAGAGTAATGTTGTGTAAGGGCCTTGGGATTAGCAGGCTAATATTTCCCAAGACTTTGGCTGCAGTCAGATCCTCAGGGAGAATCTGAAAGGTGAGCATCTCCTGTGCTGCAGTGCTGCAGGGGCACATGGCTGCAGTGGGTGTCACTGCCCTCCCATCCTCGGCAGGGGACAGCCGTGCTCAGTGGGGCTCTCAAGTGCTGCCCCACTACTGAACCAGCCTCCTGCAGCCCATTTTACATGCACATACTGGCTGTAATCCCGTGTCATCCACAAATGGATCCATGACTGGGGATCACAGTCAGCAATGGCCTTTCTCTGGAGCTATACAAGCACACAACCATCCGAGAGCCCTGGTTTATGGTCTGCCCTCTCCTCCCTGAGCTCAGTGTTACATCCATTTCTGCCCTGAGCCTCTTCCCAGCAGGCTCCTTGCCAGGGCTGGAGTCAGCCCTTTCCATACTCCATGGAAGTGTATGACAATACAAAGCAGGAAAAATGTGTTGGGTTGGTGAAAGGAAGAGAGTGGTGTGCGGTATTTGCTCGGAGAGGGTAAACGAGGGTTGCACAAGTGAGAGGTTGGGTTGGACAATCAGAAGCAGTGGAATTATTTAAGTTACCACTGATCAAGCTGCATTTTCTCAGGAGGTTTAAACCAAAATATCTTAAAGTGGAGAAAACTGAGATAAGACACCTACCTGGTCCAGGAGTGCAACTCTGCTGACATGTCCTGAGTCACTCCTTGGCACATCCCTTATTGGGAGGGAAGGGGTCACAAAATCATTTGAGGGGGAATGAAGAGGGAAGAAGAAGCAGCAGCTCAGACTCTTCAGGACAGAGAAATGAATTGAGAATGGGCTGTAAGTGCTCCAACAAGTCTTCACACTTGCCAGGAATCTGCTACCTACCTTTAATGGCTGGCAGTGATTCCAGTCCTCCTCCATAGGGATGAGCTCAGCAAAACCCTCTAAACCAAGGATTACAGCCATTCCTCATCCTCCATCTGTGGAGCAGCCATGTGGCTGAGGACAAGGGACTTCACCACAAAGGGGATACAAGGGACAGATACTTTCAGGTGGTTCAGTAAATAAACTCTCTTCTGTCTCATCCCAAAGAGCACATGAAAATCCATAGAATCATTTAGGTTGGAAAAGACCTCTGATGTCACCAAGCCCAGTTGTTAACCCAGCACTGACAAGTCCACCATAAAACCATGTCATAAGTGACACATCTACATCTTTTAAATACCTCCACAGATGGTGACTCAGCCACTTCCCCGGACAGCCTTTTCAATGCCTGACAACCCTTTCCATGAATTTTTTTCCTAATATCTCATCTAAACCTCTGCTGGTGAAACCTGAGGCCCTTTTCCTATAATTTGTTACTTGGGAGGAGAGAACACCTCTCTACAGCCTCTTTCAGCTGGTTGTAGAGACCTAAAAGGCATCCCCTGAGCCCTTTTCTCACAAGTAAGCACCCAGCTTACTTCCTCAGCCACTCCTTGCAGTATTTATGCTCCACACCCTTCCACAGCTCCGTTTCACATGCTCCAGCACCTCCATGTCCTTCCTGTAGGGAGGGGCCCAAACCACAGGATTTGAGGTGCAGCCTCACCAGTGCCCAGCACAGAGGGACAGTCCCTGCCCAGCCCTGCTGCCACACCACTGCTGATCCAGCCAGGTGCCACTGGCCTCCTTGGCCACCTGGGCTCAGCTGGCCCAGGTTCAGTCACTGTGGACCAGCACCCCTGGGTTCTTCTCTGCTGGACACCTTTCCAGCCACTCTGCCCCAGCCTGAGGCACTGCCTGAGGTTTTGTGATCCAGGGGCTGGATTTGACACTTCACCTTCTTGAACCTCATACAACTGTCCTCAGACCATCAACCCAGCCTGTCCAGATCCATGTGCAGAGCCTTCCTGCCATCCAGAAGCAACGCTCCTGCCCAGCTTGGCATTGTCTGTGGACTGACTGAGGGTGCATTTGATCCCTTCATCCAGACCACTGATAGAGACATGAAACAGAAGTGCCCCCCAACACAGAGTTCTGAGGAACACTGCTGGTGACCAGCTGCCAGTTGGACTGGACTCCCTTCACCACCTCCCTGGACCTGGCCATCCAGACAGTTCTAACCCAGCAGAGAGTGCACCTGTCCAAACCATGAGCAGCCAGTGGCTCCAGGAGGTGCTGTGGGAAATGGTGTCAAAGGCTTCACTGAAGTCCAGGTAGAAAACATCCAAAGCACTCCCCTCATCCACTCAGTGGGTCACCGTGTCACAGAAGGGGATCAGCTCAAACAGGACCTGCCTTTCACAAACCAATGTTGGCTGGGCCTGGCTCCCTGGTTGTCCTGGACATGCCTTGTGATGGCACTCAGGAGGATCTGCTTCATGCATTAAGTACCTCAGCCTGTCCCTCATCCTTTGTCACTATGTTTCCTGTGCATCCAATAAAGGACAGGGATCCCCCCTCTGGCTGTTAATTGCTTATTGTCTTTTACAGCTAGAGCCAGATTAAGTTCTAGTGGGATTCAGCCCCTCTAATTTTCTCTCTGCATAACCACACAGAAAGTGCTCTGGGAAGAAGCCAGGGTCACTGGGCAAGGATGGACCTTCCCTCCTACTGTTCTGACACACAGCAGAGTCAAAAAAGACCCTGTCACCACAGGGGCAAGATCTGCAGCAGGAGGAGCCACCACAGCGCCCTGCTCCCAGCCCAGGCCCTGAATCTCAGTGCAGAAGGATCCCTGGGCTGACATGGGGCAGGGCTTGGAGGCAGTGAGGAGTGTCAGTGCTGCTCTTCATGCTCTGTGACATTCTCCATATATTCTTCTGTCTAGGAACATTCAAACCAAAAGCCTCCCCTACAAAATCTGAACCTCTTGTGCACTCCTGGCTTCCTTGCTCTCAGCACAAGGTATTTGAGGAGCTATTGCCTTGGACATCAAGGTAAAAATCATACTTTAGGGAACTCATTTCCTGAGTGGAGAGCACAGCTTCACTACAGGCTTTTAAATTGTGATGAGCTACTATTCCCACAGGAAAACACACAAGTGCTTGAGTGCTCAGGCTGCCCAGACAATTCAAATTCAAGTTCTTTGTAATTTGGTACCAGGCACAGAGAGCTGTGCAGTTCCCAGCATTCCTTTACTTCCCCAAATGCTTCATCACCCAAATATCTACAGCCACTTATTTCAAAACCTCTGTAATTCTCTCAACAAGCTTCAGAATACAGGTATCTTTGAAGTCCTTCCTCCTTGAGTTACGTGACTTTGCACAACCATCAGCTTTCAAACACAATTGTGTCAAATAAGACCAAAACATTTACAAGCACAGGTTGGAATAAGGAGCTCTGTTGGACAGTGAATTACTTTGATGTTTCTCCCCCAAGACGAAACCCAACTTCCACTTACTCTAGGGCAAACTCAAAAGGTTTTATTTTAATTTTTTTTTTTTAGCAAATTCTATCACGTAAATGTTAACAAAAAACATCTGTACAATTGCCATGATACACTCAAAAGTGAAACAAATAAGATATAAATACAGATATGGATGTAACATGACAAAAGCGGAAAAAATAGAAAAAAATACATGCGCATGAACACGGTGCCAACAAAGTCATTTCTCATGGCTGGCATTTTTCAGAGCATTTTTTACTTCCCATTTAAAACATTGTTAGCAACGTCCTGCTGTGTACTACAAAGGTCTATTTTTCTGTCCCTTAATATGTAATATTATGCTTGATAAATAAAGGGGTGGGGAGAAAAGGTTCTGATGACAAAGATGCAAGTTACATTACTTATACAGGTTATTGGTAAGCTAGTAATAAGCAATTAAAAAGACAGTCTTGTATTGTATTGTAATCCAGGCAAGCACACATAGTGTACCTTAAGAAAGCCACATGCCTCGGTATTTCTGAACTATATGAGAACTACAGTACGTAGACCTGTGGGGCAGATGGAGCCGGGATTTGCCCATGCCCACGGAGCACTGGTGCAGCCAATGGCAGAAAAAACATCCACATCTGAGATTTCGGCAACCTTGCAGCCAAGAGCTGCTGTCTGCTGAGAGTTTTCTCCCATTCAGATTTTTAAAGCATGGTGGGCAAAGAAAATACACTTTTTTTTTTTCCTTTTTTTATTTTTCCTTTTTTTTTAAAGGTACGAAAAATTGAAGCCCTGCATAATGGGCAGCAAGAAAAAAAAAAAGGCAGCTGCAGTAGGTGGCTACTGCCAGGAGAAGGTGAGCACAAGCTTCACCGGAGCAGTGAGGCACTGCAGCATGCAGACCTTCCTCTGCAAGCGTGCGTGGACACTGTGATTTGTAGCCAGAGAGACCTTTATGCTTGCTGAAGAGAAAACAAGATGATTGTACAGCTTGTTGAAGTCAAAACTGGAGATCAGAGAGGTGACATTCAGAGCTAGCCCTTTGAGTACTTCAAAGGAAACACAAAATAAAAACTGGGTCACGTTCAACGTTCTAAAGACCCCTACTATGTACATTGTCAGTGATGATTTATAAATACCCAAGCAGAATGCTCCTGCTGTGTACAGGGAGAACACGCCCTGGAGTACTCAAAGGATGGACAGTCCTCGACCCACGCCGTGGAATCAAGTAGCACATTGATGAGCATCTGTTGACAAAGAGAACTGAATCTGGGTCAGGAAGTAAGGCCTGGTTCCCCCTGCAGCCCCTGTGGTGCCTCGGGAAGCACAGCCTGGCCTGGGCACCTTCTCAAGGGCCAGCCTGGACCCGACTGTGGCGCCAGGGACGGCACAGCGCCTTCACTCTCAGTGCATACCAACAGCGTTTCATAAAGCAGGTCAAATCATTTCAGAAGGAATTCCATTCCTGGAGATTTGCTACAGTGTGCCATTCAATGGAAAGGAAAAAAATCAAAACCAACAATCAGCAAATGATGATAGACCAAGCTCCATCACAGCTGGGAGGGACTAACACCACCTGGTCAGCTATGCTGACCTTCTGAAGCCCAGAGCTGGAACAGAAGATGCTGAGCTGAGATGGGGAGAAAGAGAGGCATAAATACTAAGCAGTTAAGAGCACAATTAAAAAAAAAAAACCCAAAACAAAAAACCAACACCCCCCCAAAAAACCTAGCCCACTACTAAAAATTCAAACAAGACAGCTTAACTGCTGCCAACAAGTCAACTGAGTATTTCCTCAAAAGGAAAAATAAATTTGTGTTAAAATCAAATTTGACGCATTCAAAAAAATTTAAAAAGAGCACTCTAACAAGCATACAGAAAGATGTGGAAAAGAAATGGTCCATGGAAAGGCAGACACGAACCACAGAGCAACCAATCCCCCCCTTCAGTGAGGATGGCTTTTCTGAGCCTGCAGAAAGACCCTGGGGGAATCCCCCACCCCAGGAAAGCACATGGTTTTTCCTGCCATAGCATTGCTGGTTGGGAAAGATGAGGGAATTAGCCCTGCAGCCAGCAAAACCTGCACATGTGTACCAGGAGCAGGCCACTCCCCTGCTCTCAGGTGAGCAGGGAAAGGGACCAACAAGCTCTGCAGCCCAGTGACACAGCCCCACCAGCCCCAACCCCTCCTGAGAAGAGAACTGGGAGAAAAGCTGGCACCAAGTGTCAGCTCCCACTTAACTCCTCAGGGATGGGGTTGAAACACAGAGGGATAATTGATGGAAGGGGCTGTACCCTGCCCTGCTGCAGCAATGGAGTCTCATGTTCTCAGTATGTTCCCAAAGTGTCCCTTCAGCTCCCTAAAGGGGAGATGAAGATGGAGAGACTCCAGGGCACTGAGAGCAGCCAGGGAACACACATCCATCACCACAGCTGAGCCATAAGCTGCAAGTCCATCATCCTCTTGCATCACTGGCACTGGAGGCAAAACCCCAGCTGTGATCCATGGCAGGTTTGGGGTGGGCATGCCCATCAGCCAGGATCCAGCCCAGGGCCAAACACAGCACGTTAATTAGCAACCTCCTGCCTTCCCTGGTTACAGGCAGAGCCAGGGGGAGCTCCCCCTCTGCAAACAGAAGGGTCTGTGTTCAGGGAGGGGCAGTGCTGTGGGTATTTGATGGCTGCTGGTTTGCCTCTGACCTGGTCTGTGTCATTAGGCTGCAAACACCTCACCCAGAGCACCCTGCTGTCAGCAGTGCCCGGTGAGGGACCCCCACTCTTCTGAAATGCAGAGCACTCAGCAAGCCTGTGCATGGACATGGCACAAAGGAGGCTTCTAAGGGCAGTTAACAGCACTGCAGGCTCTTCAGGAACAGGAGGGGCTGTGGCAGGCAACCAGCACTGTCCCAGCTGGCTCAGAGGTGCTTCCATGTGGTATTTCTGTTCAGATTCAGACACCCTTTCTGTCCTCTGGGATGAACATTTTGCCCAAAGTGCAAAGGAGCTGTGGGGACAAAGCCATCCAGCATCAGTGGGTCAGTCAGAGCAGCAGATCAGCCCTTTGATGCTACAGATTTCAAAGAAAACAGCTGGCACTGAAGCACAGCTCTGCCAGCTCCCACTGCCCACCCACTGACACAGAGCCTAACCCAATCCCCCCCACCTAACTCCACTATCCTATTGCAGAGGTCGGTCCCAGAACTGGGTCTCAGGTTCCCTTTGGGGAGTAACAGGTAACCTGGGGAGTCTTTTGAACATATTAAAGAGCCAAATGGGTTGAGAGGGGAGAAGTATTTACAAAGTCAATGAAAAGAGCAAGAGCCCAGCTGTTATGCACAGCACATCTGGCTGGATAGCAGTTACAGAGAGATCAGCCCATCCGGGGCCTGTCAGAACTATGTACAAAACTCAGATGTTTAAAAAGAACCTACTTTCATTACTCACTTGGTATCTCTCAGTATTAAAGCATCTGAGGCTGGAATCACAGCTACACCTGCAAAGATCTCCCCATGGAGGGCCCTGCAAGTCAGGCAAGCTGCAACAGGGAGTACAGAACAGGAACACAAGACTTGAAAGAAGAGAAGGACCCAGCCAGAATGGGTGAGGGGAGAGAGCAGGTAACTAGCACACAGAAACCAAAACTGGGTATGAACTAAACCAACACGATTTGTTTGACTTTTACTTGTGTCCAGGTTCTTGGACTCAGTGTTAGAATGCTAACCTAAACATATTTCTGAGATTTCAGCAGGCTATACAAATATGTTTAAGTATGGCTTTCTGATGTTCACTTTAATGAAGACTGCGACACAGACCTTGCTTCCTTTACATTCAATACCAGTAAGATTCTACATAAAAGCTTTTAAGGGACTAAAATACTGATTGCAATAAATATCTGCATGGCCTCCTTAAGCTGATGGAGCACGCCAGTGAAGAGTAGCAGAAAGGTCTCTGAGAGGCACCGTTGATTGCTGCTAAGTCTACACATATGTCCACAGATCTCCATTAACTGTGCGTTGAAACATCTGAAGAGGAGCTGCTGTTGCTGTTGGTGGTCTGTGCCCTCTTTATATACAAGTTTAGTAGCTTCATCTGAAAGAAAGAAAGAAACATCAGGAGAAGATGCCAGAAAAAAACAGAGGGGGAAAAGCTGACTGCCAATGTAAAAACTCACATTCTGTGGTGAGCTCATTTTGGGGTGAGCTGACACTGGGCACTCTGGAGGAAAATCAAGAAAACTGACCATATTTCAGAGGAGAGACAAGAGGCTGTGCACAGTCCCATTGAAGTTACAGACAGACTTAATGGGATTTAGAAAAGCCTCCTGCATTTCACTTCAGCAGCCATCAGTTCATAGACCTCAATCCTGCAGCCAGGCCAGGTCAGGCAGGATTCCCACAGAGGTCAGTAGGGCTGCAGGCACACTGCTGATCCCAGAGCCAAGGGTCTCCCTCCCAGGAAACACCCTGAACTTACCCTGTTTTATAAAATGTTCTTTTTCAATGACACATCTTCACTAATGTGGTACATCCAGTGCAACTGCAGTTGTTATGACTATATACTTCCCTTGCATGGATTTGTTTTCTTTTCCTCCTTGCCACCTAAACTCCAGATCCTGCAGTGACTCATGTTTACATTTAACTTTAAACAGGCAGGCAGTCTGTATAAACCCAGAACAATTGCTTACATGTTTATAGTTAGTGATGTGGTGCATTAATGTTTGTGGCACCTAGGATACTGGAACAATAAAGCCTCTACAACATTTTATAGGGAGATATCCTAACATCCCAAATATAAAGAGGTAAACCTCAGCACGCATAGCTGTCTCTTTCAAGAGCAATTTGAAGGCACAATTATAATTTGTTTAGTGACAAGACAGAAATAAAATCGAAGTGTTTTTAGATTGTTTTGGCCTATACCACACTTCCTTACTCATGAAAGAAATTATGACTTCAAAATGACACAATGAAGCCCTCCGAACTAAGTAGCTATTTATGTACACAATTTGTTTCAGAAACAAAACCTGGTGAATTCATCTTAAAAATGCATAGAAATCATGGGTATGAAGACTTAAAACAGCAGAAAAAAAATTGTGATGGCATGTTGAGAGCTCTGAAAAGCAATCAAACACCAACACAAAATTCTTGTCTGAAGGATAGAGTTGAATTAAGGGCTTGGTTTCACTTGCAGCATCAAGTCAGAATTTGAGTTTTGCAGCTTGTCTGACTCCAAGGTACAAAGTCCTTAGAAGGATCATTTGAGCTTGCTGTTGTCCCAGAAGGAAAGGGACACATGTGCCCTGCTGTTAAGAGTGAAGCTTTACCTGCATTTCTACCAGCCCTAATCACAGCTTGCTGCTGAGAGGACCTGCTCTCCCACCATCCCCATGCACTCCCATCACTCTCTGCATGAGGATGCCTGTGTGCCACAGAGCAGACTAAAAGCTATTTAATTTGTACTGCAGACCTGGTTTTCAGCCAGAGCAGCCAGCGGAGCCAGCTCACTGCACAATCACCTCTGGATGTAATGCCAAAGGAGGAAGGCAAATGTGGCTGGAGAAGGACCTGCTCAGAGGCAGCCTGCAGTTACACAAGATCAAATGTATCATAAAACCCATCTCCAAACACCATTAAAATTTGCTAAGTGGGATTTCAAATGCTCACACTGCTAAGCAGGTGCAGTGCTGCCCCTGTGGCATTTGTCAGGGTGAGACAGGATTTAATAGAGTTCAGAGAACCTGACCCAGAGCTGCAGTGAAGCCACTGGTCTGGCTGCTAGTAATAGCCAGCAGAATGGCTTGCAGTACCAAAACACCACAGACACATTACTCTTGTACCTTGCTTCCTGTGAGTTGTGCGAGATGAGGTTTCAGTTCTTCTCCAATTACTGAATAAATAGCCACTAAGCAAAATACACTGGCTTTTCTGACACTGCTCTCCGTGTTATCATAACCCTGGAAATGAGAGGAAAAGGTCAGAAGACAAACAGCACTCCCCAACACCCTTCCTGAGCAATACACTACAGAGCTGATGTGCATTTTGCTGACCTAAGAGATAAATTAAAAACCTCTGCTTAGCATAGCAGTTTGTAACCTGAATACTCAAAGAGTAAGAGAATGCCATCACCCTATCTGTTCCTTCTGTTATTACATATTACTGTCATGTTGTAAGTTATGGTTTCCTAACACAAGCTCAGGACTCTATCAGATACACACATCAGGACTCTGCCAGGAAAGCCAGAGGAGGGATGCAGCACAGCTGGGGCTGCCCCAGCTGCAGGGCCCAAGTACAGCCCAAAACAACAGTCTGCAATCCCCAAAGCACTGAGCTAGGAAAGCTGGAGACCTCGGTGAGCTCACAGAAAACAGCAAGCTATTGAGCATCAAGGTGGAGAAAAGGCTGAGCCTCCTCATCAGGACCAGGACAGCACCACAACTCTCCCCTGCCAAGCCCTGTTCTTCCATGGAGTCCCCATCTGTCCATGGGGAGCCTGCTCCAGGCTGTTGAGCTGCACACTTGTGCCCACAATGCTGCTGACACTCCTCGCCCCTCACCACTCTGCCGGGACCCTCAGCGTGGTAAACAAGCACAAAGGTGATTCTCTCCAACACAGCCCTGCAGCCAGGATCCCAAAATACTTCCCTAATGTAAGGAGTAAATTTCTTCCATTACTGAGTTTCTAAGGTAAGGAAGTATCTCAGGCAAACTACACTCTGAAACAATTAAAGTAAATAAAGAAGACAAACAAAATTGCCTTTTTAAAGGCATGCTGCTCTCAGACTTTTCCAGTGCATCAAATCTTCACTGTTCAGATTGTTGTCTCCAACAATGATGGCTAAAACCATTTTACAACAAAAGTTTAGATGAATACAGAATTGTCCAATTCCCAGAAGCTGAGATTTAAGAATTGCAAGAGCTGACACTACAAAGTTGGGAAGAATGCCAGGATGCATAAGGGGAATTTCTGACTTTGCTCTTGTCCTTCCAACATTTTAAGCTCACAATGAGGAGCCTCTTTATCCCAGTTCTCCATGGAAGTCTTACCCACCTAAACACATCTCCCCCTTTCACTCTGACTGATCTGTTCCTGTCACAGTCTCTCCCCAGTAAACACACACATTTTCTCTCCTTCCTCACTGCTACTTCACATATTTTCTTCTTGTTTGCAGCCCCATCCCAGCACTGCCAGCTCCTTGTGCAGGGGGCCAAAAGACAACACTGCTACAGCCAGTGCTCAAAGCTAAATCCACAGTGTACAACTAAGCCCTAGCCCTGGCAGAAACACAGCTCCCCACCCAGCCCGAGAGAGCTATGAAAGAGGCTGAATAAAGTCAGCAAGTAGCTTGCTCCTAATTTCAGAGAGAAAAGAGGAAAGGAGCAACCTGCCTGCTGGGATTCAAATTCAAGTGCAAAGTACCATCAAAGCACAGAACAGCTCAGCAGAATTAAAGGGGAATTAAAGGGGACTACAAGATGTACAGAGACAGTGTAAAATGTGGCTAACTCCTATACTCAAATTTATTTCATGGCTGCTACTAGCTTATTTGGGAGTCAGAAAAAGGCATCCAATTGTGGAATATCCATGTAAGAACCTGAGTTTTCCTTTCCTTAATATTAAAAGGATCAAAAACTCATATATAAAAATTTTACTTTAGCAAAAATTAAATGGCTTAATCTGGCCCTATAGGATCCATCATTCTCCTTCCCTTAGGGCAGAGATGTCACACATTAATGGTGGCTTGTGCTCAGGAGCAGTGACATGGGATTCTGTACCTGTAACAACCCAGGAATGATATCAGGTAGGAGCTGATGCAACGATTCCTTGGAAATCCTCTCGATGACTTTCGTTTGCATTTTGATGGCAGCTAAATTAATTGGATAATCTGCAGTCTGAATGATGGGGCAAAGCACCTTGATGCACTGCTCAGGGTGGATGGAACTCGCCAGGGTGGAAGCAGCTTCTTCAGCAGCTCTGACGACCTGAAATGAAAGTGGAGCAAACCCTTATGTTAATGAGGTCACACTTGACAGCCAGCACCACTGGTGTGTGCTAGGAATGACTGCCAGGAAATGCTTGGGGATGTTCATTAACAGATCTGCAGGAGGCTTTGTTGAGGGGCAACTGACTCTGAGACTTCACACCCTCTGTCTCCAGTGACATCTTTGTTCCAGCCAGGGGCAGGAAGTCCTTCCTGCCTAATGTAACTGTGTCAGAGTTGTGGCTAGGTTGAAAAAATTATCTGTCACCCAAGGCAGACAGGCACCACATCCCAGAAGGAGCAAGAGGATGACATCTCTCCAGCCACTGCCAAAGAACCCAAACCCAAACCCACCAGCTTAGACTTACATAAAAGGTTTCTCCTTAAGCATTATCACAAATGGCCCTGTGGCAGCTTCCAGTGTGCACCTCATGCTGAGTGGCACGTGCCATGCTGAGGCACCCATGGCAGCTGTGTCCTGCCCATCCCAGCTGAACTGCACTGCAGTCAAAGCCAGGGCACACACACAGGAGGCTTTAGGGAGTCCCTGACCAGGCAGCTCTGCTCTCAGCACACGTAACCCATCCAGGCAGCACTGGGATCACCACACAAAATGGGAGGAAGAACAAGTGGAAAGAGCAGCAGCACCCACCCTTTGCAACAAGCCCACACTGTAAAGCAGTCACACAAAGCAAGGGTGATGCTAAGTTCAACTCTGTCCAGAGAGAAAGCAGATTCACAACTTTCACTCTTCCCCAGCAGGTAGGACAGCTAGTTCAAAGAAGAAAGACCCAAATCTGGTCTCTCCTCCCAAGAGAATTTATTAATTTTACATTCTGCAGTAATTGGATAAAAAAGAACAGGATGGGAAGGCAGGTTTTCTTTTTTCAAGTGTCTGTGCTAATTGCCAGGCAACAAAATGAAGCTTCCTCTTGACTGCCCTCTTCCTGGCCACAAATAACACACTCTTTGCTCCTCGTGTTCTTGTTACAACACAAAAGATGGAGGATGCTTTTTCCCATCTCTCACTCCCCTCTTCTCAGGGCTTATTTTAAAGGGAGGGTAAATCCTGAGTAGACAGATGCCCCCATGGGCAGACTTAAATCCAACACCTCAACTTTAAGAAAGAAAAAATCACAAATCCTTATGTTTGGGATCTTCCAGCTAGTCCCAGGCAGTCCCTAACTAAACCATGAACATGAAAGCACCCCTCTTTCCTGGTTGTCTGGGAGGCTCAGGTGCCCAGCACCAGTTCTCTACCTGCTCCTAAACTGAACTACCTGGGGTTGTCTAAAGTCAATACTTTGAAACCAGCACCAGGAAATCTGTCCCAGGCAATCTGCAAAACAGAAAATAAATCAAACCACAGGTCTCCTGTCATTTAGGCTGAAGCCATGGCTGCTGAATTTGTGTTCTTCTCTCCCACACGCTGTGATGGCATCAAACTCAGGGACTCCTATTTGAGGAAGGCAACCTATGGACAGATGTAGCTCTATCAAAGCCTCAAAAGAAGGTGAGCTTTCATTATTTTTAAGCAACCACTGTGGATAATGCATGAACAAGGAGTAGCTAGAAGCTTATCTTAGTCCATGGACTACAAAACAGTAGGTTTGATTGACTTTTAAGATAACAGCAATTAATAGTGACCAGAAGGGATCATCTCCACCCACAGTCACAGCATCATAGCCATGCTGCTAACATTTATCTTCCACTCATGCTGAGAGCTACCTCCCTGAAACAGGACTGGCACAAGACACTTGTATTCCCAGGAAACAGCAGAACTCATCCACTTGGATTTTGGCACTCTCTAAGGCAGATCCAACAGCGAATGTGATCTCAGACACTTCACACAGCACAAATATTGCATGCAGCCAAGATATGGGCAGGATGGAGAAGCAACCTGAGATTTTGGACTGCTTCTGTACCAGGGCCCTATTTACAGACATAAAGCTGTCCAAGTGCTCCATTTACTTCAAGCTTTTCTCAGCATTTAATTATAACATTAAAACATATTTCAAAATGAATGGCAATCCACAATGTGGTCAATATTAAAAAAAAAAATCCTGAAAGATCTGTGAATGAGTAGCTATGCAGAACACAATGCTTGCTTTCCCACTCACAGGAAGTTTTCCCTCTTCCAGCTATGTCTTTGCTAATTTCTCTTCAATTTCACACATGAGAAGCATGAAAGTTTGTATGTTTCCACATAAGTTAGTACTAGCTTAGGAGCCAGCACTGTGTGATTTTGTGGGGAAAGAAGAGAAACACGCAAGTACTTTAGGGAAACCTAATGCCAGGCTTTGAAAGCACAGAGTGGAATTGCTGGAGTAGATTAAGCCAGGAGCTCCCAGGTCACTAAAGGAATCCACTTCCAGGCACTGCAGCTTCTGATGTCTGCTTTCCACAAATGATGGAAAGGATGAACTTAGAGGGCCCTGACACTTTACCATCAATTTAACTATTCACTAGCAAGCCACTAGCTAAAAACCCGCAAATATTACTATTTGAATGCAGGACACTTGGGATTTTGCTCTGCAGCAACACCAAACACTGATGGGAGGGTGTTTTCATACACTCAGAAAGAAAAGCTTGCACACATATCATAACACACTACAAGAAAACTGTAAAAAAATTAAACCTTATATTCTTTTGGTATCTTATTTGATAAAAAAGCAACAATATTTTAGTATAAACCTTAAATATTAATATATTTTAGTATAAACCACAGATCAGCTAGCCTCTGGTCTCAAACACACAACCATTAAAAAAAAGCAGTAGGTGAAAAATTTAATGAATATTCAATCTGGGTTTCAGCTCCATATCCTCTTTGCACACAGTATAGTATGTCTATTAAGTTGAAGGTATGATGCAAGTCCATGAGACAAAAAGCCTATTAACCAATTTCAAGCACAAGGAGCATTAAAATACAGTGACAATTTTTCACAAAATAAGCAAGAATTCAACAGCAACAAAGGTCATACCTCTTTTGCCCATCAAAAGGTGAGTAAGGAAAGTTGTGAAGGTACAGCAATTATTTATGCCCCTGACAGTTCTGATTTCAGCACTGCTGCCCAGTTCTAGCACAGATGTGGCTACCTTTAGGCCATGGCTGGCTATTTCACATGCCTTCCCCCCAAACACAGGAGGATGCATTACACATGTCCAGCATGACAGGAGCTTGTAAATGTGACAACACCAGGGAGACTTCCAAGCCTCCCATGAGCACATCTGGCAGAAAGAGCCTGCATCTCAGCCACACTTCACAAACCCCCTGAGCTGTGATTAACTTTAATAACATGCTCAGGTCTCACTGACATCAACAGGATTCCAGCATGTGCTTACTTGCTTGTCTGGATGAGAGCCTCTGCAGGTAAGCAGCTCCTGGCTCCCTGGGGAAGCACCAGCAGGTGACAGGGCGTAGGAAGGGGTAGGGCAATACTAGCTGACAGTGAGCCAAAGTGAAAAACTCATCCCTGCTGGCACAGGAAGCCAAATGCCACCATTTTGCAATGCAAGAACCAGCCCTGTCCTTGCTCCCGGCTTTGGCAAAACAAAACACTCAGCCACCCAGAGAGACTCTGCATCCCATGAAGGGCTCTCAGTATTCACCCAACTGGCTCAGAGCTCCACTCACCTGGCACTGCCAGAGAAATCAGCAGCATTTCCAAAGAGAGGGAAGAGCATTATCAAAAGGTACAGCCTGCCAGGTCATTTGGCAACAACAACATGCAATTGTAATAGAGTTTAGAGAAGACATTTTGCCATGAGGCACAACGCTCGTGCCTTGCAAATTGTACATACCTTACAGTATCAAAAAATCAAGTATCATTTTTAATCAGGGCTTTAACCTGACCAGCAAAGTGAAACAACCTTAAAAGGAGTGGGAGAAATGAATAAGCAGGATCAAGGAACAGGTCTTCCTCCCAGCTTTGAAGGCAAGATCAACAGATGCACATGGGGAAGTGACAGGAAAGGCTCGTACTAACAGTGACACCACAATAAGAGGTGTCTATGTAATCTACCCTTTAAGCCCAAGAAAATGAAAGGGCTGTTTGCTACGTGCTCAGACTGGGGAGCTTGCTGTCACAAGAGGATTAGAAGTTAGACAAGTTAACCAAAGGAAAAAAAAAGCCAACCCACACAGGGAGGCAAGGCAGAACCATTCACACGGAAAGGCTTTAAGACAGCTGGAAGGGGGAAGAATGTCCACAGGGAAGCATCACTGTATGCTTGCTTCTTGCTAGTGAGTCAGGTAGGGTATCAAGTGAAGCAAGATTTTTGTCTGACCTAATATAATTACTCTTTGGAATCTCAGAGGTACAAAATAAAAGTAGAAAAGCCATCAAATGATGACGGCAGCTGGAAGCAGCAGGTTCAAAAAGGTGGCTATGAAGCAAGATGTGCAAGACTACAGAGCCTGCAGTTCTTTAAAAGCACAGACACTAAGCTGTATGTAAGGTATGTCACAAACATGATTTTACCTCCCAGTAAAAGCTTAGAGCAAACCATGGCTTGAACTGGATAGTTTGACATCGTTCAACACAGGGCAGGTAGCCCTGGAATGAAGATCTAAGAGATAGCTCTTGGCCTTAAAGCAGCAGGTTTTTCTCCTTTCTAAAGGCTTACCTTATGCTCTTCACACTGGAGACTAGATTCAGCCTGACTTTTGCTGCCATAACATGAGCTCTGTGTGCTGGAGGGTTCCTTGAAAGACATCTGTGATGCACTAAGACTTTCTAGTGTGTCTCAAGAAAAAGAAGTTTTTATACTTCCACCCAGTTTGCTTTAGGGAAAGAGCCATATTCACATGCACAAAGCCAGCGAGGTGTAGCACACAGAAAGCTGTTCACCTCTAGCAATGCCTTCCTTAATGCTACCAAGGAGTAAACTTCTTGTTAGGCAGTAACAGGTCAGGCAGTCCCAGGAATATGCATGGGAATTGCTTCCTGATTTCAGTGTGAGGGGATCTGCTGATGTGCAGCATTAGTGTGATCAACACAGTGACCTGTCACAGAGCCTTGTCTTCGGACAAAAAAGCACACTGGAATGATCAAAGTTCATCAAAATTTGCTGCACAAACTTTGGGTGACAATCCCCACTGGTTTACCTGGTTCACAGGTGGCACTGCAGCCACAGGATGCTGTTCACTAACGACAGCCAGAGCTCAGACTCCCTTTTTCCACTCAATTTCTTCTGCCTAGCTACTACACCTCATGCATTAACACGTTGCTTGCTGCCTGATGGCTGCAGCAACCAGTTTACTAGTTTTGATAGGTTCATTTCTGCTTTAAAGGGACACAAAGTACTGGAAAACAAGTAAAGGAAAATGTCCTGACTCCCCTAAGGCATGCCATGTTCATAGGCTACAGAGGGCATCAGTGTAACACGTAGGGATCTCAGCAAAGCAGCACCTGGATGAGAGCTTCCCACAGGAGCTTAAGCTCCTTTGGGAAATACTTTGGGAGTACTTTGGGAGTATTTTGCCATGATTGCTAGTTACAGTGTCTTTGCAGCAGGTTGTAGAGGACGAGGCAGTGCAGGCAAAGCCCCACTGAAAGTTCAGAGCCTTTCTACACCGCTGTGAAACACACAGAGTGCCAGAGAAGTTATTAAGCAGAAGAACAAGGTTTTGCTTTCAGGCTTATGAGGCATGTGGCTGTGCTTCTGAGCCAATTTTTGCCATCTACAGGTGGTTACTTAAAGCCTGTATAATCTAAGCTGGAGGGGAAGGAGGTTTACCAGTACCTAGTCAGGCAAACTCCCATCCCTGAAGGCTTTACAGTCTAATTCAGACAGGAACAAACAATTATGGACTTGGCTTCAAAGCAGGAAGTGGACTCAGCAATGGGGAGTGCTAAGGAGATGAAAAAACAGTGTGATTTTTATAAGGCTTCAGAGATGAAATAGATTAGACTGCTTCTCCTGGGCACTAAACATTTGAAATGTATTGGGAAACTGAAAAGGCACATAAATATATATTATGAAACATCAGTGACTGCCCAGTTGCAGCACTTGGTAGCTTCCAGCATAGACTAGGTAACAATTAATCTTCAAGACTATGATCTCTCAGTGCTTTTCTTTTTGCAGAAACCTACATAGATCATACCATCATCAGAGGACAGTTACAAGACATACACGTCAGAGGCCAATCTGAAAGCACCTCAGCAAGATAATAAAAAATACTGACAGGTAATGGGCACCTGATTTCTTCTTCTTCTCCCTCTTTCAGAGGGTTACAACAAAGAATGTACAATAATGTACAATAAGCATCCCAATTATGCTTATGGAGTTTCTATATAATAAAATACAGAAATTAGATATCTAAGATATGGCAGAGGATCCTTTCCTTGCACACAGAAAACAGACATCAGTTAAGTCTATAGGATTTGTGCCAGAGACAGAAGCAGGGAATTAGTTATCCTATGATTTCTAACTCTGCTGCTGATTTCTAAGGTATTAAACTATTTCTGTTTTAAAACACTCAACAATAAGAAATTATCCTCATTTTGCTGGCATGAATCTGAAGCAATGTCATTATCAGTGGTATGGGGTCAGCAAGCAGCATCTCTCCTTAGTTATGGGTGAGTAACTACACTGGAACAAATGAGTTAATATTAACTAATTGGCAACAGAAAGATGGTTCTCTTCCAAACAACTACAAACAAAGACTGATAAAAATCAACAAGATTTAATATCATCCACAACTTCAATTATGTTCTAATGCTCCTAAAGTAAGTGAAAGGCATTTACATGCCAACCCCCCTAAATGCTTCCAGTTATGACTGAAGCAAGCTTGACTCTTTACATCACCCCATTAAATCAACAGCATTGAACAGACTGTTGTACTACAAACAGTATAAAAACAGGACAAAGCTTAAAAAATGCAAACTAAACATGAATCCCAACCCAGAGCCCTCTAGTCTGTAGCCTAGGGTTACATTAATTTTGACCTGCTGCTGAGGTCTGTGCTTTGCCAATCTCCTGCATTTGCACTCACAACAAGGTGTGACTGAGTTCCAACTCCATGTACCAACTTTTCCTCTCCCGTATCCCTGGGGGTAAGTGTGGTGCTCTCAGCTGTGCTGCTCTGCTGATCCCAGACCTTGCCTTCAGCAACAGAAGGCAGACGATTTTTAGCCATGGCAAAGACCCAACTGGCTAAAGACTTCTGCTTGGCCTTGGAAAAACAGCCAATTATCCAGGCATCCCAAAATATCCAACTATGATACCACTGCTTTGATACTTCCAACTATGTCATCTGGAATAAAGTCAAAGGCCTTTTCTTGTTTAAAAAAGAAAAGAAGCTTTAACTAATATCAGCACTCAGCTGGGGGAGGGGGTGATATCTGCTGGTTGGTGAATATATTGGTTTTGACATTTGATGTTTCCTGGTGATGTTGAACAACAGCAATATTGGCATTTCTGTAGACAAAAAAACTTTCCTGATTTCCAAAGAACTGCCTCTTACTGTGAATTCCTGGAGACAGTACCCAACCTTAACAGTTCTGCTCCTCTTCAAATTCCCTTTGCTCAGTCACTTTAGATTGGTCTCTGTGGGTCACATATAATTGAAAATGCGAGGAGTAGCTGGGAGCAATTAGCAGTCCCTGTGCTGAAGGGAAAATTCAGGTAAAAAAGACTGAAACAGAGACAGCTGGCTCAAAACAGACATTTTCTCCTAACTTACACAGCCTGTTGCACACCAAATTATCAAATCATAACCAAGGATCACTTTTGTCTTCTGCTACAAGGCAGAAGCAGCCCAGAAACATAATGAACTGGAGTGTCATCTTACCAGGACATCACTGACACAAAGATTAACCCTTTCCCAACTAAATTATATACCAGCTTTTCTTGAAATAGTTCTTACAGTCTAGGGGAAGATTTGATTTTATGTAGTTTAAGGACAGTGCAACCACTCCCTTTAACACTGCTGTGATATAGCGAGAAAGAAAGCTGTAGAACAGACTGCTCAGGACTTCCTTTCCCTCTTCAGCTATCCTTTGAAAGTGCCCTTCACTCACAAACTGGTGAATCCTCATTTAATCTCCTGCTCAGTGGGGTCCAGTCAAAGGGCAGCTCCTCCTCCCCTCCTGGAGAGAGCAGTGCAGCAAAGTCAGCAGTGGGAGCGAGCTGGAGGGCCACCAGGGGAAGGGAACTTGTGACCTCCTGGCTCTAGGCTATGAGTTTGACCAACTGAGCCATGCCCAAATGATCTCTCAGTTAATTTTTCACAGACTTGACTGAATCAGCAAGTCCCAGCTGCAGGTAAAGCTACTTCGAGCATATTCCCAGGTATATATTTAGCCTAGCTCATGTGGATACTCAAGTGCAGGTACCTTTCTTAAATTCAGGAATGCTGATATCCTCAAACCACAGACAGAGAGATGATGCCTTTCCTGGGTTGCATCATGGTTCTGACAGCCTCATTTACACAGGGATCAGAAAATACTCACACACAGAATGAGTATTCTGTGTATGAGAATCCAGAACCACTGCTCCCACTTAATACAGCTGTCACCCAAAGGTCCACTGCAGCAGATGATGTCTCATTCTGAAGCAAACATGGCAAATCAAAGCCACACTATGTGCAGCACAGCAGCTACTTGCTGAGCACAGCACAGCTCAATTATTCTATAAAGAAGTGCCAGGACTCCCACCTCTCATTCCCGGTTTGAGTTTATCTTTGCCTGCTTCTCCCTGGGAGGCACCTCATGCAAATCCTGAAGAACCTTTCCACACCACAAGAATACAGAGGCATAAAGCATGGTGTTTTCAACATTAGTCTTGATTTCTGTAAAACCCATCAGTCCCACAAGGACAGTGAATTCTGAGGGGCATTAAAAACAATGCCAGGGACAATCTGGAAAGGTCCTGCTAGAAATGTTAGTTCTGGAGGATTCTCAGACAAAAAAATACGAAGGGCACTGAGTCAAGGTGAGCTGAGAAGCATGCAAGCAGGAAAACTTGCCAATAAAAGGCACTCCTTCAGAACATAATGTTTTGTCTGACTGCTTTATCAAAAAATCAATTTACAACTGCTTCTTACTACTCTGAACTGAAAAAGACAAGGGTGCAAAGGCTCTAAATCAAGAAGAGGAAGATAGGCAGAGTAGGGAAGCCCTCATTCACTAAAGCATTAAACATTTTCTACTTTTACATTTTAGAGAAATCCAGACTGTTATTTTCTTTCCCTGAGAGTGTTTGTTGTTTGGCTGTTTTGATTTTCAAGCAGTGTAATTTCTGCTACCCATGGTTAAAATAATCTTGTGTCGGTCACCCAATGCTCTGGAGCAGTCGGTCTATTTTATTAATCTTTTCATGGCCAAATATCTTCAGAGATGCCTAAAACAGCTAATTTACAATAATCCTGTTGTAGAGAAGAATAAATGCCTTAGATTTCAAATCAAGGACTTTGGTAGCAAAACTATCACAGACTGATAGGGAAATTCTGGCAACACTTTCCAGAAGGTTTAGTTCAAACTTCCATCATGCATGAGGTAGATTAAAAGATCCAACTTAGAAATCAATCTACAAAGATGAACTTTAAATGTAATTTGAATTGATCTACTTAAAATGTTATCATGTCCCTTTATTCTTGCTTTACTTCAGAATACTTTCAGTTTTGTATATATGAGTTCTCTCACAAAAAGGAAAATGCAATTCACCCCTCCCTTTGCTTCCTCCTCTGCCACTGCAGCATGGCCTCTGTCCATTTTCTCCTGTTACTCACCAGTTCCCAGTTTCAGCATTCAGTTTTCACACATAATTCTGCTTGAACAAGCCTTTGTTTTCCCCAGTACATTTTGTATTCTTACCTGTACACACAGAGGCAGCACAGTGCCCCCAGCATGCTCTAAAAAGTAATTAAATACGCACTTTTTTCCTATAGTTCTCAACCTCTCCCAGAATAAGCAGAGAAATCCTGGGAAATTAACACAGTGGCATACCACTCCAGACAGCTCCAAGTCCATATAAATAGCTCTGACAGCCTCCACTTTTTTCCTCACTGTTTCAGCATGTAAAAATCCTGTCTCTTCATACCTGGGAGACTGAATACTGATTTGTTCCACTGTCGAGATGGTTCAGCACATTTGCCTGTTAAGCCTCACAGGTCCTACATTTCTTCAGCAGGTCCATATTGCTTTTCCAGTAGCTGAAAGGCTCACTCACCTCCTTGTGGGAATCCTTATGTGCTTCCAGTGTTTTCATGATAGTCAACTCCGCATAGTTCTTAAACCTCGCCGGCTGGTTCCGCAGGATCTCCCGCAGGACTCGCAGCGCCAGGGCTCTGATTGAATGCTGTGCCAGGAAAAACAGACATGAGAAAGAGATTAGAAAGAGTCACTTCTCAAAATTGTAGATTGATGTGAATTCTCATGGTTCATCAGAAATTTGCATGGCTCCCTACGCCACCAGCTCCAGTGGAATCAATGTAACAAAATTCAGTATTGGGCTCCTTGCTTGCTCTTGCACAAAAAGCCACATAAAATGACTGTTCTCACATATACAAGACTCTGAATGACTACTTTCCTAAATTCCATATTCTTTTGGCAATAAAGTACAAATTTTTACTCACAGGAGGACATCTACATGATCAACTACCAAACATTTTTAACATTTCAAAACAAGATCCTTTATAAAAGCAGCTTGTTCTTGATGACATTTTTACAAGAGACAGAGACTCATCCCATGAGAGCTAATACTCTGGGTCTTTAAACCACCCAGGGAAAAAAATCAATTTATTCTAGAATGCCTTTATTCTCCTGGCTGGGAATGGGTATAATATAGCTAAGAGCTTGTAACTTCACCCTAACTCAGAAGAGAGTAAAGTCTTGACAGTTTTTTACTAGACTAGAACTTCTTTTCTGATTCTTGTTCAATTTCCAGCTATTTATTAGTAACACTCTGGAGGGAGGGGGAAAAACTGGGACATTCTGGAGTATCTTAAAACTCATCACTGAACAGTGTCAGGAGTCACTGAAAACTAAAGTAGAGTTGTCAACCTTCAAAAGAAAAAAATAAGCAGTATCACTGATGAGTGGCAGGTTTCATTTAAACTGGTGTGTAGGAATTATTACCCAAGATGAAGCAATGGACAGGAGAGTTAAGACAAAATCTACAGCTCACATCTTTGTCTCCAAGTGTTTCCAGCAGCAAGAGCAGAATGGTTTTGAAATGCTCCTCCCAAACTCCAAGATTATCTTCTCTTGTGATCTTTAGCAATTCCAGGAGAGCTGCTTTCCGCTCCTCCACCCGCTCGTTGTGGTTGGAGAGCTCCTTCAGAAGATCAGCCACCAAATCCGAATGGTCAATGGGTACTTCTAGGACAAATGGCAGCAAATCATTTGGAGAAATGGGGAAAAGATCAAAGGTGCTAAGACTGCTCAGCTTCTATGGAATAAGGTTCATGTAACAAGGGGACCCCCAAAAATGCATCTACTTCCAGGTGGTCTCACTCAAGCAGGCAACAGAATCAGACTAGCCCATAATTTAACCTGAGTTCATAGCATGGCTCATGCATCTGCACACGGCTTCCAATGAACCAGGAAGAGATGACAATTGGATTTCTTCCAGTTCCAACAATTACTTCTACAAGATGAGAACTGCCGTGGCTTTTCCCAGACACACACACCCAAAACCAATGGTCACATGTATGACCTTTAGATTAAAGTACAGTGACTCATTAGTGTACTGCAAAAGAATAAAGCTGATGTGTAGCTGCACTTAAATGAAGTCAAACACTCAATAACAACAAGCTGTTGAGTGAGCCACGAAGAGGGGAAGGTCCCAAATCAGTGTCCCTACAGATGCATGTGGATGCTTAAGGGAGTAGTTTACAGGAAACCCCAGGCAAACAAGAATCAAAACCGCAGTGTAACATTTTTTCTCAGTAGCTGCAGATGAGGTTCTGCTGGGACATGAGACCAAAGGGTATTTCACCCCAAGCCTCCACTCAGATGCAGCGTAACACACAACACATGCACAGGCAGGCACGTATCTGAGGGCACCATCTGTACACAAAGACACCAAGGAGGCAGCGAGCTGCCCGCAGTGCTGCGAGGTGAGCGGGTACAAACCATCCCGAAGCTGATCCATGTCATCGTCGAACACTGCTTCCTTCAGGGCCGTCTTGTCGTACGTGTTGATGGTGTCAGCGTAAGGATAGGGGTTGTACTCCCGAGCGCGCGGCCCTGAGAAGGCGCGGGGAGGCTGCGTGTTCAGCAGGGAGGTTTTGTTATCCAGAGCCATCCTTCCGCCCTCCACCATGTCACTGCCTCCACGGACATCGCCACTAGGGAGAGCAAGGCCACCATCCCGAGACACCTAGGGGAATCAAAGAGAGAGCAGAAAGGTTTGTGCTAAATTGTATGGAAACTGTAGCATTTTTGGAGTCCACTCACCAACAGGAAAAGGCACAGATTTACATGTATTATTTATACATAACACTTATGTAAAACTTTGATTATTACCTCTTTCCTTCACACAACTACACCTGCTCAAAAATATCTCATGATCACAGTTTCTGTAACCACTCTTGCAGGATAAGATACTGCATGAGCTGTGCACTCGGAGTGATCACAGGTCCTAAGCCTGTGAGGGAAACCACCCATGCATTTCAAGAACTAACATTTCCCATGACAGACCTGACTACACACACTCTATGCAACAGCCAGCACTGAGCCATGCTGAGCCTGAGGAACACTAGCACTGCTTCCATCCTTCATGGCACTTGCACAGAAGCCCAGTGAGCACATTCCACAGGAGGCCAGAGTTCAAAGGGAGCCAAGGGAAACAGTCAGTGAAACCCCATAATTAAGGTATAAGAAGGTAACAACCAATAAGCAGAAGATGCCTGTAAGAATACAGCAGGAATAACTGAATTTTGTGCACCAACAATCCACAAATAGGTTTGATCACAATGTTTTAAAATTTCATCTATCAGGGGACGGTAAACAACGGAATACTTACAATGTCACAGTCCTTCTTTCCATCACGTTTGATTGGCTCATTCAGGTCCTCTTGACTACGGAAACTAAATTTCTCAATTGCTTCTGTGACTCCACGAAGAGAGCTGTAGATTTCATCAGAGTTTAGGTTCTCCGTGTCATAATCCAGCATACTAAAGACCAAACGTATATGAAATGTTACAAATGAAACTGGAATCCGCTTCTGACTGTCAATAAAAACAAGCTGGAGACATATGGTTTGGAGTGCCCTTTCTAACAGTGACTTGTAACACAACATGGATGGAATCAAAGCAGAGTTCAGGTCTGAGCTGCCCCTCAAATGGGGCTAAAACAAGGAGAACACATTGCTGTAAGTGAAGGAAAAACAGGTCCACTGTTTGTGACATTCAGTAAGTATGCTACCTTCTGTAAACCAAAAACCCTATCCCCAGTGTGGCAGGGTGTAATTTAAAAAGGAAAATAATATCAGTCACTATAAGAACTCAAGTGGTTATGACAGCTGGTGGAAATGAAATCAGTGAAATTTAAGTTTAATAATATAAGAAACTATGACAGATTTAAATGGAAAGGAAAATGTAACTTGACATAAACCTTAGTCTAACAAGGCCCATTTTAATTTATAAAGTAGTAAAACCTAACACACTAACACAGTGCCTTGATGAAAACAGTATTTCAGTATTTGGCCTAAGTTTGGGAATTCTCTCACTCAAACCTGACACTTTCTTGCAGTTTATCTGCTCTTCAGAAATTTCTCAGAAACAAAACGCAAAAGTTTTGGGGTTCCTGGAGGAGTTATCCAAAATAAAGTCCCATGATAAAATGCCTTACATGCAAGGGCAGATGGAATTAAAAGATCTGGCTTAAGAGAAGTTCCTATAATCTTTGAGAAAATAAAAAAGCATTATTGGCAGGGCTTTGCTCTATCTAGGAGTTGTGTTTGCATGACAATCACTAAATTAATAGATTCAGCAAGAGAGAACAATTTCTGGCTGAGTCTCAGATCTCAGTAGAGCCAGAAGCAAGTACACTGAATCAGACATTTACATCAAGTTGTTTGTCAATAAATGGCAAGAAGTGGCTCCCTGCAGTTGTGAATTACTATTTCATAACATTTTGGGAAGAATGACAAGATGGGCTTGGAGGCAGATGGCTGAACTGAGTTGTGTTCCTTTTCCACAAAAGAAAGATTCCCTATGAGGTGGGTGGGGGGAAAACCCAAACAAACAAACAAACAAGAAAATCCCTTCTGAATTCTGCATACACAGCTGTTATTTTCAATGGAACCAAAAGCAGGATATTAAATATCTATTAAATATCTAGAACCACAGCTTTTTTTTTTTGAAGAAACTTGGGGACTTCAGACAGAGGATAAGATGGGCTGCCCAATTCCTTTAGGATTAACACACTGAAAATAGCCATAATCCCTGGCTCCAAGCAACGTGTTCGCACTACACTCACACAAGCATCAGCACCATGTATTTTGGCAAAGAAACCAAAGAACAGTTCCCCAAACACTGTCTGGCAGACCAGGGAGAATGAGAAATCATTTAACAGACCAAGATCAGGAAACAAAAGCTGTTCATAAACTTACAGAAGTTGAAGTATTTAAGGCTTTCCAGACAGCTGAACAACAGCAATGCACTGTGATAGCTTTCCAGACAGAAGGCAAGGCAGTTTTTAGGTTCTTTAGAAGTACCAGTCAGGAATAGGAAAATCGTTGTTTCATACAATCTCAAAAAGATACGTTTTGAGCTCAAGCATGTTTAATTCAAAGATCTTAAAGGGTTTTTCATACAACTTTGAAGTGGGCAATGAAGCCACCATTTGAAAAGGTATACAAGTGACTGTACCTGTGTTCTCACACCAAGAGATGACATGACTTACCAAAGGCCACACAATTAAATCCAAGCCAGAAAAATAAAAAAATAATCACAAATGTAATACTGAAAATAAATCTGCTGAAGTCATCAATTCTTTCCTCAGAGATGAATTTTGCCCTACATTGTCACCAAAGAACAATGAGAATACAGACTCTTTAGTGCTAAAGGCCTAAGGTGATTTCTCAGAGCCACCAATCTGATGCATTTGTCAAAGCACAAACCCACATTAAAAAAAAAAAATCTAAAGAATCCAGTGATTTCATGTATCAGGAGTAAGCCTGTGTAGGAGGTCACATTATGGCTGTGCTCTACATGAATGAAAATTCTACAATGTGAACACACGTCTCTACTGACAGTATGTGCACTGGAATACTTCACAGACAACACAATGGGGGAATAAAAGTAAAATGGAACTACACTCACCTTTCAGGAAAAAAAAAGCACAAAAGGGAAAAGAAATTATGACCCATGCAGAAAACTAGAGGAAAGGCACAGGATGAATAAGAAGTGAGTAGAGATGAGCAGTGTTTAGGGATGTCACAACATTATTTTCCATCTGCTGCACAAAACCAATGCAGCTGTCTGTAAGTTTATCGTGATACAATTTGGCAGTTTTCCAGTCTGGCATGAAATACATTTTACTTCCATAAATTGTTATTCAGTTTCCAATCCAAACTATGTGTAAGTAGTCCACAGTTTAGTGTCTTCAAGCAGTACACAGTAACTTACATCCTTGCACTTTCAGGCTCTGGGCTGGAAAATATGTTACATTATTTCAAACCTTATTATCTGGTGTCAGATAAAAGAAGACAGAAAAAACACTCTCAACTAGTTTTATTCCAAAAATCAACACGGATCCCCCTCCACACATAGCTGCACATTGTCGTAACAATAAAGTTTTTAATACTGCAGGTATTCACAGAATGCACCTTCTACTGCATTCTACTTTCTCTCTTAGATGTCACAGGTTCTCAGATTTTGAGCCCTGAAAGAAAAAATTCTTTGCTTTTCTTTCAATAGTTTTTCATTAGGACCTTCTGCTTTAAGGGAAGACTATATACAGTCCTTCCTCAGGTAACAGATATATCTAAGTCAGGAGAAACCACATTTACAGATGGTCTGTTGTCAGGGTTAAAACTTGAAAAAATCCAAAGAATTTAACAAAGATCTGACAAATTAAATTTGTATTCAGGTTGGGGTTTTTTTTCTTAAAACCAGCATACAGCTTTAGTCCACTTTATTGATCCAAGAGCTGTATGCAGACTGGAACAACATGTGAGGGCACAGGAGGAGGAATAGATATTGAAATAGCAATTGATAAACTCAAAATCTTGTGGTAAGGTAAGGGCAATATTAATTTCAATACTACAAATTTCTAAGATGTTCCACAATCACATTATACAAGCAAAGCTGTATGTGAAGTCACTCCTGAGCTGCATGTGTCCATCTGGAGGTCCTCTAGTGCCACATGCACAGTGCAGCCAAACTGAAAGATCCTGCCCCTGGTATTGTAACGCAACCAGTGCCTGCCAAAAGTGCTCAGCAGCTGTGTTCTGCATTGGAAACTGACTGTGAAGCATCCTCCCTGCCATCTTCTTGAATGGGTGAAAGAGTCTGGAAAAATCCACTTTTTTTTATCCCCACTTGCATGCTGCATCTCCCCCAAGCAGCGAGCAAGTGGCTGCTGTCACCCCTGCTCTCTGAAAGCTATCATCATCCCTGTTCCTTTTCCAGCCAAAGCCTCTGCAAGTCCCACATTTGAACAAATCCCGTGGTGTGAAAGGTAAATAATACTGTGACATCTCAGACAAGTTGGTTTAACAGGTAGCTTGTTACCTGGGAGAGTAAGAGCGTCTGAAAGTCTTGTGGGAAGGAGCAGTGGGGATGGAGTTAGGCTGAGAAAGGGGAGGGGGGTGCTTCGACAGCCCATCTGCACTCCAACCCCAGAGCCGACTGCCGTGACCAGAGCAGAAACAAAAGAGAGAAAAAACAGAGAAAGAAGAGGGAGGAAAAAAAAATAAACTATAATCTGAGTGGCTTAGTGCTGTCATGCTGCCTTGGAGAGAGAAAAAAAATTAATAGAAACAAAATTAAACAAGAATACTCCATTGCGCCTCACAAGTCTTTGTTTTGGTCTTTATTATTCATTTCCATTTTTATTCCTAACATAATATGATTCACAAAAAGTCCAGTCCCTGCTTGTACTAACCAGTAGATTTTACAAATGGATATAGCCTCTATAAACAACTCCATTTATAATGTTCTACACAAACAATCCCTGGCCACACATGTATCCAAACTCTAAGCAGGTGTTTCTAAGCAACAGGATTTCCCTGGAAGAAAGAAAAATTGGAATTTATTTTTTTATTAGACACCTGAAGGTACCTTGTAAAGTTTGTCTCCTGGTGCCTCCATAAAAGCCTGTAATCAGACTCTACATAATCAGAAAACCTTTCCAGGGCTTAAGATCTGATCCTGTTTCACCAGACTCAAACTGAACCCAAATATGCAGCAAGTGAAAAGTCAGTCTGGAGTGTAAATGTATCATGGGGACCTGGCCTAGGTCTCAGCAGACAAAGCTGGAAAGACTGGATGAAACCAGCCTCTGAGTTGTTTCAGATTGCTCCTCAAACTTTCACAGGCCCCTTTAAGTTATTGCATGACCCCGTGCCTTTGGGTCAAGACTTCCATTCCTGTGTCAGTTTGTCCAACCTCGGGTTTTGTCCTTTTCCCATTAAGGTACAAGGATTTTCAAAATCACCTTCCAAATGAGAACAGATGCTTGAGCTGGTGGAGTATTCACAACACTACTTTGTTTCTATTACATTTCAGCACATTGTCTTGGATAGCTGTATTTGTACATATGCAAGTGAAAGACACTTTCACATGAGAAGTGACAAACAAGTCAAGAATTGCTCCAGTGCAAACAGCAGCAAAGCCAGTTAAAAAACTCCTCTGAAGAGCAGTGTCAAGAATTTCACTCATTAACCAACAATCAAATCCCACAGCTATTATAATGCCAGTATTATCAAGGAAATACTCCAGACTCCCAGACTGCTGATCAGAAGTCTCACAGCTCAGGTGTCACCTACCTGAACACAGGCCACCAAACAATGCAGGCTTGTCTTTATTGTATAAAGTGAGTGGCTTATTTTAATTCTGTTTCCATGCCTTTGCTTCCTCAATTTAATACTGAAAGTGTCAATCAAATTTTGTTTTTACTGGTATTTTTTTTATCAGCGAAATAGCAAATATTTAAACTTACATAGCCGGAAAAAATTGTAGCCTTTTATTCTGATGCATTTCCTCTAAAGATCTTTGAAGGACTAAACGTTTTTAGTTTTTGGTTTTGTTTTTTTTTTTAATTTTGGGTGATTTTTGTTTATTTGTTTTTCATAATAAAAACTGAGCACGGGCTTCTGGGCTACTAATAATGACAGAAACTCATTCCAAATGTATGCATTCAATTACTCCTACAAAATTCTACTAGGTGAAATTCCCAACCTGAATGTAACATTGAAGTTTGCAGAAGTCTTTTTACCATTTAGAACAGTATTCTAACACCAAAGGACTTCACAACCTAGTGTTTGCCATTTTGTAGTACAACATAATTTATTAAATCTCAGAAGATTTCTCTGTCCTACACAAACCCAAGCCATTTTTCTATGCTTTTCCTAGGAAACATTCTTCTCTTTCAGTCTGAAGTCTGGTGGTTTTTTCCTATTATTTTCAGTCTTCCCAAATGCCCTTCCCTGTTTTCTTTTTCAGAAAGCATTTCTCTCTTCCATAACTCCTCTCACCAAAAACTAAAACTGTTAAGGAAAAAAAAAGCAGCTACAAATGGAGAAGTAACTCACAGATGTAGTGGATATGTTATAGTGACCATGAAGCAGAACTGGAGGGAGTAAATGAAGGCAGGAGGAAGGACTCTGTCCAAGACCCTGAAAGCAGGCTACCCTCCTGAAGACTTTAGGGGATACTTAAGCAGATGTTATCATCTGGATAGGCAAATCAGTTGTTTGCAGAGTCCACTTCAACCAAAACATTCAAAATCTATCCATAGAGCCCAAATACATGTACACATAAATACACAAACACACAACTCCCAAAAAATCAGTTACCTGGAACACACACATAATACAGTAACTCTGTATCAAGGAAACCTTGCTGACTGATGTTGAAGATATTACCCACAAACTATTAGCAATATGGGAGAGCATTTTCATATTTCTACAGGACCCAATTATCCTTTCTACACATATCCCAGCTCCAAAGACATGCATGCCTCTGCATTTGACTCCAATCTGTGAACCAAGAAAAAAAATACAAGGAAAGCATGATCTTCAAAACCAAAGCTGGCATTAAGACCTGGAGATAATCCTTCCACTGACTATACTCAGGCTGCCTGAACAAGACACGGGCAGGGACAAGGTAAGCAGGGACTGCACACAGAGCACTCCAGGAGGCAATGGGAATACACAATGTGACTACAAACCTTGGTAGTAGGCCCCCTGAAAATGTAAGGCCAAGCCTACTTTTGGAGGAGAGCTACACAAAGAAACTGGGAATCTTTATCCTTTTACACTGCTATCAGAATGGCCTGGGTGTGCTTATGTTCTGAGTTTGTAGAGAGAAAAGTGACATTTCAGAGCAAGGCTGAACAGCAAATGTCAATCATTTGAAATGGAAACATGACACTGAAACACCTATACCAAAGAATGCAATGTTGCAGCATACCCTACTTACCACAATCTGTCAGCACAGCTTTCTAAGCCTCTTCTCTCAAAGGACAACCAGAGCTAAATTCTCATTTAAATCAGGACCATGCCCAAACTGTGCTACACAAGACATTTTTAAGAAGGATGCAGCCCAGCAGAGCTTCAGAAGCTACTGCCCCTGATTTGCAGTACTTGCCACTGCCTTTTCTACAAATGGCAAAAATCTGCAGATACTGTTACAGCTCAGAGGGCACTCACAGCTTCTCCTTTCCAAATATTTTAAAGGGCTTTCATAGCAGCTTCCACCTTCACCTGTCACTGAAGAGTAACTTTTAAACATCACTCCTGAGTAACTAAATCTAGCAAGGAAGCAGGATACACTTCTTGAAGACACTATTTTTTATGAAACACCTCCAAGAACTCTATACGAAATGGAAGGAATGATTGTTTTCTAAAGGAAATTCCTGGGCAACTGCATCCATGGCAGAATGTTCTAGAATTATATGCCCTCTCAAACTAGTCCTTGAGAACAAATCACATGTAGAAAAAAACCCTTCAGTTTCTAAGTTCAAAATGCTAGAAAGCAACAGCAACAATGTACACTGGATGCTTTAATCAATACCTTGATATTTGCCTCCTGACATCAAGAGGTGAGAAGAATGCAAAGACAAATAAAAAACAGTGAGTGAAGTGGCAATAAACAATTGTGTCCCAATGGCAAAACCCAAAAAGCATGGTAAAAGGTTGTGGAATTACAAAATAAGTGCCACATGCCAACATGGCTAACAAAACCACAACGTAACCACAGGGAGACACAGTCAGTAATTTCCCATGAAAGAAATCAGCAGGGCAACAATGCTCAATCTAGTCAAAAAGGAAGCAACATAGTTGGAACTGTTCCTCTGAAATTCTACCACTTAATTTCTTAATGAAACCTTTGTGGAAAAAAACTCCTAATAGGCAACTTGGCTTTGGCTTGCAAACTTTTGGTTTAGTTTTGAATTACAGCAGATTTAGAAGTCACAAAGATGCATCTAGATACCCAAAATTTTCCCAGGAAACACCAATGATTCCTATGCTTCTGGAATTAGTATAATTATTTATTAAACACTAAAGGCCTGTACTTTTCCTGACACACTGGAACTCACATGTCTTAAGCATCTCTTCAGAGAGAGTTTTGCAAGTAACATGGGTAGATGAACAGATTTCAATGTAAACTACTACACTGCACTATGAACTGCAGTCCTCACCCAACATGGTTCCTTATGCTTCTTTCACAACCTGTCATGAAGAGCACAGGCAGACAAGGGCAGCAGAATTTAAGCTTCTCCAGCATGAACCAGAGCTTGTCCAGATAACAGCTTGCTGCTTTCCTCCAATATTTCTATGGTCCCAGAACATACTGTCTGCAATGCCATCTCCCCTACTCTAAGTTTTAATGCTGCAAAACACCCACATTCCCAGCAGACAAGAGTCAATGCTGGCTGAATACAAAATTTTGAAGTGGACCAATGTATTCTAGGGTAGCACCTGCAGCTTCAGCAAAACACCTGGCTGCAACAGACCTGCTGCTCAGGAGACCAGGCTGCTGCTCTGCTGGTGAGGAGCCAGGTGAGCAATTTGGAAAGTATTCAGCAGTGAAACAGTCACCACCTCTGCTTGTCCTGCATCCTCACAAAGAATAAGAGGGGAACAGCAGATACAGCACTTCTCTCAGCAGCACAAGCCCTGTAATATAGTCAGAAGAATTACTGATTACAGGTCCACACCTAAAAAATGGCACAATCTGAAAGTCCTGTTCTGAGAGTCATCGCAGACTTTGTGACATATGCAATCTCAACAAGACCTTATTTCTATTGTTGCCAATTAATATTACCTTCATTATCCACAAATGTAATTCTGAAGAAGGCCACAAAACAAAGCTAATATGATAAGAAAAGATATTAAGATTACACAGACAGCATGAGGACTGGAACACTGAAGTCAATCACCAGCCACGTATTATCATGTTCAAACACTGCTTCTTTGCAGAAACATACTGTAAACTTATTGTCTTGTTTTTGCTTTCAAAGTGAGTCATATTCTGCAAACGCACACTTGCTGTTGAAATCCTTTAGTATTTTGCAAGGGGTTTAATTAGCCTGCCACATTACCTTGGAGACAGTCCACCATGGGAGCAGTTGGTAGGTGAAGTTAAGGGGCTGGTTCTGCTGCTGGAGTGCCGGGAAGGAGTCCGACCAAGGGTATTGCTGGGGGAGCCCTGACACAGAAGCAGGAAGACAGGGATTAGCAAAGTGTTGCAATGCACAGGCAGGAGTACAGCAACAGGTCCAAACAGTGCCTCTATTTGCTCTAGACAAGTTTAGTGCAATTTTGATTATGCCTCTTGACCTAAAACTCTGCAGCCATGGTTCATGCAGTCATTAATATGCCCCTGAAAATATGACTCTGAGGATAAAGAAAGTGTATGTGCATTTCTCTACAACCCACAGTACCTGCAATTTAAATACACAACATGAATGGCCTGCAAATATTGCCAGAGAAATGGTCAATCAATCCAGCTTCTCAAACAAGATTTGCAAGGCTCCAAAATATGCTCATCATTACCCTGACAATTTAGTATTCTAATTACACAGCTATTTTCCACATTGTCTAAAGCATTCTGATTATGCTTGTTAGGAGCATAAGTAAGCAGTCTAACTTAGCATTTTTCCACTGGCCTGCACAATCTTTTGTACCACAGCAAAATGAGTAGAAATTGCTCTCAATTCTGACACTTTTCACATAGAGTCAAAAGTATTAGAGAATCCAGACCATTTGCCTGGAAGCCTCACACTGCAGTTCTAGTTTACACTAAATTCTGCTTAGCCCTGTGGAAGTGATAGGAGGGCTCAAATTCCAGCAAGTTCACAAGATTTCCACATTAAAAAGACAAAAACTCCTTAATCCTTGCTGCTCTGGGAAGGGAAAGAAATTTCCTATTTAAATCTACTAACATATTGCTTCAGTGAAATAAAAATTCATATAAAAGCAAAACATAAGGTAATGGGCATAGAGTGAGGTGACCCTGTAGGCCACATTAAAGATCCTGCAAGCTTAACAGACAGTATAACTGCTATTAAACTGATCTCAATACCAGTCATAAGCCAGAAAATCTGTGGTATCAAGATCTGTTTTAGCCAAAATGTCATTACTGGCAGGACTTTCAAAAGCACCACCAACTTGAAAGCACAAACCCCACCAATTTTAATCACTTCTCAGTAATTTTTTAATCTCTTCTGGTTAGGACTATATTAAATTTTAAAATAACTGAGTTTTTTACTTTAATGGTCCCTATTAAAAACAAAATCAAACAAAAGCCTCTGTTGCCATATTGCTTCAAGACAACAGTTACAGATAATTCAAACTGAACATCTGCAACAGCTTATCAATGAGCTGCTGTCTTTGGGGCTCTGCTGTTTGCAAGGACAAGGGCCTCTCACCACACTGGTGTTACTGGAGTTCTTGAGGTGGTTGTGCAGGAGCTTGGTAGCACCATCCTGGAATGTTTTTGGCAAGGCACCAAGTAACATGGTAAACTCAGGGGTGTTCAGTTCAAAGAGAGAAATCAGGACTATTTGTGCTGCCTGAAAAGAAGAAGAAAAAAGAGACCATCAGTTTTTGTTCTTTGAAAAGAGCATGTCTTCTCTTGGTAGGATCCTTACAGTAGATGATGTGTGTTTCATTCAAAAAGAAGATTCCCTTACCAGACACATCTTTGAAATGTTCTTTGTGATATATCATAATGAATTACTAACAGCAATAGTTAGCTTTAGTTCTTAAAGCTTAAATATATTTCTGCATTTATACCATTATTTTCCCAGATGTGAAGTGTACAGCTATTCACAGCCTTGTGAGAAACTCTTACCAAACTCTGTCCAGCATATATTTCAGTTAAACAAATCACTGTAAAGATTTACTGAAAACAAATAAAACTAGAAGTTCAAATAAGTATGAAGACTCTGGGGACTGCAATTCGTCATTCCCGTGCTTTTTATTTTATGTGTGAATGGGATGAGACTCTTCCCACCCAACCTCTTCTCTTCCTGGGGATCCCAAGTTTGTTTCATCAAACAGATAATCCACCTCTCCTTTTAAGTCTTGACCACTCAGGCTTTTTCAGCAATTAAAGACTCCATCTGAAATGGAAGACCTATGAGGATGGTGACAACCACCTTGACCATGGACCAGCTAGACTCCACCAGATTTCCTAAATTTCTTAAGTGAAACTGAGGTACCACTGAAACAATTGAGAATTCTATCATTAATTTTGCTGGACAGGGTTTGCTTTACGTGCCTCAGAGAAATCCTGCCAGAACAGGATCTCTCTCTCCCAAGTCCATTAGCAAACACATCACTCTGCAGATCCTGAACTAAGACAATGGAATCAAATGGGAATAGAAGCAGAATAAATCACAGTGTGCAGACCTGAAAAAGTAATTAACATCACATGTTCCTAACCGGACTTCCCCAGCAGCATCCAACCTGTGTGGATGCAGCAACATCCAACCTGTGTGGATGCACCAGTTCTGTGAGCTTTTTCCCTGACTTTACCTTGAAAGTATACAAACATTAATAAAAAGTAAAATAGAAATGAAGCTATGATGAAGGACCTCTGATAGTCTGCAGCAGCACCTTCTCCAAGGGGGGTGTAGCCATTGACACATCAGCTTCCAGAATACATATCTGGACAGAAAGCAGTGGCTTGGGCTGACAAAGTTAAGCAGCAAAGCTAGACATGCTCTTATTTTGGAAAAGCATACACACACGCTTAGAAGAAGCAGACACTTGGGTATGACCCTTTCAGGAACTTTCTAAAATCTCCTAAAAATGAAAAATTACTTTGAAAAGGGTACAAATGTAATTCACTGCTGTGGGGATAAATGTACATTCATTGTTCTCATCTCTTTTAAGAAGGATTTTTTAGTAAGTAATGTGCTCACAAAGTTGCCATAATTAATTGGATCTGCAATTCCCTGTAGAGTGGAATTCTTCACAGATGATGAACTTGGGTACACAAACACCCTTCACAGTGGAGGGGAATCACAGTACCCCACTGTTTCAGTGTGCAAACTGCAATTCAAGCTATACTGTTTCTTCTGCCATCAGCAGCATCCAGCACAGCTTTGTATATGAAAACATTTTCCATCCATGAAAGTTTGGTTGGTATCATCCTTTTCATACGGCCAACAAAGGAACCAAGGCCCACAACACTCAACAGGCTTCCAAGGACTGCAGGAAACAACAGGTCTTCAGACTTCATACCAGATGGATCATGCTGCCTCTCCTGCCAAAACTCTTACTGACTTGAACAGAAACACAGTATGTCATTATTCACTGCATTCTAAAGACCCAAGGATGAAAGAAGTGGGGAGACAGCTTTCCCCGTGGTTTTCTCAACTCCATTGTCTACCCTCCTCTGACCTGAGGTTTTGGCAACTCTGCCATGAAGCCTGCCTGGTATCCAACAAGGAAGTGTATTTCTGTCCATTTTGATCCAAGAACTTTTAAGCTTTCACCAGCACAGTATTTTCTGTAATAAAAATATTACTGCACACAAGAGATCTCAGAACAAGGAACAGCAAAGTGACAAGTCATGCCAACGTACATTCCCGCTGGTGAACAGCATGCATATCCTCAGTAGTTAGGAGTGGACATGCAAATCCTCTGTGTCAGAACAAGCAGATCTCACATTCACTGAGATTAAATAAAAACCAACAAAACCAAAAAAACCCCAAACCAAACCCCACAAAAATTGATCGACAAGGTTTGCAGATTGAGAATTGCCTAGAGATTGGAGTATCTGGAGTTATCAACTGGTAAGTCAGGAGCTGCCCAACAGAGATGTTTGAGATGCATCTCAGAGACCTGAGAGAAATCTTCAGCAAAGCTCCCCCACAAACACTAATGGCACAGATACTGCTCTACAGGAGTAGCTGAGAGAAGTTTCAGGTCTCAGAGTTCACTACAGTTTTGTTCCACTTTTGCTTTTTGGCTTTAATAACAACAGAACTATGTCTGCCCTCCCTCTTTGCACAAAATACAGCTTGTCTTTAGGGGTGTCTGCCAGAATTCTGTATACCCAGTGCTCTTCAGCAGCTTTCCTGTCACCTGTAAATAGTCACTGGGCTTTGAATGATGTGCTTAACAGTGGCTCCCAATGCTCACAATCTTCTGTGGCCTCAGAGAAAACAGACCTATAGTTTATGCCTTTTGAAAGCCAAGGACAACATCCTGAGAGTGGTGCTCCAGTAAAGGTCTGAAAGACAACACTGGAGTAACATGGGTAAAACCCTGTCTGTGTTCTTTCTAAATTGTCCTCAGACATCCAACAGCACTTCCAGGTTTAATTCAGGCAAAAGTCATTATTTGAAAGTGTGCCCATAATTTCCTACTTAATATTTAATACACAAAGGTCTTGGTCCCTTACCACTGTAAGATCAACATTGTTACTTACTGGCCTCAAAAGCTGGAAGGTCCATGCTAGCTTGAAATCACATTTCTATGATGCTTCAAGTTTTACTCCTGAAATGCTTCTAACACACGTAATTTTACTTCAGTAATGAAAAACCTCAGGAGCAGCATTTCCACATCTGTCGTAATAGTTAGATATGGACACACTTGATAATCCTCTAAGTTTCACTTATCTAGCATATTTTTACCTAAACAAAGGACATCTACAGGTATTGCTTCTAAAATTTGAAATGTGCGTATTTTCAGCTTGTGACAAACCAGAGACATTTTCATAATCTCTGAATTTCTGGATGTCTTGCTTCATTACATTACCGTCAGAGTAAATAAATATAACAAGCAATAAAAAAAAAAGTATTTCTGTACACAATGTACAAACATTCACCATGCAACACATCATGCTTGATGATACATAGTCTGAAGAAAGTCATATCCGAATTTTCCCTTGCCTTTGTGTCCCTGTACCATTAGTACAGAACACTAATCCATCTCCTTCAGTCACATATAATGTAGACCTACAAATGATCTAATCTTAATGAAGCCATTCTCTTCTGGCTTCAGCTGGAGAAACTCCAGTCACTTCAGAGCCTGACTATGCTGGAGAGGGGGTCTGGCTCTGTGTCAGGTTCTTGAATCATTTGCAAAGGATTGCTTATGTCACTTTGTTATTTTCCTTATCACAATGCAGTGAGAGATCAGGTTCCACAAGTCAGTAGCAGCTCCCAAAGTTTCACACTCAGGTCACTGCAATTCTTGCTATCCAACAGTGTCAATTACGAAAAGGACACAAATGCTTCAGCAATATCTGGTTTTTGTTTTTACCTAGATGGTGGATGATAGTCAGATTCATAAAAATCTGTAACTTTTTCAACTTTGCTGAATTATAATAAAATGTCTTGGAAATCTTTTGGGCTTATTGAGCAAACAGATCAAGGCTAAGTGGAAAAATTCATTGATTTTAGAAAGGAAATGTGGTCAGTGACCTAGGGTTAATACAAGTGCCTTATGACTGCTGCTGCTGCTGCTCCAGTGGACCAAGCAGAGCAAGCAGATAGTTGCCTGAGCTACATCAAGGCAGTTTCCAAATTACTCCAACATCTATTGGTGATGGGCTCCCAACACTGGCAGCCCCATAAAAGAAAGGGACTTTGTACCCTGATCCTTTATGAGGAACTACAACAATAGAGTTAACAGAAAAACACATCAAAGCCAAAAATTACATCAGACAGACACACTTTTTTCAGGCTCCCAGTCCAGGTTTCTTTACAGAGCTAGACAGTTGAGTTGAGACTGCAAACACAATTAGTGTGATTAGTGCACAAGGCTTTCAGTCTACCTGTTTACATTTCTCTTCCAAGTTTCCTTCACCAGGCCCTGAGGAGGCTGTAGTTGTCCTAGCTGGCAAATCCTCACCCACCCAACTATGCATCGTCTGGGTTTGACAAACAGGAAAGTTGGTATTATTCAAAGAAAACATAGATTTCAACTCAATCACCTAAACAATGCACATGGTATCTTTTTGCAGAAGAATTTTGATCAATTTCTTGCTTCATTTCAAGTAATGGAAATTAATAAAAAAAGCATTATTTGACGCCATCAGAAGAGCATTCCTTTCGGCAGAGGGCAGCTGAAATTAAATTCAAAATTAAATATGGCCACAGCTCTCAGGCTTACAGATCATCCCTTAGTTCTTCTACAAGGCACTGCTTTGGCAACCTCCTGGTGGCCTCCACAAACACCTGAAAACCTCTGCTGAGGTGCAGAGCCTAGGCAGTGCTGAACAGGGATGGCACTTGCATCTGGCCATCCAGAAATGCGGGAACTGCATCTTCCTGCACCTGCCCTCACAGATATCTCTAAGTTCAGAGGAAGTTATGGTTAAAAACTTGAAAACTCCTGTCTCCAGTCTGAACATCAGTCTGATGGACCAAGCCTGCTTATAAATGCCTTTTATCAAGTGATCCGTCTGGGGAAGAGCCTCACCAACATCTACTCACTTTTGACAAATACAATTATATTCTGAATGCATCACCATCCAGTCTAAGAAAAATGTGGTTTTCAATAACTTAAGGCACAATGGAGCAGAGAAGCCCTCTCTCATGTCACTTTGATTTATACTAAACTGCAGATCAAATGGAGATCCACTGAGATCAAGGGGCAGCACTTGCACATTAGGCAGCTTGCATTAGCACACACTGGCACGTGGCTGCAATTCTCCAGTGAGTAGCTGGTGTTAAGTGAGTTATTCACATCTACTGAGAGTTTGCAAGCTCTAAACAAGTGTTATTTCAGTGTACTTTCCAGCAGACAATTAAGTATTTGCTGGCACTGAACTAACAAACATCTACCAAACCAAACCTTCTGCTTGTTCCTTTTGCAGGCCTAGAATCAGATGAGCAAGGACATCCACATTACAGACATGGCAATGTGAGGCACAGTGACCTTAGCAGTTCATACATAATCCAAGCACGTTAGCTTGAGTACAAGTTTTTAAACACACAGTTTTCCCAAAACACTTGTATTAGCATATGCTGTTCATACCCACAACCTGAAAAGGAAGAATTTGTTTAACAGATTTAAATACAGAAACAGATTAAATCCATGTTGCTACCCTGTTTTACACAGTACTTTATACATCACAAAAGGCTTTTACAAGTCGGAGATAGTTGCATTACAAGTGTCAAAGGCACCTCAGAAAAGTGATAGCAAAAAAGATGCAGCACCAAACCACCACATGTTTGGATTACTGTTCTACAGCAGATTATGTCTCATAAGTGCTGTTGTTTTGTGACCTGGGCACAGAAAAGACCATGGCAAAAATGTTCATTATTTCTTGAGAATCAGACATGACCCCAGAAATCAAGTTTGATGAAGGCTACCCTGAGTAACTTTGCTCACTAGAAAATGGCAGTTGTTGCAAAAACAGGTTTCAGGATTAGAAACATAGGCTACCTTTCATTAACAACTGAGAAACTTTACTTATAAACTTGGCATGACAGAAGTCTGAATTCTCAGGCAAAAGTTCCTACATATAAACTAAGAAAGAAGAAGAGCTAGTGAAGTTATACGGTTTGTAATGAAAACATGCACTTTAATCTGCATGGGTTTTTGAAATGCTAGAGGAAGTATGGCAGAATTATCTGTCACACTGCAAACAGCTCTGCAATGCAGTGCTGAGGTCTAGAGGTAAACATCACCTCTAGACTTCATTTTCAAAATAGAAACATCACCTATACCTGTGTAGGTGTGTGAGTGCTTATATAAATGGCACGTACACACAGACATATTGTGCACAGCTACAGAAGTGTGACTACACGAATTCTGGGAAGCCATTTCTTCTCTCGTGTTACCACGCACTCACTCTTCCAACAAACAGAGTAAGTGCAGAGTATGTCTATTCAAACTGCTTTCAGTTTAAGGAAATCCACCATGCTCCCAACAAACACATCCCATTTTCAGGCCACTAACAGTGGGTGAAAGCCATTTTCCTTACACTGCGTACACTAAAAACATTTGGGCTCTCATAGCTCCGCAGCATCAAATTCAAAACAAACAGAAAATTAGGGATACTATTTTGGAAACACAGCTAGGACACAGAGATCCTTTTTGTTCTAATAGCTTTGATTCAAGTAAACACTACTGTCCACCAGGTGCCTTTTTTCATGTATTACACTATTTTTCCTAACACTGACAATGTTTTAAATGGCTGATAGAAGTTCCTCTGGGCATTCACACTGAGTCTGACTTTTTTTGGAATATTCTTTGGCTAAAAGGCTCAGCAATATGGACATAGTCTTATTTAAGATTTCATAAGCCTGAAATGAAATCCTAACGCCCAGTGCTCTGGTAACTCTGCTCATCATGGAGTCCATCAGATGCACAAGTGTGGTGTAGGAATACTGCAAGAGTGCTAGAGAAACCTCTGACTCAGAAAGGCAAGGGCCTGTGGCTGGAGAGTACTAACCTAATGTGCCATTCACAAGTATTTCTGCAAATGTCCTCTTTGCCACTGCTACTGTAACAAGCCATGACCAACATGTTAATTGTGTTTATTGAGTGTTCACTGCTCAACACCAGTACCAATAAGCAATGCCATTTCAGCTCACTGAGAGGCTCTGAGAGTGCTCTTACACATCTGTCCCAGAGCAGCTGAAATCAGACTGATGCTAGATCGATGATTAAAACTTCCAAGAGTTTCTAGAGGTCTCATGGCATCACCATGCAAAGGAGGCTAATTCCCTTTCCTGTCACTGGTCCTCCTAAAAGTGTTTGCTTTCCTGTCACTGGTCCTCCTACAGATATCAAAGAAATATTTTATCTAAAGTTTCTTGATCAAGGCTTCACTCATAGATAGGTTTTGCTAATCAATATCAATATTTCTCAAGAGATGACCTTGAGCATTACCAGTTAAAGAAGTAAATACATCTTCATTGCCTGCTCAGCTTATGAAGTGTCTGTTGGCCTGTAGTTTCCTCTCTGAAATCTTCCTCATCTTCTTCATAATTCAGAAACTGTTCCTCAATCAGTTTTAGTGAAAAAAATCTGATCCCAAACTCATTTTCTTTGAATATCCCTCAACTTCACCTGCAAACCAGTGGTAGCAATCCAAGGAGGGCCTTCCTCAAGGTACTCTCAAGGAAGGCTTCAAGTTCATGAAAATTAGAGCAACACAAGCACCTTTCTGGGCTTTTTGATTCAGTGCAATGAATTTGTTTTTTCTTACCAAAACCCATCTGACTGTCTGTATTCAAGGGCAGCTTGCAGTGACAAGAGGGGCAGTTGAAAGAAAAAGTTTTCCCGGTTATGTAAGTGGAAGGCAGAACGTGATGTACACGTGACACAAGGCTGCCCATAACATGTAAAAATGCCTTCAGGCTTGTAAAATAAAACCACCATTGGAATGTTTCATCAACAAAGAAGCCAGCCAGGATATTTGGAGCAAAGGAAAAAATTTCTTCTGCCCTGAGATTAGTAGTCCAAATACCAATCAGGCAATACAGAGCTTGTTATTTATCATTAAGACCAGAGCTGGGCTGATTAACAAGATGGTAAGAATTGTCACTGGCCCTTCACCTCAGGAGGCCTCATTCCCCTTCATCCTGTACAAAGTCTTCCTAAACACTAAGATCCTGTGTGCCCTCACAGCTGATTCCATACCCACAAATTCTGAGCACTCATGTTAAACAAAAGTTTCCATTCAGACAAGCCTTGGACACGAGGTTCCTCTAGGCTTTGGCCAAAGTCAAATGAGAAGCCTTATTCTAATTTCCATTCTCAAACTGATGGCTCCTTTCCAGGATCAAAGTATTTTCCCACACAGAGCCCATGCCTGTCATCCAAATTCAATCAGCACTTTACCTACGTAAGGATTGCACAACAACTTTGCTGGCAATATTACTAATAGAATGGTGAAGTTACTGATTTAAGATGTCCTCACAGACCAGTCATCACAGTACTGGCATTGCCACTATGTTACTTTTCTGTGTGGTAATTCAATGACTTTTGTAAAATTATTTCATCAAATCTTAAAACAATTTCCAGAGGAAAATCAGAACTAACACCCTGCTACAGCAGGAAACAAATCAGTGCAGAGGAAAGCCAAGTATCTCACACAAGGTTAGATGCTACTGCAGTCAAAATTACAGCTCGGTTATCTGAAATCCTGATCTGTGCCCTGCCCACTGATAAGCTCTGCTTGAGAAAAAAGCCACGAGCTGGCTGCATGTGCAGGAATCACCAACAGGTGCTCCCCTCATGATGGAACCACATCCCATCCAGGTCTCCAAATGGCACTGCAGGACCTGCTCCTACCCTGTGGCTTTTGTTCAGCATGTCCTCACCTTCGTTCAAATGTCCTCACCTCTCTTCCAGCACTGCTTGCAGGAAGTGAACCTTAAGCTGAGTGCAGGGTAAACACCCAAAATACTAACAATCTTTAAAACAAGACAAATATTTACCTGTAACACATTGCAGATCACCTTATTTTAAATCTACAGCTTGACAATAATTTTAACTGCACATAGCTCATGGTTACTATCAGCAGTTTAAATAGTTTCTGCCCTGAGAGGAAATCCCAACATTTTGTGAATGCACACTTTAATATCAGCTGCATGTTCCTCATAGTACATCTCGTTCTCCTTGTGATAACAGAGCTTATGTTTTAACTACAGATGTCATTTCATACGGGACCATAAACTGCTTTATGCAAAACAGCATTTCTTTTGACTTTTTTTATCTCACTAGCTACAAAACATGAGCTGCAGCTCTAATTGTGTCAGATTGGTTAAGTGTGCTCATTAAGTGTGTTTAAGTGTTGTCACAAGAAAACACAAAGTTATTAATAAAGCTGTAGCATTCAGTTTGAAAAGGTTTTTGGGCTAAATTACTTTTTTTTTCTGTTTTTCCCCAGAGCTTTAACATTATGTGGCTGGGACCTCCAACACCATCACACATAGTAAGTAGTAGTAATGGACAGACTATCACTAACAAAAGGATAATCTCAGTATAGACTGAAAATATAATCAGTTCTGTTCTTGAACAGATGCCTTGATTGCTATTACAGGATCAGAGCTGCATGACTAATTGCCACGTGCACACAGCAGCCACATGCCTTCCTCACTGACAGACATCACCAGTGTGAGGAAGTTTGCTTTATCTGCCTCTGCTCAAAGGTAAACCCCAGACAGAACAGCATGGCCACCACACACAGGTATTACTGGCATTGTGGTAGAATTCAGTAACTCAGACTTGGGTGAAGAGGATATTGGCTGTGGGACTCCATTTCTAGGGGGGAAGAGTCCCTGCTTCCAGGAGCAGCATCACTGTTCCACCAAGTCAGCCACCCCTGTGAACAGGACTGCACCACCCAGGAGCCCTCAGTACCATGGATGTTGGGCACTCTTGTCCACTGCAGGAGCTGAGTTCATTGCACTGGTAGTCTTAAGACCAGATTCTATTGAAAAATTATTTTTACACTTTTTACAGGCCTTTTGTGGTACTTCAATCACCTGAAGACAAAACTGATTCTTCTCCTTCTCCCCAATAATCTCCACTGCTGTCCCCAGGTTGTCACAGTATTTACAGGGCATGGTCTGCTTTGCATTTAGAAAACCACAGATCTTGAAGGCCACCATAATACCTTGCACAAGGGTGGAAGAAGACCCTTAAATGAATAATCTTGATATTTAAAAGGTACTACTTTTTTTCCCCAAGTTATATTGTCAGAAAAAAACACAGCAATATTTAATTGTGTTCTGCAGAACATTTCACCTGCTTAGATTTGCTCTTGATAATCCAATTCACTGTTGCATAATCAATTTATAAGTCTGTTAACTACAGTCCTGACAGAGATAATGGCCAATGATTGCTTGTAAATCCTTAGCTGCACTGTTTCTTCTAAAGCTCCTGGTTTGTACTATGTTCTTAATAAAATCATAGTACAGCAATGGCATGATGAAATTAGGATCACCTCTGCATTTGTTTTTAGTAGCCTAAATTAGCTTAACTGTGTAATAATTTATTTGGAAACTACTGGCACCAAAGGCAAAACCAAGTCACATGCAGGTTTAATAAAAAGAATTCTGATTCAGTAATTACTTGTCAGCCCAAGGGCACTCGCCCAAGTATGGAGGTAAAGTTTGCTGAAAGTTTTGCCAGAGCTGTGCAAGCCGTTGGAACAGGCAGAAGCATGGACACCACACAGTGAGCACCTGCTCCCCACAGCCCACAGGGAACAGCAAACATCCAATTTTTCAGCTGCAGCAGATACTCTCTGCTTCCCCTTGCATGCAGCAATGATGACCCCTAATGGTGGAATGTTTCTGCTGCTGAGCAATATGAGGAGATTTGGCTTTTCAATGCATATTTCTACTTAAAATAATTACAACTACCCCTCACAGTCCAACAGCAAAATAAACTGATCAGGGATTCACCTCAACTGTAACACAGTTACAGTTGAGGTGAATCCCTGATCAGTTCTTTCTGACTTTGGACATGGAAACATTAAAATGCAAATCCATATTCCAGCTCTAAGTCCAGAATTTTAAGTACTCCTCTTTTCCTGAGGGAGACTATCTTACAGAAGCAAGTTTAAGTTATAGTGCTGTGAATAATCCCTACAGGAAGTCTTCAGAAAAGAGAATGTTACTTTTTCCCCCAGAACCAACCATCTGTATGTGGGCAAGCAAACAGCTCATATGCCCAAACAGCTTCTTTGAAGCCTTCCTTCAGCTGCTGGATAATGCTGCACACATGTGTGTGGCAGCACATTTGATACCAAGCAATCTTTTCATCAGAATCAAATAAAGTAATTTTATTATTTCCAAAGTTATAAAATTCCATGTTATTCTAGTATTAATTCAACATTTTATGTGCATATAATGTAAAGTTCTCATGCAATTTTTACAATCTGAAATTATTAAAATTTGGCTGGGATTTTTGAACCCCAGTTCATCGCAAAGCCTTTAACTCCTACTGGAAGTAGAAGGTAATTTTAAATTGTGTTACAGATGCCAGCTACATAAAACTAAGTCTTGCTTTTCTCTTGGGAGAGATGAGTATCACTACCTGTCCCATTTTAGCTTGCCTGACACTTGCATCAAGAGCAAGATAAAGAACAAGGTAACTATTACCCAGGCCTGACCTAATTGTGTCATTTTTTTCCAGGTAGAGATAAACACACAACACTTAAAAGAGAAGGGTTGAGAGCCCCTGGCAGCTTACTGATTTGTTTACTTTCTTTTAACAACATTATAACACTGAAGTAGAGCTAGCTTTCAGGCTACAAAGCACAAAGCCTTCGCCTAAACAAAAGACAAACCTAGAGATATTGCCAGAATGCTCAAGAAAAAGCACATTTTCAAACCATGATCTCTTTTTGTATGGTCGTAGTAGATAAAGTCACACAAGCAAAAAATATATGAAGACATGCTTCAGAATTGTGTGTGGGCTGAATCGACAGTTTTGTTTGGACAGTGAGGTATGTAAAATCAGGGCTTTTTAAAGTTGGAGTCTGATCACTGAACTTTTCGTTACCTTTATGACAGGTTGGTTTGGTTTTTTTTCTCCTTCCTGAAGAGTAATAATTACTACAAATACTTCATTGTCCTGGCTTACCTTTCTCACATCTGAGCTCTTTGGTTCTGTAGTCCAAGTTATAATTCTAGATACAGCAAGTCTTGTCTCACTGGAATTCACAAAGTCTGTTGGATCCATCTGTCTTGCCAAGGACTCAATATACTTCAGGATAGCAACTTTGACCTGAGAAATGCAAAGGGATTTGTGAAGCTCAGCAGTTGGCAAAGATGCATTTTTTCCATAGGAACAGATCGCACTACAGACTGACAAGACTTACATCACCTGGTGGGGGGGAAGCATTCCTGGAACATGTCTCCAAGTTGCCAATATAGTTTCTGTATCATGCACACAATACAATAATTACCTTCTCATGAGTTCTATGCTTTATGGCATGCCTGACATGACAAGTAAGACAAGCACATTGATGCTTTAGTGAAACAGCTTTTGATACTGACCTTCAGGTTTGGTGTCTGGGTCTGATCTACAATAAACCTCATCAAAATGTTAAATTGCTGATCAAATGGAAAAGAATCCCTGTGCAAAAGGAACAAAAGCAAAAATGTAATGTAACATAAATGAAATTAACTCAATACCTCAAAGCTTACATGGCAGATTTCAACACACTTTTCTTCTTGGTAACTTTACTATCAATAAGAGAAACTCTAAGCTTAAGGATCAGTAGTTATTGACACAACACTGGAGAAAACTGCTAAATCAGTATCTCTGCACACTGTTACTCTACTGTCTGTACACTTCTGTTGGCATGCTGTCCATTTCATTTCAGACTCTGCTTTGTTCCCTTATCTCTAGAAGCAGCTTGGTTTATCTTGTCCTTAGGGTTCATACCTGGTTTTGATCTCTCTCCTCTTTTTTCTCTACTATTTTCTTCTAGATTATTACTACTTTTTCTTTTCTTTTTTAATTATCCTATTTCTCAAATGAGCCAAACTTTATTGTAATAGTGTCCTGTGCTGGACATCCTTTGCAAAGCACATGGAGTACAGAACTGGTGTAAGCACTGCAGTAGCATTCAAGGTCTTATCCCGACCTGATATTTGTTTGAACAAGATAAAAGAGGTGCTGAACTTTGTGGTAAAGCACCATTCATATTCTCAATACTGCAATTTTTTGAGTACCTGTCAATCAAAAAACCATGATACCTGAGCATATACCCCACAAATTACAATTAATCCATCATATATTTTTAAATTTATGTTTTAAAGATATTTATTTAGAAGAGAGACAGGTCCCTTTAATTCAATACTTGAAATACTGTGATGTAACTTTGTTTTCCTTTATTCTCATATTCATCAAGACTGAGACCTCAAAATACGCAGCACTGCTGGATTTCTAAAATCACACTTTCCTGTAATCCCAAAAAAACCTCAGTTACATTTGCCACCTGAGTACTCTACCTGGTGACATCCAGAGCTTTTTGAACTTTTGCCTGCACAGACCCCAACAAATCTGCTCCCATTTTCTTTAGCAACTGGGTCAGGAGAACAAAAAGCCAATCCTGCAAGTCGTCTTTATGAATGATGATGAAATCAACCAGGGTTTCCAGAAACATACTGAAGACCTATAAACAAAACAAGTGTCAGAAATAGAAATACAGTTCTTAAAATAAAAATATTCAAATGGGGAGGGGGTTTACAGTCTGAATTTCAGGATGATTTTGTTATAAGAGTTTCATGAATGAATGATTTTAGTGACTACATTGCTCTGGAAAAAAAATCAGACAAGACATGTCTAAAAGGTGTTGTATTAAAATATCACATGTAACAAATGAATGAAGGAAGGAAGGGGTAGAAAACACTTACTCTCTGTTGTGAATTCCACGGCAAAGCAGGCCATGCAACAAAACAAACCACTCGTTAGCACACAGAGTGATCAAGGATGCAGTTTCTCAACAGATAAAAGACACATTCATTCCAAGTTTACATTTTCTTAAAACACAATCTTTTATTATATGACTTGGATAACACAATCTTTTATTATATGACTTGGATCAGATTCACTCTCCTCAGTCAAGAAAGTAACATATGTTTATATACAGTTCTATGAACAAAGCTATGTGTGTTTAACATCACAACTAATGAGTTTGTATCAGTAATTCTACAAAAGCAGTGAAGATGACAGATCACTGCTGCTACAAAGGACATACTTGAGCCCAGTGTGCAATAGACTTGCCTTACTCTGAAATTGGAATTATTTTGCAAACAAATAATTACACCTTCGCCCTTTCTACTACACAAACCTTGGGGAACCAAGCACTAAGAACTTACAGGTAGGTACTACAAGCTTGATGAGACCTGTGGGACAGCTGGTCCACCAGTATAATTAAGGCAAAAAATGCACATTTGGAGCAGGACCCTATGATGGGCTACTCTGCCTGCCCATGGAATTTGCACCCAACAATAATTTATTAACACTGGTTTATCAAGAGGTCTTAAAGTACAAAGATTTATACAACTTGTTCTTTCTCAAACCGCATTTAACCCAACTGCTGATGTTTTTACACAGCCATACTGATTTTCCTCAACTAGCAAAACTCAAAACAGGGCATGAAATTCCATATTCCTTTTTCCCTGCTCCTCCTTAGCTGTCCATAGCAATCCAGTAGTCTTGAACATGCTTATGGGCCCTACCTCCCCATTCTGTGGCCCACTTCCTCTTAAGAAACATCTGTAAATTCATGCCACAGCCTTTAACTTCAAAGGTCAGTGTTTTAAGGAAGGCAAAGTAGCTATATCAAAGACCTTGATTATGGGAATCAGAATAGTATCTTGGTGAGGCACATGCTCCCAGGTGTACACAACACACAAACCCCAGTGGCTGTGATGCTCATGACCCCTAATGGACCACTCTTCCCTGTGTATCAGAAATACACCCTAGAGAAGTGCAAATCAAACTGAACTCCTGGCTCCAGGAGGTGTCCTCTGAAAGGCATTAGGCTGCTCCTCAGGCAGCACGGAGTAACCAGCTCCTAGCAACATAACAGAGACTGAGACACATCCCGTCCTCGTAAAACAAATGCAAACCAAGGAGATTTTTAAATGCCAGTTTTCCCCAGCAGATGGCAGGGGTAGAAATAGAAACCACTCATCTGAGAACAGTGCCAAAATGTGCACACACAGTAATGTAGGAGAGCGAGCCAAGGCTTTGTGATCTTACCTTGCTGTGAGGGTCAGCAAACATGCGAGTAAATATTTCACACAGCCTTTTTAACTCGACTCGGCTAAAATACATAAATAAAACACCACATTAATGCCAAAGTTTTAGTTGCAGGGAAAAAAAAAGGCAGCTAATAAATATTAACAGTTGAAAGATCTAACCTTCTTTATTTAAATGTTACTTTGGTCACACTTCTGAAAACTTTGTAGATCTAGGCAAAGCCTTTACTGGCACTTCAGTTTAACTACTGGGATCACCAGTTCTACACTAAAAATATAATAAACATTTATTTTTTAAAATCTTGAACCAGACAATTTTATTTTCTGCTGCTTTCATTTTCTTCTATATTCTGGATTCCAGAAGACAACTTGAAATGTGCACATTTGCAAGGGACTTAGTTTCTGTCTGGGTCAAGGCTGTGAATCACTGAATCATGCATATTTTTTTTCCCTCCTTAAAACCAGGTTTTTCAAGTCTCCTTTGTGTCAAGGTTTTCAAATTTTCAAGTAAAATCAGAACTTTCTGGTTATATACTAATCATCTTTTGGGTTAAATTCCCAGTTGCTTCGGTAGTATCAGTCTAAAATCACAGATTATTAAGAGATCAGAACTGACTCCAAAATCTGACAGCAGGCAGGCACACTGAGGAGCCAAACATATAGAAATGGAAGAGACATTAACAAATGGCCAACTATTAAATCAGCAGATAATTACATCAAGGAACTATCTAACTCCCTATTTGTAAGAGATTATTAGCTGCTCAGTAGTGCTCTTTTTATGGCAGGGGGGAAGAAGAATGATGCATGAGATACTGAGTTGGAGTTGAATGCAGAAGTCTTTGGTGCCAAAGCTCTTATCTGCAATGTATTGAGAAGTCTTAGCTTTCCTGCAAAGCAAACTGGCAAAAAATACAGAAGCTCTTCTTGCTTATGGTGCAAACAAAACCAGAGCAAGGCAGTTAGGTTACATTTCCTGCATACTATGGATGCAAACAGACTTTATTCACAATTACAATGAAACCAGAGCAACTAGTGAAATGAACACTGACTGCTCAGAGAAGAGTTATTGAAGATTTTGACTACAGGGAATGTATTTCCAGAACAACATTAATTCTACAATCCACCAACTTCTCTGTTTCTAAAAATAATCTTCGAACAGGCCAGAATAAGGCAGTAGCCTACAGATGCTTTATGTCAGATTGTTTCTAAGTAACACAGGACTTTTTTTTTCCCCCAATAAATCTATGCATGAAAGGCTGATTAAATTTTAAAAGGGCACAAAACCAATGGGTTTAAGAGACTGGTAGGGAGGGAAAAGTCTTTGTAACAACATCACAGCAAACTGTCAGCTTAATTCAGGGTGAGGCTGCACAGGCTCAAAATTACCACAGCATTCTCCTGACATCATGCAGATTGCAGGTCTCTGAATGAACCCTTCTTTATTACTCTAATGAATTTTCTTTCTGGACAAAGGTTATATAAAGTCAGCAAGTATATGTGTGACTGTTTCTAAAAGCTCACAGACCCAACGTAACAATGCAAGTACTGAACTGCAACAGCAGTGGAAGAACATTTTCTTAAGGGACTCGTTTGCCTTGTTTTATTCAGGAGACCTTATGGGGAGCCCTTCAAAAAGTAGGCCACATGAAGCTGTATGAAACAAAGAGGATGGGTAAGTGCCATTCTACTTTGCATGCACATCTCTGGGTATGCAAACCCCAGCTAACACAGGATCAGCCATCTTTCAGTTCAGAATACTAAAGAAAACCCAGCCACATCACTGCCTCTTATTAATGTGTTTCACCACAACAGAAGGCATCAGGTTTAATTACAAGACAAACCTGCCCCTTGGACTAATGACCTTGATGATGTTCTCAAGATGCCGTGGGAACAAGCAGGATGATAAAATCTAATCATTAGAACAGGCACCAGATCAACTCTGAACCAAGGAGGAAGCAGATCAAAAGAAAACCAAAATGAAATACAGAGAACTAATCACAGTATTATATTTTTTTTAAAAACTGCACAGAGGTGTAGTTTCTGGGACAGATTTAAAAATTATTCAGGATCAAAGCTAAGACAACTTGCTAGCTTGAGAGACTGGTGACAGCACAATTCAAACACTACAACCAGCAGGGTTGAAATCAAGAGTTTAATTTCACCAGTATTTCTGCTAAGATCTACTGACCTGGATAAACAGCCCATCTCCAAAACTTCTCAGTGCTTCCTCCCTTGCAACTATCCCCAGCAGCAGTAGTCCAAATCTTGCTTATAATCTTCACACACTTTTGTGGCAAAATCAAAATCTCACCCAACTTTTTAATACAAGTAATGAGGTGCCACAGTTTTTCCATGCAGTTTGTTAAAGAGAAAGAAAAAAGACAGCATACGTGGTGGAAGTATCTTTTAAGAGACTCAGAAATAGACCACATCAAAAAGCATCTCTGATCTAAAGACTCTGACTACCCATTTTCAAAACCTGTAGCACTTCCCATTTAAGGCCTGTATCACATCATGTGAAGTGGCAGAATATTTTTATAATGGCAAGAAACCAACTTTTTCAGGCCTGCCATCAGTACACTTTTATTCAGATTGTTAACATGAACCATGAAATTCTTTTCAGCCAGTGTGAAGCCCTTTTAAAATAGAAACAATTGCACAAACCCAAGTAGGGAGGCTCTAAACAACCACTTATAAACTTGACCATAATTTAAGTGCATGTGATTCATAACAGAAAAATAGTCACAGCTGTTTGTGAATGTTACCTTCAAAGAAGCCAAGAGATAAACAGCTTATTTCAAACACTTTCTCCATAAACTAAGGGTGAAATATCTATGACCTGAGAGCCAGCTGTCCAGTTAATGTGGCCATAGGGAGTTTCCAAATGACTTTTGGATAATTCTGAGACCTACTGGGTAATTCTAAAACCTCTTCAAAGGCGTGATGTGCCAAAGGTGTTTGAAGGGGTTACGTGGTTCTCAGCAAGGGAAAAAGGTCTCCCTCACCTACCATATGCAGTTTCAGAGTTGGTACACGTACTTCAAAGCCCTAAGAAATTTCCCTCTACATTACACACTACACCATTTATAAGACACAAGTTTCTGGTATAAAATTTTTCAAGAGTTACAAACAAGATCTGTAATTACACCTAACACAGCCTTCATAAAGAGTCAAAGTACAGCCAGCACCAGCACTGTCTGATCTCAGCTTTGAAACACACACCCAGAGTCATTTTACAGTAAGTGCAATGTTTGTTTCATAACTAAATTTCCATGGGAAAAAATATTGAAGCTTCAGACTAACATAAAAATGGAACCATCCTTTGAGTATGTTTACAACAGCACCACTGTGGGAAATCTCACTGTGCTACAACAAGCACCTACCACCGGAGGTCTTCATGAGATGGATGAAGGCTAAGAGAAGACAGCATGCTTACCTGAGCCTTTTCTACACTACTGACACAAATTATACTGACGACACAGCAGAAACCTTCACAAAAGTTAACTGCAATCCCACATTGTGGAGACAAAGCCTTCACAGCCATGAAGACACTACCTGTCTCCATAAGGCAGGTACATAATACTGCCTTCTGGCTCTAGTCATCCCCAATGAATTATTGCCACCAGAAAACCATGAAGTCACCTCAGTGTCCGTTGGCTTTTCAGCAAATTCTGAAGACCTATGAGCCCTTCTTTCCTTTCAGACCAGTTGGAGCTGGCGCAGTGGTTCAGGACCTCAGCCACATCTTCAGTCTGGCGCAGGTAGTGCGGAATGCCCCCGTTCCTGGAGCCGTAGGAGCGCTCCGAGCAAGCGCTGGAAGCGTCGCTGTTGGCATCGTCATCGGAGTACATCCCGTAGGGCTCATACCTCCTTCTCACCGGCTTTTTCTGGAAAAGGGGAAACTCCGACTTAGCAAGTTATATATGTAGTTACATCGAAGCCAAAATTGGGAATCACTAAAAACAAGATTAGTGCTACTGTTACAGTGACTGAAGTGTTTTAAAGATGTCACCATGCATTGCCTGCTTACCTCTCACAGCAGTGCAAGACAGAGCCCACTGATTTCAATGAGTCTGAGTGACTCAGGGGAAGAGAGCCTGCCTTCCCCAGCATGAAAATGATGTATTTATGCCCAGTAGAATTAAGTTACTGGTAATGAAATTAAATACAATAAATGTACTGGCAATAATGGTCAGTTTCATTGTTACAGATACTATGATGATACAACCTCTACTTTAAAAAAAATAAAGATAAGGAAGAAACAGCTGAAAGAATCTGTGCTGGCATGCCCAGTCACTTTGATATCAATACTGAAGCAACTCTAGAAATGCACTGGATATGGGAGATAGCAATTTCTCTGTTAGTTTGGGCTAGGATTCTTTCCAGAGGCTGCTAAGGGAGTTGAGTACTCAAATCCCAGTCATTTCCATAGTGTGGCATTATAGGACCTAATTCCCTCAGGTACATCTTTGACTGCCTTGATCCTTACAGAAACAATAGTAGCATAATTGGCAGCAAAAAACCCTCTTAAATAAACCCTAAAAGAACAGGGTTGAAAAGATAATGTATATAAAAAAAAAATCTGTATTTTAAAGTGTTTGCTACAGAATTCTTTCCAGTGTCCAGTCCTGCAGGTCTTGGACTTGTGAAGCCAGCAGAGTTTTGCTTCAACTAGGACTGGAGGATTGAAGCATAGAAATTAACTCACGTGCAGTATCATGGGTGTTAGCAACAGGGTGGGGATAGTTGGAAAGTAGAAATAAAAAGTCAAGAAAGCACTAGTACCTTGCTCCTGGAGTCTCCTAACAGCTGTAGGCAGGAAAATATTGAAGGGTGGGAAAAAGCATAGAGAATTATGTCAGAAGCTTATGCAGGGTTTGATTTTGCAACAAAAACGTATAGCAAATGTGTCTTAGCAAATTAAAAAAAAATACAGTTTTTGCAAAATAAAAGTGGGTATAATAATGCCTGACTTTATCTCCTAACTGTTGCACTACTCATACTGGCTACAATTTCCCTTACGGATCTCAGAAGTGAGAATAAACTGTTAAAAACTTTTTTAGGAACAGATCTATATTCAACACCTCTTTTCTTACTTTTAAAATCTACAATGAAAGATACCAGAGATTTTGGTAGTGATTTCACTTTCCCCACATATTACTAGCAGCGTTTCATTTTAGAGTCTTGCAAAAAAATTCTGATGTGAGGAAGCTGCTATCTACAGTAGAGCACACTTAATAAACTTCACTTGCCAAGTTCTCTTTCAACCCACAGTTCATACAGCACACTGTTTTGAAGATTAGCTTCTTTTAAGACCCCCTGGTTGGCACCACTGGCTTAAAGGCCTTACTTAACAGCAAAGTTTCCATCACCCTTTGAGCTCTTCTGACAGACCCAAGCACTGATTCCCAGTACTGACACTGTGGGTTTAGGCCAAGTCCAGCTCAAACAGAAGCAGTGGATCCAACTGGAATTCTATACAGGGAGTAGAGGTCACAGAATGACCCACCGTGTTTTGTTTCAACTGAGGATTTGGTTGAAGCCATCTTCTTTTCATTTCTTACTACATGGAAAAGACAACTGTCTGAAAACAAGGTTACTGGGTAAAAGCTGGCATCACAACACTCTCTCAAAAGGAGCCTGCACAGGCTTTGTAAGTTGCCTGTTGTCAGAAGGCAATGAAGAGAAAACTGGGGTGGTGGGAAAGAAGGGATCAACAAGATTGTGTTGCATCTCCTAAAGCAAATTGTACAAATTCAGATTGAACAACCAAGTCAGCAGCACCAGCTGGTTTCCAGCTAGACCTAAGTATTTCCTTTTTAAGTGTTCAACCCTTCAGAATTTTAACATTTCAGTTTAATGTTACTTAACATCAAAGCTGGAATATTTAAAAGAGCACTCTAAGTCTTGCTGAAGATTAAGTCACACCCAAAGAAATCTCAGGGCTCAGCAGTCAAATACTGTGACACTCTCCTCCCTTAAGAAACCTGTATTCAGCAGCTGCTCACATGCAGGGATAAAGCCTGATTTCATTTACACAGGCAAACCATTGTCTGTAATTATGTCCTGAACTGCTCTGCTAGCAAATTTGAGGTGCTGAGAGCAGAAATGGGCTCACAAGCTGTTACATTTGGTGATGAAAATGCTCACTAGTGATTCAGCCCACTAAATGCAACAGTGTCATCCATTATACACTGCTCTACCTTTCTTAGTTCACAAATACTTTCTTTGTTTTAAAAGATAAATTTTGTAAAAAGGGCCATTTTTCTAGAAGTACTGTAATAGGTGCCATGAGCAGGGAGGTAATCAGACATAAAAAGGATAATGTTAGCCATCCTTGGGGAAGTGAACTAGGAAATGGAGAAAGGCCAACTACCACAAACACTGGCAACATAGATCATCTTCCTTAAAGTGCATCTGAGACAGATTCTGAGAGATCTGTTTCAAAATACATCAGGAAATCCTTCCCTCATTCAGGTCATTGGAGAAGACCAATGGGTACCCAGCTAGCACTGTACAATAATTTCTCCTGCCTCTTACACATCCTCGCTCCCCCAAATATTCGAGGTACATACAAAGGCTTATCATGTGCCTTCTGAAAAGCAGAAGACACTTTCTGGGTTCTATGCAAGAGTCACCATAGTACAATAAGATTATACAGGATAGCAACATTTTTTTAAATTACATAAAATTTACTAGGAAAAGCAGTCAATGTTTGAAAGTAACAGCAGCAAACTAGACAAGTACAATTCAACTTACACCATAACAGCATGAGATGGTACAGATTCCATGCAAGCCAGGTTATGAGCTCTCTGAGTATCTACCCAGGTGCAAATAACACAGGGCAGAAATTCGTTCTTTCTGAAACCTGATCAGGAATTGATACTAAGAGAACACTGTTTTTCTGACAAAACCTTCATGCAGGTAATAGGACTGATGGAAATCACCGACCCCACAAGTGCCAAGCACCATCACAGTGCTGGGCACATCCTCTGACAGCCAAGTGAAAGGCAAACAGCTGATCCAACCCATCCTGCAGCAGCTGTAGTACCAATCCACAGCACTCTGTCTGACAACAGCTGCAGAGAACTGACATGGAATCAGGAAAAATATACTGCTGCCAGTATACCCAAAGTCAAAACAGCAAAAGGTAACTCTACAGCATCAGCCACTGGCACGATCAGAATAAAGCTATTTAGAAAGAGAAGAACATACGTACAGGTAACTTTAAGCCACTTTCCGGTGTTGGAAGCATTTTGTATTTTTCCTCTTACCAGTGCATCGGCCACAGCAGCCTCCAGATCCGTGCTGGTGCTCAGGACTCGCATGGCATTCACAGAAGCAGGCATCCTGCCTGGCTGTCCGAGCCCAAACCGGTCTGCACAAAAGACAACAGTGAAAGGGATTGTTAAATGAATTCACATTCATTTGGAATCCTAATCAGGTGCCCGAGTAGTTCTCCCCACGGACTCTGGGAACTCACAGTGCTTTTCCATTAAAGGCCCTTTTACCCAGAGCTCCAAAGAGTCTGCCATTAGGGTGAGAAATAAACTATTGTTTGTTGGGCGTTGGAGGCAATTTTAGATCCTCAGGGCAACTTTTCATTTATTTATTTTAAGCTGGGAAGCAGGGTATCTATCTTCTGTTTCTTTTTACTCAGTTGTCTCAAAGTTTTATTTTAATGTCAGAGGCAGACATGCCCATCCCAATCTGGCACTCTCAAAAATCAAGAGAGCTTCTCATTAACTTCAGAGAGACAGAACCATGCCCAGTGTCAGAACATGTAAATACTTGAGCACTCATCTATCCTGCAGCCTTTTCTCTCAGGCAAGGATGTGAGACTAGCAGCACCACATTAGTCTATTTTATGTCTCAAGGCTTGATTAACCAGTAGAATACATTCCTACACCTTCACAGTATAAAAATTAAGTTAATAACTCACTTGTGAAGTGATTCAAATTTCTGCTTCTCTTGAAAAGAAGTTTAAATTCCAGAGCTCTATATCAAAACTGGTTTTGAGCAGACAATACCATCTTTTTTCCCTTTGAATTTGATGGCAAAGCTCTCAATGGCATCCAAAGCAATGGACTGTAAATGCCATTTACACTCCTAACATTAATTAGTTTACTTTATCATTTGCCCAGTTTACCAAAAAAGTTACTGAAATTACTTTTTTTAGCAAAGCCAAATTCAGAAAGGTCCACCAGCAGAGCTATGACAGAATCAGTAACTTAAGTATCACAGGTCAGACTCTGGCAGCCGAGTCCTTCTAGAGAGGGGCAGATCAGGTATCAGATACTGGGATCCTTGCTCTGGTCCATAAACAGAAAGATTGGTTATGATAGTCCAAGTTTTTCTTTCTGTGTGGGCTTGTGTTTGCTCATGGAAGACTTAGACTATCCCTCCTGGAATGTATGTTACACCTCTGTCCCTGTACCCACACATGCCAACAGGAGTTTTGCCAGCAAACTCAGTGGTGCATGGATCAAGCTGCATGAACCCATTTAAGAGACCTTCAGCTGATCCACATCAAGCAGCAGGAGAGAGGGGTCAAGTCACACAGGTCTTTTAATAGTTCATCTATATTTAATTTAACAGAGGAAAAATACTGCTTGTCAAATTCCTGAAGCATATTGTGGTTTTGCTCAAAACTGAGGCCAAACCTGGTATTCAGCAGCTTATATGTGTTTTTGGGGAAAACACTGCATATCACAAAATTTCATTGCTTTCTCCTTTATGAACCTACTGCACTGAAATACCTTTTATTGATTAACTCACACTGACATGAATCATTTATATCAGAGATTGAAGCTGGCCAGTTCTACTGTCCTAATTACACAGCTTTATTTGAGATTAAGCTACTGTGGGGAAATAGGGAAGACTTTTAAAGTACGAAGTATTTTGAAAAGGAAAAAAACCCTGCAGACTAATATTTATTTCAAACAGAAGTGATACCTATCAAAATTTACTGTTTCGTAGAGTTACATACCCAGACAAGACATTTCTGATTTACAACAAAAGCACATTTTCTACAAAACACATTACAAGGGAAAAAAAAAAAGAAACAAACTTCTTAGAACTACTGCCAAAAAGTAATCAAATAATGACATTTCACAAAGAAATAAAAGTTGTATGTGTTATTACTATTCCCTTTTTTAATGCACTTGGGTTGAAAATTAACTTCAAATATGAAGATGAAATAGTACTTTATTCCTAAAATGGAAAAATCTGTGCACAGTTAACAGAAGCACAGAGATTATAATGCAGTAGGTCTGACTGAAAATGAAGTCACCACTACAGAGATATATACACTATAAAGTTGTACAGAGGACAAGGATTTTCCTAAGTATAAATGAGATCTGGTAAAGTACAAGGGCTGTAACTGTTGCGGTAAGTTCTGGACTTGGTTTTATATTTAAATCCAAACCAATTACATTACTCAAGTGTTACTGAGATCAAAATTTGGCTTTAACTCTTGAAACTACATAGCATGAAAAATACTACTGTCATTTGTTTTCTAATAAATTTAGTGTTACATTAGAAAAGGGAAGATAGTTGGTTGGGGTTTTTTTTAAATGAAGAACAAAATGACAAAGTAATTCAATTGTAGATCAGTTTAAATACCCAGCATAAAGAAACAAAATTGAGCTTTTTTTAACACATTAGGTACAGTGTGGCATGCTGGTTTCTATCTCCATGGCTATCAGCAATCTTCTGAACAACTTTGTTTAGTGATTTTTAAATTTACAACACCCAAGTTACTCTGGGCTTCTCCCCAAGACACTGCTGCCATCCTGGAGTGCTGAAATAAGACCACAGGAGAGACCTCAGTGTATCTCTGATGTAGGGCTGGGAATACACCTGGCTCCAGGAATAACCAGTACAGTCAAACCCAACGCTACTGGGCAAGAAATCTACAGATTATGCTCTGGCCACATTCCCTCATCTCCCTGGCTAGGTTCATTCATTATACTTGTTACAAACTTGGTGAAAATTTGCAACCATCATTATTAATCCTATTTTGCCATTTTTTAGAACATTTTAGTGCTCTGTCATACACAGGTAATCACACAAAATTTGATTATGCTTTGTACCAAAGCACAGGAGCCAAACATGAAGTGACTATCATAGGAAGCCAAAAGCAAACAAAGCTTAAATCTGTATTACAAGTGAGCTGTTTTAAATATTTTTAATTATTTTGATTAAATACAAATTCAAATTGTTATCTGAAAAATGCCAGTCAAATGAGCTTGCATAATTTCTATTGAGTAACGTAAGGGAAATGTTTTGAGAGTTTTAGTTAAGTGATAGCCATTTAACTAGACTCATGAGAGACAGAGTATTTTTCACTCTCTATCTGAAGGGTTAAGTAACTTTCAGTACAACAAATTCCTTATAAGATTTTAGCCTCCTAGAAAACACTGAACACCTCATCTTCTACATTATCTTTGTCCCCACAATTAAGCCTCTGTAGTCCCAAAGCTAAACCTCATTCAATTACTTTTAAGATTCCCAGTAAAATATCCTTATTTCAAAAGGAATTATGGGTTCTCCACAACTGCAAACCCAGTACAGGGTAGGACAGAATAACTGGAATTTGCAGATTTTTCTCGTTACATGTAACCATCAGTCACATTATGCAAAGCCCAGTGAAATTAAGGGATTTTTTTTTTCTTTCAAAAGCTTCCACATATTTTGGACAAGGCCTTGAGAATTATATGAAAGATGGATCAGCATGAGTTATGCTCCAAAGTTCATTCTGAAAGCTCATCAGGTGCTTAATTTTTGCTGCTGTTGTGTATTTTGGAGGAGATCTCATAAAGAATTTTCATTAATAGAGACAGGAGTCCAGAATATTTAGTAATAAATGGGATAAAACCCATTGGGATCCTATCTTAGGCAATGGAAAGTGCTACACTGCTAAAGAGGAAAAATAATTTGCAAGTACTCTGCATCAGTCAGGATTTAGCCCATGCTGCACAACTGATCCAATTTACAGGAGAATTGAGAAAGCCCTGGATCACCCTTTGTTTAAACACTGTTCACAATGTTCCTAAAATACACCAAATTAAAAACATCCAATAAATGAAACTCAAAACAAAAAGCCACGTTGAACAAAACCAGAACAGAAAGCCCCGCAGCGGTGAGAAGCACATGCCAAGTGCTGGCTGATGCACACGATGGCAAATGTTAAGATGGTGTAAAACGAGACTACGGATAAGAAGCGGATTCATGCAGTTAGCGCTTGTTCACCTGACTGCCCAACAGAATCAGCAGTGGAGAGAGCACTAGTGGACCTGGAATGACGTCGAGAAGCTGCAAGTAGAAGGAATGGCAACACCCACAGGATTAACACACATTGAACCCGAGACAGAAAATGCCACAATCCGAAGGGGATGCGTGTGACCGCTACCGCAGAGGTGTTTCATAGTGACAGGGAATGGCTGCATGTGGATGCGCAACAGCTGCAGTGCGAGCCCCGCTGCGACGCCTCGCCCGCAGCTCCCCCCTGCCCCCGTGACCATTAACACAATGCATGACAAAATCATTTGGAACAGTCCCAGACTGGGTGCAGCTCAGCAAAAACACCCCGATGCACATCAGTCACGTTCCAGACCTGCAGGTCTGGCAGGCGGCCGTCACGAGAACGTGGAGCACGTAACTACAGAGCAGGGTTTAGATGAGTCTGATCTAAACCCCAAAGTGAAGCCATGAGGAATGGTTACGAATTGTGCTTGCAGGTATTTTTCCACAACATTCTAGCCTATGCATAATAAAATCAACATTAACAAAGAGAATGCGTAACCACATAAGAGGAAGAGTCATACAGGGAGGTCACCAACCACTGTACAGGTCCTTGGGTTGGTTTCTTTTCCAAATGAACACACGTACACATATATTCAAGTGTTGCTACTTCCAAAGGTCCCTTGCTTTTAACAAATTTTGCATACGTTTTTCTTGAACCTCAGTATGTACATGCAGAGCTAAGGAGAATATGCACATCACACACCCATCTAGAACGACACATGTATACAAATTGTTAAAAGCAATGGAGTGCACACAGTAGCAGAGGAGCCTAAGCCAAATATAGCTCCCACTTCAATTCCCAGTTGTTAGCAGCACATCAATCACAAAATGCCTTTGGAGAGGTTTTCAGTTCTTGGCTTCAGCATACAAGTGAGTTCTTTATGAAAGCAAATGAAAAACGGGCCCAGTCATTCCCAAATTACAGAAATTTTGTCTTTCTAAAGAAGTTTTCCCTATGTCTAGCAACAACATGCTCATCAGCTCAAAGCAACTGACCCAAGAAACCGATTGTTCATTTAAGCAATTCATCACCACAGAGTCACTGAAGGCCTTGCTGCTTTACCATCATAACTAGTACTGTCAAGAAACTGAAAAAATAAAGCAGAATCACCTTACAATACAAATAGGCTTTGTCAATTATGCACATAATTGTGCAGCAGAAAATTCTACATCTTCTGTTTAAGGTAAAGCATTAAAAAAACCACAGATACTAATGTAATGAAATAGGAATCAGCAACATGAGAAAAATAAAATTTTGTGGTTTTTTGACTTTGAGAGCTTCGCTGAAAGCTATATGCAATATGGCCTTTGGCCATGGAGAACCCATGCATTTATTCAAGAGTACTATCCCACTGACATCATACGTAAACTCATTAAAGATATGCATGATCAGTGGAGGATTATGGACTGAACCTCACAATTAATGTTTGTAGGTCACAACTGCTTTCCCCCAAGCCATCCACTGTGCCCCTGTGGACACCACTGCAAGATCAAGACCCAGGGAGAAACAAGAATAACAAAAAAAATTCAAAAATCCCCATCTCTGCAAGGAGGCTGAATATAGATTCACTCTTGACTGTTTTTACTAACTTAGGAAGCAGGACTCATGACACACAGACATGTATGCCTGCACTGCAGCCCCAAAACAAGAGGATGTCAGTGCTGACACTGACCATAATACCATTAAACGCAAAAATCTTGTCATTTCCATTTAGTTACTCTAAATATAATTCACAAATATACAAGTTAATCATTATAAACAAAACCAGACTATGAACAGCAGGATTATATTACCTTTGCATTATTAAGAGATTAACTGGGTTCTAAAAATACTGTAAGAGAACCACACTGTTTTGGCTTAAACTGACATATATAAATGTCTTTGAAATTAATTACACACCACACAATTAATAAGTTCATGAACATATTTGATCTTAAAGCATTTCAATGAAAACACAAGAAAAAGGTAATAGGGTAACAACAACACTGGGTTACTGCTGTTGTATTGGTATTTCCTCCCCATGTAACCTTCATGACCTAATAACAATGTATTTCTAGAAATGCATTACTCTTCAGGTAATTAAAAATCAAGAGCTAAAATGAGATTACTCCTTCCTCACAATAATACACTACAACACACATCTGTAACTGAGATTTTATAGTCAGTCTAAGCATCAGTGGAAGTGTACAAAGGTCACATGAACCATGGTACTGATACACTGCCTTTGCTTTTCAGAAAGGGTTCATGACAGTACTTCAATGACTGTATTTTTAATAAAACAAACAAAACACAGCACAGTGACATAGAACACTGACAAATTAACACTGAAATCCAGCCTACTTATACATTTTAGCTGGAGAAAAAAGGCTTCATCCAAAATTGAAGCTAAGCAGGTTAGCTATAAAAATAAGCTACAGTTGTAGATCTGTCTTTTTCTAGATCTGGTATGAAATCACCTTCATTTAATCAATAAAATGTTCATCTATTTATCTTAAAGAGCTATGAACCATGTTATAAATGCAAAGTTGAACTCCATTTTTCACCAGAAGCTGAAATATTAATGTAAACAGATTATTTTATAGCTTAATATAATAAAGTCATTGAACCCAAAAGCTTCTCCAATATTAAAACCTGTGCTCTGCTCCATTTACACATTACATCATACAACTGTATTTTGTCACTATGTGCAAAATAGATACTGTAACACCATTCTTCATTAAATTACTACATAAATGAAGAGGGTCTGGAGATAACTGTATTTCATGTCTGAGATGACAAGTTTTGATACGAGAAGTAATGTATTTGGTTGAACATATGATATGGCATTTGATCAGAAACATTAACTATCTTGCTGTATTCAGCATTGTGCAGAAAATTTCTGCATAAGGTAAGTGCAATGAGTTTTTCTATTTGTACTGTACACTTTAACTGCAGTTTAATGATGCTCCTTGAAAATATCAGTTTTTCTTTGGTTTTACACTGCCTGACAAAGTTTTCTACAGCATGTGCTACTTAATTGATGATTGACTGTCCTGTAAAACCTCTACAAAAAGACAGCTGCTATCTCCACTGGAGGATTCAGGATAGAAATTATATACTGTAACTCTAGCTAGCTGTAAGAAAATCGAATCATGAATAATTGAGTCACTCAACAACAGGCTACAATGCTACAAAACTACTTCACTATGACCTAGAAAATCCAGGCTTGCCCTCCCATAGATTTCCATCAGTGTTATTAAGCGAAGCACAGCAGCCCAATACAAGCTGATTCAATGAAACTAAAAATTGCAAAAGTACAAACTAAGCTATTTCCCTGCTAACAGTGAAATGCTGAGAACCAGAATTGAAGCATGCAGAAGAAAACAGAAGGGGAAAAAAAACGGGGTTGGAAACGGGGAGTGTCAGGAATCCAGAGGACAGAAAAGAGCTCATTCCACCTAGCAGTGTCTTGAAAGGGCAATCACAACAAGGGAAAAAGGAAAAGAAATATTGACCCTTAAAGCTCCAATGCCTACATGTACTCACCAAGTGGAGGGAAGCCCCGAGCAGGGCTTGTATCTCGACTGCTCTCACGGCTGGTATCACGACTGCACCCCTGACTCATGCTGGGTCGGGGGATGCGACTGCTCCGTGCTAGCATGCAGCATGGAGAGTTTCAGAGAAGGTGAACAAGTTTAATGAGGACAGAAAGCTCAAAGTCAAGTCACAGTTCTGTTAGTTATGGTAATTATTACATTAGTAATTACAATTTGTAGCAGCCTGCTCAGGCTCTTTACAAACCAACTACCTTACATGCTGAGCTGTGTTTGTGATGTGAAATTTCAGCAGCCTTAATGTCTGGCTGACAGTCTGCTTTTTTCTTAAGCAATCCAAGTTTTGTTATTCAAGTAGAGCAGGAATCTTCAATCATTTAGGGAAGCTCTACTGTTGCAAAACAGACGAGGCTGAAAGAAACCCTTCTGGAATATTTCTTCCTTCATTTTAAAATAAACACCCTTCTGGAACAAATGAGCAGACAAAAATTTCTTTAAGTAATACCGATATGATCTTTTTACATAGATTTGCCTTTCACAAGCAGAGTTTTTTGAACAAATATCCTAAGGAAAAAAAAGGTGTACTGCACAGACTTGCAGAGATATCTTTCTCCAATGAAAAGATACTGGGGAAAAAATATTTAGAACCTGAATGTCCGAAAGACAGGTTAAAAAGTGATTTGAATTTGAAGAGAACAGTAGCTTCAGATATTTAACAGAAACTAACTTCTGCTCCTTAGACATTTCTAGAAGTTTATGGTTTTATATGCACACAGTTTGAGACATATGCACCCTTCAGGGGAGCTTTAAACTATATTCTTTACTTGTACAAGATCCTACATACTTGCAGATGTTTGAGATGCTGAATGCTTTAAAAATATTTGCAGAAAGTTATTTAGTAAGTTTTATGCCTGATGAAGAATACTATATTTTCTTAGGGCAAAAACTAGCAGTTAATTGTCAGGAGAATTTAATGACAACGGGGATTTCCCTTGCTGTTTTAAAAAGGCAGTAGCATATTTCAAGTGTTCAGGAATCACTGTTGAAGAATTTTCTCAGGCAAAAAGTAAAACCTAATCTACCAGTTTTGCTGACAACACAGCAGAGGTACATATGCATAACATGAACGTGCTAGTACTTCGACTGCTTCCTTACTTTTATAAAAATAATGTTATTTGCATGCTTCAGAATATATATATATATATTCTTACAAGTATCTATTGGTTTGTATACAGAACTTAAATGCCTAGGGCTCAAGCTGAAGTTCCTCTACAGTGCTTCAGTGCTCTCACATAAAATGGATATATTAGCATCCTTCAAGCAAAACAGTACAGAACAGAATAGAAACCTTCATATTTAGGCTTTAAAATTCAGATGGAGAGTTCTGCCAGATTCTTGTTTTGTCAAATCCCTCCCAGTTTTGCAAAACCCAGTTCATGTCTCTGCGATGAATTAATGGTTCTGATGGTTGACCTCTGATGTCAGACAATGTGAGATGAGCCATCAACCAAGCTGATTAGATCACCATGATGTCTAATGGTACTGAGTCACATGGTCTTACAATAAATAAAATAGACTAAATGATAAGAGCTGGATGAAATTAGGGTTCATGAGTACAATAATCCCATCTCAGATGTACAAGGGAAAAAGCTGACAGGTGAACTACAAGTAAAAGTAACACTAAAGTTCTCCACACAAATACTTGGTTTGAAATTGCAGACTCTCTAGAAGCAAACTACTCATTCTTGGGTCTCATGCTTAGATGTAAATAATGGCAGCCTTCACATCAGGTTTGCACAAGCAGTCATTTCCCTTAAACAGAGAAGGTCTGCCCATCTTTTCTATAACACAACCATACTAAAAACAGTAAAGGCTCTTTAGAGAGGGAGAGATTTGAATGATTACAAAAATTAATGGATGCACACAATAGATTCTCCTTCCATACCAGCTAACAGCAGCAGCATGAAGTATAAAGAAAATGCACTTTAACTGCATTGTCCTACACTAGTAGGACAATGCTACAGATGAAGCATAATACTGACTTTGCAAACATAACACCCAAAGCCAAACACTGGGTACTTTGGCATTAATGGTCAAATAAAAGGGTTGCATGTTACTGGATACAAAAGAAAATCAAGGGAAAAAAATGGATTGAAAAGAACTGAAGGATGTGGACTCCCAGGCACCTGCCTCACATTTTCACCACCACGCTGTGTAGAGAAGATTTTGTATCAACTACTCAGACTATTTCCTTTAGACATTGTCAGCAGTAAAGGCCAGCAGTGTTGTCATTTAGCTGAGTCTCTCATACCATGACAGCCTGTCTCTGCAGTGCAGGGAGCAAAAGCAAAGGGGACAGACCAAGTCTCAACTGGAGCATTCTCAACCTCCAAAAGCTGGACAGAAATCAAGTGAATGAGTAGCAAAATGGATTAAGACGAGTAGGCACCATGAAAGCAGACAGTGTGTCCACAGCCAGCTCTGCTGTGAGAAAGTCTAGGACAGGACAAGGATGGGTTGTTTCCAGTAATATTCTAACTTTGTAATGTGTACTTTACAATTACCAATTTCATCTGGAAAGTCAGAGCACGTAGATATGGCTCACACCATTATTAAAACACATTACCAAGCAGTCTTATGCCAGTGGAACCCAACAGATGCAAATATCACCAGCAGAACATGAATGTGCCCCTGGTTTACAAATCTACCAGAAGAAACTGGTATTTCATTAGGGTGTGAATTTTAATGATTCTTAAGTGGAGACTAAAAATCAGCAGACGCTTTCTTACATCAATACCAGCATTTTAAAGAGTCTGAAATTCTGCCAAACAGCCAAAGGAAAGCTCTGCAGTGGGGAACACCCAGTCAAGGCAAGTCAAGAATTGCCTGCAGATTTCCAATAAATGTACACAGCATAACCCCAACAGAAAGAGTGCTGCTGCATAAAGCTGACAGGCAGCTGTGCTTGCTCCACTTTTTGGAGAATGGCTGTCTTGGATCTCTCACTTCTTTCAGATCCAGCTGTGCCACACGATCTGCAAAGCATCCAAGAGAATTAACTTCAGGCTGATAATTTTCAATCCATGGGAAATGGACATCACCTGCTTGAGCACATGATCTCCTTCCAGGAGCCCAAAGAAATGCTCAAGATTAAATGGACTGCACTCCTCCTTCCTCAAGAGGATATCAGCACTAGTAAAACTCACTGAGCAGACAGCAGAGGCAGGCTTAAAAATGAAGTGTCACAAGCAGAGACATATAGGTGACCACACAGGACCTCACAACACTGAATGTGCCTTGTTGTGCTGCCTCTAGGGAAACAAAATCTTCTTCAAGCTTCCCAGCACACAGAAGGAATCTACTTCATGGATACCTGTAGTCATCATGGAAATCAAAACTAGCAGCAAAGTACTGATGCTAACAGGCATCCACATGCAGAGGGCTCCATTTTTGCTACTGCCCCAGGAGAGCCTGAAAAACTCCAGGGGATGGTTTCTGTATTTGGAATCAAGGTGAGTGGGAGTTTATTTAATGAAATGAACAAACAAAATAAAATATCAAGGAAATATAGAGACTGAAGCAACACAATAAAAAAAGCATAAAATACTGTTAGCTACTATGTCATAAAGTAATAAGTACAGTGGAATAATGGTATATAGCTGACAGCTCAAAAGCTATCTCCATCTGGGTCAGTATTACAACTTTCAAAATCCAATAAATAGAATTTCTGCAACTGAACAGAAAAGTGTCAGACACTCCTGTTCCCATAACAGCTCAACCCAGGCTGTGTCCATCAACCTGGGGGAAATAGGTGAAAGCCACACATCTGTTACATGTCAGATCTCTCTCCCACTCTCAAAGAACAAGCACTGATTATGTTCTCAGGGAGCACATCAGAGAAATGATACAAACTACTCTTTCAAAAGAATTCAAGGCTCCTGTAATATACCTGAAAGCAGGCAACCCAAGAGTGAGGATTCTACACAAGGCAATTTTTCAGGTGCTCAAGAATGTTTCAAATCAGACCACACAGTATGATGATCAGCTTAAGCATGTGTGATGGTACCAACCACCATTCTTTGCTTCCTCCTAAAAAACAATGCTCTTCTACACAGTGACAGCAGAACAATTACCTCTAGTATTTGGGAGGCACTTTACATTTTAAAAGCAATGAACAGAAAAGCATAATGTATTCATACAGAGCCCATAAAATAGATCAGACATCAGAAGAACACTGAATTTGGAAAAGCAGTCACAATGAATATGCAGTATTTTTTATGAATCATAATGGCATATATACTCAGGTGCCTTAAACTCATTTCAGTATACTGGAAAGAATGAATAAAATAGTTCTTTATTAACGACCTCCTCTAAATAAAGATGCAGCTCAAATGTAAAACATAAAACTATTGCTAAAGCAATAGTTATAAATTTAACTGCCAACAGTAAAGCTACAATTTCAATCAATTTCAATCTACTAGTAAAGTCTCTGGAGATAAAAATAATTTAGAATCGGTATCATTTAAAATATTCTTCTACATTAGCTTCAAACTATAAAATAATTTATATTAAAAAATGAAAATGTTCAGACAGCACACTGAATACCTTTTCACTTCAACTCAGATACACAAAGTTTTATATATATGATATTTACTCACCTGATTTTAAAAAAAAGTCCGCTGATAAATTTGAAAATAGAAACTATTACTGAATATTTACATAACAGTCACTGAGACGAGAGTACCAAAACCAGAACAATTACTGCATAAGTCTAAAACATGTTCTAAGAATGTCACTCCAGGATATTAAGGATGAGAGAAGCAAGACATTTAAAATGCAAAATTTCTTAAATAATCCAAGAAGGTGCTTTCTGCTCTTGATTCCATGTGACTGTAAAGATGGCTCAACTCATTTTAGGAATAAGCTTAAATGAGGTCTTTTTGTTCTGATGGTTATTCACAATTGTTCTTGCTACCGCCTCTAATAATATTGCTCATGTTGAATTTCAAACAGAAAACACATCATGACATCTTCAGGCTTACTTTGAAACCATAAAGCTCAACCTGTAAAACTGAAATTACTCTCCCACAAACCACAACCACATTAACTTGTCAGCTGAAAAACTCAGAAGAACAACAGCACCATGAGCAGTTCCCCAGGCAGGAGGAGAGCCCCTCCAGGCACGCGGGCCAGCCCGTCCCTGCAGTGACTGCTCTTACCTAGGCCTATTCTGTTGGGACTCGTCTCCCGACTGCATCCCTGGCTCCGAGGAATCTTGCTGCGCTTCTCTGAGGAGGATGGCACTGGCTGGACTCTGGATGTTCCGCTGCTCAGGCCACCATAGGAGCTTCCTAAGAGCTTACCCGGAGAACTAGACCGGCTGCCAGCTAGGAGAGAACCAGAAATGAGGAACGAACAATTAAAACTCCAAGATTTTAAACACACTGGCAGCAAAACTGGAACACAATCAGTTGTATGTAAGAATCTAATCCAAATCCCTCAGAAAACTAATGGGAGTGTTCCCTATAAGCTTTCAAGAAGACTGAGGAAAGCCTGTGGACAGTGAACACTGACATCAGCAATCCTCTGCTGCCCATGAAGACCAAGCCCAAAGCAGACACTGCAGTGTATGAACACCCTAGTTGGCTTTAGGAGAGCTTGTAGAGGAGCTGGGGCAGCCTTGCTACAGCAGCAAGGGATTTCCAGGTACCTCACCTCCTCATAAAGCAACACCAACCAGGCTGTGTGCAGAGCTGTGCTGCAGTGCCCTGGCTTCTGGCACAGGTCACTTGCTGCAAAGCAGCTCAGGCAGCTTCGTACTACACTGCAGTGGTGGCACTGCTTTTCTTCAATAATTTAGTGAAGGAAAATAAAAAACCCACCACATCTGAACAGATCAGCACAATAATGGGTAAATCCCACGAACCTCACACTTGTAGAGATGCTGGCTTACTTAGGTCTGGCTGGTTAAACCTAAGTTATTTATTTTTCAGATGATGAAAATTTTTAACAAGTTGAATAGTTGGCCTGTTTTATTTTTCCTTGTCTTTTGAACAGTCCATGGCAATTTTACATTTCTTCTAAGAAATGAGTATGTGAGTCCCTGAAAATCTGCTGTTGCCATTACTATTTCTGACATTAAATTTATTTGCTGAAACAGCCCAGAAAAGTATATTTGAAAGGGTTGCAAGAGCATACTCAGGCAAGCTCACATTTTGAACCAATATTCACACTGATTTCTTGCTGAAATGCATCTCACATCTCAGAAAAAATTAATTTCCAAATACTGTTACAATTAGAGTACAACAAAAGTTGAAGACTGTTCTTCTGACTTAATGTAAGAAGATAGGGAACTCTATTAGCATCATGAACAATACCATAGCACATGTATAGTTACTTGCCGCCTCCAATTTCTTGGCCAAAGCCATTCTGAACCAATCAAATATACTCCAATACTGTACAGGGTGACAGCTCCATCCTCCCCACCCCAAAGTGACAGGTGCCAGTCTTCCACACAGCACCATGACCTAAGGGTCATCTCACTGGTGTCAGCAGGGATGTACTGAAGTAACTGAGAGAAGAATTCAGCCCCTGGAGCTTGAGTTGCAGCAGTGAGCCAGCTTTGACATCAGAACAGACACTTACCATGTTTGATTAGTAGGAGAAAGCAAAGTCCCCTGCCATACACATTTTGATTTATGACTTCAACAAAATGCTTTTTAAGTCTTACAGTCAGGAGAGAGTGAAGAAAGCTAAAAGCTTAGCAGTTAAAAAATGTGAAGGAAATAACGTGAAAAAGCAAGAAAGGGAAAATGTTTCTTACCACCAGCAGGATTAGCTGATCTGGATCCTTGATTATGAGGGCAGACCAAGGGACAGGCAAAAAGTGGATTAAAAGACAGCAAGACAATACAGCGTTCAGCATGCGGTTTGTGCTATACACAATACAGACAGATTTATTTACAAACATGTCACTCCTAAAGCCTCTGCAGAATGCAGTGAGTTAATGTGCAGGTGCAACTAAACTTCCCAAAGTTGACCAACTTCTCAGAAAAATGTCAACCAAGACCCAAGTTCTGCTCCAGTGTGAGAAATTACAACATGGTTATCCACTGCGTGGGTACAGAGAATCTGGTCCTGTGACTAACTCACTACATTTGAATTTGTAAATTATTCCATGCAACATTTGGTTTAAGGATAAAGATCACATCTGGTTGGGCTAGGCTGGAAACTCAGCAAACTAGGCCAAGGCAGCAGGTCAAGATATGACCATCTAAAATCTTCACAAGGCATTCTATAGAAAAATGATGTCCATAATCTTTGAAACCTTTAAAGAATAACTATTATTTGAATACTTCTGAGACTTGTCTCATCTGGTCTGACCATTTTTCACCAAACTAAGTTTAGGGAAAAAAGATGACTTCTGGCTTTGGATAAGTTCTAGCTTCACCACTGAAGACATCAATTTACATTAGCATCCCAAAGCCCAAATATATCCTTATGACCTCAATGTAAAGATTTCCATTTGGCCCCATGCTCAATCCACTATATCTTTCTGCAGATCTCCCAGTCTAACACAAGGCTATAAACTGCTTTTTCAACCCTCCAGCATGACAGAGCAAAGCAATGAAAGAATGAACAGAGAAGGGCTTTCAAATAGGGGTACAAAGCAAGACAAGTCCTCGGAACAGACAGGTCCTTCACAAACCCAATCTCTGGCTGAAGGTCCTCATAATAGGGAGCTTCTCCCTCCTCCAAATTCCTTTTTAAAGTCTGAGTGACAAAATTCTCCTCAGATACACATGACAAATGTGCAGCAGCACCATATGTGTGGCTCCTAGGAGAAAACCATGCTCCTAGGAGAATACTATGCGTGCCAGGAAGCCAGAGAGCGCAGATGTGTCATGTGAATCAAAGCAGAACCCTTTTTCCCATATCTACACAAAATAGATAATGTCCTATTTTCAACTGATGCCAAACCCCATTAGTTTTAGACAGCTCACGTGTTCACACATACAGAAATCGAGTCACATAAGCAGGAGAGGCTTGGCAGGGCAAGCAGTCAGCTACAGGCACAGGGGGTGCCTCAGCAAGACACAGTGCCAGTTATTTAGAGCTACACATCACAGTGACACGAAATTCTGCTGCACAACTGGCACAAAAGGCCACAACTAAGCACTGGGATTTGGGGCCCTGCTTGTCAGCAGGAGCACACACTGGCTAGGTGGGGATTCGTTTTATTACGTGTCCAAAGTGAGCCCAATTCTCTGATGGTGCTACTGCAATTCAAGAGAAACACATTAACAACTCTTTGTTCTGCTCCCCCAGGAATAAAGCAATTCTTACGTTGGGACTGGGAAACCACTTTAGCCCGGCTGCGGCCTCGGGTATCGGCAGGCGTGGAGGTGACACTGGTGGCACTGCCAGAGCTCTGCCTCCTGGTGCGAATCCGGCCTGCAGGAATGCAAACACAATCACACTGTTAGCGAGTTTCTTACAAAGGCAGCAGCAGCGTCTAACACACTGTACACACAATTAGCCAGGGTACAAAAGAAATTTACTGGGAGAGGCAACACCTTTTATTAGGCTGGCTGAGATGCAGAAGAGGGAGTGGAAACAGCCACAGCCCATAGTCTAAAACCTTCTTTGCTTTCTGTAATGCTATCAGCCAGTTTAATTAAAAAATATTATTTCTCTATAGCCTTTGCTCCTGTCCTAGAGTAGCTTCTTTACAAAGGATCAATTACAAAAAATTTCAAGCCTCCTAAATGCAGCTTCCTGTATCAAATTATTACTTTCTGACAAGGTGATCACCCTTTCAGAGACAGGTGTGACAGATGCCCTCCCAAATTCCATCACTGGGATTTCCAAGCAGCTGTCTGGTGCTTTATGTCCTCCTGCACAGGCTGGCATGCACTCCCGTGACAGTCTGTCAATACAGCCTGACCACACTTTTATTCCAGGCTCATTGAATTTTCCCTGCTGTTTACAGGTCCCTCGTATTTATCCAGAGATCAGTACAACTTTACTTGTAATGGAGAGCCCTATTTAACATAATCAGTGTTGAGGAAAACAGATTCTGTGTGCCTTCTCTTTATTTAAGCAGAGAATGGATATAAAGTCCCAAAGTGTTCTCAGTCCTTGTTCTGTCCTTTCCTCATGGAAAAGCCACTGAAATTTGAGCTAGGAAAGCTTATGGGGTCATCAGTTCATCCCCTTGCTGGGGTAGGGCTGTTTCCTACAGAATGCTCTTTCCAGTGCTATGCTTCAATTATCTGTCTCTAGTTAATGGGAAAGAAATGATAATTAAGAGTAACACAAAGAAAGCCTCTATCAATACTTTTCAACACTTCAGTTCTTAGCCAAGACTGAAGTTTTTTTCTCAGGACTCAAGCCAGAGCTATCCTGCATTCAGAGGATGACTTTCAGTTTCAGGCACAATAATGAAAGGAAAAAACCCAGAGCAGGCAAGAGAAGTCTAGACAGCTGCACCCACTGGTTATAGATACTCATCTCCTGCCCTCTGTCTCCACCATAAGCATACAGAGATATATGAACAGGGAAACACACACACTTCCCACCCAAAAAAGCCCACTTCACATAAGGCATACATGCAGGACAAGACAATGGCAAGCAGCCCAGACAGAGAGATTGGGAGCCGTGTTCCTTCTCTGAGCTCTCAAAATATTCATAACATGGTCTGAAATTTTCTGCTAGACCCAAAGTGACAAGGAGATGCCTAACTTTGAGAAGAAAGGGCAAATTTGTTTGCAAGGGAAGAAGTCTACAAGACAGCTCTACTCCAAACCCCTCCACCAGCACTTAGTTTTAAAAGAGCTCAGTAGGCAAAGTACAGGGAAGTGCATTCAAACAATTGTTTATAGAGGAGACACAGAAGGCATCATCAGCAGAAAACTGGGAAAACACAAGCAAAACTTTTTAACCACTGTCTCAACTGAACAAGCTCTGTGCACACCCATGTGGGTCCAACAGTCATAAAACTGGCTGCTGATGTCTTTACCACAAGCAAGGCTGCAGATTCCTTTGCTGTAGGGCATTCTTGCCCCTTACAAAGGGGCAGCCTGATGTACCACTGGAGGCAAGCTCTAGAGCTCTCTGCCAGCCAGATCCCAGCCCATGCCACACAGGTGAGCAGAGCCACTCTGTCACTTGTTAATGAGGTGGACCCAAAGCCCAACACAGGCTCCAAGGCAGGCAGGCACGGGGAAGGAGGCAGGCAGACATCGTGCTCCTCTCAGAAGCCTCAAGGCTTCCCTTCACTTCTATCAGGAAGGCATCACAGTAGGACAAGAATTTAAACCCGACCACCTTAGGAACCAGTAATGGAACTCATTTACATCCTTCCAGAAGGCCAGTGGGAGGCCTTGACATTGCAGAAGTCCTAGGGGGAAATCAAGCTGAAATTCAACACTACACACAGTAACAGGCAGTACTGGAAGACACATTTAGTGATGTGCATGGCCAAGAATGGGTGAGAAGGGACTGATGCCTCCTGCTCTTACACAAAGGCCACTTAAGACCCTCAAATTTTTCTGGATTTTTCTGCATCTACAAAAGTTTTGATTTTTTTTTCTTGTACCTTCATCAGTAGGTGACTAAGAAGAGGAAAACTGGGATAAGATGTGTGACTTTTCCAACTTAAGAAATAAAAAGTCTAAAGTAATATATAAAGTGAAACTGAGGTTAGCTTCTGAAATAATTTCTAGAGGCTTAAAAAATTAAACAGAACTAACACAAACTTAATTAACATGTGATTTATCAACAGGACTGGAAGAAAAAAACTCAGCCCTATTTGAAACCCCCGAGGGCTGGTGGACAGATTCCTACCAATTTTAGCAGTTTCTGAATGAATGAACAAATACCCAGGAACAAAATTCTGCTTCCTTTTGGACTGGTACATTTGCACACTGATTTAGGCCTGCTGGGTGTCAGAGAGAACAGTGTGAGAGGAGAAGCTGCTCTTCCACAGTAAGAACAGAGTCCAAACACTGATACAGATTGTCCAATCCTTAAAAAATTAGTGACAAGCATTTGAACTAACACTGCATTGGACTTGCATTGTGCAAATGGATTTTAATATATATTATACCAAGTACAACATGCATATATAGTAGTTAATCCATACAACATAAATGTGGCTTCTACATTCCCCCAGGAATTTCATTTGCAAACAAGAATCTGCACTCACATCCAAGAGTTATTTGCACATAGGACTATGTGTGTGGCTTTATCATTCTAACCCAGACAGAAAAACTCATTTCAAGCAGGACTGGAAATATAATATCAAGCAAGCTATTTAGACTTTTTCTTGTTCTTAAATTCAAGCAAACACCTCCCCTCCCAAAGCTTCTTTGCTTTCAAGTGGGTTTGTCTCCATATCTAGTTCAAACTACAGATGTAGCAATACATATTTCAAAACCATTTATTCTGCTGCTGCTTCTAAAAGTATTTCTGCATCCTAACAACAACAGCACAGCAAAGGAACAGATAAAGCCTGCCCCAACATGGTTTCCAAAAACCATTAAAGTATTTCCATAAAAAAGACCTTGATCTAAATTCCACATGTGACACACTGCTGTTGGTACAGAAAAGATTTTGAAAGACTCCATATAAATGTGTTAAGAAACCATTTCTGGATTTTTAGGAGGTTTTGGTTTTTATTTTTTCAAGTTATTATCATTTTTACAACAATGGTTCAGAATCAACCCTGAAATGTCTAGCAAATGCCTAAACCTAGAAAGGTTGTTTTGTTTTGGTTTTTTTTTTCAGAAAAGGAACAAATTAAGGAAGATTCTCTGATAACATCTGTGCTTTACAAGAGGCTTCACCTGGCAGGTTGAGTCCTCTGGGTGGATACTGCAGCACCCCCACCGCCAGTGCACAGAACAGCCATAGGCCTATCACACTGAAGAAAATGGTTTAATATAGTCTAGAAATGGTATGCAACAGCTTCACAACCCACTTTAATCAATTCCACGCTGTGAAGAGGGACACCTACAACCACACAAGTTACACATGGATGCACTGGGGCAATGATGGTCTCTCCAGGGATCATGTTAATGCATTTAATTTACCCAGCACTGGGGTTTTTGCCCCACTTTGAGAAGATTCCTGAAAGAGCCTCTAGCCTTAGACGTATCACTGCTAAATAACACACGGACATGGGAGACACACAGAGATCAATTAAAAACACAGATGACATTTAAAGAACTTTTTACAACCCCCATCAGAAAAGTTTCCATGCATATTTAGCACTTCTCCAATGTCAGAAAGACCCGACTCTGCACAATGCTTTCCCCTTGAGAGGCATTTCTTATTGGAAACCATCAGGCTTTGCTGCCTCAGGGTTTTAGCGAGATCTCCCTCCAAAGCAGAGGGCTCAGTGAACACTCCACTTTACCCTGCACAAACAAACAAAGCCAAATCAACTCAGCAGTTGCAAAGGGATGGAGCAAGAAAAGCAAAAAACCCACTACCTGAGCAATTCCGTGTAAGGTATCACTGTCAGTCAGGACTTTGAATCAAGCCTCACTCTTAAGGACAAGGGAGAGCTTTAGGGCAGAGAAGAAAACAGGAATGGCGATTTCTTTAAACCTGTGTTACTCCTAAAGGCTTTGGTAATGCACTCAAGGTGTCTAAGTTATCTGAAAACTGTAACAAGCCCCATTTTACTGCCTTTCTGGTGAATACTAAAAGTATTAAATATTGTGCCACTGACTGCAAACTGCTGATTTTGTTTTGAGCTTGCCAGTCACAGGCCAAACCAGCATTTATGCTTTCCCTTTTGGAGAAAGGCTTTGACAAAGGGCTTGACTTCATGCTTCCTTTGAAAAAAAGGCAACACAAGTGCTCTGAACCATTCTAATTCATGAAAGCATCAAGCAGCCTTTTAAAATATTACTTGAAGAGATGTTTCATTATGAAATAAGAAGAAACTTTTCTAAGGTTTCCTTTTAATCAGGTATAACAAACATGGCATCAGGGCCACCTCCCTAGCACCAGCTGTGAAGATCAAGACTGTAATTTATCTCTTTTGAGCTTTCTGTGTGTAAAACCCTTAATGCAGTTCAAAAGATCCCCATACATGAGGGCAATCGAGCACATCTGTGCACTGCATGAAGACCTGCACAAACCTCACTGGTATACAGACTCCCCCACCTTTCCATAAGGAAGTGCATTTCTAGCATTTGCCAGTTGTTGGGATGTCACAACTTAAAATCAAAGGACTGATACTCAGCTCCTAGCTGGAATTCTTGCACTGGCATCACCTACTCTATCTTGCTCCTTTGTTTGAGCTGCCTGACTCCAAACCAAACCATGAGGAGAACCAAGGGCAAAGCAGAAGGGACCTGCCAAGTCCACACAATGCTGGCTCCCAGCTGAGGGGAATGAGCAGAATTTTACAATGTAGCTACAGAAAGCCATGATGGGAACCAGACTGCAGATTTAATGTCAAGCTGAACCACAGAAAATAACACAGGAATTTTCTCTTAAATTACTTACTGGTGACCTGCAAAAAACCCAAAACAAACCACAGGAGCACAACTGTAGATGACATTTCTGCTTTAAGTTCTGTTTCCTTCTGTTTCCAGAGCAAAAAGATGTTGTTCTCTAACCCCACCCTCTTAATTTTTACATTTATGTCAAGAATGCAAAGTTTCATCTTCCCTGCAGTTTCTGACTCAATCTGCAAGATCACAGAGTTGGCAGAAGACCTTACTCAGTTTCATTATTCACTGAAGGACACACTCAATCCTGAATAAAGGGTTTTTTTTGCCTCACGTACCTCAAAGGAAAAAGATGAAGAGTTTCAAATAGTGATTAAACTCATTCTTGAAGTACTCTGGCTACTGTGTACTGAGTTTTAATTCTCCCTGATCTTCCTCATCAAAAAAGAGAGAATCCTACAGCAAAAAGAAGGTATAAGGCTTGGTATTTAAAACTGAGGGGATAGCAAACTCAGTTTCTGAAACTCCATCTCAATCTTCCCTGCCCCAAGCAACTTGCTGGTTTCTATTACAGATTTTTACCAAATCCAATCTGCTCCTAATGTAACTGAATTGAAAACAGTAACAAATAAAACCCCCACCCTTTTTCATCATGACAATAAAGTATTTAATAAACTAAAAATAGAGGTATTGCACAGGACAGCTGTTGTAACAGGCCTCTGCAAACATTATTACAGCCAAGGAGAGGATTGAAAGCTGGTATTTCACATAAAACATTAAACCCTTAACATTTCAAATGTAGGCCAAAAATAGATAGGTTTGAGAACTAAGACAAAAGAAAGAAAAGTGTCAAAAATTTAAAAAAAAGAAGAAATAAGATCAGTAATTACCACTACTTGGAATTTTCATCTAACTCATGATTGATTTAGAAACACAGGTCTCGGGCCAACTTCATATTCCTTATCACTGACAGATCACAAAGCACAAATACTTCCAGCTCAAAATGCAGAGGTAAGCTCCTCTCTCAACACTAAGTACCATTTCCAAAAATGGTACAGACCTTTTCTTCCAAATAATAAATCAATGTGTCACTAATAGTAAGGAAAACAACACAGATGTCACAACAGCACAGTGGCACTTCTCAGACCACCACATCCAAATACAAGCAGCCATCAAAGATATGAGCACAGTCCCACAAGACAGTAACAGATCCCTTGAAAAGAGACTTGCACTGGGAAAAAAAAAAGGCTTTGCTGGAGAATGTGGTATCTCCATTCTGTGTAGAAAACATTTTTGTTTCCAGCTCCTGTCTACCTCAGAGAAAGTGATTTCCCAGTGATCTTTTTTTGCTGAAGAAATAAGAAATAAAGAACAAGTTTTGACAATGAGCCAGAAAAACAGACTGGGATCCTTCCCAAACTAGCAGGCTCAATGTTCTAGTATAAAAAGCCTTTCCTCCAACTGTCTTTGGTGTAAGCCATCTCACTCAGACAGTTAACAACAAAAAGAGAGAGGTCAGGTTTAAAGAGGTTGACTAAATATTCCTTCCCTAGAGATCATTGTTTACTGTCCTCATTTTTCTGCCATGTGATCATCTCATTCAATTCTCTCACTGCCCAGTCTCTTCCCAAAAGCATTTGGCAGTTGTGACCTGAGCTTTGGATGGAAAAACACAGCAAACCTTTACACATCAAGAAGAAAAGAAACCACAAGCCTTGTGTTGTTTGGGAGTTTTTTGGGTTTTGTTGTGGTTTGTTTTTTTTTTAGTCTATACAGAGGTCACCTTCAACCAAAAGCAGTGCTTTAAATAGAGAAACCCACATAACAACTTAGTGACCAGAGCCAAAAAAGCAGACTAATGGTTTTTAGCAGGGAGGAGCTCAAAGAGAAAGTGAAGAATACCCCATGGCATCAAAATGAGCAGGACAACCATGCAACACTTCATGCAGGTCACCAGTGAACATGGATGAGAACCAAGTAACACTTTGAGAACAGAGACCAGGTAGGGTAGTACGACTGTGGACACACCTCAGTTACACAGAGACTGCTTACCCTCGGTTTTACTGGTAGTACCATCTTTAGGCAAATTAAAGAAAAGTAAGGACAGGGTTAATAGGGAAAAATCAGTAACATCAACAGAAGTGGGCACTATATATTAGCTAAATAAATATGCAAAAAAAAAAAAATACAATTAAAGAAATGAAAAAAGTTGGACCAAGCAGCAAATCAAACCTTGATGTATCGGAAGAAAACACTTGCAGGTTTTCCCTCCTGCAACAACCAACTTTTGCCCAACTCCATTTTCATTGTTTGCCTCACCATTTCTCTCATGGGAATGTGCAGGTGATAAATGTCCCTACTAGGTAAAAAGGAAGCAGGATCCTTCAGGAGCAGCCATGTTTGCATCACTTAAGAGTGAATTTGCTACTCTTCTTCTAGAGCCTGCTTAAAGAACAAGAGTGACACTGGATTCAGTCTCTAAGCTTCAAGGACCAAGTCAGCTTTAATACTTCTTCCCTCTTCATTCTTCCTCATGACATAAGACAGTTTGAAGCCAGTTTAGTCACTGAAGCCAGAATGCAGCACAACTCAAAAGTGGCTGCATCTGTAAGCCCACCACCGTGTGATCAACTTCACATCCTGTAATTACACTTCCACTGCAATGTACCTGCATCTTGAACCAAGGAAGAGCAATTTAAATCAAAATAAGAATTCAACTTCTGAACTGAATACAACCAACGCATCTAAGCCAAGGTAAAACATTTCAGATATGAAAGAAACCTGTCTGAGAATTGAATCCATAAAAATCATCCCTACATAATTCACCACTTACTTTTCAACAAGTTAAAGAGCAAATGCCCTACATTAAAAGAAGAAACTCCTCAACCCTTCTCAGTGAAGACAATGTACACAGCTTAAATCAAGAGCACAGACCCCTGAGTTTCTTCCCTGTTGTAAAGGTAGATTGATGACAAGTCTGGGATTAGATTAGTGTGAAACCAGCAGAATGAGAAACGAGCTCAGATGATCAGCTCTGCTCACAGCCGAGATGAAGCTCAGCAAATACGGTGTTAATCACTGCCTTGCATTTCCTCCTCCATGACTCCTTCAATGGCAACTCCAGGAGAGGAAGATCCAATGCAAAGTTTGTTTTAAGAAACCCTGAGACACCTGAAGGCGATACACAATGCTCTGAGGGAATAATGTGACCTGTGGCTATAATCCAAAGAGTCAGCACAAGGGAACAGATACTTATATCCTGTCTGATGACACGGCTAGGCCGACCTCCTCTTTGGTTCTCCATCTTTCTCCTTCGTGAAACAGAAAGGGAGCAAACTCAACTAAGATGTACTATTCAAAGCATAAAACAATGGAAAAGCAGTTTCAGGAAAGGAGGGAAGGAAAAGAAGGAAAAGAAGGAAAAGAAGGAAAAGAAGGAAAAGAGACAGGGGAACATGTCAAAAGGAATTGAGTAGCACTGTCCTCAATCTGTGAGATGTAGATTATTACACAATTCAAAACTGTTGCTTCAAGTCAGTTCAGTTGTATATTTTTTTCCTTAATCCCAAAGGGCAAGAGATCACACACTGATCCTGGAGAGCTGGTAACTATCTCAGAGGTAGGTTTCTTTTATTATTCCAATAAAACTGCGAGGCACTTTCTGCTACCAAAGGACGCTAACTGCAGGAGTAGAAGGCGCAGATTTACCTAGTGATGCGTATGACCCTGGGGGCAAGGCTGCAGCAGAACTGAAGGGGGTGGATGCTCCAGAAGACGTCACTTTTGACTTGGCACTAGCTGCTGCATTCACATCGACGTCACTGCGGGATCGCTGCAGAGATCCTGGTGTTGACACAGATTTTGTACTTACTGTAGATGCTGCAGATGGGAGTGGGAGATCCAGAATAAAGAAGATTAATTTTTTGAGCTGTGTGCTTCAAAGAGCCTGACAAGCAGTTTAAAGTACTATTTTTAACAGTCCCTGCTGGCACTGAAATATCTCAACTAAGAATGCTTTATCAGGGCAATGTGGGCTTCCCCACACTGCCTGCAAAGATATTTCATCAATGCTGCTCTGATACCACCTCTAAGAACTTGGTAAAATTCTAAAAGCTTAAATGATAAGATCAAAAAGACTGTCAGGCCAGTAAAAAGAAATTTTTAACAGAGTCTAGATGGGAAAGTTCAACCACAGTACCCATCACTGGCACGTGAGAGTTGCTGGCCAAAACAGACCTGCAGGTCCTTCAGTCCAGGTTCTAATAACTTCCTTCCCAACACCTCATCTTCTCATGAGGATCGTTGTTCCCATCACTTGTGGATGCTCACCCTCTTAAGCATGAAGCTTGACTACTCAGCTGCAAGCAAACATGCATTTGTGTGCACAGACAAGTAGGTTACACAACAACATCTCCTCGAATCAAAGGTCTCAGTAGTCTCAATAGTTACAGACAAACCAGCCAGAACCCAACTTTGGTCAGGTGTAAAAGGCAGCTTATCTTTTACCAACAAAGTTTTGTCTATTATATTCTATATTAAAATATATTATTTAGATTATTGTATGCATTTACTTAGGACAGAAAAGCTGTACCCAAGTGTTCCATCTGACAAGAGAAACAGATTAGCAATGAGATGGAATTTAACACTGTACGACTTGTGTGCAGACACCTCCAGTAAGTGCTGACACCACAGAGAATAAATAACAAAAACTGTAAAACTGAAGGTGCCATTAGACTGTGTAGCTGCTTGTCTTAGCATCAGCAGCAGTTTATTCAAGCTATTACAAAGCATACCTTGACTACAATTTCAAAGGCTTTTTAGGCTTCCCTTCAGGTGTAAGAAATTACTGATTTACTAACTTCTTTTAAAAGCATTATTTTATCAGTAGCTGATGCACAGTATATATGGTGTAAAATCCAAAAGTAATTAAAATTTCTATATCCTGAGCTGCCATTTTAGAGAGCAGTAAACAGTGATCAAAGTTGTTTTTTGTGTATCACAAAGTCACACTTCCTCAGCAACACCTGAGCACATTTTCCAGCTCCTGTTCTCACCTCTGGATGTTGTACTTCCAGTAGGACTTCTTTTGGCAGACAGTGGACGGCTGGAAGTTAATACAAAACTTATTAAAACACAACTGATTTCAGTCATCAAGAGCAGTACAATTCTGTTCCCTCAGTACACAATTAAGTTAATAGGAAATTATTTATATGCAGGAATAAACTAACAAAGCTTGTTGTTAAAGAATACAGCACCACCATGAAATTATAAAAGCATTAAGAAATAAATTACTATTCACATTATTTGTGCAAAAAGAGATTTTTAAGAACACTTTTTGTACATTTAAAAAGTTACACCAGTAAGTTATGGATATTTTTCACATATGTCTTACACTTAAATCACACACATTTGGAGTCTAAATTGACTCTATCTGAGAGTAGATAAAATACATATATTCAACATAACAGTTACATATGGACTCTGCAGTTACAACTCAAGTTTGTAGTGTCTTTTCTTTTATTTGGAAAGAGACAGACTTACACCTCTTGGACTAATGCTAAAGGCAGAACTTCAATCTAAGCACTGTTTTAAGCATCTGAAAGGAATAACTAACAGTATCTGCTGAGCACAAATAGTTTCCTAGAGAATTATTTATGGAGTCAAGATGATGATTATATTTTAAAGCCAGTATAGGGTTTTGTTGTTCATACAGTGTTAGGTAAAAAACCCCAAACAATTAAATAAATAAATAAACAGATATATTTTGGAGTAACCAAATGTACAGTCCAAACAACGACCATATGAGACAAAGCAATGTGATGGCTCTCTTCAGTTTAATGGAGCTGTCTGTCAGCAGTTGCTTAAATGGAGAGGTAGTGGCACAGAAAGCCTTACTTGAGACTCTCCTGGGAGCTGGAGGAGGAGCGATCCGACTGTGGCAGGGACACGATGCTGTCAGAGTTCTTCAAGTGGGACTGCAGGGCCTTCTGGTAGGAAGACTCCAAGGTATGGTACAAATGCTCTGCCTCTCGGCTGAAGTGACTGTGGAAACCCCAGTAGCACCTGGAAATGAAGCACAGCACTGTGAACACACCCTTGGCAGCTTTAGGGGGCTGTGGCACAAAGGCACAGCCAGAGCCCTTCTCACTACACCCCTCAGTGGGGCTAATGTCCAGGCATTTCCAAGCACCTGCTGGCCTGACATGTTTAAGACAAACAGCTTTCCAACCATTGTATTGCTCAAACAGCTGCACCAAAGACAAACCAAATAAAAGAACCATTTGGTTCATTGGTTGTAAAAACAGGAGTAGCCAACAAAGCTGCATTAGGGAAGAAGCCCTCATCCCTCCAGCTGTCTATTGCCCATGGGAGACTGCAGGCCCACCTGACTGACACTGGTTTGGGACTGGGTGTGCAGTAGCTACTTCAAAAACCTGCCAAAGGCAGAACACACATAAATGGGCCTGATTCAGGAAAGCACCAGCTGCTGTTTTCTTCCTGAACTTTAACCAACAGGTCTACAAGAATGCTGCAAAGAAACATCTCTGTACTGAGCTGAGGCTGCTGCCTGTCTGTTTGGGGGAAAAAAAAAAAAAAAGGAACCAAACCAAAAGAGATGCTCACGTGCACTTCAAATCAGTGCCATGATGAAAACAAAAGAGCATTTTCAGATGAGGGAAGAATTCCTCAATGGTCCAAAACTCCTGGCTGATGGCTAAACACCATTCACTCTTGAGGCACAAAGGAGATGAAGACTCTTAGTACTTTTCAAGGGGCATCTAATGGGCAGTTCAGAAGTAAGATCATTAGCTCGAATGAATCAAGAATTGTTTGTGTGTGACAGCCAGTCCTCAGAGAAGCCACATGCAGTCTCACATCACAAGAAGAAAACAAATTTCTTTCTCACAATCAGCCACACTACTATTTAATAAACATGGGAAGAGAGAATTAAGCATGCTCTCTGAAGTCCCATGCCATTCTCCTTGCTGTCTATTCAGCTTAACTAGTCACCTGCTGTGAGGTCTCAGTGACTACTGCAATTTTCAGTGATGGACATGCTGCCTTTCAAAAGGATTTAAGCATCCTACTGCGAAATACCACTACTTAAAACACAGCATTCAGATTAATAAAATTTATGATTCATTTGTTTTCATGTTTTACACTATCCTCTTTCTGCAGAAAAATGTTCCTGTAGTGTTCTGTTCAGAAAAGCATCATCCTGGTACACAGCATACTACCCTAAGTATGATCATATTAATGGAAATGCCTAAGATCTTCAAAAGAATAAAATTAATTGCAAATATTAAAACTTCCTATAGACACAATTTTTTTTCAATGTCATAAAATACTACCTTAATTTAGAATATCATTTAGCAGTGTACTAGCACAAGGACTTTTATTTCAAGAGTAGCAAACAACAATAGAATAGGCTACTTCAGTGGGATGGGACCTATAAGGGACATCTGGTCCAGCTGCCTGACCATTTCAGAGCTGACCAAAAGTTGAAGTCTGTTCTTAAGGACATTGTCCAAGTGCCCTGAAACAGGTTTGGGGCATTGACCACCTCTCTAGGAACCCTGTTGCAGTGTTTGACCCCTCTCTTGGTAGAGAAATGCTTCCTGATGTCCAGCCAGAACTTCCCCTGTCAGAGCTTTAAAGTATTCCCACCTGTCTATCACCAGATTGCAGGAAGAAAGGATCAGCACTCACTGTTTCCCCTCCTCAGGGAACTGTACAGAATGGTCACCCCTCAGCCTCTCTTTTTTCCACCAACTGGGAAGTCAGGAGAATGTATCTTGACTGGATTTTTGTCTCAACCATGCAACATCACTGACTTACAACACAGGGGCAAAGAAGAGTAGGAAGAAGAGACACCAACAACAGCTTCACTTACTTTCTTGCCTCTATCCTGGCTTCAGAGTCTGCATCATGAATTCCCTTCTTTATTGTTTCAGCCAACACTGATATGTGTCTGAAATATGAAAGAAAATATTATCCAGCAGTTTAGACAGATGTGCCACAGTTATAAACAAATGGCTAATTTGATTTTGCCTTGGTTTCTGAGAACAGTTCACCACATCCTTTAATTTCCATCAAGGAGCTTTTGTGCTCTTTATTTATTTATTCTTACAAGTCAGTTTTATTTCATCCACACTGCTGTCTAGGAAACAGCAAGCAGCATCCTTCACAGACCTTTACTTAGCTATTTACTTTACTTAGCAAACAGCCTGGATTCAAGAACAGTCTCCCAAGCCCTAAATAGTCTTGTGCAGTCTAGGGCTAAAGAATTGTGTCCCAGTCTCTCCTTGCACAATTACTTCAACTGGTCACTAGTCTGAAGCAATGTAGAAGTCTCAGAAGCTCCTGATAAGACATGCAGCAGACCTTTTTTACAAAAAAAATTCTCAAATGAAAGTTATGAGTTCAGAGATTTGCTCAGCCAGGTTTTCCAAGGCTGGCATAGGAGACATACTCACCAAACTCTGACAGAACTACAGAACAAACAGTGTGTGTGCATACATGCTTCTTTGGGGTGGCAAAACATCTCTACTACAGCTACCCAATATAATCTTCTCTCCTAAATGATCCTTTCTCCAGAATGATCCAGGAAATTACCTCCTTCTCTGTAAAATCTCCCCAAATAAGTAAGAGAGAACACACCCAGTTGTACTCAGAGCTTACCTTTCTAAGGAGTGTGTTTGCCACTCCTGCAACAGCAAGTCTAAAAATTCAAAGCAGCGCCTGAGAGGAGAGAGGAGAAGAAATGTTGAGTTCAAGTTAATTGGGGCACATTGGCTTTGCCATACCTGACTCTGAACAACAACCATCTTTGCTTAGGAAGCATTTTGGGACATCAAAATTCAGTGCTGACCTCAACAAAAATATCAACAGCTCAAAAAAACCATTAATAAACAGTCAGAAGTATTAATTGGAGGCAGCTTGCTATAGAGAAGCCTGAAGAGAGGGATTGCCATAAAACAATCTTGGAAGCTTCCTTTTTCATTAAACAAGATACAGGCCCAGAAGATCGATACTGATACTCTGTACCTGTTAGTCCAGGCTTCACACAGAAACTTCACAGTTAGCCTCATGTGGGGACAGACCTTCCAACTTTAATCTCCCTTTCTCACTTCAAGAACCTTAAGGCACAAATGTGCTGAAATGTTTTCAATGTTTGTCACCAAATACAGCTACGACAAAGCCCTTCCTTTTGTCTAACTCAAAGAGAGCCAGTTAAAGTATGCGGAGGAGGCAAGAGTCCCCAAGTGAGGTAGTGGACTGAAGCACTCAGATTATAGTTGCAGAAAGGACCATTAGACCATTCAGTCCAACTTCCCTTCCAGATGATGCTTTCATGTAAATTTGATTTACTGGCTCAAAGAAAACAAGTCACTGTAACAACCAGCAGTGGGGAATAGGAACGTGTCTGTAAAAATGCCAAAATAATAAGTTGTTACAACAACATGTAAAGACAATTAGTTTAAAAACCATTTCTCCTTGTGGAAAAATGCATTTTGCTCTCTGCAGTGATGCAGTTTATGAAAGATAGCTGATTTGAATTTGAAGTCAAATCATAGAGAAGAAAGATTCATGTTAAAAAAAGTGTGTTTTCAACCCTTTTCACAAATAACAACAAATACATTCACATTTTCAGAAAGCATCTATTTACTAGGAAAAAACAGTAAATGCCTACTAAATTCTCACCTTCTAACTGCAACAGACTTGGAGGTACAATTACTGGTTATGATGGGTATTAACCGAGGGATGTGCGTGTGCTGGAAGCAAACAAACAAGAACAGGAAGAAATCTTTACACAACAATTCCACAGAATGAAAGACCATCTTCAGCCACCTGAGCTCAGTACTCAGATCCTTATTGCTGCTCAATACTTAAAAACAGAACTGCACACTAACAGATATAGGCGAATTTTTAATATCAAAAATATTTTACAATTTATCAGCTAAAATACCTTTAACAAATACTTGATTTTCTTCTATAATGACACTCTCTAGTGAGTCAAGTAGCTGAAGTCACTGCAGGAGGATCTAAACTGCCAATGGTCACAATTTTAGAGACATTAGGCTATCTACAGCTTACCCAATGAATCACTAAGCAGAAGTCACCACTGTGAACTAATACTTTTGAGAAACACGGACTGTCTGTGGGGTATTTTAGAGCACAATTAAGAGGATGAGCCTGTGCTGCAAGGCTGGTCTAAAATAGTTTCAAAGAACAATGTTTGCTCAGCTCTTAGAGAGATGGAAATATCTTGCCCTGCAAAAAGAAACATTTCCCCTACTATTTTGGCAGAGCTTAAAAAGCATCATCTGCACAAGGCTGCAGAACATCTGAGACAGCCAAGCCCAGCACTATCAGAAAAGTAGATTAGGCATTAATCTTATTTTTATTGCAGCAGCATTCATATTTCATCAGAAACACTGCAGTGTTCAGAAATTATAACAGTGTTCTCTCTTGATGTATACTTACTCGAATGATTAATCTAACTGCTACAACACCAGAAGTGGCCATGACTTTGGCACTATTTGGAATTAGATTAAAAATTGTTGGCATGATGGCTTCTGCCCCATGGTCAAACTTGTTTCCCAGAACTGATGACAAATGTCTGAAAAACAGAATGAAGTCATGCTGGTAAGTGAGCTGAAGATAAAGCAAGTCAGACTTGTACAGAACATGTGACATAAGCACATCTGACATCTCAATCTTTGCAACTGTCACCTCCTCTCCAACTCCAAAGGACAGATAACACCATGTTTCAAAAAACAGTTCCTTTCCTTTCATTTCCAACTTGTGTCCTGTATTCATCTGAGAAACAGTAAGGTCAGCATAAAAAAAAAGTAACAAGCACAGCTAAAAATTTTATTATCAAACAAATGGGATCAAGGTGATAGAATATTTCATGTTAGTTTATATTACAACTTCTCTGAAGCTCCTTATTAAAAAAAAATGTCAGAAACACTGCAGCACACTTTTTCTTGAAAAAAAAAAGTAGACCATCAGAAATAAAAACTAGCTCAATCCAAACCAGAACAAAACATAAACATTTCCATCTTTAGTGTTCAATGCTTCCCTACTTGTGCACGAAGGCATGGCTTGCTCATTCATTCTGTGCAGCCCACATCAGCAAAGTTTAGTGCTCAGGAACACGGCTTAGCAGAATTACAATTAGTGGCCTACATGATGGAGTTTGAAACAGATGCAGAAAAATCATGTTCTAGCTTTAACTCTGTAGCACGAGCAGCACAAGCTGCATCCTGACTGTGTTTTAACCAATGCCTGTTCCTTTTCTTTTACATCACATTTCAAACACACATAGAAAATAAACTCACCCCAAGGTGATACAAGCCTCTCGTACAACTTGAGACCGCAGGTCTTTAGCAGATAATTTAAAAGCTCCATCCAAAAGTCTTAAGTGTTGGAAGAAGTTATCATATTCTGCAGCTCCAGCCAAAAGTAAGGAGCGGATCTTTTTCAACTGTTAGGAGTATAAAAGAAATCAGTGACTGTTAATGAGCAGCAAATATAAGGACAACTCAAGACCAATACCTGGTTCCAGGTTTCTTGCACAATTATTCATCTACATGTATTGAGGAAGTTAATTCTTGATGTCCAAGTAATTTTATTATTTCCTATCTTATATTAAACCCATGGTTAGTAAACATACTAGGTACAATAAGCTAAACATCCTTTCTAACTTACAGAAATCCAGAAGTGTTGCATACAGCTACTCAAATTGTATAATTAATAACCCAAACAATATTTTTTTTAAATCAAAAGGTATCTTAAACATTCTCCTTTGTTCCCCTATTTACAACAGCTTCTAACATTTAGGTAATCTCACAGCTGACTCTCATGTTAAAAAGATATCTAGACTTAAAGGGCATGGTTCACATTCAGGCTGGGTAATAATGACTTGTATCCAGAATGTGTCCATTTACTTCATTAAAACAGTTATCTGGCTCTAGCAGAAGTGGAACCTTGACCCCATCAAAATGGGAAATTTCCTATTAATATTACAGGGACCACCATCCCATCCTGCAGACAATCCTCTGACAGCTTCACAGGCCCTCCCATGCACCACTGCATCTGCACATGGGCTTGATTTCGTCTCCCTGTTACTCAGTACAGAAATAAAATTAAACAGAAGTAAGCTGAATCAGCCCAGTCTGCCACTCAGATCTGTAACACAGGGTTTGACAGACATGGCAAAGCTGCTACACCAGTGATGAAAGTCTGCTGTGTAGACAAGACTGTGCATCTATTTGTATCATGAAAACACAGCTCACCTCCGTAAACAGTATTTGGTCTTGACATGCATATAACATCCAATTTTCCACTTCCACACTTCCCACAGACATATTTATTTATTCAAAACTTAAGTGTGTAGATTCTTGCTAAATTATTTTACACCTCCCTTTTGCAGAAGTATAAATAAGTTCTCTGTAAGCAAAGTAATTTTCTCCCTTATCAGGTAGGTTTTAAGATATTCTGAGTAAGACTTGACATTTTGATTTTAGCACCTGCTAGCAAATTTCTAGCTTTGAACCTGGATTTACTGCACAACTTCCAGTTCAACCTGATGCTGTCTCAACAGACTTTTGTATACCAAATAGAAATTTCTCTCACAAATGTGGCTTAAATTCAGTCTCACAAGGAAACGTTTTCCTCAAGTTTGGGGGAACATAACAAGTGCTCACCACTGAAACTACATTCCAGCCTTAGTCTGATGTTTTCTCAGTACCCTCAGTGGGATTAAGCTCAGTGTACAAAAAGCTTATATTAATAGAGATCCTATCTAAATTCACTACTTACCGCAGAAACTCTCTGTTCCCAGTCATGTTTATCATCTGATAGTATCTCTCTGATCTTGTTTATGGATTCCTCAAGATCCCGGCTGGAATAAATCTACAAATTGAAATACAGAGCAGCACTGTAATGCAGGATTTACTCCATAAAATCAGATCCCTTCCCAACTACATTCTTATGTCCTTTGCACCTCAATGCTTTTCCCAACTACATTCTTATGTCCTTTGCACCTCAATGCTTAAAGATCATGTGCTAGCCTTGGACACAACTGGCTTTGCACAATGCACAGAATTTACACCCATTGCCTGCAACCAAAAATTTAGAAACTATCACAAGATGATTAAAGGATCATATTGCATTATTTTACTATAGTGTCACAATTTTAAGCAGCATTCCTGCAGCTACTAGTGGCTATATTAGTCAAAACCTACAGAAGATAATGAGTGGACACATGTGCTGTTCAGCTGTCCCAAATATGAAGTTCCAGTGAAGGAGAGGGGGGAATACATGATGCATCTCAGCTATCCAGTTAAATCAGAAAACATGCATGGTCCAGTGGTCACAGACACAACAGCAGCAATCCCTGAGACACAAGTCACCTTTACTGCTTTCAGTTTCCACAGGGTTTCACATAAACTACTAGCACACTCCACCACCATTTAGAACTTGCCTCCCTTCAACTTCCAACCTGCTTCCCCCTTGAAGATTTGCCAACATCACAATGAAGCACAATTTGCCAGTGATTAGCATGAGATCCTATATCCACCTTCTGCTTTTTAGTACAGTGTGGTCTAACAGATAACTCTACTTACCTGGACTGTTGGGACATCTTCAAATGCCTTAATGAAGTCTTCTTCATCCACAGCACCTGCTCCCTCTTTGGCTGCTGACACACAAATGAAAAAGCCTTTTCAATCTTGTTATCAACAAGAGAATCAATTAAGAAACCATCAGCTATCAAGGCACTTAATCAGGAGAAAGTTCACTACCCATGCAGCCTGAGTGCTGCAGATGTAATGAAAGCAGAGGCAGGGAAATTCAATGCCAGGCACTGGTGAGACATTCATGGCATCCTTCAACTCATAGGCACACAGGGCACATTAGGGAAGTCATTACAGTAGTCTCTCAATAGTTAGGGGACACAGTCTGAAAGATGAAAGGGAATACTTACTTTAATTATATGGGAGACTTTATTTTAAAGGATTTAATCCTATCTATAATAGATGAAGGTGGAGATCTGACAGGTGCACAAACAGACGAACGATAAGGAAGATAAACAGTCTATGGAATACTAATCAGATTACAGACTGCCTGATATAGGGAACTTTCTCCCTTTCCCTAGGACACATATAGAATTAGAGCTACATGTAGAATAATTGCTAACATTCAGAATGACTGATCAGTATTCTTTTTGCACCTTCATTACCAGAAATGCCCAAAGGTCTTAAAAGAAAGCCAGTGTGTCAGGTTTAGACTGCAAGGGCTGAAGTGTGGCTATACAGCTTCTGTAGCTGTAAGCAGCCTCAGTTCAGATAGAGTTGGAACTACAAAGGCAAAATCTACACACTGGAGCATCAACTGATTTACTCATAGCCCTCAGTGCACAACCACACAGGTGCAACCTCTCACAAAATGCAAAATAAATTATGGGGATGTGGGGATTGCTTGGAGATTCATCCTGACTCTGGTTGTGGCATGCAGAGAACACAGACATAATGACTGCATAGGGAAACATTTGTTGCTAGATTCTGGGGCCAGTGGAAGTGCTTGCAAGAAGCTCAATATGAACACTGTAAACTTCACAGACACATCAATTTATACAGGCTATTGGCTTACTTGAAGACTTGGAGCCCAGGGGTGCAGAGCCAAGCCTGCGGGTAGTGCCCATCCCGACTCTGCGCGAGTTTGCAGGGGCCTTTGAAGATGTAGAGGAGCTGGCTGAGGAAGGTCTGTTCCCATCCACGGAGTCTTCATCATCAAAAATTTTATCTGCCAAAAAAACCACACTCAGATGTAAGACCAATGAAGCAAAGGGATGTCCCAAGGAACATGCCCCTGTTATGGGCTACATTTTCCAGCCTGCTCTGCCAGCTCCCATCTCAGCAGTGTCCTCATGCTAAAATCCAGTTAGTCACGGAATACCACCAGCTCACTGAACCCACCCCTTCACTACTGCAGCCACTGTGTTATAAACCCTTTCAATGAATGCATTCAGATAAACAGAGTGAACTGCAAATCCACAGCAAAAAGATGCAAGCCCAGATAATACTTGGGGTGTTGACAGTCTGCAGCTCTCACATTTATGTTTCCAAGAGCACTTTTGACATGGACTGTAGTGGAACTAAGACCACAAGCAAATCCAAGATCCAGCAGCAACTGCCTGCACCAGACCAAGGATAAACAGTCACCCAGGAAAGTTCACATGGCAACACCCACGTTGTTGATGAACCACAGACCACACACCCATCTGGAGCTACTTTAACTCTTTAAATTAACACCAAGGATTCTTCACAAGGAAATACAAAGTTTCCTCAATTTCATAAAAAAATAATTATAAGGTGCATTAAACCTTTCAGAACCTTCTGTGTACATCCAACTTCAGCCTCTACCACCAAATGTGAACATAAATTAACTAAAAATGAATTACAGCCTCTTTGATTCTCAGTCAAGGTTACTTCAATTCCAAAGGAGTGCTTATATTGCAGTTTTACACAGATTAGCTAATTTACTTGAAAAAACAGTCTTGGGTTGAAAGGTGACAAAGCAGTTGGCAGCTGATATAGATGGAACACGTAATTATTGAGGCCAGAAAGCCAGCTCAGCCCCCATCACTCAGCCTCTCCACAGGAACACTTCATTCAAGATTTGAGATCAGCTTCATGCCCGTCCCTCTCCAGCAGCCCAAGGTACACACTCACTCTCCACCAGATTACCAACATTTCCTTCACAATTTTCACTTGGCAAAAAGTCAAGCAGGTGCTTTAATCCATCCCTGCTCAGGAAAGCATCTGGGAACTTCTAGTAACAAATACAGGCTCCTAGCGAGACACTAATGAGTGAAATTCAATACAGGCTGGGCTTTCTGAAGGTAAAAAAATAACTTGATAACAGTATAGGCATATTTTAAGGGAGGCAAAAGAACAGGAAGAAAAGCCTGTTTTGTTCTCAGCTCAACCACCTTCAGTTTTCTCTGCCCTAAGTGGCACTGGCTTATTAACAGCTGGACACAGGAGAACTGTCACAGATCATCTAAAAATCTACACAGCCCATTTGTGATATGCAGCAGTGCACATAATGCCATACTCCAATCACAACTCAATACTGACATGGCAGGTACACAAAAACATCCAAAAGGTGAAAAAAAGGTGGACAAGGACATCTCTTCATTTTGATGTTTAAGATGTCTTGAAATATGGGAAAGGGCTAGGGGAAAAAAGCAACTCTAAAGGGAAGGGGTAAAATAATAACTGGTACTTGTACTGCTGTTCAGGAAAAAGTGAACAAGGCAAAAGTGAAGAGAAGAACTTTAACTTAGATAAATTTCAGGTCACACAGCTAAAGAGAATATAAACCACAATTAGGATGTGGGCTGTCTCTTTAACACAGTGCCTGAAGGCAGCCATGGAGACCGTGCTATCTCCCTGTTGACACCAGTCTTGTTCTGACATATGTAATTCAAAACTAATTTGAAAAGAGCTCAGGGAACAATCATGAGAATGATTAAAGGATTAGAAAATATGTTTTTAATTCAATTAAATGAAAATTCTCTGCAAGAGATTGTTTAGTCTAGCCAGATTCCTAATAAGTTGCTTGATTATATTCTGTGTTAACACAGCTACTGAGGATTTATTAACACAGTTTTCCAATGTGATTTATTAATATTGTTTCTCACCTAATAGAAAACTATACAACAAGGCAACTGGCTAGAGATTAAAAACAAATTAAATTCTGAGTTGCCTTTTTTTTCTTCTCTTTCCCCCTGCTCCCCCCTCCATTTTTTGCAATTAATCACAGGTCTGACCCTCTGTGAGGTTAGGAGGTGCATCACTCAGTGAATTCTACCACAGGCAGTTCTTAAAAAAGTAAAACTGAAATTTTTTTTCCCCAAAAGATATAGTCTAGTTCAAACAGGAATTATTTCAAAAATACTGCTTGGTGTGAGTTGCACCAAGGTCAGGGCAGATCAAAATAGGCTTTAAAATGTGTAATCTCTGAAGCCTCTAGGATGAGGTTTAAGTGATTCAGAAAGACTGGGACAGCTATTCAAACCCAAAACTTCTAAGCAAAACTTGTTCCAGGTGCAATTATTTCAAAAGCTCCTATATAAATATTTAGCAAACTATTATTTGACATATGTGTATTAACAGCCAGGAGAAAGTCAGTCATATTTGAAACAAAAGGCACTTTTATTAGCTCATAGCCTCTTTCATCAGGTAATAAAATTCTCCATCAGCTGCATTTCAGGCTACCTAGATGCAGCCTAGTTAACTCATTTCCTCTTCTATATGCATTTTCAAAGCCTCAGCCCTCTGACGGGAGAAGAGGGTGTGGTTTCCTATCTCATATAATAAATCAAAATTTAAAAAGTCCACATATCAAAAGCATTGCACTCCTGTAGCATTTTAGCAACTAAATAGATTAAAATTTCTTTCTTAAACAGGCTTTTCTGAGCATTAGCAAAAAAACAACACTCCAAAAATCAAACAAGCCCACCCACAGTTCTGGGGGTGACTGGATTACAATCACATCTTCCTGCTCATTAAGTCTGTAAACTAAGCACTACATATTTATCAAATCAGAATACCCCTTCAATAACCCAACAGCATTTTCTCATCTGAGCAGTGCAGAATGACAGCACCACATTCAGAACTGCACATCAAGTCTGCCAGCAGCACGTGTGCAGAACAGAAAGAGAAACAAAGAACAGAAAGGAACCTGGACATGGGAGTACAGAAAAGAACGGAAAACCAAGCTACTATACGTTATTGTTATAAAACCCTTTTTTTTCTTTGCCATCCATTGATTCCTGCTCATAATAATAATTTGAACTGGATTCATATTTTTCAACATATCTGCAAATGGCAAATTCAGCATGGGTGTAACTCTCAGGACACCAGCTGAGGTGCACTGAAGCGGAATCGGTGCCACATTAACATTAAATAACCTCTGATGTTCTCCCATCACAAGACACCCCCAGTGCTCATTTATAAGGACCTTACAGTCCTCTCTGTCCAAGACATGCCCTTATAATAGAGGCCTTTGTCTGCTCGCCACTCTGCTGTCTCAGAGACAGGGAGAAGACAATCTGCTCTACATTTTTCAATTCCTTTATATTATTTAAGAAGAAGAGAAAATTGCTTACAAGTGCATATCCTTCTGCAAATAAGCTTCCTCAACATTCCTTCATATTTTCCATAGCGTGCCCAGATGTAAGAGTGCTTCACGGCGCGCCGCGGCTTTCAGTCCGGAACATAATCAATCATTGCCCCTCGGATTCATTAAGCATGCTGTCTTCACACGTGGATTTAAACAGCCATGGCCTCTGTCCTCTCTCTATGGCTGCAGATCTGCACAATTCTTATTATCAACACCCATTTCAGCCCAGGAAACTTCGGTTCACTTCTGGGGAGGAAATTCCCTACTAGCGAGGGGAAGCCAGGACAAATAATCCGGGATGAAGATGAGCTGAGTGTGCCTGGCTCGGCTGGCTTGCACTAGGAACCAGCCTGACTTTATCCCCTGGGAAGCGCTAACAGGAGCATCTCAACAGCTGTCATCATTTGTCCATGACGAATAAATTTAGTCATTATTCATTTTAAAACGTAACCCCTTCAGGTCTGGGCAAGGTGAAAAGTGGGGAGAAGAGGCTGCTATTCAGGAACCATGGTAAACAAGGGCCAGCACTTCCCTTGCCTGCATCACCAGCCTGGGACCTTTTAAAGCAGAGTCTCAAATGTCCTTTCCAAGAAAAAAGATGTTTTCTGGCTCTTAGAAACTTTAGATGTCAGATTCAAATCTTTTAGTTATTTGTTTGTAAGCTTTCGAGAAGACAGCTACTCTGTAGTGATGACAGACTGGGAAGAGAGCTTTCCATCAGATCTGTTCCTAACAAAGATGACCCACTATGGTCTCCAGAATCAACTTTGTAAAGGACTAAACTTGTCCTGGGCCCACTGTGCCCACTCATCATCTGTTCCATTTCCAAGCATCAGAGCAGCTGAAACAGGCAGGATGGGTACCTCTTGCATGAATCACCTGTAACACTCTCAGGAATCCCTCTTTTGGGTGCAGATGGAAGTGGATGTCAGCAGAGGAACATGCCTCCCCCACCATTCCTATGGCATGCTCCACCAGAAGCAGACAGGTAGCTGCTAAAGCTGACATATATTACAGCACTTCCAAATTCCATGCTCAACCCCTACTAGGCGGGCAAAGCCCAGCTCCCTGAAGATCTGAGAGCCCTTTACAAGCCAAGAACACACCAGCAAAACTACCGATGCCAAAGGAAACAGGGCGTGCTCCTCTTTACTCCTTTCTGCCAGGCACAAGTCCATGAGCACTGGACCATATTTTTGAGACAGACACCCCTTTGACATCTCAGCTCATGCCCTTCCCCCAGGGCAGCATCTGGTAGCCCCAACTCCAGCTGTGACTTCTGCTGTCACCCCCTGTTGGGTGTCCAAGCGAAACAGCTTCAGCTGAGCTCAGAACCTCTTCCCATTAGCACACATGAAACCCATGCATGGCTTAGCTGCAAGCCTGTCCAACTCCAACATAGGTGTTGTAGTTTATAAACCCACTAAAGATAAAGGAACATGCATCCTCAGCAGGATTAAGTGTTTAAAAACAAAGGAGTGGCAGCTACAGGCAGAAGTCCATGGGCACAGCACATCTTTAAGGTTTCCTGCTTGGCCATCTCCCAGTGTCCCAGCTGCTCTCCCTGGCCCCAGATACAGCTCCTCCTTCCCACCCTCCACACCAGGCAGTGTTCTGTGCCTTAAAAAGCCACCCACTTGGCCTCAGTGACCCTGGTCAGTCCTGCCAATGCCATCTGCCCTCTCTCTCCCACCACATCCAGTTACCTCAGTCGACCCAGTCACCAGCTCCAGTCCCAGCCCACCCCTGCTGCTGCTTTCTGGCACTATGTGCTGAACCACCTCATCTCCTTCACAACTGGCTTTGAAGTGGGGTCCCAAAGACCTGACTTCAGCATGAACTGCTCCAGGGGCTGAACAAGGACATGCATATCACCCAGTACCTTGGCTTTTTTTCTCTTATCTCACATGTATCACCCTATTTAAACTACAATCCACATCGTTATAGGTGGGAATTTTTCTGAATAAGGTTTGAACAATGCAAATCTAATTGATGTGTTTGTGGCCATAATAAATACAATAAACACGGCTGCCATCAGCCACAGGTAAGGTGGTGCTTAGAGACCCAGCCAAGAATGTCAGGCCAGGCAGGTGCAAAATACTTTTTGCTTTAATAATTCTTAAAACACCATATGCTTTTCTTTAATCCCAAATGCTTCAGTTTTCCCACCTTAGCAAGGAAAGGCATCATCTTGGCTGCTGCCTCATTCTGTCTAATCACTACCTAATGAATCTAATAGGTCTTCAACTTTCCCATCACAAAGGAAAAGAAAAATACTCAAAGAAGTAGCACCTGGAATTGTCTTCTGCTCCAAACACACTGTATTTATATATGCTGTTGTTCTAATACACATACTGCTTAGACCCAGGCACCCAACTACAGCAACTTCAGAGTATTCATGCCTGCCATCCCTCTGTAAGGAGAACATTTAGGCACAGAAATAATTTTAAAAGGACATTCCTGTTAGTGAGGAACCTTATATTTATTAAATCTATACCAGTATGATAAAATTAACTTTACCAAACTGGTATGAGGATATCATTGTACACTTGTACCTGACCACATCCAACGCCAGACCAGGCAGACACAATAAGCATATGGAAAGTATATTCCAACTTCCACCTGCAAGAATAAGCAATAGCCCAGGCAACATTCAAAATCTGCTCTCAGGGACTGGCCTGGTACGTCAAACAAAATCATCCTGCACAAGACTGATCTGAAATCATGCAACTTATGATGATTTAAATTACTTTTCTGAGGGACATTAAAATTTTCAATCCTGGAATCAGATTAATCCAATTTAAGATGTAGCCATGACTGATGGCTGTGGGCATGACTGAGGAGTTTTAAAGACTTGAAAACAAGAGACAAATAAAAATTATTTAATGAGCCTGTTTACTTCAAAACGGAACTTTTTAAACCATAATGTTGACAGTATTAATGCCATCTTGTCAACAAGTCACAGCATGCCTCCTCTAATAGCATCTATGAGCATTAGCACAACTAAGAACAGAGCAAACAAAAGTTTTAAGAAACTTCTGTTCATAAAACTAACACACCTGGAAATTGGAGTTTTTAAGAGTTAGTGAAACTGTCACATAGCCAGTTTTCAGCCATGTGAAAGTTTCCATTTGCTTTAAGTAGATTTAGAAAAGAGGTGGTACAAATGCTGCATTCCTACAAGCTTTATTAAATTAAATATCAATAGCAGACAACATGATCACTATGATACTTAGTGAAAGAGTACCAGCTCAAACAACCAAAATAATTCACAAAAGCATCAAAAACTGGAATAAATTAATTAAGAGCTAAGATTTATAAGTTTCACCAATTACTTTACTATGGTTCATACAGACACCGAAACAAGAATCAAACACCCATGTGTGAGGAGCTGCACAGACACAGCCTTTACCCCACAATGATTTTTTAAAAATTAAGTAACTGAGAGAAAGACACAGACATGTACATAAGGCAAAATCAAAGTGGAGAAGAGACAGTGATAAGCATTTACTTTCCTCAAAGTAATCCTTGGAAATACAATATTCCCACAGTGCTTTTCCAGCCAGCCACAGCCTTCCCCCAGACCTCAAGAGCACCAGGAAATCCACAGTGCATACCTTGGGAAAACACACCCACCCCAAAAGCCCAGACATTTACATAAAGTTTCAATTTAAAGAGCAAAAGCAGCTTCTCCCTGCCCTGCACTTACCCCTGTGGTTTCCCAGAGCTTGGTCATTATGCCTTGTGGGACACCCACCCTCCACTCCCTGCCAGGCTGTCCACACACCTCCCCAGCCCTCACAAACACCCCAGCTATTTCAGAGCCTGTAACAGGCTCCACACCAGGGTGTTGCTTCTGTGTTTCACTGCCGTGCTGCCCCAGTTCTGCTCTGGACCCTTGAAAATACCCTTTAAATTGCACCGCCTTATTACTCCCTCCTCACTGTGCTCTCATTAGCATAATCTTCAGAGATAAAAGAGACAAAGTGGGTCCCTGAGCCCTAGAGATACCAATCAGTGAGAAAGGCTGTTGATGCAGGATGGCTCAGGGAGATCTTTTAGAGTCAGAAAACATCTTTTGACAGAACTACTGGAATGAGCCTTGTCGCAGCATCCTGTCACACCCGAACTGCAGATAAAGCACACTAGTTCCCAATTCAATATTAATCCTCTGTGCTGCACTGCAGTGGCAATGTTAAGATTTTGCCTCAGCCTTACTGAAGTTTAATTATTTATGCAAATAATTATATAAAAGAAAGTGAATTCTTTTGCCTTCATTCACAAGACAGAAAAATTCCATGCTGCAAAGGCACAGGAACTCCCTCGGGCGCCACTTCCATATGCACATATAGCAGGGATGTGTCAGGTCAAAGAGCAATCAATGAACCTTTCTCCTCCTTGCTCTCACCTCCATCTCTGCATTTGCTGGAAAACTTAATGGCAACAGCCTGGACTCTCTGTGTTTGCAGCAAACAAATGTCAGGATTCAGGCAGCAAAGTGGGCATCAGCATCACCCAGCTGCTGGTCATCCACACTGCAGCCAGCACCCCAGGCAACAGCCTCCTTTGCCAGGTCTGTGTTCAGCTCTGCACAGTATTCACTTTTAAAATTATATAAACTTAACTAAAAGGTGGAGCCTTTCAACGAGAGCAAGAAGTATTTGTTGTTATTTTAATGTGTGAGTAAACTGCAACTGACCTGAGGTGCATTCGCAAGGGTGTAAAGACTCCAGGGCATTGCCAGAACCTAGATTAAGCTCCATTCCTGAACAGTTTTTTATACTGATCCCTTTCTCTTCCTCCTACTAAAGATGCAAGTAGTGCCACAAATGTTTTCTTATTTTCCCATTATTATCTTCAAAACTGCTCTACGCATATTCAAAAAGTGACATTTGCAAATGGCTTGAGAAAAGTAGAAATAACATCATATATTAGAATGAACATATTATAAATAAAAATTTTAATTTAGTTGTTCTTACAGGTTGCTTGAAGCTTAGCCACACCTGAAACTGAGGTCTTTATTTCCCAGGGTTGGCACTACAGGAAAACAGCAACCAAGATTAAACCAAGCTCCCAGGGAGACACCTGCTGGCAGCAGCCTGGGGCTTATTTGCCAAAACCTGAAGGAACAAGGAGATACTTGTGGAATCAAGAGGTGATATTTTATCTTACCTGGACTGCCTATACCCTATGAAACTTAATTAGCAGGCACAGCAACAATCTGAAGCCTTCCAATGAACAGTGTTTTTCACCAGTGAATGGCAGGAGCCCCTTGAGCAGACAGGGCAGGTGACTCCAGCCCCACAGCCAGGCCCAGATTTCCAGCTATTTGCACCATCTGCTGCCATGACATCACAGGGGAGGCACTTCCAGCCTGCACTCCCCAGCTGGCATTCCCTGCACAGATCCTTCTGCCTCCTCGGGTAATTATGACCAGTGCAGCTCACCTCGGTTCTGACTGCCCCAACACCATCATTGTCAACACAAGAAAACTGCACTTCTAGTGTTAGCACTTCTCACTTCTTGAAGGGATACTCATTCCGAACACACAGAACACCGAGGTGTAAAGCACTGACAACAAGCACACAGAGTTGTTTTTGGAAGGAAAGAGCATCCTGACGTTTTTAGGACAAAGAGCTGTTACAAAAAAAGGCAAAGGCATCTTACTGCCTCCAGTTACACAGAGGGGGACAGAAATGCTGCAGATCCCACTTCCAGCCACCACAGAACATCCTGCAAAGCCTGCTAATGCACACAAGTCCTGCAGAAGAAAGCCTTCAGAGATATCTACCAGGAGATAAAGATGTCAAGCTGCAGCCTTGTTTCCTTTTGGGTTAATGCTCAGAGGATGGCTGGGTCGGTGAAGTTAAGCCAGTAAGCTGTGCTGGAGGGACCTAGGGAAGCTGCAGAACCAGCCCTTTCCAGTACCTTCATTTATGTTTATTTACAATCACTAACAGGGACATGTTGCCCAGCACCTCCTGTGAGATGGTGGGGCATCCTAAACTTTCCAAGCAGCCACCTCTGAGCCAAGAAACAAAATAGGTGCAGTTATCCCAAAACAACAAGGGAAGAAACAAGGCTGTCAGCCTACAGCCTATACAGCCACAGAAAACAGGACCCTTCTGTCCCAAGGCATTCTATCTGTCTGATTAAAGGCTAATGCAAGAACATGGGTACTCCACTGGCAAAAACTGTAGAGGGTTACACACATCACACATCAGTGACTCCCATCCAGAATGCCTGGCCTGATGCATAATTAATATACTTTAATTAGATGACCATTTAAAATACTGTCAAATGCTCAGTGGGCAATAATCATGAGATAAGAATGTCTTAGACTGAAGGTGGTTGAGACATAGTAAAAACCACAGGGAAAACTATGGAACAACTCCCCACCCTACATGCCTTTTGAGAAAGATTTTCAACTAGTGAAACAGGCATGACCAGCATTATAACCAGGAATTTCTACCATAAATAAATGCTTCATCTTTATAAAGATGCATATTACACAGACTGTGAAGACACATATACAAGAAAAGTGTACAGACAAGTTTTGTTTATTTAAAAATAATTCAAAGTTGAATTTTATGATCCAGGATATGCTCTATAGCCAGAAATATTACCTAACAGTGGTCTGAGATGCCTCTGAGCTCCTGCAACAAGGGCTACTGAGTTAAAGAGTTGGCTCTGTGATCCCCAGAGCACCCACTGCAGCTGCTAGCAAAGGAAAGGGATGGGGAACCAGACTTGATGCTGACGCTTCTCTGGAGTATTCAGCAGCACCGCCTGCCTGCCACAGCACTCTCCTGATGAACTAAAATGCACAAGTTTCTGCCCACTCCTAACTAATAAAAGCAGGACTTAGGAACATTCTGTCTCCCCACCACTCCAGTACAGATCGCTGAGAGCAGGCAGAGCCTTTGAGAAGCTGCAAGCACACAGGATCTTACAAACCATGCTTCAGCACAGCACACCAGGGCCAATGTTTGCAGCCCATGCCAGCTTTTGCAATTACTACATGGGCACATTCAACTACAACCAGAGCTTAGAGCAGCAGCTCCTTAGAGCTGGGGAGAAATACCCATTCCCCATTCACATCACACTCATTTTGGCTAATGCTGGCAGAGGGAAGCAATTGTTTCCTGACAATCAAGCCTATTTGGTTTTTATCCCTAGTGTCTTAAAGAGAATAAACACAGTAAATGAAAAGCCAGCATTTCACTTTTCTCAGGATCATTGTAGAAAATCTTATTATAATCACTCAAGACCAGTGACTCCAAAGGTAGCACTGAAAATGTCTGGGATTTTTTTAGGATGCAAAAGCAAAACTACTAAGTAATATGAGGCAGATTTTACTTTTAGTGAAAAAATGCTTGTTCAGTAATTTTGTATGTAACTTAAAATACTACTCTGCACAGATTTGTGAATTATCTAGATAGGATTAATTCCACTTCTTTGACACAGTGGAAACAAAGGCCAAGTACACATGAGGAAGCTGACTGCAGGTGGTGCAGAAAAATCAGAATTAGAGCACATGCCAGAAGTATGTATCAGAGTATAGGATTTTCTTTATTTAATCACCATCACATTAGGCTAAATTCTAATCCAAAAGCATGCAGAACTTCACAGAATTTTTTTTAAAGTCGCTGTTATCTCAGATTTTTTCTGTATGGTTTCAAGTAAGCATGGAGAGGTTTTAGTATATCAACTAGGAGCCTATTTGACAGATACTTCAGTATGGTTTCCACATGGCTGGGTAACATAAACAATTCAAACTGATATTTAATATAGCTTCAAATAAATATAAACACAGTCTGAATGCCTGATTTACCAGTGGAAAGCTCCAATTCCTGAGATATATCCATTTCTTGGGCCTTTTTCACCTGTCCTTCAAAGCCTCAATTTAAGAAAACTATGGGCTTAAGGAAAAAAAGTCATGGGAGAAAAGCACCAAAACAAAAAATGTGTCACAATTTATAAAATATTAACAGTCATCAGGGTTCCTGTTTTCCTGAAGCTTGTTTCATCCACTCCCCAACACCTTTAAAACGAAAGGTAGATCTATGCTCCTTCATCTACATTCCTGCCCATGAAGAATCATCATTAGGTACAGCAAATAGAGCAGTCACACTCAGAGGGAGAAAAGCAGACAAAAAGGTAGATCGAAGACATTGCTGAAACTTTCCTTCCTTTTGTCATTAATTACTTCAGCCTACTAAATTTGGTATTCATATTTCAGAGGAAACATGAATCCCCGAGCAAGCAGGGGAACTTTAATGTGCTACAAAGAAAAAAGCATCTTTCTCAAAGTGCTTGCAATATAAATAATTCAGTCATAGCACAGACAAAAATAATTACTATTATTTGACCTTATTATTAGACTTTATAAAAAAATAAGCACAAATATTCCCCTCCTTCTCTTTTAAAAGAAAAAGGGCAGTTAAAAAATGCAGGTAGTTGTGTCCTAATCAGTCGAAGATATTCCTGCCCAGCCCATTTTTATTTGGCCTCAGTCAGCGCTGCTGCTCCCTTTCTCCCCATGGCTCAGCACCCTTTTTCAACCATCCTCAGGTCCCTGCACCTAGGTAAAACTTAAACCTGTTATCCAGCCATCCAAAACCATCTGCCATGACTGAAAGTTGGACTTAATTGATTCTGATACAGCTGGTCATCTGACTTCTTTAGTAACCATGCTGTTTTCTTCCCACATACTACATTCACGGTAGAAGACTTCCACAGCTGGTCTGTCCAAGAAGGAACAATGAAAAAAATCAGTTTTACCATATAAAGCCACTTACTGCATCAAATAACAATATGTCAGGATCAAGTAAGAAATTAAAATTGAAAAAATGTGTTTGGCAGACCAGTAAAATCTTGGTTCATCTGATCTCTACCAGTTTCTCTGCTGTATCTCCTGTACCACTTGAATCCAACTCTGAGACCACCTCACCCACAAGAAGAACTAAACAAAGGGACTAAGGGCAGACTAGTTTTGACCTTAATCTCTTCATTTTAATCAAGTCAAAACTTGGTTAGAGGTGGTGGAAGCTCTGAATAAACATTTACAAGCAAGCAGATTCCCTCTGGTTTAAGGGCAAAGTCTGTCAAGTGAAAACGAAGGATGGATTTGCCTCAGGTCTCAGACGCACGATCAAATTATTGCTGCTTAACAAGTTTTAAGACACCAGCTGAGCCAAAGTAACAGCCCTTGAGATGCTATTAAACTATGGCAAGTGTAAGGTAATTTAATTTAACTTAGCCCTAAAGAAAGAAAATTAGGCCAAGCAGAATCATTCACATTTACCTCAAAGAATACAAACACTAACCACAGCCCAGCTAAACATCTTACTCTGGATCTGCTCATTAAAGACTCCACAAAACAAACGCTGACCTAAACAGAATCGGAGACATTAAATACCAAAGGGGTTCCCATGCAAAAGCTGGGAATGCTGATTACAGAAAAAGCCTGGCACAGCCATGTTCCCCACTACTGGGGGAAAAAAAAAAAGTCAAAATCATTCATCTTTCCTTATCACTTCTCACAGGTGATTCTGCCAAGAGAAGCAGATGTGGAACAAGACTGAGACAAGGTGGTGAGCATGGCTGGTATAAGTCCTTCCTCATTCAGAAAAGTTACTGAAATCATTATCATCACAGGATACCAAAACCCAACTGATTTCCATCTATATACATTTCTGGTTTCAGACAGGCACATCCACTGCCTCCATGCATCACTTAAATAAGTCAACAAGTCAAAACTAAAAAGAAAACATCATTTTATTAATACAAAGAACCATTTTCAAGCAGCTTGAGAACTCTCTTTTCCCTGAGGCAAGTCTGGCTGGCACGGCGACTTTGTACATCTGTGACCCTGAAAGATCACTGCAATGATAATTCAAATGGACAAATTAGATAGCAGCTTCTTCCCTCTTGCACTGCTTTGTCTATGCTGTAGAGAGCTGTGTCCCTTCATATGTGACATTTACACTTTCCTCCTAAACTGCAAGCTGTAAAGTGTAGTCCTTGTAAAGGCTCAGCTCCCAGAAGCAAGCTGTCCCCTTTTCAGCAGGCTGCTTATGATATAAATGTAAAAGTCATCAGAAGAACCAGACTCCACCACACTGTGCTTCTGCTTTCTTAAATTGTAAAGATGAGCATAAATATACATATTGAGATGAACAGTTCCTACATTTATTTCAATTCTAGGATATACAATTCACTCTAAAGCTTAAACTCAATAACCTTAAAACTTAAAAGGATTTTTACCACTTGCCTGAAACACTGATTACCCAATAGAGACAAAATCCAGGTAACCCGAGTTTAGTATGATATTTGATGTACACTGCCTGAGTTAAAGTCTGGGGAGAGGGAAATAGGCTGTGGAAATTACGGAGGAGAGGTAGAGAATAAATTTCTATGACACACAAGGAAGGACAGATAGTGAGTAGAGAAAGGAATGGAAAAATTCTTGTGAAACACATATGACAGGAATTCACACACTGTGTGCTTTGTGAGCCAGCCCAGGAACTGGTGCATATGCAACTTCTTACTTGTCAGATCAACTCATATCATGCTCAAAAAGCAAGAGTCAGGCATCCCTTTCAGTCCAGCAACTCAATTAAATACTTCCTAGTGACTGAAGCCATGATTCCTTATTCCCCATTACTATAGTGTCATTCCCCACAGTTTGATGCCAAAATCAAATATTACTAAAACAGTATCAGCCCAAGAAATAATTTACAAGTCTATTTCCCCACTAACAATCGCTTCTTGGATGATATTTTTTAAGATGCAGGACAAGGTCAAAGCCTAGCATAACTGTCTAGGGTGATTCAAGGATGACCAATTCAGACCTTCCTCCTGTCCAGGCATCTTATGGCATGTACTGTAATGCAGGAAGACTTATAGACCCACCTGCTCTCTGGGACTTAAAGGACAGAAACCCTTGTATTCAGGGGGTGTGGGAGAACAGAGAGAAATAGAGATTAAATGGATTAATATAATTGTAATATCCTACCACTTAGGAATAGAAGAGAACAGAGGGGCAAATTTGCATGGTTTCTTATATCCCCATTTTATTAAGTCTTTATTTTTAGATCACTTTGTTATCATCTTCCACTCACTTCACATTGTTGTACAGGAGAGAAGGCATGACTCGGAGTAGAGGAGGTGCAGAATAGCACCATTTCTCTTTCACAAGAGGTAAAATGGATGATTTTTCTTTGTAAAGGTGAGCCCATCCAGTGAACCCCTCCTGACAGTCCTCACTCAAATTATGAATGTTCTGTAATACATCTGTGTACTGTGTGACAAACAAAAAGTCTAAGTTCAAGGTTACTAAAGGGACTTTGTCTCTCATGGGCTGTAAGGTGTTCAGACACAGCTAGAATTTATATTCTAGAGCAGGAACAAAAGAAAATAACACGTCAAATAATTCAGTATTTTATTTTAAACATATTTAATTTCAGACACAGGAATGGAGAGATTAAAAATATGGGACTAAGTTGTTAAAAAATGAAATGTGTGTTAGAGAGTAAAATCTAGCAAGGAAAACAATGGTTCTTCCACATGATTCATTTCACAACAGCTTCCCACTCTCATATGCAAAGCAAATACACTCGTATTATATACAAGTAAAATATATTTGGTGGTTTGTATTTATTAATTGTGTAGCAACATCAGAATTCCAGGTGACACCAAGACCTTCCTTCTACCAGCTGGAAGAGACAGTGAGACCAATCTTCCAATGATAACAACTAGTCATAGACTTTATCTGAGAGTTTCCTTTCTGAACCTTCAACTTTGGGGCTTTCACAGTGACTCACAAACGTGCAAATACATTTGTCCAAAAGCACACTTGAACCAGTTGTAAAAACTGAGAGCTACCACTCACTATTTCTATTTATTAATTCACCAAGTAAAAGATCACTCAAGTAAATTATTTTGAAATTGTAATACTGCTTAAGATCAACAGTCAGATTCCAGACTCTCATGCATTTGCTTTACCTTTTCACAAATCAGAAGCAGGAGTGACCATGTGTTACACTCTGTGTAACCAAGTGTTAATACTCACTTTGACAGGCAGGATTACTGTCTGTTGACACACTGAAAAATGCTCATGAACTCCATGACTGAAACACTATCAGGTATGGAAGTGGTAATACCACAGAGGAGGTGTGAAAGCAGAGGCAGATATGAGCACCAAATTAGAAAGTTTTTATTATTAGCAGGTGTTTCCAGGCATTGCTTAGACTATCTGAAGAACCAGTATGAACATTAAAAAAAATTGCACAAACAGCTGACTATAACACAAAGAAAACAAAGAAGTGTATCAGTAGTTGCACGTCAGAAAATGTCAAGCAGATCAAGTTGCAGAAAAAAAACAAACATATAAATCTTTCTCCATCCAATTCAGCAATTTTTAGCAGGCAATATAGGCTGCTGCTGCCTTGCAAATAACAGGGAATGCTTGTAGGGCACTGCCATCTGTCAGCAGCTGTTACTGAAAACCAAACACAGGGCAAGTGAGCAGTTCACAGCACTCTGCCTCCAGATGCAAACAAAATTCAGAAGAAATGGAAATAAAGTGTAAGGGAAAATAACGTCTTGTCAAATCCCTAAACCCAAATTCTGTGCTCAAATGTACACAAACCTTCAGCATTTCCGGAGAAGACAAATACCAGTCATAGCTTGACCACTTCATTCTTTTCACAAGCAGGAGTGCTGAAGGTCCTGTACACTTGCAGATACTATAGAAGTAAGACATTTCTGTCTAGGCATGGTTATTCCTCATATGTGGCCAACTGCTTTACCAGGTATCATTTTATTCAGATAGAAAAAAATATTTGAGGCCTCCCAAAATATGAGAGCAGGATCAGCCTGGTTCACCTGAAGCTTCCACCATTAACCAGCTTGAGCCACCTGAATTGCTCACCTCCATTACAGATCACTTACCTTCATTTCAAGTAGCAAAAATTATTATTTTGTTCAGACTGGAACTGAATGGCTCAGTTACACAACAGCTCTTTACTATTTGTACTGCTGTGGCAGCCTGCAGCCATCAGTGACCAGCAGCACCCTGGTTCCTTGGATATAGTGCACATCCCATCAGCTCCCTAGATGTTGTCAAACACTGAATCCATGCTTAGAAGCCAGAGAAGCAAGCTTTGAACTATTAGACTGCATATTAACCAGCACCCAGGGGCCAGCTAAACTATGTCAGCTGAGCTAAAAAGATGAAATCATACTCACGCTGCCCCTCTGGTGAGACTCTCTTGGCATGATTTAGTCTGAAGAGTCTGTGAAGGCATGAGAGCAACTTTGCCTCCTGGCAGTATGGAGAGAAGAACCCCTACGTCTCTTACAGAATTAATGCATGTCCTACATGAACTTCCCTGTTCATGGCTGATTCATGTCCCATTCCCACTTAGGCTCAACAGGTAACAAGCATGGCTTCTTAACAACAGATGACTGAAAGGTCAGCAAGCATACTGCTAGAATTAAAAAACCCAGAAATTAATCAAACCACAAACTAAAGATGGTGCCAAAACTCAGGAATTTTAACTGTCTGAATGAAAATTTCAAACTCAAAGCAATGACAACAAATCAGCCTTAGGCCTGTCCAAGTCCCACTCCTGCAAACACACCACCATGCTGGCAAATCATCTGGTTCTCTTTAGCAACCATCTGTGCTTGCCTTCACTTAAAGAAGAATTAGCAAACAGAGGAACTGGCACATGTGAAGCACAGCACGTAACAGACAATTATAGATTCACTTTTAGTTTTGCTCAGAGATTGAAAGCAAGCAAGATCACAGTTTTTTTAACTGGGAGGCAGGAATTTCAATAAAACCTTTACATAAGGATGCCCATAAGAAGTCAATGCTTCAATTAGCATAAACTTGAACTGTCTGCCTCGCCTCTTTACCCATGCAAAGCTTCAAGGCTGCCCACTACACACTCCCTGCTCTTTACAGTCTGGAGACTGAATTGATGAAGTTTTCACTGAAAAACAGAAGCAAGAAAATGGGCTAGAGAACTTCCAGTCCCTCTTTTTTAATAGTAATTTTGTGTTTAGTTTTTAAATATTTGAAACAAGGTCCTTCTAGTTCATCTGGAAAGCCTCTCCCACCAACACAAAGAACCACTGATAATTCCTGCTGAAATAGGGGTGGATTTGTTGAGGTGATCTAGGTTAGTTATCTAGATTACATTTAAACCAGGCTTAATTAGCTTCCTTTTCAAAATATTACAAGGAAAGAAGGCAAAAAACCTTACTGAGACGGAGAAAATTAATTCAAACATCCTGAGTTATAAGAAATATTTAGGCTGCCTACATAGGGAAGAGGAATACAGAGCTCTGTCTGCAAAATAAAGCTTGCCATTACAACTGAAGTTTCAGGAGACTCCTAATAATAGTATCTTGAAGAATGGCATGAAGATTAAATGGAACAAAATACAGCTCATCTACTAATTTTTAGCAAACTGCTTTTCACATGAACAGTTAGAATATATCCACATTTAAATATCAAGCTTTAAATTTTTAATATTAAAATCAAAGAGCAATCTGTATCTTAATGTTTTACTGAAAATGCCCATGTGCAACTTGACAGTCACGCTGATGACAGACCAATGAAACTAAAGTGAAGCATCATCACCCATTCTAGCATAACACCAAATCAGCAGAGGATGTGCATTAAAGGATACGTGTTGCCATTTTCAGAGGTGCCTCTGTTGTGGCTTGCAGCCTTTTCATGCTGACATTAGGTTATGTTGTTAGCTGAGGTCACATTCTCTTCTGCCTTTAGCCCTGTTATCACTTGTGATAAACTGGAGAGCTGAATATCAGACACAATCTCAAATGACACTGGCAAACCTTGCCTTCAGCTCACTGACACACACAGCTAGAAAGTACTGAATAAAAAAAATACTGAACCAGTCTGAAGATCTTCCGTAACTACTGCGTCCTACAGGAGGAAAAATTAAATAATAGCATAATTTAGGTTAAAGGGGACCTCTGAAGGTCAAGTGATCAAATCTCCTTTCAAAAGCAGGGCTGACAAAGTTGTATTGCTCAAGGCTACATCAAGACTCATTTTAAAAACCTCCATGGATGAAGATCCTCTGGGCAACCTCTTCCAGTGCTTCACTCACTATCTTGAAAGTAAAGTATCAACTCATGGAAAAAATCCCCAAGCATAAGACTGTCCTCTCAGTCCCTCAAGTATGTGGACTACTGGAACTTGCATAAAACCAACTGAAAATCTCTTGATGAAAAAAACCTTACTTCTAATTCAGAGGTTCTCTGGAATTAGTGGTCTATGCATTATAGATCACAAAAGTCAAGATTCCAGCCCAAAATTTACAAGATGAGCTGCTCATTGCAGCTTTTTACTGGCATTTGTCCTGTGTATAGCTTCATAGAAACCCCTTGTGTGCCATGAGGGAGCAGAGATCACCTGCTTTCACATACTGGTCAGACCATCGCTGCCAAGGGTGCAGAGAACCATCAAACACAGTGCAGGTACATTCTCACCTCTAACTGGAACTATTTACCATTTTTAGGGCATGGTAAACATGGTGTTTCAGACGGCTCTGTGATGCAGCTTTCTGGGACCAAACGTAACATGCTCACACCGCAGGCCCTGAAGGGAACATTCTGCTGCAGCTGATGGAGCGCCCAGCCCGGGCTGTACACAGGACCTGGCACAATCCAGCTCTGTGACAAAGCTCCCAGGCACCAGGATTCTGTCACATCTCCCACACTTTCAGGCAGTGTGAACAGAGCTCCTTATAATGTGCTGCTACAAACAAGAAATAGCTAGGACAAAAATAGGGACAAGACTGCTTTAGAGCCCATGATAATAAATAGGCTTCAGGGAGTGCCATGAAAGGAAGCAGCAAGCATGGAGCACAACGTGCATACAAAGACCCAGTACAGAGTCTTTGGAGAAATCCCACTGCAGTGAGACAAAATCCAGTGAGCACATCAAAAAGAAAAGGAAAAAAAAAGACATCTGAGGAAAGCACTAGAGACAAGTATGGAGCTTCTTAAGGGGGAGGGAGCAGAGAATAAGTTTCAGTGTGCTGGTGCATAAATATTTTGCCTGTGGAAGCTTGGGATCAGATCTTATTTAAGTCTCCAGTGAAAAGGAGCGTGACTGTCCCTGCACATCACAGCAGCTCCATGTGATTAGAACCCTCTGCAGATTCAGCTCCTGCCCAGCACAGAGCTCAAACAGCAGGAGCATAAATCGGAGCTGAAGTGCACTGGCAGAGCTGCAGCACGAAGAAGTGTGCCCAGCCCTGCCTCTCCAGGGCTGCCTCCAGGATTGCCCCTGATCCCAGCAGGAGCTGGGGGGAGTTCAGGGAAGAAACATAAATGATGGAGAACGGAGATCGACCCATTCTTCATAAAGCTGCCCTAATTAGAAATGTCAGGCCTCATTACGAGCCAGAGCTCACTAGACAGGAGTCCCATTACTCGGCAGACATGCATTTCTTACAAGATGTGCACACCTCTCCTCCACCCACAGCCAAAGGGAACAGTCTCACTGCATGGGGGTGAAGGCTGCACCCGTGCTGCCAACTGCATAAACACCAGCAGAAGCAGTGCCAACACTGTTTCATACCTGAAACTCCTGTCTCCCCCTTCCCTGCAGAAGGCTAGGAGCAGTCATGCCTAGAATACTCAAAACAAGGCTTTTTACAACATAGTCTACCAGAAATTTACATAGGGGCCTGTTCATTTCCCATGGAAATCATTAGAAAGAGTCCATTAGTATCAAAGGGAGCAGATCTGGAGTAAAAAAGTAGTGTAAATTTCTCTCTTCTACATCTGTATTCAAGCATTCATCTCCAAAGAAGTACAGATATGTCTCATATTCCTTAGACATCAGCATCTGCATCTCACACCAGAAACATCCACGTCAAGCACCTAAAGGATTTTGTTGTGCACTGACAAGCTCAGTGGGAAGGCAGGTTAGGTGTGTCACAGGAAAGGGAACAGCTCTGGAAACGTGGTTGCTATAGGTTTTGCCATTCTTGAAAAAAGCAGTTCAAGTGACACGGTGAATGGAGGTATTTCTCTCTTCCTCTGTAATGCATTGTTTATAAATTTTGATAAAACTCACCTGGGCTTGACTCTGAAGGCCACCTGCAAAGCAGCAGCCATTAGCAGCTTTCCTCGTGAAGATTTGTCTGCAGTGAGATCCCTGCAGGCTACACGTGGGGTGTAAACCTAGCCAGGATTATTCAGGGCTGTCTGCAGTTTTGGGGCTTCAGGGGAATAAACAAAAAAAGATACTCAAACTGCTTAGCACAGTGCAACAAAAGGATTCTTTTGACAGAGCAGCAGGGCTGAATTAATTCCTTCAGCAGGCAGAAGAAACCCAGTCATTATGCAGTATTTGCTGTCTTAATACTACAAAAATAGGATGCATTTACTTATTATAGCTCAGTTTTGTTCTATTTCACATTGCTGTATTTGAGCTACAAACAAAATACTTCAGCCAAACATAACAGAGGAGGAAGGCAGTGTAATGCCAGACCAGGGCCAAGTACAGACAATGCCTTTCCTGTACTTCCCTCTGGAGTTAACAAACCTGCACTTGTCCACTCCTGAATTTTAAAAGAAGCTCCTCTTCATGCCCCCCACTAACACGGCTGTAACAGCAGGTTTTGTTCTACCACTGCATGTTAAACTGGATACACCATCTGTATTAGAAAGTCTTCCTCAGAAATGGGCTCTGCAGTCTAATCTCATCCAGCACAAGCACAATGATCTGAAAATGAAAAGCAACTAGGTACAAGAAGACCTTCAAGCTTCCAAGCATTTGGTCTCAGGTTCTTCAGAAATCAAGCAGGTGCTCTTCAGTCCAGACTCTTTAATAAAACCTCAGAGTTATGGAAGCTGCAGCTACTGTGGTTGCAACATACAAGGACAGGGATGCTATTTGTTGCTGGTAGGAGGAACACACATTTAATGTACTTCTGTTGCCCATAGAAGCCTACACTGTATTTCACCAATTACCACAGAGTGACTGCTGCCCTCAGAGGCTGCTAATTACAGCAGCCATACCCAGTCCACTTGTTACACACTCAACCTGAAAATAAATCTCATCAAATAAATGAGAGCAGCAGCACAGAATTCATCAAAGCGCTCCACAAGAGGCGCAAGAAATTTCATCTCTTCCCCAAGCAGTCCTTGGCCACCACTGAGGCAGCTGATTAAGGACAGCAACTGAATTCTAACTGGGACAGTGATTCTATATAAAAACAGCCCAGAGCATTCATTTAAAAGTAGTTATTAGGAGACTACTCTCCTGCACCCAGCCAGCATACAGAAAGGGAAAAGAAAGACACCTACTCCTTCACCACTTTCTTGGAAACTGACCTATTTGTGAGCCTCAGGCAAGGACTTCTATGCCAAGATCAATTTTTCAATTATTGCCACAGGAGCAGAAAGTTTGTGATACCTTCACTTGTGCTCACATAAATACTCTACTATGTACCCTCAACAAGCGTTGAAGTCAGTATGTGTGAAACACAAACAAAACCCAAATAAACTTCACAAATCTGCACAGTGTGCAACTATGGGATACTTTTTACTCCCACCAGACTGCCCTTTAGTGTGCCAGTCTTCCTCTACGGTATTTGAATACTTTGTACTCCCAGCTCTCAGAGAATTGCTGAGAATTAAAAGGCTGACTTAAAATCACTGCTATATTCACAGTGATCAATATGTGTGGGCACAGGCATATCTATGAACCATCCTACTGATGAACTTGCCCCTGGAAAATTCTGTGTACCATAAGCAAAGCAAAGTGATCAAAACCATAAGATTTAGTTAGTCCTTTCATGTAAAAATGTCACTGGAGTTAATATTGCTCCAGCTCTGACTGCAAGCTCTTTCTGACAGAACAACTACAAAGGAGAGCCAGCTGGGAAAAACAGCACAGGAAAATACCACTAAACTGGTGCAAAGACTTTAAAGACAATGACCACTGCAAATGTAAGGCTTTGTTTCAGAGGTTAAACCAACCTGACACCAAAACAGGTGAAAGAATTTGAAAGAAAAGATCATAGCAAAGAAATCAGCAAACTACTAAACATTCCTGAACTGTGATCGCCTCCACAGCTGTACCAGATGTTACTGCAGTTTCCTTGGGATGGAAGGGTGTAGGATTTTTTTCTTTCCAACTCTTTATGAACACTGGACTATAGATTCATCCTTGCCATGTGTTCTAAGGTGCATGTTTCCTGAGGCAACCACTGAGTTTGCTCAGATACACACGGTACTTTACCAATGGGGATGAAGAAAACAGGCCCTGCATGAAGAAATGAATCTCCAGATGTGCAGGACATTCATGCATTTAACTTCCATCAGTAATAATGGAATGGTGCACATTAATCTTTTACTCATGAAGCCCACACTAAACAGCAGCATTTCATCCTTTAACTGCCCACTCCTTCAGCCTGTATTTTATGCACGCCTATTAGTGATGCTGGCAGTAAAGTGGTTCTGCTTAATTACACCAAAGCTTTGCCAAAAGAGCATTTGTGTGTTCATATAAAACCATCAAGCTTAGGGGAAGTGATGAAACAACCAGAGTAACTCTGGTCTTTTTTGCAAGGAAATCCTGGATCAAGGTACTTTGGATTCAATCCAGAATTCACAATACCCTAACAACTTACACACATACTCTTCTGACACTTGCTACTACTACAGTTCACACAACCAACAGTGACCTGGAGGTCAGACATTTCCCAGCTGATAAGATCAGCTAGACCACTGCCCCAGGCTCTTCATTGCACCAGCTGATCTTTTAAAGCTGAGAAGTTCCCAGCATGATGAAATCATCACACTTCATTGACAACAACAAATACATGCTTGTTTTCTGTAATAAGCAATGAAGTACATTAATTATTCAACACAATTCCAACTTTGGAAAAATCATGGATTATTCTCAACTCCTCTTTTGAGAGACAGCAGGAGCCAGAGTGCAAAGGTCCCTCAGCTGTAGGTGGTGACACTATCCACTGACAGGTGATGCAGTTCATGAAGAGAAGAACCAGCCCAGACAGGTTTCTGTATTAATTTCCTGGCATTGGGAGGCATTTATTGATGGTGAATAAGGAACACTTATGTATCCACTGCTTCCTCTGAAAATACATGCAGTAATTGCCTTGGAAAACAGAGTTCCAAAAGCATAAAATAAAGATCTGTCCATAGAAATGGCACATATTGCAGCATGCAGTATTCATTCCACAGCACTCAATTTGCCCAGGAGATTTCCATGTTCTGTTACAAAAAAGCTGCCAATTAACTCACACCTTGTGACAATAAATATCAATACAAACCCAACGTGAATAAAATTTGGATTAGACCAATTCAGACTTCCTAAAATTAGTCTACTACATCCACAGTATAAGGAAGGATTTCAAAAAGACAACAGGTACACTGAGTTGAGAGAAAGGAGGAAGAAAGAAAATGTAGCTTTTACAAAGATGACTAACAGATATCATCTCCTCTGAAAGCTCAGATGAAAAGCACAGGCTTCTTGCATACCAAAAATAAATACAATATATGCTTCCCTCCTGTAAATTAATTCTTCACAGGTGAATAGATACAAAGCTCCTCTACCTTTCCATTTCACCAAGTCCCAATCCAGCCTCACCGACTACCACAGACATCCTGTTACAGAAATGCAGTTAAAACACAAAAATACAGGTTAAAAAAAAGTGGTATCTCCATTTGGTACATTCTTGGAACTGTGATTCAATGCTAATTCAGAAGTACTCATAACCAATTTAAATAATCTTCCCAGCTGGTGCTGCAAAAGGAAAACAGTTAGGAAATGGAAGTCTCAACGATCACTCAAAAACAACACAGACCAGCAGGGTTTATGAAAATTCATGTCCTCACCTCTCTCAACCTGTTCTGGTCCCTTACATATGCACACATTCTCTTTCTTCACCCCATCAAAAAGACCATTTATCATATTTTATATAATCTTAAACTGAGCTTGATGACACCAGGCTACAGATTGTTGCAGACCATTTTTTTTAAGTTCCACTTTTACTGCAAGATTGCTTCTACTGCAAGTCTCTACACACCGTTAAAAAGAAACAGAGCAGCCGAATACTCAGACGTTAACAAATAAACACATCCATGCCCGTGGCACAATCATCAGCACCTACCTTTGCCTGTAGTCATTATTCTCTGCAGGGCTGGGGAAGGGCACTGTGCTGGGGAGCAGCCCCACGGTACACGTCTCTCAGTACATGTTTCTCAGCAACTCAATCAGCAGCCAACTCGCCACCCTCCCACACCGCTCTGCTGTGTGACCTAGCAGGCGATTGCCTCCTCTGCTCCAAAATAAAAGCCTGTTCAGCATGCAGCTGCTCCATGTGCCCCCCTGTGCCTGCTTGCTCACACCCCTCCCCTTCTGCATTTGAGAATTTCAGCAATATGCTTATTTACAAAGCTGTTAGAAAGGGAGCAGAGCTCCTCTTGTCCATTTATACCTTCCACAAGGATGTGCCATCAATTGTGTTCATTCAAACATCACTCAAACATTACTGCTCTCTCTCAGTCCACACAGGTGCATAGGCATTTATTTGCTTTTTTTGTGCCCTAAAAATGCTGAGTCAATGAAACCAATCTTCTGTTTCACTTTGTATTTCAACTTGAGAACTGTATTAATAGAGAGCAAGCCACAATGGAAATTTAATTGCACAAGGAGGTATGAATGCAAAAAAGCACAGTGCAGCATTTACTGGTTCAAAATATCTGTTATCCCAGACAATTGTCCCTCCTTCCTGTCTGCAGTTCTGCTGCTTGGATGTGTGTTGACAAACAAACAATATTCCACCCTCAGATGCATAGCATCACTTGGCAAATGTGGGTGGTTTTCTTTCAGATAATAAATATGAAAATAGCTTCCAATGACTCAGCTTTATTACCAGCAAAACACAGGAATCTAAAATAGCTCCAGTTTTCATCTATTTAACTCCAAGTTCACAACTTCACAAACAGGATTCATTTAGTAAATAGCATATTTGTCTTATACACCCTCCCAAATATAGAAGTAGTTCTACTGAAAAGTAGCATTGCTCCGTCTTCATAAGTTTTCAGTAACAGAAATTATCATGTCTTTTATTTCAGCACTGTTTTAATTAACTTGCTTACTCTTAGAACACACACTCATGCAGTCAGCTACCAAAATTGCATCCTCCCCTCACCTTACTCCACGAGTACCCCCACGAGCTGGGGGAGAGATCTCAGCTCCAGAATTCTGGCTTTAAGATCCTGTTTTGATTTCCTTCCAGCCCAAGACCACTACACCACCTCCACTGTCCCTAAATCTTGCTCTTCTAAGACAAAACTCAACATCAACAAGAAAGTTCAATGCCTTCCTTTGCCACAGGAACATCACCACTGTATCCCTTCATGCACAAATATAAGTGCATCTTGCAAAAATTGTGTGACTGACATTTACAAAATGAAGATTTGCATCATATTAGGATACCACAACGATGAAAAGCATAAAAACCACACCAAAACATTTTGGTTGCTAATAACTTTGGTTTGGGTCATTGATTCCTATCAGCCTTTATTTTTCAATAGATAATTTATTTTATTCTTAATCTTTACTGAAATTGATTATAAAGTCTTCTGGAGTCCAAATCTGATTCAAAGTCAACTCAAATCCATGAAAAATCTGTACAGCTTCTGTAAAGGCCCTTCCACATAATACCAAGGAAACCCATACAGCATGAATTTCTTGGAGTCTCTGTCCAATAGCCTCCCTCTGTATCACATCCAACTAAAGATCATCACACAATGCCACTCAAAGACAGCAGCTGACTAGCTGGCAATTACTGGCTCTTTCATGCTGAAAATGTATTTGTCCCAGGGGAATAAGGCATCTGCATAATTAGCAAAAGCAGTTACATAGAAAATAATTAGCTTGCTGAAAGCCCAAAGGGGGAAAAACTATAATTTTTGCTTCAAGAGGCTGACTAATTATATGCCAAATAACAAAACAGAGATGCACTGAGAATCATCAAGAAATCCAGCATGGATTTTAACTTCATATTCTAGCTATAAGGGCTGCTGGTAGCCTAGCAACAAGCAGCATACTTGGGCTTGCCAAAACCTCCTCCGACTTAATGAAACACCTCAGATTACTATGCAAACCTCCCCCACCCCACTATGAATTTGATTCTTGTGTTACTAAATGATAAAAACAAAGCCTAGCCAAAAAACCAATCAAACAATTCAAGATAAACTCAAACAAGCACTAATGGACTACAGTATAGAAAGATAAGCCAAAACAAAACATCAGTTATTTTCAGAGACTTGGAATTCAGTCTGATTAGAGTTGACTCATTAGATTTCTTCTTTGGGTTAAGAAAATGTCCTATCATTTTAACCAACTTTTCTACTAGTCTGTGTAAGATTTCTGTTTGTATCTTGGGAACCACTAGATATGAAACCTTTAACAAGTGAGAGCAACTCACTAATCTCCAAAGTACTGCTGATATACAAAGAGCGCTGCTGCAATTCCTTCCTTTCACTTGAATCCTCAGTGAACTGCTAGAGGAAGCTGCTATCCCAAACAGGTGTCTCAGAGCCAAGAGATCAGTTTTTACTGTATTCCACCATGCTAGAAGCCACAGCTGCTGTCCCAGCTGCCATGTACCACTGTGCTCTGTGGTAAGAGAGGTTTGACAACCACTTCCAAGTCTCGCTGTGATTAGCACAACTCTGGTGCTCAGTTATGAGTGACCTTTCTGCCAACGGCTCTTGGTTACCCACAAGAGAAGCACATTCATGTAGTCATCCATCCAACCACTCTGCCAGATTCAAAGGGTTAACAAGACTGAGCTATTTCCACTATTTACTGAGAAAGGCAAATCTTTTACATGTGCAGTATCTATCACCATCTTCCCTGGTGACTCTGACAACTGCTGAAAGTGTCACCTTTGTTCAGAAAGTGTCAGGGACACCAGAAACCTGACAAATTTAGCTTGTCTTTCTCTCAGAGGCCACAATAAACTTGTGACTGTGGGTGAAGATAAGCCTCCTTTTGCTGGCTTACACAATCTCACAGATAAACTCAAAGTTGCACAGAGCTGTTGACACACAAGATAGGACGAGCATGTAATGCTGTATTTGTGCTGTGCTTGGAGGGCAAGAAGAAGCAACAAACAAGCCTATGGCACTAAGGGAAACTGAACCCTCCCCTCAAACACACACAAACAATGTTAATAAGTAATGTCATCATTACTAACTTCATAAATGAGAACCACTTTAATTCTGCAACTATAGAACTTACAGAACAACTTTTTCATTTCTAAGGAATATGAAAAGCTTCTGGCAGAACAATAGCAGATCCTAGCTTTGCTCTCTTTGACCTTTAACACTCCCTCCACCCTCCCTTTTCCCCCAGGCTACTTTTTTGTCTCAATGTTCATACAGGAGATTCTACTGAGGAGAAATTCTACGACACACACAGACTCCAGAGATTGCATCCTGACACAGCACAAGCAAGAGCAGGGAGACATCAGAAGATCAGGTTAAATACAGTGCAGAATACAGGAGTACTTTTGTGTGAAAGCCTGTCCATGAAGTCAGAAAATGGGGATCATAATGCCTCAGGACCTCAATGTACAAAAAGGGTGAATCTTTCACTGAAACAGTGACAAAGGGGTATAAAAGAAAAAAATAACTTTCAATGAAGACTAAAAGGAGAAGATCTGATACTCAGCAATGCTTCAGATGTAGCAATATATCTCAGACCACAAGTCTGCCTCCTGGAAACACCAAACAACAGCAATCTACATAGTACAATGATGCATCAAATTGCCTTTTTTTTTTTTTTAAGGTTCATTCTATTCCACTGCTAGCAAGACAAAAATTCCACCTTAGCCTAGCCAAGCAGAAAGCAAGGAAGTTGAATCAGCAGTAAATCTGTTTCAGTTTGAGTAGGGGTTTCAGAGCAATCACCTGGAGGCTGGGAACCTAAACAAGTTTGCTAAGGGATTAAATATTTACTTCCCCTCCCACCTGTTAAAAAAGAACAAGGACATTAGTTTCCTAACTGCATTTTTTTTACCCCTGTAAGCATCATCCAGCTGGACATACAAAATAGTCCCATATTGTGCAAAAGCATAATTTTAACCCATTCCATCACAGAGGAACCTGTAACAGGTCTTCATCATTCCCAAACATACAAGATAATACATCACATTTCTGAATAATCCCAACTATAACTTCAGGATTTTCAAATCAGTTAATTTTATTGATTCTGCAGGGATGAAGTTTCCTGTGCTGTAAAATGGTTATGGCAAGAAGAATGGTGCCCAGAAATGAAAAAGGCATTTTTTCCTATTTAAAAGAGAAAACACCTCTCTGCTCTCTTGACTTTGAAGAGCATGGTGGGAATGACTGGGAGATCACCTCCCCTGCTCCTGGCCTTGCAGAGGGTGTGAGCTTGACAGGAACACACAGTCCTGAACTCAGGTTCTTCATCTGCTCTACTCAACTGTTGGCAGAAAGATGCATTCCTCACCAAGAATTCTCCCCAAAATCTACTGTTAAACCTATTAAATTTATAATACCTGTTAAAATTATTTCCTAGCTCAGAAGCTTATCTGTAAACACAGTAATAAACACCTGTTATTACAGTAAGCAAAACACTAGTCTCAGACAAGACAGACAGATTGAGGCTCTGATAAGGGTCTTCGGCTATCAGTCCTAAACAAACAAAATAAGCCTCACCAACTGAAAATTGCTAAAAGCACTAAACAGAGAGTACAAGTACTTCTACTCACCAACTGAAGTCTGGACCATGTTTCCAGATTTTTGGACCTCGTCGAATTTTGTAAAAATTACATTCAACCTATTTGAAAGTTTAAAAATACACAATGAACAACTGAATTTAAATTTTAGGAATATTAGAATCATAAAATCACAAAGGTTGGAAAAGACCTCTAAGACCATAAAGCTCAACCTTTAACCCAGCACCACCATGTTTACTACTAAACCATGTCCTCATATGCCACATCCACATGGCTTCTGAACACTTCCAGGGATGGTGATTCCACCACTTCCCTGAGCAGCCAAATTGTATCATCTTATAGAACAGATTTGGCTTCACTCAGATCATTGGGAGCACTGTAAAAAATGTCAGCAGAAAATGTCAGTGCAAGGAAGTAATTTTAAAATTTAAAAAAACAACATCAACACTCAAAAGCTGAAAGGAAAACCTGAGATATAATTGAAAATATACATTACTGAAGATGTGATATGGCTAATTGGAGATGCACTTCCAGTTTATCACCACTTTTTCTATCTTAACTATTCACAGAAATACCAGAAAACACACCCCTAAAAACCAACTTGACAACCTAACTTGCATAAACACAAGCTACTCTGAAGTGTCTCCTCTCTACATTTCTCCTATATGCAGAGCATATAGGAGAAATATTAATTCCCTTAATCTTAAATCCATTAACTAAACATCGGTAATAATTTTTGTGGTTTTCCAAAGATGCTGTGGCATACTTGGGCAAAGGTACAGGATCTGCACTAAATAAATCTGAATGTTTTCAGATTGAAAAATAAAATGAAAAAATGAACCAAGTATCCTGGGAAAAGGTTCAATCATGAGGTTCCTGAAGTCTTCTGAAGGAAGGAAGGGAATAAAAATCAACCCAAAAATAGTGAAGACCTAAGGACATTCTCAACTTACCGAGACTGGGGTAATCCTTTTTTACTGAGATCAGCCCTTACACGTTCACCAACATGTCTGTAAATTTCCACAAGGCTGTTTATTGCTGCATCTCGAACCTGGATGAGATACATGAGAAATCAATCATCTTTATAATTTAAATTAATAAATCCCTAATAAGTCCTACCTCAGAGAACTAAATTTGTCTATTTCTCAGCAACAACAGCTGCTGCTATACACATTACCACACACTTCATGAAGGAGCTTCCAACCCTGCCTTTCACATGTTAACAGTATCAGCAGGTAATTAAATTGAAAAGGCAGTGAAGGTGTAAGATGAAAGGTTTCATGCAAAAGGAGCTTGGCTGCCTTTGCCAAACTCCTCCCATTGTATACAAGTATATTTACTAGATAAAAAAAGGATAGAGACACAAACAGACCTTATATTACTGGGATATTATAAAATAAACTGGTTTTTAATGCTGTCTTATAAACTTACATTTCTATGTTGATAGCAAACCAGGGAGGAAGAGAGGAGTAATCAATCACCTGAGTCACCATGAATTTTGCATGTTTTCCAAACTGATTTGCAAGAAATTGCTGAGCACATCCTTCCTTCCAGCCAACAGAAGAGACATAAATCTGATTAAAGTGTCACCTTTCTGTACTTAAACCCTTCTTCCACTGGACACAGCAGGCAGAGAAGGTAAACAAACTATCTGCTCTGCCCACAGAAACACCGACTGTGCACTCGTGCTTCTCAGAAGATGGCCCCACACACCCCAGGAATAGACATGGAATATCCTGAGACACAAGCTAGAATTGCCTATAGGTGGGAGACAAAGGGCAGGCACACATCCCCTGCCTCCTAGCCAAAGAGAACCCTAACACTTGCCTGTCACCCACCTCACCCCGTTCTCCTGCTGCACAGCCTTCCTGCTCAGCAGGTCCCTGCCAGCCTCCAAACGCCTCTCCAGGCATGCCAGCCCTTCCTCAGCACTCCTGCCTCTCTTCTCCTGCCCATCAGCCCCATTTGCCACCAACGCTGCTGGCAGAGCAGTCTGTGGGGACTCTTTGGTGCCCCCAGTTTCTGGGCACACAGACCCCAGCCCAGCCTGAGCACAAGGATTGCCTCTGTGAACAGTTAGGCAGAGGCACAGCTGCAGGACTGTAAATCCCAAGGAGCACAGCAAGGAGCCCCCACCATCACACTTGGTTTAGTCAACCACAGCAATAACAAAACTTTAGTAATTTTGAGAAAATGATCAGAGTTTAAGTATTGTTGTCACACCAGATGCACATAGGTTAATCAATCACATCAGTTCAAAACAACGAAAGCACTATTTTTGAAAAGGGCTCTGATGGAACAGCTTCCACATCCACAACAAAAGAAAAAAAAACTGGACTTGATCTGGAACTGTTTCTCGATCCTCTCTCCAAGAGAGGGCAGCAGTGACCGAGCCCAGCAAGTCTCCCAGCGCTCAGGAAGCACAGCACAGCACAGCAGCAGCTCCAGGGGAGCGCAGGACCAGCCCCAGGGCAGACACTGTTGCACCCAGAGCCACTGTCACAGCGATTTCTGTCTGACCAATTCAGGCACAGGCTTTCTGGGAATGAGACACCAGACCCAGGAGAAAGAGAAAGAGATCAGCCTTGTTTCCCCCTGCAGCTGGATACAGGACAAGGGGCTGTGCCAGGCACAAGGAAGGAGCAGCACAGAAGAAAAATGTCTCAGTGCCCTCACCAACTTTCCAGTTAATTCAACAGCTCAACTATGGCAGGACCAAGGTACCTGTATGCTTAACAAGGTCAAGCCCTAAAACTAGGATTTCCTTGGAGGGTAACAGCTTGCTTAGTCCCAGCTCAGAACTACAGAGGACCCTAAACATTAAATTTCTTGTACTCATGAGTTTACAATCTTGCAGTGGCACAAGCAGCAAGGGAAGGCTGCTTCACTCTCAGTCCTCCTCTTAGCAAGGGAGACCCTGAACACCCTCTCCAGACCTGGATCACAGATGTGTCACCCATGCTGGCAGAACAACCAACAGCATTATTCAGAAACTGCCAGTCCACATTACACAATGAGTTTGAACACTACTTCTCCACCTCCCTCTTCTCACTAACCCCGCATACTTGTACCTAATTCCAAACAAGACAAAAAGCACTTAGGAGCAGCAGATTTTATTCCACTTGCATTTTCATTTGGGTTGCATCGCTGATTAAAGGTCCTGGTACAGACTGTCTTCACCCCCATTCAGAAACTGCCTGTACAGCTTCTGGCAGTGCACATGGCCAGGCTGTCTGACTGGCCCCATTTGCCCTCCCTGCCCAGACTGGTTCCTCTCTGAAGGTGAGGGGTGCTGCACTGAGCCCAGAGGGATCCCTGCAGCCTCCAAGGCACAGGAGTTCCCTCCCCACAAAGGTTTCCCTCTTCTGTTCATCTCACCTGCAAATTCATGTTGTTCTGCTGAACCCTTGGAGTAACTGATATGCTGTTTTGGACATACTTCAAATTACACCTCTCCAAAACCAGCCAAGGGTTCTGTGTGCACAGCATTATTCAGCGTTCACCACCAGCAGCACAATTAGCTCATTTACCAACAAGGCAACCAGCACAACCTTTAAATGTGACTCACAGCAAAAGCTCACCTGGCTGTTTGGATCTCCAAGTAAGTTACATATATGTGGCACTATCTTACTCAGTGTTAAACTCTGAGCTCCAGATCTGGAATAAAGAACAAAAAGCACCATTATGAATCAGAGCAGGTTCATGCACACAACACATGAGGTTTGCAGAAGGTCCTGACTTACGCATTGAGTGTTGCAATAAGGCAGAGGCAAATCCCTTCCCTTGTCCGAAAATTCTTGTGTTTGAATCCTCCTAGCATCCTGTCCCACACGTACTGTGGAAGACAGGAAAGAGAAAAAAATGAGATGGGGTAAGAAACAGATTCTGTCTTCCAGCAGACATACACCACACCACCTCTGGAGCTCAAATCCAAGCTTTACACCCATCCAAGCAGAACGGGACAAAAAGGAGCAAGATACTTTTAGATCTGACTAATTCTTTGTTTTGTGCTGACTTCACAGTAACTTCCCACTACCTAAAAACAATACTCATACTTACAAAGCAAGTACCTTCCAAAACCCTGGAACAGTAACTCTTGACATATACTCCTCCCCTCCTTGGGAAATCCACTGACATGCTCCCATGTGTATCCTGTCAGGCAATAGCCTTCCCAAGTGAAGTAAACATCTTACAACAAGGTGTAGGGAGATGAAGCCATTTCAGACAGAAAAACGGCAGAGAAAATCTTCTGACAGAAAAAAGGTTTCCTTTTTTCACACAGCCAGTCACTCATGCTGTGGAACATACCTGAGGGTTAGCAGCTTGTTCCATGATTTTCAGCAGCAAGGTCTGATCTTGCTCCCTCACTGAGTCCTTAGAATCTCCCAGCCTATCAAGTAAACTTGGCAGCACTAAGGAAACAAAACAGGAACATTCAAATCCCTCAGGAAAAAAAATGTAACAGTGGCAGAGCCCCTGTGCTCTCCCCCCAAAGCCCAGTGGAGGCACCAGCCTTGCTGTCCTTCAGCAGAGCAGGAAAACCACTGAGAGCCTCCCAAGTGCTCTCCTGGGAAGAAGGACAACTCTGAGTCCAGCAGCCAGTGCAGGTGGTGTCAGAGTGACGGTGACAGTCACACAGAGACCCCTCACCTGTGCCAATCTGGGCCTTGAAGCGATCTTGCAAGCGGGACACCAGCGCAGAGATGATGTCAATCCCCAGGAGAACCACCTGCAAGCACAGAACAGGCAATGAATTAAGAGTGCACTGCAACTGTGATTGCTGCTCAGTGCTAAATTCATATGTATAGATATGCAAGGTACACAAATCATTTCATTATTTGCTGTAACGAGCATTTCTAATTCATTGTAATTATTACAATTAGAAAATGGTATGCACTAAGAGTTGCTTAATTATTTAATGGCAGAAATTAGACCAAACACTTATATGACATAACTGGAATTCAAAGAAAGACACCTAGTTTGAGAGAAGCTTCATGGCAGGCTGCAGATCAGAAAACCTGGTCTGACTAACAAAAGGTACATCACACACTGAATGTACTATGTAGCCTGTATGTGAAACACTTCACAAAACTCTATAAATCATAATCGTGCTGGCACAAGGCACTTCTCCCTAAGTTTTTGGATAAGCACCGAGGTTAATCACCCCTAGAAATGTTAGGGACAGCCAGGCTTCTGAGGTGGTGCCCCCGGGACTGTCCCAACACAGCCCAGCTCCCTGTACGTACACACAAGTGTACAAATATACACAAACAACCAGGACAGTGGTCATGGCCCCACGCCTGCCAGAGCTCAGGGAGTGTTTGGACAAGGCTCTCAGGCAATATGGGATTGCTGGAGCTGTCCTGTGCAAGAGCCAGGAACTGCAGCTAATGGTCCCTGTGAGTCCCTTCCAGCCCAGGATACTCTGTGGCACTGTCTCACGTACACGTACGCCGCTGTTGCACACACACACACACACAGAGGAGCGCGCTGTCCCTCCCGCAGCCGCTCACCGGAGCCGTGCCCCGCACTGCCGCGGCCGCTCGCCAGGGGGCGCGCTGCGGCGCCGCTGCCGCCGCGCGGTGGCCCCGCCCTCTATGCAAATCGGCGCAGGGCCGGCGCGGAGCACTCTGGGTAGCGCCGCCGCCAGAGACTCGAACCTGGGTCGGAGCCGCCCGGGCGCGCGGGGCCCCGCGCGGTGCGCGCCCCCGAGGCGGGCGGCGGGCAGCGGGCGGGCCGGGGCCGCGCCGCCCCTCGCCGGGACCTGGGCGCGGTCCGCGCTCCCCTACGGGCGGCGCGCCCCAGCGGCTGCCAACCGTCCTTATCTGGGGGTTGCGCGGCTGCTCAATGAGCGTATGGCGAGAGCAGCCCTGCTAACGCCTTAAACAACACAGCAGCGCCCGCTCCGTGCGCGGCGCAATTTTTGGAACCTCGCACCGCGGCGTGTGCGCGGCGCGTTCTGAACGACGCTCGGCTCGAGCTGGACCGAACTCCCCGTGGCGCTGTGCGGAGCCGTGCGGTGCTGGCACCTCCCGGCACCGCTCCCGGCTGCCGGCGCCGCCCCCACCGTCCCTTGCCCGCCCCTCAGCAGCGCTGCTCCCGCCGCAGCCCGTGCGGGACCCGCGGTGCTGCTCCGCGCTGAGCCCGCGCGCTACTCCAGAGCCCACAGCCCCCGGCCTGCCACAGGGATGCGCTCCAAATTCGGCGCCGGAACACCCAGGGAACCATGCGTGATGTGGCACGGGAAACAGCCTACTTACTACATGCAAAGTCTCCTGTGGAAAAAACCTTCCTAAATACAAACCCCTGGATCCTAACTTCTCCCAACATACACACATTCTCCAAAAAGCGCCTGCAGTCTTCTCCCCGCACAGTAACAGACCTTCAACACTGTCAATTTTTAATTCAACATCATTTATTCATACATCAAGGGAGATTTTTTCCTTGTGTTTTTATTAAGCTGTGTTTCGCTTTCACATTCATCGCGCACACTGGATTTAATCTACCATTGACAAATGCTCAGCCAGCTGCCCCAAGGCCTATCGCTGCCTATGTCTGCCAGCTCACTGGCAGCTCCTGCCTGGGGTCCTGCTGCAAGATGGGGGCTCCAGATCCTCATCAGTGGAGAGATGCTTTTAGGGAAAGTCAATGGGACTGAGTGCCAGTCACCATTCACAGCTGTCTGAGCAGAGACCCATCATGCAGCATCCTGCACAGAGATAAGTGTGCTGCCTGCAATTACAGAGATGTGCCCTAGGGATAAATTCGATCCCGGGAGAGGAAGGAATCCATCTCTTCTTCAAACTGCCCGAAAGCCAGGAAGAGTATGGGGAACTCATCACTCAAACATGAAAGGAAACACATGCACAGTGCAAACATACCCTGCAGTTCACCCCCAGGATAAGGCCAGGAGGACGAACTAAGCCTTGCACGACTTTTTGCTGTTGTCCTCATAAACTGGCACAATGATTACAGTGGTGCTTGGACAGCTATTGAGGAAACAGCAACTGGGGTGAGCAAATGTTACTCCCGACTATGCTGGATTCATTTATCACCCCCAATGTGACACCTGCCTCAGAAGGTCAGAGGCAGAAAGTAGAAATCGTGTATGGATTGACAGAGTCAACAGATCCGCTGCAGACAGATAACAGACAACCGAGGGCACGGCTGGCAAATGAACAAAGAATTAATTGAATTCCAGCCCTGGCTGCTTTGGACTGACTGCACTGAAGAGCTCACCCGTTCACTGCTGGAACACTACTGAGCTCTGCCTGAATTAACACACGCCAAGGTCCGGGAGGAGCCTCGGGAGCAGCGAGGGGCCCTGCCAGCAGCCATCCCACTGCCACGATCCCGATGCAGGCCTCTCCCCACGAAGCCAGCTGGCGGGCACAGCTCCACACCAAGGCACAGGAAGGGCAGCTCTCCACCCGAAATTCCAGATAATGCTGCAATGCTGATAACTACAGAGCTATTCCAGGCCTTTACATCAGCACAGATCTTTTAGCCTCCTATTTACACGGGCCCCCAAAAGAGTGATCTCAGAATCAGAGAGTGACAGCCCTCACTCAGCCTGAGGGTCTGCTTCTGCTCATTTGACTCCTGAGGTTCCCCCAAGACAGTCAATAATGCAAGTTGTGCCACCCAGTATTCAGCTCATTTGGCATCTGCTGCTGCTTTGTCTTGTCTCAGAGTACTTTCTGTAGGCGCCAAGGGCTGTCAGCAAACCCTTCTCCTGCATCTCTCCAACTGCCAGGTCATCTCTCCCAGTAAAGAAGTCTCTTGTTAGTTCCCAGGATGCAACACAGCCTTTCCCAATACAGACAGTACTTTTTTCAGAGGTCAACAAAAACAACTCAAAGCATCTGTCCTTTAATATCTGGGTGGTGTTGAAAGACTTGCAGGCAGCTTCCCATATCAGAGAGCAGACAGTCCACCATCATCTGCTCCAGCAGTACATGGTGACCAAGCACGCCAGACAAATCCACCCAGTTTGAAACAAGACACCTAAACACACTCCCATGAAAGGGTAAAGAAGCTGCAGAATCCAGCGACATCTGATTGAGCAGGTAGAAACCAGAGTGAATCAGCTCCAGGCTACCCTGATGCCTGGACAAACTGGGGGGAGACAAGGCTTTCCCTACGCTCACCACACCATGCCACAGCAGGGATGTGGTGGTGGCTGTGGGAACCCTCATCCCCTCTCTTTGCAGGGAAGCAGCAGTGGGCTGAGCAGTACAAAGTCACAAAATCCTCAAAGTCACTGCACTCTGCTGGCCTCCTGCTGAACCTTCCATGCCTGGCAGCTTGGGACCTAAACGGGAATGCTGGAGAGAGCTTCTACAGCAGCTGTGACAGCAGCTTGCTTCATGCTGACTGCCACCACTGGTGACACAGCTTAGCTATTTCACGTTGAAGTCTGAGAGGTTTTCTTTGGAGAAAGGATGGGAAATGGAAGACAAGACTTCTAAATGTCAATATGAAAAAAAAGAATTGTAAGAGTATTCAACCACTTTTTTTTTAACAGTTGCTTAATCTTTTGAATTCATAAGCAAAAACATGGAGGAAGGGCTTGCATTCTTTGAGTAAATTTAATATACTTTTGAAAAAAAGTGTAATACTTGAGATTACACTGAGAAGTCCAAGGCAAGCATAGATGGCTCACATCACTGCTGGTCTGATCAGAGAGGGAGCAGTTCTAATTCCTTGTGACATGAAACATCCACCACAACTGAACTGGGCACTCAAGACCAAGCTGAAGTTAGATGATATTGGCAAATTTAGTTTTGAATCCAGGTATTTGGGGTCAGCACAGCAGTAACCAAAGTCCTGTCACAGAAACCTGGAATCAGCTTCTGAAATGCTGCGTCCCACCTTATAGCTGCACACAACTATAACCACATCCACCCTGGAACAGTCCATCTCCTTCTGCCATTCCGAGAGTTAATATTCATTTTCCAAGGCAGCACCACATCTGCACTGGAAGCATGAGTCCATCTCCCCAGCCCAACAATCCTCACACAGATGCCAAGGTTTTTTTGTACAACACAATTTGCAAAACCAACACCAGCAAAGAAAAAGGCAGTAACAGTAGCACAGCTGGTTTTACTGACATGACTGCAAGCTATGGTCAAAGAGCTGAATGGGGTAAAATTTTAAATACATATTCTTAGGTTTTTTCTCTAGACTGATGAGATACCATCCATTCTGTCACAGACACCACCTTGAAAATCCTCAAATTCCCTAATGGAATTAGGTGAACCAAAACACCCAATGAAACCATCAGCAGTTGTAAAATAAGCAAAAAAACTGGTTATTGAAAGTTCTTCTTCATTTACAAGCCTAGTAACAGATGAGCAACTCAGTAAAAAATGCACAGTTCTACACTGAAATAAATTCCAAGAGAGCTAAGGTCATTTAAATGTTGGGAGACATTAAGAAAAGGCTGTCAGAAATAATTGCTACAGAGATGTATTTTTATCGCTACTGTTAGGACACAAAGGCACCTTTCATGTGCAAAAGCAAGAAATTCCAGTAATTATCTTCTGGATTCAGTAAAAAAAGCCAACAAAAGCCCCTCAGTTGTCTCGATCTAGAGATTTGGTAGAATGCATGAGAAATTCAAAGCAATTTAAAGAAAATGCACCACAGAGCACAAAAGTTATCATTACAAAAATTCCACAAAGACAAACAGGGTGATGCTTGAAAGAACACGATCACCCTGAAAGGCAGACATCTGCTTCCAGAAGAGCTGACAATTATGTCCCAGGTGAAAGAGCTGGACCAAGTCAGCCCTCAATCCCAGTGCTCCCTACCCTGCCTCTGCTCAGGGGAACTGAAGGGGGAGTTCCAAAGAATGAATTCACCCTGTTTTGCAAAGATTCTCAACTGGTCCTTGCGTGTTTGTGTATGATGAGAAAAGGAGCAGCCACTGGGCTTTCTCCAAAAGACATGGAGGGAAGCACAAGTTGCAGAGTCACTGCTGTGGAGTACAGGAGGCTTTTCTACCCTGAGCAAGGTCAAAGCTCCAGACAGCACAGCAGGTAAATCACCACTGACACAAAATACAGTCTGCTAAGTCTCCGGGGAAGCAGCACTCATGGTAGTGTAACAGGAGACTTTGCAGTTGAAAGCGGAGTTACAACTTCCTTCACACTTTCACATCTCAATCACCCCAAACACTGCTGGAAACACAGCAGCAGCACCATTGTTTCAGAAAGGTGGTCCTGCTTATGCAGCACCTTACAGCTATGGATACTCAATCCTAGTGTCTTCACATGAAACGACATCAAAACAAAACACCTGCACTACCCACTGCTATTGCCTTTGGTTCCTCACCACAAAACAGTTAAATATCGTAGTCACAAACACTGCCACTATTCCGTACATTTCCACTGCCCCCAGCTGAGCATTTCCACTTGCAGCCAGGTCCTCAGCCAGGAGGGAAAAATTAATGGAACTCTGTGAGCACTGATGAGATCTTGCCCCCGGATCAGGACCACTACTTCCCTGTAGCTTTGGTAACTAGTTGCATTTCAGAGCTCAAGGCATAATGAAGCCTCATACAATGAGGGCTATTACAGAAAAGCACACAGAATACGGCAAGGAAAATAAAAAGGCCATTGCATTGCCCTGTTTTTTTTTTTGTTTTTTTTTTTTTTTTTTTTTTTTTTTTGTTGTTGTTGTTGTTGTTTTTTTGTTTGTGGTTTTTGTTTGTGGTTTTTTTTTTGTTTTGTTTTGTTTTTTGGTTTGTTTTTTTTTAGAAAAATAGAAAGCCTGTATTATGGCAACTAATCAATTGCCAGCACAGCAATATGCCTTATTAACAGAGCAGGCTGCTTTACCTAATAACATTGCCTTCCCCTCCATTAGCAGCAAAAGGCTGCTACAGTGCACAGAGCAAGTGAGAAATCACACTGGGAATCTGCCTGCAGGCAGAACCATATTAGCTGGAGCACCTCAAAAGCTCCTAGCACAGAAGCACTGACCCCAACTCCATCTCTAACACTACAATAATAGAAAGGGTCAACACATTTTAAAACTGGAACAGAAGTGTTTCTGAGGGTTTAGACAGCATCTGGAAAAAAACAAGGCAAGCACACAACCTAGCAGATCATCACTGACAATCTGCTGCTCCCTTAGGACTCACAAAGTCTAGTAGCAACTGTGAGGATGTTCAAATATCCAGATACTCCCCTTGATCACTAGTTCCCAAGTTTCTGAACATCTGCACTTCGAGATTACACCATTCAACACCAGCTTTTATGAGGAACAGCAAAACTGCAATGCAATGATGACAGGATGCATGGCCAGCCTCATGAGGAGGGCACCAAAGAGGTGCAGACACAGCAAAGTCCCACCAGCTGTTGGCAACGTGAAAAAAGCTGGGGATCAGTCAGGGAGGCAGAGCAGCCACAGTGGTGAGGAGTAGGCAGCAGCCAAACTGAGTAGGAAACTTAGTGGATGATGACAGCTCTTACTAGATCGTAGCTAATGAAGCTTTGTTCTTGCCTTTTTGGGAAGAAAGGAACACATGCAATTAAAAATGCAATAGCATTTTCAGTAGCTGCAGTCTTTGTAACACTCTGGAAACACCGTAAGACCTAGAGCTTTCACAGCACCTCCCACCCTGCACAGACAGACTGCCTGCTCAGCATGTACCACACAGTCCTACGCCTTTGGAGAGTGTCTCCAGACACAATCAGCAACAGCTGAATGGTGCAACAGTGAAGAACTCCATTGAGAAAAGAAGAGAGGTACAAGATGCCTTTGTTAGCCACAGAAAGACACAATAGCACAGGAAAGTGGAGAGATGGGTGCTATGTAGAGAAGAGGGTGAGAGGTGGGAAGAAGGAATTCTAAAGAGGAGAGAAAGCCCAGAGGATGACCCTTAAAGACATGGGTTAAAACACTTCCCAGTCTCACCTACACCAGTGAGGGTGCAGCTGAGCTATACCTCACCCAGCATCTACAGCCACAAGACCTAGCACAGCCCATACAGCGTGGTGCTTCCCACTGTTCCGTAAGGTCAGTGGAGACAGAGCTACTGCCTAAGCTGTTGACTACACCAGTTTCTTCTTTTGCCATTTCCTCTTACTCCCTCTCCAAGCTATTCTTAATTGCTGCTTTTCAATTCATGCCAAACAAAGGGAAAACTTTCAGAGGCCTACCATCAGTGCTATACTCCAGCTAAAACCAGGACGCCAGCAAAAACAGTGCCACAAGAACTCAGAAGGGACAGTCCCAGTGCTGACCTGCTCCTCTGAGCATGCCTGTGCCGGTGGAACCAGACCTCACACCAGCAGATACGTACCAGTGCCCGTCTGCAAGCTGGGCAGCTGTCAGCATGCACTCTGCTTGAGCTGCTGTGTGATCCTGCAAGGGACAGGGACGTTTGATTGCAGTGACACCACTGGCCCAAGCCTAGCACTCCGCAGACCTTCTCACACAGCTTTTGGCTCAGCAGCTCCAACCACTCTGTAGCCCGTGCATGCCTCTTGCAACTAACTATGTCTTACATCCAGCTCTTAGCACAGGTCTTGATCAAGTCAAGCATCATTTTTAATATCGTTTAACTTTTGGCAATAAGATCTTTTCCAAGACTTTGATCTATCTGGTCTAGGAAACCAATGAAAAAATATTCTGTCCCTACCCATTTAAAAGTTAATTCTAGCTTAGAGGGTAATGCTTTCCACATGCTTCAGAACCAAATCCCACATGTCACTTAACACAAAGGAAATAGAAATTATTTCATGTTGATCTCCTCAACTCCTTTTGACCTGTGTGTCTTTCCCTTTGCCTTTTTGGCTGTCATCATTGAGATCTGCAGCAACAGCTGATGCATCACTGTGAGCTCTCACAAGAGAATAAAACATCTGTTTTCCTCCCTCAGACTGAAAACAGATGCCTTTTTAGTTGTGTCCAACAGATACTCAATTATATGACAGCATAGTGAAGCACAATGCATCTAAATCAGGGCACACCCTCAGGCCACATGGATGCCTGGCTTGTGGTCAGGAACCCAAAAATGCTTTGCAGTCTCAGGCAAGCTATCTATCCACAAGTATCCATGGTCTGGGACACCTGCACACATCAAGGGTAGTTTTCTTGCCTTGGAAATGTCTGCAGAACTGCTCTGGAGCAAACACCACATGCACCAAGCACTGTGCAGTCCCACTGTGGCTCTGCTGTGTACTTGTGCCTTTTCTAATGAGCTGTCTGGAAAACCCAATTCCATACAAAAACCACTCCTTATCAACCAACTCACCTGACATTCCAGATCTGAAAGAGGTGACAGTAGTCACCATGGGACAACTCTTCAACAAAACCTGCCTGGAGTGATTCTTCTGAGTACTGCAGTTGTGTTGGAAACTCACTGCTATGAAAAACTCCTGCAAATGGCACCTGGGGAAGCCCAGGCACAGCACAGCGAGGTGAACAACCTGGCAATCACTGGTTCAAGATTCAGCTTGGGACACGTGGAGGGCTGACATTGGTAAGACAGCTCAAGCAGTGCCTGTTCCAGGTCTGTTTCTGTGGCTGAAGCAATCCAGTCTCCAGACCTGTTCAACTGCAAGCATTTTACAGACAAAAAAAAAAACAACCCCAAAACCAAAAGAAACAAACAACTGAACGCCCCCAACAAATTAAAAACAGAAAAAAAAAAACTCCGCCAAACCAAACCAAACAAACAAACAAATCAACCACAAACAAGGGAAGAGAAGGGAATTCTGCATCCTGCACTGCTTGAGGGAACCAGCCTTTTGCTAAGGGAAAAGAACAAGCCATCTGAGCAGCTGACAGCACAAGTAGAAAACCAATTGGAAAATTATAGGGACAAACCACATACATTCTGGCTTCTATATCCAGCTCTAGAAACACATTTAAACAAGTCAGGCAAACAGCTCCTATCAATGCTCTAGTGCCACAGCTACACAAACAAGCATCCCTCACATTAAGAGGTTTCCACAAATTCTTGTGGATTAATAAAAGTAAAGTATTAATTAAGTGTTCAACTAAATCATTAGTTCCTGGATTAATTATCTTAAACGGAACTCTTTAGACCTGAAAGAGATCAGAGGAACAGAAGCTGTAAGTGTAACAAAAGAAGCCACTCGGGGTTCAGCACAGGTACACAAAGAGCTGACACCAGACCAAGCAGGTACCCCCTGGGCAGGCTCTACTCACGTTTCGCAAGGCTTTCACTACATTTTTCTCTCCTTCACAACTCTTATTGTTATTTTCAACATAACAATGCCTAAGCTGAATCAAGTGTTTAAATAACCTTTTTTTGTGTGTGTGTGATTTTAGAAGACTGATGCCTTGTTTTGTAATTCTGTTATTTTCTCAGCTTTGTTCTCACTGGACACTTGCTGACAAGATCAGCATTCCTGCTTTCTGCTGAACAGGTTGGAAGCTATATAAGCACTCCTGCTCCTATAACTCCAGAAGTGGTTTATTTTCTTTGAGACACCTATTCTAAACTGAAGTATCTCATTAGCATTACTTTTTGCTTTAAATAAAGCAACCAAACTTTCACAGAGATGGGAAAGAAAGCATGGTCACTCTTAGAACTCCAAAACATGATGTCTTGTGAATTCTGAAATAAGACAGACAGAATGCTGGGTGTGATAGTGTGCCGTTGTTAACCTGACCTGAAAAGATTGCCAGACTGCTTCCTCCCATCCCAGCCAGCCTTCCTGCATATTCCAAACCAAGTAAAATGAAACAGTAACTCTTTACTTTTAGCATAAGAACGGGCCTTTTCAATAAATTCAGCTGAGAATTTGTTTCCAAAGGCCAATTAGTTCAACACCATCTCCCCTCCACTGCTCAAATTAGATCAGTCAGGCCACATTTCTAGAGAAGGTGTTTTGTTGTACTTGATTCTTAACATTTAGATCTTGACTTCTAGCTGACTTCTAGTGTTCATTAAAGCCTGCAACACTTTTCTACATTCTAGTTAGAAACTGCCCTGTCAATCCAAAACCAGGTTTAATGAGCTGCTGTGTCACCACCTGTAAGACCCTGCTGGGCAGACTGTGAAACAAAAAAACTTATTTTTTTAATCCTTCTCTATGTACAGTAGTATAAGCCAGGCAACATTTTGTGGCCCCCAAGGACTCCAGCTACATGATCTGACCCATGACAATCTTGAACTTCAGCGGTGTTTCCTAAAAAAGGATCTGCAACACAGACCAGGGAACAGGATACACACTTCAAGTTCAAATACTGCCAGTCATAACAGGAATTGAGTTATTCTTTTCAGCAAAGAAAAAGGCATTGGGCTTTTGGTTCATTTATCTAGGAGGTTTAACTTAACATCATCTGATAAAAGTAAAAACTTCAAAGTCACACAGCGATAGGCTTCAATTACTATTTCTCTATCAGTCTGTCAGTGGCAATGTGATTCAGGAAGGAGGAGGGATTGCTGCTGGCAACTCTCTTGCAGTCTATGGCACAGAGGCTGTTTCAGCTGAATTGGAGATTGAGTTTCACAGATAGTAACTGTGTCAGGCTAGAAAACATCATTTAGAGGATTTAAAATATGACAATGCCCAAGGATAACACAGAAACATAATATGCTTTTCAGATAACACTGCTTGTAGTACAGGTTAGAGATCAAGTGGCTGCTTTTTCTTAAGAACAGACACTGTAAAAGAAGTCAAGCAGATAAGTTGCTAAGTCTTCCACAAAATCAACACCACAAACTGACTCAGAAGCAGAGGCAGCTACAGTTATGCCTCCTCTTGCCCTTCATCCTTTTCCTCCTGTAGGTTAATAGCACTTTCCTGCACCATAGCAAGGAGATACGAGGTAGTGTTTTTCATTAGTTTTCATATCCTCCTCTAGAACTACAGAACATTATTACTATCATAAACTTGTCACACTGAGGTCTAGCAGTACTGTATGTTGGAAGGAGGTATTATTTGGCTTTTCATATACATCTGCCTGCAGTATTGGGACTGTGCCAGCATGCAGTCCAGTAACAAATGTAGTTCAGTCTAAGATCTATAGATGCAGGAAAAAACTATCCATGCAGACCCACTCGTTATACTCACATCACCATTTAAAGAGATTTCACCTCCATCTTTCAAAGGACTGGGAATTTGAGTGTGCACATATACATTCTGTTCCTTGTCTGAATTCATACATCAAAGAAGATGCCACAACCACAAAGCAACATGGATACAAAGCAGATTAACTCTTTCTTTTTAAAAAAATCTTCAAGAGATATGCAGACCCTGCAGTCGTTTCTGCTGTATCCTGACATTTTCATCAGCCAAAAGTAAGGAATTGGGATTAGCTGCTACAGGCCAGATTCTGACCCATCAGACTAGCACAAAACCAGAACCTTGAGCCAGCTTGCATTCACAATCTCTCTGTCCAGAAACAGGACAGGGAAATCAGCTGTTACTGCAAATTTCTCTCCTTTTGATGACTTAATTCAGAGTCATCTAAATTAAAAAGTCATCTAAATTCTATTAGGTAAGGAAGAAAAATTCAGAAACAGATTTTTAGTTACTAAGCTACTTCAGTCCACTACAGAGACCACATGCTCTTTAAAGAGTTGCCCAATTATACGCTGACCTTACACGGGCTTTGATGGCTTCTTTAAGTCACTCATTAAATCATCCAAGATAGTGAAAACTTTATTTTGCAAGACAGGTTAATGCAGTTACATTATATTTCCATAAAATTCTTCTTGATCACTAGATAAGTAGGACTAGGAGTCAAGATACGCCAGCAAGAAATACAAGATCCCAGGAAAAATACCCATGGAAAACAATCCCAAATCCTTCCTTAGGAAGGTTTGAGAAAGCATATAACACCAATCAACAGCAGCACTGGTTTTATTGTTCCTTTCATCTGTACAAAGCAGCATGGTGGCACACATCACCCTTCCAGCCTACACTGCAAGAACTTGAAGAAATTCTCTGACTTTACAGACAGGAATTGGCGTGCTCCCAGGTGACTCTGAGCACCACAAAACAGAGTTGTTGTAGCAGAGGTAGGATGGGTCTCTCAAGCCTGCCCTCCAAAGCTGCTGCTCAGGGCCTCTTCCCACCCACAGGTGATGGGGTCTGGCCACAGCTGCCTCACAGCCACACTGAGCAAAGAGCAAGCCCAACACTCAGCAGGGAGCTGACAGACACAGCTCCGTGTCCTCACCAAACTAGGGGAGAGCAGCACAAGTCAAACCAGTTTTCTGCTCACATAATAGCAGCTCAAGAACTTCTTCTGAGGCAAGCCTAAGAGCCACTGCTGGCTTCTTGCAGGCGCTCACTGCAGCAGCACAGTGCAGTGCAGCCGCAGTGCACGTGAAAGGCACAGTCTTCCTCAGGCTGCAAAGCTCACCAGGAACACCAAAAAGATGTCTCCACCAAGGAATGGACAGGAAAGACTATGAGCCTTAAACAGACAGTCACAAACCAAAGCACCATCAACACCACCTATCACTTCTGCCATGTACATCAGATGACTGTAAGACACTCCGTAAGCACGGTGACCACCAAGGCAAACTACAGCCCAACTGACTTGTACAGGACATTGCTGCTGCAGCCTCCAAAGCTGCTTCTCCTCTCTGCTGCTGCTTTTCAGGCTGTACATGCAAGTTCATCCAGAGGAGACTGATTTGAACCCTGTCTCCAAGGGCAAAACCCTCTATGCACAAAGATCTAGACTACCTCTTCTACAGGTTCCCTTCCCAGAAATGCCCTTAATTCACATCATCACATTCTTGATCACAGCTGAAGTTCCCAGTTAAGAGTGACATTTCAACATTGTGACCCACTTGTCTGCCACAGCAAGAAAGCCTCACAACAGTGTCTCCTTGGTATGACTGTAGCTGCACTCACCCCATCTGCCAGCGTGCTCCTTTCCCTGCCACATGCTGTGCCTTTCTAGAGATTACAAAAACTCTCTCTGCCCACGACAATTCCTTTAAAGCTTCATCCCACATCTCCCCCCAGCTCTTTGTTAATGACACTGCTACAGAACTGGAGCTGGAAACCAGAGCAGCTACCATAAAATGGCTAAAGACTCTTTAGCTCTTCATTAAATAATGAAGATGTTACACCTCCAAGGGCACATGACCCCTCAATGAAAAGGAGGCATAAACAAGGCCTTTGCCTTTGAGCACACCTACCTACAGGCAGAGAAGTTCTTCTCTACCCTTCAATTACTTAGCACCTTTCTGGGATGAAAAGAGTGGTGTGCCCTCCCCCCAGAATCCCACCAGCAGCAGCACAGACAAAGCTCTGCCAACACAGTGCAGAACAAGGCACAAACCACCAGCCTCATTTGGCACACGTTAACAATTGTAGTGAAAACCACATTGAAGAGATTTTGCTAGCATGGACTTGAACAAAGGTGGTGATCATCTTTTCCCATATCCTCCAGGAGAAGGATAAAGAGAAATCCTCTTAGATTAGCTAGAAAGAAAATTAAACATGCAGAGCAGAGGGGCACTGGAGCAGACTAATTCAGAAGAATGTGAAATCTTCAAAGGATGTATTTTAAGCATAGGTTGGATAAATATCTGACAGAAGACATCCGGGTATATTCATTTGTCTTCTGTGAACAATAAACTGGATTTGACTGTTTCCTGAAGTCCCTGGTAGTACAATACCTACAAAGCCTCAAAATTTCCTCCCTTGCCATTAGAAACACATTAACAGCAATGTAAGTTATTAGTTGGTAAGCATTCTTTATGAACAATAAAAGGCAGAGTGATAGACTCTTATTAGCAATCCTCTGTAGAAATACACTACACTGGTTAATAAAAGTTACTCCCCAGCGTAAGGCTGACACCCTGGTTAATAAAACTCTCCAATACTGGCTTAAATCAAGATTAATGTACAATCATGAAGTATATAAAGACTACGCTGAACCTTAGGCTCCTTCTCCTATGTCTGAAACTCAAACCATATCCATCCTTTCTTCCCCTGCAGGATCCTTAGCAAATTCTATACCAATGATGCCAACTTAAACACACAAAGAAACACAATTTTCTTCTTGACAAAACTTACTTTGAGCCAAGCTTTGAGAAATACAGAGCATGTACATCATGAGATTTCTTGGAATAATGTATTAGAGGAGGACTCTCTCAGGGAACATGAAAGAGCTTTCTCCTCACTGCAAGTAAGATGCATTCAGAGTCTATCATGCTGAGACCTGCTCCAAGACCCAATAAAACTCCTCATATTTGTGACATTCATTATTCAACAGCAGTCAATACAATACAAAAACTTTTGGCTCTTCAGAACAACTTTCTAACCACCCATACACCTAACTTCATAAAACACACATGCTGGACTCTGCATGAAAAGGAAAACACCCTCAGCATATTCAGCATGCTCTGTCTTGGGTTCCATATCAGAATGACTCAGTTGTGCTGCTTTTCACGACCTGCTACCAAAGCCAGAATAACGCACAGACCAGCCCTTTCCCAACTAAATCAAACTCATTTATGCCACACTAAGTGAGTTAAACCTAGTAGAAAAGGCTCCAGGCCACTCAAAGCAATAGAAAATTTACTTTAGGCTTGCAGCATTTTACTTATTAGAGAGAAGTTTAAACTAAATTGCACAAAACTGTGTCAAAAAAGAGATTTGCACCATTTCCCAGACCACATGGAAATTGTCTCACCACTTTATCATTAAAAACCACATCTTCTTTAGCTGTTGGCTCTGGAAGGGGTAAGAAACAAGCTGATCTTAAGTTAGACATCTTTCCCCAACCTCAGATGTCTTGACACCACCCCCATTTTCAAATCACTACAATGGGCCAATATCCAAACATTTTCTCTAAAGAACAGGTAAGAGACTCAGGAAGGAGGGAGGACTTTACAAACTTGGACACTGTATACTGAATCTGAGTCCATAACAGCCCAGCTCCTGCGTGAAGCACAAGCCCTGCCCCTCCACTGACTCCAGCTGTGAGGGTCACAACTTGTGCTCCCAGGCCTTCAAACAGACACACTGCTCTTCATACAAGAGAGGAAATTAAACATCTCAGGTTACCTGGAAACAGAAACTTTCTTTTAAAACCTTATCTCAGGATATTTTTTTTCTTCTGTGGATAGTCTGAATACCATAAAGACAGAAACCACCAAAACATATTAGTTACTACAGGCTAGCCTTACACACTAATGTGTAGCACTCATATCACATTATTGCAATGTCTATTCATCCTAAAAACATAGAGAAAATACAGCCTAGCTTGCAGTCAAGGTTTCCTAAAAATTCACATTCAACCTCTGAAACTCTTCAACAAATTTTCTCCAGAGCTTTCCCCTGAACAGAAATGAACAAAACAGGCAACCAACTTCCAAGTGGGGCACTCTGCACTGCTGCTGCAACTGTGTCATCTCTTGCAGCCTTTAAGCAGAGAGGCTTAAAGGACCTCCTTAAAGACCTCCTACAGGCAGGGAATGCATCTCCTTGCTGACTGCAAACACTTGCAAGCAGGACAGAAAAAGCCCAAAAACTCTGCAAGGTATCTAAAGCGTCATCTCATGAGCCACTGGACTGCTATTCTGACTCCTCACACAGAAGAGCTTGGTTGTGGTGCAGACCTGTGGTTTGCAAACCTGGCTTTTGTCACCACCACCATTTACAGCCTCAGCACCCACAGAGGGAGAAGGGTTTGCTGCAAGCTGAGTCAATAGCAGCCTCTTCATTATTAACCACTCTTCACTATCACTCTCTTTGTACTAACACCAAGGAAAATCCACACAGCTCCTTCACTGGTCAGACTGGGAGCAGTTGAGGTTGGTTGACAAGGATCTGCAAGAGACATTTTCTTCTTTCAAACCTGGACTACACAATATGCTTGGGAAAGGGAGAATGGCAAGGTTCTGCCCTCCAGTTATTTCCCAAGAGCCCAAAATACTGGAAGCACATTTGCAATTACCTGCTGCTAGAGCTGCCAGCTCAGCAGCAACTAAGCCCTTCCCATGGCTCCAAAGTGAATTCACTGTGGTGGTTTGAGGACTGGGCAAACAGACCAGACTCAACAACTGAATCCTGTCAATACACTTCTCTCTCCTTTAAACAACCTCCTTGAGACCTGGGGGAACAAAGCATCATTAACCTGGAACGAGAAGCATCTGCATGTGGCATTAGCTAGAACACCTGCATATAGCAGCAAGACAGAAAACACCTTTTCCCCTGGAGCTAATCCCTGCAAGGGCACCTGCTTTCCCAGCAAACTTTTACACCAGCAGAAATCCACTTCCCACTCAGCTGATCATCATTCAGCACCCCAGACAGATGGTCTTTAACCTGAAATGGTAATCTTCTGACACACACAAAACCCACCTGCAGTATTTAATCATGTTTTTACACAGAAGGGACCAAGGCTGGCAAGCAACTCACCTAGACTCTCTTCCACACAGTGAGGAATCCTTTTCAACAGGAATTTGTGGAGCAGCCTCCATACTTTGGGGGGTGACTTACAGCTTCACAGAAACATAAGGCAAAAAATGAAGAGCGTGAAAAATATCCAGGGATTTCCTCTTCACTGTGGAGTCACTTGCCTGCCAGCCTATTTCAGTCATGCAGTCACAGGAGGTCTTCCTCCCACCGTGCATATTCCTAACACTGGTCCTGTAGCTCTCCCTGTGACAGTCCTGCACACCAGGTTCTGTGCTCAGTCCCACCAGAGCAGGCCAAGGAAGCTCCAGAGCAGTCTTGGCCCCTAGAGCCAAGGCACCTAATGCACCTGCTGGTGCAGCCATCAGGGAAGGGGAACAGCTCCACATGAAACTCTACCAATGATGCAGCAAATACACTTAAATCTTCAGAGCAGTTTCCTTCCCATTCAGTGGGCAGAAGGGAGGCAGGGTACATTGCAAGCCCACTTTCAGATTTTCCCTGTATTATTGCCTCACTACTTTATCTGTGAACTAGGAACCAAATATCATCTCTGCCTTCATGCCTGGTGACTGAAGAACATAGCATCAATATTTAAACCAGTCAAATTCCCTTGACAGAAAGCAACAATTTATACCATGTCTACTGTTCAGGCAGGTAGGAGCAGCAGGCTTCAGTGATGGATTTAGCCATTTTGTTGGTCTGAAAAGCAATTCCAGATACTTTCAGATTAAATACACTACAGAATTTAAAAATTTATATTTATCTCATTCTTCCAAAATAATTTTATTTTCTTTTGATCCAGCATCAAAGACTTTCAAGATATGTATATCATTAACTATGCCAATCAGAAGAGCAGTGAACCTGCAAACCAACTATTTACAATGTATGTTGAAAAAACATGCACTAAGTATTTCTAAATCAGATCTTGCAAGATCAGGGGAGAAGCAGAGAGGTCTCTCATAACAAACAGGACTTGCAGGAAGTTTTATACAGATTAGTTCTAGTGAAAGCTTTAGACATCAGGCATCAAATAGCATTATCTCTATTGAAGGAGTACATGCTCCAGCCCATGCTCCAGGACAAACAGAGCCCCTGCTGAAAGATGGCACTACACAAAGCATGGGCCACCCCAGCCTGAGACCCACCAGGCCCAGGAAACGACAAAGACTGACACGAGGCTCAACTGTCCACAGCACAGCCAGATCACCTACTGCTCACCACTAACAACAGGGCATGAGGAAACAGGCAATCTACAGCTCCCCAGGAGCTGATCCTTTATCTCCCTGTGACTCTCCCCTTGCAGACTCCTGGTGCATGTGCACAAACTTGCTTTCAGCAGCAACTTGAAGCTCACAGCATTAAGGAGAAAATTAGCTGTGCAAGTCAAATAAAAGCACGTATGCTTCTTTTCAAGTTTTCTTTTAATCTTTTGATGCTAGATAAAAGGAAAAAACAAGATTCATCTCACAGATATGCAACTGTTCCAAAAATGAGCACTGAACAGCAGAGATTCAAAACAGGCACAAAGATGAAAACAATATCCATATGCAGGTTAAGCATGTCATCCACAAACACTGAACCTGTCAGTGAGAAAGAGAACGCTGGTGGCAAAGAACCTCCTTCAGCTCTACATGGGCTCGCTCCTTATCTCCCTCCCTGCTAAGCCTCAAGCTTCAGAGGAGCAGGATGCACCCCCAAGTTCTTGCAAGAACGTGGACACTACCACAGGTCCTGGGACAAACAAGTGTCTGCTGCTCAGCTTTTCCAAATACCTCACTTTCAGCTCTTGCATTTGCAATGGAACAGTAACCCTTTCAATACAACAACACAACCCCCATTTGGTAACCCAGCACGAACCCAAGCAACCAGTGTCCTGGACAAGGACAGCTCTCGTGACTAAAACCTTAATTCCAAATCGCAATCCAGCTTGTAATGTTGGTTAGTCTGCTGCTCTCCTCAGATGCTTATACCTAGAATGATTCTATTCAAGTCAGATTTCCCACAAAATAACCAACAGCAGATTTCAGAATATCAAAACAAACATCATCTGGAAGCAGAGGGAACCTCACACCACTGATCTAGGAAGTACAAATGAAACGGCAAGAAAAAGAGAAGGAAAAAATGATTGAAACAATATCTGTCTAGCATCAAGCTACATTATTTTAAAGAATACAGGCAGCACAAACTAAGACCCCTTTATCCTCCATTATTTGCACCAGTAACAGATTTTTACAGGCAGAAGCACCTCATTAGATCAGTTAATCTGATATCCCATGTAATACAGTCCATGAAATCCCAAGCAGTTCTTTCTGCACTGAAACCAATTATTTTCTATTAATAAAGTATTTCTTCTGAAACAGTTAGGGTTTAACTTAAGATATTCAAATCAAATAAAGAAAATCAGAACTAAGAATTCTGACCAACAATTTATTTTTTGTTATAGATACAGACATTGCCTATACCACAGTAAAAAGCAGAAAAACATAAGCATTTGTCATCTGCCAAAAAAGGATTCCCCACCCCCAATTCATAAGCAATAGTTTTCAGCCTTCTAAAACATACAGTGATCTACACACTCTCTAATAAGGATATGGATCTCTACAGAGCCAATGGAAGTCCACAGACAACAGCCTCACTTCCTTCGAGTTATCTTTTATAGCTCCCTAAACAATAAACCAAGCTCCACATGGCTGAGAGCTCACAGCTTCAAAACTGGTGCACTCCTCCAACAGCACAAAACAGCAGAGAGGGCTGGGGTTGTTCCCATATCCATTCCTAGGGCAGTATAAAAAAAATGTAATAGCCCAAGATTTTTCCCCCATCTTCTATTATGTAAGTTTTATGCAAAATAGCACGTTTAGAAGATGCCACATTTACAAAATACCAAAGAAACTAGCACAGAAGCCAAAATTTCTGATGTAAATTCACATATAACTGACTAAAAAAAGAATTATCAATGTGTTGTTACTTTAAAATCACAAACTATCACATAGAAATACAGATTCAAAAGCTTCAAAATAGTGGGAGAGGAAAATCATAAATTTCAATCACAAACTCTGACTTCCGTAACAAAAGACTAAACAAGGTTACCCACCCCAATTACTTATTATTAAAGGAATGCCTCAAAGGAATGTCTCCCAGAAAAAAATTTCCATAAGAAACAAAATTCAAATGTAAATTAATCCTTATTAACACGCACACAAGCAACACAGACATGTTATTAACAGCATTTGAAGAGCTCAAACTAAAAATAAATAGACAGATCTTCCACACATTGGAGGTGCTGTTCATCCAAAATTCTGTCCCATCTCTGGAAAGCCTGCACATGGCACATTGCTGCATTTGGGGTCAATTTGAGTTTCTCCAACTTCAGTGGCAGCAGGATCTGGCTCTTAATTAAGTTCCAGACTTCCCATTGTTCCAACCCTACCACACCTTTCCTGACTGTAAAAGCAGGTTTTAGGGCATTTTTGTTTTAATTGTTCCGCAGCCAAATTTGGCTGTAGAGCCATTTTCTAGCACACGTTCACTTACCAGAACTGCTGCTCTCATTTATCACAAGTGCCCCTCTGATCCCTGGAAAACAGCCCCCCAGTAACACACTTTATTCCCAGTCTGAAGATGCCAGACTTCAATGGTGATAGGCATGAAGTAAAGAGAAGGAAGATAAACAGGCTCCGGGCATCTTCTTGACATACCAGAATTTTTTCCTGGCTCAACTCCCACCCTGATGAATGCCACCTAAAAGTCCTGCCCTTGGCCTCTTCTCTTTGCTGTGATTCCCTTATCCCAGTTTAAAAAGGCACACCAGAATCTCTCCTCCTGCTCTCTTCCTCTCGGACTGCCACATGAGAGTCACCACTGGATACCTTCCCACAAGGATAGCAGAGTCCATCCCGCACTTATCTTTCCCCACAGCTCCATCTCTTCCCAGATCAGCAGATCCTTTCTCCTCCAAGCTCCTGGCTCATGCACACCTTCAGATTCCCCAGAGGGGTTCATCCAAGCTTTTTGAACTGCCAGCATTAAGCTGTCTGCACAACAACTGGTTTGAGACAGGGACACTTGCAGAGCCCCCCACTCTCTCACTCCATGTCTCACCCACCCAAAGCACAGCCTCTGCTCAGCAGAGTTTGAGGGCTGCAGCTGCACCAAATGAGCCCCTCTGACTGGGAACATGAAAACAGCAGGACCACCTGAACCACCCTTTGTGCCAACAAACTTACATTGATGTCTGACCAGTGATCCTGGAATCATCACAAAACACACTCCTGCAAAACAACTGTGATAAATATGGGTTCTAGTTAAAACACAGAGTACCCACACAGAGTATAAAGTACATATTCCAGCAATTCATCCTGGCTCTCCTGTCTAAATCAACTTTCCCTTCTAAATCTTATTTCCCTCCTTTATATTAGCTGAAAGAACTGGGGAGCCCATGCTGACCCATGTGACCTAGACAATTTCTCTACTACATCATGAGAAACCTGCTTTCCACAGACAAAAAAGCCAGCAAGCCACCCTCACACCAGCTTTCATGAGTTAGTTTTGTAACAGAGCTACCACCTAGAAAAGTCACCAACTCTCATTCTTAAGTGTTTGCCCAGCTTCAGCACACTCTGCTACAATTCTCATGCAATACTTCCTCCTGAAAATAGCCACCAGAAAACTCAGAAATGCCTATCAGAGAGCCATCAATTAGCATCAGTTCCAGATATCTCAGTGATAGAAACCTGAAAGATACTGCAAGTTTAATGAACTTGAAAAGTATTTCATGCAGACCTAAAATCCAGCCCATCTCATCTGTATTAAAGAGCTTTAAGTTCTCACATGGTTCTCAGCAGCTCACCTTTCTGCTATTACAAAGCCTCTCCCACCTTTCCCAAATACATGCCCCATTTGTACCATTGCTCCTGTAAGGGAATTATCTTACAGATATCTTTTTTCATGGATGATCCTTCTTTTCACACCATCATCACTCTCTAGCTGTTCTGCAAATTGAAGTTTCAGATCTCCACCTTCAAAGCACTGTCATTTAGTCCAAGATGTCAGGTCCTGCCCTCCCATTCATCTGCAGTACCAGTTCCCATCACACCACCTCTAGGTGCCACTTTTCACAGCACTTTTCTCCACACATGCTCTCCTGCTTAGGAAACCTCATTAACTTTCTGTAGGCTTATAGAACAGGAAATTCCAGAAGGAAAGAGATTAAACTGCAAGTAGAGAATGGGACCTGACCAACATAAAGACAGAAGCAGAGTTCTTTGAAGGCAACAAGAAAGTTCAGATCTTGATGGGGATTGAAGCTAGTAGTCTTTCACAAGCAGACCTACTCACATAACTTATTCATATTCCAGCAACATTATGCAGGTAACAACTTCCCAAAGACCTAAAGGGAAAGAAAGTAGAAGAGGCAGACAGGAAAACCAGGAAAGCCACCCATACAGGCCTGGAAGAAAAGCTCTAGCCAGACAGACAAAATATTCCAATCTGTAAGAGCATGCACCTCCTAAAACCTGTGTGCAGTTTCAGCTTTCCATACCACATCCAATCATTGAGTGAGAAATTCCTTCTGGAGGTCAAGCAGTTCAGCCATGCACACAACAGCAGCACAGCGATGGCACCCTTGGTGCCTCAGGGTACAACACTGCAGTGCCCCTCTGAGCATCTCACAGTTAATCAAGGTACACAACTGACTTCTCCAAGGGCTTCATTTATAAAAGTAGGAGCATACTGCAGTATTTACACAAGGATCATTCATTTGTGTGTGCTCTCAAACAGATGAGAGCACACACAAATACACAGTTTATTGAGGAGTATTGGGTTAAACAATTTGGTGCATCAGGATGGACTCCATCAGCTACAAGCCAACAGAATTTCCTCCAAAACTCAGGTGCACTTTTAATTCCAATGTGAAAGCTCGAGGTGTCTATATTTACAGAGCTGTTACAGAAATTAGAGTATGACCAGGTCTGGCTCCATCAGACAACTCTGGTGATGGGTGTACATCAGTAAAAGCCTGTAAAGCCCAGCTCTGTACCACACTGAACGAGCGGCGACCCTTTATTTAAGCTCCCAACAGTGAGACACAAAATCCTCCCAAGTTGTTAAAAGCAGACATTTGTTCCATGTCACTGCACAAGCACTGATGCCTCCATTTGCTGCAGGATTTCCAATTAGACCCAACACAACTATGTCACTTGACATCAGTCAAATGGAGAGTCATGGCAATACAAGGCAAAACTTGCTGTCTTTTAATAGAGTATAGTTCTAACAGACACAAAGAAAATTAGTACAAAGACCTGATTCCTAATATACATTTCACAGTAAATGCAGACATTACTCAGATAATATAACTTCAAAACACACTGAATTGAAGCAATGTTAGGTTTCCCATTTGCTGTTACCAGGTTCTCAACTATCAGCTGACTGGCACAAACACTCTTAACACTGGCAAGGTGATACCACCACAGTTCACCTCACAGTGCTTCCACATCCCAAAGAAATCTTGCCAGCCTTTGTGCTTGTGTGCACGTCCTGCCTGCAGGAGCAGAGCTGCCACACCAAGGGCATGGCCAGGCTGGATGAGGCTTTGAGCACCCTGGTCTAGTGGAAGGTGCCCTATCCAGTGGAAGGGGGGCTGAACCAGATGATGTTTAAGGTCCCTTCCAACCCAAGCCATTCTGTGGTTCCATGTTAGAATGGGATTCTACTGTGCAATTTTTCATTATTTCTACAAACTTCTCTCCAGAAGGTTACTTTTAGAGATAAAAAAGCATTAGTAGCCACAAAAATTTTCTCACACTTAATGCAGATTCAATCCTACACATTCTTTCCTCTGGCCAAAATCCCAGCCACACTATAAAAAATTATCAGGCTCTGTATGGTCTGATAACTGCAAGTCTTTGCTCTGATTCCTGAATACTCAAATGTTGCTTTGTTTTAAAGTTCCATGTTTAGCACAAATGAAGAACTCAGTAGGTTTTGCCTAGTTAAAAAAAGAGATCTCATCTAGAAAGAAAGTAATGAATGATTTGTGGGAGGCAACATTCATTTGGAAAAATTCATACAACACGTCTCCACTATGTTCCCTCCTAGATTTAATGATACAGCCACAGACCAGACAACACACGGGACACAATTACATGGGGCAGCTTCATACACACTCACACAAAGCACAGCTCAGCCATCAGCTCTGAGCAAGGCAAGCTGACTGTGCTCAGCCTCAGGTAAGCTGTCACTGGTACCCTGGGTGACTTGGAATCACTACACAAAACTGCTGCCATCACTGGCATCCCAAAAACATTTACATGGGAGTCAGTTCATGTAAGCACCTCTGATACTGGGACACTTAGCACTTACCAGCTAATAAATTCTGCTAAAAAAACAAGTAATAAATAAGTTTTAGGGCCTTGACAGTATACAGTGGTATGGTGGATGAAACTAGATGGTGAGTCCAGAGGCCCCTGCAACCTGAGTTACCCCGTGACTCTAAGGGCTGATCCAGCTGCCATATAGCCAATGCTACCTTTCTGTTCCAAAATGCACCTGCTGAAAAAGGAGGGTGCCAGAGCCAGAAATGCACATCTGAAACACAAAGATAACCCTGCAGCAGACTACCCAGTCCCATCTGCTGGTCTTCCAAAAAAACCCATATATGCACTTAATGCTAAGAGCACACTGGAATGTTTTAAAAAAGCATTATCAGGTATTTTTCAGTCCTATTTTTAAGGAAGGTGTAATTAAACTGTTGATCTAATATTAATCTATTGTTTTTTCACCTAACTTCTGAATTCTTTAGCCAATTTTAGCAAATTTCAACCTAATATGGTAGGGAAAACAGAGATACCAAAGATTATATGCAAATACAAATAAAGTAATGAAAAGAGATTCCACTGAAACACAGACTTCAGCATGAGGAAAACAAAAGCCTGAGATGCCAGCAAATCTACAAAGAAAAAGGCAAAGAAAATGAGGCTTCATACAACTTCCCTACTTACAAAATGACTTAATTAAAACTAGACCAAGTCAGAGGCAACTAGAGCTCACTAACAGTGGGACCTTCAGTATACAATTTTTTCATGTGGAAGTTCAAAGAGTGAGACAAGGATGGCTTTTAAGACAACTTCAAGGAATATCCCACAAAGAAGACATGGAAGGATGTGCATACTTTCAAGGGAGCAGGTAACAGGTTGGTGCTGGTGGCAGGACCCTGGGGGCTGATGAGTATTTCTTTCAGCATCAAGAGGACAACAAAACTCCACTGAACAATTTAGAGACTAGCAAAAAAATCAAGGTCCCAAGTAAATGTAGCACTGACACTAACCTTCCATTCAGGTCGTGTCAGGGAAAGTGAGGATTCACTCCTACTCATCCTGCTACCTACTAAACATGAAGGCAGATGGGTTCCACACGCATATAAATGACTGCTAATTTTACTGCAGAAGTAGCAAGCACAATATGAACAGTCTCTCTAAGTCACTTTGGGATTTCTGAGGACCAAAACCAGTACACTGTTCAAAATATTTTATTTAAAGTGTTCAAGCAGTTTAAGGCACAGTATCATATCTGTTCTACCACACAAAGGACTGAAACAAAATAGCCCTACCACGATGCATAATCCTGTTACTCCACACTGTACATAAACAATTCAAAATCATCACAAGATCTATCCTAAAACCAAATGTCTTGTCTTTATCTACCCATCACTAGGAGTTTTCCAATGTTCTTTCTGCAGGCAACTTTCATCTGACATGCAGTCTAAATTTACTCACAGCCAGTTTACACCCATTCGTTCTTGTGCTAACCTTGCCCTTTAAATCTAAGAGTTCTTTCCCATCCCTGACGGTCACTCCTCTGAAGTATTTATGGACACCAGTCATATTCCCTGTCAGCCTTCATACTGTAAACTAAACAAGCCAAACCTCTTAGTCTCCTCTGGTTAGGCAGGCTCTCCAATACCCTGAACACCCCACTAGCCCTTCCCTGCACCTGTTCCAGCTTGAATTCCTTTCCTGCAGACAGGGAACTAGAACTGTACAACACATGCCACAGAAGAGCCCAATAAGGCACTCTACAATAGCATTAGTACACTCTTATCCCATGAAAATAAATCCCCAATAATCTGCCTTTTCCACCAATGCATCAGCTGTGACCCTTAGCCTGCAGTGAAGCAACACACACCAAGGTTTTCTGAGACCTGGCTAACTCTGTTAGACCTCTAACAGACCCTAGTGACAGGACTCAAGTGCTGCAAATGAAACACTACACCAGCATTAAAGGAATAGCTTTATCCTCTCAATTTAGTAACCACAATGGTTCAGTCTGTTGTGTGTTGACCCAGACTCACAGTCCCAAACAAGAATCGCTTGGCCTTGCCAATGCTGAGGTAGTCATTCTACCAAACACACAGGAGAAAGCATACCTAACAAAACAAAAACGTAACAAAAACACCCAAACAAATACACACCAAGAAACTCCCCCCCAAAAAAAAAAAAAACAACAAAACCAAAACCACTCACACACAAAAATTCAAAAAATGAAACAAAAACAACACAGCAAACAAACAAGAAAAAAACAATAGCCCCAGACAACTTTTGTTAGTCCCAGTACTAAAATCCTATAGAAGATAAATTTGATCAGCAAACAAAACCAGGGAATCAAATCTCTGTAAGCCAGAGTGATATTCAAGGGAGAGTTTTACTTTGTAGCCCAAATTTCCATTTATTTCTCACCATCCACTATGGGCCACCAGGAGACAGGATATCAAGCTGTCATTTAATTAAAATCCCATGTAAATGTTGCAATTACACTCAGGCTGCTTTGGTCAAAACAAGAGAGATGGAGACAGTTGAAGGAGTTTTACTGAATGTGAAGTTCTTGGTTGGTTTAAAGCATCTCCATATGGAGATGGTGAGGTTGGTAAGGTTGCTGTGTTGCAGACACTTTCAGGACACCTGAGGACTCTGCTCCAGGCTTCAGCTACTTCTGAACCAGGTGACCCAAAGGAAATAGACTTTGGTTCACAAAAGCTACCTGTCTTGTCAGGGATGGGGTTATTTTCCCTTCCATTTCATGAACGGAGCTTTGGATACTGAGCTCTAAAGCCGGTGGAAAAGAGGTTAGACCTTGAATGTGCCACTATGGAAACAAACTTCTGTCCTAATTATTTCAACACTCTGTCTCCACTCTGCACGTTCCCTTGGGATCCTGTAGGTTCTCATTATTTGTATTTGATTTGCTAATACCTTGGTAAACAACTGAGAGATACTGTCCCCTTTGGCACACAAAGGTTCACAAACCTTTTGTTTTATGCAACCAGTAGCACATCCACTTTGTGCATAAAACAACAAGAAAGTATTACTGCTCCAGTAGAGCTCTTCCCACTACAGTCAGAAAAGGACAATCCTTCCTGCTACACCAGTCATTATTACCTTTTAACTAAGAAGAAAAAGCTACAGGAGAATTCTAAATGCTGACTTGCTAGAGCAGGAAATTTTTCCCCTGCCCTGAATCCAAAGATCTGAAACTACTGTATTTGATCTGCTCCAGCTGCTACAATCTTCTATTCTGCACCGCACCCTCTGTGGCCCTCCCCACACTGCTGATACCACAGTGGTAAGAGCTGCACCATAATCCAATCAAATTACCATACAGAGCAGTTAAGTGTTGGGAAGGCAGGTCCAGCTATTAGAGCCAGAAAAAAAAACAACTGATCAGCTGGACTGGGAATTAACATCAATGCCTACAGGAAACTGGATATCCTGGAGCCAAAACTCTGCTCTTCCATAAGTTCAAGGCAGGAAAACCCACCTATTAGGAGCATGCCAGCACAGAAGCCTAAAAATAAGGACTGGGCACAGTCCACAACGCAGTTCAAACAGAATGAGTCTTTAGCCCTTCCTAAGGTAACTCTTCTTCCCACAAAGGAAGTTATCAACAACAGTTTCTGCCATGGTCCCTTTTGCAATATGGGCATATGCAAGGAATGGGCTGAACTCTCAAGTCTGGATCTCAAGATCACTTTTCCTCCACAGACCCTTTCTCTTGTCTTTTGTACACCAAAACTAATTTAATTCATCTTTATTAGCAATTCCAGCTTCATGGTAAAGAGGGATGAAAGCAGTAGATGAATATATACATTACTGATCTTCATGCACTCCCAGCAGCTCAAATCTCAGCAGCTAACAGCAGCTGCTTGGAAACCCTTTACAAGTCTCTTTTTCTTCCACAGATGGTGAAATCCTTTCTCTCCGTGCATTAAATACTCAACAAAACACACTCACCAAATTATCATATCAACCCATAACCATGCATGATAATTATGTCTTAAATCAGGATTTCTTCTACCGAATTTCAACCAAAATAAACACGGTATAGAGAACAAATGTATGCTTATAGTGAACAACCATTCATCAGCTTAAGTAACTCTAATGGATGTCACTTTAAACTAAGCCTGTGCCATCTGTTCTACCCCTCAATTAGCAAGCAAAAAAAATTATTCGATACACAGTTTAAGAAAGCCAGCTAATTTATGTAAGTTTTATTTCTCTTCAGCTTCGTGAAACATGCTCTTGTAATGCTTGATATTCAGAAACAGATCAGAATGGAAGGTTGCTTTCTCTAACACTATTAGGAATTTTGTCAGGGGAAATAAAATATCGGTGCAATATTTCACCATATCAAAAAAATGCTCGTTAACATCTTACATTTTACTTTAAAAAGAATGATGTTTCTCTCAGTACCAAAATCAGCTGGGAACTAAACAAATCAAATCCGAATTGCTGCATACATGAACACAGACAAAGCTCAGGACACAGCCCTGCCCGACAGAGTGAGTCTACCAGCACAGCAGGAGGCTGTGGATGTGTCCTCAGACCCGGGGTCTGTTAACCATGTCAGCTCCTAACTCACCTCTCAGAGCAAAACCCAGTCCTACAGGCTGCTGGGCACAGAGCCTCACACAGACCTGGCTGCACCGGGACAAAGGGACCATTCCATGCAAGGTGAGATATTCTTCCTTGGAAAAGAAACCCTGTCCAGTGAGAGCAGTGCACTGCCAAAAAATCACTACTTGTGAAAGTGCATGAAAAAAATACAAAGCTGCATCCAATTCCTTACTGCAAACCTCCATCCAGTTTCACTTCAAGCTGGCCTCTCCTACCACTCTGCAACAAGTGAAAACACTGAACAGAATCTCTCTTCAGTATGTTGGACCCTGACCTGCTTGGAGGCTCTGTCACCACCAATCTCCCTCTTGGATGTTTGTATAAAAAAACCCTGCAATAACAAGAGCTATTTCCACTGGAAACCTCAACTCCACCAGCAAAGGCAACACATCCCAGGGAAAGAGGTGCAAGAGACCTCATCTCATTGTTGAGGAGCAGCAGGCAAGAGAAGGTCACTGCCAAACACTCTCAGCTCACCTCTTGGAATTGCAGGCTGGTTGAAACTACTTTAAGACATATTACTTTACATTACACCTTAATTTACATCAGGGTTTGGGTACTGAGAAAGGCTCACCAGCTGCAGATGAGCCAGGAGATCCTGCACACCTAACATCCGCATTACTAAATGCTGCAGAAGCAGCTCAAAGCGAGATGGCTCACCAGGGGATTACTGACAATTCCAGCCCTCTCCCCTTGCCATAGCACTGTGGAACCTGACAGGACACACTGAAGCCTCTGACACTGCTGTGCTGTTTTGCCTCATGTTTTCAGACAGACAGCTCTGTGCAGACCTTAGTTATTGTTCAGAGATTCAAAGCTCAGCAAAATAACTCTCTTTTGTGCTTAGCAGGGGAAGAGAAGGAGTCAAGCAGAACCACCATTCTGAAACAGCATAGATGAAGCAAACAAAGCACAAATGAAGAAACAGACCAGAGGCAGAATTCCTCTTTGGCCTAAAGCATCCTGCAATACCTTCCCAGCCCAATCTCACTGGTGTAATCCACAACTCCTAGTGCTCACACAAACACAGGCTGTCTGCTCTAAGCAACTGTGCTCCAAAGAGGAGTAAGAGCTCTCAAAGAGAATTCATCTTATCACTCTGCACCATTCCTATGTCTTCTGCACACCTCTAAGTACTGCTGAGAAAACTCAAGCCTGCCATGGCTGTTGGGTGCAGTTCAAGCACGCTCCTAGGAAGCACAAACATGCAAATGGCTTTGCACTGGACTTCAGTGCCTTACAATCACCTTTATGCTTCCTTGACTTGAAAAGCATCCTGAACTATCCATCTGCCTTCTGCACCTAAGGCATCTGTCTGTTACAAAGCAGGGACCAGTGATCAGGTCACAAGATGATTTGTTAAGGGGTTTTAGAGTAGTGAGTGCTATCAGAAGTATGTTAGGCCTCACTATGTTTTATACAGGCTGTTTTTAACAGACTTGAGACAGCACCAACCAAAGAAAAGCATCTCTGCCTTCCATGATTCTATTTTTTTCCCCTGAATCTCTTGAAAAAGAAGACTCCATTGTCTGCAGTCATTGTGCTGAGGTCAAGGACTTGACAAAGTAGTGTCATGAAAAAATAGAAACAATGTACAGAAAACCAGCAAAGCCTAAAAAGGTCAATGATGGCCATGACATACACAGATCAGACATGGATGCCAATGATGGAGAAAGCTTGTGCCCATCCTGTAAAGGTGCAATTTCATCATCAGTTCAAGCTCCTTTTAACCCAAACTAAACTGGTTTGCCTTACAGATGCCTCTCCTCTGGTTCACTGATAAGCACAAGTGTTCAGTTAGAGGAGTCCTAGACAGGCAGGAGCCATGAATCCACTGGATGCTGTCCCAGTATAATGCCTCTTGTTATCCACACTCAGTCTTATTCTGAGAACACACACTTCATTGGTGAAGTGCTAGGAAATTTCAAATCACGCAGATGATCTCAATCTTTGTTTTAAGCCGATACTTTTTCACTGAGGTGAGAAGAGAAACAGACTACAAATATTCAGCTTCCTCCATTGCAGTTTAGCTCTCCAGATGGCTATCCTAGGGCAGGGATGCTTGGCCTTTCACTCCTAAAGTTGACACACTAATCCATGAACTGGGTCAGATGACACCAGCTCCCCTGTGCTCTCTCACACCAGACAAAGCTGAGCTTCCAAACCCCTACCCCACAAGCAGTCAGGCAAAAAGGCAACGATAATGCAGATGCAGGCATTAAAACAGAAGGAAGAGATTGGCATAGGAGGGTGCACTAAGGCTCGGCTGGATCCTGAAGCAGACTTCACCACATCACTGACCTTCACATAGCCAGCTTGCCCCACTCAAAGGCCTCAAATCTCCTGTTATACTCATTCACTGAGAAAACACCCTCCAGACATCCGAGACATGTCTCTGTTATGCTTACTAGAACTTATTAATCACAGCAAATGCTATCTATAGAACACACACATTAATGAACAGCCAGCTCAGCAGCATGAGTTCTGGAACAGAGTTACTGCAGTACAGAAGTGCCACCAGTTTGTTACTGGAAAATGAATACCACAGACCATTTTAAACATGTAGTTCAACAGACAAAAGATTGGGAAGATGAGCAAGTTATCTGAATAGAAATTCTGCAAACTAAGTGTGATACTGGGACTGCAAAGCACTGCACAGCACATCCACATCACTTCATAAAATCCATGCAAATAGAACATTTTGGAATATTTCAATTTTACTGTGCTTAGGTTACTCTTCCACTGAGAATCATGGACAATTGTAAGAGAAAGCCAGTTAGCAAGAAAAGGGGCAATAAGAATATGTAATACTCTCAGAAAATTATATGTACACTGCTTGTTCACAACAGCAAGCCAAGTATCTCTTCATGTGTTCCACCACAATGGATTCTCTGTTGAGACCACATTAGCTTTGGTGGTTTGGTGATAGTGTTTCTAGTGTTTGGGGTTTTTTCTCCCTACACGCCAAACAGCTTCTACAACAGCTGCTTGTTGACAAAAATGAAAAGAAACAAATGCAGTTGTGCAGAACACTCAGCAATGTCACAACCACCTCCCAGTCAAAATTTTTGTTAAAAATAATTTTAATTGAGTATGCTGAGCTCCAGAGCACCTACAACCTATACAGCCAGTCCTTTCTTCACTTCTACAGGTGTGAACTCCAGCACAACCCCCATCTTTAGGCCCAGCTCTGTAGGAGTTTACACTCTGAGATTCCACACCACTTATCAAAAAGGAACATTATTACATCCCATACAATAGCTTCAGTACTTCAGATTTTCCAGAGAGCCTCATGGACAGACCAGGACAAGAGTTTTCCAAGTTGCAGCTGAGAATCCCTCCCCACTCCCACAGTCCCTGGCTGTGGTAGGACTTCCTCATTAAACCTGAAGGGAAATGAAGTAACATGGCAGGGATAACAAGGCAGTGGAGCTCCATGTCCTACCAACTCATCTCAACATTATCAAGTTCAAAAGAAGACACATACAAACACTATCTTTCTCGAGCTAAGTACAATTCATCTACTATGCTGCCCACAGAAAACAGCAAAAGTCTAGCATGATTTAATGACAGTGAAAACAAATGCAGTTTATATATGCTTTTTTCAGTTTCATAAACCTCTTAGCATGGCAGGAAATCATGAACACTGCTAAACTATTGGGATGATCAAAGCATGCCACCAGCTAACAAAGTACACAAAGAAACCAGGATATCACAAACTATGAACACCAAATGTAAACCCACTTGTGCTTAAAACACCATTCACTGAATTCTTATTGCCTTCAGTCCTTGATATCACAGCAGCTATCAGCTACCAAGATATGGAACAAAATCTCTGATTCAGTCTAATTACCAGCTTACAGAACAGTATCATAGAATGTCTACCATACAGCTTTCATTTAGATCAAATAGCATTTGACATCGACACTTCTGACAGTAATCACGTTCCACATGACAAATCCTTACCTTGTAATTGCTGGAATTTACCCAAGAAGTGGCCAGTCCATCAACCATTTTATCCAGCATAGTCTGATCATGTTCAAGATCAGCTGACTTCTGTTTATCTGAGAAATAATCTATCAATTCCTGGCCAACCTGAAGTCTTTTTCCAACATCCTTCTGCAGCACCTGCGCTAAGCAGTACTCCATAGTGGGCTCCATAGTGTCTCAGGAATACAGCAGCAGCCAGAAAGCCAGAGGGCAGCAGGGCCAAAAACTCCCTCTACAAATGTACGCAGGAGGTCGCCTCTTTCTTCTGTGAAGGTTACTGAGGGCCTGGGTTTCAAAGATGCAATTCTGAGAATGGCAACAATGCACCATGTGTGTGTGGACAGCAGCTGGCAGGATATTAAAAGTCCAATTTAAATAACTAGTAATAGATGAAGCAATGAGCAGCGCTGTACAGTTGAGTCTGCAATAAATCCCAATTCAGCAGTCCATTCTGAAAGAAATGAAAAAGAACAGTATTATAGGTTAAATTAAGACTGGAAGAAAAAAAAAGATTGAAAGCATGTCACAAAATAGGTTATTCACATACAGCTGCGAAGCTGTGTAAGTCAGATACAAGCAGCACTGGTCTATTTTAAGGAATCAAACAAGGTAGGTCAGGACAAAAACCTTACAATACAGTTACCCATCAGTTCCCTGGAAGTTTTAGTGACAGTAAATTTGTGGCTTAAACTAACAGCTGATTAATAATCAGTATTATTGCAACTGCCACCATCCACCCAAAAAGGTGGAGACAAAATCCTTAAGCAGGTCACCAGGAAAACCTGTCCACTTTAAGTGAAAGCAGGAAGAGATCTGGATCCTGTTTTGACTGTTGGCCTTCAGCAATCAATGTCATCAGCTGGTCAGCAAGATAAAGCACGAACACAGGGCTCCAGGAATGTAAAATGATCAGTTTTCAAAACCTAGGTGCTCAAGCTGTTTCCAGGCTGAGTTCTGTTACATCCCAACTACACATGTCCAGGAAACAGCACTCACTGGCACACTCTAAATGCAGTTCTGACAACCAAGGGCACACACAAGGAAGGTCAGGCCGAACTTTGCTGCCACGCTGAGGCACAACATCACCTCAGAAGCATCTGGCTTATAAAAAAAAACAAAAAAAAACCCCCAAAAAACCAAAACAAACAAAAAAAACCCAAACCCCCCAAAACCAAACAAAAACAACAAAAAAACAAAACAAACAAAAAAAACCCCAAAAAAACAAAACCAAAACAAAAAAATTAAACAAAACCAAACAAAAAAAACCAAACCAAAAACAAACAAAAAAAACCAAAAAACAAACAAACAAAAAAACAAACAAACAAAAAACAAAAAAAACAAACAAACAAAAAACAAACAAAAAACAAACAAAAAAAACAAACAAAAAACAAACAAAAAACAAAAACAAAAACAAACAAACAACAAAAACAAACAAACAACAAACAACAAACAAACAAACAACAAACAAACAAACAACAAACAAAAAACAAACAAAAAACAAAAACAAACAAAAACAAACAAAAACAAACAACAAACAAAAACAAACAAAAACAAACAAAAACAAACAAAAACAAACAAAAACAAACAAAAACAAACAAAAACAAACAAAAACAAACAAAAACAAACAAAAACAAACAAAAACAAACAAAAACAAACAAAAACAAACAAAAACAAAAAAACAAACAAAAAACAAACAAAAAACAAACAAAAAAAAAACAAAAAAAACCAAGCAAAAAACAAACAAACAAAAAAAAAACAAACAAAAAACCAAACAAAAAAAAACACAAAAAAAACAAACAAAAAACCAAACAAAAAAAAACCAAACAAAAAACCCCAAAACAAACAAAACAAACAAAACAAACAAAAAAACCCTGTATGTTTGGGCTTTGTTTATGTACTTGAACCCTAGGAACTCCCTTGCCCCCTTGATTAGGGATTCTTTTTGTCCCTCCAACTGCATCCACATTAATCCCCCCAGGCAGCCAGGGAACAGACCCAGGCCTATCCTCCACCTTCCCACAGAGCAGGGCTCCTGGCATCACCACCGCGCTTCCTGAAGCACTCCCTCATCACAGGTTAGCTCTTTTAGGAAGTGGGTGATAAAAACCCAGGGTGTCTTTTTGTTTCCCGGCTAATAATACCCAAAGCTAGAAATCTGCCCTACTTTTTCCACCAACATGAGGAAAGCAGGTCAAGCTCAGAGTAAGGGAAGAGGTTGTGCAGCGGACACCTGGTTCAATAAACAACTGGAAGGAGGCACAAGTTCGCTAATTGGAAGCACTGGGGCAGCAAATAAATACCTTCTGTTTGAGCAAATAAGGCCTTCACAAAGGTCTTAATAAGGCAAAGTGGACCTGACAGCAGATGAGATGCACACAAGAACCCCAGCCTGGAAACAAAAGCACCCTTTGCACAGCAGACTGTTCAGTTCATTACCTCAGCCCCATCTTCCCCGGCCACATCTTCCCAAGCACAGCATCTGGATCCAGCTCTGAGGGCCTAAGCTTCCCCAACCCTACAAGTATTGCCACAAGTGTCCCAGCTTCCCACACTGGTTGTGCAGGAGTCACCAGGGTGCAGGTCCCTCCATTGCAGGCAGCCAGTTCAAATTCCTGCTGGCTGATGGGCATCAAAACTGGTTCAATAAACCAATGGACTCACCTCAACCAAATGCCACCCTCAGCCAGAAGGGACTGCTCATGTTTGTACACTAAGCTCCCTCCTTGTCAGCAAAACCTCATCCCCAGAGCAGCAAGGAAGCCTTGGCTGCTGCTGCACACAGCACCTCAAGTTATGAGTTAGCGCTGTGCCAGATTACTGCTTGTGACCCCAATCTAAACCATCTCAAGGACACACAAAACTCCCATCATTTTGTTTCAAGTCACCTCAGGAGGGATTTGATTTTAAATTCTAAGACTGTCAACACCCCCTCCAATCAGCACTCTTAACATCTTTTTTCTTTCTAAAATAAAGTTCCAAACTAGAAGGAAGTATTGTGTTCTTTACTGCAGTTTCTACTGATGCTACAGTTTTTCACTTGGTCACTTTAGCACTAAATCTGAAAGAAGCACTCTGAACTCCCATCCTCAACCAAAAATGGTTCATGTCATGGCACTCTCTCCATGGCAGCACAGGCACAAAACCAGAGCCACTTCCACAATTGCACAAGCACAGCAGATGCTTTCATTCAGGTCTCCCTGTCTGCAGCTTTGAATACTGGCCCCTGCCCTGCCCTCCAGCACAGGCTGGTCTTGCCCTGTGCTGCAGACACTCCACTTAAGGGAGACAGTCTTACACACAGCAGCGTCCAACTATCCAGTGGATGGATTTTCACACAGTAGGGAAGCATTTCACTGGACACCTCTCTAGCATGGAGCTACTGGAGAAGGGACAGGGACTGGTATTAAACTGCTACCACGTTCTAGCTGAAACCCTTCAAGTTAGCTGGGCAGCTTGTTCTGGACTCCAGAAGCTGCACACACGTTCAAAAGGGAACTCTTCTGTTAAACTGGATAGATAGTGAAGAAAGTCTAACTGCTTTTAAAATGGAAATTTAGAACTTGCTTAAACTTGAAAATTCAGATTACAGAAGGGTGTGAATGAGTGTTAGTTACCACAGAATAGCCATTTTTTATTAACATCACACAGAGGCATGTCCCAACACATCCAGAAACAATTGGCTGGCCATACTGCCATGAGAAATGAGTATTCAAAGTTTCAGGTCTGCCTTCTATGTGGTTTTCATTAAAGAGTTTGTAAGTCTCTGCCTACAAGCAAAGAAACAATCTTTAAAGCAAACCAACGTAAATAAATTTCTCTCCACTTTCCTTGCTTACTAAACACATGAAGGAAGGCATAGGATAAAAATCATGGTGCACTACAGAAGAACAAATTTGTGTCACAACCTTGAGGACTGTAGTCTAAAGATCCACTATACATTATGGCACTGCTATCAAATGCATATGGAGAAAAAGAGCCAGAAACATCTTAGAATCCTGGGGAAACAGTAATAGGAAGCCAAGAGGAAAGGTCAGTGCGGCTTGCATCTACCAGCTAACAGATGTTTAACTAGCACTTTTATAAAAAAAAACTAAAAGCTATCCTACACATGTAAGGAAGTCTGTTGACTCCCCTCTTCTCAAAAGGAGGAAGTGGAAAAAACACCACCTGAGAAAAACAAGACCCACACTAACAAAAAAACTAACCTGCCAGACAATGAAGCACATGGCTGCTGCATCCCATCAAGTCTCCAATCTGGGCAGATGCTCCCCACATAAGCTTTGAAATACACCAAGCCACAGTTCTCAGCCCCAGTGGTCCACACCTGGACTTTTTGGGTAGCCAGTGTTACAAGACATAAACAACTTTGGGGATGTTGAGGACAACCTCTTCCCACAGAAGAACAGTCATGCAGAACTCAATATTATTAACTCAGTGGCACAGGTCCTGTGTTTGGAGCTCCTCCAAGTTTTGAGAAGGGTTGCCAGCATAAGCTCCAGAGCAAGGGTTTTGTCCAATCCTCCCAAGCCTTGTAGTCTGACCTCAAAGAGACAGGCTAGGCTCAACACATAGACAAAATAATCCAGGAGAAAAAGCTACCCCAATTCTGTCATTGAAAAAAAGTACTTTGTTTCACTAATCAGCCATCAAAACTATGTGCTTCACAACACCCAAATTTTCCATCAACAGCCATCCAGGAGAAAGCCACTATACACAGGTTTATTTTCAATGCCACTGTGGAGCTCAAAACGAGGAATTTAAAGGGGAAAGCTGACAAAGATCAAACAGCCCAAAGTTACTCAGCTTAGATACTACCATCATAACAGCATAAAAGCTGATACAATTCACAGTAAAGCAACTGGATCAACACATAAAATAAATTAATCCAAACAGTAATAAGGAAATACTTGTTACCTAAGATGCTGTGGCAATATTAAACTGGGTACCTAAGACAATTTTTTCAGCACTTAGGAGAACACCCCTAACCTCAGACTAAGTGAAAGTGCATAATTTGCAATTCTCAAGTAAGACTTTTATCTTAGGATAACTTCACAGGAAATTTTGAATCTTCTTCCTCTTGCAAGGAAGGGAACATGAAGAATACAAAAAATGCACTATTACTGTCTTGGTGTCCTGCCTATCCTTGGGAAGTCTTCCAATATAACTATTTGACTTTAAAAATGATGTTCCACTGTCTTCTGCTCTAGACATCAGGTTATCATCTTTGTCATGTTTCACTGTCATCTTCATTTGCCAAAAAGTCAATGCAGTCCATAACTGCCCCAGACAACTGTTCCAACACAACAGCTCCAGACACAAGCATGCACAGACAAGCCTCCTGCTGCCACTCACATCACCAGAGGCAAGAGCCAGCACCACTCAATAACCAGTCATCTTCCTGAAGGTATCTCTCAACTTCCAGCCAGTGAGCTTAATTTGTAACCAACTTGTAAACATGACCACACTCCTCTGGTGCCTTTTTTTTGTGCATGTGGTTAGCTGTAGCCCAACATCTGTAGAAATAACACAGCAACACAACAGTACCAACAAGCCTCCTTCTTCACAAGTCTCAGGACATAATTGCAGTCACTTCAGCTTAAAATTAGTTTAAGGTATATTCAACAGACCTCTGTCAACAACTGAACTCAGATCCTTCAGGAGATCTCCACCCTAGACAAATGGAGCAATTTTTTCAAATATAAAAGCAACCAGACATCCAACCTGCAGTAGTCCACCACTTCTGCAAGGTGGGCAGTGTAAAAACATAACTAACTTGGTTTGCCAGCCAAGCCCCCTTGGGCAAGAAATTCAGAGCACTTAGAACAGCATGTGGAAACCATGTGCAGCAAAGACCAAGTGGAGATCTCGTCAGCAAGGCAGTGTCAAATTGCAGCTCTGCAGGGTGGAAGTTCTCAGCCCTCTGTCCACTTCTCTATTTTTGCTTCCACCAGGACAGCTATACCCTCCCCAGAGGGGACTGGTGTCAGGCCTCTACAAAGTATTACAATCATCAAGCACTCAATCAAACCTGCTCTTCCCTCGGGTGTGCAAGCAGCCGTGAACAAAGCAGCTCAAAGCGTTCCTACTTGTTCTAACTCTGAGAGAAGGAGGTGGCAAGTACCACATCAAGTGTCCTACTTGAAGAAGAAAGCAACATTTTTCTGGAGCCAAAGGGAGTTTGTAGGAAACACCCACCAAGCAACTGACAGATGGGCTCTCCCCATTGTTCACCCGTATCCAGAAGAAGGTAATAATGTTTCTTTAGTGACAGGGAATATTACACAATCACTGTGATTGTTTTAAATCAGTAATTAGTGCTGCCCTGTACTTGAGCCTCCCCCTAATCCAAAGATGGTATCTTAAGATTTCCAGACTGACAACTCATGCTTTTCTAATTAGCTGGTGGGACAGCCCCGTGCTTATCTCCCTGTACCAAGTGTCTCTGGTGGCACTTGATGCACTCCTTCCACGCCCCATCCAGTAACTTTTAACTGTCCTCAGACAGTGCCAGTGCCACCACTTCTCAGTCCAACCTCGCTGATAAGAAAGCACTGCCTAGATGGATGCAGTTTCTTTTTCAGGAAGGTCTTCAAAGGAGAGTTTCTTCATCTTCCCACAGCACCAGGTGCACTAAAGCAGTGTAAGTCTCTACTGCTGCGGGCAGTTCAACCTTACAAGAGCCAGGTCTGGCTGGAGGCTTGCTAGGACTCTGCTAAATACTGGCTGGTCTTCAGACTTGGCTGGAGTCTGTTAAGGGGCTCATCTTCAAATGTACAGACAGTAACCAACCTGCAGCAGGGCACAACTCCACTGCCAGCAGGAAAACTGAGCAGATTTCTAGAATGAAGAGAGCTGAAAGATTTCCAGGGCTTAAGCTAACTATGGCCTTCTTCCCCATACACAAACCTTCTAGGCCAGATGCTGGCTGTGAAAGTTGCATTACCTAGCTTGGGTAAGATGAGAGATAAGCTTCAGATAACAGAAATTCTTATGCCTCCACTGAAGGTTTACATTGCTGCCTGGGTAACTAAACACCTCACACAGAGCTACCAATTTCAGCAATGCAACAATCCTCAAATAAATCTCCTCAGTAATGAAGCTGCAGCAAATCAAGACAACTCACAGGTCACCTCAATGTGACTCCAATACCCCCCCCTAATGAAACCACTTTGCAGACTGGGAGTAGCCCTTCCAGACTAGGGTAGAAAATGAGATGAGCTTTAACATCTTTTGTTTTCCTAATACAACCCCTCTCTGAAATTAGTTTGGTTTTAACTTTGTCTGAGACAAGGACAAGTCTAAAATGAGCTTTCAAGGTCTCCTTCCTTTTTAACAGTTCAAGTGCCAAGATGCAGCTCAAAATCCTACAAGGCAGGAGTTGCTCTCTGTAGACTCCCTCTTGCAGAAATCTCAGTTCATGGTTCCAAGGAAACATACTACAAGCAACTTACTAGGGGCTGTGGGACCAGTGGTGGTGGGGGACTATCATCATCACACTTAATTCTGAGAACAGTCCTTGAGTTTTGAGTTTATGTGTATGAAAATATCCTCCCTGTCCCTTACTCTAGGGATCTAACTTTATCTCAGAGCCTGCAGCTCTGACACTGTGGGACCCTGGCACACAAACCATACAGCACTGGCTCTATGACTTCCAGCCTGGCTCTGCAAGGTGACCTAGCCAAGGGTGCACAAGCTTCCCCTCAGTGGGCTGTCTGGCATCCCAGAAGAATGGAGGTGTCATCAGCCCCCTTTCCACAGCAACTAGGAGAGCAGGACAAAATTTTCCAGTCACATCCTCACCCTTTCCTCCACAATCCAGCAGCAACATAGGAACATCTGGAAAAAAAACAAGGGAAGAAGAGACTTTCACCTGTAGCCTTGTGGGTAAAATGCTCAGCAAGGTTTGGAAGTAGAACGCTACTGAGAATTAGAGCAGTGAGCCATCATCACTTGCAGTGTGCTGGCATGACAAGTGGCTTCACAGAACATCTGAATCTCGTAATTTCTCTTTGCATTGTGAATGATTTAAGTCCCTCAGGCTAAGATTACTAATTTAGGCAGTCCTGAAGATGGAAAGCATCTCCTTTGTGTACATCACTTGAAGAAAAAAGTAGTATAATACCACCTTCCTATTTTATATGCAGTATGGGGTAGAAATTCAGTGCCTTTCCCAGAGTCACTCTAAAGCAAGTCTCCAGTGGCAGTGGTAACTGAGGGTGAGAACACCTTGGGAAAATAAAAAACTGATACTATCATATGCTGGTATAAGATCCAAATAACTGAATTTTAAAGAGAGCAGTGGGTTTGACATAAATTTCTTACTCCAGTCCTCCAGAACCTTGCTATTCCTACTGATATATAACGGCTAGTGACACAGGAGTCAGTTTTTGTGTGAAAGCCCAAACCAGAACTACCCCGGAAGGAAGTACTTGAGAGACAAGTGCTTACAGTAAAATGACAGGCTGGAACAGGAAAATAATTCAGAAGATCAAACCTTGGGTGCAAACCCTCAAGGGACACTGGCTGTGGGGTGCAACAGCAGCATTTACAAGTCAACAGCTTTAGAAAAAGGTTATTTTCTTGGTCTCTGTCAGTAAGTTAAGGGAGCTTCTGGCCTATGAAACCACCTGCATATAACAAGCAGAGACACACCTGCAATTCCTCCCTTCTGCTCAGCAGCACTTTGAAATACCTGTCAAAATCTGACTTTATTTTGATCAGATTTCTACCTCAGCAAATTACTGTTTGACTTTTGCTGTTTAAATATAAATTTGGCTTTCTGGAATCTGAAGTATCTAAACACAAACTGTAAAGAAAGGGCCACAGACTAAGCCTGAAATACTAAAACACTGCATCAGGGACTGGCCTGGTTAGGCTGTTTAGTCTGTTATCCTGCTGGCAGTGGAAACAAATTAGAGATTTTTAAATCTTCCCACTCACATAAACTAATGATGATGACGCTTCCCTAATAATTAATTTTGTGGCTCCTGCTTGGCATACTTGTTTCTGGATGCAGAATGGACATCTCCCTCCTTGCAGAGCCAAACATGCAGAGATTTGATTAAGGGGCAGAACAGGAAGCCACATGAACTCAAACACTAACCATGAACTGAGATCAAATCTCTCGGGGAGCACCTGCAACCTCTCCAACAAAACCCATTTATTGCCCTTCTACAACTTGAACAGTTACAACTCCATCCAGTTCATTTGGGTTTTGTGGTGTGGCTTTTTTTCCAGGTGTAAGAGTGCTAATGCTCCCAAAGAGAGGAGACAGTGAACTGTCCCATGCATGACAGAGCCAGACAGCAGTGCAGTGCAGAATGCCACGGAACACGTATGTGCTCAGCTCCTCAGTATGGCACTCTGCAAAGCTCATAAACAGCTCACACCATGCTTTCACATAGCTTTGGGAACTGGTAACAGGTTGGTCCAATGGACAAGATCCAAACCACTGAATGAGCTCTAAAGAAACACATAATGCAAGCTTTAACATGGTACAGAGTGATGGAAAAGGAACAACTGAGCGAAGCACAACATGAAGTGGACACCATCAAACAGCAAGGTAGAGCTAAAGCTGCACATCACTGTCACATCAACCTTCATCAAAGAAAGAAGCAAACCCCCTTCCTCACAGTCAGACTGCTTACAATTTACCCAAGTTGCAGTCTGAGGAAATTAATAGACACAGACAGTCTGTTTTACTCGCTTAGGTGACAGACCTTTCTATACTTGCCAGCACTTTCTCCACTGCACTGGCAATCACTGCTCCAAGGTGAGCTGGCACTGTCACAATCCAGGAGAAGCTTCAATAACAACTGCCAGCCAAGGAGGCACAAACAGCAGCAAGCCCCATCCCGGCACACCAACAGGATTTCCAGTCCCAGTCTAGGCAAGGCATGAGATAATGAGACACCCAGGATGACACATGAGCCTGATCCAAAGTCATCTGAGGCCACAAGGGACCTGTAATGGCAGTCCACAAGCTTCAAAGCCACATTACTCCCACAGAAATCCATGTGAATGTTGAAATTGTGAGGTACATGCAGGGAAGGTCACTGCTTTATCCCTCTGAACATTTTGTGTCCAGCCTCTCTGTGCTCCTGACACAAAGGTTGTTGAGGGCTCCTCTGTAGAGGACATCCTGCCCTCATCCTCCTCTGGGATGCTGCAAATCACTACAGAAGTGGCCAGACTTGCTGCAAACTCTCATCCTCTTAACATCCAACTGCCCTGACCAAATTGCCTGGCGGATAGAGAAGGATTGATTAATATGGGAGAAACAGAGAAATTTCATTTCAGTTTGACTTTTGCTGTTCAAATACACAGTTTTCTTAACACCTAAGCTGCAGCACAGATTCAAGATTCCTGCAGAACTTCAAAGATGCCTGGAGGACCAACTCATTCAGTCACAGGCACTCTCTCCAGCTGTACTTCTGGGGAATGTCACGTGAACCAGAGAAACATTTCCACTTCTAAAATCTGCTGCTCTGTCACTTTTAACACCGCTTGTTATCAGCTAAGTGAAGCAAGGCTGAAGTGTATAACACCACGGCATTTTTCTTCTTGAAACAGAAAGTTCTGAAGCTGCTTGACAAATTCTAAGGACTTCACAGGAATGTTGCAGGCACCAGTATGAAAAAAAAATCTATTTATGTTGGCAACAATTAAAAAAAATTAAGCAAGTGAGACTATGAAATACAGAGAGAATCACCCATGTCATTCCTCTGCCCCTCTCGTAACTTCCAGGCTTCAGTCCCACTGACAGGGCTCAGCAGAGAAAACAAGCAAATGCTCAACTCTGCCAAGCCCAGGAATGCAGCACAAAGGCTTGCTCCATACAGCAAGCTGTGTTGCCACGACAAGGAAGACCCTGAATATGACAGTACTGCAGTTCCACTCTGCACTTGGGTGTAGTCCTTTACTCAAGAGAAAGCTGACTCCTACTGCAAGTTCTCAAACATATCCCTTCTCCAGCTGCAAAACTCTTAAATCCAACTCAGAATCCCACCGGGAAACAAATACTTGCACTTCCAACACCTTTCTGAGATCTAAGCACTACTGATCTAAATGATGGATCTGTGTCTCCAGGTGTCAAGCGACAATACTTTGATTTCTCCTCAAGGGTGCCCAGGGAGCATCAAGAGGACCACAGAACAGAGATGCAACAGCTCAAAAGAGATAGAGAAATGCAGCTACACTGCTCAGCAGCAAACTGGACTAAGACATACTTGTCTCTGATGCTGGCACAAGTGCTGGGCTAGAGACCACATCCCTGCCCTATTAACACTGGCTTGGCACATGCTGCTTTACTTAACCCCAGCCTCCTTTATGAAACACTGACATATGAAGTAAGTCCGCATGGGGCAGAGAAATCTACTGGTCAGAAAACCCACACACCTGGGGAGCCTCTGTGCTGCTCCACCACAGGCTTCCCAGACAACCTGAGCCTGTTATCCTGCCTCAGCTTCCCACATCCCTCTCAAGCAGCCGTGCAGGGTATTGGGGAAGGAGGCAGCCTATCCCTCCCTCACCAGTATCTTTAGACATATAACATTAAAAATACCTTGTGCAGAGCCCACACAGGCCTGTAACACGCACAATTAAATCTTACTTACTCAGACCCAGTACCTCTCTGAAGCGTTTCTGCAGGGTTTGCCCAGATGACCAGCCCACCCCTTCGCACCAACTCGCAGTTCTGACCCAACTCCCATTGCAAACGCAGCCAGAAGCAAACGAAGCAGAGCACGGCACGTGCACAAAGGGGCCAAGCGCAAGGGCTGAACCCACCCAAGGCACACGGTGCTTTCGGGAGCGCGGCAGCCCCGGCGCTGGCAAAGCCCCGCGCCGCTCCGTCTCTCTCCGTCTCCCTCGGCCGGGCTGTCCGCTCCAGCGGGGACCCCCCGGGACCCCTGCCCTTCGGCGGCCCCGGGGCGGGGGGCGGCCCCGCGCCAGGCCCGGCAGCCCCCGCAGCCCCGGTCCCTCCGGGCCGCCCTCCCCTGCCCTCCCCGAGCGGCGCCGCTGTTGGAGCCGGCACCGCGCTGCTCCCGGCCGGTGCCGCGGACGGGTCGGCCCCGCCCCGAGCCGCGGTCACCCGGCGGCGGCACCGCACACAAAGCCCCCCGGCCGCTTTTCCCCCCGCGGGCGCGGCGCGGGGCGGGCGCGGGCGGTACCTGCGGGGCGGGGGCCGGGCGGACGCGCTCGCCTCTCCCGCTCGCGTCTCCCTCCCTCAGTGCCGGCGGCGGCGGCGCCCGCTCCGCTCCATGGCCGCGCGCGCCCCGCTGACCACGGGAAGAATGGGGCACCCAGCGCGCACGCGCCGCCCGCGCCCGCCCCGCCCCGCCCCGCGCGCCGGCGCGGCGCCGCCCTGCGGCCGCTGGTACCGCGGTGAGGTCAGCGCGCGCCGTGCGCATGCGCGGGGACCGTTACCGGTCGCCATGGCGACCCCGCCCGCTCGGGAGCCGGGCCCGGGAGCGCGGACACGCGCGTGCCCGGGAATGCCACTCCTGTGCCCGGGAATGCCACTGTGCCCGGGAATGCCACTCCTGTGCCCGGGAATGCCACTCCTGTGCCCGGGAATGCCACTGTGCCCGGGAATGCCACTCCTGTGCCCGGGAATGCCGCGGCCCCGTCCCCGCTGACCGGCCTCCAGCCCCTGCCGCGCCCCCGGCTGCCGCTCCGGCCGGGGCAGGCCGGAAGGCTGTGGGGGAGCCCCCGGGCTGGCGCGGCCGGCGTGAGGGCCCCGCGGAGCAGCCGCGGCACGGCCGGGAGGCAGCGGGACCCCTGCCCCGCCTCCTGCTCCGGAGCCAGGGAAATCCACACTGTCTCTGGGCAAGCTGTTCCAGTGCGCGGTCACTGCACAATAAATAAGTTCTTCCTCGTGCTCAGGCGGAAATTCCTGCGCATCAGTTTCTGCCTGTTGCCTCTTCTGTTGCTGGGCTCCGCCGAGCAGAGCCCGGATCCATCCTCTTGACATCCCCCTTTAGATATTTATACACACGGATGAAGTCCTCTCTGCCATCTCAAGGCTGGACAGCCCCAATTCTCTCAGCCTTTTCTCATACCAGAGGTGCTCTAGTCTCTTAATGATCTTTGTTGCCCCCCCACTAGACCCACTCCATGTCTGTTTTTTGCAACCTGAGTTAAAAGCTGCATTTAAAAGCAACTACTTCTTTCCCCTTCATGGAAAAATTTGCAGTACTCCCACTCTATAACTGAGGTGAGAATGGGAAATAAATGCCCTGTGCAGAAGCTCTTTACCACCATGTATTCGGCCATCCTGTTCCCTGGGCTCATGACTGCTTTCTCCCTTTGGATGTGGGGAATGAACCTCCATGTCCCCTCAAACCCTCTGTGCCCTCATCCCCTGTGCTGTGAAGGCAGCTGGCTCCATAACACTGCAGCTCCCAATGAGCACCGAGCCTGAGCCATCCTATGTGGAACAAAGGATCGATTTCCATTCATAACTTCATGAAATAATAACGCCCTTCTCCTTGGCTCACAGCTCTGGCACAGCAGTGACTTCTGGCATGCTCCCTCCCAATAATCCAAGATTTTCCAGCTTGTTCTTTTTTGCCATCAGGTTGCAGAGCAATACCCAACTGCTGCTTTGGGTGAAGCCATCGGTGCAGGCCGAGCGCAGTCTGGAACAGGCTGCACAGATGCAAGAGAAAGCTGGGGATATCAGTGCTTAAAAGGATGCCAGGTCTGAGTGAACTGAAAGCAGGTGATTACAAACCAGCTTTAGAAATTACCATGGTTCTCACCCCAGGCAGCAGCTAATCTCCTGAGAGCCCTAACTGGCTAAGCACTGCCCACAGCACAGACACCACAGCTCTGCCTCAGCACAGCCCCTGCTGAGTGTTTCCCCTCCCTGCTTGGGCTCTTCTGCAAACAGGACTCCTCCAGTGTTCTGCCCTTCTCCTGTTCTGCAGTCTCCCAACAGCAGCTGAGGACAGAGATCGTGGGTACATTAACAAAGGACCAATCACCCCACTTTGGATCTGCTAGAACTGCAGGCAAAGTTCTCTCTGAGAATCCAGATAGTTCCTGCTCTGTTCCCAAAATACCTTCCTCATCTTAAGCAACAAAATGAGATTAAAACGGAATAGTAGTAAGTTAGGTGAATTTTGATAAGCAATATTTTGTTTAGTTTTAATAAGAAATCAATAACTTTGTATCACACACTTATTGTTGCGTGTCTCACATTTGCTGTAAATTTATTCTCTTCAGTATTACAATGAAGAAGCATTTACTTTGGAAATCTCCCAAAACTGCCTTCTGATATAATTGTATGTTTGCCCTTTTTTCATAGATTCTTACTTCTGGTGATTCTACATTCACTGTTTTGGCAGCCTAAAGCTTTGTAAAGAAATGCTGAGAAATGCAGCTGGCATAGGTTGAAGTATTTTTTTTCTCCCTTCCTAGGGAAAACTTCATAGAAAATATTACTTTTGTTCTCTTTTTTGTTGGAAGGCTTCAGGGGACAACAACTGCACAAAACCTAGAAGCTGCCTTGTGCAACTGGCAGGTTGTGGACATGGTCTTTATGCGTTTTCTTCACATTTTTATTTTAAAGCATGTAAAGTCTGCACAAAAATAAATTTGTCACATAATCATCTCTAATATTTGGATTTTTTTTCCTGTTACTACATGACTGTTTCCTTGCTCCCTGCAGAGACTTTTAGAACAGTTTATGCCTATATTCAAGACATTGTTCCACGAGCAGCAGCACTGATGATGCCTGGCTTCTCACAGGTCTGTGTCCTTTGTCCCTCTAATCCCCCTGCTCTCTCAGCAGCCCTACCTTCCTTTGTGTGTCCTGTGCCACTCCCCTCCAAGGGGACACGGTGGCAGGTGGGTTACTCCAGGGCTGTATCCCAGTGCAGATGGAAGGGCAGGCCTCCATCACAAGGGATCACACCAGACCCGAGCTCCCTGCTGCCTTCCCCCGAGGCTGGCAGTGATTATTTCTCTCTTCTATTCTCATGAAATTTGAGATTGTTTCCTCCCCCCTAAACACTGAGAAGGGAAAAGGAGGGGGTTAGCCTGACAGCTGAATAGAAGCAGACAGACAGACTGGTCACATAAGCCTTGTTTTCATTAGGAGAAGAAGTCAAAAATACATTGCAACCTGCAGGTTTTCTTCCAGCTTTTTAAAAGTAGGAGGTGAAAGTGTTCTTGTGATTCTTGGTCTTTAGGTTTCTTAACATCAATCTTCAGTATTCTTTAATTCTGCTCTTGATTCTGAGGCACAATCCATCAGCATTCCCAGGGCCATCACTCTGCATTAGTTCTGGCACGCCTGTGACAGAGCTGCACATCCATGGCCGGCGACAGTTCCCCATGGAAACACCGTGAAGGCACGGCAGGATACCCCAAGGGCAGCCAGATCTAAGCTTCTGGATGGAATCCAGACTGCAGGGATACCTCAGCTTCTCCAAAGTTATGGTTAACTGTGCTATTGCTAAGGAGCCCTTGGGAATTCATCCTGGGGTGCAGAGAGGACTCTCTAAATGGAGGAAATTGGAGAAACCACTGGAGGAGCTGCTGCCATCACATGAGACTGCTTGACCAGGCCTTCACTACCAGTGGCTCAGCAGCAGGCATTTGGTACCTAAAAAAGATACTTTTTACTATGCTCTCATTTCTGAAAGTCTCCATTTACTTACCTGTCTCCAAAACAGAGAGACCAGTGCAGTGGAAAAGTCTCCTGAGAGGATACTGTTCCCAGTGAAGCTGCAGGCATCTCTCTAATCAGTCCACTGCAAAGTACCCTGCTCCCTGCTTGCTGAGAAAGGTTGGACACAAGGAGCTGTGTGCTTATACACGTGCAAAACAAAGCACAGCTCATCTGCAAGGTGAAAAAAGACATGAACTTATGGACATCTGCAGCAAGGGCACAAAAAGCTTTAAGTAAGGGCAAAACAAAGTCAGAAAGCTTTTTTAAATATAGAAATGTAAGGATAGTCTAGCTTTCAATTACAAACATTGCTCATTCAAATGAAAACATATCAGTAAAACTAGTGGGAAGCAGATGGATGGACTATTTCAGCAGAAACACTGACTATACCTGAATGACCTGCTCTTCCCCTTTCCTTCAGGGCCCTTTTGCACAACATCTGCTCAGGAATCTGAGAGCCTGGTGCTTCAGGGAGAAATGTTTTTATTTATGAATGACAGTATGATGATGTAGCTGCCCTTAACAGCAGAGGACAGCAGTGTCAAAGCCTGGCTGTCCCTGGGTTGCTTTCCTAGAGTTGAGCACACTGCTATGCAGACTTAGCCACGTTTCCTTTATGTGCTGTCCCAACTTGACTGCTTACATGGCTAAGGGGGAGAACAGCTTCACTTGACTCATGTAGCAATGGATCTCTCCCTTTGCCATCTCCTGGCACTTACATCACCTGTACAGCCTTGTGCCATGCTGAGGAGAAGGCTGGACTGCTGCTGGCACAAATACCATGGGCTAACATGAGGTGAAGTCCAAGTACCCAACTTGTGAGTGCTGCTGATCCTCCTCTGGCACAGGTCCCTGTGTGACTCACCTCTTCTACCCCTCACTCACCTGGGAAACAGGGAGTAAACTCCTCGTCCATGCTGCATGAGAACAACACTTGAGACAGGGAAAGCACAAGTACTTCAGATCAACGTGAAATTTAATAATTCCTCGTTCTTCCCTTTGCACATGGCAGTTGTCACAGCCCCAGATCTGAGCACTTTCAGCTGACACAATGTGCTCCCGCACCGCTATCTTTAATTGGCACTTTCCTGCCAAGCCTCAGCGTTTTGCGTCGGACTTTTTCCACGTGAGAGCTGCCACGAACAAAGCATCCCACTGACCCACTTAACTCCACGTGAAGGCACATGAAGCTTCGCTTCAGTCACCAAACAGAAAAGAAAACACAAGAGCAGAAGGTTTTGATTAAAGGGAAATGAGCAAATGGCTTCAAGGGCCATGGAGTGCACACTGGCTCGTCTACGTGTGCTCACTCCTTGCAGACATTTGGCCACCCAAGGAGAAACATCCTGTACAAAGCAGGTAGTCCTCAGGCAGTGTGAATTGGGTTGGATTTGAGATTTCCCGTTGGCAGGAAGGTCCTGTGAGCCAGGTGACATCCCCACAGGCTTCTTTCCCTGACCTGGACTGGAGTGACTGCCTCCAGGAAGGCAGGGAATGGTTCATTCTCCCTGACCAAACATCAAGGAAGGTACCAATTAGTGTTAATTGTGGCGTTCTTTGTTTTGTGACCAGAGCCTGAGCTGAAACCCCCCAAAACTGAACACAGGCTACTGGCAACAGTTTTCCATGCTTTCTGAGCTGTGCTAGTTTTAATGCAGTAGCCTGGAAGATCATCTCTGGCCTTACAAGGCATGGGCAGCAGGTCTTATATTTGCATCACAGACTGTATTTTTCCTGGCTGCCCTCAGGCCTCTGGGAAGAGACATTTACAGGTCAAACTAGAGTTCTATTTTGTCTTGCACTTAAATTTACATTAAACGACATTTCATCCCCATTTCCGCTTCCCTCATTGTTTGCCAGTTACACTGTTTCACATGGATTTACCTCTTCCTGTGCTTGTTCTCTGTAGTCATCTGCTGATACTATTTTATCTTTTTTCCACCATCCAAACACAATTATGCTCATATCTCCTTTTTTTTTAATACTTGCACATTGCACGTGCACATACCTTACCAGCATGGGTTCTTTCAATATTTGAAAAACATTTCCTTTTATCCTCACCCAAATATTAAGCCAACTGGAAAGTGACACATCAAGGTTAGGAATGCAGTCTGCTCCTGACAAGGAAAAAATGCTGAGCTTTGCAATAGAGGCTAAGTGGATTAAGATCCTTTTTAAAGATTAGGTCACCCTTCACCCCAAATGCAGATTTCTACTGAAATTAATGTAAGCTCTTACAGAATGCAATGGGAGGGCTGACATTGAATGGCAACACAGCAAACATACACTGGCAGCCCACCCAATCCCAAGTGTCCAAATCACTAACTCCAAATGAGTCTTAACAACCAGCTGGTTGATTCTGCACTATATATTAACAGGCAGGATTTAATCTTGTAAAATTATGAGCTGATCGGGGAAAAAAGATGAGGTAGTAGTTCTCAGGATAAAAACTTAGTCTGTGATTCATCTGATGGAGCTGCACTGACATTACACCAACAGACACATTTGCCTTGGGAGAATCCATAGTGCCTCTGGAGCTAGTCCTTTGCACATGCACAGCTCCTGCCAGACCAGTCACAAAGCTCCAGCAGTTCCAACCTGGAATTTTTTTTAAGGATATAGTTCAATAGAACACACTGTAAGCACTGCCCTGTTAATAAACCACAAACAGCATGTCTTTGTGTGGGATAGCTGAAGGAAAACTTTATGGATTTGTCTTACATTCCCTCTGCCATCACCTCTGGGCAGATGGACCCAACCCTCTTCTAACAGGCAGACCTGTAAATGCAGTCCAGCACCTGAAAATCACACCAGGGCCCTTCCAGCTCTCACATCAACAGAAATAAAAATAGTGCAGGTGACAAAGCAGCTTTGCTGCTGCTGCTGCACAGCTGGCACACACCCTGCTCTCTCCCCACTGCACGGCTGCCTTGTGTGAGAAACACTAACTGAGCAAACACAGCAGAGGCAAGTCCTGCCTTCACCCTCAAAATGCTGCAACGCTCTCAGCCTTATGAAGCCACCCTGACAGAAGCAGCTCTACTTCCCTGCTTGTTTTAAAGAAACCAATACACCAGCAAACTGGGAGTTTGTGCAAGCCCTTGTGGGAAACTGGCAGCAATGCCTCACTGCAGAGCAAGCAGCCTGATTTCCACATCTGCTCACCAAGGCTCCTCTCAGTCAGCACTGGAAAAACACACAGAAAAGAACAGGGCTTTCCTAAATCACTATCATAAAAATGGGATTTGTTCTTTCCTTCCTATTCTTTAAAACAAGATTAAAATCCAGGCCAAGCTGCAGTCTCCATGTGATGGATCAAATGGACAGACAGGGAAAGGAAGCGAGCCCAGTGCCTGTGGCTCACTGCAGGCCCCACCTCTCTGTCCCAAAGCCCTGCAGAGTTAGTCCTCACAGTTCTGCCTCTCTTCAACAACACATTCGAGGTCTATCATAAACCAGCATTTTCTTCCCTGAACAGAGCCAAGACTTGTGTAGGAGCTTCTCTGCAGCTTCTCCTTTCCCAGCACAGGAGAACCGCATGGTTACCGGCCACAGACATGCAGGTGTGTAACTACTCCAAGCCTCCCAGGACAGCCAAGATCTCTGCTCCTGCCATATGTTTAATTAATGCTGGGTGTCAGAAGTGATGAGAGGCCTTGCTGCACCCTGCATGGAAGAAAATGTTTCACTTTAGGAAATCTCACTCACACAGTTAACCATTTCCTCAGCTTGCTCCGACAGCTGCTGCCCTCGGGCAGGGAGGGATGTGCCTGCATTAGCAGTGCCAGCAGCAGCCTGACACACAGAATGGCCTCCCCACCATTCCAGCAGCACCCTGGGGTGGTCCCCAGCATATCTCTGGCTAAGAAGTGCAGATTATTGCTGCCTAGAGTTAGACATTTCAAGAATCTGGGGGTTAGATGGAAAAGTCGGGAGACAAGGATGTGTTTGAACAGCATCTTGGACAATGAAGGAGTCTAGTCCAAGAGGATTTGTGGATATTCCTGGAAAACACATAATGGAGATCACATTCACTGTTACCTGCAGCTTTCACGTGCAGCACCCTGCCCAGGCAGGGATGTGCACAGCACCTCACACAGCCCAGCCCAGCCCAGCCAGCTGCATCACACTGCAAAGTGAGAGCCAAGCTCCCCAGCACTCTGAAGGAAAAGCTGGGAGAGGGGAATTTGCTGGAGCTCCTCTCTGCCTCACTGGTTAGTCGGAGAGGAGAGCACGTCACCCCTCAGAGCCATCTCAGTCCTCCCTTGCACCACGAGCCATTTGCAGACAGGTTTTAACCTCGCTGCCCGGGGCTGCAGCCATTCCCAAAGCCAGGTATGCAAGCAAACAGGCTCGGTCCTGGCAAGAGCAAGTGTCACTTGCCCTGCCTGCTCTCCTCCTTCACTTGGCTCAAGAGCAAGTACCAGCACTTGGGCTGTGATGGCAGCACATTCCTTATGCTCCGTGCAGCCTGGGCATCCCACAGCACATCCAACAGGCAAAACAAGTAGGAAAACATAAAATTGCATCTTTAATTCTGAGCAGTCTAACCCTGCCACATTCACCAGTATCTTTGTCTTGAGAGGTGAGCATTGCCTTCATCATTCCTTCCTTCCCTCTATCTTGCAGCCAATTCTGCTTTTCTCCCCCACCCTCTCTACCCCCCATTCTTCTTTTACTTCCAGTCTTTCTTGTGCCAGAAAATGCTGAGCACTCTAAAACCCTGCTCCCTCCTCCAAACCAGAGAAATTGTAATAAATGAGTGTAAATTAGCAGGCTTGGCTAGCACCTAAGTTTCTCAGGCTTGCAAACAGTAATACATACATGAGTGTTCAGCAAAACAGCTCCACAAAGTCACTCATAACTGAAAGGCAGAGAACTTGCAAGTCATGCCTTGAAACCACAGCCCCAACACTCCCAGCATCCCAGTAAAAACAATTTGGAGCCTGCCCTAAAATCAGTGGCCAGGAGGTTTGTGTTTGTCCAAGATGAGCAAACAAATTACTGGAGAAATGAGAAATAAAAATCAGTGCAGGGACTGGGGCATAACTCATGACACAGCACATCTGTCCACTTGCTACGGAAACTATGTTTGGCAAGTATCAGGTGTCTGAATTTCTGCTTACGTACATCTCCCTGGACAGCAGTGTATTAATAACACAGGCAGCCTAAAAACAGAAACTATCACCAAGAAAAGCTGCCTTCTGCTGAGAGCTCCTTGCTGTAGCCTGGGTATTGTTGTGCTTTCCTCAAACAACACGGAATTTTGCTTCCTTTCTGTTCAGAGTTGCCATCTAAGCTGATCTCAATTGAAGGAAGATGAACAAAACAAGAGGAAGGGAAAGGAAAATTACAGCAGGAAGCAACCCTTATTGTGAGCAGTTTTCTTGAACGTCTTCCCATCAGGGCTCACACTGCTATGTGACTCTGGAGAGCCAGCAGCAGCCAGGGGTTTAGCTTAAAGGCACAAACCTTTCCAAGAGACCTCCAGAAGGCAAAGTCCCTCATGCAGGGGACATGCAGGAGCTCATGCAGCCAGGCAGGACAGCCCTGGCACTGCAAGCAGCATGAGAAGCCACTGAGTCAAATGTGGAAGAAAGCAGCAAGTGGACACAGGGAGAGGCAGAACACTGGGCACAGAGAGGAGCACAGCAACAGAAGCAGAGTGGGAATGAAACCAACTCCATGTTCAAAAGGAGGCCAAGGCTTTGGAATGGGAAGCACAGGAATGGAGATGCTCAGGCTTTGGGAAATGTGGAACTGCACCAGAGAAGTTACTCTGGATAAACTAAGTTTTCCAAAGAGCAGCCTAGGAAGGAGCATTTGTGGCAGCACCACAGAAATGGGCATTTTTGGCTAAGATCAGTATCAGGTTTCTCATGTATTCTCAAGCCGTGTTAGAGACGTGAGTCACACCAGTGCAGGCACTCACTCCTCGCTGCCTGGAGAGGCTTTCCTTGCGATGTTTCCCAGGAACCCTTGTGCTGCGGCATGGCCACACAGCTGAGCCGTGCTGCCCCCCGGTGTCAGGAGATTCAGCTGCCAGCAGGAGGAACGCAGCCTCATTTCTACTTCATCCTAACTCAACAGCCATCTTTATATGCCCAACACAAAGTCAGGAACATGGATTTCAAAAGAAAACTGTCTATTCTGGGCAGATGCATTTTGCTTCTTCTCTGCTGCTCTTTGCTGTATGATGTCAAGGTAGAAGTCTTTCAGAGCTGCACATCAGATACAGACATGCAATTTCTGCCAGCCATTGTGGTGGCCAGGTATCTCAAACCTCAACTGAGCGTGTATTTCCCAGGGGTTTGGGGTGCAAGCACTGCCTGTTTCACACCAATCAACACACAGGGAAGGAATCCTGCAGATGGACACAGCAGCACTTCCATTAAAAGGCAAGGACTGTCCGTGAGCACTGGGCTGGTGAAGAGATTCCCCTGGCCTGCCCCAGGTGACAAGCATTTGATATGAAGATGCACTCATCCAAGTGTTTCCTCAAGAAAGGAGAATGATCTAATCTGAGTCACTTAGACAATGTCATTATGATCCCATGATTACTCCAGTGATCAAGCCAGATAGATCAGAATCAACAAGGCAAATGGTTTAGATTAATTTTTCTCTGCCAGGACTTCAACTGAAGTAGACAAGGAATTAGTGCCAGCCACCTACCTAGCTGGTTATTACCACCTGGGCTTTCCTCTAAAATCTTCTGCCGACCAGCAGCCAACAGCATTAGAGTGTTTAAGACAACAAAAGATGAAGGCTAAGCATGTGCACAGAACACAATCTGCGATTTCTACAGATCTCAGACTTGAATTAAAATCCAAATTCTAACTGCACAAACTGCCTGTTCAAGCAGGACTCAGTATCTGCCATCTGCAATGACAAGCTAGGTGGAACAAGAATGGATGTTAATGCATTACAAAAAGCTACACTCAATTCTCTGAACTCGTACTACTGCTGACAAAAACCTGCCTTTGCACTCCTGGTTATTACAATATTTCAATGTGCTTATCACTCCCTGGAGCAGAAGACACCCTTGGTTTCATGCAAGCTGTGAAACACACACAGTGACAAAGGACACAGAACTGCCAGTAGAACTCAGACTGCTCTGATTATTGGTGCATCTTCTCAAGAGCCTCAATTGGTGAAAATATGTGAGAACTTTCACAAAACACAAACATTCAGTTAAACAGAAGAACCATTACCAAGAGCAAAGCAAGTTGAAAAATGGTAATTTTTTTTAATAAGCTGTCATTAATTATAAATTTAAGATACAGTTGCTTGCATTAGCAAACTCTGAATGGATGCCTCACATTTTCTTTCCAAACAGTGAGCACTATAAATGAATTTTAAAATTAACTGAAGATTCTGGACTACTGTAGCTGTGTCACAGCACAGGCACTTGCGAGCACAAAGTCAAGAATATCTTCATATGTCCCTTGATATCTAAACCAGAGGGACAGGATCTGTGAACAGAGTCCTTGCCTAAGAAAGCCTGAAACAGCCTAGGCAGGATGAACCAAGCCAGGGGGGAAGACCCAATAGAAGCTCCACCTCAACAAGTTTTAAGTTGAAAAAAATATGGCTGTAGTCACAAAAATTTTAAGTCTTTTTCTGTTTCTTCCGGCTTGGCCTTTGCCTCGGCTGCTTCTTTGGTCTCTGCACAGCGTTCTTAGGGCTGGCAGAGGGGAGCCTGAGAGTCACTTCATCCTCTGTGTCATCATCCATCCGAGCAGCTCTCCGGCGCTCGAGCACTGCTGGAGTACAGACTGGAGTAGGATCCTGAAGAGATCAGAAAAACAGGATTCACTGCAAAGCCATCTGCCAGAAAAAGCCGTCACTGCCCCTGTGGTACAAGACACCTCATTCCAGCTCTCCTTCAGAAAATTGTTTACATTTTATAACTAGCTACTTTTGTAGACATTATTTCTTTGGACAGAAGTGTCACCTTCAAAGAAGCGTATGTGAAAGGCAAATGGAAATTAATTCACATTTTTTAACGTGTTGTTACGCACATTTGCTGTCTAAACTTTGTATTTTCTGACTCAAAGCATCATGAAAGTCAAGTGGAATATAATCAGGACAACGGGCCAGGGGGTGAGGGATATATTTGAGACTGGCATACAGAAATGCCACATTCAATTTTACAACAGAGCTGGAACATCCCAGCTTCGTTACCTCAGTAAGGCCTCAGAACTCAGTTGACAGAATACATTAGTTATCCTCTCTTCCTCACAAGCAGCCATGCCCCACTTACCACAAGTAAACCCAGTAACAATAAAAATCCCCAAACATACACTCACCCCCCAACTCACAACAATGATGAAACAGAACAGAAATGTTAATGCCTTACAGACTTTTCAGACTGTCAATATCTCAAATCTCAGTCCTAATGACCTGAACTTCCCTTTCATCCTGCTGCTACTTTTACCTGGCATTAAACACCAAATACTGTGCCAGGAGAGCACAGGGTAGGAGGGACAGGACAGTATGGGAATGGGGACAGACAGCACTGGAGTGTATCAGCAATTCAACTCCCTTTTTATCAAAACAGGCTGGCATTGAAACACTGTCCAACAGGACTCCATCAAGGAGATCATGTTGTCCCAGGGTAAAGCAGAGGTGAGGGGATGTACCCTGCCTGGCCCAGCACCCTGCACTACCACAGCCTCAAGGGAGTGCTGAACAGCAGAGGCTGACACACTGCTGGTCACAGCGTGCTGAGCAGAAGCCTTTGCTGCTGAATACTCTCACAGCAGAAGGAAGCACGAGGATTCTATCACCCTCCCCCGTTCCAGAGTGCAAATGCATCTCAAAGGAGCTACTTCTGTCACAAACATCCCTCAAGGAAACAATATTAAGGTGTTTTTGTGTTGAAATCAAATTAAGGTGCCAGCTGAAGACTTCAAACACCCGCCCCAATGTGAATGGTGGCACTGGTCACCACCAGGACTGGTCTGTCTTACCTGGCTGCTCAAAGAAACGTTCAGTTTTGGCTTCTTAGATGTTTTAACTCTTTTTCTCTTTTTGCAAAGCGCCTGTGCAGCCTAGGAAGCAAGAGAGATCAGGTGGATCACTACACACTTGTGTGAAGATGCAGTCACAGTTCACAGATACAGTTTCATAGTCACAGTTCATAGATTTGCTTCATAACTACAAAGTCTTTGCTACAGCAAGTAGGTTTAAAGAAATAAACTGACTGACACAGAGGTGATCTGGTTTGAACAAAAACACTGAAAGCAATGCAAGAAAACGTGCTACTGTGCATTTTTAAAACATTCCATGTTAAACAGCATTAACTGCTCACAACTCAGGTACTTGACCCAAGCACTCTGCAGAGAAGGAATATGCAAGAGCTGTGGAGGGAAGTTCTGGTCTTGGGACCTGCCTTCAAACCCCCACTCTGCCAAAGCCCTTCTGCTCTTTGGTGATCTGCCCTCCAGTACAAACCACAGAGTATCCAACTGCTTGTACCAACAGAAGAAAAGGAACATGTGCCCTTTGCTGTTACTTGTTATTTCTCTACAAGTAAACACACAGGCACATGGAGTGCAGCCCAGCAAGAGCACCACGCTGAATTCCTGCTGCTTCCAAATAGCTCCTAACACAAGTGAGCCTCCCTGGGGCTCCAGCTCTTTTGCCAGTTCCACACAAAACACACGATTTCCACGCATTCAGCACAACCCTACAAACACATCTTGCTTAACACACTCACTGAAGCCATGCCCAACTTACAAATCCTGGGAAGTCATACTCCAGCCCCTTGTCAGCCAGCTTCTTCCGCAGCAGCCTCTCCTTCCGCAGCAGCCGCTGGGTCATCCTGGCCTTCTCCAGCAGGGAGCGGGCCCTGTTGTAGCGGCGCACGGCCGGCTGCGACGGCTTCCGGAAGATCTTGTCACAGTCCTTGAACAGCTCCTCGTGCACCCTCTCGGGAGGCACGAACTGACCTGCAGCCACACGGGACACGGCTACAGCACGGCTCCCCTCTGCCACGGGCACACACGGCACACACAGGGCAGCCACGGCCGCAGCACCGCGGGGCGGCGCGGCCACAGAGGGAGAAACGGGGGTGGGTGGGGATGGAGGGGGGATGGAGGGGTGGGTGGGTGGGTGGATGGGTGGATGGGTGGATGGATGGGTGGATGGATGGGTGGATGGGTGGATGGATGGGTGGGTGGATGGGTGGGTGGATGGATGGATGGATGGATGGATGGGTGGATGGATGGATGGATGGGTGGATGGGGGATGGATGGATGGATGGGTGGATGGATGGATGGATGGATGGGTGGATGGATGGGTGGATGGATGGGTGGATGGATGGGTGGATGGATGGGTGGATGGGGGATGGATGGATGGATGGATGGATGGGTGGATGGATGGGTGGATGGGGGATGGATGGATGGATGGATGGGTGGATGGGTGGATGGATGGGTGGATGGGTGGATGGATGGGTGGATGGATGGGTGGATGGGGGATGGATGGATGGATGGGTGGATGGATGGGTGGATGGGGGATGGATGGATGGATGGGTGGATGGGTGGATGGATGGGTGGATGGGTGGATGGATGGGTGGATGGATGGGTGGATGGGGGATGGATGGATGGATGGGTGGATGGATGGGTGGATGGGGGATGGATGGATGGATGGGTGGATGGATGGGTGGATGGATGGATGGATGGATGGGTGGATGGGGGATGGATGGATGGATGGGTGGATGGATGGGTGGATGGGTGGATGGATGGGTGGATGGGGGATGGGTGGATGGATGGATGGATGGGGGATGGGTGGATGGATGGATGGATGGATGGATGGATGGATGGGGGATGGAGGGATGGATGGGGGATGGATGGGTGGATGGATGGATGGATGGATGGATGGATGGATGGATGGATGGGGGATGGAGGGATGGATGGGGAATGGATGGGTGGATGGATGGATGGATGGATGGATGGGTGGATGGGTGGGTGGGTGGATGGGTGGGTGGAACACTTTAAAAGCTTCATCCAGAAAGATCAGACAGAATTGTTTTACAACAACGCCGCTGTTACTATGGTATTTTATGAAAAATCCTTTGCTAGGATTTTTCCCTCCTGGGAAGCTGAGGAGTCTCAAGAAAGACATGTAAACAATAACTGTCTGCTGCTGTGGAATGCAACAGGTGCATCTCCCATTGGTCCATGTGGATTGTTTTCACTTGAGGACCAACCACAGCCACCTGTGTCGAGGCTGTGAGCAGTCACAGGATTTGGTTATTCATTCTGTTCTTGTCCTTTGTAGCCTTCTGATCATTCTTTTCTCTCTGTTCTTTTAATACAGTTTTAATATAATATATATCATAATAAACCAACTTTCTGAAATAGAGTCAAACCTCTTGTCTCCACACATATTACCAACACACCTCAACTCCTAATCCTTTACAAAGTGCTACTGTTGCCATGACTGAGGAACTCAGTGATTTCATCAGTCTTTTACTCAAAACCTCCTTTTTTCCAACCTTACAGACGACAACTGCAGCAGTTACAAATGCCAAGCAGTGTCCATGTGAAAGGAACTGTCTCCCCAGCACACCCAACTCTGTCCTGAGATGTCATCTTACACTGCCACTGAGAGCAACATCAGCCCAGGGAAAAACCAGCAGCAGTGACCAAGAGCCTGCTGGGCACGTTCTTCACACATGATGAACAGCTCAGCCCCACAGAAAATACTTCTGGGACAAAACTTCATTAAAAAACCCCTAAGATTACAGCTGAAAAAGGTAACTGAAATAACAAGTTTCCTTTGCATGCTACAGGACTTACACTGCAGCTCGTACTTACACTTCAGCAGTCTCTCAGAAAACAGGTAGTTGTTCATTGTGTCTGCAACAATCTTGGCCACATCATCAGACTCAAACTCCATAAATGCATAGCCTTTGCTGCCTCCAGTCTGCGAGTGACAGGGCAGAAACATCAAACTGTGCTCTGGTACCTGAAGGGCTCTATTGAAGTTATTTTATTCTTCCAAAGTCATAGGCCATCTCAGATAACCACAAGTAATTTCACAGAGGTCACTAAAATTGTGAAAAACACAATGTAGTCCTAAAAGACAGATTTAGTCCTAAATTGGCATGACATTATTTGTAAAATACATATTTGTACACAAAACAAACTGCTCACAGGTATCTACTAGCTAAAAAAAACAAAGCTGCCCTGCATTGCTGCTGTTCCATTGTTCCATGTTTATAACGCGACAGCAAACCCAGAAGTGAGAAAAAATTAGATTTATCAAACACAACAAGTAAGTTAAAACAGAAGGGTGGCACTTCAGCTGTAGCTCGAACCGGTGCGCTCCGGCACTTCCCACTGGAGGGAATTTACTCACGGAAAAAGGAGCCCAAGGCCGTGCCCAGCGCCGGCCCTGCCGCTCCCACCGGGGCTCCGAGGGCCGGGGCAGCCCCGGGGCCCGGCCCCGCTCGGGCCCGCAGCGCCGCTCACCTTCTTGCTCCGGGAGAGCCGCAGCCGCGTCACCGTCCCGAACTGCCCGAAGTACTCGCGGAGCTGCGGCTCGCAGAGGCCCCGCGGGAGGTGCCCCACGAACACCACGCCGGGCGTCAGCTCCTCCTGCGGGCACAGACACCGCGCCGTCAGCCGGGCCGGGCCCCGCCGCGCCGCCCCCGCCCCGCCGCGCCGCCCCGCTCACCTGGGCCGTGCGCTTGCTGCGGGCCCGCTGCACCTTCTGCTGGAACTGGCGCTGCAGCCGCGGCTCCAGCGCCAGCAGCGGCGCCGCCCGGGCAGACGCGGGAGCCGCGGGCGCCTCGGCCGCCATGGCCTCCGCCGCCGCCATGCTGCCTCCGCGCGGCCGCCGGAAGTGCGTCACTGCCCAGCGCCGGCGCCGCGCGGCCGGACGCCGTCTCCCAGCAACGGGGCGCGCGGGCCCGGCGGGGCGGGAGGGCGGCTGGGACACGGGCAGCGCCGGGCGGCAGCGCCCGCCCTGGGAGCGGCGGCAGCGCCCCGGGGCCGCCAGCGCGCTCTGGGCACCCGCCGGCCGCCCCTCCGGCCGCTCAGGCGCTGCTTGGGGCAGCCCGGCGCGGGCGGGCGGGCGGCGCGCCGGCGGCGCGGAAGGCCCCGGGCGGGCGGGAGGCACCATGTCGGTGAGCGAGATGTTCGCGGCGCTGCAGGGAGCGCTCGGCCAGGACCAGGACATCCGAGAGGTGCCGGCCGGGACGGGACGGGACGGGACGGGACGGGACGGGACGGGACGGGACGGGACGGGGGGCGGGCACGGGCCGGGCGGTGGCTCGGCTGACGGCGCGCTGTGCCCGCAGGAGATCCGGAAGGTGGTGCAGGCGCTGGAGCAGACGGCGCGGGAGATCCTGACGCTGCTGCAGGGCGTGCACCAGGGGCCCGGCTTCCAGCACAGTGAGTTCCGCGCTGTCCCGGGAGGAGGAGGGCGCAGCCGGGAGGTTTAAAGCCAGACAAGTAGCAAAGCTGCCGCTCAGCGTTGTGGACACCGTTCTGTCCCTCCCTAGCGTGGTGCTTTTCTGTCTCCATGCAGAGCAGTGTGTTCTTTCCCAGGAGTTCACGTCCCGGGCCGCTGAGCTGGCTCCTGGCTGTCCCTGTCGGTGGCTTGCACACAGGATGTGTTACCATCACTTGTTGGGCTTTTGATCAGTGTTCCCATCTCGTCTCTTCACCCCACACCCCAAAAAGCTGTGGTCCTGAGCACTGAGGGGGTATTGAGGATGGGCTGGGATGGGGGGGAGCACACTTCAGTCTGGGTTGTACAAAACAGGTTCTCTCTGTGTGTACAAAATCTGCGAAATGTGAAAGAATTTGCAAGGGCTGGAGCAGCAGGACCTGCCCTTGATGTCTGCTTGGGTGACAGCAGGAACTGTTCTGCAGCTCTGGAGGTCTGGGTTGGCATCAGCCTGGCTCCAGGCTCCTCAGGTGTGCACAGGATGTTTCTGGGCCAGCCCCTTTCCTCAGGCCACGAGAGCAGCTCTGCAGGCCCGGGTGTCACTTCTGCCCTTTCTGCCCCCTCCTGTCCCAGCTTACTGGGGAAGCTACTGGAATTAACTGAAATGTGTCCCTTAAGAGCTGGGGGTTTTCCAGTCAGTGAATATCTTGTGAGAAGCAGCAGCCATTCTGACTTTGCTGGGAACTCTCGAGAGGAATTTGTGCAAGCCACCCTGTGGAGGGAAGCAGAGCCAGCCTGCCCAGGTGCTGCTTTGCTCCCTTGCAGGGCTGGTGGTTGTTTCCAGCCTGAGGAGGGGCTGGGGCTGGAGGCCTGGGCTTGCTCTGCTCCCAGAGAGGGTCTGTGTTCAGCAGTAGCAGCACCACAGGTTTGGGCTGTGCAGCCAGTGCAAGTTCCATCTGCTGGGAGACCCAGCAGTGCTGGGAGCCAGAGCTGCTGGGTGGTCATTTGCACAAGCTCCGTTCTCTAACCTGGGAAAATCCATGGGGAACAACTTTAGAGTCATTGTCAAGCATCTAACTGTAGAGGCCCATGTTCAACTCAGTGTATTTTCACTTGGCTTTTAATTCCTGGAGAGACCCAGTCATAGAACTTGAGGAGTCTGAGAAGAGAATTGGAATAGTTAAAGGGGAAAAAAAGAACAAAACCAACTAAAAAAATGAAAAAAAACCAAAACAAAACTACAAACAGACTAAAAACCAATCAGACAAAAAACTCCAAGCCTCATGATTATTACAAAAGTAATGAGTTCATGCCTAATAGGTCACGAGTTAACTTGTGATAGCAGACCTGTGAATTTGTCCTCAAACTCAGCTCTGTTGATAAAACCATGGACACTTGGGAGTTTGATGGAGGACAGCTTCCCCTGCCAGCCAGTGGCTTTTAAAATGCCATCTTGGAGAGGCTTCTGGGCTGCCTGTGCCAGATGGAGCTGGAGAGCTGCTCAGGAGGCCGGGCAGGGCAGCGTGTGCTGCATCCTGCTGCCAGGCTGGGTGCCAGCCCGAGAGCCAACTCTGTCCTTGCTCTGCAGCTGCAGAACACAGAGCTGGCACCTGGGGATGTGCAAGGGTAGTCTGAATGTGGGGATTGTGTCTGAGCCTTCTTTTTGTCTCTGGCAGAATCCAGCACGAATGTGTCCCTTACTCTGTTCCCCCAGGCACACAATGTTCACGTGGCTGAGGCAGCCCTGCAGCTCTCAGTGAGCTTCACTCAGCTCTTTCCTCCTGGCTGCCACATGGGGCACTCCCACATTCTGCTTCCTGAAGCTTTCATTTTTTGCATGTCATTCTCCCTCTCTTTTATTTTTTTTTTTAACAGAAATTACGTGTTATTAACAGAAGTTTTATAATCACACTTGAGTGACTCCTAGGAGGTGTTGTTTGCTAAAAACCATCACACTGTCAGACGTAGCTTTTGTGACTAGCCCTGGCTTCTGCAGGTGAAGGTGCAGGAGGGCCTGTCAGGCTGCTCTTTGTCCTTCCCGGGGCTGTGCCCAGGCTGTGGGAGGGCTGCAGGGAGGCTGTGCCTGGGGCCCTCGGCTCGGCGCTGGGGCTGTAACTCTGTCGGCGAACGGGAGGTGGCAGTGGCTGCTGCAGGAACGAGAGAGCCTTTCTCTGCAGAGCTGTAACACAGCACACTGGGCAGGCTGGAGCCCAGGCTCTGCAAATACACCGTAAAAAGCAGGAAATGCAGCTTCCTGAAGGGGTGTTGCACCTCATGTAACCAAATTCTGATGGATTAGAAAAAAATAGGGTAAGATTTTAATATAGAGAAAGAAAAGTTGTTTTTCCTTTGACTGTGAGAGTTGTCTGGCAGCAGTGCTTGGTGTGTGCTTCCTCTGGGGCCAGCTGCTGCATGCAGTGCTGTTCCATTGCTTGGGATCTGGCTGTTGCTGGGACTTCTTGGCTCAAGCTCAAAACAAAGGCCCAGAGCAGATCAGAGAGCCTGGAATTCCAGAGTCTTTCTGCTTTACCTCTATGGCTCATCATGTCACCAGGAATACTTCTCAGACTGATTCCAAGTGTCTTGAACAAGAAAGAAGTGTAAATAACATGGTCTGCACTGGGAAACTCTGTTTACAAACCTTTGCTGCCTGTCAGATATCCATTTCCTGAGTGTATTCATTCCCCAAGTGCTGTGCTGTTTCTTTTTCAGTTCCAAAGAAGTGTCAGAAGGCTCGTGAGCACTTTGGTACAGTGAGGACACAGATGGAGTCTCTGAAGACCAAGTTTCCTGCTGATCAGTATTACAGGTGTGCAGGATCACACACAGCCAGACACAGATATATATGGGAATTGCTTGGGCGTTTGGCATCATTGTTTGGAATAATGATGTAAAGGTTGATAGGTTGAATGCTTCTTTCTCTTTGAAAAGTAAATTGTGGTAGACAAGTGTGAGGTTTTTATCAGTATAGATAAAATATGCTTTTGCTCTAGCACTGTAACTTTTCACCAAAAATAGTCAGTATTGATTATTTTTCTAGACATTTTCTTTAAAAAGAAAAAGGGAAGCTTAAGAAGTTGGTGTTCTGCTGGAGCTGCCCTTGTATCTGGGATCAGGGCATTTGCTGCTCCATTAATTTCAGTTAAGTTGTTTAGTTTGGGGCGTTCCTGGAAGCAGAGCTCTAAATCTGTCAGGAAATGGCTGTTTGGTTCTGCAGACACTAAATGAAGTTGTCACCTTTGTGTTCTGTTGCTGCCAGAAGAGGACAGTGCCTGGCAAGAACATTTCAAACAACAAGAATCTTGTCAGCTCAGATCTGCTGAGGGAAAGCTCTGGCTGTCTGTGGGCAGCACAGCCTGGAAAAGTGTGGGAGCTGAGGAGGTGTGTGGGAGGGGTGAGCAAATGTCAGTGTCTGGTGTGGTAACCTGGGTGTGAGTTCTGGAGTACCAAGGAGATGTCTTGTAGCTGGTGTCATTCTGATAAACCAAAACTACTGCAAAGTGCATGTGTTAAGGCAGAAAACACAACACACACTGAATGTGTGCTTGTTGCCTAACGCTCCAGTATTAAACATTAATTATTTATACCTTGACCTGGTGTTTCTTCTGTAGGTTTCATGAGCACTGGAGGTTTGTGCTGCAGCGGCTGGTGTTCCTGGCAGCATTTGTAGTCTACCTGGAGTCAGAAACATTAGTGACCCGAGAAGCTGTTGCAGAAATACTGGGGAGTAAGTTAATGTTGTAACTGAAGGGAAAATGCTTGTGACCTTAGACATTGTAGCTTTTAGAGGTACAGGGAAATGGCAGAACTTAATTTCTTCCTGAGAAATCAGTTCCAGAGTTTATCTGGTATTTGATTTCATTATATCAACAAGAAATTCTCAGAGGACGGAAATTGGCAAACCTAATGTTAACAAAAGTACTTGTTCATTAATAAGTTCTTCATCAATGAAGGTCATTCATTCAAAGTAAGTAAATGCACCAAAACCATAACACAAAGATGAGAGCTTGTTTCTCTAACTTCTTGCTTTTGGTATTTAAAAAGTGTGTGAAACAGATTAAATTCTTTGCCATAAAAGAATTGTATCTTCACAGACCAAAAGATTTGAAAAAAGTAAGGAAAATACATCCTGTATATAGATGTAAATCCAGTTACTCTGTTGGATGTACAGTTGAGGATGTACAAGATGCTGAATCAAGAACAGAGAGGCTGTAATTACATCATATACAGGAAAGGGCTTGCTTTTATTATGTAATAGTATTTCATAAATTTGATATTTCAAATTAGCACCAGTAAACAAATGCAATTTAAGGTGGCTGGGTTTGCTCATGCTCAGCTCCACCTCATCACTGCTGTTTTTGTCTCAGTTGAAGCTGATCGAGAACGGGGCTTTCACCTGGACATTGAAGATTATCTTTCTGGTGTATTAACTCTGGCCAGTGAGCTGGTAAGAAAGAAATGTATGCATGCATTTAGTTTGAAACTGACCTTGAAAACCGAAGTAATGTGTTTTTTAGCTTTCCTGAGTTGTTCCTGGCAGTTATGATACACAACACCTTGATCTGAACTTGTAGCAAGAAGCTTCTCTGCATGTTCCTCAGTGATACTTTTAAGATTTAAACTAGTCATTTGATTGAAAATCCAGAACTGTGCTCAACAAAAAGGTAGAGCTAAGTACAAATAATCTGACTGCCAGGAACACAGGTGCTTCGTTGGTCCAGTAACTGATGGGGGCTGTGATGTGATGTGGGTGCTGTGCTCCCTGGTGTCTCCTCTCACAGGCCAGGCTGGCAGTGAACAGTGTCACAGCTGGGGACTACTCTCGCCCTCTCCGCATCTCAACCTTTATCAACGAGCTGGATTCCGGCTTCCGCCTCCTCAACCTGAAGAATGACTCCCTGAGGAAACGCTACGATGGCCTGAAGTACGATGTCAAGAAAATTGAGGAAGTGGTTTATGACCTGTCCATCAGAGGACTCAATAAGGAGGCAACAGTTGGTGCAGGCGGGGAGAAGTGAGGGTGCTCGTTGGAACAGCATCACTGATTACCTCAGATGGCTGCCAATTTAGGAAGTACCTAGAGAAGCCTTCCTACAGTAGTTTAGAAGAACTGCAGCTCAAAGCTGCTCTCTATTTTCTTACAAAAGGTGTAGTACAGGTGTTAGATGTTTTGTAAAATCATGTCTAGATTAGGACAGGAGACTGTTTCCAGTGGAATTCCTCTGTCAAACATACGGTGCCGTTCTCTGCACAGCAGCAATAGAAGTCAGTAACTCCCATGAGCTGAGATTCCCATTAGTTCTGTAGTGTTGCTTCCCTGCTGTCTGGGAAGTTCTGTGGCTGTCTGCTCACACACCCTCAGAAGTGTGTGCACAGCACTCAGCTCAGTGCAGACACATGGGATCTTCTAAGAACCACAGTGTGTAAATACAGACCTTTTTTTAAGACACTTTTTTTTTTCCTTTTTGTTTCTTAAATTTTCACCTATATAAGTTGAACAAATTTGCATAACTGTTTATGAACCAGATCTCTTTTTTAATGGTTTCTCATAATGTACACCCTGTAATTGAGAAATTAGTGAAAATATTTCTGAGAATTCCTCTATTGGAACTGGTGTCTTTCACCCTGACATATCTCTTCTCTCTCTCTCTCTCTCGTGTTTGTTTTTTTTTCCCCACCATGATTTCAGTTACCAGAGAAAGCAAGGTTTTCTTAGATACCTTCTTTCTCTGTCTGGTATTTGTTTTACTGGCATGAGTAAATGCAGAGTTTAAAATGATGATTTGCCTTGAGAACTCAGAGTAACCAATTTTTATGTTTTTTTAACTTCCAAGTTTTCTGAATAGAGAAGTGTAAACTGACAAACTGCAGGTGGTGTCTGAGTTGTAACAACCTGTACACACCACAGCTGTACCTGTATCCTGGGATTAAAAACAAAAAACCACCCCAAAACTATAGTTTGTGTAGTAAAATGTTTGTATCTCCAGAAACGGGGAAGTTCCTGCTTTCAGGTAAGGATGTAAGATGCTTGCAAACACCAACAGCCTCTTTCATGTGTGTAAGTGGACAGACTCATGCCTCCCCATGTGTTTGTTCTTTTGTCCTAAATGACTGAGTTTTACCATTCTCCTACTTCTGGTGATACAGGGGGTTAAGGAGAACAGCTGACTTTGGAGGAGGAATACTTCAGAGGATGAATGGGAACAGTCAAGTTTATGCAGAGTTTGTTTGCGTTTTGGTTCCTTAGTGAAGATTTACCACTGAGTTAGGGAGTTGTTGTTTTTTGGAAGAAAATGGTTTCTTGGTTATTTTGGCCAATAAAAGCTGTTCTTTGATTATGGCCACTTGGTACCTCTGCCTGTTGTCTGATCATCTGCTGTTATTTGCTTCCCTTGCTGGGAACCTCTCCTGAATACCAGCATTTCAGTTCATCCTTCAGCTGTCCTTGGACAATAATGGAGTTCCTCCCCTTGGCTGTAGTTGTTCAGTGGCACACTTCTAAACACTGCCAAGTGCAAAGTCAAGCTGCAAACAGATTTCATAGGCTTTAATTTTTTTTTAAACTTTGAGCAATTTCACCAATAAAAACAGGAGAGCGATGGAGTTTATCCTTACCAACCCAAGAAGTGGCAAGACTATTCTAAGTGCGTCTCCTAATCTTTCATGTTTGTCCTCATCCTTTGTATCTTCTGTCACTTAGCACGGGGAGATGGCAATATCCCCCTTTCACAGCTGAAGAAAATGAGGGTGTAACTTCCTGAGCCCTGCAGCAATGTAACAGCTTTCAAAGTATTTCTTTGTTCTTGCCCTGTGCCAGTGTTTGCTCATTTCTTAACACTGTGGCAGTGGGAGGAAGGAAGGAGTTTAAGCCAGTTTTGCTGCCCAAACCAGAGATGGGGGCTGAACCAACACCCTAAGGCTGTGCAGACACAGCTGTGCACATCAAGGTCACACAGGAATTCGTGGGAGCAGGGGAATAGAGAAGGGTTACCCGAGCATCAGTTTGGTGTGTCTTAGGTTAGAGGGCTCCTGGCACGTGAGGCCACGTGTCAGGGCAGCTGCTGGTTAAGGCTTTGCACTGGCTTGCATCCCAGGTGCTCCAGTTGCATTTGGTCATGCAGCAGGTCTGCTTCCTGACACAGGATCCTGTAGGACCTTGTGACCTTGACAAGGAATCTGCACATTTCTCTGTAATGGTAAAACGTACCATTTTATCTAAATGGCAAGTTGTGTTCCTGTCCCACAGCTGGGAGTAGAGGGAAGAAGGGAAAACCCAGAAGGAGTTGAGTGGGGAGGGGGGAGCAGGGAATGGCAGTGGACTGCAGAAGCTTGCTGGCTCATGGTGAATCAGATGCACTTGAACTCTGAACAAGTGACTCCTGTTGGTACTGAATGGATGCGCAGTGTGTGCTGGCAGCTGGGAGGGGAGTGAGCGCAGAGCACTGGAGAGTCTGACTCAACACCAGCAGGCTGTTCCCTCAGCCACTTCAGCCTCAAGTGTGTTCCTGGGAGTGCTCTCTTGGATGTCTTTGTATTCACTAACTTGTTTGTTTGGACTTTTCACATCTTGATGTCATTTCTGTGGGTTTTCTTTATTTCAGTAAAAAGGGTACTTAAATAGTTGATTAATAGCTCTTTATTTATAGCCCTGCCTGTTGAAGCCCAGCAGATCAATGAAAGTGCTGACCTGAAACAGTTTGGGAAGCAGGGGTGAGCAGGATGCACAATAGACCTTGGGGCTGGCTCTTGAACTGGGCTCTGCCTGCTGGAATTGATTAACTGCAGCCAGCCCAGCCACCTCTTCAAACTGGCACTTGTCAGAGGACACTGATCACCTCCAGGCTGCCCTTTCCTGGTGCCAGCAAACATCTTTGTGCAGTGAGCTGGATCAAGGAACTGACTTAACTGAAACAATCTTTATTTTTCAGCAGTGTTTGCTCCTGACGTGGTGCATCACACAGTCCCCTTCATGCTGTGCCAGTGTGTTGGAAGGAGGCTGCTTCCTCTCCCTGCAGTGCCAGCTTTCAGTATTCTCTGAGCTGTAACACGGTGTGGTTACAGCTCAGAGAAAAAAATGGTTTGATTTTTCTTGCAGTAATTTAACTGCTTCCCATTTTGAGAGGATTGCCAAGGATCTTCTCTCTGAACAAATAATTTGCCTTCATTTCACTGTAAACTGAATGACCTACAGAGCCTCACTCAGGTTTTTCAGCCAGCAAGATCATTACACGCCAAGGCACTTAAGGGGAGCAGAAAGTGAATGTGGATGATGCTGGGGGTCTGTGGATCCTGACCTGTCACCCATCTGCAGTCCATCTTCTCTTGTTCAAGTACTGTCACAGGATGCAGCTCTAATACAGAGAGCTGCACTGGATGCAGGGTGCAGCTCTACTAAAGAGTGTAGGGGGTGTTCAGAGTCTCCTCCCTGCTGAATTCAGAGAGTGCTGTGAAACAAGTGTTTGGATTTCAAAAGGAAGACTCCTGTTTTATACCTCCTGTCTGTGTGTTGTGGGTCAGGCATGAGTTAGGTAAGATGGGCATCTCCTTGCAGGCTTCATTGCCTGTTTATTGTCACTTCAAACTGGCACTCCTGGGTCCCATTGGTTTGTCAGCCCTGGGGGCTTGCCCTGCCCAAGGGGAACATGGCTGTGTGAAAACCAGCCCTTTCTTGAAAGGAGGAATACACTCCTTGTCTGAGTGCTTGTTCACCTGCACATTCACACTCTGGGTGTACAAACGTGTAACCTAGGGAAAATGTAAGAGCCTCAGCTTTGCAAGGTGCTCTGCTCCCCTGCAAGTCTTCCCAGGGATGTGACTGGCACTGCAAGGGAAGTTCCTGTCCTAGGAGGGAAGGCTTCAAGCCACCTGGGCCTCCAGTGCAAACAAATCCTTTGCCTGATTCCATGCAGAGAACCTTCCCTGAGAGGCCTGTTTGCAGGCTGGGTCTTCTCAATTGCAGCTGAGATAATTTCTCAGGGATGCAAAGCCTGCACTGGTGGAGATCACACTGGAGCAGGATTTGAGCTGGAAATTATGATGTTAATCCTTGCTAATGGATCTAGAGCCTAATGCCATCTTTTCAACTCTTTCCAGCTGTGTAACTGCTCCCAGTCAGGCCTGGGCAGAGACCAGTGCTGAAGGATGCTCTGCCTGTGTTTCGATTGCCCCAAAGTGTTGTTCCATCTCTGCTGAAGAACAGGAACTCAGTTCCCATCACTCAACCTTTCCATCATGTTGTAGAAAGGTTTTCCTTAGGGGATCACCTTCACCTTCCCAGGGGAGGTCTATTCTTTTCTAATGAGTGCCCTCAGGGCTTGCCTGGAGCTTTTTGACTGTACAGTGTTACTGTCAAAACTTCCTTTTTCTTCGTTGCTTGTACCTATGTCTGATCAGATTGCTCCTCTGCAGCAGCATGTGAGAAATAAGGCAGTTCCCTCATCTGCCTGATCAGTAAGACATTTTGCTCCTCCATACTCCACTGTAGTGACAGGTCACTCAATGACAGAGAGAGCTTTGAATATTTATCTGATCTCTGGGAGGACAGTTTCCTCTGTTGCTTTCAGTTCCAGGCTTTTCCAGTTTCAAGTCAGAGAATGTCAGCCTAGTTAAATCTTACCCAGTTCCTCAGCACACACATGAGAGATCACAAAATGAGTTACAGCTGCCTCATCCATGAGCCCTGAAGGGATCTTTGACACGGTGCTAGAAGATTTAATTTTTTTCCTTTTGAACATGTCAGGAAAAAGCAGGACAGTGCAAGATTCACCAGAATCTCCTGCTGGGGGGAAAAATATTTCTGGGAATTCTGTTGCATTATAAATTCACATGCAGCAAAGTCAGGAGATCTGAGATGATCTCAAGAGTTTTTTTCAGGATTTGGTGTATGCTGAGGTCAATCTTAGTCTCCAATGACAACTGCTTGCTGCCAGACCAAAGCTGGTTTTCTCTCTCAGATGTGTTCTTGATCAAATGTGAGATCCACACTGAGCACCTCTTCCCCATCTGCACTTCTTTCAATGACAACCAGGAAAGTACAAGGACACCATGAAGGAGAGGATCTCTATTCACTAAAGCAGAAGTGTCTGCCCTCTGAGGTATTTGCTCTTCATCTCCACATGTTTTCTTCAGGCTTTCCCACCCAGCCTCGTGACTCATAAAGGAGCTATTCCTTCTTTCCTTGGGACTTGAGGTCATAGAGGGCTCTTAGTCCAGTGTTTTGTTGTCTTCTGTGTCTGCCTTTAGAATTCAAAACTACATGGACTCTAAAAATAAAGACTGTCTTTTGTTGTTTTCCTGGTAAATGACCAGTAAGTCTTATACAAAATCCTTTTTAAAGGTCATTTATGAGTTCTGGTAAATCAAGGGAGTAACCAACTTTTTCTTTTTTCCCCTGACAAGAAGTACTTCCAGAAAGGTCTGCTTGTACTACTTGGGTAAGTTCAGTGGGCAGGAGTCTTGAAAAGTAATCTTAGTATTGTCAGTCATGACAATGAAAGGCATAAAAATATTACAGAGACCTAGGAGGACGGCAAGCTTGGAACAAATAATTGCTTTCTTGGCTTGCAGACAACCCTGTTCCAAGTACCCGGGGTTATAATAGCATTTTGTCAGTTTGCTAATCAGAAATGGAAAAATACAGCGCAACTAATCTCCAAGTCTGCCAAGTAAGATGTGTACATGTGATACTGAAAGACCTGGAACTTCCAGGAGAGGGATCATCTCATTCAGAAGGGTGCCTGAGGATTATGGAAATCTACTGCCTTGTCAGTGTACTGACACTCCTGCCCTTCCTCTGCTGCCTCACCCCACACCACAGGCACTCACAGGGCCACAGGGATTGTTCCCTGCTCATGTCCCCTTTCAACACCTGTAATTTACAGGCAGGTGAGCAGCTGCACACACCAGGTACATAAAAGTAGTGTGTGCTGGAAGCACAATCACTGTCCAGTCTGACAGGTTCAGCAATCCCACTGTCGCTTCCCATAGCTGTCCCAGATCAAAGGGCTTGTACTTACTGTTCCTTAGAACAGAAAGTACAACAGGTTCTTTAGAACAGGGCTACAGCACCAAGCACACGTCCTGCTCATAACTCAATACCCGGAGATTATTCATGGACCTTCTTCTGGGGAGAGTTTGCTTCAGAGGAAATAGGCCATGATTACAGGAGCCTGGCAGGCAGGTGCTTCCTGTGATACCTAGAAAAACCCAGAATCTGACAAACTGAACAATCAGCCAAACATAAGATTGATGCTAAATATCAGACCTTTCACGTACTTATTGTTCTCTAACCTTCTTGAACAGCCAGGCTGGCTAAAGGTATCTTGATTTAAAGATATGACTGTACAAATGGTCCACTAGTAGTTTCAAGCATGAATTGAGGTGAAGAAAATCACTGTCATGGAAAGTAATTGAAAACTTTCCAGCAAGTAGAGCTTTGTGGCTGTGAAAACCACTCACTGTTTGGATAAATTGGGCTGTTACTGTACTTATGCCTTCTCTTGTCAGTGGTGCCCCAGAGAAATGAAGAGAAGGTGGCTGTGCCATTGTGGTCTTGGAGAGAAGACAAAGGTGCTACAAGCTATTGTTTTTTGCATGTGAGGTGAATGGGGCTTGAAGGCTCATAAATGAGATCTGTCACAACAGCATAAGAGAAATCCTCCTCCAGCAGCTGCTCTGCTCAAGCATCTGTCTCTGTGAAAAACAAATGGCAAACCAAAAGCGATGCCTCATGCTCTTCACTGGCTGCTCAGTGCATGTTTTGAGGGAACAGTTTATTGTCTAGTGATTAGAAAAAGCTGGAGGGAATTCCAGCTCACCTGAGGGAGCCAGGCTGCTGCCCTGACAATCACTTTGACAGCTCTTGCTTGCTACAGAGCTCAGCTGTGTGCGGCCACGCTCATGTCTTGGGTACCCTCCAGATGATGCAAATCTTCCCATTTCCTCAAGGACAAGATGAAGCACTAAAATGCTGGTTGGTGCAGAATGAGAGAAAATACAGCCAGTAGGCACACATCACTGGTGTCTGCCGCAGTGCCTGGAACAGTGCAACAAGCCCTGGCAGCGGAGGCCAGAGGACAAAGCACAGGGCACAGTTTGAGGCTTGCTCAAATACTGGGTCAGTGGTGACTTTACAAGACTAGGGATACCTTTGTGAAGATGTCTTCTGTCTGCCTTCAGTGGTGGTGACCTTTGATACTGGTTGATTTCTGGAGAAATACATAAATGTGCTTGTGTGAATCCTCCTCTGAAATAAATGCCTGTAACAAAAATATTTTGTTGGTAGTGAATAACACTAATTGGCTTTGTCTTTACCCTGTGGGCCTAAAAGAATATTTACAGGCTGTCCTCCCAGATCCATGGACCAAAACTTAGGCTCCTTTAGTTTAGCCTCTAGGCTGAAATCTGGCCTTTGCTGAGTAAGTCACAGCGTGACATTTTGCAAAGCAGCGGTCAGTGTTAATGTCAGGCTGAAAAGGTTAAACCCTGTTTGCTTTTTTACCATTGTTCAGCTTCGAGTCATTTCCCTGCTGAGCAAATGAGAGAGGCTGCCTATGGGGCAGTTATTTGTGGCCTCAGTTTTGGCTCCAGAGCAAAAGGGTTTGTGCCAATCTGTTGTTGTCTAGTGAGAATTTGCGTAGCAAGTTTGTACCACTCACCCAGTCTCATTTGGAGTAGCCCTGAATTCTGTTCAGGGGATCCACTGTGCAGATGTAGGCACATTGCTCATCTGAATGTCACCCATATGAAGTGAAACACATTCTCCATAATACAAATATTAAAAAATAGCCACCTAAAGTAATTGAAACATAATTATTAAAACATTTTATGTTACTCTACAGTACAATGTAAATTGTTCCTTTCAATTAAATTTTGAAATACACTAGATTACATAATTTAAATAATTGCAAACTCTTAAATTCACTATCAGTGGTAGCAGAGCTGTATTTACATATACTTCTGAGATATTTCAGATGCAGCATTATGTTCCAGTCCATAAGTCAGTTAAACAACAGACTCTCACTGGGAGTGTGCTGCTCTTCCACAGGTTCTACACATATGTGGGGTTTATGCGTTTGCTCTTTTTTTTTTTACTCTTTCTTGTTTTTTGGGGTTTTTTTTGGCTGTGTGCATGCAGCTGAATCTGAGCAAATTGACACCTACTTGATTTGGATTAAAGATGAAAGGCCTTTCTTTTAAAACAAGTATTTTGACTGAATATACAGAGGTGAATAATGAAACACAGTCCTTAGGAGTAGTGGTGGAAAACAATTTTTCCAGCTTTCATCCTCTGTTGCATAATACTGCACCTAATTTTGCTGAATACCCGGACTTTACCTAATGCTGATGAAATACAGTCAATAGTGGAAACCTCTCTCATTGTCAAGACTGGCTTTCAACACGATCCATGCAATGGCAAGCATCATACATCATTCTCCTGCAGTGCAACATTAACAAGTTAAATTATTATCCTTCAGTGATCTCCTCGAGTGGAGCCCATCTCTGTACGTACATGAGCCACAAACTATTGTGAGTCCAGAGGTTGGAGTTCAGCACTAGGATGTGGCATTTGCTTCCAGTGCTAGTAAGAGTCTTTGGGGTCCAGGCTCCTCCCTGTGCTGTCCCTGGAGCAAGTTCAGGCACCGGGGCTCTTGGTGGTCTTTGCATGCGGCACTGGTGAAGCCAAGCCTGCCGGTGCAGGACTCAGGGCCTGGTGTGAGGAGTGCTGATCATGATGTTGGGCAGCGCGTTCCGCCGCTTCTTCCAGGAGCCCAGCTCCCTGGAGTAGCGCCTGATCTGCCTGAACCAGTGGTGAGTCCGTGCCCGGTCGCTGTCCCGGAACACAAACGCCTCCCGCCTGATCTCAATGAGTTCGAAGGTGTCGTCGCAGTCAGGATCAGTGGAGACGATGCAATTACTCAGCCTCAAGGGCTCCCTGAGCAAATGGAACTTCCCGTTGTTTTTGTCCCTGATGAGTACCAGCACTGCGTCCTTCACAGGCCCTGGCTCAGCTGACTCCAGGCTGGACTCGGACACACGCTTCATGTTCACCAGCAGGAGGACCTGCATGTTCTGGAACTTCAGGGTCTTGCTGCCTTTCTTCACCCACTGGCCGTCGGGGGGTTGGGCCAGCTGCAGAGACCCCTCCATCACAAACCGCGTTTCCTCCCGCAGCCAACCGACAGTTTTGAGGGCGGTTTCTCTCATCTCGATGTTGATGACTTCCCTCTTCTTCTTGCTGTCCTGGCGAAAGGATCGGAGGGTCCACGTGTTCCCCTCCTGCTTGGTTTTCATGTTGATGTGCTCCAGGTGGGACTCGATGCGGCTCTTGGCCTCGCGCAGGCTGCCGTGGTCTGGGTGGTACTCGGTGGTGGCCTTGATGATTCTGCTGAGCAGCAGCGGGTACTTGGTGACCCTTTGCAAAGGGGCCATCAGGAAGGACCGCAGGTTCATCCGCCGCAGGGCTGTGTTGTCATTCTGGGAGACATTGAGGAATATTCTGCAGGGATTTAAGAAGACAGGATGAAATGGTGGTTGTTCTGCCAGCAGATGCTGCAATCCTAAATGCAAAGGAACAGCATGGTGCTGACAGCTGCTGGGCACTGCAGCCCCCCCATTTTTAGCAACCTTGTGAATTCTGTCTTATTAAAGACTAACAACCATTTCTGCAGCTGTGCTCAGCTGCAGAATCTTGATGAGGTGCCTGGGACACTTGCACATAACATCCTAACAGTCTTCTATTAAATTATAAAATAGCAAGGGTGTGATCTTACTCTGGTACATACTGACGTAAACACGAGGCAGATACATCAGTTTATATCAGACCGCATTAACTTGTAATGCCTTTCATCATTAGATTACAAAGCATATTAAACAAGAATTTGGCTGAGCAGTGGGAAGAGAAATTACTTGCCTGACATTGCCCAATAGATCAAGGCTAGGAATGGGAACCAAATTCCAGTCATGTGTGCCACAAAGTGGCTTTCTGCAGTGGAGGTCCAACCTGGGCTCCAGCACGGGACTGAGAGCTGATCTCAGCTGAGTATTATTTGGTGACAGTTCAGTGCAGTGGTCACTGGGCAGATACTGCTAGCACAAAACACAGAGTACAGCTGGGACCAACTGGTTGATACCAGTGCAGATACCAAGGATTGAACATTTTTTGAGAATAAATGACTGTCCTCACCCAAAGAGGGAGCAGCAATAACTGAAGAACACTAGCATCAGACTTTGATCTAGATGGGCTGGCAAAGGCTTCACCCTCAGCCTGCTGCCTGTCTGTCCCCAAAGCCAGGATAGGCTCATCCCCTTTCTCACCTGAGCAACTCCTTCTCCTTCTCCAGAGCATTGAGCATATTCACCGAGGAGGACTGCTGAAGACAGTATGTCTGAAAGGCTGGTAGCATGTTCACAAATTCCAGGAATATTTCTCCGATGCACACGGTCATCAGGTCATCGTCCCCCTGCAAGCAGCAAAGGGCCCTGCTCAGTTAGCTCAGGAGAGCACAGCCACGGGGCCTGCCTTCAGTCCTATCAGCATGAACTGCTGTGGGATCAGCTGAGCACAGACCAAAGGTGGAGCTGGGCTCCCCCTTCCCAGTCAAAAGGCAGTTCCTGCAGGTCTGGGGGGAGTCAGTGCCTAGGGAGGGGAAGGAAAGCTGGTCTAACTGCTCGCTCTTCCACATGCAAAGAGCTGTCTGCTCTCCTCCTGTGGTCTCAGCCAGCTCATCAGAACAAGGGCCTGAAGGCCAAAGTGAGCTTCTTAGTTAAGAGGGGGTATTGTGCCCATGCTGGCGGGGCAGGAAAGCTCCTTATGCAAGGCAGGGTGCATCAGTAGAAGTGGCCATACACAGCTGTAGAGCAGGAGCAGCCTGCACTGCCTGGCCCCACAGACAATCTAGAGCCAAGCTGCAGTAAACTGCAAGCCAAGGCAAACACAGCAAAGCCAGCATGAAGCCAGCCAGTGCAGGGCTGCAAGAGCACAGCCCGGGAGACAGAGCATGCTGAGCTCTGTGCCCCCACAGTCACATTCTTACCAGCATCCAGGCCAACTGGCCTAAAACTAACTTTGATAATGGGACCATTAAGACCTGTTAATGGGATAAATGAGCAAGATTGCTAATGTCAGTGGCATCACCATAGCACAGTGAGTCCAAAACTTGCAACCTAACACAGAGCTCCTGAAATCTACAGGAATAGCTGAGAGAGTAAGGGACTAGATAGCTGATAGCTAACCATAACCCAGGAGTCCTGCCTCCTCTGCTCCAACCATGCTGCCCACTAATACAAAACCTATTCCAGTCTGCCCCTTTAGAGGGCAGAGGCAACACCATACCTGATCAAAGGCCTGATCAATCTCTTCTTGAAGTATCTCCAGGAAGTTCTCATTGAGGTCAATGAGCTCCTGGATGTTGCTGAAGATGCCCTGGAGCTGCTCTTGGCTGAGCAGCCCAGCCGCCTGCATGGGGAGGTAGAACTCCTCTTTGATGATGCGCAGGTCCTCTCCATAGCTGGCCTCCGTGTTGACAAACTCCAGCACGGACTCCTTGCGCTCCGTCCTGCGCTTGCGGCACTTCTCGCAGAGATCAGCCCGCCTCTGGTTGCAGTTCTGAACATCTGTCTCCACCGGGAGGTCCCTTTCTCCACAGTCGGTGCAGGGACGGTGGGCTTCCCAGGCCTGCAGGGAGCTCAGCGTTTCAGATGCCCTGTTCCTCCACTTCCTGGCTGGCATCTGGCCAATGCCACTGTCTGCCCTCTCCACATCCGCTGACTTGGTCCGGGTGGCCGCAGTGGGATCCAGGTCATCCCGGGCATCATTCACGCCAACAATCCCGCTGTCCGTGCTCAGACTGCTGACGTTGCTCCAGTGACGTCTGGAGCGGAGGGAGCCCCGTGGGGTGCGTCGGGTCTCATCAAAGCTGCCACCATAGCCAAGGTTGGCTTTTGCTACCACTGGACCTGAGAACAGACAGAAATTGTTACAGGCACTGCCAGTTGCACAGAGCTCTCCCAAGGAACTCCTGTTGGCACAGCCATGAGTGGCAGGAACCCTGGGGGACAGGCTGGTTCTGGTGAAGCAGGGCTGTGAGCTGCCTCCCCTGTTTTGCTGCTGAGACTGGTGAGAATCAGAAGTAAACAGCTCCCACGTGAAGTCTGGGATCTGCATCTCTGCACTGCCCATACTTGTGAACTCATTTGGGCTGCCTCTTCCCCTGCCATCTACCAGTCAGGGAGAGAGCAGAGCAGATCCTGATTTCCTGCACACCTGGGTACAACCCAGGATGCTTCCCTCCCCTAGTTTTATAGAGTTACTCCACATTTACAGCAGCACAGCAGGGCGCAGCATCTGGCCCATCAGCCCCCGAGTGTGCAGTGTGTGTACCACAGTCTCGCTCCTGCCGGCGCTTCTGAGCGTGCTGCCGCACCGCAGCCGCGATCTTCAGCTCCAGCTGCTTCCTCTTCACCGAGTCTGCCGGCATCGGGTCGCTGAAGTGCGGCCGCAGCCGGCACTCCCGCTGGGCCTTGGCACCGTCCGTGCTCTCGTGGACAATGTCGGAGCTGGATCGGCGACAGGCAGGACTGGGGGTCTGCAAGAAAGGCAAGAAAGGGTTTGGAGCAAGGCTGAGCTCAAAGCAGCACCTGGTTTTGCAGACACTGGACTTCAGTTGCCAAAGGAGGGAAAAGGAAACTCATCAGTAAAGGGATGGTAAATGTAGCTCTGCTACATGATGACTCAGAAATCTGTCCCCTGAGTCCCTCTGTCTTGCTCAACCTAACAAGTAAGGACCCCTCTCCCTCTGCTGTTGTATAGCTCTGAGTACAGCAGCTCTGAGGTTGGATCACGGCTGTCAAATAAGCCTGAAAATGTCAACAGCACAGCCCTGGCTATGCATGCTCAGGGACCTGCAGCTGCTCTGTGAAAGTAGCAGGGTCAGCACTGCAGGGTCAGAAAGTCCAGCCTCTGTGCCCCATCTGCACCAGCAGCTTGCCCAAGGGGGCACTAGGAGGGAATCTGTCTGAACCCCCAGACACACTGGAAGCCATGAAGGGGTTATTGCTGAACTCCCTGCATGAAATGCAGCGGCACATAAGCAGAGGCAGAAAACTCACTCCTGTTTTACTGAGTGTAATAAAAAAAGCTTCTAAAGCTTCTAACAGTGTTTAATTGCTCACAGGAGTTTCCCAGGTTGCCATCTCCAAGCCTGCCCAGTTCCTACAATGAAGGGATCCTTCACAGCTTCTAACAAGGAAAAAATCCTGAACACAAGCACAAGAGGGGAATTCCTCTCCCTTACATTCCCTGCAGGTGGAGTGTCACTGGATGTCTCATTGCTTGGCTTGTCCTCCCAGGTTTCTGTTGCCATGGACATCGCTGTGGGCTGCTGGCTGTCCTCCAGAGGTGGGAGATCAGCTTCCCTCAGATCACACTGCCCCTTGGAGGGGGATTTGGCAGCAGTCTCGGCATTGCAGCTGCAAGGGAAGAAGCAGACTCCATTGAACATCACGGATGCAGCTTTCCTGCCGTTCCTGACACAGATGAGACTGAGCAGAGAGCCCAGGTTCAAACAGGGTCTGCCACAGTTCAGGAAAAGTGCAGGCAGGGTTTGTGACTGGTCAGCATGGACGGCTGTGCTTGTGTTTCATGGGCTCTAAGCACTGATCAGTTAAGACATTGCAAATTGGGTAACTGCACTCGTGCCAACACCAGTCTGGGTTATCAAGTCTCGGCTGTTCACAGGGCATTTTTGTGTCCATAAAACATGAGGTGATCCACAGGGACCAGAAACACTCCTTTCTAAGTAGGCCACATCCATATTTGCTGCTATTTAAGGAGATGCTGCCAACACAGAAACCATATTGCTCATCTGGATGAAAATCACCCGCTATAAACCATAATACTTGGAAGGGATTAGAGGATTAAAGGAGTATTCCCTCTGTTTTTCATCTCATATGATCCTGAGCCCACTGAAGGCACTGGAAAGATACTATCTGTTTTCAGTGAACTCATGATCAGGCCTTTTGGAGCACTTGAGACCTGAAAAGACTGCAGTGCCTGTTGCTCTCACTTGGCAGCTCTGGGATGCCCTCACTCACAGCTGTCCAGTGCTAACAAGGGCCTGGCCTGGCTGATCCAGGCAGCCTGTCCAACCCCACCTTCCCCCCTCTGCAGACAGCATCTCTCTCCAGACAGACTCAGTCTGCTGCAAAACCTCCGACTTGACAGAGTAGTTGACAGGTTGTTGATGGTGATACTATTTGTGATACATTTTTTTTAACAGGCTTTCTAAGACATCTTATTTCCATGCATAATGAAGCCTGTTGGGAAGAATTTTTTTTTTTTTTGGTTTACTTAATTTTTATGGACTTGGATTCCTTTAAAAAGGAAGGTTGTGAGGACTGAATAGGGATGCTTGTATATACAGGAAGCCAGTGTCTGGAACATATTTCAGGTTCTGCATGTATTTTATGCTAAACAATAATCTCCTATGAGAAAAATCTGCTTCTTCTTAAAGGCTTCACTTGTGAACTTATGCTCGTAGGTCACACTGCTAATGTGCAATTCCAACAGTGTCAACTACAAGCAAACACATGAGACAGATGGGCATTCTCCTTGCAATGAATGACAGTTGGCTCCAATAACAAACCATCAGCCAGTACTAAAATGACTGAAGAGGGAACAAATCTCCCAAAATACAAACTGGCTCTGTTGTCAGGCCAGAAAAGTTGGTTTGCATCTCTCCAGCGGATGCTTTTTCATCATCCTCCATTAATATTTCCAGGTCCCTGCTGACACAACCAGTTAAAAAGAGTTTAGCTATGGCAACGTGACAATGGCAACAGTGCCAACAGCAGGCTCCTGGCATTTGCTTTTTTGCTGTCTCTCCCCAGGTCTCTACTCCCCAGCCTGTAGAAAGGGGATACCAACATCACTGCTGGCACAGAGCAGTCTGTGGCACTTACAAGGCAACAGTAAGAGCAGCACAAGCTCACAGCAAGGCTGCAGCCCCTCCAAGGTACTGGCCTGGCCTAGTCTGGCTTGAGAGGTTCCTGTCTCCTTCCTCCCTCCTGTCCCCAGCCATGCCTGGGGTACAACTCCTTAAGTGTGTGTAACTGTCTGTGTGGCCATGATCTAAAATCAGTCTTGAAATTATATGGGTTTAAAACCCCTCCCTCATGGATTCTCAGACAGATAATTTAATCTGTGTTTCATTGAATTGTGTAAAGTATGAACAGATCAGCTGGGCAAACCCATGGGAGGGAAGGCACAAGTTAAGGAGCAAGAAAACTCTTGAAGAGGATGTGCCACTGCCAAAAACCACCCTTTCCAAAAGCTGCTCCTGTTCAAACAGCTCCTGGTTAAATAACACAGAAAAGGGACCATGCTGGGGCACAGACAGGCAATGGGATGCACCCAAGGTCAGTAGCAGAGCTCGTAATTGGAATACTATCTTCTTGATCACACCAGCTCCCACTATACAGAACATACTCTGATGAGAGATGCTGAGCTTTCATTTGTCGTTTTCACAGTGCTTCAGATCATCCACTTAAATATGGGAAGCACTCCAGAGTATTGCTGCTCCTCTAAGTGAAGCTGACAGCAGCTCTCTGCTGATAGGGTCTGCAGACCAGATGCCACCACTTATTATGGTTTCCATATCCCAAAAGGGATATTTAAAAAAAATGTCCAGACGTGATCTTCAGTGGGAATAAGAGCCAATATTACCCAGAGAGCTGAGCTAAGGAAACATGACTGAAGATTGAGAAATTCAACCCACCCCATAGCTGGTCAACTGGAGGTAAGAAAGGTAATTATGCAGAGCCCACATCATGTGAAAGGAGGTTTCTTCATCCCTGGTTTGACTGCTCTACTTCTTGTCATGATTAGATCCCTCCTGCTTGATGTACTGGCCACATGGTCTTGGTGCATGTGCTGCTCCACACACCACTAGATCAGTGAGTGATCAGGGGGATGTGGGCAAAACAGGGAGGATACAAGCAGTTTTGTGGAACATCTTGGGGCTGCTCCTTTAACATTTGCCTCTGGCTTAGGAGGAAGAGGGGTCATTGCCAAGAAAACAGAATATTGTCCCTTTCTCTAGTCCCCTCCTCCTGGCAGAGATCTGTGCTGCCAACAGGTTCACACCAATGCCTGCTCAAGAAAGTCAAGTCCCCTCTGCCCTCACAGAGGGATGTAGAAGGGGGGACTCCAGCATCTTCTGTTGGACTAAATCACTTATTGGGACAGGAGTTTGTGCCTGGGGTTGGTGTCAGTTTTTCCTGTTCTCCCCAAGAGAGGTGATGCACTTGGGCCAACACAGAGAGGACCAGTTCTTTTTGAATGTGTTTTTAAACCTCTGGCTATCAACTCTGAATTTCATGGAAGTGGAGGTAACTGTGGATGGTGTATAACTGGAAATGCACCTGCTTGCCTTCACTGTCTCTGTGGGCCTCTTCATGGCTTTATCATTGTCCAAGCCAGCCCCTTCCAAACGTTCCTGACTCTTTCTGACTAATGGAAACATTTTTGTGCATGCCTTCCCTGCTGTCACCTGCCTTCCTGACTTGGTGTCAGTCCTCTGCTAGGGAAGGTGGTACTGTACCCACTGTCCTGTTCTCACCCCACATACAGCCCAGCACTCCCTTCTTAGTCGTGTCCTTGGCTAAATAGTGCAGCCTTCTGTTGTCACCATGTCCCTCATTTCACAGACACAACCCTGAGGTATTTGCATGTTCTTGTCCTGCACAATTCCCCACTTAAGCAATTTCAGAAAGTGGACTGTGCACTGAAAAGCTTACAGGATTTACATATAGATAGCAACACCCCTTCCCAGCCAGGACTACAAACTAAGTTAAGGGTATCCAGAGACCCTTGAGGGGGCTAAAGCCACCATGATTATGAGACTGACAATCAAATCTTCATTGACAAAATATTAAGTCAATTGACTGAATCTTAAATAATTAACAATTAATTACTATGAAGACTGCGAATTTACAGAAAAAACTGCTTTGTAAAACTGACACACAGAAGCACTAGAAAGAGAAGACAATTTTAACTATTTTACTCTGTGATGCTCCATCACAACATCTCTATCAGAGGCTTGTTGAGCTGAGTATCTGTGGAAACGGGACCAAATCCCCAGCTTTCAGCTAATGTAATTTGAGACTTAGAAAGAATGTGGCCTGGATGCCAGTGATCATAACTTAGCACTCAAAATGCAGACAAAAATGTCCCACCTCTGCAGTGAAAATCTGAAGTAGTGAATATTCAGGGATATTACAGCTCCAGGTGAAAGATAGAAAACTGATAAATTTCAAAACAAAGGAAAGTGGAGTTTCCTAATGACCAGTGCTTTGGCAACAACAATTACCATTAATTGTTATTACTTTGAAAACAATAAGGCCAGGGTGGTTCCTTCACATATAAAACTACCTCTCTAATACTAGAGCCATTGTCATTCACATTTTTAGATCAACTGTCATTTTGGTGTTAATAAAAATTTCTTCATAGATTTTAACAAATCCAACTAGGGAGACTGAATCCATTCACAGAAACAAAAACCACTGTGAATATTAAAAGCACAGAAACCACACATAAAGGCCCTGGGCAGGAAGTGTTTGGAGGCTGGGAGAGTAGTGGGAAGGAAGATCATATGCACTGCTCATTTCCTGTACTCTGCTCTGCATGCAGCTTGGGCTCCAGACACCAGTACAACCATTGATCTGCAAAGAGACAGCTGTTGTTACACCCTTACTGCTGATGCCATTCTGTGTATTTCATTTCACACTCATTACAAAAATAGCCTAATCCATTAAAATGGTTGCATCCCATAACTTTCTCATTTACCTCTTCATTGGGTTTTCATACTGTAGAAGAAAAGCACTAAGAAGAGAAGCACTGAGGGCTCTGACACCACCTACTTCCCTTTGGATATAAAGTTGCAGAATTATTTCTACTGTCACTCTGCTTCAGCCCCACTTAAATTCTTTCAGATGACTTTCATTCCTGTGCAGAAGTCATTATTATCTCCTCCAAAACTAGAGTCCAGTCTCAGCCCAGGCATTCTAGAAATAAAAAGACTGCACACAAAGTTGATGCCCTGGCATTTCACACACCCATCTGTGGATTGCAGAAGCAGCCAGGAACGAAGTCTAATGCAATTCTTGGCAAATCCAATCATGAAAGCAAAGTGCATGGAAACAAACCACTCCACCAACACTTACTTCTTTTCCCATCAGCCTCATCTCATGATAAGACAGTGATTACTGCTCTAAATTCATAGTTTCTAGAACTTGGCTGATTCCTACTGTGCCACCTTGCATAGAAAGGGATCCCCATTTCTTAGGCAGGAGGGAGGTAATAAGACTGCAACGTCCAAAATCAGGACAGAGAAAGCAGTCGTTGTGAACATCTTACCCAGAGAAGGGGGAAAACCCTGGATGGAGAAGGGGGAAGGCCCTACAGAAGTATGTTCTCTGGCTGCCTACACAGAGATGGCAGAAGGACAGTATTTACAAGTACTTTCACTCACTGCCTGTGCAGGTCTCCAAGAGGGGATTAAAGACTCATAGCAGCCATCTCACCCTTGTGTACCTGCTCACTACACTAGTGCATGTCACACTATCTAAATTCATGTCCTGCAGTGGTGGGACAGACTCTACAGCTTTCTTCAAAGGAATCATATCAATACTTTGTATCCTTTGGCTGTCTTCTACTTTTAACAGATGCTTAAAAAAAAAAAAAGACATTCTGACAATTTAATGCAGAAATAAAATGGGTGGGAAACTGGGTGTCAGAACTACTTACAGCTGTTGTCTTTACAGGATTAAGGTGCAAAAAAAGCAAAGTCTAGATGAAAATGCTTTTTGATGTTTAATCCCCCACAAAGTGGAATTTAAGCTGAACAGCTTTAAAGACACGTCCACGCGGCTATCACAGACTCCAAGATGAAAGGCTCTGCCAACAGCACATTTATGCTACAGGAATTAAATGTACCTATCAGGAAAAAGACCAGATCATTAACAAGGGAACTGCTTTCAGGCGACCCCACAGAGCATGTTACCTTTTCTTAATAAGTTCCAAGGCTGAACCTATGAATTCATCCTTCATTTTTTGTAGCTTAGCTCCATAGCTGGATAAGTCTGTGGCTTCTAACAGCAGCGATGAACAGCAAGAGGACTGGGTTTCAGAAGTCAGTGACTGCCCTGCAAGGTGGAGGACATCATTTAATTGTCTTGTCTCTCCCTTCTGCTGCTCATCACTGAAGATCTGCCCAGCACTGTGCATTGCTCCTGCCTGTAGAGGTGATCGTGGAATAGGACTGGAGCAAATAGGGACTGGTGATGTATCTGGGATGGAGGTCTGGAAGGTTCTGTCCTTCACCTCAGGACTGCTCATTTTGAAATCATCCCATGTGGCTGGGTTTTGGGAAAACCCAGCAGAGGTGTGGTTTTCATGAAATACATCATCATCCTCCTCTGCTGTGACAGCAGGTTCATTCACAGCTTTGGTCTCTAAAGCTTCTGGACAGACATTCTTACTGTTTTCCTCCTCCAGTGTCTGGTTTGCAGGCAGACCATTTTTCAAGCAATCTGCTGGCCCACTGCTGCTGTCAGATGAATTTCCCTCCTTACTTCTCATTTGCTTGAACTCCTCAAAGGTGGGTATGTAGAGCCTCCCTTTGCAGTGGCCTTTCTTGTTCTGTCCCAATGTGACTTTGCCACCTGTTTCCCCACTGTACTGTTCTACGGTCTCTGCTGTTCTGGATTTGCTCTTCTCATGGCTTTCCCCAGCAAGCTGAAGGGGCAAATTCGGGGAGCTATTCTGCCTTCGGAGCTGAAGCCTCCTCTGAGCTTCCTGCTTGATGTCTTCTGGACTGATGATCGTGTGTGCAAAGCACAGTCCCTGTCCCGCTGTGAGGCTGTGCCTGATAGCAGTGTGCTCCACCAGGACGGTGCAGCAGTTCCCAGCACAGCCGTTCCTGCACTGCCGGCACACCGGGCATCCAGAGCACTCCTGGGCCATCAGCTCAGGCAGGGCCACCTGTGGGCGCACTGGCTTACAGGGCTCTGCCACCTTGCTGCTGTGCAGCCTCAGCTTCTCCTTCAGCTCTTTTCTGGCATCCCCGTGTAGGGCTCTCTCCTGAGCAGAAGGGAAGAGCCACTGAGGCACTTTGGCAAAGGGAGGGAGGAGCACATCCTGTGCGGATCGAGATGTCTGTTTAGCACGGAGAGAAAGGTTCCTCAGAGAGTCTGATGCACTCTGTACTGGGGCCACATCCACACAGCCTTCTGTCCACTGAGTGGTGCCTCTATAGCGAAAGATGATCTCGTTATCCAGGCTCCGGCAGTGAGAATACAGCCCACAGTCAGCAACTGCTGCCCAGTGTAGGTTTTCCACACTCCGATACATCCGGTTTTCCACGGGACTGGCCAAACGTGCCTTGCCTGTGTGGCAGGCAAGAGTGTGGAAGTCCCCAGAAAAAATATGAGTGTCTAGGTTCTTTAGTGGATGCATGCTGCTAACTGAAAAATCCTTTAAGCCATGTTGTGCACAGAGCTGATTATTTTGGCAGCTCGAGATCACCCGGCAGTGTTCCTGTCTCTCATCAACACTGATGTATGTCATAGCAAATGCACATGGAGGCTCTAGGACAGTGGCGTCTAGGGGGAGAGGAGGGAGCTGGGGTGTCGCTTAGATGCCAGTCAATGTCCACAGACCACAGACAGCAAAGTGTGCTGCTGGGCACTCACTTAAGAGAGCTCTCACATGGGTGGAGTCGCCATGCGTAGAAGACCTGTGAACGGAAGGAAAGATGAGTTACTGAAGCAGCTGGGTGCTGACTTGCAGGATGCAGCAGCAGGTCTGCTTCCAGGGTATGCAGAATCCAACACCAACAGCTTGTGCAGGAGCAGAGCAGCGTAACTGGGCGATGAGCTCTGGGGCTTGGGACAGGCAAGCTTTTTCTTCTCCAGCCAAGCCAACAGTGGCCTTACACTACTTGTCTGAATTTGGAGAAGTTTTTCCTACCTACCCTCAGCAATTCCCTCACAATAACATTGCCCAGCTCTAGAGACAAATGCTCAGAAGTGCTTGCTGCAGGCTCAGCTTACTCACACAGCAACACTATGGAGACGATAGGTTTACAAGAGATAGTGAGGTTCTTTCCCTAAAATGGGGTGCAGACAAGAGTGTATGAGTTTAGGGGGATGCTGGGGCCAGGAAAGAATGACATAACTGTGCTCTCTTTGAAGACTCAAGTAGCAAGGAGGAAGAACGCTGACAGATGGTGGTTTTGTGCCTGACAGTCACATTGCAGCCCCTTACTGCTCTGATTCACTCTTCACAAGGAAGATACATATGATACATATACTGAGTGCATATGGTAGTCAAGCATTGCCAAGGCCTTCCCAGTGCAGAGACAAAGGTATCTTACAGACTTGCACAAATGCACCCTCCTGACTCCTTAGCCACAGGCTCAAATGATCATCTTCCCATGACAGCTCAATGGAGACCCCAAAAGAGAAAGCTATGCATTTCAAGGCTCCTCCTGTGAGCTGTGCTCAGCACTGCAAGGCCCAGGGAGTCTAACTGACTAAATCATATGTTCAGAGTGGAGAATTAAATCCCTAAACTCCAGTTTGGGCCAGCAGGACGAAGACTAAGTGGCTATGCCCTTGCTGGAAGTGGACAGAGCCTCCTTACACTGAATGGAGAGACTCTAGATTTCTTTTAGGGATTTAGGCCTCATGGACTTGCCAGCAGTCACACAAGACATCAGTGTCTGCTACAGTCTAGTCCACTCCCTTCCTTGGCAACCAGAGGCAAAGGGAATGAGTGAGTGCCATATGTAAAGGAGAGTAAGATTGGGCAGGGGATATGGGGTTAGCCTGAGACTCGTAAAGACAAGATAGAGCTGGGATGGTGGGGCATGAGTCTTTAATAATAATCCAGGCAAGAACCAACCAGGGTGAACACACAGGAAGAGGTCTTGATAAAGCAAGACAGAACCAGTTACAGCTCAGACTGTTTGTTCTGCAGTGCAGCTGGATTCTCCACATGGCCAACTATTCAGGCAGCACAGCCACCTTGATCAGGAAGGGAATGAAGAGGTTTGTTACTCCCTGAAGGCTGACACCACAGGCACCTAGCCATGTGACGCACCAACAGACATCTATCTGAGAAAAAGTCTGAGGTACTGTATTGCCTGGAAGACAATTTTGCTAACACACTATGAGCTTGATTCATCCCTTGCTTAGAGTGGCTCAAATTAGCATATTTTCCCTGCATTAATGAAATTTTGCCTAATCTCATCCCAGAGAGGGAAGGCAGAACTGCTCCTGTAGTTCACTGCTGAATGAAGAACATAATTTGCATCCTTCATAACTGCTAAAAACAAAAATTAAAACTAGCTCTCAAAGTGTGCTGTTCCCCAAAATGCCACAGGCACTTCTCACCCGGTCTTCTCATGGTGGGGCTGGAGTTCCCCCTTCTTCACGGCTCTGGAGGAGCCCACAGGTGACAGCAGAGAAACGTGAGGATCAGGACTTTCTGTGCTCATAGGTTATAACATAATCTGTCAAGAAAGAAAGAATTACATGATGTGAAAGCCAGTCACTGAGCAGAGAGTATGGCTCCTGGTAGTGCCAGAGGGCTCCTGTGAGAAAGTGCTGTTAATAAAGGATGCCATGCCCTGTCAGGTTGGTCTGTGATCAGGTCACAGCCACAGGACTAAAAGCCACCACATACTTTTGGCACTGTGCTTTCAGAACAAGAAGAAAGAGAAAACAGCCTTGCTGCAGTGAGAACAGAGAATAAAGCTGCCCTTGCCCAAGGCAGGGAGTTACACAGAGTAAGGCCTGAAGAGAAAGCAAGGCCCACGTGAGGCAGGATCCTGGGCTGGACACTGGCTTGGCAGGCTCTGCATGTGTGCATGGAACAGCAAGGGGGCCAGAGCAGAAAGTGCACAGGCAGGGGCAGAAGCAGTCAGGAGAGGAGCAAGGAAGCAGAGGCACAGAAACAACAGGGTGGGATCTGTCATGCTCCATTCACCAAGAGATGGGCAGCATTGAGAAGACAATTGCTTTTTGCCCATGATTCTCTTCAGGTGGAAGTTCACTGTCTGGGCTCATAGAGCTGACCCCTCCATGGGCTGCAGGTCAGCTACAGAGATGCCAGGCATGGGAGGTCAGGGGCCACTCTGTCCCTGCCTGCTCAAGTGCACAGCACGGGCCATGCAGGAGGGTTTATACCCCTCCATTCCTCAGGGGAATGCCTCAAACCCTCCAGGAGGTGAGGGTACCCCTCTGCACTGCAGAACAGCCCATTTCCCCAGCAGCCATTGAAGGTACCAGGGCTCTCAAGCACTGCCAGGCAGCAGGGACCTGCTGCTGCTTTGTCAGGGCAGGATTCTCCAGAAAATGTTCATGAGATGGCAAAAGTCACTTTCAGGCAAGGAGCAGCTGGAAGAAACCTCCTGTGGGCACAGTGGGGCAGGCGGAGTAAGGGACAGAGAGTGGGAGCCAGAGGCAGGTTTGCAGAGCAGAGGAGCCAGAGAAGACAGAGAACAGCCAGAGCTGGCTAAGAGACAGCAGGGGACAGAGACTTTACAGAGGAGGCTGCACAAAGTTTGCTGACATGTAGGCAAGAATGGAAACTTACTGGATTAAGTGCAGAAGGATGGGAATTTTGTTTCCAAATAATTAATTTTAATATTCGTCACCCATTGGGGGTGATTTTTTTTTTCTTTGAACAGTGATTTTTTGGTTTAAGCACTTCTGACACAGGAAGTCCCTCTGATACTTCCAGGAGAGCTCAGAGCAAAGGTGCACATGGATGTAGCTCACAGGTGGTGGGAAAGGGGGTCTGGTGCCCTGGCTGGAGTGAGAGGGAGTCTCAGAAATCAGTGAGTTCTGTTCCCCCTAACACCTGCAGGGCAGCTGTGGAGATCTCATAACAGCCAGCTCAGGCAGCAGCAACTTTGTTCCCTGTCACTCCACTCTTGGAAGGACCATCTCTTTCCAGCTGAACTCTTGTGATCTTGCCTGTTCCTCCATGTCCCCGCCCTGAGGGTTGTGCACACAGCATGTCAGGCAGCTAAGCTTAATTTCACTGAGCACCCAAGGCAGCTGCTGCCCGAGTCATGACCTGGACAGGGGACTGGCTGGGGCACAGCCTCCTTCCCCTGCTGCTCAGGGCTGCCTGGAGCAGGAGAAAAGCAGCGGTCTCTCTAAAACAGGTAATTTGTCCCTGGTTTGTAACAAGGAAATACTGAGTGCTTCTCCCTCCTTCCCCTGTTCTTGTGCTCCATGGCACACAGCAACTGCACATAGTTTCAGCTCAGATGCCTGCATTTGTCCGGCCATTGACACCCCATGATATAAAACACACATTCAGTGCCCAAGTAACACGGCCACAAGCCTGTTGTAGGCAGTCTGCTGGAGGAGAGCACAAGATGGAGACAGAAAAAACCCCAAACCAAGTTAATGTTTCTAGCTGATAAGCTAGAGATGATCTCTGAGCAAATACTTGCAGGCCCATGACACATACAGAGTATTTAGCTGCAGTCTTATATGGTCACCAACAAGGAAACATTGGGAACCACAGCAGCTTGAAAGTTTGTCCTCCCACCACCTCAGAGCTTTAAGTACATGCTATAGCTACAGCAGGTGATTCCAGGTACTGACTAGCAAAGGTCAATGAAGTGTAAGGCAACAGAAGGAAGGAAGAAAATGCTAATTTCTTACATGGTGATCCAACTCTGAGTCCTCATTTACCCTCTCCTAAAGGTACACAGCAGCCCTAATGTATCCTGTGCTCTCCTCCAGTTAGACCAAGCACTGAGCTGCCTATCCCAAATTTGTCACTCCCCAGTATATGTGAGCACTGTGGATTGAGGCTCCTTTGTTTACCCCCCTGGGTACTTCCAGGCAGTCCTGTCCACACCTACCCAAAGCTCAGGCTTTATTCTAGACCAGCAGTCCTCCAAGCCTATGGTCACTTATTCCAGACCAAATAGCAAAGCAGAGTTTAGTGTTGGCTGCTGCTGGAGCATGTCATTGCTCCTCAATCACATTGTCTGTGAAACATTTTCCTGCTCCCTGGCTCAAGGACTGAAAAGTTTCTAGTGGTTATGAGCCTTATGCCTTAAGTGAACATAAGACTAAGGGCAATGTGTGCTCAGCTTATTTTCTGCCATGTGATTCTGTTTAATCAACTTCTCCACTACTCTGATAAGTGCCTGCTTGGAGACTTGCCATTAACCTTAATTTTCCTGTAAAATCCCCCCCAAGAACTTATTTCTCAAGGATTAAAGCTTGAAGGATAAATTATTTCTTCCCAAACACATCAGAACTGTTCTGCCTGGCTGACTTTCTCAGCAAAGCACGAGACAAAGTGTCAGGAGGATGAAGCAGGCACGCATAGGGTAAGTAGCTCATTGCTGATGAAAAACACTGTGGAGAAGGCCAGACATGCTCAAGGACTCCAGGAATAGCAGGGCAAGGGATCACAGCCTCACAAGGCCTCAGGAAAAGAAGCCACCAAATCTGGCAGGGCTGAGTAGGTTTCCTGGTGCTGCTTTTCAGAGCTCACTGCAGCAAGATTTACTCTACAGACTTCTCATTGTTCCATGAAACGGTGAAGAGCAGCTTGCTATTGTCTGGCATCTCCTGCTTGATCAGAGACATCAAGTGAGACTGGTACATTTTCCACTTTCCACATTTACAACATTTCAGTCACAAGCAAATGAGCTTCTGAGTCATGGCCATCACACCAAACTCCTGCTTCCAAGGGAGGGGAATAACAGCAGATCCTTACTCCATCTTGAAATATGAGATTACACTAACCTTCAGGTTTTATTCTAATGTCTCTGCATTAGGTTTTGCAAATTGCAGCACTGAACAGAGGTTGGTTTATTCTGGACTACAATCTCCCTTTTATTTCAGAGATCCAGCCAGTTAGAGGGATGTGAACAGAACATTTCAAAGAGCTATCTAAAGGATTTTATCAAGCTATTTTACTGCTGTGAGTTTTGTGCTATCTGATACAGCAAACCTCATGGTCACAGCATGATCTGTTTACTGACACGTCATGCACATCACTTCAGCTGCCTAGCAGAACACCAGCAGTCTCAAGGGAAAGAATGCCAGATGTTTTATTTTTTTAATATTAAAGGTTAACAAGAAAAAGAAAGGTGCCTTGGCTGTATTTGCTTTCTTAGCTGTTCTCTTAACCAGTGCTGTGCTGCAGAACCTGGTTGATGGAGATAAAGTGACTGCAGTTAAATTTCTTGGGGTTTTCTTTGTCTGTTGTAGCAGCTGAAACAGGAGCACAGCTTATATAGTGTCTGTTAATTGTAGCAGGAGAGGTACAGCCACAGTAGCTCTCTAAACCAGTACAATTTCCTGGGTTTCTTTCTCCTTCCTAGGGTAAACAGCTAACCATAACTTTCCCTGAGTTTACAGTACTATCACTGTTTTCATTGTCCTCTGTATGGCATAACTCAGGATTGCTAACAAGAGGAACAGCTGCCAGATTGATTTCAAAACCAGGTAATAATGGGAAAACAATAACCTTTATAGTCTGCTCACTGATTTATAGTCCCTCTGTTCTCACCTTAAGCATAAGCAAGAACCACAAAGTCTCAGAGACAGCTTGGCATGGGGATCCCCTGAAGACACAGTACAGCCCAGGCTCAAGAGGGTGCACAGGCAATGACATTAAATTCTGCTCTGTTATGAGCTGCTTGCTTCACCACATGATATTGTCTAGCCATTTTCCTCCTTTCACATCTCTTTTCCTAATCCTTTATGGATTTCTTTCCTGCTTCTCCAAGTCTTCCTCCATCCCACTGCCTTCAGCATAACTCAACAGCTTGCTGTTAACAACTTGTCCAGAAAAACTGGTCTTGGCCACAATCAGGGCTGGCTGGTCAGAGCAGCCAAAGGGCACACATGTGCCAGGCAGATGTGTCACAGGAGAATCTGTCCACAGTATCTGCTGATCACCATGGGAACATCCTGCTATGGATCAGCTCAGTTCCAACAGGGAGAGTGTAGGAATCACCATAACTTCATGTGAGTTTATATTTGGGCCAGATTGGCTCTAAAATAGTCTCAAGGCAGTGGAAAAGCTACTCTCAAAATTTTATTGACTCACTTAAGTATTCCTGGCTTCTTTTCTATAGGATTTTTAAGCTGTTTGGGAACTATTTTTATTGACATAAAAGGTTTCACCTGAGAAGCCCTACTGCTCCACACACCTGTGCACTTGGCAGCAGTGCCTTTGACAAATTTTTCTGGCTGCTCTCTCAGTCTGAGCAGCTTCTCCTTCTTGACACCCATCATGGTTTTCCCCTTGTTCCTCTTTCAAAAAGGTTATGATGAGATGATGCTTCCAGCCTACCTCCAAGGGTAGGCATTCTAGCATACTGATTTCAGGTAGCATACTTGCAAGGTGACTTGTGGTCCCTCTTGATTCCCTGCTTTTGGTGCCTCTTTTTGTCTCACCAATGCACCACTCAATCTCTTGGATAATATTGCTCCAACAGTCCTGCTGATGATGCAGCAGAGGGACTGGAGCTCCAGAGGACTGACATTCATCTTGTAGCAAAGGAGGGCTGAGTAAGTCTATTCTGTAGCAAATGCTCCTGGAGACATCAGTGTGACACCCCCATCAAGTGTTCCCAGCTGGAGTTGCTTGTCATTATCAGCTGTGAAGCATCCACCATCTGCCAAGCTTTCAGTGACTCAACACCCTGGATGACGACAAAGCTCCTTTGGATGACTCCCTCTCAGGAGAAGCAAGTTCCATTTGCAATGAAGTCCCCTGGTGGGAAGATCCCCCACAGCACCTATGAACCTGCAGGGTACATCTGACTGACAGATGCTGCCCTTGTCTGTAACACTGTGAGCCACTCTGCTCCCCTGTTACAGCTGCAGAAGGAGTCCACAGGGTTATAACCTGCAGAGACGATGCTCAGGCTTGAGTCAGCTGATGCTCAGGACCCAGGTGGCTTCCCCTGACCTGTGCAGACACCATGAACAAAGCAAGCATTCCCAGGCCTTTGGGTCAGGCAGAGCAGATTTTGCTGACCAACCCCCTTCATCTTGGCACGCACACACATCACTCACTGTTGGCCTTACGAGGAACAGACATGATCTGAGCACAGGCTCTGACCTTGCTCCATACCTGGCAAAGACACACGCAGTTCTCAAAGGCAAACCTGAGCCAGGAAAACCTACCCATCCCCCTGTGAGATCTGGGAATTATAAAGCCATATGTCAGCTCACTTTACAAGCTGGCACCTCTACTTCTCCTTCAAATTCCCACTCTGCATAGGTATAACATCAGCACTAACTGCAGAAAATGGTTTCAATATGGCTATGAGTGAATTTGTTATTTCTTGGGAAGTGGGGAGAAGAAAAGGTTAAGGCTGTGACTTGAAGCTCAGTCCCAGCAAAGGGTCCGACATCAGTTGTGACTTCTCAGTGCCAGCTCCAGACCATTCTCCTCTGGCTCCCTGCCAGAGGTGTGCCCCAGCCCAGCCCTGATATGCTCAGCCAGTGACTCACACGCCTTTGTGAGGCAGCCCAGTACTGCCAGCCCAGTGCTCTGCCTCCAGCTGTGGTCAGCAGCACATCCTTTTGGAAAGAGCAACACACATGGAGCACGTCTGCAGCTGAAAAATGATGAGGTGGGGAACTACACCTCAGATCATCTGAAACTGTCTTGATCCTCTCTGCATGGGTTTGAGGAAGGCAGAAGGGACAGTGCAAAAAAAAGCAAGGCAAAATGGGTCAGTTGAGTAGGAGAACTGACAGTGAGTAAAATAAGCCAGCAGCAGGAAAGGGCTGGCTGCTCCCTTCCCCTTGTAGCATGTGAGAGGACCAACAGAGCCTTCACCTAAGCTGAATGCTGTCAGCTTTTGTGCATTGAAGACTGGCATTTCAACTCACCACTTTCATTCACTTTCTGGCAAGAAACAGGTAAAAAACTAAGTCACACTGGGAAAAAGAAAATCAAGTCCATTTATAATATTGTCATTTAACTAATGATTTAATCTCATGATTTGCAGAGCCTGAGTCATGATGCTGGATTTCTTTCAGGGTGGAGATGCCCCTGGCTGAACTAGCAATACAAAACCATCATGGCACACAGAAACAGCACTTCCCATCCCTAATACATTGCTTCCACCAGTCCCAGAAGGACAACAGCAAACCAGTCCTATGCAGTTGGCTCCCTCGGGGTGGCTGAAGGTATTCCTTCTTCCTTGTTCTACAATTGTCCTGAGAATCTCAGCCTAACCCTTAAAATGCATAGGGCACAGGAAAGAAATCACACCCTAATTCTAAGAATCAGCTGTGTGTCCAAAGTTCTACTACTTTCCTTGTACTAGGAAAACATTTTTTGCAGCACAGCCACAAATGTTAAACTTTGAGTGCACCAGTGGCTTACTGCATCAGTATTTCCAACCAGGCAACATGAACCTTGGCTCCCATCTCACTGATGGGGAAAGAAGTCCCAAAACTTAATTCTGTTGATCCCAGTTTGTTAACTTTGCACTGGAAGCCACTCCAGCAGTCCCTGAAGCTTAGGGCAGGTGGATGAGCAGAGCTCTTCCATGCCAGCACACGTGAGATCAGAACGAGATCTCAGGGGAGGAAGGGGGTGTTGAGGACAGGGAGGGACATGTATGTTCTCATCCTACACCTTACTTGGTTACATCCCAAAGCTGTCAGGCACTGTGTCATGCTGCTGGCAGGCAGGTTTGCCAAATGTGGATGACAGCAGTGCCAGTAGTCCTGGCAAGGCATGGATGGCCACAGGCAGTAACTTCCCATTCCTTTGGCTCTGGAGGCACTCAGCAGTGCTTCTACAGAAAACCAGGCAGGCCTGTGCCCACCACCTGTATCAGTTGAGGGATGTATCCTCAGAAGGTCCAGCACTGCATGATGCCCACTACAAGGCAGTGGGAGTCCTGACAGGGAGCTGGTGCAGCTGGCCTGGCTCTGTCTTTGCATCAGTTCCAAGGAACATCACAGGTTCTTCCCTACCTACCAAAAAGAATTTATTTTCTTCTTTTGCAAAGATTTTCAACTCCTCCCACGGGCCTCTCTAAACAGCCCCCTCCCTTTCAGATGCTGATGCTTTTCAGCTGATTAAACTGTGGACCAGACCATGAGCTGGGTGTAAATCAGTATTGCTTGTCAATGCTAATTTACACCTGCTGAGAATTTCCCTTCCTTCACCATTTAGCAGAATTATATGACATGTCTTTTATCTCCTCTCACAGTTTAGCCTGCCATTCCCCTTTCCTGGCCCCCAAGCCTCCCGCTTTGCTCTGAACTCCCTGGAGGTTTACAGGATAAGTTGCTTATTTGCAATGTAAAGTGTCTCTCAGAACCACAGCCCCGTGCAAACAAACCCAAGAGAGGCACATTTATCCCTACTTGTGCAACAAATCCAGCCACATTTTTTCCTGGCAGCAGTTCCCTAAGCACACACTGCACAGAACTTGCTAAGGGAAGAAATATGTCCCTTATTGCCATTACACAATGCAGGACTTCTCTGGGGAGATGCAGAGGATGGAGAATGAAAGGATTGATTCCACAGAGACCCTGAGCCCTTTCCTTTCTCATTGAAACTGATGGTGATGGCTTACCACCCAGATCAGCACCCTGTAGATTCTGACTGTCAATAGGCAGGATACCATTAATGACTTCTTGTTGCTATGGTGATATTGATGGATACTCTGTGGTGTTGGTGGGAATCCTGGGAAAGCTAGCAAAAAAAAAAAAAAAAAAAAAAGTGGGTCAACAAAAATGTGAGTTTGCCTACAAATGGGCAGTTATGTGACATACTTGATGAATTCAGTGGCACTTCACACATCTTGCCTCCTCCTGCCTTCTACAAGAACAGCACGGTGCTCCCCAGAGCCAGCGCAAACACTCCTGCTTGCAGCAGAGCTCTGGTGCAGAGGTGCAGTGCTGCAAGTGGATTTCATTACTAGGCATTACTTTTGCAGCTTCACCCTGCCAGTTCATTTCACATACAGAATAAAAATCTTGGCTCCAGTGAAATCACTTGGACCTGTGCCAGTGGGCACAGAGCCAGGATTTCCCCCAGCTCTCAGGATGCCTTATCACAAGTGACAATTTCATTCAGCTGCCTGGATAGCCACTGGGAACCCCCTGCCTCTCCAGAGCTGCTTCAAGCGTGGAAAAGCCACCGTTGCAGTTTTTTGCTGTATTTCGCTGAGGCTCAGTGCTGTGCTCTCTTTGAAGGTGGTGTCATGGGCTCTCTCTTGGCTTCCTACTTTGCAATGTGCAGTTTAGAGCAACCTTTCACCTTTCATCCCAACCAAGTGACCACTGGAAATGACAGGCTGGGCTACAGTCACAATCGGGTCCTTTCACTTTGCAAAAGTGTTCTTGGGATTTGGGGCACAGGAGCCATCTTTCTAAAATAACACTTCTCTCTGACCTTGCTTTCTCTGGGAAATCATTCCTAATTCATGTTGGTGGCACATTAATGAAGAAGTGATAAAGCTCCAGTGGAACTCCGTCTTTCTCTACTGATGCTATTTATCTAAGCCCACCAAGGAGTGCACAAACTGCAAGATGCCTTGTTTCGAGGGAGATTTTAGTATGATTAGCAAATTTTAGACTATGCTTTTTGTCTTAGCAAAGACTCTTATCTTTTCTGCTTTGTTTTATGACTAGGAGTACATACAAATTTACTAAAGAACCTTTTACTCCTAACAGTAGTACCACTCCAGGCATGTATCACTCCATCACCTGACAGGCACTCTTACCCCAGAAAGCTTTTATTCTTTTGGATCTGTTATTACAGAAGAATTATATCCACAGGGGAGCATTATCTATAGCAACAGCATTACATGGATAGTTTTGCCAGTAAATGCCCCAGTGCAGATCAGATCCAATGGATGTGTCAGTGTGTTCAGATTCTTTGCCTCCATATGAATTCAGGAACTGGAAACAAAATTACCCTGCCCCTCTCTTTTGCAACTTTTGATATCCCTAGTTCTAATGGCCTACAGAGTCTGAAAGCACTTTACATCAGAAACAGATCCCAAGGGGAAAATTCAGTTCCTTTCTCTACATTACATCTAGCTGTTCATCAAATTTACCAGGCAAGGTTCCTAAGCACATGGAGGCTGGACCAGCACTGACAGAGGGTCTCTCTTGTATAGCAACCCTTTGATCAGACTGACAGCATCATTTATTTACTTTTGTTTCATATTCTTCAATGCTCCAGTATGTTATTTTTCCCAGTTGATTATCAAAGGCAAAGGCTGCCCTTTCAAGTTGGATTTGCACCTCTTCCCTTCCCCTCCATTTCAATTAGCTATGGAAATTACTTGGATTTTCTCTTTCTATCTCTTCTTGCCTGCCTGTCTATACAAGAGGCTTTAAGGAATACTGATGGCTGGAGACAACTCCAGCTGATGTCTTCCCTGTAGGAAATGTTGTGACTTGCAATTAGCACATCTAAGTGCTCTGTTTGACCTACTGCTGGCCAGGCTGGAGAGCACAGAGGCAGCTGCAGCGTCCTGCCTCTTCCCCAGCTAGGAGCATGGGGATGGAGGGCTGTGAGTGATATGGATGGAAGAAAGGAGGTATCACCACAAACCAGTAGGGACAGAGAAGGACAGGAACTGTTTTACTACACTGGAAAACAAAAGGTGATAGGAACATAAAAGCTTCTTGAAATAGGATCTCTGCCCGTGGGGAACTGCTGTTCTGCTGCGTTTGCAGCTATTACTTTTCTGCAAACAATTCTGTGCCTTCAGAGACACAACAGGCAGTGAACTGCCCAGAGCAGCTTAGGACTGAGCAGAAAAGGCATTTGCACTGGGCTGGAGCTCTGGGTTCCTCCACATGGAGTTGCACGGATAAATGCCTTTAGGCACAAATCCCAGCATGCTGTGAGGAGCACACATTCCACAGGGCAGCTTTCCAAGTGTGATTTGCCCTAAACAGCTCGTCACCAAAGGTTTCTGAGATCACAATATCAAGACTTAAAAACACATCAGATATGTTCAGGATAGGAGAATCACTCTGGGCTGTATTTGACACCAACTGGGCATTAACACCCAGGTGACCCCACAGGAACAGCATTTGGAGAGATCAGACTGGAGGCAGTTGTACAAATCCATGGGACTTCTCACCACACACGTCTCCACTAGACACATCATGTCATGGTTTACTGGAGATGTTGCAAAGTCATCATTAAGAAACAAATTCTAAGACTGATTAATACCAATGCATATACTCTTGGGATGTTCCTAACCACATCTATATATTCTAACTTATCAGCATTGCCATGGGACTCTTCCTTTTTGGTTTTCTGCCAGACCCTACACTACAGTGAAAGGTGATGGAAGAGGAGGCAGGACATGCCCCTTGTTTAAAGCCAGCTGTAAGAAAATGTTTTTATTTGCTCAGATGTACTGGATAATTTGTGCAAGCCGCATCTTCATGCAGTGCAGGTTTGCAACTGCACATGTAACATGGTGAAGAAAAGAATAAATGCAGCAATTTTGCAGCTCTTCCTAAGAGAGTGAGGGAGAAGGATAGTGAACCAGACTCCTTCTCCATGTGCTGCTGGTCTTAAATATTTGCTATATGATATAGACTGCATGACATTAAGTGTGATGAAGACCCACCCTGGAACCAGAATCACAAGACACTCCATGTCACTTATGCCAGTAACTTGCTGCAGAGTCTGAAGCTGGCAGTATCCAACCAGCTCTGGGTTCTCACAGCCTGAGTTAGGTATCATTACTTCCATGCCATTTTGCAAAATATTCCAAGAGCCTAATGAAGCTCACTACATTCTTGTTAACCTTTATTTTTTTTTGCAACTGGGAAAAAATAAGACACAATTCATAGTAGCTGATGAGAATTCTTGCATGCACATTTATTTTACCGAAGTAGTGCTAAAATCTAAACCAAGAGCATCAAGGCAGAGTTGCAGGCAACCAGCCAGTTTTTTTTTTTTTAATAACACAGCACCCAGTGTTTGCAGCCTTTGTGATTGTCACAAAGTACACACACCTATCCAAAGCTGCATAGCAAGAAGGCAAAACCACACTATTGATACAACTTCACAATCCCAATCAAAAGAGAGGAAACAGTGTCCATGCAGACATCTAATCCCTCATGGAAAACAGGCAGGAATTCTTTGTAAAGACCTTTTTTAAGGAGTACTCTGAGAAGATACAGTGGAGATGCTGCAGCCAACATTGTGGTAAGAGCCTCATGCAACACAGCATCCCAGAAAATAATCTCAAACTCATAAGTACTGTCCACCAACAATTCCTGCATGTATCTATAACACCTCAGAAAGTTTAATTACCACTTAAGAAATGGAAGACTAAACGAGCTATGTGACATTTCCCACCCCAGACCCTGTAGGTCAGCACTATTTAAGACAACTGGGAGCTTGAAAAGCTAAACATTAGGGTTGGCAGATGAACAGATGGATGGATTGCTGCCAACATAATCCATCTTCCCACTTGCCTCCATAGGCCTGGGTGACATTCAAAGCTAACTACTTCCCTATGCAAAGAGAAATGCACGTGGTGCAATGAGTAGGCTTTAAAAAGGACACATCAGCTGGCAAAAATCCTTTATGGCTGCTGTTTAATGTGCAGGTGAGGCTGTAAAAGAGAGGCATCAGGCTGTGACAGAAGAGGGGACAGTAGGGACCAGAGTGGATTAGCTATAAGACAACCTCTGAGCAAGTTGCTAAAATCTGTCAGGATGCTGTCTTTTTTTAATTTTTTTTTGTCCATTAAGAGGTCTAAATCTAATTAATCTTTTAATCAGAGCAGATAAAATTGTGGCATTATCATCAAAGGGGATGCCTTATCTACAGCTTCATGAAAAATTTCCATCTCTGCTCAATTTGGATTTTTTTTTTTTTTGCTTGAGGCTCTATGAGTAAATTCCCCAAACACTGAAAAATAAAAAAGAGTAAAGTAGGAGATGGTTTAACACAGCCAGTTACTATGCAGATACCAGCTAATCTGATGTCAGATGGGTCTCAGTTCAGAACTTCTAGATCCAGCTCAAATACCTGCTGCCTGAGCACAGGGGAAGTTCCTGCTCCCTGACTGGGGCAGGCACAACAGGAGCTGGGACACACAGTGCCAGTATGAGTAGTGCCACTCTCCCTGACTGAGGACACTGAAGCCCACAAACTCCCACACACCCAAGACTTTCTGGTTTTCTGCAAGGATTCAAACAAAAGTAAAACAATCTCCTACATCTACTAGCTATAGCAGGCTGTTCTGTCAGCTACTAGACTACAACATAACTTTTCTAAATTGATGCAAATAACTCTGACATGTACCTTTGTACCTAGAGGACCCCAAAGAATAAAGGTTGCTGTCTCTGACTGGTCTACAGTATAACCCAGACCAGATTGTATGTTGTGGGATTTTTCTTACAATGGCTGAAGTCTTCAAGTTTTCTACATCTCCTGGCAAACATTTAGTACTGCTGAAAAAATCAGCCAGCACAAGCAGGTGTTGAAAAAACCCCAATCAAGATCTGAACCTGGGACTCCAGATAATGAACCTTCCTGACTAACGTACTGGTGCATCTGCTTCACTGAACTTGCCTGTGGTAATCTGAACCAAAAACCTCACTCATTTCCATTTACTACTGCCCATATGTCACCTCTAAATATACTTGCACACTAGCATTTATGCAACGTTTAGTACAAAATCCATATGGCTCCTTTCAGCAAGCAGCCACAAGGATAAGTCACAAACTGAGTCTGGAGATGGAGCTTCTAAAGATTTCTTTCTAAGCACCATACAACATTTGCTGTAGATACACAGAGGTGGAAGAGTTGTTACAAACTGCTCCAGATGGACCACGCTTTCTTTCTTGCATGAAGCTAAAATGGATTTCTTTTTCATGAAATATCTCCTAGTGATTTCTCTGGAAGAGAATTTGGGCAGCAGGGCAGATCCAAGCTTAGAGTGAGGAGTGTTGTACACCTGCCACTAATTCTTTGACCAGTCTCACCTGGGACCTTCACCCTTGCTCCTGTCACCCACTGGCCTGGGAGCTGCATTCAGCCCCTGCCCTGACCCTTAGCTTATGCTGTGTGTGCTTGTTCTACCTGCCTGGCTTTACTTTGGTGACATCAGAGCTGTGTTGGAACTACAGGTTTCTCTGTTGGATGAAAAAAGATCCAATCATGGGACCCATTCTCCCCTTCCTGTTTAGGTGCAGGGGGACTGTGCCCCTTTTCCAAGGTTCCTGTCTCAACCTGCCCTGTTTTCTGGCTTTCACCTCACCTTCCTTCCTGGAGATGTCCACCCTTACTTGCTCCCTGACAAGGAGTTTTCCAAGCCCTTGAAATTTTTGAGTACAATCCACAGTTAAACAGAAGAAACAAATGTTCCCATGGAAAGAGTGAGTAGAAAATCAAAAGTTTCTGAAGCTCCCCTGCAGTGTCCACTGCTGGGTGACCTTCCAGGACATAGGAGCTTGTCAATTCAACTCAAGCTTGTCCCACTTGGCCTTCTTGACTATCAGAGAGAGCCTCTGAATGTTAACAATTTGTTGTAACAGATAAAAGGCAAATATAGGTTGGCTGTCACTGCCTGAATCACAGGAATAAAATGTGGCAGCCAATGAACTTCTTCTACCTCAACCATCAAGACTCTAAGACCATTAAACTTTCTCATGCACTGAAAGAAAAAGGTTCCATGTCTCTAAGAGAATGCAGTCAGAGCAGTAAGTCAGGGGCCTTGTGCTGCTGTTGCTCTTAGTCTTTTAGATGATGGGTTCTTAACTCCATAAATTGTTGTATCCCTTGTGGACACATGCTGTGTTAGACTTAATCTTGACAGATAGCAAGGAATTGATCACAGAAATAAAACATAACTGGTTGCTTAGTTACCAATGATCACTACACAGTTACATTTGCTGTGTGCAAACAGAGCCCTGTAAAAACCAATTACCCCTCATTACAACTCTAAAATGTCAGCTTCAGAGAGCTGAAAACAACTGAGCCAGGTAATAAAGGGAAATTTGAGTAGAAAAATACAAATGATAATTGGGAACTTCCCCCTCTAAATTTTCAAACAGCCACAATCCTGTGGCTGAAGAAAGTAAATATATTTGTTTGAAAAAAAGAGGATTGTTGTCAAAGTGAAAACAAGCATGTTATGTGTGTAAACACTGGGAAAGCAGAAAATAGTAAATAAAAATGACAAGCTAAGAATTGCACAAAACTGACCAGGGGGAAAAAGACATAGGGAGAATTAAAGAGCTTCAAGATTAGTGATAGTATAAAGGAGCTGAACACTTTGGGTCCAAAAACCAGCATGGTGTAACTCCAAAAATTAAGTGAGGGTGTGGTGATTAGGGAGAATGGCTTAGGCATGGAAAACAGCCCTACGTCTGTGTGAGGCAGACTTAAAGAGCCAGCAGGTGCAATGGTTGCAGGATCTGCAAACATCCTTCCCACTTCTTAAAACACAGATATATGGCTATTGCTGTTTAATACACTGTGAGGAGCCACCCTCATACTTCTCACAATTAGGTGCTATGCTTTTATGGTCCATTCCGAAAAAGCAAATCAATAAATCTCTCATAACTGTGACCTTCCTTTAGCAAGGTCTGTCTTTCATCTATCAATCAAACAGAGCTTTGGTGCCAGCTCTGTGGATAAACTGCTTTGCTTGAATGCCTCACCAGAAGCACATTCATGAGAGGATGCACCACAGAGATGCTGCAGGTTAGATACTCATGGCCTAATCCATGCACTGAACTTATCACCAGGACGGTAAACAATTCATTCTCAGCATTGCTCGTGTCCAGCCTCTCTCCTCCACAGCAGTTCATCTTCCCTCTCCTAAAATACATGATAACAAAGCACCTATGGAGCTTTCTGCCTTCCTTGCATGTGCTGTAAAGTGCAGCTATCTAATCATGTCCTCATGGCAATGTAAGTTCTCTGAATACAGAAGAGTTGGAGCTGGATGCAGCCACAGTAGAAATGGGTTTGGGCTGAATGCTCTGCTCCCCTCCACTAAAAACTGCATGGCTCGTGTACAGGAGGGACAAGCACCGTAAGTGCTAAATCCTCTACAAGACCTGGGCTGGAGAAATACCCTACCCTGGGTGACCTGCAGTTTACAGTTTCCCCATTTCTTCCTTTCTCACCTCTTTATGCAGTGCAGCACAATGTAATAATAATAAATTCTACAGAGGATGAAGAGCACCTTTTTGCCTTTGACTCCATTATGAAATTGGTTCCTATGTGGCCAGGAGAGAAGCAAAAAACAGAATGAGCAATTTTGAGGTTGATAATGAACTGAGAGAAGTGTGTTCCTGTCTATTCAAGAGATGTACAGAAAGTGTAACAAGCACTTCAGTGTCAGGAAGCATTTTCTGTTGTTGAGTTTGTGCAGAAGCTCAGGGAAAAACATTTTACAGCAGCCACCAGCTCAGCTCAGTGTTGGCTGTGGGAACTATTGCTCTGTGAAGAAGTTTATCAGCAGCCTGCATGGGATGTCTGCAATGTAGGAGAGGTGCTGCTTGTGTTTACATTAATAGCTGTGTATGCATTAGTAGTTGTGTGGGGCAATAAGTGCATGTGTTCCATTGATGGCTGATCCACAGAGGTGCTTCCTAAATGGGATTGGTTCATAATCATCACAGTGTGCCTGCTTTGGAGAAATATCAGAGATGTAGGAACAATGCCCCGAGAGTGAGTCTGTGTGAAAGATGGGAAGTGCCTCTCAGCTGCTGTGGTGCCCAGGCCATCTGCCTGAAGGGTGACACTCTGCTCTGGGGGTCAGCATGTAGCAGCTGAGTCTGTATCTGTAGCTGCAAAGCCACCTTCCCTGTGCAAAGACAGAGCTTTGTGATCTCCTGAGAGATGGGGGAGTTCTGTTGTCTCTTCTGCTCCCTGTAGACCCATCCCAAGTTAGCACTGTCTGCTGCTAATTCCTTGCTTATTATCAAGGCCCTCAGGTATGTAAACCTGGACCAAATGAAAAAGGCCTCAAGAAATAACAGGCTTACCTCATCATATCCCAGCTGGCAGCACTGCTGAGGACATGGTGGAAAACTTGATTTATTAAAATTGATGAAGGAACTGGCTAGTCTTGAATAATTCATTACATATCAGCTGCTGCTGAGGTAATAGGAGCTCAGCAAGATCCTCTTTAGCACTGCACAGTGCCTAAAATCTTTAAATAAGATGAAGTCAAAGACTGGCTAGTTAAAGATTGAAGGGCTTTCTCCATGTGAAGTGAGAGGCCCTGGCTCCTGATGCTGAGGTCATCCAGCTGCGAAAATCACCCACGTCTCTCAAATGGAAGCCAGCCTGCTAATGTCACTGATATTTGCCAGGGCATGAAACATTCTGCCTCAGCCATCAACTTCTGCAGAATATAATAGCTTCATTTTTCACAATTCCTACTGGAATCAGGTTTAGTTTTCAATATCCACCACAAGCTAGAGATGTCTGAGGGTGTTGGCTTGCTTTTCTGATCATTATGCTTGAAAATAAATCAGCCTGGTACACTAAGAAGTAGGCATTACTATTTGAGTACACAACTCTTGAGGTGCAATCTCTGCTGCTGCTCAGGGCTTTTGTCAGCACCAGCAGAATCAAATTACCCACAGCCTGGGCAGTGGCTGGGATGGGTTTTGGAAGCATGTCAGAAGCTCTGGAACAGAATCCTGCTAACTTCATCTGGTCCCACTTGATGAACCAAGAGCTCTTTTTAACTCCACTGATGTCAGTGGTAAAACCTTTGATAAACACGTAAAGCAGCAACAAAATAAGGCACTGTAATAAGATGGCTGATACTCCTCTTCCTGTATATCCTCCTGCAGAGGTCAGAGGAATTGTATTTAATAAACAAAGAGGAAAAACCAATTGCTGGAATGAACACATTCCTGCTTCCCTGCTGCTGGTACAGGGTCTCCACTATCCACAGTTATAGACTCTCCCTGAAATCCATCACTTTCTCTCTTTCCAGCTGGTGATGATGGAAACTGGCCCCACATCCAGTACTATTCTCAGCTCCAGCTCTGGTTTGCATTGCCTTTCTTTGTCCTCCACCAAGCACCTAGAAATTTGTGAGGTGTTGATGGTACAGCACCGCTAGATCATTAAGACAGCTGGACACAAGACAGTTTTTGACTTAAGATCTCAATCAATGTAGAGATTGTGATGCCTTGTTGATTTCCTCACGCCAGATTTTACTTCCAGATGCCATTCCTGCTTCAGCCAGAGCAGATGATTTTAGCCAGTGTCTGAAGTATGTTGGTAAAGGTACTCTGATGTACCACTGGCATCATGAGACATTTGACATAGCACCAGAAGACTGTCGGTTTCCTCTCCTCTCCAAAAATACTGCTGCATCAATCACTTGTGAAAGTGTTTTAAAAATTGAAGCCAGCTCGCCCTTGCCTTGAAATGCAGGCAGCACTTTCCCTTCCTGCTGTCTGTTAATAGCCTTTCTGCAGGAGGTCACACAACACTGATTTACACTCCTGAGCTTTTTGTGGACATAGGTTAAGATCATCTGGAGAAGCCACAAACTGAAGTTGTGACTTCTCACCCTGAAGTGTGTGAATGAAGCAAATACACTTTCTCCCACAGCTGCAGAGTGGGAGATGCTGTGAACAAACTGTAACTTGGTAACATATGAGACTGATGTCTGCTCCCTGATCTCCTGAGACAAGACACTCCAATTCCTGTGTTTCAGCTCAATTACCTGTAAGAGGCCAAAATAAAACTACCTTCCAGCATCTGCAAAACTCTCCTGGCAGTCTCTGAGAACCAAGGAAAGTCAGGTAAGGTTTCCTAAAACTGAAGTATAATTACTTGAAATTAACTTAATTCTGATACCTGTGCTCAGGTGTAAGAGCTCCAAGCCACTGAGCACAAGCTGACATGCCCAGGGACACTGTGCCTTCCCCTCTGAAGTGGCAAGGACAGGACTATGGTTTCAGAAGACCAGTCCCATGACCCATACATGCCTCTCTTTACCCACCACCAGCATAACTCTCTGTGTGGTTCTGTCTTTGCAGCTGCTTTTACCTTTCATTGTTATTTTCTTCTCCTTTTCCTTATTTTTTGCCTTTTTATTTTTTTAAGAGTCATCTGTTCTCTTCTGGAAAGGGCACCTGACTGGGCACGATTGCCTTGGGAGCTGGTTTAGGAGGCACAGTGCCCCTGTGACCTGCCAGACAACAGCAGTTGCTATGTGGCTTCCTTTGCTTTATTCCTGCAGGAGACCAGCTGGTATTTATAGCATTTTCCTCTAAACAAGGCATCATCCCTGAGGTACACTCAGGTGAGAGTACTTCAGGGAATTCCCACTGGGAGGTGAGAGTAAAGGATTTTATTATTAAAAAAACCCCAAACCAAGAACAAAACCCACAAAATCACAAATCCTGGAGGAAATGCCATTTCCTTTCAATGTGAGGTAGGGACTGCAAGAGAAGTAGGGAAGCAAGAGTTTTACCAGTTCCAACACAATCTCATTTTTTTTTCAGGACGATAGTACAAGTAAATTTCAATGCAAATCCTTTGGGGAAGGGTGGAAGCTGAAGCCTGTCCAAACATACACCTGGTTTTAGCTGGGATAGAGTTCATTTCCCAGCCTAAACAGTGAAAAAAACTTAAGAGAAGGGCACAAAGCAACCTATTTCTTATTCTAGGCAGAAAGGAAGGCAAATGGTATAAATCAGGAGTAGGAAAACGTAGATGTTTTTCTTAAAGATTGTTTGTTGTGGTTTTTTTTGTTGTTGTTGTTTGGTTGGTTTTTTAACCTAAGAGATATAAAATAGATGAAATTGAGTTGGCTAGAATTTTGGGGACACTGGAGTGGCTGGGTTCACAAAACAGTTTGTAAATTGCCTGAAGAGACACATTTGATTCTCTGGGGTTCAAGTGAGGAAGTAAAAGGGCCTTTCTCCCAGTTCTGTCCTCAGTGGTGGTGTGCTGAAGGCACACTCAGTGCCACTGATGGCCCAGCTAAGTGTGAAACCTGGCTTTGTCTATACAGCAAAAAAGAAAAAGAAATGTTAAATGCTTTTTTATTTTCTCTAAGGATATGGTAGAACTCAGCCAAAATCCTGTATTTGTACTGCTCTGCCTAAGGCAGCATAAGAACCTTCTCTGGTGAATCACTAGGCCCCAAAGCTTTCACTGCTCCTAAATGAATGCCAGGTATCCTGGGGAGGTGCTGCCAGGTACAAGGACATAGTGACACTGCTGGGCTAATGCATGATGGGTGTCCAAGGCTGAGGGTCTGCAGGATTCTCCCCACACTCCCTAGGATGACGAGGTTTGGGATCTAATCCTCTGTATCTGACTTTCACTGTGCCCCAATTCACTTCAGTTTTTCTGCTTAATGCTATTTTCTGATCTTCTATAAAGCATTTTCCAAATATTTTGCCCAGTATCTTCCACGAAGCTGGTGAGAGACATTCCTCGATGTTCACGGGCCCACATGAGCAGGATGCTGGCAGGCAGGTGCACAGGGTATCTTTGGAGATCAAGGAAAACAGAAGACTGCTGCCACCATGCTTCTATGGACAAATTACACACAGAAACGTTTGGAAATGCATCTTCTGCAAGATGGAGATAAAGGGTGCAAGGGCAAACCCACTGAGATAAATTTGAGGCTTCCTTTGCAGCTACAACAGCCATGCTGACACACACTAGGTTAAGACCAGACTCAACTTTTTGATGTTAATTGCCTGGCTGCTTTAACTGGATATAAGCTTCTAAGTCCTGAAGTCAGCTGTGTGACACAACCAACTGATATTTACCTCTTCACTGCTTTATCTTGCCCAGTGCTGCAGGGTCAGTGCACATGTTCCTGTGCATTAGAATTGTCCACAGAACTGGTGGATTATTTTGCAAGAGAAGCAAGTAACATTTCACATCTGAAGGGACTGATCAGACATTAATCTCAGGCAAAGCTACTCTGGCTTAGGTTCAGTTTCTGCTCCAAGGAATGGCTCCAAGGCACTGATAACCATCATCAGCAACCAGACAATAATCACTGACCTGTTGAGCTACTCAGTGGCAGTGCAATGACTGCATCTGGACACCCAATGGGCTCTGATTGGTGATGTGACACTCAGCAATGCAGTCAGTGTCCCTCTGGACTTTCTGAGGGGCACAGAGGTCTCATGCTCTAAGTACACACAGAATACCACAAAGTAGTGGTTTGCACATGGCTGAGGATAAGGAAGCTTTTTAAGATGAGCTTTGGAACACCATGATTCCTGCTGCAGTCTGTGCCAATTGCCTGGCATGTGGAGGGATGCAGGACTGCTGAGTCCAACTTCTGTCTTTCTTCTTTGAATGTCTCCCATCCAAGATGATGTAGGATAGGAACACCATGGGGGACAGAAGACACCCCTACTGCTTCCAAGCACTGCACTGCCCTGTGAGCTGACTCAGTTAGGTGGAGCACCAGATCTGCAGCCAGGCCTAGAAAACCACCAGCAGCTGGGAGCAGCAGGTTGTGTGGTGCAGAGATAGCAGGTGGTTCCTGGCTGGGCTGGTCATGCACTTGCACCACTGCACTGGCACACCCAGCCTGGCTCCACTGAGCCTGTGGAGCAATTCCTGCTAATGAGACTGCAGATCCTCTTGCAGCCATCCCTGTTACAAGCAGCAAGACACTGTCTCAGCCTCCTGATCTCAACCTCTGTTAGAGTTTTGTATTAAGAGAACACAGGCTCAATTTCTCATCCACATTGTAACTTCAGTGACGTAAGAGTAGAGGAAAAAAGACATTAAATACTCTGCATCAAGGAGTGTTGGGTCTTTTTCCAAATAAAGTGGAGGAGGATCCCTCAGTAGGGTGTAGTCCCATATAAGCAGCTTTGCTATCAGGTTCCCTCACTGGGAGGAAGGCTATGAGGATAAGCACCTTCCCGCTGCCCCCCACACCCACAATTACCTTGTGGCTGTCAGCCACGCTCAGCAGGGACGTGGGCATGGGGACAGGAGGCTGGCCACTGCTAAAGGCTTCCTGGACATCTGTGTGCTTGAAGGAGCACTCCTGGAAGGCACCCCTACTGCAGCTCTCCTCTCCTTGCAGGACAGTTCCTGTCAGTGAGGACCATCCCTGCATGCAGGCCCAGGAATAGGCTCACCTGCACCAAATGACCACACATCTGTCCTCACAGTCAGTACATCCAACAGAAAGGCAGCTGGGAGACCCAGACTATTGCATACAGAGGAGCAGTACCACAGGCACTAGCCTCATTACCCTCATTTGCATGGATGTAAACAACCTGCTTGGAAGCAAGCAAGGATACTTGATTTTTGCTGCAGCCAGTGTGAGGAGGATACTGCATGGAGTACAGAGCTACCAGGAGATGCTATGATGAAATCAGCCCACCCCTCTTCAAGCCATTTACTGCAACACGAGGCAGCATGAATCAATAATATGTATCGAGCTGGGAAAGTTAATCTGCATCCAGAGCATCATAACAAATTAAAAGGAAATAAAATCAGTACAATTCCACTGGCTCTCATTACTATCGCAGTGGAGAGTAATTAAAATCTATGGGGCGAATTCAACGCTGTAGGAGCTCTCCTGAAGCCAAAGGCACTGTACAAGGGCATTGCTTTTTCCAGATGCTGTGTATTTCCAACAGCAGCAGGAATGGCAAAACGGGCAGAGTGGATAGGGTAGAGTAAGAGCCCAACCTCTTTAGGAGCCAGGCATTCTGCTGCTTGCTCTTCCTCATGTGGAGTCATGCTGCACACCTGCTGCTTTGGTGCTCGATGTGCTGACTTTCAAAAGCTCCAGGCATTAGTACGTGGGGCTCCCACTCAAGGACTTCCCAAGCCATTACACAGCTTCCATTCATCAGCTCTGGCTGTCGCCTCATCCTGCCTGCTCCCCTGCATTATCCTGCTGCCTTTGCACTCCTCTCTCCTCCCCACTCCTAAGCACAGCCACCCATGCCACAGGCTCTCTTAGGTGCTAAAGAAATGCCTTTTCCTGCCACAGAAGGAAAAGCTATCCTTTTCCTGCTATCCTGTTGCCTGATAAGACTCTCAACCCATCTTTCTGTGCTTTCCTATTAACTCCTTATTCTTTGACCCACACACATCCCTGATGAAGAAGCTGAAGGAGGACTACCACCTTCCCCAAAGCCACTTGCACCCCCATTACAGCTCTGCTCCAGTCCTGTGTTAATTATGAGCTGGAGCTGTGCTATAAGGCAGGAATTCAACCTAAGCAGCATCCACTGCCCAAACTTTGATACCTTGACTCTGTGAGGCTCTACTGCCCCACAGCCAAGGCACTGTCACGACTCAGTGGAGAACCTGATTCCCACTGGGTGGAAGGAGGTGTGTGAAGCACAGGAAGCACTGAACACAGCCTTGTATCCAACTACCCAGCACTGCAGCGTGGAGCAGCAGTGCAGCTGCCACACTGGCACCCAGAGAGGCAACTGATGGTGACAGCCAGTGGATGGGGCTGCACATGCAAAGTTTGGTTCACGGGGCTTAGGAGCTGGAAACTGCCATTGAAAGAGAGAGGCACTGGATGGAACAAATCAGTCTGGGGAAATCCTATAGAAGGCGTGTAGCAAAAGATTTCATCTCAGCATGCTTGTCCAGCTTTCACCTTTATGAACCTCTTATCTCCTGTCACCCCACCCTGTGAGTGGCTTCCACCTGCAGAAGCTATGCCAATGTCAGCAGGATGATGCAGCTACTAAATACCATGTGTGGCAAACACCAGTCTGCACACAGATACTGCTGCTAAGGACTCTTCCACATGGACATGTTTAACAATTATGGTAATCTACAGAGATAATCCAAAGTGATTGTAAATGCTGTTTTACAAATCAGTGTACTATGGTCCTGCAGCTGGAACCATGGACTAAGAGTTGTATTTCCAGATACACCATGATCTTGTTCATTGTCTGGAAAAGTGGAGGTCTCACTTGACCTGGCCTCACCTCAGTATGCCTTTCACAAGTTGAACTACTTCATGAACTACCACATATCCACATCTGTAAGCATGTTCAGATTCACCAATGAACAGCACAAAAGTCTCATTCTTAAAAGTCTTCAGCACCTTAAAAGTCACAGCCATATTATCACAGAATGTGCTTCAACATTGCACCAAAAACAGGTGCTCACATCTTGCAAAACAATCCAGCAAGGAAAGCAAACAGAAATCTGCCCCTTAATATGTACCTATCTAGTGGCCAACCTCCCTCATTTTTCTAACTTCCATCTGAAAATAGCACACCTCCTCTCCAGATATATAAATCTCATCTGCCTTTCCTATTACAACTTTGAGCTGATTTGTATGACATTTATATATTCTTCAAAGGGATTGCTCTTTAAGGAAGTGGTAGCTTGAAGTACAACTGGAGTTTTGATCTGAATATTACTTTGCTTAAAAGGGACTGTGCTCTGATGGTCTTTATAGGAGGTGAGATATAGTTAGAGGAATGGCTTCTAGGCAAAGAGGAAATATCCTGTACAGGCCAGGAGGAGTAGGGATCTTCTTCCTATGGAGGTCAAAACCATCCTAAATGAAAAAAATATCTAAGGTATGCACTAATGTATGCTGCACTGTTGTAAGCATGAACTGGATTGCTGATGTGGTAGTGGGCTGTGTTAGTGCCTGCAGCTGCTTCTGGCCGGGTTAGCTCTGTTTTATGGATTTACTTAATGCTACTGCTGTAATGAAGAATAGCCTCAGGAGTGTGCTGAGAGCCAGAATAAAAAGTGCTGCAGAGTTATTGCTCCACTGTCTGCATGTGACCAGAAATATCACAGCACTGTGTAGACAAGCAATGACTGTCTCCCTTGGGAACATGGCTCTGTGGTACCCAGGTAAGAACAGAACCCAGAATAAAGGGCAGAAGATCCTCACTGAGAGACAGGACTGGCTGTTGAGTTGGCAGACTTGGTTCCCAGAGCCAGGAATGAGACATCGACTCTTCCTGTTGGAAGGTACTCCGAAACTCCTATGGCAGATCAAACAAATAAGTTGTGCACCTTAATCTTAAAAAGCTGATCAGCTCAGAGGCTGCTTATCAGTACAAAGGAGTCCATGACCTACCCATTCCTCTTTCAAAAACAGATTTTCTTTCTTTTTTTCTCCAGTGACTTTGGCTGATGCTTGTTTTCAGTGACACTGAGCTTTTAGGGAAGCTGAAGTACTGTGTTGTGAAGTCTTCCCACTGCAGGTATGGCTTCTGCAATCACAAAGCACCAATTTCCAAAGCTGTATCTAGCCCTTAAATAGGAGGAGAAGTGCCACACTGGGGCTTACTGACAGGTTATATCTTGTGTTGTGGAAACGTGAGCCCTGACTGTCCACAGAGAACCGAGCTGTTGCAACAGCTGTGGTAAAAAATGGGGCACATCAGTGCAAAACAGTTAAGCACCGCAAACCAGGACTCCTGAGGGAGTGCTCTCATCTGCTTGTAACTGAGAGGTCTCAGTTCAGGCCTGAGGGGGTTTTTTTCAGGTTACACTACCACAGCACAGATTAGCAGTGAAACTCTATTGATCCTTTATGAGAAGCAGTTACCTCCCCCATTCTTACAAAGCATTTTCTTGGAAAGGCTCTTTCAAGACAGACCTCCTTTAGGAAGGGGTTGCTTCTGTCCACTCCTAGAAGCAGGCTGGAAGGATCAGCCACACCAGCACAAACAACAGCAGTACTTCAGCACAGAGCTGACTGATATCTCCAGGCACTGACACCCTGTTGGTCAAGGGGGCTCAGCTTCAATCTAGTACCAGCCATGGCTAGTGCTAATTCTGCTCCAGACAAACTGATCCACTGCTCTGTCTCTAGACCTCTCTGCAAGGTGTGTTTTTTGAGAAAGATGCTTGAGATGTAATGACCCTTAAGACAAGCAAGGACTTGAGTAGAGGGAATGGTAGGGAAGTTGTCTTTTCAACAAGCTAGGATGCCAGCAAATAAATCTAACACAACAGCTCCAACAGGCTGTGATACTAGAAATTAATGTGTGTCACTTCTGTGCTAGGTCTGAATGGAGCTGTCTCTGCTCAGTGTCTGAGGGTCTTTAATTCCCTTTTTCCTCAGGGAAGGACCTTGCATGAAAAGTTCAGCTGTGTGTACTCTGAGTCTTGTGAATCACTTGATTGTGGTCAAAGCCACTGTCATCTTTCAGTTGCTAACTGGCTTCCTAAACATGCCTACAGAAACAGTAGGATTGCTGTGTGGTAAACAAATTACTTTTGACAGGAGACTGCCAGCACTGCTCCCAGACGCCAGGGAAGCCACAAGATGGGCTGCACAGTGTCTGACTGGAGCAGCTCTAGCACTGCATCTACAGCTAGTGCAGTGTCAGGCTGCTTCTGCAAGCACTGACAAAGAACCAAGCCTGCAAACTCCCACCACCATCTGCTGAAGCTTCATATCCCAAAGGAAAAATGGATTTTTGCTTACACGTATCTTCAAGCATTTCAACAGCAGAAAAGGCAAGGGCGTAGACACTCTCTCTAGCTTAAAACACAAAGCCATGTTTTTTCTTTATAGAAAAGAAATTTACTACTGCTCCTTGACTTCCCATCTAGGACAGGGTTTCTTTCAAAAGCTTTAGAACCTTTAGTCTCTTTCTGGAGAGAAATCCTTAGGACAGGTACCACTGAGTTCCCAAACAAGTTATTTCTAGAATGTGAAAATAAACACAGCTTCCAAAAGGTCTGCAAAGGGCCTTGAGATGTTACATGGCAAAGTGAATATCAGCAGACAGTGGAGATTTTTTTCCCCTTGTGCTTCACCTTGAAGCAGCTGTTAGCAAAGCCAGAAAACTCCTCTGCCCCTTGGTGTATTTAATACAGCCTTGGCAAAGGGACTGCAGTCAGCTCATGAATATGAGAATTGCCTAATTCTCCAGCTATTCTTATTACCTCAGCCCGAGGATCCCAGCTTTTCATAACTAATTCCTGAAATCACAGACTTTCCACTGTCCTTTCTGTCCTTGAGCAGCAAATCACTCCTCCTCGTGTAACAGATGCTGGTGCCTGCTGTGGTGCCACCCCTTTTCCCAGGGCCCTTCCCTAGCAGGGACAGCACTGTGGACAAGGTTACAAGCGCACAGATCCCGGAGATACTCACCCTTTGTTGCTGTAATTTACAGGAGCATGTCTGGAAAATAACAAACACTGCACAGCCCTGTGTAGCCCTGTGCAGTGGCTCGGGCTGGCTGAACATTCTGAAGGCTGGGCAGGGGCTGGCAGCTGTAATGCAATCTGTCTCTGGCAGCAGAGCTCTCACCCTGTTCCTACAAGCTGACTCCCTCCATATACCACCTTGTCTGTGACTCCCACAAAGACTCAGGATTTGCAGTGCCTCCCCACTGTCACTTCATTTTGCTCTCATTGTCACATACATTTTCAGTCCACCTTCCCTTTCTGCGCCATGTACCTGTCTTTGTTAGTTTTCCTTATTTCACTGATCTTGCCAGCCCTGTCCAATCTCCCAAGACTCAGAGCTAAAGCTGTTCCTGTGCTGGAAGGTGATAATGGCTGCCAGGAACCAGCTGTGAGGGCCACTGCAAACTGAGAAACAGATGGAAGCTGAGACTGGGCTGATTATGCAGCAGGGACTGCAAAACTTGTGGAGATGTTGGGCAGAGGTGCCCATCTCTGGATGTACCCAGAGAGAAACGGGTACATCCTTTGAATGCTGGCAGGTGACATGGGAGCAGAAAACTCATCAAGCTGTGGACAGCTTTCCAATCCTAGCTGTGGAGCACTGCATGTGATGCCTCTTCATCTCACTGACACCCACGACTGCTGCTGCCAAGCTGTTCTGGACAAGAAGAATGCGCTCACTGCAGTGGCAGCTGAGGAAATCTCCAGGCTGGTTCCAAGGGCTACACTCCTGGGGGCACAGGCAGGTTAGATCTTTTGCTATAGGCCAAGAAGCAGCTACAGCAGCACAGGTTATACTGCAACAGGATCTTGGCAAGGTGGAAAAAACCTCTTAAGATCTTCCTGGTTTTTTTATGATAGAGGATTTTTTTTCCCCGAGAACTTGCCAAAAGGGTAACTGCATCAATGGAAAATAAAATCTCGGTTATGTCCTCTAGTAGTTTATTTCTTAGTTCCAAACTGGCCCATTCAAAAGCTGCAGAATGAATCACCTCCAAAGTCCATGGTTTTGTAATCAGAACCTCTCTTTCAATTAGTCATGTTATAGGGCTGTAAACACAATAATTCCATCAATACTATGGAACAGTCATGTTGCATCTGTATTAACATAAATGTGTGTTGATGTGCCACAGAGCTAATCTGATGTGACAATAATTGGCTGATGCCCAGCCATGGAGGCCCTGGAGCTATGCTTGCTGTCTCTCCTCTAAAAGAACTGTCCTCTGAAACACTGGAAAGGAAACCAACTGTGATGCTGTATCTTGCCTGCCATCAATCAGCAATGCTTCTTGCACCTGCATCACTGAGGTGTTTGAGGTTGGTGGTAACTGTTTAGCGGGGGAGCTGTATTTGAAGTGCAACTTGATCTCCCAAAAACTTAAATATTAAGAAATCAGGATTTCCAGACTATCTTGTTAGACTAAATCAGACTCAGCAAGTTTGCAATGGATAATAAACTCAGAAAATCCATAAAAGCATTCCTTTCTCTTTTCTCTGTGACTACTGGGAGCTGTGCATCATCACCTAGTCTGCAGTAGGCTTTTCTTACACAGATGAAGCTTAAGGAGCTTAAAACTTTATAAATGCTTTGGGGCTACCGTTGTTATCCTGTACAGTGCTCTACAGACAGAGGCAAGCCTTAAATCTAGACTGCAGCTGGGGTTCTCTGGTTAAAGGCCTTAAAGGAGATCAATATAAGCAGTGCCTAAGGATGTGAACCAGATCTCAAACACAGTCCATGTCCTGTATGAGCCATGAAAACAAGTGGACAGACTCAAAAACCAGGCTAGGATCAGGAGTCTTTGCAGTTGCAGGCACAATAGAAATCACTTATTTTGCTTTTGGCAATATACCCTTCAAAGAGCTTCAGTGAGGAGAGACCATGTCTCTTTTTGAGGGAGGCTACCAAAGAAACCACAGCAGACCCCAGGCTTTCTGTATCTGGCTCATCAGCTCTGTGTAAGCTTTGCTTTGCTGTCTGGATGCACAGAGCCTTGCCTAGTGCATCCTTGTTCACAATAGAGCTCTTGGGCTCTACCTCAGTACAAACCAAATAAGAGAGGCTTGTTTTACTCAGAAACCATTATTCTCAACAGTATGGCACTATTGGCAATATACAAGAGCAGTATCTCAAAATCCAGAGCATACGTGGCTGGCAGTGCCCAAACCATCTTATGGAGCAGCCAGTGAAATTAGGAGAAAATTTTTTAAAGTAAGGTGGGAAAAAGCACCCTAAATAGGGAATTTTGAATCTGTGCTTAGATTCTGGATTTGAATTAAATCTTTCTAGGTCTCTTATCTGCTTGCTCCTTCATCTGTAAAATGAGATCAATAAAATCCCCAGATTCACAGAAGTTCTCCCAGTCTTAATTGATATCTCTGAAGCATTTTGAGAACCATGAGTGAAAGAAACCACTACCAAGCCCTCAGGCCTCACTATAATACCAACAAACAAGCAGAATTGTTTACAATGTTTTTCAATGCCACAATGACTAGGAAATGAAGAAAGGCTAAAGTGTAGATGCACCCAGTGCTGCCTTGCTGCAGTGTAAATGTAAATGATAGGAGGAGATTTTAGAGATTTTCCTCCAGGGAATTCTGTTTTCAATAATGCAGTAAAACTTCTACCTCTCTGGATTCAAACAGATGCTCTTGCTAACACCTCAAGTATCAAAACCTATTATGAAATTGGGAGAATGCGTCTTGGAGCTGAAATCACATGGAAATTAATAAAGAAATGACTCACTGGGACCTCGCAGATTTAAAGAGCCAGGTGCTGCCCAGCCACCCCTTCCCAACGACTGAACTCAGCCTAGTACCGCACCATCACACGATATCCCACCTTGCACAGGACAGAAAGCCCGCAGGCATCCCCAAGGCTGTGTCCTGCCGACTGCAAAGCTCTCTGTCCCTGCGGGTGCAGTTTCAGCAGCCGAGAGCAGCGCACGGGCAGAGCGCTCCGGCCCGCGCTGCGCCAGCGGAGCCCCCGCCGCTGCCGAGGAGCGAGTGCGGGCTGCGGGCACATGCGGGACCCCGGCAGCGAGCAGGTGTCAGCAGGTGTGAAAGGGCTTGGGAAGCGCGTGTATCCCCCCGCTCCCGGTCTCCGCGCTGCCGGTAGGACCCGAGGGGCCGCGCTGGAGCCGGGGAAGGAGCCCCAGCGCACAGATAAATCATGGAGCGCTCCATGAGCGGTCCCGCAGCCCTCCCCGCCACGCAGCCATTTGCCTTTGTTGCAGCCCCGCGCCCGCAAGGTGCGGCGGGGCCGGGGCTCAGGATGAAGAAGGAGCTCGCTCCCCGCTCACTCTCCCCTCACAGCGGGGCGGTGGGGACACGTCCTACAGGACTGGATGCCGAAAGGGATCCACCCGCCCGCCGCCCGCACCTGCCTACCTGCGGAGCCCGCCTGGGACGCGTCGCCCGCCGCCTTTGTTGTGCATGCCCGCCCCGGCAGCGCCGAGCCGCGGCTCGGCTCCGGCCCGGCCCCTCGGCGCCCGCCGCTCGCAGGCCCGGCTTAGCCCGTCACCACGGCAACGGCGGGCGCGGCTCGGGCGAGGCACCGGCCCCAGCGCCCCGCCCCGAGCGGGCTGAGGGGACAGAGCGGGCGGTGCTGAGGGGACGGAGCGGGGATGAGGGGACAGAGCGGGCGGTGCTGAGGGGACGGAGCGGGGCTGAGGGGAGAGAGCGGGGCTGAGGGGACAGAGCGGGGCGGCCCCGCGGAGCCGGGAGCGGGCGGTGCTGAGGAGGCAGGGCAGGGGGTCCCCGCGGGGCTGGGAGGAGACAGCCCTGCAGCCTCGGCTTTAGGGCGCTCGTCTCTCGGCACCCGCCCTTCTCGCCAGCCCTGCGCCCCTCCTTCCCCAGAGTGCCAGGCAGCTCCGAGTGCTGCTTAGATTAGCCCTCGGCTTCCTCTTACGGTGCTTGGGATCCCTCATTTTCCATATCCGGTAGCTGTTCTTTAGACTGGCCACCTCGAGGGTCCCTATGTCCGGTCACAGATCGCGCGTTCTTTTGTCCTACAGCAAGCACGGCTCTGGTGACTCTCCTGACTATCTTCCTGCATCAGCCGCCACCGGCTCTACACGTGACGGGCAGTCTCTCTGGAAAGAGGGGAGCTGCTGTGAGAATAAAGCCAAGGCACGGGTAACGCCTCCGTTTATCCTTGCTCCTGGGCGAGGAACGAATTTTATCCTGCATTTACAACTATTTTAACTGACCATTCATTTTAGGGATAACCGTGAAAGCTTGAACCTCTTCCCTTTCAGGCAGTAAGGACTTGACAAATTAATAGTTATGTTGATTGTTTCTAGGATAAAATACCGCAGTTCACTGGCTCCATCATGTAATGCTAGATTGTGCTGGGTCTTGTTACCAGACTTACATGTGTGTGCATGTTCATCTCTTTCTGAACAGGCGGGTTCTGCACTGGTGAGACATGTTACAAGGAGGGTCCCTGATCAGAATTGCTCACATTGATGAATTTTGTTAAGTGATTCAGCCTAAGTAAAGGCATTGTTTCTGTTTGAAGACATTAATTAGAGAAGAACTAAATTCTGCAGAGAAAAGTTAATTGTGAAGAGAAATAAATGGTACAGCAACCCTGAACTCTTTCTGTGTGTTCAACACCTGATTATACAAATATTTTTTTTCTTTCTGGGGTCTGTCAAACTCCTATTTAACCTTAGTAGAAAGGGATTGCAGTGGCACTGGGCTCACGGCATCCTCTACTGAAGGCTCCTAAATTACAAACTTCTTCATTAAGGCTCATGTGTCAGAGGAAAAGACAGAAGACAGAATGTCCTCAAGGTTACAGAGATGTTCTTTGGCACAACTGGGAAAAACTGCCAGAGCTGTGGTGTCCTGTCCTTGGAGCGTCCTTCATCTGTCAGACATTGCCATTCTGTCCCAAGAAGGCACCTGGGGTAAACCCAGCCCTGCTTCGGGGAGAGCAGGGGAGAGGGAACAGGAGGCAGCTGTCCTTTAGTTCCCCTTGGTCACTCTGGGCCCATGTATTGCTCATGTCAGTAAACAATCTCCTCCTTAAAGGGTTTTTCACTGGACACAAGGACGCTTGGAGGATGACCTGGTGTTATTGTGCTGTAAAGAAGGATGATAAGGAGAACTTGGAGATCTATTGTGATGGTCTTTGCAGCTCCCCCTGCAATGAGCTGCCTCCTTTTCCGTTGCGTGCTAATTTATAAATAGACCAGATTCTGCTACTCAGAGAAAGCTTTTGTCTCTCCTTGTACTCGATATATGTGATACTCTGCAGTGGAGAGCAGATGTTTGTACCAGATTCTGCTCCCATGGAAATGGGCAGTAGAAGACTCAGAAGCGAGGGGTGAAATAGCATCAGGGTTATCTCTTGTCCTCAGCTCAGAGCTCCTGTTACAGCCAGTCTGAAAGGCCAGAAGACGCCCTTGGATTTAGCAGCACAGTCTCAAGTGTGTGCCCGTGTCTCTGCTGGAGATGGACATCCTGTTGTTTGCAGACTCCAGTTACAGCTAAAGCTAAAAAAAAAGCATCTGCCTGCATAAACAGGAATTTTCCTCAATTGCAGGAGCTAGCAGAGGACACTGCTTTGTCTCTGTCCCTGAAAGGGCTGAGTAATGTTTTGTTTGTTTTATTCTTTTTGCCGCCTTCTTCCAGCTCCATGACTTTGGTGGTGTCTTTGGCAGAAGAACAGTTGCCATTGCTCCCATTTTATCCATATCCACCAGAGGATTTTGTTTTCCAGATTGTTTGCTGCTGCTGAAGCCATAGCAATAATGCTGCTGTATAGCTTTACTTAAGGGAGGGAAGAAACAAAACCACATGACAAATTGGTCCAATTTATCACAGCAACAGAAACCTGCAATTCAGCTCAATCGCCCCCACAGGCCAGCTTAGACAGCATCAATATTTAATGACCTGAGCACCACTGCCTTCACAGGTTGAGCTCCACCTCTGCCCTTGCCTTGTCACAGGTACCCCCCAGGAATGTCACCCCACCAGTGTGGAGAGCACCCCCAGAATTCCTCTGGGTGAGCAGGGTCTGTCTTCAGCCTGCCAAATCAAGCCTGTTTGCTACCCAAAGGGGCACAGTCCAGACCTGCTGGGTACGGCTAAACTCTGCCCCTTTTCCCACCTGGCTGAATGACCCATGCCATAGGTTTATACCCAAGTAACATCTCCTGGCTTTCTGGGCAAGCCTGTGGTCTGTGGCAAACAGGAAAGCAGGAGTAGGACTGGACCATCACAGCTCATAACCTCTCCTACAGTCTTTGTTTTGGGTAATTGTTTAAACCAGACAAGACTGTTCACTTGGTAGCAAACTGGAGGTGGCTTCTGTTCAGCTGTCTTTATCTGTTCCCATTATTAAGGCAAGAGTATTTTATTCCAGAAGGAGCTGCAATAAAATAAAATGTCAGCAACATGTCCAGCAAGTGGTGCAGAAAGATTTGAAAAGGGTCAAACTATACCAAATCCCTCCCACTGTGAGCCAAGCAGGGCATCAGAGGAGGTTGGGAATCTCTTTTACTGGGTCCAGGCTCTGAACTGGCATCCAAGAACATCTCCCAGCTCCATCCCAGCATGTGGCCCCTTTCTGGCTTGCTCTGCTTGGGACAGTAACAGGAACAAGGGACAGGTGATACAGCTATACACAGCCACAGGCATGTTCCCTCATGGCTTTCTTGCCTCAGTTTCCCTGGTCTGTAAAATGGATGTGACCACGATCTCCTGGTCACAAGCACAAAGTTAAAAAAAGCATTTTTATCAGGGCTGTGTTGGGGCAGAGGAATTTGTGCTGCTGGACCAACAACTCGAATTCCTCCAGCAAAGCAGCATCGTCCAGTAGGTTCTCAGTTCACTTGAAAACTCCCATGATTTAGCAAATTGCATATTCCAAAAGGGGAGTTCATCATCCATTCCACTGGCAGTGAGTGACAGAGGCCATTACAATAAATGGCATTTTGGGAAGATGGCTCTCTAATTCACTTGTATTTAACACTGGCCATGGGGCTCAGCTCTTTATGTAAGATACATTCAGCAAAGCCCTTTTGTGACCATCTCCCTGCACCAAGGATCTGTTAGAATAAGGGTGATTAGGAATAAATATAAGAGCAGAGGTTTCTGCATCAAAATGCAGAGGGCCAGAGGCTGCGTGGCTGAGGGGATGATGATGTGCACAGAGGACTCATGTATTTAGAAGGGAAAAGCTGGCTTGCTGCAGTCCATCCAGAGATGCTGGGCCATTTCCAGTGCCAGAGCTTGGCTGCTGAGGGATATCTTCCATCCCCTGGAGCACTTGGTGACTGCACCCAGACCCTCTCTGCTCTTGTAGCTGTAGAGCACCTGTCTTGCTATGGGCACAAAACTAACACAGCAGAGCTGTGCAGAATAATATGTAGCTCAACAGACATCTGCAAGTGCCCTAGCAAATACCTAATGGATTGTTCCATCAGTTAACTGTCCAAGAAAGGAACTGTGAGCCAATTCAGTGCATTCCAAATCACAGTTCTGTGAAAAAAAGTTAACAGAGAGCACAGCTCTTCCTCCTGGCAGCCATCCAGTTATTAATTTCCATGTATCAGCTGCATCTGAATGGGCTTGGTCTTCCGCCCACTGTTTCTATTTATTTGTTTTCTATTCATCTCCACTAAAACTAAAACTCAAAGCCTTCCAGAGAGAAAGGAAAACAAACATGCCGAACCAATACTACTGCCCACATACAACTAGCGGAAACCACTGCACTTTTTCCTCCTTTGCAGTGAGGCAAGATCTAATTTTTAAGACTCTGGCCTTTCACCTGAAAAATAGCACAGGTAGCTACAGCATTAGCACAGTCTCAATTTCTTGTTTCAGACACATCATTAGACATCTCCTTCAGCTCTTGGCTGTGGGTGCTCCAGGTCACAGTGACTGCAGAGACAGTGCTGGGCATCTTCCTGCATGAAGCAACTTTGCATGGTTTAAGAAGACAGAGCTGATTGGTCCAGATGGTCACATTGGCTGAGAGTTTATGGGTCAGGATTAAAGGGAGGGCAGGACTGGTGACATTGTAGTAGGGGTCTGCTTCAGACAGCCCAAACAGGAAGATGGAACTGATAACATCCTCTACAGACAGATAGGAACAGCCTCATATTCACAAGTCCTGATCTTCATAGGCAACTTCAACCACCCCAATACTCTTAGAGGGACAACACAGAGGGGATAGGCAATCCAGGAGGGTCCCAGAATGCACTGATGATTATTTCCTTCTCCAAGACATAGAGGAACCAACAAGGAGAGGTGCAATGCTGGACCTTGTCCTCATCCACAAGGAGGGGCTGGTGGGGAATGCGAAGCCCAAGGGCAGCCTTGGCTGCAGCAACCATGGAATGGTGGAGTTCAAGGGTGGCAAGGAGGGTGCACAGCAAGCTCACTACCCTGGACTTCAGGAGAGCTGACTGGCTTCTTCAGGGTCCTGCTTGGTGGAGTAGCCTCAGATAAAGCCCTGGAGGGCCCAAGAAAGCTAGTTCATACTCAAGAATCACCTTCTCCAAGCTCAGGAGCAATGCATCCTAATATAAAGGAAGTCAGGCAAAACTACCAGGAAGCCTTCATGGGTGAACAAAGAGCTCCTGGACAAACTCAAACAAAAGGAAACCTACAGAGGGTGTCTGCCTACAAGGACAGCTAGTCTGGGAGGAATACAGAGAAAGTACCCAGCCTGCCTCACGTTTGCATGATTTCCTATTGGTGTCTTGGTTTGTTCTGGACACATTTTTATTTCAAAGCACATCACCTGATAAAATGTTTTGCTATAAAATCCCAAGCTTTTACAATGCCCAGATTCTTTATGCATCCCAGTGTGAACAAGAACTGAAAAGCCAAAGGTTATGAACTAACTTTTAAAGTTATACAAATTACAAAATACCTTCATTTACAATGAGAGTATTTAAATCCTATTTGCAACAGCACAATCAATAGGATCCAACTCATGATGTACAGGAAGAGATTCTTACTAAGTAAAATGCACTAAAATAAGGCCTTGGTATTTTTCAGTCTTTTTCAAATGTTTTCCTTCCTTAAAAACATACACAAGCAAGTGCAAATGAGTCTGGTTGAATATTAAATTCTTCTGCTTGTTACCTAAAAGGTTTTCTTTCCTCCAATAAAGAGAGTTTCCAATTCTGTGTTTATAGCATCATCAGGAATTACATCATCCTCCATAAACTCATCTCCAAGCTTCTTCCACCATGGCCAACGAGTGTATTTCAGCATAGTGTTGTGGGCTTGTCTTGCCTTGGTAGCTACAGGGATTGATCGACTCATAAAGGCACCAAAATCTTTTTCTGTAGTCTCTGCTAAACCTGGAGCATCTGCAAGAACAAGGAGAAGGGTTTCCTGTATTTTGTTTGTGGTTTTATAAGTATCAAAAAGAAAAAAAAGGGAAAATTACCCTCCCATTTCCCACTGTCCTAGGCCACTCCTTTGCCTGTGCTCTCATTTTAATGATAAATCATAAATCTGATTGGAGAGGCAATCCAAATAAAGGCTAATCTGGAAAAAGAAATACATAATGGGGTAGAAAAAAGAAAGGGGAAACATGGACCACTTCTTTCAGGTGCAATGGTGGTATACACCAAAATGACTTCTTGTGGAAGTATCAGAGGATCTCCTGGTCACTACTGTGGATCAGTGTTCCTGGTGCAGGGTGACATCAGCTTGGTGTTTCTACTGCTCTGGTGCAGCAGCCTTGTGGTTCCCCTGCTTGGGGGACCCAGCACAGTGTAAGTGTGTGGCTGATTTGCCTGCTCAGGGAGTGATGAGCTGCAGTGACACAGCACGTGACAGACTAATGGAATTCAATAACTTGCTGAATTCTGCCCAGCTTGGGTGCTCTCTGGTGGCTGCAGTTTGCTACTCTTTCTTTTTCATGCAAGCCACTTGTCTGGAATTAAGATAGCACAGTAGTGAATTCTGTTTCACTTATAGCCAGGCCAAAGAAAATGAAAACATGGAAATTGCAGCTCAAAGATTTCCCTCTTCATCTGGAAGGGGTGAGAGTGTTTTAACCAGCAGCTCACTTACAATATGAGAAAACAAACCAAAGCAAAACAAATGTGGGTGAATAGGTTGTGTGAGACCCCCTTTTCAAGAAATTCTAATGCCTGTTACAGGGCTATTGCTTTTCTTGTGAACATATCAGACAGAGACTTTCAGCAGAAGAATAAGATCCTCCTTGAAAAACAGGTGTTTATCCTTAACCTACAGCAACACTTGGATAATCTCTAACAAAGCCTGGATCTCAAGACAAGGCATATGGCAAAGGAAGAAAGATATTTCAATTTTGAAATGAGGCTTTACCACTGCTCACTCTAACTTTCCCTCTAAATTGGTTTAATCCAAATGGTAATCAAAGCCATGAACAGAGCAGTCACATACTCATTAGCAGCTCCACGTCGGTGTTGACCTGAGCCAGCAAAGCCTCTCTCCGCTGTGCTGCCTTCTGATCCAGCCTGTTCCTCAACAGGAACTGTGCCAGCTTTGCCTGAGCCTGCATATGCAATTCTTTACTCCTTTCTTCTGACATTTGGGAAGCCTGGAGGAAAGTAAGTTTGTTACCATTAGGAGCTGGTTATTTTAAAACTTCTGGGGGCAGAATAATGCCTCAACAAGGAATGCAAATGATGTTCCTAATTGTTAACTTTGTAATTTTGCTTCCTCTGCAACTGTCTTCAAAATTATCCATCATCATGCATATAAATTTTCCAATTACCGTTTGCTTTGACACTTTTTATTAGATTAATGGTTAAAATCCCCAATATCCTAGTGCCTTGCTGCCAAACAAACAGGGTTGATACATACATACCTCAAATGGATTATCTTCATCATAATTTATGAAGCTGAATATATTTCATCCCTACAGTATTTTATGTTGCATCATTAATGCAAATTATGAAATTACTAAGAAACAGACCGGATGCAATTTGATGTAGTCATCCACCTTCTGCTGCAAAGCTAGTCTCTGCTCATCAGTCAGTCCCTTGGGTTCTTTCCAAGGAGAGAGAGGTCTCCTCCTTCTTCGTTTCTCCAAGAATTTACAAGCCTTTGTAAGGAACATATGAGAATATGACAGTCACAGAGAGGAAGTTTGTCTTCATGCTTTGTTTGTAAACAATTAGTGAAAGTGTTTCAGTACTGCATCTGTTAAAGCCTAAATGCAGCCATGATGTTGAAAAGACAACATACAAGGTCAGCATGAACACTAAATAGTAACAACACTCATAATAAGTTAGTGACTCATCTGTAGTATGGTGACATTCCAATCCCGGGTTTCAAAGCAGTAGCTTTTATATTTTAGTTGCAAGACTGTATTAGGCTTTGTAGCCTATACAAGGTTTAACCTTTTAAAGCAACTTGTGGCTCTAGACTATCACCCCCAAGTAATTTTTAAATAAATTATGGCTACATTGACAGTAAGAGAATAAACAGTTTTATGAGGCTTCACAATGATCCACTCAATCCTATCTACTGTTAGAACAAAGTATAAATACTTACTGCTCTTTGAATGATGACAGCTGCCTTATACTCCTTAAGGGATTGTTTCTGCTGATGAAAAATTCTTCTTGCTCTATACCCTCGCCAGAATCTCTGGATAGTTAATGCTGATTTCTCCTCCATTTCCTGCATGTATTTATTCACCTGACCTACAAAGGTAACAGAAATCCACAGTTAGAAGACTGTGGGTTAGGTTCTCTTAACAATTTACATTGTTAATCCTCGAGCTAGAGAGCACCAAAAAAACTTGGGTGCTCTCAGTTAAAAGCCTCTCTTTCCCCAAGGTCTCCTGGCTGTAGGTCAGGTCTTGCAGATCATAGCTACAATGGAGCTTTGTAACACAAGAAAACTGTCTCTCCCTTTCTCCTGCATCATTTTGAAGGCACCAGATCTTGATCAGTAGTTACTGAGCCCTGGGGGAATTAGCACATTCTCTTTCAGATAATTGGGTCAGGAGAAGAGACAGTAAGACTACAGTGCAAATAGACATGCAAGATTGGGAAATAGATTTGGGGAAATTGTTCCTAAGGACACCCAGACACTTTAATCTTCTGCTATAGTTTAATATAAATCATACTGGCATGGACAACTTCCAGTAAGGCCAGCTGTCGTTCATGGAAGAGTCTCATGGCCCTCTGTCTCTGAAGTTGCATTTGCAGCTTTAGAGCTTCATCCTCCTTCTGTTTTGTTAACTGCTGCAGCTCCTGTTCCCGTTTAGCTCTGCAATACACAAATACATTAACAATTACCTAAAGTTGTACATTTCTTTAAAGTATCTCTCCTTTTCTCTTTGTGTTAAGTGGTCCAGCATTGAGACAGAAAATCCACAAAACAATCTGCTATGCCAGCCGTTGGCTGCAGAATGACACCAAGCAATGAGGAGTCTTTTGCAAACTAACAAATTATCACTCTATCTATAGCCACGAAAATCTCTGAACCACTCAGTGAAATCAGAGTATAAACCTTTACTTAGGATAAAGTTCTAAGCACTCTGAAGGGAATGATGCTTCATGTGGGACATTCATAGCCAGAATGAACTGGAACAACAATTTTGATTCCATCATCTGCTGAAGAGGTAAAGCAACATTAGCCATCTGCTCCAGTATCCACCTTTTCCAGTCCATCTATCAGCATGCATGGCACCTGCTTCCCACAATACATACAATTATTTTTGTACTGACTGCAAAAGGAGATCAGAATGTTGGCTGCCAAGCCTCACTTCTTAATTTTGGAGAGATTTTTTTTTTTTCTCCAGGAAATACATACTGACACATTTGGTCCATCAATTTTGTTAGAAAACACTAGGAAAGAATTTTCTTGCAAATTCTTCCTGATCTGTTCTAGATCTGATGTTAGGATGTTGCCCTAAAAACCTGCAGCAGAAGTTTCACAGATGAGACAGTTGAAAACTCTGCAATGGCCCTGGAGTGTTTAAGCCAACAACAGCATGTACATCAATGAAATATGATATGCAGCAACATATCAATATAGAGACTAACATAAAATACCTACTGTACTGATGTATTGATACTAATAACTACTGAGACCACTTGGCCATGGTCTCAGTGGAGTATGAGCAGATGTGAGCTAAAGCTCCCTCTCCCTTCACTGCCCCTTCTCATGCCAATGGACCCAGCCTAGCAGCCTAAGACCTGAGAATGTACAACTTCACCCCACAACAAGGTACCAATGGAACTTCTCTGCTCCTACTGCAGCAAAATCACTTCCCCCTCAGGACCTGAGTACCCTCACTGGGCCCACAGCCCAGGGGTCTGCTCTCCTCTAGCACTTTTCTGGGGACAATGAAAGAAGTGCTTTAAACACTAGGAAAGAAAAGCAACCAATGGACAGAGCAGAGGTATAAGGGATGCCAGAGGAGGAAAATGCCCACAGACTAGACCTAATGTCCAGCTACTTCTGCCATTGCTGCATGGCACATACCTTTAGACTCACAGTACTAATGACCTATTTGTGTTTCCCATCACTAGTATAAACTGAGCTATAATTTTCCCACCAACCATACCTTTTCTTTAGTCTCTAAAACTGGTTTGGGAGAGATTGGGATGGAAGCTGTGTAAAAGAGATGCTCTGGATTTAAAGATCTGACCTCAAGAGATAAAAAAGCCTCCACCACAATCTGACAGACCATAATCCTTTTACAACTGTAATGCAGACTTGAGGTGTGCCCACACACCTACCTACAGAGACAGATCATGATACATGTGATTTTATCAGAATGGTTTCAAGGAAATGAAAGGTTTTCAGCCCACACATTTCTGCAAATCAGAGCTGTAAATTTTTTACATTTTTAATTTAGGTAATTAATATTTTAATCCAAATATTATATTTCTAAGACAAATGAAGTCACATGATCAAACAAGACTTTTGATCATATTTTATTGATAAAACTATTAATATTTTGCCCATCAATTTTTATCAGCTTCACTAGGTTGAAAACTACAAAAATGTTTCATGAACTTCTCAGATGCACATCTGTGAAACCAAGAGTGTCTGTCAGGTATTTAAATGATTCTTTAATACTGGTTATTTCCTATCTAGTTTGCAAAACACATTCATCCTCTGTTTCTCCTAATGATAAGATATATTTGCTTGCACAAAACCACACTGTGACAGGGAACTGCCTCTGAACTAAAGTAAAACATACACAGAGTAGGATCCAAGCTTCCTTCTGCAGTTCATGGCACAGAGCAGCCTCCCTCTGGTCATCTCTTTAGAAATGTAAAATGGTTTCATTTTTGATGCATTATTAATAAAAATTGCCATTTAAAATGTCCTACAATTAGCTATGTAATAGTGAACTAGCTTCAAGGAGAGACTACAGGCTTTAACATTTACTGAGGAGATATTTCTGAAACCACAGTTTCAAAAGATTAAAACTTGCAGAGTTTAAAATCTTCCTCTGCAGCTGCAGGTGAGCAAAGTTTGGAGTTTCAGTCTCAGCACTATTTAACCACACTTGTTCTAAAATAAATCTGTGAACATAACTAGAACCTGATTGCTAAAAATTAAAAAGTCCTCTTAAAAGCTATTCTATAGTCATGTTTACGGTATCCTAAACACTATTTTTCAGTGTAATGTTTTGAGGTAGACAGAAGAAAACCAACAGTGGCACTGTAGTGTTACTATATTTGCCCAGTACACTGCGACTAAGTGAGCCATGAACACACACAGCTGTAAGGATATTAATAAGTTTCCATTCCTCTCAGTATTATACAAACACTTTCAAAAGTCCATTTAAATGACTTGAGAGCTACTTAAAGGGCACACAGTAATGTTTACAATATTGAAAATATGACACAAGCGAGTCAAGCAGCTTGGTGATTGCTGATAGTCTCACCATCCTTTCCCAGCTGCTTTTCCATGTTACATCTTAGGCCATCATCCAAATTTTCTGAGCTATAAGTTTAGCTTGCAAGGTGCCTTATGAGGGAAGGGATATTGGTTTCAAGTGTTTGGAGGAGTAAACAGGAGTGACAAGGATGTCAGACTCCATCACAAAAGTGCAGGGACCAGTGGCCCTCAACAGACACTCCTTGTCCCTGCAAATCTTTCAGAATTTAAAGACTACACCTTAGACAGTCCAATATCCTCTTAAGTCCAGTCTAGACAATAAAGAATAGTTGTTTGCTTTGTATAACTTTGGTCACAACGCAATGTGATTTGACAGTGATTTATAAGATCTACTTTTGACACAGTAATGATCAATGTGCAAAAAAAGCTTGAAAAAACTTGCTGTGGAGCCTACACTTGATTTTAGTCCCTTAACCTATGTTAAATTCAAGATAAATTTCTCAAAACCGTTAGCCTAACACATGCTAACATTACTGCTGCAACCTAATTCAAGTGAGACAAGCATTATTTACATAGCTTCCTTCTTCTCTGCTGCTCCAAGGCAGAGGATACTGTTACTAGGTCACTGAAGTAACTCTACTTCTGAGAGCCAAAGATTTAAAAATTAATGAAGAACAAGGTCTTGCAAGCACTACACTGGCACTAGGGGCCAAGCATTATGGGCCTTGGTTTCTGCAGCACTCTGGCATGTGGAAGCTCCACGATAGCTCCAATGTAATTCACAGAGCAATTTTGTGTGAAGTTAACTGCTAACCAGTTATCTGTCTTACCACCAGTACATCATCTTCTAGTGCTGTTTAGTGCAATGGGAGGGATAGAGACTGTCCAAAGAGAGACAATTAGGGCCATGGAATGTAGGATATATAAGGACAGGTAAGGTGTGTTTAGCCTAAAGGAAGGCAAATCTGTCTCTCACTACCTAAAGAAGTGTTAGAGAGCAGACACAGCCAGCCTCATGGGGGTGCTCAGAAAAAGGACAAGAGGCAGTGATAAAGAGTGCAACAAGGAAATTCCCACTGCCTGTAATGGAAAAATTCTTCACAAGGTGAATCATCCAGCACAATGAAAGGGGATCAAGTGAGATGGTAGGATCTCCATCCTTGAAGACCTCTAAAACTGGATGTGGCCCTGAGCATCCAGATCCCATTTTGAGGCGGGGCCTACTTCAAACAGGACACTGAATTACATGACCTGAATTTTTCCTCTTCCTTTGTGACTTGAGAAAACTCAGCCCAATTCGCACCTTCGGACTAGATCCTATTTCCTGTTTTTCACAAAGTCATACTGTTTACCTGAAGCTCCTCTGTAAAGTGACCACTGCTTGGGGTAGCTTTTTCAGCCTTTTCCTTGTCTGAAATCCCCGCCATGCTGCCTGGATTATACAAGCTGCTTTATGCTGCTTCTGAAATTAATAAAACAGTTGGTAGAATATTTTCTATGCATATAAAAACACTTTATTACTGCTTGCACAATTGGACTATCTCAACATTTGGCCAAACCCCATCAGTTTTCAAATGCATCAAATTGGAGATTTTAAGGCCTTATGAGGCAGTTATTACCATGAACTCCACACTTGCCCCAAAAGCAGCTAATCTGATCACCTGTATTGATGCTGTGATAAACAAATGAATGTACCACACAAATATATATATATATGTAAAATCTATATGAAAAATTTGTATTTAAAACATCTGAAGCACTTGATATTTCAGATGGTGATTCAATCAAAATACCTACACTAGGGAGGACAGAAAGACAACTTTGGAGAAAGAGCATCAGGAAAAATGTTACATTTGCAATATGATCAGAAGTCACTGAAATGCAAACATGAAAAACATCTATTCTGTTCTTAAATGGATTTAAAAAAACCCCACAAACAATATGAATCACAAGACATCCTGCTCTGTTGAAGATGAAAGCAGATCTCTGCAAATATAACTGATTTGCATTGAAGTATTGTCTCTGAGAAACCTGCATGTAAATTTGTTTTAAGATGCTCATGAGACACACACTGTCTCTTTCATTGGGAACACAGCCCAGGTGGTGTTCTTACTGCACATTTTCTGTATATGATTTAGTTCTATGTAAATGCTGCCTAGAATTCAGAGATCTAAATTTGTAACACTGATGTGAGAAAAGCAGATGAAGTTATTTTAATCTGATAGTTAGCAAAAAATTAATTATTTCCCCCTACGGTTATATTGAAATCTATGGTGAATCTGCACAGAAAGCCAATCTCTTGAGTCACAGTCCAATATTTTAATGGTTGAGCAATTTCTTGATGTTTTAAAAAACCACAATAAAATAATTTCAAAAAGGCAATTAAAAATTAATTAACATAGTGAAATAATAACACAGGTTTTTGAAAAGTGTCTACAAAGTGATAAAGTAAATCCCTTCTAAACATACACAAATCACATGTAAATAGGATTTCACATCTGATTAGGATTTCACATCTGAAAGTCACATTAACTTAATCACCTGCATTTCTCCTTTTCCACTGGATTGTTCCAAATACAGCAGGTCCAAGAGTTGATTGACCTCCCTGTCAAATCCTTTGCCAGTCCACTGTTTACTTAAAAGTTCTTTCAATCCTAAAAGAAAGAGAAGAAGCTAATTCAGTAACGTGAATTTTTCCTTTCAGGCTTTCAAAGTAACAACCTGCAAATCAACAAATCAAATCTGATTCTATGTGCAAAGAAGTGTGAGAGCTGAAGACCATCAGCCATCTTTGAGTGTCAATGCATAATCTTATCAAAGGATGTCTGGTGCTCCAACTATTACAAAGAAGTATTATCCAGTGATTTTGTATGTCCAGTCAGTATTGTGTTTATATCACTGACAGCCAAATTGCCAATGTACTTTCAGTGTCTTATCAGTAAGTCATTGTAAGGTGCTAAAAAGAATTCAAAGCACCACACAAGTGCTGGGTATTGTTAACACTCTTTTCACACTTTTCATAGTAAAATTTATTTCTTTCCAACTGGAATTGTTTGATGTCTTATCTGCACAGCATCGTTTAACTGTGAGTGCATGTGCATCCAATCCATGAGACAAAAGAGCTTTTTGGGTTTGCAGTAGCTAAAAAGTACCCTTGTGCTCCCCCCACAGCACACACACACTCCCTCTATGCAAGGATACAGTAATGTGTGCTAAAATGTTTGTATCAGACAAATCCCAGAGCCTAAGGGCTCTGCAGGGAGTTGGAGGGAACAGGAAAGAGGGCAGGAAGTATGTGCATGTTTGCCTCCTGAAGAGCTGCAGATTCAAGTAACTTTTCCATCTTCAAATCATTGTCCATAAACATATTCACACCCTGGGCAACTCCAACACAACAGTCATGTGTACTTACAGGATCTGTAGCACACAGAAATGGCACCTCTGTGGCACCATGTGCCCCATTTTAGAAAAACAATGGCAGCTAAACACTGCAGGAGAGAGACAGGCAGGACTCCAAACGGGTGCCCCAAGGCTGCCTGAGCCCTGCAGGGAGCCAGGCTACACAAGAGAGCTCCCTCACACACGTGCTGTGGGTCTGACACAACCACTTGCCAGTCTCTGTACAGACTACACAGCATATGCTCCTTTTGGCTACTGACAGGGAGTACCTAAGTGTGCCTCACAGATGTGTCAGCCCATGCAGGACAAAAGGCCAGGCCCTCCAGGGAACCTGACACAGGGACTGTGCTGGTCTTGGAGATGCCCTCACCTCCAGCAGGCTGCCTTCACTGGCACAGCTCACACCAAGGCACCTCATATACTGCCAACAGCTCTGAGCCACTGTGAAGCCAAGGGACTTCAGTGAGATGGCCAGATGGTAGAAATGTTGCAATGCTTTCTTTCTTGCTTTTATTTCTCAAAGTCTCTAAAGGATTCCAAAGCCTGAGATAAACTAACAGAAGGATTTTAAGTTAAAAAAAAAATAGAGAAAAAAAGCAATTTTTTTTCTTTTCTTGCTGGAGAGAGGAAACACATACAAGAGAGAGATGAAGAGTTTCTAAATGACTGTGGTATACTGTGATTTTAGAGCAAAATAAAGCATCCTTTGATGCACAACTGCACTACTTCAGATAAGCCAGCATTCTACAGCTGGGATGATCAGCTCATCATGGCAGCTTCCCAAGAATCCACAATGTGATACCAGCCTTAGGCACACTATACTTAATTCCACAATACAAGGAATCCCTCCTCTCAGTTCTGTAGGCAAAAGGGTGACAAAGCTGTTCATCTGGTCCAGAAGTTTATCTGGCTGATACTGTATAATAAGTAGTCAGCACAAGTGCAAAGAATGGGAATTGGACATTTTGCCTTGCATTCCCTCTTTTTACTGTCCTTGTCCTCAGAGGACTGAGACTGCTCACAAGTAGTTTTGACCAACAATAACATCTAGAACATAAAAGACATGGCAAACATTATGCCTGTTCTATAGACTGCATGGGCATCATAGAGTACAAAGGGGTTTCCTGGAGCTTCCTGCTATGCTAGAGACAGAAACATTAAATGGGACGCCTCATTAAGGAATGAATAACATAGAACAAATTATACACATACTCAGCCTTATCATATGAAGGCATTGAGACAAAACAATAAATTAATTTCATGAATTCTTGGAAAGAGCTCATTCCAGTTAATTGGATATCAAAAGACAGTCAGCTCCTGGATAACTAAAGCCCCCTATCAGATGAGCAGACCTGCAGCAGCCAGGGTCAGAAGGTCACTAAGTAAAACTTTCATGCTCTGGATTAGTGAACCTTAGCACTGTGGCAGACGTCACAAAGGGCTCTGTGACTGTGGCAGTAAAGGCACCCTGCCTGTGGATCCCTCAACAACCAAGCTGCACAGGGAAACAGAAAGAAGCAAAAGCCCATCAGGTTGGAAATCACAATCAACAACTTTAAAAGACAAGTTGTCACATGCAGAGTCCTCAGTACACAGAAGAAAATAAATCTAGGAAATAGAAAGAGGTGCAGTAAACTGCAATGAAAATGAATGGAAGGGGAAAAAAATCCACAAAACAACATGGCATTGCAGTTTCCACCTGGACTAGAGAGTTACTGAACCACAATGGGAAACCTCTGTCTTTTTATTTTCACAGAAAATGTAAGAGAAGGCTCAGTGATTGGTCCCATGCATGTTTACAAACCTTTGTAGCGAGCTGTGAATAACTGCAGAAGCTGTTTGCAAGATTTTGCCACTAACAACAGCAGTTTTGTGGCAGCACTTCCTACAGCAGGATTGGTGGTAGAGGAAAGCTTATAAACAAGTTCATCCAAAACAGAGTGAAGGGTCTCTTCTTCAACTTGAAGCAAGACAGAACTTTAAAAAGAATAAAAAAAAAAAAAAAAACGGGGAGTGGGACAGAAGTGTTAATTGAAAAAACATGACCTCTTTAACAGTGACTTATTTTTACCTATGTCAGGCTATGTACACAAGTCAAGATGCCCAGCTAGCTGGACCAGGAATGTGATCCAGACAGTACTACTGTTTCAATCAACCAATTACCACTCCCTCAATTTAAGAAGATTGAAACCCCAGCTTTTTAATGTTTTCAATTTCTATTACAAAGAATAGAGGGAAAAAAAACCCCAAACAATAAAACACAATAATGCTTGCATATGAAAAAAAATTATTTTACCAAGCAGTAATGAATTATCTTATGTATTTATTATTAAGAAAAATAATGATTTGAAAACAACCAACCTATTGGTCCTCAAAATATTGTGTAACACAGACATCATTATAATTGCTGTTTCAACATCATCTGTTATTAACAACTGCAGGAAGCGATCATTTTGTAGTACTGCAAAGAAAACCAAAAACAAGCAAACAAGAAATCATACAATCAGAACCAGACTTAAAAATACCATAAACCAAATAAACATCATCATAAGTCATAGCAAGTAAAACCAGACGCTGTTTCTGGAACAAACTCCCTCATTTATAATTCTTACACTGAAACTTACTGAGATAACTAAACTACTTCAGCCTCCAAAAAACATGGTGAATCCTGTTTTTACTGCCTTTGGACATCCCTCAGGCACTGATGTTGCAAGGGAATGAAAGCCTTAAACCCCTTTATGTTACAATAGTACCCTTTTCTTACAACGACAGTGCAACATGGAATTAACACCAGGGTAAAAATATCCAAAAAAGTTAAGGACCTGAACCTTGACAGTTTGTTACCCCAGATTATTTAATGTAAGTCCACTGATGTCATTAAAGCACCATCTTTTTTATCCCAGTGTACCACTGGCTACGTATTCAGTAATTTTTCTGACAATGTGTGTTTTTAGTTACACATCTTACGATCCTTTGGTTTTTGTCCAATAATAGAAACAAAACCAAATTTGCTTTTCAGAATTAGTGTGATTAATATCAGTTTAATTGAAAGTTTATTTTGGTCAGAAATATATAGTGAAGTTTGTTAGATATTAGTAAAATTTCCTGTCATGGCAAAAACTTCAGAAATCTGTCTGCAAATCTATCTACTTATCAGGGCTAGCAATGTACTCTAGTCAAATTTCAGCATATTTTAAACACCCACGGGAAAAGATAAATTGTCTCCTATTGGGGAAAAAAAATCCCAACAACCTGATTTTTAAAAGGTATAGACTTACAAAGAGAAATTAAAGGATGACAATTTAAATATTTATCTCTGAAAGACTAGAAGGGGAACTCTTGGGTATTTCCCTTTAGTGGATATTTACCATTTTAGATATTGCTGTTGAGCTGACTGCTTAAAAAGACTGATTTAACACCTACTCAAGTTTAGAAGACTAGGTGGAGATTAGCTTAAGAATGAATTTTCATACTTGTAGTTGCCACAAATAAATGTTCAGGTGTTCTGTGGGTTGAGATTTTCCTTACCATGTGCTGCTAGTTGGATATGCCCACCGAACAGCCAGCAGATGGCATCAGTAACTGTTTGGAACCAGTGTAAAAAGTCTTGTTTTTCTTTATCCTAAACAAGAGAGAAGTAGGTAAAAACATCTGTATGCACCTTCATTAAGAACTTAATCTTGATGTCATGGGAAGGTTTGTATGCCTCAGGAATTTGGCGACCAAACTCCACCAAATTTCTAAATTAAGTTGGTGAAACTGTAGGAACTAGTGAAAAAAGCCACCCAAACCTGTGAGACCTTTGAGGTCAGAGATCAATCAAGAAGACCTGAAGATACTAAAAAAATAAAAGCATGCATTTGGGAAAAACAATCACAACAACGAGAGAGAAATCTTGTTTATGCCTTAAAAATATTTGATAGCATTGGAGGGATAAGACAAAAAATAGCTCAGCAATAGGCATCACAGATTTAATGCACTAAGTGGGAAATATATTACCTTAAAGAAGAGGGGGAAAATAAATAAAAGGTATGAAGTGGCCAAGGACAGAGTCAAAATGGAAAAGGTTTCCTAATAACTGGTGTGGTGAAGCTTCAGAAGCACCTCCTAGTTGGAGGTGTGGGAGCAAACACCAAACCACTATAAAGCTGAAATTTGATCTGTTTGCCAAACAGACTACATTATGTGCCTGCCTGTGATAGCACTGGACTGGAAAAAAACATATAATCAATCATAGAATGGTAGGAAAGGACCTAAAGTCCATCTTGTTCCAGCTCCACTGCCATGGGCTGGGACACCTTCCAGTAAACCAGATTTCTCAGAGCTTCATGGAGCTTGGCCTCCAATGCATCCACAGCTTCTCTAGGCAGCCTGTCCCAGTATTTTACCACCCTGACAGTACAGAATTTCTTCCCAATAGTGAATTTAACCTCCCTCTTTCAGTGTCAAGCCATTATCCCTAATCCAGTCACCACATGCCCTTGTAAAAAGTCCCTCTCCATCTTTCTTGTAGCCCCTTTAGGTACTGGGAGGTGATATTCTCCACACTGAACAACCCCATCTCTCAGCCTTTCCTCACTGCAGAAATGCTCCAGTGCTCCCCTATGACCAGTAGGAGCTCAGGTTTTAACACATGAATACTCATACAGGTGCACATTCCAGTCTGTATCCAAGTGTGAGCCACAGACTACTGGAAATCTGGAATTTTGGTGTGTGGAACAGCAAAAGGGTTTTTGACAGTACCACACTGCTGATGAATGTTGTTACAAAGCACATGATCATACATCCCACTTAATTCAGCCTCCACAAATGGAACTGTGGGAAGCCTATTCCTAGATCCCAGCTGGAGCCTCAGCTCTCAGTCAAGGTTTAACTTTGTATTTGGTCCAGACTGACAAGGACAGATACAAAATAACAGTAATATGTTAAACTGTAATATTATCTGCTCTGTGTTTTGGCAACATGTCAGTTTCTGAAAGCCATTTCACTACTTCCCTTGACTTCAAAAACTTGTACAAAAAGCAAAAGAGAGCAGAAAAAACTTCAAATATCTACTGGTAGAGTGGGATTTCCAAAATTCCACTGAGCAAGCATCAAGTCTGGGTGCCCAGTCACCTCTGAGACCATGAAGTTTAAAAGCCAAAGTACTAATTATAATGTAGACTGCATTTGCATTCAAAAGAAATGTTTGCCCACAAGCATGACTCAAGTAGCATGTAGGCTGAGACATAATAAGAAAGTATGGGGGAAATTACATATTGTGGATAAGAGTCTCCTGGGATGCCATTTAGGAAGCTTCCTTGTTAAGCACAAAATGCACTTCTCAAGTACTGCACTAACAGAAACTATGTTACTGCACTGATGCTTTCTGAAAATTGATTGTCTGTGGTGTCTATCACAATACTTTGTAGGAAAACTTTGGCTAAGTGCAAGAAGCCAGTGAGCCAAGAAATGAGACAGTATGGAGAAATGGGGATATTAAAAAAAACTGTCAGAATCCATGAAGATGGTAATTTAAATTACTCGTGGGTTTTCGTTTGTTGGGGGTATTTTGCCTTCTGATTCTAGAACTCAGAATACTCCAGAAGCATGAGGGAACCTTGCTGAGCAAAACCCTCCTTCATTGCAAAAAAGGAGGAAAACGTGAGAAAGTGCTTAAATCTATAAATTCATGAAGTCTGCCTTTGGCATTCTCCATTTGCAAGTTCAGAAACAGTGAGCATTCTTGGAATTTTTTTGCCAATTATGCAGCAGAAATTGAATGACAAAACAAACTTCAACAAATCTGATTTAAAATCTGAAGACTCTCTAAAACATTTTTTTGTAAAGCTGAATGAAATGAGTGAGAAGTAAGTCATTATGAAGACTGAACTAGTGATATGCAAAGTTAAGACACTACCATGACTGGGATGCTGTCTTTTGTAGGGCTTTTTGTAATGGCTGTGCACAAGTCATGGAGCAAATGCTGCACAATGACAGATTTCAGCTTCAGAACTCAGAGGCATAAGAAAAACTGCTGCAATTTCTGGAAAATAAATTTTCCTAATACCATGTCCCTAGAATAATAACCTACTTATTCAATATGCAGAAAGTTTTCAGGAGTTCTCTGCTATTTTAACTGTGAAACTTAAATACCTTCATTGCTCGGATAAATCGTGCTTGCAAGCGTCTTCCCAAAACCAGCAGGCTGTCTATAACTGAAGGAAGAAACTTCCTGGAAAATTCCTCAGGATCTTCTTCCACCTCTAGCCCTACACAACAACGACTGAAATGGAGTAAAACAAAAAAAAAAACAAAACAAAACAAAACAAAACAAAAAAAAAAAAAGAAAAGAAAAAAAGGAAAAAAAGTCAACCTGAATAGTCAGAGGCCTGTTTTAACAACTTTGAATGAATGTCACATCATCAGAGCAATGCTTCAGTGGCAGGGGACAATTCCCCCCAAACAACAGCTCACTGCTGTGACTGGCTCCAAGGTGGCTGCCTCCAGGGAAGAGCAACCACTCACAGGCTGGAGACCATATTACTATTCATTATGGCATTTTTCACTTAAAAACATATCCAACATTCTCCTTCAGCTTCCTAGAATCTGTTCAGGCTTGCTCCATATTCTAGGGAAGGGCTCTGATGGTCATAAAGAAGAAGAAAAAAAAGGCAAAATAGAAAGGTAGAAAAAAAATGATAAAGGAAGCCCGATGATGAAGGGTTGCACATTTGGCAGTAAAAATATGTATAAAAATATACCACAAAACCTTCAGTGAGCCTGTCTACAATTTTTCTCAAACTGAGAAGGCATGTGGGCTAGAAATCAGTTCCTCAGATCTCAGCTCTCTTATTTTACTCACCGCAACACGTCGGTTGTTTCTGGAAGACTTTTTACAAGAAACTGCATGTTTTACAACTGGTAAGTTGTTTCAATTCTGCACTTGGCACTGATACCAGTGCAACAAAAGACTCTTCTTGACTTTTCATGAATTTTGCTTTCTGATATCTTATCTAGGCTATATTACCTATTTGGAGATGCACATACATAAAGCTGTCTACCAAAGCCCTTGGAAAACAAATTCTAGGCATGAAGCTGAGAATCATCTAGCTACAAAAAGACGTTTTTAGAGCTAAAATAAATTTCAGTATTCTCTGCAACTGAGACAGCTTTTAGGGGATGATTTAAGTGTCACTCTACTCTGGTGATAACTCTTGCATCCCTTACTGAAATTCCTCACATTAAAAATTCATACTGCAGATATGGCATAAATAAGAGATGGTCACATAATTACTTCATGCCTTCGAATTTTACTCCTTAGTTAAGCCAAAACTAAAATTGAGGAAAATTTAAAATGTATTATTTTTCCTGACATTTAAAACTGAGATTGGATCACTGGGGGGTTGAGTTTAAAGTTTTCTTATTTACAACACCATTCTCACAATATCCCTATATCAGGCTATCTAGTCTGTATGAACTGTGTCATCTATTATATTTAAAAATGTAAATAGATACTTCAAATGGGTATATTAAATAAATATTTAAATAGAGTCAAGCCAAGAAGTGCATCAATCACGCTGAAGATCTTTGAAAGACAAAATCTAAGCAAACAAAATAACAATTTTTAAATAACTACAATTCAAAATTATATAATTACTGGGTAAAAATTGTTGCACTGATGAGTACTGTCCACAAAAAAAGGTAAAGCCAACACAAACCCTGTTCCCACCATATAGTTCCCCCAGTTCAGTGGAACACAATGCAAATGAATTAAACAGGACCAATTAGGCTATGCCTGACCCCTCTGCTCTCGACTGCTTCCCTGCACTTTAACCCTGGCCTTTCCTGAACAACAAGCCTTGTTCTGGATGGGAGCCAATGTATTACAGCTTGAAAAGAAAAAGAGCAAGATGAAAGGACAGAAAGAAAACTGGAAGAAAACTTCTTAGCTTTTTTTTTTTCTTTTACCTTAGTATCTCTGCTAGCTGGGCAGCAGTAGCCCAGGCTCCAGGCAGCTGAGAGTGGTCTTGCTTAAGGACCAGCAAGCAGTACTGAGTAAGACCATAATCGTACATATCTTGCTTAATTTTATTTGATTCTTCACATCCTAAGGAAGGACTGCTTAAAATTCCTGTGGGAAGAAAGCAGGAGAGAGACAAAGAGAAACATAAGATTCTGATGTGCAGGAGTTTTTTTCTTTCTCTAAAATGTAAGAAGAGTATATGTACACAGAACCAGGATCCAGGATTAAAGAAACTGTAAAAGTGCTAACAACAGCATTAAATATTTTGTCAGCAATTTCTGCTGTTACAGCTACAACTCATTTGTAAGATTATATGACAATTAGGAAGGATAGCTAAACTTAGGTTCCCATTTTCTCTCTACATATTTAGTAGCAAAACATACATTACCTGGGATATGAACCATTTGTATGAATTTCCTAGGCTAGATAAAACCACAACCACTGGGAAACATATAGCTTCCTTATAATTACATCCCAATTTAGAACAGGACCTGACTTGTTTCAACCATTCCTATGAGCAGTGGCTGTAGAGCAGAAGGAAAGCTCATGATCTTGTTTCTATGTTAAGATTTTAAAACTGAATATGGACAACCACCCTGGCTCTCTGCCCAAAGAGCACTGGGAGAAAAGATTTGACCAAGTGTAAGATCCTTGTCTGTATCAGCAGGGAAAGGGCCCACATTATCAGCGTGACAGCTGAAAAGCAGAAAAAAATTCTGTCCATTTGCTCCTCAGCTCCCCCTCCTTATTCTTGCCAAGTCAAACGACACTCAGGAAAAGCTGCTGTATCAACCTTCCTTACACAGTTTCAGAAAAACCTTCTGTATTTAAGGAGGTAGACGGGAGAAGGACTGGCCACAGTTCACCAGCTCATCATTTTATTTTAGGAACGGCACTAATTACCCTTTAACTTCAGCAGCAGCACGGGGATGTCCTGTTCTCTGCTCTCAGTGATCTGAGCGGCCAAGGCCAGGACCTGGGGGTCCGTGGCTGCCATGGGGAACGGCCAGAAGCGCACACCACCATCGATCCCAGCCTCTCTCCTTTTTACAAGGCGCGGGTTCCTCACGCCACTACTTCATCCCGGCTCCTGCAGCACCAGCGGGAGCCCCGGGCTGCAGGACTGCCCCTGGCAAAGGAAACAAACATGGAGGCAGCCCCACTCGCGCCCCCTCCCGAGGCCGCGGGCCGCCGGACCGGCTCTGCCGCCAGGCCGCACCTCCGGCCGGGCAGCCTGAGCGCGGCCCCACGGGGCGGGCAGCAGGAGCGGCCTCACCTCACCCAGGGCCGGGGAAAGGGCAGAGGGAGCGGTGCCCTCTCCCACCGGCGTCACTGTCCCCGGGAGCGGCGGCGCCGGTGCCGCGAGGCTCCCCGGCCGCGGGGCGCCCTCGGGGCGCTCTGAGGGGACCCGCGCGCACCGCCGAGCGCGCTCACCGCCGCGCGGGGGCTCCCCGAACTGCGGGGGGAGGGAGGGGGGATTGGAACGCCGAGCCCGCCGTCTCCAACGCGACGGCTCCCCCAGGCCCCCCTCCCCTCACAGCTGTGTGGTCGCGGCCTCTCTCCGCCAACCAGCGCTCTCCCCTGCGGGAGGAGGGTGCATTTGCATATCCGCGTGCGGGCCGGCGCCTCCGCCACCCCACTGGCGGAAATCTACGTGGGGACGCGCTCGCTGGCCAATCCAGCCCGCGGGAGGCGGGGCTCTGCCCGCCGCGGCCTATCGCAGCCCGCGTGGGCGGGGCCCGCCGGCCGGGCGGCGTGAGGGATGCTCGGTGCGGGCGGCGGCGGCGGCCCCGGGGCCCGCCATGGTGTGAGGCGCCGCCGCGATGAACGGAGCGGTCCCGTCGCTCTACGACCCCAAGGCGCGGGTGCTAAAGCTGGGGGAGAGCTTCGAGAAGCAGCCGCGCTGCGCTTTCCACACCGTCCGCTGTGAGTGCTGGGCTTGGGGCAGCTCTCGGGGGCTGCGGGGGTCGGGGAGGGGTTCGGCGGCCCCCGGTCCCCGCAGCTCCCGGAGGGCGGGGGTGGCCGCGGCCGCTCTCGGTGGCTGCCTCTGTCCCGGGGTGCTGGGCCGCAGCTGGGCGCTGGGTGCCGCGCGGTGCTGCTCCGGGGTTTCGGGAGCGGGCAGGTTTCAGTCGGTGCTGGGAGCACGTACGGCCATTGTATCCTAGCGCTGCCCCTCGCTATCCGCTGGGCACCAACTTCGCTTTTTATGCCTTTTCCGTAGCGTCTCCCTGCGGTTCTGCTGGAAACAGAGCTAAGCTGAGCCTGTGGCTCTGCCTTCTTTCCTTGCGCTCGGTTTTTAGAAGTTCCGTGTAATTCAGCAACCAAAGGTTAAAGGCAGGCGGTGTTAATCACGGAGCCAGTACGCCCTCCCTGAGTACATAATTACTATCTAGAGAGGTGTGTGCTCAAAGATTCTGAGGGTAGCTAGGAAACAAATGCTCCCAGGATTATAGTCCTTGGTAATTTAGGACTGCAGCTTCTGGTTTTGTTGTCTGGTTATTTATATATAGACTGATATCTCCAAGATTCAGAGAACGTATGTCCTCTGGAGAGTGCCCGGTGTGCAAGATGGATAATGTGCTCTCTGTGAGCAAAGGGAATGGCACTTAGATTGTAGAAGCAGAGGCGAGGGGGAAAAAAAGTTATAAATGGATTTAAACAAATGCTGCTATTCGAAATTTACCCCAATTTTAAAGAGGACTAACAACCCCGTCTGGTACCTCCTACCCTTAGAGTTTCATGCTGACTCTTGTAATGTGATGATTTATTCTGAAATCTGTTTTGAAATCTCTTTTCCTTTCCAACAAATGAGACATAGAAACTGGCATGTTCATCAGTTCTATCAAATGTACATGCAGAAGAAATACCCTCCAACACCTGACTTTTTTAAACAGTTGAGTAAAAGGGAAAACAGCTGTTGGTTAGAAGTTAAGACTGGAAGTATCAATATCCTCATTTTCTCAGTTATTAACAGCCAGTGGCCATATATAAAAGTAAATATTCTCTGGTTTGATGAGAGACTTTGGAACGGTTGTGTGCTTGTTCCTGGAGGACGACATTTAGGGCTTAGCAGGGGCTGTCACCTGTGTCTGAGCTGCGAGCCTGCTGCACACACGGCCCTGCCCAGCAGCTCCCGCAGCCTGGCTTTCCTGCCCGGGTGGTGTCCTGGCTGCAGCCGTGCTTCCCAGCCGTGGTCTGTGCCGCCTGGCCCGTGGCTGCGGGCCGAGCTGGGAGCTCCCCAGCTGCAGGAATGCCGCAGTCAGTGACCAGCAGTGTGAGTGGGGCAGGCAGCGAGGCAGGGCAGCGGCATCCCGGGCTGCGAGACTGGCCCCGCCGTACCTGGAGCCGCGGGCCCAACCCCACAGGTGTTATCACAGGCCTTGAAGAACCTCCTGATGCTATCCTGTCTCCCTGAATCGGCACAGGCAGAGTTCTGGCTGTAGCCCTTCCCAATATATTTGGAGATAATACTTTGTAGGTAATGATATGTGACAGAGATGCCGTGCTGATGCCAGAACATTGCTCGTTTGCAATGTCTCAGAGTTGTGAAAAGGACCAGAAATCAATACCCTCTTTTGCTCAAAACTTATTTTAACAAGCCCTTTAGATGCTGAAAAAACCAAAATGTAAATCAATGTTAAATTGGGAAGGAATTTCACTTTCAACAGAAATAACTATACTGAAACACCAAGTTTTTGTCAGGTTCTGACGTGCTTGTTACAGTAAAGTTAGAAACAGAGAAATGTATATTGAGGCTTGATGTTCTTTGCATTTTCAGTCACTTGTCTGCATCTCCCATGTTTGGGATCAGCATTTTCAAGAACTATTTATTGATTTTTCTGAAAGTAATTATATGAGAATATACCTTTTGAAATATAACATAGCTTGTTTGGCTTCCTTATTCATTAAAACCTAAGGGTATTTTTCTAATTTTAACCTAAAGATTTAAACACTTATAATGAATCCTGAGAAAAGCAGCTTGACTTTGAATTCTATTGACTTATGGAATGATCTGCTCAGGGGAGTGCTAGATGATACACTAGCAAAAAAGGTTTTTACTTAATAGCCTCCAACTGCAATTAAGTGGTGCCTGCATTTATAAGATTCCTGAAAAGCCTGTAAATAATCTCATTTGTTTTTATATTTAGATGACTTTAAGCCTGCATCTATTGATATGTCCTGTGAAGGAGACCTTGAAGTTGGCAAAGGTGAACAGGTGACAATAACGCTGCCAAATATTGAGGTGAGTTGATGTGGCTGAAGAGTGGCGGGCTTAAAAGAATGATTTATGTTGTTGTCCTAAGTATATACCCTGACTGTGGAAGGGTGTAAAGTTTTACTGCTGCTTCAGAGCTGCCTGAGTGATTTTTAGAGTAGAAAATCGCTCTGAGAATGTAAGATTACAAAAGACCCAAAGGTTAAACAGCTGCACTGTAGCTTTAAGTGTATTTGCTGCACTGGAAATATGCTGTAGGATGACCCAGAAGTGTTGCGTACACAGAAAAGCTTCATGTGTATGTTGGCAGTGCAAGTTTCCCCTTGGTATTTATTGCTCTAGTGCAGTTCTAAAGCAGGAAAGACTGGAAAGGGAAAATTTACTACCTGCCATGCTTTACTGCTCTGCTGATATGGGAACTGAAACCCCTTTTGGTGAGAGGAGTCCTAGAGAGAAATAAGGAAATATTGGGAAATAAACATTTGATCAGTTTCAAACTAAGCTAAGTGTGTAGAATCCAATTCTAGTCAAACACCAGCTGCTTTTGGACATGGCTACTCTGAATCTAATTTGAATTAACCAATGGCATTTTTAATGGCTAGAAATGACCACTTGTAGTGAACTTGTCACCACTGTTTCTAAGACAAACAACTACAGGAGTAACACTTACTGGACTTCTGATTTAATAGGGCTCAACTCCACCAGTGACTGTGTTCAAGGGCTCAAAGAAGCCTTACCTAAAAGAATGTATCTTAATTATCAACCATGACACTGGAGAATGTCGCCTAGAGAAACTTAGTAGCAACATCACTGTGAAAAAAACCAGGTGGGTGATTTACAGGGGAAGCAACTGTGCTTTGCTCATTTTGAAAATCAATGTTAATGAGTCTAAATTGAGATCTATAACTACATATCACTATTTTTAGGAAAACATAATTTTAGAAAGTACCTGGTCTTGCTCAAAAGAGTGAAAAGCCTGCTTTCTTAGCAAACTGACTTCACATCTTTTGAGTCATGACTGCAGAAGACATCAAAATGTATTTTTTTGTTAACCAAAACATGTCATATTATTGAAAGAAATAGTAACTATTTTCTAAACCAGAAAATAGTTTAGAGGAAGGAAAAAAAGATCTGTTTGGCTATTCGTTTGCCTACTGTCTTCTGGCTTGTAAATGAGGAAATTAAAAAAAAAAGAGAATTTTGTGACTCACTAAATTGTAGTGGGTTGTTTTTCTCACACCAAGTTTTTTAATATTTTTCTGCTGTTGAGTCCATCTGAGTAACTTCCAGAAGAATTATTATTAAGTGATCCTGGGTAGCAAGATACAAAAACAAATCAACTGACAAAATATTATAAAGTTAATAGTACTTATAAAAAATAATTTAAAACACATATACAATATTAATAGTACAACATTAATATATTATGTGTATTAGTATAATAACTTACCTAAGAATCAAATGCTGCTATTTAGAAAGGCATGAGAAATAATTCCATGGTACCATATCCCCTGTGTTCTTGCCTTTTTCCTTGCATCTTGCCTTCTAGTAATTAAAAGTCTTTCCCTTTTACACACAGAGCTGAAGGAAGTAGTAAAGTCCAGTCTCGCATTGAGCAGCAACAGCAGCAAATGCGAAATGCAACAAAGGTTCCAAACAATGTTAAAAACTCTCCATCAAAGGAAAAAACGTTTCCATCTTCTCCTATGGATGATATTGAACGGGGTAAGCTCCACTGGAACAAGTTTCAGAGATTTTGCTGTTAACAAGCAATTAGTTTTTAAGAGCTTTTTGCGTGTGTATGTTGTTTTTATTTTGTTTTGTGTTGAGTTTCATACTAGAAGCTGATTATGTAAGCAACTACACTCTGATATGGAAATGACCACTCTGGCTCAAGTGGGTAAAAAAGCAGTATTTGTAGCTTGCTACAGTAAAAAAACACAGCTGAACCATTAGGCTTAATAATGCCAAGGGTCCTGCTGCTGTCTCCTTGATTCTGTCTTCCACTGCTACTTTAATCACGTATATGCTTGGTTGTATTGTGGTACTGGAACTAAGTCACTTCCATTTTGACATTGCTGCTTTTTCTTTCTGTGCACTCAGCAAATATGTTCCAGTACTTTACAACTCAACACACACTTTAAATTACCAGATAGAGCCTTATGGAAGATGAGGCTCCAATGAAAAAGACAGCTAAAAACTTGCATAAATCAACCCTTGAGCAGTGCTGTGTATTGTTTCCTTGAGAGATTCTGGTTTGATGTGACACTCATATTTCACTTAATAGGAGGCCTTATTTCCTTTGGGAGGACAAGGAAGATGGCAGGTGGTAATTACTTGCTACAGAAATGCTGACAGGTGGCAGTTTCATTGACTGGAACTGACATCTGCTTCCTAAGTTGTTCTGAATTCCTTTAAACAGAATTTTTTTTAGATGCATCATTATGAAGATGGTTTTTGTTTCCATTTTGGTTTTAAGCTCTGACCAGCAATCTATATTGCAGGACAGTACTAGAATTCATCTAAGGTTCCAAAGAGGAAGGACAGCTTGAACAGATGAAATAAAATTATGCCTTTTTTGGGTGGTCTGTTCTTTTGGGGGAAGCAGTGGTATCAAACACTGAAAGAGTGACTTCCAATGTACCAAACTCTTGTGTAGTGCCAGTCCAATTTTGAGTACTATTTAAAATGCTGAAAAAATTAAAAGGATGGTAGAGATATTATCAAATCATCTAGTCCATCCTTCTGTCCTAAAGTCAGATTTCTGATGTAACTTTTAACCTGTTCTTAGAACCTTCCAATGACAGATCCTTGTACTTGCTGGCAAGCCATTCCAGGGCTTTGCTCTCCTCACTGTTTGGCTTCTCCTGTACAGATAGTCTGACAGCAAGCCTATTACTGCTTTCATATTCATCATGCAAGTACAGAGCAGATTACTCTGCTGCTTTTGAGCAGTCCTTCACAGACTCAAACTGCTCTGTCTTTCCCATTCTTTATGCAAAATGACACCAGTTGATTCAATCTTTCCTTAGAAGCTTCCTTTCTAAATCCCTGATTTGTTGTCAATTTCCTTTAGCTTTCTTGCAATTAGTCCAAAAACTTCCTAAAGTATAGTCCCTAAACACATCTGCTGAAGTTTTAGCAGTGCTGATGTGAGCAAGAAAGCTGCCTTACAGGCACTATTCATCTTTATACACAAAGAACAAATAGTATCATGTCTGTAGCATCACAAGACCAAACAGTATCGAGTCATTTCCGGGCAGCATGAAGTGGTAGAACAGTGTAGGGATGCACTGTAAATCTCAGACTCTTCAGAAGTGTTCCCTAATCATTCTTCATCCCATGGTTGTGTAACTGATTATTCCTGCTTAAGTACACTACCTGGAACTTGTTACTAACTTTGTTTTCTGGGGTGGAGGGGAAGCTCATTCTGCCATTATCCTCTAGTATATGTACTGCTCTTCCTTCCCTGGTTAAAATCACTTAATTTAAATTCTGTCTGAGTAAATTACATCAAAATTCAAGACAGAGAGCTTATTTCTCAGTTTTTGGTATTGGTCATTCACTTAAAATTTTTCTTATATTAGACATTGCTTAGGAGGAAGTGGAATTGAGTGCTTAGGACTGAAGTGGTGTCTTTCAGTTAGGTGTCTTACAGCTCCAGATGTGTGGAGTGTCATGTTCTCTTATACATGTCCTTAGTAAAAGAAGGATGCTTGTATGCTTCCAATTCTTATTTTCTTTCTGCTCCCCTTCTTTTTTAACTTATGTTTGACTAGTTCAGTCTTTCATTGTTCTTTCTTTCCTAGCTTTGGGTTAATTTGTCCCTGTAGCCGTAGCTGCACTCTTAGGTGCCATTTTTCCTGAACACAATTTTCTTTTAGACAAGCCTTTGATAAAGATGGCCTTTCCTTTAGACTGGCCTTTGATAACTTAGAGTCTGTTTCATGGAAGTTTGTGTTGAAGATTAATCTTTTTATTCCTCTTCCCTTCTTCTCTTAAGCTTTGCACTGTCTTGCATCTTGGTGACATTCACCTTCAGCCTGTTCTGTATTGGGTGAATCTGAAGAGAGATGAGCTACTCTCCTACTTGCTTCGTTGTGTCTGCTATATCAAAGCAGTTCCTGAAGTACTCTAAGAGCTTGTAAGCCCATCTTAACAAATGTCTGGGTATTACAATCTTATATAGTGATGAACTTCTGCACCCTGTATGACTCCTCAAGTCCTCCCTCCACCATGATTCAGAGGTCTGTTTTGGACTTCTCTCAGCACTCGTGTTTTGCACAATTATTATGTGCACCCTTCAGCAAAGATCAACTTCCTGTGTATGTTGGACTTATGTCAGAAATGCATACTGTGCAGCATTATTTGCACCTCCAAATCTATAATGAAACAAGGATTTGGAGAAATCTTCCTAATACAAACTTTGGGTGGCTCTTTTGGATATTCTTCATGCTTAACTTGATTTTGAGCAAAATGTAACATGGTCCAAAAAATTTATTGATTGCAATGCTGAATTGCTGGCAGGCATTTTGGGTGCAGCTGCAGACATCTCGCAGTGATTGATCTGTGGATTGTAACTGCAGTTTTTAGTCAGTGAAAGCCATATTTGAGGTGCTAAGGAAAACACAGAACATTTTCTGCTAGTTGCAGAAATTGAAGGCTATGTGGGCTGCATTACCCCACGGAATGTGGGGTTAGGCATTTGTGTTCACAGTCACCCTTGTTCTAACACACTTTGGCTTGAAAGGGAGAAAGTGCTCAAGCTATGAGAATGGAAAACCACATGACAGGCTGGATACTCACTTGTGCCCTTTTCTTTGTTCTGGGGATCTTTGGTGGGTTTGGTCTGGGGTTTTTTAAAGTTGCTGTAGTGTGTGCCTTATGTCTGTTGATTTTTTTTATTTTTTCCCCTCTTCCTTATATTTCAATTATGATGAATATAAACTGAGAAACAAATCATATTGTTTGCAGAGCTAAAAGCAGAAGCCAGTATCATGGACCAGCTGAGTAGCTCTGACAGTTCATCTGACTCTAAAAGTTCTTCATCCTCTTCATCAAGTAGTGAAAATAGTTCTAGTGATTCTGAAGATGAGGAAATGAAGCCCTCTCTTCCGATGTCGATGCCGTATTTGCAGCCTCAGCCTACTGTGTCTGCCATACCACAACAGGCTGTTCCTGACAAAGATGCCAGTCATAACAGATCCCAAGAGAGCAGTGGTCATATGATGAATACACTACGTAAGTACAAAGGCTGTTCTTTTCTTAGTGCACGATTCCAGACATCAAGATTCTGAAAGGAAACCATATTGTTTTTAAGTATGTCTCTGTTATAATTAAAACTGTGGGAAGTGATGCTAGGGTTTGATTGTTCAGCAGCAGGCTGAATTAGACACTGGGCTAGAAGGTTCGTGGTTCACAGAGATATTAAATTAAAGCTGAAGCAGTTGAAAATATTTCCTAAGCTGTTCTGGCTTCCTCCCAGTTCTATACATTGGGACTGGGGAACAGTAATTCTGTATTGAAAATCCTTGAACTAACAGGGCACTCCCTAAGTATACACTTATAATTTCTTGGATAGAACTATGGGAAGGATAGTATGGTTGCACTACTCTGAGTTACAGAAAAGATGGTGTATTTTTAGTTGTGTCAGTTACAATTACTCATGGCAGGGATCCACTGGCCAACATGGCAAAACTGTCCTTTACATATAAGGAAGGAGGTGATTTGCTTTCAGGTGATATTATCTTAGTCCACATATTCAGGCAACTAAAAATTTAATTAAGAGTAGCTGTGATGTTCAAGGGCGGTTGCTGCACAGTCTGGAATTGAATGCTTAATGTATTCAAAAAAAGGAAAATTTGAAAAAACTCTCACATAAAAAATAAAATCCCACTAGGCAGAGAAAGTTCACTATCTAAATAACAGGAGTACTCAGACATAGAACTGAGTATTCAGCTATGATAACTCTTCCAGAATGGTTACATTTTTAGTTAGCTGCTTAGCTGCCAGATCTTGTTTTGAAGAGATTTCCATCTACCCTGGTTTGCAGCCTAAGATTGTCATGGCTTATCATTTATATGTAAACTTGTTATACTGAAATTTTAGACTCTGGCAGATCTACTTTTATTTCAGCTCTTAGTGGATAACATGAATGACAGCTCTTTTTCTTTTTTCTCTTTTTTAAGCTAGTATTTAAATACTTAAATAACCTGCATTGATATTTAATTATGTACTGCATTAACAGATAAGATCAGAGTGAAAAGTCCTGTGACTTTGTGTGCAAAGAACTAAATGCTGCTTTCATTTTACTGTCATTTTACTGACACTGTTCACTGCAGAGAACAATGTCTTCATGTTTACAATTTGTGTAACATTAGAGTGCCACTTATTTCAACCCTTACTGACAAATGTGATTTCCCATTCTCCACACTTTAAAGAAAACTGTTATGAAAATGTGATTAAGCTTTATCCCCAGTGACAGAATCTCAGGTGGCAACACTTCCAGTGAGAAATACAAATACAGGTGGCCAAGTCCAGCAGTTCCAGCATAGGGAGAAAATGCTGCTTAAACCATGACAACATCATGACTGTTTCAGAGGAAGCTGGTGGCTTGATGTTGCTTGAGAATCATGTTGACAGGTAGAACTTCTACCTGTAATCTTAGGCCTCTGAGCTTGCCCAGCTCTTGAAATTATTGCCATTTACTTCTATTATGGTTACAGATATGTTACTGCTTGAAACAATTCCATCCCCATCTTCCAGTGCAGTTAACATTCAGAAGACACCTCCACTAGTTAAAGATCAAACCAGCTACTTCCAAAATTGCCCTTCTCTAGCTCTGTTGCTGAGGGAATTTGGGAGGAGAGTGAAACCTGAAGAAACTAAATGGATAGCACATTGTTCTACTTTGAATGGCAAAAGTTCTCAGTCAGATTTTGTACAGTCATTTCTTCCATCTCAAATAAGATTTTACAAAAATAAAATACTGAATCAACAAATGTCAGCACAAGCTGCTTGCTTGTCTAATCTTGCTTTGAGGTGTGTGCTTATGTCTGTGACTAGTTTTGTGCACCTCTGTAGAACTGGGGCCATACCAGGTAATTAGTGAATTTTTTCTTTGACTTCATCTGCAGGGAGAAGGTTGGAGGAAGCTTAGACAGCAGAGTTTTATCTTACATGTAGAAATTATACAGCTGAAATTTTTTAGAACTTGGAAAATAGAGGAGGTGGTGTCTAGAGCATGGTAATGAAATACTTCTGTCAGATACATATCTGCCTCTTCAGGAATCTGGGGCTCAAGACTGCCCCTCACTCCCAAAATACTGCTTCTTCCCCTTTCTACCTTGAGAAGCTGATTATATAGGCTCACAGCTTGCCTTATAACAAAGTCTGTAAATGGTGACACTAATGAATCTGTTCTTCATGAATATTTGATCATATGTTGCTTTATGTCTACTTTTTGTTTAATGTAACTTTGGAAAGTTACATTAAACAATGTAACTTTCCAAAGAAAACCCAGCATAGATGGGCTATTCTGTGGCCTTGTGTTAGGTACTTAGTATTCTGCACAACTTCATTTCTTTTGATGCTCGGTACAAACATAGCTGTTTTACTTTGACAAATAATAATTTTCCCTTGTATTAGTTTGGTGTTGGTGTGACCACTAAGATTTGTGAGGCAGTGATCACTCCTATGAGTTTCCCTGTCCCCTATAACTAGCAAGAATTCAGTTGAATATATTACATTCACTTATTTAAAAACACAGGAAATGTAATTTGCAGTGCAATCTATTCCCCCAGTTAATATTGCTAATAAGCAGCTGGCACCATGAAAACAATTCAGCAGTTCTCCCTCACTTCATTGCTGCCTCATAAGTACAACAGTCTAGATGTTTCTTCAGGGTCCTCATTAATGAGCTTTCTGTCTGGGCACCAAATCCATCTGAAAGCCACCAGCTCTAGATTGTGCTATTTTGCCCTCTCTCTGAAGGTTTTTTTGGAAATAGGATTGCAAAAATGAGGCAGAAAGCTTAGCCTGAAGTAAATCCTAACATATTAATTCTGACTCTGGAACTTTGAGTTCTTGCTTTTCCCATCTGCTGGTTTTCACAAGCATTGGTATTTTTGGCTGGTGTTACAGGGTTTGTGTAATTTCTATTAACTGTGTTGAAATAACTTTTGAAGGCTGCTGAAACACCATTTGGAAGGTTATCTTCTTGTTCACACTCCCTATCCTCCCATAAAGCAGCTAGTGCATAACAGGGCTGGGATTTCTAAGAATTCACTGTAATTCTCCTTTGAGTGATAAATACATGAGTTAAATTTACCAATACCATTCTCTATCTTGAAAGATCTTTTAGTCTATTACATTGTTCTGAATAATTATTGGCAAATAACTTGATTTTGTTCTTTCTAAAGTGCTTTTAAAATTTATCCTAAAATAATGTGGCTGTAATTTTTTTTTCCTCTATATAGATGATTGGGAAAAAAATGTCTACAGTAATACTTAAAATATTTTTGGAAACAATCATCTTGACTATTCTTTTCTTATATAAAGTGGTTTTGTTGTTGCAGAGAAGCATGTACCACTTTGTAACCATTATTGATGACACAGTGGAAAACAAAGGAATGCTAAATGCAGCCATGTTAAAGACTCCAGTGTTCTGGCAGAAATGATATGCCTGAGAATAAAAGATCCAATCTGAGTCTTGTGGGGTTTTGATGTGAGAATAGTGTGTTGACTCGGTTTTCTCAGTTTCAATGATTTTTCTTTTGTTTTTAGGCCATTTCTGCACAGTCTGAGATGATTTTTTTTTCTTTTGTAATGGTTGTTTGGCAAGGGAGGTGTGGGTAAAAGCATACCAGTTGGAACAGACTCCTAAAAATGTGTGGGACGTTGCTAGATATGATGTAGATTGTGTAGAGCATGCTGTTGTATTTTTTGTTAGCTATCTGCCATCCTGGGAAGATTCCCTTCCTCACAGCCCCTGAGCTTATGGACATCCACAGCAAGCACAGTGTAGCCTTTTTACTTCCTCATTTTGAAATATATAGAGAGAGCCACCAAATTAAAGTGCTTTGTAAAATTTCTTTTGATGTTTTGTTTGCTCACTGGTTCCAAAACCAGTTTGAAATAGTAGGTCACTGATACATCTTTAAGTGGTATGTCAAAGAGCTGCTCTTCTTGATTGAGACACCACTTTGTTTTCAAGCACAGCTGAGTAGCATTCAGATGTGTTTCCAAAAAAACCCAACAACTTGTTTTTCGTAAAACTGCATTCACCAGCAGTTTTTCCACTTGTGAAACATGAAAATGTGGGTGGCAGAGATAGCTAGGTGTTGTCTTTTGTGATCATGTTAAATAAATGCCCTTGTGCAAATATGCTAATGGCTTCCTTGCCAAGATTTTGAAATTATAGAAAAGTGATCTCTCTAAGGTTCTGTCACTGTGAGTTTGGTTCTACACCTACTTATTCTTTTATCATAAAATAGTTTGGGTTAAAAGAGACTTGAAAGATCATCTAGTCCAGCCCCCCTTACCTGTTTGCTATTAGCTTTTGTTAGCTTTAGCTGGGAAAGGGATTATCTGAAAGAAGAAAATGATTTCCTTGAAAATGACTAATATGTTGACTCTTTTTCTTCTAGGAAATGACTTGCAGCTGAGTGAATCTGGAAGCGATAGTGATGACTGAACAACATTTTGGCCTTAAATGTATCACCTTTTTTGCTAAACATGTCTTAGCATCTGTTTTGCACTAAGATTAGATTACGAGAGACTGGAATGAATGTCCTCAATTTTGATAATAGACATCCTAATTTTCTACTGACACATCATGTCTGTAATACAGCAGCATTGATATCCTGTCAGTGCTATGGTTATGTTTTTATCTTTCAAATTACTGTATTTACAGTAAAATTGTGTATGATCTGATTTTGATTATTTTTGCCTCAGCCACCTGTTTTACTTGAAACTGATTTGTAACAGCTAGTTACTTTATATAAATAGCTATGGAATGGAGAAATTTCTGATATTTATGGAGGCAAGTTTCCTTCCTATCACTTAAATGCTGATCTCATAACTTTGACTTGGAGGGAGAGAAAGGGAGAACAACTAAATGACGTTTGCTGTGTCAGCTACACATTTTGTTCAGTTCACAGTTCATACCTTTAAGGAAACTTCTGAATAATGTGGTCCACTAGTGCAGTTACAGTTTACAATTGTTCAACACATTGCTGAATTCTTAATTTCATTATATGATGGGACTATATATTTCTGAGCCTCAAGATTCCTAAGGTTCTTGTCTGTTTTATGTAACTTGAATAGGGCAGTCTTTTTACAACCTTTTTGTATCTAAATTTAGGTAACTGCAGAGACAGCAATGAATTTCCTTCATTTAATTCTGTAACGGAAATCAGAAAATTTCTTTGTAGAAGTATAAAAGTAATTTAATAAAGCAAATGTTTATCATTTTCATGCATCAGATTCTGTTTTTACTGGTTAAGAACAATTTTCTACCAAAAGTAGTCATGCTAGTGAAGGGGTCAGGCAAAGAAATAAAGCAGTGAAATAGTAGCTAGTAAGGACTCTAACCTGTCTACAAGACTGAAATGTTTGTTGCTTTTGTTACATTGAGGTGACCCTTAGTAAGAACTTGCCAAAAGTTTATGGTGATGCAACTGAATGTTTATTACAGATTACATCCGAATGCCAGTGGGAAGTAATACCATATTAGACAAGAAAAGGTCTTTTTTCATATATTAAATTATACTTCAAGACTTAAAGAACTGAGGATCAGACTCCAAATTTCATCCTGTAATTTACCACTTAAGAGTTTTGTAACAGTAGTGAATGTCTGTAGGGTGAGTTCTGACAAGATAAGTCTGTTCAGTCTTGCACAGAAGTCTCCTTTGCTGGATTGCAGAGGTTGGATCACAGCTCTGTGTCTAAACTGTGAGGACTGAATCCCATATGTCAGCCTGAATGTGCACACATGGAAAAAACTGCACACTCAGTAAATGTATACAATAGATGGTACTAGAGGAGCTTATTCTCTGAACTCTGCTCTATCAGCCCAGTGAAATATGGGAAATGCTACTTTCTGATGCTTCCAGACCTTGTGCTCTGCACCAGGTCACAGCTCGTTAATCTTCTGTCTTCCTAAAGTTGGTAGTGTAAGAAGAAAAATGTTCTTGTGTTTATACTCAAAGGAAAAAACTCATGGGTGAGCAGGTGTTAGAAAAGGGCTAATGCACAACCTTGAGGAAGGATGCTATGTAATAAGCCCTGTAAGACATTGGAAACTCTTGAGGGAAAGAGGATTGAGGTCTCTCATAGATCCTAGCTGTTGGTGTGGGAACTGTAGCAGAGTACCTGGCTCTTGGGATGTGCTGCTGATAAAGTCAGCTAGGGCAGTGTGAGGAGCTGAGATGTTGTACCTTAGCACTAAGGAGCAGCCCTGTGTGCTAAACAAAGGGGTCTCTGATAATGCAGTGTCCTGAGCTGAAATATCTTCTCTTTGCCTTCTCTCTGCCCCAGTGGTTCATTTGCATCAGTCTTCCCTTAGGATGATGCTAAATTCTAATTCCAGCTGTAATGCTGCTGTTTTTGCTGAATAACAGGGCATCCAGGGTGTCCAGAGTGAGCAGATGTGTGGAAGCACTGACCATGCTACAATCTAAATCATGCAGAACACGTGTGTTCATGGATTATAATCACACCTTCAGTGATAAAACTGTTGAGTGCAGTCTGTATATAACTGTGCTCACGTGTATACAGGTGCTTAAATATAGCTCAGGGAGTAAAGCAGATTTCCAGGTTCCTGGGTCTCAGGACTGTAACTAAGCCTGTGCTATCTTTAGGATTTGATCTTTGGGTTGAAAGCTTTCTAGGAAGGGAAGAATGTTATTGAAGCTTTTGTACAGTATGTAGTACAGAGTGGTTAGTGGCCAGTCAGGCATTTTGTCAAATTCTACAATTGTGATAATGCAGGAAAGCTTCCCTTTAAGTAATGGGACTTTACTTCCCCTTAAATAATGTGGATAAGATTCTCTAACAGTTCTTGGAGAGATAAGGGAAAAAAGATAACATGTAAATGCATTAAAGAATAAACCTCTGCATGCCTTTTCCATCCCAAACATGTGATTGGCTCCCCCCTTATCCATGTACCTGTCAAACATTAGCAGGTGAGCTGTGAGCTAAGGAGTTTGTGCGGCCCCTTCTCATGCAGAGGACTTGGCAAGGGTGTCATTGGTGACTTGCAGGGGGCATTTCCTCCCCTAAGGCTGGGGTTGTGTGCCCTGAGCAGTGCTGAGCCTCCATACTGCAGGTTGTTCCCAAATGGCATGAGTGAGAAGGGGACTGCATTGAGATTTTCAAGCAATTTTCTTTTTTCTTTTTTTGACCCTGATTTATAAATTTTATTCTTCCCCCTTAAAACCAGTTTTATTCATGTGATATCAATTTCACTAGAAAGTAATAAAATCAGTAACATCTGTAAGTTCCATGACCACTATTCCTACAACCTCTGAGTACCTCTTTCAAAATGACTTGAAATATATCTGGCTCTATCTTATTTCTTTCAGTTCTTTTGTCTTTACATCCAGAGATTTAAAGCACTTGTGTGTGTATCTCTAAGCAGTAGGTATATTTCAATAATATTTTGAGGCATTATATATATTTCTGCGACTTTATAATGAAGCTATTGTATGTTTGGCTGTGAAGAACAGCTGCTTATCACTTATATTGATAAATCAAAAATACCTTCCCAATGCAGCTGAAAACTTGAGAATTTTTTAGTCTTCAATGCTAAGGACCAGTGCAGCCACAGTGCATCTGCCCCTTCCCTCTGCATGGCACCTGGTACAAGCACAGTTTGTCTGGTAACTACTTCAAGGCTGCAGTATTCGCCCCCATTAATTCCTGAAATAGGGATTATATGTGTTTACCAATTGTACCTACCTTGCCTGGCAGCTTCCAATTCTTTTAAGAACTCTGTCCTCTTGTTTTTCATGAATCCTGCCCTGGGGCATGTGGACAGGCTGGGACCATCTCCAGGATAGCTCTGGCACCATGGTATTCCATGATAAACACTGGGATTGCCATATACTTGGGGTTTTCTGAAAGCAGGGTATAATAATTTTTCAGATTAAAGGACTTGACTAAGTCACTTCTGTGCTAACAGAGAGTTCATCACCTTAACAACAGAACCACAGTATTTTTAAAAAGAATTTTTTTGGGGTTTTTCTTGACTGATTTCTGGGGAACCAAATATGAACAGATCATCTCAGATAACAGTTTGATTTGGTACTCAAGACGTTGATCCACAAAAATTATATCATTTCTGGCCAACACTTTTCATTTTCTTTAGAATTTCTACAGGAAGGTTTCTGAGCACAGCCAAACAGATGGTTGAATCCTCCTTAAACATGAAAGATGAGGCCGCATAAACTGGACTGACAGAAATGAAGAAGCTCAGAGGAAGAAAGAGAACATAACTTGGGTCATGATGGTTGCTAGGCTGAGTGCTTGCAGTACATGTGAATTCCTTCTCTCACCACTTTTTGAGGTCATTCAGCCAACCACATAAGGTGCTAAGGACAGTCTTGATACATATGGGTTTCAGACCAGCTTTCTGAGGACATGTAAAAAGAAGAATGAGGAAAAAGAGTTTTGAACATATATATTCCTGCTGCTTTGACTGATGTAGGGGAAATACAATAAGAAGGTGAAGACGTGCTGAAATGAGGAGAAAAAAAGTGAGGAATGATAATGTTTTTCACAGTTTAGACCTCAAATATGATATAAGTAGTCATCCACATCTGAGGGGGAAAAGAGAGACTTCTGTGTCTCAGCTATTACTCTGGGCAGTTCAATGAAACTAGAGTAGCTGCTTTTCCTGGTTGTTAACTGGTTAGCAGTAGCATCCCAAGGCAGCTCCTTGCTTACCAGATATATGCATTGGAGTGGACTGAAGTAATAGATGCTAAAGCATTGGTTACTGTGGGGTTTATTTCCCCACTTGCAGATTGTCTTGATGGAGAAAAGCTCCTGAAGGACAGACTCAGAGGTCAAGGCTCGTGTTGGCATGGAGAACTACTCAGCTCCAAAACAGAAATCCCAACATCTCATACAAGGTTTGTGTAAAGTGCCACATCTGCTGGGAACAGCAAAGGCTTGGGCTCTAGTTGTTTCTGTGGTTTTCTGAATCCGTAGAAGAAATGAGCATGTTCTCAGATTTTCCTTCTCTCAAAGCAAATCCCTCTGCTGTGGTCAGGAAGGAATGGAGGTTAGAAGCAAAGATGAAGGAGCCTTTCATTCAACAGAGAAGGCTTTGTTGATGTACAACACATACCTGGTGAGTTACTGCTGAGACCTCTCTTGACTGGCTTTGAACAGGGGCCCTTGTTACAGAACCTGTTCTCCATCTCTCATCTCCCATGTGCTGAGCAGCCTGGCTTGTTCTCGTAAGTGCTTACGCATGACAGAGGATTACTCGCTTCGTCTAAGAGATGAGGCCTTCTTCATGCTGTTTAAAGAAAAGTGGAGTGTCTTAAAAAGTTAATTAAAGAAGACCCAACAGCAACCTAAACTCTTCTTTAATATCTTTAGTTTCACTTCCACATGCTGTGTATCTTGTTCTACCAGTTTCAGTGCTCTTGCAAAACAGTTGCACAATGGCTTCCTTTTAGCAACCAGCAGAACTAAACTTGAGCTCTCCTAACTGAATGTACCTTTTCTAAGATATGCTGAATTTTCAATAAACTCTACAGAACCCCCTTTTCCCTTGTGCCTTTCATTGCTACAGCTTTTGTAATAACTACCATGGACATCCTCACATACAGCTCCCAGAGAGACATGGGAGCAAGTTCCAGCATGAAAATACCAACTCATCCCTTATCCAATTAGCTTTCTTACACCTGACTCTCTGCACATTAGCAATTTATGAAAAGATTTAGGCTTTTACCAGAGTTTTGATCCAAGTGTTTATAGTAGTACTAAAAAAATCTATCACTGTGAAGTGTTCCAAAAAGCTAAGGCTGTTTTAAAGGCCAGTGTCTTATTGAGATTCTCCCTTCAAATAAACATGTTTGTGCCAGCATGCTGCAATGAGGGCACAACAAACTATTTTGGAATTATCTGTCCTTCAGTGATTCTGCTGGAAATGTTTGTGTGTCTTATTATGATCCTCTCCCACCACAGTGTGGAATAACTTCCATTCCCATGCTGCATGATGACCCGGGCTTTTGTTTTGTTTTTTGGGTTTTTTTTTCCCATGTGTGAAAGTTGACATTTAGCTAACATTTTAAAACCACTTTTTATTAGAAATGCTGGTCATCAAAAATGTTTGCCAAATGTGACCTGAAGGCAGGTGGGGAAAACTCCATGCAGATTATCAGCTACACCTGTGTTACTCCCTTATTTGAGCTCTTTCTCCCCTTACAAGCCAGACTTTTCCTAGTAGCCTTTACCAACATGTCATTTGTCAAGGACAGTGACGATCAGTGGCTGTGGCTATGTTTAACTGAGGATGCAAGACCGTTAAACTATTTAAGAAGTTCTTTCCACAATGACTACATTTTAGAAACTACCACCTGGAAGGAGTGTACTGAGCTTAGTGGGGACTTTTTATCCCCTTTAATTTTTAAAACAAACTGGCTACTAAAAGATTAGAACCCATCCCTGCCTTTGTACTTTCCATTTGACTCCCTCCTGGTGATAAAACAACTGCTACTCACAGGTGAATAACTGAGGGCCCCAAGAGAGAAACTTGTTAAAATTTTAATAATGTGTTGCCTATATTTATAATTCTGTAAAGCTGAGTTGAGTGAGCCAAAGAATCTACCATGTTACATCAGAGCCTTTGATCCAAATCACCTCCACTGTGGAAACAGTACATGCTCATGCTGCACAAACCTCCCTAAACCCAACAAAAATACATGTGAGATTGTCTGTGCTGTACAGGAGAAGGATTGCTGCCAGGTAACTTCAGCTGCTGCTCAGTGGGAGCAGCTCTGTGCTGGGAGGCTGACAAACAGCCAGTGTCCGTGGGATGTGTGTGAAGGCGAGGAATGGATTGATCTGATGCTTTCTGGGACTTTGAAAGCAACACCCAAGCAGGTGCTTTTGTTGCTGGAAGTGCTGAGGCTACAAACTGTGCTCCCTGCTGTGTGGTAGCTGTGAGTCTCCTGGGTCTTATCAGCAGCTCACACCACACAGACACCTCCTGCCTGATAAGAGATGCTCAGCTGCAAGAGGCTGCTTCACAGCTGTGTTTTCTTCACCTTGTGCTTCTTTGACAAGAAGGATGGGCTGTACAAATGGCAAATTTGTTTTCCAAGCTAAATGAAAACTGTAATTTCAAGCTTGCTTGCCTTGGCACTTCTCACAGTCTTCCAGTTCACAGGGCTACTGGCAGGGTGCTCATCAGGGAGGGAAACAGTTTGGTCATCCCACAACAAGGTGAGGTGACTGTTCCAGGTAGTGCAGTGCCTCAACAGCAGGGATCCTCACTGCTGGACTCTGCTCAGGTGACAGAGCCACATAATTTAACATCAGCTTGTTGTGCTACTGCAGTGTTCCCAGACTGCCACAAGCCCAGTTCCAGTGAAATCAGGCCACCGTTTATTTTCTACCATGCTAGCATGAGCTTCACTCCTCCCTTCTCATGCAAGAGAGTATTTATGCCACAAGTCTCTCACTCTACTCTTCCTGTAGCTATTCTTTATTGTTTGAGTTGATGCAAGAGTATTTTATGTCATTACTATGTCTCTTCTGACAAAAGAATGAGGCCCAGCCTTCTGAAAAAGGTGCCAGTTTCGAAGCATAAAGACCATCTTAGAAGGGAGACAAGCCTTGGGAACCACACCTGGTAGCCCTTTTCCCTCTGGGTCTGAGTTAGTCACACATCCAAGCTCACAGTCCTGTCAGGACATAACCCACCCAGCGGCATGGTCTCCCAGCCTCCAGCACAACTGCCCATGAGGAAAGAAAAATCATAAAGTGTAAGTGTTTGAGTCACAAACAAAGGGTGGGTGAGTAGGATTAGGCGAGGCTGAGCTGACTAACCCACCCCAGCAATAAGCAAGTATTGCTCCCAATTTGTCCTGAAGGAAATGATCTGGCTGTGTTAAAGCTCAAGGTGGTGTTGAAAGGTGCAGAAACATCTTAACTCTGATTGTGGGCCACCCTGCCAAAATGATATCCCAGGCTTGGATCTGTCTGGATTTAGACAGAGACATCACAAAATCAGTGATAAAAAGCAAACCAGGAATATATCATTGCTGCTATTGCTTCTGACAGTCAAATCCCTTGAGGCAGAAACAATTTATGTGCGGCCCAAAATGACTCATTAGGAGCTGCTTCAAACAATTGATGTCTTCGTATTGAAAAGGCAAGTCCTGATGAAACTGGCAAGGACACAGTTTCAGATTACTTTATACTCTGCTTTGTAAAGATGTACCCAGGGTTAATGACAGTTTAATACTAATTGTGTATCTCTGGCAATTTTCACAGAGACATTTTTCTGACTAGATCCTTGTTCCCGCTTTTAACATTTCTAGTTCTTGAACAACAAAACAACTGGAAATTAGAGCACTGCTTTCTCAAATGACTTTATCTGGGCTTTCGGGGTATGATACAATTAAGTATTTAATTGGGAGGCCCTGTATGGACAGTGTAAAATTTATGTATCCCCAACCACGGTGCAGCCTCCCTCACACTAGAGTGTGATGGCTGTTTACTAGCAACCAGCAGTGCCAAAAAAAACTCCTTGGAGAAGCAGGCTGACTTGGGGCTGGGAGGAAACGAGATGGTCAGGGCACCTTCAGCAGTAAAGCAGCTTACCTGTTCAGTGACGCTAACAAACAGATGCAGAAATACAAAAGTGTTGCTTCTTATCACAAGCAACACGTGTGAGCGGGGTCTGAGACCTGGCTGCTTTCAACTTCCAGGAATTAGCTGGTAATGCATTAGCTGTGCTAAGATAAACTCCTGTGTCAGCAAGGCCTGCTGTTAACTCTCCTTTGTGTGTGTGTGTGTGTGCTGAGATACACTCTGAAGAAAGAGCATTTGGTGCTGTAGGTTCTGGTCTCAGCTTCAGTGAGATAAAGACAACTCTTATGCAGCAGTTGTTCAATGAAGGCCATTTGTTCAGCGCAAGGGAAAAATCATTGATAAATTTCATTTTTCATTTACAATGGCTTTAAATGCCCTTGAGTAGGAGCATGGACTTTAAATTCTGACTATTATTTAAATTATTCGTGAAATTCTAACTGACTTCCATCTGATTAAAATGACAACTTGAATTTACAAATATCCAAGTGGCTTTCTTCAGGGCATGGAAAATTAATTTCCAGGAGGATTTAATAAAGGCACAATGACGTCGCCAGTCCCTGTTCTCAGCTTATTTTGAATGACTGGTGTGTTTTGGTCTTTCTGCACTTCACTCTTCTACTGATTACCAGCAGAACTGTTCATCCCTGTGCACTAGCACAGCTGGACTGTCAGTGGGAAGAGAGTAAAGGCTCTGGGAGCACCCCTTCTCCTGGAGGTTTTGGTGCCTGGACATGGGTTGAACTAGATCTAGCCCTCAGGTTTTCTTTTTCTTTTTTAGTTGCAATTAGAGGACACCCCAATTGGTAAACGTTTTTGTATTTCATGTGCTTGTAGGTTTCCAAAAGCCTAAACCTGGCATCATGAATAGGTCAACCTATTTGACCAGACTGCCCCCCAACTTTGATTTGTACCCTCTTTGGGAAAACCTTTGCTTAAGCTTCAGTTCCTCCAGATACAGAAATTTCCAGGAGCTTGTTTTTTTCCCAAAGAGCTATAGTTAAATACTGGTGACATGCATATATAACTTTCCTTAAAACTGGTGTTTCAGCACATGGTACTGGGGGAGCAGTTTGTGGCATTTGTGTGCAAGACAAGAGATGGTGCTGTGTTTGGGAATAGTTTGACTCTCTGGACTTGTGGTTTGCAAGGAAATCTGAACCTATTTGGTTTGGGGCCTCTTCCCATAATTTTCTTAAATCTGTTATTTTTACAAGCTGCATGCTTTTCTTTTTGTGCAGCCACAGCTTGCCAAGGAAGGCAGCCTCAGACTGAGAGTGACAGAACCTCTGGGGCTGGGGAGGGAAGCAGCCCCATGAGAGCTGGTATTGGTGTTGATTAGAGCTCAGAGAGCTCACAGGGCTTCCCACAGTTAGCCCATGGAGCAGTCCAGAGCAAGACCTTTTACTAATGGATTTCTTAATGATTTCCTGGGTGCCAGCAGATCCTCTATCCAAGACACTGAGAACTGGGCAACTAGAAGAGGACTGCTGGCAGTGACTGAAAAAAAGAAAGACAAATAAGAGCGGAGTCTTTTGAAACATGTTTTCCCTGGGGGAACTCTGGAAACAGCTGTACAAACACTCAGATGGCAGCTGCATGTGCCCGTATGTGCTGAGCTCAATTCCCTGTCAGGTCACACTGAACCATGACTGTAAGCTTTCCTACTCTGCCTCTCCCCAATTCCTACTCAAGGACCTTCCCCTGCCTTGCTCTTCCAGTGGGGATAACAAGCCTTGGCATTCAGGGCCAGATACCAGAGTTGCCCAAAGTTTTGTTGTATTTGAAGAATGCCATGTTTGGGACCACCAACTCCCTTTTTAAAAACACTCTTGATGCTTCAGTTCATCTCGTGATGTTGTTTGCCACTGCTGAGAAATTAGACCTTGCTGTTGATTTACACAGGTACATCTACATATGGGTGAGATGGGAGTAAATCCTGAAGGGAACTACTTCCTTCCTCAGTTCCACCAGAAATTGCCATGAGTCCCAAGGACTGCCTTTCCTACAGAAGCCTTGAAAGAAAAACATATTCAAAAGAAACAGACATGTAAAAACCCCTAACTTTAGCCTGGAGAGAAAGAGGCTCCCAGGGGACCTTCCTGCTCTCTGCAAACAACCTGAAGGGAGGCTGTAACCAGGTGGGGGTTGGTTTCTTCTCTCAAGTAAGAAATGACAGGACCAGAGAAAAAAGCCTTGTGTTGTGCCAGGGGAGGTTTAGGTTGGATATTGGGGACAATTTCTTCACTGAAAGGCTGGTCAGGCATTGGAACAGGCTGCCCAGGAAAGAGGTGAAATCACATCCCTGGAAATGTTCAAAAGGCGTCTGGATGTGTCATTTTGGGACATGATTCAGTGGGGCTGGGTTAACAGCTGGACTTGGTGACCTTAGAAGTCTTTCCCAGCCTTAATGGTTCTATGATTTTACTCTGCATTTTTGTTTAAGAGGAAAATATCTCCTGCAATTCCCAAGAAGTGCTGGAAGCACCTCATCCCACAGTCACCCTCACAGAACTCCTGACCCAGCCTGAGAGCACCAGGTGGGCACTGAAGCTGTTTTGCAATGGCTCAGCGGCCATTTAAAGATTGGAAGGTAGTGACGACTGATGAGAGCGGCAGAGAAAGTTCAGAGAGCCCGGCCCAGAGCAAAGATAAACATCCTCCTGGTCCCGGCACCCGCGGGGTCCTGGGCTGCTCCCTGCTGCTGCTCTCAAATTTCTTCCCCAGCAAATGTCCGGCTCTCCTCAGGCCTCTGTTCAACCCGCCCGCTGCAGGCTGCCCTGACAAAACCTGATGTTTCCCTGCCGGGGTGACACCATTCACTCCCGTTCCCGAGCCCCGCGTTGCCGTGGCAGGGGAGCGCTGCTCTGGACGTTCCCGTCCCCCGCAGGCCGGGGACCGGCCGGGAGCAGAGTTTATTTCCCCGTGTGCCGTATCCCCGTGGGCCGCAGGTGCCCGCGGCACGGCGGCCGTGGCCGAGGGTCCGGCGCCACCTCCTGGGCACGGCTGAGGGGGCCCAGCCGGGCTGGGAAACACCCGCACCGCGGCTGCGAGGGCACATCCAAGGGCATCCAAGAACAACCAGACAGATTCCCTCAGCCTGGGAGCCCCGCCGGCCTGCCAGCGGCTGGCAGGAGAGGCGGGCACTCAGAAAAGCCCCTCAGTGTTGTCGTGTGTTTTGTGTATGTGCTCCCTTCCCCTTCCTCACTCGGTAACGTGGGCTTTTGTCCCTTCCAGACTGGTGTTTCTCAGCCCAGCGTGGTCCCGGGCGCTTTCCCAGCTATGGCAGAACGCGCTGAGGGCATGGAGGGCTTCGCACGGGCAGCGTGCGCCATGCAGGCCTCGTGAGTCCTGGGACTTGTTCTGCTCCGCAGAATGCCAGCTGTGAGAAGGCAGGCAAGAAGATGTGCCAATCCCACTGGTGTCGGGAAGGCACGGGAAGGGTGCTTTTCTTGGGCGAAGGCGGAGGGATGCGCTGTGCCAGCAGATGCGCGCTGAGGGCCGGGTGAGGAGCCGGGCCCTGCCCCGGCTGCGCTCCCCCTGCTCTGTTTCCAGGCGGGATTTGGCTTGTGCCAGGCCGGTCAGGGCTGTCTGTGCAGTCATGCCCACAGAGTCTGTGCAGGTGTTCAGTAGAATCTTCTTTTTCACACTTAAGAGCCTCCCGAGTTCAGTGCCTCTCAATGAGGCTAATCTCGTGCTGAGATTTCACAGAGGCATGGGGCACTGCATCCCCGTTCCCTCAGTTTACTCACGGTCAGCCTCAAGAGGTTTTCATGGATGTTATCTGATGGATCAAAAAGAAATCTCGTCAGTACATCGTTGCCCTGATAACTGCTACTCTGCATGGAAGGAGGTGGTCTTCAATGAGTGAGGCAAACAAATAACCTGTGAGAAATGGGAGGTTTACACAAATGAATTGCATTTCTTGGCTAATATACACTGATGATGAAAGTCTGGCCTAAGCATAAACTTTGGATATGCTACTGTGGGAATGCATAATGAATAGAGTCATTGCTTTTGTGTGTGCCTTTGGAAGGGACCAGCACTTCCCATCCCACCTTTCTGCCATCTTCCCGGGCTGCAAGCCCTCTGCTCCAATGCCTGTCTCTCACTAGGTGAGGGGATGACATCTTGCACAATGCAGTTGTTGTATGTAGTGCTTTTAGGCACCAGAGAGTGTTTCTGCTAATGACTATTCCTGGCAGGAACCCCTGTGGTGGTGCTTCTGTTGAAAAACAGGAAACTGTAGAAATAAATCTCTTCCTCTCTAGGGTGTTTTGTGGTTAAGCAGAGTTGCAATGCAAGGGACCACTTTTGCCTTGTCATTGGCTTGGTGTGACTGTAGGCAAGTAATTTCTTCTCTCTGGAGTAACTTCATGTCTCTGAAAGTCTGAGAAGCTTGTTTCTGACATGAAAAATTGGGTGTTGAATCACTTGTGTAGCAGTAGAGGAGTGTTTTGTTCTTGTTCCGTTGTCTTTTGTTATTTACCACATCAAAGAAGAAAGTGGTGGAGGTGATTAGCATAGGGGGAAATGTCTTTTGAGGAATATGAATTTGCTGGAAAATACAGTTTTGCAGAATAAAATTATTTGTGAGTCTGGGTTGAGCTCAATGAATTGTTTTGGGCAAAAATGAAGACAGAGAACTTTTTCAACTAAGGGTTTGGTTTTTCTGACATCCTCAGAATAAAATGTGTCACATTTTGTGGAAAGTGGTGTTTGTTTAAATCACTGCAATTCTAGGAAGGAAAATGGGACCCACAGTGTGGTCTGGAGGAGGGAAGGGCTCAGAGTTGACTGAAAAAGCCTGAAAAAAAGTCTTAAACTGTCTGAGGTCAGACTAATTTATGGGTTATGATAATTTCTTTTCTCAGCCATCATTCAAACCTCGGTGTCCTCATCCTGATAAACCTGGACTGATGAGAGGACTCCCTGACACTTTTCTTATTGTTGAGTTACAGTTTGATGCTGCTCCCACCTGCAGAAAGAATTTGGCTTGCACCTCAGTGAAGAACACAGTGGAGTGATAGCAATTTCCAAAGAACTATTTGAAACTGTTGGCTGTATCCTGCAGTTGGGCTTTAGGATAGGGAGTGAGCCCCCAGCAGGGGAGGAGGAAGCGCTCAGCATCATCCTCTACATACCTCAGACACACAGCTTTGTGTGACTCCAGGACCCTGGGAGGGAGCCCTGCTTTCTGAGGCAAACAGTGCCAGACTCAAGCTGTTTTCAGTTGTGCTGTGTCCCTGCTGTGTTCTAATCTGTTTGAACTGCAGATAGATTGTCTTATGGGGAAAAGTTCCTAACAGACAAATACTATCTGTTAGTTTGGTAACGAGACATAAAATCTTGGAGGACGAGGGAAAAACTGCTGCAGCTATGCCCCAAGATTTGGTGGTGACTGTGAGGTCTTTATGTTGGGAAGCACTGCTTTTTTTAAATTTTTTTATTATTATTATCTTTAAAACTGAGGGACTTGGCTTGGTGATTATAGTTGTTTATGTTTCAACGTGCTGATGGGGAAATTGAGGGGTCCTTCTGTAAGGACTTGATTAGTAAGGATCAGGAGCACTGAAATACCTGGAAGACACGCAAAACATCATCTAAAAAGCCTGGCTTATCCATCACATCATGCCAGTGAAGAAGCATTCTCTCCTACGTGCTGGATAGCGTCCTGTGCGTCCCCGATGCAGCGGTGACTCGGGATGAGCTCTGCAGGCAGGACAGCCCGTGAGTGGCACGGCTGCTGCAGTGTCGCGGAGCACACGCCAGTCCCCGGGCCGGCCAGGCAGTGGCACTGAAAGCAAAGCTAAAGCTGAAGCCCAGCCCTCAGCCCTGGCGAGGTGGGCGCTGCTGCACGGGAGGCGCGGGGCTGGAGCAGGGATTTGGAAGGAACGTCAGCTGCACTTTGCAGAACACAGGGAATGTTCTGGGTCCCTTGCCATTTGGCAGTTTGCTCTGTTAGCCCAAGTGCTCACAGGGTGCATCTGCATCCCAGCTGGATTCCAGGGGCTGTAATTCACCGGGGCTGTTACCAGGGGAAAGCGAGGGTCTTTGTTGCTTGCTCAGTTTGCCCTGCTGAATGACAAGAGTTCAGCTTTCCCTTCTGCAAGAGAGGTGTATTTTCAGACTTCTTTTTATTCTGCCTCATCTGTCCCGTGAATGAGATGCTGACCTGGCTCTTGAGTGTATCTTCAGAGTGCCTGGGTGCAAAGAGAAGCTGGAGGCAGAAGTGTTGTTAAAAGCACATGAAAAGAAGGGAGTGTCTGCATGGCAAAGGTTCTCACTGTGTCTAGTGACAAAGGCAAAGATTTCCTATTGATTTTCTAAATTGCAGAGTAGGCACAATGCAACAAGTGGTTTTGAGCTGTTGTACTTGAAATGGCTGAAAATATTTTGATGAAATAATTTTGTTCAGAAAATACTTCTCAAAAGGGGGGTGGTTTTGATTAAACTCCACTTGGATCAAGGACATAGAGAGAAATGACTGCATGCTCTATTGCAGTGCAGAGCATGGGATTTAGCAGACAACAGGAGTTGAGAGAGAATGCTGAATGTCAGTTTGGATGAATGTATCCCAAATTTGTGTACCAGGCTGGGTTTTTGTGGGTCAAGTTTTTATTGATTCATCCTGTTGAAACAGGTCCACTTTGTAGAAGAGAAGTATTCACTAGTTCTGAGGGAGCTGGGTTCAAGTTACTCTTTGGTTGAAGCTGTGATGTTTATGCAGTGTGAAGTGAAGAAGCTCCAGCAGCACAGATGGTGGCATGCCCAGTAGCCTGCTTGGAGGAGACCTGCTGAAAAGTCAGCCTGGACTTGAAGAGTCTCACCCTCTCCCAGATGATAACCCCTCACCACTGGGGTACACATGCATTTCTTTCAGAAAGTATTTGAGATGCTTTGTTTTTATTTTAAAGTGGGATTTTTTGAAGTTGCCTCTATTGGGTTGGTAGCCCATTTTGTACCTAGTACTTGTTTCAGTAGAACAGCCACGGGAGTGAAATGCAGGATTTTCTGTGCAGTGTGTTTATATCCATGCAGTATCTAATGGAATAGAACAATTAAACTCCAACTCAGTAGGTTTCTCTAGTTTCCAGATAAATTCTATATTGGGAACATTGCCCAGAAAGCTTGCTAGAAATCTTTGAAAATACATGAGCACAAGTTTCCTTTTTAACTGTATTAGGTATTATCTGTGAAATAACCAGGTGAGCACAGAGCAAGCTGAACCCCTGACCTCCTCAAAATAAAAAGCCTCTTTGGGTGAATCTGAATTAAAATAACCCCACTAGATGAGCAGGCTCCCTTTCTGCTTTGGCTTTGCAAACCAAACACTGTGAAAACAATCTCTCCAACCTAGTGCCCTGTTTTAGAGCACCATCTGCCTTTTTCTTGTACAATATTTCCCTCACTGGTACTGCAGCTATCTCCCTCTGATGTGTAGGAACAGAAAGGGTGATGGGCTAGTGCAGATATACTGTGGGTTGCCAGCTGACTCCACTGGTAGATCACTTAGTGCCCCAGACTGTCTGAGTTCATGTGCAGTGTTGTTCAGGTTGCTCTTGCTGCAACATGGGATTACCATCTGCTCGCCCACCTTTGGTTGCCTTTAAGTGCTGTTCTTTCCTCAAGGTGTCTTTAAGGAATGCAGTTACTGCAACTTGACTTCCTCTGGTTTTCTAACCTCTGAACAAGAAATCAATTTTACGTGATGTGTTTGGCCTGTAAATGAGCAGAGAAATCACAAGGATTTCAGTCAGCAGTGGTCTGCACTCTGCATCTACCACGTCTGCGGCAGTGAGGGACTGTGGTGTGCAGAAAGACCTCAAAGAAGCCTCTTCTTGGCCTGTGAGGTCCTGTGGCTTTGTGTAAGCAGCATGTAGACAGTCCCTGAGACAGGAAAGGATGGAACCAAAGGGACTCAGTCTGTCCTAAAATACAAGTCAAACCTGCTTGGGATGCAGAATGCAATTTTTCTTTTACTGCTAGCTCCACACCTCTTGCCAGGTAGGAGAGTTCAGGCAAAAACCTCAGCTCCTGGCAGTCCCAGCCTGGCTGTCTGTGCCTTACATCAGCATTCCCCTCACCTAACAGGTATATTGCTTCCCTCCTCTGCTGTCTGTCTCTGATTGATGCTGTCATTTGTGTATTGAGACAACCAGAGCTTATAAATCCTTCCAAATACCCTGTTATTAAAAAGGAATCTCACCTTCAGCTTCAGGTGGTGAGAGGGGCTCATTATGCTTCTGTTTGTTAGCTGTGCTTGTGCAGGCAGTGTCTCTTGAGGCTGGAGATGGTGCTTGGGTGTGTGGTGTAACACAGTCAGCGAGCAGTTGTGTGTCAAGAGGCATCTGGAAGGCAGGCAGGGGTTTCAAAGGCAGCAGCCTGCAGAAATTGAGATATTTGCACCTGCACTGGGAGGGCTGGCAGTGTGGAGACAGGCATTTGTGACTGCTGAGTTGTTGCTCACTCCAGAGCAGTTCAGAGTCATGGCACCGTCCCAAGGACCCTCTGTTGTTGTTCTTTTCCTGTGGCTGAGGGTGAAGATGGATGTAAAACCAGAGGTCCAAACTTAGCAAGTGCAAATTCTGCCTCCCAGAGGCTGTTTGAAGGGCCAGAAACAGCCAGGGTGAGCAAGGCAGGCTCTGTTATGAACAAATGAGAAGCTCCTCATCCTGCTCCTCCTGTGTCCTAGGGGCTCTGCTTCCATAGGGGAGGGCAGGTGTGGACCAGCTCTACACCAAACCTCACTTACAGGCTGGAATACAAAGATATTTATGAGAAGAATCATCCACGTACAGATTTAGCATTGGCTGTCTACTTCATTTCATCTCCAAAAAGCCCATAAAGCTGTGGCAAATGTCTATCTCTGTGCCCAGGTGGATTGAGTTTTCCTGCATTCTGAGGGTTTCTTCCCCATTTTTTATTATTTTACCACAGGCAGAAGGGTCTGTTTTAGGCTCAGTGCAATAACTATCATAATTTTGTCAGGCTGACACATCAGTATGGTGCCAGTCATGGTTATAGAGACCCTGGGACCACTTCATCACAGCTTCACTCCAAGGCTCCTTTTAATCTTTCCTAATAAAATTTAAATGACAGTAGCTGTTCCAGTCATGAACCAAGAAAAACCTCCCGTATTATTTCCTGGTTTTTTTTTCTCTAGTGTTGGGTTCTCTGTTTTATTGTGGCTAATTTATATGAGAACTTACATCTTCCAGAGATGGCTGTGTGAGTCTGAAACAAGTGGCACTTCTTTTTAGTGACTCTCTTCTCAGCAGATAGGATTTTTCCAGAAGAATGTGGAAAACTGTGTAGTTGGGCCTTTGCCATCTTCATCATAATCCAGGCTGAGGTTCCTGAGGCTTATGGTGGTTTTGACCAGGAGCTGTTATTGAGCTTGGATAAATATTTTTCTAATATTCTAAATAAATTTTTCTAATCAGCCATGAGAGATCTGACTCACTGGTGACACTGAGGTACCTGTCAGTCCCACATTAAATGAGGTGAGCTAATTCTCCTCACATGCTTCCACTTTTCTCTGCTCCCAAGCAGAAGATGGTAGAAGGAGAAGTTTAACAAAACTGCACAACCGTTTCTGTTTAAGCATGAGTGGTATTAAATGGCCTGCCCTACTGAAAAATGGGCCTGCCACTTGGAAGGAGAGGTAGAGTGGCTTTTAGCAGATTTTTTGATCTTGCAGGCTGCACAGTCCACAGACTTGGACCAGCCCCTGAGAAAAAAATTTTTGGCACTAAAAGTTCACCCGCAGAAGACAGTCTCAAACTTCTTAAAGTGTGAGGGGTCAAGGAGCTGTTTGGAAATCCTGTGGCTTGAACCTCTGTTTGAGCTGTTTCTAGCACTGAGCACAGTGGGATTGGAGCAATAATTTGGATTGTGCCCATGTCTTTTGCTTATTTTTCATTTAACCTGCTGATGGCCTGTGTCTTATATTGCTTTTCAGATCCACTGAGAATAACTGCTCATGACTGCATTAGTGGGAATGGATGTTTATGACTGATCCCTTGGTGGTTGCAAAACCCATCATGCTTCATCAAAACATAACACTCGCTGTGGTGCAAGTAAGTGTTTTTTTCTGGTCAGCTTCTCAGTCTGTTTCTAGCAGAAAGCTGGAGAATGACCAGAATCACTGAGGCTGTCAGAGTCTTGGTGGGAAGGAGGAAGGATGCTGGTGTGTGTGTGGGAGTCAGTCTGGTGGGGTGGATGCTGCCCTGGTCCAAACACCCCATGAGTGATGAGCTCATGTGCTGGGGTTATGTGCTCTGGGAGGGGAAGTGCAGGATTGCTGGGCCAGATTCCAAGCATTGCTATGTTCCCTCCTTGTCATTCATAGGTCATGAAGCTGGAGGGAAGTCAGGAGACTGCACTGGTAATGTGAAATCCAAGTGCTGTGGCAAAGAGGTGGGAGATGGGGACTGATGTCATTAATCATCTCTCTTAACCTCTCATCCAGAGAATTTTCACTGGTCTAGTGTGGGGAAGACCTGCTGCAGGTCCTTCACCAGCACAGGTCTCCTCTTTGACATCAAGAGATTTTCTTCCTTTCTTTTAGCAATTGGCCTAGTCTCACATGTAAAGAAAATGTCAGTGCATTTAATCAAGGTATCTTCTGTCTCCTTTCTGTATGCACATCAGGGAAGGTGATAGCTGGGGCCTTATTAATACTGCAGTGGTGAAATGTCACAACTTTGTGGCACAAGCAGGACTTGATTTACATGAGTATGATAGAGATCAGACTGGGAGACTCAGACTACAGTGTCAAAGGCCTGTAGAGTTAGATTACATTTTCCTCCCTGGTGATGGAAATGAAGTCCTAGAGGGAAATGAGTTGTTTGGTCTCATCTGAATTCTTTCTGAAGTAGTGTTGCCTTCAGAAACTCTAACTGGCACCCAGTGCCTCTCTTCTTGGCAGACTTAGCGGGAAAAACAAGGAATTAGTGATCTGGGAACAACATTTTTGGCATTTCTCAGCCATCCATGTTATCTCATTTAGCTACAAGAGGGATTGTTACCAGGAACATCTGTGGTGTCTGGGTGGAGGATGAGAGAGCATTTAAGAGACACACTGTGCATCCCAACCTCTGTCACTTTCTGGAGTCAATCCCCAACAGGCTGTCTTTGAAGGGGATATCTTTTATTCAAGTTTCCCATCTTTACTCTATATCCATGTCCTTCCATCAGCCTACACCTTTCTGCATGACTGTTTGGCCCATATCCACTGGCATCATTATCCTCTTGTGCTGATACCTTGCCAGCACGCCTTGCTTGAGATCTGGCCCTTCAGCAACACTGCATGTTCTGGGAGACTTGCCCTTCAAAGACTTCTGGCCAAACTGTATCTGTCTCAAGAGCTTGGATGCTACAAAGCATCAACAGCTCTTTCCCTCTGAAGTTTCTTCCAGTTGGCACATTCAGAAAATGCTGCCTAGGCTATTTGCTTTGCTGACTGTTTTCAGTACTTAGTACTTCTCAAGTTTTAGAAGTTGTGGGGGAAAGTGAGCTAAGCTTATATGTCTAAGGGATCCTAACATGAAGGTAGGTATCCTCATTCTTTGGCCTAGGGAAATTGATTTTGTAGTAAAATGGGAGTTCTGGCTGCTGCTTTTACAAGAATGACTGTGAAGGCCATGTACGTGGGTGCCTGGTGGCTGGACAGGCCTTGGCTGCTTGTTCCCTTCTGTGTCTGTGGTTCTCACCTATTTCTTATTACAATGGTGTTCTTGGGTACCATTTATCATCACTTTCCTTCTGTAAGAATTTTTCAGCAGAAACTGAAAAAAAATTACCGGAAAGTTGGCATCGTTTCTATTTTTCCTCTTTCAGGTGTATGTTATCCTATGGCATATGTACTTGCTCCATTCTAAACTGAAAATACCCCCCTAAGTGTTGTCTCCCCAGGGACCACCTTGTTCCCATTGAGGCAGAACCAATGTCATATGGATTTCTGGAGGCAGTTTGAGTAGTTCAGGACTGTTTTCAGGGTAGATGGGGACCTTGCTTCTCATTTTCAAGAGACCAAATCCTTTTGAGCTCAGCCTAACCCATATAAAGATTTTACAAGATACGTAGAGTTTGCTACAGACTAAAGCCATGCAGAGACATTTTCTTGAGTCTATTGCTTTTGGTGGATCTCTAAAGAACATTATAAATGCTCAGTTTTGGAGCCTAACAGACCCCTAGGGGGTAACTGAGGTTCAAAGAGATACAGTAACTCAGGCAACACCTTTTAAACCCCTTTTCTTTTCTCTTGCATTTTAAATCCTGTATCCCTGTGCCTTTTTACCATGTGAAGTTTCTAGCAGAGAGCACACAGAATTTTGTTTATAGGGGACTAGGGTGTGAATTATTACCTGTGAAGCTTGCAGTCAAGGTAGTGGGTTATAATACTAATTAAGGCAAATGTCACAGCAAGAGCATGCTGACGTTGTCAGAATTAATGGCCCAGAGCATTACTACTTAGCACACCTTTTGAAGTTAATGGAATCGTATTAATTGGGATCTTGGAGGGACTGAGGGACACAGAGTACATCACTCCTGAGCAGCACCTCTGTTATTACATTAGAGCTGGAATAGCATCAAATTCCTCCTGCCTTTTAGGCCCCTTTTGCTCAACCATTTCACAAGAGGGTGTCTCTGATAAGGCCCAGGGGAAGGTTGTTTGGTTCCAGGTTAAGAGGTGGAAAAATCTGTTCCTGCTGTAGTTGCAGAGAATCACTCTGCCTCCAGAAACCAGTGCTGAGGACTGCCAAAATGCCTCTGGCACAATACTGAGAGGACAAGGAAATGTGTTCAAAAATACTATGTACCCTTGTCCCTGAGTCTGATTCTACAAATTCATCTCCCCTCCAGAGTGTTCATTCCAATGGGCACAACCCACGGTAGTGGTGCAAGACACAATCTCAGAGCACTAAAACAAAAGTGTCTGTCAGCAATTCTGAGTTCTTTTGGATATTAACCAGCTGTGGTAGCACCAAGACCAGCACAAGGCATGGTTAGACCTAATGCCAACAAAATTTCTAGTTTTGAAATAGAAAACAGCAAATCATGGAGGCCATTTGCTTTCCTTGGGGAAGAAAACAAACCAAACAAAACACCACCAAACCAAACCTGAAAAGCTGATACTTATAGAAACCCAAAACTCAAAACTTTTAATACAGTACTGTGAGCAGATGAGGAAAAAGAAAAAAGCCCAGGTTTTCTACTGAGGATTTTAATTCTAAAGCAGAATGTTCTCATTTTCATCCAAGTTTTCCACATGGGGGAAATAATTTTTAAGCATCTCTTATGTAAAATAATTAACCATAGATGAGAAATGGATGATTTCAGAAGAAAAGAAACACATGCTATCTTTAGATAATGGTATTAAATCCATTGTGCACTGGAATGGAAGTTTTTATGATACTGTAGATTTTCTGTGCCATTTTATCCTTCTTGAGTTTAGATTTTGAAAAAATTACTTAGCTATGATAAAACCTTTTTTCTGTGTTAACAGGAGTACAATTATTAATTGTCCTTTGCAATGTTACTGGTATGTAGGTTTGTGATTACTATTGACTAAATTTGTAGGGTTTCACAATCTCTCCTGTGCTAGCATAGGGGAAACATTCATATTTGCTAGAAACGATGATGATTCAGTGTCAGCTCAGTTACCCACTGCGTGGAAGTAGAAACAACAGCGTGGTTGAGCCAGTGCTGCCCAGATGCAAAGATCCCTCTCAGCTCCAACCTCAGAGGCTTGACTGCAGTATCTATCTGGAGCTCATCCCATATGGTGCTCGTCAGATGAGCAGGAGCTGCAGTAAATCTGTTGCAGGATTCCTGCATGATGTTAAACACTCCTCAGCCTCACTGCTGGGCGTGCTGTGCAGCCTGTAACTGGCTGCAAGGGAGGGCAGGGTTTTCCAGCAGAAGCCCTTCTGCTTAGGGCAGTTTCTCTCAGGGCTTGTTACCCTGACCTGAGGCTGCAGAACTGCTTTGCTCCCAAGCAAGCGCAAAGCGCTCCTGGCTGTTTAAATCTGTCGCAGTTCTGTTTGAACTGAAAGGCTCCTCTGTTCCTCAGAGGAGTGTGTTGTAAAACAGTGACATTTGTTAAATGGAGAACACGTAGGGCAAGGACTCCATCAGCTTCAGGAGACAGTGAGTAATGATCTCTTAATATCTGAGAGCTTTAAAGCTACTATAATATTCTTCAAAGTCAGGGTAGTGTGGTGGGGCCCCGCAGAGCTATCTTGCGTTCAGGAGCAGGTTGCTGCTGAGCACGCAGCCAGACACTGTTCTTCAGCATCATCTCTGCAGAGGGGAGCATTAGTTGCTGTGCAATGTGCATCACAGCCCAGACAGATTTATGATTTACTTTCAAGCGTTCCTGTAGCACCCATCACTCAGCTGGTTACCTGCACCTGCCAGACACTGCTTTGCACTTGGGCTGCTGTCTGCTCTGCCCTCTTCCTGACACAAATCAATGTGCTAAGCCTCAGTGCACTTGAGAAGGAGGTAAAAGCCCCACAGCTGTCACCACAAAAGGAGGAATGGAGGAGAAGGTCATGTCTGTGATTGAATGTCTGTGGTACAGGTGGATGTGAGTCTTGCTGTTTTGGATCCCTCAGACTTGTGATACCAGTGGTGTCTATGTGGTGCCATGGCTTCGTGTTACCCATTGGGCAAGGTCCTGGCTCTGCAGAGCTCAGAAGAAAAGACAGGGCAGCAACTTCAATCAGTCTGTCTCTTCCCCTCTTGTGTTGATGTCTGAGCTGTGCTGGGCATGTGCAGAATCTGCAAAGGCTTCTTTAGAGCCACCATGACCTCTGCTGCTATGCACAGACAAGACTGAGCTGATCCTCGTCTGTCACATGAAGATGTACATTTATGCTATTTGAAACTTGGCCAAATAACAACTAAGTGGTAATGAACTGTGTGTTTTTGGCTTCAGAGTCTCTGGGACAGAGGGTTGGAAGCAGAGAGATGATTTATATCCTCAAGTCTGTTATTTACAAGCAGTCATGGTCCTCATCGTTCTATAGACAAATAGAAGGAGTTGTAAATTTGCCATATACAGTCCCTTGAGCTAATGCTTATGGGAAATATAATTTGAAACATTCATTTGTCCTAGAGAACTGAGCCTGACCCACACTGTCATGGAGATAGGTACAAGACCCAGACATAGGTGGATGCACTTCCATAACATCCTTAGTATAAAGAATTTGCTATCCATATAGACAGAACAGAAGAAGCAAGAGGGAAATTAGGTCTCCTGAGTTGCAATTCACCTTATTAATCACTGCAACAGATGACTAGTTAAGGACTAATTAAGGGCTAACTGTGGGTCAGGAGAAGTGAAGCAGCTAGCAAATAGGCATGACAGCATTGGGCATTCATTCCCTAACAGATCACATAAACCTGAAAGTGTACCCCCTACTTTTAGTAAGCATGGGACTACTCACATTTTAGAATTAATCTGAAAAACAGTTATGCCTTGTTTCTAAGGAAAAAAATCTTGTGTGTATGTCTGTGGGAATACAAGCATTATGTGAGATAAGTATAAAGTGTGTGTGTTACAATCAGGCCTTAGAATTTTTGCACTTCTTCCTATCTGGACACTTTTATGAGGACAGCGTTGTTCTGTAGAACTCGCTCTATGCAGAACCATTTGTTAGAGCAGGGGTGGTGTGTTTTGTTTGCAAATAGTCTGGTGTTTTAATATCATCACTCCCCCACGCTTGTGCTTACCACCCACATCAGGAGTTTAAGGAAGAGGTGAAATACAGCTATTTTGTGCACTTTGTCTGTTTTCCTTGCAAATCTTCTTTTCATCTGAAATAGGGATTTTTGAGGGCTAATGTTAAAGTCAATAGATCTAATTAAATTGATTAGATTCTCTTTTAATTCTAGTAATTGTACTGGTTTGACTGGAGTTGCTACTGATTTATAAGGAATTGCCATTTGTGCCATGGACTTCTTCAGTGAAGGACAAATCCAATCCTCTGTAATACTGTATATCTCAGTTTCCCCTCTTCCACCTTCACAGTCTTGTTCCTTGGTGTGAGTGGAACCAAGTAGAGTGAATGTCCAGTGTCTGCTCTGGCTCTTGGGCAGAGCTAATGACAGGTCCTCAGAGTCCCAGCTAAAGGCTATGGCATGAGCCTTCTGGCTGTCCTGCTTAAGGCTTCCACTCATATCTGAACCACATATTTTTTTTGTACTTGAATATTATAATGAAGTATGGGGATAAGACTTTACCTGTTTGTCTGGGACTACATCAAAGTAATGTTACAAGCAGATTGCCAAATTCCTTTGTGCTCTGGATCTGCCATTCTTCTGGTGTGTACATGGGTCAGCCATGCCTTGGAGCTCTGCAGGGCATGATGAAATGGGGCTTCACAGGGTAGCTGCAGCAAACTCATGGTCCTGGGGATGTTATGGTTCTGCTTGCCTGCTGGTTCCCCTGGTCCTGCTTGGGTATCTCAGTGCTGTGCTAATACACTGTGCTCCTTTGCTAGCATTGTTAGCTTCCTTAGATCTGATGCTCCCTGGCTGTTATCTCCATTTCCCACACAGCTGTTAAGTACATTTTCTCTTTTAACTGGGTGTTTCATGTACCTGGCAATGGTGACTGCCCTGTATTTTCCAGCACCACTTCTGTGGCTATCTGCACGTATTTATTTCTCTCCCTCCCAGATATATCGTTTCTGTCATGGCATTGGGTCCTCCCTCACTACAAAGAGGCAGAAATAAAAAAAATCACTTCATAAATTCCCCCATTTCATCACCTGCTGACTCCAGTTCACCCCTAACATTTTTACTGGAGTAATTGTCTTGTTTACTCTTTGTCTGGTACAGGCATATCCACAGTGCATTATGCTTCCTGGGAACCTCTCTGTAAGTCTGGTACTCAATATCTCTTTCTGGTTCCTTAATAATCCTCCTAACTCACTTTGCCTTGTTTTTATAGGTCTTCTAGTTCCCTTGCAGGTAGTTCATATCTTTAATACAATTCTCTTTATTGCTTGTACTCCTTTTTACCTTCTGGCCTAAAAACATTGCCCTCTACTGCCTTGGGTTTTGCTCCTAGTCTAGACTCCTGTAATTAGCACTGAGATCACAAAAGGTGAAATAGTAATTTTACAGAGCTGCCCATGAACCTGTGCATGTGAGAGAGCATCCAGGGGCACAGCTTGGGTTTCTCTGCCCCCCAAACTCTCTGTCCTCCCAGCTGTCTGCCCTGGATGCTCCAAAGGCCCTGCTGTTCCTTTCCTTTTCTGTGGTCTATTGTTTTTCCAAGTAGTACCTTTGACTCTTATTAGACCTGTTTGGCATTTACCACAGTGGAGCTTGCTCTGCAGGTGTCTCCTGCTTGCAGATGCACCTCTGCATCAGAGAAAGATGCTTCTCTGCTGTGAAGAAGAAGTGGTACTAGGAAGGCTGTTATCTCTCATTTTTAGGCTGATATCTGCAGAAAGTCTAGTGCCAGGTCAGTGGATGCAGAGGAGTGGATTTGACTGGGTACTCTAAGGCATGTGGAAATTAACACTGGTCTCTCTACACGGACCTTTTCAAAACTTAAGTGTCTAAGTTAGAACAAAATCTAAGAGTATTCCAGTATTGTACTAAAGCTGGGAAGAACTCAGGAAATTCCTGACTGATGGGAATGGATGCTGGGGTGTTCTGTAGATCAGGCTCTCTCAAAGCAAGCATGAATCCTCGTGTTAGTTTGTTGTGCTTCTCGAGTCCCTTTTATATTTGACGTCACTGATTGTGTGTGCAGTTCTTCAGATGGACCTGGGGCTGCTAACAGAAAGGGGACATCTCTACAGGCAACATGTTAACAATGTGAAAATAAAAATCCTTTCTCCTTCACATTGCCAAGATAAAATGAAGTGCTCTCCATGTCCCTGACCTGTCACCCAAATTCCCATCTTGCTTTTCTGTCTGTGGCAGTAAAAATAAGTGACCCAGCAGGATGACTTTCCATTGAAGGAAGGGCCTGATAGCTGAAATTCTGTGAGGTTATTCAGAGAAGCAAAGATCCTGAGGAACAATTACATCTTTTCCTTAATGGCAAAAAAGCTATGCCAGTATGACTTCATCTTCCTGCTGTGCAAAAGCTACAGATGTGCTTTTAAGGCCCTACAGGAGCTGGCATCTGCATAGCATGTCCTGTGCATTGTATTGCTGTGCTTTGGCACTGGAACTTTGCAACACAAAAGCTTGCATTAAAGTGAGGGAGACCACAACCAATAATAGATAAGGGCAGTACAGTGAGGATGCATGATTCTGGCACAACAACAAAAGCTAGTGAGGGCTTTGGAGGGGAGAATGGTTCTTTTGTTTTCAGAACCAAAGTATGCCATGGAAACCTGTTTGCCTTTTTCCCTGGGTACCATTACAAAAATTAATAGATATATGTATGAACACAGTGTGTCAAATGAAGTATTAGAGACACTGTTTCATAAGAAGTTACAAGTAAAAATTAATTTCAGTTGTCTGGGAAGTAAAGGATACCCCAAGGCTACAGGGACACATTTTGGTTGGTTAGAATATGAAATGCATGCTCCTGTCTCAGAGAGGGGGTATGTTTCTGATTTTCTATTATTGATTATTAATGTGTATGGTTTTTCTTCGTCTTGCTGGAAGAGAAAAAAACAGAAATGAGGAGTGTTCTGATTATTCCCCATGCCTGTATTTGTGCAGAACTTGGCACACAGCCTTCTGAATATTTGGGTGACTTTATCTTGACTCTCCCTGCAAGTCATCGTGTGATAGGCTGAGAAGACTTCATCTCTTCCCAAGGAAAGGGTTGGAGATGAGCAGGTAAATTGCCTGCCAGAAGAGTTGATCTCCCTCCAATGATTAGAAGAACTTTCTCAGTGAGAGTGGGTCTCATTGGGTTAGACTACAGGTGTCACTTTTGTTTAGCTACAGATATATGAGGGGTGTCCCACACCTGTGGTCACACTTGCAGAGATATATAGTGGGAGTTACCTGACTGCCTCTGTGCTTAAAGACTCTGGGAATTTTTTTATTCTGTAGAACACAAGGGAGTACCGAAGGAAAAAAAGTACTTTCCAGTTTGAGCAGTAGAGGAATTAAATGCTAAGATAAAAGCTCATAATTCTGATTTTCCTGTTAGCTTCCATCTTCTGATATTAAGTGTATTCTGACATCAGTCATGAGAGCAACTGGCTGTGGAGTTAATGTTGCATTATGCCTTGGAGCAGGGCACACCATCATTTCTGTGCTTTGTTTTGAGGATTCATAGGAATCTTGGACCTGAGGTGCAGTCAGATAGTAAAAGCAAGACAGTTATCACAAGGAGATGATCCTTTTGAAGAGATTTCTTTTTTCATTCTCATTTTCAAAATAATACATATTGTCTTCCATTCCCAATTCCTCATCAGTATCAGAACATTTAATTAAAAGGTCATATCCATCTATGCCTGGTGCCCTAGATAGCTTCTTCCTCCACTTTAAAGAGAAGCTAAATTTCCCTAGTGAGGATAAATGGGGGAGGAATTAGGCCAAAGTAGGTAGATACAGTTTCTGTGGAACACGTGGAGAAGGAAAGCATATGCAGAAGTCACATCTCCTGACAAGACTGCTCAGGCAAGACATTAGTCACAGGCTGGGAGTCAAACAGTTTCCTGAGTAACACCAGGAAACAGCAGTTTTCATCAAATGACGCATCGCAATATGATCGTTTGGGGCAAATTGCTTGATGCATATGCATTTCAGCTTAACTCACTGGAAAATAAGGACAACACAGTGTTCACTCATCCCAAAAAGTAAATACGTAGGGAAGGTAATAAGTTTGCCAGATAGTCATGTCATGGAATGATTCATCGGAGTGTACTTGCTCTGAAGCTTATGCACTGCTGCTTGATCTTGACAAACATATCATTTCATATGGAGATACCTGGAAGCATCTACTTAATCATCCTGGATTGGAGTGGTTTTGCCATGTCCTGAGTGGGAGGTTCCATCCTGTTCATGAGGAGTGCTCCTGCCCTCTGATACATGACAATAAAATTCCTGTACTCAAACACTCCAAATACCAGATGCATGTTTTTGATGTGTGCCCTTGTGCCCATACATGGGGAAAACTAAAGAGGCTCCATTAACCCCTTAAACAGAAAGTTATTACAATGTAAAGTCCACAATTAAAGCTGTAAAGCCAGTTTCATAACTCATGTAGTAGTGTTCCCTCTATTTAATAAAGCCATTTGTTGATCTGTAGCAGCGAATTATACTTTTTGAGCATTTAAGTAATACTTCCACTTTGCTTCCAGTTTATGAAGCAGTTTAGTATTTTCCTGGGCTCACTAATGCTGACTGTACACAACTTCTGGTGTTGGGCACTTAGTCAGCATAGGAGCTTGAACAAAGTTATTGCTATTTTGTGCACAATATGGGAATGTTTCCTTTTAGATATCTCCCCTTTGCCTAGCTACCTCCAATACCATTGGAGCATACCCCATTCTAGCAAACAAATCCAAAAGGAATGGATTAATCCAAGTGAGTTACATAGACGCCAATGTCAGGAACACCTGGCCCAAGGAGGACGTGGTGTCAGATTTCTAAAGCTGGCCTGACCGGTTCACCATCTCTTCAAAGGCACCAAAGGACCTGGTGTCTCTTCTGAATAATGAGAAGAATTCAAACAGAGGAACTAGGTGCTCTTAAGAAAACTGTTTCAGAAGGCTCCATTGAACAAGAACTGGTGGTTTTTGTTTAGCCCTAAATGATTTGAACACTATTTTTTATGATCCTAAAGCTGTTTTGGCTTTCTTTTTAGATCAGCTCATGAAATGAGAAATATTGCTCCCGCATACAAGCCTCTCATCTGTGGTCTTAGACCATGGCCATCAGCATGGTCACAGCTGGAGTCCTCTGTGGACAGCAGAAGTTCCTTGACTCCATCCACTTGCCATCATGGCTATTGAAAATCTGCCAGCACGCTGTGGCTGATTCCATGAGACAAAAATATCCTTCTTATAATTGTCCTTTTCCCAAATGGATCCTTATTCAGCTAAAAGCCCACTCTAGCCTGCATTATTTCAGAACATGTTTTTTCTAGGACATTTCTGAGCATTTTTGAGGCATTTCCTTTAGGTGGCAGCAGGAGTACAGGAATATTCAGCCTTCACGGTCCCCCTCGATGGCACAGCTTTGTGCTGAAGAATGTAAACTCAGTTTTACCACCTTTTCATAGCCTTACACACATGAAAGTTTGTTTGCATTATTAGAGCAGCTTCCTGATGAGCGGAAATCATTAGTCAAGACCCTGTCACCTGTCTGGGCAGTCCTTTGGGCCTCTGCATGTAACTGCTATGACAGTCTGGACACCTAACAATAATGGAAATGATGCAGGCCCTACTTAAGGGATCAGTCTGGACTTGGTATTGCCTACACACAACATTTTGATGGAGTGTGAAAGGCAAGGAGGTGGGGAGGAGAATGCTCAAAATTTTGTTGCATGTTCACCTGTTCTAGGAGTTGAGGCAAAACTGGCAATATGTTAAACACAGTTGCAGTAGCTGCTAAACTTCAGAATTCCCCATTTCTGGGATAGCCCTACTTTTTGCCTATCTGCTGGTAAGCCAAAAGATACTTCTCTATACTGTCCCTCATTTTCAGACTCCCTTCCTGTTTGCTTTGAGAGGAAATTCTCAGCTGTTGTGTCCATCACATTTCCTGGGAAATGTTTTAAAATTTGTGGTCTGCTTGTGAGACAAGGAAATCTGCAACATCATTTTGCTTTGAACACCAGTATGCTATGGGGTCTCTCATGTTGAGGAGCTGGGACATGGAACTGTAAACTGTGAACTCCACAGAATGCCATTCAGGCATTTCCATCCAGCTGGAAATGAGCCACTAACTCTCAGTACTGAGGGGGACTTGTCTCAGGGCTGTGGCCTTGGGTTCATGGGAAGGGAGACAGAGGCTGAGCTTTGGTTCTTGTCGCTCCCACACCTGAAGTGACTGTGGGATCTAGCTGGAGATCCTTGGCTGGGGACCTCGAGCGATTGCTTGTATGCTGCTGTATGAGAGCCTGCTCTGCTTCAGACCCTTCTGGGCTTGTTAGCCTCAGACCTCATTTCTCAGTGCTGCTCCAGAAGAGAAATGATGTTTCTTCTGTGTGTTGGTCCCCTGCCTTCTCATGAGGGCCTTGAAGTGGCCTCACCTTTTTGAGGAACAAGCAGATACACTTGTTGCAGTGACTTGTGAAAGCTGTTGGTACAGTTCCCAGTACCCTGATGTTCTCTGTCACGCTCAAACCTCCTTCCATTCATCTGTCAATGAACAACTGCTGTTGCTTCACACCCTCCTGGAGCCTGGCCATTTATCCAGCTTTTATAGAGAGTAAATAATATGCTCAGTTATATGTCTGGAAATAGTGTTCTGTACAAATTCCTGGGGCAATCAATATACAGAGTCATTTTATGTTAGAAATAGCTTGTTCCAAATGGCCATATATATCTTTATTATACTGTAAATTCTCACACTGTCACTGGAAGCCACACATGCCTTAGTGCAGAGCTTTGATTGCAGAGCAAGTTCCTTCCCTCCTTCCATTTCCAAGCTTCTTTCTGTTTCCTCCCATGCACCTGGATCAAGGTTTAGGAATTGACTGAACTCTCCAACACACCTCAAAATCTCCTTCTCTTTCCAGTGCAAAAGTGCTATTAGGATATTTTTCTCCCCTTGAAGGCCCCACTGAAGCTCTCTTCCAAAAAAACCAAATCAGTCTGTGAATGTCCATGCCCTCCCTATAGCCTTACTATTTTGGTAATGTTTCTTCTGTCAAAATTAATTTTATGGCAAAAGCCTTGAGAGCTCCAAGCCAGCACTGAGCCCTGCTCTCCCAGGTGCTGTACGCAGAGCGCAATATGGCTTTAGTCATCTTGAACCAAAAAATCTACCAGAGGGAATCTGCATCCTCTGCTTATGGTCTCTCCATATCTGGGGACTAGTCTGAAAGGTTTGTGAAAGAAAATTATGGGACCTGGGCAGTCAGATATAGTGAGGACAGTTCCAGCCACTTCATGGAATGTAAAATGCATTCACATAACGGGCAGGGATGAGGAGATTCGTGGTTCCTGCCCCTCAGCAGCTGGGGGGCTGCTTCACAAACATGTCTGTTAGCTAGAAAATATCTGGCACTGGTATAAGAGGGGATTTTCTCTGTAAAAAAAAAACATGTGAGAGGCAGAGTGTGGTGATACAGATAGAGAATGAGAGTCTTCACATACAGACACAAATGCTGTTCCCCTAGAAGCATTCTCATCTCTTTCCTGTGATGGGGAAATGAAAGTTATTCTCAGGGTTAAAGTTATGGGCATTGGAGACAGCAAAATAAACAATAATGGCTTGGAGAGAAGACAGGAAGATGAAGCATGGCTGTGCCTGGGGGACAGTCACTGCTTGCACAGCATGTCTTCCTGCTGTACACCATCTCAGAGTGAATCCCACCTTCAGAATTTGAATTACTTTAGGGGAGATATTTCTTTTTTACTGTTTTTAGCCCTGTTGTGCCCAGAGAAAGTGAGCAGTGCTTGTCCTGCTCTGGCACAGCTGGAACAAAGCTCTGGCTAAGCGAGAGCCAGAAACTGCCATAAAAGAGAGGGATGATTCTCATGGGGCTGGGGAGCATGGGTTGTAGTTTACTGTGGGTCTCAGCTAAGCTCAGAAGAAAGAAGTTTCTCTGCAAGTCCAGCAGAATTGAGCAAGTTCTGAGGAGGCACTAAAATGTCTTGCTGGGAAACAGTTTTTGTTTTTGAGAATGAGTGTGGCTGTCAGTTGCATCCACTTTGCTGGGCTGGATCTGGGTGGAGGGGCTGAAACATGGCCCACAGGTCTGGGGCTGAGAAGTTTCTTCCCACCCAGTAAGAAGTCCCCTTGGAATAAGAGTATTTCTGTGTGTCAGGAACTGGTGCTCTGCTTAGCACAGAGACACCACATCTTCAGCTGTACACTTAGTAGCTGTGACTCAGTCATGACCTTGGACAGCTGCTCTCAGGGAAGATGTGCTGCCAGCTCCATGGCCTGACAGGGAGGGGATTTGTGAAGCTGCTCAGCATGGTTGTGTGACATGTTTGGGAAGGCTGTTTGGAAAGTCCTGACCCTTGGGACAAGGTCCACATCTCTGTGAGCATCACCTCCCTAACCTGGACAAGGCATGAAACCCCACCACAGCTCCCAGCACTGCTTGTGTGGGGAGGCAAAACTGTGCTGGAAAAGCCAATGTAATCCTGCACCATGAAGTCACAGCTGGAGGCAACAGGCACATCCTTTGCCAGTGTAAATTACGGTGACCTGATTGATTTCAGGGCCAGCCTTAGTATTGAAGATGTCGCAAAAAGTTCTTTCAAAGGAGTCTTTAGAGAAATGTCTCCCCCTTGGTCTTTCGTTAACTTGCCTGTGATAATGCATCTGCAGTTGCTATCACTGTAGAGCTTGCTCAGAAGAAGAAGAAAGAAAAAGAAAGAAGGAGAGAGGCTGCTGTTCATCTTATTGACTGCTTTTTCACTTCTTTAAAAGTAATTAGGAGTTTAATCAGAGTTTCTATGGATTTTTTGGGGAATCTGTAATTAAAATCTGCACAGTCAACTTGCATTATATACTTAACCCTCTTCCAGAGCTGCTCAAATATCTTTAATATTCTCACATGTTCTAATGGAAAGTGTCAAGTACCTCAACATAAAAATGAGCAGCAAATCCCCTGCAATGGGCTGCTAACACTGCAGCCCCCAACAGTTTTTTTGTTGTGAGGAAAGGTCTGCTCTCTGATAACAGCTCAGGCTGTAGGTTAACAGGCCTGATCGACTCCGAGCTGGTTTTTCTCTAATGAATAGAGATGTTTCTTTTCATCAGCATAGAGTGCAGTGTATGGAGAGGGGGAAGGGAAGCAGGAGAAAAAAGAAGCTGTCTGACTGTGTAGGGATGGAGCCAGTTTCTTGATAAGCTTTCAATTAAGAGCAGATTAAAATTAGGTTTATCTTCTCCTGAAAATGGCAATGACGTTAATATAATAATACAATGTAATAACTTAATAACCCAGTTGGAAGTGACTCATCCATATTGGAAAGATCACATTTTTGCTGCCTAGTTCTGGGAAGGTTAAGTATGTCCATCCCTCATTCCTGCAGGTGTGCAGGCACCCATGGGGAGAGGGAAAGCTGGACAGTTCACAGCCTGGCTGCTTCTCCTCCTGGGAGGTTTGGTGTGATTGACAAGGGAGATTTATGGTGCAGAAGTGTGTGATGAGTCCATTTGTAGAAACAAGTGTTGAGGCTCAGCAGGATCCTCCACTGCCTGGTCCTCATTGTTTACTCAATCCCATTGCTCCACCAAGGACAGGACAAACACCCAGAGCTTTGAGGTGTAGCAGCTGGTTTCTGGCTTTGCTAGGAAAAGATCCAAAATCAAACAACCCCAGCTGACTGTTCCTTCTCAGTCCAGCCCATCACATGTGTTATGGACTGTGAAATCTGCTGGCCATAGTGGGGGTTTATTCCTTCTGTTCAGGTAAAGGAAATAAGTTTCCTCTGCCATGGGAGACTGTGTGTGTAAGCTGTCTTGTGCAGTGTTTGCTGCCCTGAGCTCAGGTGTTGACCCCTGAAATTAACCCAGATTTTCACCTGAGAAGAGCCTGACTGAACTGGTGTCATGGGAGAGTGCAGCCGCTCATTCTGCTCAGGCTGGATGATCTCAGATGTGCCATTTGGCTGCAGGGACAAAGCTGGTAAATCCTTTCCTGCAGTCAGGAGATCTGATTGGGCTGAGGATGATTTGCTCATCTCATTCCATGGGATGATCAACACTAGCCTGTAACTTGTGTGTTCGACAAAGGACTTGTGTCTGTGCCCTGCGAGGTGTTTTATGGAGGAGGGTATAAAACACTTCTACTCTCTTGTCATGAAGGCTGTCATCATCATCTCGGTCCAGAGCCTGAGCTTTACCCATGAGAAGTGATCAGATTAAATTAATTGTCTTACTAGAGCACCCAAGACCTCTAAATAATAAAGTGTAATGATATAGTTATTTTCAACTGACAATGTTTAAGCATTTGAATTAGTTATTGTGATTTTGTGTGCTGGCCACTCAGTTACGTGCTGGAGATTTCCTGCACTTCAGCATGTCTGTGGCTTGCTTGTGTTCTTTAGTTTATTTAGCTGAGAATAATGAATTAAAGCAGCTTCCCAGTAAGATAAACGCCTGTGTCCAAATACAAAACCCTTCAGGGCAGTATTTACTCATTCCTGATCTCTAATGTGGGTTTAACCATTTACCTTTTGAGTTGAGTGACTCACTGCGATGGACTGCAGATGGGTCTGCTCAGTCCAGTCCAGGTGCAGGGCGGACAAGTTCAGTGGTAAAGAAAGTGAAAAACAACAAAAAGCAACTGAAGTAACAAGGAAATGCCAGGAGAAAAAGGAAGTGCCTGGAGAAAGAACACCAGATTTTTTTCCCTTGGCATTATGGCCTGGGATTTTCTCATCAAAGAAATTGAATGTGTAGAAGTCTTTGGTGTTAAAACTCTAATTCAGAAATGCCTCTGATGCACTGAAAGTTACCCCATGGAGAGTGACAGCCCAACAGTAACGTGGCCATGACTAATCCACTTCCTTGTGATCTTCCCTTCCCTGACTGTGCAGCTGGGGGTGTTAGAGTGGGAAAAGAAAACTTTGCAGCATGTCCAGTACTGCTTGAATGCTCTTCTTCCTCAATTATTTGAGAATAATGAAGTAGCAGTTTCTTCTTTGGATTTATGCTGCTTTAGAGCATTAAGCTGTGGGCTGCTTTTGGGTACTTCTGTGTCCCATCAGCCATGTCCCATGTCCAGTAGGACAACTGCATACATTTTTTAACACTGTCAAGGGAAAATTAAAAACATGGAGTATTTTGCTATACAAGTCTATTTTTTTGTTGTAGCAATGATATAGACTATTGTATTGAGCTTTGGTGTGTATTATTTTTGCCTGAATTTAAAGCAGTTATTTTTTTAATGGTTTTCCATTGATTGACATGGGAGGCTACTTATAAAATTATAATAGAGAAATTCAAATGTCACACTTTATAGAAAAATAAGGCATTCATGCTGAATATCATAAATAGGGAAATTTAGCCTTTGACAGTAAGAACAAGCTCAGCTGATTGTGGATGTTTCTGAGGATGCTTTTTTAGCTTTGTACCCTTTCAACATCATAGTCAGGACTGGACCTCCTACTTGTGTGTGTGAAAGCTCCTTGTCTCTATTCCTGAGCAGCCAAGGCTAGCTAACTGATAACTGTATTCAGTACACAATAAATGGTGTTTATTGTTGTTGGAAAAAAGTAATTCCCCTTCTGGCAGTGAAGGTGTGACTTGTAAATAGAGGTCTGGCAGCAGTGCTGTGCCTGCAGATACAGCAAGGGTTTGACAAAAAGGCAGCAGAGCTGGATTAGGTACCTGTTGGTCTGCAGGAGCAGAACAACCCTGTCAAAATGTAGACTGCTTTCTGGAACCACCCCTGGATGAGACCCTGCAGAAAGGAGTTACTGTGCAAAGTGGCTCAAGTGCCAGAGTTTCCAGCCCATGCTTACCAAGAGGAAATTCTCCAAATAATATAGAACAGGAAAAATGTGAAATGTCTTTAAGGAAAACGTTGTACAGTGGCCATGTCATAGAGACTGAGATGACCATTAAGGTTTGTCACACAGGTCACAGCTGTTTTCCTTTGAAAATTGCTTTTACCCAGACATCAGTGTTCTTCCCAAACATCACCACTCCCCTGGCACACTTTTGCAGGTTTTCAGCTCTCAGGAGACTTTACTCTGCTCTGATCTCCCACCTGGGGCTCTCTTTGTTATTAATTTCCTCTGGAACAGAAGCACCTGAGCTAAAGATTCAGAAGCTGGAAGAGCTGGAGGAGCATTTGGGATTGTGGTATTTGCCCTGTTGTTGCATTTTTCCCTGAGCAGCTTTGGCTGCAATTGGAGGCAGGCTGTAGATCAAAGTGGACACACATCTAACCTGGTAATGCTATTCTTGTTTTTCTAACCCACCATTTTACTATCTGCTCTCTGTGCTGAGAAGTTAGTTGAGGATGTACCTTGGTCTCTTCCCTCATTTGAGCCTGGCAGCATGTACAGGTGGGATGTGGAGAGGGCAGTAAGCATTTCAGGTACTGGTCCTTGGCTGCTAGTTCATGCAGCAACCCCACTGGAGAAGCCTCCTTTTCTTAAATATAGGAGTCTCACGGTAATTCCAGATATTGTGGATTGTTCCTTGTAAGATTTATCTCCCTGATGTGTGCAGCCATCACATCCCTGCCTGGAGCCTGGCAGTCCCACTACTTAGTTGGGATATAGATGTTTAGTCTGTTTTAATCTGATCCTCACAAATCAGTCCCAGAAGCCATTTCTGCTGCCTTCCTCCCAGTGTCATGCAGTTTGTCAATACCCAGCCTGCTGCTGAGGATTTAAAATATATATGTGTATTTTTAACCAAGCAGTTCTGCACTGAGCTCTTGGGGAGCAGAAACTGAAGGCTGTGTACAGGGAGGCAAAGCTGGAAAAGGGAGGAAGATCCACCAGGATGCTTGCTGTCTCTGAGTGACCCCATTGAGGACCTGCTCAGAGCCCATGCCTTGTTTGGAGCCTGTCACCTCAGTCATTGGGGAGCTGCTGGAACAGGCTGGGAACAGGCTGTGCTAGTGCCAATGGAACTACACAAAAAGGCATTCACAAATAACGAAGCTCTGAAACACCCTGAAAATAAGTGTCAGCAGCTTGAATTGGGGTCAGTTGTGCTGTGGTGAGAAGCAGGCTGGGCTGGGGAGCAGGGAAAAGATCTCCCCTTCTTCTGCCTGCCTGGGAGAAAAGGCTTCTGAGGCAATGGGGAGCACACCTGTTCCTGCTGACTGCCTGTGGGAAAGCCAGGCACCGACAGGGTCCTTAACCCTGCCGCATCAGGGTTTGGTCATCCTGGTATTCTTCAGACCTCGTGTACATACCCGAAAGAAGCATCCTCCCATCTGCAGAGCTAAGGCTGTGGCAGGCAAACAGATGCTGCCCACAGACCAGCAGTTCATGTAGCCTCCTGACTGTCTCCAATGCCCTAAGCAGCCATGGACAAGTGGCCACCTTGCTTTCTGCCTCAATTTCCCTTTTTCATATCAGATAACACCATGGGGAAACAGGAGGTGATAAGGGTTTTTGTGTCATTATGGCTGTCACTTCTGAGGAGCTGCTGCTGCCAGAGAGGGAAAGGAGGTTGGTTTTGAGACTAAGGCAGAGGGATATTTGTCTTTGCCATTAAGCTAGTGGCTGTCTCTGGCCACGTGATATCACCTCTTAGTGCTGTTTCCTTAAAACAAGAAGGAGGATCCCCACGAGGTTCAAACTGCACCAGGGCTCTTTAAGCTTAGCTCTGTACCAGCCAGTCTGTGGTACTGCTTTGAAGATGTAACATCTCTGGCTAAAGGACACTCCTCAAGTTGAGTCATAAGGACCCACCACAGCAGGCTATGTAAAACACCGGCTTTCCACAGGCTGTACTTGCTGCATGAGTCAACTTTGAAGAAAGACGATAAAAATTTTAATGCTGAACTGAGTGGTAGCAAAGCCTGCTCCTCTCTCTCAGGTATTGAATAGCAACTCAGCTGCTAAAGGACTTGGCTAGCAAAATTGCTCTGAAGTGCTGTGTGTAGGCTTGAGCCACCAGTGCTATCTGCTGTAAGACATGAGGTGCAGACTGCAGAACATACAGGATGCAGTGTTGCTGTTCCCCACACTGGAGTGGTTAGTAAGTGTGCAGATACCAGCTGGACAAGTGTTCAGGATTCTTACAAGTGCTATCACCAAATGCTGTCTCCTGAAACCCTGGGGCTGCTTGGCAGCAAATTAAAGACAGCAGATGCCTGTGTTATTTCACTGGTCAAAGTGGGGAGAATAAATTAAAGTGCCTGTTTTAGCACACTGAGACAGCTGTGCTCTTCTCAAGCCAGTTCCTGAGGAGTCACCTATCCATGCTTGATGGAAGGGAAAGCATCTGGTGCAGCAACAGCCAGTTAGCCAGAAGTGCAGGAGCTGGCAAAGGCTTCCTGCTGTGGAAATCTTTGGATGACACCTTGGCAAAGACCAAGGGACAGATGGGAGCCCCGAACACTTCCCCCTAAGCAGTGTCAGGTGCCTTTCATGGGACTGTCAAGTGCCAGGTGAGAGGGGGCTGTGATCTACACAATGGGGCATTTTAGGGCTCAGCTGCAGTGGGTGTCAGGTGCTGAGCAGGATTTGTTCACTGTTGATTATGACTCTGAGTTACCATCAGTAGAGTGAACTTGGCTGCAGGAACAATCTTTAGCTGCTTCCCCACAAAGGCAGTCAGTTATTTAAAGAACATGTAGTGGTTTTCAAATACTACAGATGTATTAAGTATATCATGTTACTGTTAAGCCTTGGTGCACTCTGGAAATGTCTGGCATTGTTATTCTTCTGTTAGCAAAATGAGGCTTAGGAAATTTAAGTGACCAGAATCCCAATGGATTCTGAAATGAAGAGAAAGTGGAAAGGTAGAGGTGTTGTCATGCCTTACCAAAGGCATCAGAAATGATGGGTCAATGTTCTTAACTGTGCTTCTTTATTTCAAACATAGCTCTCATAATAGAAAGGAATTTAGAAATTAGAGAAAATGACACTTCAGTGTTAATAGATCCCAATAACCAAACTGATCAGAGGATGCAATCCCTCCCCATATATCTACGTAGATGCTGAGCATATTTCCCTGTTTCAGCATGCAAAATACTGTATAGTGATTCTCATAATTTTCTTTTACCTCTTGCTTAGAGTGGCTTATATTTCACATTAGTCATGATATGACTTAATTAAATTAAACCACACCAAGTCTAAGCTGAAGTTTTCCCTTATTTGATGATTAAGAGCTTACACTTTGGAATAAGTTGAGCCTGTGATATGCATGTTTGGGTGCTCCTGGGCTATTCCTCTGTGGTCCAGAGATGGGAAATATCACTCTATTAACAGATTTTAGTTTCCCAAGCAGTGTGTACCTGTCTCCTGAAAAAGTTCTTACACATCCTCAGTCAATAAAAGGTCGCACATGATTGTTTCAAAGTGCTGACTACTTTAAGACAAAATTCCTTTTCTTTTCCAGGTGAAAACAGGTTCCACAGATGAAATGCTTTGCTAAGTTCCCTCAGAAAATATAAAGCAGACTCAGGAGATGAACCCAAGTCATCTGACATCCCACCTTAGCCAAACTGCCTACTTGCATTATGGCAAACTTGGCAAGAAATAAGGGTAATGAAGCTGCCCAGCTGCCTGGAAGAATGTCTCTGCTGCTATACAGCAGGTAATCCTTTAGATTTAAGAAATGGCATAACTTTTAAGGAGGAAATTTACAAAATATGTCATCTGAAGACATTGCCATGTTTAATGCATTTGCTGTCGGTGATTTTCTTTCCCTTGCTATACTGTTTACAGAGCAGCTGGTGCAGAGCTGTTGAGCTTGCTATTGAAGATGAAAGGCTGGTTGTTTTTCAAAGTCTTTTGTGCCTGTTTGCTCCTAACTGGAGCTGTCAGTGTAGATGTTTTTTATTTCCTTTATCACTATAGGTCTGAAGTCCCTTCTTTAAAGATTTCCTCAATTCAAAGAAAGATTTCTTTTGCTCGAAGTCCCAAAAGACCTGAAGGGTCTTTGCTCTTTTGTTTGGACTGAAGACTCCACAGGCAATGCCAGTGCCTTCGAAGGGTTGCTGAAAACCTTTAACCCACAGACAGCCAATGCCCCAGCTGAAGTCCTTTGAAGAAGGCATGAGCAATTCAGTCTGTTCTACTCATTTCTGTGGCCTGGGAATGAGAACAGCCCTCTTGAACTATATAGATGCAATGGAAAACTTCCAGTGATTATTAATTAGTGGTGTTTACAATAGTACATAAAGGATGGCGCTTTTCCTCCCAAAAGAGCCACAAAGAACATGTGTTAGGTACTGTACAAACCCCCACAGAGATGCTCGCTCAAGTTGTTAAGAAGCCAAGTAATCAAGGCTGCAGAATCTTCCCCATTCCAAAACTGAGGCCCTAAGATTATGGGAGATCAAGTCATTTGCCCAAGATCATGACAGGAAGATGAGACAGAAGTGAAAACTGAAACCAAGGTACCTTAACAACCTGATTTTCATTTGTGTGCACCTCTCATATACTGAAATAGGCTGAATGACAGGATTTTCTCTCTCATGTAGTCTGTCTGCTGGTAGTTCTGTTAGTTTGGAGAGGGAGTTACGTTAGAAATCTCTCTAATCAATCATTTGATCTTCATGGTCTCATTTTTTGGAAATGTTTTAGCCAATGAGTTTCTCTCAGAAGATCTGGTCTACAATGACAGTCTGAAAGGCAGTCCCTGTGATGTTCATTTCAAACATGCAGCCTTCCCACCCAGCCTGCATCACCAGAGTTATCAGTCACTCAGACCAATGCTCCAATCCAGCAACATCACCCAACTGGAAAGCAAGTCTATGCAAATCTCATAATGGAGCTGTACTGAAAAGAACTGGATCCTGAGTGCTCTCCAAAGTGCTCCTTGTCAGTGCATTCAAGTGACTTTGTGACTGATGAAATGCTCTTCAGCTAAACATGCTTTTCATTATTAAATGTGTTTTCTGTAAATGATCCACAAAAGCGATTCCAACTATTTTTCATGTTGCCCTCTAGTCCTGCTGCCAACTCCCTGTCCTTTCTGACCAGAATATAGCCCTGAAGAGGAGCTGCAGCTGAGCTGATTGTGAGCTGTGTAGGGCTGAAAAGCCCATAGTCCAGCCACTCTGATTTTAGCTGAAGGAGAAACAGTCACAAAGGCACAGTGTTCACAATGGCCAGAGCAGATCTTGCTGTTCTTGTTGAGCAGTTGCAACACTGAGCAAGGACTGAATCGATACTGAGTGTGCTGAAACTAAAGAAGAATATCTATAGATACATTTCCAGTTTTAATGGTCTCCACTTAGCAGAAATTGATGGCACCTGGACACTGGGAGATCCTAGCAACTCTCTGCTTGTTTAGATGAAATGTTTTCTTCCTGGTTTATTTCTTAGTATAGTGTACACAGCAAAGCCCATATAGAATGCAAACAAACTTCTTCCTTTTTTGCTGTTTGTGATTCATTAGAGAAGTGAGATTAGGCATGCATGAATGTGAGGAGGGTGAGACTGCTGCCAAAGAAAACTTGTGTTCCACGTCTTGAGTTTCAGGTTACCAGAGAACTGTGTAAAGAGTAACCAAAATCATATAGTCATCCCTGAAGGTGACTGACCCTTAGTAGGGCATGCAGTTCATACTCTCACTGTTATATTTAGAAAAATTGCACAATATCAGTGCAAAAAACATTCAGCAAACCTAAAAGATAGCTGCAGTCACATGATAAGTCTGCTCAGAACTGGAAAGTTAATATGAATCTTACATTCTAGAGCACTGCCCTCTACTTGGCTTTGTCAAACAGCCTGATCTAGTAATGGCATGTATTCCTTAACCTGATTCCGTTACCAACTTTGCTGACTTCTATTCTGAAAAAAATTTGTTGATTTTTATTTTGTAAATTTTAACCTCTTCAAAAAATACTCCAAGTGCACTAAATAGATCATCTTTTGCCCTAGAACCCTTTTTGGCTTGATAATTAAGAGATTGATCACCCCCAGCAACAGACATAAAGGTTCAAACAGTACATAACTGTTCTCTGTACTTATGCAATAAAAGTGGGTTTACTTTTACAGTGGTAATTTCAGCAGCAGTTTAAATCAAAACCCTGTTGATAATCAGGAAAATCTTCCTTTAAAGAGAAATGCAGTGCAAGTGAGCTTGTTAGTATTATGGGCACATTATTGTCTCCACTTTCCTCAATCAGCTTTTATTCATGCTTTTACAATAGGTGTAAATTTTTATATTTCCTTAGGCAAGCAGAAGAATGAACTGAACATCTAGAAGATTACTTAAAATAGGTTATGGTGATAAGAAATAGACAATCCTGTACAATGTTGAAAAGGTCAGTGGATTAGAGTGCTGATTTCTGCAAATGGGCAGCCCTACTCTTCTGGGGCTGGCAGGCAGCTGAAAAAGAAAAAAATTGACAGGGGGTGTTCAAAATCTAGTGGGGTGTTTTCTGTATGGATGTGCTAGGGAATTTGGGAGGGAGAATGGTGGAGAAACATTTCTGCAGTATGAGGCACAACCAGTGGGTGAATGGTGTCTGAAAGAGGAATCGTATTGTGTGAGGTTGAGGACTTGCTCCCGTGTCAGATCCAGACTCCCTCAGATGGGCCTTGTCTTCATCCCTCAGCCCTGGTTTGCCTTGTAGGTATAGGAGAAGTGAGGAAGCCCAGGGAAGTGGCTTTGTACCTTTGTGCGTGATACAGTGACAAATGCTGCTCTGGGTTGGATGCTCTCAAGCAGTACTAGAAATGTAGGGCAGTCAGTTTTATTTTTCCATTCTCTTGACAATGTGGCTTTAAAAAGTTGAAATAAATCAGTGAGATATTTCTGGGCTAAAATTTCATGAGAGCTCCTGTCAAGCACGTGCTTGCTGAGCTAGATGACTATTTCCAAGCTGCGCTGGCTCTGACAAGTAACATGGTGGTTGCTCTCACTTGCATTGTTTTTGCTATTTGTTTTTGCTATTTTCTAAGCCCAGCCAAAGGAGTCTGGGTCAGCCACAGCAGGCCCATCCAGCCTCTCTGTAGAAACTCTAAATGATTTGTGTTTGTGGTTGATCTGAGAGTCACGCATTTCCTTGTATCAGGACTGTGATTCCTGTTGGCTCCAAGGAGAATCTGTTCACTTGAATATCTAGAAAGACATGTTAATTATGATCCTTTCTGCTCCTTTAATATCTGGATAGTACCTTGCTGTCCTCTTCTGAGCCAAGACCACTCCTGACTCAGTTTGGATGCTCCATGCAATGTGTTGTTCATGCCTGACTAGGGACAGTTGTTCTGTGTGAATGGCTGCACAGCAGAAAATGCTGTGGTCCTGAGGATGCCCCATCTCAGACAGGAGTCACTGCCCTGTGTTTTCCTCCTGTCTGAGTGCTGTGTTGTAAACTCATGAATTTTGGTTGCAAAGTGCTATCATTCCAATTTTCAAGCAAAAGGAGAGAAATGGTGGTGTCAGATTCAGTGCAGCATTAACTAAAGGTGGTGGGTATGCATTACACTATTGTTGGCCTTTTTATCTCTGCTCCTTTCTTTTTTTTTTATGACTAGCAAGATGACAATAAGTCAGCTCAGGTTGACTGCTCCTTGCCTGAAGGGCCATGAGTGTTTCAAGAGATGGCTTTGTGATGGCTTCTCAGACATTTTAAATGTTAAGCCTTTTATGTTTGCCAGAATGCAAGATTCCTCATAAATCAGTTCTTAACAGAGCAAGTTCAGATCCTGTGATAGAAACAGGCTCCTTTTCAACCAACAGGGATGGATTCAGCTATGATCTGGCTTCTCAGGCCTGATAAAATTTGCAGGAATACCCATTCCTTGAGCAGAGCCTGCACCTTCTTTAGTTGCCTAGTCAAATGGTTCTCCTAGAAATGATAAGATGGGTGTAGCAGTTTGGTTTGCTTTGTCCTGGAGAGTTATGTCTCCACTCTTACCTCATATTTTCTGCAGTCAATGACAGATGGGCATGGCTTTGATATCTGCTTGTTTTTTTTCTTGGGAAGTCAAATGGAATCAGTAGCTCATTTTAGGTGGGCTGCTGGATTGGTGCTGAAAGGCATTGCAACTGTATTTTGTTAGCAGTGGGGAAATGCAGGGCTGATCACCTTAGCTAACAGGGCTAGAATGAGTGTGGAGACTTCCACAGCTGACAGGAAGGAAAAAGACCAGGGAAGGGGAATCTGTAGATCAGTCACCTTTCACATACTGAAGAACAGAGAGGCAAATCCATCTGTCAGCTGATAGCCCATCACCATGGTTCTAGGGTGACTCAGAGAACAAGCACTCTATAGCTGCATGCTGGGAGCAAAAGATTCATTGAGCTTCTGTTGTGTGCCCTGAAGCCAAAGAATATTTATTTCATGGACAACTCAGTGCTAGGATTGACATTTTCGTATCATATCCTTTGGGGCAGGTGCTTGGCTCTGCTGCTTTGTGTAAGCCCATCCTTTGTCTTGGTTTTGGCTTCCTTTTGCCTTCCCATTTCTGGCTCACCTTGGTTCATCACATTTCAAATTACTTTCATTTTTGCTGCCTGCCAGGGTGGGGCAGGGGCCAAAACTATAGTAGAGCAGGAGGTGCTGCACATGCAGCTTTTACTTGCAGATACAGCTGTGCAGTCCAAGCCAATGGTCCCAGAGGTTCCTCCTTATCCTGTAAGCAGGCAGGGAGCCTGGTGCCTTCAAGGACTCTGGCCTAAGAAAGCCCTTTGTGACTTGTCCTGTAGCAAGGAGTTAAGTGATGCAGACTTGCCTCTCTCCAGGCCATCCATCTAGCCTCAGATAGAGAAGGGGAGCTGCTTACTGTGCAATCTAAGCTGTGTTTGGCCATTCTGCCATTTGGGCAGACCTGTGCCCCTCTCTGGCTTGCACAGGAAAACCAGCTGCCTCAGGCAGTCACCCAATGCATCTGCCAAAACTTTCATTGGCATGGCCAGAGTCATCTGTTCTGCATGAATGGGGCTGACCAGCATCTGGCAAATCTCTGCACCACGAGGATCTGTTGTAAAGGAAAAGTGACCAAGTACTCCAACAGCAGGGCTGTAGGGCAGAATTTAGTAAACAATGGCTCTGCCCTGGCATGGGTGCCTTTGAGCTTTCAGCTCAAAAGAGTTGGGCTCTTTCCCCATTAAAAATCACTTGAATCCACAGGGTCCAGCAGAGTCACAATATCTGTTACATAGGCAGTTTTTTGGGTGCCTGTGTCTTCAGATTCAGTGGCTCTGGCAGCCAGCACATAGCTGAGGTATCTGAGAGTCTGCTGCAGCGAGGCAGGGCTGCATGGGGTGCACAGGTAGGGCAGATTTGGCCCATGCAGGTGGCAGATAGCCATTCTTTTTGCCCTGCCCTTCCCTAAAGCAAACACAACTCCAGAGCTTGACCTTGGCTGACTGGAAAATGAGCCATGTTCACTGAAGAGGCAGCTGAGGCAGTGTAAACTGGTGTTGTCACTCACTGGCACTACCCTGCCTCACTGCATGTGGTTTGTCTGGGCCAGCGCTCCATTAGTGAGGTGCAGAAGTGGAAGGAGTGTACATTGGCAATTCAGTTGTCTGTCTCTAGAAGATCTGGGAATTTAACAGTCTTAGAGACTTAAAGATGCACATTTCCACCTCACCAGAATGTCTGAGATTTAGAAAATCTTCCTATCCTGAGGCAGAACAAACTGCCTGTATTTTGAAAAGAATGAAAACATGAAAAATATGGCTTGAGTCAGTAATGTTTTTGACATGTTTTTTTTCAATTGTTCAAAGCTTTTATGATGTGTTTGCAGATTTTCTATCTAGACCAACTAAAATCTTTGAAATTACATATTTGAATAATGCTGAAATCTCATTCTCTCTCGGATTTTGTAAATAAAGACAATCTTCTCAATTCCTTTCCCTGCAAGCCCATAGTTTTCACTGGTTTAAGTGAATGCCTACTTTCTGCTTAAAAAAAATCAGTGGGTGTAATGTAAATCTGCTTGATTAAATTAGAAAGAGCTTTTGAGGAGCAAAGTCAGGGAATTTATCTCCTGTATGATAAAAGGTGTCAAAGAGGTTACCACTGGATATAAAGTTAACCTGGGAACTAGTTTTTCCTATCTTCTAGCTCAGTTTTAAAATCTGGTAATTCTGTCTTTGGTTTGAGTCAGGAAATCAGTGTCAGAAGCCTCACAAAGCACTTAGAGATCATTTGAGCATGAGGCAGCAAACAGAGATCAACATCCTGAGGTTTTATAGTCCTAACAGCAAGCAAAGACATTAGCTTCTCATCCACTGGAAGTTGGTTCCAAATCCCTGTAAAGGGCTTCAAGAAAATGTATCTTATTGAATTGTATCCTCAGCTAAGTCTCCTTTTATACTAGGTCTTGTAGCTGCTTGACTACAATGTCATCGTGGTGCATGACCTGCTGTTGGGCAGGACGATGCTGGCACATTAAGCTGGCTGGATGTGCACATATTCATATGTATTTTGATTGTATGTGACAACTGTAATTGTTTGAACATTCACCTGAGGAGGGCTCAACTGAGGTGCAAGGGAAGCAACCCTGCCTGGCCAAGGTACAGCAGCCAAAAGTAACAAACCCCAGCAATTGCCCAATTAAAGCTAAGCCCCTCTTTAATCAAGACAGTCAAGTTAAGAGGCCCTCGGGATTTTTGTGAGAAGGAGGAAGTTCTAATCATTGCAAAGGGAATTGCTTCTTTTTCTACCAGGTTTGAAGTTGCCCCCAAACTTGCAGATGCTAATTTTGAAAAGGAGAATCATTAGTTTTTAATAAAGAGTGTGCTCCTTGGGAGGTATGGAGATGGACTGAAAGCATTTTACCATTCAGTTTAGAGTTCATTAGTGCACCCATCAGGGAAAATGTGTAAGAAAAGTGAAATCAGATGAATATTCCTTATTTAACTCCAAACCAGTAATTTGGGGGAAAAAAAGGCAATTTCTTCTAAATCTGGGTTCCAGGTGACTGCTTTTTATCTGAGCTCCATTAAATTATTCCCCTGCTAAATTTTCATGAAATAGGCTTTTTGCTCCAGCAGACACTGACTCCCTGAGATCATTTTGAAAGCAAAACATTCTGTTTTTATTAGTAATGATACATCTTCCACCCTGGTGCTCTGAGGAGCTTGAGGAGGGTGTTTGTACCTCGGTGTCAATTTTCTGCACTGAATCCCTGTTTTTTCACTGACATGGGAATGGGCAGGATGAGCTGGTTCCTGTTTGTCTCCCTGGTTGTGGGTAGCACCAGGGTACAACAGAAAGTCATGAGAGCACCTGGCAGTGATTCTGCCTCCAGACAAGTCAAGAGGCAGCATCCCTGGTCTCACACTCACTGCTCAGGCTTGTAGCTCGATCCCTCTCACCCTCGCTCCCACTGCAGTGTGAGACTGCAGAGAGGAGACTCTCTTTGGGCTCAGTTATGGTAATTTCTTCCTTCCTTGGTTGTCCCATGTGATTCATTCCCAGCTTTTATTTCTATGTGGCAACCACCAGACACAATTTTTCTACAGGCTGCTATTTATTCTGGACTTACACATGGCAAGTTTCCTATACAACCCTTTTTAAAAACACACATTTATTTGCTTTTACTGACTCTGGTCAAAGCAGCTATTCTGAAATCCCATAGGGATGGAGCATTAGGGGCAGACAAATGTGATGAGCTGGAGCTGCTCCACATACCAAGTGCAGCTGGTTGAAAATAGCCTTGACCTTTTTATAAACTGAAGTGTTGTCCAGCCCTGTTTTCACTGACCTGACATATTAATGTGCTAAGGGGATTGGGCAGAATTGCCTCAACATTTCCCAGATGGTCATTTCTTGGGACATGTTTGCCTTGACAGATTTCTTCCTGTGCATGAACTCTGAGGTAGAAGGAATCTTTTACAAAGATTTTGTATTACTGTCCATGATTTTTATGGCAAATTGAGCTCCCTTCATGTTGTTTTGCTTCCCTTCTTTCTTCTCCTTGGTGACCTCACAGCCCTTAGTACCCAAATTCCAGCCTTTATGTACCTCATTTCCTCTCTCTGCTGTCTCTGAGGAGGGCTCTGTATCCACGACCCAGCCATATGAGGTTTGGATGCTTGTACTACAGTCTGAAGGGCTGTTCACATGGCATGATCAGACTGGGACCTATCTAGGTGTGTAGAAGACCCCCCAGAATTCTGGAATTCCCTGCCAGAAGCAGCAATGGAAACAACAAGCTGGGTTTGGGGCTTCTAGGTTCTTGCCTCTATGCTGGGAAGTCTGGAAGACCCCATACTCCAAGGATTTGCAGGATCCTCACTGTAGGAATGAGCTGGGTTCCCTGGGCTGCCAGAGGCTACTGGGACTGTGACCCAGATATCCTCACTCCAGTGCAGTCCTGCCAACATTCAAGGAGGAGATTCCTATCAAGCCATTTTACTACAGGTTCGGCTTCACAGGCAATGCAGAGCCTAGGTGAGAGGAGAATCAGGCATTTAATCTCAAGGAATGCAATGGCATTTTATCATGTCCTCTGAATTATTCTGCCACAAGCATCTTGAATGTCTGGTTTATCTCCTCTAAAATGATCCGTATATACTGCTCATCAATCACCTTTATTTCACAACTAACATGCCACAGGTGGTTCAGCAACCTGAGTGTTTGGACTGAAATTATTGTGTTTTCTGGAGCTCTGGGCCTGAACCAGGAGGAAGCTGCTGGTGCATTTGAGATGTTTGGGTGCTGTGGAGATGGAGCATGGGGTGCTTGGGTGGATGGCTGGTCAGCCACCTGTGTCAGGCTCTGTCTTTCTGCATGCCAGCTCTCAGGAGCAGCAAATTTCAGCTTTGCAGTAGATTATGAAGGCAAGAGTGAAGCAAGTGAAAACTTCTTTTCTTTCTCAGTTAAAACACTCAGGGTTACTTTGTCTTAGGAACACAGGTCTACCTGCTTGGCTTTCTCCTATTTCACTGCAACCTGGACTTGAATGGCAAAGTGATTCCTGCATGAGTAGAAATTGGGGATGCCTGAGAAATGTTCAGCACTCACAGGAGCACTGTTTTTTTTTGGAGAAGTTGCTTGTCAGTCACCAAAGCCTAAATCTAATTTTAGGCATTAAGCTGAATTTGAGCTCTTGGAAAACATATGGCATCAATTCTGCTTACTGATCAGTTTTGATAAGTTGGCTTGATATAGTTAAACCCTTTGAGTTGCTTTCCATTCCCCAGCAGGGCATGTGAAAAAAAGAGGAAACTCTAGGGCTGAGAGAGACCAGGTCTGGCCAAGCTAGATCCAATGTACCTGTTTTATCTGTCTATCCTCCCTGTAGGATCAGCTGTTTATTTTGAGCCCTGCTCTGGAATATGTGCAAGTTGGGAAGGGACCTCACCAATAACTCTGCACTTACAAAGCACTGAATGGTACAGAAAATACAAAACACTGTCTGAAATACATGAAATAATGAAGTAAAGAGTTAATGAATCCTCAAGAAGTTTTAAGTTTGCATAGAGAAATCAGAGAGGGGAGGTTCACCAGTACATTTCTCTGGCCAAACCCACAGATGAAGATTAACTGAAAGTCTCTAGGGACAACAAACAGAACAATGTTTCCTGTGAGGCCAAGAGTTTGTTTTGCCATTTGTTCTCCTTACGTTACCATGGAATACAAGTGCTGCTGTGAGTACAAGAAGAAATAACTTCATACCCTGCATTTATCTCGGACACATCCTGAAGCTTAAACTGGCCATAGTGCTCTTCTTTTGCACTAGACCACTTCACTACTTTCTCCATGGAAATCCCTCCATCTGGGGACACTCCACCAACACCTTTGTGTGAGAGTCTCCACAGAGATTTCCGTAAGTATTGTGCTTGGATTGTGTTCCTGTTCTTTCCATGTTCCCTGGCTGGGAGTGCTCGAGCAGACAGACGTTGTGAGTGGAATGTTGGTGGGAGTGGGCTGTTTGGAGGCAATTGTCCAAAATATCCATTCTGAAGCAAAATGAGAGTTGTTCCAATCTGCAAAGCAAACCTGTTTCTAAGATGTGTGTTCATCCAGGTGGAAATCTGGGAGGCATATAATGTAACCTACATGTCCTGTTGTGCTTGAATTGTACTGTCCTTTGTGCTTGTATTACAGATCACTAATGCTGTTAAGTACCTGAAATGGTTTGCAGAAACTACGTGACAAATTGTTCTGAAAAACCTATAAGCCTAAGGAAAAAACACCCTTGTTCACAGGGGGAAAGAAAAGCATAAGGCAGAAAATGAGCAAGCTGCTATTAGTTTTTATGAATTAATCACTCATCTTCAGATCTGACAAAATACTCAGAGGAAGTTGAAGTCTCTTTTTGCTCTATTTTCAGCTGGTGCTTGAAGTAAAAGTGTCAGAAATCTCTGTGCAAAGCCTGTTCTGATGAGATTTCCAGCCAGTTTCATGAATGAACTTGGTTTGGATTAACTGTGAATAAGTTCTTGTGCAGAGAACTAGCAAAGCATGGGTCATTCATTGATCACAGACACTTCTGTGTGTGGTGTCTGACCCAACACTCAATAAAGGCAATGAGAAACCTACTGGGGCAGCTTATCCAATAGCTCTGGAGCCACTTTGCAGTTTCAAAGCAGCTGGAGTTAGCTGTTCCTAGACACTGGAAACTGGATGGGAGGGAAATTTGCTTATGGTCTATTCACCTGATGTATGGGGGTTTGCATCAGGCCCAGGGACAAGTTCTCTACACCGTACACTGCTCATTTACAAAACTGGTGTAGCAGGGGAGACCTCGTAAGAGTCAAGGTCTCATCTTTTCCTCCTCCTGCACTGATGCCTTACTTCCCATCAGTAATTAGCAGGGATGGATGCCTACTTCTTCTGGGATTGTTTAACTGAGGGGACAGTTCCAGGGTTCTCCCCTGAGGCTGTCTCCACAAGTAACAGGTTTTTAAGTTATGCCTCTCTATTGATCCCCCATCTGAACAATTAGCACTCGTGATTGCTCTGAGTGCAAAGGTGTCTGCAATCAACCCCACAATGATATTCAAGGAGAGCACTGTTTTAAAAGGCTGCCTCTCCTGAAGTGTGCTGTGTGTTTTAAATGTGACAGGCTACATGACAGGAGTTGAAACCGAGACATTTGAGGAAGCTTGGAAACTTCTGATCCTTGAACCTTGGCCAAGCCATACTTCCTGAATTTTTTGCTTGGGAGTCTCTGATTCAAGCACAGCATTTCACCTGCTATCCATAGCTTTATCATTCCTGCAGAATAAGCACTGTTTTAAGATGCCTGCCTTAATATAACAATGCAATTCTCTAAAAACCCTAAAAATCTGGTGGCTGGGAAATAAGAATTATTGAGAATGATTGTTTCATTTGAGGCATCAATACCTTCAGCAGAGCTGTAAACAGAACAGCTCAGCTTCCTTGAAAATTGCAAAGGAACTTTTTTTTTGTTACAAAGCTCACTTTGCCATCTCTGCAAACTCCAGCCAAGGCTCCCGGGGGTCAGATTTTCTGGAGGTGGAAATCCAATATTAAATGTCTGATAGGGCATCGGGGCTACCAATTCTGCTTGTGAGGCTGTGTGAAAAGCTAATATGTGCACTGAGAAGTAAAAGCACTGACTGAATGATCTTTCAGGAGTTGTGGACTCAGTTCTTGTTTCTATGCAATAACTCAATGTGTTCTGTGTGTTTTCTGCACAGCCTTGAGTTGGTTGCTCTTCTTCTTGTTCTCACATGGGCTCAGTTGCTAGACCAGTCTTGCAGTAGGTGGAAGAGAGTAGGAGAGGTCAGGTCTCCCATCTGCTCCTTTAAGCAGCCTGGGCAGCCCCACGGCTGGCAGGGCTTCTGCCTGGAGTGACCAGAGTCAGCAAGGAGGCACAGGGCACTGCCATCCTCATCTGGTGTGTGATTCATTCATGTGTGCTGTCACTGCTCCCCCATGCAGCTGTGCCACCACACCACCTGTGCAGCCAAATGCCATACAGGAGATGGGACTTACAGGGAGCATCCTTCAGGCACTGCTTTTCCTTCACAGCTTTTCTTTTAGAAAGTGGATAGTCCTCTGTCACTTCTCAGCCTAGTGGCAAAGCTGCTGGGGCTGGCAGCCCTCAGTTTGGGGGTGGATGCAGGAAGACAGGTTGGAGTGAGTCTGCTTGAAGAGTTGTGTGCTGATTAGGGTCAGATGTTATTGCCATAGGGGCACTTAATTGAGGGGGTATCAATAGACAGCAGGCCACCTCTCTAATTTACCTTCCCTGCCTGTTATTTAACAAAACTATTGGGAGAAAGGCTCCATTAACTATACTTTTGTCTTTAATTCTGCAACTGCAGTAAAAGCCAGTATAGGAGAAGTCCCTGAATACAGGATAGAATTGGTTCAGTAATAATAATAATAATAACTTGCTTTCCCTCTTTGAAAATAAATATGGTTCTTAGTAGAGAGATTTACTCATTGCTGGCAGTCAATCAGGCAGGACAATTTGGGCTCTGAGTACTTGATTAGAATAACTTTAAGGAAAATTGCCTTCCTGAATCAAGTAAGGATCCATTAACCTGATGAAACGGGGTTTGCTTATCTGAGAGGTTAAGACTCATAACACAGCTTGGACTGCATTAGATGAGGCCTCTTTTAGAACAGAAAGTAATAAAAACACCATCTGTCATGTCTAGTCAATCAGACCTTGTATAAGAGAGGAATTATTTCTCTGACTTTACCATTATAAGATCATCTGTTTGTTAACAATGGGAAGTGTCAGGAATACTGAAAACTGGTTTTATGACCTCCAATTATTTCTAGCTGCCTTTATCTTGGAGAGAATTAATATTAATCTGAGTTTATACAGGAAAGAAATATTTCTAGATGAATACAATGCCAAGCCATTCCATGTTGAGTCTCTTGTGATTTATTGTTAGAGGTAAAACTGAATGGGATATAGAGGAAAAAGTGCCATGTATGCTTTTCTTCTGAAAGTGATTATTTCTATAAACAAATCTTTTGCAAGTTGCTGAGCACTCAAAGGTTCTTTGAAGTCAATTGAATGTATTCAATTCACTCAAGTGGCTGTCTGCATCTCAAAAGACTGGCATGGCTAGACCTTCTCATGTAGCATAGGCGTACTGGAGGCTGTGGAAAAGGTGTTTGCATTTTTTGGCATGGATTTATCAAAGCTATTAAATGTTGTCACTAATGGACTTCTCTGACAGTGTGGTCTCCTCTGTTTACTAAGGAGTACTTGGAGACTGTAATGTAAAGACTAAATGCCAGACAGCAAAGACAGCTGTGGGCACAGAAGGTGAAAAGAGTGGTGGAAAGCCTGTACCAGTGTATTCCCACCACCACTGTGCACCAGCTGGGGTGGAAACCATCCCCACTTGTCACACACCACAGGTGAGACTGCAGTGGATGTATTCATATACACCATTGCCTGCTGCTTGGGTGTGTGCCATGCTGCTGCCCAGTGCATTCAGCACTGCTCTATGGCTTCTGGGTCGCTACAAGCTGCAGAACACCAGAGTGGTTTTTGTGTGCCCATGGAGAAAGCATGTCCTTGTTCAGGGTTGCTGTTTGCACAAGAGAAACACACAGAGTGTTTGCAGGTGTGTGATGCAGAACTCAGCTGCTGTGTGGTGGGCACAACCCTATGCAAGATCCCAGGAGGAAGGAGACAGGCTGGGGATAGAGGAGGAGGAGGATTAAAGCAAATGCCTAATTCAGTATTCACTCACAGCCAGAAGATGTGCTCCAGTTAAGGTAATGAGACTGGAGATTTGGGAGAAAGATGGTTGAGCAGGAGGAAGACAGCAGGTGCTCTGGGGTGGCATCAAAGGAAGGCTGAGCACTCCTGGTTCCACTGATGTCAGGTGGATCAGATGCCACTCATCTCCTAGGGAAAAAAGGATCTTTTTTGGGGAGTTAGCATAAGGATGAAGAGTCACAGATGAATTCTTCCTTCTCTGAGAATATAACCCTTATCCCTGCCAAACTCTGAGGGGATTTGTCATGAGTGCCAGTGGAGAACAGACTGCCCTGGGCACAGCATGGCCAAAACAAAAAGAATTGTGCTACAAAGTGTTAGGGTCCCTGGAGACCCAAACTCTGTATGGTTGGATCAACATTAAAAAAAGCAAAAATATCTCCAATTCTGTGCCAGTTCCTCTGGGACCTGATGCAGGGAAAACCCACATGACTCTGCTTTCCCCTGGAGCTGGTGAGAGCTGCTCCCACTCACTGTGTTAGCAAATTGATCCCCCTGGTCACTGCGGGGGGAGGCTGAAAAGAATGGATGGCACTGCAAGCTCGTTATGAAAATGCAGGGAACCAGAGTTAATGAATCTTGGATGAGCCTCTAATCCGCCTGGCCCTTGGTGTGGTGGTACAGAAAGCTGGGTGGGGAGGATCTGATTAACATCTCAGTGGAAATGACAGACCCTAGAATGCAGAAGGTCCTATCATATCTGTCAGTGCTTGCATCTGGGAGGGGCCACTGTCAGAGAGCTGAGATCTCTGTGGATTAGATCAGGAAGGTTTTTTTCATCAGAACAGATATATTTTTGGGATTTACATCTTTGTCCCTGGAAGCTTGCCTTGATGAAATACTGATTACACAATTGCAATCTGACTTAAACCACAGCTGAAAAATCAGCTGTGTGCTGGGTTATAGTGCAAATACCCTCTCTGTGATGGCAAAGATTTGAAATTGTGGAGTGCATTGTCTCCTGACACAGGAAAACTTGCACAGAGCAACAATCAGGCTGTTTACTGTGGCTGTATGGAAAAAAAATCAGAAAAACTGGAATTCCTGCCTTCTCTGAGATTTTCTAAGTCCAGTTGCCAGATTAATGAATGAAACCATTTGGCCCAGATGTACGGGAGATTATGCTGCCTGATGCTTGTTTTACAGACAGTGCAGTTAAGGTTAGGAAACTTGAAATAAGTGCTCAAGGGTCTGACAAGCAATGTAGTCAGAACCAAACCCCAGGGTCCTGCTGGCACATCCTGTAGCCCCTCTTTCACTGCCCAACAGACACCCCCCCACCCAGTTCCAGGCATCCCTGTGAGCTGGCTGTGAGGAATAGAGTGGCTATGGGATTTCTGGTTTCTCAGCACCAACTGCCTCACTGAAGCCAGTAAAGGCATCATTTTACTCAGGAGCAGGGTGGGAGAGGGAGTGGGACACAGAAGAGAGTTACTGGTCAGCTGAGAGATCAGTGCAGAAAGAGAAATTCCCAAGGCAATATCTGTCCCAGAGGCTGGAAGTGAGCACAGAGAATAGGGCAATGCACCCATAGGGTGGCTGAGATTGGATACAACTGGAATCTGTCAGCATTCCTCCAGACCCAGGCTGCTGCAGACTGTGATGTCTTTGGTGGCTGAGCTGTCCCTCAGAGCCCGTGGCACAATAAATCAGGAGCTGTTTCTCACTTGTTCTGATAATACTGCAGGCGGGGCGGCTTAACGGAGAGACTGCCGGGTTGACATGCAAGAGGTTTCAGAGGAGTCTACCTTCATCAAGATGTTTCTTCCTTCTTTTACTCCTTTTTGAAATGGAGGTACTGATATCTGCTCAGTGAGATGCCCTGAGATACCTGCTGCTGAAAGGCACTATGTGAGATTCTGCTTCTGAAACCACCAGGGAGAAAATGTTCTTGGACACCTCATGGTCCTCAGGTGTTTTCCAAAGTTCTGCCTCACCACCTTCATCTTTCTTCCAGCTGCAGGGAAGCACGTCCCACCTTCTCACACCGGGAAGGGGATGACCCAGCCTCAGCTCCAGGCAAGTGGACTGGGTAAATGTTTAGATTTTTTCTGTTTCCAGACTCTCTCTGATATTCAGAAGTTTTGAACAGAGAGCCTGAGTTGAGCCTGAGACAGACAGGTATCTCAGTACCAGCAGGTGTGGCACTGGGTGCCTGAGGGACCAACACACCTTGTGACACTCAGAATTGATCACTTGCACCCAAGAGAGACAAACAGCACTGAGTTATGAATGGAGCTCACATGCACTTGCACACCTATCTTGGCTCTCCTTTTCTGCATTTGTTTTTTTCAGCACTCTCTCTATTGCTGACTTTACATACCTATGTGAACACTAAAACTAGCTATTGTTTCAACTAGGAACTGTCTCTAAGCAGTGGGCAGCATTGCTAAAATGCCTTAAATTTCCATAAAGAGGGAACAAAACACTATCATGAAGGGCAAAACAGAAAAACATCGCAGGGACTGGACATGTTCCCGTTGCCTGGAGCACCTGTATGTACGTTTTCTCTATGTCTTGAACTTACTGAAACCAGTGCTCCCAGCCAGTGCATGGTACCTTATACCACAGCAACAAATACATCTTAGAAGTGGAGGGGAACATAGCTGGAAAATTATTCAAGAGGTTTCATAGCCCATTTCCTTAGTGACAGCCTGAACAGTTAAATTATTCCTGATTATCTGTGCAATATATAGTTTTCCTTGGTGTTCACTTGCTGTTAGTCAGTGGTTTGTTCTGAAAGACCACAAGTCTTATTCTGGAACCAACTTCCTTTTTTTTTTAGTGGTTTTGTGATACTCTCAACTTGAGAGCCTAGAAAGTAATTTAAATTCATGGTTGTATTTTGTTTGTGCTGAGTTTTCTTCATTTCCTGCCTCAGCTCTCTCATGCCCTGTGTTTTGCTTCAACATTCCATTCAATGAAGAGAAAAATCCTAATTTTTCCTTGCTATCGTAGCTAAATCCTATTTTTTCCTCACTATCTTAAATAATTGTTCAGAAATAAAAGCCCTTCCTCATGTGTTCCTCGTCTCTCCCTGCCCCAATCTTCTAATATAAGTCACAAGCATTACCAAGTGAAGCCTTTTATTTTTCCCAATAACTATTCTCCCTCCAGCTTTTCTTCTCTGTTGCATTGTCTGGCCTGTAGTGCTCATATGTCTTTTCTGCTTGTTTTTCACAGTGCTTGCCCAGAGTCTCACGCTGCTGGCTTTGCCATGCTGTGCTTTGTACTTATCTATGCTGTATCTTCTTATAATATGAATAACACCCCCTGGATCCTGGCCATACTTCCTACATTATAGATTTAAATTCTTCTTACCATCTATCTTTTCTTTAAATCTCTTCTATGCACAGCCCGCTCTTTTTTAGCCATTATTAAAGTTTTGCTTCAATCCTCCTTTCACAAGCCCCTCACAATTTGCCATCATCTTTTTATGAGTTGTTCATGCTGTTCTTCATCTTTTACTTCAGGCTTTGCATCCCTTGTTGCTCTATCAAATGAATCATCACATGTAGGAATTTATTTCTCATTTCATTTTGGAGTTTGATTGTGATCAGCTTAGGCTTCTCAATATTGCACATTGTAGCTATTGCTGTGTGCTTCTTTTCACTCTTAAATCCAGGTGTCTCTCAGTGTTTCCCTACTGCATCTTTCTAGTCCTCCTGCCCAATTCCACTGGTCATCCTGTGTCCAGCTAATAGCAGAGTTCATCAGGAACTGATGGCCTGTTTGTAGCCTTCACTTTATCTTGAGGTGATGGATATGGGACCTTGAAGCAGGTGGGACTTGAGTGAAATAAAAGGTGAAGGATGCAGATGGCTTCAGGGCCATGATGTTGCGTGATGGAGACCCTATTTTACTCTACTGCTGAACTCACTCTAAACTACTTCTGTGTCTACAGAAAATATTTGGGGTTTTCCTCTGCAGAAGAGTTTCCCTAAAGCCTCTCTGAAAGAAAGTCACAGCAGTTTACAGGTTATGTGAGAAAGCAGAAAGGAGTAAACAGTGGAAGTGCACTTAGAAAAATTATTGATTCTCCTTCAGGCGGCTCATGGCTTGAAGGTGCAAAAGGGTCACGGGGAGCACCTTGTCAATGTTATGTATGCTTTCCTGTGTGATATGTGCAGAACTGGGAACTGAAGCCAGTCTGTCAAAGGTTGGTGAAATCCCGTGTCTTCTCAAAACCATAATCTTCTCACTAGGTGCCCCATCCCTAGAAACATTCACAATCAGGTTTGACAGGGCTCTGAGCAACCTGATCTGGTTGAAGAAGTCCCTGCTTATTGCAGAGGAGTTGGAATGGATGGACTTTGAAGGTCCCCTCCAGCCCTAACTGTTCTGTGATTCTATGATAGTGAAAGACACGTGTAGTTAAGACCAACTCTGTAACTGGGGTACAGTGTCAAAAATTTGCATTTATGGCCAGCTGTAGATCCTGTCTAGTCACAGAGCCAGTCCCTATCCTCAACCAGAAGTAGTAATTTTATTGAAAGATAGTGTAGCTGCAGTGTGAAGTGATTGATCGTGAACATCCATGAAAGGTGCCGTGCAGCCTCAGAGGCTGTATTCCAGAAAGGCAGATTCCCTATGACATTTGAGAGCTGAGCAGAGATGACTTCAGATCAGAAATAAATGGAAGTTTAACTATTTTATTGGTGGCCAAAGGACTGCTGTTGAGAAGTGAAACATTAACAGCAGGGTGAAAGAGAGCCGGGATTGCTTAACGAGGTTCATCTTCAGGCACAGTAGAGCTGGGCACATCCAAGGCACGGAATGGCAGAGGGGGACTGCACACCACAGCCTGCAAAGGAAGCCCAAGCTGGTGAGGAAGTGTTTAAAGATTTCTTCTTGCTGATAGTAGGAGAAACTGAAGGCAAAAAGGCACGAGGAGGGATGAGAAGTTCCCCTGATTGTTGCAGGTTGACTTGTGGCCAGATGACAGGCTCTTAAATGCAGATTAGGTACTTGGTATTGTTAGTGGTATTGATCCAAACACCTTCACAATTTTAAGTCTGCAATGGCTGGTGAATAGAGGAGAGATGTGGGTTTGAAGGCTTCTGGCATATTTTCCTGGTTGTTCAAATGATTTGATACATCATTTTCTTGAATTACTTTGAAGTTTGGGAGAAGTCTGCAGGCAATGGAAACCACTCTTGATCTGTATAAATCAGTTAAGCTCTGCTTTTTCTTGTGATCAAAGAATTGGAGAAAATAAGCCAGAAGAGACCTCCGGAGGTTATCGTGTCCTTCCAGGGTCTGGTCATTAAGCCCAAAGTGTTGCTGCCACACATTCATCTAGTTTCTTAAAATCTTATCTCAGAAACAGAGAAAGAGGAGAGAAATACATATCTGGTGAAAGGGCTATAAAAGTATGGTCAGTGTACATTAATTAAAAATAAGACTCATTATTAAAAGACAAATGTGGCTGAGATGAAAATTAGGAAGGGATTGTACTATGAGATGAATGCAGGTAAAAATGAAGAGACTAGTTGAGTATAAACAGGTTAAGGTGCACAGTACTGCAGCAGGGAGTGGTGAGAATATGAGGATTGTAAAAGCAAAGTGAAAATGCAGATTCTCTTTCTGAGGATTTGGGAACCAGAAAAAAATTAAATTATGAACTGAAGATCATAGCAAAATGTATTAATGGGAACTTCTGGCTATGCAAGGCATCTGGTAGCTGAATGACATGTAAGCCTGAATCATCCTACAGACTCTCCAGTTGCACAAGGGATAATTCAGAAAAGAGGAAATCTTACAGAAAGCAGTCCTTGCTTTCACGCTTACCAGGTGAAGTTGTTTGCATAAGATTTTCACAGAAACTCAGGAGGGCATCTCATCTATATGCCTGCTCTGGAACAGGACCTGATATTTATGTTGTCCCTAATGCATTCCTAGATAACAGACATCATGGGTTGTCTGAACCCTGCAGGCCGGGCCACACCATCTCTGTTCCAATGCTCATTTGCCCTCACTGAGAGGGAAACTGGGAAAAGGAGTTCCAAATATTCTTTACTGAAATAAATCAGTTATTTCTCTCATCCTCAACAAAAATGGATTATAGTTCATCCCTCTGGCTGTTTTTTCTGTCAATGGAAAGGAGTGGCATTTGGTATTTCTTCTTTCCCAAATGTCATAGTTTTCATTCCAGAGTTGTAAAATGGTTTCTCCCATTTTGCAACACCATTTTGGGTTCACACTCAGTTGTCTCCCAGGCTTCCTCACCTTGGTTTGGAGTACAAACAAGAGCACTGGCTGTGCTGAAGTTTTCTTTGTTCATGGAAAAGCTGAGGACCTGCATGTTTCATGCGTTCCTAATGTGATGGAAAATCATTGATACTCATACAGGGATTTCCCAGTTGTCCACTACTATGAGCATTTCATATGGACCCTATTTCCTTGTGGGAGATCAGAGGCACTAGAGTTAGGATATATCACATGCAGAGCTGCTCTAGCTGTTACTCCACTTACCAAAGAATAAAACAATCTGGTTTGAGAGCATTTTTTCCAATCTGAAATGTCTCTTTTGTAATCCTTATTCTCCTTTTGGTGCTTAGGAGGGATTATCTGATCAAGTGTCTCTCTTGTTATGGAGGAACACTCCTGGAGGAACAATCTGCTTTTTTAAAGGCAGTGGTGATGTTTGTTCTGCTTTTGCCCTTCACAAGGGAAGTGGCTCAATGTGATATTCAGCACTTGAAGGTAAATTTCATCAGGCTCTGATGATCTGAGCACATTTGAGATATCCAAATATTATTTAAGCAGTTTTTGTCTCATTTCACACATACTCTTGCTGGTTCATTTCAAAGGTGTTGCATACCTTGTTGCAATTTATTTTTTTAGTGAAAATAACAAAAAGGACACAAGTTTCCTGGCTTCTCTGAATGATTGTTTTCTGGTTTAAATAACAGCTTTTCATTTCCTTCCTCTTTCTCCAATACTGACAGCATTTCTAACACCTTTTCTTATTGCCTTTTATGTCCCCTTGCTAGCTGTAGTGCATTTTGTGCCTTAGCTTTGCAGGCACACTTCTACCACTCTGTTTGATCTGTTTGTCTATACCTGTCTTCAGAAATGCCACCTTATTTCCATTTGTGGTACAATTCCTTCCTGATTTTCAGTCCAGTCGCACAGGTCTCCTTCTATCAAGTATCATTCTGTATTTGTATCTGAGCTGCTTGCAAATTTATTCTCTTAAACTTGTTTTTGCTGTTTGCTACAAGTTACCATTTATTGCCAAACATTTGAGTTCCTTTTCTTCTTTTCTGTCTGAGAAGACCTTCTGGCAGCTAGTGGCCTAAACAGCTCTGCAGTGTATTAGACAAGTAGTATGTTAATCCTACTGACTGATAGGGTTTTTCATGCTGGCATTAAAAAAAAAATCATTTAGCTTATGTGACGCACAGGGCTGTATATACACAGAGGAAATATAGCTGCAGGAGGCTGAAAATGTTGAGGCATCACACTGCAGCAGCATGGGAGCACTGTGCAAGGGATGGTGAAACCTTTCCTGCCTTCCTTTTATATTATTCCTTTAGGAGCTCTGCTGCTGTGTTTGCTTTGCTTGCCTGTGTATAGCAGAATACAGCAGGTTTCTGCTGGGAGCTGTATAGAAATACCTGGGGCATGAGATGCCAGCAGAGGGCTCAGAAATATTTCTGCTGCCTCTTGCACAGGGTCAGGCTTGCAGGACTTGAGTAGGTGCCAACCTGGTGTGCAGGGACAGGACCCATGTGAACAAGACCTGTTCTGCCCCCAGCACTGGGTCTGCTTTTGAGCACTCACGCCCATGAAAAGGGCTTGATAAACCTGAGCTCCCTGGAGGCTGCACCCAGGTGAAAAGCAAGGCTGTGCATGTGTGCAGGTCACTGGGAGGGCTGAAGACAAGGAGGTCGTTTGTGGCAGTACAGAGGAGGTACCAAACTCTTGTTTTGCCACTGCTGTATAGGAGAAAAGGAACAAAGAAGGGGTAGAACTTTCTGGCACCATCTGAAGTTTGGCCTCCAAGTCAGCTGCCCAGCTGACCCCATGTTTATATGGCCAGTTAGTAGGAGTGAAATGGGATCTCTGGGGATTTTCAGAGGAAGCAATGCCAGAGTACATGATGGATAGTAATTATACTTCCTCTGTGCAGGCCATCACATCTGTTTCTCTTGTATAAGTATTCTCCATGTCTTGTTAACAATAACTGAAACCAGATTAAGGATCCTGGTTCATCAGCTGCAAACCTGGTTCTCAAGATAACCAAAAACTATCAGCAACTGAGTACTTGCACTAAGGATGAGTTTATGGAGACTCCTTGTACCAGCTGTGGATTCTGGGTGTGGTCTGTGCATTACTGATTAGAGAAGGGAGAAATATTTAGGAAAATTCTTTGAATATTTGTCTTTTAAAGAAGCCAAGTGTAAGAGGAAGAAGAAACCTCTGCACTGCACTGAGGTTAGTTTATGGGAAGGTTGTGAGTTTTGCCCTGCAATTGCAACTGGCACTGGAAGAATGCAGAGCTCCACTATTGCCATGGGAAGGGTATGGAAGCAGGAACAACAGTGTTCCTGCAGGGACTTGAGCCCATGTAGCTGCAGGGGGAATCCAGGGACTCCCAGCAGAGATGAGCTTCATTTGTCACATGTGGAGCCCCAAAGTGGTCTTCTGGATAATAGAAAATAGAGAGAGAGGCTGGGGCTGCTTCTGGGTGCTGGCTGTGCCTGCTTGATTAAACTGTCCCATGGGAAAAGGCAAGGTCATTCTAGGGAATTGGTGTGGGAATGAACCCTGGGTCACTTCACTCCTTCAGTAGCAAAGAAATGATTTAACACAGTGCAGGCATCTGTGACATCCAGTGTCCAAGGGTTTGGTGTGATGAACATTTTAGTAGTTTTGTCTTAGAATGTGTGGCTTTCCAGTGAAATGAGATCCCTGCAGAGTAAACCTGTCATTACCACACTGGGAGGGAGATGCATGCTCTGCTCCTAAATCCACAGGCAGGAGGTGTATCTGGGACCTGGGATTTTTATTCAGCTCACATCTGTGCAGCATCCAGCACCGTGCTGGGCTGGTGCACGTAAAATAGCTGGGGGCATGCCAAACAACAGGGAGGTCTGTGCCACAAAGTGCTGACAGCCCCAACCTGTGACTGATTTAGGCTGTGTTCCCTGACTCCTCTTGAACTCTGGAGCTGTCTTTCCTGGTAGCATCTCCCTCCCCTTTCTACCCTGGCTGCACAAATGTGCTCAATTAGGGTTAACTCAAACTGAATCAAACTTCGTGCCTGAGGTTGGAAATCTTCCCAGTCAACTCACCACAGCCACATAGCATGGTGGGAGACAAGGCGAGAGGGGAGATGAACGCTTTTCAGAGAAATGAATCCAAGGAAACTTTGTTCACTTTTATTTCTGCAGGAGATGATCCCCCCAAAGGAGATTTCCCTCTTCAGAAAAAATCTCCGGTAAGTGTTACTGCTGCTTTCCTTTGCTTTGCTTTCTGCTCAGCTTGTTTTAAACATTGCAAGATCTCTCTGTTCTCTCCTCTGTTGTGCTCTGGCTAGAGACAAACACCCTTTCTTGCAGAGGGTTGAAATAAGCCTTAACAACTCAAGGCAAAAATCCCTCCACTAACCTGATTAAGTTAAGAAAGTGCAGCTTAAAGGGAAAACACAAACTGTCTGAATTTTTGAGAAAAAGGGTAAGGGATTTATTGCCTTTTCCCTGTTTTTTCCTTGTGGGAAAAAACTTAGATCTCTGAAGTGGATGGGGCTGTTGTACATAAGAAGGAGGGAGTTGAACTCTGTTTAGTTTGATGAAACCCACCAGGGAAGGGTACCCAGCTGATGAAAAGCAGAAGGAAGGACAGGGATTGAGGACAGGCCACTGGTGAGTGTTACAGAGCTCAGTTGTAGTGCCAGAGCCTTGGGTTTACATCTTTGCATCTGATTTAAAGCCTGATTCAGGTGAATATATTGCTGCCTTGCAGCTTTGATGTTTGTGCAGATTTTCAGGCTAATTTTTATTGAGTGCTTGACCCCTAAAAACTGTTCACTGCATAGAATTCAGGAAGAATTTGGCTTATATTGCAGCTGCTTTGATTTGCAGGATAATATGTAATACTTGGTCTTAAAACTCACAGTCATGTCATTAGCAAACCAACTATTTAACTCAAGTTTAATTAATGTGCAGACATTAACTATTGGATATCCAGAGCTCCTGGGAAATATTAATCTTCATCCTGTTTTGCCATTAGTCAGCAAGAAGGAGAAAACAAACGTCTCCTGTAGTGGGTAGTTTAAACGAACTTTCTTTTTTCCAAAGACACAGTCTATCAACTTCCACAGTATCTTTAAGAGATCCACAATCCCACAAGAGATCCCAGGCTTGCTGTGGCAGCTAAGCACTGCAGACTATCTGTGTGTTCATGAATCCAGGCTTAACCTCTTTGCTTTTGCTGGGGCTGTCTGCTGAGCACGGTCCTCCTCCGCGAAAGCGAGCAAACTGCATCTGGCTCTCCACATGGATGAAAGCTTCCCACTTCTGGATGTCCAGGCAGGCCACAGGCAGGTCAGTGATACAGTGGAGAGAATACATGAGGGTTTCTGCACGTGCTGATGCCATCTCATGACACACAAGCCAGATGGAAGTACCCCTGCTTGTAAGTCGTTGTTCTGTGTTTGTAAGCACCTACTCAGGGTCGTGGCTCAGGCACTTGGGAAGGTGTAGCTGGGAAGTCACTGCCCCCTGCTCTCCTTTCCCTCCTTGCTCATCTGTAGGAGGTGCCCATTCCAGAGCAGGAGTGGCTGAAATGAGTCACTGCACCTGAAATCGGTGCAAATAAATCCACTGGAACTTGTGCACTGGGAGTGGAAGGGTGAGTTCAGGCAGCAGCGCTCCTGCCACCTGTCCACCTGGTTAGGACAGTCACTCTCTGCACCTCCACCAAATGTTACTAAATGGCATGAGTATGTATAGTAAGGTCTGGGAAGGAGAGAAAAAAAAAAATCCCTGTTGTACAATTTTACTTCCAATTTCATAAAATGCCTCCCAGCACAAACATGAAACATAATCTGCCCCTTATGGATTTTCTTCTATTATGAAAATCTTGTTGGAGAAAAATATTCTGTGTGTGCATATGGTTGTGTGTTTGTGCATTTACAGCTTATATATGTCATCATTTTTAGGCTAGTCTAAAAGCAGGAGGCCAGTGCAGTTTCCAAGGGAGCCCACTCTTTTTTACAAGCCATATTGCTGAGCACATTGGTTTCAGAGTAAATCAGAAATGAAATGGATAATTATGTATTTACTCTAGTAAAGAAACAAGGTTAAGGGTTTCTTATAAAAAGGCAGCCTTTTGGTGAGAAAAATATATACATATATATAAAAATGGACAAAAATATTTGTCTTTAGAGGATTAAGTAATGGAAAGTAGTGGGGAGGTGGGAGTTGTGGAGTTTTGATTTTCTGTCTCTTTTGCTGCTTTTTCATAATGTTGAGGAAGACAGTGTCATTAAGCTATACTCTTCTAAACTTGATGCCATTGCTTTGGGAATCTAAATAAGCTTAGGTCTCTTGGTGGTAAAATAAACCTGAATAAGCACATCTATTTTGGTACTGTATTTGCATTTGGGACTCTGGGAGGAAATACAGGAATTCATTATTTCCAACATGAGGCACAGAAATGCACATGAAGAGTTCATCTCACTTCACTGGCCCATACCATGGCTGTTTTAATCTAGAAGTATAGTTGTATCTGTTAATATCACACTCCCTCCAGATTCCTCACCAAATCCATGGTGAGCCCCTCTCCTGCTAATTGGCAGAGGCTGGGCAGTGCTGTGCAAACCTGCTTTCCTGTTGCGAGGCAGTGGAGCCACTAAGCAGCTGGAATCTGAAAGCTGCTTAGCTCAGACCACGGTGGGGTAGCAAGAGGGACAGAGGCCCACACAGGGTCATGCCAAGATTCATCTGTTTAATGCCTTGTATTTCACTTGGGAAGTGCTGATGTTAGCTGCAGGAAAGTCAGGTTCAGAGAAAGAGTGGCCACACTTCGACAGGTTTGACAGTCCCGTCCCTGGCTTTTTTTAAAGTTCTGATTAATAAATTGAATGATCCATAGCTGTGCCAGCAATCTTGGAATATGAAATGGATGCCATGCCTGAGGGAGTGTCAGACAGAGAGCTGATGCTCTGCTTCAGTGAGTGGTGGCACAGCTCAGCACAAGTGAGGAGCAGAGATTGAGAGAGGTAGCAGCTTTACACGCAGAAGCAGACAGCAGATCCCTGAGGTCTCCCAGTTTCTGAGGCAAGGTCTGGTGCTAAAAGAGGAAGCAGTTTTGGGACAGGGTGGTGGCTTTATATGGAGTGCAGAACAAAAGGAATCCAAAGGTATTTTTTTGGTATCAGTGACTTTTAGCATTGCAGTCAAGAGTTGGTAGAACTTCCAATGGAGTTCCTGGAGCTACAAGCATGGTGGGCTGCTGACAGCCCACAAATCCCCATGGCAGTCCTTCCTGGGCTCATGTCAGCCAGGCTGATTCACTGGGGAGCCTTAATCAAAGCAAGAGTACTGTGGGGTCCACTCTCTCCTTTGAGTCCAGCTCACAGGTCATTCAAGCAGCTGTGAGCACTTGGTTTTGGACTGGACTCCTCTCCACCACCCAGACACTGTGGGAATATGTTGCTGGGGTGAAGGCTTTGGCAGTTGATATGTTCTTGTTTGTCTCCCACAGAAACTCTGTGGCTCCAACTACCCCCTGAGCATTGCCTTCATTGTGGTGAACGAGTTCTGCGAGCGCTTCTCCTACTATGGCATGCGAGGTATGTGGCCTGTGACTTTCCTGTCCTGAGGTCTTTACACAAACTGGATTGATGTTTCTGAGCTGTGCTGGGTGTAGTATCAGCTGTCTTTCAAAGTTAATTGATATTTTGGAATGCACCTATGAACAGTGTATCCTAACGTTGTTGCTGCATCTAGGATGAGAAGAAGATGGGACTAGAGGGCTTAAATGTACCTTCCAGTCTAAATTATTATACAATTCTCTATATCAAGCCTGGTTTTCTACTGTGTGATGTCTTTCATAGTTGATGTGCAATCAGCGTGCTTGGGAATTGAATCTTACAGGCACCTAATCTGCAAATAGAAAAAGTGCATAAACAGAACTACAGGTTAGGGTAAGATAAGCTAGAAAATACATTTTTCAGCTAAACATAAATGTTTATAAGAAAAGGATGTCAGATACTCATATATCTCATTTTAGCTTCTCCTGTGTCAGAGATTATGAGGAACAGGTCTGGAAGCACAAATCTTTCCACAGCATTGCTCAGTTGCTAGACAAATCAGTAGTTTTCTTGCCACCATGATCCTGCTTACCTGCAGATATACACATTAATTATCTGATATGATTTTTTTGTTTGTTTGTTTCTTTTTAGCTGTTCTGACACTCTATTTCTTAAGCTTCTTCCACTGGGATGAGAATCTCTCCACTGCTGTGTACCATGCCTTTTCCGCGTTGTGTTATTTCACACCTGTCATCGGAGCCATCATGGCAGACTCGTGGCTGGGCAAATACAAGTAAGTGAAGACCTCTCTCTAATTCAGCCAGCATGCATTGACACCGTGCAGCCTGTGCAAGGACAGTGCTGTGTGTGCTCCCAGTTTTGAGCTGGCTCAGAGTGCAGCAAAGACACCCTTGTGAAGGTCAGCTCCTCTCTTTTAACAGAGCTGATCTGTTTGCTCATGCTGTTCTCTGCTTGTCTAACACCCAAAGGCCAATAGGCAACGAAGTTGGGACAAATTAAATGTTACAATAGCCCTTTTCCTCCACTGTCTTTCCCTACCTGACTGCAGGAAGCTGAGGTGTAGGGCAATTAACCTTCAGTTTGCTAAGGTCTGCTTCTGAGAAGGATTCAAAGATAGTGAGGAAGCAACGTCATCATGTAGATCTCAGATTCAGATAAAATGTCACTAACTGTAATGTGCTTACTTACGCTTCTCACAGCATAGGTAATGTATCAACACACCCACTTTTATGCCTGAGAAACCTGTGTTCTCTCAATCTCCATCAGCACATAATCAGGTAGACTCTTCCTGAGTAAGAGTCCTTAGGCAGTCTTCCCTTCTGATGATAAGCTGTGGAGCAAACATCTGCTCCAGAGTGGTGATGAGCTGGATATAGGACTTTCTTTGCTTGGCACTGTTTTTTTCATTGTCTGAGAAGTCTTGGCTGTCAGGGTGATGAAGTGCAGCTGAACTTTTCTTTCTAAGACTAAGCCTACCTGGCAGAAGTGTCTCTATAGGAAATAAACAGCTGCCATATGCCTATCCAGAAGAAAGTTCTTAAGGAGGTGTCAGTGTCCTTTTTTTTTCCTCTGTGCTCAATTTTAGTCATTTTCTTGTCAATTTGAATGAAAATAAAAACAGTGGGGCTTTATTAAATTTATTATTTAAGGTCACATAGCAATGTTCATTAGTTTTGAGAATGTTTATATTGCAGCATGATGTTGTGAGAAGGTAAAACCTTATACAGATGCTCGTGTGTTAGTCAAAACACTTTCCTTGGAGTAATCCCTATAATTTAATGGGAAGTGGCTTTTACTGTAGAAGCTGGACCTTGGCCAATATAACAGATTAGAGGAGCTTTTAGGAATGATCTGATGTGGTGCTAAATTAGCTGTTGCAGCCAGGGTTTGAATGCATCAGGGACCTCTTCCATGCTCAAAGCTCATAGGACTTCTTCTAGTGTTTCTGTCTTTACAAGTCCTTTGATTCACTTCTGTATGTGTCTTCAGCACAAGAATGCATAGATTTCTCTTAATCTAGAGAGTAGTGAAGGAATAGAATACACTCAAGAGTCTGATCATCCTGCTCGTATTTCTTCTTCTCCCTCACCAATGCATAGGAGGCAGATAGATGAGCTCAGTCTTACAGAGATACTTGGGACCCAAAACAGACTTACAGTGAGGAAACCATGCTCCTAATTCAGGTTTGTTAGGTGGGTCAAATGTGGGCAACAGTCTCTCAACATCCCTTCCAGTCAAGGGATTCACTTATGCACATCCTACAAAATGCCATTTATTAGTAATTTGAAAACTGAGTTGGGCCTAAACAGTGCTCTTCTCTTTGCAGTCTTCCATGCATGACAAGACTGGAACACTTTTCATTTATTCTGCTCAGTAATGTCTACAAATAAAGCAGGGGCTATCCCTCCTTAATCTGAATCCATTTGCATATCTATTCCTTCTAGTCCACTCGGTGTTGACACAAAGGAATTACAGCTGCCCACTGTACCACTGGTAGAACAAACCAGTTCCTTGTGTGCCAACCAAGTAGAGCTGCCATATCAGGGCCCACGGGCACCCTCTGTTTTCAGCTTGTACATCACCCAGCACCTTCAGTCACTGCTGTTTGCTTTCCTCACAGGACGATCATCTACCTCTCCATTGTGTATGTTGTTGGCCATCTGATAAAGTCAGTCGGTGCCATTCCATCCCTGGGCAACCAGGCAGTTCATGTGTAAGTAGCCCTTGAAGCCACAGTGCTGTAGCAGGTTGTGATGGTAATTATTTACCCAAGTCTGTAATTTGTTTTATCTCCATCAGACCAGCATTTTGGGGGCTGTGCATGGATTACTTTCATCAGGGAAGGGTTAGGAATGTCTGAGGAAGAGCAGAAGGGTGGATCTAGTGTGTGAACATGGCAGATGGAGTTGGAAATCATCACACAGACTCTAACCTCTTTGGCACAGGCACTGAGGATCACCCCTCTCTGCTCTACCATGCCACTGGTTTGGTCTCCTGTATCCAGCTGCCTACAGCAGGCTCCTTGCTGGAGCCTGCTCATTTCATCAGCACAGCTGCCCAGCTCAGCAAGATTCCCCTGTGTGCATGGGAACACAAAACTGAAATACATTTTCTGATGAGAGGGGAAGGGTCTGTCTCTTCCACAGGATACAACCCTCTAGATTCTGAACTGATAGGCTTGTCAGAGTGGTGTCTCTGAAACCACCAAGCCAGTTTTGTCTGTGTAGTCATGGCTCAAAAACTATGCACATGCAGGCAGGAGCACATGTTGTTTACAGAACAATTTTCTTTTGTCCCAGACCTGGTCAGTCCTGATACTCTTGTTCCCTGGAGACATAATCTGTCAGGCCAACAATGGCATTTTGAAAACCACTGGGAAGTAGAAAGCACACAAGAATGAGCCTCATTCAAATAGTTTGTCTGCTCTTACCCAGGCTACAAAAAGTACTCCCCTTTTTCTTTTTTTTTTTTTTTTTCTTTTTCTCAGTTGATCTCTGACAGCTTTTGTTGTCATATAAATAAAAATAATTCCACAGATCTTTGATCTCCTATATGTCCATTGGACCTCAGAATAACAAGAAACTGACAAAACCAGTTTGGTTAATTGATTGGTACGGAATGCAGAAATTAGGATAATTAATTTGTTTTTCAAATTATTAGGATATTTAATTTGTTTGTTTATCTAGCTCATCATCATTACCGTGTGCAAAAGACAACATTATCAGAGGAATCAAGGTTGGGTGACACTAAAATACTCTCATAAGCTCTGGAAAGGTTTTGCAATGGTGATATTTTTGTTCTTGCACGAAGGGTCCTGTCTATGGTTGGTCTGTTTTTGATCGCCCTTGGAACGGGAGGTATCAAGCCCTGTGTCTCTGCATTTGGTGGGGACCAGTTTGAAGAGGAACATGTAAGACTTCTTTTCTTTCCTAAATTCTGCAGTGTCTGCTTACTTTGTGAGGATGTTTATGTGATGAAAATCCTGTTGTGCTAGAATAAGGGCCAGTTTGCTGGAAAAGACATAGTAAGACACGAGGTAGGATGGTTTGCATAAGACTTGAGAGAATCTGGATGCTTCAGGAAGGCAAAATGTCAGCAGAACAGGATTGATACTGGAAAGAATAGGTCATAATTGCATCAAATCATCTAAATGTTAATTGGACATCAGAGTAGTTAAAAAATCCTGTCTTGCATATCACAGAACTGTATATAACAGAGATCAGCCTAACAGGGGTGATTATAATGCACTGCAGAGGAATATGGCAAATGAAAGAAAAGACTATCACCAGCCTATGCTTCTGTGGGATTTTTTCCTCAAATCAGTCATAGTCTGTGTCTCCGATGTTGTTCAAAAAGAACTGTAGGAAATTCTAGTCTTTTGCAAGTAATACCAGAATGTTTTCTGAATATTCCAGAATGGAAAGTTCTGAAGAGTGGAGAAAATGTTTCTGTTTAGCTGTGTTTGTGCTGTCTATCCTGAGAATTGTAGTCCAGGTGCTTTGTGTCCTCATTCTCTGTCATGAGTGCTTAGCCCCTCATCTGCACTAATCTCAAACTCCCATTATTCAGAACAGGGCTAAACCAGGGATAAGGTAGTGCTTAAGGAAGCAAAGCAGGTCAGGAAGTGCTAATCCTCAGGCAAAATGCTAAATTTTTCAATTGACTTGAATTTAAATAGATTTATGTTGACCTAACACACAAATAGAAATTTCTATTTTCTCAATGAAAAGTATTCAAATCACCAAATTGTGTGCAGGGCATAAGTCCTCAAATATGTAGAAGGCTGCTGCTACAAAAAAGAAAATAAGTGTTGGGGTCTGTGGTGAGTAGGCTTAAACTCAAGGAGGATTATTTAGGACTGAGAGTGTGAAAATTTTTTCTAGAAATAGATCCAGAGAAATACTAGGAAATACTAGGGCCTTTGGGAGATGGAAATTCCCATCAATGGAGGCATTAAAGAAGGACATTAGACTAATAGTGTGTCAGGAAAAGCACTGGTAAATTTGGATAAGAGTTGGCCCCTTGGACAAGGAGTCCAGTAGGGCAGGGTTCTCCTTGTCTTTTCCAGTACCCCAGTATGAAGTCAACATGTAATGAAATAATAGAGACTAAATAAAAATTTTTGGGAAGAGTTGTGCTTTTTGCACATGAACTGAGTGATGCTGAAGTTATGAAGCATATGATTAGTAAGAAGTAACAAAACATGGGATGTTCTGCGGTCACTTGTCCAAAGCACATTCTCCTGCAGGCATGTCTGCATGCTGTCAGTTGCACATGGTGCTTTAGGGGATGTGGCAGAAAGGGAATCAGCAATGCTCTGGTGGTCACCAGCCTCCCCAGCTGGCACTACTCTGACCAAAAGCAGGCTGGCAGCACAGCACATGTGCTTTGGGATAACTGCATGTATCCCAGTGCATCCTGGCTTGTGGCACCAATAGTTGTCCCAACAGAATTCTAAGAGGTCCAACAGCAGCATTTATACAAGTGCTACTTTGATGAATATTAATGATTAATAGTGTTTATCCAGCATCTTTCAATTGCCACCTAATTACAGTATAATATGTAACACTTATCTTCAGAGTGTTTTATAGACTTCAGCTAATGAATCTCAGCACCCCTCTCAGGCACATACATATTATCATTCCAACTTTACAACTACAGCTGCATCACAGAGAGAAAACCTCAACTGCCTGTGGTTGTGTGGGCCTGTGCCCATTCTCCAGCATTTAGACTACATCTCTCCAACAAATTTATCAAATACAAAGGCTCAAACATTCACCTGTGTGCTACCTGCAAGAAAAACTAATTTAGAGAAAGAAAACTGTAAAAAGCATTCTGATAAGAACAATGTGTTCTGCTCTATTAGCTTTTTTCCAAACATTCTTTTCAAAATAGAAAGTTTTCTATTTTACCATTTTGAAATGACTTGGCCTTTCAGAAGAAACAAATGTTTTATGCTATGTGATAGGAAGTTTAAGTCATCAGAATTGGAATGAGAAGTTTTGATTTTGTAAGGAATGAAAGGTTTGAGGCCAAATAGAATATTTCTTTCCTCTGGAGTGGGGTTTGAGGGGGTCTTATGTTTTATTTTCTTCCACTCCAGGTAGGCTGAAATAAGTTTTAAAAATTCACTATGAAATGAAGTATTTGATTCTCCCTTAATTTTCCGGACACCAATAAACTTCATCTGAGTCCTTAAGTGCACAGGCTTATTTGTTTTGTCTGAAAACTTGGGATGAAGTAGTTCTGTGTATAAATAACTAAATTACCCCTGCTATTCCTAGAGACAAGTTTATGTTTTGAGGTAAATGCACAACATCAATCTGATTCTCTTTTAAGTACTTCAGGAGCATATTAGTCTTGGATCTGCCACTTTGAGAACAGTACTACTGCAGACAGTGATGGGGACTGATTTGGTGGGAGGTCAGATAGGGAAAACAGATTTATCTGCAGGAGATTTCCAAATGCCTTTGTCTATGGGATTAGAAGTCAAAGTTAAAAATGCCTGAACAAAATTATATTTACAATATGTTATATGAATATGAAGCTGCTGTACATATTAATTAGGGACCAAAGCTGCTTTCAAACAGTGCAGTATGGTGTTTAAGGTGCTAAATAGCTTTCCTTTGTTTCTTTATTTTCTGGTTGCCAAGGAGATCAGGATTATCAAGTACAATACCTTTTCTCAAATTAGTTAATCCAAATCAGGTTGTTAATGTATGTCTGCTCTAAAGATTAAGACAATAGGGAGGAAATTCTTTATTCCAATCAGTATAATTTGCAAGCTGCTAGGTCATTATTTTTGTAACTATTTCAGCTTTTCTGTGACCATTTTTATTTCCATAACTATAATCTGAAAATGTGTGAAATAAGATTCTCCAAATTCTTTATGCATTACTACCCTCTTCTCTTACTACCACATTCTTTTTGGTAATTGTTGCTCTAGACTTTATCATGTCAAGAGCTGCATGCTTGAGTTTATCACAGCTCTCAGAAACTCTGATTTCCTCAGATATGCAGGGTTAGAGACATGCCATGACAATTTGGCTAGAAGAGGACAGGCCTGTGAGGGTTCTACTGCACGACCTCGACAAATCGTGGGAGGGCTATCCAGGAGTGGGGAAGAGTGCCGAGGCTGCTCGTTTCTCTAGTTTTCTCTTTGATGACAAATAACTAGTCACAAAGGTAGAATGGAAAAGAGAATATAATTTTACTCATTTAACAGTAGAAAGTTCTGGGTTATCAAAACCGCCAGCAAGGAAAGGAATATAACAGGTAGTAAGACCTACTGCTGTTTTCTATTAACCATGAGAAGATGCCATTGAGATGATTTTTATAAGGCTTTCAAATCCTTTAGCCTAGGATACATAATTTAAGAGGAATGTATGGGTCAGCCTTGAACACTAGGAAATAAAATTGTGCAAAATCCAAAAGCTCAGTTGATGGGGTCTTCCTAACTGTGCTTAATCCAAGTAAGGAGACCCCCAGACTCCTTGGTGGGTGGCAGTGGGAGGTGATGGGGCTCTCACCCTGACCTTCTCAGTACCCATTTTACAAGGGGATGTAGAGAAGCCCTCTCATACTCTCCCACCTCCTCCTCTTCCCTGCAGTAATCCCCTGTGATAAGAGGCTTCTTGCCATACGAAGAAGCAATATTTCCTGCTGGCTGCACCATTAGTTACAGGAAGTTTTGCTACATTTTTGAAGCTCAGGATTCATTACTTTACAGCTGTCCTCCTTTAGCTGCCTGCAATTCTTCACGCTTTCTCCAGTTTTCTAGCCTAGTGAATATTGTTGTCTCAGGGAGCAGACAGAAGCAGGACACATTAGAAGGAAAGGAGACACAACAACATTCCCTGAGGAGTTTTCTAGCACTCAGCTAAGTTAAAGCTTTGCATTCAAATGATGCTCAGGTCATAGAGATGAGGCTCAAAGCGCCCTAAGAAGCTCTGTCGGGCACCATGCAATGCCTGATGCAATTTCCCCCTCTGCCTTTATCAGCTCAGGTGTCCCAGAGCTGCTGATACACACGAGCGTGGGGTGGGTCAGGTAGCCTGCTTTTGTTTCCCCTCTCTGCTGGCCCACCCAGGCACAGGGAGGAGGTTATCACTGTATACAGCACACGTGTGACTGTGCATGTGTGTCCCTCCCACAAGCAAGGAGAGATTGCAAACACACACATTACTCCTGCACAAAGGACCAATCTCTGCATCAAATTCTCGATTCCTTCCAAATTATGAAATATGCAGAGAGAAAGAACATCAGCAGGAATCCTTTGACTCTATAAACTACAATATGTTACAGCTTAGGTTAAATTCAAAACTCTTTCTTTTAGAGTTCATCCCTCCATCAGGCTTTTGAGTTTGCTCCCCTAGATTTAATTTACCCTATTAGTTTGGGGTTGATTGGGCTCACCTTGATGGTCTCCTTTTTGATGGATACTTCTCAATTGCTGGCACTCTTTCATCTATGCTGTGATTACCAGTTCCTTAAAATACACAGGTTTCTTTTTCTATTTCTACGCAGGAGAGGAGGGAAAAAAATAAAGAACTCAGACATGGAAAAAAATTATGAGCTTGTCAAACCGTGCCAAATTGGATTGAATTAGGTGACAAAGGATCTGAATCATGCTACTTGTTCTGAATAAGTAAATGCTTTCCCCTCCTTCCAGTCTCACAGCACTCTCAAAGCAGCAGCTTTTGCTCTGAAATGCCAAAAAGCCCCAAAGCACTTCTCGAGTAACATGAGCTGATTTGTGTGAGCATTTACCATCACCTGAACACGAGCTTGTTTGCTTAACATTTTATGCACTTTGTGTCAATATTTACCCAGCCTTCCTAACGAGAGAATTGATAGTGTTCAATTTGCAAGCCCAATGCTGTGTATTAGCCATGACATTGACATTGTCTTCTCTTGTTTTAGACCTCAGAGAGAAGCAAGTTTTTTTCCATCTTCTATTTATCCATTAATGCTGGAAGTTTGATCTCCACGTTTGTAACTCCTGTATTAAGAGGTCAGTGTGGATTTAGAATAAAACAATAAATTAGCTGCCCTCTAACTACTCTGCTGTGCATAGTAGTTAGATTCTTATGACAACAGAATGACAGAAATTATATTATCTGTGGAGTGGTCAGTATATTGCATTTACACCTTGTTAATCCTGCAGTAGCAGCATAACAGATTTATGATACAGGCAGACAATTCACAGAAATTATATTCCTGGTTGTATTTCAAAGCCAGTCCGAACTACAGAATTAAAACGTGAAAGGTGGAAGGACCTATATGGTCATCTATTCCCCACTGCCAGTGAAGGACTTGGCTTCAGGTAAACTGTGGATGGGAAATGAGCTCTGCTGTCCTGTGTAGTATCAGGGCTGAAAAACTTAGCAGGGCTGGTTTTAAAGTCCTACCTTCTCCCTCCCATGGGGTGCTGCTGACTTCTGGAGGGCTCTCTCCTGGCACTCAGGCTTGTCTGCGTGGATCTGCTTGCAAGATTGCTGCCCTGAGCAACTAGCCTTGAAGACAAAGCACAGTCCTATGCCCCATTTAAGACCTACTTTATATTCCAGCCTGCTTGCAAAACCCTTTTTAGTCCCCGAGCCTTGCTGCACTTACTTCATTGTATTGCAGCGTTTTGAAGCCAAAGGGATTGGCACACTCTAAATACGGGTGCAGAGGCAGAGCAGCAGGCCATAGGTGATGGGGACAGGGACAAGGTAGTCTTCACATTTAGTTGCCTTTTTTTTCATTCCATTCCATGGCTTCCAGAAGGCTCTGTTTGTTTGGAGTGTCATTTTAACAGGCTCTTGTCTCATGTTTACACCATGCACAGGAACAGAGACAAATGCTGTACCTCTTACTCATTCATTCTCTAGTGTCTTCAGGTCAGCATTCAGTTGGGAAGGGCTATTGCTTAAAGTAGTCAATGGGCAGATGAAAATCCAGTCCCTTGAAGCATCAAAACATGTGCCAGTATAAACTAGTTGCACCATGGAACTGGAGAGGATGGGGAAAGTGTAATACTTTTGCTAAGTGTAAAATCTTTTTTTGGAAGAGCAGGAAATGCAGTTTGTAGACATTTGGTACAAATACAAAATATATACTTCTAGGCAGAGAAGTCCAACTCATTTAGCGTGGTAAAAGTTCAGTGTGCCCCGAGAGCCCATGCTCTCTGCTTTGTTGGATTTTAGATAATTTGCTGAAAATAAGTAAATAAATGCTATGCATGCACACAGCTGTGCAGCTGTGATTTTCCAGCTACAACAAACAGGAGCAGCTGAGGGCTTAATGGATTGGTCTCCTGTTAACTCTGTTGGCTTACTTAGCCATTTTGTCATTCTCCATGTAAGAATGCAGTAATGTCTAGCCCCTGGCATTCAAACACAGAGCCCACTGCTGGTTTGCTGTTTGCAGCCAGAGCACAGTGCAAGAACTGACCTGGTCCAAGAGGTGCAGCTTTCAGTGACCCAGAGCTCAGATTGATGCAGCCCGTGCTATAACACATCTGGTTTCCTGATGGGTTGCTGCAAGACCTGACATTTGAAGCAGACTGCCCCTAGTGAGATTGGTGGTGGTGGGAAAGGGAACTGGAGTTCTAGGGCTTATCCTGGGCTCCCACTTACACAGCACAGGCATTGGCTTTCACTTTGTCCACTGTAGGTCACTATGAAAACAATTCAGGTTTTTCACTCAAGACTGATGCAGCACAGTACTGGTTATTTAGATCTAGCCAAATACAGAATGGCTTCAGGTTATTTTAAATGTTGTGCTTTTTTTTTCCCAATTACAGTTCCTAGTACTTCTTTATACCTATTTGTCTGCCCCCTCCCTTCTACTGTTTGCATCAATATCCTATTATCAGCTGCTTTTGCTGGCAGACACTAACCCTGCTTCCAAATTGTCTTCATCAAGGGAGGACAACTGTTTCAAGGAGATTCAATTCACAGTGTCAAGCAGTAGCAAAGAAGATTTAAAACCAGGGGAAGTGACTGATTTAGGGAATCAAATCAAAAGCCCCAGTAACATAAGTCTAGATGTAATGAGCTGCTTTTATTTCTGACTTTTTTTTTCAGGGGATGTGAAATGTTTCGGAGAGGATTGTTATGCACTGGCTTTTGGTGTCCCAGCAGCACTGATGGTGTTGGCACTTGGTGAGTGGAAATAGTGGTAATAGGAGTTACCAGTTTTGAGTCCATGGATAGATGAGAAAATGCACAAATTCACTAATTCTGTGATGGGAAATGAAAGAGTTCAAGGTCACCTAACAATTCCCCAGTTCAGAACAGAAATAAATATCAGTAGTTGATTGATGGTGGGCTGAGCATGGTTTTACTGCAATCTTTTATTGTGATACTCTTAAGGGAATGGTCTCATGCATGCTTCACACTATAATTGCTTTGCTCTCATGTAAAGGAAGGCACCAAAATGATTCTCCTGATGGCTTGCAGCTTTGCCTATGAGCAGGCATGGCCTTTGAACTGCAATCTGAGCAGCCCTTAGAGATCCCCAGCTTATAGAAGAGAAGCTTAACATGGCGCTTCTAACCTTTCCATGGGCTTCCTGCAGCTCAGGGCCATCTTCAGTGGCTCAGACTTCTGCTGCTGAATCTGTGTGCTGCAGAAGGAGCTAGATGAGATGTTGGTTTGTTCTGAGCTGTCTTACTTTGCTTGGCTGAAGTAATTCCCACAATTGCAGTGACAGCTTATTATTATGTTGTAATAAAAAATCCTTATTATCCAACTGTCAGGAGACAGCCACAGTCCCTGTGCTTCTTAATGCTTGCATCTTAGCCCTATTAATGTACTTGTCAAGATTTCTTCTTCAACCTTTATGAAACATTCAACAATCTCTCCATTTTCACTGTTACTCCTTGGTAGCCAGTACAGAGGACACCCCATCAGCTTTAGTTTTACAGCTGCAAGCTGCTGAGAAGAGTTCTTTATTATACTGCATGTGTGAGCTTTTGACACAGCATGGGGTGACATCTCATTCAGCTTGTTACCTTCACTGAGAGACAAGCAGTTGTGTGATTTCACTGCAGCATCTGGGATTTTGAAAAGTCCCCCAGAGAATGTGAATGTTGCTGTCTCCACTCAAATTTCCATCAGGGAGAAGAATCAGGAAACTGAAGAAATGTCATCAGGCCACAGCTAACGTTGCAGCAATTATTTCAAAAAAGTGCATGGTCATGGGCCTGAGAAGGTTCTGTTTTCCCCTGTGGCCTGTTCCTATCAGTTTAGGGCCACCCTGTGTGCACCATGCTGTGATGAATGTTTCTAATAGAGCAGTAGTTGCCCAGGGGAAAATGAACGTGTAAATATTGCAGTTTCAGTGAGGGCATCAGTGGAAATGTGTTTTTAGCTAGTGTCTTGCTGCCAGATTCCACATCTTGCCTGGAAAAGAAGCGATCCTGTGTGCCCCAAGGGCAGAGCATTTCTGTTGAATACAGGGGTGGGGGATCCTTCCCAGAAGCCAGTGCAGGATTGTGCTTCAGCCATGTGAATCCACATTTGGATAATAATATTTTTTTCAGTTGTGTTCATTGCTGGAAGTGGACTGTACAGAAAAACACCACCACAAGGAAATGTCTTGCTGGAAGTGTGCAAATGCATCGGTGTAAGTGTGTGTGATTTTCTTTTTCATGCGTGAGTCAGCGGTTGCAGTCCAAAAAGGTGCAAAGGGAAACGGGAGGTGGCTTTTGTAGTTCTCTACGCTGCTCTGGGATGTCTTTCTGATGAGCTGTAAGGAATTAGAAACACATTTAGGTCCTAGTTTATTTCTTCAGCATTTCAGTTGTTTTCCCTTAGCTCCATGAACTGTTCAGTTGATGTCCATGTAGTAGAACCACACGTGGCAGATGCTGGTGGAAACTGAACTGAAAGGAAAATTCAGAAACTCAGAGAGTATCAGATATATGACTCCATTTTTTTTCAGTTGAATAATTTTTCTGAACTTTATCAGTTCAGCAGACAGTAATAGCACACATTCACATTATGGACATTCAGCATGTTCATGTAAATGCAAGAGACACTTGCTGAAGTTGCATTAGAGCCTTATAAATTGTTTTTCATGGTGTGTGAGCTGAATACAGTATGTGAAAAATACTCCTTTATTTTTAGGTGGATAATGATGTTTCTATTTCAGGAAGCTGTTGCTAACAGCAGATGTTTTCTCTTTATCTAGGTCAATCCTAGTGCCAAATTTACCTTGGGGAAACAGGCGGGATCTTAAAGACAGGACTTCTAAGTGAAGTCTGTCACTTTTTTTGCCAGTGTGGCTCAGTGTGTTCAGTGACTGGAGCACACAGCATAAACAGTCCAGGAGCTGGACTTCAATGACCTTTGTGGGTCCCTTCCAGCTCAGGCTATTCTAAGATTCAGTGATTCTATGATTCATTCCCCCATCATACCTTTAATCACCCAGTGTCATAGAAACTTCCCTGCAGACAATTCATCATAAAGCCTCCAATCTGAGATTTTAGAGGTATCCAGAAACCCACCCCCCTCAATGTTCTGGCACTACTTATAGGAGATAGGGAAGGTAGCCTTGAGTTGGGAATGTGACGAGGGCAGGTACAGCATTAGTGAGTTACTCTCCCGTTTTTCTCTCTAGTTTGCTATTAAAAACCGGCTGAAAAACCGCTCCCCTGAGATTCCAAAGAGAGATCACTGGCTGGACTGGGCTTCAGAAAAATACTCAGTAAGTGATGCTCTGCTTGGTAGGTTTGGAGTGGGAAGGGAGAATCTGGCAGACAGACAGGGGAGACAGTAAGACTAGCCTGGCCACACCATTCCTCACATGCATTTTCCTGTCCCTTCCCACTTCTGTACTCTCCTGACCCTTAATGGACAGTTTAGGTGCTGCACTGAAATGTAAAAATGCAAACGTATCCAATGTCACAAGGAAGTGCAATGAAGAACTGCCATGCAGAAATAAATAGGAGTTATGCTTTGTGGCTTGGATCACCTGTTGGCTTTACACCCCTACCTTACGTTTTCACTTGTTCCCTTTTAGAAACAGCTGATCGGGGAGGTTAAAATGGTGACTCGTGTTCTCTTCCTCTTCATACCACTGCCAATGTTCTGGGCCCTGTTTGATCAGCAGGTACAGTACAGTGGGTACAGCTCTGCCTGCCAGCCTTGGCTGGCACCTCTGTCCTTTTGGGGTAACGTGAAAGCATCCTGGGGACACAGTGGGCCACACTCCTGCCAAGTGTCCAGGGCCTTCCACCATCACTGCTGGTCAGCCCCTCAGAGTCCTGCCAAGTGTCTGGCACAGGAGAATGAGAGGGGAGAATGTGCCCTGCCTAATGACAGGTGTTACAGGTGGGGGAAGGAATAGATGGGAAATAAGACTTCCATCACTGTCATCTTCTCTGTCTCCATGTTTTCTAGCCCCACAGAACATGTTGAATGCTTCACTGCTGTCTGTTTTCTCTTTAGGGATCCAGGTGGACTTTGCAAGCCACAAAAATGAATGCTGATTTTGTAAGTACTTAATGTCATCAGGGCTGGTAAGACTAGTAGTAACATCCCTGCTCTTGCTTATTAACCGGAGTCTTGCAGTACTAAGAACATCTGCTTGGTGAATCTGGGTGAGTCTCACTTTTGGTGATTAGAAGCCAGAGGCTCTGTTCATGCAGCCATGTTCAGTTCATCACAGCTCATCTCAGCTAGAAGTGAGGGCTGGGGAGCCACCAGTAGCCTGCAAGGTCAGGGGTGCTGACCTGCTGACAGCCAGTGGCTCTGTGACCTAGAGCAGGTAGGATTTTCAGCCTGCTGCCCCCATGGAAGCCAGACAAGTCACTCAGCCCTAGAGCTGTTGTACGTTCTGCACCGGATCACTTGGTGATACATTAATGAAGCTCTCAAAACCAGCAGGAATCTTGTGTATAGGTTAAAGATGCAATAGGGATTAATTAGCTAGTTTTTGTAAAGTTTTTCAAAGGTGTGAATGGCAAGTGGTGCAGGCTACAGTAGCAGATAAATGTAGATCAGCTATCTGCCCGAAGGTGTCTCCACACTGGGCTGTTTTTCAGACATAGATGTTTTAACAGGCCATCTAGATCTTGCCTGCAGATGCTCACATCAAAATCTAGGATTGTAGGATTCCATTTTCCAGTTTAAAATTGTCTTAAGGCCATAAATTTGAGACCTTCTATGTCACTCCTGTTAAAAATTGGGCTCTCAATATGTGATGCTCATTAGGCTTAATTAGTTCAAATGAGGCATGGAAAAGACTACACCTTGGGTAATATTTATCCAGCTCAGAAAGACAGAACAAAGTCCATGCAGTCTATGTGATGTATGTCTAAAACATTTGTTTTCTGGTGTTTCACTCACATGCACTTAGTGATCCATTAGCAGGAGAGCTAAGTATCACCAGGTGTCTCTACTGGCATCTCTCAGGTGAACAAAGATAGATTCAAGACTTTTTTTTTTTTTTGTCACACCAACTTGGATAGCTCCTTGGCTTTTGTTTCAGTCTGCTCTGCTCTCCCATTATGAGCTGCCCCACCTCAAGAAGGTGAAAATTAACTGCAGCATCGAAGTGATCCAACCCTTAGGCTTGTTGGAGTTCACGTTTATAATACTCTGTTCTTTCTGTTCAGTGCACAAGGGCTCAGCTGGGAAGTCTGGAGTCAAACAGGGAATGATTTAGTGTCAGATGAAGTTTGCAGGCTCATTTCCTAATGGCACATTTCTATAGTGTGTGCAAAGTAGCAGGAGGGGCATTTGCCTGGTATTTTTCCACTCTCCCAGGAGGCAGCTGTGGGCAGAGACAGGCAGCCAGTCTAGACTCAGCTCAGGACAGGACTAGCAGACAGGAGAGAACCCCCCACCCCCCCCAGCATTTTCTTGGAAATAGATTATTTCCTTCCTAATTTCTTCCCTCCTGCACCCTTCCCCCCATCCCAAACCCCTTCCCCCCCATCATCTTAATTTCAAATGAAAAGCATTTCATGGAGTTCAGAAAACCACCAGTTCCTCCCTGGAGACAAGTCCATGGTTCCTTTTGGAGTTTGGGATCCATCCATCCATCCATCCATCCATCCATCCATCCATCCATCCATCCATCCATCCATCCATCCATCCATCCCTGTTGACCTTGCCCATTTAATTTGTGCAGGCTGGGATAGTGTTGCAAGTGTGAGGCACCTCTTACAGCTTTGAGGATTCTTGCCTCAAACCTAGATGCAAATGGGGGGAGGAAAGAGGTGTTTGTGCAGCCCACTGGCTCAAGGATGGTCTTTTAATTATCCTTTTGGGAACCTGGGAGAAATGCCAACAGAGCTCACAGGGTCCTGAAGTTTGGGAACACTCACTTATAGGATTGGGGCTTTTCACTTCATAGAAGCAGGGAGGAAAGAAGCTCTAAGCCTGCCTCCCAGCTTGGACACTAACACCCCCACCCTTCTCCACTCACCTTGTTCATGGCTCAGCCAGCCTGAAAGATGGGCCTCAGTACCTGTCATGAGCTGTGTCACAGCTGCCAAATATCAAGGATTGAGTGCAGCTTCCTTCTGCAAAATGATCATATTAAACACTGTGTCCTTAGACAAAAAGTGTCAAGAGCACAATATCAGCTGCTAAAGCCAACATAAAGCATTTGAGGAAACCACCTTGGCTGAAAAGGCCTTTCTGGGACTGATTACTTATTTACCATATGCACTGGTATGTTATAGTGTTTATGACTCACTTGGAATATCTTTCTGTTTCAGGGAATATATGTCCTTCAGCCTGACCAAATGCAGGTAAAAGATATTACAGGCTTAGGAATTAATCCTTAGAATGTACCTTCTTCTTTTCTCTCATTTATGTTTTTTCTCATGGGACCAGTGGCCATTCTCTGCTCCTTTTCAAGGTAATAGCAGTCCTCCTGCTTGTTGCTGTGGTGTGGCCTCTGCCTTGTTGTTCACAGGGTGCTTTGCAAACTTGGGGTTCAGAAGACCCCAAGGAAGACCTAATGCAGAAGTTGAGTCTTGCAGAACAGTGCAGGCTGCATGAACCACCATAATAATTCTTGAGCTAGTGCTGGCATGTGGAGAATACAACCTGTATCTCCTTTGAACAGGCTCCTATCCTGGGATGAACATTGTTTTTGAAATATGTTTGATTCCTCCCTTTCTGCAGGATAGATGAAAACATGAAAGCAAGATGGTGCTATGTTGTCACAGTTGATTACAATTATTATGGTGAATAGCTCTGGAGAAATTCAAAGCTGTTCTGTTCCCTGAAATCTTCCTTTGGAACGGAAACAGCATTTCTCCCTCCTTGTTCTTCATTGCTCTCTATTTTCTTGCTCAGCCACTTCTGGCTGGCAGACAAGCTGTGCTCCCACCAGGAGAAATTTTGTTCCTGAGGGATTACTTGGTTGTGTTGAAATGCGAGAAATTGCCAATCTCACAGAACAGTGCCTGTTCCTCTGGGATTTTGCTGGAGTCCCAAGATGTTTCCATTGTTGCTGATTTGTTGTAAAGTCCCACCACAGCACCAAGGGTCACCTGTCTCTATTGTCAGTGGGGTTTGTACTCTTTAAAAGCATCATGTTTCAGCTCTTTCTCCAGGGAGACTGGGCCAGTGATGCTTGCTTGCCTCTTGGAGGGGAGGATATGAACAAAATGTAGTCATGTCTGTGAAAACTAAATAGCAGAAGCTGTTAAGTGCAAACTGTGATTATATTTTTAAAGGAGGTTTTAAGTGTTTGTCCATGTCCCTTCTGTAATGGAATTATTTCTGGAGGACATTGCTTTATGGGTTTAATTATTAAAAGTTGTTTTCTAGTCACTGAACTCCCATTCTTTTGTATTGCAGTTCCTAAATCCACTTCTTATTCTTGTCTTCATCCCAATTTTTGACCTTGGGCTCTACCCCCTGATAAACATGTGCAAATTGAATTTCACGTAAGTACTTGGAGACAATGCAGATGCATCTGTGCTTTTTCTTTTGCTGTAAGTGTGCAGAACAGTTTTTAAGGAAGAGAAATGCAAATTTCCATTTACCTTTCCCAATACTTGAGAACACTTCAGTCCCAAGAGGGAGCATCCCTCTCTTCCACAGAAGGAAGTGACTCATTTCCTCATGGAAATGCCAGAGGGTAAAACCCAGTGATGTTGGATTCTGCTCTGTACAGATTATTCCAAAAGTATACAAGTAGTCTCGCTTTGAATTTGATCAACTTGTTTTCCACCTTGTTTCCCAGGTCATGCCTAAATAATTCCCTCCCTGAAAAGTCCCCATGGGACCAAATTCATGGTCCCATGCTGGCTAGGATCTGAACCAGTGAGTGCACAAGGAGATTTCCATATGAGCCATGCATTTTATCCTTAGTCTATGTTAGCAAGAAGTGCAGTGTAATAGGAGCAGCCCTCGGGTTGTTTATGAGACCCACTTTATGCAATTTGTGTGAATTAACTTCAGAGTATCTGTATTCTGCCTCTGTGGGCTGTTGCCCTGTAGCAGTGGAAGTACATTATCTGCACTCTTGGAGTGCCTTTGTCAGTGGAATTTCAACTGAAAGGAGACGAGTTTCTATGCTCCAGCACCACTTCTGCATGGGAAAGGATAATGAGCGGGGTGACTGGCTTAAAAAGCATGTTCTCAATCCAAACTAAAATGCTGAACAGAAAAAAACACATAAAATGGGGGTGGCAGGTGCCTCAGAAGCCTTCCCCTTCACCCTGCTGGTCCTTTCCCACCATGCTGAACTACTTGCACCTGAAGACATTTCAAAAATATTGTCCAGTCCTGCAATAGTGTCCCTTTTGGAGGACACACATCAGAGGCTGTGCTTCTCCCTGATCCCATTGTGAGCCCATGGCCTGGACTGTGCCTTGACTTGGCAGAAAGCTTCCTGCCTGATGACCAGCTCACAGAGTAGTTCACCCAGCAGCACAAATTCAAGGACTAACCAAGACAGAATGCCACGACTAAAGACCATTACAAAGAGTGGAGATCACTGAATCTAGAACCACATTTCTCTCAAATCTCAACAACTCAATACTCAGTTTGAATCTGCTGTTCTGGACATGTATTATTCTGATTTATATCAGATTTTCTCATGTAATTCTGGTAAAGTTGCACTAGCTTTGCCTTCAGTTTAGAAGAAAGCTCTTTATTTTCTAGAAATGTAGGTGGATTGGCATGAGAAATAACCCAGAATGAGGCCCCAGATGGTCAGAAACTTTGATGACATAAACTACACATTTTTCTATTCCTCATTCTCACTGCTAAATAGAATGTTACTTTTCTTTTGCCTTTCCCAAAAGGGACTTGAAGAGACATCATTTCTGGTGCTCCTTCCAACATCATGGATTAACATAATGTCATGAGCTATTCCCACTAGAAGAGCTGGGAAAAAGATAGTATGAAACTTGCAAGGAAGGAACTTCTTTTCATGGCATATCAGTTTTAATTGGCCTCAGTGCTGGTCTCATGCAGAATAATAAAATAGTTTTAAGTTAAGAGATTGGCAATTTAAACAACCTGTCATCCTGAGTGCCACTTGTTGGACAGTTTATTACATGGTTTTGGCACATCTTTGGCTCTGAGGAATGGTATTCTACAGTTTAAATGACTTTTTTTCCTTAATGGCACCTCTTTCATTTGCTCCATAGACCTATTAGGAAAATGGCAACAGGTATGATCCTTGCAGGGCTGGCGTTTGGACTTGCAGCGGTTATAGAAGTTAAAATAAATGTAAGTAAAGCACAAGGCATTCCTCAGAAATTCTTTCTTTCCATGGGGTGTAATTAGTAATGTCTGGTAGATAATCCTTTAAGCCATTGTGCTCCTTGATCAAACTTTGTAATGTTTTCTTTACAACTGAGCATACTGATCCAGTTGCTAATGATAATTCTTACCTTGTCTACTTTTCCCTCTCTTTGTCTCTGTGTCTTTCTTCCTAGTCTTTGCAGTTTTGCTGTGCTGGCCATCTGTATTGGTCTATATTCTAGATTTCCATCCTCAAAGTGCTTGACAGACATCTAGTTAATGCTAGTGATTAATTTCCAAAAGGTAGTCTGTTCTCTCTCCTATTTCTTGCTGTAGCTTGCCTATACTTTTCTGTTTGGGGTCTTTTGTGTGTGTGTGTGGTGGTTTTGGTTTTTTATTTAATTGTTTTAAAATTTAATTACTTTCCTGTTTTATGATGGGGATGGCTTTTTTTACATGCCAGATTGTGTCTCTGGGGAGGCAGGTGAATGCTGACACAGGCATCAGGGACTGCCAGGCATCCCCAGAGAGGATGGCAGCACATCTCTTGTAAATTCCATGTTAGCTTCTACAGATTGGTACTGTTTGTTTCTGGCTCATGACCAGCATTGTGTAGACTTTGGCTGACCTTTGTCTCACAAAAGTTACTATAGGATTAATTTTTAAAGCTTCTATGTATACTTAAAACATTCTGTTAGAGTGGCTGGCTCACAGCCCTGGATTAACATCTGCTGGCTCCTCAGGTGAATCCCCTAATGAGCCTCCCACTGAAATGAGACTGTGTGGGTTCAGGTCTTTTTTCTGATCTCTTTATGTGAGCAAAGAAATGCTCTCATTGCCACCACCAGAATCTCTGGCCAAGCACCACAGTTTGCTCTGGCTGTGGGTGACTCCTCTGGGCAGAGGCAAGGTGAGTTAGAGGTTCCCTTCTGCCTGTACATGAAAATTTTACCCTAAAGGCCATTTTAAGATCTAGCAAAGAAGAGGATAAGATGGTCCACCTTCAATTGACTGTGGGTAGCAGAAGTGAAAAGCTACAGTAATGGAACTTGCTGGATAATATTAGCAGGCCTGTTGGTCTAGAGCAGCATGTGGATACAGGGAAATCAGCTCATTCTGACTTCTTTGGTAGTGTGTCTCCCCACCCAGTTAGGTTCAAAATTCCTTGCCTGCAATACCCAAATTATCAGATAAGATAGAAGAAAAATAAATAGCTCTGCAGTATGGCTGGCAGCTACTTGAAAATAAAATGAGAAAAAAAGGAGACGTTAAAAAAAATATTAGCTCTGCAGGTAGTACAAGGCTGACACTGATTGATGTACTCTTTCTAGGAAATGATTCCTGACAGAAGGAGATACCTCAGTGCTGGAGGCATCAGCTTACTTCTCTCAGAAAACAAGAAATACAATCTATACAGTCAGCTATGTAGATAGCAAGGTGTCCAGTAATACAAAAGCACTGATTACAGACATGAAGCTGGACTGGGATTTTCAAAACTACTCAACTTCTGATCTGATTCTTTTCCCAGTCACTGACTGCAGTGGGAAATAATTATTCTGGTCACTGCTTTTGAAAGCTAAGCACAAATTTTTCCATTCTGATGTGGCAGTTGGTTAAATCCAGGCACAAGGGAGCTGTATAATGAAAGCTGTGACATTGTTCTACCTCCTCAGTAGGTGTGTAGTCTGTACACTTAGTGGTGTGAAGAGCAATTTTTGGGAGGAATGATGGGTTGGCCATTGAGCTACTGTGAGGAAACCTCCCTAAAAATGATTTATGTTCGGTTTTCTCTGAGTGCAACTTCTTTTGAGGAAGGGGTGGAAAATTGTCATTACAGAGAGGAAGACTATTATGGCTAAAAATGAAGAGATATTAAAGTGCTAATAAAGCATACAGATGGCACTTAAAGCCTTTTACTTTAATTAGGAAACCGATATGCCTCGACTTGTCCCAAAAGAAAGTTTAATTCGGGTCCTGAATTTGGCAAAGAACCCTGTTCAAGTGACAATCCAAGACAAGGACCTATTTCAGCAGCCTGTGGAGTCTTTTCAGGTAAGCATATATTTGGGACTGAAAGGCCTGACTTGCATGTCATTGAAGAAAGGATGGAGTTTTTTTCAGCCATTTTCTAATAAAGCCCACAGATGCAAAAGCTTGTTCTGCTCCATTGCCTCAGAAGTGCATGGGAATAGCTTTACAAATGAAGCATAATATCTGTTATATGAAACAGAAATTGAACATTTGCAGAAGAATTTCCCTGGCAAAGCATACACCTTACATTCACCTGTAATTAGGAATAAAGGATAACAGGATTACAGTTTCTCTTAAAGAGGGGATAGTGTTGTACCTGGTAGGAAAATACAAATCCTTTCTTATCTGAAGAAAGTGTAACCAAGTTTATTTTCTTTCGCAGAGCCCAGCTGAGTACTCAAAATTAATATTGAATGGAGAGCAACAGAGCCTTCACTTCACCCTGCAACATCAAGGATTGACTCTTGCTTTTAACTACACCGTGAAGGAAAAATCAGTATACAGCTTAATTGTTTTTGAGGCAGAAGGAAGCCTATCAAGCCGCTTAGTGAGTGTGGGAGTGAAGTGTAAATACAGTATTAATTCAATGGCTGGGATGCTACAATGGGGTAATAGGCTCATTAATTCATTTGCTCAGTTGCAATGTCTGTCTGATTGCTCTCAGATGGTCTGAACCTCACTTCTTAGCTAGAGGCACTGGATCTGTACACATCTCTGTTGGTTGATTAATAGAGGCGTTGTGGCATCTGAGAGTTTCTGGGCACACTTTAATCCACTGAGTGCTGCAGTGGGAGAGAAGAGTCATGCCTGCTAGGCAGCAGAGCTGGAGAAAGCTGGGGAAACAGAGCCAGAGGTTTTCCCCCAAAGATGGCTCTATAAAGCAAAGATGTTAAAGAGGCTCTAGGGCTGGCCATGGAATAAAAGCATCAGAGGAATGATTCTGGGACTAGTTATTGCAAGTGTTTAGTGAAAAAGCACAGAAGGCCCATTTGTTTTGCTGAACAGAATAAATAATTAAGCTCATTTCAGGCTCTGCAGCAGAGCTGGCTGTATTTGGACTTCCGTGTATTTCTGCAACAATCAGAGAGGGACATATGGGATGTGTAGGGCGGATTCTGATATCTTTTGTGCATAGCTGTATCCTAAGAAGCTGTCTTGAAATTCTTGGTGTTATTGCAAATTGTGGCAGGTGTGTAAATGCCATCAGAATCTGTCCTCATGCTAAAATATCCATTCTCTTTGCAGTTCCCGAGCCTTTTACCTTGCAGGGTAGCCACACCAAGTATTCAATATTATATAGTAGAAACCATATAACTTTTTTGAAATTACTTTAAAGAATTTATTTTGTCATAGCATCAAGATTTTTTGCTGATGATCAAACTTCATGGCTTGGAGTCTAGGGCTCAGTATCACACAAAATTAACTTTCCCTGTGACACTGAGAGCTTTGTGCTGTTTCTTTAGGAAATTGACACTTGTGACTTTCATACAGTCTTTAAGAAGCAAAAGCCTCCAACAGGCTTGGAGCATATCAGTCTCAGAGCTCCAGTACATCTATGCTGCCCCAGCTGTCTCGACTGTGCTTAAATTAATGCCCACCCTGGCACAGGCAGGCTCTCATGCGCTGGGAAACATCTGTGCTGTTGGGTGATGCTATTGACCTGTCATTCATAGCTCTAGATAAGGGAGATGTGGAAGACAGCATGGTAAATGATACTTTTCCAGCATTACAACACAAGGACAGCAGTGCCAACATCACTGCTGTGTTGCAGGGCTCACCCTCGAGTTACCTCCCTCTCTGCTGGGTTTGGGCCACTCACTCAGGTGGGAGTGCTTTCCTGGAAGGATCTAGCTAAAATTGGTTTCTTCTCCTTTGTGGGCTGTTGAGTAGGCAGGAAATGAATTTGAGAGCTCTGGGGATCATCAGTGAATATGATGGTCTGTCTGCAACGAACTAGAGTATTCATCCCCATGTGTCTCCCATGGAAGAAAAATGATGTTGCTGTTTATTATTTATTGCTCTGACATTTATTATTCACTGTGGCTATTTATTATTTAGGGCATATGTTATTTGTGGGTAGCATATTGCTCTGAAGTACAATAGACATTAATAGATATACTAAAATTCTGGATCCTTGGTCTCAGAAACTCAGGGTTTTGCATCAGGAAAAGAAGTGTGGAGAAAGGGCCAGAAAACTTTGAGAGAGAGCCAGTTTCTAAAGTCCCTTTTGGCTTGCCTGGGTTCCATCTGTGGGCAATGCAAATTGAAATTGCCCTGCCATCTTCAGTGGACATGGCAGAGCTCTGGATTTCTACCAGCCAAGAGCTTTGCTTTGTGGTTTTTTTTTGTGACGTACAACCTCCAGGGCAGGGCTGTGTCTTAACTGTGTTTTTTCAGCATTGTACACCAGATAGGTTTTTCCAAATGAGTTTTGATTAACTATCTAGCTGCTGTTCTAGCTGTGGTCTCCAGGAGAGAGACTCTCACTCCCATTATGCCCATCCAGATGACCATTGCAGGGATCTGTCTGAGGGATCTGTTTGTGAGCACAAACAAGCATCTTGGTTTCTCCTACTCTCTGCCTGCACATTACAACAGTTTAATCTCTTGAGTATTAAGGAGCAGGGAAAGCATGAGTGAGGCATGATCATCAGTATAGTAACCTAGCACTTCCTCTCAGCTTTAGACTTCTCTGAAGTCTGTGAATATGACAAGAATCAGGGTCTGAAAGTTAGGCATTTGCAGATTTTGTAGGAGTGAGGCACTTAAGTTTAATTGTAACTAGTCACTGAAAGGTGCTAATGTGGATAGTGCTCTCTTGCTATCTCAATATCAAGAAAAGTACTTTTTTTGGAGAGTGTTACATGCCACAGTAGAAGATTGACTGGCGAAAACTCAATAGCCTTTGTTGCAGAAGTGATGAGGAGAAAAGATGTGATCTCATCTTAAGTGCTTGGAGAAGAAATTTTGCCATTGGCTTCATTGTACCAGGGCTCCCCAGCTGTGGCCTGATGTAAAGCTTATGTGAGAGTCCAGTGGATTTCCACAGGCTTTGCAGCACATGTGTAACCCTGCAGACACCACTATTGTCTGGCACACATTGTAAAGGCAGCATTAATAAATATATTTGATGTGTTTTTTTCTTCCTCTTTTTAGATTACAGACTTGGAAGCAAAGCCGGAAAATGGTTTGGCAGCTGTTAGGTAGGAATGGCTTTTTTTTTTGAGGATTTGGTGGTGGTTGGGTGAGGGAAAGTGCTTTTGTCTGATGCATCTGTATGTAACATAGCCCAGATGTTCTTGGGTTGGAATCCAGTCCACACTTCTCATGCAAGACTTGGGTGTCAGCTGTGGAGGCTTGACAGAGTGTCACCTCCCACACATGCCATGCAGAGCTGAGAACGATTGCTGCTCACTGCCTAGGACAGTCTGGGCTGTGATGGCAACATAAAAGAGCTCCTTCCTTGGAAAAGTGGCAAATTCATCTCACTGATGAAAGGGAAGCAGCAATTTGGATAGGAGCTGTTGCTATGTCCTTTGCAAATTGGCCAACCCATGATGTTCACCCAAACTCATGCACAAGTGTCTACTAAATTGGATGCAGCAACAATTTTACATCCTCATAAACAATTCAGCTGGGCATTGGGCTCTGGTTAGTTCACTCTTCCCAATTTGAGCTAGTCTATTTAGTCCATGAACACTCCTGTTCTGGTTTGTGCTGGATGCTGAAGTGCAGAAGATGCAAATTTGCAAAAAAAAACCCTCAAAAAAACCAAAACACAGTAAACCACCAAAACGAAAACAAACAAAACTCAAAACCCCCTCCCAAAAACCCCAGAAAACCAGGATTCCAGCTAGACTTTCTAGAGGATTTGGACAAGGTGAAATTAGAAAAAACACAACAAAATGAACCCACCACAATAAAATAAAATAAAAACAAAAAACCAATAAAATATAAATAAAAAACCAACCAAACAAAACAAACCTTAAAATCAATGTCCAGCCCCTCTATCTGAAAGCCTGTGTAGATAAACTAGGAGAACAGTACCTCTTCATGGCCCTGTACTTGTGAAGGTTTCTACTGACTAAACTCCCTTGAAGACTTGATTCAGTCAGAATTTTTTAAAATATTTTCTTATTGAGATTTTTGACAAAATCCCCAGACTTTCCATTTAAGAATTTGTAAAGAAGTTTCCCTAGGAAGAAACTATTTTTGCACTAAAAATTTACTTTTGTTAAGCACTTGACTAACTTCAGGGATTTCACCCCCATTTAAAGAAGTGAAAACCAAAATATCTTAAAGTATAGGTCAAATTAAAAGGGTTTGGTTTTACTATCAATTTTTGACTTGCCAGAAAGAAGCTATCTTTTGTCTATGAAAGAACACCAAACAAACTCTTCCCATATAAGTTTTAGTTTTGATGAAGATATCTTATGCTAGAAAACTCCTTGCCACTTGTAGAAGCTCTTTGCCAGCATGGTGTGCCTGCTCATCAGGATGCACAACTTCAGAGTTTCCTGTGGTAGGCTGAGACTGCCCCCTCACACAGCCATGGAACTGTCACCATAGTGTCACAGAATGGTGTGGGCTGGAAGGGACCTTGAGATCACCGTGTACCAACACCCCTGCCATGGACAAGGACACCTCCTGCTAGACCAGGTTGCTCAAAGCCCAATCCAACCTGGCCTGGAACACTTCCAGGGATGAGGCATGCACAACTTCATTGGGCAACCTGTTCCAGTGTCTAGCCACCTTCATAATGCAGAGATTCTTCCTAAAATCTAACATGATTTAACCCTACCCTCTTTCAGTTTAAAGGCATTCCCCCTTGTCCTATTACTCCATAGCCTTGTAAGAAGTCCCTTTCCAGCTCTCTTATAGGATGTCTTCTGGTACTGGAAGGTGCTCTGAGGTCTCCCTGGAGCTTTCTCTTCTCTGGGCTGAACAGCCCCAACTCTCTCACCCTGTCTTCACAGGAGAGGTGCCCCAGCCCTCTTCATTGTCTCCTAAGAATTTGCTGCAAACTTTGTTGGTCTCTGAGACTGGATTGCCAGGAGGTTCTAGACCACAAAAAGTGAGGGACACTTTTTATACAAAAAAGAGTAAGAGGGTAAAATTGCGCAACAAGGAAAATAATCTTGTATTGAAAAACTAGGCAATGAACCAGACAAATATTTTGGAAACTTGCAGAAGAGACTCTCATAACCTTATAGAATTACAGAATGCTTTGGGAGAGTATGCAAACTTCTAAAGTGTCTGCTGTTATGCTTCTGCCCTGTCTGACAGGCCAATGATATATGGTTTCTTTGCAGATTCATTAATGGTTTGAGCCAAGATGTCAACCTCACCATCGATAGCAAAAGGTTTATTGCTCTTCAGAAAAACTACAGTGCTTCTGAGTACTCACTGCTGGAGAGGGACATGTAAGTCTCTGTTCCTGAGCTGAAGGTCCTTGCTGAGGCATTTCCTTGGGTACAAAGAGACTTTTGCTCAGCCTAATAGCAAAACCTGCATTGCTATTATCTTGGCATGTGGTTGTGGGGGCAGATGTTTGTAAAACAGCAGAATTATCAACTCAGTACAGAGCAGGTGTTCCAGGCCAGTCATGTGTGTGCAGAAGTTTTTACTCACATTATGTGGGGACCTGGAGGGAAGAGACTCATCATTCCTGTGCATCTGTCAGTGGAGTAAGGTGGGACATAGCAAAGTCTCCTCTGCCATTCAGTGCCTGCTTTATTTTGTTATTCTTTCAGGCCCAAGCTCCTGGTGTTAGGGTGCTCTCAGGGAAAGGCCAGTTCATATTCCATCCTACAAAATGTTAGTATGTGGGCTGGTAACACCAAGTAGCATTACATGGCTTTGCAGGCTGGGCTTGTTAGACAGGGGCTCCATATGGCCTTGGTTTGGCAGTAGTAGAGTTGGCTCTTGTAGGGTATTTCTAGCATTTCCAATGTTTCCAAACAAGCTTCATGGCTTTTCTCTGCATCAGCTCCATCCAAAATATTTATTGCTGCAATTTAGTAGGATGCAGCAGCCATTGTGGCAATGCTGCTGAGCCTCTGTGCCATCTCACACATCCAAAATCAGAAGAACAAATATGAAGGCTAATTTGCTCTATTGAAAGGAAACAAAGTTGCTTCTGGGTCCACATCTCTGAGTTCCTATTGACTACTTGTCTGGCCTACATTTCCTGAAGAAATGCAGCAAAATTTGGGAGGAAAATAAACCAAAGGGGAGGAAAAAAATTACATCAGCATTACAAAAGAGCAGAAACCATTAAAAATGTTAGCAATGGCCTGGGTCATTAGGTGAATTCCAGTCAGTGTCTAAGTGCTTCTGGAAGGATAAGATAGCAAGAACTCCAGTGATTGTCTGATGTAAACACTACTGCATTTTTACATCTTGCATCCTCCTGCTCCATTTCAGGGGTATGTTTGATAGCTCTGCTCTGTGTTCTTTGTTTGTGGAACTAACTGGGAAATCCTGTCCTTTTATCTAGATATAATAATGGAAAATGCATAACTGAAACAGGAGAGTTCCCCCTGGAGCTGGGGCTGCTTGACTTTGGTGCCTCATACACCATTGTGATAACTAATGTAAGTGTTCCTGTGATGGTCACACACTCCTGTTCTACTCTCTGGCAGTGCTTTTGTTCCTGTGTTGGTGACTCTCACTTGCTTTGTCCGCTGTCTGATCCCTCAGCAGTAGCCAAGTGATGGCAGTTTGTTATCAAAGGAATTGTAGAAAGTTTTGGTACCTACATAAACAAGGTGGGTGTGTATTTGTTCCACCTTACACTGTGATCATGGCAGACTGCATGGGTTCAAAAAAAGTAAAATATTTTCCTTGATAGAAATCCTCCATAGAAAATCATGTAATCTGTGGTTTGTGCTGGTCTCATGCCATCCTTGAGCAGTTAACATTGACCCAGAGCACTGCAAAGAGTTATTACCACCTGCCAAGAGCTGACTCTGCTTGTGGTCTTTAAAATATTGTACCTGGTGGTGTCTCACACTCAAAAAATTGCAGAACCATTCTGCTCTATCCTCACATTTAGCTTACTGAACTAAAGTCTGATCTTCCAAGATTTTGTAGATTATGCATAGGGGGAAGAGGGACAAAGTCTTGAGGGAGGAGGTTGGTGAGGTTGTACATCTGATTCCTTCTCTCACTGCCTGGACAGCTAATTTGGAACCTCGTGGAAAGTCAAGGCATGGTTTTCTGAACAGCCTGGCCCTGATGGGGTCTGAGCACTGCTGAGAGGGTGGATTCCTTTCCCTGCCTGCCAACCTCTCAGACACACTGCTTCAACTCTGGTCCAGCTGGCTGGAGCCACGGAGATGAACATGATCAGCTTAGCTCCCATTTTAACCTTTCCACCACAAAGGCACACAGACAAACTGAGTCTGACAGGACACACTGCTAAGCTGCCCTCTGGGACTTTGGCTGCCGTGTTGTGATGAGCAGAGCAAAGTGTTGTCAGCTACTCCCTGGCAGTAGCATCTCCCTGTTGGGCAATTAATGGGAGCTGTTCATGTCTGCAGAGTCCAAATACGTCGGGGGAAAAATATAGCCATGAAGCACCTGGTATTTTTTTTTCCAATTCCAGTAGCTGGAATGGGATGTACAGCCCTGGAGGGAACAAGCAGATGCTGCCATCTGTGAGTGCAGAGATTTATGTACATAAAACACACACACTTGAAGTGATGTTGGCCAGACCCCTCTTCTATGGCTGCAAGCCTCTTTCACCAGATGAGAAACCAGATAGAGAGGTTGCATTAAAAATATAACACTAAGAAAATTGCCCCAGAGCCTCTGGTAACAGGGCCAGCTGAGGTAAATGTGTCCCATGTCACTGTGCCAAGGATTCCAGTTTGTGGTCCCATCTGCATAAGTCCCTGCTATAGCCCTGGCTGCTCAGGGTGGCTCTGTGCCTCAGCCCTTCCAAACCTTGTGCTAGTACTTTAATATTTTTTATCCTCTGTTTTTCCATCTCTCTCTCTGTGGTTTCTGCTTTCTGTAGAGAGTTAGTTTGCTTGAGGCCAAGATCACTTTTAATTATTGCAGTGATTTGTACTGAGCCCTGCTCCTCTGCCAGGAGTGCCATATAGAAGAACCAGGCATACAATATATTAGTCTGCTAATGTAGCTGAACTGTGAAACTTAAATCATGGGGATGCTGCCTTCTACCCAGCCTTCCTCAGTGTGCAGTTACAGCATGGTGCTTGTGACATTTGTTTATGGGCTAAAGAGCAATGCACAGCACTCTTCTCACCCCTTTTAGCCTGCTGAAATAAAGTTTCTTGAGTTGCCTCCCTGGCAATGATTGGTGATTAAGAACATCTCGTAAACATCCCTTGTATTTTCCCAAGTACTCTCCTTAAACACAGGGCTTTCTGCCTGAAGTCATTTCCATCTAGTGTTTTCCTGGCTTCTAGTCAAATCTCTCTCAGCCTCTGAGCCTCTGTGCATCACAGGCAGTATTAATTACACCTGGGAAAAGAAACAAAAATAATTAGGAATACAGCTACCATAACTATCTGAATAGATCTAATATGGAGCAGTCTTTGCTACCCTTGGCATTCCTGAGCTGAATTTGTTTGGGTGTCAGTGATATAGGGAAGTTGTACAGTGCTGATAAAATGGGAGCAGTGACCACATGGATGCAATCAGCACTTACCCTCTCATCCTTTTTTGACCTTGGGGACAGCAGCAGGTCACAGGCTCTGCACTGGAACCTCACAGGCTTTTCCCAGCCCCACTACAGAAGACAACTTGTTGGAATTTCAGGGAATTCTTGTGGTACCTAAATGGGCTGGAATGCTTCCATCCTGCTCTCTCTGCCCTGTGCAGCAGGAGTCATCCTATTCCCAACAGGCTTGGAAATGGCAGGGTTGAGAGCCATAGTTTGCTTCAAAGGCAGAGGTTTTTTCCCACCTTTGCTGAAAACTGTTTTTTGGTAAATTTGCTGCTGTTGTTCAGGCTAAGAAAAATCTGATCTTTCAGCAGCTAATCAGCTTGCCTGTTTTTTCCTGCTAGATTTCTGGGGGTGTTGTTGAGATGTGGAAGTCAGAAGACATCAAAGCCAACAATGTCCATATGGCCTGGCAGTTACCACAATATTTACTGATATCTGCTGGGGAGGTGATGTTCTCCATTACAGGTCTGGCCTTCTCCTATTCTCAGGTACTCCACTTAAAGATAAGGACCTTACAATTAGACTTCAAGATTTATTTCTGCATCTGCCATTGACTTGTCATACCTCCTTTGACATGACACTAACAATGTTATCTATCAACTGAAAGTGGGATTGTAACACAGCTTGCTGGGTGCCCTCAAGCTAAATTAATTAATATTCTGAAGGTACCTGTTCTCAGTGATACTTGGAAATATCCTTTTCTGGTCAACCTGAGAACACAGAACAGAACTGGATAGTTTATGGGAAAACTCTGAACATTTTGTTATCAGGGTTTTCTCCTAGTGAAGTATTTTGTGCTATGTATTTTTCAGTGATATAAAGGCAAGTTATCTCAAGGGCTACAGGGTGGCATGAGGACTTGGCACCTGCTTTAAATTGAGAGACTGAAGGGGTCTAAACATGCAAGGTTGTAACAAGGGAGCAAGGGGTAATGAACCTGCAAGGGATGATTTGATTGTTGTCTGGGGAGGTTGATGAGAAGAGAGGACTGAGACATTACATGGTCAAACAGCTACTGAAGCTGTTCAAATCTATCCCTGGAGTAAGGTGCAGATGTTTATTAATGAGGATGATTAATGCAGTGGGATGATCTGTAATGGGATGTGAAAGATTTTTCCTCAGCAGGAAATTTAACATCAAGATCCAGTCTCTTTTCCAAAGGTGTAAAGCCACATGGCACCAGACTCCAAGCTGCAGGGCTTGTGTGGCTCCTTGGACATCCTGATCGTACCATTTCAGATGATGCAGATTGGGGATGACCTGGATCCAACTCTGCAACAACAGCACCTCCTGCTTCTTCGTGTGTCCTCCTGCCCATGTTTTGAAAGCTCCTTGTATGCACATGTTGAGATTAACCACAGATTAACCACTTCACACAGAGAAAATTCCACCATCTCCTCCTAGGCTGAGCCTAGGACTGGGCAGAACTCCAGAGGGTGAAACAGGGCTGAAGTGCACAGCAGGATTCCCACTGATCAGGCCCTTCTCCTCTTTTCAGTCTCCAGCCAGCATGAAGTCGGTGCTGCAGGCAGGCTGGCTGCTCACCGTGGCTGTGGGGAATACCTTTGTGCTCATTGTTGCCGAGGCTGCACCAATGGCACAGGTATGGTTTGGCTCTTAGAGCAGAGGTCATGCTTTACAACAGGCTTCTGGTGCTTCTGGATGGCCATGTCCTGGTGCACAGCTTCTCTGCCCAGCCCCAGGCTCCTGCACATGAGTTGACAGCAGCTCACTCTGAGCTGTCCCCCAGCCCCTGCTCTGTGGGGCCCTCAGTGGAGCTCCCCTGGGGGCACTGGCCCTCCAAGGGCTGGAAGTGCCTGACCTGTGCTGGTAACTCTGTGGAGCTCAGCTCTAGGCAAGCTGGCTGTGTCTGCACCTGGAGCCTGCACACAGTGGCAGCCACACGCCGAGTGCTCCCCAGAAACGAGAGCAGCGGGCACTCAGCCTTCCTCAGGGTCTCGCCTGGGGAATCCTGCCAGGCCAGCTGCCTCTGGCATCCCTGAGATGTCAGGCTGACAGGGGGAGGTGGTAGTGCAGAGGTAGTTTAATTCAGGCTGTGAAGCTTCTGGGATGATGCCATGAAGGTGTGAACTGGGGCATATCTCTGGCCAGCATGAATCTGCCTCTCCCAAAAGAATCTTGTATGCAAAAAGCCCAGGTGGGTATGTTCCAGTCAGATTTGTAGGAAAAGATTTAATGACACAAACTCAATCTAACTGTTCTGTTTCAAGAGGTATCACATATTTATAATTATGTGTACATTATGTGTACAAGCATTTACCAGAAAAACAGGATGAGAAAGTTTTTCTTGTGAGCCATTTTGGAAACTAAGAAATAATTTTCACCCCGCTCTTTAAAAGCCACTTGAAAGTGCAGAGATATCCTCCAGACTGAGAGTCTGGGGTCTCCTGACCTGCTGTTCTTTTTTCTTTCCTAGTGGGCTGAATTTGTGTTGTTCACTGTTCTCCTCTTTGCTGTGTGCATTATTTTCTCCATCATGGGATATTTCTATGTCAGTGTGGATCCAGAGGACCTAGAAGAAAAGGAAGAGAAGAGAGAGACCTCAAGCAGAGGAAACATGATTGGTCTTGTTACTCAGAAAACAAAGCTCTAACACATCATGGGTTGGGTTTTTTTTTTTTTTAAACTCAGTTATGAGAAGGTGAAAGAAGGGTGGGGACTGTTATTTTATTTTAGAGCACTGCAGTCTTTGTTACTCAAAATGTAACCACCTTACAAATGGGACCAAATGGCCCTCTATAAAAACAGTGGGGGTCCTGAAATCAGAACAAAACTCCCTGGGAAAGCTCCTCAGGTATTAAAAGCCCTTATTAGTAATTACAGTGTAATTTAAAACCTGCCCATCTTTTTAAGCATGGAATGCTTTCCTATGATTTTGCCTTAAACATATATTTAAGGCAGCAGGGAGGAAGGGTGGAAGGAGTGCCATATGACACAAAAATTTGGAAATGTTACGAGAGAAGAAAAAAGAAAAACTAGTATAGGAATTAGGGAAGAATAGATGTTAGAGACAGAAGGATTTTTAATGCTATCATCAAGGACTGTAAGGGTTACACATAGTCCCAAAGGATTTCATCATGTAACTCTCCTTATGAGTATTTCATCCCATTATTGCATGTTATGAATGGTTCTGATTTATGATTTTCACCTTCAGGCTCAGAAGTAATAACAGGGAATTAAATTCTGCAGGCTAAAATATTCCCAAAACACTGCTGACGAAGACAAGCATGCTACCACCTCTCCCATTTTTCCCCTAGAAGTTTTTAGCAACTGATGGTGTTCTTTGATTAGACATGATTAGAGAATTGCTTTATGCTTTCTTATTTCAGAATTCCAGACAGTTATTTGCCATCTTCCTATACATTAAGCCTTTATTGGGCATTTCCTTTTACAGCACCTGTCACTGCAAGTTAGGATATAGCTGATTTCTTATCTCATGCCTCAGTTATTCCCCACTGGGAGACAAGTTGCAGTAGTTTCTATAAAATTCCAGGCATCCTGCAGTGAGTTATTTACAAGGATGCACTTTATCATTTTTTCAGTCTACAAGAGGAGACCATGGCATATGAGATTTTTCTTTTTCTCCTTGTTTTTCTGTCTCTACCAGACTTTGGATATAGCAATTTTATTGGAATTGTGATATAACTGTCTGATTTTCCTCAATTGCGTGAAGCTGTGATTTCATGTTCTGCATAGGAGTAATCCAACCACTGCTGATCTAGTAAAACTCCTGAGAGAGTCCCTGCCTTCCTCTGTCACTTCAAGGCCACAATTGTAACAGGTACGGCCTAATTCAAAACAAAGTTGTCAATAGGATCTTCAGGTTCACAGAGAATCGGTTTTAAATTATGCTTTCCTCTTCCATCTTGGCATTGGCCACAGGTGGTTGCTGATGCTGGGATTCCAGAGATCACAAAATACATGTTTAATTTAATTTCTGTTCAGGACAGTGCTAGGAAATACACTTAGTTTGACACCACCTCAGCTCCTTTGATGTGCTGCCAGTGTGTGTGTGTATCTTCTTGAGTAACACTAACAAAACACAGTTTTTTGGTTTTAACTCACAGCCTAAGGTTGCTCCCTCTGCTTCCTGTCCTAAGTGGACATGGACTTTCACCACCAGTTCTGCAAAAGCTCCTGCCTGCTGTGAAGTAGCATCTGGGGTTGTGCCAGAGGGGGACCATGGTCTCATCAGATAAATGAGAAGAGGCTGCAGATGTGCACGCAGGAACACTTGGGGTGGTTCAGTCCATGCAGAGACATTTATTAAGCTGTGGTGGCTGGATCCAGGCAGCTGAACCCTGCAACTCCATGGAGAATGAAGGGCATTGAAAGCCACCAATTAGGTCATCCAGCCTGCTTCTCAGAAGCCAAGTGAGGATTATTCCCCTCTGTTCTTTCTGGTATTGTTCTCCTGCTGTGATTCTTTGTGTGGGCTCTTTCTCCTCCAAGCATTGTTGTTTTCCTAATCCCATTTTATGACACACTGTGAATCGGCTCAGAGGCTGCTGAATCACTCTGCTGTGATGCTGTTTGACCAGCTTCCAATTTGAAGCACTAATAGAAAGCATTTCTTCCTCCACCCACTGCAAACAAAACAAAAATCCCCAAACTGAAGGAATGGCCAGGCTCCAGTAACACTGAACAAACACAATTTAGAATTATTGGAGCATTTAATTTTTTATAAGCCTTGAATTTAAAAGTATGTTGGGGTTCGAGGGCATATGTGGTGTAAAGACAAATTAAAATTATTGAAGCACTGTTCTTGGGAAGCATTGGTAAGCAGTTCAGAGTTGCATGAGGGAAAGCAAGGTATCCAGATCTCTAAGAATATATATGCTTGAGAACATCCTGATTTTTTTTTTGTTGTTGTTTTATTTCCTTATTGGCGACACTACCAGAAGCTGTCACAGACTCTGAGCTTAATTTAAAGGAATCATTCCAAACTCATAAAAGATACATTTAGGATGTCATCTGTATCTGCTTTTTAGACTCTTGATGCCAAATTGCCCCTTTCCAAACATCTCCATGTTCCAAACCGTCACCATAATGCTGGGGAAGGAAGAATTGCAATTCACAGTTGGGAAGACTATGAACAGGAAGGCAGTGCTATAAATAAAGTGCTAACATGAGGCTGGGGGCTGCTCCTGCAGCCCCTCCCAGGAATTGCTTGGGGGACTGTAAGGCTCTGTTCACATTTCTCTCAAGGATGAAACAGTTACTTCTTCCCACCTGCTCATCATCACCTATTGGAAGCTTTTTCCTTCTCTGATCTCCCTGTTTGGTGGCTGGTATGATCCTTCCCCGCTGCTTCAGCTGCTGTTGTAGCTTTACTAAATTGGACCCATTTATTTGGAATGCACCAGCAGTTTGGAGGGATTTCCACTGGGATGCTCACAACCAGCCAGGAACGGGCTGGGGGCTCTAACAATGAGCTGCCCCTTCTGTAGCTGGAGCAGGTGGGAAAATAGCCCATTCAGCATAGCACTTCTCCAGTTTTAGAGCCACAACTCCATTCTTGGAGGCCTTGCATCACTTTCAAATGGACTCAAGACTGGATCGAAGGTTTGGGACTTGATTCCATGGAATAATGATGTCTCTGGGTTTTTCCTCCATATCATCACCTCAGAGATGGGGCCGTGCTCAGCTCTTCATACCCAATTATAGAAAAATATTCTTTATTTCTCACAATTCTTTGCTTTAGGATCACAGGGAGGATCCAAAGTAATGATAGCATATGTAAAGCTGAATGAACCTCTATAGAGAAATAGCAACCTGCTGCCTGTCCAGCTTCACCTGCCACTGAAGACTCTGAGCTGTTGGTGAAGCTTTCCCTGGCACAGATTAGGGAAAGCTCACTCCAACTGACCTACAGGAATTATCCTCTCCAGCTGAGGGACAGGGAAGAGGTGGTGGGAAGCTGTAGATGTGTTGCTGCACAAACCTTCATGGAGATTGCAGGGGTTTGGCTTTGCTCTGCAAGTATGTGTCTTTATATGTTTCTCTGAAAGGTGCTTTCTGAGGAAGATTTTTGTGCAGAAAATTCATTTGCACTGGCTGTTGCCAATTTTCCCCTTAGCAGGTTGTAAGTGTGACCAGTGTTATTTCCAGTTTTGCATGAGATAAGCATAAAAATGAGATTTCAAACTCAGCAAAACAGCATCTTTGCTGTCAGTTCCTTAAATTTACCTTTTTCTGAGGCAGTCAAATGCCTTTAGGTAGCAAGTTCTCTGTGCAGCTCAAGGGGCTTGCATCTCTCTTTTCTTCCATCCTCCATTTACCTCAATCCCAGAATTCCACAAGATGAGCCCAAGGAGGGCTGTGTGGAACTGCCTTGGATGCAGCTGGTGTGTGCTGTCACTACTGACTGGGAAGCAGGAGCCTGGCCTGGTCAGGAGCTGGTTCCTCTCTGGATACCCAAATGGGGCTTGGCAAAGTAGATTGAGGCAGGGCTGGCCCTGGTGCAGTGACCTAGATGTGAGTTTTATTGTGAAAGGGAAATGTAAGTGAGTTAAAGAAAAAGTTTTCACTTTACTTGGCTTTGGCCTGAGGCAAGGAAACTGCAGACTGATGGGCAGGGAGGAAACAAAGGGCTGTTTGGTCAAGGTCTTCCCAATTCCTCAATGAACAGCTGAAGTTACATTGAATTAATTGCAGGGAATATGAGATGAGAGAAGAGGAAAGCTCAGATGATTAAAAACTGGATGAATTGAGAAGAGCACTCTCCTAGCTGGTGGTGAAGGGCCATTGGGGGAGATGGTCAGCCCTGGTTTGAAAATGGATTTTGTGTTCCAGTGTACTGCAAAAACCAGCAGGAAGACCAGCACTGGTGGGTGTGCACTGAGCAGAGGAGGAGGTGGCTTTACCCCGGCAATGTCCCCACCGTCCATGGGAGCCACCACCTTGGCTTAACCATTGGAACAGAACAAACAGCTGAATGTTATTACAGATGTGATTAGCACAGGAGGGAGAGCTACAGCTGGGGGTGGTTAACAAGTTTTAGCCAGGGTCATACACAGAAGGATAATCCTTTTTTTTCTCTGCATTGAATTTCTTTTCTGAGCTACAAGAACCACTTTCTAGCACAAACTGCTTAAACTTGGGAGATCAGCACCATGGCAAATACCACAGCAGCTGAATTTTGGATGGTACCAGACTCTGCATTTCATTATCACTACATTTGTTATTGTGATACCATTTTAAAACAGCATTTAAGAGATGCGTCTGGTCCCAGATGTTGACAGATCTGGCCAGGGTTTTGCATGTTGATAGCTGGATTCACTGTTGATAGCTAGTCTTTCATGTTCACGTGTGTGATAAACTTCTCATGTACAAGTAGATGTGGGGCCTGTAGAATTTAGAAAAAAGCCCTAAAGTCCCACAGGAAGCTGGCTAAACATGAACTGTGGCACTGCTTCCTTGAGTGAGCTTCCCATGTGCTTTGTAAAGCAGGGACCCTCATTCATCTCCTGCAAAGTGCTCCCCAGAGAGACAAAAATGGGGGACATAAACATTTTGCCTTGAGAAGGGCTCATGCTGCCTAATGGAAATTGCATGAAAGAAAATAATTGCTTTGCTTAAAACCCTCTTTCCTCACCATCTCAGGTGGACAACAAGGAGGAAAACAGTTTCTTATTGAGCTTTGTATCAAGGAGCTGCTGCATCTTCTCAAAGTCTTTCATGCTGTGTTTTGCCAGCAGATCAGCATTAACCTGGCCTTAGCACCTGTAGATCAGAAGACTGTCAGGATGCAGAGCAGCCACACAGCAGGCTCCCACAGTCGGCTGATCAGCTCTGATCTCTTCATTTTTAATGAATAGTTGTAGCAGTTATCCTGCAGGGCTCAGTCAGTCAGAATTGCTCTAAATTTAGGCCACAACTAAGGACCTGAGAGAACTGTAATCAACAAGATAAATAGCTAAAGTCTCAAAAACCTGCTAAAACACTGACTTAGTGCTTAATTAAAATTCTAATGTGCTTACAGAAAGTAAAAATGTAAACCTGAATTTAGCAATTCAGTCAGAGCAATGAGGAGCTGTAGCTGGAATCCACCAACGTGACAACTGGCAACCAAGATGAAGATACACAAATCAAGCAAACATCCCTCTTTAGATTATTTTTTGTCATTGCATACGTTGTACAGTCTGCTTGGCCTGTCCTGTTGTATCTACCCATGTGTGTAAGGAAAAGAAGCTGAACTGACTTGCCATGTACCCTTTCCAAGCTGCCGCTTGGTTCTCCTTTTGTTGCAGACTCCCAAGTTAGCTCCAAATGCCTCCCTTTGCTAGCAGTCAGCCCCCTCAGTCCCACATGCTGATCTTCCCTCCCCACAAGCCACTTCTCCCTGATGACTTTGCCAGCCCTCAGCACCTTGTTTATTCCTCCACACTTGCAGCCTCTTTGCTGGCAGCAACAACATGTTTGCTTGGGAGCTGTCCTGCACAATGCTGCCCACTTTCCTGCATCCAGGAAAGCTGCTGACCCACAGGAGAGCTGTGTCTGGGCAGAGACACGCAGAGCCAAATGTCTGGGTGGTAACAGCATCTGCCCTGGCTGCTTTGCCTCTGGCTTTTTTGTCACAGCTTTGACACATCTTCTGTAGGCAAATCAGTTCAGAGCACAGGGGTTGTCCAGCATCTCCCTCCCCCCATCCTGTGCCTGGTTAGCTGCCCATAGTCAGCCCTTGTGTTGTGCCAAGTCAAGCCACAGGGACTTCTGGACAGACACAGTGCTGTCACCAGCCCTGGAGCATCCACTGGTACTGCCTGTGGCCCCAGCCTGTTTAGACATTATTTATGGCCCTGCCCTGCCAGCCAGTTTGAGAGTCTCTTGCACAGAAGTGAGAGAAAGCCAAACAGGCTGTGTCCATCTCAGCAGTGGTGTATAGTGGGCTGCCTTTGCAATCACAGACATGCCATCAGCATGGAAGCAGCAGCTGGTGGAAAGGGGCAGCTCCTCTGTCACCAGTGCCAGCTGGTGTCAGTGGGGCTGGCTCTGTGGCCATTCCAGGCTTGGCCTTTTAAAAGTCAGTGTTTTGCTGAGACCCCTGTCTTATCACTGTGTATTACCATGTGCTGCCAGGCTTCAGTTTGTGAATCTTGTGGTTGAGGAGCAGCAAGCTGCATCCTGGCAGGGCACTTTCTGCTCCTTCTTGGTCTACTTGTCCATCCCCAGTGACCAGGTCTTGGGTAATAACTGGCATCTCCCAGACCTTGCTGTGTGTGTGTATCACTCACAAATGAAGTTTCTTCAAATGGAAGTGAATTTGCTTGGAGTTCTGACTCTACTCATGTCTGTTTGGAGCTGCTGGGAACCTTTGTTCAGGCTCTTTCTCTGTTTAACCTGTGCATCAAAACACTTTCCAAGCAGCCTTCATGCTGTCCTCACCAAAGAAAGAAACCTCTCAAAGGTGCTGTATCAACATGGATTTTTCCTGCCCAAGTTAGAGGTGTAACAGGCCAGCAGGAATCCACCAGGCAGCAGGAGCTGCTGTTTTTCAGCAAGACAAGCTGCTGTCAGCCACAGGGGCTCCCCACATGTGAGGCCATGCAGTCCATGCTGTGCCCTGAGCTCAGCGGATGCTCTGATGCCTCTCTGGGGGCTGCAGCTCCCAGATCCAGCACTGGCCAGACCAGTGTGTGCCAGTCATGGGCTGTCAGTGCCAGCTTTGCTTCCTGACACTTTATACAGCCCAAAATCTCCAGAGCAAAGACAGTTCCCTCTTTCCACTGAGGATATTTAATTTGTGTGTTCCTGCTCCTTTCTCACCACAGCCAGTGTCATCAGTGCCCTGTTATTTCAGGGATGGCCAAGGAGTTGTGCAGTTCCCCATCTCACCACTTGGAGCAAGGGAAGGTTTGGGCTTTCCCACTCTGCCCACCTTCCTGGAAGCTCTCCTCGGATTAGGTCCTCCAAAGGGCACTCCTCATGAGACCAAGGATTTGACATGTTTTTAACCAGTCAGTCCTTTTGTGGGGATTAGCCAGCCTGGGTAATGTTTGCATTTTACCCTTCGCTGTCTGCTGGTTGTGGATTTACTTTTAAGGCTAATATCACTGTTTTTCTTTGCATTTTTCTCCCCAAAGGTTGTCCTAGGCCACCTGTATAAAATAAATAAATGGCCTTGGCTCTTTTCAGGTTGATGTTTTATCCATCTTCCACCAAAACTTTTATAGTGCCATAAAGAATCCCTCTGCACTAATGGTGCCAGCACAGTCCTTTACATCCCTGCTGGAGGATTTCTTTGTTTCTCCCTTGCACCATTCTTTTGTATGTGCTGCTTATAACCAAAGGGTTTGTGATCCATTTCTCACAGCCCACAGCTTTCCTCACTTCTGTAATGCAGGCTCTGAGTTCCCTCTTCCATTTGAGCTGAAAACTATTAAAGGCTATTGAGACCTTCAGAACCAGCTGGGTTTTATCTAGTAAAGTAGTGAAGTCCTTTTTTTTTTTTTCTTTTTTTTTTTTTTTTCCCACTGTGTTCATATCCATCACCTATAGCTCAGGAGTGAAACACTGCTCCAGTCTTCTCCTGTCAACCCTCTGAGGAGAAGGCTGGGCTCTTAACTTTTCCATTAAACCCACATCTGTGATGCCTTTGGTCCTAATGTTCATTGTCAGCATCCCTTGAAGCCAGGGATTTTGGTTCCTTTCTTTGGGTTTTTGCTTCAGTCTGCTCAGCATTTTTTAGCTTGTGTCACTGTATTACACCTCCTGGGGTCCACTGACCTGTTGGGCTGAAAATGAGCAGAGAAGTCATCCCAGTGGTTTTAAAAGATGCTCTGCTTTGAAAGGTTTGAGCTTCTTTTCAGCTTAGGGAAGAGCAGGCACTTTTTCATGCAAAGATTTGTTTTTCATGTCTACTGCATCCTGCTCTGTCTGGGAGGGGATGCTGCCAGGTCAGAGCAGCTCCACTATCCTGGCACTTTGTGCCTGTGTTTCTCTGGCTCTGCATTTCCTAGCTTGGATTTTCCCGCTCTTGGCCTCTCCTTGGTGGGTCTCTCACAGCTGTGATATTCACTCAGAGGTAGATGTTGCCTCCAGCAATTTACTTTACCAGTCTCATGCTGTTGCTTGTGGTGACACCAATCATGGGATTTATTTTGCCTTTTCAGTCTCCACTGTTTTTCCAGGTTTCTCTTGTGATTTCTCTTGATTCTGACTGTCAAGCTCTCGCCAATTTTGTCTTCCTCCTCACGGCTTCCCATTATCAATGCTGTACTTGGAGTCCAAGTGCCCTTCATGCCCCAAATCTGCAAGATAAGTAAACTTAGAAAATCATTAGGGCGGACTTTGACCGCTCCTGTCTCCATCAAAGGCTGGGATTAAATGAAGTCCCTTTGAACAGCCGAGCTGATGGGCCCATTTGGAGTGCACATGTGGCATGATGAGCCTCGCGGGACCTATGATTAAAAGACACGAGAGAACACAATTATTTAGAGAGCTACCAGGAGATTGCTGCAGCTCACTAGTCACTTCTTTATCAGAACAAAAGAAGAGTCCAATTCTCCAGGGCGGCAGCCAGCTCCTGGGAAGGGGCCGTGGGTCTCTAATTGCTGCGGGAGGCGCGGCTGCCGCTTTGATGTGTGCTGTAACTGCAAGAGGGTGCTGGGGACAAAGCCTCTCCAACCATTTCTGTCCCCAAGGCACTTGGTCAGGACTGAAACCTTCCACACAGGTGGCTTCTTTATCTCTTTTCATGGTTGCTTGGTGTTTTGGGTTTTTTTCCGCCATAAACTGCAGCAGGATAGCGCTCAGCTGGGTTTCTTTGCTGGGCTGTGATCACATCCTGACTGGCACAGGGAGCTCAGTGCAGCCAGGGCTGACTCCCTGCATCAGATCTTCAAGGCTGGGATGGATCCTGACCCAACAGGAAAAGTCGTGTTAGCTTAGGCTCTGCAGCAAGCCCTGGAGATGAGAAATGTCTGACTGGACACAAATACAATTTTGCCTGTTCTTTTTTTTTTTTTTTTTTTTTTTTTCCCTTCAGGGTCAGGCTATTGAGTCAGGGCTGGATGGCATATGTAATTGTAGCAAGGCTATTTTTCTCACTTTTTTTTTTTAAAGGAACGTTCATGCTGCATTTTAATTACAACATTTAGAACATGTCCAAATAGCTTGAGCTCAAATTGATCTTGTTTTTCAGCCAGGAAGCTTGTTTTTCATCTATTATTATAATAAATGTGCTATTGATAATAGTTTAGGTGCAATACAGCAAAGCTTTGTGTTATGCATCAGCTCTGGAGGCTCGAAATTTTCTTATTATCCATTACTGACATGACAGTTTACAAATATTTAACAAACAAATTACCAGGTTTTCCTTGTTCCCTCTTAGTTTGCAGTCTCAGTCCTTTTGACAGCTGAATTCAGGATTAATGATGATCTTGTTTAAGACAATTGTTTGCTAGCAAACAGGTTTATTCTCTAAACCTACAAGTACAGCAGGAGAACTAACACTGACACTTTGAATTAAATCTCATCCTCAAAGCAAATTTTTTTAGCTTTATTCCATCCAGAAATTGGATTTGCCTGGTAAAGTGCTTAGACCTGTTAATAATTTTTTTGTTTATGTAGTCATTTTAAAGATAGACACTTAACATGAAGAGCTGGCAAAAGGAATATTTTTTTCTTTGCCAGCCCTGAGCTTACTGGGTCTAGTCAGGCTGTAAATGTTTTAAAATCCTTTCTGAGCACAAGCAGGGGAGCAAAGAGACCACCCTTGACCCATGCAAAAGAGAGATCCAGGAGGAGAAGCTGGATTTAAGTCTCTGTAAAGCACTGGGAGACACTGAGCCCAGGTCCTGGGAGTGGTAAAACACATCCACACTTTGCAGCAGCTTCTTCTCCACCTGCTCCAGGTCTGAGCATGGGGTGAAGGGCACAGGAAGGGCTGATGGCCAACATCTGCCTGGGAAGGTTGCTTCTGCTGTAGATGGCTGCAGGTGAAGCAAGGAAGGTACCAGAGCCCCTGGGAGAGCCTGATGCATCCCCAGGGGAATCAGGGGCATCTTCTGGGAGACAGCACAGCACTGGAATAGAGACAAATGATGTGTGAAGCACCCCCGTCAGAGCACGTCCTGGGCACTGGGCCATCCCTGCCCTGTGGCTTCTGATCCTGGGCTCTGCATGCACAATACAGGAATTCACTGGTGTGTGGGCCTGGCTTTGGAGATGAGAAGTGAATTTGTTCTCAAGAAAAATCACTCTTTGTTGGCAGAAAATCTGTGAGTTGGGTTCCCCAAGGGCATAGTGTTTGAAAATCACAGATGATTAAAAGATAACACATTTGAGGGTTAGTTTTGTTTTGTGTTGTTTTGGTGTTTTGGGTTTTTTTACTTTGTTGTTGTTTGTTTGGTTTTGTTTGTTGTTGTGGAAGGTGTTTGTTTTTTTGCCTTTTGGGCACGACAAACTGAATGCCACACATAAATTTCTCCACAACTGACCTGGCCACAATTTTTTTTTTTTGTTTTAACAAAAGAAAATCTGAGACTCACCTTAAAAGAGGAAGCCTCCCACCTGAGATCTGAAATACCAAATGTCATACTAGCAGAAATTACTAAAGTTGTCAAACCTGAGCGTAGTTTATCACAACAATATCAAAGATAAACCAAATCAAATCAGACTTGATGAAACAGAATAAAAACATGCTTGGCTAGAAAGAATGTATTAATAGAGAGTATTTCTTATTATATTTTATTTGATAAGGAATAAAACCACAGACTCACAGTGCATACAGTCATTTGCAATGCAAGCACTCGTTACTGACTTTCCATGGAACCATTTTGGCCAGCATGGAGCAGCAGGGACAGGGGCACAGCTAAGGATGTCAGCATCTCTGCCCATGTGTTTTCAACCCTGGAATAATCCCATAATATGGATGTTTTAGCCTGGTATTTAAGCCTTCATCTCACTTCTTTTTAAGGCTTGCTTAACGCTTTTCCAGTTGATTGATACAGCATCAATCACAGTAATGTGGCACTATGATGTTCCTGTTAATAACTCCTGAGGAGATGGGTGGCTCAAGGCCCTGAGCTGAGCACAGGCATTTTCCTTGCAAATGCCAAAGAAGATGCACTGACAACAGCAACTTGTAAAATGTGTGGGGCAGCAGCAAGAAAGTGCCCATCATTCCACCCCCAAGCAGCTCCCAGTTTGGGAATATGCCTGTCACTGGGGTTACAGCTGCAGCCTTTTTCTGCCCAGGGGTTAAGGCTTTGAGGAGAGTTTGTGAAGTGCAGCCACCAGCTGGACACACCAAGGGTAAACTGGCTCCAATTGCCTGCTTTGCTTATGCCAATTGCCGTGTATTACAAATCAAGCCACTCACAAGGAACCAAACTATTAAGCTGCTTTCTCATAATCATTAATTATAAAGATACCATCATTCGTGTTTGTAAAGTACAAACTATCCTGTGATAGATGATTTACTTTTTTTCAGTTCAGTGAATTGTGATGGTGAGGCTGCAGACAGTGTTGGCAAGTGATTCCCACAAGGATCTGCTCCTGCAGGTCTGAGCTGGTGAAACCCCCCTGTTCATGACACAAAGCCAGCACAGTGACCTTGCAGGTACAGATTTATGCTCCCCCCCATCCTCCTGGCCACCCTGCACAGTCTCTGGGAAAATCTCAGTCCTGCAGGAGGTCGGGTAAATATTTGATACCCTGACAGCCAATTTAAGGGAAAGCTTTCAGGCCAAAAGGATGTCACCCTAAAGACTTTCTCTGACAAGCTGAGCACCCCAAAACTTTGCTGAGATCCATCACTGTGGGTGCTGATTTCTCTGCTTTGCCATCCCTTACGTGTTTAGGTTCAGAGTGGTGGCACAGTGAGAGGAACTCTTAAACCCCTCCCAGGGCAAAGGCAACAGTTCTGGGGAGACCAGAACTGTTTTCAGTCCTCTCTCAATTCATCCTGCTGGTGTTCAGCCTTCCTCACCCACCTCTGCCATTTCCAGCTGCTGGGTAGGGCAGCAAATGGGTCAGAAGAGGAAAAGCCCTTCAAAGCTGCTCATCCCGCCAGGGCCACTTGCTGCCCAGGTTGATCTGAAGACTGAGCTTCCAGAAGGATTTGCCACCACAGCACCTGGGACAGTCCTGCACAGTTTTGAGCTTTGCTGCTTTCTGGACAGATGTGTGCCAGCTGCTGGGTCTGCTCAGACTGCACAGGAGTCCGTGCGTGATCGCATCGCTGATCGATGCTCCGCTGCCATCTGGATCTAGGGAAGAAGTGACAAATCTTCCTCCCCCACAACAGCCATACCTTCCATGAGATTTTGATGAATGAGATCTTTATTGGCTGCTGGGCTAATTAAATAGAAGTTGCATCATCTTCTAGCTGACAGGCTTTAATTGCTCCTGAGCAGATTTGAGAGGACCAGATGAATATGAAAATAAGAGGAAAGACTGTGGATTGGATCCAAGCATGTCTCTGACTTCATTGTGCTCCAGTGGGAAGGAGTTTGTTCCACCATTCTCTGAGGAACTGGAAGGGGACAGGGGGCTCCTGTGCTGCAAGAGTGCTGTCAGAAAAGCAAAAATTAACACAGATAACAAAAAGGAGAAAATAGTTTCTTGGTTTTAGATAAGAATTTATGAAGTCTTTTCTTTGCCCCAGTCTCCAGCTTTGGCCTTGAGCAGTTGGTACTCATCCATCCACTCTGTGCTCCTGTTCCCATTTGTCACACAGGACTAACACCTGCCAAGGGCTGAACTGCTTGGGATGCTCTGACACGATATGTATTCCTGAGACTGTTTTTCTCTTATTTTTTTTTTCCCTCGTGTTTCTTTGAAGTCCAAAGACTGCAAAGGGTGTGTCAGACATCCATCAGCCCCCGTAGCCAGGCTCAGCCCTGTGCAGTTCTGCTGAGAGCTTAGGAGAAGGATGCTCCCCTCCATCAACAAGGGCTTTGAGCCTGGCCCTTCATTGGCACATCCCTTTGAAGACAAGAGGTGCTCTGTGTGTCCCAGCGTGTGCTGGCTCCAGCAAGGGCTGCACAGCCCTCTCAGCCCCTTGCTGCCTTTTCCCCATGCAGGAGCAGGGTAGGGGGCTGATTTGCATCTCTCCTCCAGGCTCCTGCCTAAACCTCCAAGTGGGGTATGTGCATGGCTCAGTAGGAGAGCCATTGGCAAAAAAACTTTCTGGGTACCCAAGGTTCAGGTTGGTGCAGGACAGAGACAGATCTGGTACAGATCAGTAGATTAAAAAGTTAACTGAAATTAATGACCAAGCCCTCAGTGACTTCAGTGGTGTCATGTTTTCCCCAGTGGACTCTGCAGTCTAAGCCTAAGAGGCTTGTTCCATGTTTAATTTATGGCATGATGGATGAGTCCTTAGCATACAATGCACTTAATTCTATTTTGGGCTGATTTATGGTGTGATGTGAACTGCACGTGAAGTTTTTAATTCAGTAGGTGGTGACTCTGATCCAGTCTATGGAGTGTGACAGAAGAGATGATAAATTTGATTCCAAAGGTGATGCATCAACTTCAGTGTGAAGTGCATCAAATTTATCACATGGCACACTGGTTTCAGTGCATGACACCCCAGCAATGGCAGTGCCAGGACAGTTCAGTGGGATACTTTGACCACATCACCAGTGGTCCCCCACATCCACCACCTCCTCAGAAGAAAATGGCCCTTGCTCTTTGTCCTTCATTTGGTCTTGCAGGACTTGAAGAAAACCAGAAAGATGGCCCATTAGGTGCTGGTCAAAATATTTGTCTTCAATTTAATATATGCACCAAGGGCTTTTGATATCCCACATAATTTCAGGTCTCATGAAGATACTGCTGCTCTGGGGAACCCCAGCACCAACCAGCAAATTGGCTTAATTTTAAGTTAATTTTATGACTCAGTATCTTTGCTTTTAGCTCAACATCTGGCTGACCCACACTGCTGAATGGGAATGTGGAGTTTGAGTCCTCTCTGGGAGATTGGGCTCTTCAACCTCTGTAACTTCTGACAAATGTTTTAAAACACCCCTGGAGAAAACCCCTCCTCTTCTCCCTCAGTCCTCACTGTGGATGCTTTTGGGTTAAGACTTCCTGGCTGAAATAACCCCATGTCTTGATCAGGAGTTCCTAATGGCATTCCCACATCAGTTGTTTGGGACTTGGTGCACACAGTCTGGACAGCCCAGGGTGTGCTGGGCACTGAGAGGCTCCCAGTACCCGTGGTGCTCAACTGCTTCCCCATCCTCACACTCCATCACCTCCATCACCACTGAATCCAGCTGGGCCCTGCAGAGCATGGCAAGTCACTGAGGCAGCCAAGAAAGACATGAGAGGGCTGATGAGAGGGTTTGGTGACAAGCTGAGCAAGAAGTAATTACTTTTCTTCTCCTCTTCTCCTTTTGCTGCCACAGCCTCTGTGGCAGTGAGGATAAATGCAGTGTATTAGCAGCAGTGAGTGGCAGATTCACTGGTCTGCAATTTATAACATTGTCCTCCCCAAAACCCCACTGGAGGGCATTATGAAGTTAGCTAAATAAAGGGGGATAAAATTATGAGAGGGTCACTGTGGAAAAGTGTTTGGAAACCCTCAGAAGAGAGGCTGTTTTCTTCTCTCCAAATGTCTTGTTGAGCTCTGAGGGAGGGTTAGTACTCATACACCAGATATTAAATTCAATCCAGTGAGAAGGAGCAGATGTTGATGTGCCAAGCCTGTCTGCCACCACGTCTAATGCATAAGGATGGCTGAAAAATCTTCCATCAAAATGTTTTGATTTTTCTTGAAGCAAAAATAAACTTCTGCTGGAAAAAAACAACAACGAACCTTCAGGGCAGAAAACTTCTGGCTGAGAAAACTTTGTCTTCAGACTGTTGATAAAGGGTTGCTGCTGTCAGAGAGGATAAAGAGGAGGATGTTTTTCATCAGTCATGTTAATCTGATCTATCCCTGCATGCAGGCTTGTGCAGACAGATAAAATAAAACAGATCCTGATACGCTGATGAGCCAAACTCTATCAGTTTCCAAGGGACTTTGAGCTGTCTGGATGGAGAAGCAGGGGATGGATTTGCTTTGAACTTAGTCCCTGGTGAAGGGTGTTAATCACTGGGAAAGGCACTCAGGCTAATGTGCATCTGGTCTGCCTGGAGGGAGCTGTTTGCAGGCTTGGCCTGTGCTCTGTGCTCCCAACACCTCCATAGCAAACAGGTCGTGCTGCTCCTGCTGCTCACAGCCCAGTCCCTGCAGGAGGGGGAAGCTTTAAGCCTGGTCTTCCACTCTCCAAAAGGGTTAAAATCTCCCACAAATGTATGGTATAAATGGTTTAAGGAGTACAAGGGAGGGGAAACACTAAAAATAACTCCTTTCAATAGCAAAAAATGCTCATGAATCAGAGCTCCTATTTCAGCACCACCTTGCAAACATGTTTTGTCCATGACCAGGGTGAGAATCACTGGGTTTGGGAGGTTGCTGTCCTGCTCCTCTGTCCCTCGGGGAGCCCCTGAGGGGATGCTGGTGCCCCACTTAACCCTGGCCGAGGGGCCCAGACAGGCTCAGGGATGCCCCCACTGTGCCATCCACAGGGAATCTCACTGTCTGGGCCTGGTTGGAGCTGGCACCAGGAGAAGGACAGCAAGGAGCATCCCAGCTGAACAGCATGGATCCTGCTCCTGCATCCCAGCCCACTGAGCCCCTGGCACACGTGCTCCTCTAGGACCATGGAGGAGCCTCCCATGTTTGAGGTGTGGAGAGAATTTATTTCTTCATTTATTTGCTTTGCATGGGAGACAAGGCTGCTTGTTTATAATGTGGAACAATCATTTTAACTAACTGAAGTCAGTCCCATAAATCAGTTGCTCTCTCCAGAGCATTAACCAGACCCAGGAATCAGCAGCTTTATGATACCTTTCCATGTTACTCTGAGTGGATTCTGGGCTGGTGTAACTTGGTGTCACTCTCCAAATCCAGGTGATTTACACTGCCTAATGCTTCTATGAACTTCTACAAATTCGATAATCGCAGGTGCCCTAGTTTTTACTGAAAGGTTCATATTGTTGTTTCAAGGTGTTTTAAAATACATTTGACTGAGAGAGAGCACACAGGTCAAACTGTATATCCCAAACAAATGCATTTGTCACTTCCAAATTTGTCCAGGCTGAAGCACTGGAAGAAAGGAGGTCCCTCTCCAGCAGTATGTACTCCAAAGGCTACAGGTCCTAATTAGCCAGGCCTCCTGGAGCCTCAATTCCCTCCTCTTTGCATTGCTGAGGCTCTCAGCAGATTTGATGATTTTCCTCCAAATCCTTTGACTATCATCAACAATGAGGCTGCTGGCACTGCAGGCTGATGGGATGGCTCCTGCCTCCTCCTCACTTCACCCTTGTCCACTATTTCCATCCATCCATCCATCCATCCATCCATCCATCCATCCATCCATCCATCCATCCATCATCTTCTATTCAGAGTGCAGGATCCTGGGACAGGGAGTGTCTTTCCTTTTCCTCTTTTATCCCATTCCTTGAGTGGCAGGTATTTATTGTCTCACAAATACACACAAAGAGAATTTCTGCCCATGATCTAAAGGATGCGGTTGAGTGAATCTTTTTCCAAGCTGCTTAAGGGTGAGCCCTCACTTCTGATTTAAACTGCAGTTTTTAATTTCTGATGGCTAAAATGAGGGGTTTATGCCTTGTGAGCCACACTGAGCACCCACATGGCATCTTCACACCAGGGTGGGCATCACCACTGGGGAATCTCTTTATCTTCCTACATGCAGAATCCCTCACATCTCATGATCAGATCATCACTCTGTGCTGTTGGATTTCCTGGGGATGTTCAAGACCATTTTGTCTCTCTCCATTTCCCCATGCTGATCTGCTATTAATTTATTTTTACACAGAAAAAAGGAAAAGAAGTTCTGAGGTCTCTAAGAAACAGAGTGCAATGCACACTCAGAGGGACATGGGCCTGTCCTGGCTTTTGACATGTTTTCTGGTCAGACAGAGCTAAGCTTAGTTCGCCTATAAAATTTCCCATTTACATGAGAGGATGTTTCCATTAACTGATAATCCATGATGATGACTTTTCTGTGAACATTAGGTCCCAGGAGGTTTGAGGAGAGTGTCTGTCTCTCCCTTTGACATGGGACATTTGGGAATGGCTGAGTTCCAGGCTGTTTTCTGTAACTCAGCTTTAAAAGAGTGGAAGTTATAAAATTTGGGCAGTTCCTTATTTGTTTTGAATCAGATTTCCCCAATTTCCACCACCAGCATCTCATCTGGCTTTGGCACATTTTTAATGTATAGCTTGAGCTTGCACACAGAATTGAAATTTTCAGCCACACGGTGCAAGATTTGTAAGTGGTAATTGCATCAACTTAGGATCAATGGAGCAGAATAATATCTGCCCACTATTAGCGGCTTAATAAAATTAATAGCGTTGGCTCTGCCATGAATTACTTTAAAATAGAGATTGTAGGATAGTAATGTAAACAATCATTGATTTTTCTTGGGAGAGCACTGTGAGTTAGAGATGACTCTCTTCAGTGTGTAGTTGATACCAGACAATGCAGAAAGTGCATCTCAGTACCTTTCAGATGGGTGGAGAAGGAAAAAGTGAAAGGGCCCCTGTGGCACTGGGGAGGTGATTAGATAAATGAAACCAGCCCAGACCAGAAGATGAAAGCTCAGAGCCTCCTGGCACTCGATATTGCTGCCACCCAACCTGACCCAATTAATAACACATTAGTGCAGGACAGGTCTGTTCAATGGTTCAGGTCTGTTAATTGAAATAGTGTGATTAATGGCATTGGAGGGGATGAGGAATACTTAGAGAAATGACAGGAGTCTGCAACCCTGCAATGGAGCTGATGCATTATTCGAGGGTGAGGGAGATGGGAGGTGGCTTTTCTTCCCATTGAGATCCTGCCAGTATCCCAGTTCTGAGCTCAGTGTCAGTGCCAGAGCTGGAGGGCTGGCAGCTGGAGAGCCAAATGCACCCTCAGCCCTGGCCACAGGCACAGGGGAACTGTGTGGGCTCCCTGGAACCGGAGCCTGTGGGGTTCCCATGGTGTCTGGCTGCATCTGGATCTGGGGCAAAGGCATCTGGAGTGAAGGTTGGGCTGGGCATGGAGTCACCACCCCATGGGGCAGCAGCCACTGCTACCCTCTGGGGGACACTGGGGCCCTGGCAGCAGCATGGCTCTGTGCCCACCACCCACACACAGCCAGCATCCGCGCTTCTCCTTCCAGAGGCCAATTTTCCTGTCGATTCCAATTAACCCCAGTGCTGACATCTCAAGGACAGCTCTGGAGGCAGCTTTGCAGAGAAACAGCAATTTGGAAATGTGTCGTGGGGCAGAGATGGCACTTTAGAGCCCAGCCTTAATTACATCAAATGGCCAGAAAGAGCTGTGCAGTGGTTTGAGCTATTGCCATTTGCAGAATGATTCTGCTGCAAGATTCCCTTCAGTCCTGCTCTTGTCCTGGTGTCTCTCCTTCACATCAGTGCCTGTGCTTGAACTCTGGGCTCAGCACTGGGGCAGGGGTATGTGATGCACACCCTGAGTGTTTTCCTGGCAAAAACAAGCCTTCCCTTTCTTCTCCCTGTTAAATATCCACCTTCAGCTGGTGCATGAGTATGTGAGGGAGGAGGCCAGCAGGCTTTTCTTCCAGAGAGGCAGGGCAAGCTAGCAGCTCATCCAAAACAATTGCCCCTGGCTGTAAAGAATGAAGCCTCATTTCTTCAAGATTTGCTCTGCCTTGGTCCTTTCTGCTGTTTCCATGAACCCCATGAAAGCTGGGGAGGAGCTCTCCCCCTTGTTTAGGTCAGCCATGCTCCCACACCTCCCTCCTGGTGCATGTGTGGCCTTGAGGATTCATACCCTGTTTGAAATACCCAAATCCACAAGTTTTTGAAGGACAGTGTGGCTAATGGGGACAGTTTGGGCACCTTCATTCCTGGCAGAGGCTGCAAGAGCACCAGACATGCTGTGTTTGTTTTCCAGTCCTCAGAGGGAAAGCGACAGAACTTCAAGAGCAGCAGCAACACCAGAGAGAAGCGGGTTCAGAAGGACAAGCCAAAGCACAGCTTTTAACATGGGGAATAATAAATGAATAGAAAGACCCACAGCGCCACAATAAAACATCCCTTAAACCCTTTGTTTTCATTTTGGATGATAAAGGAAAACCATTAGGGCTCAATTAGTCACGAGAGACAGGGGTCCTTCTGCATTGCACCGGCTTGAGAAAGCGCCTCCTGTTCAAGAGCACACCCTCCCCATGCAGTGGGGGATCATTAAATATCAAACACTTTATTTGTGCCATTTGCATTGCTCAGAGTGCCCTTGTGCAGGATGGAGACTTGGCAGAAATAATTGATGTACGTGGATTTAAAGGCGCCAGGATCTCTTAAAACAGGCAGGGAGATGAAGGAGAGGCTGTAAGCAGTGGCTGCTGGTTCTGCTGCAGCAGCACAGCAGGGTAAAAGAGGAAATAAAAAGGGGAAGGAGACACAGATTAGTTTAGGTGACCCTGACATAAGGACATAAGGGTTTTAGGTACATTACCTTTCACTTGGGGGTGGAGAGGACCAGGTGGGTGACAGCCACTGCTGGACATGATGAGACACAGCTGTGCCATTAGTCCCAGCTTGTCACTGGGGTGAACTGGTGCTTCTTCCCTGCTGTGCTGGGGGAAACTTTGCTGCAGCAGGCCATGCACACGAGCACGAGGCCTTTAAATATTTATAATGCAACAGATTATGTCAAGATGTCAAGATGTTGGGCAAGAGACTGAGAAGGTTCCCAAAGCCCTCTGCACATTGGCCCTGCCGCAAACTCTTGTTTAGTGACTGCTGGAACTCTTGGCAATGTCAGCAGGGGGCTATGGCTTGCATGGAGCAGACAGAGGACACCCCAAGAGGAAATAAAGGAAATAGTCCATTTAAAAATCCTCCACATCAGAACAAGCTCCCCAAATCCCTCTCTCTTCCCAGAAGTGCCTGTGCTGCACAGAGGCTGTGATTTGTTGCTGTCACCATGGGAAATGTGAAGCACAGCAGCAGAGCATCACTTGCTGCTTTATTACCCTTCCTGTTCCCTTCATTTCTTTGCCGGGACTGGAAACAAAAGAGCAGAGACAAGTGGTGGCTGTGCCACTGTCCCTGTCCTCAAAAGCAGGGTGGGCAGAGGTGGGCAGAGAGGCAGAGCCCCAGGATGTCCCTGCAGAGGAGCTGCTGCCAGCACAGGGCACAGAGTGGGGACAAGCACACAGGGCTGTGCCTTGTTGTGCCACACGAGAGCTGTGATGGGCAGAGAGAGCAGCTCCCAGCAGTCACCTCAGGGACAGGTCACCCACTGGGGACAGGCTCTGGCACAGGGCTACAGCAGGAGCAGGTCGGGCATGGGGTGGGGTCAGGCACTAGGAAGAAAGATGTTTGTGCTGCCACAGGCACATGGACAGCTCTGGAAGGAAAAGCCTGACTGAGCCTTCCCAACGTAAAGCAGAAGGGACCCGCTGTGGCTCTGGGACTCTGGGATTTAATTTTTTCCTCTCTGTGCAATTTTTTCCTCCCTGCAAGCAGAGACTGCAGCAGGCTAAACAAATAAGGGGCTGTAATGTAATCTTAGACATATGCTCTTGAATTCACATTTAGAGTGCAAACCATAATATTTTGGTTTATTATTTAATTACAGAGCTTGTAAATGTAAATGGATTTAGACCCTTAATTTTAGGAAGCTTGAATTACCTTCCATTCCTTGTTTAATATTCAGGTGGAGAATTTCCATGTCTGGCTGCAGCGTGTTTGGGGTGTGCAGCAGAGCTGGGTGAGCCAGGCATTTTCACCACTCTGTCGTCTCCTTTGTAGGAGCTGGGCCAAATTATGTTTTGCTGTAAAGTGTCTAAAATTAATTAAGTGGTGTAGCATAAGGAGTTGGTTTCAGTCCTTCTTCCCCCAGCAGCACTTTGCAAACTGTGATAACCTCCCTGGTGACAACCAGGAGGAAATTGAGCCCCTACTCGCAGGTTTTTCTTATGCACATGAAAAGAAAAATCCTGTATTTCTGGAAATGTTCCACTGTTAAAAGTTTGCCTAATATTAATTGTGTCAGACAAACCCTCCCCATCTTGAAATGTGAGCTCTGTTCTTGCCCAGTACTGGGAGCATGAGTCTCATTTTGAAATTTGTCAAAAGGCTTGGGCATGTGTGTGGTACTGGTGCTGGAGTATGCCAAAGAACTGCTCCTATTCAGTGTGACTGGGGCTTCAAACCACCAAAACCTGAGCAGAAAGTGCTTTTGAGGCCTCGAGTCTGAGCCCCCTGCTCTTGGGGCAGCTCCTGCAGGGGCTGGTGGGGACATCCCCATAGCAGGAGGGCAGCACCCACATGGCCCCAGTGAGCCCAGGGTCCTGATCCACGTGTCCTGTCCCCTGGCCATGCCTCCTGGCCATGCCACCAACCAACAGGAATGGTAGTTAGGGGAATTGATTCCTCACCTAAGCAAGGTGCCAGCAGGAACACTGCCACCTGGGAACGAGGTGGTCATTTAGAAAAGAGTGTTTGCATCCCCCTCCCTGCTGGGCTGGCCAAGTCAGGTATCACAAAGCCCCTGCTGTGCAGGCTCTTGCCCCAGGAGGCACAGCATTGCTCTGAGGTTTGGGATGTGGTCCTGGAGGTCCTTCCCTGCTGTCTCCCTGGTGACCCCCTGGTGTTTCCACAATGGGACCAAGGCAGGTTTAGGGATGCTTTGTTTGTACTCCATGAGAAGGAGCTTGAAAGCAGGCTGCATCCTTTCCTGCTGTGACCAGAGGAAAAAAGTGATTAATTTTATCTATTTGGAACAGTATTTAACTGAGGCTGCTCACCCCCTGCAATTCCCATCTCCTCAGGCTGCCTCCCAGCATTAGTGATGTCTGCAGGCAGCTGGTCAGAGCTGAGTGACTCCACAGGGACACTGCACATGGACACATCTAAACCTCTTATTTGCTGTGCAACGCCAGCCAAAATCGGAGAGGGGGTCTGCAATCACATCCATGCCTTATCAGGCGTGTGCCCACTCCCACCTGGAGTGCTGCTCTGCAGCAGCAAGTTGTGGATAGTGTAACCTCCAGGCCAGCTCTTGTACACAAAGCTCCTGTTTGTTCCTTGCTGAGTAAATAATTTCTCCATGAGAAGAGTCTGTGGAGGGCCTAGCCAAGATTGGTGACATATTCTAAGGAATATTCCCTAAGGAATAAGTGTGTAACTTTTCTCCCTCATGGACATCAGGTTTTAGCAAAGCCTGGTGGTGGGGTTTTTTTCCTTTGTAATGTTGTATGATTTTAAACTGCTGCATTCAAGCAGATGTGCATTTGGCATCTGGATAGACAACACAACATAAAGTAACAACCATCAAATTCCTATCCATCTGGATTCACCATATAAATAATCAGAGCAAACACCTGGAGAAGGGAGGTGAGGGGGCTGAGCCCATCAGCACCAACGTGCAATAAACAGCATAAGAAGATGTCAGACCCACACGATGGGTCAGCCTTGATCCCTCACTGCCATTCAATACCATAAAAACACCCCCCATTTGAAACTGGGCTGTTTACACAGCTGGAGCATAAATATTTAGATTTGCAAGAGAAACGCTTGCTCAGCCGAAATCGCTGCGAGATCTCTGGAGTCAGCAGAGGGGGGTGTGGAGAAGCCCAGCATTTCCTTGGAAAAAAGAAAATCGATAATAATTAGAGCAGGGAGCTCTGTTTCCACAGAGAACCCAGCACTTCTGTAAAATTAACTTGGCTCGGGTTCTTTGGGGGTGTGGGAAGCTCCCTGCGAGGGTGGGCGAATGCTGTCACAAAGCTGCCCAAGGGCCAAAGCTGCCTGTCAGGGACACAGGGGCTGGCATGTGGGGCGTGGTGGGGAGGGTGCCAGTGTCCCTTTGAGGGCTGGAGGTCCCAGGGGAGCCACAGGCACCTCCATGGGACAAGTTCAGCCTGTGGGACAGCAAGGAGTTTGTCCAGCGCATTTCGTGTCTGCCAGGTGCTCTGTGAGTGATGTTCCTGCCATTGCCCTGGCCAGGGACCATTGTATTGCCATGAATTGCCTTTTTCCCCTTGCCTTTTCCTATCATAGAGTTGGCTGTGGACCTAAGTTCATCTTTTCCCACCTCTTGCCAGGGGAAAGGAAGGTTTTCACTGCTCCTCTGTATTACACAGACAGGTAAAGCATCCTCCACCCCAGGGAGGGGATGCAGAACCAAGTTGGCTCCTTCCCACTGAATGATGACAGCCTCCTTTCTAGAAAAAAAAATGTTTAAGTGGAATTTTCATCAGGTAAATCCTCACTTTAGGAAAACCATAAGGTATAGCAGTTATTAAAAAGATGATTTCTACTAATGCATCTGCTGCATCTTCATTATGTCAGGGCATCTCCATGAAGGGATTTGCAGAGGAATCCAGCCATTCATTTCCACACATAATTCCTCAATAGCCCATTTGCTTCAAAGACTTTTATAGACTTTTACTACTACATGAATCCCCAGATACTTATTTTTTAGGCTCCAGGGGATCCATTGAAAAGAAATTCATTTTCTGAAGTTTTATGACAAAGGTTTTGCTTTGGATAAAAGCTTCCCGTTACTTCCAGCTTCTGTTCTCCACAAAGATGACTTTGGCAGGTCTCTTCCTATGGCTGCCACAGGGTGTGAGGCATGGGTAGAATTTTAGGTCCCAGAAATAAATAATATATTTATACTGGAAAAGGGTCCTTCCTTACCCTCACTGCTTTCAGTACTGTGGATATTTTTCTACAGATAGACAAATGCACATGAACACCTGGGAGTGGGAACCCTGCTTGTTTCCATGTTCTTCCTATCACCATCATCTACCTCATCACCTGACCCATCTGGCACAGGCCAGCCCCACCAGGGATGGCCAAAAATGCTCTTATGGATCCCTCTTGTGCCCCCAGTCCTGCCTGAGCAGTGGTGCTGGGGAAACAGCAGTGAGCAGCAGCTGGTGGAAAAGCCCAAGGGTAGGTGGGATGTTGACCCCTAACCACCAGGATCCCACCTGGACAGAGAGGCCATGGAGATGGTGAAACTTAATAAGAAACAGGCAAAACTAGTAATAATAAAAAACCTCTCTCCCTATTTCCATGACCCTAGTGCAACATTTAAGCCACACAAGGGCAAGGAAAACTCACAACACTCAAGGAACATTTCATACATTAAGTGTTTTTTTTTTTGGGAAGGAGCCAAGTCTCTTCTCATTTTGCTTTCCTAAGGATTGGGAATTTCCAAAAGCAAATCATATGCCTTGAAAAACAGGCTAATGTGAGTGTGGGGATGTCACACACATCCTCTAGCAAAACAGGCAGTCAAGGGAGTCCACAATCCAGGTGTTCCTGGCTTTTGTAGCTCCAGGATAATGGTGATCTGTGTAAGCTGGAGCAGTCAATGTGCCTTGTTTAATAAAAATATAAACTGTTTGGTGCAATCCTGCTCCTGCTGAAGTCCATCAAGATGGCATTTCACTGCCTTCAATGAGACACTGAGTGAAGTGGGGTGATGGAGATGAGGCCAGCAGAGGGTGAGAGAGGAGGATTAGAGGAGAGCAAACACAGCCACACCAGCCAGGCTCCAGAGGCAAAGCCAGATGGTTACACTGCAGCAGCACTGGCACAGCCAAAGGAAATATTGAGCTGGACTCATTTGCCATGAGGTGTCACTGGAGTTAAGAACCAACATGTCCATCAAAGGAAGGGGTGCAGCCAGCACTGGGGTTAGAGGGACACAAGCCACCACACCTCAGGGAGCGAGTCAGGCACTTCGGAGGGAGGGGAGGAGGAAAGATGCTGTGGGCAGGCAGGCAGTTTCTGGCCTTCTCCATGGAAAAATGTGCTGGCAGAAGCCATGGCTGGGTTTGGTGTTAGTCTGACCATGTGGTACCATGGCAACTCACCAAGGATCAGCACTGGAAGCTGGCTCCTCATGGAGCTTCCACATCAAACCAAGCTTCTCCCTGCATCCTGCTGGGCTGGTCTGGCAGGGCCATGTCCCTGTCCCTTTGCCTGCCCTGCCCCAAGCATCCTGGCAGGGCTCCATGAGCAGCACAGGACCACAGTGAGTCCCATGGAGAACTGGGCAGCCATCTCACCCTCCCTGCACCCGTCCAAAGGACATCTCCAGACCTTCACAGCCCGATAGCTCTGCCTCAGAAACTGCAACTGGCAGCAAAACAGGGCAATTAGCCATAATCACCCTGAATTATCACAAGTCCTCCTCCATCCTGGCTTTTCTGCCTCTCCTCCCTCCTGAACTTTGCTCTCTCATTAATCGAAACAGAACCTTTCTGTCACCACTGATTGCATCCTCCAACATCAGCTGCCTGGAAGGATAAAAATAAAAGATGGAAAGTGTGTGCTTTTGGTACAAATAAATAGGTGCCAGAGAAAGTAATTTAATTATGCAGTGATTGAATCAGGTGGAAGAAACTGCATTATGCCCACAAAATATCTGCCCTGATGATGGATTTGAGGCAAGGTCCCTGTTTGGCCAAGTGATGGGGTTTGCTTGGGAGGGCTTGGAGCAGCTCCCATCTGGAGCAGCATGCCATTGGGACCATTGTGGATGCCTCATCCCCCTTTTTGGCAAATTTGGCTGCTGGCAGAGTGAGGCTGGCATTAAAATGCTCTTGTTGTTCACTACAGATTTTCTGTGCAAGGAAAAATTAGTTTAAAGTGGATGAGCCTGATGGCTGGGCTGTGTCCCTCCATTACTGCACCTTCTGTGGAACTAAATGAACAAAATGGAGCAATTAGTGGACAAAAAGGAAAAGCTCATCATGGATGTGTGCTACTGAAAAGTTAAAGCTATGAGGAGTTTATATGGGAGGGGAAAAAATGGATTTATAGTCAATAAAGGGTTTCAGGGAAGTCCTAGAGCTAAGTGCCCTCATGATGTGCCACAGGCCCAGCACACCTCTAATTAGGATGAATTTCCCTTCTGCTGGAGTTAATGCATTATGTATTGAAATAATTTGTGTTCATTTGTAGCAAATAATTACTTTTAAATGTTATAATTCATTTGGGTTATTTGACTTCTCTATTAATTCTATAAATAATTGCTTAAAAGATTGTGTTGAGGTTGGTGGAAGGCATTCCTGTTGTGTTGCTGATGTGCTGGAGCAGCTCCCTGTGGTAAGACCAGCTGGTGAATGATGTGTTTGCACCAGCAGAGCCCCAGCCTGAGCCCTCTGTCCCCAACAGCTTCCCAGTGCCCCTTGGTGACAAGGAACACACACCAGATCACTGCTGGAAATCACTAGGTGTCTCAAAGTTGGTGCCTCTCTCTTTAATTGTTAGGAAATGCTCTGATTTCCATGTAAAGCTGCACCCCTGTCCTTGCTTCCCCTTGCTGTAAATTTTCTGCCCCATGACACCTAAAAGCAAAAGCAATCTTCTTAATCACAGCACTTCTGAGCACAAACAGAGGTACAAGGTAAGAGGCGCAGGGCAATGAGCTCCTCTGTTGTGTGCCCTTCAATCTGGCTTGATAAATGGAGATTTTGCCAGGAGATTTTTCATGCATGAGCATTAAAAGGGGAGCAAGGCTATTTTCTTTCCTTGCAAGGCGAGACAAAAGAGCTGTGCTTTCCAACTCAGCAACATTAGTCTTTATTTCAATGGGGGAAATTAAATACATGAATCTGAAAGGGAGAAGGAGGAAAAGCCTTCAGAACAGGATTTAAAGGAATTATTTCTGGGGTTCTTCATGTCCTCCTGCTGTTTCAGCCAAGTCCATAAGGCATTAAGGAAACACATGGACCCTGTAGGCATCCCACCAGCAGCCCTGGCTGGGCACCTGATGTTCCAACCCAGCAAGCTGCCAAAATTTTTAAAAAGTAACCTGTCAATCAGCAGATTCTCACTGAAGGATTTAGTCTGGGTAACGTAAAACTTTGGTGAACTTAAAAGCTCACTATGTTGAATTTGATTAAGGCTTTAATAACATCTGGATCAGCATGTGGCTCCCAGCAGCCCTGTTTGCTGTGCTTGAGCCATTCCCCCCCAGGCTCATGTGTTTGCAAGTGAAGAGGATGTTGTGGGTATCAGTGGCTCCTCTGGGAGCCGGGGCTCCTGGCAGGACCCACCCCCACTGGAGCTGAGAGGTGCCAGGAGGGTGGAGAAGCCAATCCTGACAGAGCCCCATCCTGGACTGGGGCAGGAGGGGCTCTGTGGGGTGGCTGAGGGGCCGGGGGGGGAAAGGGCAGGAATTGGGGGCTCAGCCCCTCCTGCATCTTGTGCCATCACGTTGTCTTTCTGTGGTGGGGCTTCTCCTGGGATGGCGTCACACACCTCGCACCAGAGAGGGATTTCACCTGCCCTTAAATCACACAAAGATGATTTAAGGAACTGAAAGCTTCAAGCCAGGGCTTCTAACTGGAAAGACACATTGATTTTCTGTAGCTGGTGGAATAAAAGAATTATTGTGGCACAAAAAAAAAAAAAAAAAAAAAAAAGGAAGCAAACTTTGTTCAAAAAGCCACCTTGGCACGTGCTGTGCATCAGTGGGGCTGGTGTTCCTGGGACAGGATCTGTCAGTGTTCAGGAACACATAATCATGGAATGATTATATGCAGGTGCTTTTATTGAAGAACTCTGGGCGTCAGGGGCACAGACCCAAATCTGACTCCGCCATGGGTTCGGGATGAACATGTTTTTATATTCTATCATTATATAACTTACATATTAATTATTAAACTTAGATTGTTCTATTATCTACATTGATTTCATCCAATCATAGGTTTCTCGTGATCCCCCCTCAAACCCTTGAACATAGTTTCTCATGATTCTTCTTACAATTAAACAATAATATATCTAAACAGTCATTGCATCTAACAATTATTTATCATATACCAGTTACACAGGTGCAATTTCACATGATCTGGCAAACACAAGGCCTAACATTTCCCGGGGCCTACTAAGCCTAGCTTTCTTTCTAACTCCCCGAATTTTCTGTGATTTTAAAATCTTTTACTATCAGATCCTTCTGCAGCCCCAAGCCGCCCTGACATGCTGGCATGGTTTTGGGCGGTGGGAGCAGGCGGGACCCGATGCCCAGAGGAAAGCAGAGCAACCATGGGGAACCAGTCTCCTCCTTTTGGGAGTGCAGAGCCTCTACCCCAGCCACTCTGGAGATCCATCCGCATCCCTTAGCAAAGGGGTGCAGGGGGCAGGGGGCTGAGCACGGGGAGCAAACCGGGGCTCTCCCCGGCTGCTGGCAGCAGGCGCTGGAAGGCTCTCCCTGCCAGGGCAGCCGCTCCCTGCCTGTGAAAGATTGGTCTCCCCCAGCCGTGCCCTGTGGGGGGATAGAATATAAGAAAATAAAGATAGTGCAGAAAGTAATTTCACCTCTAAAGAGTTGCAGCTAGGCCAATTATGAAAGATTAGGACCAGGCCTGACTTTAACAGGCCGCAGCTGTAACCTATAAGAAGAGTGCTATAAAAGAGTGGGTTGGCTACTGTGTGAGGGAGAGTGAGTGCTCTGAGAAGCTGCCCACGACAAAACACCGAGAAGGTACGAACCTTTTGTGACTAAAGAGACAGCATGGAACTTTAGCGATAATATGACAACAGTGTCCCGCATGGAGCCAGTGGCTCCCTTCCTCGCTCCCTTTCCTGAGGGATGTTTGATCCCTCCCGCCGCGGCTGAGGCTCCCCGGGCTCTGGGCAGCTCTGTCTGCCTGCCTAGGGGAGAGGGTGGGAGAGGGCAGCACCCTGCACAAAAACGCCCTAAAAAGCGTCCCCAGGGCGCCTCTGCCGATCCCGATGTGGCGGCTGCGTCTCTCAGGGAAGGCTGGAAAGGCGGGAGGCGAAGGAACAGCAAAGCGGGACCCGCAGGCACCGGACCCTTCCACGGCCGGGCCGGGCTGATCCCCCTGCGGGGTCCCGCGGCTGCCCAGGCTGGGACAGCCCCTCTGCCTGCCCCTAAACATCCCCTGCTGCCCCTAAACATCCCCTGCTGCCCCTGGGCAGCTCCCAGGAAAGCAGCATCCTGCAGAGCCATAAGGAGCTGGCAGCGTTCCCTCGGCCCTCCGCAGCAGCACTTGTTAATTCTCTATTCTCCCTTAATTACACGAAAGCAATGACCGATCTATCATCGCTTTACAACGCTTCGGCTTAAATCCACTATTAAGGCAGGAGTGTTGTGGCTCAGACACTTTAATTAACAAGAATGATCTCACCTTTGTCCGCAGCATCTTTTTACGTGCTATTATATCAGGTAATTGTTAAACTATTCACTGGTTTGGAGAGGTCTATGCTTTCATTAAAATGTCTTGCTTTTTCTGACCCTGCAGATTACCCACATTTTTACACTTAGAATTTTCAGGTGATTTGAGTTAAATCAATCTGCAGGAAACCAGATGAATTATTTAAAGCATTAGTGGCCTCACACTAGGAAATGAGATTTGGTCAATGCTTCTCCAAATTTTAGAAGTTTCAAGGTGCTCCCAGAGCTGGCTGGGAAATCAACTCCCTATTGACCAAAGCTATCAAAAGAACGAACTGAATAGTTTAAATTCATTTGAAAACTCCCCACACTTGTGGGAAAAAAAAGGCATTCATTAATTTTTAACATACCCTTTCTTGTTTCCTCTCTCACCAGAAAAAAAAGGCTGGGAGAGAAACCAGGGGCTCTTCCCTCAGGAAACAAAAGCCTTTCCAACTGTTTTGAGCTTTTCAGAAATGCTGCTCATGGGTTTTTTTTTTGGTTTTATTTTTTAAAGTGAAATTACACTGCAAATGTGGAATGATGAAATAAAACCCAGCCTAATCCCCCAGATGATAAGTCCTTTCACATGGATGAAACTTTCTTCTGACCAATTATGACCACTTGAAAACGTCCGTTCTCTAAAATCAGGGAAAACTGAAATAATTTTTGTGTAAACAATCAGGAGTGGCTAAAGCATCTTGGATGCAGCCTGTGTCAGCCCTGAAGGTGGGCAGTGACTAAACTTCTCTGCTAAAACACGGCCCAAGGGGCTGCAGGAGGCCTGGTCCTTCCCAAGAGCATCGCCCATTCCTGCTTCCAGTCCTGGTGAATGATCAGGGGAGAGCAAGGCTGGGATGCAGGCACAGCATGGGACTTCTGCCTCAACTCTTCAAGGACCAAAGCACTGGAGAAACCTGAAATTTGGTCTCAACACCTGAACCTTCATTCCCTCCTCTTCCTCACACAGAGTTCCTCCTTAGAAGCAGCAGCAAAGCTGAGTTAGGACAGACAGGGGAGAAAATCCCACTGGCCCTGCCTTCCCCACCAGCAGCAGGAGCATCACCTATCCCCAGCCCGTGGGGACAGGATGTGTTGATAAGGACAGGATAAGCACAGATATCACAGGAGCACCGGGGGCCCTCAGACTCAGCTGGGACACACCTGCACACAGGCACTGGAGCCTCTTGCAGCTCAACCCGGCCACCAGTCCTGGCTTCAGCCTTTCTTCAGGAGGTTCTTGCATTATATCACCCCCTTCCTCCAGCCTGGAATCCATTTGCTCCCATGTGCTGGACTGTGGCGAGCTCTGGACCTTGTTCATGTCTCTCTGTGTGTGGAGGTGTCCATGGACACTGCAGGGCTGCCCTGTGGGTGAGGATGGCCCCTGGCTCCCAGCTGGACCTGCTGCTCCCTGCAGTGAGTGTTGTGCTCTGGCTGGTGGTGAGGGCAGAGCTGTGTGTGAGCCACATCATTACCCTGGAATCAGCCTGGGAAAAGGGCTGGGGGGCACCTGCATCAAGGGAGTGGCTGAATTTTGCCATGGGTCTGACCCCCATGGGTGTGCACTGTTCCCAGGGCTGGGGCCGGCCTGCTGCAGTGTCACCCATCACTGTGGAGGTGCAGCTGAGGCCTGGAAACCGTGGTGAGTGTCAGAGGTCTTGTGCTGTCCTGCCTCTGAGAAGAGCATCTGGCACTGCTGTGGCTCCCAAACCCACCCCTGAGGAGAGAGGATGGGGAGTGGCTGTGCCCCTCAGCCCTGTGGATGTGGCTGGGGACAGGGCAGAGAGGCTCCTCTGAGGCCAAGGGCAGCCTGGTGTGGCGGTGATGAGAGTTGTGGTTAACTGGGTTAATTATATTCATGTTGCTAGGAACACGGTGAATTATGTTAATAGCAGCATCTGGGGAAATTACATCTTCATTAATTGGTCCTGATTGCCGCTTGGCAGATGCGAGATGTTTCTGACTTTAACATGCAGGACAAAATTTATTGTAATCAGTGCAAGCAGTGACTGCACAAATACTGTTACCATGCCTTGCTAATTTACTCTTTGAAGAGGAAGGGATGGAAAAGACCTGCACGTCCATTTCATCCTTGCTCTCGTGCCCCAGCCAGGACAGCCTTGTCTTCCACTGATTCCTGTTCTAGTGCTTCTTCTGATAAAGCTCTGAACATCTTTTGGAGTTAATAATGGTAATAATATGTTTGACAGACACAGGAGAGCATCATGGGGCTGAGGATGCTTCTGTTGATGTGTTGTACCCTCGAGCTGGCCTTGCTCTGGCCTTGATCTGCCCACAGAGCTCCTCCTCATGGATGTGACTTGGGGGCAATCAGGTTTGAGTGCTTGGAGTCAAAGGCGTTGGGGATTTAGAGACCTTTGATCCCATCAGGTCCCCAGCAGGGCAGAGAGGAGGCTCACCCAGGCAAGGCTGTCCTGAGGGCAGCACCCTGGGGGGGAGCTGGGGCTGCTGGCATGTGGAGAGTCACCAGTCATGGCCAAAGCAGGGGAGAGCTACGTGCAGTCTGCAGCATCGATCTTTGCAATGCTGCAGCTTTCAGTTGAGGGCGCAACAGCAGACAAGGAATAAACACATTGCAGTGAGCTATCTCAGAGGGGCAGAAAGCTCCATTCTTAACCAGGGCAGAGATCCTAATCCCTTTGGATAGACCCCCAAGCAAATGCAGAGGTAATCCATTACATCCCTGGGGAAGCAGGGGCTGAAACGCAGGCGAGGCACTGAGTCCCTCTAAGTCATGATGCTCCTCTGGGGACAGCAATAAGTTGTGTTACGGCCTCACTTGCTCTGCATTCTTTTTACACAACACCATCTTTCATTTTAATAGTGGTTTTTCAGCCAGCTTTGTTAGGGCTGCTGCTAATTGGGCTGGATTCATGTGTCCCACCAGGGCACGGGATAAGCCTGGCACAGCTCAGAAGGGAAGGGTTTTACTGCCTGGTGCTTTCAATGGGCATAGCCCAGGCTCTGGGGAGCAGGAGGAGGGGACATGGCTGGGGTGAGAGAGGAATCCAGGAACAATTTTAACTCTTTACCTGCCATTGAAGCTCATATACCCTCCCTGATGCAGTGATGTGACAGAGTGACTCTAATGATCCAAATATCTACAAGGGAAATGAAAACCTGTTTTGCAATCAACCTTTCTGATTGGGAAAGATATGGGGGCCACATCTTTTTGCTGTGATATTGGATTTAAAAGTTCTTCAGTGCTGAAAGTATCAGATTTAGACCTTCACAAAGTAGTTTTCATAGGTCATCACAAGGAATGAGAATTCATTGCTGGGACAGCACCACCAGAGCTTTGGAAGCAGCAAAATCTATGCCCTCAAAACCTGGAGCTAGGTTTCACTAAGAAGCTGTAGGTGAGCTTATAGCTGTGAGCTGTAAGGTGCTGAGCAGGGAGCTGGCCTTGTCTTTTCCATGACACTGCCTCTGTAAATAAATGCAAGGACCAGGAGGGCTGTGACGCATGTGAGATTTGGCTGCAAAGCAATGCTTCTGGCTTGTGGGACACTTCCACCAGCTCCAGGACTCCCCAGGTCCCTCAGCACAGGGGCACTGGGAGGTCAGAGAGCTCCAGGGTTTCTGCTTGTGTTCTCTGAGCCTCTGGGAGGCTCACAAAAATCCTCTCCCCACAGCACTTGCCCCCTCTGTCCCCTCTGCCCTACAGTCTCCCCTGGAGCCCTGAGTGCTGTGGTCCTCCCAAACTGGCTGTTCCAGGGTGACCAGAACTTCCAGCTCCCAGTCACACCACTAAGGTGGACAAACCCCACTAATTAGATGGATAAATTAATGTTTTGTTGGGAGCATCCACTTGGGATGTCTCCAAAAACACAGCTGTGAAATGTGTGGCTCTTTAACCAGAGATGCCATCATCCCAGTGCCCCTCCAGCCAGCATGGCAAACTGTGTCCCCATCTTGCTGTGGGTCAGATCTTGTCTGGAGGACAGAAGAATATGGTACAGGAGAGCTAGGATCCTTTTCCTCCCCAACCTGGACTAACCAGAGGCTACAACCAGGCCACTTGTTTGCAGAGGTCTTTCCCCATCAGCCATACTGTAAATGTCCCATGGAGGAAACTCCCGTGAGTGGAAGCCTGCTCATGCCAAACACCAAAACAGTTCACATTTGTAGCTGAGAAACACAGTAAGGAACTTACATGTTGGCAAACAGACTAAATTGTAGCACTACTTTTATTTTAAAGGGCAGTTAGCACTGTGGAAGGATTCTCTCTACCTCTTTGATATGCCATGTTTGTTAGTTAAAAGCTCAATTTATGGTTAATTTTACATGATAACATATGTCACAGCTCTGCAGTTGAGCTGCTCTGTGGCATCAAGAAAACTGAGCCACAGCAGGAGTTCTGGGAGAGGCAAATGGGGACAGTGGCACTGTGAGACCCAGTGGTACCCACAGAAATTTAGTGGGGAGGTTTTCAGAGAAGACTGAAACTCTGGAAGATGTTGCTATTTGGGATTTTCCCTTCCTGCTCACTTGAGAGCTGAGACTGTCAGACCTGGGTGTGGTTTTTGCAGATTCCTTTTAGTGAGAGTGGTGCTCAGGGCCAGTGAGTAGCCGTGCCAGTCAGTCCAGGAGGGATAACCCAGGCTGGCCCATGAGCCACTCTGCAAACCTGTACTGGGGCAGGGAGCACACAGGGTCCCCACCGGCCAAGCAGAACAGCCTGGATGTGTGTGGGAGATGAATGTGCTGGTCCATCCACCGCTTGGACTGGCCCTGGGCTGGAGCAAGGCTATAAAGCCTTCAACACCAGGCCCTGCAGCTCCACCTCTTACTGTCATTCAGCTAAAGCAGAGATGACAAGCATGTCACCACTGTGACCACCCCAGTGATGGCTCCGGGTCATGATCTCAACTGCTGCCGTGCCCACTGCTGACAGTGAGTGGGAAATACTCCTCCTTGGGGGAGAAAGTTTTTATCAGCAGTTGCAGAGGGTTAGCACTGGGTTCCTGCTCTTCTTGGAGACAGGCTGTCACCAGAGAGATCAGGAATCATTTATTTTTAACGCTATGAATATGTAGAAACTCGTCTGAGCTTCTGCACGCAGTGGCCATGAATTTAGAAACGGCGTCAGGAATCGTGGCACTCGGCACGCTGCGCATCGGGTCAGAGCCATAAATTTCTCTTACTGGTGCACAAGCCATTTGCCATACGTGACTTGCTGAATTTGTGGTCATTTCTCTCTCTGCCCCTGTGTGCAGAGTGTATGGCTGAGATTTTATATTGCACCTCTGAGACACAAAGTCCTTCTGGTGCTTTTGCCTTGCATCCTAAACAGCCTCACTCGCTCTTCTCCCTGTCCCCTTGGCTTAATGGCTTCTGGCCACAGCCTGGCCCTTAAATCATGGGCTGCACCTGGACAGGCATAAACTGTGACTGTCCCCAGACAGAGAGGGTGTGATTGGAGTGGTGAGGGATGTGACTGAACACAGCTCAGCTTGGGAGAATGCTGCTCCTACACTGAGCCCGAGATGGGTGCTCTGGCACAGGCACCAAAGGCGATCAGGGCAAGTCCTACAGAGACCCCTGACATGTTCAGTGAGCCTTTCCAAGGACAGTCATTTGGAATACTGTTCAGTGTGGATTTCGTGGGGTATATTAAGATGATCTGTGTGTTGGGAGGAAAGCTTAAGCGAAGCAAGTTCACACTGTGGGGACTGGAAGATGATGCTGCCATCCTCCTCCACTTTACTGCCTGTGCTTCTCCTCCCCCATCTCTATCTGTTCTAGACATAAAAGCTTTTTTATTGCAAGACTATTTTTGCTCAGTGAATTAAAATGAGTCATTTGTAACCCTTCCTTCCCAGTGCAACTGCTCCCAGCAGCAATGCTCTCTAGCTGGTCCCAGCCCCTCTGGTCAACGTCGGAAAGGCCAGTCCAGCAGCAGGACATGAGCAGGGTCTTGCTAAACCCAGCTCTGCTGAGATGTGCCTGTGCCTCAAAATGGGTCTGCCCTGTTCCACAGACAGCTCCCTATGAGCCTGGTCAATCGGAAAAGGCAGCAGAGGTGACCAACATGTTTCCTAAGAGATTCCTGACCGAATTCCTTTGTCACAGCAGTGCCATCACACAAACAGGAACTCTATCAACAGGATTGTTTATTAAATTCTGCTCTGGTTGCAAGGGTGCAACCCCACTGAGACTCTTTGGTGTAGAAACATGAAACGAGAACAGTGGATTTTCTCACATTGCTGAGGTGTTATCAGGGTCTGAGCCCAATTACCAGGGCAGAGCAGGACACTGGGGACTGCCCATTTGTGGGTCAGAGATGGAGCTCGTGTGGCCTCTGCTGCTAACTCACAGCCACTCTTCAAAGCCAGGGTCTCCAGCAAACTACATACACAGTTGTTTCCATCAGGGTAAGGTTTCTGTGCTTGTTAAACGTGAACCTTTGAGCCTTTTCAACTCCTCTTCCAAGTGTGTTAGGTTTTTGGGGAGATTTTTGAAATGGCAAGGTTTCCTGAATTTCTGATCTCCTGGTGCATATCTAAAGCCCTTACCATAATTCATCAGGGCCCTGCCAACATGCAATCTGAATAAAAGCAGACAGAAAGCACCTTTGCAATCAGGATTTTCAACTATAAATTAGTGGAAGGTGATCACTGTGGAAACAGCACTAGCTTCATGTATTTAGCAGGGAACACACACCAAGCAAAGGAAATACCAGCTGGAGGGCTGGTGGTGCAAGGTTAGGGCTATGGGAACAGGCTGATGATAGAAACTGGTTTCTTGGTCTCTAGCAGACATAAGCAAAGAGACATTGTAAAAGCAGAGGTTTCACAGGAGCTGAAGCTGTTTCTTGAAACTGCAGTTAGGGAAAATGCCTCTGTTGCCACCACAAACAGAAATCAGAGGAGTTGAGAGCATCCTGGAAGGTGCCAGCAGCTTTCTTCCCAGGTTTTGTTCAAGTCTCCATGCATAGCTACAGAGTTAACAAACCTTCTTGCCTATATTTCACGTTCCCTAACTTTTCAATCAAAGAACAACCTAGCCTTCAAAAACAAATCCAAGGATTACTATCCTTTGAAGAAAGGATGATCTTGTACAGCAACCATTCACTACCAAAAAAATAACATTAATACATTTTGATTGTTATGGTAAAGAGAAGGACAGAGGGTAAAAAGTCATAGCTGTTTTGCTGTTTCTTAGAGATAGGGGACTGTGCATATCTGGCTTTAAATAAATAATAGCAGCAACTTCCCAATGCCCTTACTCTCCCACCTTCAAGAGTTTCTGAACTAGCTAAAGGCTACTTTCTTGCTAAGGGCTTTTGTCTCACTCCAGCCTAGAGCTTTGTGACACAACTGAAGTTATTTAGTGGAAGGGAGGAAGCAGATGCATTAGTGAGTGCATTGTCTCTTGGCTGAGGTTTAGGTTTACCTGAATTTATTATTTCTAATGTAATCAACTGATTGCTTACTGACCATTTTACTTCAAATGTGGTCAAGGACTGCAGTCGACAGTCCGTCAATCTATCTGCTCCCCCCCGGTCCCCCTTTGTGTGACCATGTCCCAGCACTCCCTCTGCTATCCATCATCAAGCCATACTGTTTTCCAGCTCAGAGCTGTAGAACACTGTGAAGATCCCACTTGCACAGCACAGTGGGAGTGTGACTGTGTGTGCTCTCATAACATTGAGCAGCTCCCTGACTAAACACACTTTTCTCTTCCCAGCCATCACTAACCAGCTATTCTTCTTTCAGCTCAACTTCAACCTGCACTTATCCATTAACTGTGTCTATCTGTACCTAAAAATTACTTGAAATGGAACATTCAATTATTACAGATCTTAAACACGCAGAACAAGGCTGCTGTTTGATTTCTGTTTCAGCAATGATAAAGCACTCCAGCATCACACTCTCATTCTCTCCAACAGCAGCTGAGCCACCAAACTGATGACACGAGGATTAACCAGGCAGTCTAACAAGTCATTGGTAGAAAGGGCTGTTTGTGAGGTGCACGGACTGCAGTCTGAATCCATTTGATGTGCAGCTGTCTCACAGTCATTACTCATTAACAATCTCTTCCTCTTGCACTGTAATTTTCCAAAATGTTCTCCTTCATTTTCATGGAGATCTCCACTGTCACTTTCAACTGCAACTGCACCCATCACACTGGTTTTGTGAGACTGTGGTAAAACCTGAATAAGATGAGGCCCAAAAGGTATTTTCTGCAGCTCTTCTGCTGTGGGTGTTGGAAAGTCACATTCCTGGGTTAGTAATGTGCAGCTCTCTGGTTCACAGCCAACTTCCCTTCTCTTCCTCTTGCATGAGGTATTTGTCCTCTGCTTTGCACCAGTGCTGCTGGAGCGTGCCTGTCCTGACACACTTGTCTCCTGACACTTGAGGTATGCAGACACTGCTTTATTCAGGTACTGAAGATTGATTTCATGGGATGTTGCCTCAACCTAAGAAAACACCCAGAATACACTCAGTTAAAAGGAGACATGTTTCAATTCAACCTTGCATGATTATCTTCCATGAATTACTTTTGCTACATGAAGGGATGGAACTTAAAACTCTTTTTCTCAAAGCAGCATAAAGACTCAGGGGGAGCTAAGCAAAATGTCAGTAATTCTTTGTTATTGCTGCCATAATGGGAGCAGTAGAGGGCTCACCTCCGTGGGATTTAGCCAGAGATCTCCATCACTGGGATTTTCTGCTGATTTTATGGCGCATACCAGCATTCGAGTTATTGCCTCTTCTACTCGGGCTTCATGATCTGCATCCTGCCTCAAGAGGACAGAAGGTTTTAGGGGATAGAACAGCTCACGGGTCTCTGCAGATAGCTGAAAGATCTTAGGAAAAACATAGATGGCCTTAGTTTGAAAGCCACACTCATCCATGTGAAGTCAGTGGAAGGTTTCAGACTCTCTTCCTGTGTAAACCCCCCAAACAGGTGACAGCACAGGCTTTGGTGTGACTGCTCATCTGAATAAGGATATGCAAAAAATAGTATGTGTATATAATCTTTTCCCTTATTAGTGTTTTGTTAATTGAATCTGGTGCTTGAAATTATAATGCAATATTAGCATTTAATTAATGTGTGCATTTAAACAGCTCTTTAGGACTAGAAGAGCCATAGAAGCACATAGCACATTTTTATATCTATGTATTCTGTCTAATTTAAGAAATTAAAACACACAGGATGTTATAGCAAGGCAGCAGTTATCTAAGGGCTACACAAGCACAAAAGTGAATCTTGAGGAAATTCAGGAAATATTTTGAACATCACCAGAAGGAAAAGCATGTTTGCTCTGAAAACTCTCCTGCAAAACTGAAAATTAACTTACAAACTTAGTAACAGGCCCTTTGTTTCAAGCCTTCACTTCATTCAGGATCCCGCTTGGACAGCTGGATACTGGCTAGGTTAGGATAGCAGAAAAAAAAAAAACTTTATAGGATCTTGGCTTTCTTTCCCATTTGAGTTTCTTGTATGTGGAAGGAATGTTAGACTCTCAAACAGGATGGTGGTTTTGTTATCTCAGTGACAAGTACCTAGATGCATAAATTTGCTTCAGTTGAGATGCTTTGATGTATTCGTTTTGGAGGGAAGATACAACATGGTCAGCCCACAGCCCTGATCAGTCTAACTGTGGCTCCAGGGAACCTGTCAAGCAGACCACACATCTGGCTTGTATGAGAGCTGAAGGCAGCAATTTGTCCTGGAACCCTAAGCAGAATTTGGGCTAGAAGCAGGGGGAAGTGCTCTTGGCATTTTCTGGGTTTGGATGCTAGGCTTTTTAGTGGTCTTGTATAAAAAACCAACAAAATACAGAGCTTGGTATTCTACATGTGGAAACTATTAAAGGTGTTGCATTCTTGGTATTCATCCTGGCCTGCTGAATAACAGGGCTGTACTGATTGCATGACAGTATATTAGAAAGCAAGGAATACTTTTGGGTAGCTCACATCCAGCTGAAAACAAATTAAATTTCTACTCTAAACTCTTGCCAATATAATTAATGGTTTCACTGGGACTGTAATTGTTGGTGTGATTCACATCTGTCAATATGAAAGCAGCTGGTAACAGCTGCGAGCAAGAACTGCTTGGTTTGGTAATGCAAATGTTCTCAGAATTTTCTTTTAGAATCCATGTCAGAATTTATTTTATAGATGGAGGGCCCAACACCTCACAAACAATGCTGGATCATCAGCTGCAGGGGTGATTCCTGTAAGGAGCTTTCACCTGGGCTGCAATAGCCACATTTGGTTGTGGCAGATACTGATATCTGGGGAGGGTGTGTGTCATTTATTAGCAAGATCCAGCAAACACTCCTCTGCTTATGATACCACACAACCACTGACTCCTGCTGGCACCACACAGGGTCTTGGTGACTTCTGCAAGGCCTTTATGACAGAAAATGATGTAGAATTTAGTTCCACTTTTTTTTTTTTTCCTTGCAACACATAAGAACAGCTAGAAATGCTCAGGCCCCACCCCAGCACCTGGGAGCTACCAGCCAAGCTGATCCCACCACAGCCTGCTCCTCCAGAGGGGGACAACTTGTGAGGCACAAATGTGTGTGGTGACATAAGGGCCTTCCCAAGCCCAGGGCACACAGCCAGTGCCTCTGAGTTACCTCAAAGGCTCGAATTCAAGGCAGGCTTAAGTGGCTGCTCTACAATAAAATTGGTGCTTTCTCTAGCACTGGAAACAGCCTGACTGCATTTAGGGCTGTGTAAGAGCCTGGTCTGGGCTGTGGGCCTGCCCTTGCTAACACAGGTTTCATCTTGAGAATTTCTCCATGAGGGAAGTACCCAAGTGAGTTCCTCTGCTCTGCTTGGTTTGATGTGGGTATGAGAAATACATTGTCTGCTCTTGGAACAGCAGCTGAAAGCATGTGTTCTTTCCCTGCAGATTTCCAGTCTAACATAGGTTTTAGAAGTAGGGGGAAAAAAAGGCAGTGAGTATTTTAGTGAGGCCATTTCACAGGCTATTTCAAAAGGTTTTTTTATTTTAATATTAACCTAGGATTAATAATAAAGTAATGTCAATCCAAAAACCTTCTGGAGTACTGAGATGATCTAGTGAAATATGTCCCTGCTCCTTGTAGAGTGACTGGACTAGACAACCCTTAAAGGTCCCTTCCAATCCAAACTATTCCATGATTTTATGATATCCCTGGAACCATCCCATATATACTGGTTAACATGAGCAAGAAAAATCAAAGCCCAGGGAGAAGAAAATTAATTAAATACATGAGGAAATCCAACTTCAGCCAAATCAAAACTATCACAGAGGAATGAAAATTCAAAAATCTTCTCCTCCCTTCCTATTCACATTAATCTGATTTAAATTCTAATTTAGCTTTGCACATAAGCTTGTCCTTGAGGTGAAATTCCTGGTTTTTTGTTCTCTATTCAGCACAAAGCTGGCTGGCCTTTAAGAAACTAGGCATGAAAATTTAGCTTGTGTTTAATTGTTTACCTGATTGAAGTAAACTTGAAAGGGGATTTCTGCTGAACTGGGGCTTCAGACGTGGAACCTTGAAAGGTTCTTCCTGAAAAGATGTATCTATAAGGGCTCTTCCCTCCCCAGCCTCTGAGCACAACAAATCCAATAGGACTGCATATGGCAGGCAAGGGACAGAAATCCCTTGGAAGTGCTACACCCCCAAGACATTAAAAGGAAAATACCAGTTCAATCCAAGAGTTAATGCTGACAGTGACAGGATCAATGGATTCCACATAGTGCCACCAGTGCCTTGGAACGAGCAGGACCTGGAATTGGAGACATTGCATTAGGGTACAGGCAGAAGCCTGAAGACAGTTTTTTAATTTAGGTGGTGTGGGATGTAGAGACAGAACTGAGGCAAGGACACAGGTGAGAGGTGATAATTATTTCTCTCTTTTAAAGAGCCTTTTCTCAAGACTTAAATGCCCACCCTATCAATACTATCATGTAAGAAATGGACATGATCCAGAACAACCTTTTATCCAAACTCCTTCCCATACAGTCCCAAGCAGGACTATAACCTTTAGTTGCTGTGGGTGAGCAAAGTCCAGCAGTACAGAGGGGGTGCAGCTGGTGCAGCAGAACATCAGGACTTCAGAGAGAGTCTCAGCCAAGCAGGAATTCTTTTGTAGACTCTCCAACTGAGCAGACTTCCCAGTTCCTGTAGGACTGCCAGCTGGCTTTCCCAAAAAGCAGGCATGCCTATGCTCATCTAGGTGACTAGGTGACAAAATGCAGCTTTAATTCTGGTAAATAATCACCAGTATTAAATTTGTCACTTTTAGTAGACAGGCTTTTAAAAGAAAATGTCATGATTTCTAGGACAATCTAGTTTAGATCAGAGCTTTACAACAATATCAGGATGATAGCTGTGACATAAAATTGATTCCAACCCATGGTTTTTATGGTACAAGACACTGATGTTGTTTTGATGATAGAGGACAAGCTTTGCAGATTATTGAACATTAGAGTAACATGGAGCTATCAAGAAAAGCATGAAAGATATTTTTTGACAAGTTATAAAAATGGTCAGAGACAGATAAAAATATATACTTAACAATGGGTAAAGTGAAGCAATGATCTGTATCTGAATTGCAGACAGTTCTTTCTCTTGGTAGACACAAATTACTTAGAAGAATGTTCTGCTACCCAGATAGCCCTGTGCTTCATTATATATCAAAACACAGTTAATGAGAAAATGTCAGTGGGGGAAACAATGGCGCCAGGCCTGCAAACACTTACAGGACACTTGGAACACTCTCATTTTTTGGGCCAGATAACAAATGTTCTCCACAGGCTTAAATTTAAGTCAAACAAAAAGAAGCACTGGCTCTCCAAAGGGCAAAAACATTTGGAAATTATTCTTTAATCCAGTACAGCATGCAGAACAGAAGTCAGTCAGTGGAGGGTCATGATTTTAAAAAGATCACTAGTTAGTCCTGACATATAAGTGTATGAAACCCTACAGACTGTAGCCACAACACGTTTTCTCTGCTGAACAAGTTTCAGAATTTTGTTTTCCTCAAGGAAACATCCACTTTAAATGAACAGTGCAGTTGCATTAGCAGCAATGGGTTTATCTGTAAGGAAGTGTTTTCCAGTTTCACTGACTGCAAAATCATACAACCCTCCCTGCCCTCCCCAATAAGGGATCTTACACTGAACTCTGCTAAAGTCTCTGGGTGCCCTGCAAGTGGCCAGGTGTAATGTGAGCCCTGGCAAACCTTGTGTTACAGCAGAAGAAAGCAGAGCTCCCGTAAGCCTGTTGGCACCAAGGGATCCCTCCCCTGAGCCTTGTGCAGCTGCAGCATGCTGGAGGAGGGCATGCAGACACTGGGGACGTGGTGCACAGGGACCAGGTAGCAAGGGAACACAAGCAGGAGACAGATTAAGGGAAATGTATAAATGTTTCAGTAAGAGATGCTGCCTGGAAAACCAAGAAGGAAATCAGGCATGGAACGTGCTGGCTCCACATGACTCATGTGCAAAAGGGAGACAGAACTGCTTTGGAGAGAGCAGGTACAGCCAGAAGGAAAATACAATCCCCACAACTTGCACTGTGTTTTCAAACCAAAGAGGAGGAACTTGGTCCTTTAGAGACTAATCAGATTTCCCTTGCCAGCAGGTTAAGGGTAATAACTGCAAAGTTGTGTCTCTCTGCAGCTGGCACTGTTGGCTGATGCAGTTTATAGAAGAGCTACAGAGCTGTGACTCAAATAGGCAAAAGAGGCTCCATAAAGACACTTGCTCTCCCTCTTTTATTGTTGAACAAGCTTATGCTTGTTAAAATTAGGATTTATAGCAACAAGAAAATTGAAATTATTGAAAAGCAAAAGGACTAAAACTTTATTAAAGATGAAGAAATGGAAAAAGGTAATTAAATCCAAAAAATACAGCTGGCAAGAGAGCAGAACTAACAAGACCAAAAAAAATCCCCAGAACCCCAACAACCCAGAAAAGAAAGGTAGGATTCTTCTACATTTACAAACTAGTATTCTTCTAGGTTTTCAAATTAGAAGCAAACAGACACACAACAAAATGAAAACAAAAAAACCACCACCGCTGCCTCTAATGATCAATTTCACAATTTAAAAAAGCAGACTTCCATATATTTACGAATATGGGACACAGATTTAGCTACATTCCTATAGGAGACGTGAAAGTAAGCCACAGTGAAACAACACACACAACTGCAGCAAACATTTTACAGGGAAAATGTAAAGTGCAATAGCAAGACAGAACTACTCCAAGCTAAGAGATAATCTTGTGCTAGCCTGCTTTCCACAGAACTTATCTAACTTTATTAGTGCTGGGAAAATACTGATCTAAACAGTAACCAATCAGATAATTTCAATATTTAGGCTAGTGACAGCCAAATATAGCAAATGAAGTTAAAGTAGGACAGAAGTCCCAGAAAAGATAAAATGAGATGCTGTAATGGGAGGAAAGAAACCAAAGGAACAGTTGGGAGAGCAAGTGGAGCAATGCTGAAGACTTGTACAGCACAGAGAACAGAGCAGGTTTGAATTCTCAGTGGACATGATTAACTTGATACAGTGCAAAGGTAGGGCAAAGGTGGAATTGCTTCAAAAAGAGAGCACACCCTGAAGTGAAATATTATACCAAGAAATTTCTGCTCATTAGAAAAAGGTATTTAGGTAAATGCACACAAAAAGGAAGCCAGTGTGATGGGAATACAAAGACACTGAGCCACAGGGGGACCCAAGGAAATCCCAGAAGTGTTTGCAACCATGGCAATGAAACATAAAATGTAGTAGGTGCTGGCATAGCCAGTTCTGTGGGAACAGCACCTGAGGACTGTGTGAGCCCTGCTGCCCCAGCCTATGCCTCATCCCAGCTGGAGCCTGGCTGTTCCTGGTGCTTGGAAGGTGCCTCTCATCCTGCCTCCTCCTCCCTCCTGGTGTCTTCCTGTCCACTGAAACAGAGCTCCAAGGGTGACTGGGGTCAGAAACACAGGCACAGCCATGGGGAAGGGCACAGTGGAGAGGAGGGAGTGGGGCTGCATCAGGCCATGCCCACAGTGACCCAGGTGAGAGAATGAGGGAAGCTCAGGGAAGAGATGGAGAAGCAGAGCCAGGAAATTGCAGGTTTGACCTTTCGCTTTTGTGGCATTCATGGGGTTCTCCATAGGTGTTGCAGGTTGAGCACTGTTTTTATCACCAATCCTAGCATAAATTCAGCTCCTGGACTCTTCTGCTTCTTCTGTGATGGAAGTCACAGTTCTGGTGTCCTGAGGTTGGGTTGGGCTGTCTGCCTTCCCTATGGAGTGACTTGGGGCCAGCTCTGCAGTCTCCCACGTGAAACTCTTTATTCCTTCCCCAGAACAGAATTACCAGCCATCTACTATGCATAATGGTGTGGCCAACTCTGAATTCTCTTTTAGTAAAATCACTTAAATTCTTTTCCAACAAAAGTAGGGTTTTTTACTGTAACCCCACTTAAAAAGTCTTTTGTATGCTTTGAGCTGGAACATTACACTACCTTTGAATTACTGCATTTCTTGACTTACTAAAACACTTTTCTTTGGTATCAATTATATTTTTCTTGGCTATCCAGACTGTGTGTTCTGCTGCTCCCCACTTTAAGCCCAATCTGATGTTCTCACACCTCTTCTTTAAAGGCAGCACAGAGGGAAATCCCTCCCTGACTTCATGAAGATTTCTTCTTGCTCAGGGTTAGGTTAAAAGTCAGAGGTTTGCCTGTGCTGTTGGGAGCTCTGCTAAGCAGGATCCCATGGTGTGTTAGATTCTGCAGCAGAAGCACAGAAAGAGAAAATCCTGCAGCTAAACACAGGAACTGAGTGACAACTGTATTTGTGGCCACATAAATGTGTTTCTTTCAGACTTTGAGAAAGCAGGTAAGCAGAAGCAGGGGAGGGAGTTTCTGAGCAGCAGACCATGGTGAGAACCAGCAAGCAGTAATGTTAATCTTTCTCTAATTTTTTTTTCCCATCCAGTGACAATATTTTTCAAGGCCAGAGGGAGGGCATCCTTCTCAGACCCAATGTGCCTCTTAGATTACCTCAGCCAGGCCTTTCCTTGCACTTCTGCACTGCAGCTCCTCCATCCCCAGGCTGCCCTGGGGCACAGGGCCAGGCCACAGGGCAGACAAGCACTGCCTCCAACAGCACCTGCCTGGGCTGGCAAGAGGGGGAATGGGATTGCTCCAGTGGCCCAGAGTGGCAGCTGCTTGCTCTCCATACCTTCAGATGAACTCAGATCACTTTGTAGCCTCCCCACCATTGTCTAATTATGTGGATATGGATTAACAGGGAGATGGATTAAGAGCAATTACATTAGAGAGCAGAAAGGAAGCCAAAAGTTAGTGAGAAGTGGGGCAGAGGAAAGAATGATCAATGATTTTATCCTTGTACAGCATCCCAGTTTTTGTAGCCTTTTCAGGTGGTATTCATCTTTCCTATTTTTAATCATCAAAAAAGTTAAGCATCTATGTGCACAGGCTCCTTCTACAGCCTGTGCTGAAGGACAAGGTGGGGTGAATGCTCCTGCAGGACTGTAATTGTGTAAGGCAGGAAGGATGAACCACCTTGCTGAGGTGCCAGGTGCCACTGATGGCAGATAGGACACCTGTCCTGAACAGGATTTAAGCTGAGAGTGACAGATCCCTAACTCTCTTAACACTTGTCCCAGAGCATGGGTAAAAGATACAAGAACAGATGTGTTTTGTCCCATTTCTGGTCTTTTAGGGAGTATTTGTATATTTGCGAAAGGATTGAAGGTGTTACTAGAAATGCTGCTCCATACTTAATCCTCAGCTTTGCAACCATCAAATAGGTGACCAGCTCCAAACATTTATAAGGACCCCTACATTTATGTGACACAACTTGAGCTTGTAACTTCCACTTGATACAGTGGATATAGTACTGCTGCAAGCCCTTCCACTGCTCAGCTGCCTATTCAAGTAAGCTTGACATCTTAATGTTTTCATAATTTGTTTCAGAAGAGGTCACTAATGTATAACCAGAAGTTATTTCTGTTGAAGTGCAGCTGACAGCCAGTGGTCAGGTGCAGGATGAAACCTTATAAAACTTTGTGTCAATCAGCTACCAAAATTCATACTAGAGGTTCACCTCTGTACAGTGGAAGGGCACAAAGGATCTAACTGAAGTACACTGGCACAATGTTACATGAAGGAATTCTGCTTTCAGGCAGAAAGGGTGTAAAAAATGGCTGGTAGCAAACATTGACCAGAAGGTGGCATTAGACACATTAAGTTTTTGATATTCAAAGCTGCACTCACTCTACATGCAGCTGCTCTCCTGAATACCTAAGAACACCTTTGTCTTCGTTTTTCCAGCCTTTTATTGTTACAATAATCCAAAATGTTCTGCATACCCTCTGGGAATGAGTGGAGATGCTACATTTTATCACAAAATAAAGATGCCTACAAAATCTGCAGTAATTGGGCTAATTCTACGTGAAAATCACTGTTAAGCACATATCAAGACATTATTTAGGAATTCTCTCCCTTGTTAATAAAGGAGTTCTTCTAGGTCATTCTTTTCCTCTCCATCAAATGGCAGCAGCTCCCAGCCACCTGCCCCAAAAGCTCCTGGACGAGATGCTGGCAAGCACCACACAGAAGGCACTGATAAAATGGACAAAGACAATACTTCACTGCTCCATCATTGCTTCTACATTACTTTCCCCCCCAAGAAATCCTAACAGTATCTTGTTCATGGCAATGCAGACAAATTGTATTACTGAGCTGGCTCAAGATCTTTATTCCTAGCAAGATTAATTTGTAATTGCTTTAAGCCTAATTAAAATTAAGATCATATTAAAGGTTCACTAGTCCACTTGATCATTGCAAAGGAGATTATAAATTCAAATAGTATTGGGGATCAGGGATAACTCAGTGCTGAATGGATGTGCCATTTTTATCAATAGCAAAACTGTTCTTTGTGCTTTAAATTACTGACTGCTGCAACCTTAGAAAGTGCTGAATGTGAAACTAATTATTTGCTTTAGGAGTATGAGCTAATGTAGTGCAAACAGTAAAGGCTGACCATAGATTCTCCATCTGCATTTGTACCAACTGCAGAGCATACACTTCCAGTTGATGGGTATCATCCTTTTGTTGGAAGCTACTATCCTGCCCCACTCTGCCTCCTCAAAATTAACTTAATTAGCAAAAATCTACTCTTTAAATTGTTGAAGGCAGCTGGGTTTGCCAGTTAGGGACAGGGGAATGCCCATACAAGTTGTTGAGCTGGCAGGTCAAAAGAGGTGACAATATCTGGTAGGAGAATAGTGAAAGGGCTCCAGAAGCAGCAACTCCACTGTCTGAGCAATGACCATTGCAAAATTCCTTTGGAAGGGCCTGACAGTTTGAGATGCACAGCAGTGCCTTACCAGGACATGCATGGCTGAACAAATGAATAAGGGTAATTCAGACTCCAAATACAGACCTTGCTGATTAAATAAAGAAGGACACTATTTACAGCAGGAGACTGGGAATCAAGAGTCCTGAGCCCTGCTCTCACACTGCTGCTGCCTGCCTGTGTGACTGTCAGCCAGGCACTTACAGCTGAACCTTCTCAGTAAAGCAGGATTAAAAACATCCTCACAGCCCTGTAAAGCACCATGAAACCTGTGTGCACTGATGCAACTATCATCATTAAAGTATTTATTAAAGCAACAGATGAAGGCTATTCACTACTAAAATATGAGTTCCTTTGCTAGTTCTATATACTCATTAACCAAATGCATTTTATGGAATATGGTGCTGTCAGAGTAGACAGGTCAGAGTTCAAGAAGGTTCTGAAGTAGACAAATTTGAGGTGAGGCAGGTGGTTGCATGGAATCAAGCAGCTGACTGAACTCTGATCTATGAATCAGGCAGCTTATTGATAGCTCTCCAAATGTCTGCAGTTTTTGTACAAAAAAGTCTAGGCAAATAACCGTCAGTGAAAAAAGTTTCTGTGCTGAGAGAAATCTATAAAGTCTGAATGTGGAGTGAAGGAAGAGCAAAGTTCCACAGTCAATTTGTTAAGATTTCCTAGCCCTTAATTAGCCAGTTAAATAGAATATTAGGTAATGTAAAGCTCATATATAAGTGGTACCTGTCCTGGACTGAGTGTAACAACATGTGCTGTTGAGTTCCTAAACTCGGGAAAGCGTTTCAGATCAGGGTTGGCAATGTTGACTTTGCTGAATATGCTGGATTCCTCATAAGGGATCCTGGTAGGATAAAGGAAGCTGGTGTCACCAGGTGGGAAGAGGTGCCATCTCTTCCTGAAAATAGAAAGAAGATAGAAATGTATTCAGTGCATGTCACTTGCAGCAAAGAACTAAAGGCAGTAGCAAGGTTTTCAATAAAACATAAATCTGCCTCGCTGTGTGAATCTCCTACGCAGTGAGAACACAGCCAGTGCTTACAGGCTGTCTCCTGAAAGTGTTTTTAAAATATTCCACTTTTTAATTTTTTAACTGAGAAGATTTACAGCTTCTCACCAATCATTTTTAAAGGCAGATAAAATTTAAAAAACCTCTCCCGTCTGGTTTCTTCTTCCTCCTTTTTACATGCAGCATTTACAGATGCTCAGAGCATTAAAAATTGCTCCATAAACTAGAGGAAATAGTTTTGTTACAGACAATGTATTTTTGCTCACTGAATGAAAAGCTTTCAAAATCTGTATTTGTTTTGAAAGGAGGGCATCGTGTGTTTAGGATGGCAACAGTAAAAGGGTATAGACATTATCTTCTGTTTCCTTACATGGCTGTTAGTTGTGAACCCCCCATTCTTAGTAAAAATCACCTTGATGTTCCCATGCCAAAGACAGCATGAATAAAAACCAGATACATCCATAGACATAAGTATCCTTAAACATCTGTATTTTTTTGTGTTACCAGTACCACATGATGAAAATGTGGCTGGTTGTGCATTTAAGAGTTTACTGGTGTGACTGAATGCCAGGTGGAGCAGGACAGGGTTGTTCTGCTCATGAGGGCACTCATGTGCCACGTTGCTCTCTACATGCCCAAAGAAGCACATGAATGCACCACAGTGCAAAGGCCAAGCACAGCTGAGACCACACTTTGTCCTCAGGAGCTAATGTCTCTGTCACTTACATAGACCAGATCAAAGAGAAAAAAAGAATATGCCAGAACTGGTGGTGCCAATTTGATGGGCATTGTAAATGAAATATCTTAGCAGGTACATATGGTATTTAGAACTTTTATATGGCAGTACTTTAGGTGATAGAAATAACCAGAAGGAATACACAAAGAGAATTTATTACATTTAAGAGGTGCCAGACAAACAGTGCAACATGACCCATGCACTAAGCAATGGAAAAGTAAAGGCAGCACTTTACACACAGCTGGAGAGCTTGTGTAGCTCTTCTCTTTGTTTTGGACTCCAGGAAGGGCTTTTCTTTGTTTCCTTTCCCTTGGCACTCACTTCTTGAATTCTGTCTACTGCTTCTGGTTGTCAGTTCTAAGTCACAGATCTGAAAATGGGAGCAAAGCAACCAAATGGCACAAAACCAAAAGGGACAGGAACAGAAGAAATAGGAATAGCAGGACAGTCAGAACTACAGAGACCAGCATAGATCCAAGTGCCATAGGCTGCTGATATTTCTTGGTAATTACCAAAGCAACTGCTGGATGCAAGTATAAAACCACTTCTCCTGAAACTCAAGCCTTATTGCAACTTTATTTTGCCCTCCAAGCTAGATCCTCTGAGGGGGCAGAGAATGACTAGGTTAGGAGGCTCAGGGTTAATCCTGCAGGCTCACGGCAAAGCAATATCATAAAGCAAAAAATTAAGAAGCCTAAGGGATGCAAGGAGGAAATTCAAGATAGCAACAAAGGGCTAAGGAGCTGTCCCTGGCTTTCCTGCAAAGGCAAATCTATTTAAGTTTAGCATAAGCTTATATTCTGTTACAAAGCCTGTCTTGTTTGTGAGTCTCAAAAGGGAATCTTTCTGCTCTGAAGAAGCACAGGATTCACAAGCTTGTGAAAGTTTGCAATCTATTTACAGGCTTTGTTCTGAAGAGGAAAACAACTTTGTCTTTTCAGGCTGTGCAAGGGCTTTGGATTTCTTTCCATGAGAGGAACAAGAATTTTGGTCTACTTGACGGGGAGGAAGTGCCTTGGGAAGGTGGACAGAATTGCTGCATGATGCTGGAACTCTGGCTCGAGTTCAACATCTGAAGGTACAGATCAAAGAGGCTTGGCAGGTGTTGTGTCTGCTACATCACTGTACTTATTTAGTACACCCAGTATTTAAGTGGATCCTTAGAAGATTATGGCATTTAAGTCTCATGGTTTTCATTGAGATTTCTGGCTCCTGAATACACTAAAATGTCTGGACTTCAATGCACAATGCTTACTGATGTGATCTGAAGTCTACAGGATTGGCTGCAGCACACAGCAGTGCTGAGTGAGGCTTCTAGAGTGTCTCTGCTGCACATCCACCCAAGGACCCCAAGGCTGTTTACAAACATGAATGAAAACCCTACACAGAGTTACCCTTCTTAGGGATAAGATGATGACAAATTCATTTACCTCAGGCCTTAAAGCCACTCAGCATGTGGCACTGCCCAGCTAAATGGCAACACACCTGACTTCCAATCCTGTACCTCAATCACAACAGCACCACAATCTTACTGTTCTATAAAATGGCAGAGTAATTAATCCCATTGAAAAACCCCTAGCAGATTTCTCCTTCCACTCTATACTATCAAGTGTAGAAAGTGCGTGCAACTTTTTCTGGTACTCTAGCATTATTCTAGCAATAATAGATAACAACCCAAAAACCAGAAAAACTCCACCAACCCTGAGGCCAATATGAAAGGAAAGGAGAAAAAAAAGAATTGGAAAGAAAAAAAGGAAGACAGCATGCAAACAGGCAGAAAGATACAGCAACAGCCACATGCTCCTAAATGAGTTTGGAGCCTCAAATGTCCCTTTCAACTTTGCTCACAGCTGGCTGCTCCCATCCTGATGGTCCCCTTTTAAATTAAATCTAGCAGGCTATTAGAGGCTTTTGCACAGACAATATTGTAAAAGTCTAAAGTAGTTTATTTCTATTTTGTTTGGGGGCTTTTTATTTTTAACTCTTTTATCTCCTCATTCCAAATTCCTGAATTCATAACTACTAGAAATATTAAAGTGTTTATAATTGGACCATATGACACACAGACTAGAAAATAAAATTGTGTCAACTCCAGAATGCCCTCAAGTTCTGCCATTTCCTGTAGAACAGTTAGAGTGCTCTTCAGTCATTGAGAACTCAGAAAACTGAAATCTGAAATCATCAGGACCTAGAATTAATACTAAAAGAGTCCAAAACAAGCTTGATGCACAGTATAACTCTCCCCTGTATTTACTGTATGTATGTGCACTTGTTACCTTCCTTGTACTTGCAGCACTAAGTTGCAGCCATAGGAGTCCAAATGGCAGGGGGTGTTTGCTCCTTCAGAACCAATCCACAGTGTGCTCTCTTTTCCACTTCTTCCAGGAAAACCAAAGTCAGACCACCTTACATCCTACAGCAACAAAAAGGTTTATTTATGTAAGCTGTTGAACTGATTGACATCCTGTCCTTAGTTCTGAGAGTCTCCTGTCTTCTCCTTCCACTGCCCATCACTCTTTATCCACTGCAGCTGTTTTTCCCTGGTTGGGTTCTGGAGCATGCACAGTCTGTTCCCCTTCCTCCAAAATTCTCATCCCCACCTTTCATATCACTCAAGTTACTCCTTTGCTCTACAGAAGGGCTGCCCAAATTTGCATGGCCACATGGGGCTTCTTTTCCTTTCAAACACTCTTTTTTATCTCTCTCCACCTTTAACTGTCCACCCAAGCTCAGGATTGCTTTTAGAAAAATTCTTATATATGGCATTTTAAAAGATAATGAAAGGAAAGAAGGAAAGAAAAATCCCTATTCCCTTTTCAAACAATTGATAATCTATGTGGAATTTTTGCTCTCTCCTTGCTCCTATTTCATCTTTCTCCACATAGTCTGGGAACACAGACTTTACCCCATCTGTGACCCAGTGTTATGCCAGGTTAAGTTTCTTATTATTTAATGGACACATTTGCAACTGCAGAGGCAAGTGAACTTAAAACAACTTGATGACAGGAGAAAGGGCAGAACAGGTGCACACATATCATGAACACAGTGCTGGATCTTTCCAGTCCATTGATCCTCCCACAAGCAATCCCTTGGGGCTGGCAGTTGGAAAGAGGCACAGTGAGGCATTTTTCAGACAATCCAAGGGTTTTGCAGAATGGTTCTGTGTAGCTTGGATAAAGCTTTCCCATGTATCTACAGCTCTCCCTGCCACCTGCAGGGCCTGATCATTTGTTTATTGGAAAGCACTTGAGGAATACTGGCCAGAGATACTGGCACCTTTTGGCTGGAGCCCCAGACTGAGCCTTAGGAAACAGATTAAATTTCTGGCTTCCCGATGGTCTTGGGCAAATCGCTTCATCTCTGAGTTTTATTTTTCCCATCTTGAAAAGGAAGATAATGGTATTTGTTCCATTTCAGTAAAGCACTTTGGGGTCATTCACATCACCTAACTTTAGGAACCTAATTTAATCTTGGCTCCTGCTCTAGTCAAAGCACTCTCAATCAAGCCTTGGAAAAGCCTCTCTCTTTCTGCTGTCTATAAAGAGAAAATAGGAGTCTAGGAGTCCTAATTTAAGTATGTAAGCTTGCTGCTTGCAGACAGGTGGATGACTATCCTTTTTTAAGATCTATGGATGACAAAAACTACAGCTAGACATTATAAGGATGACTTCACCACGACTCTGCATCAGGAGACCCTCAAAGTGAGTGATAGCCTTCCCAAAAATTAGGTGTTGCTAAAGATTCTGAATTTCAGAGTTATTGATTTTAAAGATATAATTTGAAAAAAATGCAGAAGTGTAATATAAACATTTGTCAAAGACAGCAAAAGATCAAAAAGAAAAAAGTTGCTTCTATAGATTTCAGCAGGCATAAAAGTTGAAATTCAATACAACTATTTCAGTGAAAAAGTTAAGCGTAGCACCATTTCTACACTTTAATCTCACACCTAAATAGTTTTTATATTTTGTTACAATTTAAGTGAAAAGAAAGCACACATAATCAATATTAGATTTAAAAGAACTTTTTGAAACTGCTCCTGCTGTAGTAAATAGTTGAAGCGATTATGGGTAAAATAGTTTTTAACCAATGAACTGAAAAGGAACTGGTAGTATTACTGAAATCTTGTCACACTGGGCTCCTTTTCTACAATAAAAAGCCACAGTAAGAAGAAATGCACTAAAAGGTGTTCCAACCATAACAGATGGCACATTACTTGTGATATATATTTATTTCATTTGCTGCTTATAATGAAGTTAATCTGTACCCGTATGTCACTTTAAAAGGTCTCATTTCTATTTAAACTTCATGCATGTATCTTGCTCCTGATTTATATCTCAAATTCTGTAATGAAATATCAACTGAACAAAAAATGTAAGATGCTAGATATTGCTCATAGATTAGAATAATGGAATCATTACCTTAGCCCACACAACTGTAAATGATAAACAGTGCAATCTAAATTTCAAACAACTTCTAAATGGCCCTATTAATCACTATAAATAACAGTGCAGTTGGCCTTCTTTTCCCCTTCAAATAACCTCACGTAAATCTAAATAAAATCTAGAAGGAAAAAATGGAGTTATCATCAAATTCACACAAGAAGGGAAGAGAATTTCTACAAAGAACTCCTTTGGCTGGTATAAATTGTTTAAAAAACCGTGTGAGTGTGGAACTGATGGATGCATTTCTCTCCCATGCCTGTGAAAATGGCAGATGACACACACCATATTTGCTTGCATAACACCACCAATTCTTTCCTTCCCAGATTCTGCTTTTCAAAAAAATCCATGGCATAACCATTATGTGTGTCTATTCTAAAACTGCAGTACAATCTGTTGTGTGTTAGGTCAGGTGATCAGATTGTGGCATGGCACCTGCACAGAAATGCAACTCCTGGAGCCTCAGCTTTGTTCCTGAATGGGGGCAAGGGAAAGAAAAAGGTAGAAAATGGTTGTTTCCTTCAAATGTGAAGGAGGCAGTAGGACATTCAGGACTTCTGAGCTGCTATTGGCTTGTGCTGGAAGACACATGGAAATGCTGTCTGTGGAGGCAGAAAAAGAGAAGACCAAGACAGGACCACAGAGAAAGTTATGCAGAGATCTGGGGAGGCCTGAAACCTCCCTGCAGCTTCCAGTTTGGTGCAGACAACACAAACCAGCCCAAGGTTATGTGATCCTGGTTATGTTTCAGTGTGCTCAGGAAAGGGAAGGGGGAAAGAGAGGTAAGATGATCTCTGTGCCCAATCCTTACCTTCTGACCCAATGGAAAGTCTGAAAAGTCTGAAAAGTCTGAAAGTCTGAAAAAAGACTGATCACTGAAAACCACCAATTTTACAAAAGAATAAAATACATATGAGGAGCATGGGAAATGCTTTCTGAGGAAATAATTAATTTGATGGGGGCTTATCAGTTCATACTCATTGTCACTGATGCAGTGATTTTACAGGGAATTATGATTCCAGTTTCACCTTTCGAAGTATAGAAGTGAATAAGGCTTTACTTACTCTTTCTTTACATCTTTTGAAGAAGTATACCTTTTGTACAGCTATCCTTAATTTTGCCCTCTTACAATTTGCAAGGAGAAGTAGCTTGAATGTAGATGAAGCAAGACATTGGAATAGGAGATAGACAAAGAGAAAATAAAAGGAAATACCTTGGGTAGTTGTCCTACTGTGTATGGTAATTACAGACTTCCATGGACAGGTTACTTCCTGTACTTTACTGCCTCCACAGAATCTCTCCTCCTCACAAACAGTTAATCTAATTCTATTAAGGAAAGGAGCTGAGCTACTTAAGAAAATGAGCCACAAGGCAAAATGGAGCAAAGCCATGTTACAGCCTTGTTACTACAATGAAATACATGCCATCAATCCTCCCTCCTGAGTGGAGATGTTAATTTGGGCACCATTTGGGTGCAAGGTGGATCTGGCCTAAATGGGAAGGAGAATTATGCCAGCCTGGTAATTCTTTTTTGTCAGTTGAGGTGGTGTTTCTAAATTTATAAGGAGACCCAGAATTTTTGATGGCTGCCACTTGGCAGAATTCAGTTAGCCTGAGAGCTAATAGCTTTTATTTCAGAATTTTAAAATAAGTGGCCAAAGGAGCAGAGAGGGATAGCAGTAGTGATTTCAGAAGCTACATTAGATAATTTGCAATGGTTCAACTAGGAAGAGATAATATTAATGTTTTACCTGGAATATTTCTGGCTTGTCTTCAAATATCCTGGCAATGTACTTGTAGTCAGCATAAGCCCAGTATTTGGAGTAATCATAACAACTGAATGGTCCAGAGAGACAAGAAGGCTGCCCAGAACTCCAAGCCAAAAACTCCTCAAGTGTAGCTTCCACGTAGCTACAACTGGTTTCAAACTGGGGAACTACAGCAGCAAAAGAAAAATCAAATATTACATGAGCATTGAGCATAGAACGAGTGAAAATAATACAGCTCTGGTTAAATGCAACATGAGGTACGAATCTGAGTAGGTAGCTTGACTCTGCTCAATAAAATGGTTCTCATGACCTAACTCATAAGTAAAGTCTGAAATTATTGCTTTTTCATTAAGGTTTAATTGAATGGCTGTTACCTTGAACATGCTGTGAGACAAAAGCAGAGCAATAGTTAGCATTGTTCTTCAGCACAGTAACTCAATAACACACCCAAGTTCACTAAACAACTTTGCTTCATCTCCCTTCCAAAGTGTGAGTTGCAAATGTGCACATCAAGTATTTCTGTATCCTTTATTTTGCCTCCATAGATTTATGCAGATGGACACGTTCATCTTACCCTTTCCCTCAAGCAATGACCAAACCAGTGTGGTCATGCATAGAAAGTGAGGTATGGAACCACACACATGCTGCCAATGATCCATCTAAAATGCTGTGTGCCCTTATTTTTCATTTGGGACTGACAAAAGCATATTGCAGTGTTCCTTGGCAGACACAGAAAGTGTTTACCAGCAGGGTTTTGCTCCCAGCATGCTTTGGTCAGGCTGACTGATACAGCCTTTCAGCTCAAGGTCAGGTCACTTGCAAGGCCTGTAAGATAACCCACAGCACAGTATATTTTAATTGCAGTTAATCAGAGACTTTAATTTCCCACCCCCTCTAATTGTGCCATCTTCAAAGAGACTTATCCACTGTTAAAAAAAATATTACTTTACTATAACTACTACTGGGGAAAAATTACTGCAGCCTGCATGAATGACAATGACAGAGCTGCAATTTAATCTTGTGTAACTTGCAGAGAGCTGCCCAGAAATGGGACCCTTTCACTGCTGTGCAGCAGCAGCTCTTCTTTCTTTACCACTTTCATTTTGTTACTGCAGCAGTTCTCACAGAATCTCACACAGCTTTTACAAACCTTTATCACTATTATTTTCCCTTGTAGTAGCAGAGGTAGTGGTTTCCTTCCCACTACTATCAAATCATTAACTAAAAATGTCAGTGGATGGGCTCCCTACCTAAGGACTGCATACAAGACATATGAATCACTTTCAAGTCACAAAATCACAACCAAAACCCTCTGTATCGGATCCCATATCTGTGTTGCAGTCCCTCTCCTGATACCCAGGTTTTAATGCAATGTTTATCATTTTACTAAAAGGTGGTCTGACAGAAAGATTAGAGAAAAGATAGAAGCAATACTGAAGGTGCCTCGATATCTGTATTACATTCATGAGAAAAAAGAGGACATTCTTTTTTCACTTCATGACACTCTTAGGACACTGCCTATTTTCCAAGATAACTCAGAAGCAAATGTTTTAAAGGCAAGAAATATGCTCTTTCTACCTCTCAGCATATTTCACTCTGAGTTTCATTTAAAAAAAATCCAACTGTGAAAGGCAAGACTATCTTGTAGAATACAATCTCCTCAGGGCAGGGTTCTTGGTTTGATTTATCCCTTATTCAGTACCAAGGTGTGGGTGCTTATGGAAAAATAAATAGTAATAAAAAACATATTTGGGCAATCTAGACAGTTTGCTTAGATGGGTTTGTAGGTTGTAGGCTGCAACAAGGGTGAAAATGTTAGCAACAAGCAATGGAAAGCAAGACATTATTAACTGGTTTGCTAATACTTAATGACTTAAAGCTGAGGGTGTTTTGTAATTGACAAATTGCAGATTAAGCCATGCAAGTCTGAAGTAGGCTGCCACTTCTGTCTGATGACACAGTACCTGAAGGCATAACAGTCCTCCTCTTTCCCCTAATACCACAGATTGAAACTGGAGGGAAGGAGAGAGGGAAAAAGTGGGTTTTAGAGAAGCAGCTCTCCTCCTTAATTAAGGTTTGGTTCTGACAGTTGCCAAAATCTGTTCTTCTCAGAGTATTTGCAAGGAAAGATGTAGGATAAATGTAGGAAAAAAAGGTGTAATAGCCTTAGAAAACACCTAAAGCTCCATTAAGAATGCAAGTGAAATATCTTCTCCATTTCTTTACAGAAAACCAAACCCCTATTCACAGCTGCTGGGGAATTAAACAAATAATCCAAGCAAGGAATAGCCACTTCCTACTCTAACAAAGCACAGGCATACTCACAAACAAAAAAACCTGGCCATGCACATCCAACTCCAATAACCACTTCAGATCTCAGCTTTATGCAAAATTTAATCAGTGTTTGTGCTGTATTTTCAGCGTCCTATTCAGCTGCTGTTTCTGCAGCCACCTTTGCACTCTCCCTCTATATCAAACCTCAGAGACCTGAATTCTTTTGCCATCCTTAGTTTTAAAGGTAAAGGTAAAACCTCTTTGGCAAGATGGTCACGTTGCAGCCCTTTCCTATCCAACTGCACATCTGACAGCATCAGCTCAATCCAGCATCAGTGAGAGAAACATCCTCCAGAGATCCTGTGACTCAGAAACTGATCAGCATGACAGCTTCTTGTTCTCTCCAGCTTCTTCACAGTAAACTCATTGTTGATTCATTTTACTATGCAACCACCAAAAATGGTCAAAACAAGAAATGCCAGCATACAGAAATCAGTTCTGCGTAAGTTTTCTCCTAACTTTGTGCTGGTGTGCTCCAGGTAGCTGTCAGACACAACAGCTGTAATGCTACATTTTCTCTGCCAGAAGCAAAACTTCTGAAGCTTTGGCCTACCCCTTATCCCATCCTTATAAATCTTTTAGTGTGACTGGAACCAGATGGGTAGGGATCTCCTGATTAATAGCATCTTCACTGTTCTTGTAATGAACTCTGGTACTCTCTTTGAAGGTATCTTTTGTCAATGCTTAGTCCTCTGATTGTAGTTTTTTCCCTTTCTTACGGACACAAACTGTTTAACTTGTGAAATCAGACAGAATACTATCAAACACACACTTAGGTACAAATAATATACACAAATAATACTGCTAGCTCTCACATTTTTCCATGTTGCAAATGTGCCATCCACATCGATTTCCCTCAGGAAGTTACAAACTAGTAAGAAAAGCAAATATAAAATCCTTGCAACTCCCACCAAGTTGCCCCATTTGCAATTCTCACTTTTGTACATTAAGGAATCTTCAGCTTGGGAAACCCATCTAGGCTGCAGATGTGGCACTAAAGAAAGATGAGGAGCTGCTGTAGTAAGAGATCTCCATGAATTTTGAGTTTTCCAGATGAACCTCACTTAAATAACCTCAGAAACTCTGAAGCTGCCATTTCAGAGTGTCACCAGAATGTGCCTGTAAGCAGGAGAGTGGATTTTTTCTTCTGCATTTCCAACTCCATAGAAGGAGTCGTCCCACCTAGTCTTAAGGCAATAAACCTCTTGTGAACATGGAAGGAATATTCAGAGGGATCAATGCAATTTTAGTTGTATTCTAAAATAGAAATTCTGTTCTCTCTCTGAGCAGATAACTGGCTCCATTTCACCTAGGAAAGTTAGCAGGAACAATAAGAAAGAGAGGCCCTCATTAAAAGTAGTTTTAAGCATGCAATAGTGAGATCAACCACCTTCCAAATGACAGTGGCACATGGAATGTATTACATTATTTCAGACTCTGAGATGGCTTGGATAATGGCTTCACTAATATATTCTTATATTGAAATTTTTTTATGGCATCACAGGTCTCATTCAGTTACAATATAACCCCTGAAAGCTGTACCAATCTCCTTGAAGACAATTCTAACCAACATTACCACATAATGGAGGCTCCTGGAGACAAACTGATTGCTGCACAGGGATAAATGCCTTTAGGAAAAAGCGAAATGCAGTTAGATGCTTCAAGATATAAATTCCAATTTAAATCCACTCTGTATCTCTAGTGACTACAAGTTATTGTTAAGTGATGACTCTTATCTACTCAGTTGGTAGCATCAATCTGTGACTTAGCTACATAACACTCCATCAGTCCCATCAGAAACTCTGCCAGTTGGAACATCCATCTGGCTCTCAAAAAGTGCCTACTAATTAATGGAGAGTAGGACCAAAACTACTGTTTTATCTGGTAGGCCTTGTGTGTTACAACTCAGATATATTAATAAGTATAAGGTTACAAGGTATATAGGCAACAAGGAAAGTGTAACCTACATATATATATATATATATATACATATATATGCTACACCTTCTCTCCTTCTCTATTGGCAATGGGATGCATTTCACACTTAGTGCAAGAATTAGGTGGTACCTCATTGAATGACAGAGATATTGCTATGAAGATGTGTACCAAGGTTTTAATTCTACACCTCAGTTTTCCCATCTGTAGAAAGTCAGTAAATAATATCTCTTCCCCCCAGGAATGGCACAGAAATCATTAATCCATGCTGGTAAAATGCTTTGAAATCCTAACACGCCAAGCATTTTCTCTCTAACAGTTCTGTTTCATCACTTCTCTTGCAAAAATTGAACATGAAATAACATGGTCATGATGCTGTGAAGAAAGCAAATTTCACAGTGTAAAGTAAGATAGCGTGATGTAATCCTACCACTTTCACTGGAACTGGCAGACCCTCATCTGGAGTCTTTGTGCAGACTCTACATTCCAAGAAAGAGGAAGTCCAACTGAAAAAGGTTAGAAGACTACAGAAAGAATAGTTGGGTGGGATCTAAAAGACCATGACATATTCAATATTTTTAAAGTGGATTTTTCTGACCTAAGGGTTAAAAAAAAATCCTAAAGGTAGTCAAGAAAGTTTATAGGCAAAAGGGAGAAAGTGCATGGCAAAACATATTTTGGTATGTCGTTGGGAGGGCAAAGGATGTAAAGGGCAGGGATAAAGCAGTGCAGAACCTTTCAAGTAAATAGCAGATGGAACATGTTTCTACTATTTCCCCTCCATGGTATGAAACTCAGTCTGTCCATGGACACACTACTATGTGGCTACAGACAGAGATGAAGTTGTAGTATTTAAAATCAAGTTGGAAAATTGTCTTTCTCCCATGGCATGTTCCAAGATGTATGACAGAATCTGGAGTGTTACCAGTGAAATTATTGCACTGATGTCAAATTATTTTCTTAATGCTTTATATTTCCATTATGTCTTCCATCATAGGACCTTAAAGTACTGAAAATCACCTAAGTCTTAAAAAACTCTGGAGGAAGGTGAGAACTACTACCATACAGATAAATACCCCAAGTCTGGCTGATTATTTAGCTAATTCCTTAACACAGTCAGGCTTATGGAGATGGAAGCTCAGCTCATGTGAACAATCTAATCATGTATAAGACCAGGACCAAACACACACACTACAGAGCAAGGAAGGAAAACTGAGAGACTTGGTTCTTAAATGCTGGTGTTACTCCCCAGACATCTTACTGAAAATAAACACGTGAGAAAGAGAAGGGGGAGTTCTACTGCTGGCCAAAACCCATTCCTAAAAACAAAGACTGCAATAAAAAGCAATACATTAGAGAAAAATCAGTTATAATGAAAAGGCAGATAATTGCAGGACCTGAAAAAGAGTCTTGTGACATTAATGCCTGTCCACCTCATTCTCACCTAAATCCACTGTCTTCAGGCCCAGCCTAAACTGGATTGCCTTTCCCTCCAGCACAGCAGAAAGGTATTTCACATTCCAGTGCAGGGCTGGCCAGTTGCCAGCCATGTTACAGAAGACTGCAGGTTGCTGTAGTGACATCACAATTTCCTTGGTTTTCTCAGGAGTAAATGGTTTGACATCTTCATCTATGTAAAGAAAAAAAACAGGTGAAGAGAGATGATTATCATACATGAAGTGTTACCTACCATCTTCCATGGGACAGAGAACAATAAGAACTAAGACCTCCTTTGTTTATGACTGATTGTTTTATTACATTTGTAGATTTTTTAAAAATCAAAGTTGTACTGCAAACACTGGAAGAACGAAATTAAAGTTTAAAGCGGTGTATTAGCACATAAAATATAAAGCAAAAAAATAAAAATAGGCACATGCTTAGAATTATCACTTGTACCTTAGGCAATAAAGCACTGTAGCCAAACTGCTTAGAAATAGGCTAACAATAAAATAAACTTGCAAATAATGTTCAGAGTTTAGAGAACATAAATTTAATGAGTAACAGTTTTTCTGCATGGGATTCTTTCCAGAATTGTAGTGTATTGTCTGAGGTAGCAAACCAGCCCTCCAAGTGTTCTCTTTAAACTGAGGAACAGTAGCACAACTAATCAACAGGTATTTTTTAAGTGTTTTAAAATTTCATCAACAGAATTTAAAAAAAAAGGAAATTATGCCAATCCAAGAACTAAACTAACCCAAGATTTCCATTTATTCCTTTGCTGTTTGGAGATTTATATGCCCCACTGAAACCATCAACCTGAAATGCTGGCAATCTTGAATTAACTCAGCACTTTCAGAACAACTTTTCTTTAGGGACACATTCAGAGGGAAAATCTGAAGTTTTTTAAAAGGAATGACATCTCTGGTGAGCGGAAGAGGTGGACCACAGCTTCAGATCATAAAAACATCCATTCATTATTTCAACCTCTATTGAAGTTAACTCATCCAGAATTTGTATCTGTATAATGGCTAAGATTTAACATACTGAATTGATACACATGGCTCCTTGTGACTTCCAGCAGTTTATTTAAAACAAACAAACCAATTCAATTCAATCATTGTATTGAGGGGGTCAAATGATGGTCTGGCATAAACGATGAGTTAAATAAATACAGGCCAAGAAAATTTCCTTCACTGCTGGGTGCTAATTTCGCCTGTCACTCGTCCCCATGTATGGGAGATAACAGAGAAACACCCAGTGGCACATGGGGCAACCCTGTGGAGCCAGCTGGGGGAAACACAAGATGACCCACATGTCACTGAGAAAAGTTCCTCAGGATTAATTTAAAAGCAACAAAAATCCAAAATAAATCTATGAATGCTGAAGTGGGAATGATAGAAGTAAGAGGTGTCCTGTGCAGGCTGTGTGCTGTATCTTGTTGGTAACGTCTATGAGTCCCTCTTCTTTTGACAGGGTTTGTCCTCCCACATAGCTGTGCTTTTTGGTTTTCTAAATTAGGCTGCTATCTTCACACAAACTCAGTGGGAGGTATTGGGGCTGGGCTTTCCTAGAGTCAATGGGTCTCTTACTCCACAGACTTCCAGAGAAACCAAATCCCTCACTTCTCCCTCATGAAAACTCCATTGTGAAGCTTTAAAACCAAAGACCTCTGGTATTTTATCTTCATGGAACATAACATTTTTAAATGGCTTCTCTTTCCTAAGGCAGACGACAGGAGGGAGCTTGGATTTTGGATTGTTTTCCACATTTCCTCTCATACGCAGAGCAACACTTGACAGGATGGTGTTGCTGTGACACAGAGATGTCTCTGACACTTGGCCTTCAGTCTCACACCCAGCCGCTTACACAAGCAGGCCATAAGGAGGCCTCACGGGGACCGTATGCCTCGCCATATGCTCTTCCCAGGGCAGGAGGAGGCTCGGGGCTCCCGAGGAGCAGGTTAGCACACCTAGCAGGAGCAGCTCCAGAGCACAAGGGACCATCTGCAGGCGCGCGGGCACGCGCGGCCGCGGCCGCAGGAGCTGGCTGCAGCACGGCAGGAGGGCAGAGCTCGGCTGTTCAAGAGCTAACGCAAGGCTTGTCCAGATCTGAACCCTCCCAGGGGGTTTATAAAACTTGTGTCTTTCACCGGAGCAATTATAATATTGTACAGAGGTGGCTTTCACCATGTGGGAGTTGGCAGGCCTTACCTACCTTTCAGATTTTCCAGCTCATAAAAATGAAATTACTTCTGTTTAGGCCATGTTTATCACTGCATGGCTGTCTTTTTGACTACTATGGGTTTTTTTTTTTGCTTTAAGGGCACTACATTTAAGTATTTTAGAGGATGTAAATGCAAATAAATGCAAGAAACTGGTGACACCTTTTTGGAGGATTTTGTAAAGCTGACATTTATTGCAAAAGTTTCAGGTTTATCCTGTAACTTCAGTGAACAGTTGGGATGTGCTACAAAAGCAGAAATTTTACTGGAAGAGACAGGAAGGCTCTTTGAAGCCAACTGTTGATTCTGTGTGGCTTTCTAATGTGATTTCCACATGCACATCATGCTTTTGCAAGGTGTGGTTTTAACCACAGGGCATGCACACACAGTGGGAAGCTCAGAGCTGAAGCTACTGGGACAGTAGGCCACTGGCAAACAAAAAACCACAATTAGGCTAAATAGCATCTCCTCTACTGAATGATTGTCACGTCACCATGTTCAGTTGTAAACATATTTCCCTACGAAATCAAGAAAAAACAAAGGAGGACAGTCTGTCTTACTAAAATGCTAATAATTCCTATCTTCAAACAGTATTAAAATCTTTGTTTAAAAGTATATATCTTCTGATAATCACATACAATACATATAATGCACAGTGACATTTGAAACATTTTTGAAAATGTAAAGACTTAAATAAACATACATTAGGGATTTTTGCAAAGACAAATGCAGATTCTTGCTAGATCTGTGTGAATAATCTGTGCCTTTGTATATTTCTTGGTGAGAACAGAGTCAGCTCTAAATGTAATTCTTTCCCTATAACACTTGTCATGCATATCTAAGTGCCTGCTAGAGAAAAAAACACTTGGTAATAGGTAAATATCATATAATACAGCAAATAGGTATGATGATAATTTGGAGAACTCTGCTCAAGACCAACAGAGATTTCTGATGGAACTATATGCTGTAGGAGTGGGGAAAAGTAATTAAAAGAGATATCTGAAGATACAAGATCTGAAGAGAGATGAGCAGGGTAATAGTTTAAAATAATAATTTCCTCAGTTATTGTTATCATAGTTTCACAAAAACCTTATAAGCTGGGCTGTTGCTTCTTGGTATTTTTTAGCCTGAGATTGATGGTAATTGAGTCCAAGGCAAAACCTGAGGTTGTGTAGCATATATAAGCACATACAGTTTCAATACAGATGTGCACAAGTAAAAGGTGAACAAATAAAATGTGCAGCACTAAAGAAAAATATCCATTGCACATCTTAGGCATTAAATATCAAATTCCTAGGGGAGACTGGGTAGCAGGAGAGAATAGAAATGCATATTCCCTTGAAAAAGAAAAGCTTGGTGGGAGTCTTCATTTTCTCAGTTGTACTCTGATCCACAAGAGAAAAGGAACACTTCAGCTTAGCTCTTTCTACCAGGCTCAACAAATGGTGTGACTTCACAGTACAAAAGGAAGCAGGAATAATTTGTCTCATGTTTTGACTTTACCCAAGGCATGTACAGAATCCAACCAGGAACTAAAAAAATTAACCAAATTTTAGCTCAAGTTTTGTAACTGTGGCAGCTTATATAATTGGCAAAAAACATAGGTCTTTAGAAAGGCAATACCTTGCAAAACAGAGATCTCCCAATTAAAAAAAGAAAGCTCTGCAGTTGTCTTTACACAAAGTACTGTCAAACACTAAGCCTCATCTAGACTTAGCACTGAGGGCAGGTAAAGAAAAGTAATGAATTGGCCAAGTACTCTCCAGCAGACTTTGTGTTTCTGAAACAGAAAATAATTTAATGATTATGATTAAAAATTTTTCTGAATAACTGAGTAGGGTTTGGGAATTAAGAGTTTAGCACAGCAGGCAGTCTAACTAAAAGTGGACTTGATCAAAGTTGTTCAGAAGTTAAATGTACAGTCATTAAAAAGCTAAATGTACTGTCATTCATTTAAAATAATTTAGCAAATTATAAGAGTTCATTAGTGCGTGGCAGTTGGCTTCTGCCAAAACACCCTGCTGCTTAAATATTAGATTTAATTGAGAGGTATTAAAATTATTTTCTAAAATAGGGAGTACAAGGAAATCCTGGTAATGTATTTGGTACATGCATCATCAAATTGTTTTTCTAGTAAATCTGTAATGCTCCCTTTTCCTTACTTCTTTAAAAAAAATTAAAAATAAAAGAAAAAAAAATTTTGAATACATTAATACAGAGCAGCCAGATGAGTCAAAAAAAAATCACCTAACCTCCAGAATCTTAACTATTCAACAACCAGGCGTGGGAAAAGAGAAGGTATGGGGGAAGATGAACAAACTTCCCAGCCAAGTATAAGTGACTTGGTTTGGAGGTCAGACTTAATGGTTTTACAGTACATTAACTCTGTAAATTAAAAAACCAACTTTAAATAATCTGCATGTGATTACAACACTATGCACTATAATCAGCCTCCTCTGGGCAAACAGAATGTCTCCAGATATACATGTGTAGTTTTCAGGATAGGCTGCACCAACATCTGGGTATTACCTGCTAGCCAGCTATTGCTGCTGCTATTAGTTTGGACTGTGGGAATGTTAATGCTGCAAAGGCACAGAGCCAGCAGGCAGCTACCCCAGATGTGCAGATGTTTTGGTTACTGAAGGAGAGGTGGTGGTTGCATGGAGACTCTGGGCAGACCAGTCTGCACTTGTTAGACTGGCAGCCCCAGCTCACTCTGGCAGCCTGCAGCCAACACAGCCTTCCTTCCTCTCTGAGACTGCTGCTGCAGAGGAGGGCAGCCAAAGGAAGAAAAGAAAGAGCCTAAATGAGGAACTTGGACTCAATTTCCAGCGCTCCTGTGGCAGGGCTGAGCATCTTACAGTTTTTCTTACAGGAAGTTGAAGTGACTTCAGATGTGAAATAAGATAGGAGTGGGAGCCATGCCCAAACCTCATCTTGTCCTTCTGATAAAGCAATGGGAATTGCTGCCAGACTCCTTAGGGAGGAGTAGGGGCTGAGCCCAGAACACAGCCCTGGGAGGGACTTCCCCCCGCCGCTCTAAATGACAATGTATTGGGATTTCTTTTGGTTGAGATGACTTTGAGATATATTAAAAGTCTTTTTTTTTTTTTAACTTAGCTGTCGAAGAAGGAGTTAGAAGTTTTAGGTTTATGTTTTCAAGATTGTTTATTATTTCTTATTTAAAACGTTTTTTGTTTGGCTTGCTGAGGTTTGTTTAGCTGGTCAGTCTGAGGCACACTGCACTGCCTTGAGGCGGTGCTATTTCTTTATACTAAAAATTACATGTACTTTATTTACAGTTATTTTCTAATACTTATTATCTATGTTAGACAGTGACTTTCTATTCCACACTAATCTTACTTATACCAAGAAGATGGAGGCTAGGAAGAAGAAGAAAGAAGAACAGGACAACACTTAAATTCCTCTATCTTGTTTCCTAGACCCTCATAGTAAAATTCTTCAAAATTTCACCTTTCACCTTGTGACAACTACTGTTACACTACTTAAACTTTTGTGACTTGTAATTCTTCATATGAAGTTGGTAATTTACTGCATGGGTTGAGACTGAATTCCCAAGTGTCTCTGGCTTCTTGCCAGGGTCTTCGAGCCCCTGCCAGGATTTTGAGCCATTCAGGGCATCCAAAGGGATGTCCTGGGTTCTGACAACAGTGCATCATCTCAAGCATGTGTTTAGGAAATTCTTTCCCTAAATGCCCTAAGGCTCTTCCTCGAAAGCTCCTCCTGAACCCATGGCCAGCTTCTGCCCGATGTCTCTGCTCCATCCTGCCATGCAGGTTCAGAATGCAGGCCTGCCAGTTTCCAGCTCATGAACTGAATGCCGAATGACCTGTGGTCTCCTCCAGTAGAAAAAATGCTTGAAGGAAAAGTCTGTGGTCTTTAACCAAAACCTTCCACCAGGATATAAAAAGATAGACTATTCTTCCTTAAGCTAGGCTGCCGAAATTCCACCTTTCTGTTAGTCTACGGGGTGTAAATTACACACACCTGCTACTGAGGAAATTCAGTAGCTGAATCACATCTTCTCAGTAGCCCACCGGCACTGATACACGTTTCTGACATATCCTAATAAACAGAAAATTTAATATAAAATTCAATACTAATATAGCATTATAATTGAAAGTAAGGGAACTGGCATGTCAGGAAGTTAGTGTGTATTTCTAAGAAAAAAACCTAATTTGTTCATATTATAAGCTAAATTTATTTGTATTTCTTTTTCTATTCCTTGTCAGTAGCAAGTATGAAAGCACTACTCTTAAACAGATGAATACACTGTATAAAATTCACTGTCAGAAACTGTAACCAAGTGTGACTTTATTGTTGTTCAGTCCTGCAAACTTGACTGACAAGAATTTCAAAATGGCAGCAGCAAAAGACTCCAAATCTTCTCATTCACACTATTTTCCCATAAGGTGTTGTAGTAAATAGTCAATAGTGTTCTCAAAATATGTGCTTTTTTTCCTACAAGCTATTGTAATAAATAGTAATTGATACAATGGAGCCTTTTGAGTTTGATCCTCAAAGGGGTTATGACGGTAGTGTACATGACCTTGTTCACTATCATACTGCACACAATACAAATTATGATTAATGACTGAGTCAATTCGAGCTATAATTAATTGTCAGAATGAAATTATACTTTAAAAGTGTAAAAGAAGTTTTTGAATTACATGACTTATCGACTTGAAAGAGACCCACCATGTGAACCTCAAGAACAGTTTCTGGAATGTACAATAAGGGTATTAGATTCAGGGATTGCCATTATTATAGGAATACTGAAGAAAAAGCAAGGCTATTATTCCATTGTTTACATCATTCCACTTCTTTCAGCATGGCTAAAACAACCAGAAATGCTTTTAATCTTTGCTTCAAATTGCTATTTATGTTTATAAAGGTTCTCATGCTGCAACATGAATTTTGTTGGTGAAAAACTGTTAACAGTGTATGTTTTGAATCCTGGGGTTCATATAGACTGTAAAAATAATGCTTTGACATAATGTCAAGAATACACTTGACCAAAATAGCCCACAAAAATGTGAACTACCAAGGGTTTATAATTCAATTTTCAACCTTAATATGCTAATGTTGGTTCTGTTCTTTAATATAACTATTAAACATAAACTCTTCTTCTTTTTAGCAGAAAAAGCACAGCCGTTTTACATAGAAGCTCATATTTCACAGCTTTGTAATACAACAAACTGATGCTAGTGATGTCAAAGTATCTTCAGCATTTTCCCTCCAGAGATATCCTTTATCTTTTCTTTTTCTAATAACAACTGCCTGCAAAGTTTCTTTATCTGTAAACACCAAGACTAAATATCAGAGAAGATCAGGGACTGCAGGCCCAAGTTTCCACTCAGATCACCATGAACTCCTGTTGTAATCAGCTGCATCTGCATTTCTGGAGACTGAAGGTGACCTTTAATTATACAACAAACTATGACAGTGCTGCTGCTTTGAATTTTTAAAATTTCTTGCAATATGCAAAATCTACCAAAACTCAGTATTTTTCAACCTATCAGTAAATAGGAAAAACTCCTTACAGTAGAAGAGTTTCAGTATTTTCATATTCTTTTTAAACATTAACATCACTCGACTCAACACTGTCTGATGTAATACTAGTATTAGAAGAAATTATGTCTTTTATGTCTGGTCTTCAAAAGTATGAATTTTACATAGAATTTTAAGATAACCCCCTGAACATTATAATGTTCAAATAATAAAACTGTGAAAGGTTAAAGTTGCACTTTTATACCAAGACATCCAAACTACCTTACCACTGCTCTTTTTTAAAATACTCTTACAGAATCCAGAATCTCTGCTGGATATGCTACTAAATCTACTCCCAAGAATTTCATTGTGTCTGTGACCACAAAGCATAGAATAATTTAAACTTTATTCACATGCGTCCTGGTTGAGAAAAGCACAGACAAAGAAGTAATCGATACAGCCTCTTCTTTCTATATGAAATTACATAATAGGGTCACATTTTCAAAGACATAAACAACATTTTGTGAGCTTTATGTCCTCAACATGGATTTGATCCCAAACACCTACCCAGACAATCAGAGCTCACAGCATACCTATTGTATGACAGCTAAACGTGACTAGACCAACAGAAACAAACTCCCTCATGTCTACATTGTTAATTATAGCAGAGAGGTAATTAAGTTACCCCTTGCTGCTTCCATGTAAGACAACAGGAGAACAATGGCACAGTCTGATAAGAAATGAGAAACACATGCACCAGAGACACAACAGACAGACCAGTACCAGTGCACCATGACTATCTCTCCTTGCTGGCACCAGAGACAATGACAGCTGCACTGTGGCAGTCCTAGCACAAGGAGACAGTGGAGATTTTCACCCTGTATTTCCCAATTCAAACCCAACATCCTGTGACTCAGTTCATTTGCATAATTCTCAGGTTTTCAGGAAGAGAGGAAACCATCAGTCTTTCAAACTGAATTTCCTTAACATAACTTTGGGGTGTAAAATACTCCACTGATGTTGTTTGGGGTTACTTGCACATGGTGGCCCTGAATAAAATGAGACAACATAGGGCCAGAAGTCTCCAGTAGTCTGCAGAAGCTGGAGTTCCAACACAAACTGCCTAAAATGTCTAAGACATGGAGCCTGAAGGCTAAGTGAGGCAGGGAAGTAGCTAACAAAATTACCTTGATGAAAGACATCATGTAGCTTCCACCTAACCCTCAAAGAAGATCCAATCATCACTTACATGTTCATCATTAAGAAGGTGATGAATGGCAGAACAAGCAGAAATGGAGCACAGAATGCTTTAGACATGCTAAAATCCCAAGTCAGATGTGACTTTTGCATATTCCTTCTGAGAGCTGCAGAAGAACCTGTAGTGTGGTTGTATAGGGAATGTAGTGACATGTCTTTCATTAGCCTCAGAGGTGTTTTTCAAGATGGGGTGTAAAGACCTCACCCATTACAAATCCCTGCTACACCAGTGTTGTTTATGGCAGCTCTGAAACTGCACTGTCACAATTCCAGCTGAAGTCTGGAAATTGAGGGAAATCCCTGGTAAAGAGAACTTTTTTTAGATCCTGGAAGGAATTTTCAGAATCTGCAAAATACTACTCTTCAATCTTTGAACTAATTTCAGGTTCTGCCCACTCTGTGCCAAAATTCTTCTAACCTTTAGGGGGTATGCAATGACTTGCCTCTTGTCACATTGCAAGGTATGAGCTGACACAAGAAAGGACAAGATTTATACATGATGTTAGGAGCTGTTGGGAGAGAGGTGTAAGAACCAACGGGACTCTGGCATTCATTGAAACTTTCAAGAATGTCACACGGAGAGCAAATCTGTCAAAACCATGGCGACAGGAAAGAGCAAATGACCCTTCCTAATGTGCTGCCCCATGGGGAGATGCTCTCCTGGACTGCTGAGCACAACCATTACATGACAGATGTGTTTTAGCAGAACTAGACTCTCCAGATGCCCCAAGGTGGTAACAAACCCATCAAAGCCTCAGTTTATATTAATAAGCCAATCTTAAATCAGTGCAGGTACCAACTTGTAAGCAGATCCGCCAGGCCAGCCTCAGGGATGGCAAGAGCATTTGGAAGCAAGAACAGCCTCAGCCATGTAATTTTTGTCTGTCACCACTGGTCTATCAGAGCTCCAGGCGACCAACTCCTCCCAAGATGAATTCCTGAATGTTTTAGGTCAGACACAGGAAGACAGGCACCAATATGGTCACACAACCACCTCAGAGCTTCTAAGTTGGAAATGAAGGCACCTACCAATGGACACACTATTGTGCTTAGGCAGTTAGTACCTGCATGGGCATCTGTATCACAGTTTTGGATCCAGGTGTCATTCTGTCCACGCAAACCTGCTATAGACATGAAAGTTATGGGCCAGGAGGGAAAATAACCTTTCTGCTTGCCTGAATATATGTGCATTTCATCTGATAATATTCAAATCTCTTTAGCTACATTATAATGAGGTTAAAGCAAGAAAAATTTTCCCACCTCAAATATTACAAATGTCAGTAATGAGAACAGTAAAAATGTCACCACACGGAGAAAAGAGTGAAATTAGCATATTTAGAGGAGTATTATACCCATGAGTGAAATAATGCAATCAGCTAGCTGCAAGATAAAGCTAATTTGGTTTCCAACAGTTTATCAACAATACACTGCTCCTTTACATTAACAAATTTAACCAATACCATATCCTGCAAACAAGAATAATTCACACAGAATATTACACTGTGTTAATTAAATAGCTGGAATAGAAAAGGTCAGGCCATGACTGAAAGATGCGCATATGGGTTGTGAAGCTAGGAAAAGATGGAGAGATTTCAAATCAAGCAATTAAAATAAATTATTTAAACCATCATTAAGTCAATAATAAATACACTTAAATATTTTTAAGCCTATTTCGACAGCCCCTTTAGCTTGTTGCTGTTTCTCAGAAATTTCTCTTTCCTGTTGACCCATGAAAGTCAAAATATCTTGAAACCCATCATAAGATGAAGTGTCTTGGATAAGTTATCAAAGAGTTATCCTGCTTATATTCAAGTTTTCATTTGACCATGCAGATAATAAGAGGCATGAGACAAGATCTGCAGTTAAAAAGGACACCACAAAACCCCACTTGCCTTATTTCTTGATGGGTTTCCTGCCACTAGAACCATGAAACCTCCACAATTACTACAGTTAATTGAAAAATGTTCAAAGAGAGAAGTACTTTTTCACATTGTTTACTTCTGCAAATAGCAGCACTTTGTCTTTGGATGAATGCCAGCAAATCACTTAAATTATAGTTGTAACATACCCTTTTTAAATTGAAAGAACATTTTGGCATGGGCTAAACTATGCTGAGGTGGTAATTTACGAAAAAGACTTAGTAAAATGGGGAATTAATCTTATTTGGAGCTCCAAAGCACTACCAGAATATATATCAGTCACAAGCAAGTCTGAATCTCACCCTGTGTTTTTATTGTACTTTTGTCACTACAGCTGTACACAGCAGCCTCAAATTTGAGTTTGCTGTATATCCTCCATTATTTAATTGTGCATGAATTTTATTTTTCCTGGGGCATTTCCTGAAGTTTTGTAGACAAACTATAATTTTCTTTTGATCATAGTTCTGCTGATTTCAGTCAGCATACACTTCCTTGTTGTACTTTCAGTCTCAGAAACTGAGCTGCATGGACTCAACAAAATGTGATGTCTGTTATGTTCTGAGAAGTATTTCATGGGAGTCTGAGGTTTTGGCTGCAAAATTGTGGGATGATGGCCATGTGCAAAATTCAGCTGTGCACTGCCCAGCACATCACCAGTTATGACACTGACGCTGGATGTAAAACCAGTCTGTGGGGATCCCACCGTTCAGCTCTCCTCATTTAATTACATGGGCATTTATCAGGCCAACTTCCAGACTTGGTGACAGAATGCCCAACCAAGCCACGCTGAAACACCCAATTTTTTAGGGAACATGAAGCACTGTGCAGCATACGAGCCATTAACTTTATGACAAGTACAGATGGTTGATATACCGATAAATTCTCACACAACCTAATGTAATGAATATATACTTCAATCTATTTAAATGATAATACTAATGAGCATAGTGTTCCCCACATGATGGTATATTCACCCGAATTATTTGAAAATGGACTTCTGTGCATGTTGTTGCTATTTTTTTCCCTCTCAATTCGGACCACGGTTGAATTGTATCCAGCAAAGCAACACGACTTCCTTCTCCCTTTAAGAGGACCGACACCCGAGGGATGCCCTGCTGCAGCAGCTGCCTGCGCTAAGGTACCACACTGCGCTGAGGGGCCCGCGCCCGACAGGGACGTGTCGGAGGAGGAGCTGATGGAGAGGCGCGGCGGCTCCGGCCACGGGCCCGGCTATGGCCCCGCTTCACCCTCCCCATATCCGCCCTCGGCCCGGCCTGCAGCCACGCCGCGCCGGGCCCCGGGGCGGGCCGGGGCTCGGGGCACCTACCCGGCGCGGGGGGACGGCAGCTCCGCGCCCCGGCCATGCTCCGGCGGCTCTGCCCGCGGGGCGGCTCGGGCGGGCCTCGCTCGGCACCGCCTTCGGCGGCGGAAGGGGCAGCGCGGCCCGGGAGCCGCGGCGGGGCGGAGCCGCTGACGGCCGGAGCTCCCGGCCCTGCCGGTGACAGCCGGGCGGCCGCGCCCGCGGGCCGCCGCGCTCTGCCCCAGGCTCCTCTCCCCGGCTCCCCGCTGCCGTCCCCGTCCCGCACGCCCCCGCTGCCCGCCGGCGCGGCTCCCTCCCCGCGGGCGGCAGGCTCGGCTCTCCTCCGCGGCGCCGGTTCCCTCCTCCCCTCGCCGGCGGAGGAAGGAGGCGGCCGCCGGCCCTCCCCGACCGCGCATGCGGCAGTGCCGGGCCGGGGCAGCGCTGCCGCGCTCGGGGGCTGAAGTGTGGGTGTCCCTTCCCCCGGCCCCGTCCCCTCCTCCCCTGCGGGCCCCCGGCAGCGCCCCCGCAGATGGGCTTGGGCTGGAGCAGCGCGGAGGAGCGGCGGCCCCTCCTGCCGCCGCCGCCGCAGCAGCCGCGGCCGCAGCCGCGGGGGCCGGCGGGGGTCCCGGCGGGGCGGCTGCCGCCGCTGTCGGGCCGCGTGTACGGGCGGCGGTGGCTGGTGCTGCTGCTGTTCTCGCTGCTGGGCTTCGCGCAGGGCCTGGTGTGGAACACCTGGGGCCCTATCCAGAACTCGGCCCGCCTGGCCTTCGGCTTCAGCGGCTGGGACATCGCCCTGCTCGTCTTCTGGGGGCCCATCGGCTTCGCGCCCTGCTTCTTCTTCATGTGGCTCATGGACAAGAAGGGTGAGCGGGGCCGGGGGCGGCGGGGCCGGGGGTTCGGGACTCCCCGACCCGCTCCTGTGGCTTTCCCCGGGCCAGGCGGGGACGCCGTGGCCGTGTCCCCCGGCGCCGCGGTCCCGTGGCCGGTGAAGGGGACGCCGCCAGACTGGGGACACTCGGCCCCAGTGGCCTCGGCCTTAAAAAGGGTTGCCTAATACTTAAAAGGCATCATGACTGCTGTTTTGAGTGCTCTGCCCAAACGAAGACACATCAAAGTCCATTCACAAGGAAGATACTTAAGCTGAGCGGAATTAGGGCATCTGACGTCGCATGGGAGGTGTGGGACTGGAGGAGTGAGCTCCAGTCCGGCACTGCCATCCTGCTGTTTGACCTGAGATGGTCGTGATTTCTGGTTACCAGCTGTGAAACAAACACGCATTGATGTTTCGATCAAGTAATGCCAGTGCTCAGGGTGGCCATTGCGTCTCGAAAGAAGTTCTTCATTTTTAAAAGCAGGCTGAACATGAAGTCGGTGGTTTTCTTTGCATTGTGCTAGGGAGATACAAGTGCAGGGAACACAGAGAAGTTGCACTTTGGTGTTTCAAAGAGGACGACAAGGGAGAGTTTCCTAATTTGTGTTCAGGCCATTGCATCTCCATAGCAAACTTCCAAAAATGGTGTTTGTCTCTGGAGAACTTCTCCAGGGTCTGCATGGTTCCTCTGTCATCACCCAGAGGAGTGTTCCAGTGAGGTCAAGTACCTGTGTTTGCAGATTTTAGCTTTTGGCCCTAAATCCACTGAAGGGATTTCTTTTAATTCCTGTTTAAACAGACCTCTAAACAGGAGATAGCCACCAGTGGACCCTCATGGCTCCTGATCCTAAGTGCTACTTATTCCATTTATTTAGGTATTAATAGCTCATTTGTGGGAGAGGAAGGGGAAGAGGAAGGGAAAGTGAAAGCAGGCAGGGAGAAAAGTTGTATTTGAGAAGGCCTGTTTCAAAACTGGAATTACTTTTCCTAAAACTGAAGAGGCATTGGGGGAATAAAATTTCCTGGGCTGAAAGTACATTCTCAAAATGAGTCCATGGTGGCTCTACATCTCTCAAGCAGTTTACACTTAAGTTGGCAATATCTGTCTTGACTGATACATAATAGTGTTGTTAATGATCTTAAAGTAAGTTGCTTTGGTTTGTATGGTGAAGACTGACTGCTCGTGGCATGAAGGAAATAAAGGTAAATGTGAACCTGTGCTTAGAGAGCTGTCTGTATTTTTGTTTCTACATTTTCTGTGTAGTTGATCCTGAGCAAGGCAAAATAACACCGGAAAAGTTTTGAAGCAATTCATGGGAAAAGAAACTTCAGTATTTTGTTCTTGTGTATTATGAGTAGTAGTGTAGTTGTGGGATTTCTTGGTTTCATGTATAGGTTGTTTTGATGAGAGTATGTATACAGGTGTTTTTCACATTTCCTTAACTGATTGCTTTGGAGGGGTTTTGTTTGTTTGTAATCTAAATTCCCATGTTTGTTGGAGGTGCAGATATGAGCAACTCCTTTGCTCTTGGTTTGTTGCTGTCCTGATTGAGAGAATGTTGGTAGGTAACCTGAACAGAGCATCTCTGCTCATTTGGCTGTGTGCATAAGGAGCATATGGTCACTGGAGCAAGTTCTTTCCAGATCAACAGATTTTGTGAGGGTCCTGAATGTTTTCTGATATTTGTTTCATGTTGTTTTCTGAGTCTGGGTGATTCCCACGGAGAGTGTGGTGCTGTTCATTTTGGAAGTGATGGTGGAGTCCTGTCACTTTGTTCATCATGGAGAAGAGAGGAGAGCTACTGAGCCCCGAGTCAGCATGGGGCACCCTTCACTGGAGGCATCTTGTGGGGAGGAGTTACCCACTCTGTGAAGTCCATGTGTTCCAGGAGGATCTTGACTCTCCTGCTTTGAAGCTGTAGAGTTGGTCTTGCAAGGGTAGTATTTCTCTTGCTTGCTGTTACACCAGATTTACTCTGGAGAAGCTACACCATTTACTCTTTGACTTCAATCATTTGTCACTGGAGTTGGCTAGTAAAGGAGCTGTCAGGACAAAATGTATTTGTGAAGTGTCAACATGTAAAACCTGGCAAGTATCAGAAGTATGACACTGTAGATGAGGCATGTCAGAATCTGAGAGGAGATTGTGCTGTTAGATAGTCCTATACTTCACAGTCAGGTAAATCTAACTGATAAGTAGCTGCCTGCTGTCACTTAATCTGATTTTGTGTTATGATGCTTCAGAAGGAGTTCAGAAGTATTGGTCTTTTTGATTTTTAGTTGTGCATTTGCAGCATATAGTTCACAGCATAAATCCGTATCTGCACCTGACTTCTGTTGTGCATTTTGTGCACCTGCTCCTTGTCTCAGTACTGGTTGTAAAGGTTTGGTCACTTCTTTTTTTTTTTCACTTCTTAACTAATTGGAAGTTGAAAGAATAAATATTCATGAATAGGCATGCTAATAGTTACAAGAAGCATTTCTTTGATTCCATGATCCAGTTCCATTATAGCTTCTCAGAGAAGTGTGGGGCCCTCTGAGAGGAAAAGACAACAGCAGTGTTTATTTTTAGTGAGAGGTGTGCTAAATAAGCTCTTTTCTTCAGTTCTGTACAGAAGGGTTTTAGGGGGAAGGAAATACAAATTTTTTTGTTTTCTAACCTAAAAAAGCTTATTGGCCTTTGTGACCTCTTTCCTTGTGGCCTGCTGAGGGTATCTCCTGGATTCCTTCTGAAGGCCTGGCTGCAGCCAGCCCAAGCTAGGCAATTGGGGAATGGCAGGAATATGTGGACTGGGAAAGGAGTACAGATGGTGTCACTTCTGCCTCCCCCAGGAATACCTCATGCCTCCCCTGAGGATGACCCAGAAGGGGTCTTGGTGCCAGAAGCAGCATGACAAAAAGTCTTGATTGACTTACGGCCGTGTTCCTATGGATCTATAGGGATATTATGTCTTTTATGAAGTTGAGGATGATTTTTTCATCAGGAAGGTAGTGATGGTCTTCACAAGGCTTCACAAAGAATATCTTACTTGCAGATCTGAGCAGACTCAGAGAAGACATTTTTTGAACGGTGTTCAGCACTTTTTTAAGGGGGCTTTGAGGCACTGGAGGGAGCCTGGATTTACCCCATATCTCTCTAAACTGTGTAAACTGAAAGCTGCTTTGTGTTTTTGCTGAGCTCTTGTGCTCAAAAATACATTCATTTTCAGATGCACAGTTAGGTTCACATGTCACAGCTGAAAGTTCTTTGAGGAATGAGCTCTGTTCCTGTTCCTGCCTCCCAACTTCCTCTGGCTGAATTGTGCCAGCCCTTGGGCACTCCTGGGGGTTTCCATGTTCCTTGGCTGGGTGCTGTATAAGGACAGTGGTAGTGGTGGCATCTGTCATGTTTCTTAGTCTTATTCTGGGATGGGTGCATGTTGAAAATCAGCAATTATATTTGCATATGTCACTATTGAGTATGAGCCATTTTGGGTGGGTTTGAAAACATTTCTGTGCTAGGATTAGAGGTGTTGTCTTGGTTGGTTTCCTAGTGAAGAAAGGTGAAAAGATAGAGGCTGCCATGGAGCTTATTTGGTGCATTTTCTTTAGCAATAGGATTAGAGAGTCCTTGTTTAAATTTTAATTATCTTTAGAAATTTAATAAGACTGAAATTAAGTGGGAAATTACTTCAGTGTGCTATTGGGTGGACCCTTGTTGTTTACATGATTAAAATTAGCTACAATTTGTCACATGATGCTTGAGTGTTTATGTACATTTTGTGCCTTGAGTGTTTCATTTCCTGAGAACTGTAAATACAACCACACAGGAGTGTTAGGATGTTTATATGTCTAAGTTGAAATCAAAAACTTACATGCTTCCCTGGATCTGGTTCACCAAGGGGGTTTTATTAAGCTCCTAGTTACAAAGTGAGACCTAGAAGCAATATATGTCAGTCTTCATTATGTTCCCATATAAGCAAGAAGAGGCAATGAAGAGTGAAATATTTTATGATAATTTACATTAAATAAATTGAATAGAATGGTGATATTTTTCATTAATTTTTGGAATGCAGTGAACGGTTTTATATTGAATTTGAAGATGAGACATATTACTTGTAAAAGTGGAATGTAATCTATTTCTTGGTCCTTTTTTATGAAATTATATATGCTTATGTGGGTTGCATAGACAATCTTAGTAACTTTATTTTGCTGAAATTGAATTTACACAGCAATGTTATTCTAGTGATTATGTTATGAAGTAAAGAGAAAACTTCAATAATCAGATTCGGGTTTTAATCAAGATTGGCTCGTCCATTGAAAGTTTTTATCTCTAAGAGTAGTTATTCCTTTCCTGAATACCAAACTCTTTATTTTATTCCTGTCTCCTAAATCATGCATCTTGGTTTCCTGCTCTGAAGACATTTGATAGTTCTTTGTCTTCCGCCTGGGAATTTTGAGATTAAATCCTTTAATGCAGTTTGACAAAATTATCATGAATACTGAGTACAAGTACTAAATCGGACCTTACTAATACAAAAAATGTTCTTAATAACTGTTCTCCCTATAAAATAAACTACACATGATGTATAAACAGAATTGTGCATGGCAGCTTTCATGTCTGAAGTTCCTGGATTGTCACTTGGTACTGCGTGCTTACGCTGGTTTTGCTTTCAGGGGACCTTTGGATGCCTCTACCTCACATGTGGGGTCACTGGGACATAAGGGAGGTGACTCCAAGTGAGCTTGTTTTCTACTGAGATTTTAGTCTAGGAGATGTTTGTGAAATGCCTTTGGGTTTATTTTGAGATGTGACAGTGGGTAGAGAGAGAAAGCAGGCTGTCGTTCTAGAAGTTGGTGAAAGCATGAATGGCCAAGTGAATCCAACAGGTGGGGATGATTTTCTTAAGTGTTTCCATTATTGGCATTTCAGAGTCCTCTGTCATTCAGGCTTTTGGACAGTATAAATTGGAGCATGTTACTAATAACTTAGAAGAATTGCTGCAAGTGAAGTTGCTGATAGGTTCCATTGTTGATATAGATGGATTGTGTGAAGTAATTTCCATAGTGGCACTCAGAAGAAAATGGGAGTTTTTGATGGAAGTATTCATAGTTTTGTCATGCCACAGGTGCTTAACAGAAGGACAAAAAAGGTGACTTGTGAACCTTGAAAGTCTGAGAATTTTCACCTTTGGCAGAGAAATGCATTTTCATCTCCTTTTTGTCATGATCTCAGAAACAGATTTTTCTTATCTCAGATTCATGACTGCAAGATGAGTGAGTGCCCAGTACTTCAAAGTGACCAATTTGATAATTCATGTGCTAAGTTCAAGCGTGAGCCTCAGCTAAAAACATCTGGGATAAGACTTGGCCTAAGGCTGTAAGACTTTAACTTAGTGACATCAAGGCAAAAGGATTTACATGCTTCAACAGTAGAAGTTTTTAGGCATTCTGACTTTGGTAGGTTAATACAGCCTACAAGAAATACCCATGGGAAAATTTACAGATTCAAAAATGTGAGTAGAATGGAAAGGGCGCAAGTAAGAAAGGCGAGTTTGATGCAGAGATTAGAGAGTAGTCTTATAATAAACAACTGATTCTACTTAGTATTTATGGTGTGAGGGTCCAGTAATTATGATTATTAGAGAGATGCCTCTGCCTGAATTAAGGTGCAAATGAGACCATATGTTCAAGTCTGTCATACGGATTTTATTTAACATAAATGTGAGGTAGAGAGAGATAGAAATAAGAAAAAGAGAGAGAGAAAGGGAGTGACAGATTAAGTAGAAAGGTGTCACTACCCACAGATCCAGACAACATCCCCTTGGTCCTCTTGTCTTCTCAGTGCTGGGAGTCCCGAGGTCACGCCAGACTTTCACCATCTATACATTTTAGCAAACAAAAGAATCAGTGCTCTTTTGGCTACACAGTTCTTTTATTCTATTGGTTAAATGGTGCGCTCTATTCCAATGTTAATTAGTCCCATGTTCAGTCTTTCTCTTTTGAGTTGGTGGGCTTCCCAACTTAAATGGGTGGGCTATGGTCTCCACCTGCTGGACCCAGTCAGAACTTTCAGCCCAGTTGCTGTGTTGGCTTTCAGTGTGGATTCTTTGTGTTTATTACCAGTGCTCCCCCAGCTTGTTTTCTCTTCCTAGGCTGAGATAATTGGAAATAGTACCACCTTTATCTTATCTCTCAAGTTCCCATCAGGTGGCATAATTTACTGTCCAAATTTCCAGGAATTCATGGAGTCATATTCAAGGGGGAGGGGTAGGATGGGGAGCTTGGTGGTCACAGATGAGCAGTTGCTTCTTTATACCATTTGCCATCGTGGGCAAAGTCCTTAAAGGCTTTTCAGGCTATTATGACCTTTATGTCTCTTACAAATGGCAAAGGTTTTAACTCCAGCAAGAGCAGCAAGAAGCTCTTTGAGATTGAATGAAAGTTAAGTGTGAACTTTGGGCTTCAGCTAAGAAAGGAGCCAGGGGAGAATGCCTTGACTCAAGAAGTGGAAGGTGCATGTATTTGGTGAAAATGCAAGTGGTTGATACACTTGAACCAAATACAAAAGAAGTTTGAAGGAGAATACCTGCTTTACTGCAGTCTGCCTCTCTCATCCTGTAGACAGCTATTGTATGCTATTAATGGTCCATATTTCATTATCTTGTAAGAGATACTGATCCACACCTATCAAATCCTGTGAAAGGGATTAATTTTCCTACACTAACAAATCTTGGAAGAAATGAGATGAAGTGTTGCTTTTCATGTGGAGAGATGAAAGGAGCAATTAGCTGAATATAGGTAAATCCCACCAGAGCAGGTATTTGATCAGCTTGGTTTTACAAAATTTATTTTGATGAGTGCTGGTGTGCATATTTGTATAGACATACTTTTCCTCTGTATCATCAAAAGAGAAGAAAAAGGAAGACTGAACCAAACGTGGCTTTTGTTGCTAAATGTTATATACTGTGGCTACATAAATGTCCACAGTGTTTGTGCAAGTGCTTCCAGAAGAGAGATTCATTAGAGAATCGACTGGCCCACCCTCCTTGGAGTCAGGCATGCTGCAAAAGACCAATTGATACACAGTGATAGCAACACAGAGTGCTTTAGTTGGGAGCTGGTGAATTGTATTAACTTGGTGCTGCTCTGGTTCATCATAGCAATGCTGGCTTGTTTCTGTAGTGCTTCCCATACGTCCTGCTGGGCCAGGTTGAGTTGAAAAGCATCAACTGTGGGTGTAGATAGATTTCCTCTACTGGAGCTAGGTCTTTCTTTTGGGTGGGGTTCCACCCCAGCTCTGATTGCTGCTGTGTTTCCATGCATTCTCTTTGTGCTGCTCTCCTATGCAGCTGCTGTGCCCTTTGCACTCTTCACACAGGTCTTTGCAGCTGTGTAGGGGTACTGGGACAGCTGTTTAAACACTACATGCTGAAGCATATCAGGAAGCTGCATGCTTGATTTGAAGGAACTTTTCCATGGTGGAAAGAAAAATAATTCTATTTGCATATAGTCATGTGACAATAGTAATGGCCCTGTTATCTGGGATAACACTCTTGGGCTTCAGTGCACTGCACATACAAGCACAGTGAGCATGGAGTGGTGGCCATAAACTCAAACACAAGGAGTTCCACATCAACCTGAAGAAGAACTTTATGTTGTGGGTGGCAGAGCACTGGAACATGCTGCCCAGGGAGGTTGTGCAGTCATGTCTCCTCACTGGAGACACTCAAAATCCATCTGGATGCATTCCTGTGTAACCTGCTCCGGGTCACCCCCTAGAGAGGTTGGACTAGAGGATCTCCAGAGGCCCCTTGCAACAATAACAATTCTGTGATTCTGTATGGAACTTGATATACCTTGGTGTTGGGCAGTTGATGAATAGGGAAATAATTTACCAGTGTAAAATGTGATCCCTTGCTTCTCTTATGCAGCTGCTAACACAAGCAGAGTTAAAGCACTGAAGCATCCCTGAACTGGGTCAGGACACAGGTCCAGATAGGAAGGTACAGCTTTTAGAAATTGACTACAGGGGATGTAATACCCGGGCAGCTGTGCACTGATACCTCCCTTGTTGTATGCTCACATGTTTTTACTACTTCTTATAACCTTCTCTTGACCCAAGTTTCTTTCCAATCTAACTGCTTCTTCTCTACTTCCTACCTCACCTGTCTTGTGGTATGCCCATCTTGTCCTCCTATTTTCCTCTATTCTCAACTCCTCTTGGTTGTTGAGGAGTAGGAGAGGTTGGATGCAAGAAGCTCAAAGGGCTCAAAGGAGTGAGAAAAACCTGTGGATACATGAGAAGAGGGAGAGAGGGGAGAGTGTAGAGCAAGGTGGTGGGTGAAGTGTGGGAGGCACAGATGCAGAAATAGGATCTGGAGCCAGAGGGCAAGAAGTGCTGGGAATGGGAAAGGTGGAGCAATGAGTTGAGTAGGAGGCACAGGGAAATGGATACTTTGAGGGGCAGTAGGAAATGGGACTGCAGCAAATGGGGAGGGGGCAGAGGCCTGCACAGCCGTGTAGGTCAGCAGCATGGCTTCTGTGAGCTGTCTTGAGAGACGCTTTTAAAACCAGGAGCTGGGAATCTCTTGGGACACAATTGACCTTTTTTGCCTTTTCTTATCTCCAACAAGGTCTCGGTGTTTTGCCGCTTCACAGCCAAACCTCTTGAGCTCTGCTTGGCTGTGTCTGTTGTCAGCCAGAGAGTCCTTCAGCCCTGCCTGCCCCGAGGTGAGGTGGCTGCAGCTCCTGCTGGGGCTCCCTGCGGGCGCTGCTGACGCAGAGCAGGGCGGCTCTGCCTTCTTGTGTGGCTTGGGTGGTGACGGAGGTCTGGCCTCGTGATGGAGGCACCAGTGGGATGCAGAAGAGGATGTAGCCCCTCTGGCTGGTATTTCCCTTTCTGGAAAGCCTTGTGGAATGAGACAAAATGTGGAACAATGCTATTTTGTTTTGCATTACCTTGCTGCATTTGAAAAACACTGAAATTTTGCCAGTCTCCTTTTTTTTTTTCTGTGAGTTTTTAATAGTGTGGCATCCATGCTGCATAAAGGTAGCTGGTACTTTTTAATGTGAATGACAACAATAATTTCTCTATTATCAAAGTCCCCTGGGGTTTCTCATAGATTTTATTATGGAAGTAGTAAAGTACTTAGGAAAGTTGTATTGCATTCTTTTTCCTAGCTGTATGTTTATACTGTATTTATAATCCCAAGCTATTAGTTTAGAATTCTGTTAAAGAGAAAAAGAGCAGATCAGCTGTTCTGCAAAAGCTGAATCTATTTCCTTTAAAGAAAACTGATATCTTTTCTTCAAAGAATTACATGAGATTTATTTTTTCTATCAGAAGAAACTAGGTATGAACAAAGAAAGACCATTTTCACTTGGTAATTCTGAACTTACTGTACTTTACTCATTTCTGAATTCTAGTAAAAGCATTACAAAACTGCATAAACAAAATAATTTTTATTCATTATTTTCAGCAGATGTTGTTTTTAGGAGTTAGTTTCATGTTACTTTTTAGGAGTGAAAAACAAGTCTGAAGCAAACACAAAAATGAGGTTCATTACTTGTTTATAAAGTTTGGATATTTTCTGCATTGCTGATTTTTCACCTGTGCTTTTTTTAATTCTGGTGAGAAGTGCCTTGCTTGTGGTAAAGGAGCCATGTGAAACAGGGCTATTTGCTTGCCTTTTCAGACTGACAAAACTGTGCATACATAACACAGGTCCTGAAATAATCTTCCCTGCTGTGAAAATTTGTAGTCTGACATTGTCAAATAAAAATATTTGGTTTATATAAAATATTTGTTTAAAAACCCCCAAGCCCTCAGAACCATGGTCAGTGCTGAGAAGAGCAGAAGTAAATTGAAGAAATATGTTTTGGCAGCTGTTTCATTATTTTACAAATTTTCTTGGAGAGTGTTTGAATTCCACTGACAGCTTGGTATAGCCTTAACTGAGCAGACCAAAGACGTGATAAATTCTTTAAGAAGTTTTTTACTTACAATTATATGATTATATATTATAAATGATATATTCCCAGTGTCAGAGAAATTGTGGATTGCCTTGCCTTTCTCCTAGTGGTGACATTCAGAGCTATTCCATCACTTCCTGTCATAACTTTGGTTTTTTGATGCTTCCTGCATGCATGTGCTCTTGTAGCTCTGTAGCTGTAATTGTGCTGCAGGAGCTTGTGATCACTGCTCCAACTTCCTCAAAAGCTGTAAATTAAGCTTTCTCATGCAGATTTTTAGTAGAGAGGGTTTTTTAGATTTTTCCTGTTTTCAGAGCTGGAGATCTGTGACTCAGCCAGAGGGAGTGATGTGTTTTGAAAGTGAGAGGTCTTCTGCTTTTTGCAAAGAATGCTGGTGTTTTTCTGGAATACAGGTCATCAAATAAACCACAGTTAGAAACTTCTGTTTTGCTTCTTTATTTGTTGATGAGAGCCATCCCTTTTAAATACTTGAGAAAGGTGGTGGTGTTATAGTGTTAATTAATCACATGACCCTAAAGAATTGATCAGGACCCTTAAAAATATGATGGTTTTCGGACTCATTACAGTGCTGCAAAAGATGTCTTTTAGAATGAACTATGTACCCTAAGTAGTGCCTGATGCATTTTAATGTTCAAGTAACACTGAAACTGTTCACATGGAGAAAATTTGAAAGCTCACTTCAGTGACCTTTCCTATAAGTCACAAGACCTGCATGGATATTACATTAGTGAAGCTCTTGCAGCTCTTTATTTCCCCCCTCGCAGCAGGGATAATAAAAGGAAGAAACCTTGCACTTAGTGTCCTGCTTAGCAAATGCACTAGGCAGTATTTAATGGAGCTGCCAATCCTTGCTGCACGGTTGCTTCTTGATACTCTGTTAAGGCAAAGCAAAATGCCTCTGTGCTTCTTAAAAAGAAGAGTTTCATGCACCATTGGGTGCTGTGAGTAAGTACTATCAAGGTAAGAACAGAACACCTTGCCTGGCAGATATGTGTGAGAGGGATTGTTTTTGCTCTCTGTTGTCACAGGTAAGGCTCTGTAGTTAGTGGTGTGTTAACTGAGCCTCCTGTGCAACTGGGAGTCCTTGAAAGGGGTGGAAAGAGAAAAGAAAGTGCTTCCCTCCCCTTGTGTGATGCTGTAAGTGCTTCAGTTGTTGGTGTTCACTCAGGAGAGTTAGAGTGAAGGCTTCTTGTGTACTTTCTGTCAGCTTGTTAGTGACATCCTTTCTTTGGCTTCAGAGTTAGGAAGGAGCTTTAGTCCCCAACTGCGTTACTGGCTGTTTTTGTTAATTGCTATGTGTGTCTCTATGTACACACTAGCATGTGACATTATGTAGATTCAATTTTATCAAATTGCACAGATGGATTCAATGATTCACCTGAATTTTCATGTTTTATTAGATGCTGGTGTTGAGAGTAGAAAGCAGCCACCTGTGGTGAGAGAAGAAAGAATAATTAATATAAGTGTGTGTTAATGTCACAGATTTGGGAAGTACTTCAATAGCTCTTTTTTGTTGTATCCCAGCACTGCAATCAGCTCAGGTGAAGAGAAAACCTGATTTAGCAGACTTTCTAATGCTAACTGAGACTGGCTCCTGCTTCCCTGTGTTCATGGCCTGAATAAACAAGGCAGAGGGCAGGGGGAAGAGAGAAAGGGGAAGCAGAAGGGAAGTGGCCTGCCCAATTTCATATGACATGTTGAGAGATGTCCTGCTCCCCCAGGCCAGTGCTCTCTTCTCTCAGAGATGCTCTGCAAGCATTAGGGAGAGGTTCATTGCACTTGGATTAGTTGCAGATAAAAGAGATGCTTTCTGCAGTAAAATGTGTAATAACAATAATTGGCTAAAATAATTGGTCTCCTTTGAAACCAAGAAACGTGTTATTAAGGAATAGGAGATATTCTAATAAAGGGTCTAAAACTGATTCTAAAATCGTCATTTTGATCTTCAGGCAAATACCATTCAGCTCGGCACTTTGTTTATCTGTTCAGGCAAAATGTCAGCCTCTGGATTGCTGAATAGAATTTACAGCATTTGTATAAACTCGCAATGCAGATTTCTAATTTACATATTTTGCCTTTTTTTCCCATTGTTGGTGTTAAAATGTTAGGATGCTTCAAAATCCTTCACTACCACGTGGAAGGAAGCTTCTTTACTTGTAAGCTACCTTTCTACTTTTTTTGTATATCCAAAAGCTTATATTAAGCCTGTTTAGTTCTTAAAACCAGGACTTTTTTGTTTACAGTACCAGACTTTTAAATGGCTGCACAAACTCTGAAATATTGCTTTGTATTTACATGTGGAGTGTGTCACCAGCCGTGGTTAAATCTGTGGTAGTGGAGCCAACTCTCTAAAGAATTTGCATCATTAAGTCTGTAATAACTAAATGTAGAGGAGTAGAGAGCAGGAGAATTAAGTGATACTTTCCTTGACGTATTTTTGGAGATTGATTATGTGCTTGCCTAATATGCTGGGATAATGTTAAAAGCAGTATAGGTCCACTGTTCACATGGACTTGGCTACATCCTTGCAAATGAGATAAAAGCACCCTGCAGCTCTTGACGTGGTTGTTTTAGCTTGTTGTTCTTTCTAACAGGTGCAGTCAAGTTTTTATATCTACAGTAAACAGAAAAATAAGGACTTCAATATGCTTTAGTGAGTGTTGGGGAGAGGTCTGTGTGGAGAAGAATAACTTAAAAACAGGAACAGTATTTACAATACAAACCACAAGTGAACTGTGCAATTTGACTGTGTAGTTAAGTGTCTTGGTTTCCTTACAGTTGGGGTGAACATAAAAAAAGATACAGCAGCTCACGAATTGCAGAGTGGCTGTGTCATTGTTGTAATAACTCTCAATTGCATTCTGTTTAGTTTTGTTTATCACAATTATGTTCTGTCAGCTTCCATATCTGTTCTAGTGGTTATATGTGTTCAGTTATCTCTCTCATAAGTGTCTTCTCTGTGAAACACTTGACAGGCTAAAATTTGTGCTTTGAGTCTCTGAGCTATACTGTGGGTTTTTTTACAAAATTCTTAACTAACCTCAGAATTTGGGAGGGATAGCCTCTTTACAAGGATGCACATGAGGATGTTTGTGCAGAGTGCATGTTCTTCATCTGAGAGGTACCCTGGAAAAAAGAAAGCATGTGTATTGGCCCTCATGCTTTCAGTTTGCACACAGCATGCTAGGTCTGTCCAACAAGTGCGAGCAGCAGAGATGACTTTATCTTTGGGTCAGACCTGGCTGTTGGCACCCATCTGTTTTCCTGATTTGGCAGGGACTTCCCTGTGGGTTCCCCCCATCAGTGGTGATGATACTTCTGGGATTTTGGCTCTACTGAAATTTTTACCCTGATGAGAAAGTTTGTCCAAATCACAGGAACTATTTTACTTCAACTTATTGTGTTTGTGTACAGAGTTTTCTTTCTCAAATCTAAATTTTGCAAGTAAATCTATATAGAAATGTCAAACTCCTGCTGATAGTCTTGCTGTTAACTGGGCAGCAATTGCTGACAGATTCTCTTGCAACAGCTGTAAGATACTATAAAGAGAAATTGCCCCTCTGAAGATCATTACCTCCTACGTCTACATTTCAAGAAATTTCTAGTACATATTTCATATGAGTATCTCAGTCTGCCAACTGTTTGTCAGACAGAAATTGGAGCAGTGTCAGGTGGAATCTGCCCTGCAGTCCTCCACTGAAAGGTGGAACTGGACTGTGTTGTGGATTAGTACAGAAAAAGATCTTCTTGTGCCTTAGACAGGACTGAGGGTTGAAATGTAGCTCTGGGTTTAATTTATTTCAGACAGGTTCCGTATGATACAGTTTGGTTCTTACATTTTGATGCCAGAAGGATGCTGTCACCTGTCTTGCAGAATGTTTAAATTGAGTTACTTTCATTTTCAGTCCGAAAAAAAAAAAAAAGTACTCAGGTCCTAAATCTTTCCAGTTGAAATTGAGATGCTGTCTTGGCAGTGCCACATAAAGCCAGGGAAATGAATGGAATCACTTGGCTTCAGCTTATTTTAAAAACAGAGTTCTGAAATGGGGCAGTAACAGAAGCATCAGCATCAAGTACTCAGGGAGAAAGGGAGGTCCAGGTTGAGCTTAATAGCACCAGTGATATCTTGGCCATCAAGCCAGGATTAGAGCATGCTGTAAATGGTGCTGATGACACCGTGGTGGTGGGCCCCATCACTGGATGGGCCATTCTTTTAAGAGCTGGACTCAGTCCTTGTGGGTCCCTTCCACCTCAGAATTGTCCGTGAGTCTGTAATTTTGGATTAGCTACATAAGACCTGGTAGTTGTTCTCTCTTGCATGCAGTGTTTGTATTTGGTTCCCACTTTTTATTGATGCTGTTCTTGAGAATGCATTTATTTTCCATTCAGTTTCCAAACACAATTTATGCCACTCTGCAATCAAGTGCCTTTGTGGAATCTGAGGCAGGCCCAATATACTGACTTTTCAAGTTTATTCCATGTGTTAGCAGAAAGACTGGGACCACATCTCAGCTATGAAGTATTTTTACATCAGTGAAAAGGTTCTTTTCTTTTGAAAATTGTATTGCTTGATGCAAGGATGCCTCTTCTGAAAGAGGATTGCCACTTATCCTCCTTAATGGCGGTAGTCAGTTTGGCAAAGAGCAGGCACAATGCAAGTTTTATTCACTGTGTTTAGTAGAAAGCAAATTTTTTTGGTATTTTAATCATGGCAAAGATAATTGATGTTATGAGAGTAAATGTTGCAGCTATTAGTATAATTCTGCTAGAATTACATTAAAAATCCAAAGATTCTGGAGGATGGCATGTGTGTGCAGTGCTTTCAGGATTCCCTGACAAAGAGAGCTGTTTAATTAAGCATTTAAAAAATTATAGCTAAATGTATAGGGATATATTAAAAAGGGAGAAAAGCAGACCCATCATATGAAACGGAGAATTGGTATCCAGCAAAGAAACTCATTTAAAAATAATGCTTGAGCAATAAGGAGGACATTTAAACAAGATATAAAACCATTTCTAAGTCCAGAGAAAAATTGTGGAAGGCTTGGAGCTCAGTACTTTACTTACTGAACCTAAATGTAAAAGTGTTTTTTATAGGTTAATTTCATATAAGGAAAGATGCAGGAACTGTGGTTTGTTTTGTAAAGAAGGGCAAAACAAGTACTTCTATGAATTTGCTTTAAATTGGGAGGAAAAGCACTATTTAACAGTGAATTGTTGAAACAGCTAATGCAATTGGTGAGTTTTATATTTTCTGGGGTGTGTGGACCAAGACAGACTTTGACATTCTATTTTCTCTTAGCTAGATATGTTTTAGTCAGAATGATGGGGAAGTCAAGCAAATGCTCTCAGTTCAGTGTCAGAAGGAACAATTTGGGCTTTCAGCCTGGTCTTTAAAAACTGAAAAAGTGCAGGAGGCTGATGTCACTTGTTTCTACTCAGAGCTTTGCTGTACTTGGTATTTGTGAGAACTGATTTTAGTATCTGCAGGGGAAGTTAGGAAGCTCCTCAAATGTTACTGCATCTAACAGCAGGGTGTGTGAGCTGTACGAGGGAAATCACTGCTGCCATGCCAGGGAAGGAAGGGCTGAACCCAGCAGCCTTTCCTCTGGCCAAACTTCTGTTCAAAAAAAGGAGAAAGGTGAAAACTTGTCTGTTCTGCCCATCCTACTGGGATTTCCCCTAGGATGAATGCTTCATTGTAGGGGGGAAACCAAACTCAAATGGTGTGTGCCATGTGTGTGATGCTCTGAGCTAGAAGAAGCTGCTTGCAGTGCTCTGTACCAGTAGTGGGGAACTGAGGGAGCTGCTGTGCTGGGCTCAGGTGGGGGATGCTCAGGAGTGAGTTAATCACATTCTCCTGGTGAATGACAAACTAATGGATAAATTGTTGGAATGAGGACAACAGCATTGATTGTTAAGTTTCTTATTAAACTGGGCATAATAATTCAGTCATTGGGTTAGAAGTCAGTAATGTGGAATGCATTTTCTTTTCATATACTTTGAAAAACATCTTGAAAGTAAGGCATGCTGGAGGAGTTGTGGGGGATGAGCACCCACATCCTGGATGCTCGTGCTTGATGTTGCTGTGAGGGAGCTGAAGAGCAGCTGGGTGCCACTGGCAGCTGCTGCCCCCATGTTCCAGCATGGTGGGGTTCTGCTTCTGCTCTGTGTTGGGCTGTGGGTGGTGGGGGATTGTGGCTTGAGGGTTTGTTAAGTGTGTAAAAGTGGCCAGAGTTTGGAGACAGTTGTTTTAAAAAGAAATATGAAACAGCAAAGGCAGCATTGACTGCTGAAGTCATAAAGCAGATGGTGTTATGAGCCACAGGAGGGTTAAACAGTTGAACAATATCGACTGTTACACTCATAAATGATAATTAAAACATCCTTTTTATTACTGACTCAATTTCTGCCACTAGCTTGGACTTTTCTGTTGCTGCAGTGAAGTTTGTCTGTTCTGAACAAGGCCATAGTTTGCTCAAGGACCACTGCCACCAGAAACCTCCTGCAAGAAGAGGATAGGAAGGTGTAAAGAACACAAAACTTCAGCCATGGGCAGAAAATCTTGTTTAAAGGAATTTCTTCCCCTTCCAGCCATGTGTCAGAAACCTCTGATAGAAAGGAATAGAAACGGAATGATTTTAAGAGGCTGTACCCTCCTCCCTCCCTCCAATTACTGCTTGCATTTACAGGGTAGAATTAATGAAGTTAATTACATCTACACAAAATCTCTTGGTTGAGTGAATTACTTAGATCTTTTAAAGTAGAGACATAATTTTCTGCAAGGTTCACAGGCTGTTTTTCAAGCTTGGTTGGTTACTTTGGTTTATAGTTCCCATGATGCATGGTTGCTATCTTAAGCACTCTGGGGTGCACCTTTTAGAGTAATACAAGATGTCAAATTCAATGTAACAACAACTGCAGCATTCAAAACAAAAATACTGAAATAAATAAAAAGACTGGTTTCTTTCAAAGATGAAAAACTGTAAGCAAAATAACAGGGTGAGGTGCTTAAAAAGTAAAACCATATTGTGTAATTAGCAAAGAAAATGTCTAATATGCTGCTTGTCTGACAGTCTTTTGTTCACTTTGGTGTCATCATTTTCAACATGCAGCATTAACCAAAGGAGTTTTCAGGGGTGTGTTTACATGTTAAGGTGGAAACAGAAAAAAAGGACAAAGAATAAGCTGGGCCATCAAAACATTTTAAAGGTATACCTTACAGTAAATAGTATTCAAGATTAGGACTTCAAAGAATGAAGACATCAGGCATACATGATTGTGAAGCTTTAACAGGTAATTGTACTTTAAAATTATCTGACATATGAGATTGACATTAAAGATAGGCCTGAATTTAAAGCTGGAGGCAGACTTCAGCATCTGATTAATTTTTTATCAAATTGCACGTTAGGGGTTTTTTTAAAGAAAATTTTGTGCACGCTTAATTTAAAACTTTCTTCATTTGTATATATTTTGGTTTAGGGATTTTTTTAAAAATTAGAAATCAAGTAGGAGTTTTTTCTATGGAAACAAACACTCATTTTTATGTCTTGTGGTGATTTAAATGTACATTTTTGTTTCTCATTTACAGCTGTGTCCTGGGCTTGCCCCTGGCTTGCACTTCAAGCAGGGCCCCATGAGCAGCACCCTCCATGCTGTCCTTGTGTCTCTTGAAGGGCAGAATGCACCATGTTTTGTGAAATATAGTTCAAGAGGAGCCTAGTTTACATAGAAAATAAGGTGGTGTATACATCACTAGAGCTTCCCTGAAAAATTTCTATACCATTTCCTAATGGGAAACTTCATGTTTTTTAGATAAAATATTTGTATTTCAATTTTCCATCAATAAAATTCCAATCCTTGCTGTATAGAAATTTTCATTATACACAAAAGCAGTGCTAAAAAAGATTGATTTCCAAGAAGAAAAGGCAGAAGCACCATGAATGCAATGCAGATACACATAATTGCCCCAGCACAGCACAGGCAGTATGGCAGTGGGGAGTTAAATGTCACATGAACACTCCTGGTGGCCTAGCAAACACAGGAGCATGAAGGTTTTGAACAACCTTATTAAAGGGGCATTTATTTAGGGCTCTCTGAACACGCCTGAAAAACCGGTTTAACAGCAGCATTTGCTGGTTGAGCATAGTCAAGCAACTAAGTTGTGGGAGGCATTGGGAAATCCTACCAGGAAAGAAATATTTTTGGTTGATGATGCTTCTTCAGGGCATCAGGGATGTGAAGTGTCCTTTGGTGTCCTTTGGCAGCTGGCATTCCTTGTGTTAACGACTGGGCCTTGCCAAAGGAAGTCTCACTTCCATTTCAGAAAACCTGCAACTTAACTTATTAACTCTTTTTGTTTGGGTTGTCTTGGGCTGTGCTGGTTGATAGAGGAACTTGTCTTTGGTTTGGTTTGTGCAGTGTCCAGCACCAGGAGCTGCATACCTATGAGTGAGGTTCATTAAAAACTGTCACAATATGAACAAAGTTATGTCTCACCCAGTAAAATCACATTTTAGTAAAATACATGGCGACAAAATATTTAATGCAACTATTGCTTGAATTGTGCTGATTACAGGAGTCACTAACAGAGGGAACACTGTTCTGAAGATGGGTAGCTTTAGAAAGAATCAGAGTAGTTTGATAGGTGACATCATTGGACAGGTTCTTTTACTCTCTGTATTTTGGGTGATTACTAGTTTTACCTAAATGTTAGAGGTATTGCATGTTTGTCATCATTAATAATTTTTAGTATATTCTACTAAGGACATAGAAACCCTTTATTTTCTATTTGTTGCTGTGAAATTGTTTTGAAATTTGCAACTTCACCAGTGCAGACTCCCTCTGTGGTTTTTAATTGTGAGTGTTTATGACTTTGGTGTTTTGCAAGACTCTGGAGCTTAAACCCCTCAGCTGTCACTGTTCTCTGCTGCTGATGGAAACACCTTAACAGCAGCAAACAAACTGCTGGCAAAAGGAATTGCAGCAAGAAGATAAGGTTGTTCCTAATCTAAGCACTTCTCAGTTGAAAATCACACGAGGAAAAAACATATTCAAGGAATCAGTCAATTACGGCTTTTTTCTAATGTACGGTATTTACAACCTCTGACAACTGGAGCTGAGAGCAGCAAAAATCTGCCCTAATTGCAAGGACTGCAAAAAAATACTTGCACTTTTTTCCCCCTGAATAAATGGTTGTTTCTTTGGGACGAAATGCATATCTGCATTATGAAAGAAAACAATAACAGTGCTGTGTCTGTGCTCGTTAAGTGGTTGGAGAGGAACGAACAAGTCCAGATTTTTCTTTGAGTCTGCCTAGATTTCAGATAACACAGTAGAGCATGTTCCCCAATGCCTCCAATTCCAAAGGCAATATTGTACACTTTGATGATGCTTTTATTATTACTTTTCACTTTCAAGAATGTCTGTAAAGATTTTGGATATATTCGTGTGTGTTACTATGCCAAGAGTAAGCTTTTGTAATTCTGGAGTGTAAGCATAGAAAGTAACTCAGGATTTCAAAATGTGTCTGGAATTTATATCAGCACCAAAGTGCTTATGATTTGAAAGAAATGTGTTATTTCTGTGAAACTGCATGCAAATGTATATATAAAAACAATGTTTCTTTTGCAACATTACTGATTTAGCTTGTAAAATACTGTTATTTTTCCATCTTAGGTCTGAGGGTAACAGTGTTACTAACATCATCCCTCATGGTACTGGGAGCTGGCCTGAGATGTGTTCCAGTTTCAGACCTAGAAATTAGGAAGAAGTAAGTGAATTAATTATTTTTAATGTACGTATTTTATTCTTTCTGCTAATATAATTTTTGCTGCTACTACAAAGAAATGTTAGTACAAATTTTCTGTATGAAGTTGATATACCAAGTGTTTGTTGTGTGGCTATGGGTTTACGTGCTTCTTTGCTTCTTAAATGGATTTTTCTAGTCCTTCTTCTCCATAGTATCTGAAGATCAGAAAACCCTTTATAAGTTGAGTTAATTTAATCCCACCCCATCCTGCATAACTAATATTAATCTGCTTTGCAAATAAGGAACTAGAGATTTAGCGAGGTTCAGAAACTGGCCCAAGATCACACATGCCTCAACCCCTAAAAAGAAGTAGTTTATATGCAAATGTTAAATAATTAGTAATTTTCTCATAGTGAATGTATGAAATCATGCCATGAGACAGATGAATTTGTGCAAAATGGCTTTTTTCATGTAGTCTCTTCCAGCTCATGTTTCAAAGTAGCCATGTACTTTTGCTGCAGTGATTTTCTGCTGCACATGTGCCCATTACGAATTTGTGATAGAAACAGATTTCTTCTTAAAAATCCCACAAACCAAACAATTTAATGGTTCCATCAACATATCCTGAGTCTAGGAATCATTAGTAAGTACAGCAGCACTGCTTGTTTTGTACAGCCAGGGAACATGGATCACTTGTTCACTTAATTTTCTTTTGCCTCTTAGTGTGAAGGAGGTGGGAGTATGCAGGCACTACTACTCTTTCCTGCTACTTTGAAAATGCAGCAGCACTGGTTCTTTGCTAGTTATGCTTGCATAATATATAAACACTAAGGAAAGATCTTACAAATAAAATGTTTTATGTGGGTTGGATTTTTTTCCCCTTGAATTCTAGTCAGCTTGAATTCTACCACACAGTCTTGGTATTACTTCAGCAAGTTATTTGGGTTTAGGGTTTTTTGTTTTGGTTTTTGGGGTTCCCCCCCCGCCCTTACTATTGTTTAACCTGAAAATCAGCTTGGGCACCTTTTGAGCTGAGAAGGAAAATATTCCGTGTGAAGTTGAAAGTCAATGACTGGGTACCATGGATAAAACAAAGAAAGAGGTTCAGAGAGAGAACTGAGAATGTAAAAAACACATGAATTGTAAAACTAGCCCTGATAAGTAAACTAAGAGCAGAGTGTTGGGTGAGGGGATGCACTTTCAGTTCTTAGGTGCTTAGTGAGCATATAAGGAAGCACTCAAGGTGCTCCTGATGTTGGTTGTCTAGTGTTGCCCATTTTGACAGGGTCTTCAAGGATTCTGTGAGCAGGGCAGGCTGAACTAACCATATTGTGCTACCCTTCACAGTGACCCTATTGAGGAAAATTGAATGTTTGGGTTGCCAGGAAGAGCTGTTCTTATTTTACCCTTGGTTTACATTTTCTTAAAATGTCAAGGGGTGCTCGACATTCATCAGCCTTGGGTTAAACATCAATAACTTCTAAATGGGACACATGGCTTAAATGCAATGAAATATGGTGTTTTATGTAGCTTTTCATTCGTGATGTATGCCAGAAAACATGTGCTGCCCTACGTTTTACCAAAACAAGGATGGAGACTGTAAATACCTGAGAAGATTAAAATTCCCAGGTGAGATTTAGATGTGAGATATCAGTTGGGGAGTGGGAAGGAGAGTTTCCACCTTTAAATAAGGTTTTCCAGTATAGCTACAGAAAGCAAGCCTAGGAAAACAATGAAATACATTACTAAGGAGAAACATTCAAGGATCTAAGAAAGGCTTTGGACTCTATAGAGTTTGATGAGTGAGATGTAGAAAATGTAATGTTAAAATTTATTGAAAACTATATAGGGGGAAAAAAAGAGTATGAGCAGAATACTGATGGAAAAGGTTGATAATTTCATATATTCATGCTGTGAAAATATGTATCATCTCTGGCTGAAACTGATACTTTTGCCTACTTATCCTACTCCCAAAAAAGAAATTTTCCAGAATTGTAGCTCTACATGAGGAAGTTGCTTGATCTTTCACACTTTGATTAAAAAATCTACCAAGAATTAATTATGGCCAACTGTGGGAAGCAAAAAAATGATTTTCAGTGAAGTTTCTTGAGACTTTGTAAACAATTGTACAGACTGTGTGATGCTATACTATGTAACTTCCATTGTTTTGTGGGTTAAGGTTTAAGGCCAGTTTTCATCCATTATTTGAAGCGTGATACCAAATAAAAACTTTTTTTTTTGAGATGAGCATTATTGCTTGATGCATTAGCCACAACTGGCTGAGCACCCAATTATGCACTTATTCTGAATGTGTATGTGCTTTAATACAACAATTTGAATGTTACAGAGCCTGTCAGAGGGCCAAGATCACATGCAAGCTAACTGGAAGCATTTCAGAAGCCAGTGTAACTGGAATTTCTTTAAATGCTTATGTGTGTTTTGTAGTGTGTTCCTTCAGCCTGAGAGTAATCTGTGAGAATATGCTGAAGATTTCCACGGGACAATTCTGTCTGAGTTAATATACATAAAATTATAAGAATGTTCATGAGGTTTGTAAGGCTTAGATTGGGGTTTTTGTACTTTGTAGCAGTCTCTGCTCCCTAAGCTCTTGTGATTAACATTAAGGAGAGCTACTAAAGCCCACCACCTATCAGAGCAGTCATAGATGTAAGGAAATCACTGTTAAAACTGGCATTTAATCCTGGCTGCTTTATGCTCCTTATCTCAAACAGACCTGTAATATCCAAGTGTATTCTTAATCCCCTTTCTAGTCTATAATTATTCTTTTGGTTGTAGTGTGTAATATCAGACTAAGACCATGCCCAGTCCTCTGAGTTGTGTTTTAAGTCATGTTTTAACCTCTCTTTTCAGTACATTTGATGCCTATGCATATGAGGGAAAATTCAAGTTGCACATTTCATTGTGTCTCTTGAAGCAGCTGTGAATTTTCTGTGGTGAATTTTTGTTCTCTGCCAGTGTGTGACCTAAAATTGTACTGGAAATCCATGCCAGAACTGCATAAATTCAGTGCAGGCAAAGTGGGAGTACATGGTGGAAATATTGAAGTGTGAACTTGCGTGTCAGATGGAGGATCCATCCTTTACATGGACTAATCAATTCCCTCTCATGTACACATATGCTTTTACCTGTTTTCCTCTCCAGCCCAGTAACCTATGAGGTTAATGAGCCTATCATACATGGACCTTAAATAATTTTTATGTACCACGTGCTTCTGGGTTTGTCAAATGTGGCAGACATATGACAGTAAATTTGATCCCAAATATATAATTCCTTTTTAAATGTTATGAAAGCTTCATTTTCACACCTGTTTATTTACTTCACAGTTAATATATGTTATATAGAACATTAAGGAAAAAAAGATGTTACCAAATTGTACCTTTCCTGAATCTTCTTCCCTTCCCTGGAGGTTACCAGAACATCACTAATGCTTTTTTTGCCTTCTTTTTGTCCAGTCCTTTCCTTTCTAACAGCTATTTGTCACTGAGTAAATATTTTCATTGGACTCTTTTAGGATTTGATTATTTTATCCTGAACATTAATATTACTCAGAGGCCATTTTTTTATAGACTAAATCAGAGTTGTTTTTTCCCTTCCACACAGCACTTCATGTTTACCTTGTATTTGGTGTTTAGGAATAGATTTACATACATCTTAGGTCTTAAATCTAGGCAAAAAGCTGTATGAGCTGAAACGTGTAAAAGAAGGAAATAAAATTAAGAAATCAGCTCACAGCCATAAAACTTTGGCTTTTAACACTGATTGTGTGATGTAAGACTTCTTAAAATGTTTTGAAAGGCAGGATAATTAAAGACATGGAAGTAAAGGGTGTAACATAATTTGTCATTTGTATTGAACACATTAATTAAGCAATTTATTAGAACCTCTTATGCTGTGGGCTGGTAGTGTTTGTCCTTCACATTAGATTTCACAACAGAGAAGTAGTTATTGAGGACCTTGAATCATGGCAGTGAGAGAATGCTCCTTGGCAGTAAGTACTATTAAAATGTTTGTTGGGAATCCAGCAAAATAGCACAGAAAATTACAGTGGAAACAGAGTGGTTGTTTACACAGTCATTTATAGGAGACACACCAACACCTGGTAGATCCTGTAAACAGGTATTTTTGTTAATATTACCAGTTCTTAGGATTTTGAATATTTCTTTTTTGTATATATTGTTGTGAACTCTTTCCTTTACTATATTTGAAGATTCACTCTTAGCACATCTTTGGTTTTGGTTCTATTAGCCAGTTGCAACATAGTTTGTATTTTACTCTTATTAGACTGACCCTTTAATAATTCCACATTTTCCCCTTTTCTGTTGCTTATAGCCTAAAGAATTAATGGGATCATCTAATTATTCTGATCCTAAGGCTGCCATAAGCCACCATTCTTATGCATAAAAAATGCAAAGGAGCATCTCAGAAGAGGTTATTTCAGTAAGGGAAAGACATACTATGATTCCTATATTCTCTGGTAATACTGAACACACTTGTGTGCTCAAAAAACCCCAAACAATCCAAGTTGGAGCATATGTGGAGAAGAGGAATTAAAGTGTTCTAGGGAATGAGAAGAGCCTGTTAGGGGAGGAAGGTAGACAAATCAGTCTGTAAGGAATGAAGACAGAGTGTGCTGAGTGTTTTGTGCTCCCTACCTCACTGGGGAAGAGAAATGAAAAAAGGATTTAATCTAAAGTGGGGGTCTGGGAGTAGGAAGATGAATAAACACACCTGTTTGTGTGCTGTAGCTCAGCAAGCAGAGGGGGAAAACATTAAAATTGAGCACTTGCCTGTTGCTTTTGGTGCTGGTTTGTGTTGCAATGCTGGGGGAAGGCTGAGCTGGGTTAATCCATGGCATCAGAAAAATAGGAAAGTGGGGAATAAAGGAAACAGGTCATTCATGAGTAGGTTCACATGGGGGATACTTATTTTTTATGCCTTTGTAATGTAACAGTTTATCTTGTTTTTATTACTTCCACCAGCTTCATCTTGTACACAGGGTTTATTTTTTAACCTGTGTTCCAAAGCATTTGTTTTAGATTAGAAGTCCTGTGTTCTTAAGTGGTTATGATTTTTTCCAGCTTTGCTTATCTGTTGATGGTAGAGGGGGGGTGATTTAGTGTCCCTCTGGCAGCCCAGTGGTCCTGCCTGCCACTGCTTGACCACGTGTCCTGTGATGCTCCTGATCAGCTTGGGGGCAGCCAAATTGGCTTCTCCTTAAGCTGGATCAGCCCTAGTGGAAAAAGGAGATGACTTGACAGCCCTGGTCATAAATGCTCTTTTTCTTTTGCTCCTCTCCTGGACTTTGGCCTTGGCACTCTGGGTGTCATCCACCTGCAACCAACGTGCCTGCTGAATTAGCAATTTACAGACCTTGTGTAAATTCTTGGAGTTCCTTAAAGGAAACTCAGAAAGGGCTTGGTATTGCAGCAGTATTTAGTGGGCAGCACTTCTACAAGGCCTCAGTTAGTGCAAGCCTGTTCTGGAAGGGAAGATTTATATTCTCTGTGGGATATTTAGCTTCATCTCATATAATTGCAGGTGGTATCCTTAACTGTAGAACACTTTTAATTTTTTAATCATGCTGAGCTCTTTGCCTTAGTTTGTGATTCATATTATGGTGGCTAATTTCTGTCCTTAAAGAATTCATATTAGTCAAATTTATATTGAAGTTGCTGCATTATAATCAAAACACCCTCTTGCTCTTTCACTCGCTTAAGAAAAATTATTCAGGAATATTTAAATAGGTCTTGTTTATCCCATTCCTTAATTTGCTGCATCTCCTGTACACTCCTACTCTTTTACTAAAAAATCCTACTTAGGACCTCTTTTATACTAAGTAATCTTAATCAGCTTTCTCCCACAGCAGCCCAAATAGCAGCCAGGCCTGGTGCACTTCCCTGATAATTTTTTTCAGTCTGTTTTGCCTCATTAGCCCATAATGTAATTGCCTACTTGGTGTTTACAATGTTGTGTATTTTGGGTCTGTTTGTATTTGATGAGCATGTCCTCCATTAGTGTTGCTTTAAATATTTCTTCTTTTAATAATGGGTTTGTAGAGTTGGTTAGTTTTAAAAGAAAAACAAGAAAACAGAACTTTAAAAAAAAAACCCTCAGCTTTGACTTTATGTGCCCTCATCTTTCAAACCTGGATGAAGTGAAGAACCACCCCCTCACAGGTGTGTGACAGGTGTGATGGCTGCACAATAACACAGTCTGAGGATGCAAGGGAATTTGTCACCACAGTGCCAGGGGGTCTCACTGCACACCCACCTCATCCCTTTCCTCTGTCAGGATGTGTGATGGACACCTCAGGCTCTTTGCCTGAGATTGCTGCTTCCTCTCCTTGCAAATACTTGTCTCTCTCAGGAAGCTCTCAGTAATAAGTTTTGGACTAACTCTGGTTTCCAATCTTTTAAATTTAACCCAAAACTCACTAGATTTTAGACCATTGTAAATGTTTGCTATTTTCTTTAAGTGTGGGAGAAGAGACATGAGGCTGGGATGCCTGGGATAGAGATGCCACGGTCCCTTCCAAGTCCACTCCCAGAATGGTCTGACTGACTGTGCTGAGGCCATGGCTCATACAGGGGTAAAACATGAGCATAATTGCTGATGAAAATGGCTAAATGTGCATTTCTAATTATTTCTCTTTTCTTTTTCATTCTATTTCTGGAGATAATGTACCAAACAATGACTCAGGCTTTTTGCTTGTAATAATATTTCTTACTGATGGGGGAAAAACAGCTTTAAATTATTCCACATATCAATGGTCGCATGAATCAAAAAAAAGCTAAAAATGCTAATGGCCTCAATCCATGAATATCCAGAAGGCAGAAAGCTTTTGTAGTATAAATATATCATTTAATGAAAATATCAAAAGGAAGTGCATTTCCATGAAATTCATCTGTAGAATGTTATTTTTAATAGATGAATTCATTGCTTTACCCAGAGGTATTTTTCTTTCCAGTCTTTTTCCAGACATAGAGCCCTGCTGTTCTCTCTTTGGGATACAAACAAAACATCATTTGCATTTGCCATACTCTGTAGCAGTGAATTGCAATAAAACATGAATTTGACCTCCCTAATTCTCTTTGCCCTTAAAGTGCCTGAAAAAGTTCCTCTTATTAGGAGGTTCTTTTGTTATATTTACTTTTTTGAGTTTAAAGGAAAAGCTCTGTCTACTTCTAGTAGCTTAATTGTAAAAAATCAGAAGTGGTTCTTGACAAAACTAATGTTGGTTCCCTCTGAGATATAATCAGTCTCCTAATATATAATGTGGGTAAGTCCATGGCTTTTCATGTGCCTTTTTCTGGGCAAGCAGTTTGCATCACACGTCGGTTTAGACACTCCAGAGTAGGAGGTATTTGCTTGCATTGTTGCCATGTAGTGACACTGAGTTCAATAGCACTTCAAAAGTTCTCTGAAGTCCTCCAGTGGAAGGGTCTCTTTCATTTGCTTCCAGGCGCTCCCACAATGAGCTAATCATTACATAAACCTGTTTGTCTTCCAAATTAGCAGGACCTGAACAATCCACTTGTTTCAGTGAATGAAATTGTCAGGCATGTGAAAGAAATATTAGCCATCCATTTCTATAAAACATCAACTTCTTTATGCAGAATTGCTTTTTGTGTTGTTAGGATCAGCAGTTCCTGTTCTAACCTTTTCCATAGTCAGTGGCACGCTGTAGCCCTGTCTTCCTGCAGAATAAGCACTCTCCATGACTTCATTGCTCCTCACACTTTGCCCAACAGTGGCAAATCTGAATTGCAGTTTATTTCTGTTGTATTTGCATAGCAGTTTCAAAAGTGACTAAGTGCTCAATTCTCATGGCAGCGAGTGGGAAAAGCATGGTAGAAGTTTCACAAACAAAACCTGCACCAGAATCTCCCTTCTCAGGGCTCTTGAAACGAGCTCTACTTCCTCCTAGGATGCAAAGGAGCTGAATTTTCCAGTTGGGCTGGGATCATTGTGTTTAGAGAGTCAGAGCAACACCCTGGGGTTGGCAGCCCTGCTCGACACTGTGTTTGTTGTCTGCCAAAGAAAAGGTGAAAATGCTTTTTCCACACTGTGAATTCAGTTAAAATACTGATCCAACTTCTCCAGTCTTAGCCTTTCCAGAAAAAGTTCACTTAACATATATTAGAACTAAACTTTGGATACGTACTTTAGTGTTGTGGGTTTTAAATCCATCGTATCAAAAGTAATTTTTTTGAGTAAGTAGTTCTCCTTCCAGTGTTGCCTTTTTTTTCCCCATCTGAGAACAGAAACTAAAGAGATTTTCCTTCATTTAAAATTCCCCTAAGTCCAGGCATTAGACACACAGTGGTAGGAACACTAAATGTCTGGATTTTTTACCTAGAAAAACCACTTATGTAACACACAGCTTTTAAATAGCTTAACAAATCCAGTACCTGATGTGACTGTGACCATGCATGCAAAGTTTCAACTTGTACAAGGAGAAAAAGAAAAATAAAGCTGTAAATGGAAGTGCTTTCCCATCTTAACTGTATGGTATTATCATCAGTCACTAGAACCTTTTTCCAGTGTAATCTCACTTTTTTCATACCCAGTTTGCTCAGGTATATTGTAATTCCAGCATTTATAGCCTTACATGGTTTTCTTTGTTGCTGCCTGTCAGGGTATTTCAACAGTGACTGCAAGAAGTGAATAAGGCAGGTACAGCCAGGTCAGTTCCTGATATCATGTCTTCTCAGGGAAGTGGTGTAAACTGCTTAATTAAAGTTATTTATAATGTGACTTGATAAAAAAATTGGAAAAGAGGTGACAGTATAGTACAATATGGGTTTTTCTTCTCTAATTTCTATTGCTATATTTGAGCTGTCCCTTGTATTATATTTTTGCAGTTCAGAGGCCAGTTTAGAAACAGAGGTGATCTTTATTTTGTGCAAAAGTGTTAGTGTGTCCATATGTGTATTTTCTTAGATAGATACATAATGTAAATATGTAAGTTACTCATTACTGTGATGCTCTGCCATGTGATATTTCACACTACCATTTACCATCAGTCCTCAACTATGTATTTTTTTTTCTTAAAAGGGCTTATAAAGGGCTCATGTTCAATTGCAAATTACAAGTTGGGCAGAGCACATCAATTCATTAGCAGGGAGGTCAGATGTGCAAAAACCTTGACATATCAAAATGAGTCCTGACCTGGTCACTGAGACATTTAGAAACAAAGTGTTTTAGATAGATGTTTACTTCCCCAATTTTGCTTTAAGCTACAGTCATCTATTATTTTGTAAGTTGAGAATGAGTTTCTGGTGTAACTTTTTTCCAATTTTCTCTTTCATGATTGTGATTAAAAAGCCTTCTGCTCATGTTATTTTCTGTCATTTGACCTCAATAGCTTTCTACTTTTTGATACATGAAAATAATTAAATTATGATTGGATAAATAACACATCTGAAAACAGCACTGGGAAAATAACAGATGAACATTACACTTGATAGTGCAATGAGACTGAGAAATGTTTTTCCATCTGGGTAAGATCCTGAGCTAAAGTTATCTTTTCATCCCTTTCCTCAGGAAAGAGAAAACTTGTTGTGCAGAATGAAATTGGAATAGTGATGGGGAAAGGGCAGTTCCTCTTTGCACCTTTTCAGTAGCAGAAACAAGAAGAAAATCAGGGGATAACAGAAACAAACCTCTCTTGTCTTGGAGCAATTTTTAGCACTGATGGTGTACAAGAGGAGACTCATGGGCTGTGAGACCAAAATCTAGTGCAGTGCTGATAAGATGTTGTAACAAACAGCAAAAAGCCACCAATACTGTTATGTTCATATTTCTCTGTCGGGTGGAGCAGCTGCTACATACATCTCCCAGGGCAGCAGCTTAGAAAATGCTCTGAATTGCATTTTGAATCTCTCACCCCTGCCTCTCTGGGGAAATGAGTTAAGGATGTGCAGAAGAACCATGCAAATAATCTTTTTCTCAGGAAAAAGTAGCTTAATTCAAGTCAGTATTGAAAAAGAGATAAAATAGGGTTTAAGCTGTTATCATATGCAGAGATACTTGAGGTAGTAGTCTGTATATTGATGGCAATTTAGTCTGAAAATAGTGTTTATTAACTCAAATATGTTGGACTTGAGAAATTAAACAATATGAAGATAAGAGATGCTCTACCCTGGATGATAATGTCAGGCTTGGTAAATGCCAAAAATGCAAATCTGTGACTAGAGCACACCAGCCAGGACAAGGCTGGAGAGAGAGCAGCCAGGAAAACACCAAGAGAAGACACCTTGAGAGAGGCAAAATTGGCTCACACTGTGGAAAAAAAAAAACCCCAACAAACCCAAAACAATAAAGACAAAAAGATAGAATTTAGATAGATAGAATTAATATAGAATTAAAATTCTGGATTAAGTTGTTACTTTCTCCCTTGGATCTTCAAAGTAAAATTAACATTTGTTGCTCCCTTTGAGTGTAAGATTGGTTAGAGACCATTATTCAGATGATGGAGTTTGATGGACATAATCTAAATCTAAAGTGGTTAGAATGTGTGTGTAACCTTCACACTATATAAACTGGGGGCTTTTGTTTGGTGGTTTATTTAGGGTTTTTTTTACAGAACTTTTCTTCTTCTGTCAGATGAAGTGCCTACATGCCCACAGATGCTGCAGAACTATTGTACTCTTTTCTGACTTTACTGAGTTTTATTTGCCTTTAGGATGATTACAGAGGAGGCATATTTGAATTAAAACAATAATACTAGAGTGGTGTCAGTGAACAGAAGTGGTAGTACACCTAAAGCTATAAAGTTTATTTTGTGGTGACACAGTTTTCCAAACATACAGTAACAAGAACATAATTTAAGCATTAAATTCACTTTGGAGCAGGAGGAAATACTAAAATAAAATCATTATATGTTGCAGTAGTTACCTCAGTTGCTACTGAAATGCAGTTTTTTCTGGAGATGTGCCGTAGCTCTGCAAATACCCTGGGACATTTTAGAAGTTTGAGAATAACTGCAGTGAGATAAGTAGAATGAAAATACTAAAGTGCACAAGGATACCTTGGTTTGTCCCAAGTACGCTGGAGAGTAACCATAGGGGATTGATGTAATGTGTCCTCCACAAAAATACCAGAGCATTGTTTATATAGTACTTTTTCTTTGTTTAAAACTATTTCATCTTGGTTTAGCATGTGTGAGAGTTTAACAAGCATTGACAAGGCTTGACCATGCCTTGGTGATGTCCATCTGAAACACATTATCAACACTAGTAATGAAATCTGTCATTTCTGTGTGAGGATTATAAAACCTCCAAAACCTGTGAATGGGTTATAAATAAGAGTGGATATTATTTCTGTCCCAGCTCAGAAAGAGTTTCCTTCGGATGATATATAACAGTGCTTCTTTTTTTTAAAATATTTTTTTATAGATTTTGTTTAAAAATTTAATTTCCAATCCACTGAGAATCAGTAGCGTTGATTCCTTTCTATTGCAATCCATCTTGTTAATTCTATAAAGAGTCTGTAGGCATTTCTTTTGCATATTGTGTTCCTTTGTGTGCTTTAAAAAACTCCTGCTACCCTGTATATTATTCAGCCATTTGTGGCTTGAAACACTGCCTAAATGCTGGCTTATGTTTCCCCATTTTCAAGCCATAGCTTTTTATGTCTCACAACTCAAGTCTTGCAGCAATAACACTGAGTTCCTGCTATGGTTAGAAAAACACCACCCATTTGAAAATATCATCTGCCACCACTTTATTGCACAATGAATAGATTTGCTTTGGAGGGTTGCAATATCTCATGTGACTTTCTAGCTGTATTTTAGACGTGAAGTTTTTATATAAATTCTGAAATAGTTTTGCATTCTATGGCTGATTACTTTTTGGAAAAGTCAAAGTGGAACATTTCTGAATTCCACAAGTAGGAGAGCCTTCAAAAAGTCCTTTCTGTATTTGTTCATTGTACTAATATTAAGCCAAACTTTGCAGAGACTTCACTGCTTGGAAGTACTATCTCTGTTCTGTCACCAGCCTTATCTGTTAAATCCCAATGAGTGTGAAAAACGAGAAAAATCTGGGTTTACTTGGCTGTTTCAGCAGTATGTTGAGAATGGCCAGATTGCTGGAGAAGACGACTCTCTTGGAAACCCTAACAGCCCGGCCTTCTCATCTGTAGGCACATAGAGCTCATCTGAGTGTGTAAATAAAAATAAATAATGCAGTGAAAAAATATGCAGAGTATTTAGCTGAAGTGTTTCAAATTTTGGATTTGCCATAACTTAATTTAAATCTGCGGTTGGGATTTAATGCAGGCAGGAGGGTCAGGTTTCCAATGTCGGGATGTATGCAGGCAGGAGGGTCAGGTTTCCAATGTTGGGATTTAATGCAGGCAGGAGGGTCAGGTTTCCAATGTTGGGATGTATGCAGGCAGGAGGGTCAGGTTTCCAATATTGGGATGTATGCAGGCAGGAGGGTCAGGTTTCCAATGTTGGGATGTATGGAGGCAGGAGGGTCAGGTTTCCAATGTCGGGATGTATGCAGGCAGGAGGGTCAGGTTTCCAATGTTGGGATGTATGCAGGCAGGAGGGTCAGGTTTCCAATGTTGTAATTTAATGCTTTTCTGCTACTACACCTTTTCTGCTTTTATATCCTGTCATGATACCTTTTTGCTGCAAAGAAAGTCCCTTTTATTCCCTTTTCCTTTTCTGTTTCGAAGAGAACATTTGCTTCTCCTTTTATACGAGGTAATGAGATGAGAGTAGCTCCGTATTCTTCAAATCGATCTAATTTGGCTTCTTTTGGTGTATAGAATATCCTTCTTTTGCGCAGGGCTTTCATTTCTTTGAAATCTCCATCCCTCGCTACCTGGCGTGCCTTTGTAATTAACAAAACGTAGCGGGCAGTTCTCACCCACAGGGCCGCGCTCTGTTCTCTCTTGCAGGCTGATCCACGGCGGGCAGCTGCTGAACGGGCTGGCGGGGCCCACGGTGATGAACGCGGCTCCCTTCCTCTCCACCACCTGGTTCTCCCCGGACGAGCGCGCCACGGCCACGGCCATCGCCTCGCTGCTCAACTACCTGGGCTCGGCCGCCGCCTTCCTGGTGGGGCCGCTGGCGGTGCCGCCGCCCAACGGCACGGCGCGCCCGGCCGCGCCCGGCGGCGCGCCGCGCATCAAGGACCGCATCGAGGCCGTGCTCTATGCAGGTGCGGGGCCGCCACCCTCCGGTGGCTGGTTCGCGCAGGGTCCGCTCTGTGGCTGGGGGGAAACTATTGAGTCATGAGGGTTAATTTTTTTTTTTTTTAACAGCGTTTCTTGAAAAGAAGCGGTTCGGTTGGTTTGTGTCGGATGATCTTGGGAGAAATGTCTTTACTTAGAGTTTCCCCCGAGCTTCAGAACTGGTTTTTGCTTATTGAATTTTCATTAAAAATATGTTTCCATGACACATTGGGTTTTTTTCTACTGTTTCTGTTGGAATGGAAATTCAATAGTCTTTTAGCATGAAATTCTATTCTGCATTAACCGAGCCTTAATTTATGACCTGCATGTGCCTTTCAAATGTGATTAGATAATTAGTATTTCAGAATCTACGGAGTCAGAAACATTGAAATTAAAACACGATAGATTTTGTTTTTAGCTAAAACCGCATAATTCTTACTGGTGAGCAATTTCAATGAAGTGACAACAGTTTAGTGGAAAAAATCACTGGTGCAAAATTCTCTTGATAAAACCTGGATTTTTTATCCTTGCTCTTTTTATTGCAATGGCTTCTATGCCTCTTCCTGTCACTTAGAAAAATTAGCAGCAAACTTTAAGGAAACAGAATTGATTAAGTGGTTAAAGTGTCTACATTCTACTTTTTAGTGAATATAAATTAGTACAGCATTAAGAGTTGCACATCTGATAGGGGTTTTCTCCTCTTATAATTGCATCCTCTGAAATCCAGCCAGGAGTAAGTGTTCCAGAAGTCCTAACATGTATATACTGTGTAGTTTATGTGGAGGTTTAGTGGATTGAGTTAGCTGTGATCATTTATTCCTGGACATTATCCGTATGGAAATTTGTCAAGTTAATATTCCTGTTGGGTGAGGGCCACTTTAATGTTTGTTTTAAAGAAAGTGTAATAGAATTTGGATCATGACTTCAGCAAGTATTTTTGAGTAAGCTGCTTTTTACTGGACTCAAATGGAACAACAAGGAAATTCAGGTTTAGCTAAACCTTTTTCACATGCAGATATGGTGTTAGGCTCTGAACATCTCGTGGCAGATGAACATGTCTGGTGTGAAAGAAGGAAAAACAAAAGCAAGTCAGGTTTTGTCCTGAGGAGCAGTGGATAAGGGGAGGAGAACCCTAGCAATTAGAGAAGTGCTTTTGCTCTCCCTTTGCAGATTTTCCATGGAGAGGGAAGAATTCATTTGCCTGAGGAGATACTGTGTTGTGCTTGAAACCACTGTTTTGAGTCTGGTAGCAGTAGAAATGTTGCCTTCAGCAGTGCATTAGATTCCCTTTCTCTTCTGTTCTCTTTCAGGCGGTTTTCCTAAGTGTTTTCCTCAGAAACAGGGGTAGATGTTGCCACCAAGGTTCAGGACTTGCCTGCCTCACATCTCAGCATGACTCTTCCTTTCTGAGCTGGCTAGGGTGTGGGAACACCCTTGTAGACCTGTTTGGGATCACCGGTCCCAGCAAGCAGTGATCCTACAGCAGCTCTTCAGCTTCCTAGGAATTGTGTTTTGTGGGGCATCTGTATTTCTCACTTAGTATTTGAAAGTGCTTTGAACAGAGATAGTTTCTTTGTGCTGGTGTTTGTGTCCTATGGGATGAATATTTTCAGGAGCTGCAAACTCTATAGCTGTTTAGACAATGACAGAGAGCTGCTTTGTGAACATTGCTGGCCTGCAGTGAATCACAGTAATGATGGAAAACCTCCAACTGGTTTAAAATTGCAAAGAACTGTCAAAGAGGAGTTTGCTTTGAATCCCTCATAGGATTTGCTCTATCTCAGCTTAGCCCTGTTTCCCTGGAGAGCTGAAGGCACAAGCTTCCTTCTGACTGCTTCACTGTGCTCTCTTGTGCCCTGTGGGGTCCAGAGGTGGAAGGACAGCTGCTTCATGGTGGGTAATAGTGAACAGACAGCTCTGTTCACCTGTGGGACAAAAATACCTGGTAGGTGTGGTAGGGTACTATTTGTCCCCTTAAAACAGCTGTGCAGAAAACTAGGCTCAAATTGACTTCACAGATTAGTAGTGAAGGTTTTGCAGAATGTAGAAGAACAAGAAGCTGGATCCAAATGTCCCACTTCCCCACTTCTTCAGCAAGTGTGGTCAGGTTTGGTATGACTTGTTCTTTCAGATACTATGGGAAAGCCAGTTTCACAGGGCCAGCACTCTGCATTTCTAATGAACTTGTTGCTTTTGTGTGAGCTAGTGTTAAATAAGCAGCCTCCAAAAGTTAGATGATGTCTTTTAAAAGGCAGTAACGATGTGAATTGTTAACTTGGGATCAGTAGTGTGCCAGCAGTGTACAAATTTTCCAAGGACTTAAGCTCAAACATGATTACGAAGCAATTGCTTATAAACCCATTCTGAAATTGCTCTGTTAACTCCAGTCTCTTCTGTGTTTTAATAAATTGCTGTTCCTTTATCTCAGACTCAGAGCTGAGCTGAATTGCCACAGCCTCTTTCTGTGTCTGTGTTGCTGCACATTCTGGTTCACAGCTCAAGTAGTACTGATGTAGCAAATCAGAATTGAATTGTATTACTTGAATAGTGTAAGGAAACATGAATTATTCTGGACTGCAGCCAGAGCTGTTAGCCTTGTGCTTTCCTAAATACCAGTGTAAAATTATTATTTGTTTAAAGAAAAAAAAAAAAAGCATGTGTTTTTTTGGGCTGTTTGGGGTTTGCACAAGCATCAGGGTGCCTGCTTCCTAGGCTAAGATGCAGGCATCTCTCACGTCACAAGTCACTGTGGTACCCAGCTTTTGTGGAGCATTTCTGTTTCACTTAACAAGTACACAGATTTGTACATGTTTGTGTGTCTGCACACTGATTTATGAGTTGCCCCATGTCATGTGCATTGCTCTGTTTGAGAGCATCCATTGCACTTTTGAGAAGCTGGCAACTTCTAAAGAAGAGCCTCTCCTGTGACTGCAGCTCCCTCACTCTCAGCATTGACCTATTTCCTACCTTCTCCATTTTGCTGACTTTCACTCACTACTTACCTGCCCAGGAGAAGTTTTAGATTGTATTCCTCTTCCTCTACTCTGGTAAATTAAATTATGGAAATAAGAGTGTGGGTTTCCTATTGAGGAAGGATTTCAATATGTAAGAAATCAGATGTGTTTGGCAGTGCCTGGACTTTCGATAGAGTTGTAAGTATTGTATACAGAGCTCAGATGGCACTAAAAACTCATATTCTTCAACAGAGGGAGATGCTTTTGTTTCCACAGTGAATTCGTCACTTTTCATTTGTGCACAGAGCAGAGCTATCTAGGCAAATTTGTTAGCCTGCAAACTATAACACTGGGAGACATTAAAGAGTTGCAAGAAGGTACTACAAGGACAGCACGCTGAACTTAGTAGTTTTTTTTTGGGGTTTTTTGTTTTTTTTTTTTTAAAGGAGTTACTGTACTGCTCCTACTACAGCAATTAGACTGGTAGAAATCTTGAGGCAGTGCATAGATGAGACCCCAGAAGGGCACCTGTTAGGAAATATTTCTGTGATTTAAATATTTCTGTGATTCTGCAGAATAAAACCTGGCCTTTCCCCTTATAGCATTGCAGTATAACGAAGTTAAATAATGAGTACCTTGGACAAAATTTTGGGATTGTGTGGTCACATTCTTGGTTGGCTATACCTGTCTGCAGTCTTAAATCTGCCTTTAATGTGTAAGTAAAATGTGTATAATATGTATGTCTGTAAACCTATATGTAGAATAGAGGCAGGAGGCAGGGGGATAAACAGCTTTGACTAAAAAGCTATGTAGAATCATCTTGTAGTGACAGAGCATCTCATCCTTTCTTAGGTCTGGGATGATCAGTTACTGCCAGTTCTTTATTCACTGCTCATGGTCTCCAAAACAATGTGCACAAAGATAGAAATTAATCTATTTTCTGAAGAGCAGAGGAGTGAGAAAGTCTAGTTTAAGTGTCCTTGGCCCTTGAAACATGCAGTTACACCGCAGCAGGAAAAGAGACACCATGTAATTCAAAATAAGTCCTTTAGTATTTGATGATGAAAAATGGCATTGTCACACTCCCAATATGCCTTTTCTCCCATATGCCAAATAGAAGCATTCATTTCCCTTCTCCATCTCCAGCTGATCCATTTAGGCTCTGAGTGTTATTTACTTTTCAGTTTCCTGAATTTATTTTCTTCTAGTTTAGCAGAAGACCTGGCAAAGTGCCATGTTCATATTGATTTATTAAAAAAGAGAAGAAAAAAAAAGAAAATTAAGGCAATTGAGTATCCAGCTCTGCTGGAATTTATTTGTGCTGTCAGTGAACACTTCTTTGTTACAAGATCACAAGTTCTTTTAAGATAACACACTTCAGCTATACATTTTTCTCTCTATCAGCAAAGAATCTTGTTTTCAAAGGCAGTAGGAGAAATACTGGGATTGAGGACTGTGGAGAACATGATATACATTGTAAAAGGCCTGTAAAACAAATTAATTAGACTGACTGTGGGTAGAGTTGTTTCTCTTCAGAGTGTCTGCTCATGGGACTTACTGGTTTCTGTGAAGTGCTCATCACTTTTCAAGCTCAGGTCCAAACTTCTGCTATAAAATTTTTCAAAGATTTGGATTTCCTGCTGCTAAAAAAGCAGGGCATCCACAAACAGCTGTATTCTTTCTTTTTCCCCCTCTTACCTGTACTTTTTCTATTCAAGCGCCATGGCTGCTTCTGCACTTTGCTCTTTATATTCTGGTGCCATGTAGTGCTGTTTGTGTCGGAACTGCTGCCTTGCATGACCTTTTGTTTGCCTTCATCATCTTGTGCAATGAATAATTGTTATTCCATGCCCTGGGGCTTCCCCAGTCCCATCTGTTTCAAGTCTCTAGCATGCTGTTACCTGCACTGAGTTACTTCCATCGAAAGGAAACGTGGCCAAATCCTCATATTGCAGTTCTCTCTGAAGAGAAAAAGCAAAAGCTTTCCTTTTGCTTCGCTGAGTTCCCGGTGTGTGAGCCTTGTTCTCCGCAGCACCTATCACTGGAATGGACTGCCAGTCTCATTGATTCTCCATCTCAATTTGAAATCTTGTTTGGGGAAGGAGAAAGAAATTCCTCCTTCAAGTTACGGAATTCTGTTGTTAGGAGCAGTCGGGCACTCGTGGTGGGATTTATGTCTCAGAGGCTGGCTGATAACAGCACTGCAGTGAAATAAGTCTTTCAATGCTAACATCTGTTCTTGGTTTTGTTTTTCTTTGCCCTCTTGTTTAGAATTTGGAATGGTTTCCCTGATATTTTCCGCAGCGTTGGCCTACTTCCCCTCGCGCCCTCCATTCCCCCCCAGCGTGGCTGCAGCGAGCCAGCGGCTCAGCTACAGGAGAAGTTTTTGCAGACTCTTAAGGTAGGACCTCATTGGGTTTCCACTTCAAAGCAGATCAGTGCCTAAGTAAATAAAAACAAGTGTGCTTTAATCTTCTCATTGAGCAAACAAGTTGGTGTGTAGTACTTTTAAAGAAAATAAAATTAAATATTAATGTCAAGACATAAAAGGATGCTAACTGCTAAAGAGCAGACATTAAATTTTAAATCTCTGTGTACATTTCCACTCTTCATGCCAGTCCTTCAGCACCAGCAGTGATTTAGTCATCCTGTTAGCATGGCTTTTCTTATGCAATGCTTCTGTTACATCAAGTTATACGAGATTGTTAAAAGTGAGCAATGAAAAACAGTGAAGAACACTGGACAAAACTAACTTTTAAGTTGTTTTTTTCTGTGCTTATTGGATTGGGAGTTTACTTTGCTTTTGAAGGATTATTCGGCTGCTTTCATTCAACCATGGAAGCAATGAATGAACTATCTAAAACTGTTATGTGATCTATTAAATCTCATTAATTGTACGTTAAAATATGAGTGGGAATAGGAAAACTGTCTTCAGGTGTGTTTCTGGATAGGCTCAAAGGTGAGCTAGCTTGCTTTGAATTTTTAGGTTGAATAAAAAGAGGTTATAAAGAAAGTGATGGTATTGCAGCTTCTCCCTCTTGGTTTCTTCAGGTAAGACACAGTTCCACTTCCCCCAGTGTTTGTTCAGTGTCTTGTGTAATGCAGATATGATCTCAGAGGAGCACCTAAAGCAACTGTCATACTAAGGGTGAATAATTGTGAAAGCCCATGCCCTGTAGATGATACTGCACAGGGGAACTTTCTGGGGCAAAGAGGAGCTGCTCCCCTGGTACGGAATATGACTGACTTCACTGGGAAGCTTCTGACTCTTGCTGTAGTTGTTTGTTGAGTGATGTAGGAGCTGAATCTGCATATAAAGGGTTGCTTGAAGCTCGATAATTGTGCAGCTTTAGACATTTAGTTACTACAGACCTATTGTGGGCTGTACTTTCAATAATTGTATTTAGAGGCAGCGAAAACAATTCATCCCTTGTCACTGGGTTTTCTTCTCTTTTGTTTTTGGAGGCTTTTTTTTTTTTTTTTTGTTTGGGGGAGTAAATAGTTGGCAGGATGCTTAATCCTGTGTGCTCATCTTGGAGCAGGCTGGCACTCAGGAGGTGTGAGTACAGCTGGGTGGTTAGTCTGCTAAGTGCCTTATTCAGGGTATTAAAAAATAGCAGTTCCCTTAAGGACACTTATCACACACAAGAATGCTGTTCTGCACCCAAGCTGATGTGCCGTTAGACCCTGCCTGAGGGCTGTGTTGTAAAAATGTTGCTGTTGAACAGAAATCCAAACAGCAACTGGCTTCGCAGGTAAGATATAAAATTTTAGTTGACAGTGCCCATTTGGGAGTTTTATAACCATTAGATTCCGTGTTCGAAGTGTTGTAAACAGTGGACCTGAGATACTGGTAAGGTCAGAATGTAAATAGCAAAGCTGGCTTACTGTTAACAACAACCAATGAAACTTAAAAAACAAACTGGACTTTTCAATAATGAGTATAGTTTACAGTGTCTCCAAGAACCAAGAGGGCTTTTTTAAAATGTGGACAGGTATATAATTATATCTCTCTTCACTCAGTTTTTGCATTCTTCCATGCTACCCTTTATCAAAGGCACTTCTTCATTCCTCTGTACATGAAACAATCAACAGTTCATCATTAAACCCACTTATCTTGGAGAGCTGTTCAGTAACAATCTGTCATGCAAGGGGGTTTTATAAAAGAAAATGGTATCTGCTGTGCTTCAAGTGTAATCCATCATCTGGTTCATTAGGCTTCTAAGCTCTGTTGCCTGCCTAATCTAGGCTTCATCTTGGCCTAGAGAGCCTTTCTTTAGACTTGGTGGTGTAGACTGAGGGTAACCAGCAGATGAGTAGCAAGAAATCATGATTTCCTTTTATTGTGTGTAAGGCATTCAGGATGTGTGTGAGCTGGTGGGCTGACCCACAGCAATGCACCAGACTCACTCATGAGAACTGAGATGTTCATGATTTCCCTGTCTTCTCCACCAGGCTGCAGTTTTATTAACTTGAAATAAAGCAACATAGCATAACTTTACCATTGAAGTCACTGACCTTTTCTCCTTGGACACCAAGGGGATATATCACATCCTTGCAACTCCCACACTCCTCTGTGCCTTCAGGTCCTTTGGCAGTCTTCTACATGAGCTGCTTCTTGCAGAGTTATTACACCATCAACACAGGTCAGACATCCCCTGTGGGCCCTTTTTGGGGGACGTTCTTAGGAACTTGATTCTTCCTTCTGATTTGGAGGGTTCCTTCTTCTGACAGATTGTACCAATTAGTTGATGTCTGATTATCTCCTGATACCAGCTTTCTCAGCCTGTAGTGGGAGACAACAGATTGGTCATGGTTTGGGAGCTAAGCCCAAATCTTTTAACAGTCTATCACACACTGTGACAAGTGCAGTTTGAATTTCTATTAGAAAATGTGTGGTGCCCTATCTCAGTTTCTTGGGTGAAGCAAATATGACTTGTTTTTATTTCCCCAGCTCAGGATATTCCACAAACTTAAATGGAAAAAAAATTTCTAATACAAGTAAATGGTTGATAAGTCTTAAAACCTGCATTAAAAAAATGTGTTGTGATTTTTGTTTTGAAGTAATAAGATGATTTTAGCCAGTTACATGGCATTTATATTTTCTAGGGAATATGTAAGCAATTTTGAAATTTTGTATCAGGGGTTTTATGCATCATTGTTGCCTTAATGACACTTTCATCAACAACACCATCCAGTAATGGAAGCTGTTCAGAATGTGCCTGATGTTAATAGGCACTGTCAAAGTTACTCTGAAAACGATGACTGACTTTGATGGGGCTCCCCTCTGAACCAGCCTGTCTTACAGATTCTAGTGGCGTTTGGTTTCTGAAAAAAACAGAGGAAAAAATCAATTCATATTCCAGCAGAATGGTTTAACAGAGAGGCTAATTCTGATATCCTGTCATTGCTGATAGGATGGAAAACAGTGTGGGTTCAACAGCTGATGGTGTGACAGACAGCACATTTTTCTACTTTCAGTGGAGCAATTGCAAAATTGCAAAAGCTGTACACAAGTGACTGGAGCCATGAAAAGTGGAGCTGCTACTGAAGATGTGTGTTTGGAATGGCTTTAGCCAGCACGAGGTATTGCTGAGCAAGGGGGCAGAATGACACCTGGTGATCAGTATCTCTGTCACTGCCAGGCTCCCTTTCTCCTGGTCACCTTCCTTGTTGTGGAGACTAGGCAGGGGAGCAGGCTCTGTCCCTGGAGATTGTCATCATGCAGAGCTGTTACTGTAGGGGTTGGATGTGGCACAGAGCAGCTATCCCACATCACAGTCTGTCTTGTTGCTTGATTTACAGAATAAATACACCACAGAAAACACTGATCAAATAAAGGACAAAGTTCTCCCTCACAAATAGCTCTTTAATGAAGTTGAGGTCCAGGTAGCCAAAGATTTTGAATATTCAGCAAGTGTTATTTCAGAACACTGCATTCAGACTTGTTTCCTCTTAGCATCTACAATATGGCTCTATAAGGTCCATGCAAATTCCCTTTTATTTAATTTGACAAATGTTGAGATGGTTTACACGTGAATAGTATTAAATAGCATCAAATGCCAAGGTGATACAAGGTAAGCTAGGATAAGAGTATGGCATTTTTAAAAAAGGAAAAAAGTTGTTAGGAAGACAGTAGCATTCAGAGAAATATAACTAATGTATAGAAGAGCTGAAAGTTTGAGTGTTGTTTTTCTTTGCATTAAAAGATAAATCTGACACAAATGATATTGAAAGCGGAGGATATGTTCATGGGATGGAAATGTGTTATTCAAGAAGAGGATGTGTGAAAAAGAGCAGTGCAAAAAGCACTGTGTGTGTGGAGCATCTAAGGGAGTAAAACAGCGTAAGCTGCAAAGTTCCGAATGTTTTGGAGAGTAATTGAATCTCTCTCTCCCTCTTGGCTTTTGTAACTGTGTGCTATCAAATTGCCACTGCTTGCCAAGGAACTGGTACTGATCAGGATCAATTTTATGTAAATTGTTTGAGACCAGAGGGAGCCATGTTTCGGGTTACACAGATATCCCATGGGATAACTGACCTTGGAATCACCATAAAATCTCTTCAGTTTAAAATACCGCTGTTTCAGGTTCCAAAGTGTATTTTCTTTCCCATTTTTAACATTTTTGATGAAAACTTGGATGTCTTAGCAAGGATTTCACATTTGCTTTCAGTTATGGTGAGTGGGGGAAATTGTTGGTTAAATTCCTGTTTAGCTCTATACATTGAAGATGATAATACAGCTTTGACTGTTTCACCTTCACTGAATACTAAAGGTTGAGTAATTGGGAGGAAAAACAAATATGTTGACTATTTAGAGTAAAGTATTATATCTGTCTCTGGTTTTTACCAGTTCAAATTGTCAAAATTTTTCACTCTTGCAACTGTATCTATCTCATTTCCAAAACTTTCCTTGCCTTTCACCAAAATAAAGACAATTAAAACAGGGTTGGTGGTTTTTTTTGATCTTTTAAGTGCAGTTCAAGAGGGATGAATCTCTGATTTTATTTTTGAAATAAGCTTTTAATCTTTTAAATTAGTGCTTATTATTCCTAACATACACTTGGGCTAAGTAGGTTGCCCATGCTAATGCATGGAAGAATTGCTTGCAGAAATGAGAAGCATATGAGCCCAGCATGTTACAAAGATCTTTGAACTATGTGGAGAGACTGGCTTTTCCCATTATCACCGTGCTAAGGTGGCAACATATCGGCCACTAGGAATTCAGTGGCATGGCTGGATACCTTTCTTGTTTTCCCTGGCTCACTCCTCCTTCAGACCTTTGCTGATTTTCTTGATGGGCAGAATATAGATTCTAGGGTGTGATTTACTCTCCTGGCTAATCTTGGTGCAATTTCTACTAGAAGCTGAGGCTAATGGCAATGTTTTATCTTCACAGCAATTTCCGATTCTTGATGATTGCTTTGGCCTATGCGATACCACTGGGTGTTTTCTCTGGCTGGTCTGGTGTACTGGATTTGATATTAACACCCATTCATGTAAGCCAGGTAAGTATCTCCTGACTGATAATCAGCAGCAGTTTTTATTTTTCACTAGTGTGCGGTTTTATCAGATTTTTATGTTTAACATGCTGTTAATACATATGGACCACTTTACTCCCTGAAATTTTTAAACAAAATGAGCTGTAGCTTTGGCATCCCAAACTGTCAAAACTCTCCCTGTGGACTCTCCATCAGTGCTGAGTGTTTTCAGAACTGTACATGCCTTTTAACAAAAAGGAAGAAGTAGGTAAAAAAGTGGGAGTATTGTTAGCTGCTGCATCTCTAGTGAAAAAAATGCTGCATGCGTGGTGAAAAAGATGAAGTGCGGAGAGGATGATTTCTAAGCTTTTGATAGAGTATTATAGAAAAACAGAGGACATTACTCAGATTCCATAAAGAGAGGTCACATTTAGGGCATAGACTACTTAGTCATACTTTCTTGTGGTGAATTTATTTCCTTTCTCAGAAAAAGCCTTGCACTTCAGATTATTGTAGAGAACTGTTGTTAGCAGTTTGGAGCTCCTGCACAGCATTTGTTTTGAAAGTAACATCATCTTATTTTCTGAGCTTTAACACATTTCTCTATGTTTTTGTTTTGTTTTTTTTCCCCTGTCAGGTGGATGCAGGCTGGATTGGATTTTGGTCTATAGTTGGAGGTTGTGTTGTTGGCATAGCAATGGCAAGGTAGGAATAATTACAGGTCCTTCTCCATTTCTTCAACTGTGATTGTCATTTAGTTTATCCTCTTAAGAACAGAAATTGTTTGCTCTCATCTTTCAGAAACTTGAAATGGAAAATTCCTTTTGGGGTTATAATGTGTTTCTAGTAAAGCCATAATTTGTACCACGTTAGTGGTTGCTGGGGATTGAGAACTCCACATGCATATACCTGAATTTGGAAGTCACATTCTTGTTCCTGACACTGGCTTCCTGTATATTAGTTTTAAAGACAACTCTGGTGAATTCAGCTGCCTGGTATGAGGGAGAACCTCATTGTAGCACATTTGGAAAGCATTGAAGAAATTATTTTCTGTCTCCTTCCATTAACACTTTTTGGCATGTTGTTTCCCAAAGGGATATAGGGAATGTAGCCCAGGCAGCCTACCCACAATAACATTATGTTCTTCCACAGAGAAATTAGTCTGGGCCCATTTTGGTCAGGTTGCTGGATTCCTGCATAGCCTAACTATTTTCTGCTGTATCCTGTGGGCTACAGTATGGGTGTCTGTATGCTTTTTGTAAATCCAGACACAGCTGACTCTGGCCATCATGAGCTGATGACATGGGGAGTGGAACAGCAAGAAATGGATTGCCCTTCCAAAAGGCTGTTTCTCATTCATTGAGGTCCCCTTTGGGAAAAGGGATGGTGGGAGGGAGAAAGTCTTTCAGGAGGTACCTGAGCAGTGAGTTTATTGCGTGATTAAAACCAATCACATGTTCCCTTTGCTTTGGGATATCTGAGCATTGTCCTGGCTTCTCTGTGTTCACTTTTTAGACTCCATGTGCAGATATCTGCAATTGTTTCATCATCATGGTGTTGTGGATGGGGAGAGTGATCTTTTTAGGACTCTCTTTTTCTTTTTGAAACTCTCTTTTTTTCACTTGCTGTGCTTCATCAGAGTACACAATGCATAAAGAAATGTGAGGTTTCACATCCTGACATTTTGCAGGCTGCCTAGCAACTGCAACAGGGAGAGGAAAAAACTCCTGACCTAGGGAAAAGAAACAAGTGCTTCTCTCGCATCTACTCCAGATGCAGGCCAAAGGACTTCATCTAGCCAAACAAAGTTCATGCCCTGATTTCCTCTAAAAAGAGTTGTTTTTGATTAGCCAAGCTCAGATACAATGTTTTCTCTGTAAGAGAATAGCTGTTTAAAAGCAACTGGTGCAAATGACACAGATGCCACAGGTTGCATGTTGAAGCAGGTAGACTGCTATTTCTCATCATAAGTTAATCTCTAGTATGTTTGCAACGTTTCAATAGTAGAGTTTAGAAGCTCACTTAACTTTACTAGGAGAGAATCTGCAAACTCTATGTCAACATGCAAATCTCAGTCTTTATGGTAGATTAATTTATTTAATATGCTGCCTGGGTTTAGCTTCAGGAAATGCAGGCAGTCCCTTTAACTGCTTCAAAATTGATTTCAAACCTTGTATAATACCTGTATTTTGTAGCATTTAGTAAATTTAAGAAATACCAACAGTCTGTCTCCAAATATGTCTTTCTAACTTGGGCAATGCACAGTTCAGATGGGAGGGTTTGCATACAGAAGGGGAGGGAGGAGGTGATTTGTCACTTCTGATGGATGACTCTCCCTCCTAGGCCTATTCAGCATTTATCTGTGTAGGGTTGAATCAATGACGAGTCTGACTGTAATCTGCTGAAAGTTGTAATTAGGAAAATTAAGTAATGATTCTTGTCAAAGCTGACAAGTTGATATATTTCAGTGTCAGAATTGTGATTTGCCAAGCAAGCAGCTCTCTCCCTTAACCACCTCTCAAGAAGCTGTTAGTTTTGGGGTTGGGTTTTTTCCTTTTTTTCTTCTGCTAATTTTTTAAAGCAAAATTGGTGCATCTTAGGAATTTGCTCCTTCCATTTTTGTCAATGCAGATTCTATAATTCAGAATTTTTAACAACCTGAGCCTTGCCCTGGAGCATTAGGTCCTGTACATCACAGTAGGTGTTAAATCATCTGATTCTGAAGTAATGCCCAGTTTGGAAATTTGTTTATCTATCTTGTTTTCAAAATGCTGCAAGTTTCTCTCAGCATTATACATAAATCCTTCTACTCTCCACCCACTGCTGTCCTGATAGCCATGAACTTACATGTTTAGCTAATGTGTTTGATGCATTTTTGTCATTGAAAAGCCTGGCCTATTTTGGGCAGCTGGTAGGTGCTGTACCCTTTGCTGGCAGCTTTCAAATGCTACTAGTTTGAAGAAAAGCAGTGTCAAAGAGCAGCATTCATATAATTGCATGGAGACATAAATCTATTCCCTTTTCTCAGATTTTTAATTTTTTCCTCCCATATTTGCCAAGGATCATAGATATTTCTGAGGTTTTGTCCTCTGCAGCTCAGTTTCAGTTCCTGCTTCAAACCTGCAATCTAGTAAAAATGCCGAAACTTTGTGGCATGGTGATAATTTCCTTAGCAACAGACAGTGTTGTCAGCAGTGCAGGATACTGCTTAGGGCTGGGTCTGCTGGGAGGCTGGAGACTGTTACCAGCAGCAGGCTCAGAGGTGTGTGTCTGGCAAAGGATACACTTTCTCTGCTGTTGTGCCTAGTTTTTTAGCAGTTGCAGGCAACTCCTTACATGCTAGATGATATAGAAGGATTTGTACAGAACAGAGGTTTGAAATCAGGTACAGGGTCTGAGGATAAAAGTAATTTCTCATATTTTTTTGATTGAAGCAAGTATTATGAAGAGGGGATTTGGTTTAGAGTCTTCTTTATTCTCCTGTAACCAGACAAGAAACAGAAGTCCTTCAATTACCAAGTTCAGGTTAGGTTATTATGTCATTTTTTCTATTATTTTTGTTCCTGGCTGAATCTAATAGCTGAATAAACCTTTACTTTGGGGTACGTTTGACCCTTTTGGAGTTCTGTGATATCTGAGAGCTCTTTGGAGCACACTGCTACCCACACTGGGATCTTTGTGTCAGGAAGAGTTGCAGCTGCTTGGTGAAGGTAGGTATTTTCTCCACTTAGCTGTCATGAATGGATTAGATGCATACCAGCCTCCCATCCCCACATATCCTTGGTGGTGGGATAGACACCAAGGATCCTCTAGAGATCACTCCCAGACCTGTAGTCGCTCCTAGAAGGCTGATATTTCTCACATTGTTTCATTAGACAGGACCTACATTGCTGCCCTTGCCTGTAAGGACAGGGATGTTGTCTGCCAGGAGGCAAAGCAGGAGTCTCTGTGGAATAAGCTGGAAGTTTACACTTCGAGATGCTTCTGCAAAGCTTTTAAAATTGCTGATTTTGACCCTAGTGATCCCAAAGAATAATTAAAGAAACTCACTGGCAAACCAGTGAGGCGATCCTGACTCCTCGATCGGATTGTTAGAAAAAAATCCAACCAGTAGCAGCTGACCTCTGGCTATTGGAGATGAATGCATAAGCCACTTGAACACTGCAGTCATAAACTTCTCAGATTATATGCAGCATTGATCTCTCACTGCTGCTTATTGAATTACTCACTGCTAAATTCAATGTGGAATTCAGGCATGGGGAGAATCAAAATTCCAGGAAAGAAGTTGGTCTGGGGGAGCAGAGAGTGTTTGAGTGCATTACTCCTACGTCTCTTACGCTGTATTTGGAAATTCTCAACATTTTGGCAGCATTTCATGTTTTATCAAGTAAACTATAAGGTATCTGCTTATAGAGTAATCTTTGTCAGGGCAGAGAAGGCAGTAAGCTGGTAGACAGACAAATTTCATCTTGGACCAACCTAGGTGGATTATGCTGCCATTAGCCTAATCAAGGTAGGAGCCTGTGAAGGGGACAGAAGATATGCTTTAGAAATACATACCTAACCTGTCCATCCCAAAATTAAATCTCCTAAGCAGGAGATTATAGAAAATTACTCATGAATAAATAACATTGCCTTTTCTAATATATCTTTCCCAGTAGTTAGGTTGACATCCCCTTTGGAAAGAGCAGTTGCACTGATAATTATGCCACATGAGCACTGCTCATTTTGTCTCCTTGAAAGAAAAAGGGGAAAAAAAAGATGAAAAAAGCTATTGTACCATCAGGTGGTATAAATATCATCATTCCCTCTATATAAGAGCCAGACTGCCCAAGGACTTGTGGGGCTGTCCTTTCCCAGTCTGTCAGCAGGGTCTGTGCAGAAGAGGAGCAGCACCAAGCTTGTGGTTTCTGGGACTTTTCAACCCAAAACAGCCTCTGGCAGAGTGACCCCCTGTGTAAGGGGTTCCTTCCTTGCCTAAGCCACCACGAGCTTCTTCACCAATGCATCCAAGGGTTCAGGAGCAGTTCCTTGTCATCTTCAACTAGGGATTCTTTGGACTCTTTTGGAGTTTTTCCATTTCCCACAGGAATGAATCTTGACACTTAACTGTGTCTTGAATGAAACGTGGCAGCCTCCTCATATGCTAATGGAGCTCTGTGTCTGCCAAGGGAGGCTGGCAAATGCTGACAAAACAGCGATGGAAGTAGTGGTGAGATACTGTTTCCAACAAATGCAGAAGAATAAAAACCTCCCCTCCAGTGTTTTCATTTGATGCCTTGAGAATTGCTTGAGAATTGTTCTGGTTTGGTTGTTTGTGACAGCTAAAAAATCCATGGCTCTTCAGCTTGACAGCTAGAAATATCACCATTCTGTAAAAATACCTTTTTTCTATTTCTGAAAATTAGAAATTACTTTTAAATTGTTTCTGTAGTCTCCAAAATCTTTAATGAGAATATACTGAATTAATTGTCAAGTATCACATTTAAAGAATTTGAAAATCAGCATTTGTACTGCTCTGATGTGTGTTTTTGTTTTAGATTTGCAGATTTTATCAGGGGCATGCTGAAGTTCATACTGCTGCTGCTTTTATCTGGAGCAACATTAGCATCAACCTGGTTCACTCTCACCTGTCTAACTACTGTCACTCATCTGCCTTTAACCACAGGTATTGACAATGATTTTAATTCCTATTCTTTATAATTGATATTGCAGGCAAATATTTGCAGTCTTCAATATCTTATAACATGGTTTGGTATCTTTAGTAATATAGTAGTTTTACTGAGAAAAAAAAAAGAAAAAAGTTTAGAAAGTCTATTGAACCTGAAATATCTTCACTGCTTTGAATAACTCAATAAAAAGATTAAAAACGTGAAAAACCCAATAACAGGAACCCTGAATACACATTTAAATTTGATTTGGAGACTAAGTGTTTTTCTGTTTTGAGTCCTTTGGAATAACCGAAGTGAGAAATAAATCAAGAAAAATCAGATGAATGAGAGTAGTGTTGCATATAAGAAACAGTGACATGTCTGGGAATTTAGGGGTTTGAAACTTGCATTAGTTATTAGGATCTCATGGTGCATTTCAAACCAAGGTGACCCGTAGTGTTTTCAGCCATCTAAATCTGTCCCTGCACAGTGCTGTCCTCTTTTTTTGCACCTGCATGCAGGTTCAGGGAACTCTTCCAGCCCAAAATTAACTCAGCCTGTGCCTCAAAAAGACAGGAAAAAAGCTGTTGGCAGGAGTGGGGGAGAAGCTCAGAGGTTGGGCTGCCAGCAAGCTGTACCCTTAGTTGAAAGCTAGCACTGCTTAGTTCTTAAAAGTCTGTCCTTCATCTTATTATCTCACCAAAGGACTGATCCACCTGTGATTGCAAGACCTTCAATAGAGTAGCAAGTTACAGTAAAACCTAAGCCATCAAGATTCAAAAATATATTTATTTAGTAAAGAATTCTATAAATCCATTTTAAATGAAGGGCCATCTCTCTTATAAGCAATTTATGCATTCTAGGAGATGTGAAAACTTTATTTCGCCCATTTTTAATAAAAGAGTTTGGTGGGGAGAGTAGTATATAGACTAGTGTTTTACTCAAATTAAGTTTGAGTTTCAGTAAGTGTCCTTGGTGCACTGCAAATGTCACAACTATAAACTAAAGTGGGTACAGCAAATTGAAATACATGATCAATTCAGGAGCAACACCATCTGGATGGATAGGTCAAATTTGTGCTTTATCTTGAAATTTCAATGCTTTCAAAAATTCTGCTTAAATAAAACATAATTTAATCAATAAACAAATCAAATTTCATGATGGCTGTTGTCATACTAAATGACTACACATTTCCATCAAATCTAAAATAAAAGCAATAAAAGCTTTTTTCTCATGCTTGCCTGCTTCATCACTACAAGCCTGCAGTAATGTAAATTTTTACAGTAACTCTATCCTCTGAATTGATGCAACAAACCAAACACATAAATGGCCCTTCAAGTCTATGCATAAGAATGAAGCAGAAATGTTTCAAGAGGGGAAAGTCATTACGTATGCACTCACCAGTGTTCCAAAACAAAACTGATGGAGCTCTCTCTGACTTTATTTTATTGGTTTTTTTGTAAAGAATTCAGCATGCAGCATAGGTTCTATAAGAATTCTTATTTTTATAGCACATAGTTGCATTGTGCTGGTTTTTTTTTTTGGAAAGGTCATCCAATGTCAGGACATAAAAGTAGGTAGGGTATTTGAGGTTTGATATATAGTGTCCTAAACTAGCATCCCTTGCTTCAAATGCAGGGATTGGGTTGTACTTTTCATGCAATTACCATTTCTCTTAAAATGGATGATTCCTTAGATTAAGTTGTAATTGTAGATCAGATTTTTCTGTCAGTGCTTTTCTTACATATGCCACTGTAAATACTGAACCCTTTTCTTTAAAACACAAGGTTGTTTTGAATAGAAGTGCCAGGAATTTGGTGCATTCCTCAAAAAAAAAAAAAAAGGCAGTCTAAAGCTTCAGACTCTAATGTGCAGCCAGAAAATAAGATCTCTTTTTTCTTCTGTTTAAATTTCATAGATATGCAGTGGGGGAAGGTTCTTATCAGGCTTTTCTCATTAAAGTTCTTAAAAAAATAGATGTAATGTGCCTGTTCAATTTAGTTCCTTGTACACAGAAAAGCAGTGCTATATCTTTATGAAATATGCTGTTATGGATGAAAACACACAAGCTATTTAAGCTAATTTATAGGACTTCATGCTAGATTATTCCTCAGTGTAATGATGCAACATGATGATGACCTCTGCGTTCACAGTAATTGGGAGAAACGGTACATTTGAATTGATTTGGATGAACTTCTTTTTATTCTTCTCCTTTTAATTAAAAGTTTCAGATGTAGAGTGTATTGGAGTACAAATCCAGGAGGTCAAATGCAGGCTGTGGGCTGGCAGCTTTTGGAAGTGATTAGTGGTAGCTGGTACAGGTGGAAGTCACTCTGCATATCAGTGGGCAGGTGTTGACAGTGGACTGCCAAGTAGTTATTCTCTGTGTGTTTTGTAGAGCTTGAAGATGTGCAGAACAAAAGCAGATGTCATTGTGGGGCTTTTCCCTCATTCATAGTTTTTTAATTTTTTCGTTGATTTTTTTTTTCCATCTAGTGTTCTCTTTTTTTCCTCTTTATTTTCTTTTATTTTTTTTTCCTTTTTTTTTCAGGAAAGGTGCATAAAATACTTTTTATTCTAGAGCCACTTTGCAGGCAACACTAGGCACTGCTGTAAAGCAGGGGCTGTATTATTTAAGGCAGGTTTTGATGTTGCCAGAAGGTTCAGAGGCTCCTCCACTTCCTTCAGTGCTGTGGCAAAGAGCACAGGTGTTGGGCTTGGCAGTGCTGCAGAGCCAGTGATGGATCTCAGTCCACACTCTCAGCCTTATTCAAATGCTGAGGCAGAGCAAGCAGGGTTCAAAACTGACACGAAAATCTGTGGGGGTGTACATTTGATCTTCCAAAGAGGTTTTTCCTTCCAGCCATGTAGCTCCTGTTTTGGGAGGGATTTCCCCCTCCTCTCTTGGCCTGTCTCCAGTGTTGTTGTCTTGAACAAGTCAGGCTTTGCCCTACAAAGCCACAAGTGTTGCCATCTTCAGCAATACCTGGGAACTGCTGAAATATCCACGTGATAAGGACTGCTGGTACAGTTAAAAGGCAGCTGTTCCACAGGACAGGACAGTCATTTTGGGGAGGAGACAAGACAGCCTTTGTACTGGCAGGTGTTGAGGCAGGCTTCACCACAGGGATGAAGGCTGGTTAGGTGGCATCATCACTGGCTGCTGTGTCTCACCTCACAGCTGTTGATCCATTAATGAAGTTTGCATCTATAGCAGACCCTGACAGTGGTTTCCCAGGTCCAAACCCAGTCTTTTCCTTTAGCATGTGGATATTGGGTGACATAAGCTCACCTCCCTCTCCTGAAAACCCTCTGCTTGTCTCCCACCTGGGCTCAGAGCAAGCAGTAGATAGATGTGTTTTTATGGAAGCATAAAAAAGATGAGAGTTTGGCCAATTATTCACCCTAAAAGAAAAAAATCTCAAAATATTTGTTTTTAAAATACAAGCAAACCAAACCCCTCTTTTAATTGGTGTTCTTTGTGGCAATTTTAGTTATGTCTGGTTTAAATATTGGGGCCGGGAAGGTATTTGAAAAAATAGTCACAGCAAAATATATTTTCCTCACCTTGTTTGTATAATATTCTCCTAATTCCTTTTAAATAGGAACAACATCATTTAAAGACATTTCCTACAAAATGTAATTACTTAGAATGGAGACCTTTAATGCAGTTATTAAAAATCAATGACTGCATTTGTGGTTTTAAATTATACTGTTTAGGATTGTTTGTGTTGAGTAATGGCTGCATTGCTTCATATTTGCATAATACACTCCATTTTTTCTCCTCCCATGGAGGAAGACAAGTTTTGTGCCATTTGCTGACTTCTTAATGTAACTCCAAAAGACTTTATAAAAAGTGTGTTCAGAGTTGTATATATAAACTATAACAGCCAGTGTGGGGAAAAAGAAAGCAAGGCAATAGTGATACAGTGCCAGCTACTATATCATCTGTCTAAAACACCTCTCATCAGCTAATCACAGCTCTCCAAAAACCTTGATACTGGAATTGGTTTATATTTTAAGCAAGCCTGAATTTTATTTTAAGAAATTTTAATTTTAATGTATATTATTTGCATTTCAGTTTCAAAGACAATTTTATGTACACATCAAGCATTAAAATAGTTTTCCCCATTGAATTCTCAGTGCAGCTGCTGATCTGTTTCTCTTTGCCAAGTTCATTGTTAGTTTGCTTTGTACTGAACTTCATTATGTGAATTTATGTACAATGGGATACTTCGACCCAAAATAATTGCGTAAGGCATTGTATTGCCAGTTTCAGTATCTTGCCACTTTGTATTACTGGTAGGATCTCTGGATACAAATACTAGCATTTTCCAAAAATTGATATGCAACACTAGTTGCTTGCAGCTCAGATTGAATGTTTTCAGTGTAGCATATCAAGAATATTCTAATATTTATGAGCACATTCGGCAGAAGTTTGCTTTACAAAATCTTTTCTAGTACTGCATGGCAGACACTGAATATGGTGGCAACTCCATAAGCTGATGACTATATTTAGGTTAAGCAGCCCACACTTTTATTTTCAGGTTCAACAGATTGAACATTGTAAACACATCTGTCTCTCTGTCCTCCTCTACAAAGCACAGAAGAAGAGAGGTGTTAATAATATAATACTGATTGGTTTATTGTTTCAGTTTAGTTTCTAAGATGTGCTTGGTAAGTGTAAGGCAGGGGAGCCCAGAGGATAAAACAGTGGCCTGAAAACATTAACCTGCTTAGGGCTTTGGGCAAATCATTGCCCCAATCCTGCTGTGCTTTTCCCACTCATAAGATGGGAATAATGAACTTGGTTTTCCTGACAGCTTCTTTAACTTCAAAATAGAAGAGTGCTTAAAGAAGTCATTTAGGGGGTTATTTTCTTTCAAAAAACAGTGTTTAATTGTACACAGTGCTTGAGATTTGGGAAGAGCCTTTCAGGGATGAGTATATATGAATCTGGGCACTTTAAATATCCATCAATAGTAAACCTCAAATATTGTGTAATTTCCAGCCCTCTCCTCTTTTGTTTCTTGGGGCTTACTCAGTATTTTTTTCACTTCTCAGTTCTCAAAACCGAATGCTCTGCTTTCAAAGCAAGTTCCACTTGCTTTTCTCATGAGAAGAATGTAGAACAAATAAAATTTGATCAGATTTTTGGTTACTTTCAAAACTATATCATAAGATAGCAATTTGCTCAGTGCGTGCTGGAATGGAAATCCAGGCAATGAAACATATTGATGTTATAAATGTGCACTACAGAGACATCTTTCTTCTATTGTGTTTTTTCATTCCCATAAGTGAATTACAGTAAAATTTACTGTCTTACCTTAAGGGAGTCACATTTCTCATTGAAAAATTAAGGGTTACTTCTTCCATGACATTTCTTACCATGGCCAGTAGCAAGAGTTAGATTATAGGGAGGTTTCATTCTACTTTAATGGACTTTAGATTTTGGCAGGAACTAACTTGAATTGTTCAAATTGGTCATGGGGATACTGAAGCACTGAAATCAACAAAGCCTGCATCCACATGAGGCATTATCCTTTTCACTTTGATGTTTGGAATCCAGTTATAATGGGCACTGACAAAGTGTCCTAGATCTCCATAGGTTTTGCTTTAAATTGTGTGCTGCTTCCCAGAGAATATATTCCATTGTATTTACTCTATAAAATTTGTGTGAGTTTTGGCTGAGTGTGTCTCAGAAGAGAACTGTTACAAAATGCACAGAGTTCAAGAGATTTTGGCAGAGGACTTTGGAAGGAGATACTGTACCACTTGCTTGCACTTGATACACATTTCCTGTGTAAATTTATCTGAAAGTTTTTTTTGTTTGTTTTTTTTTTAAGAAATGGTAATATTTCATATTCTTTGTTAAAAATCAGCCAAGATACGGGTGCCAGTGGTTGATAAGAGCTAGTCACATGAGTTGAGGTCCTTCCATCAATTTCATTTGGGTTTGGATCAGGCTCTGTAGTCATACATTTAGTGATGGTATAATTTAAGAGTAAACTGCTCAACATGTTGCAGAATGTCCTGGAAAATTCTGGGAAATTGTTTGTATGTCAGAGATAGTTGAGTCTCCTCCTGCTGGATTGCAAGCTCATCTGAGGACACCAAGTGAAGGCTGTCATTTAAATCACTTGCCTGTTTGAATTCCTAGCTTCTCCCCACCTTTTTTTTTTTTAAATTGTTAGAAAGCTTTTGCCACAGCTTGTGGCTGGGAGAAGAGAAAGTTTTTCTGGGATGTGGGCATGTATTTGCCATCCAGTAGCTCAAGGCCTGTAGGAGATAAGCCAGTCAGGATCCTTCCTTCTTGCCAGTTTTTCCTCTTCCTGCTAAGCCACTGTATCACCATCAGTCCCAAGTAATCTAACTGGTAACATCTCTAGTGCTATTATCAAGGCACATTTTATTCCTTGCTTCCTTCCTGGCCAGCAGAATGAGGGCTGAGGGAATAGCAAGGGTTAGCTCATACCTCAGGCATGAACATGACATGATGAAACGTGGCTTGAGCCTCCTGCTGCAGCAGCTCCTGCCAGTTCTCTGAAACAGCTGTGCTCTGGATGGGTTTTCTGCTTTTGCTGATCTTTTTCCAGTGGTCAACCTGAGAAATAGCTGCTTAATGCACACAAACATCTTTTAAACTCTTTCAATTAATATCATGTTTTAAGAAACCTAGCCCAGTTCTATTGTTTATGTCCATAGCTGCCATTGTCTTGGATATAAACTTTGCACATAACTTCATAGGCAAGTAATTAATTCCTTTTCCTGAGAAAAGGTGATTTTTTATAGTAGTAGCACACTTCTCCAGTGTATGCCTATCCAAGTTAGTTGTTATTCTTTAGAACATAATGTTAGCTTCTTGGTGAATCATCTCTTTTTTTTTCTTTTGTCAGTGCTTTCAGATCCTTATATTCATTTCCAAGGACTGTCATTAAGATTGTCTTAATTGAAAGAACATTTGCTGTAACTTGAGCAGCTGTTCCTCTGCAGTGTAAAATCGTGGTAATTGTTTGTGTTCGTTCAGCACAAGGTCTCTGTGATGGAAAGGAAATGGTCCCTGTTAATAGGTGGTATCTCCCTGCTGTCCTGTCACCCAGGAGTTGGAATATGAGATACACTGTTTAGTGTGTGAAATAAAAAACAAAAACCACTTCTGAACTCTGGTTTTACTTGTACTTTTCTAGAACTGTGTATCTTATCTTTGAGTTCCTGTCTAGTTGACCAGTTGGATTTGTGACTCAGTTGCTAAATTACTGGAATAAGCATATTTGTATAGCACTCAGAATAACCCTGGCTGATTTACAGATGCATGAGATAAAAAGCATTTTTAAATGTGCCATTTAAAGAAGGCTTTCAGATGTGCACATCTTCCTCATTTTCAAAACTTCTTTTTGTGGTTCCCAATTAAAAGCTATCATTTCCATTAGATGTTAAAACTTAAATTGGCATCTACTGGATGCTGCATTCTGTCTGTCCTTTTGCTGTGACATTTCTGCTTATTAATTGCAAAGAAGTGTGTGCCTGTACCTCTCCACAGACCTTGCTTTGTCAGTGTACCTGTGATCTCAGCTGAGGTGCTGTCACTGGTACTCAGCTGGCAGTTCTTGGTGTGCACACACAAAGGGTGATGCTAAAGCTGCTTTGCTCCTCTCAGTGTGGAAGTGTGAGATGTGTGCCGGTGGGTGTGTTCCTGTGAGTGTCCTGACAAGACATTTGGGGGTGTTGTTTCTAAGGTACAGAAACAACACTGCCCTTGTTCGCTCGTGTCTGAGCATCTTAATACCTTGCAGTGAGTGGTGAACAATGATGTAATTCAACTGGCATATTTTAAACTAGAAAATCTAGTTTGAAGGTTTCTTCTCATTCTATGGAAACCTTGGCACCTACTGTATGAAATAAAATCTGAAGTGTTTAAATAGCTGCTAATTTTTGCTTTCATCTCAGTGACTCTATGTTTCTGGAAATTGTATGTCTAGACATTGTCTCTGTTCAGAGGTATGATTTCCCTTTCCTGGCTGCTGCTCCCTCTGGAAGATGTTTCAGCCCTCTTGCAGAGGTGTTGCTTCTGACAGTCTGTTCACTGCTCCACTTTCAATGGTGCTGTTGTGGCTTAATACTCTGTCTGAGTTTCTGATACAGAATTACAGCTGGGTGCCACCTTCTCTTCTTCGGGGGAGGTTCTGAAAATGTTCTCTGGAAGTTACAAGTCTATCTATAGACATCATCAACTGAGTGTAGTAATAAGGGGCAAATGTTCATTTGTCTTAAGAGTTTCTTCTATTTCATTTATGTGTTGGTCTCCCAAGCCAATACAAAAATTGCAAACCACTGAGCGTGATTGGATATTCTGGCTGCACCCGACAGCAGTTAGAGAGATTTAGAGCAATATGCAGCAGTGTTTGAGGTAAAAGGGAGTTCAAAGACTGCCTCATGAAACATTAAATACTGGTGAGGACTTGCAGCAAAAATCTATGGATCTTGTAGCTAGGGAATCAGGTCTTCAGTGTTAGCTAGAGGAGCGCATTAGGAGAACATCCTAATACTGTATGGGGTTTTTTCTTTCTTTTCTGACAACTCCTGGACATATCTTGCATCAATTTCTTTGATTTATTCTGCAGCTTATGACAGGAGAATTCAAGAGTAGGAAAAGCTACCATGGTTTTTTTGAGGGAGCTGGTTTTGTTTGGTGTTGCGTGTGTTTGTTTTTCTTAACAGCTCAGAGTACTGGGGTATATTCAAAAAAGTGGGGCCAGCTCTCCCTCCTTTTTCCTGTCTCAACAAGTCCTCTGTTGAAAAAGAAATGTCCTGGTGCCTTGGAAGCAAACCACATGAAATATAGGATGTAAAAGATAGCCCTTTCTGCTTCTCAATCAGTTTATTTCTTTTCCGTGATTTTTTATATTTTAAAAAGGTAATTTAAATTTTTTTTTAAGCTGAACATTTCCTGCTTCCCAACAGTTTCTCAGTTGAAAGCTTGAGCAGTGCTTAACAAAAGATGAAGCAGAGCTGTTTCTGTTCTCCTCTTTCTAAGACAAAAGAGTGTAAATTAAACTGAAATATGTACACATATATATATTTATATGAAAAAAATTTCTAAGGATTTTGTACCGTAGAATTTTTTCACTGCAGCGAAAAGACACTATAAATAATTCACTTCTGACTTCATAACACTTTTGTATTTGAAATATTTTCTCTTTAGGTTTTCTTAGTATTTTGGTGTAATCCTCAGAAATTATTCCAAAGTTTTCTGGTTATTTAAAGCCTTCTGATAATTTCCTTCTTCTTTTTATTTCGTCAGTAACCTCAGGTTATTGAGGTTGCAAGTCAGGAAATTTTCTCTGTCCAAGACAGCACTAAGAAAAAAACTTACTTAAATTTCTAAATAGATATTAAATTTTTGTGAAGTTTTGTGGTTTGGGTTTTTTTTGTTTGTTGGGTTTTTTTTTTTAGTCCAGAAGTAGCTATAATAAGTTTATTAAATGATAAGTATATTAAGCTTCTGTATTAAGTACTGTGAAGTATTTGGCAGAAATTGTAGAACAAAATAGCTGAGGTTGCTGAAGAAATGTCACATTTTTCTGTTGGTTTGTACAAGAAAAACAATTTGTTGTACAGCAGCAAATAATCTGCATTATCAAATCTGTCCCGTTCCTGTCAGGAGCTGGGTGCCCTTCATTTCCTTTTGAAGCCAGAAGGGATTCAACATGTTGCAGCTCAGGCTGTGCTGAATACTAATGTCTTGGTAGCTGGTAGATCATTAGTATTTATTTGTAAAATGGAAGCAAAATTAGTTTTGACCTTTAGAGCTAAGTCAAAAGGTTAATCTATGTCCATTTCCAATTTGGTGCATTAATTGCTCCCTGTCCTAATTGTGTGTAGGACAATATTTTCTGTTTGTTTCAAAGGTAAATTAAACTGTAGGTGATGCTTTGCATTCACAATTTTGTTGTTTGTTTTACTTACAAGTGAAGTCCAAATCACTGAATGTATCTTCATGGATTCTGTTTAAATAAATAGATAAATAAATCAATCCATATTTCTGATTTTTTTTTCCCCACAAATCAATGCATGCATTCTTCCTAAAGCTAGTGGGATGTGATGTTCTTTTTGATACACAGAGGATAAAAATAAGATTATGCATTTTTTGGTTATTCAAATATTAGTATTCTTGGCAGCTCTGAATAGGAGGGGAAAACACCAGCATGAAATTAATAACTGTTTTTGTTTCTGTCATAGCTACACTGTACACATCCTGCATTTTGCTGGGCATATTCCTCAACAGCAGTGTACCAATATTCTTTGAGCTCTTTGTGGAGACAGTCTACCCTGTTCCAGAAGGAATAAGCTGTGGAGTTGTCACCTTTTTGAGTAATGTGTTCATGGGAGTGCTTTTGTTTTTCCTCACATTTTACCATACAGGTAAGTAATATAAGCCACTTGAAAAATTTAGTACTCCTTAAGGACATAGCTTTGTCAGTAAAAGGAAGGATTTGCACGTACAATTTCTGTTAATAACCAAATGTTTGAATCCAAGCAAGGGCAGCAAGGAAGGAGAATTTTAATTATTCTTTTCTATATGCATGCTTATAAAAATGAAATTTCTTAGATGCAAGATAATTCTGCTTGAATCTGCTGTAGCCAGAAACCACCAAGGTACACACTGTCATCACATTTTGTAAAGGGCAGGGTAATGTGACCATTAATAATGTTTGTACCTGTGGGTGATGAGAATCACAGTAAAGCTGACCCAATCTCCTGCTCCTGGGTAGAGCTGCATTGCCCAGGAGGGGCAGAGCAGAAATGCCCCATTTAAAGCCAGCTCTGTTCAGTGGGTCAGAGGTGTCCCACTGCCCAAAGACACAACAGGCATTCCTTTGGGTAATCCCATGGCCTGTTCCAGCTCAACAGGATTTCACTTCAGATTTTTGTCAATTCATTCAGACTTTCTCGTCTCTCAAGTATTATTTGCTTCCTCCTAACTCATAATCATAACTTCAAACTTGCTGTTTCGTAGACTATAATACATATTATTACTCTAGGCTGTAAAATAAGAACCCAGCTTGCTTTCAGAGGGAAGTGGTCTTTATTAATGGTATTCAAAGACACAGATTTTTTCTTTGTATTTTGTCATTATGGTAAACATTTGCTTCACGGTGTAATATTTGTAAACCATTAGAAAATGTGAGCTTTTATGTATTATTGCTACTTAAGATGTTGTATTTTATAACTAAGAGGAGAGTGACAAATTTCAGATTGAATTCTGCTAGAAATTATCAAGGTTTCAACCTGGGGCAAATTTTCAGCATGGTTTATCTTACTGCCAGGAAATTGCAAGCAGGATGACAACCTTGTTCCAAATTGTGGTCTGTGAACACAAACGGAGAGAAATTATTTAATTTTTTAATACTGATGCTGAACTGTATCATTGTAAAATCTGAATGCCATCTGGACTAGCCTTGGGTGGTGTCAGAGCTAGTCTTTACATTTTAAAGTATACTTTTGATATTAATTGGTGTGAACTCTGTTCACACATACTGTTGTTTCTGACATCTGTACCTGAGCTGGAAAGAAGACACAGAATGTTCAGAGAATTTTTCCAGTGTTTGGCATTACATAATAAATGAAGAGGGGGATATGGTGACTCACTTCTGATGAAAGGATTACAATAAAGTGGACTCATCCCCCATAAATGGGATATTCAGGACCATTTTTTGTCTCTCATCTTTCTTTCCCTACGAGATACCAGTAAATGCAGGTTAGGATAAACCTGAAATTGGTACACCCATACACTTAAAATATTTTTCCTATTTCTTCAAAAGGGAAGAAAATAAAGTAATTTGTGCTTAGGAAAATCCATTCTTTGATAGAAAGTATGAGAGAGTGTGTGGTCACTGAGGGAGATCAGTGCCAGGGGTTCTATTGGCTCCTCTGATTAAAAAAATCCGTTAGAAGGTAGATAATCATCTTAATAATTTGCTTTCATTTGATTCAAATACATCCTGTAATGGCATTTAAGAAGCTTACAGATAAACCAGAACTCAGTCAAATTCATCTTGTTCCCTTGGTCTTTCATTTTAGGCCAAATAATCTTTCAGTAGTTTTCATTCCAATTTCTCTTTTTCTCTTTGTACTGATAATGCAAATGCTGTGAAGGACCCAAACCCTGGAAGCTTTCCAGTGCACTGAAGATTTTGGTTCAGCTAGCTGAGTGGGGATGTAAACCTTCCTAAAGCTCAGCCTTGCTGCTGGTGCTGTGCCCCAAAGCTGCAGCCTCTGGATGAGGTTTCCTTTGCCTTTTCTGCAGGGATTTCCAAGGGAAAAACAAAAGGAAAATGACCCTTGGCTTCACATGATTGATGTGTTCCCTGCATTGCCAGTGCTGGCACAAATTCTAGATCAAAAAAGACACAAAGAATTCCAAAGTTAAATTTTGTCTTTTAGGATATTTGAGTTTAAATCTGTTTAATCCAATTAAGGAGGAATGTTGTAAGGAAAATAATAGCAAAGCATTTGCCTGTTGACTTCTAGCATCACATAAGTCTTCTCCAAGCCTAGGAAATTTTTACTATGGTTTTACTAATAATACTGCCTAAAGAAATCCATAAGGGTTTTTGCTGGACCAGGGAGAATGTTGTTGAAAGTTACTGGTTTTTGAAGGTTGATTTTTCATGCTTTCTGACTGTTGTCCTCTGCCTTGTTTAAAATAAATCATGCTTTTTCTTTCAACAATATAAATTGCAGATTTAAGAAAGTAGCAGTGATGAAGCTTTGATTTTCATTAACTCAGACCTGGAGGGAGAGTTTAGATTCTGTAAAATTAAATAATATTAAGGGAAATAATAACAGTAGTAATAATAATAATGGAAAATTTGATAAAAATGAGTAAAACACTATCCAGTTAAATTAATGTTTCTTTAGTAAATTGACACATGTAGAAAAAAAATTTGTTGTACTTGTTTGAAAAAAAATGTGAATCAAACTGCTAATTATTAGTCAAATATCAGATGGTAGGATTTCTTGAGTACAGAACACAGATTTTTAAGAGCAGTACGTTGTGTCGAACAGCTGAAAAGAGGCTTCCAAGGACCTGTTTCTGCAATGACTTTTAAATTAAATTGATCCCATTATGCTCAAGTTTCTTCTGAGGAATTGGTTTTCTTTCCTTACACAATGTAGCAGGTTTGATTCAAAATCAAACCCAGTTTCTTCCTATGCTTTTAATTTTAGTTCTCAATCCATAGAAATCAAGGGACTAATGAGCAGAGTCTTTGGAAGTGGTTTATTCTCTATTAGCAATGATAGATTTTTATTTTTTCCCCCATTCTCTTCATTGGCAGGTTGAATAGGGAGGATTTACATTAGCTGGAGGTATTGGTTATAAATATATATAACTTAAGGTGTCCATGGAGAAGGCTCACAGAGCAAGTTAACCTTGGATCAGTCGATCAGGAGCTGTCAGGATTTTGTCAGGACACAGCGATTTCCTTCAGACCTGCCATCAGTCCAAGTTTTGGTCGCTTTAAACACAGAGCATGTTTGATAACTGAGGCTGCCTTTCTGTTGTGCTTTGCAGAGTTTTCCTGGTTCAACTGGTGCCTGCCAGGGTCGTGTCTGCTCAGCCTGCTCCTCATCCTGTGCTTCCGCGAGTCCTACGACAGACTCTATCTCGACGTCGTCGTCTCCGTGTGATCACCCCGCACTGGTGAGGGCTTGGAAGAGACTGGAAGTCGGCTTTGCAGTCTGCACATCCGCCTGGATTTGCACAGCTGAACAGCAGAAAAACAAAGAAATTTCAAGACTTAATCGTGGCTTTATTTAGAGAGGGTGAGGGATGGGTCGTTCTTACGTTCAAGCCCATCTTGATTTGCCATAAACGTGGAACTGGAGTGGTGATGGTGACACCAAAATGCACAAAGAGAATCTCTCTGCTGTCCAGGTCCCTGTGCAGGGCTGGGGCTCTCTGTTGAAGAGGCTGTTGATGTAGCAGTGAGGTGTATGTTGTGTGTGTGCTGTGTGCTGACTCACGGTTATACACACCAGGGTACCAGTAACCTTCAGTCTTCTATCAGAATGAAAATAGGGAATAATCTTAACAAAAGGAAAAAAAATAAGAAAACAAAAATCTTTTCAAGATCTCTTTAAAATCACTAGTCATTTATATATTGAATGTTCATTAAACATTTAAGCTAAAATGATTTGGTGCTTGTACACTACATTTACATTCTAATAAAGTGGGTTCTGATATAAGACGCTGGTACCAGGGTTTTTAGCCATACTAAATATCCCAAATAATCCTTGCAGTGTTATTAGAGGTGTTTGTTACCACCCTGGAGCACAATAGCTTTAGCTGCCACTGAATCCCAACCTGCACCCACAGTCATCTCTGAAAGGCCACCATGGTTCCATATCTCCTGAATATGGAGCATCTGTGGTGTACTGGAGTGTCACTCTAGGTAAATGTTGCTGTTCTAAAGGCCACCACTGTGTCACCTTTCCATCCTCCATCTCCAGTACTGCCTTTTTTACTGTTTGTGCCACTGAATACTGTGGGTGTGGATGTCTAAATCCTGCTAGTTCTCTCCTGATACTCTAAGGTGTGTGTGGTTTTTAGGATTAGTTTATGACTGAGGGTGCCTAAACAATATTATTTGTAACCCAAGTCTGGAGAAATCACTGTTTCCTAAAAAAACCTTTCTAGTTGAGGAGGTGCATTGCTGGCGAAGTGACAATGAGTTTGACAATGAGTAACTCACGAGTTCTGGCATAATATGGGAAATTAATGCCAGCTCTTTTTATCAGTACTAATCTGTGGTCGTTCTGGCCCTTACTTGAACATAAATATTAAAGACACTTTGAATAGTTTTTTAACTCAATTTTTAAACCTGCTAATGATTTCTTAATTATATTCTTAGATTTCAGTTCAGCATCATTTAAAATATTTCTCTGTGTGTGTGTGTGTGTGTGTTCTGTGCTTTGTGTTACGGGGGTGTGTTTGTGTGTATGGGGGCGTGCATATTTATATCAATGTATACACAAATAAAACTTATATATATAAGAGATACCTATATATATATATATATATATAAGTTGTGCAAGGGTATGTGTTTCCCTAGGTTTACTCCAGGTATCCTGTCTGGGGAAGGTGATGTGCCCTTGCTGGTGACCAAGCCAGTCACTGCCCTGAGTGGGGCTGCGCTGTGCCCCATCTGCCACAGGGATTCTTTTCAGAGTGAGTGATTCCCTGTCGTGGCAGTTCTGAGGCAGGGGGTGGGTGCAGTGTTGGAGGAGGCTCTGCATCTCTAGAAGCTGAATCGAGCACCCTTTGCTCCTGTGTGGGGCTCTTCTTTGCCCCTGGGGCAGCACCAACACGGTAAGCTCACTCAGATCAACCCAAAAGTACCTTTCAGACATGGATCTGTTCCTTCTGCCTGCTCTCCTTTTGCAGAGAGAGTACACCTCTAAGACTTAACTCAGGAGTGTATCTGTGCAGTAAAATAAAACAAGCTGTTCCCTGCTTTTATGTTTTCAGAGCAATTGATGTACTTACTGTAGTAACTGAAAATGGATTTACATAACATTGCCTGTATCAGCTCTAAATGGTCTTTCCTGTCTTGAAGCAGGTTCTTTGTGGTAGTGGAGCTAACCTGCATAGGGAAAATGAAATCAGTCCAGCCAGCACATTCAGATCCACTGGCATCATCCCTTACTTTTTAAATGAGTGGTGTTAACTGTCCAGCTTCTTTTTACTACGTTTCAGTGCCTGGCTTAGTTTCAGTATCCAGTAGCTGCTGCTTGCTACCTATTGTCTTCTGAAACCAGGGAACGTTTGCCAAGAGTCTGGAGTTGCATTGTCATGGCAGAATTGCAAGCTGGGATGGCTCTTCAGAGCTCTGGTACTGCAATTTACTGTAGCTATATAAAGATTAAAATTGCTCAGCTCAGGCACTGTCCTGAGTGACAGAGATTTCTCATTTTTTCACTGTCCTGACTGTTTTAAGATGGAGAAGAATTTTACACAGTATTCAGACTATAACCTATTCTTCCTCTCTTCCAGAAGGCATCAATTCAAAATATTTGTCAGTGCTTCCAGATGCAGGCTCTGTAGTCAGGGGAGAAGAGTGAACCTCTTGTTTTAAACCCTGTTGATTGTTTTTCTGAATCAGTGTGAATGGCTCACTGTGACTCTGATGCTTTGGTAGCTGTTTCTGTGTGGTGGGTTGGTTGTGGGTGGACACCACATGCCCACCAAAGCCACTCTTGTCATTGCCCTCCTCAGCTGGGCAGGGGAGAGAAAATATAATGGAAAGCTCATGAGCTGAGGTGAGAACAGGGAGAGGTCACTCACCAGTGACCATCGTGGGCAAGACACACTCAGCTTGGGGAAACTGGTTTAGTTTACTAGCAATCATATCACAGTAGGATAAAGACAAATAAAACCTAATCTTGAAAACACCTTCCCCCCATCCCTCCCTTCTTTCCAAGCTTAACTTTACTTGTGGTTTTCTCTCCCTGCTCCCCTCAGCAGCACAGGGGTACAGGGACTGGGGGCTGTGGTCAGACCATCACATCTCATCCCCTGAGGACCCCTCACATTCTTCCCCTGCTCCAGCATGGGGTCCTTCCCAGAGGAGACAACCCTCCATGAATTTCTCCAGTGTGGGCAGAGACCTTTGGGAACAATCCTGCTCCAGCCTGGGCTCCTGTCTCCATCGTGCCGCAGGTCCTGCCATGAGCCTGCTCCAGCAGGTTGCCCACAGCCTCCTTGGGGTGTCCACTCTGTGGCAGGGGGATCTCCACAGGCTGCAGGGGAATCTGCTCCCCGTGGTCTGCAGGGGCACAGCTGCCTCACCATGGTCATCCTCACAGGCTGCAGGGGAATCTCTGCTCCAGTGCCTGGAGCAGCTCCTGGCTCTCCCCTGCACTGACCCGGGTACCTGCAGAGCTGCTCCTCTCTCCAGCTGTGCAGTGGCTTCCTTTCCCTGAATCTGTTATCCAGGGGTGTTACCACCCTGGCTGATGGGTCCAGCCTTGGCCAGTGCTCCATGTGGAGCCTGGCTGGTGCTGGCTCTGGCACTCTTGGGGAGCTCCCAGCTGCTCCTCACGGGCACCAGCCCTGCAGCCAGCACTGCCAGAGCCGTGCCCTGTGCCTGCCTGGCACTGCAGCCTGCTCTGAGTCACAGCCAGCAGGGCCTCTGCCCTACAGCAGGAGCCTTCTCCAGGGCTGGGCAGCCCAGCCAGGCCCTGCTGGAAACCTGCATGGGGTTCACAGGCACCGCTGCAGTCAGGGCTCAACCCGAGTTCCCAGCAGCTCTCATGGAAATCTGCCCACGTGAAAGTCAAAGGATTGCTCCCAAATTACTTGAAGTTGTGCAGGACATGGCTGCATTCCACACAGACAGTGTTCAAGCTTAGGATTTTATTAGATTAGCAAGTCTGGCTTAGGATGGAAGTGAGGATTTTAAATGTGCTTGCTGAGATCTCTGAAAAATACTTTATGCCCATCTGTACTCCACAGCAGCATCCTTCTGTGGAGGAGCAGTCCATTTCATGTCAGTAACACAACTCAACCCATAGAAATATTTTTTGGATAAGCATTACACTTGGTCCACCCTTGGATTTAGCAAGAGTCCAAGCTGCCAGGCTACCTGCACTTCTTTGGAAGTTTGAGTTTGAAGCACAGGGAGAGCCCTTAGCAGTGCAGATACAATTGGCAGTGGTGCAGAATAGGCTCAAAACAGTTAATGCTTTTCTTAATAATGAAAGTTTGAAGTCTCTCTAACTTGGACCAGGCACAGCACTGGCTGCTGCCTGGCCTGTGACTTGCCAGCAGAGGAAGGCACCCTGAGAAGCCCTGGAATATTCTCATTGTGGCCTGTAAGTCCACAGCCCTGAGGAGCCTCTTCAGAGCCAGCAGAGCTGAGCCCCTTCACACAGGTAATGGTGCTGTGGTTTGTGTTGGGAATGCTGGGAAGGTTGCTCCATGGTGACCACTCTCTCCTAGTGGTTCATTGTAGACATTTGCTTGGCTCAGGGGCACTCTTGGTTCAGCTTCCAGTGCTGCTGGCTCTCCTCCTCAGCTCTGGAGCTGTGCAAGCTCCCATGCTGCTCATGGGGAGGCTCAGGACTGGAAAATGCAGGCTGCACTTGCAGCACTGTGCCTGTCTCTGGTCCCTGCTGTTACCCACTAACTTCCTCTGGCATCCTTTGCCCTCCCTTGCCTGCTCCCCTGGGCTGGAGGTGTGGGGAAGAGCTTCCTTGCTTCCAGAGCAATTTTACAGGGAAAGGAGCTGGCTGACCATGTACTGAATGTACATAAAAATAGGGATTTTTTTTAGAAAATCATGCCAGATGGAATAAAGTGCAGACCCAAAGGATTCTGCACATATCATGAACAGATAATCTGTTACAAACAGACTGTAATTTACCTGAAACCTCTGATTTTAGCTCCCACACCTGGAGAGGACAAGCAGATGGGCACCGTGTGTGTCAGGCATTCAGGCTCACACCACCACAGTCATTCCCAACCATCTGACAGAGCTGAAAGGAGTGGGACTGGGATGTCTTGAATCTTGGAGTGGGTTGGAAAACTCCAGACTCTGTCAGTGTTTGTAGAGGTAACTTGGGGAAAGCAACAGGTTGGATTGAGTAACAAGAAGTGCCCAGTTCCAGGGGGCATTTCAGCACCAAAATATTCCCTTGGACTGATGAAGTCCATGTGCAATTTGAAATTTTGTGGTGACAGGGATGTTAATGCTGGGCTTGTTCCACAGTAAGCTGAGCAAGTGGCTGCGTGGCCTTGCACTGCAGCATGAACAAGCTGCACTGATTGATGTGCATGTATTGGCTGTTACAAGAAAGGGAAATGTGATTTAATTGTCAGGAGTGACTGAAATATGAATGGGAATTGCACAGTTTGCACAGTGGATATAACTGCTCTGTAATGGTGTGGCAGCAGGGCTCTAATTGTTCATTTCTTTTGTTGGGTCACTTGCAAATTAAGTAAGTATCTCTGACAAAGGCATTTTTACGTTTCATTAATTTTGAGGAGGTTCCTTTTGTACTAAGTACAGACCATTGTAATAACTTGGCAAGACAACTGCTACACTGTGTGGAAACCTACACCAGTTCTGGGTATTGTTTTGGTATTTGATGTTTGTGCTGCCATTCTCGGGGTTGTTAAAGCACCACGTGGGAAGGGCAGGGATGTGGGGTGTGCAAGGAGCTCTGTGTGTGGATGCACAGTTGTGCAAGGGCAGATGCCAGCCCTGCCAAACACACAAGAACTTTGTCACCTCCCAGGGTGTGGGGGGAGAAGAGGGAGGTGCTGCCTTGTGGCTGCTGCCTCCTTTCCATCAGAGAGAGCCAGGCAGCCTCCAGGTTCCCTGCTCCACGTGAGGGATCATCACCCTCAGCTCAGACTCCATCTCACTTCCCTGCAGCCCTGACTGCTGCGAGGGGGGTTGTGGGTGGCACGGGAATTTCTGCCTTGCTTCCTCCAGGAGTGTCACTTCAGCTGGCAGGGAATTGCCCCAGAGCAGGCACTGCCCCAGAGAAGTCAGAAGAAGATGTCAATCTGCTCACAATTTCTGCAGTTTGTGTTTCAAGACAGATGAAACTAATAAATAAAGGAAGAAATGTAACTCTGTCCAAAGTTTTGACAAGCAAAAGCAAATATTTGTACAGATGTGCTGGCTGCTGCCAATTACTTGGGATTGCAGTGCTTTAGGATCAATTCATGCCCCCCACAGCCCCAGCACTGTTTCTCACTGCCCAGGCCCAGCAGCACCGTGGGAAGCTTCAAGCCCTGGTGGAGGGCAGGGGCTGCAGCTCAGAGGGAGAAGGGAAGGGCTGGATGCCCAGGAGGGGGGATGCTGGGCACCTGGGTTGTCTGCACAGGAGGGGTGTCTGCTTCAGCCCAGTTGTTTCACAGCCTCATTTTTCCCTTCCTCAAGGATGAGGTTTTGACTTTAATTTTCTGTTGGTGATGGGATTTGTGCTGCAGGGACAGGGACAGCTACGGTGGTGGCACACGATGTAGAGGTGCTGGTTTTCCAAGGTGCAGCAGGGAGGGCAGGTGGGGCTTGCTCTCTGCAATAGCTGCTTTTCTCTGCATGCTCTCTCTCCCCAGTGGCTTCCTCCATGTGATTTATCCTCTTGTTGAATCTGGACAGACTCACTTTGCATCGCTACATGAAGACAATTCCAGCAGCAAAACCTCTTTTTGTGGGAAGATTTTCCCTCCAGCCGTAGTCCATGTGTTTGTCAAAGCCACAACAAGCCCAAGCTCGTGTTTTTCTTCACAGGGAGGATGTGCAGGTTTGTGTGGGGCAGGTCTGGGGGCTTGGGGAAGGGCAGCTTGGGGTGCCCCATGCCAGGGGAGGGGGATGCTCCGTGTCCCTCCCAGCAGGGACACCCTGAATGTGCAATACAAACTAGAGCTGTGTTCCTGCCCACAGCTCCTCTCTGTGCTCTGACCTTTGTGCTTCACCTGGCCTGAGCCAGCCCAGCAGAGCTGCAGGGTGTCCCCACGGGCAGCCTGCCATCACTCCTGCTCCCCTGGGACAATGATGCATTTTCCAGACATATCTCTTTTCTCTGCCTATGATATCTGCTAGATTAAAATCTATTTTCCCCCTACCATGTTTAATGTCTTCCACTGTGCATTTTAGAAAGAAGTACTTGCTAAGGTCATAAAAACAGCTTTTAATTATGGGACACACCTAACAGTTGGGTTTTTTGAACTGCATGAACATATGGAGAAGGAAGAGGGTTTTACATGTTGGAGAGCATCTTTGTAAACTATCCTCGACTTGTAAGACTGTTCAGTTTTACTGGAGTTTGTATGCGTTTTACTTTTGTAATTTTTTAAGTGATTTGATAGAATTTTATTTTAGGGCAAATTCTACATTTTGTATGCGATATTCCAATGTGGTGTATTTTTATTTTTATTTTTGGGAAAATGATGTTGAAACCACTATATACTTGTCAATGTAACATACCCACTGTGTAATTTCTATTTAAAACTGGACTCTGACCATGAAGTGCGTGTTATTTTACGCACTGGCTGTTGCACATTAAAGGGGTTACTCAGTTTGCTGCCATCACTGTCCATCACTTCCAAGAAAGCACAAGGGAGGAGTTTATTTCTGCCATAATGCTGCCAAAACCCACTGCAGATACTGCCATGAAATGGGGGTTGTTTAGTCTAAATGAATGTAGCCTCATCCAGTCTCCCAGCCCAGCCAGTGAAAGGTTTCCGTGGCTTTTCCTGAGGTTTGGGGGGCAGTCTGGCACTGCAGGTGCACCCTTGGTACCCTCCAGCAGGCAGGGGAAGGGCTGGCAGGGGTGGCAGCCTCTGCAGCCCCACCACATCCCTGGTTTCACACCCTGATTCCTCAGGGCTCAGGATGCTGCAGGCTGGTTGATTCTGCTGGCTGCCATCATCACTGTCTCTGTTGGGGCTTTTAGAAAGGAGACCCTTCATCAGAACCTTCCTTGTGTTTATCCTGCATTTAATTGAAGTGGACCCAACCCAGCATCTCTTGATCCATGTTTATTTTCTAGGACCAGCTCTTCAAGAATGGTCTGACTACTTATCAGGGCAAATTTAAAATAGCCTCACATCCTATTAGTGCTGGGAAGAAATCTGTCAACTCTCATGTTGTGGAATATCTGGGCCCCACTATTCTTAGCAACAGTCTCTTTCCAGGCTATATATGGGAGCTTAAAGCGCCTCTAATGATACAGTTCCCAGTTGTATTTATCTTTGCAGTGTTACAGAAATCTCCATCCTTAGGGGGATGAGAACTGAGGATCTGTCTCAGAGCCCTGATGTAGTTCTGTGTGTTGGTGAAGTCCCTGTGCTCGTTCTTTCTCAGGTTTTTTTCCTATTTTCTGTTTTATCTTTGCTGTTGTTGAAGTCTGCTTTTTCCCTGGCACATAAATGACATTTATTCTGTCTTTCCTGAGAGAGTGCTGGGTGCTGGCATCTCCCTCTTCGACTGTGCTGCAGTTGCACATGGGGGAGCAGCTGGGCTGGGGCCAGCTGCTTGAAAGCTCTTGGTGCTGTGCCCAGATGTGCCCAGATGTGGGTGGGCTCTCACAGATACCTCGTGTCTGATGGCCGTGGGACCAGCAGAGGCTCAGGAAAAGGTTGGGGCTGCTTGCAAATGCTGGGCCTGTGTGTTCTGGCATCTTTGGGCTGCAGCCCATTTCCCAGGATGCTGATGCTGGGAAACATGAGCAGCAGCCCCCCAGGGCAGGGGGCCCTGCCTTCACCCTCCAGCTGGGTCAGAGCTGAGCAGCTGCAGGGCTTTACCTGGAGCATGCTTTTACCAGGAGCATGATTTGGGCTCACATCAGGGACCCAAGGCATTCACCTTTACCTGGCACACACCACTGATGCTACTCTGCACCCACCACCACGTGAACACAAATTTCCAACCAGAGATTTTATTTCATTTTATTTTTTTTGACAGACCTTGAGTTTGAGCCGACAGAGGGGAATGTCCAGAGTGTGCACCATGCCAGGATTCCTCATGCCAGCTGCCAGGAGCAGCACATTCTCCCAGTGCAGGTCAGCCACCACTGAAGTCACCCTCAGCTAGGGGCTGCAAGAAGCCCTGTAACTCTTCAGGAGTCAAACGAGCATGGGAGCAGCCCCACAGCCCGGGAGGCTTTGCAGGTCCCATGGCCACAGTGAGGTTTCTCTTTGGGAGCTTTCTGGCTTTGCTCCATTTCTTTGCTCTGTATCTGCAGGCAGGTCCCAGGGCTGGGGAAGCTCTGCCAGTGGCACCAGGATGGGCTGGACCCTTCCATCCCTCTGTCTGTCCGTCCACCTGCTCAGCCACAGACCGACAGCCAGGGTAAGCCCCGGGCCCGGGCACTAAAAGGAGTGGGCAGGGGACACAACCTCCCCATGGAGCACAGTGGGGTGGGGCAGAGGAAATGCCAGCAGCCAAGGAACTGCCCCTGCCGTGCTCTGAACCTGGAACTCCTCCCAGGGCTCCCCTAAACCTGCCCTTGACTGCAGAGCTGAGCGTTGGGATTGTGGCTGTGGCTTCACGGCTGAGTTTTGGTGCTGGAAGAGCCAAGGGTGATGGTGGGCAAGGAAAAGATGGCTCTGAAGGGTCTGTGGTGAGTGGATGAGCAGCAGAAGTGTGAACTAGATCAGCACAGCTCACACAGAAATGCCTTCACTGCCTCTGATGTGCAGAAAAAACTGTTTTGAGAGAGGTTTTCGGCATAGGGCTGAGCCTATGGCCAGTGCTGCAGCTTGTCCCACCTTGCACACTCAGTGTGTAAGGGATGGTTTTATCTGGGCTGGGCTCTGGCTGGCGTGCAGCAGTGATGCTCAGGGCACAAGTTTGTACCTGCTCACTCCAGACCCTCCTTGGCTCCAGCAGCTCCTGGCACGGTGGGGCCTGCCAGGGACTGAGCTGCTCCCCAGGACAGGCAGCTCTGCCAGGCAGGAGGTTCATCTCTGCAGCGCCAAAGGAGTGATGGATCAGCAGAAGGCAGCAGTAATTGCCAGGAGGCTTTCAGGCAGAAAGCAAGGCTCTCGCTCGAGGACAGGCTGATGTAAGTCAGCATGTAAATTGGGGACAACATAAAAATAATTCCAGCCAAGCTCCTAGGAAGAAACCTATGAACGAAAAAATGTTGTTGCTAAGAAATGTGAAAACAGAAAACAATAATGTGGCTGCTGGCAGGGTAATAAAAGTGTATCAGCGTTGTGCCTGCTCTCCCGTACAGATCGCTTGCTCGTGACAGTAAATTAAGTACTGCCAAAATGGGAACGGTTTTCTCTGTGGCCATTGATGCTTCACATCATGGAAATATCAAATGTTTCTGATGGCTGTTCATTACCCTGTGCTTGAGAGGGGAGCAATCCTTTGCTGGCTCCATTATTTCCATGACAGCAAGGAAATGACTGTGGGAGGTTTAAAAACGAAGGAATGCAGCAAGGTTAGATGGATGGAACCTCAGCAGCCTGTTGCTGTTCACTGTGGCCAATGCTCCCCTGACTCTGGGAAACACCTCACTGTCTCCAGAGTGATGGAAAGCCAGGACTGCTTTTTGCTTCCAACTAGTTGCCAGTTCACAAACTGTGAAGTTTGACCTTGAAAATCTTCAGAGATGTTATTCTGAAGGGTGACAATGCTGCAGCACAGCTGCTCAGCCAGAAGACACTTTCCACAGCTCCCCCACAGCCAGGAGGAGCTTTAAGTGGTTGCTGGATTCCAGATCTGCCTCAGCTGGTATGAGGACCCAAAGAGTTGCACCTTCCATACTCTGTAGAGATCCACACCATGGAGCTGACAGATGGATGTGGCTGGTGTGCAGCACAACAACATTTCCTTGTCATCTTAGTAGTTTTAAAATGAAAACCAGCTGACCTTACACACGTTTGAGTTGCTGTGAGGTGTCAACATAAGGCCAGTCGTAACAAAAAAAGGATGATAAAACTGCTGGGTCACAAAATAAACCTGGACTGTGATCACACCGGGGCAAGCAGGAAAAGGTAAAGAGTCTGCCCAGCTGCCAAGAGCCAGCTTTACATTTCTGTCAGAGCACCAAAATCACCTTCACCCAGTTCAGTCCTTACCCCAGAGGAGAATATTTTGGTTTGAAGATATTGTCAGCAGACTGAAGGGTTGAAATCTCTCCAAAGACAGGGGATGTGTGCATGTGGTTGGGTTTTTTCCTTTGGGAACAGCTGAACTCTGTCACCTTCTTGATTAATTTGAACCTCCGTTTTTTTAAACAGAAAGTGCAATGACAACTCTGTCAGTGTTTTTTTTATGAATGGACAAAACAAACCATGTCAAAATGCATTTCAGCTGTTAGCAAAACAGTTTGTAAGGAGTCTCCAAAGCTTTGGTAACTGAGTGTGTGGTCCCTTGGCCGTACCCTTGAGGGGGAAGCACACACGGGGTACCATGGGGAGCAGAGCTTTTGCAGCTGAGGGCTGACTCTCACACACTGAGCTGCTGGCTCTGTGCTGATTGACAGGGAATGTTGCTGAGCTTGGGGACTGTCCCCCTGCCAGGTCACAGCAGCTTTACCCTGTGGGCTCTCAGAGGAGTGAAATGGTTGTGTGGGCAGAGGGAAATTCAGGAGTCAGAGCCAGGCCATTGTGATGGGGGACTGGGGGCACTGGTGGGGGAGCTGGGCACCAGTAGCAGTGCTGGGTGTGGAAGTAGGGGATTCACTTGAGACCTTTTTTACTGCTGCAGCCTGCCTGCTTTCCAAGGAGTGTGTCTGCACTGGCCACTGCTCCTGGCAGCATATGAGCATATGAGCATATGGTGTGCTCAATCCATATCTCTCAGGTATGAGAGAGTCAGCAGCCTTGCTAAAATCAGGCTGCAGGATATTTCTAATTTCCAACCTATGTGCACTATGTGGTGCCTCTTCAGAGGAGGAAATTAACTTGCCCTGGATAATGCCTGGCTGCCCAAACACATCTGCTCAGCTGCTCTGTGGTGGTTACAACTCGTTCATCCGAGTCCCTGCTCCAGCATTTTCATGAGCACGGGTGTTACCTGGGCTGGGCTGCAGTTCCCTGCCCCTCCTCACCTCCACAGCACCACACAGTGCCCACCAGCCATGGATATTTGCATCCCTTAATAGAGAAGAAAACACCAGCAAATGGGTTTCATGCGGAGGGACAGGGCTGGGACAGGTTTGTCACTGCAGCCCCTGGCTCAGCACGTCCCCAAAGCCCCTCTAGCAGGGAGCTGGGAGGAAACAGCGAGACCAAACTCGAGCCATGAGGAAACTTCTGCTTTTTCCTTTTCCTGCATTTTTCATACTGAGCCTCCGAGCACTGCCAAAGGCAGGTTGGAGGGGTCTGTGGGGCTGCAGCTGTTGCTGTGGTTCCCCCAGACAGCTCCACAGCCTGCCCTGGGTCCCTGCTTTGCCCATGCTGCTGGGGTGCTCCCACAGCTCATGGGGAACCCACAATATAATGAAACTTTCTCTGTTTTCCACACAATTAAGAATTAAAGAGAGAAAAGTGTACAGTTGGGATTCACAGTGAAGGTGAGAGAACAAAATTTACTGACGCTACAAGTGAAGCTGTTATGTTAATGAGTCAAATTAGCAACTAGAAAAAAATGTGGTGATAGACAGATTTAAGGGAAATTGGAAATTGGTTCCAATGTAATACTTTGCTCTAATTGTATGCAGAGGTGTCTTGACGCAAAACAAAACTGTTCAAAAATGACCTCCCTGTGTTATCGTGCAAACTAACTGGGAAAAAAATCCATCTTATTCACAGCAAGTTTGTTTTTACTGTTCTTGTGCCTCTCAATTACTTTTTAATGGTCTGCATTGAAAAGAAATTCCTGTATGCACACTTGAGAATATGAAAACACCCAAATGATAGCTTATGATTTAGTAGGATTAAAGTATTATATATGCAGGTGTAGCACGTTTCAGGTTATTAGCAATCCAATCTATTTTTTATGACATTATGGTGTAATTTTCTGTATGGAACTTCAATATAAGTCTTAAGCTGTATCGGAACATAAACTAAAATGTTCCTGACTCTGTCACTTTTCATGGTCTTTACTTTGATTAATAAATGCAACAAGAGCTATAACGTTCTTCAACACGAGGCTACGATCATCCTTCAATCAAAATATGTCCCTCAGCTTTTCATAACTTTTTGCATCAATATGTAGGGCTTGAGCAGCAGCAGCAGCGACAGGATTTCATTGCAGCTGAGCACACACAGCTGAAAGGCTCTGCAGAGGATGAATGTCTTTTTGCTGGCTTGGCACAGAGAGCAGTTGTGCCCTTGGGGGCTCGGTGTCACCTGCGGAGAGCTGAGGGCACAAGGGAGATGCTTACTGCAGATCTGGACAAGGATTGGGCACCCTGAATTTCATATTCAATCTTACCTCAGTGGCACCTCACTCAGAAACACCTGTTTTGAAAGGCACCCCATGTTTGGTGTGGAGCTTTTGATGGGGGTAAGGGAGCCTTACATCCAGTAACACAACTTGGTGTCCACAGAGACTACAACTCATGACAAATATAATCCAGACCTGGGCCTCAGGATGCGGCCAAAGTGCAGCCAGGGAGGAAGGATGGACGCTGCAATTCCCCATCCCCACTCAGGCAGCTGAGTGGATGTTGCATGGCCATTGGCCCAAAGGTCAGGAGGAAACTCCTCCTCATTCCTGCCAGCCCATCCTGCCAGCGCTGTCAGGAGCCCCAGATCCGCCGCGCGTTGGCCATGCAGGAGAAATAACTCACAGGCTTGTCAGGTTGGTCTGTTTTATTTCTGAATTATTCTTTACATTGTACAATATATAAAAATACAGAGTACCCAAAAAAAATTCACAGTGTCTAAAGGCAGTGATAATAGTCTAGGTCACCTTTATGCTAAAGTACCATCAAGTTCGATTGCATAGGAAAGGTGATGTGCCTTCACAACAGAGTCCAATAATACTCTCCAGGTTTTATTGTTTTGGGGCAAGCATTCTGTGTTCACATAATTGTTTCCCATGTATCCAAGATCCAATATTGCATCTGTCACTCTCCCACCTCAACGACAAGCTAAATCCTATCATTTCCATCTCACATACTATGCATCCTCCCTAAAGCTTCCTCTGTGGGAATGCTCCTAATTAAGCACACGGCTTTTAGGTATGGGCAGGTCTGGATGCTGTCTAAGGAGGGGTGTGGAAAGAGAGCACACTGCTGTGCAGCTGGCTGGCTTTTACATTGTTTGACATTTTGGTACTAATAACATTTTTTCTCCAGTTATTAATGGCCCATCCACGCCGACCTCTGCTTGACTCTGTGGCCTGAGAATCAGCAGCGTCCTGCTGACAGAGGCATCAGAACCAGAGTGCACTGTTAATACTTTTCATGACCAGATTTGTTTAAAACCAAATCGTGGCTGGGGCCTGCAGAAAGCCAAATGCTGCTCTTATAGCACTGAATCCTCTTGAATAGCAGGGGTGAGTCTGCGGCTGAGGCTGGAGGCAGAATGGAAAAAGTAACAGGTTCAAGACCCAAATTTACCCTGAGTGCTATTGAGCACTTATGTTTGTGGCTATGCAAATAGTGGGTAGCTGATTTTGCTCCTCCAGCCAGCATTAATGCATTAATACATTAATTTTGCTCAAAGGTTCTAAAGAAGGAATTTCCAGGCAGAACAGCTGAAACTGGGTAAGTCCCACAAGGACCCAACTCCAGAGGGGTTTCTGCCCAGTTTTGAAGGCTCTGAAAACCAGGAAAAACAAAGTTGGACAGAAAGCTCTCTCACCTACCCCCAAACTGCTCTTGAAGCCACCTGAAGCTTCCTTCTAAAAAGCTTAAGGGAAAGATTCATCTGTTGGGAATTTAGCCTTTGGTCATGAGGGCATTTAAGGGATTTGTTGGAGAAGAAGGAATCTTTCAGACCTGATTGACTGGGTATTTTCCTGCCATGCCAGACAGCTCTGAGGGTGCTGTGCCCTGCCGTGTGTGGGGGCTGGCTCAGGGGGGTGGCAGCAGAGCCTTGGCCACTGGCACAGGAAGCTCCAGACACACCCATGGCACCAGGTGCCTCCATGGCCTGGTGGGTTTTTTGGACCCTTCTGAAAAACAAAAGCCATGGGATCACAGGGCTTCTTTTCCTACATTTTGGATAAAACCTCCTGGTGAGACTGTAAGGCAAGGTTTGCAAAGCTGATCAATAACTCAGAAGGCAGTTACTGACTTCTTTAACATGGAAAATGACATTTTCCCCATTCTAACAGATGATGTCTTTTGCTCTAATGGTATAAGACTTGTTACTCCTACTTGCTATTTCAATTTTCTTTGCACAATTACTCCCTACTTATAATTACAAGAACAATAGAGTGATACACATGAGAAATTTAGGAGGCTTATTATGAAAATATAAACAGTATCAAGTATCTCTTTCTTAATAACTCTTAACCAGAACAATTTGGGGGAGAATCAGCATTTCTAACTAGAAAAATCAATTCATTTTTCAATTAAAAAATTATATTTCATTTACCTCAAAAGTGTGTTTTTAAACTTAATGGAAAGGGTAGTGGATTTTTATAGGGTTTTTTTTTCTTCAGTTTGTCCCTGTGGAATTTGAATACCAGCACTGCCTTTCTTATTCTAAGTTTCCTCTGCAGGCATTTTGCTAAATATATATATTGCATGTGTATATATTATAAATATATACCATATCTATCCACTGATAGATGTATACACTGTTACAAAAAGAAGAGTAAGTTGTTACAGAAACTTTACATTTACATTTTTATATATATATTTATAGATATTTATATATATATATATAAAACTCTCCCCCGCTACATTTGGTACAAAGAATAAATCAATCTCAATGGACAGCAGTTTTCTCTCCAGGTGGGCTGAACAGCAGATTATCACCGGAGGCATCAAATTGTCTGCGTCAGACACGGGCTCCATTCCTGCTCTCTGCTGATTTCAAAGCAAACACTTCATTTTCTGAACATAAGGCAGTAGGAACAGTGGTGGTTAGACAATAAATGTTATTCTCCTATAGTACCTGTGCAGGTCATACATTTAAGAGCAGCCCTGGCTCATATGCTGAACATTCAAGTGCACCTTTAGAGCAACAGCACCTCTTACGTGAGGGTTTGATCCTCAAGTGGTTTGTCTGTCAGTGAGCTGTGAGTTACTGGCTATGCTCAAGGAAAACCTGACAGCAAGGGCACTACATCCCTGGATAACAGCAGCAGGCACATCCCTCAGCTGGGAGAAAGGCAGCCATTTCCATGGAAAAAGAGAGAATGGCCTAATTACAGATGTTTCCACTACATACTTGGCTGTAAGATTTCCATCATATTTCATGTCCTGTACACCTGAATCCTATCCAAAGGGCTTGCAGAGACACAGTGTCTCCAGACCTACAGAGGAACCACCCAGGGTTCCTTTTCTCTGCCTTAGAAGTAAAGGGAAAAAAAATTATATATATAGCATAATGAACTTTCTGGAAAGCAATGCTCCCAAAGGAAATGCATTTCCACTCCAGTTTAAGATGGTGTTAGGAATAAGAAATTTTAGCAAGTTTAACATCCAGCTGCAGGAGCAACTCAGACTTCTGCAGATATTACAGACCTGATGCTCAAGGTGCCAAGTTACCTGGACTGCAAGAACATCCCTGCACATCACGCCGTTAACCTGCCACACATTGGAGAGCTCATAAAAAATGCAACTCTCACACAGCATTAGCATCGTCCTTACAGAACTGCACTCCCTGCAAACATTAATTGAGTAATACAGTGTTCTGATTTCTTTTTTTCACTCTCTCCTGGATTCTGCTTTCTGCTCGAATGGAGACTACAGCCCCTTGCTGTGATTGCCAATTATATGAAAAAGGGCTGAATCCATTTGGATGGCTGATAAGAAGGAATGTCTTGATGAAACTATAACCACATGCACCACCCTCATAGCATCTGCCCTCCAATAGCCTACAAAATATCCACCTCCTGAGCACAATGGCAATAATCACCCATCTTGGTGACTTGAACATTTAAATAATTTCATATGGTACTCTGCAAAAAAGAAATCAGTTTACATCATGTTATTCTGTGAAGCCAAAAATGGAAAAAAAAATTGAAGGGGGAGAGGGGAAAAGAGAAAGGAAAAAAAGGAAAAATAGAAGATTGGAGATAATTGCAAGGTTTGACTTGCTTGCATTCCCTCAAACTCCAGCTGCAATCTTGCCACGTGCATGGTAATTGCAGAGTGTGTTAATACAGGGAATCTTCTGATGGGGAAGCTCAGAGATGGCTTTGATTTTACAGTGGCTGAAATGATCTTGGGAGCCAGTGTTTTCTCCTGAATCACATAAATTAAATCTGGGAAATCCCATCCTGATAGTCTAATGTAATAATTTCCAACCCTTGGGCTACATACTTGTTAGAACTACATTAAGTCAGGATTTTAAATATTGCTGAGGGGCATGTGGAAATTCAGTGAGACAGGGTGAACTCGTTATGGCATGAGGCACGAAGTCATCACTCCTCAAATGGGATTGAGGGCCTGGGAAGATCCTCCCTGAAGGCTGCCTGCCACCAGTGCTACCCTGCTTCCTTGGTGATCCTGCTCTGCTCCAGCTGCTCTTGCCTGGCTGTGCTGCTGAGGGTTCAGGGCTGCTGAACCACTGTGCCAACTTGGAGAGTTGCAGCAGGTGCTTCAGACAGTCTTCTAGCTCTGCATCAGCTCCTGACTCTGCTGCTCAAAATCTGTTTAAGGGCATCTCTCCCTCCCCATCTATTTCACCTGAGCAGAAACAGGGTGGGCTGCTACATAAGAAAAGCAGCTGCTGAAAATGGTGGGCACTGCTGAGCCCAAGGTGTCCTTGTGGCAGTGCTAATAACCCCACTTTATTACAAATATCCCTACAGCTTTCAATCACTGCAAACTGAAGTCAAACAAAGTAATTTAAAAATGGGAGGCTATTGTATACTTGCCCTCTGGTCAAACCACCATAACACACAGGCTTGCAGAGTCACGTTGGCTCTTCCTCGCAGGAAAAGCAATATACTTGTCACAAGTAGCACAGGCTTTCTTCATTTCCTACCAGCTGCCTACGTGAAAGAGCTGAGTACACGGCCCAAGCTGGGCTTCCAAACAAGCAACTGCAAAGGAACAGCACTGAGAAACAACCGATGTCAGCTCACAGCGAAATCGGAAACCAAGCGGGGACAGACAGGAGCGCCGGGAACAGCGAGCCGGGCCGGGCACTGGCACAGCACTGCTCGGGGAAGGTGCAGACAACAAAGCCAAGCTCAGGACCACGTGGAGCTCATGCGTATTTCAGGGTGTACTTTTATCTCATGCTCAGTATTGCAACATTCTAAAATACTTAGCATCAGGAGTTCATCATAAATATTTAGAAACACTGAATGGTAACAGCGGTGAACTTGTTCACGTTGCTAACACACTGGATGTAGTTGTACATTAAGCACCAGCAATAAGTTTCCTTTTTGCCAAACAATTATGTCAGACAAACATCTGGTTGTAGACAACATGGCTTCTGCATCAGACTAATACAGTTCTTATAGACACAGTCACACACATACACAAAATTACATTTCAAGGCTGGATATACTGTTTAATAATGCTACCGCTTCAATTTACTTCAATAGCTGCAGCAGCATTTGTTTGTTGGGTTGTTTTTACTCAGAAAAATTAAAGAAATATTGGCAAACAACGCACTTTACTCAGTTGTGTTACTATTTCATAGAGTACTGAGTGGAAGACGCTGTAAGAATGTGCAGCAGACTTTCTGGGTTGTGTCAGACTATGGAAACATTCCTTCAAAAAATACCTTCCCCCTGAAAAGTCAGAATCACTCATTTTTTGAAAGTATATGAACTAAAACCCAATAATAAAACAAGAGGAAATATTAGCCCAAAGCATGGTGATTTCCCACAAGAAGAGCATGGCCTCTAAAGTTGCCTTTCCTGGCAGACACAATCAGGATCAAAGCTAGAACAAAAATAGTTAATACTGTCTCAGAAAAAAAGAAAAAGGAAGAAAGAAAAAAAGCCCATGGCTCTTGTGCGGCAATCATCACATCTCTTTTTCCAGTGATATAAACATCTTTGTTTGTTAGGCACTCCAAGTTCATGTCTCCAATGTTATTCCAACATTTACTTTTCTCAGTGTCTCACTGCCTGTATAATTTTCTTTTAATTAAGACTGGAAACATTCTGGAAAGCTTCTTTGGATAATGCACTTCGTTTGTGTGTTGTTTCTCATCAGCTGAACTGCATATTACCAAAGAAGGCTGCAGAGACTATTTCCTGTAATATGAAAAGATTCTGTTGAAGATATAGGGAACACTGCCCTAGAAAGTTACTACTTTTTTTTTCCTCAGAAACATAAAAAAATAAAAAAAAAAATAAAAGGAAAAAGAAAATGTTCTTCAAGTTGTTGGCGTGATGGAGTCCTGTTTGGCCTGTCCCATGAGCTGTGTGTCATCCAACGCACCATTGTTGTCCTGGCTCAGGAATGATGCATCCAGCCCTGCCCCAGGAGGCCACCTCTTGCCTTCTTGGAGTGCTCCCACGTGTTGTGTGTGGCTGCCCAATGGCCACCAAGCCCAGCACACAGCCCATTCCTCGACAACCTCAGCCTTGGACAGCACGCTGACCTTCCAGCCATAAACAGTTGCAGTAGAAGAGCCATCTCCAGACAAATATCCACAGAAGCTCTGCAGAATGGTCCATTTGAATTCTTGTCCTTGTAAGGAGATGTGCTGTTTACAAGAAACACAATTAACCAAAGGGAAAAAAAAAAGACCCTACTGTACAATATTTACATCTAGAAGCTGGGCCAGTATTTGGTCCATAAAATCAATTTTAAAAAAAATCATATAGGAAGTTATCCAGTCCCATAGGATCTGTCCATCATCAGCTGTTGGTAAAGGTCCTTCCAGGGGAGGCCTCAGGCCTGTAATCATATTTATTCAGTGTACTGGGATAATAGGTTGTTGTGTACACATTGGTTTGCTGCAGCGGATAGAAGTTGGTTCTGTCGTCCGGTATCAAGTTGTTCTTGTTAAGTGTCTGTAAAAGAGAAGAGGAGATGACAGGCATGGCCTCAGTGCCCCACAATTACTCTTTTCTACCTGCAGGCACCTCCCTCTCACCTGCCTTCTCCAGCACAGACTCTGCTGCGGCCACCACCACCTTCCCTCCAGTGGGAGAGCCAGCTGGCACCTCGCGCTCGCTACGGCTGGCCTTGGGGACCACAGCTCCTGCCAGGTCTCCCTCAGTGGCCCTGCGCTCAGCTACTGCTGGGGATGGACCAGAGCCTTCTCCAGGGACACGGAGTCTCCTGGTGGATGGCGTGTTGTCTGAACACCATTGTCACACAAAGCCATGCTGGGCCTACACGAAGGCTGGCGATTAACGGCAGCGCTCAGCTCAAACCTCGTCCAAAATGCTCATGGTGCAGCCTGTGGCTCCCTCTCAAACCAGGTGCCAAACGGCAGCTTTTCCTCTTTGGAAGAGCAGGTGTGCATTTACCTGATCTCCATCTCCATTGGTAGATATCCAGGTTTGGACCCCCCGATATTAAGTGTGTCACTTCTGTAAGCTACAGTATAAGTAACAAATCATGGTCACTTTTGGAAAATCTAAAATTACTTTAAAAAATTTAACAACCACGTAACAATTGTCGGAAACAATAACATAAAAAAATTAGAACGACAAATGCCCGTTTTACCAGAAAAATTTAGAAATGTTTTTTTCTCCCTCCCCTCTTCCCACCAACAAGCAGATGTCCCCCTCTCCCCAGATTAAAGACCATTGCTATGCCAGCTGTTACCTATGTACAAGGATAAAATCACACTTTGTGTGTATGTGTGCAATAATTCTATGGAACTTTCTCCTTCCTTACAGTCATCTCATTTCTGCAAATTTGTCTGAGATACTTTTATCACAGCTTTTTCACCTAAACCCTGGCGTGAATTTCTTATGCCTATCTCTGGTCTGTGTCACTCCAAAGTGCACCTTTAATGGCTGCTGTGCAGGGAACTCACTCCTTTGATCTGGGAGTCAACACTAGGCGTGCTGCTACAGCATCCTTATCTTCAGGGAACATTTAATTAACAGCACATTTAAAGAGAGTATGAGCGTCTCTCCCATCAGGAGCAGAGATGGAGAGGCCTAATGAGCCAGCTAGTCCTGGGCCCTTGTGGTTGTTCTGGCATGATCTGATGCTGCTTTAGTGAGGAACCACTTCACCTCAGTTCCCCCTTGAGACAAACCCCTCATGCCTGACCCAGCTCAGGGCAAGATGAGAAGAATTAACTATGCTCGAGTCCATGAACTACCCAGCTCCTTCAGCTTTACTTGACCCATTGAACTTCAGGCAAAGTGGCTCCCTCAGCAAGGTGAGAAATCTCTGCTCTGCCTGAGGGCAGGTGCAGTTTCTGGGGAAGGCTCTGTCCCCTCCAGCAGCAGCAGGGTGACCTGACAGCAGTGGGCTCCCTACAGATGGGGAGCAGGGTCTCACCCTGTGCACGTGCCCACTGCACAGTCAGGGTTCATCCACATCCCAGCTGTGACCACTAAAAGGATCAGAAACCCTGGGCTCAAAGACAAGACCACAGGCAGTACATTTATCTCCCTATTTCTTTGTAATCAAATCATTTTACTGCATGGGGAGGGGGAGAGGAGGAGGAAGAAAAGAAAATGTTTTCTTCTAATCAGCAGACTGACAGCTACAGCTACCCTGGGAGCTTACAACTCCCAATTTCATACAAGATGTTAGGAAGAAAAGCTTTCCTGTGCCAAAGCTACCCTGGCAAAGAAATTTCCCAATTGCTGAACCACCAAATAAGTTTTTCAGAAATAAGCACTGCCTGAAACATCTCATACATGAAAACTGGAGGAAACCCAGCCCCCTCCTGGTCTGACTGCAATCTCCCCCTGCCTGGAGTCCCTAAATTGATCCCACAGCACAACACTTGTAGGAACCAAGGACAAATATTTTCAAGAAATGAGAATTTGTGCCCTTCAATATGTAAGTAAAAAAGGAAGTGTCATGCTTTGCTCCCAGTCACCCAAAGCAATACCAAAGTAGTGTGGCCAACAGTCTGCTGCTTTGTGCTGGAGGCTGGGAAACAAGGAAGCCAGCCTCAGTCCTCCAGTGCTTGCTATGCTTCCTTGGGAAATCCAATTAACTGCTCTGCGCTTCTGTGTCTTCTGGCCCAGCTTGAGAAAAACAAAGTTTGAGATTCCCTGTAAAAAGGCACTTTTCTAAGTACTACCACCAAGTATTTGCAGGAGTTGCTCTCTGGTGAGCCCTACAGGTGTTCACACTGGCTGCACACGATGGCTGCTGTTTCCTACTGCTGTTCCTAGTCTGGGATACCCACTGCTGGCACCGTAACCCCATGGCCACAGCAGGAAGGAAGATGAAGAGGCTGAGTCCCACTTGCCACCGTTTCTCTTGAAGCTGGTCCAGCAACCAGGCTTTGTCTGGGTTGGTCAAGATGACAGGATTGCCACCTCTGAAACTTAGTGAGATGAAAATCCTGACCTGTAATAGCTCAGGACCATCTTGATATGAGGACAAAGACCTCAGGACTCAACTTCTTTGGCTTTGAGATGGAAAATCTGTATGAGTTTTAACATATTTCACATATTAAAAACTAGCCCATCACAACAGAATTAGCAATTAATTAACATGATTTGCATTTTTCCTTCACTCTCTTATGTTCATATAATATTTACTTAAGAAAAACCCCACAACTGGTCATTTGATCTTTTTGATTTTATTTTCGATGGAGGGCTTATATCTTAGGGAAATACCTCATAAAACGGTTTAGTGGAATTTATAATGCAATTAGCCACAAAGAATTTGTCTCTGGAAATGCTGCAATGGCAGTACTGTTCTAAATCAGCATGATCAATGTGCACTGCCTTAACATTTCCCCCCACAAACTTATTGTCTGTCTCATTTTAATAAACAGATGATTAGGTTTCTTGGCACTAGAAATTGGTTGATATTTTGTAGAAGGGAAATTAGGCAGCAGTGAAATTTAGAGATGTACACAGACACACTCATGCATTCACTGCAGGAGAAGAGGCTGCAGTTAAATTTCTCTGGGTTGATTCCTGTGCTGCTTTACTCAGAGTTTTAACCCCTGCTCTCATCCCACAGCTCTTCACAGTGACAGCACAGAGATGGCAAACACTTTCCCTTTGGAAGGCATTTCCCATCACTGTGTGGGTTATGCCATGGAGGTCAGAGCCTCCTGACAGCCTGAACTCACTGCAGTTCCTGTGGGATGGCAACAGCCTGCTGCACCCATGGATGCCCCAGCAATACTGACCAGTCCCAATAGGAAAGGCGAGAGCTGTCACCAAAGTTGTCACCAGCCCATCACAAAAACCAACACCCTGCCTCCCAGCCCAGCTCCTGCCAGTGTCTCATCCCCTCAGCCCCCCTGAGCCAGGTCCCCACTACGACCAGGGCCAAGAAGTGTTTCCCAAAGACAGCACCCAGCAAGTCCTCCTAGAAAGGACAGACCTTTGGTGCTTTTGCAGGGACTTGTCAGTGGCTGCAGCAGCTAAGCTGACCGAAGCAGCCCAGCCAGCACTAGAGCTCACCAGAGGTTTCAGGGAAGGAAAAGGGACTTGTCTTTGCAACCTGAGCCCTCCTGCACCACTGTCCTGCACCCTCCAGAGCAGTAGATGTGTCAGTCATCTGAGCACCTCCAGACCCTTCCAGTGACACTTTTCCTGACACTCAACCTGTTCCTTCCTTTTACTGTCTGCTTCCTCCCATATTAAACACTGCTGACTGCCCTCGCCAGCAACTACAACCTTTTACAACTCTCTGCTCAGTAAGCAGAAAGAACCAAAAGCCTGATAAATGCTTACTGCTGCAAATTTTTGTGGCAAAATCTCTGTGCCATACACACGATGTATTCCAAATACCAAGGAAAATGCATTTCAGGTCATCATTTTGGTCCTATCCTGCCTTGAGAAGAAAGAAGCTTGTGGTATTTGTGCAAGCATAATATTCCAAATAAAAAGTCAGTCCAGACTGAGCTAATATGAAAACCTGTAGAATGCACTCAGGAAAAGTACTCCATTCCACTAACAATTATTTCTTTTACCTGCTTCCTTGTTTACAGTATGAGCCATGACATCCTGGCATAGCTGATATAATTTGTTTCTTTTGGTTTGTTCACCACTATCCTCAGTTGAAGGGCCTGTTAGCAGAAGGAAAGCCACCAGCATGCTCTAACACAGCCAAGTGGATCACCCAAAAGCAAGCCCAACTTCAGCTGCTTTCTTTAAATGACACCTTACACAACCTTTAGGCTGCATTGGCATATGACTAATATAATTTGAAAAAATCTCTGACCCAGGAACTGTGCTTTGTCAAGCAGGAATGCTTTCAGATGGACTACAATGGTTATGGCTTTAACAGACTGTAAAAGAGCAGCAGCTTGCTCCCTTATATGTGATCTCTCAACTAACCAAGAGATCTGATCTCGTTGTCAGCGCATTGCATGTCCATGCCAAGCACAACAGAATCCTGAGTATTTCAATATTTATGGAATTATATGAACAACCTGATCACTCATGCAAGTGTGCAGTTAGAAGGGAAGAGTCTGAGGGGAAGGGTCACATCACAGGCAGAGCACTCACATGCACTCACAGGCTGCTTCTCCCGGTTACAGCCCAGTGCTGGGTGTGTTAAACATGACTCTGTTGTACCATATGCATACATTTAACTTTGTTCAGCTTTCTCCATTGATATTTTTAGCCTAAGTCATCATTCAGACTTTCCATTTGTTCATTTTTCTCTAGCAAGACCTTGCCACTACTTCCCCAAATTCTGCCTCTGCTCCAAATCATTAAGTCATTGTCCACTGACCTACTTGCTTACATTCTCCCAGATGTATCAAAACATCTTTACACATAACAGTATGGGACTTCCAGTACTACTCCCAACTCCCAGCCCACAGCTGCAAGTATAAGCTGTGTAAACATTTCTTACACATGTAAACAGATCAAATGTTTCAATTTCCAATATGCAGTCATGAAAATTTCAAAACTGGAATTAAAAAGTAGATGGGCACTTTCCCACTCCCAATTAAAAAGAAGTCCATATATTTTTGAGAAGCAAAGTGAAAATGATACTTCTAAAAGCATGTGATACTTGTACAACTAATACCAAAATTAGGGCCAACATGTAGTTCCCACAGGGTAACATATGATGGCAAGATTTCCTTAATCTGCTCGTGTAGAAAGCACTCAGCTTTTCAGAGCTCAGCAATCTCTCTAAGCTCCAGATCTTTCTATTTTGGGGGTTGTGGAGGAAGAGTCAGCAAGTTTCCCAGGAGTTTTGTAGGTTAATCTTCACCAGCTATGCAACACCAGAATCCCAGTGAAGTCAGTGAGCAAGGACAATATCCCCCAGCCTCACAGCTCCTCTACTATTTCTCTGTGAACAGGTATAATTTCACTACTTCTACATCCCACCCATGACACTTTCCTCTTTAGAAAGGTAAAAAATAAAAACAGCTGGGGGAACTTCCCTAGGCAGCTTCAAACAATTTTTTTCAGTGTTTATGGTTACCACCACTTCAGCCTCTGAAGAAGCTGAGCAATGCAGTGCACACCTTTCCATGGCTCATCAGAGATGTGCTGCCCGTGCCAGGGCTGCACAGCTTTAGGTTTCCACCTTGGAATTTTGTTTGTAATGTTGAACATCCCAGTGTACTGCAGAGAACACCTTCCCCTTTCCTTCACCACAGGATGAGTGCAGGCATGAAGGAACCAGGGGTAACAACTTCAATCACTGCTAACCCTGGTCATCCACTGTGAGCACAGCAGAAGGTCGAAAATCAGGGTCCAGGGAGCAGAGAGCAACTTTGTAGCCAGCCCATGCCTTTTAGTAAGTCCAAATGAAGCCCATGTGCATCCCTCATCCTTCCGCTGCAGAAATCAGGGACAACACTCCTGCTGAACTCAGTCACACAATTATCCCTAAAAGAATTGAGGCAGCCTTTCCAACTTTCCTTGTAACAGCATCCAACAGACCTCCTGTAGCAACAGTGGGATGGCCATTACGCCCCCTCATTCCCCAGGAAAATGGAGGGATAAGGGAATTGTGCAATGATGTAATGAAACCAAGATCCAACATTTAGGTTCTTTTGTGGTCCTTTTAAACCATTTGCTTCTTGCAGTGAAATCAGATTGAGCAAAATGCCTTTTTGATGCAGATCAGCTGTTTCATGGAGCTAGACATGCCTTCTTGTTAAAGGATGTTACTTTTTGCTTTGTTGAAACATTAGCCAAATGACTCAGGGCTGTGGAAATATATTAATATTATGAAACATTTCCCAAAACTTGTACATCTCTGGAAGTACCAGGGCAGAGATCTCGGAATTATAATTAATCAGTAAATTTGGGAATAATTAGCATAATAATTACATTTCAACAAAATAAACCATACAACTAAAATAACCTCTTTTGGCAATAACTAACACCAAGAAAATACATGACGTCTGGCCCACCCACATGGTCCCTTTCTTCTGATCAACTGGATGCCACAACACTGCTGTGCCTCTTGAGCTAAGAATTACAAATAACCCTGGAAAGATGGAAAGTTGCCAGAAAGACCTTATGAGACCCATGTATTTACTCCAAGCTAGGAGTGATTTTTAAGACTTGAATGATTCCTCTTTCTGTTTTTTCTTTAAAATTTGCTTAGTGTCTTATGCCAAGCAAACCATCTTACCTGATGCTTTTATAAAACCACTTAAGCTCTGCCTACATGGAGTCAAAGGAAGCAGTGGCCAGGGTTTATGCATTGAGCTTTTTCCTGATGAATTCAATAAGGCTGTTTGCAGGATTTACAGTGAAGTGTAGATGTACAGATGAGGAACCTATTTTCTATATAAGAAGGTTATTCATCTCAGAAAGAGATACAAAAAAATCCCACTGGGACACTAAACTTCTGATTGCATTTTCTTTTTGGATGGAAGCTTACCATATTTTTAGACTGGAGATTCTTTGTTCACTGTTATTGGTAAATAAATTAAACAACCCCCAAATGACGGCAGCATCTGTAGATGTGCTCAGGTTGACAATAGAACTAACATCCAATTATCAGAAAATGAATAGCTAAAGTTATTTATAGCTATTTGAAAATAGCTATTTTATCATTGCACTTAGGAGGGAGTGAAGTTATATTACTGCCATTGTAAACTTATAAAACCCTTCAGAACTGGCAACAAAAAGGACCATTGTCAGAAGGATGCTTTGGCACATCTCTGACTTCAAGCACATGAGTAAGATGGCAAAACAAACTGCATGTAATAGTAAGGCAAAGTGAAGTATTTTTCTGAACTGGAAACTGAAGTCTGAGGAGGTCATGGAAATCTTCCCCCTGGCAAGTGCAGGTGTCTAGCCCAAAGCTTGCAATTTAGCCCCAGCTTGCCTATGATTTGAGCGTGGCAACACCCATGACGTGCTGTCCAGACACAAAAGAGGAATTCAAGGCTGCCCCAACTGCTTCCCAATATAGCTGGTGCACAGGATATAGCAGACATGATCTCAGCTGTGTGGGAAGGTGTAAACTGTCTCACTGCACTCCTGTGCCTTGGTGAATGCCCTTCCTGGGTGCCCCACGCACACAAGAGTGTTACTAGAGAGGCTCAGCATGCTCCAGTACTCAGACAAATTCACCAGAGGCAGAATCATGGCCCTTTAAAACTGACATGAATCACTCTGGGTGCAGATGATGGTTTGGAGCACTGGGCTGTGCAGGGCTTCAGCCGATGGTCACTAGTCTGGGGCTGTCTGGGGGCACAGCTCCCACTGCCCCACTGCTCTCACACTGGAACAAGCAGCCTTGAGGTTTTGGATGGCCTCAGAGCTGCTTGTTCTGATGAATTACCAGCCCAAGTCATGCAGCTTCGTGCCAGCCCACAGTGCTGCATTTAGACTGAGAATTGCAAAGGTGTAACTGCAGTGGTGAAAAAAGAAGTAATAAAAATAAAAGTAAAAACTGGGCCCAATTTGCCATCTGCTAACTTCATTCAGTCTCTTTTAGTCTTACTGCTTTCCAAATTCTCCCACCCTCTAAATAGCTGCTTTTTGATTATTTTCCTCAGGATTGCTTTATTTTCTCCCCATGTTGCCTCTCACCTTGTTATTTCCTCTCTGCATTTGTAACCTCCTCAGGTCATTTTCCATTAGTCCTATACCAGTGGCTGTTTTTTTTAAACACCTCCCAGTTTAATATCTTCTGCTCATTTAATTAACACACTGACTGCACTCTCTCCAAGGTCATTAATGAAGATATTAAATAAAGCCAAACCTTGCATTACTGCTTGCAGTGTCCCAAACAACTCCTCCCCATAGCCCTGTTTGTTCCCATCAACAATTGCCCGATGTTCACAGTCCATTAGCCAGGTTTCAATCTCTATAGCAGCCTTCCTGTCCAAGCCAATTTCTATTTACACATCACAAGATTATTTAAGACACCAATACCACCCTCTTTTCTTTAGATGTATGGACGAGTGAAGCTGCATTTTTAACCAGCTGAGAATCTGCAGCTCGAACTCTGTGCAAAAAGTGATTATGTTTGATTTCTCCCTGCTCAGCATTAGGTCTTGGCTCAGCTGTCAGCTCAGCTGAACCACCTTTCATTTCATCAGGGTATGTGATATGCTGCCTCTCAAATATTAATTCAGATCTTCCTGCATATTAATACTGACACAGATTTGTTTCAATGAGTTTCCATTGCTGTAACTGAAAGCACAGTCGAGTCAATCCCATTTGTTTCTCCTGGTTTCACTCTCTCTAGCAGGGCCCTGACTGCCAAATTTTACAGACAGAGCAGGATTTAACACCCCATTGATGTGCTTGGTTGAATGGGGAAGGTCCAGGCATTCTCCAGTGATTGTGGGCCCGTATGCTCACAGATGTTCTGTTTTATCCCCAAATCCAACTGACGTTTCCCACACAGATTTACTCAAGCTACTTGTGTGACTTTAGTGCTTGGACTACTGTAGCTTAACAGTGACTCAATTAGCAGGGCAGAAATGAGCCTGCTTTCTCACTAACACTTTTGTATTACCTTTGCAATTCACGGCAGTGGGGGTTTGCCTAAGGTCCCTGATATTTATAAAGGTAATTGGAGTTGTTCATCAGCTGGTTCTCAGAGACTATGGGATACAGTCCATCTAGATTCCTTCACCCACAGATTTTCAGTTCTTTCCTTTATTCACATGTTTTGTGCCAAATCTCAGGATGATATTAGAACTGACTTAATGAAGATTCCCCCAGCTCTATGGGAGTGCAGGCAGAGTTACTCCTGCTTTCCCTGTGCCAAACCTCTCCTATATATACAAATGATGCACGAAGGTGGCTGTGGTTGTAGTGTTGCCCCAGCTGTGCAGCTCATGCTGTGGCAGCAGCCAGTGCATTCTGAGCAGCCCTGAGCTCTCAATGATTCTTCAGGACTGGGTGGTCATGGTCCAGAAAAAAGCTCCAGTATTTGATTTGTCCTCACTCAGAGTTGCCAAACACTCTGGAAACTGAGCTCTAGTCCTGAATACTGACACAGATATCTTTATTTTGTGTGCATGTTGCTCAATTTCTTTATAACTCTACTTAAGAATCCATTAATTGCAAGTGGAACTGTTCAAGAAGAATAGCAAGGCAGCTCATCTCCAAGTGTAGCACAAAGGTTATATGTTTTCTGATATTAATTATGTGTCTAATATTAGCCTCTACCTTTGCTTTAGCTCCCTCCCTCTTTCATGGCTCCCTTTAAAGTCTTCTGCAAACACATACTTAATTCCTCCTGTACATATTGGTGGCACTGAGGATTTCCTAGTCCAGCTAACACACATTACACTTCTAGCCAGAGATTCGACATGGCAAAGAGGAGAGAATCACCCCAAGCAGTTGGACCAAAGGAGAACCATTTATTTTTAGCAAATGAGAAAAGGGTATATTTGAAATATTCCACTGCTGACCAGTAGGGGGAAGTCATGTAAGTAAGCAGCAGCAAGTCCAGTGCAAATTTGTTGTGCCCATTCCTGTCGTTCTTCAATTAATTATTCTTCCAGCACAGCTGGGTGGGTGCAGGCTTGTACATGTCAACCTCAGAGAAATTAGGAAAGGGGAAAATTGCAAGAAAAAGGTAATATCAGTCATTAGATAAATTAGTGTAGCCGGAAAAATCAGATAAGCTTTAGAACACATCTGTCTGTCTTCAGTTCTGAAACAGCAGCTCACATGTTCAAAAACCTGCCAGATTTTCCAGCTACACTCATTGATCTAATTAAAAACAAACCAAAACTTGTCTGCCTACAAACAGATTATCACAGCTGCAGTAATACTACTCCAAAGAAAGGCTTATGTGAGCATCCATAATGATCTAGCCTTTGAGAAGGCAGAGCATGGACCATATCCCTAACCTGGCTGTAGAGGAGATATACCTGGTTGTAAAGAGGGAGCAGAGAACGCTGAGTTAATAAACAGAAAGATGTGACAGGATACTATGAAGCATCTACCCACAGTGTCAAAACTTAACATGGCTTAAAAACAAAAAATCATCTCAAAAGCCAGACTCTTTTAAAAATAGTGGGGAAAAGGGAACAGTGAGGATTCCCACCCTATAGGGAGCAGCAACACCCTGTGAAGCAGCAAGGGTTTGCATGAAAAACAGATGGAGCAGGGACACAATTCCCATCGGGGGACTGCTGTGAGCAGCTGCTCAGTATCCCAGAGGGAGCAGAAGCAAGGTAACACTCGGATCTGAACTGGCGGTCTCCCCGACTATTAAATACTTTATCTACAGGAGTGCGCTATCTGTGACTCACACACAGCAACCCGCTGAGCCCCTGCTGCCAGGGGGTGGGGACAGCGACAGGAGAGGCACATCCCTCCCTGGGCACAATCATCCCAGGACAGCCACACCTCCAGGCATGCTTGACTGCTCAATTTGACTCGAGCCAATGATATAAAGGGAGAAAAGACACTAATAGATTTTGACTGAGACGCACCACTTAATCCTTTTTTCCCCATCAGTAAGCTCTCTTGCTTTCCCTTCATAGTAGGCATTATGCAAATCAAGAGTCCCCTGAAGTGATATTTGCAACTGCAGGATCATACAAGAAAGGGCACAATGCTTCTTTGCCAATTCAACCCCCTGCCCCTACTATTCTATTTCAAATAATACTATACTCATGGTAAGTACTAAAAATATGTACTCTACCATTCAAGCACTTAATGTTCTTAAATGCCACTTTGTTATAGGGAAATGGCCTTTGTTAAACATGCAATTCACAGGGAACAGAATTTATATTTCAATCTGATTTACTATATCTATACATATATATATATATATAGATATGGCTTTTTTCCCCCAGCTGATTACATCAGCTAACACCATGCAGCTAAAGCAAATACTTCAGGGACACTGTTGATAACTTCTTGAGAACACTGGGCATCATCAACTACTGCTTTATATGTGAACTTTACAGCCACTTCCTGGGGCTTGAACGGTGCAGTGAAAGGGTCACTGGGAAAAGAAAAAAGCTTATATCACAGTGCTATCAATGTATGTGCTGTGATCACCAAAAATAAATGGGTTAGCCAATTTTAGTTGAAGTAACAACACATCAAATTAAATGGCAAGACACTGAAACACAAAGTTTTCTGTGGAGAAGCAAACATCCTCAGAAACCAAGGCTGACTTTGACAAACATTCCTCTAGGGCACTTGACAGCAGTTTAAATAGCTTTAACTTAAACCACTGGCTGCCTCCTCTCTATAAAAAAGGTGTGATTTTCAGCAGCAATGAAAATGACCATCACCAAGAAAGAGACATTTAAAATCCATACAGAGATTCACTTTCCTATAGCCTAAACTCTACTTTTTTTTTTTTTCACAGAATAAAATCACTGAATTGGAAGAGACCCACAAGGATCATCCTGTCCATCTCAAGAGAATGGCCCATACAGAATAACCTTGGCATTATTAGCACCATGCTCAAACCCACTGAACTAATCTTCTTTTTGCTAATTTTTGCACACCAAACACCCAGCATGTTATTTTATTCAGAAGGATTCATCTTCCCAAGACAGAATTGGTTTCTGTGTCTCAGTTCTCCATGTTAGTATTTTATTGCCATGAATTATTCGGGATTAGTAATGAAGTGTGGATCACAGGGCCTGGAGTTCTTCGCAGGGGGTGTCTGCTCTGCATTCTGTCATTTGTTTCCCAAAAGCATTATTCTCACTTCATTAGAAAATATTCGTTGCAGCTTCTAATTTATACAGTCCAAGTGAACGACTGATTATTCCCCCCATTTTCTGGTAACTGCATCTATATTTGCTGTATAATTTTAGGCAAGTGCAGGACTCACAGTTCTACTAAAGTTAATGTGTATTGTTCTAATGTCCTAGAAAATTCAGATATCAAGCAAACATCAAACACTTAGTTTCCCTCTTTCATTGCCATATCCTGCAATCTCACCTCATCTTTTCCCACAATAAATTTAATCCTTGACATAAATGACTGTTTTGCTTCAGTGTTTGGCCCTTAGTTCCTACAGCAGCAGTGCAGATGCCAGAGAAGATGCAATACTCAGGTGCTTCCTCAGCTTATTTGAGGCATCAGAACAGAGAGTTTTACTGTGTGACTCATGACTAAAGCTGTGTGGAAGGAAGGAAGGACAGAGGGAGGTCTGTCCAGCACAATCGCAAAGAAAATCTGCAGAATCATCATCAAAACCATCCTGCAACTCACATTTCTCACTGATCCCATCTGGCCTGATCCAAAGGCCATTGGATTTTGGATTTGGACCAATATGCAGATGCCTTTGTCCAAACCCTTGTAGAATAAAATGTTGGCTCTCTTTATTGGCAGAGGATTTAGCAATAGGAAGAAGTTCAGTCCAAACCCTTTCTCCATGTGTGGCTGTTCCAAGAGATCCTAATTCACAAGGGCTCAATCTTGACCCTACATCCTCCTGCTTCCACTGCAGGATCATCTGGCTTTCCATCAGCACAGCTGTAGTAAGTAACTCACCCAAGGCATGGAGCAGCTGAAGCAAGATGTTAAAAAGAGGATCTCCTCACTGCTTTGATAGTCAGTTATTATTTAATTGGCGTGGCAGTACTGGGAAGGTTGTAGGTGGTTCTGTAACCCGTCATGCCAAAACGTGAAGAGTAGATAATTTTTATTTCATTATGCTTTTGTTCTGCACAGTCTTCAATATTGTCAGAGTGTTGTTTGAACTTCAAGCAATTAATGAAACATGAACTGCTTATTAGGTGACCCAAAAGGTCTCTCCCCTACGATCTCTGAATACCAAATCAAAATCAACGTGTTGCTGGTAAATGCATATGCATGAAATCTTTCAAGACATCCTGGCTCAAATAGCTAATAATAAACCTCACATCATTCTTGAGAAAGCAGAACAGGAAGGGAAAAGAAGCCAACAAAAATAAAACATGCTTCTGCAAAACACTGCCTATGCAAGTTAGCATCAGCTACATGATCAATAGGTCAACCATTATGTATGGTATTTACATCTGATCTGCATTACTGCACTGCTGTGCTGAAATGGCCAACAAGGCTCATATCAGCTAGCACTTCCTTCATTAAAATCTGCCTTCATATAAAATTTACCTTGATTTATGACTTTGCATTCAGTGCTGTGCATTTGAATGTAATACTGTCAAACTTTCTACAGTGTTCACCTGCTGGTTGTAGAGCAGAGATATTTCAAGATGAAAACAAACTAAAAATGGTTGCAGAAGGCTTATTATTATCAAAGAATGGAAAATAATAAACTTGTGCATATGGCCAGCCTTCTGCTACCATCATGTCACTGTGTATTATCATTTTTTGTTACTGAAAAGTTGTCTACACACCCTCTATTTCCTTCATCCTGGATTTATTAACTCTTTCACACAGATATACACACACATACAAACCTACAATTATTCTTTTGTTTTCATTAAAAAATGTTGAGGGTGGTTTCCTTGGTATCTGCTGAAGAGAAACTTATTTGGGCTTAGAATCTGGAATCTCAGGTGCTTCCACTTTCTTTCACATGTATACGTTTTAAATTCAGATAGGCCCATATCCAAGCTCAGTCCAACCCTCCTTATCAGGAAGGTGAATTTTAGCTTCTCCATCATTTTAATGTTTATTCTGTGGCATCACAATAAAACCACACATGCTCCTTGAAGGCATGAAAAATCTCCCTCCTAACCCTTAAAAAAAATCTGTCAGTTATTCCTAAATATAAACCTGGCTAATAACAAGTTCCATAAGTAATTACACAGCACAGAGCACACAGAGCCTTTCCTCTTACTTCATTAATGCTATATGCTTCAAGGGAACACTGAGGAGTGGCAGATTTGTAGTATGAAATTAGAAATTTTCAGCCAAGAGCTTAGGAAAGGAGGTGCAATAGAGAAGGTGAGCAGAAGGAAATACTCAACAGGAATGGAGAAAAGGGGGTTTCACTTGACAAATAGATTTTACCCTTTCTGTAAATCTCTTTGCCTCATTCACCACTCTGAAGTGTATGACTTTGAGTTCTTCTCAGCAAGTAGCCCCTTGCTCCTAAACATTTAGCTTTGGTCTGTCCAATGACTGCAGATTTATGCACTTGAACTCTTTCACTTCCTAACATTCTGTAAATAAGCCCCATCTGGTCTATCTCTCCTTGTGTCCAAGTCCCTTCTCCCCGAATGTAAGTCATACAGTCTCAGTTAGCTAATGCCTTCCTTTAAATAAATCAGACTTTTCAAACCTTGATCTAATGCCTAAGCTCTTTTTGTCCCTCGAAAGAAGACTCTAACAGCTGCTCACTGTTAATATACACTAGATCAAGTATTCAGAGATGGATCTATCAAAGAGGTCAACTCCCTCCTGACACCACATTAACTAATCTGCTGCTATTTTAAACTTTGCTTAGCTTTGTTATTACTTCTACTTCACTGCACCACTTGACATAGACATAGTGCATTTCATAACGCATTTACCCAATTGATCAAGATCGTTCTGTGAACAACCTCATCCTTCTAAATTTTAACCATTCTGCCTATTTTAGCAGCATCTGATAACACACGATAGCACAGTGTAAATAATAAAGAAAATGTTAACACAAATTGAACCCTCTAACTACCTGCTTTTGGCCACAAAAATAAATTTGTCTCTTTTCTAGATTGCTGCTATATAAGAAACAAGGGAATATTCTTGCTCATTTCTTTATTTCTGCAAGCCTTTTTAATCTGGGTCTCCTATTGACTTTACCACACCAACTCCCATAACTGAAAGGATTACTTGGAAGTTTGATGCTTCCAAGATCAAGTCCCTGCTCTTTACCTGTCTTAATAATTTATTACTGAACCTGTATATGCAGAGTGTGTAGAATAATGCATCCCGTGAAAGTTTGTTAAAAGTCTCTGAAAATCCCAATATGTCTGCTGCTTCCCTCCTATCTAGATCAATATTTATTTAATTTAAAAAAGGAATCCAATTTGCTTGACATGATTTACTTTCCACAAATCTATGCTGACTTGCATTATGATGCTGGACTCTTATTAAACTGTATGCAACTGTAGCCTTAAACTTGCTAGCAAATGTGTTTTTGAGACTGCATTTATAGGCAGCAGTATCCTCTGAGAGGCTGCAATGCCCAACAAGGATTTCACCACATTCTTATTACCACACTGGTCAGTTATTTTCCAGCTCAAACTGTTTTCCTTTAAAACAGCAAAACAACACTGACCCTTCTCAAATTATTTGATGCAAACTCTTATTTCTGATATGCATTCACACTGCAAATCATAGCCATGTATCAGGAATCATACTGTGCCCAGCATTACACAATTCCCACTTAGAAACAGTCCTCAATACCCAGGGAGTTTAGACTGTGCCAACAGTCCCACCACTGATCTTATTGTTGGGTCTCAGTGAGAAGCTGGGCCAGACCAGCAGAGGCAGACAATCAAAATGTCAACAGCACGTAGCTGTATGAAGGAACAAGCAGCTGCAGGGCTTCCTTCTGGCTTGTGTTCCTGTCCCAAATAGTGCTCCACACTGTTCAAGTGACCCTAGGCAGGCTGTTCCTCCTGTGGTGACAGGAAGCCCCTCCAGCCTTGCCACTGCTCCCTGCTCTGATCCCACGCTTCAGGAGGAGGCTGATGCTCAAATCCAGTCTCAGGGTATTGTCTGCAGCACCCTGGGTCCTATCTGCTCTGATAATGGGCCACGCTCACTTCAGCAAGCCGACATGCCAACAACACATGCCACTTCAGCACTCATCTCCTACAGGCTTCAGCTCCCCACTCTGCTACTGTCACTGAATTCTGCACAGCTGCCTGGGGTAAGTTTCTGTCCAGTACTGATAGAGAGGGGCAAAACCCTCTCTGCTTTCTCATTCACTCCAATTTGGCAGTCACCAAAGAATTTCCAAAATCTCATCCTACCAAAGCACATTTTCCCAGCTATTTGTGCAATGAAGTTTCCATTTTTATTCTTCCTCCCCTCCATTTCCTCTTACCATGCACTAACAATGCACTGAACTGAGCTCTTACTGATTTTTTTAGAGGACAATTTGTATACATTCAATAGTCAGAATGGGCTGGAGTATCTTGGTATGTACTTGCCAGACTGGCATTCATCAGGACTGTGAAACAGAACAAAATCCCACTGCAGTAATGAGGCTTTTTAACCCCTTTGTGACAGCACAGCTAAATGCCCTTTCAACCCCATGTATAATGCCATCAGCTGGGCACAGAAACACAGACCTACCCAGTTCCAAACGTGACATGAATACAGAATTAATTTAGGCAGTATCAAGTTGTTTGTGGTATTTCTCCTCAAGTACCCTACCTTGAACTCCATAGGGGTGTATTTCTCATTCTTGGGGGTTGTGTTGCCCTTGTAATGGAGATGGTTGGGAGTGGTTGGGTGGATAACAGTGGACTCCTGGGACTGCCTCTGGCAGCGCTGGCAATACACGTAAATCACAAACGTTAACAGGCTGGAGCCGAAGAAACAGGAGACCCCAGTGGCAATCAGATGGATGAGACTAAAACCTGCAAGGGAAATGACAAGAGATGCTATTTTTGAAGAACACTCCTTTTCCCTCCCCTGACAAGACCACAGGTGCAAATCAGAGCAGTGACATCTCGGGATCAACATTAATAAGCTGTGGAAGCCAGAGTCTTACGTTCTAACATAAACTGACATAATCTCCCTGCAAATCGGTCTCCCCACTGCAGCTCTGCCTTGTGCAGTTTAACAGGTTCATGCATTGTTTTCTCAAAGCTCCCTCCCTGTCTCTCCTCTCTCCCCTCTATTGATATTGAAACTAAACATTATGTTAAGCTGACAGCTAAAGAAATGAGCCATACAAACAATGCACATTAATGGATTCCAAAGCATGTGCGTGTCATGGAAATAAGGGGATAAAAATGCTCAGTGTTTCTGAAGGGGAAGGAAGGGAGGGAAAAGCACTTTTTGTCAGCTGCCCAAAATGCCTATGGGACTGTGTGTAGGGTGGGGGAGATACACATTCCTCCCCCTTGTAATCCAAGTGTGCTCAGCATTCTTGCTTATTCATGGGATGGCATTGCCTTGGTTGTGTCTGGGCTACCTCTGAGGTGTATTTGTAGTGCTAACAGTGAAATAGGGCTCCTCTGGAGAACAGGAAAAATAAAGTAGACAAAGGAAAGGGGGACAGTGCTTGCAAAACACTTCTTTGTTGGCTTTCTTGGCAAATTGCAGAGATAGGAAATCAGTTGCAGGCAGGTGCTGGCGGGGTAGCTACAGTGCAAATACTTCAAACAGAAAAGCTCTTGGACTGTAAAAGACTCCTGCAGAGATGTCTCCATGTGGGATTGCAACAGCACCCTTCAGGGTCAGCACTGACCTCTGGGAGGAGCTGTAGCTGGGTATCCCACACACTGGCAAGTACCTGACTCACAGCTCTGACTGCTGGGGGAAGTCAAACTCATTCCCCCCTCACCTCACGGAGTGTCACACCCCACAGTAAAACCCACTACCACCAGATCTCTGACAAGAGAACCAACAGTAATGACCATTAGAGGCACCAAGTTATCAAAGCAACCAGAGGCATTATGGGATGGCAAAACTTTATGACCCTGTTGTATTTTGCTATGTGCAGGGGGGACTATACAGAAAAGAATCAGCTATTTGGCTCCAAATGCTTCTGCCTTTCCTCTGCCTTTGCTCTGCCATCTTTCAAACGGGAATGACAGAGGCCCTAGAGCCTGAGGGGACCCCCTGACTGCTGGCCCCAGGGCAGCTGTCCCCGGGGTCAGTCACATCGCCTCAGTGGCGACTGCAGTGGTAAATTTCCTGTAACACTTAAAAAGCCAATTCATTTGGACAGACTGCTGTGTTGACTTGACTGTGTGCAGAGAAATGGGGCTGCTCAGAGAGTGGCTTTAAATGAGGCTCATTCTTAGTCTGATCACGGTGTGCAGATTTTTGGTGCCATCTTACATTTTAAGTGATATGCTTTTCAAATAGCAGATTCTGCCCACTAGTCAATGGCTCTCGTCTAATCTCTAGTTAAAAAATATCCTTCTGATTTTAAAAAGAACAAAACCAATAGAGTTCTACAGCAAAGTAATGCACTTCAATCATAATTACAATACAGACCATACAGAATTTATTAGACTGATGAGCTACATTTATTTTTCAAACCACATTATAAAATTCCATTGCAATATTACCATTTTCTATTGTTTTGTATGATGGTTTAAAAAAACCCAGCAGAAATATAATTTCCTACTAAATGTCACAAGATTTTTTCAAAAATAAATTTCCTCTCTAAAAACCTCTGCCTTTTTTTCATCACTCCTAAAACATAGAATATGCAACTGTGTTCAGTAAAGCCACATGACATGCTGCCACATTCTCCTCCTGCCCAGCTTTGCTTACATTGCAGTGAATGTTTCATTTCACTGCCACATTTGCAAGTCACAACATACAGCTCTCTCGTATTTCACTCTCACCTTTGAAACACCCATCTGATTTTTCAAATTAGTTTTGGCTGTATCTTAGGGGGAAAAAAATAATATTATTTTGTTTGCAGCATGTGAGTCCCCAGGGGAAAGCTTTCTGGTTCATCACTTTGAAAATATAGATTTTCTGAGATGCATCAACAGAATTTCTATTGATTGGCTTCTTTGCCAAATATTGTAGAACACTACATTAATAAATAATATTAGCTATGGCAAAATGTAGATAGCAACAGCAAATGCAGTGGTGGTGGAAAAAGAATGAAATGTCGGTACACTGCATAACAGTAGAGTGCAAGGGATCCTGGAATCAAAGCAGAGCCACTTCACCCTCAGAGGGAAGAGTGATGCAGGAAGTCAAATGTTACATTGCAGGGGCTCAAATCTTAATTCCATTGATGGCCCTCAGTTGCAAACTGAGAAGCCACATTTCCATGCCACAGGTGGCGTGCCTGTTTTTGCCATGATCTCTACAGGGAGAAGAGATTTTGGCAGCCTGAAGATCATCTGGATTTCAGGAAAGCAGAGATGTGACGCTAGCAGGAATTGGCATGGCCGTTAGTGTGAAACTAGCATTTTAAAATGTTAAAGGAACCTGCCGTTTTCTTCAGTCTGCATTTTTATCATAGGGGCTCCCAGGGCAGTGAGTGACACTAATGGCTGGACCTTTCCAAGTTACATGCAGAAAGGAGACACAGTTTCTGTGAGAGGTGAGAACTTGAATGAAAGCAAGTGCTTGGAGGACAAGTATAAACCTCTAATCTCATCCTATATCAGCAAAGGATCTCTCTAAGAGACCCTGTTCACTGAAATCTTTATAGGTTATTTAAAAACACCTGCCTCCAAACAGCTGGAGGCTTACAGTGGTGAATGGGGAATAACCTTTTCTTCCACCTGAACCATTTACCCTGGAGGTAGAGAGGCACAAGCAATTGCTCTTTGGTAATTAATGACCCTCAGTGGCTGACCCAAACTTCCAAATAAATAAAAGTCTTGGACCTGACAAGTGGACATGAGATACATTCCTCCAGTCTGACTCAGACAGCAAGACTCCAGTGGAATTAAGGCTATCAGTGGGATATGAGCTGAATAGATTAATGGTTTGGTTGATACTGCACAGGGAGAAAAGAAGTCAGGTTAAGATAAAAATAAGATATATAGTTAGTGGTAACCTACCTCCACAGTTCGTGCTCTCATCAATGCTGGAGGCTGGCAGGATCACTAAACAAAGAAAAGAAGATTGGAGAAAGTTATCATTTTGCCATCCCTTTACTTCTTCAAGTAATTAAATCCTTTGTGTTTCAGACACAAGAAGGTGCTCTGCAGCAATATGTTCTGCAGCAAGATGAGAGTCTCTCTAAATTGAATTATAAGCTCATGGTTTGAAACACATGCAACAAAACCTCTCCAAAGATCTTATAATTTCAGTACTGTTACCTGATCACTCTTTAGCTTCTTCAATTTAGGGAAAAGATGTTAGCTGAAAAAACCATGAAAAAGAATACCATTGCCTAGAGATCTCAGATTTTAAAGTCAGTGCACTGTAATCCAAAAAGAAGAGTACATGGAAAGGCATTATTCAGTCTAGACCCATATCAGATATTTGCCTGAGAGATTCAATTTCCAGAAAGCACATGGTGGAATATGCTGATGACCATCTGTCCATCAACAGTGTTGCTCTGTAAGACCCTGGATTAATCGCCCACCTTCATACCCCAATTTTCTGCATCTGCCTCACCTTAATTCTTATCTCTTTTGGGATGCTTTTCGGATACTGGAAATCAACCACCTTCTGTTGCCCATATGCATACTGAGAACAGAGACAATTTTTATAGCCCAGCATAAGACAAACCATACAAGTTTAAAAGCTTCAGTTGAGGTGAAGCAATACTAGTTATTTGTTACGGATCAAGGTAATTCTGTTTAAAAGAAATGTTAAGCTGCTTAAGGGAAAGCCATTTATCCTGTGTCTGCCACAAGGGAATTTATAACGTTTATCTATTTCCTTGTTTTTCTAGAAGCGTCCAAGCACAATTTTTAATAGAGAAAATCTCAGCCTAATTTGACAGTCCAGGCACGAGCTGCTTTCCCGAACTGGCCCACCCTGTCCTCCTGGATGACACGGTACATACCAGGAATTTCATTGTACAGGCACTCCTGGTACTGAGTGCTGTTTCCGACGCACTGGGAAGAGTCCGGGCTGTGCACCTCGCAGTAGCGGCTGCGGTACTGGATGCCCTCTTCATTGCACAGGCTCCACTCTGACCACTCTGACCAGCCACCTGAAACCCAGCGTCAGGAAAACACACACACACAGCGTCACCAAGAAGGAAAAGGATGCTTTGTAGATACCAGACTTCTCTCATGCTGAAGGATCCTAGATCCTGGCCTGGGCCTCTCTCACACATCTATTCCATGAGTTCTTAGTGATTTAATTTTCTCAGTGCAAGCATCACACCCTACTTGTCAGGTTGTAGTTCTCTTAATATGGACTAAACTAACCCTTGGTGGAGCACTGCACAGAACAAAGGTGTTTTAAAAGCTCCTATGTCAGTTCTCTGATATATATCCTTGTATGTCAAAGACATACAAGGAGCGGGGTGGGGGCAATGTTGCACCCAGACCTCCAAGCTTTGATGTGGCCTCCCAAAGATACCTCAAGCAGCCAGTACAAAGTGGAGCACTCACAGAGTTTTGCTTTTGTTTGTCAGGTCAACTTCCACATTGAAGAACCAAGCTCCTGCTTTTTCTATTACTTGAAAGGGATCAACCGTTAGCAAAATTCTGCTCGACTGGCACCAGAATGCCAGAGCAAGGGCCATGAACATGCAAAGAGGAAAGGGTTTCACTGCAGTTAATGCTGGGATGTCTCCTTATCCCCTGGCTCAACAGACATTGAATAAATGACAAAAAACCTTGTAACTGGTGGTGTTTCTGATTTGTATTGTAAACATTTTGCAGCTGTGCCTTGCTCCCAGCAGCCCGGAAGCCAGCTGGAGCGGGGATGAGGAGCAGCTACCTTGGCAGGGGTGCGTGTTGCAGAGGGCCTCCTCGGTGTGCAGCCCGATGCAGATGTCCTCCCCGCTGGACGGAGCTGGGTTGGTGCAGGTCCGCGTGCGCTGGTAGTGCCCACCCCCACAGGTGGCCGAGCAGTGAGACCACGGAGTCCAGCAAGACCACGAGCCTTTCACTGGAGGACATTGAAAAGCAAGCACACACAGGTAGAGGCCATTGGTTACTCCTCTCATTGTGGCAAGGCTGGAGATCCCCAGTGTCTCACCTCGCACATCCACCCTGCCCACACTAGCTAGCAGTTTCCTGCACCCCAGGAAATTTGGGCCTGACAACAAGAACTTCACATCAAGAGAGGGTACAAATCCACTTCACTCTGTGGATGCAGAATGAAATCTATGCAGAAAAAGACTCTGCATCATGAAGTGCCAAAACCAGAAACTATTCTTTGTTGTAGTCCTTAAAATTCACTGAAATATTCTATTCCATTCTATTCCTTTCCTTTTTATAAAACAGCATTGTTGCTATTATTATTATTATTGTTGTTGTTATTATTATTATTACTACTACTTTACTTCTACTACTACTACTATTGCTACTACTACAGTGACTACTACGTTGTCTCCTGAAACTTCATAGCAACAGCTGATTTACTTGGGAAAAAAGTGCTGTAGCACTGAAGTTGAGCTTAAATGGCACCTTTCTGTGGGGGCCCAAGTCCTCTAGTTCCAGCCTTCAGGAAACAGCAACTCAGAGGCTTTATTTATTTACCCTGCTCATTGCAGGGACATTGAACTAGGTGACCTTCAAAGGTCCCTTCCAACCCAAACCACTCTATGATCTAAGCATAACCCCATAAGAGGTTAATAATAAAACTAGGGAGGGACTTAAGATCCCTGAATCCCCCACCCCCCCCACCCACTAAACTGCCTGGTTTGCAGGTCCACATGCCATTAATTCAGAAGATAATAACCTGATGACTTAGAGCAAAATAAACCCAGGATTTGTGTATACACATTGAGTGAGGCAGGGAAGGAGGGAGACACAGAGAAATAGTAATCATGCACCCAGAACAGATTGTAAAACATCAGAGTGTCCAAGGGGAGAAAACAGCACAGAAAAAAGGCACAGACATTAGTGAAAAAGCCACTGAGAGCTTCCAAAATAGTACTAATAGCTGCCTTTATAGTGCTAGAGTTATTTCCTTTTTATAGGCCATAGAGTGCAATATTTGACACTCCTGTTGTACTCTTGCTGCACATTCTGATCATATCTGCATTTGAATTTTATCTTTGTATTGAATTTTAGAATCATAATAGTACTACTATAATAGAGCATTTTCAAGTGTAGGCCACAAACTATATTGCCAGAGGTAGATAATTGCTGGAGCTGCAAAGAGGCAAAGTAATTTGTGTAAGATCACTTAAATTTACTTTAGAAAGTTATTACAGAGCAAGGAAAATGATAAGTGAGAGAGAATACAGTAGTCAATGGTCTATTACTACTATTCTGGACCAGGAGTGCAACATAAACATGAGGACAAACTCGAAAACCAGGAAACCAGGCAAGAATACTCCCTGCTGGCTGTGCAGGAAATGGTAACTGATGTCAAGAGTAGATGCCCATCGCAAGAACAATACGAAAGCAGGAGAGGGGGAAGAAATAAGTGTTCACAAGTAGAACCGCCACATCAAGCATCTCTAAACAGTATTAAGCCACATTTATTAAGCCTGCCTCCTTTTCATAGAGCAGATGCACCATGATGCCCTCCACTGGATGGAGCATCAAACCTTCCTGAAGCAAAGGATTGCTACAAGCCACCATACTACTTCCTCTAGAGGATGTGGCTGTGTTACCCTCTGAGCTGAGGTGAAGCCTAAGTCAGCACTAAAGATAACATATGTGGGTCATTACAATAGCTTTAAAAAACATAAGGAAAAATCCCCCAAATTAAAAAAAAAAAAAAAAAAAAAGAAAAGAAATGAAAAAAAAAAAAAAGTCAGCTTGGAAATACTGATTTTGTAGTTGTGGTTGTTGCTCTACCATTAAGATTTAGGAAAACACCTCTGAATTTCATGCAGGAAGATCATCATGGTTACCTGGGCAGGGGTGAGGATTGCAGTCTTGGTACTCCATCGCTGACCCCACACAGGGCAAGCCACCATTTTTAGGTTCAGGGTTTGTGCATGTTCTCTTCCTGATCCTAAAGCCCAGCTCACAATCCCTGGAGCAGGAAGACCAGGCCCCCCAAAAGGACCAGCCCCCATTGATAATCCGTGCAGAGGTCTTACCAGTCTTGAGGAGGTCATCAACAAGAGCTTCAAGGAAAACAAACAAGATGCCATAAGATCACAAATTAATCATTTGTTGGGCATTTAAAAAGGTGTTCAGCTCATGAATACAATCAGGATCTGTGTGCCCTGCAGAATAGTTCTGCTGAAAGCCCTTGGCAAGAGTTTTTTTTTTTCCCCAGAGCTACAGCTAAACTAGACAGAAAAAGAAATTTGTACACATACAAACTGAGTCTGCTGGTAACCTTGATAAATCACCTCCCTGGGCAGCAAATTGTGGCAGTCCAGGCTGTGCCCTCAAGATGCTGCCTTGCATCACAGCAGTCCTGTAGGGAACAACCTGAGACAGTGTGCAAGGGGAGAAAGAAAAGACAAACTGTCCTGAGAACAGCTCTTCTCTTCTTTACACCCTCATTACTCGCCTGTTATCTTTGGGGCAGCCTAGCAGAGCAAGAACAAATCTATACACTGCCATAAGCACAGAGCTCACAACTGTATATCTGTGTCACCAGGCTCTCCCCATCCCTGCCACTCTGCAGTGACACCAGGCGTACATGTTGCCACTACTGCAGCCACAGTCAGGGGCTTGTTCCGAGACATGTCCCTTCCACCACCCCAGCCAGGCCTGCCCCAGGGTCCCTCGGGGCTGGCAGGACGTACAGTCAGTGTCACACACTGCGGAGCCATCGTTGGGGCAGAAGCGGCTCTCAGTTTTCTTCCTCCCGAACTGCAGCTCGTGGGGGTCTGACAGCTGCGCCCGGCACGTGTAGCGGAAGCGCTGCTCCTGGCGGGCGCCGTTCTGGGTGATGTTCACAGGCATCCACGGGGTCCAGGGTGTGTTCCTGCGCACCTCTGGGCAGCTCTCTGGGTTGCAGGTCTTGTATTCCTGCCAAGAAGGAAAACCACTCCCTCCTTACTTATTAAACAGCAGCAGCCTCACTGGCAGAGGCTTATTTACACTTCAGAAAACAAGGGGGGCACTCTCTAGATCTCAAACAATCCCCATCCACCTTATCTGACCTCACAGGAACAAGTCAGTACTGGGCACGGCACAAAATGTGGTGATTATGGAGGCAGTGTGCTATATAGGTGGACCTCAAGGGTAAACTGTGCTTGCTATTTTTATGTCTCCCTCAGGTTTGTGTTTCTTTGCTGACTCAAAGTCCTTTGGGGCTTCAACAGCTTGGTTCATTATCGGCAGGAGAATAATTCAGGCAAGAGATAATAATAACAGCAAACAAGTTTTCTGCTCTGACCCTGAGATACTCTTCTCAGGTCAGCCTAGAGAAGCCTCAAGAGGATAAAATGTCAGCAAGGTTTATTCCTTGAAAGTTTATCATTTTATTTTTAATAGTAGGGTTTAGAGTAGATCTTTTTACAGCTGTTTTTGTTTGGTTGGCTTTTCAAACTCTCTAGTGAAGGTTATGAACAATTTGCCATCCTTGGTCTAGAGCAGCCATTGAGCACAGACAGTATTCTGGCTGGCTGGGAATGGGGGGATATGAGGGTTTTACAATTCTCATCACTAATGGGAGGAATTCCAGTGACAAACATTTGTGTTCTTGATTTAAATTAACTAAATAAACAACTCTCCTCTGGCAGAGGGGAAGAAATGTAATGCTTCAGGAGTTCATGATTCTAGTGTAAATGCCAAATATCTTGGTAAGAAATGGGAGGTTCCAGATCAAATCTGCTTACACTGAAATGAAGCCCCACACAACCAATTAAAATGGATGCAGGAAACAGCTGCTGGAACACCAGTGGGAAAGTAAAGAGAACTAATGGGGTGTTGGACCTTTTGTTTACTCAAGTGTGACAGTGCAACTCATTTTTGATGTGTGTGGCCTCCTTGACTCAACAGGATCATCCCTGGGAGTGGGACAGAAGAAAAGAACGTGTCCAGAGCTTTCAGGTAAAGGACTTGATATCAGCCTACAGAGGCCTAAGGAAGAACTCCGTACACCAGTCTGTCTCTAAATCTGTCACCCCTCTGTTTCCAAGTTCATTTCAGCATCCTCTGCAGCAAAAACTGAGGACAGCATTTTCTTCTTGCTTGAGAAATAAAACCACAATGGAGAGAGAAGCTAAATACCCCATTCCTCAATGCTACTGTCAATAGGTGCCCCTCATGCAATGTCAATAAATAATACATACCACAGCACAGCCTGGACATGTGTTTCCATTTTCACAGGACCTCTGCCTTGAATGAATCCCTCCACCACAATTCACGCTACACTTATTCCAGGGTCCCCATGAAGACCAAAAAATCGGTAATGGACATGGACTGTTCTCATTACAGAATCTGAAAGAAAAAGTGCATTGCTTAAAAAACTCCATGTCAGCACATCCAAGGGAGGAAATAGTGTGGGACGCAAGACTGCACACTGCATTTGGGCACAACTGATGCATGCACAGAGAGTCAGCAGTGGCTGACAACATCAGATTAGCAATATTCCTGTCCATGGAGAGAAATGTAGCCTTTGTATCAAATGGGAGTGATTAATCAGGCTGAGCTCGGTGAGATGGTTGGAGTAAATGGTCAAGATCAGGTTTTCTCAAGTGCTCTGTCTCAAAACTTTTCCACAAACACCGAGTCCACAAAAGAGCTCATAAACTGATGCCCAAGTGTCACAAAGAAAGAGTGGATAGCAAATATTCTAAATGGGATGACTGGTGGGAGGACAACTCAACAGTGATCTGTCACTACTGGCAGGTACTAAACACCTCACAATCTTCTTTTCACACTATCTGGCTTTTACTGCTGCCTCAGCCCTAACAAGCTAGAGTTTGCAACTGGATCCTATATGCATCTAAAAGCAGGCGAATGCTATTTCATGTTCTGTGTCAAAAGTAACTGTGATTTTGTTCATCTTTTAAATCAATATTGTTCTCAAATTTAATCACATAGAACTGCAACTGACTCAGAGGTAGTCTTTAAACCCAAAAAGGACCATTGTGAATAGACACAAATCCAACCAAACATTAAAATGTCTTGAAATATGGAAGTTAAATGAATTGCTCTTTTTATTCTGAGAAATGCAGAGACATATGTCTTAGTGACCACTCAAGGGACAAGCAACAGTCTATTGCCAAGTAGAGGTGGCCTTTAATGAAATGTCAGGCCTGGAAGGAAGTTGGGATGCCTTGAAGCATGTATTTCATTAGGGGCCAAGCTTGAAAAAGGGCTATAGTTCAGATGGCTCTGTAGGTTCAGAAAGCATTCGGTTTTTAGTAATTTTGTGTGAAATTTTCATAGTTTAGAGGCGGGAAAATATGTTTTTCTGATAACATACCCTGCAAAAACTCAAGCCTGAATCTGTGAGTTAAGCTGTATTTTGCCTTCAACTGCTTTTGGAGCATCAGCACAAGTAATAGAGACTTGGAAATGGTGCAACTGGCAGTGAAAACTGCACATACTCATTTGCCACTCCAGGGATGAATCAGAATGGAGTAACTGTGTCCATAAACTCTACAGTGCCAACAACAGGCACAGCTTCTCCCTTCAGGGAGGAGGTCAGCTGTCTGCGTGGGACAGGAATACTTGCAGAGTTCTGAAGGGTCCTGCTTGGGAGTGAGGGCAGCTGGAAAGTGTCTGATGTTCACCCTCACTGAAAGAGGGTGTCCATGCACATACGCAGCCGCATCCCTCCCAGGCTCCAGGATTGCTTCCGCTCAGCGCATTGAGCCCACAGCCTCCATCTGCCTTCCCAGCCAACCACTTCCAGCTGCCAATACAGCCACAGGAATGAGCACACACCACCATGGACAACCCTTACCTTTCCTCCCTGCTCTGTCCAACGCAGACCCTGCCCCCATACCGTGGTGCAGGATTGCTGCAGGAGCGCTGCCGGACCTGGAAGCCGATCCCACAGGAAGTGCTGCATGGGGCCCAGGAAGACCACGGTGTCCAAGCGCCATTTCTAGCAAAAAGGGTGAGAGAGAACAGAGTATGGGAGAAGTGTTGAACTCAGGGAAGAATAGATCATTCATTTCAACCAGTCTTTGTACTGGGGGAGTTTTTTAAAAGGGAGTTTCAAAAGTGCTTAGCAGTGGCCTAACTTTCTTTCCTTTGAAGTCTCTAAGAAATGGAAAGGAAGACAAATAAGCCAATGCTGAATGACTTTGAAAATATCTCCTAGGATTTACTGGGAAATAGTGTGGTTAGTGTAATTTTCATTGACTACTCCCCATCATCTTCCCCATGTATCATAATCCTGCTCTTCTGACCCAATGGCTGATCGCAAAGTTGTATGTCCTGAACTCTTCTGCACAAAGTTCTGGTTTTGAGGATCATGAATGCCAGTTGTGCTGAAGGATGTAAAAAACCTACCCTCTGCTAATTCAGTAGATACTGATACTTTGAATCTTTTACAGCAACATCACTGCCAGCTCCCATATTTTTATCACAAACCTCGTAATATCCTGTGTTTTCCTAAAGCCTTCAGCATTGAATCGTATTAAGTGGAAATCTCAAATTTCATTAAAAATAACAATAATTGCTTCTAGCTTTCATGGCCGCTTGCAGACGTCACTGCAGTGTGACCTTAAATCTGTAGAAACCAGAGGCAATTAAGAGCTCAGAGGCAGGATCGAGTTTCATGGTTTAATGAGTGATCACATCTCTGCTGAACAGTGGTAACACAGCCTGCAGCCAGTGTGATGTAAAACTGCCTAGTTCACACCTCAGCGCTGGAGACACTGGCAAAGCTCCTGTGAGAGGCTGAGCACGTGCAGGTGTCTAAACATGTGCTTACACAGAAGCCAACATTTTAATCTTTAAAATCTTGCATCTATTAAAGCTCACCTTCCTCTGATTTGGCTGCACTGGACCTTGAAGCAGGAGAGGAGGAACCATATCTCATCCATTCTGTGCTGCAGGTTTCATTTCATATGGAGCCAGTGGTAATGCTCTGTCTTATAAAACTGCCTAATCTTGACACTTCAGTGCCTTAAGCCAAAAAATATCTTTCCTGGGGTGTGTTTTTTTAAAAAGAAAAACCTTTCTAAAAAATATAGTCAAAAAACAACTCAGGTGCTCTCTGACTCTTGAAAGCTAAGCTTGAAAACAGATGTTAATTTTCAAAGCATTTACTGAACTAATAACACTGCTGGCAAGAAGCATTTTCTGGCATAGCACCAATCAGGGCAGAGGATGAAAGTTAAAACCCACATTGCCCTTCACAGGTTTTGTATTTTTTATCAACTCTTGCCTGTTCTTGGCAGCTTTATTTCAGAACCCTGTTAGATCTTTCCCCCCTCCTCTTCTTGTTCTCTTATCCTTCTCCCTCTCTCCCTTCCCCTCTCCCACTCCAAACAAGGTCAAAGAACAAGAAATCCACTCATATAAAAAAACTACTATTCCATATTATTCTGCTATGTTTTAAACTACCTACTACGTCCCCACTCTTTAACCTAAAAGAATGATTATATGTAAAATCATGAAAAAAAAATCAAATGGAAGGTTGCTGTTATTGCTGCAAAAGGGCAAGTAATTTCTACTAAAGAAATCCTCAAAACCCCAACAATTCTCAACATCTATTTGTGTTTCAGTATTTTTAACAAAAATAAAGACACCTTCCACTTTCAGATCTCCAGCTTTTTAATAGAACTCATCTTTAAACATCCTACTCCCTCTTTGCAGAAAGAAATCTCAATGCCATATGAAGTCAATTAAAGGAAATTTGAGGGCTGAAGCGGATGTAAGATGACCAGATGTCCCTATTTTTCAAACCATGCTGTTTTCGTATGTCTTAAGATTGAATAATCTGTTTTTCATCCCCTTCTTAGAAGCTGTTCCTGCCTCTTTTGCCATCAGAGCAGTGCTGAGAAATCCATCCCACTGGCATGTTTTCCATTTGTCACTGACAGAAAAAGCCTGCCTGAGAAAGGCTTTTGCTCAGCCCACAGTGGCAGCACAGGGGCAGGAATGACTGCACACCTTTTAGGCAACACGGCCCATAACTGGAAGGAGAGATGCCAATTAAAACATGAGTATTGCTAAATTTTTGGTGCCAAGGCCAGCACTGATCTCCAGGGATGAGTCAAGAGGCAGCTGTCCTTAATGGAATGAATATTTATGGAGAAGATAAAGTAGATAAAAACTATATTGACCCAATATTTACCAAAATCCTGTCTGCCCCCACCCTGATTAAATACTGCATTACACTACTGCATCATCTTCCCTTGAGTCATGACATGATGTGGTCTGAGGGTGGTGGGGCACCACAGACACAAACACCATGGCTATGTTTGGGCACCCTACAGGAGGACATTTAGCTTCCATACTGCCAAAGCTGAGCTTCAGGCTCCCGTGGGCAGGCAGTGCTTTGGCCCCAGCTGAGCTGCCTGTGTTGTTCCAGCGCTGTCCTGGCAGCCGCCTCCCGCGCCCTCCCGCTGGCTGCCAGAGGATGAGCCAGAGGATGACGAGCTGCTCTCACCTGTGCAGCAGACAGGCTGTGCTGCAGACAGGTCACAGACTCCAGAACAAGGCAAACAAGACTTGCCTGGAGCTAGGCTCAGCCCTGTCCTTACAAGAGTTGCTCTGAAGGAGCTCTGCTTGGTTTTGGCAAAGTGGCCTTGGAACCCAAGCTCTGAAAAATTATGAGCTTATTGATTTTTTTAGTCTGCTGTTCAGCTGGCTGACAACTACCTCTGCTTTACTCACCTCCTCCTGATGGGTGACTACTCACTGTACAGCTGAGAGAAACTAAGGCACGGTGTAGTGTAAAATAATTTGGGGTGTTCATCTTCCAAGAGCCTTGGCTGAGGGCCCTTTGCTCAGAGCCCTTAGGTTTCTTCACTTTACACTGACTTCAAGCTGGACCTCACACACCTCACATTGGCTGGGATACAATGACATGGTCACAAGGACGGAGCTAAGCTGTGGACACACACAACTCTTGCTCCCTTGAGAAGCACAAAGATGCTGAGGTACCTTGAACAATTTGCAACTTCAATCCTGGCCCCTTCACAGCTGCGACCTCCACAGCGAGGACGAGGGCTGTCACATGAACGTGACCTACACATACAGGAGCCTGTGCTGTCCCCATCTGAATGCTCACACAGTTGCCATGGGGACCAAGGCCCCAATCTTCCATTTGTTGTCAGGTTTTTCACCTAATTTTATGAGAAAAAAAAAAAGTCATTAATAGCAAGTTTACATTTCTGGAGACAGGCCCACAATAGAAATGCCAAAGAAAGCTGCCGGGGGGATTAGGATGCATCTTCGATGGGAGCTGTCTGTGCTTGCGAGCAGGATTCAAAACAGAGGGTTGTTTTCAGACAATGCCACATCAATATTTACCCTCCAAATTCCACGCCGCATACCTAACATGTGCACACAGGCACTGAGCCGACCCAGCCAGCACCACACCAGGAGCAACAACCATCTGCCACACCACACAACCACCATGCTCCCTGTTCCACACTGCACAGATTCAGCCTTTCAAGCAACACCATGGCCAGTACTGACTGTCCCCACTCCATCATATTCCAGCCTCTGCAGGGCTTCCTGCAGAGTATTTTCCAAGTTAATGTTCATATAACCATAGTGACCAGCTGAGGTTGGGGACTCACTGAGTTTGGCCCTGCCCAAACCTGCAGTAGGAATTATTTCCCTTTCTCAACTGAGGTGTAGCCTAAATGGTCATGTGCACGAAGAGCAAAAAGTGGAGAACATGATGATGACTAGCATTAATGTTGAGGATCACACAGTCACCTAAAGAGCAAGAATTCATCTCAAGACAATTTATAGACCAGACCACGTTGCTATCTGTTCCCTTTGCCCTTTGCTTCATGCCTGCACAGCCTTGAACAGGCTGGGACTTGACAGCTTCCTGCACACTGTAGTGAAGGAAAAATACAGTAGTCCTGGCAGACCAAGAGCATGAGAAACAGAACTGTTTCAGGGCTGGTGACAACCCTCCAGTAGACAGAGTGTCAGAGCTTGCTCTCCTGTGCCGTTTTAACCAGTGCTTCTAGGGGAGCCCTAAGCTGTGGGCTTGCAGACCAGGCTGCTGGGGCCCTTGCCTTCAAGGCTGTCTGGAGAGGATGTGTGCTACTTGCTTCTCCTGGAATCCCTCCTGGCCGCTACTGCCTTCTTGCGCCCACTCCACCACCACTGCAAAATCCTGCAGCCCAAGACCATGTCTTGAAAGCTTCCCTGAACACCCCTGTCCTGGCATCCCCTCTGCTACTGGCTTGAGAAACACCATGCAGAAAGGGATTGGTGCTGGCCCTGCCTGCATACAGCTACTTCCCTGTAAAAGCACAGCACCATGATGAACTTCTGCCCTGCTGGCTCCCTCCATGCCCCCATCCCAAAGTGCCAGGCCTTGCAGGCAGATGGCACAGATGGTGGCTGCCTGCAAGCAGCTCATGCCTGTGGGGTGACCCACGTGGTGGTGGGGTGCTCAGCAGCTTTGGGAAAGCCGCTGGCAAAGGCAACACTGCATTTGGCCTCAGTGATGCACACAACCAAGGGTGAAGGCAGGAGGAGGCTGGGCCCCTGGCAAGCAGCCCTGGCCCCAGATCTGAGCCAGCTACCCTGACAAACCCCACAGTGCCATGCTCCACTGAGCTCTGCTGACAGCAGGATCAGTTCCCCTGGGCTGCCCCAGAGGGGGAATGATTGTCCCTGCTTTACAGACAAGTAAACCGAGGCACGGAGGGGCTGTGAGCCTGCTCAGCAGTCATGCAAGCCAACCACAGCCATGGGAAGAGTGCTTTCCAGCATTCATCCTCTGAAACATGCTGCTCTGTGCTTATTCTCCAAGATTGGCACTATGTTAAACACTCTGAATGTACCTCTGGTGGGTTGTCATCTTCCCCTCTCAACCATCTAGAGCAGCATCAAAAATATGCAGCAGAGGCATGGAAGCCATTTATATCTGATACTCGACTCCTCAGGCTGCAGCTGGGGGTTTCAGGCATCTGCTGTAAGCCTTTGTTTGCAATAGATTATCATGTAGTTGTAAAAATTTGCTTTGGGCTGAAGGTTACAAGGCAAGTTGCCCACAGAGGAGATCACTGAGCTTTGTTGTTGTTGTTGAATTTGCTGTTTTAAACATTGTTTAAAATTCAATACAGTTGGGTTTCTAGAAGTTGGAGGGGGGGAATCAAAATAAGTACTTTGAGATATTTAACACTAGATTTTTATCTCATTTTTCCTCCTGCCTTAGAAAAGTCATAATCCAAGTATTGGATCATTTCTACTAATTTTTGAGCCAGAAAGCCTTGCTGATTCCAGCAGGGAGTTCTGTTCTGAAATCAATGGGATGATATGGCCCGTGGCATCAATTAAAAAAAAAAACAAACTAGCAAATAATCATTGGCTCATAAGTGATACTGGGAAACAACCCAAAAATTAAACAAATAAGCAACCATAACCAAAATGCTGAGATTTATAAACATGTCACACTGTGGGAAGATTTATACTTAAGAAATTGCATATGGATTATCATTCCATCTTTAAATCCACGAAAATAGCTTCAAAAGAGTAAACTTAGGAAGTGGGATGAAAACGCATATGCACTGATCTTTTTCAGGAATACCTTTACAAGGCAAATCCTTTGAAGCCTACACAGTGCCCATCAGATAGAGAGGACATCTTTAAAAACACATCTGATCAAATGCCCTTCTCTCACCTGACAGTATTGCCATTTCTGGAATTCTAGCCTTTTATAAACTGCCATACTCACACTAAAGGCCTCATTTTTTTCTTTCTTGTAGAAACTAAAAAAGCTCAAGTGCAACATCTAAAAATTCACACTGACCACTCCTAATCTCTGCTACCAGGATATTTTCCATGTTTATTCTGATATTACAGGTAAGACTGGAAGCATTCCTTGTTCTTTCAATTAATCTATTCTTTATCTTGGGATTCAGATATCAACTGCTTATAATTTTGCCAAGCTTTAATTACTTAATCTGGAAGTTTCCATGTTAGCTGTTTGATGAAAGCTGAAAATTCTTGCAAAGTTTCAGTCAAACTACTTAAACCATTTATAAAATCAAATCTAGAGGAAACGACTCTCCATAAGTAGCAATATTTTCCTTGAAACAAACTAGTGTTCAGAGTAAGGAACTGAACTTTATGTCCTTGTAACACTCTTTTGCAATTCCTGTGAAAAGCCATTCAAACCTGTCCAGAGTATAAAATCACTGGGACGTCGGAAAAATTAAGTTTTCAGAGATTCATAGATTTTAATCCCATCACCCAAAGACTCTTCTGTGCTTCAGTGTGGGCCAGAGCAGGATCACCCTGGGCACTACAGCTCTGAGCAGCTGAGTCCACACAAATTGATAGCAGGGTACAAGACACCCAAAAACAGAGTGGGGAAACTGCCACTGATAGCAAGAAAATTAGGTAGCATGGAACAGATGCAATATGAGTAAGATAGGGGTTTGCTGGAAACACAAAGTAGGACTGGGTTGAACACCTGGAAGAAAGATCATTGTTTGGCTCAGGATAAGGAGGACAGTACACTTTACTGGGAATACTCAATTCCTGACTTGCCCACCATCCTCAACAGTGACACCATGAGCTTGGCTAATAGTTTATTGGTTAAAGCTAAAGTTCCTTTCCTACGGGTGGCTCATGTTGGCATCAGTAAGATACCGCAAAATAGGATGCATGTGTTTTTATAAAATCAAAGTGCACCTCACTCCCTTCTCCCAAGAAAGCACATGCAATCTGTATCAGGGCTCCCTGGTAAAGTATGGGCACATACATGGAAGAGAAGTTTAGTTTGTGGAATTTGTGTGCTACCATTTCTTAATGTTAAAATGGTTGAGATTGCAACTTCAGTAACCCTTAGGAGATTCTGGATGTTATCTAGTAATACCATACAGTAACCATTACCCCATGCATTGTGTTAATACTGCATGATTAAGCCTCTATCTCAAGTCCCTTAATATTAAGGCTGGAGAGTGGAGATCTGTGGCACAATATAGTGCTGTACAAAGATGTTCAGACTAGCTCTGAACAAGCCTGTTTGCACAAGAGCAGCAGTCAAGTTGTGTTAGTGTTGTGGTTGACTCACACAAATGCCTGGCCCATGTAGGATATAATTCAATAATATGCCAGTTCTGGCTTTAAAAGTTGCTGAATGCCAGTCTCTCAGCTGTGCCAGGACATCTGTTTGTGGGCTAGGCTGCAGAAGAACTCACTGACATTAGCTGGGTTAGGAAAAGTTTATTTGGGAGGGGTGCTTTTAATCTACACCATTTCATACTTGACTGTGATCTCACATACAGCTGTACCAGCACAGCTGAGTGCCTGGTGCTCAGCCCAGAAAAGCAGGGTGGGAAAAGCCAGGACTTCTTATGAGAGTAACTCATCCAGCTAAACTCACAGACAGGTCTTTTGCAGGAATGAAGTTTGGCATTGGGTCATTACATTCCCCTTCCCTTTCAGTGCTCATCTGCACATGCTGTTCTAGACTCTTGCTTCTGTTGACCATGACTTTTGTCCTGCACTGAATACAAGGAAATACTTGGATATTGCTGATGCAGGTGTTTAAATGAGCCATCCCACTCCATGTCAGTGTGAATTTGTTCCAGTGAGTGGCAGGGGTTAAAGAAAAAGGAAGTACTTGCATGTGGATTTTAAACAGCTTGGCAGCCTGTCAGTCAAAGAGCACAAGGCTGACATATGTAACAGAATAGGAGCATCTATACAGAAAATAACCTGCAATGGAATGTTAAAACAAATGTAAAATTTACCCCAAGAACAGCTAAAGCTCCTGAATATTCTGTGCTGGATTTTAACGACCTTGAAACAATGACCTGGAGTAGTTTGCTCCCTAGCGTGCACCACAGCAGACATGTTCAAACTAGAGGATTAACACCTCACACACCTATCAACAGACACAGGCATTAAGCAGGATGAGATAACAGCATGGGCAATCAAGAAGCACTGCATCCCAGTTCAACACAGGAGGGTTATAAACACACAAGCCTCTGAATCCAGCAGTGAAAAACTCAAGCCTGCCAAGCTGAGGATGGATTGAAGTAATGACTAATATTTCCTGGGAAAATATCTTTGGAGTAAGGAAGATAAGGGGAATAAACATCCCAGACAGAAATAGCGTACTGAAGATATAACCCATCCAGTCCTCTCTCCCTATCTACTGGACTTAGCAGTATTACTGTGCTAATTGACGTTAGATAATAACAATGAGCATTAATGACAATTTCTCCTCCACCCTCAATTTATTTAACAAGACTGCTTTTTCATTCCCAGCCATCTTGGAGGTACAGCTCAAGCAGCAGGAATTATAGTCAGCCAGACAGCTTCTGGGGATCACAGCCAGGAACTGGATATTGTCATCAGAGAAGGGTGGGTGGCTGGGAAGGGAGCTGGAGAGTCAACTCAAACTGATTCAAGAAGAGACACTTGTTTTCTCTATGCCTCTCTTGGAGACCAGAACCAGGAAAAAAGCCATCTCTTTGAAATATCATATTGATTTGGTCTCAGGTCTGTTGGAGTCAGATTAGAACAGCCAGACCTCTTCAGGCTGCCACCCACCCCGCCCCTTCCCTTCTCCCATCTACACATACACACATCAATCAGTATATATAAAATGTTTCCACTGCTTCCACTTACTGGGCACTCAGTAATATTTTGTGTCCAGAGGCTCATGTTGGAGCTGTCCTCAATGGTGGTGCATCGCTTCTGCTTGCTATCCCAGCCACAGTAAGGGTCTCTGGCTCCCAGGCATTCCCTGCATGTGTAAAGACAAAAGATTAAAGCCCTTTAAGACTGCCTAGCTCTAAAGACAAGTATTCAAGTATAGTCCTTGTGTGTGACAGCTGTCAGCCGCACCAAGGCTCAGCAGAAGAAACAATTTCTTTAAGCAGAGGTTTACCTGCTTGGAAGGGGAGAAAAATGAATAGGAGGGTGATAGGACACAAAGCAAATATCACTCATAGAAACTGTAGATTAAAAATCACTTCACTCTTCTCCAAGGCCTAGGGAAAGAAATGACTTTACAAATTTTAGTCAAAGAACACTTGTCATTGAGATATCTTTGAGCCCCCATGTAATCACACAGCAGGCCAAATCTCACACAAAGCGACCTCTGTGACTATGTTTTCTGACACTGTGTCCATCTGAAGGGGTTAGACAAGCAGAATTAGCCAATGGACTGGTAATAAAGGCTTTCTATTAGTCTTGGTCTTTGCTGGAACAATGGTTTCATTTATAATCCCAGCATCAAGATGTCAGTTTGGAAAAGTCACAGCAGAACATTATTTCTAAGCTTTTGGCTGCTTTGAACACTGCTGTATTCATTTTCCTCCTGAATCCATATTTACAGGCTAAGTGTGTGTTCCCAACATGTGAGCTGCTAAACAAAAATATCTAGGGCTATTACTAAACAGTGAAGATCAGTCACAGAAGTAGTCTGTATCAATAAAATTCAGCTGTATTGGTCGTTCCCATGAGTTGCTTTCAAATTGCTAATTTTCATTAAGAAAATATAAAGGTACAAGCCACATCATGCATGTATTAGTGAAAGACAAAGAGAGGACTAAACCTAAAAAGAGTCACAACACTATTTTTAATCCCTATGATCCATTCTCATCTATCACACAAAAGGCTGATAAGATCTTTCAAAAAATCTCAAGTGACTTGAAAACTGCCAATTAGACAGCAGCAAGGGACCGAGGGGAAAGATTCAGTTCCAGAAGCTAAACAGGAGAGTAATAAAATGTATTCTGAGGCAAGGTATCAGTATGATTAACGAAACATCAAACCTCCCCCCCTCAAATGCAATGAGATGTGAACTGTTCCCTCCAAGAAATCTTTGAAATCCTATTAGCCTGTAATCAGCTGCAAATGAAAAAGCAAGTCCCTCACACACAGCTGAGAACACTCTATTAGTCTGTACTGACTCCACAGTGATTTGTCCCAAAGCAAACCCCAGATTGCTTTGATGTCTGGTACCCATTGCTTTATATAAATCTATACACAGACACATTTATATTTTAATGATGAGTTTCCAGTTTGGTATGCTCCTGCATTTCCTCTGCTAAAGATTTCACACACAAAGTTTTAAGGAACAAAACTTATTTTTCATGCTTTAGAAAGGTAGTTACAATGACTGTCTCTACTGTATTTTTCCTTCAGTTGCTTCAGCACACCCAAGGAAAAAGCAAAGATGATTTTACCCTACCCCCAGGCAACAGAACATCAAATATTTACCCAGAAAATGACTTAGGATCCTCAGTCCAAGGACACAGAAGTGACATGTGCTGCTTTGCTCACTACTTTGGCTAAAGACCCCTGTCCTGCTGTTTTGGCAACCTGCGCCACCCTCACCCATGAAGTGGGGCTGCTGCCACATCCAGAGCTGCCTTTGCTGTGCAGCAGCCCCTGAGCAAGGGCAGCACCCAGTTCAGTACAGAGCAGACCTTGGCACCTCAGGAGGAAACTGGGCAGTTTCTAAAAGGTAGAAAAAGAGAAGCAGTGGAGAGGGGGGTGGGGGGAGAAGGCCATGCTTTTCTTCAGAGAGCCTTTTGGTCAGGCTTTCAGACCCTGACACCACATACACTATTGTTTCCAATTGCATGAAGCCATTTCACTGGGCACCCAGCGAGCTGAGAGAGGTCATTGTAATTCATAACAGGGAAGGCTGTTGCGAGCATCACCCTATTATGATACACATTTTCTCTGAATTTAATTTATAGGAAAACATGTGCTGCATAAATTCAGGAAATAATCTCCATATGTTATGTGCTGCAGCCCTCAGCCACTCCGCAGGCTGCAGCATAGCTCAACTAGGCACTGACCACTGCTGGCACTGCCAGAATGTGTGTCATGGAGCTAATGGGCTGCTCTTGGCTGGGAGCAGCCAGCTCTGGATCCCTCACAGAGCACTCGCTGAATCACAGCCCTTGCTCCCCTGCCACTGCCGTGACCCCCAGCTGATGGGCCATCAGCAACCGAGCTGCATGGCTGCCAGGGGCCCTGGGGATGGGCTCTGGAAATGCTGGCATAGCAGGTCCTGGGGTTGGCACTGGGCAATGCTGGCATGGCAGGCCCTGGGGATGGGCTCTGGGAAGTGCTGGCATGGCAGACCTTCTGATGGGCTCTGGGAAATGCTGGCATGGCAGGCCGTGGTGATGGGCTCTGGAAATGCTGGCATGGCAGGCCCTGGGGATGGGCACTGGAAATGCTGGCACAGCACCTGTTGGCTGGGAGCTGCAGCCAGCCTTGCACACTGCATCCGGGGTGTAAGGAGTTCCTACCCAGCCTGGGCTCAGAACACGCACTCTGTAATTTAGCAACCATCACAGCCCAGGACTTCTCATCTCATGGCAGGCCCTCAAAACCATTTGATATCTAAAAACAAAATAGCTATGTGGTCTGCCTCCCTTCAGGACTCAGAGCACACTCATCTGCCTCAGCTCTGGTGAGAAACCTGTTATATCAGCTGACAGCGATACACTTAGGGGTGAGGAGAAACATATTTACTTACACAAAATTTAGCCCATTTTCCCCCTTTTTTAAAGCAGGAAAAGCATTACAATGTACGTAATGCAAGAAAATGACATTTCTGGCAAATAATTCCAGTGAACACTTCAAAAGCCAGCCTAATTTATATCCTTAAGGTATCTTTAGAATATATATATATATCCCTGTTTATGTCATTAAAAGATAAAACCACATCAGCAAATATATACCAAAAGACAAATATATGCAAGCACACGTGCATACCCAAATCAAAATGTTTCAGAAGTACACTGTCATTCTTAGTAGATCAGGCACCATGGTGTGGAAAATGCAAAGATATCACAGTATTTCCCTGTGCTCATAACACAAAATAAATTGAAATGTTTACATGTAAATATCATTTTGTATTATGATACTGCTGAAAAATCTCACGGAAGCCACAGGGCCTGCAGTCTTGCAGGGCAGTATGTAAATACTGTGAAATAAGATACAAAGGAGTTTACATACAACAATGAAATTCTGGTGTTTCAAAGGCAATAGGACTTCTGCCACTGGCTCAGTTGCCCAGGTTTTATATTGTACATAAAGGGAACATTTCACTTAAATCTCCTCAGCAGCAGGCTGGGAATGACTCAAGGAACTAATGAGACACTATTCTGTTGTCTCCCACCATAATTCCCAGGGGTGGAGGGAGCCCATTATCCCAGAAGACTACCTGAGCATAGCAGGTTAACACTGACTCTCTTACTGCTAATGACTTAGTTAATGAAATCCTACAAAGTGGGATGCTTGTGAAAGTAAGATGATGATGATGATGATGACACCACATGGCCCATGCCCTGTTTCCCTCTGACCATCTAGTAACCTCACATTCAGTGAGGACTTCCACCCTCCTGATAGATATCTAAGAGGTTTGATTTATTTTGATAGGGCATTACTATCAATAGTGATTAATTTTAATTCAATGCCTCACAATAAATACCTTGTGTGAGGCATAAAGGCATACACTGAAAAGTTCAATTGAAAAACAATTCCATTTGTGTCTCCTATTCAGGGTGGGTTTTTTTCTCCAGTTCCTCATTCTCACTTACTAAGGTCATTTGCATGAAAATAAGATCTTGCTTGTAAGAGCTCACCTGCTGCCTGCTGTTTGGGAGCTGTAAGCCTCCCTGTTGTTGGCTGTTGCAATCATTTCTACAGCAGTGATCTGGGCTATCACAAAGGATTAAGGCTCTGCAAGAGGGACACTATCCACATCCCACTAAAGTCAATGGAAACTCTTACCTATGACTCAAAAGAGTTTTTATATGGTCTTTGACACCCAGGGCGCTGAGCCTTCACTAATGGTATCTGCTGTAAAAAGCCTTGTGCTTCCAGTATGCTGATGCTGCCCAAGATCCATTTTTTTGTAATGTCCTGAATGACATCTTCTTTCAGAATCTTCATTAAAGCTTAAACATCTGTATTTAAGAAGTTTTTTATTCCCACTTTAATTTGCTCTGGGTCTAGACAACCTCATCTTTTGGTCATTTTTCCTTGAAAGTAAAAACTTTAGACTGAAAATGAATCATCAAATCAATGGAACCAGACCCAAGAGGTTAGGCTTTGACAGACCAAAGGAAAGAAAGAATTACCACAGCCTCTTCCCATTCTTGCTACCAGACAGAAGACACATAAAAATGCCATTTTGTACCAAGAGCCACAAAACTCATTCGAAATATTCACAACTAAGAACTCTGCTCCTTTCATCTGCCAGGATGTGCTTATTCTCCCAGTTTTCATTTCCTCTCTTTCATTTAACTTTTTATCACTCCTTTTTTATGACTAATAGCAAATAGGAATGGAATGGGAGGACATGATGATGTGCAGAGGCAGGGCTCTAGACCCAAAGGCTGAGAAGATCCTTGCCAAACTGTGTTTGCTCACAAAACCATCGCTGCACCAGGAGACAGTTCTGAGTTTTCGCTCACGAGCTTGGAACTTGCAGTGAAGGTCCCGTTTGTCAGACAAGAACTGTCTCTGTACCTGGCTCTTTAGACCCCATGGACAACACCAGTCAGTCCATCAGAGGCACATCCACTGGTGCAGTGCAAACATTTATAACCCTGACCCTGCAAGGCACTGAGCAAGCTTCATCCATGCTCAGCATCTCAGGAGCACGGGCAGCACAGGAGTGCCCCTCGCTCTTTTGGGGAATAAGATCTCAGAATTCCAATTCTGCACTGGTTTGTTGCACTCTTAGAATGGTTACCTGTGAGGGAACAGCCCTTTGCAAGCAATAAAGGGGTTTTAGCTGAGTTAGTTGTAAGCATGAGGCTGTGTTTGGCAGACAGGCATTTCCTGACAAGGTTAACTTACTGTCCCATTGCTAGCAACCTGCAGAGGGCATGAACAAAACAAATAACCATATTAGCTTCCAGCCAACCAAATCATAATTTCTGACAACCTCAATAGCCCGTGCAAGGAAAAGTGGACCTCTGTCTTCCCTAAAGCCAGATGACATGAAAAGAGAAGAACGAGAATCAAAAGGATGATTGTGGTTTAAGAAAATAAGATTATAAAGGGGAAAAAAGCACCAGACATTTTAACAATCCCTCTACTTTGGATACCTTTAAAAATTCAAACTGCAGAAATGAGTTAGTGACCTGTACAAATTCATTATCTTTCCCCATGAGAAAAGAAGCCAAGTGGAACTGAGCTGCTTTAGTCAGATGCTGGTCAAGCAGCAGCTTCATTTCTCAGTTGGTGAATATAACATATTCCATGCCAGATGTTACTGCCCTTTCCTCAAGGCCAGTAGCCACATACTACGTAAGGAATTCACAGGACTATTTGTGGAGCAGGGTCCTGCTTGGGAAGAGCATGCTGCAGCTCACAGGTACCACCACTGTGAGGGGTGCAGTTGATGTTAATCTGGACAGACAAGGTTTGGTATTTTGGCATGTGATACTGGATGCAGAGGCAGAGAAGCTGAAATATGTCTGTGTCATTTATCACCCACACATGCTTAGCATCAGTGATTGCTGCTCTGCACATGATTTGTTTTGAATGCATAAATTAAAGCCATGGTGTAAAACCACCTCCAAAACTGAAGTCCATTTATGAGTCAAACACATGTTACTTATTAAAAAAAAAACAGTGCACAGACAGAAGATTTTCAGGCAGTTTCATCTAATTTTCTTTTCCACAGCAGGGAAACTCTTGCTAGAGTTCACCTTCTGGCCTACCATTTTCAATATCACTTTAATCGATTGAGGTTTATAGATTATGGCCTCGCACAAGCTACACAACTATTCAATTTCTTACTTTCTGACATCCCATTCCATCATCTTCTAGCAACAGTGACTTCTTTATTGGATAGGAATTTATTTTTATTTTTAAAGCTGTGAAATAAAACAACATTCCATTTATTCAAACATGAAGATTAATGCCATCTCTGATTAAATCTGGATTTATGTTTACATTAGTAAAACAGATTTGTAAAAAAAAAAAAGGAGTGTTCCTTCAGGAACACTTTTAGAAACTCTTGTCACTGTGCCAAGCAAAACTGACCTCTAATAAAAACAAAAGTACAGAGGGTCTCTGACTACCAGTGACAGGATCATTCATCCACAAGAAAACTCAGATACTATTGAAGTCCTAATGAAAGGAATAGCCAGAAGGAATTCCTGAATGCAGGCCATGTTTGTCGCGGTTGCAGAGCACCACCGTTTCCAAGCCTCAGCAGGCTTTTGAGCCTTAAGAAAACATGCTCTCATGCTCTCCAGGGCTGCCATATGGGAAGAGGCAGAGGGGACCAGGCATCCTTTTGGAAAGGCAGCTTGGGCAGATCAGTGCACTCAAGTGTTGCTCCCTGTCTCTGCCCTGTGTCAGTCAGTGTCTGGAGGCAGCTGTCACATTGAGACGTGCTCTGCTCCTGTGCTTCTGCTCTCTGGCTGCAGATCTGAGACCCCTGTGTGCAAATTGCTGTAGTTTGGTGGTGTGGGTGGAGACAGGCAAAGGGTGGCTTAGGCAAGAGCAAATCCACTGCAGGAGACAGGTGCTTTATGTAGCCTCTGCAAGACGATGCAGATTTAAGAGCAAGTTACACTAAAATGGGAACTTAGGATGGGAAAGAAAAATGCAAAGGCAGAAAACTTAGAAAGCAGTGTGAACGATGATAAAGAAACCTGAAAATAGCCTACAGTTGTCACCTAGGCTGCACAAAGCAATCCATATTCAAGCAGCTCCTTTGTGAAAGTTGGATTTTGTTAAGATCTGGGTAATTATTTTCTGCTCAACAAGATGCAGATTAACCTAGATAGAGCCTTTGTAGATTAATGTATCTTGGAAAAGTCAAATAAATATTAGACCATCCATTACAGCCTGAGGATCAAACACATCTCCTTTCTAATGCAGCGATATTTTAACCGTATAAGGGGCAAAATGGTCCTGCTACATATTCTCCAGTGCTTCTTCCCATGTAATTATAATAACACCATCAAACAATGTTCATTCATTTTTTTAACAAGAGATCATCACTTAAGCAAATGGATATTCTTGAAATCCAGCTTTATCTCTTGCAGACTGGAGTGTTCCCATAGCTCTACAATACTTGGTATTTTGATAGAAGATACCAGACTGCACAATATTACATTTTTCTACAACCCATACATATTTTATGTATTTATATGTACTTCAATTTTAAACTTGAACCAGCAAAACCCAATTTGCTCTGACTCCAGATACTTCCTCTTCCCCAAACAGGTAAAACAGCACATCTCCTGATAAAAAGTTAATGATGCATCTGTAGCAACACATTAATTCAGTATTAACATTGGACACATTTGTGTTTTACCCTGCAAATTCTGCCTGAAGCTTGAGACAAGAAGAAAACCAGCCATAGCAGCAGTAAGACTGCAGACCCTTTCATCAGGAGCCACTTTACTGAATGTGACCATTGCCTAGAATACAAATCTTATGACATAATAGTAGCAAATGGCAAGAATTGACAGATGCAATGGATATCTGCCCTGGGGCTTGCTGGTAGCTTTAGTTATTAATCTTGTTTGTATAACAATAGCATTGATGTCATCCTATCATAACATATTCCAAGAAAACGACATGCTTTCCTGTCAGTTGCCACTGTGTTGAAAGTAATTTCACACAGCCCACCTAGCAGGCATCAGATGGTAATGACTTTTAGACAGCATTGATCTGAGCTGGCCTACAGCCAACCTCCTAGAGGTAAAAGGATCCATACACTAAACTGTTCCTAAGTCCTGTTGGCAGGATGCTTTAAAAATAGAGAGCAAACAAAAGCCCTGGCATGTTCAACCTGTGTCCTCCCTCCTGGCAAACCCAAAACAAATTGGCAACCTAGTCATGATAGGAAGGAGACAAAAGGAAGTGAGTCCTGAAATCAGCTGATTTTGTTTGGCTTCTTCTGAAGTGACTTTTGTCTGATTCAGCAATTGTATTACTCTGGACTCCAGTTTCTGCTAAATTCCCCTTCTGTTCACTCAGGGTTATTTTTCAGACTTCAGAACTAAAAGTGGGAGCCTAAAAGTATACAGGTTGCTTAAAATTAATATATTACACGCCATTGGTTTGAGCATTTAATAGAAATGAGAACAACTGTAAGATGAATTAGCCCCTTCCTATTTTGTATACTCTCTCTTTTTCAGCAACACATGCACCAGAAATCTCAGCACAGGCTTATTCCTCAAACTCAGCCTCTTGCTGCTTTCCCTGCTGGCCCTGCACTGCATTTCTCTCCTCACTGTTATTTGTGATTCCTTCATACTTAAATGCCATCTACAAAGTATGCTATTTTCTTTCTTCCATGCCATTAAAGATAATGTCAAATAAGATGAAACTGAAAACCAATCTCTCTGGCATCTTACAGGAAACAAGCCCCAGCTCACTACCTCACTGCTTATCCTTGTCTGCTTTTTATTTCCAATTTCAGACACATCCCTTTCCCAGACCATTCAAGTGAAGCTCTTTGCTATTCTGAAAGCCACATTCCATAGACCTTACCATCCCTTCAAACCTTAGAGGTCCATATCCTGCAATAGAATGGATGCACTTAACTTTACATATATAAACAGCTACATTAAAGAAAATGGGAGTAATTGCCTGCTACAGCAGATGCAAATGTGTTGTCAGGATAGAGAAAATGCTATAATTTTGTTCTTCTATTTAAAGAACACAGATCCATTTCATCTACAAACTTCATTCTTTCCAAGAGCTTTAGTGATCATGGTTCTGTTTGATGTCTTCATTCTCTGTCAGTGGGAGTCTCGCTATTTTCTTAAATGCAACCAGAATGTCAAACCAGATGTTTAGTGATTTATTCTGATGTATTATTGGATACTGTGGATGACAAAACATTGGGCTGAGCACTCTCCTTTCTGCCTATGAAGTCTTCCAAAGCTTTTCAGCGTTATTGGTGATACAATAATTAGCTAATTCCCTTAATTGTGGAGAGGCCATATCAGCCAGAACAGATGGAAATTAATGATTAAGCTTTATCACAACATTTTTATAGTCTGTTACCTTTCCTTTTGCCTCTATTTTTAAATGGATATTCAATGTGCTGAATATTTTTTTATACTCTCAGGCAGAAGATCTTCAAAACAAAATCTGGGCCAGATTTTCAACAGCTTTAGCTAAGAAAAAGGTGTTGGATTTTCAAGAACTTTGATGAACAATCTGACTGTCAGTGTCACCTCAGAGATCTGCTGGACACTGGGCTCCACTGAACAAGTGTCCTTATTGTTCTCTCCCCTACCTTTTTAAACATTTTTCTTGTTACCCAACAAAAGTTCATTGTCCTTCAAGGAACTATCATCGTTCTGATGAAGAAATCAGAGGATTTCCAGCCTGTATCCAATTAAATCCTTCCCCCAAACAGGAAAACTTTTATACCTCTTCCCAGACTATGTAATTTCTCCAAACAAATTCCCCAATAGCTTTAGTCCTGAAATATGGTAATCCTGTAATTCAGGTTTTAGAATCCTACATTTAAGTGCTTCACTCCTTTGTTACAGAGGATTTTGCATCATATAAGGCTTAAAAAAAAAAAAAGAACATAACATTAAACTCCAAAGCAATCCTCCATGTGATATCTCAAACCCCTCAAAGGTGGAAGTGGCACAGTGATTGTGCTTGGAGCTACAGTTCCACTTTGGAGAGAGACAGAGGGCAGAAAACTCTGCTTCTTTAGTGTAGCTGCTGACCCTTTTCTTCCAAAAACTCCCTGGAGCCATTTCAGGAGTTACTCACCTATATGTACTTAGTTTGTCTGATCACTGGCCCAGAGCTATTTAGAGGTGAGCTGTGCTTCTCTCACAGATATCAAGTCAGCAAATAAGAGTCCTTGTCAGCTGAGTCATTTCTGCCAGCTTTGCATTAAGTACCATGGCTGGAGGGGATGTTCAGAAGAAGTTAGGCCAAGTAAGAAGGCAAAACATCAACATCACTCAAGAGCAAATTCCTGCAATCGGGTCAAAAAGCAGGCAAGGGTTCAGGTAAGAGCATGTCATAGCTGCGTGCAATAGGACCTGGCTCTGGAAGCAGGAGGATCCACACGGGCGTGAAGGTAACCTGAGGTGGCACTGACACAACCTGGGAGATGCCCACAGCATGGCAGGGAGAGCACAGGCAAGCCAGACTATCCCCAGAACCACACTGTGCATCCAAAACTGCAACCTGCATCATGTTAACTGCAAGTTTTATGCAGAAAAAAAAAATGGAATGAGAAAGAAGAAGGAATGAATATCAAAATAAAGTGCATTAAAATAAACTGCTCAGGACAGGGAGAAGAGAAGGGGTGGGTATTCAAGAGACTGTCTGGTCCTATTTCCAAACATTTTCTTTTCCTCATTTAAATGTGCAATCAAAATCCTTGGCCCACCTCAGGGTATCTGTGTGCTCAGAGGCCCATGGTTCTGATGGTGCAAAGAGTCAACAGAAAGAGATCATAAACTATTCCTTCTAACAACCAGCTTCATTTTCCTATCTGTCTGATTGCAATTCTAAAAATGTGTAACTGCACCTCAGCCTTTGAAAAAATTACTAAACTATGCCTTACAGATACATCCCACCTGAAAAAAATGCTGCAGATCTGAGGTCCTCAGCTCTGAAATTCAGATTTGGGATTTTGTTCAGGCACATTCTAAAGATATAGTGGTGTCAGTGATAAGGTTGCAGTACTGGTTCTTCAAATATTCCTCACCAAAGCTTGGGGGCAACTTCAAGTAAAAAAATCGAAGCTCATTTGAAAATTGCAGGGAAATTACAAAGATTTCAAAGCCATGCAAAATTCAGCAGCAAGCACAGCCAACTACCACCCAGCAAAGCAACCTTCAAAACATTCTGCATATTCAAAGTGCTTGTAGGTTTTGCTCATGTTGGACATCTTCCTAAGAGTCTCCAGTGAGCAGGGAACAGCAGCACTCGAGAGCAGGAAAGACAAACAACCAGGAACACACACACACAAGGGAAGGTCCCTGCAGCCAAGTCCAGCCTGTAAATTTGGGCAGCTGACATTACAGATGTCTTCCCCTTGCCCTGTTGCTAAGAGTGGCTGTTCTGAAAAGACAGACTGAGACGGGTCAGTGGGCATGCACAAAACACTGCTCAGACACCCACTACCATCAAGACACGGGGCTGAGTTACTGGTCACCATTTAAGAGATTAAATTGGTGCCGTGTCAATAAACAAACAGTAAAGGAGATGGCAGAAATCCTTATCCCTTTCCGTCTCTTCCGTTTGCTGCTGTTTTTACTCTGCCCCAATTCTGAGCCTCGGTAGCAAGCCCCGAGGTTTTAAAGCAGCAGAGCAGCAAAGATCCCTGGCTGGGATCAATGCTAGGGTCAATTTTCTCTCCATACGGTTGCCTGTTCCAGGGAGGAAGAGGAGGAGGAGGAAGGCAGATTGAAGGCAACAGCTCTGCATCAGCAATCATAAACCCACATCAGCCCCGAGGGTCTAAAAGGCTGAACAGTTTCCTGATAAGAGAAGGCAGAGCCTACAACAAACAATGTGGTATTCCTGCCTGGGAGGCACAAATTCTCTCCATCACCTCCAAGCTTCCAGAGCGCCCCACCAAAACAATTACATTATAAAAGCTGCTGAAACCAGAGCTTTTCAAGGAGGCCAGTCACGAAGTCAGAGCACAACAAAAAAGTAAGCAGGGAGTGTTGTAGGGGCGGGAGCCCTTCTTCCCATAGTGGCTGAATATTGGCATGTATTAAATATAGACACAACAATAAGCAATAAATCACAGCCCAGGAGAAGTGCCAGGTGGAATGCACTGGAGGAAATTAAAATATCCTTCTTGATACTGTTCAGGATTGAAAGAAATACAAAGGAGGTCAAATTGACTTATCACCTACATAGCCAGGATGCTAAGGGGAGGAGGGGTTCCAACACTTGCAGCTGAGAAAATTGCAGTTGAAAATTTCCTAGACAAAAAATAAAACAAAACAACCACCCCCCCCCCCAAAAAACCAACCCAAAACCAAAAAACCTCTCAGTCTAAAATGTGATAATAATAATGCAAACATTCTCTCAAATAAATAAATTATGGAATTTCTTGGCTTTCCTACATTTTCTTATTTTTTTCTTCCTTTTTCCAAATGCACAATCCTTCCACGAGGCTCACCAAAAGGGCAAAAAGCTGGTTTGCAACGTACATGAGAACACTAAATGGTCAGCACCAAAATTCAGCAAATTCTGGCCTCCCACATCACACCCCACCATGCCATCAGGAGACCCTATCTCATGTACCTTGCTATTGCCCAGTGGCTGAGTTTTGCTGATTTCTATCATGAAACTAGTCACTGGAGGCAAAATTTGAGTCTCCTAACCCTGAAGATCTGGTCTGTTTTCTCATTTCACTCAAAATTGCCTCCAGGAAGTTTGTTGTAGAAAAAAACCCCAGCACTAGTACACAAACTTCCCAGTAACTTCAGCCAGGACTCAGTGCCATATAGCACATAAAATGGAGGCTGCTTTTGGTCACCAGCAGGCAAGGGACCTCAGTGAGGACAGGTTTTTGTTTTGCTGGGATAAGCTTATACAAGGCTGCTCTGCAGCCTCCAGGACCTAAACATGGTGGTCCTGTGAGATAACCCACCTGTCTGCTCTCCAGTCACTTCTTTTCTCTTGCTTGCCCCATTTCAAGGCAATTCAGCAAACCTCCAACATTTGAATTTTAATGGAAGTGTCATACAAAGTACTTGGGCAGGCTGAAAATAGGACAGCATCTATAAATTACTGGAAAGCTGAACTCGGAAAGCTGAACTAGGAAAGGAAAGGAAGAACTCATTTCTCTTGAAACTGGATCATATATATGTATACACACATAAATATTCTCAGACTGAGACTACAGGACAGCCTGAAAAGGACAGCTGTTATGTTCTACCTTTCCAAATCTCTGCTTTTAAGGGCTGAGGACAGGATGGCATTTTCCAGCTGTGGTTTTCTCTTACTAAACACTTTTTTGTCCGTCTGTTTTAGACATACGTGGATTTAGACAAGCTGATAGATAAACTCTACTGGTTGAAAATAAAGTTATGGTGACATTTTCTATATCAGTTTTTTTGGCAGGAGAACAGGGACATCTTGCAGTAGGCCATGGAAGAGGGAATCTGTTTAAATGTTGCTAACAAAATCCTTCCTCTTGTCTAGCACAGAGGACATCAGTTTCACACAAAACTCTCAAAGAGAGAAGCAAGGCAGAAGCATGAAAGAAGGAAAAGTATTTTCAAGAGATGTAAACAAGTAAATGCTCACAGCACCCAGCGAGATTATTTGAGCATTTGTCTCAAACAGCTGCTATCACACTTTCACCTGCTTAAATGGAGAGGCACCATTTGGATGCAAAAACCTTCTACAGTCCTGTGTGGAAGACTGCTCTGGAGCCAAGGCAGACAATTAGAAAAAGTCATTTTTCCTACTCCCTTTATAAGGTACAATCAAGACACAGAATCTATCCAGGTGTAAGAGGTGTCACACATAGCTGAGATGAACTATTGATTTCCAAAAGCAATAACAAGTAGCCACACAGCCCAGCCCTGCCTAATCCTGTGTTTGAGAGGTGATCACTCTGATAATCAAGGAAAGGCTGGCTGCAACCCAAATACAAAAACCCTCAGCCATACTGCCAATAAGAACCACCAGGGAAACACATGGACTTAATAAAAGCAACACTATAGTATGATGTTTAAAAAAACCCCAAAAACAGAAGTAAATATTGTAAACCCTTACTTGGTAAACATATGATTAATTTCTGAAGAGGACTAATTAACATTTTCCAAAAAAAAAAATTGTTTATCCTCATTGCTGCTGTTATGCATGTATCTGTCAGGAGATGCACTCCAGCAGGGATGTATTAGAGCTGTAAATTTACTTACCCTTCTGTTCTGTACATGGAGCATCTCTCCAAAGGAATTTTTAGCACTCCATTATTTAGACCCACAAAGAGTGACCTGTCGCTGTGTAGGATTTGGAGACTCTTGATTGCTTCCTGTTGTCCATCAGGGAGGATCTGCATTTCCTCTAAATAACAACTCCTCAGACTCCTGTTGGTGGTAGAAAGGGCCTTCAAGATGGTGCCATACTCTAATGGAAGAAGAAACAAGGCACAAGTAAACCTTGGAGGCAGTGACTTCATTTCATACCTGCTTAAAGAGGGAAATACTAATGTCATCTTTACAGAGCTGGTTTAACCTAGCTCTGGGTCACCTGCTGCCCATGGTAGAGAGCTCCAGCTACACCATTACGATCCTCAGCAGAAACCACCTGAGAATGTACTTAAATGGGAATTCAGAGAGATGTGAACCATCTGGACAGTGAGTACCTGGCAGTTTTTCCCAGTTGGAGCACTGAGGCAGAGGAGTCTGGTCCCGTTACCAGAGAGTTACAGAGCAAGGTGACCCAGGATGGCAAGAATCATTTCTGGTGCCTTGAGTCTGTATTTCTATTGGTTTATGAAGCAGATCAGTGTGATTTGATGTCATGACAAATGACAAGAGATGCAGCAGCCCTGCTGGAAATTTCTGAGGCCTCCATAATGACTGCACGGGTCACAGACCTAATTGATCCTCTTCCTGGAAGAAGCCAGCTTGACAAGGGATTGTTATGACATGAGGAGTGCATACACAGAAACATACATGTTTGTGCTCAGAGAACTCTTACCTAAACAATTTAAAGATCTGCTAAGCTGTGGGAGATTAATGCACACCACTTTTCATTGAAACCCCCAAGAGGTCTGTCAGCTGGATGGTTCCTGAAACTTAATCTTTCTGTTCCAGTAACTTCTGCACTGGTGCCAAAGCTCAGCAATTTATAATGTTGGGCTTGGCCACCATGTGAAGTTTCCCTTCCACTTACATGTGGAACAAGACTGAAGTTTGGGCTCAGTTGTCTCAGGACTGAGTTTGTGCTCAGGGCTGCCTCTACTGAAGAATTTCACAGGTATAATGAAAATTTCACATTTTCAGCAGATCTTACTCTTCAGCCACCACTAACCAGGGCCATAAAGCAAACATGAGTAAGTAGTTAAGGTTATGGCATTGGATCTTTCCACACTAATGATACGAGGCAGGAAGTATTCCAACTTTCTGTAAGGCTTTGCAGCTTGGACTCCTCACTTTAAATATCAAGATATCATATTGGCAGAACCATGTTGTATTTCTATTTAAGTACAATATTCTCATAATAATCAATATTCATGGAGTTCCCATACTGGGAGTGTTGCTAGAACATATAAATAATAAACCAAGATGATCACTTTTGAAATAAGTGGTGGTAAAAGTTAGATAAATTATGACACAGTCCTGAAGGTCCATTCTCCTAAACATGAGAATAAGGCAATGACTCTGCATTCAGATGTGAGATTAAATGAACACTTATGGAAGCAATCCATCTTATTCTAAAGTCAAAGCTTCTGCTATAGAGGATAACAACATTATACCCATGAGGCTGGCCATATGCTCTGATTAATCAAACTATTTAATTTAACCTCTATCATTAGTATTACTATGGGCTAAGACAACCATTTTATAATACTTTGTCCTTCTTCAGTATTTTCACTTATCCAAGATACCAGTGCTTTTCAGAAGAGGCAACATGTTCTGCAGTGGATGGAAGTCAAACTGGCTTGCTATGCTCCCACAAAAAAGGCACTCAGCTTCCCTATCTGCCTTAACCTTCAGTGCATGCCTATTCCCAAAAGCACTGGGATCCAAACACCAGTAGGGCCATGAAAGTGCAAAGAAAGACACAATTAAATCCCTGAGCAAACCTGGATGTTATGCATTATTACTGCTTATTCAGAGACAGGTCTGTCATAGCACTGAGAGGCAACTGACATGTATGAAACCACATGAGCATTCCAGCCACCTCTGCTCTTCCCCAATGTTATTTATTAGCCTGATTAGTTGAAAAATGTTTTTATAAGAGGGAGAAAAATGTTATTGTTCTTTTTAAACACAATGGAGATTTATAATCTGATCACTTGGGACTCTGCCTGAAGTCCTCCATCCTGCTTTTAATTTACTCAGGCAAACAACTTCCATGTGGTTTTGCACCAAAATCGTATTGAATGACAGCTGTGTAAGGACTTCACCACTGGGCTCCCAGGGCTGCTAAGTCTACAAGCAAGCAGGAGGAACTGTTTGAAGCCCTCACACTCTTACCTGTTCCAATATACATGACATGGTAGAGAGTATCCTTCCCCTGAACAATGTCAACCACCAGTTTGGAAAATCGAATGCTGTCCTGAGTCACATAGGGATCCACAGTCACTGGCTGCACCACGTCATTCATCAGGAACAGGCGCTGTGCGTCCTGCAGGACTCTCTCTGTCAGGTTCTCATTAGGGCTGTCATCATTCAGTGTCCCACACTAAATACAGAAGATGAATTTCAGAAAGTGTATCTTCTACCCAGCCCAGCATGGAAACTCATGTCCTGTTGATTTCCTGGGGATGTGGGTCTGTGTGAAGGTCACAGGATCAGGCATGTAGCCTGATCATAGGTCCTTAGCCTGGATTTGGCCTGTAGCCCACTCTGTGGAAACTTTTCTCCTAGGGGGTCCACTAACAAGCAATGTGGAGTTTTATTCCCTTGTGATACCCTCAACCAGCACAGCAGAAGGGCAAAAGCCTTCAACAAACCATGGAGAAAAAGAAAGAAATAAAACAAGCTGTAGAAATATTTAAAGGTAGTGGAGAGAAAGTTTTTGTGGTGATAAATCCTTGAAACATTTCAGACAATCTTCGGACACTACCAAGCATATCAGTCTAACAAAACCTGGAGTTTTAAAAAAACCTTAAAATTGACTGGTTTTGCATCAACGAACCAAACTTGCCATATTGCTTTTCTTTGATGTGCTCCCCTCTGTACCGGGGATGTGTTTCCCCTTCTGCCATCTGAAGCAAGGCAGATCAATGACAAGCTCCCCCACCCTTCTTGCCTGACAGCAAATGGCGCACCAAGCCATGACTACCCATCCTCCAGCACCCAGGGAGGCACTGAAACAGGACTCAATTCCCTTGTACTGCAAGAACCAGGGAGAAAAAGAGCTCATCTTTTGTCTTTTAAAGAGTGTAAGTCCTACCAGGTGGATAATGCATTTTAAGGCCTGAGTTTCCATCTTAGATTAATTTCTAGAACTCAGTATTTTCAAAAGCCAGTGCTACTTTTTTGGTCCATGTTTTGCTGGGGCTGGATATCACTCCTCCCCACAATATCATGCATGGAGGGCAGAAAATGTATCACTCCAAAAGGCAGCAGGGTGACTGGTTATTTATATACCCAAGACCATGGGAGACTGTGGTACAACTAAATCCTGCCAAGTCCCATACTGAGTCTATGAACAACTTCACTAGCCACTAAATGAAACTCACACCTGAGCAATTTCACTAGAAATAAAATCCCACACATTTCTTTTTCTTCATTTTGGATCCACGTGTTCAGGCTTTCCTTGAAGAAAACTCAGAATACTGAGAATGATGACGCTGATTTACAGCAGTTGAACCGCAGTGTACAAATTTCCCACGTGCACACTCTCCATACACATCACAGCAACTCTTGGTGGTATCACTGCCATGCTTCGGTGCACCACACAGCCCTTCTCCTACTACATGCTAAAATGAGTTGTCAGGGATTTAACACACATTCACACAGTAAATATGGATTCCAATGGCTGGTGTACTAAGCTTTACAATAATCTAGAGGTTGTCTGAACTAGGAGAATAGTTATGTTAATTCTCACAACCTATGAACATCATCACTTTTTAATCAATTTAAGCATCTTCCTGAATAGCTGGACTAAGGAAACATCAGTGGGATTTTTATGTGTCCTCAGGTGGGTTTTAATGTTTTTTTCTATTGAAATGGTATTTTTAAAGTTCAAGAATCATCTCACATTCTAAAGAGTTCTTCGATCTCTCTCTTGTTGCATCCTATGCTCCTTCTGGTTCACACCACTATCTACTTTTGGATGCTTTTCTCCCCATTCACTTTCCCTTTTAGAGCATCACCTAAAATGAGTCTCACTTGCAGGAATGTCATTGTTGGTTTTGTTTTCTGTTCTCAGCAAGTCACAGATAATTCTTTTGGTCTATTGGCAGCTCATCTGCTGACACAGCATCCCACTGATTTGGTTTAATGTTGTTTTGTTCTAATTTCCTGATTATCTGTACTGTCCTGGTCCTCTGCATCCTTCAGTATTTCTCCTTCCTCTCTGCAAAAAAAAAAATTCTGGCATGCTTCCCTCATCTTTCTTTGTGAACAGTGAGACACAAAAATTAATTTAATGTTTTTGCAATATCTGCCTCGTCTGTCACTAAATTACCCTTGTCATCTCCTTAAGGCTCCTCACTGACCTCTTGTTCTTTCTGTACTTGAAAAACATCTTAATCTCTTCTTGCAATCTTCCTTTTGTCTACCACATACCTCTTTTTCCTTTCCTTATTTTCCTCTGACCCTTTTCTTTCATCTTGCTGCTGCAATCTTTACACTCCACATTTTATCTGATACTTTTCTCTACATGGAAATGCCTTCCAAAGTCCTTTACTATTCCTTCTGGGTTAGCCTAGCAAGAGACAGAAAGTCCTTGATTCTCAGCTTGCCTTAATATTCCCTTTAAATTAAAAAAAAAACAAAAAAACAAAAAAACCCAAACAACACACCAAGAACAACAACAAAAACCTGGCTATGTTTGGCATGGCTGGACCTTCAGCAGGGCTTTATTTCTTGGTTTTGAGTGCACCAAGCTGAGAGGGTGATCAAGAGGCCAAGCCTGTCCCGCCTGATACAGGCAGGAGCCCTCAGTCAGGTGCCAAGAGGGAATTCAGAAGAAGAAATTAGGTTCCTCAGCAGGAAGACAAGACTGTCCCTGCCTGCAGCAGAGACCTGTCTCCCATCTGCTCTTGCTGTGATTTCAGGCGAGTGTAGCATTCTTTTTGGAAGGTCCTTGACACACCAGTTTGAAGGCAGATGGCACTTGCAGGCAGCCTCAGCACATTTGCCATAATAAAGGACAGCCAGATTCAGAAAATTGGGCTGAAAGGATTTGCCATGGGGAAGCAAGGACATGAAGACAAGGATTCCTATGCTGGGAAGGAGCTTAGCCGTAGAATGGGCTCATGCTCCAGAAGACTCAGGGGTGTCAGGGCTGTCATACCCTGCCTCACACTGACTGGATCCGCCGAAAAAGCAACTGCAGCTGTTTTATAATTTTCAAAATTGCTATAACTGACGATCCTGGAAAGTTGCTCATTCATAAACTCAAAGATTTTTAAAAGGAGAAGGAACCCCTGTGACAATCCTCATGTGTCCCCTTCCAGCAGTTACTGTGGCAACATGTCCATGGCTTCTGGCTGAGCTACCATGTGTTAGAAAGTCATTCATCTTCCACTGAAGCACTGGTAGCCTTAGGGGCCCTATCAAGTGATGGAAAATTCATCACTTCCTTGCAGAGTCACAGTGGTTAATTACCTTTCTTGTTTAAAAAATATAGAATGTCTCCATTCTAGTTTGACTTTGGCCAGCTTCAGCTTTCAGTCCTTCCCAGTTCTAGCAGGGACATGCCTTATGTCCTCTGGTGAGAATCGCATCCTCAGAGCATATGTGTCAGTGATAAGTGCAACAGAGATTTAAATCATTCATTATTATAAAAACCCCAGAACATTCCTATCATTCCTTAAACCATTCTATTTTTTGCCATGAGTTCTGTGGCAAGGAGTTCCACAGATTAAAACACTCATAAATATGGAGAAATACAATTTATCTGTACTGGGGGTCTACCTGGAAAAATTAATCAGGTTAAAAAAAAAAAATCAACCCACTGAAGTGACAGAACATTAAAGGGACTGCAGCAAACTGCAGGGCAACAGCAGTACCTGGAAATTTGGGATGGGGTTTAACGTTGGCAGCCAGGCTGATCTTGGGTTTTCTTGGTAGCGGAAGGGGCCATTAAATGCCTGAGTAATGGCACTCAGATTGAAGGCACACACTGCTGAGGCAGCTATGCTGTTTCTGGAAAAGGGGAGGGGGAAAAAAATCAATTTAATCATTAGAACATTGACATTTTCATCATAACAGACATCAAACTCTACTCAAATAAAATACATGTAAATTGCTAGGTAGATGTACAGTGATACCAATCTCAAAGGGAGCAAAAATAAATAAATAAATAAACTGTAAAATGTAGATGACTTGCGTGACAATTTTGACAATGAATTTCAAGTTTGGTTTTAAAATGTCAGAGATTTAAGGGCCATGGAAGCAGTTCTGACAAGAAAGGTGAATACAGTTTAATTTGCATGGATTATTTTTGTCTGGTTTTACTTTTATTTTTTTAACAACCCATCTACCTTTATTGATTACAAACAAGCAAATTTTTAATCTCTTGTTTCTCAAGGTGAAATTCTGTTTCTATGGGTTTCTGAAATCTTCAGCTATAAAATATATCACCTAATATTATATTTATATAGATGCAGTGGAAGGGAAAAGGTGACAGTGACAAACCAGCTGGTTCTGACAGCAGCTCAGCATGCAGAAAGGTCTTGCTAATTCATGAAAACCTCTGTTCTCAATGACCACAGTTCACTCCTGTGTGTTCCCAGCTGGGAACAGCATCTGACTGTTCAAGCACACTCAGCCAGGGAGGCACAGCACAGGAGGGAAATGCTGCTGTGGGAAGGACTCTTTGGAAAGGACTGTGTTTTGGGGATGCTGGGCTGCCCAGTCACACTGCACACAGATCAGTTGGCCTTTGCTGTTCCATTTCAGTCCAGGAGGACTCATTTCTGCAGGGTCCTAAGCCTGTTCATCTCCTCCTGCCACAAGAGGGTTGGAGGGCACTTCCTAGATGGTGACCTCAACAAAACTGACTCAGAGAGATATTTGATAAGTGATGACCTGAAATTCAAACCTGCTCCCAGTTCTTCCCTCCTCCTCCTCTTTTTTTTTTTTTTTTTTTTAAGAAAACTACAAGGTTGAGAGAAAAAGATATCAAAATAAAACTAAAAATAGGGCCAGCATGAGAGACTGATTCATCACGGTGCCTTTTAAATAACCCAAGCCCTGCTGTATGAATCTTTTTGCTAATTAAGGCAATTTGAATTCCCTGAAAAGAGCACTTTTTGTGGTTTTTCTCTTTTTTTCTTTTTTTTTTTTTTTTTTACTAAACCAATAATTACACTCTTGCACACACACACAAAAAAAGGCCTTTCTTCACCATTCCAGGCTGGAAACAGAAGAACAGATTCTTTCACAGCATATTTCTTCCTAGCAATACAACATCAGGAAGAACTTCCTGCTTTGCCTTCCCATTCTCTGCTCCCCCCCACCCTCTGCATCCCCAGAATGATGGAGTAGCTCACTTTGAACATGTCAAAGCAATGCCAGCCAAACCTTTCTCCACTTTTGTCTGAACACTGCTGATGCAGTGCATGCTCACAGACAGCAGCTTTTAAGACAAACGTAATGATGGATGACAAGTAAATGCCTTGAGGCACACACAGGAAAAAAAAAGACAATGAGGGAGAAAATGAAAAAGGAAAAGAAAGAATAAAATTCCACTAGTCTAATGAAAATACTTAAAAGAAAGAAAAGAAAAAGAATATTTTTAGGGCCCTGCTAAGGACTTCATAGTTTAGCCTTTTCTCTTTTCAGGAAAGGAGAAAGGAAAGAGGTTTTCCATTAAATCTGTGGACCATTTTCTTTTCCATCTGTGGCCTGGCATATTTCCCATCCCTCCTTATGAAAAGTTTGAGCCCAGTCTCAAGCCAGTGACATCAACTGGTGCAGCTGGCCCCTGTGTTTTGGTGTGAAGTGCAACTTCCTTTATTCCCACCTCCTACCTCCTGTGACTAACTAGCTGGTTTAAAGAATGGGTTAAGTTCAAAGAGGTTTTAACACTGTCTCTATTACCTCCCAGAAAATTTGAATAAAAACATCTTAAATATTTCATCAGCAGCTTCCCCCAAAACCTCTCTTTCCCACTGATTCAGCTGGGTATAACATGAAGCAATAAATCTATATGTGGGCGTTGCCACAACCACTAATTCCCCTTTGTTATAAGATGACCCTAAATTCATTAAACACGAACCTTCCAAAGTAAAAAATACCTGTAAACAACAGCAACAACAACAAAAAATCATAGTTTTGTGTTGCATTGGCATTTTATTACAAAGAAACTCAGACCAGTGCATAAATTAACCCTCTTTGGTATGCAGAGCTCATGTAGCATGATATAAGTCCCAGTGAAAGTTAAAAGAATAATTACCATTATTTCTCTAGTTGGATGACAAATTGGAACATTTTCTCTTTGAACTTTTAAAAGAACACTATGTTGTAGACCCAAAATGCTATTTGATCTAACTTCAGCTGTTATCAATTACTAATTTCTTCAATTACACAAATGTTGCATATTATTTTATATTCAGAAGATAAAAGAGAGATCCTACATCCTTGATGCACAAAGAATGCTCAAGTGTACCCTGAGGAGACAGGTAACACTCATCACATCTCATGTTAAACTTGGGAGATGGACACAACAGATGAGAACTGTCCCAGCCAAAGCTAGTCTATGTCACCCCATGACTGTCCAAAAATGTCAACAATTTCATAAATAAAATACAGTTATTAATGGTTTTCTCATTTCCAACTTCCATTCTTGGCTGGGTGAATGGACAAATGGATAGATAAAAATTATCACTACGGGCACAGAAGCCCTCTCCAACTGAAAAAAAAGAAAAAGGGGTGGGGGTCAGCTCAAGTGCCCAAAACATTAGCCAGATTTCCTTTTAATGTTCAGGAAGTTTGGCAAATATCCTCAAAATGTTTTTAAAGAATGACTTATCTGCCTTTCAGTCTGAGGACAGATCTTCCCCTAGCCCACAGTCAAGGTGCAGTGCTCAATCATGTTTATTTTTTCTAGTTGCTTTTCTGCTGGCTCACTTTTGACTGACATTGGCAATGGTGGAACAGAGACAAAACATGGAAGAGGGATGAGGGTGGCCAAACACTTACCTATTTCTTGGAATTTACAGAGAGGGAAGAACATTCAGGCTCTGTTGACTCACAGTGAGGCTCCCAACAGCGCTTTAGCTCAAGAAGTTGGGGCTGATGCTTTGTGACTTCAAGGGCTGAAGTTCAAGCCCTGTCACATCAGCAGGTGACACATTAAAACAGGAGGGTTTGTACTTCAGCAGGGCTTCACTGCTTTGGTTTTCTGTGGGCTCCCTGGGAACAGGCCCTTATTCATATTGGACAGCACTGCATGCAAAAACCCCAAACAAGTTGGCTGCCCAGCACAAGGAGGGCACTTTGAGCATTTGCCATATGGAGTAACTACTCAGATTTTCATTCTCTAGTTTACACGTCAGGCTAACACCCCCCTGGAGAACATCTATTATTGAAACTCAATACCATGCAGACTGGTTATAGCTTGAAACTTATCATCCTAGCCTTAGGCATCAGAGAAAAAGTTATTTGAGTTTTCCTGACTTAAAAATATACATTATGAGTTTTTTAATATATTTTTTAATTAACTCCTCTTCTCCTTTCTACTTTCACAGCTACACTAAATCATTCCAATTACAAGTTTTTTCAATATCAAGCCAAGAAGAGGTGATTATGAAGTATCAGAAATCATACCTTCCTCTCTGAGTTCCATGGCTGCTTTTGATTTGTGGACCTCAAACAGTCTGGCAGTGGTAAAGCCCCCCGCATCCTGCCTTGGAAATGCTAAATGCCTTGTGGCCCATATGACCTTGCTATTACAGTGTTGTTCAACTGCAATAGATGTTTTCAGTCTAGGCTGTTGTGATCCCATGTGCCTCATTCTTCTCCTTCCAGCCCTTCTCTCCCAAGTGTGGGCACCTGTCCATCTCATGGGCCAGCTCCAGTGTTCACACAAATATGTCAGATTGTTCAGGCAATTAGTTTGGCTGGAAATTGATGTGTTTCTGTTGGGTCATTTTTAGATCATCTCTCTAAACTACACAAGTTGGACTGTGCCTTCAAAAAGTCTGAAGTCTGTCAATGCCCAGTTTTGTATCAAATTAAGTTACCCTAAAACTGCACAGTCACCTTTTATGGATTCCAGGAATCTGTGAACCATGAATTAAAAACACTGTCCTAAGGCTGTGTTGTCATGATGGATAACACAGATCTATCTATTCTTTCACATTTACCAAATGATCTTTCAAAAATGATTGCTCAGACTGTCTGAAAAATCAATACATTGTCAGTCTCAGACTGCTGGGGATAGAGGAAGGGCAGTAAAGCCAGTGCAACTTACACATTAGTAGTGAAGACGCCGTAGATCAGATCTTGCTCAGGAAGGTAGAAGGTGCTTTGCAATTCGTTGTAATAGAAAGGGATTTCTCCAGCACGAGAGCAGTTCAGCCTGGCCTTCATGAAAGTTGTCCATGTGTCCTCCAGCAGAAACCTCCCTCCAATATCATTTTTGCACACCCTTGCCACCCGAGAGTACACTGTTTTCCCACAGTCATGTTCCACCGCATTCTCACGGAAGAAGAAGTAGGTGAACAAGCCGATGTCATAGGCAGCAATAAAGTTAGGCTCTGAAAAACAAACATTTGAAGAGATTTATATAGGTTAGAAATCAATCCTTGCTCACTGACTTGCTCAATGCATTGCGCTGCCAGCTCCATTTATGCAGCCTGTCAAAGCTGGGACCACAGGGAGTTTGGAGTCAGCAGAGGACATAAAAACAGTAGATGGGAATAATGATATATGAGGATATAGCTTTAGTACCTTTTTTCAGATCTTGGAAAGGCCCCATTGTTTCTCCACTTCATTGGCAAAGCTGCTACTGATTTCAGTGAAAGCAGAGTTCAACTCTTTGCATATGCATGACTATTCTCTGTACCTATACTCATTTTACAAGGTAAAGCCTTCCCATTGGGCTGCTTCACCTATTCACTTTTGAAGTGGACCTTATGATGTGTTAAATATGCTGTGTGCATCCGCCCGATTCCCCAGACAGCTGCACTGAAACATTCAAGCTACTCTCCCAGCACTGTCACATCTGGCTTTTATCATCAAACCTTTCCAGTTTCTAGACACAAAAGATTATCTTATGTCCATAAAACAAAACCATGCCAGAGACTGACAGTAGTGAAATGTGCTCTCCTTAATGCTTTTTCTCCTAAAATTTTCAGTATTATTTTCACAAGAATTGAAAAGAACTTTGAATTTAGTAGATTTAGTAATAAATATTTTAATTGGGGATATAACAAAGGTTTAAAGTGTACAGTCTTTTATCCTGAAAGTTTCATTGGTAAAAGGAAAAGTTTGGCCAATGAATAATATTTGACCAAACAAACAGACCTTCCCCAAACCTGTTGGTTTAATAAGGTGTTTTTACAATATTCATTTCTGAGTAGCGCTCAGAGGAAGAAGAATAAAGCAAGGACAGGATTCCTTTAAAGCTGCAGCCCAGGAGTGAAAGGAGAACAAAGAAAGGCAGCCCACTGCTGCTGCAAGGCAAGTTTGGGAGGCAGATGATGGTACAGAGGGGAGGGCGTTGCAAATCATCTCCTGTCAAACTTTCTCCTTCAAACTAACCATGAACCTTAAAGGGACCATTGTGATCCCCAATCTGACCTTCTGTCTAACACAAGCCAGAGGATTCACCCTGTAATTCCACCATCAGATCCTGTAGCTAACAGGAGAATTAGACCACATCTTTCAAAGGAGATCTGATATTAGTGGACAATGTCACCTGGCTTTACATCCATCACTTTCCTCAGTGACTTGTTCAAATCACTAAAGACTGACCCAGCTGCAACCTGTACTTCTTTTCCCATTTGACATTATCTGGTTTCAGCTCCCAATCACAGGTTCTTGTCATGACTTGTCTGCTAGATTAAAGAACTTTATCCTTTCCAAAATCTTCTCTTGATGTAAGTACTTCCATATCATGAACAAAACACCTTTTATCTCCTTTTCAGAAAGATAAATAAATTGAGCTCCTTAAGGCTCTTACTGTGAGGCAGGCTTTCCAAGTTTCAAATCACTGAATGGCTCTTCTCTGAATCACCTTCAGGTTTTCTGTTTCTTGTTGAAAAGTGGCCAGAACAGGAGAAAATTACTCCAATGTCACCAATGCTGCACAATGTTATAAATCCAAGAGTCACATTAGTTTTTCCAGTCACATACTAGAACTTCAGTTACTGTTTGTCTTCATTAAACTCCCCAGTTCCAATGTGGCATTCTTCTGAATCTTGCATTCATGCACAGACAAGAGGAACATGTTTCCAATGAGTGTGTATGGGCTATGATGCTTGTTGGTCCTAATTCAGAGTCTTTCCCAATGACATCTTTTTTCTTGCACTCTAGGTCTTCATACTGACTTTAGGATGCCTGCAGAAGCCTAGTTCAGTCTTATTAAGCTCCAGAGAGTCCCACTGCTCTTATCTTTAACTGAAAGGTCCTGAAATCTAATAGAAATATTTCAAGTATATGGTCAATTTACCTGGGTAAAAGGAGATAAGGGGAATATTGGGGTCTCCATCACTACAGTCTGTTCAGACTAGAAGTGATTTGCCCCAGTTGGAAGGTGTGGACTCAGTGCAGGGATTGCTGGTTGAAATTCTATAGTTTGTTTGATGCAGGGTATTATCACACTGGGGTAAGAGCTGCTTTTAATAACTATAAATCCACATCAGCATGGACTCACATGGAACATAACGTGCTGTGAAATTTCTCATTTTTGGAATGATCTTGCACTGAAACCAGGCGTCTTCAGCTGAGTCAGGGGAAGTAAAGAGTGCCTATCGCTCTGCAGAACTGGGTCAACAATATAATGCTTAAAGTTGATTTTGATCTTCAAATCTTTGAGTGGTTTTCTTGTTAAAATGATGTGTTGGTCATCTCACAAGAGAGAGACCCATATATATGTTAAATAGCCTATAAGACCCACTTTCTATATTCTAAATCAACTTTTCTGAAATAATTCCAGGCTCTTTTTAAATGTCTTCTAAGCGGCACTGATTATTGGTCCGGAAGCCCTTCCCCATCATAACTCTGGATCTCAATATGAAAAGAGAGAGAAAGATTTACAAGCCTGTCAAGCTGACTTTAATACATCTCTTGCTCAGATGTGACCCACATGACTTTACCATTGAGCCATTTGGAGTTGTATTGTGCTGTCCTAAGTGGGGGAACATTTCCAAGGCTGCGGTAAATAGCAGGATCCCGTCCAGAAAAATCAATCACAGTTGCAGCATAGAGTTCTCCTCGTGATGTAATCACAGCTGTCGAGTTATGCCGGGGGTCATATGGGCACCGAGCCACTCCATTAATTCTGTCAATGATTTTGCTGAGATTTCCTACCTGTATTTAAAAGGAGAGAGAAGAAAATTTAAAGAGCATCTGACTTTTTTAATGATATAAAGAATTTGGTTTGCCCGTGAGTACCTATGAGCAAATCCCTGATTTTTAAAAATCAAGTAGCTTGGAGAATGTAATCTTAGTGATGACTGAAAATTGATCTTTACAGCCAACATTTGCCAATGTAAGAAGTTGTGTCTGAACCTCACTGATCCTATTGCTTTGTACAAAGGGTTATTCCCCAGTCAATAAAGCCCAAACCCACTTGGTGCAATCAGGTGCTCCTCGTGCAAGTGCAGGTTTTTAATCTTCTGTAGACACCTCCTGAATACATATTGGCCTTAAACAAACATACAAATAAACATTTCTCTGGACCTGCTCCTGCCTCCTGTGAACACAAAGGGAGTTTTGCCCTTTATTTAAAAGAAACTTTAAAGTGTTTAGCTCAGGAGGTACTCACAGCTAAGCTTGTCCATATTCCCCATTTTCAGTGCCATACCCAAGGTTTACATGAGCAGCACTTTCTCCAGACCAAACTCACCCATAACATGAATGTTTTGTTCCCTAACTGCAGATACAGTCATTGCCCCAAAGCAGCCCAAAGAAGAAAACCAACATAATTTCAGTCAGCTGCATTTAGAACATATTTTATGCAGCCATGATAACCTGCCAAATGACTGTCTTTCCCCAGAGCATGTATCCAACCCTCTCCATCACTGCAAAAGAGGCAGAACACACCTGTCGACTGGAACACACTGGTGAAAAGGCATTGGTACCACAGGTAAAGACCTTCTTGCCATAAACAATCAGCACTCGGACATAGTTCTGACACTCTTCCTATAGGGACGCAAGACAGAGACAAAGGATTTTTGAAAATATTATTACATTAAAAATACCTGTATTGCAGCAAGGATGCACCTTCCTTAGCTCGAATTTGGGCTGAGATTTGTTGCCTCAAGCAGTGCACAGCTGTAGGGAGCCAGCAGTCTAGGAGAGCAAGCCCAATTTGCTGGTTATTTCTCTAACCATAGCCCTGCACAGTCTTGGGGTAGGATGTTAGCCATCAGGTCAATTTTGTCATAGCTACAAGTGCCTCTTTCTGTGCTCTGCTCAGATTGGAGGAGAAATTTTCCCTCTTTCCACGATGATACTTCTGACCTATTTTCCCAGTAATGCTGCAGCTTTGAAAACATTACCCAGACACCAACTCCACTGAAGGACAGCAGGTTTGTCTGCACTATAATTCAAACCAGTGCCAGCAGGAAAACAGCAGGAACTTCTCTTTAATAGACCAGGCTGGTCAAAGAATCTCATGCTTGAACAGGCTGTTACTTCCTGCCTCCCAAAAGATTGTGTGCTCAGGATTTTCCATGGTAGAAGGAGTTTCTCTTTCAGGCCAGGCCAGTGAGGAATAGCAAGTTCCCAGTCTCAGTTGCTCGACCACTTGCTGGTACCGATAGGCAACTCCCTCCACATGCCAGTCCCCAAGGATGTGGGGGTCCTGCTGTGGGGGTGGCAGCACAAGGCTGCAGTTGCCTTTTTGTTCAGAACATTACCTTCACATTGTTAGAGAGAGCCAGGGTCTCTCTTTCTACAGCCAGAGACCTGTGGAGTGCAAATCAGGCTAACTGAGCATCTCCTGGAGTTAAGATGTGGGGGTGGAGGAGGCCACATAAGGCAGGAACTTCCTAACAATACACACAGGAAAAGGGAGGTAAAAGACTAGTATGCAATTTCCAGAGGCAGTGCAAGAGGCTGCAGAGCCACTTGCCCCAAGGATCACCCAAAGAGCCCCAATGTTTACCAGCCTGCCTGCCCCAGGCCCCCAGAGGAGAGGATATGAGCAATGACTGGCACCCACTGGGCTCCAGGGGAAGAAAGTCTATTATGTTATACCTTAAACAGAAAAGGAAACTTTGTTAAAAAATAGCAACCTCAGCTGGGTTACCCGGGCTGCTTTGCTTTCTTCTCACCAATAGATCATCATTTGCCACTAAGTTGAGCCTACAGCTGCAGACACCACTTCTCCCTCCTGTAAGCAGCAATCATTCAGCAAGCTCCCGTCTCACAGCACTCCATGCTGTTGATCATTTCCCTGAAGACTTCATTTGCCAGACTCAGCAGTGTAAAAACACTCCCTATCATCTAGAAAGGAAGGGGTTTGCTTAGCTGGATTACACACTATCTTATTTCATTTGCTGTACAGAAAGGATCCAACAGGAAAGCTGCCAGTGTTAGCCACAGATGGCAACTGCATGGACATGATATGTGATGCTAGCTTTTGAATGGCACAGACTCCACTCCAGAGCCAGCCCAGGAGCACTTGCCCAGTCTGGAAAGAGGCTACTGAGCGCCACAGAGCACATGCTGCCAGTCTTGAGGGGCAGCAGGAATCAGATACCCAATGCCCGGCACCCAAAAATGAGAACTTAGATTCATAGCTCAGTCAACTCTTTTTGTTTCAGAAGCAGATCAGTCAGGGTGACAGTGCATCAATCCATCAAACAGGACCTTGAGAAGCACTGTCCCACCTGCTGTGTGTTGAGAATAGTGGTCTCATTGCTTCTTTTAACAAGACAAAGGGCTTGCCATCTTCTCTGCCCTCTCTTGTCATTGCTGCATGGCGCTGGGAGCCCTGTCAGTTCCTTCCTGCCCTAGAGATGTCTGCATTTCATGACTGGGTTAAGTAATTCCTCTTTCTGTAGAGTACAGTTATTCAATCCCACATAATTTTAGGACCACTATATATTTGACTGCAAAGTACTAAAAATTCTTGAACAAATGCTGTTAAAAAAAAGTATTAGGTCATCTCCCAACAGAGTGTTGTTTTCAGAATATGATTGATTTGCCATCTAACCTAGAATGCAGTTCTGTACTCAAATTTCACACAAGAGAGTACCCACCTGCTCCCCCTCCACTGCCACCATTCTCTGCTTTGTGCAAGGTCTGACACAGCTTCTGACCTAAAACAGCTAAGACCAGTTATGCTGCTGGACCCTTTCCTGCCTAGATATTACAATGTATTCCTAACTAAAGCCCTGCCCAGCAAAAATATAAAATCCTAAAAATATAAAATATAAATTTGCAGAATTCCCTTTACTTGCACAGAGCTGAATTACAGATTAACAAACTTCAATTTCTATAAAAACTTTCCAGATGAGAAGATAGTACACAAAAAGAATTTCTGTGAAATGTCATGTGCTGCAGACTTCTGGCAGTGATTAATCTGTTGCACACTTTTGCTCCATTTTTACTGCTTAAAAACAATGCTGCTAGATGTGGACCATGTCCACCTGTAGTTGTTCCTAGGAGTTAACTGAGCAGGCATTTTCCCTAGACCTGCCTTACTGATGATGGTAGCAGTACTCCATCCTCCTGGAGGAAGAGCAGTGATAATATGCTCATTTCATGCACTGGTCTCAAAGCAATTTAGACACTTAAGGTAATGTTCTGAAACAGATGCACATTGTCTGCCCTGCTCTCTCAGCTGGGGGAATGGAAACAATGCAGCTGCCAACCTCACTGTGGTGACACACTGGGTTAGAGGAGACACACAAAGGTCCAACTACGAGGCCACATCTCTCCAGCTTGCCTGGCCCAAAGCAGAATACAGTGCTCACCTCGTGTTTCTTATTGCTCTGCCCATGGCCAGTCACATCAGCCTATGAAGTCTCCAAAAAAAGTAAAGAAACAAAACCACTTAAATGCTCCAGCTTGCAGGATTTTTCTCAATACAGTGTCTATGAGATTTAATTTGATCCTCTTGCATCCCCATTCTCAAAACAAATAGCAAGGAACACTCTCCTCTGTGTTCTTTAAACTAGCCTGGATTTGCTCTGAAAAGTCATTCAATAAAGTGATCTCTGCAACAAGTCATAGCTGAGGCAACTGGTTAGTAAAATGATCTCACAAACCCCTACAGAAAATAGGAGCTATTTAATGCAGTTTCTTCCATGTGGTTGGAAAACTCTAGGCACACAGGAAGAAAAAATCAGATGGGCTGTAATATAAGCAGAAAATTTGGCAAGTTTGAACCCACCTCTGTCCAGACAAGACAATATTTGGATCCTGCTCTCACATTATGGAGCAGACAGTTAAATCTGTGTATGATCAGTCTGCAAATCTCATCACCAGAAGATATTACAGGGATAAAGGGATTAAGGTTTTAAATAAAGGGGGAAGACTGCATATTTATATGGTTAATAAGAATAACTTAGTTATATTAGTTAGGATTATTATTAAATATATGGCAGAGCTGATAAAAACCTGTGGCTCACTGCCAAAGAATTAAGCATATTTCTGATTTTCTTATGAATTACATGTTACATACTTTGAGGTTCTTGCTTCTTCCCCAAAATTACCTGGTACTCCTCCCTTTATTGAGATAGGGCCATAGATTTAGAAGGTATCACTTTTCTCCAGTCTAATGACCCTTGTTTTCCTCGAAAGGAAGAGGCCATGACTGCTAATGCTCAACACTACAGGCCACAGGATCTCACAGTCAGAACAAACTGCACTGAAGCCTCTTCCTGCTGCCTCCTCAGTTTAGGCATACTATCATTTATTGAATTTTTTTTTTTTTTTCAGTATTTAGAATTACTATTCATGCACTGTCTGTGAATGCTCTATGTCCATGACTGTGGACAGGACCAGGTCTCTTTCTAGCTCACAGAGACATCAGGTTATTTTGAGAGCACAATTCAAACCTGAGAAGCAAGAGTGGTGCCCTGTACTGCCTTCACTCATGTGAACAGTTCAGCAAATGGAGGGGCTGACCTCCTGCAGCTTCCATTTGAGGTAAAATTCAAAAAGTTTCAGGTTGCTGCAAATAAGACATCTGTAGATGCTTCTTAGTTGTTTATTCTGTCATCTCTTAATACCAGATTTCTAAAATGTTATAAACCCTGATCTCATTGTACAGATGCATTTTTCTTTGTAAGCATAGCTATATATAGGCACTACTTTAATGGCTTTCTAGTTTAAATTAACTACCCAAGCCCTGTTGTCAGAGATCTCCTTTTTAATTATTGGTTAACACTATTTCATCACATACTGATATATTTTACAGTTATACACTGTATGAGAAAAATGGCTGTTGCAGACAGTCTGCCATGCTCAGTAGAGAAACACAGACTCCTGGAGCACAACCTGGAGTTCAGAGAATCAGCCAGCAGAACTCCAAGTTACCCCTTCTGTGACATTTTAGAGCGCAGCAAACATTTAATTTATCTGCTGCAGTTTATCCCAATTTATTAAAAAATAATCAAGACCCAATTTGGTTCTTAAGCCCTGCTATTGGTACACTTTCAGATATCTGTATTTACTTCTTTGGACAAGCAAGTCTGTTACTCAGTTTAAGCCAAGGCCCCAGCCAAACTACCCTTCTCCTCTGAGTGGAACAGATAGCAAAGAGAATTTCTAATGATTTTTCTAGCCAAATGTTCTTTAATAGATTTCCTAATCAAATTTATTTGGGGGCTGATTCTGCACTGATAGCAGAAGTAATAGGAATGTAGGTTCAGGTCTCTAGGAACAGTTACAAAGGGGATAAAAATAGTTGATGGCCTCCCAGCTATTTCTGTTTCCCCTGGGATTTCTATGGTGCCTCTCCTACCTGGATGCCTATTATTCTTAAATGGTGTGGAGTTTCCCAGTTCCACCAGATAAGCAGATAAGCATCCTCTATGTGACACATAGCCACTGGAAGGACTGAAATAGCTCAATCCTCCTTTAGCTCAGCAATTTCTATGCACAAATCCTATTCCACTGGGCTGAAGCCTTGGCTAGGATTTCCCTGTAACCTTGTGCATCCACAGCAACAGGACACCACACAGAAAAAAGGAAGAAGCTGGATGTCCCACTGGCAGTACAGTGGGACAACCCAGCTGGATGCCTATCAGCTATTAATCTCACTTCTTCCTTGCTCCAGAAATGCTATTTGTGCATCATCTTCCTCCTGGCTACACAAAGCTCTTAGGGCCGAATGTAAGAGCTGCCATTTTTCATTGTTGTTTTCACAGTTTAAAATGATGGTGTACTGCTTTTGGAACATTAACAAATAATTTGGTGCTTAGACAAAAGAAAAACCAAAGTTCTAATGTTGAAAAAGCCACAATTGTCCATGTTAGGCAAAATTCCTTAGATGTGGTTGATGGTGACTGTTATGCAGAGACAAACCAATTACAAACTAGGAACTGAGCAACTCCTAATGAAATTAAATACATCTCTTCCCCTCCTGCTCTATCCATCACTCATTTTAACTACAACCTCTGGATGATTTCATTTGGAAGACACAAAGAAAGGCAACATAACACTGACTTTGTTCTCTGCACTGTCTCAGTAATGTGGATGTTTTCCAGGGGACAGTTTAAAGAGATTGATCATGCTACACTTTATAAATGCTGCAAAAAAAGAGAATGATTACTTGTGGAAGCCAGCATGGCTCTCCAGAGACAGAGCAAGCAAAACATGAACACTTCTTAGAGGAAACCACAAGTTTTAGTTGATAAAAATAACATCAATGAAAGAGAATTTTCTGAGGTGTTTGCTTTAGTACTGCATGATATATTGCGGACAGTTAATTTTAAAATCAGGTTCAGGAACTTAAACATTAAGTGATTAAAATCTGATAAATTACTGTGATAAAAAAAATCCTCAAAGTGAAATCACTCATAAACTTGCTGTCCTAGTGGAGCCCCAGCTGGGGTGGCACCAGCTCAGTATCAACATTTTATTAACAAACATTTAACCTAAAGATGGCAAAAGCTGCAACTATCAGTGAGGCCAACAGCCCATTTTATAAAGATACTATGCATTAAAGAAAGAGGAACAAAAGTGCTTTATGTATAAACATGGAGATTTCATCCCAAGAGTAGTAACTGTGAAAGGATTTAGTGGTCACATTGGCCAGGAAATTCTGCATGATCTCCTGTGGCAGAGGAGCTTACAAAACTGCCATGTATATGAGCTGAGGAGGGTGGAAGGCTGTTTTAATCACACTTAGGCATTAGAGAGATTGACAAGGGAATACAGGTGAAAAATTGAAGTGTGCAGAAAACAGACAAAAAGTATTCAAGGGCAGTAGAAAAATGACTTAGAGAAAAAGACTTGGAGAACTCATCTTTTTACTTTATCAAAAAGCCACAGTACTGCATTGAAAAGAGCATATAAGTGCCTCTGTAAAAAATAAATACTGATAACTAAAGGGCTCTTTAATCTAGCAAAGAAGGGCAAAATGAAACCAGATCCAAATTAAAAACAAAGTATGTGTTACCAGGGAAGGTAATCTGCCATTAGAACGATCCAGCAAAGCACAGGGAGCACATTTGCTTCAGGCCCTCAGTGCAACACTTTCCATCTTTTTCAAAAAGGTACAGCAGACAAACATGGGCACTGAGCTCTGTTTAGGAACAATCAAGTGAAATTCATGGCCAGAGGTGTCAGAAAAAAGGGACCTTCTAACCTTTTATCTAAGACCTAGACTTTTCATCTGCCTCTTCTCTAGACAATAGGTACTCAAATGGGAAGTGACTATTATATCATAATAATTGCACTTCTGTGATATACATTTTGTGGCTTTTATTCTTATGCTTCTTATTTTTCTTAGGGTACAGTTCTGTGCATTTTAGGAAGAAAATTTCTAAGCAGCAAGAAGAATCTTATTATCTTATACTTATCGCGCACAATAAAAAAGGCATTTTAATACATGAGCCAGTTTTGAAAGCTTCACCTAAAATACATACATTATTAAATGGGCAAGGAAAATATACCAGTCATATAACTTAGGCAAACCACACTGTGAATTAATGTATGATCCAAAGGTTCTCCTTCTTTCTGGCCTCTATCACAACATATCTAAGAGTTTAACAATCCAGAACACATTTATCATCAAATCATTCGTGCTGGGTAGGAACCTGCCATTAGTCAAGTTTTGACAAAGCAGAGCTGAGGCAGACAGAGCTCTGCACCTTGTACCACCATTGCACAGCAGAATCAGAAGTGTTCACAATGGTGCTGCCCTCACCTGCTGCCTTTACCCAGCCAAGGGCAGAGATCCTGGGTCAGATTTGGGCTTAGCTGGAGCAGAGCACTTCATCAGCTGCTTAGACTGAACTTGGTCTTTTTGAGCTGTTGCTGAGTCATTTCTCTGCAGTATAACTAACAATGAATGTACAGGGGACTCAGCTGTGGACACACAGGGTAGTGTAGATACACACCTGGGAGATCAGTGTTTACTTAGCTACTTCAGAATCCTTCTGCCTTTTTAGCTTCCTGTCTTCTTGTCAGTCTTAGTCAACACCTTTGTTTGCCATTAATTGTATGTCAAGGAGTGCCTAACAACCTGCTTGACTACCATTCCTCCAAACTTCACTCATGAGCACTGCGTCTAACAAATTATTTCAAACTCTGTGTCACAATCAACATAAACTCAGCAGTTCAGAGCATTATGCTCTTGACATTTTTTTGCAAACCCTTTGCAGTGTGAGAAGGCAGCAGTGAAGATACTCGGACTGTCGCTTACTTTTGGCATAACAGTAACAAAGAGAGATTTAAATTACCCTAGAATTTGTTCAGTCACATGGTAAAGTATGGCTTTATCCAGTGGTTGACAAAATATTTCCAGGTTATAAATACAAATTCTTCACAAACAGCAGGACACAACTTAAATCTAACAGACTTTACAACAGAAGAAAAGAGGAAAACCTTTCTTTGCATGTTTAAGGTGCAAATACCACAAATTCCAAAATTCTTCATGTCTTGAATTTTGGTGTTTTTCAATTCTGTCCTAATCCTTCTCATTGCTGGCCATGTTTGGTGTTTGCCCATCCCAACCATTTTGCCTCTGTGTTGATTTCCTGCATAACGTAGTTTCTACTTGAAACTCTAACAGATGTTCTAGAATTCCCATTCTCCAGTTCTCCACAGCTATATGAAGAAAATTGTTGCCTATCTGGCAAAACTCAAGCTATTTTTTTTGGGTACATACAAGTTGATACAGTAATCACATTAGCTTTATTATATAAAAATAAAATTGTCAATGGATCGGGTAATCCTGTGTTTAAAGCAGCAAACTGGAATGTGGCAGATTCCAGCATTTTGGGCCAGCCACACAGTCACTCTGCTTGATTGCCTGTATCTAAGCAAAGATTGTGCTTATTCTGTCTTATCATTTGCTCATCTCCTCTGGTTTGTACTGAAAGCTCTTTGCAGAGTTGTATTAAAGACAACAGACACCCTCTCAGCTGAGGAGTGAAGATTTTTGAAGTGCATGAATTTCACATTTGAAAAATAAAAAAAAATCCTGCCTTTAGGTAGATGCCTTCATTTTAGCTTCTCAGAAGAAGGGTGGAAAGGCCCTGTGGCTGGATCAGAAATGCCTGCAAACTCCAAACTTCTGGGACAGCATGTGCAAGTTCAAGCAATTCCTACTTTAAAATGCAGTTTAACAGAGTGCACCTGCCTCCCAAGCAGCTCTGTGATATTCAACCTGAACAGATTGCAGTGTGCGAGCAGATTCAATTCTCACTTTCCAGGGAATTCTACAACTATGAACTCCAACTGCAAGCAAACATTGAATCCCACGTGGCTGAACACCAGTGGCTCATTGCTGAGGACCTGGGCTAAGCCAGCCTGCCTGGCCTCACATCCCTCTGCAGGATGCTACCCCTGGCTTGCCACCACTCCGCTCCCTGATGTGTCACAAATTGTGTCCTCTCCAGCAGAGAAATCACCTTTAAATTTCATGCAGAGCAAGTGTAATAACTTGGACAGGGGGCCTTTGAAGTGGCTTGCTTGGTGGTGCTTATACCCATGTGGCAGTACAGCTAAACTGCTGCAAATTTGCAAGCTCGAACTGGTGTCAGACATCCTCTGTGTGGATTTCACATGTTGCAAATATATTTACCCGTAACATCATTGTAACAAAGCAAAACTTACCTCTGTTTTCCCTTTACTTTGACAGGACCTCCTGGTGTCTTCATCTGAACCCCATGCTGTTGCCTGAAAAACCAAAGTGCACAAGTCACACAAGAATGCCACCAACCACCATGTCTAGAGACTCCCAAAACAAAAGCAAGCATCTCCAGCCAATTTACACAGCCCAATTTAAAAGCAGCATTGTGACAGTAAACATGTATCCAACTCCCACTGTGCTCACAGTGCACACAAATGATAAATAGATGAGAAGTTCAGAGGCGGTGGCAACTGGAATGTTCACAGAGGACAAACTTTAATTTACATGTAAATATAACTTCTGATCATCATTCAGCTGGAAGGTCCAAGACATAAGCCCCACACACCAAGCCATCACATTCTTTTTAAAGAGGATAGCGCTGTATAAACCCTCAGCTTTCATTGCCAAAAAGAAAAATTCCCTACAGCGAAGTCCAGCAGTTCTGTTCAAATCTCTTGGTCTTCTTAAATTTACCCCCAAGATTATCACCTTCTAAGTAACCCTGCAGTGAATCAAACTGGATCAAAACTGGGAGCTGACAGGTAAAACCCAGAGAGATGGGAAGAGGGGAGAAAGACTGATGGTGATTTGTGATGCCAGACAAGTGGGGTCAGGTCCTGATGTAGAGTAAAACACATTAGGGCTGAGGGCACTATTGACTGGAGGCTGAGAGCATGTGGGGTCCCCAGTGACCTCTGACTGCTTCAGAATGAAGAGGCCCCTTCCTCCACAAGAAAACTCAAGAAAAGCTGCATTAGAGAGAACTTTTAAATGTAAAATATTTAGCAACATATCCAACTATTCAGTGCCCTCCCCAATTTTCCTCCCTTCAGCACTTTTTAAAAATAGTCCTAACAAATTCAAGCAGGTATTGTTAGCTGGAGGTAAAAATACATATAAATATCCACACTATACATAATACATCATTCTGAGTACCAGAAAAACAGCTCTGCTACATAGGGAAAGGTCAGGCTCACAAAGTACAGATAAAGATCCAGAGCTCCCTTAACAGGGCCAGATTTTCTTTATTTTTATTTTCCTCAGTCCATTACCAACAAAGGAAATAGCTTCAAAGTTCGGTCCGGATCTGAACTCTTCTTGAACTTCTCATTGCAGCCAATATGTTTTTTAAAACCTAGGCTGCCATAGAAATTGTCCTCTTGACACATGATAAATTCATTTTTTTGCAGGAGAAAGTTGGGAAACCACTAAAAAAAGAAGATGAATTTTCCAACTCCCAGCTCAGGTCCATGAAGACATTCAGATCTACAAGAAATGCAACAAGCCAGGAAATGCATTTATATACAACATTAGCGGAAGGGATAGTTCTAGCTCATTAAAAAACCAAAAAACCAAAAAAACCAACCAAACAAAAAAACCAAAAAAACAACAACAAAAACAAAACAAACAACAAAAAAAACCCTAAAAAAACAACAAACAACCAACCAACAAAAAAAAAACTCCACACCCTATCTCTCCATTAGCTGAGCATGCCATTCAATCTGACTTGAAATAAGACTTCATGAGCACAGGCAAAGATCTGGTGAGAGAAGGGAAGAGCACAGGCCTTTCCTTGGAAGCCACTTGGGAAATATCTCCCATACACTGCAGTCCAGTCCAGGGTGGAGGCCAAAAGCTTGTGCCTCAGAAGTGTTTTTGTGAGACCTGGGATAAGTCCTTGCTGAAAAGGATCATTCAGTCATATCCTGAGAGGGAATGACACTGAATGACAGAGCTTACATTGTAAGCCATCACTGGAGAGCAAGGAATTTTGCCTGCTGACTACCAGCAGCCATTGACATCAGCAAAGCAACTGCACAGTAGGATTATGATCTGTAATCCCTCTAGAGCATGGCTCTAGCCCATGCTCATTAAAACACAGTGTTTTTGCACCTTCAAGTTTTGACAATTTTAATTTAAAAAAAAGAAAAAGAAAAAAAGATACTCAGGAAAGAGATCATTTTTTGTGAGGCCCTTCTTCCCATTTTAAAACCAGAGACACAGAACTTTCCATTTTACAGCCCAGTTTACCTTAACAGTGCTTGACAGGAGAAAATGAAAACAAAAATTGTTGGTTGCTTCAGCAATCGATGCTGCTTCTCTGCAAATACACTGGGTCATCTGGGATTGCAGCAGTGCAACACAGAAGGATTTGGCCTCCCAGGGGTCACCCAGCTCTTCCTGCCAAACACCTGCACCACAGAACTTCAAGGCATGTTGCACACATAGCTCTAGTCAGAGCACTGCTCTCCTCCAGCGATGTTCTAATGTGCCTAAATGTTTTCTTTTATTAGGCACATTGCCCTTCAGCCTTCTGAAGCACTACCTTGATGAGTAGTGATAAAAAAGATCTTAGCGATGGCCCAAATTATAGCAACATGTTGTTTGTGACTACACCATTAGTCAGGGTGCATCTCATTAGAGCTAAGAGGATAATTAAGCAATATGGCAAGCCAGAGCGTGTTTTACAAGTCCCACACATGTCTTTGGCAGGACAGGGGGGAGCTAGCTTGAGGGCTGAGTAACTCCAATGACCTCTGGTGACTCAAAGAAAATATTCATGACCCTGCAAAGCAGAACATCTTGAAAATAATAAAAGTATAATTGCAAAGCCAAGCAGCTAATGTGCAGTTAAATATTTGCACTGCAAGATCCACTGACCTGCAGACTAGACCAGGCCTTGTGCTGGGCTCCCAGGAGCCCACACACATCTGTGGCCATGGCCGTGGCTGTGGCTTGGACCTGGCTAGGCTCAGACCTCTGAGTCTGGGGCTTTCACATGAGCACTCCAGCATTGTTCAGTTTCTTTACTTGACTTGACTGATCAGCTGTCTTTTCAGGTCAAAATGTCCCAGCCCTGTCACCTCTGTTGCTTTGGGCTACTCTGTACAAACTCCCTGTGGGATGCTGGTGTTCTGTGTCCTCTCACTGGTGTATCCAACCCAAGCTCTTCCTCCACAGATGAATATATGCTCTTCCTCTGACTTAGATCCTTTTTGCCCCAGGATCAAACTACTGGACATTTGACAGAGCAACTTGCAGAAAGATCTCTCTCTCTCCAGGGTGCATCTATATGTAACTATGTATTTATCAGTGAGGCACAGACCTACTTAATACTTGCATAACACCACAGCACTGTAAGAAGTGCTTTGTACTTTGGCTTCCTTACCTGATCATAATGCTTCTCAAAAGCCAGGTTCTTGAACAATGGCTTAGGTTGCTCCCCTCCCTTTCCTCATATCCCTCAATAAACCAAATTATTATTTTTTGGGCTTTTTTACTGCTTTAACTGCCTCTGCACACTTGGATGAGGTACAAACTGTATCCACCAGATGTTTTCGGTCACTCTGTTGGGATATCATCCTGAATTTATGATTAATTTTCTCAGTTGTTCGAGACATTTCAGTTTCCCAGCCCCAGAAAACACATCTGGGATTATTTTTATACCTCCTGCTACATTTGTCAGTCAAAAGCAGTACACATCTCTGGAGCCATACGCAATAAAACAATTTTCATGGCATGGGTTGTGGAAGACAGTCTGGATGAAGACGTGACAAACCTGGGAGCAGGGCTACATCCAAACACAGGACAGTATGTACTAGCCATGTGCTTAAGCAACCAAGCAACCAGCTTTTTAGGCTGTCAGGGTGTCAGCAATTCCTCCCATGACATCCTTATGGACAGCACTCCCGCTTCTCATGCTACCTCCTTACAAACTCATAAGTATTTCTTCCCTCAAGCATTTCCAGAAGAAATGCAGTTTCTAGCAGTGTTTCCAGCCACTTTGAACACCTCCTCTATAACCACGTGGCCCATTTGGAGGATGGGGGTACCCAGATCATGGAACAGCTCAGGGCTGCAGCTGCTCTGCAAGATGAGCCATGCAAACCATGGGCAGGAATGCCCAGCCACCTGTGCAGACAGACACCAGAGGACAAGCAACTTTGTCCCTGAACTGAAAATGCAAATAAATGTGCCCTGCTGCAGCCTATTTGCAAGGACAGCTGGTCCTTCACATCTCTGTTTCTTGAGTTCCATGCAGGCAGTTTTTTTTCAATTTTTTTTTTAATTGCATGTTTGTGTATTATTTCTGCATTTTTAGAAGTCCCATGGAGGAGACAATCACAGAGAAGCATTTGAGTGTACAATCACACCCACCCAGTGTGACATTGCCTGACTAGAAATTAACAGAAGGGGCCACAATAGCTAAGCCTATTAAGTGCATAGCTGAATATTCAGAGGTCACATCCGGACACAGAAAGAAAGAGTTAATGTCTCTCCCAATAAATTATAAGCATCACAGTTTGCTACCAGCTCTGACTGCAGATCAGCAGTGCTCTAGAATTCTAGCTCATCATGTGCTGTCACATCAGTTATTCAGCACGCACTGCTGAGAGAAGCTTTCTAGATACATTTATTTAATTACCTGCACATCCTGGCGTTGGCTTCCAAAGCACCTGCCTGTCACTAGCAAGCCCTGTTATCAATAGTTATGTGCATCCTCAACTGTTAATGTGAAAATTTCTTAGACTTCTATGGACCAGCTTTTACACTCAGGTCAGCAATTTATACTTCAACACCACAATATGAATGTATAGATTAAGTATACACTAATCCCTGCAGTGTACTTGCACAATAGAGGTTGCAGATTTTCATGCAAAACCAAAACATTGCTTTAAAACTGGAAAGTTAAGATTGGAGGAGAATATGCTACATCCATATTTATCAATTAAACACATTGTTAAACACATCTAAGGTGTTCTATTACAAAACTATCCATCTGTTACCAACCTCACTTCCATGAAACAACTGCTGCATGCAAACCACTTGCATGCCTGAAGACAGACCCACAACCATGTTGTTCTGCCCTATTAGGGGAAAAATGTGTAATACCAGAATGCACATTTTATATATCTGAAAGGAAACAAATATTCCTCAAGTACAAGCTTACTAGAAAAAAATAACAAATTCAACAAACAAAACCACCATGAAGCAAGCAAGCAAACACCCCCCAAATGAGGTACTGATTCTGTGAGATGCCAGCTTTTTCTAGAAGGTGCTGTGTTCCTCAGGTTTCTGCTACTGTCAGCAGATGCAGAAGCAAAAGCAGCACCTTGTGTCCCAGGCTCGGGTGTGCAGGGACTGCTGACACAGGAGTTTCCATTTCCATCAAGCCTCTGCAGTGCCCACAGGAGATTTCTCTGCCTGCCCACAGAATGTGAGGTGATTTTGGTTCTCTGCTTGTGCTGCGAGGGCACCCCGAGCAGAGCCTGCCAGTCACATCACCTTTTTGCTGAGTTATGCATGAGGAAGGAGGGCAGGAGGTGCTGTGCTGTGACAGCTACTGTGCACCAGAGACCTGAGCTGGCAGACTTATTCCTTTCCCAGTGTATTTATTTACGTCTTCCTTTCCAGTAACTGTACAAGGCACTAGTATGTTCAGAAAAAATGTACCTCTTGAAAAAAAACCAAAAACTTGCTTCCTAGATTCCATATACAGGCCAAAAATCTCTCAATCTCTTATTTACATTGATAAATTGTTTTTGGATCAGCTCATTTTACAGTAAGGTATGGAAGAATTTCTTCAAGTCTTTGGAGAGAATAACATGGAGGGACTATGTTTCCACCCTGCATTTAGAATCTGCCAACTTCAGTGTAAATAAAGCACATATTTACACACCCTAGTAGGCCAGTTTAGCTTAATCACATTCTTAGGGATTGCTAAATTGGGGTGCAGAGTCATTCCCTCAGTGGTTGCTCAGAAGCTGGTTCATTCCCTTACAAGATGCCAGCCTCAATATTCCCATCCATACTGATGAACAGACCTCTAAAATATCACCCATAGATTCTTGCTGATAATGAAAAATCAATGTCACAAGTGTTTCCCTATGTTTCAATACACTTTGTAGTGTCTACATAACATAGCAGCAGTCTTCTCTGGGCAAATGCTGCAGCATTTAAAAGGAATTTATAAATGCTGGGTCTTACAACACTTAGAAGAAAAAAATCTTTCAAAGAAGTCCTATAGGCTGAATGCAGAAAATCCATTAAGAGGTTATTCCATTTCTATGATGTTTACAGTGAAAACATTCCTACAACACTTCAGCTATTTCTTCCCTATTTAATCCTCCAGAACTTCTCCATAAATACTTGCTGTTTTAGTCTAAAAGTGGAAAGTTAAATTCCCTTTTTGAAGCACTGGTTTTTGTCTCTTGAGGACAAGGAACATTTACAGTGCTCCATAAATAATAACTTTTTTGAAATCTAACTTCCTTACAATAAAGCACAGTAGCTTAATTCCCTAGAGGCCGTTTCTGAAGTTTCAACACTGGTAATTTATTAAAACTGTGATAACCATGTCTGATAAAAAGATAACTAATACCAAAAGAACAGAATGCCAAACTTCAATTAGTTCTGCTTCACACTGCAGTATACAAATTGCAGATCACTGCTGTGTGCAATGACAGGTATGAGGAATGATCATGAAATTCAGTCAATTCATTGCAGGGAGAAAAGGGGGTTTGGATGAAGGGAATTGCATTGTGTGTTATCAAATTATTAATTGATTTCCCTTAAGTGATCTCAGATCCTTCAAGACGTGGTAAATTCAAGCTGTTTGCTCCATTTAAACCCATAGTGCCCAGACACAGCTCTTCTGGATTGGCTGGACAGTAACTCAATTATAACACTTAGATGATGGAGGTTCACAAACAAACAAGTGAAAAAATGCATCACTGAGTTTCAGCTCCTGTAACCTTAATCTCTGAATCAGACCATCTTTCTACAAACAAATGTCAGCATCTCACTTACAGGGACCGCTCTTGGCCTGGCATTTATTGGCTGCTAAACACAATGGCTCACTCTGTTCATGCCAGAGAAGTGGATGCTTCATACTGGCACAGTAAGGATGGAATAATCCATCAAAAGAAGGACATGCTCATTTTAAGAATGAATATTTCACTCAGTTCTGAGTAATACCATCTTTGGATATTCAGGATTCTCATGGACTGTTATCACATCATTGCAAAGGGAAATGCAACATTCTGAGGTGCATTCCTCTGCCCTGGTTCACCTATTGCACAAATCAGCATTTGACCTGTAAACAGGAAGGAGCATTTTCAGAAGACTGACTTTGTTTTCTTTGGTTTAATTCTTAAGCCTTTTTGATTTAGAGTAGTCTGTCCCCTCACTTTATGTTTCCAGGCACAACTGGACAGAGCACCTCTCTAACACCTGGCAGAACAGGGCCCCAGACTCCAGATAAGGGAGCTCTTGCTTTTTGGATCAAGTTATCTCAGCCCAAATGAGGTCCTGTACCTCAGCTGAGCCATGGTCACTCACCCTGTTCATGGTCCTCCTGTACCTCAGATGCAAGGTAAAATGCTTCACAGTTTTCCTCCTGTGCACAGTGCTGCAGCAAGTGGGTAACCTCCTGTACCACAGTTGGCGTCTGTGCCTAAAGGCACAACCTGCTCTCAACTGCAAATGCTATTCTTTCAGAGAAAGTTCTTAGCTGCTGTGAATTCTTCTTTGGTGGTCAATGCTACTGATTTTCTCTCTTTCACAGCTTCAAAATCCCTTGTTATTTACTTATATTATAGAAGCACGTTGAGGAGTGAACTGAGATTGTGACCCCATATTTCTAGGCAATATACAAACATGCTGTGGGAGAGAATTTCTGCCTGAGAGCACTTACAATCTAAACAGAAAACACAGGCAGACTGGAGGAAGGGAAAACCAGATGCATAGAGAGGTCAACTGACTAGGAAAAGCCACCGAGCATGTCAGAGGCAGAGATGAGCACTGACCTTTGCTCTCATGCGGACTAAAAACTTTCCTGCCTAGCACAAATGAGTTCTTAGACAGCCTTTTTTTTTTTTTGCTAGTGTCACAAAATACATCCACTGAACCAGTGGTGTGTGAGGGAGTGGGGTTAGAGATTAGAACAATGGCAAGACTCCATGCATCCTGTCCTCCTCTTTCTGACATCTTGGGGCTTGGCCACAGTCTCATCTACAAAAAGAAATTTGAGGTTTTGTGCCTTCAAGTTCCATTTGTCCTGCAGGAGATTCCATTAAACAACATAAGGTCTGTAAATCTGATACTCCCCCCTCTCTGCAGTGTCAGGTAGGAATTTACAACTCCAGACTATGCATTCCCTTATCTGAAAGGAGCATTGTGTGAGACTTAACAGATCACGGTTTCCACAGTGTACCCAAATGGAAGTACTGTACAAATCCAAGGTCTTATTGTTAAAGACGGTTGTCTAAAGATTTAGTAAAGAATATCTGATACTAAATACTAGAAAAAAAATGGTGTTTTCTAAGATAAACAACAGTCATGTACAGGTTATAGCTTTTTTCACCTCTTCAGGAATTTTAGTGTACAAAGAACATGTTACAATGAAGCAGCCGGCTCAGTCTTAGGTGCTGTCAAATTAAAATTCATATCTGAAGCAAGCAGATTGTCTTGCCACTGCTTTAAATGTATTTTCAGTAACTCTTCTGTAAAGCATTTGTAACTTGATGCTGAATCCCATACAGAGGAGAATTTGAGCTTTTTAACATAATGGAACTTTGTCATCCCAATTTGCAGCTTTCAAAGGACCTGTGAGCCTCCACTGCAGGCAGGACTCCCAGTGCAAGCCTGTGTAGGTACAGCCTTGTCAAAATGCATTATAAGTAAAGTGCAGTAATAAATGGGACATCAGGTAGCAGTGGACGGCAGAGCACTGAGAGACAACAGAGCACAACCACACCAAAGGGAAAGGTCACAGCTCACCAGCCACATAACTCATTGTGAGGTTTTCGTAACCAGAAGTGTGTTATTATATCAGGGATGGGATTCTTCTGAGACCCAAAGGGAACACATGGAAAAAAGCAAGAGGAGAATGCACATTAACTAAAGGCAAGAGAGGTGCTGGATTAATGGGCTGATTCAGAGTGGGTTAAACCTCTCACTGACGCTGATAAGAAGGTTTGTGGAAGACTTTTACAGTTAACGCAAGCACTAACACAATGCCACAAGGATAGGTCCAAAGAGAGGGGAATCAATGTAGGGGTACAAAGATGCTGGGATGCAGAGCTGTCCATAATGATAAAGAAGGGAGGGCACACTCTGCTCTGCCTGTATGCTGAGCTTTGACAGCTGCATATTTACACAGCAATGTTAGATGAACACACCAACATGAAGCTTTGGAAGGAAGATACAGTTCTGAAGAAGAGAGATAAAGATGGCACTGCATTTGTGTTTCCACTATCTAGTGTTTGTATTTTTATCATTCTATGTAAAGAAAAATGTCAGTCTGTGCCAATGATTTCATTTAGCTGGTGGTCTACTTCCTTTTGCTTGAAAGTGCTTAACAGTGCAATGATTTAGTTGCAAGTTCTATATGGGAATGCTTATCTTTTTTTGAAAGCTATTGCTTTTAAGCATGAAAAAGCATGGATGGGGCCAAATATAAATTGACAGACTCAGTAAACTGGGATGATAATGAAAAAAGACCTTAAAGGTCTCACCTATAGCCAGTTCAGAGTGAACGACAACATCTGGAGAATAGCAGAGAGGATGTTGGGGAAAGATCACAATGTTTTTCCCATTAGTGAAGATTGAAAGCATACAGAAACTGAGATGAGACTTTCAGCACGCTGGGTAATTAACTGCCACAGTAGAATTTGGTTTCTTGCCATGTCACATTCAGTTTACAGCTTAGGATAACAAACATTTACAAAATGTACTGGAGATTACAGAGACATAAGATTATATGTTAAATCAATAAAACCACTAAATAAAGAGGTTAAAATATACTGAGGGGAAAATAATTAAAGAAAAAATTCATTGCAGTCAAGCACAGGTCAGAAATATAAGTACAGCTGATGCAGAGGCAGGTGCAGTTGTCACTGGCCAGGTGGGTATTACATAGAACTATTTCTCATAGCACCAGCACTGTTTATTCTGTAAAGAGCAGGCTTTGTTTTGGGGTTTCTTTTCTTCAGTTGATACAAACAAGGTACAACAAGCTATTTCTAAGAAGAGAGCCAACAAATGTAGTCACAGCAATGGTTTCCCTTGATATAGTGGAGGCAATTCTTCTTTCAAGGCCCCTCTACCGCCAAAAGATGTCCATCTCCACCCCTTTATGTTCTTTGGCAGAGTGGCCATTCAGAACCAAATCCCTCCTTCTTCTTTGTGGCCTCTGCTGATAGATGTGACAAGACTTCTAAGCAGCCTCCTCTTACTGTTTTGCACAATGATTTCTGGAGTAGGAGGTTCAAAACCCCCTCCAATGGACCAGCCCATATTCAGTACAAAATCAATTTACCATGGCTATAGTCTCCTTTGTATTTCTGCATCAAGCAAAGCGATTTTGTTCTCCTTCACTTTTCTGCTCTGGGTTTCCTTGCCATTGTAACTCTTTGAAGCTCACTGCTTATGGAGACATGTTAAGGGTTCTCCACTATACATTTTTTGCATTCTCTCCCCCTCTGCTTATGGACAAATCCTACACAGTCAACTGAGTGCAATTTTGCGCACCTGCATTAAGGGTTCAGCTATGAAACGCAATCTTTCCATATAAGCTTGAAACCAAAAATGTAATCACTGAAGCACATGTGAAATGCCAGCTTTCTGAAGTGGGGAAGTCTTGCATTCTTTATTCCTCTCCAGGTTGCATCACTGAATATACTTGTTCAGCATTTATTTGTTTGTTTTGAGAAGAAGCTAAAATAAGTTTGAGGAACTGTCCAATTTGGATTTGATTCTTACAACAATTAGGCTAAGATTCAGGAATCAAAATCAGCACTTCCTGCAGTATTAAAGAGACTAATGTAGAACTAAGATGACATTTTCACTGTTCTGTGCCTCCTGTTTTTCTTTAGGGAAATCACATCTATTGCATTGGGGGGATGCTAATACTCTTTCAGATGACAAACACTGCAATATATTCTCATTAAAATTGTGTAAGAGGTTGAACATGGTTTGAGTGTTGTCTTGGCTTGGAAAAAAAAAGAGGGCAGTGCACAATTAAATAAATAAATATGCATGTGATTTATTTTATCCTATCAAAATTCTTTTCTGGTTGTGCACTTATGCTTGGTGTAGTACAATCAAAAGGGAAAAAAAAAGGGCACTGGAAATCTTTAATTAAGTGAAAGCTGCATTATTGAGACCAAACGAAAGCTCTGAGACTCCTTTAATGAGCCAAGGCCAGTCTTGTGCAAGCCAGAGAGATTGAGAAAGTTTTGCAAGGCAGGCTGAAAACAGAGATCCTTCCTGAACCACAGGAACTTAAGTGAAACCAGATTCTCCCACTTGCTCTTCCCCAATTTAAAGTAATTGTTTTTGAGCTCCAATAATATGGGTAAAAAATTCTAAACCCTAAACTAAAAATGAGTCTTTGTACTTTCCCTACCCAGTTCAGCAGATGTACGTGAGAATTTCCATTTGTTTTCTAGCACACCTAGGAAAAAGATCCAGACCCTTTTCCTACTATGATTTTGACATGAACTGCAGAAGCACATGGACTACTCAACTGCATACTTCTCAGCATTTCTGTTGGAAATTAAAAGGCAATTCTGCCCCAGTGGGCCTAAATCAGAGGTAGAGGTGAAACCCAACATATGGCTGGAAAAGCAGGCAGAAAGAAGGAGAAGGACCAGTGAGACAACAGATATTCACCATCAGGGAGTTCACATGGTGCACAGACAAGTGTGGTGTAAGCTTCCCAGGATGGTTTGTTGACAACACACACAGATTTTAACCTTTAGACTCTTTGATTTTTATGAGGTTTGGTGCTCAGCATCATAAACTGTCAGGAAAAGGCAATTTTTGATAAATCACTAACAACCAAGAATAAGTAGGACCTTCCAGAAATTACCAGGCAGGGCTGGAAGAGAAAGTCAGCAAAGAAAAGTCCTCAATGTTTCATAAAAGAGATTTCAGTATTTTTTATTGTTCTATAGCTACATTGTGCATTACATCTCTGCTTTCCTCCACCAGGCGCCTAATGCTCTTGATAAGCTAATTACAGCCTTCTGCTTATTTCATGTCAAGCTTAACTCCCAGTCTGAGCCTAGCCTGCAGTTCTGGCATGTATTTTCCTTAATCTAAGACCATCTGTGCTCCATCAGAAAGGAACACTTAAATACAGAGAAAGTGAAGAACCAAAAGTGCAGAATTCCCTGTATCCTGCCTCCACCTCCTCTCCCCAGCATTTCCAATGAAGTGTGAAGCAAACATCCATCCAGTCCTAAATACTCTGGAAGGCTCTGATGCAGCAATACTTTTCTGTGGTCAGTGGGGAAATGCAAGCCAAAAAGGACCTGAATCTCTCAATTTCTTCATATCAAGAGCTTAATAATTCAAATACCACCACATCCCCAGCAACATATGCAGTGGTTGAGTCCAGCACTCAGTGTAAATCAGATGTCTTGAGAAGAACAAGGAGTTGGTTTGGGGGAAAAAAGCAATGGGGTTGATTTATCAAGAATCCAACTGGTATTTCTCAAGTCTATTTTTTATTGGAAGTGCACTACAATTTAAATCAAAACTGAACTGCAGTGTTAGGGACACTGGCCCTCTGCCACTCCTGTCCCACCACCAAAATTTCAAGTGTTTCTAAGCCCTACTGTCCCCTCGCTGCCCAGCCCAGCTGGACACAGCCCCCGCCTGCTGCCACTGCCAGAACCTGACCACTGTGCACGGCATTGATCCACCCCTCTTCCTCCCAAGGCTGGGAAACAGATGCCTTCAGACTCCCTGCTTGGTCTGTCACAGTTTGCCTTGCTTCTGCCTCCTCTTTTCCAACACCAGACGTCAGCACCTGATGCTGTAGTAAGCTCTGCCAAGCTTCATCTCAACAAGGAATGTATTTGCTCCTTCTCCTGCAAAGATGGCTCTGGTGCAGTGTCTTTTACTCCTTCCTCCCAAATCCTCCATTCTGTTCTCCACTCTGCACTCTCCTGCCAACCCGGGATTTATTTTTCAATTTCCTTCAGTTTGAGTCCTGCCCTTACATTCCCACTTCCACCTGGCTCTTCCCTCACCTCCCCTCCGGCACATTTGCATTTGACCTCTATGAAAGTCAAAGATTCCATAAATGAGTTTTGAGAATATGCCTTATAATTAAGATGAGGGAACACAAAATGATTCTACAACAGGATTAATGCAGCGTACTTCTTTGTGTTTCTTCCTAACTCATTTCTGGCAGTTTTCAAAGCTTTCACATTTATCTTCTATTGAAAAAAAAATTATTTTCCTTTTTTTGCCTTGTTATTAAATCCTCAATAACTGATCTCACAGCAAAAGCTACTAAATTTGTAACAATTATATTAGCCACATACATTTTTTCTCCTGTCACTGTGTTTACCACTATTATATTTATGAACCATTGATCATTCCTTTCTGCCCCATGCATCAAAATTCTATCCTCTTAGGCAATTGCAGTTTGTCTCTTAATATTCCCAGGCTAAGTTAGGATTTTTTTTTCCCCACATTCTTAATAAAGCTTAAATCACTTCTCTCTGGGCGACCTTGCAGTCCTGTTAGCTCTTTTTCCTTACTTATAAGGAAGTAAAATACTTTTTTCCTAAAACTTCAAAACCTTGCTTTGTCTCCTGTCTGAAGTAAATAGTCAATAATTAGTGTATAGAATTCTTGACAGAAAAGTGTTTCTGATGAAAACATATTTTTATTAACCCTCCCCCACATTCCTTCCAAGCTGTTTCTTTTTCACACAAATTTGCAGGTTTATTCATATTCTAAGTATTTTTATCTGAAGGGATACATTTGTATAGCATTCTTCCCCTAGCAGACCCCAACTATTCTATTTTTACATTCAAAGGTTTTAATTCAAAATGTTTAGAAAACAAGTAGTGAAAAAGGGGTCCATTTTAAACACATGGACATGCTGGAATTGCCTAATTGCTTACCTAAAAAGAAGTGAAGATAACAACTGCTTAATACTACATTTACTATGAATCACGGCATAACAATTTTGTAGGCTCACAGTTATGGCAAATTTCCTATATTTACAAGTGCATGTAATCACATATAACATTTAGATCTTAAACAAAATGCCACATATTTCAGAGCACTTCAAAAGGACAAAGTGTCATTTTCTCACCTTCACATCTAGAGAAAGGAAAGCTCAGACTGGGGATAGCTAGAAACCACCTTACCTCTTCACAGCTGTCTGCAATGAAGCAGCCAGCCCATGCTATCCAAACTCTCCTTACAGAGAACTGAGAAAGAATATTCATTTTTCTGCATGTGCCCTTCCCCCAACTCACCACTCTTGGTCTCTGCAGTCTCAGAATAGTCTCTTACTTGCTCATGTTAGTGATAAAAATGTAATAGGTAGCTATAACCATGGTGTGGTATCTTCTAGATGAAAGAAGCATTTCAGTGACAGTAGAATAATGTAAGAAAATTGTTCCCATTAACTGCTCAAGCTGCAATGTCACCCAGCAACTCATTTATGCCACATTCCCTCAACCCTCCTCCAGCAACATTACCCACCTTTCCTATCCCATGGCTCACCCAGTAGCAGGCAACCCACAGCAGCTATTGCCTGATCTCCTTCAGCTGAAGGTTTGCTGCTGATCCTCCTCCAGCCCTGAAGAAAAGTTTCTGAGGATGCAAACTTCCCATCCTTCTCCAGTCAGGGTGGCTGGAGATGCCAGAGGCATAGTCAAGGTTGTGCCTGTTAACCCATCTGTTCTCTTAGAGTGTGGGGTGGGCTCTCCTTGAGCTCAGCCTGGGGAAAGCAGGTGAAACCTTGGAGGCCAAAGCTCTTTGAGGTTTTCAAAGGATTCAGGGATTCAGCTGCACCTGCCATGCTGAGACAGGATCAATATCCTGTGGGAGTGATGAGCAAACTGTTCCCATCCCAGCTCCCCAGCTCTGGGTGTCTGGTAACAGCTGTGCAGGCCACGTCTGTGACTGCTCCATAGCTCCAATAATCCCCTCCTATTAGTCATTCAGAACTGCTGCGCTTAAAAGAAGCTGTAAAACACACATCAGCTAAACTGTTACTAACAGAGAAAAGCAGGATTATTTACCTAGGAAAAAATACACACAGTAATATGAAATGTGTTTACTATAATTTTTTTTTTTTTTTTTTTTTTTTTTTTGCAAAGAGCTCAATAGTTGGTTTTAGAGGAAATGTGAGGTCATTTGTAGGCCCTTGAGAGATGCAAATCAATAAATGGTGATTTTTTTAATGCTCTCATTATAAATGACTGGATGCTAACAGGGTCAAACTTAATCCTGTGCAGAGAGCCAGTGCAAGGGACATGAATCATTCAGATCTCGCTTAAGCTCTGCTTTGAGAACAAAATGTAGATACTCCTCTGTAGTCTCAGTCTTTAAAAAGCGCCAACCTGCTGCTTTTTTTTTTTTTTCAGTAATTGGCCCACGTACTCCATTGTTCATCTTGTAATATGCCCAGTGTGCTCCTTTGTGTTTTCAAGGACTCCTCTCGCTCCTGGCTGCGCAGCACTTGCGGCCCAGCTCCCGCGCCAGGGACGGGTCCCTTGGTCGGGCAGGATTGCCCTCGGCCGGCCCCACAGCGTGCGGCCTCTGCGGGATCCGCGGGCAGCTCCCCGCCACAACCCCGGGCCTGCAGAGCGGGGACACCGCGGGAGGCGTCCCCTCGCCCGCAGGACAGGGTGCAGCAGGAGCTGGCTGCGCTGGCCTGCGGAACTCGGTCACTGCTCCCGCCTCGGCCGCTCCCAGCCGAGGTGCGCATTAAACCCTAACCCCAGCGATCGTGTCCCGGAGCCTTAACTGGGCTTCTGTGCTTTTGCCTGTACAGCTAGCGAATAAACCACTCCCGTGCCTAAAAAATATCCCACGTACCTAAAGTAATAAGAATTTAGAAAGCACATTTTTGTATAAATCTCATTTTGTATAAATGTTGGCGCAGGTAAGGTGCTGCCTACAGCAAGAGTCTGATTTGCCTCTCAGAACGTCTGCAGGGTTTGCTGACAGCAGCCACAGATGAGTGAGTTTGTCAAGCAGGGGACAGCCATAAGCACGTTGAGATCTCCCAAAGCCTCCTGGAGCTGCTGGAGTGGAAGCAGCCCACAGAGAACAAGGGCTAAACATGCAAACCAAAATATATTTTGCAATCATAAAGAAGCAACATTGGTGTCAGGAAATGAGAAGTCCAAGGAATTTATTTTTCTTTTGATTTTCTTTTTTTTTTTCTTCCCTTTTTAAAGTATGTCTAATGGTCCTGACTGTAAGTTGCAAGGAATAAGAGCATTAGTCTTCATTCCCTACACATAAAATGCCTGACAGGGTTTTATCAAATAAGGAGTCCAATATGCTGCTGTTATCAGTAAGTGACTTCAGCAGCTAATTAAATTCTCAGTTTCTAAATCCTGCTCATAATGTCTGCTGACAAAGACCAAAACCCCTGTAGTAATTTTGGCTTCTAGGTGAGGTGAGGCTGGGAAGGAGAGAATGCCAACTAACAAATTACTCAGGGAAGCAGGCTGGCAATCCACAGCTGACATCCATCATGTAAACCTCACTTTACTGTGCGAGCAGAACAGGGTAGCTCCCCTCTGGATGCAAATCAGCTCCGTGGCCTTCACTGACTCCAGGAGGGCTGCCCTGCTTAAAGTACAAATCCAAACAGATGCAGCTCCTGGACCTCCTCTGTAGGGATGCTATACCCTATGTATATGACCCTCCTCTCTATGGGTACAGATATAAAATAGATATGTAAAAAAAAAATATATATATATATATATATGTATGTATAAGAACTTCCTATACTATGCCTAAATACTCACTTTAGAGAGCAATTACATTGATCATGACTAGACAGGAGACTCTGAGCCAGTTTAGCAGACCTATGAATGTGCATATTGAAACATTTTTTACTCACTAGAGCATGCAGTATGTTCTTAACGCAGAGAATTCTCAAAAGAAAACTGGTATTTATTTAAAGCTAAACCTGGGCTTAAAAGCTTTTCTGGTTATAAATGGACTCATGAGCTGGGTTCTCTCAGATAGAGGGGATGTTCTGTTCAGAAATCACTCAACACTATGGACTGTGAGAAGAGATTTGCTTTCTCTGCTCTCTGAATTTCAGCTGATGAGTAACATCAGCAGAACTTTGGTTCCCAAGAGCAGATGCTGGAGCCCATCACCGAGTACAGTTCCCTGCAGTGAGGAGCTGGAGAAGTGTGTCCTTGAAGGATGAGGTGTGGCCTTCAGACATTGTCACCTCCAGCCTGACATGCATTATTTTCATCCCTCATCTCTCATTCCACATAGAAACTTCTCTCTTACATAAATCTTGGGAAGGATGACTTGCACCTGAAAGCTGCAATCGAGCTCCTGACCAGTCATTTTAAGGAAGGGAATATTCAGGGAGTAGATTTTATTTGGAGACCCTAAACCATAAGAATAAATAGCTGAATTTACCAGAAAGTTTTTCCAGGCAATATAAGCTTTATTATAGAATAGCTTTAAACCTCTAGGCTGAGAGTGAGAGGGTTTAGGTGCAGCTTTGGAAGGTGATTTATGAATAGATTTATATGTTAATCTGTTAATAAAAAATGTTTCATAGTGATAAAATATGTGACAACCAGGACTCAGCTATGAGCCACATATTAAAGGCTGCATCTGCTCTAGTAGAGGTCTTTTGATTATGTTTTTAAATGAGGGAACTGCACTGGCCTGAAAATAAAGAAATAAATGTTGTATCTAGAAATATGTGCCGCATAATTCAAACACGCATCTGGGATTCTGCAAGAAACAAATAATAAACTGCTTCTGGAAAGTGAAGCTTATTCCTGAACATTTCAAAATAGAGTTCCTGTCAGGCAACTCAATGGTACATAAAGATAGGCAAAGTATTCTTACTCTTTCCCAAAATTACTTCCAAAGCTGAATTTTAAATTGGATGATAATCTTCACATTCCAACTAGATTGGAGAAATAAATACCTTCAGCAAAGCTGGGCCAGCCCAGCCCTGGGCTTGTGCTGTGTTATCAATGTCTAATTTTCTCATGATCTTTGAAAGGATATTTTGAAAAATAGGAACAGCTCTGGCTCAAGGATGTTTCTGCAAGGCAGTCTGAAATGCAGTACTTTTACCTCCCTTCTACTGGCAAACCCCACTTGACAGAGCACTTTATAGAGGAGTGCTGCATCCCTATTTCACATTAAACACCAGGCAGACAAACTGGGCAGATTAACTTTACCTCAGGCATCCATGGGCAGAGCTAGCAGGAAGAATTTGCTCCTCCAAGCCCAATCTGGTGCCTATCCAGCAACTCTTGTGGATAGAAGATTTTTCTAACATTTGCAAGTTTTCTGATAATTGCCAGGCCTTTATGAACATATTGTGGATCCTTAATATTTCTCAGAGAAGTATTTTCATCAGGAAAGATTACTTGAGTGACAATTTGTGCTGTAAACTATATTACTCACTGTTCCCTGTTGATTTTGTTTATCATATTTTATTCAACTATACAGAGAAAAACCAAGCTAAACTCTGCCACCTCTCCTCACACTTCTATACACTTACAGAGTGTGTTTCTCATCAGCAGACATAAGTGTGGCACTACTGAGCCCTAAATAAGTAGAAAATAATGCATTTAATGCTTGGTTTGAATCTAAGTGCAAAAGACAAAACCTGATCCATTTGTTGCTATGTGACATATTCAGGACTGATGGGCAAGTTTTATTATTATTAACTACAGTTTGTTGATATATGCTGTTGATTTACCAGTGATTATGCCACAGAGTTAAAGATCCCTTCAGGGAGTAGCAGGGAGGGAAGTGTGTCTTCAGGAGCAGCTGTGCAGTTTAGGAGCTTCATCTCTGTAGCAGGGATGTTGCTGCTTCTTAGACCAAGGGAAGAAAAACTGGAGTAAAACCATCCTTATCAGAAATGCACTGGGTAGGTGGCTGCAGTTTATCTGCCACAGGACATGGAAATGTTTTGTCTCTATTGCAGGTTTGAAAAAATGCTTATTCCAAAACCCCAACAATATCAGCAGAAAGAAATTTATTTCAGTAAGGTTCAGGTCATGATTTAAGAGCTGATAGTGCCTCAGTATATTGATAAATTACTTTAAGCTTGGTTTTAAGTCTTATGCCTCAGTGGGACTGAGAAGTACATCAAGTTTTGCCCTAGTGACTGGGCAGCACTATCCAAACTATGCCCCCATGAATATGGGGGATCTTATTTAGAAATATGAAGCCAAATTTCAGAAATAAATGAAGTTGTGTGTTCTGTAGCATTTTTGTGTTTTGCAGTGGGGTACCAGTGGATCTGTAATTGTAGACCTAGGTGGTACTGGACAGTGTGGAACTCCACAGGCAATCCTTCCTAATTCAGGTTTATGACTACTGGGGAACTCACACACTCTCTCTCTGCACTTAATCCACACTTCCATTTTTGTCCTTAGGGAAAAAATATTAAATTGTCAACTAAAGCATATTTTGATCTCAATCTTTTTGTTTTTCTCAGGTGAAATAACTTATGTCTTCCAAATAGTTTTGCAATAGAATAGAATATTTATTCTTTCACAATGTGTTAAAATACAGTACAAACTCTTGAAGTATTTTAAATACTTGAAACACTACTATCCTGACATACCAGCACACAAACTTCACAGAGCTGCTTAAAAACATTTTAATAAGAGATATTCCATTAAAAGAAACAATTGAAACCAAAATATTTTATGAAATTCTAACATTTTCTATTACACTTACCAGATGAGAGTCCAGAAGGACACCTTAGATCCACAGAGAAGGGGAAAGGAAAGGAAAATAAGAAAGAGGAAAGGAAAATGAAACAGAAAAGGAAAGGGAAAGAGGAAGAGGAAGGGAAAGGGGAAGAGGAAAAAGGATGCCCCAAACAAACAAGGACAATTGTTTGAGATGAAAGAAATGCCCATGTAAATGTTCTCTTTTGATGCTTCAGAAAATAACTTGACCCAGAATATTTGCATGCCAATTAACCACATGTCTATCTCATTCTCCTTCAGATTTTAGAAGAAATGTCAGAGGCTTGTTTTCATCCAAGTGCAAAAAGATTGGAAGTCTTTGTATCTCAAAAAGGTTGAAAAAATAATTTCCTACTCAGTTTAATTGAGAACTAAGAATCCAGGTAAAATCAGAGTGAGCAGGGGGTAGGCACTGTACTGTGATTTATGAAATGCCAGCCAAATAGCCTGCTTTTAACACACACCCCAGAATAGCATTCCTTGCTAAGAAATCCCAATCAGTACTGCGAATTTTAAAAATTTTGCTTAAAGGCTTATGTTTTTAAAATGACCCTTCCACCTACTCTATTAATTATCAACTCCAGTATAAAACTGACTTCTCTATGGCCTCACCATGAAAGCTGCAGATTAGGAGCTAGCCTTGATTCAGATCCATGCATAAATTAACCAGCATGCTGTCCAAGTGCACATGATTTAAAAGAAGTCTTCTATAAAATGTCTAGCAACGAGAGTTTACAATACATATAAGACAATCATTTAAAGACAGATATGAAACAGAGATTTTGTTTAAAAGAGATGCTGAAGATTTAGGGAAGAGTATCCATTTTAAAACTGTGCTTTTTGACGGCTGCAAGAATTTGAATGCTACATGCCAAAGTTTCCAATATTAACAGGTGCTTTTGGACACTGCACCTCAAGATGCTGATTGTCAGTAATTCTTTAACAAGGTTCTTCAGTTTTGGCAAGTGAAAGAGGTAGACAAAATCACAAATGATCCCCAAAATACCTGAGCCGTAACTTCCTTATGGATATTGGAGATCAGACAAAAATGTTTTTCACTAAAGTATTAACCACCACAAAATTCTCATGCAACTAAAATGCATTTGATGAAAAGCTTCACAGGTTCCAAATGAAATTTCTGGAACACATGTCAGAAACAAAGAGAGGAGGAGGAAAAACTTCTGAAAAGTTGGGACATTTGGTTCTGTGGAGCAGGAAATGAGCTTGTTCTGTTTCAGTTTTTTCCTCCACTCCACCTACTAATTCTCATGTAAAAGATTAGTGCCTTGGAGAAACAATCTCAGCAGAACCAAAAGAAAATTCTAAGTGAGGAGGAAACATCAACATATGATAAAGCAGATGAGAGATAAGAAAGAAAAAGAATTGACACCTTACTATAAAAAGGGGCCCAAGAGTTGACACATCCCAAAATCAACCTCGCTTCCTTCACTCCCCTCAAATCAAAATCCTTCTATAGGGAAATGCTGTCTTTTTTACAGAATTCTTAATCAACAACTTCCCAGTTAATACTAAATTTTGTCTTTTAATTTACTGCAATTCTAAGACAGTAACTTCCTATCTAAACCACGTGGCATGCCTCTTTCCCACAGGAACTGTGCAGCCTCAGGATACAGCACAAGAACACTTAGGAAAAAACAGCTTTATACTTCATCGAACCATGCTTAGAGGGGTACATTCCTCTCCCTGCCAGGCTTTGTCCCACAGCCAACACATCCTGATGTCTCTCTCCCTAGACTGTGCTCCTCATGTTTCTGCCCTCACTTTGTGGAAGTACAAATGCAAGGGAGCAGATATCTTTCATCACAAACCTGCACCGTGAAGCAGATTTAACACCACTGGCAGGATGACAATGAGGTTTCATGAGCAGAAATAAATCAGAATACAATCTCGAGATGAAAAATTATCCCAATTCAGGCCTGGAAAGATCCACTCTGTATTTTATTTACAAGCAAAGAGGAGATACAAAATGCTAATTGACATTATGATTATTTCTTGAAGTGCACTCTCACCCCTATAGAACTAAATGTAAGTTCCTTGCATTTCTTGTCTCACTTTCAGATCTGACCTTTAAAATGATGCATGGTGAAGGGAAGGTGGTGCCTTTAAAAAGCATCATGAGCTTTATGGAGTCAAGCCAAGCAGCTACTTAGGCAACCATTAGGTTGGGAAACAATCACTTCCATCATTCCCAACACGTGTGTCAACATAATTCCATGCTCTCTTTGTCATGCAAAAAGTCTTGGCAAAGTAACCGGATACACCCAGAAAGCAGGAGCGAACTAAGCTCATTATGTTAACCGGAGATCCCACAGCAGCCTCCAGTGCCTTAGAAGGAGACTTCCCATGTTCTGCAGTGTAGAAAAGGAAACTCACTGCGCTGAAGAGGGCCAAGCCTGGCTTCAGAAGCGTGTGAGGGAGATTCACAATTGGGTTTTGTGGAAGGGGATCCCTGACAAGTGGCAGAGGCTGTGTCAGGCAGTGTGATAACAGGCGTTGCAGAAGGTATGACACCTCTCATGACTACGAACTTCCCTCTTCTGTGTGCTCACTGGAAACCTTCCAGCCATGCTGATACAGCTCTGCAAAAGGGAAGGCACTGCCAAATGGGAGTAGCAGTTTCTCTAACTCTTTATTGTTGTCATTGGTAACTCTGGACTTTGTTTTCCTTTTAAAGGAAGATTCAATGCATTTTACAACCATTAAACATCTTTTCTTCTCTCCAGCTATACTTGTAACTCTTACTAACAGCAAAACATCAGAATGGTTGGCAATACTACCCTAATGGCTTCTTTGTGTGGTCAGGTACAGGAGCAAGGCCTCTCAGCCTGCCTGAAAAAAATACTGAATGCTTTTTGGTGATCCAGCAACTATAGAAGATGGTAAGTATCCCAAAGCATAAGTATTAATTTATTTAAAGATAAGCAGCTGATGTTTTCATTAACAATTTTTGCTGCATCTTTCAATTCCAGATTCAGTGCTGTGAGAATAAAGTCCTAATAGTGTTGGATATTTCCATGTGCTTTAAAACTTCAGCTGCTTTACCTTGGTAAAGGCAATGGTAACACACACTTTTCAACCCCTTTTGCCTCTTGAATGCTTGCAAGTCTAAACATGGTCTTAGTAATGCATTCAGCAAAACACAGCTCCAAAACAATACATGTTCACAAAGGCCTGCAAGGGCTAAAATGAAGATGGATGAGAATAGTAAAACCTTCTCCAGAATGTTGCTGACATCTCTAAAGAAAGCCAAAGACTTCTACTGATTGCTGTGTTTAAGCCTGTATCAGTCACACTACACGCTTTCTTCCTTAAGATGCCAAATTTTTGGCAGATGCCATTACCACCCAAATACTTGAGAATCAAAACCAAACAGCACCGTCCAAGTGGACAAGTGTAGCAGAACCCTTCCCCCAGCATTATCACTGGAGTGGGAGTAAGCATTTGGTTCTGACTCTGTCTTCTCCCTGCTCCACCACTTTGGGCAAATTTACACTATATAGGCTTCTGAAAATGTACATCAAATATTACAGAACTTTCATTAACAAGTCAAATAAAATAAGAGAGTAAAAAGTGAACATACCTGAATAAGAGAAACGTTGTGTAGACTAAGTCTGAAGAGGTAGTTCCTGCATGAACAAGCAGAAAAATTACAAACTATTAGGCTACCAAGGAAGGAAGGGAAAAGTTATTAAAGCAAGTAATAGTTTTTGGTCATTCATGTCTACAAACAAAAACTTTTCCTGGACTCCACAGAATACAAAAGCAGTTATATGCCTGTTCACTCACTTGTTCATCAGTATCTTAGTGAATTTGGTAACAAAGTTCTGAGCAGATCCTAGCATTAAATATTCCCGAATCCATACTGAAGAACCACAGTGAAATCTCAGCCACAAAGGGCCATTTGCAAACTCTCAGCAGGTTTAGTTGAGGTCCGTATGGGCTGCAGTCATGTTTTTCACTGAATTCTGAGAAAACTGGGATTGGACAGAAGCCAGCTGGAGCAGAGCTGACTTCCTACTATGCTCCCCCCCAAGCCTGTTCTTGTGGGAATTCCCATTCAGGACTTCGTGGAAGAGAAGAGAGCAGATACTTCTCAGTGGAATCTCTCTGCACAGAAAATCAGCAGGGAAATCAAGGCAGTGACTGAAGATATTCCCAATCCTCCTGTCATTGTCTCTTCACAGGCAAAGCAAGGGAATTCCTGACAGAAGTCACTGTAGCATGAGATACCACATATCAGCTGAGCTCCTGTCACCCTTCTGATTGTTCATATCCCATCACAAATAGGAAGCAACACATATTTGCATAAACATCTATAGATAAGGCTTAGTTAACAGGGTTTAGCTCACATTTTTGCTTGCTAAGACAATGCAGTTACCAGGAATCAGCTGACATATTAAGCCATACGGACTGGATTGTGTGCTTGAGGCTTTTGGCCACATCTAACTTTATATTTTTGCATACCATCTGTCACAAGGTCTAAAGAGCTGTAATCCTTTTCCAACATCACTGACACCACAATCTTCCAGACAACACACATTTATATCATACAAGGTGAATTGAACCATAATTCTGGAAGTGGCTCTGTTTAAATGGTAGAAAATGCAGCTTTGATGATATAGGTTCATCTGCTCTAGAAATGCCAGTATACAGACATTCCCCCACCTAGTGAAAATGCAAGACCTAGCACAGTTACCCCAGAGGAAAGATCCTGTAGTGATGAAAAAGTCCTACAAGGACCTAAGAAGGTCCTAAGGACTCTTCTGAAGAGCCTTCTGTGGTACAGCAGCACACCCTGACCAGGTAAAAAAGTAATTCAAACTTCGATAGTGAGAGATTCATATTGGGTCACAATGACTGCAACAAGGCTTGAGCAATTTTTCCTTCTTCTGTTTTGTATCACTTGTGTACTATCTAAGTCATAAGCATAGAGTTGCCTGTGTACTTGTCCCAGTTCTATAAATAAATCAAAAGCTCTCAAACGCTGCTGACTGTTAATAAAGAAGGATGGGGAACTTGGGAAGTTGAACTCCTGATACCAAATCTTCGGCTGATATAGCTCTGACTTGCTCTTGACTTGCACCATTGTATTCTGTACTGGGACTGGTTATCCAGAGAAGAATGAGACCCAACAGCAATATCTGAAGAAAATGTATCAGTGATTATCATACCTCCTGTAAGTACACAGAGAGGTATACAGACACAGACACAGAGGAAATCTCCATCCTTTCTCCTATTTCTGTCACTGAAGATCCAGCAGTTCTTTTGTACAGTCAGAAACCCTATTCTGTCTCAAAGGGCTGCATACTTTCCCCCCAGAAAAATTGTTAACTCTTTAGCATCAGCATCAGACTTAGATAAAGGTGCATGCAGCAGACCAGAGGACTAAGCTACACACAGCTAAAATTTCAAAATGAAGCTAAATTCTCATCCAGTGACAGACCTGACTGCTCCCTTGCAACACCACATACCTACTCACACCAAAATATTAAAGCAACTCCAGGACATGAGACATCATGGAGTAAGCCTTCTGCTGGGAAAGGCCTCCAATCTTACAATACCCTCAGGAAAAAAGTTCTCATAACTAGGGACTTGAAGTTTCTCTCCTGTTGTTAAGCATGCTATTTAAATGCATTGATTTTGGAAGTCTTATAATGCAGATTTCAGCTCCTTGTTCTAGGCTTGCAAAAAGCTGGACAGTTTGACTAGGTAATAAGTTTTAATATTAGGGTTTTTTTTTTCTTCCCTGAAAGCACTGCAGAGCAAATTCAACCAAAATATCTTTAATGAAAGAGACATATCCAAAGGACACAATTTTCATTCCACTCAGCCAAAACAGATGCAGACAGGGATAGTGTCCATTTCAATAAAGCCAGTCTGTTCTCTCAGTGACTGCTGTGTAGCACCTGGACAAAGCCACTCGGGTGGCTGAGACCTGAACCAAGCAGGGACACAGTGCTAATGTGAATAGCACAATGATCTTCCAAAAGCTTTATACTAACCTTAGCTCTCTAAGTCTGACCTTGGGGCTTTCTTACAGAAAGGAGGGCTTCCCCATGTTTTTTATCAGCCTGCCTCACCTGGTGTCTGTACAGGCACTGACAGTTTCTTTTTGTTTGTTTGATCCTTCTCACATCTTACCAGCAGCAATAAAAATATCTGTAGGCAAATCAGGCTATCAGACACCTCCTGACTCCAGCTGACCTGCCCAGCTAAAACTGACTAATCCTTAATTAATAACATGCTCTTTTAACTATACTTGCTCTGTAAAGCTGTACCAGGAGTAAAATGCCAAAGGAAAACATCTGCTGAATCAGACAGTGCCATTTTTATGAATTGCATTTTAACTGCAATTTCAGTCCAAGAATGACAGGCATGGTTTAGTGTAGCTAGAATTGCCCCATTTGTGTCCTTTTTTTCTGCTTGTGTTTGAAGTTATGTCTGTTTAATACCTTGCTGAACTATAATTTAGAGCAGCTGAAGGAGTATGATTAAGAAGTATATAAGAACACTGAGATCTCCACATGAATGTATGAGGTACCTTCTTGATCTTTTTTTCTGTCTTTTTTTTCCCCTCCCATCTTCTCTTGTAAGTGAATGCTAGTTAATTCCTTTGTCTCCTAAATTAAACCCACTGGACTAGGCCAGAAGAGCAATTGCCTGGTGCAGCCAGGATATTCTAATATCCTCCTGCTTCTGTATGGAAAACTGGTGCACACATTTGGAGGGATAGGACAACCTTCTTAATTGCTGTCCTAAAAGGTCACACAACTTCAAAGTATTAAACCCAAGCTTTGTTTTACTCCAGATTTGGCTGCATTTCAGCCATCTCCAAAGCAAGTGACTGCACTCCTCTGAGTACTATGCTACAAATGACATTATGCCTCAAAGCACTAATTATTATTACAACTAACCTTATTTTTCATAAACATCAGTGCCTTTCTGAAAATGCCCATGTTAAACAGTAATGCCCTGAAGTTTCAGGCAAGGCTGTGTTGTTGTTGCATTAAGACACAGAATGGGTTGATGATGGATCCTCTGGAGATTGATTCCCAGCCAACGCCTGTTCAAACAACCTGAGGGCAGATCCTCTCTGTCATCTCTGATTGCGGTGGGTTATTATTCCCCAGCTCAGATATACAAAGTCGACTTCTGTAAAGACTGTCCTGCTCTATAAAACACAGGCTTAAAGAATTTGCCATCTGGATATATAGAGAAGAGAGGAAAAGATACATCACTCTCATTTAAATTCAAAGCACAGATTGAGCAATTTAGCCAACATCACAGAACATACCTGCAGCAAAACCAGGAGAAGATCTCCTGGACCATTAGTTTATGCCCTAGTTATGAGAATAACTTGCACCCAAAGTTGGGGCACAGCATGTGTCATTTACACTCATGAGTACAGGTTGAATTACTTTCTTAACTGGGAACTCTATCCTGTGTGCATATGAACAGAGTCAAGCTGCAGCAGAAATCCTTTAAATGAAAGTATTTGTTAATTGGCTTAGTAATTTGTATTTGGCTGCTTGTAAAATGATTAAGTGCTCCCTGTGCCTGGTACCACTGAGCAGTAAGAGAGCAGCTGACATGTGATTCGGGAAAGGGTGTGGAAGAATATACCCACTTAAATTTGTTTGCAATGACATTTCCAAGTCAAATCTGCTTATTAAGGATTTATTTCATGTAGCCAATAGCACCTTGGGTGAACTTTGTAACAAGGTTCCCATGCACTTGTTCAAACATTGCCTGGCCTTGAAACAATTTACTTGGAAGGCAGAGCACTTTGGCTATGATGCCACTGAGCAACAGAGATAGAAGACAAATTGAAGACTTTCTATTGGGAAACCACATAATAAGAGTGCCTGAACAATAACAGAGACCCTTCCTCTTAGGAGCTGTGAAACCACCAGCATTGTAGCATGCTTCAATCATTCATTCAGACCTCCTTCTCAGTGCCTCTTTTCAGGCACCACATCTCTCAGAACTGTACTGGCTGATTAAAAGGTGCTTCCTCCTAATTAAGAGAGCAGTTTTTCAGTTCTGCTGTGGTAGATCAAGAGGAACATCAGCAGTTGATGGACTGATCATTTATAAATAAAAGCCTATCGTAGCTTCAGATTTTTTTGCTATTTAAATGAGTGAGGCTTGTTCACATTTCCTAATTCCTCACACACCAAGTAGGTAAGACAACCTCTCTATATTTCAGAATAACCTCTGCTATCAAATTTGGAGCCATGGCAGCCCACATGCTGGCCACAACCTCTCAAGACTTGGACATGCACCCAGAAACCAACAATATGCTGCCTTAACTCAGCTGGTCTCTATCACTACATGTTACCCCAGCACATTTGGCTACTTCCTGCACCTTATATTATGTGTGAGAAGTTCCCCCCTTCTTCCTTACAGGGTAGGCTGTCTTAAGCTCCCTCTCTTTCTAGGCAATTACTCTGCAAGTAGAAACAAAGCCAACAGAAGCTGCTAATAATGTTTGATCAGGCATAAAAAATACACGTTGAGAGAATGTTGTGGTTTAACCCCAGCCAGCAACTAAGCACCATGCAACCACTCTCTCACTCCCACCCTCCTCAGTGGGACTCGGAGGAGAATTGGGAAAAGGCTGAGATAAGAACTATTAAATAATTGAAACAAAGTCAATTGTTGTTGTTACAATAATGATAATGAGAAAGAGCAATAAAGCCCAAGAAACACAGGTGCTGCACAATAAAACTGCTCACTCTGCCCTGCCTGATGCCCAACCCATCCCCCAGCAGCAATTGGCCCCTCCTGGCCAGTTGCCCCCAGTCAATGTACTCAAGCATGGTGTTCCAGGGTATGGGATATCCCTGGCTAGTGCAGGCTAGCTATCCTGGCCAGCCTCCTGGCTTCTTGTGCATCTGCTCTCTGGCAGAGCATGGAAACTGGAAAGTCCTTGACTTAGCATAAGCAAAAACTAAAACATCATTGTCTTACCAAAGTTATTCTTATACAGAATCCAAACCACAGCCCTGTACCAGCTAAAAAGAAGAAAACTAACTCTATTCCAACCAAAACCAGGACAGGGAAAGTTGAAGAGAACTGAGTGAAGAGTTACTGTCCCTTTTGCAGCCTAATATTGCTCTGCTCCTGTCATGCAACACAGCCTGGATAAGGAACTGGAGCCTCAGATAGGCTCATGGTGCTCTGGGAAGAGGTTCTTTGTGTAAATAAAATAAAACAAAATAAAATAGACTATTTCAGTAGAGAAATACTTCCTAATGTCCTAACCTTCTCTGTCACACTTTTGAACCACCCCAGTGCATACTATCACTGGATGCCAGGAAGAAGAGATCTGCATTTCCCTCTCACTTCCCCTCCTCAGGGTGGGATTGTGCTGCAGTCAGGATTCAGGTCTGCAAGAGGGTCTCACAACTGTCACGGAGTAGATAATAAGAAAAATAATTAACAGAGCAGGGTCCTTTGGGTGATATGAAACAAGACATAGAATTATGCATATGACAACTAATGCTCCCTTCTGGCACTCCTGGAAGCCACGTGCTGGGGCTGAGCCTCAGGCTAGGAGCCAGCAGCTCCTGTCAGCTCTTCCTATCTTTGCTCCTGGAGGCCTTAGATATACTTTGTACTTCCACACTACATGACAAACACAGCTCAGTCATGCTTCACGACTCCCAAGGAGCTGGTTAGTATCATTCCCCCCTTACACTAATGGAGAAAATGAGCCAGAGAAAGGTTAAATGACCTTCTCCAAAGCACACAGCAAGCCAGTGATGGAATCGAGAGCAGACCCCAGGGCTCTTGGCTACCAAATCTCATGCTAGATTAACGCACAGTGCCTGTATGCAGGTCCAGCTGTGGCTGAACTTTTCAGATGGTTATCCACATTTTGGAACTAGCCAACCATCCCAAGAAACCCAGCTCCTGAAGGATGATTCTGGCCTCTGCTTTCAGAAGGAATTAATTACATGCCGGGTCCAGAGTGTGATGTGACAATCTGTTTGCAAATGTCACTCCAGTGGTTCATTTGAAGCTGCTGGCAAACACTTGCTGGACAAAAGGTGGAAGACCAGCAGCTACCCTGCAAGCTGGATCCTTATTCACCAGTAATTTTGTTTCTATTGAAGAAAAACTTGTCCAATACATCATTCCTCCTCAAAAATCAATAGATGTACAACAGAGAACCATACTAAATGGCAAAGAGTAATATGATGCAGTTGCTGTGTGAAACATTGCTGTTCCCAATGCAACTTTTCTCGGTTATAAATTCAGCTGGAGCTACAGAAACAACCTCTTAGAAGAGGATCCTTATGCAGGCAGCATATCATTTGTATTAAACAGCTTCCAAATCAAGCCAGGGTCTCAGCTACTGTTTCTGTGTTGCACTGAAGCCCAGTTAGTACTTCTCTGTGGAAACAAGGATGAAATCCCTCTATATTGCATTCAGTGGAGAGCTCCCATCAGCTTTAATGGCACAGGGCACATGGCACAGCTATGCTCCCCTAGAAGCTGTGTATTCAGGGCCAACTCTAGGAAGAGTCAAGAGACACAGCTGCAGAGCAGGCAGGACAACATCAAAGCTGAGGCACACTTGGGCTATGCCAATATGCAGAAATCAAAATGGATGGATGCTGCTGGGGAAGGGAGAAGCAGAAAGGGGACTGGCCTTTGGATTTACAGCCTTGTCCCCTCTTCCATCAGCTTGCAAAGGGAACAGCAACTTGGCTCTGATGTCTCTGGCCTTCTCTTTCCCCAGGGCAGGAGAGGCAAAGCCCCCCTGCAAAGTGATTCCACATCCTTGGGGGTTATAGTATTTGCTATGCTCCTGAGACCCTTCAAAGAATGGGGATTGGGATTTTTTTTTTTGTGTAATATTGTTTGAATATATTTATCAAATGAGGGTCAATTTCCTTTTTTTGTTTTGTTTTGCTATATTTTCTTTCCTTTTTTCACTACATGAGTTTCTTTAAAACCTCAGAGAACTGAGAAAAATTTTCAAAGCTCTTGTGTGGGTTTGTTCTTATTTTCCTGGAAGAGTGACTCCATCTCTCAGACCATCACATATTATCCCATATGCCACCTCAAGGCTTTTTTGACATGTGGCTGACAGCTCCTCTCTTCCTCTCTCATCCAGCTGCAGTCAGAGAGCACTTACAGCACCTTGATATGGCCCCAAGACTCACAGAGACCTTTGCCCTCCTATTTGCCCATCATTTCAGTAAATCACAACATAAAATTCCTCTTCTTCTGATGCACTGATTATTGTTCAAATCTCCCCTGGCTATTTAGGCTGATAAACATCCTCAGTTCTCTGGATGTATTCAACATGACTTGTATGTAAATACTGATAGACTTAGCTGGTGAGATTAAGTTATTGCCCAACAATCCCTTCTCTTTGCTGGGTTTTATGCCTTTGCAGTGGCACAGAACAGTAGGCTTAGCACCTAAACATCTGGATGTAAAGTGGTATGCAAACCACTGTGGTGAGCCATGCCATATAAAACTGACATATTTTTACCTTAACCAGAACAAGAGAAAGTATTCTCAGCAATGCAGAGGAAAATTGCTCTGCAGCCCCATTCTGTGATGTTGTAAAACACATTCTGTCCAAGTCTCCAAGGCTTTTGCCAAAGCATCCTGACCTTGTGTTTGCACCCATCCCACTCTCAGAAATACTATCTTCAAACCTAATTATTCTCAGTGCTTTACTAAAGCAAGTGAGCCTCTCACGGGTGGCTGCTTTCGTGATAGGGTATCACCAATTTTCATTTTATCTGGAATATGAGATATTTTTCTAGTGTGGCCTGCAATTTGCTGTGTAAAGATGCTTCCTATCAGTCTGTGCTGCATGCAGATTGCCTTTCACACAGCACTGGCTGTGCAGGCACTGGCTGTGAAAGTGCTCAGCCCCACAGCAGTGCTGAGATCACTTGCAGAGGGGTGGGTGGTGCTGCCTTGCAGGCAATTTGAAGGATCAGCTGTTTCCCTGCTGACAAAGATGACAGACCAGAGACTGCCACTGCCTCACCCTCCTCTCCACATACAACATCAACGTGCAAAACTGCCCCTTTGCCCTCCTACAGCTGCAGCTTCTTCTGCACATTGATCCCTTCCAACAACCTGACAGTGTTGTAGTATAGCATTTTATTTGATTTATTTACTCTGAGCTAAGTAAAATTCATGTTCTTTGCTTGAAAAAATGCACAAATTTTAACTAAGAAAAAACAAAAAACACTTTGGAAAAAAAACTGGGCCAGGCTTTAAACCTTCCAGAATCCCATAATTACAAAAACTGTCCTTCATCCTTTTCACACCTTTTCCCCTCCTCCCCAAGGGGTATAAGTCAGGGACAGCATAGATTTAGGGTATGTCAAATTCACTCTGGTTGCAGACCAGCAGAGGAAAGCAAACCCTATAGGTAAAAAAAGACACCCCAGTGAGGCTTCTCCCTCCACACTTTATACAAGGGCTGAGCTGACCTCACCTGGCAGAGTATCAGAGAGGAAAATCTCCCTTTGAACTATCTCAGGCTCAACCAGAGAGGTTAAAACCTGCACTTTAAATCACACTTTTGTTCCCTTTGTAAAGAAACTGTGCACCCCAATTATGGATTTAACTAGCTGCAGTGTCTAATCATAGCTTTCTCACCTTCACCACATTCTTTACGTCACAGGTCAAGCAATGTCTTCAAAAAAAGTGGTCCTTTGAAAGTTTCTGTTAATTTCAGAGACTGATTTGGGTTTTTTTCTCTCACATCACCATGTTGTCTGCCCCTCTCCAGTCTATGATACAAGGATGCAACTTTAATTAGAGCATTCTTTTGTCTGATAGGAAAAATCATAGTGAGAAGGAAGGCATTTGTTTCTCTCCATTTCTGTGCACTCTGTTTCAGCTGCCCATCTATGATCTGGATATAATCAAAAACATTATCATGCTCTTTGCTTTCTCATGTCCTCATTAATACCTCTACTGGCAAGGTAATTTCTCAGCCCAATGTGACTTAGCAGGGGGTAAAGCTGGCGTAAGACTGTGCAAAAATAGCACAAAGCCACCAAAATGGTTCAGTCCACCTGTTTCAGAAATGTATTCAGAAAAATCCTGTAGTCAGATGCTAACAGGGACAACTGGCACACCACTCCTGGCTATTTCAGGGCAAGCCTGTGGACTACACAGCCTGTTGGCTATGCTCATGTGGTTGTGCCCAATGCTGACTTGTTTGCATGTTAGTTTGTGCTATATGAGACTTGACTTTTCTGGCCATGCCAAAGCCAAACTTTCCTAGTGTAAGTGCATAGGACTCACAGGCTTTCATGAACATTTTGCATCTTCTTTGGAGAAGCAAGGCTGAGAACAAGTGATTAAAATACCAAGTAGAAATACAGGAGTAAAGGATCCAAATTACACCTCTGCCATGGATTTTCTGAGCCCAGAGAACATTACTCCACATTAGTCAAGTGCAGACTGAGGTTGTGCAGACCTTGACTGGTATCTTCAGAAAGTGCAGGAGTAGCTGTGTTAGGTGCTGTACTGCTCTGCTTTTCAGATATGCTACATATTCACATGCCACAACATCACAGCCTTTTCACAGGGCTGGGTGGCTCTTAATCCCTCTTGGCTTTGGATTCCATAGATGTATGGTGTGAAATTATTAGTGTTTTTTTGCCTCACTGAAGCCCTGTGAGAATAAATGTTGGTTAGGGGCCCTGATCATTTAGCAATATAAACTATTGCTGACAGATTTTATACTCTGTGGATCTGTGGAACTGCTCTGACCCAACTGCTGCCACTGAATTTCCTGGTTTGCAAAATATTTTTTTGCCTAGACATTATCTATGGAGACTTAAGGGTTTAGTGGCAGCCCAGATGTGTACAGGATTGAATGTGCCCAAGGGTAAGAGTGGTATTTTCTGACAAGCACAGGTTTTGAGCATTTTACTGCAGTGCTCTGGAGCGTTCTGCCAAACAGGCAGGAAAGGGCCTATGTTCGGCCACAAATCTGCATGTAACCTGGTGCCTGACAGACTAATCAATCATACACCAGAGACTTTCAATAAACTCAGGGTGCCAAACCTTCTGGCTGAGGGTCCTAGAATATATTTACAATTTGCCATATTTCTGCAAGCTGCAACTTGAAGGAACTCTTTTGGGACATCAGTCATTCTACACAGCCTTCAGCTCCTAAGCCTGCATGATCCAGACATTTTTTAATGCTTTTATACAGCCAGATGCATAATAGTCAGAAAAGGGTGTGCCCAGGCTGCTTCCCCAAAACAACACTTGAAAATTCATACAGCACCTTCCCTGCTCCCCAAACTAACCATATTGATGCTCCATCCCTGGAAGTGTTCCAGGCCAGGTTTAGTGGGGCCCTGAGAAACTTGATCTAGTGGGTGCCATATTTGTTTGTGGTGGGAAGGCTGGAACTACACGATCTTTAAGGTCCCTACCAACCCAAGCCTTTCTATGACTCTGTGATGTCTCCTCCTTGCACCTATCTACTTGGCAGTAACAGGCACATTCAGATCAGCTCTAAATCAAGTGTGAAAATCACCCCTGTCCAGCATCAAGACTTGCATCTCCTGCAGCTAAGTAGTTTTACATGTATTGTTGAGAAGTCTGGCAGTCCATAATGATGTGCACTTTACACATCAGTTCTGAGTCCCTGATGCAGTTTTTGCTCCCTACTCGCTACCTCTGGGCTCTTCTTGGTAACAGCCAGTTGTGACAAAGGGCTCCTGAGCTGCATTTTCCTGTGTGACAGCCATGGGGGATGATCCTTTCCCATCTCCTGATGGAGCTGACAGGCAGAACAGTGAGGGCTTCTGGCCATGATGCTTTCTGGCTGGTTTTCCTCAGTAATACCTCCACTCACTGTGAATGGCTGACCCTTGTAGCCATGCCTCTCCCATCCGCAGCCTCATCAGGCTACGGCCCTGAGCTCACACCCCTGTAGTTTCCTTCTGGGAATAGTCAAATGTTTCCCTTAGGACTTCCCAGCCACTCTCTGTACAGTCATTTGTTTGGGTGCCATCCTCCTGTTGTTCAAGCTGCTTCCCTTCAGCTTGCTGCTGTGCCAGATTGTCACATGGTGTCTCAACCACCTTCCTTCACACCTTTTATGTTGTCCTCACCAGAGAGCTCTTGTGAAGTATGATTTTTGGCCGGCTTCCAAGCAGGGTCTTTCACTTCTTTATTGGCTTCTGTCTGTGCCCAGCCAGCAATGAGACAGTCTCAAGGAGTAAGGCTCCTTGAGGAGGTGGAATGTCACAGCTATACCATATCCCTCCTCCACAAAACTCACACTCCCTGGGGCCTGGGCACCCTGCCTACAGCACAGGTGACACAGCAGAGCACTGCTTCTCCAACAGACAGGTGAAATCATTGTGACCATATTTTCTATTTCTTTCTCACTAATAATGAGGTCTAGATTATAGTTTTTCCTCCCATTAAAGTAAGCTCAAATGGCGATTGCTTGTGCTCAGGAGCTGAAAAAAGCAGCAAATATTTCAAAACAATCACTCATTCACAGCAGAAAAACAGTACATTAAAACACTAACACTATATCCAAAACAAAAACAAAACATGCAAACTGTGAGTCAAAATGAAGGTTATGAATTTTTGAAATGTGTGTTTTTATACTTAATGAAATGTGACTCATAATATGGGTAGTGTAGATTTACAATGTTCTAAACTATTCATATCCTTTCTCTCAAGCGTTTGGATTTTACAAATGATGTGACAAGTAAATACGTTGCTTAGAAACCATGGTGGGCTTTTGAAACTAATTCTTTTGTTTCTGGGTTTTTAACTTGGCAGGTGTTTGGTGCAGTGGAGTTATCAAACTCCTCTGGTTTACTCTCAGACAGCGCCAGTCATTTAAGGAGGGCTCTTAGATAAGGATAAAGCTTGGAAATCCAAGTCTCATGTTATTCCAGCTCCCTGTCTGCATGGCATGCCCTCAATACCTCTTACAGTTTCAGTCACGCTGTGTCCAATTCCTGAAACCAAAAACTCTTGTGAACCCCCGGGTTTTCTAGGAAGTATTTTCTATGAAGCTTTGAAACACAGGACAAACTAAGCCAAAGACATGCTGTGGTGAGGTCATACTGCTTTTAAATAGAGACAGACAGAAGCAGTCTGAAATAATTTATAACTCTATCATCTAAGAGAATTATGTTAACCAGGAAATTGAGAAGTGGGAGTACTTATAAACACCACTCTGATCCCAAACTCCTTCCACAACCCCAGAATAGCTGGCATTACTACTAATATGATCTACAGCAGCACATTTAAACATGGTTAACATTTAAATTTAGGTTTCATAAATTACATCCTGCAAAGATGGATAGAGACAGCTCCTATCTCTTTGAGGTATTGTTTCATTTGCAAATTCAAGCAGATGGTGCACGAGCAACTAATGACTCAAAAAATCACCCCTAAAAATAGTCCAGAACAAGGTGTGGATTTATCAGGGAAGGAGGGAACAGAAAAGGCTTAACTTCCCCTTCCCATTTCTCCAGGCACAGCTCCAACAGGAGCTCAGTGCACCCAGAGCCATACAGCAGCAAGGACACCATCCACACCCCATTTTCAAGAATCTCTCCCCATCACCTTCCATGGGGTGGAGCTGAGATGAGGAAATGGCTTCAGCACCCCCCACTTTCTCCACACCAAGCATCAAAAAAAACCCAAAAAACCAAAAAAACAAAAAAAAACAACAAAAAACAACCCACAACCACCAAACCTGGAAAGTGACATCTTCATTAAATGTACCCTGCACTGCCCAGTGCAGCACCACTGAAACTTTCAGTCTCCCAGTCAGCTGGGTAGTGCTTCATGAAAACTGACTTTTCCAAGCAAATTCTATAAATACTTGTCACAGCTTCCTCATGAGGCTGTACCCTGCAATATAGTGTGGCTCCACCGGGAAGCCAGCTTTGCTGTCACTCCCTGTTTGTGATGATGTTGTACCCCTGTCTAACCACACTCGTACAGACTCTCAGGGAAGCAGAGAGTCCCTTCAGGACGTGCTGTGGGGCTTGAGGAGGGGTGAGGGACTGCGTGGGGGAAACCTGCCGTGCAGCCCAATTATGTAAACCACAAATTCCTCAGAGCACCGTGCCTGAGCAATGCCTGGCAGAAGGCACTGTTCACAGCCATCCCCAAAGCAATGCTGTTCTGAAGTAATAAATATTAATAATTTCTGGTTAAAGATCCCAGCACAAGTAAAGCCTCAGCTTGAAAAGTAAAATGTTTCTGTATGAAAAGCAGGAGGGCCTCTGGCAGTTTGAACAGCTACAGGAAGGTAAGTGTTATTATTTACTGCACATATACCTGCAGAAAATGTATATTAAATCACACCTCACTTGTTTCTGTGAAGCATAAAACTCTCCTTTTCCTACATATCTTGCTCTTTTCTCTTGCTCTTACCATGAGTTCTTCCACCTCTGTTCCTCATGTCCCTGTCCTCTACTGCTGAATACACTGGGAAGGAAGCACTCTCCCTCCATTTTTGTTAAGAGCAGAGACTGATACCACAATGTTCTAAGAGTTATACTTTAACTGATTTGTTAGCCCATGCTTAGTATTTATTTTTTTTTGCTTGTCTTATCTGTTTGTTATGCAATAAAAAATAGTTGCTGTTAGGACTTGTGACTGAAGCACTTCTGACATATATTATTTCACTGAAGCATAGCTCTTTTCCCCATTACAAATGCAGCTCTAAATTTGTAAGACCTTGCCTATGCTTATCTTATGTGTTTTCCCCCTCCTCTTGTGACATCTTAAATAAAAATAATATTTTAAAATAAAGGAAAATATATGATAATTATATACAACAGGCCAAAAGAAAGAGTTGCACCAGAACACATTGGGTGAGGATCTGACTACATCAGCCAGGTGAAGCTAAGAGATTCTGAAGTAGATTCTAACAGAGAAGAAAGCAACCACTTGCCTTGGCTCTATCACTTACTTAAAGGTAAGTGATAGAGCCAAGTGGCAAGTGGTTAAAGGTGTGTAGGTGAGCCTGCTTCTGAGTGAAAGTCTTGCCATGGCAAATAAACCATAAAGTCAAATTCTGTGCTGGCAGAGGGATGATGCAGAATGATTTACTGTAGCTCTTCTAACATTCACAATACTGAGTGAGATGCCAGCATTCTGCTTCATTAACCAGTCATTTTGATAGCATCTTTTTTTTTTTCTTTTTAATTCTAGTAATTTTCTCTTCTTTGCAATTATACTGGATGTCTAAATCCCTCTACATAAATTATAGCTTTCTTTCCAAGGGGGAAACTGGCCACATAAGCTGGATACACACTCTCCTCTGAAGCCAGAACCTGAAGGGAAGGAGCTTGAGCAGCAACCCTAGACTCATCAAAAGATTATCTTTACCTTGCTCCCACAATGAGCTGGTTCCTGTTGGCATCCAGTGCAAGCTGAGAAAAGTCATGCACACCTGGATAGGTGAAATTCGACACCCAGGGCTTCAGATCTGCAATGGAAACGAGAAAGCAGAAAATAGTAAAGCTGCTCCAGAAGCAGTGAGTTCACCCAGACATTTACTAATGGATTTCCTACTGAGTTATCTGTCAGGGGAAGGCTAATTAATAACCTCTTTAAAGGGTTTCTATTTATTCTGATTCTCAGCAGAATGTACAAAAAACCCACACATAAACACAAGGCCGTCTCAGCAGTTATTTTCACATCCATGATGGAGTGTCAGTATTGGTTTCAGAGACAAACAGCAGCTCAATTTTACTAAGTTAAAACTGAGGAAACATCTTCAGTGTCAGGATTAAGCGGTGTAAAGGGATGAGGCTGCCTGCCATAACACTTCCCCAGCCTTGCCTTCTGTGCTAATCAAAGGGAAACTGCTGCCTGCCGGAAAGAGAAGGTTGTGCCACCTGATGAAGAGCCAAGTTAGAGAATACTAGTGATCTGCACTCAGGACCTGGCTGCTTCAATGACAGATTTTGCCTTCTCTTTCAGGTCTTAGGTTATCTTCTATGCTTCATTTTACCTAGCATTTAACCTATCAACTAAATCCTTCCTTAATTTTTAAATGGTGGGATGTTGGGTGTCATTACAGCATCTTTGTGGCTGAGCAATTGCAAAGGCTTGAGACTGGCTTTATCAGCTGCTTTGGACTTGCCCATCTAGGCAACTGTCCAAAATGCAATCACACAGGTTAAATGCAAAGCAATAGATCTGGCTGTGCTTTGGTCGAAGAGACAAAGCTCTTCCAGAAGTTACATCTGTTAACATCAGCTGAGCAATCTAGGGTGGGAAGTCCTGTTGTAAAAAAAAAAACAACCAATGAACAAAAAAACCCAACCCCCCCCCCCAAAAAACAAACAAACAAAAACAACCCCACAAAAAAACCCCAAACAAACAAAAAAAAAAAAAAACAAAAAAAAAAAACAACAAAAACAAAACCAAAAAACCCACCCTACTCCAGTTTTAAAAGAAAAAAGGTGAATTACTATTTTTAGGGTACCCTCAGGCATGAGGCTAGGGCATTCACAGCATCCCATCATTCAATACCACCATCAACTTTGTGTATATTACAGATGGCAGAATTTTAATTTCTCACCTTACACCTTAATTGCACAAAATAACTGGGAATAGATTTAAATATGTCTTTCAGAAAGTCATCCAGCTTTCCTGTGAGGACTTCTCTTGAGAATTTATTTTGTTAACTACTCTGGCTGTAAAATACATGGAGAACACCAAATACCTCAGGGGGCAAGGCACAGATGAGACCAGATCAGTATGACTGTAATCCCTTTGTGACCTGTTGACAAGTAGCCCTGCCTCATTCAAGGACTGGTTGTTGTAGATCCAGGAGGCTCAGCATGGTAGGTAATCTGGTCTCATGCCAACAGAACACCACTACACAGGCCAATGACCTGATGACTCATAACAATAATGATGCAGTTCAGACCAGCTCAAAAGCGGTCTGAAAAAACATGTTCCACTGTCATTTTATATCCCCAAAGATGAATTGAGAAGCCTCACTGAAGGCAGTCAGGTTTGAGCACTTTGTTGCAGGCATTAGTTTCCCTTTCCACAGGGGTGAGAGGACAATGCTGATGAGGAATCTCACCAAGGCCTGTGGTGTCTTGGCATGCTTCACAGGATTACAGATGTGCAATGGTTTGAAACCTTTGATGTAGGGATATTTGTTGAGCAATTTCAAGTCCTTTCTCCCTTCAGGGATAGATGAACCTTAATCAAGCCCTTAGATTATCGAAACCTTAGGAAAGCACATATAAAAAGTCCCTGAAGTCTACACGGCCTGCCTCTCTTTCCAAAGCAGGACCTTGTCATGGAGCCTCAGCCTCTGCCCCAAACACCATGTCTCAAAACAGCTCCCACAGAGCTGGACACCATCTGGCCTGACCCCCTGCCCTGCTTAACTGGACACTGCCAGGGCCCCTCTGACAGTGACACCTCCATCCTCACAATAATAAAACTCTGCTGCTGGGGCTGGAGGGTTTCAGCCCTTCTCAGCATTCCTGTCACACTGTGTAACCACACACAACACGTGTACCTCCTCTGCTCTTCAATGAAAAGGCATGAGTTAAGGAATAACTCCCCTAACCTTCAAGCATCCTCCTACACTCCTCTGGGACCCTTAATGATGTACTAGCACCAGGGAGGCACTGCAGTTTCACCTCTGGCATTCTCCTAATGGGACTCTGACTTCTTTTTCTGTAGCTCTTTAGCTGCAGAGACATTTCTGAGCCAAGAAGCAGAACCAGCAACAATAACACCTTTCAGGCAGGTTAGATGGCTGACGTGCTGCAGATCTTCTGGCATTTCTCTTGGTGATGGGGGTAGGACTAGAGAATTGCTATATAATGATGATACCTTTTAAGGATCCTGCTTTTAGGCCATAATTTCTCTTGTCATTTTACCTCCTCTTTTACTGACTCTTTCTTACTAACTAACCCACTATTAGAGTGCAGTGGCAGGAAGAATATTTCTTCATCTGCTGCTCCAAGCAAAAGCTCATCACTTCAGAGAGGCACACTCATCAGTGCTTCCTTTTAATGGCAAGCTCTGACAAACTACAGGTAAAAATAATTTTTTAAAAAATTAAAGGCAGTAGTTTGCTTGAATCTTTCCAAGTTGGCTCAAATGTCAATCAAGCCCAAGAAATAACAGGCAGTGTCTTGATTTCTATTAGTACTGCAGGTGGTACAACTTATAAAGAAACCCTTCCCAGTTATTAAATTAAAGGCTGAAAGGCATGCATCCTCATAGCAAAATTAAGCTTTTATAGGCATGTTGTTGGAGATTATTAAACCCAGCATGGTCCCACATAACAATGTATAAATGCAAGTCGTCAGAATTAATGCCAAATGGCACATTTTCCTTCCCAAACTTCTTTCTTCCTGTTAAGAGGGAATGCAACTGCAACCAAGAATCAGGACATGGGTCTTTTTTCATTCAACACATTCAAATCTACTGCTCAGACCACAGGCATCCCTAAAAACATTTTCAGCTTCACTCTGAAACCAACTCAGTACTTCAAGGTAAATGCTGCCCTAGGTCCACCCCATATTAGCTGAAGTTTACACATATGGACCCAATGAACGCCAGAGATTGCTTATATTTGACCTTCTTCTGAAGGTTGATTTTTCCAGTGCTGACTCTTTAATTTGGCTGGAAACCTTCAGTGCTGGGGTATGTTTACATTTGCAAAAGTATCTGTTTAAAAACAGTATGAAAAATTAAAAACCAAGGCTCTGGCTTTGCATGTCAGCAGCAGGAGACTGAAAACTTGGAACCACATGGCTTAGGGGCAAAATGTTCATCAAGGCCTCCTTTGTGCTTCTCGTCTCTAATCATTTCCAGGGGGTTAAAGATCCGTGCTCTCACTTCCTCCACATGAAAACCAATGAACAAAAGTTTAATAGTTTCCAACACCATCCCTCTCCAGATATCTGATTCAGAACCTCTAAAGCTCTGTGAGTCCCTCTACAGCTCAAGGTGGCTCAGGTATCCAGCTGCAAAGAAGACAAAATTTTGAAGGAAATGTAAGTCTGCAGGCACAGCAGTGCTCAGCTATTGTGCAAGCCTAAGGCAAGGTGAAAACAGACCCTCTGCCATTTCAGAGGGTGGTCCCCAGCCTCCAGCACACTGCTTTGCTCTGAGTTCCTGAGAGCACAGGGCTGGGACCAGGATTACTCAGCTGCACAAATGACAGTAAGCCAATTTGCAGGAGCTGAGTTTAAGAGCCTGATCCAGAAGCTTTGCAAATCATTGGCAGTTTTCCGCTGAGTTTGATAGTTTTTGGATCACCTTCTAAAGATATGGTAAACCTGGTAATACTTGAATCTTCATCTCCTCAAAAGCAACTGCTCCCCACCTCACCCTTACCCTGTGCGTTTTGGAGGAATGAAATATGCAAAGACTGAGCTGAGGCTCCCCTGTCTGAAGGACAGCATTCACTGCTTCATCTCACTTAAGTCCTTTGTCGCTCCCATCCCCAGCAGGCTGTAACAGTTTCGAGTGGCCAGCACATATCACACAAGAGCAGACAGGTTAAATGCCCATGCCTTGAAATTGCAAAGCCATTGTAGGTGCATGGAGCATGGCTACCCACAGTGCTATTCAACAACAGCTCTTGCAAAATAATACTCAGCAAGGATTTCCTGTTCAAAGCAAAAGAAATGAAACTGAACAGGACCAAGGATTCTTTGTGTGAAATGAGGGTATACCCACGAGCACAGACTAACCATGCTCCTATCCTAGGACTACACAGAAAACCTTCAAAGAGATCATAAAAAGACCTTATGAGAGATAAATTCAGAGGGTCTCCATTCCAGAAAAGATAACCTGAATCCCATACCTTATGTAAGACTCTGTAAAACAGGCTGATTCAATAGTAAAAGTTTTGCAATTAAGTAGAGCATACACAGCACTTTGGACCTGTCAGACTCAATGCAATAAAGAAGTACCTGTTCTGCAGATACTCAGACCTACTTTTGTGCAGTGCTAACTTGATCACACATAGAATGCTTCCCTTACTGCCTCAGCATGGTCTCTTCTAAGTTCTCTTAACTCAGCTTACTAGTTCAGGACATGCTTAATTACTGTGTGTGAGTATTGGAGCACTGCTGGCAAGGCTCAGATGACAGCCGTGACTCCCATAACTTGTACAATATCCCCTTTTGGTTTGCTTCAGCCTTGGCACAGGGCAGATGATGTATAGTGATTAAACCACTCAGTTTTATTTCAGACCACCCACTAGGCTGGAAGACTCTCAGTATTGGATTTGAACCATGACCAAAAGATGCAAATCATGTTGTAAAACAAGGAAAGACCTCAGGCTCTCTTCTAGGTACAGACTGATGAAATGTCCCCTTTTCAGAAGCAGACCTAGCATCTCAGACCATCCTCTGCTTCAATTATCCTCAGTATTCAGAGCTTTTCCATGAAGTAGACATTTGCCTGCTAAGACTGAGGCCACAGTTTCCATTGTGTGTGGGTCCCTGACCAGACCCATCAGAGACAAGGTAAAAACAAGGCTGTAACCAAAGCTGAGAAAACTAATGATTACCCAGCCATGCTATCACCTGTCGTCTCAAATGCAGCAAGGGTGGACATTTCCAAGAATGCATAGACGTTACAATGAAATTACAGCATTATCTTTATTGGACTGGCCATGAATCATATTTTAATATCAGCTCATTTTAAATTTTAGCTCTCAGTTGTAGGTCACACCACAGGTTAGTGCAATAGACTTTGAACATCAACTTTTACTCGCACACCATGCTGAGTTTTAAGAGTAGCCTTCACTATGCAAAACCACTCCACAATTTAGCAAATTTATCAGGGGAGGGAGAAATCTTTTGCTGCACAGGGAGAGCTGAGCAAACAAATGTGTCAGCACTCAGAGCTCAACTTTACTTATGAGGCCAAAAACTCAATCTGGCTTTACCCCAGAAGTCCTCCTACACATACATATCACCCTGCTGTCTTGTCTTCCCATCACCACCTCCACCTCATTGCTGGTATTCTTTCTTTCTTTCTTTCTTTCTCTTTCTTTCTTTCTTTCTTTCTTTCTTTCTTTCTTTCTTTCTTTCTTTCTTTCTTTCTTTCTTTCTTTCTTTTCTTTCTTTCTTTCTTTCTTTTCTTTCTTTTCTTTCTTTTTCTTTCTCTTTCTTTTCTTTCTTTCTTTCAACCTGATCCATCAAAATCTTTAATTGTACATTAAATATGTCCTCATCCCAACTGCTGCAATTTCCAGTGTCATTGTCTTCTCAAATCTCTGACCTCCACTCCCAGCTCTGAGGATTTAGAAGGCGGTTGACAGAATACATGCCCTCCTACAAAACGGGCCAAACCAGCAGTTTCCTTCTCTCTCCCTTCAATACCTCGCATGTTCTTACAGCTGTCTCAGTTTCATGGTTTCATTCAGTTTACCCTTCTGACCCCACATTCACCTCTCCTCCCATTCCTGCTTTCTTTCCTTTCAGTCTTCACCTTCTAGATATGTTTCTACCTAATTTCCTGCCCACTCAAACAATTTTTCCTGTCTTGACCAACTACAAAGCCCCTTCTCAAATGAAAGAGCAATGATCTAACCCATGAGTGGCCTGTGAGTCACTGTGATAGCAGCTTGCAGTGAGCCATTCCTTTTCCATGAGATCCGAGAAGCAAGAGTTGCTAATGCCCCTCTCCAAACTGTCCCAGAATATGTGGATAGGAGATGATGGGAAAAATAAAGAATAAGACTTTTTCTCTTGGTCTTGTAAAAGAAGGAATAGTCCTATCCCTCAGCTACCAAGGAATAGAACAGCACTGAAGAAAAGGCTCTGTTTTTTATCATCCTGAAGGGAAAAAATCCCCAAACCAAAGACTTGCCTCCACAGAGCCATAGGAATCACAATAAACATAGTAACATTTAAAGATCTGGATGATTTTATGCTTCTTCCCTTAATGTCTACAGCTTCTCTCTGAACTGATCTTGCTGAGCTGCTTCCACCCCAAGAGAGAAATGACAGCTAGAGATGTAGGCATGGTCCCAAGAGCCCAATAGCACTGACACAGGAGTTCTCTGTCGTGAGCAAATCATGAAACTATTTAATGTCTCAGTGGTTTCAATTGTTAAATGGGTTTAGGGATACTGGCTGGTGTATCAAGGCGCAATTATCAATAATGCATGTGATGTACAGGAGGCACTAAGTATTGCATATTGCATACCAAGCATTTTTACTTTGTTTCCTAAATTTTAATAGTTTCTTCATAATAAATGTTGCTAAATTGTTTCAATATGAAGAATAAAGAACTTAGTCCAAACCAAATTTTTGCAAAAGTACAATTATAACTGCTTGTTTATTTACTTTTTTATTATTAATATGGAACAGCTGGCAAAACACACCAATATATGAGGAAGAACCCAGGGATTCAATCCCAGATAAAGGAAACATGAAATAATAAGCATGAACTAGTGCTCAGTTCCAGTATGGGACAGTATGCTGGTAAATTGTCCTGGGGCTGCCTCAAGGAAGGATTTTGAATGACTGAATTCACATTCCCAATTTGGCACTTTTCTATAGTATGCAGCAGTTCTGTTCCAACAGAGAGGTCAGTCTCATCCCTCTTTGTTTCCCTTGGGTTCCTAATTTGCACATGGTGAAGAGTGGGCAGAAGTTCCATCCACACCTGACCTGGGCAAATCTGGGAGACTTCCAGGAGCTGGGAGACCTTCCCTTGGTAAATCCCCAGGCCTCAGGCTGGGGACTGGGAAAGAAGTCCTGTAACTGGAGAGAGGTTCATCCCTCTTCAACATGGCTCCTATAGCACAAGCCCACCAAGACCTCAACCCCCAACTAACATGAAATCATTTAGGTTGGAAAAAGGCCTCTAAGATCTTTAAGTCCAGCCATCAAGTTCATTAACTGGGCACTGCCACGTCCACCACCTAACTACATCCCTAAGGGCCACATCTACTCTTCTGTCAAATACCTCCAGGGATGGTGACTGAAACACACCATATCAGGTTCTCCTTGGCCATAGCCAATAAAGAGGAAGAGGGGATGCCACAGTGCTGCAGAGTGGTGGATATGGATGTGTGTCCATGAGATATAAGCACATCCATTTGTCCTGCCAGAGATTTACAGGATCAAAGGCATGTGTCTACATAGCACAGGACTTTATGGAAAGAATAGATTTGGCTTTCCTCGGCTGGCTGTCAGCTGGGACAAACACCACCCTGACACTTCCTCCCCTCCTCAAGAACCTTCCCTGCAGCCCCACAGAGCACTGCACAGTGCCATGTGGCCACAGCTCTGTGCCCCACCACCAGCTGGCGAAACTTGGCTGAGCAGTGCCACACACAGCCCCACTGTGAGCAAACCCAAAGACTTCTTGCTCTCCTGAGGATGTTGCAGAGTGTTTCAGTATTGTGATCTGTTGTTTACTGAGACAAGCTCTGCAGCTGTCACACAATCTCCCTCACTGAGAAAGATAAAGTGAGTGCTCATGCATCACTTGCAGCTTCCTATGACATTCTGATCAGTATAATCCCTCTCTTCAGACAAGAAAGCAAGCTGCATGCTGGCCTCTACAACCACTGCAATCTGATTGGGAAAAAAAACCCAAACCAACACCCCTTTGTCATCATTCAAGGATCCTTCAGTCTGTCTCCTCCACATTTGGAGGCAAATTTTTTTCATTATCCTTACAGTTGCATGTCTAAATCAGCCACCAGAGGTGGTGCTCAGGACAACCATTTTCACTAGTAAGAAAAGAGAAAGCAGGGCTAAACTCTCCTTGAATTTTTCCTGCAGGTAACCAGATCTGCCACAGAAGCAGAAGTGTCTGATTGTGGTGAAGAGCAGAAGCAGAAGGTGATCCTCTTTGCTGGCTAACCAAAGACTGAACTGGAGATGCCCAGTTTAATGCACAGATCGAGGACTCCTGTCTTCTGCAGATAAAACTCCCACCATGAGGCAGTTAGAACAAGGAAGGAGAGCACAGGCTGTAAATTCCTGAAAGAGTTTTGAAATTAGGCTGTTCTCATAAGAATCAGTGCTTTAAATTAGAAACTGGCTTATAATAAACAACCCCACTGACTTCAAGAAAAGTACATATTCAGAACCTGACTGAGCTGAGACTATCGGTGAACCCTGTATGATAAAACAAGAACATTTCTTATGAGATTGCTAGTACTAAAGTGAACTTCATCAAAGCATAATGCCATCCTTGAATGGAAGGTTTTAGGAGAATGTGCTACGTTAACACTCACCAGAAGCAGATGTGCTAAATAAATGAGGTCTGCTGTACCACTGCTGTATCACAAACTTGTTCAGTTAGGGAACTATATTAAGTAAGATTTGAAATTGAAAACGAGGACTCTCCAAGGGATGTCTTTGTTTGCACTGAACCACTTTAGATTTCCACCCTGTTCCCTTTCTCTGATGTGTGCCCGAGATCCAAAAAAAAGGCTGCCCATCTCTATGTCCTAGATCCAGCCCCTGTGCCAAAGACAGGACCACGCACATGCTGCTGTTAGCCCCAGTTACACCAGTGGTACCTCTGGAAAATATCAATCAGCTACTCTGTTGCTCACATGAGTTTTCCATGCCTTGGTCCATGCAGAATGGTGACCTGAGAGCCTGTTCCTCCACATTGTGAGTCTGCCTCACTCAGTCCTGCTGCTGAGGATGCCTCCCTCTCATCACCACACCATTCATGGTCACAGGCTGCTCCTTCACATAAGCTGTTGTACCTCTTTAAAGTTTTACCTTCCCTCACTTCCGTAAGTTACTTGATCACTTCACTTCCTGAATCTTCACTGCAAAGTCTTCCTTTTCTCTCCGGCTTCTCAGGATTCATTCTATCCAAAGCATTTTGTGAATGAAGAGCATTTTTCCAACCCTCCCTTTCTTCCTGAGGTCCCAAGAAACAGCACACTGAGTAATTTTTTCAATCAAATCTCATTGCTATTATTTGTGAAGTGTTTTGGACATCATTAATGAGGAAGTCTTAAAGAACTAGCATAATTACTATTACAATTTTTATTTTGGAATAAAAAATATATTGAGAGTGGTTGGGTGTAATTTTCTTAAGTTTTGCCTGAGAGCAATTATTTCCATAACTTCTGTATATTTATGGCTTTATCAGTCATAATTTTCAAACAGATTCTAAATCAAATCTAAAGAAGAAAGATCTAGTTTCCATTTGCCACAGTTCTGTTTTTCAAGATTAAAAGGAAAATTGCTGCAAGCCTTGCTTAATGGAAACAAAATCCATGCTGAAATGCACTGAAGGTCAAATATTCTGAAGCACCCAAAGGATACCACCAGTTTCCAGTCGAAACTCCATCATTAGTTAATGTTTGGACTCCCTGCATGGAGAACCAAGAGCAGCAAGGCTATGAGCTAGAAGACAATTCTCCCATAATGTATTGTGCCTTCCCTTAATGCTTACATGCAGCTCTAATACTTCACCTCACAATCTTCATCTGTCTTTAACTAAAATTTTGTTTTGGATTGTCAAAATCTCACTTGCTCAAGAAAAGTGTATATCTTGACCAGAATTTCCTACGGGGCTTTCCCAGCTGGCCTTTGGAGTTGATGAATGCTAATGTGCTTTTTTCCCATCAGTATACAGTAAAGGGAATAATGTACTAGTGACCAATTCAACAATAGTGGGAGTGTATGGTGAAATGTCAAGAACTTTCTACACAAATAAATCATACCTTATTATCCTTCAGCCCACAAAGTTAAAATAGCTTTTGCTTTCAATACAAGAGAACATTTAGCTGCACCCCATAGGTTTCAGTGTTTGAAGCTGGACACATTTCAAGAAAATGTTGTTTAAAGAAATAAAATATTGAGAAAATGCATAGCAAGATACATTCAAGTCACCTGAATCACATTTATCTGGTAGGAGGTAATAATTACAGACAGTCTGAAGTAAACCCCCAGATTTAAACACTCCCAAGCTAAATCACTTTGAAAACCTGAGGCAACAGACAGAGCAACTTGTCTGCATCTAGGAGAGATTGAGGATTAGACAATGTATCACATGCCACACATTGAGAACTCACACTGGCCATGATGATACAGTCTGCAAAGCTGAGATTTGCAGTCCTGAGGAGATCTAAGCTATTTAACCAAGTCCTCCTCTCTCCTGTGCCTCAACATGGGATCAGTTGAAGTGTTTTTATGGATGAAGACAAGCTGCAATTATTAAATCAGGGAGAAATGATGTTCTTCCAGCTTATCCTAACTGCCATGACCCAGGGGAAAATGTCCTGAGAGACAGACCGGAGAAAAAACTATGAAGTTATCATACTTTTTCCTGAGCATACTGATTTAATGCATGAAAATAATGAGAAATAAATAATGGAAGGAACTGCAAGTGGAAACCTGTCTACAACTCATTTCCAGTGAAGTTGTGAACATCCAAATGATTCACGTAACACAGATGAGTTTGCAAAGTTTTAAGCACTTGGTAAACAAGATGAAGCCAAACGCTGCAGCCATTACAAACATGAGTGCATGTCCCTCATCGCTGTGGCTCTTGAAATAACAAACCTTATATAGTATTGACATGGAAGATGTTTCTGGTTTTCCCAAAAGGCACATTACAAAGGAGCTCCAAATGTCTTTAAGGAATAGCAAAGGTGCTTTATATCCAAGAAAGGGCTGTACAATAATGAAGTATGCAGCTGGCAACCAGGACAGTAGGACACAGGCACAGCCCAATTGCAAATGCAGGCACTGATCTATCAGCAGTAAAGCCCATACAGAAAAAAACGAGAATGTGAACATGATTGACAAGAAGTAGAAACAAATTCTCTGGTGTTTGCCTTACCAGGGTGGACCACAGGGGAGCTGTGCTGGGATGACAAACTGTTTTGTGAATGGGACTTGGAAGCATGTGTACATGCATGTATAAATAAAAAGGGACGCACTAAGAATACACTTGACTTGTTTCACTAAATTCTTAACTCACTGAAAAACAAACAAGCATGCAACATCCCTAATGTAGCTACCCACTAATAGTCAAATAGGTAGTAAGACATCAGAAACAGCCTCCTGGGAAGTAGAAGATAATTTTCTTATTGATCTAACAAGGGAAATCAAACTTTAACTGGATTTCCTATAAGCACAGAGTAGAACAATCTAATTATGAAAAGCCCAAACTGGATATGTTATTATTGCTGGTGAACTGTACAATGAGCACCATTTATAAGCCCCAGGGAAACTGGGGCACCGTTGTGATAGTTTGGTACTGTGCAAACACACAGGACAATGCTTGCAGCACAAAATTCCTGTTGCGTCCCTCAGGATTTCCACGCAGGTTGTGAGGCTAAACCATTCAGCTCATGGCCCCTCCCCAAACAAAGCCCACATCTCTCCTGGCAGAGCTAATGTTATCCTTAGCATTTAATGTATATCTAGAACCAGAATGTATGCCCCTTGAGTTGTCTAGGCCATTTTCTCTATGTCGTATGTAATGGCCCAAATAAATTTGGGAATGGAGTCTGTAAACAGGCATTTCTTCAGGTCTGAACACAGCTAAAGTAAAAGCATTTTATATATGTAAACTTCTTTCTGCTTACATGAGTAGGACATGTACTGGGTTATATCTTTATTACCCACTCTCATAGCAAGACAGAGATACAAAGCCAATCAAACAGATGATTGGCTAGTGTGGATGAGATACAATAAGAACATAAAAATACAAAATTTCTCAGGAAATAAGGGGAAAATATACAGAAAGAAGTTTTACTTGGATTTTTCTACAACAAGGATATTATCCAATCAACTGGATGTTAAGAATATAATCTAGGGGTAAAGTATAATAAAAAGAGACTGAGCACAAGCAAAGTGGGAACTGAAGACTAGAGAACACAAAACATGGTATGGCATCCCATTTGTCTGCTGATGGGAAGCCTGGTTAGCAAGGCTGTGAAAAATAAGTTATTGAACCCCTTTGTAACATAAACTGTTTTGTTGGCCTATTCATTCTGGCAGTAAATTAATGTACCCTGTATGACTGAATGGTCAGAGGCCTTATTATTATTGTGGCCCATCCACAGAAAATTGCTGGTGTAACATAATCCTTTCCCCCGGCAGCAGGAGCATCAGGAGGGCTCTGCTGGGGTCACTCTTTCAGTCATTACACTCTCCCATTGTGTACCAGCTTGTGATTCACGAGTCGATGCATCTGGAGAGCCACAGAAAGCCCCTGAAGCACACTGTTAAGCAGAGACATCCTCAGAGCAATCTGGGAACACCACATAAAATTTAGATTCCCCTACTTGTCTACCACTGTAGCCTAAACCTGCGTGTGCTGGCATCAGATCAGGGTATAGCTTTAAGAGAAATCAGATTATGAACTGAGATGTGGTTTTGCACATGTGAGCCCTCTTCACCAGATGTTATGTGCAGTGGACAAAAGGTGCCTTTAATTTAATTCCTGCAGTGTATTTTCCAGCTGAGCTTTGCAGCAGAAAATACAAGATTAAACCGTATTATGGACAATCACAAGGAAACAGGTGCTGTGAAAAAACATAACTCTGAATCTAACTTGGGTTTAAGAATACCAAATTATAATCTGGGTTATTGTCTTGATGCATCTGCAATTTCAATCTTTCTTCTACACAATTGTCAGGTTCTAATTAACTCACCAGTTTTTGCTCTCTATCATTGAAAAAAGGAAGGGAACAAGAACAGTGAAAGGAGAGGACAGATTTTTTTTTCTGTGAAATATTCATGCCTTATTAAAACAAAGCAAACTGGCAGATTATGAGTGTGTTTACACAGCCATCAATTCTGCAGAGTAGCGCTCATATTGAGTGCCAAGAAATGCCCACTAATTCCTCAACTTCAGGAACTGGGGCTTTTAATATTCCCTGCAGAATTATTTACCTCAGTGCAGGATTGCACAGACACATCCTCTCTAAACTCAAAGTTTGGTGCTCCTGGTTAATAGAGAGAGCAACACTCTTTCTCTTTTCTGTACCTATAATATTCTCATTATTTTTTTATTTACTGAATTGAATTTCAGTGTTTTTAACAGCAAGGGCTTCTCCTTTTGGCCCTCCCCAGTTAAAACAGATGGTTAGATATATTTAGCAAATTAAAACAAAGGTTTATTTACCAGACCAAGGTTAGAGCCAGTGCTGTATCATGTAGGCTAATAGATTCTGCTAATTTATTTTAATCTGCTTAAACCTTTAAGGCATGGATAATGGAAAACAGACAAGAAATCTCTTGAACTTTCCAAATTAAGAGACAAGAGTTTCCTCCTCTGTGAAGAATAGTAAAGCTCTCTGGAAGAACCCTGAAAGGTCAGCAAGGAAGCCTTTGACTACTTTCTTCCTGGAAACCCTAACTCAAAGGTCACAAAACCACAACTGAATTGCCTTTAGCAAAGAACTTAACTAGAGACACATTGCAAGGTACTCAATTGCCTTTAGCAAAGACTGTAACTGGAGATGCATTGCAAAGTCTTAAATGGGAACCAAAATCGATATTCCAACATTTCGGAGGAAACCATTTTTAGCAAGGAGACGCAGCAGCTGCTGATGCTGGCACACTGAGTTGAACACACTAGTCTGGAGTGAATTCTCAAATAATAGTGGTACCAATATAAAGATCTAGCTGTTTTGTGGAAAAGTGGACAGATTATCCAGGCAACAATTGAGGAGTACATGACATATAAGTTCATGGAAAATCTGAGCAGATAAGGACAAGAGAAATCCCAGGCTTTAAAAGAACAGGAAAAGAATTGGCCATTGCAACACAAAGGCCCCCTCTCACATTCAAGTTAAATGCCCAGATGAAGGACAGAAAAACTACTAGACCAGGTGACAAATACATAACCAAACCAAACCAGGAATGCTATAAACAAAGGCTCAGCCACTCCCTGCAATTTTAAATCAACTCATTTTGTCTTGCATTCAAGCATGTCTAAATTCTCTATCATATTTCACTTATTAAGTGTCTGGCTCCAGCAAGCCAGGTGAGGCATTACTGAAACCAGTTAGAGAAAAGGAAACTGAAACACAGTTTCAGCATGGCACAAGATTACATGGAGCCTATAACAGAGTAGAAAATTGAGATTCTTAGACCAGTAGTCCCAAAACGGCCTGGATTAAGTGACTGCTGTGAAACCTCAGAATTAAAACACTGTAAAGCATCAAAGGCAAAATGATTCGTCAGGCCACTTCCCCTGGCCTGTGGATCAGAGTTGTAAGGAAAAACAGCAGAGACTAAACCTAAATGGATCATCCAATTGGAATCTGGAACAGGAATAGAAGCTCTTACCTTCAAAAGAAATTGTGGGGTGTTCTTTCCTAACACATTGCTGATGTTCCGCTTCAGTGTATTCAGGTACATTCTGTGATGCTGAGAGATGAAAAGCAAGAAGAAAAAGGCTTGGCAATGACAGGGAAATGGCCTTTAATCTTGAAACAATCATGACTGAAGGGCAGCTGCAGATCTAGCTTCCAAGATAGGCCCACGGAGGATACCTGAAATACAAACAATTCCACTTTCAGAAAGGTTCCACTTTCAGAAAGGCAAATGTTTATCCAGAACATGTAACATGAAGAAGGGTGGAGTTCTCCTTTTCTACAAACCCCATTTGTGCATAAGTATGTAAGGTAGTATTCTGCAAACAGCACAAAAAAGCCAAACCAAACAAAAATAACAAACAAAAAAAAAAAAAAAAAAAAAACCCACAAAAAAAACCCCAAACAAACAAACAAAAAACAAACACAGGGGAAAAAAAAATCACAATTTACAACCATAAAGCAGGGAAGTGCACAGTTCCCTAAACACCTCTCTCTGTGTACCCTTGGGGTGTGTGTCTTATGAAGCACCTGGTGTGCAATGGCTGGCACTGACAACATGAAATTTCAAATATCCCATATGTAAATGTTTCCCCCAGTGTGGACACCTGCCTCCTCAATTTCAAAATGTGTCCATAGTCAATTCCATGCTAAATTCTAGGGATTGCTCAGGGAAAGGCGAACATCAGTCACCATGAAAACTCTGTTCTAACATGTGATTTATACATCTGACCACTGCTGCTTTAAAAGCCTTGAAACAAAACAAGCCAGTATAAAGGTCTTGCCAGGAAAGTGCTAATTGAGGTAACATAAAAGTTAGAATAATCTAAAGGGGGAAATGGTGAGAAGTGAGTCGATTGCCTTCATCATTATGGGATTCTATAGCTCCCAGTCACAAGAGCTGAGGCACAGCTAAATAGGAGGAGCATTCTGTCAGGTGAGGAGAGAGGAAAGTCATGCGTTTTCTACGTGAGCATTTTTAACAATAGTAGCAGTAAAGGCACAGCTCTAAAAATTCCCCCAGGCCTACCAGGCCTGAGGCAGAGGATGAAGGATTAATTAGCCCATGCCACAAGCTCCCCAAGATGATGCTGCAGTTTAAGAAAATCTGCATTGCCAAATTTAATCTTATTGATGTGCATAGTATATTTTCCTATGCAACTTTGTTCAATTACTGCAAGCATGTGTTTTCAAACAAACAGAGTCTCCTACCTTTAAATCTTAACTAGTGATAAAGCTAATTCTGATCAAATTCACACATTATGAGATTTTCAATTCCTACAGATGTCATTCATTAAGTTAGTGCAACAGTCAACACCTGCAGTGTCTGATACCTCTGTCTTTTTTTTGGAGTCTCTAAAACACTTTCAGTGACCTGAAATGGGCAGGCTGATGGCAGGTAACATGAGGCACTGATGCACAATGACAGGATTGTGGCAGGGAGCAAACTCCAATATAGAGGACAATATTGTGACATCAAGGAGTTGGAAGAAACTTTTAAAGGTCTTCAGGCATCACAAGAGCAATAAGGGACTGCTTACACCAGAAATGGAGACAGTTGGTTTGAAAAATGGATCCTGTGTTTTATTCTTAACTGTCTTTCTCTGTGATTTTAAACATGCATAAAGATGAGTTGTCAGTGCATCCATTCTGCACGTCCTCAGCAGCAGCTCCAAACCTCTTACTGAAAATAGCACTGGCATTCAGGGCTCAGGGTAGTTCTTGGGACTTGGTTCCCCAACCAGTGTGAGTGAGACATTACAACATTTCACATTTTTTCCATCCCCATATACATGCAGATTTTATACAGTGATATAAAAAATCCCTTTCCAGCTCTCCAAAAGAGGTTCTACAGCACTTTATTACGGAGGGTGACTGTTTTGAAAAACACAGCAAATATAATGTTAAATTAAGAAATGGGACTGGCAGAAGGAAGAGATGTGAAATCATTTAAAGCTAAGGCCAGCACAGCTTTAAGCACAAGCATACTGCAGGGTGTACACCACTGAGTACTGTGGCACCTCACAAGATGGACATGTTGAATGAGCCACACTGTAATAAAAATTATTGATGATGAAGCTTCACATTATATTTTCAGCCACTGGATTAAATTATCCTTTTTTTCCAGTAAGGATCCAGAAATGAAACACAGCACAGAGATGTGAAGGCCAGGGTGATGCATTTTGTATAGCTTTCGGATACACTTAAAGTCAAAGCCAAACTTTCCTTAGATAGGAGATGGTTGTTGTGGGAAAAGCACAAAAGGCAAAAATTACTTTTTCACTGTCAGATATCCTTGCTGGAAACTGGAAAAGACAGTCATAGAAATCTCACTTTATGCACGCTCTACTACTCCCAGTGCAGCCATTACTGGCTAATCCTAGAAAGAAGGTCCTACACTAGACAGACTTCTAGTCTGAGCCAATATGACCATTTTCATGTACTAATCATCCAAACAATGATCTCAAGCTAGGTGAAAAAAAAATCTTAAAACAAAGACACATGATAGGGTCCTATGCTCCTCTACAGCCCTGTGTGGTGTACAATCAGCAGATGAGTAAATTCAAGTTTCACACTCATTATGGTCATGAAATGATAAAAAGTTGCATACAGGGAAGCTTCATAACATCCCACAGCCTATTCTGTGCCAAAGCAGAGTACATTTACTAGTGTTTTGTCTGGACTAGTTGTAAAATGTGCCAAGTATCTGGATTTCTGCCACTTTCCCTGGGAGATTTTACCACAGTCCAAGAGACTTCAGTGTTCCTTAGAAAGCTGTAACCAGTATTTGGGGTAAAGTTCCATCTTCTTTTCCTTATTGTCATGGGGAAATCCAAAGTGTGCATGAAAGTAATGGCTTCGAACTTGAAGTGGAAAGTAATAAATGACCAAACCAAGATGAAAAAGGAACATTATAAAAAACTCATATCCTTCACTGTGTTCTCTACCTCCTACATCCAATTGCATTCATCAAATGTGTGGAGCATTTGTGAGCTGGAAAGTTGAGGAAAATCAGTGTCATGTGCAGCCCTGAGCTGGTGTCTCATTGGAGTCAGAGTCAGTGGGTAAATACCAGCTTGATCAAGGGCAACAGAAGTCAGAGCCGCAGAGCTGAACAATATTGAGACAGTGGATAACACTGAAAAATCTTAGTCCTTCAACCTGTCCTTTCCCAGGCTTCCTTGTTCACTTTTTCTCAGTATTTTAAGACTCTAACTTAGTAATTCCCAGCTGCTGCAAATTTATTTCCAAAGAGAACCCCACACTCCTAATATGAAGCAGTGCCATGTGCAAGCACAGGTCAGCTGTATGCCAAAAGCAAGCTCGTAACTGCCTGGGAGAGTCCAGCAGTTATGAAGTGTTTTAATGAAATGAAATGTTTTAATTTTACTGGAGGTGGCCAAACCCAAGCCTCCCATTTTGCTCAAGGTGCAGGTTTTCACTGTGAAGCCTGAAGTATGATCAGTGCTTAGGGCCGGTCCCCATCCAGACTGCTAAAATGCTGCACGTCCCAAGCACAGCCCAGAGTAGTGGTGCTTTGCAGTGCTGGAACTTGTCCTGGCCTGAAGCCATTTAGATACAGCTAAATGCTATAAAAAGAGCTGTTCTTATTAGACTGTCTGCTCAGAATGGCTTAGGGCTCAAGAAATCAGTTGTCAAGGTTTCAGTGCAGATGAGAGACAAGAGCTCAAATCCCTGGTTAAACTGAAATCTCAGACAGGACACATCATTTCAATTCTTTATTTGCTCATCTTGATGCATCTTTACCACCTTAGCTATTCTTCTCCCTGGCCCAATGCAGACACATTAAAAAGAGATAAAAATGTCCAAAAATATTATCTGTACAAGTTTATCTGTCCTGTCCCTCATGAAAGCCTGTCCCCTGAGCCTCTGCAAAGCCCCAAGGGCCAATGATGGGGCATCTTCCTCCCCTTTTCTACTCAACCCAGTGAATCCCTACAGCCCTCTGACACAAAAAGGTCAGTAAATTCAGGCTACACTGGCTTTGGTGACATTTGCTCCACAGTCAGGTATTTTACAGAGCACCACTTCTGCCACCACCCTCTTGTCTCTTAAATCAGGCTTTCTCAGCTCATGGCCCTCCCTGCCTGTAGTGGCAGCAGCAGGGGATGTGCAAAGCGCTGCTCCATCTGGGAAAGGCAGGAGGTCTGCACACCCAGAGCATCTCCAAAGCTGAGATTTGCAACCTCGGTGCCCGTGTCAGCACAAACCCACTCTGCCAGGACATTCCATGGCAGCCCGAGAGGGACAGGGTATAATTCTGCTTTGCCTCGTGGCTTCACCCCGGCGCAAGGGCAGCGCTCAGGGGATCACCCACAGTCCCTCCCTTATTTATTGTCAAGGCATGAGTCTTTTCCAACTCACCCCATATTGTATCATTGCAACTCCATTGATTTCACAGGAACTAATCCTGATTTACAGAGGGTAACTCAGATCAGGCCCCTTTTGACTAAAGCTTTGTGTCTAAAAGAAAAATACCTTCAATCAATCTTCAGGGCTTTAAAACAAAGCGCACTTTAAAAATGGCTGTACCAGGAATTCATATCCTGCTTTCCTCTGACTGTAACTATCATTTTGACTTAATAAAATGTGACAGTAAAGTTAAAGGATAAAAGAAAATGCTTCATCTTTCATTTTAAAGGAAAGACATGCCTTTAAAAAAGACTAAAAAAGGAACCTCCTGCAAAAGCTTTAATTCTTCTGTTCAGGATCTTTTGTGATTGCCACAGTTATGGTTTTATTAGACTGGGATAGCAGAGGGAAGAGGTGCAATGGAAAGATGTGGACATTAAAGTATTCAAAAAGTACTGGAAGAATAAGGGAAATAAATATAAACATTGTAAAGAAAGACAGCTCAGAAATGTGGCTATGACAGGCTGGCACAGGCAGCTCTGCCCTAGAAAACAGAACTCCAAGACCAACAAAACTATGGTTCTTTATTCATCTGATGTTCCTCACGCTTCCCTCCCTCTCCAGCTGGAATCCATCCCACCCAACTGGCTCCAAGGGCCGTTCCACACTATCGAAGAAAAAGCACAGCTTTTCCCTCTGCCCCTGGCCACATGCACACCCTCAGCCCTCAGCTGTGCCCATGGATCTGTCTTACAGACAGAACATGCCATGCTGCACTTGCATGTCCAGAGGTCAAATCTCATATGCACTGTTAGACTGGACTTGTGGATACTGAGCTTCTCTCTCTTACTTTGTAAGACAAATCTATGGAAATGGTCAAACTCTGGCTGAGATGAGAATCTGTGAAGAGACCTTGTTTTGCTTTAATTTAATCACCCTACAGTCTTCAGAAGATTTAGTGAGCTCACTTTGGATTTCATGGCAGTTTATATGCCAAAGGTCTTGCTCTGGCTGTCACCAGGCTTGTGTGTTCAGGGTTTCCCATGGCCTCAACTGCAACAACATCTATGAGTTTCACTCTGAACTCACTCTCACAATACCCCAGGAAGACAAACCCACATTTTCATACATAAATCCAAGGGTTATCTTCAAAACCCCCTGCAATTCAGCAGCAGGGTGCATCTCAAGTCTGTGCAGGCAATATGCTGTCTTGTGGCAGAGCAGAAACTTGAGCTTCATGCTGACCCCTCTCACAGCTCCTGCCCCACAGAGTCTGCAGGACACCACTGACAGTATTGTAGTAGGTTTTGTATCAGGAATAAAACAATCAAGATTTTGCAATACAGGTCAATTCATTGAAACCCTTCTGTTATCTAGATCTGTATAAATAATTCAGGTAACTCTTTGCAAGGGAGAAATAAGTTTTTCCTAATATACTCTTTGGTTCATAGCTTGTGAAGCCTGTAGTGGAGCTGAATAGTAATAGTCTATACTTTGATGTTCTTAGGACTACATTCCACAAAAAATTGACAGTGTACTTGGGGGTACTTTATTTCTAGGGCTCTTTCTGATTGCTGATCAAAGCCACCCAGGACTGGTCAAGGTCCGAAACCAAGCCCACAAAATGCAATGGGACATTTTCATTCAGAACAGGTAACAGAGACAAAACTCTTAATAATGGCTTAGCACAAAATGAATTAGTTGTTGTCAGGCCACTTCTCTATGCACTGGTGTGGGCCCTCAGTAAACCATCAGCCAACACTTGGTTACTGGGCCTTAGTAGTGCAGTCCACTGCCACAACGTCCTGGAAACAGAACTGTTTCCTCACCTGTAGAGGAAGCCCTCCAAAACAAGACCCTATTATAGAGAGCTTCCATTAAATAAAGCTGATTCAACAATAAAAGTCTGTGTAACAACATAAAATATACTGTACCTCTGGGCTCCTGCCAAATCCAGTAGGCATAAATAAACACCTGCTCTGCTGACACTCAGACTTGCTTCTGAGTAGTGCTAACCTGACCACACATTGAGTGTGTCCCCAAGTGCTTCAAGAGGCTCCCCAGAGAGCTCTAGATATTTTTTTTTACTGGCTGCACTTAATATAAAGACACGAGAGGCTTTGTTAGCATTTGTTTGGGGTATGAATTTAGCACTTGAGAAAAGGTGCCTTGGAGTCTGAAGTCTTCTGTTTATTCAAAGATTGTATTTGGCAATGAAGGCTCAGACTCATTTATCTCCCTGGTGGTATGCTGCCACAGTTTTCTAGAAAAGTGCCTTTACAGGGGGGATAGAAATATCTGCTATTTACTGCTCACAGAATGGCCTCTATGAGAGATGTCAAAGTTTTGTCAAAGAATTACCAAATTCTTGGTAATTCCCGGAGCTGGCCTGGCTGTGGAATTATTTTTATGTGTTCCATCTGTGAAACACAGAGATGAAGGTAAAGCCTAACACAACAGCAGAATGTAATGGATGCTATGGTACTTAGCACAACTGCAGCTCAGACTCGACATTTACTGGAGTTTAGCTTTAGAATCAGGAGCTCCTCACTCCCAGTCAAAGTCTCCGGATGCTCAGCCAAAAAGAGGAGGAGTGTACACAGCCCAAGGGAGGAGGCACCCCAAGGCTCATGGGACAGCAGCAACAACAGGAATAACTATTCCAGAGGTCCTGCCTGCAGCAGGGGAGCGTGCACAGGGCTCAGCACCCCTTGCAGTGCAATCCCTTTCTCACTGAACATGTGATTTGGAATTCCCTGCATGGGGGCTGTAAATCCAAGGTACCAGACATGCTGTTTACATACTACAAGTACCACACTTACTGCAAATCATCACCTGGCTGCGAGAGTTCTTTCTGGCTTGAGGTTTGGTACCCAACCCATAGCCTGACGCCTTAAGCCTGTAGCTGTTACAGAAACACCAACGCAGCAGCTTTTCTTCAAGTTGCTCCCCTGCACAATGTAGTTGGTTTGTAAATGTGCAAATTAGCAGAGCCACAGTCCCCAGGACCACACTGCACAGCCACTGTCATTCCAACACACTCTTGTGCTTGACAGTCTGGAGACAATCCTCTATTTGCAGCGATTTCCAGACGTGGTGCTCCTGCTCACAGACCTCCCCACTGCAGCTGTGATGCTACAATGCTGGAAACTGAGGCAGGACACAGATTTGTCACTCCATCACTAGTATTGCAAATGGTTTTAGACAGAGACAGAAAGAGGAATTAATTCCTCCTGGCTTTTCAAAATGCCTTTGGTATGGGCTTATCTTTTGTCTCCCAGTTTAATATGAAAACCATAAGTGTTATTGAATTTTTGACTTACTAAAGTATTAACTATTGTTTTACTGACACTATTTTTTTATTCAGCTCTAATTATAGGGTCTATTGCAGACATCCCTTGGGATGTTTAGTAAGGAAGTTGATGACAATAGTTCCAAATTATATTAGACCTAATACAGGTTGGTAACTCACAAAGTAAGTTTCTCTCTTCAACATTATGACAGTGATCTGGGGACAAGTACAGTCCCCAGATTGTGCCGTGCAGATAAGCAATCCTAATAAACCATGTAGCAGTCACTGTGGTGCCCCTGTGTCCACAGAGCTGGGAAAACAACAGAAAGCAGAAATTAAAAAAATCAACAAACCCAAACCACTTAATTTCCTCTGACCTAAAGCAATCCCATAATTTAAGTGTCCAGAAGACAAACACCAAGCCATGAAATCATCACACCAATGAACCTCCTGCCTGAGAGTCAGCCATAACATATGGGCTGCCCTTTTCCAGAGGCTTGTTTTTCCTGTTAAAACCTCTGACGCTACCTCCAGCTTCTGCCACCCACTTCCTTCTACTCCATCCAACAAATCCCCTTGCATCACTGACACAGCCCCACATGCCAGAGTCAAAGGCGGTTGTTGCACACTGCAAACTCAACTCATCCCTCCCTGCAGCTCCTTCCTCCACCGCTATGTTGGAAAAACAGGATAAGAAGAACTTTTCTCTTTTAATGCTTGCGCATGCAGGAGAGAGAAACCAGAGCTTGTTTGTTTTGTCAAAGATTTGTGATTACCCAGTGCCACATAACACATACTCATGGTTTAATTTTAACTCTAGAAGTATAAAGCATCCCTGCAGCACAACTCCAAGTTTCAGCCTGTTTGGAAACAAGAATATATTTTGCTGCATTGTCTTCTTGGCACAGCACAGCATCATTTATCATACAGAAACCTTTGGCTAGAAAGCATTCAGCCAGCCTCTATATGCCCCAAATGTGAACAGACAAAACAATAATTGTCAGCCAGACTCTTTTTTTCTCCTGCCACGCTCAGCTTTTCTTGTACTTCTTGCAACAGCAGGTACCAGTTGAGCTCTGTTAACTGTTCCCCTCATTGGAGCAGCAGGGCTGCTTTGGTCTGCCCCAACTCTTGCACTGTACTTGGGACTCTCAAAAGCAGGGCTGCTCTTCCCAGATCCTCCTGGCTGCAGGGCAGCACTGAAGAACATACACAGCTCACAAATGACAGGTTATTACTGGCTGTGGTGTATAAACAAAATGGGACTGATTCCTCATCTGCTGAAAACAACAGTTACATCAATTTTCTCATGCAAAATATATGGTGATCAACAGTTTCTGAAAAGACAGAGCTGAATTTCCCCCTCCTTCCACACATGCTATGCAACTTCTCTGATACCAGGAGCATGGTACTGTGTTACCTGCTAACTGAAACTCACCAGCCTCAGAACCCAGGCATTACTATGCTGGGTCACGGAGACATCCTTTTAGAGCTTTTCTCAAAAAGAGTATTTAGGCAAAGGCAAAGTCAAGCAGGATAGTTGACCTTCCAAAAGGCCTTGGCTGCTTTCTTTTAATGAACTGAACAGTTGTAATTTTCTCTGTCTGCAAATTTACTTTAACTAAACAGTACGGAGTCCCCATCCTGTAGCAGAACTCCCTAAATTCCCAAAGACATCACAGTGATCCAGGATTTAATACAAATCCAATGATCTACAACTTAGCTAAGAAATTCCATTCTGGAATTGAAGGGAAGAATATCTGAGACTGAAAGCTGGGATCCTCCTCTGCACTTATGGTTTTGACCATCAGAAGTCCAGCCAAGATTGAGTATCTGAATATTTTCTTACCAGGCAGGAGAGACAGCCTTCCAGAGGACACCCCAGCCCTGGGGTGTCAGCTCTTTGCCTCAGAAATGCTTTAAAATACCCAAACAATCCCTCAGACAGAAACTTCATCATCATCTTCCGGAGGCAGGGTCTGAGCAAGCATTTGGGAGCTGATATAATTTTAATACATTCTGAGCCCAGCCTTCCTAGAGAAGATGAATTATTTGTAATGAATTCCAATCACATGGTGCTCCAGCCCCCACACCTTCATCCTGCATATATAACCAAATTAGTTTAGGAGATGTAAGTTATTCAGGGACTTAGCTGTTCAGTCTGGCCTTGGAGGAGTTGCTCTCATTATGGCTTTTATGCAAATTCTGTCCTCCAAATCTCTTCTGAATCAATTATTACTAGATTAATTTAAACATGTCCACCTGGGGTGCCTGTATATCATGTGCCTCATGTTAAAAAGTAAAAAGGATGATAATGAATTCAGGAGGTGACTGAAACACATTCCTGCTTTGTGGAAATGTGACCTTTTTGCATAATGTCATAAAAGAAAGAAGTTCCTTCAAGAAACGTGGCAGATAGGGTCGTTCATTGGATCAGCTGGGCTTTCAATCACTCTTTGGAAATTAGCATGATACAATAAAAAATTAATAAGAAATTTAAAAAAATATCACTTTAATGCTCCAGACTATTAAAGTCTTTGATGGACTACTAATTGAAATGTAATGCTTAATTTTAAGCAATGCCATTTTATTAATGGTAAAAACTCGAATTAATGTCATTAACCAATGTTAATATTACAAATCCCCTGAGGGATAACAAAGCAATTATGTTACTCACAGAACTGAAAGTGGGAAAAAGATGTAATCTGTACATGACTGCACGAAGGCAAGAGAGACTACTTCCATCTGCATTTCCTCTGCTGAGAAAGGGGGTTTGTTTATTTTTTTGAGGAAAGAGAAGGGAGAGGAAGAGCAGAACTTGTGCTAGGTTAATTACTGCTGATTTTCAGGCACTTAATAGCTAGGAAATTATTCTGTTACTCAAACACCATACTGTGGGGACCCTGGAAAAATAATTTGGGAATGAGAAATTGATTACAAACCCTCCTTCTTGGAGGTCTCCCCTGTGTGTGCTTGGCTCCTAACACATGAACTAACAGCCTTCACCTGATGGAAAAGCTTGATGCAAATATGCAGCCCCACACCTGGCAGCAAATGGCTTTATGAAGCTGTGTTGGATTGTATCTGCCAGGGATCACCAAGGAGAACACCTCCTGCACTACTGAGTGCCCTCAATTTCATGTGAGGGCAGGTGCTTTTATTTTATATAGTTTAGCAAGTTCAGCATCTTGTCAGATCCACTGCTCATACAGCAGGTTAGACTTAATTAAAGAACCAAAACCAGTGCTCTTGCTAACTGGCAGAAGTCACATTGCCCAGAGGGAGTAAGAACTTTGCATGGTGCTGCTATAATACAGCATTTACTCCAGAATAACCATGTTTGACATAAATCCTGGATTAACTATTTTTTTATTGTCTGTCTGATAATTCAGAGACAATGGGGAGATTCAGCAAGCCAGACCATGAAGAATTCCCCAAGGAGCTACAGACCTTTTTATTGCTAAGAATCCCAAAGGCTTTTGTTTTTTACTTACAAAAAGTGAAAGTACTGCAATGCACCCAATACACCATTGTCAAAATCCAAATGCCTCTTTCAGTGTGCACTTTTCAATGCAACCAGTCAAATGTGTCACAAATTTACAAACAGTATTAACCCATGGGAAGAGATACAATAATTAATTTCCTCTGTTGCATGTAACATGACAATGCTCTGGTGTAAACCAGCACTGAGGATGCTTAAGAGATTCTTCTGAGACTGTCCTGCCAAGCACTTTTTAAAAATTAGGTTTCTTTGCAAAAAAACCAAAAGCATTGACACTAATTACTACCAGACTTTATGCTGCACAGGATGTAAAATCTCAATACCAACTCAAAATAAATCAACTGAAAAAAACCAAACTAAGGCTATCAAGGGACTGAGAATCTATGTCTAAACCTGGCTGGATGTAATACCAGGCATTCATACTTGGTAGCTGGGACCAGGGTGTCTTTCTTCGTAGCCCAAGCACAGAACACCCAGGTGCCTCTTTATGTTTCTGTTCAGGATATAAATACAGCTGTAAAACACAATGAGATTTGAGGATTTTACTTAAATTGACATATTACTTAGCAATCATATTATAAATGGCAGAACAAACAAGGGGAAGAATTACTGTCAGGTTTCCACTCTGCTTACCAATGAGGTCTTGCATGTGGCAGGTTTCAATCTGTGGAGCAGGTTATGCTCAACAGCACGATAGCTCTTCTCCTGCAAATTTACAAATCATTGCATTTTCGTCTCCCAGCAATGGTTCCTCTTACCTCCTGTCTCCCCCATCTCCTCAAAGAACATCAAACCTCCTTTGTAGTATCTCCACTCTGTCACTCTTCCATTTTCTCTTCCAACTCCCCACTCCCGATTTGAAAAGGAGAGAGGGGAAGCCACTGAAGACACCAAGGTCAAGGCGGAGCGAGACAAAGTCAAATTCATGCAATCATTTAACACCACACGCCATCAGACCATTACAGAGACATGAGACGTTATGGATTGCAGCTTAATAGATCTCAATAGAGGATGATGGGGGAGAGGAGAAGAGAAAAATGTTCCTTCTGGGCTGAGACTTGCTGATTAAAGTGCACGAGTGGGCAGGGGACAGCATTTGTGTTCATAAAGCTGAGTCTTACCTCTCGATATTAATGGACACACCATTGTCGCCAGACGCAATGTTTTGTTATTGCGTGATTAATTGAGAGTCACACGCAATGACATATTACAGGCAGGATAAAGCTGTCACTGGAAAGCAATTCTTCACAGTAATTCCTGCCAGTCTCTACAGTCTGAAATTGCATACCTCGTTACAGACGACCCCTCAAGCACAAATGCATTACATATCTTTATATAAATAACAGTGACTAACAACGGCAGCCTGAGGTAATCTCTGCGGGATGTGAAATAGGGAAAAAGGTAAGGCAGAGAAATTGCCTTCAAATATTAGTAAGCTTGTCTGTGCTAATCCCCATCAAATGAACCATTTCTCTTTTCCTTTAAAATAAAAACTGTTCCTGCTGGAGACACAGAAAGTATGATAAAAGGACATGTTGTGACATAAATGACAACTAGAAGCCTTACTTCTTCAAAAGGGCACTAGTTCTAAATCTTAAAAATGTATCTTGATCAAGACTAATTAAACTTCGACACAGTCGCTTTATCACTGACTTAGGTCAGTAAGTATCAGTAACTGGTCCAGCTCACTTTTTTAAAGCCACCAGATCAAAGACTCTTTTACATTTCTTTTGGCAGCAGCAAGAAGATATCAAATCATTAATTTTCTCCATGCATTTTATTTCAGTCAGAATCACTGCATTCAAAATGCAATGCAGGAAAAAAAAAATCTACATTGCTCAAGGGAAAGGACACAGCCCAGGGGAATATAGGTGCCCAGGAAAAACAGTTTGTGTCACTTATGCTCTGTGTATGACAAATTCCCGGCTGTATTGCTAGGAGTGGCACACAGTTGCCTAATCTCCAGCTGGCATTCAGCATTTCCCATACCATTTGTCTGATGGTCAGATCTGCTACAGTGCTCTTTTCTTCCTGTCTGATTGGAGCCAATACCCCACAACTTGAGTGAGCAATATTTTAAAGACTCACCATCAGATAGGGTGGCATCAACCAAAACCAACAGAACCTTCTCTTGGCAAGCTCTCCATTAAAGAGTTCCATTTCACACCACCACTGAGACACTGTTTTAAGCCATTTCAAGCTCAACCATTTGGACTTTCTGTTACCAATCACTTGTAAACTAAGGGGAAGTCATGCAAAGTCTTTACCTGCTGAGAAGATGTTCTCTACCTCCTCAGAAGACAGGCTCTTGCAGTCTCTCTTAAATCTGCCACTGACAGGAGCAAAGAGAAATGGGCACAGGAAAGCACAAAGCCTGGGCTGTCCTGTGGCCTGGAGGCAAATAGCAATCTGTCTTCACCTAACCCAACCAGAGCCCTGCAAGAGAGTAAATCTGTGTCCACTGGCCTTTTTAACAGCCCCTTAATGACCGTTAACTTTTTTCAGCCAGCCATTGATTCTAATGGCATGTGCATTCACACACAATAATACCTCAGACGGCCTTCATTAATTTACCATGCATAATTTCTCTGAAAGCTTTTGCCAATAGAATACCCCTAAACTGACTCACTAACTCATGAAGATAAAGCACTTTCTGTGTGAAACCATTATGCAGATGCACAGAATTCTACTCAAATAAGTTAAAAAGTAGGTATTGTTCGGTGTCTACCCATTTTTTGGACACAGCAAAGTACCAGGGCTTGAAAATGTAAAGCTGCTGCTGGAGTATCCGGTGTGACAATGAATATGTAAGATACTCCAGGCTGAAGAAAGAACAACAAGAAAAAAGGCAAATTATATGAAAAAGCCTTTCTGCTGTGAAGTTCCTGAAATCTTTTACAAATTTCAACAATGGGAAGTCCTAAAAGTGAAAGGCTGTTAAAATACTAAAGGAAAAGGCAGCAATATAGATATTCACAGGCCTAGGTCCATTCATCCAGAGAGAGGGTGGGGGAAGATCCAGCAAAGGGAGTGTATTAGAAACAAACCATCCCACAGAACAAGGGTTTAGAGCTGTCAGGAGCTACAGTGCTGCCATTAGCCTTGCAGTAAATTATGGAGCTGTCAGCATTTTCCCATTATAAATCTCTCAAGCCTCCTCTTAATGTACACTGATGTAAGATTCAGACCTCAGTCCCATGGTGGCAATGATATTGCAGACAAAAGCATCACAGACCCCCTTTGGAAATATAAGACTCATAAATATAACCTGTGGTCTTTTAAACTCTAATAGATGTTGGTTGTAGAGAATAAAAAAAGACCATTGTTTCTTTATTTTTTTTTAATTACAATTAGTTTGTCTTTAAACAAAGTCAGAGAATGAGAAGTGAAGAGCTGATTGAAAAGGTGATCACGAATTGGATCCTCTTTTGCACTACATGCAAGTCTTTTATCAACTTAAAAGTTTCTCATCCCTTTCTGGAGGATTGATCACAGAGCCCATGAATACTGAGACTCCACTTCCAAGGTTATAGGTGCTGTCCTGACTCATGTAAAAAAAACCACTTTCCATAGACAGTCACTTGTGAGGCCCTGTAATATTAAATTTCGAGGTAAAATAAAGATTAAAATAAAATTAGATCTGAAAATTTAATCTGTCTCAAATTCATGAGTTGTGGGACTCGGGGTTTTTGGTTCTCATCAGTGAGCAGTGAACCACTTGCAGGGAATTCAGAAGCCACAGAGCAGGTGGATTAGGAACAGAGCTTTTTAAAAATTCTCCATTAACAGCAAACCTCATTTTTAAGAAATTGAATTTTTTGTTGTTATTTCAGGATATAGACTGCAAAAGAGGCTCCATGTATTTCTGTGAAAAAAAAAAAAAGAAAGAAAGAAAAAAAAAAGTATAATGAAGACTGACAGTGTATGTGGAAGGAATATGCTCACATAGAGATACTTTTTAAAGTGACAACCACCAGGAGAATTTTGGCAACGTTGGTTTAGTACAAAGGATATAAGCCATTATCAGCATAAAGGTAATGAAAACCAAGGGAAAACACCTCTGCCTGGAGTTAGTATCATTAAAGACCATTAATATTGCCACTAATTATACATGCTTAACTACAGCTTTGCCTGGAACTGTAACATCACAACATGCCAATAAACTGTCTAGGGAGTAACAGACTGCTTTAAAACTCTCTAAATATGTGTTTACAGATGATAAGGGGAAAAGTGATTTATCACACTTGAAGAGGAGCATCTTCCCTCCCCTCTTTATTTTTTTCTATATTTACCTTGCTCCAAACACCAAGCTCTTCCCCCATGCTCTTGAGGCCAGCTTGGGATGCTGAGCCTGGCCTGTCAAGCCGGGCAGACTTGGGCAGGGGCTAACAGCTCTCCACTTACTCAGGGGCCAGTAGTAAATCTCAGCAGCACATACATGCCTGTACTAGGCATCAAATAGTGCATATGCTGGAGGATTTGGGACTGCAAGCAGTCTGTCTGCTCCAGATAAAGTAATGACTCAAGCACAAGGCAGGAGACACTCGAGGCTCCCAGTGCGTGCGACAGCCCAGCAGAGTTACAGCCGCCCCCAGCCCTCCATCCAGCAGGAACAGCAAATCACTCCTCACGTTTTGCTAACCCTTTAGCAGTGTTTCCACACAGTACCATCCTTTGCTCCTGGCTTGTGTATTATAGGGAAAAAAGTAGGACAATGATTCCCTTCTTAATTCCTGATTTTTACATTTTTTTAACTGTATAGGGTTTTTTACTGAAATCTTGCAGTGTATCTGCTTATGAAGTAACCAGCATAGCACTCTGCTTCAGAGAGAATATATAACAGCAGAATAAAATTCTATCCATATGTCCAAAATACAAGGGGTTCACAGTAGAGCTGGCAAATGGTGTAATTAATCCTGACTGCATTTCAGCAAAGACAAATCTAGAAATAATGTACAATTTCTCTCTTTGTAAATTACCACTTGAGAAAACTCCCTGCCTGTATCACATATACCCAAAGCAATTTTTGCAGATTGTTCACAATAAATCACATTTGGGACACTATTTGACTGATAAAATTTCAAACACCATCTCTTTATTCTTTGGGTGCTCCTTTTATAATGTCAAGTTAACAGAAAAAACACAGCGGATACACAGACGCCAGACACATTCAAAGGTTCCCATCTGGGCTTTAATTACTATCACAGTTGCCTCACTAAATTGAATACGTTCCTCCTCCTCCTAAGGGCTTTGCCTTGTATCTGATTTAGCTTACTTTGCCTTGATGAACAAAATCTGGTATAATCATTTTCTATGATGCCCCAGAGGAGCATCATCCCATGTATAAACTTGTTGCCCTCTAAGTCAGTTTTTTACATTTCTCTCTTCAGACATTATCCTGAACTGTACTGATATTTTTTTTTTCCTTCAGGAAATTATTTTGGATAAGTTCTAAAGCAGATTTTCTCCAAAAGCCACATTTAGATTACATTAAGTCACTGTTGTTATTGTAAAATTTAAAAAGACGCAACATGTCCAAGCCACTTCTTCCAAGCACAGAAGACAAACAAACCCCCCTTTCTCCCTCTCCACACAGCATCACCTGTTCCTGACCCCACTGACCAGTTCATTATTCCTTTCAGATGGTAATTAGTGAGGCCAGACAGCCTGAGTTTTGCCATTTCTCCTGACCTGTTAGGCTTGGCCTCCCTCAGTTATTATCAGTGTCTTTCTCTAGGTGTTCTCAGAGAGCAGGAAAGTGTCTGCCATCTGTTTAAGCTCTCCTGATTTGAACGGTTAAATAAAAACACATAACATCATCCACAAAAATGCCATTGTTAGGGTTCTGCAGCAGGCTCTGAGCCCTTTATAATTAACTGCAGATCTACTTGTTGGTTTCCAATAAGGTCATTCTTTCAGTAATCAGAGGTGGTCCCAGGAGGTAGTACATAAATAGCCTATATTGAAGCCTAAATTAGGCTAACTCAGAACTTCCTGTACTCTTCACTGCAAATAAAGCAAATATTTATAGACTTTGCAATCTTTGAGGCTCCTACCTAAGAATTATCATCAGAGCAGCTCTTCTTACTCATGGTAAATCAGAATCCTAGCAAACGTCCCAAAGCTCAAATTCCTCACTGTGTTATCTTTATTTGAAACTCCCCTCGCTACCCTTTAGATATATCAATAAAATAAAATAAAATAAAATAAAATAAAATAAAATAAAATAAAATAAAATAAAATAAAATAAAATAAAATAAAATAAAATATTCAAGACGAAGATGAAAACAGACTTTGAAGGAAAACATCCCTCTGTTAAAATCTGGCTAAGTCATATTGCTACAGACTTGGAACATCTGGCTTCTATTCTGGGTTCTGCCACTGACTCTCTGTAGCCCCAGGCAAGTCCTTTCAGCTCTAAGTCTCCATTTTTCTTTCTTTTCAAGCAAGTAGGAGTTTTCCTTAATTCTCTCCTTTTCTTTCTGTCTTGACCATCCAGACCCATGCACAATTTTAAAGAAGGCAAGTAACACCAAATGGACCAAATAAGTAGACACTTGTCTGAAGGATGGAGGCTCTGGACTGTAAACACCTCAGGGTAAAGACCATCTCCTAACATTTGTGAACTCTTCTGGTTTTTGGAGTATTTAGAGAAGGCTAATGTTATTCTGTAAGAGTTTCTGGAAGCAGCTGGCTGAGTTTCTGCTGGAATCATCACTTTAAACATTGTTGGGATGTCATTGTTTTTTTCAGAGGTGTCAGAATGCCTAGAGCTTTGGCCAGCCATCTTCTCTCATTAGTAATTTTCACACAAGTCTAAATAAATGTGTTTGTACTGTGCCCAACGTAATGCAGCTCCTGTGTGCCACATTAACACAGCTAATAAATAAAAAATCCTATTCATGATATTCTTACACCAAGCCAGCAGTAGAAAATGGCCACTCATCAGGGAAGTGGGAAGCATTAGTGGCTGGGGTGGATGGTGTCAGCAAGCAGGCTCCAGCTGGAACAGCAAGCAACTTTATCAATTATTTTCAATAGCAAACTGCATTTCCTTGCCCCTCTACTCCCTCAGAGAGAAGGTCTGGTGAAAAGCATGGTCCCATTTATCCTTAGCAAGCTCTTGAGCCAGCAAGGCCCTTTGTTACATTTTGGCCTGGAAACTGAGACCTGAATGATCAATGCTGTTCGGCTGCTGCCTCTGCACAGTGCAGCAAGAATGATACCAATGGGCAGTGAAGAATACTCCTTCCTCAATAGCTGCCACCAACATGCTAGATGCTTTCCAAATACACAACATCCAGCCTAAAAGTGCTGTCAAAGAGCTCCCAGGGACCACTGGAACACAAAATTAACACACGGGAGAACCTCTCTGTGAATACATCAATGGAACTCCATGCCTCATGTCTGGACTGCACCCAACTGTGGTGCAGCTTCCTTACATCTCCTTACCACTATCAATCCATCTTACCTAGAATGATAAAATGATCTCATTTCACAAGAAAGTGTTTTAAGAACAGATACTTGACTTTAGAGACAAACATAGTTAATTATCATAGCATATATATATATATATATATATATATATACTTTCCCCCAGAAAAATAGAATTTAAAACTAATCAGATTATGTATTTCTTCCAGTTAGCATGATTAATGGTTTTCCCATTTTACAGAATAAACACATTTGAACAATCATTCCAGAACCACAGTATCATATTGAACTCCCCCCAGCCTGTGGGTTTCCAGAGCAAAGGCTCCCATCTCTTTCAGCCAGGAAATGAGCTCCTGTCCTTTTAGGACTGGATACTACCAATACAAATAATCCCATATCATCTTACTCAGCTGCACTGAGTCTTTGATAGAAGCAATTTCACAAACAGTCTGCAGAAACTCCCCCTCTCTGCAGTCCCAGTTCAGAGCTCTTTATTTGCCTGCCTTTTTCTTCACCTCTCTTTTTCCTCAGATGAGCCCAGCTCCCAGGCTCAGACAGTTACATTTTTTCCAGAGCAATGGAGCTAATGTTATTCCCGACAAAGTTCAAGAGAGACAACAATATTAATGGCCAACAATATTCATAGGCCCCTGGCCTATGGAGACACTTGACAGAGGAGAAAGATGGTGCCTTCCTAACCACCAGGCTTGCAAAAATCCAAAACAAGAAATCATTTGCCTGTGTCATAGAAAATAATACTTTACCGTGATTTTGAAAAGAGAGTTACTGAAATCTAGGAGTGCTAAAGGAAAAGCAGCCTTCTATGAATTCTGGGTGGTTCACTATGAAGATGACAGTTGCCCTAGAAACCTCATAAACTGGAGTGGCAGATAACTGAAGTAGATGAGATCTGTCAGAAAAAGTTTGGCACCATCAAACCAATGCTTTGAAAGCATAAAAATGACTAATTGTCTGTGTTTTCTTTGCCACATCAGACAAAAGGCTTTCCTGGCAGTGAGGGACAGATTTCTGAGCTGTGTTTTGCTATTCACTCATCTGCTTAAATTTTGAGTGTAGAATTGAAAGCTTGTTTTAAAAAAAATTAAAAGCTTCTTTTATTCAAATGAAAGCTAAGTAAGTAATGGGTTTGTGTTCTTTCCCCTTCTCTTCCAAAGGCCTGAGTTCAGATAACTTTCTGAAAAAGACTGGTGTCCTGATGGTCCTAAACCTTACTCAACGCCCCCATAAAGCCACCACCTCACTCAGCCCAGGTCTTATTTTATGAACAGGAGATTATCAAGAAAAAAAAAATTGGAGGTCTGACCTGTGATGCACTGATGCACTTTGAACAGATTCTGAGTTGTCATATCAAATCATTTATTGATTTGATGAAGAGATTCTATGATTTACAGAATCATAGAATCATCTGGGTTGGAAAGGACCTCCAAGATCATCAAGTCCAACCATTAACCCAGCACAAGGCTGCCACTAAACCATGTCCCCAGGTGCCACATCTACAGGTCTTTTAGACATCTCTAGGGATGATAACTCAACTACTTTCCTGGGCAGCATGTTCCAGTGCTTGACAACCCTTCCAGAGAAGAAATGTTTCCCAATACCCAATCTAAACCTCCTCTGGCATAAATTCAGGCCCTTGCCTCTTGTCCTATCTCTTACAACTCGGGAGAAGAGACCCACCCTCACCTTACCACAGGTTGCTTTCAGGTTGTATATAGAGAGTAACAAGGTCCCCCCCAAAGCCTCCTTTTATCCAGCCTAAAGGACCTGAGTTTGCTCAACCACTCCTCATAAAGATTTGTTTTCTAGATTAACTACTCAAGGTAGTGACTTTTGTCAAGCCCACTAATCCTGATTTCTCATCTACAGCAAATACACAACAAAACTGAAAAAGAGAAGGTTTAGTTCAAAAAGAAAAAACTAAAGTATTTAGACTTGTGTTTCCTTATTTGGCCTCTTTGTTTCTCATTCCTTTATCCTCCTTTAACTGGCCAGTTGCCAATAAAGAAGAAGAGATAAGCAACAAAAATTGATTATAAGTAATAAAAGGAATTTAAAATTTCTTAAGGATTGAGCCAGAGCAGGAGGGAAAACTGAGGAACTCTGGACTTGCTACACTCTTCTTCATGGGTCCTGAGCGACGCCAGTGTATCTGCGCAAGCAGCACACAAGCAAACAGCACAGCTGTTGGCATTCTCTCTGCACACAGGGAAGCAATTTTCCCCTTTCATTTATTATTCAAAACTTGCTGCAGCCATTCTGCAAATTCAGTGTATCTCCTTTAATGCAACAATGAGATTGAGATGCAGATTCTTTCCCTTGTCTTGTTTGTGGTTTTGGTTTTTTCCTTGAATACTGAGAGTGCTGGATATGGGTTTTCTTTCTACTTAAATTTCTCTTTTCAATTTGGAGATGATTTGAACTATGCAGAATGCAGACAGACAACAAGTAAGAATTTCTTGCTCTGATCCATGCCTTCTCCTCCAGTCAAGCCTGCAAAAATAACCCTTGAATGCTCAACATGAACACAGAATTTAGAGAAGTAGTCCCAACTCTCCCAAAAATGGTGTGGGAATTGAATGGCTTCAGAGGAAATGCTGTCTCCTTTTCCTCTCTAAACTAATTAGTACAAGCCATAGTCAACTCCTTTACAAAAAAGCAAACATTTAACACTAATAGCCATTATCATTAGTAACTCGCTGCTTTTGAAAAAGCCCTTGACTGCAACCCCCAATATTTATTCTCACTTGATGTTAAGATGACAGATTTGCCAACCAGCTTGGGAGGTGAAATAGCATCAGTGGGCCACCTGCTCCCTTTTGAAGTTCAGCTTTAATAATGCAATGCAATATCATAAGATGAGGTCATCTGATGCAATTGATGCAGGAGGAAAATCTAGATTTTCTCACCCGCTAAAAGTTTTGATTTAGGCACCAAAATAATCTGTATTTTTGTGCTCCTATACATCCAAACTAAACAGAACAGTTAGAGCCATCCCTGGTGTGAGCCTTGGCTTGGCATGGGACCAAAAAAAAAGAGCATAGATTTCTTCCCACAGTGCAGGGTTGGCAGCCACCCTGCATTTCTTCTCCAGATAAAGTGGAATATCTTTGTTTTGCTTTGAGAAGTTAATCATTTTATCATTGAGGCTTCATAACACTGCATAGGAGTGTCTCTGGACAACATCCATGCTATGGCTCAGCATGGTTGGTTACCTGTTCACTCACTACAGCATCACTGCAGTTTCTGCACTGTCAGGGCTGTGTGACACAAATCGGATTTCATTTCAATATTGCATTGATGCCATACCCTGAACACAAAACACCAATTTGCACACAACATGCTAGGAGCCAGATTGCACAGATGTCACTCAGCCCAAGACCACTGACAAGAGCAGAAATGCATCATCCACATCAGCAGATCACCTGGTCCAGGTCTGATGCTCAGGGGCAGGATGCCCAGCAAAAACTCTGGATTTGAATCAAACACAATCTGGGCAGTTCTTCTGACCTTTGTGAACACTAACTTGCTTTTTGATGATGTGGTGCTTAGATTGCCTGCTCACCTTACCAAAAAATCTTAGTTACTTAAATTTGTGAAATACATTGAGATTTTAGGACAAAACAGGCTGTGGGGAGTCAGAGCATTGCTGCAGATGTGATCAAATGTGCTGTACACTGTGGGGAATGTTACAGTTATGCCAGAATAGTAATGCTAGCAGACTTCTGCCCTTTGTACCTTGATATGATTGGCATGATATGAAGGACTAAGTTTCGGAGGAAAATTTAGTAGTATAAGCCATATCATCCCAACCTGGCTATCTGCATAACTTATGTGGGTTATTGCAGTAGCCCACCTCCAACATTCACTCACAGCTCTAGTGAAGATTATCACTCCTGTTTAAGAGATACCAACTCCCTTGTTCCCATGGGTGGGAAATCCTTCAGCAAAAAAATGTGAAGCTTTAGACTGTCTGCATTCTAATCTAGAAAGCAGGGGACCCTGCTAAATAAATGTGTAAGCCTGGGTTCTTCACCATCAGTTAGGCTGGGATGGAAGCCCTGCTTTTCATACACAGGCTGATATAGTAAATGTGAGGGTCTTAACAGTGAAATCAGCTCCAGGTTTAAATCAGAAAGCAGAAAATCCCTGTGTAATTTCAACAGTGCTACTTCACTGAATAAATGCTTACACCAAATTCAGCTCAACTCAATGCTACCTGCATTGGCTGGTATGACATGCAATGGGTAAGGATTTCTCTGCCAGGAGCAGGTATCTGTAGAGCTTCTTTCCCACCTTTGCAGGGGAACAGGAACTGATCATTTACAGAGCTGCAAATACACCTGAGTGTCATCTAAGGCAGAGCCCCTATCAGAACAGAACATTACAGGGGCTCGTGTTGTTCTTCCTTCCCCACTGAATAGGCAGCTAAATGAACAAAATCAATTTGAAATCACACATCTAACTAGCATACTAGAAAAAATTTCAAGAGCAGCTGCTGCCTACCTACAACTCTCTAATTCCAGCCCAAACAATCTGTTTCCCAGTTGTGGGAGAGCAATCCACAAAAGGACCCAACAATCAGAGTCAGCAGAGAGGCGACGTTGTGCCTCCATCTCTGGCATGCAGCTAATTACAAAGGACAATTATTATAATTAATGCCAGTGGATGTGGCCAAGTCTCCCTGCAACTGCTGTGGGGAATTTCTACCCCTACTTCAACCAAAAACCATCTGTCAGACAGGAAAAGGACAAAATAAAACCCCTCCTTGCAAAAGATTCTCAGTAAAATGTTTTATTGGTGCTAACCTGGCAGTAACAGGGAGATCACACAAGTTTCAAATAGGAACCACACTGAGAAGTGAAAATCCCTGACTTCATATTCCCTGCCCCATCATGTAAACAGTCCATTGATTTATGCAGCAAGAGGCTGTTGCTGGAGAGGTTCAAGGATGGATAAGTTACACACTCCTGTTTGTCGTGAGCTGGTTTGTTTTGTACAGAAGCAGAGATCAGCTAGAGAAAATGGACTGGAAATGCTGCTGCTGCAGAGCTCTGTCAAGGTAGTGGGTTACGCAAATGCCACTCGATACTGACCATTCACACATTTAAATTTTCTCATCCTTGTACTTCAGTGATCACTTGAAAGGCAATAGGAATAAGGACAAATTATGAAAGTAGATATATCATGTTCCTGACTGATCCATGTTAAGAGGAAAATTTGGCTCTGCAGGAAACTTGTTGACTATGTCAGGCTTCTTTCTGTGCAACACATGAAGTACACACAATTGTCTGTCATGGTGATATTATTTTCTGTGAGCAGATCTCCTCTTGCTGCAGTGCTGCCAGTGAACTCTCATCAAAAAATACCCACCCAGTGATCTCTTTATACTTGTTTCAGGCAAGGTACTGGCACTCAGGCCACTGTAAGAAATTCTGTGATGGTACTCAAGCATAGCTGACCCATAGAAGACTGTCACAGACTCAAGCACTTGTTCTTCGCTAAAGAAAAAAGAAAATGGCCAAGACAAAAGTGTTGCAAAACAGGAGTGTTTTCAAAATAGTTACAGAGTGAATAATATTGGGGCTTTTTTCTTCCCAAAGAGTAATTCTTACTGACATACAAAACTAATAGCTTATAAATTTTCAATACTACCTTCTTCTGGACAGTACAATCATGTTCTGCAGTCTCACCAGCTCAAGTGAGAAGCCCCTCACATGTTAGGGCTGATCTACCCTGGGATCCATCCCTAAGCCAGGTGCAGATGTATTCACACCACCTTCCAAACGTGTACTACAGGTATCATCAGCAATTTAGGCACGGCAGGATGGAGCACAGCTACACGTCTTGCCTGGGAATATCTGAGCCATAATGCTGCTGGAAAGACTCAAACTCACAGCACACAGCTACACATTAACACTGCCTGGTAGGCAGCTCCAAGGAGTTGAAAAGGCAGAACTAGAGTCTGCTGAAGAAAGAGATACCTGCAGATGAATCCACAGCCATCCACTTTCACCAAGTTATTACAAGATCAAAGAGGATGTGAACTGGGGCTGCCATGGCTGGAACGCCTGGTTCAGCTCCTAGCTCTGCAAGAGGTAACTTACCCAATTTAATGCAGGCAGATGGATATGGGCAGCTTACTAGTATGTGCAAAAGCATCTGAGCATGTATTTCTATTCATCCCTGTTACTGAAATAATTACTGAAATAGACTTCTGCTGTCTGAAGTGCCTCATGGGTCAGAGTTAAGGTGTCTTTGCAGGATATTTCTGTACAGGTGCACTGAATTACATACATGTATTGATCTGAGCTGAATGAAGATTTGTTCCTCTAAGTTCTTGTTGATGTACCACTATGCAATATTCAACATAAATTAATTAAAAACTGCTTAGTAGTCTTCACACACAGGCTAATGGTGAATACATCTCTAAAACCAAAACCATTACACAGGACAGTTGTTTTGAGCTGGAATGTACACATGTAAGTTTGTGAAATACTAAAAAAATATGAAATATTACTATTTAATTTAAATACTTTCAAAGTCATGGCAATTATGTATTTTTCAGACCCTTTAAAATATTTACCTTATCAATCAATATTTAATTCTTCTCTTGTTACTGGTTAGCTCTAAAAGAGAATAAAAGACTCCAAAGGAATAAGGAAAGCAATTCATAACTTTCAAGAAAAATAATCTGTGGCTTCCAGCTAAGTAAACCAAGATCTTTTATTATATAATGTGGGTAAGACAATGTTTATTTTAAGGATTTAAATGTAAAAGTGTTCCCAAAAATCTAACTTGTCCTTTTACATTTGAAATAACTCTTGTTCGGACTAGTCAGAGAAAATAATCTTCTTAGCTTTTAAAAGAAAACATCTGAAGCAGTTTTCTCACCATGCTAGGGGTTCAAATGTTGGTATATGCTTTTTTAATATCCAAAATTGCTTCTGTTTTCATATTGATTTCTGGAACATCAATGAGGAAACAATCTTTGTATCAGTGGTGGGAATCCCCTGAACTACCTGAGCCTGGTGAGAGGACAAAAATAGAGATATACAAGTCAAAGAAAGTAGTTTAATGTAATAACTAAGCACATGGTGCAGCAACTGTTTTTAAACCCACCTTCTTGTCAGATAACATACTCATAAATCCATCAGCAACAGGTCACTGCTGCGTCCCTCTGGGGTGCAAATGTAATTGAAACCTCACAGCCACTTAAGAGCTGTTGTTTCTCTGTGTTTAAGAGGCTACAGAGGTTAGACTCAACTGCACTAATAGATCAGATCAGGCTGGCATTTATACCACCACTGTTTAACTGGAGCTCTTTGTAACTGAAAAGCTCCTTGTAAGTCTGTGGACAAATGTTTTGCCTTTGATTTGCACCAACTTGCTGTACACACACCCGAACCGCCCGGCTGTGAGAGTAAGGGGAGATGAGCCTTTGGAAGAATATGTAAAGAATCAGTTAAAGGTGCTTGACATCTCTTACCTAAATTCATTATGTCTCATCAGTCACATTTGACTCTACTTCCCATTGGTGTTTTTCTTTATCCCTCTTTCCTCTTTCCATTATTTTTGTTCAAAGGAGTAAAGAGAGCAGATGAAATGTTAAAATGATTTAGAATTTTCAGCTGTAAGAGGAGTGTATAAGTAACACTAAGAGTCTGATTTCAGTGTAAGATACAATATTTGGATAAATCAGATATCCCAGAACAATTCAGCAGCTTGGAATTGCTGATTAAAGAACGATCTGCTATTCTCTCCCTAGAATGGTGAGACACTGTTCACGCAGCTGACCTAGGTATGTTCTTTTAATTTTTTTCTCTGTCCTTTTTTTTCATATAATTTTTTGAAAGTTGCCTTTTTAATTTTTTTAAGCACAGTTCTGTACCACGGGCTGCAGACTAATGAAACTGCAATTCTGCAGCACAGTATAGACAAAAGTGGGCCAGGTCTCATTTAGGTACATCTGGAAGGGAAGGCAGCTGAGCTGGGACACACAGACATCACCACAGGTTAGCCACCAAATTTGGGCACTTCAGCACAGGCTGACTTCTGCATTACTGCTGCCTCATTGATGCGGATTCTATGAACGGCAAAGTTCTCAGAAGACCAGAATAAAAGAGTTCAATGTTGAGGGCAACAGGTATTGTATTGTCCCTGTGCTGATGGAGTTTTCTACAGGGGACTATTTTGTATTCAGAAACTGGAGATGTGCTGAAGCTTTGAAAGACGAGAAAAACCCAAGCCCACAAAGTCAAGTTGATTTCTACCTGAGAAGACAAGAGGTGGAAGGTGGTGCCTGTGAGCCTGCCTGGGCAGCAAGGTCTGCCTGTCCCTGAGGGCAGAAGTGGGAAATTGCTGTTACACCACGGGCCAATGTACTCCTCAATATGCTGTCCCACTCAGTTTCACTCGGCTGATAGATTTGGATGAAAATGGATTTGCCCACCTAACAATGGCTAAATCTGCTGCAGTTCTGCAGCTTGTGTGGGCATTTCTCCAACAAATACCTCCTTAAAATTGCAGGAGTTCAGACTCACCACCACACTGTGCCTGTGCCTCCCCCACCTACAAAATCAGCCAGCAGTGCCTGGCACCCTGACATTGCACAGCCAGAGAGCAAGAAACACACTAACCTTATTTAGATGTTCTTTTTAATAACGTTTTACACAGCTGAGTAGAATTCTTTGGGATGTTTAATCTCCCTTTGTTACCAGGAACCACCTGCTAGAATGATATGACGCAGAGTCCCAAGGCAAGTTGATGTCAGGGTTGGCAGTGCTCAGGTCTGAGTTGCAGGAAGGATATTTCAGGCTGATGTTGACATCCTATACAATGAGATGTTATAGCCAAGTTGTCTGTATCAATTTTGTCTTAATTCTCTCTTTGATAAGTGGGAATTAAGAAATTACAGGAAATGGCCCCGATCTCCTACATGGTTATTATATCAAAACTGAGTGATCACTCGGCTGACTCAAATACATGAGGAAAGAGCAAAATCACAGTCACTCAAATATAAAAAATCAGCTAAAAGTGAAAGCAGACTGTGGTTAATTAAGTAATGAGGAAAAAATCACACCTATTTTTCTTTAGTTCTATGTAATTCAGATGCTCACAAGTCTTCACTGCTTCATGATAGACCATAAGAACTCATTAACAAGTTTATTTTAATTCTGAGAAAAATTATTGTCATATTTGCCTATAGACTTGCATAAGTGATTTACCTAATATATCCAGTTGAAATAAAGGACTAAACTGTATGGACTGTAAGTGATAAATGTAATGAAAATTGGAAAAAAAGAAAGAAAAAGAAAAAAAAAGTTCTAACCTGGAAACTGGATGGGTTTAGTGTGTGAACATTAATCAGAACTAAATAAGAAATATCAAGATATGTATTGCACTGTTGGCCTGGACCATGATCCAATGTTCATTACTGCCAAACCTACTCACTGAAGTAGGAAATACCACAAAAAGGAGGATCTCAGTGCCAGAAAAAGAAGTCAAGGCAACAAGGGTAAAAAACAAGCATAAAGAAAATTCAAGAGTTTGAAAAAACTAGTTATTTACTCCTGGGAATACGGGAAGAATGAAGCAGAACACTTTCAGGGTCTGTGAAGAAAGAGCTTCAGTGACTTCCCCTTCCTTTCCAGTCACTCAGTCCTGACAGGCAGGGACAAATTGAATAAAAATCAAAACCACCGAAGTATAAGGGGAAACAACACTTTTCATTAGCTTTCATATCTGACATTGTGGTGGGAGTCCCTGGAGAAGTGGTGCAGCGTGCGATAGCCTGGACACAAAGCTGCAGCCCGTGCCCACAGGCTGGGTGAAAGACATTTGGAGGCGGGACAGAGCAGGTAACCAGTGAAATGCAAAACCTAAAGATCAAACAAATAGCAAGTCCTAGAATCTTAAAAATCAACCAGCTGCTTTATTGGGAATCAATCTTGCTCCCTTAGGAGGGAAATAAGATAATGAAAAGACTTAGATTCAGTATAGAGCCCTTCCTACAGAAGGGCAGCAGTGACTCAGAATAAAAATGGCCAAACCCAGGCTAGAATAAAACCCAGACAGAATAAAAGCAGACAGCACCTTTCTCTACTACCACTGAAATGAATCGTATTAATTCATGTGATCAATTTGTCTGCCTCTCAGACACAGAATTTCTCTTTAATATCATCCTCTGTTTCAAATCAGATAATTTTCCTCCTTTCTTTCCAAAAATCCAGGTTCTATCTTTCTACTGCTTTGATCAAGCCTTGTCCCATCACTTTCCTAGGTCAATTCCTCCATATCATCACTCATCCTGATTTTCTCACAGCTTTCCATCCAACAGCTCCTTTGGAATTCAGTATTAAACAACACAGCAAGCAAAACGGTGACTTCCAGGTGTCTGAAGATGCATCCTTCCTCTTTCCCTCTCCTTGCCTGCTTCCACACTCTCTCCTGTCTGCTGGATCTCTACCACATGTCCACTTGGTCCATCTCTTTTTCAGGTTGGAAAGTCCTGGTCTGTTTTACTCATTTACAGACAGACCTGGTGATAAACTTCATTTGTTTTCTTACAATTGAGGTCAGTAAGTTCCCTCCTCAAGATCAAGTCTGAAATGCAGCTGAAGGCTGAAACAATACTCCCGAGCCTCCCGGATTAGGGCTTGTCCATGAGTAGCCAAGACCTCACTGTACATGATGGCCTACAAACACCCCCAGCCCAGCTCAGCTCCAGGAGCAACAGCATCCACCAGAAATACATCAAAACTACTGGAATGTCCTGAAAGGGTCAAAGCAAAGATGATAAAGGGTTTATATGCTCAAGATTCTCACGTATTATTCTGGTTCTCCTTGCAGCAGGCACAAGTCAGGAGAGATCTCCTTCCAAGGCCTGATCTCATTAAACTGCAACAGAATTTCACTGAACATTCACTCAGTTTTCTGTGCTTTTTGCCCTTTTTGGCAGGAAAAGGTGCTTTTGATAGCTCGTCTGTTTAACAAGGAAATTCCTCAGAGGGCCTTTGCTGAGAGCATACAAAAATCCACTGACAGCTGCTGTGATGGTTGCTCGTTTCTGGGTTAGCACACAGTGTTTAGACAGGAAGCAGTTGAGGAAAGGTACAATTTATTAAAAACGGGCTTGGTTCCAAAATTCACATTATGGTACAACACATGGCACAGAGACAACACACTCCCACTGCAGTTACCTGCATGGACAGACAACCCCAGATTCCCATGTTTGTGTGAGCCTGGTAGGGGAGCTGCAGTTACACCCAGGAAGAAGAGGACCCACACCACTTGCAGTCCTTCAGAGCTAGAACACTGTCATAAATTCCTTTCTTGAAAGACACGTCTTGCTTTTCCACATGGTACAAAGTAAAGCCAAATTTTTGCATTTCTTTTTACATCTTTAAAGCAGCTGTCAGATAGAAAGCTCTCTCTCTCTGAAGGACTCACATGGTCCCTCACACCACAGCATCACTGTAATCCTAATTATCTTTGCTGCATCTTTGGGAAATATCTACTCCAACTTACAGGAGGAGAAACTGAGTCAGAAAGCCACTCAGTGATTTTGCTTGGTGTTCCCCACTGTAGAGCAGGATGCTGGTCACTCTGGCTCTTACAGAATCACCCCAGCCCTTTTCTCTCTGAAAGAGAGTGAGATAAGTCCACAATGTCTCATCCCCTCCAGCATTGAGGCAGAGGTGGGGTTTTGCCCCTCTCCACCAGCAGCCTATCCCCTTCTGCTCTTCTTCTACCCGCAGAGGCTGCATGGCTTTGGTGGGATAATTTGTGTATGTTCCAATCCATGAACCCCGCGGGGACTCACGCTGAGAGTGCTGTAAAACACTCATCTCCCTTCCTGCAGCAGGAAGACCTGGTGTGCCCTGCCAGGCACCAGCTCAGACCAGCACAAGGTTTATGCTCCAGACACAGACTCCCATTCTTCTCAAGTACCCAGCAAAGAAAACCTCTGAAGAGGGTTCACAAAGCACCTGATGTCGGCCTACACAACGCAGCAGCAAAACAGTCAATTCCAAAAAATTGTTGCTATAAAAAAAATGAGATTTTGCCATCCACTTCAGAAATTCCCACTACCAGGTGGTGACTATTTTACTCTCTTTACAAAAGCATGGAAACTCCCACCTCCCCCTCTCCCTGCCCGTGTCAGCAGGCTCGCTGGGATGTTTTCATGAACACCCACATTTGTCTTTCCTCACATGTTATTACAGAAACATTTCGGTTGGCTCTTTTCATATGCTACATTCCAAAGCATTTCTGTGAACAGGGAGCTGCATCCCCACCATACACTCATGTGTGTAGTCAGCTGGTAGGCAGCCATCAAATCCCACATACCTGTGGGTAAGGACAGGATCAGCACAAAGCAATGACACACTGCAAGGCACAGACACACATGTGCCTCTCCTGCCCTCACTGCAAAGGCTTTTTGCAGCCCCACATAAGCATCTGATATGTAAACTAAAGTATCAATGAAATTTCATGAAGGCTTATGCACAGGTCTCCCACCCAGCAGCTCGGTGGTGCAGATCTTGGAGTAGCTGGCTGCTGTACCAGGAGCACCATGGTCACTGGTAAATAACATTAACGTGTAGATGGAGGATCTGGGCATAGCTGACATGAAAGTCAGAGTTTCTGAGCATTTAGGAACTGAGTCCTGCACTGAACACAAGAACTTCAGCAGGGGCACTGAACCATGCATAGGGGGAAGAGCAGCAGTGCTTGTCTGGAAATGGTGGTACTTTGCATTATTTCACAATTAGAAAATTCAGCAGTGGCTGGAGGGATTTATATCTGAAGTAACAAAAAGAATATTTTTTCTGCCTCTAGAGAAAATAGCATCCCAAGCTCTAATTTTTATTAAAGCAACTGTAGAGAGCAGTCTAGAATGAAATTGCCATCTGAATCTTAATTATACCTTCACATTGAAACACTGTAGCGAATTACATGTAAGATTAAAAAAAAGGAGTGATATTAACATATAATGAGCCTCATCAATTACTATGGATCAGAAAAAGTAGCCCTCATATTATTGAAATGGTTTAATTTGCATGACTGGATGATTCAGATTCTTCTTGGCCATTCATTCAAATCTCCCCATCAGACATAACCACAGAGAAATGTCCCATAGCAGTCTTGGCCTCAAATAACTAAATTAAATACACTGTTACCCTCTCATTTTGCAGCAGGGAAATTGAAGAGATCTCCTATGGTAAGTCCAGGGAGGAACACAGATCTTTAGCGATTACTGTGCTAACTGTATATGTATATAAAATTAGTATGATTTTTATAGTGGAGCAGTATGTAAAATGACTTACATATCTGAGTTTAACTTCTCATGGACAAAGGCTCAGTGTCATGCTGGAAACAGGAAATATATTTTAACAATAAAGCAAGGAATGGATTTAAGGATAAAGGTCAGTGTTCTCATTTGAAGAGAAGCCCAAAAATTAATAAAACACCCAGCTAACAAATACACTATACTCAGAATTAAGGTTGCATGTGCACTTGGGTTTAGCCACAACGTAGCCACTGGAGACAAGAGTTGAGAGATCTGGGAATACAATAGCCCATACAGGGGAGCCACATTGAGATGTTTCCTTCACATTTGTCAGTATTGGATTTTTTTGGCCATCCTTGGGAGTTTTCCACAGTTATAACTGCATTGGTTTATGACAACAAACAGCTGGATGATGGGCACAAAGACACAAGTCAGGAGCTGCTTGACAACATTTTGGACAACACATTTATCCTCTCTACTTTAATATTCCTGCTCAAGACTTAACATTATTTCCCTGCTTTGCAAGGACATTGGGGCAATCCATTTAATACTGTTGAGCAGATTAAGATGTTGAATGAATATTGATCACTAAGCTTATTCTGACTTTAGCACCATATACATACACAGACCAATCTTCAAGACACTTCTGATGATCAGCACTGACCATATATATTTAATGAAAACTAGTTTAGAAACACATTTGAGTCAGGTATCATTCATTCATTTCCAGATTCAATCAGCAAAGGAGAGGGGGAAAGTTTGTTTTCTTTTCTGCAGATTAAAGGCTGTGTCTGCTTTGAAAATTAATCACTTTCTGCTGTCATAAAGTCCTCCAAGAAGCAAACTGATGGATTGGCATCAGGTTACTCACAATAAATAGATATCCACATGCCTGCAAGCTTGTAAAGATTAAGGATGGAAAAGGATTTTTTGAGGTACACAGAGATACCATCATGAGTAATGACTTGAGGAAAACAAAGGCAAAATCTTAATTTGAAAATGCACTGTGGAGTGTTTATTAGAGAATGGAGCAGAGATAAACTTCCAAAGGAAGTTCTGAAAATTTCATCACTTGCAGCTGGATAGAAATGAACCAGACAAAGTACTACTGAGAACGTACTATCAGGAGCACTCATGTTTTGGCAGGCAGATCATTTAGGTAACTTAAAAGGCTCTTTTCCTATCTGATATTTCAGGAACGTCCATAGATTTTATTATAAACCCCTGGTCCACCGAGGCCCTCAGTGAGCCTGGGCTGTTAGCAGGGAAGAGAAGAGGGGAGGAAGCACCAACATGTCCTTGGGACACCGACGTTTTTCAGGAGCACAACCCAGCATCCACCATGCCCCCCTCTTCTCCCAACACCCCCCCTCAGTCACCATGCACAGAAAAGAGCCTGCAGGCATTTACTGCCTTTAGAAACTATCTGACGAGTGACTGCCTGCCCGTGTCCTGACTTTAAATCAGAGAGATGGCCCGACATTCAAAACATCCCTTGTGGTCCACAGGCATCCTTGTGCCCCCACCAAGTCACTGCTGTCCCAGCCATGCCCTTGTTGTGGGCAGCACGATAACAAAGAATGGATAATGACTCCAATTAGGAGGTGTGAATGTCATTCCACTCCCCCTGCTCTCTTCCAGGTCACCATGAATGTGTTTGAAAACTACTGGCACAGCAATTTAACGATAATTCAGATTTAATTTGCACTCTGTCATCTCTGTTTTTTCGATAGGCTTTAATAGTTTAATTTAACAGCCTTAAACACTGTCTATATTACTGAGACATAATGTGTATTTGAGATTTGAGCAGCTGATGGCACAAAATAATATTTCACATTTATATTGTGCCTTTCATGCCGAAGATGCTGAAAAATGCTTGATTACTATATCCACAGAAGAATCATCTCATCCATCACTGAAATGTAGTCACTTCGAGGTTGGAAACCTCATCAGTCTTTAATAATTTAGGCAAAATAGAGCAGAATATTCCACTCTATGAGGAGGCAAGTTGAGCAGGTAAAATTAAGTTATCCAAAACGATAACTTGCAGTTGGGCAAGGCTGTCTCATGTGCTCACCCTCATGACAGGAATTTTTTTTATGACTCTCAGATCTCTAATCAAAAGGCTGTACCTGCAGGAGCAGTTTCCCTTACACCAGCATGGTTTATTATCGGCCAAGGGAAGGAAGGCTCTATTGTCTGCTGCCTGCCTCGGCTCTGCCTCTCCCTCTGCCACCTCCCCTCTGGGTGATTAAATCCCAATCTGATGCCAGTCAGAACAGACCCTTGAAAACAAAAAGAAACAGTGAAATGATTGCCAAAGTTCCTCACTCAGGCACTGCTGAGGCCAGAGCCTTCAAGCCAGTGAGGAAGAAGCCAGTGATGTTGCTGTGCTGTGAATCAGGCCCTAATGAAGCCCAGCCCTGCTCTGCCCTTCAGCCCCGTGCCTGCTCCCATCACCGGCTGCCGAATTCCCAACTGAACAGGAACCCAGGGAGAGCAACTTTCATGTCTCAGTGAGTGCTCTGCTCAAGCTTTCAAAATTGGCAGAGGAGAGCTCTCTTACACATGTGGGTGGAAACCATCTGGTGATGAATTTGGCTCCCACCTCCTTCAGCTGCCCTACGACCCCTCCTCTGACCAGAGCAAATCCATGGTGTTGCAGCCTCCTCCCAAGACGTCATGCTCTTCAGGCCCTGGCCACCAAGGAAGGTGGTGCTTTCCCATGTAGAGGTGCTTTCCCAACTCAAGCTTTGTCCCACTGGCACATTTTTGTGACAGTGATCCAGGGACAAAGTAAAGCAACAGTGAAGTGGGTGGGTGGAGAACAAATGTGTCAAGCTTAATAAAGATTCTCTCTATTTCCAAGAGCATTATTGTCCATGTTCATAATTTATTAAAAGGCTTTCATTTATGAAGCCGTTAAAGCCCAGTTTAATAACCTGCAATCATTACTTGAATCACAAAATTTGCTTTTTATCACATTGTGTAAATTAAACACTGTAGCATTTAATGTAAATTATGTTTTCCTCTTCCTCTTTTATCAATGTTTTAAAAACCATTATGATCAGGTGTTCTTCTCAACCTCCCCTAAAATTGCACTGCACAATATCTGTGGACCCAAAGTAACACTGTTCCTAGAATTTGAGTACAGCAATGAAAGAACAAGGATAATAAACCAGCCTTTCCTGTGTGCTTGCTGCCTCTGAAATTTTTAACTGGATTGCTCAGACCACTCTCTCTCCCTAGGGAGAGGCTTGAGGTCCCCTTATATCCAGGAGACATAAAAAAGAATCTGTTCATTATTAATATACTCTCTACAGGAGTTTTTTTTAATTTTTTTTTTAAATCAGAGTTTAAGTTCATGATGGACTTTTTATATGTGCAGACTGAGAACACGGCACTGTCAATGGGGTGGTCAGGAGTTATGGGTGAAGGCATGGTAACAAGCCAGCAGTAAGATTCTGCAGCTGGGGACTTCTCAGGAGTCACGGCCATTTCAGGCCAGTGAGAAAGACATTTGCCATTTAGGACTTCCCATGAGCTGTGCCTTACTGAGCTACCAGGACAGCAGCAGGGGCAGCCACCTGCCTGCCGAGATGACACAGAATGCTTCTCAACCCCAAATCTACTGTGAGCCCTCCCAGCATGTACAGGCACATCCTGAAACCAAATTATGCCTCTGCAGCCCCGTGGGACTTACGGCAGCACATCTCATGTCCTTCATGGGGCCAGTCTTTCATGGAGACAAAATGAAAGCATTAAAAACCTGGAGTAAAACCAGAAGGAAAAATAAAACAGGAAGAAAATGAAACACTGGAAACTGGTCAAAACTGCAAAGCTGAGAGATGTGGATCCAAAATTTGGAGCAATTCTAATCAGGGGTTTGGTTGTGGCTCATCTGTAATTGAAATGAAGTAAAAATCTGCCTGAGACAGTCAACAATCTCAGCTGTTTCCGAGATCTGGCTTTCATTAATTTCATTAACATCTAAAATGCATTCTTATTGCTTGTTCTTATGCTGAAGAGTAAGCAAAAGAACAACACACCAGGAACCAGTTTGTCTTTGTCTTCGCAGAGGAGCAGATGCAGTATCAGTCTCAGGGGCACGCAGACCCCTTGCATGGAAAATGACAGCAAAGAGCTGTGCAAGTGTGGAAATCTTTAGCCTGAAAAATAAATAAATTGGAACTAGTACTTCAATCAGTCCCTCATGCACTTTGGGGACCTGCACCAATACTATTAGTATTAATCAGTGTGACAATCTCAAGCTACACTTTGCCAACCTTGTTGCAGAGAAACAGTCAAAAATTCAGAACTCATATGGACCCCCCCAAGAAACTGTGTTTTGTGAAGCCAGATCTGGGGATCCTGCAGAAGGCTCACACCCTTCCTGATTCTCACGGAAGAATAAATATCACAGACCAAGGTCCTGGGCAGAGGGATGGATTAAACTTGCTCTAGTTTTGTGTGTGTAAATGACATTTCCAAGGTAAAATGGCATTTCCACCCTTCCCTTCAAAATAGATATTTAAGAACAGGGTGAAAATGGGAACTGGGAGGCTGGCTCCTCGTGCCTCTGACACAAAGCTGCAGCAGCTGATGAGATGGATTTCCCATGTGCTCCCCACTGCTGTGCAGGTGTCAATACCCCAACCCATGTGGCGGAAGGGGCAGGGTGTGTCCGCAGCCCTGGTGATCACAGGGAGGGCTGTGCCCACCCATTGAGGTCTGTGCCCACCCAGTGAGGGCTGTGCTCACCCAGTGAGGGCTGTGCCCACCCATTGAGGTCTGTGCTCACCCAGTGAGGGCTGTGCCCACCCATTGAGGTCTGTGCTCACCCAGTGAGGGCTGTGCCCACCCATTGAGGTCTGTGCTCACCCAGTGAGGGCTGTGCCCACCACTGAGGGCTGTGCCCATCCAGTGAGGGCTGTGCTCACCCAGTGAGGGCTGTGCCCACCACTGAGGGCTGTGCCCATCCAGTGAGGGCTGTGCTCACCCAGTGAGGGCTGTGCCCACCACTGAGGGCTGTGCCCATCCAGTGAGGGCTGTGCCCACCAGTGAGGGCTTTGCCCACCCAGTGAGGGCTGTGCCCATCCAGTGAGGGCTGTGCTCACCCAGTGAGGGCTGTGTCCACCAGTGAGGGCTGTGCCCACCAGTGAGGGCTTTGCCCATCCAGTGAGGGCAGTGCCCAGCCGCCAGCCCCACCAGAACCTCACACTCACAGAAGCCAAACGCAGCAGCACTCCAGGGCACACACTGCTGATGGGAAGGGCAGGAGGCCACTTTCAGCCTATGTAGGACATCAGGGCACAGAAACCCTGGACAAACTTTTAGTCAAATTTCCCTTGATCGAAACCATTTTGCCGGTGTGACGCAAGTCACCAACAGGGCGACTAGAGGGTGCTACAACATATATGGGCCTCAGATTCCATCCGCTGGCACTTAGGAATTCATGGCATAAATTAACTGTTCAGCTCTGTGATGATGCTGATTTGCTTCACTTGGCATAAGCAGATATTTTGCTACAAGAGAAATGATACTTTCTGAGACCTGTCATCCTTGGGTTTTCAAATCCACTGGCATGTTTAATAGCAAAAAATATGAAAGGCAAAAATAGTCTTGTGCAGATAAAGACCTCCGTGTCACAAATGACAATTCAGTTTAATTAAGCCAACTCACATATATTATATTCCACCCATAAACGTTAATATCAGCTAAAAATTCCCATCAAATGCAAATTTTCTTTAGTGATTTATTTATGCAATTGTGAGACAGAGAAAGCACACAAAGCAGTGGGAGCTGCAGGCTGAAGTAAACAGTGCTGTCAGAATATGCAAAACAAGGGAAGAACACAAAAAAAAAGAGAGGGAGAAGGAAGGGACAAACATTCTCTGGCTGGAAAGTTATTGAGTGCTGGGAGCCAAAGGGGAGTGGAAAGCTTGGAAAGGAATTTCTACATGTAACCTACAGACGCTACCCTATTTCCACGCCCAGCATCTCTCCCATTTAGCTAACAAATGAAAAATCTTTTTGTGGGTAGGCATAGGGTTAGATTTGTGGTTTTAAAGGTCATTGCCTAAAAGCAGCCCCACACCAGGCAGAAAGGAGCTTTGCAGTTGGTCGGCTTCGGCGGATCCCACACTTTGAGGAGCGCTGGCAGTGAGGTAATCCCTTAGGAATGTGTGTGCGGTTGGATGGCTGTGAAAAGAGAGCGGTCAGCTACCAAAGCTCTGTGCTGAATATTCACGTCACACACACACAATCATTTTTCTTGTTAAGTATTGAGAAGAATGGGAACATTATAAATGCAGTATCTTCTCTGGTTACAAGTTTAGCCACTTTAAAAAGATCTCAGCCCCTGCTCCTCCACTCCACCAGCTGTGCTCCACCTCCATTCCCAAACCTAATCTGCACACGCTGAACTTTATAAGACATAAAAAAACGGGGGGAAAATTAAATACAACTGAACTAAAGCTGAACAGCAAGAATTGTAAAAGGTGATGATGCAGAAAATTGTTAAAAGCGTTTCAAGGTCACTTGTCTATCTAAAAATGACTCTTTATTGAACATATGGGGTTCCATGCCACATGACTGGGTTATATCCGTATCCATATTCAAAGTAAGTGCTTTCCTGTCTACATGTTGAGGAGTCATTTTAGCCAACAACAGATGAGTTTGCTTTGACAAGGCCGAGTAGTATTGATAGTGCTGGTTGTTGACAATATCTTTATTTGCTAGAGGCACGTAGCAATTTGTTGCAGGGAGACAGAGTAAATGTTGATCAGGCATCCCAGCCCAAAATCAAGACCATCATGGAAAGTTTCCCACTTATTTTTGTGAGTTTTTTATCAAACCCTAAGCAGGAAAAAAATGCAATATAATGCTTTCAGTCGCTTTTCTGATCATTTGCCAATAAGGCTAGACAGATAATCTTCCCTTTTATCTTTTTTTTTTTTTCCTTCTTTTTTTCCTGTTTCAAATGGTCCTGCATTGGCATTTATCTGTCCATTTTCATATGTACTTGGTCACCCTCTGCTTAATTCAGGGGGCTAGGCCTCACAGTTTGCCTGCACAGAAGCAAGATAACAGCTCATCACAGAAGTAATTTTCAAATTAATAGTATCTACAAAAAAAGTGAGAATTAGACCAATCACATGCCTCATTTGAAAATAATCTTTTCTCTGTTTTCTAAAAAAAAGTTCCAGATACTTGAACTCACAGGACTAGATTAAGTTTCTAGGTCAGTAAACTCCTGATTATGAGATGATTAGCTTGAATGGCACATTTAAACACCAATCTCTTTTCTTGCAGGAAACAAACAGTTTAAGCATGCAATTCTTGACCTACTCTAGTACCTTTAAACTTACTATTTAACAAAACAAAAGAAAAAAGGGTGGTGAAAAGTTGCCAATCCACTTCAAAGCTTCTTCTATATTTGTGGGTAAGCTAAGTCCAAAAAGGATTAATGAATGTACTCAGATGAAAACTCACTGGGAACAAACTTTCTAGAACTAAGCAGTGAAAGCATCAAACAGATGCTCCATACCAGGGGCCAGAATGCACATTTACTTCAAATGTATTACAAATGTTAGCCTTCAACTTCTAAGTATGCACACAGAAATGTCTTTACAGCTGTAACTGATTTCAGCAAGGTCTTCAACAACGTGGCACTGGGGAGGATGCTGGATGGTGTCTGGTACTGTTTATTTCCAGCTGAGGATTGCCCCACAGTGTAACTCCTCTCCCTCAGGAGACACTAACTCTCCACAGACACTAAATGACCAAGCCTTAAAATCCAGCTGTTTCCATTAGCTGAAAGCCCTCAGCTTTACCAGTGGGAAAACTGAGATACAGTGCTCCCAAGGGACCCTAAGGTACAATTCCCTTGTCTGCCGAGGAATTTAAGGCCCCTAAGAGACCACATCTTAACACTATCCCCAAGCATCTCACAACAGGATGTGAAATGCCCACTTTGTACAAGGAGGACCACTTTTTCACTCTCCATTAATGAAGTTCATTAACTCACACAGACAAAGGGTGCTTTCTGGGTTTCTATCTCTACCACCATGACTACAGCAAAGTCTGCTCATGATTCACTTCCAGAATGGTTGTCCCCACTGGAATTTCTGCAAACAGTGCATCTCCCATGCAACATATCCAGGAAGCTGAATGTCTGCATGAAATTATTTCCATAATTTTGAAACTGTCCCAGTTCCACATGTTTGGAAGGAGAGAACCAGGGGCAATGGTTGAAAAAATTACACTACTAAAAAGTTATTTTCCTTTCAACTGTTGTATCAAGTTCATTAATACCTTCTGCTGTTGGTGAAATGATCCCCCATTAACATTTCAATTTATTATTGCTGCTCCATTAATGAGACCACAAGAAATGGAAATGAGGCCTATAAATATGCCGAGAGTTAAAGTCACGAATCGGAACAGCGTGCGCACTTTATGAGGAATGTTTTGGTACCACTGGCATTCAAAACACCATGGAAGGATGGCTCTGTCTCACGAGCATCTGGCTTAACAAACAACATCCCAAAAGGTCCAAACAGAAAACCACAATTCCTGAGACTACAGGTTAAAGTATCAGCAGAGTCAAATCAGTCTTAACCCCAGCTGCTGAGCTCCATGTGGTTCATTGTCAAAATGCTTTCTCAGCGAAGGCCACTGGGACTGTTAAACTTCAACAAGCAAATTCGGCAGGAGGAAGGACTTGTCTCCATGTCCTTTGTTTAAAGAAACCCCTTTATTTAAGGTTAAATATCTGCTTACTGGCACTACATCCAGTACTGGAGGATATTGATCTCTTGATAGTGCATCACATCTTCCAGGAAAATGGGCAGGCTACAAATAAGAGAATTCCAGTCTTGGGAACCACATTAGGATTCATTTGAGAAATAAATTTATTGCCAGGTAGCCTTTTAGATCCATCAGCCTCCCACAGTTCCTCTGTTGATATTTTCTCCAACAAACAGTGAATATCCTCCGTGGGTCAAGAAACATCCTTATGCAAATGGCATTACTGCAGCTTGCATTTTCAATTATTAATATTCCACTTCCCATCTTACAAATGTTTTCAGAAAGGAGGAAAGCAGAAGCTCATTCCCCTGGGAACAAAAACACAAAATGCGATACCTTACTGAGTTAGGAAAGGGATGCCACATCATGCTAGCAACATTTCTGTTTCTGCATTTCATTTCTCACTACTGATTAAAAATTATCAATTCTACCCCATTTTTTAAGCCTAGCTGACAGCACTAGGCTTATGCTAAATTAAATGTGTAGCGCTATCACTAGCACTATTATCTTGGAAGGAACAAATTTATAATTATTACGTTATTTTTTCTGATTTATTTTCCAGGAATCTCAGATTTCATGACAGGGACTGGTTTTGCTCTGAGGTCCTGCAATGTCAGTGAGAAGAGAACACTGCAGTCCATGCTGCTCTTAAGCATTAACAGAATAAATGGTCTAAATTAGCCAGTTTGCCAAGGCAGCAATAGTAGGTTTGGAAAAAAACCCAGATACCTTCAGTAAGATGAAATAAAACAAAAACATGAAAAACAAACTATTTAATGAGAGCACAGGCTATTTCAATAAATCTAGCTATTTGATAAGCAGACTGCCACTGTCAGCCTTTTATCATCTGTGAAAATGCATGATGGATCTTTTCTGTTTGCTTGCAATTTCAGACCTTCCATTTCTGATCAACATCAGCATTTTGCTCCAGTGCCTCTAAGAACATGGGTTGCTAGCAACCAGCCAGATTCCACCTTTCAGGAAGACTGACAACACAGGCATGGCTCAGTGCTGTGTACATATGGCACACAGACTGGGTAGTTCAAGGCTGTTCAAGTTCAACTTTTCTGAGTTTGCCTAAAGGGAATGAAAACGGCTCCTGCTGAGAGTGCATGCACGTAAAGCTGTAACAAACATTTAATTTTAGCTTCTCTGAAACAGAATTACTCTGTGCATTCTGCACTACCAGTTCCTACTGCTGCTGCTCAGATGAGGTGTGTTTGGCGGGTTATTAAATCCCATATTAATGATCATCCTCCCCCAAAATGCTGAAATATAGGGTCCTGAGTGTGTTTCAGTCTTACTTTTCCACACTTCTTTCAATTCTTCCACAATAAGCAGATAAAGTCATTATTTGGATGAAAAAGACTTCAGGCCAACACAGACTCACAATACTTTATCTAGCTTTGTGATTCAACGACACATTTTACCTTCTATGTAAAATAAAACTTGCTCAAAGGAAGAAAAAAGCTAGAAAATAATTTTAAATGTACAGCAAGTTCTAGGGAAAATGCTGAAACAGCTACATCCTGTATGCACTGTTTGTTTGTGCTGAACCAGTTTGCAGGAGAGAAAGGCTCAGATAGGATTTTTAAACTAGGCTGGTGAAAAATGTTTCACCCTTCAACAGAGTTGATTTGAAAGGATTATTTCTCTGCTACACTCTGAGAGAGCAATGCTGCCAAATGTCATGAATCTAAAATGCTTTATCTAAATCATAAGGTACCGCCTGAAATCATGTGTACTTTACATACCATGCAGCCTCTTTCTGTCCTTTTGCTGAAGTTTAGGTATAAAGCTCAGAGGCACTACTGAAACTACACCAGAAAACTCTATGGAGGTTGAAAGTGCTTGAACTGGAGCAAAGCAGAAGTAACTCCATCAAAGTCAGCTCTTTAGTGCTGACATTTATCTCATTTATGATGGCTAAGGATCCAACTCTACTATCTAGAGATTGAAAGATGCTAAAAAAAGGGACTATTTATATATGATCTACCAAATATAAAACATGTGAGTGAAATGTAGGCAGTGATTCATCTCACCCTACTTTATTCACCTGAGCTAAGCTAGGCTTCAAGGCCTTGGCACGTCAGCAGGAGGAGATCACAGTCCCAAAGGTCACCTCTTGTCACCCATGGGGAAGGCCTTTCTGGTGAGCCACCCTTTGGAGATGCTCATCTCCTTCCTCCACTACACAACAAAACTGGGTAATGACAGACTGTCCCAATCAGTTGTAACAAAACAATCTGATGGCTATGTGAAATACTGATCCTCCCTTTTTTCTCCCCCAATATTTTTGTGTCAGCATAAATCCACTGACTTCTGCAAGGTTATTCACACTCAAATCCATCCAGTCATAATACTGTCCATAAAGCCTTGTTCACCTGGACTGAAAGCTGCTGAGGATGCTGATTTCAGTTGTCTTAACTTCTCTAGAAAAGCTGCCCAAAATGCAAGAGACTCACAGATCATCCTTTATGTAAGGCTTTTCATTACTTTCATCCACGTTTTACCTCAACAAGAAATTTGGTTTGACACTGGACAACTCTACCAAAAAACCCTGAGAAATATAAAATACTGTAACAGCCCCTCACCACAGGATGAATTGTCCTGGATATGAAGCAAAACTAGATATTGTTCACACTTCACTGCATCACTTACGGTGAATTTTGCTGAAGTTTTTGAGAGTTAATAAGTTGCCTGCTTCTCTTTCAGTGTTCAACAGTGTCAAGTCTGTATAGAGAGAGGTACAGAAACAGTATCTGATCTAAAGCTAGAAACTAAAGAGCTTATTTCCCCTCATCTGGTGAAGAATTCAGTAAGCCTCTTAGGCATGTGGCAGAAACCACAGTAAGGACAGTATAACCCCTCCTAGAATTGAAGGATCAGGAATAAAGTAAGAAACAAGACGTAAACGAGTTGTTAGAGTATGCTTGGGGAGCGCTTTAATCAAAGGTGCTGGGTCATCATTGGGTAGGTCCTTCAGCAGACACCACAGCACTCACTTTGTACAGGGAACAGCCTGGGACTGTGCCCAGGCTTGACTCAGCTGGGGCTAATTCCACCTTTGAGCACCTCTCTCTTCCCCATCTGCAAAATAGTGATAACTCCTTATGAATAAAAATCAGTATATGGGAGCTAAGCCTTATCCTTCATGTCTTCAGGCAGGCAGCACCCTGGGGAAATCAGTGTGGGATTTTCCAGGCAAAAGGTTAGAGGACAGAGCCCAAAGCTGTGGGACAAAGCCTGCAAAAGGAGGAAGGGGTAACCCAAGTACCCTGCCCTTCACATATCTCCTGAGTGGTGCAAAGTATTTCCCCAAGTTTGTTGTTGCAAAGCAAAGCTGAGAGATATTGCACCTCTACAGAGACATTTCATCAGAGGACATCAAAACAAGTTTTGCCTTTGTTTTGCCCTTCACAATTTAAAAAGGCATCTCCCAGATAAACAGATTCCCTTCTTACTTAATTGTCTCCAAGCATGCTGCTTCACCTGGAGCCAGCCTCTGCAGCAGCTACCATTTTGCTCCAATACGGTAAACATCCTTTCTTCCCTTCCCCCTCCTCTCCCCCTTCCTACCTGAGGAATTCAGCTGCTTGCAGAAAAACTTGAGAAGAGAAAAATGGAATAAAATGTTGGCTTCTATGGCCCAGAACTAAGAACTGGGAAAAAAAAGTGAAACCTTATGCCTTGTCCCCAGTGGCTCAGGGACTTGGAGCCAAATCAAGGCCATGAAAACAGAATATTGCTCTTTGTTTACTAAAAATAAATAAATAAATGACTACTCACTCCTGCCCTTTGGGATATGTTTTCTAAGGAGGAAGAAATTCCCTGTGGAGTTTATTATGTGTAGAAGGGATGTGTGCCTCCCAGGGAAAAGCAGTGGGGGTAGTTTTTCCCTTGGTGATTTCTTTCCTGCCTTTATATCACTTTTTTATTAATTTTTCCAAGTCTCACTCCCCTCCCTTCTGCAATAAGTGAAGCCACACAAAGGAACATGCAGGTAATTCAGCCACTCAAAACTACACAGCATCTCCTTTCCTATATAAACAATCAGTGTGTGGCCTGGGTTTCATTTGCAACTGTAAATGAAACAGGCCTACAACTGTGTTCATAATCCTCCTTAATTGAATTTCTGTGACAAAACCCAGACAAAATTATTACCCTCAAGTTAACAGTTTGTGCGAAGTAGCCAAGGGTTTCTGGGAAGCTTTAAAACAAATGCAGGACAAAACTGGATCCCACAAAGCAGCTATTTGGTGGTGGTACCATTTGTTTGAAGCGGGGGAGGTTTCCCTGGAGGAACAAGGTCATTTTAATATGAAGGACAGGCCAGGAATTCAACACAGGCCAAAATAAAAAGTGAGAATTAAATAAGCAGTGGACGAGCTTGGATGTAAACCAGCACATGCTGTTCACACCACAGCTACTGGAAGGAGGTCTTGGGCTGTCCTGGCTGTTTGAAGGACAGCATCATTCACAACTTGGTGTGGCTCATGGGACAGTTTCACAAATCCAGAAGGACTTTAAGCAACTGTTAGGTTTGTGTTGAAGTTCCCACCCCATTGAAAGGGTATCTCCTTTTAAAGTTTGCATGTAATAATTTCCTTCAACTAGATCATCAGTTCTGTGGTAAACATGCAGTGTCTTAGTAATGATGTCAGACTGCTGGTAAAATATCTAAACTTACTTTTAAAATGTGAGAACCACTGCTAAATGAAAGCAGTGATGCAAAAAGGGCACTGTCCTGCAGGGCACTCCCACAGTTTGCAGAAGAAAAGAATTAAAGCCTTTCCTGTTACCCAAATTTAGTGTTTGTTTTTCTTTAGATGATACAGATGTTTTCTTGACAAATTGGGCAAAGTTGATGGGAACAGAGACGTCTGTTTGCAACAGCTAATTTTGTGTGTCATTGCCATGTACTTGGATAAACATTCTATATTTTACCCCAAAGTACCATGTTTAAGTCATTTCTGTATCAACTGGTAACTAAAGCAAACTAGCAAAGCTATTAAGGATCAAAGCAGGCTCTCTATGCTTCAGTTTACAGAGTTGATCAGAGCAGGGAAAACCATGTCTTCCCAAGGCAGTGCCTGCCTGGGTTACTGCCCCACATGCTCATAGAAGTTAATATCCTTTGCATTTTAAGCAGAAGGCAAAGCTACAAGGGAATGGGGAAGGCTGAGGTAATGGAAATAGAAATCCTGCAATTCCTCAGTATGCGCCCATGTCTTGTGTGTTGCCCAGCCCTCTTTGCAGGCAGAGTTGATGGAAATTCAGGGGTAGAGGAGGCTGGTGGGACCTCATGTTAAAATTTCTTCCAAGTAAAATATTGCTATAGGTGATTAAATGAGCATTCCTGTTCAGACACAGGCAGGCAGAGACGAGAATTCATTTCCACAGACCTCTGTGCCACTGCAGGATAGTGGGTCTCTGTCCCCACCCTCACTTGCAAGGCACAGCTGACATAATGAGGGATCTCAGAAGAGTTTCCAGGAGATGTGTCCATTCCCTGAGATTCAGAGTGGTAACTATCAGGTGCTACTGCTTTCTTCAGTGCCTCTGCTGTGCCAAACATTTCAGCAGTTGCATTAATACCTGGCTTTGAGAGATTGCTCATTAGCCCTTGGGTCCTGTGCCACTTTAAGCAACCTTTTCAGAACAACTTTTTTATAGTTTGCATGCTCTGTTTTTCCTCAGGCCACAAGTTAAATACACTGAACAACACTAGTGAAAGAAATAAACACTGAGTCAGAAACAAAAAGATGCATACGCACACCCTAATATCCCCCCCCAACACACACACATACACAATCAGGGCCAGAGATCAATGTTTTCAGGAAAAGGCATGAGGGAACAAATTATCACAGTGCTTTGTCAGTGGTGGCAAAGGAAAGAAAAAGAACATTCAAAAGGGTGATGAAATGTTTCAAAAAAAAGCAATATATTTTTATGTACTTGTAAAATCCATTGGCAATGACTTTTCTGGTTAATTGGTTCCATCTTATTAAGCTAAAAATGTATTTGTAAAATCCAGACATATTCAAGCATAAGTCCAATTTCTTCACCAAAAGCCAATACACCATTTCAAAAAAGAAAATTCAGCAATATGAACTATTTTCCATTAGCTTGAAATCACAGCACTCATATTGGGAAGAGAAATGGATAGAGTGCTTGACTTCTCTAAAATGCACTTTGGAAAAATCACATAACTCATTTACCCCAAAACTGCTGTCCTCTTTCTCCCTGGCCCTGTGAAAATGGATGAATATTTTGGACCAATTATGCAATGATTTATAAACTAACATTCTGCTATCTTTCCTTGCACTTGTCATGTTCGACTTCTTCCCCTTTATTAAACCACTCTTCTTCCCATTAAATAGTCCCTCTGTCTCACTTGCCAAAGAACTGCCAATGGGCCCCTGATTTTACAGAAGAATAGACTCAGCTTTACCAATGGAAAAGGGCCTCTAATGTACCATGGACACAGCACAGTGAAGCATGGTAATTTGCCTGTGTTAATGATGCTACTTCACAATGATCAGGAAAACAAAAATCTCTAATAGCTAAATGACACCCAGTCCTTCTGCAGCCTGTTTAATTCAAAATCAGTGGGAGCAAAACCCAATATCCTTTAGGAGATGAGCTAAAAGTGGTTGCAGTGTTTCTTTTCTTTACCTCCAAATTCCTGATTGGCATTGAATCACTAAAATGGGTGAAGGACAAAAAAACCCCAAACCAAGTGTTTCAAAATGTTTTAACCGCTCAAAAGCAAGTGGAGAAAAAATAATGAACATTTATGTAAATATTTTTGGACATACTTTACACTGACATGATTTTGTGCAATATACGCCATAAAGCAGGACTAAAGTATAATTCATAATTTTCTCTTTTTTAGGTGAAAAGAGGAAGCCATTTCTGTGGGAAGGACAGAGCAGCAATCTGCATGTGCCATTGCTTAATTCTGAAGATGCTCCAGCTCCACAAAGCTCTGAGCTCTTGGGTGCTAAATTAACTCCAAGAAATGTCTTCAGCCACAGATCTCATCAGAAAGCTTCTATGAGCTGAGTTCCCTAGGCTGCCCAGCACTGATTGCTTTGGCCAGTCCAAAAGTCATTGCTCCAGAAGTCAATCTTCAAATACAGCACATCAAGCTACTCCTCAGTGAAACTTTGCTCTCATCTTTGGCCAAACACAACAGGCAGAACAGCACCATTTGATGACATTATTTGGAGGGCACAAGAAGGGAACCAGGGATCATAAACAATCGTATGTTGCATGTTTGGTAATCCTTTGGCACCATTGAAAGGTTGGAGAACAGACTCAAACACAGGTTTATGAAAAAAAAGATGAACAATATTTACAATATTACTCATATAAGTTTCCAAGGACAGAGGGGGTGATTTGTCATCCAGTTGCAGTTCTGTAGATTTTGTAGCTGTCTGATTGGCACACTCCACACGTTTCTTATCCAAAACTTTCTGGTACAACTGTGCAAAACAGGACCAGGACTTGAATTCAAGAGTGGCTGAGAATATAGGACCAAGCCATTTCAATTTCATCTCCATTTCATTTCACAGACTCCCACGGAATCACTTAGGTTGAAAAAGACCTCTGAGATCCCAAGTCCAACCTCTGACTGACCTCCAACTTGTCAACCAGACAATGGCACTTAGGGCCACATCCAGTCATTTCTTGAAGACCTTCAGAGATGGTGACTCCACCACCTCTGTGGGCAGCCCCTTTCAGTGCAATCCTTGTCCAGGCATTTTCCAATCCATGATGTTCATTGCTTAATAAACCCTGAGGTAAGACCCTATCCCCATTAAGCTACAGCTTTTACTGTAGAATGCTTAGGGTGTTGTTTGGATAGAAGCAGGGGGTGGGGGAAGTAAGATTATTTAGTGTAGAGCTCTACACTTGATTCTCCTGTGCTTACCACAGGAAAAGTTTGTCAATGCAGGTTGAAAATAAGCACCTGAAGACTCTCTAAATACCTGTTTATTCAATCTGGAGTAGCGCTCAAGGGGAGTACTAAAATCTTCAAGACAAATACTACACACCACATATTAAAAGTTCCCCAAAATGTTATATTATTAATTATTTTTTACTAACATGCCTGCTTCAACTAAAAGACATGCTCTAAAAATCCCACAAGATGGGTATTTCAATAGCTGGCTGAATGTTTTATTTCCAGAAAATGTGTCTATAGCACTAGCAACCAGACCTTGGGAGAGATATAAGCAAAGGAGCAGTGACGTGCCTTAAACACCAAATGATTTACTTTAATTTTAAATAGTAATATTTTCTGAATGAAGAGTTTTGATATCTTTCGTCTTGTGTTTTGCAGACTTTGCCAAGTTGAGACCATAATACTTATAAGCAATTTATCAGCAAAACCATGGCTGGCTCTACAGAGGCCTGATATTTGAGAGCTGCCTAGGCAATCCCACTGTGAAGTCAAGGGGCCAAGGAAAGACTCCCAGCTGTGGCCCAGCAGAAGGCTTCTCTGTCACAGCAGAGGTCACAGTTGAGACAGCTATGATACACAGAGTATCATCATACAATTTCAGAGGGCTTTAAGCATTTATCCAAACACAGTAACATTGCATCACTTCAGAAGGCTGCAAGCATCTACTCCTTGTTCTTTAGCCCAGCCTTTTATACCCCTCAAGTTGATGCATTGACCCGTGTACCCTCTGTTCCCTTTGGTGGCTGGTCAGTGCCCCTGGGCACTCCATGGCTCATTGCTGTCAGTGCTGTTCACCTGCTTTTCACAGCTGCACCCACTGGGCATGAGGCTCAGCCACAGCCCCACTCCCATCACCACAAACTGCACCTACACTTCTCCAGTGGGGCATTCAATCTCCCAACCAGGCCTTGCTCAAAGCTGCTTGGCAGTGTGCAAAAGGCATGGCATCTTCCAGGGGCTGAAAGCAATACAAACCTCACCCCTGGGGCAAAATTCACACCTCCAGCAGAACTAGCAGAGATGCTCCTTCAGATGGGCCAGGGCAGGAAACCAGAACAGCTCTCACTGCTAGCAATGAACACCATCCCCTCTTCCTGCCAGCAGAGCACAGTACCACGCCCACCTTTGGGGCAGCAGAAGCCCTGCAAGCAAAGCCAGAGGCAGGGACTGAGCAGGCTCACAGGCCACAGCCACCTTGTAGTGTGGGCAGGGACATCCCTGTGCTGCAAAGCCTTGGGTCCCTCCGTGATCACATCAAGGGAAGCTGCAGATCATCCCTCCTGTGCCCTTACCTAAAGCAACAGCAACACAATAAAAAGCCATGTGAGCAGGAAGGCTGGAGGAGCTCACAAGCAAAGTTTCTTTCTTGGTATCTCTCTCGATATCAAACTGCTCATGTGAACAGTACTGCTCATCTGTGGGGTTGCCAACACCTGGAGATGGTGCAAAGTTCTTGTCATAGCAACTTAAGTATTATCCATGATTGTCCCTCTAGATTTTGCAAGATGAGTGCACAGGCAAAATCATTATATCCATTAATTTTAAAGTAGTGATACCTCTTTTGCTTGCTACTTTCCAGGCAAGCAAAAGAGGCATTTAATAGCTGCACACCAAGGTGTGCAGCTATTAAATGCCAACCACAGTTCCTATCACCCTTTTTTGTTCTTCACCTTCCTTTCACTGCGCATTTTCCTCAAGATCTTTCTTCCTTGATCTTCTTGAGGAAAAATGGCCTCCTTTATTGATTAAATTACAAATTCCAATGCCGGATGATTGAGTTATATGATAACACCTGATGAAAGACAATTGAAATAAATGGAAAAATTAGCACCCTCTTTATTACAAAAGGTTTGGATGTTGAGTGGCTGACTGAATTAAATGGAGATTGAGAATATCTGAGAGAATTGATTAGGAAAAACAATGCAGAATTCAGAAAAGAGATACCAAAATTAGCAACTTACTAATTCACCTTCAAAAAAGATGGAAAAAGTCGAGAAGGAGAGGGAAACTGTATCCTTTTCATGCATTCACAATGAGGAATTGCCACAAAAGTAATCTCTGTGATTGCTTATATCAATGTGAGATATCTCTGTGATAAGAATTTTAAGATACTGAACTCTGACATCAAGTTACCAAAGGCCAACAAATACATGACCAGGTCAGCAGCCTCTAGGGTTCATTTGTTCAGTTTCTAGTAGGGTTCATTTGTTCTAGTTTCTTTTTAATTAGTATCACAAGCAAAGGAAGGTTCTGTGCCTGGGAACCAATGGCATGCCAGCTTTTGGTAATGTATCATTGCATTTTATTCATTGCTCATAGATGCTAATGAGATATTTTTAATTTTGTCTGCTTGTAACGTTTCCTGCAATACTGACAGATGTCTTGGGCTTTATTCCTGCAGATTAGGCAACCATTACTGGAGTTCTTAGATTAAACAAGAAGCTGATACAGCAAAGCATCTTAAATGGCACAATTGACTTTGAAACCATGTCTTCTCTCAGTGACTCTCCTGCAAGCTTGTTGTGAGGTAGACAGGGTCTAGCAAAGAAGAGTTCTAGCAAAGCTCTGGAAAGAGTGTAAACACAGCTCTTAAACAAGTCCTGCAAGCATGATATTATTTACTTACAGCTTCTGCATTACTGAAGTGTCATATTCGAAGTCATGCTCCAGGGAGAATCTTAAGTGACCTGTGGAAACATCAGAAAACGAGTCTTCAGTGGATATTTCTTACTACATCTTCTACAGATAGGGGAGAATTTTGACATTATTTGGAAATCAAAACAAAAATATTCTTTTAGTTTAACCACAAAGCAATGTAAAAATTTTCCTTAATCCTTAAAGCAAACTGAAGGTTGCTTCAAAACTAGCTTCAGCTGCAGTTATTTGCTTTCTGCAAAAAATCCTAGCCCACAGATTAGGTAGCAGAAAATGTTTGTGGAAACAACAAATATTTTAACGCAATCAATCTGACTAAGAAATTTTGCAGCCCTCTCTGAGGTTTTCATAATCCTAAATGCTTCATCCTCACAGAAGATACAAGGAATCACTCTTGCCCCAGTTTCCAAGTGGGAGATTTGCACCAGTGAGAAATATAGGCTGTGAACACATATCTTACTCCTCATTGCAATGCTCTCTTTGGGAACACTCCTGTCCCCACCATCCATCACCCTGCCTCACCATTCACTCCTGCTGGAGTTCATTGCACCTTCCCTTCTGCCAGCTGAACTACAGATGTGCTCAGGTTAGTCCAGAATTATTTGAACTGCTCAAGTAAATGCAGGAGTTGTAGCCAGATGATGTGAGTGCAGCCTACACGATTTGCCCCCAGTCTCACAGCAGGCGTGGCAGGGCAGAGAGCCTACACGCTGGCTGTGAGCCATAAACCCCCTCTTTGAAACACCAAAAGCAAACCTCAGAATGAACAAATTTGCTCAAGAAACTCTCATCTGAAAGGTTATTCTCACTGTTTTCACCCTTGTGTCTTATCCAAACCCCACAACAGTCTCCTGAAAGTAAAAAGGCAAAATTTATGAGAAATTCTAACAAATTCTAGATTAGCTTGGGCTAATTTATCCTTTAGTTATGGCAACACCTCAAAGCCTACCCTGTGCCTGAACTCTTTGCATTGAGCACAGTGCAGGCATTGGCTGTGGTAGTCTCTGCTCCCTGGAGCTCACCAGCAAGAGATCAAAGAGCAAAAAGTGTAGGCAGGGAAAAGACAGAGACAGCAAAAATTGGAGGACACTTCTGTACAATGGCTTGTGAGCATAAATCCCACTCAGCCAGTAAGAAATGAATCACTGTGAAGAGATTCTGACCCTGCTACCCATTATGCTCGACAGACAAACTCAATGAAATAATTTATCTAGTTATTTACATGGCTTCCATTAGAGCAATGTCTGAGCATTCACAAACCAGATGGGTTTTTCCTCACTGTGCTCCTGAGAAGGAGCACATGCTGCTAACGCTACATCATAGACAAGGAACAGAGATACTAAAAGGACAAAATGCTTTTTCCAGGGAAACTAGTATCTGATCTGACAAAATTCTATATAATGCCAGAAGGCTTCTGTAGGTTAAGGTGTTGCCCTCAGGGACAGGCCATCAGGCTTTAGCCATAGGCAGACTTCTTACCACCCTGGTAATTAGTTTTTGAACAATGGCTTCTATACAGTATGAATCAGGAAAAGTGAAAGGGAAAAAGGGAAAGGGAGGGTAAAAAGGGAAAATAGGAAAAAACATTATAAAGTCCAGTCATGATAAATGTAGCACCATCTGAAAAAAACCAAACTGCAGAAACAGAGGAACCAGTCACACAGTTCACTGAGAGGACTGAAGCAATTGTTTCCTTCAAGAAACCTTATTCATCACATTTCCATAACCCAGAAAAGGCTCTCACAGTCCTCTCTTTCAACATAGACTAACACACATACAGACTCTTCACATTTCCTTTCTTCTCTTATCAGTCTTTTCCTCATGGAAGAAATAGGAAAGGGATGAAGATGTGAACATTTCTGCAGCTGTACTACGAGGACTGAATCCTGGAGTTGGGACACCCAAAGGAACCCAGGGGTGACAGAGCACCCAGAAAAGGACCCAGTCTTCACTATCAGATAACTTCTGCTTCTTTAAAATGGTGACAGTGGAAATGCTCCTTTGGTGATATCGCAGGAGGCAGATCAGAGCCCAGCACACCAGCTTGTGACAAAACAAGATCCATCTGTTAGCTCAAACCTCCAGGACTGGCAGGTAGTCTTTCCTATACAGAAAGCCACTGGACAGCACAAACTCTACGTTTCATCAGCAGAAGAATTCTGGTCTGCACACTGCCTCTCTAAACATAATAGCTCCCTTTGGCTAGAGAATAGAGGATTCCCTAAATGAACCCTTTGATCTGCAAGACACTGAGCCTTCTCCTGAAATTTCTTCTCAGACATTTGAGTTCCCTGCCGGGTTACAGCATGAAACCTTTCTCATCTCTCCATTAAAGCAGCAGATAGACAGATGGGATAGTCTTAATCTTTCAGGACTCTTGAAGTTCATTTCCCATCAATTTTAACAGGAATGCTCAGAGCTCCTGTTAAGTTTAAGGGAACCAAAGCTATAGATTGTGCTCAGTCAAAGCCAGGAGAATCCCAAGCCTGGTAGTCCCTCCACAGGCTGTCATCAATTAAAAAGAAGCAACATAATATAAACAACAGTATAATGTCCAAACTTCCCCCTCCACACATGCTGCCAAATAATATTTGAAAACTCTTTGAGCATTGCAGATAAAAAGCCCATTAAGTGCTGTTAGTGGAGGTGGAGCTGCACCAGAACCACCACTGGGTCTAAATGTCTTCTATTTATTAATGGGTTTTATTCTCTCTTCATTGCCAGTCAAAGGCAACAAGGTGTTATTGCCCTTTTGCAAGGTATAAAAAATCCAACACAGCAGATGGATTACACACCTCACCCAAGGTCTCTTGGGACACCCACATTTGCACAGAGAACTGATCCCAAAATGCCACATACCCAGTGCCCTGCCCTTCCCTCCAGCCCAGCCTAATTCTCTAAATTTTGTGATTCAAAAGTCTATTTAAAGCCCCTACAGCTATGGGTGTGTGCAAGGAATTAAGGCTGAGCCAAAAAGTTCTACTGGAGCAGCTCTGGTTGAGATTCTTGGTAAGAGTGAAATTTCACACAGAGCTGGGAGGGTTTAACTTGACATGAAAAAAAGGTGGCGTGTGTCAACTGGGTTGTGATGTGAACCCCCAAGAAGATGCAGCAGCAATGCCAGTATCCCCTCCCCAGCCTATCTGCCCTGTAAATACTCCAGTGGTAGCCACACAGCCGAGCACAGGTTTCCCAAGCCTGCTCCTTGCTTGCATAGAAGTGCTGCTATGAAACAGGAAAAAAGCAGATACAGAGGAAGAGCTACTAATACCTCTTGAAGTTTCCCAGTGTAAATGGAGTGGCCAGGCATAGTTACACACTGAAATGAGGCAGCCAGGAGAGCTGACAAAGTTCATAGTCACACAGCCATGGTTTGTTACTCAAACCATTCTAAGCTCTTTAGGTAAGCTTTGCTATTACAGATGGTATTGCTTGCCCTAGATCTGATGTCCAAAATGGGGTTGCTCTCTGTAATCCTTCAGAGGCTGCTTATAAATCAGAGAATGCTTCACCTCTTGACACATGGCACTAATAGATGATAATGTAAATGGTGCAGTGTTTTAACCTTAACAGGCATTTGCTTAGGTTATTTTAGACAAAAATGAGGTCAGGAACTGTGGTCATGAGCCTTAATCTCAAAGAGACTCAGTCGGGAATCATCTGGAGCCCTCTGGCTTGTGCAGCAAGCAAAAGGCTGAGGGTGCAAAGGGGGAGTGGGCTCTGCTGTCCCACTCCTGCACAGCTGCTCCCCACAGTGTCCCCTGCACCTCCCACCTCCTACTTTGCCTATAGTAAGAAACAGCAACTGCAGTATAATAATTGCTGTGGAAATTATTTTGAAGGCATCAACCCCTAAACACAGAGAGTAAACAAAATCTGCTTCTGTATGAGCTCTTCCACTTTTCTCGGGCATCTGAGGGAAGTCCTTTATAAACCATGAGATAAGAGCAGACTTGCTGTTCAGACTGCATATCTGCCTGGTTCCTTAGATACCACCAAAAGCCCAAAGGCACAGCTTGGCATCTCATCCCCTGCTTATAAACTCTTTCAGAAAGTTACAGCTGATTGTGACACAAAGATGATGAGAAATGCGGAGCTATTTGTGCTATTCTGGAGAACATGCCAAACCCTGTATTAACACCCCCAACCCTGTTAAAAACAAAATAAAGCAAAAAAAACCACCAAAAAACAAAAAACCAAAAAACAAACCCAACAACCAAACCAGCAAAAAACAATCCTTCTGTTTGCTACTGATTAGGCAGCCGAATTAAAACTGATGAAGTGATTGGATAGGATCCAAAGCTGTTTATCTGCACATAAATCACAGACATGCTTTACTCAGCCAGTATGGATTTACTGAGCTAGAGGAAAGACCTCGTACTCAGAATGCTGATTATTACAGCAATTAAAATATCAGTGAAGCAAACATTTTGGGTAGAAAGCTGTTAGGGGCTACTGGAGAAATCATTCCATTAAATATGAACTCAATCAGGTTTCAAATTTTTAAAAAAGGGAGTTTTAATAGAGGGTTTCTTTTTTTCTGATTAAGTATATGTTGCTAGAAAAATCAAATTCAAACAGAGGAAAGATACAAAATAGCTAGCTGGACATGCCAAAGGAGATTAGAAAGGAAGGCTGATACATATTTTATGATCACAGGGGAATAAAAAAAAAATAAATTGAGAGATGCGCTGTCAAACCAGACACAGTGTTAATAGCAAGAGTATATGGCAGTAAGAACTGCTGTTCCCACAGCTATTAATGTAAAACTGAAAATTTGGAGCAAGCTGCAGCAAAGAAAAATAAATCACACTTTTTTTTTCAATTTGAAAATATATATGAAATAAATCCCTACCCCCATCATTCACTCTCTGCATCCCAAACCCCCAACACCAAGACTGTCATTTCAGCAAGCTACAGCTTCCAGGCAAGTGAGACAAGTGACAATTTCTTCCTATTAATCATTGCTAATTTATTTATGTAATTTTTCTACTTATGAGAATCATTGGCCTGGAGATTATTTCCTCTTTCCCCTTTGAGTCCTGAGAAACTATTTAACATGGGAAGTAGTTAAGGGGGGTAAAGAGAGGAGAGTGTCATGTAGCCAAGTTACGCATCCCAGCTGGAATTTGGGATGATGTCTTGCAGTTCTGGCTCCTTCAGCCAAGTTTCGTACAGGAAGCACGAACACGCCAAGGGCGCAGCGAAATCCACTGGAGCCAACAAATAGCATTGAATCCATTAACACACTCCTGCCATGGATCCCTTCACGAAACCTCAGCCACCTTGTAACCAGTTTGCTCATGAGGTAGCTCAACAACCGGTCTGCTCATGAGGTGGGCAACAACCTGCAGGGGAAAGGTCCAGGAGGCAAGGGATCCTCTGGTGAAGCATCCCAGATGCAGAGTGTGTGTGCAGGTGGGATGTGTACCCAGAGCCCTTCCAGAAGAGGCAAACACTGCTGATATATCATGCTTATATGGAATAGTGGCCATGGAAGGTCATGGTGTCACTAGTGAGGTAAAGGGCAAATTGCTGTGAAGAATTTCACTAGGCCCTTGAAGACAACTCACTTCTTGCCCAGAAGGTCCTCTCCAAGCCTGGGATGGGTCCAGAGGTGCCACAGAGGAGCAGGCATCCCCATCAGTTCATGCGGGTTTTGCCCTTCCACAAAAACCTGCTTCAGCTAGGAAAAAGGGCTAGGAAAAGATTTACAAAAATTGTAGATTAAAATTTTGTAATGCATGCATTACAAATCTGATTGTTGTTTCAAAGCTATCAGTAGCAGGAATATTTTCACCAACCATAGAAATACCTCCATGATAACTTTCTGGAGTAAGAGATAACTTTTGAGGAAAGTAGCTGACAAATTACTTGACAAATCTGTCAACTACTTTGGAGCCATCAAGATAAAAGGCTTTATATGTTGTATGATTTTTAATGTATATATATAAAACACTTTTATTAGACTGTTGATAAAAGCCTGAGCTACAAAGGAACTTTTTCCCCCAGCTGAGAAAAGGCAAGCTGCTAGACAAATCAGTTCAATCTCTGCCTTTCAAACAATATAAAGCAGTATAACTTTCAGGAGTAACACCTCATCTGTTTTTTTCTCCAGACTGCCTATCAGGAATCAAGCATTAAGTAAACATTTGAAAAGTGTTCCTCTGAGAGCAAAGGTTTAGATTTGAGTCACAGGATCCATTGAAAAGAAAAATTGCTTCTGTGCATTGGGACAGTGCCTTCCCTTCTGAAAAGTTTCTAAAAAGAGCAAATGGAGATAATCTTTTTACAAGGTATAACCCATATAGAAATTCATTATTGTTTCCCTTTTAAAAAAGTTTAGATAGTTCAGAAAGTGAGAATGGAATCACTATTTTAAAACTATTAAAAATATGCAGAAGATTTTCTAACAACCACAGCCAGCAAAGGCATGGTTAAAGTGCTTTATCATCGTTTAAAGTGAAGCTCCAATTGAGGAGAACATGAGATAAACAAAAGAGGTAAAGACATAACAGAGTCCTAAATCACTAAGAGTATTTAATCCAGAAGTGGGGGTATATATACCCAGCAATTGTTGATTAAATATTTTAAGGATCTATTCTTCTTCCAGCACAAAACACTCACTAGAGTGGCTTCAGCACTGCAGCTCCCTGAAGGCTGCATTACTGCTCGTTAGCCCCGTGCAATCACCACTGTGGATGCAGAGCTGAATGGAATCATTGTTCCTGCTGCACAAAAGCTAAACTGAGCCTCCAGAGAAGGTGAATGATTTGCAAAGAATTTTACAGCAGACCAGTGGCAGCTGGGGGAAGGGGGAAACCCCAACTTACCAGCCGATGCTTCCCAGACACTATTGCTTGCAAGAACACCCTGAAGTTAGGCATTATTTTTATTCCTGCCTTTTCCATACACAGCCATGACTATTAACTTAAGACTGTCACCAAAAGCATGTACATATCCATGGAAGGTCACAGAGGCAGGGCCCGGGATAGTGTTCGAAGACAATACTTAGCTCTAGGTTCTATTTCCAAGAGCTGTGAAAGATGAACTCTTTCCTTCAGTGTATTTAAATTGGAGATGAAAGTTTGATCCTAAAAGGCCTAAACTAGACCTACAGCTGCCTGGAAATAGTCTTCTGTCATAGCCAACATCAGTCCTGAATTAAGTCTGATTACACAGGATTAAGTATAGCAGGCACCTGAGGACAGAGCATAATCTCACACCAGAGCACACTGGATATGCAGGCAAGGCAGGGTAACTCATGAAGCCAGAGAGAGTGTCCTGGACGGTCACACCAAGCTGCACACTTTTCTTTATCACTGATTAATTTAGGTGAATAGATGAGTCAAAAATTCAGAGGGAGCTGCTGTTCATTACTTTTTTCCCCCTCTTTGGCTACTCCAAGAGACCTTTTAAGGGACAGGTGATCTTTTTAACATATAGTTTTTGTTCTGATGAGCACTAAATCCATGAATATGAATATGAAAAGAATTCAAGGAGAGACAAGAAATGACTGCAAACATATTTAGTTAAATAAAATTCCTATTCTTCCTCCAAAGAGTACAGCTGCACCATTTTGGTGCAGAATGTACCAGTCTGGACAAGGAAGATCAAAGAAGTAAAAGCCACTGAGCCAAGTTCACCATTCACATTGTTTCAGCCAGACCCAGGACACTGAGAGCAGCTCTGCCCAGGAAATCTCCAGCATGACTCTTTTTTGATTAAAGCTTGATCTCTTGACAATGACACATCCAGTGTTTTAGTTTTGCCAGGTCTTTCAAAGTAGAGATGCGAGGGGACCAAGCCTGTGCTGCTGGTCCTGTTGGCTGCTCGGCTTCCCACCAGCTCACGCTGCAGGACACGGGTGAAAGAGCCAACAGGGCCAGGGCTTTACAGGCCAGTGACCCCCAGCCATGCCACAAACCAAAGTACTGGAAGTCCAAGCAAAGTTTAACATCAAACTCACAGGGCTTTTAGGATCCCTGATATGCAGTCAAACAGTACTCAATAAAATAACATTCTTCTGCCCCTAGACTGGCCAGGGTACAGGAGAGACTTGCTCGAGCAAGACTCTGGAGCATAAGGAGCACATGCCTATATCTTTTTTCTAGACACTGTGGCACTTGATCGCTCTGGATGTGTATTTTTGTCCAGCAGCAGAGTTAGGCCATATGATCCCATTCTCCCTTGTGAGATGACCAAGTTTTGCTCAGTATAGCAATCTGCAAAAGAACAGTGTATCTGGGATTTCTGGGGCTTTCTGAACACGTCTCTGCAGACTGTTGCCTGCTAATGGCACCACTTGATTGATTGATTCCTGCAGCCTCCTTCACGTCTCCTCTCTTTCAGAGGACTCCCAGCCTGGGAGCTGTCTGCAGGACTGAAACTGACACTTCCCATGGAAAAACATTTTCTGGACCCATATGTCTTTGCCAGACAGACCAAAGGCAAATGAATCAATATGATCGGACCAGACCGGTTGTTCTGAAAAACTCTTGTGTTGGGTCCATCATTCTACAAAATCAGAGAGAAACATTTCATATTTCTGTTTAAATAAAAAAATAATTTTCAATAAGGAATTTTAAAATGTCTTTCCTTTTTCCAAACTGAAATTACAACCTTTCCAAAGTGGAAACTCTTCCTAGTTTCAGACAGCACATAATGAGCACAAACTATAAATAGTACCTTCTTGTAGCGCTCCTGTGGAAAATCTGCTGAGCTTTTGTGGGATATATTCTAGGACCAAACTAATCAATTTCCACTCAGCATTCCCCTGCTTATACTACATCACATCTATGTGCCCTGAGTAACTGAGAAGTAGTAGGTTCATGTGTAACAATGGACTCTGGCAAAATACACCAACACTATTTTGGATTTGAAGCTGTATATCGCCAGGGCCTGCAGCAGTGACCCACCTTTTTAGTTAACTGTGATTTCCCCACCCATTATACAGCAGCAAAAAAGTTGCATCAATTCCCTACTGCATCAGGCACGCAATTCATTTATAACCACATTATTAGAAGAACATACATGCTTTACAGACAGTCGGAAATATAAGGTTTCTAACAAAGTCAAGAGAGAAAGTCCCACTGAGTCTAATGACAGCAGAGTTAAGTCATTGAGCCACTGGAAAATGCTGCATCTAATGTCTGTCATTCTTTGCCTTTTCCAGAATCACAAATAGGCTGTGGCAGCCTCAGGAACAGTGGACAAGTCTTCCAGTTCCCAGATTTGTGCTTTAACTACTTGACATATCCTCTCATCACTGGAGCAGGAGACAGAATGATCAGAGACCAAAACCCCTCACACTGAGCCATCTGAAAATATCATGTTTCAGCCCAACACAGACGTGTGTCATTCCATCACTAACTCACCAGCCCAGAGGACAAGTCCAAGACAAACGTCCCGGCAGCAGTCCAAGGTCAGAGTCCCAGAAGGTAAACCCGTCAAGAATGGGTGATGTAAACGCTCCCTCTCAGAGACAGTCCCACTGCAGGCTTCTCTGAATCCCTTGGACTCTGCAAACTTCCTTCTCTGGCATGCCTCGTTGGACTTCTTCCTTCTATTTTCACATAACCTTGTTTGTGGATAATTTATCTATTTTAAAAAAAGGGCAAATTTTTCCTTCATTAAAAAAGAAGTGCATCTGCATTTGGCTGACACAAATAATGGTGTTACAAAGTCCTCTTTGAGGAAGGATCTCTCTACTTCACGTCCTTCCTCTTTGCTGAGTTATGTGACAAAGATCCTGGGAAAATAGCTCATAAACTTCATAGTAAGCATCACCTCCCCTTCTCCCTTTCCCCTCCTCACAAAAATTTTTGAAACAATTTAAATCATCCCATTCTGGGTCTGAGCATTGAGTCTGATATGTCATAATTTCTGAAGGGCCTACTTTTCTTCCATCACCGACCCAGAGACAGAATCCCTATTCAGTGTAAATATGACTCAGTTTAATTTTTCCAAAGACCATTTATTTTCACTTTCTGGTATACACAAGTAAGTAAATATTACTTGGTAGGGTAGAATTTCATGAACTCCCAACTAAAATGAGGGCTCCAGATCACTAGATGCAGCATAAACATATGGTGAAAACTTTGTAATCGTCCCCAAGACTACAGAGGCATCCTGTGAGGCAGCCAGGAAAGGAACTGAAGTCAATTTTCTGAGTCCCTATGTAGAGTTTTAAATATAAGCCATCTTTCCTACATATCTCTGTTCTCAGAAAACACATATTTTCTCAGTTTCTGCCTAGCTAGCAAATATCAAAAGCAGTTTTCTGCCTCCAGTATCAACTCAGTTACAACAATTTTAATTGCAATTGGTTTCCTAAGTCATCGTCTCCTCTCACAGTAATTTTTGCTGAAAATTTACCTCCTGTCATTGCATGGGCTCCATTCTAATCAAGCTACACTTTTCTCTCCACATTTTGGCACTGCATTTAAAAATCAAAGTGCCAAATCCCTCTGTGAACTACTCAGATGCAGCACTTATATATGCCTATCAAATTCATAGAGATGTCAAACTTTGACCCTAAATAAGTTGATATATGAAAACATGACAGTGCTGCTTTGGCTAGAGGAAAAAAGAGATTACTTGTAAAGCCTTTATTTAATTCTTTGTGTCTGTATTTCAAAACAAGCGATTATAAATCTCCTCAGATTGTTCTAAACAGTGCAAGTAAACCTATCAAAATGAGATGCACATGCCAGCATCTCATAAATGCTTTTCCAAGCAGAAATGTTAAGCACAGTTGCAGGTCAGTGCAGTCCTGTAGTAATTACAAGTGCTAAGAACAGAGCAAAGACCAGATTCAGAGCAGAACACATCCTTTTTCACCTATAATGAAAATAAATTTCAAAGAAAACCCAGGAGAGAGTGAAGGAAACTTCAGAAAAGTAATGAAATCCCAAGCCTGCCACTATATGCAGGGCTAATGATGGCTCTGTTAGTGAGCTGAAGAGGAATGGCACTGAGGATGGAGAATCTGCCAGACACTGACAAGCCTAGATAAAATGAAGAGTTATAAACAGTTATAAAGAAGGACGTGTTTCCCCCAGTGATGAACTACTCTGTTCAACTGCAGACCCAAAGCAAACATAGAACTAGCTTACGGTATCTAACCAAAAAGTGTGACTGACACCTACTTAAAGGAGAGAAGATTTTTTAAATAAGTTCCTTAATTTAACAATACAATTAAGACTTTCCTCATCCCATAAAGCATTGCCCATTTTACACAGGGATGAAGATAGGATCTGCTAGGGGAAGGCCACCTGGCATTTGCACCCTAAGGAGCAACTCAATGTCACAGCACAAAAGACTAAAGCTGGAATCAGTTACATAGCTGGGTCCAGTACATGCTACACAGTAGTTGATAAACACTTGTCATGTGCTATATAGGTCCAAAAATATTTTGGCAAAACACTGTGGAAGTATTATCTTTCCTATGGTCCTGGAACACTACCAGTATAACTTTCATAGGTTATTGTTCAACTGCTTCAATGCCTCATATGATGGTGGATTAAATCTGTGACTATCCCCAGCCAAAAAGATTGAGTTACTGCAGCAAAATCTCTTGTGCTGACTCCCGATAATTCACATTTACTTTCCTTTACAGCTTCTTTCTTTGACATTTACTGCCAGTGCAACTGCTGCCATTGTTTCCACAGAACATCACATGCTTTGTTACTAATTTTCACCAAAGAGCAGAGAAGATTTGAGAGCAACTGGGGTAGCAAGTCCTCCAAGCAACATACAAACTTTTGATTGCAACAGAAACCTAGAAGCAAAAACTTGAAATCTCACAACTGGAGTGAGAGTTCACAGCTAAAGTGACTTATACATCCAGTAAGGGATGCTGCAGAACCAAGAGACAGGACATATTGCAAAAATGGACTCATTTGTATTGCAGAGGAAACTATGTCCACAGCAGTACAGATGATTTCCTGCAAGTGTTTATGTATTTGCACTGGGGAAAGAAACTTGACTAGCAATGAGGTTTCCATCTGAAACTCTCTGGTAGCTGGAAACTGTTAATTTTCCATTTCTTCAATGAAAATCTCAAAGCTCAAAGAAGATCTCCATAAAACAATGTTTTTACAGGAATAAATTAATCTTCCAGTGAGCTCTCTAACACACACATCCACAGTAGCATGTAACAACCAGTGCTAGTATTTAGGCTGACCTATTTTCCTTGCTGAAAGCAATACTACTCTATTTCTCTTTAGGACACCTCCCATTTTCATTTCAGATAATTACAGAATAAAATCTTCTGTCTTCTCCACTTCCATTGCTGTTGACAGAGACCAAGGCCTAAAGACTTATTTTCCAGTGTACAGTCAGATCTCTAGCAAGCTCTGCCCATCAGATTATCCCATTAATTTTCCAAATGACATGAGATCACAGTTTTACATTCATTTCCTGATAATTATCAAGGTTCTGGAAAAACTGCTTTAAATTTTGATCAGCTCAAATCCTTATGAGAATTCTGTTTCTTAAATAGAATAATCATCAGCTGTTTTGGACAATAGGAGCCACTTCCATGCACTGAATGTTACCCTTTCATTTTCAGACATTGGAAAACTCATCAGTTGGCAATCATTAACTGTTATCTGGGATCCCTATGCAACCTCATCATAGGTACTTTGTGCCTATCAATATATTTAAAATAAAGCAAGAACTATCAACTGTATATCTGTGCTACAAAAAGATAAACAGTTTTGTTAATCATTTGTCTTTATTGTATCAGAATCACTGATTTAAATATCAGCATCAGTTCTTGCACTGTTCGCCAATTCCAGTAAATTTGCACTGGAAATACATTTGGCTCACTTTTACTCTGATGTGAGGTTCTGGCAGTATGCATTTGTAGTCTCTTTTCCATGAAGCCTTCCTGGCAACACAGAGACAAGGCTGTTTTCAGACATGCTCCTAAAACGTGCTGCAAGCAGGCAGGAGCCCAAGGGCTCATTTGGAGCAGCAAGCCCTGCAGGTCAGGAATTAAGATCACCCACTGTGTAACAACAGCCATGGGGTCAGCTCTGCTTCAAGGAAACAGCAGGAGCAGAATACAGGAGTAGGATTTCCAGCAGGTACCTCTGAGGTGTCCACTGTCCTCAAAACAGTGAAGCCTGAAGCACCCAAGCCCCCATAACTCGAGGAAGAGTTCCCCCCCAGCCTTTCTATTACACAGTTCTGACCAGGCACAAAAGTCATGAGGCTGTAAATCTCCATCACCTGTACAACCCCAGCACACTAAAGTTTTGGTTTCATATTATGAAGATACAAAATATCCAATTTCTTTCTTCAGTGTTAGAGAAACAAGAAGGATTCTACAATGCCACCATAGTGCCTTTATTCAAACATGGATTATTAATGCAACTAATGGTCATGATGAACAAGGCTGGCAAAACACCACTGGACTCTGCTGTTGAACCCACTGTATCAGGCAGAAAAAACTGAATGTCGCACTTGCTGATTTCGGAAAACAAAGTATTTCTACCTAGTTTGTCATAACTACCTCATTAAGCAAATGATTTCCCTTTCTGCCAGCCCCTAACCATCTAAAAGTTTAGCCTCATTTCCAATTTGAATTTGCCCTTTTTTAAATTGAATTCACTGTTCTTTGTGTTACTACTTGTGTTATGTATCATTTCCTTTTCCTGGTATTAAATGACCCTTAAGATGATCATCCTGCCATTAAGCGTTTCTCTAGATGAAACTGGCTAAATTCATTCCTGCTTCTGTATCTCCTTTAATGGTGCAGTGGTCCTTTGGAGTCTGGTTTCTGACATTAAGAGCATGATCTTGGTACATGATGCTAGAGGTGTGATCTTAGCAACAGCATAATGACACATTTGTAAATTCTCTTATCCCAACAAAGCTGGTTTTGATCCTTCGCTAAAATGAGTGGTGTTTTGACAACTTCCATCAACAAATACTTCTTTTCCTGACTGCTATCATTTTGCATCACTCATCTCAGGATAGATTTGCTGATTCAGACCAGACAGTTCCCTGGTGGGACCACAAACACCTATACATGGAATTAAAAACCCAATGGGTCTCAGTACTGCCCAAGCCTTAGGAGAGAGCTATCAGTCAGGTTCACAATGATGTGAGAGGCACTGGCTCATGATGTCAAACAGGAATGAAGTTAAGAACTCTTAAGTTTTCCAAATCTTGAGCTGTGGGGTACAGGATTTATTGTGGAATTAGGCATCCAACACCAGTAAGATTAACCCAGTTGTGAGTTTCAGCTGAGCTGCCTGTCCCTTCATTTACGCATTCTTTTAACTCAGCTGTTTTTCATATGCATTTTACCTTCTCACTCTTCAAGTGCAATTTGACACACTCGTTTCCTCATTTGTGATCCTTTCCTGTATGTCTTTCTCTGGTCCTGGACCAAACCCCATTTTGGAAAGACATTTCTGAGCTACCTTAATAGGGTAAGCCTTCCATATTTCAAATCAGCATCCATGGACAGAAGTAATAAAACTTGTCTGGTCAGTTTAAGCACAGACACCCCTCCCAGTTGCTTTCTGCATGTGTCACATGTGTCACACAATCACACATGCTTCTTCACCTGTAGGATCAAACCTCTTGAAATCTTTCCATGATTAACTTGTAAATAACTTAAAACCCAACCAGAGACCCATCTAGAAAACTGATAAAAGCACCCACATTCTTCCCAACAAAGCTGTTCACTTCTAAGGCCCTTTTTTTTTTAACAAATATGGATATGGACATAGATATAATCTGAGCACATATATGTATCTATGTGTGTGTGTGTGTGTATGTTGGCATATTTATGTATGTGTGTATATATGTACACATCTGCATATTTATGTATGTAAGTAAAAATATATATGTATAGTTACACAGACATTTCTTTGTAATTTTGGCCTCATATGCCCCCAAAGAACAAAACACTTGAATATTATTCTTCCAGTAGGGTTATGGCAGCATGGAAAAAATCTCTCTACTCTTAATTAGTCAAAGGCTCTTAAACTCATGGAGTTATAAACTACCAGAAGTAGAAATCTATTGAATGTAAGTAATGTACTTTAGATAAGCAGCAGGGAATAAAGTACAGGATGGCCCAGAGTTACTTGTCTTGACAAAGTTTTACTTTCCCTGGATCAGCAGCAGAGTTTTTATTGTTCCTCCTTTACTTTTAATGAAACTTTACCACAGAATCTCCCCTGTACCATGACCTGGAATTCAGAAAAACAATGCAACAGCCTATATATTTTTCTGATTATATTTTCCAGAGCCAATTTCACACAGACTGTTTATAAGTCACTCACCAGAAAGCAGAAAAGAAGAAAAGAACGTTTTCCATCTCTTTACTGAAAAGCAAAAAGCCTCAAACCAAACAAAATTGTACACAGCTGTGTGACACCAGCGGTGACTTTTATGATACCATATGCCCCGCTGAATGGTGTTTCACTCAGCTGATGTAGCCTTACTGAAAGGTTAATAAAGAGGCATGATCTTCGGCTAATAAAGGCTGAGTCTGTTATAAAGGAGATAGATTTCAATTTGCAAGGAGAAAGAGGGGAAGAAAAGAGACAGGCAGGAGAATTCTCTGCTGAGGGCACTGTTGGCACGCCATGACTTGCAATGCAGGGACAAGGGGCCTTTTATGGGGTTTCACTGTGACAGCACATGGGGCAAACAGAGCCAGGACCTGCTCCAAAGCCCCCTGCAAGATTCTTTCCCCAGAGCCAAACAGCAAACCCAGAGCTTGTTTTCCAGCTTAAGGATGAGAGAAACCAACATCTCAGTTCTCATCTGCTTCTGTATTTGACACTATTTATCACTCTGATGGGCCACATTACAATTAAAAAGATATGAGTGGGTTGGCAGCATGGGGGGCTTTTTTCATCTAGGATGCAAAAGAAAGTCTGAGATGCAAACCACTTTAGAAGCACACACATGGAATTGTGAGATGCACCATCCCTGCAAGATGGGGCTGGGCCACCCACAGACACCAAAGAGCCTTTAGAGGAAAGATGGATCCTCACCTACCCGTTCTCCCACTGCTGAGAAAGTGGGAAACCAAGGTGATTTTTACTGAAGCAAGCCTTCCTTTCAAATATGCATTTCTGCAGAGCCTGGCAGACTTGTCCCAGGAAATCATTTCCAGCACACCCTGTCCCAAGACCCTCTGTTCCCCCCACACACACTCAAATCCCATCAAGGTAAACAAGTGATAAGACTTCAGGATTAGGTCTACTGACCTCAGAAGGAATTTTGCTCAAACAAGCATTAAGCCTGGAAGGATTTTGTCCTTACTGAGAGGCTTCTAAAGGTTTCCCACATAAGAGTTTCAGGAAAATGACTTGTGGAATTTACATCCCGCTTTGCTCCCTCAGACATTTTGGCAGCTTATCCTGGAGGACACCGGAGCTGGCACTTAGACAAGATGTCAGCTCACAGCCTAACAAATTATTGATTCTCTCCTCACTTTGAAGCAAGGCAACAACAAACTCCTAAATGCACTGCATCCTTCACTATCTCCCTCCAGAGAAATACCCATCTCTAACACTGGCAGTGAGGGGGTGTTTCCATCTCAGGTGGACAGAGCTCTGTGCTTATGTATTTTGTTCTCAATGCCCAGGTGAGATTTCTGCACAGAACAACTTTCAAATCCACACTGAGACACAGCAAGACATATATACAAATGTTTTGGGGCACATATATAAAATAGATGGAATTTGGAGTACAGAAGGTATCCAACAGAAAATGGGGTTAAGAGTTTGTTTTCCCCAGTATTACATTATTAAGAGATAAACAGAATTTTCCATGCGTCATACACTTAATGAGCTCCAGACTGAGGACATAAAAAGATCTTGACATTGGCTTGAAGAAACAAAATGTTCAAAATGATCTTGACAAATTGAGGCACTTTATCATAAAAGTCACATCACCACATGAGCATCAGCTTTCTGCAATTCCTGTTACTTCTCTGCTACTAATACCAATGTCTCCCATGCTTTCTTGTTTTCCTCCAGCTCTCTTCACTACCCGCTCACTAGGGATGTAGGTTCTCCCTTGACCCACTGCTCTGCTAGGGCTGTGCATTCTCCTGCTGCTGGTATCTCAACTCTGCAGCCCCCAAATGCCAAAACCAGCACACAGCCACCAAAAAGCGACTAGATTCATGTCATGAGCAGATGGAAGAGCAACATCTACTTCTGCCTCTCTGGGTGTAGTTGTGGGCGCACCTTTCCCGTGTGTGAAGGGCTAGAAATTAGGCTATTTGATAGAACCCATCATGGAATGCCTTGTTGGGATATACAGGAGAGGCTAGGAACCAAACCCAACAGCTGCAGCTTGCAGTGGTTCGATACATCTCATATGCAATGCCTCCCACTGCCTTGCACCAGCTCACATCAGGACTAGAAGGTGTCCCTTGGGAAAATTCTGCATTCTCACAACTTAGAATACAGATAAATCCAGCAGCTCATCTATTCTGCCTTGAAATGTTTCCTCTGCACCTGAAATCAATATGGTCTTCATGCAAATTTTTACTACAGGTGCTGCATGGATTCTAAACATTCATTCAGTCGACACACCTAAATAGCTCGGAAAATGATATTATAAGTCAATGATCTACAATTTTATATCTCCCTAACCACATATTTATAAACAACACTATCAACATTGTTAAGGTTACTGTGTGAAACTGTTATACAATTTCTAAATGTATTTTTTTGCAAATGCTACTTTTATCAGAAACATTAAACAGCAATTTGTTTTTTTGCTCCAGGCACTCTTTTCTGATTAAGATTGATACAACAGAGATTTCAAATGTGCAAAATACTCTCTACCACAAATACTTTTTATTGTCCTTGTGAATTGCAGTATGTCCCAATTTCAAGAGTCTGCTTTGCTTTAGATAAGGTTGCCAAGTTACTAAAAAAAACCATCAGCAGTGGACTGTTTGCATCCCAGGGTCATAATAATGTATCCTGGTGATACTGAAACATCAAGATGTAAACAATGAAGAGGCAGAAGGATGTTGACCCAAGTGGCCAAGTCTAAAAAAACCTGCATTTCTAAAGTAAAGCAGGATTTTGACCAATGGATAGTGCTGGTATAGGTACCTGCAGAACTGGGTGCCAATTTTAGCATTTCTCAGATGAAATTGCAAACTGAGTTCATATGTTGGGCTCACAGCAGAATAGAGACCTCTGCAGATGCAGAGGAACAGATGCAGACTCCTGTACACTGAAGGGGCTGGAATAATCACTCCTAGCCCCAAGGCAGAGAAATAGGAGAACATTTGTTTTCAATATTTAAATCAACTAATGCTGCAGGATATCTTGTCATTAATACAAACACACATAATAACAGGCAGAGGATAGCACTGAGACAGACACCTATCCTGCTACATGGTTTTGCAGCCTTAAAATACCCTGGATAGAAATCAAACATGAGCCACCATTAGCTGCAGCAACATTATTTAGGAGATGGACTGATAGCAAGGCAAGGCAGATCGTGAATCTTTTATTGGGCTAATATATAAGCTGTAACACATGAGCCTTCAGGCCAAAGAAGTCTTCAGGGGGCTGGCAGCAGAAAGAACATTTCTGGCCTGAAAGAATCTCAGTGTTTCAAGCCAACACAAAGTCTCCACCTCTGCCCATTTTATCTCAAGCAGCTGAAAATATTTTTTTGCAGCCTGTGGCAGTGACAATGACAATGACAACCTGCACAAACCCAGCAGGCCCAACAGAAAAGTCCTTACTGTTTAAGTGCTCTGTTTGGTCTCTGTCCACCCAGACTATTTATAGAGCAATCACAGGGACACTCACAGCCCAATCATGGTGACAGGCAAGTTTTGCAAGAAGTACAGTCACAAAATTAACAATTCTCAGTGAAAACACACAAATACTTTCCCCTATGATGAGTACTTGGGTGTTCCTGGAAGTGACCACTGCAAATTTCTTGCAATTACAGTGCAACTTAAGGGAGGAAAAATACTGTTATCAAGGTGTTTCTCAGAGATGAAGGGATGAGGCCAGGACTGACTTCCATCTCTTTTGATAAGGTTTCCATACAAACATAAGGGCCACTTAGCAGAGACTTGAACAAGGTGTTTCCAAACTAAAAGACTGAGGGGGTGTTGGTTGAGTTAAAAAGCTGGGCTCTGAAATTTGGCACTGCAAATAATTCAGATCCTGCAGAGACAATCATAAGAGCCAAAAAGAAAAACAACTTTATTGTTGTTCACATAATATCACAAAATTTGTGAAGCACAGAGGGTTTAAGCAATCTGGCCAGCAGGATCAGAAACTTAACTGTGATCTCTTGTGTCTGCAAAACACCTTTCACAGTAGAAAATGGGGTGGATTTTTCAAGTCTCTAGGAAGCACATGAGTACTGAAATAGGGTTTCCAGCAGCAGTAAGGCTGAAGTGGTCAGAAAATCTTTGGAAACTTTTTCCTTGAGCCAAAACAATTTGTGCCACCTTATCAGTTCTGCTAAAATTGTGTCTGAAAGCCAAAAATGGAAGAAAACTGGGAAAGTTATGAAAAAGGGAAAATCAGACATGGAAAAGCTTTGAGAAGCACAAAATATTCTGAAATAAGATTTTGCTTCTGCTCTTTACTATGCATCTGAAGATAAACATCTCTTAAAACAAAGCATTTCTGTGAACTCCACACAAAGTTTCCTCCCTTCCTCACCTAAGAATTTCCTTTCCAGTTTTGAAATTGTCTGTGTTTGATCCTATTCAGAATAAGTGCAAACACTAAAATCCTCCATAAAACATAGCTTTTGTCCATACCATAAGTTAGACCTAAAACTCCATTCTTCTTTGTAAGGACAGTGTACCTGAGCAGTTCACCAAATGTTCTGTGCCTCCTTAGTAGGCATCTAAATATTTTTTAAAAATATAAACTCATCTGGAGAGGAAGACATGAAGCCAGATAGCACGAAGTATACACCAGACTGCATTTTCAGACAAGCCAGTTAGAAGCATAAAGCTATGAATAATCCAATCCCAACTATCCCAACAAACAGGAAAAATAATGAAAGCAAAGGGGAGAGGGAAAGAATTCAAACAAGCAGTGTATGTAAGATAACGACAGTGCCGGAGCATCACTGTAGTGTAGCCAGGCTGTGGCAGGAGATAACATTCACTCCCCAGAGAAACCTTTAGGTTTATGACAAATCAAGGATGATGCTCAACAGCCATTTGATGAGCTCTGCAACAGCTGCTGAGGTCTGCATGCCACTGCAACACAGCTGGAAATGCATGGTGCCACAGCATTAACTGGATAATGACTCAGGGTTGCCAAGCACTGAGTATCAGTAACTTTTTCTGATGAGTTATTTGTGTCCATAATCAGCTGTGAAACTCTTTAGTAAAGATGTTCTCTGAAAAGGAGGATTTATCTGCAAAGCAAGCCACTCTTGTAAATAAAGTTGTCTGGCCTCAAAGCCTCAACAAACCAGACTCAAAACCATGTTGCAGGCTTAGGGCAACAATGTTTTAGGGCAATTAAATGTATTCCCAGTGATGGAAATTTAAGGAATATTTAAAAGACAGAAAACATGGTAAATTAATGAATGGGTGGACCTTTGTATATGAAATGGAAGATGTGCTGAGGGAGCAGAAGAACTACAATGGACCTATGATGGGAGGATTAAGGATGAAATATTTTACATCATTGGAGGGCCATTTTTGACTTGGAAAAAAATCCTAATAGTGCAATCACTTACATCTTGATTGTAAGACATCATGTGCTCTGATAAAGGCTGGCACCAGCTTTCCCAGTGAGCAGAATCCAAGGAACAAATTGTGGCACAGGCAGTTCCAGTTCCCTCAGTCTTGCCAGAGGGAAGTGTATCCACTTCACTGCAAGAAACGTTAAGCATCAGGCTGTGTGCAGCCACCCTACAGGGAAAACAAGGGGCAGAACCAAGCTTGTTCTTCCCTTCACTCCTTCATGGGGAAATGAGCCAGTGTAGGAGGAAATATTGTAGACAACGGAGTGGGGGAATTAGACTCTACTCCCCAAGCACAAGGACAGGTCAGGCCAAAGCTCTTCTAGTTTGGCTTCTTTTTGTGTGCATAGAAGAAGAAAATCCCTGGCACAGCTCTCTCTCACAGCCATAGGATGTCTCCTTTCACTGAGTGATTGCTCTGGCCAGTTACAGGAGTGTCTCTCGGCTGGTGGGGGAGCAGCACTGCAGTTGTCATCACCATTCCTGGAACCGGAATCAGCAGCAGCTGCTGTGTTCTTGGTGAGCCCATGAATCACTGCCCACAAAGAGATGACAAGGGAGGGTATGGCAGGTGAGGATGATCTGCAGAAGGAAGGCAGGGGTACATGCCTGTCTTTGACAAAATACATGAAAAATCAGCCTCAGTCCACACTTAAGATGTGCCACACATTGCCACTGACCAGTCTTTTCCCATCCCTTGCAGGTCAAAGGCATCTGCCTTAAAGAATGTAAATTAAACAACAATCATTGCCTTCTTTATTATACTGATGCCTAGAGCATGGAAAGGGGTGCAGGCAGAGGGAACCTAGCAGAATCTTACTCTGATTTACATCAAATACTATTTGTACTTTTCACTGGCTGCCTGAGGGAGAGGAAAACCACAGAATGAATATGGGGGGTCTTTATCATCACCAAAAGAAGGGAAGCACAAGAAAAGAGCAGATGGGAGAGGATGAAAAGAGGAAAGGAAATATTTCAGAGAAGTGAGTTTATAGCTGTTGTTTTTTCAGCATTTTACAGGTTCAGATTGAGCACATATGCTGAGGAAGGAGAGGAGATTTCTACAGCCAGCAGCAGAGGCTGTGGTACTTTTCCAGGGGTTTCTACTACTCAGAAGCTGAGTCCTAGGAATTATTCCATAATAGACTTTCAGGGAGGTCAGTGATGAGAGCACCAGTTTTGCAAACATTAAAGGAAAAAGACTCATTTTCATGGATCTCAGCATGTTAAACATGGCTAGTCTTGTACTGAGGGTAAGGACAGAGCCCACACAGCCCACAAAGACTAAGACAGAGCATTGGCTACAGATGCTTGTTCATGTAGTTGTATCAGAGAGTAACTGAAAGAGCCTGTTGGTGCAGAAGGTTCGCCAACAGGATCTGCAATGCTGAGAAAAGTTGTTTTCCCCATATTTTCCTTGGACAACCTGGCAATGACTACGCAGAGCACAAACCCTTCTTACTCTCCTCACATGACAGGTGTGTCACACTGAGCCCTCACAGAGACCATGGCAATCAAGCAGAACAAAACAACACCCAGCCTGGTTGGACTGTCTCCTCAAGCAGCCTCAGTGGTAATCAGGCCTTTTATTCCCTTTTGCATGATGACCCATCAGGAGAAACCATCATTTTATCCCAAATCTTGCACTGGCTGGTCATTTCTTTAAAGCACTCGTTTCTATAGTTACACAAAAATGAGTGCTGTGCCTGGTTCCGAAGGAAATGAGACCAAACGTGCAGTATGACTTTCTCTTCTTCCTACTAACTTGAGAACTCATGGACCAGCTTTTGTCCAAAGCAGAGAAGAGTGGAGGCTCCCAGGATAAGTATGTTCTCACAAATTTCATGAAAACAACCTCTGCACAAGGGTATAGCTCCAGGAAAGGCTGAAAAGTGAACTGTGACTGAGGAAGACACAGCTCTGCCTGGCTACAGAAGCAAAACAAAGAAACAAAATTCAGCCACATTAATTTCAGAGAAATTACCTTTCCCAAACATAAAGTTTAGAAACCATTTGTTTCTAAGGATCATTGAATTAATAATCATGAAAACCAATGGTTTTTCCAAAAGTTATTTTATTTCCCATCAGTAATTCAGCCTCTTTGAACTGCTAAAGATATGTGCACATGAATGGCAAACTGAATGTGTCCTACAAGTGCCACATCAAGATGATGCTATTGAAAGGCACTGTGATACCCTTTGTTCCCTCACTAAATCTGCCCCGGGGATGAATCCAACCCATACCGATGAGATTTAGCCAAAACCCACTGCAGACCACAGCAGAGATAAAGCTGTCACTTCTGGTATTGCCTTAACTAGGGTAGTTTAAGATGCCATTATTTCAGGCTTCCTGAGCAGGTCTACCATTCAGCTTTCATTTACATTGTCACTGATGGAGGGGGCACCCACAGAGAATTAGAGCTCTGAAAATATCTCCTTGCAGACAGGGCCAAAGAGGCCTCCTCCTCATGGTGATTTACTTCACTGCAGCAATGAAAATTCCTGTCTGGAACCAAGTGCCTGACTGCAAACTTACCACAGCTCCAGGGCTAGCAGAGTCAAAAGGTCACATTATTTATTTGTTGCTCTTCCAAGATCACTTTCCCATGAACTAGATGGATTCTCAAATGCCTTCTATTGCACAGAAGATTGTGATTAATCTAAGTCTTGGTTCAATTTGGGACTAGCAGTGTCTTCTTAAAAAAACTCTGTCTTAAATTCACTTCTTGGATTCTTAGAAGTTTTAAAACTGGACAATTAGTTTTAAAGTAGAATATATAAGGTTGGCTTTTGCTAAGCAAGTCTAATGACTGCAGAAAATAAATTGCTCTAATTCTTAATGTAATTCTTTGCCCAGCAGAGGAAGAATTCCTTGTTCAGGATCTTCAGCTGCTCTCTTTTTCCCCTCCCTGTGTTAAGACATGGAAGAGGTCTGTTCTGCTCCTAGTCCTGCTACCCACCCTGTGTGCTGTTGCATGTAAAACTCAAATTTCATGTGTGTTTTCTTAGCTAATAAAAGTGCTTCTCTGTCTCTGAAGTATGGTGTTATTTAATTTTTATGTAATCTAATAGAGCATGACTTTATACGATCTCTCATAACTTTCTCTTCTTCATAAACCTGCAGCACCAGGAGCCACATTGTTACTCAGAATTCTCATTACACCAAAATATAAAAAAAAAAAGGGAAAAAAAAAGAAGGAAAAAAAATCTTTTCGTGCTCAGGGTAAGAAAGAGGTGATTGCAAAGGCAAAAATACCATACGTTCAAAAACCAGAGGAGCCCTAGCAAATCATGTTACAGCAGTTTAAGACATCACCATTCCCAGATGGCTGCCTCAACCACTTGCTAGAAGTTTCCATTGCTTGAGGCAATGGGCAGAGCAGAACATGTGTCTGCACTTAACCACAACAGCTTAGAGCCAGAGATCTCAGTGCACAACAGGTTTGAGCTAAAGGGGAGGTTTTGCACCGAGCTGGAGGCAGCCCAGGCTCATCTGCCCTTCTGCCTATTCTGCTGTGGAACAGGGGCCCTGACAGGCAGGGCTGGGCAGACAGTGGAGCCATGTCTCTGGCTCTCTGGCCCCAGAGGTTCATGCACCCTCATTTTGCACCACAGCATTTCACACAAGCTGTTTTGGAAGCAGCAATGCTCATGCTGCCTTAGGATCCAGCTAAGGTTGCCTTCCCTGCTCAATCACCCCATAACCCCAGCTCTTCAATGTCCTCTGTAATCCCACCCTGCCCTTGCAACATCCTCCTCCAAATCTCCTGACATCTCATCATGGCAGACTCTGCCCACAGCCCCAGCCAGAACATAGTTTTCTCCCCAAACATCCTGGCACGTGGAGTTGAACACTGCCTGAGCTGACAGCCCAGCCCAGTCAGCCACCATGGCACTAAGGTGACTGCTTCTCGATGGAGGCACTGATTTGGCACCCTGTCCTCCACCCAAATATAGCATTTTCATTTGCCAGTCATAGGAATGCTTTTTGTCTCTTTCCAGGGGAGTATCTGTGCACCAGGTACCATCGACAGCAGTGATCCAGTGATCCAATTGCTCTGCAAGAGGAGTCTGGGGATGCAGATGTTGGCTACACATAACCTAGCCATGGTTTAAACTCATGACCTTGGGGGTTTACTCCCCCCAAGTACATCACTAATTCTGAGATTACCTTTCCACCCCAAACACTCATCAAAACATTAATAAAGCATGAAGTCTTATATGCTAAAATGGGCACATTCCCACTGGGAAAACAGCCATCCCAGAAGTCTCAAGCCTGGCAGGAAACTGGCTTTCCAAGAGCCTGGAGTTATGTGGAACAAGCTAAGTGATGCTACTCAGCAACTGTTTCCCAGAGAAATACAGCAAGGGCCATGACAAGGCCAACAAAGACTAAAAATATCCCAGAGTTTAGCCCAGGCTCTACATATTGTTCCATTTAACGTGTCATAATTAAGGCTTTCTGTCCACATAGAGAGATGTATGAAGTGCAACACCATCACACAACTGGGAACAGTGATGCATAGGAGACTCAAAGACAAGGGGATAGTGCTGCTGCTCAGCATAGAAGACACCAGAGTCTCAGGGATAACAGCAAATTGAGGGGAATGCCTCAGAAGGAAAAGATCTCCTCACAGGGTAATGGGAATCTGGAGTAAAAATTCAGCAGTTTAGGTGGATCCCAGCAATTTCGTGGATCCCAGCAATTCAGCATTTAAATTTCTCTGAGTAATGTCTACAAATTGTACTTATCTGAGACTGCAAAGCATCTGTTTAAAGCAGGCTCTAATTTGAGACATTTTTCCCTTTGATAATATGACGGCATCAAATTCCAAAGTGCTAAAAACCAGACAAAAATCAAGAGCTGAGATGCCGCAAGATGTGACATTTTTCATATAACAGCAAGCCAGTCTGACACTCTCATGGATCCCAGCATGCTGTTATTATGTGAAGCTCTACTGCCATTGATAATAGTTAAAGGATGGCAGTTATGTTTCAGGAGCCAAAAATAATTTAAAAACCTTGAAGTGCCTTTAAACAAACGTTACTGAAACCTCTCCTTGTGGTCCTTGAATTCCCATCGGGTAGACACCATACCCTTCATGTAACCCCTGGCTGCTGATTAATGAAACTTGGCAAAGGGTAGCAAAGCCATGCCAAAGGCAGCACAAAATCCCAAGTTTCTTCAAATCCTAGGGGTGAAAATGCACAGACAACAACAGCACCCCCCAATCATTTCCTGACTTCACTTAGCCAGAAGTTTGAGATAAGAGTGCTCAAATAGGCAGTGCTTTTCCCTCGGTGTTCCTGACAATGGCTCCACATTCAAAGCAATCACTGCCATCTCCTGTGTACAATTACAGCCTTTTACAGTCTCACCTTGTCTAACTCCCCACCACGGACCACAGGTCTAGTCAGACACTACGTGCATTTGCAGTAAGTGTTCATGTAGTTGCCTGGATCTCTGCCTCCTGTTGGAACTCTGCTGTCTGCAAAGTTAACAGGCATGAAAAAGTTGGATACAATTCTCACGTAAGCTAAAACTGAGCTTTTTGGATCATTAGTGTTCATAGCACCTAATCATGCTACTGCAAGAATAACTAACCCTTTATGTTCTGCAGGTACTGGCCTGAGCTGCAAAAGCCAAACACTCAGACTGGCTGTGTGTTCATGTTCTACACCACATCTCAGGCTTTATTTATTTGTTTTATTTATGACTGAATAGCAATAATCCACATGCCACACGATCAGATAATCTATACTCTGGTTTGCTCGCTCTGCAGCAAGATTCAAAAGACAATATTCAGCAAGCAGCAGCATCCCAGCTTCTTGTGTACAAACCAGCAGCTTGGGACCACTGGTGCACAGATAGGTCAGAGCAACTGACTGCAGTAACCATCAGATATAGCCAAGGACCTAAAGCAGACTAGCCCAAGTCCCACATCTCATCTGGAACAAGAAGGAATGCCTGTTCAGCTAGAGCACTGCAGCACTAGAGACACCCCCAACATACCCTGAGCAGCAGAGAAGGGAGAAGAGCCGTGTCGGGAGGGAGCGTAACTCGCTGCCTGCAGCCAAGGGCAGAGCCAGTCCTCGTTTGCTGCTGCACTGTGGGCTGTTGCCAGAGATGCAAAGCCCAGGAAAACCCATCGAGATAAGTTTGCAGACAGCCTGACAAGTCAGTGCTAAAAATGACCCATACATATTTCCCACCCTGTGCAAAGCCACAGATCAACAATGGGGTGTGAGGGCAAATAGCTTGCTACATTAGAGCAGTTAACTTTTATTCAGTTTGGCCATTTGTAGACAGGAATCCTTTCAAGCAGGAATCTTGGATGAAAGTAATTGATTTTTTTTAGTCAGCTAAGGATACATTTCATAAATTGTATCCTATTTGTCATATATCATAATATGTACCATGTGTCATCATAAATCATGCTTCTCTTGAAGCTGCACCTCAGACCTACTGCTCAAAATCTGTCAGCTGTCCATCCCTGGTGGCAGTTTCCATTGCATTTGGTAGAGGGTAGATGGTGTGCATGCACTGAAGCAACAGAAAACCTGTTGAAGACATTCCCACAACATGTCTGGAGGCAGCAGTGCAAAAATCCCAATCCCAGTTCTGCTTTTGATTCCCTCCTGTGACCCCCTTAAGCATCAGTGTGCCAGCTTTCCCACCTGTGCAAGACCCCAGTTCCTGGGGTTCTTGTGAAGATTACTTTCTGTAAGGCTCTTAGGATAATTAAAATAAAGTATTTCCCTTTTGGTTGCACAGATGTCCATATGGAAGAGTCCTGGGCTTCTCAACATAAATGCAACCAAGAGCTTCTGCAGTACTGCAACCACGTTCTACAGAAAGGACCAAAACCTCCATTCAAAGAAAAGAATGAAAGGCTTTTGGGAATAATTTTTAGCCAGCACCTAGGATGCTGCTGCTGGGAACTTGTGTTCTGCAGAACCAGGATGATTTAAGAATGCTCAAAACTCCATTTTCCTGTATAAAAGAGTGAGACTGGGAAAGCTAAAAAAGAAGACTGGGATGACAAAATACAGAGAGAAAATATCAGACAGGGACTGTAAAAGAAATGAAAAGTGTTAAATGTCTAGGGAAGGCAGGGCAAGATAGGAAACAATATGCCAGGTATGAAAACCAGAAAAAGCCGGGCTTTAAGAAATCCCTATATATCAGTGAGTGAGCGGTAGCTCCTCTGGGAAGAGGTCTGAAAGAATTAATTCAGCAGTGAAGTGGGAAAAGGTAAGGAAGAAAGCACTGGTGTGATACTTACAGACTGCTCGGAAAAGTCATGGTGAAAGTGCTAATGAAGTGCACATTGTTAATTACCACTGAGCAAGACCCCACTATGCCAAGTGCAGGATCAGGGAGCCTGAGCAGATGGGTTTGCTGACCATCCCATCACAAGCCATGGCTGAACACCAAAGAATTCACAGGAGCTCATAGAGCAAGTGATGACAAAAGTTGGGGCTGGGTGATGGGAAGAGAAAGAGGGATCTGTACATCCTCTTTTCTCCCCATGGAGCTACACACTGTCCTTGCCACAGCAGCTCCATGGCTACCAATGCACGGGGCTACAAAGCAGTAGCACAGACCCAGGTGCCACATCCAGAGCCACTGTTTCTTGGTTGTCACACACTCAGCACCTGGACATGGCAGGAAGCTGGTCATGCAGAACCACACAGACCCAGCTCCATGTGGCCAGATGTCAGGAAACACTGATCATTCAGATGGCTGGATAACAATACATGGCACTGACAGAATACCTGTGGTCACCAAAGCACTTTGTGAGTATGAACACACCTCTCACCAGGAGACAAATTAATATTTGTCTTCATTATATGGGAAAGAATTGAGACACAGAAAGGTTACGTGATTTGTTCTACACAGCAAAAGTGAACAGCAGAGCAAGGAAGATGATGGCTGACACAGTCACCAAATTTCCTCCACACTCCCTGGTTTTCTTCTGCTCCTGGCTGTGACAGACTGCAATATATTTGTACTGGCAGCTATGAGGAGAAAGTACAAAACACAGAGCTGGGACTGGACATTCATACTGGTAACAAGTCTATCCAGCTTTGTGATGGCAAACTGTAGACAGGGAGAGGCAAAAGCTTTTACAAAATGCTACCCATTTCAGAGCCAGTCCCTGGATATTAGAAGCTGGGAGAAGACATTCACAAAGAACCATTTATTGAATGTACACACCCCACAAAGCAGTCAATTTTTACCAGTGTCAGACCCAGCAGATGCACAGCTCAAGCAGGAATCCAAATCTGGGCAGATTTTCCTAAAATTCCCACCAAAATCAGAAAAGAGACGGAAGTGCAGAGTGGACTTGTTACTAGCTGATACATATGAAGAGGGAACTTGAAACAATTCAGTTCCTGGCTGACATATCCTGCTCAGGGGCTATTTTCAAACCAGAAAGAAAAAGAGAATAAAAATATTTCCTGCATGGATCTGGACTGCTCTCTCTTCCTGTAATACTTTTGCTGTGCTTGCCAGATTGGAAACTGCTTCTGGCCAAAATGTCCCCACCAGGAACAGAACAGAAACTGAGGTGTCTGGTAATAGATATCACCTAATAACAGAGAAAAGAGTTATTTCACTTGCAGTCCATGCTGGTATCTCTGACAGACCTGGAAACCAAGCATTCAGAAGGTGAATTCATAAACCCTGGTTTGAACTTCTGACATCTCCCTCATTGCTGAGCATCAACCTTGCTGTGGGCTAACACTGGGTGCCTCATTCACCTTGGCTTTGTACCCTGTGAATTCACTAAGTCTGTGGTGCCCACAAGGCATCGTCTGAGTTGCACACCCAGAACTATTTCAAACCCAGCCCCCAGGCTGAGCAGGTTACACTGCCAGCAGTGCAGCAGGTATAAGCATAACTCACTGCTGCAGGTCAAGTGAGCTGACTGTCACTCATTTCTCACCCTGAAACCCCTTTGCATGCCCAGTCCAGCCTCGTCCTGCAGCAGAATGGTCACACCTTTGCAGATCTTGTCTCTTCTCCCATCTCTGAACTAGGCTCAGCTCCCCCTCCAGCTCCCTAAGGCATGCTGTATGTATTTCATGGCCTTCAGCCACATGGAGAATTTGGACTGCCCAGAACTTGTAGAGTCAGGAATCTTGGCCATCTCTATGTTCAGCTAATGAAAAGGAAAGGAGCAATGCTAGGTCTGGACACAGCTGCACTGCTCTGGAAGGGAACTACTCAGAAACACAGCTGCTCCTTCCCCACATGACAGTGGCTGCAGGCAAGGACCTGCAGGTCCCTCAGGCTGCCCATTTTGATCTGCTCACACTCCATATCTTTTTTTAATTAGTATAACTTACTGCAGAAAGCAAGAAGCAAAAGAAGATACCACCCCAAGAGAAAATAAGGATTTCAATGAAAGAAGATTGCAAATGTCAGGGTGCATATTAGGGTGCAGAGAAGCCCACACAGGTGGCTACTACAGTAAGTACAGTAATTTGCATTTGCAAATTCAGGGTGGCTGAGTTTACATTCTTGCTGTCTCTCCTCTTCCCCACCCACATTTGATGGGAGAGCCTGACTACCTATAAAATCCAAAAGAAACAGCAGTCTTGTAATTATTTGTGCAAGTCAGGCTTACAGTATAGGACAGAAGGAACTCCCAGAGCACCTGAGAAGCAAGAATGTCTCAACCCTCATATCTAGAGCAAGCGCCAGAAAATTCACAGGAACTTCCCCTGCTGAAAACCAGCCTTCAGTACCAGGATCCCACAGAGCAGCTGCTCCAGCCTCCAGCCCTCCTTGTGGTTCCCCCACAAAAGGGAAGGAAATCTCAGGGAAATACCAGTGGGCCAGCTCAGAGTGAGGAGGCAGCCCTGTGAAACCAGCAGGGAAGGAGCTCTGCAGCTGCTGGTGGGATTTTGCTCACCATGGTCCCCAGGGCAGAGGGAGAGGCTGTGGGAAGGACAACCCCGAGGGCTGGCTGGGAAGGAGAGTTCCCTGATGGTTAATGTGTCTCTAAGCAAAGCAAAATCCACCTCCTTCCATGGAGTAAAGGTGAAATGTAGGCTCCACGCAGCCCCACATGGCAGTGAGAATGCTGCCTCAGCATGGACACTTTGACCTCTCTTCCAAGCATATGAAAACTATTGCGCCTTATCGGCTCTCCTCCACTGGAAACCTCCTGCAATCCCATGCTGGGGACTTAGAAAGAGGTCAGGGAGGGAGAATTTTACATGCTGAATCATTCCCAGACAAATCGTTTCCTTATTATACATGGCAGCCTCCCACGGACAGACTGCCAGAGGGCTCTCTGAAATCGTATTAGGTGCCTTTCCCTTGCTCCTCTTTATCCCCCCCGTCATCCTTCTCTCATTTGAAACGTTATAGCTTGCAGTCCCACTGGAGAGGGTCTGCGGGTCATGAGCACGCAAACAGTCCAAGGGGCCCAAGGAAGGGAGCAGCACAAGGGCCTGCTGTAAACTGCTCCAGGCTCAGCCACTCCCGCACGGGGCGGCTGCACTCCCAGTTCCCACTCTCGGCTCCCACTCCCAGCCCTTTGCGGGACTGGCAGGCAGATGTCAGGATGCAGTGAGCCCAGAGGCAGAGCTGCCCCTCAGACCCACAAGGCCTTTGCTCTGGCACGCCGCCGATCGCGCCTGCAGGTCAGGTGTGCGCGCTCGTACCACATCTACCCACACCCCGGGCTCCCTGGATGCAGACCAGGAGCCACAGAACTGTATTTCAAAGAGCATCAAAGGGGAGTTTGTTAATAAGTCCCGAGGAGGCACTTAGCTCTGTGCCATGCCGAGGCTCCGGTTGCAGCCTCCGGGCTGGAGCTGACTTGCATGCAGCCAGCCAGAAGTGTGGAGAGATGGGGGTAATTCCCCCTCCAAACCGCACCACCCTGCGTGGGGGATGACTGCTGCTGGGAGCCCTGGCTGCCAGGGCTGCATGCCCGTGCCTCCCGTGCTGCGGCTGCCTGCCAGGGGAGGACGGGCAGCAGAGGGGCACAGCTGCAGCTCCAAGCCCCTCCGTGAGGCCTGGGGAGAAAAACAAGATATCCAAACTTCACACAGGCGGTTTCTGAAGTTCAGCACAGTGTCTTGATGGCATTACAACAGCATTATTGTGCGCAGCTGGGGGTAAATTATTCCTTATGTAACTTTTATTTAACATAGCAACCGCCCTTGTAAATCACACTGCTCGGGCCCCAGTCACTGCATGGACGTTGACAATCGAGGCTGTGACAGAAGTAATGCCAGATCCGAATCAAACATACAAACCCTTCTGAGGTTACTCAAAACGTGCTCAAGAGCTTTTCAGCAGGGCAGGGTCTGCAGGCTCACATCATGTGCTTGGGCCACTTCTGGTTTGTTACTCAGATTCCTCTGCAAAGGAGGGCTGGGGCTTGTCCCACAGCATTACAAGGTTTCCATTTATTCCCACAGAACTGAATAGAGGTTCTCATGCAGCCCCTCCACTCAAATGCTTTGGAGCCACAAGAATCATTAACACGTCAGGGAAAACAGAAGTCTTTTCTATACATTCACAATTTCCTAAAAATTGTATCATCAAACCTGGCCAGTAGCCATCTCTCTCTGCTGTTTGTTTTCTCCTACCCTCTGTGCTCTGCTTTGTCTTGGGGAGCAGCTGCCCTGCAAAGCTGTCTTCTGTTTCAGGAGGGTTCACCAGTGAGTTACTGACAGCCCCATGATGTTGAAACACATAAAACATGTAAGGGTGACCTAGCACCATGAGGCCATTTAAAATGCAGCCATCGGGACTTGTGGCAAACTGTTTCAGGTTCCAGCTTGGAACTGACTTGTCACCATAAGAACTCAGTCTCTTGGTGTCGTTTCCAGCACGAGGCTGAACTCAAATGGTGTCTGTCCTACAGAGTTACAAACCCCAGTTTAGCCTCTAGGTTCCTCTGGACCTTAACAGATGTGCTGTGAACCTCAGGTAAGTAAAGCAAGTCCCAGGCCTGGGAAATGAAACGAAAACTGCAAGTACAATTTTATTGCCTAGAAACTGCTTTGGAATCTGGACCCACAGGAATTTGCCCAGCGCACACAAAGTTCTCCCTATCAGCAGAGCACCTCATTATCCCTTGTGGCTGACACGGCACTGCAGCGTCACAGAGTCCTCATCTCCAGCACAACACAGAGACATTCAGCACAACCGTGAGAGTTCTCCCCAGAGAGGCATTCCTTCAGGCACCCATGGGGCACAGCTCTCACCAATCTGCCAAGCACCAGCTCTCCACCCTCTGATTCCATCTGTCTGAGGCCTGAATCAGCTGAATCAGGGTGGCCTGGGCTTTTGTTCTATTTTTCCTGCAACCCATGGAGCCCTACTGTCCCACTACTGCATTAGGCAAAAGAGGCTGAGACCACAATTGCCCTGAGCAGCTTATATGCAAGACAAGGAAGGAAAAGGCTGGGGAAGGATTATCCTTACAACTGCAGTACTGAAAGGACATGGAGATTAACTAACTTGGGGTCACACAAGCAGTCTGTGGCAAAGGCAAGAATTAAACCAGCATTCTCCAAGTCCTGTGCTAGTGCCCTTACCACAGGCCTTTCCTCTCTGCCTCTAATGGAGTGTCTTCACCTTTCAAGGGCAAAGCAGGGAAAGTGGCAGTGCTGCTTTGTTTCCTTCCAGCAGCACAAGCAGAAAATAAGAGTTACAGCACAGGTGGGACTGAAAACAGAGCACTTGGAACAAGTGTCAAGTGGGCAAACTTTTTTGACAAATAATGAAGATGTGCTACAGCCAGAGACCTCCTTTCCCCCAGCTGCAAGCTGCTTCCAGCTCCTGAAGTATTTGGATCACTTCTCCATTCCCTCTCTGCAGCATATCTGGCAGAGTTATGGAGATGTGGACATTTGAGCAAGCAGAGCTGATTTACCTTCACTTGCTTTGCTTCTCACAGTGCCTGCATCCCCTCTGAACATCTGCTTTGTGTTTTATAGCAGCTTTAATTGGGAGCAATGCTGAATGCTTAGTAACTAGCTCTTTGAGTTCCACAGTCAGGCTCCAACACTATTTTTTATTTCTAACTGGACAACTCTGCCAGGGCAAACCTGAAAGCACAACTGAGGCAAGTAACTGCTGACACTCTGCAAATGTTTTGAGAGAGTGCCCAAACAATCCTTTTCCTCTTGGTTTCCTCCTTGAGAGGTGGGACAGAAAGAAGAAAATGCATTTGATCTTCCTAAATTGTGAGGCTATGGTGATGTGTGATTACATCTCTTCTTCAGTAGAATGGGCCAACCATATTTTTAAAATCAGGCTTGAGACATCAAATTAAGAAAATCAAGTCATATAATCAGAGCAGAGACTGACCTATACATCCCTGAGTAATTTTTGTCAGGGCCAGATATTTCAGATGACCACTATTCACTCTCTCTGCTGACAGAATTTAGCTGCCATATCTGGAGGTTTCTCAAATGTAAACCTTGCATCAAAATGACATGAACAAGCCAACTTTAATAGTCTGGAAATTAAACAAAATTTCTATGATTTCTGATTTGATTTCCATCCTGAAATATACATAAAAGTGATTGATAGACCAGTGCAGGCTTGGCACAGGGCCATCATAATGTTTATTTTCAGAATCCTGAAAGTCCTGATAATAAAATAAATAAGCCAATTTCTCTGTGAAGTGGTAAAGAAACAAAGCAATTGGCATCTGACGTTCTCCACCCAGCCTCAGACTGCCTTTCTACAGAAAGTAGGTTGTTTCCAAACAAAACCACTTTCCAAGCTTGCCACAACAGCCCTGTTTCACGCTTTAAAAAATTTCTGCACACATTCAAGCCTCCTTATGCACTTTGGTGGAAACCCTATGATCTCCATGATATAGACTGAACCTGAAGCCAGTCAGGCTTTCAAACTTTGTTTTGAGATCCCAGCTTCACACAGTACCAGGGCTCCAGGCAAGAACCCCCCTGAGAATAAACCAGCCAGATCTAAGGCTGGTCATGACCCTTTATACAAGCCCAAGCACAGCAGAAACTATGAGCTTTGATATAAAAACAGGGAAAAAATCATGACAGTGAACATCTGAAACGCCATCAGAATCATCGGTACAGTTTTTCATATGTCACTATGTCATTACATCACAGTTTGGTGGACAGCAGATGGGTTGATGACCAAGTCAAATTCTAGTCCTAACATCCCCTCTTTAGACTGAATTCAGTCTTCATTTAATGAGTTGCAATTTTAATGATTTACTTCCAAGGACACCAAGTCTCTAGTTGGTTTTTTATGTAGCTTGAGGCATATGTTAAATAGGATCATAATATTTACTTACCTCACCAAAGTGGTGGGAGATTTAATGCACCAACTTGCACTTTAATGCAATACAAAAAGATAATGTCTGAAGCAGTTTCAGGCACTATCCTGAACCTTCCCATTCTGTTTTTAAAGCTCAAAAAAAATCACATATTTTTTGTGATGTTCTTCCTATTTTGTTCTGCACAAAAAGGTAATGAACTAAACGTAAAAACATTAGAATCCAAACAGCCTCAATTTCCAATACTGCAAATTCACAGCAAAAGCAGGCTGGAGGGAATGTAGCTAATTTCTTTTTCATGTTGTTTTGTGTTTCAAGCCAGTTAATAAAAAAATGAAGTAAAACTTTGTCAATCACAACTTTTGACCAGAAAAAGAAGACAAAAAGAAATCAATGGAATTTTCCTTTCCTTGTTCTATGAGCAGCATTTATTACAGTACTCAGGAAGGGTGTTTAAGAAAGTAAGTTGAAAATCAGAAAGGCAAAACTGATTTCTTGGTTGACAACAACTCTTCAGTTGTGTTTGCAACTAATTTTGAAGATGTAAATGATTACTGTAAGTTTTAAAACATTATTCCTGACTTTACTGGGAGAGAACTTCAACACAGGTGAATCACTGGAGAGGAACAAAGCAAACTGGCTGGCAGTTCTGAAAAACTGTAACCCAAGAAGTGCCCACCATGCACTCTGACCTTGCACACAGGTGGATCTTTTATGGAGACTACTTACTTCAAGCAGTAAACTTAAGACACAGCTATGGGAAGTGGGCTTAACTCTTACACAGCCATTTTCATCCTGATACTTAAAAGCAGTGTTTACTCTGCTTTTCTAGAACTGTTTTCCATGACAGGACATGGGTGGGGAACACACAAGAGTTAAGGCTGTAACTGGATTATCAAGTCCCAGCTCAATACTGTGGGAACATCGTTGTGTTGCCTGTCCTGGTCACAGCAAGGAGTGCCAACCTGCAGGAAAATCTGGCCAAATCACTTTAAAAAAAATCACTTAAGAGATCGAGCTCTACATGAAAAACTAAGGAACTGACGTCTGCTCAACAAGGAGACAAGACTAGGAGGATCATGCCCCACTTGGATAGGAAAGAAGTGTCTAATTCTGCCTGGACCAATCCCTCTCTCAGTATTTATGAATCCTTTCACCTACATCCACCCATCTCAGCTGTTGGCCTATTCTTTAATATCTCCAGTAAAACATTAACATAGGAGCACTCAGAACAGAAGTCAATCAAACAGGAAGCATTCATTCCTCTCCATGCCTTCCCAAATACAAACACCTTTTTCCCAGTGCTCAGTCAACATCCCAAACACTCCTCCCTTTCTTTAGGAAACACCTGAGCAAACAGGTGTGTCTAACAGGCTGCTCTCAAGTCCTGCAAATCCCCTGGGAAGTTGTTCATGGCTAAGCTGTGCTGTCTAATAGTTGATGCCTTGGGTGAAGACAGGACTCATGGAAGACCCAGCAGGCAGTGCTGTGTAGACCAGAAGCTCTGGTTTCATTTTCAGATCTGATTGTTGACTTGTGGTGCACTGGCACAGGTCTGTCAGCCTCTGTCTCCCCAAGTGCATTCTCTGTTTAAACAGCAAGCCCCTGGGAGAGATATCACTCCTGTCTAAATGAGGGAGGACAGGCTGTGGCTACATCAGGCAATTTAGGAACAGCGTTAAAGTGCAGGAAGGCTGGAAGAGCTACCAATGCCTTTTTAGCATTTTCCTATCCTGGAAAATCAGCAACCATCTGAAGCCATCTCCCAGGACATGTTTGTAGCTGCCTATTGTAACAGATCCCTGGCTTCTGCCAGACCTTCCTGGGTGTCAACCAAAACAGCATAAATACTAGAAGGCTGAGAGCTGTCTCACAAGACCAAATAATTTCCATCTGTAATTCAACAGAGTATTTGAACCCAAGGCTATTGAAATTAATGGCTGATATCAGACATCCACTGCACGACCCACATCACTCTCCCACACTGCTTTGACCTCAGCTGAAACCATTTGCAATTTTACTTCTTCCACAGTGGCAGGGATTAATGATTGATCATGGGCTTTCACCATGAATCTCTGGGCTTCTGTCAGCCAGTGTCACAAACTTAACATTATCTAATTGTAAGTTTTTCCATTTAATTGCAATATACACCTGCTCAATGTCCCTCTGTGTGTGAAAAAGCATCATACTTCATTTAAAAAGCCCTCATTTAAATTCAACAGCTAGCTGCACAGATTTAACCATTAAACTGATTTATGTTGCATAAAAGATCAAACCAGATCGCACCTTGTGGCCAAATAACCATAAAAGGTTTCTGTAAAGATCATTAATTCACCTCCCTGGGCAGTTAGTTTAGCAGTAAATATGACTTAGATGACTTTATCCAGTTAACCTTAATCAATTTGTTATTATGATTAGTCACCCTAAATAACAGAAATGTGAGAGGGGAAGGTGCTACAGTTCAGACCCTGGTAATGAACAGGCTGCTGGTGTGCTGACCCTAGATTCCCACATTCCTGGGAAACAGGAATCTATCTTCTGCCTGCACCTCAGGGGATCTCAGCCAACCTGTGCTGGGGAGAGCATCTCAGAGGCTGGGCTTTGCCTGATCCTTTTCAGCGGCCTGCAGGTAGGCAGCTCCCACCATCACAACTCAAGAAAGAGAAGAAGGGGCAGAGGGGCACAGAAGGCAGGAACAGCCCATTGGCCTCATGCTATGAGGAAAGCTGGCCCAGTCGTCCACATACCAGCTTGAAAGCTGGCAAGGTTTAATTTGGCAGACCTTGCTCTGTCACAGATTTCCACAGTGACCTTGGCCAAGGTATTTCATCTCACTGCATCTCAGCTCCCCAGCTGTTAGGCAGAGACGACAGTGCTTCCATCTCTCACAGGAGTGGTCTTTAAGTTTGTGAGGCATTCAAACATCACAGCTCTGGGAGCCATAAAAACTCCTTAAGTAGGTAGATCCATCACTCTGGATGCTCTGTTCTCCTCTCACCCTGCATGGCTCCATTGGCTTCAACCCATTTAACCTGTCACGGAGGATGTGAAATCAGATTCAGGCCCTTGATCTGGCAAAGGGATTGCCTCTTCCTCAGAGCCACTGCAATAACCAGCAGAGTGGGACCCAGTGGTGTCTACAGCAATGTAAGTGATCATCAGTACTAAAGGAAATAGGCCCATATCTCGGCCACCAAAGTTATTCACACCTGAGCAAAGCGCATTATACTGACAGCCATGCAAACTGCTGGTATCAACTGATGCCTTTTACACCAGTTTGGAAATAGAGAGGAGATCAGAAGGGGCTTAAATCATAACACTCATACTGGTAAAGGTCATTAGTAAATTTACACAGTCAGTGGAACGATATTGGTGTAAGGAAGAAAACAGGACTTGAGGTGTTTGGGTGTCTTCCCCCAGTCTCCTGTGGGACAGAGCCTTGCTCCTGTCACAGCTGCACTTGGTATGCAGTCAGCACATCAGTAAATCATCACTCCCTGCATGAAAGGGCTCATTCTGTCTGTGTGCATTTCTCTGTCTGTGTGTTCACTCTCATCAGTGCAAGGAAAGCACTTTATCCTTCATTTTTATGCTCAGCCACGTGCTTCTCCAGCCTTCCTATGTTGTGCACACAAAGCACTTCTCTTTGCAATACCCACAGATCTCCACCTCCCAGGGAAAGGACTCCAAACTGACACCTGTGTTCAGTGTGAAGTGCTGGACACTTTCTCATAAACTCAGTTCCTACTTCAGCATTTGGTCTGAACAGAAAACAGGGTTATCTTCAAAACCAGACAGTAGGGACCTTTTCACTGACCCCACAGGCTTTAGTTGAGATTCTCTGTGTTCAATTATTTCAGTCATTATCACTAAACAAGAGGTTCAAGCATACCTGCAACCTTCAAAGCTGCGAATATGGAACACAGGACACGAGAACAGACAATGTAATTCACTTGGGAAATGCAACATGCTGATAGAGAACCCTTCTTCCAATGTCAATGATTTTTTCCATTAACTTGGTTGCATGATCATACATTCTTGGATGTAAATTTAGCTTGCTACAAGTGAAGAAGGGGGATTATAGATTTGTACAGCATCCAGGAAATCTCTGTTCCGATGAAAATAGTTTGCACTCTTTGGATGTGGCTGCAGGATCGTGGCCAAAGCAGTATTGTGGAAACTATATAGTCTATCCCCATTTTTAGGGACACTTCCAAATCTACAGAAATTAGTCCACCAATAAAGTCTAAAAATAAAATCTAATGTATTTTAAGAAAAGTGGGGCCTTACTTTTAAGCATTTAAGAAGCATTTACTTAAAATTCAGCATATGTCTAGGAGTCATCGATTTCAGTGGCACTTATTCATGGATCCAAGTTCTGTCTTGATCTGGGATCTGAAAGCTTCAACATTAGAAAGAAAATGCACAGATGACGTTTCATTTTTATGATTAAAGGCATATCACATCAATCTCATATCAACAAGGAGTCTTTATTTATAGAATATGATATTAAATCTGGATTCCTTTCAAATACTGGGAGTATTTTGTTACACTATGCATCCAGGTGCTACATGTGATTTTGACAGACAGGCTCATCTGAGAGGTGCCAATTAACAAACACTCTCAGAAGCAGAGCGTGACAAAAGTCACAACATCATCAGAGAAGGAATGTGTTTTCTCTCACAGGAGGAGGTATCAGTGAGGAAAAAGTTCGTTCATCTCCTCCAACAATGTATGAATAGTTCCCCTCAATTATCCCATTACTCCCTTACTAACTATAAAGAGACATCATGAAGAAATAAATATATATTACATTTCTATTTTACATAATACATCTACATCATTACTAATGAGCCAGAGAGAGTTAAAACTTGATGAAAAGGTTGTTGATTTTTTATCATCATGTTTGCTTTTAAACTTGCTGGAGTGCTTAAGCAGGCCTGTGAGTTCCACATTTGTTCCTAATTTGCTCTGAAGGCAGGGGGCCAGCGGCAGGGCAAAACAGGCAGTGTCTGGCACTTCTGCTTATTTTCAGATAGAGTTTAAGGCAAGAGTCCAGACCTGGAGGGTGTTTTAAAGTACTGATCTTGAATTTCTACAGTACTTTCCTTGGGAAGATAAAATAGTGTCTTATACACTATGACCATGATTCTATACTGAATTAATTCAGGCCTCATGTATGAAAAAGAGGATGAATTGGAGAAGGATTGGAGCTAGAGATTGCTGTGGCCACTGCTTAATACACACTTGCTGTTAAACAGTATAGAGAAGAAAATCTTACATGAATTCTTATTCTATTATATCTGACAAGAAATAACCATGCAAAATGGAACAAGGATCTCTTCACTTTTGAAAAATGCTAAGTGATAATTAATAATTTCAAATGTCAGAAACTTTATATCTTTTGGGGAAACTAGTGACACCATGCATTCATCAGGACCAGCTCTCTCATCCATGTCATCATCTGCCAACACCTTTAAAGAGTCTTTCTTTAGGACCAGAGCTGTTCAAATATAATTTCCTATACAAGATCTGGCAAGGGCACCACGTGCCCCAGGTTGTGACTACACACTGCTGAGGTGGGGCTTTCTGTCCTGCTGGTAACCAAAAATGGCCCAATTCACCCCCTCCAGTCATGTCTTTTAGACAAGACCTGTTGCTGACTCACATCCTGCCAAAGAAGTAACAACCTCACACAAGAATCATCTCTGACCCTCAAGTTGCTTCATACTGGCTGTGTGCAACCCAAACCTCACCTGCAGCATGAAGTAGGGAGGTGCTTGTTTATGCTACTAAACTCACTAAGCAAGAAACTTGGCAATGCAAGCTTCTTTTTACAGATTTCATCCACACCTTAATGTAATGGAAAGACAAGATTTTTAGCAATAAAGCCATCAATGTGTTTTCAAGTTCCTTGGTGCAAGTCCCTTGATGGTTAGTTTTTCTTGTGATTTCAAGTGAATTGCCTTTAAAACTTTCCTATTTCTGAGAGAAAGTTAAAGGATCTCATTTTGCTGGACAACAACTTCAATTCCTTGTTTTGTCAACCTCAGACAAGGGTAGCAGGTTAATTGCTGTTTTTATTGGTATAATGAATGCCAATTATAAGGTGTGTGTTAAATTCCTATGTTCTAGCTATGCGAAAAAAACAAATCACATATACCCTCTGTATGCTGCTATCCAAAGTAACAAGAAGTTGGAATATCCCAGGTAACAGAAAACAACAACAACAGCAAAATGAAAATCAGAAAGACACCTCCCTACTGCCAATCAGCATGGATCCTGCATGGCCAGCTCTGAGACAAAGCTGAAAAGCTCCGCTCGATCTACACCAGCTCCCCAGATCTCATTAGGCTGAGCTTACATGCTTAGTCTCCACAGAGGTCCTTTACAAGCAAATCCGATGTATAAGGAAATCTTTCTATACCTGAGGGCCGTGGGGGCTGCAGCCACGGAGATCTTTGAGTGCTCTGCTGGTTTGGACACAGCCCCAGCCATGTTTACTGCTTCCAGCTGTGCCAGAACCATTCCTGACCCCCTGTTCAGTGTGGTGGTTACAGCACAGGTTCTTCCCTCTCCCACAGGAAACTCAAGTGTCTTGTGGGCCACCCTGACCACACCTGTAGTAAGATTATGGCGTAAAAGAGTTCACAGAGCTACATGCCAGTTTAAGAAGCTTACTAATGGACTTGGCAGACAAGAAAAAATGTAGGGTTTAACATTTTTCTTCTTTCTTTAAATGTGAAAACACTTTGCAAACACAATTAATCCTGTGTGATCATCTTTTTACACCACTTCAGGCAGCTATGTAATATTCTCAATCAAATTGCTCCTTTGGTGTAAAGTTTCTCTTCAGACAGTTTTTTTTTTTCCAATTTTCCATCCCTCTTCAAGTGGTCTTAAAGAAAGGACTTGGTCAACTGGACTTCAAATGACCCTTGAATGCTGTGCTTACTTTCACAGCAGGATGCTTCAACTGCTTCATCAAATAAGTCTCAAGCTGACAGGTTTGTTGATTGGGAAAGCAAAGTCTCAAACTGAGGGTAAAGGGTATGTCACAAATATTAGTGTAAGTATGGTGAAGGACCTATATCCTTGCAGAGAACAGTGTTTGCCCTAGGCTAAAGTCTGTGCTAATATTTTGAATTTATATCACATCTTCTCAGCTGATCTTACGGGAAAAAGGCCAATTGGATTTTATAGCTCAACAGCTAATAGGATTCTGCAGGATTTGATAAAGAAAGAAACTGCCGTTATAGGTTTAACTATCCTGTAACAAGGAATACAGAGCTGTGTTAAATTTCAATATTTTATATAATATTTGCACTGAAAATAGAGCTGCAAATCTATGTTATGTGTTAATAGTTTAAAATTAAATACCTGGATGTCTAGCTGCTGCTGAACCACATACTGAGAAAAATAAGTTATCCTATAATTTTATAGCCTGTATCTTTGACATCAGCAGTATCTTCCACTCCAGGTGTTCCCTGTGCTTTGGAAATTTGGGTTCACAAAAAGAAAATTGGGACTCTGCAAAAGCTTAATCCAGAACCAAGGTAGATCAAAATGAATTCAGGCACTGCTGCTTATAGAAATATCTACTGTGGCGTATGGCACACTAATAGGCACTGGGCTGGTGGCACCAGTGATTCCCTCTCCTGAGGGAGAGCAACATCTGGGCTGGCCCCAGACATGTGTGAGCCTCCTTTTTTTAGTACCACTGGCACTGCAGAGAGGGACATGGCAGCCTGAGCTTCTCCTTCAGCACAGAGAGCTCCCAGGGGCAGTCAGCGCTGCAGCTGCCCAGAGGCAATTGCTAACACCACAAGATACCAAGAGCTTGATGTTTTTACCAGACTGGTTTTGAGGAGAACTGAACTGAACTAGCAGAGAAGGAAAGAATCATTAAAAATTTGTATGCAGGCTCAAGGGTGGAATTGACTAAGAAGGAAACAAAATCTTGAAGGAAGCATGTCAGGGACCTCAAAGTCCCAGGTGGACAAGACAGTGAAGCATGGATTGAGCCCAGCTGATATTGACAGCTCTCTACAAACATGACCCATAAGAAGGTAGGTCCCTCCTGATGAGCTGATTGGGGCAAAAAGAGCTGCCTTCCAAACTGGACCTTGCCAGACAAGAACCAAATAAGTGTATGACAAAAACCATACCTGATCCTAGGGAGAAGATCTGACAAGTTAGACTCAGGAGCCAGAAGTCATTTACAGTGGCAGCAAAAAAATAAACTCTCAACTATAAGCTTGGAAGCAACAGGCTTGCTGAGCCAAGCACCATCTCCTAGATAACAATCTAATGAGAAATCTCTCCCCAGCTCTCCTTCTCCCTCCCTCCTCTCTGTGTACTTCCCTTTGATCTACAGCTGCAAGGGCTGGCCAGGTGCAATCTGTTTTAGTGAGTAATATACATACAGCTTTGTAAAGTATTTTTAAGACTTCAGGTGAACCTGGGTTCAATGTTTTATGTCTCTAAGTGTCAGATCCTGATGGGGAAGTTCAGCAGCTCCTGGCCAAGTACACCTCCTTACTTGGAAGGCACTGTACCTTCCCTCTCCAGCTTGCAGGTACCTGAGTGAAGAAGCTGAGGTGCAGGACAACCCTGCATCTTCCTAAAAGAAAAGGCTGATCAGGGAGTTGGCTCTTGGTGAGGGAAAGGTAGTTGAATGTGAGTTTGTAAGGGATTCAATCATTTGAAGTCTCTCTGAACCTGTAGGGTTCTGCCTGTGAACTGAGGACTGAAGAGAGGGAAGGAGCTGGGGATTTTTCATGTGTTGGCTTCTCTAAACTGGGCCACCAGGCACACATGTACTTCTCCATTACTCAGCTTCCAACGTGAGGCCAAACTGTTCATCCTGGCAGTGACTCCTTTGCACAAGTCTAGCCACACACTGTGAAGCTGGTCTGGATGATTCCCTTCTCTTCACCGTGCAAAGATGAGTCTGTTTAAACTTGCCTCTGTCTCCAAGAGTAGGTGTCGGGAGTGCACTGCTGGGCAGACACCCAAGACAGCTCTCGACAAGCTACGCTGAGCCTTGAGAGAAACATGATCACTTTCTGTTTGGCACCTGGGAGCGATGTAACCACACTGCCAAGCTGATGCAACCTGCTTCCAGGGAAGACTAATTAACCCAAAAAGGCATCACCCTGGTGTCATCCCCTGGCTCTGGATTGCTAAACAGGCACCTCCCGGGCTCACCTGGGCATTTCCGAGAAATGCTGCTCGCCCGACATGAGCTGCGTTCCATGGCAAACCATCTGCTGCTGCCCTCAGCTGCAACTCCTGCCTGACAGAGGGAGGTGCAGCATCCCCCAACCAGGCCCTAGGCACACACCCAGCTGTGTGTGCACCCACAGACACTGGCAGAAAGGTAACAGTGAGACAGGTGTCACAGGACATCATTGTAACACACCCAGTGCTCACAACTGTCCTCTGCTCACTGGAGCTATTCCCCTGTAGCAACACATGCCACTCCCTTGACCCTCAGTAAGTGCAGACAGAAGTGTCTGAGCTCAAAGCCAAGTGCCAGCCCCACACGGCATGTACAAAGGTTCAAGAAACATCCACTCCCTTCTTCCTCTGCCAGGGAATCAGTAGATGCTGGATTCCATCTGCAGGTTTTTGCCTCTCCCCACACAGACAACGAGCAATTTCCAATATACACTCTCATTACGCTCCAGCGGAGCAGACGATAAAGGAAAGGTAAGCGTGCAGAGGACTGTCTGCACACAGCAGCCAATGATGGGGAAGCTGTCCTCATCCTGCAAAATTGACTCAGACACTTCCAGAAATTCACATCAGATATCCAGCCTCTCTGAACAGATAATAAATACGTCTGACCCAATAATCCAAGTGTTATCTGTGTTTCAACTACCAAATCAAACAACACAGCCACACACCTGATGTAATTTTAATAACATAACACCACAAAGAGCAACGGAGCACAATAGCGAAAGCAGACAAGGGAACATTGATTTTCAGATTGCATTCCACTATAAACATCAAACTGCTGGTGGTTTATCTGAAATATAAGCAGACCTAAGAAGAGCAAAAGAGGCTGAAGTTCATGCATTTAGGCTGAAGAGTGCTTAATGTGCCAACCCCAGTGGATCCTGCAGGCAAGCTGCCTCTGCCAGCCATAAACAGGAATTCTTCATTCAGGATCAATGCAACTTCAGCTACAGTTGTACTAATTGTAGTAGCTAGATATTGACATTGTTCGTGTACGTGTTATGCATTGCAGCTTCCTGCCTACAGGGGAAGAATTTAAACTTGTTTGAGTACAGATGATTATAACTTATCTTAAAGCCTTGACCAAACTCCTTATGCTCATGGTATAGAAGTTTTAACATTTTAACATCTTGAACTCATTCAGCTCTCACTGACTGCTTGTAGTCCCAGGAAGTTTTTCAAGTGCAGCTTCTGGGGAACCTGTCTGTAGGAGAAGGAGGCTCACTGCTAGCTTTTGCTGTCATTTACATGGTTATCAACCAGGTATAACTTCTCCAACAACACATGAATTATTCCTTTGTACAGCCAGGAAATAAGATGCAAAATTTTGTATACTGCCCTTTTGCCTTTAATTAGAGTCAGATAAGGGATCTGAGTTTCCTTTCAGAACCTACTTTCCACCTTTAAATATATATGTGAGGACACATATTATGTTTCTTTGGCTAAACCTTAATCCCTTAATCCCTCAATCCATCTACTCATCCAGAAGACATAAGCTTCCAAGACATACCAAATGGCACAGTTTAGACAAAAAGGACTTAAAACTTTAACCACCATCTCTACAGGACGGTTGAACAAACCTGTATTCCTAAATCTAACACTGGCATGAGCTAGGAAATAGATAAATCCTGTGGATTTATCTTCTGCTGAAGATGAGCTCAAATAATATAACTAAAAAAAGGGTTAAGGTAGGAGCACTAAAAAAGACATCACCCCTGGATGCAGGAGAGCTTTCTGGGGATGAATTCTTTATACACTGGTGCAATGCATGCTGCATAGATTGTGCCCTGAGCGTCTGCAGCTGCTTTCTGTCAGAGGCAGACACCAGGAGAAACAGGGCTTTAGAGTGCTATGTCTAGTGAATGACACAGAGGAGAACTTCTAAACTCTGATGGTTTTGATGGCTGTCAGTTTTGATCCTGTACTACTGCAACCAAGAGGCAACTTTCCGTCTTTACTGAAACACTGAACAAACATCAAGGGACCTCCTTCTTTCTGGACCAACAAAATCTGCAGCCAGATCTCAGCAAAAAGTCAGTACTTACTCATAGCACAGTAATACTTTGGTGCTTGGATTTCCCAAAAAATGCAGTTGTCACAGAATGGAGATGGCTGGATTGAGCAGGTACAGCCTCCAAGGAGATGACAGTGGTTAGATACTTTCTTCCTTCCATGCGAGTTTGAGGAGGGCTCCCTACTGATTTCATCAGCAACAGGATCATCAAGACAGATGATTCACTTACCTAACTGATAAAAACATCATATTGGCATTCATACCACAGTGGTCCAACCATAACATTTTCTGGTTCCTTCAGAGCTTTTCAGACACCCCAGAGGCTCAGTGAATATTACTTCACCATAACTGCCTCTCTGAAACATTTGCCACAGTGCAAATACTTAAAATTGTGAATTTACACAAGGGAAGATGCTTCTAGACAACAGTCAGTTTTAGTTTGGCAAAAATACAGAGCTGGTCACCTTTTGGAAGGTGTTTAAAGCCTAGTATTTTTCAAAGAACAAGAGCCTCTACAAAATAAATAAAAGACAGAGCTTGATTCTCCACTGGACACCTCCAATTTTACACCGCTGCAACAGTATCAAAGAAATGGCCAAGAATGGCTTATGGTCTGGAAAACATATTTTTCTGTGGGAGATGTAGGGAATTCAATCATGTTAGCTTATCAAAGAGCAGGTTAAGAGAAGATCACAGTCTTTAAGTACCTGCACAGTATCTGGTCCTAGGCAGTTCTTTAATCTGGCACATCAAAGAACTAGAAGATTAAATTAGACAAACAAAATGGAAAAAGCAGACATTTTACTCTTTACCTACTCCTTCGACATGGGATGCCATAGACTGTCAATTTCTTAAATGTAAAAGTTTGAATTTCTCCCTAGTACAGGTATGTTCTTACACAGTCATATGTTATTTGATTAAATGCCAGAATTAGCATGTGAAATTCCATGTTCTGAAGTTTTACAGAAAATCAGACTAGACACTCAGAGGCTGTTCTGCTTTAAAAAGAAAAATAAATACACAATAGAGTTATGGAAGCTATATGAAATAAAGTTACAAAAACATGCAATGTAGTAACAGCACTATCATTACTTTTTGACATTTACAATACATTTTTGCAAAAAAAAAAAAAGCTTGATTATGAAGCAGCAGGTAAAACATTTTTTCAATTATTTGTAAGGAAGCAGGGACCCTTGCTTCTGCCACTCATGCAATTTATTTTGAGGTAAAGTGAGGAGGTTTGGACTTTGCTTGGATGGCTTTATTGTTAATTTCTCCTCTATAAAATCAATACTGGGGCATCTTCACAATTCCCACATGGAAAAAGCACATTCATAACCATGAAGATCGTCAGTTTTCAGCCTGGAATGCAGCTGACCTTTCCTTTTTCAGGCATTGCAGTTTCTTAGCTTCCACAAATGGATATTTACTCTTTTTTCTTTATTACCTTCTTTTTTTTTTCTTTTTTGGAAACATTCCATTCACAGTGTGTTAGGGGATTTCAGTCAAAGTAACACATGCTCCACAGATTAGCAGGCTCTTAAAAATATGCTTGTTTTCTCTTTATGGGCTGGTCTATTAAAAAGAAGTTAACAGAAAGACACCCATTACTTCTGTGGGTATTGGATTGGGGCCTAAATTATTGCTAGTGCTGAACATGCACAGTCAGAAAGCATTTCAGAAAACATGTGCTTTGAGTATACAGCGGATTTCCCTGAGATCCTTTCCAAACTCCAGTGACTAGTTCTGGAGAAGACATCTGCTCTCCCATGGAGCTTCTCCCCCTAATGATGGGCAGGATCAGACAATCTCTGAGTACTCACAGAGGGGTTTTGTATCACTTTTCTCAGGCTTTTTGCCCTCCACACACACAGCTCTTTTATACACCAGGTTCTCACTTCCCATCCTACCCTGGCAGCTTCTCCTCTCTAGGCCATTCATGGGAATAATGCCAGCAGCTCACAAAACCCAAATTGTTAGTGAAGCACCAATTTTGATGTGGTCACATTCTCCTGTGGCTGCACCATGCTCCATACACACACCACATGTATATGTACATCAAATGCATCTTGTGAACTGAGGAGAAATGTCTCAGTGGATCCAACTATTGCTTGTGGTGTACAAAGGACATTTTGCAGAGTCCTAAACATTTCCCTGGCAAGACCAGAAGTGGGCTCACCAGTTCATTACCTATTGCTAATTACATCCTATCAAGTGACCTGAAACTACTCAGCAACACTGAGTTAAGTATACTTCCATGGGAAACACCAGAAAGCTAAATCCCTCCACAGTTGGCTTAGAAAAGATTAGTTTACAGAGACGTCTGTTCTTTGTCAAAAAATTCCTTCCATTTCTTTCTTTCATGTTATACACGGACAGATCATTATTGGCTTGAAATTGCAGAATCCATTTCTTCCCCTTAAGAAAATCCATGGTAAGTCTTACTGGGTTAAACTAGTAATTTAAAGAACTAAATGAAAACAGGCAGAAACAGGTTTCTGAAGATAAACACAGGTTTAAAAAATAGTTTTAGTTTTAAATGGAAACAGAAGTGCATGCATAGAGAGCTTATTTTTTTCCCTAAGTGAAACCAGAATTGGAAATCCAGTTGTGAGCAATCTGGACTGCTCAGCCACTCCCACTTATTTCAGTTACCTCTGCATTTCTTTGCTACTGCAATGCTCATTTATTGCCTCTAGTCTTTAATTAGGCATCCATCCATCCATTCCATAAACTGTTTATGGCAGCAATGTCCTATTAAGTGCAACAGGGCCTGGGGTCTATCAAGCTGCACAGAACTTGCCCCTCTGCTCAGGGTTTGGTCTGAACTCCTAACAGAGACCCCTCAGGCAAGAAAGAACAGGAGCCTGCTTAGATATTAGTACAAACATTTAAAATTCCAGATTGTTTTCTAGAACCAAGCTGTTTCTTTATTATTACAGCTCTCCCATGACTTTCCTTAACTGGTTTTAAAGCTCTTCATAAGGAGATAAGTCTTTATTTACAAACAGGGAAACTGCACCAGAAAAAACTGGTAGCAGAGTCAGAAACAGCTCCCCAGTCCTAGGCCAGCACCAAATACACTAAGCTACACTTACCTTTCAAGAAGCTGCTACAATCAACTCCTTTAACTGTTGCATTAGTGCTTCTGAATGTACTGGGATAATTTTAAAAGCCTCCTACCTAGGGGGACGATCAAGTTAGCTTGTGCATAAAATATGCTCATGTGCATTTCTGATTTGATCTCTACAGTATCCTGTGTGTTTTATGCTGAAGCAGAAGAAACACTTTCAGGATAGTATCTGTTTCCACCAGACTGCTGAAATGGGAGAGTATAAAGACATGCATGGGGAAGTCAGGAATTGATTCACACATATGTCCTATCTGTTCCAGTTCTGGTTGCATTAACAGCGAGACTCCTGTGAGTTCTGTCTGCTGGGTATGCTCAATGTCAGTTTAGGGAAGGGAAAACTAGTCATGTCCAGCTCCTAAAGAAATTCCTGCCTTACCAACAGTGTTGTGGCACTGCTGAAAATGCCAGACACAGTGGAGCTACAGAGTTTAAAGCTAAAGTCATCAATATGGAGAGGGGAGACAGACATCTCTCAAATCTGCACACTCACTAGGTCCCTTTTTCCCTGACAGTTTTGCTTCAGCCCATCTCAAAGGTGCACTCTTGAGCACTGCAGCATTTGAGCTCTGCTCTCGTCACAGCATGTGAGCTGCCTTACCCCAATGGCCATGAGGTGATAGGGGTGACAAGTGACATCTGACAAAGAGTGACAAGAGAGAACACTTGCAGAGCTAAGATATGCCGAAGAGGATACTGGAACATGGAGCTGGGCTCTTAGCTGGAATAGTAACTCCTGGGTCCACAGGTATTAACTGTTTGAATTTGATCACACCCTCAGTTCTTGAGGAACAGATTGTGACCAAAGCAAAAAAAAAAAGGGACCTGGCTAAGGAATACAAAGAAAGTAGGAGCTGCCTTTAATAAGGGATGTATTCAGTTGGTCCTCACAGTCCAAGTGTGTACAATGTGTTTCAGACTTCATTATATTCTGGTTCTACTCAAAAAAATACAGTTAATTTAGTTCAATGTTTGGGGGAAGGAAGATCATTCATCGAGAGACAAGAATGCATCCTGGAAAGCTAAAGAACTGCTTGCGGAGCTACTGCTTTCCAGGAAAGGAGTCAGGGAGTCAGAACAAACAAGGAACTCAACAGGAGCTCCCATTGCAGTGGGATCAGCAAAGCCATACCTCAGCAACAAATGGAGAGCTGAAGCAGAAATGTCATTTAACTTGAGTTGAAACAGTAGATACTCTACTGCAGCTCATCTGCACCAAAGCAGTGGGGTGCATTCACACCACCTAATGAGCAGCTGACCTAAGAGGGCAGTAACACCAACACAGCTGGAGCCTGAAGACAATATGGGAACACAGATTTGACATTTAAAAGCTGGAGAAAACAGAGTGAAAGTGGTGAAGACTGCTCTGTATTCTCTGAACTGTCTCAGGAGGGTGGAAAATGAGAAGCAGCAGCACCGTGGGAACATCCTCTACATTTCTGAGCAATTCAAGAGAACGTGCTTCTAACTTTAGCACTTGGAGACTCCTTGTTTCCTCTCCTCCAGCAATTAACACAGAGGATATGCCTGACACAGAGGATCACACAACAGGAAACAGCTCTGGAGACCTTTGGGAAGCACACACCCATGCTGGCGTGCAACACTGTGCTGGCCCTGTTCTCCAAGCAGAGTCCCTTGGTGAGCTGAAGGATGCACTGGCAAGCTGCACCTTCAATAGGGACTCACCATATGGGACAGAGGTCCCAGCACTCCCCAGCAAATGGATGGCAGATGGCTCTCAGGGATTAAGAGAGCTCTCTGTAGATGTGCAGCCAGAACAGATGTGACCAGTATACGACCATGATCCCCACTGCTCAAAGTATTTTCTCACACCACACCAAAAATTTTTATGTCTCTGGCTCAGCAATGGTTAAACACATACATCCAAGTACCTGCTATAAAGCAGGAAGACTATCAGCTTTCCTTCACTTATGGAGCCATCTCTCTGTGGCCTGGAAAAGCCAGAGTGATGGTATGAAATAAAAAACTGCCAGAATGGCTCAATGTAAGTGTGTGCAAATGCATCCAGGATCCATAAATATTCCATGGCAGGGAGGGCAGGCTAAGCCACCCTCAATGTGTGCATCCCAAGTGGAGGCTTTGCAGGGCTACCAAAGAGAATACATGAGGTGTCTCTTTGCCCAGACAAACACAATAGTCAGATTCAAATATTCTCTGTGGATGGCTCAGAAACAAAACGCTAACACACTAAACAGCATTCTAATGAGAGGGTCCATCCCTGAAGACCTGATAGTTCAATTTATATGGGACAATCTTGTCTGCATAACTGGAAAAAGGATGGCATACCTAAAACGTTCAGAATCGCCATATGGTTTAATTTACCGTAAGATTTTCCATGTCCTTCTCCTTTGCTTGGCTTTGGTCTGTTATCTGATAATACAGAAGGTGAAAGAGGAACTTCTATCGGAAGCCTCCAACATACCACACTAAAATCACTCAGGGTTAGTGAGAGAAAATAAGGTTTTTCTTAAAAATGTTGTTTCCTCCACACTCAGAAGACACGGGAGCCCGTTGAGGCTAGAGAAAGCTATAAATTTAAAATGCAGCTCAGTGACCTAAATGGTGGTGTCTAGAATTAAATACTGCAACACAGACAATCCAGGGTCAGTACTGGTTCTGCCACTGACCCCTGCTCATTCCCTCAGACTTGGCTGCAGCCCTGGTATCCTGGTTGTCATCTTGAAAATGGATTTCTAAAATGGAGTTTTAAGTAGGCAATGTGATTGGTGCCTGTGCTACAGTTGAAAAGGTACCAACAATTTTGGGCAACTATAACAATACCACTCTGGATCTCACTTCAGACTCAGCTTTTTTATGCTAGACTAACAAGAATAAGCTAAGACATCCACTCCCCTGGTAGTGACAACTAAACACCTGTAGAAATCTAAAAACCTCTCCCAGAGTCATAGATTTAGGATCCAACATTACAGCTTGGACTCCTCTGTAGTTTAAATCACCAAGTCAGAAAATTCCTCATTTGATTGAAGCCATTCACGTACAAAGCTTTCCTTACTGATCGAAGAAAAGTGATTATCTGCTTTATTTTTTGAGAAGGAAAACGACTGTTCCTAAAAAAGAGCTCACAAACGCCAATGTCCATTTTCTATAGAGTTCTGAATTACATTTCACAGCTCCAGATAAAAATTAATGACCTCTGCAGTGTGGAGAATACTCCAGCTGGGATCACTTTTTCTTTTATTCCTAATGCCTTACAGCACAAACACTGAGCAAAATGTCCTCACAGATATAATTGTGTTATATCACGATACTAGACAGACACGGTGCTGAGACCAGACAGTAATTTACTCACTGAGGCTCTGATCCAGTTTCATTGAAATCAATGTAAAGGTTTCCTCCGACTTGAATGGCTATTGACTGGATCAATCTTTTTCTCTTCATAGCTGAACACAGCCATTTCCCATTATTGTTCTGTGACCTTGCTTTCTCATTAAACTTCACTCAAGATACAGAGTACTGCATATGGAAGATAACTCAAGAGTTTTATTCTACCCAATAATGTATAAATAAACTAGTGACAAGCAGGAGAACATCTTTTCCTACCATGCAGTCTGCTGGCCATCATGAGAATATCAAGTTTTCCTTTAAAGGTAAGGCAAAATCTTACATATAATATCCAGACCTCAACTCTACAAAGCGATGGAAATGTGTGCAGTGGGGTAAGCTAAGGACGAGTTGAACTGCAGTGTTGCTGGGGTTTGTTTGAATCGGACACTTCAATGCCTATAACAAAAGTTTGGCTGTTTGTGCTCCTTTGTTGAACACTGCTGGGTCATCCAGTCTCTCGCTCTCGCACACAACCACACTATTGATCCTTTTCATAAACAACCATGATCCCCACTAAACACACTCCCCTTTCAGAAGCTGTGACAGAAAACTGCCTCTCACTTCCCTAGTGGCCGGAACATTACAGTTCCCAGTCTGAACTCACAAGCAATGGATACACCCCTAATCCTGTGCCAGCCTAGTACTTTAGCTTAAATGGTTCTTTCCTTCCCTGGTATTAATATTTGTGATATGTTTATGAACACTTATATTACCTTTCCACCTCTGCTCTGCTGGGCCAAGCAAGCCAGGCTGTTTTCATTTCCTCTCTAATGGTGGGTCTTCACTCTGTTTAGACTACTTTGTGCCTTGCAGTACTTTAAAATACTTGCACAAGTTTAGACAAATTATTATATTTTACAGACAGATTAAGCTATGATGACCTTCTGAATTACTCAGGGTGCAGAATATCACCTGTAGTTCCTGCATTTTGGACATAATTTCAGGTTGAACTAGGTCATATATTTAATAAGCAAAGAAACAAATCCATTATACTCTAATGCATCAGGTACTCTAATGTGCTCAGGCACCAAAATGGTCAGAAACTCAGTGAAGGACATTCAGAGGGTAGAGCAGTAAAAATCAGCAGCCATGAAAAATGCTGCATTGTTTTAACAAATACATGTTCTATGATATGCTGAGCATCACAAAGTGCTTTCAAAGTTAAACTGGTTATTTATCCTACATTTATAACAATATTGAGCTTTTCTTTACAAGGGAGACTCATAGAAACAGTTCCACTTGTTTTTAATTCTGTGCAAATATTTAAAATCATTCCAGGAGTACAGAGGGAAAACAGTAATGAAGAAAACCCAGAGCTGGAAAGGGAAATTTATTAAAGATAATAGTCAAACTAGCTTTGAGGTTTTGACCCAAACAAAAAAACATATGGAAAACATAATGGCAACATTGGGTATTACATTCTATTTTGAAAACAATAATCTGTTGTAACAATTGGTCTTCATGCAGCAGAATATGTTCATCCCTTGGCCATAGATCTTCAGCTGGTGTGGGCATGCAGCATGCAGAAATATCCTATTGGGGTCCAAGACATCCTTGGATTGACCCTTCCAAAAAGAGCTGAGGCACCCCTGGGCACCCCTCTTTATTTCAGTGACTCCAGCCGTCTGGCCCTAGGGCTCACTCCTACAGCAAAGCACCTCCTTCACCTGGGGATTGCTTTGAAGCAAGTGGAACTACTTGCAGAGGAGGTACTAATTTTGCATGAGCAAACACAGCACAACCTGTGGCTTAGCTTTAAGAGGTCCTGAGCCCCACAGCTTCCATTGGCTGCCTCTGAAGCTCAGTCTTCAAAAGCAGAGCCAGCATATCCTCAGGGCCTGATATTTCCTCAGCCTCAGAAGCACTGGAAACTAAAGCACAAGGGTTATCAAAGGAGCGTGTGAAACGTACTAGATTGTGTACTGTACATTAATACTAAATGTGTATCTGTCTAGTGCTCCCTGCAGCTGCTCTGCCACTGAGACACCAACCAGGACAGCTCCACAATTGGAAAAGCAGATGGGCTGTGATATTTCCATTACAAAGACCCAAACAAGGTCTTGCTGCCCACAGGTCCACGGACATATGCTTCCCCAGGACTGGTGATTTATGAGCTAAAAAATGGCAAGGCACTGCATAAATCTGTGAAGGTTCTAGTCTAAAAAAGAAGATCTGTGAACACTGGGGTTTTTCCATCACTGGCCATGTAAACACTGCTGCAATAAGGAATATGAGTATTGTTAAGTCTGAACCTACAGCTTTCCTGTAATGTCTGGGTTTAATTTCCAATAAGTCTGCACTTTACAAGGACATATTTTTTCCCAGTTTTCTTTGGCTCTCTTTTCTAGGACCTTGTATTTTGTTACAAGGGAAAGAAAGCAAGCCATAAAATGTTCTAAAAACAGCATATCCTATGGATATAGGGAAAGACATGTCTTTAAAAATATGAACCAAACCATCATTTCTTTTTCTGCCCTTTCAAAGGCTTTTGCAAATATTGCAGTTATTGCCCTATCTTTAGTTCTGAAAACAATTTTGCTTTAAGATCTGGCCATCCCTTCTTGCTATCAGCTTCATTAAAAGCTTCATTAAATGAATTGCTTCACTTTGTACTGAAACAAATTAGGAATACTTACATGATCAGTCAGCTGAGCAGCAGATAATGAACAGCTGAGAGACAGTAACAACCTAAATCAGTACAGCTGTTTAAAACGCATGGACATGACTATCTTTCAAAATATCCTGGTGAAATAGATAAATATTCTAATAGACACACTCCTTCCACACCTAGATTTCCTGATTACCCTTGTGTGGTCTGTTGTAACCATACGGGATCCAGGACAGAACTGAGGGCAGTTACCCCTACTGGTGCCCCTAGGTTGCCCCTACTGCACTCACTTCTCAGCTGATCTCACCCCCGGGTGGTGGCAGTAGCACTGGGCAGGTTCCCATTTTATCTGAACTCCCTCCAGCCTCTTAACCAGCACTGCAAACGCGTTTTAGTCTACAAACAGCTCTAAGGCTGATTTTATTGTAGTCCATAAGCATTTGCATTTGCACAAAAAAAACCCTAGAAAACTTAGATGAGGAGCTAACACTGAGGAAATCCTGGCAGTCTCATGAATGCTCCTGTAAATATGCTTTGGCATAAACATCTGCAAAACGGACTCATTTAAGCCCCCCATTTTTAGTGAACACTTCTCCCATTCACTCAGACTGATGACAGATTCACATGTGGCTTGCACCACTTTACATTACACCAGCGGCCACCGACAAATGAGAGCCATGCAAAACCACAATTGGCCACTCTCAAGCAACTCTAAAAGTGAGATTTGTCTCCATAAAAGCCTATATGAACACTTCCTTTAAGTAACAAACAAATTTATCAAGTCACAAATCCTTGTGTGAAGACAAAAACCAGAGCTATACTTGTCGAAAGCAGTTGCTGTGATTTAGATAAGGGATCTCAAATCACAAAGAAGCTCCCTGTTTAGCACAAGCCACTGATTTATGGAAGCAGTGGCCTGAGCAACACATTGCATTTTCTAAAAGGGCCATGGCACCCCTACTACCAAAACAGGCAATATAAGCTCTCATCACACACAGATGAGAGAAAAAAACCCAGATTCTCTGTATGTACACACAGATTTGTATGATAATCTTTAACACAAATCCACCCCAGAGACACAGGTGAATACAAAAAAGTCTGAAACAAACTCCTACTTATTTCTAATCCAGGAAATCAGACTAAAATTCCTCAGTGGGGTTTGGCTATTCTATTTGTTTTATTTTGTTTTGCAGAAGGGGAAAATCTGTGCTCTGTACTCCCAGGATGAGGAGATGCTGTATGCCAAATGTCAGCATGGAGCACATTTTTACAGCCAGCTTCTAAACCCATGAATAAAGAAAAGGGCTTAGCGGAAATACTGACAGAAGTTTAACCACAGTGGGCCAAAGTTAGCCCTGTGTAGGTGCAGGCAACTCCACTGATGTTAATGGATTTACACCAAGGCTGGAGTTGGCCCTATGCCTCCAGCTGGCACAGCTAAAATTTGCAGGCATGATACAGAAAGACAGCAGCCTGGAGGGACTGGATGCTTCCCTCTGAACCTGGCAGGATTCGCGTTCATCAGAATGGATTGCATCAATTCCTTCATGAATGAGCACCTGCAGATTCACCCACGATCAGCTCTAAGGAAACTCAATGATGCCAGTTTTTCATGGGGCAGTGATTATGGATTACAGTGCTCCCAGTAAACCGTAAAGCCTGAGGGATGATAATGTGCCCCTCACTGGCAGAAACCTCCATCAGGCCTCCTTTTGCACAGTGCTGTGCTTTGTTTTTTTTTCCCTCAGAGAAAGACCACACAGGGATTTTGACATCCTGTAAATGGAAAGCTGTAGTTGGTTTCTAAACGTGATGAATCCGATCCTGAGGGCCTTAGCTTCAGCAGGGAATGAATGAGCAAGCTCAGGAAAAACAATGGTGCATTATCAAATTAATTTCACAGCACAGATCACGTGAGATTCCCCGGAGTCCCTCCAATGCCAAAACACAATCCAATTGTGTAGATCAGCGGCACAACTGCTGTCATCAAGGGTAAATTAACTGGCCAGACTCATCCCCTGGTGTAACCTCACTTGAATTACTGAATAGGACAGTGGGATCCTGCAATAGACAATTTTAATACGGAATTTGACCAGTTTCAGGTTTTGCCAGTAAGCGGAATTTCCAGTCTTTGTCTAGATTAGAAGATCTAGTAATATTGCATAAAATCCTGCTTTATTTAAGAGCTCCATGTGCATAAATTTTGTCCATATTGAGTTCCACTGCTTTGAAGTAAATCATGCTTGCTCCAGTTTCATGAATGGAATGACAGTGGGTCACAGCAGGTGACCTCCAAATTTACACACGCAGGGAGGCACAAACACCCTTACACAGCCTGACATAGACTGCATCTGTATTACAATCAGACTCAAAGTGATGTAGGCTACCGTCCTGCAAGGAATTTTGCATGGGCACCTCTAGAAATGTATCTTGCTGAAAAGCTACCCTGAGCAAAGCAGCTTTGTCTTAGCATATGCTGGGTACCTTGAAGTGTGCACACACTGAAATAGACCAGCACGGCACAGTACCTTACGACACTGTGGAACCAACATGAGAGGTATGTTGGGGATTTAAACAAAGTCATTCAGAGTTAAGTTGTCTGCTACCATGAGCTGAAAGATGAAAACTTTCTGACTGCAACTTCTGTATCTTCATGACAGACTAAGTCCTGCAGATGAAGCAGACACTCAGCAAGAGCTATGGTGTTACTTGCAAGCCACAGTTCTACATCTCAAATGCTCTTAATTCAGCAGTGTGCTCTAAAGAAAAGTGATGCTGATTCACAGTTCAAAAAATGTAGTGATACAGCAGAGAACAGTGATATCATACATGACATAAGAGGTATGAATCAAGAAGTTAAATAAAGCAAAGGGCAAGATATGGTAAGATGATGAATCCAGAAGTTAAATAAAGCAAAGGGCAAGATACTTAAAACCCAGCAAGAATATTGTGGATATAGCTGGCTAGAAAGAGAAAGATCTGGGTTCATAACTGCATTCACAAGCCACGTGAGCCATTATTGGGGCAAAGCTGTTACAAAGACAAATGAAGCTACATCATTGTATTAAAAAACATTTTTCTAGCAGAGGTGAAAAAGTATTAATAGAGCTGTTCAATACAGTTCTGTCTTGCACCCAAAGCAGAGGAATTCAGACTTGAGCAGGTCCAGAGAAAAACCACCCATGCTATCAGACACTTAATGGATCTCATGAGCTTAGACTAGCTTAGGAAAACAAAAGTTGAGAGGGGAAAATATTACTAACTATAAATATATCAGTAGAAAATAGCTATTTATGTTAATAGGAAGTGTTCATATGAGAAATTAAATTATATAAGTTGTCTCTAAATAGTATTAACTTACACCTGCAAAAGTATTTCTGGCGATCAAAGGGCTGAGTTTCTTTAATAATGTTCCAGTGAGAATAGTGGGAACAACACGACTATTAAAAGTGGGTTTTGCTGGGGCTGAACAAGCTATCACCTGTCAAGAACAGGCAGCAGGGTCAGTAGTCTGGAGATGTCATCCCACTCGTGCTTCTCTGTGGGGTACTTGAGACTACCCAGCCTTGGGGAGAAACAAAAATCTCACCATACATGGGCTTATCACAAAGTGATGGACTCTCACTATACTGTACCTTTCCTATGTCTTTTTTACCTGATAGATTCAAAAGGCATCCTACTTAAAAACTATTTAAAAAATCTGGCCAAAATTTAAGGGAAGATTACAAGATTTTAGGGCAGAATGATTGGAGGGGAGTAGCAGCTGAGGAAGAAAAGACTTCAACAACAGGAGTGTTAATAAAAGGTAAATAAAAACTTGCAACAACTTCAGTCTAAGCAATAGCTGTGCCTAGACAATAAAGAAACAACAGTAAATCTTGTGGTAACATGTTACCACTTGTCAGATGAACATAAAAAATTGACTCCATGAGTGCTCTTAGCCCATTGCAAATGAGTGAAGCATGTTAACCAAAATAAATAACCTCTAGCAAGGTTTTGGAGATGAGCAGCTGGAGTGATAACATCTTACTCTAGGTCGACTCCAACTACAACACATTTGATGGCAGCCTCCACTGTGCAGAGAATCAGCCATCAAAGAGCAGCTCATTACACTGTGGTGCTATGATGTAAGTAGTCACACCAGTGTACTGCAGGCAGCTGCAGCAATAAACCTTCCCTGACACTTATAAATTCTATATGATTTATGTATTTGGGGGTGTAAAGCATAATTTGCATGACGTATTTAGAAAGCTTTAATTAATTTTGTGATTGATGCTCTAAAACTACTGAGTGAAGTTAAGACTTTTTTAAATTGTTAAATTATATTTGGGAATTAACACGAGCAGGGCTGAGTAATCACCACTTCATGTTCATGTATAGCTCATTCTGTTCAATTAAGTTCTGGTATATAATGAAGAAGAGTAAGCAGCCAAACAAAATACTATTGCAAGAATCTGGGTGACAACTAGTACAGCTTACAAAAGAGTAAGAAAAATAGTAGGTTTTCTTTAATCCATTAAAAGAAAACAAGTCTGAGAATTATTAAGAAGGCAGGATATATACTGTTCCTGGTAGAATTATCTCACTCTCAGAGTGATGAAATATTTTGTGAACTATCCTCAGAAGACATTACATCCTGCCCAGCAATACAGTTACAGGTTCCTGTTGAACTGTACATCATACAGATGCACAAATATTTTAGGAGAGAAGAGAAAGAATACCATAACCAGTTGAAATGCTACTGAGAATTACAAGCAGACTCAAATGCAGGATATCTTGAGCATTCCTTGTTGTAGGGAATACCTGGAATGTTTCCTCTTGGAGAAGAGGCTGAAAGTATTCCTTGTATGTCTTCTGGTTTTACCTTACTAACTACCAGTACAGTAGGAGAGAATCAATGAAAATATAATACCAATATCACGGCATCAAGGATTAAAAGAGATCAACTGAATTTTTAGGGAAAATATATATGTTATTTTTTGCTGTGTCTCACAAGCTGGTTGGTGAGCTTACTTGTAACAAGTCTGAGGAGTGTAATTTAAAAGAGAGGCATTGGTTGATAGACCAACAATGAATATGAATCCAGATTATCCAAACTCATCAATCCTAATTATTTGTATGGAGAAATTTCTGCACAGCCCCTCTTTCTTGGTGTTAAAGCTCAAGAAAATCAATCAATATATTACTATTTTTATTTGCCACACACATTCCCCCCATTTGTGCCTGCCCTGGTCCCCTTGGTGACGTTGCTTAGCACCTACTCACACACAAACCCAACACACATTTCTCTGGAGATTTATTCTCCTCTGTATCTCACCGTGACACCAAGAATATAAATTGATCCAATTTGCCACCTGTCAGGACTCAGGGACTCAACAGCAAAGAGCGCTGAGGTATGAAATGGATGGATACTGACCGTGATAAGACAGTTCAGATTATCAGAATTACTTCATCCCTTAAAGATAATGACTCCAGCAACATCCTATCCTTCAGCAGAGAAACTCAACACATGAATAATTATCACTCTCAGTTCTGCACTGAAGATCTAGTTGTATCTGGCTCTTCTCATCTTGTGAGAACCCAGACAATGCCACCCCAGGTAGAGATCTGCAGGATGCCAGTCACATCCTCTTTGTGCCGTGACAGAACAAGGCACTGCTTGTTTGCTGAGTGATCAGCAGAGGTGCTGGTACCACAAATCCCCAGCACCTCTGGTTTCTCTGTTCCCGTGCTGACAGATGCAACTGCTGATCTATCAGTGAGCTCTCCACCTTCAAGAAGTCCACATCAGAAAGACAAAACCTTTTTTACACATCCATCTCTCTCAATTTGCCAGGCACACCAAGAGGAGAGCACGAAGCGGTGCTAACTGACTGGAGAGCAGAGGAACACTGTAACATTGTGCTGCACAGGCAGCACAGTCAATTCCTGCAGCAGACACTCATTTGATCAAAAGTGGTTCTGCTGGCAATTTACTTTTCTTGATCCCACTGAAAAAGAGTTTTAATCTCTGTTTTAAATTTGACTTCTACTTGCTGCCCTGAGGAAAATCAAGGCCAGATAAATGATTTTCAAAGACAAGACAGCTTCTTTTCTTCCAGATTCAGAAAATGATTTTGTCTTGATGAATAATACAGGCTTTAGTCGTTTAACTTAACTCTGAGCTACAAAGAACCTCTGCTCTCTCCAGGTAACCAAGGGCACATGCATTTTTAACACACCTGTCTCAAAATGAGTTTGCAGGGCAGGCAATCAAAAATCTACCCTGTAACCTGGATAATGAGATATAGAACCATTCAAAACCACTCAACATGCAGCCCCATGCTGTCACTTCTCAGATTCATTTTATTAAAGATGGCTACATTGTAAAGCATTTCTCATTTTGGGGGGGGGGAGTGTGAAGAAAAGAAGTTCAGCAAAACTAGTATTTTTTGTAGCAAAGTGTACTTCCAGAGCTTTGCAGAAAAAGACTACTGTTACTCTACAGCATCAAAGCACATAATTTAAACAGAGACGAGTTTTCTCTGAATTTGCTGGATCTAACAGCAATATTGTCTTGACATGTCTTTTTCTCTCTCATTTCTAATTCCCTCCTTGCATCCACACACCAAACTTCTCCTCTCCATACTCTAACCACTTATGCCTTTGCCACCACATCCCAATGTGTTCCTATATCATTCAGCATCTCCACCACTTGGTTCCTGAGCAAGGCAAATAATCCAGCCCCACATCAAAACAAGAGATAGGCGACATCTGAAACTTCACAGGTTTCTGTAATGGAAGACAGCAAGGTCTTATTGCCAAACAGCAAGGAAAATTAATGAGGCTTTCAAATGCCCAACTGGCAGCGATAGTGTGTTAAAAGTATGTAAAAGAGGGGAAAGGACCATCTGCCTGCCAACTATGAGCACTCTCTGGCTGGTGCTAAAAACTCCACTGATTGCTGGGCTTGAAATTCTGGTATTAAAGTTTAAGAGAAGTGTTCAAGACATTTATGAAATGAATGTGATTTACACCAAAAGACACAGCCAGTGATGCTTCTTATCCTCTCTTACTTTTACTAGTCTTTTTCCTCTAAATGGATTTTCTGGATCTTCAACCACCAGTAAAATTTCAGGCTTCTAATAAAGGATACTTCTTAAATTACAATGAATCATGAAATATGAAAGAGGGGTTGATATGTAATTCCGGATAGCTTGGTCATTGAGCTGAAATAAAAGAAAATGGTGGCCTAATCATCAGGCTGAAGGATGGCAAAGAAAGCCTAAAACAAAGTATTTCCTCTGCAACCTTTCAGATTCAGATCTGGTAAAGACAAAAGGAAAGGTTTCTCTAGGATTTGGTGGTAGCTAAGCCTATCTTGAAGATAAGGCACACTATTGATACAATAGTGATTAGTATTTGGTTTGTGAAGTTTTACAATAGTCCGTGCAATTGGCGTTACCCCTAACTCAGAGCTGGGAAGAAGCTCTCAGTTAGGGGTAGCTGTAACTGAAGCATCTCAGTTACATTTGCACCCATGTATCTCACACACACACACACACACATACACACATGCCCAGACAGAGTTTGTAACAGCAATCTGTACTAATAATGCACAAGCCTCCATTCAAAAGCAGTCCCGACTTATCAAGCAAAATCACTTTCCTAGGGCAATGAAATAAACAGGTGTTAACATATTAAAAAAGAGGGTTAGTGGCTTTCCACAGCACAGACTCATGTTGTTCCAAGCCTGTAGTGCCACAATTTCAAAGGTATTTGAAGGAACAGATTTATACAGAGCCCTAAAGATGCACAAGCTGGTTTAACAAAGGACATGCTGGAGTTTGAGCTGAGCATTAAGTGGTAGCACTGGAAAATGCACATCTCCATAGTGAAACTTGTAGTAGTATTAAACTGCAGTTTATAAGAATGAAGCTTAGTGATCACTCACATAAGTATGGTAGCAACAGAGCCATCTACAAATACTGGAAAAGTGTAAAAATCTTGAAAGAGTTGACTGGGGGAATGGGCAAAAAATTAAGGAAAGTTTAGGCTGGTTGTTAGAGTTCACTGCTGGTCAATGATATGCCTTCCCCAGGGAAGCAATAGGTGCTTAGTTATTTAAAGCCATCAGGAAAGAATGCATTGTAGGGAACAATTCCACTGTAGTAAGGGATAAAGTGGATAGGCTGCCAACCTTTTCCAGTTCTAGTTAGTTTATGATTTACTAATAATTCTTCTTTGGGTTAAGAGGTTCAGACCCCCACTATTCTTACTCGTCTCCATAAATGCACGTTGCCCAACAGACAGAGAGTAAAAGCTCTCCCTGTACAATGTGCTGTACTGTCACCTTGCAATTACTGAAATATCATGCAGTGAAGCCTTTTCACCACAGAGATTTTACTTGCCAAATGGTGGTGAGGATCACTTTAACTAGACCTCCTTGCACTTTGCAAAACAACAGAGCAGTTGCACCTTGTCTCTCTGAGTCTGAGTGTGCCTGGAAGTTATGCCTGGATGAAGAAAACAGGTTCTGATTAAGATCTACTGAGATACCTGGAGCAATTCCGGGCTCTGGCTACAAACACTGTCTGCATTCCTAGCAGCTGTAATGCACTTTCAGCTCAGGCTCCAAACTTCAATACACTTTGCATCAGCCCTAGACTAGGTGGACTAAGAGCCCAAGCACATCTCACAAAGCTCCTGGAAGATGACACAACACCAGTAAAAGAGTAAAAGACAAAGTGAGCAGCTTTATGTACAGACAGGAAAAAAGGTGTGTTAAGAGCAGGAAGTGCTGGAGAAGCCAGTTATTTCAGCAAGCGGCAAGTAGAGACATTTGGAAAAGGAAGTTTCCCCATCTGTGGAAAACAAAGAAACTTGTTGTCACTACAGAATTAAATGCCTGTGTGGCTTAGCAGAGATGAAGGAAACAATGTCAGGGTAAAGAAATAAAAGGAGGAGGTTTTGCAATGATTCAATTATCAGTCATGAATTGCCATGTTCAAAGGGTAACTCTGGGATCGGAAGAGAAGCCAAGCACAGGAAGGAAAGGAGCAGAATCTTTTATTCTCCCTGGTTTTCCAATGCTTATTCTGCATGAAAAGACAGAGCTAGTGGTTTAGGAATTCTCTGAAAATCCTATTTCTCTTATCTATCACGCATACCTAGAGAGACAAATTGTTGTCCAGAATGAGCTGGGATCTACAAATACAAGGATACAGAACTGAAAAAGAACACATGACAAGTTTACTCCCTGCTCATGTATGACGGTGGTTAAAAGCATAAAATTAAAATGCCTGTAGTAACACATTCCTGGCTTAGCCAGGCCGAGGTGAGGCCTCCCAACTAGGAAGAGCTGCAGGGCACACAAAAGCACCAGATGTTTGCCTGCTGAATGACTAATCGTGCCCTCACCCTCAGTAAAGTGTTCGAGTGGCATGAAGAGACACATTCTTGGCTTCATAACCAGCTAACGTTAACATTCAGGAGAAAATGTCATTAAAAGTCTGTACTTCAGCCCAAGGTTGGAGTAGCTGAAAACTCCTTGTTCCCTTACCACCCAACCAGCCCCCAGACAGATGGGGAGGCTTTCTGGTGAAACACAAACAGCTGTATTCACTGGATTAAGTACAATTCTGAGGATGAAAGCAAAGGACAACATCCAAGCACTGCAGTCTGCAAGGACTGAGCAGAGGGAGGAAAGGGCCTTGCCCTGTTGGAAGGGCAGCAATCCAGTCAGCAGCAGCCCAGCCCGCAGCAGATGGGGGCTTGCCCATTTCTGACAATGCAGATGGGAATTGGGAAAAGAACAGAGGTTACAGGGCAAACAGCATGAGAAAGGTTGGAGCTCAGCCCATTTCCATCCAAAAGAGGCACATAATTTAAAGAGCCTGCAAGAGAGGCAATTCAACTGCAGTTTGTTCTCACTCTTGGAGGGTTTTCTGACAGAAAAATGACAGAGACCTGCCCTCCTACATTCAGCAGAACAGATCCACAACCTCTAAGGAGAGGTTAACACAGAAACACTTCCATGCATCAGGAACTCTAGGCTGAGAAACACTATCCTCAAACCCCTGACCAAAGAGGGCAGCCAGAGCCAAAAGGCTATTTCTGAGAAGCAGTGGCTGTGATTATTCTTCTCAAACTGGTTTCAACAAACAGCAACACCCTAGAAGTTCTTCTCTCTCTAGCAGGTATAACTCCCCTAGCAGAAGAGGACAAGCACAGGGATCTGTTGTTACATGAGTTCTTCCTGATGGGAAGAGGATGCCAACCAAGCATGCTTTAGATTTTTTTACTAAAACTACCTGTCAGCCTGCCAAAGGTATTAAATAACAAATCTGCTTATTTTCAACCATGACCACAGTTCAGTGCAGCCAAGTGAAAACAGTCCCTCGCAGGTGGACTGCATATAAAGTGCTACACCCAGGCCCTGGAGAGGACACCCTGCCCTTAACGATGTGTATTCCAGCTGTACTGCACAGATGTACAGTCTCTGTTCCAATTTAAAAAATACTGACTTTGGTAGACTCACTAGTTTAAAGGTAAAATATGCTGTTGGCTGCAACTTCAATTGTACAACATTGATCTATTCTACCTTCTATTAAAATACAATCTTGGTAGCCATCCATGTCGGATGCAGTAATGAAAACCAACCTGCTTCTACAGACCACAAGCCATTCTAAATGAGAGGAACTGTTAACTGGGCACGCATGAAGGAATGAAATGAAAAAACTCTGAAACAGTAAAGACATGCACAGTCCTCAGGAACACTTGGTTGAGATTAGAAGACAAGTATATTCAAAAGACTGCCTAACCTGAAGACAGTGGAAGGAATTTTAAGACACACTCTCCCTTTTATGTCAGCGGTCTTTGCATCAGGTCCGTAGCTGGAAGTTCATAGCCAATCCACAGGTTTTTAATTCAGAAGGAACAAATACAGTAACTTCTTGAGTAACTTTTAGAGGGGTACTCTATAAAGAAAACTTACTCTCATCATTTCAGAACATGCCAGAGCTGGTGCCAACTAATCAACCTGATGGAAACTTCAGTGGCTGTTGGATGTACATTTGGAGAAAAGAGAATGGGGAGCATCTTCATTTGCAGCTCACTTCAAAATGAAGTTATCTAGGGAATCATAGGAACATGGAATACAGACAAGAGAGCTTTGGCAGCTCCTTAGTAATCTTTTAGTCCTGAAAGGAAGCTCAACAATTAAAGCTAGTGCAAGACTTAGTGCACTGGAGAGGTCTGGCTCTCAATTTGAATGCTGAGGTTTGGAGGCTCATGGCCAACAGCAGCCACAGAGTCAGCAGCTTGTTTCCAGTTCGTGAACTCCATATGCAAGCTGGATTTCCACTTCAGGAAGAGGTGAAGGGAAATAATTCCAGTTACCATGCCTTTAGGGTCTATGTTTTTTTAATTTCTCTTTTTTTTCCACCCAGGCTGGCACATGTCACTAGGAGCAAAGCCAACACTAGACACTCAATGTGTCAAAGTGACTCACTGCTGATCACTGCTTGTTACTGGGAGCACAGATGTGGAGGAATCTAAGAACTGGAAATGCAAACTTCTTGGATCAAAGGAAGTAAGGGCAGCTAATACCAGCTGTTCTGCAAAAAACTGAGGGAATTAAGTTAAAGAGTTAGCAGCAGCTAACTGCTAGGAATCTACTTTTTCTGAAAGCACTGCTCCAGCAGGGCGGTTTCGGAGATGATGCTGCCAGTTTGAAGTAGAACATCTTGTTTTTAATAGCACATATCTGTCCTTTCTGCTGTTTTGGTGTAAGAAAGGGTCATTTCAAATGGAAATCTCCAAATGGGAGCTGTTCCTCAGGCTGATTGTTTCCCATGCATATAACTAATATACAGGGATTAGAAAAATTAAAATACATAGCACTTTTCAGGTAATCCTCTGAAACAATCTTTGATTAATTCTTACAACTCTAGAAAATGCTGTCTTCTTTTTTTTTTCCTTAAGCATTATTACTTCAGCAGAGAAACCTGATACTGACTTCCCATTGTTTGCCCAAGGCATTGAGGGAGCTGGTGGTAGAGATGTGCTTAGAAGTTAAAACTCACCAACTCCCAGGTTTGTATTTAAGCAATCGCAGCACATGTCTCTCTTTCTCAGTCAGTTCATGTCCCTTTCTAACTGTTACCACAGATCAAAGCAGGTGACATTTATACAGAATTACTTGAATGCAACCAATATTAATACTTGCAATTCTATAGCTGGCCCAGACTAAGTGTTCCCAGAGCTTTACAAATCCCAGATACAGATAAAGCCTTACAACATCCCTGTGAAGTACTATTTGCTTTGTAAGGGGGTTGAGTAATGAATGATGGAGTGTGCATGGGACATGTTCATATTCACAAAGTGAGCATGTGACAGGAGTTGATGCTAGCCATGGAGTCCAGGTCATTCCCAGGTGTTTCAAGTGTTGTCTTATGATAGCATGCAGATGGTCTGTATGCCTCATAAGAGGCCAACCCTTATATGAATACAAGCAGGTAACTATTGGTCAGTGGGCTGGGTGGTAACCAGTCAGAGTCAAATGCAGAGTCTTTTGAATGGCCTTTATAAAGAGCTGTGTAGACCAACAATCTCTCTGCTGCATGAAACCTCAATGTAGTGTCATCTCATTATCCCCACGTACCGTGACATTCTCTGAGTCTTCAGCCAATGTTCAGCTCAAGAGATCATTTTGCCCTTCCTTCAGTTCAGTTTTCAGCCAGAAATGTTCTCCATAAGACGCACGGAGAAGATGTAAGGCTGTGTGTTCTCAGACAACCTCATTAAGGACAGACATCCACACACAGAAATTTTGTAGGGTGAAAGGACCAGTCACAAGAGACTACCGTTTTGTTCTCTAAACAAATTTTGGGGCTGTGTGCAGTGTAACGTACATACCATTTAACCTTTTAACACTGTTAGTTGTAGGTGCCAATAAACTCAACAAGGGAACATTTGAAATCAGTCTCACCTAACTGTAAAATCAATGCTACCTGTCACAGCACAGTAAAATGCTCCAGCTCCAGCTGTACTGTATGGTTGCACCCCCCCACTGCACGAAAACACATACTATGGTGCTGCTATCCTGTTAAAACAATTTTCATTAAATGCCTCAAAGAGCTAAAGAGATTGCTATCTGAAAACACAGAGAAAGCATTTAAACCACAAGGTGCTTGGATTTCAGATGGATTCCACTGCTATTTGAGTTAGAGTCAGGCAGAGGTTCCACATGAGTGCCACTGCACAAGTTGCCATCCACAGAGTAGCTTCTCATCCCCAAAGAACTTTTGATCTCAAAAACCAAAACAGACTAAATGTACTCTAGTGCTCATTCATGGAAAGTTGAGGCAGAGAGCACTCATCAGACATCATCTTGGAGCTGGTCTTAAACTTCCTGTCCCAGCATCATCTGACCTCTGTGTCAATTAGAAATTCCTGCAAAAAGGAAATTATTGCCAATAATCCAGGATGTAAATCTCAATTTCAATAGGTAATTCCTATTAACTCCCTGAGTGGATATTGTATTGCACAGTCAGAGCATCTTCTTGTGGTTGAGAAGATTACACGAAGCCACATAAAGGCACTTTTTAGTTACCATTCCACCTCAGGCAGGAGAAACAACCCTTGCACAGGTAGGCACACCTGTGATAGCTGACAAGGCTGTATCAGCACTACCAACATCCAGGTACTTGCTTGGGCACTTGACACCTTTGCTATCAAACTAGAGCCCTCAGGACCATGAAGAAACAGCGAGCTGTCGGAGCTGATGTGCACAGAGAAATAAAACTCTAAACCTAAAGATGCTAAAGAGGTTTTTGTTTAAGTGATGTATTTGTTCCTTCACAGTCCATCATCTAACCAGGTTCAGCTACATCTAAAAGCTCCAGTGAGGAAAAAAATAAAACAGCAACAGGACTTCAGTAAGTACATGTGTGAGTGAGGATGGTTTTATGAATTTAACCCATCAAAAGACAAGTAGGTGCCAAGAACTCTTACCAATAACATGGTATCATGCAGCATCCCATTGCCTCTCTCAGCTCTGATATTCCAAAGTCTCTTCCAAATGCCTACTCCATTCCCTGAAATCCTGAAGAAAAGCCAGGAAGAGGCTCAGCACACATGACCTGCTGCACTCTAACAGCAGAAAGGGTGGTTTGGCTGCTGACTCCACAGTTAGCCCTTTCTTTTCATTAAGGGTATATCCAAACAGTATTTTACTGGCAGACACAGTCTTCTGCTCAGACTCAAGACAGTCATTTACAAGCCTTGTTCACCTGCATTCTTAATTGGGGATCTCATTTGACTATGGCCTCTTACCTCTCTTTCCCATATAAGAAACTCCAGCTCAGGAGAGGAAGTGCTTTAAACTCTGGTTAATTAACTCTGCAAGAGAAAGTCAGAGCTCAAAATCTACCCTCCCCTACCAGAAACTCCTTACTCTGCAGTTAAGAAACATGAAGATGCTGACAACTCTTAAACACTCCTCCCACAAGAAATATATTTCTCCCATAACTTCTGGGGAATTACTCCTATACAGTCTCAACATAAAAATATCCTGGGAGACAGTGACACCCACACATACACACACCTTCCCAGAGGCAAGCACACAGGCACTGAGGACAGGCTCATGGCTCTGCTGTCGTACCATTCACATAAAGCTTCCAACCTCCTAGATGAGTTGTGCAGTGAAGACAAGGATATGCATTTGGGACTAAATTGTTCTGCTCTGGCACAGCATGTCCAGGAAACTGGACACCTGCACTTCTCTCCCAGCTCTGCCACTGACTGCACACCGCAGCCATAAGTCATTAAACCCTAGCAGTGAGGTGACTGTGGTCAGTGACACCTGTGGCCAGTGAAACCTGACAGTGAGGTGCCCTGCTGGAGAGACGTGGTTCTGAGATCCTTAGTGTCTCTAACTCTCCGTGACTTCCATCTGCTTTGAGCTTTTAGGATTCTTGAGACCAGAAATGCACTACCAGACATCCAAAAATAGAAGCTGTACCTCATTAGCCTGTAGGAAAAGCCATGTCCTCTGCTGTTCTACACAAGTAGAATACAACCATACATTTTAGTACGGCTATCTCTATTAATACAACATGGGGATGTTGCAAAATGGGCCCTAGTCTCTCTCTCTCTGGCTTTCACTTCATCCTTCCCAGAAATGGAAATAAATAATACCCACAAAGCATGGCAAAGCACTTTGTAATTCCCAAATTAAGGATTCTGTAGGTGTGAAGTGTTCATAAGATGTATTTATTTTCAAATTGCGAAGAAGCTGGTGCTGCGTTTCCTGGCTGTGTTTTAGCACACCTCTCTGCTGTGCACATCTGAAGCACACATTAGGGAAAGAAATGCTGTGATAATCGACTCCAAATCCCACAATCTATTTGTTCTAGTAATTAAAGAAATATTTACTCAGGAAGCAGGTTTACACAGGACGAATAGCTTCTAAGAACAAATATGATTTAATTATGTGTAAGTGCAAAAAGCATGCTACATATTAAGTAGATTAATTTATGCTCATTAACAATACAGACAAAATTGGTGCTTGGCTATTAATTTTCTATGTTGGAGAAAAGAAATTGTAATGAAGTGTTCACAGAGTTGTCTGCTTTAGAAGCTTATTTGAGTGTGATCTGTACTTTTTCAGAAAGAAGCAGAATAAGTCTTCTGCATAAGATAACTTCATTTACTCACCATATTTTATAAATAAATTGTATTCTGAATTGTCAGAATTGTTCATTTAGTGACACTGAGGATAAAAAAACCTTTATTTTTTTAACACTTCCCATAAGTATTCATAATATATTTTTCAACAGCATTCAGCCTTGCTTTATAAGAAAAAAATAATTTCCCAGAATGTACAGGGACTATTTCAAGGCCCCTCTTTAACAAAAAGAATCCATCATGTTTCTGCTGTCAAACAAGAAAAAAATGCTTGTGGCTGCAGGACTGTCTTTCACTGCTGCCCTCTATGAGCTTAGACAAGAGACTTGACTTCTCTTTGTCTCATCTTCTTCCCTGGTACAAAATCAATTTGTTCACTTAAGACTCATAAAGGGCAATGCAATGAGTGTGTTATATTACAGCCGGATAAGGCACAAAATAACAATGATGACTGTTTTTGTAAATTCTTCCTGTACTCTGCATGTGCTACTAAATATAGTGGAGCAAGACAGTTCTAATTGATTCTTGCCTTTGTTCTTACAGCTGCCTTTCATTTTCTGCACAAGCTTCCTCTCTTTTCAACATCCTTGAAAACCAAGAAGAATTTACTGGCATCCCACCACAGTTCAATGTGCTGTTGCCACCTGGTTTTATCCCAACCAGAAAGATGGCTTTTCACATTTGCTCCTGTGTTTGCTAGTAAGCAGAAGACTTCAGTTCTCAAAGACAGAGACTTTAGCCTACAAGTGAAGTTTTTAGCAGTCTTGACGAAATGGAATATCACTAGCCTTGTGTGTGAAAATTCAGAAATTAATACATTTTAAGGGCATTTCCAGTTCCTACCATGGTTTGGTTCAGCTGAGCATGTGTTCCCCTAAATGGTGGAGGTTTGGTTGATGCTGTTTGAGCTGGGGGAATGGACTACACAATGTGTTACAGTCAGTTCTATGAAAGTTTGGCCACCAATATATTAAATTAGTATTTGACTTTATCAGATACAGCTCAGTATTTCATTACAATCTTCAAATCTTAGCCTTTAAAAAATACCAAACAGAAATTTAGAAGGATATGGAAAAAGGAAACACAACCTTTGAACTCCACTGTGAAATGGAGGGGCCAGCAAAATAAAAAGAGCTTTGTAGTACTTTGGAAATTAAGAGCAGACCATTTGTATCAAATAAATGCTGTTGTAGCTGAAACAACCCAGACTGCAGACACATTTGTAGATTTCTGTTTTACAGAGAAGCTGAAGTTTTTGGTGAATGATCTTCCTACATCAATCTGCTTTGAAGTGCTTCCTACAATCATGATAATCTGTTCCAGAAACTGGTCATAATAGAAAACACTATTTCAATGCAGTCTACAAAGCACAGTTTTAAAAAAGCTTTCAGTTACACCTAAATTGTAAATATGCTACCAAGCCACTCACTTCTTCACTGGGGAGAGCTGGCTGTGGTAAGCACACATTTCCTGATCTCCTGCCTTCTAATCATGTCTATCAAGTCTTTGTGACTGACAGACATGTAAGTTCTGCTATTCAAGACAAATAAGAGACGCCTAAATTATACCACTGCATTTTAAAGAGGCACTGTCAGGTTGAAAACGTGGGGCCATCTCCTGCGGCTCTGACTCAGGTAGTATGCCAATTTTAAAACCAAGTATTCATTGGATAAGAACTGCAAAATGTGAACTTTTTGGGGTTTTTTAAGATGAAAAATCAAATTTTAACTTACAAAATTTGAACTTTCCCTACTGATGTCCCTTGCTGCAAGGTCAGGCTCTTGCCTCTTCAACAAACATCTGAGACCATTAGAAGTATATGTATTAGATTATTTCCAATTCTTTAAACTACTAATTTAAACCCCTGTTCCTATCAGGTAGAAGTCTGCCATGGAAATAATCCTACTGGCTCAAGGCTGTTGTGATAACTTCACTGAAGAACTTCAGTAGTTCATTTGGTCTACTTGTGAAGAAGAGTCTTACTTGTCTCAAGTTAACTCTTCAGAAGTTTGTTTTCTTTCTTTCCTCAGTTGAATCAGTTTGGGAAAGGACAAAGAAAAGCAAGCCTCATTATTTTACTTCTGTTTCTAATCAATTACTTCTGCATCTTATGCTCAAACATGCGGAAGCCTAAAATTCAGCAGAAATAGAGATCATGTTGTTTCACGTTTTTGTTTTAATTAAAACTAAAACTGCTTGTCTTGGTGCTGTGTTTTGCAACAGCATAATCTGGCAGACCTCATTTTGGAGAGTGCCTCCAGACCAATACCATCCCTATGCAATCTGGTTCCATAGGTACAAACTCATCTCTGATTTTTTGGGCTCGCATTACAGTCCTCAGCCAAGCAGAGCCGCAGCTCTTCACTGAGGCTGCACTCATCCATCTGTGAGTAGAATTGGGCTCTTGAACTTTTCATGGAGATCCAAGCCCTCTGAGAGCTTTGAAAACAGATAGCAGAGTAGGCTGCCAGAAAACAAAGGGTTTTCATTAAATGATAATATCTTTCCAAACTAAAAACAGAAATTGTAGTACTTATGGGAAGATTCTAGTCCTCTCTAACCACAGGTATCACAGTTAAGGTTAGTGCAACCCAATCTGATACTACCATAACTTTTGCAAATAATTTAACCATTTGCCTTGTGTTAGCAATCAAGAACTCAGGCCAGTAAACTCTCATTCACAGGTCATTTTACTGAAATTAGTACCACACTGAATTTGTACAGATTGCAAAAGTGAGTTTGATTCTGCAGGCTCAGATCTTACACTTGCAAGAATGCAATGTCTTCCTCACCAGAAATTTTGCCTAAACTCTGCCCTCAGTTAAAGTGTCTCTTTTCACCTTGCCTGCATTGCAGTGTTCCTGAATGAGAGTCTGGTTATGGCCAGGCAAAGTGCAGACAGATGTTTTGACATTTCCCTGCAGAGAGTTCCCCTGATCCAACACTGCTCTGATTTACAAGCAGTGCTGCTGCTGCAATCCCCACCCAGCTCCAAGCCATCCTCCTCTGCCAGTAAAAACCTGCTGTTGCCTTTAACCACTGCAGCCACTCCAGTTCTTCACCAGGCATGTAACACACCAGGCTCCTCATGCCAAGAGATTCCTACACCACTATCCTTTTCTTATGCATTCCAACTTTTGTCTTGCTGTCTATCTGCTCAGTTCTTCTCTACATGCTCTGCTGTTTCAGTTCTCCCAAACCTTTGCAGCTGTCAGTTCTACTGTCTCTGGCCAGTAGCATCCTTAGAAAGTTCAGAGAAAAGCCATCAAGCAATAAGGATTGAAAAAACATTGGAAAATCCAGTATTATACTGAAATATCACAGAAAAAAATAGAGATTATTTGACTGCAGATCAAAGTACTCCCACAGCAAGAAAAAGTGATGCTCTTTGGATAAGAGCATAGCAGGGCCAAGAACCTAGCAACTAAGGGGCAACAAAATTGAAAGAGTTGCTAAATTTTAAACACTTAAGCAAGAATTGCAGGATGTTATCTTCCTTCATAAATATTTAAATCAAAATTGGATGTTTGTTTAGAACAATTGTCCAGCTTGAACATGAATTGGCTTGGGGAAGTACTGTGCCTTCAGGGAAGGCAGAAAAAATGACTGGAAGCACCTTTCTGGAGTCCATCACTGTGGGAGGAGGAACCAGATGAGGAAGAACCCCAGGAATCAAAAATAAAATGCAAACTAAAGGGTAAAATGCTAAAAAGCCTGTTCATGTGTGTATTCTCACAGGTCAATGAACTCCATTTGAATAAAGACCAAATAACCAAAGACTGCTTGCTGAAAGCACATCGCCCTCAAGTCTGCCCATGAGTTTCCAATGCAAAATTAAATTTAGACTTGTCAGCCTTGATGTGCTTTGTTTTGATGAAACCAGGAATGAAATATAGCACTGGCAGTAATCTTATCCAGTCATCTTAACTAATTTAGCTTTTTGGATGCCTTAGCGTATGAACTTTGCAGAGAAATTTTTGGCAAAAAAGGATGGCATTGTAACTTCAGCCTTCTTAAAATTAACTCACACCAGCTATTCTCAGTAGTATCATTATCTGTGAAACTGTGCTCAAATGAAGAATCAATAAATAAATATGAAGAAGAAATTTAGGGAGAAAATGAAGTGCTATTAGCATTCCAGGAGTATAATAAACTCATAATTCTCTGAGGCAAAACAGTGAAGCCTGGATTTGCAAAGCTACCATAGACAAGGAAGTGTGCAAAACTCATTCCAAATATAAGCTGGTTTAATATTTCAAAGACTCATTAGAGGGAGCACATAGCGTTAGCAAAATCATGGTTTGTATTACTGATGTACAGTCCTAGACAAATACAGAATGTATCTAGTAAATTACTCTCTTGGGAGCAATTTCTGTTGGTTAAGGGGGGGAAATGTTAAATTTTAAAGATGTTAATCACTTGTTTTTGTTTTATTTCCACCTGCATAGATGTATGTCTGGTATGCATATAAAAATGCAAAATACAGGAATAATCCCTAGCTCATCTTGAAAATGTTGGACTGATAGTGCACATGCAAGCAGGGTACTTATTTTCTTGAACCACAGTCACACTAACTTACACTGAACTGTTCAGTTGTGTAAAACATTTGCACAATAAAGTTATGTACTGGCAATGTTGAGCATGGAGATAAATGCATAGTCTTGTAAGGCACGAGTTTAGGGCTTTGAGGCAGGAAAGCAACGAGATGAAACATTTCATTCATAGGATTTAACTACACTTATAGAATTAAGTAATTGAATAACTGTTTCCAGGGCTTGTAACCTTGCCTCTGCCACTAACACACTCTATGACCTTGAGCAAGTCACATAAGACCAGCTTTTCACAGACCTCAAAGTTTAATTTCTACAGATTTCAGTCACTGGCAACCCTGCCTGGTGCCCATCTGCATCATTATTCATTACACCTTTAACAGATGAACACAAAATTCTCCAGGCCACAGTCCTTTTATGCCTCACTTTCTGTCCCTGATGATTATTACTTCTGACTGCTGAGCATGGATGTTAAAACGGAAATAAGGTTAAGTTGTACTATTATATCACTTGATTATCCTCACAAAGCAGGAACTGTGAAATTTTTCATATTACATGTTACCTCACCTCATCCTTTGTCAGTATTAGAACAGCACATGGTTACAGTGCATTCCTATTTTGCTCATGTTGAACAAGTATGTGTCTTTATCCTACCACAAGCCACTAATGATATTCTTCCCCCTGTTGTCTTTTATTTTAAGTAGGTGGTTACAAGCTGCAATTACAACTAAAAGCTAAGTTCTTTTGGACTGGAGGAACACATTGGACAGAAGCAGAAACTGAGTCTCAGCTTTGTGTTTCTAATGAAAATGCCCTTCATATGTGGAATGGACCCCAAAAAGGTCAGAGAGTGAAATATTAAGTGTTTTATAAATATAGACTCATTGCCCTGTCCAAACCATGTGTTTGAAAATCTCCTCCTGGCAAACAATCTTCTTCAACTAGCAAGAGAGAGCAGAGGAAGAAACATGAGGCAGGGCAGGGGGATCTGTAATCACTCTAACAAACTTCTGAGACCTAGCCGAGTTTTCCTTCCATGTGTTATATATATATATATACTGGCCCCTAAACCATCTCCTTCTGCATTCTTGAATTTACTATATTATCCTGTCAAACTGAGTTATCCAGAGCAAACTTCCTACCCTTTCCTTTCTTGCCTTATTTTTCCCTCCTATCTTTGATGTGCTGTAAATCAGCACCATGGGAGAAAAATAAGCAACCTTTAGCTGAAACAGCAGGCTAAACAACTTCCACGTGGCCAAGCAACACAGCAAAGCAATTAAACCTGCCCAACAGGCCATCTGTAGTCAAACTCCTCTTCCCTTAAGAGCCAAAGTATTCCCAGATTTAGTTCCTAATCCTACTCTGAGTTGTGCAGATGGTTCCACAGCACCCACTCAAAACCCCTTTGAAGTTACTGTGAATCCACACATCTGGGTAAACTCATTGTCCCTGAATCTGCTGCAAGAATGAGGATGTGGCCAAAGTCTCATGGAAGTTTGTTTTCTGCACTTTGAGAAAACAGGCAGGATCTGCCTCTTTCCCACAAAACTAGTCATAACTGTCACAGCCATATTTTGGAACCACCAATTTAATCTCTGAGTCAGGACAATTTCATACCACATAAGAAATTTTCATTCTGTTATCCTTTCAAATAAATTTGAAGCTATTTTTTCATTTTCACTCTACATCAGTAACCTGCACAAGGTTTGCACAAGGTTTGCACATGAAATGAAAAATACTGCTTTTAAAATGACAAACACTGAACACAGGACATTTGTTACCACTAAAAAAAAAGTACTCTCTGTCTGTGGAGAAGCATAATTCATTCACTGATACATGCACCCACATTTTCTCCAGGGAGTTTCAAAAATTCACATGCACTCCCAGCACTAAATTTTGCATTTCAATCTAGGCATTAGCTATAAAAGATGTGTAAAATCTTATGTAGTCAGACAGAAGCTGCTCCCTATTGGCTACATAATAAGCACCTTAGGTGGCTCCAGGGTATAAAATTATTCCAAAAGGGGTGTGGAAAAAATTACATTGCATAAATTGATTCCAGATCCACCTGTTCCAGGTGCCAGCAAATATATTTTGTTAAAGCCATCTGGTTGTCTTAAAAGCTAACAGTTTTTGAAGACTATAGCACAAACAATCTGCAAAATACACAAACTTCCAAAGCTACAAACCCTTAAAGGAAATGGCTTAGAGATCACCTATGCAGGACAGCTGTACTGCTCTGCAGGACTGCAAGTGGCATCTCTGCTTAACATCTAAGACTATTTGGCATCAGGGTACATCCTCCATAGCAGAGAGGCTTCAAGGCTACTGGAAGATCCATTCTGCATCACCAGATGCTCACATAATATTCCCAGTTACAGAATGGGTTTGCCTCATGGGTCTGAAGTTATGATGAAACTTTTGTGTGCAGCACAATATTTGACAGAAATAAAACTTATGACTGAGGTTCTTCTCTGCAGGTGGCTATGTCCCAGCTGGTCACATGCTGCTGCATCATGGATAAAGTCAAACCTTTGAAACCAGCACTCTGCAATTTATTTAACTTGCAGCAACAGCCTAATAGGGAGTATGTTATCTAGACTAACAAACCCATAAGAATTTTGCCTGCTCAACAAAGCCACAGAGGTCAGACACTGCTGCAGTTTGTGTTCATCAGGGTCTGGTTGCACTGGGTGCTGTTTCCTGGAGACACGTTAACAACAATGAGGAACATGCAGCACCTTGTAAGATCCAGCTCCTTCACAGCAGCTTCTGGGAAGAAAATATTCTGTGCTCTCTCCACAAATGACACCAATGAAATTACACATATGATTTATAAACTCTACAGGTGTTCACAACTGATTTGGGGATTAAAACCAGAAGTCAGCATGTTTACTTATTGTCTGATTTAGAGCTCACTAAAAAGTAAATAAAGACACACCAGTCCTTAACCACCACAGTGCTTTGGTACATATTTAATTACAAGCACATGAATAGCCCTGCCACCAATTCAGAGTCATACTTTGTAACTTGGTAACATCCTTCACATGCAAATTACCTCCCTGAGTTATTACATTTAGAAACAAAACAAACTCACTTGGTTTGTAGATACATTTTTGATAACAGTAATATTTCTGGACTATTGCTACTGATAAACTCATCTTCAAAAAATCACCTCAAGTGATTTTTGTGGATCTTAAAAAATGGTGCTTTATACGAGTTCTGAAGGAGCGGTAACTTTGGGAGTCGTGGAGCTGTAGTCAAGGAGACCCTGCGTGCTGAAAGTCACAGTTGTGCAGTCAGAGCTCTGCTGCACTTTACTCATATGGTTTGAGCCTGGGGTAAGAAATAACGGCTGTCATGCAGTAAATTTTTTTTTGGACAACAATGAGAACAGTGGGGAAATAAATACTGAGGTTAACTGTGCTTGAAGAATAATCTCCAGCAAGCAAAGCACTGTCCACACATTTGCAGGCTCAAAGAGCTGTCAAAGTCTCACACTCGGCTCCCACTGAAACTAATGACAATTGCCACCATGGACAGAGATGGGATGGCTCCTGATATTGGGCACACTGGACAAGTCAGCAGTCTAAAAGCAAGAGAAACAATCCCTACAATAAAACTGACACAGTGCCTTCATTGAGTTGATTTTTGTTTCCTTAAGTAACAAAACAATAACAAAGAGCAACAATGCTCGGACACAGCCCATTTCAAGGCACAGCAGGGATAGTGCCTTGGTTTGTCTCCTGGACTAAATCACAAGAATCCAACCCAAAATCATGGCAGTTCACCTTCACAGTATTCAGTCTGTAAAAGGTAAGTCCATCACTTAAGACTGACTTTGTGATTCCAATGTGATTTGGTACTTACACAGCTGCTACACAACAAACACTGATGAATTTTACCCCTAGAGAACCATTCTGAATTGTCTCCACCACTCTCTGCAGGTAATTAAATTCCCCTTTTTCAGCTTTATACCAGAAATGATCTTGTGGGCATGATCTCCAGCAAGGCAAATCCAGTTGAGGCCTTCACACTGGACATCACCTAAACTCTGAATCTCGGCACTACCCCAGCAGTGGAACACCTTCACATTACAGTGACTGACTCCCACTCCTCAGCACGTCCCTTCTCTTGGGGCCAGTCTGCACCTGCTGCTGCAGCTCTTGTCATGAAGGCAGTGAGCCTTAGGAGACCTAACAAAGCTGGAGTCCAGTGCGTGGCTTTCCAATGACAAACCCTCAGTAAAATTGCCCATGGCTTCTAGTAAAAAATGAACTAAGAAATGCTAATCTAATAATGCAGGCATATAGATAAATTAAAGGTGAAAAGGCTTTTAAATGCGTTCTAAAACCAATATTTTATGAGATGGATCAATATATTTCTCTAGGCCAGAAACAAACGAGTTCTCCAAGAAAGTTACATTTAGAGAAGAAATTGTTTGGTTTTCTCACTACGGAAAACAGTGATGATAATTCCTTGGAGGGCATTTGTACCGACAGCACTCCAAAGCTAGGGCTTCACCATGTTTTCCCAAAAAACAGTACAATAAAAACAGGGTAAGGCTACTGCTGTCAGCCTACTAAATGTGAACAAAACTAGCTTTGCAATCATACAGCCTTGTCCTTAATTTCCAGTCGTTCACCAGCATATGGAAGTGATGCAACAACAAAGTCAAACAATTATTTGGTCTTGCATCATTTAGACAGTCAATTAACCTCTCCGATGTCTTTAAAAGGAATCACCTGAATATGGGCTACCGGATAACACCCTAAATTCCCAGATCCCAGTTGACAGAGCATGCACCAGCCAGCGCTCGAGTCAGGGAGGCGGCAGCGGCAGATCGCTCGCTGGCACTGTTGGATACTGCCCCCTTTTGCCGAACAGCAAGGCAACAGCCCCGGCTGCACACTGAAACTTTGCCCGGCATCTATTTGTTTTCGGGAAGATATATCCATGCAGATGGTCTTATTTAACCCCACTATGTCTGTTCGCATGATTATTCGTGCTGACTAAAATAGAAATCTATTGTTTGAGCCATGTTTAATAACAGAGAGTGCCTGCTCCCCTGGAACTTTCCCTCTTACGGGGCCCTATCATGTGTCAGCTCAAGTCAAGCAGCACTTTTACAACCGACTACAAGGTAAGAAGAAGAGTTTATAGTCTGGGGGTATGTTCCCCGAGGTCATCTGTCGGCCTGGGGAATACAGGGCAATCACAGTGGATGACCAAAGCCCTTCTGTCTGGGAACTTTTTTAATCTTACTGCAAAGCAACTAAAATTCCATGGCACCACTCGTATCGAGCTTCTCTTGGGCTACCCACGTTCCTGCTGAACCCATCCCCATGCCACTGTTTCCTGTCAATGTGAACTGACCAAGGCCAGTTTGCTAAAAGTCATTTTCTGTGCAGAACCTCATCCCCCACATCTCTCTGTTCAAGCCTTTTGTCCTCCGAGTTGTGCTTTTTCACTTGCTGGAGTTTGCATATTTTCTCCTCCCTGGTTGCCCCAGCTTTTTGCAGGAAGGGAGGGAGGTCACGGAGGGCAGCCACTGCCAATTCCATCAGCCTAACAGGCTGGGGGGGATGAACAAAGCAAATATCTATATTCCGAAGGGTGGGATATCTCTCTCCCCATGACTTCAGGATTAGTGTGTCCCTGGCAGGGGAGGACAAAAACTTGGCCTCTTTAATGAAAGAAAAAAAGATAGAGAGAAAAACATAGCAATGTGCCTAGACTTCACTGAAAATGCAAAAAGCATAACATAAAACACAGAGATTCCCCACTATTGCCTAGTGCCAAGTCTCAATCCAATCAGAAAAGTTTTAGTGCAAAAGGAGGAAAGATGAAAGATAGGGATGATTCAAGTGTCGGTTAAAAAATTGAATCTCTGTTAAAAATCCAGTTAAATATCAGCAGGATTTTTCTTATCCACTTTGTCTTCAGTTATGACCACTTTTGTACCTTGGGTGCTTACAAATCAGATGTATAACCACAACAGTAGTTTTCTGTATGAGTAGTTTGTTCCAGCTACCTTCACTCCTCTTCTTTGCCTCACCTGGGTCTCTAGTGATCTCGAGCAGAAGTAAGAATCAAAGCCCATTACAACTTCTAGTTTAGTTGGTTTCTATTTTGTCTACAGCGCAGTCAGCCTGGGGTCTTAGCCTACCACCGAACCCATCCAGAGGTAAAGGTATCAAACCTCTTCCAGCTCAGACTACAATTTAGGAAAAGAAGCATTTTTTGTAATGAGAGGGAGCATTTGCACAACAAAATAAGGAACTTTAGTATGGTGGCTTCTAACCAATATATCCATACATTAATAGTATTAAGATAAAAGAAGTGGGGGAAAAAATGTAAACCCCAACCAAAACCAGATAAATAAATTGGGGGGGGGGGGGGGGGAAACACAAAAAAACCCCAACCAAACGACAAAACGGGACCTGGCATCTACCATGTTTGGAGACTTTTTTTTAAGGACAAGAAATTATCAAAGAGTCTAAACTGAGCCAACAGAGGACTGTGAACCTTTAGGACATAGATGCTCCTCGATACTTAATGCTCCACCTAAAAGCCCATGAAGAGACAGGTTCAGGACTGACTTGGCAAGCACACCTTTTGTTTGTTTCTTCTGAGGCTTAACAGTAAGCGTGCTCCTGGGCAGCACCAGGAGCAGATGGTAGTGCTGGAAAATACAGCTCCCCAACTTTGGTGTGGATATTTGAGCTGGATCTACAAAGGTTGTTTCTGGAAATCCTACTCCCCCATATACTCCCCGTAAGTTTCTAACAATGCGCGGATCTAAGGAGCGGCAAAAGGCTCTCCGCTTCCCTCTCCCTCTCCCCTTCGCTTTTGATCTCCATCTGGACGTGAGCTGAAATTTAATGGGCCACCCCTACCACAAAGACAAATTACCATCTGAAAACCAAAAATCATTGATATCCCTTCGTCTAGCCTATCCTGCTTCCCACCACTGCACCCCTTCGCTCCCGCCACAGCCTCCCTCAGCTGGTTTAGAAAGAACTGGGAAGGTGGTGGAGAGAGGAGGAAAAAAACCCACCTCCACTGCCACCTCCGAGCTAGCGTGCTCTCCAGCGCTGCCGGACTGCGAACACAGCGACAAAAATAAGCCCCTTAGGCTCCCCGGCGGCCAGGGGGACGGCGCGCCGAGCGCCGGGAACAAACACACCCCACGCTCCGCAGGTTGCCCCCGGCCCCCATCACCGGGCGCTGCGCCGGGGGCGACGGAGACGCGCAGCAGCCCGGGGGTTCCCACCTCCCCGGATCCCTTCCCAGCGCCGCCCGCTCCCCCCCCGACCCCGCCAAGTTGGGAAGTTTGCTCGCCCCCGGCCCGTCCCGCCGCCCGCCCCCCGGGCCGCCACCGCGCTGCGCTTACGGGGTGGCCGCGGGGCTCCCGGAGCGGGGCTCACCGGCACATCGCGCTCCGGCTGCCGCAGGAGCGGGGGCAGCCGCGGCGCGGCTGGGCTCGGCTCGGCGGGGCTGGGCTCGGCTCGGCGCGGCTGGGCTCGGCTCGGGGCTCGGAGGGGAGCGGAGCGGCGGCTCTGCCCAGCCCGGCGCTCAGGGAGTGCCGCCTCGGGCCATGCGAGCGGCGGCGGGCAGCGTCTCCGCGGTGCGGCCGGAGTTGGGACCGAAGTCCTCCCGGGCGCTCCGCTGTCTCTTCCAAGCGGCTCCTATCAGCACGGCTTCAACTCTTTCCATCGGAGACCGAGGGGAGGAGGAGAAGGAGGCGGAGGAGGAGGAGGTAGGGAAGGAGGAGGGAGCTAGGGGCTGGCAGCCCCAACTCGCACTGATGTCAACTAATATATTCAAAGTTCAACAGGGCATTTCTCTAGCAAGCGAATCGCCCTCGCCGCCCTCCCCGCTGGTCGCAGCCGGCCTCCCCAGGCCGATGGGGGGTCCCGCGGAGCACAGCGGCACTCTCCGGCCAGACCCTGCGGAGGGGGCCGGCGGGGCTGGCCCGGAGAGAAGGGGGTCGGGGAGGGGGGATGGCACACTTTTCAGGCGGGCAGGTTCAAGTGCCGCCGGTGTGGGGAGGGCTGAGGGTGGAGGTGAGGCACCAGACAAGAGCGAAAATAATCCACCGAGCGGCGGAGCGATGTTTGCGTTTGAATCCAGCCTCTTCCCTCCCCGCTGGAAGGGGCAGGGCCGGCTGCGCTGCTGTGGCTGTGGTGGGAGAGGGGCGCGGGGAAGCGGCCGCGCTGGGCTCGGAGTGGCTCCGCGGGGCTCCGGGCTCCCTTGCAGCCCCCGCGGCAGCGGCGGCCCGGACACGCCGCCCGCCCGGGGCTGGCACCGAGCGAGGCGCGGAGCGGAGCCCCCTGCCCGTGACTGAGCCCCGCACTCGGGCCCGGGGCTGCGGCCGCGTCTCCCCGATGTCCCCTTGTTTGCCGGAGGCTGGTGGGGTCAAGATGAACCCGGGGAGGGAAGAGGCAGTTTTCTCACGCCGAAGCGCAGACAGCGGAGGAAAATCCGCGACGAGGAGAGCCCGCGGCGCGGAGCGCACGGGAGAAGCAGCGCTGTCCCTCCGCGGCCCCAGCGCTGCCCGGGGGCCGCCCGCCGGGAATCGCTGCGAGGCCGGGGGGCTGCATCCAACGCGGGTTTGGGAAGGCTGATGTGCCGCGCTGTCCCCGCGGTGATGCACAGCGCCCGAACGCCGTTAGCGGCAACCGCATAAAGCCATAGGATGGACCCTGCTGATGGACGAGCAGCCCGGCAGTCAAAGGACAAAAACACGTCTGGGCTGGTCTAGTGACATTTTAAAACCGCCAGATAAGAGCCTCAGTTATTTATCAGCTGAATCCCCAGATAGAATGTCCTGCGCCGATGCCGTTGCATATGTATGTGTGCATACATAATGAGGCTGGGTTTTTTTCCTTCTGTAAACTGATCCTGTCATTCATGTTGACAGTATGTTATAGCTATATAAAAACAGTGTAATTGTATGATGGCTCATCAGTGCTGTGACAGCCAATTGTGGCGGCAGTGGGTGTGCTCCCAATTCGCATCTCAGAGAAGTAGCTGCACAGATCTGCTGAGATGATGATTATACAACATGTAATTGTTTGCCTGTTCATAATTTCTCGGTTCTTCCTTAACCAAGGAACTATATCACTACATCTGCTCCTGCAGTAATGTATTTTTTGATACCTTGAGTGAACCAGTCAATATATTATTTATATGCATAACATTTTTTATCTGTTTTCCATTTTAAAACTCACACTGGAAAGCATAGAACAGGTAAACAATACAAAACAATTGCAATTTACCTATGTATTCCGTTCAAAACTCAAACTCTGAAAGAAGACTTGAGTCAGACATAGTCTGGAAAGTGCTGAGCAAACTGCCCCATTCACAGTGGCATCACATTTGTGACTCTTTTTTTCCCCATCTTTCCTAATACTGAAAAAACTCTGGCTGAATTTTTTTTTTTTGGTAATAGTATCTTCTTAGAATATTGTCTTAATTTACATGTGAATAGTAAGTAAGTGTCCCTCCATTTCTTTAATATACAGGGTGATATCTTTCAATTTAGTGAATTGAATTTTAAAAATTATGATGTACAACAGCCTGGGTGGACAGAGCAGAACACAGTGAAGGTTGTGTTCTGTGCTGGGACACGATTTGTCTTCTTTTTTCATTTTACTGTAGAGTGAGTCACTTGGTTGTCTAAGCCTCAGGATCACCTCATCAAATGCCACACCTTCACATGCAATTTCCAGAAGACAGCTCAACCTTTCCTCATCCTAAGACTTCGAGATGCAGCACCGAGCATTTAAGACCACACAAATGTCTGTCAGCATTTAAAGATATAATGGACAGTACTTTTCTATCAAAGAAAAGATTGTTTGTCCTAAAATCTTCTAGCATTTTCCTGCTACTATTTTGCTGTTTCTCTCACTAGGCTGGGATCAGTTCTGTTGGTCATGTGTGTGTATGCATTGCTCAAAGACTTACTAATAAAACATAAATAAAAGTTTTGTAATGTTTCCATGGACAGTGAGGTCCTGATACCTTAATGCCTCTACACAGCATGGTATCTGGGAAATCACGGGCCAGACAGAGAATCTACTCAAATCCTTTTAGTAAAGGGCTTGTGACGCAAAGAGGTACAATTACAATTCTACAAAAAAGAGAGAAATGTCATGGGAAAAGTCAGGGTATCGCATGTGATCTGTATCAAACAATTTGTTTCCAGCCTGCAAAGGAGAGGATGTACCGGGCTCCTATTCCAGGCTTGGTGGAGGCCGAGGTCATGGCAAGACTCCTCACAGCTGCTCGCAGAGATGTTGAACTGTAACCCTGTCCAGAACCACTGCCGCTGGAGAAAGCCGGGGGAAGAGACGCAGCCGGCTGAGGCTGTGGCTGTGGCTGAGGCTGTGGCTGTGGCTGAGGCTGTGGCTGTGGCTGTGGCTATGGCTGTGGCTGTGGCTGAGGCTGTGCCTGTGGCTGTGGCTGTGGCTGTGGCTGTGGCTGTGGCTGTGGCTATGGCTGAGGCTGTGGCTGTGGCTGTGGCTGAGGCTGTGGCTGTGGCTATGGCTGAGGCTGTGGCTGTGGCTGTGGCTGTGGCTGTGGCTGAGGCTGTGGCTGAGGCTGTGGCTGTGGCTGTGGCTGAGGCTGTGGCTGTGGCTGTGGCTGAGGCTGTGGCTGAGGCTGTGGCTGTGGCTGTGGCTGTGGCTGAGGCGGAGCGGGCGCTCAGCGCGGCTGTCGCCGCTAGGGGCTGCTGCTGCCTCCCGGAGCGCCGGCCCCGCTCACGCCGCTACCGGCGCGGGGCCGCCGGGCCGCGGGGCACCCCGTGAGCCGGGAGCCTTCACCCCGTGAGCCGGGAGCCTTCACCCCGTGAGCCGGGAGCCCGCACCCCCTGAGCCGGGAATCCGCACCCCGTGAGCCGGGAGCTCTCACCTCGTGAGCGGGGAGCTCGCACCCCGTCAGCCGGGAGCCTTCACCGTGAGCCGGGAGCCCGCACCCCGTGAGCCGAGAGCCCGCACCCCGTCTGGGTTCTGCAGCACTCGTGTGAGCAGCCTGCCAGGCCAGCCAGGGCAGCGGAGCGTCTGGCACAGGCGTTCTGGGAACGCTGTAGGGAGAAGGGACTCCCGCCTCTGCTGCCTTCAAACTCAGCGGTGCAGAGCACGGAGAGGGATGGGGGAGCGTTCAATAGAGCGGAAACACGCTGCAGGGACGAGGGACAGGGCTTGGATGGGAGCGCTTCGGGCTACAGGGCAGAAGGAGGCAGGATAACAGGTACAGCTGGGCTCTGCTGGGGACGAGGACATGCAAGTGTAGAACAGAGCTCTCTGGGGAAAGAGGAGACCAAACCCAGGCGTTTTATGCGTCGGGTCATCCAAAGGCAGTCCCCCAAATTGCAGATAGAATGGTATTTTTGCAGCCTAACCAGAGCAGTCTGTTAGCCCACATTTGCACACAGGTCAGTCTGTTTAGGACGGAACTGATTGCATGGACCTGCTTGAGCTTAAACTGTTTTGGGCACTCAGATAAGCTTTCGTGGTAGATGTTTTCTGCTGTAGATACCCAGACTATTTCACATAGGCTGACAGTGCATATATCAGTGGCAAAAATTTTAAACTATGCTGGAATTTAGAGCTGGACACATATGTTCAGACAATCACCGCACCAGCCAACTACGTTTCCATTTCCCCATAGTACTGCAAGGGAAGAAACAGAGTTGCCATGAAAAAAACCGGTGAAAATATATGCAGTAGGCTATCTCTGCTGATTCAAATGCCTGACCCCGAGTGGAGTCCAAATTCCCTTCTAATGCAGTTTCCTCAAAAAGAAAAAAATACATTTCTAAACACAATATCAGCAAATACTCAGAAGCAATGGCATGCAGCAATAGCAATAGTAAGCATTATCTTGAATACTGAGATCTAGATCTGAAGCCAAATGGCAACTATCCATAAAATATTTAGGTATATGGCTTTTTTTCCTGAATTTAAAATAGATTGCTAAATAGCCACAGTGGTTTCCGGGCTCAGTCTGGTGGTGACAGCAACATTTTAATTTTTACTAAAGATAAGTCAAATTTAAATCCATGACACTATCTAAAAGTCAGATGACCTTAATGCAAGAGAATACAAATGAGCTCCCTGGAGAAAAGACACTGTGATGAAACAAATAGAATAATATATAGGGATGACTCGACACTGTCACCAGAGTGACAGTATTTAATTTCTTTGGAAGGAAATGAAATGAGCTTAAATTGGGACAACTGCTTTATTTTCAGAGAATTGCATCTGAAGACTACAGACAAGTGCTGTACAGTTGTTTTTCCCCTGATGCCAGGGGCCAATCTTCATATGTCACTCGACATGACAGTCAGCAAATGTCATCACACTTCATAAAGGTAGGCCTGAGTATTCCCACTGAGTCTCACAAAAGCAGAAAGTTCCCTCTTTGCAGACAAAGACTTGTGAAACATAAAAGCTGTGTTAACACAATGATACACTAGGAGGAGGGGAAAGTTAAACTGAGACACTTCTTGTTGCCCAGTAAGCATCCACACTGAGGTAAGATATACAGCACCTAGCAGTCACCTATTTGTTGGCAAATAAAAAAGAGCAGTGAAAAATTAGTTTTTTAACAACACCATTAGGAGGTCTAACACTACATCAAAACTTGTTTTTCCCCTCCTCTAACTCAAGCTTTGAGCCTAGTGACTGTATTTATTGTATATTACTTTTGCCTTGAGACTGGAAGTGTAAAATCTAGCACTGAACACCTTTATGGTGCTTCTAGACACATATTATCTAAGGGACTGAAAACTTCCTTGGTAAATACAAGTGGGATTTTTCTTTTATTTTCTTTGGGAAGTAGAGGTATCTTTACAATTAGCCTTAACCTTTACTTAAGACATGTTGTTTAGCACATCAGACATCTCACTAAACACTCTCTAGAAAAAACACATTTTAATGGAAAGTGAATTGAGGACTGTTGACAGCTTATCTACTGACCTCATATCCCACCTCAGGCAATTCAGCTGAAAGATGAGCTTAACGCTGCAAGTTCCCACTACAACCTTTGCAGTATCTTGTCTTCTTTTAATTTTCCTTTAAAAAGCTAAATTAAAAAGCTTTACAAGGACCCACTTATACAATGAACTGTCATGTCCAGCAAGCTGAAAAGTCTGAGTCTAAATATGGGGAGGTTTTGAAAATATTAATATTCCTTCCTCTACTTGCTTAATGATGACCAATGTCTTGATAATGGGACTTGCAGTATCTGGTTTGGAAAATGAAATTCTCAGTGTAATGGGAATGTGAACATGCTGATAGAACTGAGTATCTGTTCTGCAGATTGTAGTTCTGTTGTAGTATTTGAAACTCATGATCTGGAAAGCCATTCTGAGGATTTAAGAAGTTCACAGCACTCAGTTAATACAGTGGCCTTCCGTACTTGCATGTTTTTAATGTACTTAACTAAAAACTTTACCTACTCAGTCTGTGATATGCAGATGCTTATAATTAAAATCAAAACAAATTGACTTTCAAATCTCACCCACTTTGGCCACAGGGCTGTTTAAACTAAAATATCAGGAGAAAACTATTTTGAAAATTAAACTTTTTTAGTATTCTCAATCAAAATAGAAAGTGCTTTCAAACACATGTTTTTATCCTTAGGCAGATGCCAACTAGTTTAGATTTCAGCTCTCCGTTTTGCAGATTTTCAGATGGATATTGAAAATAAGGGCTTAGAGCAAAAACTGTAACACAGCTTCATCTACAGTGGTTGTGATAAAGTCATCAAGTCTTTAATCTCTTAAGAAATAGGTCCATTGGAGCTGATGCAGACAGATCAATGATTTTTGGGAAAATGTGGTTCCAAATTCATAGTCAGGTTAGCTACAATTTCACAGGTTGAGGCATTTCCCAACAACAAACTTGAAATGTCACAAAAAGCTCTTCCTGCTATTTTAGGGAAATGTAGCATATTGTAGCCATGTTCCCTCTTGAACTGCAGTGTCCCCCTTTGTGAGTTGGCAATGCAAGGGAAGGCCCTGCAGTAGGGAAGAGTTGAAAGTCTCCCACAGAAAGCCCTCTCTGCTGTTTGATTCAGTGAGGCAAGGTGGCTTCTCACCCACACAAAGAGAAGGATGGTGGAAGAAATTCTGTGATGAAGGAGAATCTTTGACCTAGGTTGAGAAGTAATATGTTAAACATGAATATTCCTTGCTATTTTATCATTGGTAAACCAGGAAGATGTTTCTACAGTGTGTAACCTGTTTATGTTAGAGAAAAGTGTTGAAAGAGATAGACACCTTTTTTCTTGCAGTACCTCAGCAAAAGATTGTGGCATACTGCAGACCTTGCAGTAACAGAAAGCCAAGCACACTGTCACATTAGGCTGCACTTCCTAACCGAGTGCGTGCTTCCCTTCACCAGGACTGTCAGTAAAGGAAAATGATTGCAGCACAGTGGGTTAGTGCACGAGAGAAGCTTTCTGCTTTGTATTTCCAATAATTAAAACCACTGCAACTTCTTCTCCAAAACACCACATCTTTCCTTCAGCTTGGCTATCTCAACATATAGTGATGGCATGTCAATTATAAGGCACAACACAATAGCTAGCAAGAGCTCCATAGTGCCTTCTGAAGGGACGTGGTGCAGCCACACAGATCAGGGTGGTTGGAACAGACAGGGTCAGGTACTGAGTCAGGTATTGAGTCCCAGGTATTAAGTAGTGCACTGTTATTCTACTGAAATAATCCCAACCACTTCCTTTATGTGTATGTAATGATATATTACTGGTTATCTATTTTCCATTTCTTTTCCATGCAAAGTTACTCATCGGAAAAACCTTTCCTAGATTAAAACACATTTGGATATGTATAATCAAAATACAATCTCTCTCTCTATTTTAATTAGTGTAACATATACTGCGAAGTATATTATATACTCAGTCTAGTCTAGTGGCCAAAAATATTCCATGAATTCTGGTCAACAACTATCAAGAATTCTATTCCTGCCAGATAAGCTGAAAATTATCACTCGCTGACTAAGCCAATATGTTACTCTGCTGCTATGCCATATGGCCCTGGATGCTGAGACACAACACAACCTCATCAAGTGCCACCCAAACTGGAGGAGTGGAACACTGGAGGGAGCAGGGTTTCCGTTCAAAAGGACCTCAACAAACCAGAGAAGCAAGCTAGCAGGAACCTCATGAGGTTCAACAAAGCCAAATGAAGTTGTGGTCACAGGTGCCCTGTGTGCTGGGCCAGCCTGAGGGCTGAGCAAACAGCCCCACAGCTGCAGCCTGGGGCTCACACAACAACAGCCTGGAGACACTCCAGGGAAGGGCTGCTCAGGCAAAAAGGGAACCACAGCACCTGAGGTACAAAGAGAGGCAGAGGCCACTGCCTTGCTTAGGCTGGAAACAAGAAGAGCAAGACAGGATGTAGCTACAGTCTTCCACTACCTTAATCCACTGGAAAAGACAAACATAGACATTTCTCAGGGGGGCACAACAAAAGAACAAAAGGCAACAGCCACAAGCTGCAATGAGGGAAATACTAATTGGAAAGCGAAAACAATCATCTCAGTGGGACTAGAGCATCACTGAAACAGGGGCCCAAAGGGGCTGCTCAGTCATCACCCCAGGAGATTTTGAAAACTTCTCAAGGCTTGGAGCAATTTGATCTGATTTTGAAGCTAGTCCTGATTTGAGCAGAAGCTTGGTATACAGAACTCCAGATGTGCCTTCCAACCTAAAGTTTTCTACGAAAGCATCTCATAAAATGCAGTTCCATAAGATATCTTTTCCACCAGCCCTAAAAGATGCTCAAGTCTTGTCAGGGGTCAAGAGAAATGGCTTATTATAGCAGTGACCTAACTAAATCTTAGCTCTGATTTGATTTGGTATATAATCAGGTTAAGTGTGATCAATTATTAGATTGCCTACATATTATATTCAGATTATTGTAACATGATGAAATATACAAACCTTGACTCTGCTCTCCTTTTCGTCAAAAATGTGAGATTCAGCAGTGGTAATGAAGGAAGAAAAGACAAAAGATAGAAACTGTTCTGCCCTGAACAATGAGTGGAACTGCTACATTTTATGTAAATATTATCATGGATCTATGATACAATCATTTCTACAGTCAACAGGCTCATAATATTCCTTCCTCATCAAAACACATAGGGTTACTCATACAAGTAAAGGGTTGTAGGCATGCAAATTAATTTGTAGTAAGATGGTTAAAGTTCTAAATCATGTATTAAATTACTTCTATTGTACAAGTTTAACTTCATTTTCCAAGCTAGTCACATGCAACAGAGATGCAGTAATGTAGGTATTCCAGCTGCAGAATGATTAGCTGCCGGTGCCTTCTAAAACTAGATTTGTAAGTCAGATCATTGGAAAGATCAGTGGTTTGTTTCCTGGATGTCATGAGACCAGAGAGGTGGAATATTGGCAGAAGATTAGGTTTATTTTTGTGTATGTGTTTGAAATATTTAAACAGACTAGGATAGAAATCAACTTACAGGGTTATAAACCCTGATCTTGCAAAGCAAAAAAGTCATAAGCAAACCCATCTCAGGTGTACTAGGAGCACAAATATAGATTTATCCTTGAACAGATGCCCAAAGTCCCATTAAAGTTCAGGGAAGGACGGTGATATTCAAGCACTTGCTTAGACAGGCATGTGCTCAAATGCATAATGATCTGAGGTATTTTTACTCGTACATCCTTGAGTATAAAACAGGGAGCTTCCACCATCTTTTTTAATATTGCAGGCATTTCTGCATCTCCTTGTTTCTACATAGAACCATACTGCTGGCATTTTTGATTTTGCCACAGAAGTAGCATTCCAATATGAGTTCTCAGCCTGGGTCAGATTAAACCAGAGAAATTATCCACCCGTTTCTGAAGGGGCCAGATTTGGCTATAAACATTACTCTAGTGAATAAATATCTTTAGACACTTAAGATGCTTTGTATGAAATGTAGCAACTTCTGAACAGTCTGACTGGGACCAATATATAAGCAGTCAGACTGAGATGCCAGTCAGTACCTTTGCCTCCCTCAGGAGCTTTTTCCTTTATTGTTTGTAGGCTTACCTGTTAATGCTCATCACAGTTACAGGCTCTGGCTCAAGAGCTGCCATTAATCACTGCCTAGGAACACTGCAGCAGGTAAGCAAAGGCATCAGATGCTGAGCTGAAGCAGCAGTACTCACTTCAAACTGTCATTTGCTCCTGACATAACAAGAGAAAAGATTAGCCAGCCTAAGCATCAATAATTTCCCACTGCATGATTTGAAACATGCTTTGGAAATGGGTGCCACATTGCTGCAAATGATGGCACTGGGGGTTCATGAGGTGCAGTGGTCAGCACTGAAGCACCATCCTCTACCTCACTGCATGTCCTGCTTCACACCCACTGCTACTTACTCAGAGGAGATCAGTTCATGAGCCTCAATAACAATTTTAGAATTCAGGTTCTCTCAGCTCCCAGGTCTGAAAGCTAGGTCTGAATAATCACATCTTTTGACAGAGCCAGACACATTTTATGAGAGTTCAAATTCAATTTTATCCAGATTTTCACCCGTGTTCCATCCCTAACTCTGAACAGCAAGAAGAAGCCAGGCAAGATCTTTGCATAGGTATTTAAGTATTTAGCAGTTCAGTTTCCAGGCAATCAGCAAATGCAGCAGGTCTCAAACTCCCTTCCACTAAGACCACTTGTGCCAGAGTACTAAAACGTCTGTCAGTTTCAGGGCTCTGATGTTTTGCTGCTGCTTGGAGCTCAGGTCAATTCATTTAAGATTTCCAAAAGCTTTTTCAGTTTGTTTTTGGGGTTTTTGGGTTTTTTTCCCCCTTGTCCTGAAGTTTAGTGGTTTTATTTTGGGTTTGGTTTTTAGTTTGTTTGGTTTGGTTTTGGGTTGTTTTTTTTTTTTTTTGACCAGCTAGACTCTGAAATCAGAATATTTCTTTGAGCTGTTCTATATCAGGTATCTCTGGCAAAAATCCAGCTATAAGCAAACTTTCAGCTGCTGCTGAAAACAAGAGGGCAACAAACAAGAGGAGAGAATCAACACACTGAGTGACCCGGAGAGAAGATTATATGTCTGCATGCAACAGAAAAAAAGCACCCAGTAACAAGTGTAAATTCCTAACACTTCTGCCAAGAGAATGCTGAATGACAGGGTGCAGCAAAGCAGATGCACACCTCCTGTTGAAGGAAGCTCAGTTTCATATTGTTGCCAATAGTCACTCTAATTTTGCTTAACTATTTTTATGGCAACTCCAGTGTATGTTAGAAAGTATTGAGGAAAAGGCTGTGACACTGGAAAGAAAAACAGAATCCATGAAAGGTGCAGATTGTGATGATACAGTATTTGAAAAACCAGTAAATTCATGCATTGCTGCTCACATTTGCCATGTGGTTTCAGCAAGAGATAATATTCTTCCCACACAATGTTCAACTGTTCATTAGTGGATCTTGCAGCAACTGCTGCTTTGCAGCCAAGGAGTGACTGCACTTTGGTGGCAGGCAAAGGATCCCAACAGCTCCCAGAGTGCTACGGCATTTTGCTATGTGCAGTTTGAAGTATATAAAGAAATATGTTTCTAATTTATTACCTTTTACACAGATGCATGCTTCATGGGAAAAGCTTGATACAACTAAGGCAAATTTCACATTAAGGCTCACCCAGGAATTCTTTAAGGTCAATTTGTGGTCTGTATATTTTGAAGAACCCCATATTACTGCCAAACTGGGAATGGCAGCAGGACAGCTGGTATGAATGGCACCCTTCTTCCTATATTCCCATTTTATAACGTCTCTAAACTGATATGGGAGTTGCCAAAGGATTCCATGTCCTGCTTATTCTTCGCTGTGCTGATACAGTGGCACATCCAGAGGTGATTTTTCATGTGTCATCAGAAATGTTACAAGACCAGATTGGTTTTGTAAATACAAGAGATTACCTAAGTGATGGAGGATTCCTGTCTCCTGTGCATACAAAAATAAAAAGGCAGGGCAGGAGAGAGAGAACAAAGCACTATGTACTAGATGAAAGAGCAGAAAACTTGAATTAATTTGTGGAAGCAATAACATTTTTGTCAGCTATTCCTCCTTTCTGAAGGATGGAACCTCACTGATTGAAAGATGCTCAGGTCAGATATGCTTTCCATTGCCAGGAGATAAGTTGGCATAGGCCTTGCAAAATCCAAAGTCACGTCCCTTTCACTTCCCCTGTTGTTTTCCAGGGCTGCACTCAGCCTAGAGTATAGGAATTGTCATATGTTATCAACTTGGCAATCTGTTCAGATCAGTATCCCCTCTAATTGTAGTCTAAGAGGGCAGCAGTGACATAATCTGGTACTTTTTTTTCCTGCTTTAAATCTCAAGTTAATCTCTTGAGAGACTCAATACTTCTCTGGAGCACATGCTTTCAAATCTCTCTGAAATCTGACATAAATAATGCCAAAGCTGGGCAATCTTACTAAAACATAACTGACCAAACCCTCTTCAATCTTTTTAAGGTATTGGCATCAGTGGCTTCCTGTGACAGTATGTTCCATGCTCAGCAAAAGTGCTTATTTTTATCAGATGCTTCCTTTTGCAGAATTCTCTGCTGTTTAGTTTAATTTCTCACTCAGTTGTGCAGTAGCTTCCAGCCCATTGCCAGGGCCCTGGGTGCACTTTTAGACCTGGATGCCCTGACCAGCCCTGGAGCCCTCAGTTCTTGCCCATGAGGATGACAGAGCATGGTCTCCTGCTCCCCACAGCTCTATCCATGGGTCCTATTGAGCTGATCCCTGTGCCCAGGGATCTCAGTGTCCCTGTGCCCAGGGATCTCAGTGTCCCTGTGCCCAGGGATCTCAGTGCCTGGAGCTGGAGCTGCCCCGCATCCCCCACTGCTCTGATCCTTGGAAAGGGATGTCCTGCCACCTCCAGAAGCCAGGGAGCTGCCAGTTCTAACGGCTTCCCCCTGAAGCAGCAAAACAAAGTTTCTCTTTTCCTTCCTTTCCCCAAATATTTGTTATGAATTCACAGAGAAGCCTAATACGAGTAACACGCCCCAGCCCCCACCAGCTGGCAGCTCCCTCAGCGCTGAGGGCTGCCCTGAGGGGGACATTCCCAGAGGCCGCCCTGCCCTCAGCACCTCTGGGTGCTCCCTTCAGACCTCCCAGCAGCACTTCCCAAAACCACTCTGTCCCTTCACAACTGATGAAAACACCTCTGGGTCAGGCAAGCGGTGACAGGGACCCGATGGCCACCCGGAGACCTCCTGCTGCATTCAGGAGGGACAGTCTAAAGCTTCCCCCAAAAAACCCAGGAGACCCTTTCACAGGTTCTCTAAATCACTTCTAAAATAGCATGTGGAGCACTGAACACCATTATCTGCCATCCCCCCAAAGATGACAGACGCCGTGCCTCCAGCCTCACCTCCTCCAGGGTGCCAGCCACCGGAGAGCTCCTGAGATGGCAGCGGGACCCGGCTCCGCCTGCCTGTGATCGTCGGGGCACCACACGGGCCCCCAGGAAAGGGGAATGCCAGTACGGCTGTCCGGGGAGCGGCATCGCCCGGGGAGCGCCCGAGGGTCCGGGGCCGGACTGCGCTGCCTCCCAGGGGACCCCTCCCGAGAGGCGACCCCTCCCGAGGGGAGACTCCCCCTGAGGGGGGACTCCCCCTGAGGGGGGACTCCGCCTGAGGGGCGATTCCTCTTGTGAGGCATCTCCGGCCGGGTCTGCTCATCCCGTCTGTGGGCCAGCACAGACAACAGCATCTCTACGTCCTTCCCTTCAAAATTTAGCAATTTAGCCGCGTTTTGGCTGAGATACCTGAGGAGAATGCTGGGATTGTCCTTCACGCAGAAGAGGTGCATGGGTTTTGCTCTCCAAAGCCCAGGTATGGTCTCAAATGGTGGCACATCATGTCTTCACTGAAGGTTTATGTGGGGCAGAATGGTAAAAATTGACTTATTTTACTCAGAGAACAGACCCACAGAGGGAGGGAGATTTTCATGTCACAAGCCGTGAATCCAGACCTTCCCCGTCATCACTAAAGCCATAGCCACCAGCTCATCCTCACTCTTTGGCGACAGCTCTCTAGTTAAATGTGTTTTCTCTGCTTTAATCCACCACATTGTGCTCTGTGCCGAGGTTGTCAGCTCATTGTAACAGCTCCAGTTCAGGTCTTGTTCTCTTTTCAAATAACATTGACAAATTCATCTGTGAGCTGTGGATTAATAGCTGGCATGGATTTGGGCCAAAGTACTTGAATGCATTCATGAAATTTCACTTCATCCCTGGTGTCGTTTCCTCAAGAATAATTTAAATTTTCAATTCTTTCTTTTATCTTAGTTGTGTTTCACTTGCTTGTAAGTACACATAATACATCGTGATTTTGTTTGCATGTTGTTTGTCTTTCTTGGGAAAATAGATAAATAATTAATTGGTGAATATGAGGCAAACTGGTATTGGAGTTATGCCAGATCTAACCTTGGGTCTTCTCTGTTTCTTTATTGTCTTTGAGGGAAAGAGAAATGAAACAGAGAAACAAGAACACTTAAAGCATGTGATAAACTAGTAGCTGTAAATAAGAGCATTAAGGAAAACTTCCTTTCCAAGAGCATCTTTGGCTTATTTGATACTGTACTGTTGTCAGGTGTATTTGGGTTGTTTTGAATGGAGAATGATAAACAAATGTTGTTTGTATGATAATTAAATGCAGCTGTCTACAGCTACCAGTCAGGATCAAGCTCAGAAATTTCAGCAGCAGAAGCACAAATTCCTAAACTGAAGGAGGAACTCCTTCATCTAGAAATGAGTAACAGGCTATTACAATCTCTGCAGCCAGCTGTAGAAGGGAAACATTCAGTACACTGCAATTATGCCATGCATCATAACCTCTACAGTTATGAGCAGGGTAAATGTAGATTGATCATTATTAACTTCCAATTTTTCTGAAGAATAAGCCTAAGTACCTCACATAAAAGAAAATAAACTCATTAGAAGATGATGAAATATGAAAAAAAGTCTAGGTTTCTTTTTTTTCCTTAAGTAGGTCTCCTCTACTATGTCATTGTGAATCCTTGGTTAGCACTGCCTGGAAAATGGGCAGTTAAGGAGACCTTGTTTTGTACAGAATAGCCTGAAATGGCAGGGAAAAAAGAAAAATATTTTGATTCCTAAACATAGCTGCTCTGCCTCCTGGGAACTGCAGTCCAGGTATTGTAAAATTATATTCTTCACTGTAGGTTAGGTTCTCTGTAATAAATAAGTAGATCAACATGCCCTCCTCTTCCACTTTATTTGTACAGGGAAATGGTGCATCACAGCAGTCCACAGCACTATGAAGGGATAACACAGCCTAAAAAGAACAGTATAAGGCAATCAGAGTAAATATATGAAAGCCCCAGTAATGTTACAAAATTGTAATATAGGATTATTATCACTGCTTCAGCTGCATTTCTCTGCAGAGAACAAGCACCATTGACCAGAAGCATTTTTAATTAAAACAGTTATATCAAAAGCTCAGCTCTTCACCTAAACCAGACTAGAACTGTACAGTTTTTGGTCAGATTTCCTGTTGACAAATTGAGCAGACACTGCTTCTGCCTGTTTCTTTCTCAGCCCCCTGTGAATCAGATTAAATGACAAGGGCTGCTCCCTCCAATTCTCATACATGAACTGCAGTGCTGAGATGCCTTTATGATCATGATCATGCCTTCTAGCAGAGATTGCTTCTCCAAAAGCTTGATGGAAACAACTCTCTTAGAGAGAAAGGAAGCAATTTTTTCCTCAGAAAAACTCTGTAGGGGAAAACAGCCTTCTGTAGATTCTGGCACAGTAAGTATCTTTTAGCAGGCATACAGAAAAAGGCATCCCTGACTGTTTTCTGACACACAATTCCCATCTTCAATAGACATTCTGAAGGGAGTGGGGCTTTCTGGGGGCTGTTGTTTCTGGAGAATTCAGTGGAACCCAGTATATTTTGTTGGCTGTCCCAGAAACTGGCATTTTACTGAAAATGAAGAAACAATAATGAATCAAATCTACTGGAAACAGCAATGTGCTAGGAGAAAGAAATGTAATCCAGTAATGATAATGCTAGCCTATAGTTTTGCAGACTTCAGTGTCCTGGTATGCCACAGATTTCCTACACCCATCTTTTAAACCTGTGACTTCTTAGGGATTAACACCTTCTAATGCTGGTTTTATCAATAATAGAAACACTTTCAAATAGTTCTGGGTCCAAAATTAGAATGTACAATAGTCTTTTTATAAGTTTAGATAAGTGCAATACTGCTAGATTGTAGATTCCTGCATCACTGTTTTTTGTTAGTTTTTTTTTTTTAAATTTGATAGGATGAGTGAATCTACAGTGTATTCACGTCAGGTTTTAAAAATTTAAACACAATTTGGGATTTTGAATGCAGGATCATTCAGCTCTGCTTAATGTCAGCAACAAGGCCTGGGATCCTGGCTGGCTAATCAAAACCCTTACTTTAAAAAAAGCCAAAAAGTGAAAGATGCAGAAAAAATATATAGGAGAGAAAAAAGAGCCAGTAGAAAGTGCCACAGGACAGGCACTGATCTCTCCTCTCTGGTGATTGCTGACAGGAACTGAGGGAATGGCATGGAACTGTGTCCAGGAAGGTTTAGGTTTGGTATCAGGAAAAGTTCTTCACCCAGAGAACAGTTGGGCACTGAAACAGGCTCCCCAGGGCCGTGGTGACAGCACCAATCCTGGCAGAGTTCAAGAAGTGTTTGGACAATGTTCTCAGGAACATGGTGTAACTCTTGGGGTGTCCTGTGCAGGGCCAGAAGTTGGACTTTGATGATCCTTGTGGGTCCCTTCCAGCTCAGGACATTCTATGATCCAGTGATTCACTGAACGGGAACTCAGCGCTTCTTTGGGTTTGGGCCAAAGCTGGCAAAAGCCAAGAGTCACCAGGGGCTTCCTCCAGAGCTGGATCTGCTCCAGCAGTGCCCTGGTGTAATTCAGCACACAGGTGATGAGGGAAGTAGCCATTAAAAAATGCCTCACTTTCCTTTCATGACCCTCTTAATTCTTCCTCAGTCTTGTTTTTTTAATGGTCCTTCTGAAGGTTTGAATAGCTGATCCCTCTCTTGGAAATAAACAGATGTGAGGTTAGTGCAGCACATTCTTTTCTAGTTGTGTTTCCCTTTTCCTTACCACAAATTATTTTAGCAGTACAATTAGGCTTTTTTGTTTGGATTAATCCAAGCCTTTTCCTGCTTTTTATAGACAAATCATTGTTACCTTAAGCAACTTAGCATATTGGGCACATGAAATAGTCACAATCATTTTTTCATCTATGTTTGTATAGCAGCTAGAGAAATAGAGCCATGCTCCATGCTGGTGTCTCTGCAGAGCTATAACAATGTAAATAATTAATAATAACTGTTGTTCAACACTTGAATGGGAGTCTGTTGTTTGTAAACAAAGAACATTTCTTGTCCCTGCATTTCTTATTACATAAAACATAAAATTACTCCAAAGGAAGGAAGCTGTCTTACTCATACACTCGGTGAAATTCCTCAGAACTCCACAACACTTCAAAAGTGAAAGGTCAAATGGATTTTTAAAATTATTTAAAATATTTTTACTAGCAATCTGGGAAAATAAATGGGATGTTTTTGTTAACAAATTTGTCTGCCAAAATGCAATTATAAATCAAATGCACCTTGTGGTAGTATTGTCAACATGATAAGCAAAAAACAATGAACAGATTTGAAAAGAAGGAAATGTAAAAGGGCATCTTACTACAGTATGTAAATACAATTACAAAAGCGAAACTGTATCAGAAGTCAGCTGTGCTTTTTCCACACAACATGCCTTAAGAAAGGAACATGAATTGACATTGCAGAAAAATTAACTTATTTTGCTGAGTCTCAATGTCTCTTTCTCGCATGTATTGTAATGTTTAAGTATTAACAGGAAAAGCCAAAAGATTTTGATTAGAGCTGTGGGTTTGTAATTCCAGAAGACTTGAGAGTCATGATTTTCCATTGCATAAGGCATATCATCCCTCTTGTGGTACAAACACTGAGTGTTTTGATTTATGTCATCCAAATATATCTATGTTCCTTATCACAGAATTACATTATATTTATGTGCCAATTAAAGAAAAGGTCCTTGCCCTTAAAATCCTCCTGTAAGGATTTTATTAAAAATTTAATATTTTACAATATTAAACACAAGTTCATTCCCACTTAAAAGTTTGGCATTTGTGCATACATAACAAATCAGCTACTAATGTGACAGGGAAAGGCACAAACTCAAGGTAAGGAAGAATTCATAGACGACATGTAGTTGAATATTTCCATTTCTGTTTTTTCTGACCACCTCAGGACTGAACCAAGAGGAAAATGAAAATAAATATTACCGTTATTACTTGCAACACACCAATGTGAAGGTTTTCTAATCAGATCAGAACACTATGGTGCAAGATGTTATCTAGAGAAAAGGGGATTCCTCTTCCAAAGACATAACAGCAGAATAAAAGTGCTTATACCTTAGAGCTCTTGTCTTGAGGCCTGCTAGAAAAACGTGTTTGGTAATTCTTAATTCAGGCAAATTCACTGAATCCCTCATTGCTCATGCTCTCGTCAAAGCAGGCTTTAAGCATAACCTACTCAAGAAAATACTTGGTGTCTCTTTACTCCTGGAGACTCTGCACACCCAGTGCATCAAGCCCTCACCTGCACAGAGGAGCTGCAGCCCAGCTGCAGTGCCACTAACTCCTTGTTACTTGCAGCATTACAGAACATGGAGCCCTTTTCCGTGGGGCTCAGAGAAGCCATATGCAAAGTGAGATAAAAGCTTACACATGGGAATTCACAGAGGAATGAATCTTTTGCCAGTGACAAAAGATCCAGAATGATGCAGAAGCTTTCGGGTACTTGGCCTCTTAGGGAATATTTTGATTGGGAACATGTGTCCAGCTGACTTAGAGCAGGGCCTGCAAATCTGGCACCAGGATCGGCCCAGGAATTTGACAAAAATGGGTAATGTGGTTCTCTTTTCTTCACTATCGTAGTAAGACTCCATTTCTAAATGATAAGTAGCACCTTGCACTTTCTGTCTTTCCACAGTGACATCACAAACACGTGTCCTGTCACTGTCTCCCCTGCGAGCTGCCCAGATGTACTGCTTTCATAAACTTGGAGAACTATGGCACACTTCAAATCTGCAGCATTTTTCACTGTCAGCCTGTGTTTCTCAGATCTCATTCACTGCATTGCCTTGCACTTTTAGTGCTACCATTTGCTGGTTGTCATTGGCAAGAGCCTTCAGCGGGTGCTCACTTCTCCTGCTGGATAACTGACAAAAGTGAAAAATCCCTGTCCCTTTCAACTAAGTTCCTTCTACAGCATGTGTGGGGATATGAGCTTGAGGTGACCCTCAAGCAGTTTGGTAAGTCTTGTTCTACTGTTTTATGCTAGTTCAGCTGGGCAATGCCTTTGTGGAGACTTAGTGCTGTCCCCCTCTTATATTTCACAGGCTTCAGTGGCTGTTTTATGAACATGCTATCCTTTCTCTTATTGTTTTTATGTATATTGCTTTTTTTCTGGGTTGCTGCCAAGACACGACTTGTTTAAGAAATAAACCAAACCCAGATCCTGGCTTATGTCACCCTAATAACCTCAACTCTGTGGTTTTGTCTCTAGGGTGTACAGTTCATGACATCAAGCCACTTCATAAAATTGAACTGGGTTTGATGGCTCATGGATTTTGCTCCAAAACCCCTGAAATTAACTAACTTCCCACTGACTAAAATTGTCTTCAGATTCATCCTTTGAGTTATCTGGGAGTCACTTGGTAAGATCTTATAGTTCCTGTGAAAAGAAAAATGCAATAAGTCTCTTAGCAGATTTCACCAGCAGTTCTCCAAGCACTTTTCTTGCAAGGAAAAGTATCATTATCTCAGTTTTATAGGTCCTTAACACATTTTTGCATAGGCTTGACAGAATGTTTTTGAACACATTCTTGTCTTGTCACTGCTCGTTTCCTCTAAAACAGTTTTCTCAGATAAACAGACATCTGTTAATATTTGGCCATACTTTTTCCCCCACAATCCCTTTCCTTTTTCAGTGTGCAGGGTAGAGGGTGCTCAGTAGGTGCATAGCTTTTCATACTTTAACTTCCATGATCCATGTGTGTCCCTTGCCTCCCTCCTTGTATGCTTCTCAGACTTCCCTCTGACGTTAGACCTCTGTGTGTTTATCATTTAAGAACTCAAGAGCTTCATGCCTGTGATAAGCTTGTCTTCCCATTATGTAGTAGAACAAAACAGGATGTCTTTCCACTTCATAGATAGGGAATATTTGGTTGAGTTTCCTATTTTGAGTGCACTGTTTAGCAGCCAAAGATCTCCTATTTCAGAATATTCAGCTCTACAGAGCATTAAGTACTCACTGCACTTCTCCTATTCAATTCAGTTTCTCTTATGAGTGCTCAGCATTTCTACAAATCTGTTCAGATACCAAGCTGGATACTCAGAAACAGAGATATGAACATTTAGAGATAATGTGGGGAAATTTTCATTTAAGCAATTTGTCCAGTGTTACAGAGGTCACATTGCATTAACGATAAGACCATCTTTTTCCTTTCAGTTATCTCCTGCCTTTAATTATACATCTCCCAGCTCTTGCAACAAACAGCTTAAGCAATCTTTGAGGAAAAAATAATTGTGTCATTAAAAAACCCATTCCACAAACCGCGTTCAAGGGAGGCTACTATGATTTTTCAAGCATTCTTTATCTAGCATCTCCTGACTTTTTGAGTGAGTGACTTTGTTCCCTCTGAACTGAGTTTTGTGTGCATGTGATCTTCTATTTTGTTTTTAAAGCAATCCAGACAAAAAATATTTTCATTTTGAAGGTGATGTTCCATCTTTGATATCACTAAAATTCCACACAGCCATCCTGGTTGTTGAGACACCATAATTAACTCATAGAAATGGCAAATTGCCATCTGTAGATAAGAGTGTGTTGAGCACATACTGACTGAGAGCAGAAATCTGGGAATCTAATGGCTCTGGGGGAGGGCATGTCTACAGCTTCTGCTGTCCTGCTAGCTCCCGTCTTGTTACCTCAAGTTTCATCCACCAATTTTTAAAATTCAGTTGTGTTTTCTTCATTCAACCCATCATTCAGTCCTAGACCCTGTTCCCAATGTCCTTCTACAATCACAGACTCCTCATCCACCCATGAGTTTTGCCCACCATTCCTACAGTTTCTCTTAGAGCTGCCCTTCACACTGGTTCCTGATCATGTTTCCTTGCTCATCCTTATCTCCAACAGATTGATCTGAGTTCTGATCTGATTCTGGGAATACTTTTCATGCTGAGAGCTCCCAAGAGGCCAAAAGCAAAGTCAAATCAGATGCATGCAAATTTCAAGAGAAGAAAATGAGAAAAAAACCCCAAAAACAACATTGTACAGACTTACTGACAATTGCCAGAGCTTTGTGACAGGCAACAGTCAACATTCTTTGAAACAGAATTCAGGTCTCCTAACCTCTCCTCTTGGCCTGCAAAACAATCAGGTTCTTATAATATCTGTGTTAAATGATTTATTAATTGCTGCAGTGGGAACAAGAGGCAAGACTGTGTATTACTCTGACACTGAGCTCCTTCCATTCCCACTGACTTCTGCAGGAGCTGACCCCCACAGCCAAGGGGAGACCCACGTGCACACCAGGATGCTCCATGTACAGGAAACATCGAGGCAGGGAACACTTGAGAGCCATGGTGCTCTCCAGGAAGTGCTGACCTGGTGCCCAGAGGAGCGGGGGCACAGGACATGACAGGCACATCAACAGGCAATTACAGTGACAGTCTCAGTCACAGTGATGAGGTTGTGCTATGTGCAACCAGCTTAAAAACCAGGAGCAAATCAATGTCCTGCACAGTCCCTTTCACAGATCATTTACTTTTTTTTTTCTCACTCCCCTCAACTTCTGTTTTAGTGGTGTCCACTATTACTCTGCCTCTTTTCCCTTGGCACTCTACCTATTACCCTTTCTAGTTTTTTCCTTTTCCCTTCAGTATTTTTTCTTTCTGCTTCTTTTTTTTCCCTGTTGATCCTCAGCTGTTTTCCCTCCTTTTTCTTACTGACTTTCCTCCCTGACAGCTAGGGATTGTGCCAAAGCCTGCTGAAGTCAATCCATTACATTCAAAGAGTTTAGGATCAAAGTCTTATTTCCGCTTGCTCCTCTGCTTCTTCTACAATCTCTTTTCCTATGCAGCATTCTCTGTGGTGGTTTCCTTCTAAAAGATGGGTTACTGCAATATGCAGGGAAGGAAGAAGGTTTATAGAGAAAATCCTAAGGACCTAGTAAATTCCTTACAGGATTGCTAAATTGCTACTCTGAGTGCATAGCTGCAGAAAGCCAAGGGATTTGATCATAAGATTAGGGGAGTTTTTCATGCTTGCTTCATCACAGCACAGATTCTTTCACATGGCTCTGAGCAGTGGTCTTTACAAAGACAAGGTCTTCCAGGAAGAAAATCCCTCGTTAAACCTTGCCATATTACATGTTGTAGCTGCTGACTGCATAGCCATACACTTAATTTAGTCTGCTGATCTTAAGCTCAAACAGGCAGTATTTAATCACACAAACTAATTCCAGGAAACCTAAAAATGGACAGGGAAACCCAATATTGACTGGATATTCACTAATATTAAATCATGTAAATCTACACAAGGTATCTCCAATACATACCATGTATACATGTGTGCATGTGTGTGTGTACAAGTGTGTAAAAAAGTAGATACAAAGTTATCTATCTATGTATGGTGAGGGAAAAGTACTGAATATGTATATATTGGATGTATTGGTTATATTCTCAAAGGATAGATGTATGAAAATATTTTAGTAGAACATAGTCTGCAGTAAATATGTGCTGAGGTTGAATGTTAATACATTTTTGGACATAATATGAAGATAGATGCAAGCTACTGTGAATAGATACAGCTCCACTAAATACTGAGGCCAGTAGTGCAAACATTGTTTTACACCAAACAGTATTTTGATTGCATTTTTATAGTCCTGTCTTTATATTTGGATTAATATTTTGTGCACCCAGACCAGAGGCATAATATCTCTGCTTGCAGGAGAAGCCCCACCCAATTCTCTGCTGCTGGCTGCTGGTGTGAGGCTACCCCAATGAACATGGCAGAATCAGTCCTGTTATGGGAACTTGCATATTGAAGTCAAACATTTTGCCAGCAGAATAGCAACCTATATTGTTCAAAAATAACCAGACAGGCCCCTGTTAGTAGAGTATGTAGGTCATCACCATCCAGGGGGTATTAGCTAAACTCCACTTATGCACCTATTTTTGATTTATAGGTGGAGACGTCAGCCCCCCCGGATCACATGACATGTAAATCCTTGTGGTTGTGCAGGGAACCTGTGGTTGAACTCTTCATTGAATTCAGATCTCTGCCCTCTTCACAAGCTCATAGTTCAACACTTTCCTGATGATACAGTAAAGGTAAAGCAGCATAAATACTTTTCAAAGCCTGAATATTTTTTGCAAATCACTGGAAAACTGTTGACCACAGTACCTGGGGAGCATGCAGCAGTGCAGCAGTCAGTGTACAACAGCTAGACTCCAATGGTTGTTTTAATCTTGTTTAACTATTGTCTCAGCAGGTAACTGTGAGACATAAATTATCAACTACCTGCCAGTAAGGTGCCTGTACTGTAGAAGCTTTTTATTTCACACAGGAACACATTATATTCAACTTTGGAGACTCAGACAAAGAAATGACAGTGTACTAAACCGTAGGGCCTCTTAAATGTAAAGGGGCATGCAAGCCTCAGACTTTGAGAAAGCAATAAAAACTATAATGGAAAATATCTAGGAGGAATACTTGGAAAATATCTGTACTCAACTTTTAACTGATTCCTGCACTATCGACTGCTGTTTTCATCTCATAAATAAAGAGCACCTGTCTACCTGTGGTCCAAAAGTCCTTTTGTTCCAGAATGAAGGAAACAACAAGCATAAAGTACAAAAGTAAACTTCACATCAAAGCACACTTCATGTGTGTATTTTGTCTTTGCGCAGTTCAAGGTCTGTACAAAAAGCCCAGAGGCCTTCTAGGTCTCCAAAATGTAAAAGGATATGATGTAGAAAATGAAGGCCCAGAGTTCTATGCTGCAGAGAACAACATTACAGCACAGTGCCACTGAAGCATTCCAACTACACTCTACCCCAGCTTGCCTCCATACCATTCCCATTGAGGTCAGTGAGTGAACCAGATGAAAAGCACAAAAATGTCACAGACTGAATAACAGCAGCCACTTGAGACTCATGATGTATTTTAAAATACCATTTCTGGAAGGGAAATGAAATCTTGCAACACAGAAAAGAAAGACTTACAAATGCTCTGGAAAGGAGATACCATCAAATGAAATGCGACTGAAAAAACCCAAAAAACCCAGAAAATTGGGACATTTAGTGACTACAAGAAAATGGTCTGGGAGGAAATGAGGCACAGTGCAAAGGACCAAAAGATGCCAAAACTAACCTCACAGATGCTGCAAAAGCAGGGGGAAAAAATCAAGGAGGAAGACACAACTTGGAGGGGAAGATATGAGAGCCTTGGCATGGATATTGAAGGAAAAAGAAAATTGTGAAATTGAGTCAGTAGAAGCAAATGGATAAGGATTACATGAGGTGAAGTGAAAAGCACCAAAAGATGTCCAAACTAACCTCACAGATGCGTCAAATTCAGGAGAAAAAATTAAGGAGGAAGACACATCTTTTTGGGGAATATATAAGTAACATGTCATAGATTGTGAAAAAAAAATTCTTCTGCAAACGCAATACTATGATATGGCATGGTATGCCATGAAGTGCTGGGACGTGGACCAAAGCTTTTCCAATTTATCCCCATTAAAATAGCAAGATTTCGTTCCCCTCCCCAAAAGGAAATTGTTAAAAACATTTAATGGAACAGTATGGAGCTTAGAATGTGTGGCCTAAGAAACAATCCCTTATGTAACAGCTGCACCTTTGTATCCATGATTATGGTGTGCTAATGGTATTCCGTGGAATTTGCTAGTTGATGTGTATGGATATGCTGCCTCTGCAGGCCTGCTGTCAGATGTTGAGGAGGCTGCAGGAGTGGAAAGCTGCCTTCAGGCTCTCCCCTCTGACAGACATCAGCTGGAGAAAAGCAATGTACAGCTGTGCCTCTTCCCTGTGACCACTCCCACATAAAGTCCTACAGGGGCTGGTCCTGTCTCTTTCTTTTCATCATGTGCTGAAGAGCTGTAGGAAGGTCATGGGGAGCCCAGGGCTATGATGCCATCAATCTGTTGATGGCAACCAGCTCCTATGTCTCTTTTCAGCTGATGCAATCAGTGCCACGACACAGATGTCACAAAATGTACAGGAGATAAGCCTGCAGATCAAAATCAGTTGGCTGAAGCTAAACTAAAGAAGGAAGAGATGTTGCTGGAAGGAAGGAAGAGAACTTTGTGTAGTTAAGGCAGTGAGCAGGTCATGCTTCCATTCTGGGCAAATGACATGTAGTTTTGGGTCCCAGAAGATCCTGTGTTGCCCCTGGATTCCGTATGGCTTGAAATTTTACTTGTATCTTTTTCTGTCTGCTCTGCTATCACTTTTTGTGGTAAAGGTGACTCACTTTACCTTTTGTGAGAAGCCAACAGAGACTTGTTCAGGTTAAAAAGAGAACAAAGAATAAAGCTTGTCAAAAAAGCAGAAACATGGATGAAATGTGGAAGGTGTAATTCCTTACAGACATACTTACTGTCAGTCCAGTTTTGTATTTTATGCTTGGTAAAAGAGGTGTTTGAATGTATATAGTCAAGTAAGGATTAGCAGACCCAGTGCAGGCTTTGGAAATGTACATGATCTGAAACAGTCTGGTTTTATAGCCTTGAGCAAATCATATAATCCCTCTGCTACTGTTTTCTGATCTATAATCCAAGGGTAGTAATGCTTTCTTCTCAGTGGTGAATAAATGAATGCTTTCACAGTGTTTTGCAGTGCCATATACAAATATTACAATTACAGAGAAGCAAGCAACATATGATATTAATGTCAAACAGATACAGGGTAAACTTGGGATACTGGAAAGCAGCACACTGAGATACAACTGTAATGAGTTCATTAGTAATGCACGACTGGATTGATTAAGTAGTTGCCAGTGTGCAAAGCCTTGTCTAGAGCTGATACTTGATATATTATTTTGACCTGCGACAGATGCTCAATGATCTTGTCTCTTAAGTTTTGGCAGTGCCTGTCATGTCAATACAAATTACTGAGCCGAACTGAATGAAAGAAGCTGCAGTTGCCACATGGATACCTTTTCTATATTCTCCTGTATATAAAAACTGCAGCTTCCCAAACTGTATTTTTTATATAACCTTTGAGAAGCTCAGTTTGAAATAGCTTGTCTTCTTTTTTTCTTTCTTCCTGAGAATGTTTCCTCTTGCCATCATGATAAAAATGTACTGCTGTGACAAAGCAACCATGTTCCCATGATTTTATCCTTTCCTATCACAATGGCAGCATATCCTGTATGGTTATGACACAGCACAGAAAATTCTACCACACTGAGGTTACTTTTACATTGCCTGATAATGGTAACTGTGATGTGAAGCATCAGAAGATATAACATTTTTCTACACAAAAGAGTCACAGGAGGACTCAAGCAGTCTTTGAGGATCTGGATATCCAGCTGAGATTAGAGGTCTGGATGTGTCAGGGTAGTTGCATGCAGCAGCTTTTCAGCTGTGGGCTGGGGATTTGAAGAAGAACAGCATCTAGAAGAGGTTACCTATTCCTGGAAGTTTTGATAGCTATTTGCACTGGGATTGAACTGGAGATTCAGACCCTTTTACTAGCAGGCTGATTATCACAGGCTGGGAAGTTGGCACCAGCAGTGGTGGTAACTAGTGTAGCCCAGCATTTGTCCATCTGTCCATCCCAGTGCAGTCAGTAAGGACTGCAGGTGAGGAGGCAGTGTGGATAGCATATACATTAGGGGTACGGGTATTTGGCATAAGGGATGTTTTGTTTTGGGTCCTTCAACTGTGAAGTGAAAAGATTCATACTTTTTCCTTCCCTAAGTCTCCCTTCAGCCATCCATCCCTTCTAATCCCAAACTCCTTCTGATGGCTCCAGGGCTGTGCCTCATGTGTGCTTTCACTGGCATTTTAGCAAGAGCTGAGGATTGCTAACCTTGTTTTAAGGCAGGCTAACCGAGGCCTTTTGCAGATGGGAAGCGAGGCATAGCACTGTGAAATGATTTGCTAAAGGTTATCCAGCTGTGACTGAGAAAGTGTGCTCTGATTCTGCTGCAAAAGATGCACAAAAGTGTAAATGTTAATAGTAATAACCTTCTCTATGTGTATTTCTGCTTTGCAAAATTGTATTTCCACCAGGGGACTTGTTAATGTCAACGTCATTCAGTTTTCATCATCACCACTTGAAGTGATCAGTCAGCTGTGTGGATCTACAAATTGCTCCCTTGCAGCCAGCCTCTTAGTCTATTGCTCGGGTGACAGTCAGCTGCAAGGATCAGCCTCGAAGATGCCTTTGATTTTCCTTTGATGTTTCTGAGCCAAGGAAGAATTCAACGCAGCCGCTGGGCGGTAGGTGAAGATCCCTTCTGTTTGTGGGAAGCCAATTATAACGTGGCTGACCTGCCTTGACCTGGAGATTACTGGCAGGACATCTGGGATGTCCTTGCGAGGCAGAGCTAGCTCACTGGATGTGCCAGACTCAGGGCATAGACCGATTTGTTCATCTGGATGCAGCAACCATTCCAATACTGTGATTATAATGGAGGCTGCACAAATTGATCCTGGTCAGACTCAGTGTATTTATTTATTTGCTTGCACTTTGGCATCATTGCCGACGTGTGAGGATAATCAGGGTTCACCTTTAGGATTTAATGAGTGGGAACAACTTATAAGGATAACAGGTCCTAGTTTCCAATCCTCTCTACCAGTTAACTCTCTCTCCCTGTTCATTATTTTTTATTCCCTTATTCACCTTTTATTCCAGACCTAAGATCAGCTAAAGCTTTTAAAACCCCTGACAAACAAGCATCACGAAAGAGGCTGTGTGCCAGAAGCCTCTTTGGAGTAAGGCACACGCCGGGAGAGAGGTGAAGGCACAAAGAACCCGGGACGGGAGGCCAGTGGGACGTGAGAGAAGAGCTGGAACTTTTTAACCTCTGCTGAAGCAAACGGGACGGGGATTTCGGGCAGCCTTCCAGCGGGAGTTGTGTGTCCATTTCCCTGCGGCGGGAGCGGCACCGTCCCCCGAGGGATGCGACTCCCCGGCGCGGGCCGGACTACAGCCCCCGTCATGCCGCGGCGCGGGCGGGCGGTGGCGGCGAGCGCGCCTGCGCCGCCAGACGTGGCAGCAGCCGCAGCGGCGGCGGGTCCGGCGCGGGTCCGGCGCGGCGGCGGGATGGCAGCGCCGGGGCAGGGCGCGGGGGCTGCGCGGCGCCGCGGGCGGCTCCCGCCGCTCCCGCTGCTGCTGCTCGGCCTGGCGGTGAGTGGCGCCGGGGGGCGGCGAGGGTGGCAAGGGGTATCCCGCGTCCCGGGGCCGGGGCGGGGGCGCGGCGCGGCCGGAGGAGTTGGGAGAAAGTTGGGAGCGGGACGGGCCCCCGGGGCCGGGCGCGGCCGCTCCCCCGCCGCTCGCACCCGCCGCCGCCGCGGGCGGGCTCGGCTCGGCTCGGCACAGCCCGGCATGGCCGGGCTCCGGCAGCGCTGCTCCCGGGTGTCTTCCCCGCGCTCAGCCCGTGTGCTGCTCGCCTGCTTCCCCCTTGCCTTTCTCTCTGCCTCCCAAAGCACCACCCGGAGAAAGCGCTCCCCGGCGTGCGGCAGCGGCTCCCCGAGCGGCGGCGGGCCGGGTCCCGCGGCTGCCCCGGCCCCGGGGGCTCCGACCGGCGGCGCTTCGGTCCCAAGTTTCGTGTGGAAAGCGGCGCGGAGGCAGAGTGTTTCCAGAGGATTTCCCCCGCGGCGCTCGGCTCTGTGCACCTGTGTGCGGCACCCCCGCCGCGGGCACCCCCGCCCCTGCGCCCCTCGCATGTGGCGCTGCCCATCCCGCTGCGCTCCCGAGTGTCGGGGCGTGCTTCACTGACGTTACACGGACTAGAGCGCTGCTTACCTCAGGGAGGCTCCTAGACTTCCAGAAATATTTTAAAGTCTGATTTTTCTTTTTTTTTCTTTCTTTCTTTTTTTTTTTTTTTTAATCCACAGAATTTAGCATAAATAGCTCAAAAGATTAATGAAGGCATGCTTTAAAACAGTACTTTATTCCATTTGTTATCATGAACTACAGTTCATCCTTCTGCCCGGGCAAATGAAGCTAATAATTAATGAAAAATTAAGTTAATCTTTTTACGCACAAGTGATCTGAAACGTATTTGGAAATGCATGACTGTGGAGTGCTCACCTAGTTCATACAAATCAAGTGTGGAATTGCTAATTGCCATATGCTTATTCTGTACTAATATTAGAATTGCCTTTGTGGGACAGAAAGATTCAGCCCTGTCTGGTGTAGCCTTTTGCCCCTGGCAGGGCCACAGCTCTTGGCTCATTCAGGAGGGAGAAGAAATGCTGAGCATTCTGAACAACTTTTGCTTTAAGCTTGATCTAAAACCACAGACCTTTGCTATCTGCTCTTCCTTGATTTCAAGTGAAACTGAAGTCAGGCTGGACTCTCCCTAAATGCTGGAGAGGTCTTAGTGTGAATTCTTTTCCTCTGTGGCTCATCTTTAATATTCGCAGTAGTTTTCTCAGTGATACTTGTGGCAGTGCATTCCTCAGATTGAGCATATACTGTGGACCAAGTGGAGTTACAAGTGGACTGAATTTTCCCTCCCTTCAAAATAGCTAAGCACACGGAGTTATTTCTGGTATTTCCTACTATATCACTGTGACTGTCAGAGCTTATCTTACTGTAACATTCACTTTATGTTAATGTAAATATTTTCCTGTGATTTTTTTCTGTGTAGATTAAAAGATATTTTCCCCATCTTTCTTCATATGAATCTGTTGTTCCTAATTGTTCTAGCTGCCCTCTTTGACCTTTTGTGTTGCAGAGCTGGGGGCCCTGCTGTTGTCAGTGAAATTGTACAAAGGCATTTTAATTTATCCACATTATTATTTCTTACCTTTCTTAATTTGGCATAGCAGTTTATTTGCTCTGTGATGCTTCATGCTGAGCAGATGTCTTCATTGAGCTGTTGATTCAGCTAATTCTTTCCCCTTTGCTGTGTACAAGTAGTTTAAATTATTTCTTCCAATTTGCATTATCTTGCACTTGAAGGTGTGATTTTTCATCTTGAAATACGTAACTCGCTGTACTTGAGGATTGAAAAACTAGTTTACAGCTGTGACATAGCAAAACCTGCTTTTAATTTATTTTGAGTCAATGCAAGGCTATTAAATCAGTGTGTAAAGTTAAACTAAAGGTAATACCAGCTACTTGGTAGTCAATGAGAAACATTTTTTCCTTCCAGCCAGTCCTTTTTCATGTATCCCAATGTGTTTTGGTTTTTTGGCTTTTGTTTTATTTGTTAGTTAGTTTTTCTGGAAGTGCTGACTGCTTGCAGTGCACCTGGAACAGCAGCTTCAGTTGTGCATGCATAGCACTTCTGAAAAATAGGGCTCATTTTTTGACCCAGAATTGGAGGTGGCTACATATATAAAAGGGAACCTACAAAGCTGGATGAAAAATATCTTTCAGTTTCTTCTAATGTAAGCTGTTAATTTGTTACCTTCAGCATCACTGTGGGTGTGTGAGACGCACCTGAGAAAGATGGTTGGGGGGATCTCTGCCTGCTGTAGTTTTATTTCTTGAATGAGTTGGAGAGCAGTGAGGAAGTTGTGGGTTCCCTGTTTGGTTTAGCAAGTGGTTGACTGTATTTCATGCTCAAAGGACTGAATTTACTGTTCAAGGCACTGGGAAGGAGTTTTACACCAAGGTGGATTAGCATTTCCTCTGATGCATCAGGTGCTGTGCCTTCCCTAGCAGAAGGCAGCCGCTGCTTCCAACAGGATTTTGCATCTGGGTCTGTTTGCTTTGCAAACACCAATGAATATTATCTCATACCAGTGTGGCAAAGATCAGTTTGTCTTCCGAGTGTTGGCTTAGTGACAGAGAAACTGAGTCAAGAGTTCAGCTGACTGAGCACTGTTGAGAAGCAGACTTTGTGACCTGGTGCCTCTCAAACCCAGTGCCTTCAAAGAAGGGCTTGAAGGGAACATTTCCGGCTTCCAGCTCCTCAAGTACTTCCTTAATCCTTAGGGAATGCACGAGTGAGCCCTGACACTGACTTGTCAGGGCTCAGGGGGGGCTTGTGCATGATTCCCTCTGTGCTGCAGGTAGCCCTGCAGTGTGGCAGCAGTGGCATGCCTCTGGTGGGTCTGCAGGCAGGGTGTGAGCACTGCTTCACCACTGCAGTGCTCAGGTGCTGTTTCCTGTTGTGGCATTTAGGCTTGAATTCAGGAGTGCCTCTTCCCATCCAGTTATTGTTTGTACCACAGGAGCCTCTTTGGACAGTGTTTCCTGGCAGTCAGAGGGTATTGCAGAGGCAAATTCTTTACTTGCTCTCCCCCCACTGTATTCCTGCTTTGTCCATTCCCTCTTCAGAATAATGGATTTGTAAAACTCTGATGTGGGCTATGCTGTGTGTCCTCAGATGCCGTTCCCAAATCAAACCTTGGCTTTGTCACTGTACTCCATGGCTTATGGAGGGATGTTTTCAATCCATTGATTTTGGTGACACAGCACCTGTTTATTTTAGAGGCCCTGGGACGTTGGAGGCTGTGCAAGAGTGGTGTCATCAGAACTGGCATTTCTGCCCAGGGGTGAGTTCATGGTGTCCCGAGCAATTGGTGGTGGAAGAGGTGCTTGTTCTGTTGTTGACCATTTCTTTTGCCTTTTGGTGATGCAGTTCCTTGAATTCCTCTGCTTCAGTAAAATGGAGGTAGTGAGGTATTTCTTGAGAGCTGTGGCTGGAGGTCTGTGAATGGAAAATCTCTGGTTGTAAATTGCATTGCACTAACTAGCATTGCCTTAAACTTCTTGATGAAGGCAGAGTCACTTTGGAAATAAGTTGTTGTTTACCTTGTTCCTGCCACCTTTTCAAGCTTGTGAATGGCAAAAAATTGTGATATCAAAGCAAGTGTTTAGTTTAGTTTTGGCACTGCGTCAGCTGTGAGAGGCGGAGGGTGCTGTGAATTGCACACTTGCAGAACACAGATAACAAAGGTAATTTAATTTGTGACTGTCTTGATGATGTCCTGTCTGTTTTCTTTTTGTTCAGAGTCATACAGCCTGTTTGCTGGGTGACTGCAGATAGACTCTTTCTCTCCCCCTCCTCACTTTTCCTGGATATGGTGCACCATGACTGTGTGGTTGTGCTGCTCTAGGATCAGCTGTGTGCTGGTTTGTTCCGGTGCTGCCTTCCTTTTGCCTCTTGCAGATCACTTCCTTTCTGTGTGAGTCTTGCTCCAGCTATTAAAATTAAACTTTGCCTCCTGTCACCTGGCAGAAGAATGTGAGGATTAATTAGTTAACATTTATGCAATGCTTTGAAGATAACAAACGCCATATAAAGTGCTAGAGATTTTCAGGTGTTATCTTTTGCCCTCTCTTCCTTATAAATCCCATTAATAGTGGTTGTGTCTTCTTTTTATAGTACCTCCTACGTGCTTCTTCAGTAGGTGGTATTTCTTTAAACTTCTCGAAAACCCAAATTTTAGTGGGGGATTATGTGGCATATGCTTTGCTCATGCCCTTAACTTCTGTACTCAAATGTGCTTGTTCTGAAGTGATATCTGAAATATTATTTCATCAACAGCTTGTTTAATATATGTATGGTGCCATTGCCTGGCTTGAAGAGAGAGAGCTTCATATTCATAATAAGGAGAAAATTCTTTGTCAACGTTAGTAATTGACCCTATTACAGTCAGTTGTTAATTAGTAAATAGTTGCACAGGTTTTACTTCACAGAGCATTCGAAACCCAGTGATAAACCATACAATTAATTTGCTACTCAGAGCCCTTAAGAACATCCTTTAGTATAGACTATTATGCCTCTAGCTTAAACCCCACTGCGTAAGAACAATATGAACAGTAGAGTCTAGTCAAATCTTGACGTCTCCATGGTATTTTTTGCTACCTTCTATATTTGGAAAGTGAACATAGCAAGCACCACCTTAAGTGGAATGTCTCATTTGTAGCGTTCTTCAGCCTAAGTTAGAGAGTACTAAGACACTCTTTGTCAGGATTTTAATTTGCCTTCCTTTGAAAACAAAAGAAAATATGATACTTACCTCTTTGCAGATATGACCTTCCACAGCAAAATGTCAGTACTGCTTCTGTTTTTTAATTTCTGGAGCAGCTTGAGGTGAGAGTTAACTGATACGGGTTATGTATGCAGTAAGAATGTGTTCTAACATAGAGCTTGTGGGAATGAACACACCCAGGAAGTGTCCAGTGGGCATCTCTGCAAATGTAAATCTGTTGGGCAAACCCACAGTTTTCAAATGCTGTTGGTCTTGCAGTGCAGAAGTTGTTGATTTTCCTGTGTGTCTGCTGGAGCCCTGCTCACCTGCCATCCTACGCTGCTGTAGGTGTGGGAGTCGCTGCTCCCCACTCAGACCATTGGTGCCTTTTTGCATTGGTCACAGACACCACTGAGCAGCCTTTGTGCTGGGAGTCCTCAGCAGGATGCTGAGGAAGGTTTTGTGAGCCCCTGCAGGGGTAATTGGCAGAAGATGGTTTTGTGATTCCAGTGGGGTTGCAGAGACTCTGGCAGGGGCCACTTCAGCTGTGACCCCTGAAGTCTGAGACCCAAGAGCTACTACCCTTTCTCTTCCCCACTCCACAAAGTAGTTTTTTACCAGGCTTCCTTGAGGTACCTTTGGGTAACAGAGCTAACCTGTCTCCTCCCATCTGATTTGATTAAAATGTTTCTACAGCTTTTTTAGATATTAATCATGAACGAAAAAAGGGGACTGTCCTACTTATCACTATCCATCTTGGAAGGCATTTGTTACAAATGGCTCAATGATCAAAGCAGCACAACCCTGAATGTAAATAGCAGCAGAGGGAGGGCTCCAGAGTGAAAAGCAAGCAATTATTGCACAAGGTCAAGAGTGGTTTGTATGATGAACAACGAAGATAAAACATCTGCAGTCAAACTGTGATTCTTGTAAACAAGAAGGCTTTTGATTTGAAAATCTTGTATTTTTCAGTGGGCAGGAACTGGGGGGAAGGAAGCAATGGGTCAGTTTCTCCCTTGTGCTTGCCTGGAGATGACTTAGAGCTGGTATTGTCAGTACATGCACAGTGTCTGCACCACAGGACCTGGCTGTGTCACCAGCTGATTGCAGATTTACAAACCTCTGTCACCACAGTACAGAGCTGTCCCTTCAAGTCAGCCTTCTGAAGTGAAGTGCACAGTCCATCACAGGGCTCGTTTTGGGAGCCGAGTAGGAAAGGAAAGGTGAGATTCTGTCTTCTTGTTGGGATTTCTTCCCCTTGACCACCCCCCCTCCCCATTTTAATGTGGCAGGTGAGATCCTTATTCGGAGTGTGAACTACTCCCCTCCTGAAGAAGTTAATAATGAAATAATGTTCAGTTGTCTCCATTACTGCTTGGAATTTTGAGGCAGGTTTCCTCTTCAGCTAGACTCCTAAAAAATGCCTTGTCAGACACAATCTGTTTCATATGCACAGGGTTGCTGATTGATCATATTTACAGTGGGTTGAATGCTGTTGTCCCAAAATGAGAATGACACCAGTGGGTGGCTAAGCTAAGGCAGAAATCTGAGTCAATGTCTTCCTGAAAAAGTAGAGTTTAGAAATTGTGGTCGAGTGTAAGGCTGTGTCCCTGCCAAGCAGCAGTTGTGCTGGAGTCTGTTGTCACAGCCCCAGCTATTCCTGATGAATAGTGTGCAAATTGGCTGCTAATTATACATGTGTTAGTGTGTGCATAAAAATTGCATGTTGACATATGGATTCAGGCACCTAAACACTGTTTCAGCTGCATACCCATTTATACTTTTTATGCATTATTTGTGTCCAGGGAAGTATATGTTTCTGGCTCTTGAGCTGGAAATAGGAGAAATAGGGAATAGTTTTTCTGTCCAGTGTACAATGCTATTCTTTTTATAGGAATCAAAATTAAATAAGGAAGATCTATCTTCTTGTTTTTAAATCTGTGTGTTTTCATTGCCCTTGATGTAAGATAAATACATAAGTAATTCTCCAGTTATGCTGCTTATCCTTAGCAAAAGACCATGCTGTCACGAAGCTTTTGTGGGGAGCAACTCATAAATTGAACAGGGTTCTGTGGGAGCAGTAGTTAAGCATTTATCACATTTAATTTGAATAATAAATGTAAAATATGAAAATACATTCTTGTGGCTGTTTGAAAGATATTCTCTTTTTTCATTTTAAAATGAGATTCAGAGAAGAGTAAAAACTTGAGAAATAGACTCTGCTTTCTCAGATCCTTGATAATTTTGAGAAAACATGGCCTGAGGGATGACCACATTTTTCAATAGTGTCAGTCCTGGAAGTATAATTAGCAAATAGCTGTTTGCCTGTAACTCTTTGCCTCTGGGTTTCTGAAAGCTCAGATCTTCCTTGGGTACCAATTCTAAGAGAGTGGGATTGTGGAGTGTTTACTGCTCTTTAACACGTGCATATGTTTGGCAGCTCTGCGAGGAATTACTGGAGAGTGGGGAAAAAAAGAAAATTGAACCTTTTTAACTGATCAGACTTCTGCCACCAAGCTTGCAAGATCATATATTTAAATACATACTTTGAAGAACAGAGACAGTTAGAACACATGGGGGTTTTGTACCTTGTACTTGAATAGCTGTGTCTCAGCAGTTTTGAATTGACTGTCTTGAGGATTTTGGTTCACTTACATTTTACTTGAGAGTCTTTCATGCATCTCAGACACTACAGTCACATGACTGATATGTGACCTGTGCCATAAAGATTCTGTGAAAATAAATTCAGATTGCGATCTTGAGCTGGGAAAAACCTGCAGACTGGAATTGGTATGAGATTTGTATTTCATAGTCTGCCATGTGTAGTCTGTCTTTTATTGAAGGTCTCCACCAAAGTTTCCTGCATCTGGTAACACCAGGTGACAGTTGTGTCACCGAGCCAGCTGTGGATAAGGAGCTATTAGGCAACTGTGCAAACACAGCCCCAAGTAAAATAGCCTTCCCTCAGTTTTGTTGCAGTTTCTCATTGCCATAACTGGCAAGGGTGGCAGAGATATTGTCCATGTTGGTCCTATTAATGCTTTTCACTTTAGCAGGTATCAAGGTGGGCAGCTTCTTGAGAAAAATACTTGGAGCATTTCTTAACTTTTTGGAGGTGGTCGTGAATAGATTTTAAAGCTTTAGGATGCTCAAGTGACAAGACAGTTTAACTTGTTTCTTATTTATAGATTTCCATATGTGTGAATGTAGCACTTCCTGACGCATATGAGAAGAAGCTTCCTGCCCAGGAGGGACTGTCACCTTTCTTGACCTCTTCTTTTTTAATATGCGCTCATCTCCTCTTGTGCCCTGGATTTAAACAAGAAGCAGTGTGCTTGATTGGGCAGTGCCTGCCTGGCTGATGAGCTCTCCTCCAAAATGTCTGGAGTAAATCTACCTGAGTCATGACTTACAAATAAATTCATATAGCACAGTACATGCAAATTAGCTTCATCTTTGCTGCTGTTTTTTATTATGGGCTGTGCAGGAACATGAGTTTGGTTTTCTGTGGAAGAGTGTAACTGCATCCATAGAATTCTTTATTTCCCATCCTCTTAATTTTACATGTTGCCAGAACTAGTGGCTGTAGCCCTGGTGAGGCTGTAGCTGCTGGTACAGTCACTGCTGTACTCTAAAGCAGGGCAAAGCAGCCCCGTGTTTGGGACTGGTAGATTTGACTCCTTGATATCACTTGCCTTCAACAGAGCTGGTGGGGAAGGCAGAGATTCTTCTGGAGGTTTAACCATAAACCAGCCTCTCATTTATTTCTAGCTAGGGTATTGATTAATTTCAGCAGGAGAAAGCTGGAGAGTGCAGAACTACTTAATTTTTATCAGTTTGCAAATATCATGTAGTGCAAATGGGAATTGGGGCTGGTGAATTTCTCTGCTCAGCTGACAACCTCCTAGTGTTGCTGCAGCTGCCTTAGATGTGCAGGCAGGGCATTTCTGTCCATATCAATGCCTTTGGCTTGGACCTTTTTTGGGCTTTATAACCAGGAAAGGCTGCAACATTAATCTTAATTAAAGGGAGATGATGATTTATTCAGCTGGGCTGACTGGTGTGCTTGTATGCACAATGCCTTTCCCAGTGGGTTTTGGGCTAAACCATAGGAACAGAGAGAGCTACTGTAGTAAAACTGCAGGAAAATGAGTAGCATGTATTGATTTGATACCTGGAGAGGAATTGGGCAAAGAAGCAGTGGATATATGCAATGTGACGTGCACCTCCTTCCAAGTCCCTGCTGTTCCACCAGCGCAGCGGGTTTTCTGTTAGTGGCAACACTGACAAGGCACTAGTTAAAGCTGTCATTGTTTTCAGAATCCAATTTTTCAAGAAGTTTGCATTATTTAGAAAGAAAAAAAAATTCCTGAAGCTGGCAAAACAGCCTTTCTAGCTGGAAAAGACATGGAATGCCTATGCTTAAAACCATAAAGTAGTGTGGGTTGGAAGAGAGCTCAAAGATCATCTCATTCTAACAACCCCTCTTTTTAGCTCTTGGTAAGCACTTTAAACAAAGTTTACAGTATCATTTGATGTCATGTTGAAAGTGGCTTTTGTGGGGTGTTTTAATCTAATTGCTTCTTTTTGATAGAGAATTCACAGACTAGAATATCCTTAATTGAGTCCAGTTTTTAAAGCTAAACGAGCAACCTGTAGTTTCACTTTTTCCCTGTGTTCAGCCTTAGTTTCAGTTAAGCTTATTTTTTGTCTTCTGTAACTTAAGACATAAATAAAACCGTTAGACACTTGAATAATTACAAAACTTGAGGTGAAGAGTTTTTTTTAAAAAAAAAACAGCTTCAAAAAGATCTGCCCATAATGTTGGATTAATTTCTCCTGTGCAGCCCCTGATATTGATGGTTTTGGGCAGGACTATTCATGTCCGTGTCACGTCACTTAACCCAACTATATTTGCCTGTTTTGATTGGTAACACCATGTATTCATCTCAGAAAATGCACAAGTGATACACATACATCAGCCTGGAGCAGGAAGGTTGAACCCTGGACATCTGGGTTTAGGAGAATGTGAGTCTTTTGGTCGAATTAAATCCTCAAGGACATTGATGCTGAAGGTGGAGGGGCTGACTTGCAAATGTGATCCCTTCATATTCTCACAATCTGACCATCTGGGGCCCAGTGGTGGGATCGCTGCCTGCAGAGTGGGGTAACTTGTTCACCCTTAGATTTTATGTTATAGGTGTATTTTTTAGTAACTTCTAAGTTTTCAAACACCCTGGTTGTTTTGATGACCTCCATCTCTGCTCAGCTTCTTTCCATTACCTTGTGTGTCCCAGGATTCCCTTCATGCCCTTTTCTTTTCCACATGTAAAAAGACTTCTGGCATTTATACAGTCTGCTTTGTAGGTGCAGGTTTTGTTTCTGAGCCTCAATGACTGTGGTGCTTGGAAATAGCTGAATTTGAATGAAGTGCGTGCCTGGGGCTGTGTGTTCTGACTTCATTGGCTTAGTCCCTTCTTTAAAGGCTGCATGATGGAACACAGGGGATGCAGGAGCTGCCTTTTGTTTCTTCACATCCACTGTGGACATATTTTCCAGCCTGGTTGGAGTAAGGCATGATCAAAATCAGTTCTGTAATTAAGGAAATGTTGAACCTCTTGTGTGTGTTAGGCAAATGAGCTAAAGCTTTTAGCCAAGCTATTAAGTGTTAAGGTTTTACTGTAAGGTGAATGGAAGCTAGATAATTTCTCCAGCTAAGCTTCCCTTAATCATTCCATTAGCACGAATTCAGTACAGTGCAGAAGGGAAGCAGCATAGCCTGATGGATAAAATTATTATAATATTATTATTATTATTGAAGAATTTGCAATAAGAATAAGCAGTAAAGGCCAGCTGAGGTTATGGTCATAATTTGATATGAGTTTTACTTCACGACAGTCACTCTGCTCTGGAACTGTTGTGATTTAAATAGAGTAAAAGATGCAGTAGAAAAAAAAACTTGTTTGCATAGATCCAGAGCTGAGATGCAGAGAGATTAAATGCTGTGTCTTCCATGTGGCCAGTGGAAGCTGAACAAGGCACTGCTGTGAGTGTGACACGGTGTGGGCACTGGGAAACATGAGCCCTGCTCCACTTTGGGTGGGTGGGTGGGAGAGGGTTGTGCTTAGTGCTCTAATGTGGATGCTGGATTACTTGCATTTTCTGGTCTCATTTCCTACATCTGCTCCCTGTCAGTGTGGGTTATTTTAAATTAATGGCTGTCTTCTGTAGGGTAGCAAAATACTGGATTGAGTTTGTAGCATATTCAGGGATGTAGGGACAGGGGTGCTCTCAAAGTGGCATTTTGCTCCTTCTCTTGGTAAAGTATATTAAATTTACATAGAATTGTTACCTGATTATCTGACTTGGGAGCAAACTTTTAAAGGGGGTGACATCTTAAGTAAAACCATATTTCTTGATGTTGTGTTCATTTTTCCATGTAAGGGTACTTGTTAGGAATGTATTGACCCAGTTTCAATAAATCACGTGCCTGGCATTTTTCTTTTGGTTTTGCTGATCAAACCAATGTGATAGCCTATTTAAGGCAGCATGTCTCAAGATTATAAAAAAACACGATGGCGATTTGCAAAAGCAGGTTGTCTTTGTATTTGTGACTGATGTTTTTGGCTCTCTGTTTCCCTAGGCATTCTTGCCAGCATTTGTGTACTCATTGAAGGTGTCTCCACTCATAGAGAAAATAAGTGATCACAAGGATTTTAAGAAGCTTCTCAGGACACGGAATAACGTACTGGTGCTGTATTCCAAATCTGGTAAGTCTTGTTTTGATGTTCCAGCTCTTTGTGCCCAGCAAGGTGTGTACCAAGGGGCTTCTGTGTGACTGCAAGGACTGGTGTCCTTTGTTTTAATTCAGAGGTTCCTGATGTTTCAAGATTGGAGTCATCTTAATTCAGCCTTCTAATTGTCAAATTGGCAAAAATGTACTTTATTCTGGCTTTGTCTCCAGAACCGGGTCCCTTGTAATAAGAGCTTTCTGGTGTGTTTATCACAGTAGTTTGCAAGTTTTGATTTCCTGGTGACACTGAAAGGCGTAATGAATAGTTACAGTACTGAAATCAATCCATCTTTGCTTCTGACAGTTTTGAGTGTCCCATGGTTGTCTGTCAGCTTTAATTAAAAAAATATAAAAATAAAAAAGAACGGTTGTGTAAGATGGAAAATGACTCATTTCACATTATGCCACCTGTCCCCTTGAATCTTTTTGTTGGTTCCTCTGTCATTCAGGCTCACCTTTCTGGCTGTTACTAAACTGTTTGCTCTTCCTTTGCTCTGTTCTGCTCCTGCTCCTCCTTTTATCCTTTCTTGCCTTGTTTTTTTGGTGGGGGTGTTTTGTGTAACAGCATGTAAAATCAGGAAATAATCTTTAACCTCTATAAACAAGTGCAGAATGCTTTTGTCAGTGTGGAAGTCATTGGACAGCAAGAAGTAAAATGTGTAATTAAGATGATTTTTCTTCATGCTGTATTGTTTTTGTTGCTTCCTTCTTTTTCCTGTAGGCAGACAGGACGAGATAATGCCTCGTTTGGGTGTTGGGTCCTGCTTTTCTGACCTTTTCTGTTGCAAAGGTCTTCTGTCAGTTAAGCACAGTGATGGTAGCATTGCTCTGGGTTCATAGTGTATCAAAGTGGAGCAGCATATGATGACCAATGTCCTCCTCCCTCTGCCCCCCAGTATTAGAGAATTTTGCAGACAAGGATGTGCAGGTGCTGGAGTAATTAACTTTATTTCCTAAAGATATGCTTATTCTGAAACAGTTAAAATTATATACATGGCTTATTTTTTTATTAAAATACTTCTGTTTTGCTATAGTGGGGAACTTTGAGCACTTGAACTTGGCCAAATGGTTTTGTAGTAACAGGTTCAAAGTGAAAATCATAAAAGAGTTTCTAATGCTTTTTGATTTTTGAAAGGAACACTTTAGATAAAAAGACGTCTGTATTATTCAGCTTCTTAAAGGGAAAATTTTCTTTTTACGCTTAATATTTTAAGTGGTGGTTGCTTTCATTTTTAGCAGCACAACTAGAACACTTCAGCTGTGACACTCATCTAATAAATGTTGCCCTATGGGCATTGTTCAAAAGCCATGTTATGGAGATTTCTTTTTTTCTGTTTTTGTTATTTAATTGGTTGGTTTTAGCAGTCTAAAGCATTGCATGCAGAGCTGACTGTGGAATTAATGTTTCTTCCTGGAACAGTGATCCTTGCACAATTAGAAATCTCTTTCCCAGCAGTCACCCAGAAAGAGGGGAGGGGAAAAAAGAGATGGGAATTTGGAGGTGTAATTTCAATCCCAGATATACATCCCCCAGCTGTGATGAGGTGTTGGCTGGCCATACTGCTGGAACAAAGGCTTTACTTCCCAGCTGAGCAGCACTAGATGTCACTTTCTATTGCAATCGGAAAATTCATTGATTTTGGGAGGTGTCATAATTTGTGGGAGATATTTAGTTCTCCCAGCCAGCTGGGGGTCTACCAGGGGTACTCAGCTGCTGACTCTTCTGGGACAAGCTGAAGGCTTATTTTTAAAAGTGCATTTGTGAAACTGCTCCATTCTGAGTACATGCAAAGAATTCCCCCAGCTAAGTCCCTGTGTTGGTGAGGGGTGGCAATTGCATGTTCTGGGTATTGGGGTATGAGAGTTTCTGGAGAGCTGACATGTGTGGGTTGGTGTCTCTGATGGCATCAGGCCCAAGCAAAGTCTGTCAAATACAAAGAGGTTGTTTCTGGCTCAGGAGTTTGTTGAAGCAAAAATAGTGAAGGTTTAGGGGTTGTTTGATGGGTTATCCTGCATGCTGGCTCTGCTTGTCTACTCTGACATCTGCAGGCCCTCACTTGTCTCAAATGCTGGAGACAAGATATTGGTCTACAAAAGTATTCTGTCTGTCCCAGTATTGCCATTCATACATTCAGTTACTTGAAGTAGTTGTGGAGATCTGGAAGTGGCTCTGGGTTTCTATTTTCTGTTTATTGAGGAAGGAAACAGTTCCTCTTAGATTTTTTTTGGGGGAATGGATACTGATTTGTACTGCTATATTTTTCTCTCTTCTGTTTATTTTTAATACCATTTATAAGACTCTTTTGGAATGGTAGTGATTTGCAAAACCTACACATGTGGCATGGCATTATAAAAATCTCTGTTGGATATTTATAAAACAGCCAGTACTTGGAAGGACCTTTTCTGGGTACTGCTCATGACTGTTGGTTTGGGTATCTCCCAGGGTTATTATGAGGATAAAGTCTGTTATTTTCTGTGTATAGCTGGGGTGGAATTAGGGAGGCAGAGATGCTGAATGATTTGCCCTTACAGCTGATGAAAGTCCTAAATGAAATTGCTCTAATTAGCAGGCTGTGGTACAAAATGGTTCATGCCCAGGCACAGGGAAGAAGGCAGTGTTGGGATGGAAGCTGCAGGAGAGGACACAGTATAGCTCTGTAAATGCAGCTCAGCGAGTGTGGCTGGAAATACCAATTTCAGTGTCTTGTTTAAGGGGGTAGAGGAAAGGACCCACCAGCTTCAGCTGCAGACAGCTTTCCTTCTAGTTTACAAAAGATTTTACTGATCCCTGTTACTCATTCTTCAAATGAGACAAAATGTTCTTGGGGTGCTTTGGAGCATAGAAATGCTACATTGTGTTGTTTGTGTAGAGTGGTAATGCTGCTCTTAATTTAGTTTTGTTATTTTATTTTGTCTTCCAGCCACTGCTGCTGAAAGCTCACTCAGATTACTGTCCAGCGTGGCCCAGGAGGTGAAAGGACGAGGCACTATAGGCTGGATAGACTGTGGGTATGTGTCGTACTCTTTTCCTTCTTATTGTCCCTTTCCCCTTTTGGCTTTTATTGCTAACTTAGCTTTTTTGATGGCTCTGAAACTTTTTGCCTTTAAGTGGACCCACATAATTCTGTGTAGTTTCTTCTATAGGGAGCTTATATCTTACCATCTTCTCTTCCTTTGACAAGTGGAGGGGAATAATTTTTTCCTTATGGCTGCTGTTACTTCTCTGACAGCATGTTTTTCAGCCTGAAGCTGAGACCCCAGCTAACACTGCCTTTCATAGGAGACACACAGGGTGCAAGCTTTTTTTCCACAAGCCAGGGGAGGAGGAATCTCACATGTTGTGCCTCAGCTGGAGGGCAGTGTAATTCTGCTCTGACAGCAAACGTTGTGTGAGCAGTAAGGCTGTTTGCTTGGTTTTAAAGCATCTACCCATTTGTGTTTCTCAATAAAATGTGCTTTCTTTTAAAGACCTTCTTCTCTGCTGGCATAAGTTCTGGCAATTTTTAATGTGAAGGCAGAGAAACTTGTTTTTGTAAGTGGTTGTGTGTGTGGGGAGGAATGAACAGGTGTGTACTTTCTGGTTTGCAGATGTGAAAATCTCCGCTGTGGTTCAACTCAATAACAGTTTGCTTGTGGTTTTAGCTTGTGTATTGTACTGCCTCTGCAGCTCTGAGAGCTTTGCCTGCAGGTGGCAAGTTCCCCTTCCTGCACTGCGGAGGAGCAGCTTGCTGCCTACCTGTGTGTTTGGGTGGATTGCCATGGTATGAACAGATTGTACACTGTGCACAAATGTAACTCAGCTCAGCACATCATGTGGCTCCCTTAAAATTACACTTTTGAAACTGACCCTCATCCATCAAACAGTGACCCAGACTAAGTCGCTGGGAAATTGGAAGTTAGCGTGAGTTTCTGATTATTAACCTGCCCTGCTCCCCCCGCTGCCACCAGGCAGGTATCTCCTGTGGAGGCCTCTGCCTTCTGTTTGCATTCTGCTGGGCTCATCCACCTGCACACACACTTTCATCTCTGCCCAACTGGTGGGGACAGAGCTCCAAGTCATCTGCTGGCAGAAAGCAGGGCTGTTCCTCAGAGGTCAGTGAAGCCTGCACCACTTGCCACCTGCTGAAAAGCCAGTGGATAAATTGTATTGACTCTGACAAGGTGAAGGTTGTGAGGAGATCTGGCATACCTCTGAAATCCATGAAAACCAGATTTCATTTCTAACAAAAGCACTGATAAGTAATTTTTTGTTGTCAACAATGAGGGCTAGCAAATAGGACACTGAGCCAGCCTCTTAGCTTCAGTTTCTAATCAGCTTCAGTTTCTGGTTATGAACTGCTTGCTACCTTTTTCTGTCTTTTGTTTTAGGCTACCTCTCTGTTGGGGGTCTTACTGTTTACTCTGTGTGTGTGTATGTGGTATATACAAATGCTGTATATACAAAGGCTGTTCAGCTGGTCCTTTAAAATGCTGCTGTAATATAACTAAACAAGAACTCTATTCAGGATTTATTTTAGTTCTGGGTTGGAGAAGGAAAGATTTGGTGTTTGGGACTTCAGTTTGAAATCCAGGGAAGTTTTGGTACTTAGTTCAACAGGTCAGTCTCCATTCCTGAGTTTGTAAGTAGTGGTGATGGGGAGGGAAATGTATTTTTTTTTCTGTAAAATAAACTTTAATTAATTAAATCCCCTAATATAGTCTCATTTTCCAAATGTTGACATCTAGACCAAACTTTGTTATGGAAGCTACTTGCAAAAAAATGTATTTTCAAGTCTCTCCCATGCTTTAATACTTTTCATAAGAAGCTTGGTACTTGCAGTGCCTTTCCTCTCACCATGAGGGGAAATGTTGAAAGGTGAGTTAATCTCAGACAGTGAAGCACCGTGGTGAAAGTCATGCTGTAAGGGGTTGGGAGACTGAGAATAGATTGATAGGTTGCCAACATTTTCTTTGACAGCAGTAATGCTACAATCAGATTACCACTTCCCGAGTGGCAGGCAGTGACCAGGATGTTGTAACACGGCAGTAGGTGTAATTCTCTCTTTGAGGGTAAAGCAGAGCTGTGTTTCATGCCTTGTTTGGGAAGAACCTGGAAAAAATAGCTGGGCATTTTTCAGAGATGGATGTCTATCCCTTCTATCACTCCAGCTAAGGGATAACCATAACAGGGTCTGTGAACTTGCTTCATAGGGCAAGGTGAGCTGGAAGACTGGCTTGTAATAAAAGAGGTCTTGGTGGATGCAAAAAGAAGACCTAAACAAATAGTCAGAGCCTAAACCAAGTTTTGTGGTTGATTTGCTTGCTAAACTTTTGAAGCATTCTGAAATCAATCTGGTAGTGTTGAGGTAACTTTTAAACAATTCATTTTTCATGAAAGGTTTTTTCCTTTGCTTATTGCTTTTAAAAAAAATGTGTACAGGCGGCTGCACCACCGTGCCCACCTTGCTGCAGTGACAATACCAGAGGCTGCAGTAGTGCTGTCTGCCCCAGGTCATGGGGGGCCAGTTGTAGGGCCTGGACAGCTGAGTCCCACCCGAGTGGCTCAAGCCATTCTCCTGCAGCAAATATGCTGGGAGGCTTATTTGCAAGTCTTCATGCTGAAACAAACAGCACACAGATGCAGGGATATTTACAGCACAGGCTCAATTTGTTTTACAAATACTGACAAGAAATGTCTTGTTTGGCAGCAATATTTAGCGGGAAATTTTGGCTTTGCTCTTCACATCCTGCTGTACTGGGCTTCTTTGCCTTCGGATCCAAGCGTTGGCAGGGCTGGCATACATGCAGAGTTGTGGTTTGTGCTTCTGCTTCCCTGTGGCGATGATGGCAGCCTTTTCTTTCCTCTTTCTTTACTGGCGGTGCTTTTTTTGTTACTTGTCATTCTCCTTCCCCTCATTTTCAAGAGAAGGCAAGAACATTCTGCAGAGATCAGTGTGGATTGCTAAATCTCAGCAGCATGTTCTGTATTTGATGTGGTGGAGGGGAGTGTGCAGGTTTGTGGCTGGGATTGGCGTTCAGGACTTCCTGAATGCTGGTCTGCATGGAAACCGTGCTCCTTGGCCTTGGCTTCTGTTGTGTCTGTGGTTTAAAGCAGGGATTAGCTTTGAGCTTTCAGTTCCAGGTTGAGTGGTCTCGGGGAGAGAGGAAAGTCAGTTTTTCAGCATGATGTGGGGAAATACTTGGCTTCTTGCTGAGACAGTGTTGAGTAAAGGAGGTTGCCACTTACTTTGTCACTTGGAGGCAGGGTAGCAGAGATCCCCAGCGTGCTGGGCCTTGGGAAGTGTAGGGCTGGAAATGCCACACGCCTGCCTTTCCTGCACAGCTGGGCTCACTTGTGCCAAGTGCCATGCTGGAGTGTGACCCCCCTGCATGTGGCACTGTAGATAAGGTCCTTGTTCCCGAGAGCTCAGTCTGTTCCTGCAGGAAGATCCACGCCTCCTCCTAGAGATGAAGGGGCAGCTCGAGAGCTGCTCCCAGCATTGAAGTGGTCACTGTTTGCTGCTGTGTGCTGAGATAGCATAGTGGCTCTGTACACTGTTAAACGTGAAGCTGTTTCAGTTGTGAATGAAAGACCCAGCCCTGATGTGACAAAAATATGTTTTATTTTAGCCTTTACATGTTTTAATTAGGAAGTCTTTGCTGAGGCGTTTGACGTTGAATGAATGGTGGTGTGAGAGACAAGAGAATACTGAACTAATTATGCCTGATGAGATGCATGGTATTGGGGATGGAGCACAGCATTGCAGGCTGCTCAATCTTCAGTGTTCCAGAGAGATGGAGCAGGCACCTTGGGAACAAATGTTCTGGGGCTCGTGTCTGGGGACATGCCACGTTAATGGGAGCTGGGAGTCACAGCTTTTGTTCCTCACTCTGCTAATGAGTCACTTCTTGTTACTTTCTGCACTTACAAAAGGTGTATCTATTTTCCAGGCAACTGGGTAAATATTGCCTGATTCATTAGTCAATGTTTATAAAGAGTGTGGAGAACTTTGAAAGGAAAAATGCTGCAGCAGCATGAATGGGTGCTCTGTAGGGCATTCAGGTGAAATTGGAATGGGCATGTAAGAAATCAGGAAGTTGGGCTGTTTATTGAATTATTTTTTAGTTGTAGGCTGATAGAAATTTGGAATATTGAAGGGCATCACAGGGAGTTGAAAGCTTAGGACATCTGCAAAAAAAGCACAAAATGACTTGATATTTTCTATCTCAGAGACTGGCTGCTGCTAACTCTGGTTGGGGTTTGTGCTGCAGAGCCTCTGCATCCCCCTGATCTCCCAAAACCTCCATTTTTTAAGTCCTGGTACAACTGGAGGTAAGTACTGATGTGGTCAAGTAAAAGAGGAGTTTTGTAAGAAATAGAACTCCTGTCGAATCCTTATGGTGGCAAGTCAAAGGTACAAAGTGATGTGCCTGGGAACACAGTAAAATGGAATTACCCTTTGAGTGAAAGGCAAAGTTGTTACTGCTTGTATTTGAAGCAGACGAAGCTCTACTCTCAGTTTGCAATGTCCTGAGGTGTGGTTTTGAAGAATAGTCATTACAAAGTTATTCTGTAGCCTTCTTAAGTGAGTTTTGTGATAGACCACAGTATGGCCTAGGACTGATGTTACTTGGAAAAGTGTAACTAGTTTGGGTGACGTGGAAAAGAAGTAAAATGGCTTTGTTGACAAGACGAAAATGTGTTTGGCAGGTTGTTAAGCACATTATGGTCAGGTGCAGCTTTGAAGAGCTTGAAAGTAGCTCTCTCCATCATGAATATGATTTAGGGAACACTCCTGGGTTTTCCAGTTACTGAATTGTCTTATGTTTTTATTGACTATAACTCCTGTGGATTGGTATTTTTTAAAAAAACACCCATTTCTTTGGCTCTGGGTAATTATTCTCTGCTCAAACTTGCATGGTTCCCTTTGCTGTAGGTCCCAAACATAAACAAAGCTGTGTGATTTCCATCTGCTGTCATAGCGCGTGTGCTTGGCTTTAGCACATCAGACTGCTAGGAAGAGGAAATGCCATCTGGTTAAAATGTCTGACTAATTTTTGTTTGGTTTTAATCCCACTTTTTCTGCTTTTGTGTGTCATCTTTTAGTCCCTTTTGTGTGCCATGAGCATCATTCTTGTAGTCCCCATCCCCAATAATTGTTATTGTAGCAGTCCCATAACACTTAGCGTAAAGGTGAGACTGTGATTTGGCTGGCAAAGCAATACATTCAAACCTACACAGCTAAACATGCTGCTTCACAAGAAAGCCAAAATCTAAAGAGTATTTGTCGTTTCTGGGGTTTTCCCTAATATCCCTCTTTTGCTGTCTTTTAGATAGAGGTTTTCCCAATTTTCTCATTTCCTAATGCTTAGATACAGAAAGGCTTTACCTATTCACACAGTTATAAATGAATGTGTTTAATGCCTTGACATAGCAGAGAGAAATTTCAGAAATAAGGCTGGCAGTACAGATGGTGTTAGAGTAATTTTGCTCTCTAGTTTTTTACCTTCATCCTGTAAAGCGACTCAGAAGTAGGATTTATTTAGGAGAATAAGTCTACTCATCTTTCGTCCTTGTGGCTGAATTTTAAAGCTGATAAAAAGCTTTGAAATTGCAAATAAAACTGACCAGACCTGATAGAGAAAAAAAGAAAGAAGGAATTCTGCTCTTGCCCTGGTACAGCCCTTTCCATCTAAGCAATTTATGGTGTCTGGGATTTCTGCATTTTCCTACAGTTGCCTTGAAGTTGAAGGGCAGCTCAGGAGGGGATGGCTCATAGTGCCAGCCTGAGGGAGGTAGCAGGAGCTCTGTTTGCAGCTGGTCCAGAGGAAGTAAGGCAGGTGTCCCTCAGGAACATTTTCCAAATGAGTTATACTGCCAGTGTGGTCCTTGTCTGAATGCCATTTATAAGGGCAAACTGCATTTACAGCATAGATTTTCGATGCCATCCTCCTGTCTCTGTCATAACCTGTCTGTGTGGTTGATGCTCATTCACATTAAAGCCTTTTTATTTTACTGTAAGAGTGACCATGCAGGAATCTGAAAAAACTCTTTTTTTAAGTAAGCTCTCAGTTTGTAACTTAAACCCATCCAGTCTGGTGTATTGCATTAATTCAGAAACACAGAGCAATTAACTAAATCCACAGTAGTGGTTGGGTGTATGAGCCTGAGCTCGTCTGTTTCATCCTAAACTTGAGTATTCCAAGGGTTTTGCCTAGAGTCGCTCATTAACCAAATCTTCAGCATTGCTGCTTTTCAGACCAAAATGAAGAGTAAGCAAGCTCAGATTTAGTGTAAAAGAAGTCACCTCTGTTTTTCTGCACCCAGTAATTCAATTAAAACATCCTCTAGCATCCTTACTCTCCAGGCCCATGGTGCACCTAAAGGTCATAAATGGGTGTACAAAGGGCTGCACCATCTCTGTGCCTGTGGGTGACATGTTGAAAACCTGCATTTTGGGTTCTTAGATTCCTGTCAACTCAAAGCCAGGGTAGTAGTCATCTGGTATCCCAGGTTAGGGCAGTGTTCCCCTGTGCCGTGTTGTGGGATGAGGGAAGCTGCTGCTTTGCAAAGAATTGAGTGTTTGATGGTTTTGGAATGTTTGGTGTAGGAAGTTCCTACAAAACCTTTGGTAGCTCTTGTGAATGTGTTTACCTTATTTCTGTGCAGGTATGTGGGCTGCCAAGCGCCTCTTGCTAATTTACATTTCCATGGGAAGTACTCTTCATTATAACTTCTTGACTTTCTGCAGGGGCTGGAGCTTATAATTTTTTCCTTTAATTGTTTTAGCTTGACGATATGATGATACGTGTTACCTCTTTGTCTTCGTTCTCCTTCTGCTTTTTGGCTTGCTCTTGCTTGCAGTAAGAATTAATCTCATGGGTTTTAATTTTCAAAAAATACTTCTTTTTAATCTTATTCCTCTAGATCCCTGGCCTCTCTAATTGACTAATGGGCACAGGGAGTCGTTTGTATTGGGTGACAAGTGGTGCTGGGTCTCCACAGCACATGGATTATGCTGTTTGCATTCCTGGCACGTTCCAGGGCAGCGTTTGGAGCAGAAGGCTGCAATCATCTGCAAGGTGATTGCAATCCCCCCTTGAAGTGGGGATTTTTGCTGCATTCTAGGGGGTAAAATCAGGCCCTGATTTCACATGAAGCTCTGTCCTGTTCATCTGCTAATCCTTATCTTTAATTCTTTCCAGCAGTACGTTTTCTGGTTTTGGCTTTCACGCTCCCCCATCCCTTAAAAGATTCAAGCTTTTCATGTGCCGCACTGTTTGCCTGGTTCATTTGTTCTGTGCTGTGGAAACCTGTTGCTATTGCAACTTGTTCTAGAAGATAATTTCCATCAGGAACCCAGAATGGGTGCAAAACATTGTTTTTTTTTCCAAGACAAATCTTGTGTTTAAGCTTCCTGTGCTCATTACTTCTGCATCCATTTCTCCTGGTTCTGTTCCTATTTTGGTGCCTGCAGGTCCTTAAACCCCACTCAGGAGCAGAGTATCTAAGTGCCTTTCTGCACTGATGGCTGAGTATGGATTTTCTGTTCAAGTAGGTGTAAGCCATTACCATCCAGCTCTTTGGAGAAGTGCAAGCCAGCTTGATGGTTTGAGAAGTGATTTTTTCCCCTAGGATTTTTTTTTTTTGTTTCTGATTTCAGATCAGTCTTGAGAGAGTGATACAGGAAGGTGTGGGATCATTATAGAATATGAGGAGCCTTACAAATGTGGCGTACTGTTAGCAGCAGTAGTTGCGGCAGCTGCTGGCCCTGGATGGGAGGGAGAAGTGAGGATGATGGGGAGGCAGGCAATGCCTGCAGTCTGAGAAGAGAGTTTTGCTACAATCCATCTGGTTTTGCTTGATCAGTAAAGTACACAAACTGCTATATTGTAAATGGATCCCACAAAACAGTCTTTGTTGGAGGGTGGAATTAATAAGACAACGTGTAAGTCGAATTCCCATATTGTCCCCAACAGTGGCTAAAGAATTTCCTTTTTTATTTCAAAACCTTGTAGGAGCACATCTAACTACAAGTGACTGTTAATGACTTATCCTTCAGATTAGGTTTGCAAGTGCAAATGTGTTTCATACTTTTAGGAGGCTTCAGGAAATTTTTGCTGCTAACACTTCTTTTGCTGCCTTTTTGGGGTCACAAGCTCAATTTGGCAGCATCTCAACTCCATGCTTTCCCAGGATGTTCGTCAGTCTGTTGTCTGGAGAGTGTATTCTGTGGAAGGTAGCCAGAGAGTATTGCAGATACTGTGCATTGGGCTGGGAAACCCTGTTTGATAATTCACTTCTGATAGCTGGATTGAAATCGCAGTTGAACTTCCCTGAAGTTATAACTGGAGTTCTCTGTGATGGTTTTCACTATAACATAAAAGAATGAGAGCACCTGAACAACAGAGACAAGAATGAGAGAACATGCTGGTGACAAGATGACAGCTTTGACTGGTACCTTCCAAAGCTTTTCCAGCATTGGAAGACTTGCTTTATAGGCAGTCTTGCTTCTGCTTTGCTGTATCCCCTTGCTCTTGGAGCCTGCTCTTTCTCCTTACCTGCTCAGTTTTGTCTCTTCCAGCTGTTGGGACAGTGACAGTGTTTGTACAGTCACACATACAACAGGGCCTCCATTGCATTAGAGTCTACAGGCTGTGATATAAGGGACTGCTGAAGCATCATGTATGTGGATTGGTGAGCCCTGTTTCAGATGGTGAGATGTACAGATGAAAGAGAAAATCTGTTTAGAAATTGTGAGGTCTGTGGGTTCCATGTGGTTGCATCATATGCTGATAGAGGAATGAGATGGTTTTTGTGCACGCACATTTACTGTCCTGGTTACTTGAATTGGTTCTGTCAGCATTTTTATTAATGACTTTTCTTGTGCCTGGAAACCCTCAAGGTATGGGTGAAAAAGAAAGCTGGGTGCACTCTGCATTGAAAAGTGTTAAGGGATGCCAGGGCAGTGTCATGGGAGTGATGTGGCCACACAGCATATGCGCACTCTGCTGTTACATTGGCAGCTGGAGACATAACTGTTTTGGGGTGGCATTTTTGTCATTTCTGAAGAGGGGATTTGACAGTCATTCCAAATCCTTCCTCCCCAGAGATGTGGTTGTGGGGCTGTTTTCCTGTCTTCATGAGAGGCCAATGGGCAGCATTGCATAATAAGGGAAATAATTAGGAAGCTGCAAAAGGTGATATTTGTGCTCATGAAAGAGTATGGTGCTGAGGATGTTTGGTCTTACCATGTTCCTTTGGTCAATATTTGAATTTTCCCCAAGGAGGGGGTTTTGCACTTCCACCTCCATGCACCATTTTTTACTTGGGATCCGTCCATCTTGGACTTGTTTTACATTTATAAACTGTGGAGTTAACTGCAGCAAAACTCCTGGGTCTTATTTTGTGTTCCTTCTGTCTAGCTTTTATCTTCTTTCTCTCTCCAAATTACCTTGACACATTGCTGCAAAAGCCTTTTTCTGTGTTGCTCCTCCTGCCACTGGGGACTGCCATCAGCATTTCTCCCTGCTTCTCCATCCTTATGGCCATGAATGTCCAGACCTGTGGGCAGTCCTGGACAGGCAGAGCATCTTGTGCCACCCCTATGGAAGGGCTGTGACACGTCCCCTTCAGGAGGTGGCTCACTGGTGGTGAGCCAAAGGAGGCCAGATCTCCTTCAGGAGTCCCTTGCCACCCTCCTGCCCTGGTAACAGCTGGCTGCCTGTGCTAAGGGATTATTCATGCATGCTTACTCTGACAAGGGACCCCAGAGGTTTACAGGGAGTGCTCCAGTTGGGCTTCCTGCCAGCTCCATCATAACCCCCAGTGACAGAAATGTGTCCTGGTGGAGGAGATGGGGATGGGAATGGAGAGGGATGAAGTGTGCACGCGATCTTTGCAGTGCACGCCACCTTTGTTGTTATGTACATTTCTTGCTTAGGTCAGCTTGGATCGCTCATTTCATTTTTCTTTTTACCAAGCTGTTGTATGTCTTCACTTCCCCAGCAAAGGCACATTTTGAAGCCCTGGTTTGGTTTTGTGGAAGGGGAAGAGTGGAGAACATGCCTGTGGGAGTAGGAGGAAGCTGTGCCATTGTGCCACTTAAGGTTTGACCTTATTACCACACAGACAGCTGCTGGACAGGTCCTTGTGGTATTGCAAATAGGTTGATTTTCCAGGGAGATAATGCTGGATAACTCTTTTCTACAAGGGTCCCTTTGGCAGTAGCACAGCAGGGACCTGCCAGGCTTCAAATTGCTCTGGACAGAAATGGCAAGAGGCAGCCAAGGATGGCTGCTGGGGACACATTACTGACCTCATCCTCAGGCCAGTATTTCCTGAGCCTGGTGTCTTTGCCTTGAGTGGCTTGGCCTGGGTTGGTAGAGTGCTAATTTTGAGGGTAGTTTCTGGCTTCTTAGGTTGTGGTTTGTTGTTTTTAGTTTTGGTTTGGTTTTTTTCCCTTTTTATTTCCTGTTTTGGTTGCCTTTTTTTTTATTTTTAGTCATTATAACAAACTCTTACGCTGCCTCTTCAAGTGATATAATTAAATTGCAAGAACTGGAGTCCTAATTACCCTCTCCCATGTGAGAGTTGAGGAGCTCATCTTCAGAGAGAGGCTGTTGGCTGAGATTCAAAAGAGACAAATCTTCGAGCAGGCTGCATCTGTGTTGATATTTACTCTTATTAAGAATAATGGTCATTACCACGTGATATCAGAGCAGGTTGCTCTTTGCAGGTTTTGTCTCTCTCTAAGTGAAGGCAGAAGGGTCCATCTCTGCCATTTCTGTACATCTCCTTTTCTGCTTTTTCCGAATAATTGTTAGCATAGCATCTGAGCTGGTGGGTCTGGCATGTGCAAAAATCTGCACTGATGCATGAAAAAATTACTGATACATATTTAGAGGTTTCCTATTCTTGGAATTTGTTCCTCTTCTATCCCATGCATCAGTGCAGATAGCTTGCATAAACAGGCTTAATTCTCAATGCAGTGGTGCAGAGAATCTGCCCACTAAATGGTAGGAGACATACTCTAGCAAACTGCTGCTTTCTTTCCTGTGATAATGGCTGTGCATTCAGGCAGCTGTGTGAATCTCTGCAAATGGAGAAATTCTGAAAGCAGGACACACTTAGATCCAGTGAAATAGCTATTCTTATCTTTCTTTTTTTTTTTTTTAATAGAATCTCATGCTAACAGAAAATGAATTGCTAGGAATTGAAGTGGTAGGAGTTGCTAGTTGCATACCCACAGGTATAGATCAGTAATAATGCTTTGTAGCTTTTTTTCACTATAAACCTTTCAGAATATTAGTATCCATTCAGATCTCTAAATGACACGTAGGGGAAAATTACACTTTCTTCCCCACATGGTTGGTTGCACCAAATAGGTGGTAGAACAGGCACAGGATTCTCTTGGTACCCAGTTTAGTCCTCTGTGATACCAGGACAATTGTCTGCACATCTTGGGGTTTCACAGACCCTGTTGCTGAGGTTTCAGCATTACACTTGTTGACATCAAGCACCTAACATTTGTCCTGGCAAAGCTGAGGTAGCCACGGGTGCACCTGCACACTGGAAACATTTGGGAGTGTCTAGAAGAGCATTTACAAATGCTGAGTGCTGTGTGAGCTGACTGTAGTTAACTGCAGCAGGGCCACAAGACCTTCTCTGTGCCTCTGAATCTGTACAGGGTAAGACAAAGGGATGATCTGAAACTGGTGTCTTCTCTGGACATTCCTTGACCTTCAAGCCATTTAGGTTTAGACCATTGGAGAACTGCAGGGGAGAGAAGACAGAATGTTTCTTACCCATGGGTTTGGTGTTGCTGCAGGTTTTTTGTATGAGCTTTGTGTGGCAATCATGGTGTTTTGGCATAATTCCAAAGCTGGGGCATTTGTTCCATAGTCCAGTTTTGTTACAAGGAGATGTGTCCACCTTATTCAGTTGTCAAGCTCAGATCTCCAGCTTCCCAGGGAAGCAAAGAAAGTGTTTATGGGTTACAGTAATGTGAAAATGCAAAACTGACATGAATTCAGTAAGACACTTCAGATAAATACACTTCTGTTCAATTGAGATTACAAGTGCTCCTTCCTGGCGTGGTGGTTTTATCCTTAAAATGCTCATTTCTGTATTCAGCATAGTATTCTGATTTTGCTGCATGTGTCCATGGCACATTCCTCCTTATTTCCCGAAGCATTTGGGAAGTTTCCACTAAGGTGCATTCTCACTTGCAGCTCACTGTGAACTTGGTGTTTGTTGTTCTTCACATTTGTAGAAAGGCAGCTGGAGAAGATTGGGAGAATTAGCACCAGTGCTGGCAGCGCACTTAATTTGGTGGGGCTCTTGCAAGCCTTGCATCTTGTTGTCTCTAATCAGTTTAAACTTGATGGGTTTTCAGTGTTTTCATTTTCTAAATTGATTTATCTGCGTAAAAGGTACAAGTTGTCCTCTGCTGGGAACAAGTTTCCGAGCTGTTTAATCTTGCTGTTTGTCAATGCAGAGAACAGCCTTGTCAATGTGAATCATCCTCTTTTCTGTTTTGCTCATCTCCCCAGATCTTTGACCAACTTCTTATTCACTTCAGCTTGAAGTCTCCTTATGGCTTCACTCCTGCCCTGTTCAGGAGAGCTGCTAGGCCATGAAGACCCTTTACCTGCCCACTGAAACAAATGTATTTGCAGTTCTCTCCCATGACCCCTCTCTCTTCTTCAAGCCTAATCTGGTACTGGAAGCCATTCAGTCTTGTTCATTTTGAAAACCACCTCTAACAGGTCTGGCTGCTGACACCTCCCCCCTCCTTTATGAGCTGTTTTTGCCTCTGCTTTCCAGGTGTGGCTCCAGGACACATTTTTCATACCTAGAATTAATGGGGTTGCTGGGTTTGGGGCTCCAGAATTTCAACTGGTTTTTGTTTTCTGCAGGACCTTTCTAAGGCTAAATGCTTGTGATTTGGACTTGGACATACCATGAACATGGGTTTTTTTGGCTTTCTATTATCTTCTGCCAAATGTAAAAGCTGACCTGCTCTTTCCTTTAGAATCTTTTAACAAACAGTGCTCTTTGACCACCATCCTAACTAGTAGCATGGTCTTACTGAAATTTGGTTTCCTAAATTTTGTGTTAATCTCATGAACAGAAGATCTGCTGAGGTCCTTGGGCATGCTGGAATGAGCTGCTTCTCTACTGGTTAGGACTTGGCTTTGGAATGTGAATTTAACACAGTTCACTGTGTCCTGACCAAGCAAACAGAGAAATTAAATTGACTAATAGAGCTTTTCACAATGCTTGTCCCACAAACTTAGCTAAACAGCTTCCAAATTACTGTTAGCTTGGATTAATTGCTGAAGATTGCTGACCACAGCAATGAGTTCTCAGGACTGAATGCATTTGATTTTCTTTTTTGGTAACCTTTCTTCCAATATGTGTTTTTTGCAGTGATACTGAAAGCCGAAAATTATGCAAGAAGATGAAGGTAGATCCTAATTCAAAGGAGAAGGGAGTGGATTTACTCCATTATAAGTGAGTGCTGGGCTGGGATTTGTAGTTCATAATTGTTGATGCCCCCATTAAGAGTGTTTGTTCTTTCAGCCCCACGCTGCTGCAGCATTAAGATGACTAATTTTTTATCCTGTGAAATTAATTGCTGTTTCTTCAGTTTGCAAGCATGTGTTATGACAGAAGTTGAGTTAAATTTATTCTGCTGTTGAACAGAGAACGCTAAAAGCATGAGTAGGGCCAGGGAGAGATGTCCAATGGACTGAAACTGCCCAGTGCATGGGGCAGATGCCTGAGATTTGAGTTCTCTTGCTTTCTGTCACTTGCCTGCTGGCATGTGCCTTGGACAAGTTGCTTCACATCTCCCTGCCTTTCTGACTCGAGATAGTCCTTCATAATGTGAGTGGAGAAAGGCAAGTGTTCTGAAACAGCAAGATATTTTTCTTCCTGAAAATAATAGGAGTGGGAGTACTGTTAGGTACACCAAGCAGCTGCATCTCCATCTCCAAAGATCGTGCCTTAGTAAATAATCTTGTTAAAGTGTCAGGGAGGAAATTGTTTACTGGGAAACTGTTTTCTTTACACTGGTTTGCACCCTCCCTTTTTCCTTCTTCTCGTTCCTCCCCACCCCCCCTTAAACTACTGTACTGTAAATTCTACTTAGTTCTGTGGCTTCAGCAGGATGATGTTATTCTGGTTAGTGAGAAGTCAGGAAGAGCAGCTGTATGAATTCCAGTAATGTTACTGTAAGTTAACACTATTCCCCACTCCTCGTTTAACAGGGACGGTGCATTTCATACTGCATATAACAGAGCGGTCACATTGAAGGTAAATTCAAATATTCCATTATTATTCTTCTGGTTTTACATGTGGGTGAGGCATTTATGGATTAAAAACTGGTTTAGATATTTTTTCATGCTGAAGGCATGAAAGGGAGGGGATTAATCTTCATAAACAGTGGTCAGAATGGCCTGAAGGTTTTTGTGTGCATACATGTCTGTCAACCACAGATCCAGGAAAATAGTTTATTATTTAAAAATTTGTTACATGCTGGTAACAAATAAGGATTTTCTTGTTTTGATTACAAGGTGCTCTTTGTGGTAGTATAACTAAAAGTATTAGCTGCTACTGTGTTTTGATAAGGAGTTCTCTGACGTTCTTAGATTGTGTGTTTATAAACTTTAAAGAGAGCTGAGTGGCCTTATCTTTTATCAGATTATAGAACCACAGTTCCTATGAAAGTGCTTTGAGTGCATCAGGTATAAAATGACCTTTCTTTTTTTCTGGCAAATCTTGACATAAAGCAAAGGAAGGCAGCGTTCTGTGGGCAAGGGAAGAGAGAAGGCATGAGGCATGATACAAATTTGTAGATCCAGATGATTGTGGGAATGGTGGACTGAAAGTACAGTGAGCAGGCCAGAAGTGTGCAGCCTGCCTTTGCAAAGCCTTGCTGAAGCACTGGGAGTATCCTGACGTGAGGAGCCTGGCAATGACCTGGCTTCCAGAAATCACTTCTGTCCTGGAACAATTATGAACTACATCACTTCTGATGCCTAGTTCCTGTTTCTCCTCCTCCTCCAGCAAACTCAGGCTCTGCACAGTCATTAGTCTTTGGAAGGCTTAGTGACATCACCCCAGGTTGATATAATTCCATGTACTTCCCCTTTCTGGCTTGTTCAGGGCATTGCCCTGAGATGGAGGAAAGCCTGTGTGAGATGCTCTGTGAACCTGAGTCTGTCAGAGTGGCTGTTCCGAAGTGCACTTGCTCTGGACCTTGCTTTTACAGCCAGCGTTGGAGACTGTCTGATAGGGGACCGTCTTGGAAGTGTGCCCTGACTTGAATTAATTCAGTCTTCACTTGTGGCTGTGATGCAGGATTTGTCTGAGATGGGAAGGGTAGGGCCATGTACCTTCCCTTCTCCTGCAGCAGGCCTTGCCTGGCATCAGGAAGGGCAATGTTAAATACCCAGCCCAGTCAGCAGCTGCCTAAACCAGCTTCTGTGCTTAGTGAGGAATTGCAGCTGGTGATTGTTTTCTTCCTTCATGGTGGGTGATGGGTTAAGGGCGACTTGCTAATTGCCTAAATTTGGGTGATTTGAACAATATATGATGCATCTCTCCTGCCCTCCATAAAGTGCTGCAACCAGGAATTAGTGCTGTGACTCTTCCTGACAGATCAGAGGAAGTGGAAAGCACCTGCAGTGCCCCAGGGAGCACTGGGCTGAGAGGCAATCACAGCACAACAGGAGCCAGATCATCTATTCCTTCAGCTGTTTTGTGATGAGCATTTCACCCTTCCCTTTTGCCCTGCCTGCTGGGAAGAAGAAAGCAACATCCCATGTACAGGGTTGTGGGATTGCATTGGAGGTGGAAGAGGGATTTTGAAGCTCCCTCACTCTAGGGGCTAGAGTGTTTCTCAATTAAACTGCCCCTGTGAAACCAGCCACTAATGATTTACAGGTTGGGCAGTGGATCAGGTCTGGGCAGTGATCAAATAATTCAGCTGTTTGCTTGTTCTGCTGCTCACAGCTGCCTGGATATTTTCTGTATTTCTCCCTCTGTTCCATTTCTCCCTATTTTCTTCTCTTGGGCCAGTGACCTTTGTTTCTCTCAGCTGTGTTTGTCAGGAGTCTCCCAGTACATACAAACAGAGAGCAGCAGAGCAACACAATTACATAGGGTATCATACTCATTTTATGGACAGGTGGACACACCAAAGAACAGGGAGATTAAAGGATTTGTTTCACATCATTCAGCAAACTTGTGGCAATAAAACTTGGATCTTCTTTCCAGACATCCAGTAGACATATTAATATATGTATGACATTTTGGGGAATGATGGACACAGCTCTGAAGAACTGTAAAAGGATTCTTCTGGAGTAATCAGCAATTTCATAGATGTGGCTGATCCAGCTGATAGTGTACTCAGGTTCTTAGAAAAGCTTTTCATTTCTTAAAGTAACTAAATCCTTATGTAATTAGCAGAGATGCCCTTGTGGTTTCACTGTTAGAAAAATGAGGAGTAAAGGATAGCTCAGTGTTCACAGTAGGGGGAAGTTACTTGGCAGTCAGAACTTGCTGCTGCTGAGACCTGTGTTAAGAGCTGAGCTTTTTGGGGTATCTAGGAAAGGGAGATGAACAAAATTCAGTGATGCAAAATAATTAGGAATAGTTTAAAAATGTGTTTCCAATTCTTTGCAGAAGGACTTAGGTTCTCACAATACTAAAAAGGACAGCTGGAGGAAATTGCAATAGAATTTGATATTTCTGTAATTGTGAGTAGCTTAAAAAAGGGAGCGATTACTTATTTTTTCTCCAGATTTGAGGGCAAACAGTGGCATTTTGGGATGGTTGATTTGAAACAGATAACTGCAATGTTAAAAAAAAATAAAATTGGAACTTGTAGCTACACTATGTGAAAGCCAAGAACTTAGGAGTCTGAAAAACAGTTTCAGATAGTCATAACAGCTAGATCCATTGGCAGTTAGAAAGCACAGAGGTCCATATACAGCAGCTGGTGCAGAGCCCATAAACTTAATTTCTTTTTGCCAGAAATTGAGAGCACATGCCAGTGTAAGCTATGTAAGAACCATAAGTACTAGTCAATCTTCTCCTCAAGTTGCTGTTGTCACCTGCTGTTGAAGACCTAAGCTTAGGTCAGTCTTTGGTCTTACCTGGAATGTCTGTTCACGTGTTGTTTAGCCACATTCTGTCTAATTCTCAAGAGAGCCACAATGCCAGTATCCAGGCTGTGTTTATTATATGATGAAGCCTTTTCTGGAGTATAAAGTACAGGGAGTGTTTTACCCTTCTTCTAAAATGTAGAGAACTCACTGAAGTACAAATCTCTTAGTGCTAGCAAAGGGAATAGACTAATATCTAACTCAATAAATTGGTCCTGCTCTAAACCCTGAATCCTTTTCAAGTTGGCTGTTGTAAGGACTGTGTGTGTGAAATTGAGGCAGGTCTAGTTATTAGCTTCCTTACTGCATGATACTTCAAAGGAGTGAAAAGCACATGGATGTGTTTGTGTACATTTTCTTTCAGGTTAAAGCCTAGGTCTATATATATGATTATGGATCAGCTTTCCTGTGAAAAAATACTTGTTTTTAGCAGCATGTGCTTGATGAAGCATGTCGTGTACTCTGCTGAGTGGAGGTGTAAGGCTCAAGCTGGCACAGCTGGTTACAGCCCACGGTGTTTCTGTCTGTGCCATGGGGTCAGAACAGGTCCTGAGTGTAGCATGGCAGGACTGGAGCAGAGCTGGTTCTGCAGCACCAGGGTGCTGGGCCCTGGACCTTGCTGTGGCCTCTAACACAGCAGCCTGGGGACCACTGTTTTCTGTGATTAGAGAATGCTGTGGATAGTTTGGGTGTTGTTCTTCCCTGTTTTAAAGCAAGAGAGGAAGTTCTCTTTGCTGCATGAAGAATTGAGGGCAAGGCAACGTACTGCCCGCTCCTGCCAGAAGACATTACACATCTAATTTTTTTCTGTCTTGGCTGAGAGAGAGAGGCTGGATGAATTAAATCTATTTAATCCCCCATCCTCTAACCACATCTGTTTCTACCTGACTGAATTTGGCATACAGGAATTCTTGAAACTAGCAGAGTCAATTACACTCATTAGCTGTTGAAAATGTTCACTCCTCTCTCCTCCTCTCCAGTGTATAGTTGAGGTCTGTGCGTGCTGAGGGTGAGCAGAACTTGATGCAGCTGTCCTAAAGGTAGAACATCTCTGCTGTTTTGTCCTCATCTTTCCTTTCCCCATGTATTATTAGTCTTAGGATGTCATTTGGGATGTTAATGCCTCTAAGTCTACAGCTTTTTACATTGCAACTCCATTGTAAATTTTTTCCTAACTAGCTCCTTTCCCTGATAATGCCACTGTAAAAAAAATTTCTTCTGGAGCTGTTTGTCAGCCTCAGCCGTTAGATCCTTTTTACTCTGTACATTAAGTGTTTTGGTTGCTGTCTGGTGACTGATACATGCTGCCTCTTGTGATAAGACAAATCTTTTCAATATTAGCTGTGCAAGCAGACAGAAACATAAATGCAATAAATGGATCCTGCTGTAAGCTCTGAATCCTCCCAAGCCTTACAGTACCAACTGAGAGGCAGGAAAATGAGCTGAACTCTCCTCTCTGTTGATGAGTTGTTGGGATGTTGTACCACAGCAGCCCCACCGAAGGCAGACAGGCAGCAGAAATGTCTCTGAGACTGTTCCAGTGATGGGACATGTCACCAGCTGTGCTGCCAGCCTGCTCCTGAGAAAGAATTTTAGGTGTGTGCTAGTATAACTATTTTAGTCTTGGTGTGTGTTAGTATAGCTCAGTGCTGTGGCAGCTTCATCCACTCACACTGAAGGACCTCAGGGACCTCACTGTGTCACTGGTGTGGGAATGGACACAAACCTACAAGCAATGCCATAGAGAAAGCAGTGGGGCATTCTGAGTGCTGAATGAACATGGAATGCCAGGTATTGTTTCCTAGAGCACAGACATCTGAGGATAAAAGTGATCAAGCCTCTGTTTGCAGGTACAGAATCCATAGAGAGGATCTCACTGATTTGGGAGGGCTGGAGTTTTCTTCAGGCTAGGGTTGAAGTCAGAGCTATCAGAGTATATTTCCTTCTGGTAAAGACAGTCTATCTGTGGTCTGCTGAAAGGGATTTTTGGTTGCATGTCAGTCAGGTAAAGCAGTTACAAAGGTGTGTGTGCAGGTGTACTCAGTTTGTTGAATGTGGGAGCTGCAGAATCCTGGGGTTTTGTATTTCCCACTTCTCCTGTCACATTTGTTTCTTATTCTCATACTTGAAATTGCATTCAATGGATTTTTTAGGTAGGTGGATCACAGAGGGAACTCTTGGTGGATTATTCTTCCTTTGACCAAATGAGCAGTTTGATCTGTAAGTGTGTTCATTTGCTTTTGCTCACAGCAAGTATCAGTGTGCCTCCAGCCAGTCCTGTTACTCAGATACTGTGAAGGGCATGGGAGCCTGACCTCTGCATAAAGAGAAGTCTCTCCTGCTAACCCAGGGGCTCTCTGTGGAAAGTCTAGTACCATTTAAAGAGCTCTCTGAAGGATCCTTGAAGCTCTTCTCTGTGTGCTGGTCCACTTCCACTCTGTTATAGTGGGAGTGGGAACTGCTAAGTTGGAACACCAGTTATGATGAAGGTACACACCCACGGATCACTTGGTTCTGCAACAGGAGATTTGTGCTAATCTGCATTAGAGCAGATGAATATATGAGCAGAAAAGCAAAGGCACTAATTGGATGGGGTTTACATCACAGCATGGATTTTAGATTGGATGTCTCATGATTTCCATTCGTGTTTCTCTAAAAGATTTTCTGCCCTGTTTATTACAGTCCATGGTGGCCTTTCTCAAGGATCCAGAAGGTGCTCCACTGTGGGAGGAAGATCCTGAAGCCAAAGATATTGTGCATATTGACAGTGAAAAGGTACATTAGCTGGATAGATGTTCTGTTGTTTTATAAATATATGGGATGGAGTGTGTATGTTTGTATTAACTCTTAGTGAAATGCCATTCTTTTGTTTCTTTGGGAGGGAAATTTAAAGCACCGAGCCTGTTTGAAGTGATGTGACAAATTTTGTGGGTTGTGATGGCTGTAAAGTGCTGTCCTTCGTGCCCTCCTCTGCCCTACATGTGGTTGTGACCTCAGTCTGCCAGCTGCACAGCAAGTGTCAGAGCTTGTGTGTGGTGTGGGGCACAGCCTCTTTGTCTCAGGGAACTGGAGCAGCTTGCAAGGTGCAGTCACTGCAGAGTGCAAGTAGGAGGTAAAATGCTGCTCTTCAAACTGCAGGTTGTCATTAAACCTTGGGTTCCCTCATGTGCCTGAGGTTAGGAAGTGTGAAGCAGGAGGAAAGGGGACCCAGATCTTGAGGGATTTAACTTGGTACAGGAACTGTCCTCTCCGTGTTAAGTGGGAAAATAGCAAATGTGATGAAACTACCTTAAAAAGTCAGTGCCACCACAGTTACTCATTATGTTTTTTCTAATATAATCAGCTTGGTCTTTTATATTAGTTTTCTAGTCTATAGATTTTTTAAACTTTAATTGATTGGACTCTAGCTGGTATTTTGTAAAGGGCTTTTTCAATTTTCTGGCTTTCATTTTTAATATTAGAAATGGTTATTCTGACATTCAGTTTTTGTAGGAAGATTAATTTTTAATGTTCACCCTCTGTATTCCATTACAAGGCTTCCAGGGGTTGCATTCAATTTGAAAACTTCATCTAGTTTTTCTATCATGCTGGTACTGAAAAATCCTTTTTGCATGGCATCTCATAGGTTTGGCAAGGTTTCATAGTGTGAAAACTGAACTTGTTTTGTTATTATTGAGTCTGACTTTTTGAATTGCAATGTGGGTTTTGGATGTGTCAGCAAAGAAAGAGTTTCCAGGTAGAGATTCTGCAGTGAGAATGAACTACACCGTGGAACTTCCACATATTAACAGTGGAGATACTGGTCTAGGATATTCAGCAGATAGCTGAATGTATAATAAATTTTGTCATCTTCTTTCAAGTTAAAATTGGCCAAGGGAAAAAAAAACTGAGTCCTGTCTGTTAGGAAAGATGAGCCCTTTTCCCTCAGATAAATGAGCCTGTGTTCTATGAATACATATACTAGTTTTTTAAAGTTGTAGTACGATGTCATTGAGTATAAGTGTGTTTATTTTCTTTGGTTCATTCACTAGGAATTGAGAAGGCTTCTGAAGAAGGAAGACAAGCCCCTACTTCTGATGTTCTATGCCCCATGTAAGTAGCCCAGCATGTCCTGTCACCCCTTTCCCCCTTCTCCACTGAGAGATGTCGAAGTCAGACTAGAGTCTTCATGTGTGCTTCACTAATAATAACATCTTGTGCCACCTTTATCATTCAGCTCCTTGTGTTGTTCTGCCTGTTTGTCCTCAGTTTTCCCCTGGTTGTCCATCACTTGTATCCCAGTCTTGTCTCTTTCTCTTGTGATGATGGTTCTTGCTCGATGTTCTTTTAAGCAGCCACTTTCTATAATTTTGTTACCTGTTGTCCTTTCTAGATTTGTGCTGCACAGAACAGAAACTCTGTGTGCTGCAGGCAGAGGGAACAGTGCAGTCATCAGGAGCAGGAGTGCTGTTCCTGCTCCATCCCAGAGGCACCCTGAATGTTCCTGCCTACATGGGCAGGGCTAACTCAAATGCCAGTGGGGTTTCAGGAAGAGGAGAGCACATTGGAGTCTCTCAGTTCCTTTTTGTGACCTTGACCTTGTATTGCTGCTGTCTTGGCCTTGCATTGGATACTAATTCCTTAATGTTGCAGAATACAGCTGCCTTTTTGTGTTTCCTGGTGACTGCTGTATGAGAGGCTTTCCAGCTCTTCTAAGCAAGATTGTGTTGCACTTGAGTTGTTGCTCAGTTCGGGAAGCAGGGAAGCCATGAGAGAGGAATAAATGTGTGACCTAAACTAGAAAAGCCTCCCAGCAGTGCCCTGATAGGGAAGTTGATGTTGGGTACCACAAGCAATTTGCTGTCTGATTCTCTTTAAAACTTGTGTCCCATGGCAGCATTGTCTGGTGTTTCTGACTGTATTTTCTCTTGTACTTAGTGCCTGAAACATCAGTCTACTTTTTTAGTCTCATCAGAGTGCTGCCAAGATCACCAAAATTGCCCAAGACTTAGTTTGATGCATCACAAAGGGATGATTTTTCTTTAAACTAAGTCACTTGTGGCTCTGTGCCTTCAGACTCTGCAGTGGTCCTGTGTGGCCTGGCGTGGCGTGTGGCTGTTCCCAGCAGCTGCAGCCTTGGATCAGCGGGAGATGCTACGGCTGCTCTGCTGTAAATCGTCCCTTCAGGGAGAGCTGGGCTGCACAGTGCTTTCACAGTTTACCTCTGTCAGGAGTAATTGTTTTCCACAACCCAGCCTCTTTCTGAAGTGTGCCTTATCTAACCCTTCGTTCTCTTTGAACTGTTCCCCCAGAAACCCTCCTCCTTCCAGCTTCTCTTCTTTGAAGTGGCAAAACACCTGCTAGTTTTCAGTGCTGTAATACTTGTGCTGCTTTCCAAACTGCTGTGAAGGAAGTCTACTTGTGAGGTTTTTTTTCTCTTGATTTCTCAGTTTGTAACTCCCTCATCTTTTATTTAACACACAAGACCTTCTGAATTGGTTGTTGTCCAAATTTTTTTTCTTGCTCCTCTTACCAGAGACAGAATACATCCAGCAGTTGCAACAAAATATGCCCTTTGAGCAGCTGAAATTATTGGTTACATACAGGTGTTACCTTTCATAACTGGGAGCAGCACATCAAGACTGGTCACTAAAAGAAATTCAGCTTTTTGGCAGGAGAGAACATCACAGGCTTTATCTGGGAGGCTGTGGGGAAGACAGCTGCCTTATTTCTCTGCTTTGTTGGAAACAGGGGCTTTAGATTAATTGTGGCAGATTGATAGGAAATGGGCTCTTTCATTAGGCACCAGTGCAGAGGGAGATGAATGCAACTACAGACTTAGATGTAGTTACTTTAATATTTCAGGAATGGTTGGTTTGGGTAAAACAACTCAGAGCAAAGGCTTGCTTTCCTCAGAAGATATTGCCTGCCATTTGTGGACCTTTCACTGTACTTTCGGGCCTACATTAGAAAGTCAGACCTCACTAAAGATGAAATATTAGATATACTTGAAGGCATTCAGATTTATTTGTAGGTAACTCTGTCAAAGAAGACTCCTGCAGGAGACTGTCTGGATTTGGCAATAAAGAAGGAGCTGTTTATAAATATGATTGAAAACAAGGCTTTAAAAATGTAGGTGTTAACTAGTTGAAAGACTAATCTGTATTTAATTAAGCTCCCCCTTCTGGGAAAAAATACAAGAAGAAAGAACATAAGAAAATGAGTTTTTTGAGGTTCCTCTTTTCTGCCTGTTGAACGGTATATGTGGCTTGGCAGAATCCTGAAAAATATAACCCAGAAGTAAGAGGACAGGAGAGGGTGTACTGAAATGGGTTTGGGAGCAGCAAATTTGAGGCAGCAGCAGAGCTGGGAAGAGGAGGATGATAGGGGTGAGGGCTGGGTGGAAGAGGCTGGTGTGTGCCTGTGCCCTAGAAGGTACTCCAGAGAGCAGTAAGAGAGTGAAGAGGGGAAAATAGCAAAATTGCTGCAGGACTTAAGGGCCTGAGGCTCCTGAGGAGAGAAGAAATAGAGGATTCGGAAGATGATGTCTGCCAGCTCACATCTTCTGATGTCTGTCCAGTGGTTTGGATGAAGCTGCAAGACCTCAGTGGGCCTTAAATGTGTGGTCTGTGCCCACTAAGAAACTGTCATTTTGACCACCACTAATTTAACAACCTCATTGTCAATTTGACAGAGAGATCAAAGATGAAAATACCACAGAAACAAGAACTCTTCATTGTCAGATTAAAGGATGTTCTTTTCCAGGCATGCTGATGTGATCCTAAACTAGTGGCTGCAAAATCTGTTCCTCCTTTCTGGAAGATATTATCAAAACTCTCTGTCTGTTAACCAGAACAGAAGTGTTGACTACTGTCTCGTGGTGGACTGAGAGTTTCCACAATAAGTGTCTGGAGTGCTTGGCTCCAGCTACCTTTCTTCCCTGCTGTCTGCACTCTGCCCCTTCCCATCTGCATGCACAGATTTTACTTGGCAGGGGTGAAAACTGCTGCTTACAAGGTGATTTACTGCTAATCTGCTTAGCACTGCAGAGCATCATCAAGCAGCTCTCACTCAGCACACTCCAACTACACACTGGTGGTCTTCCTCACTCACCCTTTGTCTTTTCCACAGCACATTATTGTATGTTACAAGGGCTGCTGCTTCTGAGCTATGTCAGCTCAATTAACAGAGCACTGTTTAACACTTGGTGTGTGTGTAATGTGTTTAGGAAATGCACCTCAAATTAATTTGAAAGCCTTGTTAAACTGAGATGAATCTGAAGTACCTCCCCCTGTCCCTTCAAAGACCAGAAATGTACAAAGCTTTTTGTTTAGAGTTCACAATTATGACATCTTCTATTGACTTTTTGATATGTGTGTTTCATCTTGTATTCTCCTCTGGGCTCAGGTCAGAGCCTGAGGAATATAAGATGGTTTTACTCCCTCCATACTAGGATGAGAAATTAATATGAAAATGAAGAGCATGAAAAATGTGCAAAAATAGAGGCTTGTAACAAGTAACATACTTAGAAACTAATAATCTAATAGTGATTTAGTAGATCAAGAATAGAAGCAGATAAAGAATTTTTGTTTAATTCTTTAATATAAAATATTGCTTCATATGCTTTGGAACATAGATACTGTGGAAGAGGTTGAATGGAGTTGTTGGCATATTACTTACACAATTTATTTTTTATCAGGGTGTGGTGTTTGTAAGAGAATGATGCCATCTTATCAGCAGGCAGCCACAGAACTCAAGGGTAAATATGTAAGTGAGACAATGAGATTTATATGACATTTCAAAAATAATTTTAACACTTTTTTAAGTATATAAATCAACAAATATTTATCAAAGTCAAAATGTTCCATTTTAAGTCAGCTGAAGTAAAACTGAAATAAACTACACTGTTCCAGATCTCTTCAGGATTTTCTCTTGGTTTTTATTCTTCTAAAACTTTAGAGAATGAGATGCAAACTCCCTTGCCCTTAAAATCCACTGCAGTTTTTTTCCGTGGGAATACAGACTCTGACACTATGTAGATTTGTGTTTTGCCTCTAATTTATGAATTTTTAGGCCTTTTGAGCTCATTTTGTTAGAGAAAGAAATGTTTACCTAAATGGATTTGATCAGCTTTTTGGCCTGATGTTTCATAGCAAGGTCAGGGATGGATGCCCTCATTGCAGATATTAATCCACTTTTTTAGTGGAGAATCACGGTGTTATGGGAGGGAAATCCCCCTCCAGCCACTCAGCATTAGTAGAATCTTACAGTTTTACTGTAGCTCTGTCAAAGCTGATGTCACATTGATATAAAAGTAAGTTTTGACTCTAATAAAGTGCAGAATTCACAGTAATTTAGTTACCTCTTTGTAGTTATAAGGTGTATTGATCTCTGTAAGCAAGTCAAAGGCACCTGTCTAGTTGAGGTTTTATAATGTGCTTAACGTATGATTTATGTGATGCCAGGAGTATATAAAGGATGAAGAAACAGGATTTTTGTTTCATGACTGTAGCAGGATTTGGTCTGATCCTACCTGCTGGATCATTCACTGCTGTGTGTACAGGTTTCCTTGTGAGGAAAAGATGAAGCACTGCAGTTCATTGCTGGGGCAGCTCTGGCCATTTGTTCTCATGACCACCTAGTGCTGTCAGACTGCCCAACATTCTCCAAACCAGTTGTTTTCAGAAGTGTTTTCTTTAAATCCTCGTTTGCTTAGGGCTGGAATGTGTGGGAGTTACTCAGATTTATTTAGGACATGGCACAAGCCTTAGAAGATATTTTCAAGGGTGTTTTTGTCAAGCCAGGCAGCATTTTAAGGCCATCTCCCCTTAGAGGAGCATGTGCTGCAGCCTTTGGGAAGGCACTCCCACCTTGCATGGCTGTACATTGTGGGGTGAGAGGGATTGGGAATTAGGATTTAGGATTAAAGCCATCACCTATAGAGACAGTGCCAGAGAGAAGGCATGCTGCACAGCACTCTGTCCTCCTGCAGTTATCCCTTCCTTGTTCGTGTGCAGCTCATTTATTAAATTCAGACCAGATAATTTAGATCTATTCTGGTTTGAGTATTTCCTTCCTCACTTGGAAATGGTTTCTATAGATCCGGGCTGATCCTGCACAGCTGAGTGACAGGGCTGGGACACAGTTCTTTGCAGTGGAGGGTTGTGGTGTTGCATCAGTTCAGAGGAAAGTCCAGTTATGCTACTGCCACCTATGTTTTTCACAAAAATTGGTCTGTTTGTCAAAATATGACCCAATTAGCTTCCTGAGTGGGATGTGTACACAGCTTGCCATTTCTAAAGTTAAGTGTGCTGTACCCATCATAAATTATTCATGGAGTGCCTTAGAGTGACGTTGACCTCCAGATCAGGCTTGGCTGCAAAGTTTATGAGTGGTTTGGATGAGCTGGAGGTTTGGCCTTTTAATCTGACCTGTCATTAACTGTCAGGATGTGCCAGGCTCAAAGGTGATTACTGCTGTTATATGGCAGGAAAATTAAGTACAGTATTGCCTACTGAAGAGGTCATAAAAAGGAAAGGGTGAGCTGTATCTGTCACTGGCCTCTGTGTTCCCTTGGCACTGGTTGTTTCTTGTCCCAGTGCTGTTACTGGGAAGAAGGCAGGGTGGCATATTTAGTTTATATTATGGTTAGCTTATAATTCTGTTGCATCCAGTGCAGAAGGAAAAAGTGCTTCAAATCAGAAGTGGATTTATTTCATCCTTGTCAGTAAAGATTCCTGTGGTTAGAGAGTTGGCTGGGCTCTGGTGAATGAGTGTCCACCAGAGCAGGGGGAAACTGGATTTTAGCAAACCATTCACCATCTCTCTAATGCCCATGAACTTTGTGAGTGTGCCAGAATTCTCTGCCCGGTAAAGACCAACTTAAGAATGTGCTTAAGTGTTTTCCTCCTTTGGTGCTTGTCTTTTTAGTTATTTTTAAATTTTTTTTGGTGCTGTAAGGTACCACTTTTGGAGCAATTCCATCAAGAAAACTGAGAATCAGGGTAGGCGGTCACAACTAAACAGGAGTGGTCAGAAGCTCCAAATACTTCCAAATACTTGGGCAGCTAGGAAAGGTTCGGAGTTGGTTTAGATTATAGGTAGCTTGGTGGAGAGCAGATAAGTGTTGAAGTATGTCAAGTGTCACTGCAGAGGTGAAAGGAATAAACTGATCTTTGTTTCTGTAGTGGCTATTTACAAGAGGTAATGGACCTAAATTGAAGTTGGGGTCATTCAGTCATTTGCTAAAAGCAAATTTGCCAAACATCTGGCAGGAGGACCCTGACTTTGGGCAGTACGTGTGTTTTGATGGTCTCTGGCAGCCTGATATTTAATAATTCTGTGATTATTGGCCAGCTAAAGCTATTACTCTTGTCATTAAAACAAATCCTGTTGTAATAAGCTTTGTTTGCTAAATATGCTTCATATAATGTAATGAACACCAGAATGAATCCAAGTTATTGACTTTTATCAATCGCCTTTAGATGGACACAGTGAAATTGTCTGACATGGCCAGGAATGCCCACTTAAATCACAGGAAATCCTCTGAAAGTTCACAGCAAAGGTGGAATCTGGTAGGCCGGTGTTAATTAGGGAATTAGTTAACAAAACAGGTTCTTACTTTATAAAACAACCGTTGTATCTTGATCCTATTGCATTTACCTGCCTTTAGGTTGTGGCATGGAGGATAAGGAAAGGGGAGAATTGAGTCTAGATAATCTCATATGAATTAAATCAATCCAGTTGTTTGAACTACAAGGAAAATTCAAAGTGGAATACTGGGCCAGCAATATAAACCTTCTTCTGTACTCTCCTCTGTTCAATTTATCCTTTCTTAGGATAGGGAAGAGAAAACAAAGTATCTTTTTGTGACTTTCCAGCACATTCTTAGGAACGGTTGACCTTCAAATGATGATTTTCTGCTTTAAGATTTATTTCATGCTGGCTCTGAGCACATTTGGTTGGTCTGTGCAGTTTTCTGCAGTCGGGAACGTGGTATTAAATTCTGATGTGGTATTTCAGCTGGAAGGAGAAAATCCTGGTTTTGGAGAGGGAAAGAGGAGGGGGTTGGATTAAGACCCTGCTGCTAAAATGATTTAAGCCGTCAATGCCATTAAACTAAGTTAATCAGGAAGTGGTATCTCAGCAACTTGCTGGGTCCGAGTTTGACAGCAGAATGACCTCTGTTTGAATTGCACACCCACAAAAACTTGGAATCGATCCCATCTTCCAATTTTCACATCAGAAATATTTGGAAGACATTTGGACAGGGCACAGAATAAGTCACAGGGCACAGTATAAGTCACAGGAGCCCTGAACGTGAAGCTCAGGGACTGTTGAGATGAAGGATGGGTTGGGATAGAGGTGAGGAGTGGGGAGGAGAGAGTTTTTGTTTTACCTGCTAGTGTGAAAAACTGCTGTGCTTGTGTGCCTCTCTTCTGAAGAGTGTCGGACAAGGTTAAGAATTAACTCTCATTATACCCTGCCCTACCTAAGTTAACATATTTAGAGCATATAAATGCCATGTGCTATTTCCTGAGCTCAGGGAAATAGGGCACGTTTTATTTTCACATCAAAGCCATGCTGATTTTCCCTTGCCATTCAGTAAGTGCATTTTTGAACTGGGATAATGCTTGTGGTTGGTTAGACATTGACAAGTTGGTTAGATATAGACAAGTTCATTGCTGGAGTGGAAACCAGGGAGCTGAGGGTAGAATTTCTGGTGTCCTGTTTAATGTTTGGATATGAACTAAGAGCTTTTTTTTTTTTCTACTTGTAGTGGAAGAAAAAAAATCTAGTTGTAGTTTAAAATCCAAATGTCCAGGGCAGAGCACGAGTGTTGCAATTGAGAGAATTCCTTTTAGGTATTTCTGTTAGTGGGTGAATAAAAAGAAACAAGAGATGCTTCCAGAGCAATGAGGAGGTGACATGCTAACTGGTGTGCATTTTCTCTGGATTAGACTCAAGTATTGTTCTGTTTTGTTTCCCCTTGCACAAAATCAGAAAAACTTCAGTACCTTTTACAGAGAGCCCCTTGCTTGACAGCTATATGAATGAAATCAAAATCTGCCCAGATTGAAGTGGGTTTTACTTAAGTCTTCAAACAAATGATGTGATGGTCCTGCTGTATTGTAAGAATGAGTAAGATTATGCTCTGTTTTTCCAGGTTCTTGCGGGGATGAATGTTTACTCTGCTGAATTTGAAAGGATAAAGGAAGAATTCAATGTCCGGGGATATCCTACAATCTGCTATTTTGAGTCGGTTATGTTTTGCAACTATTATAGAAATCATGCACTTTTGTATATTTGCGTGTTTTTATCTGTTAGGGCCAGGACTGAACCTTGTTTTGTTGCTTTAACAGGAAAGGAAAGTTCCTGTTCAACTTTGAGAACTTCGGTGCTACCGCAGCAGATATCGCAGAGTGGCTGAAACAGTAAGGCATTGAACTTCATGCACTCCACCTTTTATGTACTCTTCATTATTTACAGAATGTAATGGTTTAGGAGCAGACATCTCTCCCTCCTTCCCTCTGCTCAGAAGAGCAAACAGAACTACCCTGCTGAGATCAGCTAAACTCATACAGAGAGATTGACTAATGTTTGGTTTTTAGCATGCATGCCTTGCATTTCACAATTGCATTTTGTCTGTAATAGGAAACTGACTGTGGACTAAAACAAATGCAGATACACAGATCTCAGCTTCGTTAAAAATGCCAGGTTAAATTTCCTGTCATCTTCGGTGCTTGAACTTAATACCTTGCAAAAGGTTTGACTTCTGTTGTGTTATTAAAAATGTATATACCAAGTGTGCAGTTTTTGTTGGTTCATCAGCCTTTAGCTGAAGCCTTTAAAGTGTCTTACAGTGACAAACTGAAGATCAAGGCACCCTGGATAGGCAGTCACTTTTACAACATCTGTGTTTGCTGTCATGACATGAAAGTGTAGAAAGCACCTTGTTCTACCTAAAGGGAGCTGTTTGCAGTCATAAACGTTTTGGAGGCTGAATGAGCCTATGGGACAACCTGTTCAGAGACACACAGGAAAAGTGTGTGTGTATAGCTGGTCTTCAATTGGTGCAAGTCCCCACAGTGGAGTTGAGATAATCTGGTGATGGAGAAATCCCATTTGCAGTCAGTCCAGGCTCTTGGGCATGGTGTCATCTTTGTAACCCTCCCTTGCTTGCTGCAGTTGTGGAAACAATACTGAAATGAAGCTAATGAAAGGAAACAAACCCATGGGAAGGAACAGACTGTTGCAAACTATTGTAATAGTGCAGCTTAGCAAAATTGGCTCAGAATAAATGTATTTTGCTGTACACTGGGGCTGTGCTGGGGATGTGCATATGGTTGTAAGTAGCCCAGAGTCTCCAGCAGCAGTAGGCTGAGGGCTTCAGGATTTGGAACCCACAAATGAAGTGAGAGCAGCATCCTGTTGAGAAATTTCACTGTTAGCATCAGGGTCTACAAACACTGCAAGCAAGTATTGTCCAGTATTGGCTCAAAGAGGAGAAATTCAGCCAGAGTCATTAAGCCTCGTGTAGTCAATTAAGTCTTCAAATGTGAGTGATCAAGATGGCAATTCCAGCAACTTGAAGATGATCAGCCCTTGGAGCAAGGATATGGCTTAATCACCTGCACTTTGTTATGCTTTTCAGTTCTGCAAGGATGTGGTTATCTCTTGGCTACCATATGTGAAACATTAGCTGTTTGGGGTGTATTTTCCCCCTGTCTGCCCACATAATATCCAGATAATCCCTGCAATATGCAGCACCTTTATATCAGTGCTGTGACAGCAAGTGAACGCAGCTACTGGAGGAAAGCAGAGCAGCTGCAAGCTCTTTCCAATGATAATCTCTGCTAACAAGCCACTGTGGGCTTTGGCTGATACTTCAGCAGTCCAGAGCTAAAGACAGCTGTTTGTCCTCACTTAGTGCATGCTTATTAGTTGCCCAAAAGATGATCTGAGCAGTAGCCTGGTGCCTCTGTTTTGTGTAGTAAGTACAGCTTTTAAGGAAACCACATTGAGTAGTCATGTGTACTTAGATTTTGCCAGTAAGTGATGCTTAAATTACAATCAATTAAATTATTAATAAAATTGCATATAGGGTAAACATGCTACATTTTTAATATTATACTATTTTGAGGAATCTGCAGTACAGGTAGTCAAAATGGTATGGCAAGAGCTTTAGGAAAGCCAAGGAGTACAATGAGATAGCTGTGGGGTGCACTGGCTGTGTTTCAGAATAGCGTAATATTAAAATATTGAAAGGTTGCTTTTGCACAAAAATATTACTCTGAGGACTAGGGGCATGGCAGGGCCGTGGCAAGGAAAGCCAAGGCATTTTTATACTGTGCATGCATGTGCTGTCCTTGTGAAGTCTTGGAAGCAAATCCAGCAGACATTGAGCAATATGAAATGGCCCATTATGTGTGGACAATAAGTACACTGCAGAAAAGCAGCTCTCTCTCTCACCCTCTTCTTGTTTTTTTCCCCTCTAAATACTACTGTAAAGTGCTGAAAGTGGGTGATGTTAGGCTCATTTGTGGGGGAGAACATGATATGACTTAATGAAAGTTAGAATTATTTAAATCATTGTCCATGCTTTTTCCTCTCAGGACAAGAACTGATAGTTTGGAGGGCTCCAACACCTCCTTTTTTTTTTTTTAACTACTAAATGTGCTTCTTTCTTATGCTGAAGTGTGTTAATGTATTGGTCTTACAGATACTTCACCTTTCTTATCTTCCTAATAAGCATTGGCTACTGTGTTATGGAGATTCAGATGTTTTCATGAGAAGATAGAGATGAACCATCACACAGCCTTAATCCAGCACAGTAGAGATGCTATTTTGTACATGCCACTTTTTTGTTAATTCAGATACACAGCTGTACCAGCCTGAGTGGTAGGCAAGCCCAGCAGCTTCTAGCTGCCTTCAATAGCTGCTTAGTTTGTCTTGCTGTTTTTATAGATTCCCCTCAGGCCCTTCCTTAGCATCAGCTACTTTGTTAAATCAAGAACTTGTCCTGTGATCTCAATTGAATTAGCTTTTCATAACTCTTCTGGACTTCTGTCATCCTAATCAGGTGGTGGGTGTGCCTTGTCTCAGTGTTGAATGACATTTTAAATTTTGCTTGTTGCATTCTCCAGGCCTTGAGGTGTTTCTTACCACCTCCTGTGGAGGCTCATTAGCATGCACAGCATTTTAAATTAGGCTATTTGAATAAACATCCCGTGCCCTGCTTTACTAATTCCTGACTGAAATAGGTCACACCAGGCCCTGCTGAACACCATGTTCTCCCAGTGCTTTGCAGGCAGTGTGTCCATGTTCATCATGCTCTGCCTACTCAGCCCAGCTCCCAAATCCGTTGTGTGTCATGGTGTTTGCTGGAAAGCCTTCACCCTGCCAGGATACCTGGAGATTATTGCTCTCTGGGCTGCTTGGCCAGGTGCAGCTCCCACCCTTCACTTTGATGTTTGCTTCTTGGTTTGTTTATCACAGAGGCAGCAGCAGAGGTGTGCATCACAGTTCTGCATGCATTGCTTAATATTCTTGGATCACACCTATTGCTTACATCAACAGAATTTGCTATCTGAATCTGTGCATCTCTTCTGATTTTTTTATCAAACTAGGCTTTCAGCCTAGAAATGAGTAAGGCAAGATGAATGAGTTATCATCTGTTTGCCATTCCTTGTTCCAGGCAGCTAACACAATAATACGTTTTAATCAAGAATAGTAAATCTGCTTTCAGCAGAGATGGGGTCACATCCAGACGTGTACTTTGCCAAAGAATTTGGGGAATTTGGGGGGGTTTGGAACTCATTACTGCAACAACAAATAGCTTCAAAGTCTGGCTCCCAATGTTCATATGTTTGGGTGTCTTTTCTGTGAACACTGCTTTAATAAATAAAATGTCAATTAGCATAGTTCAGATCACAGCTGCCAAATTCTCTTTTTAATGTACATTAATAAAAGCCAAAAAAACCCAATTGTTTATTTGGATGATGAGCTGCAGAGGAGCTTAGGTTCAGTTTCCAGACTTGCCACTGTGTCTTTGGGCAGTCCTTGTGGCTGTGACCCATCAAAGACAGCTGAGTGCTGTCTTTGTGTGTGTCAGGTGCAGTTGCAGTGATGTTGGTAGAACACATCACTTGCCTTTCAGGTGAAGCTTGCAGCTGAGTATCTTTGCTGAGTTAGGCCTACAAGCCCACTGCAGAGTGAGGGCATAAGGATGCTTCCCTGGCTCCCAAGGTCTGTTCAGGGTAAAACCATGTATTCCTGGGGAAATGGTGTGTGTAGCTGCCTCGTGGTCCCAACACTGCTCCTCCTTTCTCTGCCCTAATCATGCTGTCAGTATCCAAGGTGACGGGTTAAATTGGCTGTTTCTGCTCACTGCTTTTTTCTTTCATTTGCAATGACTCCTGTGAACTACAAAGTGGGAATGCTGTGAGAAAGGGAGCATCCTGCTGAGGAGGGTAAAAGAGTAATAGAAAATGCATTTGATTTCTATAATGTAATAACCAAGCAGTCTGGTTATCTCCTCTCTCCATCCCCTTCCATTGCTGATCTGTCCTCAGGAGCTTCTTGCAGATTTTTTTGTTCCTCCTCCAGTTTTATCTGTGTTTCAGTGCCTGTGAGTTCTGGATGGGTACAATTATGGAAGCTGTTCAGTAGGGTTGGTGTGTCAGACATGTGTGAACATCTGCACAAAGTGGTTCCTTACAGTTTGACTTGGTAAGATGACTGCTTAGCACCAGAGAGCTGCCTTTAAGCTTTGTCTGTTTGTCTTGTAGCCCACAGGCACCTCAGCCACAGGCTCCAGAGACTCCCTGGGCAGATGAAGAAAATGTAGTTTATCACCTGACCGATGAGGACTTCGACAAGTTTATAAAAGATCATTCATCTGTGCTAGTGATGTTCCATGCACCATGTGAGTTTGTTTTCTTTTCTGTACTCTGAGCCAAATGCTTGCTAACGAAATCAGTGATGTTTTTCCATGGAAGTTTCACAGAACCGTGAACTCAGAAGTCCAGGCTTTTCTTGTTTGTGATGACTGTTAAATACACAAGGCCTGAAATGCTGACTTCACGTTTAGGATGGAGATGTGCCTCTGAAGAAGGACATTTTGTAGGCTGAGTCAAAACATAACTGAGGAGTGTAATCACGCTTAAATAGTCTGAGTACTCATCACTTTACAGCATGATTTCCCATTTTCAACTTCTCTTCAGTATTGTTTGCTTTCAGAGCAGAACTCTGATTGATTGAACAACTAACTCAACTTGAGAACCCTGAGCTCCTGGGTTCTTGTCCATGGCTACTGCTATGTTATTTTGAGCATTTTCACTCCTCTGCCGCAGTTTCTCTGGCAATGTAAGAGGTGATTGCCATTATATATTGTGCTGAACTATGCCAAAACTAGGCCTAAGTTTAGAAAGACCCCAGGACTATTGATAACTAATGCAGACTTGGTGGTGGTACTGCTTATTGTTCTGCTGAAAATGCATTGAACTGATATTTTCCATGACTTGAGGTTTTAGCTTGACAAATGCAGTGGGTTGCCTTCAGGAAGCTGTTCCAGCCACACTGCCCTCCCGGATGCTGTTGGGTGGAAGAGTGCATTAGCCTTAGTTCACTGTGGATGTAACTTGTTTCAGCTACATATCTGGTTCTTCCAATTGTTTGTGTTTGTGATGGACAATTCAGGCTTGACTCTGCTACACTGTGTGACACACAGCTCCTGTCTTCTCTTGCTGCTGTGCTGGCAGCAGTATGAGATGTTCCTTTTCAAGTGCATAGATTTAAACGTTAGGACTCTGGAGGCAGACTGTGTGCTGACAGCTGAGGGTCTTGGCACAGAGGCTGAAATCCTGCTTCCCTTTAAGCCAGCAGGAGTTAGCTCCAAAATACCTTTTTTGAAGGTCTGCTCATAAGACTCATTTGAAAAACATACCATAATGAATTTCCTCTGCCTGATGAAATGTCTAAGAATTTGGTCCACTGAAGCAGGGGACTGACTGCTGTTCTGTCGCTGTGTTCCCTGGATTATTTGTACTAATGAAAGTGGGACCGGAGATGAGTGCCTGCTCTGAAACCCCGAACACAAGGAGCAGAACTGATGAGGCCTGGTTTGCTCAGGAGTTATCCTTCGTTACCCAAATCCTTCCTTCCCCAGATTTCCCTGCACCCCGGTGTGCGAGTGACAGCATGGGCTGCTGCTCCTCAGCAGCTGTGTGCTTGCTGAGCAGCTGCTGCCAAGCACAAATGGAGCTCCTAAATTTGCCTCCTTTCCCTCTCTCTGCACAATGACATGGGGGAAGTGTCTACTCTCTCTCAACGTGTTCACACTTAGTAGTACTTTAAAGCTTGCTTTTTTTTTGAGTTTGTAAATGGACAAAGGAGTCTCGTCATGTATTCGGGAGGAGGAAGAGGGGGAAGAAATCAACAGTTGGCCCTGCAAAATGTACTCCTTTAGGAAGCCAGATTAAAAATAGATGAATACATAAAACTGCAATCAAATTTTATAGTAAGTTCAAGTTAGTTTTAAATCTCAGTAGGATTCTGTTCTGTTTTTAGTGGTTTTTTAAATATTTTTAAGAACACAGGTAACACAGTTTTAGGAGTAACAATATTGCATTACTTATTTTGAGAGCAGGGGTGCTTTCAGACAGGAACTTTTACTCTCTTGTGCTAAGGGGCATTCTGCACTAAGGTACAGCAGTGCTTTGGCAAATCTTGTTTTGAAAGTAAATCAAATGCTTTAATTGGGCTGTCACAATCTTCTGATAACATTTTCCAGCTGCACAGAATTGGGATGAAGAGTGTTCCTTGCCAGAACAACTCCACTTTAAATGCAGCTCAAATATTTGGGGCATTTTATTCAGGTGGTAATGGCAATACATGCAGAATCCAGCTTGTACATGTGTAAAAGATCTGTGTTGGTAAGAATCCTCTCTGAGCATCCTCAGCAGGGAGTATGAGGCTTGCAAACTGATTAATGACAGACAACTATCATAAACAGTTATCTCCATGATTAAAAGCTCTTCTCATAGCACTTCTTAAATGTGCTAATGGTGTCACCTTATGAATATTAGGAGATAAATTATTCCAGTAAAAGAAGTGGTAAAACCAGTGAGTGTCTTACTTATTTTAACCTTGGTAACTCAGGCTGGGGATGTTTTTTCTAAAAATGTATTACTAAAAAAAAAAAGTTGAAATATCTATAAAATAAGCTCATAACACAGGATATACTTCTGTGTAACTAAGAGTAATCAAGGGGATTTCAGCACTGGCCTGGAATTAGCAAGCACTTAAACTCCTGTGTCACCATGCATCATACACGTGACTTGGAGTTTTTCTGGCACACTGTTGTGGTTCAGCCACAGCTCAGCCTCACACACCTGCTCCATCATGGTGGGATGGGGGAGAGTTTGAAAGGTAAAGCCAAGAAAAGTCATGGGTTTGTGGGATAAAGGTAGTTTAACAAGAAAAGCAAAAGCCATGTACAGGGAAACCAAAACAAGGAATTTGTTTACTACTTTGCATTGACTAGCAGCTGCTTGACCATTCCCAGGAGAGCAGAGCTTTATCACACATAGTGCTGAACTTGGAAAGACAAACTCCATCACTCCAAATGTCCCACCCTCTCCCTTTTTCCCCAGTTCTGTATGCTGAGCATGACACCATATGGTCTGTGGTCATTTGGGGTCAGCTGTCCTGGCTGAGTCCCCTGACATCTTGTGCAGTCCTTGTGGTGGGATGGGGTGAGAAGAAGAGGTCTGGATTCTGTAAGCCCTGCTCATCAATAGCTAAAACATCCCTGAGTTACCAGCACAAATCCAACTCATGGCTCAATACCAGCTACTGTGAAGAAAATTAACTCTGTCCCAGCCCAAACCGTCTCACATACATGAGGAGTTGTTTTACTAGAAGAGAATTATTTCAGTCATGCTTTAATTGCATCTTCTGGTGACCAATGCATTAATAGAGTGAAGTATGAAAAGATGTGTGGGAATTGACAGCATTTTATCTGCCCCCTTCCCCCAGTGCTGAAGATACAGCTGAACCAAGCACATCCCAGGTAAATACCTGTGAACTGCACCATTAGGCACTGTGATGGATGTGGCCAGTTGGGTCTCCATGCCTGTGGTACTAATGATCATCCCTGAGGACCACACTGTAATTATTTACAATCAGTTGCACTTATTAGCCCAAGGACATGGTAGCATTTTAAGTGCTGCCTAGCATAACTAAGTTCAAGGAGAGCAGCTAGTGTGTTTTAAACACATCAGGAAGGTCTGCAGCATGCAACTTGCACCTCTTGGGATCAGGGACACCATCCCTTTCCTGCAGTAATTTACCACAACCATTAAACAGAAGATGTGCTGCTGCAGGTCATTGCTGCTGGCGCTGGGCAGTGTGGGTGGGCAGGATGAGTTCATCCTGCTTTCGTTTCACAGGTCACTGGGGACACAGAGCAGGATTTCTAACCTTCTCAAACTCCTTTGCAAAGCCCTTAAGAGGATGTTCAATAAATCTGAATATTTAGCATAGGTAAACAGTGACCCAGCCAGTCAGGCTCTGAAGGCACTCTCCTCCCCAGCCATCTGTGAAGGGTGTGCAGTGTTGTGCTCCTTACTTTAGTATTTTGCTGAAAATTCATAATTTCTGGTGGTGAGCTTGGTGTTATCCTGGATATATCCAGACTACAGTCTTGCAGACATCTGAAGTGTTTTTTCAATGTGTTGTTGTACCCAAAAACTGGGTTCTTATGCACTGTACAAAAGAACAAAGAAAGGACCCTTTCTCCCAAAGGATTTGGTGTTTTTACATGGATTGATTGTGTTTGGTAACTTGAGATGGCAGTTATGTTAGTGGGCCTATTTCTGAATTTATAACAAAGGATTTATTGCACTAACCAAAGTTATTTCTGTGCTATAACATAACTAAAGGCACTGTTGCTGCTTATGATAAGCTTCTGCTAGCAATGAGAATAAAGATTTTGTGTCTGTACGTGCTTCTTGATATCTGTGCCTACAGCTGATCGATTTATTTAGATGCCCAAGATGACAGCTGGGTTCTGAATGTCTCTAAATATGGGTTATGCTGCCAGTCAAGTGTTGTTGAATGCTTTAGTGTCACGGTGACGCGCTGGGACTTAAAATGTTCCTGAGTCCCTTGATCATGAAAAAAAAGCCCTGTTTGTGTTTTCAGTTTCCTCATCAAACTGTTTGCTGAGTCCAATGCAATTTTAAAAATAATTCTGTCCAAAATATTTGCCAAATTAGTGAGGATTGCAGTCTTTCTGACTGTGTTTTGTTGAAGGAATAAAACCCCTACGCATTTATCCTTTCTACATTTTCCCCAGCATTTTTCTCCAAATCACATCTCAGTCACAAAATAAACCCAACCAAGTCACTGAGAGGTCAATTCAAATGCCACTGAAAGGTGTTTAAAGTCCAGGACTGAAATTCAAGTCAACTCAGGAATGTTTTCTTTAGGTGGCTGCTGTTCAGGCACAGGAGTTACTTTTCATTATGTTTTGTAAACACAAGTGACACTGCTAATGTTTTAAAGGATACCTGTTCTTGCAGCCTCATGCAGAATAATGTCCCGGTGCCATTGTGAGCTGTAGGCTGCCCCTGTAGCTTCAGCAGGCACAGACCTGGGCAGTCTCTGATGCTGGCTGGTGGTTGTCGTCAGTCACCCCTGACGTTTGTTTGGGGCTGCTTTGCCCTCTCTCTTACCCCACCAGCCAGAGCAAAGTTTGTGGTCCAGCACTGATGCCAGAGGTAACAAGCAGGAGGAAAAAGTGCTTTGGCTGTACTGTTAGTGTGATTGTGCATTTGGTTTTTAAAGGATTAAACTATTAAAATGTTTTTCTGTAACATTTCTTCCTTGTATGTGGGCTTAAATACAGGTTGAACCTGTGTTCTTCCCAGTCCCCTTCCTAGGGGCTCCTTCAGAGACTGGATAAGCTGATTGCAGGACTTACAGTAGAAAAAAAAGTCAATATCCTTAGTAGGATATTGGAGCCGTTGTGGTTTTTCCTCCATTGATAAAGAGGGAAAGCAGGGATAATGCAGCCTAATAGACCTTTGCTTGCTTCCTCCCAGTGGAAGGGAGTTCAGAAATAAACCTTGAAATGATAAAGTGCATCACAGTTTTCATGTGTTGTTGAAATGTCCATGAAATTCCTTTCCTGTTCTCGGCTATTTTCTCTACCTTTATGAACCAACCCGATAAATTATGCAGTTGCTGCTTTCCAAAGTCAGCTATTCAGCTGTTCAGGTTTTTAATTGCACAGGGAGTGGTTTTATCAATTTGGCTTTGAAAAACAGCTTTTCATACCCTTCACTCCTTCCCTCCTCCCTCCCAGTGCATTAAACCCAAGGTTTTAAGCGACTTTGTGAACTCATGATTAAGAATCCTAACCAATTAGCCCAGTACAAGAAGAAGGCCTCAGCTTCTAACCAAGTAGTGAACTTGGCTCTCTCCCTGCCAGCTCACCATCACTGGTTTCAGTGGCCTTGTTTTTGTTTCTTATTTCTGCATGTGATGAGATTGGGCTGTAGGAATCCAGTGCTCACTTTAAATATGAAGCAGAGTGATCCCAAAATGTGTGCACAAAATAAAATCTGTTTTTTCAAACCATGTTTTACAACTATAAATAAATAAGTCTCCCTTTCAGACCCCCACTGGTTCCTTCTGAAAGCAAGCTATGTTCTTGTGATCTGTAATTGGGATGTCTGTTGGCAGCATCAACAGAAAGGCCACGAGTTGAAAAGGCTGAAGAATAATCTACTCTGCAGCCTGAAAAAAATGGCCTTTCTAGTATAGGTCGGCAGCAGCCTAACATTGGCAGCCTGTGATAAATAAAGAAATTAAATTATTTATAAATAAATAGTTTTTTCCATGCTAATTCATGATTCAATCAAAGATTTTTTTAAAATGTCAACCAACGCAGTTGTTCCAGTAGAGATTAAAGGCCTGTGGGTTATCCAGGCATCCAGCATCACTGTATGTGGACGGGAACATCCTTTAATTTTCATTTGTTCCTGTCATATATGACATTTGTGATTTTCAGAATAAAATGTTGGTTTTTCAGTGGGTACTTTGACATCTGCCTTCAGATGCAGAGCCTCTGGGATAAAGGCAGACAGTGGGTAGCTGGGAAGCTGGTTTTGGTGCACCTGTGCAGGTCTGGATTGTGTAAGTTTGTAGTGTGTAAGGCAGGTTGTACATCTGGAATCTGGTCAGATGCCATGTCCCTGTGATGCAGGTGCATGTACTAGCCCACAGGAAGCCACACAAGGAGATATTTGTGTGTCAGGGTGCTTGCTGTGGGCCACCAGACCCTATGAACTTATTCTTCTTGTTTCAGAGTAATTAGAGAAAGCTTTGGACAAGTCAAACTTTCTGGACTGTTATGTGGGTCACAGGCAGTGCCTGCCTCTGGTGGGATTTTGGTGGAGCAATGCAGATGTCAGGGTGGGCTGTTGCAGTGCCCACATCACTGAAAACTGAATTGTTGTGTAAGGGCACTTGGATGATGAATGTTGCTGTTTAGGAGTCTGGACAGATTGTTGAAGAGAAAAGATGTGCTTCAATTTCAGAATAGTGTTTCCTGACTCTCTGTGTCCCATAGGCTCCTATTTCTAATGTTTCCTTAGTGTATTTTTAATGGGATATATAATAAAAGGCTTCCCTGTACAAGCATAAATTGTGCCAACTTTCTGTGCACTGTATGTATGTACTTCTCAGCTGAACATTCCTGGCAGGCTTCTGGAGCAGATACATTCTTCACGTAAACCAGTTAGAAACTGGTGCATTCTTGGCTTCAGAATCTGCTTCCACTGAGATGAGCAAGTCCTGAGTGTTGATTTCAGAGAGAGGAGGTCTGGGACACTTAGTCTGGGTTCTTCATTATTTAAAAGCATGGAAGTCTATAACAAGATGTTGCTTGATAATATGTATATTTGAATATCACCAAAAATCTTAGGGAGTGTAAACAGTTCAGCATAAGTGGCCTGCCAGTGCAGTGACCTGTCTCATTAAACTAATCACATAAATTATTTTCAGGGAGATTTAATCACACATTAAAATAGAAGTTCTTGGAAGGGCAGCAAGCCAGGAGAATTAAAAACCTGACATGGATTTTTCCTTTAATGACAATACCACTCATGTTTCTCAAGAATCTAAAAATAAAAATCAATGTGTGTTTTTAGTGGTACTTAATATAAATGGGAATGTGAAGAGTATAAGAATCCTGATAATTATCTTGTGCAGTAAAACTTGATAGGATACCTAATGGAAGGATGAAGACTGTAATGACTGATACCATTGTGTCTTTTTTGTCAGTCTTCTGATACTGGAGCACACAGTTCGTACGGGATTATTGTCTCTTTGAAGCAGTTTGTGCTCTTTGAGCAAGGTATGGTCATAAAAAAGGACGATCCAGTGATAAAAGCAATTGCCTTGGGCTGGAGATGTAAAAGTTTAGTTCTTTGCTTTGCTTTGCTTTGATTTGTGTAGTCACGACCCACGTCACTAAATATTTGTCGGTTTCCAACCTGTGAAGTGGAGATAGCATTTCACCTTGCGTGGGTGTTTTATCTAGCAAGCCATGGCCACTGCAAGCTGCTCCAGTATTGCAGGAATTGAGATATGGAAGGTGTGTGAGCTCTGCACAGTCTTGATTAACGTGAAGGAAGTAGGATTTTGCCTTTGGTGCTCCCTGGCTTGTGGCAGACATCAATTTTTTGGCCCCCAAGTTTAGGAAACCCCATCTGCCACTGGGTGAGCACAGAGCTCAGACAAGATTATCATGGCTGGAGCTGATGACTCGCAACCTGGTAGCTGCTCATGCCAGGACTGAAAGGGAGGAGCCTTGACTTGCTGTGGTTCAGCATCACAACAGGGAGAGTGGCAATTGTGGGGTGGTTTGGGCTGCTCTGCCTTTGGGCTGGATCTCGACTTGCTCTGTGGCGTGATGCTCTTCTGGGGACACGGCAAGTACAATGAATAACTTACTTGGTAGCAGTCGTGGGTGTTGAGCAGAATGCAGGGTAGAAGTAAAGGAAGAAAAAAAGGAGACAAAATGTGGGGATTTGGGGGTTGTGAAATTTGAGAGGTTTTTTCAAAATGCATTGCTGTATGCTCACCTCCAGTTGGGAGCAATTACTTTGTCTATTAAAGAAGACATTTGCAAAGGCTATACCAATCAGAAAAAAAGCTTCATGTGAATGTGTGGCAGGTGGTGTGAAGGGAACATTAGTTTCTTTGGGGATTTGCTGCCTCATTTCTCACATTACTATTGCCTTCCCTCTCTCCTAACGAGTCCTTACCGACTGACTCAGCCTGTGACACAGGAATAGCTGCCAGAGCACCAAGGAGCAGCTGACGGGGGCAGCTGAAGAGGGACTGGCCTCATTCTCTGGGTATTTGTTGTAGGTTATTCAGGTGTTCAGAGGGGTCTTTTAGAGGACTTAGGTAATTTTAGCTGTTAAAAATACACATTTGAATGTGTGAATTGGATGACTGTCCTCCTGGCAAGCTTGACCCCAGTGTACATATAAGCCCTTAATGCTCTTGTGGTGAGTTCTGATAGGAGTGAAACATAACTTACTTTCTAGGTCTCTAATGATGGGGTAACAGTAGGAATTAGCGTTAAGAATGAGACTCCAGGTTTATTTTTTCTGAAATAAATTAATTTCCTTGCTTGGATAAGCTCAATATACTGTGCAGGGCTCTCATTTGGAAAATGCCTTATAGTATCTAGGCTACTTGAGTCATTACCAGTGGAGTTTTCATTGTCAGGTTTATCTTCCTAAATACTTTATGGCTTCAACTTTTATTCTGTGAAAGGTAGAGGACTTACATAAAGGGCAAATAGTGAACAGAGACACCTAGAGTCTGCCTGTCTGCTCCTTGTGCCCTTTCAGATGGTGAGTAGGCAAGTGATGCCATTTTTCTGAGTTACTAATGAATGAATTAATTGCTTGGACACTGAGGCGTTGTGCTGATGGTGGAGCTGTGTCTTCTGGGCTTCTGACTGCTTTGTGCTTGGCAACCATGCCAGCACTCTTCTCCTAAATAGGTGAATGGATCTCAGCTGGTAGCCACTTCTGCTGTGACTTTGGACAAAAACTGTGCATTCTGCATAGTATCTCCTCTTGATACTTGACTTTTCCAGATATCTTCACAGTAATATTCCATGTCACTCTTCCTTTTAACCTCCCTGCCCCATGAGCTTGAGTTCATTGAGATGTACCTTTCTTAGGAAGATCTCTTTGCATGGCATCCATTTTGCTGGTGTCTTACACAAATTGCATCCTAGGAAATAATTCACAGGTTATGCTGTTTTTGTGAGCTCAACATTCAAAGCTCTTTCATCTCACCTGTGTTCTCTGGCATTTTCATTGCTTATCCAAAGCATAAAGTCTTCCATACTGGAATAGGAGTGTGAGGGAAATCAGCGCAACTTCTCTTCCCTCCTCAAGGTAAAATTTTGTTGTTCACCTGGCAATGGAGAAGGGGGGGAATCTTTTTAGGATGTTAAATAATTCTGGCTTAATTGGGAAGGAAACCTTCTGGTGGTATTTTTCATAAACTCTCAACAATTTCACCTTAAGGCAACCATGCTGTTGTCTCACATTTCAATAGGGGAAGATTAATTTTCAACACCTACTCAGGGCCACGTTCCTCAGAGCTGGTGTAGGAAGTGTAATTCATATCTCCCAATGCCAGCTGATCCACCTTCCTTCACTTCTTTTCCCTCCCAAGAGGGATGGTAGGAGGCACCATCATTTCCCAAAGCTGATTTCTACCAGTTGCACCACAGTCTTGAGTGAGAGGGTGTATATATGCAGTTTTAGTGTATACATGGAGTGTAATCTCCAATAGCCAGAAGCTGAAACCACCTTTGGAATGAAAATAAGGAACCATGTGATTTTTTTGTTTTAGTTTATTTTACATAAAGATGATTATTAACTTTGAGGTTGTTCCTGGATGTGTGCTGGAGTCTGTACTGTGCAGATGGGGTATATTTTTTCAAAGGCTGCTTTCAGGAGTCCAACTCAGTGCCCTGTGAGCTCAGAAGCAGAGTGCACACTGAGGACATGATGGAGCAGAAATCTCTCCTCCTGCCTGACTCCCAGGAATCCCTGGGAGGCAGCAGCCTCTGGCTGACGTTAGCCTAGGAGAATATTCACCTTTCCCCTGAGCCTGAGTCAGAAGACACGCTCCAGTGTGACCAGAAATAAAGGCAGAAGTGTGTGTTGTGCAGTTCACCAGAGCTGCTGTCCTTTAAATCCTGTGCAGGCAGCCTGCAGCACCCACTCCATGTCTGCCCCCTGTGCTGAGCCTTCCCAAGGGCTGTTGCTGACTAAAGGTGGCCCTTCTGCCAGAGCTGTGAATATGGCACGGATGCAGACAGTGTTCCTGGAGGATATGTTTAATTAAACTCTCTTCCCAGTTTGATCTGATTTATGTAATGCATCTGACTGTCTTTTTTAAAAATAATAAAATAGCTTTAACTTGTACTACAACTGTCTAAAACTGTTACGATTCTTCTGAGCAGTTTCAGTGATGCTGAGAGGGAAGAAATGATGCCACCATCAAAAAGACAAGATGGTGTCTGGGTTTGGGTCACTACCACCTCAGCAAGTCATACGGACAGGAGAAAGTGTGACCAATTTGTAATAATTTTGTGGCCCGACTTCACACTGAAGGGCTCCTGGAAGCAGGCAGAGACTTTCTTCTGCGTGGCCATGCTGGGATTGGATTTGCACAGCTCATTGCACGCACAGATTGCCTGCACTCTGGGCTGATGGCAGTGCCAGTGAGGTGGTGATGATGGCGGGGCCGAGCCGCTGCAGTGCTCGGGGATGAGCGGCGCAGCCCACGCAGCGTTCGGCTGCAGCCGCAGCAGCACTGACTGCAGTAATCCAAACTGCTTAAGTATTTTCCTTCTAATGCTGCATTTCTAGTTCCTCAGAGCCTTTTCCAGACTGACCTTTCATGGGCTTTGTCTTTTGTAAAGCCGTAAAGCTGTTTGCTTGTCACTGATCTCTAAGCAGTGTAATGCCTGGTGGAATCAAACCTGCCTTTAAAAATACATTATTGGGGGTGGGGTGGCTGGATTTGTGTATGCATGCACACATTTCTAGCTGTTGGAAATCTGAATTCAATATCATGTTAAAGATGTTGAAGATATGCCTCTTATAAGAAAGCATCAAGTCTTGAAACGTCCTTGTCTTTAAGTATCTGGAATTTTACCTGGGTGTGCAGTGCTGCTGGTGAGAAGATGAATGGTTTGGTAGGAGTAAGTACCCAGAGGAAAAAGGTTGTGCAAAATTCTTTGAGCTCCTGATCCTTCCTAAGGTGATTTTTGGTTTGGTTTGGTCTGGTTTGCTTTTTTGTTTGTTTGTTTGCCTTTTTTTTGTTTTTTTTTGTGCGTGGCAATTGTGGCATGGCCTGACTGCTCTAACCATTGTGACGATTACGTGAACATGCAACCATCATGATTGCAAATTTATACCTGTGATTAGGGGGAGAAACAGCTGCTTTTGTCATCCTCCCTCCCTGCCAAATTTGTGGATGATTTTCCATCAGATGTCTGCAATGCAGATGGCTAAATTATGCACGGAAGTCTGCAGCTGTTGTAGTTTATGCTCTCCTGCACCGGTGAAGGAACTGTAGACTGCCCCATGTCAGACTGAGAGATCCTCTTTTACATGATGCATAAGAATCTTTGCATGTTACAGACTTCCATGGCAGAAGAGAATACATTTGTGTTCCTGCATGGGTGATAAGAGGGCTGGCATTTGTGTGTCCTTGCTGTGGCTGCTGTGTTGCTGTGGCTGTTCCCTGCTCCATGTAGGTACTCCTGCTTTCATATGCAGGGATGAGAGTTCAAAGTTAACAACGTTTACTTGTAAGAACTGGCTATTCTGCTGTTTTCAGAAGTCACTGCTCCTCTGGGATTAAGGATAGAGAAACCCATGGTGTTATCCCTAGGTGTTAAATGTTTAGAGAGCAAAGGTGCATCTGAATTTTTTGACTTTTTTTCTTTTTCTTGAAGTTGTCTGTAAATCTTCTATGAGTGTATTCTGAACTGCCAGTGGCCCACTTGCTGAAAGCAGGACATGTTTTGTGCTTCAAATTCATCTTCTCGTCAGGCTAATGGAGGTATTTTTGGTGTGCAGCTATAGATGGAAATAGAGCTGGCATTATACAATAAATCGCTGGTACATGATAACAGTATTCGAGCAGTCTGTTGATGACAGAAATGTAATGATTCTTTAAAATCTTTATTTGCAATTTAGTTTACCTCTAGGGTTCTTGATGTCAGAAATAGCTTCTTCACAACTGCCTGGATGTTGTCTTTTATCTCTTGCTTGTCACGCACACTTCAGATCCTCAGACAATGTTGTCTTGATATGAGAGGACATGGCCAAAAGCATGGCTTTTATTTATGTAGTCACAATAACCCGAAAGAAGCAAACAGTGAATGACAGAGAGAAACAGAGATTTATATTCTTGAGACATCACTGAGACAGCATATGCAGGAGCTTAGCTGGAGCTGCTTGACTGGTTTTCTGCCTGTAAGACTTGGTTTTAACAGTAAAAGTACTGGTATTAGTTCATTTCTGGAAAGGTTTGGAGCAACTGTGTTGTGAGTCTTTGCCATGGTGCCAAACAGGCTGCTATAAACAAATACAGATATTTCCTTGGAAAAAGAGTTGCTTGGTGTGTTTGTTAAGCTTTCCTTTGTCCCATGTGCTGCTCACCCTTTCACTTCAGCATTGCTCTGTCCACACTTGGCCTTTGCCTCTACATTTGCATATGGTCACACTCTACAGAGGACAAAGTGCTGAGCAAGTGTTGTCCTCTGCCCTGCAGTGGGACCCTGGAGGGAGGTGACTTGTCTGCACTGAGGTGACGTGGGGACATTTGATCACCATTGTCTGGGGGTGCAGCTGAGCTAAGCTGTGTGACAGTAACTGCACCAAAGGAAGGAGCTGCTTATCTGCCCATCTGCACAGTGCAAATGAGAAGGTTGATTATAAATAAACTGGGAAAGCAGAATTCTTGCTTCATTTAGACATCTGTTTTAAACATGGTTAGCAAGGGTGCGTACCAGTACCTAACACTGATTTTTGTAAGCTTTGACTTACAAAAAACTTTCCCTGACTTACACTTGACTTTCCCTGTCTTCTAACACTTCCTTTTTGCTTATCTGTGTGCTCTTTTTATCTGAGCCTTGGTCCTAGCAGCCTGGGGCTCCTTTTGTGCAAGAGGAGCAAGATGAGGTGTTAGAGGATCTGAGGAGTTGTCCTGAACTGCTCAGCAGAACCAGGCACTGAACCTGGACTGGTTTCTGCTGCTGGGTGGAGAGTAACTCTGTCTTGCACCCCCAGAGCAGCTGCTTGTCTTCTGCAAGGAGTGACTGAGGCTATGGGAGTCCTCTTGGATAGACACCTTCAAGACCCTAGTGTGTTCCCAGCAGCCATGTCCCACAGAGGCTCAGAGGGTGGAGCAGGCACAGGACATCCTTGTATTGAGTGCAGTCTTTCTTCTCACCCGGGATCAAGCGAGTCGCTTCCCTTGCTTAGACTTCCAGTTTTAATGGCAGTAAGCACTTAACAGGACAGTGCACCTTCCAGAAGCACATCTGTCACAGATGCCCACTGCAGAGCTGTGGGCTCCTTCCACTGTCCCAGCAGCACACAGGAGCATCTGGGCTCAGAGCTCTAGGGTTCTTGTTATTTTCCCCACTCATTTTATAAACAAAGCATCTAAAACTAGAGGAGCTTAGCACAAAGGGATGAAGCTGCTGCTGAACAACCTAATGTAGCAATCAAAGGAGAGGCAATGACCTTGGAATTAATTTAAATAACTTTTCATTGCCCTCAAAAATTTAATGGTAGTCTTCACAGGATTATTCAAAGACAGGATAAATAATCATAGGAGAGATTAATTGATTTTCAGTTTGTAGGTCTGACTTGTAATTCATACCTTTTCTGCAGTGGTAGGTGAAAGCAGGCTGTAGCTCACAATAGCAAAATTCTCATGAAGACAGCCAGAAAAGCATTGTTTATTGTGGGAGAAATTAAAATTTGTTGTCGCTCTCTCAGGTTCAGTTTAATGTCGTGACTTTTTCCCAGGCTGATACATCATGCTGTCCTCTGTCAGGGGTAGAACAAGCATTCACAATAAAGATTTGAAGACTTCAGTCTGCATTAAGTGCCTTTTAAAGATCTGATGTTGCTTCCCTTTATTTTAAGCCTGAGTGAGTTAGCTTTGTGGCAGTCAGTAGTGCTGTGTCTGTGTGATGTTCATGAAAGAACCCGGAACAGTGACATTTCATGGTTTGGACATCTTGGTCCAAAATATTACTTACATGATCTTCAGATGTTTTGGATATTTTTTCATTTCCTGGTCAAAATATGCCTGCGTTGTTGGTTTGGGTTTTTTCCCCTCTGCATAGCTTTGTGAAAACTCTGGTTCTTAATGCCTTTGGTTGATCAGATCTAATTAATGATTGTAATACAGCTGGAATATAGTGTAGATTATGTGGATACTGCAGCTAGAGCACAGCATGAACCTTGCTGTGGCTAAGGGACACACTGTGTAAATCCCATCAAGGTGAAGTTAGCCCTGCAGAAAATCATTGTTTGTACAAATTTAAGCTACCTAATTCAGAGAGGTTTCCAGGTATCTGAGCTGGGAGTTGAGATGCCCTTTGGTTAAAAGGGAGGAAGAGCACAAAATGAATTACGTTCCCTGCTCCTAAAAGGAGAAATAAATCAAATGGGGCAGGTGTCAGAGGGATCTGTCAGCCCCTTACACAAAACCATATGCCTGCAAGTTTTCTGTGGGTGGCAAATAAATCATTTTCCAACCTCTTTTGTGCTTTTAACCAAGATAAGCAGTGCTGAGACAGTAACTCTTCCTCAGCCTATCCCAGCTTCTTCCTGAATTCTCCTGTGAAGCTGTCGCATCAGGTTCCCAGCATTCTCACACCATGGTGTAAAATTAAAGCAAAGCTTTCTCCACCAGCTGAGCTCCCCTTGTTCTGCTGCTCCTTCCACATTACTGGTTTTTTTGCTTAAAAGGATGGCATGGGGCTCTTTAGTGCTGTGGTCTCTGTGCAGATGACTATGTGGTATGGACTGTGGCTGGTGTTTGAACAGGAGCTGGTCTGAGATCAGCCACTTTGGTATTTGCTGTAATTCTTAGGTGGGATTTGCAGTTGTTGTTCAAATGTGTTCACCCTGTTCTATAAACATGCCCTGAAAGTGTTCCATGATGGGCTGTGGTGGCTGAAGCTCTGTTTGCTCTGGTGAAATTATTTATACCTGGATGTCTTACTGCTTCTTGGCTGCCTTAGGCTGTATAAAACATGCTTGCCTGGTTGAGTTCAGGCCCAGATTTGTCTGCTGGCTTCAGCCACCATCCCATTAGAGGGAAACAAAGCAGCACTGAGGTTCAGAGTCCTTGGTTTATTTTCTTTTTGGACAATGGTGTAAAAATAGCCCCAGCCCTGTTGCCCGAACACCTCGGAGTCAGCTTTTGCTGGCATGCATTGAAACACATTTCTAGCTGTATCTTCTGATACAGCTTCCAAAAGCTCAGCAAAGTCTGGGCTTTCAAGTGCCCCTTCCAACAATAACAGCTCAGGAAAGCGAGCTGGCTGCTGCTGCAGAGGAGGGGGAGAGGTGCAGCAAGGCGCTGCACGGGGATTGCAGCGCTGCGGGGCCGTGCCAGCGCCTGGTCCCAGCTGCCTGCACCTCCAGTCAGACCTGAGCCTCACCTGCTGGGTGTTCACCCCAGCCCCTTGTCCCTGTGCACTGTCCCCAGGGGGGCTGCCATTGTGCCAGTCCCTTGGGGACAGGGAGAGGCTGTCACTGAGGCCCAGCAGTGCACTGGAGGTGCCAAAGCGTGGCAGGACCCTCACCTGGGGCCTGAAAGTTCAGCAGCTGCACCAGCTGAAAGAAGTTTAATTTACACCCAAATAACTTATTCTAAGTCTGCTTTTCTCACTCATACATTCATTTTACTTTATTGTAATGTCAGCACTTAGCAGTGAAGTAATGGCAGATCTCTGGAGAACCTCGCACAAGCGAGAAGGCACCATTATCTCGGTTTTACAGATCCTGCTTATGTTGGGAACATATGTGGTGGTGTAATTACACTGATGTGATTAAATCAGTGCAAATCCTTCCTAGAGGGACATGCTGCACCACTGTAAAGCAGGGCTTATTATCAGTGCAGTTGAATTCAAATTATATTACTCTATTAAGCTGTGCTAGTGTAAGCCCCCTCAAAGTCACAAAGTCACGTGAGGAGCTTTGTTGTTTCTTTTTAAAGCAGATAAAGATTTGGAAACTGAAATGGGTGAGGTTGTGCTCTGCCCAAGAGCATGCTAGAAGAAATGAACTTGACAAATGTTTATAGTACTTTTTGCAAGGAAAGAGGTGTGGGTGTGAAAGCGGGGGTGTATTATTGTTATTATTTTTAATAGATGAAATTCTTGGTTTAAACTGTTGTGGCCATTTTGGAAAAAATCCTATATCATACTAAGGCTTTACAAATATATTAAATAAAATGCATACAAAATTCTAGTACATCTTCACTACATGGTTTTGGATTTTGATAATGGCTGAATAGGTCAATGAATAACCATGGTATATACAATTTAATTGTTTTTTTTTTTTTGGCAGGGTGTGGGCACTGTAAGAAAATGAAGCCAGAATATGAGAAGGCTGCAGAGTTTCTCCATGTAACCAGTGATGTAAGCTAATTTCCGTTATTATATCCTTCAAATAATCAGTAATAAATAACCAGAGTAATAAAAGTGACTTTTCTCCCTACAACAAATTCAGCTGTTCTCATCCTCCCACAGGACCCTTCAAAATGTGCTTCCAAAGTACAGTCTCATCGCTAATGCATGAGCCCTGCCAAAGTCTGAGAAAGAACATTCTGTCTTGAAGGAAAACAAAATCGAAAAATGTTTATGTATTCTACTGTAGGCCCTATACATAATATGATCAAATCCAAAAATGGATTTTTTTCCTCTTACTTAAAGACATTGAATGTGAAAAAACATAGGCTTTTATTTATGAATTAGATTTGGAAAAAACCAAAAGGGGTTGATCCCTCTTTCAAATACCCTGTTTTTAATGGTTGCACTACTCCATTAGCTTCATCATAAGTGCTCCATCAGCATGGCTGGAGAAGAGAGATCCAGTAATACAAGTATTAGTGCTATTGATTCAGTCTTGTGCTGTGTATGCCATGCAGGAGAAGTAGAATTGGTCTCTCCCATAGTTTAAGCATCTTCTGTGGAGACATCTAAAGTTCCTTTATTGCTGTTGGAGAGGGAGGAGATGAGAAAAACAGAGATCCAGTGAATCACACTTTACAAATGCCTGTTCTTCTGTGTCTCTAAAGACGGTCCATGAAAAGATACCAACAAGTTAGGGAAAGATGAATTTGCCTTAAGGTAAACTTACCTTTAGCAGTGCTTGTTTCTTCTGGGAGAAACAGGGATATGCAGGAGGAAATGCAATTTCTGGGAATGGCTCTTAAGCATTATAGCATGAATTATATAAAGAGAATCCATTGGAAATAGGAGGGGAACAGGTAAGACTCTGGTAATGTTTAGTCCACAGTGTGTCCCTTTCTGATTTTGCATCAGTTGTCTGTGTCTTGTTGTATGTCTGTGCACAAAATCACAGAATTAGTCAGGTTGGAAAAGACCACTGAAATCAAGTCCAGCCCATGACCAAGCACCACCACGTCAACTAGACCATGGCACCAAGTGCCACATCCAGTCTTTCCTTAGACACCTCCAGGGATGGTGCCTGTACCATCTCCCTGGGCAGCCCATTCCAATGTCTAATCACCTTTTATGTGAAAAAATTCTTACTCATGTCCAACCTGAGCCTCCCCTGGCACAGCTTAAGACTATGTCCTCTTGTCCTAGAGGCAGCAAAGGTGCCTAGAGCATGAGTTATTGCCCCCGAGCCCTCTGTGTCCTGCTGAAGGGGGGGGTGTATGTGGCTGGGATTTACAGGAGGTGTTTCCTGTTTCAGAGTCCAGGTGTCCTTGCAGCAGTCGATGCGACCGTCAACAAGGCTCTGGCAGAAAGATATCACATCTCAGGGTTTCCTACTTTGAAGTATTTTAAGGATGGAGAGGAGAAGTACACTCTGCCACACCTCAGAACAAAGAAGAAGATCATTGACTGGCTGCAAAAGTAAGTTTTGAGGGTTTTAAGATAGTATTAGGATTCCTGGTTAGTGACTCCTGCGCATGGCTTTGATGAGTAACTAAACAGAGCTTCAACACTGCCTAAATCCCTTGCTAACAAAATTACACTGAATTCCAGTATTCAAACCCACAGAAACATGTATATTAATTACGGTCTCTAATACACAAATCCTTTATTTGCCATGGGGTTTTTCATAGCTGCCCTGGTATTTCTTTCCCAAACTAAATATTTTTCAAATACACCTTAAGCCTTTCCCTGGAGAAGGAATAGCAATGGCTCTGAAAAATAAACAGAACATTTGTTGTTCCCTCTTTATACAAAGCAGCAGATCCCAGTGTTAGTAACTGAATTTCTACAGTTGTATTTTTCTCTTTCCAGCATTTCAGAGCCAGTGCCTAGAATTCCACCCATGTGGGGCTGAAGGAAAGCCAGTGTGACCAACAAAACCAGCACCTTTGAGTGCACTAACCAACTTTTCTTGGGTGGTGTGCTGAAATATGCAGAATTAAGTTTGATATGAAAATTATGACAATAATTCCATTTCAAAATAAATTGCTGGTACGATTCTCTCTTTAAGCATGCATTATATATGCATGTATGTAAAAGTATGCATATATATATAAAATATGCATTTTCTTTAGGTACTGTAAGCCTAATGTATTTTCTGCATTAGTCAAGGGGAAGCAAACCTGCCAGAGTTTTGTGTATATTTTAATAATTTAACTACTACATGCAGTTGGCATGAGGAATGTAATCTTTATTTCTTTATTTTCCCCCTCTTATTTGGTGGGGGAAGAGGTTGTGCGGGTTTTTTGGGTTCCTTTTCTTTTCTTTTCTTTTCTTTTCTTTTCTTTTCTTTTCTTTTCTTTTCTTTTCTTTTCTTTTCTTTTCTTTTCTTTTCTTCTCTTCTCTTCTCTTCTCTTCTCTTCTCTTCTCTTCTCTTCTCTTCTCTTCTCTTCTCTTCTCTTCTCTCTGACTGCTTCAAAGCAGGTAGTGGATATGGTCTGGCAGTATCATTGTAGTATGTTGAGGAGCTTTATCTGTGTTTTACTTTTAGACATGGTACTCCCTTGGCCTCCCTGCCCACTCAGGCTGCAGGCTGCTGTATCTGTATTGTACATGAAGTCATTGTCCTCTTTTCACTGCTTTCCTCAACTCTTTTGAGCACTGTGCACTTCGTAGTGAGTTAAACAGTCAGGCTGATGCTGCCTGTACCGGCAGGTGAACAAGCAATTCACATGGAAAGGAGCAGAAAAGTGGTATTAATTCTTCTGGATCCTGCTGTGGCTCTTGAAGACTTTTGTCTGCAGCCTCAGCTAGTCAGCAGCAGAGGTGAAGCCCAGGCAACTTGTCTCCTGCTCTTGGCTCCTGGGTGTTCTCCCAGCTGGAGATGCAGTAGGATAACATCCTTGTTTTCTGACAGGGATAGAATTGGCACAGCTGCACTGAAGCTGGTGGAAATAGGGATGCATCTGGGGTGCAGGCTGGTGATGGAAGTACAGCTTGTGGAGACGTGTCTCAATGGGTGGTTGTAGCCACGCAGGTTTTGGCTGTGGTTCCTCTCTGGTGATTGTGCTGCCACACTAGGTTGTTACCAGTTGCTAGGTAGTTTATTCTAGGTCAGCATGGAAAATTTTGTGTGAGAGTAAAGTCGCACCTCTGTAACTGTAATCAGTGATAGCTCACAACAACTGTGTTCATGGAGGAATTCAGCTAAAGGACACACTGTGTAACTTTCTCTGAAACACATCTAAGTCTTTCTCTAAAACCTGGAAAATCAGTGATGGTGGAAATGCAATGAATGTCCACCAAGTGACCTTGAGAAGGACTTTAAAAATTGAGTTTTTCTCCACTTGGTTTTTATGTACCTGATACAACTTAAAATGGTGTCATTTAAAGTGTCAGGAAAGTCTGAAAAGCTAATTTATTACCAAGGCGACATATGAAGGTCTTTATACTGTGGCACCATTCTGATGATTTTATATAAAGTAATCACTATTTAAGATACAGCAGGAATGAATTTAATGAGTCTGAGAGAGGTCTGTGAGCTAGTGAATAGCAGAATTTTTGTTAGATACACTCTGGGTGTGCGGGACTGCTCTGATCCAGCCAGTATGTGCAGTCATAATTGAAACCTGACATTCTCTTTACCAAAGTAAAATATGCTGGTTCAGTCACCCCCAGTATTCCAAGTGGAACGATGCTGATTTTTGCATCCTGGCTTTAATATCTGAATTCTAGAGAAGGTCATGAAATTCTTTACAGAAGTTTGCATGATAGGGATAAAGAGTACAAAAAGGATATTTGAATGGAAGATGCTGGTCTATATCAGTTTTGATATAAATCCCACCTGCTTGCTGTTCTTCTCAGTTCATGCCTGTGGATGATACAGTGGTATGTATCAATGTTTTTAATACCCAGATGTTGGATACAATGTAGGAAGTCTTTATTTGACATTTCTACTCATATGTCTGGCTACAGTTACTTAAATTATATTTCAATTATTTTAAATTATATTTTTAATTATCTGAGTTCCAGAAATTAACTTAGATCTTTTTTTGCTATTGCCTGGTGTCAGAAATATCATGTATGTCTTTCTGTTGCACAGACACCTTGAAGGATTTTTCACATTAGTTCCCTCATGCTAATTATGACCAGGACAATGCTGTCCCTTTATCTGCTTCCAGAAACATTTTCAAACTAATTTCATTGTCTTTCTTTTCCAGTCCTGAAGCACCACCTCCACCTGAACCTGCATGGGAAGAAAAACAGACCAGTGTTATCCACCTGGCTGGAGAAGACTTCAGGGAGTCCTTGAAGAAGAAGAAACACACCCTTGTCATGTTCTATGCACCATGTGAGTAAATAACCCCTCCACGAGGATGGGTTTTATAAGCCTTACATTTACTATGAAATCCTGAATTAATTCCCTTACTGTCCACTGACTTTTAAGGTTAAAGAGCTGATTCTGAATATAAGTGCATAGGAGCATCATTGGCACCATCATTTGTATCTCTATAAACAGAAACAAAACAGTATATAATGGTTGTATTATTTAATGCAGACACCAAAGCAGGCAGCAATACAAAAACAAAACAAATTTATTTTCCTTTGCTGCATTTTATGGTCCATATAACAAAATGTGATCCTTTATAGTAGCACAGTGGACATGGAGAGCCTGATTCATTAATGCAGCACTTCAGTAGTGAAATCAATACAGTAGTGTGGGAGGAATCAGTCCACGAGGTGGAGAACAAATTTTGATGGAATAAATTTTGTCTGTAATAAATCTGCATTTAAGTCTCCACTGGGACTAGGGACATAGCTTCCTCCTCCCAGATTGTTTTGCATGCATCACATAATCATTTTGTTTTTGAAGCTCCTGAGAATATTTCTGGAGAAGTTTAGAATTAGGCCTTTTATAAATAAGGTGAATGAGAGGGACCTCTTCTGTTTTCCTGTGCTGTCCCAGAGACAGGCAGACTAGGTGCAAGTTCTTAGCTTTTGAGAGGTTTATCAAAGGGAGAAGATAATCCAGGCATTTAATATTAGATACTATTAATATGCCTTTATGCCACCATGACTCAAGCCCCCCAGATGCAAAAAAAAATTCTTCCATATCACATGGCCAGCAATTAATGGATAACCTTCAGATAAACAGCTACCAAATTGTTCCCATTAAATCAAAGATATTTTCCATACAGAGAGAAAAAGGTCCTTAATGTTAATCAGTCAGCCCCTTATTTTGCTTTTCTGTTAGAGAATTAAACATGAATGCTTTGGGGCTCAAATGAAGGGATGTGGGAGAAAGCAGGGGTGCAGTTCAGGAAGGAGATTTCTGGAAGGCTGTAAAAGAAAACGGAAGGGGACGTAATCCCTTTTCCAGTCCAGTTCCCACCACCTATTGACTAAAAATTGCCCATGTGCCAGGAATTTCTGATTCATGGAGCTCAGCTGGTTAAGAGCAAATTGTAATTTTAAAATCAAATGATTGCCCATGAAATGGTAACATTTAGGAGTTCACTGTCTCTTGAGTTGTCTTTACCCGATTATTGACTTTTTGCGTAAGAGGGATTTATTTCACTTTTGGTTTTTAGCTGCATCTTTTAAAGACAGTTAGATTCTCGATCCTTTTTAAAGCCACATTGAGAGCAAAGACTCTGTGTGTGTTGAGTATGCAGCTCTCAGGGTTGAAAGCATGAGGGAACTTGCCTGATGGGCTAATTTTTTACCGTTTGACTTCCACCCTTATTTTAGGAGGGGTGAGTAAAGATCAGCCTGGCCCTTTCTATATGAGCAGGCTGTAAAAACAAAGGCTTGCGTGACGTGAAACTGTTGGGTCCTTTGAGGCTGCACTTGAGACACATTTTTGCACTGTTTTTGACACAGTGCTGCCTGCATGAGACCACCTATGCACAGGACAGAGAGGTGTTAACTGGAGCCCCATCTGGCCTTCCTGTACTCCTAAGACAGCGCTGCTCTTGTGGTGTCAGTACGTGGGTCATGCAGTTTCTGATTTGTCAGATTCGTTCTCTCTAAATGTGGAAGTGTCTGTGAGCAAAGCACAAAGCAGGCACACACAGGGAGTGCAACGAGCCTGCACTTTGTTGGGTGCAGGGGAAAGTACCAGATAAGTATTTTAAATCTCTGTTTTCTATGAAATAAACATTAATGCAGTAGAATAATTACAATGATTAAAAACACTATATTTTTTCAGCTTTTGTGCAGTGATAACGTGCTTCCTGTTAAATTTATAGATTAGCTTTTGTTTACCATCTTCTCAATCTTGAGACCTCTTGAAGCTTTCACTGCCAATTAGTCTTAACTTGCTTATTTTAGTGCAGAAGGAACACTGCTAAAATTTCAAGGTCCCATTACCTCAAATATTTTTTTTTTCTATTCAAATCCACATCTTGGGTCAGGGCAGACTCACAGTATGCTACTCCATTCACTTGTGACTCTGTGGCAGTATTTGTTACACTTACACATATGCTGAGATATTTTAGGATTGGGGGGGTGTGTATACATGCATATATAAAGTATGTTTATATATAAATATTTATGCTAAGAAATGTATCTCTCATCTGTCATTAGAATTTAAAGCAGAAAGTTGAGTATTCTGACCTTTGTCAAGCTTTCAGCTCTAGTGACAAACCTTTAGGCAAAGGCCATAGATATATATCTTAGATGCAAATTAAAATGAGATCTGGCTTTCCTGTGGCAGCTTCCAGTCCAAATGACTTGATATGTATAGGAGAGCCACCAATCTGCTGCAGTGCCGATAACTCAGGGCTGAGCTGAGCAGGGCTTTAATGGTGCTGAGCAGTGCTTCACAGTGATTTAGCTCTGGAGGAGACTGCTACATCCACATGGAAAAGATAGGGAGCTCATTACTCTGTCTCCTGGAATATGGGTGAAGCATAAACTTAAAGGTTATTCTACCTGGCCATGGAATATTTTAAGGACTGAGAATCAGAATCAAGACTCTGGAAATTAACTGGGGGAAAAAGTCCACTCCTGCAGACTTGACACCACAGAGAGCTTGATTTCATGATCCCATTCCTGCATGCTGGCATCTGGGTGTGCTGCAATGACAGACTAGGGGCAGGAGGCAGGAATAGGGGTAGGTTCCCAATACTGATTTGGGAAAAAGTGCCTGCTGCACCCAGTGCTACTTGTGCCATTAATGACCTGGGATCAGATCTGCATCCAGATGTCCTTTGGTTAGGTCTGTACTGTGTCACACAGGCTGGAGTGTGGGCTGGCATGTGTTAGAGCTACTCAGGGCTAGGACTTGGCCAGGCTGCTGGCATCTGTGCTGCACAGCACCTGGCCCAGCTCTTCTCTGAACCCTTGTGCAGCTCTTGTGAAGATGTAATTGTCATCCCACTCGTGTACCTTTAAGTTCAAAATGCCTAAAATAAGAGGAATACAATTGTACCATCTGCAGAAGGGAAGCATGAAGCGTCAGGTGTGTGTTGGGATTGCTGTGTGGGGTTGGAGGAGTATTTGAAAGCAGCAGGATTGATGCACCAGTATTTGAGAAGCTTTTGGGGAGAGTTTATGGGATTTGTGTCTCTATTGTTTTCATAATCCAGTCCTTGGACTACTGGATTCCATCAGCTACTTCAGGTTTACTTTTATAACTATTAGGCTTTGTCCAGAAATGGGGCGAGGAGACACCTAGTCAGAGTATGGTTTGATGTACACATGGAGCCTGGTACATGGGTGATCAGGATTTGGGGCTACAGACTGTGCTGGGAAGTGAGCCAAATGGACAAGAGCAGGTAGATTATTGCAGTGCTGAAACAGCCAGATTGGGAGGGCAGTGGCTGCAGGTCTGTGCCCTACACCCAGAGCTTGGTTCAACACTTGCCTCTCTAAAGTGAGGTGTCCTGGGCATTTGCATCAGTGCCTCTTCTGGGATCAGCGCCCTGACCTTTCTTTCTTCTTTCTCTTATGTCCTCCCTGTTCATAAAGCTTATCTGCACGTGTTTTATCTGCATTTTTACTTTTATGTGCTCTCTCCACTCCGTTATTCCAGATAATTGAGATTTGACTTTGACAATGCATTAAATTTTAACCTCCTACTACTGTAGCACTGAAAACTGTGCAAAATAGGAGCAGTTGGTTGTGATTAGTTGTCAGAATCACAAAGGGTAACAAAAGTTCCAGTAAATAATGTCTTTGTGGTTGGAGATGTTTTTTCTGCATTACTCAAAAAATTAAGGGGGGAAAAAAGAATGATTGAAGCTAGGTGAGACTCTGCAGTGCCCAGGGCCACTGAGGCAAAGGGCTGAAATTGAAACACAGGAATTTGTGCATAACCATTTATGCAAAATGAGGAAGTGGTGGTTTTTTTACTATGGTTGTGGTTGAATACTTGAACAAGTTGACCTAAGAGGCTCCATCCTTGGAAATATTCCAACCCAACTTAGAGACAGTGCTGGGCAACCTGCTGAGGTTGACCCTGTTTTGAGCAAGGGAGTTAGACTAGGTATCTCCTGAAGTTCCTTCCAACACAGCAATACTATATTTCTAGGAATAGTTATACTGGAGTTTGAGATACACAGGGGGTTTTTATTTGGTTTGGGGTTTGGTTTTGCTGATTGTGGTTTTGTGGTTTTGGTTGTTTTTCCCCCTTCTCATCCAGTTTTGATTTTCTCTAAACAGGAAAGGCTTAATAACACCCCTTGCTAATTCTTATGCAGAAACAGAAAATGTCCACTTTTGAGTTACAAGAATGTCATTTTTTGGTTGAGATTGCTGCTTCCAAAGGGACTACAAATGAATCAACTGTGTCAGAAAGGAATTATATATAACAGACCAGTCATTAACAGGTCTAAATGATGGGGGGAAGACACTCTGTTTTTAGATCAGTCACTTTCAATGGCAGGAATCAGCACTTATCAAATTCACTCAGTTTTTACTTTCAGTGTCAAAACACGAGTTAATAAGCACTTTCAAAAAATAAAGACTTTCAGCAGCAATGGGAAGTAGTCGGGGGAAAGTGTTTCCTTTTAATGGTTCCTAAGGGGGGCAGTTGCCAATGTTATTGACTTGCTAAATGGCCTCAATTTGTGGGACTCAACAGGGTTCACAGAATGGATATTTTTAATAAATGCTTTACTGGGAGCTGATTTCCGATTCTGTTTTCAGCAGTGAAACTTTCACTTCAGTAGAAATGAATTTCATCAGCTGGAAAAAGTTATTTTCTGATGAAGCCTGACCCACTGGGGTACTGAGAGAACACCCAGAAGTAAACCATCCTGAGGATGGTTTTAATGAAGTGTTTTTGGATGGAGCAAGTGGCTGTGCTGCTGCAAGAGGATGTGCAGTTAGAGACTGATATCAGTCTCTTTGGTTCTTCACTTAAACTTTTTTGTAGGGTTTTTCTTTCAGGGCTAGAAGAAGGGAATAAAGGTGCCTAAACTGTGTTGCATCTGATAAAGTCCCAGAAGACTTTAGGATCTTTTTGGAGCCATTAAAAGGCTGTGTGTTGATCTAAGGTGTTTGTGGGAGATAGTACCTGGGTATTGTTCTGATGTAAAACAAAGAGGGTAAAGCAGGAATATTGACATCATTGCTGTCTGATGAGTCAACTCCTGGCCACCATTAAGAAGTAAGTGGGAAATCAGGTAGGACTTTGCTCAGCAGTAAGAAATCAGACAGGGATCTGACTAAATGAGTTGTACCCTCCCTGTGTGTTCATCAGGAGCCCATAAAATGCTGAGAGCTAAGCAAACCTGCGTTCATTTTACCCACAAAGTTTGTTCAAGATTTTAGTTATTCTGTATCCTGGTCTGCTCCTCCTGTGTGTTTTCACAGCAAAAACTGCTTGATTTCTTCTGTCCAAGTTACGCATCAAGGAATATCCAATGACAAAAAGCACTTGGCTGAGAGTCTTTGCCAGTGTCACACTGTGGGCACAGAGGGTGCTTGTGGCTTTGAGCTGTTAGTTCTGACAGCCAGGAGGGCAGTGTGCTCCTCCCGCCCTGGGACCCAAGCTGTCAGCAAAAAGCTGTTCTGAAGGAACCACTAGTTTCATTTTCATCCTTCCTGCCTTTTGGAGCAAGCTTGGCCAAAGCTGGTTGCACCATATCTCAGCCTTTGCACAGGCAGTTTTGGGGAGTTAATGCTGTGTTTTGGTGAAGCTGCACTGCTGTAGGAAAACATGGCAAATTCTGCTGGCTGTGAGGACTCAACCTGTGGGTGCTGGGCCTGAGATGAGCAGTCTGGGTCACTGCTGGGTCACTCAGCAGACTTGGGTGACATTGTTCTGTGTGAAGTATGGACAGAGAGGGAGAACATACTCGACAATTGAGTTTATGAGTTCAGATGTGCGGAGCAAAGCAGCAGCACAGATGAATTTAGTGTCCCACGATGGCCTCAGATTGGCTCCCACCAAGAGGTTTTCCTGTCACTTGCAAGCACATCTTGTTAAGTTTTGATTAGGAGGCTGTATCAAAGAGCCTGAACAAAATGTGCATTTTTATAAATAAAGCTTAAGCTATCAAAAATTATTAAAAACATGCTGAACAGAAAGAATCTCTTTCAAGGCAAAAAACCTTGCAGGAAGGTTTTTCTGGTTGTTGACTGGGGCAGAGATGTGGTCTGGACTCTCTGATAATGAGGGTTTAAGTCCTGTGTGGGCTAGCACTGCAGAATTTTGATGTTAGCTCTGCCACTAACTGCTTTCTTCCTGCATCAGTGGTGCTCTTGTTACAGGTGCATTACCGAGGTGTGTTCCTTTCAGTGTAAATAATGCTGCTGCCACAGAGCCCCTTAACAGGCTGGGTTTGATAAAGGATGAATTCATGGAGTGGTCTCTGCAGTCAGGCTGGCAGAACTGCTCTTAGCCCCAGTGCTGGTGCCGAGGAGAATAATTAGTGCCGAGAGAACAGTTTGAGCTGCACTTGCCCAGGCTGTGCAGAACCGACACAAAGTGCTCGCAGCCGCTGTGCTGGAGTGGCAACATGAAACTAAAACTTGTTCGGTGATCCAGCTCCTCTTGTTTTGTAACCCTAAAATGTTATTAATGTGCGTGATTTGGTGTGCAGAATATTGCCTGTGTATAAACAGCTCCAGCTTGTGAGAAGGGAAGGGGAGGGAAGTGCGTGCTCTTGCCCCATGGAACCCTCTCCTCACAGACACACAGCTGTGTTGGGAGCAGTGTCACTGTGGGTACATTAGGAGATTATGAATATGCCCCCCATCCTTATTCACTGTCACAAAACCCATTTCCAATAAGACAAATGCTTTTTTTGGTGATGTGTAACATTTTCTTGACAGGAGGTCCTTTTAAACATCAGCGCAGCTGAAATTGCAGTGCTCTGCTGGCTGTTGCTAGCTCAGCACTGTCTCTTTTATTAGTGATGTCCACTGGCATGTCAGATGGCAAAATTATTTCATTTGCTCTATAACTGTGTTTGCAGTTACCAGGGCTGATGCTGGCTTGGTTAACTGCTGCTGCAGCTTTGTTTGAGCTAACAGGCCAGTAGCACAGTGGAAAATGCAGGTCTGCTGGAACTGGCACTCAGGTTTGTTCTGTTGACCTTAATACCCTTTCTGTCCAGAGGTGACTTGCATATAGGTTTCCATCTCAAAGGGTTGCTTGTTGCCAAATGCTGAGTGCTGGCATGTTACTTGTAATTCACTATAGTCCATCATATCCTTGCTTTTTGTAATGGATGAAACAGTCCAGGAATTTTGTGCAGTCTTTTTACTCTCACTTCTGCCATTTGATCTGTTCTGATGACTTTGTTGCTGTTGCAATTGTTCATATCTCATGGCTATGGTTTCCCAATAATATGGGTTTTGTATGTTTTGTCTCATTTGTATACCTCCAAGGTGTTACAAAATAAGAGTTCAGATAGCTTGGGAAAAACTCAACAAAATCCCCCAGCAGGCTGTGAAATTTGGAGTAGTTTACCTGTTGTTAAGAGTAGTCAGACGATCCTTGGTTGACCTGATGCTTAACTGAAAACCTCATAACATTTTTCAAATCAAAGGGCATTTCACCCTCTTTCAACTACTAATGTCTTGTGTCTTAGAGATATGATTATTCCATGGTGTCAGGTCATGTCATCAAGTGAGCTTTGGGTCCAGATATGTAATAAAAAGCCCTCCAGTTCTCTACTGGTAAAATAAAGTGAATTAACCTTTCAGTTACATCTCCAAATGCCTTTCTCAAATATGCCTGTGGATTCAATAACTCCTGTAGCCACACGAATTTGAGCTGTATACCCTTTTCCAGCTCTTATCTGTGCAATTACTGTCTGTGGCCTGTCTTTCCTTGATTGACCAAGTAATATTCTGGTTTTAATTCTAGTTAATCGCTTGGAACTCTTGAAGTGGAAACAGGCTTTGCTTGACTCTGTGGTGTACAGGCTCCCGGGCTGGGTTTGATAGCTGTGCAGAGCTGCTGCTTGCACTTGCTTAGAATTGCAGTCATTTAAAAGGCAGTAACAGAGGGCACTATCTACCCCTGTTATTTAAACGGTGATGATTTCAAGCAGAGATGGGGAATTGGAAAGTCATTCTCTGCTCTGCACTTTGCACACTGAGGGCTCCATCCTGCCACGTGCTGAGCCCTCTGAGGCCCTGGTGGTTTCACAGCTGAGCAAATGGAGTCAGCACCTTGCAGCCTGGCTCCCTGTCAGGCAGGATTGTGAACCCTGCGAGTCACTTAACCTCTTCCTGACTCTGTTTAACCTTGGATGTAATGACAGAGGGGGATAATCACGTCTGTCTCTCTTAGGGGCAATTTGAAGCGTAATTAATTGATACTAGTTAAAGCATTTGAGATCACCCGTTGAGAGGTACTAAAGGAAGCCGGGGGCTGAGGGGGGAGCAGAGCCCTTTCTCATGCTGAGCGTAGAGCACAGACAGCACAAATGCCATGGGCTCACAAATCACTGGGCTTTCAGATCTCCTCTGAGGAGTTGGCCAGGACTTTGTTCTGAAAGTACTGACAGTTTAAGTTAGTGTATTTAATATGAAAGCAGTGTACATTAAAATGTGTGCGTGTTTAAACTCTCTCCTTAAAAAAAAAAAATGAAAAATACATGCACACCACTTTATTACTTTATTTATCAGGATTTTATTACGTATGAGATGCTAAAAGCACACATGGCAACAACACGGGTAGGGTTATAAAGCATTATATGTTGCTGATGGGTATAAGGTAGTGCTTTCTGAAGTCAAAACGCCCAGTCTGTGCTGCTGCAGTGTTCTAGTTGGGATGCTCAGGTTAGGGTTGGCAGGGGCTGTTGTCCTTGCCTGACCCACGAGCAGTGCTGGCCTCCTGCAGCACCTGCAGGGGATGGTGACACGAGCACAGCCAGACCATGGCACTGCTGGAGCAGTCTCAGCTCAGCGATGCAAATCAAGGACAGCTGTCTTCTGATCAGGTAGAGAGCCACTGTGTGAAAGCATCTCTTTTAGAAAACCATTTCCTTTCAGACCAAAAATCACTAATGATGGGAAATGTGAATTTCCATCTAAACTTGACTGGCTTCAGCATGGAACCAGCTCTGGAGCTTACTCAGCCTTTGGCACCCAGCTTGAATAGCTCATTATAATGAAATTTAGAGACTGACTTCTCTCGATTTCTATCACTTCTTAATCTTTGGATTTAAGCTGTTGACACACTGAACTTCCTGACTCCCTTTGCCGTGAAACACGTCTTTCAGTTCTGTTGTTTTTCTTATGGGTCTTCTGAACCCCCTCCAGTTTGAACTCATTGTTGATTTGTGGGCCCAGAACTGCAAACAGCACTTCAGAGGTGCCAGGCAAAGGGGCCCTCTCCACATCTGCTTACTATTTTAATTTATATATTCAGCGAAGTTCATTTTGACAACTCTATCATTTTCTTTCAAAGCTGTATTGCTAGCATTGTTTGGATTTCTTTTGCTTCTAATACATTTAAAGCCCCTTATATACGTAAAACGTCATTATTACCTCTGGTGACTGTAGGTACTGCTTTGATGTCCATTTGCTTCCTTTATCTATTTTGTACAAATTGTTAGCTTTTGATTTATATTCATTAAAAAACAGCTTCACCTTTCTTCTATGTGCTATGCTAATACAGCTTCCACTCTTCTAAGGAAACTGAATTAACCTTGTACTGTTCAGCTCTAGAGAGGTTATTTTATATCACTGGGCTTTGTAGTTTCAAATTAAACAATGCATGAAGTAACTAAACTTAAAGGATTTTTTTTCATATTTAAACAAGTAGACACCTGAGTTCTCAGAAAGAGGACTTGGTTCCTTTAGGCAGTTCTGAAAATTTGCCACAATTTTATTTTAAATGTAATGAAATGACTGTTGTACAACAGGGTGCATCTGTTTCATGCCCTACTCTCGAGACATCTTTAGAATTGCTGTCTAGTCCTAATACCTTTGTACATTGAAGTTGTAAGAATCTCTTAAGTTTTACTTTACTTTTACTCTCTAAACAATTCAGTGGTTAAAAAAAGGAAGCCCCGTTCAATGAAAAATTCTCCATTTGAATGCAATAAAGACATGTAGGTTATTCACTAGGTTGTTCCACTGTTTTGAAATCCTCTTTGCATCCCTTCTGCATCCCATGGGATCCTGCAATTATGGAAAATGTTTTCACAGGTATTATTATGTCTGAAAATTTATCAAATTGCTACCATATCATATCAATTTTGTGTCATTCTTACCATACCTGAAAAATGGGTTTATATTATTTTTTCTTAGTATCCTTTTTGTTTAAAAACCAAAATATCAGTTCACAAGGTGATGTGAGCACGTAGTTAAGTTTTTCTATTACCCCATGTGCTCTCTGTGTTTTGCATCATGTAAGAAATGTGTTGTGGCATCATTTTGGAAATCACATCCAGCTCAGCCCTGCAGTTCTTCACTTCTTCACAGTCCTCAAAGCAGTATTTCCACAAGAATGAAGTTCCAGCCCCTTTCTGTGCCCAAAGCAGTGCTGGCTCCTTGGGTCTTCCCTCAAAGACACCCTGAGAAGGTGCTGTACCTTGAGGTTGTTCCTGCTATCAGTAAATCCAGCCCATGGAAAACAAGCTGCGTTATATATTTTCCATCACTTCATCTCCCTAAAGACCCACTAGCTTTCCTTAAAATGCCTCTCTAATTAGAAGAGATTTAATCTGACTCCCTCTCCCCTCAGTGATAATGGCTCTGAGTGAAGCCTGCTTGCTTGCTTGCTTGATTTCCCTTGTCTGCTGTTCATCAGCCATTCCTCTTGAATTTTTCCCACAGAAACCATATTTCTCATGTACTGGCTCAGTCGAGAGCTACTTGGTTTTCAAGGTGAGGAATGTGTGATGGTGCCTGCTGTGACTGTACCACATCTCCTACCACCTTTACAACATGAATGGTGGAGAAAAACCTTGTAGAAAATACTGGGTTTGTGTACATTTTTAAATTTGTAGTACAAGGCCAAAGAGAACTCCAGAACTCCTGAGCTGCAGGTGTTTGGGACCTGTGACTTAAGCAGGCAGCTCTCATGCCCCAGCAGGTCAGGGAGAGCAGATGCCACCATTGACTGTATGGTGGGTCCTCCAGAGAGCCAAATTCTGAGCACAGAGCTGAGTGCATGACTAGAGCTCTATTAAAGCTGTATTGTTTGCTGATTGTGAACAGGGAATGGCCTCAGCACATGCTACAGCACGTGCCTCAGATGTCAAGTTCTCTTGTTTTCCTACCAGGTGATGCAACTGTGTTTCTGCAGTAGGAAATGGAGTTATCTTGAGATGTGCAGGAATGATTAGAGGTTTTCTGTGCCAGTACTGGGATCCTGTAGAAAGGCTGGATATTTCAGGAGCAGGGTTTTTTTTTTCACATTTCTCAAGTCAGGCACAGGAAATTACTGTTAAGTTCACATCTGCTCTTAACCCTGTTGAGATCAAATTTGACACTGTTGTAAAAATGAAAAAAGAAAATTGTTAAAGCAAAGCCCTGCATCTGTGTTAGAAGTTCTGCTCCCAGAAGTGCTGCTTTTCAATGCTGCTCAGTTAAAACTCCACTTCTTGTCCTTGCAGGAAGTCTGTGTGCTTACCATAGGATCCAAATTATTAAACTAAAATGAATTTTCCAACTTGTTTAGTCCATAGTGACTGAGAAGGGGCAGGACCTTTTGGTTCTTAACACCTTACACTTTTATATGCCACCGGTTTAATCTCTTTCCATTGCAGCCCATCTGAAAATTCCTTTGTAAGGAGGCTGCACACTTCCTATCCTCATGTACTGTGCTCAGTACATTTCCTTTCCTTGCACTTTCGAATCTAGAAGATAGTGTTAACACTTAAAATAAATGTGTGATAGTGGGTGTGAAGAGGGAATGGGGAGAACAAGTTTTCCGTCTGTCAAAATGAAGACATCAACCTCTGCTTTTATTTTTTTTGGCATGTGTGCTTTAAATAGAATGACTGGGTTGGGTGACTTCCAAGTGTTTGCTGCATTTGGCAATCCTTCTAAGTTGTAACAGATGAAGTTCTGCTGTTCCATATGATGTGCTCCTTCCCCCTTTTTCAGTGACTCCTTGAAACTCCTTGGGAATTCAGTGTAGCATTCACATCTGTTCCGTGGATGGATGTCCAAGGCTAACAAAATGCCTACTGGACTTGGAGGCAGCTCTGCCAAAAGCCATATGGTTGTGTTTTAGTTTTGTGAGCACAGTGCAGTAAAGAAAGGAGGTTGGGCCAAGGGAGAAGTGAAGGGAGGAGGGCTGGAGCTTCAGATGGATAAATGAAGGTAATTTCTCATTATTTGGTACTGGATTTGGTATTTTTGTGTGGAAGAATATGCTTGCTATTTGTGTTCTCATTTTCTTGCGGAATGTGGCTCATGAAGAGCTCTTACCTGCTACAACTTCTCTAGGGGCTTTGAGAGAGGCCATACTGTCCTGAAATACCTTTTTTTGAGAGTTTACAAGATGTTCATTAATGAAACCTAAATTTCAAGATCATAAGCAAAAAAGGGAACCTGAAAGATTTAAGTTTTTAAGAGCCTTTATGTTTTAGTGTAACAGTTGGAAGTGCTTTCCAGAAAAACTGCAGCATGTAGTTAAGAACAAGTGTGTTCCTGTTTTAGAGGTGCCTGATTTTTATCCATTTTTTGTTCCTGAAATTCTTTTTAGATGTCGTCACCAGTTCTGATTTATTTGTGTAGAGCAGTGTTAACAAGGCAACCAAGGCAGTCCCCCCACAGTACAGGAAATTATCCAGGATTTGTTAAGATTCAGGCTTGACCTGCAGGCTCTTCAGTATCAGGCAGACAGGCCAGACAAGTGCTAAGAGAGAAAATGGGTCACCAAAGTGGGCTGATGGACATGGGAGCAGCCTGAAACCCTAGCCTCCTCCTCCTCTTTCTTCTCTTCTTCCTCCTCTTCCTTTTCTTTCATGACCATTTTCTTCCAGGCAAATGCTGAGCAGCCCAACAAGGTTAATAGTTTGCGAGCTGTAGAACACTGTGCTGTCTCCCACTGAAACACAGCTGCCATCATGCTCCATAAAGAGTTTGAAGCCATTAAGGTGGATTTACAGAAGTGCCTCAGTTTCCCAGGAAACATCCCCTTGACTTTCTGGTATTCTTAGTTACTGCACATGCTCCCAGTACATTTACACAGATGTGTCACTGCAGTACTTCCAGAACCCTGTTCTGGAGAAAGAGATGCTCTAAAATTCAAAGCAGTGCATGTAAGCAATGAACTTATATTTTGGTGAAGCTGAAGGGGTATTCAGCCTTTCCTTTGTGGAAAGGAGTGTGCAGTGTTTATGCACAGATACTATTTTTCTTGTCAGCTGAAAGAGTGAACATAGCTTAGGAGGGTGGCTGCAAGTCTCCTAGGAGGGCATTTGTTCAGTCCTGATTTTAAAGTAACACAGACACTTGTTTAGCATGTAAAATACTGGTAAACAACAGTAGCATAAGCTGCAATTGGTGCTTGTGAGCAACTCATTTGTGATTTTTCTGTTCCTACCCAGAAATAATAGCAAGATGAACTCCTTTGCCAGCATTACACAGGCTTGACTGAAGTGTGTCCCTTCCTTTCTTAATGTGCATCTAAGCAAAAAATAGTGTCTTGAGTCTTTGCTTGTGATCAGCCTCTGTGCTGAGTTTGAAAAAAAGTAATTTATTACACATATACAGGTACTTTGCTTTTCAAAGTCTTACTTAGTATAGTAATGATGTTTTGAGAGGAGTTAAGATTATTCATAGACAATAATTTGTAGACATTGATTCTAAATTAAGAGCACTCATACCTGAACCTTAAATCAAGAGAACAGTTCTAATTTCCCTTCTGTGACTTCTGAAATGTTGAGTCAAATCAGTGTGTATTAAAGCAAGGGATTAGCTGGCCTTTTGTTCAGTGCTGCAGTGGTACCAAGAAGTATCAGCCCATCTCCCATTCAGGGCTCTGGGGTTCCTGTGTGCAGTGTCTGTAGAACTCTTCAGGGGTTGCCCAGCTGTGGTGAACAGCTGGCAGGTCAGCAGCAGTCACCCTAACCTGGGACTGGACATCTGCCCTCCACCCATGAAACATGTCTGGCCTATTGGACTTGCTTCTCCTCCCCTCCCTTATGTTCCCAATGGCTTGGCTTTAACACAGGCCTTTTCCAAATACTTATAAATGCTCCCAGCAGTTTCCTTTCCAACCTCCAGCCTCCTGTTCCCAGCTGTGCTGTCTTTATTCCCAAATGTAGCTGGTATCTGTGGCAACAGCAGTAATAACCTGCCTGGCAATGCCAGGAGGTGCAGAGCAGGGCAATGGTCTGTCTGGGGCTGGTGCTCTGGAAGTGCCCTTAGGAGGCTGGTGATGGAGAAAAGCCCCCTGCACCATGGTCCTTATTATGGGATGTCGTGTAACTGTAAACAGATACTTAAACTCCTTGAGGTCACAGGGATCTTAAACATGTGCTTACTTTCATGTAGCTGACAGATGTTTTGTCCTGCTCATTCCAGAACTGGAGAGCTCCCATTCAGAGTGATTTTTAATTCAGATTTTCCACTGACTCACCTTGTGTCTTGAGTTTGTCCCAATATCTTTCCTACAACTAAAGTTTATGATGTCTTTTTCTTCCTGTGTCAAACAGGGTGTCCTCACTGTAAAAATGCCATTCCACATTTCACAACTGCTGCTGAAGTCTTTAAAGAAGATCGCAAGGTAACTTGCTGTTATTTTTTTTCTGTGATATTTAAGAGTATTTTCCATAATTTGTACTTTATAGGCTTTGCTTATTGATAAGGTTATAGATCTGAACATCAAATTGCTGTTACACTAGAAGAAATGTATCTGCATCACAGGGGTCTTATCTTTTATGGTCAAATTGAGTTATATTTCCAACCTGTTCTGTTTGCCCTAATTTGCTCTATTTTATGTTTAAATCTTTGTGTAAGAGTTACTTTGTATGAAACACAACTCTTTCTCATTGAGGGATTAGATAAATATAGTTAATAAAATCTCCATTCCCCTTCAACTTTTATCCGCTGTTGGGGTGCATGTAGAGAAACCACAAGTTGTGTGATAGTTCTGAGGACCTCAATCACATAACTAACTAATCCTTGCTTTGCATAGCTCAAAATACAATATATTTCTGTAAATTGGCTGACTTGAGCCCAGGTCCTCTTCTAGGACCCTGATGTTTCAGCCTTGAACATGCATCCAATTGCTGAATCACACTGGGTAATTTCCTTGCATCAGCTGAACCACTTTTTCACTGAGCACATGGAGATCTAGGGTTAAAAACAACCCAAAAATACTTCAGCCCCTGGATCTAACCAGATAACTAGCTAGGAACCTGTTTGATACCTTTCAGTGAACTGTATTTCATTCTGATCTCTGAATTTGTTCCACCTGCACATTTGGTGTTTAGGTGTGGCAAGAAAAATGTTTGGTAATTTAATATGGAAATTGCTCTCTACACCTTCCTCAGGAGGGGAAACAGACAGGAGATGCTGAGCTCTCCTCCCTGGCATCCAGTGACAGGACATGTGGGAATAATTCAAAGCTGTGCCAGGGGAGGTTCTGACTGTATGGTAGGAGAAACTTCTTCACCAAGAGGGTGATCAGTCCCTGGAACAAGCTTCCTTAGAGAGCTGGTCAATGCCCTGAGCCTGTCAGTGTTTAAGGGACATTTGGACAGCATCTTAACAGCAGGTTTACCTTTTGGTCAGCTCTGAATTGGTCAGGCAGCTGGAGTAGATAATCCTTGTAGGTTCCATCCAGCTGAAATAGTTTATCCTTTTCTGTATTCTAAATGGAGAGGTAATTTTGTAACAGTTGTACTCCATAACAGAAGAATTTTTGTAATTTTTTTCTTTTCCTCTCATCTGTTCTGTAAATCACAGAGACTGCATAAGATTGACAAGAAGCAAATCATTCTTCTATCACTGACTGCATAAATTAGTCCATCACTTCTGCCCTCTGGCACACAGAACATTCATAGGCATGCAGCTTTTAGTTCTCCTACTGCTGTAAATTAGTTTGCTCAGATGCCTTTTGGTTACTTCTTTGTTTCTGAGATCTCTGAGAAAGTATCCTTGTTTTCCCACTTTTCTGGTAGTTCCAAATGAAGCCTCTCTTTCCTATACTCATTAAAATTTCAGTCAGAGGAAGTGAAGCAAATGTACCAAACAATGTGAAACTTGCTTATTAGAGCCCCAGGATGTCTTAACAAGCAATCAGAATCATGCCATAGTTAGTTGGACAGGGTGGTGGTGGGAAATGCAGGCCTGGGAAGCTTTTCCTTCAGACTGCAGGTTATAAAGGGACTCCAGAGCAGAGCAGTGATTGACAGTTGCAACTCTTGACTTCAGTTTAAGGCTGAAGTGGGGAGATATAAAATGTAATGAGTTGGAACAGGAGAGCCAGTAGGGAATATTAAGGCTGGTACAGTTTTAAAGAGGTGTGTGCAGTTAGGGAGAATGGTGTTATTCCACCCCAATGACTTATGAAAGTGCCAGGGATTGATTATGTTGGGAGCCCCTATTTAATTGTGTACAGCTATAACTTGCCAAGGTGCTTCCTGCTGCCAGTTTGTGCCATTGTGGAAAAGAAAACAAACCTGTTTTAGACTTCAGGAGGGCACATCGCTGTTCCCACAAGGGGCACATGTAATATTCCCATGTTTCAAACTGGACTGAGCCTTTAAACTAATTTGTATTTCTGTAGGGTTTCAAACTGGTAAAATCACTGCGTAAGAGAAAGGAAGTATTTATTCTTTCAAAAACAGGGCAAGATTACTAATTTTCATTTTAAGTAGTAGGTTCTTTTCACTACTTCATTTCTGTAGTAGTGTCCTTTTTTTTTCCCCTGGAGAAAGGTTTTTCACTTAACGGAGTATTTTTGCATTTAAACTGTATCTTCTACTTAAAAGAAGGGTCTTTTAATTAAACATTTTATCCTGCAGAAACCAAAGAACAATCAAAAACATTCCAGCCTTGAATTGGTTATAGATAATGTCTTAAAAGGTATCCTTTGGGAGACTTTGAGTCTTTACACTGGAATTTTGAAGATGAGCAGAGCCTGAAGCTGTTAAATACGTGTCTCTTGGTTTTGGCGCTGAAGCCCCCCTCCCCCAGGGCTGTGTGTAATGCTCTGTGCTTTTTCATCATCTGCACTGCTGGAGTTGGAGTTTAAAAATGCACTGCTTGGAACATTGGCCCCAAATGTCAGTTCTCATTGGCCACATCACTGCTGGTGGTTTTAGCCAGAATCCCCAGCCTGCTCGCTGGCCTGGGGCAATCCTGTGGCTGCTGCAAAACACAGCTCGGGCTGAGACCCACGAACCAGAGCCTCCAGTCTCTCCATCTTCCTGGAGAAATTCAGTGCCAGTAGGATCAGATCAGTGGAGAGGCTACTCCAGTGTCAGTGAGCATATTGTTTCAGTTATTTAAAAGGGGGAAAAAAAGGTGGAAACAAAAAGCCATCTGGAGCATTCTTAGCTTGGGGCGCTGTGGCCTTAGCTTACAGCTGCCAGGGAAAAGCCCATGGCCAGTGCCCCACAGCTCAAGTTCTGGCAGTGACCAGTGAACACCAGAAAATGCAAAAATGTGAGGGTTGTCACTTAGCTGAACAGATTGAAGAGCGGGAAGGCATGTTCAGTAACTGCTCCACAGTCTCTCCTGAAAACTAAATCTTTAAAAAATCTGCATTCTGCCTTCTGGCTGATCCCATAGCTCAGCTTGAAGGAACTGATTTGTGGTGTTCCAGTTTGGATTTGCTGAAGGAAAGCTCTTGACTCTTCAAGGCCTTTCAGTAACAAATCTTTGGCAGTCCTGCAAAGAGGCTGCTTTTTGACCAATCTTCCCATTTTCACAGGAGACTGTTCCTGTACAAATGCATTGACCCAGATCTGAGCACCACAGCTGGGTTCCAGCGAGTTCCCACGGAAACAGCTGTGGCAGCAATTGCTGGAAAGGGTGCAGCAAATGGGGTGAGCTGGGGTGTTAGTGGGCCAGTCAGCAGTGAAACTGGTGGGTCCCCAATGTGTATTGTGAATCACAGTTTAAAATTATTATACCAACCAAATGGCTGTACAGAGTTATCCAAATGAGATAATATTTTAGTTTGGCAAGGAATTTGATCTCTATTTGCTTAAAAAGCATGTGCTGAATTTCTTTTTAATTAGACTCATTAAATATGGTGATGTTAGCACTGTACATCACGTTGTACTAATGGATGTCCCCTTTGCAAACAGGCCTGCTTTGAGAACAGCTGATGAACTGCACCTCCTGTAATGATGCCATGCCACATCAGGGCAGCTAATAATGAATCTCCCATTTGCAAGGCTGTTCACTTTGAGAACAGTAGCTGAACTGCAGCAAGCTTGAGCAGACCAGTCCCTCACTGCTGTTAGGGTCCAGAACAAGTGATACAAATAGAAACCTATGGAGTAATCATAGGGAAGAATGCACATCTGTCTTATTTACAGGTGCTTTTAAGATATTTTGCAACAACCAACTTTTTTCCTAGTAATCAGGTAATTGTCATCTGGAATTGATTCTACTCTTAAAATGTTGTTTGGAAGCATTTATTTCCATGCTGCAACTTTGTTTTTACTTTTTTTAAGCTTATCAAATATCATTCCTCTTTCAAATCAATATTCAGTTAGCTATTCACTTCCATTTTCATAACAAAAGTCAATATTAGCTCTAGCAGAGATTTATTTTCTTGAATCAATAAACCAGTGTGTGGCAGTACATATTTTAACAGGAGAGCAGCTAGGATTGCAGGGGGTTATTTTTACTATATCACCATGTGGTGACTGGAAGGCAAACTGTTAAAAAGAAAGCTTTAAGAACAGAAAGGAGGAGTTACCTGGAAGGTCAAGGGATCCCTCTTTCAATTTTCTACGCATCTGTTTGAACAGTTCAATGTAATTGTGTTTCTTACCTGTAAGATCCCTCTGGAGCAAAAAGTTGGAAGGGAAGTGTGATTTCTGATGTATGATTAGATTATACTGCCAGTACTTCTTTTTCCTTCTAACACTTAGTAACAAAATAAGGCATCACCCTTCTGTTACAGCTGGGGCACCTGGATGTCAGTGGTCATGGTTTTGGCATAGCTGCTTTTATACTGAAGCACCTAAATGAAAGTTCTGGTTTTTGCAACAGCTCAGCTTTTGTGATCAGTCCTCTTCATCTGAAAAATATGCCATGCTCTATTTCCTCAGAGCTCTTCAGAGCTGCTCATACACTGCTCACAGTCTATTGCCATGCTCAGTTAAGTTTGCAACTTTGTAGTTAAGCTCCCAGTTTTTTGGTAGAACCATGAAATGTTGTGGGATTTCTTTTTCAAGTAAAGGTATTTTCCAGTCCCAGATGTTTCCAGAGTTATATTAACCTATCCTGACTATGGGGAAATGCATACTTATTTAGTGGGTTATTGTTGTTGCTGCTGTTATCATTATTATGCATCACTGTACATACTCACCTGATACTTTTAATTATTAAGAGTTGCATGCCATTTGTGAGGAACTACTTGTAAAATTAAGAAAGCTGGATGTACTCCAAGAAACTTCCTTTGGGGTCCACAGTCTCTGATTGATTATCTTTTCATTTGATAACATTTCTATTCCTGCTACAGCTACTGAACAGGCTGGTGATAGACCTGAACGGCATTGGCTCTGGAAAGGACTTGTATATAATGATGTGTTGTCAATATCTAAGGCAGCAGAGCTTTGGGTTATAGAGAATCCATAATCCCGTGGAGTTTTGTGCATGTTGCAGATACAACACTTACAGCTTTTTCTCCCTGAAATGTTTTTTCAGTGGATTTCCCTTCTGGTTAGAGGAAAGCTCAAGAAATTAAATTTTAGCCCTAACAATCAAAATCTCCCTAAAATCAATCTTGCCTTCTGAAAGCTGTTACACTGGATTTTTTCATAATGGACATGCACACACACACATAAATGTTAGACCGGTGTTAGCAGAGTTTCTTTCACATATTTTAGAGGGTTTTTCCCTCCTGATAAGAGGGAATTTGTGAGAGGTGCTGCCAAGTGTCTTGGCTCTTGGACACCTACTACGGATGTCTTATGCTTAATATGTCTGCAGTTTCTGGTTGAATAAACTTAGTGGGTTTACAGGTCAGAGCATGTAGGTCTTGCTAACCTGTGCTCTCCAGTGCACTTCTGTGTAAGTTGTTGCTGGTAGCTGAATATGAGGATCATTTCTGAAGGGAATATTCTCCAGAAGTCTTTAACCACATTTTGAGAGAGGTTTTTTTGGTTGTTATTTTTCCTGACTCAGTTTCCTTCTTTAGTGAAGCAGAAAAGCTGACTGTTGCTAAGAGAGCTGAGAATGAAGGGAAACTTTCCCTACAGTGTATTACTGCTCACTTGAGCCATGATTCTGCATCTTTTTACATGCAGCCTTTGAGTAGAGCCATGCAGGAATTCACTCTGGTAGGATACACCTCTACCAGCAATGGAGCTCAGTATTCACAGTCCATGAAAACACAAACAGAAAGAAGCAAAGGGCATCAGTGCTATTTGCTGAAATTCTGGTGTGTCTCAGAGTTCAGCTGCCTGGAGTTGATGGAATGGAGATGAGAATTGGTCCTCAGTCCAGAAGTGTGTTTTGCTACAAGTGTTTTCCAGCATCACTTTTCTCCTCTCTCAGTGCACTATATTTGATCTTCCGCTGTGAGACAGGCAAGACAATTAGGACTGTGATATGCTATGGTAATGAGTGCACAGAGATGGTAGCAACCTCTATATTTAGGCTGCCTTAACATTTCCACTCTAAAGTAATCACTCAAGCTCTCCTAAGTACTCTTACTCAGCCACTGTTGGCAGCAGGCATTGAATGCAGCCTCAGATACAGTCTTGGGAATTAGATGTTCCTCTATGAAATTTTGCTCACGTCTGTATGAGTTACAAGGCTTTTGAAAATCGCCGTTCCTCTTCTCTCCCTGGCTGTAAAAATAACCAAATGTGTGTGTTCTGTAGAGCTGGGCTCAAAATGGTGCTTGCAGTGGTGGGGCTGTGTGGGAGCTTGCATTAGGAGCATTGCAGAGGGGACAGACCATGGACACGTCCCCCACATGCTGTTCCAGATGTGCCATTAAACCTGTTGGATCAGACACAGCACTGGGCTCATGTGGCTGCCGTGGACAGACTTAGACTGGGATCTTTGTGTGCACAGCTAAGGCACAGATGGGCAGCTTAGGTTTCCATGTGCTGTAGAGGAGAGCAGCGTCTCAAGGATGCTGCTGAGCATTTCTGTCAGAAGCCACCTCTTTGAGGTCCATCTGTTCTGAGGCAACAGGTGAAGATGTTCTGAACAAGGTTAACAGTGGCTTACAGCATTGCATTCCTGCACTGCACCCTCTCCTCACTGGGGGCTGTTCTCACAAAAGCCAAAAGGTAAATTAAATTGCATGCTTTGCTCCAGCCAGTACCAGTTTAGGTATTTCCAGAGGTACAGATAAAGAGAGTTTCTTTTACTTCTTCCCTCTTCCATCCAGTGTACTAAAAACTCATTTTCTTAATCTCCAAGACACTGAGAACAGATGTGTCATCAGTCACAACAGTAGAATGTCTCAAACCAGCTACTAAGATCTGGATGAGCACATGCATACCTTCCCCTTTTTTGGATGTAATCTCTCCCTGTGTGATATTTAAAGCAGTGAGAAAAAAGATGATTTTATATATTCTAGTTTTTAGGAAATCAGAACTTCTAGTATTCTTTCTACTTCATGCTGTGTCATGAAATAAAAGTTTGTCTCCATTCTAAGCTTTTCTTTACACAAAAGTAGCCAACAGAGCTCTAAATTTTGGCTGGCTGCTAAGGTCAGGAGGGCAGAAATACTTAGATGAAACTCTTCTACAGTTTATTATTCGTAATCTTTCATTTAAATTGGCCCTGAATGTGTAGGAATCTTTGTGTTTACAAAAAGAAAAAAAATAGGGCCATACATGTTTTTAACAGCTTTCAAGAGTCCTCATTCTCTAATAGCCTTATTAATGTTCAAAATCAGAAACTAGATATTTAAGTTAAGAACGCTGTTCACTTTATCTCATACTTTCCACTTGAAAACAGACCAAGCGAGATCATACTGAGAATTGTCTTGTCAGGCTTTCAAAGCCAAAGCAAAACAAGCAAATTAACTGAAGTTGGCTTTGCCAATCTCTTTAATTACTTCTAGGATAATGAGATCAGGTTTTCCCATTTTGACAGTGTCACCATGACACAGGAGGACTTTGTGGAATATTAAGTGATCTTTTAATTATGGAAGAACAGTTCAACCGCAACCCTAAAGTAATGCAAGCAAAAGGTATTTTGATCAGCTGTTTGAAGGAGGCTTGTGGAATGGAAATTTCAAATTAGGATGTGTCTGCTATGAAATTAGCACTTGATAAATTGTAACCCACAAAAAAGTTGCAAAAAGTCATTCCTCTAATTTGTTTGGTTTCTTTACATAGGTTGTACTCCAACGTGCTTGCCCTTCAGCAGGGCCTGGCTGGGGCTGTGAATGCAGAGCTTATGTGAGCAGCCTGCATTCAGATTCCAAACTGCTGCTCACAGGAACCGTCAGGGTGAAATCACAGCACAGGGCTCAGTTGCTTTGAGTAGAAGCCTATGAATTCCATTTTGTTTCAGCATCAGAACTGGTAGGGGCAGCCCCTCCTCAATACTTCACGGAGTCAGGACTTGAATGTTCCGAGCTGCTGCTCTGGGGCTGTGAGGTTGTGTTTCCTCGCTCTGCGTGTGTGGAAGCAGGCAGGGACTGAGGGTGTTGCTCCACTGTCAATAGGCTGAAAGTGTGGCAGGCTCTTTCCTACTCAGGGTTTGTCTGTGTGACAGTAGCATCTAGAGGTTTAAAAAGGAATTAAAGCCCAGTTTGCTAATGACTGCATATAATGTACAACCCTGGAAGAAGACAGGGAAGGAAATACAAGCATAGGCTGAGATTGTAAGCAAGCAACCTTTTTCTCTACATGCAGTGCTTGGTAGATGATACTCCGGCTTCTCACTCATCCCCATTTGACCTTGGAAGAACTGCATGGAGTTTAGAAAAGCTGTTTGGAGTAGAAATCATTAATCTGTGAATAGGCTGCATAAGTGACCAGCCATGTTTGGTAACTTTTCTGAGCATTAGCATGCCCTGGAAATGAGGTTGGGTTAGGTGGGTCGTTACCATCACCAAAGCCACTGTCACTATTCATCACTTAAAACCAAAGTGGAGGAAAAATATTGCAGCATGACAGAGCTGTGACCTCTGTGCCCGGATTTGGTTTTATTAATCCAGCCTCTGGATTTCCTGTTTGGAGTCTAACGCGGAGCTCACTTGGGAGGCTGCAAAGGTGATTTTCTGCTCTGTGAGTTGAACGTGCTGTGCACAGGCCAGGTGATGACCATCCTCTGCTCTCCCTCCACAGCTAAGCCCTTACAGAAGCCACTGCATGTTTGGCAGAAGACTTAAGTCTCTCTCAGTGCTAAGGCTAAGCTGCAGCAGCAGCATCACCATGAAATGGGTTCTTGCTTTCTCTCCTGCCTCAGTGTGATCTCTTGTGTTTCAGATTGCCTACGCTGCAGTGGACTGTGCCAAAGGACAGAATCACGACCTGTGTAAGCAGGAGGGGGTCGATGGCTACCCCACCTTCAACTATTACAACTACGGGAAATTTGTGGAAAAATATACTGGAGATCGAGGGGTAAGTGAAAGCAAGAGTCATCACCTGGTACAGGGAGCAAAGTCTCCTCTGCCTGTCCTGCCTTGCAAATGAAAACTGCGGAGTGAAATTTTACCATGCCTCTGTTGCTGTCTTTCGTGGATGAATCATAGTGTACCACACCCCTGTACATCTCTGCATTAGGAACAATCTTGGTCTATTTTTAGGAGCATGAGAAGAGGAAAAAGGATTAGATTTGGTAATATTCTTTCTGTATTTTATTCTATAAGCTGAAGTCTGTGAGTGAATTTGGACTGAGTGAAAGGGAAGGGTTTATTGCATGTGCTGCTGGCAGAAATGCCAGAAAACACAGGGCTTAAATCCTGTCAGTTCTGGATCGCATGGACACTGCAAACGTGTTACAGATTCACCAGGCTGCCAAATGGTGACAGACCATTGGTTTTATAGCCAGGACAAAGCTGTCCTTTGGAGACTAGAGGAAAGTAAATATCTCATTTGCCCTGAATCAGATTCACTCCTGGCACTCAGGATGGAAAGACAAATTGTGCCATCTACCCCTGGGCTGAAGTTTCATTCTTTTGTCCTGCTGTGGCCAGCTAATTATATGCTATGAGTGCAAGAAATGGGGGCAGAAATGGCATGATGCCTTCAGTGGTTGTAAAGTGCCTGAAAATAAGGAAGCAATTCAATTATTTGTGGGCTGCCTTTGTCGTAACCTCCTAGAGGGAGGTTACTCCTCAGCAGCCATTGATTGCCTGGGGTCTGCAAGAAAAACTTGGGGACTTTGAGCCATGCAGTGATTTTGAAAAAAGATTCTTGCTTGAAAGTTATTGCTGCTGTTAGAGCGCAGAAAATTATATAGAAGCATGAATTTAAAAGCCAGGTTCTGAGGTTCTCTGTTAGTCAGGATCCTGGGGAAGTCTTCATGGAGCTTTGCCTCCCAGTTTTCTTCAGCATACTTGGACTCCAGTAATTACCATTTCATGGTGCTGATCCAGCCGTTGTTATGGATACTGTGTTTAGTTCCAATTCTGGATCTTTTCTTAAAAGTAAAGATAGGTGCAGTAGCCAACAATTGAAGTAAGATTTCAGCTGCAGTTTTTACCTTTCTAACCTGTTCTTAGAGAAATGACATATGAAAGGAAGGATCCGTGGTGGCTGATAAAAATAATTTATATCCAATACAGGATATAAATTATTTTTATATAATATTTATATATTATATATACTCTGCAGAGCAGGAGTGCTCTGAGGCCACAGGAGTTAGAAAATATTTATCCATATGCTGGAAAGTGGACTAACAAATCCCCTATATGCACCCAACCCTTTCTTGGGTAAAAATTACCCACAGGACCATCCTGGTCTCTCTGCTGATGGCTGCTCTGTTCCCCTTCCACCTCTCTGGGGACCCTACGGTCTTCTGCTTGTGCAGCATTGAACTGGGGTTTGCTATCTCTTACCATGGTAATGCTGCAGGCAGTGCTTAGCACAGTGCCTGTCATGGGGGCTGCTGACTGCCAGATGTCTCAGGTGACAAAGGGCTGAAGCTTGTCACTTCATTTATTTTCAGTGGAAGAATAATGAACAGTTTTAGAAAAGCTTTTTGTTGTTCAGCCTTCTAAAAACTTACCAGCCTTGTGGTTTGGGTTGGGTTTATTTTGTTTTGTTCTTCCACAACATTCTTTTAAGTCTTTAACTTCTGTTAGTTGCTCTCTACCTTTGGTATTTTCCCTCTTCATCACCAGTTTTGAGTGGTGTGTTCTATGATTGTTTAAATGCAAAAATGGTCAGATTGGGTGGGAGCAGTGTCACTTGCCCAGAAAACTTCAATGTTGGGGTACCAGTAGACAGTGTATTCCAACACAGGTGTTCACACCTCAACCCACCTGAGCCTTCTGAAATGCCTTAGTGCTGTGTTCACAGCTTTCCTTGGAAAAGACAGCTTTCCTTGGAAAAGGAAACTGGTGGCAGTCAACAGCCTTAATTCATAAGTTGGTAAGTTGTTGAAATACAGAGGTTGGCATCTAGACAACCAGGTTTGAGATTTTTGATAATAATTTTAATAGTAACTTGAAGAAAAAAAGTGATTTCAATCATTAGAATGTTTGGATAAGGAGAAAAATTGTGATCAAAACTATTAGAGGATGAGTGGCAAATGTGTGTACAGTCAACAAACAATCCAGTAACTGCTTTTAAAATGACACAAATAGCATACAAAGGCAGCTTGAAAATGTCTTTTGAGTGTTTTCAATAAACGGCACCAGTAGCACTTCTAGAGACAGATTTTACCTTGTCCTGTGAGTTTTAGGGACTTTTTCTCTGTGTCCCATCTCTTCAAAGTCTGACATGTGGGATGTGCATGGATATTTTCCCCTTGGAGTGGAGCAGCACAGGACCAGAGTATGGCACGATGAGGCAATGCAGCAGTAACTGCTCCCTGGTTTCTATTCTGCCGTGGGCTACAGAAACTAAACAACTGCTCCTTAGTTTATATTCTGCTGGGATGCAGAAGCTCAAAGTGTTCTTGATGCATTGTTTTGCTTTGTTGGTAAAAATATGACCCATATTTTTCTTCCTTCAAAACCAGGAGTCTGGATTCACTACTTTCATGCGAACCCTGAGAGAAAGAGATCATGAAAGAGTAGGAAAGAAGAAGGATGAATTGTAGTTTCTGCCTCAAAAGAAGCTTTCCGCTGCACTGTGAATGGTTCCAGGTCTTTTGCTGATGCACCTGAGACTTCACATATTCTCAAGACAGAGACTTTTTTTTATAAACAGCCATGGCCATTTTGTACGATTTTGAAATAAAGTGAAACCACTTGATTTTTAAAAGGAAAATAAATTAGAATGTTGCCATAATGTTTTAAAGAAAACTTAGCATTTTCTCTCATGTTGGGAGACTATGCCCACTGACACTCCTATGCAATATTTTTGTAGTCTGTAGTGTGTCTGTAGGTGATGTTGTTTGTTAGGGTGAAATTTTTGTTCCAGTATTGCAGTACATGTAAAAAACAAAGGGGAGGGGACACGGTTTGGTTTGGGTTTGTTTTGTTATGTTTTGTTCAAATCAGTGCAGGAAAATGGGATTTATAAGACACACATTTATTCAATTGAAGTTTTTCATTCTTGTGAAATAGTTATGTGTTCTTGACTGAGATTTGGAGGGAACAATTTTAAGGTGCTCAGGGATAAATAAGGTATCTGAGTTAATGAAGACATTAAAATGGACCAGTTCCAGATCTGTTAATTTCATTTAAATCTCTCTGGTCTTTAAATCAGAACTGTTTACATACCTTTATAAAAGATATTGAGTGAATTAAGCCACACATTAAAAATCAGCAGAGCATGGGTGAAATCAGATTAAACCCTCCTTCTTTAGCATCAATACTGTCAGTGTATCTGTAAGTTATGGCAGGAATGACTATCTTATAGGGGTACATAGTTATTCTTACAGGGTACACAGTTTCCCTTCAAGTTATGATTGGGTCATATCAAATATGTGTTGTAAAGTGTTATGTTCAACTGTTTTGAGAAATGCATAGTACTTCTGGTAATGCAGTAATTGTGTGTATTACCTGTTTACATTCCAAAAGTTATCTGCATTTGTAAGAGGGATTTTTCCTTTTTGCTCCTTAAGGAGTTGCACAAACAATCTCTCTCTGACAGTCATCACTGTAAAACCTGTATCAGCAGCAGTTGAAATGTGTTACACTTTTGATGCTTAAACAAAAAAAAAGTTTATCTGGAGGTACCTCTGTCTTTGCAGGAGGGGAGAGGGAGGGGCAGAAAGTTGTGATTCACTTTGAACTAAAAATAAATTTTTAAAAGGACAAGTATTTTTATCGTTAATCAGCCTTGTTCAGCTTCTTCCCCACTGGGCGAATGACCACAGCTGCTGGTGGCTTAGGAAGAGCCGGAGCACGCGGGAAGAGTTCCAACTGCCCGTGGCCTTGGGAGTGCTGGGCAGCTCTGCAGGTGAGGGTGAGGGTGCTGGGTGAGGGTCATGCTGCAGGTGTGTGCTGGGTGAGGGTGACACTGCAGCTGTGTGCTGGGTGAGGGTCACAGTGCAGGTGTGTGCTGGGTGAGGGTCACACTGCAGCTGTGTGGTGGGTGAAGGTCACGCTGCATCTGTGTGTGCTGGGTGAGGGTGACACTGCAGGTGTGTGTGTGTGTGCTGGGTGAGGGTCACACTGCAGGTGTGTGTGTGCTGGGTGAGGGTCACACTGTGGCTGTGTGCTGGGTGAGGGTCACACTCCCCTGCCCTGGCACTCCTGGGGGCACAAACAGCTTCTCACAGCAGAGAGCTGTGACCTGGCTCTGAAACCTTCCTCTTGCTCCTCAGTCTGTCTCATTTTCTTGCAGTTGGGGTCTGCAGGCTGTGCTGAGGGGCTGCTCAGGAGGTGAATGGTATCTTGCCTCCTTCCTGGGTGTTTTTTCCTTCTCCCTCTTGCCCAATTAATGGCACTGTGTGTCTGGCACCGTTAAGCTGCTGAAGCCATTAGTGAGTATTGTGGAATTCCAGTAGCCTGATTGGCCTTGTGTGGTGGCCAGCTTGTTAACCATGGCATCAGCTGGAATGGCCATGGAGCTGTGCCAAGTATCTTATCTTATTAGGCACCTGATGAGCCTCTTCACCCAAAAAAAATCAGCTGCATGATATTATAGTGCAAAAGTAGCTTAATTTATGAAGACTCTTACTCTCTTTTTCCTTTCAATTAGCACAGTTACTTGTGTATAGCACTTCTGCAGAAGATCACGATAATTCTTTATTTCAAGCTATCCTCACACAAGTAGCAGGCACTCTGCCCTGCATTTAGGAAACAATACATATTGATGCCATTTGATCTCAAACAGGAATTCTTCTGCTTTTAGCAAACTATCAAATATGATCAATCCAAAACTTGCTGCCTCTTTTGATCTCAGAGTCAAAGCAGCAGGCACTAACGAAATACAGCCTCCTGAAAATGTTGAGCATTTCTGTGCATAGGCTGTGCCTGTGTTTGTGCTAATTGGTGAGAAATGTAGACTTTTTCAAAAATAAGAAAGAAAAAAATGATAGCTTGCCAATGGTGACTTCACTAGTCAGGATCATTCTGAATTATAGGCTTTAGTAAATGTTTAGGATAAGACAATTGCACACTGTGCTTCAGACCAGTAATTCCTTACAGCTGGTTGCACAATAATAAAATTAAGAATTCTCATTTTTCCCTTCAGTCTTTTGTCAGTTACTTCTTGGACTTGGGCCTTCATTTTTTCTTGACTAAAGAAAAAATGTGTTGTGCATGTGTTAATGCACAAATATAAAATATTTGAGAATAATTTACCTTCTGTTACAGGGTCATGACTCATCTGGTTTATGGTTTGAATGGTTTTTGAAAAATACAGTTTTGAACACCATAAATGATTACATCAAATGGCTGACAAAAGCCTTAGTTATGGTGAACTAGAGTGTACCAGGAGCTCAGAGTTTTCCTTTCAAGCCTTTTTAATTAGTAGGCCAGGCCTGGATATCAGTCAAACTGTTTTAGTTCTGTTGCCTCCAGTAAAGCAAAAGTTGGTGTTTATATTTGCTAGTGAAGTCAGTTTATGTTTATAGTCACATCAGTCATGTTGAAATTGAAGTATGTTGTTATTTTTTACAAACTGTGAATGAAAAAATATGTGTAAGAGCTCTTATTTTCTGTATTAGAATGGTTGGTCATTTCACACATTCAGACTTCCCAGCCTGTTGTAGTAGATGCGTAGCCCAGGCGTTCATAATCACACAGGAATTTCTGCCGTGGTTAAAAGTGAGTAATCTGGGCTTTCAAGTCATGAATCATTTATCAGCGAGAAACTTAATTGCTGATAACAAATGGTTTGCAGTGAATCAGAGATTCTGCTCTTGCAATTATGGGTTTGGTCTTTCAGTCTTTTTAAGGTGTGATTCAAAGGTCTTGGACATCCGCTACATAGTTAACCCTAAGCAGATTAAATCTTGTCGAGGAAGGGTAAAATGTGTACACAGCAGAGAGGCTGAGCCAGGATTGTGCATCATTTTGTTCCCCAGTGTTGGCTTAAACAAGATATAAATAGGGCTGTGTCAGTCCTGCTGTGTGGCTGGACCAAGAGATGAAGGGCAGCAGGGCCAAGCATTTTCTGCATACTGGAAGCTGGGGAGGAAATGGTTTTCCCATCTAATGAAAGAGCCTGAGATGTTGGATTTGTTTCATCCAACAAAAGGAGGAAAGTGGAGGGAAAAGTTCCCAGGAGAGTGAATGCTTTGGGATATGGCAAACACAAGTTGGGAGTCCCAAGATGGGAGTAAGCTTCTATCCCAGCCCCTGCGACCTCAGAGGATGATTTGGCTCTGTTGTCATCCATCTATCTCTGACCCAGTAACTGTGTCCTTACTTGTTCAAACCAGAGCAACGCCTCCAAGAGAGGCTGGAAGAGATTTGCTTTCCAATCTGAGTCAAGAAAAGCAGCCTAACAAATCTCTATTTCCTCTTTCCTCCCCCTGTAAAATTGCATTTTGGATCTGACAGTCATATTGACCCCCAAGGCCCTCCTGAATACTTGCAGTTGGGTGAAAAAGCCTTGGGAATTTTTCTAAACTCCCACTCAGACCAAATTATGTCCCCAAATCTTGCTAACTTAAAATCCTTCTGATAGGCATCTGCAAAGATAGATTGATATTACTGGTGAAAAAAAGATTAGAGAGGTAAGGTCTATGTTCTTGCAGCATTTAATTTGGGAGTAAAAAAGCAGATAAAACTCCCATCATGAGTAAGCTCTAAGAGAATGCTTCAGAGAGTCTTGTTTCAGATAGAATTGCTTTATGGTTGATTTTGATTTTATAGGCAGACTGCTTTTCAAAAGAAAAGTCAAGACTTGGTGACACAGCCTACAGATGTTTTGTCTGTTTACCTTTTAAAAAATAAAAATCAGAATCACTCTCCATATTCCTGATGGTGCTATATTACAAGAAAGAAATGTTGGCTACATGGATTTCCTAGAATAACACTGAACCCCTGCCAACTGCATTTTACAAACTATGAAACAAGCTATTTGCTCCGAAGGACACTCACACTCGGGGGAGTGGGGACTGCTGCCCACGTGCCCCTCTTTTTAATTTAATAGCTTCCTTCAGTGTGACTGGGTCTGCAATGGAACACTGAGATTGCAGGAGTAAATTCTGAAAACTGAGAGGTGGGGGAGGTAATCAGCTCTTATCAGCAGGTGTTGAGCACTGTAGCCAAACGCTGGCATTTCCTTTGCCTTTGGCAGCCCAGCATCCCTGAGCATTCCACGGCTCTGCGGGAACCGCAGGAGTGCAGCCCTTTGGCTAATCCGGTTGTGTACATTACTGCTCAGGGCTGGAACTGATTGGAAACCAGGACTTTTCCCGTTAGTTTCTTTGACTGGTCATAAGAAGATGCTGTGTTTTCTCTGCACATCCTGCTTTTATTTACAGAGTGGAGAAGGAGGATGCCTCGGTGTCTAAAAAGGAAATGAAGCCAAATGCCGTTTTTTCTGCTGGCAGCCAGGATTCCTGGGGACTGACCATTGCTGCTGAAATACTCCCTGCAAAGCACTGATGACTGGCTTGGCTTTTGCAAGGTTTTGGAAGGTACTGATTTTTTTTTGCAAAAAAATCTCAGTATCCAAGGCAGCAATTTCCAGCCTCTGGTTTCCAAGGAGTTAAGCTGAAGTGTAAACTCTGTTCATCAGCCCAGTGTAGTTGGTTTTGAGATAGAAAAGAAATGGTCTGTTAGCCCAAAATTTAGGAAATCACAGCTCTAATGCAGGCCCACAGGATGTCTGGGTGTTTCCACACAGCTGCCCTGGTCCTTGGTTGGTGAGATTCCTGCCCTGGAAGTCATGTCCTCCTGCCCAGAGCACTAGGCATGGCTGCAGGGAGACAGTGCTCCTTAAGGAACAGTTATTCTGTGTTTGCTTAGAAGGCATAATAGTGCTAATTATTCTCATTAGCTTTGAGCCACTAATAAATTATCTTTCCTATTGCTCTTCCATCACTCAGTAATGAGAACCATTTAGCCAGATTTTGCAGATACTGCTTGCTCCCTCTCTACAGCATGATTCCCTGCAAGCATTCATCATAGGAAAAGAGCTACGTGAACAAAATCTTTTCAAATTAGTCTCTGGTGCCCCAGTTAAGTGGGTGTCTACATCGCAGGCATGCAGAAGAGCCTTCTTCATTAATATGTGCAATTCTGAGCGAGCTGATTAGCTCTTGCAGCTCATTTGATAGCAAATGTGTAAATCCGTCACACTCTAAATGCCAAATATGTGCACAGCTAAATTATGGAGAAATAAGAAACTGCAAGAGTTGGGAGTCTTTATTTGGAAAAAGAGGTCCTTATCCCATGCATTAAATTGGAGCTCTGGGTTTATCTAGAGCATTTGTCACTCCTCTGCTTTGTCATTTTACTGCTGGCAAAATGAATAATTCTTCGTGTCGTGTTGCTGGTCCTTTCAGGATGTGTGGGTGTTTAATTTGGTGCCCAACATTTGTAACAGACATCTGGTATCCAGCCTAGGTTCCCAGAAGACAATAGTCACAGCACAGTGCCATCTTCGTTGTGCAGGACAGGAAACCAAACTAATCAGTTACAACTATGTATTATTAATAATGCAGTTACCATCACTTCTCTTGGTTGTTTTTGTTTGTAAAAATCTCGTGAAGAAAAGGAGAGGGATGAAGTTATTTTTTTTAATGCCCATGTATTTTAGCCAGGGCAGTGCTGCACAGTGTAATTAATGTCATGGTGCATCTGCCAGCACAAGGGAAGCACTAAAGAGTGTCACCTGCCAGCACGGAGGGGTTGGTCTGCTGCTGCAGTACAAATGCCCTCGGCCAGTTATTCTGGGACCAAAGAAGGCAACTGGCCTCAAGAGCTCCTAATTTATGCATGTTTCTCCTCCTCTCCATGCCAAGTAGCTGCAGAGCCAGCCCAGCCTCAGGGCCTGGACACACCAGCTCAGGGCAGCCAAGCACACTCTGTTTTATTTTCTCTCAGCAGGAAGAAAAATCACAGTGTGAACCCAGCCTGACCTCCAACATATTTTGGCATTACCTTCTGGGCATACAGGCTGGGGGGAAAAAGCTTCCCACTTCCCAAAGTTCTGGAATGGGAAGCTGTCTTTCTCCAAGCTGAGCATAAACTCTTCAGAGAACATTTCCTAGGAAAATGTGAAGCACAGTAATGGATCTCTGATCCTGTAGCCACCAGGTTGATGGTGAGGGGACATTTATTACTGTACCCCACCCCAGAAGCATAGAACAGGATGAGCACATCCAACATTTCCTACTGCATCCCCAAATGTACTGAGACCTCTCCAAGGGTGTTAGGGTTTGTTTGCCAAGATGACAGCTCTGTGTTGGTCTCACCTGCAGTGGGTGCACAGCCCTCCCCAGGGGCAATATGGATGAGAGGCACTTTCTTTTCCCTTTTCACAGAGGGACAAGCATCCTTTAAGGCAGATTTTCCCTGATCCAGTGGGAGGTGAATGGGGCCACAGGAGAGCTGCTGCAGAAATGCAGAGATGCTGCACAATGCTGCCTGGTTCCACACAATTCCCTTCAGACTCTGGGGTCCATCATGCCTTCCACCTGCAGTACACCACAAAAGCATTGTCACTGCTCACCTTAAACTTAACTCTCTGCCAAAGCTTTTCTTAGGCAAAAGAGCAGCACAAGAGGAGGGACTGCAGGAATCAAAGAAACAAGAATTCACCATGGAATAAAGTCTCTCTGTCAAGGTACTGTAGTATGAGGTGAATTAGGTATATTTTGGATGGATGGATAATCCTAATTGTTGTGTATTGTTTGTGTTGTAGTCCCAAGACTCAAGTCCTCATTATTCTAGATGCTGTACAAATATATAAGAGTCTGTCATGCATGGAAAGGCTTTTATTATGTAAATAGTCAGGTTGGGAAAAAAGAAGTAGTGTTATCGCTGTTTTACAGATGAGGCAGTGAGACAGGAAAAAAAAACCCAACAAAGCATTTTGTCCAAGGACACACAAAGTCTGTGGGTCAACAGTGGACTTGAAATTCAAGCCTTGATTTTGTTTCTTACTAGCTCTTCTTTCCATTTGTGTACTGTCCACAACATAATTAAAATTAAGCACAAAGAAGACAACAGTCTGTGCAATTTATCTCTATCTGAAAAAATCATCCAGCACATCTCAGCCAAATCCTCCACAACTCTTCCCTGTCTCTTCAAAACCTGTATTTCTGCCACGCCCAATGCCTGTGATCACCATACAAGTCACTGTAGGTGTTGTCCTCTGATTTTCTGCAACATGTATCAGTTGTATAAAGCTGTTCAGGAAAAGACCCTGTTGCATGTGAGGCTGTGCCTCAGTTAGACCAGCCTGACAAATTTGTATTCCAATCCTTTTAAAAAGTGATACTAACTCTATTTAGAACAAAAAAGGATGCATATACATTTCTGCTGGGAATATAGAGTCAACCAATCTGTAACTGCTACTCAACACTACCTGCTAGTCAAAATTGTATATTGCTGTAAATAACTAATCTATACCATAGACAAATAAAACATGGATTTTTCACTGAAAAAGTACAATATATTTTGTTTTGTGTACAGCAATATTTTATGTCAGGCTTTTGGAAATAATGTGGGAGGAGAGAATTGTAAAAGTCATGACAGTCACTAGAAAACAGAATAAAATGGAATGAGTATTTACCAAGGTAGATAATATCAAACTAATTCAATAGGTTTCTTTGATAGAGTAATTAATTAGCTAGACAAAGAGGGAAATGTGGCTGTCTGGACCTGAATAAAATAGCCGATGAGGAGCCGTGTATAAATTTATATCTCCTGCATGGAGAAGTCTGAGATTTATAGAGGAACTGCACAACATACATGGTGTTGGAAGATGAGAAGCTGAACTGTATTGAAAGGGAATTATTCAGAGCTCCTAAACTGTAAGTCTTAAGACTGTTATTATTTTCATCAGTAACCTATTTGGAAAAGAGAAGTGTCTGATCATAAAAATACATTGAAGTAACCAAGTTAGGAGGCATCATCAGTGTAGAGAAAGTACAGAATATCACACAGCAAGAGCTGAATATCCTTGAAGAGCGAAGCCACAGAAATAGTAAGGGAGGTAGCAGCAGACAAAATTCTGCAGGAAACCTCCAATGACACTGAAAGATTTTGTGTTTCAGTGCAGCATGGGCATGGAAAAGGCAACTGAAACTCTAAAATACAGTAGGAGACACATTTCTAGCAAAGCTAGGGAAGCATGAACATCCTTGGATACGAACCTAGTAAGATTTTTTTTTTAATAAAACACATTATTCTGATTGTGTTAAAGAAAGCTGGGTTCTTAATGAAATGGGTACAGCAAAGGGCTGCTCAGAGAGCACTGGAGAACCTTCCATGAAAGGACAGGGTGCACAGGGGGCTTGTTCTGCCCAGCAGCTGAAGAGTGGGATGTGGTTTGATTACCTTCTGTAGGGGGAATATTAAGGGTAGGCCATCTGCATGTATGAGCAAGTAGGTATAAATTGGCCATGAATAATTTAGACTATCAATTAGGTGTTCTTTATCCACCTGCATAGTGAGGGTATAAAAGTTATAGGGATGAAACCATTCCTAGCTTTTTGTGAAGCTTGCAAAATGATTAAATGGACCACGTGATCCAGTTGCCCAGCTGGGGACTGGATTTGATAATCCACAAAGTCCTGCCTATCCTTGTCTTAGTGGGTTTCTGTTACAGTGAGCTACCACCTCCATCTTATCATATTATTAGTTATTACAGTACCTATAATCCCTTCAGTCCTAAGAAACCTTTCTATCCTTCTGAATTAAATTTCAAATAAAACAACCTAACTGTGGTTTACAAAGCCATATGTGTTTTCTTTCTTGCTCAATAAATTTGTTGTGGTGATTACTGTAAACAAAGACAAATTTCATTAGGGACTAAGAATTCTTTTAATATAAATTATAGTGTTTATGGTGCAACTGTACTGACAAATAATGATTTTTTTATTTATAGTAATTGTTCAAATGGCTCCTAATGAAATTTTTGGCCTCATGAAGTGATCAGCTTGGAATGACTTTCCCTTCTATGAAAATATTTAAATACAAACAAAGTCTGCCAATGTGTTCAATTACAGTCATGCAGGGAACTAAAGGGATTATGTGTACTAGGAGTATATTCATGTGGCTTTTCAGATCAGTTGTTTCTACCAGAAAGGGAATAAAGTAAGCAGAAAAGCCCCAAAGAGAGCCCATCACTGTTGGAATGGCTTGGGACATGATCATCAGAAAAGCTCACTCGTGTTATTTCCATAAGCCCATAATGCTTATGGCCCTGTAAATAAAAGTACATTAACAACATGTTGCTTTTCAAACTAATTGGGATGCAGTGTGAAGATTACTTTTCAGAAATAGGATGTTCTTATGCAGGAGATCATACTGGGCCCTGCTGCAACAAGAGCCATTGGGACAACGCTGTATTTTGTTCTAACAGCTGCATTTATTGCCAGTGAGAGACTTTCTGTGACATTACGAGGTTGCTTCAGTCTTGAAAAAGCCCTTGAGAGTTAAATACTAGTGTTCCAGGACAGAAACTTTTGGGCCCAGCACAGGACCTTAAGACTGAATCAGCAGAGGAGGTTTTTAAAAAAGAGAAGCAAGGAAATAAACTGCATATTCTGCTGATGATTTTTATGACCTTGCTCACACTTCTGCTGATGCTGTGTTAGCAAGAACAGTTCATTCCAGTGAGTATAACCCCTGCTCTTGCGATTATGGACACAGGTTTCTCTAAAACCTTGAAAATCAAATGCAATTTTTTAGAGTGCGAAATTGCTAGAAAGTCACGGGCTTTTAGCTAGTGCCATGATTTCAGGAGCCTGATTTGGAGTGCAAAGGCCTCGTGATGCAGCTGGGCTGCACTCCACCTGAATTCACTAATTCAACCTGTTTTTTCCTGGGAATTGACAGTACTATCCAAGAAACAGGAAGCATATTAATGGTTGTTAGTCTGGTTCTTAGCTAAAGCCTCAGCTTGAATCATACCTCCAGCTTCAAGCACCAAACTTGAAGAAAGATATAAGAAAAGAAATGGTACCAAGAAAAGAGCAATAGAATAAGAAATGTGTAGTAAACAGAAGCGGGGGGGGGGGGGGAGTTGCCTTTTAGGTTAAAAGAAAAGAAAATATAGGAAGGCTTTGGGTTTAATTAGTCTAAATCAGAGAAGGCTTTTATTTTCCCCATAAAAACAGTTACAAAGTGGATCAGTAATCTGATATATTCCACAGTTTAATTTGCTGCAAAAACCCCTGAAGCTGAATTTTCCTTTCAGAACCTTACTTTTGTGTTGCTCCTGTGACTTCATCACTGATGAACACAACTACTGCCAGCTCCTCAAGCTGGGTGTTTTTCCTTGGGGAAACCTGATTTAAAAGTCATGTTTAAATCCAGTGTACAGAGCCTAAGGGTTTGTCTTCCCTACCTTAAGTCATCCAAAGCCAAGGTGCATAAATGCAGCTGGACATGTCTGCTCCCTGCAGTGACTGAGGAGAAATAGCAACAAAGAGCTTCTTCACAGAGGGCAATTTCCAGATCACTGAACACTGGTGAGGTGAACCCTGTCCTAACTCATCCCTGAGCATTCACTGCTGGGCTTTGCTTTCAGCTGGCTGATGGCACACTTGGCAAGTGATGCCTTCTCTGTTTGCTCGTGTAGAGGCCCCTCGTTGGCATTTCTGAGGGGCTGGCACCGCAGGCACTCCCTTGTCACCCTCCCTTCAATCTCTGACCCTGCCCACGCCTCTTTGTCTCCTGTCTCTCATTCTGAAACACCTCGTTCCTCCTCTCGGCTTCTCTTTGCACTGACTGGATTTACTTCTTATGAATGTTTTATCTCTGGCTGCAGCTTTCACTAATGCATTCGCTGCACGCTGCCCCTCTGACAATGTTTTACTGCTTCCGTGTCTTGGGGGAGTCAGTGGGACAAGGAAAAGATGCAATTTAAAGTGTAACTGGCTTGTTAGCCATGCAAATTCTTGAATAACAGATATGATTTAAGTTCACCATGAGAACTGGGAGGGTTGGAGCTGTAACCTCACTTCTGACTCTGCTACTACCTCCCACAAGCAGCCTTGTGTGATTTATTTAACTTCCTGGGGCCAGATTCACCTGAAAATAAAGAATTATGTGTTTTTTTCCCCCTAGGAATCTTAACTAATAGATGTATATACAATACTTGAAATCTTGTTTATGTAAATGGAAAATGCTTATCTTTTTTCTTTAAAACATTTACAAAAGGTTAAGAGAATTTTAGAGTTGAAAGATAAACAGTTCAGAAGAACTAGAAAAATTAAAATTACACATGTATGCACTTATCACAAACCCTTAGACAGCCTCTAATTAAGTAATCACTAGTTCTCTGCATTATAGTAGATGCTATCATAAGCTGCTAAACTGTGTAGCAGCCTGTAATACTGTGCACTCTGTTTATACAGGATAAGGACTCTCTGGAAATTATTCAGATTAATGTATCACCTTCTGAACGTGTGCTTTACTTGTGCATAGTCACTCAGGATTGAGATGTTCCCATGCTCCACTCTACAAAAGCCTGGGTGTGTATTCAAACACACAGATGCTCCACCCCTTGCGAGGCTTTAGCAAGACCTGTTTGTGGTGCACATCCGTCCTTGGCACATCCTGCCAACAGCAGCTTTCACTGAGAGAAGGATGCTCAGGGAAGGCTCTCCAGGACATCACTTCTGGAGCTTTTATGTTCAGAGAAAAGCTACCTCACCAAGCAGGTGACCTCTCCTGCTGTGGCCTCTCTGCTCACCTGGTCCTTCCTTCCTCTCCCACACCTCCATGCCAGCCCCATCTTCTGAGCCCCTCTTCATCACTTTCCTGTCTCGAGTCTGCTCTAAAAACAATTTTTCCTTTTATTCCCCCTCTGTTCTCCCCTCTGTTACTCAGCCCCAGAGCCCCAGTTAATCTTTTACCCCTTGCTGTGATCTTGCTTGACTCACAGAGCTGGAGACCTGAGCTTTGCTTGAAGCACAGAGAAGAAAGCCTGGAGGCTGAAAGGGTGCAATTAATCCCCAGCAACAGCAATTTACTCCTCGTTCCAGGATGCACGAGATCGTTTTTCCTCACTTGGATCACTGGAATAGGGAGTAAGGCAATGCCCCTCTGATATCTAGGGTTGCCATAGGTATCCACATAAGGTGCTTGGAGAGGGAAGAGTTGAGGTTGGAGAGCACTGATTTTCTCCCACACCATCTTCCTGATCCGCTTGCTCCTGAGCAGAGCTCAGCATAGCCTGAGAGTGCAGAGTGCGAGGTGTGTTACCTCTATCCCAACACTGCTGTGCTACAGGCACTTGGATAGGGAAGAACTAACAGATGGAAGGAGAAATTAAAAGGGGTTAGCGAGGAAATAAGCTGCTTTCATTTCAGATTTGAGCCAACAGACTAAAACGGTGTGATTTGGTACAAAAACAGTGAAGTCAAAGAGCGCAGGGAGAAAATTATCCTTGTATCAGTAAAAAAAAAGTTTTAAAATAGGAACCTCACTCTAGGGTCACTAATGAGTTTTGCAAACTTTCACTTTTGTACCGTCATTTGTAGTTGAAACATGCCCAGTTGATTTGTTGGGAAATGAGTGAGATTAGCCTGGCACCTGGTCTCATCTCAGAGCACTTTTCCCCAGCACAGCGGTGCCAGCAGCCACGCTCGCTGCCCCAGCACAGGACCCCAGACACAGCCGGTCATGCACACAGCGCCGGGCATCTGCCCAGGGCTGTGCGATCCATTACACCCGGCGGGCACCGGCCAGCCGCTGTCACAGGATATCACAGGGAGAGCCCAAAGAGCTCCTGAAGTCAGCTGTGCTGACAGCAGAGCGGATTGTCCCGGAGGAGAGGAGGCTCGGGAGTGATTTTACCGCTCCCTGCAGCTCCCCGGGAGGAGGCTGCAAACCCGCCCAGGGCAGGGGGACAGTCCTAAAATGCACCAGGGGAGGTTCAGGTTGGTCATTAGGAAGCGCTTCTTCACAGAGCGGGGGATTTGACTGGACTGGGCTGCCCAGGGATGAGGTGGAGTCACCACCCTTGGAGGTGTTTTAGTAAAGTCTGGGTGTGCACTCGGTGCCTTGGTCTGGTTGACAGGGTAGTGTTGGCTCATAAGTTGGTCCCCGTGATTCCGGCGATATTTTCCAACCTGCCTGATTCTGTGATAAATTCAGCCTCAGACAAGGCTGTGCGACACAGCGCTGGCGGCGCTCGGCCGCTCCCGCCCGGGCGCTGAGACACACCCACGCGATACCCAGTCCGGCCATCGCATCCCAGCCACGCAAGGGCGGCATCCCCTCCGTGCACAGCGCTCCCGGGCCCGCCCCGCAGCCCCCGGGGCAGCGGCGGGCGGACAGCGCGGCTCGCCGGGAGCCCTGAGGGCGGCGGCGCCGGGAGCGCCCTCAGGGCGGCCCCGCCCCGCAGCCGCGCGGCCGCCACGCGCGGGGGCGCTGCGGCGCGCGCGCGCGGACGTGTCCGCTCCCACAATGCCCGGCGGGAGCCGCGCGCCGCCGCCCCGCCGCCCAGGTACGGCTCGCGCCCCCCGCGCGCGGCCGGCGCCGTGAGGGGCGCGGGGGGGCGGGACCCGCGGCCGGAGCCGCCGCCCGGCCCTGCCCGCCCTGCCCTGCCCTGCCCTGCCCTGCCCTGCCCGCGCCGCCGCCTCGCCTCCCTTCCCCTTCCTCTTCCTCCTGCCAGCCCCAGGCCCGGCCGCGGAGCCTCGGCGCCGGCTGCGTTCTCCCCTCTGCCGCGGTCGGCGCGCCGCCGTCTCGGGGGGTGGTGGCGGCAACGCGCAGGCAGGGCGGGCGCGGGAGGCAGCCAGGGCCGCTCGGGGCTCCGCTGTGTGTGTAGGGGTGTCCGCCGCTCTCCAGGCTCCGCAGGAGGCTGTGTGGAGTTCTGAGAGCTGGAGCGGTGCGGGTCCGCCCGAGTCCGTGACCACTGAGTCAGCGCTTCTGCTGCAGATGGTCGTGTCGGAGCTGCCACGTAAGTAGGTGCTAGGTGAAAGGGTCAGGCTGCCAAAGTTTGGGGTGCGGCTTGTTCCGTTCCCTAGTTTTTCAGAATTGTTTGGACGTCAGGAGGAATTTCTTCAGAAGGGGTGGTTATATGTAGGATTGGGATCCCGAGAGGTGATGGAGTCACTGTGCCTGGAGCCACCTGTAAGGAAAGGCTGGACGTGGCACTTGGTGGTGGCTGGTGACGTGGTGGTGTCCAGTCACAGCTTGGACTCACAGATCTCAGAGGTCTTTTCCAACCTCACTGATTCTGTGAATCTTTATTCTGCCCCTGAGGTCTCTTTCCCCCTGGCTTTATGGAAGGGATTATATTGGCTGGTGATTTAGGATTATTCCCTTGTCTTATCATATCCGGTGATGTCAAAGTGGCTTTATTTGCTGTGTCCTTCTGTAGTGCTCCAGTTTGTAACGCGAATTTCTGAAGTATGATGTAGAGTGAAAAAATTAAGCTCCTTCCTGTGAAATGCAGCTGTCACAGCCCTCAGAAGTGGGGACAGTAAATTGTCCAACAGTATTAGGTACACGTTTGAAGTAAGCACAGAAGTTGTATCTGTATTCGGTGTCAGACAGGAGTGCAGCTTGCACATGCTTCCCAATTTTATATTTTATGGAAAGTTTTTATGAGAGGCAGACATCCCAGCAAGAAATGCTGTGATTAAATTGGCTGAAGGTTATCAGGTGCAGGAGGGTAGGCTTGCCATTATCCTAGATCTGCTCAGAATTTTGAGAAAGCTGGAGGTTTTTTTTAGGTGAAGTATCCTGAGCAAATCAAAGTCACAAGTCACTTTCAAACACTTGTTAAAAGTGTTACAAGACTATGTCAGGTTTAAAGCAATCACAACGTCAGATCACAAGTTGGATGATGAATTTGTTACAAAGGGCTGGAATGTTCCAGTTTCTGTTTTCAGTATTTTCTAGGACTTTCTAGATGCTGCAGCTCAAGTACCATCATAACACAGAAATAAACAACATGATAATTCAATATGGCTTCAAAAAAACAAGTACAGTGAAACAGGCTCTGGTTTCCATCACCTGAGGTTTCTTGTTCCTGGGAGGAAATGAAACCAGGCACATGTGCTGATTCCTAGTTGTGAAACAGTGGCTGCTGACATGGATGAGGAATTGGACACCTCTTGGGAAGGTGCAGTAGCAGAGGAACAGCCACCCTGCTGACTGTGACCAGCTTTCTCCATGCTTCTCTTTTCCATGGGTTCTTTCATTTGTGGGGAAATCAAAAACTATGCAGCAGAAGTAAATACTAACTAAGGGAAACAAGAATGGTGCAAGCATGGAGTGATGCTTCTGTGATGGACTCTCCCTGCTGGTGTTTGTGTGGGGGTCAGAATCCCTCTGAGCAAAGGGTTGTGACTTGCTTTTAATACCCCTGGTATTTTTTCTGTGAACTTTTCCAGTTGCCTCTTAAATTCACACGACAGTGTAGCATGGACAGCAGCCTGTGACAAGGGTTTCCACTGGCTGGTGGCATGTTTTATGTTTTGGATCCTCTGTGATACCTGTGAGCCAACCAGCTGCTGCTAGGATTTGGTATTCCACAATTCTGTCATGGAATGAGACAGCAAACCCAATCTGTTCATTTCCTTGCACCTGTAAGAGATTCACAGACCATTTGTAGTGGAAGTGCAGTCTTTTGTCATCTTCAGGTGGTTGAGGTATATAGAATTTTTGGAGGGAAACATGAAGTTTGTAACGATTTGCTGAATCAATGCAGCTTTGAAAAGATGTTTCTAAAAGACATTTAGAGGTAGCTCTGAAAGCATATTTGTCTTTCATCAATCTCTAAATATGTAAGTGCATATCAGACTTACCACTTGGCTCCTTGTGTAAAGCTGTATTGTTTTGAGAGCTGGATAAGGTAGATTTAGTAAACTTTTTTTCTTTGTTAATACATTTTCAAGTAAGGCTGAATGTTCTGTTACTGTATGTGTATTATACATCTCTTGACATATGTATGATCTTAGTTTTCTATTATTGGCTTTGGTTTTTAGATAGCTTTCTGATTCTGCTGTTAGAAGGCTGAGAAAAAAGTTCATGTTTTCACTGGCTGGCTTTTTAAGATGATGGTAACAAAACCTAACTGCTGTTAGGATCTTCAGCTCAACACAATTTCTACCTCGCATGATTTTGTAGTATATTAAGAGAATTGGCAGGTTTCAGTAGAGGTTTGTCTTCTGTTATAGAGCCTGTTTTTCTCTGATTATAAGTAGGAGTCTCAAAGTTTTGTTCAAGATTTATGCAAATATTTATTTACATACAGAATAGACATATAACTTGAAAGAAGACCTTTAAACATGTCTTTATCGTTTGCTTTGTCTTTGTCTGTGTGTTCATGCTGTTGTTAGTGCTGTTTATGTGCTTTGTTCTCAGTTGTATGAGCAAAGCAACTGTGATGAGATTGAACATTGAAAATTTAATGCTTTGGAAATAGAGCTGTGGTTGTGCTGTGTTTCATTCCTGAAGTGTTCTGAGCAGAGGAGATGATGGACTAATCAAACACAGTGGATGAGGGGAATGATGGGGTTCAGAATCAAAGGCTGTGTAAACCTGAGTTACTCCTGTACCGTGCAGATGAATAGCATATTTTCCCATTCTAAATGCCTCAAGTGATGGGACTTCCTGAACTTCACTTAAGAACACAGAAGTATTTTAATATCTCTATTATCCCATTTTTCTTTTTCTTTGATTATCGTTTGAGTAACCTCCCTTGGCTATGTTCAGGCCTTTCCAGTATGTAAGGCCTCACAAAAACCACCTGAAGTGCATTGTTACCCAATAAATATATTTATTAACTTTTTTTTTTGTTCTTATCTCATCAGATAGCTCAACATGAACTTTAACCATCGAGATAATTTAAAAAGTGAACAGAATAATATCTTCTGAGAGCTGGCTGCGGGATTCTGGGTTTCTCCTGCAGTGCAGTCCTATTCCCTGCCTTTTCCTGAAACAGGACATGGAGCTGCGTTCCTTTCTTCATGTTAGGTGCTAAGTAAGTTGTTTGTTTCATCAGGGGAAATGCAGATCCATGAAATTACATTTTGTGCAACTAAGTTAATGAAGGGGTATTTAAACTGTGCAATGGCATCACTGCTCTTGTTTATATTGACACAACTCCCAGAAGTCCCTGTCAGGGTCGAGCTCTGAGAGGTAGAATGGTTATTCTCAGAGAGCCATTACAGTTTAAAGCTCCTCTGCAATTTTGTTGTGCTCTTGAGCTGCTTGGTTAGCTCCTTGGTTCTATGGTTAGCAGCAGAGTTAAGAGAATGAGTCTGTGTGCATTCCATGTGACTTGTCCTTCTGGGAACATGTGCATAAAATTGGGGATAGGTAAAAGTTTCTAGACCTGTGGGTTTGGTTTCTTGAATGGTTCATGCCATCAGGCTGATCTAGAGGAAGTCCTGGAGTTGGGGTTGTTTTCTGTTTTTGTGTCCAGCTGATGGAAGCACTTTGTTCAGGAGGGAATTCTCAGTGAGGTGCTGAAATAACAAGGGCACCTGATAAAAGCCCCAAGGTGTTCAGCAGACTGCAGTCAACAGTGGCTTCCCCTGCTGATACAGCTTTGGGGAGAGTCTGATGTGCTGTACAAGTAAAATACAAGGGTATTAATTTGGAATTTATTCAGCTAATGTGATGGATCTCAAAGGAGGTTGGAGTTTGACTGCTGATGAAGCTGAATTTACTAAACTGAAAATGACAACACATTTTTAGTGCTTACGTTATTATGTACCCCTTTCTCTCTGAGGAGTAAATAACCTTGAAAAGCCTGAATATTGTTGATTATTCATTAAGTTTCTTGATGGATATATACTCTTGGGGGAGTGGGAAATAGAGAAGATGAGAGTTCATGTAAAAATAGCTATTTCCTCTCTTTTGTGAAGAGGTAGTGTCTTTTTGGGAAGATTTGGATTTCTGACTTGTGAGAATGCAGTCATTCAGCTGCTGAGGCCTGTAAAGCACCCTTAACGTCATAGTTTGAAAGGTGCTGTAAACATGTCAGTATCACACACAAAAGCATATTTCAGCTGTATCCAGAAATATGTTTCCTCTTGCAATTTTTGACTGTATGGAACTTGAGTAGCATCATCTGAGGGAGGCAAAAATATTTTTTCATAGTGTCTGAAGTGATAGGTGTAGTATATGGTAGGAGTCTGCAGAGCAGTGTTAAGAGCTGAGGAAGTGTTTGCTTTTGGCTTCATATAAATTCTAGCAGTTCGCCCACTTGTAGGGGAACAAATTTGTGTACTGATGCTTAGCAAATAAGTAATCCTTTTAATACTTGTCTTGCTAAACTTTTGAATGTTTTAATTTAATGTAAGGTTTGAATAACTGTTTTGTGGCTTGTGTAGATTAGTAGGTGCTGTTCAATTAAGACTCTAGTCTGAGTTGAAAATCCTAACTGTGCCCCAGTTGAGGCCTGAACCCACTGTACAGCTTGAGAAGTTTGATTTCTCACAGTTGACTCTGTTGTCTGTGCTTTTACCTTAATTCTGATTCCTCCTGATTTGTGTTTTGTTGCAGGCTGTCGTTAACTCTGTTGGCAATGTCTATGATTTTGTCTGCCTCTGTGGTCCGTGTGAGGGATGGACTCCCACTTTCTGCATCTACTGATTATGACCAGAGCACAGGAATGCAAGAATGTAGAAAATATTTTAAAATGCTCTCAAAAAAACTTTCTCAGCTTCCTGACAGATGTACTCTAAAAACTGGACAGTATAATATAAAGTAAGGCATCTCTTTTAAGTATTTGCAACATCCTGGGTTGTCTCTCTGTAATTGAAAAAGATAACTGTGCAAATTAGAAATACTAATCAAACTAAGATTAATTCTTGGCACTATTTATGTATCAGAAATGTTAAATCTGAGCAATTGTAGAAAGATTTGAACCTATTCAGACTTTCATGGAAGTTTCTTTATAATGGCACAAAAGGACATGATCATGGGAAGAGTGGCTTTACACAGAATGAAAGGGTAGGTTTGGATTAGATATTTAGAAGAAATTCTTTATTGTTTATAGTTCACTTGCACTTTAACTGACCTAAATTCTGATTCTAATTTAGATATTTTAAATGAGGTGAGTAATTTCATCTTAACCCCTAGTTAACCATGTAGAAGTTACAGCTGTGGAATGTGTACCACCTGAATGATCCTAGAAAATGCCAAGACCTCTCCATCCACCACTCCATATAGGTATATGTGAGTTTCCAGCATTTCTTGGATTAAAGCCCAGGATAGCTAAATTGTTTCAATCTTTTTTTTTTTTTAAATTTATACAGGCTAACTACAGTTGGCCTGTAAACTGATTAGCTTAAAACAAACTTTTAAGAATAAGCTATAAGGCTTAATCAGGGTAAATTTTAGTGCTTTTGTCTTTGATTGCTTTTAATGCTCTAAGTTATCCAGCAAGATTTAAAGAAATTTGAATGTTTTCATGAAAACCGAAACTTTAATGAATTGCCTAAATGCAACAGTTTGTATGTTGCAAACTGTCCTTTTCTGTTTTCATATTTGCCATCTCTGATTGTCCTTGAAACTAACTATCTGTGGAGAATTACTAATTCTGCACTCTGCAGAACAGTTTTATTTCTTCCCATGTTCTAGAAAGAGCCAACAGCCCTCCCCCGAATCAGAAGATAAGGTTTTGCATTTTTGGGCTGCACCAGATCACATACTGTACATTTGAGATGAGTGAAAAGCTGTTAAGGGATGAGCCTGCTGTGCTTCTGCATCCTATAAGCTTTGTCATTTTTGGTTTCACAATTGTGTGTATATGTGTGCACACACACATATAGATAACTACATACACATTCGTGTAAAACAGCTTCTCATATGATTGTACAATGTGGTGTTCAAGTAGAACATTGCCTAAAAGTAACTTGTTTTTCTTCTAGAATACTGTTGGGCTTTTCAGTAAACATTTATTCCTTTGCTACCCCAGATAAGTTTTTGTTTTTCTGGTTACAGAATATGAGATCAGACTAGAAAAACAATTCACTGAATTTAAATTTGAAATTTTGAATATGTTTTTTCAATTCCAGCTTTATAAGTTCTCTGGGAGTAAGCTATATGATGTTGTGCACTGAAAATTATCCCAATGTCCTGGCTTTCTGTTTCCTGGATGAGCTTCAGAAGGAGTTCATCACTACCTACAATATGATGAAGACGAATACTGCCATCAGACCATACTGTTTTATAGAGTTTGGTAAGGATCTGACTTTCTCACCCTTCATTCTCATCCTAAGACAGATGAGAATTTAAATAGATACAACTTAATGCAAACAAAAGCAGTTTATAGCTCTGTTTCAGGTGGATTTAGAATCTGATTTAAGTGCTGTTAGAGTCAATAAAGAAATATTTCTGGGGGCATTAAATTATGCTACTAGAGTTTTATCTAAATCTACTTCTGTTCATTCCAGTAGATTTTGGTTTAAGCCTTGTGTGAGCAACTGGAGTTCATCTTCTGGTAGTAATATCAGGAATTGTTTGACTTCATACCTGTTGAAATACTTAACCTGTGAAGTCATTGAGCTGCATAAATTTCTCAAGTAAAAATGGCAGTTTCATGTTAGCTCTTGCTGTGCTGCCTCTTGTTCAATACATGAAAAGGAGAAATTTTTACTTCTCCTATGATGTAGTGGAGCATTTAATCTTCAGACTCCAAATGCAACTCATCTCATATATACCAGATTACAGCTGTTATGAATTCCATTAATTTGTGTTGCTTTAATAGTATGTATTAGAAATTACTGTAATTAGATATTCTTATGAAACACATTAGAGCAAAGAGAACTGCAGTTTTAGAAACACGGGGGAAGATCCTCAGTTGGTTAAATCCTGTCTATAATTCAGTCAGTTAATGACAATTTCTGTATGACATTACTGTCCTCCTGGTGAAGATTTCTATGAACACTTTTTTTTTCCACAACATAATTTTTTCATAAGGATATTTACTAAACTAACAGAAAAACTAGAATAAGTGCAGTAAATCCATTGTATTAGAAATGCATTCAGTCTCATGCAATGAAGTCATTAGTTTATTCAGTTATTACATAATTAGATTTTTAGAGCTTAATTTTTTTTTTAACTGCAGAATTAAATAACCCATGATGTATTAGGCACAAAACAGAAACAGCATTAAGAATCCAAGATAAATACAGCTGTTCCAAGCAATATATTTCAGTTTGTGAACTGAAAAGCTGCATGGTCTTGGATTATGTAATTAACAAAAGTCCATAGAAAAACACCTTTTTATTTTAAATTTTACACAGATAATTTCATTCAGAGGACCAAACAGAGATACAACAACACACGTTCTTTGTCAACAAAGATGAATCTTGCTGATATGCAGACTGAAATCAAACTGCGACCACCGTATCAAATTTCAGTGTCAGAACTTGGTTCAGCCAATGGCTTTTCTCATGTACCTGTGGGGGAGTATAAGGGTACTGGTAAGATATCTGCAGGTAAGTTCCAGACTTCTGTTGTTGTATCCTTAAATGAGACAGATGCAGCAAAATTAAATTTTTTTTCTTTAAAAAAAAAAAAAAGCTTTTTTTCATGTTTCTAAAACATAAAGCTGGTATAACGTTTTATATATTTTAGCTCAGATGTCTGTTTTGTCCCTTGCTCCAAATGTTTACCTTCCTGAGGCACTCAGAGGAAGAATTGGGTGTGTTCATTAGACTGCTTTATGGAAGGAAAAAGCCCTGTAAATGAAGATGAACACTTAACCAAGAAGATGATTTTTATTTTTTGACCTTTTAAGATTTCTGAAAAGTTTTGGTATTTCTGCCCAGTCAGACTCAGTGTTGACATAAGCTGAGAGCAGTGTCAGAGCAGGAGTTAGAGCAGCTGGAGGGAGAAGCATCTCTTTAGGAAGCCTTTGCAATGGTGAAAAGCCAAAGAGCTGTGCTGGCTCAAAGATGCACTCTCTAAAATAAGTGCCTTATGTACAACGTTAAGAATTGCAATTTTGTATAAAACTGCCAAATTTATTTAAGTAGTCATTAATTTTTTTAAACTTTAATTTACTTCATGTAGGAGGTAAATGTGGAATTGTGGGGTTGAGCTGGGTTAAAGGTTTGTGCTGTTAAGTGAATCCTCTGAATGGGTTTCCCAGTCCCATTCCATTCTTCAGATGTTTCCCAGCAGGACAGAAACAAAATGCCAGATCTTGCACTGATACATGGGCTCCACATGTGATACTGACATCATCTGATTTCAGTCCTCCAAGTTTAGTGAAGCAAAATCATAAATAGAATGGAAGCAAGTGTTGATTTTAATTAGTTAATATATTTTCCTTTTTTTCCAAAAGTACTTCTGTCTATAAATTATCCTGAGCAGGCACACACTGGTGCTGTTTGCTTTACAGTGTCAGGGTGCAATCATAAATCACAGAATTGCAATCGTAAATCTAAACACCTCCTACAATGCTGTAATAAAAGAGATTTTGTGCAGTTTATGTATATGTATATATTAATAGGATCTCTTTGCCAGTATATTATCCTTATTATGTACTTACTCATGAGGATTACTCTAGAAGATTGAAAACTGCTTTCTATGGAAGATGAAAACCAAACAAAACCAGTAGGGTGCCCTGTTTGTACTCTGGGGCCCTGATTCTGAGAATTCCAGGTGCTATGAGACAGTGTAGAAATAGTTTCCAATCTCTGTATTTGCAATTTAACAGTATTAGAATCAGAGTCAGGAAAATTATTAAAGAAAAAACATGAAGGTGTTTAAATTGTTTAAAGGAGTGGAATCATCTAAGCAGCACAGTACATACCTTTGTCATCTTTTTACATGTGTGGGCTCTTTTTAAAGGTATGTAATGCTGTGATACCACTCCTCTGCCACTTTTAATTCTTATATTGGTGTTTACTCTTAATGTTCTCATGTAATCCTCCTTTGTGGAAAGGGTTATGGTGGCAGAAGGGGCAGATGGTTAACTCTGAAAATTGTCTAGATTCAAACTTCCTGCAATTGGAAAAAGAAAAAGTAATAAGCATGAGAGAACTCAGCCTGTGTCAAAATTGGCTATTTTTTAAAAGTTGTCCATGTAGTGGGAGATGTGTTTTTGTAATTTTTTTGAATAAGAGTGTTGGAAGGTAATATAGACCTAAATTAAAAAACATGGGGACCATTTCCCTTTTAACTAAAAACAAGATTGAACAATAATTGGCAAGTGATAGTCTGTTGTTTTTTTATTTACTTACCTCTTCATGACTTCTTACAGAAGAATTCTGTTGTCCTTTTATTTCCATGTCATTTTTCTTCTGTTTCTCTTTCAGTTTCTTTTAACTTTCTTCTTCCTCTGAATTCCATAGATCTCTGTTCAGTTATCCACTTCCTTCCTTGAGTTGCTGTAGAAACTCACCATCAAAGGGCTGTACATTATGAGAAGCTGGCACTTTGCTACTTCTTCAGCTCTTCACATTTTAGATGCTATTGAACAATAGCATCCTTTTTAGAAAGTCTGCTAATGGTTTTGTAGTTCTTTACATGCATCACTTCTCTCCACCCTTGAAAAGAACTTTCTCTGGATGTTTGCTGCCCACTCAGTTGGCTGGACTTCCAAGTTTCTCCTTTGCTCTAATGACAGAGCAAAAAGATTCTCACAAAAAGATGTTTTGCCTAGTGGAATTTCCTGAATATGCTGTACTGTTAAAAAGTAGGACTTTCTGGAGTGAGCTGTGGTAAATGAAGTTGGAGAGCATCCAGAGGTGGGAAGTTAGGTGGATGCAAACCTTGTTTTGTTGTGCAGAATGGCAGAGTTGGAGGCATTAGCTTGGGCTGTGGGGGGAAGCAGTGGCTCTCCCGTGCTCCCACTGTGACTGGGTGTGCAGCCAGGGTGGGGATCCAGGCCTGCTGTGCTGTGCTGGCAGAGCTGCAGTAGCAGCCCTTTCCCTCTGGGAGTTGTGCAGTGCAGTGAGGAACAGGGCTAATTCTGCATGTGGGAAGCATAAAGAGTGCAGATTATGGATAGAATCTTCCTGAAAAGGTACATGTAGGTGTTGGCAGGCATTAGAAATAAGGTCACAGCGTGCTGATGTGAGATGTTTCAGGTTAGGATAAAATTACTGTTTTCTGAGCTTTTTTTCAGTGAAGAAACAGTTGTCACATCAAAAGTTAATTTTTGCTTGATGGTACTCTCCCTGCTTTTGTGGAGGTTTTTTTTTTTACATTTTAGTTTTAAATAAACTTTCTTACAAGTAATGTAGTTTCTCATGTCATGTAAATTTTCTGAATTTTTATTTAAATGCCAACATTAAATTCAGAATTTGTGCTTGATTTGAACTGAGGATTTTTGATATGGCGCTTAATCATATTTCTAAGATTGATAGATGTACCAATTTGAAGTCAACTGCCCTTTACCCTTCCTTCTCTGACATTCCTTCTTCATTCTTTTGGTTTTGCCTTCATATTTTTGTATATAAATTACTCTTGTTGCTTTGATTGTAACACTAAAATTTCTAACGCCCTGGATTGTTTAATAACGTTAGTTATGTTACATAATGTCCTTTATATTTTTTTTTTCATATTTTAACATGAAAGAAGTTACTGTTTTATGAACCTTCATGGACTTTTTGTATTTAGTTGACCAGGCATTTTACTTTTCCCCCCTTGGTTCTCAAAGAGGTGTTTTAAATGCTGTTTTAGCATGCAATGATTTTAAGTTACCCAATACATGGCAAAAAGGAGATTTTCTGGAGAGCTGCAAGTAGAGAGCAGTGAACTAATTTTATCCACCAGTTAATGGAATGAAATTACTGTTGGGTAAAAACAGTCATATACACCCTCAGCTTTTTTCCTCTCTCTAGATGAGATGGTTTTAAAAAACCCAAAACAAAACAACCAGTTGGGAGTCATTGAAAAAGAGTGGTTTGGTATGCAAATAGCACATCTACCATATCTAGCCTTAACTGAGTGATTGCTGGGAGTAATGTGCCCTACAGTTAGAAAAGTAGTGAGCTCTCAAAGTTAAACATGGGTTATGCTTTTGTTTAAAAAAACACCCCAACTGATTATACAGTATTAAATTCAGCACAAATTAATTAACTGAACTCATCCTGCATATTTTTGTTTTATTGTACACTCTTAATTAGACAGCCTTGCCTGCTTATCAATGTGAAATAGCTTTTGTTGGGGCTTTTTTAGGTTTCGCAACTTCATAAACTGTTTGTAAAACCTTTTTTCTGGAGCTATGCAATACAAACAACTGGGATTGACACCCCCTCTCTATTAATGTTACAGTTCATTAACCTCATTGTTCACATCTTTACGCTTGGTTGATTTGAACAGAATGATTTGAGCACAGCTCAGTAGTCCCATTGTTGTCCCAGTGTTGCCCAGACTGTTAAGAGTTCTGCATTGTTTTTTCACATTTGCTTTCTGTTATTCATTATGGAAGGGGACAGTAATGAGGAACATACATAACTGTTACATACTTGTGACCCTAGATAAGCTTGAAAGAGTGGGTGCATGGAAAGAAAGAGTGTTTTAATTTTAATGTGTTTTAGTTGTAAGAGGCTAAGCACTATCTGGAAGGTCCATATAAGATTGTGGTATAGATCCCAGCTGAGTTTCAGAGCTGTCTCTTCATGGGTGTCTTTGGTAGCACTCGCTGTTTTTAAGGAAGGGGATTGTGATGGCTTTGTCTCAGTGTTCTGTTCAGCAAACAAGGTAAATCAGTCCCAATGTCTCACTAATGCACTTGTGTTAAAGAAGAGTCGAGGTTGTGAGAGAAGCTCTTAAGTATGTGACTTATTAGCTGGGTACTGATTATGGACAGATTTCAGTAGCAAGTGCATCTTTTACTTTTGATTTCCTGGCGTGTTTAAGCAGCCATCAGTACCCTACTGAATAAATGGAACCTATTGAGATAAAGACTAGATATAACAAGACAGTTATATGTGTGAACTGGAAGAAAGTTTACTTTTTGCTAAACCTCGTGCTGAAACATTTGCCGTGTTTTGTCTTTTTAGAAAACAGAAATGACATTTTGTGATTTGCTTCAGTGATCTCTTGAGCTAGAAACCACTGACAAATGAGATTATTATTTTATTGAATTTCTGAAGGCATTGCTTTGACCTTTGATATCTTCTTTTGATCTGCTTTGCAGCACCTCATCAACGTCTGGAACCTGTGACTCTGCCAGGGATTGTCTCATTTGTGCTTAGTCTGTTATGTGGAGCTTTGAATTTAATCCGGGGCTTCCATGCCATAGAAAGCCTTCTCCAGGTATTGTACGTGTTTATGAATTTAGAAGTTACACATCATAGCAACCACAATTTTCGTTTTAGATGATTCTATATGAGCTGATTTGTGCCAGTTTTATTTCAAAAGTATTGTTTGTGAGGTCAGGCCTCTGTTAGAAAACCTGTATTGTTTGTGATCTGTGCATCCTCCTCGAGTGTGCTGCCTCGTTCATCAAGGCTGTGAGTTTCAACAGCTGTGGAAGGTGGGTGGCCAACTCCTTCCCTGGTACCTTGGGAGCAGTGAGGATGTGAACATCATGTTCTGTTTTCTAAATTTATGCCAGGGTATGAGGCATTTAATTTCTATAGATGCTATTTAAAAACACTTGAGTGAAGTGATGAACAGCTTTAAAAATCTGGACAGTTTTTTTGAAAAGTCCACAGAGTAGGAATCTTTAAATAGGTTTTGTAAAGTTGTTTCCTAGAGAACTTTTATAGTTTTTTGTTTGTATTTAATAAACCTTATTTCTTATTGTGTATTGAAAGGATCAGTGTCAGAAAATTTTCAAGTGGTTTCTTCTAAACTCCCCTCACCAAACAACCTCCCCAAACCCATTTTTTTTCTGTAAAATCTCTACTGTGACCCTCCCTGTAGCCTGTATTCCATTTCTTGTGCTGATTGTATTCCCACAAGTGCTACAGTGTCACTAATAATGGTTTATGCTTTCAGGCAATTCAGGTGAATGTGCTGGTAGTACTTGGCAGGCATGCACAGAAAGTTCATGTGTGTTGTCACAAAAATCCAAAGACTTCCTTACAATTTAATGGCTGTGGTGATAGATATAGAAACTAAAAACCCCATGGAACTTTTCTGAGAGAAAATGGTAATCCTGTTGCTTGGCTGGTAGACAGTCTTTTTATTTAAACATATCTGGACTTCATAGAGTCATTGAGGCTGGAAAAGACCTCAGACCAACCATAACCCAGCTCTGCCAAGTTCACTAAACCATGTTCCAAAGTGCCACATCTACAAGGCTTTTAAATTCCTTCTGTGGTGATGACTCAACCACTTCCCTGGGCAGCTTGACAGCCCTTTCAGTGAAGAAATTTTTCCCCTGATGCAGCATGAGGCCATTTCCTCTCATCTTACCCCTTGTTACCTGGGAGAAGAGCCCAGCCCCCACCTTGCTACAATTTCATTTCAGGTAGTTACAGAGAGCAGCAAGTTCTCTCCCAAGCCTCCTCTTCTCCAGGCTAAACAGCCCCAGTTTCCTCAGCTGCTCCTTGTAAGTCTTGGTCTCTAGGCCTTTCAGCAGCTCACTGCCATATTTTTGATACCTAATGGATTTTTTTTTAGGGAAATAAGGTAAAGAAGAATTCCTGTATTCCAGTTATTTTACAAAGTCAATGTAAAGATTGATTAAACAGTACTGTTGAGTGTCAGCATTTTGTGAAGACTAGCTGATATGAAAGATTAATGAAAGTGTTCCATGCTAGGTCCTTCTTTCTGAGTTGTTTTTGGTTTGTTTTTTAAAGAAAGACCAAGTGAACCTGCATCTCTACTTTATCCCTAATTAGGTTTTTCTGTGTTATGCACAATTCTCTCAGTTTATACATAGGAATGATTTTAAAGAATGCTATAGTACACATAGTACTGAACAGATTTGTCAGTTAGTGAGATGTTGCTAAAACTTATTTTGTTACCTTTCTGCAGCTGATTTTTAAAAAAGAACACAAATGTTCGATTAATCTATTTAAGTGATGACAGGAGATCCAGTTAATTTTATTCTCTATGTTATTGCATCTGGAGGTAATAGATTGCAGTACAGATGGAAGATAATTTTCATTTCTGACAAATGAGGCACACTAAAATTCCATTAAAATTTCTCTAAATTTACTTTATTGTGGAAAATCCACAGGGTTTAGGGAGAAGTAATCCAAAACCCAATTAATGGAATGTGTTCTGAGAACTCTTTCAAAAGTGTCTCTGAATTACTGTTTGCTTTATAATCAGTGGTTTTATTTGACTGTTAATAAAATTCTGTTATTCTGTAACTGTACTCCACCAGATGTGCAGTGGCACTGAGGCAAACACTTACACGCAGGTAGAAGTTACTGCCTTGTGGATGTAACTTTTGTGTGCAGACATGCAAAGATTTTCCTGGTCAGCACAGGACATGGAAATGCTTCACACTGAACATACTCTCAGCAGACACAAGTTGTCCTTGTGGATGGACCACCATCTTCTCAAGTGATATTTGCTCTCAAGGACAAACATTTGCATGAGTGCCCATTGTTTTCCTAGGAAAGTTTTTGGTGGTTGCAGATGTTTGCTAGAAATGCAGTTAGAATATTCATTGAGTATGGAAATTTACTCTGCTCAGCTCTGTAGGAGCTGTGACAACGCGTTTGAATACGTTTCAGGGTTTGTTTTGTTTTCAAAACACACAGTAGAAAAATCTGTCACTTCAAGTAAATTTTTCCATCTTTCCTTCAAGAGAACCCTATTTTCCAAGTGTCTCTGATAAATTCCTGTGCTGTTAGCTGTCAATGCATGAGCACGGAGCTGCCTTCATTATTCTCTGTGCAGAGTTTTACCCCACCCTAGTGGCCAGTCTGGGTCCTTTCCTGTTCCCTCGTTTCCATTTTGTGAAGCTTTAGGAAGGCACAGTTCTGTGATGTTGCTGTTAAAGGTAGTTACCAGTGTTTAGACTTGAATTTTCAAAGGCATCTGGAGAAGGTAAACATCCAGTGTTAGAGCTGGACATCTTTAAAGCTTTTGAAAATCTTGAATAGAGTTGCTTGTTGTGAATAAGCATTTTGGTCTGACTCCAGATCATGATGTTTCTGCAGACATGTAAGTAATCACTGATGAGTCCTAATGGTCAGTTAGTGTGGTAAAGGATTTAAATCCCTGTGTGAAGCTGTTCTAACATGCAATAATTCATAACCTTCATACTGTAAATGGCTGGTATTTCACTTGCTTTATTGTAAAACATGGCTTTTGGTTTTATTCCTGCAGAATGAAGGTGAAGATTTCAGCTATGTTATTGCATTTTTTCTTGGAACCGCAGCCTGCTTGTACCAGGTGTGTTTTTCTGTTTGCATAACTCACTAGAGTTCAGAAACATTACCCAGTCATGCATAAGTGTCATCATGTTTGCTTAAATGTCACAGATACTTGAATAGGGTGATTACAAAAATTATTTTCTGCTCTGTTTTTTTTTAATTAATCAAACTATTGTGTAGTAGTAGATTGATACAAAGGGCTTCTGTTTGCTGGCATCTTTTCTCCAGCTGGATGATTAAGATATTTAATTAAAACAATTATCTCTAAAGTCACAAGCAGTGGAGGTTATATTATTTTCTTGATAATTCTGCACCCCAGAATTTTCCTCACTCTGTATTTTAATGTGCATCTCCTTCCTTTTCAAAGCCTCTGGCCCCTTTTCACTGTTTTCCTGCCTGACACTTCTTGCTTTCCTTCTCTGTCAGTTTTCCATTTCTGCATCTGAATTTGACTTTTGTTTATAATTCACAGCAAGGTGCCCACTGGCATCTGTCATTCAGTGACACTGCTGTTACATTAACCGATGTCTATGTCTCTCATGCTCATTGCTTTGACTTTTAATATTAGACTTGTGGACTATGCAGTTTTTACTTGTTTCTGTGGGCCAGTGTTTAGTACTATGTCAGACAGTAATATAACAAAATGCCTTTCTATCAGTCTTTTTTTTTGTCCAGGTTATCTGTAATCTTCATTCTCTGCAATTTATCTGTAGCAAAATGTCCCAATGCGACTTGGGACAATGTGTTCTCCAACACTTGTTGACTTTCTATCAACTTCTGCCTTAAATAATTTAGATTGGTGTTAATTTTCCATGCCAACAGTCTGTTCCATATCAGATAAGGTAGAGTTTCTCTGTTCTTTTTTCATATAAAAAATACACCTTTCCCCTCCTCTCCTAAACTGGAAACCTTATTCTTTATGAAGTATTCATGTCTGTCCATTGAGATGTCTTTCCTCCACTGTTTGCCTTGAACAGAGCTGTCTGAAAGAAAGAATCCATGCAAATTCTAATGTAGGCTTTTATAAATATTCAAAATACATCTGTTGAAACTCTGTTTCCCACCCTCTGTTATCATTCCTGTAACATGTGATGGGTCAGTTTTCAGAATTGAGGGGTGTTGGTTCTCTGGCATGTTCTGATGTTCTTTGGCTACAGTTATGAGCTCAGGACATTAATTCCCTGTGTTGTGTGACAGCCCATTTCACTGTCACTCACCCACCAGGCATCCATCATGCTGTATTGTCCTGTTCAGTTAATTACAACACAGCAGTGTGTCTCTAGTTCCCAAGAAATGTTTCTAACTCTGGTGTACAGAAAGAGAACAGGACTTGCATGGAATATGATGTTTTAGACTCACTGATATGTCTAGTGTTGCTTCATAGTTTCTAGACTTTTATAAAGAAGAAAAAGTAACAACTGCCTCACTTGTACCAGAAGTACAAAGTAACAGAAGCTGAGCCTTCAGTCATCTCATAACATTCATTAAAAATAAATTCAGAATCAAAAATCTAAATCTTATCTGAAGTAGCACAGAGGAGCCTTCTCCATAAAAGCATGCTCAGTGTAACACTTGCATGATAACACTTCCCTTTAGTAGTAGAACAACAACTCAGGAGTATCATAACAGTACTTGTTATAGTAAGCTGTTAAAGCTGCATTGCTTTGGCCTTTTGACTGTTTTTGGCCTTTTCATCTGTTCTGTAAGGGGCACATCCAGTAGTTCAGAGCTAGACCAATGTGAAAGATCCACTTCAGAATTCATTTTAAACAGTTCTTCAGTAAAATGTAGTAGTTTGACATCATGTTATAGCAATATTTTTAAACTACTCTTTTCAAGCCTTTATTAATCATTTTGATGAAGCATATCCTGACTCGTATTTTAATCTTGGAAGCAGTCACACTTGTTTGTACATTGTCAGTGGAAGTGACAACACTAGGAAATTATCTGAATTCTTATTGCTGAGATACCAGTACCAACTAACTGCTCTTTTAGGTATGATTTGTGAAGTTGTCAGCACAAGCAGGTTGCATTTACTCTGTTCAAAATGGCCAAGCAGGTTCAAAACAATTCTGTCTAGATTCTGAAACATGCAGGTTATTAATCTCTAGTTTTACTTTGCTTTGAAGGAAGGACATGCAGATCTTACTGGTAATGCCAGTCCTTACCTCTCTGACAATATTTAGATACCCAGACACTACAAGCAGCTGTGTTGCTCTCAACCACACTTGCAGTGGAAATGCATGCTTTATAACAAAGTGGTAGAGTTCAAACAGAATATAAAGTAACCTCAGTAAATTGCATTGTTCAGTTGCCCTTTTTTGAGGAACATGAAAAATGAAAAGAAAATTAAGTGGAGTTTTTTTGACTGATAAAACATGGCAAATGCCCAGGAAGAACAGAAATGGCACTTAGATAATCTGATGATAGATGCTATTAAATCTGTGTGACTATAGTTATAAATCCACTGGGAACAGATTTGGAATACTAAGTAAGCATAAATAATATTGTTATCTACCTTAAAGCACAGAAAAAAAACTTTCTTCAGCAGAAATTACCTGAATCCAGGGAAGGGGCAAAGGAATTTTTTGATTTTTGTAGCAGTTAAGGGAGTAGTTCAAACAATAGAAGAAATAAAAATAATGTCTGGGTAAAAGCTGTGTCCTTTTAGAGATGAAAACTGAGGCAAAATACTTGAACAGATTTCCAGTTACAGTAGGAAGAGGGCTGAGTAGGGAACTGTGGGCAGTCCTGGCAGACTGTGTTACACCACAGTGTGCAGAACATTGCCTAGAATGTGGTAGAATTGCAGGAATTGTGTCTCTCCAAGTGTGATCAGTCCTGCAGCAGCTGAAGCAGGGCAGTGCCTCTGCATCTGCCAGGAAACCCTCAGCATCACCCCTGGCAGGACACTGGGAGGTGTCTGGGGGATTGCCTTGTGCTGAGCTCTGGGGCCCTGGTATTGTCCCTGTCCTTCCCATTGCTTTCCTGAAGAAGACTTCTTTTGTTCCTTCTCCACTGCTTGAGTAGAAACGAGTTTATTTTGACCAGAGATTGCCAGGAGCATCCACTATCTTTAAGTCACAGGCCACTCATTGCAGGCTGTAATTGACTATTATGAAGTAATTGTTCTCAGGGTTTAATGCAAGGCAAATGTAGCCTTGTATTGATATCAGGTACTCCTCATCCTCCTATGACTGCTGAATAGATACTGTTCTTCCATGTCTGATTCAGACTTTTCCTTGGTTTGGGCTGTAATTTTTCAGTGACCTGACAGTTTTTCTTTAGTAGAAGTTATTTTCCATGAGGTAACGTGATTTCTTTTTTATTTCCTGACAGTGTTACCTGTTTGTGTACTACACAGGCTGGAGGAATGCCAAGTCCTTCCTGACTTTCGGCTTGATCTGCCTGTGTAACATGTACCTGTACGAGCTGCGCAACCTGTGGCAGCTCTTCTTCCATGTGACTGTGGGGGCTTTTTCTACCTTACAGATCCGGCTGCGACAGCCCCAGGGAAAGTCCCCTGATTACAACGTCTGACAAGCCCTGGAACATTGAGACCAAGTCTTGTTCCAGTAGTTACTCTCAGGAATGTAAAGCTGTTCTCCAAAAGAAGAAGCTGTCTGAATGGGGCTTTTTATTTTCTTTTTTTTTTAATTGATGTAAGATGCCTGTGGACATTCTACACTTGGTGGTTGAACCTTTTTTTAATTATTTTTTTATTTTCTTGAAAGGACACAAAAGAATATGGGACTAGAGGAGGAAAGTGAAGTATATCCATGCAGTGAAATGTATGTAGAATATGAACTGGTGGCATAAAAAAGCTTCATTCATACATTCATGGAGATAATCTGATGTGGAATTATCTGATGGTATTTCATGATCACATTATCTGATGGTAGTGTGAAAGCACATTTGTACATTAATGGAGGAATGTGTAGAGTATGTTCTGCATATTGTGCAAGCTTTTCACTTCCAAGGTCGGTTTTGCCTTTGTGAGGCAGTAGGGAATAGGCTAAATAAGTAATAATAATGCTATTGCATATTAGGCAACTAGATGTGGCATATGTAAGATACTAAATTTTGGAATGTTTTATTTCACATTGACATATATGTGAATGTTTTCTTAATTAAAATGTAACCTGGAAACTCAGTTTCTAGGGATCTGCTTCACCCATGGTGTTTTGTCTTGTGCTGTAAGTTCTTTAATGTGTTTTCATTTATGATTTTCTTTTAATTATTCTTTGAAATTGATTTATGTAGATAGGGTTCATTTTTTGTAATTATTCAAAAAGTTCTGCCGCTAACCAGGATTCTTGCACACTTCATGTGTTTGGACTCTGGAAGTGTTGAAAGAGAACAGATTGGTGAGTAAATGGAGTGACTGGTACTTGTTTGGAATACTGTTCTTTTTATATGTTCTCCCTTACTTTCAGAAATGGATGAATAATTAGCTCAAACCTGAGACAGACAACTGGTGACAGAAAAATAATAAATCAGTCTGATTAGCTTAAACAAGAAATACAGGGATTGTGTTGATTCTTTGGGCTTTATGGGTTGGGTGTTTTGGTGCGGGGATAAAAACTGTGATCTAGTTGAGAGAACAATTATATGTTCCTAAAGCTGGTGAATCAACCAGCAAACTCCAACCAGCCATAGAGGACCTCCATCACTTACCCTGGGGTTTTATTTTTATATGACAGTTATTTATGACTGTTTTATAATGTACAAATAGATGTAAGTTTTTATCTACAAGTTGTAATCAAGCCTTAATGGCAGAGAGGTTGCAATGCCCTTGTGTTGCTGGATTTGGGAATGGGCAGAGCTTTGCTGTGATGTGAAATGTTGGCCCAAGCAAATTTTCATACCAAAAGGTTATGTTTTTAAAGAAGTTATTTAGTGCAGATTTTATGACCAAGAAAAAATGAACCCGGATATCTTATTTTCTCTTTAAATAGATGGATTAGTTAAGAAAATTGTGCATAATACCACTAAGAAGAATTAGAGAATGAAACTGCAGTGGGAAGTGGTGTGTCTGGGACTGCTGTCTGAGGTGAAGCCTGTGGACACCCCTGGTGTGCAGGCTCCAGGGCTGGTGCTGTGCAGTTAATTCTCTCCCCACTTGGAGACAGGGAAGAAGAAGGTGTTGATGAACATGAGCAGCAAACAGCCCTTACCAAGAATTGCTTGTATTAGCATCCAGTGCACCATTCTGAAAAGGTGAAAGCAGTCCTTTACTATTTAAAATCCGTGATTTAAAAATAGAGGTTAAAATAATAATAGATTAAAAAAAATAATATTTTTAGTATGAAACCAGGTTTTATCTTGCTTATAGTGTCTAGAAGAACTGTTATACCTGTGTTTTCACCTCCACTGATAGGCAGGGAAGATACTTAATGCCTTAAGTATTGCTTAGATTTTAACTCAGGTTGTTGTGCACATACAGAATTTTTTGTTGAATCGTTTCTTTAGTTTTTATGTTGGCAGAGAATTTTGTTTTCTCTGTGGCACCGTCCCTTCCTGCTAATCCCAAAGATCCATTTTTAAGGAATGAAAACTTCCTTTGTCATAGCATCTGGAGCCATTATTCCATTCCAGTTATACTGGCATTGAACTAATTGCTGATTAGCAGGTATAATGAACAAATGCAACTGCCAGTGCAACAGAAAACAGTTGGGGTTTTGTTTGCCTGTTTTTATAGCACTGATAAAAATCCCATTTCACAAGGAAAAGTTAATGAGCATGACTGTTCTTCATTATGTGGTATTACTAGGTGCTAAAAACATGGCTTCTTAGCATGTTTGAGTTTGTAATATTAGAACTTGCTGACATCTTGGTGTGAGATCAGAACCGAGATAGAGCAGGCCAGGTTGGAGGTGAAAATTTATTGAAAATTCCCAGGATTTCCTTTTTGGTTACACAAACAACACTCAGGCAGGGGCTTCCCTGCTGATTTTACCAGGTACTTGAGTTACCAGACCTAGGAAGATGAATTTAGGAAAACCTCTTGAACAACAGGCTTTACTTTAGTGTAAAGTGCAGATGGCCATTCGTGGTTGCTTGATTGTTCTGTGAGTAGAAGCAGAGCCCATTTCATGCTGTATTTATAAAGGAAGACCTCCTGAGGGTTGGAATGGGTTCATCTAACACCCACAATGGAATGTTTGTCTTTCAGTAAGGTGTCACTGTTATTTGCTTTCAGGAAGGAATGACCAAAGGCTTGCCTCACTTCCACAAGGTAGTGTATAATGCCATTTCCAGTAGATGGCAATAGTTATTTGCATCTGAAATTCTCTGTTAAAAGATTTTTGGGGCCAGCTGCTTACAGGGATGCTGACTGCAGCTGCTGACCCCTGGAGCTTTTTATGGGAATGCCGGTGCCCTGCTGCCCCAGCCGGCCCTCCCGGCGTGTCCGTTCTGAGCTCTCCTGCTTCGGTAACTTCAGCTGGCACCCCGCCCCTTTCCCAGGGCAGCACGGGACAGGGCTGGCCCCAGCAGTGCAGCCACCTCCCCTGCGCTGCCGGCAAGTGCCAGGGCAGAGCAGGGACTGAGAGGAGCTCAGGGACAGAAAATATATAACTGCTTTTTACAGGAAACTATCTGGCTTCCAAATGGCAGGAAAATTGCTGCTCCTGCCCCCCTGTCCGGCCTGAAATCCAATTTTCTCAGTCCTCCCCCACCTCCCCAGAGCCTACTTGCTCCTTCAGTTGCAAGGACGAAGTGGGTCAAGAGCAAGGAAACTTGAGTTTTCTCAGCTTTAAAACAGCTGGGCTGCCCTTTTCCCAGCAGCATCCCAAGCTTGCTCTCTCTGACAACTCCTAAACTTCAGTCTGGAACTGATGGTGCCCTGAGGAGTAGTTGGGAAACTTAACAAAATGAAAATATTTGCCTCTGGGCATGCTTTTTGGCCAGGTGTTGGTGTCTGTGGACGTTGTGTAATACATAAACAGCCAGGCTGGAGATATTTGCAGTGCAGGACATACATCTAAGAAATTCAGTGTGTCCCAAATGTATCATTTTATTAAGTGCAGGCAGATACTTGATGTAGCCAGATCTGTGTTGGGGAAAAGTGGCTACACACCTTAAAACTCATCAAACTGCTTTCTGGGTGGGAAAAAGATGCATTTGGGGAAAACTATACAGCCAGTCTGTGTACAGTAATTAAAATAAGAGGGCACAGCATTGGAGACTCCTGCCTTCCCTCCCTAGGGGAATACCCTTCTACAGACAGTTTAAAAAAGTTGCTTACATCCAGACATGTCCTAAACTGCTGTTTCTGTGATTATTTAGGAGAGCACAGAAAGTATTAAATAGTTCTCTGCCAATTTTCATAAAGACTGGTACCTTAAATACTTCATGGCTTCTTGTTCCTGCAGCTGTGTTCTCAGTACACTCATAAAATCCCTCCTAACCTATAACAGATTGTAGGGCATTTGATTTTCAGCTGCCTGAAAATCTCTTCTCAACTAAAAGAAGTCAGCTGGAAGCTGCAGGGTTTTGTTTCTCAGCTCTACCTGAGGCTCCTGTTAATTGGTACAATAATGTGTAGTATTTACTTTTACGTGTAAAGATTGAAAATGTTGCATTGGCAGCAGTGCTGTCTCCTTCCAGTGTCCTTGAGAGGACAAGTACCATACCTGGGAATTCTTTGGCAAAGGTGATGTGCTTTTGAAAATACAAACTTTTTTTTTTTTTTTCCCCATAGGACAGACACACAAATTTAAGCTGTTCAGTTATGCCAGTATATTTTGTCAGCTGCCCTGACAGAGATTCCAGGAGCAGTTGGGAGCACAAGAAGGACCCAGGGATGTTTGCTGGGTAGCCAAGCCCTTGGGGCTCCATAATGGGGCAAAGGACCAGGGCATCCATCAGTGCCAGACAAGACCTGGGCATTTCAATTTGCAGATCCAGCATCTCCTACACAACTTCAGTCTCATCCTACTAGCCAGCTGCAGCTAAAATAAAACAGAGACACATCACCAGTGAAACAGTGTTTAATATAGTTAAATTACTTAAATAGATTTCAATTTCCATGGGAAATCATAACTGTATCCATTTTTGCAAGATCCAGAGTAAAGAGTGTGTGAATACCCCTTGAAATGATCATGACACACTGTCAACAATCACAGCTAGAGATACTGGGGACTTGAAATTTCATTGACAACACAACTTCATAAGGTGAATCAAAAGTTAAGAAGACTGCAGACTTTTGGAAAGCAGAAAGCAAACCTAAAATCAAGTGTATGGCATGAAGGAAATGAAACTCAGTGAGGGACAAAGGGGATGGGGGTGGAGGAGGGGAGAAAGGCATAACACCGTGATGCAACTTAAGTTTATTTTGCAAACCAGGAAAGATGTAAAGGAGCAAAAGTATAGTACAAGGGCAGACTTGGCAGTTTTACAGAAGTCAATATACTATACTTTTCAGAGATGTTTCCTAGTGGAAGGGAGAAGGAAAGGGGAGATGCCATTTAAGCTCATGTTTAAATGGCTTAATGCTCGGGTCATGCTTAGCAATAGAGCAAATTAATTAAGACAGGTCCATGGATTTTCACTTATTCTCATTGTTGAGTAGGAAAAAGAAATCGCCACCACCATAGTGCAATCATTATGCTGTGAGTACTACAATAATTCTGCCCTGAGAAGAGTGGAAAAGAAGTTTATTAAATGTCAAAAGATTGGAGTAATTTTTAGTGCTAGCCAAATTCAATATCAAAACTTTCCCCTCATAGAATATAAAAAATATAGCTTCTTTAAATAATTTTTTTTTAATAAAATATCAAGGGATTTTTCTTTCATACTTAGAAAAGGTACATAAATGATAACAGTGAACTATTCAGAAACCCCCCCACTAGTGATAAAGATGCCCAACACAGTATCAATGGCACTATTTAAGGTCGACCACCTCACATACACACTTGCCATCATAATCTTTTTTGAAGATCTCCTAATTCCTGAAAATTGAAAATCTGTGAATCAGTTTAAATAAGTGCTTACTACAGGAAAGTAAACTCGATGCTGCAGCACATAGTTCCTTGTAATGTCACATGGCAGTTACAACGTCAGACAACTCTCAGATCAGCAGGATTCTATTAAGACCACCTATGAAAAATGATTTTTTAAAAACAAAAGTTCAAATGAGCTTTTTTTTTCCTTTTCTCATAAGAGCTCCTGTTAAGAGTTAGAAGATTTGAGTAGAGCTCTTATTGACATGTTTGATACCGTCTCAGTAGCTAAAACTCAAAGGTCCTGTTTCCATTGGGAAGCCGCCACCCTCCGCTGGAAAGCTGCACGGAACAACTCTGTGACTACCGCGGGTTTTTCCTCTTCTTTGGGGTTGTAGATTTTTCTGGATTTTCATTTTAAAATGCATCTGATTCAGCCTGGAAACTCACCTGTTTGTTGTTGGTTGATTGTATAGTGATAATCTGAAAACTGCCAAGTCTGTGTTCAGAGTATTACACAGAAAAAAATTACACAAAAGTCTACAGGTTATATACACCTCCCCCACACCTTGGTGTGGACAGCCTGCCTTCTAATTTATATATAATTTACAAAATATAGAATTTGGTATATCTGTTAGATCTCCATGTTTTCAATATTACAAAATAAAAAATACAAAAAAACCCACAACAAATTTCAGGGGAGTTCCCCCCACAAAGTGTCTCTTGTTTACATCTAGTCTTTCCCATGTAAACTGATAGATACCAAAGAAGAGCACAGACGACTTTTTAATAAATATGGTTGTAGAGCCATCTTCCTTTATCCTGATCTTCCCCTTCATCAGGTGTGCCAGCCCCACTCAGAAGAGCAGTCATTTAGCCATGGAGAAGAAGGAAAAAGTGGGGGCAAGGCTATAATGTCTTTTCACACTAAAACATTACCAATGCCCTTCTAAAAGGCCTTTTTGTGTGCTGCAACAGTGGGTGTCAGTTTTGAAAGCCCATTCAAAACAGCTAATAAAAGCACAGTGGTACACTTCAAATAGCTGGCAGTATGGGATGGAAACATTATGGGAGTGCAAATCCATTCCAAAATAATGCTTTGTAGTGAATCATACATTCCTTCAACCAAGTAAATGTTGTGTTGCGTCAATAAATACTTAAATAGCTTCTTATGCCATCCTGTGGTAGCAGCCTTTTAAAAAATGCTGAATTCATGTCTTATCTGTGAACTCTGTAGTGCACATCTTTGGTCAACTTAGCACTCAGCCAGGAACAATTCCAAGGTGGTTTCTTTCTCTTGCCTTTCTTGATGGGTGGCCAAAGAATTTGCTGATACCAGCTCTAGAGTCATGGGGTGAAATTTCAACTGCGCCGCATGTTCAGCTTCACTACCAAAAAGTTATTCTTCTCCTATTCACAATCCTGGGTAATGCAAAATCCATCTTTGTGTGGCACTGCAGTCGGTGCTAACTAATTGGAGGCCCTTCATTTAGAAAGTAGGTGGTCATTTCTCCTTTGCCTTTGACCTTTATGACCCCTCGATACTCCAGCTGGTAGTTGTTGGCTGCTAAAACCTGGTACATGTCCGTGGTTACCTGCAGAATAAACAAGAGTGAACAGGTGCTTGCCTTGTCTTCCACAGTCTTTCCATCTGCTTTTGGAGTAATCCATGGACAAAATAAAGTAGGATCCACTGTTTTGTTTCTAAGTCAATCAATGTTTGCACATCAATCACTAACTGAAAGGTTGAGACATCTGAGAAAGTACAAGATGTCACACACAGTTCACAAATGGGGAAAAAACCTGCATTTTCAAGGAGATCACTGGATAAAGCGTAAGAAATTGGTCACATTTTTTAAAACGCGCCAGTCAGTTCAGTCTGCTCAGATGCATTCATTGTATCACTGGAGTGGCAGTAGGAAAACAGATCAAACTTACTAAAATAGCCTCAAAAATTACCTGGAAGTTACACAGTGGATCTACAGCTTAGGAGTCAGGAGCTGTTTTTATGAAGGAGAAGGTAGTGGGCAATGGGAGAGAACTGATTGAATGGAATACTCTAGCCAGCATCCAAATTGTCTCTGCAGATGTCAGTCAAAAATAATCACTTGTGCTGCAGAACAACACAAGTTTAAAGACCATTTCCTGAGGTATTTATTTATTACAATGTAATTTCTCACCCTTTTTCAGGTGGCTTTACAGACCAACTCAAGAGTGATGCTAAATATCGATCCAGTTAACTGACAGGCAAGGAAAGAGCATGGCTGCCCCTCTTGGGCTTTAATCAGCTGCTCTTTTTTTATAACCCTTCAGTGTTTTCCCAAGGAATGACATTCTGTTACTGTGGACATTGGCTCAGCAGAAGCAGCACACTGGAATTGAATCACTCACTGGAAAGGTCACATCTGAAGGCCGAGGAGATGTGATTATCAGCCTGGTCCCATTAACCCCTTAAACAATCCTCTCTCTGTGTTGTGTATCCCCATCCTGCTGATGCCTGGACCCTTGCTGGCCTCACACCACACATGGCACAGCAAAGTGAATTACAGAAATACATGGCTGAATCAGGCCCTTGGAAGATGAAACAAACGCCTCACACAGCTGAGCAGCACAACTGAGCAGGGATCAGACAGGTGTGTGCTCAGTGCCAGTGAGGCACACAGGGAAGGAATCTCAGCTCAGCACTTCCACACAGAACTGAAGTGCAAGCTTTTAAACAAAGGTTGCAGTGTTGGTCACAATTAAAAGACAAAACTTGCTGGTACCAGCATTCCCTAAGTGGCTTTTCTTTCAGTTCTGTGTAGGTAAATGCATGGAATAAAGGAATAAAATTAAACCAAAATTTCAATTGTAATTAAGTTTCAAAATGTGTAAGTGACACAGGGCTGGCAGGGTAAGTTCTGCAGGGATTGCCTTACCTGAATCCTGTCAGGCACTCCTGTGCTGTCCATTCTGCTGGCTACATTCACTGTGTTGCCCCAGATGTCGTACTGGGGTTTGCGGGCTCCTATCACCCCAGCTACAACGGGACCAATATTGAGGCCTGGAAGGAGAAGAAAAATATGCTCAGATTCATTTGCTTGAGCCAGGTTATTTTTCAGACAGTAAAAACCCACCTTGAGCCTCCCTGGTTTTAGCTGTGCTTTACCCTGACATGTAAAGCTATGGCCAAACTGGGGGGAGAGAAATGTTAAAATAGAATTTGGCTTCTTTGATCCATGATCCATCAGTTATGCCCAACCGACTGGCAGCTTGGGCTGGATCTGCTTAATCCAGAGCTACTTTCTAGTGCCAGATAATGGCATAAAGTTTGTTTGCCTCCTGGCTAACAAGCAAACTGCTCACTTGAAGTTAGCACATAGCTACAAGTGAAGTTAGCACATAGCTACAATGCTGAGGGCCTGCAAGGCAGCAGCCCAGAACCTTCCATAACAAACACCACACTTGATTCCAATTTCTTCTTTTCTGTCATTTTTTATTCCCTGACTTGAAAGACAATTTAATGTCCAAGACTGCCAGAGCTGGAAGCACAGGAGCAAAACGAGCCCCAGGTCAACCACCATCTAAGACCACGCTGTGGCAGGAGCTATGCTGCTTCTAATTCTGTAGGGAGCTTCAGTGATGCTGCTATAACCTAAAAACTAATGTGATGTTTCATAGAGGCCAAAGTGGTCAGCAGCCACCAATCAACATCACTGTACAGCTGATGTAACATCTGTGGTTTTTACTGTTCATAAAATCCCCATCTCAGAATGACCACTACCTACATGGAATCCTGTGAGCATGAGGACATTACCTATCTTCATCTGGAAGTTGTTGAATGAATGCTCATTAATGTATTTCATTTGGTCCATTAACCTCATGGCAAAATCTGCCAGAGCTTTGATGTGTGTCTTCCCTTCCTTGTCGTAAGTGGAGTCGTTGAGGCCTGAGGCAGCCATGTAGGTGCTGCCAATGGTCTTGATCTTCTCCAGCTGCCTGAACTGGTCTTCACTTATTATCTGTGTCACAAGAGCAAAATAAGCAAATAAACCTTGACAAACACACAAATGCTGGTAATGTCCATGCCACGTGTCCTGCCTTGCTGCAAGTATCACAAAGTAGTGAACAGAGCCAGAAAGACAGAAAAAGAAAAGGGATTAGATTCTCAAAGGAGTGACAAGGGAATAGAAGGGATTTCACAGTGTGGAAAAAAGATAAAACTGAAGACTCCTAGAGTAAGGAGAAATTAACCACGGATTCAATAAACCACCCTCCTTCAGGAGCTCAGCAAATCCCAGCTAAACTCACGGATTCAGTTCACTTTGCTCACCCAGATTTCCTGTGACTTACTTCATCAAAATCAGCAATGATCTCATTGAGCAGCCTCAGACACTCCACCCCTTCATTGTTGGCTTCCAGCTCCACGTAGAACTCGGAGAAGTTGCTTATGGAGGCGAACATGACCGCCACGCACTCACAGGACTGGTAGTACAGTTCATCGTTGCGCCGCTCCTGAGCCAGGAAATGGGCGGCCACGTCCTTGGGCAGAATGTTGTGCAGGAGGCGTCTGTTGTAGGCCTGCAGCTCCTCCATCTCCTCCTTCTCCTCGGTGGCCTACAGTAGGGGGGAGACAGTGATGCACTTGTGTTTTGCAGTGGAAAATGTTCCATCTCTTCGTGCACGTGTGTATGGAAAAGCAGGCAGAGAATAATGCCAGAATCCAGCATTGTATTTCTGAGCCCTGAACTGGTTAACCACTCAGCTCACTCCTTCCATTGTTTTACCATTTATAAATGAGGATTACAATGTTTATCTGCTTCCCAAGGAGCTTTAATTAATTGTTGCTTTCTCAGTGCCTTGTACTCAAACCACAAAGACCTATAATTAGAATGATGTCCTGCCATCTAGAAGGTAGAAAATCTAAATAAAATCTGCAGTCCTGCAGGCCCCCAGCCATGAGCGCTGGCCAGAGTCCACACCTGTCCTGCTTGCTTGGGAATCACATGCAGGGCCCCAGCATCATTCATGGGCACAAGTAATGAAAACATGAACAGTGAACCCAGGGACAGGAGCACAGTGTGGCATTATCCACAGTGTGTTGGTTACCCAGTACTGCTGCCTGGGGCTAATGAAGGCTGGACATAGAGCCAGTTCCCACTGCTTAACAGGAAACTGAATGAAAATGCAAATGTGAGTCTTTCACACCCTTGAACACAGCAAACTAAAGCTCACTGAACTCTGGGAAACAATTCAGCGGTGAATATGAGCTTCCTATATTTATAAATTGTGTTACATTACATGTTCCTGCAGCAGTAACAGCTCAGTTGCCCAAATTCATTAATCTCAACCTTCAGATCTGTAACCCTTTACCATGGGAACCATCCAAGGTGCATTTACAAGAAAAAAAGGGATTGAATAACTGGGATGAGATGCACAGAGTATGCAAAGTAGCAAAGAAGAGCAGAGCATTATTAGTATGCCCCGTTATAAACCAGATTCAGATTAAATTCAAAGGCACTTTATCACACTCCTCAACTCGACAGTGAAGAGCTCAGTCATTTTATATTAATGCCAAAGACCACATGTGATCCTCCCACAACCAACACCCACTAACCTGAAGTTTCCAGAGGAAATCAAGCCTTGCAGTGGATTCCACTTGCTGGGCATGCAAGTACAGTGCCAGGACAAAGACAGTGATGATGACAGGGGTCACAATCTTCAGCGCAACTCGTGTCGTCACCGGGGGGCTGCAGCCAAGGAAAGAGCACAGCTTCCCTGTTACTGGAAGAACACAGCCTTGCCATGCCTCATGCTTCCCACTTTGAGGCTAACCAGGCTCTCAGGCTTTTTTTTCCCTTTCCACTCAAAGCCTGTGTTGGTAAAGGGACAAACCTTTACAAAAAGCTGGAGACTGGCTCACGGATGCTAGTTTCTAAAGGAGGACTTGGAAATTGGAAAAGGAATCCAACTTTTTGGAAAGGGTTGTCATTGGTATAAAGGGCACTCTTCAGAGAATGGCCATACATGCTAAGGGGTGACAACATGAAATGCTGCCTTCTGCACTAGCTTCCCCAGGCTCCTGAGTAAGGAACTGCTCTAACTGCTCTAACTCATGGCTTCTCTAATTAGTCACTTCTTAATGGGCTTTGTTGTATAAGTGCTCTGTAAGCTGAAAGGAGCACTAAGGCACATTCACACCTCCTCTGACAAGCAGGCAAATAAAAACTGTTAAATATGAATTATGGAGTTACACACTATAAAAATATTTTCATAAAACCTTTAAATTGTATTGCAAATAAGCCCTGAGCTGACTTAAGTCCCACAGGAAAGAGGATGCTCTGAGAGTAGCTATACATACAAAAGGGCAACACTCAGTCCACTCAGGGCATCTGCACTGTGTTGTACCAGCTCACAGCAATGCACAGCACCAGACACTGCTGCTGAGTCCATGTGCTGCTATTGCACTTTGTGAACAGAAAATACCTACCAACAAAAACCTATAAAATATTTCATGCCAAAGTGACTCACCATGAGGATGTATCATTTGCAGACACGCTGAAAAAAAAAAAACACAAACACAAGGTCAGTGGAGTGTTTGGCTCCCTGCAGCTCCTGCCCTTCTGCACATCACTGCACAGCACCTCTGCAGTGTGGCATCTCTAACACTGTGTGGGGCTACAGCTCTTTTGAAGCAGAAAACTACTAAAAGATGGGAGGGGGAGGAGAAAACGGGCTTCTGAGCTACACTCAAAACTCCAGAGTGATCGTGTGACATGGTTAATGTGGGTAAAATATCAAAGAAGCATTAAGAGTGAGAGAATAATTTGGGATTTTAATGTCAGTGTGGGATGCTTGGCAAACGCCTGTGCATCGATCATTGCTTCATTAGGTCAGACTACAAAATTTGGCCTAAAGAAGAAAGCTTTGGGCTTTTTTATCTTGTGAGAAATAGCTCTTTTCTTCTCCTTTTATTGTGGCATGGAGATGTGTTTAATTCTTTTAACTCCAATCCTGCTCTCTTCTTCTGCACATTCCTCACTGCCAGCTTGTGCCCAGCTCTGGGTACCACACACAAGGGCACTGAAGAAAACCCTTTAGCACCTTCCCATTACTACTGACAATTCTGCAAAGTACCCACGTGTATCAGAGCTGCTGGGGGAGATGGAAGGTGTGCTTTTTGACACGGAAAGCACAGAACAGAGTTTGGTAGGTAGCAGCTGCCTGAGCTCCTGATTGATTGATTGCTGCTGGCTTTGTTCTCGAGTGTGGGTGGAGTATTAGGTGGCTGAGAACCATGCACTAGCATCTTTTAAAACACTATTGAAATGGAAGGAAAGAGATCAGTGTTTAAATTATTGTAGTGTCATTGATGCAATTAGAACTTTGCAGGCTACCAATGTGATATTAGTCTGAGACTGTGACAGCTCTCTAGAGAGCTTCAGGCCACAGTTTTATGGGGTTGGAGGGGACCTTGCTACACAATCAGACATCTAAATGATCAAAATCAAAATAGGCAAGGGAACCTAAACAGGCATAACATCAAAAAATAAAAGCATAGTAACTCTCTAACCTTCTTTGTTCCAAGACATATTCTGCAGTTCTGAGCATGGAATTTCTTCTGACATGGATTTTGCAACCCACTGTTGTCTTGCACACAATGTACTGCATGGCTCTTGGCCAGCTCCAACACTGAACACGTGTGCTTGGACACAGACATGGTATGGAAAGCCTGGAGGCTCCCCCATGGAAGGCTGGATCTAGCTGGAGACACTTCCCACAGGGAGAATGACTCCCCTGCTTCCCTACATCACCTGGCCAAGGATGACTGACTGCCCTCCCTTATCACTGATGGGAGCATGGCACACCTGGCCCTTAGCACTGAGGCTGCAGCTCACTGTGGGTGTTACTCTTGCTCTAAAACCTCCATCAGAGACTGTGAAGTGCAGCAAAGCAGTGTTTACAGTAACTCCCTGGATAAGTGAAGATGCCCAGTGCAGGCAGTACGGGTGTTACATTGGTAGGTTGCTCCCCCACGGAACAGACATTTCCAGTAGCAGATGGTTCTTTAATTACTGGAAGGGAACACAGAGAGAAGCTTGCTAACTACACTCCTGCTCAAGTGAAGTGCACATTTTTAGCAGGAAAGGCAGTTCATTTTAGAGACAGCTCCCATAGGACCAGAGCATCTCACTTTTCCCAGCCACAGTTGCAAGGACAGACAGCTGGAAGAGAAATGATGGCTTTGATGAACAAATCACAGAGCAAAGCTCTCTGGGCCTCCCTGTGCAGGAACTCAGTTGAGAAGATCACACTGGCCCATCACATGACTAAACCAAGGCATTAGTTTTTTCTTCTGCAGAGGAAAGAGGTAACATGATAGCCCTGAGCATCCAGTCACGCTCCAGGTGTCACACGCTGGTGTGGCTGCTGCCAAGCCCAGCAATTCCCAGCGTGCTGTGATCAGCCTTTCAGCTGCCTGCATGCTGGGCTGGTTTGTACACAGAAGTGTGAAGTGACATCTGCATCACTTCTAATTAGTCAGAGTACCACAGTGGCTGCAGAGCAGACACTAATTATGTAGCTACAATGGGCACCCAATTAAAGTAGTATGAGGTCATGGTGGCTTTTCTGTTTTTTAGTATCAGCTGGACAATAATGTTCATCTCTGAACTCTGTGCTACATGCTGAGCTCCTGTTTCACACAAATGGCCTTCCAGGCACTGGGGCAATAAATAGCCATCCATGGAGCTCTTTGGACAAAACAAATTGTCCTGGATTCCAGTGGAATAGAGTTAAATTTCTTCCTAGCTGGTGCAGTGCTGTGTTTTGGATTAAGTATGAGAAGGATGTTGATAACATGCTGATGTATTAGTTGTTGCTAAGTAGTGTTTATACTAAGTCAAGGACTTTTCAGCTCCTCAACAACCCCAGTGAGCAGGCTGGAGGGACACAAGATGCTGGGAGGGGACACATCCAGGACAGCTGAGCCCAACTGGCCAAAAGGAATATTCCATACCATATGGCATCATGCTCAGTATGGGAACTGGGGGGAAATCTGGCCTGGGGCTGCTGCTCAGAACTGGCTGGGCATTGGTTGGCAAGTGGTGGGCAACTGTGTTGTGCATCACTTGTTTTATCTATTCTAATTAAATTATTATTATTATTAGTTTCTCCCTTTTCTGTCCCTTTAAACTGTCTTTATCTCAACCCATGAGTTTTCTCACTTTTCCCCTTCCAACTCTGTCCCCCATCCCAGCACAGGGCAGTGAGGGGCTGTGTGGGGCTGAGCCACCACACAAATCCCATTTAGTGAGAGATAATACAGCACGACAGAAAGCTATTTCTGGGAAAACATGCTAACCTTCTCCACTTTATTACTGACTTTATTACTGACATTCTGATTGTGAAGTGATGTAAATTACACTTCCAAGTGCTGTAATTTCGCTTAGTGCTTGAATTACAAGAATGAAATTATATTTGAGATATAAAATGCTTTTATTTCACTAATTGTGTTAGAAAATGCTAAATAGCTTCTGCTGATGGAACACCTAATATCTGAAAAAAGGGCAAGAAAACCTCATTCTCCCTATACCTCCCCACAGAAAGCTCCATGGGGTTTCCTACCTAATTTCACTCAACTGAGTTAACAAAATAATTTAAGTGATTACTGCCAATGGCAGCAAAAGCTACACCTCCATTAACTGGCAATGCCAGCAGAAGCTGTATATCCATTAATTATTACTGGGCACATGGGAGTGCTGAAATCATGGAGTAGTCATGTGAAGGAGAGGAGTACCCAGATCATTGGGCTTGAAGGGTTGATGGTTAATGATGGCTTGAAGGGCTGATGGTTAATGGCCATCCTGAACTCTGAGCAGCTACAGAAGGCATTTCACAGCACACTGGGAAGGGCCATGGGAATCTTCTCAAACACCTCCTGTCCAAGGCAGGAACAACCACAGCTATCAGCCTTGACAAATAGTTCACCTGAACTGGCATAATTTGATTCACTCATATTTAAGTACAATTGTTGCCTACAAGGGGAAATCATCAAAACAAGGAGTTAACACAACAGAGCAATTCCCAACGAGAAACAAAACCCATGGAGGAGCTCAGGCTTGTGGAAGTGCCAAACTTCCCTCCCTGGTGTGGGACCTCCAGGGGATGGGGAACCACCACAGCAGTGGAAGGAGGCTGCCACCAGGATTAATGTGTGACCTGATGACAAGCCAGCTTTTGTAACTAAAAGGGCACCTGTCCATTCCCACTGAGCCCACACCCTTCTGCTGGGAATTGTGCTGAGCCCAGCTGTGATACTGGCTTTTCAAACAAGGACATATGTCCTGGAAGCAACTGGCAGGAGATCAGTGGCCAAGCACCACCATTCCACCACCCCAAGCTGGGTTTGATGTATTGTGGTGGCTCACATCACATCCCTGAGCGAGATCAAGTTTGTTGGAGGATTTTTTTTTTCTTATTTGAGAAATGACATTTCTATATTGGGAGTGTAATACCAGCATTAAGAATGACTAACTACACTCCCCATTTCTGGAGAAAAGGAAATACGGATCCACTCTGATTCCAGTTATGTTCTCTTATTAATAGATAGTTCATTAGTCAAGTCCCACATTTAAAAGGTCTTAAAGGGAATTGTATTCTCCTGCCCTTCAGAGGCAGAGCACAGCATGCACTTCCCTGGCTTGCACCACAGCCTTGGCACTCCCATCCACCTAATGCCACACTGGAATCACTGTGGGAAAGAAATCAGGCAAAGATTTCAGAAGTAAAAGGCACTTACTAGGTGTTGGCTGTAACCAGGAGATCTGCATTGTCAAACAGGTTGACCCCTGGCACTTCCACAATGAGAACATATATAAATTCAATTATTAACATAAGGATCAATTTTCCAATACAGCTGATCTGAAGGAACACAGAGCAGGCCAGGAGACTCAATAAGACACTGTAGGTAAAGTACTGTATAAAGACAAAAATGGGAAAAAAAACCAAAAGACAGATGAATGTCAGCTGGATAAATCAAAACTGAAAACAAAAGAAACTAAACATAGGGATAGAAAAGGATTGGTAGTTATGTAGTCGAGCTGATCAAACATATAAACCTGGGGCTGCCTGTGGAAATCTCCCACATTACAGAAGTTTAAACTGAATGGATGAAGAGGAAAACTGTGGCCTTCTTCTCCAGGCATTATATGCTTCACTCTCAAGAGGCACGGGCCTCAGAGCTGGACACCCAAGGCTGGGATGCAGCTTTTCCCTGGACACAGTTACTGCCAGTTCTGCTGGATGAAGTCTGCTTTAAGGCCAAATTCTAGGCTCAAATTTGCATATCTGCAAACACATAGGACTAAAGGTATTGGCAAGTCACACTCCTGGACAGATGCCCACCTGAGGCCAATGGGGAAGCACTGTCCCCTCTAATGTCACACACTGGCACCATGGGCAAGGTACAGGCTGGACAAATGTCCCCATGCCCACCCATGGCAGCCCCATGATAATTTGTCCAGCCAGCAGCTGCAGAGGTGCAGATGTGTGGCTGTGCAGCACCTCTGGCACAGCTGGGTGGTGCAGCAGCAGCTCCTGCCAGGCTGGGGCTGTGCTCAGCATGCCAGTGCTTCCCAGTGTGACTGCAGACTGTGGGTGCCATTTATGGCTCCTGGTAAAGTCAGCAGGGATGCAAAAGGAAGAGAGGCATGTTATCCAGCTCACCACCTTCCTGCTATCAAATCTGTGAAGATTTAAGCTTCCACTCTGTCTGGACAAGCTTATTTCTGGCAAAAACCCCATATCATGTGCCTGAGGCAATCCATCCTTTCCGTTAAAAGCAAGCCCTAGTTGAAGTAGAAATATGCTTATGTTCTGAGTTCATTTATTAATAGTCTGACATATTAAATTAGAGAAAATAACTTGTACAGCTTGTTCTTGCCTCCTCAGTCCTGACTGAGGGGTAGGATTCCATTGTCTCCTGTGTGGACACTGGGAGCAACAGGCAATACCTGTAGCAGATCCAACACGTGCCTTCAGAGTGCAGGTGAGGGACTCCTCACCTCTTAGCCCACTGAACAGAAGGAGCTGGCTAAAGGCTGCCAGAGCAACCTCAGTGTGCAAAATGGCTATTCCTCATTGCTTAAAATTCCTCTCTGTCCTGGGCCAGCACTCCATACAAATTCTTGGTGGGCACAGACTGTTCCCAGATCTGCACTGTGCCAGATTCTGCTCCTGGGTCTCTCTGCAGAAAGCCTCTGCATACTAAAGCCTATGTGAGGTTGAAAGTTGCAGTAATGGTGGTCTCAGAAACCTCACTGAATCACACAGGGACCATATTCCTGTTAAGCTAAGAGGAAATATGTTCAGTAGGATACCAGGACTTTCAGTAGCACCTTGGACATCTGGATGGTAACAGATCCACCGTAAATCTGTCAGGTCCCCATAAACCCAGATGACCTTGACATAAATTCTATCTCCATCCTAGACAGAGTTGTTTTTCCTTTTCAATTTCCAGTAAACAACACATGTGACAGCCGTGACCTAAAAACTCTGAGAAAGGTCTTGAATAGCTATGCAAAAAGATAATTTTTTTTTCTTTGTAAAGTATTCTATCAATGTGAAAAACATATTTGGGCTGGTTTGGGTTGTGGGTTTGGTTATTTTTCCCATTAGAAGCATTTTAATTCTTTCTAAATGAGGTGTCCTGAAGACACAGGAATTGCACTGCAAAGTGAAAAAGACCACTGTCTGGGCTGCTGACCTGTCTGAGGCCAAACCTTGGGAAAGAATATATAAGCCAAGTTTTTCATCAGGATATAAAAAAATGGAGGGAAGCATCAACTCTGTGACTAGACACTGATCTTCAGAGAAGTCAGTTTTTTAGGTAAAACTGAGCACCCACAAACTCCTTTGAAATGACTTGCAGTTCTGCATGCCATTAAGGACTTCATGGAGAGGGACATTTCCCCTGCTACGGGCAGGACCCAACTATTTTAAAAGCCTACTAATTATTCAGCCCTGAAGGAACTCAAACATTAATGTGGATTCATGATAATCACTTCAGACACTTAAGGCTGTGTGTAGCAGCCTGTGTCAGTCCTGTAATGTCAGTCAAGAACAACCTTGCTTTCCTCAGAATCACTGAGATTTATCACACAGGTTTTGTAGCCTTTTTCCAGACCAACCTCTGAAACCCATTTTTTCCAAGCAATACCTCTGGAAAGTTGCAGCTGGGCAAAGGACTGTCACAGAACCCCTGCAAGGTGCCCAGGCTGTAGTTGGAAGTCAGGTTGCTGATAAGGCATATGTCCACCCTGTCAGGAGTGATGTTGTATTCAGCAGCCATGCAGCTGGCAAGATCCACAGTGCTGCACATGAACTGGAAAACAAAGATGGTATTAAGCTCGACAGCATAGACAAAGAGAAGAAAACAAAGTAGTTTATACGAGTTTAAAAGCCCCTTGGAAATGGCAATGTGCAAAATATGCAACATGAAATCATCAGCTGATGTTTTACTGCATGTGCAGTAGCTATGCTTTTTCTGCCCCAAAATATTGATTAACAAAATCCATGCCCCAGAGAACAGCCCACCTCTCTCTGAGCCCAAACTCAGCAGTGGTGTTTGGAATCACAGCCCAAACGTGTAACTCAAAAGCAGAGTCATCACGGTGCCCAGGAGCTGCTCCCTGCACTTGGAGCAGGAGGCAGCACCGTGCAGGGCTGGCACCAAGCCCAAGGAGCACTTATGTCCCACTCAGTATGGTGGGAGTTATTATAGTATGTGTTCTTTAACACATCAGCCCCGTGCCAGCCCTTCCTGCAGGGACACACATCAGGTGGGCTCCTGTACTTGGAGCAGAGGCATTTAAAGAATCACAAAAGGACTTGAGCACAGAGCAGTGCCAGGCATATAATGGGCTCTAAGGATGGAACTGTTGGACTCCCATTTCTGTTCTGTGCCCAAAAAGCAAAGGACACCAACCCCAGATGCTGTCAGTCCTGGGCAGGGTCATGTTAAATTCGGTGGTTTTAAGGGTCACAATGCTGCAGAGCACCAATGAGAACAATGCAGAACTGAATGGATCAAAAGGAAATAATGGACATACCATGTTGACAAAGGCAGACAGAAAAACCAGGATGATGGCAAAGACTCCAACTAAGGTACTATTGGTCCTAGACTGTACAATCTTCTTAGAAAGAGTCTGGAGAGGAACTGGGAAAAGCTGCATGAGAGAAAAGAAATCAAATAGACACATAAAATCCTTGCTTGTTTTACAGATTACAACCTGCATGTGAGCTGCCTGCATCCTTCAGCGTGGGTCTGTGTGGATGCTGCACAGGGCCTGCAGGATGGTGATGGGGGATGGCAGCTCTGGGACAAGGGCAAGCAGAGACGTGTCTGCCTCATGGCAGCAGGCCCAGCTGGCTCTCCAAATCTACTTAGCCCTTCCTAATGGGAGTGATGGCTCCCGAGCACAGATAGCATGGCTTGCAGGGCTGTGCTCATCCTGTCGTGAGAAGCAAACCACAAGCCATCTGTAACTGAAATAGCCAGGAGCTTGAGCCTGGAAATTACTGGAGCAAAAATTTAAAAACGCAGAAATGAAAGTACATGTCACGTCCCTTTGATCACCAAGGCGTATCGTAGGACTCTCTGGTGCCACTTCAGACACAGACTGAAAACAGCCCTGTGATGTGTCAGACCCTCTGCAGAGATCAGCTGGCCCGGCTGGGCTGTGGCACTCTGCTCCACAGTCACAGTGATGAAATGCCCGTGGCTGAGGGCAGCCAGGGAGCCCAGCTGGCCCAGTGACTCCCTGCTGATGGCTGCTGACTGCACCCCGCGAGCCCATGCCTCCATTCCAGAGGGAAACAGCCTGTGTGTCAGAGCAGGGCCTGACCCTGCCCTTCCCAGCCTGGCTCACCCCTGGCGGGGCCTGAGGCCTCCCTGCACTGCCCTGGCTGCAAAAGTGTCCAGGAGACAACCAAGGCAACCCTGTCCCTTCATGTGCCTCTGCTGCACCAGCAGAGCTCAGGGCTGGAGCAGGAATGCCAGGGAACCCTCGTGCTCCCGTGGGAGATTGTCCTCCCACAGTGCCCTGCCCCTGCACACCACCACACCAGGGCAGAGGGGCTCTGCCCAGCACTACCAAAGCCTTTTCCAGAGCCCAACTCTCCCTGCCCTTACTGCAGGAATAACCAAGCCACTAGAGGGTATTTTTAGAGACACAAAGAAACAGCAGCACAGCGCCATGGCACTGCAATTTAACTATGACTAATGTTTCTATTAAAAGTCTTGCTTTTCCCTTTTATCCTTCACTCTTACATCTTCGGATATGCAACATTTTGTCAGTGCTGTGCTTCCCACACAGCAGCCCTGCAGTGTAATTACCGAGTGCCGGAGCGGCCAAGGCGCTGATTAGCTGCTGACTTTGTACAGAGGCAGGGAGAGGCTGTGGCAAGAGTTTTGAAAGAGTTGATTTCACCTGCTACCAGCACATGCTCCAGGTGAAAGGCGAGAACAAGGCTCTGTGGGGGACTGGAGAAAAGGGGAAAGCGGGGTTGTAACTTATTTGCACTGAATGAGGGTTGATTGAAGTACGCTGAAAGCTTATGCAATCCTTCAGGCTCAGTGACAGCCACTATAAAACAAAGAAAAACACCTTTCTCTCACAAATAAACCCTGATGACATAGAAATCCTTAGCTCTGTTGATAAGCCATGAACCAAAATATCTCTTTGCCCTACCATGTCCAGCTGCTTCCGCACAGATGCCAGCTAGCAGATCCCTACTAGAAGAGGGTTATGGAAAATGCAATGGGGCTTTCCTCTGCTCTAGCCCCCAATAGAATAGCCTCCCAATCCAAACAGGATTTGGAAGGAGAAGGATTTGGAAGGAGATCTGTACTGCATTTAGACAGTTTTCTCACTAGATTAGAGCAGGACAGGTTTTCCTGCCACTTCTTTGTTTAGGCCTCAAGGCAAAGCTGCACAAAGGTATTCAGGGATCTAACCTCCATCTGCAATCTCTGGGAAATCAGGCACCTAAATAAAACTTTGGAGTTTTTTGTTGTGGATCTTGGCTCAAGCCTCTGCTGCCAACAATCCCAAAAAAGCCTGACTTTGAACCAAGCCTGAGATATCAAGCAAAGCGATCAGTGGAAGACACTTAAATTCTAATGAAAACATGTTTTCTTTGTATTAATCTTGGTTCTCATTACTTTGCAAACTAGGAAAAATTTTAGGTCAGTAAACAAGTACAGCTGGAAAAAGTCCTGAAGAAGAAAGAAATGCCAAAACCCATAGGAGGTCAGGGCTGCAGTTGAGAGTGCAACAGCACAGTCATGCCATCCATCTGAGGAACCTCTGCCTCATGAACACTCGTGGGGGCCCTGGCACACAAGTCACGCTCTCCCCATTTCACAGAGGCAGGTGGAGACCAGGAACACCTGCAGCTTGAAGGACTTCTCTGATAGACATGGGGAACCTATCTCAGGTCTGACAATTCAGCTCCATTAATGCAGTGCTTCTCCCATAAAAACATCCACAAGTCAGGGGTATAGCACAAAAGTAGAAAAAAAGGAAAGAAGATTACTTTCTCTCCCATTTTCGAAAAAACAAAAATAAGACCTCTTCTGTCCTTGTAAAAGAAGCAGAATATCAGGACATTACAGTACAGTGAAAATCCAAGCAGTACTGCTGGTTGGCCCATTGCCTTGTACTGTCCAAAGTGACACTGAAATCCTGCCTGAGTGAAGAACAGGGATCTGATGAAATGGCAACTCCCAGACCCATTGGCACTGCTGAGAAGGGGCTGAGAGAAAGGATGTGATCCATCTGGGCAGCTGAGGTCCATGTTTGGGCAGCCACACAAGGGTGAGGTCACTCATTAGCACTCAAAATCCTCATGTAAAGAAAAGGAACCACAATGGGAAAAAAGAAAATTGGATTTTCCAGTTGATTCCAATTCACTCTGAATTGAAATGTGTAAGTGTACATGAAGAAAGGACGCTGCTCTGCCTGTGAAAGTACAAGTTTAAAAAGTGATCCAACAAGTAGTATGTCACACTGAAAATAATCCATAACCTCCAGTCATTTGTATGACAAAATTACTCTAAAAAAGTCAATTCTTTGGAACAACAGCTGATCTAGTACAGAAGAGTAATATTTCTTCTTTTTGTCTTCTTAACATCTAGTGTGGGTATGGAAAACTGCTTAGATAATTGCTGTTATGTTGTAAGATGAGGTCTTTAAGGTCTGATTTTTCAATTTGTAATAAAAGCCTTTGAGTCATTTTGAAGTACATTAAGATGCTTCTGCAGTAAAAGACAACATCTCCAGGCAACTTGATGTTGCAAGTCCATTTCTGTAACTTATTTCACAGTGATTTATTAGTCTATTAAAAAAGTACAGTTTTCAGAGGATTTTATTTTCCTGATTGAGACAAAAAACCCAAATGTTTTAGGAACATCTAGACCAGCTTTTGGAGACAAAGAACGTGATAGGCAAGCTACACCTGTGCAGAGCTACAGAAAAGCTTATTTTCTCATAAAGGATAACTTGAAATTTCTCTCCTGTGTTCTCCCAGAACCATGCAAGAAGTTGAATTCCACACAGCAGTGCAGATACCAGAAGTTAAAGGATTTTAAGAAAAAAACACAAACTCGATAAGTTAGTAGCAAAACAGATGTCTGTCAGCAGAGTATTTGAGAAGGGACCCTGGTTCCCATGACCTTCGACTCTACTGGGAAGGGACACCACCTCACAGTGGCCAAGACTTCATGGAGCATCAAAGCAAAGAACTGGAACTCTCTTGTTTATTACAGCTGAAGAAACTTGGAAAGCCAAACTGGCTGCGCTGGCAGCTCCAGGATCAACTTCTAGTCCGTGGAGAATTTTATAGTGGAAGATAATAATGACAGCGAAAGAAAATAAAACATGATCAAGCTGTTCAGAAAGAGCCTGCTGGCCACTGTCAAAGCCAGAGCTGGAGAGGCCAAAACAGGGAGGGGAAATCTTACATGAAAGCTGGAAAGAGGAAGAAAAAAGAGACACTTATCATGTAACAGCACAGCAAACAGGCAAGAGTTATGCTTATGCTGATGTCCTGGGGTGGACACCTGCTTTCCAATTCTGTGTGGGATGAACCACTGGTATTTAAAACACATGCTCTCCTATCCCACATCTGAGTGTGAAACAAAGCAAACAATGCTGACATCCTTATTTTCAGGGGTTTCATCTGAAGGATCTGTAAAACTGCCTTCCTTCTGCAGGTGTGTGTTTCCTGGAGCAACGTGGAGTACAGAAATAAAATAACATCCCTCATCCAAGGGCTGGGTAAACCCATTGCTTAAAAATCAAAGACTTGAAACACAAAGATGTTGCTCTGGATGACAGAAGTGGGCTGCAGCTATTAGGAGCTGCTGCCATCACACATGGAGCTGACGAGCTAGAAGTACCTGTTCCCTAAGCAAGCCATCTCATAATCAGGTGTTGTCAGCAGAAGCTAATTTGGAGCACTAAGAAGGGGTAATAAAAAAGGAACTGGAGCTAGAAGGCCCAATATTTTCAATCTCTGCACAGAAGCCACGCTGGATGTTATACATGAGTATGTTGTGGGGATGAAAACTCACTGCTGGAAATGTCAGTGGCTTCAGAAAATCCCATTAAATTCTGATGTTCTTCTGAATTCCCTCTGATGTCTTGTGCATCCAGAGCCTAAGCAATGAGGCAAAGCCAGCCTAGAAACAGTTGGAGGCATCACTGAACAGAGCTTTTCTACAGAAATTTGGAAGATCAAGACAAAGAAAGCAAGGATGAAATCTGCCTACCATCCCAGGGACTGAAAAGTCCTGTGTGCCTTTGAAATTAATCAGTAATTAAGATCAGTAATAATTTTAACCAAAAAGCCCAAACCATAACTAGAGGATTTGAATGATGACAGAAGAATAGAGTGCTGCTGTCAGTAAGTGAAAGTGGCCTGCAAATGCCAGTGGGTGACAAACAGCTCTGGCTGGTGGCAAGGCAGGCAGCTCAGGTGCTCCAGGCCTGCCCCAGCTCCTGTCCCAGCAGAACCAGTGACTTGGGGTGGCCCTGCTTGGCTGGCAGAGTGCTGGGATGGTGCTGCCAGAGACCTGCAGCGTGAGGAGGCAGCACAGCTGGGCACTGAATTCCCAAGTTCACTGTGGCTGTGACCTGAAGCTTGTCACATTGGTGGTTAATTAACTGCTAATCACATTAACTGCTGATACCAGTTTACAAATGGATGATTTTCAGTAGCACCCTCAAGTGCAATGGACACACCAAGAACAACCAGGCAGCCGTGGGTACCATTTCCCAGCTCAAGGCACCCAAGCCTTCCTATCAGCAGTGTTATTTCTGACTCTGCTTCTCATTGCTGGTAAACAGGCAAGAACAATGGGATGCTGCACTTAGAAACTAGGCTCCCTTTAATATTGTCATAAGGCCAAAGGAAACCCTGCAAGTGAGAAGTTAACTTCAAATAGAAGTTGAAGCTTCTGTCACTGGGAACACTCTGCAGCTCTTATTATATGAGAAGGCAAAGCTTAATTTCCAAATCTAACTTTAAAAAAATCAAAAAGACATGTAAGGTGCAAGTCTGTCAAGAGCACCCACATTCAACTGTTGAAAATGGCACAGAGAAGATAATTAAAGTGAGACACATCATCTGCCTGACATTATCCATTATCCCACTGTTTCTTCTGCAGGAAACATAATGCTACTGAGCTATTTTATTCCAGGCACCGAGGAACAAAGCTAAACTTGGGCTAAGGAACCTGAATCTGAGTGTGTTCCATGTTCAGACACTTCTAGACCAGAAGGATCCCTAAACCTGAAACATATCCATGTTTTTAATAGGAAAACTTTTGAGTGAAATGGATGAGCACAGCATCCTTCCCACAGTGCTCACTGCCAATTTACCACAGGCTGACAAGAAGAATTAATATGTTTTTGGACTTCACACCATGTATTTATTTTCTGATCAAAGCCAGCTACAAGAAAGAGCCCAGCGAATGTTGGAAGCTCTGTACACTCATGTGAGAAAGGCTGATAAAATTCTATATGTTTATGGCTTTTACTTCCCTCCAGGACATTTTTCCTTGATGATATTCTGCTTCTGATTATCTGCCTACCCAAACACGCCTAGGCAGCAGGGGCCAGTACACAGGCAACGCTGCAGGAAGTTTACAGGGAGGAAATGAATGGTCAGGGCTTGGTCCCACATTGGAAAATGTGCTCTTCTTATATCAATATGAGAGTGTCTGCAGGGGACTTAATAGACATGCAGATCCACAGAGTGATTACTTCTTGCTGAGCTACAGAGATGCCAACCCTAACATCTGTTTGCAGTTCATTCTGCCTTATCAAAGGCTTTTTCTGTAACCCTTATCACATAGTGTGGAAAGGATGGCTAACAAAACACACTCTGTTAGCTGAAGAAGCAGATTGCTGATCTGGTTATCTTAGGCAGAGGACTACAAAGAAACCACAGTACTCACCTTTACACAGGAGTAAATGACTGAAACAAACACCACTGTGGTCAGGATCAGGAAACAGGTCAGGTAAAAACCCAGCATAAACGTAGAGCTGAAATCAAGGAGAGGTTTGGTTGGTTTTGTTTTGTTTTTTAAAAGCACACTGTGTAGAATAGCTGCAGCCCTGCTCTCCAGAACACATTTGTACAAGCTATGACACACTGCACAGACTTTCCAATTAGGATAGCTGTAGGAGACACGAGGTGCCTTGAATACCAACAGATACTCTGGCCTATTTAGAATTATTCAGACAGGCTGCAGAACAGAGAATGCTGCATCTTTTACAGCAATCACCTTCCTGCTGGGGTGACAGAGGTGGGACTGAAAAACATTTCATGCACTAGAGGAGGTGACAGAACAACTTGTTGTGGCAGGTCAGCCCCCAGCTGGCTGTGGGCAGGGCACCCCTGGCAAGGAAGGCAGGCTGAGTGCTGAAGTGCAGCTGGGTGGGAATAATCTCAGTGGGAATGGCTTCCTGTCTTGCACAGGGAATGTCTGTGCAGCACCACTCTCTGTGCTCTGGGATGGGAGCAAGCACAGCATCAGGATAGTCAGGGATAACAGCCTTATCTTGGCCAGCCTGAGAGGTTCCTGCTCCTCCCAACTTCGAAGTACAAAGAGGATTCCAGGGCCAACTTTGTACTGTGAGTTTTCATCTGTTTTCCTCACAAAGATATTCAACACCAATTTCCCAGTGATTGGTCTCAGTGTGACAGGACAGGCCCCCTCCCAGGAGCCAGCCTTGTTCACAATCTAAAGGAAGTACCCTTGCGATGTGACACTGGGGGCAACAACACCAAAGCCAGCTGGTCTCTGTGTTCTCTCATGACTACTGGGATAATCGTACTTGCTAATTCACTGTTTGAGCCTTTTCTGAAATTCCTTAAAGCAATTCCTCTTTATCATAATAAATTGACACTGACATTCTGTCTCTAGTTTCAAATTCAGATTCCACGGTGTGTCTTTCATGAGGCTCTGATGGTGACACATATGCACCTGTGGTTTCAGTTGTTGTTCAATAACAGACCAAAGCTATGCAACTGAAATATAAGGAAAAACAAAGCAAAAGGTGAAGGGAAGTGTATCTGACCTACAGTTAAAATACAGAGTTTTATTTGCTCTTGAACCAAAACACCTTTCAGACAGGCCAGGCTGACTAAGGACACTTCAGAACATGCAAAAAAATCCCCAAATAAACAACCACCCTCCTTATGGGCAGCATGGAAGGAGACTGAACAGCACAACATTTACACCACACTGCCATAAGGGATGGGCTCCTGCGTAATACAAAGGAGGCAGCCATATGGTTGCCACACATGAGAAATTGTCAAGTTGTCATTTAAATGTTAAACTGGGTTTTATGGAGACAGCATAGTGGCTGCTTTGGGAGCTTGATGAGCAACACAAGGATGGTAGAGGGCCTCTGCAGGTGTGAAGTTATGACAGCAATATTTAGAAGTCCAAAGTGTAAGCCCCTGTTAAATTTCTGAACGTAATTAACATTGCATTAATTGCTGGGAATTATCTAGTTCCAATTTTGAGCCTCTTTCAGCTTCACTTGCAGTTTCCCAAAGCAGGCCTGTCTGTTTACACAGTGCATTTGTCCTGATGTTATTTTGCTGATTCAATCCTTCTGTGAGCACTTGTGCCTGGGAGAGTGAACAACAAACATCAGACTACGTGTTATTTCTGTGACCTTCTGAATATCTGATCTGAACACTGCAAACCAATCTCTACTCCAGAAAGATCTGTGGTGGGAACAGACGTAGAAAACAGTTGTAATGACATAAAATAGTGCTGGTGCTCTCTTTAGGGACAATTTTTTCTCTTCTTGTAAAGAAGATAAATTTGGAGCATTTTCAGAGCTTCTGTGATCTTGTTCTTCATTTAAAAATTACTAACTCTAAATTTATTTCCAACACAGCATTGCTCAGTGAATGGTGTATTATGGCTACTAAACCAGAGCATAGGAAATACCCACATGTAATTTTAAGTGACTTTTAAAGAACAATTTGAGGAGTCCCAGTTCTGCAGAGCTCACTGCTGGAGCAGATTTAGTGGGTTGTGCTGTGCCTTGCAGATGAGGCTGCAGACCACTGCAGTGGGCCAAGAGCACTGTGCCCCATGGCCCTGAGCAGCTTATGCCATTCTTGCCTGGGAAAAGAAATGACTGCAACCCTTAAACCAGGAGCAAGCCACAAGCTCAGGCATGTGCAGCTCAACCTCCTCTCTACCCCTCCTCTTGCCCAGCTGCTCTGAGTCCAGAAGAACCAATGTATGAGAGATTATCCTCATTTGCTAAGCAGTTCCTGAGTCCTCAGTGCTCTGAGCAATGAGGCTGTGATGGGTTTTTACCTCCCTGTCCCAATGTGTTGAGACAAGAGGGCAGCCCAGCCTTGTGCAGTGAGTGTGTGCTATGCCTTGGTAGGCAATCCTTCCTACTCAGTGGTATTTGCTTTCCACAGGCTTATAAATGTGCTGAACTGGATTTCCTAAGACAGAGGTAAATTATAAGAGAAATCACTTCGGGAAAACAGAAATCCTCACATGCCAGTGAGGAGGTTTTAATCTGCACTAGAAATGGGTGAAAACAATAAGCACCATGCATCACTTGAGCATGAATTATTTAAGGATTTTTCTCTTCCCCTTGGAGTTCTGAATTTTCAAGGAAAAAACAAAGAAAAGTAGGCTGGAATAGAGGAGGGGAGCAGATGGGAGCAAAGGGATGAAAGGGTACTCACTGTGGCATGATTATGATTTGAACAAAGCAGATGAAGAGGAAGACTAGGGAGGCACAAGCCACATAGGCTCCAAACCTGTCATCCACCTGCTTGGAGTACTGCAAAAAAACACAGTTATTCTGTTAGTGGGAAGTTTGGCTGGCTGCCTTCTCTCCACAAAAATTTCTTACTTGGCTTTTGCCTAGGTCTTTGTTGCTGGTAGGAAACAACATTCGCAACTCCCCTTCCCCCCCAAGCAATCTGTAAGGGCTTGAACAGGCCCAAAGGCCAGGGAAGAAACCCACAGAGCTGGGTGAAGAGAGGATTCACCAACTGCCCCTTGCATGAGAGGAACAGAAATGGATTATCTGGTGCCAAGATTCTAGGTCACTGTCATCAGAAATAAACTTCTTGCATGGGAAGTTTCCTCCAGGAGGGACAAATGCAGCTAATGAGAAAACCTTGCATTTTGTGCAGATGACTTGACTCGTTATTGGCAGTGCAAGGCTGCTGTGGCTTTCACACAGCCACTCCTTCCAACTTCTTGTCAACATTTTGACCACGTGGGAGCTGCCCCCAATGCCCAAAGGTGCTTTATTTAGCTTGAAGCTCAGTTCTCAGCACAGACCATATCAGTGTTTGAACCACAAAATAAAAGGTGCTCTGAACAGGTGAACCGCTAATTTCCCTGGCAGTTTTCAGCTGTAAAATTGAAGAGGAGGAGTGGGGGGAAATTACATGCTTGAGCTTTTATCCAGTCCCACACTGATTCATTGAACAGCTGTAAACCCTGAAAAGATCTGCTTTTGTAATAGGTAGTCATTCTTGTCAAGGAAAGACTGTTTCTAAATAAAATTATAACATAATTAGTGCAAACTTATTTTGAAGTGTTTTCCATGGAATAATGAGCTTAACCCAAAGACCTCTCAAGCATCCTAAGGATATGTGCTTGAATAAAAAATGAAAGAAAAAAGGGATTACTTTCTTTGTGCTATTAAACCTACCATTTCTTATGGTACCTTTAATAATGTCATCCAGGTACCTCTAGACTTAGAAATTGGACTTGGAAATTTAACTTTGCAGCCATCTAGAGCTGATGATAGCTCATAGTCTCTACTATATAGTCAGGGAAATGATCTTTGCCTGACAGCAATATCTGAAACCAGATCAGAAAGAAATCAACTGCTCATGAGCTTTAGGTCTGTTACTCCCCTTTCTCACATTTGTGGGATAGAGAACTATTTCTTGCTTAAAATGGGTTCCCAAAAATATCCAGAGTACATATTGCATCTCAATGAGCCCTAATAGTACCTGGGGCTCTTTGGGACAAAGGGCAGGGAAAAGTCCCTCCAGAGGAGGTTCAGAGCTTAGGTAGGCTGAAGTGGGTTTCTGCAGTGATTTGAAGGAGAGAAGGGGTGACTGCAGTCTTGGTTTGGAGTCTCCAAGTCAGAGAAACAATCTGGTTTATTCTGGATTCCCTTTACTGCTTATCACTGCACATTCATGTGTGTCTGATAGAAATGGCTTTCCTGGCCAGTGCTCCCTTCAGATGGCTGTGATTTTTTTAGGACAAGTTATATTAAGGTTTCCATGAAGAAGCATGGATTTTTTAAAATCACAACCCCACCTCCAGCACCCAAACCACACCTTAAACCCTAGATATAACAGCCTGACCTTCTGCAGGAGAATTAAAACTCCTAACAAGGCTGCCTGATGCACTGCAATGGTTTTTGGACAGCGTTACCTTTTTCTCCAAGTCAGGCTCCCTGAATGTTAAGAGGAATTTGCGCACGTGCTCCGAGCGCAACCGATCGATGCTTCTGGCGTCGATGGCCCGGCCCAGGAACTCATCCACTTCATCCTCTGGGTTCATGCTCTCCTGGGTGCTCCTGAGGATGCCACGAAAAGGGAGCATAAGAGCACGAGATAATTTCTGCCTCTGCACCGTGTGTTATTGCAGTGCATAATGAGCTGGAGGTCAATGGCATTTTGCTTCATTGGGAAAGGGACTGGGAGCAGAGAGGGGAGTGGTATCAGCTCTGAGCTCACTGCCAGTCCCGAGTCATTGCTACAAGGCTTCTATTTATTTGCCCTGTTTCTATACTACATCTGTTTCCTTGCACTTGGGTCTCACTTCCATCCCCCATCATCTATAACCACCAGGTAGCCTCCTTCCCCTTGTCCTCTGACTTATCTTGCACTGCTGTACTCTTGTAGCTGTTAGTGCCTGCACTGAAAAAAATTATTTATGCCTCCAGTCATATTTTTTGCTTTCTAATAACAATTTCTGTAAATATTACTATGAAAATTTCCAAACTTTAACAATTCTCCCTTTTTGAGAAAAAATTGTGGGCAGAACAAACATGTTCTGTAAACATGTTTGGGGAAAAAAATTTGGCCTGAATCCCCTTAACACAATTACTTATGAGTATAAAGCATAAAACAGAAATAAAAATCTGTTTACAGGATATTTACTTAAGGAAAGGTTGCAAAAGAAAAAGGCCACAGAAGAAAAAAATATAAATTAGATTTTGCTTTCTAAATATGTGGAACAAGATTATGATCTTTTGTGTCAATTATTTTTTTGAATCTGTCCTATCACTAGAGAAAAATAAAGTTGATTTTCAAAAACTGTTGAGAAAAAATAACACTGTAAACTTCATTGTCCTGAGGCATTTTGCACTGAGGATCAGGAAACCTGAAGCACCTCCCCAGATTCTAGTTATTTTTAAAATTTTAGCAGTATTTTAATGACTTGATGCTGTCACTTTAATGGCCTGCCCTCAAACGAGCTATAGGCAGAAATTAAAAGCTAATCCTGAAGTCCTGTTTTTCTGCTTTGCTTGCATGATCGCCCAGGTTATCCCCAGGGTTTGCCAATAGTTATCCACTGAAATATGCCCCTCCCTTGCACGGGGTATATTCCAGCAGATAACTATTTCTGTGTGCAAACCCCTCGGTGGCACAGCTGGGCTCCTGCCGTGTGACCCTCAGCTTAGGCACTCTGGAGGGAAAATCCTGGGGGCTGACAAGCACGATGAAAAGCTACTCTGCTTTATTTCCCTGGTTTCATTTGCACTGCACCAGAGCACACAATGCACTCTGTGTTGCAGCCAGCAGGCTCCCACAGGTAAGGCTGTGCTGGAAAGCAGCTCACAAACCAGGATGTGACTCTGTTTTAAAAGTTAAAGGTCTCTTTCCAAAAGGAAGGCTCTTTCACAGCTTTCTGCAAAACTGGGTCAGATTTTAAGAAGCTCTCTGTACCTCAAATCTTCTGTGCATCTCTTGGCAAGAGAAAAATAAATCAGGTCTATCTGCTCATTTCCATTCTACCACTCCTTGACCCAGCTAGCAAGCTGAATGTGTCTGCACCTCAGCTGGGTCATGACAGCACACCAGTGGCATCTATTCAGTGGCCATAGAGCAGTTACAAGCCTAGTTTGCCTCAAGGCCTAATCTCTATTTTAGCCAACCTTAGTATTTCAGAGGGGTCAGGGAAAAGAGTTGTTGTTGGTTTTTTGGGGGTTTTTTTTGGGTTCTAGAAGTTATTTAGTTCCTAGAAATTCATATAATCATCTTTGAAAATAAAAGTGTTTTTTGCTCTGCAAGGTCAGGACATTCAGTTTACTTCCTCGGAGGAAGTACATCTGCTTGAGCATTCTAGGAGATGCTGCTTCTTCTCATTCAGTCCTTGCAACGTCTTCTGGGCTCATAAAAACGAGCAAGGAAATCATTAGGCTTTGTATTTACAGAATGCCTTCCAAGGTCCTGTGAGTTATGTACACACTGGGGCCACTGACATTTCCCCACTCCGCAGCACGCAGTCGCGATGCGCTCTCCCTGGAGCCCGCACAGGAGGCAGCTCAGCATCTGGGCAAACAGCAGCCAAAATTCAGGTTCCAGTCTAAAAACGCCACTCATGAGGATGCAAAGAGAAGAACCTGCCTGCGTGGTGTCTACCTCAGCTGCCTGCAGGTCTGAATAGGTTGTTTTACTGCTCAGGGTGTTTCTAATACTACAGTACCCTCCAAGGTTGCAGGAATTACCCCTGCTGGTTTTAAATTGCCTTGCTGGGACATTGGCAGTGGGCAGCCACCCTCACACAGACTGCAGGGAAGCTCAGTCACCTCGCACAGACTGAGCTGTTCCGGTGACTTTCACAGCCCATTGTACCCAAGCTCAATTACAGTACAGCAAGTTTGGGTACATTTGCATAAATGTAATTTTAAATTAGTTCCCGGTTCTAAGGAGTGCCCTGGAGGCAGTGCCTGTAAGTCAGAGCTGAGGTACTGCCATAGATTAATGAAATTCATATGTCAAAATGCCTTTTGATATATTGATAGTATGGTTGGTGGAAGGGGGGAAATGAGGGTTTCAGGCTGCCATGAAACTTCTAAAAACACCTCCTAAAAGCAGTGCTGAGATTTCTTCAAATGCAGCCAACAGAAAATTGTGTCAAAGGACAGGAACAGCACAAACAAGAGCTTGTAGCAACTTTTTCACTCTGCCTGCAAATGTGAACACTACCAATTAACCCAGAGATGCTGGCTTCAGAGTGGTCCAAAAATGTGCTGCTGATTTAATTACTTTCTGCCAATGCAGAGTGTGGCCACTGCCAAAACTACATGTATGCCATAATTTTAAATGCTTCATGCTTAGGTTGAGTAACTAAACCTGCACTCATGCAATAAGGTTTGGTCCTGTTTTCAGGGATGTGTGCTGCCCATGTCTTCCTTTGCTGCCAGAAGAAAGTATTGACCCTTAGTATTTCTACACATGAAGGAACTGCCTTAGTTCTTGACATGGTTTAGGCATCTAATTTTAACCATTCTCAGCATGAACATACTCTGGTAGAGATTTATTTTTGCCAAATCTTTTTACTTGAGGTAAACAGATTTCTGGATAAAGAGAATCAGAGGAAAGTAGTAGCTTCTTTTGGTACTGAACTGAAATGCAAAAATCCTGAAATCTATAATATAGATTATAATAAGCTGGCACCATAATAAGCTGAGTGAGACAGCTCAGCTATTGGCTGTAACAGCCCAAGGAGCCTTGCAAAGTGTAGCATGAAGAACAGATATTATTGTCCTTGGAGAAACAGAGGAGATGCAGCTCCTCAGCTGTTGGGTGACTGCTGTAGACCAGCACTGAGGCAGCTGATTTTTGTGTTTTCTTGCAGAAACTATGAGGAAAAATACTGTTTCATGAGGGATACTGAAAATTTCTGTATTCCTATGAATTATTTTGTTGTAATCTGTTAACTCTTTTCTGCCCAAAGCATATCTAACATCAATGGAGTTTTCCAAAATCCATGGATACAATAGGAAACACTGGAACCAGAGGAACATCTCAGGGTGCACAGAGCTAAATGCCACAAAAATCCAGTTTGCAGGGAAGGGCAAGGGAAGGAGAGAATGACTCTTAATACTGCCATGTTCAAACTTATCACTTTCCTTTTCCATTTAGGGAGCTGCTCTCAGTGCTCAACCACCATAATGTGAATTTTCCCACAGCTGGATGCCTAGAGCTCACAGAAATCCACTCAGCCTGAGAAACATGACAAAGAGCAACAGCAACATATTTTAGGCATCAGTCTCCTCTACTGTTGCCTGACTCGCTCTAATCAAGGTTGTAATTAATGCCATTCAGCAGGACTGAACATGAAGTTATTCTAAACACCCTCAGTATAGGAAGTGCTTTGGTTGTGTCCAGTTATAGAAGCTAAAAAGTGAATGTGTTTGGGTTTTTTCCCTCCAAAGGCAATTTTTCAAAATACCATTCTCATTAAATTGTTTTAACATTTTCTCTAAAGTTCTATAGGAAAAAAAGTGAAAATGATGCTAAAATTTGGCTATATTTTAGACCATGAAACTTTGAATTTACTTTTTCAAACAAGCCATCATTTCTGAGTTTATTTTTATATGTAGAAATAAGTAATATGCAATAATGAGTAATATCAAATATATACAAATAAACTCAGAAACTATACAAGCATTTCAATACATACATAAACCTTTCTTATTGGAGATGTCCAACACTTATATATACTTTAGAGAAAGATTTTGTCTTGGGTTATTTTCAAAGAGTGGAGATTATTTGGGGCAAGGGGAAGTGCAGCAAAAGCATTTTAATTATAAAAGCAAGTTAGAACCACCAAACAAATAAATGTTTTGAGGGCAGTGGCTGTTCTGAATGCACATCAGTCAATCCTGTGCCCTCAACCGTCCCTCCAGGACAAACCTCTGGGGAGTCCAAGCATTATTTTTGCCTTCCGGGCATCAATTCTTGTCCTTTTTTAATATGAGAAAAAAATCCCAAACGTGTAAATATAACAGTGTATGACAGAAGTAAATTTGCTTACTTGTCCTTGGGGTCCTCGAAACCCTGAAAGAAAGGAAAAGGGCACAAGGGTGAGCAAACAGGCTGACCTTGAGAACACAAAGCATCCCGGGAACGGCATTTCACAGGGGACTCCTCGGGGCCCTCATTTGTTAGGTGTGGATGGACAGCTTTCCCACCCACAACAATATTTTGTGCAGCCCTGCCAGCGGGCAGGCAGAGCAGCTTTGGAAAAACACACTCCTTCAGATATAAATTCATGGAAGTGCAGATAAGGAAATGTTCCAGCTGACTGCTGGCACACTTTATTTCAGGTGTCTTCTGTTTGCAGTCACCATTACAAATGATATAATGGAAATTGCACTGATATTGTAACTGAGGATGTGTTTTACTTGAAACAAAACTCAGAATGGTAACAGAAATCAACCCCTGTATTCAACAAGGCTGCATCTCTTTATGTCAGGACTCATCTAAGGGCAATGGATGCATTTTGGTTTTCATCTCTCCCAAGGGTCTCCCTGCTCCTCCCCTCATCACATGCACACACAGAACATGTTTTCTTGAATAAGATTTCAGGAATTATTTATAATATTTGCAATAGCCCAAATATTCACAATTCTTTCAGGACCATCTGAATTAAGTATTTATGAGTCATCCATAGTTTTAATGGCTAGAAGGCCTTAGATAAAATTTTATACAGAGGCATAAGTTCATATGCTTAGCATTAACATACCTAACAGAACAAATTACATCAAAATTGCCATTTTGCATGGGCTGAAACAAAATGTGCCCTCTGACATCTTGGCTTAAATTTAACTGTAGTCAAGAAAAGTTGTATATTTGACAAGAAGGGTCAAATACTCAGGCACAGAGTTTGTACCCTGTGTTCCAAAACATAAAACAAATGTAGCTGGGAGATATGAAGAATTGCTTTTGTTTTTCTCCCAGAGACCTCAGGCCAAAACTGCTCAGGGCACGTGAGGATATTCCAGCTGCTGGACCTGCAGCAGCAACCATTCTGGGGGCAGCACACTGAAATCCATCCTGACTGTGGAAAATCAAACATCTTTGGACAAAAGTCTTCCCACAGGGGCCTTGTCCAAAACCATCAGAAACAACAACATTGACCAGATACTAAATGAGAACAGATTTTGCCCTTGCAGTGAGTTAGCAATGTGGCCACATGGCAGAAGGAAAGCCAACACACCAGCTTTGCCAGAGGGAAAAAGTGAGGTTTGTCACTCAGGTCAGCAGCCAGGACTGTGATTCACTGAGAGAGCAATTCCCATTTTTGCATACTCTGTTTCAGACTAAAACCACACTCCTAAACAGAAACTGCCACTCCAACTTAACCCATCAGACATTCAGATCAAGGAAATCTCTCAGTCTCATGTCACAACCACCAGCATTCAATGGGAAAAAGGAAAAAATAATGTTGATTCAAAGTTAGCAGGTCCAGATATTCAAGCAAAAAAAAAAAAAGTACTTTCTGATTTCACGTTAAAGAGTGATCATTCAACTTTTTGTTGTGTGGTTTTTTCCTTCTTCTTTTGCCTAATTATTTTACAGTTGTCAGAAATATCTGATTGATTTATTTATTTATCCTCTAAGTAATCCTACAACACAGTGCCAAAACTGAAAACTCACTGATTAATCATGGAGACAAAATGCTCACTAATTTGTCTGGTGTCATAGTCAGTTAGGCTGGGAAAAAAAAGAAAAAAAGTCAACTGAACATGAATAGCTACCAGCCAAGAAACAAGCAGAGGAAAGGGATGAGAAAACAGCCAGTACTTTATTAGATAGACATCAAGGTCACATTTTCAAGCTTAGCCAGTTGGGAACTGGATGACTGTCTGCAGTGGGAGAGTCCCCTAAAATGGTCTGATTTTCACAACCCGCTGTGTAACCCTCCATCCCACTGAATTCCTCAAACTAAACACAGATCTCACACTCCTGCCTTCGAGATGCACAAGTTTGAGGACACAGGCTGACCAGGTCAAGTTACTAGAACACCTCAGCAAGCACACACTCAAAAAATTCCCCAATATTTCAAGTGTGCAATAATATTTAACTGGCCATTTATATGGGTGAACACTTAATCCACATGGAGTTTGATTCTGCCCTGCTTCTCTCCCTCAGCAAAACTGTTACAAGGAAAGATTCTAAAACAAAAGAGAAATAAATTTTAATTTAAAATACTAAATTGTGCTTGAAATTCTGGAAATTATTCTTGCTGGTAACTCAAATTAAATTGGTGCTTCAAAACTAAAGACCAAAAAAAACCCCAAAAAAACATATTTCAAGTAAAACAGAAAAGAAAAAGACTATCACATTTTCTTTCCTGGATCTTCAGTTAACAAGGCTAAATATTTAAGAGTGACTTGAACTTTAATTAGCGAGAATCAGCTTAAAATTAAATGTTGTAGGAACCTGTTTAAGTTAAGCAAATTAAATGATTCACTTCAAACGCTCCTATTTCATACTAAAGATTCTTCAAGCAGAATTGCCAAAAATGGAATTGTTATGGAGAAAGGTCTGTGGGATTATTTTGGGAAAAAAAAATCCTTTAAACACATTTATTATCCTGGTCATTTATTAAAGGATATCTTTCTTATTTGCACTGGAAGACTTTGCTAGGATATAGAGCAAATATACCTCTAGGACCTGGCTGTGAGCAGAGATTTTCCTCCCTCTCCACTAAAGCATCCATGTTTCAATCACTCACCAAGAAGCCTTTCAGGCAGAGGAGGTGATGAGGAGCTGAGGGTCATGCTGCCCACCCTGCTTTGGGTTGGGAGGGAAATTTCCCCCTGGGTTTTGGTTAATGTGCTTTCACCTCCTGCACTCCTGTGGGCACGCTTGGTTCATTGAAAAATCTGCACTTCAGATTATTTCCTTCCCCTTGCACAAGGCTTGAGAGCACTAATGACATATTTGTCTTTTTTTCTTCTCCACAGCTGGCAAATAGTTTAGTATCTTCAGGAGTCAGATGTTTTGCTCCAGTTAAAGCCCTTGGCTCAGAGTAAGGCTGCTCCCATCAGTTGCAATGGTCTGTGTTATACAGAGGATAACACACAAGCAAGCCTGCAGGAAGAGGGTTAGATGGATTTTTCTTCATTCCTACTCATAATCTGGTAGCCAAACTTCCAAACTCTACAGAAATACAAGGGGCTAGAGGCACTGTCCAGCACCCCTCATGTGATCCACTGGAGGCTGGACAGCTGGGCTGGGGCTGGGCTCAGCCTGTTTGGGTACTGCTGCACAGATACATCAAAATTGGCATTTCTGCACAAACATATACAGAAATCTGAAGCCCGTAGGAAAAAAAAAAGCTAATAAAAATGAAAAAATGAGGTGCCTGTCATTTAGGAGAGGGAGTGCAAAGGGATAGAAAGAGAAACAACCAATTCCTGGAGTTACGAATATAAATCCCCTCTTGACTGCTCATGGATTTGTACCCAGCAGGCTGAAACAATACCAGTGGTTTTCTAGGGAGCTATGAAGAAAAGGCTGGGAATTGTCAGCAGGGATTAAAATGACAAAAGTGATGATGGCTACAAGAACTGGACAGATAGGAGTTTGCAGAAGTTCAAGAATAGCTCCATAATCGCGATGAAAAAGTTGCCCTTGTTCAGGCCAAAATTCCTTTTCTCTAGAAGGGACCGTGAGGCATGAGATAGGTCTTGCCACAGTACAGTACTTATGGACTGCTGCACATAGGACCTCATGCAAATTTTATTCAGTCTCATTTTAAATATCCCTGATACTGGTGTTTTTCTCAATCCTCCAGGAAGCTGTATTACTCTGCCATCAGATTGCAAAAAACAAAGGTAATAGCATTTAATAATTGCTCTGAGAGTAAGACAGTCCTCTCTTTGACTTCAAGAACAGCCCAAACTCAGCTGAATCAACTCCCTTAAAGGCTCTGCTCTTTTGTCTTTTCTACAGGAGATTATTAAAAAAGGCTTATTGCTTTATGGCAGGTCAGGTGACTCAGAATCTACACTGACATCCTCAGTGGGAGTAGATGTGCAGGAGGAAGAAAGGAGGGAATGTTATATTACTGCATCTGTCCCCATGGCCCCTAAGGCTTACTACTTTATGGGGGAGATTTTATGAATATCTATTGTGCTAAAAGCTCATATGACTGCCATCTCTCTGCTTGACTTCTAAATTAACTAAGCCCTTTTCTTTGAAGATTAAAACTGATTCCTTAAATAGAATGACAAAGTGTTTGTCAAAGACATGACAAGCTGATTGCTACACCATAACACTTCAAATCAAGAGCGATTAGAAATAATAATTCTAACTTTGAGAACACTGGCTGCAATCATTAACATATCGTAAATATGCAAAGAAAAGTGGAGTAGATTTTATGTGCTTTTAACTTTTCATTTAACTCCAAAAATAAGGCAGTAGAGGGGCTGATGAGCTTCATGACCTTCTTAATGGCAATGTGTGTGGGAAGCATAAATTCCACCCTTAAAAACTTCATTCTCAACTCCAGAAAAGATCTTAAGAGCAAAAATGACAAAGAAACTAATTTTCTTGTCCTGTTTTCATCCCCAGAACAAAGTCAAAATAAAACTTACATGATGTTAAAGCAGAAATCAAAATAACTTTGGACATAGGGACAAAATGAGCTTTGTAAGAGTTAAGGCCAACTTGCAGAGGTGCTTCCCAGACAGTGACCATGGAAAACAGAAAGGGAGAGTGACAGGCTGAGAGTAGATGCTGTTAAAAACAAACCTGTTTTGGCTCTACCACAAAACTAATTATTCACATCTATTTTCAGCACTGTTGTACCTTCTGCTTTGTCCCTGTGGTCAAAAAGACAAGGCTATGAAGATAGATGCTGTCAGGTGTAAATGCAGAAGCAAAACTGAAGGACTTCAAAGCACTCAAGCCAAAAATAACACAATTTCTGTTTCCAGAGTCCAGAAAGAATAAAGCCTGATAGGAAGGATATTTAACAAGCATCTAAGTACAGAACAACAGACTGGCAGAAAACCAGTTTATGAAACAGATTAAATGATGAGTGTGTCTGCTATAGCTGGAACACAGACAAATGAGGTCTTGAAAAGGAAAGCTGAAGTGCTCCTTTTCTGCAGCCCACCCCACTTGATAAAAAGACTTTCATTCCCCAGCACTGGTCACAGATGGTGAAACCCTCTGCTTTCTTCAACTAAAAATGATTCTGTAGACAGTCCTCAGGTGGCAGACCATACCTGGCCAATGCCATGAATTTATCTGGGCCATGAGATTTAAATCTATAGATCACAAGAGGTTACTTTGGTTGAAATAGGCTTTCTTTACCTTACTTTTAATTAACTTCTGGCTCTGAGCTCACACCTCTGAAAAGTGCAGATTGCTCACAGTTTTCTGTGAACTCTGAATCCAAATTTGTCCAGTCCAAAGGTCACATTTTGAAGTGAAATGGTTTCTGGTTCTGTGCCTATTTGTGAAGAGTTTTTAGAACTTGCACAGCAGACATAAAAATAAGCAGTCTTAGAAATGCTCTGAATCAGTTCCTGGCTCCATAATCTCTGCCCTTCCATGTCTACACTCCAAACGATGATAAACACGACAAACTTTTCCAGAAACTACTGTTTGCCTTCTAATCAGATGCAGACAGACTGGATCCCAGCCTAACCAGCCTTAATTGAAATTGCCCACTGGTGCTGGCCAGAGCTGCTTGCCCTCTCTGAAACCCAGACCCAAACCTGCTGACCTGCAGCCTTTTGACATTAAGGCTTACTGCCTGCTTGAGGAAGCTTTGGAAATCATTCTGGGAAATGCCACAAATCCACCTGTGCAATGCTTCCATGAACATTGGAGGAAATGTTTCTATGAATAAAAGGGAATTGCATCTTTATTTCTGCAGGCTAAATTTAATCCAAGTCAAAACCAGTCTGACACATTTTAGTACTGTCTCAATCCAAATGACCTTTCCCATATGAGTAAAATTTCTTCTAGAAAAGGGTACTGAATGGTGGGAAAACTATCAGTGCAAGGCTTCCAAGCAAATATCAAACTCTGCCTAGGTTTCTCAATAGCAGCTGTAGATCTGCTGTTGCATTGATTAGTTCTTTAAAAGAGGGATTCTTATCCCTCATTTACAGAAGTAATCAAGGATGATTGCAAGTCCTGATCAACTAGAATAAAAGGCTAGCAGATGAGGATACAAAACAGTGCAAAGCCTCTGACAATCTGAGCAATGTACATTGTACTCCCACTCATTTATATGAGATCCCATGGATCATGTGAATCAGGCAAACGCTTTTTCCAGGTGAGCACCAAAGCAATTACACAGCAGAACTGCTGATGGGATTCCTCCCCTTGCTGTTTGAGAGCTATCAAAACCAAATTGGCTCTATAAAACCCAGACTAGACTAACAATTTCCTCCCAGATCTATAGCAATATGTGGAGATTACAGCAGAAAGGATTTTGAGAGTTTCTCCCTGCTTGATTACAAGTTAGATTACTACAATAGCAGTGAAAAAATAGTGGGTCAAACTCTTCTCCATTGGGGGCCCTGCCCAGCTTTGCTGACGTCAGTGTTGCAGTTACCAGATTTAGCAGATGATTGCTGGAAAAGAGGATAATGATGACCTGCACTTAAATGAAACCTTTCGAAGGAGGGTGAACCCTCGGAGCCTAATTCATGGACTTAAATCCAATTCTCTTTGACAGAGCTGACTGAGGAAAACTAGTCCTATGGAGCTTTTATTTCTAATTTTAATTTTTTCTGATATTTAAGAGGTAGAATTGGCAAAGAACCAGCTATGGCATCTGTTCCATTGAGGCACCTGTTCCCCAGTTTTGATTTCCAAGTAACAAGATCTATTGCAAGGGCAACTTGGAGACATAAAGAGAGGAAATGAGCTGTATTTACAATGCAAACTGCAAAGAACTGTTTGATTTAGGACAGGGGGAACAGGACAAAGAATTATTTTATTGTTGAATGACTCTGCTTGTAGATGAGTGTTGCCTCACTGGAAAACAAACACCAAGCAATCAAATATCATGTAGAAGGATGTGCAGAGCTCTGAGCAGCACCACAAGGAATCAGGAAGCACCTAACTGAAAGAGCTTGTTCTCTTTATCATGCCAACCAAACCCAGGATCCATTTTTATAACTTTGTCTCACATCTTTAACACCTGCATGCACTAATACTTCATACACATATATAATCTCTATTTGATTTTATGTCCATTTTTTACTTTGTAACTAACATCGACTTCATACACAATTTCACTGCAAATTAAATGGTTCATTAGCTGTACTCAGACTCATGACAGAAGCATGGTCAGACTGAAACCAGCATTGCAATCTTCAGGGCTTCCTCTTTCTGTTCCTAAACTTCCTAATGTTAAACCTTTCCAGCAGCTGGAAAATGAAAGGAAATCTGCCAGGCATCTACACAGCACTCAGTAATCCCGTTAGCCACCCTGCTCATATTTGATTGTAACAACTCAGAGGTACCTGCTTCTGAAGCAAACCTTCCCCAAAGCATGCACCAGAGGAACAAGCTAAGCTGTCACAGCAGCCAGTGGAAAACAAGGAGGATGGCTGCATAGCAGCTCCAATAGCAGAACTTCCCACAGATGATTAGAAATCATAACACAATTAATACCTTTTTTTTGGAAGCCAGACAGCATCAGGCTGTGTCAAGTCTGGTTATTAGACCTCAAAAATGTCCAGCATATTCTGGGCAGCACTCCTGATGTGCGAATGCCAACATGGTACTGTTGTACAGGGAATTAAAGGGACATTTTGTGATGTAATGTCTAATGTGAAAAGTTGTGGATTCCCCTCCCCCGGAATTCTTTAAGGCCAGATTGGATGGAGCTCTGAGAAGTTGTCTAGGGAAAGGTGTCCCTGTCTACAGCCAGAGGGTTGGAATGGGATGATTTTTAATGTCCCTTTCAACCCAGGCCATTCTGTGATTCCCTGATTAATAAAACCTCAGGATGAGTGCTGGGTTCAGCAAGGGCTCTCCCTCTCACCAATGGCAAGTGCTCAGTGGGAGCAAAAACAACCACAGGGCTGGAAAACACCAGCTGGGGAACAAACTTGATGAGGGAATCAGAGCTGTGCAGAGACATGGTAATAGTCTTCAACCACAGAGAAGATAATTGTAAAGGAGAGAAAATTAAACTGTCTTCTATCTACTGTGAATAGCTCATGCAGCACCATTGTTTCAAAATGAAGTGAGGATATGTGAAGTAAAAAATCAACAAAAATCATAGAACTGTTGAAGAGAATGCCCAGCAAGACTTTCCATCCTTTCAGGTCTTTAAATAAGGGCTTGACAAGTATCTGTCAGCAATCTTGGGGGTATAGGTGGCTCTTGTACAAAAGGGCACGAAGCTCCGTGCAGCCTAGATCAGAAACTTTCTAAAATCTTTACATGTATCTCATATTATTTATATATTATTTATTCCCTATGCATTCTCCTGATAGAGTCTTTTTAGCCTTATTGTCTGGATATTTGCAAAGGATTTTGTGACGCAACTCCCAACTTAAAAGCCCTGAATAAAATAATTAGAAAATGTTCAGGAAAATCAGGGATTTCACAAGCTTCTAATACAACCTGTTCTTTGCATCTAAGTTTTTTTTTTTTTTTTTCCCTTAACTTAGACTTGCCTTTCAGCAAATTAGGATGATTATTTTTAAACCTGCCCTTTACAGTCATGGAGAATGATTTATCATTATTTTTTGTCCTTATAAATGTTCCTGTATTTGAAGACTTTTATTTCTAATCAGTCTTTTCCCTTCTAGGTTAGAGCAAACACAGTATTTCAGCACTTTCAGAGGACACACTGTTGAAACTCTGCTAATTTGTAATTTTGTCCACTAGATTATCTCTAACTCATCCACATCTCCTAAATTATTGTAATCTCAAACTGGATGTGCTCTTTCTGGATATAAACTTAATAATGTTGAGCAGAGTAAAAGATGCAAGAAAATAATTTGTCATCTAGAACAGCCCTGTAATTTTGGAAAGTATCAACATTTCCCTTTTTATTGCTGTTTATAACAAACCTCTTTCAGTTTACAGTCAACTACAATCCCCAAATTGGTTTTTCTTTAATAGCAATTTTGTTTTGCTGATGAAAACTGAGACATGAGTATTATTTCCAGAAGTCTAAAATTCATCAATATTTATAAAAGCGCTCTGAAATATATACTGGGAAAAGCAAAGTATTTCTCAGTGGTGTATAAATGTTGTTATAGCTATAAATATACCTCTACTCTCAAATGCTTTTAAGTCCACTTATTTTTGACCCTCTTGCAATTACAAACTGAATAAAGAGACAGTGGGGAAGGCAAGGCTGGTGTATGGGGGAATGAGCAGCACAAAAGTCTCCATTTCCAGAGAGACAGAGTCACTGGTGCTGGACTGATTGCTTTTGTTGAGGAAAGGAGAAGACAAGCTGTAAAAAGCAATAAAAATAGAAAGCAGCTCGGCTGTTCTGCCAGGCTGTGGCTCAGTTCCTGCTCTGTGCAGAGCCATGAGCTGATGCTGTGCAGGCTCCCCTGGAGCTGCCCGTGCCCCCAGCCCCTGCAGCAGGGTGGGCTCCCAGCAGCAGGGCTGCAGCAGAGCTGCCAGCTCAGGGCAGGGCTCTGCGCCCTCCCAGGGCAGCTGGGTCTGACCCAGGAATGCCCTGCAGAGCAATGGGGAGGGAAAAGGAAGGATTTGTCACGGTCTGGAGAGAAGATCAGCGCACAAGGGAAGTGCTGGATGGGATGAGCAGACACAGGCCTTGACTCAGGCCCCAGTTAGCCAGGGTAGGAGTAGGAAAGTGACTCCTGTTTTCCAGGGCATTTTAGATGACCACCACATGGACACATGTAGGATAATTTATCTTATTCATATGTGCAAGTGTCTGAAAAAACTCCTGTGTGCACAAGGGAAAAACTTAAACTAGAAACATCATGGAAAATCTGCTGGACCTGGTGCAGGTTAAGGTCCAAGCCACAACATGGAGAGGAGCAGGGACCAAAGGCCTCCCCACGCCACTGCCCACGCTGCCATTCCACACAAACCCCACTGTGTAACCCCACAAACTGCACTGGTGATGTGCCCAGACATGGCAGCACATTGAAATGATGTGACAAAAGAGGAGGAGGAGGAGAAAAAAAGGAATAGAGGGCTACATTTGATGCTAATCCATCTCCTCTCAGACTACTGGTAATATATCCTAAGAATAGAGATAGCTACCAGAGCCAGCATTCACTGGAAAGAAAAATGGCCAAAATAATTCTGCTTTCTATTAAATATAACAGTGCCTTCCCAAAAATGCAATTCAGGGAACTTTAATCTTCTCTTTCAGGGAATTGTAAGTAGAGCCACAAAAAACTTGTGTCTATTTTTTCCCTGAAAATATGGTTGCCTTTAAAATGCAAAATGTTTTACATTTGTGACAAAACCTAGTGCCCTTCATAACCATCTGTATTATTTCCTACACACAAATGTATTCATATCTGCACATTAATATAATGGAACTGCACATCACTGCAATATTACCTGGCTCCTGCCTGAAGACTGTCTCACAAACCCTTATAAATACCTATTTTGAAATTAGAGAGCTAAGGAGCTCCAGGTCTTGAAGAGAAAGGCAATGTTGCACTGCCCAACTTTGGCATAATACTTTGACTAATCCAACCTTATATGTTCACAGCTTCCAAGAAGAAAGACTACGTATAACAACATGCAAAAGGTCTGGGGAAAGGTGGGTGATGTGGAACAAAGAGCACATTTTCAGGAGGTTTGAGAGCTGGTACCAAGATCAATGCCATGTCATCCCAGAGGAGCACTGATAAAAGCCTCTGTAGCTCTGCTCCCCTTGTGTCTCTCTGCATTTTGTATTTCTAAGCAGGCAGTTTGCAGCCAGCATGCACTCTGCATGCATTAAGCACACACAGCATACATGTAACACAGTGTTAGAGATTACAAAGCACTGTGCAAAACTCGGTGGTACAAAGAAATGACTATTTAAATTAGAAGTTAACACAGAGCGAGCTGAGACAGGAGATGGAGAAATTGGTCCTGAGTTCTAATCACTAAAATGTCCATCTGGCAGATATTAAAATGGGAGGCCACCGGGAGCATGTTTGCATTTTCACTAATGCATTTCAAATGTAACAGATCTGTAAATCTGTAAATAACAGATTTTAAAAAACAGTCCATAAGAACAACAAAAAGTCTAGCTGAAAATAATACATCTGAATCAGGTTTCAGTTGGTTTTCAAGAAACAGCCTGATGCATGCAACATCAGCTTCTCAAAAGAGAGTTTAATATAACAGGCAGATTGAGTAAAGAGACCTTCTGAGCTGCTGAATTTTCAAGAAGGTAAATAGCATTACAGGGAAAGGCTAAAGATAAGGGAAAAAAAGTAAGTCTTTCCTCCTACAAGTGAGGGGCAGTGAAGTTTTTAGGACTCAGCTTGGTAGTTCAATAAATAATTATGTTTTTCCAACTGAACAACCAGCTAGACACTGCAAACTGTAATTAACACCAAGAAGCATAATACCATTTGGCATGCATACACCTTGTTTCTGAACAGGAGGCTTCAAGAACCCCTTAAAAGCTATTCAAAGAAACTTATAATTATAATTATGTGCTAGTGTGATTAGTCTCTTCTAATAATGTCATGCCTATTGAGCACACCCTATTAAAAAGCCCACATAAAAAATGCACAGTTCCACTGATCTGTATGCTCATGTCAGAAGCCCTCATTTGGAGATCTGAGAAATGAAAGAAACATTACTATTACTATTACTAAGAAATTTGGTTTAGCACTGTAAAATAATATTAAGATTGAATAATATTAGTGCCAACTACCAATAAATGTGCCAGCATTTCCCTTTAAAAGATACCATATGCTGTTTCTTATGGCTATGACCAAATTTTTAAACTGTGGGATTGAATCTCATGTTCATAACTTTTTAAAAATACTTAAAGGCTTTGGTGACCTGGAGCAGAACTTTGGCTACAGACAAGAAAGTGAGTAACAAATAGACACTTTTGATTGTGTATGAAGGGTCAAAACAGCATAAATAAGGTTATAGAACAATCTGATTATGCATGCAATTACAGAGGTGCTAAATATTTCTATTATTATTAAAAACAGCCACTAATACGCTATCATCTTAATCTTCATTGCAGAAAACAAAGATATCAGCTACACCTTTTATGTAAAATAAGCCATAAAAGTCCTCTCAGTGCAATTGAATTGGTAATTAGCTCTTGTTCGTTTTAATTTAGAAAGACTGTGAAAGGTACAAGAAAGAAATGAAGATGCCTGATACCTTAGGCCAATTAATCCATGTACTCGAGGATGTATTCTCCAGGATTAAACATGGCAGTGACACCCCTGGGGCCCCACGAGCACACAGCTCAGAGAGGAGAACAGCACCTGGCTGTGACAATGCAAGCCAGAACCCTGTGCAGGTACTGAGCTAACAGAAATGTACGCCAGATGCCTCCTGAATGCCTGGGCTATGGAGCAGCTTTTGCAGATAATCACGTCTTCTCACACAGCCTGGATGAGTGCTCGGAATGTGGGACAAGTCAGACAAAAGAGCCTCCTTTGAGCCATTCAGCCTCCCTTCCCCTCTCGAACAACCTTGTGCCTCATCTCACAATCACTCACCTCCAGATGTACCGATTATTGTTATTTCTGGAGCCAAAGCAGAATTTTCCACCCCCATTTGGAAAACGCCCTCGGGGGCTGCAAAAACCTTCAGGCAAAGCAGGAGGGATATATAACACCGTATTAAGAACAAAATAAATGGATGTCCTTAGAGCAAGGCATTACCATTCTCTTCATCTCCTTGGAGACCTGGTGGCCCCCGAGGTGGTTGTAAAAGGGCCGGTCAACACCCCAGTGCGGCGGGTTATGGCTGATGGAATTGGCACGCTGCCGGTTCATCTTGGCTATCGTGGCTTTCTCGTCCTTCTGCAACGCAAACCAGAGAGAAATGCATGCTCAGTCCTCAAACATTTACACAGCAGTCATTCTCCAAGCATCTCTCACTTCTGATCTCTCACTCCAAAAGCTGGCTTTGCACCTTGAACTCTAAGAAGCAGCTGCTGATCAGAAGCAGGCACAGTCACCATCTCTTGTTTTTAGAACACTCTAAGTGGTGCCCATCATTTTATTCCTTTACTTTTCTGAACAACCACCATAACCTGTGTAAACATGGCGAGCATTCCAAAAACGAGACCTCTGTTTTCTTTATTAGCAAATTGAATAAAACTGAATCATTTCAGATAGAAAACTGCAGCTCCAAGATGAGATACTACACAGAGGGTCCTAAAAAAGCCAAAGAACAGTTACATCTGGAAGGGAAACAACAGACAGTGATTTGGTTGAAGAACAGGAGCCTTGAAGCTCCTTAAAGCAATACAGGACACTTTTCTCCATAGGCAGAAGCAAATAATTTTCCACACTTGCAAGAGCATATTCCCAGACATGCTGAGGAAAGCACGTAAATCTTGCAAACAACTGTGTTCATATTAAGGGTAATGCAATTGCAGACTGTGACAAAATGGTTTTCCCAACTCTAATGCTACCTTCCAATTTGACATTGATACTAATTCCCCTGAAGTTTGGACAGAGTCTTTGATTTTGTTGTCAAGGCTTTGCCTCTTGGCTGCAGTGGGAGCTCATTGTGAGGTTAGCACAGATCTGTCAGACAGGTTTCATTCGAGCTCAGTGCCAGTCTCAAGAGCACAGAAATGCAACATGTATCTAGGCTCAACAACAGGCAGATTAGCTCCTTATTTTGAGTATAGTCCCTAGCCAAAAAGACGGGCAGGTTTCCACAAGGAATGTGTTCTGTGGACAGAAGTCCCTCTAGCAGGGGCTGCACTGCAGACTGGCTCAGGGAGGATTGTGTGATTTACCTGTACTGACTCAGAAGGCAGAAGGGTGGCAATTACTATATCCTTGCTTAAAACGGACAAAGTCTGGAGAGATTGAAAATTCAGAAGGTATAGATTCTTGTTTATTACTTGAGAGATTAAACTTTTTCAAGAGCATTGCTGCTTCAATGACATTAGAGAAGAAAACAGACTTAATAGTTAATTTTGGATTTCCAGACAAATGAGTTATTTAAAAAGAAAGCCTCCATTGCTTTCAACTCTAGAATTTTGGTTCAAGTGTTATTTGACAATACCAGTAGGTCTGCTGCTTTTCTTGCCTGGAGTCTGCATTCCATATCTATTTATTTTGATTCCCCACTATTCAGTGTAACTTGTACCTTTCAGGAGTTTGCAAAATACCTGGTGTTATCTCCATGGTAACCACAGAGTTAAATGTCAAGTGCTATGCTGCCTTAAATTAGGGTTTTAAAAAAGAAATTAAAAAAGGCTTGCTGAAATTCAGTGCTGGAGAAAGCTACCTGATTGACAAGCATGGGAAATCATCTCCTCTCTCCTTGCAAGGAAGAGACAGCCACAATGACAACATTTCCCTGGAGACCACAGCTCACCACACGGGCACCAACATTGCAGAGCACATGGAGCTGCAATGTTTGGCCCCATTTCCCCAGCTCATGGCCACAGGCTGGGGACTTGGGGCCACTTGTGACAGAGCCCTGTGCCCCACAGCCAGCTGGCCCTGTGACAGTGAGCAGCAGCAGTCCTGCAGCTCAGGGTGCCAGCAGAGACCTTCTCGAGCCAGGGTGACAAATGTAGGGTCACAAGGAAACCCAGTGGGAGCGGGATGACTGTTGAGAGAGCCATAAGTGCTCCCACATGGATGCCCCAGGACAGCAAGTGTCTCCCACATCACCTCTTCCCCACTTTGAACCCACCACTGCTTCATCTGCAAAGCCTGAAAATTCCAGCACTTGGCAGCAGCTGAGTTTCACATGAGCAACCATGACAGAGCCACTGGATAACCTCCAGGAGAGACATCTTTTAAATGTTTCTAAAAATACATTAATGTGATGAAATCTTGATGTCCAGATTGGAGTTGGTTTGAGGTTTTGTTTTTTAAGACTCGCTGCTCTTTATACTCTTTGCCATCATTTGTAATACTTTCTTGTGGCTTTTTTTCAGTTATGCAATCTTTTTCATAGTTATGCTTCTTTCTTTTATGATGTGATGCCAGAAAACTGGTAGGAAATACAGCTTCATTATCTCCAAGCAAATAGATTTTGTTTTTCAATAACAGAAGTGACACTGTCAATCCATTTTATTCTAAATAAGGGGAGGGGTTTTTAACCAAATGGAATAAAAAAACCCAGATGTTGAAACTAGTCTGGGGACCCATAAAAGGAAAGCTGTTTGGTTACTATACAAATGCCTTTACATCAACAGATGACAAAAGTGATATACAGCAGGTTTTTGCCCCATGAGTTAGTAAATTTGGTTAGAATTTGAGAGAAGTCTTAATGCCAAAGTCCATGAAGACATACTACCCCTCTCAGCCCATGAGTGATCCTCATACCTGCTGCAAGTGCTAGTGAGTCTGAAGCATTACTTGATGAATTTGAAGGAAATTAATGACCTCATACATATTTATTGACACATCTGGATTGAGGTAAGAACAGGAAAATGCGTAAACATGTAATTCTGAGATTGTTTCTAACCATGAGGTCAGGTGCCATAAATTTTCCATGGCTTCATGAACTCCGGCAGTATTTCCCCCCCACCTCTTGTAGGAAGTTTCCACTGGACTGTGGACAATGTTTCAGCAATATCTCCAATCAGATTAAAACACATATATACAAGCACAGTGCACTTCTGCTTTTCCACATTACATAATGTGCTACTATGTCATCTTGAATAATAGGACTTTGCTGCTAAGATCAACACTCACTAAAGAAAAAAATAAAATCTGTTGTTTTAAAAACTTGAGATAATTTATTTTCTGCAAAATCACTTGTTCAGTGGGTGATGAAAATAACAAACTCTAAAAATGAAGAATTAGATGGGTCATGGCTCCTCTGTGGATATTTATGAGGATGTTTCTGTTTCTTCCTGGCTAAGTGACAGCATAAGGACAACTTGAACACAAGGCTGCCTAAGGCATAACCAGAGTGGAAAAGAAGAATAAAGAAAGAGAAGTGGTGATACCTTTCATTACAGGTACCTTACTCATTACAGGTACTACCAACAAGAGAAGGTGCAAAAGTTTCTGACAGCAATGAGTTTTTCAGATTTTAGGTGGCTAAGCTCCAGAAAGCTGTTGTGGGAACTTTTCAAATCTGGACTCTCAAAGAGACTGTAAATCTGATTCCCAGGGGTTTTATTGTGTTCCCACCACCAGTTCCCACACACTGAGCTACAGTAATGCTACAGCAAAACTGCAGAAAGAGCTGGGGGTTTTCTTGTACTTATCAATTGAATCAAGAATGCCTGTTACTTCTGTAGTGTGTGAAACAGTGAAATCTGATCATGGATCACCCATATCAGATCTAGCTACATATTATTCTTTAAATTTTCTTGAAGTTCTTCTGGCATGTGCATGATGTTTCTGGTAATGTTACATGCTCCAAACCACTGCCTTCATAAATCTACATAAGTGGAACCCTGCTGAGCTCCGATTAAATGTGTTTAATTGAGGAATCATCACATTAGATTGATTGTGTTTTAGGAGAGTCACATGCTCAACATTTAAAGGACCATTTTGTTTCTTCAGCTGGATGGAATTCCAGGGTGCTATTTAGAAAAGAATGAGAATTGTTTTTCTAGGAGTTACAGCCAAAGTTTTGTTGAGCTGTTTTAAGGCCACCATCAACAATCCTTTCTGAAACTGGTGTGTACCTGCTATTGTTAAAAGAAACACCCAGGTGTAATCAATTTAAAGACATTAGAAAAAATAAACATTTTTTCCCTTTGCAGACTTTGTGCACTCAGCACAGCAGTATTGCTCATCTGTTTGCAGGCACATTTTGTTTCTACTTTTGTCCAAAGAAAAGCATTCCCCTAGATTTCTGACAATGCTGAGGATGATAAAACTAGTGCTGTTAAAACCTTATTCCCCTTAAGGTCTGTTTCCCATCCTCCAAACACACACTTTTCCACCCTTCTCAGAGTCAAGCTTTGAAATGCTGGGAAGAGTAGTTGTGATGGTTCTGCAAATTAGAGCAGCACCTGATTGCAGAGAAGAGCAGCAAGCGAGCAACAGTCACTGAGTGACACGCTCCTGCACACACACCAGAAACTTTGGCAGCACAGGAACTGGGAATAAGTAAATGGAGTACTGTAAGAATATCAGGGAAGTGATAAGATAGCAATTATGACTGAGACAAATGTAAATGTTTGAATAAGATTCAGAAGGGCAGATATAAAAGTTAAAGATATAAAGTGATGGTGGAGGACCAGAGTTATGTGATATGAATGCTACAGTCTGCAGGGTAAGCTAAAAAACATGGATAAAACAAAACCACTCTTTAGAAGGATAAAGACATTGTTGTGCAGGCCATTGCAATGCCTAGGGGTTAAGTCTGGGAATCACTAAAAGGCGGGCAACAGTTTTAGTAATTCTAGCTGATAAATTGCTGTTTATCTGGTAATACTGGCTTTCAGGTAAAGAATGAAGCCAGTAAGGAAGAAAGGCAAAGATCTCCTTGGAGAATTCCTGTATTTCTACTGTTCTCATGTATTAAGTCCATTAGAATCATATATCCAAATGATTGTGAAAATTAACTAGATAAGAATTGAAATTACCCTGTGTAAATCATCCTATACCATGTGAGGATAACAGAAAATTAGTAGAACTGAAGGAGCAGATTGGTTTTTTCCAGGTAATCACAACTGGCACAGTAGAGGCAAAAGGGAAGACTCATAAGCATAAGGTTATAAATGGAAAACATTGAATTACAGAATCATTTAGGTTGCATTTAAGATCATTAAATACAGTACTGCCAAGTCCCACAAAACCATGTCTGGAAGCAAAACTGGAAGTGTGATATGCTGAAGTCAGAAAGACAACCTCCGTTCCAAATTTGTGGAAAACTGCCAACTTCCATGTCAGTTCTGGTAACAGATATTTTTAATAACTATTTAGTCAGTGATCATGACACAGAGCTTGTAGAGCAGCAAATGCTGGGTTTGGATTAACAGCCTTGAATCCAAATATTTCTAAAGAGAAAAAAAAATGCAGTAGCTCTCACTGGCTTTGTTTCTTCCACAGAGCCTTTGACAGAGTGCTGTGTTGGAGAGTAAGGGCTAAGACAGATGGGGAATATGAAGCTGGGAAAAGAGCTTGTTTCTAGTGAAATGGCAAGAGACAGTGTTGAACAAGGAAGTGTTAGTCTGGGTGAAGGTTACTGCCAGAGTTACTCAGTTACTACTCAGGACTGATTTGGTTGAATTTTTCTTATCTCACCTGGCAGCAAGTGAGCAATGACAGATTTGGCTAATGAGAGAAGCAGAGGTGTATTTGATAGATATGAGGAAAAGGAGTATTAGCACCCGACATTTGAGGACTAACAGTAGAAATGGAACTTGAGACATTCAAGTGTACAAAATGTATGATCATTCCCTTGGAGAGTACACACAGAAACTTCATTTCAGTATCAGCAATCACATTAGTTCATCACAGAATAAACAGAAGACACTGAGATAATCCAACTTTGCAAAAGGTAAAGGTTTCTTTTGAGGAGCAAGAAAATATAAGAGCTTGTGCTTGTCTCTTCTTTGTTGTGTGAAAACATTGGAAGAGTCTGTCTCAGGAGAAAAAAGGAGAGGGAGAGGGGATGCAATTGCTGACAGACAGCAGAAAACCAGAGCAACCCAGGTTTTAGAGCAGCCCAGTGTTAGCACTAATGGGAGCAAAAAAACCACAGCAAAAGATTCAACAGACCTTTGTGGCAGAACCTGCTAATTTCATCTTTCTATATGCTTCTCAGGCAAGTGCTCACCCATGAGGGCAGCAGAATCACAGGACAGGGCAAACAGAAAGGTGAAAACAGATCTGGAGGTAAAGATGAGGAGAAAAAATCCAAAAAGACCGGATTTTAAAACTTAAAACTTTGCATTTTGTTCTCTTTTAGTAGAAAGCAACTCTTCTGTGTACCAGACAGAAAACAAGGACTACATTTTCAGGTCTAGCAATATTATTAAAGACTGAGGGAGAAGAATCTAGTTTTTTTTCCCTCCTGAAACTACAATGACTATATTCCAGTTAATAGCATTTTTAAAAAGGAAAAAGAAAAAAATTATTTTCAAAGAAGAAGCTATTTTCAATTCCTGGAACAAAAATATTAGATAGATGTTCCTCCCACTTACTCTGTGCCCAAGAAATGGCATTAACACAATGAAAAAGTTAAACAAATAAAAAAGACAGAAAATTCAAAGTTGTGGCTCCCCATGGCAGCAGCAAGCAGAAAAGGTACAGGACACATACCCTTACATTTTATCTATTTATCAAAACTCATGGGTTTTGATGGCTGTGGGACTGATGAACCAGGTATCCAGATATCTGCTGTGTGAACTAAGGAACAGCTCAGGCAGTTACTTGGATCTGCTCTCAGGTCAACACTAATGCCAAGCCTTATGTACAAGGACAGCAGGAACCCAGACACAACCCACACCAATGTTAGGTGAACATTTTATGGCCATTACTGGAACAGAATGAACTGAAAACCTGGCTAAATACATCACAAGAAGTCATTAAATCAAGCAGAAATGAAAGGAAAAAGTAAAGTACCAGAACTTTGCCTGCTATCAGGCAAAAAGTTCAAGACTGACTGAACTGACAATGGGAAAAAGCTTTTCTCACTTCAGATCTTCATGCTATGTGAAAATGAGTTTTTGAACAAAGAGAGAACTTTAAACACTGGAATAGTTTGACAAGAGAAATAGTGGATGTCCCATCCCTGGAAGTGTCCAAGGCCAGGCTGGATGGAGCTTTGAGCACCCTGGTCTAATGGAAGGTGTCCTTGCCCTGAAAGGGGGGTTGGGATAAGATAAACTTTAAGGTCCTTTCCAATCCAAGGCTTCCTATGACTCTATGAAACTATTCACAAAGAGATAAAAAACAGCTATGGGAGCACAAAAGTTGCAGCAGAATGGACAAATCAGCAACTCCTCAAACTCCAAACACCTAATACCCTTGACAATGCATAGCTGCTTTTTAATGGCTCAGTTTAGCCCAATAATTACATAAGTCATCCAAATGTCCCAATTTTTAGCTACTCTGGGACACAGCACATTACAGCAGCATTACAGTAGTGCTCAGAGACTTCCGCTAAGGGCTACACTAGGTAACAGAGCTGCAATAAATACATACAAAGCAGTGAAAGAATGGCCCATTTTACTTTCCCATGGCAAAACAAGGCATAAAGATGCAAGTTCCTCAAAACCTATGTCTGGAACGGAATCCACATCTCTTATGTGTCTCTGTGCAATCTCCTACTCAAAATACATCTCTTGTACAGAAATGAAGGCAGGTGCCAAGCACTCTGAAGTGCTTATGTGTTCATCTTCTCTCCAGAGAAACTTCTGGCTCTCCACAAAAACATGCAGACAACCTGGTGGCTACATGATTTAAGAGTCAGTATAGACTCTCCACTCCAGGAGATGGGGTCTGACCACAAGAGTATTTTGGCTTATATTCTTAAATCTGCCCAGCAAATAGGAAGTGACTTAGATACCTAAAACATCAGCTGGCTGACAGGCAGTGATGCTCAGGAACAATAATCTTGCACTGCAGGTTCTAATCCTCTTTTGAAGATTGACATTGTTAATGAGATTTATTTTATGAGCAGATAGAGACCAAAACATCAGCTTCTCTCTTTAGCAGATGATAAGGGATTTTCTTGGAGATTTTTTACACAATATCTATTAAGGAGATTTGAGACTTCCATTCTCTCAGGAAATGAGGCAATGGTAGCAAAGTCTTTCTGTACAGGTGCTGGTTATTCAAATCAATCGTGCTGTTGCAACATGTCACCAACACTAATTCACTTAATCTCATGGCAGTCATATTTACAAATGTGGGAAGGTTTACTTGGTTTTAGATTCAGAAACATATTAAATTATTTTCAATTCAGGCCAATCTGTACATGCTTGCCCATAGTGTGAATAGCAAAGTAGGGGCTACAGTGCAGAAATGACTAAGAGAAATATTATTGGCTCTGCTCAACTAGATCAAAAAGGTCCTTTTCTAGTATTTCTACTGTTTTTAAAAAGAATACAAACTAGTGATAGTTTGCTATTGGCAATGTCCCAAAAGAAGATTTATTGGCTGACGTCCACTGGAGTTTGACTTGATTCAAGTTCAAGTCAGTAATGCCCTCATAGCCTTATTTTTGCAGCCTGACCCATGTCACAGTTGGTATGATCTCATCTTACTGTCACAATGATGATTGATCATTGCAGTGGACCAGTTTTTCTCATCTTCAGAGAAAAGTAATGATAGGAACTGCTCTAATCTTCATGTTCATTCATCTGGTGAGCAGGCAGACAAAATCACCTCTGTAATCTGACAGAGAAAAGTTCTTTGTGGTTTTAATTTATGCCTTTAAGTACTTCTACAAAATACATATCTATATTAACAATATTTTTCAACATGATTTTGAAACAAGTGAGGACAATTTCTTTGAAAGAATTCGAAAGAGCCTGATGCAGACACCCTTGTAGATGGTGGCTATTTCCCTTCTACTCACATGAAAGTTCAGGAAAAGGAGAGAGAAACAGGAATTTTTGTCACTGAATGTCAACTGTCTCATCTATAAAGGCTCTATTTTGGTGTGTCAGAGACATCAGGGTATGAAAGATACCTAAACCTGCATTAGTTTGTTTGGTCTTACCCTCTTCTGGCTGCACCTCACAATCAGGAAGGTCTCAATGCTGTGCTCTTTCAGATAAGCGTTGCGCTCCCCTCCAAAGCCCAGCTCCACCTCGTAGTCTCCATTGAGATAGTTCAGGGTTGCTTTTGTTATGTGGATGCGCCTTGAATGAGACAAAAGACAAGCAGGTTTTGTAGTGATCACCTAAAAAGCCAGGTCCTGTCAGGGATGGGCTCCATGCACTGGAACAAACAAGCAATAAACCCCAATTGACTTAGCCATGCCACTACTCTTACACATTTAGTGTGGGAGTTTAATGGATAAAGACACCAACTTGGATGAAGCAACTTACCCAGCTTTGCCCCCTGCTTCCATGTGGTTGGCTAATGTGACATCATTGGACCAGACATCGAACTGCCACTTCCTGAGGCCCAGGACCCCGCAGTGAACTCTGCCACTGTGGATTCCGACCCTCATGTTGACATTCACACCCGTGACCTCACGGACCAGTCTGAAAAGAGACACGGGGAAGAAGGGCCATTACTAACAACTGAATGGCTGCAGTCAGCAGCACAAACTTGCATCCAGAACACAAAAATCCACAATGATCCATAAATTGTTCACAGATACACATGGCACAGCTCATCAACATCAACAGGACAACGGAACAAAACTGGACGAGCTGTACTGCTCTTGGATGGCCAGGCTAGCCAAGAAGAGCCCTAATTAGAACGTGGAGCTCTTGGAGTAAATCCACGTACACTGAACTCAGGATCAAGTTGAGAACTCATAAAAAAAATTATCTCTGGGGCAGTAAAAGGATGAAAGTGCTGGTCTCTGATTTCCATACCAAAGCTGGACATAACCTGCCAGCACTTGGCCTCATTAAGAGTAATAGCGTGTTGCAAAGAGTAAAAGGAAATTATTTCAGAGATCTTAATTTGTCTGTATGGCACCAAGCATCAAGTCTTCCACAGATGAAATATGATATGTGTGTGAAATACCCCACTGAAGCTGGAAAGCTTGAACAGGCCTTACAGCAGCAAAACCAGAGAACCACATCTATTGCAGGCACTTCAAACAGGCAGCTACAAATACGCAAGTTCTGAATGTAACAAGGTTTTGGATGCTCTGCTTACTCCAAAAAATACTGCTGGAATACTTTGTGAGTTTTCCCCTTCAGGGCAAAAGTTAACTTCAAGAGCTGTTCACATGAGAAATATATTTAGAAGTGTGGGTAGGGAAAAGCCTTGATGAGGCCTTCAGAACAACTCTGCTTCTCATTATTGCCAATCACATAATTCCCAGAATGTCCATACTTCACAGGCAAAATCATCTACCTCATATACCACTGTACCTTCCTTTGAGTAGTAAGTTCCTTGCAGCAAGGAGTATTTTATACCTATCAGATTTCAATCTCTTCAGTCTTCAGGTTCATCCAGTCCTTTCTAGATAACATCATCTGGATAGGTAAGTCCTCCCAACTCCCTAACATCAACACAGTCTAATATTTATGCTTTAGTTATTAATGAAATTGCATTAATAAAGACAGACCAGTTCTGGATCCAGTTCACTCCTAACAGTGCAATATGTCCCTTAAAACAGTGTCCAGGATGACTTCTTGTTGAAACAGCTCCTATCCTCTTTGAGTTCCCTTCTCCTTATGATCCCTATCTTACGTTTCACTACCTACTCACTGAAGTGACATTCATTATTTTCATTAACAAGCAGCAGAGATCGTCTAGCAGGTAAAGGAAGCTGATATGGGTAAGGTGTTACAGGCTTGTGAACTGAAAGAGCTCCAACCACAACACTTGAGAAAGGGACAGGAGTTGGAGTAATAAAAATGTAGCTGCACCCATAAAGCTGATAGAAACAGCACAGCTGTAGTTCCTCCCTCTACTGGATGCTACAACCCCTCCTGCACCCCTGCCAAGCCATGTTACTGACACAGGACCAGGGAACTTTCCTCAGTAGAGTCATTGATGACCAGGTGACTTTGTCCAGACTTTGCAGCAAACAAAAAGTTTGGTTATTCTTTATAGACAAATGAAATGTCCTTTGTTATCTTCCTTTTTTTTCAGCTCATTTATACCAGTGGTACAGTGAATACAATTTTCATTAATTCTTTCCTATTTGGGGTAACACTCCCTGCTGTTATTAGACACAGATGAAATCAGCCTACAAGCAGGGCCCAGTGTTGGTGAAGACTGCAATCAAATTTTCAGTAGTTATTTGTTACCTGCAATCAAATGTTCAGTAGCTATTGGTTACCTTAATTGCAAAACCTCCTATCTTGAGCCTTAGGGGAGGAGGGAGGAAGAGGGAGAGCAGGGGTAGTGAGAACAGAATCACCTTCCAGACTTATTAAGATTGCTAAATGCATTCATTATACAGAGAGTGGGAAACAAGTTTTAAAGGCTGCTGAAGAGCTATTTGTACACAAACACTGAGTGCACCTCAGCTCTGTGTTTATTCCAAGTAAGGGAGGTTGCAGTTAACCAATGAAGTCTAGACTTCCTGATGTTATTTAGCCTTGTGGGGAATTGCACAGCAGCATGTGAAGGCCTCTGGATTTCATCAGGCCAACACCTGGGCAATGAACACAATATTCTGTGGGGCTGGTGGCTAAGGGTTGCTGCTTCTTTGACAAGACCCTTTGTCACCTGCTACTTAATTGTATCTCACATGGAAGAAATAGCATTCTTTCAAGGGCTACTGGGAACTGGTTACTTCCAATTCCTTTTATTTTGCACATTGCATACAAACCCCAAAAGGAGACTGGTGCAAGGCAATGGAGTTTAAAACAAGGAAAAAAAAAGATAGAATGTCCTGACAGTGTACACTGTATACAAAGAAAGGGAATGCTGTTGTACACTGTGCTTTGAATGGGGTCTCCTGGGTGAAAACACTGCTTTTCACCCTGTGTACTTGTATTATGAAAATGAGGTTGAAAACTCTGGGGGTGTATTAATGTCCTTGCAGAAATTCAAATGGTAAAGGATGTACTGTACCAAGCTGAGGAAGGAGGTGCCTCTAGATTTTATCAAGCTGAAGTGGAAACTCCATCAATTTACTGCATGAAATAAGTGGAGAATGCTGAGAGATCTTCCACTTCTCTGTTGGAGCCACTAATACTTCAGAAGATGCTTTCAGAAAATAAAAAACAAAAGAGAAGGGAAAGAGCAGGAGACTCTCTGCAGCAGGGATGGCGTAGGTATCAAGGTCAGCTCAGCTACCATCCAAAACTGACTGAACTTTGCACCCAGAGTTGCATACACTCAAGGTGACCAAATAAATCTTCCTTCCCTGAATTATGAAAGAATTGGCCTATGAAAGCACATGTATAATGCAAACAATACTCAACACTGTCTGTAATCCTCCAAGCAATAAAACTAGATACAGGTCTCCATGGTTGCTAGTCTGACCTTAGGAGCAGACAAAGCCTCACCACATGTTTTAAAAGAAAAAAATACAGATGAGGAAGTAAATGGAAATAAAAGAAAAAGACCATGAATCTGTCCCAGTCTGTCCCTGAGCAACTTCATGCTTTATTTTAGTAATTAGTTTAACAAAAGTAAGAAAGCCTTAAATCCGGCCCTTTTTGGGGACACATAGAGAATGATTTGTAGACCTAGACAAAACAGACCTTAGCAGAGCAATTTTAAGGTGAGCAAAAAACTGGTTTAAACACATATAAATGAATAGCGAGAGAAATTTAATAAAGTTATTATTAATCCTCTGAATTAACAATTCTGCAATCCACTGGAATCCTCCTTTGGGGATGAGACTTCCAGTAATTACAGTAACCTTTGCCTTTCTCATCAAGAGGCTGAGCTCTGATATCCACATGACTGTATGGACACAAGTGTCTGTTTTGCTGCTGTCAAGCCTTAACAGCATTTTGGTTTTTTGTTCTAGCTGGTTTCCCTTTTTGCTGGCCAGAGTTCTCTGGTTTGGTTACCTTGCTCCTAATATTAAGAAGAACTAAGAGGAAAGAGAATCTACTTGCATTTGTTTTGAGCTTCTCTATGGGGAATGTGGTACTTACGAGATGGCCTCAATCATATCCATTCCCATTTCAACACAGCAGTGTGCATGGTCGGCCCTTGCTTCTGGCAGCCCAGACACACAGTAATAGCAATCACCCAGGATCTTGATCCGTAAACAGTGGTTCTCCTTAAAAAAAATAAGAATAATAATGGAGAAACAAGTATTCAGCTTATATTCATGCTTGCAATAGCTTGCCTTTTAGGGCAGTGAATATTTAAGAAATCCAGTGAACCAGCACAGTATGTCATTCTTGCAACAGGAGAATAAAAACAAGAGGAAACAAAGTTATAATGGAAAACTTACAGCTGCAAGTTTATCGAATCTGGCAAAGAGCTCGTTCAGCGTCATGACCAGCTCCTGAGCAGTGCACTGGGAGGCCAGACTGGTGAAACCCTCTATGTCTGCAAAGAGGATGCTTGGGGAAAGAGAGGGGAAAAAAGAAAAAAAAAGTGTTACAAAATGTGTTGCTGATATTTGTGTAAGTGTAAATTGCACGTAGAAGTGCAGATGGGAAGGCACGTGGGGTGTCCCAGCCCTACAGCAGCAAGGAGATGAGCAGCTCCAGTGCACCTTATGCTGCAGCCCCCACCCCACCTGCAGCACCCAGGAGCTCCTCCCATTAAGGCTGCAAGCCCAAAATGACCATTGTGCTGCCAAATGACAATTGCACACCTTGCCAGCTGAGGCCAGCTGTGACATAAGGATATCACACACAGGTCCACCCAGGATGGACTGGGAAAGCCCTGTGAAAGCAGCCTGGACTGTTTTGAAAGCACAGTTATTTGAATCACAAGTATTATTAATGACTCTTTGATTTCAGTGAATCAATATTAATGTTGTGCTGCAAGGACAACAGTGGGTTTTTTAAAAACTGCACAAAGATTCTGTCTCATTGATAATTACAACATGGAAAATACTGACTTGCAATCAAACCCAGCCATTATGGCAAATTTAAAACTATTCAGTAAAACAAGCAGCAGACTTTATCTATATAGATCCAAGATAAAATGTAGACATGCACACACATTTATATAAATAGAAAATTCATAAGTTCTACTTGTATATTGGAACATTTATCCAGTGGTTGATTTGTTCTTTGAAGTTGATTATTGCCATCAAGATGTACTTGGAAAAGAAATTAAAAGTCTAAGTAACAACCACTTTGGAATTGTTTCTTCTTTGTAAAATAGAACTCCAACATGTTTTAGGCAAATTGCAGAGGTATGTTTTCAGTTGGAATTCCCTGCAATGCCTTCAGTCAGAAAGCAAAACCAACAAAAATATTTTCACAAGCATTTTTTGCAAAAATCCTGAAACACATTTCAATTCTGGCATGCTTTTCATATTTTCCTTCTACATTTCAACTTCAATAAATCACCAACCAAACATATTGCATTAAATACTTCTTTGTTAGTCACACTGATGCTAAAATGTACAAGAGAAAAACAAGATGAATGCAGGGATGTCTGAATCAAAATATACTTTGCCATTTTTAAACACTTGAGAGAACACACAAAAATAAATCAAGATTCCACATATTTACAAATAAAAGTAAACCTCCTGAAGAAACACACTTGAAATCAAATGAAAGCTTAGACAAGTCTGTACTGCTCAAAAGCAATTTAAGTACGTGCTAATATGTAATGTACAAATGGGAAATGTCTCCAGTTCTAGTGGCAGTAACAAAATGTGTCTTGTTGAAAGCACGTTCTTCTTCCAACGTAGGGCAAATTGCAAATTACTCGTTTTTTAACTCGTTCACACTGCTTGTGTGCATGTTGCAATAGCCTTGTGTTAGAACAGGAGAAATCAAGATCAGCTGCTGCTCTGACATTCAGATATCAATGGGTGTACCTGAAAATACTACACAGGGATGCCCTGAGCCTTCTCCTCATGCCTAATAAACATGGATAAATGACTGAGGTTGCTCCCTTCATTCCATTACTATCATTCCAGATAAATGGATCAGACATTTCCAGAAGTGAAATGGTGGCAATATTTCAACCACACAAACGAAGCAATCAGCAGAGCCCTATGGAGCTGCTCTACACAGATTTGTGTGAGCTAACCAAGCACCTGAGTGCACTGCAGCCAGCCAGCTCTGCCACCAAACAGCCACACTGCTGAGCCATCAGCAGACACTCTCTGGGACACATGGGCTGGAATGGAAAACCTCGTCAGGGTATGGAAAGGACTGCCTGTGAGATGGCAGAGGACAGGACAGGTAGCTGGGAACTGAAGGGGGAGGACAGACACACATTCGTGCCAGGTGACTGGAGACAGAACAGGACACAGGAGTCAGAGAAAGCAGTCCCTGACAACTGGAACCCAGCCTGAAGCCTCTGTCCTCTGCTCTCAGCAAGGTACTCTGAAAGCCACTAAATCACATTTTACTCCTCTGCCCGATCTGCCCCTCCACATACGCCTGCAAGCACTGCAGCTCCAGCAGCAGAGACTCCAGCCAGGTTTGCCAGTCCCAGCCCCTCCTGCAGGGGAGGAATGGGGACTGAGGAACTTCTGTTCCTGATGTTATTACCCCTTGTAACCCTTAAATTCAGCTTGCTCCCTGTAAAATACCCAACGATCCAGAAGAGACAAGGAAAAGAGATGTCTCTTAGAGCAGCCATCAGGGAACAGCACATGGTCCTCATCCTGTGTTTAGTCAGAGCTGTTATCTGAAAATGAAGCCTGTTATATCTATGTCTTATACACACAACACACACAGTGAGATGTCCGAAGCACCTCCAGACCCTGCCAGTGCATCTGACCCAGACTAGCAGCCTTAGAGATTAAACACACAGATTCCCACTACTCATAACTCCTTACTCCACACTTCAGTCATGTCAGACTACCCTTAGCAATGAAAAGATTTTATTAAAGGACCATGGTGTTGGTGATTGTGATGAAGGGCCCAACTCATGCCAACTATTTGTCAGTCTTCAGAGGTCATGCCATTTCCCTGCTGGTGGGAGGACAATGCCAGTAAGAGGCCTCCCTTGTGCCAAAATGTGTGGCAAATGACAGTGGTGAAAAAAAGGTCAAAGGAAATAAATATTATAGCTCTAAAATATCATGAGATAAGTAAGGCAGTGGTTTAGCAGTACTATTAGCTGGAATAGATTAGAAGGGATTGACCACACAATCTGCAGCCTGGACATCAGCAGCTATTATCAGCCCTGAGTCCCAGTCCCTTCATCTGGGAGGCTACTGCTTTGTGGAAAAACCAGTTTAGCATGTAATTAAAATGTTGTAATGGTTTCAGAGTTCTTGATATATTTTCCACTCCATCACTGTCTTCAGATTTACCATCTGATTGGGTTTTGTCCAGCAGTAACCAGGGTATGACCTCAAAAAAATACAGAAAATGGTTTATTTCTGGGAAAGACAGGGAAGAAAAGAGGAGTTATCATTAATTTTATATGTCTTTTTAAATTCTTTCTGTTTTATTTTGGTGAAAAGTACCACAAATTGTGTTTTAGGGTAGAGGTGAATACTTTCCTTAGCTCCTATTTCAGTTCCTATTTCCAGCAAGGACTGGCTCAAGATTTCAAAGCTGTACAAGGCAAGCTCAGTTTTGTGACTGTTGCCCTGTGTGGCTCATGATACTGACAGGAAAAAAGGATGAAAAAGAGCCTGATGGCAGATCCTGCCATCCTCCCCTCTGCTTAGGAACCTGCCTGATACCTGCCTGGTCTCACCCAAACCCCAGGCAATGGAGGAGGAAAGGCAGACACAGAGACTGGAACACCCCATAGCTCTGCTCCGATGGATTCCACCATGTCTGAAGGGCACCACAGGGCAGACTGGGCTTACAGCTCCAGCTGCTGCTGCCATGGCAATTCCAGCCTCTGCCTGAGCTTTCCTTCCCAAAACCACCAGGACACAGTGGACTGCAAGGATGTCTGGGTGCTCCGTGCACAGTGCCTCACAGAACTGCACAGGCAGACTGAGCTGAAATGGAGGGAGGCACAGAGACAAGAGGAGAAAATTCCCATCCTACTGAGTTCAGCTTTCCCATTTTTTGGTGTGTAATGCATTCACACAACAGTTAAGGTACACCTGGACAAGCAGCTCTGGAACCAGCAGGAGCCTCAGTGCAACATCCCAGAGACCAGCCCAGGTCCAACCCACTGCACCAAGTCCCACCACTGCAGGTCCTTTAAAACTATCTCCTGTAAGTCAGGTGATCCTTGCACTACTGATGCACTACTGAGGCAGAAGCATCACAGGATCTTCGGGATGGTAAAAGATGGCAAAGGAGAAATTTCTTTGCAAGTGTGCAGGAAGGGGAGGGATTTGGCAGAAAGCAAAAAACATAAGGAGTAAGAAGAGCTAAAGACAAGGTGGGAAGCAGGAAACCACAAGATGTTTAAAAACCACACACATCTACAGAGAATGATTTTGCAATGCAGACTTAAATGTCTGGAGCTAATACAGTTATTAAAGGACGGACATGACACAAGTTTCTCTGCAAATGCAGGATTATTCAAAATGCTAAATTAAATTATGAGTGCTTCTAATGTAAAAACAAAAAAACCCAGTCGTGTTCTATTTCAAGCCATGTGCGTGCCATGCACGCCAGCCACAACATAAATCAAGCAAGGCAAGAAACACAAACCCTATCACCATCACAACGGTAATGCCAGTCATGAATATAAACACCATGTGTTGCTGGAAACCAAACGCCACAGGCACTGCATGGGAAACAGAACAAAAGCCCAGACTCAGAGAGCTTTAATGGCTTATAATAACTGCAAAGTGCTTCTGACTGGATGTGAACCATGGTATTTTACCACAATGAACACTACCTACAAAGAGTTCATGTGCCATGATAAAATAATCATTGTTCACTAGAAGCAAGCATTCACGAGCAAAGGTGTAACAAGAATGCCAGTGACTATAGACACAGTCTGCCCTTGCCAGTGAGCTCACTAGGCTAATGGGTGAGGACAGGGTCTCAGGGTGCTACAACACCATCCACTGCAAGTGGTTTTGTATGTCAGAGTCATACTGTGAACAAGGAAGAACAAAGAAGGATGGACCAGGACGACGCTAACAAAACTCGCACTTGAAAGGCTGGGTCAAGCTCTTTACACCAAAGCAGGTTCAGCTTTCAGAGAACCACAGTAATGGTGAAGTTGGAAGGGACCACTGGAGGTCATCTCATCTAACCCTCTGCTCAAGCAGGGCCACCTAGAGATGGTTACCCAAGACCATGTTCAGATGTCTTTTGAGTATCTCCAAGGTGGGAACATTTCTCCAGCATTTTGGTAAATGAGTCAATGTTTTGCACTTGGACATCCATTTAAAAGCCAGTTCCCCTCCTGCACTCTAAGTCCAGAATTATTTTCCAGCTCCAGTGGCATAAACATAGCATTAAGTTCATCTAGAAGTTCTTGAAATAGACAAGACATCAGGATAAATCCAATCTCTCCTTCCTAGCTGTAGATACCTGGGGATGGGATGGCATGGAGGTCCTCTGTGTCTTCTGCTCACCCTGTGCCCAAGATAGGGTTCCAGCTTCCAGAAACACTGAGAACATCTCATCATGCTCTTTCCCTGCTGAATTTGACAGCAGCAACAACAAAAGGACAAACCAAAACAAGCTGAGGCCAAGTTCCCAGCAGTGCCCAGTGGCCATGGTCTGGGAAAAGCAGCACTAATGGGAGCAAGGGCAGCAGAGCCCACCTAGGGAGGGTGAAGGGGCCCACACACATCATTGTGCTGAGTGACAGCCCAGTGACCAGTCCAGAGAGCTGCTTCTAGACCATCTTAGGTCTCAACAGCATGTCAGCCTTGCTCTCTAGGGATGTCTGTGTGACAGGCTAAAGACACAGCCTTAGCGATGCAAAAAATGTTCTCCAGAACAGCAGGACAGCAGACAGACCAGAGGCTAACATTTTTCCTTTTCCTACAGTCATGGGAAAAAAGGCAAACACAACAGTAAAAAGATACATGCTCTACCCTAAACTTATATGGTCATTTTAGACAAGATCCATTTAGTACTGGAAATCACCTATTGTTTAAAATGAGCCCTAACACTGCTGTGACACATGAGCTGGCACAGCTCCCCCTTGAAGGGAGGACTCAGTCTTGCACCATGTTCCACCTTGGGATCATTCATGCTGGCTCCCACTTGCTCAAGAGGGTGAGAAGGCCCATATGTACACAAATGTTGTGATAAGCAAAGTAGTACTGGTGAGAGAGGAAAACACAAAGTAGGAGGAAATAAACAAAGAAGTCCCCTACAAAACTGAAACCCTGAAAAACTGTGAGCCTTTCCACCTTTTTCTTTACAACAAAAGGCAGAAAGCCTCCCTCCCATCCCTCTTCAAAGTTGCCAAAAATGTAAACCAAACTCACATGCCATATTATTTGAGAACTTCACTCTGCAAGGCCATACTAAGTGAATCTGGTGGCAGCAAAAAACAAAAGAGAAGCAGGAAACCAGATGGCTCTGGGAGACACTAGTGGCAACGTGCAGACTGCCATCCACAGCCACTGCATGATGACAGCCAGGCTCATTGCAAAGACACAAGCTGCAGAGCCCTGCTTTGACTTGATTTTCCTGTGTTTGCTCTCAAACAGGACCTCTGCTGGAGCTCAGAAGTGCCTGAGGGGCTCATCTGGGACATGCACATCTCCAGCACAAAGATGGCACGTGTGGCTGCAGCTCTGTCTGCATTAGCAGGGCTGGGAATGCCCTATGGGAAGGGTCTGGCCCTGCTGATGCTCAGGAGCTGCTGGGAAAAATGGCACCATAGTTCCATCATGGTCATCTCCTCACCTCAGTGGTCTGTCCCTCACTGACAGCATAGGAAATGAGAAGAAATTTGGATCCTGAAACCACTAACCAGAAGGGGAAAAATGCACAGTCATGCAAAGAAAAGTTTTTCCATGACCTCCGTTGCTTTGTAGTTTACAAGCATGAGTAGCATCCTCAGTTACTGGAACTTAGCTATAGCTAGGCAACATCAGTACTCCTTTTTTATTTTAAACATTAAAAACGTGCTATCCTCTCCTTCTAAACATTTTGGGTTACAAGATTTTCCTATTTCAGCAGACTATATTTAACCAGATTGATTTTTCACTGGAAACAAGAGTAATAAATAGTCTTTTGGGAAGAAAAGCTACTTAAGGAAGGCAAAACCACATAAAAATAGATATGCAGCAGCTACCAGTCAAACAATAGGTGTGACACACTATAGATGGCTTTGAGATGACTGAAAGAAATTGTAATCCTCCATCATTGCCAGCTGAATTAGATACTTCTGTCTGTCAAACCTAAAGAAGAGATACAACCATTCTAAATAAAACTTTGTGTTATTAAGAAAGAGGAAATTTAGACCTTTCTCATTTATCTGAGAAGGGACTGATGGGAATGCCAATTTTTTTTTCAATTGCTCTGGTCAGGGGAGAAAAAACCGTAAATGCAAAAGATGCCAAATCCATTCCATCTGAAGGAAGATGCTGAGGAAGTTTAAGAGGGCAAAGCTGAAGGATAGGGCCTTCTGCAGGAAGGAACCATGCACAGTGCTGACCCCAGCCATGTGCCTTTGCTGTGGCTCTGAGCAAGCCCAAACCCACCCAGCTCTGCCTGCCCAGTACAAAAGAGCAGGCAGGTCTGTCCAAACTGGAGCTGAATCTGGCCCACACCAAAATAAACCTCAGATTCATTTTTGTTCCACAAGACAGCCTGAAATCCAGAATTGCAGGTAAAACAGAAAGGAAAAGCCATATTCTGGTTTACAGGTGTGCTTTTTCCTTTGAGCATTCCTGCAGTCTGTTTTTTGAGATTGGAGCAATCTCTGATACAAAATTCCTGCTGTAAACCAATAAGTAGGACAAGAGAGCTAAGAGAATTCTGAAAAAAGGGACCAGCACAGTTGTAATTCTGTTCAGGGCAGGAAGGCACTATTCCTTCCTGCCTTCTCTTTGAGACAATAACTTTCAAAACTGACTGAAGATATAGAAGCAGCATGGTAGGAAAGAGAAACAACTAAAAATTTAAGCATTAAAGCAAAAGAAAACCTGTTGCAAAGAGACTGTGTGCCAGCAATCAATTGGTTGTCAGAGAAGGCAGAGAGAAATATGTTTTGTCACAGTTAACAGTTTCACAAGAATATCCTGGCTCAGGCTCATGGCATAGAGATGAAATTGCTTCTAATCAGGTTTGTGATGCTTTCTGTTACATATTGCTCAGGTCTTTCTATTTGATGGAGAAAGAATGAGCACTTCATAGCTGTGAAAACTGCCTTAGGTCTGTTCTTCTCTGGTATCATGTATATTCAAGCTAACAATGATGCTTTTGTACTCCCTAACCAAAAAGCTGCAGTGATTCTGCATGCAGCTAGCACTTCAATCTAACCTTACTTCTTCACTCTTTCCCCGTGCCCTGTCCTTTTGGGATCTATTTACTTTGTCATTTCAGCAAGTCAGGGTTTTCCCTCTGGAAAGTCACTACATAATGAAAACATTACATTAGTATATAAATGTCATAATTTAAAACATTAAGGAGCAATTGTGCATTTCCCAAAGTGGGTAGGTAGCAAAATACACAGACTCCCAACGGATCAGCTGAGAAGGAACAAGTGCTGTGATGCTCTGTGTACATGATTTCCATGGGTAGCTTATTAGATCAATAATACAAAGTGGCCTTTTGGTGGGAAAACAGTGCTAAAGAACACGAACATGAGTCTTCCTGCCCTTTCTGGAACAGTCAGCATGAGTGGACTCACTGCCCCCTCTCTTCTATACTTTAAAATGTAGTTGTGCAATTGTGTTTTTAAAATTACACTGATGAAACTCTAAAGAGAAATGGGCCCAAAGCATTCAGAGACAGTTAACTGTGCACACTTTATAATGGTCACTTTTCCGAGAAAGACCAATGAACGTCAGTGGAGAGAAGTGTAAAATGAAGATATAATCCTTCATCAGGTATTTTGAAAGTTAAAATGGCTGCCCAAAGAAAATGGTACAGCTCATTAACTGAGGGATCAAAGTTATTTGGTTAATAAACAAACCTGATAATAAATTTAATAATAAACCACATTAATGTTTTCAGTGACAAGGGAGATTGGCTGCAATGTCAGAATCAAATGAAAAGGAAAAAATCCTGCAGGAAATTGAACTCGTTATCTGGCTGTTGTACACTGCATTAATTTTCTTTACCTGATAAGAACCAGTAATGAATAGATACCCCCAACTCACAACTAAAGTCTCCCAACTTTACAAGAGCTACAATTTAATATTAAGGGATTTTTCCCTTTTAAAGGTGTCACCTACCATCACATCTGAATTGATCAGTGGCACTCGGGTTGATATCTGGTTTTGGTTCCCTTTGGTGACACAGAAAACTCCAGCTTCCATGGAAAAACAAGGTAAATATACAGAAATTCTGTACAATTGGTATCAGCAGTAAAACCACTCCTCCTCAGAGGGCAGATCAGGTGAGTTACTGCATAAGGATTTCTATGCAAAGATGGTCCTTGAACAGGGAATATGAAATTCCATGCACCTCTTCAGCCGCTAACATATCTCATATTCCAAATACTTGGCATATTTCCATGATTTCAGAGAGAGTAAGCAGTGACACTGAGCAACTGTTTAAATGTCACTGGTGCTAGAGAAGCAACAACACACTATTTTCTAGGGACAGCAGTATGGTATCTAGATAAAATACAGAAAGATGCTCAAGGTGATATGGAAAAACCTTAACAAAGCAAGAATGTGAGTGCTGGCCTCCTAAGCCCAGGAAACATCCACACAAACCCCACTCCTGACATGCTGGAGCAGGAACCATGGTGAAGGCAGGTCTGCTCACTGCAAATGTCTCTCTAACTTTCCCCTAAATCTCCCCTGATTTTTGCACTCAGTGGTTTCTTCTCATAATGAAGCAGACATATAATTTTAACTTGATTTCAAGAGAATTACTGTAATTGCCACCAACAGAATAATAGATCTGCATAAAAAGAAATGGCTTTTCTCTTGCCTTTTCCATTAGAAAATTTAATTTCTGTGTTAATGCATTAAGATATTTCACTAAGCCATTTGCTTGCTACTCTCAATATTCACAAAGTATCATTACCAAATGTAGTTCCTGCAAACAGCTATTAGTTTACCAGTGTTCTAATATCAATAAAATCAGTAGAATCTGACCAGGTCTTTTCTACAGCACAGAAAGCCACCTTGGAGACCACTAAAAACATATAATATGGTAATGTGTCTCACAGCATAAAAATAAGAGGAAAGTTGCTGTTTCAGATCTTTCTACATCGATGCCAAACCAGTCTAGCTAACTTCTGTTTATTTTCTATGCCACCACAGCAGCAGCAATTTTGGTTCATGCAAAGCTGCATGGAATGGGATTTAAGTGCCAGGGAGGACACATGTCTATGTGAAGTCTAACAAAGCTGGCAATAAAATTGTGGCTGACAAGCCACAGCACAGACAGGCTGGGACTTCTTCTCCTGTTGGGGATCTGGGGAATCCAGAGCTGAATTCACTTGCAGAGAAGGAAGGAGTTTGAACAAACTGCCCCAAGTGAAATGTCTTTTAGAATACCCATGTTAGCAGCCACACTGATCCTGTCCCCAGCACATCCAGGTTGTAGTGTTTCTCAGATAACACATCTGTGCTCTCCCTGGGTCTGTGCTGTGACTGCATGAACTGCTGAGGCACCAGGTCCCACGTGAGCAGGGCCTGGGGCTGTCAGGCAGATCTGGGGCAGTGCAGGGGGCAGCAGAAGGAAACAGAGCATGCAGACAGGACACAAACCCTAAAGATCTTTGAACAGTCTGCAACTTGCAAGATGCTCACTATAAGGCAAAGTGCAGCTGTGCCATTTGGTGTTTGTATGGCTGGGTAAATGCTCCTGCAGTTCAGATATCAGGGGATGATTCCCTGTTCCTACACACCAAGCCACTCTCCGGAAGCCTGAAAATGCTTAGCACAGCTACTCTATTTCTTAAATACCACAATAAACAAACTTCCAGAAGTGCTGGATTCTAATAGCCACTGCACAGAGAGAAACCAAGCAGGGAGGGGGGGGAAGTGCAGCAGCCCACACAACATCAAATGCTGGTAGGCTCAGTGCTAAATAGCAGATGATTCTTCCTGAATAACTGCCCTAGATTTTGCAAACAATACAGGGAACAAAAATAGAAACCCATTTACATATTGCTGTTAATAACTTTATTTATAGTGTCACAGCTAGAGCACAATAACTGCAGCCATGGCTTAACTTGAAAGCCATTCACTGTGGAAGAGTCAGACAGATACTGTTTTCTCAATCCTTATGCAACTGAAAAAAAATCCTGCTAACAACATCCAGTCACCAGAATCCTTGTAAACAGAATCAGAAAAGAAGTTAACAGCAGTCAAAGCCAAAAGCAAACCATCCCCAGGATCCTCTTGGCTTCTGCACCTTCTGGCTACTTAGGACATGCTGTGGTTAATCAAAGACCACCAGGGCTAAAAACCCTGGCAAGTAATTTTTCACTTTAGTTTGAGCCTCGTGATAGCACCTTACAGGAATACTTGACTGCTGTTTAATTTATTTCTTTGGTTGTTATTTGTCTGGTTGAATTAAGAGGTACAGACAGGGCTCAGACTAAGTCAGCAGCTCCAATAAGAGACAGTATGTGTCCAGCATTAAAGAGAATCCCTCCCACATCTGTGCTGCCATCTACACGACTGTAGCCAAATCTTACCTGGGAGCCAAGATTCCTGCCAGCTAAATTACCACTGGCCTGACACAAAAAACTGGCATAGCTTTAAGGTATACAGAAACAAACACAGAAATTTGTATCCTTGATTCCAATGTATTTTGCAAATTCCTGCTATTTATAAGGAAATTGAGTGAAATTGAAGGCAAGAAAACAATGTCCTAAGACCCATGACCCAAGATGTGAGAAAACATGGATCTAATTTTCCCTCTGCTTGAATCCAGCCTGAACTGGACAACTGGCTATTTTGGATTGGGAACAGGGGTGCCCTCAGGACCTCTGATGCTGCAGCTGCTCATTACATATAAAATACTCAGAATAATTAGAGGCAGAGACGGCGAGCGCTCCGCTCTGCCCTGCTGATTGTGGTGCACGCTGTGACATGGGACAGTGGGATTCAAGCTGCTGCTCCAGGGTTTGATTCTTTTATACAGAAAAATGAAACAGAATTAGCAATAGAGAATGAGGATGCCTTCTTAATTTATGGCCTCTCCTAGGAGATGTGGCCTCAAACGCCCTCTGGGTACATGGGAAAATGGAATTCAGATTACCTACCCTGGCAGTGGGCTCCCGATGAGCATGGCGTGCCTCATCCCCTGTGCCTCTTCAGGTCTTCACTACCTCTGTGTTGTCCTTTCTGCCACGTGGAATGTCAACTCAATTATTCATTCTCTGGGTTTCCATTTTAGTGAGGAACAGGAAGATGTCCCCTTGGCCTGGCAGCCCAGCCATGCCCTGCTCGCTCCCTGCAGGTGCAGCCCATGAGAAGTGCCCAGCACAGAGTGTGTGTGTGTGTCTGTGCACACTCCCTGCTGCCTCCTTAGGCACAGCTCCTCAGAGCCTTCAAGACCTTCAGGACATTTCTGCAATGGGAGCCAAGCATGTCTGAACTCTGATCAGCCTCACTACCAAGTCAAATTAAAGAGCTCACTGTCCCTCTCAGGTTTTAACTTTTCAGACAAGATATCATTTTTAGTTTACTTCTTCCCCCACTGCATACTTCCAAGGAAAAGCAGCTCAGCAGGTAAGCCACACCTGCAATTTCAATGTGCCTGGGTTTTGCAAGAAATTTGTAATCACCTCCAATTTCAACAGCAAAATTTTACTCAGTTTGCAGCTGAAAATTACAAAGAGTACTGGATAGCAAGAACATAATATCAATTACAATTTACACTCTGTAACACAACTTTGTCTCTACATGAGACCTGTCCTCCTAAACTGTGACCTGATGGCCACCATTCCACAGAAGGGAAGAATCTTGGGGAAGAAAGGCAAGGACGTGAGTTTTTCTCATTTTTAATTGAAACAAAGTAGAACTATTAAATGAAAAGGCCTCTTTTTCTCTTGCCTGGAAAGGAAATTAATCTCACAAAGGGGCTTACAGTAGTTTTGAATGCAATCCAGAACAAAAGGTTCCAAATGAAACAGAATAATTATACTTTTATGGATCAGCTCTTGGCATTTGTTGAAGCCTGATCTGTAACTGCAATGCTCAAGTTCCCCTGAGCAGAAGCCAAAGTTTTGTTTGTTTTTTTCTACAAATTGATTCTTCTTAGCTCATTCTTTGGAAACAAGGCACAAAGCAGTGGTGCATTGGTGTGCATGTTCCTGGGAATGGAGGTGCCACCAACACTGCTATGGCACATAACTGTCCACATCTGCACCTGCTTGCATCTGGTTTCCATTGCCCCTTCTTTTTTCCTCCTAAAAATTAGTAAATTTGCTCCTTTCTCTCCAAGGTTTTTTTTTTTGTCATCCCCACATTTTTTGCCTACCTCTCCTCCCCACTAATATCCCATCAGCTCTGTGACACAGATTGTCTCAGCTCCTTCATGGTCCAGGGAGTTACAAAGCACTTTTCTGAATTGCTGCTTCATTCAGCACTGATGTATGGGTCTGCCAGGCCTTGGAGATAACAGAAATTAAGTAGCTGTGAGAAGAAGGAGGGTTGTCCTAGTAACCCTCTATTAGCAGCATTCCCCACAGTGAGCAGGAATGGAGCCAGTGCATGATCACACTCTGCAATAAAATCATGCTTACATGATGAAAACCTACCCAAAACACCACCATCAAAACACCCCAAAACAATGAGCTGACATAGTGGATCAAACTGTCACTACTGCTGGGAAAATTTCCCACTACTTCCTACCTGCACCTTCCTCTTCATGTGAGAGGGGCTTTGCACAGCTGCTCTGGGACAAACAGGCATTTACAGCTGATCCTACAACTCAGCAAAGCCCTGGACACCCAGCCTTCTACGTGCCACTTACTGGGGAGAGCTCTGCAACAGGAGGCTAGGAGAGAATATTTTGCTGATGGTCACACAGATCCAAGTTTTATAAATAGTTTTATAAATATCTACAAATAAATTTATAAATAGCACGCCAGGTTTTTCATCTTGGGGGTCAGATCTGTAGAACTGCAGATAAGGAAGTTGATTTTGAAAGTTGATGATCCTCCTATATGTTTAAGGCATCAGCTTGGGAGGTTGATTCAAAAAATGGATGTGGTTAGTGGTCAAGAACGTCCTTAGATTTTCTCAGTGCCTTTGAGAACCTCAGATATTTGTCAAAATCACACACAGCAACCACAAAGAGCTCTGCTGGTCATGGTATCAAGGAAGATAACACCTACAGTGCTATATTTTTATTGCTTTTTAAATAGCATCACACAGACACTTCCCAATCTCTGAAAGCTACCTGCAAACTTGCAAGTCCCCAGAATCTAGACAGTTTTACACATCCTTATTCCCACACTCAAAATTATGTGCATCCTTCTTGGGCTTTGCCATGAAAACACAAATGGGCACAGAAAAATCTCAGTTTTCTAAAAAGAGCACTTCTGTCATTCCACAAGGGCAATGCCATGCCAGTGGGATGTGTGTGATGGAATACGTTAAACCTTTGGTCTTTTGCCTCCCTTGCTCTTTTGTGCAGTCCTCTGGTGCTCCTCATTTCTGTCAGTTCTGTTTCTCAAGTGACCTGTTCTTTGCTTGGTTTCTTACAAAAACCCCACTAACAGAATTATGCAGACTGCACAGTCAGTACCAACCTCTCCCCAACTTTTCACCACTTAGTCTAAAGCAAAGTTAATAAAGAAGAGAAACTTTAGAAACTACACCATGACTTTCATTTTCTGAAGGACATAGACTCAAGTTAGCAGCGGTACTAACTTGAGTCACAGGATGCCAGGCCACTCGAGAGCTCTTCTCCATTAATTGGTTCCAGCTTTTGTCTCTTCTTCATTACTTATCCACTGTCAAAATTATATATACACCAGTAGGAACAGATGCACAAATTAGCAGCTATTGTTGAGGGATATAAATATAGCATAAAACAAGAGAAGTTAATCTGTCCCCATCCAGAACTGTGCCTGTTTTATAGCTTCTGTAAGAGCTTCAAATAGTTTTGCAAAGTTCCCTGCACTACAGAATAAAAAGTTTAACTAATTTTTGCTTTTCAGTCATTATCATCTAGGGAGGAAGCAAAAAGGTGGGATGATGATTTTAATAAAAACCTCTTCAAATGTTATATAAACTCAATGTTCTTAAAACCACTTTGCATGTTAACTACATGACAAAGCAGTTCATCAACTGAAATCTCACGAAGTCTTTACAGGAGAAAAGCAACTCTGTAAAAGCAGGTCTTCACAAAAGAAAAGTTTTGTTCAGAGAATACTCAATTTTTCTTGTCAAGGTTACTCCAGAATACAGAGGACTGGGAGTGAATTAGGTGAATAAACATAATTTGATGGGGTTTTTAACAATAAAATTGATACATTTGTTTTTATCAGACCAATCAGCAGTCATGCATTTTTAAAAAATCAATTTCTTCTTAGTACTACTGAAGAAAAAAGAGAATCCAAACAACCTTGATGAGTTAAAATTCTGCTCTGTAAACTTCTGCAGGCACCTTCATTATTCTCTCCAAATTACTCTTCACAGTATTTCATCATTAAAACATCTAACACTCTTCAATCCATCACCCTGTGAACTTCACAGGCCCCTGTGTACACTCAGATAGCAGGGTGTGAATTATACATCACAGGCCCTTCCTAATTGCTGCTGGCTGCAGATCTGCAGTCACCTGGCACGCTGCTCTTGTGGGATGTTCTCATGACTGCAGCACACGTGTTCAGCAGGGCATCCAGCGGGGTGCCTTGCACCAGGAATTTATCTGCCTTGTTCTGCAGAGGGTACAAGGCTCACTCACAGCCCTGAGGACTCCAGGGGCTCCCAGCAGGGACCAGGATCACAATATATTCCCAGCTCAAAGAGGAAGATCACAGAGCAAATGAATACTCAAATGAGTTAGCATGTATTTGTTCTTAAAGGTTGCTGTGCACACACACAAAGAGACAGATTTGCTAAAATATATAAAACTGCTGTCCTTGTTGGCTTAAAAGTTTTCATGACTGAACCATCAATACATTTATTATGGAGAGGGAGTGATGCTGGGTTGAAACATCTCCTGTAAAATTAACACCCAGACTTATTGCACAGCTTTGAGGTCAACTCCAGGTGTGTCAAGGCTGCAATAAGTGAATTTCTTTACATGTGAATTTCAGCATGAGTGACAATCTCCAAAAGACAAGTGACTTTTTCCTCTCAAAGACAACAAATTGATTAGGAAGAGACAAGTGATTAGTGGTGGTAAGAGCAGAGTATTTCACCTTCGTCCATGGGTGAAACCTACTTCTGCACTTCCTAAAACTTATTGCTAACTTGAAAGAAAAAAGAAAAATCTGCAACATTAAAAAGCAAAGATTCACATCTGCCAGGCATAGGTGAAACTCCCAAGAGCTGGTTCTTGATAGAGAGAGTTCCTACTTAGGTAAAATTCACTGCTGCCATGTGGGGAAAGATGTGGGCAGGCTCATTTCCCTCCTACTCACTTTTCTCAACCTACAGCTTCAACCAGAAGTTACAGCAATTAAATGCTCTAAATTCACATGAAACCCACAGTTACCCCCCACCTACAGGCAAAAATAACTTTCTACTGCTCGTGGGCACATCTCTTGAATAGGGAAAAGGAGGGAGAGGTCTTGCCAAGCCTTGATTCTGAGAAACAACCAACCAACCCATCAACACACTTTGGAGGAAATCAAAGCTCAGGGGCTGGCACAGAGAGCAGCAGCAAGGATGCAAAACATGGCTAAAAGTGGCTCTTGGGCTTTCTCCTTCTTAATGCTGCTCTTCCTTGTTTTTAAACAGCAACCATCAATTTTCATCTGCCTCCCCTCAGAAAGGAAAGAAGACAAGGAGGAAGATGGATTATACAGTAAATATTTTAAAAAGTTACTGCTCCTGCCCTTTCCTGGCAATGAGGCCTTCCAGAGAAATTAAAGCTACACAAACTTTGGCTGAGATGAGGGACTGTGTAATATTTGAAAATATCCATGTCAGAACTGTCAGAAATTTATGCCTGCCATAATGCAACTTTATTTATTAAGGAGCATTAAGTCCTTCACCACCAAGAAACATTAAGAACAGATGTCCTATGTGTGAGGACAGTGGGAGGAGGGAAGAAAAAGATGTTTGCTTAGTTGAATTTTTCCTCAAATGTCATAGTTCACAATTCCATAGAACCTTGCAACCTAGGAATTAAAAAAACTTCCTAAGCAACAACTTAGGCATCACAACACCTAAAAAAGATGAAGAGGTTAAGTTGACACAGCTGGTCTGAATACCCTGACACTCAGCCAAAGTGCAACTATTTGGTCATTTTTAAGGGGAGAACTTTTTGGTGTTAGAATGTCATTAAATCAGAAGATGAGCTACAAATGCTTTCCATTTAAAAAGCTGAAAGCAAACGGTCTTGTTTCATTTCTGCAAATGGTTTAGTTCAAGTTGTCAAGAAGTTTAAGAAACTCTGAAAGCAGGTTAATGTTGTTGAGTACATGATTCATAAGAATTATGTGAAGGGGTGAAGAGAGGAAACTGTCACTTTTACTGCACTTGGATGCCAGCCCTAAAATAAGCTTCTTGAAACAGTTCATTAAAAGAATTTCAATGACAAAGCCAACCTTTATCCGTTCACAGAGGACTTCAAGCCTCCTTTTATAGCACAGAGATTACTATATTTGGCCAAACCTAGATAACATTAAAGCCATTATCACTGCAGTGAGACACTATAAATAGCAATAGTAATGTAAAACACTTAAAATTCTGTCTGGGAAGCATGATAGATAAACAATATTATCTATGCATAATTTAGGGCTTGTCTATCAGACATAATCTCATTCATGATAACATGAACAAATTTAGTTACATAATTCACCTTGTTGTTTACCCAAAATTACTTGCATAGTCTTGGGAACTCCTTTCCTGATTGCTTTTGACAATAGACTTTATATTTAACACACACACATATGTGGGAAAGGTCAAATCATGCTCTGAGGTTCTGGATTTGTCAAAGTTAATTCTCATTCAATAAATCAGGACAGGAAAATGTTTCATTCTCTGTTTAAAGGTTCTGTTCATGTGCATTGAAAAAGAGTGTATTAACCTCAAACATTTGCATCTTTGTTTTGTCACCACACTAAAATTTTCAGAAGAACATGATCCTGAAACAAATTTTGCTGCCAAAAATTACAGGAAATTATATTTTCATTGTGGATAAATTAGTCTCTGAACTTTACTTTCCATAACAATAATCAGGAGATTATGAACTCATTTGCAGGAAGTCCAGATAAAAAGATTTGCTCAAAAAAGATTGTCTTTTACCCATTCAGGTCAAAAGGACCACAATATCTTGCATTTAAAAAATCATCTTTCCCTGATGAAGAGACCCTTTAAGGGAAGTGTACCACAGTAAGCAATATCATAGCAGAACTGCTCATTATTGAAGGATCATGGCTATGTTTTACAGACTTATTGCTGGTACTTGAGGAAGATCTCTTCTACACAGGTTTAAACTGACTTCTTTTTTCTTAAACAGAAAAGAAAAAAAAAAGTGTGCAACCTCTTTTTCAAAAAAAAACCAAAACCAAACCCAACAAAACAAAAAAAACCCCAAAAAACAAAACCAAAACAAAAATAAAAAACCCAAACCCCAAAAAACTCCCAAAAACCCCTGAACCATGTAACCTAGAATCTAAAACTAAGCATATAAAAGCAGAACTGTAAAGTTAAGAACACTTCATTTTTAAACTAGAAAAGAAAACCTACACACATTAACTGCACATAATTTTAGATTAACGTTTTCTGCTGGTAAAGTGGTTTGGGTTTGGTTTTTAATTAAAATTAGAGGTGGTCCCAAAAGCCCAGACCCAATCATCCCTGAAAATTAAAATATTTAATCTTGTCTGGAAGAGAATTTAGTAAGCCACTTCTCCCACACAAAATGTGAAACCAGGCTAAGTGCACAAGGCTGGGCTCCTGTGCCTCCTGAGTTCAAAGGACCCAAGTTAAATCCATCTGCATGGAAACCTCCAGAGCTTTATTATTTCCACATTGACAGTGGGTTTGGAAAGCAACCTCACTCTGCAGATCCAGTAAAAATCAAGATGTCAGGTTCCAAGCTTTAAGATGACAATCAAACTTTTAAATCAATAGTTAAAAAACCCTCATATCCATTATACTTTCATTTAAAATCTGCCTTTATACACAGTCTTGGAGAATGGGGGAAAAAAGAATCACTGAATACAGCTGATGGAGAAGGAAAACCCACAGCTCTGTGCAGACCTTCCCACTCCTCTGAACTGCAGAGGAAATGCTCCTGCTGATAAATCATCAACAGGAAGCCAGATTCAATGGCTGGGCACAGCACCCTTGCACTGACTTCACATGCTTCTCAATTGCCTTGACACAATAACCTTTAGCTCATAAAAACTTAGCTCTTATGACATTTTTGAACAGTGACGAACACAAACCAGAATTGCTTGGAGCGTTCTCATCTCAAAAGCCTCCCCTTGAGCATTTCCCTGTGCAAAGTAAAGAGCCTGCTTGCTTTTATTCAGCCAGTTCATTAATCAGCATCCCTGAGATGCTACCTCCCCGCTCCAGGGTGTTTCTCTGTGCATGTAAATGCTTCAAAATCATCCACAGCCATTCCCACTAGAGGTGGTTTCAGTGCACCCAGGCAAGAGCAAAGGCTCCGTGCTGAACTCCTGGTGTGAAATGAGTCATTTGTTCCAAATCATGTTTCCTTTCTTCAATATTCGCACTTAGTTATTCATTTCCCTAAAGTACATGAAGATGAGATGTTCCTGAGTTATTTTCTATTTGCTCTCAGCACATACACTATTTTATTCCTATTTCTTATCTCACTTTTCCAGCCTTTTCCATGATTTCAGTGGGCTGTGATTTAGGACCTCACAGGCACAGACAACAAAGCCCACACTTTGAGGAAGATATCATTTAAGTTGTTTCCTCTTAAGATCTTTTGAGACCTTAGAGTTCCTTTGCACTGGAGCTGGTTGGCACCTGCAAGGGCCTGATTCCTAAACTCTCATTCCCATGAGGAATAAAGTTAAAATCACTTTTAAGCTGCAGAAGTGACACTATTACATAAATACTTATATTATTCAATAAATATGCAAGATGTGAAAATTAAATGTTTGCAAGAGTTCTGTTAGCTACCCATCAGGAACTGACTGGTGCACATACCCATTTATGTTTTTGTGTTTCACCCTTCATGTTTTCACACAGCCATAGCTGAAAATCATAGCTCTTTTCTCTTTCTGTACCTCTTAGCCACGTGCCATTTTTTGATGCATCTTTTGAGATCTCCGTGTCTCCATACCAGCCATTATCTTTGGTCTATTTTTTCCCAGTCATAATTGTTACATCAGATTCCCCTTCCCCCTTTAAAATTTTTCATTTGCAAACTTAGCTCATTATTGTTTATTTAGTTTTTGTATATGTAGTCATCTAAATTAAAATTTCAAATCAGTATCATCCTAAAGAGACAATCAGCTTTACTAAGATTTGACTGCTGAACAACTTTCAAACCTGCAGAATAATAACATATGGAAATTGATGTGGAAGCCTAAAATACCATAGTCTTATGGCATGCTAATGAATTGCACTTAGTTTGAATGTCAGGTTGACCTTTGAATAATGGAAAAAAGTAATTCACAATCAGCATCTATCACAAGTAATTTACACACCTACTTGAACAAGCTCAGTGTCATTAAGGAAAAAATGAATGTGAAGACACAAAATGTAATTTACTGTAGCACGAAGTCTGCTGAGGGCACTGTGGATGGCCTCTTCTCCTCCCCTTCATCACCATGCATATATCCTTTATTTTTCATCACTGAACTGTTACTGTCTTCGATTTCTGATACTGGTTTTGTCTTCATTGTATTGCTAGTGGATCTTTATCTCTTTACTGAGTCACAACCAAAAAAACTGAAGGGCTGAATTCCATCCAAGCCAGCAGACAGACTCTCCCTGATTTCAGTGAGTTTTATATGACTCTGCATTCAACACTGAGCAAGCTCCCAGTTTTCTGCTTGTACATTGCCTCTCACAGGTACCCTCAACCCTAAGGTAAAGTCTTCAAATGCATCAGAATTTCATGTGGATTTTTTCATGTCAGCTATTGGAGAGTGCACTATGTTAGAAACAAATTTTTATTTGTTGAGCATATAGTATCAGAAAATATAATTCAACCACACACTAAAACTGCATGAGAGAGAAAAGCTACACGGGGAGTTCACAGGAAAAAACTCTTCTTGTAAGGGGAGATGGAAAAGGAAAGCTCTCTGTGTCTCAAAAGATGCATTTGTAGACTGACAGAGCTGTTACACATTTCCAGGACCTGGCATAGCTGAGACATAAGTGATCTCCAAAGAGATCAGGTACAACAGCAGAGGTTAAATGCATTAAAGATTAGGTTAAACTTTGCAAGTGCAGCCTATAAAGCTATCAAGCCACCTGAAGTACTACTTTATTGCCTCTTCCCTGGGAAACTGGCCAGTGGGAACCAGGAGATGTTCAGAAGCTCCTGGGACTGGACTAACCCAGCAGCACAGGCTGAGTTGGATTTTGCATGACTTGCCAGAGATGGGTTATCAAACTCTTCTCCTCATCCAGGTAGACCAATGAGCAACACATTGCTGTCACTAATGGATCCCCTGCTTGTAATTCCAAACTGCCAGAAACCACTCCAGAAAATCTAGACCCTAGCCAGGCTCTGCAATTCACCCTGTGGGAATTGTTCTCAATTTTTAACTTGCACTCCACCATCTCTTATCAGAGGGGTGCTTGTAATTGTCCAGAAATAACTGACCCCCAATATAACACCTTCTCAAAACCATCAACACTTACTCCAGCAAAGAAATAAGGGAAACAAAGGAAAATGTAAGTAAAGAGATCAGTTCATTTCACTTCTCAAAGGAAGATATTGTTTGGATGAGGCAATCCTCCTACCATCTTATAAAGAAACTTTCAAAAGGCATCTAGTGACACTTCAGAGTCTTCACACTGATTTTGTATTATGTGTCACTGACATCTTCATCTGTGGGCGCTCAGGGCCAAGCACTGGGAGGATCCCTCATGGCTGGGAGACAGGCTGCTGCTCTTACCTGACATTGTCATGCTTCTGGATGTAGATCTTATGAAACATCATGTCTTCCTGTTTGGCATTAATGTCAGCTTTCATCTCCATGGCAACATGTCGAGGAAGTACAGAGAGCAGGAGACGCTCCTGTGGAGTCAGACAGATGAACCAATTAAAACACCTGCTGCCCAGTTAACAAACACACTTTGTTCCTTACTGGGGAGAAATGACTCATCAGTTTGGTGAGAGATGAGTACAACCAAGCAAAATGGGCTCCATAAACCCAGGAGCTGATCCCCTAACCAGTCATATGCAATTCTCTTACCAACCCCACAATAAGAATTCAATGGTTTTAGAAGAAAAAGTAGTATTTTTCATTCCAGGTGTGCTGGGCTTACAATTCATGTTTGCCAATTCCCATGCCCACCATGCAACTCAAAGAGTGTCCGTGCACTGTTCTTGGAAGGACTCTGACAAACGAGATTGTCTGACCTCCCACACAGTCTCTGCACACCACCACGAAGTCTTCCTTCACCTAACACCAGAGGAATGATGCCCCAACACCCTTGGGCACTATTTAAAATTCCTTCCTTGCTTATCTAATTATCTAAGCACATTCCCCCAGCAGGCACAAACCTGCTCTTAGCAGCTAAAATGTTGTAGAAATGCCCCGATAAAACCAGCATGAGAAGTGCTACTGCTACACTTTAAACTGCTGTTAGTGCCCAATTGCATTAAGATCTGTAAACCCACCCACTCACCCACAAGAGTATTTTCAATAACCACACACTATCAACAGTTTGTGATTCTCCTTGCCCCTAAAGTGGCACTTTCATTTACTGATCACAGCATTTGTGTGACTTTTGTAAAATTATTTTGCAAGCTGTTCCTACAGAGTATGCAAAAATTGACAAAATGATGACTTTCTGGTGATTTTGTAGAAACTCACATAAAAACAGGTGCTTGTTGTTATTCTAAATCTGATGCCAATTTCACACAGAAATTATAGAATTTAAATCTGCAGGTAATTTGTGCCCCAGGGATGAATTTGTGTATATCAGGAATCACACCTGAGAATTCCGCCCAGAGCTGCATTCTATTCCCAGTCACACCCCATGAAGTTCAAAAGGTTTTGCTATGGCTCGTGAAGGTGGGAGCATCTCCTTTGGGATCAGCTCTGCTGTGGTCTGGTCCAACCTGCAGGCAGTGCTCTGGAATAGCTGAAAAATCCCAAAAGCTTGTGCCATCCTTGTCTTTATTTTTGTTTCCCTGCAGTGAGCAGGAGGGAGAAAAGGGCTTTCCTTCTTATGACACAGACAGAAGGTGGTGCAAAGGAAGGTCCCCAACCTTATCTAAGAGTTGTATCATTAATTCTCAACAACACAGGGAGCAGCAGGGTTCAAACACAGGCCTGACTCAGAGGGGTCAGCAATCCTGTCCCAAGAACTCATGTCACCAAACCAGTTGCCCATGCAGTTATAGGCACATTTCTGGCTTCTAATTTCTAGTGATAACTGAAATTTTAGCATTTATTTCTTCCTCCAAGGAGAGAGAGGAACCCTGGGGGAACCAGAGGAAGATTAATTCACTGAAAGTGTGCTCAGCATGCACTGAGACATTTTATGGTCTGTAGCACTGCCCACTATTTCTTTTCCCCCCTTCAATGTGCACCGTAAACAGAGTCTGCCTTCAGCCTTTGAAGAGATAGTAATAACACAGAAGATGTGTTGGAGGGATTTCTATCTCTGCTTAAAACTGCAGCAGTCATGAAAAGACACTTGTTTTTAAAGCACTGTCACCATCACTAGCACACTGCAGGTGCTAACAGTTACATATCCTTATTTTTTTATAAAAAGCAGCTCATGAATCATGCACGTGTCCTCAGGCTTCTGTCAGCTATTGGTGCACTCCCTGAGTGGAGAAGCACAACACATTTGTGTGCTTTCCAGAGTAAATGCTGTATACACTGTTGTCATTTGCATATTCTAATAGGCATCCTCAAATGTGTGAAAGCTGCTATTTTATGTGTGATTTTACACATCCTCTAAATAACTTGGAGCATTACGGGAGGTTCGGGGGCACCCACAGGTTTGGAACATCCCCTGTGGGCGCATGAGTGCGGAGGGATTACTCCTTTCAAACCAGAAACAGGAGCCTGAGTGCCTGTTGTGAGCATTCCAGGAGATTGTCACCTGCATTTCTCAGTAGCTTTTACTTGAGAGCCCCCACTCCTGCTCTTCCTGACACCATAGGCAGATGAAATCACCAATATTTTCAAGACACTTGAGATCTGCAGGAGCCGCGCGCTACCGCTGCTCTGAACTAATAATCAGGGGATAAGATAGGCTCATCAGGTGAAACAAATGCATGTGGCACAACATCCCTTCATGCAGCTACTAATTAGGAAGTTGAGCTGTGTTACAGAGCTGAGCATTATCTTTATTCTGTTTGCTGGGAGTCATCACAATCACTGAAAATAACCTCTGAAGCTAACAGCAGAAGGCTATAACAAGTGCATTTGTAAGGCACAAACCACATGAAAAGGCCTTTGAAACAACAAAATCCCTATGTTTCATTTCAAATGGTGCAGAGAAATTAGGGTCTCCACTAGAGAACAATTTTCATTTTCATACAACAACCACAAAGTGCTGCAGCCCTCGATGTAAAATGCTGTATTAGGCACCAGTGAGGTGACCAGGACTGCTGTTTTACAAGTATAACAAGGCAGCATTCTGACCTGATAAAAATGCAAGAGCAAATCCATATATAATTCTCCCTACAAAATAACATGCAAGTATAGTTCCACTGAATTATACATTAAACAACTGCATCCAAGGAGAACTAGTCTCTAAAACAGGCAGACAGATGAAGGAGTTCAACAAAAATCTACCCTGTTTGCACACATACACGTGGATATATTTGTACATGGGCACACACATTCCCACAATGACTCTGCAAAGAAATTTTAACTATTTATGAAGTCCTCTCCCAAGATGACCTCAAATCACAGTGAATATTTGGTATCTTAAGATTATCCATTTCTCCTCAGATTTAGTAACAGTTGCTTTTTACCAAAAGTGATGCTGAGATGAAAAAAAGGATAGAACAACTTTACAGAGACAAAAGACATGCAATGATAGAATTAAGACAGTGCAGTCCCAACAGCCCATCCCTTACTCAAATTTGCTCCCTACACAATGTGGAGAGCACCTGATTTTTCATCCAAGAATATTTTGTTGTGGGCAAACAACAGCGATTCCTGTTATGGCTCTGCCCTGGGTTATCTCAAGTAATGAAATCACAAGTAATCTCTTTTCTGCATCGGACATTCTGGATTTTCTATTTACTTTCAGGCTAATTTTGGGTGCTGGTAGATGCTTAATAAAGGAAAATACAAGGTCATTTGCCTGAGAAAATCTGCCTGCCTTTAGAAGAGAACAGCACACAGGAGCACCATCGATCTCCAGAAAAAGACAAGCAACTATAAATAACAGTGTTGGGCTGTGCAGTTGTGTTTTCCTCCACCCCTGTTTGGACATGTGGGCTGAGCTGTCCTTATTTGTGTCTGCTGTCACCTCGTGCTTATCTCAATGCATTATGCATAGAGTCATCTGAACTGAACCTGGAGATCAATGTCAGCACAGGCTGTGGCAGCAGATAATCTCATTAGGAGTCTCCAGCTGCCAGGACCCGCAGCTACTGCTGCAGGGACAGAAGAGCATTTGGCAATGCTGGCTTTGACCCATGTTTTTCTGGTGTCCTGGCTGTCTTATGTATGGTATAGTACTTCCAGGAGAGGGGGAGAAGAAAAAAAAATCAAGACAGGGCATTTGTCAGGAGTGTTCCAGGAAGCTGCTGCTGAGACAGAAGTGCCCAAATCCAGCAGAGCACAGGCATGTGAGCCATGCTGCTGAGGCAGCCTCTCAGCAGGGAGGGCTGTAATCAGTGAGTCAAATGGCACATTCTCTTGGCTCAGTCCTTTCCTCCACTTCAAGGTGTGGAAGGAGAAGTGGCTGCTCATTTCATCTTTCTGAGACAATATTCGTTGCAAAGGAAAAAGGAGTCTTGAGTTTGAATCTTGTTTTCATACAAAAAGTACCAACTAAGCACGTGTACACGTTATTTCACAGTAAGGATTGAACAGCAGCTATGTCAGCCAGAGGCACCTCATGAAACACTGCCAAAATACAAATCCATAGATGCAGATGGGCTGAGACATGAAGGAAAATGAAACTGAGTTGCCACAGAGATGCAAAGACTCCCCAGCTGATTAATTCCCCTGACCTCTCCCCAAACCCACAACCAAGCTCTAAGATATCTCCCAAGGGATAAATGGAAGTCCCATTTCATGATTCATTTCAAATTGGACTGAACAGACCACTATGAGATGCAGTGCAGGGCAGAGATGTGTGTTAGCAAGAGAACAGTTAAGCTGCCCCAGAAGACCTTCTGTGTCTAATTCTGAGACACAAGAGATTCATTGCAAGAGAACCCACAAATGAATTAGGGGAGCAGATACATTCAGCACCCTGACAACTAAGCTGTATGTTGGCAGCAAGAGGGCTTTTTATAGCAAAAAAAAACCAATGAAGCTGATGATGAATCTTACTTTTTGAACAAATACAATTCGTTTGAAGCCAAAAACATAGAGAGAGGTGTGTAAGCAGGTAGGAACCTTTGGGAAAGGAGGGAAGAGGACCTTCTTTGGAGGCATCAAGGAATGCTACATTGTGTGGACCAATTCCTGCCTGCCTTACAGCTCTCTTTTGGCAGTGGCTTGGCTGACAATCACGCCAGGCTTTGACCTCACAAAGGGGGCCAGTCCAAAGCCTGTGTGTTGCATCTGCATTTAACTCTTGGCAGCAATGATGGGTGCAAAAAAAACTATGCAGACTCTTTGTGTACTGTGTAATTTTAATCCACACAGCACATGCCACTGGATATGTTCCTTGTCTCTGGAAAAGTCCATCAGAGTATTTGACAGGAACTACACCCCTGAGCTTTCTTTCAAACCTTTAGAAATCCTGTCCTCTAACAACAATCTATTCTTGCCTGGATTACTCATGAAGCAAGAAGCCTACAAATGCCATCCTACAGGAACAATTTGCATGCTAATTGTGTTTCAGTGTTTTCATGCTTTATTTCCAACTGTTGCTCTTACCTGCTGCTGGTTTTCCCTTTGAGAATGCAGCCTGGCTTGTATGCATTCCCTGGTCTCCTGGAAAGCCTGTCTTTGGGACACCTCTGCTGGGTAGTGGGTACACACGCCTACAATGTTTGTACAGGAGAAGATGAGAACATTGGAGACCAGCTGCAAGAAAGAAACAACAACAAAAAAAAAAGAAAATAAAAAGAGAGAAAAATACTTGGTTACACTTTGGAAAACTGCCATTGGTAACAAAGCACCAGCCAGAATCCAGCCCCTTCCATGAGTCCTTAAACCAGCACATATTTAAACCTCAGGCTCTTAATTTCAATGCATTTTACCTCTCTAGCCTTTAAAATATAAAACTTCCATATATGACCTCAAATATATGTTCTTTCCACTGTGTACTACTTCACAAATAAAAGGTACAATTTGACTGGTAATTCTGCAGTTTTGCTTTTGGTTATCTATTATCTGGGAACTACTGAGACACAAATCAATCTAAAAGTGCATCATTGCTCCATCACTGGAGGTCACCTATAACTCATGCAGAGAGATCTGGCAGAGGAACACTAATATTTTCATGTTTGTGCATCTATGTATCTGGCTCTAAAACATTTCAAAGGTACATTGACCATTATGTTGAAATAGTGCTTAAAAGTGCTTTGGGCTTTACCCTGAAGGTAAAGTGTTGGTATTCTCAAGGCTGCAGAGCAGTTTTTATAATCTAGTTCCAACTCAAAATTTTATGCTTCTAGATAAAACATAGGTTTTTTACATTTCTATGCATGAGTACAGAAATGAGTTGCTAAGTCTGAAGCCTGTTTCAGCTGGACAAGCAGGAAGGAAGAGCTATGCCACTCTTCTACTCCCATTATGTTTTATAGGAAGCAGCCACATAACTTTTGCTGAAAACTTGTGTTGCAACCTTTCATTTCCCAACTATTTTTTTAACAGAAAGGAAAGAATATTCATGTCCATTGCTGGCATTTGTTTCAAGCAAAATCCTCAAAGCCTGTTCTGATGGCTTAATGTAAACATTTCCCTCAACAGAGGTCAGTCCCAGTAGGACTTTTTGAGATTTGCACAAGCTGTACTGGATCACCCTTTGAGGACAGACTTACTTGAAACACCTCTCATCTCTTCCAAGGGAAAAGACAGTCAGACCTCCAAGATTCTTAATAATACAGATCTTTGCTCTATTCCCTAATGAGACCAAATATATCCTTTGCCTTTATTAATTTTTTACTTGCAGAATAAAAAAAGCATTTTCCAGTCCAGCCCATTCCCTGAAAATATGGAGGCACTCTGAATGGCAGGAGAGCTGCAGGACACCCCTCAAGCCCTGAGCTCACAGGGGGTGCTCAGGACTCCCCAGACCAACTTGGACACTGTGGAGGAGAGAGGAGCTGCTCCCATCTCAAACAAGGACCCACATCCCAAGAGTAACAACCTCTCCATAAAAATCTGACTGGTATTACTCCAACTGTTTGGCTACATTCAGGACAGCAACAATTATTTTATTGACAATTCTGACTTGAAACAGGCAGAAAAACCTCATCTTCCAGCTCAAAATAAGCAACACCATCAACTACAGCCAGAGGAGGGACTCCTCTCTGTGGATGGCTGCCAGTAGATGGCAACACTCCAACTTCCCAAGCTCCTGCATCCAAGCGCTGCATTTTGGACAGTGTCCCTGCAGTGAGTTCCCACATTTGTGTGCCACTCTACAGTACAAGGACCTGCAGGTCATGGACACCCCCAGGTGACTGTCACCAGTCCAGATCTGTTTGCAGACAACAGGTTTTCTAGGATGAAATTATTCTCACCCCCTACAGCTTGGTCCCTCCATGCAGAGCCCACAGATCACACAGAGGTGTGATGAAGGTCACACACGTGGACATGAAATAAGTCCCAATACTAAACCCACACATCCCCTTCACAATTGTATTCTCACTCAGCTCTTTCTAAGCCTGGATGGATCCTGCCAGATCCAAGGCTCTCCACTTCTCTCCCCCAAGCTGATCAGCCACCAAGTCAACTCCCACCCAAACCCTGCCTAGTTAACCTGAGCCAGTGCTGCATTCAAAGGGTATTTGATACTATTTTTTTGGTGATGATGATGATTTTTAAAGATGAAAAATTCCCCCTAGCATAAAAAAACCCTTCAGCCAGTTCTTATTCTATTGAAAAAACCCAAACATAAAAATGGTGTCGAAATAGGGGTTTCCTAGGATTTACTCTGGTTCCCACTCCATGGGTTCACTGATTGAGACTCAGCCAATGAACACAACTTTTACAAGTTCAAGCTGCTTAATATGGGCTCAAAGGGGTTAAAACTAAACAGCATCTTTTGCATGTCCAGATTACAGCAAGACTCCCAAATCCTCGCTACTGGAGTTGTGCAGTGATTAGAAAATTTGCCAGGGAATATAAAATGATATAAGCATGTATGATACATTTTGAATGGATAAAACTGAGAACAAAGAAGGTTTTAAGGAAATAAGCAGTTTTCTGCTTTAATCCCAAGACATGGAGATTTCATTTCACTTACAGTCACTAGCACAAACCCTAAAACCTCCCCAAAACAGTGACTCGAGTCTTGCACCAAGAACAGGAGAAAACAGGCGGTTTAGATGCCAGGCAACATATCAAGAACTAACCCAGCAGAAAGAGGAACACCTCAGTCCTGGAAATAAGCTCTTTTTAGGTCTTTTTGGACAAACTGGTGTTGTGCCAACAAAAAGTCCCCCCAGTGGGGTCCATGCACAAAGACACAGCAGCTGTGATGATGCCTTGAACAGGCAGGCTGTGCTGTTCAGGGCGTGTGGTTCATATTGGACACTGACACAGGGAGTACAGAAAACACCAGAATTATGTCAGAATTGACATTATTGATAACATTTCTGGAACACCAAGCAGTTTAACTTTTCAGCACTCACTAATGTCACTTTACACAAACCCAAGGGAGTTCACAGACTGATTTACAAGACAGACTCAGATGACCATGCTTCATCAGGTTGGAACAAAAACTATGTTGCAATGTAATTTTTAAGTAGCAGGGAGACGGGTATCTGTATTTATTCTGTTTAGCAGGATCTCATTTAAATCACAGTATGGCATCTTTGCACACCCTGAAACATAAGGAGTGAAATTACTCTGTATTATCTGTGTTACTGTGTAACTTTTCTGTGAAAATATTAAAGATCTGCAGAGATTTAAAACTGAAGCTCCTTTTATTTGCAGCCACACATGTTAGTGAGCAAGAGAATTTTGTTCAATATCTGTTCACAACAATTTTCTACACAGTCATTTTAAAACACAATAAAGGGAAAAAAAATCCTAGGAGCAAACGGTTTTTTTCACAGTCCTCTGTCTTAACAAAATAAATTTATATCCTGTTTGCCAAATGGTACTACTTGCTTATCAGCTTCCTTGCCATTTTGCTATGGTAACCAGCTTCAGTCCCAGGAGGAAAGAGATGATGTAGATACTAAAAATCTGATTCCCTAAGCTCCATGGCCTGAAAAGTAAAAACATATTATGGCAGCTATTTCAGACAATCTGCGCTTGAAGAGCTGTTCAAGGCAATGGAAAGACAATATTGTCTGTTTTGTAGTTGACTTCCTTCCCCTGTCTAACTAGAGATTTAAAATAGGAAGATTCCTACCTGTCTGCTTTTGGAATACAACAGTTTATGAAGACCATTTAATTACATATAACTCCTAGGTAAGCTAATAAACCTGCCTGCAGTATTGGCACATCTGAGCATTTCATAAACCAACACGTTTACTCTTCCATGACCTGTGTGAGGCAGAGAAATGCTGCTCTCCTGGTGTTACCAAGGCAGAGCTCCTCAAAGGTGATTCAGCACCTAAGGAAGAGCTGTGTACTATGAGAGGTTTTCAAAAACCACCGTGGCTCCTTAGCACCATGAAATAATAGATCCCTCAATCTCAGACAACAAAACAGTTTCCAGCCGCTTTGATTTCATCGCACAAACACAGCACTGCAACGCCTTTGTTGAATCTCCCGCAGGAAACTGTTTTCAATAATTTTTTCCCCTGGTGACTGAAAGGGAAAAAAGACAAGAGATGGAAACAGTTTAGTTCCACATGTTCTAGGAGTTATGAAAACCTGGTATTACAAAATCAAAATTGAGAGCTAAATTTGGCCTGACACCAGTGTTACAAAATTGATGTTTTGGGCACCTCAGGCCAAGCTGAGGAAGAGGCAGGATGTCTCAGTGGCCAGGAGAGAGCCTCCAGACCACCACAGCAGAAAAAGTATCAGCTTGCAGCAATATTGCCACACTTCCCCCTGCTGTGTTTCTATTCGATAATCCTTCAAACACCAGATGCTATTCAATATGTAATTAAGAGACAACAACATGCTTAAGAGAAATAGCATCAAGATAAATTTAGTTAGTTCCCTACCTCTGCCAGAGCAAACAAGGCTGGCTACTGACATGAGAAGGTGGGCCATGTTCCTTGCAATATCATTGCTTATTATAAAAGTCACAGCTTCTGGTTTTTTTGCCAAGGTACTCTGCTTTGGTCCACTTCTGTTGCAGAGGCTCAGGGTTACTTCTGTTCTAAGATCACAGCATTAGGCTATTCCCTTTAGTTTCCAGAACATCAGTAACATGTATTCTGTTTTTCTATTTATTTTTCATTTAAATCAAAATATTGTTTCAATGTTTTCATAAGGTCCTGTTTTGAAAACAATTACTTTTGAAGCTTTTACTGTGAGGCAATAAAACTGTCACAAGGAGAAATAAAGCACATATATGGAGATTAAAAAGTAATAGGAAACAACCTGCAACAAACACCAAACTATGAACCCCCTCTTTCCAGTGTGACACTGCTCTGCCTCAGCTTTCCAACTCTCATGATACTCAGCCAGTAGCAATTTTTTTGTTAAAGTGATCATCAGTGCAACTGCCAGATTAAAAGCAGCTAACACTTGATTTTCTAAACTACATTTCAAAGTGGTTGTATATTGAGTTGGCAAAGTGGTCCAATAATTAACTGCAGGGGCAGACACTGATATTATCTTTACTTTTGAGAGTTACTTTTTTAACCTTTACAAATTATTACTAAATCTTGCATACTTAGTCTAAACAATGAAAGAACAAAAATATGATGATTCCAAAAGCTCTAACTATCTAAGACAATTGTGCTGCACCAATATGTGCAATCATGAATTGGAAGTATGGATAAATTCTAAAGACAAAAAGCACAAACATTATGAGAAAGTGTTATTGTTATAAGATATAGCTGGTGCTGTTTTTTAAACACTTTCCCTGAACAGCAATTAACCCTCTATTGCCTCTTTATACACTACTGTCTAATAAAAAAATTGGAGCAGCTACAGAGCCAAAGGCATAATGAAAATTAAAATGAAAGACAACATCAGCTGGCTCCAAGATCAAATTACTCATGTATTTGTGTTGTATATACAACAACATCTTTCATTTCCCAGAGCTACAGCCAGCCGAGTACTAAGATAGTGAAAATTTGTAGATTATGCTAGAAAGATAATTAAACAGTTAAAGTCACATGGTCTTCTCCCAGTGTTTGGCTAGTAAAGAGCAGTGTAAGTACTAGTGAAGAAATCAGGAGGTTTCATTTTCAAACGTGGCAAGTACTTTTACTGAGTATTGAGAGAGAACTGCAAGATCCAAAGATTACATCAATACACCAGAGCCTGAGAACAAATTTTCTGAAGGTGCTTTGTGCTGCCTTCCCTCTGTTCTGCCGCTGCTGTACAGCAGCCACTGCTTGGATCCTGAGCAGAACAGAGAAGCAGTTATAGCCACCACCTTCCAAAGGCTTCTCTGACACAAGAGCAGTGCTGCTGAAGCCAGTGTCACAAGTTTAAATGCCTCCCTAAGTCATAGCTGAACTATTGCAAGGCAGCAGAGTATTCTTTAGAGAGTGTTACAGAGTGATGTTCTACATATGCACTAAACCTCTTCAGCTGATGGGGAGAACAAAAAACCTCTCTGCAGAAACACTTCTGAAACTTTTCTGATGTTCCTTCTGTTTGGTGAGCCTGCAAGGAACAAAAGCTGCCCACTTCACTCTTTCAACTAGATTCTATATTTGGCATAAAGTTACTTGCTGAGAGTGACATGTGGTATTTTGGCTGAAAGCACTAAAAGAGCCCTTATGCCACTTGTGAATATCTCTGTTCAAGAACTGCAGTCAATAAAAACATTCATCTGGTGCCATCCATTCTGTGCATTTCGGTGACCATCTCACCTTTCCAGTCCCAATATATACTGATCCCTCAAACGTGATGCTGTTCTCCCAGAGGAAAGCCAAACAAGCATTTTGCCCCACGTAAGTTAATTATTTAGAATGAAAATAATTATTATCTAATTTACATTTTAAATACACAGTTGCATGTGGAGACATAATACACTATAACCCTAATCCAGAGGAAAAAAATTATATTTTTCAATTCTCTTAATTGTTCAGAGGGTATCAAAATCTTTGATGCTGCATTCTTACTTGTAATGCTTCCCACCTCATTCTATATAATTTTATTTCATTTACTGATTGTTGTAACTGCAAGCCTTCTGTGCATTCTTGCCCAACAATATTTGTACTGTCATGCAGAATACAGTATTTATGATTTGGGGGTTTTTTATCATTAAAATCTTTAAATCCTGCTTTTATTAAAGAACAAAATATTACCAGAACAGACTTTTTTTAAACGAAGCATCTCAAAAGGAAAATTTCTTACATAAAATGGATAAATTCTACTTCCCTAACAGTGTTTTAATAATTTTTCTGCTGGGATTTCATTTTCTTTCATTACTGACTGATAAGATTAAGAAGTGGAGAATATATTGTCCTAACCAAATCTTGGTGTAACATCAGCTAAAAGAAATATTTGTGTGTCTAAGTTTTCCTGGAACTCTGTCACAATCCCAGAAGAGCATCCTTTGCATGGTGGCACAGCCTGGATGCAGGGAATGCTGCCCTTCTCTAGCAATAAAACAGTAGGGAAGGAGATTCCTGGGTCTGCCATCCATCCTCCACAAATCTCTGCGGCAAACAAGTTTTTCTTTACCTCCACACTTGACATAATTTAAAAGCTATAAACCAGCACTGGTTTCCATGCAAGGATCCTCGATGGTGATTCAGATAAAGCCACGCAAGAGCTGCATGGGCATTCCAGGGAAACACCATGGTCCTTGGATGCAAGAGTGAGCCTCTGAAACAACTTAGGGGGAGGCTTCCTCCACTAAAGCAGGGACATTTCCCCTTTCCTTTCTCCTGCTGACAATTCAGCCCCTGCTTTTTTAATTTAAGTTGCCACCTAAGTCTTTGCAACCAGGCTGTCTCCTTGAAATCCAGTGGCTTCTTATCTTAAGAGATGGAACACCAGCCAGATGCTCCTGCTGAGCACAAGCTGCAAGTTTGGCTTGTCTCAAATCTGCTGTGCAGCCTCCAGAAGGAACAAGATGATAGAAATGGAGGACCTGGACTGAAACACATCTCATGAGCAGTACTGTGCAGTGTTTTTAACTTTTTAACCCTCCAGCTCACTTAACCTGACCCTATTAAAATGCATTTGTACCACAAGTGAATTCATCTCCCTGGAAGTGTGTTTATTTCTGATCCACAGAGGTGACAAAGACTTCAGCAACCAAATACAATCTTACCAAAATAAAAGCTCTTGAAACAAGCCTTGAAGCATTAGGTACTTTTCCTTGAGGATGTGAAAGTGGATAGACTTTCTGTGCATGACTCACAGCTGTCATTGGATAAACATCTTCCCATAAAAAACATGTCAAGATAATTTTGACAACTGTACAAAATTTTCCCAGATGCATGATAGCTTAGGCAATTTACACAATGGCTTTAGTTAAGAAAATTAAGCAAAGGTCTGATATTCCAGCAAAATCAATTGTTCTGTAAATGATTGTAATCACGTTTGAGTTATTTTCATGCCAGTCCCACCTGTCCCTGTGCTCCCAAGAGACGAGGAGCTTGTAAGATAAGAAGATACAATAGGTGCTAATAGAAAAATATTGTAATTGAATAGAAGCTGGATTAAGATGCGTGGTTATCCAGATTCTGCACAATGTCTCTGAAGCTAAAGGGAGGTCTAATCAATGAGGAGAAAAGTTGAGAAATGTGCTTTATTCATCATTTATATCCCATTTCCTTCTCTATCTGATGGAAGGGATGTGAGGGACAGAAGACAAATGCCTAGGTTTTCTATCAGGCTCTCTTAAAATTAGTCTGCTGCACTGAAACACACATGAAAGTCCATTAATACCAACTAACTCAACAAGCAAATACATAGACTGCTTTAAGCCATAGTGGAAGCAAGACCATGTATAGTTTGCTTTTCTGCATTTTGTTTTCCCTTTGGAACGGGTTGTGCCTGGCAGCCATGCCAAGTACGAGATCTCAGCAGAAGAGACTTGTGAAGCCCAGGATCCCAGTCCTTCACAGTCACTCCTCTGGCTGCCACTACATCTCCTCCCCACCCTCCTGTCCAGGGGAGCTCTGCCTTTCCCTGCACAGAGAAGCATGTGCCCAAGGCCTGTGCTTCCATTCAATGGCTTTGGGAGAAAACATCTGCACTAAATAGGCAAAACCATGAAGAAAAACACCCCTCTGCTTCATTCACACTGAATCCTAGTCCTTAGTGTTCCTGGGAATATTTCAGGGAGCCCTGGACTCTGATACAGGCAATGCATCACATCCCTTATCTTCCATCGTTATTTAAGCACAGGAGTCACCTCCAGGTCACTGGGAAAACAAAAATATTTATCTAGTTACATGAAAGTCTTATTTATCTGGGAAAAAGGAACATTCTCCACTTGCTCAGCAGGCAGAAATGAGTGCCCTAAATATGGTCTGTAAGATATAAAAATTACTATTTCCCAAGCATTTAGAATGTGTGTTTTTGGGAGGTGCTGAGTTAGACTGGTTTTGTTTGTTTGTGTGGGAAGAAATGTAAAATTGGAGAAAGAATGGAATACAGATGGGTATTTTGGTTTTGATTAAAAAAAATACCTCCTTTCTTCTTCTGTTGCTGGATTGCAAACCAAGCCAGAGCAGCTTGCCCACAATCTCTGTTCCTTCCTATTAACATCCCTACCCCAACGTATATTTTTAATAGACAAAACTTACCAAGCACCACCAGCAAAGTTTGAACTCTTGAACTGACACAGTGGCTTGCACTAGATGAGGTGAAGGAGCAGCATTCACAGCAGATTGCAAAGATTGTGCACAGCCACCACTAACATCCAGGTCCATCTGTCAGGGACCTGGCAGGATCACATCCTCTCCTTCAAAGGCTGCTGTGGCTTTTGCCAGCTGTTACAGTAAACTGGGCTCACGTCTGCATCAGAGGGGCTGCACACAACCACACAACTCTGAGATTTGTTATCACATCTGGCTGCTCCAGCAGCTGAGCATACTGATCTCTAAACAGATTTGGATTCAACACACAAAGACTCAGTAAGCAAATTCCTGACCAAATTTTAGCCGAGCCCAGTGATCAGCTTGAAGGCACATTCCTTGGCCTTCAGCTTCGTCACGCCAAATTTCAAAGGTCTATGGTAATATAATAAAGATTTTATAGAGAAGCTCTGAAAGACACTTCAGGACTGTTTCTGAAGGCAAGTGTAAGACAACCCACCGACACTGGTTATGACTGGCTCTGTTCATAATACAAATTATAACACAACTTAGCCTGCCTCCATTGCACTGCACACACCCCCTCTCCTCTGTGCCTTTGCAGCTGCACTACTGCGCTCTCCATGAGTCTTTCATTCTGCCTTCTTTACACAGTAAATCCTATTTTTTTTCCACCCTGCACTTTCTCCTCAGCTCTTCAGTTCTGTCTGTCCCCAGACTCACACACAAATGCCTCCCGATTCCAGGATCAAACCACATGATTGCTTGTAAATTAGCCAAGATGAACCTTGTTCTGTTCCAACAGCATCAACAATTTGGTTACTCGCTACTATGTGAGTTTTTCACAGCATACTCTGCAAGTCACAATTTACGATTTTGCTTTGCAGAATCTGAAGGAAAACATTTCAAGCTAAATTTTCAAGGCATATGCATTGGAAACATTATCCAAGCCCCATACCCCAAGACTATACCATTAATTTCTGTAAGCATTATGAAATGGCAGGAAGCTGGATTCTTGAATCAAGCTATGCTACAGGCAAAGGATATTTTGGCAGGATCTTAAACCTGCTTTTTCTTACTGTCAAATGTGTAAGATGAATATACTGAAAATACTGGAATTACAATACTGTAAAAATTCCACTGTTTAACAGAAGTAAACAAATTAACCTCACTTTCCTGGAGATGTACAGTTTGGAAGAGCCTTTGAATTCTGACAATTGAAGTAAGTTGGGTTGGCTGGGAATGGGGTAGGATATAAAGAAACTAAATCCATATTTCTGCTGCTAGTGGAAAATTTTGAGCCTGTAATTGAGCATGTACTTTTATTCTCCCCAAGATCATTACCAGAGATTATGCAGCTGAATAGGTTTTCTGAGGTGAACCTAAAATAGACCGAATATCATACTAACCTCCCCAAGAGGATACTGTACACCACAGAATTGTACTTTGAGAAACAATAAATTACAATTATTTAAAGCAACCTAATATGAGGAAGACAGACAGAAAAAAAATAGGGAGTACTTATTTTCAGAATTTTTTGTCATTTGACAAGACAGGACCTGAGAGACCTCCTGCACTATAAAGCTCATTTCCCAGTTGCCTCTTAAAAATTGTCATAACCAAAAAAATGGATACCACAATTCTGTTGAAGTTTGAAGCTCTCTGAATAGCAGTAGTTGTTTTTCTCATATTAAATGTAATATTTCTCTTAATATATTCCAAAGCGACATTTTTTCTGGAGTGGACAATATTGACAATAAACAAATTAGTTTGCAATCTTCTTTCCCTGTCATCATCATCTGTTGTACCACTGCTTAAATACTGTCATGGCATTAGATTTTTAATTCCCAAGAATACAGCTCCTGTGCACTTGGCCTTGCTTAGTAAGACTTTCACAATCAGCCCTTGTATCATGTGCAGATTTACTAGTTCACTTCAAAACAAAATAAGTTTATGGAAAGTACTTTAAACCTGGAAGATAACTGGATAAACAATTGCCTAAAGAGGAAAAACTGCCGAGAGGTTTTGATGTCTACTGAAAAACAGGTACAGTTGTTGCCTTTATGTCTAGGAAATAAAAGCCACACAAATGAATAATTTAGCAAGAGATAATAATAAAAAAGTGGTGTGAAATGTTTAAGTAAGTGATCAGATCCATGACTGTGGCTTGAAATCCTAAACTGGTTCTTTGCCATGCTACTGTAATGTGATAGCATTTGTCAGTTTAAATCCAATAGGGCCATTTTGATAGGATAAAGATATTGGAAGCAGTTGTCTACTCTGTGGTCAGTTTAACTGTATCAGCTTAAGACAGATAGAACTAGGGAAAATGATTAATTCTGTTTCTAAGATGTTATTTCATCACACACTTCTTTGTGCTTTCTGGTGAAGCAAATATGAGCTATGCCTTCAAATGTGAAGTAGGTGGTCCTTGACAGGAGAGATAACTGGCACTTCCTGCTGCAGAGCTGGTAAAATAACAGTAAACAGAAGAAAAAGTGAAAGGATAGCAAAAATCACAGATCCAGATATGGAATGGAAAGTGGGAGAATACAGAAACATAACAGACTAAACCAAAAGACTTAAATGTGTAATTTTTGTCATCAACTTGATTCATCCATTGAGGTCTACAAGACAGCCTTTAAAAGAAGCCAACTGCTCTTTGACAACAGCAGGCACAAAGTAAACTGACTCATGAACATTGTCTGCCTACGAACAAAAAAACTCCAAACTATTCCCTTTTAAGAAACAATTTTGCAAATTTAGAGCAGAAATCAACTAATAAACACAGCTAGCGCAGCAATCAGATGCAGGGCATAACATCAGGCATCACAAGCAGTAGTGACCACTGCTAAGTTTGTCTGATGCTTTTGTTATTACCATAACCTGCTTGAAAATTTCTCATGTGGTTATCATCCCCCAGTTTTCTTCTTGCATTCAGGTTTAAGTGAAAGCCTTTGCAGTTCTGGAAAACACACACACACACACAAGGCAGAAGGGAGAGTGTAGTGAAACCTCAGAAGGAGCAGAACCCACATCAAATGGGACAGAAGAAAGAAACTGAGATCAAAGGAGAGGACCAAGAGTGGTAAGTTATGGACAAAGAAGCACAAAAGGCTTTTTGGAATGATTGCATATTTCCTTCCTATGGAACCTGAAATCAAGTCACTAATTTTTTCCCACTGTTTTTTCTTCCTCAAAACCAACTTCTGCTGAATAACAAACTACACATACAGTCCCTTCAACCAGCAGGTCTGCAAAGGACCAAATGGGCTCTGTTGCCATCCCTTGCACAGAGAATGTAAGTATTAAATACTCTATTTGTCCTGAGACTGCCTTGAACCAGAGAAGTGAATTCAGGCTGCAACACCAAATACCTAAATGCTGAATAATGTTCATCAGCTCACAGGCAAATTTTTATCTGTTTCAAGCAAGACTCAGTGGGCAATGTGTCACATTTCCAAGCATGAGTGCCCAACTTCAGAGATTCCATTTGCCCTTAAAATATCACTTTTACAATGCAATATTTCTATATCTGATTATCTGCGCTGCACAGATCACAAAGAACTATCTTTAAAATGGCTGTTTAATTACTTCAGAACAAGCTGTGTTCTTTTGAAAGAGAAAATTACTTGAAAAATCAGCATCATATTTTACTGGACTTTCAATATGTAATGAGACAGCTCAATATCCAGGTCTTGGACTCCAAGAAGAATATTTACCTTCCCCACCATTTCCTATCTCTGCGGATGGGTCAGATGCCAGATATCATCCAACTATGCATGCATCAGTTCCAAACAAGAATTAATATGCTAGAAGTTACCTATCCACAAGAAAAATGAGAATTAGAGATTGAAAACAACAGAAACAGGAAGATAAAGAAACACATGGGTAATAAGCCAATTTAATTCAAGAAATATGAGCAGCACGAGTTCTTGCAGGAGGGCAAAGGCCGAGAAAAGAAAGACCCAAAATTGTTCATTGTCCTAAGTCTACTGCCCTGCATACTGTCATAAAAGCCACTTCAGAATTGGAGTCAGTGGCTAACACTGACTAAACAGTAAAAGAATTTGGTGGATCATGAAGAGCCTGTCTGCAATCATGCCTCCTCAGCTCTGCTCCTGGCAGCTTGAGTGTCAAACATCAGCTCCTGCACCAAAGGAACAAAAGATACACCTGGCAAGAACAGTTTCCACTTCAGGGAGAAGAAAGCCAGCCCTTGGTCTGAATGCAGATAGAAAATGTGCTCAAGTACACTGATTCCAAACTGTCTGGAAGCAGATGAAGATCCCTGACATTGAAAATCATCTTACTACCACAGGTGCGATTCCTTCAGGGGAGGTGAATAACTCCAAGCAATGCCATCTCAGTATTTCCCCAGCTCTACAGAATTGTCTCAGCCCAGACACACTTATATCTCACCCACCAGGAGTTCCACCAAGCCCCCTTTTTACCTCCTCTCTCTGTAACAGCTGCATTAAACAGAAAACACACATTTCTTCACATTACCTTACATCTCATTGAGTCAAGAAATTTGTGCTAAGACCCATAAAATATTGACACTGTCACTAGTACTTTATTCAGACAGGGAATTTATTTAATCCCTGAAGCTATTTCCAATACTTTTTACAACTATCATAGGGAGAGGTATCTTTTAAAGAAATCATTACATTCCTCAAAATAACTTTTTCCCCTTTCACCACAGTCTGCTCTCATCTTGAGGCCTCAATTACACTGTTTTCTGTCCCCCTGAGTATAATTCTAGTCCTTCTCCATTTGTCAAGATATACAGAAAGTGGATTTACAGTCTAGACCTCCAGGACTATGATTTAAACAGAATTTTAGCACTTCCAGGAGACCTTTAACTTACCAGATATCATTATACCAGATCCCTTACCATGTCTATTTTGGTAAGTCAGACCTTCCTGTCTTTTGTTTGGCTATTAACTCCTTTTCTCACTGTGTGCACTATAGAACCCAGTTTTAATTGCTCTGCAACACCTGATTTAAAACCATCTTGGGCATATTCAAGGTATTAGAAATATGCTCTAGACCTTATGCTGCAGTACTCAGTCACTAATCCATTTAAGCAGCATGAAGTGATAGGAAAGTCACATGCAAATTCAACCAGAAGATTTAAGAAATTGTCTTTTTCTCCTGGTCCCACAGGGAAATAAATTTTTGGCATTTCTGCCCACACACTCAAAGATCTTTCAGGTGTATAGCTGTCACCAGTTCATTAAGATGCTTTGATGAGGTGTTTTTAGGATCTAAAACTCAGGATCGCAGTTTAAAGAAATGAGTTGCTCCCACAGTAAAGCATTTACTTTGGGTACCCAATATCAAATGCAATTAATGTACGTTTTTAAATACTCAAAAAAACCTTAGTTCTTGTTCCCCTGCATATACTGGTTGAGCAATTACATCTTGAGTTTCGATGGAGACAGACACTGATAGGTATTAACAAACACAGTTAGGGTCACTGTTCAGAAGAGAGAGGCTGTTGATTTTATTTCCCACTGGAATCTACTGGGAATAAATGAACGAAAGGATTCCAGAAGAACAGCTTGTTCTCTGGGCCTTGCTCAGTTCAAACAGGAAAAACATAAGTTATTAAAATATATACACAGAGCACGAGGACTGAAAACAGGCTGTGGGTTCTTTTGCTCTCCAAATCACAAGCCTAGACCAAATGCCTTTACTCTTCTTACTGCTTTACTGCTTTTTATTACTACTAGTGACATGTCAGCCCTTCTGTCCATGCTACCTCCCTCACCATACTGTCAGACTGCCCATACCACAGAGTTTCCCATTCAAATCAAGTTTTTATAGTGGTTTCATAGTAGGGGAGCTAATGACTGAATAAAAAAGGGACAGCAGTCCCCTTCAAACAGGCTCAGTTTTCCAAACCAGCACACAAACCACCAGGTACTGTTACCTCTGCTAGACAGCAAAACTGCAATCCTAATACTTCAGAGAAACATACTTCAACAAATTCTACATTAGACCAATGTGTCACTACAATAATCCACACACTATTCCTCCAAGAGCCATTAATTTGGTATTGACTCTTCAGCTTCATGGTTAATGTTCCTTTTGCTATCCTAAATGCAATATGTAAGGGGACGAGGGAGCACTGATCTCAGCCAGTCCTCTTGGTACTTACCTGCTGCAATCTCTGCCTTACCATCAGACTCTAGATTTAGTTTCTGATTTTAGATATAGAAAGGATAGAGTTAATCTATCTTTTCTATATCTAACACTAACAAGCGTTAAACAATTTCCTACTTGATCATTAACCTGTCAAATTCAGCATAATAAAATCATCACCAGTTTAAGAAACTACAAAGGACTTGTCATGGAGAGAATTTTAAGAACATGACAATCATGTATAAATTTAAAAAAGTAATGATGATCCTTTCTACAGCTGGATGCTGAAGAACAATTTTCCACCTTCACACAGTAAAAGCAAATGCTTCTGCAAGAAGTTTTTTTTCTTTAAAAAGAAACTTCTTGAAACTTTCTGAGCTTTCTTGCAAAGAACACATTTGAATTGCAGAGTCACTCGATGTGACACTTTAATGCTTTTCAGGAACTAGGCAGTGGCCTGGTGTATGTTAAGTCTATGATTTATATTTCCTTGTAGTCTATCACAACCTATTACAACTATCAACAAGAGTTAAGGTGGGAGAACTAACACAGTAATTTTCCATCCACGCTATGCCAGCTCTCAAATGGCAGACCTGTACTCCCAGTGTGTCTGCAGAGCCTGCAGAGGCAGTGCAGTGAGTGTATTGCAATCTCAGCTGTGAGCAAGTTACCGCTGGCCAATTTTCTAATACTGCGTTAAAATGCAAGAGATAATTCCAGGATCTCCACAAGCAGTAGGAGGAGGACAGTGTTCCAGGCATAGTTTGCACTCCTGAGTTTGGAAACATCTGCACTATCAGATAAAGAGCCTTTTATAAGCAGTACTAAGTTAATGAATTTCTACGAAGTATAAAGAGAGCCACAGAACAGAGTTCCTTAAGTGGTGGCACACTGACAGATGAGGCCTATAATTTTGTGGGAGGAATTTCAGTGTGACTGCTTTTCCCTCACTCAGTTGTTTCTTCTGGTGACCAGCTCCACTACCTACACCCTTCCTAGAAAGAGGGCTGGGAGGGCAGCCAGGGGTTCCAGGCTCCAGGATCTACCTGAGCACCCTGCTGCCACCAGGTTTAGCACAAGAGTCACTCTGAGTCACCTGACAGAAACCCAGAGGTTCAGACCCACAAAAAAAGGTTTTTCCTCAGGACTCAAGAAAAAGAGGGCCTTCGAGGTAATTTCAGAATTCCTCTCCTTATTCTGAATAAATGACAAACCAAGCCCTTTGGGTGTTGACAGAAGGAGGGCTGCTGGCTGAGGTCTGGGTGTCTGCACTGAGCACGTCTTAGCACAGCCAACAATTCCACTGCTGAAGTGAGCAGACAACCTTAGGGTGGCCTTGTCTGATAGTGATGGACGAGACTGTCCTGTCTCATTCACTCACTTCTTCACTTGTAGCCCCTGCTTGATTTATTTGTAGCAGCAATACATTAATGTTACCTGACAGCTACTATTAAAGTGTCACAAGCATGTGTATGCAATAACACAGATGCTGCAGGGAATTTGCTGCAGGCCAGTACCTCCTAGGCACAGAGAGCAAGGGGAGGTAGGGGAAATACCATATAAAACAGAGATCTACTCCTTATTCCTCTTATTCAGAAAGAAAATAGACAAGGGAAACTACTACAGAGACTAAGCACAGGCAGAAGGCATGGTAACATTCAGGCAAAATTAATGCTCCACGTTTTCCTACCGGTGTCCTGATAGCTACAAAACCCAGCAAAAACAAAATTAAACACAGTCAGTCATAGGGCAACATCCCACTCAGGTACAGCATTCAAGAAGATGGGCAGACCCCCATGGCAGTGCTGCATTAAGTAGAAGGGTGATCACAGGCTGCTGGAATAGCAGGAGACGCAAGAAAAAGCTCTCTTCACTTTTTTTTCTTTACAGCAGTATACAAGCGTGGTGATAACATTTGGTTGATGGCATTTCCTGCCTCCATGACCCCTCAAGTACTTACAGATCTATTCTTATACCATGCTTGAAAATGAGAGTGATAGTACCCTCGTGCCTCATACACACAGAACAAGCAAATTTTTAGTCCAAGGTCACAGCAAAAAACAGCAGCAAAGCCAGGATTTGCATACAGATTTCTCAAGCAACAGATTATCCAATACTTTAATAAAAGCATTCACCAAATTCTCTAAGTCTCTGAGACAACAGCTAAACAGGGAGAACTAAGCAAAACATTATTGCTGTGTCAGAAATGTTACAGAATTTGCCTTAACCATATCCTCTGTGAGTTCTGACAAGGGAAAGTGACCCCAGGTGCATAACTCATGAAGGGCTGGAAACACTTGAGAGCTGCAAAAATCTCAGATACTGAGGAATAAAATCACTCTGATCTACAGAATATAGATCTAAAGAACAACAACTCCATAACAAGAACCAAAGAATTATTTCTGTTCTGCATGAGACAGAACTTTTCATCTGCAAGTATGTGGAGGACATGTAAGAACTTCCTTGGCCCTTTTTCATGGCCTCACTGAAACCATAAAGTATTTTGTCCTCAATATTCACAGATTATGGATCAGAATGATCATTACTATATTGACTGTAATTCAATGCATCAGGTAAAACAGTATAATTCTGTTAATTCTTGAAGGAACGCTGATACTGCCTCTAGAAACAGTCTGAACTGGGCTGTTTGTCACCTGTCAAACATACAAACACCTCTTTATTATTAGGACAGATGTCTTATGTCCCCTGCTTCCATACTTTAAAGAGCCAACACTACAAAGCACTACTTTCTATCACACAATTACATTTAAAAAAAAAATTATCATATCTTTGGGTTGCTTGAGTGAGTTGACTGAACCAGCTGATGTGGCCTGCTAATCACAAAATGTAGCAACACTCATAATTGAGCAGAATATAAAGCAAGGTCAAAAAAAGGTGCTGCTCAGTATATACTGGTGCCTGTGCCACCCTTTTTTGTGTTTGCTGAAGATTCTACCACACCAGGCCTAGAAAATGCACAGCTGGAAAGGTTATTACATGTCCTTATGTAAGAGGACTCTTAAAACATCAGTGCAGTGCTCTTTGCTCAGCCACCCTCATCACCATCCTCCAAGCACCTTTCCTTCTACTCAGCAGGATGGCTGATGCCCCAAGGATCAACAGGGAAACAAGCTGTAACCTACTAACTGCATAACCTACCTTCTCTCCTTTTAGTGCCAATATGGTCAAAAAAAGGCCATGGGTCAGATTTGCACAAGTATTTAGGCCAGATGTGCAGATAAGCAGTTAGGCTATGTAGACATACATTAAATCACATTAAGTGCCTATCTGCACCGTTTTGAACTGAGCTTCTTTCCCTTTATCAGATTCATAGTAATTTAATTGGAGCTGATTAGAAATTAAGCTCTCCAGGGCCAATACAACAAGTTAACATCAGATCACTCCAAGCCACACTGCCAGCCACAAACTGCTTGCTGTTGTGTAAGCAGAGCCCCAGTGCCTGCAAAGAGGTGCCAGGCAGGTAAGCTGGGGAGGGTGGGACACTGCTGTTGTGGGGGACACAAACCCTGAGAGTGAGCTCTGCAGAGGAGCAGAAGAGGAGGCTGATGATGGCTCTGTTCGTGTGCTGCAGCCAGCTACATCTCAAGCTGTGCCTTGGCTTCAGATGCCCCAAGGGGTAAAAGTGCACTAAAAACAAAGGCCAAATAAAACATGCTTTAATTCGCAGCCATTAAAACCCCAGCTGCAAATATAACTGAAGCATGTTTCTTTTTAAAGAAGCAACACAACACTTTCTCCCTCCAGCCCTGTTGACTTCAAAGGCTTCAAAAGTAACTTGATGCCACGACTAGAGGCAAAGCTGCCATTAAGTGCCAACTCCTGTAGTTACAGCTTTTGAGGCCCCGAATTCTGTTTTGATTATTTACCTTCAAATGAATTTTAAAAACAACAACAACAACAACAACAACAACAACAACAACAACAAAAAAAAAAAAAAAACAAACCAAAAAAAAAACAAAAAAAAACCAAAAAACGAAAGTAAGATGGGAAGCAGTTTCCAGCCTGGAAACTGAACCCACAGTTGTAAGACATAACCTTACAAATACTTCTGATACACTCTAGTGAGGACCATCTCTCCCTAGTACTACATATGGTTCTCCCCAAAGGATTTCTTATGTCCTTGTCCCCTCTTTTATTAGAGTTTGTTCTACCAGCCTTGATCAAGTTTAGCACTTGCAGAAAACAAGCCTGAACTTTTAAAGTGAGTTCTCTGGCGTGCATATGTCACAGCTCGCTGGGTTTAAGTCAGCAGAGCTTTAATCCATGGCTCAGCACATCAAAAGAAATGGAGTTCCTGCATCCACATCACACACACAGAGACTCCCTGAATTCAGCTTGCATGGCTTGCCCTGAACCCTGATTTAGCCTCATTAAACCCTCCCCTGAGCTGGAGCCACAGGCCAGGTGAGCTGTAACTTTAGAAAACGAAAGGCAAAGGGTGACAAGGCACCTGGCACTGCGCTGTGTTGGCACTGCCAGTCCTTCCACCTCTGAAAACCAACCAGAGCACCAGGCCCTGCCTTGTCAGGACTGCTGCAGCCCAGACCCTGCTGGCATGTCCACGTGCCCAGCTACAGAGAACTAACAGAGAGAAGAGGGAGGGAAGAAAAAACTAACAAGAAAGGGAGGAAGCCCTGTGGCTACCATGTTCGTTGAAGAAGAATTTGTTCCTTGCTTATGCTGCTGATGTTCTGGTACAGACTGCACATGAACAAGACATTCCCGAGCTTTAAATTTATGCTGGTGTTCCCAACAAGCACAAACCTAAAAGTTACACTTTAGAATTTCCTGTCCCTGCATATTAAAAAATAATGCAGCCACACCAAAACTCCTTGGCCACTGCCAGGTCTGTGGAGAGAAGAATCAATTCAGACAATACCCCCTCTTTATTTTCCAATTCTCCATCAAAGAGATGAGGGAGAGAACAAAAGCTGAGGAGCAAATAGCTGAGTTGACTCATGTCTTCAAAGTGTCTGTTTAAAATGACCGAGTAAGTGTTCCTTAGCCCAAACCAGAATGAATACAGGTCTTCATATAAAAGTATCTTGCACAAAGGCAGATGCTAATCACTAAAGCCTAAACTCAAAAGAAACACACTCGAGGATGCATCCCATTTGTGCCACTGCAATATACAAGAATCTTGCAATCTTTCAGTTACAGTAATAGGGCAGTAGAGGATTGACAGCAAATAGTCTTGAGGGGAAAGGCTGTAATCCAGTCACACTTGCACATGCATCTACATCATCCTCTGGACAAGACCTGATGGAATAAATTAGAGCAGTTAAGTGAGAATAAAAATAATAAAGAATTTATTTTTTTTAGCACATAATGACAGCACAAAAGACTTCAGCCCAGCTTCCTCCTCTGCAGCAGACCTACTGTACAACCCACAGCTACTCACTTAATATCATTACGTGCCAGAGCTTGGTTGTGGATTATTTTTGTTTCATATCCCTTCTCATATTTAACCAGGCCTCTCAGAAAACAGTTTACAGTTTGTTACTATGCAGCTCCACAGCCTCTAGCACAATGCAACTCCAGTCCTGGTCCTACAGAGAACAGCTTAATAACCATTTATTACAAACAGTGTGGCTGGCCAGTGGCAGCAGGGAAAGGCTGCAGCAAGGCACAGAACACACAGAGTAATTGCTCTTCATGATTTAACCCCATAGTCCTGTCCCTTGGACAAAGTCTGTCTTAGTGCCTTCAGCTGCTCAGAGTAATCTCTTAATTTCTACAAAAAGCAAATCAATGCACTTGCAGCAGCATCAATAAATAGCTGTTTTCTATCACCTACCTCTAAAACCTCAACCTGTTGAATCCCCTCTGCCACCCAAAGCCCCAACCAATGTGCTGAGTCACAACAGGCAGCCATGGTCTTCAAATAGCAACCTGAAATATCATTTCTTCCTTCCAGGCCATCCTTGTCTCTCTCTGAGATGTATTTTCTTATGACAACAAATAAAATCTGTTTTACTTGTGTTCCATTTAAAAGCAATTTGTAAAAAAGAAGCAGTGAAAATAAGAAACAGACAATGCCTTTTTCTTTAAGTCTTTCCAACATAAAATGGGAAAGAATGCCTAAAGGTTTCCAGGCCAGCAGAGTTTTCTTATTTTGTTTGTTTATTTTAACATAAGTAATTCGGAAAGCATGAGATCAGGACGTACTGGTACCAACTATGTTATCTCAGCAGTGCTGCAATTTCCCATAGCCTACACTATCTGCAGGACCTCTGTTTCTTTATGGTCATGAATTCAGAAACAATGATAGAGCTGAATAAAATCATGAGCCTTGATGAATAATAAAGCACAGAAATCCTGCATTTGACCAAGGCTTCCTGGCTGGTGCCTTAATGGAAAAAGCTTGGCATGGGAGATGCCTTATACACTCAAGCACTTACTATTCAGAAGACACACAAAACCTATACTGCCCTGAACCCAACCTTATCACCAGTCTCAACTTCTCCTCACTACCTTTCATCTGCAAAGGGTACTGAGTGTGCTGAGCACACCTACAGTGTATTCACAGCCGGAACTAATGAGCACCATGGAAGATGTAGGCAGGAATAAAACCATGTGGGTGCCCTAATGCCAGCAGTGGCTCTCCTGGATGCACCTCAGGACCCTGGCTGAGCCACACAAATCCTAGCTGGCCCAGCCAGCAGGATTTGCTGCCTGCAAAGATCTTGCAGATGTAGCTTATTTCTCTCTGTCGAGGCTGGAGGGCCTTTCCACTGAGCAGGACACCCTGAGCAGCAGGAACAAGGAATGTCAGGGTCTGACCAGCTGAGTCTCACTTTCCTCAGAAGTCACAGCAATTCTGCACTGACAGGCAGCTCTGTATTGTGACTGAACAGCACACTGAGAACCTGGTGGGGAGATCTCCACAAGAAGTCACTTGGTTTCAAGGTGTAGTAGGGAAAAGTGCATTTCCCCAGCTCAGGAAAGGCTAAATGAGAGGGGGTGAACCTACCATATTCTACAAACCTAGCAAGCCTACAAAACAGCAAAGCAGCACAGTGGAGCTGACAGTGTAATTTCCCTCCAGACTACTCTAAACTTGGAATGGGGGTTTTTCCAAATTTATTGCTTCTCTGATTTCATAACAAATTAGCTCCATGTACCATTACAAAAATTGCTTTGCTGTCAGCCCTGCAGGCTTAATTTGGGGTCTGGGAAGCAGAGGGCTCTTCCCTTCTCACACATTGTCAACAGCCACACAAGGTTTTGAACACTGAGTTCCACCCACGCTTGTCCTTGTACAACCCCAGTGAGGCCTTTCACAAGGTTGGACAGGTGTAAAATGACAGAACCTGACCTAAAACAGCACTAAAAAGACAAAGCTGGGGGTTGTGGAGGGGGGAAGCTGTTACTCTGATATTGCTTAATAGACTTGAATTGACTACGTTTTCTGGGGTTCTTTTTTTGTTTTCATTTTGTTTTGTTTTTTATTTAAATATTTTTAAAAGAACATCAAAGTACCAAATCAGAATGAAGATAACTGAAGGAAAGGGGTAGGAGGAAAGAGAGTTGCTGCCAACAGCCAAGGCAATACTACTGTTTTCCTAGAGCATGTGTTCCCTTTAAAAGAGGTCTGCTAAGCCATGCTGGTACTCCAGCACTGTGGGAATGCAAAAGGGATGGTTGGAAGCTGGGCCCGTGGTGTCGCAGGCAATCTCCCGCAGGTTTATGTAGGTGACTCTTGAATCTAATTAACTTCTTCCATCTCTACTATGCAGATCTCTCACTGATCATAAATACTATGCATCCAGCTAGCACAGAAAGAACTCCTGTTGGGTGCCTGTTCTATCTGCTCCTATTGGCAGGCAAACAAGAGCAAAGGCTCAGGATTAAAATAATCCAAATTAGGTTCGGATGTAGTTGCACGCACTAATTGAAAAGATTGCCCCAAAGCTGCAGTAGTCCTGAACACACGTGCAAGCAAGCATGCTGTCATGATGCTGACAGATGATGAATTTGTTTGTGTAGTGAATACATACAAGGAAGAAGCAGCTGGAAATGCATTGTAATGTGTGCTCTATACGAATCTAATCCCTGCTAATTTTCTTCAGATTCCAGCTGCTGGCCAGCTGGGTGCAACTGTGACAACTTTAGTATAAATTTCTGTTTGTGACTAAAGGACCAAAGAACTTTAGCTGAAGGGCAGATATTTGAGGAAGGGCCAGCACAGGCTATCCTAAAATAATGTTGTTTGAAGGCATAGAAACAACAATATTCAGCTTGAATTAACTCGCAGCCACACATTTTTGGTTTGAATACTCTCCTCTGGTTTAACTCCCTCTTCTCCTGCTCTTAGTTGTCCCTTTTATACATGAAACAGGGTAAACAACTATATTTTAAAATATTCAGGGTTACTTTTTTGTAGTTAAGGAGAAGCTATTTCCTTTTAATTTCCCTGTGTGAGAGAGCAACTCTCCATTCCTTTACTAACCCCTTCTTCTTCCATACATCTAATTTCAGGAAATTAATTCCCAAGCCTGGCTAACCAAACCTGTATGCAGTATCCCTAACTCCACAGGGTCTCATTCAGTGTGCAACAGAACTGCTAATCCCCCTCTGGATAGGGAGCACTTCACTAAATGCATCCCAGGGTTGTGCTTGTCTTTCACGGCTGCACCAGCAGCAGCTTAGTCATTCTCAGACTGACTCATGCACTGTGGTCTTTCTCCTTTTCTGTCATTTCCAACTGATTAAGCACGGAGCTGAAATGGAATCTATGTGATGATTTAACACCTATCAACTCATAAGACCCTACCTCTAAGAAGGAGTGTGCAGCTGTAAAACAGGGTTTAAGGCCAAGGTTTCTCGTTGTCAATAAACATCACAACAGAGATCACCCAGAAGACCATCCTAAAAGTCCACTCAGATGAATTTCTCTACTCAGATATCTGTATTTGCTATCCTACAGACCCATGGCATCCTCTCCAAAATAAAGCATTCCTTAAAACTCCTTCTAATTCAGAATACTATCATTTGCATGTTACAATTTCTTTACTCATTTTTCTCCCTATCTCCACTTCATGCTTAAAACTTGCTTGTATTTAAATATGTCAATTACACCATCACTTCTCCATATCTCTTTCTTAGCAATGTTCCTTTCACCTCTTCTCTCCCTCTCCCCTGTCGTTCAGCGGGATTGTCCTGAGGCAAAACAGTTAATCACCTTTAATCCATTCCTAGGTGGTCTTTAACTCAAACCCAGCCTTGGCAGCTGCTATTCTTCCCTTGCTCTATTTTTATCTTTGTAAATATGTTCAGGCAGGCAAAAAAAGAACAGGGTTACTGCAATGAGGTGGGTAGTTAAACGACACGGTGTGATGAAGAAAGCCAGTTTGTAACACCTCAGAACCTCGTGTTCTGTAACCCAACAAGAACTGAACCAAGAGGCAGAAACCCTGACCAGAGACAGGTGAGATATTGCTCACAGGTTTGCCACAAACATCAGCTTGCTCCTAGGAAATAACAGGGTACGACTGGTATCCTTGTATTGTAGTTACAACTCACTTTATTCAGTTACAACTTCACTGGCTGGTGGTTCACCTCATGTTTTTGATTATTGCTCAGATCCATTTTTTCTGCTTCTGCAAGGTCAGCTCTAAGAAATAATAAAAACTTATTCACACTAACAAACCTCGAAGCAGTCAGAGAGCATGGAATCTTTTGGCAGCATATCTAGAACTAAATATTTACTGAACACATTTCTAATCTAGGGACTTGGCCAAAATGAGAGAGAAGGCATGTGAAGCCAGCATTTTCCAAAGCAAGCATAAAACCTCACACACATAATGCCACACATCCCCTGCTGAGAGATCACAGAAACCTGGCCGCCCCAGAGATCATTCATCTGAAAGGAAAAACAAGAGTGGACTGGTAGGCTGGGAGGCACATCAGCCAGCCAGCTCAGCTGTGCTGTGCCAAGGAATAGCTGCTGTGACCCTGCCCCATGCTCCTTTGTCTCCAGCAAATATTGCTTCTTGCTCCGCTGAGGCAGAACTCCAGCAAATGTTTACACTATGCAGGACTAAGGTAGGGTTTAAAAATACCCCATTGAACATGGTCCTGTTGGTGTGATGAGAATGTGATTGCCATCATGGGCTGAAACGAGCTGCTTACTTTTGTTATCGCCTTCCTTCTCCCATAGCAACCCTTTCCAATCAAGTAATCCCAACTGATCTTGGAAATCAATCAAACTTCTATTATGTTTACATACAATAGACCACCATGACTCACTTTCATCTGCAATCCTTACGCTTCAAACACCGGTTTAAAACAGGCCACAGATTATTATAATCATGTTTACACAAGAAGTGTAATATGCCAACCTGTCAAAATATTGTCAATATTTATTCCACATAAATCTATCCTCCCCAAAACTGAAGCAAAAACTTAATGAAAGATTAGAATTGAGGCAGGCTGGGAAAAAAGGTAGAAGCAAATATTTGAATCAAACACTACCAATATCTGGATGAAGCTAAACTCCACCCCCCCGCCACTAAAACTGAGTATAAAAAGAGAGAAACTTATCCCAAATAAATTGGGCAGCTTCACAACTAGCATAAAGCACATGAAATTAAAACTTTCATGACCTACGGAAGACATCAATACCAAAGAGGAAGGATGGCAGACTGCCCTTAAGAGTCAGGAGAGAGAAGTGCAGTGCAAACCTGTGTAAGAATAGGAAAAAAGGCTACCTACATAGAAAAGCAGCAAGAAAAACAAGAAAGCAACAAGCCTTGCTTTCAAAGGATCAAAAAATATAACTAGATAACCAAGCATCATGACAAGATGAGATATATTTCTATAAAAGTGGAAATTGGACATGCTTTTTCCACTGCCACTCCTCAAGGAAAAATGCATGTGGGAAGGGGCTATGTTATGCTGAAGGGCTGCAAGGAATCTTTAAAAACAGACTAAGCTCATTAAGCTACTCCATGCTTCATGTCTCCTCCAGGAACCATATTTTCTATTACATCTGGGGAAAACCAGAGCTGATTTCCACATCATTTAGTAGCACTTTTTCTGAGAGATTCTGCTCTGTCCCATGCAATGCAAGCTTGGATGGATTTCAGTGGCAGTTAGCAAGTGAAGTTTGCATACAAATGTCAGGAAGGAACTCTATGTTATTTGTACCTAATCTTATTTTTCCATGTGAAGTCATCTGGGGCAGTTTTGTTCCCGCTGGAGCCCTGCAGTCCAGGGGAGTTTCAGGTAATCCATATCTTGAATTAAACACTGCACTAACAAAAGGGCTGACACATGAAAAGTTAACCTTCTTTCTGCCTTGCCCAAGTTCAAATCTGTATAATATGGGGTAATACAAAATGGACTTGAAGGGCCCATAAACTAGTTCTTATTTCCATATATTTTAGTGGAAATAATCCGTACTCAGCTTTGCTGCACAACTCTCAGCTTTATGGGTTTACAATAAAATCCTGAAACTGGAAAAATGTGACACTAAGATGAATTCAGTGGTTCAGAACTTGAAAACAAATAGAGTATTAACACTACTTACTAGTTATCCCTTACATTCCTGTGTGCTAGGAAACATTCTGGAAGAAGTTACAGAATTTTCTGAGTTAGAAGGGACCCACAAGGATCTCAAATCCAGACCTTAAGTGAGTGGCCTGCATGGAGATCTCTTGTTAGGAGTTTGCAAAGTGCTCACTACAGCAAGGTCCTGATCCCTCACTTGCACACTTACAGTGGAACAGAGATTGAGGTCTGTAAGGAACCAGTTAGTGGTCATCTCAGTCCCCCCAACACAAACAAACAAATTTGTGGAGATAAAATTGTTTCACAATATCAGTTATTCTTATGCCCATTCTCTGCTGTTACCTTTTCAATTTATCTACAAACTCCCACTACAAATCAGTGTCATTTCATTACCAAGTTATTTTAATTGACTGCTGATATCTTTCCCAGTTTCTCTCTCTAAAATTCTTAGGATCTTCAATATCTGCAATGACATACCTTTATTGTCAAAAGAGTTTGCAGCATTGAATGAAAATTTTGTGGGTTTTTTACTCTTGCCGCAAGAATTTGGCAGAAACAACATCCATTTTTAAATTTTTCCCTGTTTAGTTTTCTCCTCTATATACAAGTTTGTCCCAGTTGGGACCTAAAGCCTATACAAAACTGATCACCATTAATGTCAGTTTGATTTTTTGTTGTGTCAGATATAAAACAACCTGTAATATAAGCATATATAATACATACAAAAATCAATGCAAGTCTGACCAGTGTTTGATCATGGATGAGTTAATTATGGCAACAGATAAAGTAGAAGAGCAAGAAACTCTTCAGAGAAAAAAAATAAAATTATAAACTGCACACACAAGGAAGCATCTTCCTAACCTCCATCACTCACCATAATTCATGGTCTGAATCAGAGAAGTTATTCTCTATAAAGAAAAAAGGGGGAAGTTACTGTTGAATATGTTCCAAAGCTTGGGTAGGCATCATTTTTTCATACCTCATTACTTTTCTACCAAAGATGCAGGATTACTAGAATGGAATTAGTGACAGAAAATGCCTACTAATAGTAAAGGAAAATATTATTTGCTGTCCTCTTCTGACATATGTTCTGTAAGATCACCACGATACAATGAGCAGACATGCTCATTCAGCTTCCCACAGTGGAAGCTCCAGAAATAAATAATTTTTTTCCTAAAAATATTTTTCCACCCACGAACAATGGCTGTTAATTTAAAATTGCCCAATGAGCACAAATCAGTCTTTTTACTCTTTGTTCTGTGACAAAAATGCACTTCATATACCATCATGTCCATTCATCTCATTCTGCCCTCATCTTCCTTAATCTTCATTAACCTCTACAGTTCCCTGCCATATTGAACTACTTCCTATTCTTCATCACACTTTCCCAATTATATTCATAGTTTACATGCATCACAACATGAAATACTGGACTCTGTACAAAAGGAAGTATTCCTAAACCTTTACTCGCTGTTTCTTGGCAGGATGCTCAAAGTAATGCTACCATTAGAAGCTGCAGCAACTCAGCAGAGGATAAAAATGTTAGTGAGTAATTTTACCAGCATATTGTGACCTAGGGGACTCCCCACATGTAATACAATTATTGGCTTCGGAAAAATAGAGAACAATGATGTTTGCAATCCAACATTTAAGGAAACTTTGTGCCCTTTGGCATCAGGGCCAGCTGGGTGATGACAACTTTACTCAGCTTTCCAGTAGCTGGACATACTTAAAACATGAAGAAGTATGGGCCTTTGAATTCCTCTATTCCCTGGAAAAGAAATCCTATGGGTGGAGCTGGGGATGAGTGGGGTGCTAAGTTGGATATTTGGTGAGGAGCTAAAATACAGAGAAGTATTTCTTCACTGAAAAATAAATCCTGCTGAATGTTCCACAATTCTGTCAGACAGTGACCTCAGGCATTAGGCTGACCCGGGAACAAAAAGCTGGGATAAGTTACAGATCAATCTTCCCTTCTCTCCTGTGCCAGGGAAACCACATTCTCCAATGTGCTATTTCAAGACAATGTGAGAAGCTTAGAAAACTCCTTTAATCCTCTTTATTCCCAAGTGATGGCTTTGGGTGGGCCAGCACTATTTGTGCCCCAGCATCTCCTGGTCAGTTCTCCAGCTCACACCACTTCACAAGATAGCAGCAGGGATGAAAGCAAACACCTCCTTAAAATTCCCATTGCAAACCAAACAACAGCTGCTGCTCCTTCTGATGATGGCACACAATTTGCAGCCTGGTTATTTCTCTCATCTCTTTTAAATTCACGTGTGTTAGAAGGTTTGGATTTTTCCTCCAATAAATGTTCAGTTTTACCCTGAAGCTTTTCATTTCAGAGCTGGGTACAATAATAAGGACAGTGGGTCTCTGTCTGCTTTTGCTTTGCTGCTACAGTGGCATTGCATTTCATATTGCCCTGGATTGCTGGGTTCTAAAGCCCTTTCCTTTCAAAGTGACAGGATGATACATTACTTCAGCTTCTGAGCCTGGTCCTTAACCACAGTGTGCTGTGACACATCCCAGAGCTGCACAGGAGACCATGGCAGCCTTCAGCCCTGCAGCTGTTCCTTGAGAGGTTCAGATCTTGCTAAGACTCTGGGCTCGGATGAAAGATGAGCCAAACAACCCTTTCTCTGACTAATTCACCAGTACATAGTACAGATCATCATTTGGCCACAACTCTGAAACTGAGCAATTCTATGAAGCTTTAACACATGCCCAATTCCGTTTGAGTTCTGGTTGTAATACAGAATTAATGCTTAATCTATTATATCTATATCATTTGCCCTATTTCAATCCTCTCCATGTCACCTGTGGTCCAAAATGCACTGAAGAAGATAAAACCTTTTACAGTTGCTTTCAGTTTAGATCATGAGATCTGCATGATTATTAATCTGAACACAAATTTGCAGAATTTTTCACTATTAAATTTGAGGTGCTGAAATAGTTTTATTCTGAATGATTTCCTACAGAAGAAGGAATAGATTAAGTTGTAAAGAAATACCCCAATGGGAAATTTGAAGTCTACCATATTTTTTTTTAAATTATGCATTTATTGTAACTAAGTATGCTTTCCTTCTCTTGCATCTTTTAGCATTAAAATGAACATTTGCATTATGGTAAACTGTTAGTGAGGTCTAATACAGAAGCACTGTTTGCATAAATTATTAAGATAATAAGCAAGAACTTCTCATTTATTTCTCTGTTTTATTCCTAATCTAATTTTCTATGCAGTTTTTCTACCTGAAACTGAAGTATTGTGGGTTTGACACCTTTCAGAGTGAAAATGCTTAGGGAGTCAAAAAAGAAGATGATTAACTGTGAAAGAACAGAGTGCTAGTCATGCAAATTCCCTTCGGAGAGATGGAGCTCCAGCACGTGGGCCTGGAATGTTGGTTTACCTGAAGACATCTTGTGTCCCCTAGGTTCAAGATTGCATTAGTTTAACAATGCTGCCAAACTCTCCCAAGAGCTTTTCTTTTCACAGCTTTCAAGAAGTCCTTTATCTCCTTTAGATTTGCCATCAAATAAAAATTTATGGGGGTTATATTCAATTTATGGCCATACACAGAAACCTTAAGTCGTTCATCTTTCAGGACATCTATGTGGCAGTGGACAAGTTTACATGACAACACAACAGTGCAAAGAGACATGAGTTACTGCTGGCCCAAGGCAATATGTCTGGCATGGCAGAGTTCAAAGCCATCAAAGTCTACTTTAAGGTGAGTTTAGTAGGTTGCACTAATGTTAATTTAAGGAGGTCATTATTCAGTGACATTCAACCTGACTGCAGCCAGCCAGCTCAAGTGTCTTTGCAAGAATTCCTTAGCATTGTAGGCTGCAAGGGCAGTAGAGACAAAGGTGCAGGTTGTTGGAAAGATGGAAATTATGTTTCCTCATGTCTTCAGTGGCAGCACTGATAGGCAGTTTTACAGTCAATCTCTAAGTTTCTATCATTCTCTCCAAGTCAATCAGCTCAGGCTGTGGTGCCTTCTGCATTGTTATATTCCAACTGAACACACATCTCAAGAACATGAGGAATACTGAGATGCCATTATACTAATGGTATTGCAAAAATGTTCTGATGCTCAATAAAATCAAGATCCAGATTTATGCTGGAAACAATCCAGAGATCATTGCTGAAAGAATCACTTCACCACATTAAGAATCGAGAAAACCACAATACTACAAGACCCAGTGAGACAGTAATTTGTAATTATTAACGTGAATCAATTCAAAACCAATAAAACACAACATAAAAAACATAGTTGCTGCAATTTCTACCAGCTTTCTTCTATTCCAGCTCTTCATTTCTCCATTGTCCCCACTCTAATTTCAACCTCATCTGATTTGCTTTGAACAAGACCTGTTAAGTCTTGTATTTTTTAAGGATATTTTTTTCCAGAAAACAAGATAAATCAGCCATTTGCAAAGATGTGAGCAGTTTCTTTGATTTATCTCAGTGGTCACAAGCAACTATCATTAGGAATCTCCTTCCCTGGAGATGCTCTAAAGCTATCTGGATGTGATCCAGAGTAACATGCTGCTGAGCAGGGAGGTTGGATTAGATGACCTCCAGCTGTCTCTCCAACCCTTACCCAGTCTGTGATTCTCTGAAATAGACAAGGTGGATATTTACCAGTGCTCCCTATAAGAACTACAGCAAAACTCTAATGTTAGTAAAACAGCATTTAAATTACAAAAATACTCATTCCTCCTTTATATACCATAATCCAACACCTTCACCTCTTTTTGTAAGCTACATGATCCAGCTGACATGTATTTCATCACATGATATGAAATTAAGTCAAATATTAAAAAAAAAACCAACAGAAACTCTTGTACTGGTATATAAATAGGAGCCTGGTCTGTATGAGACAGACAGCAATGCTGCCATTCTCCTCCAAGAGGAGAACACAGATCATTAAAGTAATACTCTAAGAAGTAGAGCAGTTGCAAGACTGACATTTTAATATATGAAAGGCTACTGCAGAAACAAGGAAAATCATCTGTTCTGTTCTTCATGTTTTTCACTGCTAGCCAGGACAAGAACTTAATAGTGAAAAAAAAAAGAAAAAAGCAGATTATCATCATTAGTTTTCTTCTCTTTTTTTAAGGAACAAACACAACTTTCTAAATGTGAAGATAATTAAGCAGTGAAACAGATTGCCTAGGGAAGCTGGGAAATCTCAAACTCCAGAGATGCTACATAATAATTGAGACAGGTCAGAAATGACACTTAATCCTTCCATCTTGCTTTTTTTAATTACTATCTTACAAGCATGACTTTTTAAATGGCACAGTTTCTTAATAAATACAGTGTGTCAGTTAACATGTCTGAGGATTTTACATCTCAGTTGGCTTATGCTAGGAGACTGAAACATTGAATAAATACTGAAATTATTTTATTTATTAGAAACACTTATTTTCTAATTAAGAGGAAAATGCACTCTTGCTTAGGGCTAATAACTAAGGGATTCAGCAGTGTTCCCAATGAGGCCAAAACTCTTACCATTTCAGTGAGATAGTAATTATGAGCATCATCATCTACATAAGACTTTTTAACACAAAATCAAAAGAAAAACCAAACAGAACAGACTTTTGCGTAAGAAGAGAAAAAGCACCCTCATGCTTTGCCAAAAGAGGTTGGCATGGATGATGAGTTCCTGCTGGATGAGAGAGAGAGAGAGCAACATACTAGCTTCTCCCTACAATGTGCTTATTTTCTTAATTACATTATATAAAAGGAATTTCATTCCATCTGCTCCATTGGTGACAATTTGCTCGTATTATGGAATTACTACAAAAGTCAATGACACAAACATAACAAATGTGAAACAATAAAACACATGCAAAGTAAGAATGACTCTATTAGTTTAAATGTTCAGGCTGGTTTTCATGTCCAGCTTCACATAATAATAAAAAAAATTGCTCATCTTGCTAATCACATAATTTTTAATACAGGTTTCATTCACTGCTACAATTTAATCTCTTCAGACACTGAAGTCTTTACAGGACAGAAATAATTTATCTGCTTAAAGCAATCTCAGTATTGCAATCTGGGTTCTGATGGGGCTCTGCTTCACTGAGATCTTCATACTTAATCACTGAATATCTAAAATGAGAAATTTATTTCAGCAGGGCTTAAGGACAGAGCTGTGGAAAAGGAAACCCATCCATCTTCCAAATGATGTGTTCTCTTTCCATAAAGTTGGAAGAAAGACTTGTTTAAACCAATGGTTTGCTCTCATCTAGAAGACTGAAGCATTCTCTCCATTAAAAAAAGAAGAAAAAAGAGCTTTCCAGTATCTATAAACAAACATAAAGGATCAAGGGCATGGTAGGAAAAGGTGTTCTCACAAAATTACATGGGAGACTGGAACTTCATACCTGAAGTAAGAAAGTGACTGACAGAAGTATGTGCAGTCACAAAATACCAGCAGAATGGATATCAGAGTCCTTTACTCTTTCATAACTAAAGTCCAATGGGTTATTCAAAAGTTTGCCAGGTCCCTAGTAAAGCTTGAAAAATACTAATGGTGCTAATGAAGCCAAAGTCTGATCAAGGTTTGAGGAAAAATTGGACCCATCTGTGGACAGTTGATCACAGAGGTGTCCAGAATTGAAGTTCAGAAATGGCAAGTGGTGAAGGAGTTACGTGTCTAACACTTTAGAGTTTATGTTAACTTCAAAGCTATTGGCTTTCAAAAGAGTAACTTCCTTGGGCAGAGTAACTGCTTTCTTCTGAGTTCTGTAAATTGACCTCTGAAACACCCAGGACTGGTTACTGTCAAACACTCTGCAGATGTAATACCATATGCTCCTTCCTACGCCTTGTTTTCAGAAACAATGCCATGGAGATGCCCTGAAAATGCCCACTAACTGGTGTTTTTCCTCAAAGAAAGTATTTCTGCTCAGTTTCCTAAAAAGACAGCTGAATCATTACCATTTAAGTAAACCTGTGGTTTAAAATCAATGCAACATTACAACAATCAAATGTTGCTGTAATATTTAACCATTAAACAGAAACTTAAGATGCTGAAATTGTAATAGCATTTCCATTGTAAGCAGAATTCACATGTCAAATGATTTAGTCAATTCTACTTTGTGACTGCATACTAAGTGGTATTATAACATGTTTGGTCGCCAACCTCAAAATTATTAAATCCCACCACTTATTTCAATATGGGATACTCAGCTGCATTCAAAACACACTCTTCCTATGAATTTCCAATTGACTTGTGCTGTGTAATGCAAGCAAACTGCAGAAAGATTTTATGTAAGGAGAAAAAACCTTTCCCTCTCAATTTCTGCCACACAGCAAATTCCCACACCTTGAAATAAAAAGGGTCTTTGAAAGCTAAGCCTGTTGCCTCCACGCAGTAAGCAAATGTTACCTTGCTGGAACTAACAGCAAGCCCATGACACCTAAGGCTGTGTATGGGTGAATATTATTTTAAGTAGCCTCATTAATTTAAAAAGAGGGTTTCCATCCTGTGGAATGCACAATGACAAACTGCCTTCTGGGTTGAGTTCTTAAAACCTCACTGCAATAGCTTTTCTGTCTTTCAAAAGGAATTTTAATTCTGCCTCAAATTCATCTGTTTATTAAAAAGGGATGCTACTTCCTCACTTTAAAGAGAAAGGGAAAAGTAGTGTTAATTTGTAGTAGTCCTAATGCACGAACCGTTGCCCTCTTGGGTGCAATACTGCCACTGAAAAAGCAATGTGAGATGTTATCACTGCAGTAATAAAACCAAGAAAACATTTCACAACAGCAGAGTGCCTTAATCCCCCAGGCTTTACAGAGATACCAGCACAGGAATTGCAGCTCTCTGAAATGCAGTCACACACACTCAACTTGGTGCCATTGGATGAACCTGTTGCAAAAGGCTGAGGCAGCTCAACCACTCACAGGATGGCAGAGAGGAGGAATTGAACCATCTCTGAGGGAAATTCCAGTGGAAGTTTAGGTAGATTGAACACAACCTGGTACTTAAGCAGATCTAACATTTCCAATTTCCATACAATTTTAATAATAAATATTCAACATGTGCCATAACTCCCATTTTTTCAATCTGCTGTTGGATAAACTGGTGACATATTTGAATGACCTCAAAGAGAAAGAAACCCTATCCACTGTCAAGGTTGGAAAAGAGATACTTGGGACAAAAACACCCCACAAAGTCCTGTAGATGTTAACTGGCCTTTGAGAAGTCATTAAATACTAGTATGACTGACAAGCTTTAAAACAGAAATGTGCCAGACAGAAAATAACCTAAGCATCAGTATCTCAAAGGACAGAAAACACTGTCTTCAGCTGTGAAATACACTGTTTTAAAGCTTTTATGCATGAATCATGGCTTTTTTGTTTGGTTTGCTTGCATTGCAGTGATGAGCAGGAAGGCGGAGGAAGGAGACAGAAAAGCAGAAGGTCCTCCCATCTTACCAGCAGGCCCCTAAAAGAGCTCTCAGTTCATTAGAAAAGCCCTGGAGAGTCCCCTTCTCTCGAGCTAATCATCCTGGAGAGCTCATTTCTCTGCAGTCTGTCTGTCCGAGACCAACAGAACGACCATTTTTAATCTGTGCAGGCTAAATTGAACCAACGGGGGCTGGCTGAATCATTAAATTAATGAATCATTAAAGTTTGTTTTTTGTGAGAAGCAAGTGTCTGAGTAGAAAAATAACAACAAGAAAGGCTAGAGCACTGAAGTGCAGTGGTTTCATGCTGGCTGCACAATATCCATCATAGCACGACTCAGAAATCCATCTTCACATAATGTTTCATCCCACTCTCAGTAAGGCCCTGGATAAGTCCCATCTCTCAAAGTCATATAAGTCAAACTGTACTTATTACTAATTCAGGCTGAGCAGTGCAACAGTATTAATTCTAGCGTGAAATACCACAAGCAGCAGATGTCCAGCAACGACTGTTTTCCTACAAATAAACAAACTGGAGTGTTGAATTCTTGAGTAGCATCTAAAGAACACCAAACTTCACTCAGAGACCCAGCAGAGAACTAAAACAAAGCAAAGCATACTGCTGCGAGATGCTGAACTTCCTTATAGGGGCAAAAAATGTCTAAGAAAGTCAAATGAAATCAAATTTATATCCTAGAAAGGAGGAGGAAGAAGAAATTATCCATAGATTGAAACAGCTTATTTTATTGAACTTTATGTAAATAAAGATGGGCTTATGTAAGTCCATCATTGTTCACAAAGTTTTCAGTGTCAGTTCAGTAAAAACACTTTAATTACTGCTTTGAGTAGACACTTCTTACGTGTAATTATTTCAAGCACTATTCTCTAAAAACAGAGTTATCAGCTTCACAAAAGGTGGGATTAAAAGACTGAAGAATTAAATTATTCCCTTTGTTTAGAGCAACTTGCTAAACTCCCATTTTCCCCCAGCTGCCATACATAGCTTTCCCATAAAAGGAAACTACTTTGGCTGACTTGAGTTCAGAAGTAAAAAAGTCTCTTTGACCCTGACCTGAGAAGTACCTGCAGCAAAACTTTTAAAGAATGGAAGAAGAAATTTCACTATGAGACCTAATGTTCTCTGCATGATGGGACATGGTGGGCTGAGGCACAAAGAGGAGTTTTCAACTAAGAGAACTTGGATGAATGCGCTGCTATTACAAAACCACTCTGGGATTAACACCCACACAGACACTCACTGGATCCAAGAGACTTCGAGGCACAGAGTGACTGCAACATCTTCAGCATCCCCAGGGCAGTCAGGACCAGTTAACCCTAGTGATAGTCTGCATCATGTGCCAGAGATTTCTATGTTGCAGCCACCTTAAACCAGTTTGAAACAAGGGAATCAGGAAACCCTATTAATGTTGAGCTATCAGACAAAACCACAAAGTGCTCCTTGTTTTACACCTGGAGGTTCAGGGGATGAACAGCAAAGTTCCTCTTGCAGTCTGGCCAGTTTTGCCATACAACACTTTGCTTGGACTTCACTGGTGTCCAAATTTATTGTGCTGTGCAGTGGAATAGGCCTCACTCCTGAGGAGGATGGCATGTGCTTTGGGATGGTGAGAAATACAGCACATACTGAGCACTACAACTGCTCCCTGCTGATGGAGTTTGGTACCTTCATTGCTTGATACTGAGCCACACTACCATGATGAGTTACCGTGAGCTATCTAATGCCACTGCTTAACTGGTTTTATGCCACTGCCCTCACAAAAGCAAATATTTCCTTAAATATGATTCCTGTGTGCATTTTCCACAGCTGCCTTGCGAGCAGAGAAAACATTCCTCCACTCAGGAGCACTTTTCTTTGGCAGGGAAATGATGCAGAACACTATTCCTGCTACAAAGCCATCACACTACCATCTTTTCCCTCTTTCCTGCAAAAAAACTGCTCAGTGTTGGCTGAACAAGCCAGCTCCACACAACACTGCCAGATACGAGCCACAAACACTTCACAGATTTGACTGCAAACGCTTTCTAGAATGTGTCCAGAACTAACTCTCTCAGAAACCTCAGCCCAATATTTTAAGTGACATTTAGACCTCAGACACTAAAGGAGCATGTTCTACATCAGTGGCACCACTATCTAATTTATATATAGGGCAGCTGTTGAGTTGATGTCCCTCCACAGCACTCACAATACTCGTCAGATTGCCTGGAGCTCCTCTCTTTGAAGACTCTGCTAAAGGCAAACTAGTTTGCAAACAGGATGTATTGTATGTGAAATATGGCCAGGAGGAGAAGGAAAGAATCTAAGGGAGAATATCCTCACACATAAATGCTAAAGAAAAAATAATCCTATGCTTTTTATTTATTTACAATGAAGCTGCTCAACTTAGAAAAGACAGATGTCATCCACATTCACAATCTTAAAAATGTATATATAAATAAAGAGTGCACCTGGCAGCTAAAGTTATTGATTTTCAAATTCCTGTGGTACAATAAATCTGAATAAATTGAATTAGGCACTTTAAAAAGACAAACTACTTTGTTCCTATAAAATCAGTGCAGAGTATAGAAATTAAAGCATTTGATTTCCATTTCATCTTGATACAAATAGAAGAGATACTTTCTATCAAAAAGTACATGAGATGTGAAAGCTTCCTGCCGGAAAACACTGCTAAAAGAAGAGATAGATCCTCTTAATTAAGGTTGTCTTGTATTTGTCTCCCTAAAACAGACATGATCAATAGGTGCAGAATAAAATTGATTGCTGCAGCACATTTCATTAGGTGAAGCAAATGTCTCCATAGAGATTAAGCATGTCTTTAATATCTGAAGGTGGTAACACCTGTCTGCTTGAAATTGTGATCTCTCTGGGGCAAGGTTAAAAAACCCAAATCAACCCAGATTACTAGTGGCTGCATAATTCTTACTGCTGTCTCCCCACTCCAAATCACCAAACCCCATCTTAAATGAATTATCTTTAGGGCCCTTATCTAATTGACCCTTTGTGCCAGCAGTAAATGGCACATCCATCCCTAGCAACAGCTGCTCGCCTGAGCAAGGTCCTGTCATCCCAGTCACCCTGCAGCTCCAGCAAAAAGCAGCTGGCCGGACAGGGAATGCTGCTCCTGCATGGCCAAGACGGGAAGGAGAGGAGGGATTCTGCATGCTGGAGGGATGTGGGGGGAGCAGCAAAGGCACCCTGCCAGAGGAAGACAAATGGCAAGGACAGTTCCCAAGGAAAAGGCTGAGCACAGATTTACTGCCCTTCCCACCCTGTGTGTGCCTTCTCCCAGCTTCCTCTCACCCCAGTTTTCTCCCACATTGCCAAGTCCCTGTTTTACAAGGAATGCAGCCAAATGGTGATTAATGAGCCAGTGCAAGGGAATGAGTCAGGCAGGGATGGATGGATGGATGGATGGATGGATGGATGGATGGATGGATGGATGGATGGATGGATGGATGGATGGATGGATGGATGACACACATTCCACTGCATATGGGGAGTCTGATTTGGTGAGCTTTGCTGCTGTTCTTATTTCTGTTCTTGGTTACTTTTCTGTTTTCTCCAACCACCTCACCTGTGTGTGAGGGAATGACAATGCAGAAGATGGGTCTGGCACCACAGGAAGTGTTTTGCAGCAGTGTAAATGACTAACAGAGGATGTGAAGCCCTGAAAAACCAATCCCACTATTGTTTTATGTTTTCTTTCGCAGAAGGGTAAATAAAAATGCTTCTTGGAAGCCAAACAATAGGAAGGATCAGAACAAAAAGCAGCTGAACCAGCATTACCCCTTGATCCTGCACCTTTGCTGAAGTGAGAACTTACATAGGGCTCAAGCTGCTTGGAATGGCATGAAGCAATTTTCTGCCAGCAAAAGCCCTGAGCTGAGGAATTACTCTGCACCCGGGCTCAGATCCCGCTAGAGCTTCCACACAGCCAAAGATTCATGAAACGTTCCTCCACCCATGTAGAAGGAATTGTTTTCATTGTAACTACAGTCACACCATCTGTCTGAGTTGCCTAAACAGTACCATGTGCACAGTTTGAGCTGCCCTCTCAGTACAGATATTTACATGTTCTTGCACAATACACATACTGAAAGATGGGTGAAAAGGAGGCATAATCCTACTGAGGCAGCTGCAGGGAAAATTTAGGGAGAGGCATTTGGATTTGGCATGACTTGGGATGTTCAGCAAATCATTAAAACATTCTCATCAACAATCCACAAACACATCCACATCCCTGTAGGATGGGAAGGTAGAGGCCTGGGAAACAACATTCCCACTTTCCCCATTCCTACTGAAATTTACAGTTCTGTTGCCAACCAAAAGTTTAAGTCCTGCAAGAGATGACTAAAAGGTGGTGAGTTCTTTACTGCATGTGGATACTGACTTGAGAAAATTTCAGTCAGCTTCTGACAATGACTTGGAAGAACCATCACTGTAAATAAGTCACTTGTTAATGAAGCCTTTTCTAAAATAAGTTTTATGAGCACTTCACTCTTTCATGTTTTCCCTTCAGAGCAGTTACAAACCAGCAGTGAAAAAACACAATTTGTACTTAAGCAAAACCCACACAACTGGCATGGAAAGACTAAGAGGGTAACTGCAAGCACCATCCACCAGTTTGTGGGGCTGCGGTTTGTGTCTCCACACTCTCAAACCTGGGAAATCCATGACAAACAGTTTTTCTGGGTTGTGACTAATAGTTCCCAGTGAAAGAAGATATTGGCCAGCCTTGTCTAAACAAACCAGATGAGGCATGTTCAGGAAAGGTGTTAGCTAACGTTTTAAACACCACTTAGCTCCTACTTTAGGTAAACAGTTTAGCTAAAGCAGTTGGTAAACACTGGTCATTTTCCTAGTCTGGACAGTGGCAGAAGTTGCTTTGTCCAGGTTTTCACTCTGGTGATTTGTATGAACTATTTTGCTTTAAACAGTTCCTCAAATAGAATTGGCCATGATTCCACTAGGAATTTTCTTCTCAGGTGTGGCAGGGGTACACCACAGGATCAGATGGCACATCCATGCCTTCTGCTTCCTTACCACCTACCCAGAAACAACAGGCTTCTGCTGAGGTGGGATGAAGTAAGCCCATCCTCTAAGATAACACAAGGCTTGTAAATTGAGGGAAAATGTTTTGTTGAACTGACATAGTAGAAAAAGCAACTTTGAGACACATAAACTGTTTTCTTCACTTCTGTCCCTGCCCTTGGACCATCCCACCTCCAACAAAACTTCTTCCTCTGATGAGATGAACTGCCCTACTGGTACCTGTTACTTGCCATTGTCTAGATCACCCAGAAGTACTGCCAAGATGGCACCAAGGTTTTAGGGATCTACATCTACATTTAAATAATACGAATCTCAAACATGTGAAGATTTATTTAAAGGAGACTCACTTATAATGGGACTAACTCTTGTTCAAACCTGCGGGAAGTTACAATAGAGGTGGTTTTGACTTGATTGAGTTCTGGTTTACAGGGAAGAACCTTCTCAGGGTTCAGAAGGGAAAGGTGACTGAAACTTCTGAGTGTACAGACAAAGAATAAAAGCAATGAAATTAAGATAATGGGACTTAAAAAGGCTTCACTAAATGCAGGGAACTAGCTTCAGAAAGAAAACACTGAAAAGCTGCCAGAGGGAAAGGACAGAAGCAGGACAGAAGCAGGACAGTAGACAAGAAGGTATTAGCTGCTCAGATTCACAAGTTTTGAAAATCCAACACAGAAACAACTTCTCGTGGCCCAGTATGAATGTGAAATAACAGCAAACCTCCCTTACCCCAAAATCAGAACCTACATCACAAGAGCAATGCATGTACTGAGGGACATGAAAGATGAAAAGGGAATATTCTATAAATATATCAAAAGGAAGGAATAAATGATTGAGAGAGACTAAAATAATCCATGCTTTTATTGCTTCCATGTCTTAAAGAGCTTATCTATGGCCAGAAACTACACACAATTCCAAAAATCAGTCAAAACCACAGAGAATAAGGAAGGAAGCAGCTAAAAAATGTAAGACAGGGTAAGTGCAGTCAAGCCTGCAGTTCTGGTGAAACCCAATACTGAATTTAATCAGAAAAATGCAAACTTGTGAATCATTGCCAATCATCTTCAAGAATCCCCCATTAACATTAAACACTCAGTAAAATGGGAAAGTGAAATGTTGCAATTCTCTCTAGAAAATGAAGCTTTGGGGAATAATTAGAAGCAGAGGGTGAAAGATCTGGATTAGTTTAAGAAGAAGGAATGTGAGAGGTCACAGTATCTTCATATATTTTAGCAATATTTAAAAAGACAGCAATTAATTGTTCATCACATTTACAGAGCAAAGACAAGTAGTTGGCTCTATTTGCAGTCGAGAAGGTTTATTAAGGTCAGACTCTAGGGAATTTTTCCCTAAATATGGACAGTTGAGGATGGGAACATGCCCCAGGAATACTTGTTGACCTGTGTTCACTAAAAATTCTTATGAATAAAAAAAACAGCTTTCAGGAACATCTTGGGATATTCAGCTGTGCCACAAAAAAGGAGAGTGAGTCATGAAAAATGAAGCTGTGTAGTTTCTTGAAGTCCCTCCCAGGGGTAGATTAAATTTCTGATTCCCAAAGGCTTCAGGAACAAACCTGAGCTGATACTGGGGGGGAAGGGAATAAAAGAACAAAGCAGTAGAAAGCAAAGCCCACCTGCAGGTAGCTGCTAGTCTCACAACTTCAGGTTCTTTTAGAAAAGCTGAACTGACTTTGCAAAAGGATTCAGAAGAATATGCTTTTTTAGGACAATGATTCAAACCTGAAGCTGTGCTATGGGTGCTCTGAACTGCTCCCAGAAAAGCCTCCTAGTCGGCCTTTAGGCTGAGAAAAGAGCCTTCACATAAACCAACCCTCCTGAACACTATCCACTGCTCTTGAAGCAATGACACATCTTAGAACGTTGATGACCTCACTGGGAAAACAAGCAAAATCCTGCTTGCCATGACGGGTAATGTATGTCACCCATATTAGACTTGGGTCTCTTTCTCTAAGCTGCCAGCAGCTCACAGATCCTTGCATTTAATCAACTACTGGAGCTGGGGGAACATTTCCTTTGCCTGAGCATTGCTGAAGTGACATCACTGTGTGAAGAAAAGAATTTGCACGATGATTGCAACCAGAGGTTTCTGTGCCATTGGGGTGGTGTTCAGAACAACTAAGCAGAAAGGCTCTCTCAACAGAGATGTGCTGCTTATTATCATCTGCTGGACAACAAAACTTACTGACAAAGTCTTCAGTGAACTAACTCAAAAATGAACGTTTCTTTCTCTTCCCAAGATAAAAATGTCCCTCCAGTGGAAACAATTTTTTCTCTTGCCTTTTTTTTTTTTTTAAATCGCAAGTGTTTTTTGCAGGGGCAGGTTCCTACAACAGGAAAAGGCACATCTATGCCAGGCATTATATTTTATACTATTACCATAAAATTACCTTCCACAAGTGAGGCTTCTTCTACCTGAGTAAAGAACAATACTGCTTACACCAGCAGCTCCTGCCTCCATGCCCTGTAGGACTCAGAGATCATCTTTCCTCTGCCCAGGACTAGTAAATGTTTCTAATTATAGCTAAAAAAACTCCAGTATGGGGGGAAGTCGCTGTCTGCCATAACATTTAGAGTAGTTATACACATTAAAATGTTGGAGAAACATGATCTAGTGATACAGTGAAACTGGCTCAGTAAGAATTGCTGTGAGATTGGGAGGCTGATACAGAGGTATTTTTAAGCAAGCAGTTAAAAGCAGCTCTCCAATAGTTTGCTGCTCATGAAATTAGTAAGGCATACAAACAAAAATATTTTGGGAAATTTAGCTTCAGGATTGTTTTTGTGGAAAGAAGAACATGTTCCAGATATAAGAGGCTTTGGTAAGCTTAATGCTAACCATGTAGTGTAAATACTCTTCTATAAAGCCACACAGCTATAACCCAGCATGGTGAATACAGACTCTGTGTAAAGTTTATGTTTAGTTTGTATGCAGATGGAACATCAAGCTATGAGTAAACCTGCCTTGTGTTCCTTTTCTTCTGACTATTCTTGTGAAACACAATAAACTGAAAAAAACCCTGAATTACAGGCTGACTTGAGATCTGTATCTTATTTTGGATGACTTAAGCTACATCCCTGGATTTTTACTGAACTATTCTACAGTTATTACAAGCATAACAGATGCTCAGTGTACTTCCATTGCCACCAGCAGCTCTGCATATTCCTATAGTTGTCCTGAAACACAAGTACTTAGCAAAGCTGTCTGGGGAAGCTCATCAGCTTGTGGGTTGGTTAAAAAGAAAAATGGGAATTATAAGCATGTGCCTTATAAAACAGCAGAATAAAAATTAAATTTATCCAAGCAGTAAATGGAACACCTATCAAAGGAGAGAAACAAAACTCAACAAGAAGCCCAATCCAGTGCCTCCTTAAATACCTTTACATTATCTCTAGTACAATATTATCTTGAAGAAGTGCCCTCACACTATAGTTCCTTGAATTTGCACAATTCCCACACAATAAACAAAACCCAACTGCAGATACTCTGAAGAGAAATTAACATTAAAGAAAGAAGCCCTAGCAGGGAAATACAGTTCCATTCAGTGAGGAACGACACCCTACAATAAACACTGTCAGGCCATTCCATAGCCTAAAATCTGTGCTAAAGAAATCCCTCAGGAGGGGAAGCTGAAAATTCTTTTCTACACCTTCAGCTTGGACTCCACAAGTGCCATTGTGGGATCCACTGAGGCCATTTCTTAGCAGTTACTCTACAGGCAGCACATGGCATATGCACCACATCACCACCTCTGTGAGGGCTTGATACTGGACTATCAAAGAAGTCCAGTATTATTATTATTAGAAGACCTACTTAGAAGACCTAAAGCCAGGCTTACTCTACTATCAGTCAGTGTCTCTGAAAAAGCTGAATTTATAACACAATTTTTATGAATGCTTTGTCATCAAATGACTTCCAATGTCTAATATCAGAGAAGTTCTAAAAAGTTTAGTTTCAATATAAATCCTGTAAATATATTTACACTGTGTATAAAAGAGCATACCCCAGTGAAGAACACAACATCATTTCCCCAAATCTGTCAGCTTTGACTGCCAGAACTTAACTTTCAAGCCACACAACTGGGAGATGCATATGCTCTCTAGTTGTAAAGATTCTGTTTCAACAATTATTTTACTTTTTGTTTCAAAAATAAATATTGTTTATGAAAGCTTTCTGTATATTCCCCAAGATCAGGAAAAAATTAGAAGGGAAGCTGCAAACAAAACTTAGATGAATATATTTTCAGTGATGCACTTCACTCATGAGACATTGCTTATTTTTGCAAAAAAACACACTTAAGCTGAAGAGGAGATATTCCTCTCTGGCTCACATGGCACACAGCATTGCAGAGTGGAATATTTTCTCGACTTTAGAAAAGTGGGTTTTGCTATCAACACTGCTCATGGATGGCCCTCCATCCCTTTGGTCACAAACAATTGCCATGTCTTTGCCATTTGGAGAGAATTTGGTGGAAATCAGCTGCTGAAAGTTTCTGAGACTGGCAATGAGAAAGCACCTCCTACAATCCTGGCTTCCCCCTGCTGCCCCCTCCTCTGAAGTCACGACACTCGCCCTCAGGCTGTCAGGGCTGTCCCTCACGGTGACACAAGGAGTCCCATGTCCCTTATGGCAGCGTGATTCTGGAGACAGAGCTGCTCCAAAGGGGCCCTGCAGTGCTCAGAGCAAGCAGCCCGGAGTGCAGAGAAAGCTGGGCTCCCACTCATAACTGCATCCTGCTTCTGTGCCTCCACAGCATTTCTGGGACTCATCCACCCTCCCCCAGAGGATGCATCTGCACCCAGACCAACATGGACAAACTCTCATGGACATCTGCACATGGACAAACTCTCATGGTGCCAAGGGAGCCACAGGCAACGCTACAAATGGCAACTTCACTTTCAGTTTTCCAGGAATGTGCGGGAAAGGCTTATGCTGGCTCCACTGGAAGTTGTGCTGCAAACAGGGGTTTTACAGGACTGTCTCATGTCCCTGGGAAAAACAGTTTATTTTCGAGCAGATGTCATGGGAACAGGCTGAGAGCAAGAGCACTGGCATGTTCCTCCAATGCTCAGCAGAACCTGGCTTCGTGTCCTTTGGCTATGGCCATGCCCCTACCCCACAGCCAGCAGGGAATGGGGCAGTGAGGTGACACAGGGACCTCACTGCACCAAGCAGGATTTTTAGCTCGTGAACACAGAGGCTGGTTACAGGCTAGCTGAGATCGTGGCTTTTTCCATCATTCCAATGCATTTCCTGCCTCAAAGGCTCTGGTTATGTGAATTAAAGTTTGGAGAGGCCCTGAGGTGGCCCTGAGCAGGATTCCAAATCCCACTGTCTACCATCTCCTTCTCTCATACCTTGGATGGTGACCTAAGTGCCAAACCCTGATTTTTCAGTAAACTCAACTCCTTAGAAGCTCTGTGTAAAAGGACAGCACAAGTGAGTGCAGACATTGAGAATATCAGCAGAAGCAGGGAGACAGCCAAAGTTCAGAGCACAAGGAGGGGTTGATTTACACATCCTACACACTTTCTGCTCTTACTGTGGTACCCCATTGCTCTGCCCCCTGGCAAGGAAGGGCTGTCCAGGGCTGGATCACAGCAGCAGCCACTGGGCCACCCCCCCCTTCACACTGGGCACCCAGCTGCTGCTTCTGCTCCCAAGTTTTGCCTGTACCCTCAGCAGGCATGAATGTGGGCTGCCTCCCTCTCCCCAGAAGCTATTTTATGCAATTTCTGGGAGCCTCAGCCACTTTTGAGACCTCTTCTGCATTGTCAAACATGGTAGAGAACCAGCAAGCTGGTTTAAATCTATCCTGCTGTAGGAAGGAGGTGAATTCATAGACAGTGTGATCACACAGCCGGCTTTGCTTGGAAAATCAGGCTGAAAATCCCAAACAGAAACAGTCAAAGGTTGTTTCTAAGATCTGCTGGAATGAGAGTGTGGGTTATGAGGAAGAGCTCCGGGAGCTGGCCTGCTTCCTCCCCAATCCCACACTCAGGGCTGTGGCTGAAGGTGCCCCTCACCAGCACCGTGGGCACTGCACCCCCTTGGCCTGGCCCAGAGGGGAGGGGAACCCCTGAACCAGAGGGGTTTGTGCCCACAGCAGACCAAGCCTTGCACAGAAAACAAGCAGGAAGCTAACCAGGCCCTTCCTGAGGTAAAAAAATCACATTCCTTCAGACCCAAAACCCCCAGTGTTCTCTCCAGTCATGGTTGGGCTTTTCCCCCCAATATAAACAACAGACTTTGCCTTTTTAAAAATGAAGATCAGAACAAAGCCCATCAGTATCCTGCAATCCAGAAGGCAGAGGCGTTTCCAGTTTTGCTTTCCCCAGCCCTCCACAGACCCCTCTGCAGGGTCACCTCCTCCTCACACGTGTCCACCCCTGGCAGTAAAAAGTAACAGGAAAACCCCCAGGACCCAGGTGAGCCCCAATCACTGGCACTGTGCACCTGCACTCCAGACAGGACTAAACACAAGTGCTGATTTTGTTTTAGTAGTACACAAATTTACTAGGAAAAAACCTCACAAGTAAAACAGGGTGAAGCTCCAGGCATTCACAAACTGCTCACAGAAATACAGCCACGCTAGCAGGGCTTCATTTGTTGTTTGAGCATATGCAGTCTCGGATCCCTAAAGTGTCAGCAATTTCACTGGCATGCATACAACTGACAAAACCACTCAACCTCTTCTGCAGAAATTTCCAGTCCTCCCATGATGTTCCAATTAGATCTGCTACTAATAACTGTCAGCTTTGCGAATAATTTCACATAATTCACTTGGGCAGAAATCTTCCCTACAAATCCATGACTGGGATTGAAATAATCAACCATCACTCACTCTCACACCATAGCACAGCCACATTTCATCCCATTAACTTTCCATTCAATGCCCCACAGTGGTGCCCTAGTGATGCTTTTCCATGTGTTTGTTGAGTGCTGGGTGCTCCCATGTGAAAGTGGGAGCATGCAGGGCAGCAGCCCTGTACTGCACCTTTGGGTCCAGTACAGCTTTTTGCACAGCTGAAGGATTGCCCATAGCCTCTCTTGAGGACCTTCTCCCATATGGAATTCAGGAGAGCATATCCACACATTAACTCTGATGCTACCAGCCTGTCTTCTTCCTAATCTGGGAAAATGATTAAGAGTTGTGAATCTACCCTAGACCAGAAAAGCACAGATATTAAAAAGTGCTCAACCATTCTACAAGCATGACAAGGTGCAAATCTGACCTGTTTGCAATGGTAACATTTTTCTCTATTTTCTAATTTACTTCAACTCAGAAAAAATACATTGCAGTGAGTGCAGCATGCAAAATTAAATCTTTGCCTAGCAGTCAGAGACAAAGCAGTCAACAAAAGTGGAAGAATTTCTTTCATCTCCTGATTTTTGTTTTAAGAAATGCATATCTACTTGGAGCTTTAGTTTGGGAAGCTTTTGATGCTGCAGGGCAATGGAAAGGAAACGTCTGCAGAAGTTTGCAGCTCATGCTCTGTTGGCAGAGGGCAAACTTTCCTTAACAGAGCAGGCACAGGGCAGGAGGATTCCTCCTTGCCCTCAAATTGTAGCTGTGTCATGGGATACATTTATATTGTTACCTGCCCTGAACTATCACACAGTGGTGCAATACTCTTCTAGCAAGTGGCCACATTCCTTTTCCAAGGTGGGTGCAATGACTCATTTTCTATAGATAGACTTGTTGAAGTACAAAATGCTGCTGCCTCTTTTTTTTTCCTCCTTGCAGTTGCTCTCAACATATGCTTTTCCATGTCTAATTATTATGTTATTGAAACAGTATGCTGAATATTTATGAGACTGAAATAAAAGTTAACTGTGTCATTCCTCATAAATGTAGATTTTAAAAGTTTCTCATATTTTTAGTGAAATTTTTTATGATTCAAAAATAATCTAACAATAGCATTCCCAGACAAATAATTTCCTCTACCAGTTTGTCAGATCCAGTTTAGTTGTTCAAGCGTTACAGGATTTTAAAAAAATCCATCTATGTTTATATATAGTAATACATTAGAATATAATAGAATCCAGTCAACAAGGTAAATGTCTTTTGTGTATTCTCCACTTGTCCGTAAACCATCTGCAGCTGGGAAGTTTCATTGTTAGAGGTCCATTAATGAGATCAATACAAGCTATAACCACAAAGGATTAGTTGGCTCATGTGCTATTGAAAGACTCTTGGGTTCAGCAAACTGTTTTGGTTCTCATGTGCAGTTACGCCTAACCATGCCCCTCCTTTCCTCCTCCAGCAATCCAAAACCTGGAAATGGAAGCATTCCCACTTTTCCTCAGTATCAACTTACACACACAAAACTCAGGCAATAAACAGATTCAGGGATTCTAAATTTATATTCAGTGGCTACTCTGGGAATGATGGGGGGTGGGTCTGTCAAAGGGAAGGCTCAATGCCAGATATTGCATCTACTGTATTTACTAACTGACCTTTTCCCTGCTTTCCTTTGTGACTTATCTCAGGTCTAGTTATGCATTCAGCAGTTTTAATTTTGGTTCCTGAGCAAGCCCAGCTGCAGTTGCTGCCACCTCATATCAATAGCACTGAATGGCTCTCTTGTATCCTCTAATCATACCCAAAAAGTGATAACTTCTATTTCTGGATAATAATAGGTGCAGATGAAAAAAAAAAATTAATAGACAGCAACAATAATTTTAAAAACACTCCCTCCACTTTCATCCCCTAGTGTAAAGCAGCAGAAGGACAATAAACACAGAGCTGCAGAGAACAAAAGTCTTCTTGTTTCTCTGGGGAAGGAAAAACCATCAAAATGTGCATTTGCCATAGAAGAAGTACTGCCTTTTTGGTTGTGTCTGAACTCACATGACAGATACAAGCTGACATAATGCTGCAGTTATTTATCACACAGATGTTTAAAGATGCCTCTTAATAAAACACAGTAATCACACACAGTACCACAAATCCACCAGACCAGGAAAGCTAATATTTACTCAATACTAAATACCTAATGACCATGCAAGCCTCTGAGGAACCAAATTTGGTTCCTGCTTTGCTACTTGGAAAGCCAGAGCTTCAGACAAAATAGATTATTTGGATTTTTTTAGCAAGCTATTCAGTTTTACATTTTCCATCAAACATCCAGTTACAGCACTCAAGTTTTCTGTTTCCAGAAATACTGTGCCTTTCAGCATGTCAAATGCCAGTAAAATGGATTTTTACCTTTGCATTTAGTTTTGCATTGGTTTAGCACTCATAGAGAAAGAGGAGAGAGAAAGGGTTTGCAGAACAAAGCAGACCTTGACCCGAGTCATGTCTGTGCACCAGGAGGTAAGGAAGGAGCTGGAGGAAAGCAGGGTCCCTTGCTGCACCCTTTGTCCTCTGCTCACACCCTTCTTTTCCTGCCCAGGTGGCATTTCCTGCCTTGCCTTTGCAAGAGACAGCATGAAGAAACCTTCATCCACTTTTCATCTGTTTACTAATGAATTTACACAGTCATACTCTGGCCCTACACATGCCTCATAACTTTTAATATTTTGGGTTTTTTTATGTATTGTTAACTGCAATTTTTATCACTCAGAGAGAAGAGTGTTGCTGCAAGACAGCTTTCCTCTTGGACCAGTTTCTGTGCAGGCAGAGACAGCCTTGCACAGTGCAGGGCTGTGTTAGAACTCCAGAGCTAGCTTGGATCCCAGGAAAAGCACAAACAGATCAGTGTGGCTTTTGCTTGAGTAAATGGCTCATTTTCCCCTCACCACTTGGTGTTGCTTTGTACAGCAGTGGAAAAGCCTGAATTTGAAGAAATTGCAATTCAACTGAAACAGGCAACAACTGAGGCAAAAATCTTCACATACATTATTTGCTCAGTTCTACCCACTAGGCAAAGATACACTCTATAAACAGCAGGAAGGAAGAAGGCTGCTGTGGGATACTGGGAATTACAGTGTCACTAAATGCAATGGGCTACACATGGATAAAACCCAGAGAGTTTCTGCATACACAATTATGTGATCTAAGTTACCCTTTCTTACTCAGGAGAGAGATCTTGAAACCACAACATGAAACTCTCTGAAAAGCACCAAATTGAATGCTTGGGGATGGTAAAAGGGAAAAACAGTGTCAGGGATGATTACAGAAGAAACAGAGAGCATCATCTCTCTGCACATAAACTGACTTTTGCCCACATCTTCATTAACGGGTGCTGCTCTGAAATGGATTTGGGATAATTAGAAAAAGGGAGAAGGAAGACATAAATAGCAGAGGTACAAAACAGCCTTTTTTACAAGAAGAGATTACCCAGATGAGGACTTTGCAGCCTGCAAGAGAGATCACTGTGGAGAAGAATACGATTATGGTCTAGTATCAGGAATAGCACAGAGACAGTGAGCAGGAACAACTGTTCTCATGATGCAAGAAATAGGGGGCACCAAATGAAATGGTCAGACAGTTTGCTTAAAACAAGAGGGGCCAATTTTATTTTTTTTTTATTATACACTACATAATTAAGTTGCGGAACTTATTGCCACAGGATGTTTTGAAAGCCAAAAGCATAAATGGATTAAAAGAAAAGCAATTAGAGAAATTCATGGAAGAAAGGTCCACCATGGGCTATTAAATACAATGATGCAGATACAACCTCTGGCTGAAGCAGAACCCAAATGGCTGGCTGCCAGAAGCTGGAAAAGAATACTGCTGCTGCTGCTGCTCTACACTGTCCAGCAGCAGATGCTTTGGGAAAAGAAAGTGAAGGGCTCTGGTCTGAGTCACGGAAGGTCTTTTCTGTGACCCAGTGTAGCTGTTTCAATGCTCTTCTGAAATAGACTAATTTGTCTTTGATAATCTGATGCTTATTAATATCCAAATTTAATTCCTTCCCTATACCACAAATTAACAGAAGTATTACAAAGAGCAATTATTTAAAGTAATGTGATTACCTATACTTCATACTTTTAGATTTTCTTTTATCTGGGCATTGCTACATGACTTAAAAGCCACTTCAGCTAAACCTACTGCTGCATGAAATTTCATGTCCATGACAAAAGGTTTCTATGCCACTACAACAATGCTTCCGTGTTGAAACCAGAAAAACATCTTGCTAAATGCACAACAGTTATTGCTTGGAGGAAGAGAAATGTATCAAAGCAATGAAAGGACCCATCTTCTCTCATATACATCAGTATAAACAAAATCCAGTGCAATGAATTTCCATGGATCAGCAGTGCCATAGAAGGTCAGGATCACCTCATAAAAGCCATTAAAGACATGCTAGATTGTCTCAGCAATACAAATGAACAATTGCATTCTTGTAGGTTTCTCTAAGGGCAGTGCAAATATGCAGAAAAATCAATTACTGAAATAACAGCTAATCAATAATTCAGGGCTGTGCAGAAATGCATATGCACGAAGCAACACAAATCACTGTCAGCTTCTGGAGTTCTTTGTCTGTTTCTGCTTTAATGTTTCCTTAGCATAGTTTTAGAATACTGAGTTATTCAGGTGCTTAAGGAACAAGATGAAGCAATTTTATCAAAGTGAGATTTGTTCCTCCTCTGCATTTTCAAAAAACAGGGAAGATGAGATTCAGGTAGGTGGACAGGTTTGAAGTGAGAGCGATTTGCACTAAACCTTTTACAACTTTGTAAGAGTTTTCAGTATTTGAAAAGTGTCCATTCCACTTATCTTTTAGACACTCCTCACAAAACAGGCTGGAGAGGGCCTGTTCTCATATATTCCACAAAATATTTTTGGGTGAAACGTACATACAGAGAAAAATGTTAAACAAAGGAAAATGCAATATCATCCTAAAGGGACAGTTCTTAAATTCAAGATTCACATTCAAAAGAGTTATTACCATGGTTGGCTTCTAAAGCAAGTCCCTAAAATAAGCTGTAATAATGAGCTATTGGATATAAAAGTCACAGCTTAACCCCAACTCCACCTTCTCTGGTTCTTCTCCCTGGAGTATCAGGTCTGTGTAAGGTCTGTGAAGGGACGGTTGTACACTCCCCTCCTCTGAGAGGAGCAAAGGGGAGCACTGGGGCAATCAGCTCCCAACCTCCAGAGGCAGATGCTACTCTGACACAATGCTGTAGGTTTTCTATAGATGGGAGATAGATGCCCTGTACTCTGATAATGGTGTAGAGCTCATTCTCAGAGACTGCACTTCCCAGAGTGCATGCAGGGGAGAACTGGAAGCCCCACAGCTGCACTGTCAATATGGTCCTATTGCTAAAATTCCCAATGCCCACAAAGCTCCATGGGGTTTCCTGCAGCATCCTTACAGCTAAGAGAAACCAGGTTCTGCCTCGTGCTGAAAAATCTCTTATCCAGACCAATATGATTCAAACATAATGAGCCCTTAAAGCTGGATGAAAAACTTGTAGTAAAGGACCATAGGAAAGGCACAGCTTCAGCTCCCACTCCATCTCTGGGTAAAACAGCTCAGTTACCATGGGAACACATCTTCCCACAGTACCTTAATCTCCCATCTACCACGATGAGTGCAATCCAGCACCCCACAAGAGCCCCTGCTTTGAACAGTTCCCCACTCCTCTTGCACAGGCACACAGAAGCATGCATGCACACACAGGCACAGAACGACTCCGTGCTGCACTGGCTGGGATGCACAAGTACAGCAGAGCCAGAGCTATGCACTAAGGGAGGGAAAAGCTCAAGGAAAATGCTTTATGTTTTCACCATCTGATCTTAATCTAAGGCCACCTCAACCACAGCTTCTCCAAAGGAAATCAAGAGATACTAGCTAAGGAAATGCGGCTTTTTTTACACATGCCAGCCTCGTTCTTGCAAAGAAGCCTGAAACTTTCTCAACTGACCATCACCATAAGACTATGAATAAGTTTTTTTAATCTCTAGACAACTAGAGTAAATTTATGGCACTTGGGAGCAGCAATCTTCCTCTGAGACTGTAACATATTACAGCAAGAATCAGTGAAGTATTGAAATCCATACAACCTCCTGCTTTAAACACACATCAAGCCCTATTTGTAACAAGCATGGCTTACTTGGAAGCTTGGAAATATCTGTTGGAATGGGGAGGAGAGGTAATCCATGGCATGCTGGATGCAGTTCATTTAGGACTGTACATCACACATGTGATTAGGTCAAGTGGTGAGACACAAGAGATGGCCTATGCTTCCAGTTATTCAACACAGTGAAACTTTTTCCAAAACTTTTTCATGCCAAATGGCAATGAAGTGTGTGGACAATTCAAATGTAAAAAGAAGCAATTTTGGGGAATCCTTACAGAAAATGATGCTTCCATATCAGTAATTGTAGTGATATATAGCTGATTAGCTATCTATCTCCAGACCTACAAACACTCAAATTATTAAGCAGGAATCAGTCTGATCCTAGACAATAGGGCAGGAATTCAATAACTGAGGAAAGTTACTTTATCAACAAATAGATGTCAGATTTAACACCAATAGTCTATGACCCCTTTTATCTCTGGGCCTCAGAGCACTTTAACAACATTAATTAGCCTTGTGAGATAGCTCTGACACTCATTTTATGAGCACAGAGCAATTACGTCCACTTTATGGGCACACAGCAGTTAAGTGGCACCCATGAGGTCAAAGGAGAGTTCCGGTATCCAGCCACCAAATCCATCCAGCAACTCACTCCACCAGTAATAATTTAACCCCTATTTAGTAATAATTTAACCCCTATTTATTAGATCAGTTCCCAAGCCTGGGTGGACAATCTGAGTGAAGGTTCAAGGATCTGGTATTTCCCACAAGGAGACAGCCAGGAACAGGCACTCCCCATAGTGTAAATCTACATCAACATCCCACTGAATGGCAAGTGTCAGAAGCAGCATTTAGAGCCTCAGAAGTCTTGTTTTTCCCATAACTGAAGTCAGCATTTGATGGAGACTCCTGATGCCATACAGATACCAGAGTGCATTCATTCCCTCCCTAACCTGCAACCACTGACAGACCATAACCAGTCAACAGCACAGCAAAACTCAGTTTTGCATTAATGATTGTCAGTGAACCGTGGCTGAGAGCAGCAGGGGTGTTACCACAGCATGAGGAACGAGCCTTAATCCCACACTTTGCTAAAGTGTGGCATAGGCACAAGGAGGAGATCTGCTCAGTCTATCAGCCACAGGCACGTGCTTTCCTCTCCTGCAGAGCTGAGAGGGAGCAGTGATGATCAAGGCACCCGATGTGTTCAGTTCCATCACCAACTTGTGGTGTGACTTTTGGCATGCTACTTCACTCTTGTGTTTGTTCTTTCTTTAATAAAAAACTGAGAAATCAACTATCTTTTCCAAATTCAGCCTCCTCTGCTTTTAAGTTTGGGAGATAAGCTCCCTGGACATTCAGTCACTCAATATGCATGGATCTGCATGGATCAAATATGTCTTTTTTTTTTTTTTTTTTTGGAAAAGCTGTAACCAAATAATAAAAAAATCATATCCAAATACATTCTTTTTGCTTGATTTTTTTGTTGAGGTCCACGAGCTGAATGCTTTATTATTATTATTATTAGCTTCAGATATCCAGATCTCTTTTTAAGGTTCAGATCAATTTAAAGGTAAAGACATGGCTTCAAAACAAAACAGAAAATGCAATTTACCTCTCCTCTCAGCTGTATTTCTTCTTAGACAAACCTGAGTGAATGAGTTCATCAGCTCCATCTCAAAACCAGCATTTTCATTTCTCCTTGTTAAGCTCAAGAAGCTAAGCAACAATTTGTCTAATTTAACCTGTCTACTTACAAAGAAAACAAATCAGTATTTCTTTACAGAATCACAGAATCACTAGGTTGGAAGAGACCTTTAAGATCATCGAGTCCAACCCATGCCCTAACACCTCAACTAAACTAAACCATGGCACTGAGTGCCACATCCAATCTTTTTTTAGGTACATTTGATACAAGAACTATTTTGTAGTTGCATCAGGTGGAGATTAAGAATATCTTAATGCATCACAGCTACCCCCAGCTCTCTCAGAAAGCCATAGGTGCTGACATTTTGCAATTGTAAACACATGACATGCCACAAACCCCCTTCCCAAATACTGCCTGTAAGCACTGACTAAAGAATGGGATCTGGAGTGCATTTGCAGGTATGCAGAGTGCAGAAAGTGCTCTTGGAGACACATTGGAGGGGGGACTGGATACTGCCCTATAAGAACAGAACACCTTCTTTTTTTCCTTGCAACTGTGTCTCAGGTTGCTTAACCAACAGGACTTGCATGGGAAGATGATCTGTTTATTTAACCTGCTTAAATTCTGTAACTGACTGTGAATTATAACTTCTCAACAAACCTACAAATCAATGGTGTAAATACCAGCCAGTTTCACCCCAAGAAGAAAGTGTCATAAAAGGGGCAAGGCTTGAACAAAAACCTTTTTACCAGCACAGTGATAACCCCTTTTAGTGAAGAAGCTCAGGACTTCGTGGAAGCCATCAAGCTTATCAACACCCAGGGCAGAACAGCTGTGAGATCAATGGTTTGAGGAAAGAAAGGTGAGAGAAAAATTCATTACAATAAACAACTTAGAGTTCCCTTGGGGGAACTGTCCTGTCCCTCCTGTCCTACCCCTGCTCCATACTGTCCTACCTCTTCTCAGTTTTTTTTTTATCCTGTGACCACCAGTGACTGTTCATTCTATCCTGGTCACACCACACCACAAGGTTCAAATGCCTCCCCACTACTCTCAACTGGCACAAGACTTTAAACCTGGGCTGTCATTTCCCCCAAATTAGAGAAAGGCAGGGCAGCAGGGAGGCAAAAAGATGTACAGGGTGGTGGGTGCTTCCAGGATCTTCCTGTAGCCTGGTGAGTGGAGAGATTTCAGCAGATGAAAGCCATTCCCTGCTCTGCACTGTCATCTTCTACACAAATCATGCACAAACAAGGGAACAAAAGAGATGTGTTTGTTCCAGTTCTGTTAGAAACACAAAGACATTGTTTTGGTGGACAATTTGTTTGCTCAGGAAAGCTCAGCTCAATTGCAGGAGTAGCAATTGCTGTGAGGTCCTGCAGATGATTTAAACAGATAAAGCTAAAAGTCCCCTGTTCAAATATCATAGGCCTTATTTTTATCATCACAGAGAAGTGACCCTGGTTTGCTTGTGCAACTTTTCCATTAAAATAATAAACATGAAAAGACAAAGCTTCCCTTTAGATTAACTGGTACAGTCATTAACTGTATTCATAAGATGCTGCACCCACAACAGATATTCATCCTTCTTGGAAACAGGACTTGCACTAATTCTTCCAAAGTTTTGGTCATGTACAAACAGCATCCACTGGCTTGGCTTTGTCTATTTTGTAGCTTAATCCTTAGCTGACACATTATGCATGGATGTTTTACATTGTTTATATTCCAGACTTTCCCAGCAAAAATGCACAAAATCCAGAAAAACAAGTACATTTTTTTAGAAGTTGTTAGATGAGTTCACTTATAAAGAAAAAGCAGTCACATCTGTGCTACATAAGATGTGTTAGAAGGCCAAGATGTAATTATCTCATTGGTGGTTTAAATATAGCTTTCACCAGAGAGAGTTCATCTTCACCCATGCTGTAAATTGGGTTAATTTTCAGCATGCCAAATGGCAGTTTGTTCTTTTAACATGAATGGCTTTAGTAGCATCAGCTGCAGCTTCACAATATTAACATGTACCCTTTAGAACTCTGAAAAATGAATTATTCACCCTACCTTCAACAACTGCTTCATTCTGAAATCAAACAGGCAATATTAACCCTAAATTATTCCACATTAGAGTAAGCAAGAGCTATCTGAAGCAGAGATGGAGTCAGTATTTACTCCACTGAAAAATCAAGCATCTGTTTAGACATGCAAGTCTGTGACAGTGTTACCTACGGGAGCGAGAAGTGCTGAGTTGTGAATGTGCAAAATTTTGCAAAGGGACTGCTCAGTTAGAATAGCATTGCCCTAGCCCACATAGGATACAGCAAAATATGTATTTATTTAAATGGATTGCAAAACTCACAGTGGAATAGTTGGCAGGTACTTCCACAAACATAACAGAAAATTATGGAGAGTTTGAAGAGATGGAACTAGTCTGTATTTCTGACACGGCAACTTTAAAGCAAACTTTTACTGATTGCAGTGAAAGTTCCATGATACAACAAACAAACAAGCCAACAAAAAACCCCCAAACAAACAAAACAAAAAAACCAGAAGTGTTTATCTTTTTTCCTACTGTGGCAACCCAGATTCTAAAACACTATTTTCTAAAACGAAGATTTTCTACATGTTTTACTTGAAGCTGCCCTATTCAGTTTTTCCAATATTTTATCCTGATTTTTAAAAAATATATTTATATTTGAAGGCTAGATTACTTTTATGTACAATAAGCTGAGATCACTTAACTCTACATAAAACAGATAATAATCCTACTTCCAGATATATGATGTCTTAAAAATATGTTTGTAAATTATTTTCAAGGACAACCCTTTCTGATTAAAAAAGCTGATGAAACTACAGGTGTTCCAAAGGCACTATTTACTATCAGGTAAACCTGCCAGACCTGGTCTGGAAGAATTGGGGTTATCTAAGCTATTCTGATTGTAAAGCCACCTTCATGTGGGAAGAAGGGGAAATAATTCTACAAAAAGACAATTGATAACATGAGGACAATTCAGTGCCAAGCAGCAGTGCAAACGTCAAGGATTATTATTGCTGAAGTGAAATATGTCTTTCAGAAGGTCCCCTATGAGCCCTGCCTCCTTATACACAACACTTCACTCTTTTCATGTTTCTTCTGCCCATCTATCCCTGACCACAGGTGAGCATATATTTACACAAAGATGAGCAACAATAGGCCCTCTCTGTGATTTAATGAAGGGGAATTTAACTTTAGAGTATGAGTAATTGCCAGAAATAAAATCAGGTTTAAATATTATGGTTTATTTAACATTCCTCTTATTCAAAATATAGTGCCCTATTTACAACCTAATTAGAAAGTTTTATAGTGTTTAAAGAAAAGCTATTCCCATTACAACACAAATCTTGTGCAGATGTCTATAAGCAGCATCAGTCACCTGTCTTCACTGTCAGTAGAGTTAATAAATCATTACTGTAGCACACTAGTTGAGCATAAAAAAACAGATTTAACCTAGAAAACAATTGAAAGAAAACAACTGAACCAACAACCATATTCTCCAGACCCCTAAATACTGACAAATTTAACAAAAACCTCAAAGTTCTATTTTTTATCTTTTGTTGGCATCATTTGTGATAGAACAAATTAATAAAAGATACTGACAGCCTACAAAATAAACCTGCATTGTCCATCACAAGCAGGAGCAGTTTTAAAGCCTCCCCTAGCCTATCTTGACTTTGCAACTGACAGTGAATACATTTTCAATACATAATTCCTTCTAGGCCTTTGAAAAATATGTTAACTTAATCTATTGACCTTGGAAACCCATCAGGAACACGGAACACGTGTGTGAGTGAAAAGCCCAGTCTCTAACCTCTCTGTAATGCATCTTTGGGTTTGAGCCTCCCACCCACAACCATCTGAGCAGCCAGACATAAAGCCAGCCAGGCTGCCATGCATTTTCCAGCCTGTTTCCTAGGGAATAAGAAACAATCTTTGCAGAGTCTGACAGTGGGGCTGTTCCTGTGAAAGGTGACTTACACTGATAAAGGTCTAGCTGCTTGGGTGCCATCCTGCCCTTTCTCACACTCTGCCTATGACGCTAAAAGAGCAATCAGACAGGCATCTGAAACCCAGGCCCTTGCTTCTTTTGGGTCACAGAGCTCAGCATGCACACAGCCCCTACAGGCAGTAAAGGTGTGCCTAGGAGCTCCTGATTAAAATCCTCTCAGGCAACACACACGTTTCAGTAATTTGAAATGACAGACCACTGCACTGGAGCTACAAATCATCTGCACCACGCTGAACTGTAATTTTAGCCTGTTTGTTTGCAATGCAATCTGGGTCTCTGTAACAGAACCATTTTGTATCAGCAATTGCATGTGGGAGGGGGTGTGGGTGAGTGGATGGCAGGTGCAGTATAATAAAGCCACAAACTTTGCAGTGATGAGGCTGCCCATGAATAAAAAAGGCCCTCAGGTAGCCATATAGCTCAAGAGCACCGACAATCAATCAGCCTTAAACAGATGACCTGGAAACATCTCTTGCATTCCATTTTATCTACACTTCTCTCAATATTTGTATTACCCCCATTCTGAAAAGGAAGACTTTAAATTCACTGTCCCAAGATCATCAAGCTTTCCAGTGAGCAAATAAACAGAAAGTGCACATTCAAGAGAGAGAAGTGGAAATAAGACAAGAGGCAATGGGCAGAACTGATGCACAGGAAGTTCCACCTGAATATAAAAATGTCTTTACTGTGTGGGTGACTGAGCATTGGACAGATTGCCCAGAGAGGGTGTGGAGTCTCCCTTACTGGAGATATTCCAGAACAGTCTGGACACAATCCTGTGCCATGTGTTCTGGGATGACCCTGCTTGACCCAGTGTGGTCCCTTCAGTATTTCTAAGATTATTCTCCCTCAGAAGGTTTATCTACAGCAAGCCTGGATTCTGGAATGAGGCATAGTTTTAAAGTGCAGCATCCATTTCAGAAAATGAAATAAAATGTTGCTCTTGCAAAGTACTCTATTGTAGAATAACTGCTTGGGTAGCAGAAGAACTTGCTGTGGTTGTACAAGAAAGAACAAGATGAAGGAAAGCATCCCTTCCCCTGTGCCAGAACAGATTTCTTTACACCCCAGTTCAAATTAGTTCAATTCTGAGTGTCACAAACTTTGGCTATGAAGAGATATCAACTCTTAGAATCTGCTTGTTGCAATGAGAACCATCACCATCCACAGCTACTTGCCACCAGGCTTTTTCTGGGTATCACAGGAGAAAAACCTGGGAGCAGTAGGGCAACAGTAGGGCAGCAGGTACCCCTTCTTCCCTTGGGCAACAGGACATGCAGCCCACATAGATGGGCACACCCTCCATGGCAAAGGTGGGAAAAATGCTGCATAGTGCCTTTAAACTCTTTGGATGCTGCCAGCAGCACGTGCAGTCCAGCCCCTAATGTACAGTGCTAGAGAGCTGCAGGGGCTGCTGCTGTGCCTTCCCTAAGGATGCATCCCCTAGTCTCAAGGCAGGTGAACTGCATGGACAGAGCAGTGCTGCCCATGAGCTCCAGCCCTTCCAGTGCTGTCCATGAGCTCCAGCCCTTCCAGCGCTGCCCAGGAGCTCCAGCCCTCCCCAGGGCTGCAGCACTGTGGGTTCAGGTGGTGCCATGGGGTGCTAGCCCAAGGTCCACCCACGGAGCACCCTGCTCACATCCTGCCCTACAAAGCAGCATCACAAGTCCTGCCCAGGGAGTCAGTGCATGGAAAAAGCAAAGATGACCCCTGGCAAAGTTTCTGTGCTTCCCACAGGCCCTTTCCCTGTACATCAAGTCACGCTGTCCCCTTCAGAAATCAAACAATTCAGTTTTTCTCACACAACACCCTGGCCGCTCATCCCACCTGTGTTATCCTCCCATTTATGTAAAGCTGGTATTTTGCCTTTTTTATTTCCCTCCAAACATTCCCCGGAGCCTGATGAAATCCCAGGCCCTCACCCTTTCAATCACCTCTTCCTCCTCAGCAGAGAGGCTGGGATGTCTCTCACTTTTGACCTTGCCCCTACACAAAAATGCAGCGCTGCTTTGTTTCCCTTTTATGGTGTCTCTGCTTATTGCTGACGGTGGTAATTTTAGTTTGTATCAAATCACAGCTAGATTGCTCTCCCATAATGTTTACAGTCTCCTGTAATGTATATTTTGGAAATGCTAATGAAAACAATTTTTAAAGAGGAGAAAGGAATGGCATTCAAATTGCTCACAGAGCATGAAGAAAAAAACCCTATCTTGTCAAGATTAGCTGTGGGTCTCTAACATTATCCTTTATTGTTTAGTGACAGTCATAGGCTCCCATGGAGACAAACACACTTCTGAGCCTTCTGAAAATCACAACCCATTGTTTAGATTTAAAGTTTTATGGGGTGTGGGCTTTGAACCTGTCCCTGATACCGAATCTGATCACTGTTTGCACATGAAAAGATTGTTTTACTCGAAAGCTGGAACGGTCTTTCCAAGAAGCAACACATGCACTTAATAGAGAAGCTTTTCCAGGGGATGCCACTAACACCTGAGAAGAAGCAAAAAAATATACAGCTATGGCTACAGAAGAGCTGGATCCTGCACTGTGCTGCCTTTGAAAGGAATGCCCTACACAAAGGTAGAAAACTGGTTACATTCTCCTCTGCACAGACCTGAAAACTCATGTTCCAGTCTAAATTAACATAAATCTACAGTATCATACTCTTAAAGAAAACTAATGAACTGTTCTGTATTCATCTTTCTCATTACAGATCTGTTGCAGCTTATCACATGAATAATATTCCAGCTCTTAAGGGGGGAAAACCCCTCCTGTGCCAGAGAAATGTATCATAAATTCTCACATGTACTTAAACACTAAGTTAATGAAATAGTAATAAGTCATACAAGTTACTTTTAAGCTGCTAACACAAGATGAACCCCAGCTTTGCTGTGCAAAGGATGAATTTTTAATGATATTCTCTCTAGCCGTTACCACTGATAAGGTTTTTGAACAGCTTTAGAAAGAAATTGATGTAATTTTGAAGCATTATGCATTATTCTGGGAGTGAAATAAGGGCAAGATTTCATCCTACATCCATAGAGAGGAGCAGTTCAGAATTCTGAGCCTAAGGACAGGACAAACTAGAGAGACTTTGTGTCACCTGTTGGCATTCCTGCTTGTGTTCTTCTGGCTGCTCTGACCTTTGGGCCTTTCTGAATTATGGTAATTGTAAGAGGATGTCCCACAGGCCACAGCACTGCTCAGAGGCTGTGCTGCATTAGGGATTGCAGATGTGTCTAATCACATCAGCCCTGCCTAGAAAATCACTGCCCTCTCAAGCTTTCATGCTGGAGGGATCCTGCTGCAGCTGCACATGGAATTAGAGCATTTACAGTCCCTGCTAGCAGTTTAAGATTGGAGAAGTGTCAAAGGGCAAGGATTTCACCCAAAAGAGCCAGCAAAATGGCACTCACAAAGCCCATGCAGAGTGCTGAGGCTCATTCAGTCTGCCACTCAGAACAACGTGAGGCTACAGCTAAAAGCTGATAACTATGCATTAGGGAGCACAGCCAGACCCATCCCTGTCTATGCAAAGCTGACAACATGTATGAAAGCTGCATGTACACAACCACAGCCTTTCTGGCCTAGATACTTAATTAAATTTATTGTTAATGTGGTTAAAAAATAAGAGCAGTCCCAGAAAAATCTTGTCCCCTGAGGCAGGCAGATGCTGAATCCTCATTCTGAGTCAATACAGAATTTGGAGAGCCTGAAATCAGCAGGCTTCAAGTATGCTGCACCAGAACTAGCTGTCACCAGAACTTGAAAGTTGCATCTTCAGCAGAACAAGAAAAAAAAACCCCAAAAGGTTACAGCTAAATACATTAGACAGGCATCTAGAACTGGCACATCTGAATGCATTTCACTGTCACCAAGGTTTTTGTTATACCTGCCTTCTGGAGAGAAATACAATCAAAACCTTCTCCTGTGTTCACAAGAAGCAGCTCTACAAAGGAGGAGTAGACTGTGAAAAAGATCTTCAGAGGTGTACCAGGACTGATCTGGCTCTGGACCTCACAAGCACCCATGGATTAAAGAGCCCCACTACAAATAAGGCACTGGACTGGTCACAGAACATGTACCACTGAATATCAGCTCTGCCTACAACTCCAGGCAAATCACTCTGCTGATCATACTCTCCTCTATTTCAAGCATAAAAATGACAGAACATACACACCTTCTTCTCTCTAAATTTAAATTTCATTTTTTGCTGACAGTGAAGGTTCAGAGCCTAGATTTCAGTTAGGGCCTTGAGGCACTCAAGTGACAACAGCATGGTGTTTAGAAATCATCCTTGAAGCACAATAGTGATAGTTTCTATCCCAGTGAGCCCTTAACAAGGCTTCCATATGCTCAATAAGTTTACCTGTCCAGAATTGTTACCATCACGGAGTTATTTTAGAGTCATGGACTGTCTATGAATCTTTGCTGTCTTGATCAGCTGAAAGGTTTCAAATTAACAAGATTGGTATTAAGGGTTTAATTTGGATTAGAAATGGATCTCAGAGTCTACTTAAATACTCTGGCATCTTTTCTAATACAATAAATTATTTCTAACTTTTTCTTAGGTGTCCTTTATTCAAACAAATAGGCATTTATTAAAACTTCAATTACACATTTTCCCTGACTATCAATGTCAATTCCCTAGTCTAAAGGATAAACAAATGCAACATACAATCACTGGGCTTCGCCTACTCTGGCATAGATGTAGCTAATTAGATCACTAGAGCAGCAACTTGCTCAAAGTCAAACTCAAAGTCAATTTCTCAAAGATATCAAATAGAAATTTCTAAACAATATGAAGACCACAGCTTTCATCTCCAAATATTATAAACACAACTAGAGAGAGAGACTGTGGGAGATAGAGGGGTTTTTCAGATGTCCAAAGGTTGATTGATGATGTCTGACCTTAGCAGCATGGACCAGTCAAAAAATGATAGCATTTTAAAATTTCCTTTTAAAACCACAGACCCATGAAAAACTATAAGAATTCTCTGCTGTGGGACTTTTCCAAGGTGGTTAAGTTTCCATGTTCATTTAAAGTGACAAGCACCTACAAGATTCCTAATATCTGAATACATTAAGTCAATCTACTTTAAGATATATAAAACTGACCAAGGTGCAAATTGGAGTGAGGCTCCAATAAATTTTTCTGAACAATATATATTTTTTAAAACTTCAGAGTTTTTAGAATTTGTGACTTCCAGGTTGTTTTAGCATCTAAGAAATTCACTCCCAGAACATCACTGTAAGTAGTTCTCCCTATACAAATAATGCAACTTGACACAGCATGCAACATATACCAACAAAAATATTCATTCTTCTAAAGGTTTTATACATTTAAAAGTTCCAACCAACTCTGTAGGCCACCACAATAGGATTAGTATTGTTTCTGCAGAGGTAAAACATTGCTTCAAGATATTAGAGATCAAAATGAAGATTAATCTGTGCTAAAATACATGATAGGCTTTCTGAAGACCTGTGAAACCTCGACTGTTCTGTTTATTTTAATGCAGGGTGGATCTTTCAGTAAAATGGGAACGGCAGTGTTAAATTCCTGCTTGCTACTTTGAGGTTTTAAAGAAGATATGTCAATTATACTGTTATTTATTTAGGAAATACTTCTTTGAATGAACACTAAAAGAAGCTTAAAAGGCATTACTCCATTTTGTGAATTTGAATACAGAACATTACATTACGAAGTTTATGGTAGTTATACCCAGTAGTAATGTACTTCTTTTTACTGGGTGCTCAGATAACTCTCTCCCCTCCTCATCTTTTTCCCTAGTGTCCCCATTTGTCTGGACTATTTTTAGTTTCTGCTTGCCCCATCTTCAAATATCCTTTTTTATTTGTCTGCCTTTTCTTCATAACCTTTTCTTCTTACTTTTTCACTTCCTTATGCCAGTAGTACCAGTACATAAGATCTTTCCATGAGAAGCACAGCTGACTGGAAAGCTGCTAAAACCCCAGAAGCTCACAGAAGCTGAAAACCACAATATCAATATATTTACAAAGAGATGATGTTTTGGACAGTGGGTAATGCAAAATTCTGGGAGTAGATTCTAATCCATTATCATTCCCTTGGAAAGGATAGAATAATAATGATGGAGCTTGAATCCACCCTTAACCTTTGCCCTCCACTTCCATACTTTAAAATCACAATCATCACAGTTACCAGAGAGTATTGCTTTAAGTGCAGCCTTGAAGAGTGCTGTTTCAAGCTCATATCATTCTTTGAGGCAAACCACTCTACTCTGGGCTCCTTAAGTTTGACAAAGTTCATTTTTCCTAAGCATTTTCTGGAACTCATCACTGGGTAAAAATAGTAAAGAGTTGGCCTGAGCAGCATTTTTTCCTGCCCGTTAATGTATTTCCTGCTAGCTCTGTCTTGTGAAGTTAAACATGTCTCAGAAAGGAGTCTGTGCTAAAGAACCTTCCAATAGCTCACCAGTTTGAAGCAGACAATTCATTTCATCTGACAAAGTATCACCCCTGCCTTGAGCAGTCCAGCAGCCTCTTTATCACATGGTGTATGAAACATCTGTACTGCAAGGCCAGCAGCTCCTGCTGGGTTCATCGTTTCGGTCGCTTCCCAGGCAAAATTAACTGCTTTGTCACCATGTTCATTTTGGCTTCCCCACAGATTAAAGCCATCAGTAATCACTCCCCATCCCTCCAGCGCTCTCCAGGGCAGTGGACTGTTTGTTCCCACACTATCTTCATGAGGTGGGGTTGTGGCAGTGCTGATGTAAAGAGCAGGTCAGTTTTACAGCGGGTGTGTTATCGCCTGCTGGTGCAATCCGCGACCCGCTCGCCCGCCCTCCCTGCTGCCGTCAGCAGAGACCTGCCCACCACACAGCCCACGCAAACTTCTGATTAGAAACACTTCTGCAAAATCTAGATGATAAAGCATCGTCACACAAGATAGACTGAGTAAGAGACAAGTCTTATAATATGCAAGACCATATCTAAATAAGACATTTAGCCAGATGTTATGTGGCCTAATTTTTGAGGATCCTTAACGCTAACCACAAGTGAAATGTGAATCAGTGTTTTGCAGAGGTCAGGATCTTACTGTACACTCCAGGATTGTAAAATAATAACCATGTCTAACTGAAGTAAATGATAGTTTAATATCTATGGTTACATGACTAACAGAAGAGAGGTTAGTGGGCAAGAGGGACCAAAGTAATGCCAGGGTGCTTCAGTACTAACACAAGTTTAAACTTACTAAATTTGTTTTCATTTCAAATCACTATCATTTGAAGACTCTTATGGCAGACAGCTAGCTCATCTTGGATGCTGGTCCTAGGAGCTGGCTCTGTTTCCTACCTGCAGTCACCATCCTAACACTGCACAGAAATTAAGTTACAGAGATTTGTTTACCAGCTACAGGAAAGTAAAGGCAAAGGAAAGTGGGAAAGCAAGGGATGAATTCTTCCTAGACCAGCCTCACTGTGTGGTGCACTGCTCATCAGGGCAATCTAAAAGCTTTACTCAAAGTGAAGCCTACCAAACTAGCTGGGTACCTTTTGTGTCATGGCAAGATTTGAATCAGCACTTCTGAGTGCATCCCAAACTTTCTGTGATCTTAACACTGGGAGACCAGTTCATGTAACAGTGGCTGAGTCAAGGAGCTGAGGACCCTTATACCACGTAACAAGCACTGTTCTGTGGATCAGGATCCCATTCAAGTAGAAGATGAAATAGCACAGAGGGACACTGGCTGTCAGCCCCAGTGCAATTCACAGAAAATGATGCTTTTAGCACAGATTAACGAAAAACATACGAAGGAGGAGTTTGGCTGAACAGGCATAAAGCAGAGTTCTATTAAATGAGAGTCTGGTCGGATATAGCAAACAGTTATTTGCAGCGCACCCCTGCAAATTAACAACCCAGAGAGCTACAGAAGCTCCAACAATCCTACTTTTTAACTTTTTCTCCCCACATTTCCAATCAAAAAGTTTCATAGGCAAAGGTCATCAAGAAAACTTTTTAAAAAGTAGCAAATGTATTTCTCATTTTGATATTTCCATGGAAACCTTTAATACCTTGTGTAGCACAATATGTTCTTTAAACCCACTAAGCTCATGAGAGACTGCATTTTGTCAAGAGAAATGGATAGGCTTGTATTACTGCTGGCAACACTCTTAAAATAAACAATGTCTTGCACTTTCCTTCAAGTGTGTTTATCCTACATTTTCCTCTGAAAGAAAATGATCCCACAACATAGGAAAAAGGATATGGAAGCCCAGCAAGTGCTTTAGGGCTGCCTCGTGCAGCAGAACTGCCCAGTACAATTCCTCTGTGCAGACGGCTGCCGAGCAGCTCAGACAGCTGATCTCTGACACCGGTCTGGGGACAGATTTCTCCCTGGCAATTTGTCCGTAAAAATAACTGGCATTCTTATTTGCATGGCTGGCCGAGACCTGGGTGGGTGTGGAAACTGAGGCTGCTCGTTGTTCCAGGTCAAGGAGCAGACACCTGGAGATGGGCCTCCTTGCTCCTGCCTCATGCTGCATAAATAAACTTCACAGAGGGGCTGGTCCAGTGCAAGTCACAAACCTTAAGGAGTCGTCATTGTTATAAATTACAACCACAGCTGCCAACTGGAAAAAGCTTTGCATAGCTGTAACTGATAATTGTGCAATGCTGTCAAAACTCTATCAGAAACTAGATTATCACACACACCCTAAAAAAGTATCCTGTTCCACCTCATTTTTGTTTTAAATAGTGTGAAGAAATTGCAGTTTCCAAAGAAACACATACTTTTTCCTGTTAATCTCTGCCATGTTTAAACACACACGCATTAATGAATACCAAGGATTTTCTGTTTGCTCCTGTAGCACACCCACCACACACAAGGCACTGCACTGGTACTCCCACCTGCTGTAAATAAGAGAATAAATTTGCAACACAAAAGATCAATAAAGTTATACGTAAGTATTGCAACTAATAAATTTAAGTATAATGAATAAATTTAAGCATTTAGGAATAATTTAAACAGTCTGTTGTTTGTCACTGGTAGAAAAACATTTTAAAATGACAGGAGAGTTAGCTTTTATAGAACTGTATTCCTAATGCAAGTACTATTTGGGGAACTGTCTAATCAGTATTACTCCTTTCAAACCACATTTTTGCAACCTAGTGAATATTTGTCTGAGTTGTAGTTAGATGGGTGGGTAAAAACAGATAAATTAAGAGGGAATAAAAAGGATGCCAGCACATCAATATATCACCACAGAGCTGTCTTCCAGGCACAAGGTGAACCATCAGGACTCTTTTGATCTTGTTTTAAAATTCACTCCCCTTGAGCCTAATTCTTCTATAGGTAAGAGGCAATGCCTTTATTGACTTCTGGTGGGAGCAGAATGGGGTCAAAAATGAGTGTTTCTGAAAGATTTTTCCATAGATACAACATCAAGAACTTTTCCTGTCTAATAAATCATTACAATGAGATATTCATGGCCTGTGGGATTCACTGTCTAAATAAGCAGATAAGGTAAAGATTTTCATGCAAATCATCCAAAATGACAGAAGGAGTCTGTGGCAGAACTACCACAGATTTCTCCAGTGCTGTAGAACCATGTTCAGTCCTGCTGTGTTCCACCTCCATCAGCATTTCATGCTCTCTGCTTTGATAAAAATGTTAACGACAACTTCACACTCTTTCCTGGTAAAATCTAGGAATGCTTCTTCCAGAAAGGAGTTTTGGCACCAAGACAGAAAATCAATCTGATAAAAGCTCAGGGAACCCGCACTGGTCTGACAGACACACCCCTAAGCTATCAAGCCATAGCTTTTACAGCTATCAAGCTATAAAGCCATCAAGCTTGGGCAGTCAGGACTATTTATATGAATGACAGCTCTGTATTGGATCCTTCAATGCTCCACCTCACCCACACAGGCTCAGTTAGCTCAGCCTCACTCCCAAAACTACAGCCACAGACAATACACAAGGAAGTAAACAAGGAAAAAAACCCAAACCAACCAACAAACAAAACAACAAAAAAATCCTCAAAACCAACAAACACTTAACTTCTTTGGTGGTAAAAACAAGAGAGGCTCCTAACTTAAAAAATGGCAGCAAGAAAACAAGTTTATAGGGACACAGTTTTGTTCCATCCAAAGTCTTCAAAAGATAGCTTTGCAAAAGAGGAAAGAGTTTAATCACCAAGTCCAGTATTGCAGTTAAGAACTTAAATCTACTGTATTTATACCCAAGAGACTTTATGTCTTCCCTTGTAACAATGTGCCAGTCCATTCCTTGGATGCTTGTTCCTGTTCAAGATCCTCCCTTCTTAAGCAATATATCCAGTGGGCTTGTGCACTGGCAGATGCTCAGGTTTTGTGTGTTTCCAGAAACAGACATGTTTCTGGCTTGTTTTCCTGCTGCCAACATTCTTGTGCCTCCAAGGGAGCCTTTGTAAACACGATGTTAGGAATAGCTTTTGAGACACTTCCCCAGGTAGAAAATGACAGATACAGACCCAGTGAAACACTGGCAAAACAATTCCTAAAAACCAAACCAAAAACAAACAAACAAAAAAATCCAACAAAAAATAGGGACTAAAAAAGACTTGCTGCACTGATTAAACTACCAAGTGAGACAGAGGAGTCCATTGTATGACTTTGTATCAGTACCTTACTGGCAGCTTTCTCTATTTCATGTGAATTTTACATCAAAAGAAATGCCAGGGGAGAAAGCTGAACTTCTCCACCTTCTGAATCTTACATATTTATATGGAATAAGACTTAGATATATATTTCTATCTGTATCAACCAGATACGAGACACTGATCTCTATCACAGCAGCACAAAACCCACTAAGTACAAACAGTCTCATGGAATAGTATATTCCTTTGTATTTTCACCTACCAAAGCTTAATCATTGAATGTACTCATTCCTCTGATAACAGGTTCCCTGACTCATTTTGTTAAAAATAGCTCAATACAACTTTACACACTGGCATGTGTACACACACAGTGACTAACTGATCCAAGAAAGTTCCCAGGACTTGCTCAGTCCTTTCAGATTCACCAGCACCTTCAGCTTTCAGCTAAACATAGTAGAAATTAATAGGAAACCAAATACCTCAAGCTTCATTGAAGTACTGTCAGATGATTTAGCTCTCTGCTTCTCCAGCTAAAAGAGCATCTTCAATAAAAACTTACTCCCTTCTACTGTCATCGCTTCAATCCCTTCCATCCTAACAGGTGATTTGGTGCCTAAAAGAAGTTACCAGCTGAGACTGATCATGCATAGAAAACAGTTCATTAATTGAAAAAATATGAGAAGTTATATGTTTTAGTTTACCTCTCTAGAAATAATTTTCAATGACTCTAAACCTGATGGAGATGGGAAATCCAATGGACAAATAACATCCAAAACATGGAGAGATCATTGCAGACTGTGTTTGACAGTTCCCTGTGTCACATATTCTAACTGTAGCACTGTGCAGCTGCATGCATGCACACTCCCAAAGGTTCACAATAGTTTAGTAACCCCACCAAAATGGATATATTATCCTCAACATTGTCTCCAGAGTTCTTGTCATTTTAACACTATTGATGGCCTATATGATAGTAACTAAATCTTAAGCCACTTTCAAGCAAATCTACTCAAGTACACGACTTCAACATATTTTTTAAGATGAACACTTAGGTACACTCCCTGTCTGCCATAGCAGTTACAGGTTTGATCTTGCAACCTTCTCTCATGAGAAGTAAAACTTCCAGCAGAACATGCTGCTGAACATCACAGGGAAGTCTGCAGTGCTTCTCCACTCTCCTGTGGGAATAACTCCTCCACTGTTCACCAGAAATTCCATTTCACAACCTTCCATCACAACCAATGCAGCACCATCCAGGAATTTGTGCAGGAACTGTATTCCTAAGACTTTGAAAAGAAGCAATAGGAGCTAACTTTCCTTTAGAGGAATCTTTCCTTATAAGGTATTCCTTCTAAGGCTGTGCTGCAGAAAATCTAGAGAAGATTTTAACTAATCTATACATGTTATGACAAAACGTATAGAAACAGACATTGTTCCATTTTCCTTAATAACTCAGAGTGTTTTTCTTCCTACCCATCATTCTCCCTTTTCTGTATTCAGAATTACAGTGAAGCATATGTTCCCAGTACCACAACTACCACTGGATTTCTTTAAAGCTTTAACATATGAAAAGCCTGAGATACACCAACTTCTCCCAAAATGACTACAGTGAATTATTCCCCAAAAAGGGTCAGTCCTGTTTTATGGCTTACAAGCAAATATCAGAATAACCTGTCACAAGAAACAGATAAAAAATCAGTTCCTGGTTTTTCATACCATAATTTTGACCTTTTAATTTTCCAATTATTTCTCTCAATAACTGAAAAGATTTGTTTTATGATACTCATGATTTAGGAGACCTTGGCAAGTGCATACAGTATCTTTCAGCATTGCTGCCAAACAACTTGAGCTAAAGTAATAAATCAAGGCATAACTGTCCTGTGCTGATAAGCACAATTACCAGCAACACATGTTTTATAGCTTTAGGATATCAGTTATTTGTATAATTGAAGCCCTACCATCACCTGAGAGAAATGCACACAGAATACAGTCACGAAACATCAGTGACACATTGCACAAACACGGCTAATAATTTTAACTTTATTGCTGCCCTTCCCATTGTAATTTGGAAGAACACTGCTGGTTAGCAACTGCAAGCAATGATACACTTCACTCAAAGAAAACTGAGGTGAAAGAGGAGTTTTATTCTTCATCACACAGGACACAGCCTATTCCTTTCATACAATTTGCTTTCATTTCAGCTGCCTGAACTTTGGAAAAGCAAATACTTTATTAAATTGGCACAAGGGCATTGTAGTGACCTCTGTAAGCCTCATGCTAAGGTTTAATCCTATACAGCTGCTATGTACTTCAAGTCACCAGTCCCTTTTTCAGTGTCACTTTTTTGTCTAAGGAAACAGCATAATGGATGGGAAAGAAATGCACCAGCAACTACCTGCACACTGCCATGACTCATTTTATTTTGTGTGCAGTCAGGGTGAAAGGACAGGCATCGATTTGTATAATATCATAAAATACTGAGGTATGAAACAAGACACACCATTGTGCATCCTTTGCCATGCTCTGAGGTGAACACAGCCAGCCTGGAAGAAACTGCTTTACAAAAGCTTTACAAAAAGAAAGGCATCGCTTGTCTTCAATGCCTCACAAGGCTGACTTGGTGATTTCCTTTGGCCATCCAGTCTCTGCCTTGCTGGGTGTCCCTGGTGAGGAAAGAGCTCTTCACTCAAACGGGGCTGGCTCCGCTCAAAAAGAGTGCAATTTAACCATGTGGATTTTGTAACTTCTCCCACCAGCTGGAAGACCCAAGTAATGCAAAGGAGAGCCAAGCACCAGATTCTATCTGCCCTGGAAGAGGTGAATGCTTGGGCCAGGTGTGGCCATAAAAGGAGTATTTTTACACCTAAAAATACCGCAAGAAAGCGTTCAGATTTTTATTTGCCAATTATGAAGACAATTATTTCCATCTCTAAATTCAGAGCAGTGAGATTCTGCAGCAAAAGGCATGCTATTTCACTGCCAAAAAGTTAATTTTTCTTCTTCCCTGTGGAACATATTTTTCATTGTGGCAATTTCTGAATACAGAAATCAGAAACAGAGATCCAGTGAAATTCCACAGGACTGAAAAAGTTTTAGCCTCTGTGCTAAGACTGTGTGGTTTCCCATGGTCTGGGGGTGCATTTATCTCCCTGACTGCTCAGGAGCTTTCCTCAGTGTTTTGCCACCACAGAAAACTATCCATTATAATGAATTTAATTCTAAGCATCTCTTTTAACTGGAGACAGTAAGTTTCTATGGACAGAAGGGAAAAGATTCCCTTATTCAGAGAAAAATTTGAAAGAAGTATTGAAACATACAGTCAGCTAAACAGTCAGCAAGCACAAGGCAGATCTGGAATCTCAATGTAACCTTGAGTTGCTGCAGGGCTTCATTTGTTCATGGCTCTGTCTCTCCTCACCCGTAAAACCAGTATTAGATCTTCATTTGCAGAACTGCTAAAAATGCACTGCCATTTACCATCTGTTCAACATCCCACTAACCTAGTCTTGACACAAAACACCTTTCTCCTAGCTGTCAAAGTAAGAAGCAGAGTTGCAAGAGTTGCCAAATAATCTCCTCTTTCTTAATATAACCATCTTTACAAATTATATCAGCACTTTAGGAAACTAATTTTAATTAGCAGGCCTGGCAGATCACTTGGAATGAAAGGCAGAAGGAAAGAAGGTGATATTTAAAAAATGCATCTCAAATCACATCAGGGCAAAAAAGCCATAAAACTACACATTTGTCTGGCACATTTTGTTGACTCAATGACAATTTCGTTGACTCAGAACTCTGAAATCTGACATCACCTTGTTACAAAAGAAGCATTTTCAGGCGCATGTTATTTTTCTACAGGGATTTGACTCATTTTTCCAAACTTTAATTTAGAATCAATTGTTCGCTGTGTTATTTTCACACATAAAAGGCAGCAATGGCTCTTATTACCCCACAGAGATTTTTAAAAGCCTAGAATACAGTAGTGGAATAAGTTGCTCCTTTATTTAGGGAGAGAGCAGCGAGGGGAAGGAGAAGCACAAAAACACCTTCAATTGCTCGAATCACTTAGTTAGCCAAGCATCCTAATGCCTTTCTGTTTCAAAGAGCAATTCTCTAAGCCACTAGGAGCTGCAGGTTTGTGAAAATTGAAGGCTAATAAAACCATGTGACTGTCATTTCTGAGTGGGTGGAAGCTCTCTTCTGAATCCATTTGGGAATGAAATCACCCACACATTTCCATACTTGATAAAGACCATAGGGCAAATGACCACCTGCCAGCAGAGAGAGGGGAAGGGAGGCAGGGAAAAATTAAAAAAAACCCCCAAACCCTAACACGAGGTTTCTCAAGCTGTGTATTTGTGACAAGATGCAAGAAACTAACATTAAACCGGTTTTCATTCCTCAGTAAACCTACAGAGCTATGGAAAAGTATTTTTTTAATAATAATTTTTTTTTCTGCTTCTCAAACAGGGCTCAGAATTACACACAAACTTAATATAAAATAGTTCCACAAGATCCCTAAGATCAGTGCCATGCTAAACCTTCCCTGTCCCAAGCAAGGTTGTGATCTTTGCATGAACTTTGCATGAAAAGGGTGTGGAGATAATGCTGCTTAGAAACCAAACATTAAACCCAAACCAAACAAACAAAAAAAATACAAACAAACAAACCCCTCACCAAAACAAACAAGTAAAAAACCCCAAAACCAAACCAAAAACCACCACAAAAATTCATAGAAACTTTCCTGGGAATTTAGTATTCCCCTGTCTGTGCTGAGGATCTCAACCCTGACAATAATCCTGTGTTCATCAATGCAATAAAATACAATTTGGGGGAAGTCTAGGTCATGTATCTGGTCCACTGGCCCCTGGTTGCCTTGGCACTGTACAAGGACTGTCCTGGCATGCCTTTTACTAAAAGCCCCCTCATACTTTAAAACCCAACCTGCTCAAAAAAAAAAAAAAGACAAAGTCTGAGAAGGTTTCAAGGAAAAATTATGAGAATGATTTGATTTTGAGAAGTGATCATAAAGAGCTCATTTGCCCAGCTCAATGAAAGCAAGATGGAGAGACAATTATTCATATGCAGAAAAGAGCACTGATGCCACAGAGCTTTGAGTCATGCAGCTAAAGGCAGAAAATGATGGGAATGTTTTCCATTGAAGCATCCCAATCATCAGAATTTTAGAAACAGGATATTCAAGCTGGAAACAGAGAGCACATTTTTACCACACAGGTATTCCCTTATTGTGATGGCTTAGAGAGGACAATGGTAATTAACTATCATTTAGGACCCACTTTAATCTAAACTGAGTATTTCACATGAAGATTCTCTAATTCATCAGTGCACATCCCAGCTTAAAGCAAAAAATTAGTTTGGACTCACACAAAGCGTTATTGAGGAGTAAAAGCTGTAAGTCTGAACACAACTGTGACAGATCATGACTTACTCTTTGCAGGGCTTTCCCAGCTGGGAGTTTGCAGCAATCCAGTACATGTCCTTTTGTGCAGATGTGCAAACAGTTATCAACCACAGGCACATTCCCTTCACTGTGGAAGGGATGGCTCCTGAGCAGGGCTGGACCCCTGCTGGATACACACAGGGGAGCTGGTGGAACTGAGGGCACAGTTCCTCTCTCATGGAGTGCTTGTGGCTCCTCCAGTGCCATGCCCAGGGCAACCCAGGGTTCTCTTTCCCTGCACTGGTACCCACACATGTCCAGTTTGATGTTATCAATACCAAGTCATACAGGTTTCTAGAATATCCCCATTTTACAGAATAAAAACCATTTCCTCCCATTTTCTACACTCATTTACTAAGCACACCCACATCACACCCACTGGTGGAAGGTCGCATGGACAGCTCTCATGTTTCTGAAGCTGAGGACTATGATCTCTACACTACCAACATCCTGCAGTCAGAACAATGTCTAAAATTTACATAAGCCCAGATCTGAAGACTTTAGCTTAGAGCCTCTAAAGCCTAAACATGTCATAGTGGGGTGCAGATTCCTTTTATTAGCAGTCATTCAGAATACACTACACTGAAGTGAGTTTTCTGCTAGCAAATAATGCACTACTCTTAAACTATCTTCAATACAAGCTTTATACCACATCATTATTAATTTATCTCATAAATGCTATTATCTTCAGGATGTTCTCCTTAATTCCTTCAAAATTGTGAAAGCTGGCTGAAAGCCAGCCATAGTGACCCTGAAATGAAAATAAAAGATTCCTGAAAGCTGAAACACAGAGTGATACTCATCCAAAACTAAAGCAGAATGTCAGTGTATTTTAGATGTTGACATTTTAAGTAAACCATGACCTTATGCCTCTGAAACTTCAGTGTAATTGTTATATGGAACCAATTCCCCATTAAAACTTCAAGAGACATAGTCATTAAAAAAATGTAGAGAAGAAACATCCAGATCTTTCAGCCTAAGTACATTACATTTGATAATTTCTCATGATTAAATACACTACACAACATTTTACTGTGCACCTTGTTCTGAGCTGTATGCTCAGAACAGCTGAAGAATGATGCAGAGCCAGAGAAATAAATGCCTTCATGTGAACTAAGAGCAGACAGCAGTTATGAAAAAGAGGATAGGCAGCCAGCAAGGTGTGACAAAGAATTGCACGTAGGTCCTTATGTAAGGCTGTTCTCTAGGCACCACCAAGATAAAACTTCAAGTGAGGACATGCAATTTGACAACATATAGCAGCTCTCACCACTAAGCAAAGAGAGAAACTGCAAGCCAGAAGACTTAGCTTGTCTTTCTTCTGCTGCTGTTCTGTCACAAAAACACAGGAATCACAGAACCTCCCCAAGTCACAGCTTCTTGCCAATGGAAGACAGAGAAAAAGCATCTCAAGAATTTTTTTTTCTTTTCTGGGACAGAAATGGCTCATGTTTGTACAAAGCTGAGCAACTTCCACAGCTTGTTAAACACATGCAAGCCCAGTTCCATGTGCCTGGGCAGAAACACCAGTTCTGTCACTCTGGTTTCAGGACATCTCTGAGCTACAGTGGAGCACACTGCTCAGCTACAGTGGAGCACACACCAGAATATAACTGGAGGACAGAGGAAAAGAGAGACTGAGCTTTGCGAGAGAGCTTGCCAGAGAGGCCCAAAGGAAGAAACCCATCTGTTCTCCTGTTATGACTAAGAGAAGAACATGACCACATGACTCGTCCAAAACACTGTGATTCTCCATCAGCACAGCCTTACAAAACAGGGGAAGCAGTGGATAAGGCTGTGCTGGTGTCCAAGCAGGAAGAGGAAAGGCTGTTCTGGTTATTCAGAATCTGGCTCCCATTCACTGCTCCGTGGGGCTAACTTTAAAAAATGTCAGGTTCAGAGAATTTCATTTACTTTGAGCCAAGCAGCAGAATGGTATCTCACCTCATTTAAAGTAAAGCAAGATTGAGAGACTTTGCCTGTGTTCAATACAATTATCAGCTGGGGGAAGGGAGGGAGATAAATCACCATAAGAAAAGTACTTAACCAACCATTATTGAAATTCTGAGTGCTTTCCTTCAACTTCCTTCTCTTGATGAAGAAGGTAAAAGCTAAGGATGTTTTGTAGCAACAGTGCAACAGGCTAAGAAGAATCTCCCTGCTGAGTAACCCTCATACAGACCAGGCTTTTGGAAGACTCAAATTTAAGATCATCCCAATATCCCAATTCCATCTGTCATAATTCAACTTCCTATTATTGAGGCTTTCATTTTTATAGAAACTGTTTAATTCCATCACAGCCAGGACATCCTGAGACAGTTCTATGGATCACATGAAAAGAACATAAGGAAACTGAAGTCAGAATGGAAAAAAGAAACTAAAATGTATTTGATCAATGTGCACTGTGAGCCAAGATGAAGCAGAGATCAAAAAAAGAACTGGGATTTCATGAGCTGAAAGAAGATGCTGTATTTTCCTTACTGGTGCAGAAGGGAGGATTCAGGCTGTGATGCACTAGGACAGGCTTAGGTCTGTATGATTTCCAGGTGTCACAGTAGTGAGTGTGAAACAAACACAAGGAAGGAAGGTTAAAGAAATAAACTTGGGTCTAAGTAAATATGAACAGCATTTTTAATTCAAGACCCAACTATACTGTATTTGGTAGACACTAAACACTGGCTGAGAGCTGCTCATGCCAGCATCCCAGTGCACTACCAACACTGTTAAAATGGAAATCCCTCCAGACACTGCCACTGAAACCAGCTTTTTCATCACAAAGTCTCAGTTTTACATAGCATTTTAGGCCTGAAGCAGAGTACAGTGAAAACAGCTCTCAAAGTACTTGAAATAATTAAAGAGATACTAAAGGAAAAATCAGGAGAAAATATCTGGTTGAAAACCTCAAGATCACAGGAATTATTTAAAATATCAAGACAGGGGAAGAGCAGAAATGGGACAAAAAAATCACTTGGAGGCTATGCATCAAGGAGATGAGACTGTAAAGCCCAGGAGTATAACTAGGATTGCTTCTGCTTTGGAAAACTGTACAGCAGTATTTCTATTTTGCAAAGAATAAAGATGTCATAACAAAAATTAGAGACTTTAAACAGTAAGAACAACTGAAGGAGGATTTATTTGTTTGTTTGAATGAGACAGAGACAGCACACACATACCCAGGAGGCCCTTCTGAGATCCCAGCCTGGGGTTAACTGGCTTCCAGTCTAGTCTCCAGCAGGAGGTCCTCATGCTACAGAGTACTGCACATAAACACAATCCCAATGTTAGTCAAGCTACAGACACGGGTATTGCTGCCAGTTGATATGGAAGATGTAATTCTTGAGTCCTGGAATCAAGGAGGTGGTTTCCTGAGAATCTGCTACTCCAGCTCAGTGGTATCTCACAGCACAAGGCCCCAGCAAAGCTCTTCCCATGGCTGGGACCATATTGCAAGGCTGTGCCCTGGGCAGATTTTTCAGTGCTCACAGGAAGAAGCTCATCTGTAGTAACACAGTTATCCCTGAGACTTCCACCAGCCTGTAAAATTTGGCTGTGATTGGCCAATGGCTTGAAAATGGGAGTGGAAAATAAGAAGGAAGGAAAATATATGCAGAAGGAGCTTCATCTTGTGTGCTCGTTTCCTATGGAAACAAGGCTAAACCCAACAAATTATGAAATGAACACTCAATTTAGTGCCAGTTCTGTTTCAGAGCATAAGATGACAGAGAAACCTCAAGCAGCAGAAAGTATATGCCCTTCACTGTCTCAAGCAAGAGTGTCAGCATTAATTGCACTGATTTCTTTTTATTGATGCATCACATCATGGCAGTGCAATGGGGAAGGAAGGAAGGAAGGAAGGAAGGAAGGAAGGAAGGAAGGAAGGAAGGAAGGAAGGAAGGAAGGAAGGAAGGAAGGAAGGAAGGAAGGAAGGAAGGAAGGAAGGAAGGAAGGAAGGAAGGAAGGAAGGAAGGAAGGAAGGAAGGAAGGAAGGAAGGAAGGAAGGAAGGAAGGAAGGAAGGAAGGAAGGAAGGAAGGAAGGAAGGAAGGAAGGAAGGAAGGAAGGAAGGAAGGAAGGAAGGAAGGAAGGAAGGAAGGAAGGAAGGAAGGAAGGAAGGAAGGAAGGAAGGAAGGAAGGAAGGAAGGAAGGAAGGAAGGAAGGAAGGAAGGAAGGAAGGAAGGAAGGAAGGAAGGAAGGAAGGAAGGAAGGAAGGAAGGAAGGAAGGAAGGAAGGAAGGAAGGAAGGAAGGAAGGAAGGAAGGAAGGAAGGAAGGAAGGAAGGAAGGAAGGAAGGAAGGAAGGAAGGAAGGAAGGAAGGAAGGAAGGAAGGAAGGAAGGAAGGAAGGAAGGAAGGAAGGAAGGAAGGAAGGAAGGAAGGAAGGAAGGAAGGAAGGAAGGAAGGAAGGAAGGAAGGAAGGAGAGTGAGCAGATATCAGTAGATTTTGAGCACATGGTTAGCACACAGATACTCCAACACTGAAGGGCTGCTAAAGAGCCAAATTAATGATGTCTAACTGGATGGTCTGGGCTCTTTTTATTATCACATCTCCTGCGCACAATTCATGGAGCTTGCTCCTCACTGACGTGGTTGCCATATATAAACAATGCATAGTACACATAAAGGGAAGGCAAAAAGAAAACATACACTGATCCGTGCATTTAGGCTTGCCAAGTGTTGCCATTTGCCTGTATGTACAGATCTCAAAGCTACTAAAGAACAGAAAAAGCTCAAAACGCCTTTGCATTTCCAAGCATCCGTTCTCTTCTCTGCAGAGTGACTCCTCCTTTAATGTCAAGATGAACATTCTAAGTTAGCCAGACACATTCCAATCCAGCAGAAAGGAACTCTTTTCCAAACCCATTCTAAGTCACTTGCTCTTAGTGCCATGTAAAGCTCTGAATCATCAAGTAAATATAACTTACTTTTAGGGAGGCAGCTTTGCAGAATAATTTCTGTTCTTCAGCACCCACAAGGAGCCATTAAATTACGCACATGCAGAAAGACTAACTCCACCAGGCAGATAACCAAGCTAAACACCACAGGCTCAAGCACCTTGTACATTATCTAAAAGAAAAGCCTGTTTAGGTGAATCAACAGCAGAATACACAAAGTATTTAAAAGACTCTCAGTCTGATTCTAGTCAAATTCCTTATTGGCTTAGCAAATGCCTTTTCCAGATCTAACATTCACCTGCTCATCTGCTGAGGATGGAGACCACTGTCTACTGCTTGTTTCCCCCTGGGGCCCAACAAGGCAGCTTTGCTGGTGGCTTCTTTCAGAGAGCAGACTGGGATCTGCCACTAGACAGATACAGCAACCTTCAGCTTTGGAACTGCTTTGTCACAAAAGAAATCTTATCCAAGAACAACAGCCTTTCAGTTCTCTAACAGGCTTGCAGAATCCTCTGGAAGAGGAGCTCGCAGCATTGGCCCTCGACACACAGTTCCCAGCACATGAAAAGAAAGGCTGCTCTTTGGCCCTGCTCGGAGGGAAATCATGACCTTCACTCAGCCAGCTACTGGGCAATGCCACATCACCCATCCTTCTTCCAGGCTTCACCCCAGCACCACTGAGATACAAGCATAACATTTTCCACTGCATTTTCCACTGATGCCTCCCCACAGCCAAGTCTGCCATCCCATTTCCACGAGTACTCCAACCCCTTTATTAAACACTTCACGGACATGGAACGATCCATGTTCTGGTTGTTGGTCAGAAAAAACGCTCCTTGTTGTCCCTTTTTTAAAATCTCAGATTCCTTATTATCAGACACTATGCTGTAGTTATCCAAACTTATATTTGAGCCACCCACAATTAACAGTTATCCAAGACTGTGTCTTAATATTAATATTTCCTTCTTGGAAAGCTGAAGGATACCATTCTGATACACACTCTGCCAATTAGTTAATTACAGAAGGCTATTTCCAGTAGAAATAGTAATTCACATATTCACACAACTGTCCCTAAAGAGTAAACCTTTTTGGAGACATCAAAATGCACAGACATTTGGCTAGTCCTAATTTATTCTAGCATTTTACCAAGGCACTCTGTAGCTTTTATAGTATGTAGGTTTTCATTTAGTCAGACATAACGAAGATCTGCACAAAATAAATTTCTTTGCCCAGCAAAACACAGTTTTTAAGAGCAGTCCACTAACTCAAGTGGTAACAAAGAGAGGTAAGCCAAAGGCAATGTCTCTATTGCAGCCACCAAGACTCGATAATTCAGAATAAAGATAGTTTAGGACAGGAGTAGGAGAGTCCATTTAAAATATCTGAATGTAGAAGACAATCAATTATTGATTCTAAAGCACACTTATCATAACAAAAGTAACTTCCTTTTCCCCAGGTGATTTTGAGACAAACAGCAGGTTCCTTGCTGCTGCCTGTTCAGAAATACAAAGCCAGAGTTTCCATGTCATGTAACAGGAAGGTGTCATCTTTCTGTGGTGTCACTTACTCACTAGCTCGCACCACCCACACCACTGCTAGAGAGGACTCAGCTCTGCGATGGAGCAGGCTTTCCCCCAGGCATGGATGCAAACAAGCCAAGGTGCTAAAACATTCAGAGGGAGAGAGCTGATATTCAGGCTGCACGCTGCCAGTCTGCTGTGGAATGCTCAGAATTACCTGCAAACTCATACCTGGAAGCCCAAATTTCCTGAAATGCCATGACAGCCTCTGCCCCTTCTGATCCTCCCCACCTAATGCTAAGTATTATTAGGTTATTTCACATGATTTCCAAGTCCCTCAGGACTGACACCATACAGTAGTGAAGTAGGTAATCATTAGCAGGGGTTTCCTTTATCTGTCTTCTCTAATGTTGGAGGGGACCAGCACATTTGATAAGCCCTTAGCCCAGCTCAGGCAACTTAAAGTACAGAACCAGATGTTTGGGTTCCCAACACGGTCACTGAGGGAGAACTGGATATTTCAGAAAAGTGGTGCTCCAGACTCACATGCCACAACAGGGAGTCACCTACATCCAGTGTTAGTTTTGTACGTGACTGTCTCTAAGTCCCCATTTCTCCCTAGGATACAGGTGTTGGAATGAGGGCTGAGCACTAAACATGAGGTTCACTCTGAAGATTTCTCTGGCATATGTGTCAAGCAAGAAGGAGGTCATGCTGTCCCTGCTCAGCTTTAATTAACAGTTTATTCAGCCGGGAAAAATGAAAGATGCCCTACTCAGTTAAAGAACATTTACAATTATGGTACCCACCTTCCTGCACTATCTGGCGGATCTAGATGAACACTCCCTGAATGCAGTCAGAAAGCAAACACCATGGGAGCAGAAGGAAAACATGACATCACAGCCCCATGGTTAAAACACTTTCATGGATGTGGGAGAGCTCCGTGCAAGGTATCATTCCAAGCAACATTAAACATCTCAAGTGCCTGGAACTGCATCTAGGTTCACCCAACCTCCTCCCCACGGATGTGGTTATTGCAATAGCATAGGCTGTTGAAAAATCAGGACTGCAGCATGCAATTCTGATGAATGATGGCAATAAATTAGCATGTGATGAGTCTTCATCTTTTAAAGGCGGCTCTCTCCACTCATCTCTAGTGCTGTGGATCTTTACATTACTTTGAAGAGATGGCAAGATAAAAACCACTGCAAAAGCATTACTGAATACTATTTTCTCCTCTCTCCTCTCCTTCAATTTATATTTATCTCATCATTTTGCCAGTGAAAATCTTATTTGATATACTCTCTAAAATCTTCTGAAACAATTTTAGAAATCTGAGTCAACTGGATGTTGAATCTTGACAAGTTTTTGAGAAAAAGTTATGCTTTGTGATTCAAAAAGGTAGTCTCAGATATTTCAATTTTAAAAAGATTTTCTCTGTAAAAAGCCAACCTAGATTTTCTTCAGACTTTTTAAGCCAGTCTGTCTTCTCTCAGAGACAGCTGCTCCCTTGTTAGTAGTAGCAGAAGCAAATAAGTGTAAGCCTCATGACTGATGATAAACACCACAACTTGCCATAGTTTCCCAGAGAAATGAATCTCTAAGATCAAGCGTGTCATTAAAAGCACCTTATAACTCTGAGATTGGAAACTGTACATAAGGAGGCAGCATCTCTGAGAGACTGAGAAAGCACAAAGTCACCTGGAGCATCTGGTAGAGCATCAGTAATGCTGTGTGGCTGTTTAGCATGGAAGCAGCATCTCAGATCTGTCGTCCTGATTGAGGTACACAGGGAGGTTTATGAAATGCCTTTTTCACTGAGCATTAAGTGAAAAATAAACACCAAACCAGCAAATCCCAGAATCCACATGTAAGTGAAATAGATATACTTTACTAATGTATATGCATGAAGGAGGGAGCTGTGAAGGATATCATGACTTCACCGAACGATAAGCTAACACAGAGTGTGCCTCTCCATGGACTGCTGGGAGTCATCAGGGCACAGGAACTGCAGGCACACTGATAAGAGCATCAAAGGAGGCTCTTACCATTTGCATTAATGTAGCTGGCTGAAGCACAGGGATGTAGACAAAAGATAATGATGCCAGTAGTTTGTTATATTCACTCTTTGTTCTTCCTTCTCCTCATGCAATTAGAGCAACTATACACGTAATTTAATGTGAAATTATATTGCCCGAATTCAGTGTAGCAGCCCCAGCAGACAGTTTCTGTTTAGTTTGTTGTCTTTCAATATGCAGCACAATGCAATATTAGAGGCTTAAGACAGATAGCAATAAACAGCATGGGCTCCTTACCAAGATTCATTACTGATTATGCCATCAGCATTAAGCTCTGTTTTTTCCAAAATGAAGCATTTGTTTTCTAGCAAGAGAAACATAGCTACTTCTGTGACAGAGTCCTGTTGAAGCATCCAGTTTGTAAACAGGGACAGAATATGTCAGGTCTGTTTAAATCTGGGACAGGATAAAGTCACTCAGGTTTTGCTGGAAAGACGTATTCTCCTGTTATCTGGGACAGCTCCTGTGCTCTGTCAAGATGCAGGAGTGATGACAAAGTGGCTTGGCAACCATCTTGTCAGCAGCAACAACAAGAAAGAAAGAATAGCATAGCTTAGAAACAAGAGAACAAACACAGTTTCCACCACTGTGACCTTTTCCTCACAAAGGCAGAGAAAATGGTGTTATCAGGAAGATATTAGAAGGGACCTTGGAAAAAGAGCGCTGCTTAGCTGACTGGTGGAGATTGTTCTGTCCTCATTTGAAATGTTCAGGAGAACATTCTGAGAGTACAGCAAGAAATTCCTAAAAAAACCCATAATAACTGATGACACACAAAGGGCGAGGAAAGGTCTTTAGCTGATGTGCTGCATTACAAATCCAATTCTACAATTTCATACAAAGCAAGTGTAAAGTACATGGACATTTTGATGTGCAAAAACAGTGTATTATAGTGGAACACTTTATAACTTAAGGACTGCCACTAATTCTCCACATGAGAGCCAGAAATATCCTTAATTTGCTTATACAACAAAAGAGTCATTATAAAGGCAGAGTTTGCTGAAGCTATCATCAAAGCTAAAAATTAATGGAAAAGATGGGTGCACTTAAGGATAACAACACTAATCAGGCTTTCATTGACCTTGAATCAAGGACTAGAGCTGGTGTTTCTTCTGAATTTCAAAGGGAAGTGTAAGCACCCGTGCACACAGGAGTGTCTATCTCACTGCACCACAGATGGATGGGACTTCTGTCTGCCCATGTGGGAAGCTCAGAAGTTCCAGTTACTGGATTCGTCACCCTTACAAAATGACAGATTATTAGGACATAAAAGTCAATCATGAAATGAAGAAAGTGAAATAAATTACCTGCCCTACTTTAATCTTATGATAAGATCTATTTCAAAGGGGAAGGTTGCCTTTTTTCCAGCTTGCCTAACATGCATTCTTCAACTGTTTCTGTTTTGCACATCAAAATGCCTTGGATAAGATTAAGTCAGAATCAGTACTATTTAGCAAGGTGCAATTTACCAGTTCTTGTTACCTTGGTAGGTGAAAGAACACAGCTCTTCAATGAGGTTTTTTCAGCTACTTTGTTTCCTGCTTTACATTACTTAATTCTGGATGCAAGATAGGGAGAAAAAATGAATTTCCCCGTAACTGAGCCCTCAAACACAAAGCACATCTGTGCCTTAGAGACAGGAGTCTCACTAACCCCATCCAAAGAAATTCAATGTTGGCAATGAGTTATCACTCCAGTAACACACCTTTCTACCAGGTGGGATTTACATTCCAGCTTGAAAACAAACTCCTGCTACAGGAGCAAAGTTTCTGCTTCAGAAGGATTTTACATAGAGCTGAACCTGTATGATCACCATTCAAACAGGAAGGCTCAATTATTACTTATATCAACGCTGCTTAAGCTCAAAGCTGCACTATGAAAATGTCTTGGTTCCTTATCCAGAGAAAAACAAGACTTAAATTCAATTGGAAATTCAGCATCCTGAAAGAAGCAGCATTTGTCAACTAAATTACTTTCCAAAGCAAAAAGTTTAAGAGATAAAAACTTTGTCCACACATGAAAGATCTGAATGCCATGGTGACAATAGAGGGAAACAGATTTATTCTCTATTAAAGACCTTTTGTTTGACTAGCAGAGTCACATTGCACTCTCTCTGAGTAGTCTGAATCCTCCTGAAATAAAAAATTGAGTCTTTGTGATACAAAGTGAAGAAAGAGACATTCAGGAAAACATTTTAAAGTAAACATGTGAAAACTCCAGCTTAACTGGCGTGGCTGGAACTCAGGGATGATTTATTGAGACTCCACTAACACAACATTTAGAAACCTTAATAAGAGGAGCTAGCAGCCACTAATAGCAGCAATATGCAACTGAGTCCAGAAATGATGGACTATTTCCAGCTCTGCCACTGACTGGAAGTATGAAACAGTCTGAGTGCCAAGGCAGCATCATTAAGACAGCATCAGTATGAATTACTCATTTTTGCCACTTTAATACAAAGGAAAGATCTCTTTGTAGATTAGTAGAAACACTGCTAGCTCTTCTGCTTGTCCCCAGAAAGTGGGATTTGTTTTTCCATACTTCATAAACAGAGATTAAATTTGGCAATATTCATTCTCTCAGTTTGTATTACCAAATGGGTGCAGGAAGACACCGCATATAGGAGAACAAGAAAATTGTGTATTTCAGCCTCCCAGTATCTGGTTTTGTTCCAATGACACATACCCCAAATTTTTAATCTGAATAGCTAGGGAAGCAATTTAGCAAGATTTTGAGGAAACAGGGATAAAATTTGCTTTCTTGTCTATGTCAGTCACCATCTTCTTTATATGTAAACAGAGATTTTAAACTCACCTCTGGTTCAGTCACCACCCTATGGTAATTTCATCTTCACATTTCACCAGTGCTCTACTTTCTCCCTCTATCACCACAAGTCATGGTCCACAGCTTTTTGGACTTTACATTGCCATTGGTCTTCAGTGTGAATTGCTATCTGCTAAAAAGTTGTCTTGAGCCCACAAGCAGCCATCAGAGGAAAAGAAACTTTCAGCTGCAGCAAATGTAGTGTGAACAACTACAGGTGGAAAAGTTGAAAGCTTACTTCATTCTAACTAATAGCAACACATTCAACCACCTAAAACTGCATGAAGGAAAGAAAGGCAAGGCATTCTACTGCTGGCTCTTTTTCTCCTTTGCATAGATTACTGCAGCCTTTCCCTAGGAGAAGAAAAAGGAGCTTTTGATTATGATGCCCAAGGCAAAATAAATTATAAAATGTCCTTGGGTTGGCCAACAGGGAGGAAAAAAAGACATTGCACACCCACTGTGTCCTGTGCCCATCTAGCAAGGCCTATTCCAGAGGTAAAACCTGGCAAACCAAATCTTTCAGCTCAAACAGGAAAGTTTGATGGGTTTTGGGACAAAGACCTTCAGCAGGGAACACCTAACAGATGTGTGCTCCAAGATGTGACCTGCCAGACTTTGACCACAGGGGAAGTAGAGCTGAAGTTTTCAGCTTTGTTAGCAGCTGCTGGACATCCCTAGGCTAGACCACACTAAGATTTCCCCTTTTATACAAAGCAGAAATGGGAACAATTTTAACACAACAGTAGAGCATTTTACATTAAGAGCTCAGGGAAATCCCTTTAAATTACCTGAAGCAGCTTACTCTGACATTTTTGTAGTCTGGATGGAAAAAAAATCCCAAACAACCAAAGAGGCACTACAAACACTGGGAAAACAAGGGATCCATGTAAATATCCCTTCAATATCTTCATAACATTTTCTTCAAAGGTAACTTTATCACTAAAACACAGATATCATTAACACAGTGTCTCTAGGGACACTGCTAACAGCAAGACTGGGGGCCTTCTCACAGGTTATGGAGTTGCTCTACTGGGTAGCATACAAGACAAAACGTAAAGTTTACATTTAATTTTTAACACAGGGGCTGAGCTGCCCCTGACCTACACAATTCTCACCACTAAATTCAAGAGAAACAACCAAAGCATGATTTAAATAGTTGAGAAATATAACTACTGCTTAAGCACTCAGCAGTGAAGGCAGCACACGGAAGTCCAGTTAAAAACAACTGAATGCACAGATCAGCCTTGCACAGTCTGTCACTTCTGCTCTTTTTCCTTCTATATGGCTGAAAAGGAGCAGAGCCAGGTCATAAACACATTTCAGACACTGGTTTTCTGCAAATCCTCAGGAGCCAGGAAATTGCCTGCTGGGAGCCTGGTCATACTTGCAGAGCTGTTCCAGGTCCAGCCCTGCAAATGCTGGAAGGAGAGCCTCATCCCACACCATCTCCCCATCAACAGGGGAAATAAATATAGTTTCCCACAGACTTACTGTTTGGTTTGCTGAGATTTACTTTAATTGTTGATTAAAGCTTTTATTTTGCAGTTGGGATATAATTTTTTTTTCTTCTCTGAGGATTGAAAATGGTCAATCTTTCAGTCTTACCATCTGTCTGAATGGGCACTAATGCATGACATGTCTTGTCCTCCACCTGCCTAAATACATGATATTTTATCTGAAATTGCTACTGTATAAGGGTCCTAGTTGGTTCAAAATAATGGAAGTTACTAACACTTTGAAAGTTACAATGAAGAGGAAGGGAAGAGACATGAAAGAGGCAGAGTTTCCTTGGAAGCCAAGCCAAAAGTATCACAAAACTATTCATATTAACATTTTATGCTTTATACCACCTCCTGATCTGTAAGCTGGTCCTCTGAATCCCAAGAGCATCCTTTAAGAATGCTGTAGAAATCCATGCTGTTTTGCATTTTTTTTCAGCATCTTGTTTCCAATATGCTAATTAGAGGGGAAGCAATTAGAACAAAATTAATTTAGCCATCTATATTTTCTGTTCCAAGCTTTCCCCAAATGCTGAAGGAAATTGACAAAGTCAGCATGTCAAGGAGCTGTTTCTAGCCTGTCATACAAGGTGTGAAGAAATACATGGCATTTGACTGGTTTCTCCTGTCCCTACTGAATTTATGGCTGTAAGCATCAAACTGTCAGAAAGGGTGACTGTCTCTGACTGGAAATGGTAATTACTTCCAACAGCCCAAGCAATGATGCTTATATCAATTTAACTGAGGCATGCTGTCCAGCCCAGCTGCAGACTAAAAGAAAACAGAATAAAAATGAACAACCAACAAACAAAAAAAGAAAAACAAAAAACCCAAACAAAAACAAAGCCAAAAAAATTTAAGGACCAAATTTGTGCTTGAATTTTATTTCTGTGTCTGCTGGGGTGGCTTTTTTAATGTGCCTTTTCTCATGACATGGGATGTCTGCTGGGTCAGCAGAAACACTACAGCCTAGTGAGGTGATATGGGGAAGATGTGGGGTGACTGAAAAGCTCTGTAACCTTCAGGTCACCTTAGTTTTTATCACAAAGCAGGTCTGGCTAACCTCAGCTTCAAATTTCCACTCCACTCCTGGGACAAGATCAACAGATATTCATCACTGACTACAGCTAGTTTGTATTTTATGTGTAGCCTTACAGATAGAGGCCAGAGGAAACAGCTCAGGTTCAAGGAGAGGTTTGCTGTCTCACCACTAGTATTGATGGACTTACAGTTCTTCCAGGGCTTTGGTCACCTGTGCATTTGATAGCTTTATCTCCTGCTAAGCACTGAGTAGAAGCAGCTCCAGGAAAAAAAAAACCCAAAACCACAAACAAAACAAAACAAAACAAAAAAAAAACAAAAAAAAAACCCAAAAACACGAACAACATACCTACAGAATCTCACACAGTGCATTCTTCAGTCGTGACTCCTTTACAAGCGTGCTGGGTTAGACAATCATTTTTGTCTCTCCTGTTTGACCCCAACTGGGAAAATATACTCTACACACTGTTTACTTCCAAGATCATGTATGAGACAGTCAGAATCTGACCCACAAGACACAAAACTTTACTGTTATTATAATTTCTTTTACTGCATATGCAGAAGGAAATGTGACTGTTTGGATGCCATTTGTTCTCAGCAAAGCTACTTTGGCTGTTCCTCATCTCTGTTATGACCCAGCTGCTTGCACATTGTGCTTTCATTTCTCTCAGATTTTTCCAGGAACTGAAGCTTAATGGATGTACAATTCCCCAGCACTTCCCAATCCCCTCTCCCCTTTTTTAAAAGGCAGGCATTATGTTTGATACCTGCCATCATTCTGTTACCTCCATGACCTCTCAACTATAACTAACACAGTAAGAAGGGGGTTTCAGCCACTTCTTTAAGTGTTCCAGCAGGCCTGCTCCTGACAGCAAATGGGGCTTTTAAGAAAATGGCTCCTACCAACCCTGAGAGAAGCACCCCTGCTCCAGTGCCCAGGGCACAGGTTGTCAGCCTGAGGGCCTGACAGACAATTTTCTGGCAGTTTCATCAATCACTTCTCTTATCACATGAGAGGGTCACCAGAGGTTTGAATGTAACAGAGTCACAGAGTTGCTCCTGAAACAAAAACTCTGAAAATCTAACTGCCTGAAACAAAAGCCTTGCTAACATCCTGGTGTGATGTACATCTAGCTCAACCACTCATGGAAAACAGTGAAACTTCCTTAGCATGGATGAAACTACATGACCATGAGAACACTTAAAACATCTTATTTATGTATAAAACCACAAGTCTTTGTAAATGGTACTGCATGCTGTCACACAACTACAAGCTAAGAGTCATGTTGATATAAGCCATCACCATACTTCAAAATAAATACTCAGCTGCTAGAAATCCCAGGTATAAGCCAAGCCTAACATGTCTCACAGCCAAAAGCAACTTTCCCTTTTAATGTGACCATTGCTTCCAGAATTTTCTAAACACTTCAATTCAAAATGGATAGATACATTGTGTCCAATTTCATATCTATTAAAGAAAAAAACCCCAAACTTCTCAAACTGATTGCAATGAGGTACTTGCAGAAAATTCACACCTAATCTTGCTGTCAGAAGAATAGCAATTTGCCAAATAAAATATTTAGGAACTACTCCTCCTTCAGCAGAGAAAGTTTAAAAATATTTGTCTCAAGGAGTTCATGCAGTTCTGTGCATGCATTTGGGAGTTTGTCTTAGGGAACAGAATTAGAAGATGAAAATATTATTTTGTACACAAGTTATCGCGGCTCATCTAGAACACCTTAGGATGATGGCAGCCTAGATGGTTTCCCTGGTAATTAGAGATAATCAAGAAGCAAAGTTTGAGGAAAAGTGCCTGGTACAAAACCATTTATACAAACAAAAACCTATTCTGAAAGACTTGCAAAAAGTCAGTGAAGAGGAAATGTCAGTATTCCAAGAAACCTCATGGTGCCTTGGCTCTTTGGCAGCCTTGCCTTAATCTACAGAAAAGAGCTTGGAAACACAAGCCCACTATTAGTAGTTTCAAATCCCTTCACGGGGATTCACACTGGAGCAAGGGCCTAAATGCATCCCCTTAATTACATATTTAAATACAAGAAAATTCTGTAAGCTTCTCCTCAGCATGCTATTGCTTGTCTGCATTGTACTGCAACTTCCCTTGCAGAAAGAGCCCATGTTGCCTACATTTGAGCTTCTGATTCCATTCTGGGGTGTAATCATGTAAGTTCCCAAAACTTTCATCCAATTTAATCTCGAGCCAATAATCAGCTTCCACCTTTGCATCACTCTTTTTCCTGAAAGAATGCAACTGTATTAGAATACCCTGCTTAATTTAAGGACAGATTCTGATACAATATTGAGAGGTTTCCATAAAGAATACTTCTGTTAAGCCCAAATTTTCTCATTTATTGTCATACTTGGAGTTTAAAATATTCCTAACCTTAGTAGTTAAAATGGCACAATCCACAATAGTATTTTTCAGTTCTAAAGGCAGTAAAATACACTAGGCACTACCCAAAGCCTGTAAATTCAGTTCTATACACAGTCCTTCACTACTGATAAATACTGTTCTTCTGAAAAAAACCCTTGTTAAATAGGTAGTTTTAGGTGAAGGTCCCAAAGGTCAGCCTGCTTTGGTGGAGACTACTATAGAATGGACAATTGAAGTAGATTTATACCCACGTGCAATGATTTAGAGACTGAGCCCAGTCCAGGAGCTCTAAATTGGGAAATGGCACCTGCAGGATTCAGCAGAGTTCCAAATTCCCATCTCCATTTAAGTACACCACTCCTCTGGGAAAACTAATGAACCTCAGAAACAGGGAAGGGTGGAACTGTCAACAGAAGCTATTCTGCTCTGCAGGGTAACCCAGCTTCCTGTAAAGGCAATGGGAAGGATCCTGATGGTTTCAAGAGGGAACTTGATCACATTTGCGTAATGCATCCATGTGAGTCTGAAACAGCTCCATGGATGTTCAGCTCCTCAGCCCATGCAGCAAGAGGCACTGGCCTAGGAGGGGAAGAGGTTGCACAGCATCTGCACAGGCCTTGGCTGTGTAAAGCTTTCTGCAAGTTTATTCATTTCAGGTGGAGCCTCACATCTGCCTATAACCTGTACAAATATATCCAGATTAGACATAGGAAAGGTTTTGGATGCCTGATGCTTTTTATTTGCAGAAACAATACTGATACCAGGGATTCCCATCCATTTATTTTAGGCTGATCAAACTTAGCCTTTATTTATTTCCTGGTGTATGTTTCCATTGCTATATTAAAGGTCACACAACAATGTTGATAGATATAATTCAAAATGTCTTTTTTTTTTTTTTCCAATACAGGAGATATGGGAGGTAAAAGTTACACAGAATACTACAATCTCTATCAAGGAGTTTATTATTAACTTTCTCCTGCAAGGCTAAGCAATCCTGTAAACCAGAAGAAATGTAGGTACTTCCCTATCTTTCCACTGACAGAGGTGAAGTCCTGCCAGCTAAAATTTAGTTCTCAATTATGGGTTTGGAGGACTGCAGCCTCCTGACCCTTCGATGCAATGTTTGTGTATCACCACCAACCACACCACCTCACAGCAGAAAGGTAAATAACTATAAGTCTCCAACAGTGAAGAAATTAAAGGTAAAAGACTTTTAGACTCCACAGAAATCTGCCACTCCATTGCTTATCAGAGGACCTAAGAATACTATTAAATTAATTTACCCTTTAAGGGTACTTTAAATTTAAATTAACAGTGCCTCAGCCAGTCAGTATTGTTACTTGATTACAAACATGGAAAATAAATTTGGAAAATAAAGTGGAACCATGGAAAATAAAGGGAAAATGGGAAGGCACTCAGCCAATGTTATGGCCATAGGCTGAAGAGCCTCATTCCATTTCCCTCCACATTCTTTGTGAAGGAAATTGACTGGAGGGAAGGTACACAAACTTCACCAAACACAGACAAAGTTCACAAAAAAGTGGTTTAAGGAAATTCCCATGCAAGGGTTAGGTTACCAAAATGAATCTCATTTCTCTGGAAAAGCTAACACTACCTTGAATATTCAATTATGAGCACTGGCACAAGATGGAAACATTGTGCAGCATACTCTTTTGAAGCATGGACTTCCCAACTTGTTTCACAATGGTAAGATGAATTGAAGAAGGAAACATTGTTAACAGAGAGCCAAAAATGCAAAAATTTGGGAGGCAAGTTGAATTTAAAACAACAGTAAATTTGACACAGAGAGAAACCAGCAATAGATTACTGGAACCTTTTTTTTGTTTACCTCAACATGATTTTTTAAAGCTACTTTATTTTTAAACATTCAAACATTACCCCATAGCTAAAGGTAAGAGACACGCTCTTTCATGTTTCACACAACTTAAACAAATAAATGAAAGGTAAACAGCTTTAATTGCAACATTCAAGCACATCTTCAGAGATTCTCAGCAACTCTCTGAGATTATTTCACTAGGTACAGTATCATTAATTTAGGAATCTAGTGCTAGGATCTAGGCTCAGCTGCAGCAGTCTAGCTGCCTTTTACATGATGCCAATATTTTATGTTTTTCAAAGTCCATGCTTTTCTAAGCTCAACAAGACCATTAGCAGTGCTGCCAGCATTCCATGAGACAAAACACGCTTCTCCCAAATACTGTAGGACTCACTGCTAGTGGGAAAAGTGTTGTACAATTTTTCTCATTTTACAGATGAGACATCCATCAGCAATGATGCATCCACTGCAAATCAGAGGTTTAGTGACAGCCAGCACAGGAATCAAGAGTCTTATCCCATATTCCTGTCCACTGTAAGACACAGCTCTCCTTCTGCGCCTGCAAACCACAACTATTTGTCTGAAATCTCCAGCATCTTCCCTACCCCTGTGGACATTTAGAAGATAGTTTAGATAGATAGAAAGACAGAGAGAGAGAGTCAAGAGAGGTGAATCCAAAAAGTTTTTGGCTAGAGGTATCAGGATGACACACTAGGACAGGAAAGACAGGACCAGGGAAAACTGACAATGAGGTGATGAACACTAACCAAAAAGATCTAGATACAGGGATGCAGTCAGAGCTACTGGAAACAAACCAACAATAAATAGTGATAGAACACAGCAAACATAATCCCTTCCCCCTGTATGCAGCAATGACTTGGCAAAGAGACACAGGCTGAAAGAACAGACCAGTCTCTTGGATAGAAGGTTGGTAAAAAGAGTAGAAAAGTAAGACAGAAAGTTATCTGAATCAAGAGAGAAAGTGGTCACAACTTCATCAAGAAAATAACATGGGATCTGTCAGTGGCAATGCCCCAGTTGCTGTTGGTCACAGCTGAAAACCCTTTGCCAAAGACTTTGAAGTTTGTTTCTTGGCAGCGATGATGGGGCTTGGTAAAGGTGGCAGCACAAGTAGCTGACCACCAAAAGGACCCCAGAGCACATCACTGGTTTTGATGGGTTATCCCAGGAACTGACTGGCCCTTCACCACCACCATGAGCTGCAGGCTGTGCTTCCCTTCCCCTGAGCTTAAGTCAGAACAAGCTGTTCACTTTTTGTCTTCTCACAAGTGTCTCCTTGTAAAGAGATAACTCAAGTGGGGGCTGCTCTGTGGAAATCTCCAAGGAGCACCATCCAAAAGCATGGCAGGGGGAGGGGTGCTCAGCCATCTAAGCCTGGCCTTTCTTTCCTAATTACACTTTTTTGCCAAAATGTAATTATTTTGCCTGCTTTGTCTTCAACTTGACAGTCTGCTGATCTCAGAGTCACCACCCCGCATGCTGACCTGGCAGAGCTCCTCTCCACCCTTTCCTAGAATAGGGGTATCTTATAGACAAGATAGACTTCACAGACTCAGCAAAACTACTCTATGGTTCCCACTTCCATAACTGCCTTATATGTTTGGGTATACAATTTCACCCAGCCCTTCTTCCCACACCTACACAAAGCATTTCATTCCAACTACGTAGGGAATAGAAGCTGTAAGTAGATATTATCAGCATAATCCCAGACCCTCCAAAGTAAATGAACTATTAAGTTAAGCAGTCACTGCAGCAGGATCTGAGTACTTAACTATTAAATAACTGAGATGAACCAGACTGTCTTAATGCAGAATTGTCCTATGTCCACGTTAATACCAGGTGAGCTGCTACAGCACACACTTACAAAAAGTGTTACAAAAAGTACTTCAGTCTTCTGAGAATTTGTATTTACATATTTCCTCTATGATGTCTGATAAACCAAAGGAAATCCATTACCTTCCAGGTTATGCAGGGTCACAGGCCTTGACCAGAGTTATTCAACTTAATGTGTTTCCATGACAAATAAGAAAAATCAGTCCAATAATGCTACAGACCAAGAAGGAATATTTTATTGTGGAAAAGGACTCCCTGAGATGAGACCCAGCCAGAGCTCTGAGCTGTCTGGGCTTGCTCCTTGCAATTTTCTCATACCATCGATACCGTGCTGAAACCCTGAAGATCACCTCACTTTTTCACTGATGTAGAATGCACATCTGGTGCTGGGGGAAAAGACAGAGCCCTGTCCTGTCGCTTCAGCTTTGTCATAGAAACTGAGGACTCCCCCTCTAGAAGAGCATTTACAAAGGGCCCTTGTTTTTTATCACCCTGCAAAGGGGCATGGAGTTCCCAAGAACTGAAAGACTCCAGGGATGCATCCAAGGCCATTGATTTTCTCTCTGCATCTTCTCCTCACCGGAGTGGTGCTTTCAGAACAAACTCCCTCCCTAAATCAGGTAGCTGACAGGACAGGCATCCCAGAGGCCTTTCCCCACACATGACTTAAGATTGTTGAATCTTAAAGGCTGCTTCAGGGTGATTCATTTCCCTTAGAAAGATCAAGCCCTAAAGTTTCACCCAGAGTTCACTGCCATAGATTTGCAGGCTTTTATAAAAACAGTGTCTGAATCAATGAAAGTGGGCATGATGGGTTTCCTAATGCATGGTTAGGGAAAAATAAATAAACCTACAAATAAATAGAGCTGTAATCCTAGCCTGTGCCGAATTTCCAAGGATGTTCTCAGTGTCCCTCTTCTACAGATCCTTTGACCCATGACAGCTGTGCAAACCCTCATCCTGCATTCCTGCAGCCAGAGCCCTGGACAAGTGAGTTGGTGTCATGGTAGCTCCCAATTTACCACACTGCCTCCCTCAGAAACAATGTGCACCCCTAGATGGCCCAAAATGGAGTAAACATCTCAGATATTCAAAGGGATTTCCTCTCACTCATGATCCCATATCACCTGAGACTGTCCCTGGCATTGGAGGCAGAAGTACTTTGAATATTTCTCCTCTTCTGGTGGGGCCAGCCACCCCCAGCTGAGAACAGCTTTGTTTTACACTCCCAGCTCCAGGTGAGACCACTGACAGACACATCCCCAGGGACTGGCTTGCACGATAGGAAATCTGGAAAGTGCATTTATCTTTGCTACCTTGCCAGTTTTCTAGGCCAAACATTATTAACAACAGAAAATAAAGCTAAGGGGCAAAAAAAAGAGATACTGTGCCCAGCCTTGCCAGTGAAACAAACATACCATGCCCCAAACCAGCCTTTGCTGGAATTTCCATGCCCACACCAGTGCAGCAGGTGTGTGCCTATCTGGGGATGTTTGATTATCCCACACTGAGGATTTTTAAAGCCCGTGGGAGCTAGAGTTAAACCTGGTTGCCACCCGTCCCTACTGTGAGCACTCTTTCAGGAACATGCCTACAGAGGAGCAAGTCTGAACGTTTTGGTGGGTTTAAAATAGCTCTCAACCAACTTGAGAAAAGCAGGGCTGGTTTGGGGAGTGTTTCTGGCAGGGTTGGCTGAGAAGGCACAAGTTTGCATTTGTACTTTTGACTTCTCTGTTGTAGGCATGATAGCGCAAGAACTGTGCCGATTGTTGTGTTCTGGTATGTCCAAACAGCTCTGCTCTTCCAAACCCCTTCACTTCTCCTTCAAGGGGGAAAACTAAACCCTTTTACTCTAAACCTTCCCACCTGCTGGCAGGCTGATTCTCACCAGAGGGCATGCACTTTCTTGGATACATACTTTCCCAGACATTCTCGATAGAGGTAACTGTCTGCCCAGGATTCAGATGGGTTTCTTTCAGGTCCTGGTACCATATGCTGTGAATATATGGCATGATAGGAAAAGGGAATATAAAGGCATGAGGTGTGACAGCTCCTATCCTAAGATATAACTTGTAGATTGGTGTAATCACACAATGATTAAGTCACCCTGGGGATTAAAATGGAGCCCATTGCAGCACTGGCTGAAAAATCAGAGCAGACTGAGCAGTTGGCACTGCAAGTGCCAGAACACAGAGGCTGGTTTCCTCCTCCTTCCTTGCATCTTGTGGCCGTCCCACTTGCTCCAGCTGAGGCTTTTCTGCAGTTTTGGCACTTAGAGAAGTTTTGCCCGAGTTGCTGCCCCAGCCTTCACTCAGGGGAGCACAGACACCGCAGCATTTTGCCCCCAGCTGTGTGCTCCCCCCTCTGCTGGGCTGTGTTCCCACCAAAGCCCTGGAGCCCACAGCACTGGGCAGCAGGCACAGCCTCCATCTGAGGTGGGGAAGGCAAAGCACTTTGCAAAGAATCTGCACAGCCCGATGCGAGCGCCACAGTCTGAGTTAACATCAGATTTCAAGTGGAAGAGCTGCTGGCGACTTGCCCAGATTCCCTGGCCTGCTGCCTGCCAAGTCCTCAGAGACTATTTTTGTCATTATTTATTTATTAAAATTAACTGTCTTGGGGCTGGACCGCAGACAGACAGAATCTAAAAATGCAGACACTCAGTGGAAAGCTAGCTGGGAGGTAGGTGGAGAGGTTAATAATAATATCTGGTCCAGTCCCATTGAAGGGCAAAAACCCCCAACCTTCTAAGAGGGTTTGTGGCTTAACAGGCTTAAATTCTTGCAATTCTTCTAGGCACCAGGTTGCCTGGAAAGACAAGGTGCTGGCTCACCTGGCAGGTACATGTGCCATTTCCATACAGACTGACAGACTGGGCCACAGCTTATGAATTTGGAGAAAGTTCATGAACTAGCAGGAGCAATAAAACAGTGAAGGCTGACAGTCCATTGTACCAATACTGAAAGGGAGAACACTTCAAGGAGCAACCCGAATCAGTAACTGATCCTTCACTACAAATAATTTTTATCTGCTGGGATCCTCTACAAGGCACTCTTTTTTTTTTTTTTTTTTGGCTGCCTGAGACCACCAAATTATATCACTATTATATAGGTTGCTTGTAAGTGAGCAGCCATGTCAGCTTCTGCTTCTAGATGCCTCACATTTTTCTTACAAAACCTAAAGAGAAGTTCTCCCCAACCTGTCTGAAACCAAGCCAAGGAGGCCATATATCCCATATTAAGCCCAAACCACACTCTGCTATTTGGAGAATGCAAATCCAGCCAAAGCCACAAACAAAATGGATTGTTCTAAAATGCATTTCCAGATGGATCACGATGAATGAAGTACAGAACACCTACAAAGAGATTTTCATCTTCAAAAGGAACCAGTGCATCTGATCTCCCCGAAAACCAGGTCTGGGAATGGGGAAACTACGGAAAGGGAGACTATCTCTTTCTACAACAGAAATACTTCACACTCAGATGAATGCCTTCCACCCACAGAACACAAAGCATTTTCTCTAAAAGCAAGCACTATTCTGGTTTCACTCAGAATAGCAGAAGCAAGGCATGTAAACCACTTGCTCAGGGTCACACAACACAATATGGTATTGTCAGCTCTTTGACCTTGCTTTTCCAGTGCTTACCTTGCCCTATTGTGCTGCCTGGACCATGTGTTGATAGACAACAGGCTTTCTAATCCAACAGATCCCTGTAAATCACAGCTAGCAGTCTGCCCACATCGTGCCTGGCTTTAACTGATTCAGGAGCTGGCTGTTGCCAGCACAACACTGATGCAGGAAACCTCATCCTGTTCACACATTAACAGCAGGAGCCTTGCAATCATGACACAGCACACTGCTGGGAGTGCCACGCAGAAATCACACTCACTTTGGATGCTGCTGGACAGACACTCTTCCTTAGGACCAGAGGGGGGGGTGTCAGTAGTTCACGTGGCTCCCACAACTATGAATATCTATGTGGTAAGACATCTACCCTGGTTTCAGAGGGATTTCTTGATGCAAAGGGATTCACAGCTATAATGATGCTTTAGCACACTCTGAAAAAAACAGAATGTGTGTGGATTACCTGACAAACTCAAGGCTTCTCCTTTTTGCACTAATCCAGGCCTGGGATTTGGGTGTCTTCTTTAGGCAGATTGAAACCACAGACCAAATCCCTGCAATGCTATCAGCACAAGATTTTAGTAACACCTTACAGACTACATGCAAGTATCTCCCTAAAGAAAGCTTTGCTGGTATTCCAAGCCTCACAGCCTATCAAACATAATGCACAAAATCTTCTCTTCTCCCATTTAGAACAACACTTTAACTAGGAAGGCTGTTTCCATGAGATGTGCACACATTTCAAAATGTAAATATAGCAGAGCAGGAAAAGAAAAAGGACTCTTTGACTGCTAATGAATCACCCTTGTTGAAAGCTTCCTTTGGGGCATCCTGCCATCTGAGTCACTTTGCTCTGCATACTTCTTAGCTTGGCTCTCTCCAGGCTTCATTCACCTGACACACATCTCTCTTTAGGTTGTAGGGATACAAACTTTTGTAATTCTGTATTAGCTAGACAATGGATGAATATATGGGTATAGATAATTTAAGGTGACTCTAAGGACATTGACGAAGCGTGTTGTAAAATGCAATACTACACAAGCATTCTTTAAAACAGCATTTTTCTTTCAAGAGTAATGGTACAGTCAGAACAGCACTTGTATACCACTCCTCATCTTCAGGACTTTGCTAAACATTAACCAGCTGCTCCTCATATCAGTTGTGGCATGGACTCTATAAACATGCATTAATTTCCTCATCAATTTAACAAAGATAAAATTTATAAATTAAAACGAGTTGCAAGAGACCAGGGCTTAAATTAAAGACATGCATGATGGCTTGGGCCCTCTCAAGTCCTATGATCTGGCCTACCTGTTAATAGAGGAAGTGCTAAGTGCTTTCTTCTCTTTTGCTCTGATGCAGTCCAGGTCAGATCCCATTAGTTAGATGCATTAAACCATATATAACCACTTCAAGAGCTGTGTTCTGGCCAGTTTCTCTCACACTGAACTCAAACACAATTTCACCCACACAAGCACTAACAAGCATGCTATGTGTCCTGTTTTCCCCTTCCTCCGGTAATTTCAGATCCAGTCAGCTCCCAGATTTGGGTCTCCACATGCCACAAAAATATTTGTTCTGCCACAGCAAATGCTTCTTTTGGTGGCTGTGCCAGGCTATGCAGATTCATAGACTGCATTAAACCAGGCCAGAAGATTTCTCTTCTGCTGAGGAGAAATCACACCTGGTAAGCACATCCCTGACCAGCACTTCCTCCAGCAGACCTGCCAGAGTTCCCTGTCTTAATGAACCAAGTTTGTCACTCCTTCATCCTCAGCAGCTCTCTTTCCCTCCATCTAGCCCTGGCACCTCCACCTGTTCCTTCTGCAAGAGGCCTCAACAGGTAAAACATGACTTCAATAAAAGCATGGGAAGAAAGCTGTGTGAAGCCTACCCTATGCAAGAGCTCAAGACCCCACAGTCAGAATCTGCTTTGACACAAGATCCAGTGCCCTCCAGGTCACTCTTTGCACATAACTACTGATCTATGCTGCTGGGCAAGGGCAAGTAAAGGGGAATGCATTCTGCAGAGTACTCTGCTTTGCCTCCTGAAGGTTTTCTGACATGATCAGACACTGTGAAACAGCCTGCAAAGAGAAGCTGCAACACACCTGCTCAGCTGCCGGGTGACTCACTCCCAGAGCCGCGCTAACACCCAGCGCGACTGCGGCTCGAGTGGCACTCCAGCGTCCCTTATTCCTGCTCCTGGTGACTCTGCATGTGCAAGAGGACACCACCACCACACTGTGGGAAGGTTTGGTCTGCAAAGATAACTCTGCCCAATTCCACAGGCTCAGAGCCTGGAAGAAGGGGTGGTGGCAGAACACAAAAGGCCCTGCCAGCAGTGTGAGTTAGATGGATGCTGACCCTTGGATGATTGAGCTTGCCAGCAGTCTGCTGTGTTTACAGTTATACAGCAGATGGTTCCTTTAAAACAGAAAAGCTCAAAACAGGAGGTGGCCCTACCACCAAGTTGTTTAGTGAAAGTTTCCTACAATTTTTCCATTGTCAGTCCCAGCTGAGAGATGTTTGTTATGGAGAAGTCACATGTGAAAAAAGCACGTGCACGCCAGGAAATTTCTGTGTTAGTCTCAATACAAGATCTGTCACAGGACATTGTGGGTCTCATTTTCAGAGTGTTTCTTGCATTCAGCCCCTTGTCCTCTCCTCCTTTCACTCTATTCTTTGAATTCTCCTTCATACAATACTGAAAACAACCTTACCTGCTCAGCCTGTTGCCATAAACCCACAGCCTCCTCCCAAGAGAGCAACAGGTCTTGGGCACACTTGGGCCATTTTGGTGCCACAGCCAAGGCTCTGCACTTCCCTGCATCCTACACAGCACACTACCAGACTGCTAATTCAGCTAGCTCACGAGGTTTTGCTCAGCAGGCAAGAGAATAACACTTCACAATTCATTGTAATTGCAACTTCTTTGTAGTGTTTTCCTTTATTCAAGGGAGAGAAGAAAATTTAAAAATTGCTTGATCCAGTCCAGATTATAACACTGATCCTTGCTTTCAAAAGAACAGACAAGTTTACTCTGAAAATAACAACTCCAAATGACATCTCACAGCTGTCTCTCCTCAGCTCCATGCACCATCCTACTGATCCTCCTGGTTTCTCTCTCAGGCTGTTGCCTTTGCCATCTCCATACAGGCCCACAAGCCTCCTCCACCTCAGGTGTTTACTGTCTCCTCACACACACTCTCTTTTCCATCCCATTTTCAGTTTGGCCCTTCCCAGGGTGCCACAGACCCAACTCCACCATCCCATACATCTCACTTCTTCTCAGCAGTGGGCTGCCACTGCATTGTCTTTCCATGGACTGCACAGAACTCAGCAAGGAAGCTGTAGGGAAGCCACTAGCACCTCTCAGTGCTTGCCCTTTACCTGCACACCACAGACCAGGCCCTTCTTCTTCAGTCCAATACACAAAGAACTGTCAATAGTAACTTCTTCCCTTTTGCTCCCCCACATTCAAATTTAAAGCTGCATTCCCATGAATAACAAAACCAAACAGGCATCAAGCCTCCAAGTCTTGGTGGCTCCAAATACTCCAAAGTATTTTCTTTAATTCCTAGCAGAAGTCTGCTGCTCAGAGTTTAGTCAAAGGTGCTGTGAGAACCTTTCTTGCTCTGCCTCACCAATTTCCACTGCAGATCACATCAGTAATCAGCATGCTGTGGTATGCAGGAGTGGTCAGGCAGCTCATGCCTGTTCAAGTGCAGCTACATTCAAAAGTTGGACTGAACAGTAGGAAATACAGAAGCTCACAAGCTCATTATTTATTCTGTAGAAATGTCTAGAGGCAAGAAGAGGCAGTCACACTGTTTAGTCAATGAAAAATGCTCTTTAGGAAGATTTTAGATGTCTAAATTCACAAGACCCACTTGGGAACTTTCAGGTGCCTGAGGCATACCATGCTGAGAGTCAAGGCACCACAGGAAAGAATGGCTTTGGAAACTTCATTTCAGATTTTAACCAATCCAGTGGGATGCAAGAAGGTTTTACTCCTTCCTCAGAGCTCTCCTAAGCTCCCTCATTACTGAGGCTGGAACGCCAAGGACTTCGGGAAGCCATAACCATTCCCTTTGTACTGCAAGGTAGATGGATCAAGCCAAGTCTCCCACAGTGAATTCACTGTGGCAAATATGAGATGCTGCACAACATAACCCAACCCACTTTCATCTGGCACCATGACCTCACCATGATCAAGACAGACAAACTCTGTGCATGCTCATCCAGGAGGATCAGACCACCTCAAGTCTTCATCACACTCCTCAAACAGCCCAGCACAGAGAGGGATTCTGCTGGCTCAAGGGGCTGAGCCAGCCCCAAAGCTTGGATTAAACACATGGTCACTGCAGAGGGCTATAATGCAGCCTCCCAGACTCAAACCAAGGGAATGCTCACAAACACAGCTGTGAAGAGTTAAAAAAATAAAAATCTTACTATACCATACACTGTTCCCTTAGGACAAGTTATTCTGCTCTGGGGAAAAAAAAAAAAAAAAGAAGAAGTAACTTTTAGAAAACACAGCTAAGTGAAAACAAAGCCCAGCCACCCTTTTCTGCACCTTCAAGGCAGATGCTAACACACATTTGTGTATGCAACAGCCCCAGAACATGAACCAGTTCAGAGCACAGATATGGAAAGAGGTTCTGGCACAGCTTCCTTGGCCATTTCTGACAATGCTGTTTTGTTCTTCCATAAAGCTGTTTTGTTTAGGGCCTTCTTTGAAAATTCCATCATGACACATGTGCAAAGTGCCAGCATGGATAAATGTGCTCCTCCAGGATTATTTTCACCATGGTTAATATTCCACCCCCCACAAGCTCCTCAACCACAGTCTGTTCCACATGCTCATTACTTCACAAGGAGGAATATGCAGTCCTGTCCCACACAGTTTCTGTCTGTCTGCCCCTGCTCCTCCCAAAAGTCACCAGTGCTCCTGGATCAGCTGCTTTCCATGGATTTTGCTTTGAGGCAGCTGGGATGGCAGGGCTCACACATCCTTCATAACTCCATCCACCTCTGTGAATCACACAAGCCAGTGCTCCTGGTGACACAAAATCATGGCTCAATGCACACTCCTGTTCCAGAAAGTGTCTTACTCATCAGCACAACAGCCCAGGACCTTGGGGCAAGGAAGTAAGGAAGCACTTGAGTATTAATGCCAGCTAAGTAAAAAAACCTCCTGATTTCCTCAGCAAAACAGCACTTGACCCACATTCTCTAGAAAGCAACAGCTTGCATGTTACTCTGTGCAAACTCTACTTAGAAAGAAAGAAAAACTGACCCACATTTGAACTGTCTCAGTAATCAGTGGTGCATAAAAAAGGCTCCCAAAGTAACACCATTAACCCAGTGTGTTATCTCCAGTGGATGGGTTCTCTAAGACAATTTTACAGAGAACTAATGCTGAACTTTTTCTTGCCTACAGCACCCACTCAAAGAAAAGCTGCTAACTCTACATACTCCCATCCAGGGCACTCGTGTCCTGCTTATGGGGGAACAACCAGATTCGACCCCAAAAATATAAATCCTAAACTACCAGCTTCCTATGAAGAGGCACTCTGAAAATATGGCCTTTCAAGAATTCAAAAACAAATCTAGAAGTGTGGTCCATGGTACAAGGTGCAATGAGGGAAGCCAAACAGGAAGGTCTGCACCAGAACTTCATTATTGATCTAACATGCTCCATCTGCACTTCTATGCCCTCATCCTGCTGTCAGTGACTTGTGGGTCTCTTCCAGTGTTTTAATCCCTTACTTTTCCTATAATCATTGAGTATTCAACTGCAAGTTTTTTTGCCAGACTTTTCCTATTCAGTTTCATTTAAAAAATATTCTGGAACAGTTAAACTTTTGGTTAAGAACCACATCATGTCACCTCATGTATGTGGGACTTAAACACATGCCAGCATACACTCCAGAGCCATCATTGCTCACAAACACACACTGGGTATCACAGATATTTGAAGGCCCCCATCACTGTGATATCTAGTTCAAGAAGATGGATAACAGAAGAATTGCTCTGCAGTTTCCCACCAGCAGGTTCCTTTGCCAGGCCCTGCCACTTGCAGAGCAGCTCGTCAGAAACCAGCCCAGTGTTCTGCTGAAAGGAGGTCAGAAACCAGCAGTGACAAAGCACATCAGGGAGAGATGGTGCTGGATGTGTGTGAGGCCCAGCTGCAGCACAAGGGCAAGTTGTGGCCTGTTTTGCCAGAAATAGGGATCATTTCCTCTGCAGCACTGGTAGCAGAGCAGGCAGGTGGGCCAGGCAGGGCAGCAGAAGAAAGAGGCAGGATGCCAATGTAAGCCTGAAGCAAATTAAATATCAGAAGGCAGCAGGTTCCTTTGAGACTGCTTGGTTGCTTTTTTGGCAGAGGAGAAAAGCAAACCATTAAAGAAGCAGAATACACCCGTGTCAACTTCATTTGCAGCACTAATTGCCATGCACGTGTGCTAATTGCCCTCACATGAAGTGCAAGGGACTGGGCACTACTTGAATCCCAGGCAGTAGGTGAGTCTTCCAAAGTAACACTTGTTGGATCATGCTCCCACCACACATTCCACTTGTACCAAAGAAAAATTGAGGGAATCAGTGCAGTCTTGTTTTTTTCATAAAGTTATCCAATGCAGCTTATTTAGAGACCAAAAAGGAAACTTCAACCAGACCACCAGAGATATTCAAAACATTAACAAAGTTTGGAGCTTCTTATCAAAAGTAAGAGAAGGTAAGAGCCACTGAAACAAACTATTCCCTGCTGTCACTGTGGAGGACAGGGCAATGGAGCAGCCCATTCTATCCTGCAGCCACCTTCTGTGGCTCTCTTTTCTTTTGTCAGTAAGAGCAACAGTATTTGATTGCTCTCAGTAAAGGCTGAGGGCTGTCAGGGCTCATCCTAGTTACCTGCACAGGTAAAGTGCCTCAGAAAAATAAACACTGGTGGCAGGAACACAGAGCTGCACTGCCTGGGGCTTCTCACATCACTGAGGAGGTGAAAGCAAGGAAAAAGCAGAGGGAGGGAGGACTGCAGCAGGTGGACAGATCATGCTTGACCATCCTCTCTCCTGTTATGTTAAGGGTTTCCTGGGAAAACAGAACTGTGAGACAGCAGAACAGATTGTCCAGAGAAGCTGTGGATGCCCCTTCCCTAGAAGTGGTGAGGCCAGGATGGATGGGGGTCTGAGTGACCTGGTCTAGCAGATGACCATGCCAGGGGTGTTGGAACTGCATGATCTTTAAGGTCCCTTCCAACCCAACCACTTCACGATTCTATGAAAAAGGGGTTTATGTCCTTCCCTTCAGCAAAGTCTGAAAGCAGCATATGTCCCTATCAGTATGTTAACATGTCCTTAACATCCTTTGCTCCTAGCTCATTAACACTCCTTTCTCACTGAGGATACCCACCCCTCTGAACTGCTTGCTTGGGTGTGCATGTGCACCTCCCAGACTGTTCTGGTACAAATCTACAGGTTAAACTAACTCTGGGTGAGTTGGGCTGCATAAACCATTTCAGTTCCTGAGTTTGACTGTTTGGAAGTAATGGTATTGCTGCTGAAGCACACAGAACTAAAAAAACCTGGAAAACCAGACTCAATGATCCATTACCACATAAGTGAAGAAGAGGAAATGCACCTCTCACTACTAAAATTTTTTTACAGTATTTCTTCCCAGGTTTGTTTTTTTTTTTTCCCCCAGGACCTACAGAGAAGTCATGCTGGGGAGAGAGACAGGAGACACTGCAGGCACATCTTCCACCAGAGTGTCTGATACACTGCAGGGTGCCTGGTATAAGACAGATGCCTCTCAGTAATGTGAGGATTGATCAGTGTAAATCAGTCACTATTGTTTTACACCAGCTGTCCCATCATACAGAAAAGCCCTGAGGGGAGTTAAAGGCATTTTTGCAAGCAGCCAGAGGGAAAAAGGTATTTTTGGTGATAGGCAGAAGGCATTTAGCTTCCAACTCATTTCTTGCTGTACTAAATATAAACTAGACAAGGCAACAACGATTTAGGGTATGGTTCAAAGAGAGGTAAGATTCCTTTCAGATCTCATTGGGACAGGGAAAAGCAGAGGGAGAAGTAAATATCATGGCCATTCAAAAGTTAGTGGACCCAGTCCTGGAAATTGCAGCTCTGCCTAAGGCCACTGTTTGTGCAGAAAGCACCCTTCAAGTTTTTTTCCCTTCTACTGAAAGGAAATCAGCATTTTCACTCTGCCCAGACCCAAATGCTGTTTCAATGAGCAAGCCAATGTTACAATGCCACCCATTTGAAGGGAGCACAATATTTCTCCAATAAGCTTCAGCGGGAGGTTTGGCAGGCAGGGAGCTGTCACAGCATCTCCCCATGAGGTTTGACACGCAGAAGATATGCTCATGTTGCAGCAAGGCACTGCCTCAACAGCGTATGGAGTATTGCAAATGGCTTCAACAGAAGGAGAGCTGCTGCAAACCAAAGGAGTTTCTCTCAGGAAAGACACAGAAGGGCATCACCTGCCATTTCTGTGGCATTCCAGGTGCCAGCCTGGGATCTTATACAGAATTTTGTCCTGGTCACAGCTGCTAAGAGATTGGCAAAGGTTTGGTCTCAGCCCCAAGCAAGAGGTCTGCTCTGAAAGCAGATCATTTCTCTGGGAAGGATGAGCAGTCACCCCTTGCAGAGGAACAGCCATAGAAGGGACACTCATGACCAGGCTCCCGAAAAGCAGCTTTGGAAATGGGGCCAAGGGCTGGCTAAACATGACAGATAAGCTCCTCTCTTGACTCTCCCCATCATAACCAGCCCCAACCCTTGCCAAGGAGGAAGGCACGTAGCACAGAGTTACACTATCTCTAAAAGAAAATTACATACCAGGGCAATGCACTAAGTTAATAGTATAAAGTACTCCTCACTTACATAAGCTACAGTCTTAGCCTGAAGATATTATGGTAAAGATTGGTCTGTTCAGAAAAGTTCATCAAAATAAATTGAAGAAGATTATTTAAACCTGTGAGAACACTTCTTTTAACAAGCATGACTTTATTTAGTTTGCATTCCCTCTGGAAGTGAATTAAATTAACTAGGTCCATTTGCATCTAAAATAGACAAGTAAGGTGGTTTCAGCAGTGGACTACAGTTTCTGTATAGTGGGCTTTATATTGTGGTTTAAGTAATCCACAGAGTGTTACCTTTCCTAGACATCATTACTTGGACAAACCTTCAGTGTCCTGACACAGCCAGATACTCTTCACCTGCACTAGGGAAGAAGGAAAACAAACTAACAGAAACAAAATGGCACTTTCCTAACTTTCTCTCTTGAGATTTGTAAATATTTTCAGGAAATACTTCCTTAAGTATCTGTTCACAGTCATTTCAACCACAGTGCAAGAGGCATACACTTGAAGAGTCCCTGGAGTTCCAAGGATCTCCCTAAGCACAGCCACCCGAACAGCTGAGGGGGCCAGGCACCACAGAGGAGGTCACCTGTGAAAGGACAGGCAACCTCCAAGCTCAGTGCCTGTACTGCAGTGCTTTCAGCCAGGAATGAACCCAGCTGTGCCAGATGTCATTCAAATGCACTGTTTGTGACAATAGAGAACGGCAGGCTCTGGGTGGGGTGGGAACTAAAGCCAGCTGAGACAAGGAAACTAAGCACCAGTTTCATCTGAGAGCAGCCAGAGAGCTCTTCTTTACTGTCTGCTCCTACCCAGGGCTGTGCTTGCTGTTTTGCGTAAAAAAACCCACCAAGAAAACAAACACAGAAAGCACATGAGTGCTTTTGTGACCCCCGAGAGGACGTACACAATGGAGGGTTTTTTTCCAGATGGGTCTGTGACTGGTACCTGCCACAAATGGTTTAGGCTCACTTGGTCTTGTCTTGGATAGCTGAGCTCTGGAAGTATCCTTCAATCATATAACTTCTGTTTTTTTACCTTTCAAAAGTTATCAGTACATCTGTCACATTAAGGGGGTGGCACTTGTTCTAGCACACCGACACGACTGAGAAGATACAAGCCTGAGCTCTAGTCCCTCATTTTCTTGGCTTGTCAACAGCCTTGCAAATTTCTTGGATATGATAGTAAACCCATATGCATAGCATCTATTTGGTGGTGTACTGCTAAAAAGTCCAGAATAGACATGGAGCAAAGAAAAACGCTGTATTCAACATCAATTAAGAAGGCAGGAATGTAATTACCCAGTACAAAATCTGGGCATGATGTCAGAACCCCTTCACAACTAACATGTCCATCTGTGTTATATTTAAGTAGACGCCACCAACTTGAGCAGAGAAATATCCCCAATATGTTCCATCACAGGGTATTAAAATCCCATCTTACTAAGAGGAGAGGGGAAAAAATAAGTATTGGTTCAGTTCACCTTAAGTTCAGAAATCACTGCAGACTGCTTTTTCAACTGACAAATACTATGCAATTCAGCACTTAAAACTTTTTTTTTTTTTTTAATTGAATGGAAGAAATTTTAAAGTGTAGGAGAATTGTTCAGGGGGTACTGTTAAATGAGCCCAGAAGTCCATCCTGGCCTTAAGATCCAGAGAGTTCACCACTCAACAGCAGTTCCCACACTAGTAACCTACTTCATGTTCAATGGCCTGAAAGACTGCATTTAGCTTTCAGCATGAGTGAGACTGACACTGTGATTACACATTCTCCCACCACACTGCACAGCCTCCTCTTTCCTCAGCACTGCACAGCATTTCTTCCTCTCCCTATGAGATTACAAGTAACCACCTGCCCGGAAAAGAGAAATCCCATTTAAATGGAAACATCTCCATTAATAACATGTCCTTTGGTCCCCCCGTTTGTGTGTATGAATACCCACACGTTAAAAGCAAGAATACAGAGAAAGCTGCCATTGGATGCCTCCCAGCAAATGGAAAGAGTTCATCACTCAGCAAGCATGTCTGAGGAGCTCTGTCATCTGTGGGCTGACCAGCAAACTACTGTTTTTAGAAATACTGATTTGTGTAGTCCCTTACCACATCTCTGGCTCTAAGAATTCAGTTTGCAGAGTGAGAGGGACAAAGGGATCAGTGCTTCTAGCATTTAGTCTACAGCAGGGAATTAAAGGAAGGAGGCAAGGCTTTTTCTGGAAGAGAAGATACAGCCAGGGAACTGTTTGCATCAGCAACATTTTATGACAGATTCTTGCAAGCAATGTCATAGCCTTTTCTTCTGACTATGAAGTGAGACAGAATGTCTTATACAAGCTGCAAACATATTTGAAGAATAAACAGTTTGCGTAAGTCGCCTCTTTGAAAGATCAATTTCTACTGTCTGGGGGAAAAGAAATACAAAACACAAACCTTTCTTTATTTCTATTCCCTCTGTGTTGCATCAGCACAGTTCTTTGTTTACTGTCTGCAAAGATGCACTCTGATACTAGTGGAATGTGTATATTGAATTTGAAGAGCAGCTTTAATTCCCAAAACTCAACCTCCCAAAAGCAAAGTTTCCCAGGAAAACACAGGATGATAGCCAAACATGGCAATACCACAAAGACCCAATTCACAGTAAAAAATTTGAAGGGTATTACATGGGTGTGTAAAACTTTTCTGAAAGGCAGTTTAATATTTCACCTGGAAACTCATCACTCAAACTGCAGAAGAAGCAGTCTAGGTAAAAGAATTATAAACAAAATCAGGGCAGGATTGAGGATGCTTTGAAATATACTTCTCTTCTGCTATTTCTGCTGCTATGAAGTAGGAGAAGCCACAAATGATGACTACACAATGCACACTACAGACAGTCCTGATAACATCTTAAATACACAAATATGATTTGTGTTCCTGATGTCTGGGGAAGGGAATAAAGATACGTGGCAATTACATTAGTGTCATATAAATATGGAGAAAAAAGAACACAATGATATTTTATTTGCAGAACAAAGCCTGACAAAACAATGAAACATTCTATAGTGAGTGCTGCAACCAAAGCCCTACTAGGCATTAGCGAGGCCAGCCTGGCACCAGAAGCAATACTGTTGGTGATGCCAGTGCTGCCCATTAATTCTTCAGCTGTGGGGGGTCCCACCATTTGTAAACACATCACCTTTGTGGTGCAAAACCAACCGTGTCTGGCTGAAGCAGTCCACAAGCTTGTCTACCCACCAGGCTCCTGGTGGGACAGAGCTTCCCAAATGTTCAAGAGCAGACTGGAAGCACAAGGCAGAGCTTTAAAATGTGCTCAGTCCTTTTCTCCGAGTGTCACAACAAGACCATCTCATGCTAAATTCTACTGCAGGTCTGCTGAATGCTGCCTTTCCTGTACCTGCCCGTGATTAAACCAGCAAGAGTCAGCACCACCAGAAAACATCACTGAGTTTCACTGGGAGTGGTCCAGTTGCAGGTGCTAAAAAGCATTTTGAGTCTTGTCTTGGCCTGACAGCCATTTCATGTGTGACCTTATTAAGTGCTAGAAATTTAAAACTTTCTTATGATAAGGTGAGAAGATTTAGGAGTTCAGGAGACAAATATTAAAATTCCTGTCTCTTTCCCACACCCCCTCATAACTAGATTATCCTTTTTAATATCTTTGGGGTTGTGTTTTTTCATTCACATGAGATTTCCCCTTGGGTTTTTACCTAGCCTAAGGACTCCATAATAATGAATCAAATTAAGTTTCTGGCAGCAGCAGGCTACCTCTCAGGTAAAGACAAAAAAAATAATTTTTTAAAACTATCACCAATGTGAAAACAAAAAGAAGAAAGAGCATCCCATGGATGAAAGATATCACAAGTTCAGATCACTAGGCTAGACATCAGAGGGAGGGAAGGAACTAACACCAAGCATATCCCACATCAAAACACAGGACTTGCAGGAGATGAAAAAGTCACACAGCAGTTAGACAGGAACCCCACCCATTTCCCAGAAGCTGTAAATCTTCACATTCCTTGTACACACTTTGTCACAGTCCTACCCCTCTGGGCCATGAAAAACCAGCATGCAGCACATCATGAAATCATGTAGCAGCTGGAAGGCTCGAGGGAGATGCTGGTGCACTCCAGCTCCCTGGGCACTGCCTCTTCTGGGTACAGATCACCTGTGCAAGGTGCCACGTAAACCCTGTGGTACAGAGCAGATGGGAGGACAAACCTTGCCCAAGGCTGGCAAAACTTGGAGCCCTGGCTTCTACCTCCTCAAACAAAGTGGGTATTTTCTCTGAACCATACCCACCTGCACAGGGAAAAAGAATGGACACACAAAAAACCAAAAAAACCCAAAACAAACAAAAAATAAAAAAAACCAGACAAACAAAAAAAACCAAAAACCAAAATAACAAGGGGGGGGGTGGTGGGGGAAGAGATGAGAAGGAAAAGAAGAAAAGAGAAAGACAGGATCTTTTCAAAGCATGGGTTTTCAGAAGCCACTACCAGCTACAGGGTGGATCACTTTACCACATGCACGGAATCTACTGTCAAAATAATTTTGGTTTTTACCTCTTAGTTCTTCAGGTGTTGCTGGGAATTTTTCATTGCATCTTCGACCAGAACGGAAGGAAAATTCTTTAAGTTCTATTAGAAAGTGAGAGTAATATCCAGTAGTACCAAAACATGATGACCAAACCAGCTATTAGCAAAAGACTGTAACTATTCCAGTGACTGCAATGGCTAAAAGTTAGCAATTGTTCCACTTTTCTTAAAAGACAGAGAGGGAGCCATGGTACATGACTGAAAGATTAGCTAATCAGACACAAATTGAATGCATTTGGAGCACAGCCTGGTGCCCAAAGTTCACATTCCAGCTGGGCTGAGTCCCAGTCCTCTTCCACCCCAGACCTTGGCAGCGCTGCCCACACCACAGTGGACTCAGAGCAAAGGGGCTCTGAGGAAGCACTGGGCCACTGAGGATCCTGGAGGGCAGCACCAGTTCCGGGGAGCCTTCAGCACCAGGATAATCAGCATTTGATATCCACTGCTGTTCAGGTTTATAAACCATCTGAATGAGGTTAATCACAAAAGACCACATAAATAAGATGTCCTGCCTGGGACAGGTCTCTGACAGAGAACAGGTATCAAACTAAGCCATCGTGCCCAGGACACTGAAGGACAAGTCCATGGCTGCTTTGTAAGATTGGGGCAAGGAAATTTGTCCTTCTGCCTCCAGCACCTTCATGAATCCTGGTGTTGCTCTGAAGAATCTTCATCTCTCCATAAATAACCAGAACTAGCACACCCTGCCTTTTCAAGCATGCCATAAAAGTGCCTAGAAGGACAAGTCTTTTTGCTATGCACCTCAATCACCCCTATTAGGTTTTGTCTTGAATTCACCAAGATCCAAGCCAGCTATAAAAGTGTGATTACGACCAGAAGGCTGAGAGAAATTATTCAAATAGGTCAGTTTCTCAAGACAACAAACCTATTAATAATCCAGGAAAACAGAGAAATTAGACACACAGCACTCCATCACACTAACAGGTTTTGATACTGGTGATCATTACAGTGAAATATTAAACTAATTCATGGTGGGGGGAAGGAGGATAAAGCAAGGGGGTAGATTAGGAGGTGGCAGGATCATAGGGTAATTTAGGAGATAAGAAAAACAGATACGCCTTTGTAAACCTCAAGCAACACATGCCCAAGAGATAAAGACAATATTCTTACAAAGGACTAAATTGATACACAATACCTCAGGGATTTACTTAATTACTTCTATTACAGAATTACCCTAGGGAGGCAACTAGCAATGCAACAGTTAGTGAATATTTCAGGTTGCCATTTTTTCCCCTGAACAGAAGACCAAAAATCAATTTTCTCTAACTTCAGTGCAACTGCTGCTCAGGCAGATTCTTCAGTAGTGAGCAGTGCTAGAGCTCTTCTTACTGCACGAGAGCCCACTGATAACAATGTTTATCCAGAACAGGGCATTAAGTGCTGTACCTGGCCCCATGTGGCTGAGCACCTGAAAAATCCCATCCTATACAAACATTACTCAAATCCATTTTCCAGGTGGACAAAAGTAAAACGGGCAGCACATAACCACAGGAGAGCTGTCACACAGATCCATCTGCATTCCAGACAGTCCATCTCTCCTTGAGGAATAAAGACAATGCTGCTTGAAGACAATGAAAGCACAATGTAAGGACTTGATTAACACACTGCTGAGAACCTGCCTCTAAATCAGTCACCACTTACATGTGGTAAGCACACTGGGTTGAGATGGAACACACAGTGCTGCTTCTCCTACCGTGTGACTAACTTCTTGCTGAATGTCATTCAAATTGCCAACTAGAAAGCATCTCTACGAGGTGCTAGGAGATCTCCATGAGATTCAAGTCAATTTGCTGTTACAGTAAGAAATTGTTTTTAGCCCTGCTGAAGTGAGTTTATGAAGAGGAGAGAGACTGGCTCTCATACCAGCATCTTCTGAGAAACTGTTAAACTGCAATGCTACGCTTCCAAGAGAGCCACCATGCAGGTGCAGATCAATCATCTACCATTAACATGCCTTGCCAGAGAGAAAGGCCAACACACACACAACTTCTCAGAAGTGAAGGATGAGGAGTACTAAAGTAATGTTGTTATGATGGAGACATGGAAAAGGGTCGAGCAAGAAGGAGCCCTGAATCAGAGAGACAAACAAAAGACGTGCTGAGGTAGTTTGCTATCAGAGATTCTTTACAGAAGGTTTGCAGTAGTATTTGGGGAGAAAAGAGATCAGTGCATTTCAGTTTCTATTTCAATGAGGTTACTGACACAAGACCAAAAAAAAGGTATTTATTTTTTGTGGTACCTTAACAGTCACCCACTCGCACTGAGTTAATAAACTACAAAGACTTAACTGTATCCTTGAACAAGGAACATCAGAAAGTTACAATAAAACAGGTTTGGATGGGAAAACAGGAGTAAATCTAACCTCAGTCCACAGGCTTGTTTGATGTTTGTATAGGGCATTCTTATCCCCTGCTCCTGGTCCCCCACTCACTCCCACACACAATTCCCATCCCTTTCTACGTCTGATTCAGAGTCCAATAAACTCTCTTGTGAAATTCCCTGTCCCTTAGCCCATAGTCTTATAGAAATGCCAGAGCTTACTCAAGCCTATCTACTCTGAGGGCAGCTGCTCTCCTCACATGACTTCAGTTAAGCATCTGCAGCCCACAGGCTGAACCTCTTCCCATGTGCCCGTACAAGCCCGTGGGTCAGCTGGGCAGCTCAATCCGATGGGACTGAGAATAAATCTCACTGTTATCTCTGCTCTGAATGCAAGGCAGACTGCCGATAAACAGTACACTTCTTTCTCAGTTAGGTATTAGAAAGCCTCATTCACATGTACAGTAATGCTTACGTGAATTCTAGAGTTGAGCGTGTTTTCAGAGCCTGAAAGTGCATCAGAGCCAGCACATGGAAAAGGTGGCTGAAAAGAGATACACTTCCAGGCAGAGAGAGGATGACACACTTCCATGCAGTGAAGCAGATTTATAATCTGTCCCAGAATACAAGAAAATGAACCTGAAGACAAATACAGCCATCCTCTCCCCAATAAATCCAAAAACAGTTCCTCTAGAGCTAACTGATCACAGGAAGAAATGAAAACCCCCCCTTTTAAGCAGTCAGAATTTGTAGTTGGTGTGCTCTGCTTCCAGCAGCATGCTGCCTTTGGAAACAAGTAAATTCCCAAACACAGGCTTTCTTTTTCTCCCCTCCCTCAGCACTGGATAACTTTTTAATATAATGCCATAAATAGCACTTTTTTATTCCAATCAAACCTCAATTCAAGAAGCTAAGATCAGCCTCTTGCTGATCAGACTCACAGAGGTACCAACAATACTCATCTTTTTGACAGAGGGGCATTCTCTTGTCAAAGACAGACTCCTCCAAGTAGCAAAGAGAAGTCAGAGCCCACTTTCCAAATCCAGTGACTCCAGAAGAATTATTTTAAAAAGCAGCTCAGTTAAGACTGAACAATGACAACTACTTTTGCTGCTGTCACATTATGGATTCAGAAACAGCAGACTACATTAACCCTTCCATGAAGTCTGACTAGCATAGCCTTGGACCAGAGAGTTTGGGGACAGAAAAATCCAGCAATGATAGGAGAAAATTCAGACAAACTCATGCATCCTCAGCTAGGGAATACAACAAGCTGCCTTTTCCCCAGAAGGGACCTTCTACCAAGAATTTCACTCTCTTGAGAAAGAGGAGTTTTTAACAGGCTCCAGAGCCTTATAAAAGTGCTCACGAGTCAATACAAGAGTCACCCTGCTTTAAACATCAGTGGATCATAACGGGAGTGTATGATTTCTCCTGGCTTGGAAACAATTCAGAGAGGATTTAAAGCAAAAAGCTCCCACAAAGTAAAACTTGCTTAAGTATTATAGTTTTAAATGCCATGAACAAGTGAGGAAAGGTGATATACATCCTAACCAGCCTTTCTTCTGTGACTGCTGGATGCAAAGTACCATCTGGTCACACAGTCACAAAGGCACTCACATCCACTCCTGCTCCACAAAACCCAGGCTGATGTGACTGCCAGTGTGAAGTCACAGAAAGCATTTTAACTCACTCTTCTTGACTTATCTGGTCTTCACCTGCCTTTGCCTCTGATAGTATGAAGGAGGAAAACAGGGCTTGCGTGCATTAGGGGGGCAGAGCTGAACACAACAGATTTCCACGGCAACGAGATACAGCCCCAGTGAAGAAGGCCTGTTAATAGCTGTGAGGCAATGTGCTCAGCAGAACAGATTTTTCTATCAGACAGCCAGAGATAGCAGCTCGTGTTCATACACAAACGTGTAAGGAATCTGGTGCCTGGCCTTGTACAACCCCACTGATTCAGCCCGTGCTACGCCAGTGGTGACCACAGCAAGATAGAGACTGTGTTAGTAGGAAAAATAAAGAGGCAACGTGGAGAGATGCTCTGCCTTTGAAGACAAAGTAAAAGTGCTCCTAGGACATTCCTCATTAACTGACCATTTATTGCCAAACCGTAGGAAAACCCCAGCATTACTAGGAAAGCAAAAGCAACTGTGCAATGCACAGATTTGTGCATGCTGTACCATCACCTACCGCCCATGCTTCTACCTTTGACAAGCGCACATTCATACACAATCCAACCTCTTACAAACAACCTGCTATTTGGAACAGGAGGGAGCTGTATTTGTTCCAAATTTTCTACTGAGGGAGTCAATCATTTGGCCTTTGTAGTTTAAGCTCCTTCCTACTAAAATACAGTTACCAACATTTTCCAACACAATGACATTTTATTCATTTGCTAGTGTGCTCCGAACTCTGCTCATAACAGACTGCTAAATCTTCTAGCTGCAATCATGATGGGATTTGCTTTGCCATGTAAGGATACAGTCTCCAAACACACTGATTTCAACAGGACAAGTCTCCGTTTATAAAGCCAAAAGCACACATGAGGCTTTGCAAGACCAGAGCCCCAGTGGAGAAGAACTGAGGCCATTAGCAAACTTTTTCAAGTCAAGCAGAAAAACACCAACTGTCCCACTCACAGTGTATGCTCTGCTGGAAATGCACAAAAAGCCATTTACATCAAACATAAGAAGAATATGTCACTTACAGTTTATAAAAATATCTGTAACAAACTAACAACAAAGCCAGAAACTCTCCAAGTAGGCTTAATAAGGCAGTGGGGAAAAGAGAGTAATTTCATGGGCTATTTTGTATAGCAAAACAGCAACAGCCTCATTCTGATGAGGTTTTATTTAAGTCCTACAACTTTTCTTGCCACTGCAATCGGCAGAACTCAAAACAACCCAGAACTAAAACTCAAAGCAGGCACTGAGCACGAGGCTTTATTTGTATTATGTGTTAGGGCTGTAAAACTACCAAACACCTGATTTTAATAAACAGTCCCTGGTAACACACAGGTATCAGGGCTGACTCTGTGACAGGCTCATCCTTGCTCAGAGTCTTGCACATCAGAAGGATGTGCTTCAATGTTTTACTTGTGGAAAGCTTAAAGCACGAGTCCCAAGGCTGCCTGCTTCACTTGAAGAGTGGCGCCTTGTACTGCTGTTGTTTATACAGATATGGTAATTAAAAATTGCACTGTAATGCATTTGATAATAGTCTTATTGTTCCCGTGAACTGAACTGCTTCAGTTAAACACGATATCACAGCTAAACAGCAACCTGCATTTATACCTTTCTTTTTGGTACTTTTCATCCTGCCTGTACAGGAACTCCGGGCTTTTTCACCATACAGATTTCCAGCACATCTCAAAGCAAGACACCTTGCTGCTAAACCAAAAGCCTACCCCACATTCCCATGGAGCATGCTTTCCTAAGACGCCTAAGCTCTGCGCTAACACTGAACCCAGAGTGACACACAAGGATAACCTCTACCTTGCAAAAACAGCCAAACTTTCCACACCTTTCTCAGCAGAAGAGCAGCATGCTTGGATACCGTTCCACAGGTGTGCTTAGCACAGGGCTGTTTACATTAAATACAACTGAAGGGCGCTAGCAGGGCTGGCTGACAGTGCTGGAGCAGCCGTCATGGGAGCCCTGTAAGACACACTTCTTGTACGTTTAGAGCCTTAACGTGGAGCAGGAACGAGGGAACACCACAGCAATGAAAAAAAAGTAAGATTACAGGCTAGCCACCCCACTGCACACCATCCCACCCAGCAGCAGGTAACTCAGTTCAGCTCAAAGTCCTGTCACCCTTCCCGCATCAGGCAGGCCTGTGGAACTCAGGCTACCCCACTTCCCTTGCCCTCCAACGCTGAGCACGCATCCAAATCACTCAGGGCTTGCCTACCTGCTTCAGGAGGAACTTGTCCTCCGCGTTGATCTTGAGGGAGACGGCCAGGTGGATGGCGGAGAGCACCACCCCGCTGATGACCGCGGCTCTCATCCGCACCGGCAGCAGCGTGTAGATGCTGTAGATAAAGAACACGGTCCACCAGATGCCCTCTGAGGCGCTCCTGGGCCACACCAGCAGAACCCCTACCACTTGCACTGCCAGGATCACCAGGATGACCGAGTAGCACGCCAACCACATGTGGTCCTGGTGGAAGTTGTTGCGGTTGCAGACCATGCACAGCACCACCATCAGCACGATGGCCAGGGAGAGCACCACGACATAGGATACCTCATAGCGGCCGCGTGCGGCATGGAAGATCAGCATGACCACACAGACCAGCACCAGCACGGCCATGAGCATGGTGAGGCTACTCTGGTTCAGCCGAAAGAAGTAGCGCTGATAGAGACGTTCCAGTTTCTCAGACTGGAACTTCTTGGACCTGAAGATTTGCAGCAGGCTACTGCAACAACTGCCCATGGAGAAGGCCGCCTCGGAGTCCCCCTCGTCCGTGTCCTCTTCCTCCAGCTCCTCAATCTTGGCCTTGATGCGTTTCTCGTCCAGCCCCAACTCCACGGAGCGGGGCCGTACCTCCCCCTGCTCCCCCAGCTGCCGGGGGCTGGCATTGTTGGGGGCAGCGGGGGAATCACTGCCGGGCGGGTGGCGGGACCGGTGACGTCGGCTGTCGTCACCGTGCTCCTGCCAGGCGGATTTGGACCTAAAGCTCATCATCCTGCAGCCGCTCTCCCCGCGGTTCCGGGGCTCGTAGTCTTCCTCGCTCCTCCACCTGCTCGACATGCGGGAGGCCTTCTTGCCCGAGGACCTGTCGGGAGGCGGCGGGTAGGAGTAGCCATTGGCCCGGGCCTCCGCCTCGCCCCAGGCTGAGCGGTGCTGCTCGGTGCCTGCCCAGCCCGGGGGGCTGACGCTGTTGGACCGGGACATGCCCTGAGGAGCGGGGCACGGGCAAAGGGATGACCGCCGGGCGGGCGCACGGGAAGAGCCGCCGGGAGAAAACCCCCAAAGGCAGCGGGGAAGGAGGGGAAAAAAAACAAAAAAACAAACGGGGGGAAAAAAGATTAAAAAAATGAGAAAGAAAAAAGGCGAAACCCGCAAACGGCCCCAAAGTCTCCGGAACGGCCGGGCGTCCCCAGAGCCGGGGTGTCCCCGGCGGGACGCTCAGGGCAGTGCCATCGCCGGCACTCGGGCACCGCCGAGCGCGCCTGGCACCGCGGGCGCCGCCGGCTCACGGCCGCTCGCCCTCAGCCGCGCCGCGGCGGCCGCAGGGGCTCGGGGCGCCGCGGGGGAGCCGCATCGCAGCGCGCCCGCACCGCTCCGGCCCGGCCCCCGCCGCTCGGGGCCGGGCGCAGGGCGGGCGCTTCGCCGCGGGCCGGTCGGCGGGGAGCGGGCGGGCGGAGGCTCAGGCTCGCCGGGATGCGGCAGCCGGCGGCGGCGGGAGCATCCCCTGCCCGAGGGGCGCGGCGCGGGGGCTGCCCGGGCCGGACCGGGCTGCGGCGGCGCTCCCGGCTCGCCTCGCCTCCCAGCGGCGGAGCCCCGGCGCTGAGGCACGGCCGGCGGCAGCCGCGCCGCTCATGCACCCGGCCGCCGCTCCCGCTACGCCGCGGTGCCTGCGGGCGGCCCCAGCGCCTCTCCCACGGGCAAAGAGAGGGAGGGGGGAGAAACCGGCAGATCTGAAAAATCGGAAGGGCAAGGGGAGAGGAAAAAATTCAAGAAAACCCGAGAAGCAGCGGGGGCGGGGGCTCGGCGCTGCCTGCCCCGCGCTGCCGGAGCGGGGCTGCGGCCGTGGCCGGGCTGAGGCGGCCCCGCGCGCGGCTCTCCCGGGCACGGCGGCGCCGCGTCCCGGCCGCGCTTTGTGCTCCCCATTCAGCCGCGCGCCGGCCGCGCCGCCCCCGCCCGCCCCCATTGGCGCGGCCCCGCCGCCGCGCGCCGCCATTGGCCAGCGCCGCCGCCGCCCCGCCAATGCGCGCGCGCGGGGCGGGGCGCGTTAACCCCTGGGGCGCCGGCGCGCGGCCAGCGGGGCCGCTCCGGGCGCTGCCCGCCGTGCCCGGCCCGCTGCTAATGCTGCCGCTGCTGCCGCTGCTGCTGCTGCTGCTGCTGCTGGGCACCGAGCACCGGCGGCCGAGCCGGCGGACAGAGGAAAATCAAGCCCCAGAAAAGCCTCTCGCAACGGCGGCACCTGTTACTGGACTCACCCTAACGCAGGAATGAAGGGTAAAATGCACGCACAGGTAGGTTTAGCTTTGTTTTTTCAGCCACTACAGCCCTCACCTTCACCCGACAGCGCTGTGACAGTGTTTGATGGCATATTCCCTAACCTGGGAGTGAGGCATGCGGACAGCACAGCAGCTCCCAGCAAGTTTCAGTCTCCAGACTCTTCCACAATGTTCTTTCAGGTGAACCACTCTTTCTGCAAGTGAGCCAATTAATGATTTACCGTGTTTTGAAGGTAAGCATCATCTGTGCTAAGAATAATACCATTGATGTTCTGCATCATGTTTTATTAAAAACAAACTGTCAAATCAGATAACTGCTTGGCTGAAGTTGCTGAAACTGGTAATTGTCTAGGTGTTTGATCAAACATTGGAAATCCCTGCTCACAAGCAGTCCTTAGCAGTAGTAGTGCTGAAGCTGTGGTTATCAAGGGACAGAGATAAGCAACGTTTGTAGAGAGATAATATTGCTGGACACAGTTGGGGAAAAAAAGTCAAACTGGATAAGCTTCCAAACAGAAACCCTTCACGTGTCCTTTACACGTGCAAGCAACTCCACAAACTACAGCAATTGAGGCCTTTGTGCATTTCAGTGGTCTGTAGAACCATACGCTGAATTTTCAGCAGCTTCTTCCGCAGAGCATCTTTTATTTACCAGGAATTCACAGTTGAGGATTTTCCCTAAACAATACACACAATTATTACAGTGGGATTCACTTACAGGGCACTTTCCTGAGAGATGCTCCCTGATCAGAACTGCACTTACAGTTTGCTTCCCATGAGGAGACATTTTTATATATAAATCCCACTGCCCTTCAGATGGAATTTATAATTTCTTGTGATATTCTACAACACTGTCACTATCCATACACAACTTTTGTTCTACTCGAGTAGAACAACACTCAAGAATTGTGTGGTTGGTTACTCTGGCTGAAGAGTGCCTGAACCCAGGGGATAAAGACAGTGAAACAATTCTTCAGTGAGCTGTAAACTGGGACAGGTCTTTTTGTTTTGTACACAAAGTCCCATTTTGGAGTTCTCCTCTCAAAGCCAGAAGTAAAAGATCTCACTTTTTCACACTAAAACCAACTAAAGGGAGAAAGGTGATCCACAAAACTGGTGAGCCCAAAATTAATTCTGCTTCACAGAAAATTACTATGAAGGCATGTGTAAGAACAAGCACATTCAACATCCACATCTTGCTATATTTAGTTCTAGATATCAACAAAGCATTGCCCAGATAACAGACCAAGTAATTTCAAGGTTTTAATGTTTCACCACTGGGACTAAATGAGGTCTTATCTTTTGCATCATGAAAGCCTCTGGAAGCCTGAATCCTGGGCAGGACTCCAGTCACTGTAAGCTACAGCCCCCTCTCCAGAAAGTTTATTTACACAGGTATCAGGGAAATGGTAATTTCAATTCCAGAGTACCATTCATGTTTCTTTTCACTATGCCATTTTGTATGACATACAGTTTTGCTTTTCTGTTAATATCATAAGAATTGATGCTTAATCAATTTTAGGGTATTTAAAAAAAATCAGCCAGAGGGGAAAAAAGTTTTGTCCTTGCTACAGAGGAAAACAAGTCTTCAACCAAAAGTTTGTAACTTTAAAAACATGTCGATAAATACGAGGTGTTGAGTTTAAAGAGGGTTTAAAGAAGCATTTGGAAGAGATTGTGCAGAAAATCTGTAACTTGTGAAAACAACAAAAATGTTACGAAGCTAAAAAGTATCTCAGAAGCCAAGAGTAGCAGCAACTAAAGGGGCACCTCACACAATGAGGACATACATGACAGGTAAGATTCCACGTGGATAGTAAAAATCTTTAATGCCCACTTCCAGCTGATGATGTTGCTGGATGACAAAGAGCAGTAGTAGAACCAAGGCAACAAGCAGGATATTTTAATATTAAGGATACAGACCATCATACAGACAGCTTATCTACAGCTTTCCTTCTAACATGCAGCTTCTTCAAGCCCTGCCTCCCTTTCCTAATTCAGGAACCTCTTGGCAAATATTAAGATACAATGTTTGTCTCACCCAAAAAAGTTATGCATGAAAGCAAAACACTGCATATCCTCGGTGGCTGTGAAGTCATTTTAAAAAGCCTGGCACTTATTACAAGAACATTCAGGCAATCATACTTTGTTAATGAATTATACATAGATAGGAGTTGCCTTTTTTTTTTCACAACTTAGCCCAGCCATTTTCTGATGGATGAGTGTAAAATTGAGGAGCTTTTGTATCTCAGTCCCAACATGGCTATGTACAAATAATGTCCTTAACCAATACAAGTGTGCTTTGCATATATGTCCATATAAAATGATCTCTGAACTTTGTTCAGAGATCAACAAATACAAATACTACAATACTGTGTAGAAAAAGAGAGAAACTTCCTATTCCTTATCCTGAAAGGTTAATGTTGCATCTTCCAGTCTAGCCTAGCCTACACAAATTCTACTTGTCCTATCTTTTTTCTTTTTTTTTCTTTTTTTTTTTAAATTTTTGTAGGTAGGGTATTTGGGCAAAAATCAATTCATTACCTTCAATAATATCTTAATAAAATTCTGGATTAAAATTGAACCATGCCTCTTTTTCAAAAAGTATTTATCTGGTTACATGGAAGATTTAGAAAACACTTGCAAAATCACTCAAATGATTTCACCTCCTCAAGAACCTTCAGGAAGCCATGAGGGAGTCAACAGAGAGCTACTGTGGCAGATCTAAACTTCTTCAACATACAAGTTCACATAAATTCTGGTTTCACATGTAGTCTAACAATTTGTATAAAAACATTTTTTACTTTATTATTATTACAACAGGTGCAGTAGACAAACATTAGCATTCTTTCTTTCCATTATTTACTTTAAATGGGGAATACCAAGTAGATAGTGACCTCAGAACATCTGTGTCACATTTTACTCTTCATGGTCTTCATGCCCTGCAAGACTCATGGAAGCATTAAATCCAGAACGTTAGAATATCCAAAGCAGCCCTGTGAAACCAAGATAACCACACAGTCCAGCATGGAGCCATGAAATACTCAAACTGAACAAGCTGCTGTTGCAAATTCTCTTGCTCCACACCACCCGTCTCCCAGTGATCTCATGATTCAAAAGGAATAGAACCAGAAGTGAGAAAATAGTGAAAAAACAAAACCACAGTGACTTAAAAAATAAACAGAAAGCCCAACCCAAAACAATCTGACTCATTACTGACTTCTGGGGTTTTTTAGGGATACTGAATCACATTTATGAGTGTTTTCACAGCAGCACCCATATTTTACTCCAAATGTAGAAATAAAATATCCTGCATGCCTGTGCTGTTTAGTCCAAGCAAAGCTGGGGTACAGATCTCCATGTGCACATACATTTGCAATACAGGAGGATGGCATCATGAAATTCACCATAATGCACACAATTCACGTGGTGATTCCAGGGATTTGACATAATCCTGACATTAAGAAGAAAACAGCCAAGGATTCCAGTTTTTGACACAGAATGTGAGCACAGCAGCTCATTTGTTAACTGTGGATTTACCTGCTCACCTTTGGATAGCAGCAAAGCAATGAACAGGACTGAAATGTCTGTACTGAGTGCACTCCTGGAGGCTGCACGAAGCTCAGAGCACAACAGGAGTTTTACATCTTTCTGAAGGAGTTTTACACCTTTCTGCCAGCAGTTTATTTCTTCAAAATCCAGCGTGCTGAGGCCTCATCTGCAGTTCTGCATCAGCAGGAACCTGGAGCACAGCAGCCCATGAATGCTCACATCTGGCCCTTGTCTGAACACACCTGTCAGCCTAGAGCAGGTTTCCACACTTTGGCTTGACAACACCTTTTGAAGAATAACTCAGAATTTTCAGACTGCAGGGTTTGCTTCTGCTAAAGGGCTGTAACAGTATCAACTCTCTTACTTAGTAACTAGTTATTGAATAACAGTATCCACTCTTGCTACCAGAACTAACCAGCAATGTCTGACTTTCAATTTCACATCCATTTTCTTGCTGATGCAAGACAGCTTTTCCCACTGTTTCAGTCTGCTAACAAAGTGCTTTAATTACTTAATTTAATTTGCATCAAAAAGCTGTGTAAGGAAACTCATTTGATACTCTCAAACCAGCAACTTTCCCAGCAGTAGTTTATACACAGGAATGGAGGACTAAAACAAAGCACCTAACTCAGTGCATCCAGTTCCTTGTAGTCTTGTAATAAACACCTGGAGGAAAATAAAACAAACTTCATGTCATCAGCACACTAGACTAAACATTGCAGCATCTCCATTAAGTGCTGCTGTTCTGTCTTAATAAACAAACAAAAAATCCCTCCCAAAACCACCACCCTCGCCCCAAAGAAAAACCAACAACTACTGGATTCCAAAGGGAACAGGAAGAAAGTTTCTTGTTTCATCAATGCCCAAATATTCTTTGGGAAACACAGTGGTGGAGCTCTGTAACCTCCAGTACCTCTCCTCTTCCATCTCATCATTTTATTGATGGTCATTAAGCAGAGACCAGTACTCATTACCTTTTCTTATCCACTAAGTGAAGAGGATGTATTTTACCCAAAGAAACCTTTAAATGGCAAACTCATTCCATAAAAGCCATTTATTGCCAGGCTGTTGGGAGGGTCCTCCACTTCTTATACACTCTCCACAACTGATGGTTTTTGTGGGCATGCTACACATGCTACATGTGGTGCTCAAACTAGAAAATGCCAATACTGAAGTTTTTAATGTACACTTGTTGCAAGTGGTTACAGTTCACAGAAGACTCTGCAGACTGTCTGTAGCAGGAGTAAAAAACAGAGGATAAAATGCAGTTCACTGCTCACAATTCAGCTGAACAAGCCTCTGCAAAAACTTCCGCCGAAGAATTTCCCAATAATAACATCCTCATGTAGTACCAAGTAATGTAAAATTTCTATGTAGAGACAGCACAGAATAAACGTAATCTAGAGAGAGGCAGCTGTGGCACATCAAAAGAGAAAAACCTCTGGTAACACTAATGCCCAAGCTAACTTGAGAGGCCTTAAAAAGGGCCTTAGGATCTTGCACAACTCTAAAGGAAAATATTATTCTGGAAATTAGTGATCAAGATTATTAAAATAGTTACAAATTTTTAATCCACATTTGAAATTGCAACTACTTCAAAGGCAGCCTTCAGAAAGCTACTTAAGAAGCTTTATTAATTATCTCACTACTGTAAGTCTTCTGACAAGTGTGGAGGAGCATTTGTTTAGGAGACAGGAAGCAGAATTTAAAACCCACTTGATACTGAATGGAAGTTCCAGGCAGTTGGGTGGCTTGAATCAATCACTCCCAACAGCAGAAATGCTCAGTTCACATCACATGAAACTGAATCACATAGATATTCACACCTTTTTATTTTATATTCGGCAGCCCAGCACAGATCCCTCCCCATGTCTTGTATCAAGAACTGCCAATGCTTTAAGATGAGCCTTACACATTGTTGTGACATTAACTTGCTGACAACCACAGAATCCTTATGCTTTTCAGACTCTTTACTGCTACCCTAGGGAACTACAATTGTTTCCACACAGTTTTCAAAATGCAGAGAGGAAACAGAAATAGCCAGTGACAGTTCCTGTAAGGCACAGACAGAGCCCAGCACCTCTCCAGAGCACAGCATTTCTGAGTTTTTAATTACACAGCAGTGCCAAGTCACAGCCATCATGCGTAGGACATGTGCTGATGCTGGGCATGACACCACCATTTCATCCCATCTCAGTCAACAAAAAAATCACTGTAGTTGTGCAATCTTATGACAAGCATATGCCTAGAATAATAGCACTCACTCTGCAGCTACCACTCAGTTCCTTTTAGAGGATTATAACTTGTTATTTATGGGCATTAAAGTCATCTAGACACAGTTTTTAAATCTCTCTCAGGAAGTGTTAAAAATGCTAAAAACGTTGCCGTGGTAGCAGACATATTATATTTAGTAAATGAACTCTGAAGAATTCTGTTGCATTAGTTAAGCATTCACTATATTTATAATACTCAATTTTGTTTTTGAAGGAAACCATCAGCATCCAGAGCACAGACAACAGCAGGAGAACAAGGAGCTCACACTCAATTGAGGATCCCAGGGAGTTCTGAGTGTTGACATAGTCAAGGTGTTGTTATGAGCTCTTCTTTTGAATGTGGAAAGCAGAGCAAGTAACAGTATGAAGTTTCTTATTTGTTTTGTCTGAGCTCCAGAGTTACATATGCTAAAAGAACTTGTAAATTAAAAGATACACATTGTGTACAAATGAATAATAACACAGCCCTAACTCACACCTGTAAAGTATCTGCTTTTGTTCCTTAAACAGTAACAATACAACATATTTTGTTCAGAAGTATTTTATTTGGATTACAGCAATTAGTATCACTGTTCAGTAGGCCAAATCCAGGCAGAGAGCACAGATTCAACTGCACAAGGCAACAACACGGACTAGTATTTTAGCATACAAACCATTTCACTGCATTATCAAGTTGAAATATCTTCCAACCATGCATAAAAATTCTATGCTTAAGTCTTTCAGAGCTCCAGGTAATACCAGATTCCTAAATATACAAAAAATACATTTAAATTATAATAATCTTAGTGAATCAGACTTATAAAATTACAATTTTATTCTTCACAACATAGAAAAAAATACAAAAATGACTGTATATAGTTTTCACCCAAGTTTCACTGACATATACATCAAAATATATGATTTGATGTATACTCATGAAAATTTTAAGCTGAAAGATAAGTTTTAAAATGACACTGCAGATTGGTCCACACAAATGCCAACCTTCATAATGGTAAGAAAAAAACCCTCTGATAAAAACATCACATTGTGAAAAATTACAATATACCTGCACTGTAACCTGCATTCTTACTGTAATTTACAAATATGAACATTTCTACAATTCCAGTTGTAAACTACACACTGGTGAAAACCTTGGTCTTTTGGAGGGTAGTGACTAACTCAGAGCTGGCGTGGTAGAACAAAAAGTGCTGTCAACTGAACCAGTGCACACAACAGAGAGCACCAAAGCAGGGGGGCTGCTGCTCTGGAGAGGCTGATAGAGAACATGCGAGCCAAGTAAACAGTCTGAGGGGAAATAAACCCTTTTGTGACACAGAACCAATCAAAGCTTCTATTACAGAGCTCACAGAAACCACAATTTCAGTGACAGATGAGGGGAAACTTCTTTTATGAGAAGAAACCTCACATGTGTCAGCAAAATCAGTATTAGGGAACAACCCCAACAGTTTAAGGGCATCACACTACAGTTCTCTCTCAAGATCACCTTCCAGTGATTTCCTTAGAAGTTAAACTTGAAAAAGCACTGCAACATGAAGCACTGAATTTTTGTACATAGCAACTGCACGTTCAGACTTCAGAATATAATTTATAAATCAACCTTGCTGGTAAGAATTCTCACTGTGAAAGCAACCTCTTTTTCTCTTGAAAGGAAAAGTAACTCAATTTTCTTTTAAAAGGCCATAGTTTATTTGCATTTTTTTCATAAATGGATACTTTCAATTAAGTAAATATTCCATCATAAAGCCTGTTCAGCAAAGGTGTTGGTTGTAGAAGCTTTCTCCCTACTGGCAGCTTGCTCTGCTTTTCCATGGAGCCAGTGCTATCTGTTGTAGATCTGTTCTGTATCTTTCCCATCAACAGAGCCAGGGGTTTGTCTCATGCAGGAGTATTACACAGCCATTTTTTTATCTCCAAATTGGACCAACAAATCTGAAACCAAATCTTTTACTTGGGCACAGAAATCAAATTAAGGAAAGTTCAGGAGCTGAGCACTGACAATATCCAGTAACCTAAGTACATCAGGAAATCAGATCTTTAGATGACATCCTTCAGAAATACTGACATTAACTTCTTTAATAGCAAGTATAAGCAAAAGGAGATGTTTTGTTCAGAGGTGGAAGTCACACTTTCAAACAATGACTTCAGAATAATGTTACATTTGTCAGATCACTACAACAAAGCATATAGAAAATAATATAGAAATTAATTGAATTGTTGCATCTTTGAATCCAAAACCATTTTGAGGTTGTATATGGCCATAGTAATAGAATCACAGAATTGTTTGGGTTGGAAAAGACCTCTAAGATGGAGTCCAATCATTATCCTAACACTGCAAAATCCCAGTAAACCATGTCCTTATGCACCACATCTTCAGGTATTTTAAATACCTTCAAGGATGGTGACTCTATTATTTCCCTGGGAAGCTTGTTCCAATGCTTGAAAACCCTTTCTATGAAGAAATTTTCCCCAATATCCCATCTAGACCTTCCCTGGCACAAGAAGAGGCAGTATGCTCTAGTCCTATTGTTTGTAACTTGGGAGAAAAGACCAACAACATCCAACTTGCTACGACCTCCTGTGTTTTATAATCCAGTCAGTAACTGGCTCCAAAATGTTGAAAATAGAAGCAAAGATTATTATTGTCTCTTGTCCTTTCTCTGCTTATAATAATCCTGTTTGTGTTGAACAGGAAAGGCTCTATATAGTCAGAGATAGGAAAATTCAGTCCTTTTGATGGAGCCAAAGAAAATTACTGAAAAATGACAAGGTTTTGGTCTTTTTAAAATATTGCTCTGACAAGCATAAATCTGAATAACTGTAAATCCAACTCTTCCCAACTTCTGGAACAGAGAGCCTGTGTCCTCAGTACTTCCCAGCTGTGTTTGGAAGAGCTGGGATGTGTCAAACACAACCAGGCCAGGGGAGTTGCTGGCAGGCAGAGCACGAGGCAGCACTGCAGGCAGCATGGGAATGGTCACACCTCATCTGTGCACTGAATCAAACCAGAGGGAAGCCAGAGAGGCCCACGTGGTCTTGTCTAGTGACTCTGACTGGATGCACACAGGACTATTTGGCCATCAATTCCTAACAGAGCAAAGCCATAACCTACATTTGCGTTTGTCTCTGCCTGGATACCCATTCATTTCCCTTCATTCTCCACCCTGTTACTCCCCATCAGAAATTTCTTCTAGGCTTGGGGCACAGCACTCACAGTACTAGTGCTTTCTCAGCTCCCTCATTTTCCTTTCAGCCTCCCAAGGAAAGGTTAAGCCTGAGAACCCAGAGAAAGCACCTAGGAGAATATAACTTCTTGTGGTCTTCCACTCTTTCCAAAGAGCAGACGAGGGTGGCTTGTCCTACATGCAAAGGCAGCATGTAACACATGAGACAATTTGCTCTGCAAGGAGCAGATTATGACTTTGCAACACTTCAGAAGTGGAGTGCCTGGAACTGCCTGCTTGGATGTGCCAGAGTGATGACCTCAGTCCCTTGAGAAAAGTCAGGCTAAGGAACAGGGCCCCCAAACACAGCACACCATGTAGAGCTCAGCACTGAAAGATGAATATCACAGACAATGACTAGAGATGAAAATTTAAAGTAAAAAAGGGAGAACTGCACCTGCTTCTGGGTGAACTACCTCCTTATATTTAGATTCATTACTGATACCACTAAAGTATTACAGTTAGTATTAATTTTTTAAATATATAAAAAAGTATTCAGGGATGCAGTACTTGGGGTAGTTTTAATGTTTCAGATAAGAATTACAGCCTCTGAATTAATATTAGCATTTGAGTGATTAGCTCAAACAAGCTTTTCAGAGAACACACTCTGGTCAGACACTGTACTGTTTAAATTCCTAAAGAACCACATTCCCGTCATTTTCCGTAATTGGATTCTTGTTCTTGTTCCCATCACCTTTTAAATACACAACCTACCTTTCTAAAGTCAAATACTTTGCCCAGATTACATTCTCCACTGAAGTCTCTGACATTATCCTGAAGTATTCCAGAGCATATTGTTTGCTTTCACAGCAATACATACAGTTTCTGGCATGCAGTCAAGCACTTAAAAAAAGAGGTATCAGTAATATAATCCCAATTCAGGCATTTAGTGGGTACAACTTCATCACTCATACTGCAACCTTCAGGCATTTAGTAATAAATGAAAACCATTTAGCACATCATTTAAGGAAAAGGTTAACTGCCAAGCCATATAAAGTTTTACGTTTTCTGAAGCACTGCAAGCTGAAAAATATTTCAATGTTTGACATCCTGGAATTTCACTGAAATCAGATTTAGTAGTTATTCTTGCTAAATTATTGGTCTTTTACCTCTGACTTATCTTGGTATACTCTTTACAAATGTGCTGGGTATTGAAAAACTGCAGCATTTTGATGTTTGAAAAGTTCTGAAAAAGAGTTGGAATTACTCCGACTTCTTATGCTCTTCCGAGTGGGAGAGTACCTTCCGCCTCTGATGCAGCATGTGGAAATAGAGCTGAGGGAAGACTGAGGAGAAAACAGACTCAGGTCAGTCAAGTGTGAAGAGAGGCCTGCAAGATGCACAGTCACATGGTCAAGGTCACCAAATCTCTATTAGAGGATGTGCTTATCCACTTTTTGCTTAAGTTATCTATTGCTTTGTAATTTACACTCTAAAGAGATGAACTGATATTGTTCTTAGGCTGCAGGTACTATTAATTTTTCTGCTAGAGAAATCCCCTTTTTATAAAATGCAAATGCCTTATTTAACTCTAAATGTGGAAGCAGATTACAAATGTTGCCATAACTGCATGCACACAATACAAAAAAAAACAGACTGCAGGGCAGAAAAAGTCCTTCAAGAGAAATTTCCAGATTTGTTTGATTTTTTGTAAATCTAGTGTCACTTTGCCAGACTCTAAGGCATTTTATACACATCAGTGCCTCTTTCATCTCTCTCTATCCAGAGCTTTTTCTCTTTCTATTTCCAAAACTATGGTAAACAGTATGTTTGCAAAACAATGAAGGAGGGGGAGGAAAACATACATATACAAACAGCAAAAGCTGAAATTTCCATGAGAAACCTTTGTGAACCATGCAAAAATTAAACAAGGTCATCAGCAGGCTAGATTGGTTACTTGTATGTATGTTAATCCCACAGTTGTCTGCTTTTCCCAGTACAGCTGTTAATACTAAGAAACCTAACAAACTCATACTTACTTGGAATGTAAGAGATCATGACCAGGATCAGGAATGTATAGTAGTCAAATGAAAAATTGTACTTGTTAGGTAAACTAATGGAATACAAGCCAGACTGCCTGACGAAGGGTAATGCAGCATATATTGTGAGTAATTCACCTGAGACTCCCATTGGATACAACACTATAAACAAAGTGTACCTAGAATGAAACACAGAAAGAATTAAAAGTTATGACCAACTCTGACTAAATATTTGTGTTATAGATATTCAAAACTTGAATTCTCCACTCAGTATTTATTTTTCTTAGATCTTATTTGATCAGAACATGGAAAGGTATCAACACTTTTGCAAGGTAATAGTATTGAAATATTGCTGATTGAAAGTATTCAAATCAGCAATCATTTGGAAATATTTAAAGATTTTATCTGAGAATCTACAAATTATCTTTAAAACTATTCTCCACACATACACATTTTATTAATTTGACTTCTGAATTCTTTGGTAGAAGTCATTTTACTACTTAAAACAGGGCCAGATATAGTTGATGTTAATCAATGAGCTTAAATATTATTTCAAGGACAACCACTGGATTACTGCTAAATGTCAGTTTACTTACTGTCATCCTCTACTGTTAAATATCACTTTGTGACAAACTATTATTTTGAAAATGGAACTGAGTTCAGACAAATGACTCTTTCAGCTTCAAATGCAATAGATTTTTGTAACCTTAAAATCTGCTGGAAAGAAGCTAGGCAGTCACAAACAGGGCAATTACCTGAAGGCAGAATCTAATTTTTTTGCACTGCAACTACTTTACAAGATAAATACCCCTGTCAGATCAGTGCTTTAAGGCTGTAACTTTTATGATGCTACCGACCTGGCCCATTTGATGAGATAAGGGAGATGGTTTAACAAGCTAAAGGTGTAAAAAGAATAACGGATTATCTCGGTGATTGTCCAGGCCACTACAAACAAGAGGACACTGTCTTCACTTTGTACCTGTGAGAATGGAAAAAAGGCTTTGTATGAGCTTGAGCATTCCCAGTTACTCACCAGACCCAAGAAAACCTCACAGAAATCAGTTCCTGTGGGTTACTTTATTGCATCATTTTAGAGAACAGACTCCAAGAATGAGCTTAAAAGCAACATTAGTAACAACAGTAAAAAACCCTTCTTATCATGCTCTGTATTTTTCTAGTTGCTTAAGAATGGCTCTGCTTCATGATCAGGTAACTTCAGCTCCCATATTCTGTGCAAGGTAAATTGGTACAAGAAACCCCTGAAATGCTGAGTATAATTCTTAACTCTTCCATTCCTATAGAGTACCAGCTTCTATTTCAGTCCTGTGACTGTCTCCTATGCAGAAAGAATGGCCTAACACTTGATACTTGGTTTACACTTAATATTCTGATACCAGTTCATGGTGCTTCTGAGCAGAAGTACTGTTTTTCTTTTTCTGGTCAGAAACTGGGTCCTACTTTTGAGCAGCAGCAACACAGCTAACATCAGATCTCAGGCTGGGAGGAGAGAAGAACCATGCTCAGATTGTCTCACCTCAGGTAAGCCTGATTCACTGTTCCTTGCCCCATTTTCTGCTCATTGCAAGGAGCATAGTTCCTCTAATGTCACACTCAAGGCAATATCATGTTTCACTGCTTTACACCTCTTGGAGCTTTTATGTCACTCACACATCAGTGAAGCAGCTGTAACTCCCTCCACATTTTAACCCTGAGATCAGCTCTGCTGGTCTGAGCATGGTGCTAATAACACCAAGCTTGTGGGCTTGATCCCTGCATGGGATAATTTAGGAGCTGGACTCAGTGATCCTTGTGGGTCCCTTTCAGCTCAAAATATTCTGTAAGGAACTGCCTTTATCTGTGACATTTATAAGGTCAATCCTCAAAAGCATGTACTTTAAAATGAAGAGTTATATTTATTAGATTATGGAGCATCATTATGAGATTCAAGTTCCTGAAGGATCTCAAGTATATGGGGTCACAAACTCCTGAGGGATTGGACATGATTTTAATTCAGCCTTCTCCCTCTCTCCCCTCTTCAACAGAATTCCCAGCTGTATGAGCACCTTGAGCCCAAATTCAGTGGACAGTGGGAACAAAAAGAGTTCCACCACAGGAGCCCATATTTTCTCTTTTTCTCCAACTCTTGAAAAAAAGGGAAAAGGAAGTGAGGAGATGTGGGTGGAGCATTCTATTCATCTTGGGCAAAGTACAAACCAACAGGAAAAAAAAGGTACAAGAATGTGTGTATGTACATATATATATATATATGGACAATCAGAAACTTCTTAATAGGAGGGGACTCATCATATACTTTTGGATAAAAAAGGGAAATTTTTTTCCAAGGGAATTACCCAGAAAAACCCAAAAAAATTTATACAGAAATCTGGAGCTATCCTGGAATGCAGAGCTGCTGGTAATCTGTACAGTGCTGTAAATCTATGTTCTACAACGTGTAACATTTCAGGTCACTTTCACTGTATTTTGCAGCAAAAGCACCTTATTATTTTTCCACATTCTGATAATTTGTTTATATATTCATCTCCCTTACATCACTATAAAATAGCAAAATACAAAAATTATTTGAAGATTTTCAGAGAAGAAACCAAATCTATTTTTACACATTGCTGCAGGATCCTAATCCCGTTTGAGGTCTGCTTTATAAGCAAGACTTAGTTCTCAGCAGGGAGAGTGAACAGCACTTCCCAGATGCTGCTGCTCCAAAGGAGGAACTGCTTGACAAGCACTCCAGAGCTGCATCTTCTGGCCAAACTGGGAGTAGCAGCTTAGTGAGGAGTTCACCTAAACCTGTGAGTCCCAGCTTCAACCTGTGCTTTAAATCCCACTTCTTTCCCTAGCTATGGAAATGGGAAAAGTCAAAACCCAAAAGTTTGCAGCTTGAAGTAGCATCCAAGGATATGAGCAAGGACAAGAAACTGGGACGCCAACAGTGATTCATACACATGGAAGTAGAAAATTCCAGTCCAGTTCTATCACATGATGTCTCTAACACTGCCTCCAAGGTCTGGTCTCCCCCCTCTCCTTTGTATTATAACTTATTAAAACAGTTCACACCATTATGAAACATACAACCCTCTTATGTCATTTTAAGAATCATTGATTGTGCCTTCATGGCTTGTGTCCCTATCTAAGGAAAAACAATTTTTCAGGAGTCTTATTCTTTTAGCCACTGCTAATGCTGCATTTGCATAATTTCTCTTTCAGGCTGAAGACAGGGCAAATACACAGTAGACCTTCAAAGAACCACTAAGGCCAAGGCTCCCTGAGAATTCAATTCTTCTTCCACTACTTTCTTCATGCCAGTCTTCCAAGGAAGTCTTAGACACAACTCAAAAACCTTATTTACACCTTAGTTATCCAACTCTCTTAATACAGGTCAATCAAACAACAGGTATAATTTTTTGGCATGTGCTTCAAGCCAACATATCATCAAGGAGGATCCTGAATATATTTCAGCTTTTCTTAAATACTGTAAATAGCAGACAATGTTTGCTAAAATATAAAAGAAACCACTGTCTTTTAAGATGCAAAGATGAGAACTGGGAGTTGACAAAATAAAGCCTGAGAGGTTTTTAATGTTCTCCTTAAGACTGGAAAGGGAAATTTCTCTACATTAAGAGTAACAGTTTGACAAATTTGCAGAAAATTTCAGCTAAACACATAATTAAGCAATCCAATGCAGAAGAGCAAAACCAGCAGCACTATGCAAGTGTAATGATGGAAAATATTGGAACAGCACGTCTCTCTCCAAAGAGCTGGTTCTCTGGTGCAGTAATTAAAAAAGAACACAAAATTCAGGGGGGAAAAAAATGGAAACTTCATAGTAGGCACAAAGGGCCTGACAGACTATTGTGTTGTATGGTATTGCTCTAATTTTACATAGATGTAAAGCAATGATGAGTCAGGTTTTTCAACTGTACTCAGCCATTCAGACTTCTGATCCTTCCATCATGGACTTTTTACTAACAACTTAATCCTAAATATCATAAGTTAAGATGTTCTCCCCTCTTTTAAGTAAGTATGCTTTACTACTGATTGAAGATATCAATTCCCTACTGCAGATACTAGAGTCCCAATTACCAACTCTACATGCTTTAAATGTTGTTTTCACAGCATCTCTTGCCTGTGTGTTCTACAAAAGATCCTCTAAATATATATTACACTTATTTGCAACTCATCTGTAACTGAGCCCAATGGGATAAGCAATAAATGCCTGCTGACACAATTTTTAATTACCCATCAGAACCGGGTGCAGAATTATCTATCAGAATGGAACTCCATGAGGGCCTGCCATGATGTCACCAGATGATCTCACTGCTCACAGAAATTCCAAAAGACATCTTTTGAGCTGAAGGGCACTTTCTGTTCTCCTATGCCTACAATCTCCCAGCCCTTCACACCAGCTGCTCATTCTCTGCTCTCCTTTGCAGGGGGAACAGTAAAATTCACTGAACTGGCTCCTTTCTGACATAATGGCCAGCACTGATGACATGCCAGGCCCTCCTCCACAACACCAACAACTGCTCCTACAGTGCAGGTGAGGAGAATCTCTGTGTGCAGTGCTTTAACATTTGCCATGCTTTAACATTTATTGTGAATAATTTCATACTAAGTTTAACAACACACCAGCACTGAAGTCCACAAAAAGCACAAACATGTTAGTGGCAAGAAGCATGCTTCAAAACACATCATATTTCTGGAAGTGTATCCTGACAGAAGGAGGGATGCAATACACATTTCTTCTTTTAGCTGTATTATATATGAAAACAGTCTGGAAAAGCAAGATACTGAACAAATCTCATTCAAAAAGTTAAAGAGGAAAACTGCATTTTATTTTACAAGAACCTCATCATGCAACTGCATCGCTTACAAGTTCCATAAAGCTGTGTGAGAATTTAATCCTGGCCTTCACCATGGAGCTCACTTGTGCAGACAGCCCTTCAGAGAAAGTAGAACACTTGTGACACTTGCAGTACATCTCCCCAGGTGAGCCTGCAGGCTCCCTGGTTGGGGCAAGGGGAGGGGTCAGAATACAGCCTCTTATTGGATTTGTTTGCTCTAAGTCACAGGTCAGAAACTCATCACAGGGTTCCTCATCCAAGCCATTCTTATACCCACTTTCTAAGACATTAAAAAAGTAACACATAACACAGTCTCTTGCAGGACTTTAACCAGAGACCCACAAGTGCGGGGGAAAAAAATCTGCATGGAATATTGTTGAAAGAATCCTTGTTAGAAGTCAAATATTTGGCTATACTCATTGCTCCCATTTTGTCAGTTTTCTCTTGTGAGAATGTGGGCATAAGCTTCAAATAAACCTAACCCACAATCACATTACAGGTTTTTCTTTGATGTCTAACAGACAACACATGGAGTAATTCTAAGCACCAGATATCCCAACATCATATAGATAACAAGCAAAACTCCAAGAGTACTTATTTTTAAGTATTTTATACATATATATAAAAATCTAATGTCTTGAGATTTTTTTTTTTTTCAAAACCTAGGATTTATTTCTGGTGAATTAACAGAGACCAGAGTACAATAATTTGCGCTAACAAGGTAAGTCCATTAGAAAACAGACTTTATGTTTATTGAGAAAAATAACATTCCTCTACTTCAAGTACCATGAAACTAGAAGCTTCACATGAACAAGCATCACACTACCAGAAAGGACTGATAATTGCTAGGAACTGCAGTGACTTATGTTGCTCTACATGTGCATGGATGCTCTGAGAGCAGGTTTGGAGGAAGGAAGAGAAAGCAGCTTCCCTCAAGACTTGGCAATAAATCAAGTTCCTTAAGACACTCTCCATTCAAGTAACAAATAATCTTATGTATAACATGACTGTCACTTATTTCAGGCACCCATGCTGACACTGGTATCAAGACTAATTTCTTTCCTTAATGAGAAGAGAACCAGTAAGATTAGTTGGCTAAAGTTACAGCAGAGATGCAGCATATTTGGGCTACCACAACAATTCAGATGACCCGAGTCAGTCACCACAACCTGTACCAATCAAAGCATGTCTAGGTTTTAAAACAGCTGTCAGGAATAATCTTCAAAAAACATGGCTTCCAAAAGACTCTAAAGAGATCTGCATGAAGTACAGCACTATCTGGTGTGGTGAGCAGTGAGAAAAAACACTCAGCCCCCAACATTTACCTACATTTGAATATAACAAAATTGAATGAAGGACAGTGGAAAGATTATCCTGGAGAGTGACAGTGGAGAGCATGGAGGCAGTGCTGTGCACAAACAACTGAGGGGGAGTTTCAGATGTCACAGGAAGTGAACTGCATATGCAGGAGGGCAAGGAGATTTTGCTTTTCATAATGGCACTAGAAGGCTGTACCAAATTCTGTGTCCTGTATTACACACTGGAAGCTGTTTAACTGTCAGTAAGGACTGCAGAATCTATCCAGGAGCTAGATGTCTTACAGGGACAGAATCAGACCTCGCTCCATTTGACTGTCAACAAAAGATGACATCAGATCTATTTTTATTTCTTTTGATCCACAGAAATTCATATGAACAATTTCCCATGGTGGGATACAAACAGAAGACATTTTAAGGGCAATAAGACAGCAATCAACACTTGCTTTTCAGCATGGATCAACAGATTTTCTATCAATTTGTAGCTTGCCTTACCTCTTTTACACTGTGTGTTACTGCCCACGTCAGGAAAACCCTTGACATCACTTGGAAAGCAGTCAGAACAACAGAAGAGGGAACAATGCCTGGAAGATATTTTGCAATTAGTAAATATTCCTGATTCACAAGGCAGGAGGTAGGGGTGGGGAAATATAACACAGCTAAACCAAAGTCCAGTTATTTGAAATTTCTGGAAGGAAAGCATTTAATTTTTTTTTTTAATTTGAAAATCTGAAGTGAGTCCTTCAGTGTGTTTATACAGCATAATGCAGTGCAATTCCCTGACAAGGCTTTCTGCATCAAAATGCAAACAAATGTAATTGATCTTGTTGCAATCACAGCACATTCCTCAATACACAGAACAGCTCAATCAGATAATTTCAATCAAACAGCTTCTGGGATACAGTCTTTCAAATAATCCTGTTTGATTAAAATATCCAAGATACTCTTCATTACTGTGATTTAAAAAGTAAAGATAATATGTTTTGCAGTGTATATTCAAAAAAAAAAAAAAAAACAAACAACCAGCCATCAAAAATTCTAAGTATTTTTCAGAAACACTGATCTAGCCCATATTTTGATAGATGAAAAGCTTGTAGTTCCTTCCTGGAAATACAACTCAGAAAAAACCCAAACCAACCCCACAACAAACAAACCCCAGGGAGCAGCTGATGCACTGGCAGGTACAGAAGCAACTTGAAGATTTTCTCAAGGAAGCAGATATCACTGACTCTTCCAGCAAGTTTTGAGGTGCCAACTGACCTGCCAGTGAAAGGACCCTACACAGCCAGGTCGGTCAGAGCAGGAACAGTTTTAGACACAAAATTTCTAAACTTTGAATCCCAAAGTTTTATTTTCTTCTAATAGCTAAACGATAAAGAGCAGGTGTAGCTCCTAAGACAGAGTAAACAGTGCTTGTAAAGCTAATGCAAACCACAAGCAACACAACAGCCTCAGAAATATACAGGGGCCAAAGAGGAAAATTAAATAGGACAAGAGAGTAAGAAAAGTCAAAAGCAAGTTTCAGTTGAATTATTTTAATTTATATGTTTGGCTTCTATGAGAGGGAAAAGGAAAATCCTACAGACATAATTCTCCTCAGTTTCATCACATTGTCTTGGTCTCTGGACTACATGTTAACTCCTTTCCAGGTACAGCTCTGCATTTTTTAAACCTCTGTTATTTGTCAAATCCTGTTCTCAGCCATGCTTCACAGAGACACTCCCCTATCAATCCTTGTATTTTGAAGGACTTGCCTCACAGATGCTAACATTTCAGACTCTACTGAAAAGATGTGGAGAGAAAAGTTATGCTGATACACACAGCCATCTGTCCCACATAAGCTCTTCTATTGACAGAGAATTACAGCTCTAGTTAGAGCAATTAGTTCAGCAGGGGCAAAGGAATCTGCACATTTCCTGTTTCTCCTTGCACAGAAACTTTTGCTACAGTCAGTAGGACTGCAGCAGACAGCAGCAGTGCATCCAGCTGTGCAAACCCCCCTCACTTTATTTAGCTGACAAACACTTCCATTAACAGAAAAAAAATATAATCCACAGCCACTTAAAAGAAAACCAGTCTTTTGCAAAAGAGTTTTGTTAGGGAAAGCAAAAAGAATAGAACCAGCATAAAATGTTGCCACTTTCCCCTAATGGCTCTCTCTAATATTAAATTGTGCACTAAGGATAAAATGGGCTAAATGGATCCACACCTCAAATCAACCGAGAAAACAGCAAAGCATAATGGATTTAGGATGGTGAAACCAGCATTTTATCTGCAAGGTTTTCTCTCCAGTATTCCAAGATTTAACTTCTTCCTGCCACTTGTTAAATAAGACCTTAAAAATGGCACATTTTAATATTAATTGTTGACAAGTTTTTTTAAAAAGTATGGTTTATTCTGGTAAAAAACAGTAATTGTGATTTAGTAAAATTAAACAGCATTGGAAGGATTGCCTTTGCAGCACAGGAAAACAGATGATACACTCAGTTTACTCTGAAGAGCCTTTACATGAATTTGAGGTGTATATGATCATTCATTTCTTGGGGTGATCTGTGCACAGTTTATGAACTGCCTTCCTAGGACATTTCCAGAGCAGCTGGATGATTCAGGAGGGTCAGCACTACTTCATCTGAGACAGAACCAGACTGCCCTCTGCTGACACACTCCCAGCACCAGCTCTCCCAACACCTCACTTGGTTATTGGAACATCCCCCAGAACTCACTACGAACCTGCAATCCAAAACCCTCTCCCCTTTATGTGGCTCTCTGGACAATGATGAAAAACAGAAGTCTGTAGCTGCAACTTTAGGAACCTCAACACCATCTTACTCTTTATGTAGTGGCTAGTGAACATTCAGATAGGACCTGGAGCACTGTTTTATTGTTTTGTGACTTCTCAAATTAGGGAGTAAAAAACTGGAATGCATTTCAAACAAAAATTACTAAGTTATGCAAGAATTAAATTCAGCAATTCACGGACTGTAACATTTTTCTTGTAAATATATTGCTGAAAGTTCAGTCTTCTATAAAAATAGTAAACAGAAAATTTGCCAGCTTACCAAGTGCACAGTGCAGAATCTAGAACAAAAAGAAAAATTCAAATCACTAACATTTCAAATTAAGCAATTCAGACACACACTTAATTCTGTTACAAGTGCTTAAGATTCAGTATTTGCATTTCAATGATTAAGATTAATATTAAGCTCTGCTGCCCAAGCTAAATAGCAGACAGTAAAACTCCCTCTCGCTAAAAGGAAAACTCAGCTTTTGTGTGAGCTGTTCAGTAGAATTAAAGTAAATATAAGAAATACAACACATTCATGCAAGTATTAGTAAGGCCAGGGAATAGGACTACACCCACCTCAAGCAAAGCTCCAGTTTGGAAGAATTTCAGGGGCTTCTCTATTGAATAGTAAAGGCTGTGGTAGCTGCCTTTAGCCAGATATGCCCTAACCAGACCAACTGCAATAACGAGCCACCTGAAACAGAGAAAAAATGAGACATTAAGCAAAGCATAAGTAAAAAGAAATCTTTAATCCCTCTTTTAATACTTGAGAAAACAACAGGCAGGACTGTCCTGAAATACACTAACTCTGCAACACTAGAAATTGCACCTTCAAATCTATCCAAGCGAAAGACGATGCATTTTAAAAGCATTTTTCAGCACCAATGTGGTACCAATATCTCTAATGTCCCATTTATTTTCCTGTTAGCTCTATTTAATTAGTTATGGAATGTATTCATGGCAGACTGGCATCACGTTTTGTTTAGTTTAAGCAGAAAAACAGCTAGTCAGAGACCTATTACCAATTTACAGCAGTAGGACATAAGATTCAGAAGGCATTTGATTTTAACATTTCAGTTCAAAGTAAACCCCTAGACATTAGAAGAGGTCATCCAGCTTAATTGGGAGCATATATTATATGAGAAATAGTTATAGATACATAACTTCAAGGAAACTGAGCCTGCTAAAGCCTTGAAGGCAGCATGGCCATCCCAGTTTTCCTTTTTAACCAACAAATTCTATCTGAGCCTATGTAAGTACTGCCCATGTAACTGCAACTGTATGTTAACAGTGTGACCTGTTAACCCTGGTGATTTTCCCTTCAGGTAACTTAAACAAACCTAAAACTTTTTCATCCTGGCTGATGAAGCTTTCACTAACCACCACGGCTACCCAGAGCTGGTGCTTGCCCACAGCATGAGAAATTCTTCAGTCAAGTCTATGCCAAGCCACAAATCCAAGGTGAGTGGTCAACCCTGGTCAAACACCTTCCACTTGAAAACTGCATCTATAATGAACTTGGTAATGAACTTTCCAATTGCTTTTGGCAAACACGGGGAGAAGGGGCTGGTTGGTCAAGAAGAATCCTTAACAGGGGCTCCCAAACTTTTCCCTGACAGGCTCATCCTGGCTGTGTTACACTCAACCACTCTGAATGTCACCCAGTTTTATCTCCATCTCCCTCCAAACCCCTTGTGTGAATCACCAAGTGTCTCTGCTAACAGCTCACCTCAATGTGTAGACACACAGCAAGCCCACTGACTATGCAATAGTTTTCACCCTTTGGAGAAAGGTGTGTAGCTGTGGTTTTGTAACAGGGATGATGAAGAAATTCCCTTTATTTGCAGCATATCAGAATCTTACAAGTACCACATCAGCTTGGATATTGCAAAGTATGTGCACATATTATCCCAAATGTAATAATTGTTTGAAACACACAGAGAAGTTCAGATTTTTCAACAATAAATAACTCCGGCATCCAAGTTTGTGTTTGTAACAAAATCTGTTAGCAGAATTGAAAGAAAGCTAATTAATTTCTGCCTTAAATTCTGGAAGACATGCACCAAAGAAAAGCAGGGGGACTGGGGAAGATAAATGGGAAAGAGAAACAAGCCCTCCCTTTTTACAGAGTGACAAGTTATTTCAGTTAAAGCCATCTTGTGAAACCAAAGGACAAACATTTGCCAAGTAATTGCTTTTACAAGGAATAAATCTGATTCATTTTGTATTTGGACTTCAGTGTAGAATAAACCAGTAAGGACTACAGTATTAGTGAGTCTCCCCTGTAACACCAACTGCTTCTTCTTTAGACCAGGAAATCAGAGCAGGTTTACACTGTGCTCTTCTTATCTGTCAAGTTTCTCTGGTTTTCTAGATCTTCCACATTTGTTGAGAAAGTGCTGAATTGAGCAATTTCTCCAGTTGCACAAGATGCCAGTTCTTGGCTGTGCCTGCAAACCATCCTCACCTGAGCAGAGACTGGTAAATCCCACAGCTCCCAGAGCAGCTCCAGCCTCTTGCTCTGCTCCACCCTCCTGCCAGATCACTGACTCCAGCGAGACTGTACTTCCCATTCCATTTACTATCTTCAAAAAGCATTTGATACAGATCAGGGCATGAATCCATAGGAAATTAAAAGCTGAGCCTAGTTTGTGCTGAAGCTTTTAGTACCTCTGTCCTGCTTCTATGATTCTTAAATAGTTCTCCACCCTCTAGGACCAGACAAAATGGAACAGGAGAAGGTGAAATCAAGGAATATCAGCTGAAAATGGAACTTGGCAAGAAGTTTAGAAGGGCAGCAAAAGGCACCACTGTCTCATGAAAGCTCATTTATCTGACCTACACACTGAACTCCACCTGGAGTTACACTTCATTAATTTACTGTTACCCTGTCTGTAAACTCCAAACTGAACAATTACCATTCTCAGATTAATCCAGACTAAGAAAAATGGATAGTGCACACACAGAGTTTCTTTACTTTGGTCAGACTTGATAGACAAGCTCTCTGCTCAGGTCCTTAGGTTAACTCCCTTGGCTCTCTCACAGGTCACAGAAAGGCATTTTCTTATGCAAAGTTTACTGAGGTTCTGTAACATTTATGCAAAAGAATAGAGCAGAGCTGTGCAGTGAGTGCACCTGAAAGGGAGAAGTGTACTCTGACTCTCAACAGCCACTCACTGAAGACATGGACAATGAAACTCACAACCCGGAACACTCTTTGTTCAACACTGATTAATACAAACCCTTGCAAATTCAAAAGCTATTACATTACCATCGACCTTGTTGAGTGAAATCCTTTTTAAATTCATTGTTTATACAACCACCAGCTACTTATACCCAGAAGTACTAGTCAGTTACAGCACTTGACTAAAAATAAGAAACATAATCACCTTTTAAAGCAGCTTATCTAACATTTACACTCGGCTCTAACAGCATGCCCATCTCCCCACCCAGCACTATTCAGCACTGTTCAGTGATTTTGGTCAAGCACAGTTTTTAGGAAAAATAATTTCTATGCTGCATCGCTGCCTCCAGAAACCCCATGCCAGGTCAGGTATGACTACACAGCTTCACACTGTGATGGGAAGAGAGTCTGCCTGAACACAAGAGAAGCAAGATGCAGAGCTTTCTGCAGCTTAATGCTTTGAGCCACAGGCAATAAAACCTGAGCAAGCAGAGAAGCAACTGCAGTGCTGGTTATCCCTGTTGTACCATGATTGCCCCATTTAAATAAAAAAAAACCACCCAAAAATGAACCAATTAGTAAGTGCATGTAACCCCAGACAGAGATCCACAGGTGCTTTTTGTACTGTTTTACTCTTGTAAAAACCATTGTATGTTTTTTTGTGTTGGAATCCATATACTACGTGCACTACAGCATAAAACCAGAAATAAGATCTATTATTTTTGGAGGAAATTGTGTTTTCTCTAGCTAAGCCAAGATAAATGCAAAGTAAATACAGTAGCTATGCTGACATTTTTCAACTGTCACTTGATCTATTTTAAACAAAGTTAATCCTTAGGACAACTGTAGTTTTAAAACATTAATTTAGTACCTATTTACTGCACAACAATGTTGTTGTATGCTTCAGTTTACAAGCCTTTGTAAACCAAACCAAACAAACCACTTCCAAAAAATCCCATGTGCTGTTAGAGCATCACTTCATCACCTGGGCACTTTGAATTCTTTGTTTTTTTCTTTTCACAATTCTCTTTCCAAGGCAGTGCAGTTGGGAAAATTAAGTCTGAGCACTCTGACTGACATGGGGTCAGTAAATAATCAGTGCTGTGTATCAATCTTCCAATCTTTTCATCTGAACAACTGAGCTTCTGTCAATCAGCTCCAGAAAAACTACCTTTTTAAAAGGCTTCACAACTGAGCTTTTTTCCTAAGCTCAACCCTGTATACTGTAGAATTTCAGCAGTGTCCAGAGGAAGTGCAAACTCCTCATCCATTTGAAGAGGAATTATCAGTGAGAGCCCTTGGTGACCTAGCCCAAAAGAAAAGTGAGAGACATCACAGAGATATGACCATGATCAGAGAACTCCTCTGGTAACTCCCCAAACTGCAGAAACCATCTAATCACAACCATGTCCAAAAAAAAAAAGCACCATAAATCACATCCCACCCAAGAGTGGAATTTTCTAAGAGATTTGGTGTAAATCAAGAAAATGGGCAAGACTGTGGTCAAGATTTATATGACAACAGAAAGCTAAATAGAGGTTTATGTTATTTATTTCTGAGCTTCAAGCACTCAATTTTTTTTCAGATCTGTTCTCCTGAAGGAGTAGAAATTTCCCATGCTCAGTAGCTTGCCATGACAAAAAGTTCGTGACCACAAAGAAAACTTTCCATTTATACCACAGCTTCTCTCTCAGGTTTTTTATATCTTTTATAAACACAAGTGAATTGCATATGAGCAGTAAAATAAGCAGGGAAATGCTTTTATTTCTTAGAAGAGTTCAGAGGGGAACTTCTTAACATTGTGCAGGGACACCACAACCAAACTGAAAAGCTCTCCTGACTGCCTGCAATGTGTTGTATTACTCATGTAATTATTTCTGAAACAACAGATTACTTAAATCAAACTGGTGGGTAATTATCCTTGCCCTCTGAGTGAAATAGCCTGCAAATATCCTATGGAGCCATAAACCTGCTCAGTAGCATTTCACAGTAACACAGCTGTTGGGTAACGGGTGTACCAGGCACCTTACAAAAACTGAGCTCTCCCAGCTCCCCTACCTCTGACCCACACAAGTGTAAGTATATTTTAAGCTGAAATAGCATCAGCTGCCACCAGCAAATCTAGAATCTTCATGTCCAACTGCCTTATTGAAGTGAATTGTATCTATATTAATTCTACACTAACCTTCCCCCAAAGATGACACTACTGTGTTTGCTCAACTCCTCACCCACCAGGGTTTATCTAGCAGAGACGGACGCTCATTTGGGATCCATTTTAAAGGCTCTTTTCTTCTCCCACCCAAATACCCTCAATCTTTCAAAAGATGGTTTTATTTTTATCTGGATTCCAATGAGATGTGACAGCCACAATTAATTAGAAAAAGATAAAGAAGAAGAAAAAGTCTGCTTTCTCTCTTGAGAGTTCCCAGTTGTAACTATTTTTAGTTCTGTACCTAAGAACACACCTGAGCAAGCACCAATTGGCACCAGTCTGCATTTCACCATGCAGGGCAAGGGCACAGCACCAAGCTGGTCCAGGAGCTCACACATCCCAAAAGCAGCTTCCAAGCTCAAATTACAGACCAGCTGAAGGGTTTGTGGAGAAATCTTGGAGGGCTCAAGATCTCTGCGTTTAACTACTGCTGTGGACAAATTCCCTGCATTTAGGGCCACCTCTCTAGTGAAATCTGCTGGAATCTACACCACAGACACGGTGATGCAAGGAACCCACAGCCACTGGACGTGAAAGCAGCTGCAGAGCAAATAAACGAAGGTGTCCGTGATAAAGCCGGCAGCTCGCAGTGAGCCTGCACTGGCTCTGCCGAGCAGAGCCCGCTCGGCACGGGGCAGCCAGGCCGAGCCGCGGGCCGGGCGGCGCTGAGGGGACACCGGGGCCCGAGCTCCGGGGCCTGGCACAGGCCGGGCAGGCACAGCCTCGGGACCCCCGGCACCCAGCCGGATTACGGCCTCGGAGCACGGCGAGAGCCGGGACAGCGGGAAGGCAGCACGGATGCTCAGGAGCCCCTGTCCAGCACGAGGAGCGGCGAGCGAGGGCTCGGCTGTGCGCTTTACCGTGACCAAAGCGCGAGGCAGGGCCGGGGCACACGGGGCACAGCCCCGACCCGGGCGGTGCAGCCGCAGGGGCTCGGGACGGGCGGGAGCGCGGGCACGGCGGCGGCAGAGGCCGCTGCCCTCGGCCCGGCCCCGCTCCTGCGGCGCGGAGCAGCCGCCCTGCCCTGCCCTGCCTGCCCCGCCGGACCCAGCCGCGGCCGCAGCCCGGCCGAGCGCAGCCCCGCGCCCCGGCGGCCACCCCGCCCGGTCCTTACCCCGCCGTCATCACCACGTTGTAGATAACGAGGTAGCCCGTGGCCAGCGCGCCCGGGCCCTTCCTGCGCCGCGCCTGCTGCCCGCCGTAGCCGTTGTCCGCCCGGCTCCCGCCGCTCCCGGCCGCCGCCATCTCGCGGCTCCCGCGCCCCGCCCGCTGCCGGCGCTCGGCGGGCGCGGGGCGGAACTTCCCGCGGGCCGGGCGGGGCCGGCTCCGCGCAGCCGCGGCGCCGCCCGCCACGCTCGCCCCACAGCCCCGGGATCAGCGGCCCGATGGCTCGGTGTTCAGGGCTGGTTCAAAACGCCCCTCTGCAGGGAGAAATAGGTGTGCCGTGTCCCGAGAGACGGGACCAGGGTTAGCTGGTACGGGTGTTTGTGGAATATCTCGTAGGTTTTCGTCACTTTTATAACGTGGTTCAGAGGAGAGAAGGCTGAGGGGGCGAGCTCCATTGATGCACATAAGTGTCTCAAAGGCGGGTGCCAGGAGGGTGCTGCAGGGTTTTCGGTGGTGCCCAGCCACAGGAGTGGGAGCAATGGCCATAAACTAACACGGGAAGTTTCACCTCAATGAGGAAGAGCTTCTTTACATTGAGGGGCAGAACACAGGCTGCAGAGTCCTGGAATCTCCCTCTCTGGAGACATTCCAAGCGCCCCTAGAGACGTCCCTGTGTCAGCTGCTCTGGTGACCCTGCCTGGAGTGGGGATTGGACTGGATGATCTCCAGAGCCTCTTCCCACCCTAACAATGCCGTGGTGCTGTGTGAGTGAGAAGTTGGAACTCATTTCCTGCTGAAGCTCCCTATAAGAGCAAAAGCCTGGAAAGCATTACTTTCCCACCAACAAACCTTCTCATCAGGACAGACAGAACTGCCTTTCTGAACAGCCACAACAGAATAATTTTTACTTTTTCTCCCTTACAGAAATTGTAAACACATCATGGAGTTACTTCTCCACTCCCATAAACTTCTCTCGGTTTATTTCCCATGCATGTCATGGTGCAGTCCCTTTATGAGCAGTGCAGAATAACAGCATAAGCCTCACTCCACATCTCAGAAAATTCTGCTTCCATGTGAGTATTTTTGTGGCTTATAAATTCATGTGCATGTCTCTTACAAACAATAGGGCTCGAAATGCAAAGATGATTTATGAGAATTCCATTTTCAAACAGCTATGTTTTAGTGGAATGTTTCAATAAATGTAACACATTTTAGAAAAACAAATCATTCATTATTCATGTATGCAAGTAAAAAAAAAAAAAGTCTTTTTGCAAAGTCTGACAGTCACTGCAGAGGAGAGGGGTGTGCAGTCCAGTGCTGTCTTCCTTGTCAGCAAAGGGAAGCAGGGACCCAGCGACTGCATGCCATGCATGCAATTAGCAAAGGTCTCCTCATCAAGCAGAAATGTGCACAGGATGCTTGGGAGGTTGGGCAGGACAGGACAGAAATTAAGTTTCTGCAAATCCAGAAACACAAGTAGTGAAAAACAGCAGCCAGCCCCAAATTCTCCACTGTCTCTTGAGAAGACTGAATGTCATACAAAAGCAATCCAAGGAGAATTAAATGGTCCACCTTGGGCAGTACCAGTGTCTTGCATAACCTCTGCTATTGGGGTTTCAGCCCTATGACACCCCAAGAGTGGATTTCTGCAAACATTATACAAGCAAGGCAAGGTTTACAGAAAGAGGTAATGCCTTTTATTAAACCACAGCTGGCAAAATGAGACAGGATTTCAAGTACATAAAATATCTTCAGTGGAAGTAGAATTCATTAAACAAAGCAAAAAATTCAAGGTCAAATAGAGCTTGCAGTCAATTGCTCAGAGCTGAATCAGATGTATGTCACATAATTTTGGAAGTAGAGGTCATTGTTTCCTGCAGACCAGAATGGATGTTAATAGGAAGCTAGAGGGAGATGGTAAACTCCTTGGAATATCCTTGGGGCAGTTTATAGCCTGTGGAACACAAGGAGTAGTGAAGGAGGAGAGGGAAGGGAAGATCTGTGCAGGAACAGCAGTTCTGAGTCTGTGGGCTTTGATACCCAGTGCACCCACAGACCTTGCTGTGCCCACAGAGCAGCCCAGCAGAGCCAGACCTTTCCCCGTGTCAGGCGTGTGCCTCCCTGCAGCAGGGAACCAGCAGTCACTGAACAAAGCCAGGTACATTCATGACACAGTGGGGCACACCTTGCAAAGGTGGCTGTTCCAAGGGCTGAGGATTTGCTCAAGAAGCACGTTACTGCAAGCAGGGTGTTTGCACAATATTTGCTTTAAGGAGAGTCTGTGTGATCCTGCATGGCCTGTGGTGATATGGGCTTCATGTTAGCAGAAGTCTGAATAAATCAGCACTAGCAGATTTGTCCTTACCTGTGTCTTTACAGTTTTTAGAAAAATTGGTGTAAGTCCGTATCTCCATTGAGACTTCCCTGATTTTTTTCTCTCTTCCTCCCACAGTCTTTCAGAACTCCATATGGAAATGCCCAACTGTGAAACAAGCCCAGAGCCGCCCTGGTGCCCCATCCACGTTCCCACTGAGGCCTGTGGTGATGCTGGAGATGTGGCAGAGCACGAGGCCACCAGTGCCAGCTCCAGGCTGTGGCTGGTGGCGCTGGGGCAGAGCAGCCTCTGCACAGCACCAGCCAGGGCAGGAGGAGGGCAGCAGCACCACACACATCAGGGAGGCTCCGCTTTGCCACCTCAGGAGTTTGTGGCCAGCAGCTCTGAGGGGCAGGAGGGGAGGCTTGGCCAAGGTGAACGCGGGACGCTGCAATAGAGCATACGAGGAGTGTGCTTTGTGGTAGTATTTATTTAGGAACCGTGAGTAACTACAGCCGTAGCGGTCTCATCTTTGCAATTCTGATGGTTTAACAAACAGGGAGAACATTAGCATATTTTTATTAAGGTACAAAATACACCCCGTTGTTGCCTAAAACATTAAAAAAAAAAAAAACAAGTGAGGAAAGCTCTGTATGCTCTAAATCAGATTCAAAACCTTTCTGTATAAGGAGTTGTGGCAATACTGTGTTTAGTATAACAAGAGGTTTTTATCAATCGAAAAGAAAAGACATGCTGGCAATCTGAACTTAGCAACAAAGAGTAAAGCAGTTACAAACCATCGTGTCACCCACATTAGTTGAGCTTTGAATGTAGAAGAGCAAATCATATGAAACACATACACAACTAGGTAATATCAAACAACCTAAGGTTGGTAATGTACACACCTGTATTAAAGTACACTGACTACTTAATGGTGAGGATTTAAGGTAATGTCTTTTTTTTTTTTTTAAAGAGGTAACCTTTGAAATGCAAATGGTTGCACTTTACACACAAAAAGTGGAAAAGAAAAAGAATCACTTTTGGAATGATACATAGATATAAGACACACTGGTTTTGGATTATGCATAATCACCTTGCAGCCTCTGATATTACCTCTGAACAACAACAAAAAGAATTAAAAAGTGCCAATACTGTGAAAGGAAAGCAAAGTTACTAAGTCTGAGTGCATTAAGCATTTCTGAGAAAAAAAATGGGGTTTGGATTTTTTTTGTTTGTTTTGTTTTTCTGCGTTTTTAAAAAACGCAACAGCCTTACTTGTGCAGGTTCAAGACGAAAACAAGACAGTCAAGCTCATAAGGTAGAAATAGGTCCTATATAGGTTAAGATTCTTTGGAAATTGCTAAGAATAGAGGAGTTTGTAATCCAGGCTACTATGTTTTTGGCTACTCGAAAAATCTGTGGGAGTTTCCAGCTTATCATCAGTTGAAATCTGTTTTGCAATTGCCAAATAAATGCAAGTAAAACTTTAACTAACCTGGGATTCCATTCACAGACATGCACAGAGAAATCACTGATTGTGCAATAACCTGTTTTTTCACAGCAGCATATATATGAATCCTAAGTCTTTATCAGACTGACCAGAAACACAGAAAATATTCTCAGTCTTTGTGTTTTCAGTCTGTTTCTAAGTAGGCAGCTGCAACTGCACTGAAGTGACAGGCTCCATAAGGGAAAGATGACAAAGTGGGATCAGCTGGCTAAAAGCAGGATCAGGAGTATCTCAGGAAGCCACCTGGATGTTTAATGCTTGCCAGAAATACAAGGGCACTAACAGCTCACTGTCAGAGGCAGTGAAAATGTTTGAAGTTTGGTCTGTGAGACTCCGCTTAAAGGAAACAAGAAATGAACTGTGCCAACATACAAATTGCCATGCTGGCTGTGTCAAACCTTCCCTTAGAGAAGATGCAGCTCAGCCTATTCCTCAGGACTGGAGAGATTCACTGCATGTCTGGCCAACAATTCCTTTAAAGTAGATCTCGGGGAGCCAACTTAGCTGCGGTTTTGGCTGAGAAAAGTGATGGCAAAGAGCAATGAGCTCAGTAAATAAACTATTTTTCTTTAAGATGTTCAGAATATAACTTAGTTTCCATACATTTGATTTTAAAAGTAGTCTGGGCAACTTAGTTGATGGCTTGCTTAAAGTCAATCCAATCATGCTAGCAACTTAAAAAGCCTGCTGGTTTGAAGTAATGCCCATACATAAAGCTAACAGGTATCAACTGATCATGCTGAAATAACAACCCCCCAAAGACCTACGTTTCACACAAGGTGCTTTTGATAACTTTGTTTTCTGAGCCTTATAAGGAGAGTCTTTAAATATTTATTTTTTAGCCTTGTTTCATTCTTCCTCCTCTTCATCTTCTTCTCCTTCTCCCTCTCCTTCTTTTGCCATTGTTTCCACAAGGAGCTCTGCGGTGCACGTGGCTTCCCCAAGGCTGTTAACAGCTTTGCAGGTGTATTTGGCATCATCGTCCCCACATACTTCAGAAATAGTCAAAGAACAGTTCCCTTCCTCGTCGTAATCGATCTGGAAGTGACGGGACTCCTTGACAGGCTGATCATCCTTGAACCACATCACCTCAGGGTCGGGATAGCCTGCAAGAGCAGAGAGACAACAGTGACTGCAATAAACGAGCATTAACTCAGCACTAATTGCCTTGTGCTCCAATTCCTGTGTGGGGACGTGCCAGTGTGTTGGTAGACAAATATTTCATTGACTTCTATGGAAAATAAATGTAGATGATTTAAGGCTTTTTTACTTTACTTTACCTGAACCTATTTTTAATGAATAGCAAAAACTGCACGCGAGCTCTGCGGTACTCGCTGGATTCCTCCTTCCAGTCCCTTAGCAGTGCCTGCAGACAGTTTTTTGTGTGCTGTAGCCATCAGCCAGCAGGGAACTCCTGACAGTGCATCTGAGGCTCACGTTACACTGCAGCTTCTCCGGAGACAGTTCCCAACGCCGAGATTCAGAATTTCAAGGGTAAACTGGTTTGGGCTTACAATTTAATACCTTTCTCAGGTTGCTTTGCTGTGCTTATTCTGAATCTTCCTCCTCCTAATCCGCTCCTTAAAAGCCAGCCTGTCACACTGCACTCCCCTTTTCTGTACTTGTTAGGGTAAGTGAGGAAATCTGTGAAAAGCATTTTGATTGTGCATCTCACCAGGAGTTTCAGAGCCTTTTGTGAAGCAAATGGCTCTGGAAAGCCTCGGAGCAGCGCTGTGCAATGCCTGCTGCAGAACAATCCCTTATACAGTACTCTTGGCTGCTGTAACAAATTGAAGGTTTGTGCTCTCAGCCAAGTTCTGGACTGGGAGGGGAGGATAACTCCCAGGGGAGGATAACTCCCCACTGAGCAGAAATAAAGTGCAGGAATCCATAAGACACAGTGAACATTGCAGCAATACACGGCAAAGTTTGGAATATCAGCCGTGGTACATCCATCTGTTTTATTCCATGCAGTGCTTGTGCACGTATCCCCCACGCTGAGCATCCATCAATAATAATAATCCTTCTCCACTGTGAGATAGGAAACCCAGGCAGAGAAAGATTGGGAGAATAGAAACAAGCAGAAGGTCGATGAGGCAGTCTCTGATTTCCTCACTTGAAGATTATAAATTAACTTGTACACATGCAGGATGGTACTGACCCTACCCATTTTGTTTTCACAGCTTTTCTTTCCAAATTTCTAGTTTCCATTCACAGCTGAAATACACAAGGTTCAATCTCATTGCAGGAGAAGTGCCAGTGCTCTTGGCCTTTACACTCTTGGGCTGACCATGCTCACGCTCCTTATGTGTCTTCTCATAAACTTTTACTTTGCATATTCCAGTCTGAGGTGTCTTTCTTGAACTCATAAGTTAAAAAGCCCCAGACAACAGAACAGTATTTTCTAGATGTGACTTATGTGACCAGCACAAGAATATTATCTTTACTTAAGCATATGCAGTTAGGGACTTGTTTGGCTTTAATAAAATGTAGGTATGGCTTAAAGTTATCTTGGGGTGACCTGAAACTGGTCTGTCATTTCAGACAACTGACCTTCTACTAATTCTTGGTGTCTGGCTGGCACTCTCTAAGAGTCTCTATTGGAATTTATGCTTCTACTTTGCATCTTGCTCTTACCGTTCCCTTAAAAATCAAATGACAGTTCCCACTTGCTATTCTAAATTAGTGATTCACATGTGGACTCCTGGAGACTTCTGTTCTATGGCAAGTACAGAACAAACTCCAAATAATTTCTGTTATTGCAACACATTTGTGCTATTTGTGCTATTTCTGCAGATACTGGTAAAGTAAAATGGCACCAACTCGACAATACTACAGAAGTAAAAATTGAAAAAGTAAAACAATTACCCAGTGCAGAAAGGAAAAAAACGAAAGAAAGGGACATGCTTATTCAAAGTACCTTCAATTTTGCAGTCAAATCTAGCAGCACTTCCTTCCACAACTTCCATGTCAAGGATTTTTTTAGTAAAATATGGCTTTACGTGGGGCCTTTCTTCAGCCACTTCTTCAAGGAAAGCATCTGGAGGAGAGCAAAGAGGTAGTGAACAATTTTGCAGGGCATGTTCTCAAAAGATGTATTTTAGTTTTTAATTACCAGATGGTAATGAAAGCACCTTTTATTTCACTTAATTCTGTCATACTAATAGGACAGCGAGCACATTGGCTGCTTAGCTTTGTGCCAGTCTTTTGCAGCTGGAAAAGGATTCAGGCCATAAATAGAAAGAAATAGATGTGCAAGGCCACCATGCTACAAATCCTCAGTATTTTTCCCTTGAATTAGTTTCTTAGCAAACCTGGACTTTTGCTAGTCCGAGGGATAAGCAAGCTCCACTTGCATCAGACCCATAGTCTTTGTGGATTTGTCAAAATTGCTTGATTTTCAGTAGTGTCATACATTTGCACTGCTGAACTGTAACATCTGACTGTTGCACACCACTAATTCACATTTCATCTGGGGACAGTGGAGTAACGCAGACATTTCCTTAAATGCCCTGTCTGAGGAGCACGGCTAATGCAGGGTGTGTGCCATGGTTACAGCAAGTGTTAATACTTCATTGCTTGCTTGCTTGCCTGAGCAGGCAATACATCACTGTCATCTTTGTATAAACATGCATTCCCAAACCCAGAGAAAGTGCAGCTGACAAATCTGCCTTAATTCTTTGGCTTTAAAAAGAAAAGAGTTTGCTGCCTGTACTTGTACTGTGACATTTTCAGTAGCAGGACAATATAAGAACAGTGAATTTTTGACAGATTTCTTAAAAAAATAGGAAGATAAAAACAGAGAGAGAGAGAGCGCAGTAATATCCAATTCCATTGGTCTCTAGCAATTTGCTAAAAGTTTTAGTAGGATTTATTCAGAGACAGGTGAAAATATGGGACAGAAAAAATCCTTACCTTCATTCTCTGCTTTGTCTGCATTTATAGGGCTTGTAGGTGAGCTCCCAGAGGCCTTCCTCCCACTCATACCAGAAATCATTGCCATGGACGACAGTCTTCCTATTGCTCGGACAGCATGGCCTGTTTTCTAAGACATAACAGAAAAGGCTTCTGATCAATCCAATCCAACAGGCATGTGATTTTCTGCAACAATCGTGCTTCGGACAAATTATCTGGGATCTCTGCAAACCTCACTGGAATTGGTGGACAAACTGCTTATATATAGCTCAGTTGTTCTAGGAGAGACAGAGCAGGCTGGGCTGAATTACCAAATTTAGTTGCAGATATAAACTTCCCCTGATGAACTCATACCTAAATGAATGTCTCTGTTAGCTGTGGATAAAAAGCACTGTGCGAGAGGAGGGCCAGCAGAGAAGCCCTGTCCTGTGTAACTGGAACTGAACTCTGGTGGGGAACGCCTCTCTCCACAGCCTTCTGGGCTGGGCTGAATTTCATCCAACATGGATAACGAGCTGATATGAAATGAATGGGAAAGCATTCCCATCTGCATGATGGGAACAGACCTCTGACAGGACCCAGGATCAACCACCAGGCTACTAAAATATGCTCAAACTATGAGGGCAGTAGTACAGACACTTGTATTGCATGAGCTTCAAGAAACGAGTAGAACGTAAGAGGGAATATAAGCTAGATCTACACAAATTAGTATTTCAGGGCTACTCAAAAAGACCCAGGATTTCACACAGCAACTCCTATAGCTATCAGCATGGCACAGATGGACCTGCTACTCCAGTTCCAGCACTAGGAAAAAAGATAGGGAGACTGAATATGTTACAGAAAACCAGTCTGACTGAATGCATGGGACGCTGAGGACGTTTCAACAAGACAGAACTCTTGGCTTAGCAGAATGAAACTGCCACATACTAAGGTACTTTAGGGGAGGCCAGGCAGGCAAGTTTTACCTGAACTGTTCAGGTTTGTTAAGAGTTGCACAATCCTCCAGCTCTCAGTGGCATGGAGAGGGCAGGGAAGGGAGAGAGAACCCCAGAAGAGCAGAAAAAACTATACTTGAGCTCATGCCTTTCAGTAGCCTGGAATGGGATCATCCTGTGTAATCCATGTGCACCTTCCTACTGCCCAGCTGCAGGAACCAGACCTGCTGTTAGCATTCCCACCCTGGCCACACCAGAACTGTCCTGCATTCCCACCCTGGCCATGCTGCAGCTTTCAGCAGCAGCAGAACCCCGATATGACATGTTCCCCAGAATCATAAACATTAAAAATAAAGAGATGCATTAGGATATCTAGCCCAATTCCATGTCCTCTTCATTACCTGCCATTTTCTTCTGGCCATATATTTCTTCATCCTATCTTTGGAAAGTTTTTTGGCTTCCATGTTTTTGGTGTCTTTTTGCAGCCAGGGATGCTGAAGACATTGAGTACAATTTAAGCGACTCCTGTTTTTGTATGAAAAGACCAGTCAGTGTTGCCAATAACGAGAGAGGAACCTACCTGCTATAACATTATTTTGTGCTCTCTTTGCTAGGAGCTGATTTTTCTGTCTCCTAAATTTAGCAACAAAGATCACATGGTTTTGCTTTCCCAGCCATTCTAACTTAAAAGTCACTTTCGCAATTTATGCAGATCTTTTTGAGAGAAAACTGTGCAATTTTAAGTGTTAATAAAACATTATAAGACAAAGCAGGAAAAGCTGTATGTTTTAGGCAAGGAACACATACAGCAGAGCCACAATGGCAGTGATTCAGCTGCTTCATGCTGCCAGAACCCAGTCCCAAATCTCCCTTCCTTCACTTACAGAGATTTCCCCATCCCACCACTTAATAGCCTCCTGAACATCTCACAGAACAGAAATGTCCAAATCTCTGGCCTCACTTTGCCCAGGGTGCACATGTAAATAACCCTCTGTTCTCCATCCATCCACTTGCAAACTCATTGGAAGGAGTATGTTTCCTTTCATTGGTTCCTTCTGACACTTCTGCAAACAGGGCTTCCAATTGATTTTTTTTTTTTCTTGCCCAATTACTACATTTATAGAGAAGCTGCCTACTCAGAGGTACCACACTTAAAAGTGACACAAGGCAGAACTGCAACCCGTTCAGAGCAAGACAGAACGTGGCACGCAGGAATGTGTGCCACGCAAGAGAGGGGATCGCAGTGGCCACACAAGAGCCCCGGGTGCTTTTGTGTGCCCACACAAAAAGGGAAGAGCACAAAGAGCTGGTGACTGAAGCAAAAGCTGCACTCAGCCCCTGCACCCTGCGAGTGGAATAAAGAGCCGCACACGCGGGGCCGGGCGGGCTCGCACAGCTCCTTATAAAGTATGGCCAGAGGTGCTGCGGCCGTGGGGACATCCACGGGGGAAACACCACTGGCAGCTCCGGCTAAATGCGAACACAGAAAGTGCAGCAAGGAAATCCAGGTTTACTTCATGTCTTTCTTCAGCAGATTGCTGATAAAGTCCTTGGCATCGTCAGAGATTTCATCGAAAGCCTCATCATCGAAGTCCCACGTCGCTGAGGTGACATTGGCAAGGGTTTCGTTGTCGTTGTCTCCCATGAAAGGAGAAAGTCCGCTGACCCTGGGGACAGAACAGACACAGACACAGAACAAACCGCGTCAATCTGCAAATTACCGAGGAGAGAGTTAAAATCGCCTGTGACATCTCCCATGCTCTGCAGTTCTTTACAAATAAAGCTTGCTTTAAAAACTAAATTAAATTTAAAAGGACTCAAAACTAACTACAGATAGTCTTATGGGAAGGAAACTGTAATTTTGCCAGCAAAACTGAAATGCACATTTTTCTAGTTTCCTTCTCTTTTCCCAAGACATTTTTCAGGAGAATTAGAATTAGGGGAAATTGGAGCAAAGTAGTTTGTTAAATGACTTGGCTAGTTCGGCATAACTAATACTGGATTTTTCACACCAAATTCGGTGGAATATTTTTTTCCCCCCTGACATTTCCTCAGAATCACAGAATTGTTAGGGTTGGAAACGACTTCTGGAGCTCATCCACTTTCAGGGTAATTTTGCTGCCTTTACTGTCAAACCAAGGGGGTTTTTGTACATTTTATTTCATTTATTCCTGCAGAAAGAGCCCAAGAAAAAAGATGCATAATGAAATCATGAAATCCACAAGGCTATTTTGTAAACAAACCCTCCCTGACTTATACAGACAGTTAAAGCAATGCTGCATCACTGCAGGCTGTGCAGTTATGCAGATGCATGCACAAGTAATTTGGTCTTTATGTTCTCCATCAGTCACGATGATGTGTGAAATGGAAATAATGCTCTCCTATAACCTAAGTTGAGCTTCCAAGGCTTTTTATACAATATAACTGATAAATTGCTAGTGAAAGGCAATTACAGAATATGATGGTGTCATTTTTGCAGTCTCTTTCTCCAGTCGAGCATTATCCTTTATTACACTGTGCATCTGGATATTTTTGATGCCTGTATATATCACACTTCAGTAAAAACTTAGAGGTGAAAGGTTGCTTATTCCCTAGAACTACAAGTTATTCACTTTTCCAGGTCCTCCTGGCATGCAATTTACAGAATAACCTATTCTTCATGAATTTTTACAGACTATTTGATTTCTCTGTACAATTGTGTTAACCAGTACTACTACATTCCTTTAAATATAGAAAAATAACTGTAACTATTAGGGTTTTGAAAACACTACATGGAAATAATACTATATGAATATCATGGTGAATATCACAAAACAGACTGGTTAAAAAAAAGATTGAGGTCAAATAAATTGAGCTATTAGATTAATAATATTAGAATGATCTTCTTCAAAGTTATTTTGCTTCTTTTTAGGCTCTTATTACATTCAAAATCTGATTTGTTCCTAAGCATTTTATTTTATAAGCAAAGCAGAAACACACACTCTTTGAAGTCTCACACAGAGCAGACACTAAATCTTTTACCATTTCTGGAAGTTGTGTGCAGTACAGCAGACTCTAGAATCTTATGTGTGTACTTCAGAAACTTCTTAGTAATAATACATGAGCTGAAGATAAAAGGTTTGTTTATTCTCAGGCAGAACAAGGTAAATCAGAACAGAATGTATTTGCTGTCTTACTTTGCATTAGAAGTGGTGCACTTGAATGCAGCAGTGAATCCTGAATGTAAATGTGTAAAGTGGCACAAACCCATTTATGAAGCTATAACAGGACAAGTTACCAAAAGCTGAAAGATGAACACACCAGAAATGCCTCCACAAAGCCTTTTTACAGGACTGTTCCCCGTGTTTGATGCTTGCTTTACAGGACAGCACTGCGGAGCTGGCACAGCTGCGGGCAGCGCGGGCTCTGCTCTGCCTGCACCCCTGCAGCCCTCACGGCCAGGTACAGCCAGGAGGCACAGGAATTTCTGTGCTGGAGCCACAAAGCATTCCTGCAGGGGCTTAAACCCACCTCCTCTCCAACATCTGAACATTTGCTGCTCAGTTATGACAATGTCAGTTCCCCATCACGTTTTAGCAAGTGAAAAAATCTCGTGCAGAGCGCAGTTCTGATTGCAGGTTCCACATACTGACTGCTGCTTTGTCTCGTTTTTACCTTGTGGTAAGAACAAGTCTCAGCCAAGCCAGCAGCTCATACAGTGACAGGTCTGTGTAGTATTCCTTTAGCTCACTGTCAAAAGAGGGGACGTGCATTTTCTCTTCATCCAGTTAAGCTTCCAGTTGAGCTCCGTGCCCACACTTGGGCAGCTGGAGCAATAACAATTGCATTTCCCTTCAATACTTGATCGAAGTATGTCAGAGGTGACCTCTGCACAGAATTACCACAAATAGTGCTGTGCAGCTCTTGCACTACATTGGACAAGATTTTGGCCTATTTCCAGAGGTTAAAGTTGCAGTACTGAGAGATCATATGCATACTAAAAAACCTGCTTTAGGTACAGGGACGTTGCTTCATGTGGAAACACCACTGTTACGTGGTGCTGTAAAAGAGGCACCACTTGTGCTGCAGAGCTTTTGAAAGGTGAGGAAAAATTAAAGGATGAGTAGGTTAGAGAAGGAAAAAATTCTTTCGTTGTTGTTTTTGGTTTTTTGTTTTTGTGTGTATTTGTTTTTGTTTTTGTTTTTGTTTTTTAATTTTAGAATTGCACAACAGAATGACCTGACAAAATTTTGTGGTAGGATTGCTCTGTCCCGTGCATTTGCTAAATTACCAGGTGGATCTCAGTTAAGCCTCCACTCACTTTGTAATTTCTGAACACCAGTGTAACAGTGCCCATTCAAACATTTCAATGAACCTATTTTTGTATTTCTGAATGTGCTGTTGCAGATTTACAAAGCTAAAATAATTTTCTCTCTACTACACTTTTACACTGTGAATCAGTTTCCTTGTTGTGGAAATACTTCTAAGGAGAACTAGATCCTTGTCTATAGTCAGAAAACAAAATCCAGCAACTAGTGTAGATTACAGGCAGTAATTTTTATCTCTAGCACAGATTTCACTGACCGAAGTCTTGGTTGTTCATTTCTTAATAGCCATTTAAAGTAATAATGGTCCAGCAACTCTTTTGACAGATAATGGAAACAATTTCTTTTTTGGAATGCTGAAGTGATAAAGATGAGCTACTGCTCCAGAAAATTAACTCTGAGCTTACACTGCAAAGTTGCTCTTAGACAAGCAGCAGGCTGTTTACTGAAAACATTTTTCCAGTTACTTTACCAGGCATCTTCCTGGCATGTTAAGAACCATTTGTTTAGAAAGTCTTTCACAGTTTCCACTTCTAAATAAAGAAGAAATATATTTTATCCTCTAGGAGCTCCTTAACATTTATTGGTCTGTTCTAACAAAGCTCTGAGTGCAGACTCAAAAATGCTACGATGGAAAGGGTCCAAAGTGGATGCAAATTTCATTGCCTATGTAGCAAACAACACAGCATTTCAACTGGAAATCTTTGCATTAAGACTCCCATTAAGCCAGGGAAGATGGCTTTGCTGCTTGTCTAAAGGGTCAGACTGTGAGCATTCCTCTGTAAGCAGTGCTTGCAGCTCCAACTGCCCGAGACTGCTGGCACTTCTGATAAACCTGTGCAGGACATGTCAAAATAAGCATGTGATGATGACACATGCACCCTGGAGATCATGTAGAGAATTCATTATTTTCCAAGTGAACTACAGCAAATAAATAGTCTGAGGATACTTTGTCAGGGACACACATCCATGGGACACTTCACCCACACTGGTCTTGTCTGGAAGAAGCAGACCACTGAGCCCATGTGAAGGAAGACAGCTCATTGCTGAAGCAAGGGTGTTATTGATGTGCTCCTCCTTGTTTCACATGCCCGGTGGATTAATGAGGAACCTCAGTTTGCCAGTGCCACTGAACAAATAAAACATTTTCTTTTGAGCGGTACAGTCTGGCATTAAAGCCTTCCTAACTTGGTTTAAGGAAAGAACAAGGAGTGCTCTCCCATCTTTAATATAAAGAGGTATAAATTTTTAACATGACATAGAGCCAAGTGTAAGCCTTGCTTTATCCAGGTTCCAAGCCAGCACACCCAAAAGATGAATGATACTGAAAGAGCTTTCAACCAACCCAAACTGCCAAACAAGGGAGGGGGAACAGCACAGTGGATAAAAGGGAAAGGGAATGTTTGAAGAATCAGGGTGTGTGCTGCTAGGACAGTGCTGAAGGGAAAGAGTATGCAGCAAGATCAAATGTGATATTAAAACACAGCCTAAGATAAAGTATATATAAAAAAAAATAATTGACAGAAATCCACTATGCTGAAAAGATAAACTCGGCCTGGCACTGATAAAGCAAGGAGAACCATTGGAACGCAAGCAGGGGTTTGAATCAGCCACAGACAATTCCTCCCTGAAACTACTTGGATCCTTTGGTGCCAGAAGAAAAAGGGCAACCCACATTCAATGTATGCCCATGCAGTGCTGAAAACTTAGACTGAAAATTGGTTTGAAACAAAAACTAGAAACTGTTTCAGATTACTAAATATTCAAAACAATGACTATCCAAATTGATTATCAGAAAAGAACTAGAAATAGAAAAAAACCAGGCAAATTCAGCAATGCCCTGAAAAATAAATGGAATAGAAAGAGCTGGAAAGAATTCAGGAGGTTTAACCTTCATAAGATAAAGATTATTGTAAATGCAGAAAGAAACACTGAAATAGACATAAATGGAGATGATATACACAAGCTATAATATTTGTGGCCTGTTATTTCAAAGGCAATAGATCAACTTAAGTATGTGGAACAGTACTGTGATGCAGAACAGGACAGAGTACAAGATAAAAGTGGAAGATAAAAAACATGAGGTGGAGAATACAAACGGAAATTTAAGGAAGAACAAAGACAGATGAAGAGACAGGACTGAATAAGTTATCCAGGAAGATAAAAAGGATTTAATATGTAGTTTAGAAATGTGGAAAGGGAACCCATGAACTGTAGGATGGAATTAAATCAGTCTTGCCATAAGGAAGACAGATGCAGTGTCCCAGCAGGGAGTGCAGTATCTGTACTTACATCTGCAAAGCAGAGGGCTGGGGGGAGGTTTTGCTGCAGGGTTTTGAAGGAGTGCTGTCACCCTGCTTCTTACTTAAGATTACATCCCAACCGTTTATTCCTCTGCAGAGAAGACCCTTCACTTAGCACCCCTCTGCTAAAGCCAGTTTGTATTCATTGTTGTGCAGCACATCATGGAAACACAGTCACTTTCTAGGCAGGTGTTATGTCAAGTGATGCTGTCGTGTACTCCCTGCTGTTTCCCTTGGGACAGAGGATGGGCACAGCAGTGAACAGTCTGGGGTGGAGAGGTAGAGTCCAAGTGATGACTCATGGGTCTTCCCTAACTTCTATTACTTTATTCTTACAGCAAGGAAGACAAAAGTTTATTATCACTGCTAAACATTATTGTGGCAATAGCAATGCATCAAAATAAATATTTTTCATTGTGTTTGGGTAATGCAGGTTTTCCCTCAGGATGGGATTAAGATTAAATAATCTTAAATATACCTTAGCAAACAGGTAACTTCATAACATATTTCACAGGGCATATCCAATCAGCTGAATGACTGTAACACCACCCAACCCCATCAGCTGAATGCTGTAGCATCCAAATACCCTGCTTGGCACAGAGAAACTGTGAAGCAGACTGGTCTTTGGCAAGACAGGTCGCCTTTTCCCCGCTGTTCACTTCTCTTTGTCTCGGCCGATGCCGCCGCTCCCCGGCCCTGGCTGCATCCCCCCAGTGCCAGCCCCGACTTGCGCCTCGCCGCCCGGGACGGGAGCACAGGGAAGCTCGCCAGGGGCGGTGACACAGGAGCAGGAGCGGTGACACAGGAGCAGGAGCGGTGACACAGGAGCAGGGGCGGTGACACAGGAGCAGGAGCGGTGATACAGGAGCAGGGGCGGTGATACAGGAGCAGGAGCGGTGACACAGGAGCAGGGGCAGTGATACAGGAGCAGGGGCGGTGATACAGGAGCAGGAGCGGTGACACAGGAGCAGGGGCAGTGATACAGGAGCAGGGGCGGTGATACAGGAGCAGGGGCGGTGATACAGGAGCAGGGGCAGTGATAGAAGAGCAGGAGCGGTGATACAGGAGCAGGGGCGGTGATACAGGAGCAGGAGCGGTGACACAGGAGCAGGAGCGGTGATACAGGACCAGGGGCGGTGACACAGGAGCAGGAGCGGTGACACAGGAGCAGGGGCGGTGATACAAGAGCAGGAGCGGTGATACAGGACCAGGGGCAGTGATACAAGAGCAGGAGCGGTGACACAGGAGCAGGGGCGGTGATACAGGAGCAGGGGCGGTGATACAGGAGCAGGAGCGGTGACACAGGACCAGGTGCGGTGACACAGGAGCAGGAGCGGTGACACAGGAGCAGGGGCGGTGATACAGGAGCAGGAGCGGTGATACAGGAGCAGGGGCGGTGACACAGGAGCAGGGGCGGTGATACAGGAGCAGGGGCGGTGACACAGGAGCAGGAGCGGTGACACAGGAGCAGGGGCAGTGATACAGGAGCAGGGGCGGTGACACAGGAGCAGGGGCGGTGACACAGGAGCAGGAGCGGTGACACAGGAGCAGGGGCGGTGACACAGGAGCAGGAGCGGTGATACAGGAGCAGGGGCGGTGATACAGGAGCAGGAGCGGTGACACAGGAGCAGGGGCAGTGATACAGGAGCAGGGGCGGTGATACAGGAGCAGGAGCGGTGACACAGGAGCAGGAGCGGTGATACAGGAGCAGGGGCAGTGATACAGGAGCAGGGGCGGTGATACAGGACCAGGGGCAGTGATAGAAGAGCAGGAGCGGTGATACAGGAGCAGGGGCGGTGATACAGGAGCAGGAGCGGTGACACAGGAGCAGGAGCGGTGACACAGGAGCAGGAGCGGTGATACAAGAGCAGGAGCGGTGATACAGGACCAGGGGCAGTGATACAAGAGCAGGAGCGGTGACACAGGAGCAGGGGCGGTGATACAGGAGCAGGAGCGGTGATACAGGAGCAGGGGCGGTGATACAGGAGCAGGGGCGGTGATACAGGAGCAGGAGCGGTGATACAGGAGCAGGAGCGGTGATACAGGAGCAGGGGCGGTGACACAGGAGCAGGGGCGGTGACACAGGAGCAGGGGCGGTGACACAGGAGGAGGATCGGTGACACAGGAGCAGGATCGGTGACACAGGAGCAGGAGCGGTGACACAGGAGCAGGAGCGGTGATACAGGAGCAGGAGCGGTGACACAGGAGCAGGGGCGGTGACACAGGAGCAGGAGCGGTGACACAGGAGCAGGGGCGGTGACACAGGAGCAGGGGCGGTGATACAGGAGCAGGGGCAGTGATACAGGAGCAGGGGCGGTGACACAGGAGCAGGGGCGGTGACACAGGAGCAGGGGCGGTGACACAGGAGCAGGGGAGGTGACACAGGAGCAGGGGCGGTGACACAGGAGCAGGAGCGGTGACACAGGACCAGGGGCGGTGGCACAGGAGCAGGAGCGGTGATACAGGAGCAGGGGCGGTGGCACAGGAGCAGGAGCGGTGACACAGGAGCAGGGGCGGTGACACAGGAGCAGGGGCGGTGATACAGGACCAGGGGCAGTGATACAAGAGCAGGGGCGGTGACACAGGAGCAGGGGCGGTGACACAGGAGCAGGGGCGGCCCCGAAGGACGGGCGGGCTGCAGGCGGCGCTGCCGCACCGGGCGAGCCCCGCCGCGGGGCCGGCGAGCACCGCCCGCTGCCTGGGTGGGCTGCCCGACTGCAGCTACGGAGCCTTCCACAGCAGCCTTGGGGGTCTAGAAAGAAGTGCTTGGGAGTGAATGGAAACTAGAAGTCCTGTAAATAAAGTGGCAGAGCGAAGTGACCTTGAAGCGCGGAGCACACTTCGCATCTGAAATTGGAGATAAGAGAAATATTCCGAGTCTTTGCTGGGAGCGGGAGGGAGTTGATGTGGTAGCTTTTGCATAGGCCAAGTAAGGAAATTGTGTTGCTTGGTTTGGGGATGAGAAGAGCATGAACAAGTGCAGGCTCATGAGAAAAGCAGGAGTACAGAAAAGCTGAGTAAAGGCAAGGCAAACAACTGTGCATTGCTAGGTCAAGGAGCGGGATAGCCGCTCTTTAATAAAGGAAGAAAGGCATTGAGAGGAGTCTTTTAAGAGAACCAATGCAAAGCTGATCTGCCACTGACTTACTACTGAAGCAGGAATAAGGGAGAAGGAGCCCTGCTCCAAACTAAGCTTCTCTTTTCTCTTTTTTATAGGGCATCAAATATGTAAAATCACTGCTGGAAGAAAACCACTTGATGATCTAGGCATGGAGACACTATTTCCATATATACATTTCCCTATATTCACTGATATTTACAAACATGCTGTATCAAATAATATATAAATACCAAATCTAATACTCAAATATGTAACCAAGAGCTACAGCCAACCATCCACTAAAGTGTTTCCATGAGCTTAATCCATGCTGCTTATAAAATATATTTATACAGTGGCTTGTGTTGGTAATAAATTAAAACACACTGTGAACAGATATGGCAATGCTGGGATACTTTAGTGGGTCCCACAAGTCCCCAGAATTCCACAAAAGTTTTTTCTCATGGAATAAAATAATGGAAATTAATTGTTATTAGCACATGCTCAAATATTTCTCTTAGCATCTGGAAAGGAAAAATAGTTCAAAGTTAATAATAAAACAGTCACATTGTCCTTTAAAATGAGATGAAGTATTGCTGGTTTATGATGTAAGAGGTACAGCTCCAAATACAGCTTGAATTTCCAGAACTGCCAGTTCTGCAGTTTACCAATTGCACCCTTCAGAGAACAGCAAAGTTTTATTAAACATGCTGGAGCTGCTAATTACAACAAAAAAGGCCTGAAAACTTGAGAAGTTGATAAAAATTTTGTATGTTCAGAAACTGTCAGGATTTGTGAATTTAAGAATAGAAAAGTACTCACAAAATGTAGCAGATAACTCCTATACTCCACATATCTGTTTCATATCCAATAGGTTCATAGTTTATAACTTCGGGAGCCACAAACTCAGGTGTCCCAAAGAGAACTTTCAGAGAGCCTGCATTTTCTGTGAAGTATGAAAGAGAAAAAAACCATTAACTGCTGTGTGGAGATTTTTAAAAAACAGTTATTGCCCAGTAACAGGAAAACCAGATTTGTCCTAATCTTTGTGATTTTGTTGAAGATCTGTATCAGAAGAAATAAATGATGCCTGAATTGCTGTTTCCTTAGCTGATACATGTCTAGCAATAAGGAATTCTTTATTAAGCATCATGAAGCACACACAGCACTGTATAAGGCACAAAAGAAGGTTCCTATTGCAAGGAACTTCCACAAGACCAGATCTGTGAAAAAGGAGAGTACTTAATTCAGATTTGTATGTCCTGAAGTTAAAAAGTGTTCGAGCCTCCATCCCTTTAGCAGTTGCACAAGAGAACTGCAGTACTCCAGTGTCAGAAAGAAATTACAGTTTTCACAAATTATTGAACATTTATCAAAGCTTGGTGCTCTGCATGTTGTGGTAAAAAGAACCAGTCATGCTAAAATTTTAACAATAGTAAATAACTATTTCAATCCAACACATTTTCTTCTAGTGTAAACAGGAAAGAAAATCAATAGTGGGTTGCATGCCTCTTAAATTTGAAGTGAGGCCAGCAGTGAAACAAAAGAAGGAGCACATGATGTGCACCAGTCAGATATTTACCTCACAGGTAAAACTGGACTTGGGCATCCTGTCAAAACCAGGCTGCCTACAAGAAAACCTGTGGTGAAGGGGAAGCACAAATCACCATCTGTCAGTCACCAGCTGCTCCAAACTCCTCTTCAGCTGGCCTGTAGCACAGGTATTCTAGATTTGCTCTGCTTAAACCCTCCGTGGATACTTTTAACATGATCTACAGTGAAGCTACTGCTTCCAATGGGAACTGAAAGAATGAGGTCATGAAACACATGAACTGGCTTGTCATTCTTCTTGTGTTGACCCATCAGTACTGCCCTGCTGGAAAATACAGTGATGGAGGTAAGGGAAAAACCTGTTCATAACCAAGTGCTGCCAGATTATGTTGCCAGTGTGCAAGTGAGTGATGTGTCTACCCTCTAACAGTGTGAAACACAGAGTCATTAAGCTGGAAATTCTTAGGTAAATCTCAGTGGGCTCATTTTTATCAGTGCTTGTTCTAAATCTGATGGGAAGAAGAAAAGAAAAAGCAAGGTCAGGAAGAAAGAAAAATAAGGAAAAGTTTAGGTACTGGTGGAAGAAAAACCTCCAACCCACATCCCAGTAATATAATTGTATTGTAAAAATATAAAAATATCAGAATATAAGTTGTGTCTGACTTGGAACAGGCTTGGATTTAGGTTGAGAAATCCGTGTGCAGTCTGCACGTCTGCCTGAACCACCAGGGTATGCCTTAAGTGAGATTCACTGCATTAGGTTTATCTTTTGTGCAAGAGCAGCAGCCAGATTAGGCACAGTAGAATGTCCTAGTGAGGAACCATTGCTCTCCCAAAGAGATTACCATCTAAACAAAACAGATACGGATGGGAAGGCAAACAGATGTAACACATTCCAGTCCTGCTCCTGTTAAGGTTACCAGGAGTACAGGGATTTGCAGCTCTGCAATCAAGAGAAAAGCTAACAAATCCTCAAACAACAGCAAATCAAAGTTTTGGGGAGTCTACAAAAGAATTAACCTGTCCACAAACTGAATCTGAATAGAATATTTTTATTTACCAGAACTTAATTTACCAAGTTTTGCAACATAAATACTGATCCCAGTACAGACTCCACTCCCAAATTTAGCTCCATTGAAAGCTCTTAAGGCATTTCATGAATGTAATCAAACACCTGACCAAGTGCTCTTTAGAGATACCCAAATCCCCAGTTTACCAAATGAAATCTGAAACATCTATGGGGTTAATGACTTGCCTAATGATTGAACACTGTGCTTCAGGCAATTGGAGCACAACCACAACAATTCACTTGCAGTTGTGCCAGTTTCCCATTTTAAATGCTGTGACACCCTTTTTTGCTCTATTCAGGTATGCTTAGAGTAAATTATTTGCAGAAACCTCATTTTCACATGTTTTCCCTGTTCCCACCATTTTTAGAGACAGGAACAGAGAGAAGGATGCCTGGAGCAGCTTTAGGAAATTACCCAGATCCTTCCATTCAAATCGACCAGCATCAAGACCCTCCTGCTCTCTGACTATCCTTTAAAAAGCACATTCAAAAAGTATTCCACAATATCCCTACAGTCACATAACCAGAGTTTTCTTACTCCAAAATGTATGATACTTTTTCTAACATGGCATCTAAAAAAACAGCCTGAAAGAAGGGCAATGTGTTCTCCACAGTGGCAATGAGGAGTGAGAGATCACCTTCCTTTTTGAAATGCCAACAGGAAGCCTAAAATCCCATTTTGCCACCTGCCTTCATTTTAAAGTCAACACTTACATTTTTTTCAAACTGTCCTTAAAAGAAATTACTGAAATTTATCACAATGCACCTATTTTCTAAAAGCTTCATCACGATCATCTAAATCTCAGGCTCATATTTTCATATCTAAGTTTGGAGGCTTTTCTGTGCACTGTGTAAACTACCATGAGCAGCTGTGTATGCAAAAGGCTGATGTATAAAATGTGCTGCCCACAGGTCAGAGAAATGTGGGGTTTTTTTGAAAACATGGCATTTGAGTGCAAACATACAGTGTGAAACTGACCCAGCATTTTCTGTGTATAAAAGAAAAAAGAAAGGAAAAGAGTAAGACCCTTTTCATGCAGTAATATGTCAAGTCTTTACCCAGTTAGTTTACAAGCTTAGTACACAAGCAAAATCTGTGTTTGGATATCCCTTAGTTCAGACAGAAAGCTGACAAGCTAGCTGGAAACTGTTGCTGACACTGTATATAATCAACTGATTAAAAAATGTATCTTTACAGTACTCAAAAACCATTCTCTTTCTTCTCAAGAAGTTTATCTTAAACAATTTTCTACATGTGTTCCTCAGCACACCAAAAAAGGTCAGGAAAATATCCCACTGCAGCTTTGGTATTTCCTGACAGTGCAAGGGAGCTAATTAGCTGCAGGAGATGACTGCAGAAGGAGCTGATCCTAATATCTTTAAAGCTGATCAAAACACTGAATATTTAGAGGCTGTAGTTTGCATTAGTTACAAGAAGTTAAATCTCAGAAGTTGAAGTACAGAATCAGCCACTGCTCCCTGCAGCAATCCCTTGGCTGAGCAGTTTCTGCTCAGTCAGGGTCAGGTCTGTAGGATGAGGGCTCCAATCCCACATCTATCAATGTCAAAGTGAATTTGACAGCCAATATCAAAGTCACAAAGCTTGAAGGAACACAAGGAGGAGGAATGTGCCCTCCGTGCACCACGTAAGAGAACTGGCAAGAAGCAGGCATTAGTGAAGTGTTTTTAGCTATTTTTGTAAGTAAATGAAACAGTAAAAGTTGCTTTCTGCTCTTGGAACTGAAATGTTACAATTGTTTTTTGCAATTAAAACAGTGCTTATGCTTGCTGAGCATGGAATGGAAAGGACCTTTCTCTTGCTAGGGAATTCCACCCACGGTGGAGTTACCCAGAATGGCAGGCTGATGAATAGCAAATACCTACAATGGAACCTGGCAAGAATTAGCAGCATATTAAGCCAAATGAATGCACAGTGCTGTAAAATCAGAATCAGCATTAATGCCCACAGCTGTCATCCTTCTACACTGAGAGAAGTTATCTGGAGTTTAGAGATTTCCTACCTATGGCATGACTGGAGCAGCTCACAAGCTGCTGTCAGCCATGCCTGCACTGTGATGCCACAAGATTACCAGAAAAGTGGGAAAGCTGGTGCATGTGGACAGGCTGCTGAAAATAGGATCTTCTGTTTGCTAAATGTGGGTTTAACCATGGTCTGAAGTTATAAAGGTAGCTGAAGAAGTTTCTATAAAAAGGCCATTCCATGTTTACTTTATATCTCTTGTTGATGAAATCCACTCAGTGCAGCAGTAAATGTACAGTTTTCAGGCTGACAGCTGGAACACCATGGGCTGAAATCTTTCCCACACCTCTCACACAAAAATACCAGCACTGGAACTTGGTTAACAGTTCATCTGTTTCCTGAATAAGAACTAAATCAGTTCATGTTCCCAGAACACTACTGGCTCTATATTGGTGAAGGAACAGAAATGGCTTGATCTCCTTTTTTAATAAATAATATAAACATCTGAGTATCCACGTGACCAAGACTTATTTAATACACTTCTGGAGCAGAACATCATCTAAAAGTCTTCCACACAGACTTCTTTTCCCTTATTCATTCAACAAAGCATTCCCAGTTTGTTTCAGTAAAATTATATTCTTGGGAATGCAGTAGTCTGTTACTTAAGTATCAAAAGAAGTAGGATGAGCTACATTTAGGCAGATAACAAAAGATAGGTGGTAGTATTTCACCTGTACTCTCTCAAAAATCATTATTTACTTTTAAATAAGTATTACATTTTTTAAAATTAATTCTTTTTCAAAGAGGGAAGGCAAAAGATTTCAAGCAAAAATCCAGCAGTGGACCCCGTTATATAGAAAGTAGGAATTCATATTAGTTGTCCCAATCAATTAATGTCAGGACAGCCACAAATCTCAGCTCTCCCAGTGCAACAGGTTCATAAACTATTTTTCTTCCTTCTAATTCCTGGAATGATTTTTATTTCTTTTGAGAAAATACAAAATGAAAAAAGATCAGTGTGGGATGTTGGTATTGTTTAACACTGAAAATACAACTGAAGGGCTTCTTTTTAGAGCTGAACAATATGAGAACAAGAACCTTCAAAGGTCTTTGGCTTTCAAGCTGCAGATCATGTTGGAAACTTAGACCAAAATGAATGATGGAAAGCAGCTAAAAAGCAGTGTAGGAAGAGGAAGGGCTTGTCAAGTGAATTTCCCCTTGTTGCATTTTTAAGTAGTGCTATTACACAGCTCTTTATAGAATTCCTCTTATGTTTAACATGTATGACAATATCCTGCTGTTTAAGATAAGAAATGATAAAAATGACAGGAAAATGTAAAATTACTGTAATTATCTGAAAGGCTTCTAGTGCATCGCCTTAATTTCTGCTGTTAAAAAAGTTTCAAGGATTTGTAGTATTCATGAAGTATTTAGTTAGAGAGTTAGTGCTTTATGGTACCAAATGTAAATATTTTTTAATATTAGTATTGCTGTGTATTTTAGGTGGAATCTACAGGGATATCTTGCTGTGGAAAAAGGTAAATTCTGTATATCTCACTGCAAACTCCTCTTGAAGATGAGGTGCCCTACTCTCATTCTTGAATGTCTTCTTTTTATCTTTTTTATTTTTTCCTAAAACCAGAAATATTTATAGGAAACATTTACTCTCTATATAATAGGTAGCATGAATTATTGCTTGTCCTGCCCTTTCCTCCATGATACCGAAATAGGCAGAGAATTCCTTACCTAATCTTCTTGCAAGACCAAAGTCAATGAGTTTGATGCTGGTACCAGTCTTGTTGACACACATAATATTTTCTGGCTTCAGATCCAAGTGGACAATACCCTGCTTATGAATGTATTGAACTCCTTCTGAAATCTGCTTCATGTATTTAATGCATTCTCTCTCTGTCAGTTCAAAGTCTTCATCAATGATCCGTTCAAAGAGTTCTCCTCCAGAAACCCTATGAAAGACAGAATAAAAAGAGATTTCTGTAACACACTCATTTGGAGAATAATCAGGCTGTCTTTTTACAGCAATACAGAGAGTTTAAGCTTTCAGCAGTCACTTCAGGATGCAAACTTGTTTTAAAATGCCATTTTCCATAGACACAAGGGTCACGTGGGAAGAATCCCCTCTTTGTGTGGTATAAATCAATAGATGTTTTCTGTTCTGAATCTGTGTTGCAGGTGAGGAAGGTGAAACACCAGTGTTGTTATTCCAGGCAGGGGGGGTTTACATCCTGCCTCTAGGACTGTGTCACCTGCAGCTGACACTGGAGTGTGTGCTCAGTGACTGCCACCCTGCAGACAGGTGCTCCCCTGAGCACACACTTCCCACTTCTCCCTTCCCTCCTATGATCCAGCAATGCACAAGTACAGATAACGTGATTTAGAAATAAAACTAAAATACATGGAATGGCTCCCAGGGAAAGAGGATAAAGCTGCAAGCAGATGAGCAAAAATTCAGGAAGAAGAGAGACTGAGAGTGACTAAGGCTGAAGGAGGAAGAATTCCGATGGTATGGTTAACTGGAATGCAAAGCTCAAAGGGTAAATTACTGACCCAAGTGAGCTGAGAGGGAATTTCCTCCTCAGCTATGACAGGAGAAGGATATAACCCACAACACTGTGTTGGTATTTTTAGCTGAGCCCTGATCACACTCCTTGTAGGTCAATTCCATTTTAATGCTAATTTAGGATGTGAAATAATTGTTCTTTCCAGGGTAGCATCTCCTGGATTGAACTTTTCATGCAACTGAAGTGGGACATTTTTAACCTAGATTTAATAAAGCATAATTTAAATTGTGGCTTATTGGGTTTGGTAGGTTTTTTCATTCAGTTTTGTTTAAGTTTGGGTTTTGTTTTGTTTCTTTGGGATTTTTTGTTGATTTTATTTTTTTTTTAATTTTGATTAATCACTCAACTGGTTTATCTGCTTGCATCCAAAGATGGGAAATACTTTTTTCTTACACTGCGGGTGAATGACCCATAAAGAAAGGAGCACATAGTGAAGAGCAGCTTTGCTTTTAAAAATTAAACACACTGTGGTCTTTATATGGTTTAATATTTTCAGCGTTCATGGTTATTGCCAAATGCAATTGCACGTTGCAGTTACAGAAGGAAAACATGCAACTGAAAGGCGGCCTTGCCGTGTTTGCAGGTTGCCAATGCATGATTATATCCCTCATGAACCAAACTGAATTTGAAACATCTGAAGTTCTGGAAGCATTTCTTGATTTGGCTATAAAATTTCAGAAAATATGTCATTAGAAATGCTATTGTGGTTTCCTATGAATATGAAAATAGTAAAAAGAGCATGTGCTTGACAAACTGAGAGGTTATGTTGGATTAGAGCACATTTGTATCATAAAGCAATAGTATTGCCAGACCTGTTGAATAAACATGCAGGGGATCTAGTGCGTTGTTGCTTTGCTAAGACATTAACCAGTATGGATGTTTAGGAAAACATCTGCAGGCAAAATGTTTATATGTGGAGTACTCTGCAACTAAAAATGATAATCATTCTCATACTAAAATGCACCAGTTGTTTCTGACTTTTTAACACAGATAGTGAAGTGATGACTTATTTGTACTATAAAAATGCCACCTTTCTCAGATCCCCAAAGGGAAAACTTTTCAGAAATGGTACCATTGTCTCAAGCACCACTAGATATTTTTGTAAATAAACCACTGTTAATACACCTGCCTGCTGTTTTTACCATGGGAGCTCTCGACATCCTGGTAGCAATGGTAGATTAAACTGCAATGCATTTATAGCATGAATACTCCTGCATTTATATCAGGAGCCAAATCCAGTTTGATTTTTGCCAGGCTAAGAAGCTGGATAAAATCAATGTGAATGAGATCCTACACATACACAGGAGAAGTTGGCTTTGTTCAGTCACAACTAGTTCAGAATCCAAATCTCTATTTTTTCTGGATTCCCCTCTTTTCAGTCTTCTCTACATGAGTCATATAGGAAACCATTCTATCTGTGGAATCACAGAATACTCATCTAAGGATTTGGTCCAGTAGGAACAGTGAGAAGAATCTACCTTGGAGTTGCCCAGGCAGATACTCAACTGCATTTTTAAAAATCTAGCTTAGAAAAAGCCCAAGGAACTTGTACTATCTTAAATCACATCAAATGATAGAACTTAGTGCTGAGATTTTGCTCCAATAATCTTAATTTGCAATACAATAATCTCCTTGTGTTCTATGTCAAAATAAACTGACTATCTGAAGTATATAAAACTTGAGGCACTTAGCTCCCAGTGCTGAATGTGGCAGCATGCTACTATTTTCAGATTTACTTTTTCCACTGAGATTCTTATGGTGGGACCAATACGTTCCTATATTTGAAAAGGAAATGTCTGAGATTTGCCTCTGACTTCCAGTAAATGTTAGAGGGAAAGGACTCCAGGCAAAAGCACATCATTATAGTGTTTAATTTAAAAGTAATAATAAAAAAAATCTGATTTTATTTTGAATATTAAATCAAACCATATAAAATAGTGTAATGAGAAATATTAAAACCAGAGAGTATGAAGTTTAAAAGGTTCCAGGAAAGGTATGGGAATAAAATTAAAATGAACAAATAACAGGAAGAAAAATCAAAGGGTGCTTCTCATCAATTTGAGTAGAAGGGGAGTTCCTAAATGCCAGTCATTACTAAAATCTGATTTAAAGCAGACTGATAGCAAGTGAGCTTGATTTATTTGAAATCCATGCATTTAAACTCTGACGGAAATGAAACAAACAGCTTGGATTGTAATAACTTTAAAAGCTATTTCCCACGAGTTCTCTGATATGCAAAGAAATATTATATTAATAACTACAGCAGAAATGATCCCTTGGAGGTTCTTTACCAACAGAGGTGCAGCTGCTGGGCTGGCATTGTGTCAGCTGGGTAACATGAGAGTAGAGAGGCTCCCAGGTACCTGACTCGAGGTGCCACACAGCACCTCACTGCCCAGACCTGCTCTGCTGCTGCTCCACACAGTGGAATGTTGGGGGGCTCAAAAACCAGAGAAGCTGTTCACCCCAGACTAAAACCACATCCTACTGAGGCTGGGTGACAAAACTGCTTCAAATTTGATTGCAGTTTTCTACATTTTTAAAGAGTAAAACCCCTTTGCTGTCGGGGGGGGAACTAATGGAATGTAAAGCCATATGCTCTTCCAGACTCTTTATACATCTCCCTGTTTTCCATTAGGTCTGCCAGCTCTCAGTTCCAAGCTAAGTAGGGTTCCCTTCCCTTACCATCGGCAGTTTGCTCAACTGCTCAATTTAAAAATAAAAACACCTTCCTGCACATAAGTTCCAGGGTTGTAAAATCCCATCTCTGAAATATGCCAGTGCAGTAGTAGTTTGCACATAATCTAAGCAAGTGCCAAGGAAGCAAAATAGACATATAGTCTCTTTTGCCTCAAACAATTTATATCTGACTTAGAACTTCCAGCCAGCAAAAAAAAAAAAAAACAACACTGCTTCTCCTTGCATCAGAGAGCACATGAAGTTGCTGTGGCAGCAGAACTGTAACTAAAGTAACTTTTTGGGGAAAACATCAGCACAGATCAGGACTTAATCTTCTTTCCAGTTGGTAGTGCCACAAGTATGGGATTCACACTAAGCAGGTACATTATGGATGACATAAATATTGCTTATGTTGGCTATTATTGTTTGGAAGACTGTTCAACACATGTTTAGAACTGCCTGAAGTAAAAGAAGTTCTCCTCCTCAAACACATTTTAGGTTCAAATGAAAGTCCAAAGTGCAGCTAACTTTATTCTCACCTCTCCCAAGTGGGCAATAAGAGTAAAGCTGCAAAACCCCACCACATGTACTTTAAGAAACAAGCAAACTAGACAACAACAACTGTAGCAGATTTTGACTGATTTTTAAAAGATTAACACAGATTCACTTACACAGCTTAAACAAGTTCGATAAATAATTGGAAAAATTTGCAAGATCTGAAAACCATCCAGGGTCTGAAAATCATGAAGGGTTTGACAGTCCTGTGTCTGTAAGTTGCTACTTTTGTACACACAACTATTTTCAACATTATTAACTTTGTCAGTGTGCTTTGCTTTATACTTACATTTCCAAAACCATAACCATGTTGGCTTTTTCTTCAAAGGCATCTACACATTGGACAAGTTTTGGATGATGTAGGCAGTTCATGATGCTGATTTCTTCCCTTATGTTTTCTTTTTCCTTAGCAGAATATGCTTTGAAAAATTTTCCTGCCCAAACTTTTCCATTCTTCTTTTCAACAAGCCTGAAGACTTGTCCAAATTTTCCCCTGAAAATATATAACTATTTCCATAAAATGTTTTTGCAATATATGGGCCACCACAAATAGCAACAATTTACTAAATATTCCAGCACAACCATTCAATTCTGAAATTAAAATGTCTTAGTATCAAGTGTTATTCTATACTGATCTGCAAAAACTTTTGAATGAATACCATGTTTAGAGATACTGTGCCATTCCAGTTAAACAAGTCTTATACAGGAGGGTTCCAAAATTGGGACTCCTACCAGGCTTTAATTCAGGTCTTTCTGCACACAGTTTTCTACAGGTCATAAACCTCTGAAGATGGGACATGTCAGTTACAGGATTTAGGTGAAATCAGAATCTGAATGCTCAAGGCTTCAGTACTATTGTTTCCCTTTGCTGTAATGTACAATTCTACCTCAGTGTTACACTTCTCAGGATTTGTTCGTGGCAGCACAGAGGATCCCCTGGCCTTCAGCACCGATCACTGAAGGATTATCATGGCCTGCAGTTCACACCACCACGAGCTGGGGCCCTGAGAAACACAGCCAAGCTAATCACTGACCTTCTCTCAGCAATAGTATTAATGCTCTTGGGATTATGGCCACTGTCAACAGAGATTCCAGCCCGTGGGCAGGATAATCTTATTACCACTAATGGATATAATGGAAATGCAAGTACACAATGTGTACCTTTTTTTTTTTTCAGATAGCTTTTAGGACAGTGAAAAAAGAATGAATCCTCTAGCTTTTTTCATATGTGGGCTCCATTCTCCTTGCCAGAAATACATGTAGTGCCTATTTAAAATCAGCTAATAGGAGCAAAGGATCTTTATGGAGTGGAAGCCAAAATACATTGAAAACTATTTTTACTGCTGCAAAGGAGCCCAACTGGGATGTTGAAAGTGCAAGACAGTCAAAGAATAAATGCACATGATCGTCATAACTGGCTGGTAGCCTTGAAAACTGTGTGTCTTCAACAGCACAGCCCAGTACTTACGATCCCAGTCTTTCTTCGATGTTGTAGACATCTGACACCTTCTGTTCAGTGTTGATCGTAACCGTCCGATATTCCACCTCTGTTTCTTTCTCCTCTACAAATAAGCATTAGGGGCCATGATTATAAACCTCCAGAAAGTGTGAATGAAGAACACAGATTTGTATTTGTCCTGTTTTAAACATGCACTTCTTACCATCGTCAGATAGCTCCACTTCATCCCCTTTGGGTTCTGTGAGGAAAATAAAAAGACATTAATAGCTTTTTATATGGGATATATACTTATATAATTATATTCACTTATAGAAGATATTCAAAGTGACATGGACAACTGATAGACCCTATGGCAGAACAACAAAAAGTAGTCAGGGTGTTTGTGCATTAACTTCATAATTAAAATCTCTTCACCACTTCTTCACCACTATTGACTATCCAGTCACAATCTAGTCACCGTTTCTGAATAAATCACATTCCTGTGGTTTGCAGTACTTGTCAATTATACCTGCTTACTAGAAATATCAGCATACTGCATCAGTTCAAAGTAATCTAAGAAATAACTTTAGAATGCCTCAGGGAAATAGAAAATAAATTAAAATATTAAAATCAATAACACTTCTTGTTCCATTACAATTTTTTCTTGGCTTTGATATGCCTTTTTTCAATTGAGAAGCCAAGTTAGGCAAGTTCATATATTCCCTACAAAGCATCCAGACAAACCTTTCAGACTCCAAATACAGAGAAAATTGAACAGCATGAATTCCCCCGAGCATAGCTAAATTCTGTAATCATTGAGGTTCAAAAGAAGCCTGAGTTCTGCAGGCAGACTCAAAGACAGGTGAACCCAGTGACCTACAGAGTTTTAAAAGCTGGCCTGAGTGTCCTGATTTTCATTTCTAATTTTCATATACATGAACTGCCTGTAGCAGTGCTTTCTGCCTGAGGGTATAAGGGGAAAGGGGCTATAGCTGGCATGTTGTTATACATTACTTACACTTGGCTTGCTCCTGAGACCTGTGGCTGTGACCAGTGATTTGAAAACTGCAAAGGTGATTTGTTACACAGTGATCTGTTGATTGTCCTGTAGCTGCTGAAGCTGCACTTTGCCATCATGAGGTGCAAGCCTAACCAAGGGATTTATCCCCGCTGTGTCAGCAGATCTGTGTTATTATATAAATGCAGTACTCTGGGTGCTGTTAGGTGCTTTAGAGCACAGAGTTAGATGCAGAGAATGAGAAGAACAGAACAACAGAAATAAAGGCTGCAGGGGGAGCAGATATTTGGTCTGAGGCATCAGACCCTTTCACATCTTACACAAAATGCTGCATCTGTGTGCTGGTAGCAAAGCCAATCAAGTGAATAAAGCCTGTTTCTAAAGCCTTCCTCTCTTTTTTGTCTGGAGCTGCAACCCTTGCATATTCCTGCACAGAAAGCTGGTTTGCAGAGATCTACCAGAAGAGCAGGGAGGGAAGGGAGCCTTCCCCACCCAGGGTAGCTGTTCTCGGACCTTCCTCAGCTACAAACCACTCCTGCACAGAGCACATAACATTTTCCTCCCCTTTTAAGGGCTGTGTAAGGGAGCTGCTCCCAGCCAGGCTGCCAGTAGGTAATGTCTGCCAAATACTGCTTAGACAAGAAGTCAGTGCCCGGTTCTGCAGCGACACTGCATTGAAGCCACAGAATAGGAACAGTTTGGTCCACCAGTGGAAGCCTAAATTATCTAAGTGGTACATATCTGAGCTTGGTAAGTGCTGAGCAGCTGTGCTAAAACCTTTCTCGGAAGTCAGTCGACAGTACCAAATTTTCCTCAAACATGGCAATGCACGCTTTAATCTGTTGAGATTTACAACCTTATTTTAGTTTTCTTCAAATGCACTGAGAAAATTTAGCCATGCCTTTCTTCACTAAGATTATACTGACATTGCTAATATGTGCTGGCCACCTCAGTATGAAAATCAGTAATCAGATTTCCTGGCAGCCTAGAAAATCCCGAGTTACTCAGCTAAGTGTTCACAAAGATGGCAGCTTAAAGTCCTGACTTTGACAGGTGCTGAACACATGCCTTTTCCACTGCCTTTAATTAAAGCACCAGTTATATTCTCACACTTGAAAAATCACACTTTAAATTATTTGCTCTTTTTCCACACTATCTGCAGTATCAAGAATTGAAATCAATAAGCTCTAGAATTGAGAGCACAAAGACAACCTCCCCCTTCCTGCAAACAGAATACATTTTCTTTCTGAAAACAACCTTTTGGGTGCTTTTTAAAAAATGTGTATTGCAATGACTCATACACTTTCTAGCCTTTTGTACTAAATCTATGTAAGAAAATGCTCAGACTTAAATGGAAAAATAACTTGTTTGGTCCAATATAGGTAGTGGTTGCTCTAGGAAAAAAAAGAGAAGAGTCAGGTCTCCAGCCCTAGATGTTTGTCCTGCAACTAAAGAAGAGGGCATTCAAACACAGAGAATTTTATTATGAAGAGCCAATACCATCTAGCTTCCTTTCAATTTTATTGCTACTCCTAATGTTATTTTCCCCACTTTGAAGAGAAGGTGCATCTTGAATTAGACTGGTTTTAAATCTTGCAAATAGAGGGAAGCGATTCCTCAGCATGCATCCAATTTAGCACTTGAAGAGAAATATGATTTACTTTTGTTTGAGAGCTTACACAGTTGTGTGATGCTGCATCACTTTGCTACCATTTTGTCTTCCTTTAGCAATAAAAGATAACTTCACAAGGGTTATGTGTAACAGTTCAAGCTCTAAAGCCCTGCACACATAAATGAAGAGGGAGGGACACAACACCTAGTTCACTGCTCAAAACCAGGAAAAATGGTAGAATTTGTTATTCCTGGTCTGGGCTTTTTGGCAAGATGACTATCAAAGTCATCCTTGCACAGAAGGTAGGTGGAGGTATGCACAGAAATATGTGGTCACTTTCTGGTTTTGAAAAATAATGCTGACATTTGTGTGTTTCAAGTTTTGTACCAGTTCCTGAATAATTTCTACAATGATCAAACTCTCCCTATTAGCCCTTTGAGAAGATCTTAAAAAACAATTAAGAAGTAAAAAATATGGAAAAATATTTTTAAAAGTACATGCAACTCTAACTAAAAACTCTAAAAAATATTTTGGCACCCATAATGCTGCAAAACCAACATGCTAAGTAGGATAGCCTTGAATTCACAAGCTGGGTGTACTAGGGGACACAGGACTGAGGTACACTATCATGCTGGGATTGAAAGCATGGGAAATACAGCTAGCTGCAAGGTGCCAATTTATTTTCTGCTGCATATTCTGTGCTTGGCTAGCAGCAAGCACATTCATTATTTCCAAAATCAAATTTGGAATAGTGTTTATGGTTTGTTTTTCCATGGTGTGTCCAGTATAAACTACAATGATTACAGCATTGGCTTATTTCAGTTAAGCTACCAACCATCATTTTCCAACTGGGCATGGACTGAATGTGTAACATCTGTGAAAAGTTTCATTTCCCATTACCTGTGCACTGAACTGCAGAATTCTTTCAGCCAGCACTTACCCAGCAAGCCAGAATGAGAATTAGTGCTTGCTTTCACAAGGCAGGGATTTGGGAAACTGAAGCCAAGTTTCCACACGGCAGAACTGATGTGCTCAGACACCCAAATGAAGTCTGTAAAGGACCTCAGCACAGTTACAGCCACAGAGACATGTAGGAAGGAGGATGTGCAGCTCTCTGGCCTCACTAAGGAACTCTCAAGGAAGAGTTCTATTGGATTGAGATGGTTTTTTCCTCGTAAGAACTTACCTTCTTCTTTCTCTCCAACCTTTACCAGCTCAGACTCTTGGCTGGGCTCGCTGATGCCGTAGACGTTAGCAGCTCGCACGCGGAATTTGTACTCCCGGTCAGCCTGCAGGTCCTGCACGTTGAAGGAGGTGCTGCGGCAGGTGGTGAGGTCTGTCCACTTGTTGTCCACCGAGTTCCAGATCTCCACAGTGTAGGACTGCACGGCGCTGCCGCCGTCGTAGGAGGAGCCGTACCACGAGAGCGTGAGGGAGGAGCTCCGGATGTCTGACGCACAAGGGGTTCCGGCAGGTGGGTCTGGTTTATCTGCAAAAACGCACACAGTGCACATCATGAGGATCAGACAGAACATCAGCAGGGTGTTCCTGGCCCTTCTCTTCCCATTCCATTGCTCTGCTTCACAGCGATCATTATGGAAACACTGGAGGCTAAAACCAGTCCTAGCCATGCCTGCAATCTCCCACCATGGTGCAAACCACGCCTTGGTGATCTTCCTTAGAGGAACACCCCTGTAACAGTCCCATCACTGTGATGTGCTTCCTTCAGCTCCCTTCATCTGCTTCCACACTACAGGGCCACTGCTCACCTTTCACAGCCTCAGAAAGTGCCACTCTTCCAAATACACCAGGGCAGCAGAAATACTAGAACCAGTTTGCTGGCATGGAAACAAGGCCTTGAAGGGTGACAAGTTTATCTGCCAACAATTTAGTGCAGATATATAACATATATCTTATATATATATATCTTATAAATATCTATATAAGATGTATATCATATATATATATAAGACATATATATAAGATATATATATAAGATATCTTATATATATTTATATAACAATATATATTTAGTGAACGAATTAATCTATGCAGTTTTTGGAAGTCTAGCACACTTCTCGGTAAGAAGGAGTTCAATTTAGAATATATAATTTAAATAGTGAGATTTTTAAAATCTCATATGCATTTTAAAAATTGTTGAGGAGGTGGAAGATAGATACTTCTGTGTTTCCTCAGTTAGAGGATTGCTACTGAAGTCCTTATTTAGATGAGTAAAACGAGTATCACCAGAACCTCGTGTGCAGATGTGCAGCCAACTATGCAAGCACCTGAGAAAATACAACAGCCTTGCAATTACATGGCTTTTTCAAGATTTAGTCGAATGATTAATTATTGAAATGAATGTTCTTCTAAGACAGAAAAATGATGACTTTTAAAATAAATTGCTAGAAAATAAGTGTGGAATTTAAGCACTTAAAAAGACTTTTAAGGGAACAAATAGCTTCTCTGGAAATAATCCTCTCAGAAATAATCTAGTAAAACCTACAAAATAATGATGATGTTGATGTGGATGAACTAATGGCCAAAGGTTGAAAGAGGAATCAAAGGATGGGATAAATGAGAGAAGAGGAAAACCAAAAAGAAAGCGTGAGATGCAGTGGTTGCACTGAGCATGGAATGATAAAATCCTGTCCCATTTTGCTTGTTCAAGCTTCTAATGGGCATTATTACTTGCTCTGTAGGAAAGGCAGAGCTGACAAAGCAGCCAAAAAATACTGCCACTTTCTCAGCAATAAAAACATCCAAATGCTGGGGGAAGCTGTTGTAGACTTTGATCAAAGCCTCACTGTGACAGACTACATCCCTCTATACTCAAATTATCATTCCTAGGAAAATTATCGAGCTGACAGAAATAGCCACAATTTGTCAGAAACATGCCTTTGGTTCTTGGACAGAGAAACTTCTCCTCTGACTCCTGTGGTTTAACTCACGGAGAGGGAAATTAAGACAGTCTAATCTGATCAAGATAGTTAAGTATCAATTCACTGTTTGGAAGAGTGCAAGTTTCATTGCCCAATTTTCATTCCCTGAAAAAAATCTCTAGTTCAGTTGTGATGAAAAATCCATCTCGCTCTACAACTTAAACATATTAGAAGACATATAAATAGAAATTTTCAAGTATGAGGGAAAAGACTGAGAGGGAGGAAGGGAGGTAGACACTGAGTACGCCAGTGCATTCAGTATGAGAACCCCCAGGTGGAAGAAAAAGTGACTGCCAGAATCAAGATTGTCTTTGTTCATTTTGGCAACACTTAAAACACCGTTCCACTAGGAGTCATCATTATACAGCACATGTTTTGTTAAACACATGTCAGAGACCAGATGTCCTTAACCTCTGGAACAGCTTATTGTCCTGCTTAGTGGTCACATTTTACTCACCTCATTTTCTGGCAGAATGGAAGGGGCTATTAGCAAGCAGGAATTTATAGAGTAGATATGTAATGAACTGAATCACAGAGGACTTACATGATTTGTCTAAGCTTAGAAAGAGAGATTCTGCAAAGCTGAGAACTGAGCCTTGATCTCCTGGTGCCCAAACAGCAGCACCCCTCTGCCCTGTACTGCTCCTGTCCCACTCCTGTACCAGCCTCCCTGGAGCTGCAAGAAGTGAGGATTCAGTGCCCACACCATTTGCAGTATCAGCATGTTTGTACCATACCCACAGCAGCCATCAGAGAACTGCTGGCATGGCACACGTGGATTGGATGATTTTAGTCAGAGAGTGGCAACAGCATCTTCTTTTCACTACAACTTGTTATCTATGCAGGCCTTGCTGGGAATGATTTTCTGTCCTTCTCAAAATCTTTACAGGAGTGGAATATTCAGCCCTATGTCTTGTTTTCCTTCAATGTAACCATCACTGCATCATCTCAAACTGCAGATAGAACTTTGCTGATTTATCCTAAATCCAAACAAAACAGAGCAGTTGCCGACAGCAGGAGGAAAATACTTTGAAGAAAGGCCAAGCCAGTAGTCCATCACCTTACAGTGGCATCTGCTGAAGTTTGTCAAAGCAGTGCAGAGTCTTTGACATCTGCTATGCACACAGCCAAACCTGGATGTATGTGTTGCTTTAAAAATAAAGTGTTAGGTTGCTTTACTGCTGTGCATGAATTGATAAGGAGAAAGTGTTCTTCTGTTTCAGTATTTGCAGAGCATGGTACCTGCTTCCTGTGCAGGACATGAAAATACACTCTCTCATTGCTGACTTTCAACAGGCTTCTGCTTCCAAATGAAGCTCTGGGCATGATTTATCAGTTTCCTAGGCCTCAGTTCCCTCAGTAAGCTCTCTTTCCATGAGTCACCTAGACAACTGGAGTCCCTCTGGCCTGCATGGTTTACAGAAGCAAGGCTTAGGTATGTGAGCACTGCAGAGAAAAAATTCATGGCCAAGGGGATAGCAGTGGCAAAGGAAATGCCACATGGCTTTAGACTAGTATCTGCTACCCTTGGAACATTTCTATATTCCCAAGGCATTTTTCTTGACAGGCAGAAACGAAAACCTGCAACCTTGGCTGGACTCTTTCTGAGCCAGAAAGATGCACGTTTCTGTTTGAAGTCTATCATGTGCTGCTGCTTTCAGATCTGTTCAGTGTATAAATACTGTAGTAGCTGCTATGGGAGATCCTAAACAGGAATGAAAGCCTAATCTTTGCTCTTTTTGAATATGACAGATGTATATGTACCATTTTAACATGCTTAAAAATGACTTGGTATCAGACTGGATGGTATTCTACAGCTCTGCACATTCAAAGAACCTGCAGATGGTCTCTCCATGTGTCTGTTTTCTTTCTCAATAGTTTATTCTATGGCGATTTTAAAGGTTACCCTGTATTCATCTGTCTGTATTGAAAGCTAGAATATTTTGCCAAATTACATTCCCTTTTGGAATATGAAATCTCTATCAGCACAATTAACTGCTTCCAACAAAAACATCCCATGAGTTGAAAAGGAGTGGGGAAGACAAGCACAAGTTCACTATTTTCTTTCTCTTCTCTTTTAGTGTTTCCTATACCATTCATGTCCCTGAGCTGCTTGTCTCCAATATTCCACTGCATGTCAAGTGCAGTTTTTGACATGCACAATCATATTTTATACTTAGGCTTATGTTATGAGGCCTTTACATTGGTTTTAATGGGCCAGAAGTTTGTTTTTGCTCTTCTGGAACAATCCTAGCTACAATCCAATATGTGAAGTAGAACAAAGGCAGAGCATCCAAAAGTGCACTTGTGCACATTTCTGTAGGAGAAGGAGCTAATTTAAAATATTGAGCTCTAACTTCAATTTCACTGTTACACGCAACAAAAGAAAGCCACCATAAGGTAACTCAACCATATGAAACTAGGGGTACTCCAGCCTTGGCTAACTTTGAGCATTTACATAACCCTTAAATCAAGACTGATGATATTCTGGATGATCATGGTCAGACTGGCTGCATCCACACAGTCCTGTTGAGCCTGGTCAGAATCCTACAAACTTCAATGCCTTTGCTTGTAAATCTCTCTAGGAATACGAGTAGGGTTGCCCCAAGTTGGCTTCCAAGGCCTTGTGGCAGGCAAAGGAGCAGCTAATTTGGCCTCAAACCTGACTCAGGAACAGTTTGCAGAGCAGCACAGAGATGCATTGAGTTGCTGAACAGAGGAAGTAGCAGGAGTGACTCCTGTGTGCTGTGAGCCATAAGCCAAGCAGAGAGGAGTAAGAGGAGACTGGAGGTGATATGAAGGAGCTTTTTAGCCCTTTGTGTTCCAGCAAATGAGACGCAGATTAAAACTCCCTGCTTCTCAACAAGGGGAGGTGTAAATTACCACTACCCCAAAAGCAATGAGGTCAGATTCCAGTTTATTCTTTGTGGCATGTATTCCTTAGGATGAATGATAATGTGATGAGTTGGCCCCACATGAAATGTTTAAGCCACTTTTAAGACCATACCAGCAGTAAAACACACACTTGTTATTTACTCTCAAACTGAATTCAGCTGCACTCCTTCCTCAGATAAATTCTCAGAAATATTTTGGTAAACAGGTTTTGATATACAGCCTGAAGTAAACTTTAATTAATTTGTATTTGTGCACTCTGAGAAGCATAAAACATAAGCATGCTTGGCCTTTAAATCATTGTTGTTTATCAGACAAATGTGACTTGATGTGATTGCCTTTTCTGCAGTGGTGTATTGGTTAGAGCATGTTGCTAATAACACCACGGTTGTGGGTTCAGTCCCTGGACAGGCCATTCACTTCAGGGTTGGACTCGATGATCCTTGTGGGTCCCTTCCAAATCAGAATATTCCGTGTTTCTGTGAAAATTCCTTTGCATAAGCAAAGGGACTTTCTGCAGTGGAGGCAAACCCACAGCTCATGCAGGACACCCACGTGACAGGAGACTCTGCTATCTAGACCTCACTGCCTTCTCCACATGGCTCAGTTTACAGAGCCCTCAGAACACAAGAACCATTCCAAGAGACCAAAAAAGGCAGCAATCTCCTTATCGGAGTGCAGGGAAATGGAAATTGTTCTGCTACTTGCTGTGAGGGTCAGGCTGAGCCAAGGCAAGGCAATGGAGTTTGCTGTGCATTAAGAGCTCACACGGCCCTGGCTCTTAAGCAGAGACACTGTTCCAGCAGAAAGCCTCTGAAAACTGAGAACAGTATAACCACAGCCTCTGAAAAGTCTTTCTTCCCTTTCTTTTATGAGCAGAGACAGCACTGAAGCAATGTCTCTGAAGTAGTTTTCTTTATCTGTTCTCAAAATTGGTTTGTTTTCTTTCTAAATCCAGTTATCATATTACTGTATAATACTATTATTAGCTATTGTGATATTTGTCTGCCAGATAAAGAACAGACAGAAAGAAACAATTTAATTCCATTCCACAAGCTGTTTAGCCAGGGAAGGTATTTAATATGCTGCAAAAGCCAGTTGAACACTGTCCATGCCGACAGCACTGGCAAAGCTTTCATTTGAAATCCATCAGCAGGAGAAAAGCGAAACCATAAAAGGTCATAACTGAACTCGGCACTATTGCTGACAGGGCTCGGGGTCACGGCAGACCTCGCTGCTGTGCTTGGAAAACTATGCCCTGCAGCTCTTTTTCCAAGAGAGAGGAGTGCTACAAGTAGAGATATTACCCCTTAACCATACACCCTGCACGTTAGTCTACCACAGGTTTAGAATAAAGTTAAATTAAAGAATGTCTGCATTTTCTTGCAAAACAACTCAAGAGAAACTGAAATGAACGTGAGTTTTCTCCTAAAAAACAGCAGAGGCAAGGACCCCATGGTAAAGATTTGTTAGTCCAGAGTTTGAAATTTACACCTCCCCTGTAAAATGCACTGCAGAATACTCTCACCAGATTGCTCCTCCTGACCACTCTGACAGAAAATGAAGTTATTTAAAAGCTGCCCTTTTGAGACCTGTGGATAAAGTAGCTCACAAATACTGGTGGCCCAGAGCATCACTTTGTGCTCTTGGGGTAGCTGAGGCAGGGAAGTGTAAAATGACCTTGCCCAAGGACACACAGGAGAATGGAGCTGGGAACGAAACCAGAGCTCAGCACTCCCACGCAAATGCCCTCAGCACAAGAACATCTCCTTCTGCCACAGGCCTAATGGAACAAACAAATATATAATGCATTCTCAGGAGCCTTTTTCTAAACCATCTGCTGCCGAGCCTGAATCAACAAGCTGTTCGGATTACTCATGTGCTGCACGTTAGGTATCTGCTTTGATAACTGATTGAATTAGAGCTCCCAAATGTGCCCGCTGAAAGGCAGAATAAATTTTAGAAGTTTTCCTAGTAGGACTATCAGTGGATTAGTCTCCACTGGAGTGAGTTTGGGTCTTAGGAACCCCATGTTTGCATGCAGGATTTGTGATTAATAATTTTTGAGTAACTAGGTAAAATACAGGAATATTGTTGCAATTGTCAATATATTTATTTTCTTCCTCAAAAAAAAAGCATCAGGAAACAGCAACTATGCATGGAGCTGTACTGAAACTTCTCCTAACAGAAATTACATTGAAACTACATGGCCATTCAAGGGATAAACCTGGATTAGTGTGGCAGCACTGATGCACAGAGCAGAGTAAACTGTTTTTCCTCTACACATTTTTGTCTTTCTCTGAAAATTTAGTTTTGGTACAGCTGGAGAGCTACTATGCATTAGTGGGGAGCTGACAGTGGAGGTTACTATACTCTTGAACTACAACAGCAGCAACATAAGACATCTCAACCACCAGTGTAGTTGCCCTTTAACCATAAAACCAGTGACAAAAATACTCCAGCAATCCAGAGGAATTTGAAAGGTTGAAGGTTACAGAGCGAGTCCACCCACATATTCTTAGGAAATTCACTGCATTCTTGACCTGACTGTAAACAGGGAATCACATAGATACTGCAAGATAAAATCTGATGTTTTTCAAAAAAAGAACTTCAGAATCATTCATATTTGCACTTCTGAGCTGCAATATTCAGTGTCAAAATGTCTATGGATGTCTCGCTTGACTGTCTGCTTCCCAGATGTCTGCACTTAACTTTTCCAGAGAGGGAGCACAGAACCCTGACCACTGGGTCCTCTCTGTCTGAGTGGTGAGCACTGAGCCAGATTTCTCAGGATCTCCCACAATGCATTCACAGTGCAGAAAGGGTCACTGTGCACTGCTGGGTTTGCTACCACATTTCCTTGTAACAGAGTTTCGGGGGAGAAAACAAATGCTAATATAGCTTGCATATATGTGACTTGTGGAAGCAGAACCAAGCCCTTCATAGCAGCAATTAATAATCCTACCATTACATTCAATGACTGTTGGAGTTAGTGATGATCAGACCTTGCTCTCAAGTAGACTTGTATTTTTTCATTTGTGCTTGGAAAGACTGGGCTCTCACAGATTCTGCTAAAGGCAGAGAAGTAACACCTTCCTCAGGAAAAGTAACTTCTCCATCCCAAGTCAAGTATGGAATGGAGCAGAGGAGCAGGTATTAGTGAATTCAAGGTATTGAATGCATGCCTGTGTGTGTATATATGTATATGTGTGTCCTTGAGTACTTGGTTTATCACTTTTCAACAGCAGAGAAGGCTGCAAATCACAGTACATGCACCAGTGCTGAGAGTAATAAAAACACCATAACTTTTAACTTTAGGCCTCTCAGTGTCTAATGACATTGCTCTTTCTCTTTTGCATATATCTACCACAGAGCTTACTAATCACCATGACACGTGTGTGTGTGTATTTACAATACATATACATATATAGATATACATATATACACACAAAATACCACATCAGGAACAGTAAAAATCCCAAGGATTGATAAAAGACAAACAAGGTTGGTCAAAATCAGCCCCCAGTTAGGTAGTATGTGTGTTTCTAGTTCTGTCTTTAAAAAAACCTAAAAGACAGCACTGATATACAAAGTATTCACTAAACATGGATCATCAAAAAGCCCCTGAATAGTAGGCATGGAAACATGAAGCAATAAGCCCAAAAGCATGTGGCAAGTTTGTGACATAGCTGCAGAATAGATTATTTCTCTAGTGCCAGACACCCTTGTTGAATTCTGTGTTATCCTTTGGCCTCTGCCATAGTACCCAGCTTTAGCCAGGAGGAAAACCAAGTTTCTTTTTCAAAGGTGGATACAGACCTGGGACTGTCACACAGCTAAATGTTCAGAATCATAATTTTGATAAGTATATCAAATAAATCCAATAAATGGCACAAAAGAAACTAATATTCCTTGCTGTCACTGTAAACTGAGGGCTCTACCTTGCCTAAATCAGGCATATTTTACACTAAGCTCATCGTTGGCTCATTTAACAGCTTTGGCAACAGAAGTCTACTTCCATCTGACACCCTGTCTGCTATAAATCATTAGCTCAATCTCACATCAGGCTGTTTTGATTTTGGAGCAGAAACATGTTACAAAATCTCCCTAGAGAGATCAGTCAGCTAAGGAAATTGCTTATTTAAGAGAGCTGATCATAACAATAGAGAAGAGCTCAACATGGACATTCTGGGACCAGTCAACCCTTTAAAAGAAGATCCTGCTTAACTTGGATGTCTCACAGACTTGCAGGTCTCCCAATATTATTAGTGCCTGTACAAAGTGAATCACAAGGCTCAGTCCTTGTGGCTGAGGGCTCTGTGCTCTGCAGCACACCATTATTTAAAAAGTCTCCTCTAACTTGTTTATGTGTCAGTGCATTTGCTGTGTGGACTGCACACAGCTCACAATGGAGGCTGAGTGTAATGGACATTTTGTTCACTGATATTCATTAAAGGAAATAAAACCCTTTAGAATGAAGTCGGGCCCTTCTTTCAAGAGCATCCTTTCCCATGACCCAAACAGCATCGATCATAAATTATTTAAATGCTTTAGGTGTCAGAACCCTTGTTCAGTTCAATTCAGACTGTAGTTAAGGCCTGAGACTGACAGTTAAAATTTAAGACTTTGGGAGATAAATTCAAAGGAATGCAGGGTATCTTTATTTCCCTAGATGTCATTATTAAAAATAATTTCTACAAATTGTACTCAGATAGAGTTTGCAATCTAGGATTCAGAGTTTAAATCATAGCAGGATCATTTTTGATTTGAACCCTGGCAGATAAGCTCAATCCTTTGTCCTCTGATTGGAGGTTAAGTCAATAATGTGGGGTTTTTTTGTGAAGAAAGGTCTTTGACAACTGCAAGTATAAAACCAAGATCCAGGATGGTCTTAAATATCCTTAGGAAGGTCTTTAGACCTTCTGTTCAAAGCAGGATCAGCTATAAGGTCAGACCAGATTTTTCAGATGCTTATCCACTCTCAACTTGAATACCTCCAGGGATGGAGACTGCACAACTTTGCTGGGTAACCTGCTCCTTGACATGTGCTACAGTCCAAATTTAATTTGAGAAATGTTTATTGGAGTCTTTCACATAATAAACTTGCCCATCAGCATGAAACATTTGAAACCTACATGGTTGTAAGAGGTAATAATAAATTAAAAGAGGTAATAATTATTAATATTAAAGAGGCAATAATAATAAAATAAATGCATCTTTATTTCCATATTACTTTCATTTTATATTTTAACAAATGTCTTTGATTTGCTAAATTTCAGAAGAGCCAAGGCTGTTAGCTAGCCCTTTGAGAAATGCAGCTCTGGGTCTGCTCAGGCACGCTCCTCCAGAAAGCAAATGTTCTGTATTTGCAGTTTCAACACATTCAAGGCTCAGTTGTGCAGTGTGGTCAGGCAGCAGTGTTTTGAGCACACACACATGGATGTGCCTTTTCTCAGTAAACTTACAGGGAGGCAGCTCACACTGGATTTAGAGCCTTATTAAAAAGGGCTGAGGCAAACAGAGCTGATCTGGAGCACCAGGACTTTCTCCACCAATGCTTGTTATGAAAGTGGGATCAGGGCAAGGAGAGCAAGTTTCTTCCCAGTACGTGGGATGGTGCAGAGAGAATGGACAGGCAGGAATTTAGGACTAAGGATGAGCTTTGGTAGACTCAGAAGTGCCAGGTTTTGCATATTCAGAGAAACACAACTTCCCTATTTTGACTGAAAGGCTTTAGAGAAAAATACCTTCCTACTTCAGTGAACATTTGACATCTTTAAAGGTGCAAACAGTCTGAAGGATTTTATCTCATAGTGAGATTCTAACTCCCTTCCTATAAGGAAGACATTTTTGCTCCCTTTTCCCACATTTTTGAGTGCCCAGATGGAAGAATCTGGCCTTAAAATGCATGTGCAGCAAGCTAGGAGGCCTTGTCACGCCTTCAGCAGTGCTGACATCAGCGAGATGTCTCACTGAAGAGCTTGGCAATTTTACAAGATGGAATTTATTCTTTTTAGCTGGAAACAGAGAGCTTGTCATCAGCCAAAACACATGGCAAACTCCTGCATGTTGTAAGGATTCTTCACCCAACTCTCCCAAAAGCATCTCTGGGAATCCCACGGTTCTCTGGCACATTTCTTAGGCAAGAGCAAAGCAGGAGGCTGAGATGTAGCTTTATAAGGTTATAGAATTCAAAGACTTTCAAACCAATTAACTCCAAAGGATATAAACCAGTGACTTATATAATAATGAGTCAAGGCTCACACAGTAACAAGATAATAGGAATTGTCAGCCTTGTGCAGCTAAAAAAAATCCATCTTGCCCAATAACCTGCTAGAATTAGCTGCCTGCAGCAGTTGCCTGGGAAAGAATGAAAAGGAGGGAAATGTAAAGAACAATTAATCTCCTGCCATTCTTCCAGCTGCTAATCAGCTGTGTTGGGTTTTGAGGCCAAAACCTATACCCAGAGCAGTGTATATGTTTATTCAAGGACCAGTGGTGTTCATTTTTAAACTAGCTGTACTTCTGACCTGTACAACCCACTGTTGGAAGGGGTAGTACAATTTATCTATGCATCATGGGAAAAATACTGACTCTATTTTCTTCTGTTCTTGAATTCTCTGGCATGTTGCTGGAATCCACTTGATATTTATATTCATTCATCCAGTTATCTTGTAGCTGGATTAAAGGAGTTAATTTAAATAATCAGGAAGCCTCTATTGACAATATGTAGTGCAACAAGCAACTGAGTCACATTCAGTCTGCTTCAGTGGATATTGCACCTGAAAAGTGTGACTGTACTCATTAACCTCATATGGTATTCACTGGATGGCTGGAATGAATCTCCAGTCCAATTTGGGTTAAAGGTATTTTGCCATTGGTTTCATTGGAGTCAGACATTAATCTATGTCCTTAGACCCACATTTCTTGCCTTGCTCACACCCTTGTGGCTGCCAGGGCACCACCTTATGTGATACCCCTCTGCAGGCAACCGAGCACAGAAGCAGACCCATCCCACAGACTAATGTTTTAGCCAAATCACATCTTGGCTTGCAGAACTTCCCTGGATTTCCCTGAAGCATCCCTATCAAGGTGGGTTCAATTAGCCCTTCCAGAGCCAGATGCCACAGATCTAGATTTTGGCTGATCTTTTTTTTTACCTGTAAATAAACTGCAACTGTCTGCCAGTCTGCAGTCTGTGCAGCTGTCCACAGTCTGCTACAACAAACCTGATGACCTGGGAGTGTAACCTGTTTGAAGCTTTAAAATATCTGTGTAAAAGTCCACAGATGAAGGGATCCAAAATATTTAAAACAGACTGTCTTTATTCACTGCTTTCTGTCCCTGTGAAACAATAGACCATGGTAGGAATTTAAAATGGAGACATGAGCTGTTTTTATCTTGTGGGGGGATTCCTTTTTAAGTATGAGCTATTTTACCTATTTTATACTTTCATCATCATGGAATTAGGAATTTTTCCAAATAAACACAGTATGGCCCTACTGATCTTACTTATAGTCCTTATTACAATGTCACTGTCCATTTTTTGAAGTACTAGGTTTTATTTCAGTCTTCTTAATTTAACTGATTATTTTATTTAACCTGTTGCATATCATTATATAAAATGAAAATGTAGACTGATGTCTGATGAATATCAATAAAATATTAATTTGGACTTACCAACAACTGTAAGGTTGACTTGTGCTTGTCTGCTGCCAAGTTTGTTCTCTACAACTAGAGTGTAACATCCACAGTGTTCCTGCTTTGTTGATGATATTGTTAGCTTGCTGCTGTTTTCAGCATTCTCAATTTTAATATATTCATTTTCTTGAATCTGCCAAATTAAAAGAAAAAATATGTGATAGATTTCTTTTGTATCTGAAAGAGCTCAAAGCAAAATACAGTGTTATCATATGAGTGTTACCTGCAGATAACTCTATTACAGAAGTGAATATGTGCAGCTGGTAAACTGTGTAATAAACACAAATCATCTAGAAATGCAGTGGAACAGTATGAGGCCTCCAGTCCTGCAAAGGCCACAGGGAGCACTGGTCTTGCTGGAACCTCACTAAGGAACCACAGTGTCACTTTTTAACTTCTCTTTGATAGGCTGAAAGTGCAAACTGCAATTGTCAAAAGAGCAAAGTTTGGTCTCACATATCTTAGAGAAACCACAGTGGAACAAGGGTTTAGCCTTTGTTCATTTGCCATCACCCTCAGAGGCCCAATGTGCAGACCATCCACAGCTGGGACTTCTGCCCTCTGGTTTTTATTCTGTACTTCCACACAAAGCAGGGTAATGGTTTCTTAGGTTTGAACAGCTGAAGACAATGTTGTGTGAAATGGAGATACAACACTACAGCTGTAGAGAGACATTCAAAGAGCATATTGAGCTTTCCCATAGCATTTTAATTTTCTGGAGAAGGAAAAATCCAAATCTCTGCTGAATACCACAGGCATATTATAAACTGGTTTTTAATTGAAACGGAGCTATCATAGCATAAATGGCCAAGGTGACTTAGATTTTAATCAGCATTAGCTTGAGACATGACAGTTCTTTAAAAACCTCATAATGCTACACTGCAATTACAGAAGCTGTACACTGTGTTCTTATGAAACAGACAACAAAATGTCAATGCCCTTCTTCCTCCCACCACTTCCTTCTTAGATAAGTGACTCTTCCAAGCCATTCTCAGAATTTAATTAAAAATGAAGGCTATTTAGTTTGCCTTATCTTGTCCCATATATTCAGAGAAGAAGAAATCAAAAGTTTAAGAACAGGACTTTCCCTGCTCTTTCCTCAACTGAGACAAAACACATGCACGGCTATCTGCCCAAAAGTAACTTTGGAAAGATTTTCCTACAATAACTCAAATAAAAAGTTAGCAAATGGGATTATGTAGGGTTAAACTCCACTGAAAGTTGTTCTACCCTGCCAACATACTTCTGAGATTCTAAACTGTCTTTATATTTTGCTTCATTAAAATTAGTCAAGGGGTGATAGTAAAACTAGATCTGCATTATTCAAAGAAAGCCTCAAAAGGATACAGCGAAAGCCCTGAAGGGATGCAGAGAAACCCCTGAAAGGATGCAGAGACAGCCCTGAAAGGATGCAGAGACAGCCCTGAAAGGATGCTCAGTGGTTTGCAGTGGTTGTGGGGAACATGGGTTGGATCTTTGGGATCCTGAAATAAAGTCACTGGTTGTAGCTGAGAAGTTTCAACAGCTGGCAGTGCTCAGTGATGGACTCAGCTGACGAAGAGGCTTTCCAAGGCTTTCCAAGGCTGTCCCCTCTTCAGCTCAGCACAGTTCCAGAACCCCTCCACTGCACTGCCATGGCCTACAACAGTATGGGCCACAGATTCATGACATGCCCTTTCTACAAGCAAGAGGAACTCTTTTGGAATATCCAAAAGAGATAGAGAGGCCACTGAGGGAGGCCACTGTGGCTCTCCTGCACCTGAGGGAATGGGAGGAAGAGCCACGGAGACGAAGCTGCAGCAAACAGCAGCAGGGCTGAAATCACAGCTCACCAATTGCTGGATCAGCTCAAGTAACAACTACAAATAACTCCCAGTAAACTGTCAAAACACTTGGCTGGTTTTCACTTTTACGACTGGGAATGGAACAGAGTTGAAATCAACCACAGTTATAGAAAAGCAAGAAATCCAAGTGTAAAACAGTATGTGGTGAAGTGTAAGTGAAAAATAAAGCAAAATAATGGTGCAGCACAGGACACAGTAAGTGGCTCCCCTTTTACATTAATAACTGAGAGACTGCTGCCCTCACTTGTCCTCCTACAAGTGTTTGGTAACCTTCCTGAACTTTTTTTTTCCTTTTGTACCTCATTCACCAGAATGAATAATTTAGATTTTTTTTTGGTCATTTCAATTTATGATTTTGCAATATTTCACTTGTCTCCTAGTGGATAGCTAAAGAAGAAAGTATAAAGATGGTAAAAATAGCATTTTACAAAGGAGAAAAATATTTTGAAGCACAGGTTATGGATCTGATATGGGCATTAGGAGCTGCTAATTATCACATATTAACTGCCATTATCACATAGATTGTGCATATAAAAAAGGCCTTAAAATCTAGGTAAATAGGATTGCTGTATTCAACAATGAACTCAGAATTCTCCACAAACTAGAAACTCAGTTTTGAGGGGTACATTTTACCTAAATGTCAAGACAGAGCTTAGCAAAATCAAACACTGAATGTCACTGAAGCTTTTGAGACCTATTTTTTATGGAAAGCAGTGGTTAACTCCAGTCTTGAAGCTAAAGAAATTTAAGGAAATATAAGAGTTCAGGAAAAAACCCACCCTTTCCCCTAAAGTAAGAGGTTATTTGGAGTTAGCAAGGACAGACTCTGGAATACCCTTTGCACTAAAAAACTGTTTTGAATTCTTTCAATTAAATGCTGACATGTCTGGATTTAGAGTCTAAACTTCCTTCTAGGAGGAGATGTTTTTGTTTGTGTTCTATAGAGTGCATAACAAGTTCAGAACGAAATAAACAGAACAGCAGCTACAGCAGATATTTATATTTGCTCTGTCCTAACGTGACACTTCATCTTCCAGTCTGAACTTGCATATTGGGTTGTTTGATTTAAAGTGATTTTAAATGGCTTTGTTAAAGCAACTCTAAATCTTTAGACATTGCCCTTTAGGAACTTTAAAGCTAGGACTGAGGGCACTGATGGCATGGATTTTTGTTGTGCCCTGTATGGTGACATTCGTGTTGCAAGACAATTCACTCAAGTTTTTTATATGGTATTTTGCCCCTCTGACATAACTTTAGACCCATCATCAACAAAGAAGGGATCATTTTCAAAGGAGAGAAATGTCCCCTGTGATAGATACTTTTCAGATATCTGTATCTTTCCCATCACTTATCCTTTAATTCATGGTCTAAGACTTTTCACAAAGAAATTATCATTTGTTACAGGAGGGCACAGGCAGCAAAAGGTCTGAACTGTAGCAAGAAAGAATTACATTTGGCATTAGGAAAAGAATTCTAACCCCATGGCTATATAAACACTGCAATCATTTGCTGATGGAGGTTGTGAAATCTTCATCAATGAAATGTGTTCAGTAGAGGTCAGGAAAACATCTGCAGGAACAAGATGGACTTTGCCAGTTCCTCAGGAAGGGAGATGGAAAAATGGGAGATAGTCATTGATGGTCCTTTCCAGCTCAGCTTTTTCAGTGATTGTTGAAAGAAACCAGAAAACAATTTACCTGCTTACGGAATTTCATCCAGGTGCAAGTTATGGGTGCTGTTCCCACCACCTTGGCAAACAATTCCACTGATTCACCTGCACGGACTTTTCTGTCTTCTGGGAACTGAGTAATCTGAGGAGGAGCAGCTGAAGGCAAAAAATAACATAAATTAAATAACCCTTTAAATGACTCTAAGTTTTCTTAAAATTCAAAACACGTACATTTCTCAGCTCAACTGTTTCAGAGCAGCATTTGAAATGCAGATTAGCAGTTACCTGTTACTTGCAATGAAAAAAATTCCGTGGATCTGGTAATTCTAGGGGAGTGAAGTAATAACAATTTACCCATCCAAAGTTTGCTCATGCAAGACCAAGGTACAGACATGCAAAAGACAAAAACATTGGCATCTACCACCAATTCCAAATACACAGTTTATGAAATTTTGTTGTGGGTTTTCAGAAAAATCTTATTTTTCTTTTGAACTTTTTATTTCTGAAGAATGACTCCAGCTACCTTTTTATCAATTTGCATGTGCTGAGGGGGTCTGCAAACCTGCTCCCTGATGTCATCAACAGAATTCATAAAATTTAAGACTCAAGATCTGCCTATAGTCATCTCAGTAGCCAGATAAACATTATGTGGCACAGAAACATCATGAGAGACAAGGAGGGAAACTGATGTCTTTCTCAATCCAATCAATTTTGCCATGAGCAATGATGGATCTTTTTGTATCTCAGTGTTTTTTTTTAAACCTTGCAGTCCCATTCATTCCCCTCTGTTCATGAACCAGGCATTCCTCCTTCTGTTCCCTCTCACTGCCTGAGTATCAATAGATGGCAGAGCATCTCCTGCTAACAGTGCTCCTTCCCAGCTCTCAGTTGTGCTGCTGAGTGTCAGACCCCTGGTAGCAGCTAAGCACAGAGGCCAGAAATATCACAGGCTGGACAGTTCCAGGGTGAAAACAATACTGCTGCTTATAAAAGCAGCATGATAAAGAAATTATTCTTGTGTGTGTGTATTGAAGGGGACACACTAGAGGACATATTGACAGAAATGGTAAGAGGCATTCCCTAATGTTACAATGACCTCACTGCCATATGTAACCTTCTTTACAAAGCACAGGGACACTGGGCATGAAAAAAAGTGCTTTCTTTTCCTTTTCAAAGCAATTAAAGCAAAGTGGGCTCCCCCTGCTCTAGACTTGACTTTTTAAAAGTGTTTTTGTTTTGAAAATATCTGAAGGAAACTAGGCTGAGGTGTATATCTGGCATAGAAAGCAGCTTGAAAGGTTTCAAAGTCTGGTGAAGTTTTAAGACACTGAAAAGAAGTTCCTAGAGGAGAAAACTCATTGTAACTTTAACTATAGATAGCTTTGCCTCAGAGACTGCAAACACACAAATAGGTTACCATAATGGCAGTGATGAGGAAAAGTAGAATCTATCACCTTTTCTGTGGTAGCTACTCATGCAGAGGATTCTGTGATACACAGAAATTTTTTTTTTTCTCAGAAAGCCAAGGTTTGTTGTGAATATACGAAAGGAGATAAGTTACACACTACTGACACTTTGTAGGATCTTGCTATACTCCATCTGAGAGTAACTTCTTTGGATGCTCATAATTTAATTCTTAGTACAAAGTTAGCAAATTGGATTTACCTACCATTTAATCACAGATGTAAACAAACTTAGAAGGCAAACAGCTGCACTGGTGAATGAGGGTGACACATGCAACACATTACCTGCTTTTGGAGGAGTCTTTGGAGCTGGTTTCTTCTTCACTGTTGCTTCACCTGGTTAAAAACAAACAACAAACCACGGGAATTCAAAGATGAGCTTTGCAAGGTACCACACTAACCACAAACATCCATGCTTCGTTAGCACTTGAAAACATATTATATTCTTCCAGCATATTAAACTAAAGAATTAAAAATACCTTTAAAAACCACTTTTATCATCCTGGATGATCCTCAGAATATTCACAGTTGAAGCTGGAACTTTTAAAATAATCAAATAAATATTCTACACTTCTCCCACAATCTGTCATCATCCATTCCTTACAGCAGTTTAACAGGTGAAAACACTGGGCCAAGACCCATCTCATACTGAATTTCTGCTCAGATTTCCAGCATAATCAATGCAGAATGATCTCAGTTAAAAGTAGGGTAGTTAACACCATGTGCTGCTTCTCATACCACTTGTGAGCTCGCAAAGTAACAGCGATATACCAAAAGCAAGTATTAGCACTACCCCTCTACCTCATCCTCTTCCTTAAGCAGGGAGAACTTTTTGCTATATTCTCAAAAGAAAATGTCATAGCTACAAAAATATGGCTTAGAACTTGGAATCTGGATCCATAAAATTTTGGAAGACAATGTTCTACAAATTGTGCAGGGTAAGTAGAAGAACAGTAGAGAAAATGGCTCTGAAGTGTTTTTTACAAAACAAGAACTAGAGGCCACCCAATTAAATTACCAGACAGCAGGCATAATAGAAACACCAGGTTAAATATAACATCTATAATCTACCTTCACAAACAAGTAATGTTTTACAATACAGGAACACAAACAGGATCAAAAGGACAAATCCATAGGAGTTATGTATAGTGGTGGCCATTAAATGCAGCAGTCTGGATGCCTTCAAACCACTGAATTCCTGAAGTGAAGGAGTTCATTCCTTTTACAGCACTCTCTTTTTGCCTGCTATTCTAAGCATCCTGGTCAGAGAATGGCCTCTGCTGTGAAAGAACATTTCTTATTTTCTTATACTGAACTAGGCAGCATGATTGAAGTAGTCTGGATTTTAAGATGTTATTGCCTCCAACGGAAGCAGCATGTGCTAAGTGCTTTTGAGTGTCTGGCAGACTATACAGAGGTGCCTAGTGACAGTCATAACAGATGCAAAAGTTTTGAATTTTTTGGTCCATTCTTTTCTTTTCTTTATTTAATTATTTCAAATTAGAAAGACACTGAGCAGCAAAATATCCTCCAATTTCACCAGACCAATAAAACCAGTTTTTTGATTTAAAGCCTTTTGGTTGCAGCAACTACAAGCTGTGCATGATACCCTGGAACACATCATGTGATGCCTCATGAAACTCAGGAGCCATGAGTTGCACAATCACTGTGGGAGTCTAATGCTATAGCTCAAACAACAGCCAGATTGATTTTTAGAGTAACTGGAGATAGTAGGTGATGTGGTATAGGACATGAAAAGACCAAAGGACTTTAATAATATCTAATGGCTTAGCTGTCAACAATGGTGTTTATTCAGTTCATTCTGAAGAGCTTCATGAAGTTAATACAGGAAAGTTTTTTCCACCTTCTTTCCTTTTTTTAGTAATTTTCCCTAAAAGTATGCTTGGCTTTTATATGCTCTGAATTTATTGATTTTGTAGCAACCAGAAGCACAGAAATGGAGAGGTAGGATATTCTCACAGTACTTATGGCTGAAACAAAAAAGAATAGTTGGATATTTCCCAAAGAAGCCTTTCTTTGACAACTGCCAGCCCAACAGAAGTAGTTAAAGCTTTAGATGAGTACTTGTGAGGTGTTTATCCCAGTATTACTGGCCTGCCAGGCTGTAAGCAAGGTATCTGTCCTGCCACATCTTCCATGGGGACTTAACCCTCTTTAAACTGAGGCCTTCAAAGAGCACAATTACTCATTAAAGGGACACATTACTTTTTGGGTCACCAAGAGAGTGACATGTACCCTGGCTGCTGTGGAAAGTGACAGCAAATGTGCTCCAACATCCTCTTTCCTGCCCGAGCAGTACAAGCAAAGGCAGCAAGTGGTGTTTGCAGAGCAGCTTTCCTCTTTGTCATGGTGTGGTCACACCTGAGCCGAAACTCTTATTTCAGGTTGGAGCCACGTTATGTGGATTAAACTATGTATATGATCAGGTTCCAGCTGGAAGGTCTGTAGAGTCTGGCCTCTCATCTACCTTTAAACATCCCTATTAATGGAAATAACCCATTAGTTACTCATTAGATGCATAACCCCATGTAAACTCACTTGGTTACATGATTCAGAAATAAGCAAACATTTTTGTTTGTGCGCGTGCTGTATTCAACATCAGGCTCTCTGCTTTTCTCTAAACTGAAGTGAAATAGTTCTTGGGTCTCTTCTCAGAGCTGCAATGGCTTTTAATAAAAGCTACAATGACAGGAATTTGATTGCTTCCACACTCCATTAAGCCTGATGTGAACAAAGAGCAACAAGGATGAAGAAAAAGCACCATTTGTCAAGTGCCATCTCGGGCTGCCAGATACTGGTGCTATTTTTCAGAAAAGAAAAAGCAAATTCCTGAATCCAGAACAATTTTCACTCAAAGATCACCTCTTGGCTGACATTGTGTATTAGCTGCAGTACCTTAGTTTTAATAGGCAAGCTCCATGCATACTGGAACAACTATACTTAAGCCAGTTTAAAAGATTCTCACCTCAGTGAAGATTTCCATAGCAGCAAAGCAGAGAACATGAACTGATCACTTTATGCAGCTAGGACACTGCTTTTTTTTAATGTAGGTACAATTTTTTGGGTTTAAATTTTAGTTTTTACCCACCAGGACATTATATTCCCTGAACTGAGGATATACAGACTGTCACTGGACTTCATCAAACCATGCAGATTGCCAAGGGTTGCTGGAAGGTCTGGCTGAATATCCTGTTTTGCAGACACAAATATCCCTGAGCAGAAATGAAAGGCTGGGGCAGGGTGGAAGGGGATGAGTACAAGGACAGGTCTCTGGCTCTGTGTAGCTGGCTTCTTTGCCTAATAGTGTACACCCCACTGTTCTTAGACCTTCCTTAAGAATACCAGCTCATCTTATGCATCTCTTTGAAATGTAACTTATTTTTTTCAAAGGCTGCTGGAGACAGTGAAAAAAAAAATCTAATAAGATTACTCAAAGTTGACAAGGTCAAATGATTGTTTTCATTAAAATATTTGAGCCTCTTGGAAATGTTAGTTCAAGTCTGCTTCTGCTGCCCTTTTTTTTTTTTTTTTTTCTTAAAGATGGTTTGTCTTTCTTTTGGTATTTACAATGAAACAGGCCAATGCTGAAAATCAGCCTGGAAGTAAAAGGACTAATATTTCCCCTTTAAATGAATTTGCCTTCTAGAAACAAAATAAACATTACAAGGCAGGTTTGCCTCTTACAGAGCTTGTTTTTGAGTGGGGGGGACATAAAGCAGAAAGGGGAAAAACCCCATCCAGGCTGGTAGCTGCCAGACATTTGGTTTTGCTCTTTCTTTCCCTGATGGTGCAATCGTGAGAGCAGATATGCTCAGAAGCCTCTTTCTTTTCTGCTTCCCTTTTTTGGAATTTTACTAAAAATAGGAGTAGCCCTCCCCTGAAATGGCTCTCTGCACAACTTGCTTTCATAAAGCATGAAGGAAAACTCTAAGGATCTGAAAAAAACATCAGCACTCAAGACAGTATTTCCAACCAATCCATAATTCCTACTGTCTTCCCTGAGGGACATGCCTAAAATTATGTGCGTGTCTTCTGTAGTGATGGATTTCAGCACCTGGTAAACAAGTACAGTTAATACCTAACTCCATTAGCACAAGAAACAAGACCTATCCCTGCTTTTGTCTGCTTGTGGAACAGCCTCATTTTAGCTCGGGAGAGAAGAAGGGTTAAAGACATACTCTCATACTACAGGCACATAGAAAACCATTTTCCCCCCATGCAAAATATGTCAAGATTTCATCTTGAACTAAACTGGGGTTTTTTCAGCATTTTCAGAGTTCAAGAGAAACTGAAAAAAGAAGTCATGTCTGTAATGTGTCAGACACCATGGTAAGAAGAATATTTTTTGAAAATTGATGGAAAGCCCAGATTCAAGTATCTGCTCCTTCTTCCCCATCTCACTTGGATCCTTCAGGCTCGTGGGATGTGAGATCATGAGGTCTCTCTCTCCCCCATGTAAATGAATCCCAGTGAAACCTCCTTCAGACCCTTCTGGAGGTAGATATCCGGGTCTGAGTGAAAAGTGACTGCTCTCAACCTTCACTACTGCCTGCTTTGCCAGAAAGCATGGAATGACTGAGACCTAGAAGTACAGAAAAAAAGGAAACATTTGGCCTTGTGGTCAAAGTAGTCAATTATTCTGTTCTGTCCTTGCTTCTGTCACAGACTTGGTTGATGGTATAAAAATTCATTACAGATTTTAGCACAGACAAGATGAAACAGGAGAAAAATGATGGCTACAATTGTAGCAGAAAGTTTATTCATACATTCATGAACCTGTGCTAATTGCTAGAGAGGAAAATGACAAACCCAATGCACTGAACACACATTTTTCAGTAGCTTGAAAACTTCATCAAGGTTTGGAAGTTTAAACAGTTTCACTTTATTGCATGTCAGAGAGCACATTTTTTATAATGTTTCCAAGTAACTGTTTAGTATCTAAATACAATAAAACAGAAAGCAACTTTGGCTTAAATTTCATGACAAGCAGAAATTAGAAACTTAATTCCATGCAAGTCAGTTGAGTTTGTGTGCTTCATAACCATTTTTTAAAGCTTTTTTTTTTTCATTTAGAAACAACTGTCATTTATTGCAACATCCCATATTTAGTTTCTAAATCATGCAGAGATTGTCCTCTAATTGAGAAATATACAACCTCTGCCTTCTGAAAACAAAAATAAAACCCAGGAAATACTCACTTTTACAGTGATGAGAGAGCTAGGATATACCAGCACACTAAGAGATTCAATATGATCTGGTGCACTGAAAATAACTCTGTATTTGAAAACAGCTCAGTTGAAGGAATAAACAATTCCATAGCAGTTTAGTAGCACTGTTCTTGAGCAACTTCTACAATTAAAGCAAATCTGAGCAGGACAGAAGAGATCCAGTATCAAACAGAGCTCACAAACAACCCAGGCTATGTAAAATGCTCTAAGAGCTCTGGTGGGAGCAAGACAGCAAGGTTAGTTTCTTAAGTATAAGTTTAATTTTCACCTTTTTTATGTCCTGGGAGAACATCTACAACAACACACTAAAAGGCTGTGCCCAAATGTGTAGGGACAGGAATCTAAAGTAGGTTACTACCCAGCTACCCAGTCTGTTCCATAAGAAAACATTGCCAGGTCATCTGGGCATTCAGGAGCTCTAAATGGTTTCAGTGGGAAAAACTATTAATTAATTAATTAATTAAGCCAATGGATTTAGGTCCCTGTTTTACAGAGAAGAAACTTAATGCTTCTATAATATGCCTCAGATGTGCAATTTCTAGCCAATGACTTAACTGTAAATTAATAAAGCATGACACCTCTTCAGTTCAAGGCCACATTGCAAAAACTATTCATTTTTCTCTCTGTAAGACAGTCAATAAACGTTTCTGTCTTCTTTTGTCAACATACAGATATGTAGGATGGACTCTGTGAAATACACGTGGAAAATACTGTTCTGTGCCAATATTAACTCAGAAAATGTCAGTACAATGAGAACTGTAGAGTAACTTGGCAGAGGTTCAAAATGCATGCCCAGCATTAGAGAAACAGTGCTGAACTGGGCACTCAGGAGAAAGGGATTTGGACAACAAATTAGTGTTTCTCCATTGCTCATTTTATATGTGAAGTGACAGATTTATTTTTCATCTATGGAAGCAACCAACCTTCAGAGTCACCAGGTTAAACCTTTCATTGCCTGTTTACCTCAGCCCAACTTGGCTGCCAGTCCTTGTGGCACAGCTATTCACCTTTGGACCCTCGAGCCTCAGGAATGAAGGCAGCACCTTTCATAATTTAGAGTTTCAGAGCAATCCTATTTAGGTCTTAAAAACAGCTAATGGCAATTTGATTTACATGTACTAAGAGTGGAATTTTCAGCTTAGGAAAAAAGATTAATTTTTCCTTGAAAAGTTTGGTTAGAGGCTGCTCTGACAATGCAATTCATATTGTTCTAACACACCAAGTACTTGCACTCACTGTGCAGAAGATGTCTTGGACCTCACAAACAGCCAGGAGCAGAGCAGCATGAGCCTTCTGGGAAATGAATGGGACTGAAGGAACTGGCTTGGACAGCCTCATTGACCCTCATGAGCATCTCAGACCAACCCAGCCATCAAAGAGGTCAGCAGCCACAGATCACAGCTGCTACCCAGTGCCCACACTCCTGCAATTAAAAGAACATCTCTGACCAGAACAGTAACTTCCTCAGTAATTGAGTTCTTCCCTTAGAAAGTGGCAAGTTTTACACATAGGACAAAACAACCTGTCATGAAATGAAGATTTTGAAACATTTCGTATTCATCTAAGCCATGTTTCATTTTTTTTTCATAGAACAGAAATCGATAGAAAACTTGAAGTGTTTACTGATTTAATTATATACTAACTAAATTGGACACATCAAGCTTAATGCTTTAATAACATTTTCTCAAAATGGTGCTTGCAGACTTGGATTCTCTGACAAGATTGTTATTGAAGCGTAAATAACAGAACTGCATGCCAATCACTTGGCCACTGACTCATAATTTTTCCATGGTGATTAACACTTAGAATTTTCCCTAGTATGGACAAGAATAACTCCCTACTATGGAAAAGAATATATTAATATAATAAGGGGTCCCGTTTAGCATATTTACTTTAATGGTGAATTGTTCCAGAGATGTCACTGCTCAGCCTCTCATTCAAGTACCAATAATGTCAAAAATTCACATCTGGGAAGGTGACAGTGAAACCTTCTGGTGGATTTGATCTGGACTGTTTCAGTTGTGACATTTATTAAAAACCATCAGCAAGAGAATATAGCTACCTGTGTTACAGCTGTATTATTGTACAGCTACCTAAAAAGGTGTTTGACATAAAATCACATGTTCCACATAGTAGCACATATAAAAGATTTCTATCAGTAAGCTACCAAATACTGCAAAATAACTTGCAGGTGTGTAGGAAAATTTTTTTTTCTTGTAACTTTATTTTTAACTCGGTAGAAGAACTTACATTTGTGCAATCAAACTCTATGCTGGGTCAGCCCTTCAATGTATGTGGTTTGGATATGAGAACAGTGGGTTTAGAAAGTATTACTCAGATGAGGGAATTCAGGATATCCTGTCAGGTTTTCATAACAATGATTGTGACAGGTGATAATTGCCATTTCTTAATATTTACTGGAAGTAGTGCTGTGAATTAGCCCTCCAAAAAATTGGGCATTTCTTTCTGAACACTTTAATCCAATGCTTAGATTTATGAGCATTATTTTCTAAAGCATTAAAATATTTTTTTTCTCTGTAGCAATAAGTGGGATACAGTTTCTTCCTACTATAGTAAAGTTATGTTGCACGGCTCAGCCATAGCATAGTTTAAAAAATAGAATCTAACTGCTGTAATACTCCTTTTTCATCAGCAAATCTTGAAAAAAGCTTTTGGAAAAAAAGTCATTTTGGAAAGCTCATGCTTTATGTAAACTATTGTGATGCCACTTAAAAAAATCTGTACTATCTTCAATGCTGCATGCAAATTAACCTTGAGACTGAGGATCAAGAAATCTGGGTTCTAGACTTGCACACAAATCTGCCTCATATTGGGTTAATTCCTTCTGTTTTGGTCCTCTGCTTAATACACATTAAGGACAACAAAATAATTGCAAATGTGGAGTAGTAATGTATTTTTTTGAAAAAGGAATATTTATTTGTAAACATTCAAATCTTTATTTACTCTTAAAAATCTCAAGCAGAACTTTGATTTTTCCACAGTCTGTTGCGACAAAAACATTTATTTAATAGGCACTGAAGATTTTGCAAGTGGCTTTGGTAATTGAAATAAGCAATTCCCTTTAAGCTTGATTTGAAGTAAGTTCTGATTTCAAAGGGAAGTGGGTGCCTAAATCCCTTCACAGCAGTTTCAAAGCTTTCTAGAGAAATGTTCAAGTGGTGAGAATTTTTGGCTTAGTGCTTCTGCTACAGGGCTGTGTCAAGCCAGGAGGACCCTTACATCACTACCCACTGATTGTTCTGGCATGGCACACAGTGTGCAGCATGATAAATATTGAAAGGGTCCAATTTTCCACTGCCTCTTTTAGAAGAAACATAACACTCTATTATTCTAACTCAGTAACATTTGACATCCACTGAGCAAAGACCCAAGTGACAAAGCCCAAATCAGTGCAGTCAGTAAAGAATGAACCAGTTCCAGAGGTGCCCTTCCTCTCTTCTCCCTTTCATTTCACCCAGATTCAAAGGTGAATCTGGTTTTTATTCTCAGAAACAGTATTATTTATTCTATTTATCCTTAGAGGGTTGCATAATTATTACTAAATTTTGGTGACACAATATTAATTCTAAGCAAAACAAAATACATTGTAAGTTTTGTAATTTGCCAGCATGGGAGCAATCTTTCTGCAGTAAACACTGCAAGCATCCATTCAGAGATGTTGTTAATCACAGAGTGACACACAGCTTCCTTCAAGATGTTCTTCTTTTTCTACACCAGAATCCAGTATGTATTGCATATCAAAGCAAGCAATGGCCCAAATTCTGCTTACAATTGGTTTTCTGTAGCTTACAAACCCCACACTTCCAGTAATTAAATAACATTGTCAGAATGAGCAGCCAAATGATCTGAGTCAGCAGCTCACAGTGAGACAAATTCTACAGGTTAACATACTGACAACATACACTCTTTTCCACAAAAAGAAATGTATTGATCTTTGCTTTCAAGAACCTAAAGTTAATTACTTTCCTGAAAGTTTCTACTAGGGCAAAAAAGCAAGGATCACTTGTAATTTATCTGATGGGAGAGAAGGATGACATAGCTGCTAAAAATGAAATTTGACTTGCACTTCTTTACAGAATGTGGAAAAGAGAGATCTTTTCCCTGAAAAGTATTTCTAAAAAATACAGAGACTATATAATTTCTCTATCCTATAGAGTATACACTGCTGTGACTGAATTCACTACTCAAAATTCAGAATCTATTAATTAATAATTCTAATCACATTATTAGGAATTTTTGTTCTCTCTTTCTTCAATAACAATCTGTATTGCCCTTAGGACTGTTGGTAACCAGTTGTGGTAAAAAAAGACCAGAAAAGATCAGAGTAAAAACGTATCTCCTTATTAGACTGAGACACTTTAATTCACAGTTATTCTCTATTACCCTTCTTTTCAAGAGATATACAGTAAAGACAGACAAACATCTGACTTGTAAAGCCTGTTCTCTCTTGGGTAAGGAACTTTACAGTCTCTGTATCTGATAAGAATTTCAGTGTAGACTGGAACTATGTAGTTCCACTGGATCTGTTTTGTATATTTTGCCCCTGACAAATACACAAATAAAAACTTATTTCAGACCAAATACTCACATTCCTCAGAGACTCAGATGTTAAAAAACACCTGTGAAATCTCTGCAGCCAAATCCTTTTAAAATTAAATATGTATTTTTCAAAGCTTTTCCAAAAACTCTTTCAAAGCCCAGTTTCCTAACATTCTCTCTGGTTACCTTGATGTCTAAATGACGTGTTAAAGATATTTTGGAAAAAAAGAGCTTGTGAGAAGTTCAAGAACTTGAAACAGTGAAATAATATGCTATGTAGAAAAACCATTCCCCATTATTTCAACCTTCTTTTCCCAAATATTTCTGCAGCCTGAGATGGTAGCTTTTGTTTTGCTATCTATTTTAATTTCCACTAAAACCAGAAGCAGAAGAAGCAAGATGTGGATCAGGTCATATATCTCCATATTTAGACTTAGTTCCCAACTCACACTTTCTCCTGGGAAAGCTGCAATTGATAACACTGCTGGGAGGACCAGAGGAAATGTGTGTGTTGTGTGCATAGAAAACACAATTCAAAACACTGTTCTGTGGAGATTTAAATGGCTTTAAAATTTTATTTTCTATCTATGTTCAATAACAAAATAATTGCTCTTAATTGTTGTTATTTATGGCACTTGAAGCTCAGGTGCAGAGGTGGAGCATGTCAGTGTGACTCTTCCCACATCTCCAAAGGGAAGCTGGAGAGAGTTACAATGCTCAGCCAGCAACTCAGAAATAGCTGTAGCCCAGGGCATAGTTTTACCTAAGTCACATTTCCAGAAGCACAGTTATTACCTGTGATCATCAATCACTATAAAACTGCTCTGAGTCCTGCTGAAAGCAGCTAAAATTGTTCTTGCTGGATGACCAGAATGGAGTTTACATGTTTTTTATTTTTTGAGAGAGCTGGATAAAATATTTCATGTTTCCATTAAACCACATCTTTACATCTTTTTAGGAACTCATGTGGTGGACATCATAGATAAACAATTTTCAAAGTCCAGCTTTGATTTAAGAGATATTTGTATTCCTTAATTTCATACGTAGTACTGCTGTTAGGAATTGAACTGATATTATTGTGCTGCCTTTACCATTGAAAGTTTCCTCTTAACCAAATGCATTTATGCTGAGTAGCAAACATGGGAATTTATAGCTAATTTCTTATTTCTGAAAGCATCAGAAGCAAGTTAAGCATTTAGGCTTAAAACAAAGAATGCAAAATTTGCAAAACCACTCTCCATGGTATTGCCAAAAAAGGACAGATTGTTCTACAGGGCACTTCAGTCAAGATGCTTTGCTTACCAATAGTAAAACTTCATATTGTCTACACAGGACACAGCACAAACTGAAGCAAACTACTCGAGTATTTCCGTGCTCTTTGAGAGGTAGCCAAAAATAAATCTGTGTCACAAGTTTATTGCACCATTATGAAAAACAGAGAGTAGAGGGGCGAGGTCTGAACTCGCAGTTTGGGCTCTTACTTCTAATCCCCACAAGGCAAAAACTCATTTCACATGACTTAAGTGCAAGGGCTAAAGAAACAGCACAGGCTTCTGATCCTATGTCTGCAAACAGAAGGGAATGACCACAGAATCCCAAAGCACTCTTTTGTTTCCACTGGAAATAAAGCAAATCAAATCACAGTCACTTACTCTCTGTTGGCAGCACTGGGGGAAGTGTGGTCTTAGGCTTCTTGGTCTTCTTCTCAGTAGGCTTTGAGGTCTTTGAGGCATCTGCAATCAAAACAAATAATAAAATATAAATCCTATTTGAAAATCAATAATGAAAAAGCTGTCTAATAAAAGGTTTATTTTGGATCTTTCTGCAAAGTTAGAGGAAATTGCTGTCCTTTAGGCTTTTAACAATAATTTTCTGCACAGATTTGCTGGAGATTTGCTGTCATATTCTGGAAAGAAGAGGGAGCAGAGAGGGAAAAACCCTCTACAAAAGCAGCTGCACTAAGAACCCAAGCCAAGTAAGCAGCTAGACAAGAGGTCCCATCTAAGCTGACAGGTATTTTAGCTGGATAGACCAAATACAATGTGCACAAAGCTGTGCTAGGCAGTGCAGAGAAAAGTGACACAAAGCTGTATTGAAACATCATTTCATTCAAAAGAAATTATGTAAAGTAATTCCTTTGTCCATTACCTATGTGATCAATTCAGATTAACCCATTTTGAAGAGTAATATTTCCTCCATCTGTTTAAATTTTTTCCAAGAAGATATTCTTGGCCATTTGTTTATTCCTAAATAGAAACAGCAAAAGGGACACCACAGGACTGAAATTTGATGGATTCTACTATTTTCACAATTGCACAGCTCTTATCCAGAAACTGCTCATCACTGCAGGCTACACCAACAGCTAGGAGTCAATAAAGCTCCCTTCCATGTGCATCCCACATGAGATATAAATAAAAGGTGAAACTTTTTTTTAAAGTTATTCCAAGTTGAGCATGATCACAGTGCTGGAGCACCTCTCCTATGAAGACAGGCTGAGAGAGCTGGGGCAGTTCAGCCTGAAGAAAAAAGGGCCTTGGGGAGACCTTAGAGCCCCTTGCTCCAAGAGAGCTGGGGAGGGACTTTTCACAAGGATCTGTAGTGCTACATCAAGCAGGAATGGCTTCAAGCTGAAGGAGGCAAAGTTTAGATTAGATATTAGGAATAAATTCTTCTCGTGAGGGTCATGAGGCAGTGGCACAGGCTGCCTGAAGAGGTTGTGGACTTCCCATCCCTAGGGGTGTTCAAGACCCCCAGGCTGGATGGGGCTTTGAGCAACCTGATCTGTGGGAAGAAGTCCCCGGCCATGGCAGGGGTTGGAACAAAATGATCTTTAAGGTCCCTTCCAACACAAACTATTCCAGGATTCTATGACCTAAAATGCAAATCCTAACAAGCTCTGCTTGCTACATTGTTTGATACTGACATTTATCTTTGGAAGAAAGAGTATGATTATAGATTATGATCTCAGCAATGGCTGTATCACTTTACAGCTTTCAAATATTTAGCTTTCAGAGCATTTGTGAAGGAGAGAGCTGTTAGCTACCAGAGAAAAAGATGACATAAATGTTATGGAAACAGCTACTTTAGTCACCTTCTTCTAGGTACCAGTGTGTGAAAATTCATCTAAGGAGGAAAGAGGAAGCAAGAATCTCCCAGACAATAATTCAGAGCAGGAGGCTGTGTTCTGAGAGTTCAGACACTCAGATTCTACAGATCTGCCAAGTGAAGTCAAACTCCAATCTTGAGTCCCCAGTGTCAAAAGAAATATAATGATTATGGTTACTTAGTCTAAAAATCAGCATCTGGGATCCTGACAGTGGACTGAAGAAGGGAGAAATCTGAACTCTCGTTTTAGATCACAATTCTAATTTAAAAATAACAGTCATCCCCTCTGCCAGTCTCAGACATGGGATATCAAATGGCGTCTTTCCTAAATAGCTGGAGTTTGCTATGGAGCCATTTGTCAAAAACCTCTTCTCAGTAGCATGCCAGATGAAAAAGGCAGAGGAGGCAGCCAGTATCGAGGTAAGGAATGTGGTCATCCTGGTGCCCAGCATGGTGTGAGCAGTGAGCACCTACAGCCGTGGCTGCCACCACCACAGGAAGCCAGAGAGCTGAGGTAATGTCATTCACACATCAGGCAGGAGCTCACAGCCTCCCAGGAACAAAACTTTGCAAGCCAAACTCTACCTGCAGCCTCCCAGAGCATGCATAGTCCAGCAGGAAACTTGAAGTGGGAAATAGGCTAAGGGCAGCTTCAGGAAGAAAAGCAACTACTTGAAGGAGATCAGAAGACAGAGAAAACACACTTTAGTGACTGAGACATTTAAAAGTTGCCAAGGCAGATCTAGAGAAATACTGTATGCTAAGCTTTTGATGATCTGATCCTTCAACATCCTGGATATGTGGTGGTTAAGGTGTTTCAGGGACTAGATTCTGCTTAAAGCCAATTGTTTGAACTTCAGCACTGACAAAATTTATTACTTTAAATTACAGAACCATAAAAATAGCTTATCAAATATCGAAGACAGATTACACTGTGACCATAGTATCACAGAAGGTGCAGGTATATTTAATTGTAATCAATATTTAATAAATTTCTTTTCCAGTTACATGAAGACTTACCTTTAGTGAGGAATTACAGAATCACATTCTTACCTTGTCTCATGTAACATTAGGAAAAAATAATAGTATTCTTTTCTAGACCTCCTACCACAAATACCACATCTGCCACACAGCAGTGAAGGTTCAGTACCCAAGTTCTGTTACTAGGCCTGTTGTCTAGTGTTGTGTTCATTTTAGATCACAATGGAAAGTATCACAGTATTCAAAAATAAGCTCACCAGAAGTGAGTTGATAAGAAGGACATTTGCTTACTTAAAGCCCCTTAAATAATTTAAACTCCATGGCAGCTTCATAAATCTGTGTCACACAGCATCACCTAGGCCTTGCCCAAGGCCAAGACTAATTAACAAGAGTACAGTGTCATCAGCATGACCATGGCTGAAAACAAGTACCTCAGCCTGTAAACTGTCCATGTTCTAAGACTATGGAACACATGGGTGGTTGAGCTGCTAATTTATTTTTTCTCACTTACACTAGAAAATCAAACAACCAAACATCTGTGAATGCAGAGAATTAGGGAGTTGTAGAGTGAGAAATGTGCCACACACAGTCCTGAGGCAGACTGACACCCAGGCTCACACAGGCAATTCTCACTGGCTCTCAAAGGATGCACACAGCTCAGAAACAAATCTTACAAGTTCAGCTTACTGCTCTAAAAACCTTCTAGAAATAGTGGGCAGCAGAAGAGTACAGATTATTCCACAAAGCACCCAGAGCCCTTGGCTGCGTCCTGTGTCTTTGCTCATGCTCCTTTATGGTAGACATTGAATTACCTATTGACCAAAAAGTGTAGAAGGGAAAGGGGTAGAGTTCTTTCTGTGTGTGTAAGTAGCCCCTAAAGGTCATTCTTGGGAAATAAGCTGGAAAGGAGGAAGTTCTAAGGAAGGGTTTTCTTGTACCCAGCACAGTACTCACCTTCTACCACCACTTTGCAAGCACATTCAGCTTTCCCTGCTGGGTTCTCAGCTATGCACTTGTACTCGCCCCCATCTTCAGGCATGGCCTTCTCAATGGTCAGTGAGCAGAGTGTCCCTGTACAGAGGAGGGAGAGATCAAATGCATGTTAGGCTGCAGCTCACAAAAACCTTAGTGCTAGCAAGGAGCAGAAGGTGACAAATGAGCCAGTCCTTCACTACAGGTGATCTCTGCTAGAAAAAGTTGTCCTTAAAAACGAAACCTTATTGGAGCCTTATTAATGGTAAATAAATCAAAAATTGAATCTTGTTGCTTTTCCCTAGGACACTCCAAGTTGTTCCTGCAGCCCTGAACTGGTTGCTAAAGGCAGAGAAGACCCAGAGCAGCACCTCTGCTGCTCTTCTTGTCTTGCAGCAGAGATCAGAAGTCCTCACTTGGGTGGCTTTTTTCCAGAAGTGCTCATAGTGTAGAACTGTAAGTAAGAGTAAATGGGCACTGTCCAGTGCCCATTATCAAAGTTTTGATTCAGTCTTGTCTTCAGAACTCCCTTGAGCATTCACGTGTGTAAGAGCAGAACTTCAGCTTAGTGCCTAAGTTTAAAAATGGAAATGAAAGACATTTTCTTTTTGCTTGAATTGCCTAATGAATAACCGCCTGTAAAACATCCATTAGAAAGACCAATATATTAGTGGCAATCAAATTTATCACTGCAACAAATTCACTTCTTTACAAACAAAACCATAAAATTTGACTTAATAGGGTTTGCAGACACAGGATGCGACATAAGCTTGTTATTTACCAAGGGAAGCTTGGTATGACCCAAGGGAAATACATTTCCTCTTAAAAATTAAAACTCTGTGAACCAAAATAGAAGTTGTTCCCAGTAGATGAGGGATGAGGAAGAAGAACCTTGTCCCTTACTTTCACTTGCATTGCCTGGAACAATGAAGTACTTTCCTCCCCAGGGTGAACCCCAATTAAAACGCTCCACACTTTCCCCTTCCAAATATCCCTCATTAAGTGAAGTTGAAGTGTGGGCTTGCTTTCTCCTTCTTCATTGGAAAGCTGGGTCTGTCCCCTAAAGACAGCCTGAGGCCTTGTGCCCTTCTGTCCACTGCTGTTGGCCTCTCCTGAACACCTCCACCTTCCACTTAACCTCAGCTGCAGTAAAACCTTCCCCTTTCCTCTGTTTGCCTTTCTCACAGTCATTCCTAATTAAAGAACTGAAGAGATGGGTTTGTTTTTCAGATGTTTACCCTGTTTCCTGAGATGTAAGGAAATTTCCCAGCACCTTTCTCTCTGTGGTAACTGGAAGCCCCCCAAAGTGCTCAACGTCAGGCTCCCCATCAAATGTATCCCCTGTGATGTGGGAGATGGCACAGGCACAGGTGACACTGGTCCATGAAAAGGACCTGCAAAAGAACTCCTCTCCATCTGAAGAACTTTGGGAGTTTACTGGCTCTCTTTGGAGATGAACTCCATTTGGACATGGCAATTATGCTATTGTCATTCAGATTTTTCTCTCATTTTAAATATGGATGTCATTATTCAAGAAAAATCTTATAAAAAACATTAAAATGGTTTCCAACAAATTTGGTTTGCCAAAACCACACATCCGTTAGAAGAAGCTTTTTTTCTCCCCTCTTTATCATCCTCCACAAAATCAAGCAGCTCTAAATAATGACTATTTTCCCCTGAGAAATTATGTGAAAACTGTCTCAGAAGAGGAGCACTGACCCCTCACTCACATGGGCTGTGCTCAGCCAACCACAGGGTGAAAAGAAAATCCACGTGCTATCCCTGAGGCAACGCTTTTCCATGAGTCAGGCTGAAGCCAAAAATGTCACGAGCTGCAGCCCCATTCCAAATGGAGGAGAGACAGTAGAAAAGTATTCTCGCAGGCATCTAGCAAATATAAATTCACATGTCTCTGCTGTTTAAAGAGACATTTGGAGAGCAAGCCAAAGATAACTTCCAGTCTAAGAATTTATATAAATCTATGTAACATTATTAGAACAGATTGCACATTGAAACCTAAAGATGCTAATCCAAAACCCATGAACTATGGAACAAAGACATATACATGTGAAGGAGACCTCTGGCCACTTTATTGCAGGAAAGGAACCTGGCCTGTAAGAATAAGTGAATCGTTAAGGGACTGGAACAATGCAGAATTTACTTTAGCTTATGCAGGAGTTTTCTACCTGCTCAAAAGCCCTTCCTCAGCTCACTGAAGACTAATGTGACACAGGGTCACTCCTTAACACTAGTTTAATGAATTTATTTTGTGAGAAAGAGGGTGAAGGAAACCTGCTTTTTTTCAAGGGCCATGTAATTTTCTCTCCTAAATCCCACCTCCCTGAAGAAATAATCTGCATTGTATTTTCCTCCACTTCTTTCTCCCCCAGGAACTCCACAGGAACAGCACATGCAAAACACATGGGGATTGCTGGGCTTCCATGGTAGTCACCCTCAATAGAAGAGTGAAGGGAAAATGAGATCATTTGGGTCACTCTCCTTTATATAGCCACTAGTATTTATGAAACTATGGACTACTAGGACTAGGTATGAAATTGGTCAATGCACCAGAAAGATTTGGCCAGGTTGGATAAGGAGTATAAGGGGAGGCTGAGGGAGCATGCCTGTTGAAACCTCATTTTCATGGAAAAGCAGGAAAAACCCCAAACCACTGAAACCCGGGCAAAACTTGATGAGATTTCATAAGGACAGGAAACTTCCCAACCAGGCCTATGTTCTGTGATCTGGAGCTACAGTCAATTCCCGGGGCTAGAAGGCCAAATGTCTTTCAATGAAGTATTTGGTATTTCCTCTGCAAACCCCATCATGACAAGATTATTTTCTCAAAACTGCTAGAAAGCAGACTAGTTACTCCAGTTGGGTATTACTAGTTACTAGTTACTCCAGTTGGGTATTCTATTGAAATCCTGGCACTTCACAAATCCCAGCCAGCTAAAATGCTTGATATATATTTTGTCATCCCAACCCTCTATTTTTTTTAGGAAGCAGGCCATGGATGATCCTTAAACATTGTCACGAAGTGCAGGATTGGAATAAACATGAGTACTGGAATCCACCACTTAGACATTGGGACTGGTGCAGCTCTAGAAAAGACCTTAACAGCCACAGAAGCTGATACTTTACTGGAGGCTCTGGTTTAGATACACAGAGCCTTTCCCTTGAATTTTGAGCTATTAAAGGGTTCTCTGACTTACTCAAAAATAGTGCAAGACAGTTTAAAATATCTCTAGGCTTCTGCATTCTTTCCATGAAACTCCACAGAAAGTCAACCTCAGATATAAAACAAATACACAAACCAACAAAAAACAGCTCCTTAGTCTCATTCCCCACACTGGCATCTAGCTGGCCAACTTCCTGATTCCCGTCCATGATGCAGACTCAAGTTTATGGATTTCTCATTTGTATCCCATGGTACAAGAAAGTACTGTGGAGTATTTAGGCAATATTAATAAACACTGCTCTGTGAGAAATTGTGCCTAGGAGACATAATAATTTTTTAAGGAACTCATTGGCTTATAGAACTAATTTTCTAATAAATTTCAAATTGTCTGGGCAAGTTCAAATGTGTGCTAGTGTTACAGTCATGTTTAAAAATGAGAAGTGGATTGACCAGGAAAATATTGACTACAGTTACAATGAAAACAGTGAAAAAAACCACACGAATTTCAGAGAAGAAAAAATGTCAAATGTAATGATTGATAACTGATAGAGTTTTAAGGAAAACAATGTAAGAAACCTACTTTCATGATTCACAACATTAGACATTTAACCAGCAAATGTATCTGTGCAAAGGTAATTTTTTTAACCTTTACTTAAATATTTGTGATAATATCACATTATTCTGATTTTAATTAATGCTATTTAATAATCATTAATTACTATATAAAGGACATTGATTTAGGAGGAGTTAGAGCTGCCAAAATAAAGATCTTCTTCAGAAGCTGACAATAGGAAATCATCACTTACTCTGTTTCTAGTGGATTTCCTCTGTGATCAGACTAGGACCCAAGCAATTAAATATTTTAATCTATGACATGTAAGTACTCATAAATTAACTTTTATAAATTTACAGATGCTAGAAAGAATCTTGGAAAGGGAAAAGATAGCAGCATAGTCCTCCCAAACAATCTCATTTACTTCTTAAACTGAGTCCCATTCACTCAAAGAAAATGGAGCTTGAGACAGTGAAAAGAAAAGCTCTGATGGCACCAAGAGATGCTGTGTATTCAGGAGGTTTAAAGGCTTAATAGAGAAATGACAAGCATGAGTTCCAGTGTTGTGAGGTAGAAAGAGTATAATGTAAGGGCAGCAACAGGAAGGTGATCTCCTTCTCATTGATGCTGATACCCACATATGATTCTGCTTCCTCTTTTCTAAATAGGATAATAAACTAACAAACAGCAACTGGAGAGGAGGTATTGGAAAGAGAACCAAACCAAAACAACCCCCAAGCTTCCAAGGGCTGGATGAAGTGCATCATGGAGAGAAATTTAGTAAGAGCTTGACATGTCAAGTTTCAAAAAAAAAGGAGAAAGCTATCTTGGTTACAGTGTCAAAGCCTTTCTGTCAAGTTAGAAATAAGGCATTGTTTTGTATCTTGATTTAATAACAAAACTCTTACTAGAATAGCTAGACTTTGCAATAAATTGCCAGTGGTTATGGGAAATATCTCCCTTTGCTGTATTTAAATCCACACTTCATGCATTTTCTGGAAGATTCAGACATAAATGACAGTGCAGAGGGAAACATGGCCTGTGACAAACAGGGCATTATCAGAACTGATGCTCAGATGATCTCCCCAACCTTTAACTTTCCGAAGAAGCTTTTGTAAGGTTCAAAATGCATCTACTTTCAACAGTGCATAGAGTTGTGTTAATTATACACCAAATTCTTGCTCAAATCTAATTAAAAAGAAAACAAAAAAGTCATGACAGATCCTAGCTAGCCTGGCAGACATAGACTTGCATGACTGGTAGGAAGATTTAGGAGTTAAGTCACAAGAAAGTTGTTAAGGCATTATTGCTAATAAGATTACCAAATCTCTATGCTGCCAAGAAACTTGGGAACTAAAAATGCTGGTTTAGACAAAGCAATACAAACTCAGGGCATTTTCTAAGCTATAGCATCACTGCTACCTGAGTCTATATTGGAAAGTTTCTCTTCCATCTATATAGTCATAGAGCACTAAATCTATCCAAAAAAAGCTGAGCAAGCTGACTTAAAAGATGGTAAAAGTGCGAGTTTAGACTTGTATTCACTCATACACCTCAGCTGGCCAGTTTACTGAGGATGCTGTGCACAACCCTTTCACTGCCATCTCATAGAACGACTTTGGAACCATGCAAGAACTTTGGAGTTTCTGTCCAAGAGTGGACACAGGACAGCAGGACAGCAGCACAGGGCACTGCTGGGCCAGTGCTATACAACTGTAAAACAAAATGGGTTCTGCTCTAAAGTGTTCACCCTGTGAGGAAAATTGTTCTGCTCTGTCCTTATATGTCTAACTTCACTGCAATGTCTGCTAGAGCCTTCTTAAAAACATTTTTTCCAAACAAAAAGCCCCCCCATAACTTAAAGCAAAGAAGCCTCTCATTAAAGTGCCTCTTAACCATGAATCATCTACCCCATACTGTATGAATGTATAATGCTCCAATTTATGAGTACCCTCTTTTTATTGTTAGCAACCACTTATTTTGATCTTTAATGGGCAAAAAGCACATTAATATCTATCTCAGGAATGTAGATAATGGCACTCTGACAGTCTAAAGGAAGAAAAATATAAAATAAAACCATTAATAAAATTATTCCACATCAGAAAAATAGTGCAAGAGCTCACTTCATCATAAAAATAATACATTAAGCAAAAATCATGCCAATCAACCAACAGAGTACTATTTGGGGAAGTGTAAAAGGAATAGAAGAAAAAGTGTACTGATGTTCATGATTTGGAAGGGAAAATAGTTGAAATGTAAAATGGAGGGAACATGACATTCTATCAGCTATTGTTGTGATTGTGACATTCAGGATAATGCTGCCCAGATTCTGACTTCTAACTAACCCTAACCTTGCAATAATGGAATCCACTGCAAGCCCTAGATTAACTACCAGAAACCAACCCAAATGCTGCATAAACATGCCTGAAGATAAAGATCATTTTAGGAGCAGGGTTTAGCTTTTCTTTTGGCAAAGGCCGTACCAGTCAGAGACTATTCTGATGCTGGTGTTTGTACCCAGGCTGCTCCAAAGTACAGAAGCAGGGACAGCACTCTCCCTTCTCCTGCACTCCAATGGCTAAGCTGCATTGGGTGGGCAGTTGAGTGTCAGTCAGGCTCTGCAAGCACAGAGGACACCTGTGAACAGCATTGTTTCCAACTGGTAAAGGGCCTCAATATCAACTGGGACAAATACGCCAAGGAAAGTTATTTCAGTGAGGGACTACACATAGTTTTTACATTGTTTGCCTGTCCTGTGAACATGGTGCACACAAGTATATTTCTAAGTTTGACTTTCCTGGCCAAATATGCTGCTGTTTAATCGCGTGTTCCTGAAACTGAATTTTATGTATTTATCTACACCACATATTTGGCATCAGAAGATGAGCAAACTTTTGTCTCTTTTTGCCTTTTCTCTCTTCTGGGAATGACAGAGAGAAATAATTCAATTTCCAAAACACAATGAACATAGCATTCTGAGGGTTCATGTATTACTTACACTGACCGGTTTGTGGGACAGTATTCCATACTAAGATAGGCTAGTAGTGTGGCTAAGAAGCAGATGGACATGCTTTACTCCAGATAAGGAATTTTCCAGTTAAGAACATGCAAGTTATTGTGAAATACCTCTGGTGAATCTAAAAAAAACCCACCACAGTCACCACCAAACATCACAACAGCACAAAAGCAGTTGGTGAAATGGCTAAGAACAGATCTAGTCCATCCTCTTCCATAGTGTATTTTGTTGCTGAAAACAAGGAGGAGCAAGGTCATACCAAAGAAATAAAAAATGTCTTTGCAAGATCTAAACCCACTAAAGTGAGCTAGGTCTGTTTGCTCTGAATTCCTCTTCTTCCCCACAGACTCAGCCTTCTTCCAGGTGAGGATGACTCTAGGGCACTACCTCCAGGGCACACTAAATGCTGCTCCAAGCTTTGACAAAGGCACTGCTGCTGAAGTACACCTGTGGGTGTGATGGTGGTGCATTTTCAGTGTTTGGGGCAAAGGATGGAAACTGGGACTTTGCCTTTGGCCTGCTCTGTACTGCATCCAGTGTTCTTGGTGCTCTCTATGTTTAAAGCTGCTCCCAACACTATCTATGAGACTAATACAGTTTCCCTATTGAACAGTATTTCCTGATACTGAATGAATTTGCTATTTCCCAGTTCTAGTCTGCTATGCCAGTTATTCCTTCTACTCTCTTGGTTCCCTCAAGTAAGTATGTGTTCCTAATTAGGGAAACAGAGAAAACTGAATCTCTATGAAATCTGGAACTTAAAAGTATCATGCATACCTAGTTAGTTACTTAACACTTGGCATGAAAGAATCTTACAGTGAGAAAGCAGCAACACATTCTGCTCCAAGAGCCAAAGCTAGCAGGTACTGTCAGGAAAAAACCAAAACTGACCATCATGCAATGCACCCTCTCAGTGTACCAGAGGGTATGTAATAAGGTTTAAAAAAATAGTTCTAATCCTCATTCCTTGCCTTTCCATTAAAGGACAAAACTTAGAGCCCTGTGTAATACTTCTTTCCAAGATCCTCTGCAAATATGTACAGAAGAAAGCCTAATTTGAGATACTGGTAACACTGACTAGTAAGCATGGTTCAAGTGCAACAGTGCAGGTACAAGTGGAACATAAGGACAGTGTCTTCAACCCCTGCAAGAAGCTGTCCTGGAGAAGTGGATCCCTTATGCAGGACTGAGCTTTGATCCTGCCCTCAGTGGAAAGCACTGTCAATGCCTGACACCCTGGAGTGCTGTGAGCAGGAGTGTCACCCAGCCCAGACAAGCTGGATGGGAGAAGCCTCCTGCCCTGCTCACACAGGTGGCTGAGCATTTCTGGACATCACTTCACTATAAAGAGCTGCCCTTGATTTGCAATTTCACAGTACCATTTTATAGAGTGAATAAGAGTTGGGGGATTATGAAAGCCAGTTGCTCAGATTATTTCAGTGAAGAAAACAGCTTTCTGCAGCACCATAACACTAAAGCTTTGGGACTTTAGGAGGCTCCACCATAGCTCAGAAGCTTTGATACAGAGGTGCTGTCTATCTGATGGACTTTGACAGGAGCCATGAAACTTTGGGATGTATAATTTCTTTTCCACTCTGAGCAACTCCAGGAAAAGCCTTGAAATCTTGCTTCCAGCATAAGGCTGCCTAAACAGACTGATTCTGTCAGTCCTTTTTGTAAGAATGGAATTTCTACCAGTCAATGTCTTCTCATGTACATGACACTTATCCTTATTCTATACAGTCCCCTTAGGTGAAAATTAACATGGACTCACAAAAAAGGACCCAAAAAACACATGCTGCTACTTCACACACAGGCCAGACACAATGCACCTGCTACCATTTGCCTTTCTCCATCTGCTTTGGTATCTCCTTAGTGCACTACTCAAGTACCCCAAGCCTCTCTGAGGACAATGCTATTTCTGACTGTATCCACTTCAGGAGAATGCCTGTGTTACTCTGCTTGGAACACTGCACAAGGATTCACTGGTTGTGCTGAACTGTTCTGCTTATTAATTTGGTTCTCATTTGGTAAGACTAAAAATAACCTGGATTAAATGAAGGGAGATTGAAAAGTAAGAGTGCAGACCCCTGTTTCAAGCTATAATTCGCACTGTGAACATGAACTTTTTTGTTACAGTGTGCCAGAGGATATAATTCTCCAGATAATTCCCTCAGTGTTTTATGGAACACATACGAAGTAAAGAAGGGTTTTTCTGTGCTATCATTTGTTCTTCTTTCCTATTTTTGTCCCAAGGAAAATATATTTTGTCTAGATACAATCTTAACTTTAATGCAAAAAACAGTCTAGTGGGTTTGATCACCCAAAAAGTCCCACAAGGGAATCACTCAGTTTGAAAACAACAAAGTATTCCCCCTAAAGACTTCTACCATATTCTATACAGTTTTGAAGTTAGTTAAAAGTCACCAAGCCAGTGCAGTTCAAATATTTCAGTGCTCGTAATGGCAACAGAAGCATCTGTGGTGGGGCTTTAAATACACTGGAAATCTGTTCTCAACTCTGATCTTAACTTGTAGTTGTAGTAATTTCATTCTATGACACAACCCCTCTTTGCTTCTGTGTTTCCTACTGCAATAAAAAGCCTGAAATATTAAACATACAGAAGAATTCAATTAGAATTTGTAAACCAGCAATAATATTATTATGCCTTCAATGTTCTAAATCCTTAAAGCTTAGTTTAAATAAGCATCATGTACCAGCTCCTTAAACAGCGTTAGCAATGTAAACAGTATTTAAAAATGCAAGAAGTTCAACTTTATAAAATTTACATCTGCAGGCTGTTAAAGGGGAATCTGGAAGAAATGTCAAACAATACTGTTCCTTGTGTACTCCACTGAAATAACAAGAAAGCTGCATCTGGAAACAGTTACTGGCACAGGACTTAAATAAATATTGCATTACCTTTAATGAACTAAATATTATTAATCAAGAGCCAGATATAACAGTGTGCCATCCAGCTGGCTTGTAATGCAATTAATTTACCTTCTTGGGAGATGACAATGGACTTCGATGATTTGATGGCTTTGCTGTCTAGAGTCCAGGTGACAGCTGCAGGGGGATCAGAGGAAATCCGACATTGTAAGACCAATTTTTCACCATCAGCTACTTGAGCATCCTGAAGCTTCTCTGTAAAGGAGGGTGCTGTTCCTTTGCTTGCTGGTGGTTTGCTTGCTGGTGCTTTGTTTTCAGCTTTTTTCCCAATTATTCCACCATCCACCACTGCACACCCACGTTCACAGTTTCTGTCATTCTTCTCCTCTTTTTTCACTGCTGGTTTGGCAACGGGGGCTTGAGAATTGGGGGTCGCGTTCTGGGCTTCAGAGTTGGCACGAGCGTTTGGTGCAGGGGTGCCAGCACTGCCATTCTCCGCAGGTGGCTTTTTCTTGGAGCCCAGCACAGACCTGAAATCTGTAACTGCAGGTTTAGGAGGTGGTGCCTTCTCTGGCAATGGGGTTTTTGGGGTGCCCTTCTTGGCCAGCACAGAGCGGAAGTCCACCTGCTGGGGAGCATGGACTTTCCTCTCCTCCTCTGACAAGGTCTTGGGTTTGACCTGCCGCTGCAGGTTTGCTCGGAAGTCCATTTGCTCGGCTGGGATCTCTTTCAGTTCCTCCTCAGAAAAACTTTTGGTGCTGACTTTCTTGCCTAAAATATCACGGAAATCGAGTTGTTCAGCTTCCTGCTGCCTCAGGCTCTCCTCTGTGTGCTCCCGAGTTTCCACTCGCCTCTTCAGAACGCCTCGGACGTCCTCCTGCTCTTCCTCAGCTACTCTGGTTACACTGCTGTTCTTTTTGAAGCCACTTGTTCTACCAAATGTTAGTTTACCATGATCTCCACCATCTCTTTGCTCTCCAGAGCTGGCTGATTCCCTCCCACTATGATCCGAAAAAGAAAAGAAAGAGAGAGCCAGGAAAGGGGCTGGTTTAAAAATGTCAGGGAACAATCTCAGAGCAGGAACAAAATGTGTTTATAGAAGGGGAGGTTGATTAGAGGAGCATACTCCATTAGTTTATTGCATCAATGATGACTTCAGGAGCCATATAAGGGCACAAACAAAAAAGATCTCCTCTACTCTGGCTTGGTACAACGTGCTTAGCTTGTATGATGAAAACAATTTGTTAGGTCACATTTGGGGATTAGGTTGAACAGCAGCCAGCCTGGGTCTGTAAGGGCAGGGAATTAACGGAGCAAAAAATAGAACCCACCCATGCAAGTCCCTGGGAAAAATACTCACTCTCTGAGCATTTCTGCTGTGGAAGCTGAACTCTCCCGCAGCATCAGAGACACCTGGCAGCTGCATTCTCCAACTTGGTTCCTGAAATAGTTAAGTGAAATCAGAAAAACAGGGGTTTCCTCCTCTGTAACTTGCCTGAGCTGTTATTGTGTGTTGCACTAAAGCAGCTCATACCCAGTGTGGCATTCCCCTTTTCTATGTCCATTATTGTGGGGATTGACTGAGTGGATTTGGTCCCCATATATTTGGAGCCAAGCTATCTCAAATAGCTTTTACTGATCTGTTGCTATCTGCACTGGGAACAACATACTCCCTGAACAAAAATCAAAGCAATTTACAGAATGAAGCAGCTGCAAACAAACCAGCTAAAGGAAAATAAATAAAAAAGCTGGAAAATCAAGACAGAGGAAAGGGCTATTTTACAAAGCTGAAAATCTTTCCAACTCTGCCTACTGTTTATTTATTCAAACCCAAGCTCTTAAGTTTTCTAATGTTGAGATATTAAAAACAGGGTCTCATTTCCTTCCCTCCCCTCTGGCCCAACCAATCAGCAAAACCCATCTACACGGATTGCTCCAGCCTGTACATGTTTATATTAAAAAACATAAAAGTGTCACCATATATGGTGCTGAGTACTTATTCTTCCTTTTGCAGAAGAATACCACGGATGCCTTCTGGAAAGGGCTCCCATTAAAGAATTCATTTAAAGTGCTCCCCGCTCCCCTGCAGCTCCCTCCCTCCCGCAGATATATATCATTCTTCCAGCCCCAAACAGCTCTTCTCTGCTTAACACAGGAGATGCCAAAAGCAAAGTTTAACTCCCCCAGGGCAGCAGTTGTGTAACTATTGCCACCACTCCCCTGACTGCTATTAGAAAACCAGACTTGAACTGATTAAGGACTAGAAATACCTTTTATTAGTGAAAACACGTCTGTCCTTCCCAGTTTAGGTATAAGCTTGTACATTAACTAGAAAATCCTGGATTATTTCTCTTTTTTAAGCAAAAATAAGTTTTGCTACTGAAAACATTTCCTGGACATGAGCAAAACACATGTGTTGCGGGGGGAGGCAGGTTTTCCCAGCTGTGTTCTGCTTTGAACTTGCTAGATAAGAGCACCTTCAAGTCAGTCCACTTAGCCCTGAAGTTTAAAACATGGACTCAGGACTGTTAGCTTGCCATAAATAAATTGTCTGGCCTGTTTTTTAAATAGAGCATGGAGAAACTTTCCTAGATATGGTACTGTTTGGGTGAAAAGACCCCTCTAATTTCACCCATTTTTAACATGCAGTGAAGGCAAGATAATTAACACAGATAACAGAATCACAAATTCAGCCAAAACTCTGTCTTTATAAGAGCAATTAGTACCATCACCTTTTCAGATAGATTTCCCTTGATTTCTATTGTTTCAGAAAAAGAAACAGTGGATCAGTCTAACATGAAAACGACAAAGAAATTGGTAGGTTTGATCAAAGTATCTGGATTGTAAAGTAAAGGCCTTGCTGATAGAAACGTATCTTAAGACCATTAAAAACAAGAAACCAGAGGAATGTTTTTAACACTTTGATATCCAGTGAGTCAGAATAGATACACTACAAACTGCTATTGAAAGCAATCCATGAAGACAGCACTGAAAGCCACAACCCTCGTTTCCTTTAATACAAAAAACTAGATAACATCTGAGTACCAAACAGAAACTGTCCAAGGGGCAGGAGAGGATCCAAGTCAATGCAGAGAGTATTGAACTCAGCCCTGCACTGGAGACCTGCCATTCTTACTGATATGTGTGGCCTCCATTTGGAAGCAAGAAAAATAGAAAGAAGCTAAGACAAATGGAAAGATAAATAAAAAGAATAGCACATCACTTCCTCCCAACATACTGACTGGCATAAAATTATGGCAAGGTAGCAACATTGCTGAAAACCAGTTGTTCTCATATAATACATTTCAAACTGGCCCCTTTTGTTGCTGTTGGTACTAATGAGATTTTTCTCTGCTTGTCCAAAGTTTTTAAAGAAAGCAGACACACTCTGGAGCTGCTCATTCACCAGTGCTTGCAGGGCTTTAACAGGCTGCTGGTTTACCTGAAGAGCCCTCCTGTTCAGGACTTAAAACCAATCCAAAGCTGACAAAAGACCAGCCATCCATTCTGAAGTATAGACAATTTGCAGAGTACATTAAACTTTGAGGCAGCCCTGCTCAGTTTCTGTCATGACTGTTTGGCAAAAATATTTCTCCAAAAGAATTGTGTCACCAGTGGGAGAGGTTGAAGTAACAGAGACAGCACTGTCCCAGGAGAGGAATTCAGGGATACTGCATGTGGTCCTGACCACTGTGAAGAATGGTAGCATTTCTGCAGGACCCATTTCTGCAAGGCATCTTTTCCTCTGCAAATTCTTTGCATAGGCGAAGAAGCAAATAAGGCAGGCAAAGTAAATCCTTCTAAAGTAAGCTATTTTTCACAGGGTTTGGAAAATAAAGGAGGGGGTAAGAAAGTAGGAGAGCATTTTGTTCTTTCTATTTTTAAAACCTTGGGAAGCACTTACAAATTATGGCAACAGTGGGACATACAAGTACCTAGATGGAAAAATTATTCACAAGGTAGTTTTTTGATCTTGATTACGATTTCTGATTCAAGTGAATGGCTGAAAACCAGATACTGGATAGAAACCTTGAGTCTGTGTCTGTTCAAAAGTGTAGCCTTCCCAGGGTAAGGCCTGCTCCCAGTGAAATAAAAATGATGATTTTAGGAGCAGGGAGAACATACTCTTTTCTTCTGAATTCAGTGATAGAGTCTAAAAAGGTGAAGTCAAAAACACCGACCCAGCTTGGAGATCACAGGATGGAAAAAGAGAAACAAGCCAAGAAAAATGAAGAAGGATTGAGTGATTTAGATACCAATTTCAATCAAGAATAATTTCAGAATCTTGGTAAATTTTTTTTACACTTATACAATTTCAGAATCTAGACAAGGCAAAGATACATAGGGGCAGTTAGAAAAAAGAGAGTCTTGCAAGTACATGGGTTCATCTTCAAGTCTTTCACATCTCTTCTGTTTTGAATCTTGGCCATAACAACATTAGTTGTGCAGCTTGAGGTTCTCTGTGTTGGCATTTTGTCAACAAAACCCAGACAGATCTTAGTGGCTCTGTTATTGTGGAATAATGATAGACATGGTTAAAACCTGTGCTTAGTAGCTTTGCTGTGAAGTAGTGCCTGGAAGTGTTGACTTTTGCAGGACTATTCTGCAGAATGCTCATGCACAGGACTTATCTTTAAAATGTCAAGGAATATTAATAAAAAAGCCCACCAAAAACAAATAAAACCCCAGCTGCAAAGCTTGAGGCAATTTTAAAAATAGCTCTGTGTCCTATTGTGGGATCAGTTTTCCCTGGAATGGCTTTTATGTTCAAAATATCTTGAAATACTAGTTTCTTGGCAGAACCTACTCAAATATTTTCACTGAACCTTAGATGAGACTTATTGTCTGCATGTCCCTAGGAAGCACTCCCAGGAGGAACAGGAAAAAAGCAGTTGTAATTATACTGGGGGGGCGTACTGAAATTTCCTACCAGCCTACCAAGTGTGAAATAAATATTGCAGAGTAAATGACATTTTTTCAAGAATGAACTGAAAAGGGGCGAAGAAGTTGATCCCTACTTATAGCTGATGCTTCACTGCAGGTAACTGCAAATCTTCAGAAAGAGGTTGTGAAACTTTTCTGTGAGTTAAATGGAGAGATAGTCCAGACTCCATGAAGCTTTAGCCCCAAAGAAAGCAACTAATCTACTGGATCACAACTCTAGCTGTATGAAGCAGAACAGCCCTACTGGCTTCAAAGAGGATGCACTGATTTACCTCTCTTGAGCATTTTGCCAAAAGCTTTTTATACCTGAAGGAACAATATTTTTATTTGCATTTTACAGCACTAGGTGGGAGGATGGAACAAGAAAGATTAATGGCTTTCTTCTCTAAAAATAGGCAATGTATTAATAGGAGAAAACATGGTTTGCAAACTGAATTTTACAGAAAGACAGAGCTGTATTTACTGTTTAGCCTAACGAAATGTAATCTTAGGAGTGCTTTTTACATAACCTGAATTGCAGAGTGTTCGAAGTACCACTGTTTTATAAAATGAATGTTTTCCCCTGATTTAAACAGATTATCAAAATATCTAAATCAATACTAATCAACACTAACCAAACTTGTATGAAAGATGGAGTGTGGGAGAAGAACAACACTTAATGTCTAAGAAGACAAAGGATAAAAAAGCAGATAATTTGTTTAAGGAACTGTAGCATGATTTCTGAGGTGTCTCATGTTGATTGCATTGCTATAAAGGTTTTGCTCAAAAATCCCAGTCTCTGTCCAGTTCTCACAGTGAAAGAATACAGAAAAATCATATTGGGATAACAAGATACCAGTGCCCACACCACTGGAAGGATGCAAAGAATAGGAGAGGAAATAGGTATCTTTGTTTTTCTGAGTAAGGAAAAGTATTTTTATTTTCAATTTTGAAGCATTTTGAAGGCTGTAAAATGTCCACATTTCAACAGATGAATTGCAGAAGTGGGTGAATCTGTTCTTTTAATATTTATGCAGCAGTATTCCTTGAAGCTTGAGACATAACAGATTCAATGGAACACTATTAGGGCAATTAAAATGAAAAATGCAAATGTAAAGGAATCACAGGCCTGCGTAGGTTTAAAAAAAGGACCAGGAGGGGCTACATTGACTACTCTTCTAAAATCCAGACTTAGCAGTCTGCTAAACAGTAAAAGGCAAATCAAAGGGGTATTCTAAATAATGCTGAGGGATAGCAAGACAGAGAGCCAACCAGCAATCATGAATAGATCACACTGGATCACACTGGGCTTCACATCCTTATCAGCTCACCCTAACTAAAGGAGAAAGAACCAGCAAGAGTCAAACAGATATTCTGTTAAACCCACGTTTTTAAGATCAAAGTTTTAATTTGGGAGCAGCCAACACAACAGAAGAATTGTGGAGGTATCAGGACAGAATTTAGAGCTTAAGAATAATGAAGAACAAAATGGGAAAATAATTAACACTAGTAGGAAACTGTGCCTGGACCAAATTAAGACAGTAGGAGAAGGAGTGACTCCCTGAGAGCAGCTATGCAACCTGCTTCTAAAATTAATATGTGAAAAGGAGCAGCACATTTTATTTGAAATGAAAATGATTATGTTTAAAAATAGCCTACTGTCAACTCGGTAAACTCTTTAGTGAATTGACTTATGTTTTCTCAGTTATTCCATATTTGTTAATGGAGTTTGTAGAAGTTTTTGAGAGAAAGACACAAAACACAGCTCTCTTCATCTCAGGTGCTGTTAAAACAGTTTCTGACTATATAAACACTTCTTAATCAAGTATTCATGACAAATGCAACCAGTTCAACAGCTATTTAATCAAGACAATTTAGAGCTGAAGATTACTGCAACTCTATTGCAAACTTGAAGTTACACAGCTGACTTTTGACTCCTTGGACATGCCTGAGGCTGTTACCTCTCTGCTACTCATGGTACACAACCAGTGCCTAAAAACATATGACTTTCTGTTCTCTGAACATTCACTGGAATTTTACAAGTGAGAGCAGGGTAAAATGAGGTATCAGCATTCCCTTTGCTCTAATTGCAGCACAGCATTACTCAATATGGATTACAAAAAGCCAGCATGTATGCAGTGATCTTTGTGGGATCCCCAGTTATTTCTGCAGTAAAAGGATTAGGGAATAGCTGCAACTAGCATGTTATCTCCTGTGTTGTTTTCTAGCTACAAATTTACTTTTTCTCCTTCCTCCCCAAAATTCCTCTCATCTACTAATTGTCTGAAATAATTTATTTTCTAAGTGTACATTCTAGAGTTATGATAATATCAGACTTCCACTTTGAAAAAAGGGCTCTAGTGATGAATTTGGCCTGAGCAATCACCAACTACACCTGATCAATATGGTCAACTTCCTACATCAGTCCCAACAAAACTCTACACAAAGCTCTCTTGGCTGTCCTTTATCCTCTTTCATTCTTCCACCCCTGAAGTTTTATTGAAATATGTCATTCTCTTTTCAGTTCAAGTGAAACCACCAGCACATCATAGGAGAAGATGCTTATGCCCAGGGCACACACACTGAGGTGTGGAAATGTACCAGCAGAAGGTAGGAGTTCTCACAGTTTCTACTCTCTCCCGTCAAGGTTGGTGACCTGAACGAAATTGAACTGGCATTTCTAATCCTGCCAGAGGTACTGAGTGGTAGAAACCCCCCTGATCCCCAAAGGAAAAGAAATGCAAGGATTTCTGTAGACAGGACCTGCTCAAATGAGCATTATGAATGTCCAGATGACCTGGGCCAATTGCAAAAGAGCCAGCTCTGAAATGAGCCAGTTCACAGCTTATTGCAGACTACAAAGGGCCTAAACCTACTGAAGAGCTGATTTGTAAGGAGAACTTGAAGAGCTGGATTTGGCTCTACCTACATAAATGTTATTAATAGGACTTGAAATTAAGCATAGAAACACATTATAGGAAATCTTGATATTCAACAGCTATAATTTTCTAAAATGTCCTTTTCTGGTGAAAAGTCAGTGCCTCATTTGACTTTAAGTACTAAAATATACTGAAGCTAGTTTGTGTCTGCCTGTGATAGTCCATGAAAACATACCTTCGAGCTAGAAGACGTCTACATAGTGACATATCCATCATTTGGGCCACAGTGGTTGGAAAAAACCCCTATAACTATAAAAAATTAAACTCATTGTTTACAAACTAAATAGCTTGGGTTTACTAAGAAATTCCCTCTTTTCTAGCATTAAGAAGATATGAGTACTTTATTTTCATGGAGGCAAAGGACAATTCAGACTAGTACACGTGGACCAAAAAGTGAGTGTGTGGAGCAAACCAAATAATATTCTTCCAGTGTAATAGACTCAAATGTCCAGGATGATGAAGTAATTTTAATAAAGAAAGGCAGAAACATTAGCCAAGTAAAGCAACTACATCCATGCACAGTAAATAGCATAGAATGATTTCCATTGCAGGTGGAAAGTGCTTTGGCACTTTCTACAAGGTAAGGAGCAGCAAATCTAACTCTTCATTTAAAGCACAATTATTCTACCAGAATAAAATAAAATTAAATTCAAAACAACTCTTCCACATTTTGTAGGAATGACAAGATGTCCAAAGCATCAAGGTGCCTCATTTCCAAGAGACGTCAGCAAAAGGACACTACAACTTGCTTACAAGATTCAGACATTTCAAACATGGCCAGGAAACACTTTTTCCCCTTAAAGGTATGGATCTTGTGTAGACAGTTTGTTCCCATGAAAAGAGGCATCCTTACAAATACCTAGAGAGATGCCAAACATGATAAACAATAGCTCCAAAACTCAGGACATTAATTGTGGTTTTCTTTGCTAGAAATATCTTGCCATATTGCTGCCACAAAGCTTTATTTTACAGGACCACAAAAAGAAGTCATACTACTTTGTCCTTTTTTTCTGACTCTTCTTGTGTTTCCTCTCTTCTCTTGGAGTTTTAACAGTTTTTTTTTTATGCCTCAGAAATATTCTGTTCCTTTTGTACTCTAATGTTCCACTTGAATAGGATGGAACTCCTGTCTTTGAGTGGGAATTTTAAGTTGAGGGTAAATATAACTACTTGGTCTTTTTTTCTAATATAACTAATTGGTTCTTTGTCACAGCCAACATACCTGAGCTGAATTTCATACTGCCCTGCATGACGAGACTGCACATTCCTCAAGACCAGTGTGAAGATGTCTTCATTTTGCAGGATTTCACACGCTGCTCCCGGCATTATTTCCTTTCCATCTTTAAACCAGTGAACAGTGGGGAAAGGATCCCCAGCAATGGCACAGGATATCAGGACATTTTGCCCAGGAGCTGCTGTCACTGATCTCGGTTTGCTAATGAACCAGGGCTGAATACCGTCCTGAGGCTCTGTAGTTTACAAACACAGTTTACAAATCAGAAGAAAATGCCAAGCTTGAATGTCACCACTAAGCTAACTAATTTCAGGGAAGGCAATCACAGGCAAGGAAAGTTATTTTGAACATGCATGGTATAAGTTTTTAATCTGAAAAGAAGTCAGACTTTAATTTTGGAAGTAACTTGTGTTCATACTAAAATTAATCATTTACTTGGCACTTTACTGGCTCGGTCCAAGCTTATATTAAGAGCAAAACAAAGGGACTTTAAAGCTGCCCTAAAAGGAATCTTGGAGATTTGTCCTTAGAGAATAGGGGTAGGAATAGCTTTAAGGGCAAGTAACAGTACTATGACTGCTGTGCAGTTGAGAGCTCATGCAATAAATCATCATTAACAATTGCATAAAATTACATTTAATATAGAAGTCTGACCCCAAGGCCGGATCTCTGGGGGGATTGGTGGAGAGAGGAAGGTCTGAATTCAGAGCAGACAGTGGCAACAGACTAAACAGCTCTCTCAAACACTGCAGATAAGATATTCTACATTTAAAATAATAAAAGTCTCACAGTGACTTCCACTAATTCTCAGCAGTGGCTATGAGGAAATGCCAATACTCAGTAATACTAGAAGAAGTCTCTGTCACAAAGGTAGTGTGTGCCCAGTCACAGGAAGTTTGCAGGTACTTGAGTGTTTGCTGTGGGGTTAACAGCATGTGGGAAGATTCAAAGCCAAATTTTTTGCAACTAGTTCTCAGATTGCAGAAATCAGGTCTTCCTCACCTGCTACCACTACAATGCTAACATTAAAGCCAGGACACCTAGCTCCTAGAAAGCTTTTTCAAACACTAAGGACTTCAATTAGAAACAAAAACATTAAAAGGTTTACTTTTAAGCCTGATAGTTATAATGTAAAGCTGCATTTTGCAGAAGTCTTGCACTGTCCCTAGAAATAGGACTCAGGAATGCATTTTTGAAATAGTAACAGAATGTTCCAGAGTGAAAAGATTTTTTTTTAAGCTGCTTCTGCTCAATATCCTTTTTAATTCAGATGCAGAGACTGAGAACTTGAGCGTGCTTCACAACAAACCTTATAAACACTCATGCATTTAAATAGATATTCCTCCAGCACATTAGAATAATAATTTTCTTTCACCATTTTATAAGGTGAAGAGGAAGAGGAACATTATACCTTGAACAGTCAATGTAGCCTGTGTTTGACTTTCTCCTACTTCATTCCAAGCTTCACAGGTGTATTTGCCTGTGTCTTCAGGAAACACCTCCTGGATGTACAGACTGTACTCATTGCCTTTCTTCTCAAAGTGGAAGTCTTCTGTCTCCTGGATTTCTTTCCCATTATGCAGCCAGATAATTTCAGGAGATGGGTTAGCTAAAAATAAGCAAGCAACAAAAGTCTGAGACACACACAAAACCCCACCATATGTCGATTCAAAAAAGAAATTAGTTTGGGGTTTTTTTGTCACCTGATTCTGCAATTTTATCTTTAAAACATTCAGGAATTTATTATTAACTCTGTCAATGCTGTGTAATGTGAAATGGTCTGTATTATTATGATTAAAATACGAATGAATAAGGGAAGCATGTATACAATACAAGAGGGACAATGAGTTCTAGACACCATAAAGATGGTTATTAGGACCAAAGTTCATACCAGGACTGCTCTTTCTGTAGCACTAATCTTACCCCAGCTGACAGGAACTCAGTCTTTTTTGGTTTACAACACAAACTATTACAAGTCCACTTGAACAAAAGGACCCATATTAAACTTATATCATTATATCATTCCAATCAAGAAACACTTCTACAGATCTGAACCTGTTAAAAATGGACAATGTTCAGCCACGTTGAAGATCACATTTGACCAACCTAGCTTTTAAAAAACTGGTTCCTAGAAATATTATTTCCAAATGCAAAGACACCTACTAAAAATATGGGGGAAACCACACATTTAGCAGTAGGATTTAAATTTTTAAGAAATATTTTTTTATAGCTACACACCTGATACCTCCACAGTCATTATCACTTGACTTCCATCCATTACTTTGAGGTCAGTCAGGCCCTGAAGGAAGATGGGTGCAAAAGTCTTGTTTGACTTTGCAGCCTGTGCACTCTCTGCCTTCATGCTGCTCTTCTTTTCTGTGAAGTCAAAAAAAGAACAAAAGGGGTCTCTTACTGGGATTTTCATGACAAACTTTAATTGACCTTAGGCTCAACATCATTTTGAGACAGTGGTTTTGTTTCAGCTCTCAGAAGGCAATAATAACTCAAACCACCTAATATAGCTGTTTTGCCTTGCCAGTATTCCACGCAGAAAGACAAGACATAGGAATGGAACTGTCCTCATTCTGAGAATCCATTTAAGTCATTGTTAACAGAGAGTATCACTGAGAAATCACACTCATTTTTCCCCAAGTACACATGCTCAGGTGAAAAAAAAAAAAAGCAACCCAAAAACTTGTAACTAAAAATTCAGTGTCTGTAATCACTGCTAAATTAATCTGAAAACCCTAGGGGATGTTACTAGTTGCCATTGCTGTGATTGATGAGTTAAAAATGTGAGCTCATTGCAGCACAGGATTTGTAACTCTGTAAGTAATTACAAACCATTTAGATTGTTAGATGGTCAATATCCAATAGGTTTGAGTTTACCACACTCCTCTCCTGTTCTTGACTTTGGCAATTGACTGATGATGGGAAAGACTGAAACCTTTCAATATCTATCACAAAATCCACTGTTGGATCAGGGCTTTTAAAATTTTTCTTTCAAGGCTGTAAAATCAAGTACTGAGGGAATTTAGAATTAAATAATCCACTCTTAAGTCTTTCTGTGATATGTTGTTTCCAGTAGCCACAGCCATTCAGAGGCTATGAAACAAGATCATTTAACTGTGATCTATACGGTACAGTAGATCAGGAAGTCTAATCCTGCTCTAAAAACCTGAGCAAAGACACTTCTGAAGCCCAAACAGTGATCATGACCAAATATAAAAAGTCATAAATATTTACCAGTCCCTTGGATACATTTTTTGTTTGGCTTAGCTTGTGTTCAGACTTCTTACGTCTTGCCTTTAAAATTCCAACCCTACATTCTATCCACATGTGAAAATATTTTTATTTTGCTTATCCCTACTGTCAAAATTTTCAAAGGAATATCAAGCACATCCAAAATAGTATAACAGCAACAGAAAGTGCCAGGCTGGAGAAAAACCACAATTCATAAAATTTGTGATTAGGTAAAAAAGACAGCAACTCACTGAACCTTCTGGAGGTAAAAAGTTAAGTTTGTACAGGGGTAATTTGAGCTCAACATAAATTTGGAAGCAGCCTGGAGGGAAAGTTTTTCATCTTCTCTAGCAAAGTTTTTTCTAGCCAAAATCTTGTCTCACTGGCTCATGCTGCAGGCCTTTTCTTGGCACTGAGCAGGGAGACATTGATGCATGTGAGAATGGAAATACGGGACCTGAGTGAGACCCATTTGGATTGGTGCTATGGAAGCACAACTCTGAAGTGCCTGATTCACCATCAGACCACACTGATCAGCCTTAGGGCTTCCCAAGCACCTGCCTGAAGTGACTAATGCTGTAAGTAAACAGCCAAGAAGTTGGGGGAAACTCATCTAGAGAAATAAACTCCTGTGGTTCACCATAGCCCTCTCTTTTGTAATGGTTACTCAGAGAAGCTGCTGTACTAAACAATATCAGCACAGGCACATTCACTGCTCTAATGCCTTGCAGGAAATCCCTTTGTTCCTCGAAGTAAAACTTTGTCTCACAAAATGTGGGGGAAAGTTTCTAAGTTTCTAGACTTAGAAAAAATTAAAGTTATTTACTGACAACTTTAGTTTCTCACAGATGTTTTACACAAGACAACACAGTCCATTTTAATTCTGTTATTTAGTCTACAGTCATTGCACTTTCTCAGAAGGGACTGGTACAATCATGCAGAGGCCAAATTACAAAGCCTGAATGTTAACTATTTTCAAATTCTTCCGAAGCTTGTAAATGCTTTTAGTTGTTTATTTATGATAGCACTATGCAGTGACTCAGTGTTTGTCCGATGAATGCTTGAACATTTCACAATTTTACAATGAAATAGCAGTAATCTACACATAATATACCTAAGGGCTCCTTCAATTTTAGCTTTACAGGTCTTCTTTAGTAAAACAGCAATAAAATTGATTTTGGAGTGAAAAGATGGGATGCTGATCATTTGAGATTAAGCAAATAACTCCTATTCCTATTTATGTTGAAAAGATACTGTGTGATTTTGCTTCCTTTTGAAAACACCTGTCTTTATTTTGATAGTAAAATATTTAAAGGAATGGCATACATGAAAAACTAGAAACTGCAAAAGAGTGGCTTCAAGTACAACAACCACAGAAGTACACATTCCCTGGCCACTGCTGGATGCTTGCTAGTTTCATACATCAGGAACAAAATCCATGACCTGTACCAGGAAAACAGTAGGGAAGCAGAAATGAAAACAGGACACAAATAAGAAAACTGCACAGATCCTGGCCAAGATTAGTGCTTGCTTTCCCTCATTCCTCCAAAGTCCCTTTGACCACATAAACTCTGCTGGGCTTCCAAAATCCTTATGTTCTCATGGAGTGCTGGCTTCAGAGCCCAAAGCAGGAGGACAGGAGGAAAGGAAGAAGGCAGAGGCAAAGCTCCCAGCTGAGATACTGCAAGTCACTGTGCTTCTGGCTGCAACACCCTCTCTTGTAACACTGCAGGGTCCTTCTGCTGCCAAAACTACGGACAATAAAAATACGGCACATCTGGCATCAGAAAGGAAATCTGGAACCTAAGGAAAATTTTGTTTGACATTAGCATAAAGGCATGACTTCATTATGTATTTATGCATCCTCAAGCTTATTCAATTGGATGTGAAGAAAGATATCTGATCTCTGTCTATTATGTTAATGCTCTCTAATCACCTACAGCCATTTAATAGCTCCCTCATCACTCTTAATTCTTACTGCTCTCACGTAGGAGTAGGTTCATCTCCAAGAATGACAACAAAGAATGTAAGAGTCAACATACCGTTACTAAAACTTTCTCTGTCAGTTAATTTTCTCTGTCTCTTTCCCCTCCTCAATTCCCTCCCCTCACCCCATCATGCCAAGGCAGTTCATGGGGGACATCAGAGAGCCCTACCTACTGCTCCTGCAGATGGGCTTGATAAAGCACAGGTACATTTCAATGACTTCTTTTCAGACCTCATGTCTAGTTTACTTTATGGTAGCTTACAAAAGCTGCCACCATTTTATAACCACAGTTGGTTGCATGCAGGTCAAATAGTGTAGGATAATATGGAGGAGAGCTATGATTTTCTGAAAGGCATCTCACAGAGAACAATTTTTGCACAGAGCCTGGCACAATATGTAAGCCCAGCTGGAGCCTTTCTAGTGGACAGTGATCTCTCTGTCATTTCAACAGGGTTTTGATAAGGTGTTACACAGGGTTTTAGATTTAAAAGCCCATCACAATGACCCCACTTATAAATTTCCTGGGTTTTGCCTTTCCTTAGGCTTTAATATGCATGAATGTTGGGAAACAGCAAGTAATAGGATGCACAACTCAGTGGGAAAAACTGCTTGGAGACCAGAAATAGTAAGCAAAGCATGTAAATGGTACTTTTTATACCCACATATATTTTCAACAAAGCAAAAGGAATATAGGCTTTTCCCACCACATTCCCTTACCCCTGAGGGTTCATTTTTTCGTTGGAAAGGCACTCTAATAAGCACTCAAATCTATGTTTAAAAAAGCCACTTACTGCATTAAATCCATAGAGATTAAGGAGAATTTAAATTCGTTCGGTTTCTTAGGAAAAATACAAATTCTCGGCATATTTGGATGGCAATGGGAAAAGATAGATTCCTTTTGATGCAAAACTATTTCTACTAATCTGTTAGTCTGTGCTCCATGATTTGTGTAATCAATAGTAAGATGATCTACAGTGACTATATACAAATATGGATTATTTATTAGCCTGTATTAATTGAAATTTAGGGTGATAAAAATGCTCTCCTTTTATATGAATTTTCTCAATCCAGGTTTTAAAGATTCCTTACATAAATTTAACCTCTGCATATCTGCAGACTGGAAATTATTGCAAGAGGAGTCTCAATGTTAGCTGTGGGTCTAAACCAAAATAAACTTGAATTTTGTAAAGCCTTGACCTGGATCAGGACTTAGGACTTCAGCATAATTGCAAACATATTTATATTGATAAGCAATGGTGAATTATTGAGCTGAAGGTGCATACCTAATAGAAAGGGGGAAAATTCATACCGTACTGAACAATTAACCTAATACAAGTCAATTGCACAATACACCTGTACCACTTTAATGGCAATTATGCAACCAACTATTTATATTCTAAGGTAAAAGACACAGATAAAACTATACCCTTGAAGAGAAGGAAAAAATAATCAATAATTGCACTGTCCCATTCCCAGATTTGCTGCTGAAACTGAAGAATATCCATAGGAGGATGCAAACTTTAAGAAGGTTTCCAAAGACCAGACCTGGATTTTACCTGGGCTGTAGTCAAACCAGTTAACATTTTATGGACATTATCTAGCCGAGGAAATTTTCTTGTTCATTTGCCTACCCTGATGTACTGAAGGCATTTTCATGTGAGCTGCAGAATGCTGACGTCTCCTGTTGAAATATCAGGACTTCAGCATGCTGAGCACTACACAGAATCACACAATACTTGAGTTTAGAAGGAACTTCTGGAGATTGGCCTTTCCAGCCCCAGCTCAGGCTGGGTCAGCTTCAGCACGGCATTTACACACAGCTCCAGTGCAGCAACTTAGTGGCCAAGGCCAGGGTTACAACTGGTCACAAGTCAAAGGACACGCACAGAATAGAGAGTTTGCTGCCTAATGTTCAGAACAGTGCAAAACCTCGCAGTGTTTAGTCTTACAAGAGGTTTAATTATACTGGAGGAATCTGTTTGCCAGCACTGTGAGGTTGACTGCCAGCTAATGCCGGCTCCGAGCCGGGCTGCCTCGGCAACATTTACCATTTATGGTGTTTAAATATCATTGTGGCTCACAGGCCAATAACTCAACTGAGCTGAGGAGAATGCTTAACTCACAAAGCTCTGTGCGAGCAGGCTCAGAGAGAGAAGCACCAGATTCCACTAAAACCTCTCAAAACAAGACTAGGGTTCACACAGAGATCTCAAGCTTGAAGAGAGTTTCACATCCTCAAATGTTTTTGGTGTAAACAAATTCAGCCATTACTAAATCTTAAGCTAACAATGCTATCTGTAAAGTTAAGAGATTTTATAAGGCAAAAAATTGGTATGAAGACACACATTGGTCTTTCTGTAAAGTGTCTGCCTGAAGCCTGAGGCATAACATTTTCTATGAGTTTTTCGAAAATTCAATACTTGACTTATAATAGCACAAAAATGTATCAGACCTTTATGTTCCCAAGACATCTAGGAACATTTCTGCTTTATTAAAGATCTCAGGTTAGTATGCCATTTTGCAAACTTAGGTCATGACAACTAGGTGTTCAATGACCTAGCAGTGTTATTTACACATTTACCTTCCTTTTTTTTTTTTTTTGCAGTTATAATCTGTTTTTTAAATGGAAGGTATGATTTAAGAGCTGGAACAAGTTATAGTCTGCATGCTGCCCTTGCATGACACAGAAAAACTGTTAACCTAAGACTGACAATGCCCAAGCCTGCACCAGTCAGGGTGGTTGGGGATATACAAAGGAGACCAAGTTCCACTTTATCTTGTCTGGAAATCTTTATTTTGCTGTGGGCTAGGCTTCCAGCCCTATCCTGCATCTCCATGTAAGTTCCTTTTTTCCAGGGTCTTTCCTCTGTATGAGATACCACCAGGTCAGCCTTTTAATCTCTTTTGCCAGCTCAGTTTGTTCTGCAACAAACTGATTTGTTGCAGTGGAGCAGTGGAACAGGCTCCCCAGGGATGTCACAGCACCAAGCCTGTCTGAGTTAAAGAGCCATTTGGACAAGGCTCTCAAGCACATGGTGGGATTCTTGGGGCATCCTGTGCAGGGCCAGGAGCTGGGCTCAATGATCCTGTGGGTCCCTTCTAACTCAGCATATTCCATGATTCTGTGCAACTGAGATGGCACCCCAGAAATCCCACTATCAAAAGGCTGCACCAGTAAGAACTGTGATGTGGGTGAACAGTCAGAATAGAATAGACTGTCTCAGGGGTCTACAAGGATTATCTAGTCCAGCTGCCTGACCAGTTCAGAACAGACCAAAAGTTAAAGCCTGTTGTTAGGGACATTGTCCATATACCCCTTAAACCCCGACAGGCTTGGGGCATTGATCACCTCTCTAAGAAGCCTGTTTCAGTGTTTGACCACCCTTCCAACAGATGATTCCTGATGTCCAGCCAGAACTTCTCCTGGCACAGCTTTCAATCATGAGTCTTATTGTATTCTAGAGAGAACTGCATCTCCCTACCTCCCTCTCTACTTCCCCTCCTCAGGAGAAAGCTCCAGAAGAGTGCAGGGGTCAGATACAAAATAGATGTCTGGGTTCATAGCAGACCACTTTGCAGTCAGCAGACCAAATTCCTCCCTGACAGTCTCACTGGAAGCTTCTGCAGCCAAAGGGATGTTTGCTTTTACCTTCAGAACTGTCTGCCTAATTAATGACTTACCCTGTTTGCAAGTTATTTACATCAAGTAATTGCTCTTTTGTCACTGTCAGAGACAGCAACTCCATGGAAGGCCTGAGAGCCTGTATACCTACCAAATACATTTATAAGGCAGCTCAGCTGTCCACTGCTAACAAATTCCCCAGCATTAGAAACCAATCTGACAAGGAGAACTTCAGGAAAAGCGCCTCATGTACAGCAGATCAAGCCAGGTCAGCTCCACAGTGAAAACAGGCATACTACTTGAGGCAGCTCTATTTCACCTTCACATGTATAGTCTCAATTTTTATGTGACTGCCCAGGTAGATTTTAATTTAATTGCAAGGAGTCATGATGTGTAGATGTACCAGTTCCAACAGAGAAAAAAATGGGCTGTGCATCAGCTGAAATGCAATGGAAGCACAGTAAGAACAGGCAATCACATAAAGCACATGTGTCCCTGAAGATGTCACTGATCTGAAGAGTTACAGCCTCTTCAGCCTTTCCCTTCTCTGACAAATCCACTCTGGAAACAAAATTAGTTACCCCACGGTAATATTAAAACAGTTCAGCTCCTCTCTTGGGTGAGCAATCAAAAGGATACTGTACTAAGAATGCTGTTAGGGAATCCCTCAAAGACAAATAAGACTCAGATTGAGAGCTAAGAAACCAAATTTGAAGTTAGACTAATATAAAGTGGAAAAAAAAGAGAAAAAACACAACAACATTGTATTTCTGGGTAGAGTTGGTGTCAGAAAGGTATTCTAAAGCAAGATCTGTTTGCCATTTAAGTCCATAAAAGATAAGGTAGATCTAGCATGGCATTGCTTGTGGTTAGGTTTTTTCTACTTGATTAATTTATATTAAAAATATTTTGAACAAAGACACTACCCTGGAAAAATTAATAAAAAAAAAGAATCTGTGTATGTGGCCCAACAGTCAAGCCTTCATTAAAATGAAGTTGCAGAGAAGCACTTCCAGTAGCACACAGCTGTACAAGGTTGCTACCCTCTGCTCTGTTCCTCTGCTGCAAAGGAATGATAGATGCTTCCCTTAGGCAACTTCTGGAGAGTTTTAAAGATTGAGCTAATCCTGGGAGGTAGTTTGTGGCTGTTGGAGTTCCCATTAGCTAATCAACATCAGCTGTTCTTGAAAACATTATGTGGGGTAACATCACTCCTGCTTTCAAAATTATGCAGGCATATATCCAGTGAACAGGTTTTATATATGTATTTTGATGACTTCCAGTTTTCAGCTGAAACTTAGAACACTATAGAATTTGGCAATCCAAGCTGGGACAGTTTGCCCTTTGACCAATGCAGGGCTGTTCCCCACTGTTATAATAATAATGATCTGTTTTCTGTTATTCTAGTACATAATAATTTAATGCTCACAGTATTTGATCATGTGTCACAGTTAATTTAAGCGTTTTTTCTTTTCTTTCTTGTCTTTTAAATTATTTTTTCCGTCAGTATCTCACCTTTTAATTTCATTCATAAGAAAAGTTAATGCAATTTCTGACATTTAAATTTTTCTTATTCTGCATGCACTCATCCCTCATTTTTATCCAAATTTGGTTCCCCTTTTTCTGGAAATTATTTATAATAAGAAACTATCTTTAGAGTATGTTTTTTACATTGATGGCACATCTACCATTAAGAGCTTTCACATATGTTTTGCTTTTGCCTTTCAGTTTTGGTTTCTAGCTGGCATTCTGTTCCACATTTGGTCTTGAGGTCCTGCAAGAAGGCAATTAAAAAAAATAACCCCAAAGTTAGAGGTGTTGGAGCTATTGATGAACCATAAATAGTGCTGGACTGAGATCTCTGGGGCACTCTTGAAAGCTTTGCAACAGAGGTTTTTTTGATGCTCATGACAGTTTACCTCTGACTTTTCAATACAGTAACAAAACCCCTCTCCCTTTCTCTTAGTGCTCTGAAACCAATTCTTACACAGACAAGTGGTCCCACCCAGCCTCTGCTCTGGAATGCCTTTTGGACATTTAATAGGACTAGGCATGCATATTTTGTGAAGTCATCTCTAGTCACTTATGTTATGCTTGAAATAAAGCAAAATGCTTTCAAATAAGCAGTGACTTTGATAAGCTGTCACAAACATTTCATCAGTGTTGGCAAGTAAGGGTGTTCTTTGCTTACCTTTGGCAGAAATATGGATCTCAGAGAAACAGAGCTGTGGCCTCCCAAAGAGAGGCTGCTTATTGCAGTGATAACCTTCTTTAAACGATTAATGTCTAAGAAGGGTCATTCTGAGACAGAAAGAAAAACAACCCACGACCTGAAGAGAGCATTTCTCATGACTGAAGGAAAAGATTCCTACCTGAAAGGTTTTCTTCCACCTGGTTATATTTTATGGTCCCACTCACACCAGATGGGAGAGTGACAGGAACAAAACAAACTGGTTTTTCAGACAGCATCTCCCTTGGCTGCTCTGATAAACTGGTTGCAGCAGGGACTGTGGCAGGCTTTCAGGTGGCTCTAATCTGCTCGTGCAGTGATCAATGAATGACTACAGTAATCGGCTTGGAAGGGCTACAGGCTTCCCAACATAGACTCTATGCTGGGGAGGCTGCACTGCGAAAAAAAAGCATGAACAGAAAGTGGTGGGGGAGAAAGGGGAACAGATGTGAGTCCAGGCAAATGCACTGCTGGCAGGGAAAGAGAAATGAGGTCAAGAGCTAATAAGCAGGAGCAGCACTATCTGCTGAACAGTGTTTGCTTACAAAGAGTATTAGGCCTGTATTAGAAAAGAAAGAAACAAACAAAAAAACCCAGCAGTGTGCAGGAAACAAGCATCAGCAGGATGTGTGGCTGCAGAGCATTAGAGCCCACAGCAGCACTGTGGCTGCCAGCCTGCCCTGCTGCTCTCACTGCCCACACCTCCTGTGCTCCATCTCACAAACAGCCAGTGGTGCTGCTGCCTGGGCCAGGGGGCTGCAGAAATCTCAAGGAGTGTGGAGTGGGTCAGGTATTTTGTTTGTCATTTATTGCAGAGCTGCAAGGCAGGGGACGTTCTCCTAGGAGTCACAGCAAGTGCTCTAGCTTGATACCACACCTAGAGAAAGCTGGACCAGGCAATCACCTACCCTCTGACATGCAGAGTCTGTTTGCAAAATAAGAGAAGCTTCCCCATGCAGTATTGATGTGGTTTGGCACAACAGTGCCCACACTCTTCCCACTCTCCCTGCAGTCCATAATCATGTGTAGCACACCCAGGCACTGGTGTGAATGTCAGGTAATTAAATATCCCTTTGACACATTTTTTCTACAGGTGGACCTGACCTATAACTCCCTGCCAGTGATTAGTTGACAGTTAACTAATATCAGAGGACAGTTAACATATCAGAGGGCTTATCTCAGGAACGAGGCAGACCTGAAGAACTGTCGCCATTCCTGGGAGCTGGCCTTACCTTCCAACTGTACCAGTTATCACCTCCATCTGTCTTGCTTTATACTCTGATTGTCACAGCCTCAGCACAACAGCAACACCAACTCACCACACATGTACATCCAGAGTCAATAAACTTTTTCTCACCTCAGTTTCCTATTCATAAAAAAGTGATTAAAATATTCAACAACCCTGATTAAAACATTATTAATAAATTCATAATAAATGACATCATAATTTATGCATAGCCTGATTAATAAATTCATAAATAAACCTGAGTATCTGCAATCCCCATCAGTGTATAATCATCATATATTTCAGGTGACCTGAGTGCACCCTGGATTTCCGTGTTAGGAGCTGGTTGGTTTGCTTGCTTTTTAAGTAGAATGCCTGGTGTATTCAAAAATGGCTTGTATACCTATTTTCATATCATAGAACAATAAGAAAATTGTAATATGAAATGTGAAAATGCAAACACCAAGTACAATAGCTTGCACGTACAATAACAGGAATAAATCAGTCATGCACATGTTCATGCTGTTTAAAAACTTTAAAAATAAAATGTGCATCAGCCCCAAAGCCTCCCAAACTTTAGTTTTTCTGTATGTAGAAAACAATGCATAAGAAAAAAAAAATCCTACATATAGTAGCAAATGGTACCAGTTCAGGAATTTGTATAATTGAGTGTTTGAATAACACTGAACCATGTTTCTCGCTTCTCAGGCTTAGATGCATTAGGCCAATTGATCTAGCATTTACCCAGTGCACCCCACTCACTAGGAGGTGCAGTTAGAAATAATTCTAACACATTTGTTAAGGTGTTTTTTCCAGGGAGCCCTGCTCTGTCTCTGTAGCTCCTCTCCACCTGTGTGTCAGCTTTGAGAAATTGCTGACAGAGGGAGGACAGCTGTCAGGGCTCACCTCATCTACTTAGTCCTTTACAAGGCCAAAATCAGCTTCACCTTGATTAACTTAGTCTCTCCACAGACTACCTAATGGATCTACCCCAACTTGCTCAGCCTGCAGATCACTTAGTTAAGTAGAGAGATCTGAAGTGATCTGAATATGGTAATTTATCACTTTAAACAAGCAGAAGACTGTTGAATTTGAATTTTTTAAGACTATTGCATTTCTATATGAATCCCATCCATATGAAATGTAGAACTTTTTTTTTACACAGTGCCAATAGCCTCCTACAAACAACTAAGTACCTTCACACTTTTCCATACAAAACTAAGGACTAATACTGAGGTTGCCCAGTGCTAGACAGAATTTATTCTGCTTAATAATAAGGAAGAAAAAGACAACTATAAATGAATCTGAGACTGATGACTTAGATGGAAAGTTATGGCACAATTAGCTTAGCTAACTATCCAGGGCCCAATGCAAATCATGCTGAAACTACTGGAAAAAATCCCATTCTTGCATTTAACTGGATTTGCAACAGTAACCCTTTATTGGGCAAAGGACGTTTAAAATGTTTCTACAATAGCTTCCTTTCACAAAACCAAAAGTAATTGACAGTCAAAAAGGCAAAGAATGCACAGAAGTTGATTAGAAAACACAGTATGTGGCTAGATAACCTACTAGCAGGTTAAGGATCATCTTGTACTACAATTCAGATGTGAATTGAACTGTTTGACTCTCACTATCCTTGCTGCTAACTTTTCCGAGTTATCTGTGAGCTGAATTTCACTTAGGAAAATAAAATTGAGTTTTACTGTTAAGCGAGGCTATTCACTCCAGGTAAAATTTCCCCAGTGATCAGAGTAGGTATTTCCCTTCATGAGATCCTTGCTGCAGCAGAATAGCAAAGACAAAAATGGCAGTATGGATTGAAATGCAGACCTAGACAGAGACGTGTCCAAGGACCACAGAAGCAAATTAAGGAAAAACTGGATTCTGAGACTGGTCTGATACTGATGATATGCCAAGAACATCCATTCCTTCTTAGATTAAATATGGCTTACTTCTCACACAAATAAGGAAAATATTTCTCTAACAATGAATGAACAATCTGAGCACTGCAGCAAACATGACATCCTTAAATCATCTTGGAGACAAAAAGGACTTGGATAAGGATGGGTTACAATTCAGAAACGATTTTACAGACTTTATTCCAAAAATCAGTGTTTGGTCAGGAGAGGATTTTTGAAGTTTTTCTCCCTTTCTGCACATACAACCATTTTCTGTTGTAATCTGTTTGCACAGGCCGAGCATTTAGAAAAACCTTAGTAGCAGCATTCAGAGACTCAGAAAACTCTAATGCCAAGAAGCTTTTGATAGAGATTCTAATGTAAAAATATACACAAACAGATACGAGATTTGGAAAGTAGATTTTAAATTTGGTACTATTTTTAGCAGAAAAATGCACATTGATCTGAGTTTTGGGGAAAGTTACTGTAATCCTTATAGCCACGGGAACATAACGAGTTTTAGGGAAGAAGACAGAATAGCTAAAACTGTAAAAATATTGAATATATAGTTTTACAGCCTATCATGTATGTTCTTAATTCTGCTCTTATTCTTCCCCCTCCCTACTCCGTGACTCCTAGAAAATAAAATGGGATGCAGATGACAGAAACTAACTCTCCATGATGGTGGCAATGCAGCCTTCCAGCCCCAGACTGTGTAAAGTGCAAGAGGAATCCAACACAGTGCAACAGTGACTCTGTGGCCTGAAATAGCTCAGCAGAGCACACAAGCCCAGGGAAAGGCTCCCATGTTAGCATTGCCTGTCAGCCCCAAAATAACTCAGAAATGCTCTGTAAGAGGGGACTGTCCCTTTGGGTTCTGAGTCCCAGTCAAGGGTCAGAAAGCCTCAGGTCAAAAGCAGCTCCCTTGAGGTGGACCACTCTTCACTGGCCTTTAGCTAATGCAGATGAAATGCTTCAGAGAAATCATAACTGATAACTTTGAGAACAGATTAGTTTCAGGTTTATTTTAAATTGATGTTTTCTTACTTTGTGCCATTTTTCAGGAGGGGAGGGTGGAGAGGGGATGACTATATTTCCAATTTGGTGATCAAGAAATTAGCTCGTAGGTTTACCAGAATTACTTTGCTTTTATTTTAACCTTGTCATACAGAACAGGGGCAGGCATAGCACTAAAGAGCTGTAGGCAAACACCCCAGAACACTGGTAAACAAAGACAAAACTTGAGATTCCAGGGATCAGGGTGCATTTCCCACTAAACTGAATGCACAAATTTAGGGCAGGTATTATTTAGTCATAAATAAAAGAATAGTTCCCTTGGCAGCTGTCACTCAGCAATCTGTTGGACAGGCAGTGACAAACTACTATAACTTTGGGGAAAAATCATTTGCAGATGAAAATTACCAAATACAGGCTTGATTGTAGAGGGAGGGAGAGTCTGAGGGATTGAAGAGAGAGGCAGGATGGGGATAATCTCCAGGCCATAAAACAAAACACCTGAATAGACTGATGCCAGGTGAGATTGAGAGAATGAAGACCATGATATTGATGGATAACTACCTCACTGTTGAATTTATCCATGGAATTCTGTCATCTCTTGTCCTCATTTTGAAATGTGGTGTTTTAGAATGTGTTTGTTGAGATTCTAGTACAGAATTATGGCTTTCATGAACAAATCAATTCTGTCAAATCAGCACTCTGTCAGATTTCTGAGACAAAAAGTCACCTCAATTGCTTACTATAATGCTATTCTAGTACTTTCACTACCAGAATTCCACTTATTTAGAGTTATTTATCAGTTAGCTGATAGATGCCTGTTCAGAATTATATCTGATAAATCCTGGCAACAGAACAAGAATACTGGCACTTGCTATCACAGCTGCAGTCCCTGGCATTGGTCTCTGCTCTGCCTTTCAGGAGAAAGGAGTAGCATCTGCCTCCTCCCTGTAACATTCTCTGATAGGTGATATTGGCGATATTGCAGTTCTTTTTTCCTTTCAGCTGTCCCAGTCCTTTCTTACACTGGTAAACCTTTTCCAGAACAGCCTCACTAAGGCCTTGGGAAGCTCAAAGCACTAATACCTTTTTCTGAAACATGCTTATTACTTTACACTACACAGTCCTTAAGCACTGAAGTTGCACACACCTCCAAGGAGAAGAGGTACCCAGCTGACAAGCTTGGAAAAACATGGAATTAACTCACAACGACCTCTGTTAAGGATACAAAGTAATTTTTGTTTAAAAAGATTATATTATTGTAGTAATTACAACAGTCAGAGTTATTCACCTTTGACTGTGACCTGAGCACTGCAAGATGCCTGTCCTGTGTTGTTTTCAGCCAGACAGGTATAAATGCCATCATCTTCTGGTAGGGCATCTTGGACAGTCAGTTTTGCAACTCCATCTTCAAAAGTGGAATGGGCATATTGAATTGGCTGGTCTGCAGAAAGAAAGGAAAAGAACTGACTTAATACATCAGCCATAAATTTCAAAAGCACTTTAGTTTTCAGTGAAATCTGGATGCCTAACACCAGCCAGCCTAAGAAAGTGCAGAGTCAAATCCCACTCTGTGCACAGCCACTGCTCTCTAGTGACTACATCCAGCAGCATCCCCAGCACAAAGCACAACAGGGTTGTCAGACAAAGCTCACCACCAGATTCACTGCCTGCTACCTTGAGCAGCAGCGAAAGGATGAAAGTTCATTTTGGATTCTCTTGGAGGTGGATAAGACCAGAACTGTGTGTTTGCTTCAGACATGGTATCCATCTTGTAATTTGCTTTAAACTAGATAAAATGCAGAGAAAGCTAGAAGTGCAAAATCTGTTGGGCATGGAGAAGCACTTGAAGTCCTCTAAGGGGTATTTTGTAGTGGAAAACATTTCAAGAGCGACAGTAAAAGCTGCAATGGAACCAAGAAGCTGATCTACAGAAGCAGTCAATCTACACTACAGTATGGCCAGTAACAGGAGGGTGCAGCCTCATTGATGGTGATGTGATTATTAAAGAAGTTCATTTTAAGAAACTGCTTCCTTGAATCGGTTTGACATGCTTAAATATTAGTATAGATGGCTTAAAGTTGTCTTGCTATTGTTTCAGGAACTGTCATGAGTCTCAGCCTTACTTTCTGAAATGCTTCTGCAATCTGTTTTCCCAATATTAAATAGTTTCCACTACTGACTCATCTTTGGTTGCTTTCCCAGTGTATGCAATACTTAAGCCAGCCTTATACCTGTGCATAAACATCATGCTGGAAATAGAAATCATGGTCATCTAAGAGAAGAGGATGAAACAGCAGAGAAATTGTGCAGGACTGATCTGAAGATGTCTGTTGCTCAGGAGTTTGTGGTCAAAAAAGATTGAAATTTATTTCATTGCCAGTGTAATTTTAAAGGACACAGCTCTGGGGTTTTTAAGAACCAGTTCTGCATTATGAGCAGGATAAATTAAATGATGGGACAGATTTTTCTCTCATCTCTGATTTTCAAAGGAAGCCAACTCAGAAGGCAGTTATCTGTGCATTATCTATATGCATAGAGTTTCATTCTGAAATACAAACATATGCCAAAATCAGCTTCATGCATATATTATAAAATGTGGTAGATGATCTTCATCCTTTGCTTATAACCATCTGTTAAGTTAGTACATTTTCTATTGCATGAAAAATTGGGGTGAATAGTTATTCAACTACCCAGAAGAATTTTAGAATAAAAGCTCTCCAACCTTTGTCACAGGTCACCTATTCTTACTACTGGCTCTTCTGAGCTCATTTGCACTCAGTCACACACAGACTGTTGGAACTATTACACTAAACCACAGCATTTCTGCATGTGGGAATAGCACTACATTGAAATATGTACAGGCTGAGCTAAAGCCCAATAAGCCCAGGCTTCTGTTAGAGGACGAGGGGCACTGGACTGCCTTCCTAGTCCACCTATAGAATGTTTCACTGACAGGGTTCTGACAATGAAACTCTTACTGGTGACAAATGATGCTGTGATGCTGTATCAGAAACACACCAGGATAAAAGCTGCATCATGAAAAGCAGAACAATGCCTTTGTATTTCTGTTGTAAGTTACCCGATGAATAGGGAAAGTGTTCGGCATGGAAAAGCAAAATGTGGATGCCTTTTTGTCCTCAAATTTTGCCAGGGGTCTTTTTCACTTCAGCTCCCAACAAAACTGGCTATTTTTCAGCCTTATTCAAAAAATAGTGAATTCACTTACAGAACAGCCTTTTCATTAGACCCCAGAAAAAGAACACAGGCATATCAGACCTTAGGAATAACCTGCAGCAAGACTCCAAGTTACATCCACAGTACTTATATTTTGATGTAATAAAAACAACTCTCCCAGTAGTGAAATGTTCCCTTCTCCAGAGGCAGAACAGTCAAATCTCCAGGACAGCTTGGCAGCAGGAACAATAACAAAAAATACCTTTCTGCTGGCATGTTATGCCTGAAGAAAGGAAATTTTCCCCAGGCCCATTTATTAAAAGCTTTCTGGACAAATCACAAAGCTATCCTAAAACCAAACACTACTCAGAGAATTGTTATGCTAAACTCATGGTCATATTGTTCTTAAATTCAGCAGAAAGAGGTTCAATTAAACTTTGGAAGAAAGAAAACCCACACAGAAAGCAAAATGAATAAAAAGTTACTTAAAGCAGTCATACACTCCTTATTACTGCAATTGAAAAAGAAATTAACTAAAAAGTATTTTAAGAAGATAAAAGTAAATTGGAGTTACACACTGAAGAATTGTCACCAAGAGCACACCCAAAAAGTTATTTATAAGGCTTTGGTGAGGCCAGAACTAAAACGCAGGAATCTTACTTTCAGGGAAGTTGCTAGTAAAACAGTGAAAATTCAGAAAGAAACTTAAATAAAGCATAGGAAGACAACAACAGGAGAAAATAACCATCTTGAAAAATCTGGGAAAAAAGCTTTAATGGTAGATTTGCAGAGTAAGAGGTCGGAAATTCATTGTTCAGCCAGGTAGCTCTAATTTGTGCACTCTCTATGAATATGGAAAAACTACTCATCCTTGCAGATGGTAAGAAGTAATTACAGACAATGCAGAGTGTACATCATCTATTTTTTGTCTCACTTGACCTGAAGGAGAGGTCAACCTGTCTAATGCTTGGAAAATATTTTGAACTGGTATGTAGTCACAGCTGGTAAATAGTCTTGGTATATAAAGTAGTGCTTGGATGTTACATTGTACAAGTTGTTGCAAGGCTTTCAGTTCTCAGGTGGTGTGGATTCCTTGGAAATTGGGGAAGGCAGACTGGACACCATGCAGCCTGTTCAGTGCCCAGGGATAGCCAGCCTGGAGGGGAGCAGGTTCTGCTGCCTTCCTTTTTTTTTTTTTTTTTTTTTTTCCTATTTGTTTCTCAAAGCAGTCTTCTGTTCCTGTTTCTTATGATTGCTAACTTGGTCTTTGCATCATTATTTCACCAAGATATATATTCTTTCCCCACTATTCTGCCCAAATGAATTCTGGTTTGTTATCATTGTCATGCTCGCAAGACAACTTGAATTTGATATTTTCTAGTGAACTTTACCCATCCTGTTCCATGTGATTTTTATTTCTACGGTGTTCTGCAAAAGTGTTGTATTTTGAACAGTAGTGGGGCTGCTCACAGCATATTGCTTTATCCTCTGTCCTAAGAGAGTTCAGTTGTGAATATAAAAAGCTTTATATTGCAGACAGGGAGAGCAGATGCTAACACAACTTTTTTGAAAACAGAATTGGTCTGCCTGCCTCCAGTTATATACTGTGAATATACTGTTTTCTTCATGCGGTCCGTTGATGAAAGACTCCTCCATGTCATTTTGCCAAAAGCACTGTTATGTCTGCTTGGAGTAATATTTCACAACTTTCTCCTTTATTTGATCAGGGATATAAATATGAGGAGTTTGTAGTATCTAGCTAGGTGGTAGACAGGAAGGAAATGTTTGCATTCAAGTGGATATCACAACAGCCAGTTTGATCCTTAAGTAAAATAATAACCCTAGGAGTGTCCATGGAATTATCAACATTAAACAACTGTTTATAATCCTTTCACGTTTGTATCAAAATGGTATATAAACAGTTATGTCTCACAATCCTATGCAAGACAGAAAAGCATTAAACTACAGTGATATATTTCAGCAGCCTGGAATGAAAGTCGTGTGCTTGTGTCTTCAGAGTAACATATGATGTGTCTAATTTTTATTATTATGAGAGTTTCTTGTGCTTCTGTTACACAGACTCATTGCTGTCTTTTGATTTAAGAGCAGAGTTAATGCACTGACTCTCACTTACAGAACCTTAATGGTTTGAAATCCAGCTAACTAAAAAAACCCCACCTACACTGTGATATTGAGCCAATTGCAGTTAGAAGCTTGGATGCAGCGTGAACATGATTATACCTGAACAGGAGCAGACATATGAATTCAGTGAGAAGAAAGGCCAGTATAAAACAAACAACCTGAAAAAAGGCAGGGGGGCACAGTGCATCACAGGAACGTGTGGGTTATTTATGTCTAGGCTTTGTTTCTCAGGAGACAACAGTGTTCTGATTAGAACATGGCCACATGAATGGAGACCATATATCTGTGCCTGACAAACTGTAAGTCATTTGAAAATCAACCCAAAGTCAGTCATCTGGGACAGGAAGATGCTCTGTATGTGAAGATAACTGAATGTAACTACATCAGTCAGTGTCTAAGGGAACACTAGGAGCAAGGGTACCTTGGAATACGAACATGAAATGGCTGACTCAGAGTTGCTCCTGAGCTGCAAGACAATTCTTGAACTGCCAAACAGAGATTCTAGTCACATCTGCAAAGGAGGAACTTCAGCATAGCCTTCAGACAGAGAAACAAATTATGTCCAATGGGAGAGTGTCAGAACCTTTACTCACATGTTTTGTGTTGTAAATAAAGCACTGGCCTTTCTATTCTGGACATGGAGTTATTGGGAAGGGGAACAGCCCAGGCTGTGGGAACATACCAATCTCAAGGTCACGGTTCATTTGCCCTGCCACCTTTTTCAGTTAGCCCAATTACTCTGAATAGCTACAGGAAAACAGAGATCATGTGCAAATAATTAATTTTAAAATAATCCTGGAGCAAACATCTTTATGGCAAAGTATGCTACTCTTTGTTTATAACACAAACAAAGATAGCCTGGGAGAGTCTGAAAAAAAAAATCAATTGCACTTCAGGAGTAAAAGAGGTGATCAAGAGTTAAGATGAATAAATTTTTCTAGTGTTTTATAGATATGGCTTTTAATGGAAAGAGTCCTTAGCCAAAGCAAGTAGTGCCTGGATCATTGAAATCATTTGGAATTGAAGCAAAACACTGATTTTTGGGTCTAGCTCTGATATTAGGAGGCAGTTAAGGAAACTTGACTATTCAGCTGTGGAATCAGTGCAGGGTAGGAGATTATACAGTCTGATAAAAGTGAAAAATGTTTTGCTATTCTTTTAGTCAGCTCTAGCCAAACATTAGAATGTCAAGAAACATATTCTAGTTCAGAAGCAACCAAAAGAGCTTTGATTTCAAGATCTTGAGAACAGAACTGCTAACACCTATTAGGACCTACCCAGCTGATGGAAGGGTGGAATCAGGCATTGGTCTCCTGCCTACCTCTGAGTGAAATACTCAGAATGAAAAGCATAAACACATGTATTGAAAAATTAATGATGTTTAAATGATCATTTGCTTTCCCATATCCACCTTAAGGTTGTTTGCATTGTACAGTTGGAGTTGTGTATCTTATTTTCAGTTAGTCTGATCGTGGTGCTAATGCCAAGGTGGAAAGTCGGTCCCTGTATAGCCATTCACGTAAGGTTTGGACTTGATGATCCTTGTGGGCCCCTTCCACCACAGAATATGCTGTGATTCTGTGATACTTTGCTTAGAACTGCGGGATTCTGTGGGATCATGATGCCAGCCTGTTATGCTTGGAGCAGAAGCTCCTGCCAAAGGCAGAGGGGCAACACAGTATTCAGCACAGGGCAGCAGCAGCAGCACAGGCTTGTCACAGCCCTGCAAGGACTGTGTGACACAGCCCAGGTCACTCACCTGGCACAGGGATGTCCCCAGCAGTGGCACAGCCGTGCGACACAGCCCAGGTCACTCCCCTGGCACAGGGATGTCCCCAGCAGTGGCACAGCCGTGCGACACAGCCCAGGTCACTCCCCTGGCACAGGGATGTCCCCAGCAGTGGCACAGCCGTGCGACACAGCCCAGGTCACTCCCTGGCACAGGGATGTCCCCAGCAGTGGCACAGCCGTGTGACACAGTCCAGGTCGCTCCCTGGCACAGGGATGTCCCCAGCAGTGGCACAGCCGTGTGTCACAGTCCAGGTCGCTCCCTGGCACAGGGATGTCCCCAGCAGTGGCACAGCGTGTGACACAGCCCAGGTCACTCCCTGGCACAGGGATGTCCCCAGCAGTGGCACAGCCGTGTGTCACAGCTCAGGTCACTCACCTGGCACAGGGATGTCCCCAGCAGTGGCACAGCGTGTGACACAGCCCGGCACAGCCGTGTCACCAGCGCTCCCTGCTGGGCACCTCTCAGAGCTGCGGCAGCGCAGCCCCTGCTCAGCGCTTTCCGTGCCCTTGGTGCTCCTGTGAAGCTTTCCTCAGGTGTCCCAGCGGGCTGTGTTAGGGTCACCGAGCGCGCTTTGGGGTGTCAGTGCGTTCATGCGGGTGTTGCAGAGCAGGGGATTCCTTACCATTGAGAAGCCATGTGATGTGGGGCACAGGGACCCCTCCCACACAGCACTGCAGCACAAAGTCCTGCCCTTCGCTCACGGTGCATCCTTTCAAGACACTGGAAAAGCACGGAGCAACCTCTTCAACTTTTGGCCCTTGAAAAGCAAAATGAAAACAGTTCTTTTAAATGAAAATGATGAAATTAGCTTTACGACTTAGAGCCTTTTTCTAAGTTTGTTTAGATGACATGGCTGGGCTAACCATGGTGAAATGTTTTATTGGGGGATAGAAATAATTTTGAGCAGCGGACTGGTATAAAGAAGGGATTCTTCTCTCATCTCCTAGGCAGCATTGCCAGGCCTCAAGCTCTGTTTTAGGTGGAGATTTTCTATGCCAGAATCCGTCATTTGCAGCCAATCACTAGAAGTATACACAGCATACTAGCAGAGAGCTCAGCACAAAGAAGAAGATGGCTAATTCTCTGCTCATCTTTTCCCAGTCCCTCTCCCAGTGAGAAACAGAGCGACTTAAGGATGCAGTTTATAGGCCTCTCATAAGACAGAAAGAAATTATCTTGGGTATCCTGGCTTAACTTCAGGCAGAGTAAATGGAGAAAAATTGTATGAACATGGATCCAGAACAAAACTTAAAAGTGGTGAAAACATTAGAACTGAGGAGAGAGGATTTGCTAGACCCAACAAAAATTTCATCCAGACCAGTAAGACACTGTCACTGGGACATTTTCTTGAATTTAGCAAATCCTAATTCATATTCCTTCCCTTTTCTTCCTATTGACTCTACTGCACAGAATTGGTTTGTACTCAAAAAACATTTCAAATTTGGGGTGTAGAAATGCTAAGCAACTTCAAAAAAGCTAAATGCAGAACAACAATAAACCCACTTACAGCCTGTATGAAATACAAGCATTAACAGGAAACCTGAGTAGAGAATAGGCCTCCCTGTGTACAAACCATGTATTGAGATGGTTTTAGCTATACAAACAACAAAACCCACAATATGTCAGAAGGGAGACATGCACAAAGTGGCTTGCCAGCTATCATACACCACTTTATTCACAGAGGTAAGAATCAGAATTAACTTGCACTGAGAAGTCAAATAAAATTATGTATTAACTACCCTCTGACAGCTTAAAAAAGCCCAGCCACAGTTTCCAAAGTGCAGACGGGCTCACAAGAACTTACTTACTTCTGACAGTTAACAACCAGCTGGTGGAAGTCTGGCCTTTGGGGTTGACAGCTGTACAGCTGTAAGATCCACTGTCCCTCAAGCAGGCTTTCTTTATCCACAGGCAATGAATTCCATCTTCCTCATATATGTGGACATCTTCTCCAGCTTTAATAGGTCGGCCTTCTTTGAACCACTCCACATCTGGTTTTGGCTTCCCTGAAACTGGACAATCAGACATTTGGATTTTTATGAATAGGTGTTCATAATTAGCATTATTTCGTGTCTATTTAATTAGTATTATTTACTTTAGTATAAATTTGGTACACTTTATACATACATAGTTATATAAACCTTAATGGGCAATACACAAAATTGTTGTCAGAAAGTTTGATATTTTTGATCTTCTAAAATTTCTTGTCCAGTCTCTCTTAAAATAACAAATACTTGGTAACATGTAAAACCATATCTGAAAAAAAGCTACTGGCTGAAAACTGTTCTTCCAAAAGTCACAGACAAAATGGATGTGAAACTGAAACAGAAAAGGTTCTGTCCAAACACAAACCCTTCTTTACTCAGCATTGGCACAGGTTGCCCAGAGAGGCTGTGGACTTTCCCTGCCCTGGAGATATTCAGAGGTCACCTTGATACAGTCCGGGACCTGCCCGAGGTGAGGATGCATGAGCAGGGAGAAGGGACAGTGAAAGCAACCCTGGTCACCATCTGCAGAGAGGGTTCTCAGGAGACTTTCTCAGAATAGTTATTAAAGGGCATTAGGGACATCCCACTGTGATTTCCCTGCTGACGCCTTGCCTTGTAAGAGTTTGTGCTTTGGGTCCAAAGCTAAACAAAAAGACATTCACTGGCTGCAATAAAAACTGGATGAGCTCCTCGTTTATCTGTGATAAGGGCTCTATTTCCCTACCAAACAGGGTCGTGGAAAGCTTGCAAAGTGTGTGAGGTACTCTGACAGAAAACAATTCATGTTTTTACTAATATACCTGAAAAATAAACTGTTCAAAATGTGCCAGGATATTTGGAATCTTTTCTCCACTCCAAACACTCTTGACTTGTGATAGAAATTATATTCAGTACTCATGGGGCAAGACTCATCAAGAAATAAAATAAATTACCATGGTGTTGTGTGATTTTTATTTTTTTTTGCCCCTAGAGAAGCAAAAAACCAATTTATTTCTCATTTATGTGAACACTTTGAAGTGTACATGTTATTTCTAAAAAAGCAGAAAAATGCTTCCAAATTATTTTCTAAAATTGTAATTAAATAAAAAAGAGAAGTGTTCCAAATCGACTACCAAGATTCAGCAAAATGCAACTCTCATTACTCTTCTAAGAGGTTAAAACCCATTCAAATTCTGTGGAGCAAATTCTAAACCTCCCTTTTAATTCTTACTTTATCATTTCAGCTGTTAGGAAGCACTGAGATCATGCTGACCAAATATGAGACATAAAAATAGATGCCACTAGGGACATGAAGTGACTGATTGTATTTTCTCCTCTGATATTTTTTTTGCTCAAGGGCAGTTTCACTAATTACAGTTCTGGAAAGTGTACCGTCCATTTTCTCTCTTGTACCCTCATATAAAATGGTCTAAAACTACCTCCTAGAAGGAGCAGCATTGGTTACATCTGAGGAAAACCCAGATGAGAGAGGAGATGGACACCTCTGGCATAGGCTGGTCTGAAAAATTTCACTAAGTGTTGTGGAAACAGCACTGGATTCTGCATCTGTTTCCAAAAGGCTTTAGGAGAAGAGCAAGTTTCAAAGGAGCAGGAATTGTTTTCCACTTCTACACATAGAAAGGGAACCCCTTTTTGACTCCAATAATTTTTATCCCTTTACCTTTGCTTTTGAATTTTATCTCCTGGCCTTCTGATGCTTCCAGGCTCTGTGGATGGATCTCAAACTGAGGGGGAATTCCCAGGGGCTCCCTCTTCTCCTCCATGACAGCCCCCTGAGCTCCAAACCTGTTTTCTGCCTCTCTAGTCCTGTGACTGACGTGCCCTGTAGGAGGTGGAGTTTGTTGAGCTGACATCAGGAGCTGCACACCCCTTTTTCTGTTTTCACCCTGTCTGATGGCAGGGGCCTGGGATTCTGCCTTTGGTTCTGGTTGCAGTTTGACAGATTGTAGTGTGATGGTGCTTGAAGTTTTCTGCAAGACTTGAGGTCCCTTTTTTCCTTCTTTATGGTCTGTGTTGTTTTCTTGGTGCTGTCCTTGTTTACTTTCTTTGGCTTCTCTGGTGATGTAAAAGGACTCTTTCTTTGCTGACACCCTGTCTTTGGTTTCAACCATGAGTTCTGTGCTGCTGGATTTCAGCTCTTTAGCAATCCCATTGCTGGTTGCCTGTTTGAATTCTGAATTTTCAACAGCTTTAACAGCAAGTGTCGTTGGTTTTGGTGGCATGCTGAAGGAAAATGAGAAATTTGGAGATACATGACACTGTATAAAGACTCATTATTATTATTATCAGTAATGACATAAATATATAAGCCCTCAGCAAGAAGGTGAACTGATTAACCTTTAGATTCTGTCACACAGATCAAGAAGATGGGTCAAAGAGGTGAAGTGAAAAGCTTCATAAGATGAAATCAGGGCTCAGACACTATGACAACTCAGGAATTTCTGGATGTAAGTCCACTGCTCAAGTTCTAACACGTTTTATGAGTCAGACATTAACCTTGCATGCACTGCTTTAGATGGGAAGCAATTACATGAGAGCTGAATGACCATGATGTAATACTACTTGATGCTTTAATAAATTGAGGTAATGTATAAAATAGCTCACAATGCCACATAAAATATTTCCCTAAAGGGAAATGAAAATGTAAATTGTGAACTAATTTTCTATTTCTAGTTATGGTGTCTTGTAACTCAGGTAATTTCAAAACAGGACTGATAGGATACCAGACCAAAGTCTCAGGGAAGAAGAAGGTGTGTCGGCACCTTAAAAACTTGACTGGATGTAACAATATGGAATTAGGAAGAGCTTCTCGAATTATGATTGATCTGCTGCTCAATACTTTGGGAGCACAAGAGTAGCTGACCAACTGGAGACTTGAATCTAAGTCTCCTTCATTGAAGTTGACTGCCTTAATCCCTAACTCTTACCTATAGAGCACTGTCTCTGTCTCACACTTCCACAGAATTACTCCAGGGCAGAACTGGAACATATCTGAAATAAGGGCAGCAATTTCCAGCCCAGCTCTGTTTTGCTACACTTGGTGCCATTAATTTATTCCCTCAGGGAGACTTGGGATATTTGCTGGGATAGTTTCTTCAGCTGGAGTTGAATGTACTGTTTGAGATGTGCAGTTACTTTTCAGGAAGTCAGACTTTTTCATTTTACAAAACATCTTTTTGTGTGTGTGTGTGAATAAATGATGGAGGATGCAGAACTACTCTGGAGAACCACATGCATGGAGAGTTCTGCTGCCAGTGCTGCACAGTTTCATTTACACTAAACTTACTTTCAAGTATGTTCCTAAAAATCACACAGATCTGAAAAACAGAATAGCACAGCATTTTCAATTCCACTTTGCAATTAGGACAGTGTGAGCATGCCATTTAGAAATCTCATCCAGGGCATGTGAGAACAGATTAAACATCCCAATGACTATAAAGCTACTGGCCTTCATCAAACTGTCTTACACAGAGAGCCTTGAACTTTTCATTCCTGCATTTCCCATTAACAAAGAAAAGTAATTCTATAAAATAATTTTAAAAATTATAGTAATTTAATTTTTTTAATCCCAATAAAGGCATAAATATTAATTTTTTTCTTTCTTGTTACTTTACCCCTACTGTTGTATGTGTTGTCAGACAACAGCAAAAGACCATGGCCATAGCATATTTAGTGTATGACAGAAAAGAACAACCAGCTCAGTACTGACAAGGTGCACTCAATGTTAACTCCACAAACAACATTTGATCCCCTGGTACAATGTAGAATTTCTGTTCACACAGCTTGGTTTTTTTTTAAATTTTGCTTTCCTGAACCAGACCAGAACTCTGTGCTTCATAATGTTGCCATCAGTTCCATCAGCTATTTCCTATGAGTCTACCAGGACAGCTGAATCGGACAGCAAGAGAGAATCTTAACTCCAAGCAAACATTTTCTGACTTCCAAATACAGACTGACCCTCAAAAAATGCATCACTTTGTGAAGAAAGCACATGCAGTAAATGTCAAAATCAGTGCACTGCAATTAAATAGTCAGAGAATGCACTCCAGTAAAAACATACCAAGGTGGCTGAGTGTATGTGTCGGTCTTATCTGGACCTGGAACATAAAAGAAGAAACAGGTAAATTATACATACAATACACACAATTCCAAAAAATTGGAAGATTTTAACCAAAAAATATACTTAAGAACCTTCACTCTTCAAATTTTCAATGCACTGAAGTCAAGATTGACTATCACCACACCTGGAATTGATATGGACAACAGGAAGCTGCTCAGCTGAAACACGAAGAGGTCTTGGCCCATTTTGAGACATTGCTGCATCATGTTCTCACAACCCTGCAGAACTAAAGGTTCAGGGACACTCAAATGCTCTGTGTTGGGGGAGAGATGTATGGAAGAGATTCCAGCTGGGAAGCAGCTTATCAAACCTTATGGTAATTCCACAGAGCTTTTAGAGGTAGAGAAAGACAAGCTATCAATCAGAGTTACACCTGAGCATGTTCACGGTGAAACTGCAGCAGTCCTCTGGCTAAAACACAGAACCAAGTCAACAGGACTAAAACCTCCCAAAACCTGGACCCACCTGTAAACATTTACCAACCCATTTGCTGTGTAGCAAGAATTATTATGATTAACATGAATAACTCAAAAGCCAATGCATGACATTTCTTCACTTTGCAACACCACCAGGAAATGTGGGAACGTGGCAGAGCTATATTGATTTGCCAAGGTGCTTCATCAGCTGCACTGATAAAACTGAGCACGTATTGACCCACAATCAGTCTCCTCATTTGTAATCCTCCATGAATTCTCAAAAACCTTGATAGTGTTTGTTTCTCTTGGGGGCAGCATGAGATAAATAGTTGTGAGGAGAGAAATGCCATTGAAGGTCAAATACCAACCACATCTCTCCATTACCCCTTAATTAAGATTTCAGGATGGAATTTGTTTTCTCCTGGTCAAATCAAAGCTGCAGCTATGCTGTTGTCAGCTGTGAGACTAGAAACTACAGTAGAAAGACATGTAATAATTAATTTGCAAGATAACTCCTTTTTCAAGTCATCAAAAAACACTTCATAAAAATGCTTCTAGAGTCTCTGCCTCAGGGAAAAGACAAAATCATGTGATGGATGATATTCTCATTTCCATTGTGTTTTGCAAGCAAAAATTCACATCTAAATGCTTGGACTTGCCATGGCATTCAGAGTGACCAAAAGTATTTATTTCTACAAAAACAAAAGTTGAGAAAAGAGAGAAAAAAACCCATTGACCTTGTTCCAATAAACCTGTCAAACAGTAACAGAAATACTGAAATTAAAACTGAAAAGACTGGATAAATGCAGAAAAGGAGGCTTCGTAACTACTGGCTGCAGACAAGACAGTACCATGCAACCTTGTCTATTAAAAGAATATTTCCTTTTCTCTCTTCACCGTCCACTCATGGAAAAAATACAGCTATTGCAGGAAAATATCTATACATGAGATTACATGTTTTTGAAAGAACATGCAGTACTTCTGAGCCACTTGATTGTCTGCTAACATCTTACAGCATCTCTGGAAAACCTGATCTGATTGATAACGAAAGAATTAGGTATTATATATTGAGGTTAGGTAAGTGGAACCATCCAATTAATCAAGAGCATTGCAAAAGAGTGCCCTTTTTACCGACCTGCACTAATCCAAGAAAGAATGGATTATTCAGAGATGTGGTCAGCGTCTGAAGCAAACATATACCACAGCTGACTTTGTGACCCCAGTTCCGCATCGTCTCTCAAGGCAGATGTAGCCATTACAGAACAGAAAGCTCACCACTCCAGGGAGAGCAATTAGGAATCGAGTTTTATGTTTGGATAAAAGGCTTATTGAAAGAAACAGGCCTTTTTGTACAACCTCTGTTGAAGAGGCAAACTGTAGAAGCTTCTTCTACAATGGCTTCATCAGATTGGAACTTACAGATAAAAAGTACAGCTTTAATTTGTAGAAAGGTTAGCTGTGGTTCTGAGCATCCCAAAAGTACATCCACTTATTATTTATATTCTTGAGCAGAGTGACAGCATTGATGTGAAACTGAAAGTCCTGCAACAAAAAACTCACTGCTGGGTGCACATGTAACCCATTGAGATGAAGCCAGCAGCTATGGATTTAATTATTTAATTGGGTCCAGTGACTGCTTTCCCACTGACTGATGAACTTCCTTTTTAGTGAGCTTGCTGAAGGCTGTATGATTTTGAAGCTGATGCAACAGGCACCCTAAGAAGCTTCAAATTGCAAAATGAACTGTATATAATAATGCATTTATGAAATAGAACATTCTACTTATGCAAATATATTTGTTTCCTTAAGAAGCAGTGAAATAGGCTGATTTGGGAGTTGAGAAGACTGAATTTTCATCTTATTAAGAATGGGTTTTTTTCTCTCTCATAATTTAGAATTATGCTCTCTTTACTTTCCTAGTTCTACAAATATAGATAGAATTTTGCCTCCCATAAGGGAGTTGGTATAAATGTGCATCTGGTGCTAGTACTCAACAAATACAAAATTAATTACTGATCATAATGACAAGTGCCAGGTTCCATTTGCTGAAAATCAAATCAATGTTCAAAACATGGAAGCCAAAGTCCCAGTAAAAGCGAAAAGGTGTTTTTAAAGAAATCTGTTACAAAGCACTTGGATTGCCTTTTTTCCCATTGAACCAACACAATTTTTACAGCTCTAGCATTCTCCAAGCTATCACAGCATCATTTAATAAACAGAGGGAGAAAGAGAGAGAAGAAGATAACAGAAAGAAGTGAATGTTTCTTGTAAATATCAAGAACACAACCAGAGACATTTTATCAGAATGTCTGTGGCCCCTTTTCTCTCTCCTGCAAACTCTCTGCTGTACCTTGAACAGTGAGCTCTGCAGACACAGACGCCTTCCCAGCGCTGTTCACCACTGTGCACGTGTAAATTCCTGAATCAGCAAGCTGAGCATTTTGGACCTCCAAGAACTGGATGCCTGTTCTCTCATACATGTTGAAGCGCTCATTTGGCTGTAACTGAATATCACCCTGCAAATATCACAAGGCACCATGAGACAGTAGCTATTGGCAAGAGAAGGGGAGCAAGAATTTTTTAGTAAAACATTAGGTCAAACTGCTTTTTTCCTATCCTTCAGCCAAATTCCTTCTATGAATAATACTCATATGGTATAAACAAAACAATAAACTGTGTCCAAAATTCTGTAATTCATGTCTTTGGGAGGCTTCCTTTTTCCTCTATTTTGCCACCTACTCATCTCAATTTGGTTTTGGCCTTTCCCTATTTATTATACCCTGATTCCTTGAAAAAATTCTTTTCATTGTATGTGGGCTCAAACCAGTTTTATGTTCCTGTTTGCTTCAGGGAGTCAAATTCTTTTAAGCAAAAGCTTCCAATCAGGAGAGTAGTTCTCTATCCCTCAAAAGCTACACTGGAGTTAAATCCAAAGATATGGCTTTGAGGCAGGAAGAAATGTGTGTTCTATTACACAAACTAGATGATCACAATAATAATCCTTGCCTTTAAATTCTACAAAGCAATAGACCAATACTTCATCTGTGAGTAAATCATTGCTTTTGCTTCAGCATTATCCATTAAGAATGAATGCTTTGCTATCAGACACCACAGCTTCTCCCATCCTAGTTTAGGAAGTTTAGGAAGAGAAAGTCTACAAATCTACTATTTTACTTGAGCAGTAAACATTTGGGAAACATTGCAATGTTTACAGACACTGTCATTCTTGAAGTCTATCAACTTGTTGCTATCTGGGTGCTTTTAGGTCCTAATGGAATTTTAAAAAGCTAGTTCACATCCGGGGGTTGGTGATGATACAGAAGCTTCTGTGCCTTGCAACTTAACAAGTAAGAAAATTATAAAGAAAATAATAAGCAGTCAGATATTTACAAACAGGCTTAATAACTAGTTCTGAAAAGTGCTATTTTACTTGTTGATAAAGATTCCATGCTGTAAGGAAGGTGGTCATCCATTGGTTCTACAGTAGCCAGATGTGGTCCAGCAGATATGTAAGTTCATTTCCATTATATAGAAGGTAACAATCAATAACAAAACATTTTATATAACCTCCAGCAAACTGGTTATATAAACTTAGAAGTACTAAAGCGTAGATCCAAACTGCTGGATTGGTAGTCCCTACCTCCCATTTACCACACAGCCCTGAACAAAGAGATCTGAGTGACAAATCCTGTTTCGCATGGAGCTGCATGGCTGGAAAACCTGAGCGAGCCTGGTGGGACAGGAACCAGGCTGTGGTGGAGCAGCTGCACTGCAGAGTCCCAGAGAGCCAGCAGGTCCCACAGAATGGACCTGGCAGAGGCAGAGTCCAGACAGAGCTCCCAGCTGAAGGAGATGTCAGAGGGCACTTCCACTGCAAGAGGCTGCCTGTGTTTGGTGGTGTACCCTGACATCCTTATATTACAATCAAGAATGAAGCAGACAATTACTTAAAAGCATTTTCCTGTTCTCTGAGAAGTTTTCTGAGAATTTTTTTTTGCTTCTTTCCCCCTCAAACCTGGAAATACCAAGAGAAAATAGAAGCATTGATAAGAGTTGTGTTTTTTTCAGTTCACCATACATAAGGCATTACTCTGTTGAAGGGTGGAGGGGAGCAGGATGCCATGAGAGCAGTCATATATTTGCTCTTCCAAATCAAAGTAACTCTAATTCTATAAAATACTGACAGTTTCAGTAAAAATGGACTAATCAGTGTAGTACCTAATTTCACCTGAAAGCTCCCTCCTTACAAATAAAAAAATGTGTTTGGAAATGACCAAAGGAGACACCAGCACTTAAGACTTCAATGTGCATTTCATCCTTTCAAGCCACCAAATTTCGAAAGAGAAGGAAAACATAAACTTTTGGGGAAATCATACCTTAAACCAAGTTACTTGAGGCTGAGGTCGTCCTGTTATTTTACATGAGAATTTGCCTGTTTGGCCTTCACGCACTACAACTCGGTTGGGTTTTGTAGCAAACTTGGGTGGACTTTCTCCCCAGATGCTTGGCCTCTGCTCCACAGATGGAACAGCAAGTCTTGCCCTGCAAAGGCAATTGACATTCTGGTTTTACAGAAGAGCTGGAAGCTGTTGTGGTTAGAGCACATGTCAGGAAGCATTTTAGACCTGTGGTCTGCCAACAAGGGTATATTATTGGTGGCAACCTAGACTGTAGTTGCACGATATTTTTCTTGGCCATGGAAGAAATGGAAATGCTGGTGATGACTGCTCTTGACTCCTCATGCAACTAAACAGTGGTATGTTATGCACCCTCATCTGGCATACACAGAACAGATCTTGGGGACATTTTAGCTGTTCATAAGCAGAGCTGGGAAAACCAAAAGATAAGAAACACTGTATGCATTTACTTTACCTCATTTTCTGTTTTTTACTTGCCTCCTAAGAGTTTATTTGTATACTCGTTTACTGTTCACAGGTTTTTATAATGTAATTTGTTTCATTCTTGAGTTCAATTGACACAGTCATTTCTGATTTATGAATCAGCACCTTGGTTTTGCAACATTTCGGACATGTCCTGGCAAGTATTTTTAGTCTGGGGAAGACTTTTATTTGTGACCTCATTTGCTACAATGTTTTCAACACAACCGAGAGGAGGGCACAAAACCAAAGTACACCTGTCCCAGGTGAATTACTGTTAAGTGTAAATGCCCAGCTCTACTTACATGGCTGCTACAGCTGTGAAATTACATATGGGATGAAACTAAAGTGGCATCAGTGACTGCAGTCCAAAATTGTAAACAGTTACACAACCATAAAACATAAAACATCAAACAGCATTATAGCATGAAAAAACCAAAAAGGTGCAACTTCAGGTCTGTTAATGTCAAAGGGAACACACTCTTTGCTCTGAAGCTTTGGTACAACAAAGACACATTAGCAGATGGCAGATGGTGATTTCTTTTTTTTTTTTTGTTAACATTTAATTTCGAGCAAATGGAACCATTTTTAAGGCCTTCTTTTCCAGATGGCCTTTTACCACATGCAAGTAAGATGTGTCAATACCTCACCATTTCTACCAGGTGTCAGAAACTAACAGAGACTGCATTGCCTCAGTCCAAGGTGCTGCCAAGACATGGTGGTTGCCATATGGGCAGCTCCAGGTTTCTAACAAGAGATGATACCATAATGAAAGGATTTACATGGGCAGGAGGACCAGAAAAAGTATTGAGAGAAGGGTGATTGTAACATGCTAACATGAAAATCACTTTATCATGTAATTAAATATCTGATAACTTTTAATGTCATCTCCCTCATACTACCACTAAAGAAGAACATAAATGTGTACTAAAGTCTTTTAGTAACCATCTTTAGGTGGGGAGTCTATATTTATATATCTATACACATAACAAATTAAAAGAAAATCAACTACTAGCTGGCCTGCAGCTTTATGGCTGGTTCCTAGACATGAACAAATGAAAATGTGTAATGTTTTCATTCTTCTCCCTTCTCTTACCGTATAATTATTAATACTGAATAGGAGAAAAACACAGGAACATGAAAAGTGAGGACAATCACTCCAGCTTTATGCAATACAATGGATTAGGATAGTGTTTTGTGAAGTCTGAGTATACAACAAAATCTTACAGCAACCTGAACTGTCCTTTCTTGTTTTGATTATTTATCTTGTGTTTTTGTCTGTAGGTAATTTGCAATACAGAATTTATAATGTAAAACCATGTAACCTGATTACTCAGTTTTACTTACCATTTTCAGTGTTGTAATCTGTTAATTTTAAAATTTTAAAAAATAAACAATTTTCATATTAATGATGAAATTAAATGCTCCACTTTTAACCATCGATATTTTAATCACTAACATAATCAGAACATGTGTTTTTGCCTACATCCAGAGTGACTCAGTGCCAGAGATATAAGTCAGAGAAAATTCTGCTTAAATTCAAACTATTTATAAAGAAATTAATTCAGCTGTTGGAAGAATTAGGCCTGAGGCTTTCAAAACAGTGACATTCACATAATTGTAAATGCTTACTGAAGTGCAGAAAGTACAAGTAGGCTTTTATGTGCCAGCTTACATCACCCCATCCACTATTCGTGGTAAAGTTACTCAAACCAGAACAATTCTTTCCTCTGGACTACAGTTTACCCACTGTGTTGCTTGGAAATATTTAAATTCTGTGTGTGAGAATGCTGATTCCAGTTGCTTTTATTTCTTACTGATGACTCTTAAAGCAGTATTTGCTCTGGCTTTAAAAAGAGACTGTCAGCTCATGGAAGTTGTGGAGAAGGATTTTTGAAAATCAGAGAGCAGAGAAGAGGGTGCAAAATTACAGCAGAGGAGGGTGTAATATTTAGGCATCAGCAGGATGCTCTGTTTTCAGCCACACTAACTCCTCAGTCAGTAGCTGTGCATCTTTCTGACTGCCTCAACCACTCTGCTTAGCCAGCAGCTCTCACAGTAGCTACTCTGCTTGGGGTATGTGGTGACTTTTAGAAAGAGTAATTTTACTTGTTTTCCTACCAAAATATACTTAAGTGTCTGTTAAACAATATCCAAGCCAGTAGACTGCTTACCCAGAGGTTTTGGCACTGGATGGCAGGCTGTATTTCATCAAGGAGTTTCCTGTAAGCATAGGACAGAAAGGCAGGAAGTCGAAAGTTTTGTCAATTGCTTTATCACTAATTATCAATTAGTTTATCACTAATTATCAATTTTTATCACTAATTGTCAAAGTTTTGTTAATCATCACTAATTTGGGAATTAGTGATATTAAAGACAAAGTGCAAAATATGCACTTCTCTGGGTCAGAAACATAAAATAGGAATGCAACACCTGCAGTATAAGGTTATATAATCTGTAATTCAAAGTTAACCTCTCCAACTTCACAACCAAGCTTTAGCAGAGGTGCTGTCTAACCCCCAGCCTCAGTTGTAACAATGCTGAAGATTATTCATGAAAAAATACTTTTCTGAATTAAACACTGTCGAATTTCTACAGTCCACCAGTACTTCAAATTAAGATAGCAGGAGGTTTCCAGACTGTGAGAGAGGTCTTTACTTGGCTGGGTTTTCGGTCCTGTGCCAGCCCGAAGCACCCTTGCTGCGGATGCCGCAGGAGCTGGTCCTCGCTGCCGTGGCAGGAGGGAGATGCCGCGGGAGCCCAGCGCCATCTGCTGCACGCAGAGCCCGGCCCGGGGACACCCGAGCAGCGAGCACACAGCTCTGGGCATGCGGGAAAACACCTGCTCTAGAGCCTAAGGAGAGCCCACATCACTGTCAGACAGGACAGCCATGCAGACGGAAAGAATACATCATGCTTCAGTCACGCGTTTTTCAAGCAGCAGGCAGCCCCACGTGGTTATCTTTGCTGAGAACAGAAAATTTGAAAAAAAAAGCCCAAAAAACCCCTGTGCTTTGCTATCTTGATGGATAAAGGGATTTTAGAACAAAGAGCACGTAATTCTTAAACTCTGAGAAATTCAGTCTTTGGGTACTGCCCTGAAGTTGTTTTGAACTGCAGCAAAAACAAAGTCAGAAAAACTGATATGAAATCAACTTATAAAAAATTCCACCTCATGTAAATCATCATTCATAAAGTTGTCCAGCTTAAAACAAGGGGAAAAAGAAATACTTCATATAATTTTTACAACAGAAGGCAGTAGCAATCATGTCAGATTTATGCCATATTTCAGTATGTACTCTGAGTATAATGAGTTTTTGACTCTGAATACACCCAAATACTGTTAGTTTCAGGACTGCTGCAGATTTTTTTTCTTTTCTTCAAGACTTCAAGACAAAGTTGTGACCTGACAGGTTTTGACATTCAACAGGTCTCTGATATGACCAAACTGCAAGAGGAGAAGCAGTACAATTGATTTCAATCCTTCCCTGGCTTTGTGTCATTCTTTAAATTTTAAACTTGGCCATTTGCAACTATCTAATATGCAGATGTGCTCTTAAAAATTCCTGGGTTTGATCCTGGCTGTTTCCTGTCTGACATTAAGCATGCAATTACAACCAGGCATGCAGCTTCACAGTTTTTGTCCTGAGTGGTAATTTTCCATGAAAATTACAAAGCTTAGAACAAAGTCTTTAAAGCTAGGACTTTTGTTACCTGCACATCATCACCCACACCTGAAACAGAACTCACACTTTATATAATTGTAGACATGCACAATGTCTTAACCTGTGAAGTGCAGTAAATGAACCTTACTCTTGCATCAATGAAAAGGCATGTGTTGTGTTTTAACCAGACTGTTTAGCACACCTTGCTCTTTTAGTTAAACTATAATCACCAAAACAACAGAATAATAATCTGCTGACCTTCCACTGTCAGTTCCACGGTCACTTGGCGAACCCCACCATCATTGGCAGCCTCACAGGTGTATTTGCCACCATCACCTTCCTGCACACCTTTGATGACCAAGCTGAACATGCCCCGGATGCTGCGGTCCACGACATAATGGTCTCCCTCTGGGACAGGATGCCCATTCCTGTACCATGTGATCTGTGGCTCAGGGTAGCCTCTGACCTGGCAAGATGTGAGAGAGAGTGGAGAAAGAAGGTAAACTTAACAGATGATGATATCAGGAAGAAATGTTGGACATTTAGCAATGCAGTGGAAAGTTCTTGACACATATTCTTTAATATGTCTGTTAAAGACATACTCTTTGCAAGCCAAATGGCAGAAGATAATGAAATGAAAAAAACTCTTGGACAAGCCAAACTTAAAATCATAAGACTAGTCAGGCAGATAGATACTCATGCAGAAAAATTTCCTACTAGAACGGTTTCTCTGAAAAAACACAGTGAGAGTGCCAATGAAAAATCCTGACACCTGGTCCCCACTGCTCAGAAACTCAAAAAAAGGGCAGTAATGCTACTACACCTCTGAGTATGCAAGAGTGCAAGGCTGTTGGACCAAATACTTTTAGCATGGTTGCCAAGGATTGGGCTTGTAATGTAAATCTGTACTCAGACATCTAGTTTTCAAGTGTGCTGAGACATAGTAGCTCCTGACAATATACAGGCAAAAATGCAGACAACATACCAAATTCTGTCTTGATCTTTAGAAGTAGAAGATAAGGAGCTGTTATTTGAGAAAGTCTTATTAAGGGTCATTCTCATGTTATGGCAGGAGAGGACTACAAGCACCTACATATAGTCACACAAACATGCAGCTCAACTAAAAGAGACTCCTGGTTTACCCAAATGTTCAGCAAAATGAACCAGTCCTGTTCTCATTAAATGACAACCATACTGGTATATCCCTGCCTCCTATGGCATTAATGATACCTTCAGATTTACAGGCAGATCCTCGGCTGGTGTAACTGAGAGCTGAGTTATTGATTTGAAATAGAGCTCTTGAAACTTGATGAGGATCTGTGACTTTTTTTTGCAAAAAAATGGGAAAAGCAGACATACACCAGTTTTCACCAAATAAAAAAACTACTTAGGCAAAGGTTCTTCCTCTGCTTTGTGAGAAATGCCATCCTCCTTGAGGATCACTTTAGAATGTGCTGATAGTCAGCACACTTGCCAAGTCATCATAACAACTCCTGATTGCAGTACTCCTTTCCTATCCCCCTCTGATATGTCAGCTCTCCATCTCCTGACTCTTTGATCCTTTGCCTACAAGCCATGAAATAACTGAGTGAATCAAGATGAGGTGGAATGAGTAATAATCATGGCTGGGTTTGCTCACTGGGAAAGAAGCAATTTTGCCTTCTGAACTACATATCAAAATTTGGCAACTGAGCAGGAAGTCCCTTCAACCTCCAGGTGGGCAAAATATTGATGATCTGTCTTGAAGTGAAGAAGGCTTGGTTGTGGTTTGGGCAAATTCCTCCCAGCATCCTCCTCTCAGTTTCCAATTCTCATTTCAGCTCTGCTTTCTCTGACTGCACAGCACTCACTTTGCAAATTACAATATTTAGCCAACCAATCTTACCCATTTTTAGGTGCTCTTCTTTAAAAAGCTTTAATTTTTAATGCAGCCCCACCTCACTCCAGCTGGGTTTCTCATCTGCTAACCTACAGCTGTCAGAATTTTTTCTCTTTCCTTTAAATCTTGGGATATCAGTTCAGACAAATTAATTTTGCCAATGATGTGGTGACCTCTTCTCTCTGGCACTACTTACTCAGTATTTAAGGACATTAACATTTGCCACAAGCTGAGTATGCTGAATAAACTGAAGAAACTTTCCACTTCTGCAATAATTTCTCAAATTCTTTTTGAGTCTATCTTTAACAAGCAAAAGCCATGTTCCATGAATTGTGGGATCCTGCACAATGGGGAGCTGATTTCTGTTTAAAAATGTCACAGCGTTTTTCTAAAGCTCTCTGTGGTCATGTCTTTTTCCAGTGCTTTCTGATAAACAGCAGTTCCTTCTCGTCCCAGACTCCTCACCCTACCCTAGCATATTGATTTAGTGCTTACTCAGAGCACAGGCACCAAGGAATATCTTTCTCAGCACATTTCAATTTCAGAAAAAGGGAGTTGTGTAGCAGCAATATGAGATTGTTACAATACTCTAACTCCAGGCAGTTGATAATATGCTCACTGTCACAGAAGTGACTTGCACCAAATAACTGTTTCTTACTATTAACTTGTCAATGCCCTCATACCTGTCTTTCCATTCTAGATTAGGAAACCAGCAGAGAGATTAAGTGATTTACCCAAAGCCAGAGAGTATATTAGAATGGAGTTACTAGTTCTCATTTTTGCTTCACTGGATATTAAGATAAATTTAAAATAGTTGAAGCAAAATTGTTTTCACACTGATGTATCAAGCATCTACAGTACAGAAAAATGAAGAGTAGCACTTCAACTGATGTGAAGACAGAAGCACCTTTTCAGTGGTTCTGTCTTCACATCACAGCCTCTTTACTAGCATTAGTCTAGCCACATCTGTTTACAGCTGCTGAGATTCTGGCCTGCAAAAGAAAGTCATCAACTACACATCACCTAATATATTTACTGGTTTTTTCCAGTTCATAATAATTTCTTCTGGTGATTTCATGGAATTTCATGGAATTCTTCAGCCCAGCTCCAAAGGCCTCAAGCATTAACCTTCCATCACTTGTAACAGGGAACAATTGGGGTCAAAACAATGGGAAATACCCGTCTTCCTTTTCAATTTTGTTTTACAATATTCTTAAGTCCCTCTTGGACCACACAAGGCAATTTTTAGCTGACCCTTCAAGCTCTGGTAGATTATTATGTATGTACTTCCAGTATCACATGGCTGAGGCTACATTAAGTATTTTTCCATTTCTTCTCTGCCTTTGTTTTATACTTGCTCTGTCTATATTAATGTGTTCATCCACATCTCTACACTGAGGAAATGCCACACCAAAAGCTACAAACACAGACTATCAGCATTCCATTTCCTTTCAAAAGGTTGAGTCATTCCCTTCCCAAAGTATGACTTTTTTTTTTCCTTGAATTTTTTGTCAAAAATGAAATAATGGGAAAGCAGAAGTTTACGGAATTGCTCTGTTGCAAGGATTTATTTCAGGTTTGGGTTTGGAATGTGTTTCAAACTGAGCCAGCCCGCTCTGAAATACATGGTCATGCCATAAAAGTGTCAGGGACCCTTAAACAAATCACTGGTTACCAGATTTTGATCCTCATGGATCAATTCCAGAACTGCAGCAGGTTTTATATTCCTCCAAACCTTTCCAGAGCTCACTAAAAACATCTGCCTTGAATAAATCCACAGCAAAGAGAAATTTATCTGCTTATTTAATGCCCAGCAGCAGCATGCTATAACCCTTATTTACAACTTGGCCTGTGTGAGTATTGCCAGTCCCAGTGAGGCTGCAGCTTCTCTTTACCTGCTCTACAATAACGAGTGGAAACTTGACAGCAAGCAGCAAATAACCATTGTATTAGCACAAACAGGAGTTTTGAGTTTTTGTCTGGACCCTTCAAGTGCTTAAACCCTTCCTGGAAAAGTTTGGTAAGGCAAAACAGTGCATCAACAGCACGGGGAAAGAGCTGAGAGAGAACCTGTGAGGTGTGAAACTCCAAGAGTTCAGATTGTTCCACATCTGAGTCTAAGAGAATGTTGTTGAAAAGGGATGGTGCTAGCTTCCCAAAGGAAAAGGAAAAATACAACAAATCCATGGAAGCTGTACACTAAAGGATAGTATTATTAGAAAATGTGGCCTTACAGACTATTCCCCACTGTCACAAACTGAAAGGCAGTCACTGACCACCAATACCAAACAGAATTTAGTGATTCTTTTTCTTGTTCAAAAGCACAGGAAACATTTTCTAAAACTTGGTCTCTATCTATGCTCCATAAAAGAGCTGTTTATATACCAATTTCAGAAAAACATAGGTTTGCTTACATAAGCATAGTTGCAGCAGCAGTTTAAGGCAATAGGATGCATTCCTTTGGCTTATGCTTTTAACTTCAAATTTCAAACTGCTGCTGGCTCCAGTGAGGTTGACAATGAACACAAACCCACAGCACTCAAAAAGAAGCAGCCGTAAGTTACAATAAACCAAAGTGTAAGTGCGAAACATTGATGGGGTGTGTACTGCTACTGAATTTTTCAGTTTGACAGTAACACCTAAAGACTATTAGAAATGAATGCAAACATTACATGACATTTTCCAGCACGACATCCATTGTACTGGCTGAGGTGTTCAGTGCTTGATGTTAAGGACTAGATAAATGTCCCATTTTGCAGTCAGTTTAAGGTCACACAAGCACTGAGAGCAGGAAGAGGACAGCTATCAACAGGATTTATTGGCTTGCAAAATCTCCCTGGATTACATCATATATAGACGAGCACATCAGAAATTGTACTAAGACTGCCAATGTTACAACTCTTAAGAAGTTGTTATTCAAAATAACTCCCTTCGTAGAGATGATTTCACATACTGAAGTATTAATTCACTAATGACTAAAATTCCTCTCAAGAGACAATCCTGCTCCCATGAAATCAGAATTTTAAAACATCCAGATTCTGTCAGCACACAGTGTTCAGTTGTGCTGGCATTTCTCTAGACTACCTTTGCCTTAATTCCCCAAAGTCCAGAATTAAGACCTACATGTGTATAGTTGTCAACCATTAAATGAAAGAATCAGTTTTATTTGGGAGATTCAATACATCTAAAGAAAATAGATTTTGAATATACATTTGAAAGAGAGATATGTTTTCTATTCACATGCATGTAGTGCAGTTAGCACATTCACAGTTAGACTGTAATGTCTGGAAGCAGTAAAACAACACAAAAACAAAGTGTGGATGACCTGAGTAACAAGCCGTAAATGAAGAATGGCAGTAATGAGAAATGCTGAATGTTTTCTAATGCATATAGGTACTGTAATGCAGAACAGAATAAATTATTTTCCTCATCCACAGTGGACTGGGCAAGCAATAAACTTTCAAAAAAAATTAGCCAGTGGGTTGGTAGATGATATCTGTCAGCAGTGACCTCCTTTAAGGAACAGCAGGTGTTTTGCTTATTTGGCTGCCTGCCTATCTTAGCAGAAATTGAGGAAAACTTGAGAAGGTTTTGTAGCCTATTCTCTGTTCCATGTCCATCTTCAGGAGGAAACCTGTAATTTCCGGGATCTACATCTCAGAAAAGGCATAGAGAGATCAGAGCTGCAAAGGAATAAAATGAGGATAGCCTCAGCCAGAGTTGTCAGATGTTACCACTGAACTCCCAAACATGTGCTTTTGGCAGATCCTTAGAAGTCACCATAAGGCAAAGTCAAGGGAGATGTGGAAAACTACTCAGAATGTCTGACAAAGTGTGACCTTTATTGTGCTGCCTGCAAACCTGGCAGAGCAAATACTCATTTCTAGCGGGGACTAAACTGCTTGCACTTTTTGCAAAACTTAGAGTAATAAGCCATCAGATTGTACCAAGAAAGCAGCAGAAGAAACACCATTAAATAGCAGGACACATTTTGCAACTGTAATTACAATCAAAAAAGTAAAGATACAGGAAAAAAATAACACACACTTGAAATGTGATAGAGACTGGATAGTGTGCCTTTCTCACTGTCTAGGTACCAGCAAAAATATAATATTATTGTCTTTATTGCAAGTTACATATTAGATTGGCTCATTTGAAGGTCACATGGTTGAAGGCTCTCATGCAGCCCCAAGAGATTCAATCCAAACAGTAGCAGCTGCTCTGTGGATGTGGCTCATCCTAGGCCCTACAAATAAAGAGGTGTTTCCCATAGTCATCAGAGGGCCAGAGCCTTCTAATTTACTTGAATCAAGAACCAATGGGTTTTGACCTTGGACTTTGATCAAAAGACTTGTGAAGGGACCTTAGCAGAGGATGCTACACCATAAAATATACTCTGTCCACATAGACAGAGCTGTGTTTCTCTCAAACTAGAGAAAAAAGCTGCTTCTTGTTTTAATATTTCATACTGCTGTGAACTCTTAATTTCAGTCGTAGGAAAGAAGTACTATAGAACTGCTGAGACTACAACATGAATGTTGTAACTACAGCCCACCTAATAAGTGCTATATTTTGATTTAGATTTAATTTTTACTGTTAGTGCAGGTGGGAAACATGGTTCTGGCCAGTGCAGCTCTTTTTAAGTCTTGTAACAAAGCTTCTGGTAGGCTCAAGCTGCAGTTTGCTTTAACAAATGAACAGCAGATGTTCTTGATAAAGGAAAGTGGACATGATACATTGTTAAGCTCCTTCTGAGACTTTAAACACGCGCAAACCATATCTCAAGAATAGTTTATCCCTTTTTAAAGTTTGCTTCTAAAACAGAGAACTTGCCTGGCAAGGTTAAACATGAAAATGTTAAATATTTGGAGACTTAGCTATGACTTTACAAACAAAGTGAAAACCCTCCCTCTTCTGCAGAACAGTCTAGAATCCACAGTTGTGTCATTAAAGCAAAAATGGAATACAGAGTAGGAGCAAACACACTCACTTCAAAGCATTACCTATGTACATACAAGAAAAACCAATGGTCTTCCTGTAAACCTAGGACATGTTTTATTTTTCTACTTTGCACTCACCAGTGCCAAATGGAATTTGATATTTTATAGTCCAAGCACCAAACACAAGATCCTTCTGCAAATGGCATCCCAAAAATTTTAGTTTTGACTCTTGAAAAGTAGTTCTGCACAGTCTGTTTATTCAGTATCACACTATTCAGCCCCTTTTTGCAGATTGCAAGGTGCTGAACACTACACATACTACCACAGGTCTTTAGGGGAATCAGTTTTTATGATGCTCAGCAGGGAAGAATTTATGATCTATCCATGGAAGACATGGTCTGCTAACTGAAAAGCAGACAGCAGCTGCACACAATTTCTTCAATCTTCTACATTTGATCTTTTTTTTCTTTTTCTTTTTTTTTTTTTTTTTTTTTTTGCAAAATTCAGTGTCAAGAGCTCCCGGAGGTGCACAGAGTATTGGCTTTATGCTCAATCACCAGAGCGTAGCTGTTTGAAAAAAAGCACTGCTATCCTAGGTACCATAACCTAAACAAGTCCATTTGTGTTATATGTTTTTCTGAGGGACTCAAGTGGAATTTCAGAGTAGCACTGGGTGTCAAGCTGCCTTGAGTTTATCCAAGTTCAAACATCAGTCCAAATTTATGCAGCTCTTAAGAGAATGTTCAAGCCATATTTATGTCTTTTGGAATTAATCACATGTACAGGTGCTTTTCTTAAATCAGATTTTATTTCACTTAAAGAATAAATTTAACTGTACTGCTTTAAAGTAATAATGTTACAGGAGTCTTTATACAAACACAAAATAACCTGAAACATCAGTCAGCTGAAATACAGAATTCTGCCATGATGGATTCTACCCTTTCCTGTACAGAGGGCATTAGGGAACACACTGTACACTGTACATGTACAGGAACATGTCTGTGGAGCTGGGATGTCAATCAGCAACTGAATCAGGGGCTGTAAACCTCTGCTACACTAATGGGGGCATTTTCACACAGCTGTTGCTGTCTCAGACTGGCAGGGCGTTTCTGATGCAGCTTTCATAAATCATTCTGCCAGCAGCAACATCTGCCTTTTTACTCTTCCCACACTGTAGCCAGCTGACCTGCTGCAATTAGGTGTGTCATGAGAGTTTTATGCAAACCACCCATAATGTTCACCTGGGCCTTTTTTTCTGTAAGTACAAGTTTTCTGAATTTAATGTGGGATTATAGGTAGACTGAATCTCTGTCCATCTTTAGATCTTTTTAATATTTGTATTTAGTCATTGTCTGATTTTTCCCATTTTTAAAAAGCCTTCCTCTGGCTGCCAGTTCAAAAGCAAATGCCATAAAGCTGGGATAAAGTCTAGGAGAAAGCTTAGGCTATTTCCTCTAATGCCACCCAGATGCTGTCCTGGCACACAAAGATGCCAAGGTCCCCATAAAGTGGTAAAATTCTGGCATTTTGTCAAAGTAGGAGTGTGCAGGAAACTGAGTTATGTAGAAACTGAAGATAATTCCAGTCCAAAATAGGTAGTGGTAGCTGTCACTTTGGAAAGTGTAATTTTGACTTCATAGCTGAGGATCTGAGACGTGGAGACACAGACTTTGCCAAACTCACACTTAAAGGAACTTAGATTTCAATAGTCAGTACCATTAGATGAAATAATCTGACCACATTTCTTCCTTGCCAACAAATCTGCTATTGGAGGAATCAATGCAAAGTCTGAAGATGCAGAACAGAGGGGCCACTGCTCTCAGATGAACAGTGACTGAATGTGTTTGTATTCAGATACCAAAGTGCACAGTATTGAGTGAACAGTGAAGAGATCCAGACAGAGCAAGTCCAGAGCCTTGGTAATGAAATAAAAAACACACAAAATAGTGTTACAAATAAGAGAAGTAAAGCCACCACCACAGGAAAATGTGAGCAACACGATAAGAAATTACTCTGCCAGCTCTCAATAACTTCAGTACTGCCACACAGTATGGGCCAAAAAGATTCCAAAGGCAAGGGCAAGTACTAGAGCTCTCAACACAACAGTGAAGATAAACTTTGCAGCCCTCTCGAGGGCAACTCTCAGCAATTTTAATGAAAGTTTTCCCTGGTTCTAACTCTCTCCTTAGAGAAGAAAAGAAAAGGCAAACTGCAAGGACAAAGCTTTCTTCCCATGGTCCAACTTTTAAAAAGTGTTAGATTTTATGAGGTGCTGAATAGCTTAAAATGCTAAAAAATGCAAATAAATAGCTGACCTCTGTGCATGGTGAAGGGTCATTTAGGATTATGCAGTACAAATATAAGGGAGTTCGAAGGGAAAGAACTGTGTATATGGAATGCAAATAGGGCTCTTGCTAATTTCTCCACACAGCCCAGTAAGTCCCAAAATTTTGTCTCTTTCCCTATCCTTCTCCCAGTTTCCCTCTTTGGTGATTCTGAGTCAAGATGTCTATCAAACATTACTCGATGAAGCAGCTGCTTTATGTCAGTAGCAGTGAATTTAGGAGCATGTCAGAAGTTTCCTGATAAGACTGGTGTTCATTTCAGAGCAGAAGCAATCTTTGCTACAAGAAACAAGATTTTGAGGAATCAGACCAGTTTTGAAAAGCTGTCAGAACAGAAGTGGTTCATTAATTTCCAGTTCAGCAGGACAGCCTGATTTATGGTGTTTGCCACTACTTTTGTTTATAAATTTTATGTGGCAGCACTGGAAGAAAGACTGAAACATAAAACAGTTTAACACAATAAAAATAAAAGGTTGGGAAATTTTCTCACTTCTTCTTATCAAAAAAGCTGAACTTTTAAGACTTGAAGATTTTTACTTTCAATTGTCAATCCTTCATTCTTCATTCAGTAATAATTCAGAAAGGTGGGTAATGATTGTTTAGACATTTAGAAGGACAAAGCTCCCTGAGCAAGTACAGGATGAAATGAACACCAGTATTTTGCTCTGTCATTAGTAAAATGTGTTTATGTCCCCACTTAGAAGGAGAACTGTAAACATTTAGCTGTCTTATCTCACAGAACTGATCACAGAATCCAGATGCTTTAAGCCACAGCCTGAGACTGGGATATCATCAGGTCAAAAGACTGCTGACATGACAGGAAAGCAGCACAATCAAACAGCATCAATAATTTTCATAACAACAATTCCTTCATAACTGCAATACCTGGGGTTGGAATTGGCAGTCACTCTTTGACGATGACAATTCACCCTCTTTTCTTTCACAAGAGAATGTTCATCATTTATTGCAATAAAACTTGAAAAAAATATTTCTCCATTGCATATTATTTCTGGAAGACTGAAAGGGTTTTTTTGTTTGTTTGCATTTTTACTTACTGGTATAAAGTTTCTGTCTTAATAGGGCAAGAATTTATCTCATGTGTCACTGAATAATAGTGCCCCTATGTTCCTGCAGGAACTATGCCACTGACCAAATGAGCTTCATACTTTCCTAGTTTGGGGATGCTGTTCTTAGCATGCTATCAACAGATAAGGAATCCCTACAAATTTACATGAGTGCACACTGTATGCATGACCTGTTATGGAAAATTATTGAGGAAAAATTGCTTTCTTTCTGTGCCCAAAACACACAGCCACTAGAAAATATGTTTGGAACTAGGAAATTTGCAATTAAGGGCAGCAGTCCACTTCTGAAGTGAAAGGTGGTAACAAATACTATGTGTTTTAAATGAACATGCCCGTACTTTATCAGTTTCCAAGCAGACCAGATTTTATTTCCTGCAATTTAGGAGTCTGGCCATGGCCACAGAAAATGCTGAAACTGGATTTTCTGGGTTGCCTGCACAGTTAATGATTGTCTGCTGATAGTGACAAAGACTTCTGGAGAAGCTATAAAAATTCTCCTCAGTTATGAGTTCTGCTTTCTTAGTGCTTCTTGGTAGGGCTGAGAAAGCACTGGGCATTAAGTGTCAGTTGTTAGAAACTTCACTAAGAAGTGATGTGCTTATGAAGAGATATAAAATGCAATGTTGGATCGTGAAGATGTGAACACATCAGACAGCCTAAACAACTGGCATTTCCCACTGCACCATTTATTCCATCATGCGCAATTTACTCCTATGCCATAAACAATTAGGACTTCTGTGCAAAGTCCTGTGGAAAAACATCAACTGCTCTTTAGCAGCTGTCAGCGATTCTTTTACCCTGTAATAATCTGTGAAATTGATAAGCTTTCCAAACTTCACACATACCCTTTTAATAACATTTTAGCAGAGGTAACTCAGTACAATGCACAAATGGCGGTGTTCAGAATAAAAATAAAAACCAGCAGCTGAGCAACAACAGTTTAAAAGAAAAAACCTCAAACTACTAACTGAAATACTAAGTATAAATTTGTGTAACCATAAATTTCTAGTTCAACAATTCAGGATAAATATTTATAGATATGCTGAGTTTAAAAGAAAGTTTGTGGGCTCACCTCTCCTTTCTAATGCTTTCTCTCAAAACTAAAATTGCTGTGATCTTGGTAAGAGAAACACATGTGCATTCAAAAGTAGCTGTTTAGGTTGTGGAAAAAGAGCTTACTCTGCATATGCTTTCAATAGAACTCCACTTAACTGCAGTTGCTCCATTCCTACTGAGAGGTCTGAACAAATCCAACATCGTGTTTTCCCTTAAACCTGTGGGTATGCAATAGTCTCCCAAGCAGACAAAGCTTTTGTTATTTGCATATCCCAACAAACCAGCTTTGAGTCAAGGCTCTGGAGGCCCAGTTCTGGCATTGTGGATGTGATGCTCTGAATGCAACAGAAGGCACTTAGATGTCTGCACACATTGCACATCTTTATTTCCTCTTCCAAAATTATCCCAAATGGATAGGTTCATGTCTAGGATACTGGATGGGAACTGAACTTCTGGAAGACAGACATTCAGCTCTGAATCCAGGCATCTATCTCGGTGTTTCTGTGTCATCTTGCACAAGACAATAAATCTCACCATGCCTTGGTACCCCACATCAGTGTCAAAGGCGTAACAAGGATTATTTCCTCTGTTGTTTTGGCTAGAAAGACCATCAGAGAAGGATCCAGCTCTACTCTGGCCTTTGTATGTGCTAAATACTACAGACAAATGCTAGGATTCCAGTTGAATGAGGCTGTTTAAATGGTACCATGAAATGAGCAGAAATCAATACCATTTGCAATAGTTCTTTAATGTGTACTTCCAAGATTTTATCATAATTTTTCTTCCAGTGCTTTGGCTTTTAGCATAACTTTGTTTTGAAATATTTATATTTGCCTCCCTGCAGAGACAAACTGCTGAGTTATTCTTTTATAGAGGAACACCACAATTTATATAGACAAAAAAAATCAAGCTTAAGTATATTGAACTCTTGTTCCAGAGAGTTCACAGAACAGAAAAATTCTTTATTCACTGTTTGCCAGTATGAGAGTGTGATATAAATTAGTTAGATGTGAGATACAAGTTAGATTTCATACTGCCATCTGTGTGCAGGTGCTTTCATAAACCTTTTCCAAATCAGTGTGCATTGCATTAATATTCTAAGCTTTGCAAAAGCAATTTAAATAATACATGCACCATAAATAAAGGCTTGCTTGTGCATTATGGGACATACTGAAGGAATGGCAAACTCTCAAGCCACACAGTTATGATCTGACTCTACCATGCAGCTGGAGGAAAATTACCATTCTCATTCAATGTGAGTTGAGAGAGCACAGAGCTGGATGAAGTAAGTTCAATGTGCCATTGCCAACAGGCAAATAACCATGAGCAGAATTATTTAATTTGTCAGTCTTTGCCTCTCCCTTTTCTCTGGGCTGTTCTCATCTTTAAATGAAAAGCTGCACTTGGAATGCAGTAAGACTTTTAATTAGTGTTTTAGTAGGCTCAGCTGTTGTATTTACAATAAATAGTATATTCCATAGAGTAATATTTACCACAGTATTTTTAAAAAGATGCAGAAAAGCAGGGAAAACTCAGAAAAAGATAAAATAACTTATTTTTCCATTTTGCCTCATTCTTCAAATGAACTACAAAGGTTTCCATCTAAGCAATAAAAAAATTGCAAAGCTGACTTTGAATTTGTAGCAGTTTTGGCCACAGCATTTTCAGAAGACAAAGATTGCTTTGTTCTGTTTGACTACAGGTTTGTAACAATACACTGACTTACAGAGAATAAAACTATCTTCACCATCAGAAAGCCTAGAATTTTAATTTTTTAAAAGAAAAATTTTGAGGCTTTCACTCTCACTCTGTCTATTCCCAAAACTCCTCGGAAAAAAAAAAGAAAGGTGTAAGATCTCTAGAATCTCACTGCAACATATTCTTAATGTGGGATGGCTAACCTAAAGGCCAGGTTACTAACTTGTGAGTCAAACATGATTTAACTCCTAACCTATAGCCTGCTTGTTAGGTTCTCTAGAAGAATAAAGTGAACATATTTAGGCAGGTAATTCAAAGCCCTTACACTGGACTAGTCACCCCAGGGACAAGCAGTCAGTGGAATGCCTTGATTTTCTGGCTCCAAGCAGTGCAGAGCTTTGACATGTAACCTCTAACCCCAATAGGAGCAGCAGTGGCTCCCTCAGCAGGCACTAGCCCAACACTTCAACATCACTCCCATTCCAAAGATTATTTCTCTGACATAAGAGAAGAACACAGATATGTGCATTCACATGGGATGCTGAATTATGAACTGGGAGGATTTTTGACTTAAGGATCATGATCAAGGCAGGTTTGTCCCCAGACACTACACAATGAACTCTGAAAGGTTAGGTAGAAAAATGGATGCTGTTTCAGGCCCCTGCTGAAGATCCAGTAACCTCTAGTGACAAGATAATGTCTTACAGACTGAAGGTTAAAAACTGAACTGGAAACCTACAGAGGAACAATCTGGCCTCACCTACTTTTGCTCTGACTGCATCCTCCTTTGGGATCCTGACCCTAGTTCACAGTTTGCCATGTCTGGGCACATCAGAGCCCTGTTAGAGCACATGGCAGTGCCTGCAGGAGTAGAGACTGAAGGACTGAGGCCAGTGCAGGGCTGTGGCCAGTGCAGGGCTGTGGCCAGCTGGTGATGGCAGAGCCCGCGCACGGCTCCCCTCAGCTCCTGGCTCACACTCCTCTGGGGAGCAGCCAGCCCTTGCTGTTCCCATCAGACAAACAGGTTTCTCCCCCTCATGAATGGGTTGAATTCACAGCAATGTAATTTTCTGTTCAGCATGCATTTAGATACTGGGGAGTCCAAATTTTACATGGAAAAATATTATTTTGTCTGGTTTTGCCCAGTAGGTCTCCAAACTTCATACTATATCCATGAGTGAACAGAGCCAAGTAACATGTCAAAAGCAGAAATTTTTAGCTTTGGAGTCAAGGTGCTAGAGTGAGCATGGACTGAGCAAAACCACAATGAGTAATGATGTGTTTTGATTATAAACCTTCTCCACATGTGGCCTTCTGCAGATTCTGAATGCATAATGCCTGCTGTCTATTAATGAATACTCTCTTTTCCCACAAGGGCAAGGCAGAATTATATTAAAAAGTGTGACCCAGAGTAATTTGGTGCAAATTCTCAAGGACCATTTACAGACAGTCAAAAGCATACTTTGCTATTTTATGTAGGGTTCTCATTGCTACATATGGCACTGAACCCTTCCCTGACCTTTCTGGTTTCATCAGTCAGATGCAGGCAAGGAGCTTGACATTCAATCCTTGTTTATGATGGCAGAAAGCAAATATATTACTAGTTAGCCAAAGGCACATCTGATGATAAACACTCTGTCCTACCTTTAGGGTGAACTAGAAAAATAAAATGTAAAGCTTTCCAGTTAGAGACCAATTTCAGGAAGAAAAAAAAAATCAACCAAAATATTTGCCCCCACCTTTTCATACCTCTCATGCCACTCTAGGCTGTTGCAGCACAAGGAAAAGTAAGAGCTATTCTTAGTTCTGTTACAGTTACTAGATATTTTTTAACTTTCAAACTTAATATGAGTGTGATAAGAGTTAAAGGCACAATTCCCTAAAAATCAAGTTTAAAACATCATAATGCTAAGTTGCAGTCATGTTTCATGTACTACTAAGAACGTTTATTTAAATAAGAAAGCACAATGCTACATGATGAGTTTTATTGCCAGTGGAATCAACCACAACAAAGCCTTATGCACTGACCCAGAGGAACAAGGGAGACTAGTCTGGAAAAGATGATGCTATTTTTCAAATTAAAAGCAGAACTGAAGAACTTATTGAGACATTGTTGAAATCTGAGAGATTCATGATTAACCATCATGGGACACAAAACCCAAGAAGAATTATAATGACTGGTTCTACTCTGACCTACATGGATTCAGTCTCTGGACATGTCTGTATCAGCTATTTAGGATATGCTGATCAGCTGTTTTTCTCTTTGGAAGCAGCTAGATTTGAGCTACTTCTTTTTCAGATACATGTATATTATCAACCCTAAACAGTGGACTTTATGATTAGTCATGGCATTTAGTCCATCCTTATTTTTCTAAAAGACTGAACCTCTTTTACACCACTATATGAATATTTTATGTCTCCTTTTCCTCAGAAAATTTGTCAATACATTATTTAGGATTTGGGTTTCTTTTTTTTTTTTTAAATTTCTGCTAAATGACTATACAAAATAGCAAGTCCAGAAATCCCTGTTAATGAAGTAAATTTTCTCAAAATCAACCCTAGGAACATCCCGATGGATAAATTGGACACTCTTTTCTTCTTTAGCTAACGCAAAGCCATGCTTTCAAACAACACTACAGTAGTGGGTGGTCACAAAAAACCCCCAAAACCTAAAATAAACTTGTCAGAGTCAATAGTTTGTTTGTTCCATCAAAGCAAACTGGGGGCAGGTAGATGCAATGAAATCATACAAACTTTTACTGTCAGCTTCGTAATGTGATTTTAATTGCTTCCACCTAAAAATACAAAATATTTAGAAACACATTAAAGAAAAAGGAAAGAAAGAAAGAAAGAAAGAAAGAAAGAAAGAAAGAAAGAAAGAAAGAAAGAAAGAAAGAAAGAAAGAAAGAAAGAAAGAAAGAAAGAAAGAAAGAAAGAAAGAAAGAAAGAAAGAAAGAAAGAAAGAAAGAAAGAAAGAAAGAAAAGAAAGAAAGAGAGAAAGTGGTGACCAAGAGCAGCACAAATATTGGTCTGGCTTCAGCTAAAACAACACTGGTTTGGGTAGATGCTACAAAAACAATACAAGATTCTGTTTAATTCCATATGTACATTAGTTGTAGAGTTTTTAAAAACTTCCATTATTATTACTATCAGTTATTTTAATTTTTTTTTAATATTCCTTTAATTACAGCAGTTCCTACCACAACAATCAAAAATACAGAGCCAATCTTTCTGGCACTGCATGGAGCAGAACTCCTGTCACCAGCTGGTGGTAGATAAGCAATTAAAGTGGGAAAGGAGACAGAAAGCAAATAGAAAAATAAATGTGATGGGATCAAACAGCACATTTCTTCCACAGTTTGGAGGTGGTGGGTTATTGAACACACGCTCAATTATACAAAATAATAAAACCAACCCTGAGAAAAGACAACTCAGAACAGGATATAAATGTATGTTCAGTGTTCCCCAGTCATGGCCTCTTTCCTGTGTAGAAATTTTGTCTGGGTGGAATTTGAGGATATTCAGCATTGTCTAGGATTTCTGAACATCTGGCAGATTGAAAAAAAAAAAAAAAAACCTCTGCAAAAGGTCTGACCAAACTTTGCTGCCAAATATCCAGAAATATTGGCTGTGGCCTCAGCACATGCACAGATCAGTTGCAGGGGACAGTGTTTCAAGCCCAGCACTATTGAGCATCATCACATGCTCTGCACACAGACTGCACAAGGAATGCTTAAATAACTCCTACTAGGAAAATCCTGAATATAGCTATAGTGGCCACTGGTGACAGAGAGACAGATGTGGAGAGACAGGGTTGGAGCTCATGGGCCGCCACTCCTGCCTAAAACCTAGAACATTCTTGAGTAATTTTTTTAAAGGATGTATCATTTGTGAGGCAAGGAAAATGGGCATCAACACATGGGAGCTTGTGTCAGTTGATGAAAGGAAGTGTGTTTGAATAATTCTGGGTGTAGGTGACACTGTGTGGGGAAGTCCTTTTGACTGAATCCCACCTTAACCACTTCCCAGCAGAGCAGCCAGTTCCACTTTGGCCTTGTGTAAAGCTGACACTGTTTCCATATGCCAGTATGGGGTTATAGAGTAAAATAAACCCAAATAAAACCATGCATGCATTACTCATGAGAACATGCCTGTGGTAAGTGAATATGATGGGAGGTCGATTACACCAAAGAAGAAGACACGGCAGTAGAAGAGCTAAACAGAAAACAGTGTGCAATAAGCTGCTCACAGCCACCCTTTGTGTTTATTTTTGTGTTTGTGGGGTTTTTTTTCTTTCAGCTGTCTATACCTCAATGTCTGCCTAACACAAAAGGTCTAAGTAACTTCTGAATGCACCACTTTTTCCCCAGGAATGCTCCAGTGGTATGTGGAAAGGAAGATCAAATAAAATCCATAGTCAAGTTGAACTTTTTCAATTCTTTCCCCTTCAAAACATGCCTCAGTGTTTTATATCAGGTTTCTGGGAGTAGCACAGTATCACAGATCAGCACAAGTCCTCTCACAGCACTCACTGCCATCAGACAACTGTCTCCCATGAAAACATGGGTCTCTCCTGAATTTCTTCCCTTATAAGGCTCAGAACAGGCATCCCTCCAGAAAGAGCAGATCCAAAGCCACTGGCAGCTCCACGCATTGAGCTGCCCAGTACATTTTGTAACAGCAAACATCTGAGGCCAACAGCAAAGGATGTTGGTGCCATGTCATCATCCTCTGTCATTACATGGGCTCCTCTCAGATCCTGCCATCTGAAATCCAGGCATGTGGTGTAATTAAGCATTCTTTTGGAGTGCCAACTGACTGAGGGTTGGAAATGGACACACACTGTTGCCTTGAGACCAAATCTAAGGGAAGATACCAAAGGTTTTGCCATGCATAGCTCGTGCTATGCATGTAAAACATGGCACAGTGAAAAAAACAGGTTAAAATTAGTTTTAACCTTAGCGAGTAGTTGAAAGAATTTATAAATGCTGTGGGAGTGTTTAACACAGTCTTCATTCTTGTAGAGCTTCCCAACTCTTTATCTCTTAACACACTGCAGAAATGGGACTCCTCTCTATCCCAGAACAGATGGCAGCACAAGCAACTGTAAGTCATTGGACTTAACTGATTCAAACAGATGCAACAGCAGGGTGGTAGAAGAAAAACCAGAAAACACTGGGGGCAGGATGTGACATTGACCTGGCTTGTCTTAAAATTTACCATCCAGCTCTCTTACCTGGAGGGTGATGGAAGGGGAAGGGCAGAACAGTAACTACTCAATGGGCAACAAACTGTATTTAGTACTCCAACAGCTACTCAAACCATGACCTACATGAAATCTAGTTCCCTGGGATTAAAATACAAGACTAGATTTAGTAGTTTGATATTTTGGTTCTGGAAATGGGCCATATATATGGCCCACATGAAGCAGAAAAATCACCCATACTGCTCTGTTGCCAATTGTACAATGCTTTGTCAAGGAGAAAAACTCTTTCCTGACCCCTAGGCAACGGGTTTGTGATCTATAGAACATTTGGCTGTTCCTCCCAAGAAGAGTTATAGCACGAGTATTTTTTTAGGCTCATAAAATTAATGACCATCAACATTACACATGTGCAAATAAGGCAGGTTAAGTGCTTGCTGCAATCAAATGCACAAGTTAACATCCAGTGTTCGATACAGCTGAGAAAGAAGTGGCTTAAAACAAAGCCTGGTAACATTTTGGCTTGCTCTTTCTTTCCAGGAATGTCTTAAAGGTTCTGACAGATGAGCCAAAATGCCTTAACACAGGGCATGAGATTAGTGCCTTGAGCTGCTCACCTCACACATGATGTGCCATTGAAGAACAGCTTATCAACCCAGTCCTGAAAAGTTCAGAACATACAACGCAATTTCACAATTATCTGGGGTGGTTTGCCTAAAAATCAACTCAACAATTTATTGATGAACAACTGAGATGTCCATCCAGCAGATCTTTGGGGGGCATCTAGTGAAAGTAACCTTGGCTCTGCCTTACTGTCTCCACTCTCTGTGCCAAGACAAAGTCATGCTCATACAATTGAGATGATGATTTAAATTTCTATGCTGAGATGCCACTAGAAAACGGAGATCTGCAGTCAGATATAAATAAACTTCCTGAAATTTTAGTAAGAAAATCAGGGTGGTAGTTGAAGGAACAGGAAAATAATTAAAAAAAAAAATCCTGTTAAAGGAAGCGCCAGTTTCTTTCTACCTCAAATTTCCTACATTTATGGGCTATTTCTCAACGTTTGCGCTCTCTTTGATCTTGAATTGCCATTTCACACAACTTATCTAATAATGCTGCTGGAAAGAAAACCAGCAAGTTTAATTCTGGGGCCCTCTCTTCCTTGTTCACTTAATGAGAATACAGGATCATCACAGTATCAGATTTATATCCTGTCTTGGATTCTAAAAATATTTGTTCTTTCTGATAAGATCAATTCCACTGCAAAGAAACTCTTTGAAGAAAAGCTCCTGTCTAGCCATTTAAAAAACTTTTTATTTTTCTTTAGCCTGAGTCTGGTTTAATATTTATACTGCAACAACCTATCACAACATCTGTAGCCTAGATAGGTTTTCCAGGATAGAAAAACCTAAGTAGGTTGAGTAGCTTCTATTACTAAATCTTAATAAATTGTTTTTGTTAAGATTGTCCTTCTGAACCTGTTTTTCTGAACAAGTCAACTGTCCTTCTGAACCTCTGAAATATTGAAGTGGCAAGAAGCAACATTGTATTACCCAGCTGAAGATGGAGCCAGATGTTAACAGCTCTGCAGGCTCCTGCAGCTGTTCAGCCACAGCACCTTTCAAAGGGGCTGCTGTGTTCTCCCTCACTCTGCCCATCTTACTACAGTAAGAGCACAAACAAAATACTAATTCTGTCACACCCATTTTAAGGATGGAAAATTAAAGGTTTTGGCTACGCTCATATATTGAACTGCCAGAAGAGATATTTAGATTTTTCATCAAGTAAGTCCAAGCCAGGACTTCAATCAAAGTTTTGTTCCTTCAAGGAAATTAAACTTGACAGTTTAATTAGTATTGAATTTGTGTATTTTCTTCCAAGCTACTAAAAAAACCCTTCAGACTTTACTCTTCCAGTCTTCAAAGTGGCTTTAAAAAGGGGATATATATCCCTGGAAAATTAACACTTTAAAACCAGATATAAAAAAAATGTAAAGCAGTGATGGCACTCTAGCTTGTAGGTCATTATATTTTACAATTGTTTCCATTTGACTTAAATAATAAAAATTCTGCGGAGTGCAATAAAAACTGGAAATATCCCACTTGAGCTTTTAATTAGGAAACATGAGAACTATAAAACCAAACCTTAGCACATGCTGCAATTATAACTCACTGAATTATTATTGCAGCGTAGCCTGGAAGAACCAGTTGGAATTAGAACAGCATTGTGCACAGGTGCCACATGGAGAAAGTAGAAACACACTGCCATTTTCCTACTGCATTTGCAACAAGGTGAAACAATGAAGGGAAGAAAAAATAAGACACACAGAGTAAGAACAGAAGTGTTCATGGGGACTGGCCAATGTCATACACACAAAGCGTTTCTGACTGGTGCCTTAAAATCACCTAAAAATAAGCAAATTTAAAAAAAAATCTTGAAGATTTGGTTAAATACTGCTTTGGTTTAAGCACTTTATTGAAATTTGCTTTGTATGAAAAATGACAACTTTTCTTTAAAAAGTCAAATCTAACAAGTACTGCATTTTGCTTCAGCATTTCAAAATTAATATACTCCAAAACCTGTTTCCCTATACAGTTCCTGTTGAAAAATCCCAGTTCCTGGCTGGTCTTACACAAACAAATAAGATAAATATCAGATGCCCTCTTCAGGCCCTGTGTTTAAGTTAGAGTTTCAGAAGTTAAGAATTTCCCAAATTCCTTCTAGCCCTTGCTTTTGTTACAGTAGGGTTGCAGTTTCCTGCCTGTGTCAGACGAGTCCCACCACTTCAAAGGTTCCAGTGCGGTCAGTTTGATGGTGCAGCTGTCAGCGTGCAATCGGAGCGTGACACGAACCAAAGGAAACTGAAAGGACTGGGAGGGAAAGCTCACAGCTCCAGGAAAAAGAACTGGGTTAACGGAGGAGAAAGGAAGATAGCTACAACAGGGATGAGTACGTGCCAGGATTGACACATGCAAGAAATATGGATGCCAGGATGCACAATTCAATATCCCAAACAAGAGGGGAATGGGGGATACACACCCCTCTATGCAGCCTTTTAAACCCTCTGAGTTAACAAGTTTTCCTGAACAAATCAGTCTTTCCTCTGAAAATGCTCTTTTTTCTTTCAAGTTAAGAACACATATGGCAGGCAGTGCAGACACAGAACTCTCAACACTCGTTGCAGATTCCTACCTTGACTGCTAGGAAGGACATGCTGCAGCATTTGTGTCACACATGAAGCTTCATGAATGGGCAGATATTTGGGATGCAGGGATGTCAATGTGCAGTAGGAGAATATGTAAAATTGCAGTAGGGGAACATGCTGACCAGAGACAGCCCTTGAAGCAGTTTCTCACTGATAATAACCTCAGCTCCCTGCATGCTCAACAAAGTTATACTTTGCAATGCTCAGGTTCCACAAATCTCTCCTCTACACAGAAACAGAGCTGTAATGCTCCTGCCTCCTCAGGAGGGCAAACACTGCTTGTATTCTTCTTGAGTAAAGGTCCAATATTGCAGAGGCAACTTCACTACTTTTGCAGCCCCCTGGTCAGCTTCAGGAAAGGGCAAAACCCAACGCAGAAGCTCTCCATTTCTTACCTTTCCCTCAAACCTGGCAGTGGCTCCCAGCTGCACCCGGATATTGCGAGGAGGAAGAGTAAATGCTGGTGCTTCAGCAGGGACAGGGGGGCTGAGTGTCAGGGAGGTTTTGGAGACTCGAGTAGATGTCACCAGTTTCACATCCCCCATGATGTGGACTGCAAAAGAGAAACAAGTGGTAATACAGAAATTATGATGTTTAATTACCTTTATGACAGAAGCAACTAGGAATCAGACCAGGGGCAGAGGTTCTGTATGTGTGCTGTACTTGTGCACATGGCAGGATCTTCAGCCTAAGGTGGCAGGTGTTGTTTTCTGGGAGGGGAACTGAGACCCAGGAATGGTGCCTGTGCCCACAGCTACGGTCAGGGTCACAATCTTGAGGCAAACTCAGATTGAACTTTCAAGTCTCAGGCCAGAGCCTGAAGTCATTAACCAAGAAGTCATCCTTTACAACTGCACTAAAAGGTAATAACTTATTTCAGGAGGATATTTTCATGCTATGACTTTGATTTTCCTGGCCTGGAATATAACAAAATCAGTAAGTCTCAAAAGTGAGCCAGTGCTAAACAAGTACTTATGAAATAAAGAGACCTCTGTTTGCTCTGGATTTAAGTTGCAAGCGGGAATGTGGAAAATCTGATTTTTCATACCAAGCTTTCAAGATCTTAAGAAATATCTGGATATCTCCCTGCAAAGTACTGCTAGTACAGAACAAATGCTTTTGCAGAAATTCAAAGTCTTTACTGCAAATCCTTCTTACAGCACATAAACTAGTAAAATAGCATGGAAACCAAATTTCATAATGCTACAAGAATGGCATTTTAGAGAACTATTTACAGTTATCTGCTTCAGAAGAAATTCTTCTGCTGAACAGTTCATATTTATCAAGAAAAAGCAAAAATTACTGTATCTTGAAAAAAACCAAAATTTCATGGTTTTCAGGAAAAAAAGTAGTAGCTGACCATAGTACTAATACCTTGAATTTTCTATGCAAATTAGAAGCCCCACTGTAAAATGCCTATTTAACAGACAAGTTTAAGAAAGAAAAAACCTGAGAAATTACTTAACCCTAGTAAGTAGGGTTTAACATGACTAGTAAGTTATGTCAAACCAATAAAAATACTGGAGTTCTGGTCTTAATCCTCTGCCATGCACACCAATCTGTGATGGACTATGTATCTATTCATCTGATTCTGATCAAAGTTGCAATTAACAATACCTGACTAAACAGTAAAACTTCAACTTGAACAAGAGAAAAATCAATTACACTAAGGCCATGTTATTCTTGACTGTATGAAGCATACTTGTTCTAGAACAGGCTGCAGTTATCTAGGGAGCAGGGGAACAGAAAACTCATTCATTTCCAAACATGACTTGCACTCCAATGCCACATGTATGTACTTGAAAACCCAGTCTGAGAATTTAGTTTGAAAAGAACACACCTGACATGTTTCATTAACAGAAACACCTTCTCTACATTTATCCAAAACAGTTTAATAGAGCAGCTTTTCTTACAGAAGCTCTTAGTCTAAAAGTTACATATTTTATCTGAGTTTTTTCTCCCTCACAGCCAAAGAGACAAAGAGGCACCTCCAGAAGGTGTTTTGGTCTAAGGTGGTGAGTCAGAGAACTTTGTGCTTCACTGCATGCACTTGTCAGGAACTACAGTTTAGAAACCAAATCCTTCCAAGATATCAGATAAATTATGCACACAGGTTTTCAAATAATGCTTGGAATCTCCTTCCTCATTCATAAGAACACAGATGCTGTGGACTTCAGACCTCTTCTTGGATAGTGCTCTGTTAGCATTTCTGCATATTGACATCAAAAGCCCCAGAAAATCCTCTAGTGTTTCCAGCATTTCAATTGCTGAGGTCAACACAGAAATGGGATAAAGATGATTTCCTAACCATGATGTATAGCCTCAAACTGAGAAATTCTGCCTTCATTTCCACAAGTTAAACTGCAGTGAATGTCTGTATTGACAGTCACTTGAGAGCACAGCATAAGTCCCCCTTTCCAGCATAAGCACCTCTTTAAAACACACACGGGAAAAGAATCATCTTTGTACTTTAAAGAATGATATGAAATCACAATATCATTTAAATAAGAAAGAAACTGATTGCATTTCCAAAGACACAACATGAAATCAAAGCCTTGCTTCGCTTCTAACAAATATACTTAGTACCTGAAGGGACAAACAGTGAAAGTCTCTCACAGCTATAGTCACTGCAATAAACAACAATTTCCCTGAAAAAGATGAAGAATTATTTGTTCAACTAATTGTTCTTTCATTAATGATGAGGCTCCAAATTCAGTTTTCCACTCAGCTAAAACCATAATTTACCCCAGTGGACTATGAATCAACTACAGAGCTGTAAACTGCTGTATACAGAGTCCGTATTTGCCAGCACATTTCTAAAATTTATTTTTCTTTACAGATGAAGACCAAACATTTCAAATCAATCTTCAGTCCTTCTTCCCACGTGTCCTTCTCCCCTGCTAATATGCACCTTTCCACTGCCTATAAATGCCCATATTTGCAAAGCTTTCAACTCTTAACTAAAAAATCAGTCCACTACTAAAAACCTGCAATAAAATTTTCATATCACCAGCAGTGACAATAATGTGCCAGGTATAATGTAGATTTTATGAAAATCTTTTCTTGTCAAGAGGCACTATAATACCACACAATCTAAATTGCAGTGAAGCTGCAATACAAACCATAAGAGGCCAGTAACAAAACATCTCCTTCCCCACACATCTGTACTGACTTTGCAGAGTGTTTACATGACAAAACAACATCAGAGAAAGCATATGCTACCTAAATGTTGTTTCAAAAATAATGTTGTAAGGGAAGTAAAACTGAAAACAAAGCTAAACCCAACAGCCAACACCCAAAATCCAATCCAAATGATGCTCACCCATGCAAAGAACACTCCACTTTGGTCAGTGCCATTGCAATGGCTGAAAAGAGCAAGAGGGAAAATTGAGGTAATACAGCTGCTCACAGGACCTCTGTAGGGACAAAATGCTCAAGTGTCTCTGCTTAGGTACAGTGCACTGCTGTCACTGTCACAGGGTGACTGTGACATGGAAATCCACAGAAACCTGGATATGGTACCAAGCACCTGAAACAGCTGCTGGCACACGGCTGGAAAACACATAACACTCAACATCCACTCATCCTCCGAGCATCACTGGGCTCAGGTATGCACTGCACAAACAATACTGTGGATAAAGTCTAACTCCAACCTCCACACAAAATGAAACAAAAGAAAAAAAACGAAAGAAAAAAGAAAGAAACGGTGTAGGAGGAAGTTAAAAGAAAGAAAGGGAAAAAAAAAGAAACCCTGAACAATTAAGCCACTGCTGCTGGTCAAGTTACATTTTTATTGCATGTTGGTAAGGTACCAAAAACTATGGACAAATTGAGGTGTAGTATAGTGAGACTGTAAGGCATAAAGACATAGCTAGTCTTTTTTCATAAGAACATCTTGCAAAGATTTAAGCTTTTTCTAAATAAAGTGTCTAAAAAGGACTGAATTTACAAATTAAATACTAGCTCAAATCAGCACAAGCAACATAAGCCTCTAATTATCCGCATTTAGCAGTCTGACTTTAATTAACTATGGATGCTTCTAGTAAATAATTAGGAAGTATCCTTTTACAGCTTAGAGGATGTTTAACAATTCTGTTCCTAAACAAATAACTAATTCCATGTTGTGCAGTCTGGTGTTACTAGAGAACTACCATGTCCAAATATTTTAAAGAAATAATGTTCCAGAGGACAAATCTTGTTCAAGTTCACAATTTGACAGACAGGAAGAAAGCACACACTTAAGAACTATGAAATGTGCCTGATTCTTTTTTTTTCTTTTATTTAAGCAACTCTATAGAATAAGAATATTCCTAAACTATTTTTCTTAGGTATTTCTTGCTTGTTCACACTTGCTCCTGAATAAGATTTAAAGGATGCTACATCAACTCCTAAAATTTCATCTCACATACTGTGCACACCTAGACTATGGTCTTTAAACAAAACCAACTGTAACTGAAGTTGCAATGCAAACATTGTGGTATTAAAACATAGAAGAAAACCACCATGCAAATGTTGGTCTGTAGAGTAGTGATGTGGTTAGACAGCATTTCTAATCTGGATTTTTTTTTTTTTTTTTATTCTTAATCCTCTCTAAAAAACACATAAATCCTTACAAATTCTCACAGTGTGCCCTCTAATCTTTCTAATACCAAAGCAGACTAATGTGTTTCAAGCATTTTCTGCTGGGAACAAATCTCTGTCACTCAATACTCTGCTCCCAAAAATAAACCCAAAAAAGCAAACACTAAGAAATCCATCTCATAGGTTTTTCCTCCTCCACTTATTTTATAAAAGTAAATACTTACCATCAGCTTCCTACATAACCATTTAATTATACCAATTTCCTTTCACCAAGTCCTTCTTCCAAGGCAGGAGAAAAATGAGTTGCAGAGAGTGCCTCTGTGTGTGTGTATGAGAGAGCAAGCTCAGGCAAGTGAGAGGAAACCAGAGCTGCCAGCGGAAAAACCTTTATTTGACTTACTGATATTGCAACTCTACACTAAGCAGCACATTTTCACTTGGTCCAGCTATTCTGTTATTTTAGTCAGACTGGATTCAATAACCCCCGAACCATCTCTGAAATCTGGTTACAACCTTTTGAGTGCTTTAAAAATACGAGCTAAAGGACAGACAGCCCTGGGCTCGGAGCATTTGTCTGCTGGTTGGGAGTCCCGGTTGAATTCCCTGCTCCATAATGGGCAGCCTGCATGACCTCAGGCGAGTCACTAAGCCTCTCTTTTGCCATGGCTCCCCATTTGTAAAGTGGGGATTATTGTACTTCCTTACCACAAAGAAGTGCTGTGAGGATAACTATATTAGAGGGTGGGAGCCAGGCTACAGTAAAGGACCACATAAATAGAACAACTAGCAAAAGGCACAAAATTACCATAAAGTTACAGGAAGCTGGATCTCATTATACCTTTTTTTTTTTAATCACTTGGGGGGTGTTTTTTTTAAAGCACATATTTTAAAACACTAGGTACAGTTTATTCCCTTACACAGATCACTGAACTCAGACTTTTGCCAGGAACTTAATGCTATCTATTATGCTTCAAAATCTTCAGTACTTAAGTTTTTTTCTATTCTAAACCTGCTTGCTTTTCCCCTTCTCACACAGCTTATTTCCTTTCTTACAGCTTCTTTTTTTACCAAAGGACTAACATGCACAAGGACTGACATGTGGTTGCCATATTTCTGCACAAATCTATAACTTAACACATTCTCCCCTGAACTGCAGACATGAATTTTTGCATCCATATGACTTGTGCCTATCTCTTCAGTCTTGCCCTACAAGACCACACAAGGAAGTCTTCTGTCAGCTACTGATACTCAAGAACCAGCATGTAGGAAGAACAATAAAGGAAGAGCAAAGGTGATAAATTTGCGTGTCATTTTAGCAGAGGGGAAGAGGCTGGAAGCTGGAATGAGAAGCAGGGGACTTGGAATGCCACCAGTCATGGCCATGCTGTTCTGGGCAGCTTCTCCTTCAGACACAGGAACTGTAGCAGGAATTGGGCTCTATAGGAACAGGATTATGATGCTATGTAGGAGACTAACTTGAACTGGAAACAATACGAGTGAAACAAACATTCTTCTTTCTTGAGGGGATAATAGGATACTGCCCACAAATCATGATTTTGGGATGCTCAGATCTTGTGCCTGTGCTCTGCTATTTGTAGGTCTTTCTGTGGTCAAGCAGAACCTGAAAGTGTCCTCACACTATAGAAGTAAGAGAGATTTCCTATCAGTACTGACTTGTCTAGGGTTTCTTCCTCTGTTGCCTCATCAATATGTTTCTTGTTCTCTACAAACCTGGTTTCTAGAAAAGTTAGTTTGTCAAAAAAAAAAAAAATTAGAAATTTCAACCCAGACTCCCAAATGCCCCATCCTTTTCCCAGTAAAATTTGATATTACTATTAGACATCACAGTAGGAACAGGATGAGATGCCAAGTCCTCATGCACAACTCCATGATCCAAAAGTTTTGCAAACTAAAGTTTTGGCAAATGTGTGTAAAATCCTTGAGTATGTTCCCACAATATGCTTTTGCATAACTGACCCACACAAAATGGGAATTACAGATCAAGTGGCAATTTGTGCTAAAGCTTAGACTCAGTAAAGTGACAGCAAAAATACTCCAAAGTCACAATTTGATTTGTGACTATCACTTCAGAGATTTTCCCAGAAGCAAGTAAGTTCTTCAAATCCCGTAATTTCAGTGCCTTGAATTTCACATTCAGAACTCAGCCATGAAGCTTTGCATTAGCATAAATCTTGTCCATGCACAGAAAAAGGAAAGAACAGGTTCAAATGGTTCCAGGTCTCATTTTAACAAAATACTATTGCAGCCCTTATAGTCCATTTTGAAACAATAAAGTTTTCCAGGATGCTTCAAATACTGAAATACTGTCAAGCTCTCAGGTAGCTGATAGGGTTTGAGCTATGAAATACAGAAGGAGCTTTCTGAAATGAAGTGAGGCCATTTTTTTTTAATGCAGCGATGTATGATATCTTCTAGGAGTTTGGCCTACTAGAGAGTAGAGATAAGAGGTGTTCTGTGGCAGATTTCCTTTATTCTATGTCCTGTGTATCCTTCCAAAAAGTACAGCTATTCCTATGTACCTTTCCAAGTGATGTTCAATTGATTAGTTTTTGTTGAATATGCAAATCACAACAGTGGCTACTGTAGAAAAATCTGTAGGTAGAAATGGCTAATCTGGTGTGACTCAGAACAAACTTCATTACTAATATTCAGGTGATAAGTCTCTAAAAGAGATTAAAATATATTATACAGCTTGCATGACACAGAGCTTAATTATTTTTAGTGGAGAGAGATTTAAGAAGCTGATCTGTCTAATCAATAAACTTTTTGCTATTATTATATTTGCATAACTAATGCAGCATGAACTTTAAACTGACATGGTTTCCATGGTACAATGACATAGAAGGGTGAGGAGTCTCATCCTGATCTTATGTAAAAGAATATATCAAGATGATGGTAAGTGACATACATTTATTTAAAGCCAGGTTTATTAAAGGACAAGCATGGGAGTAAAAATCTTTATATGAATCCTATAAGAAAATAAACAAATGAAAAATCACCCAAGTTCTATTAAAGGAAAATCATGCCCTCCATACAAGTCTGTGCTGCTTAGGAAAAATGTACTAGCAACGATGACTTTCTTCCAATTATAAACAGTTGTAAATGTCTGCTAATTTTCCTCAATTTATCAGTGCTATTTAGGGTACTAAATAAAGATACCAGGCCCACTGGATCTGTACAAATATCTAACTTCACTTACACTCAGTAGTCCATGTGGCTGCAATGGAATGTCTAACATGAGCCCTGATGTTTGGCCTTGAACAATTACACCTTAAAGATTTCTTGATAAATTAAAGCAGCTGCAAAGGCTATTTCAGGTACAAGGAAGGGTGCAGAAATATAAAGAAAAGTGAGAAATAAATGTGTACCTTTGATAACATAGAATCATCCTGATTAAAAACAGATATGCTACATTATTCAATTATTCCATAACCACTGAGCATTAAACTGTAGGAAAGAGCACACCCATTACAAAGCAGCTGAACATGTCTTAAAAGAATGCAATGACATTTGAAGACTGAGGTTTAATTTGAAACATCAGATTAAGAAGCAGTAAATCAAGAGAGACCACAAGAAACAGCTTCTTTGCAGTCATTATCTTGGAAGAAATATGAGTAGCTAAATGTGACATGCACTGGGCAGGTTCAGTACAGCACCCATACCTAAGAACTGTTTTATAGCAGCAAATTGAAGCCAGAGGGAAACCCAGATGGCAAATGGGATGCAAGTTGGGCTTGTTCTTGCCGATTCCAAAGGGGCTTCCCATAGAAGCACACTGGGAAGAGTAATTCAATCTCACTTCAAAACCTCCTACAATTCCAGTTTATAAGCAACATTTAAAAAGAGGGTAAAAAAAAAAGCAAAAGGCAAGATCTCCAGAAATATTTTCAGTGTACTAAGCAGCAGGTCACTGCCAATAAAATTCTACTGGTTTTCCTTTAAAGGATCATTTCTAGTACTCTATATATACCAAAACCCAAACACTTTCGTCTAGAGAGAGTATGGACTAAAAATCTCAGTCTGAATTTCATCATTGACATCTGGTCTCATAAAGGATCAAACTTCTAGTAACACTTTTCACAGTCCTTAAAGAATGATTTTCAGGAAATGCAGAGCATGCACTTTGGGTATCTGAAGAGAGATGGCACCAGGCCTCATCTCACCAATAAGACTTTGTGTTTAATTTGTGTTGTGTATCTTGTGCTTGACAAGTACAGAGTAACTGGTACAAGATGGTGTTTATGATAGACACATGCATGTGACAAAAACCATCCAAAATTCAGGGACACTTCAGGGTGGGGATATGACCTTGATCATTGAACAGCAGGATGAAGACTAGTAAGCTGTTTTTTGCAGGAAGGAGAACAATTTTCCCAGGACTGTGCTGCCCTTCAGGACATACACTGATGCAAGCAGCAGGGAAACCAGTAGGAAGATATTTGTTTCAGGTCACCTCACAGCAGGTGGAATTTGCACTATTTCTCTAAGTGTCACCAGTGACTGACCACCACAGAACACCTGAGCATCATCTGGGAAACCCAGATGAGAATGTATTCAAGAGGACTTGAACAAAACATTTGGAAGAGAGGCTCTTGAAATCATCTTGAAATGCAACTTGCAATTATACAATAATTTTCTGGATGTGGATGTGAATCTTGTTATTTTAAGCTGATAGTAGCATGAAGTTTCAAGTACACAAGATAAATTTGCAACTAGAACTCTAGCTTCAGACTTTAATACTCAATATACACAAGTAAAACAATACTACTTTGCTAGCATTTAAACAACACCTTCCATTCAAGCCCCTAAAATGTATTTTTTTATATATTGACTCTCTCAGTATTGAGGAAGAAGAATGATTCAGTGCTTCAATAATTTAGTCTAGGATTATAGAGCTGGGAGACTATAAAAGAAAATGTAAAAACCAGATCTCAAAGAACCAAGGACAGGATAAAAAGAATTTGACTTCTAAAAAGAAAGAAAAGTCTTATTTCCTGTTTATTTGGTATGGTACTTCCTTCTAGCTGAGTGCAGGTTTCAGCAAGACTTCCAGCAGACCTAACAAGTTTTATTCTGGTGCACATTAGCGTGAGACAAGTTTTGAGAGCTCTGCCTACTCTTTGATTAAATAAACATTTTTTCTGTAAAAGTTCTATTGTTGTAATGTCTTCGAGGTGGTGGAAAGTTATGCTAAATCAGCATATTACACTGACATTTCTGTTGGTTTGTTTTTTTTTTTCAGGTCCCACATTTCAAAGAGTTACCACATTAACTTTCCTTGATGCTGATGCTGCAGGTGGTCAACTGCTGTTGCCTATTTCCAAGCCAGTAGGGCCATAAAACTGCATGAAAGGTGAGTCATGGAAGATTAGCGGTTCATAAACCACAAAATATTTAGCCTCTAAATTTTGCTTTATCCTTTAGTTTCAAATATGTCCAGAACTCAAAAAAACAAAGACAGACCCAAGTCTGCCAAGTTCAAAACCATTTGAGAAAATGAACACATGTACTCTACTGGCTGAGGTGTGTGAACCCTGGGGTAACATTGGAAAGAAACCTGTTGACTTCAGCCAGAGATAGACAGGGCCATGGATAAACACCATTAAGTTTCAAATTATATTGCAAATACTTAATACAAAAGGAATTAGTTCTTCATTTGAAAGAGCCACTGGTCCTCCATGCTGAGATACTCTGCACAAGGCCAAATTCTGAGCTGCCTTCTACTCTATGAAGTCCCATCAACTGTCAGTAGAAAACCCAGAGCCTAAGCTCTCCTGCAGTTTTATTTTTTCTGGAAAGATAAGTTTTTTTCATGCATATAAACCACCATACTCCAACAATCACTGCGTATACATTAATCCTTAACAATGTATTTGGCACTATAAAACAAATATCACCTTGCACAAAAATTATAACCTTGGTGTGAGATGGGGCTATAAAATGATAGTTCCTAACTTTTTCTACAGGGAAAACTTCAGGATAATGCAATGTCTATCAGAGAGAATGGTTGATCCACAACACCCACATTTCCCACCTGACACAGGACACCTTCCTGTGACCTTCTTCCCATTTGTATTCATAGACACATGGAAGTGAAACTGTTAAGAGTGTCATTCCAAGACAGCTGTAACAGAGATCAAGAAGATTAATCACTCTTCTGATGATGAAATGTGAACCCCTACATGCATCCTTCAAGCTGGGGATTTCTTTTCTACTTTACTTCTATGGTCCAGATTTTAGCAATGAATAAAAAACTTAAGAAAAATGGCAGCATTTTTACAAATTCTTAAACTGAATCATTCCGCATAAGGGCCTCACTAGGTGAAGTTAAGGTGGTAATTATTTTCAAACAGTTAAAAGCTTGATACAAAGAAAATGAAGACAAATTTAATCTCAGTGTATATAGGAAATATGTGTGAAGTCATAAGCTTTTAATTGTACCATGGACAATTCAGACATGGGAAAAAGTTTAATAATTAAGAATTTAAGAACTCCTGGAACAGATTGCTCCAGAAGTCTGTGGAGTCTTCAGTGCTGGCAGTCATACAAATGTCTGTCAGGACTGACACATACAGTTGATTAAGCCTTGGATATGGGAGAAACTGGATGGTCTTCTCAAGTCCCTTCCAAGCCCATGACTCTGTGATTCATCTAACAGTTGATGTTAAATTTGAACTACAATATAGAACTTTCACATGCTGGATATGGGCCAGTAAGACAATTCTTACTCCGTAGAGAACAATATAAATCTGAAAAGAAACAACTGCTATAAGGTGAAAAAAATCAGCCTATGAAAATGTCAACAATATCAATATATAAATCATTAACATTGCAGAACTTAGTGAGAAACAGTGAGACAGAAGGAATCTGGTTTAATCTTACTTAAGCATCAGTTTTCAAATCTCAACCAAATGTCCATTTCTCATAACAAGTGGAAACAGCTTTCATTTGAGACTGCGGAGAGTGGGACAGGCAGACAGAGATATTAATGCCTTTAATGACGTTTCCACTTTCAAACATAAATTGCACTGTTACATTCAAACACCACACTGCATATAAAAGTTCTTTTACATACTTTTTACTGGATTTGTAAAGTGGAGAATTACAGTAAGTTACTTAGATCGCATCACATTTCTTCAGCCATGTTCTACAAAAGCACAATGGGTGTTCTTGAAGGTAACAGCTTAAAAGTGCATAATAAAAGAAGATTAAAATGCGAATGAGTGGTTTGGAGTCTCCACATTTCCATGGGGCTTGTATGAACAGAAGAATGTGGTTGGACTGTCTGAAATCCAGGTCTGTCCTGACTGCCCTGCTTCCAGCTGGGAGACAAGGGCCTGTTTTCCTTCTTCTGCTTGGAGCTTCATTAGGATGGCTCTTCTCATGAAATTTGGACCCCATCCAGTCCTTAGCCCCTCTTTACACACTGTATCTATTCAATGAGCATATCAACATTTACTCCATCAGCAGGGAAAACCCAATAGGAATAATGAAATCTTTCCGTCAATTCCTCCACGTTTTCCTAACCCTTTCTGAAATGCCCCAGTTCAGCCAGACATGGCACTGTGATGCTTTTGTGAAGATCTACAGAGGTTTGAGCCCATAAGTCACATCACGTTGTATAAATAAGTAACTGGCTCAGCTCCCCTCAGAGGCAGGGAAAGGCAGAATGTGATTACACTGCCAGGCAGAGATGAACCCTAGCAATAAAGGAACAGAAAAGAAAAGGACTAATTGAGATTAGAAACAAAGAAAAGAAGATACTAAGAAGGAAAAAGAAATCAATAAGAGATGAAAGAGAATCCGGAGGACACAAAGAGTTTCTAGGGAAGGGGAGGATTATGGTCACACAGGCAAAGAGAAAATAAGAAAAAAAAATACAATGATGGCTGCCACAGAACAACCAATATTCAGATACACTGGCAGTATGGCTCAGAGTCATGATGGCTCAGTTTTTTAATACCACAGTTTTAACTAAAGCAACTTTAGGACATTTTTTTCTCCTCCTCTCCCCCACATAAGAACAAACAGATGATCCAAGAATGAGTGAGGTTCATACAAACCCCTTTAGACAGAATTTAATCCACAAAGTTTGTTGTTGAGGAGTCATTCTCCACAACTCCCTCCTCCCCATTTCTCAGACTTGTTGTTTGCAAAGTGTTTTATATTTCTCCCTATCGAAGTGCCTCACTCAATCTGTCTACTTGCCAGTTTAGGGCAATTCTCCTTTATATGAGATCCCAAAAACTGCTCCGCATGCCAATACTGAAAGTGAGCAGGTCAGAAAGACACCAATTATCCAAGTGTTTACACAGATGTGAATAAAAATGTGCAACGCTGATTTTAGAAACAGAGAAATGCATTCTTCACTTTTTTTTTTTCTTTTTAAGATACAGCATTAAAGAAGATTCAGAAAAAGAACATATGGAAAAATATAGTTTTTCAAATGCTGCTGACACTTCACATCCCATTACCTCTGTTGGACACTTCTTGCTGATACAAAAATTGTGTTCTCTCCGTCCTTTTTTCCATTTCACTTTGCATGTAGTTGCCTTCAGAGATTTTTTTCTTTTATGACAGATTAAGAAAATCATCCCTTTACTCCCCTTAAATTAGGCCCCACTTCAATACTGAGATATTTACACTTCTTAGCAGATGAGCATATTAAAGCCTTAAGATTAAAATTTCACACTGCTCTGCTAAATCTATTCTGGCAGCCAATTTCAGCCATGAGGACAAAGGGCAGAACCTGGCTGGATTCTGTGTTTTGGCCTTGGCCATACATTTTATTCCATGAGCAGTGCAGCAGAGGTGAGCAACAGGCAGAGTAATGTTGTCTCACTTCAGTTTTGCTGAAGTCAGTAGAAGGACTGCCAATGCCTCCAGTGAGACCTGAGAAGGGAACCAGGTCCAAGGCAAGCTCTTCATTTACAAACACTTGCCAGGAGACTTCCATGAGCTCTGTACAGAGCTCCACAGGCTCTGAAAACCAGTTTAGAACTGGGTACACTTTTAAACTCTGCAAAGAAGCTCCAAACCAGATGTGCCTCAGGGATTCATTTATCAATTTAAAATGTAGCAGACGGCCTCAGTTCCAGGTGTCCATGAACAGGAGGTCCTTAATAAATTTGGAAAGAAAGGAAATGGGGAAAATGATCCTTGATTAGTATTGATGAGATCAAAAATATCAAAGAATTTTATAAATATTGGAGAGGAGGATTGAGAAAATAACAATAAAACATGTGTCATTTTGTACCAGTAACAACCAGAAGGTTACCCTATGAAATTGTCACATAAATAAAATGAAATATCTGAACCCACATAAGATCCTCCTTTAGACAAAAAATATCTTAGTGTACTAAGAAGGTAAGAGAGAAAGATAGAAAATTGCTTTTCTCAGTGTACCCTCAGATACAGGCATGGACACACTTCTTGCAAAAGGTGGTTTGGCCCGTTACAGAAGGAAATTTTGGTCTCTCATGGAGATAATGAAAACAGTTTTACAAAAAAAAAAGACAATTACATAGACAATTTATATCCAAAGTCTGTAAATAAAGAGCAGAAATTATTTCACTGAAAACTGCAAAGGTACACAAACAGAAAGTTCATTGGTCTTACTGAGGAAATTCCTGGAATATTTGTACCTCGTGATACATATCCAAGTCTGCTGATCAGGGAATGTATTGGCTTCAGATTTAAAAGATGCCCCCAAAACTGCGTGCAAAATAACTTATTGTTGAAAAAATGAGTAAAAACACTAATTAAGAGAAATAAAGTAATTGAACACCTAGTTGTTTCAAAGTAAAAAAAAAAAAAAGAACAGAAAAAAGACTACTAAACTACATTTGAAGGCATCAGAATGAGGTGGGTTTTTTTTAAACATACCATTTCTGAGGAATCTAGCTGTGAGATCAGAGGAATAAACATAAGATAATTAATTTTAAAAATACTATATTTATATAGACTACTTCCATGTCTCACTAAACAGCTCCAAATCAGCACAGCACTATTTTGACAAGTATCAGCAAATTCCAAACCCTCAGGAAGTACCTCTTAAGATCCATAGCACAGGAAGCTAAGGTGGCAGGAAAAGCACAGAGACCTGTTGGCATAGCAGGTTAGAGGTCTGCAGGGGAATTCCTGCTATGTAACATGACAGATCACAACACAGGAAGATTTTCCCTATTCCTCAAATACTGTTCCTACTTTTCCTGTAAGCACAACCACTTGGCTACTTTTTCCATTGGCCATGGATCCCTTCTCCAACAACATAGAATCATTAAGGTTTGAAAAGATAACCAAGATCACATCAAGTCCAACCTTTGAGCAAATATAATGCTTTAAAGATTACTGTTATGTTTTCATAAGGGAAAGGAATGTTTTAATGCATGGACCTAGGATTTCAGTTGGTTTAAATCAGCCTATTTTCACAGGGCCAACAGAAGTGAGCCAGCTTACACAAGCCAGGGATCTGGTAGCACATCTTTCTGTAAAAGTTTTGGCAGCTCAGTGTAAACCCATTAATCTTGAACTAAAGGACTACAGTTCTGTGAGATCTGCAATCACCATGACCCTGTAGTATTTATTCTGTTTCTTATCTGACAGGAAAAACCAGCCCCCAGGAATCTGCCTGGTGAGGTATACAGGACAATGGACAATTTCTGCCTCTGAGGCTGCAGCCTCATATTTGGAATGACTCAGTTATCTGAGACCAGAGGCAGGTAGTGAGCATTTTCTCCTTTAGATCAAATAGATGGTCCTGCTTTCAAATAGTGGAGATATTTCAAAGTATCTCTGTATTGCTTTAATACATAACTTTTAAACAGAGTAACACCGGCAAATCCTCCACAAAATCTAGTAATTTGATGTGAGGATTGGGAACCCAAACTTCCAGATTTCTGAACTTGATTCCCAGCATTTTTGCTTATGTGTGGTTCTACAGCAAACATCTGAAGGATTCACCCCACAGGTGACAAAGAGAACGGCTCTTCTGGGATTCTAAAGACGATGTTACAAAGTATGTCCAGCAAGCAGCCGCATTTTTAACACACAAATTCATGAACACATAAGAAAAGTAATTCTCTTTTGAGAAGTCAGAGGGGAAAAAAAAAAAGAAAGGACAATTCCACTCACGACAGCTACCAAAAGACTTGCTACTGCCCTATTTTCTATTTTTAAGTTTCTGATGGGGAATGTCAGCAAGAACAAATAACAGGATGCAGCAGTCTTCCAATTAAGCATTGGTTTGTTGGTTTAACAGACAAGAACAAATTTTCCCAGCACAATTACCTAAGTCTGTGAGATACCCAAAGCAATTATTAACCACTTATTACAATGAGGTAGTTGCTCCTGTGCTGCAAAAGACAGACACTGTCTGGATTTATTTGTGCTATGCTTGAAGAGACATCTGGAAGAAAATAAGAAGTTAACAAACTTTTACAGATTTTTTATATCACAATTGGAAATCCTTAGAAGAAAACTCAAATAAAGAACACAACTGCCTAATTTGAAGTAGTTTCTTGTAAATCTAAAACTTAGGCCAGTTTCCTGAGGCTGGCAAACATTTCAGTTACCATTGCCATCCCTAATCACAACAAGTTTTTCCTTCCAGTATTGGCTTTTCTCTGAATTTGAAACCCAAGCTTAATGCAAAACCACATCAAGCAGAAACAGGATAAAATAGATCCATGCTGAGCCTGAATGAGTAAAGCTGCAGAATTCTCGCTGCTCCAGTCACAATAATGGTTTCAGCTTAAAACCTACTGGTCCATTTCAGCAAGTGGCTGCTTTTCTGCTGTGCCACACAAAGCCACATACAAGTGAAGCTAGCCTTCTCCTAGATTTTTATTTTTTTTTAGTGTATGTTATCGGGGACACAGCAGCAGAGAATCTTAGAAGCTTGTAAAATGAATTAAGCAGACAAATGCACTGTGTTTGTTTTCAGTTCAATAGGAGGCTTTAATATTGAATACATATGAAGGACGAGGCATGCTAAACTGAACGAGCCTGGAGGCTTAAAGTGATATTAATTCCACTTGCAATCAACCATGTGGATCCAATGATCAAAGAGACTTGGAAGCAAGAAGGGAATCATGGAAGTATCAACACTCAGCAATATTCTGTTGCCTTGGGGCAGCACAGGACCCAAAGAGATGCCAGCAGAGCAGCAAGTTTACCTCCTCACATCGAGGGTACACAGGAACTAAAGCACACTGGATTGTCATGCACTAACAATCTTTAAGATGCTGCTATGAAAAGGTGCCGATTGTACTTCTACTCTTTTTGCTTTATAAGCTTAGGTACTGCCCTGGTTTTGACTGGGATAGAGTTAATTTTCTCTTAAACCATGTCACCCCAAACCATAACAGAAACTTTCTATATGAAGCACTGCTAGTGTGACAAAGCACGACTTTGAAGAGGTGGGAAATGAGCACCAAAACACAATTGTAGTTATTGAAAATTATCAGATAAGTCTTTAAGGAGACCAGAGACAGGTCTATGGAAAAGGCAAGTGTTAATTTTAGCAGGAGCACTTGCCACAGAAGAGAAAATATTACTTTAAGCTATTTAAAAAGGCCTTCCCAGATCTAGCACATGTATTTTGCATTATCCAGAAGAAATAATGAACTAAATTAGAAATATTAGTTGTTTAAAAAGGAAAAAAACCCACCAAGATTAACATGGTTGCACTTTTGAATCAAACTAATCATGAAAGCAAGTCCTCCTATTATGAGGGCGTGAATTGTTCTCTACATTATTGTAGCAAGACAGCTGAAGGCCAATATATGAATTTTTCATATTATATGCTAGGCCTTAGCTCTGTGAAAGAACAGACCCGATATTGACAAGGGCTTCAAGTTTAAAACAAGTGGTAAAAACTTGACATGTAATGAACAAGTTCATACTTAGCTTTACTATTCAACCTGCCTCAAATTAAAGTAAGGTTGATAGTTTCCATTCAAGTTCTGTTGAAATGAATGGGAACATTCTCCTGATTTAGCAGAATATTGATCATGCTTTTTGGCAAGCCTCATCACTTACAGTATTTCATTCTTCTGTGCAACACATCCATCCAGGAAAGTGGAAAGTATTCTCATAGGAGCTGGACATTGTTGAAAGAGAATTTGATGAGACACTCCTCCCCAAGTCTGCTTGTTTTGCTTTTAAAACAGAAATTGTTTTCAAGGACCAGAGGATTTGGATTTTGTTGTTCTTAAATGTTTAATTTCTCTATCTTCCTGGCATAAGTTAAAAAAACTCTTAGTAATCACTCTCCTGGTATCTTGCTACATTTTTAAAATAGTTTAAATTTACTTTGGGAAGATCCTATGGTACCTTATAAATCTCCCAGAGAGTAGAGAAGGATTTTTGTGGGCTTTCTTTTTGCCAGATTTCCCCATGCTATGTGTATTTTAACTACTACTTTCTTTAGACTGAATTGCTAACTATGTTTTAACCCCTCTTATGCACAGCTCCTGTGACTTCTGCATGGGAGATCCAAATCACCAGAGCCTTAAATGATCTGTTACAGGCAAAAAACCTTACATATCACTTAAATAATAGATGTCTGTTACTGTTACAAAAAGTCAGGACTTTCAGTGTTCAGAATAAACTAAAAACAAGCTACTCACAAAGACATGTACCTTCAGGTAAAAAAAGGTTAATGATGAAAAAGACATAAATGCCTACTTACAGTTTTCTAGCCTTTTCAAGCTATTTGTACTCTTGCAAAGTTTTTTTCTTCCCCTAGTCTTTGAAGATGGCTAAGCTCCTTTTAGCTATAAACTGCTGAAGAGTTTATTAAAATAATCTTACATCTTGGAAGAAAAAAAGAATCAGTGGGAGATTAGTATTGTTAATGCTAAATACACCAATCAGATAAATGCAAACCATGTAGAATGTAGCATTTTGAAAATACCACCATTTGTCTTTAATTGCTAGTCCTAGTTTGTGTCAGCTCCTTTCCTTAAGGACTTTGTTGCAAGATTTGTAGCCTTGCATATACATAAAGCTCTTTATTAATTTAGTGGGTCTGCTTACATAAGTAATAGAAAGTTTGCACACCAAAAGCAATAATCATGGAACAAGGATTTTAAAAATCTTAGTACAACTTTCAGGCAGAAGCAGCATGGTCCTGTGAAGCCTTTGGATATTATTGGCATCTGACTAGAAGTGCTGTACTTTTCATTAGAGTCAAGCAAATATTGAGGAAAGTAAATGTTTTAACAGCAGTGATTGGCTCTAAACCTACAGGGCATGAGAAACTTCACTATAACACAGAGTGGGGCACTGCTGACAGGTTTAGGGCTCAGGATCAGACATCCACTGAAATCTAGACACATAAACATGGCTAAGTGAGACATCTGCTTCAAGTTACTCAGTTCATCCACAGGGTGACACTGGTTTGCATTGTTTACAAATAAATATAATAAATAATCAGGCAAATCTGTTGTTAGTTAAAGCCTTAGGAAAAATACACCCTTCAAAATGCCTCTTGCAGAAAGACATCTGTTAACTTGAACTCTCCAACCCAAATTGTTTACAGAATCCTTTATTTGGGTTTACCTTTTGTCTCTTTCCATTTAATTTTCTACTCTCACTGGTCACTTTATGAGTTATGTTTAAGAAGGAAACATGTTTTCTAGCAACAAAGGACACCATAATTTTGGCCATATGCTCACCATTACACCAGAGACTCAACAATCAAAAAATATTTAACCAGAAGAAGATTCAAGTGTTTTCAAAATACTTTGGAGACAAACTTACTCATCTATAAAGAAAACAGACAACGTGCTTGTACTACTACATATGTAGTATCAGAGAGTAATTTGCTCAAAAACCCAAACCTTTCTCTAAGGGAAACTGAGTAAGAAATCCAAAATGAGGGGTGGATTTGTGCTTCTCACGACAAGCAGTTTTCCCACTAGTGCATCTTCTACTATCATCTGGTTTCTGTAGTGTGCTCTTTCACTCTGATGCCATTGAGAAGAGAATTATCCATGACATACATAGTGGAGCTTCTCTTGAGCTGAACCAAGTGCAGAGCATTCAAGTAATGAGTATTAAAGCCAGGAACACATACATATATATAATTTATTTTACAGATTTTGCTAGCACAAATCAATATGGAAAGGCAGCACATAAGAATGTCTTCCACTGTTTTAAAGGAAAACAATCAAAATCAACTTCATAATATTAATTTTCCATCCAAACAAACTTCCAGGCTCAAGCCAGCTTTCTAAACTGGATTGATTCCTCTAGAGACCCTAGTTAGGGCTGCATATCAATCAGCTGCTACAGAATAAGTACATGAAAAATCTCATTCACTGGGAAAGGATACCAAAAGAAAAAATAACATCTAACAACACCCTAAAAACAGCCAGGTGAACTTTGCTCTAATAAGGGTACTGAATTAACATTCTGGAAACTGGGGTATTTTCTTCATTAAAGACTCAAAGTCTTCTGGCAGTGGGCAGTGCTGGCACCTTGCGGTGGTTGAGCTGGAGGTGTCAGCACCAGACTACACCTTTAACCTTCCTCCCCTAATGTGCACATGAGACAATGGAGAGGTGACAAACACTTCTGTATCCCTCTAACCCTCCCCATGTCAGGAATAAAGATGAAAATAAGAGGGGAATAAAACATGCAGGAAAAAGAAAGATACAATTAAGCCACTGTTGACAGCCCAGCACCAAAGCACCTCCTTTGCAGGTCAGATATTGCCTGTTCTTGGCACATCCTATGTTTTTACTCAGTAGGGACAGAAAAGGAGATATGTAACTTGAACTACTGAGTTCCTTCTGAATTCCAGGAGCTATCTTGACTTGCTTTTACTCAGTACAATTGCTATTTTGTTTCTTGTTGAAAATTAATATTTATCACTGCAATGAAAACCAGACACATGAAGCTACAAAGAAATCAGGATTTTACCACTGATGGAGGATCAAAATATCTGCATTTTATCACACGTGGATCAAGAGACCAGCTCTGCAATGAAATTATTACAGCATGAGCAAGAAGAGAAAATGGATTAAGCAATACCTGCCTATGACCAGTTTTTGTCAGCTCCTAACCTCTCACTATTGTCAAAACTTGGGAAAAACAAAAACAAACCCTAAATAAAAACCTAATGTTTTTAAATGCTGGAAAAATTTACTTATTTCTCTGGAATGAACCTCTAATCAAAGAAAAAATAATTAACACCTTCTGCTTTCATGAATTTTGGCTGCTCCATCTCTATTCATATTCTTTCTTTATGCCTGCAATGACATCACCCAATAACAGCAAAAATGGAAACTCATCACAAGCTTAATTCACAGCCCTTTAAAGGATTCAAGATCCAAATTGTACAGAATTAATGAATTTACAGGGATGGAGCTACTGCCTTCAAGAGTTTTATATAAATGTTATTTAGAGGTCCAGGCACCCATGAACAGTGGAAAATGCAATAACTGAAAATGTAACCACTGACAGATATTTAACCAGAAGAAGGCTACACCAGATTCCATTTTTAATCACAAAAGAAAGGAAAAGAACATCAGACATCAGTAGTTTTAAAGCTGATGACTCTAATTTCCAAAACTCTTTTCATCTAGAATTTTCATGTTTTTCATATTTAATGCTTGTAATGGTTCATTGCTTCTCCTTTCATTGAGTATGTGCTTATATACATAATATAATCCTGTTTATCTGAAATTCTTTGGGGATTTCTAAATCCACTTGAGAAGCAGACATTCATGAGAGGGAAATGGAAGGATTACAATGACTTGCATCAGTTTTCTGAAGAGTTACAGAGTTTCTGAAGAGTTATAGTTCCCTTAATGTAGTCTCTTACAGGGAGCCTGCGCTGAAAGGGTATTTGGAGGGGGACCGGGCTGGAAAGGAAAGCCCAAGCACATAAAATATAGTGAATTTCCCTTTAATTGGGATTTGAATTAATCAAATATGTTAATTAATCTGGGAAAAATATGCGCCATTGCTAGTACAGAAACAAACCTGAACCCCTCCTGGTCCCCATAAGATTTTGAGTAACTACAAATACTTTTACTCTGAGAGGTGTCTAGCAAAAAAAAAAAAAATCTAGTTTAAAAACATGCTGTACTATTCCTTGCCTCTGGATATTTCCAAGAGACATACAAAAAGTCCACAAGAAGAATGAGGAGCAGAAAGTGACAGCATCCACAGAAAAGAATTTGCCACCTCTCTAAAGATGATCTCTTCCCTAGACTCTCCAAGAACTCCAGTGCACCCTTCTTGCACATATATTCCTCTCTGCAATCTATAAGCCTAAATGCATCTCCACTGTGCCAATCAGCACACTATTCAATTTCTTTGGGTCTGAGTGAAACCAAGGCTTTTTACAACCAAAACAAGTAAGACACTGTTTACAGGTTTCACCCAGGGTGATTTGTTGACTTTGGCATAAACAGTCTCATTAATCTTTTGAGATTACTTGAAAAAAATAATGTGTTCACATGAAAAGCATTTGCACAGGACAATTTTTCACTCAGGAGTGGAAATACTGGGCTGTTCCTCTTGGTAATTTTGATTACTAAAACCTGATTGCTTTTCAGCTTTTTATCTCAAACTCAGATCTACACATTAATAATTAAATGTTATTTAGGCTTACCTGTGGCAACTCTCCTTAAAAGATTTCAAACACTAAATAAGTTATTCTCCTTGTGCAACACCATATATGTTTTCATTATCAGTAGCTGACAACTCAGCCAGACTGAGGATAAAGACAGTTTATTCCTCTTTTGTGTTTCAGTTTGAGTATGAGCTGAGAAGTGAGGCATTTTAAAAGATTGCCAGTTTTCCCTTACCCTGACAGAAGGAGACTGCAGTCCTTCCTGTGGCTTGACACACCTACAGTAATACTACCCAGCTGCTCTTTGTGGCTCTCTTCAGTCAAATTACTATGGTTGTTTCTAAAGGTCACCATTACAGTGGACAAAATAACCCAAATCACCCTTTGAAACTTTCTTGAGATTCTTTGTTTTGCACAGCAAACCAACACTTCCCCAAGCTTTCCTTGCTGATTCTACACCAATCTCACACTTGGGCATGACCTGGGCAGACACACACACACTTGTCCTCACTTAAAACATTTTTGATCAAAGTACATTCTCAAAAATTGCAGAACTGGGATTAAAGCTTGAAAGGTTTGTCCTTGTCCTGTGTTCTAAGGCTTGCTGGCTACTCCAGTTTTTCCAAGACATACCTAGTCATACATTCCAGTTATCCTGAGATGTCTCTAAAGGCATATTACATTTTAAGGCTGTTGAACATTTTGGCATCTCAGTTCTACTGAAAATTAAAATCTCCTTTGGATTCCAGCCTCTGTGTCTAATTCTACCATCAGTAACTGTCTGTCCAGGTAGGTAAAATTATAATCAGACTCATGTTCTTAACTGTTTTAAATATTAAAAGGACTGAGCTTTAGTTTCTGTCTTCACAGCATCATTCCAGACAATGCATCATCATTTTCTCTCTTTCCTGAATAATTTCCAAGTCCAGCCTCTGTGAATTGTATCTACAAGAAGTAGATATGCTAAGTGTGCCACTATCTCCATTGTGGTACAAAACTGTAACATCCCCACCTCTCTTCTCCTTCACCTTTCCTTCACTTCTCTACATGTCCATTAGGGTTTAATCGGATCTCTTACCTACAGCATCACAAAACCAAACCATATTTTCTTGTTTATCAAACCATTTCCCCAAAATATTTCCCCAAAACATTGCCAAAGGTGCTTTCTCAGATGTAACATCCCATCTATGTCACCCACATTCCACTCCCCTATACATGATCTATCAAGTGACTGTTACCAAACATGAGTCTGTCTTGCAATAAGATCCAGAACTGCACATATGCACTCCCTACATTACTGTTAAAAATCAAATATAAAAACTAAGAAAGAAAGAAAAAAATCCCCAATTCTCTGCCCCACTGAGGCTCATATTCTGTCAACAAGTCCTTGGAATTCAGCACTCACCTGGAATCAGAACATGGTGTGCTGCAGTCAGAGTTCTGAAAGGAGGGAATTTCCCGTAAGATTTCGGGAGACACAAAGGTCAGGAGGCAGTCATGGGTTTGTATGTGCTGTATTGAAACGCTGATTCGAAACACGATGTGGATAAAAATAAGTATTGAATTTGATCCATTTCCAGTGACTCTTGGAAACAAACACTGTGTTTATACTGATGTATTAATAGATGAACATCACCTCTGATGCAACTGATGCCAGTGATGGATTTATTTGGAGCCTTTAGCCTGCTAATCCCATTAGTGAAGGCACCATTGATAGAAAAACCATCCCTAGAGATGCCGCTATTTTCTCTTCCAGAAATACTAAGAAAAGGCAAGTAAATGAGTTAGGGATTTTCCACACATCATTCATACAAATCTTCCATTGCTTCATCTGCTGACAGTCAGACAGGTAGCAAATATCACAAAATGGGAAAGACTATTGCATTGGGAAAAAGGAGAAAGGATTTTACTAAAGCTGTTTTCTACTGCAAAACTCCTAAATGGAAACTTATTTGGCATCTCTGCTGGAGCTGAATTGGCAGAGTAAGATGGAAAGAAGTCCTGTATCTCATTACTGCCTCTACTATCACTAGCTGGAAGCCTTGGAAAAACAGGTCCCTTTCTGTTTAGATACAACTGTGCTGCTGCTGTACAGACTGTCTGGCTTTCTCCTTCCTCCTCAGTATGGATGACACCTGCAAGGAAAGGCTCTTTGTCTTTTCAAACCTTTACCTACTGCTGCTTATTTTGCACCTGACATCTATTGGTGATATCACACTGATTTCCTAAGGAACAATTACAATGCCAGCAAGGTGGATAAAAAGCCACCTCACCTATATAATTGTGTTCTCAATCTAATTTAGTTTTTTTGCTGTAGTATTTTCATTAGTTACTTAAATGCAGACAGATAACAGCTTTCTAAGACAACTAAAAATTGGTGCATAGGAAGAGCAATATTAAGAGCTACTTAATCTTCAGTGGAGCCCAAACATGACCTGGATTTAAGGTGACCAGTAAGTGGCAGGAAGAAGAAAGATATGTAGAAAAACTCTGCTTTCATGTCAGACTTCCCCAGAAATAAAGCGTGGTGGAAAAGAAGATCAAAAGCTGTGACACATGCTTGACTGGGTGAATTATTTCCAAATAGCTGTACTGATGAAAGAGACATACCAGCTACTTAACCAGCACAGGAAAGGTGTTCTTACACCTCACATAAGCCTCATTAGGGCAGTACAGTATTCTACAGACACATCCAGGCCAGTTCAAAGCTAAAATAGTAACAAGAACCCGTTAATCCACTGGACTAATTATCACTCTTGAGACCTAAGCTAATTTTTCCAGGTGTTTCTTTGCATAAGATGTATCAGCACAGAAGGCAAAACTGTGGGTTCCCAATATTCTACCTTGTTTTTCTAGTTTAGGGAACACAGTTTCCATGCAAGAGCAGCAGAAATTTGAATTCCATCATTACACTGTTTAAAGTCTGACAATGAAAAAACAACTTGGTTTAGCAGGCAGAACAATCAGCTAATAGGAAATGGAAGAGCTGACACTATTTCTAGATAAATCTATAATTTTTCACTTTTTCTTCTTTTTATTTGTAGTTTATTCAGTGCAAAGGATCTGTGTGCTTTTACAGAGCTGAGCACAGTTTCATCACAAGCAGTCTTTTTTCAGTACAACAAAAATGCTACATTTTTGTTTCATTTTTGTTTCTCTCACAATAGGTTAGGGCTGTGTCTCACACTTAAAGATGCCTGGAAAATGGAATACTATATCCAGATTAACACAAAAGAAAACAAAAGCTTAAGTCAGTCATATAACACAAAGAATCATAGTCCCTCTGCACACCCAGCCTTTAAGTACTTATTTTACAGCTAACACTGGAAATTAGACCCCCACCATCCTCTTCTCTCACTAATAAACTGCCTGATTTCTCTTAAAGTCACAGACACTCAAAGGGCACATTTGTTACAACTGTGCTGTATGTGCTCAGACAGAACTATCTCCAGTCAGATTGGCCTCTTTAGACACAGTGAGATCAAACAGCTCACAAAATCCTTTGATGGAAATTTAATTCTTTAAAAATATGCACAAGGTAATTGAAAACACATTTTATGATATTTCAGATTATAAACAGTAGATCTCTGGCTGGGTTGAACAAATAGCATTAAGCCTTTTTCTTCCTTCTGAAAAACCACAGTCCTTGGCAGCGTAAGACACTGATGTGTTTTCTGTACCAGCACAGGGAAGCCAGTGATTATAATGAAGAGCTTGTGTTAGAATGCAAATTGTACTCCAACAGAATAAACTATCTGTAAACATCAGTTATTGTTCATTCAAAGCCATTTTGTGATATTAGCATGTTTTTCTAAGATCTAAGCACGAGGCCTGGGTTTACTAGATACCCCACTCCCCACTTGCTCCCTTGCACAAGTCTTCAGGAAAAAGCAAAAATAAATATCCTTTGCTCACAATCTCCAGTCTTATCATCAATTCTACATATCCCTAGAACAGAGTAAAAATTCCAAGTCCACCTTTATTCACTTGGTATTTAAAGTCCGTTGACTTTGCTACTACTGTGAAATTGAGATTAAATAGATTTGTATGCAAGCTTTACAAAAACAACAGTTACAAAGGGAGACCCTGCTTTATCCATAGTACCACTTCCACACGCATGGAGGTCTGTTTGGCTCCATCACTAATATTTTGTGCATTTGCTACATGAACAAGGAAGCCCTGAGCAGCAAATGCCATGGGGCTGTTCAAAACTTCAGCACTCTATGCTGCCAGACTACTCTAACTTTGATTCTATTTTCTTCTACCTTCCTGGCAGCTAGGCAGAGCTGTTACATGTCTTTGTTACATGCCACAGAAACCACGTGTAAGAACATGACAACCAAAGTATCTTTTTCTTCCTCTGAAGAAGACAGGATGTTAATGAGGTGGAGTGAGAAACAACTCTGGTAAAACTGTTTTAGAAAACAGTACTTCTTTCAGAGCTAATTTAATTCAGGATAGTGTGAAGGAGGTAATTTCTAATCAAAGAAAAGAAGTGTAAAACTAGCCTTACCTTACCCCAAAGGAGTGGGGATCCAGGAGCACACAGGTGTTCAGGGTCTGTGAAAGACTCTGCTCCAGACTCTACTGCAATCATACACAGGGCACCTGTGTACCTCAGCCTTCATCTGACTTCATGCATGGGAAGCATCTCAATGCATTTAAAAGCTCTTTCAGTAGTAAGAGTCTGTGTCTCTCCTTTCTCCTGTCCTCAAGGGAAAGAGGTGGGGAGAATCCAGAACTGTCTGGGGTGCTCAACACACCTCAGGCTCAAAACACCTGCCTCGTGCTCAACACACCTCAGGCTCAAAACTGCATGCTGCTCTTCATTACCTGTCACATTTTTGACAGACTGCATAACTCAGTCCCTAGACTTTCTCCTCAAACTACAAATCATACTTAGTCCTAAAAAGGAATGATTTTTATTTCCACAGACTTGGTTTCATCTCAACATCTTCCAAATCAGTGGACCTTGAGAAATACAGAAGTTTTTCTCCTGAGCTGGAGCAACACAGATCAAGGAAGGTTCAAAAAGCAGACCAATACTGATGTAGCCTTTCACTAGGGTAAAATGCACCTTGCTTCAGCTTTCCCACTGCTTAAGCCACAAATGAGAAAGTAAAGACAAACTTTTGGTGTAACAATGGTACTCACCCCCTCCCTCTCTGCTCCCCCGTCTCTTTATATTGACAGAAGCCTCTTCATTGTGTGAGGGTTAAAGAGAAGCCCTCGTTTTGAGGAAAACGCTTCCCCCGTGTCAGAAATAGTTGATGTTTAAATATAGCTTCCTGGTTTGTTAGATTCACAGTAACACACAGAGTCTCTGAAAAATCAATGCATTTGAAAGGTTAGGGTATCATCCATGCTTTAAACCCTTGTTCTTTTCCCTGGGTCACTGAAAGAATGTGCTGCCCTTTATACAAAAGAAATAAGAAGTTAATGTGTGAAGTCTGTAGGGCTCCCCTCTTCCATAAATTCCTTTTAAAGGATTCCTCATCATAACTGAAGTTTTGAAAAGTGCAACAATCCAAAATGGACAGTGCAATCTAATCATAAATCAATCTTTAAAGCGAGAACACACTCAAACTGTGCAGGAGGAATTGCAGTGCCATGTGAAGGGAGGCATCTGTGCCTAGGTAAAGCCCAGCACACAGTGGTGAGGCAAAGCTGAATGGGCTGCTTATTGTACTGCACCACACTCCCTGGGTGAAGTGAAAGTAGAGGAAAATGAAGTCTTTCCCTCTCACAACTAAAGCTAGAACAATGAAAATCACAGGGCAGCATTGACTTGTTAAACAGTTTCTGCTGGCTCTATTTTAAAACTCTAAAGGCTTTGAAGTGGAGTTGTAAACTCAATTGATTTCAAACAAAAGGCTAATGTAATCCACTTTCAGCACCAGTACCATGCTGGCAGTGAATACACCCTTCTCAGTAATAGAAATTACTTATTAGTGTTTAAAGCAATTCATTTCAATGTTTTCAAGCCACTTAAGAAGTTGGATAGGAATGCTCTTGGATGAATTCAGCCACAGAGAAACAAAGCCAATATCTGGACCTGTTTTACTGAGGGACAGCGAGGCCTCCAGGAACACTAGCATTAATATCTGACACATTCATGTGTTCTTTCTGTCCCAAACTGCTTTCCAGGTATTGTAGTTTTACATATGACTTGTTACACCCAGCCCTGGAGTGCAGCCATCTCTGAGGTGGGATGCACAGATTTAGCTCTGCAAGATCAGCAGGATCTGATAGAGCAGTAGCAGACACTGCATCAGCTTATGGGGCTGGGCAGCTCTCCGTTTCAGACACTGGAATATGGAAAGTTTGGGAAAGACTGGTCACCCTTTAAAAAAATTATAACACAAGCCATGAAAATGTGGCAACAAGATCAGAAGTCTGCAAGAACAGCCAAATGGAAAGAGATCTAGGCAGGAACTGATTAGAAGAACATGGGACAGACTGAAGGGAATTATCAATTGTAGAAAGTCTAAGAAAAACAAGAACAAGTAGAACATAGAACAGGTCAAAAATTGTAAATGTTTCCAATAAGTTTCACAGCATTTGGCCCCTTTATTTGGAAAGTATATGTGATACCCCAGGGGAAAAGAATGACTCAAGGCAGAGTACAAAACTAGGCAGATTTTAAAGTGATCTTGACATAGTTTTACATGTGCACATGAAAGCTGCACTGCCTGGATTCACTGTGGGTTTGAGTTTCTAACCAAGAGGTAGATTTTGTATTAACAGACCCCTTGGGACGGAAAAACCTCTAGAACAATCCAGAAAGGCAGTGCTTGGCAGTGGACACCCAGAATAATGGACCCAGGAGTGCTTCAAACTTCCGAAGGTAATTGGAGACCTGCTGAAGGCCCACTGATCAGAATTCATGATGTCCAGCAGATGTATTCTGGGCTAGATCTGCTCTTTGATCTTCCAGGTCTCTTGGAAAAAATCTACCTTATCATTAATGTCCAATAGATTTGGACAAGGACAATCTGCTGTCAAGAAGCTTTTGTAAAAGGAGGGAGGAGACAGCCTAAGAGGATTTTGCTATAACCATTTATAAATATTTGAATTAATATTTCCATGTTGTTGACAGTTTCCAATGTCTGTCTATCCTTGCTTCTACAGAACTGACCTGCATGTTCGTCCTAGAGCTCTTCTTTGTGGATAAAATAACTATGCTGAATACCTTACAAAGCTTTATGACTTTCCTCATCTACTTTCATATCACTTGACCTCATTCCAGACTTAAGAACTTGGAGACCAACAGTCTCAAATTAGGACACTGAAATCCTTTAACATAACAGCAATTCAAAAAATATCAATCTGTAATTAGAGGAATTAAGCCATGTTTGATACAGAAAAAGAGAAAGGAGATTTTTAGATGCATCTCAGCATCTCAGAATAATTTATTTTAATAAACTTTATTTTACTAGCTAATTAATAATGTTAAAATAATTTTATTATTTAATTAACTTCATTAATGGTTTATTTTAATAAACAATGCAAATGTTTTCAAACTCAGATGAGCACAAAGCCATCTTTAATGTGAATGCCAATTACTCCTGAGTCAGGTTACACAGTCCCTCTCAAATTAAAGTTATACTCCAAATGAAGTATAGAAATGATTCTTTACTTTTGTCAGTAACAAAATACCACAGGTACATCCCTATCTCAAACTTCTCTTTACCAGATAGGAAGTGTATGCAGTCTCTCCAGCAGACCAGACAGGTAACAACCTGAACCCACCAAGTAAACAAAACCTTTGTGCTTGCCAAGGATGAAAAATAATTTGGTGAGCATGAGACCTCCTGCAGGCAAAAATGAAATGTTATGACAAAGGTCTCTTTCTCCTATTTTTCACTCACTTCATACTTCCCATTTTTTGCTGCTGCTCATCACTAGCTAATGTTTGACTGAGCAGACTGGGGCTGCACAGATTGGCTCAGAAGCCAATGCTGAGCTCACCCTGAGCTGTTACACAACAATTCTCACCCTCATTACACACTCTTCTATTTTTCTAGCTGCTGTGATGCACAGTGAACAGTTAATGCTCACCTTTAAAGCTGTATCAGTGCCACTGGAATTAGCCATCCATTGAATGAACGAGAGGAATTCAGCACCTCAAGGCTTCTTGTTTCAGGCTGCCTGCCAACTCAGGTGGCTGCAGCAATTGCTGCTCTCTTTCAAATATCTCTCCACAACTCCCAAAGCTAGAAATTTACTCATAGAAAATAGAGTGTAACTGTGGTATCTGTCCAGTCCCCAAATTTTACCCAGTTATTTTGAAGGGGAAATCTGTCTCACTAGTTTGAAAGTCCTGTGTTTACCTACAATTTTCATCAGGACAGCATTTTACAAGAAGAAAGCCTTCTTAGGATGGCACAAACATTTTCTCTACTCCCTAATGGCTTGCTTAGGGTTGCATACATTTACACCATATGTGAGCTGTATTTTAATGTGCATGGCCAGCGAGGAAAGCTGTCACCTCTGCACCCCCAGAGGAGTGTGAAAGCTGGACTATGACACAAACCACAAAAACAGGCAGTGGGCCAGATCCCAGAAAGCAAAGCAATTCTCATTCTTAAGCACTTGCTGGTTTCCTATTGACTGCAGTGGGAAACTTCCAAGTTCCCACTCCCAGTCTCTGGGACAGTAGCAAAAAAAATACACACTTTCTAAGCACATCACTGCAGAGGTTAACAAACCTGCATGGCCCTGCAGCTTCACCACACCGGCTCACACACCACTAATGGGACACTGGCATTGATCTGGAATTCCCTCCTGGCAGTTACGGATTTAAACTCCAGAACAACCACATCTCAAAGGCATTTTGCCCGTGTGAAATACAATTGTCTGTCACTAGTCAAGGGAGCTTTACAGAACTAAGAGCTTACAGTATCACTTCCTTCAAATTCACAAACATGAAACAGAGCACCACACTTCCATCCCTTCCACGACAAAAGCAGGAAATTCCCCCCACCCATTATTACAGGGGAGGAGTATTTAGAACCCGAAGTGGACAGCCAGAAAGCTTAGCTGGAGAGAAGCATAGGTTCCAATTAGGGAAGCAACAGCTAAAGTACCTGGATAACAACAGTAAATAACTTCAATAAACAGAAATGGAAAAGGCTTCCAAGATTATTAAAGCAACAGCAAGTGGAATGGAAGTGAATGTATAGATGCTACAGAAGAGATAAAACAGAATTGGGATCAGCATCTCACAAAGAAGTCGTTCTAATTAAATTGATGGAGCCACACCGAATGGGTAACTGAGAAATCCCTGGATGAGGTTCTGGCAGACAGAGCTACTGAGAGCCTTGATGTATAAAGAAAGGAGTAGAGAATAAATTAGAGGATGTAGTTTGATCATTAAGTGCAACGTTACCAAACTATCATTGTCTGTAAATGAAGTCAGACAGCCAGAGATGTTGGAAAGCAAGCCACAAAAATGCCCCAATGTCTCATTCTTATGCATATCATATCTCTAGTGACCATCAGTAGCACTTGCCTTGGGAAAGAACACAAAGCCAGAGTAAGCTCACAGCAATTCTTTCCCAAATACACCCTCCTGGCTTTTGGCAGTCAGCAGTTTATGGACTTAAGAAGTCAGACCATCACGTTTCATAGTCCCTGAGTTTAACCTCTATTAATTTAACCTCTTCCTGAACCCAGTTTGGCCTTCTTGACATTTTTATTTTAGTGAGTTCCACAATCAACTGCACATGCTTGTATTAAAAGAAAAAAAAATTCAAAATATTGATATAAGACTATTTGTTTGAAGCTTGTTGTCTGAGTTTGACTGACTTCTCCCTTTATTCAAATGAAGCTATGTCTAATTATTCCTTGTTTACCCTCTCCAAGTAATTTCTAGTTTTATGACACCCTTGGCCTCCAACCAAGATTTTTTTCTCTAACTGGAGAGTCCTACTTTACCCTCTGGTCCTATGGCTGTCATTCCATACCTCGGGAGTTTCTGCACATCTCTGAATCCTCAATTCTATCAAGCTTTTCTGAGTTATAATCGGAGCTGCAGATACAAGTCATAAAAATACCAGAATAATTGTTTCTGATTTATTCTGAACTTTCTTATTGGCCCTCCCCGGAACTGACAGTTTGAAAGAGCTATCCACAGCAATGCCAAACCCCCTCGCTCTACATAAGAATTTAAATTGCATGCTTCATTAACATATTGCATGCAGGTTCTCAAATCCCTAGTTGTATTTATTACTACAATACTTTCTGATAATATGTCTAGAATTAAGCCAGACACAATTCTCAGCACCACATCTCAGCAATGCTGTACATATAGGTGAACATTCACTCCAATTCCATAAAGTTTTCCAAAGTTGGTTTGGGAATAAAACCTACCTTGAACTACTCTCATATCATCCCCTAGCACTCAGAGGTATTTGACATACAGAGGAACAAAAAGCCACCAAAAAAAATCCCCTCCATTTCTTATAAGTTGATCTATAATTAAGAGAAGCCTCAAGAAAAGCTGTGTGCTCAATTCTCAATCTTGGTACTTGTTTTTCCCCCTTCTCCAAGAGCATGATATATGGATATAAACCAGTAGCCTCAATGCTTCACACACACACACCTCCCAAGTTAACAGAAAAGATGAAAACCAGCTGTATTCTAATTTGCCTCTGTTCTAAGCGATTCCCACATTTATCAATATTTCATCCAGCTTTTTTTTGGCACCAACATTTTCAATATTACTTAAAGGGGAGACTACAGACAGGAGGGGAGAACATAAATATAAATCTCACACAAAGGAAAAAAAAACCTATTGCTGCCAGGTTTTAGAGTGGGACACTTGCTTTACAAGATCATTTGCTGCCTTTTATGCTTGCAACAGGACTTCTAATAATTTTCTCATTTTGAGCAACCAGAACAAGCAAAATTAATATAGATTCCTTTGGAAGTAGAAGAAAGCTTCTAATTCCCTAGTTCTTCAGTGTTAACTCAGAGAAATTGACCAGTTTTAATCCACCCCTAAAAACCAAATATACTTCAAAGGGTGCTTGGAAAAGATTGCTTTTTGCTCACCCACTGAGAGCTTCCGGGTTCTGCACATGCAACAGCAGGTTCCAAAACAGCAACTGGCTCAGGAAACTTCTGAGGTACCAAATCCACAGGTGGAATGCTGTTTGCCTGGACAGCAAGTGAGAGAAAAATACTTCTAGAGGCTTTTGGAGGGCAGCACTATGGTTTTATCCTACGCAGCAAATCCACACACGCGCTCGCTCCATCGCACAGGCACGGGCTCTGCCGGCTCCCTGGTAACCAGCTCTCTGTTTTGTTGACCAGACTGTTGGAAATCATTAGGGAAAGAAAAGCATGACTTGGCAGTAATGCCCTGGACTCAGAATACATGAGTTGTGCCACTATCAGTGAAAAGGGGTAGTAACTACAGTGACCTTTTTAAGGTACTTCATCTTTCCAGGACGGAGTTCCTCATGTTTTACTTCTAACAGGATGGGACCTTTGTGTTTCTAAGTGCAAACCCCTTAGCTGTGCCTGTTGTTAGTGCTTATAAAGCAACACAAACACATTTCTGATCTTCAGTCCTGAGGGACCTTGGATCCACACTCTAAGTATCAGCAGTTACCAATGACAACATTCACCTCCTCCTTCCTGTCCCATAGTCTTACCCTTCCCTTTTTAATAACTCTAGCATTCACCCAAGCGCAGAGGGATCTGGATTAGGACTGAAAATAAAATCACATTACATTCAAAAGGACCATAACCTGTAGTTTGAGTATCTTCCTTTCTTCCAAGATGCAACTTTTCAAAGGTCCCTCTCTAAATGGTGTCTTAATAATATAGTCTAGGTTGAATTCCTGAAACTCTTTATTGAGGAGAATAAGAGAGGTAAGACAATATCATTTCCATGAACAGAAAGATTGTTTGTCACATCAGAAAAAAGTCCCCACATATGACATATGATCAAAATGTGCCATTACTTGCTGAGATCCAGAACAGTGCAGAATTGGAATGACAGAAACTGCTTCAGAAACTTTCCAATAAATGAGCTGTCCACATTTATAAACTGATAACTGGAGTTTTGAGCAACCTGGTCCTGTAGAAGCTGTGCCTGGCCCTGGCAGGGGGTTTGGAATGAAATGACTTTTCAGGGCCCTTCTCACCCAAACCATTCTATGACTCAATGAACAGGTGCACAGAGTTCACCAGTTTTGTGAGATGCTGCAAAAGGGCTTTCCCTTACTCAGGGATGAGGATGAAAGAAGGAAAACCAATAAGCAGGGAACATAATGGCTGAGTCCCAGGAAGTGTTAGCTGGAAAGGGTCTCTACACATCCCTAACCCAAAATCTTGCTTGAAGCAGAACTTCCATTTCTGCCATTTCTGGGCAACAAATTTCACAGCTGCACTACACTCATAAGCTTCAACAGGAACCACTCAAGCTGCAACCTGGTCAACTGCCCCTCATTTTTGCATCTGCCACTACTGAGAAAAGCTTGGGTGTTCCACAGTTGTAGTTCCCTTTCAAGTAATTGCAGGCTGTGATTTGACTGACAGCTCAGTAGCAAAACTAAATATGAAATCTTTGTAAATCGACCACTAGAGTAGGATACACTTAGCAATAAAATCTTTGAAAAGGAAATAGTGAAACTGAAGAGTTAAATTTTCAGTTTCCTGCTTATTTACAGAATTTTGAATTAAATACAATAGCAGAGTAAAATAATATTTTTTCATTAAAAGTAGAGTTTAGTTAAAAGTGACATTTTCTTCCATGCTATTTGAAGAGAAATAATGTTTGCCCTGGTGTCTGTGATTCACAGCTCTCAATTCCTCCCAGGAAATAAGAAATTTCAATGTAAACTTTTTTCTCCCCTTTAATGTAGGAGTGAAAAGGGGAAGAATTTAATGAGTATTATCTGCTCTGTTGGCACTCAGAGGGGCTATGATCGAGAGAAAAAACACCCCACGGAATACGTAAAAATGGATTTCATTACAAAACATAATTAGTTCCTGCAAAAATATTCATTTTTAATGAATTCTTTTCCAAGTCTAATGTCATCATAGTCTAAGTTATATATTCAAATCTATGCCATTACAGGACGTCTGTATTAGCCTTTCTCCTTAACCAAAACAAACACACAGTCTAACTAGAATAGTATGTGTAAAGTTAGTGTGTTCATGCCAAGACACTGCACTTTCACTGTTATTTGCTTTTCTTCCCTCTGCTTCTGAGTACCTTTGGGATGTGTCTTCATAAAGCAGCTATTGAATCAACATACAGAAAGTTAGTATTTTGCAATATGCATTCAAGTTACTTTAAAAGGTAAAATTTTGGGTCAACTAACTGATTTTGGGGAAAAATTTAATTCATTTACCTCACTAAAGCCAAAACTCCTCCCTAGGCAATTCTCCCTAACTCTTAAGGTCAAGAGTGCTCAACATTCCCAATTCAATCTATTTGTGCTCTTGGATGGAAACAGGTTAATGACCAGATCCAGACTAGATGCAACTCCAATGACTCCATATGGTCTCAAACACTTTCAGAATTGTCATGGCAATGATAAGCATGAGCGGATCCATCCAAAGTATGAAGCTGCTCATGTCTGACTGAGATTTGTCTTAACCTGGCCATTCTCATAAAAATCAGCACTTCCATACTGCCTCTGTCTTTTAGGCAGTGAAGCCAAGCTGCTGAAGAGCCACAAAAAGTTTTTCCTACCATTTTTGTACATAAATTTCTTTTACTAGGTTGTTTATTCAGCCCATACTAAAAAAGTTCAAGTCCATGAACTGCTGCATTTTTAGTCAAAGATGGTGGGGTTTTTCAAGAAAATGTATTGTGCTTAGACAGACATGACTGGTATACTTTTAAAATATGTTCTATACAGCTATAGCTTAGGGCGTTTGTGCTTATTTGCAGAGAATGCTTAACTAAGAAAAATTTGCAATATAGCAATTTTGAGAAGAAAAACGGAAGGAAGAACTCAAACACCACAATATTTGTTACATTAAACAGATCTTTTCTAGCCAGAGCTTGACCTTCCTTTTCAAAGGGAAAATCATCAATTAGGAAAACAAGGTGATGCTGACGCTTAGTGAATTTCCCAGTGGGTACCAGCTGATCAGGAGAGTGAGCAACACAAAACATGAAATACACGTTACCCTCACAAGGAGCTCACTTAGATTAGTGCACCTATTTACCAAAGCACAATAAACAAAGACATAAAGGAACATGCCTGCTTTAATCCCACACTGGTGTAAAGTGGTGTTTACTTCACTAGGCAAGTAGGGGTAGAGGTGTCTATTCCTTTTCTCTAAACATTTGAATGCAATTTTTAACAGTTATGACAGTAAATCTACAAAAGTAAAAATATGTGGAGATTACATGCCACAAAATGCAGAAATCAATCAGGACATGGAAGGAAGCAGTAGTCTGTCAAGTCAATAGTTTGTCTAAGCCTTGTTTTCCCCTCACCACCTTTACCCCAAATCTAACAAATACGGAAAAGCCCCAGATAATCAACAGGAGTATCCCTACTGGCAGATGGATGTCTTCTATGGAGTTCATCTGCAATGGTATTCATGTCCCTCTAGGCCTCTGTTTGAACATTGTCACTATGGAAACACATCTCTGATGCCCTGCACCTTATCAGGCCTTCTCTATTTAAATTCTTTTCTTGTGTTTTTAACAAAGCCATTCACTGAACCTCAACTAATCCAAGATTCTGTTAGGGGTGAGGTTTTTGCTTGGTGGGGTTTTTTTGTGCCTTCACTATCGTGTCTCTTCCAAAAGGTTCCCTCTCCCACTAATGCCATCTGACAGGCTTTATTTGACTCACACCTCTTCAGTTATTGGTTCAAAAATATTATGGCTGCATTTATTGCCAAACTGATTCTACTGGTTTTATCCCCCCCTCCTGCCCCCCAGGATACATAGTTTTCAATGAAAATTCCACTCATTCAAAGGCAACTTTTTCATTTTGGTTTTAGCTGCTTAGAATCTGCCTGCAACTACATCAGATGCGCCTATGAGTTCTCTCTAGAGCATTCCTAGGTTAGAGGTATAAAGGGTTACATCTCTGTAATACCAACAGTTTATCAATTCCAGATGCATATGGAATCCAAAATCCTGTGTTTACAAATTCCAAATATTAGAATACTTTTGGGGAACAGAGACCAGGAGGGGCGCTGGGAAGCGTCAATGTTACATTATGCAAATGAAAGAAGGCAAATCTGGCTTTGACCTCACTGCATCCAAATCTGGTGCACAGGCAATTCTTCTCCAAACCAAGCAAATGTTAATCCTGCAAGTGCCCCTGCAGTAATAACTGAAATTCATACTATAGTTCTCCACCTAAATAGACAGGAGACACATTGAGTTTTTTAATATGGCCCATAACTGTAATTTAAAGTGAAGCTCCAAGAGACATTTTAAGGGATTTTCTGATACTGTCTAGTGTGAGGAGAGATGGAATTTTATCAGTTTGCACAAAACTTCAGCGCAGAGATGAATGAGAGTTATAAAAGAATTTTATTTTAGTCTTTCATCACCTTAGGTACTCTGGGCTGGCTAAGAAAGCAGAAGATAGAGCAACACAGTAGCCTAAGACATGCTGTGGCTCTCACAGTTCTCCAGGGGACTGGTAAAAACATAGAGGCAATTACCACCAACTATGGAAATGAGCTTCAAAGCTTCCTTGTGGCTTCCACTGGGACAAAGCAACTGTGTGTGCGATGAGGTTTTACTAGAAGGTGAAACTGGAAGAAAGCACACACCTCAAACATTCCCCTTTATAAATTTAACTGCATTATTTCTAGGCTTTAATTGAGCAAGCTCTCTGGTGGAAGCAGGACAGCACAATTCACAGGCCATACCCACTGGACTCCATTTCAAATGGAAATAACTTTTAGGAACCTCATAGAAAACTGCAGATACTCTCATGTGTTGATATTGTAGATGAGTAATCATTGTCTTTACTCTCTTCATAACATACCACCTAAAAGCTTTTGAGAGGTGGAAAAAATGACAAATCACAGTAATGAACTTTAAGTAATATTTTGTACAGCTAATTTTGCTTTACTGAGGAATAAGTTTAAGGTATGGCCAAGGAGAGGATTAAACACAGTGCTGATTTCCAGGAATTTAAAAGCTGAGATATAAAGTGAGGAACTAGGAAGAATTGTGCTACTTTAACTTTTTGGCACAGTTCACTTTTCACTGGGTAAAATCAAGGTATTTCCAGGGATCATGGGCATAACATAATCAGTGCTCCCACCTCCTCCTGCCCAGACAGCAGAGAAGCACAGTGAGAAGTCAGTGGTGCTTCTGGAGAGCAACAGTCCCACACCAAAAGCTGCATCTTTGCAATCTTAATTGGGTTAACTTCCATGTGTACATAACCTCCAGGTCCATTTTGTTTCTCATGGTAAACATCCCTCTTTTGAGCCCCACTCTTGATAGCCATTGTTATCTAATATCAAACCACTAAAACCAAACAGAAAAATGCTAAAATAATTCTGAGTACTGAGAGAATAGGATAACCAGAGGCATTACAGTCACAGGTGTAAAATGAACAGTAACATACTCAGGTGAGAAAGCAGAACACTTCCAATATAGCAGAGAGCAGAATCCCTCTAAATAAAGAACTCATATTTCACCCAATTGTCAGACTTTGAAAGAGGTTGTAAGGCACAGCCATTGTAAATAAGGCTGGACAGGCCCACCTGGGTCTCATTCACTGCAAGGGTACTGCAGGAGTTGGATACTTCTGTGTACCACATTATCCTCCCATTATTTCGTGCAGTTCTCTCTGAAACTACTGAATGTAAGTTGTGCTTACATTTCTGAGGGCAGATCTGGGCAATCTGCCTTTAGCCTCATACCACTGAATACATTTCCTCTTCTCCCTCCCTGCCCACAACTTTAAGAATTACACTGGGAACATAAATCTCTACTTCAGATTTCCTTGGTTTAGATGGACCAAGCCAAGACATTTCCTGGCCCCTCAAACATCCACAGCAATGAACCCAATTTATTCTCCTATAGAAGAAACTATAGCTAGTGTCACTGATATGCATTTTCTGTCCACATTAATTCCATTTTTTAATCCAAACTAGAGCAAGACTTGGGTTGCTTCTGTACTTTTCAGGCTACTGCGGGTCTTTGAAAGACAATTTAAGTGGTGAAATGAACACTGGTTTTCCTCAAAAGATTTCCCAAAGAAAGCTTTACTGATCCTTCCACTAGAAACTGATCACCAGGCAGTTGCCATTATGGCATGGAAACATTTGGCCAGATATAAACAAGACACAAATGATACGTTAGGGATTTAGCTGGTTTAGAGCTATGGCAGAAGGAGTTGGCTTTCTCATGTTGTGTCTTGTATCCATAATTTCAAACTTCTATGGTGTTTTTGCTGATCTGGCTCTAAAAACAAGCAACGTAGAACTCAGGAGTGTAGCTGATGAAGGACAGGTCACAAACTGAATTTAAATTAAGTACAAAAATGGAACTTAGCCAAAACCACGAGGCTCTCCTTGCTACTCTGCACCCTACCAGCCTAGAAGTAGGGTGCAGAAGCCCATTTCTACAAAGAAAACACTGCTTCACGGTCTAGGAGAAAAAATATTTGCTGATTAAGAGAAAAAACAGGGTTTGCAGCATTGTTGATGTCAGCAGTAGTAGAATCAGCTGCAGGTCCTCTTCGAATGAGGAGGCATACTGCAATAGGAACCACATTGTCTCTAAAAAAATTTCAGAGAACATTATGAGCAAGTTGTCTCCAACATCTCAGATTTATAGCATGGCCTGGCTCAGAATCACTGCAATTTCAGAGCTTCCTCACAGCAAAAACTGTTATTAAGGCCTGAAACTCTGGCCAAGGCGTTTATTCCTATAGCAGTTTATCTAGTTTATCTTCTTCTCTTCTAGCCCAAGATGTTCAACAGCAAAATGCTCTCCCTAAGCTGAATGTCAAAGTGTGTGCAATAACAGTTTAGAGCTACAGCATCCACCTCCAATAAAGCACTTTGTGTGCAAACCACTGGGGTCATGTGTCTTGAAGTCATCAAAACATATCTCATTCCACCTTAATCTCTTCTGACATTAAAAGAGATCACAGGTAAGAAAGAAGAAAATTGTGCTCTGGCACGTCCATAGCCAGTATCAGGCATTTATGTGTGTGAAACAGAAATGCGACAAAGGTGGAAGAAAAAGTTCAGGGAAATTTCTATATAAGCTGTGATGCACAAAACAAATGGACAATACTGCTTGCACAGGCAACAGCTCTTCCAGACATTTGAACTGCTTGCAAATCCCACCAAAAATAAGCAAACTTTCAGTTTATTGAATCCATCTCTTTTCCCTTAGGGAACTGTAACATTTTTCTAAGACTGAGAGGACTCAAATCCAAAGGTAGATTCACTGTGACACTCCAAGCCTCCCAGCTGAGAGACTCTTCTGCACAAGTCTGCATTTTATATACTGATGTATGGAAGAAATCCCCATGTAAGAAAAAGGAGATTAGAGGTTAATCTTTGCTTTAACAATAAAAATAAGAAGCTACTTCACATTTCAGTCTCATGGGTTAAATGGAACCAGCTGTACATGTGGCCATCGTGCACACAAAACACTGCCACTAAAAAGAAGAAATTTCTTTGTGGGTCAGAAAAGTGGGTAGGACACTACACTGCTGTCACAAAGGGGCAGCTCATTCAGTCTGACCAACTGCATATTGTCAGTAATTCAATTTAACTCTCTCATTGATATTGAGCCTGATCAGTGCTGCCTGGTTAAAACACAAAATGCAGGAAAATAATTCTAAGCAGTGGTGTTTCAGGAATTTTTAACAGCTGCTGCCTGCTTCATTGCTTGAACTCAATTCTCTGAATTAAATCCTGTGAAATCCAGTATTTGCCCCAAGAAACACAGCTGGGATTATCCCAGAGATTTCACATGCACAGGATACATGCAGCTTCAAAAGACAGCTCCCTGCTGACTGAAGGAGGAGCAGGTATTACAGGGCTCTCAAGTCTCTGCAAGCAATATAGATATCATATCCTTTTCCTGTATTACTCTATAGACTCCAATAAATCTACAGAATTCAGCTTACCACAAGGCTACTGTTTTTCAGACCAACTGACCCAATGACTGGTATTTATTTGCTGAGACAGGCTCCATTAAAATAAAAAGTAAAAAAATCCACACTCTTCCTCCTCATCACCACAAAGATGGCATCTTGTTGCCAATTTGCCTGCCAGGAAGCCATCTGGAAATAATATCAATACCACAGTCTATAGGCATCCCTCCAATGCATTAATCAGGTCATTAGAGTTCAATACTGACAGCATCTTTAGGAACTGGAAAGGATAAAGCTGTGGTAATAAGGCACAGTGAAGATGGATCCCTAGGGCCTAGTTAGATCTTCCCCTCCTTTTTTCTTTAAAAAGCACACAGCATTAGCATTTTGTTCCCCAGTGTTTGGTTTAAATTTACCATTCTGGAGAACTTCGAAGCTCCAGCAAGGCCTCTCAGTTTGACGTACAAGCACATAATGGAAAATGTCTTCCACCTCACTCCTGTCCTTAAAAGGACATTGCAAAAGTCTGGAGAGAATTAAATGGGGCATGACAATGATTTGGAGACTGGAAAAAATAGATTAAAAATATAAATATATACATATATGCATATTATAGCCATACGAAGTTCAGTTTAAGAGGGTTACAAGCTTTCTTATCACACAGAGCAGTACCTACAGAGGAAACCCAGCAGTACCAGATGCTAAAGTTATCTCAGAGACATACCAAAACCCAGGGGCTGGAAACTGAAGCTGCAGAAATCTAAAACTGAAAATGCTTTTCTTCTACAGTATGAAGAAAGGAAACAACTCAAGAGGAAAAAAATAGTAATACAAAAAAAAAGGTGTTACATGAGATTGTGGTCACCTATCTTTCTCAAATGAGAAAAAATTTCACATGAACTTTCTGAGATATCTGTTTTAACAACACCATTGGATATAGTACAAGATGAATGAAAGGACACACACTTTTGAAAAGCAGCAGAGTAAAAGCAGAAGCACAGTAAATCCCAAGATTAAAGAAACAAACATGTCACAAATACTCAGTTTTATCAGTTCAGTACAGCTCCCCATTAGAAAAATTATATACATATCTATCTACCTATCTGTAGATATATCACTGCATTAGAAGTAAGCAGCTGTTCATCATCTTGGACAAAACTCTTTAGAGGCAGTGACAAGGCTTTCCTCAGTGTTTGCACAGCAAGCTGGCACAATATAACTCCCAGTTAATTGCTGTGCTGTGTAACTCCAGCATACAAAAGGGAGCAGTCAATCCTTGTTCTGGGTTTAAGTTAACCAGAGCTATTCAAAATAACAGTATCAAATTCTGATACTGGACCTCAACTCAGGTTTTGTTTTCACAAGTTGAGATTCAATATTTGTGAGACAGTTCAAAACTTTTCATTTTTCTAGCAAGCTTTTTTTTTTGCTGTTGCTCTGTTTCCAGAAGTATTTCTTCTTCTCCTACAAGGAACTTTGCAGGGCAGTTTTCCTACAAACCACATTCAATTGATCCCATTTGAAGAAGAAAGTGAATAACTGCTGTCTGGAAGGGGCAAGGTACAGGGAATCCATGTAATAAGTATAAAGGGTTAATTTTTCAGGCTACAAACTCCCAAAAGTTGCTTGTAGTAGCTTCATGTCTACTTTATAAGCACCTAAGAGTCTTCTTGATCAGCACACAGAGTAGAACAGGTATGGATAATAAGTCATCAGAGTAAATGTGAAAACAGTTTCAGAAGTTGAATCTCTCATTTTGGAAGAAATGATAATTTTGGCTTGCCACTTAACTAAGCACATATTTTTGAGCTAATTAATCCAGCTGAACCAATAGCACTGATATTAAATTTCAAGTAGGGGGGGAAAAGAATCATACATTGGAGACTCATAGCGAATTAGGCTAAAAAATTCACCCCCAAAAGATTCTCCAGTGAGCTCCAGAAATTCTGCATGTGAAGCATGCAGTTTCAAGCTAAGAGTTTAAATATTTGATAATGCCTAAACACTCTCATGGGTCCATTTGCATTTCTAAGTGACTTTTTTTTGTTTTGGTTTTGGATTTTTTTCTGGTACATTAAGCTAAATCTAGGCTAAGTCTGGATTAAAGGTAATGCAAATATGTTCACACACAAATTTTATTCAATAAACTCCTAAACTGATTTTAGTTAAAATAAGAAAACTTTGCATTCAGACATAAAAACAGAAGATTCATCTTTCTTACATTTTTTTCAGGTTTTAGAGAAGTCCTTTCAAATTCCTTTCTCTCTGACACTCCTTTGTAAAGTGTTTTGAAACCTAGTGATGAAAGTATTATGGACTATGTATATGACCATACCACTCATTAAACATTCTAGTAGAGATCCTGCAAATAATCCAAATTAAGGAATGTTAAAAAATTAATTGAAAGCAATGAATTATTATCCTGATGAAATAATTGATACCTAAATATCAAACAAGTGAAGTCTGGCTGCAGTAGCTACATAAACCTGCCAATCCAATAGCAAAGAAGAAGATGGTCTCTAGACAACAATGAAAATCCTTCTGAAGCCTGGCAGTGAGAACAATGCCACAGCTAAAGCCCTCCACAGAAGTCAAGGACCACAAAAGATCCTGACAGCCACAGAAACTTCACTTAATAAGAAATCACTCAAGAGAATGGGTTAGTCAAATACAGAACTGTAAGAAGTCTACTGTATCATGAAGATCAGTTCCTCTCCATGACAAGCAACTGCTTCACTTAACATCACTTCCCTTGCATGTGTCACAATGAAGTGATGAGGCACAGGTTTTCACCACAGATGTTATTTCAGTCAGCTTTGATGAAGAAATTGCTCTGGACAATTTCACTTTCATTTTTTTTGCAGTAACTATAGAAATATAGAACCCTGCTTCGTTATTTAGCTCATCATAGGATGGGGAACTCCTGCAATTCATCAGTAAAGTCATCACCCAGAGACAGCATATACATTTCCAACAGCTTTCTGGTCCTGGAAGAAATCTAGCAGGCTTGAATCCAAGAGTTTCAACAACAAAGCACAGACACATAGCTAGATTTGAAGCAAGATTGGTCCAGCACTCACAGGTTAAATAAAGGCTCAAACAGATGAACTCTGCAAATTTAGGTGTTTCCATTTACAGAATGCGAGGCATTCTGCATTCAGCAGGGGACAGGGTGTGCCTCAGTGGTAAAAAAAAAAAAAAAAATTAAAAAACCCACAAATAATTTAATCCTGTGGTCAGGGCAAAAAGAAGACAGTAGCTACATTTATTCACCTACCCAGGTATTGTTGATTAATATTAGCTTCAACTAGCCAAGCACTATTAAACACCAATAATTTGTTTGTGTATTCTGTTTCAATGCTGGATTGCATCTGCACAAGCAGTCCTTCAAAGTGCATCTGTAGAGAGTAAACACCTGTACTGCTCCTTCAAATGTATACACATGTTTTATGGAATAAGGACAATCCTCCAGTAATTGCACAGGAATGAATATAAACACACTTGAGCTCTTGTAAACATGTCCACAGAGACTTCTCATATAACCACAGAGAGTTCTCCTTCAGGTTTTCTTTCATCTCTGCAAAACTGGAAAAGCAGGGCTATCTTCCTGTTGGATGTTTCAAGCGCGTAGGTTTTGAATTTTATAAATAATTTAGTTCAGGATTTCAGAAGTACAAAGTTTTCATCACCACTGCACATACTGTATGCATGCAAAAGGTAATAACATATCCAGCTCCATTAGCAGCAGACAGTTTCATACAAAGCTTGTGCCCTTCAGTTTTGATAGATGGCTTCCACAGAGTATTACAATATTAACAGGTGCTGTACACCAAGAACACATAAGGATGTTTAGAAATATTCAGTACTAGCCCCTGTGCAAAAGAAAAGGATGATATAATGTCATTTTTCTAGATCCATATACAGCTCTCCAGTGGAAAAGACACTTCTAAGTACAGGGACCATCCAAACCAGAGAAAACTATAAAGGCTGCTGGTTAAGTAACACAAAGAACAGCTCTGATGAAAGGGTCATCAAACAAAACCTATGTACAGTTATTTAATTTTAAGAAATTGAATGTGAAGGATGTGAAAAAAAAAAAAGAGGACACTCAAAAGGAGCAGTTCAAAAAGCAGGAAGACACAGGGAGAGTTAGGAGAGTATTGCAGGGCATAGGTCAGCTCTTAGAAAATGGATTGCTTAAGTAAAGACAGGGGAACCCATAAAACATGGCAAGTAAAATGTAAGCAGGAAATTAAAAGGGCTAAAAGACAATCCAAAAACTGCCTGCAAACAAAGATGACTGTGCTAGTAAACAGCTCTTGAAATACATCAAGGACAGGAAACCAGCTAGGAAAAGCAGTCCAGCTGCTGGATGACAAAAGTGTATAAAGCACAGATAGGGATGATACAGTTGTAGCAGAAAAGCTCAGGGAATTCTTTACATCAGCCTTTACTGATTAAATCTTTGGGGAGATTTCCACATCCAATGCACTCTCTGTTGCAAATGCAGTAGAAGAACCAGACCAATCTGAAGTAAAATCAGGAAATACCAGACCGAACAAGGAAGCTAGATGTTAATAAAGCACTGAGACAAAACAATTTTCACACCAGTTCTGAAGAAACTCAAATATGAATTTAAGGACCACTAGCCAAGGTATGTAAGCCAGAGCTACAGAGAGTCTCTGTGCTTGAGAATCACAAATCTTGCCTGCATAACTTCCAGCTGCAGGAAGGGCTGTGTAGGGAACCTGGAAACCACAATCTGGCAAGTTTGAATTTATTTAAGTAGGAGAATGAACATTAGAAAGAGTAGTGCTTCACAGGCTTTTTAAGATGGAGAGGAATCAGCAATGCAGTTCCTGGGATGAGTGCTGGGACTGGTGTTAGCATGTTTATCAATAACATAATTAAATTATTGAGGAAAGTTGGCAGATAAGCTTTAGTGTATAGCAATTCCTCAAGGCAATATCAATTCTAAACATTCCTACTTGGAAGGCAGAGCCATCAGACAGTTCTCTGAAGCCCTTGGTTCAGTGTTCAAAAAAAGCCAGCAACATCACTGGAATCCTCTGAAAAAGAGGAAGGCAGGACATTTCTTCTCACAACCTGAGCGCTCCCACAACTTTAATACTGTGGTCTGCCCTTCACATACTAAGGAGGACATTATTACCAAGTTGTCAAAAAGGGCAACCAGATGGAAATGGAGATACCAAAAAGGCTGGGAGTCCTCAGTTCAGAAAGAAGGCATATGTGTAGTGGATATGACCAGGTGTAACAAAAAACTCATGAGCTATTAAATGCACAACAGTGGTTTGCCCAACCCTTCAAAACAAGAATGAGGCAGTACTCACTGCAACCAACTCATTTAAATAGAAAGGACATTTTATCCAGCAGGTTACAGGCTTCTGGAACTTGCTGTCACGCAAGACTCTGAAGGCAAAGGATGTTCATGGGTTCAAAAAGGGATTAAACAAACTCCAGTCAACAGGTCCGTAAATAGACACTTAAACGACTAAACAGGTACATGTCCTCTAATATCCTTAACAAAAGAGCTGTGGAAACTGGAGATGTGTGGAGAGAAATGGATCTCAAGAAACAGCTGTTGGAGGTTCTCCTGTTAACTTGTCAGACACAACAGTGGGCTAACTGCAACACTGAGGCAGTTCTAAAGTTATTAATTTTTTAGGTCAACTTAGAGTTCCTACACATCACACCACTTCCTGAGGATAAGCAACGATCCCAACAAAAGAGCAAGGTGATAGAAAGCAAACATATTCATTCTCCCTCATGACAGGGGTGAGAATGGGACAGGGATAGATACAACAAGCAAAGAAAAGGAAATGAAACCATTTAGACCAGTTACACGTTCCAGAACTTCTCTTATAACACCCTTTCCCTAAAAACACCTTTAACATCTGCACATACAGTACAGTAATTATTTTACCCACCCAATTTAATTTTTAATTCATCAAGGTTTCATTTTAGAAGCATTTTTTAAATTAACACTATCTTTGAATACAGTGAGTTATTTATAGCTCTAAAAATGCGATCAGCAAGGCTGTATTTCCTGTCTTGTAAGTGAAATATAAGCTTGGATAAAAGAAAAAAAAAAACCTCACAAGAAATGCAATTACAGCAAGTTTGTTTTCAAGACAATAAATACTTTGTTTTCATATTCAATTTATTTAGTTATCTTGTTGCTCATACAGTTTAAAAAAAAATATTTTTGTTTGACCCTTCAGGAAAAAAAAATTAATGCCACACAGATAAACGAACCAAATTTGACAAAGTTCTCTTGTTCCTGTCCATGACACCATCTGTGTCAAAACCTTACACTTGTAAGAAAACCAGCTAGAAAGGAACTAGTACTGGAAAGCTCACCACAGAAATCATGAAAGGCATGAACAGACATGAAACATCACGCATTTTTCGACTCTGCAATTTAGTGAGTAGGCTTGTTACTGCAGTCCCCTCTCCAATATCAATAGCCACACGTTACTAATACAATATACCTGTATTATAGGTGTATATGCATTTAATAAACCCACAGGATCCTGCAGTGCTTATGAACTGATGAGTAAGTCAAAGAAGGTTACCTCAGCTGTCCAGCAAAGTACAATATAATATAAAATCAATGTAACAACAAGTACTAAAACTTATTTACACATTTATGTTTACTTTCACCCTCTGAGACAAAGCAAAAAGTAAAAAGTGGTACAGCATTTGCAGTTAGAGGATCCTACATTAAGTTTAAGGTCAATGTGGAGAATGGAACAAGGCCCACACTGTTTTACCTGGAGAGCTACCTGACCATGTCCGACTGTCCTTGCTGGTGAGGTGTCTGCAAGTCCTTATTTTTGTAACCTCGTTTTCTGGCCGTCACTGTGGTCCAGTCAGGAAGTGAGCCTCCACTCCTGCTCAGGCTAACATGCACAGCTTAGCTTGGAAATACCTTGTAAAAGGAATATAACTGAGCTCTGTATCAGGGAAGAACTAAATAGATTGAGTGGGAACTCAACACTTTATTGCCATCTGAGGTGAACTTGTTAAAGGCACAATTTCCGGTAAAGTGAAGGAGCAGTGTTTCTGCTGACTGAGTTTAGAAGCATTATAAGAAAACACACATGAAACTGACTTTTACTCTGCACAAGACGGGATTATTTGATCATTAAGTACCCCAGTGCCCATGTTCAGGCTAACCTTAGCATAAAACTTCAGTAAAATTCCCCATGGGCTGCAGCAAAGGCTGGGTCCCGCAGGCCGGGGCTGAGGTAAAATGGCGGGAAGGGCTTCGAGGGCGGCATGGCCTGCACAGCACCGCTCCTGCCCCCTCGCCGTGAGGGGATTCCCTCCTGGATACCCACTGCCATCGCACAGACACACCTTCAGGCACATCCCTGAGCAGGGCTGAGGGAGGCAATGCAAATCCTGCCCCTCCCCTGGGAATGCTGCAGCTCAAGACTTCCCAAACCCACGGCCTCTTCCATTCAAATGTGCTCGGTCCACTCACAAGCACAGACACTTTCACAGCAACATGAAAAACTGCTGTGCTGCAAAGGAACAGGAAAATGAGTAGGAAGAAGAAAGGGAAATGTAGGAGAAAATAAAACAAACCTTCTTTCACCACTCCCCTGTCTGTGAGAAAGAGGCAGCCAGAACGCTCAGACTCACAAGCCAAGATCTCTTCTTAAAAACCTGCAGGATACATGCTCAGATATTTGCCTGCCTCTTTATATAGAGCTCAGTTAGCACTAAACGCCTCCAGCTGGTTTCAAGTTACAGCCAGGGGAAGTAGTACCATAAAATTCCTCATAGCCACCCAAACTATTACTCTTGTATTTTTTTTCCATGTGGGGTCATCACACCCCCTCTGGAAAGCTTAGAGGTGTGATACGACTGCAGGCCTCTTCAGAGAGAGCCTGACAATGGTGTATTATGAGGCTTGTTGTAACATCCTTTCAAAATTCTTAAGGTCCAGTGGTTTAGAGAAGAGGGTCTTTTGTGTCTGCTGTCAGTTCCAGGAAGCTCCTGTCACTGGCATGGAGACTGCATATGGAAAAGAGCTGCTAAATAGACCAGTTAAAAGAATATAGGCCCAGTTTTGCTCCCACGTCACTGAAAACCATGAATGCTGCAACTCTGTTGAGGTCAGAGGAACTGCACTGCTGGGATGTTGGGGGTGAGACACCAGCTGTTGTTTCCAAGCCAGGGCTCCCTCTGCGATGTTCTCTCAGGCTCTGCCCATGGTACACCCCCGGGGCCACCATGACCACAATGTCAGCTCTCAAAAAGCAGCCTGTGCAGGCAGGGCTCCCCAGCCTAACCCACAACAGCTCTGCTGTAAACTTAGGCTGCACAGAACAGAAGAGGTTTCTCACCTCCAAAACCAGGCTGGACATGAACTAGTTGATGAGTCAGTAACGCTTTCAGACACGAAGCAATGACTTAATATCTTCTTCTTCTTCACCAAAGGAAAGGAAAGCTTATGATCCTAAAAGGTCTGAGGTAAATAACCTAAATAAAGCAGCCCATTCTTGACAAATTTCTCTTCCTGCGTATTTTAAACACAGCTTGCTTATTGCTTTTGGTTTGTAACTTTCCTTCTGATACAATCAACAGTAGAAGAACATCCAGTGTATGTCTGACCTGGACTTTGTGAGTGCTTCTTACAGAATACACCCATATACTTTATTCTTTCATTAAGTCAGACTTAATCTTTGTCCAGGAGAGATGGTCAGAATTTTGGTACTTAGGGTTTTTAAATTTTTTTTTTAAATTACATTGATTTCAATTACATGACATAAAACTTGTGAATGAAAAAACCCTTAACTTCAGTATTTAACAAACTGCTTGCACTATTATAAAGAATTAATGGAATTATATATGTCTTCCTTTGGGAGACAAGCAACTTCTTATTAGTGAACACTGCCAAAAATATTAAGCAACTACATGCATTTTATAATGGGGTATTAAAGCAGACATCCTGGTTACTATTTGCACTGCACATTCACATAGTAAACTGAATTCGTGACTGTCATTTAGAAGATATGGAAAATCTCACACCCCCATCTCACCTTGTTTGCTATTGTTTTGCACCGGAAATGTTCATCAGTTTATAGAATTTGGAGAAAGCAACATCACCTTGAAATCAAGTGCAACAATGCCCTGCTCGGAATACAGAGCCAGGAGCTCTTGCTCCTCTGGCCCATGCTGCTTGCAAAACACAGCTCTCAGAGGCCTCTGCAGCAAACAGGAAACTTGCAGTACTTCCAGGCAGATAAGAAAAGCTAAAACTGGGATCCTTTCATTATTTGGAATAGCTCAGAGTGCCTGTGCCATGCTCGGTACCACTGTGTCTCCCAAATCCTCTTTGTAAGAGTATTTGCAGCTGGGTCCTTGGTCTCCCCATTACTCACTCATCCTTTAACATTTTGCTGAGGTTAACAATCAGGAGAGTGATTTTTGCTGCTTAGCAGTGGTTCCCACTGAAAGCTGGATTACACTGGTTTAAACAGTATATAAAAGGTCTCCGGGTGAAACTACAGGCTTGGTGATCAGATTATCCTTCACTACACAGTTCCAGTATCCTTTTTGGGTACATTTTTTTTGTTCAGATATCATCCTGCCACTCTGCAAATACCTCCAATCACAGGACTGCTGAAGAATTACAGAAAAAAAAAGCAGTAAAACAACAACTCAGAAAAATTATTTTAACCTGCTGTGCAATAATTAGAAATAAACTGCAGTGAGTGTGTAAAACAGCACATGCCATCACTCACTCTCCTCAGCCAGGATGTCTGTGGGCTCTCAGCTGTTTATCACATTTCATAAGAAGCAGCAGCAAGTGATGCACAGGACTGGCAAATAGAGCAAGTCATTTCTTCTCCCACAGGTTAGATCTTCTACTTTCACATAGAATGTGTGGTCTGATTGAACCCTTTTCTAATGAAGAAAATAACTGAAAACATCCCTCCGTGACAATTCTGTATCCTGTGACACACTGGCTGCATTACAAGCCCCAAAAATGCCTTTGGTACCTTGGAACCTATGCATACAAAACAGCACTTCAGTCTGAAGAATTAATATGTCAGCTGGTCGTGTTTTTGGCAAGTGAGTGAATTTAATCCAATTACAGCAAAGGTGATGAGGTCAAGCTGACTCCCAGTAAAGAATCACCAGAAAGACTATCCTCAAAACAGAAGACACTGCAGCTTGCTAGACATGCTGTAGTGAAGTTTAGCAATGCTCAGACTTGTTACAACAAAGGTAAGTGCCAAGAAACTGCTTAGTGCCAGCAAACAGAAGAGGAAAGGGATTCAGCAAGAACACACTTTGTAAAGCACACTGTAATCCTAAGCACTTAATTGCCTTTGGCAAGAGCTGCATCCCATTGCTCTCTCAGAAGTCGTTTTATCTGCAACTTGATGCTCACAGCTACAGGGATGAATGGAGTGGGGGAGGAGAAGGAACTGGGGAGCTAGTGAGAAAACGACAGTTACCAGTCTGTCTTTGATGAACTACCAAAGCAAAATATAAAAATTACTGGTATGTGCAAAGCCTGATCTGCATATTCGATGACTCTCAGAGAAGCAAATGAAACCAACCCTCCTCCAGGCCCTTTAAATCACCTACAGAGGCTGACAAATTTGTTGGAGAGCTACACACCTGTGTTTTTACTTTAGCATTTACATATGTCTAGCCTCACTTTCAGTCATTCTCACTGAACCCATATAGGTCAGCGTGAATTAGAAGGCGTAGCCAGTTTGTTTCTTTTCCCTGCTCATAATGAAGCATTCACAAATATTTTACAATATGTTAACCCATACTCATTGTTCCCACATAAATGGAAGACTTAAAAGTAAATAATGCACCAAGCCTCTTTAATTAAATAAGGAGTTTGGGGGAGGAGTTTCTGCAGACCCTTTTAAATCTTAAAGCCTGCCAACTGGATGAACAAAAGGTAGATTAGGCTCACATGATAAATCCCAGCAAACCTGAAAAGCCTTTGTTAATAAGTCACTAAGGGAATTTTTCTTTTTCCCCCAGAATTTCTGCTCGCCAGAAGTGAGAGTTAAGATTATTCAAGCAGGTTTGGTTTCCAGCAGCATTAAATGGGTATATGCCTCATGGAGCTCTAATCTCCTCATTTCTATAGAGCTCAATTCTCCTTTCATTCCCACTAAAGCAGAACCAGTTATTCCTAGCTTTTATAGAAGGAGCAGCTGCTGAAAGTCTAGAGGCAAAAAAAGTTTATGAAATTAGTTAAGTTTCCCATGAAAACTAAACTGGAATTCTATATCATCTTTAACAGCAACAACAACAGGAATATAAATGTATTTTCATTACACTTTGGCATTTCTTTCATGTAGCAGGTTGCTAATGAGCCTTTTAAGTTTCCATTCATAAGTTGGTGTTCAGTAGCTTGTTCACAGAGCCAAATGACATGTTAGTCTGGCAATTAGTTTGCTCTTCTGTCTGTAGGGAGGTTTAATGAAAACATTATTAGAGACAGACCTTGCTCTAGCACACTTCATAGACCCTGTACAACTGTTCAGAAAAGACAAGATTTCAGTAAAACCCATACTGTAAAAGACACAGATTTGAGTAAAACCCAGACAACATGGATGACATTTAAAATGGTGCTAAATTTAAAAAAAAACAAACTCCAGAGTCCATCCTACCTGGAACCATCTGGCTTCACTGATAAATCCTTTTCAGCACTATAGATTAATCATATTTTCCCTGCATCCAGTGCTGAAATCCAAACAACATGTATAGCCCTAATGTACATCATGCAAGCATTCCCATCAGTGGGATGAAGGCAGCTGTACAAAGTTTGCTAGAGATCCTGTTTGGTGTAATGGATGCCACAGGAAAAGTTTAAAAAGTCTACTGCAACAGGTGCAGCAAGGTGTTTCTAAAACCATGACAGAAAGGATCACCTAACCTTCCACGGGAGGTCATTAAAAACCAGAGTAATTCAGCATCAAAGAGAGAAGAGTGTGTAATCAGCAAAGGGAAGAAAAAAATCACCTTCCTTACTCCTAACTCATACCTGTGGAATAAAGTTTGGAAAAGCTATTGAGTACAGCTCCAAACACAGTGGAGGCAAACAACCACAGCATGTTTTATTACATACTTAACAAGTTTATGAATGAAAGGAGATGAGTCTCTCTGCAAAACCAGGATCACTTCCAGCACATGCTAAGACCTGAATTCAAACTACCCAGAAGAGTCCAACAACCACAGACTGTGGCTACCAATTCTCCAGAGTCTAACCAGAAACTTCAGCCACCTCCTTACATAGCTCTCAAATAGAGCTTTTGAGCAAATTTCTGGATTTAGACATCCACAGCTTTAAGGCACAGCATTTGGAGCCCTTCTGAACTCTATTTACATCTGCATTTTGTTTTAGGAGGGCTCTGAAAGTAATTTGTAGCTGTTGGTTTACAGTGTTTCTAAATGCAGTGTATTTGGCCTGTGTAAGGATATTGGTATGGATTTTGATTGACTGTAAAAATCGGATCATCGCCCAGAGGAAGTCCTAATGAACTTAGAGGAGGAGCCAGGGAGAGCAGAGAACACGAAACAGACCAAAAACTGGTGAAAAATTATGCGTCTCTTACATTTAACCTAAGCCAGTGGCAATATGTAATCTCAGCTTATTTCAGACTTTATAAATTCCCTTTCAGCATTATACAAGCAAACCAACAGAATGTCACTGAATTATTTCCTTCATTCTCCTTTGCACCATGCAGCAGGACAACTAAAGCTATGGACACATGCTTGCAACAGAAGACAATCTGATTTATAACTTTCTTTGCAGCAGACCTTTTAAGACTGCCCTACAAGACCAATAAAAATGGGGTCAGTGCCATTAACTGGTGCGAGCCTCCCACATTTAAATAAAATTCTAGTTGCGATGTTTATTAAACCAGGCATTTCCTTTCTGCTCATGTCCATCTAAAAAGGTTAAATGCAAGTAATAGGTCACACACCAGCACAGGACATCCTGCCCATCATTCTAGTGGCTGGTCCTCTAGCAAACATTCTCCTACTACAACCAACAAAATCACTCCAGTTACTTTTGGAGTTAAAACACTTGTCCAGTAGCATTCATTTGTAAAAGGCTAAGGATGGGTGTACCATTAGTGTACTATGAAAATGTGTTATCATGAGCAGTTTGTTACAAACTGCAGAGCACACAGTGACCAGCTACAGAAGAACAGTATCACTTAAGGAAACAGAAAATACTGGATATGTGCCAGATGAAAATTAAATATTCACTTATTAGTAAATATAATTTTGGTTTAAAAACAGAAGGCTCCTAAAATGCTCTCCTAGAACCTAGTTCCAGAAACATCTCAGCAAACACATAATTGCACAGGAAGACACACATCATATTCTGCAAATAACAATGCAAGTCATTAGCAGAATAAAATAAAATAAAGATGTGTGCAGGAAGTAGCAGTAGAAAGATAGTCATTCTCTTAGGGATTTAAAATGAGGGAGAAATTACTATTTCTCTTACAGCTCCACTGACAGAAATGACATTTCCAGCGCTCCACAAAGAGGTAGCATAATCTTGTAGAGTCTTAGTGGGGAACACACCTTCTGCATGTCATGTAACTTCACACTCACACTGTCCCCCCCTCCAAATGCTTGGAAACTCCTTAGAAGAAGGGTGTGGAATCAGGTATTTGCACTTATCCTCTCAGCCATTCCCTTTGTAGGGAGAATAAAGCAGCCTTCAAAACACTTTTGATTCCACTTCCTGACTCTAGGAATGGATTTACTTTGCAGAAGACAACACTAGGGCAAGATAGATCTTTAAAGTGTAAGAGGAGGGAAGGATTCCCCATCTTTTCATCCCTGGTCTCCAGCCCCTGCTAGTCTGCCATGCCACTCCCTTCCAGCCTGAGTGCAGGGAGCAGTGCCAGGCCAGAGTCCAGATGTGCACATACAGGAAAGAGGATTAAAAAGCAAAGAATTCCCAAAAAACATATTGCTCCATAGCGTGAAGGCAGCCTGCAGAGAAGTGATTTCACTGCCTCTGCCAAGTTAATGATTTTAAACATTCATCTCTGTCCCCCATCCCCATGCAGGATGTTTAAGTAGTGTCACCAAGATTTAGCCTTCTCTGAGACTAAGCATGTTGTGCACCATGATACAAATTACTTTGAGAACAGCAGAAGTTAAAAAAAATAAAAATCCCGGTACATGCATTTTGTCTGAAACATTAAAGATGTAGAATCCCAGTACATGCATTTTGTCTGAAACATTAAAGATGTAGATGTGTAGTGAAGGAATGTTGCTACATGTGCCTCCACATATGCATCTCTATATTTGAAAGGCTCAGGAGGCCAAGAGAAAGCCAGAGAGATTATCCTCACAGCCGAGCCTATAAATGCTTCATCTTAGAAATCCTTTGCTACCTGCCAGTAGAGAACAATAAAACTGTAAAAAATCATACATAAAAGATGACAAGTACTTACGACCAGGTTTGCTTGCTCTGGGATTAGAGCACTCCGGGAGGGGAGCCGTGGGTGAGCCCTCCTCCCTGCCGGAGCCCTGCTGACGCTCTCGCCGGGGCAGGGACGGGAGCGGGGCTGGGGCACCCGCAGCAATCCCGCGGCTCCGGTGCTCCAAGCCCGGCATGTGCGCGCAGCCCGCGCCGTGGGCTGCCTCGCTGCAGCGCCGCTACCTCGCCTCTCTGGAGAAGCAGGTTTCCCTGTTCTCCTCCTCCTCCTTCCCCGCCTACTTCACCTCCCCCTGCGGAGGATGCCGCGGTACCCCTACCCGTGCCCGCCCACGGGCTTCCCTGCGCGTCCCGGGGCGCGGCCGGCACGGAGAGCTCCCGGGAGCGCTGCCGGAGCCGCCTCGCCCCGAGCTGCCCAGCCCTGGATGTGCGGCTCCGGCCTCAGCCCACCTGCTGCTCGGCTGAGCCGGGCCGGGCCGGGCCGGGCTGCCCCGGGCACGGCGGCGGCGGGGGAAGCGCGGAGCCCGCGGGGGAAGCGGTGCCCAGCGGCGATACCGCCTGCGGCGGGCGCGGCTGCCCTCGCTCCTTCCCGGTGGAGGCTCCCGCGGCAGCGGCCGGGGGTCCAGGGAGAGCCCCGGGGGCGCCAGGGCCAGCGAAGGGAGAGGCACGGCCAGCCCAGCCCAGCCCAGCCCGGGTGCTGTGGAGCGCGGCTCGCCCGGGTGGAGCTGCTGCGGACGGAGGATGTGCAGACCTGGGTGCGGGGTGTATGAGGATTGTGTAGGGATGCACATGGGTGCCGTAAGAGCTGTGCGCTGCAGAGCCTGGGGGGATGTGGGAGTTACAGACCTTGTATCGATGGGGTGCATGTATGGGATGTGTAGAGCAGTGTGCTTAGGGGCTCGCATGGGTTGGGAATGAAATACACATGGGAGATCTGTGTGTGTGTGTGTGTGTTCTGGAGGAACTGCATAGCTTGCATGTAGGGGAGGGCACAGAGGATGTTTGGGAAGGTTTGCAAGGGACTGGGATAGGATGCCCTAGGTGTGTGTATGGGGAGTGTAGGGGAGCATATGGAGCTACAGCCCTGCCATGCACTGCCAGCTACAGGGCATTGTCTCAGGCACACCAGGGCCTCAGGGCTGTCCCTGCCTCCCCCACCCCATGGGCCTGCCTAGGGCCCGTGCTCTGGCACATCTGCCTAGGGATGTCCAAATCTGGGGCAAGGGATTTATTTTAATAAACCGTTTACAGGTAATTGTGTTAAGTGCTAAAGTAGTGTAGAAGGGTGAGCAAATGCAGGATAGGGACAAATTGAATCCTCTTCAACAATAACACCTTAGAACTGCTGTTGTATAATGTGGGGCTGGAGACCCTGAAGAGGAAAGAGAGTATAATCACATACATTGCGACTTAAAGCCTTTTTACTCTGATACTTTTTTTTTAATTTGCACATTAAAAAACCTAATCAACTGCCTGTTTGAAATGGACTTACAGCCAGATCATAAGCATATATGGGGATAGAGAGACAAAAAGCTCAAGTTCTATGGATTAAGCTTTTCTGTCCTCTAATGTTCCTCTGTGCTGCAGATTGCTGCTAGGTGTGTTAATACATGGTTCTGAACTGCTACAGAAAAAGGAAAGTACAAGCTGTAGAAAACCTGCCTCCTCACCAGGCACTAAGATACTTTTAAGGATGATGGAGCAAACAACAGCCCAGGCTACAATTTTTTTCTCTTCCCTCACTGTTTCATCTTAACAGCCATCAACTCAGAGAAAAGGGGCCAAGATAAGCAAGTCACAGCAAAGCTGTTCTTGGCTGCAGTGATGTCAAGAGGTTTATATTTGCAGAGACCTCAATGTTTTCCATTTTGATTCTGAGGTGATGTTTTCTGCCATTGATAGAACATGTGCCCAGCAACCCGAGTAGGCTGTACGTGGAGGCAGTGGAGGACACTGCCTTTTCCTGGTGCATCATTCCTGGTACCTGAGCTTCTGTGAAGGATGACAGCAGTTACCAGCATGAGCCCATGAAAAGTTGTAGCCATCACTTTTGACTTTTTCAGGTGCAGTACAAAGGGAGTGCACTGGGGAGAATTGCTGCTAACTCTTCAGGAGGAGGCAGTGTTAGTTTTCTTTTTCCTAATTCCTTTAGATTGACTGTTAGGAGAACAAGACACTTTTGCTGTTTTAAAGGCTTTGGAACTTTGAAAATAGGTTAATATGGGCTTACTTATTTATTTCTTTATTTTTATTTCGACCAGAATCACTGAAAAGGGAATCCTAAAGAAAAGTAATTTTATTGTCAGAGGTTCTGAGTACCTCAGTCCTCACTTGCTCCATTAAACCTGTCTCCCTGTTGGTTATATCCAGCCAGACTGATACTCCTGGGCTTTTTCCTTCTCTCTGTATGGTTATGGCAAATTCTGGATTGCCAAATGTTTTTCTCTTTAGCCCAAATCCATCCCTGATCTTTGCTGATGTGCATGACTGTCTGTCTATAGTGGATTTCAGATGGCAGTGCATGCACACAGAGTTCCACAGCTACACACCCATCAGCACATGAGCTGTTAAAAGCAAGATGCTCGTTGTATGAACACTTGTTTTCTGCAGATAAATGATTATTTGGCATTAGAATACAGAAAGTACATGAAAACCAAAGAGTCACACAGAGCCAGGGACAAACTTGCTTCAGCCTTCTCCATGGTCTGACTGAAGACTTTACTGCCAACACCTTCTTGGAAGGAATTTTATTCTCAACATATTTTAACTGTTAAGAAGATGCTGCTCTGCATTTTGCTTATGCTTTTCTGTGCTGATTTCTAGCCTAGACTTCATGAAACCTTTTTCTTGTAAATATTCTCATGTCTTACCAGTTGGGAATCGCTGCTCTAGACAATCTTGTAATAGTATCGCCGTCTCTGCTTTCAATTTAAAATGATTGCTCAGGCCTTAAACACTCACAAAGAACAAGGCCCAGTGTTGCCAGTGAACCCACATCTGCCTTCAGCTGAGAGGGAGGAGTAGGAGACACTTGAATTGTGATGAAAGCCACTGAGCTCCATAAGGAGAGCAGACGGTGCCCCTGCTGGGTTTCAAGGGATTGACTCATTTTCAGCAGAGCTCATATTTTTTCCTGTTCTGTTTTGCTGGGTTTGTTTTGTTGGTTTTTTTAATTGCACAAGTCAGACCAAGAAAGAAAAGAAAAAAAAAAGTGAGGGATCTCCCATCCTAGTAGAAACCAGAATGACATAACACTTAAAGTCCAATCACAGTTCATCCCCAGAGTCCTTTTGGGACCATTTGTCTTCTGGTTGGGCCTTTGTCCTCAGAGCCCTCTAGGATGCTGGAAGTCAATAGTTTCACTTCTTTACATGCTGATCTTAAATCTGATCAAGCTCAAGATAATGACAGTTCAGATATGACAATTAATGAGTGCTGCTGGCTGCAGTAATCCTGTGCATTCTGAACTGGCTGCTTGAGGGTTGTTTTTTAATTGTAAACATCCTCCATGCAGCTGCTCCAGGGACGTGTTTAGGAAACAGCGGCTGGCTGTGTTTAAAAGATTTCAACTCATCTTGACCTACATTTAGATTTTTGTAGCTTACAAGCCACGGACTGTAACTAACAAAACCCTCAGAGGGCTTATATAGCTTCTGTAGGGCAGGGCACAGGAAATGAGTGAAGGATGAAGTTACCCAGCTGAAGTGTTAGGAAAAGCGAGTTACTGAAGCTGAACTACGGGGTTCAGATGATTATCAGGTGATTAGGAGAACAAGGAGCAGCCCTGCATAGAGGGAGGAAAGATAACCTCTCCTTTTGCTTTGTGCTTTCTTCCCCATTCATTCTTTCAATGGAAATCTTTCTGTAAAATCCTTTAGGCTCCTCTCAGGATAAAGTTCAGGAGGTACCTAAACACCATTGTATTTTGTTATTGTGCTGTCTTCTCACTTACACTTCTGCTCCAGAAATTGCTTAAGTTTAGGGCTTGTTGCTGATATGACCCCTAATTAAACAGGGAAACTGCTAGAATAAGATACTTGGGAATTAACTTTATTGGAAAGGAGCACATTTGTCAATTTCCCAGAGCCTATTCTTTCTTTTCTTTCTGACACAAGAGCTTGTTTTGGTTTTTTTTCAGAATGCAAGCACACAGTTGAAAAGCAATGCAGTTTCTAGCCTCTCGAGATTAGAAGATAATCTTCTAAAACGTGAGCCTCTATAATATCTTCCCAAATCTGCAGGCAGACTAAATTATCATCCTCATCCTGCTTATGTCTTTGCTGATTGTGAACATAGAAAGCATTAAAAGCCTGTGAGTTTCATGCTGCACATAGAGATTGAGTATGTAAGGAGGGAGGAAGCCAAGAGGTCAGACACGATAGTAGTAGTACTAAGCATTGACATACAACATTTAGGGCAGCATCAGTTTATTTGGCTCAGGGGAAAGAAAACTTGGTTAGATGTGCCAGCAAAAGACCACACAGGTGGTTCATGCCTATCTGGTGACTTGTGCAGGTATCTGAGCCTTTATACTTCTATGTTTGATGGAAAGAGGCAACAGGGCTGTGAGCATTTGGCTGCTGGGGAAATTTCAGATTTGGAAACTCAGCAGCTGTTATATCATCTTGTATTTAGAGGCTGGAACAAGATAAGCTAGTGAATAAACAAGGAAGATCTAGCAATTTGATTGATTTTAATAGCACAACTAAATTGCACAACTTGTGTTTCAAACTAACAGACTGTTCAGACTAGCAGACCAAATATTTGGTTGAACTACAAATATTCTGAATCTTCATTTTTCTAAAGCCACAGGTGGTGGCAGAGAGCTTCAACTTTCATAGATTACAGCATCAAAACCAGTAACTACTTCTGACTGTTGCTGAATGAAAACTGTCAGCAGAGTGCTGTTGGTTTTCATGGGGCAGATAAAGGGAATGGTTCCTCAGTGTTGTGCAAATGGACACAGAGAAACAGATTGAGCCTGCAAATCAATCGTAGGCTCACAGAACATCCTGAGCTGAAAAGAGACCTACAGGTCTCCAAAGGGCAGCTCCTGGCCCTGCCCAGGACACCTCAAGAGTCACACCATGAGCCTGAGAGCACTCTCCAAACACTTCTTTGGCTGGTGCTGTGACCACTGCCCTGGGGAGCCTGTTCCAGTGCCCAGCCACCCTCTGGGTGAAGAACCTTTTCCTAATATCCAACACAAACCTTCTTATGGTTTACTGTAAAGACAGTCAACAGAAGAAGTCTTCCCACCCTGCACTGTGCAGTTAGCTGTGTGCTTTTTCATGAAATGGGAACAGTCCCTGTGAATGGGGCACAAGTTTGTCCTAAGAGCTAAGTTCAAATTGACAGGGGGAATTTGAGATGCATCAGAGGCTGGGGAAATTTAGCAAATATGCCTATTACTCTTTTTACCAAAGCACAGTTATATTCTTCTCAATAATCTACAGTGGAGAGCTTCCATTACATCTGGAGTTAGTACCCATTGCTGTGCACACAGAGACCAGCCACGCCAGCTACAGAGTATAATTTACTTTTATTACAGCCTTCAGTCTCTAATCTCAATTTCTAGCCTAAAGAAAGAAGCACTGGCATGGCTACATAGCTACAGCATAATTACAGAGATGGACAGTATTCTTGTTTTATTGTTCTTTTTTTCTCTCTCTCTCTCTTTTTAATGCAAAGCTAAAGAATGCAAATACCCCAACCCTTGGGAATGAAAGTGAAGAACAGTGCGATAGAAACAATGTCTGGCAAGTGTTATATAACACAGATTTGTTTCCTTCAAGAAGTAAACATGATAAATTGAGAGATATATTTGAAGTTTGCCTAATTCATGGCAATAAAATTCTTGTTAGTTGACAAAACTCAGATTAGGTAACTTCAACAGTTATGGGAGAGTAATGTAGCATTTGTAATTAAAAGCTTTTCCCAGGAAACTCTGTTCAGTTATCAACCAATACACAAACAGTAAAAATGCAAGAAGATATAGTTACCTGTGAATGCAGCACATACCTGACCATGCTCCAGTGCACATTTGGAATTTCCAACCTCCCACAGCAGGAGTTTCACACAAGTAGTTCACTATCTATATTTTGGAAGCCAACCCCAATTATGCTGCAGATATACCCAGGCTTCTGGATTTATAGCCAGATGTCTATTGCAGTGCAGGTAAAAATATGCAACTTATTGAGGGGAATGCTCCCCTCCAGGAGGGGAATGCAGGATTTCCCAGGCACTTCCAAAACAGCTGTATTTGCACATCATTCATCTATGGCACATGTACCTGAAGATACCACATAGATGTAGCTAGTACAGCTTACAGATCTAGGGAGAGAGAAAATGAATACTTGTCCCCTTCTGGTTTTTTTCCCTGCAAGAGGAAAATATTCATTTTTACCAAATTTAATGAGAGAAACCAATCTGTCTTTATTTGTGCCCTAGCTGAAAGTATTGTCAGCAAATTCCATCTAGACTAAAAGCTTTAAGTCCCTGTGGTGGTGTCAGATTTCTCAGACTTTAAGTTAAAAATGACTTTGAGCAGATTAACTAGCTGGGACTTGAAGATAAAGCTGGCTTCTCTTAAAGAAATGTGTTTTACACACTGCTAAGTGTGCTTGGTTCCTCATTTATTCAAAGGAAGTAAAGGAGTTTTGTGAAAAGAGCCTTCAATAGGGTCTTTTCCTTTTAAAACTATGGAAGAGTTCCAGCCCGTCTGTAGCACTGGCTTGAACTTTGTTTTTCCTCCAAAGCAAGAACCCTTTAGTTTTCAGTGGCTTCCACATATTTTCCTCCTCCTTTTGTAAAATGTGCCAGTGAAGTCAAGTGGGTTGTATTAACATTTTTTCAAGCATTCACACTTAGGACCAAAAAAGGAAATACTTAATAAATATAACCAGGAATATGTTGGAATGTTGATCTTCTGATGTTCATAAGAATTTTTAGTCATAAGGTTAATTAAGTATCCCAAGTTGGAAATGCTTCCAGTGACTGTTACGTCTCCTTGTTATCTGGTCAAACATTTTTAAGTCAGCCCAAATGGCTTCTGTGCCAAAGTGATATTTTTAAAGTGAATAAAACACATGCACAAAAAGACTGCATTAAAATTCACCTAGGCTAGGTGATATTTTGGCCTCTCAAATCTTCTCTGAAAGCTTCAATTTAACTTTAAGCACAGGGGGATAACTGGCAATGAAACAGCTCTGCTGTGGTAGTTGTATGTGTTTGTTTAGAACAAAATTTTTTGGTCTAAGAAAAATTTGTCTGTGTGGCTTAGTATGGCAGTTTGGACTACCATTGCTGACATTCTTAAATTGTGATGGAGTGGGAAAAAAGGGAAATAAAGACATCACGTGAGACAGTTTTCCAAAACCAAACGTAACACTGTTGTTCAAGAAAAAAATATTTTTTGCCAATATTAGATAAAGAAAACAAAAATTAAACACAGAGATAGAAAATGACTAATTAACCACTTCTGATTAGGAGCAGGAAAATTCCAGGAGTACTCAGATAGTAAGAGCTGCTTTGTATTAACTGGTAAAACAAAAAACATTTAAAGAAGCAATCAGTGCCCCAAGGAGCATCTCCTCTACGTAGACAAGTCAGACAAAGGAAGCTCATTGTTTTAGAATTAGGGAACTGAGGCACAGAATAATTGTCTTGTCTGCAGCCAGTCTGTGGTAGGAGGGTAATTGAATGCAGATCTCCTCACCACATGCACATTCTCTATCTATATTCCAACTGGTCAGCTGAAACAGCCTTTCATTAACTGCTCTGTCAACATACCAAGAATTACAGAAGACCGAGAACATTTCACATGCTTCAAATCCACTTCTGCCACCATGGCATTTAAAAGCATGTAGAGCAAACACACACCATAGACACACTGAGTTCTCCAACCCAGAGAGCAGGTTGGAAGCTTACAGACTCCTCCCCATATGATATTCCCATTGATATTCTATTTTTAACTCCAGCTTCCTGTTGCAGGATCAAGTTTTTCTTTAAAAAATCTTGGGAAAAATTTCCAGCTTTCCTTTAGCTGGAAGGTGAAGCTTTATTTATTTTAAGCTAGGATCTGCCTTCTTACCATACCTTTCCTCACACAGTGAATGGCATTTACCTGTTCAAACATGGTAAAACATGGTTTATCATCCACATGAGGAGTGAGGCTATCATAGCACTCCTAAAGACAGTAAATGCAATTCTCAGCTCTACCAACAACCAGCAGAAGCCAGAAGTTAATCTTGTTTGTGTCAATGTAGTTTTTGGAGAAATAAAGTAAGAAAATAACTACGGGAAGGTTTTGGGGCACCAAAGAAGGTTGGATCGGGTGCTTAGCTGAGCTCATTGACTCCAGATAAAAGGGGCAATTCACAGTCCAGCTCCACTTCTAGGCTGTGACACAAGGGGGACAGAAGGTGTTCCCCAAAGCAAAGTATTTTCTTTTATAGACCTGTGAAAATACCTCACCCAGTGGGGCTCCACAGGCCTCCTGCAGTACAAATAACCAACTGCCAAGTCAGGCCATTTGTTTTGCTAAACACAACCTTCTCCAAAGCATTTTTATGTTACACATTTGTGTATTTTATTCATACACATCTTAACCTACTGGGAACCAGGGAGGAGAAAGCACTTGGAGAACAAAGTGTGAAGGCTTCCATTTGCTCACAGGACAACTGAGCAACTATTTAAGAACTTTGGCACACAGGCCATGGTAGAAAGAGCATTTCAAATGCTTAAAATGTGGAATACTAATAATAAGTTGTAAAAGCAATAGAGGACATTTTGGTCCTTCTCTTCAGTGGCTACTCTTTCTTTGAAATATAGAAATTGTTTGATCTTTTCAAGACAAGGAGTTTTGTCAGCACAAGGGAAATTTTACCAAGTGGGAAACAAATCTGTGATTCCTTAGAAGCCTGGAAACACCAAATCAGTATTTGTTGGCCTCACAGCCATCACCTCAGCAGTGCCAAATTACTCTGTCATTCAGGCTGCCCAGCTCTTTCTTCATAGTGCAACATTGGCTGAACTCTTATTTCCTAAAATATTCCCCTGTTAAAGCTTGTGCCTGGAGCACTACCCTGATGCCTCTTCCTTTTGAAGACTCAGTATTTGCTGGTGTCCAGGAACATACTCAGATCCTTTCAGGTCATGCTGGGACTCTGACTCCAACATGGCAGGGAGTTCCATAATCTAGCCCTGTGCTGAGAAATTATATTTTAAATCAGTATTGGCTACTGCCTGTCTGGTACCAGTTGTAAGAAAAAAACAACCACAAAACTAAACAAACAAAAAACCCTCCAAAACAAACACAAGCAAACAAAAAACCCAAACAAAAAACCAGGAATAATTTCTGCAAGGTTGAATTTTGTTTCTTAGAAAAATACCTTATATCCTCTTTCATCTCACCAAGGAAAGCTAAAGGATGCCCAGAATCTGGGTGCAGGGTGAGAACTAAATGAGGCAAGTTCTTGTTAATTTTCTGTGATTGCAAAGTAATGGGTAAATTATAGCGGATGTGGGTTTTTTTAGTTTTACTTACACAATTAATACATCCCCGTGCTGCTGGCATCTCACAGCACCAGAGCAGACAGGTCTAAAAGTACAACTTAAAAAAAGTTTAATTGTTTGTCATAGCTCCCAGGCATGGAAATATGATAAACTCTCTGGTATTCCTTCCAGCAACCTCTCATGTAGAAGAGAGGAGACCCCATTTAAGAGTGCCCTCTTGTGCCCGATGGAATAAGCCAGGTCTGTAACCAGGTGCTTGGCTCCATGTGGGGTGTTGCTTTGGGGACCATCCAAGTGAGCAGTTCCCATTATGGAGAGAAAAGGAATTAACTATAAATAAAATCATTCCCTCTCTAGACCACTTCCAAAGCAGCAACTACTGCTAGTGAGGCTCAACACCATCAGCCTACACGCTGCAAATTTCCATTCCTAGAGTTAGACCTTCTCCTCCATCTCCAAAGAAAGGGCTGCCTTCTCTGCTAGGGAGGAACAGGACTCTCCAAGGAGAAGGAAAATAGATGGAAAGCAGCTGACTCTGTCTCATGTTCACCCTTGGGCTAAGGGTGAACATGAGACAGAGTGTCCCTGAACTTTCAGGCTTAAAATGACAGAGCGCAAAAATGCACACCAGAGACACACATAGTACTGAAAAGAAATGCAACTCCTTTTTTTTTCCTCTCTGATCTTTCTCTGTTCTTCTTCCTGGTCTCATCCCACAGGCTCAGTGTAAAATGCACTGTATCTGCTTGTACTCACAATACAGATCTTCCCTATGAATTACAGTTCCAGGGGCAGTTTCTTAATACCAGTTATGCTCTTCCTTTCACCTGTGCTAGGAAAGGAATAATTTACAAATAGATTGTCTTCCTTGCAGCAGAGAATCTGCAGACATCACAGCTGGCATCTCTTCTCTGCAGCCCTGCAGTGAAACATTGGGTATTCAAGCTATTTCTGATCAAAAGAACTATTTTGTCATGGGCTGCTTTATGCCCTTGCAGTCCCTAAATATTTTGGCAGCCAAATCCAAACAAGTACTCTTATAGAAAACTTTTTTTTTGCACAGCTTTGATGCAGCTTACTGTCTGATCCAAGCAGTGCCAGCTCCACAGGCTGCCAGCCTCAGCCCCTGTGGCTGATCCCCAGCCCAGCACCAGGAAAATCTGATCCCTTTCTCACTCTAGTGACAATTCCTCCTGTTTATCATATGGTGTGGTGCTGCTTTTTGACAGATAAGCAGACTAATTCCATGGGCACCAGCCTAACTCAAGCTTCAGTTGCTGTTTATTTGTTTTCTTGATCAACTACAGTTTCAGATTCTAGGTGTTTGGGTTTTGGTATTTTTCTTGCAGAGATAAAATTTGTAAGAGATCTTTACTGTATGAATAATCTCAGCCTACATGAGCATTCCTGCAGCAGGCTTTCAGGGCATTTACAGCTTGCTCTCTTCTATACAACTTCTAATTTTCTTGAAACCTGTAGCAAGTCAGTTGTCTTATTCCCCCCTGCCCCTTCTGTCACATTAGCTTGAAATCAGGCAATGAGTTCAAAAGCTATTAAAGGGACACAGACAAATACCAGGATCACCAGGATCATATAAGTCTCATTTTCTTAATAAAGTAAATTAACATTTCAGATGGTGTCTGGTTCTCATTGCTCACAGTCTAGACAAAACAGGCATACACAGGACAGACAGAGCATTAGAGCTGAAATTTATTTTTATCTTTATTGCATTTTCACAGAAAAGAAATTGCAATTTGACAATAAGAACAATTTTACGTGGTTTCAGGGACAGCTCAAGAGGATGGCTACAGAAGTAGCAGCTGTTCATTTCTATGTTTCCAGATTTATTCCAGAAGAGGAAAATACTGATCAAAAGTCAGGAGTGTCTAAATGGAGCTATCATTAGATGGGTACCCATTGCAGACAGCACTGGTTGTCAAAGCCATTTTGATTTTTAGAAGCAGTATCTAAACTGTTTTTTATGGATATCCAGTCTCCCCACTAGTTCCAGATGATGAGAAAGAAATTAATACAAAGACATTAAAAAGTAAATTACATATAAAAGTTGGAAAGAGACGTTAGGTGTATGTGTGGTGGCAGGACATGAGCAGTAATCTACAAATTAATGCTGAGTTTGAAATGGAAAAAAAAAAAAGAGGAGAAAAGCAGACAAAGAGGTAGCTTTGAAGTACACTCCAATGTCACAGCTGAAGGACTCCATCATCAGAAATCAAAAGGGAATGTGGATGGATATTGCTTTATAAGTGCCCATAAAAACTGGATGTGCAGTAAGACAGCTGTAATAAGCTGAATGCTGTGAGTTAATCCATACTTTTTTCACAAGAGCACTGAAGCTAATCCATACTGGCATTAGGCTCAGTAATTACTCAGTGCAGGTGCATACATTTGCTACGCCTGCAGCCAGCTTTGATGCTGCTCCAGCACAAGCTGTTAGCTGGGAAGGAGGGCAGCTGTGGGTCTGAATTTTGTACCTGGCATTCATTAAGACATCCAGGGGAGAGATCCCTGCCAGGACTCCACTCTGCTGAAAGTGTGCACTTGGTGGATTTGTTTCTGGAAGTGGTTTAGATACAGAAAACTGTGACTAATGCTCTGTTTTTCCACCATAAGGATTAACAAAATATTAGTCTTTTAAAAACTATGTTGTGGTTGTAGGAATTTTTTGCCTCTATATGTGTGTATGTATAACTATATATGTGTAAATGTGTATATATATGTATATGTGTGCCACTGTCTTTAGCATGAAGGCAATATTTAGTCATAAAGCAGAGGACTAAGATCTTTCCAAGCCTTAATCTAGGAAAAGGTGCCTAGTTTGCCTCTCTGATCTCAAAACAGACTAAGATCTCATTGCAATGCAGATGTCAACTCTCATTATTATTTTCAAAAACAGTTCCTTTGAATGAGCTTGAAATATTTTAAGATTGATGGTTGTGACAGCTCAAAGGCTAAATATCTTTCTGGTGAACTGCAGGATAAAGGAGTGGAGCAAAGCAGAATAGAAATATAGCCAGCAGATTCTTCCAGCAAACTTTACAAGGTTTCCCCCCATTTTCAAACATGTACAAACCACAGCTTGCTTACATCCCCAGATCTTTGGTGTCATTTTATCAGAATGGATGTTTCTCTTGGAGTATTGCAAAATGTCCACATTAAAGAAGAAGAGAACCAAGCCCTGAAAAGTGAGATTCAGATGAATTATGGTAATATCTGGCTGTTTATCAGTATGCTTGCTGCAAGAGATGAGTCAATGTTCCTCCCACACTCATTAACTCCTACACAAAAAGCGTCTCTCAAATGATCCCTGGATAATTTTACAAGTGGGGTGTAGGTTTGTAAGAATTATTGCTGGTACATTTTGGCTATTCTTAAATCAGATTATTTCTCAGACTTACTTCCCCAGTGGTGCTGATTTAGCACCTTTGTGGGCCACCCCAGAAGTGATGAGGGTTTCAGCAGAAAGAACAACCTTGCTGATCAGCTACACTTTCCAGATAGGGGTGAGAGGTATAGAAGAGGAGCAGATGTTTCCACATGTGAATAGACAGTGTCCGTCTCCAGACATTCCAGTTCCCAATGCTTTCATATACATTACAAATAGTCAGGTGCAATTTTGCCCCTTAAAGGAGAGGCTGCCTACCAGCTGTCTTTCTCTGCATACATGTAAGGTGGTAATCATGCTCACTTCAGTTGGAACACTGCATCTATTACTTCCTAAACATTCAAGAGGCTGGGGTTACAAACAACCAAAAAATTACTCCAAAATCCACCCCCAAAATACACTGCAGAAAACCCTTCAGCCTATATGTTTTCCTGCCAGAGTTTAATTTTTGTCTGGAGCTGTCTGACGTGTTTGCATGTTGCACATATTGCTTTTATCCCAGAGTGTGGGTTCATGAGGAACAGCAACGTGTCTCCATGTGAGCTAGAGATGGGAAATTAGAGGCAGCCTTGTCACATCAAAGGAAATGTTTTCACCATAGCTACAGTGCTTAAGAAACATTTTAATTTCTTTACCACAGTCTTACAATGTAGTCTGATTTGGGCAGCTTTCTGTACCTCAACCTCCCTGCTTTTAAATAGAGGTTCTAATAATAATTAATTACACATATTCTTTACCTATTTGTACTAGACTTTCAGGACTTTCTATACATATCCCTCATCTTCTAAAATAGAATCTAGTTTGCAGTCTTTTAGCCTCATAACAATAGAAATAATGATGTTGATTGCACAGAAAAATGGCCATAATTAATTAACAGAACGAGCTAGAGTCTGAGACTCAGATCAGACTCCTATTCATCAGTAGAGGCATTCAAGTGCTAAGTGATTTGCAATAAAACTTGTAATTAAAGCTCTAACAGCTTTTCTAGTGCAAAAGACTTTTTTCTCTGAGAACATTGCAAATAATTTGCTATTTCTACAGAACAGAGCACACAAATGAACTAGTTATTCATGGACTATGGCTATAAGATAATCTCATTAAGGCAAATGTAACAATAGGTTGAAAACAATTAATAAAAGAGATCTAAAACCAAATCCTTAGCAAAAAAAATTAATATGCTTTCATTATAGTTTGAAAACAGCGTAAATAGGAACAGATTGACTGTTGCTGACACACCTCTACCTGAGGCTTTTGGCTGGACAATGGCTGCAGGAAATCCCCTTTCCTCTGTACACATAATCTTTGTCTGAGGTATCAGCTTTGTCCAGAATTAATTTGGCTTCAATACAGCTCAATGTTAGCAAATGTTAGCATTTTAATGCATGTAACATCATCTGCTTTTAATGTGGCTATGCATGTGTGCAGTCTAGAGAGAGGGTAATGAGGAAGGGGCAGTAGGACTGTGACATTGTGTATTGTATCAAAGGCTGTCAAGGGCTTGACTGCCAGTACTGAACTATGGAATATCAACTGAAACTTCGAGGAAATTTATTTACAGCTGAGCAAACTGGAGGTGATGCCACTAGTCCCCAGAATGAACTTTACACTTTGATGAGAAATTAGCCCATCTCCCATTATCCCAAATATGCCTTGGATTGGAGACACCCAAGGGCATTGTACCTGCACTACTGTTTTAATTAGAGTTGATGTTTCCAAAGAAACAACATACCTTGTGCCTGCTAGAGCTAACTGGAATCCTTTGTAGGTCCAGGCACGCTTAAACTGAAAACAAAGGTATTCTGGTGACTGATTTTTGGAAATAAAAGGGGAGAGGAAAAGGCTGAAAGTGATAGAATATAAATTGTGAAGACACCTAACTGTGAAGGTGGCCTTCAGGTGTTCCAGTGACTCAACCAACCTAGAAGTGGAAAGATGGACAATGTCACCAGCCTGATATCTACTGCTGTCCATTGTGCAGGTTTTTTCCTCTTTTATCTGCACAAGAGATTTTCTCCCTACTTCCTTTAATTCTCTCCATCTCTCTCCCTCCTTTTCTCTCTTTCTTTCTTTTTCTCTCACGTCTGTTTTAGTCCCAGTCTGACTTTCACTGCCATTCATTGTCACTCTAATAAGTTGGGCCCAAGCCCTTTCCTTGAGAAATGAGGGAAGCAATGCTATTCCTAGATGTGTCTGTCTAATGAGATGGGCAGCACTATTTTACCTTGCACCTTTAGAGCACTCACTCGTGCTTAAATGACTCCAGATGACCGGAGTTAACCAGGAGAGCTACAAAGCTCCAAAAGTCATATAACAAAGCAAGTTTTTGCTGTATGTATGTTTCACAAAATGTACAGACTTCATTGTGCTCTGAGTTCTTCAGGAGAACTGCATATCCAGTCCATTGATGCCAGCAGCAGTTCCAGCACTGGAGCTCAGTGGTGATTGAGAAAACCCTCAGTGGTGAAGGAGAAAGGCCAAGATAGCTTCAGGTGAAGCTCCATGGAAATATTTCCTGAGAGATCAGGGCTGTCACAGTCACTGCTTCCACCTTCTACGGATATCTAGGGATTCTTTTAAGCTTTCACTGAAACACAGAAATTATTTGCAAGGAAAATATATAGGACAAAAGCATGATTTCCTCCAAATGTGTTTGGTACATTCAAAGCTCAGGTAGGAGATTGCTGACAGAATTCCACTACCACACAAAAATATAATCATATATGGGAAAAGTGCTGATGAAAAATCCTGCTGAAAACTGCAGTTTAGCAAGTTCAACAGCAATTCCTTGCCCAGCCTAATTAGAAAATGGAAAAATGGGAGCACAATGGGGGCAAAGAATATTGCAATTTATATGAGAATATAGCAACTTTTTATCAATTATGGATGGAGGAGGAAGACCAGAATTAGCAAGCTTAGCTAACACATCCTGTCAGCTATTAGCTTCTCTGTTAAATAGTGATAAGACTGAATAATCTAACAAATACAGGTCCTGATCCGAAAACTTAGATGCAGAGTTCCTTCACAGGCTCAGAGCCGAGGTACTTAGACTGATTACAAGTACACAGACTTTTACAAGCATTCTTTGGGGAACTTGGCTTGGAGGGTCCCTGGAAGTTAGAGCTATGATTTATAATGAACTACCCACAGACATTCAGACTCCATTATGGTAAAAATTTGTTTTCTCCAGTGGATAACTGAGGAAGAGTCTTATCCTGGTAAGGGTTGCACTGGAAGGAAGATGGGAGCAAATTCATATACAATGTGGTATTTGCAAGGAGAGAAGTATGGCAGGAAGGAAAGGGAAAGGCTTTAATATATAAGCATAAAACCACATAGATTAGACCAAGAAATGCAAAACTGCTCCAGAGGAAAAGAGCACAGTCTGTCAGTGTTATTCAGTGTAATAACACACAGAAAAAACACATTAATTGTAACCTTGACTCAATTGTCAATACTCACAAGAGGTGGATGAGAACAACAAGACTAGTTAATGTCCCCTAAAACTGCCAAAATAACTTATTTAAAACCCTGCAAACCCACAAACACGAAATCCCTGGTGACTTGGCATACTACACCGCCAGGCTGTCTGAGCACAGGCTGAGAATGATCAATTACAAGCCTTGTGACTCAAGTAATGAATCTTGTCGCAAGCCTGTAAAGTAAACTTCAAAAGGAGGATGGTTCTTTTGCTAATTTTTGGAGCCCTGAACGATTTTTCAACAAAAGCCAGGCACTTTAAATGGCTTTCATTTGCAGTCCTCCCAGGTCTTGGTAAAAGGGAAACCAGACTTTGGGTGCATTTTGTGCGTTCCTGTTTAAAAGGTGAAAAAGCTGCTGCTCAGTTACTTCAGCAGAGGGGATCCAGCTGAAGGAGCCAACTGGGGAAATTTCTAGGCTTTTAGAAGTTGTTTCTGGAATTTAGGAGCAAAATGTTTCTAATTGTGGCTTCTGTGGGATAAAATGACTGATGAAACAGTGTATTTGGAAGATGTGGCCAAATCCAAAACAACCACTTTCTGCAGCACGGCTGGATGACAACAGCTTTTGTTGTAGCCGAGTAAAACAGTGGTTTAGAAATGCCCAGAGCTGTTTACAAAGGAGGAAAATCAGCTTCAGATAACTTTTAGAAATGGCCCCTTTTGTAGTGTCACAGGCATGAAATGTAGATATCACTCAAGATCATGCCCAAAGACCCTTAAGCAAGAAGGGGCCAAGTACTGCAGGCACAGGACTACACCCTGTCACTTTTGGAACCTTTGGTGGAAGTTTCCAAGAAGGCCATCAGAATAGATTTAGCAAACATCTCAGTAATTTAAAATATTAATGGTGAACATGTGTTGTAACTGCAGTTAATTAAGCGTTGATAAAAGAATCTGAGCATAAACAATTACACACTCCCTGGAATATTTCCTAAGCAGCACCAACAATAGCAGCTCTGCCGTGCACAGACCGAGGCAGCCTGCAGGAGCGAGCGGTGCCTGAGTCCTCTCTGTGCATCTGGGGTGACAATTCCTGCTCTTGTTCCCAGAGCTCTGCTGCAGTCACTGTGCTCTGAGCCCGGCTCTTGGAGCAGGGGATGCTCTTAACACTTTTGTAAGGATTAGGGCTGGATTATGATAGCAGAAGTGGAGTAAAGACAGTGATGGCACATGAGAGCATGTTTGATGTGTGCTCACCCAGCACAGGCTATGAAGGGCAGGGTTGTGACTCCACAGTCTGTACACACACTGCTCGCTGTTATCTCAGATGACACTGCAGGTGTGATTACCACTTGCAAAGGGAAGGTTGTTAGTGACTCTCAGAGGCTTCCCAACAGCACAGCAGTGATTGCAGGACCCTGTTCAGGAATGCTCCTGGGGAGATGTAGGAAGCTTGAACAGGCAGATGCCTATATTTGCTCAGTATATGTTACCCTGACCAAATTGCATTGATGATGGATAGTTTTTAAAATCAAAATAGGGAGTGCTTTTGAAAAAACTCACTCCAAAGTCTGATCTGAGCCTGTTGTTCCTCAGTCAATGACTGCTGTTAAAGGAGTCACTTAAACTCTTGCTTCAGTGCTTACAGGGTGCCTCCACTGCTCTCTCACACAGAGGGTCATGGTTTAAAAGATGGGCAAGGTGCCAACATTCCCAAGTGTTTGGGTGTCACAGAGAGAAGGTGAAAATCAGTAGTCCTTGAATGTCATGTTCTTGCCCAGGGGCCTGTGTGGGACATAAAAATGCCGCTCTGAGAATTCTTTGAGTGGAAATGAATCTTTGGTTGGAGATAAGACTTGTGCGGAAGAGAGCTCAGTGTCATGGTGAACTGCTGCATGCCTGCAGATTGGGAGGGAAGGGGGATGAAGGTTCAGGGAATATACAGGAACATCTTCTCAGTGTTGTCTGTCTGGAGCCTTGGGAAGTAGAGCAAAGTACTTGGCCCTGGTTTGCTGTGTTTCTTGGAAAGGGAGTGCCTGAGCAAGGGTGATGTTGGGATGATCTTACTACTGAGACTAACTATGGAAGAGAACTGGCATTCCCAAGGGACTAAAGAGAACCAGAAACTGATGATAAAGCTATTTATAGTCTAGATTACGCCAAGAAAAATATTTTACACTTAGCTTAATATCATAATTGCAAGTCCAAGAACACTGCTAGCTTCTAAATACAGAATAGAATCTGGGAGGAGGCAGTAAGGAAATGTATGTTTTGGCTTTATGATTGCAGCAGAGAAATAGCCAGAATTCATCATGGGCTTGGACAAAACCATGAGTCTTTAAAGAAATAATACTTCTAAGTGGTCTTCAGACATTCAAATGCCTAAAGAGCCTTTAAACCACATAATGTTAGCTGCAACACAGATGGCCACTACACATTGAGCTGTTTAAGCTGCTCTTTTTGCAGTCAGTGAAGCATTGATTTTAAACTGTCTTTGTAACACAGGGTAAAAGCTTCAGTAATGGATATTCCCATGAATGCAAAAAGCAGATTCTCAGTGCGTCCCCCTGCCTCTGAACTTGCACTACTACTGGTGTCACTTCATGACTGGGGATTGTTCCATGCCTGTGCACTGTGACTCCAGTCTTGTGTGGGACCAGGAGTGCAATGAGAACCTTTGGATAACATTCTCTCCATTCTGTGCCCTGATAAACAGATGTCTATGAAAGCATTGGGCTTTGAGTTCAGCTTGGTGTTTGGTCTTCAAATAGTGAAACCATTCACTGATGATGCATTAGGTATGACCACAGGATCTGTGTAAATCTGAATTTCATGGCTGAGGCATCTTGCTCATACACAATTGCACTCCTGAAAAAGATCCCCATGTAACTGTGGCATTTCCACCAACCCATGAGAGGGAAAGCAGTGTGGACTGCTCCCTTACCTCACTGCAGTAAGGCAAAAAGCTACAGTGAATACACTTCCCAAGACTGTTAAGGAACACAGAAACAATCCATTTTCACAGATTAAGAGAAATCAGGAGACTACAGCAACTATTTTCTTCTCTACAAAAAAGATTTCTCAGAAAAAACAAACTCAGCCTATGCTTATGCTGAAGAGAGACCTAATCAACTGCAACATGAATCAAAGGCTGGGGGACAGTTCTCTTTGGGCTACTTTGGGCTCAAATTGCAAGAACAGTCATGAAAGTGACAGTGACTTGATTTCACTTTAAAGCAGAGGTTAACGTGAGCTCAGCAGTAAGACCTCATCTCCTACTTGACTCTTCTGTACCCAAGGCTCTGCAGGCAAAAGCCCTGACTCATGTAACTGAACACTCCAGAATATCCCTACAGCTGGCTGAAGGAGAACATCTTGAAGAACCATTTGAAGAAGCCTGCCTGAGCTTAACTGGAAACAGGTAATTAGGGTGGGTAGTCTGATCTACCTAGGATGCTTTAGAGCTAAATCTGTATTTGGACTGAATTGTCTGTCATACCCACTTTAATATCCGAAATCTGACTTGACATTTTCATCTCTTCTGGTAAATTCTGGTGCTGTCGCAGGTGTGCAGACCTGTCCTGGCTGATCAAATTTGAATAATCATCTACACTGTTTGGGAACCACTGATGTGACTAAATCTATTACTTTTTTTTTTTCTTTTTCCTTCAGCCAGTTTCTCTGATCTAACAAAGGAAATGTTTCTTTCCCTTCTAAGGAAAAAAATCACCCTTGTTAGGAATGCCTGCATTAAGTCAGAGACTTAAGAAAGGTACTTGAGGTAACAGCAGCAATCCCTGGTTTGTTTGGGATTTTTTGTTACACATTTTGTGAAATATTGAGGTCTAAACCTCCCTTCCATAGGTAAGTGAATGATGTTGCCACTTGACCTCAACTGGTGTCCCAGGTAACTTATTAGCACACACAGATGCAATACTGGCTTTACTTCAGCAAATAAGGCAGCTTTTGTTCCTCATGAAGTTTTTTGATGGAATTGGACACAGTAGTAAGACAGCAATCCTTTGTGTTTGCAGGGAGCCATTACCATTCCCCTGGAATTGTACACTGGATTATGGGCACTCATTGCTCAAGAAAGGAGAGCAGGGAATTATATGTGGGTTAAACTCAGGTACTCTGGAGTATTGCCCCATCTCTTCTATGTTCCACAAGATAAAGGGCTCACAAAGGGAAAAGAGCCTGGTGACATGTTTTAAGAGTTCCTTTTCTTTCCACGTCACTGAAAGGCACAGATGTCAACTTCACAGAATATGATTTGTTAAAATGAAACTCTTGTAACTTCTGTGTTTACAAGAAAAACCTAGATGATGCTACATAACATCATAGAATGGTTTTAGGCTGGAAGGGATGGAAAACACCCTCTAATTCCAACCCCCTGCCCTAGGCATGGATGTGGTCCCTTACAGCAAGTTGTTCAAAGCCTAGAACAGCCTGTTCAGCCCAGCCTCAAACACTTCCAGGGATGGGGCAGTCACAACTTTTGGGGGAAACCTCCTCCAGTGCCTCACCAGCCTCATAGTGAAGATTTTTAAATAATATTAAATCTCGATCACTGGTGTTGCAGTTTGAGCTGTTCAAGTTAATCCATACAACAGAAGGTGTTTCACAGCAGCTGCTACTGAACCCATAACAGTGCACATTTATAATGCCTATATATGGGAAATTTTATGTTTCATTAAGGTGCCACAGCTCTGATTGACACACTGGAGTTCAAAACAAAGGACTATTAAAAAAAAATCGTCTCCTCCTTTCTGTCTCTTCTTCTAAGTTTCTCCTCCTTGGAAGCAGGGACAAATTTCCAACCTGCTCCTATGTCATTATGCCCAGGAGTGTTTTCCAGCAGTCATCTCCTGCTTTCATAGAACTGACTTCATAAAGGCAAACAGGAAACAGGCATGATGATGAAACATCTTCCCCCACAGGTAAAAGTGAATGTAAATGCTGTCAGTACAAAAGCACCATGCTTGGGCATCCTGACATCACAGCTGCCTTTAACATGCTGCAAGTAGCTTTGGCCAGGAAGAATACCCTCCTTCAACTCTTGGATGCATGGAGAAAATTAATGAGTTGTCTACTAGTGAATGTTCTTCCCATCTTTTTTCAGGTTTCTTATGAGTTCTGAAGATTAGAATTTATTGTAGCATGTCTTTAACCCATTCCATAATAATTGTTTAAATCTTACTTAGCTTCTGCACTGAAACTACTTGTAAATACTTAATTAAAACCTGTTCACTTTCATACCATCAACCTTATTTTGAATCTGAGCACGAGGAGTATGGAGAATACTGAGAAATCCAGGCCAAGCCTTAAAAGCATTCTAAATGACTGAAGTCACTATTTAGTCTAACTTTCCTTTTTCAAAGCAGGAGTGCCAGTTGGCATCTTCTGCAGTGTGTGCTCTGTTCATACCTTTGTATGACTCAGTTACCAGTAACTAAATCAGAGCTGCTCCCCAGGACAGTGCATGGACAGCATCCTAACTTTAAATATGTCCACACAATCAGATGACCATGAGGGACTTTTCTTCTACATGGAAACATACAAGAAAAAGAGTGCCAGGAAGGACAACAATGTTTTCTAGGAAAAAAATAATAGGCAATTCTGCAGAAAAAGCAGTCTTAAAATCAGGTCTTTATACTGCTCTTCCTTTTCCAAAGGTATTTTCCCTGAAAAATAGCTCTGAAGCATTGCTGAGGGTATAAGAGGCACAGGATGGTAGCAATGGTACCAGCACAGGTACCTTTACCTGCAATTTAAACACATTATGCATATTCTTGAGACTGAGATGTGGAAAATCCTGTTAGGGAGAACAACAGACTGCAATCATTCCCTGCTTCACTCCCATTCCTGTGAGAGCCAATTCTGGTGATTCAGTCAGACTCTCTGTGTTAATGTCCAAGAGATGTTTGACACCTCAACAACTGTAGAATTTCCATGCCTTCCTCAGGCTGTATATTCTGGTGCTTTCCTAACTGCACTGGTTTGCCAGCTTTCAGCTAAAGCCTCATTTGTCTCCTTTGTGTCAGCTCTGCTGCTTCTGTGCCTCAGCATCTTTCTGTTCTGTGTTTATCCACTGGTACTACATTCCCTTTTACTTCAGGTAAAAGCAAATATATGTAAAAGCATGCCCTATAACAGGACTGTAGAAAGCAATGGAAGTTTGATTAACCTTTTCTTGCCCTTGTCTGGACTCTCCACTTCATCAACTTCTTCCTTCAAGTACAAAGCTCCAGAGAAAATAGTTCTAGCAATGGTGAGAGAAAAGGGATTGCTTCATTATTTCATAGGATATATCACACAGGAAAAATCCCATATTGATGGCTGTCTTTATTTTTGGAATAGCATAATCCTGACTTAGCAACTGTAACTATCAGCATTCCTGCAGAACTGCTCTGTAACTTGCTCCTCCCTGGTCTCTACCTGTGGAACCTCTTGCTCATGTGAAGCACCTTACAACAGTTCTTTGGGGAAGGAAAAAAAACACAAGTAAACAAGTACATTTAATTTTGCAAGTAAAGAGTATAAAATAAGTAATAATTAAAAAGGCCATTTCTATTTTATATAGAAAGCCAGTTATTTCAAGTTGTACACATCAAGGGGAACAGCACCACAGCCTAATGAGGAACAAATTCTATCCATAATTGAGACAGCTAGGAACAAGCTGTTCCATACAAATATACATATCAGTACCATACTTAATATACTTCAGAAAAACTTAAACTTAATTAGCCAAATAGCTGCAGTCCATTTTGCTTTCTCATACTCATTGTTTCCTAATGTTACTTTGCAGAGTCCTTTGTAACCTGGCTATGTTGGCATCCAAGGCTGCTAAGCTGTTTTTAAAGTCCTCCTCATCTCGAGAAGTAAATGTTGAGAAGGAAGATGCGCTCCAGTCAGACCTCCCTGAGAAATCATCAAATGAAATGCAGCTAAAATCAGCTGCTCTACTGCCTGTTTTCTGAGAAACCCCTGCTGGAAATGGCATCAATGGAGCAGGCTGAGGCTGGTCTGGTTTATCCATGAAATCTTTTGCAGCCCCACTTGGAATGCTTCTTGGTCTCACTTGGACTTTGTCTCCTTCTGGCTTTGCTTTACCCCCTGTAACTTCAAGTGTGTTTTCCACAGTCTTTTTCACATTGTACCCAGCATTTAATTTATCCACTAGAGTTGGATCCTCACACCCATACTGCTGCACAGAGCTTGGGAGCTCACAGTGGTAATCCAGCCTCTGACAAGCCCCTCTGCTCTGGGGTAGCACACCACTTCTTCCAGAGACTGGCTGCTGTTTTTTAGAGGCACTGCTAGTCAGTGGAATATAAATTGTCTCATCCAACTTGGTTTGGTCATCTAGTAAAGTTCCAGAATCACTCCCTGTTTCTGCATCTTGCTTCAATGGAGCTGATGGTCCTCTGGGGGCTGATGTTTGTTCTTCTGTGAATGTACTGTTAATTTTACTTCCTTCAGCAGCAAACTTTTCATAGGACAGATTTTGCATTTCTACTTCTCCAATTTTATTTGAGAACTGCAGATCCGTATCTATCCAAATATTATCCATTTCTAACGTTTTAAGGTAAGTCATTACTGAAGTACTCCCAGGAAACGGCTCAGGTTGCATCTGCTTTTCGTGGTCTTCCAAAAGAGACTTTGAGAGAGCTTTTTCAGGTTTGGGTCTAACACCGTCCCCTGTGAGGTCAGACAGAAGCTTGGCCATGCTGCCCTGCAAGGTTCTGTTAGGGTAAAATCAACCAAACAGATTCAAAATTAGTCACCAAAACTAAATAGTTAAAAACTTTTCTATAGAAAAAAAAGTTAGATTTATCAGGCTGTGGCAAAGTTGCAATGCACTTTCTAGATATTGTTATATGTGAACCTATTCCAAGTTTTTTGAATTCTTCTTCAGCTCACTGTGTCTAAAAACTAACAAAAATAGCACAACCCAATGAAGTTCTCCAGATTATTCGTGGTGTACCTGCTTTGAGCAGTACATGATAAAATAAATTGATGCTAAGAAACTGCTGCAAAGCAGATAGAAGCAGTTACCAAAATCACTAAGAAAGGTTTTCTGAATTATTCTTCCCATTGCATGTAAATAAAAAAAAACATAATAAAAGAAATAATTTTTTCTAGCTTACTGCTCTGTCCATCAAAAGAGATGAACATTTAGATGTTAATGTTTCTAGCATATACACAGACACACGTGTAATGTGACATCATTCTACCACCACCTGGTGGCCAGCACAGCAGCCATAGAAGTGTCTAAACTTCTACTGAAGGATTTGGAATGTCTGTTCAAAATATTCTGCCGTTGCAATCAGTCCCAACTACAAACATGACAGACAACAGTTTTGTTTCCTCAGCACAACATATCCAAAGCAATTGTAGATACACACCACTATGCAGCTGCAAAAAACTATTTGTATCTCCCAGTTAAGACTTCACAGATAAAGTAAAATACTATCTGCCACATCTTATCACAGAATTCAAGTCACAGACTATGACAACTTAGTTTTAAAACAAAATTACAGCAACATTGTAACAAAATTAACTGCAAAGATAAAGTTTAGCTTATGTGACCTCCCACCACCAAGATACTAAGACTACAATAATCCACAGGATGAAAAAAAAACCCAAAAACCCCAAAGAATAAGAAAGAATTTTATAAAATTCTTTCTTATTCTGCACTATATTCTGACTAATGTCAGAAGGCCAAAAAAAAACCAACAATGCAACTTAGCCAGTAGTACCTGGTTAATTCCCTCAGTCTCTTAACTTCTGCATCACGCTGACGTAATGTTATGCCCAAAATTTTATTTTCTTTCTCTGCAGCTTCCAGCTTAAACTGAAGGCTCTTCACAGTCCCTAATGCCTCTTCCACTTCTGAAATGCCAACAAGAAGTTAGACAATTACTTCTTTTAACTTTTAAAATGGTAAACAAAGAATAAGGAAATTGAAAACACGCACCAATCTTGAGCTTGGTGGAATGAATGTCATAATGCTGTTTCTTTTCTAGCAATTCTTCTTCTTTATCTTGAATACCTTTTGCAAGATGCTTATTTTCTTCTTTCTGACTTTCTATTATTTTCAGCAGTTCTTCATTTTTAGCCTGCAGTGAATCAAGGCCTTTCTGCAATTCCTTCATTTGACTCTGCAGCATCATATTCAAGGACTGCAAAGAAACCACTACCAAAAGTAAAACATAAAATGTTTAAGTGTTTTGTGTGGTAGTTTGAATTTCTAAACCAAACTAAGTTTTTTAATTATCTTGGTACTATGAATTTTGGTTACAGATAGAAGGGTTGCTTTTTTTTTGCTACAAGATAAAGCTCAAGCTTTCTTCTTAAGTATTTATTCAATCATCTTAATTTTCAGAGGCACGTAAGCAAAAATAACCTGCTTGGCAGCTGAAGAGCCAAATCCTAGTATATAGAGTCTAAAAAGGCCCAACAGTCCATGCAAATGCAGTTCCAGCATTAGACCCACTTAGTTCAGCTACCAGTAAAGGCCACAATACATACAGACATATGAAACTACAGATACATAAATTAAAAATAATATCTATGGTAATAAAACTTTAACAAACATGCCCCTATCAAGCAACATTATTGGTACATTACATTCATAGTTGCAGCTTTGTCCAGATGTCTTCTCACTGCTTTCTTGTTCCCTATGTTGCTGGTTTAATATTCTTAGTCTCCTAAACATGAATTGTGAAAAAGCACAAATTCAGAAGTATTAGAATACACTCAAAAGGACTGCACTTTAAATTAGTTTGGTGAGAAGTTGCTTTTGAGAATTAAATGTCAGGGAATATTTCAGAAACATAAATAATTCTTAATAACACATTTTTCTTACATTCTGGTACTTCTTCAACACAAAAGACCCTTTCCAAGTATCTGATAAATACCTGGTATATAACGCTCTTCTGAAGTAAATGCTACCCAGTTATGTGAGAACTCTCTGAAATGAGAGACACTTCTGCATTTGAGGATACACTACAAAAAGAACATGAGCAGGCTGACTATCTTGTTAGTGCAGTTTTCAGAGTGATGCATTCACCCCACCCAGTCAACGGCCCCATCATGAGGTAACTGATACTACCAAAATACCAAAGCCATGCTATGTGTTAATTATTGCTTTTTGGAGTGTATGGCCTTACCAGCACACTTTCTAATTCACAAATATTGCACAGACAAGAAGGGAAGAGCCTTTACAAAGGCAGTTTAAGCCAGAGCAGTTAGAGTTGCTTCAGGTGCACGTGCAGTGAGCACAGGCTCACTGAGGAGCTCCCCACCTGCGCAGCTGGGCATTCTCACTGCGCAGAGGCTGCAAGGCCAGAGCTATTTCAGCTTGGATATTCCTGCTTCCCACCACAGCTGGGAGCAAGCACACCGAGTCTTCTACTTCACTCATCAACCTCAGCATTTCTGAGTCACCTGCAAGAAGTGAGGGAAGAAAGAGACTCCATAAACCTATAAATCTGTAATATAACTAATGTTTTACATGTGATTAAGCAATCTGCAAGGTGATTTAATTGTAGCTGTTTTTTTCCCCCCAAGAAAATTTCATCTTGAACTATATTTATTTGAAATTGTTGAGCTTGAGTATGAAAACTATGCTTTACATCCTCAATAAAACACAACCCACCATCTTTCCAACCAGCCTAGGTGGGACTGCTATTGCAATCTGTCCACACCAGGACCCTTCTCAGGGGAAAGCTCTGCATATGGAATAGCAACAATCTTTATCTTGCTGTCTTGATAAAATTAAAATATTATAAAAATAATTTAATACTTATCTAGAGTCAATCCTGAAGGTTTTACAGTTGTGGATAAACCACAGTAAGACGTCACATATCATCTGACACATACAACTTCCAGAAACTGAAGTTGCTCACTCCTTTAATCGAGCTCTTGTGTTATTTGTATGTAATAACTCTACAGCACAATGAAAATGTCCTCACCTTGATCTGTTACCAGTGCTCTGAGCTCACCCATAAGATACTTCACAGTCCTAACTTTATGGGCTGTTTCTTCTAGACTTTCTTTTCTAGATTTTAGAGCTTTCTTCACACAACTTGTCTTACAGCTTGTATCTTTCACTGGAGACACATCAAGTACATCCAACTCATCTTCTTCACTGACCATGTCCTCACTGTGCTCCTCAGGAGTATCCTCCTCTGTGTCACACGAGCCATCATGTTTTGCTGGACAGTGATGCTGGCCCCTCTGTGCAGTCCTGCCATTCAGCATTTCATGGGATTGTAGCAGGGTTTGTATGCACCGCACCAAATCTGCTTCTTTCACCTGCTGCTCTTGGCTTGGGACCATCTCTCTGGCAGAAGATGTTGGGACCAATGCAGGCACTGAAGGGGTTGATGCTCCCAGTGCTGTACAGGGCATCACACCAGGAACAGCAGTTCCAGACTGTGTTTGTGCAGCAGGAGCAGCAGAAACCACTGGGCAAACCACAGATCCTCCCACCTCTGGCACACTGGCACTGTCTACAGGAACTCCCTGCATAAAAGATATTCTAATTAAACAAAAAATTAACATGATTTTTAAATCTTTAGGAGAAGAATCCCAAACAGCACTACTCTTGTCTGACTCAATGTAAACTTGTTCATTCTTTGCTAATGATAAGAACAACTACATATTAATAATGGAATGATTTTTCTGTATAATAAGGAGGACTTAAAATGTAAATCTGATTTAGATTACCTTTAATGTTATTTGCAACATTAAATCACAGTTCTTTTACAGCAGCTCTGTAATGAAAACCCTCAGCAGTTTCTTGAATCCAAGCAGAACAGGGAAGAAAAGAAATATAAAGGACAACACTGTTACCTTTCAGTATTTTAGGTAGGTGAATTTTTTAAGTCAAGGTCATCACTAGCTATACATGGACTCCCTGCAGATGCCTGTAAATCTACAGTCGTTTACAGATTCAAGGTAGATTCAAGGCTTTTGCCACATTTCCTGAGGTGGCAGTTGGTATTCTCCATCATCTCTATTCTACATCCTGAAATACACAGGCATTTTAACATGTGACTCTGAGATAATACAGCATGGCTGAAGAAATAATTGCCTTGATCACTGGCAGGGAAAGCTCCATATGATACATGAGTTCTTCTGTCAGGAGTTGCTTAATGATCCTAGTGTGCATTACTGAGAATGCAATTAACAGTAATCAATAGTTTCCTGCCCTTTTTCATGTTTCCTGTCCTTTACAGAATTCCCCAAGCAGAAGCAAGCAGCCAGTTGAAATGCCTCTAATTTAATTTTTTGGTGTCCACATAAAATGTGTTTTGAATAGCAATGTTTTGTTTGTGCATCACTACAGTTTGAAATACACAATTTTTTAAAAGGAAAATTATTAGGAAAACCGACACAAGGAAATATATAAATAAGTAGGCAGTGCTAATTTAATGTTTGATAGTGAGAATCAAACTTTTACTTACTGACTGAGTGGACAAGGGATTAGCTGAATGCTGCAGGGACAGTGTTGATGTGGAGGTAGGTAACTGACAATTCAAAGCTGCAACATTTTGACATCCTAAAAGAAAAGAACACTTATCAGGGAAACATGGGCAAAACTCATGCAGTTAAATAGTCAACTCTGTATTAACAGGTCCACTAACCCTGGTTGGAGGTAGGAGAAGGAGTTAAAGCAGGAGTTTCATTACTCTTCTGTGGGGGTTGGCCAGTTATCAGAGACATCTGAGTTTGCACGTGCTCATACAGTTTCTGATAGGCCCCAGGAGAGTGCTCAGTGCAAGGCACGTGAATTGACTGAACCATCTGATTCTGTGCTGCACTGGGAAGTTCCTTCTCAGGAGAAGGTGTGGTAGATGAGGCAACTTTTCTATTTGATATTGCCACTGTAGAAGAGGAAAGAACAAAAAACTCCAGCTGAAGTTGCCTGTCTTCTTGATCTATAGCAACCCATTGTATTGTCTGGCAGATTCTCAAAGGCTCCCTTGAGAACAGAAACAAAGATTCTATGGCCCAGGATACCAGTCAGATTTTGATTCACCAGCAAATTAATCCATCAATTTTTTTCTTCCAGACAGAGCAACCTAAACCAGTTGGACAGACAGCTGTCCTTGAAGGAAGCACAGAGATTTAATCCAACAGAAGGCCACTTCTAAAATAATTCTGGAAATCTCTGCTTAGGTATAATTAAAACTCTGTAATTTTACAGTGCTGGGAAGATATCAGCTACATGCTCACTTCCTACAATTCCCAGTGGGCATTCTGCTACACACCTGTCTACAGGCCCCACTCACCTACTGGATCAGAAATTGCACAGAAGAAACAGGGTGCAGAGAGGCAGAAATGATAAATGAAATATTTCCCCTGGAAGCAAGTCAGCTGACAGCACTCCATCTGCCTTTCTATTCAGTGCTTTGGCCACTAAACCATTTGAGGTCTTGTCATTTCTAGCCACACTTCCCTGTTTTCACAAATCCTTCTTTGAGAAAAGCCTGGCTGGACACTGAACTTCAGACCAGTTTCTAGCTGTGGATGCTAAACTGAGTCTAAGGACTGCAATGCCTCCCTGTCCAAGAGAAACAGGGAAAGGATATTGCCATTCTCCTCCACACTTCCTACAAATAAACCTGACGATGTTGATACTTGTAAACACACTCAACTTTCTTCCTTGTACCTGAAGTTCAAACACTTGTGAATTTCAGTAGTTGTTTAGTAAACATTTAAGGTTTCTAAAAGGAAATAATACATCCTTTTGTGGAACCAGCTCAGGATCAACCTGTAACAAATGGCAACAATTATGTAAAGCCTTGCTGAATTTCACTAAGTTAAGGACTCTTTCAAGGCTGCTTGAACAAAAGAAAGCCCACTTACCAATTTCTTTTTGGACAGGGGCAGGAGTAATGATTCTTTTTAACCCTTTCTTCTTGGAAGTACTTCCTTTGGTTAGCAAAGGCTTGGAAGTAAATTTAAAGGCAGTTGTTTTCCCAGGTTGTTTACAAACAGTCTCCCTTCCTGGTATTAATTGAAAGAAAAAAATGGTAAACAAAACAAATCAAGAGAGTATTACAAAACCTAAAAATGTAACTTGTATTTTCTATAGGTACAACCTGTAGCTTCCTTTTGTAAGATATTCTTCAGCAAAGCTGCACAATGGTCAAGTCCATTATGAATAGTATCAACCTGCACAGAGAGCACTGCAGTGAGCAAATGAGTGGCACTGTTCTCTTTCAGTAAACCAAGATGCTGGGTTAAAGAGCCATTTAATTACCTGATTGGCAGATTCAGTGGAATAGACTTCCACATTAGAATGACACCCTTTCTTTAAGCCACACCTGAAAAAGTGAAATTCACCGTTTATACCACCTCCTTAATGGGAAACAAGTTAAAAAACACATACTTTCATTCAATAATAGCAAGCAAAAGAAATTAATTTCATAATGAAACAAAATAACTTTCTATTTCTGAAAACTTTACATGGCTGCAACAAACACATTAAGCAGACAACAACAATTTATGGCAAAGAAGAATTCAGTCTCCACTCAATAGTCTTCTCTACAGCAAGTAATTACATAAATTCAGCTTTTATAAATAAAACATGAAGAGTGAAATCTGTATTTTTATATGCAAAATTTCTATTCAGTTTGCGCCCGTCTGTTCAAGGGCTGCTTAGAAACTTAGTTCAAAATGTTTTATATATATGCACACATGATTTTTTGTTCAACTGAGGTATGAGAAGTACAAGGCTCCCAAATGCTCACATATACACTCAATTTAAAACAGTATTAGTGAATAAGGTCTTACTGATTTCTTCCATTTGTCAGTTTAGTTGCTCCTGACAGCCTTCCAGAAGAGAGAGCCTGTTGATTACAGAAATACACCTTGATTTTCTTAAAGTATTTTCACAACACTTGAAGACTACTATTGCCCTCCAATTCCAAGAACTTTTGCCAAGGTGGATCAGTCCAAGGGACTGCTCTCAAGGCAAGGGTGCAAATGCTGCCAGGAGAGGCTGAGACTTGTGGTTTCATTTCACAAAATACACTTTGACAGCAGGATGCTTTGTTCATTTCCACAGCACTCTACACACACAGCCACTCACTTAAGGACTCTCCAAGAGCTGATGTACAATTGTGTTTCAAATGGAAACCATGCTTGAGAAATACAGACCCGAACTGTGGGGACTTTAAGAATCATCTGTGGCCAGAGCACAGGAACACACAGTCACAGAATCACAGCATGGGCGAGGCTGGAAGGGACACAGTGGCTGAAGCATCCCAGAGCACCTGGCACAGCTCTGCATCCTGACCTGCTCCTGAGCATCTCCACTCAGGGAGACTGCACATCCTCTCGGGACAGCCTGCTCCTCCTCGTGTTCAGGTGAGCTCCCTGTGCACCGGTTTCTGCCCACTGCCTCGTGTCCTGCTGCTCGGCCCCACCGCTCCCACATCCGCCTTTAGCCACTCATTCACATCGGTCGGGTGCCATCGCAGCCATCTCCCCTCGAGACGGCTGGGATGGCACCCGCACAGCTCTTCAGGAGATGCTGCAGGCCTCACTGATCCTCTCACGGAGCCACTCGAGGAGCTCTGGGGCACAGACAGGCCCAGAACGGCCCGTCAGGCGGCTGCGGTGCAAGCCGGGCTCGGCCTCGGAAGGCCCGACCTCGCCAGGAGTGGTTACGCGGACGGCGGGGGGCTCCCCCGACGCTCCCCGATCCCCTCCGCGCACACCCGGGCTCTGGCGAGGAGGCCCCGAACGCGAACCGCGCCCCGCCCGCCCCCGGCCCTCACGCACCTTGCGCGGCCGCGCAGCGCCCGGCGCGGCCATGGCCCGGCCCGGCCCCGCCCCCGCCCGCGCCGGCCAATCAGCACCCGGTCCGTCCGCGAGGGGGTGGAGTTACTGCAGGGGGCGGGGCTAACGACCCCGCCTCGCGGCGCGCCGGCGGCCGCAGGCGCGGGAAGGGGAAGGAGATGTGCGCGGCAGCGCGGCCGGGGATTGGCGGAGAGCCGGCAATGAGCGGACCAATGGAAGGCGAGAGGGGAAAGGGCGGGGCCATGGGGCCGTGAGGGGCGGGGCTCCCTGAGGGGCCGCCCCCCCCCCCGGCCCTTCGCCTCAGGGCGGTGCTCGGCCGGGACGGGGCGGTGCGCTCGGGAAAGAAGCGGAAAACCGAGCCCTGCAGGTGAGTGAGTGGTCACAGAATCAAAGAATCAGTGTGGTTGGAAAAGACCTCCCTGCTCATCGAGTCCAGCCTGTGACCGAACACCGCCACGTCAGGCAGACCCTGGCACTCTGTGCCACCTCCAGGGCCCGCTGCTCTTCCACATCCCTGGGTAGTCCCTTCCGATGTCAAATCACCCTTTCTGTGAAGAAATACCTCCTCATGTCCAACCTGAATCACCCCTGGCGCAGCTCTGGTCTATGTGAAAAACATGCTCACTCTCCTGTGAAAATTAATAAACGACAGTAGGAGACAAATATAAAGCAAAGGTTATTATGCCGGGTGTGTCTTGGCACTCAGGCAAGAACACACTGTTATCTTCGGAGATACCCCATAAATACCTTTCCCTTACATCAGCCTGTTGTGTATTCATAGACCCTTATGCATAGTAAACTTTTCCCCAAACTAGTTTACGTGTTCCGAGAATTGTTTAACGTATCTCCTCCTTGGTTCCACCTTTTTAGAGCACGCGTATTCCTTGGTTGTGGTTTTAGTCCTTTTTAATCATCACCTTCAGTTTTGGCTCAGGCCCACATTGCTTCAGACAGTGAGTGCTGATAATTTGCATATCTGTAACTGGTGTCTTCTTCATTCCATTGCATTTTATCCATCCAAGCAGGCATTTTAACACAGCATACTTACATCTGCTATTTCACCACTATGTCTAAGCTTAATTAACAACAGAAATAAAAACTACATCTTTATAACAAAGTTACTTTAACACCACACATAGAATCGGTTTTAATATTTGCGAAAAGCCAATATTATAGTATGTATCTACAACAATCCTCTTGTCCTGCCTGGCCCCCCTGGGCCTGCCTGTGCTGCAGGGGCACAAAGGTAAAGCAGGCTGCCCTGGAAGAGGAGCTGCTGGGTATTTATTATATAAATACAGAGGGAAAAAAATAACTTGGCTTTGGTCTGTCTACCCACATTTAAGTGAAGGATCTTACGTACAACTCATTAACCCGTGTGCGTGGGTCATCAGGGGTGGTGCCTCAAGCTCCACACTCACAAACACACACCATGTTTATCACTGGCATATCAGTATTCTGCATTTCCTCGCTTTTATTAGCTGAAGAAATAGACCTTGTGAACACACAGAATTGGAAGCAATTACATTTACTCAGGCTGAAAATGTGGTTGCATTACTCTGCTATTAAGGCTACTATAGCAGAAGTGTGTATAAATATTCAACACCTCTGCTCTCCCAATGTGTAAATTGTGTTGTTATTACCATGTTAACATTTATGCTGAAACTATGACAAAATTGAATTAAAAATATATTGTGAATACATTTGGCATCCTGTCAAGAAAAACCCCAAACACAACAGTAAAAGAGAAGTGTGTTCTGGCAGGAATTTGGAGACTTCTTCAGTTCTTTTCATTGAAAATTAAAAATTATAAGATCACTGTAATAGAACAGCTGAAGGAAGGAATATAAACTAGAAAGACAAAAGACAAAGATGAAAAAAGCTCAAAAAGATGTGTAGCAACTACCAAATTAGAGCCAGAGCCATTGGCATACTTTTTTTTTAAGGTAGTTTCTGGAAGTTTATGATTAATTCTAACTTAACTGATAGATGTGGGTGCAGTATTTAAATAAGGAACAATTATTCCAAGGCATTTAGCAACAGGTAACATAAAAATCCCAATCCACCCCCAATCCCATCCTTTGGTTTGAAGACTCACAGATCAGCCTGCACTTCATTCTTTTCATGCAAAGGAAAATGAATACAGAAAGCTATCAGGGCCCATTCCTGCCAACTGAACCGCTGTGAAACTACAGGCAAGACTGCCTTATAAATAATTTTTAAAAATGCAACCTCAAGGATTAAAAATTGCATAAATAATTAAAATTCTCATGGTCACAGAGGTCCAAGTTGTCACTCTTGGAAGACAAGAACAAGCTGTTATGAGACTCAGGGTAGAACTGCAGGGGTTTGCAGCAGTGTGTGCTGGGCACAGACTCACTCACCAGAAGATGGATACCTTTTCTGACTGACACTGGCTTTATTTATTGAAACTGTGGGGAATCACTGAATATCTCTGCATCTGTCTGGCTGTAAAACTGGATTAATAAAAAGAGATTCTTCTTTGTCTAACATACTGAAATGCTTCAAAGTCATGAGCTGCATTCATACATAATCTTATATTGATACTCGTATTTATAATCAATATATCTTTCAGAGAGAAAAGTTAATTCCATTTAGTGGAACAAATTTTATGTTTTCTTCCTGTTTGACAGATAACTAACATTCCTCAAACAATTCCAGGACATGTTTTTTTTCTTTTTTTGGCTGAGGCCTTTGTGAAAGAAAATGGACAATCTTCCAGGTTTCACCCCTATTTGGTGGAGAAATAATGCTAATGTTAATCAGAAAAAAAAAAAAGGCAAAAAAAGCTAGCAAATGTGAGATAAATAAAAGCATAGTATATGTGGAAGAAAAGACTCAAATCATTAGCCAAGGATGAGCTGCCTGGATGATGAATAATTAAAACATACATGTGGTTGTATTTGCAATCTTCATGCTTGAGGTGCTGTCCATATTGCATGAAGCATCACTGAAAATAACAAAAAGCTTGTTCTTACCCTAAATTATTTACAGAGTGAGTTGAAACACCAGGGTCTTACAGAAAACTCTGTACAAGACTGATGTGCTAAATAATGATGAACAAATACACACAGAACACAAGCTTTTGAGGAGCAGAGATCTTTGAGGGAGCAATTCTCAAATAAAGTAAAACAATGCTCCTTTGTTGCAGGAAGAAGAGAAAGTGAAGAAAATGAAGCTAATAAATGTGAGAGAAGACACTCATTGATCAATCAATCAATCAATCAATCAAGTTTCATCAGAAAATGGGTAATTTCCAGTACCTACCTAGGAAAACCATCACAAGTTCACACTCACTGTAAGTCTGTCTCTAGCTACCATTACTAACAAGTTCTAGTGATGTAATTAAACACTAACCTAAGCATGATTGAGCACCAGCACAAACTAATTTTAAACTTTGCTCTGAGCTTTCAAAAAAAGTTGTGTGGTCTTTACAAGGGAGCATTTCACAAAATAAAGAACTTTTTATAAGACAAGTAGGCCAAGAATACCAGTCATTATTGTTTGAGATTATTTTGGTAGTTCTCCAAGTCCCTGTCAGTGTAGAATTAGAGACTAAAGCTACAATTTGGTAACAGAAAGCAAATTAACAGATTTTTGTCTGTCCACCTATCCTTCAATCTACATAGAGCCAACAGAAAAGAGCAGGTGAATAGCAATGAATATGTAGCTAAGAAATCAACCTGTAGAAAACAGATTCTTTCTTTATGAAGTCAGGCTTAAGGGATGTCTTGACCACAATGAAATATGATTGGAGGAAGCAGAAGTTTATAGAGAATGTTTCAGTTGGATAGGTAGAGATATAATGAAGAGGTAAAGATTAATATATTATGGACCCTAGACCTGAGGTGCAATTGTAAAAGAGGCTTCAAAATTATCTACACTGGATTTTCAATGTCTCACTCCAATTTCAATCATGTGTAGTGAAAGCTACAGCAGGATTTGCTGCATGGGAGACCTGTGGTCTCAGTGGTTCCCAAAGCCTGCCACCACATTTTTATTTTCTGATCTATTTGGAGTTAATGTGTCTATAAATGATGAATTTCTTCTTCATATTATGTAAATATAGAGGGGAAAAAAATCATGACTTTGGTCTGTCTGCCCACATTTAAGTGAAGGATCTGATGTAAAACTCATTAAATGCTCTTCATCCTGAGAAGTTCTCACGAGGACGAGATCAGAAGGGTGTTATGACTTGTAGGAGACATCAGTAAGAGTCGAGCTGTTACGGCCTTTCTGAGCTGGTGACGGTGCCACACCCCGAGTGCTCAGGCAGCAGGTGACACGGTGCTGGCAGCAGGTGACACTGTGCTGACACAGGACTGGTGCAGGCCGCTTGACTTCCACGAGGTGGCGGCACGGGCACATGAAAATTCGCTCTGCGCTGAACCTAAAAGGGACTTGGAATTTCCATGCGATAAATCCAGGCACATCTTGGGTTTGGGAATACAAAGAGAATTCCACCGGTATTTCATAGAATCTTTGTCACAACTTGTCTTTGCAGGCAATCTTACTGACAAGAGTAATGTCTTCTTAGTGGAAGTGTGTGAAAATAGTAATTTTTACCTAAAGCACTATTTTTTTATTGCTCTACTAAATATAAACTCTACTGTGACATCAAACTGATCTTTAAAACCACATAGACAGCTTTCACAGTGTGCAAGGTTAATAGGAGATCTAACATCTGATGGGTTTAGGGGAAAAAAAACTTTTATCAACAGATTAATATCTCAGATATTCATTTTAATTCTAAGTTATGAAAAGAAATGAAGCAATATAAGAACAGTAAATAAAATATCTGAACAGAATTGTCACTAATTAGAGCATTTGTTCAAATTTCCTATGAGGCAGGATTTGGAACTAGTACTAGCAGTGAGAGAATTGAGAACAAAGGTCAATGAAATTGGTCCCACCAAGGTGAAATCCTGTAACTTTTATTGTTTTAGGAAAAAAATAATAGATAAGAAAGTTATACTATTTAGAGATTTAAAAATAATATACTTGTGTTTAAACAGCCAGCAGAGCTTTAACCACTTTCTGCTTGAAGCTTTAACTTCCATTTGAGCTGTACCAGACCATTCAGATGATCTCAGGGGCTCCCTTCCAAGCTGAATGGTTCTGTGATTCTGATTCAAAACCTTTTTCTTCTATTTTTTTTTTCCTTTCACATCCACTTTTGATTATCTCAGTGTAATCTATTGCCTTGCTCACATCCATGGCCTAACCTCATCTGAATTAAAGTTTTTGGCTGGGAAATAAAGCTGGCTATACTGATATAAAAGCAGTGGTATAACCAGTGCTCTGTTAATCTTCCTCATGATTCCACATAGAAATTATGGGACTATATATGTAAATGTGTACCCAACTGTGCTAAATTGAATGAGTGAGAGGTCCTTTCTTAAGATCAGCAGTGAATCAATCACACCAACACCTCTAACTAGTCAATCAGCACTGCAACCTGGTTGTTTTCCACTGATAATGGAATTCACAAATCCATTTTCCTCTCTCTATTGAATAGTTAAAAGAATTGAAGAAGTCACACATTTAAGTGCTGTGAGAAGGATGTAGGTACTTTTCTGAATCTGTAGTGAAACCCATGACTGTATTTCCTGTGTTGTCAGCATTAAGTGATAAGCTTTTAAATTCTGGTTTCTTGAGGAAATGTGAGAAGACTGAAGTTTGCTTTCCATATGTATTGACTATCAATTGCCATTAGATCCAAACCCATTATCTGCCCTTTGGTTTTCTTAGTAACTGAAAACACATGTTGTGGTACTGACTTCCCCTCATGGTCTTGGGTTTCTTTGACAAAGACTGCCTGAATATGAGGTAGTGTGGAAAGATGCTGATGTTTCCTTTGACACAAGAAGTTTGCTCCACTCTTCTTCATTAGCCACACAAAACCAGAGTGAGTGAGGAATAGCAAGACAGAACCAGGATATTGGTTCAGCAATCAGTCCTGGCTGCTGAGTGATGCTGGAAACAAGGGAAATATTTTGTGATCACACTCACAGCAAAAGCACAGCCCTGCAGAAACAGCTGTAGCAAACTGTTACATGAAGCCTACAGCTTTGTCCCTGTCTCTCCAGCTGTCTTCCCCAATGCTTAATTTGTTGTCAATTGTCTGGAAAGGAAAAAGCCATTACAAATATTCTTGCCTCATTGATCCTTGAAAGAAGATAGTCAAAGTAATTCCCTCATTCCTAAAAAAAAATATTTCCTCCTGACTTTTAGTGGTTACCTGGTTAAAACCTTGATCTCCTTTTTCAATATAAACATCAACACAAAATCACAGTGTACAGCATATTCATTCAGGACACCATGGAAGTATGAATAAACTTTCAACTCTGAGCAGGTTATATGCCAGGCTTAAAAACTTCAGCCACTCAGTTCTTTCAGTAAAGTGTCCCATAGCCCTTGCACTATCAGATAAGTCTTCTGGGAGATTGAGTGCCTCCTACATGTGAGCCAGTCCAGCTGCAGGCAATATATCTCTCCCTTCCACCCAGGGAAAGCACAAATTAAAAATACATCACAGGAAAAATGCATCCTATTTGCCTCCATTTAGAGGAGGAAAAAATTTTCTGTAATTTAATATCATCCCCCAAAATAATTGAATTTGGCTTGACCCAGGCTTTTCTTTTTGAGGTGTGTTGTGATATGTGGGGAGCATCAGTGACATCAGAGATCAATTCGATACCCAAAGTGCATATTTGTTGGGTACATTTAAAAAAGATTATAGAAAAAATACTCCATAAATAAAGTGGGAGGATAAAGTGGAAGCTCATGAATGATTATAAGTCATAAAAAATACAGGTAAAATTAACAGTGTGAGTGCAGAAAATAGCTAGTTGTATAACATCTGGAAGGATGTTAATTTTACAGAAGCGTGGCCTGGCTATAATTTTATATTTGTTACTGGACATTTAGTCATTCATATTCTCTCTTTGCAATGGGGTATGACTTGGAGGAGCAAGTGATCTGAGTATGAAAACCAGAAATCTTCAAGGCCAGAGGAAGAACAGCTGAAGAAATAATCTACCTTCCACTGTATAGAAACAGCTAATAGATCAGTATTCACCATCTCTTGTATTTTTATTATCCATGTAGATTATTTACAGACATATGGGTGGAAGCAAATCCAAATTAAACATGTAGTCAGTGTTAACACTATTACTGTAGAATAAGAAGCCTGTGGATGTAAATTATCAATGTTAAGCATATTTTCCCCAGAAGTGGGAAAGATATCTCTTGCTTTTTGATTTAGAGCTCTGGTGTGATATCTTTTCATTCTGTCCAAGGCATCCTTCCTGATGTCTGGAGAAGACCACTGTGGGCCACAGCAGTTGTACAATAGAGAGATTCAGATCACACTTGAGATGTCAAAACTAAAAGGCAAGCCTAGAGGACACCTGGTCTCCTGCTCCAAAGGTGGATCAGAGATGTCTCTGCCCATCCTGCCAGGAGCCTGCTCTTGGAGACCTCCAGCATTCCATGTGGCATTCCATGTCCTGCAGCCCTGAGGGCATCAGTGGCCCTAATGGTTCTGCCCAGCCATCCTTGGAACAGCCCTTGGGCCAGGGACTTTTACTGCAGCCCAGCCCAGGTCAGTCCCTGCCCCAGCAATGCCGTAGGGTGCCAGGCTCAGGCCACAGCCACGCCTTGCTTGGCCACTTGCCTTCCTGATCCCAGTCTGCTGGCTGGCTCTTGGCTTGGCCTCGGATCTGCTGCATCACCAGAACTTGCCAGATAATGCTGTCTTGAGCTGTCTTGAGCTGCCTCCCCTGGCCTGCCCTGATTCCTTGCTCGGGACAGTGGGATGGGCCCTGGGTGGGGGTCTCTGCCCTGCCAGTTGTGGAACTGGACGTGGCTCCTGGCATCCCACCACTGAGGGAGCAGCTGCCCTTGTGCACTCAGAGTTACCATCCTCCTGAGCAATCTGTTGCAATGCTTTGCTGTGAAAAAGTTTGCCCTGCTCCTGTCTTAAATTTTTCCTGATGGATTCAAACCTACTGTTTTATTTTATATTCTTCCAGAACTTGGAGAGGGTAATTTCCCTTTCTTCTTTGCAGTAGTGTTTTAAAGATTTTAAGGTAATTACTTTGTCATTATTGGTACTCCATTTTCTGTGCTAAACATCCTGAGATTGCTCAATCCTGCTCATGTGTTGTTTTTCATAAACTTTAGTTACTCTCATCTGAAAACTTCAGCTGATACACATCTTTCTTGAAATATAATGCCCAAAATGGGACAAAACACTTCAGCTGAGACCTTACCAATGCTAAGAATAACAGGAGGATTACATCATCTGCCTATAAATGTTACCCCTGTTTATATTTCTTAGTACAATGTTTTTCTCTTTTGCAACAGCAGAGTGTTGTCAACTAATGCTGAACTTGAATTTCATGATAGTCCTCAAAACTTTCTGCAACAGCATAAGAAATCCAGTTATTCTTTATGTTGTGTATATTGCTGCTGAATTCTGACTCACTGTAGAATACTGCACATTCCTGGATTGAACAGCTATCTTTTTTTCCACAAGGCTTTTCTAATTTGTTAAAATATGTTAAGGGAGGTTTTTTTCTAGGTTTCATCCTCTGTGTCCTTGGGATTTGAAACTGCTTCCTTTAACCTACCTACATGCAGCCAAAACACAAGTCATGTATCAAATAATTTCTCTTCTTATCAGGAGAGTATTAATAATACAAATATTTCAATTATAATTTTGGTTCAATGTGAACATCACGGTGCAATGAATCAGTTTTGTCAGAAGATGTTGTGAGAAAAATTCAGTGTATTACACCTTCTACACTGCTTGGTTTTTCCAGGTTGGGCTTGTTAATTTGAAATTATTAGGAAACTTAATATTTATTTAATAGTAGGTATGTGATTATTTCCTTTATAAAGCACATAATAGTGCTGAAAATGTATCATTATAATGCTCCTTGAAACAATAAGGAAATGACTAAAAATAAGCATGTGTTAGATGTGCCTAGTTGGCTCTAGGACTCCATCAAAGGATGCAAGTAATGGCTTGAAGGCAAAGTGTGGCCTTCACCTTAAAGTATTCAGTAGAATTAAAGAGCATTCAATCATTGATATCATCATCATCTTCACCTTAATTATCTTCTCTGAGAAAAGCAATTATTAATGTGAAACAGACTTTAGTCACGGAAAAGCATTTATCCTCTAAGCACAGGTTCTCCTAAGCTGTTTTATAGGATGGGAATTATCCTTCAATTTTTCTCATCCAGCTCCATTACAGACGTTACCTAGAACGTCTGGTTTTGATCTTCAATATTTCAATACATCTCAGCTAAATCTCTCAAGCAATCATTTTTACTCCCACTTGTGGAGCAGCCATGCAAATCCTTCTGTAATATCCTGCCCATCATACTTCCTGAAATATTTGGGCAAATAATTAAAAAATATTTCTCAGGATCTGTGTCATATCTCTTCTATTTAAAAAACCAAAATTAAAAAGTAAAAATCACTGCCTACTATTTTGCCAAGTCTGGGAATGAAAGTGACTGAAGATCTTTTCATATCTTATGACTCTTTGTTGTCTTATGAGAAATTAATTCAGTGGTCTCTCTCTGCTTGCTAGTGAATACGTTAGCATAATTTGTGACTCCCACAGCAGAGAAGGCTGAAAATATAAAGACTTGAAAACAGTTTTTCCTTTTCTAATAGAACTTATTGTGGCTTACCCTGAGGGATTACCCCTGGCTGAAGCCAGGGAGGCTTGAACTGTTGTGTCTGTGCTTCTCCATATGGTGAGACATAAAGGAGCCATATATGACAGCTTCTCTAAGGCTACATTCTCTGTCCTTGTCCAACAGCCTAAATTGCCAATATTGACTTTAAACTCGGATATTTTGCAATGGTGTCTATGGCTGTATCATGGGGCTGCTATGTGAGCTCTGTATGCCTTGCCTCAGGTGAACTGAGGCACCTCAGGGCTGAATTAGGCTAAGGTGACCCAATATGTTGGTCATAAAGAGGACGATCTGATGTTCAAAGACTGACCTGACTTTTGAGAAAAAAAATTATTTTTTCCCCCCCTTATTTGACTTCTATCAGGATGTTGGATTTTCTCCCTTTCCTTCTCTTTGATTTGTTTTCCAGGGCTTATAACTTATTCACAGCTTCACTTTCAGTTTCACTCTAAGAGATGAAACTGATGGCCTTGGTCTTGGTGTCTGTGTCAGAACACATCAAGAAGTTTTCTGACTTGCAGTCAGTTGTTTCTGTGCTCAGTGTCTCCCACTGGATTCCTCACTTTCACTCATAATTCTAATCCCCAGTCTGAGTCTAGTAGTTATCATCTCCCATAGTTTATTTCCTACTTTTTTTTGCGTTTTTCTTGCACCAAAAATGTCAGCTCTTGAGTTATGGTGGACCTGCCTTTACAAGGTTTAGTGCTGGTGTCTTCCTTCCTGTTCCACGTGGTCTCTTGTAGAGAGGAGTGTGACCTATGCTCTCATGTTGTGAGCTTAGTGGGCACTTCAAGAGATATGGGGTAGACATAGATTTGATTTACTGTTTGGATTGTGTTTCTGCACACAAATCACAGGATGAAACAAAAAAAAACTGTTTACAGTCTTGAAATTTATTAATCGACTTTTGCTGTTCACTGATTAAGAGTGAAATGAATGGGAAAAAAAGATCTTATAATAATCTCCCACGTGATTACTAATAGGCAAAATAGGACTTGGAAAGTGTTAGCTCAAAAACAGTAAAACCAAAAAACACTTCTGGAGGTGAATCTTAAATAACTTCCAGCAGAAGTTGGCAGTACTTGTTTATGTGACTTTAGTCTACAAATGAAATAGAAATGGTTATTTTATTTCTACATAAAAAGTCATTCTCTGTTCCTGATGCTTTTGTCTAAAATTGCATTTAGAGATATATTTGAAGGTCAGAAAATGCTGTGGAGTTAGCCTGCTGTTTGTGAAACTCTCTTCCTTCAAGCAGTTCTTTTTCTTCCACAGATGGAAAAAGCTAAATAGTGTTGCTAAATTGTCGCTCACCAAAGCATGAACTGGATATTGGAGTTAGCCAGCTGAAGTCAGTGCTGAGCTGGTTCAGGCTTGCTGAGCACTCTTGATGAAGTTCTCATGCTCAGTAATGTGTTCCCCTATGTAACTGGTTCAAGTTGTGAATAGGCTTCATATGTCCCAAAGAGATTTGTTACTAACCAATTAGCACTAATAATATTACTTTCTCTATCTTGTTGGTGTCAGAGCTGGCTTTTGTACTTTAAAATTGTGGGAAGAGGATGGGCATCTTAATTACTGAGGGCTGGATCATGCTGCCTTGTAGGAAACTCTGTGGGAGGAATACAAAAGCAAGCAAGATTCCTCCATCAAAAAAAGTAGTAAAAGGCCAGCTTCGCACAGAAGACACAGGGAACACTGTCTCTAACACTTGTTAACAATCTGCAAGAGACATTGGCATCAGCAGAACTTGGACTTCATGCTCTTCAGGCTGGCAAAACACTGCTTAAAGAAAAGGGCACAGGAGCTTGGTATAAATTAAAACCAGAACACTGCTTTTATCTCATTTATTGACTCCCCATAGCACCTGGGAAATGAACAGCTATCTCTGGGCTTCCTCACATTCAGGATTCACAGAATCCATCTGAGAATCTTCTGATAATACTCACCCTGACTGCACACACATAATTGTTTCAATTTAGATATACATATTTGTTTTTAGGCTTACTGCTATCTAAACTGGCTTTAACAGGCAGGTAATTTTAAATCATATTTTGTGTGTTTTACTAGGTCAGAATATAATGACAAAACCATCATATTTAATTCTATTTCTCCTCTGAAGATATTTTGTTCATGGGCACATTAACTTTCTCTTGTGGATTGCTAAGAGCAGAAGTAATGCTTGTGGAGAATGAATGAAATCAATTGCAGAAACTGCAAATATAGATATTTAGTCCTTGAGAGAATTAAGCTAAGCACTTTTTATTGGGGTTTGATTAAATAATAGGTGATTTTTGTTGTGATTCATATTTACTTGCTATTACTCTTTGCCATAAATTCTTACTATATACAATAGTTAATAAACCTTGTTTAATAGGAATGTCTTTAATTCATATCAAAAGAGAGAAGAATTCTTGATTTCACATTGCCAAGGCAATTTCATTATAAAAACAAAAGATAATGATCTTGTTAAATTTAATGAGTGGATCCAGGGAGGGCTGTGTGGTGACCACATCACCCCTGATGGAAGCAAGTCACAGGAGGTTACTATGCATGTGCACACTGTGACTGTTCTGAAAACTCTGCTGCACTCCTTCCTCCCTCAGTTTGCTCCTAGTGGTTCATCCTTCTTTAATCCCTGTTTTATAAGGAGGTGAGCAGAGAAGATCGGCTGATCAGTCCTTCATGGGCTGGAGCACCAGGATTATTTGACAAACACAAAAATAAAAGCCAACAGCCCAGTAAACTGGCAGGCTGTGTTTGCATCCAGGCTTTCAGAAAAAAAGGAGTCTGAAGAGGAGTCTTACTGGTTTTGTATCATCATATCCTTAAGTAGGGAGGAGAGACATGAATGTTTATCATTTCCCTATTTGTAGCCATAGCCAAGGGAAACAATAGCCTTGCACACCAGCCTTGCATATATTGTCTGCTCTGGGACCTTAGTAGGGTGCAGTATGTATACAGGTGGAGGGGTATGAATGCTGAATACATTTTGAAATTCACATAGTCGTGTTCTCATGTCAAGGATGCATCTTTCATCGAGCCTGGGAGGTCAAAATCAATTATTTACTGCAAGTTCCTTGTTTGATCTTGGTTTTTCAACATCCAATCTGACAATCCAAGGACAGCAAAATTAAGTAGGGTATGTCTTTCAGGCAGCAAATTTTTCATTCCCTAATTCTCTGGTGCAGGTGGGATAACACAGAAATGGCATGTGGCCATGGCTGAAGCAAAGGGTGCTGTCACTCATCCTAAATGACCTCTGAGCCTTTCCAGCCACCTGCTGGTCTCAGACTTGGCAGGAAAAGAAGAAGGACAGTTATGACCTGGTTGCTGGATTTTCTTACTTCATGGCCCCTAGGGTTACATGAGTGGCAGGAGGAAGCCTGTTCATCACAGTGTATTTGGATCCCATCAGTCATTCCTCCACTCTGGTTTTCCTGTAAACTCCATGCTTCAAAGAGAAACAGAAAATAAGGCAGCCAGGGCAGTTTTCTCTCTCTTCTCTCCATGATCCAGCCAGCATCCAGCAGAGAAGCTGCTATACAGCTGCAGCAGCAGGGAAGGAAGTCTGCTTGCCCACCCTTGGATGTACCATGCAGCTACTTCCATGTTTGCTGGAGAAGAGGAAGAAGAGGCATTGTGGGATGGGCTCCCAGCTACAGCAATAGCAACTGATCCCATTAAAAGCCTCCATGTTTGCAACTCTTCATCAAATACACATTTTCTTACGTCAAATTGGCACCATATGAACTACGGACCATCAGCAGGTGGCACAGAAGGCACAGCACCTTTGACATGCTGGTGTAAACATGTTTGCTTTCTGGCCTTGGCTTTGAAAGTTTGGAATCAAAGTTTGGAATGAAGGGTCACTGGGACATGGAAGGAGATTTACTGAGCAAGCTGTGGGTAAAAGATGACATTCACACCAGTTCTGTGACTCCACCTTACACTTGCAACCTCTCCCTGCCCTTCAGTCTCTCCTTTCTTCTGCCATCTGTGGATTTCTCACTCCCCACATGTGTATCCCTCTACATCAGGAAGGAGACTGCAGCATACTACTGCATCTGTCCAGATGTTTCCAGGAACAGAAGAGACCCATGTTCAGGCTGTGTGACAAAGCCCATTGGCAAATGTTACATTCCTGACTTCTTTTCTCTTATTGTTCCTCTTGGTCAATCCCTGCCCACCACCGAAAACCTGCCAGTTTGGATAAACATCTCCTGTTTTGATCTATTTTAACCAGTCTATTTTGGCATTGCTAATGTAGAGACCAGAGAGTTGCAAAGAGCAGTACATAATGGAAGATGGAGGTGCTGTGTATATCTGTACATAATTTTACCCAATATCAAAATTAGGAAAATATTTAAAGCATCTGAATTTTGCTTTGACTTTTCATTCCTTTGGTCCTTTACCACATAACCGGAACTCTCCTAATACTGCATCAGTATACTGTAAAGTGGAAAGCCCAAATCCATTTTATAGAATCCATACTGAAAATAAGAAAATAAGATTAAAGACGAAGTTTTTGACTTCTGGGCTTTATCAGTCTCTAGGAAAAAAAAATTTACATTTTCATCTATAGAGGAATTGGGCAGCCAGAGCACATAGATGAAGTAAGAAGAAAGCAGTTGAGAAAGGAGGGGGTGAATGAGGCAAAAAAGCGTGGATGAGGTATGAAAGGGTCAGGTGGCTTACTTGGAAAGTAAAAAAAAGATCAAAGGGTAGAAAGCCAAGTAGCAGAAGAAAGAATTATAATTTTTAACAAACTAGAATAAAGGAGTCTTCATGGTGCATGGTTGGAAAAAGAAAAAGAAAAGTACTAAACCAAAAAAAGTATAGTAAGATAGAACTTGTGGGGGAAACAGCAGAGAACAAATGAAAGTGTCTGCTAAATGGAGAAGCATTCTGTCATTTGTATCAAGGGATGGTGGCAAAGAACAGTAATAGCTGCAGCTGTTCAGGGAGAGGTGTTGGAAATCCTTTTGCAGTGGTGCAAAGAGAAATGTATTTTCCATATTATGTTCAGCTGAGGCACTTCAGCAAGCTGGTGGAAGCAATTAGCACAGCTGATTGGTACAGCATTCTTTGAATACTGGTCTGCTAGGCCCCATTTTGGCTAGCACATGATACTTACAAACATTTCTTTTAAAGCATTACATTACAAATCAAGAAACTAATGAGAGTCATGATAAATATGATCCTGCTTTTAAGGACAAGTCTGGTGGCAGAGGCTGAATAATGATCTTCATGTGGGAATGGACTGACCTTCAGGAAGGTTATCAGGTGGGAATCGGAGAAAATAAGAGTGACTTTTCTCATTTTCTGGCTCTAGTTTTTTTTTCTGTGTCAGCTTTTGTTGCAGTCTGTGTAGGTGGTGGAGAGATTTGAGCTCTTTATCATTGGAGCCTGCAGAGTAATCCATAATTTCCTTAGATTCTCTATGGATTTATGCTGAAAATGGTGCAGCAAAATCATTTGCTATGCATACGTTTTCTTTTGCTTACACCTTTTTTTTCCTACTGTATTTTTTAGAGTTATTTCTCTGTTTCCTACTATGTGGCAATCTTTTGTGAGGGTTTTATCCTCACATTGTGTTAATAAATGATCAAGATTTTTAGTACCTTTCCTAGATTTGGTTTGAGCCAAAAACAGAGTAAAGCAACATAGGGTTGTCCTCCCTCAAATTTCTATGATAGAAAAAAGACAGAAAAGTTAGGCATAGACACAGTGTTTTCCCTGGAGATGGAGAAAAGAAAGAGGGTGTCAAGAGAGAAAATGTTTTGTTTTAAAATGCTTTTTTCACCAAATAATAATTTCTGGTGAGATTCCATCCTGTTTTTAATGAGCTGAATAACAATATTAACATTTGCAGTTTTAGTGACATTAATGTAAATGGCAGAACACCTCCAGCTCACCCTTTCTCCTTTCAGTTTTGTCCACTAACAAGGGAAATATGTATGGGATGATCCATCAGCAGAAAATATACTGAAATCAAATAGCAATAAAATGGAAGGAATTGATGTGCTTGAGCAGGATGTGTTATCCCCTTCCAGTGATAATTCTAATTATTTTAACCTGATGGGCATCTCAACAGATTGTCTTCTAATCTGTAGAAAACTTGTACCTGCGTGTGTCTGTGTAGTGCAAAGGAAGTGAAAGAGAACAATATCACAAACCCCAAAAACTGAATTGATTATTCAGTCTCATAAAAATAATAACCAGACAAAATATTTAATGGATATACATTAGCAGACTTGGAAAAAAAAAGTCTATTGCCTTGCAAAGAATCTGTCAACTTCCTCCTTTTGACCCCTTTTTGTGCTCACCTCCAGTTGTCATGGACCTGTCTCAAATCATGAGGTCACCTATGCAGATGCATTAATGAACAAGAGTTCTGAAATGCATCCTGCTTAAACAGAATTAGGGGTAAAAACGGTACCTGGAAACTTGTCTCATTTTGTAGTGAGCTATTGCTGCTGTAGCAACTTCCTGTAGCATGGGGATGTAGGTGTGTGGCAAGTGAGGCTGAGCCAAGGCTTCTTGTCACCTTGTGTGTGGGAGGAGCAGTAGCTGGTGAGTTTTAGCCCAAATGGAAGTGCTCTGCAGGGGTAATCTGGGGCTCCATCCTGCTGCATCAATGACACCTTTGGTGCTGGCATCTTGCAATCAGGGCTTAAGCCTGTGACCTTAGCCCACAGGTTTTGTGTACTGTGCATGGCAGTTTGCAAATAGGTTGTAGTGTTTTCAACTCCCTGCTTTACCGTGTGTTTTTCTGAAGCTCAGGTGTCTCTACTGCCCCACATTTTGCAGTATGATTCTTCCTTGCTCAGTTTCAAAACTCAACAGTCCTGCAGCCAAGACAGAATTTTCTTGCCTGTCCGTGCTGAGGGAGGAAAGAATTTCCGGGACAGTGGAAAGGACAAGTGGGGTTAAAGTGCCATTTTATCTATTTCCCAAATTAGCCACAGGGCCCAATTCAGTAAATGTCATTGTAAATGAACAAATTAGAGTGACAGCGTTCAGACTGATTCAGACAAATTAGACTGACATCATGCTATTTTAATGTAAGTAAGATTCAGAAAGACTCTGGAGCTTTTCTTTGATAAATAAGAAGAAATGCAATATGACTGCAAACTTTCCAGTGAAAATAAAAGAAAACATTGCATTTTGTGATCTTGAAGAGTATTGTAATGAAAATGCTGATTTGGGCACCTATCATAAATCCTTTAAGTTCAGAAAGCCTATCTCCTTCCTTTGCCTAAACGAGATGAAATCAAATAAGGTTATTTTAAAAATTTTATATTTCAACTAAATTACAATTCCCTGGAACAAAGATCAGGGCTTGGAATGAGGCACAAGGGAAGAGGTAGACCAAGGTGGTGCCTGGGGTGCCACAGGTTTGTGTAGGGCGAGATGGAGGCAGTGCTGGGAGAGCAGCCCTGGATTGTCCTGGAACAGAGCTGGTGTAGCAGCAGAGAGAAAAAACAGCTCTGTGGCCTTCAGTGCTAGCAGGGGAAGAGGCTGGAGTCTAATACTGACTTAATTATCAGACAGCTCTTACTGTGTAGCAGTTGGCTAATCAGGAAGGTTGCTAAATCACAGCTTTACTGTAGAGAAAGAGCTGATGTATTTGAACACACAGGGAAACTAGAGAATCATGTAATTATGTTGTTACAAAGCAGTACTTCTTGTGTCTGCCCTGTGTTATTTGTCACTTTTCTGTTTTGGATCATTGGAAGATGAGAGCCTGATTTCTCTTCTGGCCCTGGAAACATTCCTGCCCAGAGACCCTTTGTGTGAGTCCATCCCCAGGGGTCTGAGATGGGCTCCTCCCATCACCTACTGACCCCAGCAAAAGAAGCAGTGTCTTCTACTTCTCATGTGAAGCAGCTTTTGCTGTACAAATAACAACATAATGACCATGGGAGGAAATGAGTTGGCAGTGAAAGTTGGAAGGAAACTACTGTTGATTAGTTTAGCAGCCAGAGCCTGTTTTTTTCACCTTTTGCTTTGATAAAAGTGTTTGGATTCCTTACACCAAATAGAAGCATTTTAAAGACAAACTGTCGGAGCATAACTCTGCCCACACCATGCAAGCACCATTTATTATGTATATAGGGGAATGCTGTGAAAACATAGGTAATCTGCATATCCACAAGCAAATGTGAGTTGAGTCTTCATCAAGCCTTTAAAGGAGCATCTCCTAAGGGAAGAGCAAGGGAAGCAAGTGTATGATGCCAATGAGGGATAAGTTCTTTATTGATTGAATTGGATTAGTTAATCTAGTTTTACCCAGAGTCCATGAAAAGCTAGTCAAAAGGTAAGCTTTGGATCAGGTTAAGTGAAGGGTAACAGAACCATGAAAAGACACAGCCTTGATATACCATAGTACTTACTAATTAAACCAGTCATAGTGACCAAATCAGAGTCCTGAGCTTCACTCATACATCTGATCTGGGGATTTCTTGTCTTGTCACCAGAAGCTTCTTTGTGCCTGGAAATGCTTTAAGAATATTGCTGGAGAACTATTTCTGGGTGATGAAAGGCTGTTGGTACCTCCCCAGCCGGCTGCAAAACAAACAACAAATGTAGGATTCAGTCTTGCCACAGCATTACAGTGTTGCAGCTGGGATGATCAACCTTAAAGCATTAGTAAAGCCAGTAACAGAACAAAGAATACTACATTTTAAAAGAGATAGCATTACTGGTAAAAAAACAGATATATTTTGCGTAATGAATACCTCTTTTTAGGGAAAAGTATTTCAAAGGCCTAAAAGAAGAATTCTGCATCCAAAATCATATCTGGTATTTCCCACTTACACCTGGTAAACTAATAAAAGCTATTTGTTGCCTTTGCACACCATATCTCTTTTTGTGAGAGCAGTGTGATTTAAGATGCAGGAACTTTGTAATTTATCCTTTTTAGTTCCGCTCATCTTCTGTGATGTGGAGCAGCTGGAGTAGTCTGTTGCTGCTCACCTCTAATCTGCCATGGAAGAAATGTCAGGTGAGTTAATAAATTACAGTTGGAGAGTAAAAGCTCATTGTTTTCTATCTGTTCTGTCCTTTGTGCCCCAACACAAAGCAAGGAACAGCTGCAAGGTTTTGGTAAAAGCTTGAAGTGAGAGGTGCATTAAGGTAGTGAAAAGCCACTTTGGCATTATATCTCACTTTTATTTTTTCTTGTCTTTAGATAAGGAATAATCAAAGTGGAAAGGAGGTACATGTAAAGAAGGAATTTCCTTCTTGCATTTTAATGTGTGTTTTCTCTTTATTTGAAATAAATGGCTTTTGTTAATTCAGTTGGTGGTTAAACACCTAGAACTTTCAAGTTTCATTTAAGACAATAATCCTTGTGTCTGAAAACAAACACACCTGAATATCAAATCTTTCTAGCCAGGTCATGAAAATAGTTTAGAAGTAGAAGTTTTATAAGTAGTTCCAGACTTGGCCAAGTCTTTCTTTCATATCAAAACCCTCTTTATTCTCTGTGGATGCTTTTTAATTTGGCATGTTCTGAAATGCACACCTTTTATTTTGTGACTTTTCTTTCCTCCTCTAAAATGAAAAACCTCGGTGGAAGGAAAAAGAACCCATCAGAATTGTGTGTACTCATTAATCCCTGTGATTCCAAATATACACAGGTCAGGATAATTGTAGTTTGATCTCAAGGCTGACTATACAGGTCTCATTGAATTTTAAAATATGTTTCTAACAAATGGTTTTAATTAGATTCAAGTGATGGTGCTGCTATTTTGAGTATTTGTCCACGAAGATTCAAAAGAAAATAAAAGGTCCTTTTGAACTTGGAAAGACGTTTTTCTCACTAGAAAAAGCTGTCCAAAGAGTGGTCAGTGATGCAATAATGTCAAATCCAGAAATTCTTAGAAGTGATGGTGACTTTGTGTTCTCTTTTATTAGCTCTGGAATCATAGGCTAATGACTCACATTCATATATTTGAAACTAATGCAGATTTATAGGGCTTTGAGCACAAAGAGCCATATGCTTCCCCAAGCAGGGAGCCCAGAGTGAAGAAGGCACTTGGAAGACACTCCCCAAAGTGCCTGACACTGCCTTCTGGCACAAAAGAAAAAACCTCTGAAGTTTAAATACAGTCACGATTTCAGATCCTTGTGGGCTGCAGAGCACAGGGAGCTGATCATCGCTCAGTGAAATCAGTGAGGATTTTGCTATTGATTTTAATCAGTGAAAAGTCAAGAAGAGGTGCTTTGTCCAAGCTGAAGAGTGGAGATTGTGTTAAAACCAATTAGTTGAGGAACCTTATCCTACAGAACTCAGATCAGCAGAAAATGGAAGTTATCTTGTTCCTTCCTGTAAAGTATTTTAAAGAAAGGATAGGAGGGAAATATTTAGATGGGAAGTTTGGAGGTGTATGAATATTTTCTGTCCTATGGTCTTAGAAGTCTTTATCAAAGATTCTGCTGCCTATGCAAATGCCAAGTCCAGGGATTATGTTCAGGTATTTGCTTCCTGTCAGCTCCTCCTTGGCTGGACTCCCTTTGCTGCTGATTGCTTTGAGCCATAGCAGAGACTGAGAAGGAGAGAAGGCAATTTCATATTGCCTCCCAGCAGGAATCTTGCACTAAAAAATCTAGTGGCTATACTCTCATTCTCCATTACTGTAATATTGCAGAAAAGATAGAAGCTTTTTTTTTTTTTTTTCTAAATTACGAATCTCTGGTTGCAAAGGGATAAAGCCTCTGAAAGAACAGTTTGGTGCTAAGACAACTCCTCTCTGTCCTCTGCTCAACAGCAATCTAATTTTAAATGGTTTGGATAAAATTATGTTTGGCCTCTTTGGCCTTTGACAGAGAATCAGGGCTTGTTTGAAGACTTTTTGGGTGAGCCCAGCACCTCGGCACTGATCCCATTCCGATGCTGAGCTGAGAAATGAGGCAGTTCTGGTAACGGAAGGCTCTGTGTGATTCAGTAATCTGCTTTCCCATACATGTATAATTCAGCCCCGTAAATCTCCTCATGAATCACCTTCTTGTTTATTTTCCACTCTCCCTGATTAATTTGCTGATTTCCTCAGTGCTGATGTTTATAATGGGAGGCTGTTCAGAAAGTCAAAATGCCTCTCACTGGGCACTTATTTATTTTTTTCATTTGCCACTAGGAAGCAAGAATGTGATCAGTGACAGAAAGGTTTTCTCATGTGTTTATTTTTTAATTTAAAACCTACAGATACCTTGCTGGTTTCTTATATAGTGAAAAAATAAACAAAAAGCATCATATTTCTTTGGATATTCTTTCCACTGCATTGCTAGGAAACATAATTTGGTAAAGTCATTCTGAAAACATGTTTTTTGTTGATTTTTTTAATTAGTTGAAATATTTTTAATTACTTGGACTGTATTGTATCACCTGTAATAAGAAATCATTAATATTTACAGTAGAGGGAGCAATAGCCCCATTACTTCACTATTTCTTTTTGGCTGTAGGTTGTGTTATAGCTTTATATAGCAGATGTATAGAAAAATAACAATTACTGAGATGTAATGATTAATGATGTGTTCTTTTATGTAGTAAAGTTTCCCTTGTGATTCATATTAACTATTGAACTAATACTTTCCTTTTAAAAAGCAGAAGATTATGCTTATGGAGTTGTCTCACCATAAGCTGGATAAGCATAACAGCAATACTATTTCAAACTGAAAGAGATTTCCTTTTTCAATTGCTACCTTAAAATTATGCTCTTATCAGAAAATTTTAAATTCTAATCAGCATGTTTAGCACTTTTTTTTTTTTGAGACTTGCTGAATGGTTTAAAACCTCTGAGTGTTTTGTGCTACCTGTGGTTAACAAGACCCTTCTGGTGTTGCTATGGAAATTGTGAGGTTACTGTATGCACACACTGGATCCTCTCCACACTCAAATGGGAGTGGAAGAGGTGGTGGTGGTTCAGTCTCTTTGTTCAACTGCACGTCCCTAAAGCAGGAGACAGTCAGAAAAATTAGAAAATTATTTGGGTAAAATCATCTTAGTGCAGGATGTGTCTTTAAGACCTCTCTCTATTCAATGCAGTGAGCATACAGGCTATTTCCAGTATCAGCCTTCACAGATTGGGCTCTTAACTGCAGGTCAAATAAAAATCAATGCCATTACTGGGCAGCCCATTTTCACTAATCCTTTGGGTGGTCACTTGAGAAAGATTTCTCTATTGTACAATGTATTTGCTTCAACTGAAGAGGCTCTTGAAAAGGAGGAGGATGATGAACTTGGCAGTGATGTTTCAGCTGAAGCTTTTGTGTGAGGCTGCAGTGGCTGCACATCAGTGTAGGGTTTGAGTTGGTGCCTCTCCAGATGCACAGGTCTGGATGATGTAGCCAAGAACTGAAATGTGCCTAAATGCTGGTCTGGATTCCAGCTTCTGCCCATCTTTACTTCAGCACAATTACAGGAAGGATATTTCTCCTATATGGTTGGGATTTTTTTAAGAGATTGGCTCCTGCAACATGTGGTGTCTTATGAAGGGCAGAGATGTGACTCATCATGGGAAATGGTTCAGGCTGGGACTAATCTTAGGTGAGAATGGAAGGGTAAGGAATTTGAGCTGAAAGAAAAAGAAAGATAGAAAATTTGAATTTTCTATCATAAAATGGAAGAAAAAAAGAAAGTCCGCACATCAGGAATATTCCTATCGGAAAATTCTGAAATTTGGAAGACTGTTTTTCTTAAAATGTAATACTTTGGTTGAAACTTCCTAGTGAAGTCTGGTGTTCAGGCTACAAGACACTGTCTGCAAATACAGTCTAGATAGTATGAGGAAATATAAGATCTGGTCTTAGCATGTTCTCCAGACATTATAGTAAAAATGAGACTTTTTAGGGAAAAAAAATAGTAGGAATAGAGCTTTCTTCTTGTGGTCACTGTCAATGAGTAAACATAGATATCAAGTGTGTTGTCTTTATGAAGCCATTCCTCTTACCAGAAATGTACTTACAGTCTCTTTGGAAGGTGATCAGAGGAAGGGGGGAAAAGAAGGCTTGTGGCTCAGATGATGCTCTTGCCATTCAAGATGAACTGTCAAAACATTGTCATTTATTGTCACTGACTCATTTAAAAAGCTGAATCACTAATGCATAAGTGGCTCTTGTTCATAACATGATTTAAATGGAATGCCTCTGATTTAGTTCAGTTTAATTTGGACATCATGCCATCTTTTCAGAATCGTGTTAGTGTCACTTCCATTTTCTTCTTAAAGGTTGCTCATCAACAATTCACAGCATCACCCTTTCATTTCACTTGGGCAGCCCAGTGTTTCCTCCATGTGTGCACACTGGGAGTTTCATTCTGATACAGACTCACAGAATGGTTTGGGTATTGTGACAGAACCATGGAAACATTGTTTTGTCTCCATAACGGTGTTATAATTACATCACAATGTCTTGAAGCAATTAGTATTATAATAATATGTTACAAAGTGTATGTGATGTGTGCATAGCAGTCTGTACTGTAGCTTTTGTTTGGTTTGTACTGAAGTTTGTTTTAGAGGCCTCCAAGGAGTGGTAGTTTGTTATAAATGTTTACACAATAATTAGCATTTGGGTACATTTCAGCAAAAAATCCCCAATCTTCCTACCTTGTCATAAGTAATTGCCTTTTTCTGTGTTAACTCAGAAAGAATTGACGTATTACAACTATTTTTAACCACAAGGTTGACAATTTATAAACCAATTAACTCTCCACTTTTCAATAGTGCTCCTTGAGCATGTCAGAGCACTGTAAACTAGAACAAGGGTTCCTTGCCTCTCTTGTGAAGAAAATAGTATCACTATATCCATTTTACAGAAGAATAAAAGAGAGGCACAGAAATCTGAATTGCTTGAGGTTGTTTTGTAGACCCATAGCAGAATTGTTAGAAGATCCAGAGATTCCTGTGTGTGTATTGAGAATGTGTGTGCACACACACACACTTGTGTGTGCAAACACTCATAGCCATCAAGTCCTTCTACTTACTGCTGACAACTGTCACACAATTTTTGAGTTTTACTGATCGAGTTCCAGCTCTGCTTTTTTGTTCAGATACTTTGTCTTTCATTAAGATTATACAGCAAAACATGGGAAAAATGAGATTTCTAAAACCATGGGTAGAAAATTGCCAATTGCAAGGAAATAGAAAGCACTGCCCTAAAGAATCAAAAACTACAAATAATAGTCAAACTCTGCTGTTGTTCCCTGTTTGAAATCTTGAAATAAGGCTAATGACAATTTTGCTTCATCTGAGAGAATTCCCAAAATGAAGAAGGAAGTGACAGTCCTGGAACTTGAATTGTCTTTCCTCTGACTTCTATGACAACTTTACTGGACACTAAAGAAGTGAGTGTCTTTGTTTGTGGGGTGAACTAAAAGCAACATCTGTTGGGTAGGCTCAGAGGGAGGTTTCTGTGACCTTTTCATGGATTGGTTTCTTCAAGACTGACAAAGTTTTGCAGAGGGACATTCCTGTTAGGTTGGAAGTTCAGAGCAGATTCTGAGTCAGTAGCTCCTCTGCCTGATGTTAGTGTCTAAAAATGTCCACCTACACTGTTGTGGACAAAACCATAGCACAGCAGGGAGGCAGCTCCGTGCCTTGGCAAAGTGTGGCAGATGTAGTCATTGCTTTAGGGATTTTTGAAATGATTTTCATGGCCTTTAGCATCAAACATCTACAGAACTGTAGTGGGAATGGAGTGCCTGAGTCTACCAGGTCCTTGGCATAATCCCAGCATGGTGGTGCTTTCCTTATCTCCTCTTTTCTATTTCATTCATCTCCCTCTCCCCTCCTGGGTTTGCAGGAGGTGGAAGAGCTCCTAGAAGGAAGGTGAATGTGTTAGCAAGCAGTTTGTGGTGCTCTTCCCAGGAACGAGGAGGATTAAAGCAAATGCAGCCTCTGCTAGTGTAGTGGGGATGTTCATCTTCCTTGAACTGGAGGGGTTGAGACTCTGTTTTAAGTGCCTGATGTTTTTTTTAGCATACCATAAACCACAGAAAGTGTTATTGGTCCTGGAACAACAAAGTATTGTGTCCCTGGTGGACATGGGAAGCCCATCAAGCTTTTGTTTTCTTTGAGGATGTATGTTGGAGTATTTTTCTTTATCTGATGCTTTCATAGTTGTGTTTCTTGCACCACTGAATGTATCACAGAAAAATCCAATTCAATCTTAAGAATAATCACTTTGTTGTTTGGAGAGTATACCTTTCAATACACACCATAAAGATCTAGAAGATTAATTGAATAATGAGGTGGTGAAACCGAGCAAGAAAGTATGGAGGACTGGGAGAATGTCTCGAAGGATTTAATAAATTGGATGATTGGGCAATATGATGGCAAATGAAATTCACAGAAGATAAACACACAACAATGCATTGGAGGAAATAATTGAAGCTGCTTCTGTGCACTCATGTATTCAGAATTAACTGCAACTTCTCAAGTGTAAGAACTTGGTGTTGTTGAGGGTAGTGCGAGGTCCAAGGACTGATGCAGAAGGAATACTAAGGGACATCCTGGGCCGCATTAATACAAGGTGGAAGAATAATTTTCTGAACAACCCACTTTACTGAAAGCATGTAGAATGCAAACATGTTGATTTTTAATTCAAGTAAGAAATTGCTCCCAATTAAACCTCCTAGGATTTGTTCTGGTTATGTAATCTAAATGTATGATGAGTTGTGCTGATAATAGAATTTGAACCTGAGATTTTCAGCAATAAAAATGTCTTATACTGATTAAACTGAAAGGCATTTGGATGAAACATGGTCTTTTTGATGCTTGGCTTTTAATTTCACCAGACTGGGGACATTACTCCAGTCCCACAATTAGTCAATAGTAGATATAGGACACTCATGTACACTACTGTCGAAAAATGCTGCTCTTGGGCCAGTGCTGCAGAAACAAGGCATAGAAAAACTATTCATTCCAATAAGTTAGACAAGATGATAGTCATTGGTAAATAAAGTATTTAGTAGAGAACATTAATCTTCATTGCCAAAACTAGTTTTGTTTTCCCATATTTTAGAAAAATACATATATTAAAAAAAGAAGTCTGTGTGAAACTTTCCATTGACTGTGGGAGAATCAGCACAAGTATGCATGTGTACCCACACATATATGAAAGGAACAGGAGGGATGGCCTTGGCAAGAGATTAAAATAAAAGAATTGAAATGCCATTACAGATAAACAAATACAAATTCATGGATTCCAAATTATATTTGATTGTGTGAATGATAATAATGCCTATAGTGTTTATTTCTGTTGCCTAGGAAAACCGCATATGTTTGCAATATTGACATTTGAATCTTAAATTCATGTTGTGCTGCTCGATTTTATAACGGATGAAGAGATGCCTCTTTGAAATAAAAGCTTCTCCTGGCAGAGCTTACAATCAGTTATTCTTTTGCACTTGCAGAACATCAGACTTTGAGCAGGGGTGGCTTTGAGCAGGCTGGTTTTGGGTGTCACTCCTGCGAGCAAAGGGGACCAATGTGGCTGTTGCTCAGGGTGTGCTGGCATGGAGGAGAAGACAGAAGCTGCAAGGGGAATGTGTGTTCTTGGGCACCGAAGTGTCCTGCTAAAGCTCTCTACCATCTGCCATAAATGGGAATATGGAAATCACCTCTATGTATAAGATACACTAGAGTTGTGTGTTGTTCAGCTGTAAATCTAAGAGTATTTCACTGAACTGTAATGAATTTAGCCTTTACCTGAAGGCAGCAATATACTACAGCCCTGTTGCAGATAGGTTAATTATTATTTAGAGGGGTAATTATTATCTGGAACGTCACAGTTCACTGCATAAAGAAACCTTGTATTTGAATCTAAGAATCCTTACTCCTAATCTTTGTTTCTAATATATATTTTTTGCTGGATTTTGGTAGCCAGATGGCCTGTGGCCTATAGCTCAGACTTCTGGCAGCTCTGGAGCATGAGCTGTCTCGTGCTGGCTATGCAAAACGGCATGCTAGCATAGCATAGCATGGAGTTGGTCTCTTCCAGATGTTCACCAGAGCACAGGGAAGAGCTGACATGACACAATCAAGGAAAGGAAGATGGTTGGTTCTTGTGTACAATTTCTAGATTCATTATATCATTCAGTGATACAGAGCACTTCTTTTTAGCAGATATCAGTGTTTCTAAACAGATCCAGATGACCACAGAGGCTTTACCCTTTGAAGGAAGGCAGTACTTCAGCTCCAGCAGCTGTGAGGCATTATGTTTTCAAAGATACTCAGAATCATGTGTGGTCCTAAAGAATTTATAGCACAACTTTCCTGGAGGTCAATTTTGATACCAGCCTCTATCAGATTGACAGATAGGGCTGTAGAAACACCTACCTTGAAGGCAGCTCTTCTGCTGAAAGTATGTCAGTCTTACCTGCTGTTATATAAATGACCTCCCTCTCAGAGCAAGTGTCACAGTGGTTTGGAACATATTGTTTTGAAAATAGTATCTGCAGATACGGTCTTGCCCCTTCTGCAGAACAGTATCGTCTGTGACTTCCCATCTGGTTCCTAATTTTGTCTGCTTCTAAGCTGTCAGCACACCAGATCCTCACACTTCTGTATGAATCTTGGCCCCATCAGGACTGGAACTAAAAATACAGATATCAAAGTGGCAATATGTATTGAAAACTCAACTTATACAGAGGTTCTTTCTTGAATGTTCTGCCACTGAAGCATCTCTTCTAGGGTGAAAAACATTAATTCTTGCAATTGTTGGAATCGGCACAAACCTCATCAGGAATCTTCAGTATGCCATATGTACATTATCATCCCTACTCTCTAGGTCTCCTAGGGAGCCATAGGAATCCATCCCTGGCCTTTTAATGCATGAGAAATATAAGACACTCTGAACTAGATATGGTGGCAGTAGAGACCAACTTTTTAAAGTTCAGAGCTAAGCAGGGGTTTGAACTGAGATCTGAAGTACCACTCACTGCAGGTAGGTAAGTACCAGGTCTGGAGCCACTGTGGAGAGGGGTGGAAAGCTCGTCCTCAGTCCCTCATCCCCCAGGGGTTCTGGGAAGCACAAGGATGAGGCTGTGTGGGCACATCTTCCTCCTTGTCTACTTACAAGTTTCTGGTTGCAGTCACACGTGGTTTTCCTGTGTGCCCAGTATCCCAACACCTCCCCTCCATCACGCTTGCCTGTAGCAAGCAATACTGGGAGGAAGCTGGAGCTACTCTCCATCCTTGTGAATCTATGTTTATAAGCAGTAGGAAAAGATGACCTGCTATTAGTGGAAAAGAAAAAGCCAAAAAGATAATATCTGAAGGAGAACACCTAGAACCTTTCCAGTGATAGCTGCAAATGAGGGTGAAAATACACCTGGGGAAAGTGACAGAAGTGGAAGTGTGCTCAGCAAGGCTCTTAAAGCCTCTGGAGAGAAGTGGTGACTTGAAAGCAGGGAGACACTGAGTCACTGAGCCCTACTCCTGGTGTCAGGAGGAGTGATGGCTGCCCCTGAGATGTGGCTGCAAGAACTGCTGTGTGTGCCTGCAGGAGTGCGGGGGAAAACTCAAAGTCACTGAATGACTCCAGTGCAGCAGATTTGATCTCAGCAATTATTGCTTATTTCTTATTGCTGCCTTCAACAATACATTTTTTTAAACCCACCCCTCCCTCCCCCCCCCAAAAAAAAAAACCAATAACCCACCAAAGCAATAAACCAAATCTAAACTGCCTCAGAAAATACCACTGAGGGGTATCTTCTGTCAGTTCCTCAGGTAAGGATTTGTAGATAGGACTTGTTACATGAGCAATACTGGGATTTTTGCTGAATAGCAAAATAAAATGTATTTGATTAACTTTATTAATTTGGATAATTAATGGAAAAAACATTGCTCTTAGTGGGTGAAGTGGTATGAACATCACAATGTACATTTTCAGTGTTACAGCTATTGCAAAGCACTAAGCTGGATAAACAGCTGCCAGTTACAGGGGCTGCTGGCAGGATTTTCAAGGACTGTACTTTGTAGTATGGAGTTCTAGGGGATTTTGAAAGGTTGTCACCTGATTCAATAGGAATGCATGACTCATTTGATGGGTTAGCTGATTAATTTTAAGTTTACTAGGGCTTTTGAGGAGAATCCAAGGATTAAACATTATGGCACATTTACAGAGCCAAACTTTAGTTTTCTAACTTTGTGTAAAAAATAATAAATAACCAAACCAGGCTCACATTGTTTTTGTTTTTGCATACACCACTACTAGTTTTATCACAGCAAAAAACTTCTTTCTCACACTAATTTATACTGGTGAAATGGAAAACAGGTTAGTATTTGTGTCCAACCATGTGTGAAATTAGTATCCTACAAGTGCATTGAAATGAATGCTTGTGGTAATAAAGTAGTAGTCACTGTTTAATTTTAATGCATGCTTCACTTTAAAATTGGTTTTATGAATAGCTACTATGTACATTTACATTCTTCCCAAAAACACTTCAATATTTAATACCCCCTTTTTCTGGTCTGGTTCTGTAACTCTTTCTGCACTGGTCAAAACTTGCCTGGGAGATTGCTTGGAATTTAGGAGCTACCGGTAAATAAGTACTGCTCAGTATCACTAAGAATCTGGCAGAACTTCAGAATCAGGATTAAAAGTTTGCAGGAAACTCAGAATAAAATGTTCCAGCTTAACAGTGCTTAAGACTTGATGTTCTTTATGTACATAAAAGTACAGTGTACACTTGGCCAGCACAATGATCACTTTTCAAGCCTGATGTAGCAAATGGAGCCTGGCTGAGGAATACAACCTTTGTGTTTTGATTTATTTATTTCATTAGTTAACAGAATCTGTGATCCACTAGCACTAAATTAGCAACTTATTTAACAAATTAATCCAAATAAGTTACCAAGGAGAAAAGAATTTTCGGTTACTGTTGGCTCTTCCAGATTCTTATCTGTAAGCTTAGGTAAGACTTGTGTCGTCTTCTTGGATGCATCAGCTGTTCTGCTTGTTGCTAATTCAGTCTAAGATTCTGTGGCCAGAGTGGCAAATGCAGTTCTGGAACTTATAGAAGAGACACATTTATCTGACTGATGATACTTTGCACTACTACCATGATAAAAATATTCTATATTTTGTAAATTGATTTGCTAATTGCTGTTGCTTTCTTCTGAGTGATGTTTCTGTAGAGAAGTGATTATTGCTCAGCTTTCTGTCCAAGTTTGGGGAAATTGGAATTTGTGTCAGCTCTTAAAGCAGGAGAATAGATGGCAACTGAGCAGACATTCCCACTTCAGCTGTGATCCAGAGGGGGAATAAAAAAAGAGTAGGGATGGTACTGGGACAGGGACTTTGGCATGGTATTAGAGCTTGCTCTATGCCTGCCCATACAGCTGTTCCACATCTGAGCAAACAGTGGAGCTAAGCCACATATGTGAGTATGAATGTGGGTGCTGCAAAGCCAGCCTTCATGTGTGCATGCTGTCTGTTGAGCCAGAAAGAATCTTTGGCATATATATGGGCATTTGAGTTTAAGCATGTGAAGCATGTCTTTGGCTTCCTCCATCCTGCCCTGGAGGCTTCTCTGAACATCCTGTTTCCAGGGACTTGCAGATTTTCCCTTGCAGCATCCCTGATAGTCTAGAGTACAGGTGGAAATTTCCACCCCACTGTGCCTGGTCCTATATAAGAGCATAGTAATTTCAAGTCTAATACCTAGACATAGGCCTAAACAGGTGTGAGAAATTCTTCTCACATACCCAGAATGTACCTGTAAATAACTTATTAACAAGTCAGCCTTGGGTGCTTTTAAGACTTAGATTTTCCTGCTCTATTATTCAGGTTTTCTCTTGATCCCACCTCCTAAAACACTCTCTATTTAGACATTGCTGTGTCACTGAATGGGAGGGACTTCTGCACAAGCAATGGTCTCTGCAGCAACTCACAGACTGTAGCTCATCTGCTGAGTCTGGCACATTGGTTTTTCTCCCTGTCCCTTTTGAATGACAACTCTTGTTGTCATGTACTGTCTTTTGTAGCACTGGACTCTTGAGCCTCTGTGCAGGACACATCTTTGCAGAGTTCTGCTCTGATTCCAGGAGTGCAGCTGTCCTGGAGCCATCACATATATTTCTCCTGTCTTGGATCTGCTGTCTTGGAAAGATGAATGTTACTTATTTCTTGTTCACATTCTTCTCCCTCCTCCCATCCTGTAGCACGCAAGCTCATGAGATTTAGCTAAAAAATGTTTCATCTCAGATACCACCTATTGCCATCCCATTGGAAAACTTGACTGTAGCAAAGGCCTTAAATCAAAAGCCTGTGTGACACTTTCTGATCTTTGAGCAGCTTTAGGAGCTGTCAAAAAGAAAAACAGTCATCCCTAGTTAAATGAAGTTGTTTGGTAAGGATTGAGGTATTTGTCAAGTAGAGCCATGCAAAAGATTAAAGCAATGTCTGTCAGTGAAACTACTGTATTTTGGCTTACGTAATTCTACAGGGTTTTTTTACATGTTTTGCTTTTCAAGGAAACTGTAGGTGCCTTCAGCATTATATCTAAAAAGGGAATTATACATTGCAGATAGTATTTCATTCTATATTTAACAGCTCTTCTTTGAACAACAAAATCTGTAAACTCATTGCTGGGACTTGAACTGAATTCATGGTGGGTCCTAGTTGTTAATGATATTTTACAGTGACAGCCCTGTTCTGCTTGCAGTGTTAAGAAAAACAGTAGCTCACTCAGTGTCTGGGTTTCCACTGAAGTTTACTGATATTGGACTGTAGCACTGCCCATCCTGCATTGCCATGGTGTGTGCATGTGAGAGGTGTGTGCAAAATGTGACAGCAGGACTGCTGCTTCAATGATAAAGCAATGAAAACAGTGAATAAATTTGGCAGGGCTTCCCTGGCCAGTGGAGCTGCAAGCAGAGAAGAACAAACTTGCTGTGTATTACACAGCAGAGCTGAGCAAGAAAAAGGCATGGCTAAGTCTTGATAGACTAACAAAAAATGTCTCCAAACACTTTTATTCTTTAAAAAGTGGAAGTTCCCATTTGTTTTAAATTATGAGAGATTTGGGACAATCCATATTGCAGTGCAGGTTTTCTATGAAGAAAAGAATTTTTTTCAAAAGATACTGGTATTTTCTATGGTTAAATAGGAGTATTTTCACTGGTTTAACCATTAACCAGGGATCTGTGTAGGTATTGGGATGGCAGGTAAGCTAAATGAACTGCTCTCCCTCCCCTCTGCATTTTTCAACACCTTTGACTGGAGCCTATGCAGACAAATGTGCTTTTTGTACTCTGTATAATTCCTACACCTGATTCTGTAGAACACATCTACAGGGTTCCTAAGGAAAGTGGAATATAAATTTCTGTGTCATTGACAAAAAAAATAATTCCCTTTGGATGATGCTAAACCTTCCTTGCTTATGCATAACTCCCATCTAGCTACTAAGGATGATCCAGAATGCTTTAACTCTAAAATCAACCAGGTTGTACCAAATCCTGGGTGGATTTGAAGCTTCATGAGGAAACCATATTCTTCCCAGATGGCAAGCTCACACTCCTGAATGTATCTGTATGTAAGATTCTTGGAGAGCAAATTTACTTTGTGCTAGTGAATATTCAGAAATGAGATCTTGAGATGGGATCCAAAATAGTGGAGCTTGTTTAAGTCTAGAAGAGGGAAGGCATCACTGTGCTGTGATGTGGAAGGGGTAAATGGTCACTGAAGAAAGTCTGGTGCTTGAAAGACTGATTTTCCTCAGGTCCTTGTACTGTGGTAGTGCCCTACTCCTGGCACACCTGATATGGAGTGCTTCTGGCATCCTAGTAGTCCTAAGGAGAGGAGTCAGAAGCTGCACAGGGGTCTGTCATGAGCTTTGCCAGCCTGGATGTAGACTTTGTTTTGCTACTTTCTGCAGATGATTGTGAAATGACCTGTTTTAATCCAAAAACATAAAAAGACAAACGGCTTCAGTTAAAACCAGCTGGAGGTAGGCATGGGAAATGGCACTACATGAGGTATCAGAAGGGAGGGAATGAGGACATGAAATGCTAGGTGGATCTCTGTAGGATGTTTGCTTTTATTTCTGAGTGCCTGGGCATGACATATTCGGTTTCAGTTGGAGTAGTAAACAAGAAGTTCAGAGGCGATGTGACTGGGATCTCTGTGCTCATCCTGCCTGGTCAATACCCTTCTGACAGTTAAATTTCTGCAGTGTGATATACATCCAAATCCAGCCTTCCCTTATGTTCTGTTGAGAAGAGATCAGGTGGAGGAAATCCATGCTCCTCGGGCATCTAAAATAATCTGGGCTGAAACAGAAAATGTTCTGCTAGCCTCAGTTGCTAAACTACCTGTGGATTGAGAACTGATCCAAAGTGTCACTTACAATCAGTTGGCTCTGACACTTCTGCTAGACAAAGTATTTTCTTCCTTAAGATGCACTAGATTGATATCTCTTTTGAAGTCCTCCAGTGCATCTCTCCATGCTGGAGGTTTGGAGAGGTTTTGTCTTCAAGTCTCTTAAACATCAGAGATTTTCAGTGGTAAATGAGTGATGATTAGGCATTACCCCTAAAGAATAAAGACAGTGAGGCCATGGGGATGTTCTGGCTAAAAGACTGCTGTTCTTGAGAGTGATGGATGGGATTTTGCAGTAAGGATGGGTTATCCAAGGGTAACACAGCCGGAGGGGTCATCACACCAACAGTTGCTTTTTCTTACTAATGGTAGAGGAAGCAAAGATGAACAACTGTGAGATGTGAGAGTAACATTCCTGTTTTACAGTGGTGGTTACGTGAAAAAGCAACATTTTTCCTTAAGCTCATTTTAGAGCTGTTATGCGATCATAGAAGAATGAGGAGCTGGGGAAACTTCAAATAGGTGAACAGGAAAGGAAAGTGCCCAAATGGCAAACATCTGTCTTCATCTATATCTGCCTGTCTGTGCTTGAAATCATGATAGCTGGGCTCAGGGAAGAACACTTAACTCAGTGGCTAACAAAGTACAAACAAGTATTCCTCACAGCACTCCTTTTGAGACAATTATTGTCCCAAATCACAAATATTGGAGCTACAGTAGAGAATTCAAAGTCATTTAGCAAGCAGAATCAATGTCTGAGCTGGGACCAGGATCTTGGCTTTCCAAACTCCTTTTTGGCTCTCTAGTCACCAAGGACTGTAAAGAATAAAATATGAAGGCATACCTGCAACAACGTGCAGTTTCGCTGAGCGTTTCCAAAGCAATCATGCTCAACAGCTCCTGATCATAAAAAAAACCTCTAACTCCTCCACCCAAGTCCAAAACAAAGAACAATTTTTTGTGTCCGTATAACCACATCAGCGTTCACTTTCGCCCCCCGAGTACCTGCCCGTCTAACACCCGAGCGCCGCGCCGTGCCCCCGCGGCTGTTCATCCGAGGGGAGGCATGGCAGCGGTGCAGCCCGGGGATGCACAGCCACACGCCTGCGGAGCTTACAGGGGTGGGGAATAAAACAAAAATTCCCTCCGGAGCCCCGCGGGGCGTCCGTGCCCGCACCTGTGCCCGGCGCGCCCCGCCCGGAGCGGCCGCGCCCCGCAGAGGGGCTGCCCCGGCGGCGGGGGGCGCCGCAGCTCCCGGGCCGGGCCCGGCCTGGCTCAGGAAGCGCCGGCAGGGAAGCGGCGGGGGCGGCCGCCGGGGGCCGGGCCGGGCTGTCAGCGCGGCGAGGGGCAGCGGCGGCGGCGGGGGGAGCGGAGCGGAGCGGAGCAGGTCGGAACAATAGCGGGTGGAGGGGAGGGGGCCGGCGGCGGCGGGGCTCGGCACCGGCACCCCGCCCCGGCCGCACCGCCCAGCGCAGCCCGGGGGCAGCGCAGCCCAGCCCCGGGGCAGCCGCCCCGCAGGCACCGCGGAAGGGATGATCCGAACGGCGCTCGGCTGGGCTCGCAGCTGAACGCGCCTCCATCCCTCCCTCCCTCTTCTCCCTCCCTCTTTTTTTTCTCTCTCTCTCTCGGCTCTCCTCCTCCCTAACTCACTGGATATTACCAGCCGCCGGGCTCGCCGCCGCCTGTCCCCCAGCCATGAATCCCGCCGAAGGGGCGGCGGAGGAAGGCGCTGTCCCTGACTCCGAGGTGGATGCTTTCTTCCGAACAGGTAGGGGAGCCGCGGGGAAGGGGCCAGGGCAGCGCCGGGCCCTGCCTCCGCCGCGGGATGCGGGGCTGGCGGCTGCGGCGCGGGCACCGCTAGCAGCGGAGCCGCGGGGAGAGGAGAGGAGGGGATGGAGGGGGTCCCCGCCTGCCTCCTCGCTTTGTCCGCCGCAGCCCCTCGGTGCGCCCGTGGCCCCGTCGCCCCTCCCGTCCCTGGGAGGATGCTACCGCAGGGCTGCGCTCCCGCCGCCTCGGGAGAGGACCGGCCAGGCCCCCGCCCCAAGCAGGCACAAAAGCCCCGCGGGGATGCTCGGGGAGCGCTGTCGCGCTGTCACCCCCGCGGCAAGCGGCGCCGGCTGGGCCCCGGCGGGCCCCCGCCCCGGGCGGCGGCGGCCACCCGGGTACCGGCTGGTATTTGGAAGCGGAGCTGGCTGCCTGCCCCGCTCCAGCCGGGCGAAGCGCCGGGCGCTACCCCTGCCGCCCTCGGGTGGGCAGTGAGGGAGCGCAGAGGCGCCCTGGGCAGCGCTCGCCGCGGCCCCGCTGCCGGCCGGGGATGCTGACCGCGCGGAGACGGGCTCGCTAAGGAGCTCCGGGCTGGGTGACAGCCCTGTGCTTCACTCTCCCGATTCAGAGGATGCTGAAGTGTAGCCAAAGTGTAGCTGGACTGTAAGGGATCGTAGGGAGCCTTTGCTAATGAAGCAGTGGTTAATTAAATGCTGTGGGCAATGGGTACGTGCTGGGGTCCCCGGTGCAGCACTCGTTTGTGAGGTGGTGTTTATGTGGGAGCCCCCAGCTCTGAAACATGGCTTTGCACAGGCTGAGCATCTCAACTGAAGCAACTTGTGGTCTGCATGACACACCCCCCTCTTCTCCCTTGCTTCCTCCCCCATCAAAAATCTTAAGAAAGTTTTATAGTTTTGGTAGGTTTTTAATTAAAAATTGTAAAGGATTAAGTACTTGTTTCATAAGGGGATTGACCCTTTTGGGCTAGGACTGACACTGCCACAGCTGTTTGTCAAGACTGCTTTTCAGCTGTTTTCCTTCTTCTACCTGCTCATTAGCTACACACAATGCTTTGAGCTCCAGTTACAAAAAAGCGATTATGTAATCACCAAAACTTTAAAGAAGTAAAATCCTGAAGGCCTGCAGCAGCTCCCTGCTATGGTAGACTGCACCCCATTTATGTGAAAACCCTTTGATCTAGAGGATAAGGATAATAAGGTCTGGCTGTGTGTATCTTATGATCCACAAGTCATTAAGCCATAGGATATTTGCCTGTTGATAGCCTACCTAGTTACACGATAATTTTCTCAGTCTCAACAATGACAGATTTGTTAGAAAAAAGAAAAGAAAAACAACCCACCAATTTTCCTTTTAAAAGGAATGTGTTAATTAAGGTTCCTCCCTACCTTTTCACTCTCTCCCCTCCTTCACCCAAAGCTGAATCATTTCTCTGTGACACTGCCTTCTCAATGTAAGCATGTTACCAGAATTGAATTTGGAGAGAGTTAAATCTGTCTAGCTTATATAAAAAAGTATTCCTAAATGAGGGGAAAGCACAGGGAGCCATGTGGTAAGACATTTCTCCCAAGCTGCCTCCTTAAATTTTACCTGTAGATCTGTGAACACATATAATGCATTGTAACCTGCATTATACATTTAGCCCAGACATTTCAGAGAGTCTCCTAACACTTCTGCTTCTCGAGGAAACAAAATCACAGGAACTGGGCTTGGGAGAGGTGCCCGGGTCCTGTCCTTGCACTGAAGCATGTATGCATAGGCCATCCTTGATGCTTGTCTGCTTCGCCTTCAGCTTCAACAAGGAAGAATGTTTCTGTATCATTATGTAGCATCTTGTGTCCAAAATGATGATGTGGAAAAAAGCCCCCGGACTATTCGTAATTTATTTTGGCTATCTGCTGGCAGCATCCCTGAGAAATGGGGAAAGCACGAGCACAGGTATGACTTGTGTGAAATGACAGTGTTGGTTCTCTGAGTTGTTTGGGGCCCTTTTACTTGTGAGTTTGTGCACTGCTGTTGTGCTGCTGTGTGAAGTTGGGTTCAAAGGATGGTGGAGAGAACAGCTCATGTGGGGCTTGGGAGAGCAATCGTAGCCAGGACACAACTGACTCCCACACCTCTCAGGCTGACAACAGTGATCCCGTCTGAGTAAGGACTGGGATGGGGTCTGATGTGTAATAGCTACAGAGACCTGCATTGCCTCAGCATTCTTTTTCCCTTGATACTAGATTTTTTGTTTCTGTACCTTGTCCTGATTTGTGTTCTGGATTTGTAAAGGATAACCATTGTCTTACATGCTCACATCAAATAAAACATGAGTGTATATGGTTTAGAGATTAGCTGCTCTGATAACCCAAGCTTATACTGAACAGCCTAAACTCTTCCCAAATTCACAGTTACCACATGAAAAAGCATCAACTCATCATTTGTTTAAAAAAACAGAGTCGAAACAACTAAACCTCTCTCGGAGGCTTTTAGCAAGCAGCTGGGCTTTGCACTGAGCCGGGAGGATCGATAGGCTGCTCCCTGGTACCGGCAGAGGAGGCTGATGCTGGGAGTGGCGCCGCTCGCACGGCAGCTCCTCCAGCAGCACCCAAACACTCGCGGTACCCGTCCCTCGTAGTGGGGACACCTGAGATAGCAGGTTTCTGAGCTGTACCTCGAAAGGCAAACTGAAGAAATTAACATGAAGTAATAAAGGAAGGTCTGTTCTGGTGATTACACTGATGAGAACTAGGAGTAACTTTTAAGAAAAAGGTAGATTTATAACAGCTGTGTAGTTGATGCTGGCAGTCAGTGAAAGCCTCCCTGGAGTCCAGCAGGAAAGGGACTATTCTAATTTTCACCATCTGATATATGCAGTAAGAAATTCAGGAATACTCTTTTAGAGAATCAATCCCATGTAATTGGGATAAAAATTAGCAGACAGAGGGACATGAAGGGCAGAAATTGCTATTGCTGTCTCCAGCTCTGATTTCTAGGATAACACCATCTGCTAAATTGTAGCAGCAATTTCTGCATGATGTGTGTCGCTTCTGTTTGAGTGAAAACCCAAATCTATGCCTAGGTATGCCTTACCTTCCTAAGTCTGTTTTTTTGACAGGTGAAATATGACCATGTTCTCTGGAGTCTTTAATCGTCTGTATTAAATGTGTACTGAAACTTTTTATTGTGTGGAATGGAATCCAAATACAGTTTCAAACATAAACTAAGTCACTTTTTAAGTGTACAAATAAGAGATATCCCTTGAATACAGACACACAGAGAAAGCTTTAACTTCCTGCTTAAGCTTCAGTAATTTCTGCAGTGTGTTTTGGATATAGGGGTGAAACACATAAGGAAATTCTTTACCAAATTTTAAATATTTATAGACGTCAGTGACAGTACAATTTAGCAAACTACCAATTACTAGCACAAGTAGTCATCAATATTTCTCATGTGCTAGCAGGTACTGTTTTATTTTCTAATTTATTTTTTTGGCACTTAAGTATAACATTGATTATGTCTGATATGAAGATGCCAGCTTTGTCATTGATACTTCCTGTGAGTTGAAAATTGATGTTATTCCATCTCCTTTGGATGCAATGAATTATTCTGTTTGCTCTCTGCTTTTCAGCCAGCTATACTTCTAGTGTTGTTCATTTGTGCACAAGTGACTGGCAGTTCTGCTGTTAAATAACTTTAAAATCATTGGCATTGGCCAGGCTGTTTGATCAAAAGATGTGCTTGAAATGATGTCAGCAGAGAAGTGCTCCTTGAGGTTGATGGACTCAAGTGTCTCCTTGTAGAGCAGGTAAATTGATCCAATTGAGTTGTCACTGGGGTGAGGTGTTTGTGTGATGCCTGGCTTCCTTACCTTGAGACTTTATAATTCATAAGGCCTGGTCTGGTAATGTGTGCTGTTAAAGGAGGCTCTGTTGCAGAAAAGACTGTCAGGTCTGTCCTACCATTTGGAAAGCTCTTGTGTTCTTTGAGGCGTTGCTTTTAATCAAAATCTGTACCATGCTCTGGAGGGTTTGACCTCTGATCCTGTTAGGAATATGAATTTTGTTGTTTTCTTTCTTTATTATGTAGTGTAGGTGGTTTTTATTTTTTTGTGTGATTGACGTGGGGGAGGAGTTGCTGTTTTACTACAGGTGGGAACCCAGGTTCCCCCAAACCTCGCCAGTGCATGGGGAAGGTTGTGTGGCTCTGCCCTGTGGTTGTCCCATCTCTTCCACCTCAGACTCAGGCAGATCTGCTACTTCAGGAATTTTCATGTAGACATGGGAAAGGACACAGAGGTGACTCAAGAGGTCTTGGTGGGAATGACTGTCCTCTTTCCTCTTGCCATGCAGGTGCTGTCAAGAAATGGGGCAGAAACTGCAAGATTGTGGGATCTTGTGTCAAAAAAGAAAGAGCTCTTTTTGTCGGATGCTGGAAGGGAGCAATTTAAATGAATGATTTATGTTCAGAGGAGCATTTCTTTCTCATACTGCTTCCTTCCTTCTCACGCAGAAGTATGTACAGGGCAGCAGGAATGATATCTGATAGTTACAATGTGTTTATTCTGGATGAGATTGCATTGTGTTATAGGCCAGTCGGAAGATACTTACTCTATTTGATATTAATTCAATTAATGTTGAACGTCATTACTTCCAGAGGAAGGGGCCTTTCACACCCAGCTTCTGTTCAGAGCTCATCTGTACTGAAGTTCACAATTCTTGATTTCTAGGTCAAGGTGCAATAGGGAACGTGAGCTTTAAACACAGACATCAGTAAAATTCACAGACACTGTAATAAGTCTTGATATGGCACCGACAGAGATTATGGGGGAGAGCCTGTTGCCTACACTGTGTTTTTGGGTTGGAATTCTGAAAGAAGAAAAGAAGAATCCTGTAGTCATCACAAAAGGGGAACCTTCCTGGTGCTTGTGACTCTTTTACATGTGGACTTAGATGGCTGTGTGAGTCTTGGAATGATGAGTGGCTTGGATACAAGTGAGCATCCAACCTGGCCAGGCAAATATAACTATCACTCTTTCCTACCACCTGCCTCCCATACTGAATTTTATCAAGTCTCATAATAATAACCTGCTGGGGTAACATGAGGTTTTAAAAATGGGAGCGGCTTTGATGGGTTTGATGAGTTTTCTTTGCTGTAATTTCCAGGCACACCCCCACGTTAAGAGCCTTTTAGGGAATCCTCTGGCTGCACAGGTGCTCTGGGCCTCTTGAAGGCTGGGAATGAAGTATTCTGTTGTTTCAGCTGCTGTGACCTTACAGTCTCTGGAAAGGCTGATTATGGATGTAGAGCAGCTTTATTGCTCCATGGTGACATGTACCATACAGTACCCAGTGGTGTTTTAAGTACTTCATAGTTACATCAAAGAAAATACTTACGGAGTATTAGGCCTTATAAACCCATAGTGCTGTGCCTTTTACAGCTGGAACTTGAAGTCATGAAACGACTTAGAGGTATTTGTGCTTTTGTTTGATTTGGACTGGTGTCCTGCTTTTAATATTTCTTTGGATAAACAACTCCTGTTTTACAGCCTTGCATGGCTCACACACCCTGTGTTTAACTGAAGGGACTCTGCCACTTGGGGAATTTGCCTAGAGAATCTGGCAAGAATAACAGGGAATATTCCAATACATGTTTTACAAAAGAGAGCTGAATATGAAAAGAGAAGTCAAATATGATTGTCTGAACGGAGAGCCTTAAAGTGTAAAGGACTGTAAAAAAAAGAAGTCATAATATTTTGAATTATTTCTTTCCCACTTGCTTCTAGGATGGATTGTGTTACTGCTGTACAGATCCAGAGAACTTCAGAGGAATTTCTTGGGAGTTTTCACAGATGTAACTGAAAACAGAACTTGGCCCAGGCACTGCAATGGCAATTGTAAATCTAGGTTTAAGTCAGTCACCTGTGTGATATGTGGCCTGCAGTGTGTTGAAATGGGATTTAGAGCATTTTGTGCTAGGAATGGAGTAACATATCTAAGCAAAATATCTAAGTTTTCAAGTTGTATTTCATATTTGATTCAGAATGATCCTTGTGTTTGAATCCAGGGCAAAGGCTTTCCCCTGTTTATAAGGCATTATGAAAGTCATTAACCTATGTGATTACTGTGGATTCACATTAGTTTCAGCTGGTTCTAATTGATTTTATTTTGAACTATTCAGTGAACATTCAAAGTGATGTATTGAAACTATGCATGTTCATTGCTGAAGTGTTGAATATCATTTAAAACATTTGTTGAAGTTTAAGTAATTTCTGTTACTTAATCAAGGGCTTAGAAGATAATTTTGTTTCTGCTTTTAAATATAAATATTCATTTTGTTTGCACATTTTCATTAATTAATGCCTGGAATTAATTGTGGTTTATTGGGGTTCTTTGTCTCTTATCAACATGTGGCTTTCTTACTAAAATTTAGGAGTGTTTTTTGTTTCTTTTAAATCACACAAAATGAGAACATTCAGGTACATAGGTCTAATTTGTTGCATTTCAACTTCAAGGCAACAAATTACCTTTAAAACTAAAAATGAAATTCCTTTTTTAATAACCCTAATTATATGAACCAGCATTTCAGTTTCACTGATGGAACAAAACTACCATAATTAGGCAGACTGTAGTTTTTAGTGTAAGGTCACATCATGCTTTGCTGAGAATAATAAGAGGAAATGATCTTCAATTTAACATCTTGGTGACTGGCAGACCAGCTGCTCCGGTCATTTCTTTTAGTGAAGTGGCCTTGAGAAAAAGGGCGAATGTATGTTGTTTGTGAGAGAAATTAAATTAACCTTGTTACATAATTAGTACCCATGTAGACACGGTGGAGTTTTCATGTTTTTAAAAAATTTTTTTGGATGGGGGGAGGGTAGTTTTGGTGTGTGGAATTAGCTGTGCTGAAGTGGTAGAAGCCATGCCTTGTGAGAAATAGCTATTGACTTTTCATAGTTTAGGAAGGTTTGCCTTATCTTTAAAATGATGATAATAATAAAAACATAACAAGGAAAGATTTGACTCTAAGATGTTGCTCTCTTCTGGGGATTGTGACCCTTTCTTTGCCAGGTGAAGCAATAAAGGCAGCGGGTCAGGCAGGCTCTAGTGCAACTGCCATAGAAAGGGCGGGAGTTGGCCCGGGTTGGTTTGTTACCTGAAATCAGAAAATATCTCTCTATATGTATATGTATATATCTCAGAAAGTGCTTTGTATAGGTTCCCCGGTAATATCGGTGCTGCTGGCATGGTTCCTGGCTCCTGGAGGGTACCCTGGTGCTCCCGCTGTTTTAGTGGCAACTGGCAGCCTACTTTGGGAGCAGCATCGTCAGCTGGAAACAATAGTGTCTGATTCTTGTTTGTCAGCAGGGACAATGGCCCCGCTGATGGGCTGCGGCGCAGGAGAGGGGCCTTCCTTTGTGTGGCAGTGCGGGCATGGCAGATGGCTAATTGGACATGATAAACCACGGGGGCAATGGGGGAGAAAAAGGAGATCTGCAGAGATTAGTGGCTTGTATCCCCCACACTACAAAAAAAATATATTTAAAGATGGCATCAACTTTATTGCTTTACCATGAATATATCATTCAGTAATGAAGAAGGAGGACATCCTAACTAAAGTATTTCCTTGGCTGATGTGAAGCCTGCTTTATTAGCTGGGAGCAAATCCTGTTACTGTATGGGAAGGTAGGTGAATGCATGGCCCCCAAAGGCGCTGGCATGGCACTTAGGAAAATTAGCAGTGCATATTTTTCATTGGTCTTGTAAGTCAATGTCAGACTGTTGTGCCAAACAGCATCCAAGCTGAACACAAAGAGCTTTACCAGCTGTGTGTGCTGGGAGTGGAAAGTTATGATCTACCATAGCTTGACTTAATAAGAAGAGATGTTCCTCAGTGTTGGAACACTGGAAAGCTAAGCTGATTATCAAAGATGGAATTTATTTATTTAAATATATTTCCTTGGTCTTATTAGAGCATGCACTATAAAGACAAAACCTGAGACCCTTGCGCAAACTTTTGCTTATTTAAAACAGTTTAGTGAAAATCGAAACTAAAGCCTTGGTTCCCATTTGATTCTGAGAAGTTGGACACCTGTCCTGTGAGGAAAGGCTGAGAGAGCTGGAGAAGGCCCAGAAAAGGATCAGTTGAAATAAAACAGGGTGCATCATTTTTAAAGTAAAAAAGAGTAAATTCAGAGTAGAGATAAGGAAGGATTTTTTTATTATGAGGATGATAAAACTCTCAAATTGTTTGCCCAGAGAAGTAGTGGATGCTCCACTCCTGGAAGCCTAGATGGGACTCTGAGTAACTTGAGGCAGTGGAAGATGTCCCTACTTGTGGCAGGGGTGTTGGACTAGATGACTTTTAAAGGGCCCTTTCAGTGCAAACTCTTCTCTGATTCTAAAGTATCCCAGGTAAGTTTTGGTATGAGATGTGTAGGCTTAGCCGATGGCTTCAGGCTGTGGGCTGAGCCCAAAGCTGTGTCCACAGCCTGGCAGCAGAAATCAGAAGTTTATCCTAATACTTAGATTAATTTTAGTTCTTTGTTTCCTCTTGCTGCCCCCCTCCTTCTCCCCAACCAGTTAAACAACTTTGGGAGTAACTCCACAGAGGAGCTATGGGAAGTAAGGCTAAAAGGGAGGGTGTCACAAGCATTGGTGGCTACTGCAGTGAGCAGCAGTCAAGTCATTGCTGGCTGTAATTCCCTGTTCTGTAAAATGCTATCAAGTGCCTAGAATACTTTGCTATTTTAGTGTCGCCCATAATAATAATGTTATGGCATATAACAGATACATTTAAATTGTAGTAAAAATAAATCTGCAAGAGGTTAAAAATAATAGCTAGCAAGAAATATGCAGTTCTCTGTGGAAGCAGATTTACTTTCTATGAAATATCTGGACTGTGTTTCTTTTCAACTGTTTACTAGAGTGAAGACTACTGTCTTTTCCCACGGGACAAGTTTAGTGGAGACACCAGATGAAAACTTTCAGTGAGTTGCCTTTGGTTTTCAGCAGGCCATTCAAGTGCTGTACCTGTCAGTCTGCACAGCTTTTGAAGCTGTAGATGCTTGAGAGTATTCAAAGGATTGTGAGTGAATGCAGTAAAACATCCAGTTGGGTTGTCCTCCTGTAGGACCTACGATATTGTCATAATGCTATGATGGTTCTCTACCAGGGTTTAGTATTTGTATTGCTGTCTCAGTCACTGATTAGTTCCTCCTGAAGCAGATCCTGCATGAACACTGAACAAAAATATGATCCTTGCCATTAAGTGCTTATGACAAAAGCTGTCAAGTAGACTGGGATTTCATTTAACCAAAGATTCATGTTTTGCTTTTGTTTTTAAACATGTCTGAAGGACAGGTCTGAGGAGTTACAGAGTCAAGCACTGGCTGCAGAGCAGAAGAAATGGATGAGAATATGGTACAAGCAGAAAGATAGGGAAGAAATGAGAAAACTGTAGGGAAAGCATGGAAGAATGTCATAAAGTTACCCAACAGAGCACTTCAGAACTGGAGGGCACTTAGCTGAGAAAGGGATCACAGCCTGCATCCTCTGTGGAAGGAAAGCAGATGTTGTCAGTGTGGGGAAGGTCAGAAGCCAGAGGAAATCACAGGAATGAGACAATAACAGGTTTGATTGGAGTTGTAGCTTTTGGGATATAGAAAGCCAAAGGTAGGTTTTCTGACACTGACAGCGAGATTGCCTGGTACATAGTGAAAGGAAGGAACAGGCACAGCCTGTGCATGTTCCATACTCAGACTGGGTAAGGCAGCCCAGGAACTATGACAAAGCACAGGAAAAGTAGCAAGATTTTCCCTTCTAGGTGTCCCTCACCATTGAAGGCTGATATTATCACACTACAGTCTTTTAATAGTGGTGCACCAGATGCCTGCCTTGCTTTGATGCTGTGAAGAGAAGGCATTTCCATATGAAGTGAAGACACAGAGCCAAAATCCTCACATGTTCTGCTTCACGTTTAATGCCTCTTGTTCACAGAAACATGTCATGGAGAGACGACCTCCTTGGATCTGGCTGCCACTCTGCAGCAATTTAACTTTCCTGTTCTGCTTTTCTGTGCCGAGGCAGAGAGTTCAGGAGTGATGCTAATTGAGTCAGTCTGAAGCATTCAGATAAATTTAGTCCGAAGGAGAAAGTTAGGCCTACCGGGTAAATAGTAATGATCTTGTGAGCTTGAAGGACTTAGATCTAAGGTGTGTGAATCTCCTGTTAACAGCTTGCTCCCATTCAACTCAGTCCTGCTCCAAAGTGTGCTGGACTGTTAAATAGGTCAGCTATCTCTTACACATTCCTGCTAGTCTGTAATCTGTCTGCTGCTTCAGGTTATTTGTCAAATCCCTAATGAGACTGTCGTGAACTATTTAAGCCGGGAGAAAGTTTTTAAGAGTGTCTTGGTTTAGAACACCTCTGACGCTAAAACTGGAGGGGAAACCTCGTTGATTGGATGAGCTTAAATCAATTGAAACTGATCCATGTGGTAATGGGAGTTTGTAAAAATAACACTTCCCAGCATATAAATCCTTACAATAGGAAAATTTTATTTTTTTTTATAGCTGATTGTCTTCATCATTGAGCTGTGCAGTAAGATGTTACTGGAAGCTTAGACCTAGTTGCTGTAATTGGGATTGATTTCAGTGTTTGTTCCTGCTTCAGCTCCATCATGATGTTTCAGCCCGGGGGACTTATAATGCTCATTTGCAATAGTTCAAACCCAATGGATGGTAGGTTCTTTCTCAGGTAGACAAAGGGCAAGTTTCGACAGCGTCCACCTCCAAAATCAAGAAGTGTTTGACATTCAGCAGCGTGAACAGTAATTTCTTTGCATGGTTCAGCCATCCTCAGCTCCTCTTGGTGTGCAGTGGTAACGGAGATAAGAGTAATTAGAAAGAATACACAGCATTTCAGAACACTCTTTTGAGTTTTGCAGTCTTTGTGTAAAATGCTGACAGAAGGCACTTGGGCTCTGAGTCCATTCTGCTCACTGTTTGGTGAGGTCCCTGTGCCTTTTTGGTAATGAGTGTGCTGCTGTGAAAGTTACATCTGTTAAATACTAAATGTAAGAGAAATGTAATGACATATTATTAAAAAAGTTCCACCTGCCATGGAGTTTTGTGCTGGGAATGTGTCCCGTGAGCATGTTAGTTAGTTGGGGCACAGGAGGGTACCTCCTGACTGGTTCCACACAGTCAACTTTAATGGAGCTATAACCAGTATATGATTTCCTTTTCTTGGTCTCATTTTTCCTTGTACATTTTCCTCTTGGACTGTATCTAGCAAATGTAGAACATGTGTGTTACTATTCCAAATGTTTGCTTAATGTGGCATTGTCCAGGGCAGAATAAATACCTGTGGCCTTCTTTGACTGCACACCCCGCTTATGTTTGCCCAGTAATGTTCTCTGTGTAACATGTGAATGAGACAAGTGCAGAGACTTCTAATTAGGCACTACTCTAAAGAGTAGTTTTCACGCACAGAAAGTCACATTGCATCTTCCTTTGAGAATATATAGACAAAGGAAAGTTTCCTCTTTGGAAGTTATCTTCAGGGACAGAAGCTGTGGGAGGTATAGCAAAGGCAGTGATCATCAGTCTGAGGCCTGTAGAGATTCATGTGGGAGCTCTCTTCCCCCTATAAATGCCTTTAGTGGGTTGACTTTGGCTGGTGTCCATCAAGCCACTCTGTCACTCTCCTCTTCAGGCTAGGGGGGAAAAGATAAGATGAAAAAAAGCCCCTCACAGATCAAGATAAAGGCAGCTTGATAAAGAAAAAGCAAAGTTTGGACACGGAAGCAAGGAAAAACCAAATGTTTTAATGTCTACTTCCCATGAGCAGGCAATGTAAAGCCAATTCCTAGGAAGCAGAGCTTCAGTGTGCATAATGGTTGCTCCAGAAGACAAGAGTTGTAAATAACAAATGACCCCCTCTCCTCTTTCTCTAGCTTTTATTGCTGAGCAGACATGATACAGACATGATCCCTTTGGTTTATTTGGGTCTGATGTTTGATGTCCTGGATATGTCGTTTCTCAGGCCTGCTGGTGAGGGAGGGAATGTGAGACAGTGCTGGTGCTGTGAGCACTGCTCAGCAGTAGCCAAAACACGGATGTGTTATCAGCTCCTTTCTAGCTACCAGTGCAAAGCACAGATCTTGAGAGCTGCCATGAGCTGGCAGTGTGCCCAGGGAGCCAAGGAGGTCAGTGGAATCCTGGCTTGTGTCAGAAATAGCATGGCCAGTGTAGGTGCACAGTTTGTGGTAACTGTGGCCAAGCCTCATCCCCAGTGGGTGCAGCTGTGAAAATCAGGTGAGCAGGACTGACAGCAATGAGCCATGGAGTGCCCAGGGGCACTGACCAACCACCAAAGGGAACAGAGGGCACACAGGTACAGTGCATGAACATGAGGGGTCTGAAAGGTTGGGCTAAAGAACAAGGACGGTAGATGCTTGAAGGTTTCTGAAGTGGTCTGGTGTTATTCTGTATGGCTTGAAGCCTTCTGAAATTGTAGGGAGATGCTCTGTATCATGGTTGTCTCAACTGTAGATGTATGCTGCCACTGCCAGCAGGACCAGGGAAGTGATTGATGCCCTGTACTTCACACTGGTGAGGCACCTTGAATTCTGTGTTTGGTTTTGTGCCCCTCAAGACAAGAAGTAACCAACCCATGCCCTGGCTCTGTTTTCTAGATGGCTCCAATCCAAATGGGCCTCCAATTAGTTGTACTGAATGAGAGAGTGCTGTGGGGGGAGCCTATAGCTCCTTTGCGTGTTGTTCTGCTCCAGGGATCTGCAGTGATCTCTGTTTGCACACGGAGTGGGTGAAGGTAAAATGGTCAAGACAGAGACTTTATACAGTTTAAACTAAAAATCTTGAAACTAATAGGATAGCATGGAGGGCAGACTAAAAGTGCAAGCAGGACTAAATTTTTTTTTGTTGTTGTTATTTTTTTAAAATCTGACATGCAATTATGTTATCAGCTGCAGCTAATGACTTCTGGAGCGATCTCCTCTCTTGGCTCCCTTTTTGCTCTTCAAATCTCTGTCCGTATTTTCCCTGAGAAGTGTTCCAGGAACTGCATTTAAACCTCCCTAGACATTACTTTTCCTTTTGGTGTGAGGACACCTTGCAAACAGTGGCTCAGGCAGGAGCCTGAATAAGTTAGATTCCAGAGGAAGCCGATTGTAGCAATCTATTTTTAAAAGGTTATTTTGATGAATTGGATTTTATGACCTGATCTGAACTGGTGTTGAGCACCCACGTGTTATGTTGTTGCAGCCTGGACCCACAGGAGTGTCCATGTGTGCTATCCTGCCACTGCAATCCTGTTTGCTTATTGTGTCAGACCACCAAATTATTCTCTCCATTCTCAGTCCTACTTGTCCTGTGTGCCAGCAGTGCAAAGTTGCAGATCTTATGCTGAGGTAAATAAAAACTTGTTACATTGAAGTTTCTTGGCTGTCCTGTTTCCCTTCAAGCACTGGCAGTTGGGGGTTGGGTCTGTCATCTTTTATGAAACATTATTATGCCTATTTTGAATATCTTAAATAAATATTTTAAAATCCTCTATGACCAAAGATTTTATGCAAGAATTTACATAAGATTCGTCCTTAACTTTGTTATAGATTTACAGATACAGGTACTATATTAAGACTTTAAAACACCAAATATCCAAACCTCTCAACTGCAGTGAATGAAATTCGAACAACCTTGATCTGGAAAGCCAGGGGCTCTTTCAGCATCAGTCCCTGATGCCTCGTCTGGACAGGTCCTTGCAAAGCTCCTCTTAACATCAGTGGCACAGGAGCTTTATAGTGGGATTTTGGCAGGCACCAGCCTGGGCTTGTACTTCCTTGTAGGAGGCATTCAGCGTGTAGGAGTGAATATAAACCTTGCATTCAGTCTCTTGAAACTGTCTCAGTATTTCTGTTGTATAATTCTACACAATATTTCAATTATGCTGAAGTAACTTGAGTTGGTTCTCAATCCAGGAACAAATGGAAAGCTGTAATGGATGGCCTTGGATTAGGTATTGATGCTCAAGAAAGCTGTTTAAGTGACACGCTTTTACACATGGATAAGTGAATGAATATGTTAATTTGTAAGTTTAGAACTTGTCATGGAGGTTTTTATCATACGAAGTCCTGCTGAGACTCTGCTGACAAATGGGATTTTTAGATAGAAAGCCTCCATGGATGAGTAGGTGCTAATGGCTCTGTTGTTGGCACCCATCCATTTGAGCCTGTAAGTGGCACTTAGATATTAGAAGTGCACTTTTTTGAAGTTAAGGCTTGAGGTTCATGGTTTTGAAGCTGTTGGTGAAATAAGGCATTCCCTAAGCAATTTCTGGAAAGGAAGGTTGTATTTCTATGTCTTGCCCAAATTCCTCTTGGGGTAGCTATATTTTACTCTTTCTTTTCTACATTTCTCCTCTAGTTATGCTTTGCAGTGTTGGTGTGCATGAGTAGTTGCTGAATTTGACTGCATGAATTGCTGCATTTTCATTTTGAGAGGTGATTTGTATGTGTGACTCTTTCATAGGGCTTCAGTGTGAAGATTATATTTTTAGCACCTCTGCTTGTCTTTGCACAATGTCCCTTGCTTGAGTCAAGGTAAAATAAACACAGTCTCTGGCAGCTGTGTCAGGAACAGCACATGCAGACACCATGTCCAGGCACCCCATCCTTCCCGGCTGCTACCAGAGCCGTCCGGGAACACACGGGCTTCCCCTGCGTCACACCCCAGCCTCTGTGCCTAAAGGAAACCTCCTTGGATCTTCAGCTCTTCCTGTCCAGCTGCACGTGGGTCCAGCACGTTACAGCTCATTGTTTCAGATCTCAAAGTGTGCTGCGTTCTGCAGCACGAGAGGAGCTGGAAAATGTGATTTTATGATGATGTTATTGTTATTGAAGAACTCCAATAAATGGTTAAGTGGTTGGTTGGACAGAGCTTCCTTACATATGCTGATTGATAAGAAGCTTGTGAGAGAACTCCTGCTATGAAAAGAAGCGGAAAGGCAGGCACTGATTCTCTCCAGCATCCCAAATCAACGGGTGGTGCTAACTGGAATTGAGCTTCCGATATCTTGGCTGTCTCCTGCTGTTTTGTGTGTCACGTTCTTATAGGGTTAAATTAGGATGCAGCAGCCAAGTTGCAAGCTCTTCTGACAAGAGCCCTTGAGCTTCTGCATCTGTAACTTTCCTGAGCCTCCCCAAGGAAAAGTCTGGCATGCTTTATCTGACAGACAGCTCAATTGATATTTCTAAAGGTTTACTTATCTGGTGTCAGTGCATCTAGGTGCAGCCAGAAATCTTCACCCTAAAGTTGTGGATATCCCCAAGTTCCATTTACAAGAATTGTGTTACATTTGCAATAGAAATGCCTCAGCAGTAAGGCAGTAAGTGGGCATAAAGTGGTAAGGAGTGCAGCATCTCTGTAAGGTGAAACAGGTGAAACATAATTTGGAGAGGGGAATCCAGCCTTCTAATTTTATGCATCTCACCACTTCTGATCTATGCCAGACCAGAAGGTTCCTCAGTTTTTCTTGTTCATCTTAAATATCAGTTATCTCCTTGCTGTGAAAACAGATCCATTGTAGAGCAAGGATTTTTTTTTTTTTTGCCTTAGAGTAATCCTAAGAGAAAAGATTGCTGCTGTGAAAAGTAAAGCTCTTGGTGTTCTTGTTCTGTGTTCCTCTTGTCATCATTAAAGCTTCTTGTGTTAGACCGTGAGCAGCCCACATCATCACCGGCTTTCCCTGCTGCTGGAGCCTGCAGTGAGACAGTAATCCTGCATTTACCATCACAGTGTCTTCACATACAGTGTGATTTTACAAATCTAATATTATGTTTCTCTGCAGGAACAGGAGCAACAAGCCAGCTAAACAGCAGTGTTAGCAGAAGTAAGCAAGTATTGTGCCATCTGACAGTGCTGGGCAAACAGCAAGCTAATTTTTGCTGTGTAATACCAAGGTTGTAGATAAGTTTAGAGAATAATGTAAAATAATGTAAAATTCTGCTCTGGCCTGCTGGATGATACTAGGCAATTAGTGTTGCTTTGTACCTCAGTTTCCCCTCTGAGAGTTGGGTAATTGGCTGTGAACAAGAAGCTCTGTAAAATAATAACACTTAAAGTAGTACATATAACAGTTACAAACACAGGACACTGTCATCATCTCCACTCCATAAAAGTGAGGAACTGAGGCAGAAAATGGTTTGCTGAAAGCTATTGATGTAGCTGGGGCAAGAGTCCTCATTAGACCTCTGGAGCTGGGGGCTGCCTGCCCAGCCTGCCGGATTTGTGCTGCTCGTGGCCCTCCTGCCCCTGCCACCAAGCACTGCAGCCTTGGGGGAATGCACAGGACTTCAGTGTGGGCCACAGATTTAGGGCCATTCCTTTCACTGTTTCTGCTGAGTGAATGGGAAAAGCAATGAAATGTTTTTTATCTAGGAAAAAGGTTTGAGAGCCCTCTGTTTTTAACAGTCATCTGCTAAATAGTACAAAGTATATGGGACAGCATTGTCCTAATTAGTTTTCTGTCAAAAATTAACAGCCCTTGAGTTCAGTAGGAATAGATTTAGGCCAATGTAGTGTCTTTGAAAAATTCACAGGACTTTTTGAATATGAGTTTGAAGCTTCAACATCATGGAACCTCCTCTGAGCAGAGCTTTACTCTTCCTATGAAACATTCTCCCACTTTAAAAGCCTGCGTCTTAGTGTAATTTGAATCCATCTTATTTTAGGGTATATATTTAGTATCCAGCTGATTTTTTCCCTCTAAAGTTCTTGGATAGAAAGTCCACTAGGAAATCACAGCATTGCCAAACCATTTTAAGACATTTGGAACTTCAATTACCTGCTGAACTCTTAAAAAGTAATTTGGTAATGAAAGCAGTGAATGCATTCTGCAGTGTTTAAGGATTGCTTACAGAGATAAAATGGTTTTGGCTGTAGGTCAGATAAATACTTTTATGATGAAGCATATGTGCAACCAGTTTTTCTCCTTTTTTTTTAATGATTCTGAAGAGTCTAATCCTTCAGAATATCCCCCAAAAATTTTTGGATTACTAGACCCTGTGTTCTTTAATGAAGAGAAACATTTATTATTTTGCACCTAAGGAACATCTTTCATCTTCATGCATTTTACAAAGCCAAATATTTTCAGTTTAACCAAACTTGTGTGAAACAAGAAAATGTAATTTCCCATTTTAGAGCTATGTTAGCCAGCAGCAGGACGTTATCTGACTCTCAAGTCAGGCTGGTAGCAGAGTCTGCTGGAAGATGACATGGGATTGCATGCCTAGGTAAGAAACTTGGGTAACAGATTATTGGAGTCTTGCTGTGTTTGACAGTGGCTCAAATGTGATTGTGGTCACAAATCTGGTGCCTCTTTGGGTGAACAAAAGGAGGGTGCAAAGCTGTTTGTCTCCCACACAGGGTTGCAGATTATGTTTGCATATGAATCCTTTATTCTGCCCATGCTTGGGAAGCCAGACAAGGGCTCTGGTGTGTGTAACCACAGCCAGCATAGAGGAAGAGAACTGCCTTGCTGCCATACAGGTAACACACAGAGTTTCTCTTGTGGGAGAGAAACTTCTCAGCTCTTCTAGTGTGCTTCCATTTTAAAATTCACATTTCTGGAGTTGGGTGGCTGAAATAAATACCCACATAGCTCTAGTCTGAGAGGTGATTGAATTACTGTGGGATGCCTTTCTTGGTGTGTGGCTGTGTAGTATTAACAAGTTTATCCAAAAATGAAGAATTTAGTTGAAAAATGAAGACCATTAGTACCAGAATTTGGTGGGGCAGGGGGGAGGAGGGGGAGGTTAAATTGTGATAATGGAATCTGAAGCTGAGTTTCCTGTGAATCATATACTAACTTTTTACACTCCATAGTTTATCTGGGACACTGAATGTAGCCTCATTTGCCATTTTTTCCCTGAACTGCAGCATCTACAGCTGTGGCCAGATGTTCCACTTGGCTTGCAGCTGAGCTGGGTTCAAAGACTTTGAACCCAAGCCAGACTTAAAGTGCTGGGCACTGTCCCCACTTCTTGGGGTTGGTGTCTGCAAGCGTAGCTGCAAATGTAGTCCTTCTCTAACCTAAATCAGTCAAAATGATCTGGGTTAAAGAAAACCCTCCATGCTTTTAAATAGAAAGCCAACCTGGATAATTTTGACACAACCGGGTTAGGGAGCGACTGCGAGCAGATATAGTGACAGATTGGAGGGGCAGAACCCAGCTCTGCTGCAGCTGAACCCTGACTGGGACCACAGGCCAGGTAACACTGTTCTGTCAGAGCTCGGAAAGCTGCCCTGACTTTTGTCCTGTGCAATAGTCTTGTTTGTAGGAAATCATGAAATAGGTTAAGAGAGAGAAATGCAGCTGGTGTTTCCCAGTTTTAGCCTCTAATGGCCAGTTTGCTGCCTGATGCCATCTATTGTAGATGTATGTTCCTGCCCAAGGGCCTGGTAAGGGCTGAGTTTTCCCTATAGGCAGATTAGAGCAACTTTAAGGTTCTGCTAAACTTGCTTTCCCAGGTGCTTACTTTCCTGGGCTGCAAGGAAGCTGCTACCCAGGCAGTATTTTTTGTAGAACATCAGTCATTTTCAGATATTTATCCACATATGTAAACTTGACATGAGAGATGCTCTGTGGGTTTTCACAGCATTCTAACCATGCTGACAAAAGGCAGATACAGCAAGACTTTGTGCAGAAACTGAATGAAAACATTTGAGATTTTAGTTCACAGAGGATAGTATGAAAATCTCTTGGGCAAGTTTGTAAGAGTGTGTGTGTGTTTGACATTGGACTTGACAGTGATCTCATTGATTTCTGCTGGGCTCAGACTCAATTACTTTGGTTTAACATCAGTGCATTTGAGAGTAGAGTAGCCTGCTGAAAGTATGGATGCTCTTTCTTTCCTCTTGGGGAATCTTTTGGCAGTGGTTATGCAGGTCATGTCCACATGCTATGACCTGTCTGCACAATGAGCCACACTCTATCACTTGGCTTTAGATATTTCAGATACCTTCAATTATGAAGAAGCATTTTCTCACCCTGTCTTCCCTCCCCAGGAAATAAAATCCCCTTGTTCCCATAGCACACACACTGGATGCTGTGGTCCAGCTCCTCACCAGGGCATTGTGTTTTTGCCATCATGTGACTTGTTCTCTTTCAGTTTCTAGTGAAGGCAACAATAGGAGACTCCTGGTTTTGTGTGTAGACTCGTTCAGGAGAGCTGAGCATCCATATAAACAAGTGGAGGGAGCCCTGGTGCAGTGAGGTGTGTGGTGCATGGCAGTGAAGAGAGATGGCTGGGCTGTTGGGTGGAGTGCTCCCCAAATACCAAGGCCATGTCACTGACTTCAGTAGTCCCATCTGGTGCATGTTGTAGGTGTGTTGATGATGACTTGTGACAGCTTTATGTCCTGTAGCCCTCAGGCTCGTGACAACCATAGAGAGAAGACTTTCCTTGTCGGTGATTATTTCCAAATGCCTTCACAGCACAACGCAGTGCTTCCTCCAGCTGTCTGAGGCGAAGACTTGACCTCTCCTTGTTTCAGCTCCTGTGACATTTACTCATAACAAACAGGCCTAGATGTTGCAGAATATTTTTCTGGGTCATTGAAAGCATTGTATGCCTGTCCTTCAAAGAACAAACATAGTATCTTTCATCTCAGCCCATTAGCTTGTTTTAGTCTTTTAAACCCAGTCATTTTGCGGCCTGGAGGGGAAGCCGTATGAGGTGTTTGGACAATACTCTCAGGCCCATGGTGTGACTCTTGGGCATGGTGCTGTGCAGGGCCAGGGCATGGCCTTGATGATCCTTTTGGGTCCATCCCATCTCAGCTTATTCTGTGGTTCTGTCGATAGACATTATTCATGTGGAAGAAATGAATTGATTCATACTGGAAGCACACTTCCTCGTGCACAAACTCCCAGAGGGTCTAGCATGAGGCAACAGCCATGAGTCCAGCCCAGAGGGTCAGCTCCTGTGCTGTGCAATCTCTTACAGGGGGTGAGGTACAAAATCCTAGAGCAGTACTTGGACACCAGTGGGGCGGAGCTGTCCCAAAACAGTCTGACCTCAGGTGGTTTTGTCTGGCAAATCTACAATTTCTGCTGTGTTATGAGCATGTGCTCCCAGCTCTCCAGTCTCCTGTTTGCTGTGTTATATGCAGAAACAAGTCTTCATGCAGCCTACAGGCTGTCTCCAGCATTTTGGAAACCTCTTTGCATGAATGGTTTATCTGCACATCTGGAAATGAGCTTGATTGACACAAAAACACAGGAAAAGCTGCATCCCAGATGCTTTTGCTATGATTTGGTAGTGTTTTCTGTGAATACTTGGCATTTATAGCGCTGTCTGGTCTCCTTCAAATCATATACCTGCCTGGAGGCTAGGACCCTGTGAGCTCATGGCTTGAGCTGGAATTGGCTACCTTCAGCCTTAAACACTACTCTTCTGCAACAACTGTCTTTTATTTGAAGAATTTCATTCCAATTTCATGGTATGCAGGCTGTTTCACTTACCATTACCCATGCTTTTTCCATGCCATCTCTGCCTCTCAGTGCAATGGTCTCCACCTAATCTCGCCCTGAAAATTTTGGTGGTAACAATAAAAATGTCTATGTTTGTTGATGATTTGAGGAGAAATCTCTTCAGCTTGTTTTGGAAAAAAAAAAAGAAAGAAAGAAAATCAGATAATTTGATGTGTTTGGACAAAAACACTAGTAACTGAAAAATTTTGTTTGAAAACTACCTAGAATATTAGAATAGAAATTATTAGCTAGTAAGTACTGTACATTTTCCAACAAAAACATTACATTATCTTTGAGAGCATGGGGCACTTTGGTTATTTTTCTGACTCAAAAACATGTTTCATAGTGAAAAGAAAATTTTGCTGAAAACTTGTTTAGCCCTGCTTCTCCAGCTGTTTCCTTAAGCACCTCCTAAAAAACCATTGTTTGCATCCCCAGTAAACTACCATGTTTTAATTCTTTTGTTCCAAATGAGGTCCAATAACATATAAACAAACAAGCAGGCAAGGCTGTGGCCTGCATGTGCCAGAGTTAATGGAGCTGTCAGCTGTGTTCGTGCCACGGTGATTGATGGGTGCTCTGATGGAGCGGCCTCTTCCCTCTCTTTCTGTCTTGTCTGCATGTTAATGTCTCCACTCACTGAATAATGATTCACTTTAATACAGATTTGTCTTATTTTTGTTTCTGAGTGCTGGCAGGGCCAGGGTTATGTCTGTGTTTCTCTGAAGCACCTGTCATGCTTCTGGCCAGGAGGAATTTTACCTAGGGACGAGAATGTCCTTGCTTTATGGGAGCACCAACCAGTAAAGCAGTGCCATGTGATATTTCAGTGAATCTGCAGATTTGGTACCAGGGGTAGATGAGGTCCTTATCTTGGAATGTATGGGATTGCATGGGTATGCCTGGCATTTGGGGTGGTTTCACTGTGACACAGGTGTGTGTCTGGGGGCAGGAGGGGCACTCAACTGGATGTTGGTGAGCTTCTTGCAGGACTTTCGCCAGGCAACTTGTAAGGACACTCCTGAAAGTAGAGTGCAGACTGAGAGATCTGTGCCCATCTTGTTCTTGTGTCTGCTCCTGAGCCAAGTCGTGATGACCAGTGTGGACACAACCAGTGCAGTTGTATGTGGCTCCCTTGGGGATGTGCTGGCTGAGTTACCCCTTACATGATGGATTCACTTGACTTTACACATTATGTACAGGCGCCTGAAGCTCATGTTAACCATCAGAAGCAATGTTTCACTGTGTGGACATGATTACTTTCCATGTTTCCATGGAAAGTTATCCATAAGGGTGATTTATTTTTACCCATGAACCGCATATCTCAAATATATAGATTGCCAGTATTTTGTAGAAAGCTTTAAATCTAATAGGTCTCAATGAATTTTAAATCTTTGAGTGTTTCTGTTGATAGTTTGGAAAACAGTTAACTAAGCTTAAACAATCAATCCCCCCACCCCTCCCCACCTTTCCCCCAGAACAACACTAATTCTTTACAATTTCCTAAAAGAAGATTGTAGCTACACAGGGATCAGTCTCTTCTCCTAAGCAGTAAGTGATAGTACAGGAAGGAATTGTCTCAACTTGTACCAGGGGACGTTTAGATTGGATATTTGGGAAAAATTTTCACTGAAAGGGTTGTTAAGCACAGGGACAGGCCACCCAGGGAAGTTGTGAAGTTATCCTTAGAAGTGTTTAAGATGTGTGGATGTGGCACTTTGGGACATAGTTTTGTGGTGGCCTTGGGTTAATGGTTGGACTCTGTCTTCAGGCTCTTTTTCAACTTAAATAATTCTACGATTTTAGAATTTCAAAAGCTCAGATGTCTTTCTTTCTCTTTCTGGGCAAAGATGGTCTAGATCACTCTTTATTCACTTCTCTGTGGGATGAGGCAGACAGACTCCCTGCTGCAATGCACCTCCTGTTTGTCCTACTTGATATTCCTGTCTGTAATATAGGCATTTACGGTAGGGCCAGCTCAGCATGTTATTAAATTTACAAGCCCTTGGTTACATTGTTAGTAAGAATAAATATTTTAAAAGACAAGGGCAATTTAGAGATCCTGGGTGAGCTGTAGCAATTTAAGCAGGAAAAGTCAATAGATACTCTGAATAACATGGGCCAAGACTAGAGATCTAACAGTGTGGAAAGAAGGGGGCTTCAGGAACATCTGCCACCAGTGTATATGGAATTGATTCAAACACTGCAAAAGACCTTAAGATATTTGGATCAACTACTGCTGTGTGATCCAGTGTATGAAGAGGGTATATAAGAAATAGGAAAGGCAACATTCTTAGTACCAAAACATAGTTCCCTTCATACTTCTATACTTCTAAAAAAATTTTATTTTGGGAGTCTGGTGGGTCAAAGTGGTCCCAGGGCTGCTGTCCTGTGTAGGATGCTTGGAAATCAATAGACCTTTAGGGTAAGTAATTCAAGATTGCAAATACCCTCTCACTCCCATTTGCCTCAAAGATAATTCTTGGAATAAAAAAAAATTTCCCTGTTTCTGTTGACAAATATTGCCAACTACAGCATGAATATATAGTTTATGTGTGGAAAAGCAGCAATTTGCATTGTAGTTGCAGTCAATTTTCATGCTACTTGGAAGTAAAAAAGTATAACAGTTCCAGAAAGACAACAGAGGCTGCAGTTTGCAAGCTCTGCTTCCGCCTGCTCTCGTGCAGTATTTATCCACCAAACTGTGCAGAGGGCTGTTAGCCACCAAAGCTCTTGGGGATTTATCTCCCAGGCTGGCTTTGTTTCACTAAGGGGTATGGAGCTTTCATCCCTTCATCAAGCTACTCTGGAGAGGTTTAGTGTTGTGAATATGCCAGTGCATGGTACAGCTGTCATAGTCCTGCTGCTCAAGCAGAAATTTATGGCAAGGAAAGACAGATACATGTGGTGTTGGGTTATGAGACTGACAGATTTGCTGTCATGTCTCATAGCAGTTTAGGTGAGATAAAGCTGTTTTTTATTTATTTTATTTTGTCATAGAGTGTAAAACTTGAGCAGAGATAAGGGATATTTTACAGTAAAGGGAGCCTAATTTTCCTATTGGTGTAAATGTGGAGTTTCTCTACTGATTAGAGATGATTTAAATCATCTCAGCTAAGTGATTCAGAGGAAGAGGATGAGCTACAAGGCAGGAACAAGCATAAACTCCAGCATTCTGGGGGATAGAGTCCCATCCCTCACTTGTGGCAATGTGAGTGGTGCTCACCTGCAACGGGTTATCACCATTTTATTGAAATTGTTTTCGTGTGTGAATTGTTGTCTTCCCTCCAGCAGCTGTCAAAACCCTCCCTTGGGTAACTTCTCAGAACAGGCTGATCCTGATGCTCAGGCCACTCGAGCCTGGGCCCCCTGAGAGGTTGCTGCACACGGCTGCTCACATGGGAAGATTTGCTGCAGCACATGAAAATGAAGCAATTAGGGAAAAACCTGGAAACTAGGTTTGAAGCCAAGATTGTGAATAGTTATTACCAACTTCTTAAATTTTCTGGACCTTGCTGGTAGTTCTTGAAAAGGAGTTTAGGAACTGGGGCTAGTCCATGTGCCTTTTGTAGCGTTTGGTTTGTTTGGGGTTTTTTTTTGGTTAGTATTTATGTTTTGAGACCATATATGTGACTATTTGTGTCAGAAGCTGTTGCCTTAAGTAAGACAAGTAGTCAAATAAAGGTCAGGGGGTTTCCTTCTCTGTGCCTTCACAGTAGGTCTGCATGCCCATAACCTGTCCACTGAATGTGATTTAGGATGTCTAAGAGGAAAAGGATATTTTTCTGTATATATGAGTGTATTTCTGTCTCTGAAGTAAAATGTGAAAAATTAAAAGGAAAAAAATTCATTCATTATGTAATTTCCTCCCCCACTTACTGTACTTCCTTTGAAAAATGTAATCCCTGTGACACTTGGATGTTCCAGTGGATTTGTTTTAAAAATTTTGCAGGTGATTCCAAATACTTACTACTTCCTTAGTGGAAAATCAGTTTCTAGAGACTTCTTGGCAAATGTCTTTTTTTTTCTTTCCTTCCTACATCATGGTCACACTCTTGTCTAATTTATTATCCAGCTCTTTAGAAAAATAAATGAATCTAGGAAAACTAGGTTTATTTGCTCTGTGCCTGGTTTTGACTTGTCACATGGCCATGACCAGAACCATAGAGAGAACATTGACCTGGTTGTGACTTAAAGCACCAGAAAATGTGTGTCCTTCAGGCTGGGGTGATTGCTTTGGGATTGCTTAGAAGAGCTGGCAATAGATCCAGCCAGGTCTACCCTTGGTCTGCATGGGCACACTGGAGCACCTTGGCTTTAGTGCAGGTCGTGCTTTTACCACGTTGCCAGGGTGGCACCATGTATTGCTGTGAGCTGTCTTTTGAAACACTTGACTTCATTCTGGAGAACTGCTGCCAGATGTTTGGGGCTTTTTTCCCCCTTACATGTCTCTTGGTATCCTAACAATTAAGCTGCTCTGTGTACAGATATAAAATAATACTGCTTTTCTGATAGTCATCTGAAAAAGAAATCCATTGTTTCGGTCCAAGATACATGTCCTAAAAAGGAAAAATATACCCTTCATGATGCTTAGAAAATCTTGACATTCACTCCATTTTTTAGTGAATGGATTTCTTAATTGCTTTGCTCACAGAGCAACCAGAAATCGAATGACTGCAATACTTGATTCTTTTCATTATTTGTATATTTTTGATACTTGGTATTGGGAAAATAAGCTTGAGATGTTTTTTTTTGTTTCCCTTTCACTTCTGTATTTATCAAGCTCTTTTGTTTAAAACCTAGTGTTAAAATGTGTTGAATATCTTCTGGTGCCTTTGGTTCAATCCAGCATCAGCTTGTATTGTGCCTTGGCTAAAGTATTTTGTTCTTAGTTTTCTGAAAGTTAACATGTGCTTTAACCTGGAGTTTGTAATTTATGGTTATCTATCTTTTATCCTTTAGACCAGCTGGAGTTGTTAACATCTGAACACCTTTAAAATATGAAACCTTGTTGCCTTGTTCACTAAGCTGCTGAAATGTACAGATGAGACTGCATTTTGGAAAAGAGCAGTAACACAGCTCTTTTGGGCATCTGCAGATTAAGTTCAAGACTGTGTCCAAGACCTTGGCTGTAGCTTTCAGAGTCTTAGAGTTGCAGCACAGCTCATTCTGGTGTTTACCTGGAGCATCCTTACACCCATGGTGGGGGCTGGACCTATGAAGAGCAGTCTGTGGTGGTGCTCATGCAGCACAAACAACGAGGTGGTTTTGTCTGTTCTGAACAAGCCAAGAGAAAGAAATACTTCTGTTCTGATTCATTAAAAATGGCTTGTTGGAGCTTCCACACCAAATAAGGCTGTGGCAGCAACAGAAGGTCAATTCTTCTGTGACTTACTGTCCATGGTTGCTTTTATTGTTTATTTTGGTGATCAGGTGCTGTGATAGAGCAGTTCACTTAATGTCTGAGGCATGCAGCCTGGAGCAGAGAAAATCTGAGAAGGAAAAATAAGTTTTCTCTAAAGAGTGTAATTAGGAACTTAGAATGATAAATCTCTGCTTCACTGCTCTGGCAGTGATGTGCCTCAGACCCTTTCCCTCCCACCCCCACTTTGCTCTTCTTGGGGTGAATTCACAAACAGTAAATTGTCAATGGTGTAAGAATTTTTCACACTTTAAAGAAGCAAGAAGCAATACCTTTGTAGATTTTTAAAATGTTAGTTAGGTTATTAATTAGTTAGTTAGTTAGTTAGTTATTCAGGTTCCTGACACCTCTAGTTAGCTATTTTCAGTAATCCTTCTTTCAGGAAAGTCGATGAGAGCTTTCCACTGCCTTTGGTAAGCTTAGGTGATTCTGCAGCACAGAGAAACAGAGATTCAGTGATTTACTGTAAAAGCAAGTCTGCTCCAACCACCAAAAATTCCCCTTTTCTCTAGTCCCTGATCCTTTCTTTCATTGCTTTTCTAGCAGACATTAAAAGCAGTAGCGTAGCAGCAATACTGAGGCTTGCTTAAATTCACATCTGCCTGCTGATGTAGCAAAGCTCTGTGCCCTGCTATCTGCAAGTTTTCCCCAAATTATAAAGTGTGCACACACAGAGAGGCTCCCCTCTGCCTCTCCCCAGTGCCATCTGGGCTTTGTGTATCTGTGTGTGAAGTGGGGGGTTTTATGTGGCCTCCCTGTTGCTGCCTGGTCCTGGTGCATGTGGCCTGAGCTCAGTCACACATGGCAGGGGTTGGGTGCTGTGAGCCACCTCAGCTCTGTGGCTTTCGCCAGGAAAGGGAAAGCTCAGTGTGGCTCTGCTCCATCCAGGATCAACACCAGCCTCAGCTGGTGCTGGACTGCCCTCCAGACCTGGATCCTCCCAAACCGTGTGGCTGCTGTTGGGAAGGCAGCTGAAATGTTTGAGCTCTTGCTTTGTGTTTTGTGCTCCAGTACATCTACTCTGATGTGCTCCTACATCTACTCTGCCCTTCATCTTGTTCTATACACTGTACTTTATTCACAGTTGTGCCCTTGCAAAACAGCCTATAACAGTTTACTTGGGCTGACTAATTGCTCCAGTCTCTAATTTTGTCTTCATACCGAGTCACACAGTGCTTTTTAAACCAGTTGAAGACCACAAAATAAAGCAGAATGTTACAAGAGGCCAGTCTCTGTGTGTGAAACAAGGGGCTGCTGGTCTGTCCCTCTCATCAGATCTGCAATGTTGCTCATCCTCCAGAGTGCCAGAGCTGAAAAAGTCTCTTCTTGCTCTGCAATGCTTTCTCTCTCTGCTGCTCTGTGCTGGACTGGGAGGCTGCAGAAGGGAAGCTAGAATTTAAATTTTAAATCACATTCCTACAAAGTGATGATATGGAAATATGGAAATGATATTTATTTGGTGGTTGTTCTTTGTTGACTATGGCCTTTTAATGTTTTTTTGTGGGTTGTTTCTGTTGGGTTTGGTTGGGGCTTTTTTGGTTGTTGTTTTTGTTTTTTCTTCTTACCAATAAAACCCAGTTCTTTTTTTTTTTCCAAATTCTTTAATCTCCAGTCATGCTTTCTTTGAAGCAGTGTGTGACCCAAACTGGACTGCAAAGACTATTCTTGCACAAGCTGCAAGGAGACCACATGTGGTTCCAAACCTCGCCTTACTTGAGATCATGAGATCTCACTTTACCCCACACCATCCTCAACTGCAAGATTTACATTAAAGCTGATAAGAGAAATTTATTTCACTGGATTTCCTGCTTTGAAAGGAACTGTATATTTTGCTTACATGGTTTGCCATTGCTGAAACTGTGAGAGAAGCTGGACCTTTCCCAGGGTGCCAGTTGTGGAGCCTGCCAGCTCTGCCAGCCACTGTGAGGTTGGCAGTGCCCTCTTGGGAGGGATGTGGTGCCAGGGCATGCAAACCACTGTGGGGCCGAGGCTCCTGGCATCACAGGATCTGTGGCTCAGGAGCAGGCTGCCAAGCCACTAGGGCCCCATTTTTCTTTTGGAAGAAAACCAGGTTTTTAAATACTAAAATGCTGCATTAGGCAACAGCCTTTTTCTTCCCAGCTCTAGTTGTTCCTGACCCAGACGGAAGAGAACCATCACAAATCCCCTTCTCTCAACAGTTAACTATTCCTTGGAATTTTCTTACTTAAGTGTTCCTTAATGAGGTCCTCAGATCCTGACAGAAGGAGATGCAGCCCAGACAGGATGAGAGAAGTGCGTTTAGTCTGAAATAAACTCAATGAAAACTTCCTTGGTTATTCCCTGAAATATTTCTGCAAAAATTACCAAGACTGCTTTTTCAATTTTTAGGATCTGCTATGGATATTAAACTGCTGCTGTCTCCCATTTAGCAAACTGAGTGGAATATGTAACATAAACATGCACTTTATGTGTGCAGGTTTATCAGATACAGCTAAAAGAGGAAGGCTTTGGGCTGACATTGCTTCTCCTTGCAGGAGTGTTTAATACCAGCCCAACAGGAGCCAGAACTGCAATCAGCAGTAGGTAGTGATGCAGGAACACTCATTAAAACAGAGTGAAAATTATATATTGATTAAAAGTTTTGTCATACCCAGGAATGGGACAGATGGTTGATTTGTAGTCAGGGAAAGGTTATTGGCTCTCATTTATTTATTTATTTCAGCAATTCAAAGATACTCAGTTGCAAGACCTGGAGAATACATGCAGTAATTAATAAGTTGACAAAGAAAAGAGGTGATGCTGTGCGTGTCCTGTGAGTGCCCATCAGCAGGACAGAAACACCACGGAGCCCTGGCGCGTTAATTCACAGAACAGCTGTGAGATGTGGGGGATTATTAGCATCTCTGTTTTACAGATGGCACCAAAGTATGGAGAGTTGCATGCAATGGTAGGATGTGACAGTGGTCGAGAGAACAGAAATGGGTCCAATTTTCTCCTACGTTTGGGGGGTATGACTGAGGTTCTGAAATTCCATTTAAAGCCATTGTCTTCATCCTTCCCTCAGTTATTTGGGATAATTGATTATTGTGATCCCTCAATCTCCACTGGAGTCCCCTAACTTTCTTTATTTTTATTTGTTGTCATGTAGTGAGTTTCTCTGAATCCTGGGCATCCTTTCTAACACTGACAGTTTCAGAGGGTGATTTTTTAACAGCTGAAATTACCTACATGTCTCAACAGTTCATGGATTAAGAGCTCTTCAAAATTTTTTGAAAGGGCTGAAATTCTTCAAGTTGTATTTACAGATTTCTCTTTTAGGCAGTGACGGATTTCTCATTCACCATTGCAATGGTGCATAATTTGAAAAGCAAGGCAAGAGGGGTATCAAGTTTGTTGTTTTTCTATGTGTGTGATAAACTTAATACCCCTGTTTGTCAGCTCCCAGCTTCAATTTTATAATTTGGAATTAGTCAAAGTACGGTTTGTTCAGCATCCTCATTAGGTTTTTATGTTTATAACTGCTGATTTAAACAGATTCAGCTTACTAAGGGCCTCAGAAATCTTCAAAGAGAATTTACCAAAGGTCCAAGACAACACAGTTCTTCTAATTGTATAATAAATTCAATAGGGACATTGCACTACTGGTTTCATGCTAAAAATATTATTTGTATGCAACAAAAAAGACACTTCTGTTTGCACACCTGTCAGTTCTTTTAGAGCACAGTTGTTTTCTCAGGATATTTCCTACCTGCAAGCAAATAATTAAACAAACAAACAACTTGTAAAATGGGCTGAGAAATTGAATTTCTCTAAAAATGCAGGGAATTCCAGGCCAGCTTGCGTGTGTACTAGATGGTGATACCAGGTGATATAGAGGTATAAATAATAATGTAAAATATCATAAAAATTACATAAAAGAAAGCCACTCTTCTGATCATAATTTTGGAGAGATTGTGTTGCCCAGAGAATAAATTTCACAGCATTTTCTTGGTGCTTGAAAGCTGTAGCTAAAACCAAGAGATGAAGACTGGAAGTGAAATTCCAGTATTTTGGTCTAATTTTAGGTGTGGAGACACATTTTGGTGAATTTAGAAAATGGAGATTTCTTGCTGAGTAAACCCAGGCTCTTCAGCATCACATTTTATTCTGTTTCAGCATTGCTCATCTACAGTGAACCCAGTTTTATCAGTAAAGTAGTGAGTGATATATTAGAGCCACATTTACTGCTCTGGGGATTAAAATCCCACAACAGCACAAAGCTGAAAGGAGTTGCTTTCAATGGATGTGTGTATCTAAGTAGGGAAAAGAAGCTTTCTGTCATCCTAGAATTGATACAAACCAGCTTAGTCACATTGAGGCATCACTACAAGAAGTACAAACCCCATTTTGAATGCACATCTTTGCTGTGTTGGGAGGTACAAAGGTCAAGTTAACTGAAGGAGGTCATGAGGTGAAACAGAAAAGATACAGTAGAAGAAAATAATTAAAAACAGGTAACTTTTCCCCACACACTTCATAAGTGGTGAGAGAGGGATGGAGCAATGTCATTAATACACAGTCAAAGTTGCTGTGGCTGAGCTGTGTTCGTACAGTATTGTGTTGGAGCACATGGGTTAAAAACCAAACTAGAACAACACAAAATCCTCTCTCACCAACTTTTTAACCAGTTCAATCAGATTAATTTGTATTGTGTTTGGAAATTACAGGCTTTAGCAACAGAAAGTCCTTTTTGTGCTGACTTTTCCTTATTTTGGTGTTATAATTGAAAACAGAGATGTAGCCCAAGAAGGATGTGACAGAGTTCTCTGGCTGATTTGTGAATGTGGAGCTGTTTATCAGGTCTTGCATCTTCTGAGTAGGAAAGTCTTTGTCATGTGCCAGTGAACATGACAAAGATGTGGTGTTCACCCAGACATGATTTAAACCAGACAATGAATCCTACGAGGAATTCTCTGAACCTGAGAATTTCCCTGTTTTACTGGGAAAGCTCAACAAGCTCTTATTGAGTCTTAGTGACATTTGAAGGCAACCATCAGAGTGCTACCTGCACTGGAGGAAAGCAAGGGATGTTACAAGTGGTGGCATCTCAGGGAAGGCATCTGAAGTGCATTGCTTGATGATGACTTTGGCACACTGCATAATTGACAGGTCCCAACAGGCATCTTTTGAAAATTGGTCCTTTCAGTAGTTATTTTGTATAAAGGTATAAACAGGGTTTGCTTGTCAGGATTTTACATGTGTTTCTCATAAGCTCTATGTGCAGGTATCTAAGGAACAGTTTACAACTTAGCAATATGTGAGAATGGAAAATATTATTTTTGTTGTAAGTATTATTGGCTGGATGACTGAAGTTTCTCATAAAAAATCCAGTGCTTCTGAGGTGCCTCTGTCCCTGAGGAGCCTCCATGCTTGGAAGTAGATATATCTTGTGTTTCAGGACTGACTGCATCCCACACTCTGTAGGAATTTCAAATTTCCATAGAAACTTAAATGCAGTATGTCATTCAAGCCAGACAACTTTTGGCCTTCTGAAAGTTTTCAGTGTACACAGCCTGGGTCTGATCCTGCTCTTACTAAGGCTAATGGGAGCTTTGCCATCAGCTTCATAGGAGTAGGAAAGAATCTGTCACAAGCTGTGCCTATCCGAGCTGTGGATTATTTTGCACAAATCAAGGTCTTCGCTTTAGTTTTTTTTGTTTTGTTGTGGTTTGGGGTTTATTTCGTCATTGGTATGGTTTTCATTATTTTTTATATAAAATATTTTCATTATTATTTGACTGAGCTTAAGTATGCTGTGCACTGTACAAGCAGGTACGTGGAGAGGAAGCTTGCCCCAAAGAGCTTGTAATGTAAATAGGAAGATAAGGGAAAGCTGGCAGGCAAAGAAAGAGAACTGTGCAGAGGGGACACAGCCTGCTTGGAGTGGCAGCAAGGATGAGGAGTGCAGCCAAGCCTCTTTGGTCCAGGTTCAGTGCTCCCAAGCACACTATTCTGTTCTGTGCTGGACTAATTTTGGATCTATTCTGATGGGATTGAAGGAATTTTCAAATTGATTTCAGCTGGAGCACTATCTGCCCCTGCTGTTGAAGGATAGAAGGAGAAGGGACAGACTTTTATGTATTTACATAAGGGGAATTACAGTGCCTGTTATCATGGGGAATAGCAGCCACACACAGCATTTCTCTTTGGCTTATCTGCTCCCATGAATAACCATTTGTCTTCTCAGGAAAATTGTCCTGATGCTGAGTGATAAGGTGTGCTGCGTGGTGGAGTGCTAACAAGGAAAACACAATTAATTGATGTTTTTCCTATTGGTGTTTCAGAAATGCCCAAGATCCTTGTTAAAACAGGAGTGAAGTGGGTCTCATGGAATGAAAATGCACCCTTATAGGCAGTCTTAGGTGTTTTCATTTGTGCTTCTTTATTTATCAGCTTCTGTTAGAGAAAAGGAAATTTATATTTCATTTGATTCATTGTTAGTGAGGGTTCCTTAATTTTATCAACTGCTGTGACGTTATTAATTTCATTCCTGTAGTTGTATTTATTATCTCTACACCTCTGTGGTTTCCATGTCATAGAATCATAGAATGGTTTGGGTTGGAAGGGACCTTAAAGACCATCTCATTCCAACCCCCTGCAGTGGGCAGGGACACCTTCCACTATCTCAGGTTGCTCAAAGCCCCATCCAGACCAGCCTTGAACACTTTCAGGGATGGGGCATCCACAAGTTCTCTGGGCAACTTGTTTGCATGCCTCACCACCCTTACAGTGAAGAATTTCTTCCTAATATCTCATCAAACCTACTCTCCCTTTAAAGCCATTCATCTTCAGAAAAGGAGATTTCTGTTGTTTCACAGGGGCTGGCTTATTCCTTGGAACAGTCCTTCATAAGATCTGGATTTGTCCCAGCTAATTCATCTAGTCTCCTCTGGGCAATATGCCATTCTTTTTTTGACTACAGGGCAAACGTGGTATCTGTTTAGCACAGAAGAACATTAATTTACCTGTGAAAAAAGACTACTTTGCCCACACAGGTATATTTATTTAAAATATGTTTGTATCAAACTTTATGCCAGGATAAAATTCCTCTTCTGTGTTCCAAGGTATATTTTTGTGCTAAATTTTGAGTGAAATTAATTCACTGTTGCAATAAGAAATACTACAACCTAATCTGCTCCCTCCCTGTAGGAAAAGCCACCAACATGACAAACTGGCATTTGCTGTTATGAGCTTTCTTCTGTATGTGATACTATTTGAGAAATGAAATGCTATGGTGTATTGAAGGGCTGTGTTGTAAAAATGCATATGCACAGGGGGTAAAATTAAGGTTGCCTGGGTAACCTTAATTCTGGAATTTCCTGATTTTTGAATGCTATTTTGTGAAACCTTCTCATTGCTGCAGAGTGGTGTTTGCACTGTGTTCTATTTATATGCATATGTTATAAACAAAAATAAATGTTTTGTAATGTTAGTCGTGGATTTCATCTGGTTATTTGTTCTTGATTTCATGCAGGAGTTATTTTGTCTTTTGAGTTTGTTTTTGAATATTTTTAACAGTTAATATTCAAAGTAAAAAGTTATGGAATTTGTCTTTCCTGTACTGAAGTGAGCTCTTTCCAACTGAATCTGGCCATGTAAGGGTGAATCAGAAAAGAATTTTGCTCAAGTGATTTCTATTTCCTTTGGTACTTTTCTCCCTGTTTTGCAGTAGTTCTGGATGCAGCTTTTCAGTGAGCAATATGTTTCTCCTACAGTTTCACTTTACCAAAGAGATCAGGGTGGAAAACATAACATCCAATCAAAGTAATGTAATCTCCAAGGGAAAAGTTTCTTCAGCTTGCTATAAGTAGAAATTACGTTTCTTTTTACCAGGTCTCCTGGATCGAGCTGTTTAGGGCTTCTAGAAGGGAGTGACTGCATCCAAATGGATTCTCTCCAAAGCAAAATGTTTTTTGTTTGTTTTTTTTTTTTGGATGTGCTTTTAATAGCAAAAGTTGTTTTAGCTCTCATCAATTTCTACAAAGATAGAAGAGTGAAGTTCACTGAATCATCTGAAAATATAGCTGATATGTAATCATAAAAATCAAACCAAGGAAACAAGGACTGGAATGTAACCTATGATGTATGGGGACCTCGAGGAAACAAAGATGAATGAAGTGTTTTATTGAAGCTAGGAGCAGGAAGGAAGCAGGTGGGTAGAGCTAGCTCTAAATCAGATAGCAGTAAATATGGTCCTGGTTATTTTTAATATTACGTCTCTGATTCTTCTAATGTCGGGGAAAGTATTTTGGTTTCTTGAGTTTTGGTAATTGAACAGTGAGACAAATGTTCATGTTTGCAGTCAAGACTGATGGTGAGAGCAGAGTTGCAAGGTAACTAGGGGAGGAACATGGTCAGTAATTAATTCCTCTTGACCATTAAACTCAGTAAATCTCATTGCCCATTGGAACAAGAGGAATGAGAGCAGGTAAACACCTTACAAAGGGGCTCTGGGGTGCTGTGCTGGGGGTAACACCTCCATCACTGAGTTAATTGCTTTCAGCAGCGCTGTGTCCAACCCACTAAAACTGATCTCTTTCTAAAAAGGTTTGCTTGTACTGTGATTTAAAATTCACATTCCTTCCCAGCACATCATATGATTTTCTAGCAGGGGTAGAGTGAGTAAAAGTGCTCAGGACACTCCCAGTATCAGCTGTTTTAATCTAAGTACAAGTTAGGAGTGGTTCGATGTCCTTCAGACCTGCTTTCCAGGCTGGAACATGCTGTTCCTTTTTCCCATCCTGGGCTTTACTATATACTTTGGGCCAAATTGCTGAAGTAAACACCCAGAGTACCATTTGAGTTTATAGAATCCCTGACAGGTCTTCCTCCCAGTGGGGGCTGGGGGAGGGCAGGGAGTATTTTATCATAACTTCCCCAAATCTGAGCACTATAATCACAGTGAGGTTAAAGTTTAAGAGACACTTAAAATAAATCACTATGATATCATATGAAATGCACAATTAATCAATCTTCATACTAATGTCCTGCAATAATGTTAAATGTGTGGTTAAGGAATTTTAGTAGTTGTGATTCTAGAATACATGCAAATGATTATGAGGCACATTTGAGTTATTTCTTTTTCTTCTTCTGGTATCTTGTGAGGCAAGGACAATTCCTGCAATACAGAGTAATTGAATCATTGATTCAATTTGCAAAATGAAATTCAACCTAAATATTGATTTGTTCAGAGTACTGTCACAGTGAGATCATGCAATGACTTGCAGCATTTTGTGCCAGCTTCTGTTTCCATCAAGATCACTGGGAACTTTGTCACTGACTTCCTTGGGAGCAGCTTGGAGCTGTTCACGTGTACTTGCCGTGCCAGTGCTCCTACTTAGCAGGGCCTGAGGATAAACTGGTCTTGGAGGTGATGGTTCATCACTCAGAAAGCCAGCGGGGAGAGATGTGAATTTTTTGATGTGAGGTTTTCAGTCACTTCCTGGACTATTTGGAGCCTCAGTGCCATGTGGCTGTCGCTGCTGAGCTCCTGTATCCACCACAGCTCTTCTGACCAAAGGCCCTTGCACAGATGCACCTCTACCAGAGCAGCTGTGCTCACCCTGTCCTGGAAAAGAGTAGCATAAATTTTTCAAGCAGTTTTAACATTTTCACTTAAAAATGCGGCATGCACAGCCTCATCAGCACAGTTGTCCTGGTTTAATTGCACTGATGTGAAGCCCTTGCAACTAGCACAGTTCTGACCTTAGCACATCCCTGGTGGACACAGTGGCAAAATTTTGTGGGTATTTTGACACTTTGTGCTGCTCTAAGCCTTCCTTATTTCCTTTTCTTCAGGCCATGACTTTCCCAGTGATCAGGATACAGTTCTTTGTAAAGAAATGACATCGACTAGTCTTGCCCTGGAGATCTGCTCACTGCACATAGTGAAAGTCAGGTTTTAGGAGTTTCTTACTCTGCTCTAGAAATCCAGCCAAAAATCCTGAAAGTTTCCCTTGTTTCTGCACTGTTGGAACTACTGTTACCTGCATTTATCTTGCAAAGCCACCTGTATAAACTTATTGTCTTCAAATTATGCTCCCAGTGACACATATGCAACCCCAGAAAGGAAATGGTGTTGGCCAGATGACACGGGGAACATGAGTAATGGATTTACACAGCACTAGACCTGAAAGGATTTGTATTGTTACTGATGATACATGAGCCAGAAAACAAATAGAATCTGACTTTCAACTTGAAGTGAAGTTTGCAGTGGTGCTGTTTTGCTTTTAACCTCAGTGTCATTTGGTAGTGGCTCTTAGCAGCTGTACAAGCTGTGCAGTCCTGTTGTGGAGTCACAGTACAAGGCTGACAGATGCTGCACAGGGAAGATGGCAATCCTGAACAACAGCAAAGCTCTCTCTAAAAACACAACAGTCCTCTGATGAGGAGAACAAAACTTTTTTCTTTTTCACTCCACTATGAAAATATGTGATGGAATCTGAAAGTCAGGAATTCTTTCCATCTCCTAATTCACAACTTTTAGATCAACATCATAGTATGTCATGTTGGAAAATTAATAGCTTCAAGCTGAGTTTTGTCACAACTTCCCCAAGTTGGCCTTTACAGCCCAGCAAAAGCACAGACAGTGCTGGTTAAATTGTTCTCCTAGGCAAGTCTTCTGGTTTATTTACTTCAACAGTGTTTAGTTACTAAATATAATTTTAGGGCCTAAATTTTCACTGTTAACACTTGGATTTACTCTGTTGTAGTTCATTTGAAGCCAGCAATGCCACATTGTCATAAGAATGAAGTAAAAGGGAAATCTCTCACTTCAATCTAAAGAGTTATCGGGTGCTAACAGTTACAAGGAGAAAGGGCCAATATTTTCAGCACAGCATTCTAAAAAACTTAGACATTTAAATCCATATATGGACTTGTCTTTAACATATGCCTACTTTCAGACATGCTGAATCTCTGCAGTCCTTGTTGGCATAAATGGAAATTGAGATGCTTGTTACTAATGCTTGTGGAAGCTTTGGGTCTGCTTTACACATGTGCATGCCCAGTACTGGAGCATCCAGGACTTAGAGCCAGATGTTCAGCTCCCAGCTCTCTGGGATGGGTGAGCTTGCCACTCTCTCTCTTTTTGATGGACTTCCCGTACCAGCTTTCAAAATTTCTGAGCAAATAAACCAGCTTGGAAGCAAAGAAGACTGTGACAAGACTTTCTTCAAGTCTCATCAGTGCTTTCCTTTATCATCTAGGTTCTGTCTTTCAGACCCCAAGATCAGGGCCAACATGAGCTGTTACTGAAGAGGATGAGATAAATCTTTTTCTGAAATAAGTAGCATCTCTTGCCTCTTGAGTTTCCTCAGCCTCAGGAATAGCAGACAAGAACCATTATTCAAACATGGCTTGGCACAGAGATGCAGTCACTAAGCTTCCAGGCTGGCTACAAGTTGGTTCAGTTGAGCAATTTTATAGAAGGCTGATGCAATTGTTTCCTTTTTTTTTTCCTTGTAAGGGAAGAAAAAATTAATATTCTTTGCATTTGGTTGGAAGTTGAATGATCCTCACTACAGTATTTCCCAAACTACCATGTAATCCAAATAAGTCTGGATTTGACTGAATGCCTGTAAGAGGCTTAGTGGTATCTGAGCTATTGTTTTAACTTAATGCTGTCTGGTGGGTTGATTACACCTAGTGTTGTAATACTCAGAGGTTTGTTTTGCATGTTAAATTGTGGATAAAGAAGATGAGATTCCTTTCATCTCTTTTAGAAATTAACAAGTCCAGCAACTGCTCATTTAATGATTAACAGTTTATGGTGTGTCTCACTGCACAGGCTTTCCAGGTTGTATTCCCAATTTGCACTTCTGATGAAGGATCTATATGATTTTGGTGGAGCTGTGTGCACAAGGCATGATGATATTTTGAATGTTTCACTTCTTTTTTTAAGAGCCTCTCTCAATGGGGGTCAAATTCTTCGCTTTCACTGCTGCAAATTTACTGCAAAAACGACGCAGTATAACACATCCATGCTTTCTCTTGTAATAGATGAGATTTACTGGCATAATATCCCTTGTTTGTTCTTGGCCCTCAGTATGATTTGCTGAATGATTACCTGTAGCTGCCAGACCTCTATTACATAACTGCTTGCACCTTGTGAAGATAAAAACATGACAAAGGATCAGTCAAAATGCCGACTCTGAACCTATTGTTAGTAAACCATAAATGTCAAAGGGTGTAATATTAATGGCAGAAGAATAACTCTATCATGTAGTAAAGAAACTTTTTTCCCAAGACTTTACCATCAACTATCAACATCAAGTAAGAATGTTACAAATTGACATCATTATAACTGCACTGCCCAAGTCATGCTCCCACTCAGATGTAAACTATCAAATTCACAGCGTAATGATGGCGTTATTAAACCCTGAGCCAGATTATTTCTTAGTTGTTACCTTTGTGAATGTGTTCCAATGAAGAGGTGATTTTGGGGAGAGCCAAGTACCCCTCTGGTCTCATGGCAGCAAAAGCACGTGCCTAGGCCTGTGCAGGGCTCCCAGCATCAGCTGTGCGTCCTGCTCTATGCCACTCCTGTCATTGAGATTCTGGATGAAAAGGAGAGACAGTTTGGCATTGTGAGGGCTTGAGAATCACAGGGTGTTTAATTATAACATCATCTGGCCAGGAGAGAGCTGATACCAGTTTGACAATTTAAACTGAAAACCAAAGACACTCTGGGGAAAGAGCTGAAATTGATTCCCTCTCATCATACAGGTGTCTTGTTTGATATTTCGGTGACATTTACAGTGATTAAATAGAGAGGATCTGTAAATCTATGATTTAAGGTTTTTAAACAATTTTATTTAAAAAAAAAGTCATTAGGGATCGGGAAGAAAGCTTTTATCATCTCTTTAATCAGTTGGGGAAGACTTGGTACTGTACTAGCTCATGAGAGTCTGGCCTCATGGCATCTCTTTTCCTGAAGTAATAACTGTTACCTATATCATGTATAATTTGAACTAACATAAAAAGTATTGCACACTGGGGAATTGCTCTCTCCAGCCTCACTTCTTTCTGTCATGTGTATGAATAATGCTGTGTCACGTGTTAGCATAATATACTTCCAAGGTCCTTGCCTTATTTTGAAGCATCAACTTGAGCTTTCTTTTCCCCTTCCTTTATAATTTCAGTGCAGTTGCATTTCTGGTGTTTCAATCCTAGATGAGCTAATGACAACATGCAAAGTAATAATTCTGATAATTTTATTTATTCATCATTTGGAGACACCAAAAGCCTTAAAGAGGGTCTGATGTCTTTTCCAGGTCTTGTACAGGTGCTTGCTGCCTGGCATCCAGATTTGAGAATGTATTTAAGTGCCAATTTTTTTTTTTTTAATGCTCTTAGCTCCCTACAGAAATGAGTAAGAATTAAGGGTCTAGATGCATCAGAAAATTGGACTTTTATTTTCCAATAATTTCAGTAGCCAGCATCTCATAAATAAAGGTTTACTAAGCCAGGCAGTGAACATGAAGTAGATTGTCTGGATGCAGGCTATGGAGTGAGCGCTGTAGCTTTGTAAGTATTTTGTTAACTGTCCCTGAGTAAACCCTTAAGTTAATGAGTCATATGTCAAAATGCAATCTGAAATCTGTGCTTTACTGCATTAACTGCTGCAGCTGAGGTGTGCAGTGGCCTAGCATCAGGGGGACAGCACACCAAGCTGTGCTTATGCTTATTAGGTAGTTCCAGAAGTTTTAGGGCTTTTCTTGCCAAAATCATAAGCCCTACACCTGGACACTAGTGCTGTTACAGCTCCAATAAACACATATGGAGCTACTTTTCCAATTGGCAACAGCAGCCTATTTTTATTTGATGGTACTTGAGTCCTAAGTGGGGAACATGCTATTAATAATAATTTACTAAAAATATTTTGTAGTGAATTTATCATTAATGCAAAATGTATTTTTCTATTTTTGGAGTATCTTCTCTGATTGCTCATTGCATACTGATGGATATGGGGGCAATGGCCTATGTAGAAACTTGGAACCTGTGATAACAATTTTTTCTGTGATCACTTTGAAGCTGTTACATTAGAAACTTAATGCTGGTTTACCTTCCCCTGGCTTTCATGGAAACTTCAGCCTGACTCCATCCTGAGCTGGGAGTGGAGATGTGGCCTGCACACAAAACTGATGTTTCATATTGACAAGCAGGGCTCAGCTGCAAATGGAATTAAAGAAACCTTACCAAATCTCTATTGATGCTTTTCAGTTCTAATAAACACTTGAATGCAATTTTTCAGAGTGCTGATGGGAGGCACTGAGATGGAGCCAGCATACAGCCTGATGCATTTGAAGGGAAATAATAACTAAGTGTGCTCAGTGAAGTAGGCTGATACCCAAATGCAGTCAATTCAGTGGTTAAGGAGGACAGTTCAGTTACATACTGAATCTCTTCTGTGTCTCAGGTGTAACTTAACCCACAGTAGATCTCAGATAGGTTCCTGTGCTGCCATCAGGTGCCTCTCAAAGCCTGGTGGTAGTTTTGGTGCCATCACAGCAGGGTAGTGGTAGCCCATCAGCTGGGGACACCTGGGGCAGGCTCTTCAAACACAGCCTCCAATGTGCAGCCCGGTCATGTTGGCAGAAGAAACAGACTTGTAAGGTCCTGCATCACTCCTGTGTGCACTTAATTTGGAGGGTCCCTGTGTCATTATTAATAGATTCGCTATTTGCAGGCAAAGGAGATCATTCTGGCGACTTCTCCTTTCCACAGATACTGTTTTTTCATTAATATCTAAAAGATTATTTGTACTTCTCAACCTGAACTAAAGTTGGGGCTAAAGTGATAACTGCTCTTATGCTTGCAAAATACTTCAACCAGAAAGAGGAAATGTCTGAATTTGTATAGTCCAGTTTTGAAAAAAACATTGGCTTTCCCTTTATAAGAAAAAAGATTTTGTGTTGAAGGAGAAATGAAAAACATTCCCAGACATGGGTAAGTCTCTTACATAAGCCATCCTTTCTTTTCAGATGCCCAGCAGTAAATGATGCAAATGAAAAAGATACAGTGTGGGGAGTACTATTTCAGTGTAATCTTCCACCTCACGACTGATGCCTGAATGATTTTATTATAAGAACAACATGGTTTGGGGCACAGTGTCAGAAAGTCAGCTCTTGCCTGGAGCACACATTAGAACGTCAGTAACCCCTCCATTGCCAATTGTCCAGAGAAATCCCTCTCCCATATATTGTAAAAATGTTTCAGTGCTGAATACTACCACTGAATTTCAAACACAAATCCACTGAAAAGGCAAATGCTGTCATGTGGACTGGCTTTTCAGTGGCATTACTAAACAAGCTGTAACATGTGGATTTCTTCCTGTTAGTGTAAATCAGTGTTAGAATGCAGTGTTTGTAGTGTGACTAGATCTTACCAGCTTGTCACCAAAAGGCTTTGCCACTGTCACTTGCTTCAGGAAAAGTCTCCAGATGCTCTTTGGGAGGGTGCTGTGCTAAGGAAGAGCATGCAGGGTGGGCTAGAGCAGTGGTTTATAGCATTGCAGGTGTACTGCCCAAGAGACTTCGGTTTCAGCTTTCCCCCAGGAAGAGATTTCACTTCATAGAAGAGTGTGCTGTGTTGGTACTGTAGGAACAATTTGCCTGCATCAGGGAGAAAATACAATCCCAGAGAGCCTGTGGAGAGATAAACGAGCATCAGGGAGATTTGCTTTTATGTAGACACACCCCAGGCAAACTGTCATTGCTTTGTAGTATGTGCTCTCCTGCAGGGTCTGCATCCAGCCGATTTTGGGGCAAGGACTTCCCATGTTGACCCATGAGTGCTAGTCATATTTAGAGATATAATTAATGTTTACTGTGTGGTCAGTCCATAACATATCTTACTTCCAGGCCAGTGCAGAAGTTCTGTGCTGAATTCAAGCCTCCTCCAGGGAGTGCCAAATGGGTGGAACTTGTGGGAATAACAACCTTCCTAGGACAACACTCACCTGCAGCAGCTTGGGCAGCCTGTACTGCTGCCTGCTGGGACATGGAGATGTTGGCCTGAATTCTCTCAGCCACTGCTCATCATTTTATCTCTGATATTGAGCTGTCTGGAATGGATGTTGCATTTACTGTGTGTATGGTGGCTCGAGTTTGGTTTAAAGCTCCAGCTGCTGCAAACAATGTTACAAACAATAGTAAAAAGATAAAGAGCTGCTGCTGGGAGAACTGCAGCCTGTGCCACTGGCCTGGAGCAGCAGGGGTGGGGAACCTGCTCTTCCATCTGTATGGATTGTGTGGGACCCTCAAGAGGAGAGCAGCCTTCCTTACCCAACACCATTGCACTGGTCCTTGTTTTCTGAGAATCAAATAAGCCCCAGGGTGCCTGGGATGAGAGAGGCAGCAGGAGCATGAGCAGGAGCAGGAGGGGTTTGGTTGGAATATGAGGAAGGGAGACAGGGTGTACCTTGCCATCAACAGCTCATGAGTTCAGCTACAGTGGAGCAGCTGCTGCAGATTCTAGAGCTTTGGGTGCTGAGGAGCTGGGGAGCTCTGTTTTCTGATTTGTAGCTGCTGCTTTCTGATTTGTTGCCCTGCTCACCTGGCTGTGCTAGCTAACAGAAAACATGATGTTTTCTCGGGTGTAAGCATGTTTCCTCCAAAACCATGTTTTCTTTCCCTTTCCACTCTCCACCTCTCTCTAGTGCACAGCCCCCGGCAGCAATTGATTCCCTGAACCTTGGCAATGAACCTCCCAGCACTTTTCAGCTTCTGCACTTCTGGACCTCACATTAAAACCTTTGCTCTTGGCTGACTATGTAGGGTGCAGCACATTTCCCAAGTCTGAGGGCATGTTGCATGACAAGGAAGCATTGAAGTGAAGGAAATAGTTTTCCTGCCCAACACATAATTAAACTAGAAAATTCATTGTCACAGGAGGTTGTAAGGCTCACAATTATAAATGGACTCACAGGGGAATTAAAAGAACTCCAGCAAAAAAATTTTGCAAAACAATTTGAGTTTTCGTCAGAGAATACTGAAAACTGTTTGCTGGAAGAGCATCCTGGAGAGTCATCGCTTGTCTGGTGTCTGGGTCTTATACCCCCTTTCTGTGAGGTTCCTCTGGTTATATCAGTCTTTCCTACAGTCAGGCCTAGGGCTGAACCAGCATAGCGCTCTAGCATGGATGATCTCCAGAATGATGCTTCCTTCATGATTTAATTATTTCTTTTCTTGTGGTAAGGATGAGGATAAAAATCAAAGAGTTAGTAGGATAAAAAGAGGTGAGACATGCATGTATATTCTCACTGGTCTCTAGAGATCAGCACAAAAAGTTCTCTCTCGAAAAACAAGTAACTTCTGGGACCCATGAGCACAGATGCTGGGAATGTGGATGCTGTGTTCCTACTCATGTCTCTTGGTGTGTCTGGTGCAAACTGAGCTTTAAAGATGGTATAGAAGCAATTTTTTCTCTGCCTTGACTCACTGTATGAGTATTTCTTGGCAAATTATTCTAAGCAGCAACACATTTGAGAAAATCTGTTTGAGTTATTTGTGAAGAAAAATAGACACTTAATTTGGCAGGTGAATTTGTTGCTCTGAAACTTTTGCTGGTCTCTGATTTTGCCCTACATAGGTTTATTTTTGTAGTTGATATTGTCTATGTACGTATTTAAGTGTCATCGTGCCTTATTGAACCCTAAATATGTCGCCTATAGTAATGTGTACAGAGTCAATGTGTTTTGTTTTTTTTATCAAACATGGGAAAATACTGATGCATAAACATATTGCAATCTTGATTTCTTTTACAACTTCTTTAAGCACTTAACAACTGCAAAACCCCAACTTCAAACACTTCCTGCAACTACTTAGGGATTCATTTGAATGAAGATAATTCAAATGTTGGCATGTAACTATGAGTTGGGCTTTAAAAAAAATTCTTTGCAAAATGAAAGCACTTAATTTTTTTTCCTAATAAAAACAAACAGCTGGGTCTCCCATATGGTGTTCTCTTGTAAAATATTTACATCTGAAAGGCGCCTAGACTCCTTGCAGTAGAATATAATTTAAACAATAAGCCCAAGTGAAAAAACTTCTATTGTTGGTTCTGATTGCAGTTTTTAAGCATGCACCTTCCCCCTGAACCTTCTGTGGTCAGCATTAGGCTGAGTCTTAGTGTTGGAAAATTTGCCTTGTCGAGTAACTCAGTGTTTCCTTTTCTGAAGAAATAATAATAATGTTCATCAAAACTCAGCCTGATACATGTCAAAGGGTGTGTGAGAAGCAAGATATTGTGAAGGAATTGGGGGGAAAAATGATTGAAAGAATGAACTATTAGTACGTGAAGTTCTTAACCGTTCACTACTGTGAAGTGCAGAAAAGTTGGCGGTAGGAGAGTGTCCCTGGAAGCACCATCTCTCCCTGGTTAGTGGAAGCAGTTTCCTTGGCTGCATGGCTGCCAGAGCCTGTCTTTTTTACCCTACTGCAAGTATAAAGTTAACTTTCCAGCTGGAATTGTTCTGTTTGCTTTCACAGTGAAAACACAACTAACTATTCTGGTAATGTTATTAAAAAATATTTGTCATGTCAAAAAGTCTTGCTGCCTGTAATTATGTTTAAACATCCCAAACTGAATAGCAACATTCAAACTCAGCTGAAGTATTTGATTAGACTCAGTTAATAGTTACTAATGGCTGTGCATCTTGTATGTAGGACTCCAGGGAGAGAATAGGGGAATTAATGGCAATTATTTGGAAAGCAGTGAATGACTGAAGAGCTGTGAACTCTTGAATCTTGTTCTGTCCATGGAACAGGACAGGGAGGCTTGTGCCAGGCCTGTTTCATGAAGCAAGTGACCTGATTTTACCAGATTAAGGCTGGATCTTGATAACCAAAACCAGACCTTGATAACCAAAGTTTTTATGTCTGATGAACACAAGGTTGATGTGAGTTGCTTTTTTCTTGACTTTTAAAAAATTTTAATAAAGTTTCTGTTTTGTCTCAAGCCCACAGCAATCTTTGCTGGCTGTGTTTGTTGCTGACAATATGCTCTGCAGAGCAGCAATAACCTCAGTCTGGGCATTTCAGCAGTAATCTCTGATTATGGCTCCTTCCTGATGCAGGACACATCACTTGAGATTGTCAGTCACCCAAGGTAGTTTTCTAATGCCTTCTCGTGTGGGGAGACCACCAGTGCTACTAAAGCAATCCATCACTCCCTAATGTAGCTGCAGATTGGATAGTTAAAGGTTCCCTGAAAAGGTTGATGCTCAGGGGAAATTCTGTCTGCATGGACAGAGGTGAGCACTGTAATCATCCTCTGATGCCACAGCAGGGCTTACTCTGGGACCCTGCTTTTATAGTTGTATAGAATCCCTCCCAACCAGCATGAAGGAAAACTGGTACAGTTTTCATGAAGTTTTCATTCCTTTTCATGAAGGAAAACTGGGTACAGACCTGGCTTTGGTAATTAGAGAAATCTATTCAGTTTTACTTTTCGTTTTATGTCGCTCCAGTTTACCAAGGCCCCTTGGTATAAGCTTCCCTGCAGTCCAGGAGGATGTAGAATTGTATTATGAAGGAAGGTGTTTTGCTTTGTCAGTGCCATCATGACATCCTGAAGAATTCATTTCCAGCACAACTTTGTCCTTTCTCCTGTTTTTTTTTTTTATTTTTTCCTGTACTTCCCATTCTGAGTGCATGCTCTCCTAGTTGTAGGAAAAGAGTATTTCCCTGTTGAATTATTTATCAGTTCTGTCCAGTGCATGTTGTTTCTCAGGAATAAATATGAGCTCCTGACTGGAAGATAGTTTAATGCTTTTTGGCAGTAGCCACAAGATAGTAAAAAAAAAAGCTGCATCTTTTTATTATATGCAATGCTTGGACTTCAGGAATAATTCTATTCAGAAAAAATGTGTTACCAGCACCTTGAGGAAAGCCATGAGACTAAAGAATGCTTGTTCTTGTTGCTTAAAACAAAAGTTTGTAAAGATAATGTCTGTGACACATCTGATGTTTGAGATAAACTTGTTTTTGGGATGTGAAGTAGCATGCTGGTCTGTCGTTTGCTCTTTTGAATGGAGGATTTAAAAGTTTTGGATTTGTAAATGCCTTTTTTTTTCCTTAATTTGAGGAACATAACCTCTGTAAATCAGAATACAAGAGCAGATAATCTCAGTGCAAAACGGGTGGTTTCCTTGAATAAGTCTGGATGATTCATTTCTGACACAAATGCTAGAAACTAGTGACCATTTTAAAAGCAACACAGGAAAGGAAAATCTATTTTATACTGGAAAGGAAAGCACCTGGCATGGTTACATTGAATTCAGAGACCTACATCATCCGCCCATGTTTTTGGACAGGTCTGGAGGAGCTGGCAGGAAGATAATAGCAAGTTCAAGGGGTGCTGCTTACAGCAAAAAACCCCAAAGCAAGGTTTTAACCCCTTGCTGGCTGGTGCTTTCTCCGTGGCCATGTGCTGCCCCGGAACAGCTGTCAGCAGCTCGGAGCGCAGCGGGCTCAGCGCACACAAAGGCTCAGCAACACGGAGGTTATGACCTAATGTTAATGGTGCTGCCATTCATTGTGTGCCTGCCATGGGACTTCCCCTGCTTTGTCTAGGGTCCTGCCTCATATTCTCTTTTAAAGGCTTCCTTGCACAAGGAAGAATTATGAAATCAAACTTTCTCTTTTATTGTAGCAGCTTGTGTTTACTCTTGATGTGCTTGCTCAGAAAAGCTATTTTTGTCACCGCTGGGGAGAAGAGAGTAGGTTCTTGCATGTCCCATTTAATCAGAGTTCCAAATGATTGTTTTCTAGGGGACGAAAAAAAAATCAGGTCAACAGTCAAGGGATCTTTTTATGTTGATGGTGACAGTTTTTATTCTGCAGGAGTTATAATCTAGATGAGAGAGGCAAAAATACTCGAGGACAGATAACTGGCTCTGTAGAGTAAAAATGTTAAGTGTTGCTTCAAGGCTGAATGTAAGTCTTTTTCACTTGAGTGCTTTACTGTAGCAGTGCAATTTTGCACCATAGGTTTTCACTTGTAGAGTCTGTGCACATCTACTTTAAATCTCAGTGTAGTTTGTTGCTCCCTACCAATTGGATGGTGGGAGGCATTCATCTGTTACATGCTTGGGGGATGTCTGTGGTATTCCCCCAACAATAAAGTGAATGAATACAGCAGATCAACTATGATTAATGATGATAATAGTAATAATTTAAAAAATCAGTCCTTAGATATCTTTCTGTCTTTCTATCATTCTACCTTTCTATCTGTCTAAATAGGCGATCTCTTTTCTACAATAAGAGATAAGTCAAATTCCAAAAGGGCAGCAAGGATGGAGCATTGATCTCCAGTTCCAAGAGCACAAGCCCTCTGCTTGCAGCATCTGTTCACATTTGTCTGGGGTTATTAGCTTATAGCTGACCCATAGTACATGTTTGGACAGCCCTTTTTGGGACAGTGAAGGGCAGTAATGCTCACACATGCCAGCCAATTCATTATGATTAATTTTACAGACTGGGAAATCTAGAAGAGCAAAGGTTGATAAAGCACAGGATAATCAGAGCTGCAAAATTCAGTAAAATGCTATTTAGTTCTAACTGTGCCCAGGGGATACCTAGGGGAAAAGCAGATTATAGATGCATCATGGCAGAGACAGTGCTATACAGTCCTGTCCAGAATTATTCCTGTTTTTACTCAAGTATGCAGTTAAACTTGCCCTTTGGTTAGTCAGATTTAATTTGAGATTCAAGTGCCAGAATGAGTAATGTGTATTTCAAGTTCTTGTATCTTTTGTTTCTAACTGGTGCCTAAAACTGAGATACCTGAAATAACTATGTGCTTGTTAAAATTTTTGATAGGTTTTCATTGAGAAAAATGATAAATGGATGGGCAGGAACAGGAAACATTTAAATTCTTTGAACATAAATGCCTCATGTGGCAGTAGAAACAGAATAGAGGCTTTTTGCCAAATGCCTGGGATGGACGCAGGGCCCTGAGCACCCCCACGTACTTGTGATGCCAGCGCTCAGCCACATGGTGAAATTCTAGCTCGCCAACTTTGTTTCATTACTTGGAGGATCTGTTTCAAATTTACTTGCATAAAAACCCCACAACCTATTAAACATGGCTCATTATCAAGTTTAAAGGATATCTGTAATATATATTTCTCAAGCTTGCAGGTAATGGAGGGTACACTTTGGAGAGTTACCTAAGATGACCTTTTTTGCATGTTTAAACCATTTGCTCCCACCACTGCAAAATGAATTATAAGGCTATTTTAAAGGAAATTTAAAGGAAACACATATTGATGAAGAGACTCCTGGGATCCTTTAGTTGTGGTTCAGAATTGTCACAAGGATGATGCTCTCGAGTGTCTGATGTTTCACAGCTGGATGTTGCATGAGGGACCCCCATGTTTTATCTCACCAGAGGCACATGAGAGCCCAGTGCTTCAGACAGGCGACACTGGTGTGGCCTATTGTTCATCACTGACAGATCACCTTTTGAAATGCTGCTTGCCAAAGTTGGGAGCATGTTGTGTGCAAAGCAAATAATGGAAAATATGGACCTCAAGAGGTTGCCCTTGCCCAGTTTATCCCCTACTTCATGATGGAGAAGTATTGTATTCTTCTTGTATTTTACCTGGCAACTTGGCACCCTTGCTGTGGCATCTGTTCCATGCACTGTTTGTAATTTTTTTTTCCTAAAACTTTATCTCATTTGCAGAAATTTAAACAGGAATCTGCAAGTTTGAAGCTACCTTTCTATGATTTTTTAAAAACCTCTTTGTGTGTCTTTCCATAGTCCTCACTGATGAAATAACCCCAGCTCTTTCAGTCTATCCCAGGAATTTGTGTGCTCTGGACCTCTGCACATTTGTGTCTCTGGGGAGGGTAGTTTTTTGGTTTGGTTTTTTGTTTTTGTTTTTTTTTTTGGCTAGTGTCAAAGTTACAGTGTGTTTTCAAACAGTTAATTGAGTAAAACAGAGGGCAAAACTAAAGAATTAACATTTAATTGTTCAACTAATTCAGCTTGTTCCTGGTGGCCCAATATCAATTTAATGAATTTCTTGTAACTCTGATTCAAGTGATGGGGATGGTTTAATTTCCTGAATGTTGTAATTCATATAATATTTTCTCTCTATTCTCTTCTGCTTCATTCTATAGTATTTACTTGCTGCTAGTTTTCAGGTGGAATTTTTGGGTAACTGAGAGTGAAACTAAGAGATCCAGCACAAGACAGTGGAAATTTACTGACTGCTCTGTTCCATCCCAGCCGCACACTGATTTATCTCTTTCTTCATCTGCAAGCCAGCTACCCCCTCTACTTTCTAACTCTGATTCAGGCCTCTCTGCTGTTGCTGCAGTAGGACATAGTTTCCTATGTTGGGACATAGGAAACTCAAGAGAAGATTTCTTTGTTATCCTAAGACTGTTGAAATTGTATCTTAGCTTTTTTTTTTGTGTTAAAAATCATGAAATTCAGCCACAGAAATAACTTGAACTTCATTTTTTGGTGTTTTGTGAATGTAAATCTTGACTGGCTGTTTGCTGACACCAGCCATCCTCATGGCTGTAAATGAGAACAGAATATCGTCCTGCTTCTTTATAGAAAAAAAGAGAAAACCCACATAGTTTGGACTTTCAGTGATATTATCTTTTGGTTGCTGATCTGTCCAATGGTTTTCAAATTATGATTTCTAAAAAGTTACTCATAAGGGATCTGCTGAAGGATTTTTGGCCTAAGCAGTTTGGCAAAGTGCTGGTTTTATGGGATGTGTATCAGGGTTCTTGACTGTTAGTGCTTGTACTGACTTATCGTTCCTATGCTGATTTGCAGCTCTGGGTTGTGGTTACCTGCAGTAATAACTTTGGCCCTTTCCACTGAACAAATGGCCCAGATTCAGCACTGGAGTTGCAGAGAGGTTGCAAATCAGGGCCACATGTATAGACTTAATATTTGCAGGAATATGGATTGAAGGCGCTTTTCTGTCAGGGGAAGCAGCCAAACAGGATGGAGTCCCTTGGAAGCCAAAAGCTGGGGTTGTGCAGTGAAAATGCTCGAGTTGCAGTCATGCTGAGATGGCTCAGAGGAACAGCTCTTACCTAAGCTGGCAACAAGATTATGAATAAAACCATCTCACAAAGCACAGCCCTTTAAGAGGGAGGCAGCAACCATAGCAGTTGTTCAAGCCTCTGAGTGAAACAACCTCTATGATGGCTGCATGTCTTTTTCAAGTATTCTTGGTTTTGTAGCAAAATGTGAGAGAAATTTTCATTAATCTAGTACTGTAAATTAAATGTTTTTAATATTTGTGTGCAGAAAAAAAAAAAAAAAAGAAAGAATAAAGAGCACTGAACTTTCCCAAACTCAGAGCAGTGTCTGTTGGGATGATGAAATGATGATGGAGACCTGTGCATGACTGTCCCCTATTTTGCAAGTTTAGTAGCCACATGGTTCAGTGTGGTGACAACAGGCATTTCCTGGCTGGGCCTATAATTCTTAGAGCAGAATATTTTTGCATGCCTCAGATATGTTAAGATCTGGATGTCCTCTTTTTATAGCTGAAGGAAACCATCTCTCTGACCAATCTTTTGTTCACTTACTAGCTGTGTTCAGCACTTTCCAATCCACAGTCATGTAAGTGACAGAGAATAGTTAGCTTGGACTTTCAGTCTTGAAAAATACATCTTGTAATACATCCATAAGCCCCCTTGGCAGCACAAATCAAAGCACCTGGGAGATTTCTTCAGAAGTGTGTTCTGATCCTGTGCTGTGGTGCCAAGGTAGCTGTACCTGCTCTCACTCTTGTGAGGTGAGGGGCCAGCTTTTCACTCCTCTTCCTCTAATCAATGATAATTACTACTGTGGCTCTGAAGGATAAATGCACATCCAAAAATCTTCTTTACGTTCTCATTCCTCCATGTGACACACTTGTCTCTGGCAGCATCTCTAAAGCAGGGGCAGCAAAGCCCCTCCTGCTGTCCCTGGGGGCTGTGCTGTGCCCCTCAGCCAGGCAAAGAGCAGGTACCCAGCTTCCCTGCCTGGCCTCCTCCACCTCCCTCTCTCCCAGGGAGTTGTGTGCACACATCAGCACTGCTCCCACTCAAGTGGTTGCTATTTTGGAAAAGAGCAGAGAGGATATCAGCCCCTGTATGGAGCACTTACTGGAAGTGCCTCACTGACTCACAGCAATTACTGGGGTATCTGAGGTTAAGGGAGTGGTGAGTAATTGAGGTCTTTTTCACTTCAGGGATGCCAGATCCTGCCTCCTTGTGCACCCAATGGAGAGAAGTAATTTGCAAGCCTTCAGTAAAAATATATAATAGATGGAGCATTTTTTTTAAATCTCAACAATACTAGCAGTGCCTCTAAAACATCCCTTTGCATTGATTGGAGGTGTCAGCAAGGGCAGAGAGTGTTGGACACTGCATCCTCTATGAGAAGAGTCTCTACCAGACCTGCAGAAATTGTTCAGAGACCTGACCTTTTCCTGCATAGCCCCTCTGAAATTTGTTGTATTACACAGAACACAGGGTTGTGCCTAAATAAGATTTCTGCTGATAATTTTCTAAGAGTGCTCTGTGCCTCTTCTTTATCAACTGGTGAGCCACATCCCTGGCAGACTAATGATTGATGCCTGATAGCAGACATTCCTGGGAATACAAATCCCCACACTGCTGTGTTATGCATTCATAAGGCAATTATCAAAATGGAGGTGATCTTGCTGAGCATATAGTTTGGATGCTGAATAATCTGTACTCAAAGTAATATCAGTGCTGAGTGAGGGAAGTGTTTTCTCTACCTGAACGTATAGATCTTTGAGCAGAGAATACAGCCCAGAAACTCTGGTAGCTAAAGCTTGTCAGGACTGTGTGCCCACAGTCCAAGTCCATTTAATGCAGTTGCAGAAATGCTTAGCAATTATCTGACATTATATATTCCTATGGATTATTGCAATTCCATCAGATGTACCAGACAGTTGCTCCTCCTTTTTTTTTTTTTTTAGACTCAGTGTAGTTTTCCATGGTCTTTTCCACATAGCTGTAAAATTCAGAGAAGTTTGGCTGTCATTAATCTCTTGCCTGCCTTCCATCACCAAGTTTGCTCTCCTTTGTCATGATGCCTGCTGTGCCATCACCTCCTGGAGGATGCCTGCCACAAGGGACTGGAGCTGCAGCCCATACACATTTGATTCTTGAACTAAAAATACAGAGATGTCATTCCAGTCATTTCTACCCTGAGGCCAGACAGGCTTGTGGGGCTTTTTATCATGTAATGAAATGCTTCCAGTGACACCATATAAATGAAGAATAATAATTTATGCATCTTGTGGAAATGAATTCAAAACTGAAATATAATTAAAATAGCTTTTAAAGAAGAACAAATCATACTGCATTAAAAATAAGGAAAATTCCTTTTTAAACACTCACTTTTCTGAACCATGTTCGGTTTTAGTCTGATTCATTGAAGTAATGAGAGTTTCCAAAGATCAATGCTTGTCTAAAAAAATATTGGCTTTCAGTTATGTAGACCATATGCAACAAGAATGGATGAGACATTTCAGGGGAGAACAAGTTTTGGTGTCACTATTTAAAAGCTAGACAAGAAAAAAAAAAGCTTTGTATGAAAAAAACCCTTCATCCTAAGCTCTGGATAGAGGAGATGTGGGACTGAAGAATGGCTTGTAGGGTCACAGCTTCATTCTCTCTTCTCCTCGGGATCAAGACAAGTGATCTGTGACAGCTCCTGGCTTTTGTTGCTTTACGGGGCTGTGTAAAGTGAGTTCACAAGGCCAACTTCCTTGGCATCGCACTTCCCAAAGCTTCCAGAACCTGGAGAGTGTCTTCTATCACACTCATAAGGCTTCAGATCTTAACCCAGAAATGAGCCATATCAAAGTATCTTTTCCTTGGTGGTTCCTGGCTATGCAGGGTGGATTTCTGACCCTGTGCTTTTGGGATTGAACCAGGAACTTATCATGGCCCTTGGGTTTTCCTCAACCCAAGCAGGGCACCAGGGCACTGACCCTGGGCAGACCCAGTTTTCTGCACCAGTGCCCCTTCAGTCAAAGCCTGGTAATTGTGCAGCCAATTAGTCTTTGTTGCGAGCATCTGTGACAAAATACACTTTGTTTTAATAACAATCATTATTTGAAAAGCCACTAAAAATTAAAACAGATGCAGCCATTATGTAGCTGCTTGCATTTGTGCAGCTCTACCGGCTTTCTTCAGTCATGAGTGAAATTGTAGCTTGTTCAGGGAATATGACAGACCCCTAAATATGGAGATCAGGCAAAATATTTTCACCCGGCTGCCTTCACACAGAGGAGCTCACACACGCCTGTGCTCCCAGCGGCTCAGGGTGACACAACGAGCTGACAGATTTCTGAATTCAAAATAAATTCAAGTCAGCCTCAAAGGCAGGGATGGGAGGGAAGCCTGTCTCTCTCTCTCTGTCCCTCTTCACTCTTGTAAGTGTTAGGTCTTGGTAAAGCTCCAAAGTAAAACATAATTTGTGGGTTGTAGTTTTGTGAGCATTTTTGTGCTTTTCAAAAATATTATCCCAGGAATTCAATTAAGAAAATATCTTGCCTCCACCTTGAGTGGAGGGACTGCATTTTCTGGTAATTATAGTACCAGCAGTTACTGTTCTTACACTGTTCAGAGACCCTGCAATATTTGTCAAGTTAAAACCCGTAAAAAAAAAATGCATCAGCTGAATGGTATAGGAAATACTGTTTGAAAATGTCTAAGTCATAGCTAAGACAGCATTGTCTTGTCACAAAGCCTGGGATGATATTCTTCCATTTTCTTAACATGTGTATTACCAGGTAACAATGCAGTGGTCAGATATCTTTATATCTGCTGTGAGAATGAATGGGGACTTGCTGAAAGTTTTCAGTGTATCATTGCCTGAAGAATATGAGAGACCAGGAAAGGAGTTAAAGAGAGAGAGACATTTTAGTACATACCACACTTGCTTTTTCCCCACAGTGGCCCCTATTTTCCCCAAGTGCCCTTCCTTTTGCCGCACAATCCATGCCATGAGCTCATATGAACAGCAAGGTATCTGTTCTTCATTTGCTAAAGGGAAAAACAATGGGATTATCTTGTTCTTCTAAACTTCATCCCTCACATCAGAGCCTCCTTCAGCAACTCCTCTTCCCCATCTGTTCCCACTGCCTCTCCTTGTCTGACAGTTCTGTGGGGTTACAGCTCTCAGTAACAGCCTCACGGGGAGCACCAGGAGAGGTGAAACCAGAGAACTCCCCATTGTGATCTTTAGCTTCCCTCATTATCCTTTCTTGCTATTCCCCCCTGTACCATGAATCCAGTAGAGGCCAGTTAAGTCATTACCTGAGAATTTCCATTAAAATCAGAGGGATGAGCAGTGTCAGCAAGAACTACTCACCTGAGGAAGAACTAAAACATGACACTGGAATTGCAAGTCAGATCTCCTTAGACGCCTATTGGCTTTATTTCCACTTTCTTATTTTTGTAAGGCTTAATGAAAGTTGGTGTTATCAGGGAGATTAAATGAGGAGGTGACACTCCCAGGCAAATGCGAGTGCTGAATTTGTGGTGTCTAGCAGCAGAACAAGAAGCTGATGCAATGGGGTTAGTACCAGGTATGTGCCAAGGTCTGCCCAAAAGGGCTCCTGGCCAGGCTGCCCAGTCCAGGGACTCATCAACCTTTTGTGCTGGATTTTTGCAGTGGGAAAGCAGCTTCTCAGTTGCTGTTCCTCTGGATGTCAGTGCTTAAATAATGACATTTATTAATTAAAAACCCCAAAATCCAATAGATGAAGAGATACACAGGGCGCATAACTTAGGAAAGTTGATTAGAGGCAGTATAAAAATGTGTTATATTAGAAGATCTTAAAAGTGAATCACACAGACCTTTAAATAAATAATTGATCCTAACCATAATTTTGTAGAGGAAGTTGCTGAGTAGAAACATTTTTCCCCATTTTTTAAGTGATAGTCTGGGATACAGTCATGTTAGTGGACTCGTCCAAAACACAGACAGTTTCAGAAGGAGATTAAGAGAGCAGGAATTCCTGGCTCTTGGCCCTGTGTTCAGACCATTTGCCCTAACAGCGAAGAGGAAACCACAACACACCAGGCACTTGGTTGGAGTACACTCCATTAAAGAGAATACGAGACTTTGAATTTCGGCTCTGTTTCAACAAGGTGCTTTCAGCTTGCACTTAATGTTGTGTGATTTATGCAATGACTTCACATGTTTTCCATGGAGTTACTCACACTTAATGTTATTTGTTTGCTGAATCAGGGCCTAAATCACATCTTCTTTTAAAACTTCCTAGTTAATTAGTGATCTCATATTATCTTGTGCCCAGAGCAGTTTCCAAACTGGCGTTTCAGAACCTGTGGGTACAGTTAGCTTAAAGTAATCAAGATAAATGTCGGATTTGGAATGCTAGTCCTATCCAAATTGCATGTTAACTAAAAATAGTGTTTGCATAAGCAGCATTGAATGCAGATAATATTAAAGAACTGAACCAGCCCATGTGTGCAACTTAGGAGGTATTGGAAATTTGGAAGAAAAGGGAGTAAACAAGAAAGCTATTGGCATATTAAAGAACAAGTCACTGATTTCTGTGAGATTTGTGACACAAGGCTTTGTAGTAACTAGGGACCAGTATATTTCTCCAGCTGTTGTAACTTGGTGTAAACTTACAGTCAATTTTTCAGCTGAAGGAGAGGTATAAGATGATGGAGGAAGAGTGGTAATGTGTTTATAGTACGTGACAGAAAGCCTGTGTTCAGTTCTTCCCCTTGCTATAAACGTCTGTTGGACTGCGGGCAGATCTCTATAAAGTTTTGTGGGCCTCAGGTCTCTGTTTTCTGCTTCATGTTTCATTTACCCATTGGTTGCATACCCAGAGTTTGGGCTTTCCAGAACAGAGTCTAATGTCAAAAAGCTGAAAAAGTTTCAATACTGCTTCTGTTATTTCCATATCCCAAGATCTAGACACATATTTTCCATCTAAACAAGCTTATATTAGATATAAAGAACCATGGCAATGGATAACCATGAGACCTACAAACAAATCTTCCCTAAGGGCAGAATTTTAGAAACATAAAGATGTTGTTCAATGCATACACAAGAGAAAAATCATCTGTTTTACAACTCCACACATGATACTAATTACTTTTACCATGTAATATTCACTTCAAGTAATAATGATATTTTATGCTTAAAAGCATTTTGAACAAGACCAAAGGGCATATTGATCACACTTAAATCCTGTGAAGGAACAGACACAGTTTGAGTGGTGATCTCGATGAGGACCTCGGTGAGGTAAAGCCATGGAGCACTGTGTCCAACCCCGCAGCCCTGAGCAGTGCAGGCCGTCAGAGTGGTACCAGCAGGAGCATCTCTTAGGGAAACAGCATCACTTCTTGTAGGACAACACTAGCACAGAAGGAATGAAGCCAGCAGAGTAATTTTTTTTTTCCCAAACAAAAATGACAGATTGTAGTTAATGTAATTTTATGGTTTGATTATTGTAAATTGCAGGATGATTTTTGTCTTTTAGAAGCACCTACATATATTAACCAGATTCAGGACCCAGTGTGCTAAAACTGTATAGTTCTGTTGGACATCTGACTTGCATATCTTCTTCCCTGGTCCCTGTGTAGCAGGATTGAGCCAATGTACTCTTGTTTGGTCTTACCTTGAAAAGTGAACAAAAATGGGCCCTTGTAATTTGTGAGATTGCCTGTCTCCATTTTCTTTATTTTTCTTTGAAGAAGACCTAACCTATGAAAGTAAATCATCCCAAACAAACCTTGGAAGTACCACAGAGTAAGTTCAAAGGAAATGGTTAAAGAATGAAAGCCACCTTGTTGTAATTTTAATATTTTTTATATAATTACAAAATTATATTTATTTGCTTGATGTTGGTGCTGTCATATACTATTGTGCATTTACACAGAAAGCATGAGTTGTGTTTAAAGTTCATCTTTATCACTCAGCATTTCAGCTTCAGTGTGATGTAGCTTCCAAATCAATCAGGAAGTATGGAAAAATTTACTCACTGGGTAGAATTAATCCATTATTTGAACTGCATTAGAAGTCTGTGTTTTAATCTCCATACTATCAGTAGTTCTTCTTGGTGGAGTAAGATGACATTTTATGGGCTGCCAAAGTTGTTTGCATTTTTGACACAGATATATGGCATTACTAAGGTTAAGTGAAAAGAAACAGAAGGAATTAAATATTAAAAATTATTTAAGGTGGAGGAAAAATGTTCTTAATATATGTAAAATGACAGCCACTCATCACTCATAGTCAGAAGCTGCAAGAGATGGACTTCTTTGTTTGAGTCCTTGCAAATTATCCTGGAACTGTCCCAGAAGTCTCTTTATCAAAAGAAACAAAATGTGTGGTAAATCTTGCACCACTTTTCAGCCTTAAACATTGCTAAGGTATAGAGAAGGAATTTGCAAGTATCCTTATTGTCAGCCTACCTCAGCCTTTTTGGTTGTTGAAGCTTTACAAGTGATATCTGAAGGAAAGCCTGACCAACAAAGAACTCAGAATCATTCCTTTTCTTCTTATCCAACCAACCTGTAGATGATCCCAGTGCTACCAGGTCATGAATATACATTCAGCCCTGGTAATAAACACCAAAAAACCATTGCATAATGCATAAGGCACCACTAAAACTCTTGAATGCCAGTGAATCACAAGATTTTTTTTTTTAACTAATGCATGAATAGCCATCTCCAAGGGTTGCAACAGGGCTGTAGTTTTTTGGCCAGCAGTTCTCACTGATGCAGAACCTAAAGTGTGATTTGCAGCTAGAACTGGAAAAATTAGTATCTGGTGTTTATACCTGTACATTAATCTGGACATGCAGATACCTCATTTGTAAATTCATTAAAATACAAAACCACCTAAATGATATCTCCAGAAGAAGCTGAGGATGCAAAAAGGTGCATAATAATATTTCCAAAATATATAGGAATAAACTACATGCCTGGTAAATACAGCTTGAAATTGTAGGTCTTCGGGCTTTGCCTGAAAACCTGTTGAAGTTGGTGGACTGATTCTCCTTGCATTACCTAGGACTTTCTTTTCACTGCAAGTGTATGCCAATATTTCAGAAGCATAAAATATGAATAATTGTCAAAGCCGCTCATGAAAATACAGCAAACAGTCTGCAAAGGTGATAAACAGGTTAATTAAGGGGATCCTCCACAGATTCTCTATGTTGTGTTACAGTGCTGGGAGATAATATTAGGTGAGGTGTAATTAAAGGACTTTTCAATTTAATGCACCAGAGTTTGAGGTGTGCATGGTACATTATCAATCACTTAGCCTGGATTTTATTACATGCCCTGTGCAGTTCAACAGCTTCTGGAGAATACTAATTTAAATGCTCTGCAAATGAAGAATACAGTATTGATTTCATGTATATCCTGTTCAATTTGAAAACAGAGAGCAACATTAGCCTTTGGTCTTTCTCCTGGGTTCCTGTAGCCAATACATGGCCCCAGCTATGAAGCAGTCTTTGAAATCAACAGTGTCATGGGCAGAACAAGAATGGGCTTCATGGTGCTGCATCCCAAGGGTCTTGCTGACTTTCAGGAGATCAGTACTCCATTCTGCTGGCATTAACATGGGGGAAAAAATCCCATTTCCAGTTAAACACATGTAAACCAATTGACATCAGTCAGGCTAAAGGGGATTTAACTACATGGGGGGATTTAACTGCAGGCAGAACTTGGCAAAAATGTGAAAATGGTGTAAGAAATAACAAGTTTTGATCTTGGGAATAACTGATCAAGCCTTGTCAGCATTTGATGGATAAGTTGCATTTATCAGTCCCCTTTTTCTCCCTTATAAAGATGAGCTATGGTGACTTGAGAATTTTTTTTTATTATTTTTGGTCACAAAAGAATTCTTCCAATTCTTCCCTCAACTGGATTGGACAATACTTTGCTGAATTGTTTGTACCAGGGATGCTCCCTCACACAGGCAATATTCAGATGCCAGTGCATTTGAACATTTAAAAATGTATCTGTGTTATAGGAGTGGCTCCAACCAGGTAATCATTATAACTCACATACAGATCCTTCTCTTGCATTTAAATGCTCTCAGGTATTGCTAAGGAAATCCAAAAGGCTGTTGCCTCTAGTTGCAAAAGGTCTTCTTCTGTTCCATCATGAACTGTTCCGACCAAAAGAGTGGGTTTTTCAGCATTTCCATTAATGAATAAGGGGTTTGGAAACCTGTAAGTCTTTGTAGGCAATGTTTGCTGCTGCCTTCCAGTGTGCATAGGAGCACTTGAAGTGGACTATAGCAAGTCAAAAAAGGCTTAGTGTGGAATTTTGTGTGATTTACATGCAATAAGATACAGGAGGTCTTGAGCAAGGAGTCAGTGTTGAATAATTTAATAGCCTGTGGGAAATGCAGCCAAACAGCTTTTAGGTGCTTTAGGGGAACTAGGGAGGTTGTCAGCAATTGAAAGGGTTGGGAAGTTTTAATCACTGAGAGATGTGGGTGGGACTGTCTTCACCAGTCACTGCTGACCATAAAAGCTCCTTCCTGCAGCCCTTAGGCAAGGCTTTCCGTGGCTGAAGTAGCTGTATAATCACACCTAAAACATCCCATCGGTGTTAATGTCTGGCAGGTGATTTCACAAACAGCTGTTGTTTATAACTGTGTAAGCATATTTGCCCTCCCAAAAACACAGCGTTGTTATTGGCTGGTGGTTAGGAGCTTATATCTTGTGTTGCCCAGAAGAGACAAAATGTATTTACATTTCAGCACAGAGAAGAATTATATGGGGACGGTTTGGTAAGCATTTATAGACAGGCTAACAGCTCCCATCAAGAACCACATAAAAAGCCTGTTTCTTGGCATGGCCCACACAGTTATGTTTGATGAACCTGAAAATGTTTTGTACAGAGAGACTTTGCAATGTTTTGTCTAATTGTCACAAAATACTAATGATATATCCAAGTTGCTGTTGTTTTCCAGAATACAGTGGTAATAATGAACAAGAAATAAAATCTTCCCAGCAGAATGATGTAATATGTTTAAATATGTAAACTTTGTAAGTGGTTCTCCAAATGACTTGAAGGAAGCCTATAAAAAGCAACCAAACATTACCTCTGCTTTCCATGGAGCAAAGTGTGCTCGGGGTGGTCACCAGTGCCCGTGGGACAGCCCTGGCTGGTGCATAGGTGCAGAATTGGTGCATAATCTCCATTTCTCTGAGGTAGAGTCCATGGCAGCTGATGGCTCTGGAGTGTCTGTCCAGTCACTGCTGGCTGAGCGGGTGATGGATGTTCCTGAACAGCAGTTAAGTGCTGGAGAGAGCCCCGAGGCTGAAGTAATTTATTTATGCACGCAGTGTCCTGCACATAGCAGCGCAGCCTGGCCCTGCTTGGGGAATCACCCATGGCTGCCTGCGTGGGACCAGCTGTCCTGGGCATCCCAGTGACTTGTGACACGGATGTGTGCCTGGAGAAATTGTCCAAAGGCCACTAAGGCTCCTTCCCCCCACCTGTAGTGCCTGGGTCAAACTGGGAGGACTCTTGCTGGTGGTCCCTCTGGTTGGTGACTGAGCCACAGCCATGCTTCCAGCTGCCCAAGCACCTGAAAGGGTGGCTTCCAAAATGAAGTTTTCCATATCAGTAATGGCTGGAGTGGGCGTTTAAGTGAACGACATGGGAGGTGTCTTCCAAATGAGAGCAAAAAGTAAGACTTGGGAAAGTCTGGGAAACATGGATGCTATAGTACAACCTTATGGCAGCACAGGGATTTTCCTTCCAGGAGACATTGGATGGACTTGAACTGATGACATGGAAGTGACTGAGCATGGGTTCCTATGCCCAGATTTGTGCACTCCACCTCAGGAATTGCTGTAATATATATTGCCTTTGTCATAGCTGTTCCAGTTTCCACAGCAAAGAATTTCCTAAGGCAGGGGCAGACTGACAGAACAGTTAATTTATGGATTGCTTTTTTTCTTTGTCCAGTCCATATTCTGGTTCTCTGGAAAGGGAGATGTTTACAATCGGGCTGGATTACCAAACTGCCACTGATGCTATCAGGAGTGATGATTTAGGATGTATTTATACTCACCCAATAGGAAGTGATGGACAATGCTGTTTCTGGCAATCCTCACCCACCAGCTCTTAAAGGAGCCAGTCACAATTTCACGTGATCAGGATTTCTTGTTGTTGTCTCAGAAAGCAATTAAAACTTTAATTAAAATCAGCACTGTCTTTATTGGCTACAACTGCATATATCCTAAAATGATCAGACATGAGTCTGCAGCCCTTGGAATTGTGAATAGTGAACAGTTGCCAAAGGTTGAAATGAAGGAAAGTGTTGGCATGCATTTAAAACCCATATAAATGCTAAATTAAATCTTTTAGATTGGATAATAATCTCCATATTTATTTAAAACTATTTTAAGTATATCTGTCTCAAAATAAAGCAGGGAGGCAAAGGGAACAACATATACTTTAGACAGAACAACATTACTCATCAGACTTTTAACTTCAATGATTGCAAGACTTTTAAAAGACTCTCTGTGCAGTACTATAATGTAGAACATATTTTCAGCTGAATATTTAGGACAAATAGAGTCAGTTGCTACAAGTCAGGATTAAGCCTCCAAGAATGAGCTTTTTGGAGGCACTAGGATGACACCATGGTGGGGAAAAGCTGATGACTTCTTGTATAATTCTCTTCTCCTCCTCATTGCTGGAGTCCTGACTTAAAGCTCAGTAGATGACAAAGTTTGTTCAGTTTTAAAGACTGTAATAGATTTTTGTTGAATTCATATTTCTTCTATTTTAATTTATGTCCTTAATTTAAGAATGTTTTGGCATATATTATGGGCACAGTCTTGTTCAGGAAAAACATTCGTGTGAGGATAGAAGGAACTATACCAGCATGGTGTGGATCTAGGTGAGTGCAGTTGTACAGATTTAAATGAATGTGAATATGTCAGGAAACTTCCCCTGTTTTGCTCATTAAAGGTTAAAGCACAGGCTCATTAGCTAACTTCTTGAGTCAAGGGATATCTACATTCATGAAGTGTCAGTAAAATGAGGGAAAGGATCATAGATAATATAAAAAAGGGAATTTTATTTTATTGTCTCTTCTGTTTTACATCCTTGAGTCTGACAGTCTCACCATGCCTGCAGGAAAGGAGTGTCCTTCACTTTCTAACACAATCTCAGTGTTACACAATGGATCTCACCCAGGATATTGTAAAAGCCCTTACAGTCCATGTCCTGGTATTTCAAACTGCAGGATCGTGAGTGTTGTTTGCCTTGTTTGTTATGGGATTTTTTTTTTTTTATGCTGAAAGGAAACCTCAGAAATTTGCATAATTAATAATACTAAAGAGCCAGTGTGCAGTAAAAATAACATTAGGTCTTGGTGTAGTTGTAGTTGCAGAGCTGCTCCTGCTGGTAAGAGCCTCATGTGTGGCTGCTCCACCAGGTTATGTCTGCCAAGAGTCCAACTGACTGTTCTGCAGTCTATATGTACATAGAGACTGTTGCTGTGGGCAGAGGTGTTACTAAAAAGGCACAGAAATTATGTTTTCTGGTTTTTCCATCCCACCTGGAAAATGCCCTCCCAGTGCCCATTGCAGGAGTTGGGTGAGAAGTAAGAGGTGAGGTGAGGAAAGAGTTTCCATTTTCTTTTCTATACATGGGTGCCCTGCTTGGGGCTGTGGTTGATTACAGCACAAGAGTTCTGTTTTCTCCATGTTAGAAGGTAATGTTTTGCATTAAATATCTGCCTTGATAACACAGGACTAAGACTAGCTATCCTGCCACTGAGAGGGGCATTCTTCTAGTGTAGCCATCCTTCTGGCCTGCTTTTGTTAATCATTGTTATAAATAGTCCTAAACAGGCCAAAAACCTAATCTCTCAGAAATAGGAAAATAGCAATTGTTCCTTTGGTCAGTGATAAGTAGGAAGAAGCAACACATCAGGAAGTTTATTCCCAGAGAAGTTTTGCAGGTGGGCTTCAGGCAGAAAGTTTGGTTTAGCATAAACTTGATAAGCATCAATAGTGTCCTGATAAAAATAGTATTAGTAACAAAATAAGATGCCCAATAATGGAAAACTTCAAAATAATCTTAAATGCTCTGTACTTATAGTTGTGAATGTACCTGAACTGAACCTCTGTTTCTCATCTTGCTGTCAACAAAAAGGTATCATCAGGCACAATGTTGTTTAGGGGTGCAAGGTTTCTCCATCCTTTCTGGTATATGATAGGGATAATTTGATCAACTTAGTCAGCTGGGAGCCTTAGGCAATGTTGTGAACCTCAGGCTTTCAAAAATTGTGGATTGAGTTCACCAATGCCTTCAAAATGAGATTTGCAAGAAGTATATCTTTGCTAACTTTTTGTATATGTATCCTGGAATTTAGGCTTCAAGGATCTTTTCCTTTTAGTTTACATTGATAACGAAGTTTCAAGGGAAGCTTCAGGAGGTTTGTGGTAAAATCAGGAGCAATCCAATCTCTGTTTTACAGTATGTTAAGTCTCGTAGGAATAGTTGTGGAGAACTGAAGTTTTAGATCGTATTCTCTTATGTGTAATATATGTACTTCCAGATGTGACACAAATGGGACTTATTGATATTCATCCAACACAATGCACTGATCATATGCAGTAACATTTCACAGATTTTACAGAGATAAAATTTTTGAGTTTGGAAACAAATTAGTCTGGCTTATTTGAACACATTTAAATAGACACTCTGGGAACCTGCAGATCTGTGAGTGTTTCCCATTTCTTGTAGGATCTCCAAAGCTAAATTAGAGCAAAAGGCATCATTAAAATGCCACACAACTGCCACAATTGTATCTCATCAACCTGTGATTACAAATAGTTCCCACCGATTTGCCTCACTGACCTCCAAAGGAGGCAAATGAGCATTTATTTGGCACTGTATTGCAAATTGTCCTGTGTGTTTCTTGATGTAGATTGACTTTTTTATTCTTTCCGCTTTGTGGCTTTGTTTTTGGGGAATCACCAGTTGGTAGTATTTTCCTAAAAGTTATAAAAATAGGAGAGACAAAACTTTGGATGTGAAGAGGGAATGTGTTGGCAGAAAGAAATCCATTTAAAGCCACTGGAGAATTCCTACTGTCACTTGAAATGGCTGTTGTGGGGAGAGATAATATAAAGGCCTGGATTTTTAAATGTGATTAAGATAAACAAGCAGTGTTTCTTATCCTTGAGCTGGTTACAATCTAATCCAAGCAGCTCAGTGTAAAAGTGCATTTTTGGCCTTAATTGATATTTTTAATAATGTCAGTGCACAGTCTGGAACGATCACATTTTGCTTTGACAGCATAAAGCATTGTGTAAGTTTTCATCCGTACCACTGAACTATAAACATTGCCTGAGCCAGCCCAGCAGAGCTTGAACGTTTGAACTGGAGCCGGCTTGCCTCGAGCATGGGAAGGAGCCACTTTTCTTGCAGAGAGCAGAGTTGTCAATGGTGGTTTGGGGGGACACCAGCAGGGGCCACTTGCAAGAATTTTAGGTTTTATGGGTCTGATTGCATAAACTGCCTGGCCCTGAACCCTCATGGAGCAGAAGATGTGCGTGTATATGTGTGTGTGTGAGAGAGCCAGGTAGGACTTGACCCCAAGATGGTTTTAGGTTAACTGCCTGTTTGTGGTGCAATTTCAGTATTAATGGTGAAGAGAGAAATTCCTTAAGCACCGCTGGATGCTAAAGCCCTGCACAATGGCCATCACAATATATTTTTCCTGGTTATTTGCTTTAAGGGTGTTAAGCCCATCTTAGTCCTTTGTAAGCCTGAGAGTGAAGTTTTGGTTGGAATTCCTGTCTGTGAGCAATGTCTCCACTAGTGTTTGATTATCCCTTCTGGCCCTGGAGGGTGCTTACCTCCAGCCAGAGGATGCTTCTCTCTTACTCAGCGCCACATTGTCCTGTGCTTGGAGGAGCAGCAACAAAAGAAAGGATCTTGAAGAAAACACGAATCCTTATTTATTATATCCGTGGTGCAGATCAAGGCTTTGTCTGCCTGTTGCTGGCCCCAGGATGTGGGGAGCAGGTGTGGTTGGGGAGTGCTGGGAGCCATCCAGACTTCTCTGTGTTTAGATGGTCTTGAAAAGCTTTGGGCAGTAGAGCATTGCCTCCAGAGTGGAGTCCGGGAGGAATGGACCTGGCTAAAATGAAGCTACCATAAGTTATAATGTAGCATATTACAGAGAGATTTTTAGGTCTTCTGCAACAATTTCCATCACTTGAATTCAACTCTTCCATTAGTAATCTCAGCTTCTGCCCTGCCCCCAAACCCAGGAGCAGAGAGAGTGAAAACTACGGCTTTTCCAAGCAGCAGTTATGGTTTGATTTAGGGATGAGTGGAAAAAAAACTCACTGTAAAGCAATAACAAAAGCAACAAACAAAACAGGAAGGAAAGATAAAGATAAAGTAATTTTCTGTTTGCTTTTGAATTTAGAAAAAAACCCCAATTCATAATGTTATAAACCCATATCAGTTTTATCTTACTCTATTCGTTTTGTTTATTTGTAGTAGGAAAAGTTTGTATTCACTCAAACTAACTTATTTTTCATTTTGATGTACGTAGTGTTGAAGGGGTGTGGGATAATGTTGGTGAGAGCCAAACACCACATGAAAACACTGCAGGGTCCCCACACCAGCATCCAGTGAGGGTCAGGCTCTGAGCCACACAGGACATTCATAGCTTCCACTAAAGTAATTTAAAGTTCTGCTGTCCAGTACCTTCCACCTCTCTTGCTTTTCCTTTTGAATCTGTTTGCAGTCTATCTGTCTTCATCCTTTTAAAATAAATGTCTGAAAAACTCCTCTTTGTTTTCAGAAGCATGAGATCATTGTTTTTGATGGTTAAGGGTTTCAAAAGAGAAAGAACACACTCATTTGCTTCATGTAGTTTGTTTACAGAAATAAGCAATGACATTCTTTTTGTTATTTCTACTTCATCCGAAAGCTGTATCTCTTCTTTACTGTCTTTAGTGGCCTAAAATTATAAATAGAATTTTAAAGTTTGTTTGCCTGTGGAAGATAAAACTTGGGAGAAGTTGGTTGTGCAATCTTCAGACCAAACCTTCAGCATTGAATGACAGAGCTGAGAGCAAGTGTAGGTGAGCAGAAGGAATGCAAATAAGGCACTGTAGAGGATGGAAAACCAAAATGGGCTAAGTGTCAAAGCTGCTGCTCATGAGAGTAAATGGGAAATAAGATGTAGAAATAATGAACCTCTATTTTCATCTTGACCCAAAGAGGTGACACTGATATGACAGAACACATCCATTTGTGTCCAAGGCTGGGCTGTGCAGGAGAGAGCATTTGGCTGTTACCAGCTTGTCCCCTTGCAACCTTTTCTGACTCTGTGAGGGGACAAGAGCTGGGTCATGGTTGTCCTCATCAGGCGAAGAGTCATAGCTCTGAGTGCTGAGTGAGCTGGGATTTTAAGAAAATGAAGACTTTATATGTATTTGCGTCCAGGGACTGCTACTGTTGATCTCCTCTTTTTACCTCTTTCCAGTGCTATAAAGCAAGGGGATGCTCTGAATTTTGTCTTGGTTCATCAGTCCTAGTGTTCAAGTGCTTCACTTAATTCAAAATGTAAAGTCAGGAATCTCTCTGGACCAATTCCTCCTATCTCAGCTGTGTACAGAGCAAGACAAAGAAAAATTGGTACTAGCATGTGAAACATGGTATTTGTGCTGACTGTTCATCACCAGCCAGCTGGCTCCTCAGAAAGGATTTTAGTCCCCTCTGAAACCTGTGAAACACTTCACAAGTTCACACAACCTCAGTAGCCAGATCTTGCCAAGGTTGGCTGGGATCCGCACCACCCTGCACGTGGGTAGTTCAACATGCCAGACTCCTGAACAGTGTATTTGGAGCTGGTTGATGATTTTGTATTTGTCAAATAAACCTCATCTGATTGTATTAATTCACATCCTCTTTGTGTATCACTGTCCAACAACAGATTTACCTCTCCTTAGTGACACACATTTGCTCTGGGATGAGATGCACAGACATCTGTACAAAAACGTACAGTGTGGTGTCCACCTAAAATCTGTCTCTTCATGTGAGATTCATGTGTGTCCATCTTGTTACCTTCCATGCTAATGAAAAACTCATTAGGGTAAAGCTGGTGCTGATGCAGACATGAGTGGCAGCATGACTAAGATGTTGACTGCGCAAGATTTAATCCATTGCACCAGGTGCTGGCTTATTTCTTGCATTTTCCCTCCATCTATTTCTTGCAATTTCTCTCCATCCTTTTATGTGCCCTCCATCTCACCAAATACATGTTGAGTGGCTGTTTTGGAAGAAGGAGCTTACATAAATATTCAGGGCTGCAGCGGCTACTGCTGACCTCTTGGTCTCTGACTCGCCCGGCTGCACAGGCCAGCACCGCTGGCAGCAGTGAGGGGGGAAGGGCACTCTCCCGCTAGGAGACTTCCTAGGGAGAGTATTTAAGGCGGAATGCCTTCAGAAGGGCGAGAAACCCCCAGAGCCGTGAGGAGAGAAGCTGGACTGCGTCCCGCAGGAGAAAAGGCTTGGACCGCGTCGACAGGGAAAAAGGAGGTGTTTTATTGATGGTGCGTCGGGCGCGGACAAAAAAGCTTGTCCGGCAAGGTCTTATAACTAGAACACAGCGACCAATCTAAAATTTTGAGAGGAGGGAATAACGTGTAACAAACAGGTCGGATGTCCAGTGTAAATAAATTAGGGGTTGAACCCTGACCTCTAGTCCAATCATTCAATGTCCAGGTCAGAATGTTCTGGATGAGTGGGCAAGGACCATGAATAACAGACAGACAGTCAGGGAGGAATTTAGGAAAGATAAGAGTGTAAACTGACGGGACAATTCAGAAGAGGGAGAGAGAGAGAGCCCGGGCAAAACCATAAACAGGAATGGGGGGTACAGGAATAAACCAACTTAAAACTAATGCACCCCAACATCTCCCCCTTCTTTGTTTAAAAAAGGAGGAGTGGGGTAACTTAAAAACCATCTTCTGAGGATTCATCTGACCAGGGGTTGTCTTTTAATTGCTCGTCTTCTTCGGTGCCTTCTTCTTCTTGACTTCCGTCCATAACCTGTTCTTCGACTACCACTCGATTCACTTCCACAGCAGACATCGACTTAACGATAAGCCCTCTAAGAATTCTCCAAACGACAGAAATTGCAATTGAAATGACCAGTAAAATGAAAAGGACTAAAACAACAGTTTTCAAAATAGAGACTACCCAGCCCGAGAGACCCCATCCCGTAAAGATGTCTCCCAGCCAGTCTGATGTTTTCTCCTTAATGTCGCTGATCATTCCCTTCATTTGGTAGCTCGCGATGGCCAAAAGGTTCCAGAGAATGATCAGCTCGATGTGGGTCATGGGGATGGGCTTTCTCGGGCTTTCTGAAAAGAACAAGACAAAAGGTCATAAAGGTAAAACATCAGGAATGGTTCTGCTCCGGGAGGTCTAAACCTCCTTCAGAAGGCCTCTTTTTTCTCCTCCAGCAGGCCTCTTCGACCTGTGCCACTTTCTTAGTTGGAACTTTACTGGAGGCGGTGTATGGCTTGACCCATTTTGAAGGGACCCATTTTGGACCCGAGGGAGTGGAAACGCAGGCGTATCCCCTCCCCCAGGTGACAAGGTCAAAAGGTCCCTCCGTCCTCCAGGTCTCGGGGTCCTTTACGAGAACTGGAGGCTTCTCTTTCGGCTGCAGTTGTTGGTGTTGCCAACATGGCATTCTCACCAGCAGCAGAAAGGGCTCAGTTATGAGCACTTACCTGGCAAGGTAGGAAAGGATTTCAGTTTGGCTCACTGACATCTTCTGTCTCTATCCAAAGCACAGAGCCAAGGTGTTTTGAGCCTGCCAGTGGAGAAGTCAGGCCTCCCAACATGATCAACAGAAGTTCTGTTTTAGAAATGGTCTGGTTTTGCTTCCTGCAAAGATAAGAGTTTAAAATATTCAATAAAGAAACATGTGTCTTCCAGGGCCCATAACTCAATTTTGATGGTACTTCTGAGACAAATTTCACAACTGTCGTCATTCTTTCCATTCCTCTCATAGGTGAATGGAAGAGCTACAAAGCTTAAAAAGCAGGGTTCCTTTCCAGTCTTTTGTATGCATATATTACACAGAGACCTCACAGATCTCTATCAAAAGTGATCTCAGAATTCCATCCAAATTGGCCAATATATCCATCAATATTCTTTTGAGAACTTAAACATGGAAAAGCTGAATTTACAGGACATTTGAGTACAGTGGATTTTATACAGACATACATTTTATATCCACTTCTTGGCTTTTTCCACCTGCTGCAACAATAATAATTAAAAAAAGCATATCTATGTCAGCATAAGGTAATGTTATCCCAGCTCAACTTGCATTTTGGAGACATCCTTTTCACGAGACAGCTTGTGGCATCCTGCATGGGCTGTTCAGAGGAGCAGTACCTCCCAGGATGAGTGCCTGCTCCTCCCAGGGTGCTCCTGACTGCAAAGTCCATGGTCTGTCTGGAGTGGGTTTTTCATTCCTCAGTGTCCTCCTTTGGTGACAGCTGCAAAGAAATGATGACAAGAACTGTTAAAAGTTAAAATACGCCTTTGTGATATATCAAATTAACACTTGGTTATGAATTTTGGGGGTTGGGGTGTTCTGGTTTTTTTTTGTTTTGTTTTGTTTTTCCTCAAGAAATGTATCAGAGGAGTATGCTTGTTTAATACCTTTCAGCTATAATGTGTGATAAAAATGAAGATTGTGTTCTTGGCCCAGAATCAGCTATGGTAAATTTCAACAATGTGTATGTGCATGAGAAAAAAAAAAAAAAAAGAGAATGTCCTACAGTAGATAACTAGAAGCTGTTTTGGTCACAGCACAGTAACCCTTTTGCTTCAGACAGAACTGTTGGAGGCTGGTGAAAGACAGTTGATTGTAGACAGTGACTCTGAAGATACTGAAAACATCCAGCCAGTGGATGACTTCTTTGTTCATGGCGATGCACTTCCCTACATCAGTTTGCTTAGAGAGAGTTGTCTGATAAGAGCTCTTCACTGTTTGAATGAGAAGTGGGTGTATTTAATTTGTGTCATCAGAGGTTAGATAGCGCTAAGTCAAGGCAACTGTGCTGACAGATGGGAATGCTTAGTCACAACCAGCTCCTGGAGCCTGTAAAATCTAAGATTTATAAGGACCAGTACATTTGTTTTCTTACAAGTGATAAGGGAACAAGAGATCCTCTACAGAAACATTGATTAAATCTTATTTTCTCTCCTAATGCCCTAAAGTTATCTGATCCTTCATGAGAACTTGTGCCTACTTATCCTATTTAATTTATTGAAGTACTTTAAGCCTTTCAAGTTATCCACAGGTAGTACAGAAAAACTGATCGAGGTGTGTGCTTCAGCAGCAAAACTTTCTTACTTTACTGAGGTTTGGAGGAGAAATAGATGCTGACACCAACAGAAAACCCCACTGGTATGGCACATGCATTCATGGCAATTAGTCAAGGAGCTATCAGTAGGAATCTTTACATTTCTGTTGTCTGTGACATCTTGAGATTATCCTTTTCTGAAGTACAGTAAACTTCAGGAGACAAAGAATGCTACAAAGAAATTCCAGCTATGAAACAGTGTTTCTTCAGTGTTATAGTAAGGAGAACATAGGGACTTGTAAGAGCATGGAGACTAATAAAGATCAGACCAAAAATCTCTAGATTTGAAAATTTCTGTACTAAAAAAAAAAAAAGTTTTAAAATATTATTTTGCTTTTTTAGATGTCTTTTTATTTATTTCCTCTCTGCTTGTTGAGATGGAGGTGCATATGAAACATTATGAAAGCAGTGGTGCTATTCAGGATGTTACATTTGTCCCCTTGTTTTCAGTCTGATGGGTGGAACAGTTTCATAGCACACTTTGCTTGCAGCAGATATTGAGAAATGGACATTTCTATTAGCTTTTATATCTACTTTTCCCCCTTAATGATTGCAATACTCTCCATTGAAATTCATTGTAAAATGAACTTGATCTTAGTGGAAATAGAATTTCACCTAATGTGTTGCAGAAAGGTCTAATCATGTAGCCTGGTAAGACACACAATGAATACATTGACACAAGGGTAGGATTCATTAGGACAGCCTCACAGAGCATTGTCAACTTGGTTCAGAATTTGAACAATTTGAACTTTTTTGAACTTACATCTTCCCTCCCAAAAGCCACAGGAAAGTTTCAAGGCCAAATGATTTGTCATGAAAAACTGTGTCTGGCTCAGGGACTGAAGTCTGGGCTTCACGGAGTCAGGGTTGCTTAGGGGTCATGAGGGCAAAGTGAAAATACTGTCCATCGGTGGACATTTTCAGGGGAGCAGGAGTGAAAGGGAATTTGTCTATGGGGAGGGGGAATTTGCTGGAGAAGGAGAGGAGGGAAGCAACTGGCAAAATTGCAGGAGGAAAAAAAGGGTTTGTCTATGGGCTTTGTGGTCTCCTTTGATGATGCATTTAGGGGTAGCAGTGCAAAAGCTGTAAAAGGTTGGTGGGTACCTGCCTGTCGCTTGGCATGTGCACAGGCTGGGGTGGAGCAAAGACATCCAGACAGTCTGAGAGCAAAGAACTTGTCCTTTGTTGCTGTTCTCTGGACAGTCTGCTGCCAACCAGAACGGTATTTGTGTTCATTCCTCAGCTTACTCTTTTGCAACCTCAATTAAGAAAAAGTTCAAGCAAGAGCTGTGTACTCAGCTCCATGCAAAAGACACTGTGGCCTTGGATCTTTCCTCCCTCTTCAGATGTTGCTGGGGATGCATTCTTTCAAATGCTGATATTGTTGCTTCCAGACTGAGCCATTTTAAGATTGTGGTTAAATATCATATTGTTGAAATTACTGCTGTTGATATTAAATTGGCTGGATGGTGACTCTTGCTTGAGGTTACCACAAGAATAAATTCTTTCTTTAATGACTGCTTTCAGGTTCAGTGCCACTAACATTGTGCAGCAAATCTATTCTGAATGTGCTTAACTAAACTTCTTGGCAATAACAGATGTGTGGCTTCCACTGGTGTACACAAAACAGATCTTGCAGAATTTCTTTGTTTCGGGAAATCTGGATTCATGAAATCAAAGGGGTGAATTGAATGTTTAGAATAGATTATATATGTTTTAATTCTTGCTCTGTGAAAATATTGTACTGTCTCTTAGATGAGATACCTTTAAATTTATATCCAGTATAAGATGTCTCTTAGAATATGACATCTGAGTACAGTGCCACATACTATTTCAACATGGAGTATTTTTCCTTCATTTTATATTAATTTAAAACCTGCTAGTACCAGCAAAGAACCCCTAAAAACTAGTAATTCTCTGCCAAAGTAAGCTTGGAGACACACAGTGGATAGAGCATGAGAAATGCAATACTCTGCTGTACTATATCTCATTTCCTAGCTAGAAGCAACATTTCCATCTTGGTTCTTCTGTTTGTCTTCCCTTGTGTTATGTGGATGTGCTGTATATTTGTTAAGCATTCATAATATTCCTAACACTGTATGAAATGCAAATATTACAGTAGTCTCTTCCTCAGGTATTTCAAAACCTAGAAAATACAAAAATAAAATATGTGTCTGAGTCGGGACACTGAGAAGACACCCAGCCTAACCTAAGGGAACAGAGCAGCCCTGTAAAGAATGCTTAAGCGACATGTGTGTTCTGATTTTGGAAAAAAAATAAGGTTTTTGGAGAGGTCAGTGTAAATGTCAGTGTCTGGGTAATGAGGGAAGTATTGGATTTTTCTTTGATAGCAGCTGCAGAGCGTGAGGCAGGGAGACAAGACTGGGACAGGGGAGGTGGCACCTGGTGATAAACACAGTTCCTCGTGCACTGAAACTGAAAGCCAAGGTGGTAGGTGGGCAGCTCAGAGTGGGCTGGTGGGAAACCCTCTGGAGATGCCCAGACTTGTGTGTCCTTGAGGTGGTGGGTGGTGGGGAGGCCATGGCTGAGCCCCAGGACAGGGTGGCCATGGCCAGCGCTGGGTGTCTGCCTTGGGCAGCTCTTTGTGTGTAGCTCAGGGTCCTCTGAGGGGATTTGCAGCCTTGAACCTTCCAGTGAGAGGCCCCCTCTTATAAACAGAGAAAGGTTGGGTTGGAGAGATTACAAAGCTGAAAGTGGTTTATTTTTATGATAACTTTGTGACTGTTGTTTACATGGCTGATACATAAACTTTCTCCTATCTCTCTCTCCTCACTTTCGTGCCATCTCCTGCAGTCTGCAGTGTCTAAGTAGCACTAGTTTATTTATTTAAAGAAACTTTTATGTTCTGTCCCTCATACAGGTTACTTCAAATTTCTCCTTTCTTACTTGAACCATTACTCCTGGTGCCTACAGGGACAATGTGGGAGTCACTGTCTTAATAGATCCTTCTGCAGACTAACAAAGAGCAGTTGCCTAACCAGGAGGGACTCAACGTACTCTGTGCCTGAAGAGCAATTTCAGGGTGTTCTCTTAGCAGGGGAGATTTCTTCATGACAAAGGCACTTCCAGAAGGGTTCACTGTACATTTAAAAGTGTCAGATTTTTATTTATAATGTGAAACTGAGTAATTTTCTGCCTTCGTTAACCTGTAAAAGTGCAATTGCCAGAGGTCTAACAAAATCAACAAAGCTGAGGCCACTCTGATAATGACAATCTATTTCTAGCTTTAACTTATGAAAAAGAAACATGACAGTATTCTGAGCAAAGCCATTATTAACTGTGTAAGTCTTTGTAATTAATTTTCTGCTTTCTCTAAACAGTCTACTTGATTTGGTCATTTGCACTATAAATCTCTCCTGCAATGCCATGGGTTTAAATTTTTAAAATTGAATGTAATTAATATATAAATAAGTTCATTTGTGTTGTAAACAATGCTTGGAATTCTGACTAGATAACTAAACAGATCTTTGAATTCTTTTGTTGTTACTAGACTACCAAACACTGTCAAGAACCATCATCCCTAGTGATGGATCTGGTATCAATTGCTAGACAGAGCTCTTCTGAAAGTTTAAGTTTTCAGTTGTTTATATAGTCTTAGTTAGCTAATCACAAAGCATAATCAGCTCAGCTAAACCTCTGGCATGTTTAAAAATACCTGCGATGAGATGTGCAAACTGTGATATCTATACAGAACAGAAGATGTAGAAAAGGCTTTGCAAAACATTTTGATAAGCAGCTGAACAAATTCAGTTTGTTCCTTAGCCCAGTTTCTGAAAGACCACCACATTGTGGTGATTGAGATATATTGACATTTCTCTGGGTAATTTTTGAGCCCAGTGGGAAAAGACTGAGAATGAATTGAATTATATCATTATTAGACTGTAGAGAAGTCCTATTGTAAAGGGTGGTTCTGAAAGCTGTGCTGTAGAGAAGGCTTTGGATCAAAATGCATCTTACACTCCAGGGAACTCCTCCACAAGACAGACATCCATAAGAAATGGGCATTGTTAATGCCAGTGTTGATTGTCTTTCATTAGAGCATGAGGCTGGGAAGCAGTAAATATGTCTGTTGGTTGGGGGACTTGCTTTAACTGTTTGGGTAAATTTTTTTTACCATATTGGATAATATTTAAAAGGATTAAAATGTTTTGCTGTCTGTTCTACTCTGAGTGGTAACACTGTGCTTTACCTAGAGAAATGACATTTAGCCCTTGTGTCATCCAGACCCACTTTTCACTACACTGATTTATTCTCATTAATATGGGGATATTTCTGGAAGCTCTTATCTAACCACAGGAGCAGGGCACTGTTACTGAACTTGGATACCTACACATTATTTCACCCTTCAAGAAGCTTGACCTAGCATCAGAATAAGGCTGTTTCAGAGATTGGAGGAGGCAAAAAAATGCTCTTGTGTGACACAATATTATTTCAAGGAAAGCACAAACAGTGTTAAGGTTAGGATGAAATCATTCCAAGTCAAATCAGTGAAAGCTTTGCCAATTGCTTTGGAAAACCCAGGCCTTTAACAAAATGATTAATTAATGAGAAAAAATCCTCACCAGGAAACTGCAGAAGCACACTTTCTTACCTTGAAAGCTCAAATTCAGTTTACACTTTGATAAAAACAATGTTGAAGAGTTTGGAGTCAACTGGAAATCAACAAAGCATAAGCCTCTCCTTGGCTATGCTAGTTATCCCCACTTCAGGCTATTAACCTGATAGGAACTCATTGATAAGAGCATTAAAAACTTATTGATAAATTATTGAGAGAAGCTGTGCAAACAGATGGGTCTGGGAAGACTTCTTTTCCAGCTGCATATCAGTTAGCAGATACTTTCCAGCTTTCTGAGCAACCAATCTGAAAAGCTATTTACTTTCAGACATATCAGGTTGGAGTTTTAGCAGCTGGAGCTGAGTGAATAATTACTTCAATTAAAATACATTCAGCAAGAGGTCAGTGAATATTTTGTGTAACAACATACCCAGTACTTAGCAGCTTAAATGTGTGCAGATTTTTCAGCTGTGCATATATACAGAGTGTCACTTTGGGCCAGTTGTAAGAAGCTCAGGAGAGCAGCCCAGAGGTCTGGTTTTTACTGCCCTGCTGTCTGGTGGTTGTGCTGGGCTGTGGGGCTGGAGGTGTAATGGGGGGGCAGCAGCCACAGGGGACGTGCAGCCCTGCCTGGGTCAGGACTCAGAGAAAATCTCTGCTGGTCTTGGGCTTGGAGTGCAGCCTGGCTGACACCCGAGACATTATGTATGAGCACTGAACATGCAGATGGGCTGTTCTCTGTTGTTATTATGCAATAACGGCACAAAAATGCTATTAAGCTAAACATGAAATTAATTGAACATAATATGGAACAGACCCATGAACTGACTCCATGGTCTGTCTGAGATGCCGTGGTCTGGTATCCACAAATATGGATTTATTTCTAGGTCTTGTAACCTATTTTAGTTGTGACAGGTAATTAAGGCACCTGACAGGGAGTTTAGAGAATAGCATGTCCTAACTCCTTGATGACCTGTTTGTCCTATTTGTGAAGTGGAGATGTTAATTCTACCCATCAAAAGGCCATGGAAAATATTCTTAATTTAGAAGCATTTTCCTTTCCTCTTTTTTATAGCCTTTCCATGTGTATATCTGTATCTGAAAAATCTTCACTCCTCTCCCTCTTTTTGTCTTTCATTTGAATGGTTCAAATTCATTGAGCCTTCACCAAGGCTCAATGGAGGAAGGTCTGAAGGGCAGATGGGTGCTGCCCAGGTTAGGGATCCAGGCCTGAACTGCAGAAGTACACTGAGTTCCCAATAGGACATCAGAGCATCTGCTGTGTGACCAAGAGTGGCTCACACCACCGAGCTTTGCTGCTGTGTGCTGGGTGAAGTAGGGAACTGTGGGTCAAGGCTGACTGTCATGGTGAGTGCACAAATTTTAAAGGAAAATATTTTACTCAGCCATCTGAGGCTTATTTAATTTGGCCCTTTTTCCCCATTTCCCCCCCTGTTTCTTTCTTCTTCTTCTTTTTTTTTTTTTTTTTTAATTCTGGAACAAAATCCTCTTTGATACAAAGATAGTGACAAATGGAGAACTGACATAGGTCTTCCTAGAACCAAACATATGGTTGGTTATGCTCTTTATATAGGCTTTCTCATCTGAATTTTGTTTCTAAAACTGGCAGTAGTTAGACCCTGTGATGCAGTCAGATGCCTTATTGCTGGTAAACTATGTAAATTAACTTTTTTAAATCTCATTTTAGATTTTGTTTTTTATACTTGGAGTTTTTATGGCAGTTTCCGCATCACTTTCACAATTTCAATTTCACTGTAGCAATACTGATTATAATTTACAGTAGTTTTCCAGTTCTCCTTTAGTAGTCTTCTGTTTGCAGATCCCTTTTATAACACCACTAAATGAAGAACTTGGGGTCAGCTGCTGTAGTTCATTAACCTAAATTCCTTCAGACTTGCTGCCTTCCAGAGACAAGACCCACTTTCCTGTGCCCTTTGTTTCTTGTATCATTTTTCACCTTGCTTTACAAAAATACACAGTTTTGAAATGGATTCCCAAGCAACCCAGATTGCTGCTGTCCTGCCTTCGTCATTTTTGCTGCTTTACCAGGCCTTGTATCAATCAGGAATTACAATAGTAGCAAAGTTACTTCTGCCCTCTGAACACTGGTGAAAATGTTCAGTGGCTTCAGGTACAATAATAATAATAATAATAATAATAATAATAATAATAATAATAATAATAATAATTCTTCCTGAAAAAACCTCTGCAAACACCCATCCTTCATGTGCCATTTGGGATCTCAGCCAGGTCTGAGTTAATTTAATGCATGCTTCATGGGTAAACTATCATGATAATTTTTAATATGGGTGTTGCACCATACTAATTATAAAATTTTATAAATAGATAAGTGCACTGTGCCAATAAAACCAGACTTAAGCAGACACATTTTGTTGGCTCATTAAAGTATCAAGTCAGGTCTGTTTGACAAGATTTTTCAGTGATTGAAGTATGCACTGAGGTATTAACCATATTCATTTTTATCAATTGCATTTTTGTATTAAATTTTATATACATCTCTCTGTGGTTGATGTCAGACTCTATGGTTTATTGTTGTCCTAACTCTGTGCTTTTACTTTTTTAATGTTGGCACAGCATTATTTGTCTGCTAAAGATTTTTTTCCTGGCTTAATTTGCAGGCCAAACTTCTTAGCTGGATTTAAGACCTTTGGGGTTTGCTGCTTTTGGTTCTGATTTTCTTTTCCATAGATTCTGCCTGAAAATGTTTTCAGGTTTTGATTACCTGGAGAGGAGTTAATCATCTTTGCATGATGGGAATTCATTGCCCCATTTCTCTCAGGGCACAGTGCTTTTTTTCCCTGGTAACAACTCAACTTCTGGCATCTAGCAAAAAGGGTCCACATAATTGCTAGGATTATAATTGCTGTGATTTCTTTTTCTATAGAAGTTTATATAAAAGTCTAAAGTGTACAGAAATATAGCTGAGGAAGTAGATGAGCACTCTGCTCTTGCAGAATGCTCAGATCTAAAATGAAAGTTCAACTTGGCTTCTGGAGCAGCATGCTGTGTAGTTTTCCCTTTAAAGACTTTTCCTCCTTTTGCTGTGAAACCTTTTCATATGGGGCTTTTCTTCCTTGAGAAGATCTCCTGCTGGTTAATGTCAGCAGATACACCCACGGCTGCTCAGGAGGGAGATGTCAGAAAGGCGTCCTGCCGGCTTTGGATTCCCGAGGCAAGCCGGGCACCCTGCTCAGGGAAGGGAAAGAAGCTGAATGCTGCCTCATGCAGCAGTCAGTAATTTTCCCTGGTTAAAATGAAGCTTTAAATACAAAGCCCTGTACTCCCTCCTCCACAAGCCTAATCAAAATACTTACTGCTTTTGTTTAAAAAGCATAAATCACTATCATTTCATGTACTTGTGCATGGCATAAACTGAAGCTACCTACTTTTTCATTATAAACACCTCTGTTATTGTGACCTGTATTATATTTTCTTTTTGCTATTTGAACTTTCATCTTTGATGTTCTTATGATCTGTAGCAGCATGGCCAGTAACTTGTGTTTCCTCCTATCCTGTTGTATCCTGTCCTATCTGACATATGTGTACTGTGCTCACCATATCCAGAGCTGACTGTGCTCCAGTGGTGCATGAGGCAAACTGAAGAGCTGAAACACATGACAGCATTACCACAGCTGAAATAATTACTGTGCTTTAATGTGCTTTAACTGACAACTACTAACACACAGTACTTCTAAGCTCAGTGTAAGATGATATTAACAAAACATGTACAGAAGCCTGGACATGTCTATTAAACAAAGGTGCCCATATGGGCTACTGGGATGATAAAAAAACAGAAAAGAGATATGTATATAAAAGTACTTGTTGAAAAAAACCTTAATATGTGGTTCTTTATTTCTCTAGAATAATGAAGACTGAGAGGAGATAAGGTTTTTTCCTGTAGATAAAGGATGAGATAATCTATTATACCACCACTGAAAGAGATTAAACACCATATTATTATCTAACACAGATTGTATAAGAATTTCAAGTCAAGTTAGATTGGGTTAGTAGCTGGAAATTTTCGATGAATTTTCTAGGAAACAGAAGTTTATCTTGGTCGTCATTTGTGAGATTGTTGTGAGCTTCTTCTAAGGTTCACATAGATCCTTTCAAATCATGACCATCATCTGGTGGACTGGATCAGATGTCTTGGGGTAATTTGGAGTTTCCTGTGACTTGCAACATCGTGTGGATACTTTCAGTGATAGCCAGAAGGAGAAGATGGAGGGTCCCATGACCGACTGAGGTCACATATGCAGGAATGGCACTGCATGGCTGGAATGGTGTTCACACTGTTGTTGCAATCAGCCTGTACAGAAAAGTGGGAGACTCTGGAAACCATGCTTAGCTATTACCTCAGGGAAAAGCAAATCCTGGATTTTGGCCAGTCCTCATGGACTGGTCCTCCTGTTCCTATGCTGCTGGACCCTGCATCCAGAAACTCAAACTTCAGTGAGTGTGACTGATGTGTCCCAGCAAAGGCTGCCGTTGTGGCAAGTCCTCTTGTACTCCTTCAATCCCTACAGCTCCTACACCAAATAAATACAGACCTACTTTACAACTTCATGAGTTGTAGAGCTTTTCCGCGTGGCACTACTGCCACTGGGAAGACAGAAAAAAACAGGCACGAAAGTTGCAGTGAGAGCAGCTTTACAGTGCATTTAATTGTCATGCAGTTGATCATCTCCATTCCCCCCAGTGTTTTCTGACTGATCAGTAATTTGATAGATTCAGGATGATCCTGAAAATATGTGTGGAAGACATTGTGTCTTTTATTTTGTTTTGTTCAAAGAGAAATAATTAATTCCCTTCCCACTGAACTCAATTCTGTTGCAACTTAGTTTTTATGCCTCATCTTACCACTTGACAGGCAAAATATGTTTGTGTAAGAACCGGCTTATTAAAGCAGGATAGCCCAATAAACCAGAAGTAAACCCACTGAATCCCAGTAATATCCTTGCCTAACAAAAAACCAAATCCCATGCAAGTGTCCTTGTTTATTGTTCCAGAATACATAAAAGTTGTGCCAGCCAGTGATGGGAAACAAACTCTTATGTTTCTTTTTATATTTAACTTTTTAGTTTGCGGGTAAAAGAAAAGAGGGAAAATTCAGCTCTTTGGAAAGAAATGCTATCTAGCCTCAGCCCATGAGGAGGTACAGGCCAGATGTCTGGATGCTGTGTACCTATCCTGGAGGTCTGTGGGAGGGTAATTTCAGGCCAGAGACGATCCAAATTGTTGGGTGCCTAATAGCTGGATACTGACCACAAATATTCACATTTGGATGGCTGATGTTTGTGTTATTCTGAGTGTAGGTGTTTCTTTTTGTTTTTTTTCCTACTGCCAGGACTTTGCCTTTTTATGAACATCTCAGGTGAGGGGGAGGAAGGGCTGTTGAGTGCAGCAGGCCGGCAGCAATTCCATTGCTTGGAGTAGTCTCAAGCTGAGAGAATAACCTTCCTTTCTCCTTATTAAATGCTAATAGCACATTGGCTTTTGAAAACCTTTCTTTGCTCAGGTACTTGGCTGGTATCTGTGAATCGTGGTATTTTATGGAGGTGGGCTGAATATTTGAGTAGCTGCAGAGTACTGTGTTCCCATAGCAATGGAGAAACCTTAGTGCCTTGCACAGGCACTTGCATGATTCACAGCTAGGAAAGGCAATCAAGGGAGAATGGTGGCAAAGCCTACACAGGCCTAGATCTTTGGGACAGTTTGTTGTGTCTGCTCCTTGCTGAGGAGGAAATGCTGACGTGGCAGTACTGGATGAGTTGATCAAATCACGCTGAAAAGGAAGACATTTGACATGATTTCACATACTGGGGTGACAGTGTTCACCTGGATATGTGTTCAGTGTTGTGATTGTCTTGTCCACAGCTGACAACAGGCAGGGTTGTCATGGGGTTGTCCTATTTGTCTGCCTACCACACCTTTCTTGAGGAGGAGTTTGAGACCAGCATTCTCCTGGTAGTGTCATTCTTCACTTAACCTTCCTTTTATTCAATGAAGAGTAAAGAATCTGTGCATTGTGAATACCAGTGCACTGAGCTTTGAGCAAACAGCTGAATAATGGTTTTGCCAGCTTTCAGGGGCAGCCAAATTTGGGAGAGGGCCTGACAGACTTAATTGAGAGAAAGAACTATCTGAATATATTTTATGTAAAATAATCTACTATTTTTATAGTTTCTTTGCTTGATCAAACAGAGAACTAAAGAAGTAAGGAAAAAGAGAATCTGGATTGTGTAGCAATATTGTCTTCTTCTGAACCATGGATCTTAACAGACACTCCTGTGCAGGCTGGAGAGCCACACAAACTTCTCCCTTAACAGGCTCTGTCTCTTTGGGGTCAGAGGTTGCAGCATATCAGCTGGCTTTGGTGGTGGCAGGGTTGCCTTGGACAAGGACATTGGGGACTGGATGCCATCCAGTGCTTGGATGCAGGTTAGGGTGATGGTGCCCTGTCAGTAATGCAATGGGGCTGTGCCAGGATACTTTCCTTGGGCCAGCCAGGCAAAAGCAACCATGGGTTTGCCTTTACAAATGTGCAAGGAGGAGCTTCAACTGCTTCTAGACAGCACATCCTTGAGAGTTCTGCTTTAGTGACCTTCCAGACCCGATGTGAAAACAAGGCTCAGAAATGCCCCTTGGATATTCCAAGGAAGGCACAGCATATTAAACAGTTGTTTAATTAGTAGGAAGAGGCATTTTGAGATCCTCTCTCTGGAACCTGTAGTCAGCTAAATTGAAAGAGGAAAGATGGGTGAAGCTTCAGCCATCAGGGTTATGGCATCTGCAGCAGCTTACCAGTGGATGTTGGAAGTTCTTAATTACCTGCAATATTTCAATAAAGATTTAATATCTTTCTGAAGTAAATAATCTATGTAACCACAGCATGTAGCTTTGTTTCCAAGAACTATTAAGGAATTATCTGCAGCTTGTCTGAAGTAGTGGAACTAAATTCCTGTGCTTGTGATAGTCCCTTCTTGCTTCAGAACACAGGTACTCATGCTTTGATTATTTCTGCATATACCTAAGCAGTGAAATTAGACGGGTTGACAAGGCAGTGGATTAACACCAATTTTTTACGTTGTATTTTTAGGCTTAAAGAATCCTCAGAGTGAGTTTCAAAACACTTTTTGTCTCAGGCTTATTTATTATATATGTCTTAACTAATAAAAAAAAAAAGCATGCTAAAATAAAGTTTCTTGATTACGGGCATGCAGGAGGTTGGTAACATTGCTGAGAGTGGAAACATACCATGATTTTTTAATATAATTTTTTCTAGGACTGAGGCAAGCCCATAGCATCTGTACTGGTATATTCCCTTCAGTTAAATTAGCTCAGTTATACTGACACTTGGTCTGGTGATTTGGAGAATTAGAGTTTTCTGTCCATTGCTAAAAAATAATGGGGGAAAAAAAGCGAGACAACCTCATTCATTTTGCATCTCATTCCTAGGCTGAAAGAAGGGTTTAGCTTGTGAATTTAAATAACTGTTAGCAGATACTCTTAGGTGGCTGGCTGAAAGAACCTTGACTGAAGTTATAGTAAAAGCAGATGAGAGACACTGAATATTTTTCACTACATATAACTTTTGATCATCTATGCAGGTCTGATGATAGATTCTGGCAAAGACAGTCCAACAGAATAATAATCTGCTTGCCATTTTTGTACTTAATGATGTGTTATTCCCTCTATCAAATTAGCAGAGGTGAAGTATGAAGCTCTTTCAGAGGCTGCCCATTGTGTTTCTAAACAAAGCAAAATGCACAATTGTGCCTTTTTACTGCATTAATTAATAAACTTCAACACAATGGTAATATAGTGCCTTTTATGTCTCAGCTTTACAACACGTAACAGCTGAATAACCTTTTCAGTTCTTTCAGAGGAAGAAAATTAAGGCAAGGACCATGTAACTCAGTGAATCAAACAGTGCTAGAGCTGACAACAAAGTTCCTCAAGTTCAGCTCCATGTACAAGCAGCTGTCAGCTACCAATAATCAACACTTTCAATCATGACTTGTGGCTTCTGTTTGATGATATGAGTAATGACAGTGACGTACATAACTGGAGCTCATATTTACAGTCTGAGCCATAAACAATTTTAAGAGCAAGTCTTATTAAATGTCTCTCAGTATCACCTGCTAGTTTTAAACATTCAGATCTGTTTTCATGTAAATGTTGCTGATCTCTTTGTCTTCTCAAGAAAATAACATGTACTTTTAGGCTGATTGCTGAGAAAAGCCAAGCTGTCATAATCATTCCCTCTAGCAGAAAGAATATGTTGTTATCTGAAATATCAGAGGGAAGAAGTGTAGCTTTTTGAAGAATTTGATCTAAATCTTGAAATGTATCAAAGATCACAGTGATTTAGCAGAGCTTACCTGAACTTCATGAAAGTTCTCCTTTAATGTTCCCTCTACCAAACTTCTGTTTCTGAAGGTTGAGATGTCTGAGAACTTGTATTCTCTTTTAACAGAAACCTCTCTTGATTTAGCCTATGAGCAACAGCTGTGAAGATCAACAGCCCACTGGTGAAAGGAATAAATTATATTGGTGGGATTTTTTATCAAGAAAGGAAAAAAATGGTTGTAGAATAAAACTAGGAGGTTAATAATACATTTCTGCTGTATTTGTAAAATTTCCTATGAGCTTATGCATAGCTTTGTATAGACAGATTGGTGTAATTCTTAACCCAAGTGAATATTACAATAAATATTTAATCAAACCACTTACAATGTGAGTTGCAGAGTGAAACATAAATCTCATGTACAAACTTTCTATTTCTTACTCTGAATTTTGATGCAATATTTATTGACTAGGTCAGGTTGAATAATTTAGACTAGCATGGTTGGATTTCCCCGAGTTGTATCTACTTTGCCTGCTGTTTGCCCAGCAGTCCTCTCACGGACATACCTTGTTTGCCATCTTTCCTCCAGGAACAACTGAAATTGAATAGAAACTGAATAGAAATTAGTATATTCGATTTCTGTATCATGAACTTGCAAGGAGTAAAACTAAAAGCAGAGGCAGTGTCAGTTGGCTGCTCTGTAACAAAAGGGGAGGAAAGCCAATCCAGATGTAATCCACTGACATGTTTTTCGTCTCAAGTATCTCTTCAGCAGGTTGGTTCTGTTTTTACATGGCTGTGCAATGAGCAGTATCAGTGGTATAAACCAATGCACACTTGCATGGTTAATAGACCAGATGGACTTTCAAAATAAGCATTTCAGGAGACTGAGCTGTAAGAGAAAGTAAAACAGTTTGAGCATCTGATGTGTGCTGGGACAGAGGTTCCTGTGCAGCCCATGATGTGGACTGTGGTGAGGCAGGTGTGCCCCCCACTGCAGCAGGGGGATGCCCAAAGGAGGCTGAGACCCCATGGGAAACCAGCACTGGAGCAGAATCCTGGCAGGACTTGTAGACCTGTGGGTGACCCACGCTGGAGCAGTCAGTTCCTGTAGGACTGCATCCCATGGGAGGGACTCATACTGGGGCACTTCACAGGAGACTGCCATGGGAGAGAGCCCACGCTGGTGCAGGGGAGGAGTGTGAGGATTCTTCCCACTGCAGAGGAAGGAGCAGCAGAGACACATGATGATGTGACCATAGCCCCCATCCCCCTGCACTGCAGAGGGGAGGGAGAAAAGAAAGTAGGAGTGAAGTTGAACCTAGGAAGAAGGGAGGGATGAGGGAAAAATGTTTTAAGATTTAGGGTTATTTCTTATTATCCTGTTCTAATCTGATTGATAGTAATGATTGTACTCATTTCCCCAAGTCAAATATTTTTTGCCTGTAGTGGTAATTTGTGAGTGACCTCTCTCTGTCCTTGTCTTGACCCATGAGTTGTTAATGATATTTTCTGTTCCCTGTGTATTTGAGGAGGAGTGATAGAGTGGCTTTGTTGGGCACTTGGTGTCCAGTCAGGGTCAGTCCACCACAGGATCTCAGACATCAGATTTTGATTGGCAAAGTAAATCTGTGCTTTATGTAGCACAAACATACAGAGCAGCAGTGACCACAGAACAATGAAATCTGTCTCTTGTCATTGAATTATAAATAATACCTAACATATGCATGTAATTATGACCAGGATTACATACACACAGAGAGCCAAGTGAGAGCTGTAACATGCTTAAAGAACCAGCAAGATCTTTCCAATCTTGTAGGAATTATGTGACAGCATGTTCATTTTACAAATATGCTTCTAATGCGCCAATTTCTGCTCCTGGTAAGTTACTGTTGTTTTACCTTCTCATCTTGGCAGCTGTTTAACCTGGAGGTCTTTAGTTACATTGTCTTGGGAAGACTTAGGATGGAGGGCTAAACTTCAAGGCCAGGCTGTCATCAGATGCCATGCTCTACATATCCCAGTGAACAAAACACTGACTGTGGCAAGGGTTGGGCAAGTGAAAAATGGGAGAGAAAAAAACCTTGAGAATGTAACAAAAATGGTAGCAGATCTGTGGTTTTACAAGTGGTTTCTTCACTTATGACCAATTACTGTGTAGTTTACTGCTCCTAAATTTGCAACACCTGTACCAATCTCACATCTCTGCTGCTGCAGTAAGTGTCAGATACACTGGAGAAAATCCAATGGCCCAACAGAGAGACAAGGAACGTGTGTCATTTGATATCAGTTGAGCTGCTCATTTCAGCTATTATTGCTGGTACTTATCCTTTAAACCACAGATATCTCACTTGTTTAAGCAAAAGGGAAAGTACATTTGTTTTCTCTTCTACCTTTTGGAATAGAATTAGTTGTTTTGAGAGAGAACAGCTTGAAATTCTTCTGTTTAGAAAGGTCCCTCCCTACTTCATGAGTCCAGACACATCCTGCTGAGAAGTATCTTGCTCTCTGACATCCTGCATGTCTTGCCTGTGCCCCTGGTGTGAGCCGCTGGTCAAGGAACAACAGCTGCACAAAGAACATGAGAAAGAATGGAGTCTTCTGCTCCTATTGATTTGAAAAACTGATAAGGTCCTTGTATGCTTTAACTCTGAGTGCTTCTGCACCAAACCCACTAATGTTTGCAGTCGTAATTCTAGAAAATCAGTTATTTGTTTGCATTTTTGGTCGTGACCATACAAAACAGAAAAAAAGAATGAGTACCTTAGATTTCCTACCAGGATAAGGCGGACAATTTTCCTCTGCAGCTTAGTTGTAGCTCTTCAGGGATTAATAAAAATTATAATACTCTATCTTGTTTAAATCATTAAGTAACTTTATCCAGTTTTGTTGAAGAAAATATTGTCAGATTATCTGCCTGCTTTGATGTAGAAACTTCCTTGGGTAAAGCTTTTTCCATTGAAGTCTTATTCATGTAGTTTTTATTATTTTATTGTTTTCACACGTGGACTCTATTATCAGCTTAGGAATGAAATAGTTCTTCTATATTCCTTTAAATAGAGAATTCAATGAAAATATTATTAATCTTTCTGGAGTATTTATTCAGCATTACGAGGAGCATATCTGTGGCGTCAGTGTTAATGATTTTGTGCAGGGAGGAATGACATCTCTCTGTTGACCCTAAAGCACTGTGGGTTTGCCAGGTATTATTTTGTAACACAGACATCTACTACTGGTTACTGTGGTTCCATGGAAGAGTGTATTAGCTCCAGCATTGATTTTTCTTGTGCTCTTACACAGACAGGAAAAAACCGTGTTTGCTACAATTCATTAAAAGGGGAATCAGGCAAAGTTTTTGCATTCCTCTAGCCCCTGCTCAGAGGGAAATTTGGGTCCTGCCTTTGTAGGTGATAGTAAGGTAGGCACAAAAAAGGGTAGATTTTTAAAAAAACATGGGGTAATGAGCTACAAGTGAAACTTATTGAGCCTGTGCTCAGTATGTGCCTTATTTTACTGGAAATGGGTGGAAAAGATAAAAAAGTTGACCTTTCCTAGAAAAAGTAAAAGTTGCTCTCCAAAGTGGAGGCTGGTACCCTGATGCAGTACCCTGGCTAGGACCTGACCCCTGCCCATAGTGGAGGATTCCAGAGAAAGATTTGTGTTTGTGTCATCTGAGTGGATCAATTCTGTAGCTGTATGAGGCACGGCAGGCCCCCAGTGCTGCACTTTAACTCTTGTCACACCGTCAGACCTGGATCTGTCTCCCTAGTTTATTTTTAGAAGTGATTTGGCAGAGAGAGAAGTGCGGAGGCTTGCCCTTTCCTTGTGGAGGGAAGCTCTGATTATTCCTTTAGCTGCCACATTCTTGTTTGTCTGTCTCTAATCTATTCTACCTCTGGAGGCATTTCTACTGCTCTCATTACTGTGGTATGTGAGCACTTTGTGCAGTGAGCTGAAGAGCACAGTCAAATAGAAAACTCCCCAGCAGGGTCCTGCACCATATTCTGCTTCTCTCTTTTCAGAGAGATGCTGGGGGTGGGGAACCTGTTGAGTTTGCCATCCCCTTTCTGTACCTTCTGTATCTGGCCCAGGATGGTTATTGCTTTTTGTGGTTCCTCTCCCACCACCATGTACTGGAGGACTTCCACAGTTTCCACTGGGACCTGTGGGTCCAACACACTGAAATGACATCGGCTGTGATGGGGCTACTGCAGTTCTGCCCAGAGAGTACCCTTGAGTTACAAACCAGGATATCCCCCATCAGCAGCAGCAGTGTCCTGCTTTGGACCATTTCAGAGTGATGTGATTTTAAAGTCTTGCTTGTTTTAGAGTCATTTATGCTCTGGAGTACTCCCTTTCCAGCTTGGATAGCAACCTGTGAACTGTAACACTTCTACAAGCAGGTCTTTATCTTTTCCCTCTCATGAGCTGATATGATCCTTTAATTGCAGTGCCATCTGCCCATGCCAGGGTTTAGTCATGAGACCTGAGTGTGTCATACATGAAATACCTGGAGGAGAGTGGGTTTTGTCCTGTTCCTTCGTGCAGAGGTGAATTGCTGCCAGATACATGGAGGGGCAAAGAGCAAAGTAAACAGAAAAGTAGAAGCACAACCAGCCCACACACTTGGTGGCAGCTTGGCATGTCAGGGACACTGTTTTCTGTATCGTATCCATAGTGTTAGGGGAAAAAAGACAGTGCCTGGATCTCTAGAAGATGCAATTCCCTGTGCTGACAACCCACTGTTTGTGGTGCTGCTGAGGTGCCTGCGTTATTCCCAGCTACATTCCCTGTGCAGCATTGCAAAGAAACATACCTGTCTGTGATGGTTCAAACACTCTGGTAACTGCTGAGGTGTTTCTGATTTTCCTCCTTCTGGCAAGGGATCCCTGCGAGGTGGAAAACTTCTGTTTTCAGCAGCGATGGAGAGAATAAGAGGTACTCGTTCTCCATCTGCTGAGCACTTAAATTGTTATTCCTTCATGCTTTCCCCACCTTTCAAACATAAAATTGGCAGAAACAAATGAAGCTGTAAAATAACAGCTCTGAATTAAAGCTTAATTGTGCCAAGTGCTGTTAAAAAGAGCATTGCCCGCAGTACGCTCTTAACACTTCAGCTGTTATGTCTGCTGGGAGGAGAGGAAAGTTGTTCATTTTTACCTGCCTGGATACTGTGGGGTTAATAGACCCCACGCTAGGACAGTCAGTGTTAAAATCATTGTCTGGAACAAGTGGAAATCTGACTACAAATGCAGCTGAGCAGCACCAGTTAATAGCCTGGCTGTTAATAGCTGGGTGGACGGGATTGCCAGTGAAAATACCCAGAAATGGGCAGGGCACTGCTTAGAAAGAAAACCTAGTAGGAGCAAGCACAGTGCTGCTGGGAAGGGGGTGGGATTTTTACAAGAGTCATCGCAGACTGATGTGGGTGTCACGTCTCTTGGACGAGACTAAGTGAGCAGTGTAATGCTGATCTATAATAAACATTTGTCTAAAGTCTTCCAGGAGACTCACCCAGCCCAGGCAGGGGGCCCGGTGCATTAGCTGACTGTCAAGCAAAGCTACTTGGTATTCATAGGCAGGTAGCAGCCTGTCTGAAAATCTGCCAGATTTTCTCTTTAATTATCTATGAGGGACGTGTCACCATTAGGACTGTTTCCTATTTTGCATTCTTTGAGGAAACACAAGAACAGGCTCCCTCTGCCAATGACAGGGAAATTCAAGGATGCCCGAGAAGAGTGGCTTTGCTGGGGCTGCAGCTCCGTTAGGGCTGGTCAGAAAAATTTGGCAGAGACCACGCCTTGTGCAGCGAAGCTGAAATGTTTTGTGGTAACTGGTCTCAGGGATGTTTTCTAAAGGAATGATTTGGGAACCAGTGTAGGCTGTAATTACTTCTGAAAAGAAGGAGAAATGTCTCTCACCTTTTCTACCTTGAAACAGATATTTTGAGTATACTGGTTTTCCTGTAAAATTTGAAAAGATTTTCAGTTGAATGATGAACTCTAACAAAAGAAAAGAAATTATTCTTTGTTCAGCTCTAGGTTATGTCAAGGCAAAGAGATTCATAGGCCGGCACATCTGAGAACCTAAAAAGCCATCTTACATTTTTAGTCAGTGAGCAGATGCATGCCCTGTGTACTGCAGGCTGAAAAATCTCTTTTAAGATCCACGAGATTTTCTCGCCTAAGAGAAACCTAAGATTGAGGTTGTGTTTTACTTTCCCTTTCATTATTTATTCTTGGTTTTCTCTGTGGTGAGGAAAACTGGTTGCTCAGAGCAATAATCTCAAGCCTGTGCATGTCAGATGTGTGATTAATTGGCTGGAGTGAGAAGGGTGTCTCATTTAGATGATTAGTTTGGTGATGGTGGTGTGGTGAGCCTGCTGACCAGCTAAATGCAGCCACCTGATGATCCCAGAGCAAGACTGGGTTATAGTAACAGCAGGTTATAGGTTATAGGTTTATTTGGAACTTGATGGAAATATTAGACAACAGAATAATATGAACAGATCTAGTAATCAACATTCTGAATTATTTAGAAATTCAAATTAAAGGATCAGACTGTGGTGCTGCCAAGAAGCAGTAACATCCAGGGGATTCAATCAAGAAGAGCAGAGCTCATATTGCAGCTCCATTGCTTACACAGTGGAGAATGCTGGGAAAACAGTTTTTCTTACCTTTTTTCAAAGGTGTCTTTTTTCTTTGGGTGCGGAAGCTAATGTGCTGTGTGCTTGGTTTTCAATGCCAGAGCCAGGGACTAGTTGGTGCAGACGCTTAGGGTTTGCCACTGCTGGAAATTTGTCATGGCCATCTTCATATTTGGCTAGAAGACATTAAAGAACTCAAAGTCATGGATGTCTTTTGGAGACTGTGGCAATGGGGATGTGTAAAACTGGAATGGCAGTCAAGGCTTCAGCATATTTGAATATCTTGTACAAGTACAGAGGAAAATGGCAAATTAAATGGAGAAAACGGCCTCAAGGATTTTGGTGCACTAAAGCAAGTAGAAACATGAAATCTCCAGAATTTACGGTGGTCCAGCCTCAAATGCCTCTGAAATGAATGGGAAATACAATATGTAGTTAGTTATCAAGGCAATCAAGGCTCCTGGTGTACCCTTTCCTTCAGAAAAGAGTGTTAGGAAGCAGCCCTTGGTTCAAGAAATGCATCTTCAGAATCAATTTTTTAAGTCAGAAAGGAAAAAAAAAAATAGAGAAGCTTTATGGACATTCAGGGAAACTTAGGCTGAGAGCAGGTAGAGATACAAAGCAACCACTACTCTACCCTTTCTCTGCAACTTCATATTGATATTATTGGAAAAATACATTAGCAGATGTGCACTTTTCTGAGAAGAGTGCAAGTTGCCATAATTAAGAGAGAGATGATGTATTATTTAAGAGTAATTTGCAATTAGTGTTCCTAAGTGCTCTGCTATATCATTGGTTTCTTCTCTCTGTGTTGATCAAATGCAGCAGGATAACCTGTAAATTAAAAATGATGGAAAAATCACTGTGAGTACAGCTCTGGCTCTCTGGACTGAAAAGAGCTGGGAGAGACATTGGCAGTTGCTGCTCTGGCAGCAGAGGGTGGGTGGCAGAGCAGTGGGACCATGGGGCACTGTGGGCATGGGAGATTTGGGAGTAAGCTGAGGTCTGGGACTTTTCAGCCAGTCCAGGGCAGAACTGGGAGGGAGGGGATTAGCATCTTCCCACGGGACCACATTTATGCAAATACTTCTTTCCACGGGGTGGGATCTCTGCACAGCAGGAAAAGCAGAACTTTGCTGTCAGACCTCCCAGATGTTCACTAGAGGAGAAACACAAGTCTCAGTCCTGCCTTTGGAGAATGTACCTGCTCCAGACTTTATGCTTTCACTGGAAAAGGTTGTAATTTTACTTCACATGCCCAGTGATGATTGGGTAAATGTTAAAAGTTTAATTATTTCTCAGAAAGTGTTGAAAAATTAATGTCTCATCCAGTGTCCATGCTTCTCCATGGACACTGGATGAGAAGTTTAAATGCTTTGAGGCCAAGGAAAAGTTCTTTACTCTGTTAGAAGTTCTTTCTCTACATAGGCACGAGGCAGCACATTGCCACTGTCACATCATGCCAAATGAACAAGTTCCTCAAGTTCTGTATCACCTTCTTGTGTTGTCACATTTACCTTTTCCTTGGCAGATTTATCCATGCAGTGGCTTTGACAGAGAATGATCAAATCAATTTATTATTTCAGACATTTCCTCACTGCTCGTGGCTTTAGTAATGTGGTAGGAATATAATAGTGTTCAACCTGTAACGTCAATGCAAAGAATTAAATATTTATCATATGCCAGGGAATGACTTGGGACTGATTAACATGTAGATTTGCATACAGGAGCATTAGGCAACCCCACAAAGTGGTTCATTCCTTTCTAAAAATACATGCAGAAACATGTTTTGTTTTCAAATTTTCGGATATATGTGTGTAAAAGAAGCCTAAAAAATTGTGATTGACATGATCCATGTAATTCTGCTGGCTTCAATGTCTGATTATGCTACGTATCCCATAGGGCAGCTGTCTCAAAGGCTTTTTCTCTGTCTATGACTGTCAATCTCCAGGTTTCTGAATCAGCAGCAGTTTTAATTTGAGCTGGTGTCACTGGGAGCACCCAGTGTTTCAGCTAACAGAGTAATGGTTAATTTGCGTGGTTGGAAGCAGTCACATAGCAGTGGCTTCACAAATTCTAGTTTATCAGACAAAACATCCTAATCTGCTGTGAGTGTGCTCTTAGGTTGGTGGTTAATACCTCTGTGAAACAGCTGCAGATATCCCCCTTGCACATTTTCAGCAAATGTATTTTATTTCAGTACTAAAGTGAGCTTCAGGTGCTCACATACTTAGTGCAACTCAGAGGATGGGCAGTCAGCTGCTGAGCAGTAATAGCTCAATCATTTTGGTTATGGGAATATGCCTGTGCTTTCTGGTTTTATTAAGAGCTTGATTTTTTGTTACAGGCCAAACTTGAGTTGGCAGTGGCAAGCTGGAAATGCTTTTGGGTCTTTTTCAAAATCAAGCAGATCAATTTCAGTATTTTAAAGTGCTTTATATTTGTTGTCACCAGTGCTACCTGACCATTTAAGCTGAGCTTTCTAGGAGTTCATTTCTTCCATCTGGGGGAATGAAATTTCTTACCCAACCTAGAAACCAGGAGTATTTTAAACCTCTTTTCAGAAAGAGTGCATTTCAATCTCTCCTGTGTTTAGGCTGGAAGTTTGTGAGGTACCCACACAGGAGTTAGAGGCCTGGGTTTCTTTTTTTGTTTGTTTGGTTTTGGTTTTGTTTGTTTGTTTGTTTGTTTTGTTTTTGTCTTTTTTTTGTGTGTTTTTTTCTTTTCTTTTTTTTTTTTTTAAGTTGAGTGTTTGACACTGGTCTGGCTTGTAGAGCTTGTGGTGAATCCTGCTGTGAACCTGGCAGTCCTCGTGCAGAGATCACATCCCACCATCCTGTTGGAGGTTATAGCCCATGGAAGATGTGTTCGTTCTGTACCTCTCAAATATCTTTCCCACTCCAAAAAGATGGGAAAAGCTTTCTTTGATTCCACAAAGCTCTACTGATGTTAGAGGGAAATACAGAATGGAACTGAGCTAACTTATGGATATTGCAGTATCTACATTGCCATCAAGTTTAACAGAAAACTTTGGCTTTCAAAAAGCCTCTTGCATTTAATGGAAGAATTTCAGTTGGAGTCCCTCCATCATAGGTGTGCTCCTGATAATAACAGTTTCCAATATATTTGCAGCAGTCAGCATGGCTCCAGGTATTTAAGAATCCTAACTAGCCAGAATTGCCCAAATCTTTTTTTACCTAATGTTCTCTTCCAATTTCTTGTCTCGTGGGAGAGGAATGGCTACCAGAGTGAGTACCCAGAAGAGTGGGTGATCCTAGGCCCATTGAAGCACCTTAGATGATGTTATTTTCTGTCTTACCAACATTAGCTCTAGGTGGTGACCTTTTTCTTTTTAAAAACTCATTTCAACCAGCGTTGTGAGGTTTATTTGTGCAAGTGTAAATGTCTGATACATAAATATTTCTGGTTTCTTTGATCTTTTAAGTATTCAGAGCACCAATGTGATAGGATGCTGGGAATTTAGTTATTAACCATAGATATAATGATGCTATTCTGAGAATTAGATTAGGTACAGCCCACAATGCTTATTCAGTTTTTTACTTTCTTAGAGAATTCAGACTAATAGAGACAAATCTGAAAGAGAATTATCATTTGTATCAGCTATCATGATGCATGATAGGGTAATGCATTGTTGAACCAGCTGGTTTTAGACACCAGGTACCAATCCTGTGGTGTTGATGAAATTCCATAAAAAGTAAAAATGAAAGAAATGGAAAAGAATAAAACATGAACCAAGAGTTGAAATATTTTATGAAACACATGCTAAATCTCCCTGCTTTAGGACTGGTGGCCTACAATGGAACAGAGCACTGGGCCAAAAAGAATAAATCTTACTCTAAATCAGTGAGACAATTTTATGCACAGCATGAATTTAGAAAGGGGAGGAAAGGAGGAGGCCATAAGACAAAGCTTAGCAGGAACAGAAAGAGGTAGAATATGTCTGCGAGAGAATGCAGTTGTAAAAGGAAAGGAAAATTGACACAATATGAACAAAATATGATGAACTCACTTTTTTGTTCTATGGCACTTTGTCTTCTCTGTCAAGCCTATTCTACCATTACCTCACTCATTTGCTGAGTACTAACCTGTGCTTCCCTGGGTCATTTGTTCTTTCCAAGAACTTTATACTCATTCAGATCACCTTGAGGCTTGATTTTGCACTATGTCGGTGAAGTGGGTTTAGTCCTGATTTATATTGTTCTAATCATATAAAAATCACACACTTCATTAGTAACACTCAGCATTTCTTCAGGATGTATCATTCATTGAGCACTATGTGACAGTAAATAATGATCACTTCCAGCACATGGCAGATGATTAAAAAACCAAGGAAAGCAGAGAGCACTTGCATGTTTTGCCAGTGATCACATGGTATGGCGGGGAACACAACCCAGATCTCCTGATGCCTTGCCTATGAGATCATGCTGCCTCCCTAAATAAAATTAAAATGGAGTTCTGCCGTAAAAAAGGAATGACTTTGCTCTGATACCAGTCTTAGTGAGATCAGCAGTGGGCCTCCACTTAATAACACCGTGTTACTGCTGGGTTCACTGGGAACACTATTAGACTCCCTTAATAACTGGAGAAGAAAATGCCCAAGCTTTGGTTTCAATCTCTACACAAAATGCTGTAGAACACACAGCAGGAGTGCTCCAGCAGGTGAAAAAAAACAATCATTCACCTTACAGTTTACAGAGCAAATCAAGTATTTACTATATCCATCCAATCTGTAACTGAAAAAAACCCCACTGTTCTTTTCCCTAAAGTGGCAATGCCTCCAGTTTATCTGTGATTTTCTGAGACTCGTGTCTTCCATGGGATGCATGTGTATCCCACTACCCTTGTCCCTCTCTTTCTATACCATTCTGGTTGGGAAATGTGTTTTTAATATTGTGAATCAGAGATTGTGTTTCCACACTACCAGCACCACAGGAAATTCAGCTTTTGCTAATAATAAAAAAAGACTTAGTGATTTCAATTGGAAGGGAGTTCAGGACAAGTGCAGTGTTCCACCACAGGGATGTAAAGAAGTGGGAGCTGGGCAGCAGTGGCCATTGGAAAGAGCTGTAGCTGTGTGGAAAATGCACTGCAGCGGGGAAAATACAAAGCAGTCCCAGGGTGTGAAGTAGTTGGGATGGGTGCTTAGGCCAGTTGGCTTTATGGCAATGCTTCATGGAGACAGGAAGATGCCAGAGCCACATTGCTGAAGCACACTCAGTTTTTAAGCTCCCCAGTCAAATTTATAAATCTGGGGCTCTGTACTCCAAGGTGAATAGTATATCCTGTGCCAAAACCATTTATGCCTTTGTTTCCCCATATGAAAAAAGGTAGAGAAAAAAAGATGTTACTGTTTTACTATTTGCAGGTATACCATTTATCTGGTTTTCCCTAAAAGTATACACTTCTTCCTCTTGGATATTTTCTCCCCCTCTTTAGAAGTGTTTGGTATCAAAAGGTACAATGGATAAATGGTCAGAGCAGATGTTTAGGCCACCTTGGTGCACATTTGTTTATTTGTGTTGGATCAGTTCAGCTCTGTGTGGCCCACAGATCCTGAACACCTGAGGCAGAAAAGTTGTCCTTACAGAGAACAAGGAGTCTCTGCTCCATGGTGCAGACAGGACCCCAGTTCTGCTCCTGTTTTGCTCACCTTTTCCTTGTGTGTAGCCTTGGCTAAGAGTAGAGCCATGAGGAGGATTTAGGGTTTGTCAGGCAACCTGACCCCAAGCTATCTGCTGATGACTTCTGCAGTAAAGCTCTCTGATGTCAGTGCAAATGTGTGGGTGCCCTGAATTAAGATGCAATTTGCTGGGAAATAATAAAGTTAGGGGCAGTGGAGCCTAAGTATGTGAAGATAAAGTAGTCTGTGATAAATGACAGGGCAAAGGTGTAATGCTACTTCAGTGAAATGGAGCCTGGGTTTATACCTTTCAAAAATATGGCTGTGATTCATCTCCATGGGTCAAGGTTTGTTTGTGATCCACTAGAGGAATGTGAAGGAATGTGACCATAATGTATCTTAATATTGCACAATTAACTTGTAATACTGAATTCCTGTGGTGGCATGAAATGACTATTTTGCTTTCTTGTGCTTCTCCACAGCTGTGTGGTCAGGGCATCCCTTGAAATACTTTTGTCACAATAACATGTTGAATGTGTGGCAAGTCATATCTGTAGTGGTGCTCTGCAATGACCGACCATTTTCTTGTAAAAATTTCTTGTAAAAAAAGGACATATTTAATTAGTATGCTTTGTGGCATTAAAATATTTTGATTACTTAAAACCAATACAATAGAAACAAAAAGCAACTTGAAGTTGGTATGGAGTTCTGCCCTTCCTTTGCTTTGGTACTTCAAGTTTATACACAAAAGAAATACTGGGTTGCCATGGTAACTACTTTTTCACATGTTCACCCTGTGTAACATGCTGTAAATCTTTCTTATGTGCTGATGGCCAGAGATAAGGAGGTAAAATCTAGACTCAGAGTTTGATGTATGGAAAGGAAAGTATAAAGTGTGCTCGTGTGGAAGTAATTCAAGCAGTGTAAAGCACACAAATGTGCCAGTCTATCAGTGCATCTCTCTCTATTTTAATTAGTATTCCTCTCTTGGGAGTACCTGCTTCATCAAGTTCTCTGTATTTACAGGCCATCGAGTAGAACTGAAATTGTAATGTTATAGCTCTGTCATGTGGCTCATGGTTTTCTTAATAAACATTGCAGCCACCTATTTCTTAATGGGATTTGCTCAAAGCAGACTGACAAACAGAATTTGTGATGACCTCTGTGGAAAATCATTATTGCCTTGCAAGGCAGTTAGTGTCCCATAAATCAGTAAGATTATAACTCTTGCACTCTTCACAAAACACAGCTCCTGCCTCCTCCGTTGCCCTGCCGGGCTCACACTTTTGTGCTGAGGATAATGCCTGCACTGGGCTAATTTCCCATTGCACCAGCAGATTTTCCAAGTGTTTCAGTCCTGTTCAGCATGTAGTTTGTAGTCAATATCTAAATCTTACTAAGGAAAAGCTTTAAATTGCAGAGAAATGGGTGTCAAAACTGTGAACACGTCTTGGTCATTTTTGCCAGTGAGAGTGCAGCACAATTCATGCATAAGCAGTTTCTGCCTTGAAAAACTTTCAGACCAAATAGAGGCAGCAAACAGAAGTTTAGAGACAGAAATACAGTGGTGTCAGAACTTCCCAAAGAGCACACACAGGTGCAGCAATGTAGTGGGGAGCAGAGGGGAGCTGAGGACTGGGTCTGTCTGGCTGCAAGGCATCACCAGGTTTGTTCTCAGTGGAGGATTTTGTACATGTTCATGATTTTGAAAGAGACAAAGATCTTAACTTCTCAGTGTCTCCTGGTGATTATAACCTTGTTGTATGTTGCAGGGTAAAGCAGGGTGAAAACTCTGGAATGAGAATCTTTTGAGTGAAAAAATATGAAATTATTTATTAGCATTTGTACCAGATTTCAATTATATCCTGGGTGCATACAGAGAAATATGAAAAAAAACCCCATTCCTTGGTCACACGGTGTTGTGGTGCTATTCTTACAGGTATTTGAGGACTTGATATTCTTGAGTTTCTCAAGCTCACGTCATCTTTTCACCCTTTTCCCTTTGTGGAGAATGTGTTCCTGGCGAAACACAGCATGGGAGACAGTACATTAAAACATGAATAACTGGCAACATACTCTGCTTCTCTGCAACAGGTAGATCAAAAAAACCCAGAATTTCCAACAAAAACCTGGCTTGCAGACCCATTTCTTTTTTTTACTGGTGGAATGAAAGCCTAAGGAGAGCCATGATAGGAAGCAAGTGCATGTAGATGTTTATCTTAATCTCTTTCTTAACAGATACTGAAAGTCAGTTTTGCTAGAACTCTGAATTCTTGATCTGTGCTTCACTGGGTTGGCATAAAGTGAGATCTGACACCTGAAATACTGGTTTCAAGGGCTGTCCCGTGTTCCTCTGATATTCTGCAGCACTACAGCACCACACTGGTTTTCACCAGTAAGATTCTTTTTGCTAGGCAATAAACTTAGTTGAGGAAATTACCCCCATGTCATAATTATGTTAGAAGTGTTGTGGCTAATTTTAAATATCCATATTGTGCAGGAACAGCTCAGACAAAAGCCTAAGATTCAGATTCTACTTACTGAAGTAAAAACGTTGGACTGATTTTGTTTGCATTGATTGCTTTATCCATTAAGCTTACATCCAAAGGAAGCTTTTGGGAATGGTATCAGCCTGTAGGTAGGCAGCATAAAGAGCTGCTGGCAGGATGCTTTGCTTATTACCAGGCACGCTATGGATGGGGGCATCAATTGCCAGGAAAGTATTGAATGGTGAGACAAAAGGCTGACCTTGTAATGGGCAGCATTAGGGGCTTGTTATGGACCATTTCCTGGATGAACCAGGCACTTTGGCACCAGCCCACGCAAGAAACTAAAGTGCTGAGAACAGAGCCTGCCTTGGCTGTTGGGCTATTGCTGGCACAGGGCAGAGCCACTTGCTGAGATCTCCTGTGAGCTTCTGTGTGTAAAAGGAAGGAGCTGCAGCCCTCACCAGACGCCAGAAGTTTCATTCTTAAATAAGGGTCACAGATAACAACAACAACAACAATAATAATGTGTCTTCTAGGGGATAAGGTTGCAAAATGGCAGAGCAAAGGCAGTTTGGCTATTAAAGGCCTTTATAAGCTTCCTGGGTGCCGAGTGTTTTCAACTTTCCATGAATCAGGAATCCCAAATTATTTACTTGACTCCAAAGCACAGAGAGCTGTGCTAAATCCCAGTCATTCAATGTGTTAAAGCATAATGTGGGTTTCCTGAATTACCTCGGTTTTCTTCCATTGAACACAGGACCTGGAGAGGAGACAGTGGGACTTAGCACTTTCCCTGATGTTAAGTTGGGAATTGGCCAGAGTATACATCCACAGGAGTGGGAAATATTTCCCAGACATGATGATTTAGATGTGCCCATGTAAACACTGTCTGCTTTTCCTGATTTATTTGACGATGTCACCTGGATAAACTTCTACAATGCTAAGCAGTACCTTTGAAACTCCATCTCCTGCAGGGAATACTCACATCCCACTTTTATGCATTTGATCCAAGAACTTCAATCACCAGCTTAGGTGATCTGTATGAACTCACTGGAGTCTCCAGTGGCAATTCAGAGCCTCTAAGTATCAAATTAGAAGCCACTTCTAAAGGGAGGATTTTTTACGTGTCTTTTTCTAAAACTGAAACAATCCAATAATGCTCCTTAAGTGCATTGTAGGAGTCTTATAAGAACTCATTCAGTGATTGTTTTGAGAGACCTTGAACAAAAAGATAAAAAACATCTTCAGTCTTACTGTGGCTGACTCTATTGCATCCAGATGGGGGATAATTCTGGTCAACTATCTCTCAGCAAGAAAAGTGGTGGTTAGACGTTAAAGGAAGCAAAGCACGAGGTGAAATTAATATCAGAGATGATGAGGAGATTGACTTCAAACATGTGCAACAGAGTAGAGATGATACTCATTCTATAATGGTTGCATAAGGGTGTGTTAGGAAGTGGAAGCAGGGCTTTTTGTCTACTTGAGGTCAGTCAGTATCTGTACTGAGAGTTGAAGTCTTACACAACTTCAGACCAGCTTGAAAAGTTTATTGAAGCATTGAATGTCTTTTCAGCCTGGTTTTTATACAGGGCATGGCACAGTGAAACTTCTGTGGAAAGGGATCTTGTGTTGTCACTGGGCATGTAATACATGTGCTTCTTGGCTAAAATGTTTCCTCTTGTTTGAACTTCAAAATGGAAAAAACAAGTTGTTTGGTGGTTTTCCGTGTGCTATCATCAAATCATTAACATAAAAAAGGATATAGCAGAAATGAAATGGAAATAATGTAATGAATCATATTTAAAGACTTATATCTGCCTTATTACTGATTACATATATCTGCCTTTTTCTTTTCTGACTGAAATCTATGGCAGATTACAAAAACTGGAAATCTTTTCTTCTTTCTCCACATTCTAGAAAGCTGTATGTTAGGCAAAACATATAGGCACATGGACAAAACTGTTAGTGAATTAGCATCTTAAATGATTTTAAACACCCCATCAGAAGACAAACATGAAATAGTAAATTATGAAATTGTTTCTTTATATGTAAATTACCTACTAGATTCCCTCAAAAGAAGGTTTTGTCCTGATGAAAATTATATGTCCATATTCTTGTATAACCAAAGCACGTAACATAACCTTTCCTTTCAACTCTTGTGATTAAGTGTAAGCACATTGTATTTTTTGATGTATCCATAATTGATTGAGATTACAAAAGTGTGACAGTAATTTGTCTTTAGGAAAGTTGCTTTGCATTAATCATACTTGGTTGTGGGGAGAAGTGTGGGTGTGACTTTTCAAATTAAGCAGCCACAGGGAAAAACACTTAGTGATTTTCTTCAAGTAAGTTAATGTTTTGAAAATTATTTTCATTTGAAAGCAAACAGTCTTGAGATCTGGGTTCGAGAAAGAGGAACGATCTTTTATTTTTATTCTCATTTAATGTTCCACTCTTCCTTGGCATTTTCCTTGCATTAAAAAAATTAATTAACTTAATTGAGTTCATTTGGAAATAGTAACAGAAGGATGACAGATGCGTTTGTTGACCCTTTCCCTAATGAGGGAGCATTGTGTCATTCAGTAGCTGCCCAGTGCCACACGTGCATGGAAGGAGTGCAGCAGTGGTCCCACTCCCTCTGCCACTTAATGAGCAGAAAACATCCCCCCACTCCATTACCAGTCTGCAATAAAAGCTGCAAAGATGCTCAAAGATGCTCCTGCTGGGGGTAGCAAGGCCACCTCTCTCATGTCCATTCGGGGCCTTCCTTTTCTGTGTCCAGACTGAAGAACATTTAGTAGGACAAAACTCCTTGGAAAAAACAACCAAGTTTAAAAATGAAGATGTTTCCATCTGGAGGCAGGAGGAGGATGCCTGTCCCTGTGTGCCCCTGCCACCTCTGAGCAGCCAGCATTGGCATTGCTGCTGTGGCCCCTCCAGTCCTGTCCTTCTCTGGCTATGGGTATTTACAATTGGCAGCTCTTCCTCAGGCTTTTCTGTGTGTTTGCATGCCAGTGTCTGTGCTGGCTCCTGATTTGTGTCTGAGCTTCCACGTGCAACTGCTCTGTGAAAAGTAGCTCTGTGCACCTGAGTAACACCATCATCTGTGACAGGAGGCCACTGCCAATGTGAAGTTTTTACTTTATGCTGGAATCATGCAGGGAAGCTGCACACAGAAGCCATAAATAATCTCCCAGGAATTTACTCTTTTTACTTACATCCTTTAAAAAACACAATTAAATTTTCCCTTATTTCACTTATTTTCATTTATTTAACTTATTTTTAAAGCTGAAAGTGAGATAACTGTTGTGGTTTTCTTTTTGTTTTTGGTCTTTTGTTTTTGGGGGATTTTTTTGAGTTTGGTCCTTCTTTTTTGCCTTTTTTTTTTTGTTTGTTTGTTTGTTTGTTGGGTTTTTTTGGCTTTTTTTTTCTTTCCCTATCTAATCAGACGTCTAAGGAGACAGCCCAGAAGTCAAGAATGGGTGCAGGGGAGTTGGGGGCTTATCCTTTGTGGCATTCCCCCTTTCCTCCTCAGGTTCAGGCTTCCTCTCCCCCTCAGCAGTACAGGCTCGGGTGAAGACACATCCGCTCCCACATCAAGCCTCCCGCGAAGCTCCAGAAGTCCAAATTTGTCTCATCATTTACGGTTTCAGCCTGGATGTTGAAAACATCTGCTAACCTGTCCACAGACATGAAAAAAAAAAGGAGATTTATGTATCGTAGTCAGCTTGATTTAGAGGGGTAAGAGTTATTGCAAGACAAGGAGGTATCGGCTGTTCCTCGCGGAGCGCGAAGCACCGCATGGCCACGGTGACTGCTTTTGGCAAGCACAGCTGAAGCTCACTAATGTGCGTCTTTCCTATGAAACATGAGGGATGAGCCATGAAAAATGCCAAGCAGCTCTCCAGGAGCAAGGCACGCTTGGCTTTCCTCACGCTTTGGCTGAGCCCTGTTCCCCCGGGGTTCTTCGGCTCCTGAGGCTCTGGTTTACCACATCTCCCCTGTGCAGCAAAACGCAGACACACATGCTCGGAGTTAAACCTACTCCTAAGACTTATATAACTCATTAAATACAAGCATATGTGTTTAAATGCTCTCCTGGGTGACACCTTCAGAGCACATGCCAGCAAACACGTATTTAATTTCATGCCTTTGGTGAAATGTTGATTTTGTTTTATTTATTTTTGTGCCTGGTGAGAAGGAAAAGTTCTTTTTATTTTTCTGCAACTTTCTTTATAGAGAGTGTTGAAAACCTGGACTCCGCACCATCAGTGAGAAGCTTTGCTACCTACTAAATCTAATTATTTCCCCCTGTGGTTTTAAAAAATCAATGGTCATTTCTAAATGAGTGTGCTATATAATAAATTAAATTATTTTAACAACAGCTTGTATCTTTAATATCTGGCTGCAAGATAAGATGTGCTAGCGATTTGGCATGATGCGTAGAAGAGGCAGCATTCCCAGTGCCCAGAGTATAACTTTGACAACAAACAATCAGTAACATTCATTCATTAAGAGAAGAACTGTGCATTCCTGCAAATTAGATGCCACCACACAGCCCCAGCTCAGCAGAAAACATCCTGGCTTTGCTCAGCTGTTGCATGAGTGTGGCTTTGCTGGAGCAAGGCAGGATTTTGGAGATATCTTGTACATTTTTCTTCCTAGTGAACACCACTGTCCCCCTTGCTGAAGTGTGCAGTTTCCCTATTTAGACTGGGCTGACCATTTACAGACTTAGTTCAGCAAAGCTTTTGAGCCTGTTCTTACCTTCAGCAGGAAGTTATTGAGCATGCTTTCATGCTTGTGGGTTCATTGCTGCCCCTCTGATTTGGAGCAAGGTCAAACTAGCACTGAAGCAGGACTAGAGCTACCACACTTCAGATGTGTCCAGGTTTGACTATTACTAGGGTAAAGCTCTTAAATTTGTGCAGGTGGCAAGTTTGTACCAATAGAGCTTTTGGCTTGGGATCTCCATGGGGAAAGATTAAATGCTTCTACTTTTCTAAAAGTTGTACTACCCTAGTGAGATTTTTACCTTTATCTTTTTAAATAATGCCTTCCAGGTGTGGAAGGGAGACCCCCCTTTCATTGTTTGGCCTGGATGTGCAATGGGGTTGGTGAACCATAAACAGACCTGTTTCAAAGTATTGTCCCCAGAAGGATTTCTGAGAAAAGTGAAGGACCAGACAACATATTTTTATTATTTTTTAAATGGTTAAGAGTGAACCATAAAACTGTAAGCTAGTTTACTTTAGAACAGGAAACTTATTGGAAGCTTTCTCCAGTGGTGTGATAAGAAAACCCCTGGAAAATTGTTGTTTCACTGAGGATGAGCAGGGTGAGGGCTGGCTGGGGGAGGATATTAGAGGAAGAGCATTTTTTGGAAAAACTGCACGTAGGCCTAATGGGGGAGACAGCTTTTGGAAAACGTGCTGCTGGAAACTGGTCTCATGCCAACAGCTGATCGCTGCAGATGCAAAATCCAAAACTGAAAGGGTTTGATGGTGTGGAACCCCGTGGCACAGCTCTGCTCGGCCTCACCAGCTGGCGAGGCAGCAGGGTGGGCAGCAGGGCAGATGTGCTGGGGGGCTGGAGGCTCCCAGGCCCCAGGCCTCCAGCAGCTGTGCCCCTGCAGCTGGGGGCCCATCTGCACATGGGACAGCTCCCCCCAGGCTGTCTGCTTGCTACTGACAACTGCAGCTGTGGTAGAGGAGGAAGATCTCTCAAGGTCTCATCGCCTTTATTAAAGCAGTGTAAATCATGAGGATTCTGGGGGGGTGGGTTGTGTTGCTGGTGTTGGTGGGAGGGGGTTGTTCAGGTGCAAAGGTTCAAACTGAAGCAGCGTTACAACTTTCCTGTTTGTTTTTTGCCATGCCAAAAAGAGAACTATATGGTAGCCACAATGTCTTAAAATCTATACTGAGACAAATGCATGCAGTTGCATATATTCATCTCTTTTGGAAACAGGAGGGAATTCTTCTCGCTCATGTTTAAAGGTCATTGTCCCTAATCTGTCTAATAACAAAATATTAATTAGAGTAACTGGTATAATCCTCGTTTATCCCTGACAGTCTGCTAAAGCCTGCATAACCCTGCAGGCTTGCTGCCAAATTTTAGTGAGTGCAAAAGATGCCTTGGATTTGTGGTCATGGTCGTTTCTTGTGCTGTAAGTAAATGAAATGATCAAAATGCACAAGCAGCATCTGACATTAATTGCATGAAATACAGTTCTGCTGAGAGTTAAACAAAAGAGAAATTCACTGCTGGAGACTCCTTGTCTTTAAGATTGATGCTACGTGGGACAACAGCCTTAAAATTCATTATTTAAAGTTCATTGGAGGCTGCTGACAGGGGAGGCCTTCTCGATGAAAAGAACTCCTCATGTGGGATTTCCTAGTTTCCTAAACAGGGCTGGGCTTTAGAGAAGACTGTGTTAATAATGGTTAGACCTTTTGGGTTTTCCTTATGTTCTCTGTAATGCCCAGGAAATCTGTGCTGCTGGCCCATATTCTCAGATTCTGAAATAAGGTGGTGCAAGCATAGGCAGCTGCTTAGTGCACTCTGTTTAAAAAATGACATTTCCATTCCTGTTTGGAAGCAAAAGCACTGTGAGGCTTATTAGAGCTCAATTAACATAATATATTGCAGTTACTACTCTCAGAATGATACCAGACATCCCCCTCGGAGGGGGTAAATTGAATCCTGATAACTGGCATTTAAACAAAACTAGAAAACAGCACTTAATAATAGGCAGAAAAATGCAGAATGTAATTGTTCCTCTTCTGAGTTCAGCTGAGTCTGGTTGCAGGTGAAGAATTAACCATAGACTTCCATCCTTTCTTAAGAAAAAGTAAGAAAAAAAAAGAAAGCCTTAGCCTGAAATAATCATTACACTTGATGACGTGGTTTGCTGTCAGTACAGAATTTAGCGAGAAGGAGGAAGGTTTTATGGTCCTCAGCTTAGCACTTGATGGACATTTATGGACTTTATCAGGCCTTTCTTCCCAGGCCCTGTTCTCATTTTCTTAAAGGAAAAAGATAATAATTTTTTCAGTCTGCTGCAATCTTCCAGACCTCTTAATATGGTCCTTTACTTCTAACACAGGGGGGAAAAAAGAAAAAGAAAAAAGTGTGTTCCAGCTAAAGCCTTACACAGAATTGTCTGTGTCCTCTGTAACATGATGGGAGAAAAATCAGTGTCGAGTTAGTGCCTCAGAAACAAAAATCCAATGGCTATTATGTTGCCCACAAATCAATACGATTTTCAGGCTTCTGAACAAAGCTTTGAGTTATTTTGGTGTTGTAACAAACAGTTTATGTGAAAATCTTTCCCTCTAAATATCTGTTTTTATCATGATCCCCAAACCATGATCTTTTAAAGAAAATCATTATTATAGATACAGGAAGTTTGAGGACATTAAAGTGAATTGCATTTAGTCGGTTCCTCCTCATGCCTAAAAGAGAGGCTGCCATGGCAAGCTGCCAAAGCTGTGTCCATACATTGGTGTGCTTTGTGGGTTTAGCTCAGTGGAGCAAAAACTTAAATTGGGAAAGATCTATTGGAGAATGGCTGGGTGGGACATTCTCCTCTCCCTTCACCCAGCTGTGTCTATCCATGACCCACAGTGCTGCCAAGTAAGAACATCCAGTGCAGCCAGTTTTGGAGAACAACCCTTGATTTAAAATGTACTTCCTGCTAGAAAGCGTCAGCTGGAAAATTTGTCAGTTCAAAAAGAAAGCTGAGTTGCAAGACCTGTTAAAGATGTGGGGATCTATGAAAAAATGGTGATGGGTCTGAGAGTATTTAGGTATTTTCATTATATGTAAAACACAGCTAAAATAATTTGCTGGGATTGTTCACGTGTAACCTGAAGTAATTATGACAAAGAGCTGGCAGGCAGGAGTTGCCTTCACGAGCCACTGGTGTTCGCACTCTGCACTACACATTTTTCCACACTTTTTCTTCCCACACTCACATTCAGCAAGGTGCTTGAGGCCATGCTTACATCCATTATAGCTCTCTTAAACATATGATTAAGTACTTTATTCAATAGAAATCTTTGCTGAATTGGGGCAGTCAGTGCCATGTCAGCCTTCCTTGTGGACCTGCTGCCTTTGCCCCATGCTCAGGGCTGGATGCCCCCAGCAGAGCCCATCCCCTTGGTTGTGCAGCAGCACAGGGTGAGAAGGCTTGATTATTGTTTGTTAAGTGATCTGAAATCATGGAAGGAAGTCGTCACGGGAAGGCAACATATTGCAAAATATGTCTGTTCTGATGTACTTGTTAATCAGTCCTGGGATCCCTTGGAGATGGGAAGTGTTGCATAAATGTGAAATTTCAATTATTTCATGTAGCGTTACTCAGGCAAAGGTATTGCAGACCTCCTTCTATCTGATTAACATCTGTGCTGGTTAATTTCAGGTATGTTTAAATATTTTTATTGGACAAATTGAAACTACAAACAAAACCTAATTTGTAGTTTTATATTGATGGTAAGACTCCATTGTTATTTTTTATGTAACTTAATGCAGATTATGTGCATGTTTTAATTATGAATAAAACTGTACAGTGGAATGGGTCATGAGTGGCCACTATTTCAGTGATTAAAATAACAAAACACAGTGGAAAGAAACATAAATCGAGACCTGTTTTTAATTAATATCAGCCTCTTTTGAAACATGTCATGCAGGTCTGAGAGCAGCGCTGCCGATGTCCATTGCAGTTTAATAGCCTCCTTTGTGTGGTTCCAATTTGCATGAGATTTACTTGGGAATTGATTCTTCTCCAGCCCTGCTAGCTGCTATTTTGGGAAGACAAAAGGGACCAAGTATGGTGCTGTAGCTCGAGCACAGGGCAGGATTTCAAGAGCTGCACCCCAACAGGCTTTGTGTAGCTGTCAGGCTGCTTTGTTTTCCTGAGTTGCCCCAGTTCAACCACGAGTTTGTGAGCTTTCTATCTTACAGGATAGAAGTAATAATAGTTCAATTATTATTTCTAAAAATAGAAACAATAGAAATTCCAATTTTCGTTGGACCCCAGGCATTTAATAATCTCTTAATGATTTATGCAAGTTCTGAAGATGGGGAATTGCAGCTTCTTTGTAGCAGGTGAAACCCAAGTCTGTATGAGCTGCTCAGTCCCAGCCTGGCAGCCCTGTTCTGGTGCAAGGAGCAGGGCAGTGCCTCAGCCCAGCTGGGGCAGATCTTTCCCTACCTGGGAGCCCAGCTGCTTCCCCACGGTCCTGCAGGAAGGCTTCGAAGTGTGCCAGGAAGGAGGCAAGGGCATATAAGGGACCTGGATTTACTAAGGAGGGTATGATTTTGTATTTTGCATACTGCAGTGTAACCACAGCTCCTCATAGGGCATGCTGAAGGAAAGGCTGTGACCCAGAGAAATCATCACTGAATGATGCCTGTGGCCTTTCCAGCACCAAGGTGTGGAATTTGGAGTGAGCAAAGAGGGCTTTGAGCTACCCAAGGCTGCTCTGCCCCACTGGCAGTTTGCTTTAGCATGGGCATTGCATGGTTTTGCACCAGGTGACCGTATTCAAGTGGCTCCTCATGGGCAGCTCATTGTTTTTATTTCTGCAGGGACTGCATTTTTGTAGGCTGTACCTGTACAACACTGGCTGAAGCTCATTTCTTCAGCCTGTAGGTGTGACCATGGCTGGGTGTGCACTTAGCACCAACCTGACCAACCTGTGAAGTTGTACAGGTACAGTAATGTCAAGGGCAGTATCCAAGAGAAGATCAAATGTGGGAAACAGGTTTCACCATAGGTCTTGGCATCTCTGTTGAGTTTGCAGACAAGGGTGCCCAGCAGTGTTGTCGCTAAAGTGATTTTTGGGATATAAAAACCTATTTAGTAGCATCAGCACAAAAAAGATTACAAATTTGAAGCAACTGAAAAGGTAAAATCTAAATAAACAGAAAGAAAAACTGAGGGTGTTATGACAGGGTTTTTATACAGTCTTCAACATAGAAACATATAACTGTAGCACCATCTGAGTCTCTAAGAGAGGCCAATCCTGCATGGTCCAGATTCCTGTAGGAAGCAGAGCGTCGGTGGGAGCTGACATGACAGAGCTCCTGGCAGGATGAGACCAGGAACTGGCATGCTTCACAAGTGGCTCTTTTTGCTGTTAGCAACCAGCTCTTCTTTGACGAGTAGCAAAATAAAATGAGTGATGTGCTTTTTTGGTTTAAGGAGTTTTAAAATGTGATGGAGAACTGCCAGGATAGGAGCAGCACTCCTCTCTTATCTTTGCTTTTGATGTGCAGCAAAGATGAAGGCATTGCCTTGAAATAGTCTCCTGCACTGGGCAAACAGGAGAAGAAGAAAGGGAAGAAAAATCCTGGCAGAAGGACCATGGCAAAAACCATGTGCAGAATAGCCTCTGTAAAATGTGCCACAATAGGAAATCAATTTTGAATTACGCTATGTGACGCATACTGTATTTTCCATCCTTCATTGTAATGAACAAGCACACCCTTACGTAATTATGACTTTTTAAGAGATTGCCTTTGGCTGAATTTATTGCCAGACAGATCTATCCCATGGCATTTAAACTTCACAATGCTGCAAAATGTGCAAGCTGGCTGAAACGTCAGGAGGATGCTTGTAAAACTTCATGTCAGTGAGGGCTATCTTTCTTTTGCTCTTGTGCCTCATTGATTTCTTGCAGTGGGTGAAAACCAACACAAATTTGTGCCACAGATCTCTTGCAGGAGCTGAGTTCACTCCCCTCTTGCTGTACCACAGCAACAGCAACACTGCTGCAGCAGGAAAAAGGGTTTTTCCTTAGCACTGAGATCCTCTGTCCATGTATCACATCCTGCAAGGGAGGCTGAATAGCTGACATGGCTGAACATGCAGAGGTGGTGACAGTCATTGAAAGAACTCTGCACAGATTGGGAAGTGAGGCTTATGCTATCTCTGTGGAAATCCCAGACAGCTTAGATGTGACTGGCTGCAAGCTGCTGGCATTCTCTGTCTGCAGTTTCACATTCTTGCACAAGACATCTGGGCACATTTTCCAGGGTTACCTCTGGGTTGAGGCCCTGAGTGAGCCTGTTGGGATCAAAGGGGAAGGGAGACACTCACCTTCCATGCACATTTGCTTCCTCAGCCTTGCAGCTGAGGATGCAGGTGCAGATGCAGGTTATGATGGTGGCTTTTGGCATGTGGGCAGCCTTCCATTCCAAAAGCCGATGGATGGATGGATGGATGGATGGATGGATGGATGGATGGATGGATGGATGGATGGAGATAAGTTCATGGAAGCCAGATGTTACATGCAGATAATTTTCTGAGGCTGGATTTGAACTAGAGCACTGTGGAAGAAGCACTGTGCTGGCTGATTGCTGCTTCCCAGCAGGAAAACAAATACACTTCCAGTGGCAGTTACACTGAACTGTCCTCTTCATCTTAGAGTGTATTCATAATTGACAAGACAAGATGAGATTTTCACATTTTCTGTATTTTTCTTGCTAAGTTTGTTTCTACAAATGGTGTGGTGAAATCCCCTCTCCTTTCCACAAACTAGGTTACTATTTAGTGAATATGGACTCCCTCTCAGCTTGGAAGACATTTTCAGCAATGCTCAAAGTGAAACTCAGTGATTTATTTACTTCTGGAAATTGCTAGCTATCCAAAATTCACCCAGGAATGTCAGAATGCTTCTCACAGAGTCATGTTATGGCCCTGCTCAGCTGCATGAAATGCCAATTCATTAAAAAAACAGAAAACTGAGCCAGTTCCTGTTTTTTACAGTGAAATAAAAAGATAATTTAAATTAGAAAATAACTGGTTTTGATTTTCCATTTTGAAATCTAAACTGAACTTGGTTGGATTGTTCACTGTGTTTGCAAATTCCATGAAAAATGTTGATATTTGTTCTACCTTGTCCATTGAAATGAGGAGGTATCTCCTGGTTCTGAGATGGATGAGAGGTCCCCAGCATGGAGCCTTGTCCTGACAGGCCTACAGAAGCCTTTCAACATAAATATTCTCCGCAGCCCTGCTTCACTGGCTCTTTAAGGGCTGCTTCCTTCACGTTGAGAAGGTCAAAACACCATAAGGAAATTGAACACAAGTTCTTGACATTTGAGATTGTGAATTTTCCTTTCGAATTAGAGCAGTAAATTTGCAAATTAGCAAGAATAAAACTGAATCCTTCAGATGGTTTGGGGAGGGGGGGCAACTCTAATTAAATCCTCCAGGTCGAGCAGTCCTCGCTCATCTGGTTTGATTTTGATGAGCTGTCTGAGCTGGTGTGTACAGAAGTGTGCTGCTGTTTGTTTTGTTTCCCAAAGCACAACTGCTCGAATCCCCCAGTGACAGCAGTAGACCTGGATGTACTCAGCTGTGGCAGATTGATTGTCTTGCTGCTACCCTCGGAGTCACTGGCTGTTTGCACAGCACGGAGGGATGGATATATGTCACCCTAGAAATGCACTGAGCTGAAGCTCCCCAGCAGTGGAGCCTGGGGCTTAAGTGCAGATCTGGTTTGCACCTGAACTCTTCCTGTTCTCATCATCCTCCTTGTCCCTTCCTCTCCTTCGCCTTGTCTCAGCTATTCCAGAAGCTGTGGGGTTTGTGTTTGCAAGGTGATGAGGGAAGGATTTTGGTTTAATTGGACACAGAGGCTGTGCGGGGCTGCTCTCTCCATCCTATGTGCTGTGATCTCTGGACAAGGAAGGAGAACCATGACCAGAAGCCAGCATCTCTCTCTGTGTGTTCACAAGATACAGCAAGAAGTAATTCCCATACTGCAGCATAAGGCTAATTAATCACCATCTTATTGAGAAAGCCACTGAACTTGGACTTGAGAGTGCATCTGGACCAACAAGCTGAATGTGGTTCAGACCGTTTTCTAGAAGTGAGGGAATCTGGCATGGGATAGCCAAGTCTGTGCTGATACCATGGTTTAGCCTCCAGAGCAGGGTGGCCACATGCAAATTGCTCATGGGAAATAGTACATGGCCTGTGCTACCCTGCTAGGAAATTGTTTAGGAACAGACCAAGCTAAAATCCTGCCAGGCACCATTTATACAACAGCAGAGAGCATGGACTTCCCACCTGCATTTAGTTTACTCATCAAATGCAACCTGTGATGCCACAGTTCAAAGAAATGACCGTCTACTCCAGCTTCTGGAGGAGGGAAGAGCTCCTCAGCTCATGCAGACTCCAGGAGGTCAAACTTCCCCAGAGATCCTGCAAGATGGGCAGGGAGAGCACTGTTGTCTAAAGAGTATCTGGGAGTTGTGGTTAGACCAGTCTGACTGGGATTGAAAGAGCTGTACCAATGCAGAGTAGCACAGTTATTTTATTAGAATTTTCCCAGGGAAGCATGGAGTGGTCAGTGAGTGTGTCTGGAAGCAGAAATAGGCTGTTTGATCTGCTAGTGTAAACAAGCAGTAAATCTAAAGCCAAATTCAGATCTGGTTTGCAACACATAATCTGCCTTGGCTTAACGAGGGTTAATGAGGTCTAACCCTGGGCTGGTAATGGGCCCTGAGAGGTTCCTTCTCATTTGTGTAACAGACCATGGATTCTGCCTCGCTCACTCATAATTATTTCGACAACAGCTCTGGGTCCAGAGCCAGGAGATCTATTTGTTCTACATAACAGAACAACTGTCCAATTTATGTGTGCTTTACAGTGCTATTTTTGTTAACATTGGGCTTATCCCATCAGTCCCTTCCAGTTTTAGTTTCTATAGGTATTTTCAGTACAATTGCATTACATATACAAATATGGCAGCATTTCTCATATCACTACTGTTTCCTTTATGGGATTCCCCCAGATTTTGGGTGGGGGAATCCTACAATCCTATCCATTCCTACATGGGTGTATTCCAGCTCAGTCACCACTTCATCCATTAGCCCTTACCAGGTCTTTGGTCTGTGTTTGAGCAGAGCAGAGTGTCTTCCTTGCTCTTGGTCTTATGTGGGAACCTATGGAACAAATATTGAATTATATATTTTGCAAGAACTACTTCTGTCTACTTTCTTATATGGTGTCACATCTTCCAAGATTTTAATGACTTTTTGTTTTCTTTTTAAAGACAAATATTTCCTTTCCTTTTACATGTTTCATGCAGATTTTCAGAAACACGCAGGGGAGTTTGAAACACCAGCTGTTTCCTTTCAAGATCTCTTTGAAGATCCCTGGGCCATGTACTCCTTATTCAGCTCCCGGGTAGCTGCAGGGTCCATGCTCCATGCAGACAGCAAGGGAACAGTTTCCAGCCTCTTAGTCTCACCCAAGACTACCTAGGGCTGACTTGTCTCTCACTTGTGGCAACTTGGTCATCCCAGTCCTGCCATGGTGAAAGCATGTGACGTCTGTGTGACTATCAGTGATAAAAATTCCTGTTTCTCAATCCCTGTGAGGTGTGCCTCCATGTTAAAGAGCAGCAAGGCAAAATATGAGCAAAGTGAAAAAATGCATTTGTATGCAATTTGCAGTCAGAATTTGGACAAAAATTACACAGGAGAGGTGGAAATTATCACAGCTGGTCTTTTTAGGAATAAAGGGCTACAGCAGATAAAATGTGCTCAGCCTCCAAGGAGTTTAAAAACACCTGCCGAGAGCAGCCACTGAAGAAATGTAGGAGTGGTAATGCTGGACTTGGTCCTGGAAACATTCCACTGCAGTCAGGGGAAAACTAAGTGGTTGCTAGGATAGAGTCCTGACTGGCCCCTGGTGCATTTCTGGGTAAGGAAATAACCCCTGCATTTGGGCTTGTTACCAGGCGGCTGAAGCTTTCCCCATAAGCACTACTCCCATCTCCATGGCAAAAACATGTCTGGTGTCCCCACTACACTGACACTGCCTGTGCCTGACTCAGCCCACCATCCTGGGGTGATTGATCCCACAGAGGTGGCCATCCTTCCCTAGCAGCTCAGTGCCAAAACTTTTATACAGCCAAGAGCATGGAGATGTGTTTGAAGCTGAGAAGTGGCAACTTAGCTGGTCCATGAAGGGGCCTGGTTCTGTCCATCCCTCCCTGGGTCTCAGAGAAGGGATTTAAGGTGCCCTGCCTACCTCTGTACGGTGCCAGCTCTGCAGCTCAGCCACCAATGCCATCCTGGCATCAGAACTCTTTGTGAACTTCTGGTCATCACAGAGGCTGGTGCTGGCTGTGTCCATGCTCATTATCCATCCCCACAAAGTGCAGCAACTTCCACCCCTGAAGGCTACTCTATCATGAAGAATATTAGCACCAGGTGTAAAAGTAAATCCAAGTTAAGAAATATTTGTTCTAATGATGCATTCATAGCATTGCTTTTGTTGCCCTCAACAATGGTAATCACATGGGTTTCTGGAAGACCCTGCAGCTAAGAGATAACCATGGCCTTTCTATTGCAAATATGCCTATGGGTAGCTTTTTATGCATATGCAGCCTCATTAAGCCATCTGTAGAGAATTAGACTGCTCACTGCATAATTGTTTGCAGGAACAGGAACTGGGTTCATCGCCTTCTAACAAAAATTGTATATCTGTCTAGAGAATGATGACTTCATCTTAATTTGCATCAAGGCAGTGGTAATGAAGCAGGCTTGATGAAAATGAAAAGCAGACTATGAGAACCTGGCATCAGAAGTGAACTCAGTTTCAGTTCATCTTGAGACTGTGCTGTGCTAGCACTGGGGAAGTGTCAGCTCCTTACTGATATCCTGAGAACATCAATCTTTTAAATATATATATATATATACCAATATTGATGTTGCGTTCTGGCTGCTTATAATCTTATATATATGCACTCTCTTTTTTAAAAAAACCCCAAATATTTATTAGAATTTTCATATTTTTCTTTTATTTTGAGAAAGGACATCCCTTTACTTGAACTTTTGACTATGCTGGATTGAAATGGTTTGATTCTCAACATTTCCTCTCTCTGATGCTGCAGATTGCTCACGACATAAATAGGATTCTGCACCTTCTCCTACTCTGTGTATTGTCTTTAGAGATTGTCTTGTCTTTGGGAAGTGTTACCTCCTCAGGTTCCAAGCTAATGCAAGCAGAAGTTGCCAAAGGAGGGGCTGTCATGTCCCTCATCCCAAGTGCAGCCTGGTTTTGTTCTGCTACAGCCAAACCTCTAGATGTGAGCCTGCTGGAGAGCAAAGCTTCTTGCTGTGCTGGTGACCAGACAGCCAGGCAATGTGCACTTTGGTGTATGCTCTGTGTCAGGCACCCAAAGTTTGGGATCGTGCATTAGTCAGCACAGAGGTTTGAAATGTGTTCGTGGTGGTTACACCATCAGTTTTTGCCTAAACTGTTGAAAATCTTCCTTCATGCTTTTTTCCCAAAGCGTTCCCCCTCTAAAGCAGAGTGTATGGTGCTATTTGGCCTAAATACGTTGATTTGCTACTAATGGCAAAACTCTGTGCTGAGGAAACTCAAATGCAACCAGGGATTTCAGCTCTCTGAAGGTGTTGTGGGTGGGATTGATAGATCCTGCTTCAGAAGTTTACAACATTTACACCTTCATTGGGCTAATCATGAACCTCTTTGTTGTTAATTTTGAGATGTAGACACTTTTAGAGAGTGATGCATTCCATTTTTTTTTAGATGTCTTTCAAATGAGATTAATTCTTCCTTATATCACACCCTATCTCAGTTTTCTCCTTTGATTCTGTTTTAAACCATTTGCAGCCCATGGAGCAAAACCACCAAATGTTGGCCTCTCCGGCTGTGTTCCAGCACTGTGCTGCAAAGGGAGAGTTAGCACCTGCCCCAGCCCTATGCAAAGTGAAGGATCAGCAGGAACCAGGGAGTTAGAAATGCTCCAAAGTGTTCTTTCCTGAAAAAACAGAGATTGAAACCCACAACTGAAGGTATTCCTGAGCCCACACAGCGCTCTAGGGCTTTGTTACTTTCTGTGCAACCTGTTCTATTTCTCTCTCTTCTTCTGCTTTACTTGACTGGGAAGCACCATTGACTTGGAAGGGAGCAGTGAGAGCAATCCACACTCGACCTTGCTGTTGGCAGATGAAAGGGGAAGCTACTTGAGGTGGAAACTTCCACACTTTCATTTTTCCCCCCTCCACAGCCATATTTTACAGCCAGGGAAGCAGATATTGCATAAGGGGCACTGGTTTATTTCATACCATGCTCTTGTGAGGCAGCCATGGAATCAAGTGGAAGCACACAAATAGGCCAGTGCCATTAGGGGTCCTTAATAAATATTAATTTGTGTGCTTTCTACTAAGAAGGTGTCTGGTGAGCAGAGTGCACACTGGCAGCTGTGCACAAATTAAGCTTTTCCATTTGCTGAGCTCATGCGTGGCCACAAAATTTCACGGCGAGAGGAGATGCACCAAAGTGGGCAGATGCACCCTAAAGTCATCACATCATGGAGTCCATCCAGTCTCTCTAATTAATATCAGAAGTGTCTTTGTTTTTTATTTTTACTTTTTTTATCTTTTAACAAGTGAGACTTGGTCTTAGTAAACTTTAGGATATGATGATTTGCCAAAGTACATAGTTTACACCAAATCTGGCAGTTTTGCCAGCAAGAGAATACATTACGCACAAACATAAGCAATTATATAGTTTCAAATTTCTTTCTTCTATTTGCAACTTTTAGTCTTTAGTCACTTAGAAAATAGTGAACAGTTTTATTCTTATTTACTGAGTTACTTTTCATTCACAGTTTATACCAAACTTGCTGAGAATGGAAATTGGACTACAGTTAAAATGCAGAGAACCTGCACGGTGAAATTGCCTTAGTATTAGTTAAGTAAATCTACTTGTGCTGGATGAAGAGATTTGGGTTTTTTTAGTAATCCAAATATACTTGTACTTTAAAAAGGTTTAAAATACTATTTTTATGTAATAAAGTAGACTGATTATTTTTGGGCAACCTTCCAAATTATTAGATCCCAGTTTTCCACTCTCATTTCTTTTTGATATAACAGCAAGGGAAAACAAATGTTTCTGTTGTGGTTTTTTTTTCCCCCTAATACTCAGTCCTTCTCTTGTTGCTGGGTGAACTGATTGCACTGCTTGTACTGAACTAAAATTAAATATAAACTTAAGCTAAATGTTTTAAATATAAACCTAAGCTTAATGTCTCATTTCATTTAGACAGTAAACGTTTGCAAGGGTGGCCCAGCCTGGCCCCAGTGATAGGTAAAGCAGTATCAAAAGGAAATAGAAGTACTAGATTTTATTTTCCAGACCTTGAAATATTGAAGTTTTCTGTAAAACTGTATTTAACCAAATGCATAACTCAGTCAATCCTAGATTGAGCAATTGATTGTTATTGATTCTCAGTCCTATTCTTGATCTAAAATGGACAGTCATTGATTTTAGAATGCTACATCACAGAATTAAACAAGGTGAAATATTTTTTTGTGTCCAGAAATATTCACTGAGATCTAGATAAATGAATAATCATGTGATTTTGTAGTTGAATATAAGCAGAAACTGAAAGAGATTTTATTGTTACCAAACACAGCTCATGATTTTTAATAGAGAATTCTTATTTATCTTTATGGTTTGTACAGCTAAGCATTGTTTATACATTGGAAAGCAAACACAAAATAAGTATTTTATAAGCAGAAGAAAAAAGACATGTAAATATATTGGGTTGGATTTAGTTGAGCGAGGTTATTAAATTATTCAGTTCTTCATGTGATATTTAGATAAATAAAGTCTCATTTTCCACTATGCAGCTGATCTCATTAAAGGGAAAAAACCCTTTAATGTTTAAACCATCCTCTAATTCTGAGCAAATCCCTAAGAATGTTCTAAGGAGAGAGAATTCTTAAATCGCTGGATTTTGTATCCTAATTAAATCTCTTGACAGCTCTCCGCATTATGTGCAGCCATGGCTCAGTGCAATACAGGAGGTGGTGTTCAGCTTTTCATCATTCTCCTTTTTTGCAAAATAAGGCTGATAGTTCCTTTTTTGTTCTGTGTACTGAGGACCCCGTTTCCGGGTGATCCAAGTTCAGCTACTCCTTGGAGGTGTCTGTTTTCTGGTTTTCTCCTTGGCTGGGAAAGGGGGACTGTCCAGAGGAGGGGTAGATGTTTCTTGTAGAGCAACAAATTAGGAGGAGGAGTGGATCTCTTTCTGAACTTGTCTTAAGAATGAAGTATGGGATTTGACTGATAGATTTTAAACCATAAATGGATTAATTAGAGTGTGACTGAGATCATGTATAAAAAAGGAGCAAGCTAATTAAGTCTGAGCAGGCCTCCAAATGCCTTTTGTACTGATGACTGGAGATCAAAGGCTAGAGCAAATTTTTTTAAGATTGTATTTCTTTAAGTGAATAAATGAGCTTTACTAAGGGTGGATATCCTTTCAGTCAATCCAGGCATATTTTCTACCTGCTTGATATGCTTAGAAGTGTCTGATTTTTCATTGATGCTTAGATATTCAGATATATTATGCTTCCATGCATTATAGCAAAATAGATTTGTACTTTAGCATTTTGATGCCTTATTTAAGAGGAACAATTTTTCTCTTATGCTTTGGGCTCAATTGTCAGAGATTCTGGAAATTTTATTATGGATGGGGGCTGTAGCTGCACCAGTCCAGGAATTGCACATGCCCTGGTGACTCCAGCCAGGTATTCTCTTATACTCTGTCCTGTGTTGTGCTGCCTGCTTTTCCCTTTTTTTTGTGGCTACAGATACACAGCCAAATTTGGAGTTTGTGAATATTTTTGGAGCCAGGTTATATAAACTTATATGGATTCAAGGCAACAAAAAGCGTCTCCAGTGATCTGCTGAATGCCAACTCTGAGCCTGGAAATTGGGAAAATAAGGGCAGTCAGCTCAATACAAGGGAGCGCTGAATATCAGTGAGGATTAGGGTCTAAGTGGCACCTTAGTTTTTCTTTAACATTCCATTGCTGTAGTTTAAATAGAAATGACAATTTCCCTGAGCAGGACAAGCCAAACCCAGATACATCCTTGTGGAAGTCAAGAGATAGTAGGAAGGCAGAAGGACAGGTGTACACCTCATTGAAAAGTTTGGCATTTCCACATGCATGTGATTTTGATGTAAATTTTCTGTGTTGAAGTTGAGGGAATTTTTTTCTTCTAGATAAGAAAAAGGCAAGAGGGGGACTACTAATTTTTGACTGCTCCCATCGAAACTGAGAGCTATGTCCATATGAATTTTTAAATGAAAAGAGTAGGTTTTTACCACTTGTGGGGGTGGCATAGACCAAATCAGATCTTGAGGGCCCTGGTTCTGTTTTTTACAAGGTTGTCTTAGAAGTGACCCAACCATTCAGTGTTACCATTTAATTCATGAGACTTATCCCTTTTCCTGACCTGTGGTTCAGCTCCAAAATTTAAAGGATCTTTTAGGACAGTGAGAGTCACTGGTTGATGCCCAGGTTAATGTGCAGAGTCTCCTGCTGAGGGTGTTGAGAAGCTGGGCAGCAGATGAGGTTTATAAAATACTACTCCTGGCAATCTTATCAGTCAGATTCAGCCTGATGTGCCAAGACTTGTGAATGGGATTGAAGGAGGATTTATTGTCCTCCTGCCCTGGATGGCCTGAGGTGGAGTGCTGCTCTCCAGTCTGTGGATTGTTTGCAACATCCGTGATGCTTCCCATGCATCACAGCACAAACTGCTTCAGTCTGTAATGCTCTTAGAGAAATATCACCTTTTCATGGCAGTAAACATCACTTGATGGATACTGCAAAACAGGTTTTATTGACCTTTGTGTCTTTTTATATTTTCTGATTTGTTTCTTTTTTTTGGCGTAATCCATTGTAGAATGATATTTCAGAAATGAGAGTAGCTGCTAGCTGGAGGCTTGGAAGCATCTCCTGTTGCCAGGTTTGACCAAAAACGTAGGAAAACAGGAAATAGCTGGTTCCTCTGCATTTTCCTTCTGTGTGAAAAACGAGTTGATGTTTGGTATCTTTCAGTCCTCTGCACTGGTTTAAGCCAAGAAGTATCTGCACCTCTGTCTGTGCAGATAGGTGCCCTGCAAGCACCTCTTTCTTTCTCCAATTTAAATTGGAGCACCCAGCAACTGCTTGCAGATCATGACAGTGATGACAGTGGTATTTAGACACTGGAGAGTCCATGACATAGTGGCTTTTGAACCTACTCAACAGCAGAGGGACCTTTGAGTCTCCAAATCAACAGAGCTCTTAGACTTGGGAAAAAAACCCTAAGTACATCTAAGGACAGATCTGTGTACAAAGAAGTGTAAATATTACCTTGTGTGTCTTGCCAAATCCACTTAAACAGCTTTCCTAGATCTGCAAGCAGTTACTATTTGGAAGACAGATGACTATCAGCCAGTGTTCAAGCTATATCTGCTGTTTGCAGGGCCTAACTAAATAAGATGATGCCTCTCAAACACTTTCATTTGCAAATAAAAACTGTTCAAAAGCATATTATGGACAAAGGAACAATTCTGTGGACAGGGAGATGGGATATATTATGTCTTTTCATAGAAATTTAAACTGGGTTATTTGGCAGGACACAGCATGCATACAACTGCCTGTATTACGGAGCCTTATTACTGTATGCAATAGAAATAAATCAAGTGCTATTAAGTAAAAATCTTATCATCTCCATTATTGTCACAGCAGCAGCCACTCAGCCCAGTTCAGATGCTGTGAAACAGCACTGGAGTCACTCTCCAAACACACAAAGACACGTAGGTGGCAAAAAGCTGCTTGCTCCTCAGCTGCTTGTCACATACTGAGGAACAAGTGTACAGGAAAGTCCTGTATTCAGGTACAAAGGGTGAGCAAATCCATTGTAAAATTGGGATGGTAGTTCCACTGCGGAGACATTAAGTGAAAGTGCACTGGAGACTTCAAAGTTTTCAGGAGTACAGTGGAAAACACATTTCATCTGCTGTATAAGAACACAGCATTACTCAGCCCCTGGAATCAGCCATGTCACTCACAACATCTTAACCAGGTGGCAGCCAAAAAGAGCCATGCCATGCATGCACTGTAACATGGACATACAACATATGGCATCCAGGAAAGCAGAGAAACACACAGTGAGGCCACATCTTGTAGAAAGTTGTGTCTCTCATTGATATGAATGGCAAAGCAAAAAGTTCCTTCATCACAAAAGTATTTCCAAGAATTGTCTATCTCAGCTGCTAGTGGAGTTGCACTTCTTTTATATAAGCTGCTAATCTGACAGGTTTATACCATCCACATCTATATATGTGTATCACTCTGTCTGTCTAGGTATGTAAGGTATAAACATTTGCATACACATCCATGCTCAGTTTTCTCTCTCTGGCTTTCACAACTCTTTGACTTTTGGAAGTGGGCTGAGCAATGCATATATAACACAAGTTATGTTCTATTGTATTTTTTTCCTTGTTATCTGAAGGAGTTTCTAAGCAGTGCTCTCCCTGCTATCTTGGAGCAGTGCTGGTGACTGAGAAGTTGCTTTAACGAGATGGGAGCAAAAATCTGAGTCTGATCTGTGTACCAAGTAGTCAAAGCCATTTGAGATGATTGAATGGAAGATGTGGTGCTTAATGCAGAGCACTCAGGTATGGCTTTTGAAGCCCTGAGCCTTTATTGAGGTTTTCAGCATTCTAACTCAATTTAGGGTGCAGAATATTTCTAGGTCTTTGATATGCAGCTGCGCAGAGGCAGAAGGAAACACAAAGATATAGCCTGTCTCTCTTCTCAAGGCTGCCACACAAATGAGGTGCCCTAATTATGCAAAAATTACACCTGCAAAAGACATTCCTTGTTTGAAATCTAGCCCTGTCTGAAATGCAAGACAGAAAGGAAATCTGGTTTTTTCAGTGAATTGGAAAAATGTGGAACTTCAGTTAGAGGAACTGCTCGTATATGTGCTGCTGCTGTTCATCTCTCACGGGAATAAAATTTAATATGAATATGTTTATTATTACCTCATAAAGACAAGCAGCATTTTAGAGCAGAAAATATCTTTGATTGATTGTTTCCCCCCATTGGAATGAAATCCCAGTGAAAACAATAACATGTTTAAGGAGTCCTTTGGGAAGCAGAGGATGACGAGGCTGGAAAGCCTTGTGCAGTTTCACACTGGTCTGTAAATAAGCTCACACCTCTCTTCTGTCTCTTCCTGTCTCTATCCACCTGGGAAGAGTTTTATTTTTAGGACCCTACCTGTATTTATATTACTGTCTCTGGAACTAGAAGCAGTTCTTGTACTAACAGGATGTACTTTTGAAACTTTTTTGAAGCTGTGGATATTAAAAATTAGAATTGTCCTGTCCCTTTCTAGACTTAATTGAATGTTAAACCCCGAGGTGTATTTCACACCTTCAACTGCTTATAGAACAGGGTAATATGAGTGATGTGTGCTGGGGAAGTTTTGCAGCTGAGAGGGAAGCACAGGGAAGTGGATCCTGCTGCTTAGACATACAGGCTGCAGGGCCTGTGTCCACTTCTCCACATGTATGCATTGCTCACAGTGAGGTTCTTGTGGGATATTTGTGATCTCAAACCCCACAGTGGCTGTACTTCTCTGTCCCTCTGCTTGTAAGACTTGAACATAGATCACTTTGAAGATTAAAGGGGAACTTAATTGATTCTAATGGACACTGTCTCTTCCCCATCCTTCATCTCTTCAAAACACTTTGAGTTCTCCAAATGAAAAGTGCTAAAAGGGTGAACAGTATTCTCCCTCCTGCATATAAAATAATGTCCTTATTTTTCTTAGTGATTTGAAGGGTTTCTGTACAGTGGTTTCTCTACCACTTGGCAGAACAGCATCATAATCTCTCCCTGTCTATACAGAAATATAGGCAATTTCATTAAAAACCCCTCAACAAACACAAATAACCTTCACCATTAGTCATCAAAGGTGTTAATAAATAGAGCACATAAATATTACATTGATTATCTGCCTCAAATAATACAGCTTCAGCAAGATAAGCTTCATTATAAGGATTGACCTGTCTTTCTGTTGAAATATTTATGGAATTACAGCATGCCAATCATTCCATGGGGGAAGCAGCTTAAATTACCTGGAGATGTAAGATTAGGGGGGAAAAAAAGCAACCTCATTGCTCCAAGATTCGACGCTCAAAAGAAAGAAATCCCCTTCTCCCTCCCAAACACAAAACCACTTCTAAAAGGAGAAAATTTAATTAAAAGATTGAACTTGGAGGCAGCAGCTGAATCAGATTTATAGTCTGAAGATCTAGGACACTCCTGCATCTCTTCCATCTGGATCACTTATTTTTTAGGAAAGGAATTTTTCTGCTGTAGATGGTTTACTATTACACAACTAACATTCATGAAGCAACTGAAATGGAAATGGTAAAGAAACGTAACTTAAAAACCCCAAATGAGGAAATACCCCAGAAGCAGTTTTGATCAGTTAGGTGTCTTGTCCCAGCCAGTGCAGAAGGTCAGCTTTGGTTGTGATATTTTCCGTTGTGTCTTGGTGCACTCTCATGTGAGGTCACTTTTCTGTTCAACCTCTCAGAGATGTCCATCTTCTGTCAGCAAATTCCTGTGGTGTAGAAGCTGGAGATGAAAATCTATGAAATCCTGTCCTTTGCAAAATATTGTTCTTTGGTATAGTTACCATTTACTACTTGATTTATGTTTAAACTTTATGTTTATGTGTAAGTGGCCTTAGTGCTGAAGATGAAAGTAATTTGAAAGTGCTGTCTTTCAAGGTGTTAAGCATCCTTGTGTCTATTATAAAGTCAGTGGGAGTTGATAGCACTAATCACCTCACAGGAAGCATTTACCATCCCTTAGGGTTGGAGCTGTAGATTACAAAGTCCCTCAGGGAAGGAGTCTGTCATGATTTATTTGTCTTTGAATCTCCAGAGTCCCCTATGGTGCTGTATAAATAACAACACCCTTCTGGAAATGCCATTTGTGCAGCCTTGCTAACTGACCCACTTATCTTAAACATCTCAAACATCTTAAATTTCTTTCCTACTGTTATGCTTGAGGGTGCAATGTTTGTACTCTCAGGAAGCTGAGCAGGGGGTGCTGGTGGAGATTTGGGGCCCCCAGCCCAGCAGCCTCCCCTCCAGTATCACGCTGTGAAGTGGCACAAGCCCAGGGACTTCCCCTGCCCTGGGAGCACTGACTAGTGCCTCACTTGTCATTAAAAGTTTAGCTGGAAACTAGTTTATCAAAGATGTGACCTGCAAACATTGAGAGGAGCAAAGAATTTTAGGACAGTCTTTCAAATGTCTCAGACTGAGATTGGGGGGGAGATTTGTGGCTTGTTTTGTCCCTGTTCTCATTAATGGGATTGCAGTGGCTGGTTGGGGTGCCTGGTGCAGGATACACTCCCCTGCTTGTGTTCTGGCATTGAGGTGATCACTTGCCCTCCACCACTGAACATTGCTGTGTGTTGCCTCTGGATTTGTCAGCTTGGTTTGAAAGGCAGAGCAGATCAGCTCACCCTCACCTGGGCACCCTGCCTGCAGCCTGTGCTGGGGTGTCACTGTCACCACTCGATGATGTAGGTGTTGGATCTCTCAGAGAAGATTCTCTGAGTGATCCACATGAGGTGCATCACTGCTGGAGCCTGATCAAGCAGATGTGTCCCCAAGTGGGAGCACATGAGACCTACTGTCTAGACTAGGCAGAGAGGAAGAAAAAAGGATAAAATCTGACATCTGTTTGGTGTCAGATGCCCCCTTATCCTGCTGCTCTGCAGCTGACTGAATTACAGATTTACTGCAGAGATTGCAGGCTCTCCCTTTTAACACAGCCCAGTGATGCAGGTTTAGAGGGCTAATTTGCTAGTTCCTCTGCAGAGAAAGGTCATATACTCCTTTGCTTGTAGCAAGTGATTCCAGTGAGTACAAAAGCCCTCAGAGCAGCATTGTCAGTGCATTCAGCACTGGGAGTGTGCAGGCTGGTGAGGCAGGACACCAGCTCCTGTAGCAACTCAGGTGTGTGTCTGTGAAATCACATGTGATGATGTGTCTTTGGAGTTGGGGTTTCTCTACTGACTGTAGTGGGGCAGAGGAGGAATTCAGGCTCAGCTCTCTGCAGCTGGAGGTGGCCATGTGCTCCCAGTTAAGCAGGGAATGTCCCCATGCAGCCCAGGCACTGGGAGCACTGTCATCAGAGCAAACCTGCTTGCTGCTCACCACCCTCAGCTCAGGACAGGGCTGTCCTGTGGCTTGTGGCACTGAGTGCAGCCACTCAGGAAGCAGCTTTTCATTCCATTTCAGACATTCTGAATTCCCCAGTTTGAGGTTTCCCAGACTTGGTTAATTCAAATGTTTGATTTTACACTCTGCTGTTGTGTCATGCATGGGAATGGGAAGGCTGAGCATAAGTTCTGTTTCCTTCTAGCCATACCAGCCCCACCATTTCAGCAACGGTGAGAGCTCTATAAAAGCTTTTATATGTGGATTGCAAGGGGATTACTCCATGCTAAAGTGCTCTCTGATCAATGATTATCAAGGTCATCTATTACTCTGTAGAAGTTTCAAACCCACTTGTTAAATTAGGAATTTTTTTAGGGATGCAGTCCTGGAAGTACTGCAGATCAGGTGTGTACAATCCTCTGGCAGAAAAAGCTTCCTGGCTAATTCAGAAATACTTACATCTGTTTTTCTGTTGTTTTGCAGTTCTTTTTTTCACCTCCTTATTACACGCTCATCACCAATGAAGAGAAGGAGAATCTAAAATCCAAAGTTCACTTCTGTGGTCAAATGATTTGTTGTCTTATGTGAAAGAGTTTTGCTGCTGAATGTATTATCTGCTGTGGGAGACAGAGCTGACAGCCCTGGGCTGGGAGTTTGACTGTTAAATCCCACCGACAAGGCTGTTGATGACTTTGACAGATAGCACAGCTTTTGTGTTGTGGCTCCTCTTCACATTCAGATTTTCTTAACCTCATAATATTGAGATCTTCTCATGAGGAGATGCTCTGACAAGTTGAAATATTATTTCAGTGGTTGCCCGCCAAATACACCTCTTATCCAAATTAAATTCTTTGGGCCTTCTCTGTAATTATGCAATGAGCCAAGGAGGCCTGTGAGCTGCACAGTGAGGGCTGGGGCTTGCTTGGGGACATGTCTGTTGATGGACCAGCGTCTTGCTGGGGTTTTTCAGAGTCTTTTCTCTAATATTACTCAGCAAGGATGTCAGGACCACACAGAAGCTGTGGGACACCTCAAGGTCAGGGTGCATCACAAGGTGATGTGATATCTGAGGTGTAAATGCAGAAAACGGGCCCAGGGATTGTTGTGGGTTGTACAAATTCTTTCACTTGCTGAAGAGCCCTGAGTAGCAGGGCTCCATCTGTGTGTGGGTTCATCCCTGGATTTTGGAGACATCTCTTCCCCAGGAGCCTGGCAGCCAGACCCTGCACAATGCTTCCTCTCCCCACATGGCCATTTCATTGAGGTTCATCTCTGCCCGTGACGTTACTTCCCAAATAACTCACAGCCTCCTCTGGTCATTATTTTGTGTTGGATTTTGGAGAAAAGCAAAAAAGGCTGGGTTTTTTTTCCTTTTTTTTTTTTCCTTTGTGTGTGTGTGTGTGTGTGTGTGTGTATGTGTGTGTGTAATTCAAATCTGCAAAGTGCTGAGTTTTACTTAGGAGTCACTTGCGCCAGTGAATGAATTAGAGTCATGGTGATGCAGCTGATTTATATGCAGAAAAATGCATAGCAATATCTAGGGCAAAGATTGGTGCTTCCAGGTAGGAAAGGATCCCATGCAGGGATTTACATCTCCACCCAACTTTGGTGCAGGGCTGCACATCCAGACAAGGGCTCAGTGGAATCTTTCCTTCCTCTCCTTCTGGTAAAGTGTCAGCCCCTCGTGCTGCAAAGCCAGATGGCAGACTCGATGGCTCCTCGGTGAAGCTGCTTCCCTTATGATGTGATCTCTCTCCTTCTGTGGGCCAGATCCTCAGCTGGGACAAATCATACCAGCTCCCCTGGGTTTCACTGCAGCAATGTGAAATTACAGCTGCTGACTCCAGCTGCTGAGGATCCAGCCGGTACCAAACAAAGAGTCCAATGAAAACCTTAGCTCATGGAGATGGCTGCCAAAAATTCAGATGAGCAGCTGTAGACCCAAAAGCAAATCTGGGCTGTGATGTCATTGCTCATCATTGTGCCACTGAACCAGTGCTTTAAACCTGATGCTGCAATAAATACAGTGAAAGTGCTGGCTGTACCTGCACAAATCTTTTTCCAAACCCAGGGACTCAAAAGGTTGCACAGACATACCTGAGGTCAAAATCTGGCACTGCCCTTTCCACCTCATGCTTTTTCTGTCTACTGTTGGATTCCTTTGACAGGTTCCAGCTGGCTCTTTACCTTTTGTCTGGCTTGGGTTTGGTGAGCATCCCTTTACCCCCACACTGCTGGTGGACACCATTTACAACGTGTTTATTCTTGTTGAACTGGTGAAACACTCAGCTGGGAGAAAAGCCTGCCAGTCAGTTTGGTAGGAATGGGGATGTTTCTCATGTTGTGCCATTTGTGATCTATGAGTTTCCTCACACCTGCAAGAGAGGCCCTGGGGTGCAGCTTCATGCAGGGTTTTGGAAGATGCCCACCAAGCTGTGAATGAAGGGCTCCGGTGGATTTCAGCACAGCACAGCACAAAGCATGCAGGGTTTCTGGCAGCAGGTTTCTTCCAGCATCACACTTTATATATATACATAAATGTATATATATTGGATCTCACTTATTCACGAGTGTTTTTCTTTTACAGGAAGGAGGAGATGCATAGAAAGGAAATGTAATGGCTGCATATAGGAAAAATGTTACTTTCTTTGGCTTTAAAAGTTGAGTTCATACAAACCACAGGAATATTCCTTCTCCCAGTGGGAGAGTCAGGTTTTGTCTGGGTATCATGTCATCTGTCCACATTCGTTTTGGATCCAGGAGAAATTATTAAAAGTGATTGAAAAATCAGGGTTTGAAACAGTTGGTATGGAAGTGTGAGACCTGTCTATCACCTTCCATCAAAGAAGTCTTGGCACCTTTCTCACCATCTGACAATTCTCCTCACTCTGCTTCTGTAAAACAGAAATGCTGGCTGCTTGTGGTAGGGGAATGCAGCCTAGTGGGTACCAGCAGATATTCTATGCTCACCATGTGACCTGTTGGTAAGCAGCCTTGATAGAAAATTAATTCTTTTAAAAGATAATTAAGGATACTGGAGGCACTGTGCCTGGTGAAACATGTTGGTTTTCTGGGACATGGACTACAAGAAGGCTTTTTCTGTTTTTTGTAAAGCAGGTGCTTTCTGTTCTCCATCACTGACCTCTTTGATTTTTTTTCTGCTTTTACTGGTGATTCTTTCTTGATCAATATCCTGCACCATCATCTAGTCAGCTTTCCTTTCAACTATTTGTTTTCCAGCATTATCCCCTTTCTCTTCTGTTCTCAGAAGTGAGTGATTGACCTGTTTTCTAATTTCTTTGTGTTTCTGCATCAGTCTTTTTATCAGCAGGCTGAAGTGTCACTCACTAATCTACGAGAACAGCCCTGTCCCAAAGTAGCATAGCCATATTCCTAAGTGCTTTTTGAGTTTAAAGCTAAATCCATAGCCTTCTCCTGCTTCTCCCACCAAGAGAGAGCTGTTTCCAACCTGGGACTGCAGTCACAAATGCAGGGCCACTGCAGGATCAGTGCACAGAGCCAGTTTGACAGCCCCAAGCTGGGAGTGGGTTGGAGGCTGGGACTCAGAGATGTTGACTGCTCAGCTCACAGGCAGCTGAGTGACTGCAGGATGGGAGCAGCAAATTTGGGCTAGATGCTGGTGCAGCCTTTCAATAACTGGATCATGGGCGCAGAACACCTCCATATGCAGTAATATGTGCACAGCTTTATGTACAATAAGGAAAATTAGCCCACATGTTACTTTTCCTCCTACCTGCTAAGTTACTGCATATCTACACTGTCTTCTGCACTTGCTTATTGACTACAGAGAAGGTACCTGTCTGCTGAAAACTAATTCAGCAGGATTGGCTTATTCATTCTGGATCTGTCCTCATTGTCACCTCTCTACAGGAAAAAAAAATAGGTCTGTTCACCTTGACACCCCTCCTGTGAATTTGTGTCACTTTCTATTCAAGTTACTGTCAGTAACTTTTCCCTGTGCTCAGGCCAGGCTCAGGGAGCCTAATGTTCCTCACTCTCTGTCCTGAACCTGAGGTTGCCTGGTCTCTCATCTGCTTCTCATGGGGAGTTAAAGGTTTCCTCCATAAAGGTTCTTTGGGCTCTTGCTCCTGACTTGGTGATCCTCCCGACCTCTCCAGAGCATTGTTTGATTTTAATTGTTCTTATTCCTTTTTTCGGTCATTTGACATACTTGCATGTTGCCTAGCATTTCATTAATTTTTCATTTTCTGCCCCCGGGAAATTTCTCTCCAATTTTGGCATGTTTCCCTCATTCTCCCCGCAGAACACTGAGTCAAAGAAATCATTTAGTTTCCTAGTAATATCCGCCTCATCTGTCATCAAGAGATAAAATTACTAAAACAATGAACAAAAGGTTAAAAAAAAGCTGGACGTGTCCAACTGCCAGATTATAGGTCCTTGCAGTTAAAAACTGGGTGTTTGTGTATTTTCCCTGTATGCCTTCACATTTGCCTCCTGCCTACTCCCTCCCCTTTGCTGAAACAACTTGGTTTGATCTGATCTATCTTTTCTGCCTAAAACTGGGGTGGAAACCTCTCCTGAAAGCATCATTTTTGCTGATGGGACAGCTGAAAGGTTTTTGGAGATGTCTCTTTGTTGGCTGTTGTTAAAGGAAGTGTAGAGTGCTTTGTAGCACCAGAAGTTTTATTGGGATGCTTGTGAGTGCAATGGTCAGCTTTTGCCTTCTCAAAGCATGCAGGAAATGCTCAAAACATTGGGTAGACAGAGCCAAAAGTGAGCAGCAGTGGGTTCTGTTTAGCAGAGAAGAGGAAATTCTTGGCTTATATTATTCATATTGTAAATGAAAGTGGTTTTCCTGGCTGGCAGATTGTACACAACACAATTATTGTTATTAGTGCTGAGGACAAGGATCTGCAAGTGCATTATACCCAATTTCTACCCAATTTCTGCTGGTACAGAAACTCCTTTGGACAGCAGGGCCTCACCCAGGTGTGACAGATGTAGTGAATGACTGATGGCTTCCTCCAGTTTGCCTCCTGAATCCCAAGGCAGCAGATGTTAACAGGATGTGATCCCTCGTGGAGCTGAGCATGAGAGGAGAGTGCCAGGGCCAGGCTCTGTCCTCTGTTGGGTGGTGCAAACACGGAGCTCTTGGGGCAGTTAAACCAGACTGACACTCTCATTGCTCAGATGTGCTCTCTCCTAACTGCAGGTTAGTTGAAGGTCTTTTAATCTTCACAGATCTTCAGGCCTCTGCAAATTACCTTGCAGGTTTTTCACAAGCAAGTGTTAAATCCCCAGTTAGTAAAATTGAATAAAACGTTGTCTGAGTCATCTAAAATTTGTACTGGGGAGCTCTTGTTCAACAGGATGAGACTATCAAACAGCTGTCAGGCTGAAGCTTGCTTTTATCCCAGATGTGTGAATTTCCAGCAATGTTATTAACTGGATTGTTCATCCTCAATGCTGTATGGAATTCCTTCCTGCTATTGCCATTGAAGGGAACAAAGGAAGAAAGAAAAGGCTGGGTGGCTGGCTGGGTGTTGCAAAGTATCTTCTGCTTTCCTAGAGTGATTATAGAGTAAAGCTTCTGACAAAGCCACACTCTGCAAGTCAGTGGATGCATTTCATGTGATAAAGGAAAAAAAAAAAGGTAAAAGGCCTCAAATTATGTGTCAGTTTTATGCTTTGGGCTTCTGGCAATTTTGGTGGCTATTTTAAAGGTGGAATCCAAAAAGTGTAGAAATGTGTGATGGCTTTGTGATGTGTTAGTACCAGCCAAAGCCACCAAGTCACCACCAGCCAATGGTGAAAATGCATTTTTCACGCCTTGACAGAAAATATATTTTTGTTTTGCATTTGGGCTGCAGTTCAGTTTGAACTCTTTGAAGACCTTCTCCTCTGGGTTTGGATTTTTGCTTTTAAAATGTGACAAAAAGCTCTTCCTGCTTGAAAAAAGGCCATGGCCCTGCCCTTAGGGTGCATTGATTTTCATGTTGTTTAAGCATATACAGAGGAGAGAAATATCACCAAATCATGACCTTTATTTACAGAGTAAGTAAATAATTGGTAACCATTAAGTTTATATCATGAAATCAGAGGGAAGACTTTTGTTCAGTCATTGATTGTCCAGAAAGTGTGTGTGTGGTCTGTCCTTTATGTCCCATGGCCATACCCTGTTATAAATTTTCCAGGAGAAAAAGTCTTTTTAAAATGCGTGTTTTTTCCAAACTTCTATGGGAGCAGTCCTAGACCACTTGCTATTCCATAATTCAGGTTAGTAAAACACTGTAAGTTTGCTTTTCTCATTTTAACTTGATGACCTGTGATGAACAAAAATTGAGTGAGCTATTCCAGTTTATTTCCCATGTGCATTTTAATTCTGCATCCAATGCAGGTTGCTCCATCAGTTTATATTTTTCTTAGATCAAGAGTTGCTATTTAATTTTTCCAGATATTTCAGCTGTTTTAAATTTGCTCTGCTAAATGTCCACCAAAGCATCAGGATGGCAGTTAGTGAGCACTTGAAAGTCTGTTTTATGAAAAATTTTGACATTACGAAATTTGTTTTCTTTGAAAACTTGACTAAAACCAACCTTGTTTGAATTTCCCATTAGAACAGAATTTGCGAAGCTAGAGGTGAAATACATCTTTCCATCATCATTAAAAGGTGTGAGAGAGCTCAAAAAGGCTACAGTAATCAAACCCCATCACTGGCAGCAGAGAGGGACCTCTACTACTTTCTAAAAGATGAGACAAGTAGAGAGATTGAGCAGAATTTTAAATCCGTCTCCATTTCCCGTTATTGCTGTTGATTCAATGCACTTAGCTTCAGAGCCCATCAAGACCCACTCATTGTCCCTACAAATGTGGCAGATAAGGATAGGGACCTCTGTCTCTCTCTTTTTCTTGTGTTTAACTGTACAATTCCAGTGAACTTTAGTATACATCACCAGCAGAAAACATGTGGGTCCTTTTACATTTTTATTCAGAGGAGTGGGGATTCTGAGGTGACATTTCTGGTAGTCTCTAATGAGCAGCTTTATAACGTTGCTTGCATATGTATCCTTTAGTATAAAATCTCGACATCATGCTGGGGTGCTACATGACTTCACACTGTAAATGTCATTAGTGTCTTGTGTGTTAACAACCCTAATTGTTTTCAGTGATCTGTCCTGGATTGTTAGCTGAGGACACCAGCTTTTAACAGGAGATGTTGCACTAATTGCCCGGTTTTCACAGATTGGCTAAACCTTTGGCCTTTAGAAGTTTCTGTGTCTGTGTGTGTGTGTAATCTTTGTTAAAGGCATGCAGATGATGAATGGAGCATTCAGCTGTGCTGGCATTCTCCAACAGCGACTTTGGACCTCAGTGGTTCCTTCCAGTGAGTTCCTGGGAAGAGGCAGCCAGCTGTTAATGGCTCTGGCTGCACTTTCTTTTATGGTCAGAAGCTCCCCGAATAAAAAGATACTACAGAACTCACAGTTTATAATTTGTGTGAGACCTTGTTTAGCTTTGAATTATTTGGAATCTTACTTCTTGGAATCTGGGATCACGTTATACAAACACACTTCAGCCATAAATTCTGCAGACTTGCAAAAGTGGTTACAAAAACCAATGCTCTGAAGTGGTGAAAGCCCTTCTTTGGTGCTTTAAATAGTGTCTCACATATTTGCAACTAGTGAAATTCAACTATAAAAATTCTTTTCTTAATGAAAGGAACTTCTGTAGTAAATAATCGTGACATATGTAAAGCAATCCAGAATAACAGCCATCTACAAAGTAACGTGACTTACAAATTTAATGGCAAAAGAACATTTTGTCCAGAAGACCAGGAAAAACAATTTAGGGGACAGTGATCATTTCTCTTGCTGAGCAGCTACTAGAGCAAATCTCTCTGCTGCCTGGTTCAGCAGTTCCCTGTCCTGTGGTAATTTTGTCCTGCCATATGAACCTGATTTGAGGTCCCCCGAGCCAGGCTTGTAGTGGTGATTTCTTTGTGGACAGTGTCACTCCATGCTGCTCTGTAGTGACAGATAGCAAAGCTGGCAGGAGATGCTGTCAGGGACCCAGGGAGAACCCTTCTCAAATTGCTGTCCTGGGGTCAAGGGATGCCAGAGGCTGGGGTGGGACTGTGGAGGGGGGGAGCCCAACATGTAAGCACATTGTACCGGGCAGCATCTGGAAACACAAGCCTGATGAGCCAAGGCTCAGGGAACTCTTCTGTTTTTAAAGTAATAGGGAAAAAATGTTTGGTTTTGGCAGAAATTTGGATTAAATTCCATTTCCATCAGCCTGTGTTAAAAGAGAAGTTGCAACTCCCTCATACTTGTCACATAGATTTTTGTTTTCCAAAGAAACAAAATATTAATAGATTCTGAAAGTGTAACACCTTGTAGTGCTTGTGTTTTGATTTATGGCTTCTAATAGCGAAGGAAGCAATACTGTGTGAACAAATTATTCAGAAATCAGAAAAAGCTAGGAGGAAGGGGAGAGGGGGGAAACAAGAGGCCACTAAAGAAATTTGCCTGAAGAGGCAACTAAAGTGATTCCTGTTTCCCAGTGGAGAGCTGGGGTAAAGTGTGCAGCACTGAAATGTGACTGATCCCATCCCAGATGTATATTTGGCAATGCAGAAAGGGGAGGCAGCAATGGAGAGCAGAAGGTTGTTAAATGTGGGGGAAGGGAGAATATTTGGTTTTCTTGTGGGGAGAGGATTTTTTTGTGTGCTGTGCTGTGCTGCTCTTGCAGCAGTGGGAATTAAGAGGCTGCCTGGTACCACAGCAGCTCTATTGAGGACTCCCTTCTGAAGCAGTGCTTTAGCATTCATGATACATAGACTGAACTGCTGAGTCCATTCAGCAGGGCAAGTGAAAAGGACAAAACTGCCCTGTGTTCTGCTCATCTGCACTGCTTTCTGTTTTAGACTAATAGAAAAACTCTGCTCCAACAGCAAAGGAAACTCTCATCTCTTACTAGCAGTAGATTAGGCAAGCCTTGGTTGTATCTGATATTCTGGCTGCTGAGGCATGGGGTGGGATGCCAGAGCATTCTGCTTTCAGAATTGCAGGTTGAAAGAGTTTGTCATTCGATCATCCAATCTATGCAATTCTCTTTAATCTCTTTTCCTAGTGGAGTCATTAAGTACACAGGAGTGTTTGGCAGAGGAGTGATGGAGTGTGATATATCTTATTTTGGGAACTGACTTTCTTTTTTAATAACAATGAACATTTTTTCCACCCATCACTTTTGTGACCCACACAGGAGATGTAGTAAAACTCCTATTCAGAAGAAGTGTTAGGTCAACCTGCAGCATTTCCTACATACACAAACAGCTAACAACATTGTGTGGGTAAACCTCTCAGATTTACAGCCAAGTGCTTGTTTGAACTTCCTAAGCATGTTGAAAGATTGATCTTAATGTAAACAGGACCTGCTTACAGCACTGACAATAGCACCTTACTTTAGTGGGAACAGAAGGAGGATGCACAGGGGATCCAGCAGGCTGTGTCTGATATGACACTGAGATGAAATTTTGCCAGTGGAAGCAGATGTTTTGTGGGTTTATATTTTCAAATTTCCCTTCTGAAACCTCCTAAAAAGAAGCAAGGTTTAGAGCATGCTCATCGCTTTTCTTCTTGAAATCTCTACTCCCTAAGAGGTCTCTTGCAGTTGCTAAGAAACTAGGTTCCCCAAATGGACATCCCTTTGAAAATCCTGGTTTATTGTCAGAAGTATTTGTGGTATTTCAAATAAGGTAAAAAAATGCTGAATAGTTTTATCTTTTGTTTTGGTGGGTTTTTTGGTTTGATTTTTTTTTTTTGGCAGGCATAGGGTTTTTGTGTTGCTTTGGTTTGGGTTTTGTTTTTGTTTTTTTTTTTGAGGGGGGTTGGTGTGTGTGTGTAGGGTTTTTTGTTGTTTGCTTGGAGGGTTTTATTATTTTTGTCATTTTTGATTCACAAGACGTGGGCGAGAGCAAAAAGAACCATCTTTTCTCATAGAGACACCTGACATGAGAAATTTGGCAGAGGAAAGGATGTTCATCATCCCTGGGCCTAAGAGGATGCTGTTTTTATAATATGAGAAAATTGATCCATGTACACATACCACATACCACATACCACAATCCCACCTTACTGAGGTCTCTTTTCCAAGCCTGCATGGCTAATACAGGTGAGGGAGAACCATGGGAACAGAATAAGGAGCATCTTTATCCTGAAGCCATGTCCAGCTTTTGCTGTTCAGGCTCTGCTTTTTCACTGCCCTGTGTATCTTCATTTCTGACCCAAACTCTTGCAGTGAATAGGCTGCAGGAAGAATTGCCAGATGGTGATGCTGTTCTTGTGGTTACTGTGGCAAGGTGACCAAGAGGCTGACTCAAATGGGGCCAGCTTGAGCATTAGTGAGTGCTTGAGCAGGCTGGGGCACATATTTCTCTTGCCTAGAAGATGGGTAAAGGCACTGCCAAGCTTTTTAATGTGGTAGCTTATCAAGTGCATTTGTAACTGCTTGATTATCTGTACATTCCACTGCTCTTTGATATGAAGACATCCTCTTGTGAGCTGTCCTCAAAATCCTTCTCTGCCTCTGCAGCAAAGTGAAAAGCCATCATCACCCTTTACAGTAACATGGTTTTATGTTCTTCCCTGGGAAAACAGCCATTATTTAAGCCTATCACCAATCTCTAGCTTCCTCCTTTTTTTTTTTTTGGGTGTTTTTTTTTTTTTTTTTTTTTGGGGGGTTTTTTGTGTTTTTTTTTTTTTTTGTTTAAAGATGTATTATCTTAAAAAATAGAAATCAACGTCCAACTTTTCAGATTTATACACTCCACACTACCACCCGGTCCTGAATCCACAGGGATTCTGTGTAAAGATTTCCCATTTCTTTCAGTGGGTGTTTCATGCATGGATAGTATGAACTGACTTGGCCTTGTAATGATATGTTTGCTGGCAGTGTGTTATTTAGCTGCTAGTTATCGTTGTGTACTGTGGAGAAATTCAGGCAAAATTTGCTACTTGGTAAACAGGAAAGCAGGGTGGGAACCAAAGTCTTTTTATGCGTGTCAACTCCTTTAGGTTTTTTCTACAACAAATATCTTCTGTTTAAGAAAACAGTGTCTGACAGGAGAAAAATGGGAACAAAATGATCATGGATTTTCAGCTTGGAAAGAAATTGCATACTGCTTTTATTTCAGATTCTGGATTTGAATATTATCTTGTCTGGAAAGGTTTGATGAGGTTTTACTGCCAAATATCAGGATGTTCTTATCAACCCTGCACCTTGTCTTCTGATCACCACGGAAAAATGGATCATTCAGGCCTGTTTTATGTTCAAAAAGGCAGTTTATAACTTAAGCAAGTTAGCCTGAAAGAAGAAATATGGCTTGGATGTCTGTCTTCCTCATCTACATGAATTTACAGCATCTATTTGAACTGGCACTGATTAATAGTCTTTAAAATAGCACAGGGCATTTAATTGAAGAGGACTGAAAATATGCAAGGAATAATAGGCTGTGAAAAGAATGAGGTTACATAGCTAGGTGTTTTCTTTTTCTTTGTAATTTGCCTTTGAGCCTAAGTTAAATTTCCTTTTCTGTGTCTATAAGATAAGCAGTGGTTATTGATCTTGTTTGAAATTATTTCTTTATTTCATTAAGGGTCCAAATCATTCTGGAAAAAGAGAGGCTCAGGCCCAGTGCAGAAGTCACACTGTGCCTGGACTGTTGGTCTGTAATGATGTGTCTGCTTCAGACTCATGGACTCCTCCTGTCTGCCTCAAACTCAGGGATTCCTCCCTTGGTTTCCAGATCTCCTGGCTATTCTGGTTTCTTCTCTTTATTTTTCCTTTCTGCTTATAAAAATACTTTCCATTGTCATATTATCTGAGGATGTCCACTGGCTGTTGGGTGTCTCTCATACCGACATGGACATGGATCCCACCCATGCATCCAGAGAAAGTGTGCTGTGAATTTTCTGTTTCCTGTGAGTTGAGTACTGAGGCACAGCTGTAAATGACAGCCCAGGAAACCAAGAGGTAAGTTACTAGGCTGTTTCTAAGCAGGGAGAAAGGGGAAGGAAAAGAAAGGACACTCTTGTTTAACAAATTATTCTGAAGCTTTTCCTCATCATCTTAATTATTAGTTCCTCACTATTTCCTTCCATAAGTAATTATGAAGTAGAACAGTAATAAATTATAACTTAATTTGCCACAATTAATGTTGAACGATCAGTGCATGTTGCAGAATTGAGTGATTCAACTGCACTAATGCATCGTGGTGAAAATGGGTTTCTGTCACGTTATATAAGGCTCTGTTATTGTCTTTAGCTCAGCCCATGAGATGCTAGAAAATCTCTTGTTTGCGCTTGCTTGGAAGCTGGAGTCTGTCTCAGATTGCCAAGCAAATTACGTGGGTTTTCTCCTCAATGCTCTTACCAGGAACCCTGACAAAGTCCAAGCCAGGAAATGGCTGGATTTCTTATTCAAGGGTTATCTTTATGGCAAAAACCCAGTATGAACTCATTACAGATAAGTGTATTTGCTATATCCATCTCTAAGATCACGGTCTTGCGTATTAATTTGCAAGACTACCAACTTCCCAATGGTTTGACTGAGATCTGCAAAGGCCATTGATAAGAGTTTATTTTCTGTCATGGGACTAGACTCTGTTTCCAATTACCATCCTACAGCTTTATGTGCAACAGATCACTGACTATTTAGAAGATAGAATTTTAAAAATCTGTATAAAATGTACTTCTTTTAACTTGTGCCACATTCAAATTTTCCTCTTTGGACTTTTAATCATGCAATTTAGCAAGAAAATATTTTCATTTGAAAGTGAGTCTTCATGTCTCCCATTTCTCTCTTTTTTAAAAATTCATTGTCCACATTTTCACTTATTATCTGTCTGTTCTTACCCCATTTCACTTTCATCTGGAAAGGCCTGACAGTTCTGAGCTATCACACAATCTTTTTATTTTAGGAAAGTTCTAGATATTGCTTTAAGTTCTTAGAAATTCCAGTTGGGTTAAAGGAAGATCATAGGATAGTCAGATTGCCCTGTTTTCAATAAATAATATCTATCTGTGACTTGAATAAATATGTATTCAGCCTGAAGAAATGATAAGCATTGTCTCCCAGATGACACCAGTTCTCTAACAGGAAGCTTCTAGAAAGACATTTGGCTCCAGCCTGGAGAGATTAGAGATGAGCACATCTCTTTATGACTTCTTGACTGCCTTTTAGCACAAGTCCCCTCATAACAAGATCCAGGTCTTGGCCTAAAAAAGACCTTGGAAAGGCCTTGGAATTAGGCCTTCTATGCCAGAAGAACATGTGGCTGGGACCCACTGTAATGGAGATCCATATGCGACCTTGGATGTATCTCCTGTCTGGAGGAACAGATCTGAGTTGCAGCTACAAATCCTGTGTGAGACCTCGTTTCCCTCACAGGACAGTGGGATGAAGGACAAAGATGGTGGGTGAGGGTCCATAGTGACACAGAGTCCCCAGGCAGTGCAAAGCACAGCTGCTTTATTGCAAAAACAGGGCCTTTTTAGGCAGTTAGCCCGTTGTCAGGTACATGCTTTTAAAACATAACAAACATAATTCAACCAACCACCATACACCATGATGTGAACACACAATTGTTGAATAACTTGTTTTTCTACCTCTAATTCAGCTGAGTCTCTTTCCCGAAGTCCTTTTCTACTTTGCTGAAGTAATAAGTCTGAGCTATGATTTTTCAAGGCCTTCCTTTTGTAAGGTTTTACCTATATGCAACAAAAGATAACCTAGTAATTCATAGCATCGTACAACATTTCTGTCCATTGCTATTTTTCCTTATTTTTGGTATGCATGTCTTTTTAATTTCTTTAGCCACATTATTGGTAGTTTACCCAATCTAAAATCACAGACTCCATAAACCAAGTATTCCAGAGTGCCTCTGTGGTGCCTCTGATGAGTCTTCTCTTCAGCTTTTGTTCCAGGTCTGGTTCTCTGGCTCAAAGACTGGGAGCAGGAGGGGTCTTTCTGAAGCTCTCTATGTTTTAGCCACATGTGAAACATTTCTGACTGCCAGCTCCCTCTCCACGTCCTATGCTTGCACCTCACATGCAACCATATGGGCAAACATTTTAAGTGAGGGGTAATTTGGCATCAGTTCTGGTTCACCTGACAAACAACTCATTACTTCAGATTTCAATGTATAGGTTTTCCTATTGAGGACCAAATTTTCATCCTTGTTTCACTGAATATGCCACACCAAGTTGGAGCATACACCTTAAAAGTTGAAGGTGATGGGTTTGGTGACCAAATGTCCTGATTTGCAAAAAACATTTTACAAAAGACTTGTGGTTTTTGCCCCACACAGCAGTTCCTCCCTGCAACTGTGTTGGCAGCCTTCAGGCTCATAGATGGAGGAGTTATATGCTCCAGTATCCAGGCAATTGGGTATGTGGCTTCATGCTTTCTTTTCAAATCTGCCAACTTTGGCACTCAGAAATTTTGTGTAGTCTTTGTCAGATATAAGGAAAACATGAGGAGGAATAGATTTGGGCTAACACCCACTCTGTGCTTAAATGCCTCTTTTACCAACTAGACTCTGTACCTTCTGAGGATCACCACTTGCTGTGGTGGGAATTTCAGATCTAATGAAATGTTTGAAAGCTCAGAAGATTGAGAATGTGTAAACACGCTTCTGAGACAGGCACCTTTTTGAACTGTTTAGTAAAAATACCTGTAAACATCTGCAGTGTGGAGGATAAGCAAGTGCCTGGTTGGGTCCTGGTCTATGTCAGGGGAGGCCAGACAGTGCATGGCAGAGGGTTCTGTGCAGGGGTTTATCCCTGCCTGTGATAACCCCCTGCACGACCCCAGAGAGGGACTTGGCTTTCCCATGCCTCTCTCCCTTCACCCACACAGATTTGCTTTACTGTTCTCCATGGTGGCAGCTCCAGAATAGGAGCAACCCTGCTCAGATATGTGTGTTGAAAGCTCAGGGATGACTCAGACAAGCTGGTTTTCTTTCTGAATTTCTGAATGCAGTATTTGCCACTCTGATTTCTCACTTCCTTCACTAAATATTTGCACTGAGTGCTGGGTTGCAACTGAAGTTCTTCACTGGGTCAGAACAGGGCAGTGGGGCAGCTGGGAGTAGCTCTCTCTGACCACCATGTGCTGGAAATATAATGAGGCTTGCACTGATGATAAATTAGATTACACCCAGTGAAGTTCAAACCATCAGCAGACTAATTGCTCAAGACTTCTCTTGGCAGCAGTGCTAATGTGTGGCACTTGAATACTTTCTCACTTTTTAGAGATGGACATTTTCTTTCAAGAACAGCTTTATATCTTTGCTTTCTGCCTCTTAACTTCCCTCTGAGCAAACCATACAGAAAAAACACCCACTTAGCACTGATGGTAAGAAATTTTCTTGGCCAGTGGAAAGACAAGATGCTGCTTCCAGGCTCTGTGGCTGCTCTCGGGAGGCAAGGAAACACACTGTCCCCAGCATATGGGTGAACCAAGATGCTGGAAGACTGAACCATATCCTTGTGATCACAAGTTATGTCAGTGGCCAGGATTAAAAACCAAATGTTTCTGGCTAACCCTGCGAACCATTATCCTTCCTCATCTTGGGACCACCAAGGAAAATGTCAGAGCTTCCTGGAGACGAGAGCTGGCACAGCAAGACCCCAGGCAGAGCCCCATGGTGCCAGAGGAAGATTTCACATATTGGGCCACCTGCAGCTTTTTTTCTGCCTCACTGTGACATGGGTTATGTTCTTCACAGGCTTTTAGAGAGGGGACACCAAGGAAGGGAAGGCCGTTTCCTTCCAAGGAGTAAAATGCAAGTGTAGATTCTGCGTTAATTTCATGTGAGTTTTCTGAAATGAACCACAATAATGGATTGGGACTTGCATTAATGTCTGGGTATCTCCATCATCTGCTACTTTTTTGCGGGATAACAGTTAAATGAATGGTTAGAAACGTCTCATATTTATAAGGCAGTAACTGTTTCTTTGGCTAAATTAATTTATAAGCTACTTTAGGTAAGGTATACATCCTGAGGCTTTTAGCCAATGGATTGTCCATGATGGCTTTATTGCCAGATTAATGTAGCATACCTCTGTGTTACTCTTAGCAGATGGGTATGTGGTCTTTTTTTTCTCATCCTAAAATAATTTAATAAGGGAAAGATAAAAAATGAAATGGGCTTTCAGTATCAATTTAATCTGTAAAGGGCTTTCAATATCAATTTAATCTGCAACTATCAGTAATACTATGCACTAGCCATAGCTGTGTACTCATGCCTTGATATCCCTGGAGGCTCTGCATTGTTGCTAGTGTGCCTAAACACCGCTTTCATACTTCAGCCATAGCAGTTTGCTTTTACATTTAGCTCAGTTCTGAATTTTCTGGAATATTTTTTTTGTTGTCTGGAATAATAATTGCAACTTCCCACAGAATGCTTCTTTTGCTTTCAGATATCTGAATTTACTCAATGTAGATTCCAATTAAATGTTATTTTTTCATGAAAATGCAAGTAACTATGCAACATTCTGTGCTGTAATTGACAAGGCAAATCCATTTCTTCTTATAAAGAATTAAAATAATCTGCAGAGAGACCATGATGAAAGTCGTGGCACAGAAGTGTCGAAGGATGGTTTCAGTGGGGTAAATCTACAATTCTCTGAATACTGCAGAGTGCTGCTCCTGTCTTCATCAACATAACAAAGGACAGGGTTTAATCCAAAGTCTAAAGCCACTGGTATTGTGAGGGCACAATTTTCCCTCCAGCCCCGAACATTTCCTTGTCTGCCATCCTTCCATGCCATCTGTGCAAGGTCCTTCCCCTGACATGGAGCAGCCCGTAGCTCTCCAGGACTGGGCTCAGCTTGGAGCACTGGGGGAGAAGCTGAGCTCTCAGCCTGCAAGCAGAAACGCTCTGTTACCAGTTGGGAACTATTTGCATTCTCAGATGAGGATGACTCAAATAGCACGAGCTGTGACGGCTGCTGGGAAAATATCATCTGGAGGACGGAGTGAGCCACAAGTACACCCATTCCTTCTCACTGTGCTTGTTTCAGAGTCCCCTTGGCAGTTTATGAAGGCAAGTCAGCAGTGGCTTGTTGCAGGAGCAGCAGCCTTGCCTTGTGTGACTGTGAGTTTCTAAAATCTGCAGGCAGATTTCATCATCACGGGCAAGACTTTGGCTGGGGCTGGCTGGGAAGGGATTGGCAATTGCCTGGCACTAAAAGGTTGTGTGATTGATGGGACTCCTTGGGAGGGACTATGTCCTAAGCAGCACAATTAGCATTTGAGGCTGCACTTGCTTAGCTTATACCTGAATGCATAAAGAGATCCAGAGAACAGAAATACATCTCTCAGCACCATAACAGCCATAATTGGCCTGATGTTACATTGATCACAGCGCTCCTTAATGATGAAAGCCAGGCGCGCTGCTTTCCAAATCAACAATTTTACACTTAGCTAAAAATGTTAGCATTTGGATTTAATTAAACACCCTTGCTTGTCCTTGTTGGAGGGAGATAGCAAAGGGAGGAAAGCCACAGTAAAGCTGCGAGGATGGCCTGGCTGGACTGCCCTTGCAAGCAGGCACCTCTGGCTTATGAAACCAGCATGGAAAGGCCGGGTGGGTAACACTGGCTAATGTTTTGGAACGTTCCTCAGAACTCGCTAACTCTGTACATCTGCAAATGCTGGCCATGTTCCCAGCCTTTATTTTCAGCCCGCTTCTCCTGTAAGCTCTTATGCATTTTCTCTTTGATTGCCATCAGACATTGCTCTTAACTCCCTAAGGCACAAGGATGGAGGAGGCAAATCACAGATCCGGATGGGGTGGTCAGCATTAGTGCACCTGTACACGAAGGAAAGCTTTGTGTCAACTGGGTAACAGAGCAAATATTCCCTCAGTTTACCCTCCATGAATCTGTGTTTGCATGTGCCTCAAAGCTAATGCTTCTGCAAGCTCTTTGCAAGGCTTGAGATGACCATAACACTGGGATCCACAGAGCAGCCCTTTGGGTATAATATGTGTTTGACTGGTGGCATCCAAAACCATTTGGCACAGCAGCCCTGAAGAAAGAGCTGAATATGTTGGGGGATGAAATGAGGAGAAGCCAAAGCATGGCGGAAAATTTTTGCTGTAGGAAAATCACAGAAGACATGACAAGGAGTTCAAGGATCTGTATGTCAGCATGGTAGAAAGCTAGTCTGTTCCTCAGCCCCTAGAACATCTTGTTTCTTTCATGTGCAGGATAATGGGGCTCAGAAACCTGATTGCCACTTGTCAGAGTTGCCGTGAGGGAAACCTGCTAACCCCTAAACACTGGAGTTTACAGACAGACAGCTGAGCAATAGTTAAGTTACGTGTGAGCACATGGGTCTCTGTAAGCAAATTGGCCATGTCTGTAATGCAGTAATTTGCAGCTGTCAAATAGTTAATGTCGACTCAGGCTGTGGACTCATAAATCTTAGTTTAACATGCAATTCTTCTCCGACAAATGTCTATATAAAAATAACACCTTCCTACAGAAATGATCTTCTATCTATGTGTAATCACATGCAAATCTGATTAATTTGCTGACTAAATTAAGGGGAACAGTTTTGAAAAATGGGTGTCTAAAGTTAGGTACATACTATTTATGTACCTAAATGTGCAGTACAATTTTAAGTGGTGCTTAAGTCTTGTCACTTTGAATTGCCCTTGGAGTAGCTTTTAAAATCAGGTTACCTTTCTAGAGCCCTGAAGCGCAGAATTAGATAAGTGGGTTTGAAAATATTGTCTTCATTTTTATTCCTTATTATCTCTGTTGAAGCTGGAAGTACACAGCTGCTCTAGGAGCAGACGAGCAGATTTCTTTTTCATTTCTCTTGCAATTGTACAAGCCAAAAAGATGACAACTTAACTTCTAGATCCCAGCATGAGTTTGTAGACCTGGTAGTTGGAAAAACAAACCAAACATCTTTTTTACTTGTAAACTGACTGCATTTGATCTGGAAATCATTGAGATGCAATAAACATGAACTCCATGATTCTGTTTTTATGGAGTCAGTTTTCCGAGTAGAACCACACGTAACAAAACAATCATTATAGTTGAATGGCAGTGCTTATGAAAAGGACTGGATTGAAAACAGCAATGACAGAAGCCTTCTGTTTATCCGTGGAACAGCAGTGACAGTGGTAGTGTAAGCTACATCACACTGTTCCCCAAACAGTTGACACCCAAGGGGCTGACTTGTGTTATGGCTTCAAGTGCACTATTTTGCTGGATTTCTATCTGTGGTTGGTGCTCCAGAGCTAGTGGTGCTGTTAAGTGGTTGCAGAGCCACTGATAGGTACTGGTGACTTAGGGCACTTCACCTTACTGACATTTTTGTAGCTATGCTATTGCTAAACACTTTCTGGAAGCAAAGGGGTGAGGAGATAGCTCAGCTGCTGTTGCTTGCTTGGTCTCCACAGGCAAGCTCACTGCTCTTCTCTTGATTACTGCTGGTTGTGCAGAGCTTGGGCTTTTCCCCCTCCCTATCTTTTTATGCTGACATCTGTCTGTTGGACATCAAAGGGCAATCTTTCAAAGCCAGAAAGTTGTGTGACTTACGGAACACTTAAGTGATGATCTACAGAATTGCGGGTAGGCTCGCTCTTGGAAGAGGCATTCTGCTGTCGTGATGCATTAAAACAGCTCTTTGTATTTGGGCAATAACAAAGATTCATTTGAAAGTACTAGCTATCATCAGGGCTTGACCTCTTCAGAAAGTATTCTTTAGTCAGGGTTTTAAAGTGGATTTGGAAAGATAATTGTTCTTGTCCCCGGGTAGAACCTGGGCAATTTATGTGCTCAGCTGACTTGCCACTTTGGCTCAATGGATATTTACTCCATGAAGTGCATGGTTGTGCTGTGTGGCAGAGGATGATGGTAATGAGCAGATCAGATACGTGCAGACAGAGATACTGCTCAGGGTGATACATCCTTAATTGTCAGTAGTCTTATAGCAGGCACTGTGCTCAGTACTGTAGCACTTCAGTGCAGGGGAAGATGACACTGTTTATTTATCTCTTTGTTTTTTTCTCTGTGTGTGAGCTCACAAAACATTTGCAAAAAAGCTTCATTTGATGGCCATGAAAAGATTTTTTGTATCATTTAAGCCAGTATAGCACTCAGAACATTGAATTTTGTACATCTCCTGCCTGATAACTTTCTTTCTATAATATTTCAGTATGCATTTTTTGTTTCCAAGATATCATTATTGCTTTATCCTCTAGCTTTCATTAGTAGCCAGTGTCATGCATCTCAGCTCTCTGGAGTTGCTATAAATGGATATCACAACATTTGATAGGCTTCCTAGGAAAAGTGAGAGAGGGAATAGACGTATTTCCACAGGCTGAATTTCTATAAGATCACAAGATGCAAGTAGACATTATCAAAAGGACATTCTTCTAGACCTCTCAGTCCCAAGTAATATCTGAGAACTCTGGTGTTGGGCCAAATCATGCAGTGGGATCCGCTGGGTGAGATATAAACCAGAGATCTGTGGACTCATTAACATTTTCATGCCATGTTCCTCAGGAGCAAAAGCTCTGGGTGGAATGTCATAGCTACTTTTCCAGTGCAGTTTTGTAAATATCAGGTTTATAAAGGGCTAGTATAAATGTCCTGTATCAAATACCTGGCCATGACACCTGCACTCTGCCATCAGTCAGCTCCCATGAAATATGGGAAATGCAGTTACGCATCTGGTTGTGTCCCACCATAGCTGGCTCTGGTGACTTGAAGCACTTTGGGGTAAAACTGCTCTCTGTGATGTGTTTGTGCATCTCTACCAGCACTGCTGACTGGACCCATGACAAAGCTGCAGGATGCAGACATAAGAGATGGTGAGGGCATCAGCACAACTACTATTTCCCATGACTGACACACGCATGTTGCACCAGCTGGTGGTGGCAGAGGGGTGGAAACAAATCTTCTTAATGTGCACCTGCTAATATAAATTAATTATTATAGTAATGAAGCCAAAGCATAATGAATCTGTTCTCTCCAGTCCATCTTTTACTTTGCTTTTCTTTGTAAGCAGGCAGAAAGGCGTCACTGCATTTCTTTCTTTTCCTTTGTGCAGTTTTCCATTTCTGATTTGTCATCACTCCTAATGTTTCATTGACTTGTGTCTGTGACTTGTTTATTCAAAGCAGTACTAAGTGCCTAAGAGTTATTGAACAACTAACATAATGAACAAGTCATACAAGTCATTCCAGCAGCAGAGCTGGAGCTTGCAGGAAAAGGTCATGGAAACCCTGGGCTGACTTGTAGGTTGGAAATGCATACATGGTCTGTTCTTCTATCAGCAAAGCTAGAAGCCAAATATAGGAAGGTGTAGTTGCATGTTTGTGTGGGAGAGCAGGGATGCCTGCCATGAGTTGTTTATGCAGGATGAACTCCTGGTTGGGAAAAAAGATAAAAATTGGTTATTAAAACTGCTGCAGCCAAAGAAGTGAAATCTCACCTGCAGTAGGAGATGTGGGAGAAACTGTTTTCTCCTCATCTCTTGTTTACTAAAGGTATTAAATGTCCTTTTGTTGACTCAGCTTGGTTTAGATTGGGGTCTGCTCCACAATGTTGTACTCGAGGGAGGCTCGACAGTCACCTGTCGAGCAAGGCTGCAATAGGGCATCTCAGATCAAAATATAATTTCCCTATCTTTAGAAGCCTATCTAATAAACTTGGTGGACTGCTACTGACACGTTGAATGTGACAATTTCCTCCTACCTGGAATTGCTTTCTTTTGCAGAGCATGCTGCTCAGTGACCACCAACCAGTAAAATCCGTTCAGAAGGAGGGAAAATGTGTGTGGGAAAAAGATTTTATAATTCAATCTGTGAAATTAAAATATCATTGCCACTATATTGCACTTCTGTCACCTCCATGGAAAGAAAATATTCAACCTGGCAGTGGGCTGGAAAGGGGCCCCAGACTATTTCTCTGTGTTTCAGGGAGGAGTTGGATGGTCATCTCACTCCAGCTGTCCGGGATCTATGGAGCAGCAGCTTGTATCCTCTGGAGATCAGTCAGATCTCATTAACCTGTAGCCAGTTATTTGTGCAGCTCTGAGCTCCCCTTTAGTGAAAAGGAGGCAATTTGCTGAATTTAGGTGCTAATCTTTTAGCCTGTTCCATAAAGAAAGGTATGTTTGGGATGGAGAACATATTCCTGGTAACTCTGGTATCCAGAATCGCAGTCCAGTGGGTTTAATGGTGCATTTGGGAGTGCTGGGTTTACAGTTGGACTTGATGATTTTAAAGGTCTTTTCCAGCTTCAGTGGTTCTATGATAGATGAGATGAGATTGAATGCATACCCTCTGTGTTTGAAACCGGCCCAGTAGATTTTTGTAACTCTGCCTTCTGGTGAGTTACATCATTTCGGCAAATTTAAGAGCTGCTTGTCCAGAAAGAGATTCAGACAGCTCGTGAGACTTAATCCCAGTCATCTCTTTATATATGTCCTTAGCTGGAACAAACTAAAGGAAAGCTGCATTTTCTGCCTATTGGTGATCCTTTTGAATTCAACATTACAATAACATCACAGGTTTTTAGCACAAAAATGTCAAGGTTCTTACAGCTCTAAGTCTTAGGGCTATAAACATTTATACTAGCGTGCTAAAGAGATTTGGGCATAAGGGGCCATACTGGCATCAGGGAGCAGCTGAAAATATGAGTAGGCTAACATTAGATTAAACAGAGGCAGGCAGTAATTTAATTGGCATTTATACATTGAGAGAAGGAAAAAATAGTAAGTTAAAAAAAGAAATGCGGCTAGGAAGCTTTTGGAAATCAGGGAGGTAATTTGCTTTCCAAAATGATTCACAGCATCTCGTGTTAGCTCATTAACAAAACAGCAGGTTTGTGAATTTAACTGCAGCAGGGTTAGGGCTCCGTGGGCTCGGTTCTTATCCAGGCATTCACTGGGGTCTGTTCAGCCCCCTCGGTGCTTTTGCTCTGCTCTTTGGCATCTGGGGGAGCCTGGCCTCTTTCAGAGGGCAGAGTTACAAGTGGCTGCATTCTGAGATAGGAGCCAGATGAGGGTGAAAGGGGCAGGTGGAGAGGCAGGAGATTATCCATTGACTGGCATGACTCAGCCATCCATAAAATGATTTTCATTAATGTTTAATGTGTGTCAAAAATGTCAGCATCCATAAGAGAGGCAGATAAATTATTTAGTCCTGTGAGTGTCTTGCCTTCCCTCTCCCGCTGATGTATGTAAAATGTTTGCCCTGGTTTTGTTTGGATGTGGGATGCTGGTGGGGGAGTTAAAGGATTGCTGTTACACCCAGAGTGTTTCCTGGCCAGAGCCCCGGAGGAGCCGCTGCCGCTTCGCAGTTCAGCGCGTGGTCAGAGAGCTGTGGGCAATCTGGAGCCAGCTGCCCGTGGGTTGTGCACAGGCCCTGTTGGTGGGCTGGCATTGGCTGTGGATTGGTTCACAGAGGAGCAGACCCTGGGAAATTGTAATAAAGACAGAAGAGTGGGGTGTGACAGGAGGTCCTGCTCCCCAGGTGAGAGCTGTGGAGGCAGGTCTTGGCGTAGCCCAGCATCACAGTGCAGCCCATGAGCCTTTCCCTGGCTCCTGATGGAGCTGCCTGATGCACCCCGAGCTCTGCCTGATGTCAGCTGCAGTGCTTTCTGCTGCTCTTCTTGCTGCCTTGGTTTTGCTGGGTTTACCCAGAGACCTGCAACTGCCCTGTTTGGATGAACTGTGTCCTGCTCAGGGGTGGGAGCAGCCTCTGTGATCCCACCAGGGCTTTGGCTACTCTCCCTGTACCCCTCTGCAGGGACGGTTTCTACATTTCACTTCCCTGTGTCAAGAGCTTAGGGCATGGATCTTGCTTTATCCCTAACCAGAGAATTCATGCACAGGAAGGGAAAACTCCCCTTTGAATTGCAGATTTAGGTTTTCTTTTATTCCTTTTTTTTTTTTTTTAATCAGCCTCCCAGGATGACACAATAGCTGCAAGCTGAAATCATAAGCCCTGGCAGAAAGAAAGAGGGTCCAAAGGAGATGAGCAAAGGCAGAAATGTATCTGGTCAGAAGGGATTTGAGGCAATGTGAGACAGGGGAAATGTAAGCCTAATTAATTGTGAGGTGCTGGTTTGTGAATGTTGAATGAACCACAGTCAAAAATGACTAATTTAAAACCCACTCTGACATTCATATTTGACACAACCATGCTTTCTGGACAGGAATTTTTCTGAAGGAGTGAGAACTTTGTCAGTCTGTTTGGATGGGGCATGTTGAACTCTGTCAGAGAAATTAAAAAGAGAAAATGTGGAGTGTTTTTAAATGTGGGGGGGAACGCAATTGCCTTGTATTTTTAGGATGTTTTTGTCTTTTTTAGGGCAGTCACAGGCTTTGGGACAAGGATTTCAATTGGCCTCTAATTAAAGTTGCTTTCTTAGTGTCTGGCATGAAATCCCCCTGAGAGGCAGATGTTTGCAAAGCACACTTGGGGCACTGGCATATGGTTCCTTTGTATGGCTGGTGTTTCAGCAAAGTGCCTCCTCAATGTTGTACATAATTAGATATTTTATTTTATTTTTTTTGTCCTGGAGAAGTTGCTGATAGCTAGGGACCTCCAGCATGTGAGCAGGAGTCTTTCTGGGATACGGGTGGAAAACCCTAAGCACGTCACTGCAATGTGGCAGGTGCTGGCAGATGCCCTTTTGCAGCTTTTTGGGAAAAGCCTGTTGACTAAAACCAGTGCCAGTTAAAGCATATTATTCTAACTTACAGGGGTACCCAGCCTCTACATCTTCAAAGAGGGCCTGCATCCTTCGTACAGGAATCCATCAGCAGTTCTAAACTTTTTATGGGATTATAAAATTCTGAGGAATGTTTCCATAAGAAGCCCAATTGTAATTGAGAGGGGAGTGAAATGAAAAGAAAATATTCGTGCACACTTGGCCTGGATAGAGACCATGGCCGTGTTTAAAATGTGACTTCAGATTACAAATGGCCCATAGCTGTTTATTAACACCATAAAAGACTCTTGCATCTGGGTGGTCACTGATGTACAGAGCAATCTGTAGATCAGAGCAATCTGTAGATGGCAAGAAAACTAAAAGCTCAAGGTGCTGAATATACTTATTTCCCTCTAGGGCAGCACATCTATCCCTTGTATACTTAAGAAATAAAACACAGGATTTTGTGTCCGATGATCTAATTTTTCCAGTTCTCCTAACATTTCCCATTCCTTCCCAGAAAGACCTTTCTGTGATCAACAGAGCAAGTCTTTCCTACTGTGGATACCTCATTTTTACCTGTCTATAAAAGTGCACTGCAGCAGTTCCTTGCCTCAGAGAACTCTAAGAGGTTTTTTCAGACAAAATTAATTCATGTTTGAAAGGTGCTTTTGAGGTCTGTGAACCTGACTGTGCTTTACTAATGTGGGCAGTCATTATTTCCGTTCTGTAGAGAGGGAAACCAAGATCTGGCACAGTTAAAACAGCTTGTTCAGGATCATAAAGCAATTTAGGAGCAGAACCACAAATAGAGCCAAGTCTTTTGACTAGCAGTCAGATGTGCTGTCCACAGGGCTACCTATAATGTCTAATTATTTTTCTAAGTGTAAGAAGTGAAAGATCTCAGCCTGAATCCAAAGTCCTGATGAAAATTAAAAGGAAATGTACAAAAGATTGACTCACAGCCATCGCATTCTCTTGGCATCTCTATTAGTGTATGTTTAAAATGAAATTAGTAAAATCCCCCATGGATGAAGTTGAAGCAGAGCCCCCACTGCAGATTGTGCATAAATTCAGTATCCTTGTGATGCTTTGAATGGTTTTGTGGCACATGAAAAGGCAAAGCCTCACTGATGGCTTAGGTGGGATGCACAGGGAGGGATGTTTTGGGCTTCAGATGCTGAACACAGTTTATTAGAGGCCACACGTGCACACAGGCTAATGAATTTGCATGCTTGCTGCAAGCCTCTCTATCTTCCTCGAGGCCTTGCCTATTCTTTGGCTTGGTTTCAAGCTGAGGCTACTGTTTAAATGTGTGGACATTCAAAGGCTGTGCTGGGAGGCTCAATGCTGCCAAGTACCCCGTGGAAGGAATAACAATCTTGACAATTAGCAAGGTCCCCCATAACCCAGCCCTGCCTCTCTTGGTTTTACAGGCAGGGAGAGAAGGGCTGTGCTGGCAGGGGCTGTCCCTGTGCAGGGATTCAAGCAGTGAGAAATCAGAGGGACCCTCCTGTTGGTGTAGAGGGGGAGAAAACCAGACAGACTTCTGACGTACACAGGCAAAACTTGGAAGGGGAAGGAGCCTTTAGTACTGCCATGCCATAGATGTGACCAGAAGGATATTTCAAAAAGCAGAAGTGGTGTATAATTAATAAAAAGAAAGACAGTATGAAGAAACACAGAGAAAATAATATTAGTCTTGGACTGAGCCTAACTATTACATATAAACCTAACATTCATCTTTTAAATTTAGAATAAATGCAGCAATGTAATGCATGTGGCTTTGGTCTCAGCTGGGATGGCATGTGGTGCGGTGGGATTAATCTTTTGTGCAGACTATCTGTTTGGTGTCCAAGGTGCTTGCAACTTTTGAAGCTATGGCATGGAGTTGTGTGTCAGTCTGCACACTGGATCTGGTGGCTGGAGCAAGCAAACACATGACCATGGAGGGGCACAACCACTGTCCTTGCCCCAGGGCTGTGGTGCTAATCCAACTGCCTTTCACCCTGTCCCTGCCACACTCCAGTCTGCAGTCCCGAATGCTTCCTGTGAGACCCTGTATTACCTTTTATTGGTTATTAAGGAGAAGTATATAGTTCTGGGTTAGTCTTCAGTAATAGTTGGTAATAATATTTACAGCTTGATTGTGTGTTTTTTTTCTCTCTGGTGCTGTCTTTAGATTCAATTCAATTTAATCCTTCCTTCCTTTCTCTGTGAAATCAAAGCCTGCACTTCTGCTGCCTGCAGTGGGGAAGGATGGCAGGAGAGCCTTGCAGGCTCCTGGGGAGCTCAGGGCACCAAAATGCTCTTTCTTTACATCAGGGATCAGGCTGTTGTCCACAGAGGAGCGATTGGCAGATGCAGAGTGTCCAGCCTCATTTATCTCTGCCAGATGGTGCTAAAATACTAGTCCAGAGCACATGTTGCTTCTATTCAACCAAATGCTTGTGCCATGCTGTGGCCTCTCTGCCTTTGAACCAATGAGCCTCAGCCAACAAAATCCCAGAGGCAAAGGCCCCAGCAGCCCTTGGATAAGCCCCTCTGTGTGCCTTGTGAAAAAGCAGAGAAATCAAACTGGGAAGGCTCACAGCCCTGCAGGGACAGACAATAGCCTGCAGGAAGGGGAGGAAGGGGTTAAAGGGGGTTTAGCACACACAAAAAGTAAATATTTGAGGCATAAATGCAGAAGGAAAGAATAATGGAGAGAGAAGGGCAGGAGGAGGAAACCAGAAGTGTAAAGAGAAGAAAAAGGAGGATTATATTCTGCTGGAAAACAAAGGGATGTTTGTATGAGAAAGGCATTGGGGAAATGAGGGTTCAGCTCTGCACAAACTTTCTGTCTGACACTGGACAAGTCAATCTCTCTGTGTCTCAGTTTGCAAAGGCTACAATGGGAATACTAAAGTCTCCTTTGTTCTGCCTCTCTCTGCTCACATCAGACATCCCTTCTGTTTGTGTGTTGTAGAAAGCCAAGACTCTACAGTACTGCAAAGACAAATAAATTCCACTGAGACTTAGAGGGGGGAAAAATAAAAAGGTAGCACGGCAATAGGTGATGATAAACCTGGGAGATAAATGCCCCAAAAACTGGGGGGTGGGGGTGGGGGTATAGAATACAAGAGAGGCCTTTGCTGGGGGAAGAAGAAATATGGACCGGATTAATCCTACTGTTGCATCCTGGACTCCAGTGGAGTTCCTCGAGGGATGGGTTTAGCCCATGGAGTTCAGTTTTGTTTGGTTAAAGAAACTTTATGCCAAAGTTTTTAAATAGTCAAATCTGTTCTGAGAACTATGAGAATGTGGGCTGCCTTTCCTGAAACATTGCATGGGACTTGGGATGAACAACTCTTGCTGAAGGCATCAGGAGCCAAGTGATTAAGCCCCATGCAGTGCTCTGACAGGAGGCCTTCTTCTTGCCTACGCATACTTTTTTTAAGTATAGAAAGAATTTCCATATTTCCAGCAGCTGATCTTTATTTGAAGCCAAGAGCTGCATTTTTCAGATTAGTACTGAAGCTTTTCTAGGAAAAGCCACTCTGGAGCAGACCATTGATCCATCTAGCCCAAGACGGTGTCTCCAGCAGAGACCCTGTGCTCTGCTTTGAGAAAGAAATGCTAAAGCTCACAGGGCTCTCTCTGGGGATAATTTATTTTTCACTCCAAGAGTTAGAGCTTGGCTTTCACTTCAAAGTCTGTAGGCTTACATTCTTTCCAAAACTCTTGCTTATTTTATTAATCTTTACGGTTCTCTGGAGATGTTTGTTGTTTGCTGATCTCCAACCTGTTCAGGAAGCCCCTTGAGCTGATGACCTCCATGTCCTTCAGCAGCGAGCTCTCCAGGCCAACTGGGGCATTTGTGCAAGGGAAAAAAAAATTTTCTCAATTCAAGATTGCTGCTTTTAACGTGGAAGCATGCTTTAAACTTCTCAGTTCACCCATCTGGCTTCTCATTACAGCATCTCATCTAAAACTGTGAGCTGCTTCTGGCACCCAGGGAATCCCTGCTAGGAGATGTTCTGTGCACGTGCGATGCTGCTCTGCCCTGAAATGTGAATCAGCCATGCTGAGGATCCACTCTTCAGTGCTTCCAAGAACATGTTATGCTGTCAGCTGCTCAGGCTGGCATGGTGTGTGTGCTTTCATGGTCCCTGGAGTAGTAAAAGTTTGTGGCCAGTCATAGTGTCCCTGCTCCCTGGATAGCACACTAAGCCAGGATGTGATGAAAGTGTGAGGAGCTGCAGGGTGACTGGATCACAGCACCAATTCTCTCTGTGCCTCTCTTTTGGTAAAGAGGTGACTGCAGTGCTCGAGTGTCTTGGTCGACTGTGCAGGTAGAAAGCAAGAGGGGGTCTGTTGTGTAGTCTCCCATTTAGGAGGAGGTTAATCAGCAAACCAGTGCATGGACAATGGCAGGATGGCTCAGCCTGCCCTTCCTTCATCCCTCTGTCAGTCTGTGTCCATCTCCTGCAGAAGGGGTGTCTGAGAGGAGCAGCAGAGAGGTGTAGGGCAGGCTACAAAGCCTTTGTGTGCACAGGGCTCTGCAGCAAAATGAGACGGTGCTCTGCAGACATGGCCTTGGATCCAGCATGCAAACAAACAAAACAAATGTATTAGAAACAGCTGGGGAAGAGGATGAAAATGAGCATCATTAGGGATATGCTTATAATAACTTATGAACTGGGGAATGCATCATTGCTATGCTGGCCCCTCCTGGAGACAGATTGGCTGTTGCTTTTGGAGTCTTTATTAGAGCCATTGGTTTTCCCATTTATGCATACCTTGCCCCAGCTCTTGCTGGAAACCTGACAGCATGCTCTGAGATGTAGCCTCCAATGCAGGAATTTTGTCAGGAACTGGAGCACTGGCTGTGGGTCATGAGGTGCCACTTGGTTAAGTCCTGTACATTGCTTTAGGCATTGATCTGCCTTTCAGGGTTTCCTTCTTCATCCTGAGGGAAGTTTTGCAGCTCTTTGGACTTTTTGTTTATTCCCTGGTTGTAGGACAGGCTCACAGTTTTTAAATTCATTCATCATTTACTTAGGAGTGTGTCTGACCTGTCCTGGGTGATATTGAGAAAGGGGAAAGTACCTGTTGCAGCACTGTCCCCACTCAAATCTTTCCTTGCCTCTCCTGTGCACAGTCAGGACATGAGGGCTGTTACCAGAGAGCCCCTTGCCTGCAGCCTGCCCTGCTACAGCTCAGGAGATGACCATCTTTTAAAGTCATACATTTTTCTCCTGATCTCCATGTATTTCCTCTGTGAAATTCAGTCCTTCCTTGCAGGAGAGTGTCTGAAACTGGCCTTCAGCCCTCAGTGTAGTGGGTTCTTGCTAAGAAGTCCTTATGGTGTGCTTTACATATGCCCACTGGCTTTTTTTAGCAATGTTCACAAAGATTTCAGTTGTATACTGTCTGCTGCACGGTTGGGTGCCTAAGAATTGACTTTGCCATTTTCCTTTGACAAATTTAACAAATACTGGGGAAAATTCAGCTTGCACTGACACTGCAGATCCAGCAGCTGGATGAATTTGGGGCAGTACTCCACTTGAGTGTCTTCAAACCTTTGTGATGTGTCTCACATATTGGCTGTTCCCATTTGCTTCATGGTTGGATGAGATGGTTATATACAGAGCTTTTAAATTCCAAATGATGCCTGTGGCTGAGCACTTCCTACCTTTGATGTGAGAACTAGCCATAGCCTGGGATCTGAGGGGTTATTCTTGTTAAGAGGATAAGTTAATAATAAGTTAACACAGAGTGCACAAAGTCCTGCTTACTTTAACACAGAAAGAATTCAGCAATTAGGACTCATTTCCCTGGTCCCAAAACACTTTATTGACACAATGCACGCTTTAGGCATCCTCTGGGACTATGCTGCAGTGCCTGTTCAAATTGCAGTTACGTTGGTCTTGGCCTTGCATTGAATTACCTCACTCCTTTGAGTGCTAGTTTTCACTAGCTTAAGGCTTAGCTGGTGAGCTTACACATCTCCTGGGGCTGAGTGTGACAGAGGTGACACGTGAGAGCAAGTGGGGACACAGAGAGGTAGCTGTAGCCTTTGGTCAGCAGGAAGGGACATATTTACATGTACAAGACAGCCTTGTTGCACAATCTGACTGTGACTGGCAAAAAACAGTAACTCAACCATATTAATACTTAACACTTGTAGATCAGCTGCAGGTGAAAATGGATGTTTTGGTCTTCATCCTGTCTGTTCCAAATGTCTGCATGGATTGAACCACTTTGCAGGCTGCATGTTGGCAGCAAGAGATGACAATGTAAAGGGGGAGTTTTTATCCCCAGTCCCACTTTTAGACCCAAACGGTCAGGTACCATCTGCTGTGTTCAGCAAGGAGGGTGTGATGGCTGCAGCAATGTTGCCCTGTTTCTAGAAAACTGCTCTGTGAGAAGACTTTCTTACCCTGACACCATCTCAGAAGAAAGGTGGTTACTGCCTGCCTGTGAAAGGCAGAAAGTGAAAATACAGGGTTTCAAACGTGTTATATTCTTTGGTGAACTGGGAAAAATCTAAGGCCATATGGAAGATCACTTGTCATGATGGCTATTATTCACTACCCAGTGATGGATGAGTTATTTTTCAGGGCAACTGCAGAGGTGTCCTTCAAACCCACCTTTTCTGGGACTGGCAGTGTCTAGCTTGCTCTAGATGATTCCTTACTGCTGGTCTTTTGCAGAGCAGAGAGATGCTGCTGGAGCCTGAAACTGTGGGCAGTTCTGTTCCCAAGAGAGTAAAAGACTGTGATTTCTTGGGTGAATATTTAGGCTACATGAAGTAATTTGGCACTTAAGGGAAGGTGAATGGCCTGTGCAGATATGCTTCATGTGTAATCAAACAGCATGAATTCCCTGAGAACGTGCTGGGGCTTCAAACCACTCGTAAGGAGTGTGTCCTCCCTCTGAGTGTGATCCCACCTCGAGCCGTCTCATCCCAGCTGTGCTGTGCACAGCAGAAAGGGGCAAAGGGGAAAAGCCCTTTTTAGGCCAGCCCCTGTGCAAATCTGTCTCAAAGGCTGATGCTAAATGGATGTGTATATGCTATAATGCTCCTTGCCATGCCTGGATATGTTCAGAACAGTGAAGGAAGAAGGCTCCTGGCTTGCTCTGCAAGATGGGGATCTCCCCAGTGATAGCATTGTGAAAAAGGCAGCAGGCATTAATCTGGTTACTTGGTGGGAAATTGTGGGTACACAGTTTGTGATAATTGGGAGTGGGGCTGTGGCTGAGCCTCATCCCCAGTGGGTGCAGCTGTGAAAAGCAGGTGAACAGCACTGACAGCAATGAGCCCTGGAGTGCCCAGGGGCACTGACCAGCCACCAAAGGGAACAGAGGGCACACAGGTGCAGTGCATGAACGTGAGGGGTATAAAAGGTTGGGCTAAAGAACAAAAAGATGATTAAAGGTTTCTGAAGTGGTCTGGTGTCACTTTATGGGTTGAAGCCTTCTGAAATTGTGTGATGGTACTTGGTGTATTGTGGCTATCTCAACTGTGGTGTATGCTGTGGCTTTCAGAACTTCTGAAGGATAGGGCAGTGAACTGATTATCTGTATTTAATTTCTTAAACATAGCTCTATTGATGCTAATATTGTTTGTTCAGCAGCTATTTTAGTCTCTTTGTTGGTGCTTTTATGTAATTTATAGCCTTTCTCCAGTCTGATTTTGAGAAGCAAGACATGTCTGTGAAGCTGGGAGCAAGAATGTGCTCTCATTTAATGTGACTTTTCTGTTTTTCTGTTTTGCAGGTTCTTTTCGAAATGATGGTTTGAAAGCTGCTGATGTCCTTCCTATACTGAAGGAGAAAGTGGCCTTTGTGTCAGGTGAGCACATCTTTCCTTGATCCCTCCAGCCCATCATGAGCACTGTCTGCCACATCCTGGTCCTAATGATGCTGCAGAATCTCAAGGGACTGGTTTCATGTTTGAACTTGGTAGTACCTAAATTAGCTCTTCTGTTAGGAAAAGGGCTGTACGTGGACCAGGACTCTCCAGTAATACTCAGAGCAATGAAAACTGGTGCATGTTCATTTTCTTAATATTCTGAGATAAGGGTAAATGAGCAGCACAGGTAGGATGAAAAGCAGCTGTTTCGCTCCAGCTCAGTTGTGGGTTGTCTCAGCGTGAAGGACAATTCAGGGATCCTGCTTTTGGTTCAAGGTCAGTGAATAGCATTCAATTCCTGTATGTAGGAAGCACTCAGGCCTATAAATCACTCGTGTTCCATTTACAGTCCCAATCAGCTTGCAGTTAAAAGTACCATTGATGCTACATTTACATAATAACTCAGATGCTTAAACTTCTCCTACCATTCTGTACAAAGATTTACAGCCTTCATTCAGAAGACAGATCTCAGGGATCTGGGGGTGGATGAGGACTAGACAATATGGAAGAGGCTTTGAGAATAGCTTGGATGATATTGCTTCTGGTGTGAATTACAACTTGTCAGTGAGAGGGGGAAGAGAAAGTCTGAAGCAATCAGAACCTTGCATGAAGTCACTCAAATTGGCAGCATAAACCCAGGGTATTTCCAGTGGCAGTATTTCTGATGATTACAAACCATTGAGGCTACTTGCAATGAGAACCTCCATCAAGAATAGCCAGCTCCTCTTGTTTGCAGTCTGCTTTTTTGTTTCCTTTGTCTCCACAGTAGTGCTCACTGCAGAAGGGAGGAGGTTGCAGCAAGGCTGTTTGGTGCCTGGACTCTTCCTCCCTGGCTCTCTCCACAGGAGTTGAGCCCCCGGTCCCATAAGGATGGGGTTCATCACTGTGCCATGGAGGTGTCATCCAGGAAAGAAAAGCTTTTCCCTCTACTGATAGCTGGTGTGAGATGTCTCCCCATATTTGAACAGTTAAATGGCCCACAGATCATAAGTCCAGCTGTGACTTGGAGGAAAAAAATGTGAGGATCTATAAATGCTGACTAAACTTTCATTAATTACATGAAAATCCAGGAGATTTAGGGAAGCTTCTGAAACACCAGAAGTCTTTTGTGAAAACCCAAGACTATCCCAACAGTACTCACACGCAGGAGCACTTTATCTGAAGCCTCATTCTGAATGACCTGACATGTTTTACATGGTTCGTTTTCACTGCTCTGAAGAGGGGAGCAGAGTCATAAAAACACAGCATACCTGCACACTTGTTTGAGACACAAAAGCTGAACTGGGTGCTCTGGGGAAGTGGAGGGGAGGAATTTATGCAGAGACTGTACTGCAATTTAGTTCTTGGCTGCTGCTGTTGCTTTGCATGGAAATGATTGCAGGATCATTTGGTAATTCATGGAATATTTATTAATGACAACCTGTCTGGATTGTTTATGTAGCCCCTTCCACTGACAGTGCCTGTGTTCAGCTCTGAGCCAGAGGGTCTCACATCAAATCATCAGCTCGTTAGACACTGTCCTGTGCCAAGCCTGCCTTGCGGAGGGGGGTGTAGAATAAGCAGTGCCAGCACAATCCCCCAGGCTTTCACACCATGATCCGCTGCAGGCAGGGTACAGCTTGCTCCATATAGACTCACCAGCCTCCAGACTTAGATCTGCTCAATATGTGCCGTTCCTGACACAGCTAGAGGTCCTAGGATTTACACCTCCTCTTCATGGTCTCCAAATGCAATGACTACAGGCAACAGTTCCCTTTGCAGGCAGAACACTTTGACTTGCTGGTGTTCACTGCAACAGCCCCAATATCCCCTTTCAGCCCACAGTGTAAGTACTGCCCAATGTTCCCCTGGACTGCTGTAATAAAGCAGATTAAGGAAATGATTTTAACATTTCAGCTGATGACTGGGTTCTTTTTAATTAAAATGGAATGATTTCCTAGAGTATTCTTTGAGCACAGAAGAAAATTTTTGACAAAAAGGAAAAATCAAATACCTGGATTTTCCAAGATCAACAAAAAAAGTTCTGTAGTTAGCAAAAGATGGAGAGCACGTGTTTTAATCATGCTTCCTCGAGGAACAGGAGAGTTTTATTGAATCTTCTTTGGAGTTCAGTACTACAGTTAATTTTAATGATAACAGTACAGTAAAGTTGTCAAGGGGATTCTCCTTACACCAGCAGAATTTATCAGCACACGCAAAAACTCTCAGCTGAACATGTCAGATACGGAGTTTATTGCTTTTCTCGTCAGCTGTGGCTCACCAGCTTGTTTGTCTGTGATTCAACAGGAAAATTGCAGAGAACACACAAAACCCTTCAGGCAGGGGCTATACTTTGCTTTGTGTTCCAGTGTGGTGGATGCTCCACACCTGGACCCTGCAAAGCAAAAGGGCAGAACAGGCAGCAAAGGCAGAGTGGCTGCTGCCTGCTCCACAGCAGGCACAACAGGACCTGCCTGCACAGCCGTGTCATCTCAGAGGAGCACTCAGGCTCTCACAAGTGCACTTAATTTCAGAGTTGACATACAGATCTAACTGTCTGGGCATGGGCATCCAGCCTAAGTGCTGTCTGGGGCTCTGTGCCTGGCACTTCCCCCTCAGCTGAGCTGGCAGCAGGCGCGGGGCTCTGCATCTGCATCCCTGCACCGCAGGAAAGTTGAGGGGTGGTGGATAATATCAGGACTTTTTCCTGGAACTGGTACTTGGTTTCTTCCAGTGATCTCATCTATGAGCTAGACTGAACCTGAACAAAGTTCACATGTGTGTCTAAATAATACCTGAAAATCCCATTTCATAGCTCCTTTTGCAGAGCAATGGACTGAGCAGTTGTGGGTGAGGTGCATCCCAGCCATGGATGATTGCTTCCATTGCAGACCTCCTGGAAGCAGATTAAGCAGGGGGCTGGCAGGGGGGAGGCTTTGGCCACCTGCTTGTTGTCTAAACTCTAATAAAATCTTGGCTTTTGCCTGGGTGGTTCAGTGTGTTGCTCCCAGCAATTGAATGGCTTTGGGAGCCATTAGGGAATGAGGTACAAGCCAGAGACTGATTTTTGTATTCCGAGAGGGAGATGAAGGCTGAGGAGAAGAAATAAAACAGGTTGTAGATTATTTTAGGTGCTTTTTTCCAGTGAGAGGTGGTGAAATATTTTGGAAACTGGGCTCATAGTCTTTCTTGGGAAACAGACGCTGTTTTAGAAGAGTGGTGTAAATTGGGGCGTTGTTCAGCTGCTTGATTATATTTATGGGAGATTTTCTATTGATCAGGGCAGTATGAAATGAAGCATATGAACTTTTGGGAAAGGGAAGGGAATTTGTTACCATGTTACCATCCCATGCATGGAAATTTTCATGCACTTAGTTTATAAAAAGCTTGGTAGTTGATGGATGTCATGGGTCTTGCTGAAAGCATTTCCCCACATCCCACCCAGAAGAGTTTCTCAGGATCCTTCCCGGTATTTCCGCTCCCTGGAGGGCTCGGAAGAGCGGTGGCGCGTGGGCTCCTGCTGTCACCCAGGTACTGTCTGCTCATCTGCCGAGGCAGGAGTACAAAGGAGGAGGCTGGCCAGGTTTCTGAGAGCGTGGTTGAGCACAGAGGAATCAGCAGCAGAAGGGTGTAATAAGCTGGTGAGCTGCTGCAGCTGTGACAAGCAGAGCTCCCAGCTTGTGTCTGCAAAGCAGGAGGTTTTCCTGTGTGCTTTGGGCACCAAAGGGCATGGAGCAGGGAGAAGTGGATGCACTAACAGCTCAGCCATCTCCATCCTTTGGTAGCCTACTGTCACCAACCCCACATCTCTGGTGGAGCCTCATGTTCTGGGTCACAACAACATCTGAACATGACTGAGAGTCTTAAGGAAAAGCAGAGATTTCCTGAAAGGTCTTTCAGGGAAGGAATTTCAATGTAAATAGATGTAAAGAAAGGACAGCTTTACAATTAGGTTCCACCAAATTTAGGCCAGCAGGATGAATGAAAGAGGAAAGCTCAGAGAAGACCCTTATCTTCCCAAGGACACCACAGGTCACTTAGTGCCAGAGATACCACATGTGGAGGTGCATATTTTTTCTTTTTCTGCAGTAGCTGCACTTCACTCTTCAGAGAAAGGGTTGAAATAAGACCCCCCCCCCCACTGCCTCTGGGAACTGAAAGAATTCACATCCTGGTTTCAGGAGGTCACAAATGCTGATTTGTGGACAGTAGAATTTGTATTGGGTTGGGAATAACATTAACCAAGATATCTAATTTTGGGTGATATAAACATTTTGTATTTACACAATAATTCTTGATTTAAAATAAAAATTTCCATTCTCCTCTTCCTCTGGAATGGAAATTTCAAATGAAACCTCAACAATTCTTCTACATTTTGTTACAGAAAAATATTTTCCTTTTTATACCATTCTCTGGTGTTGTTTGAAATCAACAGAGTTCAAAAAAGGGAAATCTGCTATTAGAAAAACATGGTAATCCTTGACTATTTCTCCATGCTTGTCTCAAATGAGGAAGAGAAAGAGTGTTATCAGGGTGAATCTGTCCTCTCTTAGTTTCTCCTTATTCTGTTCAGCTTCTAGCCCTGTGCCCTGGGGTATGTCTGCACCACAATCAGCAGTGACTGGCATTGCCATGTGCTGTGGCTTATTGGCTAGTATACATTTAAAATTAAAGAAGTTCACATAAAGCAGTGAAAATGAATTACAAGACACAACAGGTTGTCTCTTCAAATCCATGCAGTGGAACAATCTATTTGATAGGAAAAGGGATTGCTCAGTGGCTGCTCTGGACATCCCATCTATAGCCTCTGACTTGCTCTGCTGGGAGATCTTCTGGTGGGATCAATTAGCCTTGTTTTTGGTGTTATTAACCCTAAATCTAGGGTCATGAGTGTTTGCCATTAGAATTTGATTTGGGGAATTGATTCTGAGACATGGTTGCTACAAAGAGGAGCACTGTGGACAATCAGGCCCTGGTGATTGCACTGCAGCTGTGTTAATTGGCTTGTTGTGGGAGCTGAAATTTCCATCACTTGCACTAGAATTACCTGATTGGAACCAACTGAACTGGAGGGCGGTCACCCAGCAAATCCTGTGTATGACCCTTGCAACAAATTAGTCTATCTTGAAGTTGCAGGACTTTTAGTACAGAAGTTTGCTTGCAGTAAGCCCAGTAGCAAGCAAGACTCTCACAGAGCTCAGCTGTGACAGAGAAAGGAATGTTATTTTAAGACTCTGGATACCAATTCCTTGATACTTTCCTTTCCTAGGAAGTCTGTCAATTAGATTTAGAAATCCAGAGTGTATTGTTTATCACTGAATTGAAGTGCCTGACATCAGCTGAGCTCCTTCTGTCTCCTGGCTCTCTTCATTATAATTCATTTTTTCACCATATTTTGGACTGAAATACCTGATGGAGATTATTTCAGCTCCTCTGGAAACTCACTTATGGTCTCAGTAGAGTCTACAGCATCAAGATTGATCAGCTTATGATCTGCAGGGTCAGATGAAGTGGTGCATTCACTTGAACTGCAGTAGACATCTGAACAGGGGCCAGAGACACTGTGTGCTGCTCCTGCTTCCGTTGCTGCTGTGCTGCAGGATGTCAGACAAGGTTCTTGGGAACCTTTACATGTGTGGACATTTGCCTGTGTCTCTGGCTAATGCTTGTGAATTCATGCTTATGAAGAGAGTGCAAAAGGAAGCAGAGGGTTTGAAACCCTTAAACGTGGGTCTCTGCAAGCAGGTAAGGATTGTGATGGAAGGGCTGATAGAACTGGAGAGAGGCAGCTTGAAAACAGAGCTTGATAAAATCATTATCTGCTATATACAAGAAGTCTGCATTAACGGAAACTAATAATTTCCTGTCCTCAACAGGACTACGCATAGCTGGAATTTCAGTTTGTGTGTTAACAGGGATGGCTGTGCCTCAGGATGCAGAGATTTTGAGACTGGTAAAGCCTGTACACAGAGTTCACATCATGAACACTTTGGAATGGCCAATTTCTTGGCTTGCCTGTGGGTAGCTGGGGCCACTGTAGGCAGAACTATTTGGGCCCACCACGAAGAGGTGTTCAGGCAGCTGCCAGAACAGGGATCCTGTCACTGGAGTCTCTTTCCTCTTGGTTATAGGATTGACTGGAAAAGTGGTCATCAGAAAGACACTAACTGTGCTGCCTGCCTGCATGCAGATTTTCTGAGCTTTCTTTAAGGTTTTCTTTTAATGTGGAATGCATCACAATGCCTTGTGCCATCACTGCAATGTCCCCTGCATGATTTGTGGAGGAAGAATTAAGTGATCTTACTTCTGGGAATAAACCCTGAATTTAGCTGTGGGTTCTTATAGGATAGAAGAAAAGGAGTTGGGAAGAACTGGCAAGGAAGCCACTGACAGGAAAGGCCATCAACAAAGGATTTTGTAAGAGAAATGCAAGGCATACAAGGCTAAATATTTGTTCTCAGTGTACTCTGTGCCCTGAAGAGCATGTGTTTTTCTAACTCTTTTTTTCTAGAGCACTAATAACCAGACCATCTGTTTGCCTCTCTAAATCAGAGCAAAGCTCATGAAAAACCAACTTGAAAAACAGTAAGAAATTATCAGCTGTTTGTTTTAGCATTTAATAACTGTAATTAGCAAACCTAATGACATGTTTGATTATTTCATCACAGTTTTTCGAGTCCAGGGGGAGGCAGGAGATGGGACTTATTGATTAGAGCAATTGAGACTCCTGACTTCCTTCTAGTTTTTGTCTTTTAAAACAATGTGCTGATTAGCTCTCTGAAGACTGTGCATGTACAATTGGTGTGGAGATCATGGCTGACTTGGGGCAGGATTTGTCTCCTTGATTGGATTGGTAACAAGCATAGTCTCGAGCACTGTGAAACTCCAACATAATGGATCAAGTCAGAAAACCTCTTTTCCTGGTTCTTCAAGTGACTCACTGTGGCATCTGGGCTGAACTTCTTCCCCTCTTAGTACTTTAATGTTCCCTTGAGTAAAAAGATAATAATAAAGAAAAGGAATGGTATAGACAGATTCCCCGCGCAGCCAATGCCAGAAGGTTTTCTTCTCTTTTATTGCATGTTGCTACTTCTCAGCAAGCTCCATTATGGGAGATGAACATCCTTATATAAGCAATATCCCCTTCAGTCTTCCTAGAAAAGCAGAGAATTTGAGTTACAAAATGTAACAAAAACTCTGCATATTATCAGTATTTAGGAGAGTAAACCACAGTTACTGAACTCTGCAAGCCTGACAGTGAATTAAACATACAGTGTTTAATTAGTGTTTAATAGTTTGTTCTAGAATAAATCTGATATTTCTTTGTACGGTCTCTTGGTAAAATTGTAAACTATGTAGGCATTCCTAAAAATTAGTGATTTCTTAGTAACTAGGATTGCATGGACTTGAAGTAAGCAATTGAAGGATTCTAATATGTATGATGTATTTGTAATAACTTCACTCTCTTGCTCAAAGCCCAGAGCTGCACTTTTATCACAAATGAGAAACATTTGTTTCTAAACTTAGCATATCTTGATATTTTACCCAAGTCTCCTTGTTTCTGTGTGCTGTAGGACTAGAAGGAATCAGTCCGGGTGCTTATTTATCCTTCCATCACCCAGAAATAGCCAACTGGGTCATCATGTAACCTTCCTCCTCCAATGAGAATTAATCCATTTTCTCTGGTCTGTCCTGGTAACTTCTGACCCTGTGCCTGAGGCTTATTTATCCTGATTCCCTGAGGACAGTTTAGATGAACTGTTGAGGGATAGGTTTTTATCCTGAAGCAAAGACAGGACAGGAATTTTCTGGATCCCATTTTCTTTTCTGTAGCTGAAATCTTTGGGTTGCTGTTACTGAAAGGATCAAGAATTTTCTGACTTAATGTTTTTAGCCTACCAGAATTCACACAGGTTTCTATTTATTTATTTTGTAGAGCTCACTTTGGTGGAATGGTAGGTGTTAAAGGAGTCCCTGACCAGAAGCACAATTTTTGGTTTATGAAGCCAAGGTGAATGGGCAGCATCAGAGTGATTAGTGCTGCTGGGCTGTGGGAAGCTCATGGCCCTTTCCAGGTGTTTCATATCCTCAGAGAGGATTATAAATGTGGGCTTGGATGTCTTCTGATCTCAAGTCTTAGTGCTTTTCCACCTTGTACAAATATTTAAGTTCTTGTGAATGAAGGAGAGGGAGCCTGAATGAGTAGCGGGTAGCGTGTTCTTCTGGGATGCAGTTCAAGTTGAGGTCTCTGCTTCAGCAAATATCTGGAAGCTTTTGAAAACCTTTGTTACATCTAGATATGATGGGAAATGTTTCAAAACCTTGAAAAGCCTCTTGTGTTGAAAAAATATTTCTCTCCAGCTTTAGTTATTTGCATTGGTTTGCCATTCTATAGGCTGGCTTGCTTTTCTGTTGGACACGTATCATGCATGATATAATGGTTTGGCATTGATGTGGTGCGTGAGATAATCTCAACAAAGGGAAATGTACTTAAAATGAGAAAGCTTTTTTCATAAAGTCTGAACATTTAGATGAGTTTATTTCCTTGAAATGGAATCCTTTTTTACATTATGCCCCTATTTTCATCCTATGTGGCAGAGGCATGGATCTGCCAAGGTGACACAGATTTCCACTGAAGGTGGACCTTCCTCCTCACCTTTATGGTATAAAGCCAAAGGCAAATAGATAGCACAGAGATTTGGGTGGAGATTAGGCAGGACAGTTTTTGTTCTCCATATGTACCCCTGTCTGCATGAGGGCTCACAATAAAGATGACATCTGTTGTTTGCCTCTCCGTTTGTATCCCTGGACAAATCAGATGCAACCTGGCTCCAATGGAGACTTGCACAATGCAACCCTTCAGGTGCATTGCATCCCCTGAAAACCATGCGTACCAGTGGCATCTGTTTGTAGAGATGAAATTTGTGTAAGAGACTCTGTCTTGTACAGGCAGCAGTGCTGTAGAAGACCCTTTAGACAGATCTTAGCAATTAAAAATTATCTGTATTTTAAGAAAACTTATATATAGTAACAAGAATGTGCCAGTAGCACAGACTGCAGGTGTCCCAAGTCCTTAATGAGAGAGCACAGTGTGGATTAGTGCCAGAGATGTTCATGTCCTTGTGTAGCTTTTTCTTCTTGTTGGCCAAGTAAATTAGCTCAGAAAGCACATGGGTTTCCTTTCTTAGAATTGATATTTCTGTTAAAGGGATGATACTTTCCATTGAGAAGTGCAAACTCATGTGCATTTTTGCAGCTTGTTTGTGAGGTCCTTGCTGTTCTGTACTAGCTTTTTGAGCTGTAGTTTAGCTGTAGTTTTTCCCTAGATAACAGCGCAAACATGTATCTAACAACACAATTCCTGGAAGAAATCCTGAGATAATGTGTAAAGAAAGAACTAAACATTGAGTGAGGTACTAGATTTCAGTTTCACTCTTCTTAAACTTTATTTACATGAGAGAATAAAATAAGGTGCTGCAGAATAGATTATATTTGCCGCTGAATTTGTGGTTGTATAGTTCAAGGTAGAATCATTCCTTTATGGCTAATCCTTTAGAAAAGTGTTATAAAAGATAAAGGGCCAGACACTGACAGTTTAAAATAAATGATTTTTAAGACGGGAAAGCTACAGGAAACTCTCCCCCGCCCCAAACAAATATTCTAATTGCCAGCAACACTTTATAAGTGAAAAGCTTAGAAGACATGAACTTCTAATCAAAATTTTAAGTCAAATGAAGTACCTGATAGATTAGAACATTGTTGCTGCATAAACATTACTGGGATACATCGCTTCAAACTGGCAGAACATAATAAACTATCTTGGAATGGACAGTGCAACACCCTCGGCAACAGTGAAAAATGCTTTCATTTTCTTGGTGTTGACCAGTTTAAAACTATCCCCACAGTAGGATTTCATTAGCATCTCCTGCTTGGAGTGGCAGATATATTAGATTTGATGGGATTAGGTGAAAGAAGAAGTGCTAGTAGCAATTTTCCTTGTGTGGGCTTTTTTTTTTTTTCTTATATCCCCCATTTGGAGCTCCAGCAAATGCAAGCTTGTCTTCCTCAATTAGGCAAGTCTAAAAGCTACAAAGGGTGTTCAGACTCTTAAATGTGCTGTAATTTATATTTATCAATTCAGTGCATGTAGTTTTTTTGATGTGTGCTTCCTGTCTGATTTTCTAACAATCCTTTATTTTCCACAGGTGGCCGTGATAAACGAGGTGGTCCGGTCTTGACCTTCCCAGCCCGCAGCAATCATGACAGAATAAGGCAGGAAGACCTTCGTAAACTTGTGACTTATTTGGCCAGCGTGCCAAGGTAAAGCTAGAAAGAAAACACTTCAAAGCTTAGGGTGGATGGGTGGGTGGGGAACTTGTTCTTGGCAATTGCTGATTTCCAAGTATTAACGTTTAGTACCTTGAGTTCTTGGGGCGGAGGAACAAAAGTGTTCCCTTCCTCCTCCTGTGTGCGCTCCAGTGGTTTTTATGGCACACATGGCAATGCAGGAGCCCCAGAGTGGAGGCAGTGGGAGCAAACCTGGGCTTCAGGCTCCTCACAGCCTTGAGGAGCAGCTCTCATTCTCCATGTTTCTGTGCAGCTCTTTTAAAGGAGTGCGAAGGGAGGAATGCTTAGAGGTCTGCAGTTAAATATAGCAAGCTGGAGAGAGCTTGCTGTCTGTTGTTGCTTTTTAATGCCTTGTGGGAGGTTTGGGAGAGCTGGGGTAGGGGGCTGTAGTTGCTGGGGAGGAGAGAGTGCCTGCACAAAAAGGCAGATCTTCCTGCTCCAGTACTTTCCAGAGATTTCTCCAGGCTGGGGAAGAAACATGGGTGGACTTAGGAGGGAGCTTTCAAAGACAGGCATTTCAAATTGTTCTGAATGTAAACCACCACCTTTCCCTGCATTAGTCTCTGTGGCTCTCTTCCAACAAGCAAGTCCCCATGCTCTTCCCAGGGATGCTGGAGGAAAGGTGTGTTGCCACAGCATATTTACTTTTTAAGCCTTGGGAGATAATTTATAGAGCTCAGTGCCCAGGGAGGTATTTCTGATCCAGCCTCAGAGAGTGAGACTACATATGCCCTCATCCATTTCCTATTTTTAAGCTTGTCAAAATCCTTGCCCAAAACCCTCAGCTGTTGAAGTGAGTGTTACCCTAGGGCAGGTGGGGGTCTGAGGAGGGATGCTCAGGGTTGCAGGAACACATCCTATGCCACCCAGGAGCTCCTTCTCTTTGAAACCCCTGGAACATGAGCTGCTAAACAATGTTCTTGTTTTGGCAAAGAGTGTGAAGACATGAAGGGCAGAGGGGTTGGCTGCATCTGGAGGTCAGTAGTAACGGGTCTTGGAAATGCACTCTGTTCCTTAAACGTACAGAGGATAAAGGTTGTGTTTGGTATGGAACAGGGTTAAGGGCTGTTTGGAGACCTAGTCACTTGGCTGCAGAGTGAGTAGCAAATGCAGCTATGTGTACCAGATCTGCCAGTGCTTGTATCCTGGACATCAGAAGTCTTCTGGTGATGCACTTTTTGTTCTGTTGAACTTCTGGTCATCAAGGTTTTACTAATAAGTGAGTCTGTTTGCTTTCTCCCCATCTCCTCTCATTTCATCCTCTAGCCAGGTCCATTTTCAACCATGTTTGTGAGAGAGATTGCAGACGTGCTGGGGGAGCAGTAGGCCACTCCCTGTGAGTGTGTGTCCCAGAACTTGGCAATCCCCACCAGCTGCTGCAGTAATGAAACTGGTCCCCTACCTCTTATCATTTTTTACATGGTTGCAAGTATGAAGATATGACATTGCCCTGGGTTGCAAGCAATTGCGGAGCAAAAATTACCTTCTAACATGTCAACATTTTCTATTAATTGCTCTTGCCTCATGAAGGTGGCAGTAATAGAAAGATACATCCTTTCTGTTCCCCACTGTCACACAACTGAATGAGTTAACCTTTGATGCTGCTTTTAGTTGCCTCACTCTGGATCAGTGCAGCAGTCATTTTTCTGTGATGATGCAGAACCTGGGGTCAGAGCTATGTGAAGGAGCCAATACAAGACCTGCCTGCCTGTCTCCCTAGGAGCACTAAAAACCATTCTCCTCCTGGTGGTTACTACAAAGCCTTGTTCCGTCCTGTTACATGATGCCTTTGGAGGGTGTCTCTCTAGTTATACCAGAGTACATCCCTTCCTCTGTGGTGCAATCATGAAAATGTGCCCAGCAGTGAGGGACTGGCTATGCATGGAGCACGTTCTCTGGCTTCCCAAGGGTCCTTGCAGATTGGACCTCTGGAGGAATTAACTGGAGTACTGTCTCCTTCTTGGGATGTTTGCACAATGAGAGGTGTGCAACAGAAAGCAGTAAGAGTGATCAGAGGTCTTGAAAGTGTGTGGCCTGTCAAGGAAGGATTAAAAGGGTAGAGGTTGCTCAGTCCCTCTCAGTAGAGAGGGAACAGCATGTGCAAGCATGTTGTGATGCTGTGAAAGGAAAGGGTTTATAGGGCAAAGACAAACAAATGTGTTACACCAAAGCAAGTAAAGATTAGGCTAGATATGAGGAAAAGACTTCTAATGGATTCCCATTAGCACTATAAGACATCCAATTTTTTCTTAAATCCTTCTGTTGCTGTATAGACAAGCCTCTGGCATTGATATAAATGTTATGGAGAGGGTATGGTAGATCAGGAGGTTATTTCTCTTAGTTCTTCCTAGTCCTGTTTTGTCTGGTGCAACAGCTGTGAACTTGCTGCTCTAGAAGGGAAATGTGACCACAAACTTCATGCGTTTGGCACGTGGGATTGTATAACCTGTGTGGTGTAAGAAAACACTGAAAACTCATTTTCTCTAAACATTTTGTTCACTTCAACAAGGGCAAGCAGCAGAGCTTTCAAACTTATTTATGTTTTGGAAACAAATATATGGAAGCAACAGTTGGAATTCTTATCACTGGCTCTCAGTCCATGTTTATTCCAAGATGAGTGCTGTAGCTGCTAACATCAGCCATCCACCAAAATAAACAATTTCATTAGCAGAAACTCTGAACAGGATGTCAGAAGAAACTGCTTGAATGTTGAGTGTTAGAAGGAGAAGAGTTTTCTGTGCTAGCTGAAAAAGTAGAAATTCTTTAGGAAAAAGAAACTGTAATTTATCATATTGACACCAGGATAATAATTCTTTCTTTATTCTTGGTGCATTGGTTTCTGAGTGAGACAGATTGCTCTCCACATTGATACTATCTGTCACTTAACCCTTGTTTTATATCGTAATGGAGGGGGCAGAGGTGGCGCAGTGCTGGGAGCTTGGAGCAGGTATGAGATTGGTGATGAAATGTGATGATAGATTAGGGTAAGTGAAACCAGGGTCTTGCTAGCAGTTTTCAAAATTTCTGATTCAGCTTTCTGCAGTTCCTTCTTCAAAACCAGAATAATAATGTGTGCTTTCTGAAAGCAGCTATGTGTGCTTGAGTTAGAGCAGAATAGTGAGGGCTTTCATGCAGCTGGGAGCCACAGTCAGGCAGGTGCCTGCAGGCAGTGGGGTTTCCTGTGTGGTTGAGAATTACTGCCTGGGGGTGAAGATCTAGGAACACAGCTTGTTCCTATCCCGAAATGGTAACCTTTCATTCCATAGTGCCTGGGGTAATTTAAGGCTCCTGGAAGGTTCAGAAGCCTGATCCTGCAGTTTTGGGTAGGAGGAGGAGGTTGCGAGTGGGTATCTGACACTGAACTAATGTGGCCCTGGTTCGGTGTCCTATGTTGGCTCTTTCAGGCACATCACAAGGTCCTTTTCTCTAAGCAGTTCCACTGTAATTAGTTACTAAGAAACGAAGACACTATTCATTAGATGTAAAGATAATTCCACGGATGCCAAGTTTCTACCACTCTGCCATTTTCTGCTTGGTTTACATTTGCACTAATGCTTTCTGGGTAGGCGAAGCTGTATTTCTTATGACTCAGGATAGCTTCTATTTACATGCAAATTTAAATGGATGCAATGTTTAGAAATTTGGAGGGCGTGACTGAATCTAGGATAACATGGTGTTTATGATCAGAGGAGCTGAGAGAGAACTTTCTGCCCTTGCTGAAGATTTTATATTTTAATACCAGTGCAGTGCCATCTATTCCAGTAAACTGAGCTTTGATTTATGTGTGTGTAAATGAAACTAGCACCAGGTCAATCTCCTCTGCTAGCCCTTTGGAATTACGAATTAAGTTATGCGTAGGCAATAGGAGGATAAAAAGGAGACAGAATATTATTAGCCTGAGTTATCTCCTCGCATGGTGAAGCAATACGATGAAGGAAATGTTCTCTGTCAGCTATAGTGAACCTTCCGGCTGAACACATCAATCTGTTCTGGAGCCAAGATAAGCAATCTTCTGTGCTCTCTGCAGAGGGGAAACCCGAGATGCCTCAGGGGCCTGTGTTTTTAAAGACATCTACTTTTTATTTGTGCTCTGTTCAAATAGCTGCTCAAATGTTTCCCTGTTCTGGGGGACATCCAGGGCTCATAACAGCAGCAAAGTGTTTCCAAGGGGCAGCCCTGTGTGTTTGAACAGCTCCTCAGAGCTGCCCAAGCTGGATGAGAGGTGCTAGGAGCAGTAGAACAACTGAAGTGCCCCTAATAATTAGTTTAATGACTGGGGCTTTGTAAAATTAGAAGAATAATACAGGGGATGGCAAAATGTAGCAATACTCACCCACTCTTTTATTTATTTTAAGCTCTTCTCTGGTGACCTGTGGTACTGTGTATATTAGCTCCTCTGGCTGGGAGTAGTGTGAAACTCATTTTGTTGATTGATAGGAATTAAACCCTAGAGCTCTGCTTTCTGTTATGTGATCTTAGCACAGAAAGAGCTTTTGAAGACTTTTTTTTTTTTCCTGGAGGCTATTGTAGATCTACAAAAATAGCCATCTATTTAAAAAATAGCACCAGGGATGTCATACTAATTTTAGTAACTAAATATCTGGTGCCATCGATAAGATAATTATTCCACCGTACACTTGTTTCAAAATACAGCAGTAAAAAATGCAGTGAAGCTAATGAGCCTAATGGAGATGTAATATTTTCTTCAGCTATAATTAACAAATAATGTAAGGTATTTTGGAGGAAGGGGTTCATTAGAAGTAAATAACTGACATGAGTGCTGGTGAATTTAAGGGTTTTGCCACTCTGTAGCCAGTTCAAATCCAGCCTCTCCCATATGTGGTATTTGTGTGTTATGTTTTTATCACTCTGTTAGGAATTGGGGGACTTCTGTTGAAATATTGGTGCTCCTACTTTGTCCCTCTGAAAGGATTCAGAGCTCACTGCTCTGTTTTGCTTCCTGTGTCCCCTTACTGACCACCTCAGTGCCAAGTTACGTGTTCACTGCTTGTTGGAAATCAGCACTTCCACTTCAGAAGTGGATCTCTGATCTCCTTCCAGCTGTGTTAAAAACCTGTTGAGACATTTTTATTCGTGGGTGAGTGGACAGTAGCTATAATTGATGTTGAAATTCTGCAGTAAGTGTACAGCTGCAAGCTTGGAAACTGCATTTACCAGAAGCTGCTAGAAAATGTGGACTTTCTATAAGTGCAGAGAGAGTGACAAGAGCTGTCAGAGCCTGGAGAGCAGGAGTTATGAGAAAAGACTGAAGGTGTTGGGGATGCTTACGTTAGAGAAGGAAAGTGAAGTGATCTGTTAAAATACACTCTGCAAGCCCGAGCTAAAGTAAACAATTTAGTCTCAGTGTACATGGAAAATGGGACAAAAAGAAAGGGATTAAAATCACAGATTGAAGAACTGGAACAGGTTTCTGTATCCTCCTCATCTTGGAGACCCTGTTAGGAGATGTGTCAGAAGAAACCCAGGTCTTGTCACTCCTGTCTTGCCACAGAGGCATGGAAACAACAGTCACTGCAGCTTTTGTGATACTGTTTTGTATAAAGATGTGGGGTTTTTAAACAGATACACAATTTCCTATGTTTGTTTTCAAATCAGCCCAAACCTAAGGTAAATGGGAGGGCTGTGATATGTTTCCAAATTATTTCCTGCTTTCATTGCCTGTTGCTGTTTTTCTGGCCAGCATAAGGTCCTGTCTTGCACAGCTCTGGACCTAAAGCAGATGTCCTCTTTTTCTCTGCCCTCTGTGGGAGCTGAGAGTGCTCTCTGAGTGGTTCCAGCCTGGTTACCTGCTGAGCCCTGTTCTGCTGTCCAGCTCCATAACAGTGCAAGTGTTTTCAGACTGGTTTTGTGGTGAGCAGCACAAAGAGCATGATACAAAGATTTGCAGTTGATGTACTGTGAATTGCACAGCTCGTGTAGCCTTTTCCCTCTAAAGACTAATAAAAGACAGGGTAAGCTGGGCTCTGCATCTCACTTCTACCAGTAATCATTGATATGGGTCTAACAGAAGTCTGTTTATTGTGAAATGGAAGAAATGAGATTAACTTAATATTGAAATAAGCTTATGAGGATTTCATTATCTTGTTTCAGAATTGAAATAAATAAAATAAAGGTTGATGTTCTTACAAGAGCAAATTCCTTACAGTGCTTACAAAGAGATTTGCAAAGTATTTTCCAAGTTGTTTATCTTGTATCCAAACATTTGTACTGTTTTGGAAGACCTGAAAGTCTTACTGGTTTTTTTCTCCACTAAGTTCTACAATATTTTTTTATTCTTAAGTATAGCTTGCTCCATTTAATTATATTTTAATTGTATTCCAATAAATAATTGAAGTTACTGATTGCCACATGCAGAGAAACTGGGATTTCAACTTGTCATTGTGTTCTTAAGCATTGTATTCAACACTCAACATCTGCTTAATTTTAGGCTATAAATCTGCAATTGAAAACAGTTAATATGAATGAATCCCCCATTTATTATGTCTGAATTATTTCCAAGGCAATTGTTCTTTTTTACAGTGTAGGGGAGGGAGTTCAGTTTTCTCTTACTGCCAATTTCATGCTGAGATTTCAAAGTCATGTTGGGTTCTTTCTGGTTCACCTAACATCTCCAACACAAATTCAATGGTTTTATAATTTCAAGATTTAGGATTGCAGAGGGTAGCCCTACAGGCCAAGTTTAGCATAGAAGGGAAATGCACAGGTCTGGAAGAGAAGTTGCCTTTGCTGGCACTGGTTCTTTCCTTGGCTGTTTTCCAGCCGAGTGGGAGCTCAGTTGTACCTTCTTCAGTGGAGTCAGTGGATGGGGCTTGTGGAGGGCACATGTCCAATGGAATAAAAGGTTGCTGTTTTACTCTGTACTGCTCCCAGGCAGCAAAGGAAGCTTCTCTACCCACTCAGGTCAAATGCCTTTTGGTTTTACTGGTCTGGCCTTTTTGGTTCAGCCCTGCCCTCTCAGCTGCAGTGTTCCTCAGTGCATTCAGGCTGCAAGCTCAGAGCAGGCACAAGGATGGCAGTGAGTGGATTCCTTCTCACAGCCCCCTCTGCCCATGTCCTCTGTACTGAAAACAGCCAAAAGGTGCTGCTGCCCAGCCACAGCTCTGCAGTCCCACCACAACAGGCTTCTCTCTTACTGGGAGAGGAGCCATGGGAGGGCTGTTAAAACTCTCTGAGCAAAGTCAGAGCTGCCTCTGGCAATGCTTCCTGGGAGGGCTGACCTGGAGGCAGCTGCCTCCTCTATGGGTGGTGATTCCATGCAGTGGCATCACCTCAGTCCTCTCAAGGTTTGGTGGCCTTTGCCAAGGGTCTGAGCTTTGTCAAGGCCCTGAGAAAACCTCAGCTGTCTTCTCAGGGGAGCCTCAGGTGCTCCTCAGCTCCCCTGCAGGGTCTGTGGGCTGCTGATTCTGGCTCTCTCACACAATATGGGTGCCCATCCTGTGCAGCCATGCCCTGTGTTGCTGTATTTCTGTTAGCAATGTTGTGCATAGTACCTCACTGCATTTCCAACAGAGGATTCTGGCTAGGAGGGATTCTGCTTGGATTTCTCCAAATCTGGATCTAGCAGCAAAACACCCCCTGTCACCATGCATGCCACCACTGCTGGTTGTCCACCACGGCCTAGTGCCACCCGGTGGTGCTGGCAGGGTCTGGGGCCTGATCCCATCCCCTGAGTTGTCTCACGTAGAGCTGTGCTGCACACTCTGCTTTTGAGCTCTGTCCAGGCCCTCAGTCTGGGGATTAGATCAGCATTGTTCCTCCTCCTAAATGGCTTTTGCATGTTGGTTGTGCCGGCATCTGCTGCCTGGAAGAAGGAGCTGATGGAGAAAAGGCAGAAACTTGTAAACTAGGCTATGTCCTGCACCCATTCACTGGTGAGGGAGCTGGCGGGCACCACAGTCTGCTATAAATTTTATGCAGAGCATCATTTTCTCCATCCTCTTCCTCAGTGGCTCTCTGAGAAGTGTTTTGCGAGTCTCTGCAGCACACCTCCCCGTGCTGCTGTCCCTGGCCTTGGCTGCGCTAGTCCTGGTGTAAAGCTCTTGCGTGTTCCTCACGGGCCTTTTAACCATCAGACCTGTGGCTCCACAATGCTCCAAGAGGTCCAGGCAGCAGTGACTAGGAGAATTCCTTGGAGAAGGCAGGCGTGTGCTAATGTGAGCAGTAATTCGGAGAAGCTAAAATTAGCAGACAGAGAGGTTTTGTGGGAGCGTCTCGCTGGCAGCAGAGCTGGCACAGGCCGTGCGCAGTTCCCTCCTGAAGCTGTCAGCAGCCGTCAGTGGAATATGCAGCAGTTCAGCCAATCCTGAATTTTCTTTTAGGTGATCTCTTTCCTACAGTTTTTGCAGAGACTGTAAAATAGTTTTTGTCTCGTTCCACTATGGATGCTTGTGTTCCTCATCAGTAACCCCAGTATGTGCTATATCCTTTTCACTATTACAAATTATTACGATTCGGAAGTGGCTTATGCCATCTCTTCATGGATGTCATTAGAGGCAGGAAAACAACTGCTGTGCTTTGCAGTCTGCTTTGTAATGGGCATATTGTCCAAGGTATCTCAGTGTCAGTGGAAAGCTCTTCTAGACTGCCATGGAGGATGGATGAGACCTTTATTGTGTGCCAATATGAAGTCAGTAATGGGAGACACAGGAGTGGAGTTGTCTGAGCCTAGACAGGCTGATCCTTATCCTCACTGCATGCATGGAGGTGTTGGGGATGCTGCTCCAAAGTCTGGGTTCCCCAGAGCACAGCTGGGGTAGGACTGAGGATATGTTTTCAGGAATATAATTTTAGCCATATCTCCAAATGAATAATAAAAAGCTGATGCTATCATGCTGTCTGTCAGTCACTGTTAAACCAAATCTGTCAGAGAAAATCCTCAAGAATATTACATTTCTACAAATTTAATGAGAATAGACAGCTGCATCAAGGAAAGAGACGTAATTAGTGTCCACAGAGAGGAGAAGTGGTCTGAACCCAGCCCTTCTCAGACTGGAGGTGTGCAGGTATCCCTAGGTCATGTAAGAGGCACAGTTGTTATTAACCATTAGGGAGTCAATGTGCAAACCACTACCAAGTGTTTGGCAGTTCCCATGCTCATAAAAGCACATGCTAGTTTATGGTATGAGAAAATTTGATCATATTGAAATAGAACAATGACCAATTCATGGTAACATGTAGGATTGAGCAGGCTGATGTTCTTATGGCATGGAAAGTATGGCTTGGGACTGGCAGGATTTGTCTCAGAGGTTGGGATGCTCAGTTCCCTGCTGTTTGCAAAGGGAATTGGTATCCAAGTTGGGTAGACAGTTGTAAATCTCATCAATGGTTTCTTCTCATTTTCCACAAGGTGTTCCTAACCAAGTGTGGGGTATTTTATGCCTTCCTTGTGGATCCTGGCACTGCTTCAGAGTTCCCTGTGGATCCTGCAGCACTGTGTGCAGCAAAACATAATTGTAACTCTATGGTGTGTGACTCTTGGACTACTTAGATTAAGACCAAAAAAAAAAAAAATAGAGAAAAAGAAATTCTTTAATGCAAAGTAAAATCATAAATAAGAGAAATAATTCTAGACTCTCTCCTTTTCCCCCAGGAAAAGGCAGCTAAGTGTAATTCAGACATGCTTTTGGCTTGGCAAACGTTGTCTGGTCAGCAACGTGCGCCACAGTGTATTTTTCTGCTATTAACAGGGAGGATTGGTTTCCCTGACTGTGTACACAGGGCTTTATTTTATGCGTAACTTTAAAGAGAAACCTTAGTCTCTAGAGAATTTTCCAGTGATGTAATATTTTAGAAAGAACTTTTGTGGTACTTCACCAACACGGCAAAGCACCAAACAGCTTTTCCTTGTCCTGCCACTGTTTTAAGGGAAATCTTCCACCTCTTAAACTTGGCCACACTACTGTGCAAACAAGAGAAAATAGGAACCTGCTGAAATCTTGATGTTGTATTTACAAGGGACATCTTTGCTGAATGGTCCTTTTGGTTAAAGTTAGTGAATAGAAATTGTAATAGAGAATGGGCTTTGTAGAATAATTGCATCTCTCTCCAAAAATCATAGCAGCAGTTCATCTCTAGCCAGATCAGTCTGCTTTCATATGCCTTTCCTGTCCCTTTCCCCTATTTCACATGGAATACCAGAAGAATTGACAGTCTCCAATATCAATGCTGTATTAGAAAACTTTCACTTGAAGGATAAGTTAAGTTTTAGAGTTTGTTTATTTGAGGATCTGCCAAGCTAGATGCTCATGCTATGGATGTTGTCATTGAGGATTGAATAAATACTACTTTTTGAAGTTTAGTTTGACAGAATTACTAATTAAAAGTTATTTTTGCTTGGTAAACCATATTAAACTGATATTAAACTGTATTAACTGATATTTTATATCCTGAAGATAGAAAACTCTAAGTGATTTTATTATAGATATGCTGCATGAGGCAGAAGTACACATCTCTTTAACAATGTGCACTGATTAGGCCCCTAATTTCTGGGAAGCAGGGTTTTAAAGCTGCCTTTCCCAATCCTGAATTGGGAGCACTCTGTAGGAAATTGGCCATGTACTGTGTTGCTGCCTGACCTTAGAAAATGGACTTGGAAAACCTGTCTTGTTATGAAATGTACCATTTCATCATGCAGCAGCTCAAGGGAGTGGAAGAAGAATTTAGGGGAGAACAGTAATTACAAAAGTGTCTGATTAACTAATGAGTGATCTCGCACATGGCTGGAAAAGCTTCCTTGTTAACCTTGTTAATAAACTGTTAGTCTAAGAATTATTCAAGAAGGCAAAATGTTCTTTTTCCTTAAGACCTCTCTTTTTCTTTTGTTCTAAAGACAGAACTAAACTCTTACAACACTGATTAATCACATCCGATTTTTGTGGTTATGTCCCCTTACTTCCCCATTCATCTCTTTCTACAACATTTGTAATTTAGTTCAGAAACTGCATCTGGAGAAATAAACATTTCTGGGATCACAGATTAGTTAGGATTTTGCTCCCCACTGGAGATTTGCGGGTAGGAGCTGCAATTCCATTCCAAAATCTAATTAAAACTCAGGTACATAGGAAAGTAGTGAAAAATCTTACCCATAAGAAGAATGTCTGGGAGCTCTGCTTTTTAACGAAGTGTCAGACAAGGAATCAAATACACAAGCAGTATATGAAGTTGTTTTAGGGTTTTATTCTTCTCTCTTCACAGGGCAAAACTCAACTGTTACATCATTCCTCTCTTACCAGACTTACTGGAAATCTCAGTTTCTCTTTGCTTTCCAGAACAGCCACCTTAATCATTTTGCAGTGTTGGATCATAAACTGTGGGTGACATGGAAATAGGATCATCTAAAAGCATTTCCTGGGATTTTCATTTGGGAATGAATTCTGTAGGACACTTCACCACAGTAGTTTTAGGGACTGTTAAATTGTATCTGTGTATCTGTATTAGCATCAGCAGCACTTACCCGATGACTTGTTGGGCACTACTAATTATATAAAGAAGGCATAAATTTTTGTTATGTAAAATCCACTGAATACCTTTGAGAAAGAGGCCATTTGAGAATCCCCCTGCTCTCACTTGGACACTAGATTTAGAAATGCTCATCTTAGCAAATAAGATGCTAGTTGTCCTCTATATATTTTTTACATTCCCAGGGGCACTTGGAAAATTAAAACAGAAATGTTTGAATAATGTACAGAACTTAAGCAGTATAAATCAAATTATTGTATTGGGTACAATACCAATGCTCTTTTAGAGGCAACTGACTTTTTAATTGTTTTTACAATGAAAGCATATTTTTGCCTTTTTTTTTTTTTTTTTTTTTTTTTTTTTTTTTTTTGGTGGGAGGATACAGATGCACAAAGAACTTTAACTGTGTTCATGCTGATTTAAAAAGATGCCAGAAGTCAAATGTGTAATTAGGTATTCTGTTAAAAGTCTAATTCCTATACCTGTGAACATTTTTTTGGCAGATAGCTTTTTGTGTCATTGCTTTCTTTTTTGTCTTTCTTGTTCTCTTGGCCAAGAAGTAAGTTCCTTTTCAGAGGAAATTGTCGTAGACCTTCTGGGGTGTTATTTGTTGTTTGTCAAAGTCCAGTTTTATTTTAGGATGAAATACTCAAAAGCATAATATAAGACATAATATAAGACCCTATTTTATTTAACACCTGGTTACTCATGGAAAATCTCTTTAAAATCCATCATAAGATGTTACATTTTAAGATGGTACAACAGGTTATTTTAGCATTCTTATAATGTAGGTTTGTTCTTGCAGTGTTAAACTTGAATATTTCTAATTCTGGGACACTTTCTGTTCTACACCACATAGGTTCAAATATTGGTCAAGTTCTAAAAGCTAATGATAAACTATTTTAAGTAGATAGGGCAGAGAGAAGATCAAAGAAATCATTATCACCAGATGATGTAACAGGAATTTTGGGGTGGATTTTAAGGTAGTTGGAAGCAAATTAATATATGAGGTAATTTTATGAGTTAGTCTCAATTGATTTATCAAACCATTAGTTCTTCCTACCTTTGATGTGTGCCTCCTGTGAAAATTACGGGATTCCCCTGTTGGTTCTTCCAGGCTACAGCTGACCTCAACAGAATCTGAATGAACTTGAAATATATATCTGCTCTGCAAACAGAATCAGGCAACAAATGAATCTCAAGACAACAGACTAGAGAGGATTTTTCTAGGCAGCCATTACCAAGCTCTCAGACTTTTCCACAAGTCTTGTACAGGGCACCACTTCTGCCAGATCAGTGCGCGTCTCACAAACAGGATGAGACCCTGACTGGTTGCAGACTTAGGATTTATTATCTGTCTGTATCATACAAGCAAAAAGCAAGAGACACAGGAAAATAACAACATCCATGCAAATTCAGAGTAGAGACAAGATGGTGGCTTATGCAAAGCCTGTTTCTACATATGCTTTGAACCAATAGCATAAAAGAAAAAGTGTAAAGTCATTATACTCTAACCAATAAGAAAAGGACCCACATAGGTTTAACATTAACAAAAAAAAAACTTCTATAAACCTCAAACAATACACAATAATTCATTATTTACGATTGAAACTTTTTCTGTCTTTGCAAAGAATATATCTAGAACTTCTCACATCTTGAACTACCAATACATTCTTGTTCTTTCTTGTTCCTTATAACAAATATAAATGTATTCACTTAATTTTAACTTCCTAGTTTCCCATGAGAAGGTTTAGAAATTTCCCAGCCTTTCTTAACTTTGTCTACTTTCTGAGGCCTTTTTGCACTTTCTAAAATCTTTTACCTTTTTATAGTCCTACATTGTACATCTTAAGACAGAATAAAGATTTTTATTCATTGTGTAAGTTGCCAGGGGCATAAGAAGGAAATCATCAAGATGGAAACATGCATTCACCATGTCTGCTCTTAATCCCAAAGGAAAGGAGGATATCAATACTTTTTCAGGCTAACACATTAATTTACTACAAAAGATTGGAAACTGATGCAAGAGGTCAACCAAAGCAGTAAAAAGCCTGCCTGGCCTTCAGGCTTCTACTTACTGTGCCCTTTTACTAATTCTTGTTTAACTCCTGTGATCCTCCTCTAGAAAAGCAGTCAAGTGTGATGATGTGTCCATCCATATCCAGCAAGTGCAAACACGTGCTTCATGCACCATCTTAATTGCTTAATCAAGCTCCTTCTATTGTGAGGCACAACCATACAAAGAGGAACCAGATGGAAGATATTTTTATCAGGCAGGCCATGGGACTAAAGAAACATGGTCATTGAACATTGCTGTCCTTAAAAACCCCAGGGTTGGGATACAACAGCATCCATGCATCATCCCCACAATGTGATAATTCAGGCAGCAGTCACTGTCATAAACCCAGACTCAATCTTACCTCCCCTTTCAGATTCCAACAACCTGAGCTTGCTTAAGGGACATAAGCACACATTGACAATTACTTTAGAGGAGTTTATATCAAAGAAGGTTGAGACAGTTATTTACATTTGGAATGAGGGGTTTGGGTTTTTTGATTTTTTTTTTTTGAGTCATTAGTTTTGTGGATGATTTTAGCAGTTTGCATAGCACAACCCTCATAAGAGACCAGTGCTTTTTGTTTTCAAGTGGTAGGAAAAAGTCTGAGTGTATTTGAGCTCTTTTCTCTGCTGTTTGTCAAGCCTGTATAGCAACAGAGGTTTTAACTTGTTCTCCTTCATTTTATGTTATAAAGCATTAAAATTATGCATTAAGCTAATGCCCCTGTGGGTTCTACCTCAAATCCCCAGTAATTGTGCTTTTGGAGTCTTTTCCACTAGAGGCTTCGAGTACTAGTTTGATTATGCTGTGATCACTGCTTTTACTCCACACTATACAAGAGGAGCAAAATCCTTGATTATAATTGCAGGCATGTTTATTTAGCCAGGCACTTGTCCAGTCCTGATTGACAGCCTGAATTGTGCAGCATGGTCATCAAAATGGGCAAGAGCTTTTGTGAATAACTCATGGCTTTGACAAACATTGTATCTGCAGGTTTGGTGGCAAAATTAGCAGTAATGAAATAGTTAAGAATTCTGGTATTTAGGCTGCCAGAACTGGGTTTTCAGTTAGCACCCCAATAAGATGGAGAATGCAAGTTCGTGTTCTAGTCTCATTGTTTCTTCCACTGGCTGCAGACTCAGCAAGACAAATGTGCATTAGTTTATATTGTCAAGGCTATCTTTGCAAGCAGATGGGCTAGAAAGCTAATTAAAAAACCCAAAAGCTTTGATTCTGGCAAAAAAATAGAAAAGTCTGTAGGATAACTCTGAATCCTCTGAATTAAATGGATGTTCTATGTCAATGCCATTCTATTGTCACACTTATAAATAAAATATGAAGGGGTTTACTTTCACATAGACCCATAAATGGGCTCATTTATGAGTTTAATAAAGCATCTGTGTTCAGTACAATTAGATAAGCATATGTATAGAGCAATAAATGATTCCTGTATAAAATCAGCACACGTGTAACAGAAAATATATCCCAGTGTGGATAAATAAGCACATGGTTAGATTATTAACTGATCTCTCTTAAGCTTTTTTTAAATTAACTCTGAGGTGGCCACAACTATTTGCAATTTTTCTGCAATTATGGATCTTCCCTGAGTCTGAAGATGTGGTAGACACCATATATTCAATGGGAGAATGCAGTGGCTTAAACAAAGTGTGGTGTCATGCACAAGAAGGGGGTGAATAACCCAGTGAGGTTCACCTGACTCAGTCTCATCCCTTGGACTACAGTGCTCCAGCTAGGTGTAAAAAATGTATAATCTGTGAAGCTATAATTGCAAGGAAAGTAGCTACATATATTTGTGTTATCTTAGTACCAGGGACTCACATGGCATAGGCTCTTCTTAAACTGGGGATGTGTCCAGTGTGAGACTAGGGGTTTGCAGAGCAGCTGCAAAATGGATTCTGTTGGTTCTTGTCAGTTGTTTGCTGGCAGAGAGGGAAAGGGGTAGCTATGGTTGTTCAACTTGCTGCAGAAACCCACTGCATTGGGCCCATTTCTGCCCAGGATGTTATACTGGCATTAGTTTAACTCACAGGTAGGAAACCCATTAGTCTGGTGGAATAGATGTGGCCTGATGTGTGTTTGATGTGCCTGTTCCAGGCCAAATGAGTGCCTCGGTATCAGGCCAATATCCCTAGGTGCAGTATTTCAAGAATCTGCTCTCTCTGATTTTCATTACTGTGGGCTTGCTGACATCTACAATAAATTGTAAATTCTCTGACTATCAGATTCCTATCATTACTAACCTGGCATATGTTAATTTGTCAATATAATTTTCAGGTCTGTCAGCTGGAAAAGCACCACCTGGGGTATGTAGTTCTTGAGATGAATAGGTTGATGATCATTCACATGTGGCACTTGTAGATGGATTTGCCAGTGAAGTTTTATTGTGCTTTTGATAGAGAAGCAATATAGCTAATAAGGAAAAGGGATCAGGTAGTTGAAACTGGGCAATTACTTTTCAGAGCATTTATCTGAACCTGCTTTAGCTGATAAAAGAGTTCCTTGGTTTTTCCGGCTATTGGTGACTGATAGGCAGAGATACTGATGGAGAACTGAAATTATTTGTAATTGTGCTGAAAGTTCAGGATTGTAAGGGAAGCAACATTGAAACTGCATTGCCATGACAGCAATGTGTGAGCTCCCATCAGTGTGGGACAGTGCCTGGCATGATGGATGGTAAACCTGAGCAGACCACACACTGGCACCTGAGGAGCTGTCTCCTGCAAAGATGAGAGCATCTGAGGCTGAAGAAATACCTCAAGTGATCTTGGGAAGACACTCAGAGAATGTTAGCTCAGAGTGACTCACCTGGGGTTTGCACATTTGTTGCCAGGGTTTTGACTGTTGGGATTTCAGAAGCTTTTTAGATTCAGCTTTCTCACTCTGGGTGTCAATGGTGTCTTTTGGGTCCTCTACTACCTCTGAAATACTGAGTTCTCAAACTCTTTGTGCTCAGTCAGTTCCAGTGATTTTGATCTCTCCCACATTTATGTCTCCACGTGTAAAAAAGGATGATACCTGATATCCAATACCTGCATTGGCATGGTTTAGCCCCTCTTGCTAGACACAGTGAGAGAGCCTTTCTAGGAGGCAGATTCAGAATAAGTGGATGTGAGTTGGAGGTTTTGGAGCTGTGTTGGGAATAGCTCATCAGTTTCCCCTGTCTCCTGAGGACTCTGCAAAAAGCACTTTTTCCACTCAATGCCATCATGGTATTTTTTTGAAAGAATGAGTAACGTCTGCTGTATGAATGAATACACAAAAATTGATTTTACAAGTGTATCTTACAACATAGATTGATTTTGTAGCTTCAGAGCAAGTCCTTCTGGATGTAATACAACAGGCAGTCTTCACTCAGCCTGGCATGGCAGGAAGCATCTATCTGATAAGTGAACTATTTTAGGTAAATCATTGTGCCTACAAAAACCTGCTTTGTTTGTGTATGGGTGGAGCTCAAAAAGAAAAAAAAAGAGTACCACTCATGTATTAGTCATGGTCAGACCTCATTGTCCAGCCCAGGGAAAAAAGAGGCATCACCTTTTTAATTGTGCAATTCTAGTGAGAACTGAAATTCTCATATAGTATCTAAACAGACCTATGGACCATGGAGTGTTTCTGGGATGGAGCCTCCTAACAGATGCACTGGAATCCAGTGTTTGCCCTTATGTCTGTGGATTCTGGCCAAAATCCTGTAAGTCTTAAGGAATAGTTATGCCATTTTTGCTTAGAAGACATAAAGTATAAAGTGCAAAGCAAATCTCATGGTGAACTCTGCACTGCAAATGGGCAGAAGCTAAGATAGTTGTGGAAGAATCTGTTAGTTTGAAGTGCAAATTTTTCAGTGAGGAAAAATCCAAAAGATTTAGAAATTTCCCACAAACATACCTCTAAAATGTTATATCAGTCAAAATATTTTGATAAAATTCAAAGTTTTTACCTTTTTTTTAAGTAGACTGATCAAAAAAGAAAAAAAAATCTGAAAAGGTAAACCAAAGTATTTTGCTCTTATAAAAGCCTTTTTTAGTTTTAAATTCAGTAATACTTTCATGAGAACCTGCACTCATCATGAAACATCTGACTTTGAATTGACATGTAGCATCTCATCTTCTCTCTCTAGTTCCTTATTTTAATTACAGTTCTATAAATGGGTGTGCACGGCTCTCCTGCACTGGCAGGAGCAGGGTATGGGAACTGATGAGTGCTTAGTGCAAGAGATGTCAGTACTATGCAGAAAAAGTGATTTTACCATCTTTGAAGAGGTTTTTTTTCCTCTTGTCATCTCTGAGCTCAGTCGAGTGCAAGTCCCAGAGTGGTTATACCTGCCTGCATCAGGAAGGAATTTGGCATGGTGTCTGCCTGTGGACATTATTGGATTTTACCAGGTGCTGCTGTTGACTGTCTAGACCTACATTAATCATTCTTTGCATGAGCTGAGCATGTTTGCAGGCTTCTTTATGCTGTAAAGGTCTTTCCCCTATGGGTTTCTCTGCCTCCCACAACGTGTTTCAAGGAAATGTATGTATTTGCAGTCTGGAGGCTTTCCACTCTGGGGCGACTGTTTTATGGCACTGACTGGAATTCCTGGAGCTGTTCACCCTGCACCATTCACTCACTTGTTAAGTCACTGATGTTGTGAACTGATAAATTAGGATGCCGTGTCTGAGAGCCCAAGCACTCGTTGCCCAGATGAAGGATCCCTTTCCTCATGTGAAAATCTGGCAGTGCTGACCATAGACTAAACTCCACAGTGATGGCATGTGAAACAATCTTCATGGTCTCGTTGCTTGAACTGTGGAAAAAACTCATAGTACAGGCAAAAAGATCCGTTTATTTTCTGAATCTTAGTAGTTTGGCTGTGCTAAACACAGCCTTATATATTTATTTCTCCTCTGGAATCCAATGGATTTGAATCTTCAGACTTGCTTCCAATAGCCTCTGCTCATCCAAACCTTTTCAAGAATGGTGTGTTTCTATTTAAACATAACACTAATATTTATTTTTTCCAGCAAATTTCAATAACATATAATTTTCATTTGGTAAAGCATTTTTGTTTTGTTTCTGCTAAATCATCTCAAATGCAAGACTTTAAATGCTCAAGAGAGAGTTGAATGGTACTTACTGTTCAAATATTTCTTTGTTGTAGTAACAAATCTTTAAATGTAGCCCTGCTTCAACAAAAACAAAGCCCTGATTAATTTCATATTTATCTCAGCAGCTGTTTCAAGGAAGACCTGCCAGATATTGATCCAAATATAGTAGACATGCAGCAACAAAAGGGGAAGAGGGTAAATAGGTTTAGATGAAGGCATCATTTGCCAGCAGAAACTTAACAGGAATGTGAAAAATTATAGCATTTTCCTCCAGATTTGGCTTAAACAGCTGCGATCATGCATTTTTTGGACACAGCTGTGTTTTATATCTTTGCTGTTTGAATGAAGACAGGAAGCTTCTCAAATAGTGTTTATTTGCTCAATTAAATAGGAGGCCAAATGCCTGCAGAGCTCTGGGTCCCAGTTCTGGTCTGGGTTGTAACAATGCAGATCAGGAGTTTTACCTGGGTAGGAGAGAGCTCAACACAGCCCTGCTGAGCCCTGACAGAGATGCCAGTGGGACCTGCACCTCTCAGAATGACCCCCAGGCCCTCACGGATTCATGGTTACATATTGGAAAAAGCTTTTCTTACACCTAGGTGGTGTCTGTTCTTTTTACCTTACATCATTTCACAACAGAATTGCTTGGAGTTCAGAGCCATTTTTCCTAGATGTAAAAATTGAATACAAAAATGAGTGACTTGCTTGAGAATATCAGGAGAACCCATCTGGCACCAGTTAGCTCCTGCGGCAGTATATGGGATTTTTCTGCCTTTCTGTTCCCTTCCTGTTATCTTGGGGCCAGAGGCAGGGGTTGAATGTGGATGTTGTGCAGCCCACACATCTGCATTCTTGTGCCATTCACAGACACACCTCATGTCCCCTAAGAGCAGTGGCTGGAAACCAGAGACAGGAGGTTTGTCTTTGCCTGGACCTCACTGGCTCCAAGTCTTTTTACAACATGTCACTGAAATTTCACTAGATTACTGCTTTATGTCCAGCTCCAGCCACTGTGAAACTGGCTTTGATTTCTCTCTTTCTTTTTTAAAAAAAAGAGAAGTGACAATGAGTGATTCCTTTCCAGTGCTGAAAGAGAACAAACAAATTTAGGTCACAGTAAGGAAGAAAGAAAGGATTAATTGGAAGTGGAGTCTGGATGGCTGTTTCTTCTCTAATTGCAAAAAAGCATTGTGAAACCAAGTTCAAAAGTGTAAAAAGAAAGATCTAGGATGACAATTGTCCACCTACAGTCTTTTAGGTAGCTGAAGTTCTCTGGTAGGAGCTTGCTGTGAATTGTTACTCCACAGTAATGGTGCTCTTGGGTTGTGCATCACTAAATTCCTCCCCTGGTGTCTGATATAGCAGCACAGAAGGGAGAGGTGAGGATTAGGAGTCATGAGTGTCCCAGGATCTTTGAAAAGACAGCCTGTCTCATCCTGCTGAGCAGCCACTGTCACTGGGGATGTGGGTGACAGCTCAGACTGACACACACATTTCTTAACTGGGATAACAGGCAAGGTACCATTTGCTGAGAAGTATTACATAGAACAAAGTATTTTAATAAATAATGCTGGTTCAGGATTGGCAAACAGGTCTATTAAAAATTGCTTTATCTGATCTTTTAAATGTACTGGAAAGTAAATTATGAATACAGGCACTGCCTGTTTCTATTGACAAGGTGAACTTCAGCACAACGTGGTGATGTGAAAGCAAAGTACGAAAGTCTGTAAGTGATGCTGATTATAAACCTCTCTGTCTGCTTTTACTTCCAAGCTGAGTAAATAAACCACACACAAAATGAATAAAAATTTGCAATTAATCAAAAATATTAACACATAAATCACTGAAGTGGTCCTTGGTGCATTTTGATATGGAAGCTAGGCAGCAGAGTTAGTAAGTTCTCGTATGAAATGAGGCCTTTGGGATAACAGTTTGTGCTTGGAAGCTTTTACATACCTGCTTTTCTCCTCTCCCTCCCCCTGTTCCACCCTCAGCTTGTGAACCAATTGGCTGACTACAGCCACATTCATCAAAGGAAGGGTGATCTCAAAAATAATTAATTTCCTGCAGATTTTGCTCCTATGTATTGATGCCTGAAGAGCTACTTGTTATTCTGACAGTGTCTCCTGACAAGGTTATGCTGACCTGCCTTAAAAGAGACCTTGCTTTCCCTGTTAACAAATCATATTTAGAATGAGATGCTGGACATGTCAGATCTGGGCTTTTAGTGGTCCAACAGGAATGCTAAATGTGCTGCTTCATCATTAACTCATGACTGCAAAATGGGAATGGAGATATTATGTTATTTCAGCTAATCAAGTGCTGAAGCTTCCAAATGCCAGAAGCTTGGGCCAAACCGTAAGGGTGAAAAATACACATAATCAATAGGTATCTGAAAGATTAATCAGAAAGCATGAAGTCCTTAAATTCATTTGGTACCCAGCAAGCCAGCTCTTGCCAAAGAAAACACAATTTAGAGCGTGCCTGAATTAAAGAGGAAATTTGAGAAAATAACCTTATGAAAGTACCCTAAAAACCAAAATAGAGGCATTTATTTTTACAAAATTATCACATCTGCTTCTGAGTTTCAATTGTGTGCCTTTTTTTTTTTTTTAATCCAGATCATAAGTATTATTTTCACAAACATTCTTGGGTATTTTTATTAGACTTAGAAGCTGGTCTTTGTCTTTGCTTAAAAGCACTGGAGCAACTGAAATGACTTATCAACTATCAAATAATTTCTGCTCACCATTGCAAATTTAGTCCAGATGAGCACAGCCAAAAGGCTGATGGATTGTCCAAATACGTTGATTTGAGTGTTTTTTCCAGTTTCTGGTCAAATATCAATACCGGAAAAAATTAAGCAGCACAATCAACATTAATTGCCATACTAAAGTGGTTACTTGTGCGTAATAGATATGTGTATTGATGTATCATCTTGGGAGCCAGGAATAAGCCATGTCTTGCTAGGAAAATGTGGAGGAAGCTTGATTGCTACTGATGCTTTTCCCGATCAATTGCTAAAGTGGGAAGGGTTTGAGTTGTTGCTTTTAAGCAATAAAGTTAATAAGCATGGCTAGTCTATTCGAAAGGAACCTCACATCATTTCCTCAATCCATGCTGAGGTAACTGAAGAAAAATGACTGACTGTCAGAGATGACAGATTGTCCAAGATTGCCTCATCAAAGTTTATCAGAGCTTCATTATGTCTAGGCCAACTTTGTTAGGATGCTGTCAATAGCTGGAAATATTTGGATATTGCTATTGGGTTTTTTTAATAAATTGCCTGTGAGGTGTCCCCACAATTATGTTAGCCTTTTGTGCTTTCACATCCGTGTTCAGTTTTGGTTTTGCAGACCATTATTACTCATTATTTTCAATTCCCTGGATTTGCATTTATGGTTTCCTGAAAAGTAATTTATTGGAATTTATTCCAGGCAGCTGAAGACTGAAGATGAATATAGGTAGCTGAAGACCTCCAGCAAGGCAGGCTCCTTAAACACAGCATGGCAGATGGTCCCTGTCCTGAAGAGGTTACACTCTAAATAGTTTTCGTATCTCACTCTTCTTTATTTGAGATGTTAGTACCTGATTAGTGCCTGGCTACCTGTTTGTGCAGGATAAGTGCTTTCGAAGGCACCCTCTCTGCAGCAGGCTCTGCAACTGAAAGTAGAAATGATGAGCAGGCAGTTTTCTGTCTTGCAACCATTTAAACACTGTTAAATAATAGCTTTTGACAAGCTGGTTTAGAAATCAGGTGCTAATTTTCTGCAAAAAGTCAGAGCAATGTGGAGTTATCACTGTGCTGGGGCAATCAAATTGTGTAGATGAGACTAAAGACCCACAGATTTCATTAGAGGTTAGTACCATGCATCACATTAAAGAAAAAAATTTTAAGCAGAATTATTTCTGCAAGAATGTCACCAACACTCTTGAAATAAAGTTAGATTTTCTCAAAATGATAAGTATCATCCATTTGTATGTTTCCTGCACTAGAGTTCAAAAGGAGCATCCACCTTTGCACTTTTATATTTTATACAGGAGTTTACATGTCTATGTGATGAATGAAGTAGGGAAATTGTCTTTAGTATAAAGAGCATTGTTTAGAGTTTTGTATTATTGGTGTAAAGAGTGGTTACATGTTGATGTGTTTTGAACGTAAGAATTCTGTGATTATTCTTCTTCCTTTCCTCCCTTTCCATCCCTCTTTCCCATCAGTTTCATACTGAAAATGTACTAAGCTTGTTGGAAATTTGGTCTAATTACAAGGATTGTGGATAGTGCTCACAGTGAATATCTGCTTGTTCCAGGGGAAGAATCAGAAAGCATTCCCAGCCTGGTCCTCAGGATCAGTGACCATTCTCCTGTGTCCAGCAGAAAAAGCTGGAGAATCGTTGCCATTTCTTCTTCTACTGAAAACCTGCTGTGAAGTCTCCAGGACAGTAGGAGTTTGGGGTGTTTTGGAGCATTTTTTTTGCACACACACGCTTAGGCATCATGTGCTGATGGGAGTGGGTGGCAGCACTGCCTTCTCTCTGCACTGCTTCTCTGCACCTCACAGGCCTGGAGAGGCTGTAAACCTTCAGCAGACAGACTCCAGCCCGTATTGACATTTCTTGGTTCCCTACCTGGAATATTTGTTTTAATGCAGGCTGAATTTCTAGTCATGGTAGTATATAATCAAGGGTGCCAAAGTGTCACACTGCCTTTACAGCTGGAGGCAGGGTTTGATTTTGGATCTGTTTGTGACTAAGACTTCAGGTTCATAAACAAAAGACTTCAGTCTTCTTGGACATTCCTGTTCTGCTTACTGAAACAGGTTTTATCAGTAAGTATTAACTTACTGGTTTACATCAAATTAGCTAAGTTGGCAGGTTAGCAGGGGTGAGGGGAGCTGGAATGAAGCTAATACTGTCTATGCCTTGCTGTGGTTGCAATGGATGGTGTTGGTGTGTTTATTTGTTTATGTTAGAAAAGACAGATTGCACTTAGCTGTTACTTGTCCTCTCTTGGGGCTCTCCATGTGTCTGTATGGCTCCTGCATCTCTCTGTCAAGTGTTCGAAGAAATCCTTGGGAAAGTGTGTTCAGAATAACAGGGATTGGTGATTTGGCAGAAGTTCCTGAAGGATCCTCTAAAGCTTTGCAAGAAAAAAAGGAAAAATAACACAAAACACAAACCCTTTCTATTCATTCCTCTCTGATTTGCTTCCTTGTCTCAACTCTTGTTCCAAAAGGCAAGAGGTGGTAGCACCCCCAACAAAGCTTCTTTTACAGCCTTTTTTTGGCATTAGTTATGAAAGGATCAGATGACTGACTTTTCAGCAGTAGGTAAAAGGAGAATAAAAAGGTCTGTATTCCTGACAGTGTTTGGAAGTGCCTGGTCTCCCTAGCTTTTATTTGCACTGACTTGTATGCAGTGTCCTCTGGATGTGCCAATACTGTTAAGGCAGAGGACCAAGCTTGTTGTCCCTGAGTGCTCCTGCCTGGCACTATGTTGAGAATGTTCAAGTTAGCAAACTCTCAACATACATGAATCCAGTGTGCCTCCTCTGAAGTATATTCCTGTCCTTGTTCCAGCCCAGAAACCTAGTTATAAGCTTTACAGAGTTGTTTTCTGTTGAATATGTAGGAGATGGATCTTATTAGCAGGAATGTTTTAAGATGGTAAAGAGGTAGAGTGCAGTGAAAATCCTCCTGTGTGTTTGTGCACTGGGAATATTTCTTTGGAGTCTTAACAGTTTTACAATTTCTACATTATACCCATACTTCTTTTTCTGAGGATTAATGCTACTATATCCCTTGAAAAGTTATGCTGAAAGCTGCACAGAATTGACTTGAATTGACATGTACTTCTATTCTTTCTCTTCTTGTGAGGAAAAAGAAGAGATGTGTTTGCAAGGGAATACTGTGGTGTTGTTGGGCCCCATGCATTGCCAGTGACCAGGCCACATAGCCCTTGGACTTCTGAGAGGGAGAAGCACAGGCTGGGGGCAAAGTCTGACTGCAGATTGAAAAAGGTCCCACAGCATTTGGAAGATCAGTCCCAGGGAAAAGGGCCCCAAGGATAACAGTGGATATGCTGACTCACAAGGGCTTTCCTGACAGGGAGTAATTGCAAGGCATTTTTCAGGACATGACACTTTTCTGGAAGTTAAACTTTTTAAAGGGGCCTCTAAAAGTGAAGGCACCCAAATCTAAAAGTGGCTGGTAATGCTAAGGCACAGGACTTGTTGATTTTGGCTGGGTTCAATATGTTGAAAGCAGAATCCATTGTATGTACACGTAAAGAACTTCTATACAGGTGTATTTAATTCTGTTTCCAATTGTGTGAAAGCATGTATGCTTTTTAGTGAGTATTTGAATTACACGTGTTTAGAAAATTAGAGGTTAGACTGTAATCTGGACACTTGCATTTCATGTAAATTACATTATAGTCAATTTAATATGACCTTTCTTATAGCCTTTATACTGTACTATCTCTTGTCTTTTATGTTAATCATTCCTTGCTTTGCTCTGAAGCACCAAACACCAGCAACAAAAGCCAAGTGTCACTGTATTAATTACCCACATTAATTGCCCACAATATTAATTACCATGATGTGCTTTTATTCCTGCAGTGAAGATGTTTGCAAGCGAGGATTCACTGTTATTATCGATATGCGGGGATCCAAATGGGATTTGATCAAGCCTCTCCTAAAAACCCTTCAAGAAGCCTTTCCTGCTGAAATTCATGTTGCCCTGATTATAAAACCTGATAATTTTTGGCAGAAGCAGAAAACAAACTTCGGCAGTTCCAAGTTCATCTTTGAGGTGAGAGCCGTGTACAAATGAATTGAAGCATTATCTCTGATAAGAACTTTTCTTCAGGTAAAAACCCCTGTGATTGAAAGCAAAAAATACATCCAAGGGCAGGTGTGCTGATGACCTGGCATCAGGTTGTTTGCTGAGCACTCTGGTGAAATGAGTTCTGCATTTCATCCCAGAGGTTCACATAATTCATTTTTTTCTGAGGGATTTTTGTGGTATTTATTTTTGGTGATGTTGCATTAAGTATTTCCTTTGAATCTCATAGAAAATAAACCCAAAAACCACAACACCAAATTGGTCAAAGTGCTAAAGACGCAGTTTTCTAGATGCAAATGTATGAGTTTGTTAGTTTACCTCTAACCAACTTGCACTAATGGCTTTTTTTTGGTTAAAGACATTTGCTAAATTTTCACCTTTCATTTCATTGAGATTTGCAGTTCATGGACAGCATTAACAGAAGTAACCAGTACATAACAACTACATAATTAAGAGGAATTTTACTAACTTTGTTGTTGATGTAGACAAACCAGCTGTATACTCTGTAGCACTTCTTTTTTCTGTAAATTTCAGCTTCTTGCCCAAAAAGAAGCTGAAATTCAGGTGCATAAAGTGCTCATACATCAATCATGCCATGCCATGACTTAGTCATTGTGTTATTTTTTAATAATTCACTGAGAAACACTTGCATTGTTGGCCGTTTTACCAATCCAGTAATTCAGAGAGACACAGAGATTTTGCATCTCTGGAACACAGAAGAGAATTTGGCTATAGCTCTTAACGTTTACTGCAGTGGAAGACTGTATTTAAGTATATATTTAAGTTTTGTTGAAGTCAGTGTGATATAAATGTGTCCTTATTTTCAACCTGTTCTTGCAAGGACCCTTGAATTTCTGTGGGGAATTAGATTGGTGTTACTCATTGACACAATTTTAAATTATTATCACATTTTATGTGCTTGTAAATTTTCACTCCTGTTTCACAAAATGCAATCAACTCATAAATTTTGCTTTGATTAAATAAGTCTTTACACTCCTTGGCACCTTTGAGGACAGATAAAGTAACAGAGTTCAAGTATGTATTTTTAGAAGATTTGTTTGGTTTTAAAATTAATAAATACCTTCTGGAGGCTTGACATCTATTTTTATTATATGGAATTGTTGTGATGATAGTAAAGAGTAAACTGTGACCAAGTTATGCTTCATGTTTGCAGCTCTGAGTCTGTATTGTTTAAAAAGCTCTGAATTCGTTTGTTGTACATGCTGGAACACATTAAGGGTATTTTCATTTTGTGTGTGTTATCAGTGCCTTTGAGCCTTAGTCTGTCTGCAGGGCTGCTCACATGGGTGTCCAATGGTACACAGATTTTTGGGCTGGAGGAGGAGAGTCAGTGCTTTCACTGTGTATTGGACCACCTGCAGACATAGAATCATAGAATGGTTTGAGTCCTTCAATTCCAAGATTCAAACAAAGACTTCCTAAGCTGTGGTCCACCCTGCAGTATACACACCACAATCAAGGAACTTCTATTGAAAGGATTATTTTAAGGCCAGATTTCTCTTTTGAGCTTAATGGAAGCATTATGTGTGTGCCAGAGCACTGTGGGACCCTTAGTAGACTCTGATGAGCTGGATTTTGGGGAGTGAGATTCTGGCACAGTGTTTCTGTGTCACAGTCCAGAGTGAAGCATGTACATAGATCTTCACCCAGGAAGAGAAGAAAAGTGTTTGTTTGATGTATGTGGATTCCAAAGTTTTCTGTCACTTTGACAAATGGACCAGGCAGCTTATTTAGCATTAATTCAGAGGTGCCTTCAAGACTACTTTCTTTCTCCTGCTGAAAGAGGCTAAGTAGTGGACAACAATTTTAAAATTGATTTCAAAAAGAAGGATGAGCAATGTCTAGGAAACAGTAAGGACCTACCTGCCTTATTAAAACTGTTTTCATTAGAGTTTAAAGAACTATGTAAAAAAATCAAACCTGAATAGAGAAAATTTCTGCTGAATTTGAGGAATAAAAAGCCTTTCTACTGTCTCCTAATGTCAAATTCTCTGCGTGATTTAGGGCAATGTTTCCATTAGCCTGACAGACTGCAGGGAGATGCCCAAGTGTTAGCCATGAAGAGGAGTATTTCCCTGACAGGCAGTTAAATTCTAAACTGAATTATCTTCAAGGTCTCAGTGTCCAGGTCAGGGGGTATAAAAATTTGAAAATGCTCTGAAGCAACACACTTACCTTCTCAAAGTTTGTTTGCTCCTCCCACTGCCCTCCCTTTTCCTCAAAGCAAGGAATATTGCAAGAACATTTTAATATAATCTTTCTCTTGAGCTTAAGTTCAAAACAATCTCAATTTTAATACATTGCAGGATGCCTAATATTTTTGGATGAATACAAATTGGAAGAAAAAGCCTATTGTTAATCTTTAACCAGTGGCTAGCCTACTATTTTGGATTTAATTTTGGATTATGGTCAGGATTTTAGGTGTTTTTCTTTGTAGATGAGTTCTATAAGAGTGCTGTGATTATTGAGTGCCTCCATTTCTGAAGAGCACAAGCTCTGACATTCTTTAGAGGCCTGATCTTCAGGGGATAGATGTGCAGTCACTGATGAAGAGACAAGCCTTTAAGGGCTGCCAGCTTGGGTGTTAACATGAGAGCACTGAAAATCCCTAGTTACATATGAAATCCTATGCTCCTAATTTCAGAAAGTATTTTGTCTAAAACAAATGGGAAAAGCTATCATTTGCCGTGTCCTTAAACTGTAATCTGCTTTCCAGACACCCAGTGCTTTTCTCTATCACCAGTTACTGAGTGTGAATGAATTAAAACCATTTCTCATTGATTGTGTATGATTCGTGAGCAGTACTTTCTATTGGCAATAAATTCTAGTTGTTAATACTTCAATGACATTTCACTTTCACATTGATTTTTAGCTTAATTACATTAGAAATTGCTAATATGAAAGAGTGGCAAAAAGCCAACTGGAATAATTTGGAATAAGAAACCCAGCTGTTAAGGCAGTTTGCAATACCTGCTTCAGTTCATGTACCTGACACTTCTGCTTCTGTGTAGCTGCTAGCTGGGGTGTAACACAAGTAGCAGAGTGCCTGCAATGCCATGTACCCATTTAGTGAACAACCATGTCCAGATATCCAAAAGCTGCAGTAAGAAGTCTTCAGTGTCCAACTGGGCTGAGGAAATCTCTGGCAGAAACAATTTTACTACACGTTTTTGATAGGCAGGCCAGCTGAAAAAGATAGGCATTATTCCAGTAAATATCACATATTTTAATAATTATTGTATACATTTAATATTTTATTTATATTAATTTTAATAATTATTAAAATAAATAAATAAATGCCATTACCAGCAGTTTTCTGTCCAGTTAATGTATCAAAATTAAACACAGTCCTTGACATCCTTTACAACATTCCTTCAATTTGTGTTGATGAGGAAAACACTCGCTCCATGTTGTTTATGGGTTGTGCTGTTAATTCTGACTGGATGGTCCCTGATTTAAATGCTGTCCCTTTCCCTTCCTTAGACAAGTATGGTGTCTGTGGAAGGCCTGGCAAAGCTTGTGGATCCTTCTCAACTGACAGATGAGTTTGAAGGGTCCTTGGATTACAACCACGATGAATGGATAGAGCTGCGTGTCTCCTTGGAAGAGTTTTTCAACAGTGCCATCCATTTATTATCAAGGCTGGAGGATCTCCAGGAAATGTTGGCTAGGAAGGAGTTTCCAGTTGATGTTGAGGGCTCAAGACGGCTGATTGATGAGCACACACAGCTTAAGAAAAAAGTGATTAAAGCTCCTGTGGAAGAACTGGATCGTGAGGGCCAGAGGTTATTACAATGCATAAGATCCAGTGATGGTTTTTCTGGTAGGAACTGCATTCCTGGAAGTGCAGATTTTCAAAGTCTTGTGCCAAAGATCACCAGCCTTTTAGACAAGCTGCATTCTACCCGGCAACACTTGCATCAGATGTGGCATGTCCGCAAGTTGAAACTGGATCAGTGCTTTCAACTCCGGCTTTTTGAGCAAGATGCAGAGAAGGTAATCTCTTCCTTTTTTTCATGCTTTCAACAAGACTCTACTGCAAGGGTGACTATTTTCCTTCTGTAAGTGGTAACATGAGTTGTTCATCACCAGTGTAAATCTCGTGTTGCCAGCAGATACACTTCATGTGACTCGTAAACCAAATTCACCCAGCTAACTGCTGGATGTAGAAGGCATAGTAATATCCAAGAGTAATTTTTCTGTGTTCCTTTTGGTGAAAGTTAATCTGATTTTCTGTCACATAATGAGTAGATTTGGTAGACGTTTGCATAAGAACCTGGCTTTTTTTTTCAAGCTTCTCTTAGTAAGCTTATGAATATATTTATCTACTTATCACAGCACTGAAAGAAGAATGTTTTTCAGGTTTGAGTCACTGTTATTATTGTTTGCACTTCTTGGAGTCTATGGGAAATTTCAAGTATGGGTTTCAGGGAATTTACTTTAGAAAACTGTGTGGCACTGAAGCCTTGACTTTCTTAATGCAGAAGTGCTTGGCACCTTGTTAGGTGATTTTGTGCGAGGTCTTTGTTGGTACATTTAAAATTCCAGGCCACAGAGGTGGGGTATTCTCTGTGGAGGATCCTGAGCTCTCAGACTTGTGTCTATCTAGTCTGTATATCCATCAAAATGACCAGTCTCTGAGTCTCCTCTACTTAATGTATTATCCAGTTGTTTCACTAATGTGTCTGCCTGGACAGACCCAGGAGGGATTGCAGAAGAAAAGCAGACTCATGCGTAAGGGGATCTCATGAGGATGATTTTTTTTAATCAGCTACTAGTTAGTGTTATTTTCAAACATCACTGAGAAGCACATTGCTGAAACAAACTTAATCTTCAGTAGTGCAGAACAAGATACTTGACATTGGTTTTCAGTGCATTTGCTAAATATTTCTAAGACTTGCTAGGACTGAAAAAGCTCCATCATTGTATAATCAATCCTCCTGTTGGGAAAACCTTGAATTCAGATGAGTCCCTCTAAAATAAGAGTCACTGCGGAACCACTCAAGGATGCATAAGAGCAGAGTTTTAATTCCAAATGCTACAACAGTACCATTCTCCCTGTTCCTTCTGTGTCATATGCTATAAGAGGGCACTTGCTTGTGTCCTTCCCAGTAGTGGCTGTACTTCAGTCAGTACATCACTGTGGATTTTCAATTTCTTTGGGATTATTCAGATGACCACTGCTTATTAATATAATTTTATAATTTATTATTCTTAATATTCAATAATATTATTAGTGAATTATTGGTATTTAGGAAGTTATTATAATTAATACTGTTAGAAGCTGAAAGGCTCTCAGATCAAGTCAGTGTTTGAGAAGTCCTTGTTGCCAAGCACTGTTCTGTGGCATTGAAGGAGGTCTCCAGGGAGTTTACTTTCTGCACTGGCATGAAAGGATGGTGTGATACAAGTCCAGGCAATGTGACAGCAAAGCTCTTTGCATGTGTTATTCTGAGATTGATATGTGTAAGGTCTAGGCAAGTCAGAAAATACATGAAACTTTTGAGATGAAGGAAGAAGCAGTGAGAATGTGATTTCTGCCTTTGTAACACTGGCTGTCTTGAGCAATTCCAGTTTGACAAAACCAGGATTCTGCTCTTCTTTTTCTGCCTCACATTAACTAACACACTCAGCGTCTCCCTGCTTAGGCTCTGCTTGCCTTTTCTTGACTTCTACATTTTCCCAAGGAATATAACATATTTTCTTGTTTTATATTCCCAAATCTGTGCTTTTAATCTTCTCAGTTTGTGAGTCCCTAAAATTCTTCCCGGAAGGGTTTCAGACCCTGTAACATCACATGTCACACATGTAGACTGATGTAAAACATTGATGTGCTTTTCCTCTGTAGCTGCCTTTCTCAGGTCTCTGAAGTAGTCTGACCACCTCAGACTGGAAAGTACTTTTTCATAAAATGTCCAGAGCTAAATCCAGCCTGAGTGCTGTCTCCACTGTAGAAATAGCCACCAATGTGTCTGTGTATTGAATCTTAGAGTTTTCTGGTACCTTCATTTTCTCAGTTGCATTCTACTCAGGTATGGTAGCAGAGCCCAGTTACTCTTCATCTCCTGGAGACAGACACAGCTTTTTGTATAACCTGGACATGTAATTTAGTTCTAATCAAATGATAACTCTAATAGCCTGTGAAAGCTCAAACTCCAAGATAAAATTCTGAACATAAACAAGGTTTCAGGGTCTTTTAAAATATCTCTTTATATTCATTGGATGATATTTCAGGAAACTTGTTCTAAATAAGAAAAAAATGGACAAGGACTTTCATTTTCTGGACATCTCTGATTTCAAAAATGTCAAGTGTCCTCATTGCCTGAAAAGTTCTTAAAAATGGGATAGGGAGAAAAAAAGGGACACAAGGACTAAAACACACACTATTTTAAGGAAGGGTAAATTTTGAACCCTTTGGTATTTCAGTACCCCAGATTTTAAAAGAAAATCAATTCACTTTTCTTCCTTCCAGAGATCCCCCTGTACTGGAACATTTATGGCAGACACTGCCTGGACACAAAAAATATTTAAATTACAGGCATTACAACTTACAGAAGTCTGTATATTTGTGTGCTGAACTACTCATATTATTGCCAAAATAAACAGAGGGGGTGGCAGTCACAGCCTGGGCTTCTCCCACTCAAATCAGTGACAGAGAGCAGGGCTTTCTGTAGAGAAACTTTGTCCCCATTCAGGCCTTTAGGGTTTTACTTTCCTGTTCTGGGGCCAAGGGAAAGGAGAAGTGGGGCTATCACATAGGCACAAGCAGTGCAGTGAGATTGAATCTCCAGATGGAGACTGGAAGCTCCTTGAAGCTCAAGTCAGCAGGCAGGTCAGCCATGTGGGGAGCTTTGGCAGAGGGGTGTGAGGAAGTTCACATGCTGTGCAGTGCTGACTGTAATGATCTGCTGATAAATAACACATTTCAGCTGCTGGCAAAGCCCTGACCCTCACTGTTCAACAAATTTATTCCTCGCCAGCTAATGGAGAAATACGTATGTACAGATATATATAATTTTGAAACTAGAACTGAGGCTTCAATGTGTTTTACTGGGTAACAGGGAAAATATTTTTAGTCACCAGTAACATTAAAAAATGCGTTCCAGTCTAAATTGAATATTGTTTGAAACAAAAACCCCACAATCAGCGTAGATCCAAGTATTAGAACTATCTGAGAAATGATAATTGCTTGGTGGAAATCTGGACAGGGAGAAGAATTCAGGCAAGAGTCCACATGTTTTACACTTGAATAAATACCAAAAAAAGACAAAAAATTATACTTGCACTCTGTACTTTCCAGCTTTTCTGGAAATCATTTGTAACTGGCACCCAATTTGACTTTTGTAGGAATTTCCACATCATTTTGTGTTGGTTCCACACCAATTTTACTACCCCAACATGGATGTGAATGAAAGCCATCTATCATGATGTAATCAGCGTTGTCCATGTCAAGTATAAACAATACAGTCACCAGCTGGACTGAGCTGAGGGTCTGCACTGTAAGCTGCTCACAGCAGAGCATGGAACACTGTGGGGTCAGCCCCAACGGGAGGCAGAGGGGGCTTGGAGTGTTCTCTCTGTCCTCACCTCCCCTTCTGCTTCCTGACTTCCCACGCAGTCCACTACACAAAGGAGAACTCCAAAAGAAGGAGTTAGAAAATGCCATGAGTGAATTTCATTGGAAGCTTGCGGTGGGAGAAACATTTTATTTGGATCAGGCTGGCTTTGTAGAAAGTCTAGTGGCAAACCACAGGCCACATCTAGTCTTCAAGGAGCAGTGAAGTAGCAGGCTTACGGTTAAAACCATCAGCCCCGTGTAAACCAAGGCTTCCCTTTGAAAAACACAGCTCTGCCGTGATTTTCCCTGTGGAGCAGGTGATGGGAAGCTGTGCCGGCTGCTGGGGCTGCCCTGGTGCTGCTGCTCTGCAGGTGTGTGCAGGGACAGGGAGTGGAAAGCATGGATAACTTACAGCTCCTACTCCACAGCAGCTCTAGCTCCCATTTCCCAGGTGCTGTGACCAGCCTGGAACAACAGAAAGAGTTCACTGAGTGCGAGAGTGATGGGAATGTGGTTAACAATGCCAAATTCATAGATCGGAGCAGGTTTGGAGGAGTGTGTAAGCAAATGGTTAAGAGGAATAGGGTGCAGTAACAGTTGCAGCAGTTCTCCTGCATCCTGCTCCCTGTGCAAGTGTGGGCAGTGAGACCACGGCACTGAGCAGACACTGCTTTCCTCCCACTGCCTTCCTCCCACTTCTGGCCCCTTCCTCAGTCAGGTCCACTTGAATAAGGGAACTGATGTATTATTCTATAGAGTAGGTGCTATTAAACTCAGGCCCCATGGCATGAAATAAATAATGTGACATTTGGTTTCTCAAGGAAGAAAATCACAGATATGTCAGTTGTACTTGAGTCCTGTCCAGTGTACAGTTGCAATTCCCAATGAAAGAATTGGAAAGACTCCTATTAATTGTCAGCAGCACATAATACCCATTAACTAAAGGTATACTCATTCTGAAGTGCCAGATGAAATTTAGGAGTTCCTAATTTAGAACGTCACTTAACACCAGGCAGAGTTAGTCTAGAAAAATAGAGAGAAGCTCTAGCTCAACAGCAAAGTCAGGAATATCCAAAAACATATAATTCAAGTGTTTGAGTCATGCTTATACTGGTTTTGGAGTGTTACACCTGCCAAGGGTTCATGTTCCTCAGAAGGAAGGAATGTTCTGCAAGCTACTCTGTCTAAAAAGGTGCAAAATGGCTTTGGTGGATAATAGAATACAAAATGTGGAAATTCATGCTGTGGTTTAGGTGGGAAAAGATGGCTTTAAAGAAGGAAACATTGATATCTTGATGTTTGAGAGAAAGGAAACTATCAGTACATTTGTGATTATGTGACACCCACTTTAACTCTTTTGTACATTACTTCCCCGCATTGCATCTGAAAATTCTGATGCTATATGTTCTGTAATAAAATGCATTACAAAACTGATGATATGATCCTTCTTGCTAATAGGAGGCAGTTTATTTTATTACAGTCCATTAAGTAGAGCAATTGTAGCTGCCCTTTTAGTCAAGGGAAGCAATTCCTAGAAATGGGTCCTAGCTGACTTTCTGGAAAAGCAGTATAAGAAAGATTAAAAACCAAGTTTGCTTCCTTTTACATTCCACGTCACCTCTAAGTTTTCTTCTTTTAGCAGTGTCAAAAGACCCTTGAAGTGATGCATAAAGCAAATTTATAGTGTTTTCCATTTTGCAACATGTCATATTAACCCTTAAGGACTTGCATAATTCCACCAGGCACAGCACCTGGGACGGGCTCCTCTGACTGAGATAAAATCCACTTAGTGAAGGGCCATTTCCCCTCTCTTATTTCACTGCTGGAAGCACTTTGTTTCTTTGATCTGTGCTATGTGCCATATATACAATCACCTCAAAGATTTCATGTGAATTATTGGCTTACAATTACTGTGAGAGGGATGTGTCCCAGGGAGTGAGAATGGGAAGCCAGTGAGGAGAGTTCTGAGAAGGTGACAGAGGGACCTTTCATATGTGAAATGAATAAAAAATGAAGGAGTTCTGGGGAGGTGGTTGATTAGGACTGGTGAGGAGGCAGGAAGCACATTAAGAGGGGACAGAACCACAGTCAAGATTAATAATGAGAGCACATCTGAAGTACATATGCCCCATGTGCTCTTTGACTATGAAGGGATTTGTTACTGAATGAATAGTATTTAGCAGTTAACAGTAATAATCATACAGGCATAATAATAATGGATTAGACATGGATTTTTGTATAGGATTTAGATTTCATTTAAGTTACGTGAACACTGAATTGGTGTGCAGAACTCAGCATGCTCTGGATTTTCCATCTAAGTACTTACCCCATGAATATCAGAACAGCACAGTGAGTGAGCATTGCAATAAGGAGCTTTCCTGGAGATTCTGAACACGGGGGATGTTGTTAGACCCGAGGTAAGCTCCATAAGACTTCTGCCATGAAAGGATTCAATAAGCTTAGTGTCTTCTGCAGAGGTATTTGACTGAGGATCTAAGTGAGACTCATTTAAGCATGTTTCCATCATTCTTAGCCTATTTCAAATGTCTTTGCAGAGAAAGGATAGGGCCTTGGGGTACAGATACTGCCTGGGAATACTGGCTGTCATGTTTTAGAGCATCCATGTGTTTGCAGAGAACTTTATAAGACGAGTGATCAAGAAATTACTGCTAAGCAAAAATGAAATCCCTTACCCATAATTCCAGAAAAAGAGTTCTCAGAGCACCAAGTTGTTGGTGGTACCTACCCCTCTCAGCCCAAAGCAACTGCTTCTCCCTTCAAGTGAAACAACTCAGTTTCAGATTAGTTTTAGCTGTAGCCCTGATCTAGTTGCATTTTGATGTTCAAGGTCTCCCTGAGATGTCTGCTAGAAAGACAGACAGCCTGGTCTTGTAAAGCAGAGAGTTTCAGCTGCTATTGAAATCTGTGAGGGACTCGAGGTCTCCATCAGAGCTGCCAGTGACAGCACTGTGTGAGCTGGAGCAGTGTGGCATTCCCTGGTACCAGGTACAGGCTCCAGCCCTGCTGGTGGCAGGGGCAGCTGTGGCCACCCACTTATGGTAAGGAGACCACGTCTCCATCTGTGCATGCTGGTGTCCCCATCCCAGGATTCCAGTTATGTTAGTTCACATCTGCAACATTTGCCAGGGCTTGCAATAGTCCTGATATGTAAAGAACGAGCTTTGAAATCAATTCCTGACTAAAGTGGTTCTTATTTTTATTATATAGAATAAATATATAGATCTCTACATTTACGGATCTGGACTAGACATTACTCAAGAGTCTTTGAATTTAGTCAAAGTACTTTAAGTTGCCTTAACATATTTGTCTTTTTTCATGCAATGGACTCTTGAATAGAGCACGCAGTGTCTGTTCTCTCCTGAAACATTGTTTCCAAATCTGGCATCTTCTTTCCCATGCTGCCAATGACAAATGCTTTATTTTATAATCTGAAGTTTCCCTTAGCATATGGTGCTTTTTTTTTTGCTATAGAGATTCTCACTAGACAACTGTTCATAGAATCAAGCTTGGGATGGCAGTGTTGAGAAGGAAAGTCAGCTATCGGCCAAAATAAGCTGCCATGTGATTAGAAGGTCATCATGTCATCCCATGATTTGTTCTTAAGCCCACTCTGAAACTAAAACAGCAAAGGGCAGGCCCCATGTTCAACATGAAGTGTTTGCCCTGACACATCATTTCTCATACAGCCAGAAGACAGAAAATAAGTGCAGATAGGTCCCTAAATTGTTGGATTGGCAGACACTATCTTACAGTATCAGATCATAAAATGTTGGAAAGATGATTATATAGGTGATACGGAAAGGAGGCTTGAATTGAGCCTGAGCTGGTGCATAAACAATAAACAATAAATAGCTGAGTGTGTGTTTGTTTGACATCTAGCACAGTGAGGTCCTGGATCTGACTGGGATATTGGTAGTTTCCAAAAAGAAATGCTGATTCTCAATTTAGAATGGCCCTTGGAGATGTAAGGTTATGAAAACATTCCTATGGAACACGAATGCATATCCACAGAGGATTTGGGTTGCTTTGGCATATACTGGGAATATTCTGCTTCACTTAAGCTGTTTCGAGCAATAACTCTTCTGATAGCATCAATCAAGGACAGACAAAGGACCAGCCCAGGAAGTTCATATCAAAGGGAGAAACTGTTCATCTATTCTTAAAAATCTGTGTATTTCCCCAGATGAACCTATGCCAGCTCTAGTCACTTGTATTTAATTACTTCACACTTCCCAGAACAAAGGAAACTCTAATAAACAGGTGAGAATTGAAAGCATGTAGCAATAACTCTATTGTAGCAGGTTTTAATTAACTTTCAGTGTTTAGTCAAATGTGTTCTTTATCATGGGTTGTTTTTTTTTTCTGTAGCATTTTAAAATAATTGGATTTTTGCTACTGAGTACTGCTTTTGCTTTGTCTTGAAGCCCATCAGTACTCGCTGTCATAGGTAAGCCACTATGAGGTATTCTAATGCAGCTGGATAAACAGTACAATGTTCTGAATGTGCCTTTACTGATATTTTTTGGAATCTCAGTGGTGGCATAACAGGTTAATGGAGTTCCCATATTATTTGGGTTTACCTGGTCTCAGAATTATTTTGTTTTTTAAACAAACAAAAGAACAAAGTTTGCCTAGAAGCAGAAAAAGCATTATAACAAGGGGTGGTTGTGCACAGAGCATTGTGTTGACAGCTCGTTGTGATGCTGTGAGTGTAGATGTCATGTGCTAAAGAGATTTCATAGTGGAATCTGCACCTTCCCTTTTGGAAGGCTCTGAGAGTGGCAGCTAAACTGTGTCAAATCTGCCATTTCCATCACCTAGTCAAGGGCACCAAAGAATCATTGGTGAACTGTGGGGGCAAATCTTCAGCATCTATAACAATAAATTCCTTGCAAACCCCTTCATCTTTAACAGAAGGATGAATCCTGCCTAGCCTGCATGTCTCAGTTCAGAACCTGCATGCTGGCACTTGCTGTCTTTGCAGGCTGCAGTTCTGAATTAAAGATGTAGCGAGCTGACATCTGCTCGCTTTTATCGGAAGTCGCCTTCTGACAGGTTGCTAATGCCATCCACAATTTGTTGCTCCCAATCTAAAGTGAAGAGTTGTCGGAGCGGGAAGTAGTCGTGGTGGGCTCTGTGGGAAGTGTTCATTACTTTGACCACTGCTGGTCACACTTAATAAGATCCTGTCTTTGGTACTGGTAGGAAAAAAAAACCAACTAGATTTTTGCAAGATCAGGAGATCATTATAGATGTCTTTAACTTTCCTCAAAGCACAAACAGAGCTTATTTCTGCTAATTGGACTGCTAAAGGAAAAGAGTCTTCATTATTAGTGATGCTCCAAAGGAGCTTGCAGCTTCTCCACCGTGTCAGGCTTTTATCCTGCTACTTACCTATTTATCAGTCAAGACCAGGGGGGGTCTTCCCTTGTGTGCCAATAGCATTGTGAACGTTTGCATTTCTGCCTTTCCATCCATCAGTAGAAAACTTGGGGACAAAGCTAAAAACCACAGGACAAATTCACAAGTACACACCAACTGCTCTGTGCTGCTCTAACTGAAAGCAGCTACAAGCCCCATTTTGCCATCTGGTTTAAGGAAGTGTGGAATTGCCTTGCCTGCTGAGCAGAGCAATACAGGGATCAGGGTAAATATACATATATATATCAGAAATTGTCTTCCTTGTGGCTGTGATTCTCGTGGTGAATGTCACCTTCCATTGCTGCAACCATCACTCTGTGGCAAAGGGGCAGGATGCTTTTGTAGCCTCCTATTGACATTTCTATTTCTCCTGCAATAAGTCTGCTGCTGGTTCAACAACTCTGAGGGTACAAACATCCTCCCTTAACACTTCCATGACCCAAGTTCAGACTCCAGAAGCAAAGAACACAAGAATCTTCTGAAGACATTTATACTAATTTTTCAGATGTGGATAGCTGTCCATCAGGAAGGGCAATCATCTGCCACACACTGATTTCTGTTGAGCTGGATTGGCACTGGGGCAGCAAAATTAAGTGCAAAGGATGTATAGTTCAAAGGTAAAAATTGGGAATTCAAAACCGCAGGGGTTAACTGCCTTGCCTCCTGTCGCACAGGAAGCCTGTCCTGCAGTGGGAGTCCCGATGTGATGTGTAAAATAAACATCTCAGTGCTTTCCTTCTTTCTCTATTAATTCATTCTGCCCTGTACTGCCAGATCCGGTGGGTTTTTTGGTTTTTTTTCTTTTATTGGCAGATAAACATGTTGCCTCCACTGGAGTTGAACCTGATCTTTTTGCTGGGAATGTAAAATCACTAACAATGCCTCACTCCGCTGCAGCTCGGGGTGAGGAAGAGTTGCGCGTTTCCTTCACGCTGAGCGTGCCCTGTAGCACAGTTCCATCATCTGGGGCCGCCCTGTCCCACTGACACTGGAGCATCCAGCACAACTTGTGACCTCTCAGTGCAAGGGGCACAGCCAGCTCTGCTTGAGCCATGGTGTAGTTCCTGCTCTGTTTCCAGGCTCCAGCAGCCTCGCTGCCCGTGCACCCCTGCCCGTGAGGAAGCGGCTCTGCAGCCACTGCGGCTGGAGCTGGAACATGGTGTGCTCTGCTATTTGTAGTTTCCTGCTGCCGACACGGCATACGCAGTTACTATTCCTCCTGCTTCCTCCTTGAACATTAGAATGGGTCCAAAAATAATTGAAGGCAGTATGTTCTGATGGAATATTTTTGCATTTGCAGAAATTTCCTCCTTCTTTCGCTTGCCAATTTTGATAGGGAGCGTTTTGAGACTGTTTCAGCATCTCCGACTTGGCACTGCTGGGAGGCACAGGAATGCTCCCCTGATCAGTATGGCACAAAAATTAGTTTGGGCACCTGAACACAGACTTAAAACTCATTTTTAAGGATGATTATAGCATGTTTTAACCATGAAGTTCTGCTTTAGCTAATGAAGATGAGAAGACCCAAATGCTCTAGAGGGTATCAAAGCCCACACATCTAGAAAAAGATGAGAAAGCTGGGGTTTTTTTAAAATTTATTGCTTTGATCCTCAAAAAGGTTAGGTGGCAAGAGACTAGCTGTCAGGAAATAATGTAATTAAGCTGTACATGAGGTTCACAGACTTATTGTGCAGCATCTTTCAGATGTTGCCATGTGATTATTTCTAAATTAATGTCTTCCTGGCCTGGCTGAAAGGCTTTCAATGGCCCACACTTGGCAGAGCTTGGGATCTTAAAAGTGTGTCTTAAATTACCCTTCATATCTATTTATAGAGAGCAGATAAATGTAGGTGTACAGCTGAGAGGTTGTCTTCTCTGGAGCTGGTGAGGGTTGAAGAGGAAAAACCAGGAGCGTGGTCTGTGGATAGCTTCCAGAAGTATCAGTGTCATTTTAAACCAGGTGACTCTGACTTTTCTTCTTACAAATCATGCACATTACAGAGAACGTAATTCAGAAATATTTTCTTGAACCCTCATGTCTTGCAAGATCCCTCTGTATTATTTGGCACCAGTCCTGGATGCCTGCACAGGTGCTGAAGAGGTGTCACAGACAAGACAGTCTTGAACTGAGGAATTTTGTTCAGTTTAAAGCTTATGAACACAAACTTCTGATCTTGATTTGGGTGTTGAAAGGAAAAAGCAGGACACACTGCCATAAACACCTATTTTTCACCAGCTTAAATTTCCCTCATTTTTGTCTCGGTTTATACCCAGTCCATCAAAAGTCTTTTTTGGTGGGCAGGTGGGCAGTGGGGCATGTCAGGGATAATATTCACATGAGTTTATTTTTGCTGCTATTAAAGGTATTCTCTGATTCTTAATTTTTTTCTGCTGTTGTTCCTTAGAGTTCCTGCTCTGACATGGGCCATTCATCCCTGAGGTGTGACCCCACAGTGTGTCTCCAGCACAGTGTTCCTCAGCACCCCACAGTGTCCCTCAGGAACCCTCATTTTCTTTTGCTGACACCTTTTGTCCAGGTGTTCTCTGTCTGATGGATGCTCTGGCAGCATGGTCAGGCACTGGCATGTGGTGGCTTTCCCTGATAGGGCCTCCTCTGGCGTCAAATCTGTAGGAAGTGGGTGGTGGCAGCTCAGGACCCCCTGAAGGCCACCTTGTGAGATCCAGGGATACTGCCATGGGGGCAGTCAGGAGTTTAAAGCTGTGGTTACACCCAGCTGCATCTCTGGGCCTCAGACACACGTGGGTTTGGTAGGGGAAATGCCACGATTCTGGTACAAGCCAGCAAACATCTGTCTGGCTGTTTTGTTCTTAGTGGAAACTATTTGGAGTCAAAGGAATGTTACACATTCAGCCAGAAATAGAACCAGGGTCTATAACAAAGTCACCAAACTCTACAGCATTTTCAACTGAATGAAAATTTCTTCTGAAAACTGAGAGGAAGATCCACATTTCGGGGGGAAATTTTCATAATTTACAGTTTTCCATTCATGTGGCTATTTTTTGCTTATATCTTTTAGTATTACATTTCCTATCCAACCAATGAATTAATTTCCACCTAGACATCAAGCAGTTCTCTGTAGATGATCTGTGCCCAGAAAAGGTCATTTCCATTTTAAGGAACAGAAAATCCTTTCCAGGAATGCCTGACTGTTTAATGTTACTAAGTGTGCTGGAAAGTTGCAATATTTCAAAAAGCAAGCAAACAATGCAGATGTATAAAAGACGCCCATATGTCATTAGTTGTATTTATGTGTTCAGGATCTGTAATTTTCTCCCACCTTCAGCAATAAAACTCCTACTTCTCTATTCAACATTATAGGAATCATGCCTTACTTTGTACATGACTGTGGCTTGATATGTGTCAGGAAAAAAATACACAGATCTCTTACTCTGGCATTTAGTGGGAACATCCAGTGTGAGTATGTTGGAAGTGGTGCTCTGCTATAAATACAAAGCTATTTGTCACGTCACACATCTCGCTAATTTTCTAGTGGGTTGACAGTTGGGCCCATTGTCTGGAATAATTTAATGTGCTGTGGCCTTACTTACTGTACTCTATGAATCATATACACAGATATTCATAATGGAAAAACTGTGTTCATGCAGCATTGAGGTTTACACAAATACAGCTGTGGGTCTGAATCTTCAGCTGGTGTAAATTGGCCTCGTTGGAACGACACCAATTTATCCTGGCCGTGGACTGCACAGAACACATGTGAAAGCGAAAGATCTGGCAGAAGTATTGGCTTGTCCATCACCATCTGTAAACACGAGACAAACACAAAAACAAACATAACATTGTATTTAGGCCCTGGCTTAGCAAAGCATTTAGATGTATGCAGAGTTCTATTTTAAAGCTACAAATGCTTTGATTTAATTGAGGCTGTATTTATAAAGTGGCTGCAGGAATTACAGCAGATTGGAGGGTTTTTTTTTTTTTTAAATTGAAACAATTTTCATAAAATTTGTTGATTTGTGAAAAAAAAATTAGATGTGCTATCAAAGTTTTCTTTAAGTCCAAAATTTATTCTGGAGCTAATATCCTCCTACCTGAGAACAGCCATTTTCCTGGTGCCTGTGGAGGTGCCCAGCCCACTGTAAGGGCCCTGTGGGCATTGCTGGACATTAATGACCAACCTCACTGCCAGCTTTGCCACAGCCCTGCTCTGCCTGGCCACAGGCCCTGCCGAGCCAGACACTGATCCATCAACTCATTTTGTGGCGTGACCGGGGACCTCCCTCATTGCTGTGGATCTGGGGCTGCATCTGAGCCTGGTTATCCTCATCAGGCCTGATCCTGGCCTTCTGGATGAGCTTAAGCTTGCACTTGTCACCAGAACTTGTGCAATGTCCTCTTGCTTAAATCTGGTTGCTGTCAGTTGTGAATATCAGGGGCAGTGGGAGAGGCTCTGCTTAATGAGCCTCCTGTTCTATCGGCTGAGTCTTTATTTCTGGCTCCTTATCCCTTTGGGATCAGCTTGCCTGGACAGCCAGCATCAGTCCTCTGTTGTGCTGAATTTGGCTCAGAGGCTTGGCTGGAGGGATTTTTCTGTATTCCAGGTAGAAGTCCTGATTCTTTAGACTGTTGGCATTTCCCTTGTGCTCCTTCACAGACATGTTGCACTTCTGTTGGCCTTTCCCAGACGTTTAGGTGACCTAGACATATGGCTGGTTCCAATTAAACTGTAGTTTTGGTTCTAGTCTGGAGACATTGGGGGAGTTTCTTGATTGTCTCTTGTAAAGTTAGCTCACATGCAAATCTTTCCTGGATCCTGCCCTTGCATGTCAGTAGACTGTGTGTGTGTACCACAAATCTGTTACCCAGTATTCCTTTTGTTCATATACTGGCTAAATTCAATTGCAAAAGATGTGAGAAATATGCCTTGAATTTTTGTTTAATTGAGTTGTTGAGAATACTTGAACTCCCTTAATGAGATAGGAATAGACCTTGTAGCTGGAAACTTTGTAAACCTCAAGAGAGGGACTCTGGCAGTTACTGTTGTGTGTGTGTTATTGTTTATGTTGTGGAAATGTATAAAAATGAACTTGCTTAGCTGTAAATGCTCTCAGAGTGGAACTTTCCACTTTCTGTTGTAGATTATTCAGTTTAACACTGGCTGGACAGTTTTGAAAATACAAAATGCACATGGACTCTTAAATAGACCTCTCTTTAATAAGCAATGTATGCTTACCTCTAGCATTTCCCAACCTGTGAATCACGGATATTAAGTTCCCTAATGATTGGTAAAGGTATTTGATAAAACAGATTTATTCTTTGAAGACTTTAAGTGACTACAGTGCTTGCCTTGAAAAAAATTATGGGGACCACAGATTGGAAGAAATTGGAAAGCATTAATCTAATAGGGATTTCATCTGGCATATAATTAGTGATCTACCCTCTCCACAACTACAGGCATTAACATTTTTGTCTGTTTGTTAGCAGCATATGGAGGCATAGTGAGAGAATGCATTTTTGACTACCTGGATTTCAAAACCCTGCCTTGTATTTTCCAAAACTAAGTGCTCTTGAATTTGCTTTTATTCAGAGCATCACCTGAGTTGTGCTTGTCAGAGCAAATCACATAAACACTACTGGTCTCTATCAGTATTTGTGCAGGGAACTACCAAGAGAAAAGATAGTGAGGCAAAGCAGAAGGTACTGACGTTGATCCAGCAGCTGTTGTTCTCCCATTTTTGTATCTCCTTTTCTAGAACTGATGCCAGAAGTACTGCACAAGTTATCCTAAATGATGTCAGCTGGAGTATTTCCAAAAAAGAAATAAAATCAACATTTCATAAAGTCCTTAGGGTTAGTCCTTAGAATCTCAGTTGGGATTGAAAGATATCCATGAACTAAAACAAGTGCAGAGAAAGGCTGTGTATCTTAAGAAGCTTCAAAAATCGGGGCTATAGTAAAACAAACAGCACAAGAGACAATGACCCCACCTGTACCACACTGGAAAAGGTTTAACACCTGGGAGAACTTTTTTAACTTATAGGGAAATGTTGACCTAAGAGAAAATGTGTATAAACTGGACAAGATCCTTGTGTTGATCAGGGAGTATGTGAAGAACTCAGAAACAGGAGCAGAAAGTTTTTGGAATTGCTTGTCATAGGAGGAGCTGGGCTGTATCACTTCACTAGTTTTCAGGTGGAGCTTCATCCCTTTATGAGGGAAATTTTATCTTGTGGTTGGCTGCCAAAAGCAGTGATTGGACTTGACCTGAATGTCCCTTTGGAACCATTTTCTTTATATGTACCCTATATTGTTCCTTAAGATTACATGGCTATAATGGTTATCATTCTGCCCTTAATTAACCATATGCGTTTGATGGCTCAGAACTTAGAGAAAAGATTATTTGCTACAAGCCAGTTCATAATTAATTCCAGCCCTAGTATAGTGTTCAATAGATTTGGGATTTATTATTTCCAGCATGTATAAACAGTTTCATTAATAAATATGTTCAGTTCACTGGCTGCCAAGACCATGAGGGCTGTAATCCTCCCATCAATACCACTGGCATGGGGTGTGCTGCCAGCCATATGCTGGGCACATCAACCTGTGGTGCTCTGCACCCGTGTTCAGAATCCAGTGCTAATGCTCCTCAGCAAGCACTGACAAAAGCCAGAGAGCAGAGGTTTTTATCTGAAATTATGTTATAAATCTCATTTTAGCTGATGTAGAGCTGGACTGTGCACAGCCTGCATACATGCTGTTCCATATCCGTGTGTTTCTTGTCTGTTCTCAAACAGCTGTTCTCACCCTGTACTCACTGGCCTGCCAGATGTTAAAAATCCAGGGAAAATATGGAGTCACATTCTCCCTCTGTAGGACTTATTCATGGCCAGCTTGAGATCTGCTGTTTGGTCTAACACTTAACCTGGATTTTCTAGTAACTCATCAACTATGATGACAAAACATGAAGCTAAGAACTCATTGTTGCCAGCAGGACTGATGCTGGAGAAGTGATCTGATACCCTAATCTCGAGTGAAGTTGCCTCAAGACACATCTATAATAATTACTGGTGCATATATGATCACTAGTGACATCACTAGGGCTAGATTCTTAAAAATGCATAGGGAAGAGACTCTTTGGAACATTCTTAGTTCTTCTGACTCTCATAAAAGACTAATTTCCTTAATTAAATGTAGCACTTTACATTCTTCAGCACATGCATTCAATTTTCTTTATGTATTTTTAGAAACGGGTCTACAAGAGATAAACACACTGAATGTTTATCTTCTTTTTTAAGTGTGTTTAACCCCTCCCCTTGCTTCTCAGTCACTGGAAATCTCCTAAGTACTTAAGTGGTCTCCAGATTATCTACAGCAACGTGGAGAAGTGCCAGTCTGGGAGACACTGAGGACAGTTGGTTCACGTGTTTTTGGTGATGTAATGTCCAATCTTAGTTGTTCTGTGCTGCTGTTTAGTGTAAATTCATGACTGCAGGAGTGATTAGAAGGCTTGAGAGCAGAATTATTTCACTGGCAGTCAGCATGACTCCAACTAAGAAGTAAGTCACAGGAATAATTAAAGCTCCATTAATTTTATGATAATCACTAGACTAGGTTTGTTAAGAGAGTCTTTTTCATGGATGGGATGAGATCAGTTGACAGTGCTATATAGCAGTGTTAGAGTGACACAGAAAATCTGTTTGCTGAGACACTCTATCTGACTTAAACTGATATCATGGGACACATTCTTCACTCTTTGATATTTATTGTATTAAAAACTCATTCCTTTGACAGGGAAACTGATTTGTCAAAGGATCTTGTACATTTTTCCAGGAGCCCACATTAGCCCCTTGAAACTGGGGACGTCCTTGCAGGGTTGAGAGAAACAGCAATTGTTGGGTCATTGCCATGTTCCCATCCGTAATGGTGTGTTTTAATTAAACAAACGAGGCAGCACACTCGCTTCAGGAACACAGGAAGCGTCAGAGTTTCTCATGTGGAAAACAAGTTTCACTTGAAAGCTTTCAGGAAATATTGCTGGTAATATGGGCCAGGCCAGACAATGCTGACAAACCTTCATATCAAAACCTCCTGGCCACACATTGCAAACTCTCATAGCACCATCACAACTTCATCTGGTATTTTCAGAGTCTCAACCTGGAGTCACATTATTATGAAAAAATTGTTTAAGACCATTTTAGAGATTTTGTTAAAGAAAAACGTTTGAAAACACAATACATTCTATCTCAAAAGTAAATAAGACCCCATTTTAGGTATTTATTTAAATCCCATCATTGTTAAGGAAATCTTGTGACCTGTGATACTGTGTAATACTTGCATATCTCATAATTGAGGTCTATTGCTCAGTGTTGGTCAAAATTCTTGAAGGACATCCTTTAAAATTTGTTGTTATATTTCAGCTGATTTAACAAGACCAAAAAAAGAGGCAAATAATCTCTTAAACTTCCTTTCTTTTTCTTAATAGTTTATTATTTTACATTAAAAGGGAGAAGCATGGTTTAACTTAAGCTAGGTTCTCATCCTGCAATAAGTGTATAGATTAGATAAAGGAAATGCTCCCAATCCACAGAACAATAGATTACTTGTTTAAATTACTTGTCTTAAAAAGATCTTGATTTGGCTTTGCTGAGCATAAAATATTAAATTTACTGTTTATTTTTAGTGGATTTCTGCCAATTTTCTTCTCCCTGACTGTCTTTAGATTGTTTAAAACATAAAAAAACCCTGTTCTCATCAAACATATATCTACTTACAAGAAATCTCTGTTGATCTTTCCGCAGGGACATAAAGTCTTGTTGTTAGGACATGAACTTGGCTGTTATGGAATTTTCCTTTCTTTTTTACCTTGATGTTTTTCCTATCCTTTTTTTCTTTTTTTTCCCTTTAAGCCCACAAGTGTGGCAAATTATGTTGTGCTAATTCTGCTTATTAAATCTTCATAAAGTGAGAAAAAGGAATCCAATGAGAAAGCTTTAATGTCTGTTCAGGTGTAGTAGGTAGTTTCATTCTGTTCAATTTGCAGTAAAGTTTGAAAACTCTGACCTCATCCTTGCAAAAATTTTGTTACTTATATTTTCTGAAAAAATTGTGATAGGCCTGATCAGCTCTATTAGTAGAAAGTATCTGTGTCATTGATATTGCTTTAGACTTGCATCTTTGTAACTTGAACCAAATTTGGCTTTTAGGACTATTTATCAGCAGAAAATACAAGGCGGATATAGACTCTATAGCTGCAAGTGTATTTTCACAAATAAAAGATTAAGAAGTCAGGCATATGTGACAGTTTCTTGGGCACCAGGTCAGTGTAGTGTGTCTGGTGACACATGGAATGTTTATTTGCCTTTTGTTGAAAGGGATATTCAGTGTTATTTTTGCAAATCCCCTCCGTACGGCAGAGCACTCCCAAGCTGGATTGAGTGCTCAGCATGAAATGCTGTTTTTCCTGCAGGAATCTTAGGTGACCCATGCAGGGCCTTTTCTCTCCTCACAGGAGCCCCATCTCCACAGGGAATGGGGAACTGACCCTGAACAACTACAGCAACAGAGCAGTGGCCTCTGAGAGTTCTTCAGCTGTCACAGGTCAAAAGTTGTTATGCAGTGCTAAAGAACAAAGCAGCTTTTTATTGGAGGACATGTAAATGTTATAACTAAGATCTGGACTGATCTTTTGACCCTGAGGTGGTTGCTTAGAAGTGGCATCACTGCCTTTTTACCTTAAAACACTTAAACTTTTTACACTTAAAACACTTTTTCTAAGACTGTCTAAGACCAGGGACTGCACTGACCTCACCTGTGCAGCCTCTATAATTAGTTTTTCTTTTTTAATGAGTTAGGAGGGTTTTGTTGTTGTTATTATTATTATTATTAAAGATTCCTTATTAATGGATAGTTTGCCAGCTTTCTGGGATGGAGATAAGGAAACATAGTTTTAGAGGTATACTGCAAAAAAAAATGTTTGCAGAAGAGATCTGAGATTGCAATTGCCTGCAGAGCTGCAGTCAGGAGTAAAGAATGAAAGGTTCTACTTTGAATGCATTTAGTCTCTAGCACAACACAGAATAAGCTAAAACATAAATGCACTATCTCTTAGCTGACTTGTGACAGCTTATAATGAATGAATGGGCTGCAGATTGAAATGTCACACTGACGTGCTTCTGAATAAGAAATTAGTTTCATCAGCTTTATTCAATATATTTCTATCTGTGTCTGAAGTACTGAACAATCCATTTTGCTTGGAAATACATTTGGAAGTGGAAGAAGTTGAAATGTATGCTCTCTATAGATATTAATAAAATACTTTTCTTTTTTTTCTCTTCATTCCCAAAAAGAGTAAGTGGCAGATAGGCTGGGTTCTGACTTTGAACTTGGAAAGATCTAGGAAATAAAAGTGTAGGAAGTCAGCTGGCTATTTGAATGTAATATTTGGAAACTTTATATATAGATAAGAAAGGGAAAGGGTTTGAGAAAATTATATCAGTAATATTTATGGAATTTTTGGTCCATCTGTGATTTAAAGGTACTTTATCAACTGCTAGATCTTTGGTCAATGAAGCAATCCCTGATTATAGTTCCCTCTGCTGACATTTTTCTATATATGAAATTCCCATTACTTATAGGAAAAGACTGTGGGATCAAGCTTACTGAAGAACATGTTTAATAAATTATTTTTCCTGACCTATCATTCTGTTAATAGTGAAATTTGGTGATAACTTCAATACTTCCATTACTCAACAACAGTTTATTTTATTGAGGGGCATAGGTGAGATGGTTTTGACTATGTTGCATACACATCTGTCTCAGAAGAGGATTTTTATATTTTGCACTGTCTCTTAGTGTTTCCCTCCTTGTCTAATTCTGGTTTTTTACCTCTCTCTATGTAAACCCTTCCAGATGTTCGACTGGATCAGCCACAACAAAGAGTTGTTCCTGCAGAGTCACACAGAGATCGGTGTGAGCTACCAGCACGCCCTGGACCTGCAGACACAGCACAACCACTTTGCCATGAATTCCATGGTGAGTTGAGCGCACAGTGAGCAGCACAGGAGGGAGGAGAGGGCAGCACAGGAGCCACCTCCAGTGCTCAGGGAACGAGGGACCTGTGAGAGGTGAGGGAAGGAAGGTCAGGCTGGCCGTGGCAGCAGCAGAGTTGCTCTGTCCAGCCAGACACTGATATATGGTAACTTCCTTGACTTAAGAGCAGCACAGTCCTGTGGAGTTTGTTTACATTTTGGAGAGCAAACACAATATTTTATAAGTTTTTGACATTTCTTTGGGAATTAATGAGAACTGTAGGATGCACTTGAATAATTTATACTTTTTCCTCCACAAAGGGGGGAGGTATACACCTTATATATAAGATATTTTTCAAAACCTTGAAAAAGAGACACTAGTCAAGCTGTCAGTTGTGGCCACAGTGGGATTTTGCCATTTTCAGTTGTTAATTGGTCAGAACTTTTGAATCCAACTCAATTTACCTTTCTTTTTCAAAAAAGAAAACCATCATTATATCTTTATAAGTCCTTTGGTCATTTCCAGACAGAAGGTATTTGTCCTGGAAACTGCCCTGCTTTCAGCACAGAAATGAGGACAGGCTGTATTGATGTTTTGATCATTGCAGTGAGATAGAAAAATGCATGTATACCCCCTGCTGCAGCTGTGCAGTGCAGAGATGAGCCCTCTCTGAACACTGTCAAGCACAGCAAAGCTTGCTCTCAGTAAAGCACTCCAGCAGGTGAAACCTCCTCCTGCTGTGCAGGGTCAGGCTGCAGCTGCAAGGGGCTGACACCTCAGAGGTGGTTGAAGTTGGTGGTGTAAGGCACTGGAGAGCATCTGTCTGAAATGGGAAAAAGAGATCCCGACTACCCCAGGAAGTTAAGGACCCCACACTGCTTTCATCAGGTTACAGGCATTAACCCTGGGATTCTGGCCAAATTCCAGGTCAGGTAATTAACTTCTCTGACCTGAATTCCACAGGCCACTTCCACCTAGCTGGCTATTCCGCACTTCAAGCACTGTGCCTCACCAGGGCATTGCATAACAGTGGGAGATGAGAAATGTTTATGATGCCTATTAATGTGTTTATTGTGATTATATCAGAGCAGAGCCCTGAAAACCAGGCTCTAGGCACCTGATAGTTAAACTTGCCCTCACAGTGCCATCTAGCAAAATCTAGGATAACACTGCTTCCATATAACACTGCTGCTCTCAGAGTCCCAATAAGTAAATGTGTCCTGGAGGTGAGTGCATTAAAATTCATTTAACTTATAAAATATGCAAATTTAGTCATAATTCTTCAGAAATACCATTAGAAGAGTCAGGCTTGAGGATCTCCCTTTATCCTTTTTTGTGGTAATAATACCACAAAATATGGTAATGTAAAATAATGTTGTCTAATATTATTTTCTTAAAATAACTGGGAGTTAGGCTTGGAAAGAGATCATTGCTGTTAACAGAAAATGAATGATTTTGGTAGAATTTTAATGTATAATCTAGCTGGATCTTTTCTAAATGTAATACATCAGCAACTGTTGGATTGAGAATAGCTCAGCTGTTTATTACTCAGAAGTATGAGTAATAAAATAATGAAATCTTGAGGCACTTTTTTTGGTTGTGGGCCTTGGGCTTTTCTGTGGTATTGAATTTTGTTTTGTTAATACATTAAAATCAGTATCTAGTGGGGATCTGGAGGAAGACAAAGTAGCTAAAGATGGCTGTATGTTCAGCAGGGAAAAAGCCTACAAACTTCAGTGAAAGCTGGATCAGATTGTGGATCTCTAAGGTGTTTTGTTTTGGTTGTGTTTGTTGTTTGGGGTTTTTTTCTTTACACTGTGCATACTGTCCTTTAAGCCTGGCATAACTAATAATAATTAAAATACAGTCTTCAGTTCCTCTAGGAAATGCACATCCCTAATGTTTACTGGGTCATGCCTTTTGTTGCATGATCTTCCTGTACATCTCCATAGGCATGCTGTGACCAAAGCTCCCTTTTGGAAAAACAATTTGCTACTCTGTTTGTTACAATAATTCTTCCTTCTAAATGATCAATGTGGGATGTGGGAAATCATATATTTGAGGTAATAAACTGTAGTGTGCTATTTTTCTTTCAAATAAGGAGCATAGATTATTTTTTTTCCTGTGATTCGAGGTGGTGCTTGTTTTCACTTCAGTTTCAAAATAAATTGTTACTCTATCACAGCTGTATAATGTTTATACTGAAGCAATAATACTTTTCACAAAGATGAATATTTAACTCGGACCTTTTTCAGACAATATCAATAATCTAATAAATTCACTAGAAAACAAATTCTCAGTGTTCCAGTATGGCACAAAGCATACTGGGTGTAGCTCTGCACTTGGATACCTGGTGTACAAGCCATTTGTTCTGACTAAAGTTATTTGTATTTCCCTTGCCTGGACTTTTTTATGCCTGTATCTGATAACTTCTTTAAATTATGAGTTCCTGCTTTTTGCACACAAAAATGAGAGTATTCAGTGCTGATACTGCTGCCTGTCCTGCTGTCAGGGAATTAGCTGACACCACACAGAGATCCATGTTTTCCTAAATCACAATATATTTCTAACATGTTACAATTATCATGTAAAGGCTATTAGTGTCTGTTGAAAATTCCCAATATCTGTCTTCAATGAATGCTATTTTTCTATATGTGGGCTGAGCTAAAATGCCATCCAGTATTACACAGGCTACATGTAATTGGTCTTGTTATAGAAACTTAAAGGTCTTAAAGATGTTTCATGAGGGGGTTTTTTTGTCACTGAAACATTCTGCTTTGGATTTATGTGTTAGTCTCATTTCACATATAGTTTCTAAAGTCACAGTAGCACAGTATAAACTGGTAAATTCTTTATTTTCTTTTAAAGAAAACCCCTACAGCAGTCAAATTTCACTTTCAATTAATCTGCAGAACCCTTCTCTTATAACCCACCTTTGCTGCTTGCCATCTCACCTAGTCCTCAAAAGAGATGAATACTCCAAATTCCTTGCAGATGTAATGCTTTCCACTGCTCATTTTTCTTTTGTGAGTGTCAGGCATTCTTTTTATAAGTGTGCCACAAGAAAGTGCTGTCACAGCCAGGCTTGGAGGGTTTAATCAAGAGGGGAGGTCTCCCAGCATGCCCACGAGGTGATCGGGGGTCTGTATTTCCCTGAGCAATCATTGCCCAGATGCAGCTCCACCTCTGTCAGTGCTCACTGCTGACACTGAGGGCTCTGATCCGAGCGTGTGCTGGGACCTGGGCATGCACAGTTGGCACAGCTGTGCCACACGCTGGGGACCACAATCAGGGTCTTGGCAGGGCCACAGAAATGGGCTGAGGGCTGATGGACAAAGAGGGGAATGGGAGCTTACGAGGCACCACTCAAGGCTTTTGTCAATTTGTAAAAGAAACTCTTACCTCTCATGATACCCATGTACATGCGGGGAAATTTTTGTTTTGTTTTCCATCGCAGTGATTTTTAGAAGGTAGAAATCCCCTATTTTGGACTAAAGTTTCAAAGTTGAAATAATGAGTTGTGTCAACGTCATGGAACATTGCTGTGTTTGAAGAAAAAGTTCCCAAAAAAGTTTTGATTTCCTGTAGAAAATGGTTTTTTTAATCCTGATTTTTATGAAATATTGCAAATAAAAAGTTAACTCTAACATGAGAAGTGCCTTTGAAAAGCGTGCAAGTAAATATGAAATTAGTTTTTTTCAATGCTGAAAGGTATTTATTAGCTAAAATTTCAGTGCATCCTAGTGTCATGACTACAGAATGTCAACTGAAGTGCTTTTACTTCTAGACATTAATGTATTGTTTCCTCATTTTTTGACCTATTGTGCTCTCATATAGCTATAAAAGAGTGATCCCTTGCAGTCCTCTTTGGGGACCCTTCTCAGTTTTGAATGAAATATGAGTTTAGGTTAATTTCAAAGTGAGATTTTCCATGCACTTACTATTGTGGATTTTCCAAGCCTAAAGGAAAAACAAAGTCACAGACATTAGCTGCTCTATTGAATTTATTTCCTATTAAGATTGAAAGATCTATATAATAGTACCATAGAAAAAAAATCTCAATTCACTCAGCTTATAGAAGTGAACACACCAGAGGGAAAGGAAGATTTAACTTTGTGAAATGTCAACAGATAAATTTCCTCAGCATAGATTTTCCATTTTACTTCAGAACATTACACATTGGCAGATAAAGATGAAGAAATAACCTGGCTTACAATGTTTGCTCTTCTTCAAGGTGGAAAAGAAATGTCTTGCATTTTGTGGATTGTGGTCAGTTAAATGTTGGGGTTTTTTCATGAAAGTAAATCATGGATTGCCTTGAGGCCATACTGCATTTTACTTCAATCTGCAACAGCAATACAGAGGAGCCCATCACAGGTGATACTGCACTTGGGGCACATTTGTTGCTCAAACGTGAGCAGAAGCTCTGGAGTCTCTGTTTTCTGAGCCTTTTCCACTTGGTGCACAAAGAATGGAGGTGTAAGCTGGTGATTCCCAAACTGCTTCTTGCTTCCTGCTGAAAAAGCTATGGGCTTAGTGGGTTGGTACCCTTCCATGAAAAATTCTCATATAGGAAAGAGACATTTTCATCCTTATCCCTGTATAAAAATACAACAGACATAACAATATGTAAATCTATCTGACTTAAGAACTGGACTCTCAGAACATCTGCTGCAGTTCAGTTAAACTTTCCCTTGCTCTCCTGCTGGTTAACACATCTGTGCACAGGAACCATTGGGAATCACAGAATTCACAGTTGTTTCCTCCATGCCCATTGCATTGCAGTGGCCGAGATAAATAAAGAATAAAAATAAATAAACAAAATCAGGATGAAAACAACTGTTTTTTTCAGGAAATCAAAACTTCTTTGGGAACTTTTTCTTCAAACACCACAATGTTCCATGATTTTGGCACAACTCATCTAAGTTTTAGCACCTGTGGTGATGCTGCACTACTTTCCACCAAAAGAATTGACCTGAAATGTTGCAAAATTATCTTGGCTGAGGTTTTACTCATGAAGGATTTCTGGGAAAAAGGCTTAAACATTTAGTATGATTTCCAGTGTCTAACCTAGAGGGACACCAAGATATGTTGGACTCTGGCTGCTGGTCAAAATTTCAAATCATAGTGGGTTTTTTTTAGTAGGCTTTAAGCTCCAGGACAGTTTTGATTGGTTTCTCTAGTTGCAGTGAAAAAAAAAAAAAAGATGGTTATTTCTTAAAAATTAATCTAGCAATTTTGAGCCAAATCAAATTTTTAGGAAAAAACAAGACTGAAGGCTAGGTATTGCTTTAGATCAATATTATTTATGTGACAGTTGTCACAGTCGTGGTTCTACCAGGGAGAATTGAGTGGCTCAAAGGGCTGGGGCCCAATCTTTTTCCCCTTTAGCACCTACAGTTATGATGAATGTACTTCATAGTTATCCCACACACTTTGCAGACATACTTTGCCCTGCTTTACAACTTAGTTTGGACCTGTGCCTACCTTGGCAGTGCTCTGTTGCATTTCATGTTTGGATTGGCAGATACCTTTCCACATTTTGCTCCCACTCACTCTGATGAGATCCTGCTCCAACAAACACTTCCATCTCTGATTTATTATTTGCCCATGAGTAATGCTGCTAAAATCATCAGGGCTGTGTCTGTCCTTGTGCCTGAGGGTCTTACAGATTCTACTCCCAGAAATTTCTAAAGCCCTTTGGAAATAGTTTAGAGAGACAAGAAAGCAGCAGTAAGTCATCATTAGCAAAACATCTCAAATTTTGAGATGTTCCTTTCCTCCGGTGAGAAGGAAAGAGAAAGGAAAAGTGCTTACATCAAGTGACTTTCCAGGAATCTGCAGGACAGCTGTCATTTGTCTTGTGATGGTGCATCATTATGGGACACTGTCATGATGGCTATTTATTTTCAGCTTACATTCCTATGCAGAATGAGGGTATTGTAATGCAATTACATTGCTGTCCGAGGTTCAGTTTGAGAAAAAACTATTCTTCCACTTCTTCAAGGCTGAATAAAAACAATAATGGAAAATTCTCATGAAAGAACAGAAAATATTACCCTTTTAGAGGCTTTTGAATCCTTCTAAATGGAGAATAGAGTTGAATAATATCTCTGCTGGAGAACAGCTTAAAATAACCTGCAGAAAAGATAACATTTTAACTGAACACCATAATGTAATAGACATTTCTATGGAAACACTTATATTTCTATAGGATAGCCTTATGAGCTCTTTTAAATTCTGTAAGGCTTTTCCATTTGTTGACACTACATGTCTATAAAGGATTATCAGTTCTCAAAGGGCATAAAGCAAACCTTTTACTTATAAATATGTGGATATAGCATCCAGAAATATGAATTAATGCAACAAAAATATCAGGAATAATATAGAAGCAATGAGTACACCCTAACAGATGAGTGAATAGCTGAAGTATGGCAAATTAGTTTTACATAAATAAATTCAAGCAGAGAGGGGGAGATAAGAGTGTTAGATAATGGCATAGATGTACAGAAAGAATCCAAAGGGATGTGTTTTGAGAGTGGAAGGTAGTCTGCCTGCTATTCAGGCACGTTGAAGCAGGTGGTTGATTGCTCTCACTGAACTGCCTGGCTTTACTCCAGCTGATGGTTTGGAATGTGTAATGAATGCAGAGGGTGGTCACAGTTCTTCCTTCTCTTTATTTATGTGTGCTTTTTAATTTTCAGAATGCCTATGTCAACATCAATCGAATCATGTCTGTGGCGTCACGGCTCTCCGAGGCAGGCCACTATGCTTCCCAGCAAATCAAACAAATATCCAGTCAGCTGGACCAGGAGTGGAAGAGTTTTGCTGCAGCTCTGGATGAGCGCAGCACCATCTTAGCCATGTCTGCTGTCTTCCACCAGAAAGCTGAACAGGTGAGTGGCTCTGGGGAGAGGCAGAATGGTCCCCTGCTACCTCAGTAAAGGTGATGCTGCAGTTATTGCTTGATGGGTTTTGGCTTATGTACAGTGAGGCTGAGAGCGTTGTTCTTGGGGCTCAGTGTCCCAAAAACAAACAGTAATATTTTCATCCTAAAAACAGCCCATGTCCCCTTGTGGGTAAGACATGTTTTCACTTTAATAATGAGAAAGAATCTGATCATAACTGAAGTACACTGATGCATTAACAAGCTGTTTTTTTTCTAATATTTCATTAATGCTATGAATAAATTCAGCATTATTATAGTCAGGAAAACAGTATCTGCACTCATGTATATGTGCTATGTGTTGAGGAACATTGCACACATGACAAAGGTGTAGATCAGCAGGCAATTTCTAGGAGCCAAGGAATATTATTGTTAATGAATATTATGGAATTCACTCCAACACTTACAATGCTCTCCATAGCTCCAGACTTTGTTAGACATCACTGAGCAGAGATTTCAGAGACAGCTGTGGACATTAAAGAAAAGTTTCCATACCCCTGAACTTGTTTTGTGTCTTTAACAACTACTAGAACGGTTCCATAGTTCATAGCTAGAATAAAGATTTAAAATGTCACTGAATAAACCTTGTGCTTTTTTTGCATCTAAACCAGGTTCACCTAATGATGATGCTTCAACACGGATGATTTGTTGATTACATTAACTTTCCAGTGACAAACACTGCTTTGGGGCTCTCTTCACTGTTGTGTACTTGTTTTTCCAAGTAGTTAATACCAAAGCTACTAAGTGGGTGTACTTGATATTTATAAAATAACCCATACTTGAAGCATCTGCAGAAGAAATTGTAAGAGCTAAGGAAACTGTGTCTGTTAAGCCAAAATGTATGTGTAGGAAAGGTTATCTTAAAGAGTAAAGATTTTCCCCATTGTTTGTTTCTGACTGTAAAATTACAATGGATTTTTCTTTATTCCCTGCTTCTTATTGACAACAGGCAATAGCATAGAGCAATTACTCACCCTACTGGGCACTTACTCATGTAAGCACACTCAGTGCCTTTGATAGGACTGATAATCTTAGAAGATGCCCATTACAAAACCTTCCATCTCCTTACAATGGGCACTGTAGAGATTAGGTGTAGTCTTCATGTTAATAGTTGGTCAATCATCATATATTCATAAAGGAAAATCAAAGAAAGGCTATATATGCAGTCTGTAGTCACAATTAAAATGTTAGAGTTTATTAATGAATTAGTTCTTGTTTTCTTGGTTATGTTTGGGGTAGTTTTTACCACTTTTTTTTGTTGTTGTTGTTTTTTTTTTCTTTTAAATGAGTGACTCCCAATTTTTCTGAAGTGTCAGTCTTGTTTGCTGTCTCTGAGCTGCTGAGGTACTGTGCAGCATGAAAGGCAATAAACCAGAAAACTATACTGACCTGCCTGGCACCTCTTCCCAACAAACTGAAGTTTGTACTCTCTGACAGGAGCCAATTTCTCATTATTAACAGACAAGAAAATTTTCTAATTGAGCCAGCAGTTGCTCCTCACTTGCAGTAAGAGAAAATTAAGTGGAATAGCAATGCTGCAGTGAAACCTGTGAACTCAGCTACAAAAAAGAATTGTGGGTGTCACCATGTCCATGAGCCAGGACTAAAATTTCATCCCTGCCTTACTAACTCTGGCATAAACCAATGCCTTGAGCTAATAATTTGGTCATTTAACCTCTGTATAGTATAACTAGTGAGGTGTTTGAGATTTGGTCTGTAACTAAGTCTGTTGTCTATCAAATATTCATTCCAAATGTGACTTTTTATTAGTTGGCATCAGCCAGGGTTTTTTTTTAAACTCAAATCAGGGCTTCATTATTTTACAATAAATAGGGCTTACTGTCAAATAGGGCTGTATTGTGAAGCAAAGATACAGATAAACCCACTATTTCCTCTGTTGCAGATCTAATCTATTTTTGCTCCCTTTGTTCTCTCAGTAAGGCTAATCTTGTTGCAGATGCAGCCATTTCTCCCAGAGTGTATCCCTGCTACCCTCTCACCGATCTCTGGTGCAGATTGTCATTCTTTCTCCAGTGCTGCAGTCTCTTTGTTCATTCCTTGCTGTTGATTGAAGGTCTCTGTGATGCCAACAGGAAGCCAGTCTTCTAGGACCATAATCTTTCAGCCTCTGGCACACCCCAGCCTGCAAGAGAATTGTTGGCTGGGGACAGAGATTTATGAAATATCTATAATATGCAACCTGAGCAGGAAGAAACTTGTTTTTTCAAGGTCTCTTCCTAAAGACCCCACACAGAAAACTGCACAGAATGCAATTTGTCTGGTTTGGAAGGATGAAAGGCTAAGTCAACTCTGCTGGGAATTGAACCTCACATCTGTCTTCATGTGCCTCAGAATCACAGTGCTTTCCTGGCTTTTATTTCAGATACATGTGGCATGTATGAATGGGACTCAGCTGAATTCATTCCTGGATGCTTTATTTATTTATTTTCCTTTTTTTTTTTTTCCTTTCTTTAGTGTGTGTGCACATACTTGTCCTTCTTAAATTTTTAAGCACAACTAGTACGTACTAAACCATCAACAAGAAAACAGCAAAGAAGAGGAAAAAAATAGAAGAAAAGAAAGCAAACAAGACAAACCTTGCCAACTACTTAGCCTCCAGCTAGGCAGTCTTCAACACAAGTGTCTGATCCAAAGCCAGTAGACTGCAGTCAAAACAACCACTTTGTCCAGGTCAAGGTACCACTCAACAGATTCAGTGGAGGTGTTTCCCAAGTGTCCTGCCATTTCACCTGCTACACATCTCTCAATTCTGTGGTGTTTTTTTCCTTTCCTTTTCTTTTTTTAAATTTTCCCTCCTTTCTCATGCAAACATGGAGATATTCTAGAGCAAAAGAGAATCTCCTTCTCTAGGTTTATGTGTGTCTGAAGCTCTTCAAAGTGTCAGGAGGATGTAGGACACCATGTCTTATCTCACTGAGATTTCAAGAGAACTTGCTGATTTACTCTAGATGAGATTCCAGCTCACCAACCACCAGATGGGGGAAGCACCCACACAGGTGTCCTCCCCATTTTGGATGTAATCTCTGAATAGGCTAAAGTGTACATAAAATGTTCGCTCTACAGGTCCTGTCAGAATGAACAAATTAATGTTTTGAATTAGCCAACCAATTAATTCTGGCTCAGAGTCTACCCTCAGAAGTACATGAGCAGAATTACTGTTTAAGGTAGTAGCTGTCAAGTGCACACAATAGATATTTATGCTGATTCTCAGAAAAGTGACCCTTGACCATTTGTTTCATATTACTTTACTCCTCAACCAGGAAGATTACTGGTCTCTCAGCTCTGCCTGGATCTCTCTAAGCACATCTTCAACTCCCGTGTATGAGGGAAAGGAAAGGAAAGGAAAGGAAAGGAAAGGAAAGGAAAGGAAAGGAAAGGAAAGGAAAGGAAAGGAAAGGAAAGGAAAGGAAAGGAAAGGAAAGGAAAGGAAAGGAAAGGAAAGGAAAGGAAAGGAAAGGAAAGGAAAGGAAAGGAAAGGAAAGGAAAGGAAAGGAAAGGAAAGGAAAGGAAAGGAAAGGAAAGGAAAGGAAAGGAAAGGAAAGGAAAGGAAAGGAAAGGAAAGGAAAGGAAAGGAAGCCATATTATCTTAATATTGATAAGATGCAGGGCTAAGACCAAGATATATGGGGAAATTCCAGAAACAGCATCAGGAAAAATACAAGTAGCTTCATTAAAAAAATTGAAAAATTCAGAATAGCAAGAGGTATTAACAGTCACTGAGGAAAGTGTCTTCATGGCTGTCTTCCCATCTTTTCCCACAGCCATTCTGGCATGAAAGCACACTAGAATTTTGTTTTAGATTTTCTGGGTCCTGGTGAACCACCCTGGTTATCCTGCAGCTTCCACACAGAGGCAAACAGTGAGCAAGGATTGAGCAAAAAATGTAAAGTAATGCAGAGTACAAAATGTCTGAGCTGTGCTTTGGAGCAGCCACCTGGTACAGCAGAGTAGTCCCTGAGGAAAAGTAGTAAGAAGTCTGAGAATCCTTTATTACCTGTTAGAATTTGCATACAGAATTTGCAACTCAGGTTGAGAATTAGGAGTAAGTGTAGGTCATCATTTTAAAGATGCTTTTGGATTGGATGAGAGACGCAAAGGTACTGTAGGCACTTCTTTAATTTTTGAGAGACATTCTTCCTAATCTTTCCTAAATCCTTGTAAAGCATGGACAATTATTTTAGCCTGTCATTTCAAATCATATTTAAAGGGTTTTTATGTTCCCAGTAGGAGATATTCTAGTCAATAAAATAATTATGAATTTAAGCATTTCATTTAAATGGTATTGAGTTCTAGTAGGCAGTAATGACTCCTGTTCCAAACTAACAGTTAGCAATTTACAATTTTAAATGCAAGTTTTTACAGCTCAGTCAAATGGTGATTTTTGTGTTGTAATAAGAATTTGCTTCTAGAATGAAGGGTTACATTTAAATGATTTTTTTGTCTGCCACAGTGTGTGACAAATAATAAAAATTAACAAATCTGCTATTTTGAAAATTTCCAAATCAATAGCGCTATGGCCTGAACTAACACTTTGCAACACTCCCTAAAAAACCTCTATTTGCTCTTCCTGCATGATTCTGCACACACAGCACAGATCACTCTGCACTGTGTCAGAATATCAAACCCTGACAGGCTGCATCCCTTTAAACTTCTTAAAACAGATGATGTCAACTGCTCTTGCTAGTGGCAGAAGCAAAATTAACAAAGTAATTGTGACATTGTCTATATACAAAAGATAGATGCAAACCAGCAAGGTGGACGTGTGCAGTGGATCTTCCTGAGACTTCTCCCACAGACTGTGCAAATCACAGTCTGGAAATGTGACAATAGATGAGTAACATGACTGTAAGAGCTTTTACTGACATGGGTAGAATCAGCAGTTTTGATAAGAACCATAACAGTGTGATTCCAGCTGCAGGAGCACTCATCTGTGAGGTGTAAAGGTCTTTTGTTCACTGTTTCAACCAAGAGGTTCATGGAACAGCCCCAAAAGGGATTGCTCCCAGCTCTGTGCTCTTAAACTGCATCGGAAATCATGTGAATGCCATTACTTTGGCACAAAATGTGACGACTTCAGCTTTGTGCAAGGATGTTTGGGGATTTCATCTGAACAGATTCAGCAGATCATAAGTCAAACCAGTGCAGGAGAGCCTGCCATCCTTGCCTCTAGCTTTCTGGAAAGCACAGTTGTCACTGGTAGATTTGTACTTTGTAGACATGAACTCTTATAAATTCGTCTTTTGTCCAAATCTTTGTGCATGAAGTGTTTACAGTGCAAGCACTTTAGAGCCTTGATTACACAGCAGCATGGTGAATAGCTTTACACTACCAATAAAAAAGGATGCTGATGCCAGAGACAGAGTTGAATTGGAATTCTTTCGTTTGAACCTCACAGCCCTTCATGCTGTGAGTGAGTGCCTAACTAACAAGCCACAGGTGAGCACTTCAGGAGGTGACAAAGCTGTGATCCTGGGGTGCTTTTGTGGCATTATACATTCGTCCTACAGGGCACTACATCTGTTATATAATTAGCTGTTCTTTTTTATAAATAGCCCAAGGTGTGGCAGGCTGGTTTAACAGAAAGATGGAGGAAGAGAAAGTATTAATGAGAAATAATGAGGTGGCATTAGGCAGCTCATATGGACAAAATATGAACATGTGAGCTGTGTCATTGAACCAAGCCCTGCTTTAAAGAAAAACAGGGTGGGAGTCTTAGAGACTAAATTCCTCTTTTCTTTTACAGAACAGGCAGCACCCAGGAGAGCTTCCTCAGTTTGTTCTGCCAAAGTGCATCAGCACTGCTCTGGAGGCCTTTAGAGTAGAAAATTATTTTTTTTCACCCCTTTGCCCCCCAGAGTGTTCAGTTTCTGGCTGGCTGTTAAGGCTTCCAACCAAGGTGCTAAACCCTATCAATTGCAATGGCAATGCTTTCTTTTTTCTCCCTCTTCATGGACATCTGCCCACCAGGAACTGGACTGAGACCAGCAGCTCATTTTGTGCTGGCTGCTTAGCAGCCATCAGATGGTAATGGTATCTGATCACTGCTGACCTGGGCCAGAAGCATGTGTGACACAGGGGCTTAAACCTTGGCATCCTAATAGTAACCCCACTGAGCTGGACCTGGGATGGGAGCTCCTTGAATGCAGACTGTTTGCCTTTGACTGAAATTAATGTCAGCAGTGATTTTAAATGGGAGTTTTCTGTTCCTCATGTGAGTCGTTTTAAGGACAGGTAAATGAGGGAAGACAGACAGATGAGACAATGCCAAAGGCAGCTGGAGCTGTCACTGTGCCCTTTTGTGCTTCACACTGGTGTTTTTTCTCTAAACATGTTACAGCCTCCCTTTTGCAGTGTTGTAGACTCCCTGATGGTGTGCAAAGGCTTTTGGAATGGGTTTTTTTTCTGAGCCTGCTTAAATAAGCATTTATTTTTAATCCAGAAGAGACAGAAAACATTCCTTTGGATCTAAGCATCCTTCAGGTGCTGAGGAGGTAACAGGAGTGTGCCCTTCCAAGGTGCCCAAGAGGACTCCTTTGTAACTTCTGTGTTCTCCTCAGTCATTGCTGCAGTCATGTGTGGCACTCTGCAAAGTTTTCTAATGTTGATGAGGTTGGTTTGTGTCACTGTTGCTCATTGCTCCTGGAATTGTTTCAGTTCCTTTCAGGTGTGGATGCCTGGTGCAAAATGTGCAGTGATGGAGGCCTCCCCTCAGAAATGCAAGACCTGGAGCTGGCCATCCACCATCACCAGACCCTCTATGAGCAAGTGACCCAGGCCTACACAGAGGTATGTGCTTCCCAGAGCAAATGTGGGTATCCTATGAGTGATAACAGATGCATGGCTGCATTTAGGAGCTTAGCTTTTCTAAGTGAGGTAGGATTTCCTTTCCATTCCTGCTAATCTTTGAAAGATAGAGCCAGAGCCAATCTCAGGCTGTAGTACGTGACTTCCCAGAAATTTGCTTGTAAGGGAAGAACCAAAGGACAAATCATACAGAAATGAAATCTAGAACCAATGTTGGCACCCCAAAGAAGAGGCATTTCACAGTCTGTGCTGAACTGGAAATCTATTTTTGCCACCACCCCTTTTGCTTTCCTTCTGTGCATGAGTCCTGGCTCATAGCACAGGTATGCTAATGGCTCAAAGGATGCCAAAGGCTTTCTCCTTCAATGTACAAGTCAAAGAGATGTAAAGTCCTAATTGCAATAAATGCTCAAAGGACTTTGCTTTAGATAGAATCTAAAATCATGGAGGCTGGAAAAGACCCTTAAAATCCTGAGTCCAACTGCTGAGCTAAAACTATCATTTACCACTAAATCCTATCCCTAAGCACCATCTCAGATGTATTTGTATATATTGTTATAAAATATCTCCGACCTAAATAGGGTATGTGCTTTTTTCCTTTAAAAGAGGATGCCAAGAATACTGAGACAAATTCTCTGGAATTTTGTCAAAAATAACCCACATGAAGTTCTTTACTTGTTTTTTCCCCGTTCAGGCTACAGCATAAAGTAAAAGCTACTGACAAAAAGTCAGTTCCCCTGTGCTGCACTGGGGTGTGCTGTACTGGAGTGTGCTGTACTGGAGTGTCTCTCTGGCTGTGAAGGGATTTTGGATTTTTGCTTCTTGCAGGGTTTTCCAAGCTGGATTGGAGGACTGTGGTAGTGTTTGCTATACTTAGTAAATTACCAAGTGAAGACTCCAAGACAGAATATATATAGACATATGTATCTCCCACTTGCTCATGCCTTGCTCTGGTCATCATAGAGGAATATATTTTCTCTAAACCCCATTTTTTTCCCTAGTGCAAACTGTAGATGTTTCACAGATGGCACCATTAGTCTTGTCACTTCCAAGTCTCTGGAGGTCTTCCTGGCCCACTGTAAAGGATATCTGCAGATTTTCACTTATTCCCTAGCCATGGGATGATTCCACTAGCACAACAAAATCTATCCTTTGGTTCACCCAAGGTTACATATCTTCTTTCAGAAGCATTTGCATTCTGCCTATCCTTTCCCTACCACAAAGCCTGGAATATCTGCAGGTGATAGGAGTGTGTGTGTGTTTTGTGTCAGGTGGTGAGCTAAAGTCTCCCAGAGTCCAGCAGCAGTTTGCTTTGACAAATGCAGCACTGGATCTTACACCTTACTGGGATTGCAAGTCAGGGGGTGCAGGTCCATTCAGCTTAAGACTTTTGCAAGACTTAAAAGTATGTTGTAAATAAGATGTAAGTGAAGTGATGTGACTAACCTGGGTTGTTTTGGTTGTCTCCTTGCACAATCCTTGAAAAATTTAAAAAGATTCACATGAAAAGATTTTTGTTGATTTATTTTTGCAGTTATGAGGAGAACATGGAAATGAATGAAAAAGCACAGTAGGTGGCTTCTCTAGTTGTGAGGATGTTCCTTTCTGAAATCTGCTCATTGGGGAACTCTGAGAGCACGGATTTTCTGAGCTATTGATTGGGAATGCAATAATAGTCACAATTTGAGAAAACAGACTTTTTAAGCTGGAATTTCAGAGCTGCAGATGATATGAAACCCTGGAATATTGATGTCCTTGAGAATACTGAGTACCACTGGTTACCTGATGGTCACCATGCTTCTTTTGATTTGTTTAGTCCAGTGTGTTGGGACAAGGGTGTAAATTGGAGAGCAGAAGAGCACTTCTAATAGCCTCTGATTTGTATTAATGATTATTAACAAGACAACAGAATTACTTCAGATCTGGTGTTTTATCTCTGTCTGTCCAGAGAATAACCAGGAGATTATCCCCATTAGGGAAAAATTATAACTTGTAATCTCTGAGGCTTTTTAGACTGGCAACAGAAGCAAATTGCCATGAAACAGATAAAAACCTACATCCCATAGAAGAGAAAGGAGTAACAGACAGTGAAGTGTAGCTATTAATAGGTCTGTATTACAGCACAAACTTTGTAAGAAAGTTTTCCTGAGTAAAACATGTGTGTTATATTTTCTGTGCAATCTCATCTCTTACTGCTAAACTTTTGAACCTTTATTTTTAATCCCAGTTCTGCTGTGATTGTAGCAGTGTAAATCAGCAGGGACTCTAATAAAAACCATTGGAACACCACCCAGGGAGTGATTCAAACCACCTCTAAGCCCAAATCCCAGTAACAGAAACACAGTGAATTACACAGTGGATTTAGCCAGTGCAAAGAGTGAGTTTCTGGTCTAATAATCTGCACCCACATGTGTCCATGGCCTCGGTTTCCTGTTCCCAGCAATTAAGTAGTTGCTGCTTGTCTTCCCACAGATAAAATAGGATGTAGTATGCCTTATCTTCTTCCTCTGGAAGCTGCTTCTTCCTGACTAGCAGCTAATGCCATCTCCATAATCTTGCCAAGGTAACACCTGTGCCTCAATGTTTCCTCCCGAAATCCTCAATCATATCACCACTATCCACTGCTGTTGTTCCCTCTGTGACCCTAAAAGGCTCCAGCATGTGCAAATTATTCCAGCTGATCTTCAGCAACAACTGAAATTGAGTATGGGAAGCCACTCCCTGTGTACTCTCCAGTTATTTCCTGGTCTAGTTCCAAATTACCTTGAATACTTAAAAAAAGCCCCAAGAATTTTCCTAAGGCTACCAAATATGATGAGATTTTACTCCAATTTTTGCCAGTATGCAGCTCAAAAGGTCTCTTGGTTTTTCTGAAAAAGCACCAGATATCTGGTGCTACCACAGACCAGAACGTGGCATGGCTTGCCAAAAGTTAGGGCATTAAAAGGACATTTGCTACATTTGACTAAGCAAATTATAATACAGGAATAAATGAGACATGGAAATCCTGGAGATGTGTGCTAGCTTTGACTGATAATATTCAAAATCTGAACTGGATGAAGAAGATTCATTACCCTATTTTCTGTCAGGATCAGTGATTGGGATTGCTTACAAATACACTTTCAGGAAAACTTGTTATTTTCACTGCAGTTTGTTTCAGAGGGTAGGCTGGTAAAAGAAGGATTCTGATAGTGTCCTCATTTACCATTTCGGTTGAACAAAATATTTTAATTTTGTAATTTGGAACTGAAAAGTTATTTCAAGAAGCCATTTTTCGAGAATCAGTGCATGCACACATTTTTTAGCAGAAATCTGTTTTTTATAGTTTAATCTGCCACTTTGCCCCTGCAATATGAAAATGGTCCAGGGATGTTCCAGAAAAAAAATCTGACATTAAAAACCCAGGCATTCTGATTTTTTAAATGCCCAAATGCCTTTGCATCTGTAAATATCTTTTAATATGCTTGAAAAAGGTTACATGTGTGCAAAGGGCTTTGTATTTCCCAGCAAACTTCATAGTCTATTGAAAACTGAGACCATAGATCCCTCTGAGCTGTTCCTGGGGAAGAAAAGAATCAGTCATATACTAATTTATTTTTTGCTGCCACTGAATGAAATACAGAATGGAATGTCACACTTCTTAATGTATAGACATACTTAGTAATCCTACAAAGAAGGACTCTCCCTTATTATACAGAATATGAATGACTCTGCCATCTGTGGTTTTCTTAAAATGCCACCTCCTCACAAAGATAGGCCTGCTCTTGCAAATGCCACCTGTCACCAAGCAGTGTGTGTCAGGAATTTTCAGTGCCCAAGTGTCACAGTGAAATAAAGCCCTGGGATCTCTGTGTGCAGCCCCAGCAGTGCTGTACCTGTGCTCCTGCTGAGTGACACAGCAGGGCCACTAGGAAGCAAAGGCAAGTGCTGAATGTGTAAGTACAAGTCAAAAAGAGATGTTATTAGTTCTTTCTTCCTTTTTGACTGAAATATGGAAAACACAGCAGAAAAAAATGAGCTAGGCTGTTCTCTGCCAGCTGTCAGATATGTAAGTACCAGTGCAGTGAAGCAGACCTATTTCTTCATTCAGGTGAGCCAGGATGGAAAAGCCTTGCTGGATGTCCTACAGCGTCCCTTGAGTCCTGGAAATTCTGAATCCCTTACTGCTACTGCAAACTACTCCAAGGCTGTTCACCAGGTGTTGGATGTGGTACATGAAGTCCTGCATCACCAGCGCCGCCTAGAAAGCATCTGGCAACACAGAAAGGTCCGGCTACATCAAAGGCTGCAGCTCTGTGTTTTCCAGCAGGATGTTCAACAGGTAATATCCCTACTAAATAGATAAAAAATGACCCTTTATTTGCAGCCATTAAGGTGACTCATCCAGAAGCTGTTGCCATAACCAAGATTTCACACACAGCTCTAGATATCTGCTAAAATCCTAATGCATCTTTCAGCATCTCTCGGTTTCATGTTGGAAATCATCAATCAGTCCATTGAATATTGATCAGTCCATTCCCTGTAAGAATGTGACACTGTTTTCAGTGGTTAATTTGTCACAAGTGAGCAATTAGCTATAGGTACTCTACTGTTCCTGAGAAAGTGATGTTTAATAGAAAAAATAATTTCAAGTGTAAAAAGCAATTGAGCTGTGATGTGTTTCACCTTTCAGTGTGGAAACAATGTAAACTGACAATTTAGTGGTGCTGTTTATATGATCTTTGTACTATTACCACTTATGGAGTACACAAACCCATGCTATGAGTTTGCTGGCTCCAGTGAAGTGCACACCCCAATGCTCAGAGCCCTCCTCACAGAAATACAGTTTATACAGCACAGGCTTGTCTCAGAGAACCTCAGCTCCAGGTGGATAACTTTTCTCTCCCAGAGGAATCCATATGAGTGCCAGCACAAGAGTGTGAGTGACAGTAAGTATGAGATGCCATGTTTGTAGCTGCCAACTATGCAGGCACAATCAACAGATGTTGCAGGGCTCTGCTCATTCAGGATGGTGTGGTTTGTTTAAGGGCCCCATTATAGCCCAAAGCAGATGTTGGGAGCAATATGGTACTTGCTTTAAATGAAGAGGCTGAATGCTCTAATCACGTTTATGGAGCATTCTAATGTCCCTGGGGTTCTTTATGCCACTGCCTTCCTCCAAGTGAAAAATGAGGCAGAGATGGAGTGACAAAGCTGTCACATGCAAAACAGACATGAACCTACAAGGACAGGAGACAAGCAATTGTTATTCAATGTGGTGCTATTAGTGCCATAACTAGAGTGCACCAGCACAGACAGAACTGTAGCTGGAGATGTGCCTTGCAAATATTTGTGACCATTTCTTTGTCAGTCTTCAAAAATTTGCCAGTATTTCTACCTACCTGTGGTTTTCCTCTAAAACCACAAAAATATTCATGAGATATATATAATTAAAACTAGGACTGAATGTAACAGATGCTTAATTTAAGCAACTTTTCTTTCATTATGTGTCAGCAAACATACTGCATGGTAATGAAATTCATAAGCTATATATTAAACAGAGCATGTATTTGGTATTCAGTCAGAATACTCTCAGCAAATGATATGAAGTTAATACAGTTTTAGGGCTAAAATCTGAAAAATCAAGGTTTTTTTACATTCTGATGATTTTATACTTTTTCTAATTGTGGTATTTAACATCAATAAGAATCTTACGTATTCTTGATTCCATAGGGTGATTTACACTTCTGTTCAGTCTTTCCAAACTGAAACTTTCTTACATCTTCTGAATTCAGTAGAGGTGTTTATGAGGTTCATTCATGAGACCCATTCACACTTTTACTTCCTACACATGCAAAGCAATGAAGCTCTGTCACTGGTTTTCAAAAAGAGCAGGTCTTTATATGTACTGTGGCTTTTGCTAAGAGAAAAAGAAACAGGCAGTAAGAGTCTCTGGAGCAAAATCACTTGAGAGAGGATTACTCTGTGTGAGTTCTGTTGGCAGCACTCTTTCCAAATTTTTCTCTTAATGGGTAGTTATTATCTGGGAAGCAACAACTTAATGACAGACATGCTTCCATCCTAGCACACACTGGAGGCATCTCTTTGTCCTACTTAGAAAGTAGAGAGGAAGAGATGAATCATTCTGTTCACTAAACATCTGTACTATTCAAGATAAATGCTTTGTAACTCATAAATGGAATTATCAGCTAAACTAATTATCAGCAATGAATTGTAGATTCCATGAGGAGGAGGAAGATATCTGAGTATGTTGATGGGGGCTTTTTTTTAAACTAATCACCTCCTGTATATCTGTCATGCAATTCCTATTATGCTTATTTTGTTCAATGTTGGCAGATGAAGCTGTCTACCTGTATATTGCCACTGATCATAAGCAACATTTATCTATAATAATTTCTTACCTTGTCAAAATTTAATAACCTTCAACTGAGTTCCCCCTAGTTCAAGTCTAAAATGAAAATATGTAGGAGAAGAAATCCTGACAAGAGAGTTTTTTAGACTTCTCTGTCTTCTAAACACATAATGATACAGCATAGTTTCTCCAAGATGTTCCTCTCACACAGCTCAGAATTTAACAGTTTCTCACAGGTGCAGTTTTCCCTGTCAGGATGTCCTGTGGCTCACCCTCTCCAGCTGTTGCCCAGTGCAGTAAAAGTTCTGGTGAAAGATGACCTCTGACTCCTTCACTTGTTCATCCATACCTTTCTTGCCATGTCACCTGTTGTGCATCAATCTTGTCTCACACTGGATGTTAATAGGGACAGGTTTTTGTTGTGTTGCATGTCTTAATAAAGACAGCGAGATTATTTTGCATCCTCTCAGTCTGCTATTAACATTAATAGATTTTGGTAAAGACATCTCCAAGACGAGACTCTTACGGACCTTGAGAGACCAGTAAGTGCTTACCTAACTTCTCTGGTTAGTCTTGTCAGAGGGATTGAGTATTTGGGCGTGGAATAATAGGAGATAATAGAGAGATCTTGCAGAACTGATTAATTGGATGAAGGCTTTGTGTAGGCCAAGTGTGTGCCATTTGAACTGGATTTGAGAGTTAACCTGTGTTCAGCAGGGCTCATTCATATAATTTCCAGTTATCTGCACCATTTGCAAGGCAAGGCTACCTGCTGTATGTACTAATGGCACATCAGTGTGTTCTCAGAGGTTCACACTGTCGAGGAAATACTTCTGATTCTAGCTGGGTTTCAGCATGAACTGCACAAAATCCCTACAGTTACAGCATAACTAAAATACACATGGTGCTGTATAAAAAACAGTGTAAACTCTGTGGATTGCCAAGTTACAGTGTTAATGTAAGAAATGTTATGCTATAAAATATCAGTAGAAATAATCACTACCTCACACATCAGACATTTTACAAGGCTATTTGCTACTACATCGATGTATTAATACAATTACATCCATTTGCACATGTGAACCAAGATAAATAATGGTGTGCTGAGGATGCCGAGTTATGAATATATAGTGTTTTAAAGAAGGAAAGAAAATAAATGGTGTGAAACTGCATTTGCAGCCTTCCCAGGAAATAGAGCACCATTCACACAAAAGCAACAGCAGTTAAGAAAATTTGTGAGCTGCCATGAGGTTCAACACAGGCAGGAACTGACAAGAAACCCTTTTAACACCAAAAGTATTTAGGATCATTATAAAAATGTTGGGTTGCTGAGTGTGTAAAATACTTCATTGCTTCAGTTGTTTTTTAGAAGTTCTCTGGTTTCAGACAGGGAAGAACTGCACTGTTTGATCCCTTTAGAACACAGCTGTGGGAGGAGATGCTGAGATTCTGTCCTGCATGAGAGAGGAAAAATCCCTTTTACTTTCATGCTGTTATTTTGTAGTGGCTGCAGATGCATTGGCCCATTTTTGCTACCTTTTCCCTTTTGCTCCTCTCTGCTCTGAGTCTTCCCCTTCTGCAGTCTATTTACCATCAGATTAATGCCATTTCCATTTCTGTTGAGATTTAAAACTTCTCATATTTTGTAACATTCCCACTGCTTTGCACTGTTAGGTCCCAATTTATCCTGCCAGCCTCTTCGTGCATCTCTGCACTCTAACATGAACAGAAACGCCATGGAACAGCAAGGGTAGCAAAAATCTTGTAGCATGAAATGTTATCAAACAACCTTAGAAATAGCTGAAGAAAGTTCATAAGGCTGTTCTTCACTCCACTGCCTCCCCATCCCCTTTATTTCCCATGAGCAAGACTTTCACCTGAATTCTCCACTCTATAAACTCATTCAAGTGAAGCACACCTGTTAAAGTAGAAGGAGAAAGGAGACCCATTTGATGCATTATTGAAATTATCTGGGCAAGCCTTGAACTCGGTACTTTAGCACACTTTCATGTCAGAACAGTCACACTGATACTCTCATTCTGCATCCTTCATTGCTTCTCAGGGAAATTCTCGGTCTTTCCATCATTTCCATACCTGCATGCCAGCACAGCCTGGCGCAGGCAGCCTGTTTCTCCACAGACTCATGATTCTCTGAATAACACTGCTGGTGCTACTTTCTTCTTGCTTCACTTTGGTTGGGATGGCTGCCTGTGGAAGAGTGGAAGAATAGGTGCATGTACAGGTACTGTGTGTGCTGGTGCTTTCTTGGCTGTGAACACTGTTGAGTTAGCTGTGGTGGCTCTGCATGGCAAAATGGAGCAGATGAAGACCTTATGGCAGATGAAGACCAGTGGTGAACAGCAAGATAACACTGACAAACATTTACTGGTGAGAGGGTAGGCAGTGCTAAGAAAGCTGGAACAGCCTTTCCAGCTGCAGTCTGGATTTGATGTCTCAAATCCTCTTGGTTACTGAGAAGGTCAAGCTAGACTAGTGTCAGGTTCATCTGATTTCTCTAAATTTGGGATTTGCCTTCTGTTGGCTTCATGCCCAGATACATTAAGGGACATAGTTTTGGTTTCCTTACGTGGTTATCTGCCTTCTGGTGATGGATAAAAAGGCCATGTGGCCATTCTGATATCATTACATTTGCCAGCTGCCATTGCTGTGGGAGACTGCAGAGTATTGAAGAGGAAAAGCTGTCTCTCTTCACAACCAAGCACTTTAACTTGTAATGTGTCTGGCTTTTACTGGCAGAGAAAACAGATCAGGACATAATCCTGACATCATTTGTATGGAAAAATGTCCTGCCAACATCTGTCTGTCTCCATACACTATCTGAGAATGCTGAGCACTCCATGTGATACATGTGATCTATGTGGTCCATTTGCAGAAGAATGCTTGGATATTTGAGGCAGTTTATATTTCATTTAGCTCTCACACAAGACTTTAGAGGATTAGGTCTGTATATTACTCCCCCATTTGCATGTGTACACTTGGTTGTTTTGATCTCTTCAAGGCAGTGAAGAGTTCTCCAACATTCTGTAGTTTTCCAACATGTTCTAGTTTGTTTCAAAGACAAAGAAAATGAGACTATATATCTGCTTTTATGCTTTGTTTATAATAATACCTTCACTGTGTCTTGTAAAACAACAGATTTATTCATAAACAATTGCTAAGGAAAAGAACATTATAATTAAGTCAAGATTATATTTACTACCACATGACTTCAGCCACATCACCCTGCAAGAGTACATCACATGCTCTGTGTGCCATCTGAACAGATTTAGCCTTTAAATAGCTCCCACTGTCAGCCATTAATTAAAACATTACAATTCAAAGCATCCTAGAGAATTTTCACAACTCTTTTGGTAAATTGATGTGGTCATGAGATGCATTTAATGTTTGTCAGTTACATGTTTACATTTTCAGAGTATTAGTGCTGTACTTTCTCTGAGCTTAGAAGGAGTGTGTGGCCTTACTGGCCATAAGTGATAGTGAGTAGAGTTATGGTTGTACTGCCCCCCAAAAAGAATGAAAAAGGAATCAATACTGGTAAAACTTCTTGGCAATCTTCTCCTAATGGGATAAAACAGGAAAGAAAATAATCTTTTGTTATCCATGACTAAGAGATAAATACCTTTGTTCTCACTAACCCTGTCCTTCCAGCAGTTGGTGATTCCCCTGGTTTATTATCTGACATGAATATCTCACCAGACAATTCTGATAGGACACCATACAACTTTTACCTACACATCTCTAAAGGTCCAACTTAATACTGTGTGTCTCCAAACTCACATACATCTCTAACACCTCTGATGTAGCACTTCTCTGCTTTATTATTTATGCAGTAAAGGATGTGCAATTGTAGTAAAAGGGTTTCTGTTTGCTTCTATCCACATCACAGACTGTCCAATTAAACATTTTGTCAGCTGCTTTTTCATGGCAATTTTCATTCCATTCTTGTTGTTCCTGCCAAAGGAATGGGAACATTTTCAGGCAATGTGAGTGTGAGCCCAGGCATTGAAGAGATCTGTAGCCCCACTCATCTTCTGAAGAGGACTTAGAAGTAACCAATGCTGGAAGGAAAGTGGTGGTTTATTTGTGCTGATTAGTATCCTGCAAATATAGTGAAAATGGCCACTTAAATAACAAGCATTGCTGAGTGATTTAGTTGCTTATTTTGATCTGTTAAAAAAGAACTGTCATTTCTTAATTTGAACCCACAGTGGCATGGGACTATGCAGGAGTTTCAGATTATTTCTACTGACTATGGATGTTTTTCTCTAAGCTCTAGTGGTGACAGAGTACAGAGTAAGAGCACCCTGCACAGCTACACAGCCCCTGCTACTCCTTGACCAGATTGTGTTGGATTTGCTGCACGAGGAACCACACTAGGAAGGGGAATATTGCAGACATATTTCTTCAGTTTCTGGTGAATTCATAGGGGTGTTTCTCTAGCTCCTTTAGCTTACAAAGACATGGAGCATTTATTGGCAGTGTGCTCAGGGTTCTCCAACACAAACAGGACAGGGTTCTTGGAAAAAGAGCACAACTTAAAGAAGTAATGTGCATTTTTCCTCTTTATCAATAACTATGTCTTAGAAATCCTCCCTTTGAAGGGCCACAGCAGAGCTTCCTGAGGGAGGTTGCAATCATGTGGCATGTTGCAATTTGGGCACATTCAGTGGCTGTGGTGTAGAGGCAGGCTCTGTGTTTTTGTCTAGGCAGAACCCGGGACATTTGCACCCTGTAGCCACTCGTCACTGTATGGTATAAGAACACTTCAGAGGTCTGCAGCTATCAGCCTAAAAAGTAAATTGCTTTACATACTTCAAACTCACATAAGAGAAAGGGAGCTCTTAATGTTCTTAATGTCTGACAATGCTCTTAAGTTTAGACCAGTATTATCTTGTATTATTTTGTGCCAAAATTCTTCACAAAGAACTATAGGTTTAAATTTTTATTTAAAGGTATTTATTCGGGAAATCCTTTAGAGGTTTCTGATTAACAATACACTATCCTCTTCATAATTTGAGTTAAAGAGTAACTTGAAGTTATCTGGAAACAACCATTGTCTCATTCTTCCTTTACACAGTTCTTAAGACAAGCAGACCATTGTTCTTTGTGCTCCTAAAGAGTCACTGATGAAAAAATAATAATGATCACTTTTTAATTTATACACGGAGCAGTAGTGTAAGGGATATCCAACTTCAGGGGCCACATTCAGTTACCAACTGAAGTTTACTTAGCACTGATATATGAGTAGTGTAAGAACACTTGGATGAGCTTCACAGCTGTCTTGGGAGATAAGATCTGAAGAAATCTGAATGAGCCAGCTTGATCTCTGAACCTATTGAAGTGAGAAGAGGAACAGAAAAAAAATTTCATTGTTGGCCAAAAAGTGCTTTTCTTGTTCAGAGCACTGTCTGTCCTTCAATACCTAGTTCCTCTCAGATGGTCTGTTTTTCTACTTCTTGAATGGCAAATGTTTGGGTTCTTAGGCTAAGAAGCTCTCGTGGAAACCCTCTGAAACCATACTGACTCATGGAGGGTTTGGATCTGTCTTTCAGTGGATGAAGAGGAAACAAGTCATAGCATGGAGAAATGGAGAAGGCAATATAAAGATGCAGTTCCTTCTCTGTAGGCAGGTGTAATGATCCATGGTCTGTATTTATCCTGCCTGTCTTCAGAAGCATAACTGAATCATCCAAGTCAGGAGCCTAATGCAGAGTTTCCTTTTATATTTTTTACCCTGACATCACCTGAGAATGAGTCTCATTGTACCCTGGATACTTCCCTCTCTTATTCCAGACTGTCAGGGAAATGATGATAATGTAGGCTCTTCAGACAAGACCTTCATTTCACTGCCTGATGTTGGGTGGGATTTATTAGGATGCAGGAGCCCAAATCCTGTGTGATGCCATTTTGGCATTTTTGGCAGTCAGTGTCTTCCTGATACCAGATTTGCTTTGCAGCATTCTGATGGGAAGTCAGTCCTCAGCAAACTGCTAAAATTTGCTCTTACACTTAAACAGAATTTGTAGTCATTATGTGTCCTGTCCTCATTATCTATTTCTGTCCCAGGATTGTTTGCATGTCAGGATTCCTGAAAATATCATGTGTAGTTTATTGTTTCTGAAAGGCATTGTTGGCTCTTAGCGTCATGGCAAAGGAGGAGAGAGAATTAGGCTTGTCTGTTACTGATTAGCCCTGCAAAAATAGAAGGGTTGCAGTGGTGAAGAAAGAGAAATAAAATAGAGTTTTCTCCAGCTATATGTATATTTTTTTGAAAGCAATTGCTAGAATGAGTAATTGTCATAAGGACATGGAGAAAAATAAGGTCTTTGAGTGGATGTAGACTGGAATGCCAGAAAACTTTCTGCCCTGTAACTTTAAGAAGTAACAATAATAGTAGTGTTCCTCGCTTATTAAGGTTTATTTCATTTCAGGATTATGGGTTTTCTAAAAGGTTGATGTTGAGCAACCTGCCAAAGGTCACTTCAAGCTTCATGACTAGAACTTTTCATGTCAGGATGTCTGATTCACAAATCCCTGCTCTAAACCAACAAAGTCATGGCTACTCCAGTTTTACCCCTTATGGAAATATCTTATAGGATTTATTGGGACTATCTAAAAATTAAATAAAGGTATGTTATGCTAAGAAATAAATATGCTATTTTAGGCACTGGTTTAGGAGTCCAAAATAGTCACTCTTTTCTACTCCATTTGTTTCCCTTGATCTTTCCTTTCAATTATCTCCTCATAAGGCCTCCTAGCTTTTTCATGGTCCTGCCTGTCACTCAGAGTGATCAATCCTCTTTCATATTGCTTTTGACTGATGGCCAACAAAAGGCATTTTCGTTGATGTGAGAAAAAAACTTTGCCAAACAACAAAGAGCACAATGAAAGCTAGTTGCTAATGTAGAACTCTAACACTCTTCCCTGTGTTTTCCTCCATGGAGCAGCTGCTCAGCCAGCTGGTTACTTTCCCCCTCTATAATGAATTGCACTCATGGTTTGAGATGATTATGTCTTGCTGGGTAGCAAGAGCCAACTTAGGCTGAGCTGCTCTGGCACCATGACCTGTCTCTGCCTGCTGCTCCTCTCCATTCCAGTCATTCCTGTTAGTTCTGCTCATCCTCACAGCTCTGCCTTCCCTCCATACCTTCCCTGGCTCTGCTGGGCAGCAGCTCTTTGCTCTGGTAGAATCTCCTGTGGTTCTTCTAGATGCCTTACCAAACCAGCTTGACTGAAGAGTTCTGGTATTTCTTTCCATGGAAGAGAGGTTGTGCACTCTTTTGGACTAAATGTAGAGTTTTAGCTCACAGGAGACTTTTAGGCAACTTCTTTTGTTTCATATTTCTCACAGGGAAGTTTTAGACAAAGCTTCTTGCTTGTTTTTAGAAGCTGTAACCTGGATTGTAGTTCTGGAAGCTATTGCCTAGGCTGGGGTAACCCTTCAGGCACATTTAGACAGAGCTGCTTGGCTCCAATTCCTGTATACTTTTACAGCTATAAACTTCTTTTATGTTACACTATGGTTCCCTTTAACAAAAATGTCTTTCAAATGTGAAAATATGCAAACCAAACACATTTCAGGTCTATCCATTGGTCTTTCACCTTTCCACTCCCCTTGTTTTGAAAGCTCTTGACTTGGTTTTTTCCCCTGCCTTTTGTATTTTTTTAGATGGAACATGTATTGAGGGATGGAGAAAATTACTTTTATTTTTGGCTTCAGCAACATATAAACATTCTGACCTTCAGATGGTTCCCTTCCCAAATAAGGAGGAAAAGTTGTTGGGGAGGAGGGAAACCACAAAATGAAACTTTTTTATTATTATTATTTTCCCTGTTCCTCCAACAAAAAGTAACTTTAAGCAATCAAAATGTGTTTTGGATATGGTTCCTGCTTGCTTACCTCCTCAGGTTTTCAATGTCCAAAACATGTCCTTTATTCTTCTCATGAGTGTCACTCCTGGAATAATTTAAATATCTCCTCTTTTCTCTGAACAGCTCAAGATTGTTTCTTGCTGAGAAGGGTTTTAATGAGTGATCCTTCTTGCCCATATATTCTAGTTTATTTTTGCATTGCCTGTCTGCCATAGGAGCCTGGGCTATCCATTGACAAACAGCTCCTCACTGCCATTATCCATGGCCTTCTCTGGTGCATCTGTAAGGTCACTGACCTTTCAGCCTTTTAAACCCACACAGGATCCTTTTCTGCTGTGACATGTGGAATAGTCAGCAGGACATTGCACATGGATGTAAACATTCCAGGCTGTTTGTTCCAGCCCTGCTGCGTCTGGCACAGGCAGTACCCAGCTCAGCAGGGCTCTGTGTGCTACAGCAAAGCTTCTCACACACCACAGCAGCTTGGCCCTTCCCCAGTTACCTGCAGTCCTGAGCTGTGACTTCTCTGCCCTGGCCATGTATGCTGAGCACAGCTGGTTTGCCTGAGCAGTGACTGCCAGACGGGAAGCACCAGCAGAAGAGATGCTGCAGTGGCAGGAGAAAAGCTGTGCTGCAGGTTTGAATCACTGGGCAGGACCCAGTGTCAGGGCAGCACTGCCAGGAGGTCACACATAGCCTTGCACTCCTTTCTCCCTGCACACATCCTGGCACATATAAACTTGGAGTTTAAATGTTGTGAGGCACCAGGATATTTATTTACAAGACAAGAGATCATAGAAGAGTCCTTGATGAGGAGCACCCACTTACAACATTCACAACATTCAAGGTTTTCTTTCATCCCTGTTCTCCTACTTCTCCATTTCTATTCTCCTGCTTCTTTCCCACTTGGTTTGTGCTCTCATATTTTATCTCTAGTTTGTAATCAGGTCAGAGCCCCATGGAGAAAGGTGTTTAGATGTTGGCAGGATGCTCAGCCCCAAAGGGCTCTGTTCCTGGCAGGGATGTTTTAGGTTACTGCAGTGGTGCATTTGCCATCCTGGTGAGTTTTTCTGCTACTGCCACACGACTGTACCAAGACCCTTTTGACCCAGCTGGGATTTGTTCTCTTACAAAACCTGTCTCTTCTATGTGCTGTGATTGTAAGCCTTGATAACCTGGATGATCAAATAATCTGCTCCCCACAGTAACCCAAAGCAGAGCTTTATTCAATATCCTTTATTCAATATTCAATATGAATCAGAAGTTTCCCCTGTGGTGCTGTAAGCAACTCAAACACAGTGGGGATTGCCTGAGTGCTTGTCTAGGCCTGGAGCACAGCACTTGCATTGAAGATCCTCTGTTGCAAAGCTCATCTTTGCTTTCTCAGTCTTTTCTAGTTGTCACTTACCTTTAAATATCTTGTTTAAACTAGTAACAGGTTTCAGTGGGTTGATACTATCAAGATGTATATTTTGTGATAGCAGTAATAATAATGTTATCCTAATCTGGCATTTGTCTGATGGAGAATTTATTTCTTTGTTTTACAAACTGAGGTTCTGAAAGAGACCATAAAGCAAATTAGCATTGGAACTGTGAAGAACAGTTGTGTTTTTTTCTGAATCTTTATCCACTGTGTTTTAGTTTTGCTTTGTTTCTCCTCTTAAAACCCAGAGGCACATCTGTCATTGGCAGAGTTCAAATCAATTGCTCTATTTACACATTTGAGAATAATGTACTTTTCTAAAGAGCTCATGTAGCTGCTTTTTTTCTATCCTGCATACCTGCTATACATTTCAAGGTGTCCTTCTACGTTTTGGACATTCCCACCAAGAAAAAAAAATGTTTCTAATAATTAGGATATTGTTTTATCTGTTGGTTCTAAAGAGGTGTAGAAATCCCCTATGTAAGTGTACATGAGGAATAACCTGGGCCAGACATTGAGCATGCTCATTGAGCATTTCTCTTCCTGAGAAATTTTAAGCATAAGCTAAAGTGGTGGAAACAGAAGAAAATGAAATGGAGATTTGCTTGAGAAAAAAAAAAATCAAGAGCTTTTCAGGTTGTCTTTGCTTCAGTGTTTACTCTGCCTAGACAATGTTCTTGCCATCCTCTTGAGATGTGAGAGACCTGTGACATTCTTTCAGGAAACTCTGACTATGTCCAAGCAAACAGCCCAGATGGGGGGAGCCAGACCTAGACTAGAGCTGGCCACAGCCATGTCTGACCCAGCAGCTGCTTCTGGAAAAATGATGTGAAAGGACAAATATGGGACAAGAAAGGGAGACCTGGGAAAAATGTCTTAGTCTCAGAGGGAGCAAAGTCATTGTTCTAACTAGTGCTATGGACAGCAACAAACAAAAGTGTCTATATGCCCTAAATAAGAAAATATTTCTGAATTTCATTGGTCATAGTCTGACAGACTTGATTAATTGTATTGCCAATTCATTACCCTGAAGCCAAGTGCCAGGTATGATTCCTGAGAGCTGCAGAAAAGACTCACAAATAGCAACCCAGCAGCACAACTGCAAAAGAAATAATCTACCTGTCAGCCTGGAGAAGCTTCATGCAGAGCACAGCAGCATCGTTCTATGCTGATGCAGAGCACATTTTCTGTGTCTTGTACAGAAGGAACATGCACAAATGTGGTTATTTATAGTTTCTCCACCTACACTCAGCTTTGAAATTTTGTCTAAAAGAAGCTGAGCATTTAAAGACTACAACAGGGTTTTTAACTTGAAGGTTTTTTCTTTTCATGAGTTCCTTAAAAAACAATAATCTGGGAACATTAGTAACAATCCAGGCATTAAGGAAGAAACATTAGTTTTTCATTTGTCTGTCTATTGTTCTCTTACTGGAATGTTTTTAGAGAGGCAGTTGCCAAATTTTATGAAGTAAAATATTTAATCGAGAAAATGAAAGATAATGGGTACATTTGATGAATGTGAACTTTACCAAAGGAAAGCAATGTTCAGTTGAAAGAAGTTCCTTCTCAGGGTGAGAGAGGCATGTGGTGTATATTCCCACTCCCTTTTGGGGAGCTCACATCTCAGATGATGGCATTTAGTGAAGGAGCAGGCTGGGGCTGTGTGCCCTCAGGCAATGCCTAGAGGAAAGGGACAAGTCTTGCTCTCAAAATGCCCAGCCTACACCCAGCCAGCTCTGCCAGAGCCCAAAGCTGAACGTGCTGTTTCCAAGAGAGACGTAACTAAGTCCTACATTTTGCTAATTACTAGAGCTGGGACCGGTTATTTTCTTTACAAGAAGGTGGATATGACCAGAACACGTTGTATTCTCACTCTTCTCCAAACTCCTATCAGTTTCAAACCATCATGATGCTTTTATAGGTGTGAAGAACTGTACAAGTACATAGTAGCCATCTGCAGAAAGCAGACACAAGGTTATTTTTGCCATATAAGCCTGTGGAAAGGTAAGGAGTTCAGGTGGAGCAGTGTGTCCCTCACCATCGCATGAGGGGAGCAGTGGTGTGGCCCATGGAGGGTGGCATATCTGGGATAATCAGGGATACTCAGATGAGTAATTGTGACTATTGTCCAGGTCTGTAGGTCTACAGTAATGTGAAAGTTCTTGGAGATGTGTGGGGAATGGCAGAGAAGTGCTGCAGCAAGCCCCCTTGAACATCTGAGCCCCTGCTAGAGAAGTTGAGAGCAGTTTCCCTGATGTGCAGTCCATTACTATAGGAGATATTTAGGATGTCTTCACTTAGTCATCCTGTTAAGTCTGCAGCCCTTTCATAACCACTTTGCATATTTTTGCAACAGAAACTTCTAAGAAGGGGGTTGCTGGGGGAGTTGTTATTCTGTAGTGTTTTCCACTGCAGAAGCTGTTGATGAGCAAGGATCCTGCTGCAGGGACTGTCTTCTCTGGATAAACTCCTACAGACCTGTTTCCAGATGGGCTTGTAGGATATCTGTGGGTGCTAGAAGCAGTGAGAAGTGTGAATAAGACTATATGCATGTATTTTTTGCATATCTAGGATTTCCTGACACTCCTCTGGACTCACATGTCACAGTATGGTTTGCTCAGATGTGTCCAACAATGTCAGCTGTGCTTTGTGAGGCCGCCCCCACTGCAAAGAACAGAACATGAATGTTCTGTTTTGACAAACTAATGGGGCTTTAAACTACAAAGGTTAGATTTTTGTTGTTCAAATGAAAAATTGTGCAGAGGTGAAACTTTCACATAATGTCCAGGAAGCTCATAAAAACACCTACCATCTGACTTCATAAAGACTTCTTTTTTTGGTTGAATTTAGACAAGGGAATAAAGAAAATTTTTAAAAAAATGTTTTAATTGGCCTTGCATTTAATTCCCCTCGTTAATTTAGTTGAAATATGCAGCAAAATACTGATAGGTCTGTAAGGTTGTTTTTCCCTCCAAGGGTAAATGGGACTGTATGTTTTTTTCTTTTGAAAAGACCTCTTTAATTATGTCGTGGTATTTGGAGTAGCTACAATTAGAGAGCAAAAGCAGGGAGTGATTAAAAACTCCTACTTAATAGCAGCTGTATTAGTTCTCTGGCTTTTCAAAGAGACCCAGGCACAGTTTAGTCCACATATACAATATGGAGAAGTTGTGCTGAAAAGGAAAGGCAAAATGGCAGTCAAAATTTTTTAACTGACTTGAGGGAATGTTTTCTGTTGTAGTGTTTTAAGAGAACTCTTTCTTGAGAAAGGATTGAAGAAGTATCAAAGTTCATCCTTCTTGTTCAGTCTTCAGAGTATGGTAATGAGTGTAGTTCTGTTCACTCAATTCCACCTTAAAACAAACAAACAAACAAACAGAAAAAATTCCTCTGAAAGCTCAGATTGCTTGTCTGGTGATACTGGGCTACACTGTGTCTTAAGAAGTTAGAAAAAAGTGACTCATTTCTTAGAGTCTGAGCTGAATTAAATACAGAAGAACTTGGTAGGCTGGCTATATTATTTTCTGAAGATGAATTAGTCATTGCTGCATGGGCACATCAGGATTTATAGGTATACATTCAGCAATTAGGCATTTGTACCTGAGTGGTTTTGGAGCAGCTGGCACCTGATTTTAAAGCCCAGCCTTTCAATAGATTGTCTGTTCCATTTTGTACAGCTGCCACCACATTGTTTATTATTTATAATATTTCAGTATGTTCCTTTAGTGGAAAAGGTTCCTAGAATCCCCAACCAAATTTGGAACCACATACTTCTAGAGGCTGCAAAAACTTAAAGTGGAAGGCAGCTTTCCACTTGCTCTGTCAGCCTTGCTTTTTTCAACTGCAAATGTGATTAATGCCATTTTAGAAAAGTGAATGGAGGCAGTGACGTTGAGTCATTTGCTCAACTGCCATGCTGGGCATTGAACCAAATCACTCCAATTCCAGTCTACTTTTGATATGAAATCCTTGTTGCTTTCTACTTCCTACTGTACAGCAGGGCTGTACCTGGCCATGGGGACTGCTTCAACCTGTGCACTGCAACCTATAAACTGCACACATTCACACATTGCTGCATGGAAAATAGAACATGGTGTTGAGATGTGTGTCCAGAGGCTCAGGTCCTGCTGGATGCACAATTAGTTCCTGCCTCTTCACTTGACACATGTGGGGTCTTTGATCCATGTTGGCTGAAGGCAGTTGAAATTTCACTGTGGTTTTTGGTGGGAACAAGATCTGAATTTTAGAGTCAGATATAGTTGCCTCTGGAAATAAAAATCATTTTGTGGAAGCCAAAGTTGATGTTTCTGGTTTAAACGTGAGGTGTGATCCCCATCTTTTAAAGGTTTTGTAGCAATATTTTATTGTGCCACCAACATAAATTTATAATGAAGAAGTGAAAAAGAGAGTTTTTATTAGGAAACAGAAACCACAGATGAGAATGACTGAGTTTTGTTTTGGGTTCTATTATAAACCATTAATAATAGCAGGAAAAGCCAGAGGATAAGTTCCTTTGTATTTGAGTGTATTTTCTCAGCTAGACCTTTACTTGACATTACCCTGCTGTGACAGGGCCAGGGATAATTGGGAAAAGGGATCTATTTTCAGCAATGATTTGGAACACAAAAAGAAACTGATTTAAATCAGACTGTGTGTGCATTTTATTCATTACAGAGGATTAGTATTTCTTAAGTCTCCTTGAGTTGTTGTGAGTTAGGGAAGATTTTTCACTTTGTTTTTCTTCTGATTCTCAGTGTTTGTCTGCCCTGGTGCTGTTGCTGACACCAAGTTCTCCTGGAGGGCCTGGTAGCAGGCCAGGGGTTGGGCTGGCCATGCCATCCTGCACAGAACAGCATTATCCACTAGATGGAATTCCAATGGGTAGAAATTGGCAATCCCACACTGGCTGCTGCCTCTACTCACAGTCAGTGGTCTCCCTGGCAAATGTGCCAAGTATCTCCTAAAGGCACTTTTGCCTCCCAGTAAAGGAGTGGTTTGTGGGTGACCTGACATCTTTTTTGAACTGTGTTACTCATAAATGCATATGTGATGTGTAGCTTCTAGTTCTGCTAGAAGAAAATGAAGTATCAAGAGATTCTGTCTTGTATTTGCAAAATCTGGTATATCCAGTAAGTATTACTAACTAGGCTTGTACAGTTTTGAAGGGCTTTGACAGAAAAGATTGGATTTTGTTGCTACGCAGTGGAACAAAACATTTGTAATAAGCTTTGGATGTGAAGTATGATCTGAAACATGAACCTTTTAAATGCATTTCTTGGTTACAAAAAGCAGGCTTGGCAAAGGCAGAGCTTCTGGAATAGGAGTTTCAGACATGCAGGGCCTTCGATCTACTGAGTATTCATAAGAGCAGCTACAGGAAAGTAAAGATAAGGTTTGATTCTTGTGAAGTTTGAAGTGCCTTATGAATTCCTAGTATCTCACCAGAATTTAGTTAGCCCATAGTGCCTGAACAGCAAACAATTAAGTGCTCATAGGAGCAGCTTGACACTGCCTGGCTTCCTTTCACCACACAATTTTAGAGGCTTTGTCCATGTGTTTAAAGTTAGGCAATGTTTATGCACCTATTTGAAATGGGGCCTCATTTAAAGCTGAATAAATTAGGTGGAACTGCTCTGGAATTTATTACAACTATGTTACCAAAGAGTTAAACTAACCCCTTTGAGTTATACCAGGTTTGTACTGTTTTGAGATCAAGATCTGACTTTTAACTGCTTGAAGTTAATGGTATCATTTATTTTCAGTTTTCAGAATAACCTTGTTTTAAGAGTCACTATGGCAACAACAGTGGGTCTCAGGGTACCAAAGATTAATGATTCCCTTGGCCAAGGCACTTCAGTGGGTCACTCACTCAGGGCAGTGAAGCTGTTGGACATGGCCTGGGTCAAATGCAGAAATCGGGGTGCTCTGTCACCGTGGGTACCCCACGCTGCGTCCGAGTCACCAGCTCACACTTCTCATCTCTTCCTGTTGCATGAGGGCAGGGGTCAAACTGCTGTGTTTGAGCATCCCTCAGTGTTCAGGCTGCCTGGGACAGTGTGGAGTCACCATCCCTGGGGTTATTCAAAAGACATGCAGAATCTTAGGGACCTGGGTTAGTGGTGGGCTTGGCAGTGCTGGGTTGGAGTCAAGGATCTTCAAGTTCTTTTCCAACTTTAATGATTCTTACCAAAGTCATCCTTATTTCATTTTCATTCATTTCTGCTAAAAGAAATACAATTTAAAAGATGTGAAAATACAGAAGTTTTTCAACTAACTTCAAGAGCAGGTATAGTTCCTTCAAGTAATGGATTTCCTACTCCTTTGACATTTTGTGTTCATGCAAAATGGGTGCAGATCAAGAGGGTTTGCTGGGAAAGAATTGGTTCCCAAGGAGATTTAAATTGGATAAAGTTATGAGATGTTTCTTAATTTTCACATTTTCTGATTAGGAAAGATACCTACGGAAAGAGACGTAATTTTCAAAGTGCTGCCTTGAAATATCTGTTTTCCCTTTAAAAATGGAGTCCCATTGCTTTTATTATTTAAAAATTAAATTAACTTTTAAAAAATTTTTTAAAGATTTGATCTTAGCTGCACTAATGTAATCGTCTTGGCATATTCCCATCATACAAATTAGCCTAGAGGAAGAGCAATTATCATCCCAGAACGTTGCTAAATTATTGCCTGATTGCTTCTTCAACCTTTTCCCTCTCAAACCATTCTTCCATCTCTTTCTTCTCATGTTTTCCTACAGTATCCTGTATAAACTATCAGCATTCCCTGCCAGTGGACTCTCAAGTGTGTTTTTCCCTGGCCCTACCTGGGCGGGATTTGTTTTGCCATTTTAATTGTGCTGCAGGCAGGAGTTTGATCCTCAGCAAAAAGGAGTGTGGGAAGGGCTCTGGAAGTGGCTCTCTTCAAATCTCCTTGCCAATGCTCTGCTCAGATGAAACCTGTCTGAATTGCCACTATGATTATTTTAACAGTTACACAGATCATTCTACAGGGACAGTTGGGGCTATTCTTCCTCCAGGTAGCATTTTGGATCTTGTGGTTATCGAGCCATATAATGACTGTAATAGCTGGCACAGTCAGCCTGCTGTAGCTGTACTGAGTTGTATTTCATTTTCTCCATGACCTGGGTTTGCTGCTTATTTTGTTGGGTGTGTAATTGTGCCCTTGAGGAGATAAGGATACAGGACATGCACATCATAACAGAAAATAATGTTTCTATCAATGTTGATCTTAAACTAGTGGAATAAAAATAATTTTTTAAAAAAGAGATATTAGCATATTATAGCTACCCCAGTGAACAGAAACAGCTTTTAACAGAACAGAACAGTTCTTTTAATTCCAAAGGGCTCATGAGTTACAGTCCTTTCCTAGCTAGAATAAAATACAGCTTGGCAATAAAGCACAATTAGGAAATCTGAAGATTTAATTTGGAAAACACTCTTAACTGCACTTTTAATGGCATCTTCAAGCTTCTTAAGTTTTAAAGGGAAAATTAAATTATTTCAACGAAGTCACTGTAATGTCTACCTGTGTCTCAGGATGTTAATTTTTGGCAGTAGAGTAAATTACACAGTCCGTGCTCTCAATTAAAATGTTAAGTGTTTATCTTGAATTATTACAGTTATTCTAGTTCTAAAGACATTTCCATTCTTCAGGGTAAGGGAGAGTTTCTCCAAATATGCTGACACATGGATGTTTACAAGTGCTGGTGATTTCAGCTTTGACCGGGACCTTTCAGAGTTCTTCCTGCATTTGCCACAGACCAACTGCTTGATATTTCTCATTGTTTGCACAGCAGATTAAGTGCTTTTTTGTCCACACAGATTTATGTTTTTTCTGTTGCTTTATTCACTCTGTTATGCTATATCTCAGCTTTTTAAAGTGCCAACTTTCTTGTCTTTTATGATGGAAACAAAAATGTTTTATTTCTCTATGCGTGCAGATTATTGTGAGCTTATTAGATCCAAATACATTATATACAAAATTATATATTATCTTTATTAGCATCTTAGTTAATGCTGAGGATTCTTTTGTTAATTGGGCCTATCAGGTTATCAGAACCTCATCACAACATCTGGTCTTTTGCCCATTTCCTGGGACAACTCAGAAATTCACTGAGACTTTTTATACCATACATATTTTATATATATATATATGTAATGTTTATATTTTCCCCTCTTCTATGCAAGATGAAATGATAGAATTTATGTATGTCATGGAATGGTTGTGAAAACAAGTTCATTGATGTCTGGAGTGGTCAGATATGTTAACATGGGTCTTCAAGAACAGAAAATGCTGTTCAGCAAGTTATTCTCTGATGACTACTTCAATGCTATAAGCATGAAAAGGTTATTGGAATAGTTTTCTGTGTAATTACAGTAAGTGGCTATCAATTTTTAATAAATAAAAAGCACATACTGCATACTAATTTAATATGAAATATTGTTTAAAGCCATTTGCCATTTCAAAAGATGAGATTTGTTCCAAACTTGAATTTGGCTTGCTTCCACTTTTAATAGATATGTTGAAAACTCCTGACAAGAGAAAAGAGATTGTTAATGGGATTATTTGCAGACTGTTAACAACACAAGTGCTGGGAGACTGGCCTCCAGTGATTGTCATGACAAGTCATATAGTCATTCCTAATCAAAAATATGTTGCAGAAAAGCTCTTAGAAGACCAGTTGGCACATGGCTGTCAAGCAATTGAAGAAATGTATTTGGGATTTTCTACAAAGAGCAAATGGGAGACAAGCTGGTCAAAGAAAGGGAAGCAGGAAGTGATGGCTGAACTGCCAACACATCTGGTCCTGCTTCCTCCTCCCCACAGAGTCACTTATGTCAAATACATTCTGTAAAGAAATAGGGTTGGAACATAAGTATATGTGTATAAAGCTTTGTTTTTAGGACTGTATTTAGGACTTCATATAGAAATACACAAGGTGTATAGAAATACACCTGGGATCTATATTACAGAGAAAGGTCAGAGTTCAGGTGGTTTCGATTCTCTATAACCAAGCCAAGAAATACCTGAAACAGTAAATAAATAAATAAATAATCCTATCTTCCATTTTTCCTATGGTAGGTTTCTGGGCTCAATCAATATCTGTGGTACTGTCACTGTCCTGAGGCTGCCAGCAGTGTCTTGTCCCTTTGGAGTGACAGAAGTTCCAGCTGTTGTATCCCAGTCCATTGGCATCAGCTGCAGTGAGGTTCCAGAACCTGCTGGGAGCAGAGGGCTCCTTGCTGAAGGAAGTCCTACCTGTTACAGAAATACCAGTGCTGCTCTTACTATGTATTCCTTCAGCTTCTGTGTGTTGGAAAGAGATGGAAAAAGATTATCAATCTAATTCTGAAATTTCCCAACCTTATATTGTCAAGTTTGGGGTTTTCTTCCAGCTTGTAGTAGACCCCAAAGAGATTTGGTATAAATTTTAGTGTCAGTGTTATTGTGAGAAGAAACTCCACATGGGTGCTGCACATGCAGATAAAATACTTTTAAAAGAGAATCCTCTGTAACTCTCAGAGTATCAGATTTGTTATCTCACTTTTCCGTAAGGATCAGTTACATTTGGAACTCAATGGAAGGACCTGGAAGAATTGGAAGATACACATTGTCAATATTTTCTGGTCTGCTGCAAGGGTTTCTTAACCTTTTTATTCCAGTAACTCTGATAATGCTTTCTCCCCACATAAAATAGATTTTAATTGATCCATCCACCATGCTTTTGGACTACCTCTGACACTGAGATGTGAATTCATCTGTTGCTGTCTTGCAGTTTACACAAGCTCATCAGAGGACAGTACTTCCTGTAAGAGATTCCAGATTTCTGATTCCCTTTCCCCAAAAGTCATCTATGTGAAAGTAAATATTTAATATCTGCCAGGCTCCAATAACTAAGCTACACTTCAAAATAAATTGAATAACAAAAATTCAATAAACCTGATTTAGCAGTAGCATCCATGAGCATTTATCTTCTCTCCAGTTAGAATGGATTTTGACAGAGCTGCTTGTGTTCACCCACAGCAAGCACAAGGCATTCCTCTGCAGCTGTTCCATCCTCACCCTCGCAGGGTTTCTCTGTGCTTCTGGGACAGGGGAGATAACTGGGTGTTCTTCTTTTCTGGCAGGTACTGGACTGGATTGAAAATCATGGGGAAGCCTTTCTGAGCAAACACACGGGAGTGGGGAAGTCTCTGCACAGAGCACGAGCACTGCAGAAAAGACATGATGATTTTGAAGAGGTAGCACAGGTAAGAGTCTGAACCAGACAATTCTGCTGGCTTGATTTTTGTTGCTCCTTCTGCATATTCAGAAAAAGCTGTCACTGTTTTGGTGATATACACTTTTGCTGCTCTCTTCAATGATTTGGAGCTGCCCAGCATCCTGTCTCCAAGGTCTGGAAGTCAGCATGCACACTGCAGGACTTACGGTCAGAAAATCACCACACTGGGTCGATGAAAGGTCTCACAGCCCATGAGAAATCACAAGCAGCTTACAGGAAAGTAGCATTTTCTGTTGGGACATAGAGGAGAATGGGTTTGAGTGAGAGTGATGGAAAAATCAATCCCAACTCCTACAGTGGAGACTGAGGGCCTTGAGCACAAGGTGGGGAGCAGCTGTCAAAAAGCAGGGGAAATGCCAGAGTTTGCACTAAGGACAAGTACCCTTGCCATCCTTCAGTGCATTACGTGGAAGGGATTTTTTGGTTTGGACTAAAAGGCAATCATTACAGGTAGAAATTATTATTGTTATTATTAATTTTCCCCGTAGAACACTCTAAGCAAGATTTTTCCAGGAATTTGGTATGAAGCTAAAATCTTACAACTGTTCGTCAAAGTGGAATCATAGTAGATGATACTTCCTGTCCTTATTTATAAAATTTAAAAGAAAGAGGACCTTTTGCAAATCTTTCCATGGATTGAATAGATTTTTTTTCCCCCCTAAGTATCCATGGTCAGAAATTACCCAGATCATGTTACACCATTTTGAGGTAGATTTGAAACATTTACTATCTGTAACTGATAATCTGTAAAGATACTTCTCCTTTGGGTATTTTGGATAAATTCCTGATTAATCCATGTGAAGCAGAATGTATCAGATGTTTTGTCTCCCTGATACACACAGGCAGGTTATTGCTCAAATGTTGCAATGTGGCATAAGATAAAAATTTACTAGACTAGTTTTGGTTTTCTGCAAAACCTTTCCCACGTGCCGGCCTAGTTTAGTTTAAGATATTTCCAGAAACAGGGACACACTTCTTTCACTGTTTTCTCAGGGAAAATACTTCACTGCCTGATGGCAGCTACTGACGAGATTTTTTTTCTCCTCTCCCTCATATTGCATTTATATTTCTTCAATCTCTTTTTTAATTATTATTGCTTATATCCCTGTAGTCTTCATTATCTCCCTTAAGGGGATAAATCCCAGGAAATGCGATGAATTAACAATCCTGAAATATCTGCAGAATGTTGTCATGTCTTCTCCTATGTGCCTCTCAACCATGTTCAACATATTTAATTCTGCTAATATTATTCTTATTCACCAATCCCTTGAAAATCTTTTCCTATCTATGTTGTTGAAAATTCAAATTACCAACATCCTTCTTTTCATTAGATATTCAGCTCTTGATGGAACATCCCATTGCTTGTCTTGCTAATGAATTTCAGTGTTACCATTCAGCTGTGGTGGGAAATCCTTACATAACTGACAAATCTCTGACAAATCTCACAGCCTGAAAGCAGCATTTCTGCATTGGTGGGTTTCTAAAAGTTCATGGAACCACCTGTGGATTTAAGCTTTCTGGTAATAGATTTGAATTTCTAAAAACTTAAATTTCTGCAAATTTATTAAAATGGATTTTAGGCTGGAGGTTGCAAAGCATGGTTCTGCAAGGCCTCATCCAAAAGCACAAATTAGTGTTAGTTTTAATCCTAAAATCAATATTAGGGTTCTTTTCAGAGTGAGTGCTTGAGTCAATTGTTACTGGGCTAGCAAATGAAAATTAGGATCATGTAATATACAGGAGCTGAAACAAAGTGATTTCATGTCCTTTGTGTCATTAATATTTTCTAAATCCCCCTCCTCTAATACATTATCTTCATAATTCCCATTACATCTCACATTTTCTGGATCATAGTTAGCATTTTTTTCTAGGCCCTTTCTGAGTACTTCTTAACTAGGGATGTAGGAAACAAATTAAGAACAGGTGAGAAAAGACAGAAAAATAACAGAGTCCTGACAATAGAGGTGAGAGCAAGCCATGTAACTGTCTGCACATGGAAACAGCAGCTCATTAAGGCTTGCTCCACAGGCTGGTGGAATTTGGAGATCCATCCCCTCTTCAGGGTTGAGGAACCTTACAGTGTGCAGTTGGCACCTGTAGGTACTAGGACAAGTCAGGATATAATTACTTTGTTGAAGAGTTTTCTGACCTCCCTGTTAGGCCTGCTTCTCTACCACTTCAGACACATTTCCTTTCAGTTTACGAGGTCAAATTCAGAGCAAATGAATCTTGTTCACTGGGTGAGGATATGTGTTCAAGTGAAGGTAGGTGTTTCAAAGGGGGATGCAGCGGAAAGAAAAAAGTGTAATTTCTGAGATTATAGAACCAACTTTGATTATGACCAATTTTTAGTCTTCCTAACTACCTTCTTGATGCTTAACACTTCACAGTTGGTTGGAAATTAACTAAGTTTAAATATTTGTTATTTTTCTCAAGCTAGCAAACACCTTTGCCATGGCTAGGGTGGATAACTGGCACAACTTTTTCCCAATATAACCATGTAATAAAGCAGATATGTCACCACCCTAAAAAAGCTGTTGAGTTTGCCCATTCCCCCTATCAGGATGTTAATTACTAGCTTTAATAGCAATAAAAAGAGTTATGTTTGTTTTTCTTAAAAAATAATATTAAAAATGTTCTCCAGACATGCCTGATGAGTTTGACAATGTAGGCAATAGTATTTTCTATTGGCAGTTCTCTGATAAAAGTGCTTAGCCTGCCATACAGTATAAATTTGTTCTCAAAAATCCACTTGCTTTGGCTCTGACATATTTGTTCTTATCTCTTGCTGTTTCAGGAGGGTATTTGCAAAGGTCAGACAAGAAGCAATTTTCAGGAGTCTTCTTGACATTTTTAACAGGGGGAAAAACATTCCTAGTTTTGCCTTACTGTGTGTAAAACAGTCTTGTGGCATTGCTGTGCTGACAACTGCTCTGATTGACTGACCTGCCATGGCACTAGATTGAGAGGTGGAACATGCTCCCTCTATGTCTGATTAGCAACTGCAGATTGATAAATCTGGATGTAATGATTCAATCAGGCATGGCCCAAATAGATCACATTCCTGCATACAGCTGTGCTCAGAAAATGTCAGTGATTTTACAGCACTGTGTTGCAGGCAATAGGAAATGTAATTTGGGGTCTCTTTCTCTCATAACTGCTGTTTAGACAAAGCTCTGGCAATTTTTCTGACTGTATTTATACTACATGGAATGCACAGATGGCAAATGTTTGAATTTGGATTAAAAAGCCTGAGCTCCTGGGAGGGAGGTTGTTATCTTGTGTATACCTGCAACTGTTCCTCAGCCAGTGCTGGTGCTGTTCTCAGGCTGCCACTGTGAAAGTGCCAACCTCGGCACAGCACAGTGCCTGCCGTGCACTGACATTTTCTAGCCAGGCATTATCAAGACATCACCGAAGGAATATAGCTCTGGATGTAGCTACAGTGTTCCAGTGATGGCCTCTTTGCTTGGCTGGAATGATTTTTTTGCAAATCAGATAACAGTAGTCCAGCCGGTTACGGCTGCAAATCAAAAGATAATTTCCTTTTAGGCTCTGTAACTTTTTCTTATTCAGTGTTTTTATCCTGAGAACAGCATGTCTTCCAGCTGGAAAAGTCTCCCAACACTTCAGCACTATCTACTTGAACTGCAGGTGTTGGAAGCACTTCTCCTCTCCTCAGTATCCTCTTCCTCTCTTCTGGCAGTCCTGGCAATCCAAGGTTAAGGTGGCCTTCTCAGCATCCTCCTCTGCTCACAGAGAGCCTTGCTGCCTTTGTGCTGCTGCAGAATTAGGAAATGTCATGGGAAGCTGCTCTGATAATCCCTGGCATTCTGCTGCCACAGGTCTGAGTGGTTTCGTGAATAGTCTGAAAGGAGCATTTCTGTAGCCCCTCTGCCATTACGGGCTTTTCCCTCAGACATGCAGGGAAGATTTCCTGTGGTTCAGGTTTATTATCCCGGTTTCAGCCGGGAGCCAGTGCAGATTTCCACCTGCAGATGGCACTCGCAATGCGCTGGAGAGCTGGAGCCCAAATGGCAAACAGAGCCGGTGTTTCTCATCCAAACTAACCAAACACTGTCTCGCAGTGAAATGAAACAGAAGTGGAAGCTGGCTCACTCCCTGTCCCATGGTGTTCTCCCACCCCTGCCAAAACCCGCGATGTTCAAGGTCACCCAGAAAAACAACCCCCCTACTATTTTATTTTTGTAAATCGAAGCTGGGCGGTCCATGGTTTAAGTCAAGGTGGTGCTTGTCATCTGTGTTTATGGGACAAGCTGCTCTCAGATCTTTGGAGCTGTTCTCAAGGCTCTTGGGCCACATTAAGCTCACAGCTACAACTGGGTTTGCATTTAGTACCACTGTGTGTGTGTGTTTGCACACAATAGTTGGTGTGATTTTCATGGTAATCCAAAGGCACTGATGTTTACAAGGTGAAATATCACAACAAAGCACATGTTCTGAACAACCTTGGCTCAAAATGTGTGGGGTTGTCCCTTCTTATCAAACACAGTAGGAAGGTTGGCTGGAGGCTGAGTGTGCCCATCAGAGTTCATGTGGTTTGTCCAGTGCAGCAGCTCTTGGTTCAGGCCTTGTGTCTAGAACAGATTTGATATAAGTACAAGGGGGTATCCTCTATTCCCAACCTTGAAAGCTTTATGGGATCCATTTTGCCAAGGCATAAATGCAATGCAGCGGACTCTTCTTGAATTATTGCAAAGAGCCAGACAAAATGTGAGAAAAATGCTGGAGTTTGCACTCTGGCATTTGGGACGCCATTCAGTGTTCTTGTTCTTGGGTGTCCATGCTGCCTTCCTCCAAGACAGCTTCGGAAGATGATGATTAAACACCTGAACACTGGCTTTGTACCATCAAAGTTATCCTTTGTGTACATGCACAGTTCCTTTAAGATTCAGTTCTTTCTTTTATTCATCTCAGGGAAGTAAATGTATTTTCTGTAAGTGAAGGCTTTCAGCAGACACCTTGAAAGCCAAAGGCCTGAATTGGCTATAAGAAATCAAAGCTCTGATGATGTTCTTCATCTAACAAGCAATTTGTTCTCCAATGTTCCTTTTTAGAGTATTCCCTTCTTCCACTGTGCTGTTCCTAAAATACTGGCAGTTCAGAGTTTTTTACTTGAACTGCTTTAAAACTATGTGTGGAAGTGGTCAGGCCAAAGCTGAATTGCAAACAGCTACTTGTTTGGCCTTCAGGATAAAAACTTAGTGCTTTCCCATACAAATTCCAGCTCTGTTGGATGTCGTTGTTCTAAAGTTTGGCATGAAGTTCAGTACTGATGTAAAACAGCTAGGAATAAATTAAGAGTCCATGTTGATAATAAGCACTTAGGAAGCATTGTCCTAGGGTGGTTTTTAAATTTTTTATTTTGTTTCACTTTTTACAATTTTATGACCTATCTGGTTGTTGAAAGGAGTAGCCTGCTGGGCATACTGGCTTTTTCCCTTTGGGTCGAGTGACTAAAATCCTATGCAGGATGAAATATTAAGCCAAAATAGGGAGAAGCAGACAATTAAACCTGGTGAGAAATATGCTCAAAGTTGGCCATAATAACTGTACTTTCAGCAATACCGAATCATTTCTAAAATAACAAAAGCATGAGACAGGCAACAAAAAATCAGTCCTACTCTTCTTCTCATCATCCTTTACATGGCCATTAGCAAGTTGTGAAGCTATAATCTGCATTTTCCTGTTCACTTCATTTATGTAAATGTATTCACTTCTACACAAAGAGGAAAAAATGCCTACTGGCAGCAGATTACACAGGCCTTTGTACCATGGTGCAGGAGCTCCAGAACTCCTGGTTTCTCCTCCTGGCTGGCATCAGGCTGCATCTGGCAGTCACAGACAGCAGAGATCAGTGGAACTGCCAATACTTGGGCTGTCCTTGGAGGTTATCTAGGGCCTGCTGGATCCAAAATCTTCTAACAGCATACCTAGGGGCTGGATAGTTCATCATTTATTGTGCTACAACTCTGTGCATGAAGCCTCTGGTGACTTGGGACCGACCTGCAGTGCAAGAGCAGAGATATTGAGCATGGGTCTGCACAGCCTGGGCCAGGAGCCAGAAAGGCTGGGAGGGCTTGGGCAGATTGCCTGGGTCAGATGCGATGCTGTGGGGACTTGGCTGCCAGACCCAAGTCAGAAGCAGGACATGTGAGACCTGTTTTCCCTGAGGAGGTGTGAAGGAAGGACTCTTCAGTCCATGGAGACTCCCATAGCAGCAGCCTGGCAAATCTTGTGGAAGCAATGGGATTGAATTGGTGGCCAGTGGTAGTCCATGATCTATTGGTAAGGCTGAATCTCTTTTTAGACAGGATCTATAATGGCACAGAGATCTTCCTGGCAGTTTTGTGATGGGCTGTTTTCTGTTATGCCATGTCTTTGAGTTTGCATTTCAGTGTATTTCTTCTCTAGCTCAAGGTAATTTTCTTTCCTATTTCTTCTCTTCCAAAATCACTTGACAGCTGGATCTTTTCATTAAACCTCCTGCAGCATGATTCACAATCTAAATGTTCCCTATAAAATCTTAAGTCTTGGCAACATGGTGCATTTTTTTTACAATTGCCAGGAGCTAGCTTCCTATCACTGGTTTATTTGGGTAGGTTTATTTTTGTGTCTTTAAAATATCTTCCCTTAATTCCCTGTAAACGCATAATGCTGTTCCCATGGCAGAAAGGGAGACAATGAATTTATTTAAAAAATATATATTTTTAAATCTGGAGGTTCTGGAAAACAGAATTTCTATTGTGTGAATTCTGAGATTTTGAACTAATTTGTTTTTGAATCAGAAGACAGCCAATGTTTCCTAAAGAAGATAAATCCTGGAATTTGTTTTTTTAAGCCCCAAGAGTTCTTAAAGAGAACACTGGAAAATTATAGCACTGATATGTTATCTAAAACAAGTACTATAAATATATTCAATATGGTACTGATGTATCAACTGAATAAACCTAGAGCTGAAACAAAAGGTATTTCCCTCTGACAATTTCTGTGAAATATACCACTTAAAAAAGCCACTGCTGTTCTGACTGACCTGTCTGTGTTGATGAAAACCATCATCATCTAAAGGCTTTTAAAACTTTGTCTGGTCATTTTTCTTTGTACTCTTCTTATTGGCAGGTCAGTGGCTTATCAAACTGTACCATATCGATTCCAGAAGATTAATTGCAGCAATGTCCAAGTCTCATTTGTAATGATGGTGGACTGGTACTCTTCAATTTCTTGTAGCTATTGGTAATGGGAAGGCTCAAGGGAACAGGAGTGACACTCTGAATCGTATCAGCATTTTTACTTTGTGATTCTGTTCTAGTGCAGTAGAAGGAGCTGCCCCAGGCTGTGCTGCTGCCTCTGGGCCAGCCAGTGATGCCTTTAGGAGAGTAGCACAACTGGTTATGGCATTGCTGCCAATCACAAATGTGCTGCTTTGCAGGCACTGGTAAAAGGGAAATTTAATGTAGATAAAGACAATATGTTGTTGGTATGCAGTGATAGAACAAAACAATTTTCAAGGACATATTTTAAGTATTTGTTGTCATTGTGCAAATTTTCTGTAAATAAAATTTACAGAAAGTAAATCTTTTTTTAGTTCCGTTGATCACTCTGCCGCACCAGATTTAGAACACAATCACACTTCCAATTTCAGATACATTGCTTATAATTAACTTGTTCTGAAGAGTGGAGAATCCGCTCTGATGGCTCTAAACTGCAGAGAAGCTGCTTGGCAATGTGATTGTGCCTCTCTTCTTTCCCAGTCAGGGATCCCTAATTGTCCAGATGAAGGATATTCTCTTAGTCCCTTATCAGATGTTTGAATTGTCTAAAAACTACACTTGCATTATGAGACTATTGCAGAGGTTTTATACTGGTTATATATAAATTGAAAGTGTTCAGCCATCTTTTTATTGCATATAAACCTATTTTTAAAATTTACTTTCCTGTGATAGTATTCAGGTCTCAATTTTCTCTGTATAAAGATAGGGCAACCTCAGTGGATTTACAGAGTACTTTTCGAATTACATGTGTGAATAGGGACAAAAATCCTAATGTGCATATAAATAATTCACTTGTTGATTCAGTGCTTGTAACCCAGCCATTAATATTGCCCTCCATAGCTGTGGTCTGTGAGGTCTGGTTTTGCATAACTGAGTCCCAAGGAAGCACTGCTTTGTGTCACTATGGAAATGGCTTCTGGTTTGAGGCATTCAGGCACCTTTGTTTAGTGTCTGGTTCAGAGCACCACCACATGCAGAAACACAGAGCTCTCTCCTCCTTTGCTGAGCTGGGCAGAGAAATTCTAAGGTTGACATGAGAAAAGCAGGCAGAATCAGACTTCTCCTGCCTCTACATTTGAAATGAAGCTTGTTTGGAGAGAAAGAAATTGCAGAATTTGCAAGAAGTCAGGAACTGAGACAGGCGGTGTCTCTGACTTGTCAGTGAGCATGTGCACACGTGTTAGTTTAGCATGACTGCCTGTTTTAGTATGCAGCTGACAGAATGGAAACCACTGCGTGCTCCAGAACAATAGCACTGGCTCCTATTAACACACAGCTCTCATTTTTATCAGGATGTTTTATCCAGTGCATGAGATTTTGTCAGTGCTGTTTTTTTCTGTGCAGCATAGGTGAGTCTTTGTGACAAAGATCTCCAGCTTTGCAGCAAGCAGAATTCTTAGCCTGCTGTTGCCTCCTCTGGAATAATGTCAAGGCTCAGTTCAGAAGTGCACGGTGTAAAAGGGTGGCTGTGACTCCTTAGTATCAGGGAATGGGATGTCAAATGTGTCAGCTGAAGTGAGTGCACTGTGGGCTGCAGTGAAAGGTATTCTGCTTGGGGAGGAGAGGTGGCTGAGACCACTAGGGTTTGGCCTCTGGCTCCCGGTTATTTTGCCAGTGGCTGAGATGTATATTGACTACCAGAGCTTGGATTTGTCAATGCCCACATATCAAAGATGAGTGCACAAAGGACTGGAAACCTGCAGTGCTCCACGGTGGGGAAGGGTCTAGTACCATCTGAGTCTTATTTTCTGCTGTTTCTTGGGTTTGTTTTAGGCTTAAAATAGACCTAACTGAAACCTCTTAAAAATCAGAGGTAGGTGTTTGCTCCCACCAAAAAAGTGGCTCAGATAAATACTACCTAGTCAGGAATGCATTCAGACTATTTGTCCTTTGGGAAAAAACCAAAAAACCTTTTCTGACTCAGGGTGGAGAGCTGCTCCTCCCAGTTCCAGGCCCCTTCCCAAAGGATTCACAGTTTTATCTGTGCCACAGCACAGCCCCTCAGTGCACACTGAGTGATGGGCACTGCTCAGGCTTCACTGCTCTGTCATGCACTGAAAACCACATAGGAGAGAAGCAGGCCCACAACAGGGTCAGGGCTGTGCAGCCACGCTGAAATGCCAGTCATCTCTCCCGAGTGTGCTCCCCCTTGGGGCGGAGAATTGGGTCAGTAGGTCATTTAACCATTCAAATTTAGGTTTTTTATAGGCACATGTAAATGTGGGACGAAAAAAAAAAAAAAGAGAGATTTCAGAGCACAGAGCAGAAGCCGATTTGTGTGCTAACATTGGGATGTGAAAAAGGAGATTATTTTGGAATGAGAATGCTGAGGAATGGGACTTCTGTTTGGACCTGCTGGACATGCCTCCAGGGTGGGGTTTGGCAAAGGTACAGCAGGCAGAGAGAGATCAAAAGACAGCTCAAAGAAAATTTCTCTGATCTTTGCTTTTGTCTCATGTCATGGCCAGTCTTATCCTTTGGGGGATGATTTGGGATTTTTGAAGGGGATTGGATAGGGAGAAGGAGGGACTCAGCAACACTAAATAAAGAATAGACTAGAAAGCTGTCAGGATTTTTTTAATAGTAAAAAATATGGCAGATGTTGACTATAGGGGCAGTATCTCATTTGCCTGCAATATTCATGGAAATCTACTACTTGCCAGAAGCCAGTATGTTTTATAGCATGAAAATTTCTGGTGGGAACGCCTCTGTACCAGATCTCTCACTGTAAGTCATTATTAAGATATATTTATCTCAGATCATGTGTGGCCCCCTAATAAGAGCCAGAAATAAAACCATGATATCTTTCTAAATCTTTGTTTTGCTTATGGATAAGCTGAATTGAATTTCATTCACACAGTAGAACACATTTTTATAGTGCACCCCATATGAGTGCTTTCTGGCCAAGATGAGAAATGTTAGTTCCTGTCTGGAACTTTTCTAAAGTATAGGAATAAGTCTGGTATAAAATAAATACAATGGTCTGTTTCTTCTAGGATAGTGAAACCTCCTTCCATTTTTCCTCCATATAAGTATTCTTAGGTGTTAAAAGAGATTTTAATCTTTTGAAATTTTAGGGAAACAAAGCCTTTAGTCCATCCTGCTGTGGTGGCACCTCTGAAGAACTGATTTGATGGGTAAGCCATACAGACAGTTCACTTGTCAGGGAAGTAATGGTGGTGAAAAATTGATTTATAAATCTAACAAGATTCAGAGAATGGTTTCTACTCATTTGAAACAAATTCCAAGGTGGAAACCATGACAGAGAGATGAATTAATGTTGACAGTGCAGAGATTCTGAATCCAAAGGGACTGTCTTGCTGACCTGCTCCTAAAGATGCTCAGCTAGAACAAGGAGGTGAAGTAAAAAGTTACTTCAGTTTTAATTGAAGCTGGGGGAGACTGCTTTATTATTGCAGATAGCAGAGGGGCATTCTCCATGCAATTATCTGAGGTCCAGAGAGCAGGGAGATGGGGATGGATTTTATCTGAGTGGTGGGTGGGTGATGTGTTACCACTCCTGTTGACAGAATATGCTGAGAAACCTCCTTTTGCAAAATGGAAATACCCAAATTGTGAACAGAAGTGTTGGTGTTTTATTCAAATTGTGTGTTTGTTTCTGGAAGGCAAGGTACTGAAGTGTGAGGTTTATTCTGGAAAGAAATTGATTTTTTTTTAAGTGATGAATTTTTAAGTGATTCTTTGCTAGAAGTTAAATTTAACAGGGCAAATTGGAGGTACCCAGGAGAACACCAAGGGGTTCCCTGCTTTGGCTCTGAATCTTGAGAGAATAGAGACTGTGCTAGGAAATGGCACCACAAGATGTGATGCTCTCACTGAGAGCATTTTCTGCACCACTCCCACCTGGGCTGGTGCACAGGAGCTGATGCAATGCAGCATGTCAGGGAGGAAACCTGTATTTCAACGGAGCAGCAGCAAAAATTTAATTAAATCTTTGCATCCTTCCTCAGGTAGCAGCAGTGCACTGACCGTGCTAAAATGATGTGGCTTATCTTCCTCTGTATTTTTTCTGCCAAAAATCAATTTGCTTGTCAGAGATGGCCTTTCACTTGTGAAAAAAAAAAAAAAAAAAAAGAAAAAAGAGTTTGCTGCAAATCTGGAGTTTCTGTGATGCATTAGTGGTACATTTACCTTTTTGCAGCAGCCTGTGTTGCATTTTTGTCATATATTACCAGACAAAAAGAAAGATTGTTATGTGATTTATATGCAGCACTGCATTGTGCTCAATATTCAGCTATGTATGAATTCTTAAGCTGAAAGATCAGCAGAATGTGGGTTAAAGTTTTGCCAAATTTTCTTCTGTTAAACATTAGCTCATTCTGTGAACAGTCCCCTGCCACTCCGAATGGGCTTCAGGAAAGGTGTTATAACCTATCTTCACACTGATGGAAATAAGAGCATAGCTGAGTCAGGGTAGTGGTTATGGAAGAAATGGAATGGAAATGCTTTGCTGTCTTATTTAAATTAGGTTTTATAAAAAATATAGGCACGGAATTCTCACAAGTTTATTTCTGCTTTTGTTTTCAAGGCAACCATGATGCCAGTTGTATTTGGTGCTGGCTTTTCCCAGTGCTGCTGACAGTCCAAAGCCTTTTATTACTGTTGTTGCTGTTGTCTTTGAAATCTCCAAACCATGACCATGATATTAAACCCAGAATGCCTGGAGTTATTTCAGTTCCAGAGACCAACCAGACTTGATAAAGCTGTCATGATTGCACTCATGTCTGTAGGGCTCAGGAAAGATGTGATCTGAGCTTTTGGGACAGAAAACAATACCATGCCCTCCTGGACTGCTGCTCACCTTGGAGCTGCTCTGTGTTTATTTCTCCACCTGCCTTCCCTTTTGCCCCTATCATAAAGAAGTTGTGGAGCTTTGCTGTGAACCACCTGGGTTTTCTGATGATATTAATCATTTAAGAAGCTTTCAAAATGAGCTGCATTTCACTCCTGACAGTCTGCCTTCTTGTGCTTCCTTGTCATTTCCACAAAAGAAAATGCTTTGCTCATTTTTTGCTGAATTTCAAAGGCTCAGTTACCATTCAGTCACTTGAGCAGCTCTCAGTTGTACACTCTGCAAGTTACTCAATTATGAAATTGGGCAGTGATAATTCTGTTTTAGTGGTACTCATTGTGCTGGATAACACCAAGCAGTATGAGTTTGGTTTCATGTTTGGCACCAGAAGTATTGTTTTGTTGTCTTCATTGTCCTTCTTTCCTTTCTTCTGCTCACTTTCACATTCCTGTTCCTGTACAAGGGTGTTCCCAAGTTAAAGGACCAAGCTATTTTCATGTATATTACCAAGGACAGAATACTCTAATAAAATCTAGCCAATAATCATCAATTACAGATATCTTCCCTAATTCTTGTAGATCCTTTTAAAGACCATAAAATATTGGAACAGCACTATTTCATCATCTCATTTTTATATTCTGGTTGGATATGCTTTTACCAGAAGACCAGTAAGGTAGCAGAAAATAAAAACTGAAATATCCTTATAAGCACAAAATGAGCCTACCTGTAATTTGCTTCCCCAGCTGTCCACCTCTCTTGGTCTCAGGATGACACTGAAGATGGCTGAGAAGTGGAGATCTTTGCCAAGCAAGCTTTTGTACCTTGTGTACTTGTGCTATGTACACACAGATGTGCATTTCTGTGTCTTTATACACTTATTGATATTGGATGAGATGTGTGATTTTAAATGTAATTTAAAACATTGTTTCACTATATATTTCACTGGCATTTCATTGAATAATGATTGTGATCACACTGGAGTTAATTAGCATGATTGTGGTAATGGGAGTGTTTTCTACTTGATGTACGAGTGCACTACTGATTGAGATGAACAATTGGTAGGATGAAATACACCATAGCCAACAATTTATTTTTTTTTTAATCTAAAGTAAGCACTCAATATGAAATAGCACAAAGAGGAATTCTTTTAGCTAATGTATTCCCAGCTATTAATTCTAATCTTGCTTATTTATTAGTTTGAAGGTATAAGGTAGCTTTTAATCAAATTGTCTGGCATTTCAGCAGTTGATGTAATGTGTGTCAACCTTTTAAATTCAAGTAATAAATTCATCTTGATTTGTATATGAACCCTGAGGAAGAAACATAAATAAAAGCAACAATACACAGAGAAATATCTGGTCCTTCACAATGGTCAGTGAGGATTTGGTTGTATCCACCTTGTCATTCCTGGGAATATTTAATATCTAATTAAATACTGAAAAATGCCATATTTTTGTATTTAAAACATATATATACACAATATATTATGCATAATATTTTATACAATTCACTGAAATAATGAAATTACTGGAGGTATAAAGTAGTCATTAGTATCAGCATGATATCAGTGCAAGGAGAACTGGGGTGAAATTATGACGAGAAAAACTAAAGATGAATTGCCATGTTTAAGGGAAGAACAGTCTGAAGAAAAAGGTGCTGATGGAAATTTCATTGGCCTGGATATTTTTTTAAAAGGCCTGAAGAAGTTTCCATTCTATTTTATAGTGGGGAACAATCTTGTACTGACAGAGTGAGTGGCTGCATTACCTCAGAGAGATATTCTGCCTATAACTTCTGTAACTGTAATTCCTGGTAAGTCTGTTTTGAATTAGAACCACAGAGTACATGTAAGAATATAAGTCTTGATTTGATTATGTGCAATTCAAACGGAATAAAATCACAACTTATATTAGATCATCATATGCACTTAGCCTTTGCCCTTCTTAAGGGAGGAGGATTTTTGACAAAGATGGATGCTTCCTTAAACCCCAGATTTATTTATCAAAGAAATGTTTCATTGTGGTTACTTATTTTAGTTTTAGAATATCAAGTTACTAAAGATATAATTCTTCACAAAGGCCTGACTGTGAGATCACTTAACCTCAACAAATAGTGGAGCTAATTTTAATGAAGTAGCTTGAGCAAACAATCTGATAGCAGTAACTGAGCTTTATAATTAAGGATAACAATAGTTTATAAGGCTTGACAAGAACTGCAGAATCAGCTCTGTAATTACAGTTTTGCCGAAGCGAATCGTGCTGTAGTTTCTTTGGGCAGGAGTTCTACTCGCTGCACAGAACAGGTACCATTCCTCCAGAGTTCTATTTTTAGCCCTTTGCCATTTTTTCTCTCCTGTGATCTTGGGGAGATGGTTAGAAGGCTGACCCAGTTCTCCCTGAAGTCAGTAAAATCCTTTTTACTGTTTTCAGTAGGAGATGGATCAGGCTTTGAACTTTGTCTCAACTTCCCAGCAGGAGTGCTGACACAGACATTTCATCGTTGGTACTGGAGTCGAGTCACGACTCTAAAGAACATAAAGGAGATATCACATCAGAGAAAGCCTAATAAGTCTCCTAAACTTCAGCCCGCAGGCATAATGAGGGATTCATATCACTTGTCTTTAGTCAAGAATATCAGATCTAAGCTAGTCCTCTTTCTCTCTCTAGTTGGTACTTCCTGGCCTTCAGAGATGCCATCTCTTCCTTGCCTTTTTCATGGTAAAACCCAGGTGACAAAGCTCTCTGAATCAGTACAAGGAACCTTTGCCTAGATCTGGCTTACACAGCCCCAGAACTTGGTCAATACAGACTAGTGCTACCTTATTCCCCTTATCTCAGCCTCTACTTGGGAAGTGAGGTCTGGGGTATGTAGTTTGTGTTTAATGGGATCATGTACCTGATCACCTGCCCAGTTCCCCCCTCTATGTTTATCCTGATGTTTACAACAAACATCTTTCTCTGGCTGATGGGAATGGCTCACTTGGAGACGGTTGCCATGAAAATCCCTCAAATACAATAAACAGCTGTAAAATAGTATGCAGGGGCAGATTGTTCTGGAAAAAAATTGTCCAGATTAAGGGCATGAACTCTGCCCTGGACTATCACTAGACACAGTTATTTTCAATGTAATCAGCCTAAAAACATGCAGCAATAAACTACTTACATGTGCAGTTCCTAGCAAAAGATAAAAACTACATGGAATAATTTTCTGTAAATGAACATGGGCCAAAACCAAAATGCTGTGTTAAATTGAATGATACCTTAGAAATGTGAGGAAGTTCACGAAGATGATAGATAGATAGGTAGATAGATAGATTGATTGATTGATTGATTGATTTGCTTGTGTTTGCAGGTTTCATGATTGAAATAGGTTATTATGCAAAGATTGGTCTACAAAGATTATTAAGAGATATAAGGTGGAAGTTGGTTTTGTGCATGAAATGGTACAGAAGTGTGGAATGCCAGTCAGGAGTTCACTGAGAATTTCAAGGGTTTGCACATGACAGTTCTCTCAGGGGTTAAGGCAATCCTAAAATTTCAGAAAGCATGTAATTTTATAACTCATGGATTTTCTTTTTCTGCCAGATCTCAGCTGGGAATCTGAGCTAACCTCTTCTGCTAGGGTATGGTGGGACAAGGAGACAGTTCATGCTTTTCTTCATTGTAGAACTTAATTCTCTCTTGGATTCTCACCCTGGCTGATCCAGGGTTATGTCACAAAAAAAAAAGTATAAAGTGCTTCCAACAAATAAACTAAGGGTCTGTACCCCAAAGAGATTACTAATACGAGAGCAAGCTCAGGATGAAAATGTAGGGAGCAGGGAAGCAGTGCAGCATTGTAGCACCAACCAGGATGAAGCTCTCAGCTTCAACAGCACTTTGGTTCAATGCCTGTAGAGAAATAGATGTACATGAAAATATTTGATATGTGTAACAACATCTGGTGTGATTTATGTGCACTTTAAGCAAACAAACAGAAGAGAAGTAGAGAAAGCCCTCAGCAAATGAGTAACCTCTGGCTTATTTGGCCTGTGCTGTGTGTACATCTCGACAGCTGAGGGAGGACAGTCCTTTCATGAGCACATCAAGCTCAGGAGTTCAAGGCAAGGGTGGCTAGCTCCCAAATGTGGCTGCTAATCTGAAATGTATCTAAATCTCTTAAATCTGCAACAGTGAGCTGGAAATCTCTCAGCACCTTCCTTCTAGAATGGTAGGAATAGAACCATTAGTTGTTTTTCCTATCGTAAACTGCACCTGTTTTAAAATCCAGACACTTACCTGTGACCTCAGTGGACAAAGATAGGAAAAGAGGGTTAAGAAAAATGTCTCCATACTCAAAATGTGCTGTGTTCAAGCCTTTTATGCATGACATATTTATACAAACACATCCAAAATGAGGTATGCATTCTTCATGGAAGCATCCCTCTATGCTGACAGTGCCTGTCACAGCCCAGGGAAAACACTGAGTGTGGCTCCTTCCACACCCAGTCAGCTTCCCTGCAGAAAATCTCCTTTGCCTTTGGAGAACCTTGTGTAATGCAAAAGGGCTGCTACATCTTTTTTTTTGTCTGTGCAGTGGGGCCAGAGCCTCTGTTGAGGCCAGTCTGCATTCTTTCTCCCCCAAAGTCTAGGGTCCAGCCTACATGCTTTCCACCAGTGTATTTACATCTGGTCATTGTATCTGTGAATTCATCTCCTCCACAGGTAACTTGACAGAGCACATGTTGGAGTCAGTAAACTGTGTGGCTTTCAGCAGAGATGGACTTAAATGTCTCAGGGACAAATGCAGAAAATCTGTGTCCATACTGTATTCCAACAAAACTGTTTTGTGTCCCAAATCTGTGCCACAAGGAGAGAGGGAAGGCATTTACAAGAATACTATGTAATACATATAAGAGCAGGAACAGTCTTGTGCTCAGGGAGCTGGACTGGTGTGTGAGTTGTTGTACTGGTAATGTGTGAAAAACACTGATGTGGACTAGACTTTGAAAAAATTGTGCTAGCTTTGGCATCTGCTCCAAATACTAGAGGAAGAGGATCATTCAGAAAGGATACTGTTAAATGAAACTGGACCCTAATTCAGATCACATTAAATGGAACATTTTTTACAAACTCTCAGCTAAAGAGGTTTCCAAAAAATGATTATTAAAACATAAAATTTTGCTGCTGTTAACAGCCTAACCATTATAGCAGTAGCCTGAAAGTGAGGGAATAAAAATTTACTATTGGTAACAAAACTGTCTCAAATATGTTCTTCACAGTCCAAAAGGAGAAATGCAAATACCGGATATTTATAGTCAGCCCTCAGAAACTGGGAAAATGAACAGTGAATGAGATGTTTTCTTTATGCTTTTTTATAACTGGAAATATTTTCCTCCATTAAACACTTGGAGGTCAGTGCTCCATCTCTGTACTGAACATTTTCTCAAACAACAACTGTTGACTGCAGCAGGATATTATCTGAGTAGGAACAACATGGCTTGATCCATGGCTTTTATTTTTGACAGTGTTTGTGTAATGTCAGAAATACGTGTGTGTCCACTGTGTTAGAGGTATTTTGTGTATATACACCAAGTTAATGCATTTTTAAACTGAGGAGGATTTTGACAAGGAAGGTGCTACAATTCTACTATTGAAGCAGAGGTTAAAATTCCCAGTGAGAGTAGCCTCAAGCCAATGTTAATCTTTATCCAAAGATCTAGCCAAGTAATGGAAACACCCTGAAGCTGATATCTTTGTCTCTCCTTGTTTTTGTAAGCGTTGAATACCAAAAAGCCATTGGCCTCATCTTGAGTGAAGAAAACTTTTATATGACAGCAAGGGCTGGCTCTGTTTAGTTTACCCAAGCTGACTAAGGCATAGCTCCATGGTTCTGGAGAAGATGGTTGCACTCACTTTCCATTTTTCCTGTTATTCATGAGACTCTGTGCTGTTTTAGTTGAGTGGTGTTTTCCAGACATGTGAAAAAAAGAGAAAGAATGAGCAGGTAGCTTGAAGCGTGAGGCAAGTTGGATGGATTTCCCCTTTCTTACTTGACAGTCTGGCATATCTTGGGTACATTAATTTGCTTCTGGGTTCTTCTGTTCCCTCTCTGTGAAGCAGGAGTCCTACACCTCATATAATAAAGGCCATGGCTGTGGGGTAAATCTATTCAGGATAATGCAGTGTTCAAATTCTTGTGTAATGTAAGGCAGGTACATGCCCTGGGCAAACTGGAACTGAGCATTGCATACTGGCAGCTGCAAGCAAATCACATGGATTCACTCCATCTGGAAACATGATGCAGAACAGTAGACAAGAAGAAAAAACCATAGAAGGAGTTTGAAGACATGGTCTGTCTCACAAAAGCCAGTGAAAGGCAAATGTTTCTTGGAGCTGAGACATCTCAGGCTAACATGATTACACAGTGTAATGTGAGAGCAGTTGGGAGGCCATTGCAGTGAGCTGGTGGCTGAGTGTCACGTGAGGAACTGTAGCCTTCTGAGCTGGTGAGTCCCCCTTGCTTCATGCCATTATCTTTGAGAAATTGCAGGGAACTTGGAAAAAAAACAAATGGGAAGTCCTATTGCCGTGCCTGGCAGGATTGGGTTGAGGTGGTGTGTTTCAAATAAGAAATAATTTCATGTGTACTCAGCATTAGTCTGTGTGGCTTTATATGTTCTCCTTTCACAGATGGCAATGCCACCAAGAAGTATTGTTATTGTTTTAAAACTCTGGTAATACTTGCTTTCATGCCATAAGGATAAACAGCCTCTTTCAGGGGTTTACTTGCCACAGTTGTATTACTCATACTGTGTTTCTTGCTTTGTTTGCTGGTAGAATACATACACCAATGCAGACAAGCTCTTGGAGGCTGCAGAGCAGTTGGCTCAGACTGGGGAATGTGACCCTGAAGAGATCTATAAAGCAGCCCGGCATCTGGAAGTTCGGATTCAGGACTTTGTCCGGAGGGTGGAACAGAGGAAACTTCTCTTGGACATGTCAGTCTCCTTCCATACCCACACCAAAGAGGTAAGAGGTGCACGAGGGATTTTTGCTGTGTATTGTAGAGGGCTACAAGAGGCTGTCTCTGAAAACTCAGATAACAGAGAAAAGGCATTTTCACCACACTGGGTTGATATTATCCAGTTCATTTAATGCATATGAATAACTGTTGTAAAGAGGAAATAAAACGTGAAACATATGAATGTTACAGTACACTGAAATATAGCAACACCATCTCAAGTGGTGCTTAATCACAACTAGAATGTATTGTTAGAAAGCAAGAATTCTCTTGTAAGAACGTGAGTTGATATTAACACTTTAAGTAAAAACATGCCAGCAGCATGATCCTCTGAGGATTCTATTTAAATGTACTGTTAATTAATGTATCTAATATCATTATGTGTTACTAGAAATCTTATATTGTTTAATGAGGCAGACTTCAAAACAACTTCTAAAGAAAAAACAGCCACATACTCATACAGTGAATCAGTGAGGACCTGAATAAATGCTGTTTAGTGTAATTGAAAAATATCCAGAGATAAGACTGACTTGCCAGAGGAGATACAGTGGACAGGACATCAAATGGGAGGCCACTGGGGATGTAATTAAAGCATACTTCACATTTTCTGCAGTCCAAAGGCCATTCAGTGGTGAGTGACTTTTAAAGATAGGGTTTCTGCTGAGAAAGATGGAATTAGTCAGGATGGTTGTTTTCATGCTCTGCAGCATCTGCTTGTGAAGGCACACTTGATCAGGAGGATACTCTGAGAAGCTGAAAGCTTTGTCTCTGCTTGTTGATTTACATGTTCCAAACAAGAGGCATGTATCAGGCTTCAGGGTGTAGGGGAGCCCCTGAAGTAGAAGGTACATGCATACATTTATTTATTCATATGTGTATGGAAGATGGACTTTACAGTTATAGCTGTTGGTACATAAAGGTTTTTCTTTTAAATCCTGCTTCTGCAGTATACTAAAATATAGTTAATTCTCAGCTTGTTCTTCTCAGAGTTGCTGAAACACTTGCAGCTATGCTGGTTTGTCACTGGGGAAACTTAATTGGTTATTTCCTCTGTAAAAATGATTTCAGAACAGTTTCCTGCTGTGATTAACCTTGATTCACCTATGCAGGTGATGACGAGTAAAAAATAAGATAGTTAGTGGTATTGTGTAGCCTAATGTGGCTTTGGGAAATAAAGCCTCCCTGTATGAAGGAATTGGGATTGCAGTGCATTATACTCCTGTTCTTCTTCAACAAGAAGGGAGTTTGCCTGCTCTACACACCTGGTTTTAATGAGCTCTGTTTTGGTGAATAAAAATGCAGATGTATTAAAAATTAACATTTTTTAAAAATTATTTTTAAAAACTGTCTTCTGTGCTAACATCAATGCTGTTCTCTAGACATTAAGAGTAAATGCTAAGTATTTGCCTAATTAATGTTTTCCTGTGAGACAGATTGGTTCTGTCATGTGTTTCAGTAATCAATTCATGTCATTTTTAAGGAGATCCAGAGTGGACAGACTCTCAGTGCCTCTCTCCTGTAAAAGTCCCTTCTAAACCAAACTATTGTATGATTCTGTGACTCCCTCTCCAGAGGGACAGTCAAGGGAGCTGTAGCATTGCTGGGACAGCAGCAAAATCAGGGTGGACACAGGAACCCACGTCCATCATAATGAAGGACAGCCACTGGGTTGGGTTGATAAAGTTGTTCAGTCTCCACGAGTTCCCCAAAGTCTGACCATGCCCAGGAGCTCTGCAAGGGGAAGTCTTTATTTACCCCATGTTAATTCACTCCTGTAGGGGCCAAACACTGATTTTCTGCAGGTTCAGTGGTTTTCACTGTGTGTCACCACCTGGCTCCTTCAGTGACGTGTTTCTGCACTGGTGAAACCCACACAGCTCAATATCTGAGGGGTTTTTGCCAAAACTATTAAGTGAGGAAGTTGCTGCAGACAGGATTCAATTCCAAGATTTAGTTTTTGTCTGCCAGCTGTGGGAATCCCGACAGACACAGTGAAATAACAAAAGACTGCCTGGGGGGAATTGGTGTAAAGGGTAAAGCATTACAACAGGAGAGCCTTAGCATGTGTTTGTATCTTCATTTGCCTTTTTATGCTATAAATAGATTGGCTTAGGTAGAAATTAGTCATTGCTTGGCTTTGCTTGGCCCTTCTTGCGTATTGTAAAATGGAAAGTTAACCAATGTAATTGTCATTCTTCAATATGAGCAATAAAACAGGTAAATTTAAATAGTAAGAGATAAATTTAAATCACAGCAGATGTCAAGGCAAAGAATCCTTTTGCTGCATCAGCAATAAAATAGTGGGAGATCTGTGGTCCATTCTTGGTGTTTACCAGGAGCCGTTCCAGTCCTGGTGCTCACAGAGCCCTCCCTTGCCCTCCTACCTGCCATGCTGGCCTGAGGCTGGAAGTGCTGTGACCACCCAAACCCATCACCTGGGAGTGTCTTGGAGTGAGGAGAAGTAGTTTGGTTGCCATGTTAATGTATTTAACACCTGAAATATTTTGCAATATTCTAGAAGATGTTATCACTTACTTAATAATACCCACCATTATTAACTTCATCCTTTGTAGTTTTTAAAACTATTTCTTAAACTATGAACAGCTCTTTCTCTTATGTCCTTGAAATAAAAAAATTCCCTTCATATTTTTTTGACCCTGATGCAGGAAATGATGGCCTAGATGCATTTGTCATCTAAGCTTCACAAATTCTCATTATTTCATGTTGTATTAATCTATTGAGACACAAATGGTGAAAGAGTAAATTAAGTAGAAAGAATTGGTCTTACTGATACTTTTCCTTTTTTTGGAAATATTCTGAAGATCTTCCCAATGAGCATGTTTCTTCTGACAGTCTTCCTAGCACAGGTGAATTGTGTTTTTGATGTGGTAATTCCCAAGTGTGGATGAGTTCATTGACTGTGAACTTCTCACTCCTTCACCTGTACTCTGCCCACCTCTTCATCTCCACATGCAACTGCTCAGATTCTCACCATCTGAGAAACTTTTAACTGCTACTACTTTTTTTATTCTTGTCAAAGTAATGTTTCCTTTTGTAGTCAGTCTTCCTTGTATTTTCTTCAGGACAATCGGTAGTGTTGAATTAGGGAGTCATTTAAATGTAGATATCCCCATGGGTAATGTAAGTCCAGAGTGGTTTTTTATACTACAGTAGACTTGAATCACTGCTTATTTCATGTGAAAGCATTAAAGAAGGTCCCTTCTGCTAAAAACTGACTCATACAGTTCCAGGAATATCAAAACCACAGTCAATTAAGCATAACAATAATTTTGATGGGTTTTTTAAGTGACCTTATTGAACAATACATACAATAGGCTGAAATGAGGATTTTTTGGTGTGGTAATAACACTTTAGAGGCATAAATTGGAAGCAGTCCTTTAAGTGATTGTTGGGGGCATAATTCTTGAGTAATGGTGTCCTATTGCCATGCCTGTAAGTAAACAAGATTTTGTGTGTCCCACTGTCCTATAGCATTCCTTATGCTTTTCTAGTTTGTAGTGAATATTTTTGTACCCTTTTGGACCAAGGCATTTCTGATGGTGTGAGCTGAAACCTGATACTGTGGGAATGAAATCCAATTATCTGTGTGGCAGGGTAAAGTTATAAATTATTATCACTGGCATAAATGCATTCAACAGACTCATACCTGAATAATTTCTCTCAGGACTAAGTGTAATTGAATTTAGGTTGTTTCTTCAAATCTGAATCAATTATTGTCAGGATTGTCAGATCTTGCACTTTTATCACAAATCTCATGATAATTGATGTTCTTCTGTGAACTTTTGGCTTTAGGATCAAATGATGATAGAGGATTTTTGGCTGGCATTTGATTTTGTTTAAAAGATAATATTTTTTGAGCTTTCTGTAGAAGAGGTTGCAGATGTCATAAAATTACACCCTGAAGACTCAAAACCCTCAAGGACAAAAGAAAAACATGCAATTCATTGTCTGAATCTTAATATTTTCATGTCTCACAGTTTTATACTTAAGGTTCTGCAGTGTACTTTACATTTCCAAGTATTAAAAGGTAGACAGAAAAGAGCACTGTGACCACTTCTATATAATTAAAAATTTGTAAATCCTCTTGCATAGTTAAGTCATGACTTAGATTGTGTTACTTGTTGTATTGGCTGGTGATGCAGTTGCTAACTTCACAATGAGAAGGAACTTCACTGAATTTCGATCCATTTATAGTATATGGGGCCTTAACTAAACTATAAAACGGTTCTGCAATTGTTTCATGGTTTTTTGGGACATGAAAAGCATGTCTTACCACCTCTAGGTTTCTTGTTTCTCAATGGGCTTCAGATTACCAGTTCTGTGTTGAGTCCAGCCCAAAAAAAAAATGGAGAGGCAGAGAAATGTGTTTTCAGATTGTGTGCTCTGTGCTTTGTTGTTCTTTAGTGGGTCAGAAGAGCAGGAGGACAAGGTGCACAGGGCAGGCACTTCCTTGTGGAACCTGCCATGCCTACCTGGCCCACAGAATGGGGGATGAATATGCTCAGAAAATATTTAATGTTGAGAAAAAGGAACTGCCAGATTCCTAACATGTTACTATGAACATGTGCAAACTGGAACTTGGCAGAGGTCTTTTGAGTGACCAAATTTGGGAAAATGTTCACATGAATGACATAATGTGTATTCTTGACATCAAGGCTAAGCCCTGCAAAATTTCAAACCCTTGCTTAAAAGCATGGAGGGTCTGGAGCATCTCATTTGAACAGAAATAAAACTAACACAGGCAAAGTACCTTTTCTGTCCCTTTCTCTCATTCTGGCCCTTTCACCTCAAAATTCATCAAATTCAGCCTTAGGCAGGCACCTGGTATGGAAAGTTTCACTCTAAAAATCTTGTCTGATAAGACCATGAGAAAGTGAGAGCTAAGTCCTGTACCATTAAGTGTCAGGCAGCTTCCTGTATTATAACCTATATCATTTGTGGTCAGTAGGTCACCTTGGTCACCCCACAGACATCAGTGGGGTTACTCAGCTGGGAAATGGAGTGGGGCTGCCCTATCAGTCAGGAATGGTAACTGTTTTATTGCAGGCACTGCTAACTTCATTTCACTTGATAACCAAGACCTGTGAAATTAAATTTTCTCTGCTTGAGTTGAATATTGTGATTAGAAGATTATTTCAGTGTAGATCACTAATTCTGACAGGGCTTGTTCTTCACTTTGAGGCAGAGCTGCTGGGACACAGAGCAGAAAGCTCACGGGACTGAGGTCAGCTGCTATTGACTCCCATCAGAAGAGCTGACAGAATGTATCCAAGTTAATCATGGAGCAAACATGACAGTGGTTTTGGGATATATCCTGTAATCCTGTCACTCACTGTGAATTGACACAGGAATCAAATGTAATGTTACTGAACTTAAAAATTTGTTTGACTTTTACTGCTAATATTGACTTTCCAGAGCAATGGCCCACTAGATAATAAAGATTTGTGATGCAGGGGATGTTCAGTTTAGCAACTCCACTTGCTGGCAACTTCTGGAAGTTCTGCAAAGGTCTTGTTCTCTGAACATGTGTTTGTCTTACACACTGCTCCTGTCCTGGACAGCACTTTTGTTCCTTTTCTCATGTTATGTCCAGACTAAAAAAAATTTTAAAAAAATTTTTAAAAAAATTAAAAAAAAAAAAAAAAAAAAGAAAGAAAGCATAAGACATTAAAATGACCCAAATGGGTTCACTGCACATAAAATATTCACTGAGTGGCCAATTCACATCTCAGAATTTTTAGTCTTAAAATTAAGCAGCATGTGTTTTGTTCAAAAGCTAGAAATTCTGGCCTTCACTGGGACAATATTAACAGCTGAAATAGATGCACAACAGCATGCAAAATCAAACTTTGAAAATATCTGCTCCTCTTCTCACAGCGGGGCTGTGAAACATCAAACCTTAGATGTATGCCTCCTATTAGTATGACCATGGTTTTTGCTGGGAGCTGAATCTGTGTGCTGGTGGTGCTAGATGGACAGTTGGACTTAGTGATCTTAAAGGTCTTTTTCAACTTCAATGATTCTGTGATTCTATGATTCTAAGTAAAAGCTGTTTTGTTGTGTTTATTTGCTATTTTCATAAAGTACTCAGTTCCTAAATATTCTGCTATTCCCATCAGGAGAGAATTTGCAGGCAGAAATTAGAGAATATGGTAGCAGTGAGCTGGCAGAGGTGCCCATACAGTGCCCATGTGTGCTGTCCCTTGCCTGGGTGGCAGATTCCTTGGAGAAGGCAGATCACCTGTCAGCTTCTCATTCTGATAATTGTAGCTGTGGAGAGGGCTCTGCTGGCATAAAATGTGTTATTTTTTTGCGAGCTATATCAAAGTACACTCTGGGTTATCAGCAATCAATTACCATGAAGCAGCAAAATGAAAGCAAATCCCCCTCCAGCTCCAGAGAGTAGACTGTGGCCTGGACCAAAATGCCAACATTCACCAGTCGTTAACTTTGGGGGTGGTTTTTGCAGAGCAAAATCTTGTCTGTAAAGCTATCAAAGATCTGGGACTGAGGAACCAGGACAGCTGGGTTGGTACAGGGTGCCCTTCTTCCCTGTCCATTTGTTGCCCAGAAGCAAGTTTTTTTCATGAAGCATTAAGTAGTTAGGAAAGAAAAGAGCTGTGGCATTCTGGCAGCACATCCTGCTCTTGAGCAGGGGAGTTTGAAGCACAGCCAGGCCACTTCTGAATAAAATTCTGCCATCTGTGATGGCAAAAGATTGGTAAAAGAGATAGAATCAAAGTAATGAGAATTAAATGCTTGTAAATGCAGCCACGTAAACCAAATATCAGGAAGTCAAACCTGTGCATGGAAACAAAGTTCTTTCCATCCTTCCACTATGTGCTAGCCAAAGGATTCCTGTAGACTTCATTTAAGTTCATACTTTGTTATCCACATTTTTTGGGCTATTCACCAGCATTGTTACAGACCAACGGCTCCACTCAAATATTTTCCTTGGCTTTTGAGGCCCTTCCATGTGTTTTGCATGTTGTGGAAATGTGAGCCTGTATGCCTCACACTCCAGATAACAGTGGTTTGGACTAAAAGGAAGTTTTATGAGCATCTTAAATAAGATGTGCCAACTTTCATAAAGCATTCTTTTATTAAACACATTTCTCCCCATTCTGATTTCCTGAAGCTGAGGAAGATGAGCTTCTCCCACTTCCAGTGTGTGGGCTTCAGTGCTGTGTACAAGGGCAACAGAGTGGGCAGCCTGCAATAATCTGTACTGAGTAAATCTTTGTCAAAGCCATACAGGTACACCTCTGTAATTCACTCCTCACACAAAAGACACATTCTGTCTTTCACCCGAAGTACATCTATGCACTGGAGTCTATTTAACTCGTTGAAAATTGTGTCAGTGGAGTGGCTCAAGTCAATGGATCCAACAAGACTGACTGATTAAAGAGAAGTCATGCAGTTTTTTCAGTCCTTAGCAAGATGCAGAATGATTCAAAATTGTCAAAAGTTATTTATTTCTGCAATTCCCAGGGCATAGTGCACAAAGTTACACAAAAAGTTCAAATCAGCAGATCAGGGTAAGACTGTGAGTGGGAGATACAGCCAGTCACTGGAAAAAGAACAGAGGGAAGAGGTGCTGCAACTTCCATTTGAGAAGTGATGTTTAGAACCAATTAACAATAAGGAGAATGTGAGGGTACCTGCATTTATTTTAGCAGATTGCTGCATTTGTAGTGTGCGAAGCCTCCCCTGCACCAAATTGTCCTGTATCACACTGCTGTGAAACTGGGTAAATCTTCCAATGTAGGAAGAACTTTTCTAAGCAGTGTGATCAAGTGCAGAATTTGATTTTGACAGCTACTGAAGTTAATTACAACCAGATACCTAATTACAAATAACATATTAAAATTATACAAGAAGAGGAACATGTTTTTACAATTCATGATGGTGGCAGAAGAAGCACAGAATGTGTAAATTTTATTCTTCATTTATAAATCAATTTTCTCTTCTAGATGAAATAGTCCCTGAATTACATTTACATGACCTTGGACTGGGGATCTACACACTCCCTGATGTAAGCCTAGCTACCCAAATCATGTTTGCCTTGAGAGGAGATTATTTTGTCCTATATCAATCTGGTCCATGCAGGACTTGGAAAAAGCATCAGATGTTTAGGCAGTGCAAATCCTTTTGCCATAGGCAAGGTTACTAATTAAAAAGCCTGATCATACAGAAGCACCAGATGCAGCCCAACCAAGGATAAATGTCAAGAAATTGGCCAGGAAAAGGGAAAAAGAAAGAAAGAGGTCAGGGAGAGATCAGGTTTTTTCACAGAATGTTCCCTTTCCACTTGTAATTTCTTCCCAACCAGTGTGGTGGTATCTGACAACATTAAGTTTTGCAGCAGGGAGTCTCATGGGTTGTGTCTTACCATGGAAGTCATGGCATTTCATACGCAGTGTCTGGTCACATCCAATCCTGTCACCTTTTATTATGTGTGCTGCCATTCTGTGACACTTTGCTGGTGGCATGAGGTCACTTTGCAGCTCATCATTACAGACCTTGTTTTCCGTGTTTCTGTTGATGTTTTCTTGAAAGCTTGAATGTGACTTCTGACAATGTTGCTGAAATATGCTTCCAGTTTACAGCAACCCTCAGTTCTTTCAACAGAAACAGGCTAGATGCATTGTAAGTGTGAATAAATACCAGGTGATGAAGGTTAGTTGTGATGGAAAGTTTTATTTTCACCACTGTGTTGGTGTGGGGACAATTTCCTAAAGGCTGTGCAGTCAAGCTGGATGCACAACAGCATTTGAACAGATGTTCAACAGCCTTAACACAAGTGCAGACTGAAGTTGTGCCACAAATTAACCTAACTTGGGATCTGTGTGACTTCCTAGTGCATGTCATGACAAAGCTAAATATTATTGCCATAGAATTGGCTTGTAAAAGCCTGGCATAGTAGCAGAGGGAAATAGGGTTGATGGACATCTCTCTCTGGAGCAGTTCTGCTTGAGGGTTTTGGGGGGTCTTTCTCAGCCTGTCCTTGGTTTTCTGAACACTCACATGGCAATTCATGGAGTGTCAGCAGGGTTTCTACATGTCACTGAATTCTTGTGCATTCTGTCCTTGTCTTCATTGTTGTGATGAATTTTCTGTTCCTGAGTTGTCATGAGCATCCTTTTGGGGCCTGCCCTGCCATACACAACAATTCTCTGCCATAGTAAAGGGGCAGAACATCCATCCTGGGAAGTTGCTTGTTTCCATTAACATCCTTGTTTTGAAGACTAGCAAAAATGCTGTACAACAGTAAATCTCCTGGATTGAACAGGTTCTTTGCACTGCTCCCATAACTCAGTGCTTCTAAACTGCTTTTGAGGGGATTATAACTCATCTCTGTCATTTACAAATAGCAGCATATAAGCATTGGGTATTTAATAGTTATTCCAATCATGCAGACAATGTTTTCTTAGCAATCTCTTTAGGTTTTAGATTTTGTTTAAAGTGGTTCCTTTTTCTAAGTGAAAAGCATTAATTTTAGGTAACAAGCACAGGTGTCCTCAGACCTCGAGTTAAGTGGTCTCAGTAATTGAGCAAAATGAAGGGTATTTCATCAGATTAAGTAGCTGGGAATAAACAGCTGTATTGTCTCTTGGATGCACGGAAACTATCTGTGTTTCATATCCTAGAAAGATGGAAAAGTTGTTGTCACCATTCATGAGGGGCACCAGATGCTATCCCAAAAGAAAGGAGAAGTGTCATTCTTCTTTCCCACTGTTCTAGTAATCAGAGGAGAATTAGTTGTCTTATGTAAAGCCTTGATAAAATAAAGCTTCAGTTGTGGGGCCACTATGGACCTTCAACATTAAAGGCTTAGGGATAGGTTTTTACCTGACACTTCTCATAGCAAACAATTATGACATTTTTACATGTAGTTTGCATGGGTCAGGTTTGAGTCAGGTCTCTCATGGACTGAATTCAGGTGCTACCACTAAATGCATTGGGTTTTCCATGTCCAATTAATCACCCCAAAGCATAGATGAGTTGAAGGAAGAACAAAAGTTACTTTTGTGATACTTCTGTATTGTTTTCTAGGATTCTGTATTTTTTTTTTTAGTACCTTTTAAGTAACATAATGCAGAGCTTATCTCCTTTTGTGGACTCCTGCATGACTGGCAAACTTAGTGAAAGTCACCACAGGTGGATGTGGAAATTCTGTCTTTATATTTGCAATATCTGCATATATCTACATACACCCTTTGTATGGGATCAAGTGGTACCTTAGTAATAGTTTGAAGTATGTATGGGAATGGAACAAATAGTCACAAATTTTGTTCATGGTAAGAATAAAAGAAGTCAATTTCTGAAAATATTAAATAAAAGTTGTGCTGTGCAATATGTCAGATTTTAATGGGAACAGTTTCTTTGGTCTAAGCTGTATAGTTTAGAGTAGGTCACAGCATGGACTGGAAATGCACAAAGTATTCAGTGATTTGAGGCTTTAAGAGTCAGGATTTTTTTAATCGGTCAAATACTTGCATTGGAATGAAACATCAGGCCCTGAGAGGGACTGATTTTCCTGAGCAGAGACAATCAGGATGTGATTTCTGTTTTATGATTAACAGCTGTTCTGAACTGGCGTTGCAGTGATATGGAATTGGTCTTTTCATTGCTGTGGCATTCACAAGTGGGGCATGGCAGCAATTTATTTCAGGTGCTATTAATTGTAGCTCATAACCTAGGAGGTTTTGGAATCAGATTCCTATTGTGAATTTTTCCTGAAAGATCTTCCTAATCTTATTAATATTGACTGATTCTTTGTATTAGGGTTTTCCAGGGATTGGTGGAGTCTAAAGGATTAAAGGCCTCTGAGTCAAGGATGACCTAGATTCTGATAGATTTTATATGCAAATCCTTATAGACAGAGGTCATTAATGGAAACATCTGAAGCTAATATGAGTTAATATATTTGAGTGCTCTCTGAAATTAGGGAGTGTTTTGTTTCCAGGTGAATACAATACACCTTATGTTTTAAGTATTTTGAAACTGATTTAGAAGCCTACTCAAAAAGTGGAGTAAGATCTTAAATGCCCAATGCTCCTTCTGAAAAGTTGGGTTCTGGAGACACTTTAGAGCACAGGATTTTCCTCTGAAGGCTGGAAACTTTTTCCTCTGCCCTAACAAAATAATTTCAAGAAAACAGCAGATTACTAACAATGAACAAAGTTCCTGATTTCACTTTCGTTTTATAAAGAAAATTTCCTAAACTTTTTTAAGTTGAAAAAGGAACTAAGAATTACAAGAAATTAAAAAACTACTGTCTTCCCCACCTCAAAACAGGATGATTTATATACATAGCTATTTTTCTATATTTACAAAGTGCTCTATTACTTGAAGATCTGATAAGCAGAAGTAATATTCCTGAATAACCTGGTCTTTGTCTGTTTTCGTCCAGCTGCCCCTACTCTTTGAGTGGGTGTAGGGATTGGATCAAAGCCAGGAAGATTCTCAATATAATTAACATATAAAGGCACTAATGCATTTTCCTTTATGGTAGCTTCCCAAAGTTCAGCACATGGACCTCAAAGCACAACTGAAAAAGCCCTCTATTTGGCTCATTAACTGTGTTTTCATTTTTTCACTTATTTCTCATGCCTATTCACTTACATTTATTTCTTTGATTAATAGTTCCCCTTTTACACTCTGCCTTTTTCCTAAGAATGTGAAAATATGTAAATATCCCAAGCAAAGACATCCTGTTTCCAGGCCAGTAGTTGGCTAGGCCATTATCATTATAATATTTATGAATAAACAGAGGCATTTATCCAAAACATTAAAAGCTGACTCTGAAAAACCTACAAGTAAGGCGTATGTTCTAATACTTGTTTTTGTGAGTCTCTCAAGCAAGGACTCAGTAGCAGAGGTGGGGACAGAGCAAAAGACACTGGGCTCTCCCTTTTCTTGTATCATGAGCGTGCTGGGACAGATTCTAATTCTGATAATTTTGATTTGGGCCAGGGCAATATCCTTGAAGTCTGTAGCATGTGTAAGTGTAGGACTTAGTGACTGGCCTTAGGTGCGGGCCCTGGCTGTGAGAAGCTTTGGCAGCTGGAGCTTTAGACATCCCCATCCTCCTCTCATTTAATGTGGACGTGCAGAATTCACAGTCTCAGAGGAAATGCTGCAGGATGGGGACCCAGCGCAACTCGTTCTGAACACAAGCATTTTTACCAGCTCTTTGCCACCCACACACAATGTCCTCCTCTGCTTCATGTTCACCCCAAGGTCCTGTGGGACAAAGCTCTGCAGTCCCTGGGAGAAGCACTGCATCCTTTGCTATTTCCCAGAGCATCCTTTGCCATTTCCCAGTGTGCTGCTCTTTCGCACTCTGGTACTTCCCTGCTACCTCCAGCACACACCAGCAAAATGTGGGTTAATGGGGCAGGCGTGGCACAGAAAAGAGTCTCTGGTGGAATCATTAGGGTGTGCTGGCAGGCTGCCAGCTCGGTTGGTGCAATTTTACACTCACTTTTCAGCACAAGCTTAAAGGGGAATCCTCTGTTCACTTTAAGCCTTTACAGCCAGTGAGAGGCTGCTGGGGCATTCCTGCCCCTGTCCAGACCTCTGATGAACAGCTGGCTGGAAATTCTCATCTAAGCACTTGCAATGATTTGTTGCTGTGATTGTGGCTTTAAAACTGGTAGTCAGAACTATTCAAAATTAATGGATCTTCATGGGGTCGATTAGTGATATTGCTGTCTCCTATGTTTGGATTTTCCCAGAGTTAAAATGCAGAGTCCGAGTGCATTTTGAGGAGGGGGCTTAAGTACTGCAAACTGAAAAAGAAACACCAAAACCTCAACCCCTGGGAAGGCATAGCTGAGCAGGCACAGTTAGACTTCAGTCAGTACCATACACACATACCAAAGACTGTAGTCTGTCCTGCAACAGGCTTCAGCTGCATGTGAAATTAATAGCAGCTGATAGTGCTGAGCTCCTGAAGGGGTTAGGTTATCATAGCTGTAGGAGATTTTAATTTGTTACTAGTATATAGAGCTAATAAGAATAAAATAATTAGTTATTGCTGTATAATAAATAGAAATTGATTTTTTTTAACTACCTGATATTATATTTATCTTATTTTCTTTCTTTAAATGGAATCAATATCAAATGCATCTATTTGGGTTTACAAATTATAGATCAGTTTTCCTGTGAAACATGCAGCCCGAGTTAATGCCTATTGATCTGGAATTAGAGAGCAAAAGGGTTAAATCTCAATCCCTCTCTGATTTATATTTCCCTCCCCTTCTTCCCAGCTGTGGACATGGATGGAAGATCTGCAGAAGGAGCTCTTAGAGGATGTCTGTGCTGACTCTGTGGATGCGGTTCAGGAGCTTATCAAGCAGTTTCAGCAGCAGCAAACAGCCACCCTGGATGCTACCCTCAATGTTATTAAAGAAGGGGAAGATCTAATCCAGCAGCTCAGGTAAGCACCCACCTGGGGCACAGGTGTTGAGAAATCTGATGCATGCAGTGCTTTAGGGGTGCCTAAATAGGGAACTGCAAGCTAGGATCAATTGGGGGAGTTTGTTAATTCTTTGCTTATTTATAATTCTTCAGATTTTTGGAGTGTTTTATTGAAATTACAGGGAGTGATTTGTGTGGACTGATTAGAGTAGTCTGTGGATCAGCACTGGTTTCCTGTTTGACTGAGAGATTATTTATAGGCACTGGGAAGTGAATGAAACCAAATGTGTTTGAAGTGAATATTTTTAGTTGGTATTTATAGAAGATTGTTAAATGGTTGTGAACTGAGGCCTCGTGATTTATATGGTTATTCCCGATGTAGGGTAAGTGTATTCCTCTTAATAAAATACACACGTGTCTAACAGTCTTCACTGTTTCATTTTGCATGCAGCACCCTTCTATTTATCTCTGTGTATGTGGGTTTTATTCAGGGTGTCAAAGAGGCTCTTTTACTGCTGGTTCTTCTACTAGCACTGTGAATTAAACCAGCTCATTTTTGCCTAATTTAAAATACATGAAGAGACTAGTCCCAAGAATTGGGGTGGGGGGAGATGTTGGGGTTTTTGTTGGGTGTTTGATATTTATGTTTATTTTCTTTCTTAATCTGCAAGTATTGTCAAATGAATATTTGCAGAGTAAGCTTGTACAGAATTTGTGATTGTGAAATCTCTCTCATTTGTTGTTACAGTGGTTTTCTGTGCCTTTAGCTTTGTTGACAGCAGTGAAGTTTTCCTGCCTTTTAGGGATGTTGCTGGGCACTGAACCAAGTCCAATACATCACTTATTATTTAGATCCTTGTGTTGTTACAGGTTGCCCTTACCCACATGTGTGCATGTTCTGTATACATTATAATATGCAAATATCCCAGGTTTTATGCATTTCACCAGACATTCCAAGAGAGTGACATCATCTTCCTCACCCTGAGCTTTCCTAATGTAATGACTTTACTTCTCATCTGAGATGTGCAGGAAACCATGAGCCATGATAGGAACCTGAGAGGAAAAGCCCAAGATGCTCTGGAATGCAATGGACAATGAGGGCTCTGGTGGAGCTCTGCCCTTAAGAGCCCTCCTGGAGTCCTGAAGTATTTTCCTACTGCCATATGCTGAGCTTTCCTCTAAGCTTTTCCCTGTCATCCTGGATGAAGAGTTTTCACTGCTGGGTCAGAAAAAAAAATAATGAAAGGACTGCTCTAGGTTTTGATTGTCCTTCAGCCCTGGGCAGGCACACCAGAGAGCTCGTGGAGATTCCTACCCTTGCTGTGTGTGGACTTGTCAGCACCACAGGGGAGGGAGAGGGACTGGAGTTGTGGTATTGCTTGCCAGTGTTAGACTTGGGGAGGAAAGATCAGGAGTGGACATTCCATCCTTCCATTCATCCTTGCTGATGAGATCAGTAGGATAAAAACATGCTGGGTTTGGTAAGGGAGCTGCCAGAGGGGAAGGGGTTTTAGCTGAGAATGTGTGCATGGCCAGCTGCAGCAGGTCAGTCAAAAGTCTGCATGGTAACTTACTTTTATGCAAAGATATTGTTTGCAAAGTTTAGGGCATTTCTATGAGATCAGAAAAATGGCAGTTAAATTGTGGGCTAAAAATATTTTTGTTATTCTTCCCAACTATTGGAATGGCATCACTTCAGTGTGAACACCCATGGAGTAGAGCCTGGAAGGGACCCTGTACAAGCCCATCAGGTGGAGTGTGGAGTGGTTTTTAGGGTTGCAGAATGTGTCGACATTCAGAGTCCTTGTTCTGATTGTGGGCTTGGCCTAAAGGATTTAACCTGAGTCAGAAGGGAAGTGTGGAGAGTGGCCAGGGTAATACCTGGAGCTGAGAAGTCAACGGAGCATGGGAAAGAGGTGAACTGCAAGATGGTGTGTGGGACTTCAGCTTTTTATAATGTGAACATAGTCCATTCTTGTCTTCAGTCTTGGAAAAGTGACTGTGGCCTCAGCTTTGAGACTTCTTTTTAATCAGTGTCATGCTCCAATGTTTGCAAAGTACCAAGGCAAGTTTCGTGGCAGCTGTGTTTAACAAAGAGAAGCTGGGGTCTGGTTTGTTCTCTGAGCAGCGAGCAAGGTGGAACAAGGTGAACATATTTGTGCAAATCAGTCCTCTGGTTCTGATGGAGTTAATACCAAACGTTTGAATGCACAGAAAAGTTTGCAGTGGTGAGCTGTCAAGATGAGCTGGTTCAAGTGTTGGATTTGAGCACTCTGACTAACTGCAAAGCTTGTAATGTGATCCTGGACTCTTTCAAAGCAGAGCAGTGTGGAAAAAAACCCCATTGAAGCTGCCTCTGTGTGTGCCCACTCTTACCAGCTTTCATTGCTGCTGGCAATGGTAAAGAACACATGGATAAAGGAAAAACTAGAATTGCTGCAGTCTTTCCTTAACACAGGATTGCATTTCAGTGTGGCTCACATTGTACCTGCCGTGAAGAATAGATGAAGATTGCAAATGCTACAACAATGGAAAGAATGAAATACACTGCTCTTATCAAGCATGTCATAACACAGGTTAAAAGCAATAAAATTACTGGAGCTTTGGAAAGTTTTACATTTCTTGTTCTTATCTTTGAGAGAACAGATTTTGGTTTAGAGAAGATCATTTGTGTAACAGCACTCTGTTTCCTCCAGATAGGCAATGAAAAGCTCAGCTGCCTGAACTAAATACCATGCCTGGGACTGCACTTCACACAAGGTCTTCAGGACCTCAGTGACTCCATCAGGAGGCCATACCTATCAGCAATAAAACAGGCCTGCCTAGAAATACTGTGCATGTCATGGTTCACACAGGAAACACTTCTCTCTCTTCCTTATCAGAGCTTTACTGAGGTGGTCCTTGTTCTCAGCAGCCAACACAAAGCAAACCTTTTGAACTGCAATTCCAGGGGTGCTGCTGGGGGCAACATTTCTGGTCATCTGTGAAAGGCAAAACAATGACTTGCTCCCGTGAGATGAGAAAAGCAGGAATGTTTGTGGCTGAAAAGAAAAGCCAATGAAGAGTTAGGTATCTTGCCTTTTTTGCAGTACTTCAGAATATAAGCTTTAGATAATAGATATTTCTCATTGAGCTTTCTCCCAGTGAAAGCGCTGAAAGTGGTTTTAGGAGCACAGTGTTCATTTTAAACAAAGTCAGCAGCAATGTACGGAGTCCAATTTTATGTTCACCAGAGTTTATTTTGGGGGTTTTTGTCCCAATAATTTATTTGAATTTTAAAACTCTAATCCATGGCCTTTCAAAGATTAGTAAGGGTATTATATTTATTCTTTCCAGAGTTTCTCATCACCAGACAGAACAAGAAATATTGTGACAGAAGCATGCAATCTCAGAAACGTTTTTCTCCTGTAGGGAGATCTTTCTCAGACCAGAGTAGCTAGGGGTGTTGTCAATGCCTTATCCAAGGAGACTTAAAAAAACACAGCAGAGTACTACTCTTAAACTTTTATATTGCATCAGTCACTGAAATGCAAGTGTGGCTTGATTTGAAGAGTGAAATGTTTAATGAAAAAGAATTTCTAAAACTAAATGTGTCTCTAGATCCCGTGAGAGATTATTCAACACCGGTCTTGAATAATTCATTGAGTAATTTAGATAATATATGAATAGTAATAATCCTGCATCTGAGTGAAGACTTATTTCATGTCCTTTTATAGAAGACAGGTGCTGACTGAAGGAAACAGAACTTGATTGGATGCAGCCTCAGATTAAGCTGTAGTTTGAAAATCTCTAGTTATTTTCATTCCTCCTTCCTCTGTGCAGCTCTAATGTGGAGGCAGAGACCCTGTGATCACCATGAATGTGAAAACAGACAGAGTGGGGCAGAAGCCATAACACCTGGAGAGAGAAATATCAGTGTAATATTCCCATATAAGCAAGGGAAATCAGTTATACTTGCAATTAAATCTTGTTTTAGCCAATGTGTCAAAGACAAGATTAAATTTTGGCTTCAGAATTTCCTTTCTGACCCTTCTGAACATTGAGGGACTTGTGTGGAGCGTTTGAGGATAAATTTCAGTTCTTTATGTCTGCAAATAGTATTTATCCATAGAACAGTCACTGAAAAAAAAATTGCTGAAGACATTGCAGACTCATAGTATGTGAGCCTATTAATATACATGAAAGCACAAATAGAAAAGAAACCATCAGGGCTTTCCTGTGCCCATGCTAAGCTTTCAAGCACAGCAAATTCCCCTTTGGTCCTGGCCCACTAGTAAAGGGTTTGCTCCCTTCTGCTGCCTGTAAATGGAAAATGTAACTGGAGCAGTATCTGACCTGTCACAGTCACATCTCCTTTAACTTCCCCCAGTGAAAATACAAGTCAGGATTTCTCTTGCAGTTTCAGAAAGGTGTGTTGTGGATTTTTTGTGCTGTATCCTGTATCCATTGCTGTACTACTTTATCCAAAGAATACCAAGCACTGCTAGCCATGGTCTAAAATACTCATAATTCTGATTCAATTTATTTGTAAGTAATAGGGCAAATGCAGGAAATTACCTTGTGAAGGTCCAGGAGGCTGAATAGCATCTCAGTTTGATGTAAGTATAGGCAGGAGCAGGTGACCCTGTAGCATTAAAGGTGATTGCCAGCCAGTCTCCTCAAGAAAGCCCCTGAGGTTGATGTGCATCTCCTCCCCTGCCCCTCCCAAGCATGTAAGGTCACAGTGTCCACAACACAAGAAAGGATGATCCCCCTGCTCCAACTTTGTGCCAAGCTCAGGAGCTGCAGGATTTCAGGGAGTAGAGGAGATGAGTGTTGCACACACCTTCCCTCAGCCCTCTGTGCTTGGCTTTGCTCCTCAGCAGCACGCAGAATCACAGATGTGTAGCTCTTGCTCTTTTGCCTGCCTCACAGCTCAGCCCTAACCCTGCCCTCTGCCTTGACACAGGGACTCTGCTGTTTCCAACAACAAGACCCCCCACAACAGCTCCATCAGCCACATCGAATCCGTCCTTCAGCAGCTCGACGAGGCCCAGGTACAGATGGAAGAGCTCTTCCACGAGAGGAAGATTAAGCTAGACATTTTCCTTCAGCTCCGGATTTTTGAGCAGTACACCATTGAGGTAAGAGCTGGCTGCATGACCTGGGTGGGGGAACTGTGGCAGAGAGAGAACATGTGAGCATGCCCTGTTAGGATACATCTTGGGCTGCTTGATTCTGCTCAGCTGTCCTGTGTGGGGGAGAGAAAGTTACAACTGTGCTTTAATTCACACTTAATGAATCCTTTTACTTTAGGATAAACTGCCAGAATGCACAGAAAGAGGTGCATGGGTGCTTCCCTGACTATGCTGGGAATCTGCCTGCTTTGCAGAGAAGCTTTATGAGATGCCTTTTATAACTCTCTGTTGACATGAGTCACTCAGGGATTTGAAAGTTCTGTATCACTTATTAGTGAGGTTTGTCTCTTCAGATACAAACAGATTCACACCTGTCTCTAAGCCACAGAGTGAAAAAACACATTATGCATAAAAGGAAATAGTATTTAAAAGGTGGGCTTTTTAGACACTGCAGTGGATTTATTTAAAAAGGAAAAAAATGTCCCTTATAAAATGAAAGGGACATATTTATGTCCTCATGCAAAAAAAAAGGTATTTCAGTTCTGTTTTGTCTTCTCTTTTGGAATCAAAAGCACTGGATGGAAAATTCATCAAAATGCTGGGGTATCCTTGGAGTGAGAAATTTTCAGGATATTCCAGGCAATCTCAGTAATGACTTTCTGTAGTTCTGATAGGAGATGAAAAAGGAAAAAAAGTGTATTAGCTTGTAGACAGTCTGTGAGACTGATGTCAGTGCTGTGTCCTTTGTGGGGTCTGTTCCTCCTGCAGTATCTCTGTAGTGCTTGTTCAGTTCAGGGAGCACCTGGGAGTGTTTGAGGATGATACATTCCTGGAGGTATTGTTTGTAAATCTGTAGGTTTATTTATTATTTATTTATTGTTTGTAAATCTCTAGGTGGGTGCTGGTAACTGCTGGGAGGTTTAGAATGCTGTGTTACATTTTGTGTTTAAGACATGACATGATGAATTAGAGTGGAATAAAAGGCAGGAAGCAAGTGTCCAGTTTCCTAAAAGGTGTCCTGTTCTATAGCTGAATGCCAGACATAGGAATCAGTGAGGAGGATCTGAGCTTCTCTGCTGTGACTGCACAGTGAGGTATTTCACTGCAGTCTGTCCTACAGTGCTTGTTAATTATATAAATTGGAATAGTTTCATTTACTTACCAGTTATGTGCATGTGGAACCTCCTTGCTATTGAGAGGCAGCATTCTTTGTATTTGTGTATAAATATATAAATGTATCTATTTCATGCCAGATACTGCTCTTTCAGCAGAGTATGCTATCTCCTATACTTAAATAGAAGATACTTTTTATACATGTTAGTGTGGCAGATCCTGAATAATTGAGAGTTTTACTTTAAAGATGTAAATGGGTGTGAATGCTGTACTTGAACATACCCATAAATAGCATGTTTCCAAAAAAGAAGAAAGAGATAACCAATATGTGCCTCTGGAACACCCATAGGTGTTTGTAGACAGTATGTGGTGAACCCAAGTGAGTTACTCATTAAGGTTTCAGCCTGTTTCGCTGGAGATTCAAGATCTGAACCTATAATTGTGCTGATTTAAGTAAAAATATTTTTTAAAAAATTAAAACAAATTGCTGTTCTCAAATTCCTTTTCTTTGTAAATAGCCTTTCAATCAAAGTGTCACTACCAGTCATTACTTTACTGATGGGGCTACCAAGGCATCAGGAGAGGATGTGACTTACATTATTCCCCTCACATGGGATACCAATATGGAAATATTTTGTAGATGTCTTTGACTTGTTTCTGCATGGATCTTACTTCTGTATATTCACAGAATGGAGTGGCTGGAGCACAAATTGGAAATGTGCCTCAGAGTCTTCTAAAATCAGATTAGCAAGAAAAGATTTCAAAGAAAATCACCATTAGTTGTCACTCTAGATTTGCTATTTTTTATCACATGAACATCTGAATTCCCTCTGCAAGATTAATATTACAGGGAAATCTGAGAGCGTGTTTCCTAGAGAGTCTATGGGCAGATGATTTTATTTAGAAAGCTCCCTCTCTTGGAAAAAATATTTTTTTTTTATTTTAGAATAATTATGACAATTTCTACTGAAAACATAGTGAAAAACACATCCAGGACAGTATCTTAAATTCTTTAAGTACAGTTAGTGCTTAAACAAGAAAGACAGCTTGATGGATAATAAAACAAAGGCAGTTTGAAATAAAGCATTAAATAACCCATGTATGCTATGCATTTCAAACAGCTGAATTGGCTCAAATTGACACAGTAATGGTGCTTAGAAAGTGGATTGCAGTCAGTTGCCTCAGCTGTATAATGAAGATTCTAAGTCAGTAGGAAACTGTTACAAGAATTAACAGAATTATCTCATGCCATTGTTGAGAAACAAAAAGATTTTTTCATCACCGTAATTTAAAAGCATGTAGTATTTCTGATGATTGACTATTCCAAGCTATTGAGGAGAAAAATATGATGACATTTAAACAGGAAATTAACTATTTTTTTCTACTAAAGACAAGTAGCTTGAGCTATGACTGGAAATGTATTTGGGTTATTTTCCATAATAGCCTAGATCCTGCATAGATTAAGAATTGTGAAATAATGTGTACCAGTGTGATGGATTGTCAATTTAATTTCTCCTTGTCTAGTCTAGCTAAGCCCCCTTCCATCTGTCCAAAGACCAGTGCCATATTGAACACATCCTTAGTGAAAGGCCTCTACCTGCTGCAGCTGTGTTAATCCTTCCTGCACTCGCACAAACTGCCTGCAAAACCTGGCTCCTCCTCCCAAACTTGAACATCTTTCTCCTCATTGCCACTTCTGCCTTGCCAAGCACCCAGTTTCCCCTTTTGCCCCCTCAGGTGTGTGTTCTTGGGTCTGTTGGTTCTCGTGCTCCAGGGAGTCCCTTGGCATGAGGACCCTTCCCTGGCCACTCTGGTGAGAGGAAGATTTGCATTGCTCTAGTGGAAGCTGGAGGGATGCAGCTGTGGGAGCCCATCTGCTTCCAACAGTTTTAGGGAAGGCTGCACATCAGAGCTCAGCCTCAGAAAATATCCCATGTGGTCTCTTTCCATCCAGTTTTGGTACTGAAATTTCTCAATTATGTTAATTTTGCCTGCATCTTTCTTTCTGTCCTTCTTTCTAATTAATAACACAAACAAAATATTAGGATTTTTAAAAATACACAAATGGCAAACGAGTGATTTGTCTTTTTGTTTTGCTTAGCAAGTGTCTGTCTTTTGTTCTTTGGAACCTACCCTGTTTTGACTGTTCTCCACAAATGTTGAAATATGTGCCATTGATTACATAACCCACTCCTCTGGCAAGCCTTCCTAAACTTGCACTGTGCCTGTCTGGTTTGCAGCCCTCCGGGTTTTTGAGCTTTTCTATAATCTTTGCACCTTGACAGAGGTTTGGAGTTCAGACAAACTTTAAGATTAATGCTTATTGTACAATCAACACTTATTTTCATCTATTTAGGCATTATTGATCTTGTACTTCAGTGAAACCTGTCAACTATTGTTGCATTTTGTCTTCAGGAAAAAAAACTTTCCTTTAAGAGAAGCCACCTGCCTATTTCTTTGGCAGGGCGGACCAGCTGTGTTCATTTAGGACTTTTAAGCCTCACAGGCAGCTTTTGTATTGCACTGGACTCATGGCAGGTTGGGCAGAGATGAATTTGGGTACAAACACACAGGCCCATAGCATGTGCTGCCTGTTCTTTCTTGCCTTAATCTCATTATATTGACTGATATTTACACTCTGGGTTCTCAGGGTAAGTTATGAAATCCAAGCTATGGCAGCACCTGAAAACAGACATAACAGAAACATGAGAGACCCTGGCTGTCCCTATGGGAGCTGTTCTGCCCTGAGTTTTAACACAGAAAATGACAGCCCATCCTTTATCTAGGAAATGTGTCTAACTCTGATTCCTGATAGGTTTTATCCCTTTACCAAGCCACTGGACGTTTCAAAACCAGACAGGATTGTTGGGGTTGTATGGTTGGTCTTGCTATATGGTACAGACTTAACTGAGTTTGTGCAGCCAGCCAGGTAACTCGGGAGATTTCATGGAATGTGAATGTGGGAGCTGGTCTGCTGTGAGGAAATCAGGAGCAGGGCTGGAGGGGTGAGGGCTGGCAGACATCAGCAGCAGTGCTGGCACCACACTGAGTGTATTTTACTACAAAGCGCAGGCTTGCTCCAGAGTTACATCCTCAGGAGTATGCTTTGTCCCTTCCTTCAGAAATAGTAATTTAAAGGCTTATTAACCATTATTTGAGTGAATACAAACATACTCAGCAAAATACTGAGTAAATGTATAAGAACCAAATGGTAAAATGCACTGAGTGGCAACCCCTAAAGAATTACTGCCATGCAGAGTCTTTCTGCATATTTTTCCCTTTAAACTTTTGTAGAGAGATTATCAAACTCACCTGCAGGCCTCTGTAGAATGCTATGACTGAGAACAGAAATTATCTCAGCCAATACATGTCCAGCAACATTTGTTGGTTACCTCAGAAAACCCCCCTTCCTTCTCTGTAAGTGCACAGTTTGTGGTGATGGGAGTGGGATGGCTGAGCCTCATGCCCAGTGGGTGCAGCTGTGAAAAGCAGGTGAACAGCACTGAGCAATGAGCCCTGGAGTGCCCAGGGGCACTGACCAGCCACCAAAGGGAACAGAGGGCACACGGGTGCAGTGCATGAACATGAGGGGTGTGAAAGGCTGGGCTAAAGAACAAGAAGGAGTAGATGCTTGTAGCCTTCTGAGTGGTAAGGTGTTACTCTGTATGGGTGAATGCTTAAAGCCCTCTGAATCTGTACTGTGGTGCTCTGTGTACTGTGGCTGTCTCTAACTGTGACATATGCTGTGACACTTCTCCCTTTTCTGGAAGTGTCCAGCTCCTTCCTTTTCATGCATTGTTTCCTTTCCTACAATATGAAATGCTAGCTAGAACCTGTTTTCTGTAGTCTTAGAGTTGTGTGATTCCTACACCAGGACAGTGCTGAGAGGGATTAAGGGGGTTCCCACTGCACAGTATAAATTGGATCTTGTAAGCTGTTATATTTCAAAAAAATCCATGGTCACTAAAGCCTTCACCTGATGGATATCTAATTTTCCCCTATTCAATTTCTTTGGCTCCATTTCACCTGCTAATTAAATTTTTCAGCCTTGATTTCTCTTGCTGCTTCTTCTGGCTGCTCACAACAATCCCTGAGCATGAGTTTAGGAGGAAACAAGCGCCAGCTTTCACAGCAGCTCATTTCACTGTTATTTACAACTCATTTGAGCATCCCATTCCAGGTTTATAACACTAGCTGTACCTTTCAAGAGTATTAGCTGCCTGCATGAAGGTACAAGATGTTTTGTAACCCCCTCACTGACTAAGAGCTGACACTCAGATGTGAACTTCTTTATTAGAAATAAGTGTTACAGAGCTTTTGAGATGGATTTGAAAGATATTTCCACCTTTTCTGTTCATAAGATGGGATCCTGAAATGTTTCATGCTTAGTGAGTTTTTGTTTCTCATTTCCATCTGTGCTGAGTTTTCCAACTGCATGTCACTTCACTTTAAGGAAAGGAATGCTCTAAGCTGTTCTGGGTACCCTGTGTTTTGGAGCTGAATTCCATTGTTGCTCCAGATATTTTTGGGATTCAAAGGAGTCAAAAGCACTGGAGCAGAATCATCACTGTGACAGTCCTTTCACACTTCAGTGGCTCAGGTCCCCACTAAGGCACTGTGGCATCTCTGTCTGTTGTCAAAAAAATGGGGTGACATTGTTGTCATTTTGCACAGCATCAGCCAAAACCAAGGCCTGAGAAAGAGGAACAACAAACTTTCTGCTTATATGATCTGTAGAAGTGACAGTTCCATTTACCCCTTCCCATCTCAGTCTGCTCCTAGACCCACTTACAGTGCCACATCCAGTCCTCTGCTCCTTCAGCCTGCTCTGCATGATCTTACCCTTGGCATTCCTGTTGCCCAATCTCTGGTGAGTGCCTTAGAGATCTGGTCTTACCTACTCTATTATAATTCCTCTCTTTCTGCACTCACAGACATTCCCTCTGCATTCAGGATGTGGAATTTTGTTTTATTCCTTCCTGGATCAAATCTTACCTCTCATCTCATCCATCCCCACAGTTAATCCCAGCTGTATGGCTGTCACTTTTTTTCTCTTGAAATGAGATAGATCTTGTCTTTTCAGTACAGATCTGCTCTGTGCCTGTGTGACTATTCTTCCTGTCCTGGCTCATCCCCATGCTCTACCCACTCTTCTCACCTTTGCTTCTCTTCCTACTTGCACCATCATTTTTGTTCCAACCTGCCTCCTACATTTGCTTATTCTTCCCAGGCATCTTTACTCTTTTTCAGATCCCTCTTGAGCCCACTCACTTTGTGTTGATAGCTTGTGCTCCCAGGATAGAACTTTCTTCCCTCCTCCTCATATGCCCTTCCTCAGCCCATACTTCAGAATATCAGCTTCTCTGTGATTCATTCTCCATATAGCATTTATCTTCTTTCACTTGATTCCTCACTTCCCCTCTCCACCTCCTTCAACTGGCAAACAAAATTTTCTGGTTGCCATTAAACATGACTTCAGATGTTGAACACTGAATTAAGGCCTAACAATCAGCATTCAAGGCTCAGAAGCATCATTTTGTATAAAATCTCATCATCAGCACCATAAAAAAATATATATACTTAAGGATTTAGACAAGAAATTATTGGAGATGTACAATTGCCTGCACAGCAGCTGCTGCAGCTCTGGCAGGCTCTTTGGCCTAATTCACAAGCTGTAATGTAGATATGAGATGCCTGGATTGCCTCTATAGTCATTCTTACTGCTGCTGCTTTTCACCTGTGTGCTCTTCTCTACAGAATAATGATTCTTCAGTCCTGAAGAACATGTCCCTCTCCATTTGGTCATGTTTCCTGCTGATGTTGCAACATGACAAATCCAGGAGGCAGCAAATGCAGCAGTATTGCAGGAGTGGGAATTTGGATATATTGAGTTGCTGCTTTAGCAGGATTCCTGCCTAAAAACTTTGTGGTCTAGACTGTGGTCACTGTGTCTGCATGGAAAGCAGACCTGGCTGCCATAGTCTGTATATCCATAATTGCTCTGGGATAGTCTCATGGAGCTCTCACAAACCCAACATTTACTCATGTGCTTCCTCCCTTTCTCTGATAAGGATATCTCACTTCATACTAGAGTGGGTTTACTGCCACTGTTGCTTCTTCTCCCATTCTTATGGCAGCAGGAGTGTCTGTTTCAGGTGAAGAATGACAAAATGTGCTTCCTAGGCTCACTGGAATCAACAGCTTTGTCGTGGCTTTCTCCCATCAGTACTCCTGGGTTGTTTGACCTTCCTTTAGTAATAAGGATCTGTTTCTTGGCCACTAACCTCATACAGCCCACAGAAAAGGAGGGTGGCTCCTTCCAAGGAGTTGGCTGAAGTGTGGCTGACAATGAGTCACGTGCAGCTTTCCTTGGAATAGTGTGGGAGCCAGGGAATAAGGCTGCTGCTTGTGCTAGTGTAGACCCTGCACTGCTGCTCTCAGGACCCTTCTGTTTTGGTAAAATTGCTTTCTCAAGCCACAGCAGAACAGAGCAGAGCTCCAGTCTTCTATTACAGCAGGGCTTCCCTTCTCTCACTGCATGTGAGGGGTGCTGAGGTCTATTTAGAATCACTAACTCTGGTAAATAAAGTGAATAAAATAAGAAGTGCTGTCAGTTCTTCCCACAAAAAAACTAGCGCATGAACAGGGTAAACTAAACAGCCATTCTTCTTTGTCAAAAGGGAATAAAACAAGTTCATGGCCAAATGACCCTCATTTATGAGAGAATTCCTGACAGAGGCCCAGTGCAATTGGATCCTGCCACAGCTTAGGGGATAGGACACTTCTGTTTAATGCAGTCCAAGTTTTATCAGAGATATCAAGGCCTGACTCATCTGTGAAAGCATCCATTTTTTAGACTTGAAAAGTATATGGCTGTAGTTAACAGAGCTGCCTAATTACATCTTCTTCCTCAAGAACAAGAAATCATTTTCCCTATACCCAAATCAAGTCGGTACATTCAGGCTCTGGTGCTATTTCCAAATGGTCCTGTTTGAAGTACAGAAAATGCTGGAATTTTGAGGCATTGTCTGTACAGACAGAAAAGGAAATGTCCTAATGAGATATGCAAAGCAGCATGGTCTCTGGAATAGGGCACCAGATTGGGATTCAGGAAACCTGGGTTGTTATCACAGCCCTGCTATTGCTTCTTGCCTTAGTGTGCTTTAGATTTCTTGCTAGCCATCTGTTTGTTACTCAGAGCAATGTACCCAGCCTTCCTGTACCCACTTAGCCTGAGAAATTTGGTGTTGTTCCACCTCTTGCTGTGCTTGATTCCTTCCTCTCTTCCCTTGACCCAGCACAAGGGGTGACTGTCCCTCCCTCACCAGCTCTACTCAAAGGCTACTTCCTTCCACTGGTGGCTGTGCTCTTGGCCTGGCAGATCTGCCACTCACTCTGACAGCTTTGGTACTGCTGGATGTGTCCAGAGCTGCTCAGGAGCAGGCTTAGCCTCTGTTCCTGGCCCTGACAATGTGACATAGAGAACCATGGGCTGGCCTTGCATCCTGCATTGTTTATCTGCTTGTATCCTCACTGCCTGTACCATCCTTTCCTCCTTAGCTGGAACACAGATTTGATCTGGGGAGCGTGGATAACAGAGCAAAACCCCTTCTAGTTCCATTGTCCACAAGCAATAAAAGCAATAGTGGTCAGTGTCCCTTCTGCAGCCAAGTGGAGAAGTTACTAAGAGAATGTTCTTCTGATTCAATTATGTCATGTGCTTTTTCCATAGAAAGAGCAGAAAGAACTTTACACTGAACTGTGTGTTACTGTCATGGCTGTAGGAACCTGTGCTCACTCTGAACTAATTCTGTTGTTTGTAGTTTGAAATGAGGTCAGGATCACCTCAGTTCTGATTACTGTTAGTTGAGCATCTGCCCCTAAATCTAAATGTATCTGGTAAAACTCTTCTCCACCATAAACTTTGGACATTTTCCCCTAACTGTTAAGTCTGCCAATAAGTCTCCACAGTCCAGGGACTCCTGCTGTGATATGTGAATGAATCAGAGGCTGCTGGAATCAGGAATGGGGGCAAAGACACTGTAGAGATAGCTATTATTTAAAGGTAATTGAGTGGAATGGGCAAAGGAACAAGCTGAAGAAAAATAGAAACCCCTCAGGATATCCACACTCTATCTTCTCCTCTGCAGATGAGACCCAGGTTCTTCATTGAGTAAGTCTGCTTTTCTGCTTCTCTCAAAAAAGAGCCTAAAACATGCACTTTTTCCTTCTAGTGCAAAACTCTGTCCATTCTGATGTGAGAAGTGTGTGTCCATCTGGGTCCTCTTCCTAAGCCTGTGCTTCATATAGTGTGTGTTTTCTGCAAAGGAAAGCTGAAGGGAAAAATTTGAATCTTGGTTCTTTGGGAACATCTCACTGCACACAGGCCCTGAAGACCACTTTAAGTGAGAAGCAGAGAACTTTTCACTGCATCATAATGTGCACAAGTGGGAATGTAGATATCTACTTTTAGCTCTCCTGAATTTAGCTATGAGGAATTTTGACCTATTAATCAGAATTAAGTCATTTATTTAATCATTTTCAGTCCTTCTAAGACTTGTATTCTGCTCTTTACAACTTAATTCCCATTTCCCTTTCTTTCATCCCCCCTCCCTCATTCATTGTCGCTAGCACATCCCCTCTTTTTTGCCTGCAGCAGCAGAACCTAGGTTGAAGTGAGACTGGGATGCTTAGGTGGAGACGAAATCTTGCTTTAGTTGCGCAGGCAAAACCTCAGGACTTTGCTACCAGCTGGCTTCTGTAAGGAAAGGTGTAAAATGCAGAAGATCCAATAAACGGACTGCTAAAATCATCAGCCTGTGTGTCACAATTAGGAAGCAAAGAAGATTTTGCATGTTCCCAGGAGTTATTGGCAGGTCTTTGGTTACAGCCAGGATTCATTTGTGAATCTGTAGATGATTCACCTAAACCTTGAGTGTGATGTTTCTGTGTTGTGCATTGCATTTGTGATCTGTATCATATAATGTGTTGCAAAATGAGTGTTTTAGAAACATTGAGGCCATTTTGGGATTGTGTGGTTGCAGGGTGGTTGGTAATCCTGGAAGCATTATTTTTTCATATAATTTGAATATATTCAGAAACATTTGTTCCACCATCAATGAGAATATAGTGAGTATTCTCTTCCAGTGTCCTTTGGATATGTAAGAAAAAAGGAAAGTGACAGTTTTTGTTGGACTGATAATCTTTTCGTGGATCCTCACCAAGAAAAATTTGAAGTGTTACCATTAAGTGGGCAGGATCTGGAGTTTGAAAGTTTCTGGATCAGAGTCAAAATACAAAGTATTTTCTGATCCAAACATTGTTTGAGAGTAAGATATTTCACTGATTCTGAGTGTCTGTCTTCTGCCCATGAAGGTTACAGCAGAGCTGGATGCTTGGAATGAGGATCTGCTGAGGCAAATGAATGATTTCAATACTGAGGATCTCACTCTGGCTGAGCAGCGATTGCAGCGTCACACTGAGCGGAAACTGGCCATGAACAACATGACCTTTGAAGTCATCCAGCAAGGGCAGGACTTGCACCAATACATCATGGAGGTCCAGGCTTCAGGTGAGAGGAACAATTTGATCTCTGTTTTACATAGGAAAAAAACCACAAAAAAGCCAAACAAACAAAAAAAAAAACCAAACCCACAAAAACAAAAAAAAACAACACCCACACAAAACAAGAAAATGCCCAAACCCCTAAAATGCATAGCAAGCTGAAATACTGCAGTACGTATAAAATAAGCTTTTAACATATGCAATACCTGTATCTCCATTGTCAAAGCTGTTCCACGAGTTTTGAGAATTTTGATTCAGGATTTTATGTAAAAATCTGCTGTTTCTTTGAGACTGAAACTCATTGAGACAGCAACAGAAAGTGAAGCTGAATTTCAAGTTTCATTCAGAAATTTTACAGCTGCAGGATGGAGTGTGTGATTGGCTCCAAATTGGATGGAGAGGGGAGGGCAAGACAAGCTCCTTGTCCTTGCTCCAGCTCAGAAACAAGCATCAAGAGCTATAGATCCTTGAGCTGGGCAGTCAGACCTCATGTCTGGATGCAGTCTAGTCATTCTAGACTCCTAAGTTTGATAATCTTATTGCAAATTGACTTTAGTGAGAGTCAAACTGACCAGATGGTCTGGCTTCATCCTCTACAGACTGGAGTACCTTTTCCCTGTTCCCCATTTCAGGGTGCAGACATGACCAAGGGAAGAGAGGGAGAGTAAGGGGAGAAAGAATCTAGCTATCCAAGAGTCCTCTGGGAAAGAGTCCAAAAATGAGAGCCTTCAAACCAGTAATGAAATGGAAGTCTTGTTTCCAGCCAGTTCTACTTGGAATTGTAGAACTGTGGAATTCGCAAAGGGAATATGATAAATCATACTGGAATTCTCCTTTTCAGAGTGCACTTAAAGGTGGCAACTTGGGCGTAAAAAAGCCCCTTGAGGTGTGCTCTTAAATTAAAGTCTTGATTGATTTTGGTAGGGAGCCTGTCTGATTTTACACTGCTTCCCAGCGTAAGAGAATTTCTAATATGTCCTAAGAGTCAAAATTTTTGTTTCCTTGAATTTTGCATCTGGAAAATGAATGCCATAATTCAGATTAATCACTGCATAAAGCCCAGAGGTGAATGTTACTTATGTAGTGCTTTAACCTTCTAAAATGTTTGGAAAGATTGCAAAGCAAGAGCAGTTCCTGTTCTTTCCCTCCTTTGAAATAAAAAGGATTTTATGGTATCATTCTTTGGCAAACATTTTACCTCTAGGCACCTACCTTCAGAACAATCTGGCAGTATCCAGCCTGATTTGGCAGGCTGCACTCAACAGAGGCTTGAGGACTGTTTCAAGAGGATGTTGTGAACTAGATAATCTGGTGCATTCTGTGAGCCTCTCTCAGATCTACCCACATGATGCCTGGCCCTGTGCTTCAGCCTCCCTGCTTTCTAAGTTAGCAAACTAGTCCTAAGACATTGGTTAAGATGTTTGTGCTCTTTTGTCTCTTTGTTTTTTGATGCTGAAGGAATCCGTGGGAGGTAAAGAATATGATCCAGAACAGAGCACAGTCAGGAGCCTCAGTGACTGAGTTTTAGAAAATAAAATAAATTCTGTGTTTGTCAAGAAGTTAGAAACAACTCTTTTGGATTGCTGACAAAAGGTTAGCAACTCAGTGAATTGACTTGTAAAATGTTTTTGTAGGATTCTCTAAGGCCACTTTCTATGAAGCCTACCCAATAAAAATCCACTGCTCTCAAAAGCAGGGAAGCAGAAGTCCCATGGGGATGTACAGAGTAACTGTAGTTAATCAAAGGTAATGGCCATGTCTAGTATGCATGGAATGCTAAATGCTGGGAGAATGGAAAAATAAAGGAGAAAGGTAGTACTTGGGAGCCCACTGCTTCTTACTTCAGTAAAGAACAGTTATACTTCATAAAAAAGTGATTGAATTTTACTCCCTTTTCCTGAATCCTTTATCATAGCCATTCAGGGCATAGGGTGGGGGATGATTCTTCTTAACTGCCAGAGCTGAAAATTTCCAGAGGTTCTGGGAAATCAGCTGCTATTGCTGCTTTCTATTGTACACTGTCACCACTGCAACAGTCAAAACTCAGCTGTACCCACAGAAGATAGAGCCTCAAAAAATGTGATTTTCCGGAGCCATTCTTCCTAACCAGCCACCCTTAATTGACCAAGTTTCTTCTGTTCCCCATAACTCTCTTTGAGCTTTATTCTTTTCAACATGCCACACAGGAGACTGACTTAGTTTTGATCACTCTCGTTTGTCTTGAGGTCTTTAAGCCAGCAAGTCTGTCAGATAAAATTACATCTACATGCTGCCATTTAGGATGTCTTTTTCACTTGGAAGGCTTGAGGAGGTAGAAAAAAGAAGGGTTTGGACATTCAGCTATGATTTTTGCATGTCTGATGCAGACTTGGAGCACTGACCCTTACTAGGCTGTGGCGTGTGTGGCAATCCCTGTGAACATTCTTATGTTGGTACAATAAATGCAGTGGTTCTGTGATGCACCAGGTCAGACTCTGGATATTGAGGGCATCCACACAATCAGGCTTTTCTGTAAGCCCAGTATTTCCAAAGTTCCCTCCAGCTCAGGGTTACATTCCTGTGATTCCAGCACATGTGAGTGAGCCTGGATTGGACTGTTTTCTCCATCAGAATAATTTTTTTTTGAAGAAATGTTTGGTTTTGTTAGGGAAATAGGTAAGATCTGGAAGTCAGGTTGCATTTCCTGAAATTTTGCAGTACTTGCAAATTGTTGCTAAAATCTGTGTCAATCAGGAAACATATTTGTATGTAGAGAATGTTATGGTAATATTCTCAGCAAGACTGGAGTTTCTAATGAGCCAGCCCTTTTTGTTTCAAGGAACCTATCTGCTGTTTTTCCTATTTGATTATAGCTCTACTGCTGATAACAAAGCTAAATATGTGCATAAATACTCTCAGAAATGGTTATTGATTTTTCTGGATACCTAACTCAATACATTGAAGGAGCTGGCATTTCCGAAAGTGACAACTTGGGCAATTCTGAGAATCCCATTTCCCCGAGAAAGTTTAGGAAAATTATTCAGGAGTAATTCAGCACTTGGGCCCAGGCTGTGGTGGTGATGTGCTCAGGTAATTTATTAGCACATGCACTTTAGTTAGTCTGATTCTAGGCATTAAAAGCAGTTACACTCTAATATCTTGTTAATTGATTGTGCAAATTTATTTTATTAATAAAGTCAATTTGCATTGTCAATATCATTGTCACAATGAGCCCCCACTTGGGGGTCTCTAATAGTTTACAGAGCTCCTTTTTATATCTTAGATAAATTGCTTCTAAGTCAAACCTGAAATGCGCAATAGAGCTGAAAATGGGGATATTTATTCAGTACCTGCCTGATACGTGTAAAATTCGAAGTACTTTTGCTTCCTGGTCATCAAGCTAACATTGTTCACCTCTTTTCCAACTGTTGCATTGCTTAAAAGGGAAGCAGAAATCCATTTCATTTGCTTTGTGATGTCCTTTATAGTTAATTACAACTGTAGTTTATATTTCAAAGAAGATAATATAAACTCCGCTATCACAGGCTGTTAATATTTCAGCATAAAGCAGGTTTAAAGCAGTTTGAGAACAGTTTTGTACAGGTTAAAAAGCAAGACTTCCCTAGACTTCCTTTGCTAGACTGAATTGTATCTCACATTGCAAGCAGTTCAGGTGTCACTAATGTATGTTTTGTAGGATGCCATTTAGTGTGGCTCAGTACTCTTTCCTGCAGGATTTTTGAAAACCATTTTCAATTCACTATCACTCACTTGACATCTGCTGCACTGTTTGAAGCAGTAGAAGAAAATGGCAACCAAGTTCATTTTATCAGAAAGTCAGCTGTGCTTCCCTAGCTGTCAAAACACAATGTAAAGATAATATGTATGAAATTATTCGGGAAACAAGGCTTTCTATTTTGCCAACCAATACTCAAGACGAAAAAGCGCTCTCACCGCATGTGCTGGCACCGCAGAATAAATCTGCATGACATATGACAAGCAGGAAAGGGCAGATCATTCATCATGGGGAGCACACACTGCCCTTGGATAGCATCCCAGGCAGTTCCCTGGTTGCTGCTGATGAGTTAGCACGATCAGAGCTGCACCAGCTGAGTGTGCGGGAGGGAAAGCTGTGCATTTAATACCCAATAGGTGTGGTGAAGTCAAGCATACAAAAAGCCATCATGTCCTCAGGATACAGAACCATATGCAGGCTAATTGCAGCAACAATGCCTGGTGTCTGGCAAATGAAAAGAACTTCACTCCCAAGAATAGAAACATATATTAAATTTCCAGTTTTAAATGGGAAGCCAGGGGCCATTCCACTTTATTTGGTAATGAAGGAACTGTTTTGTTTTGGCTGGGAAAGGGAATAAGCCAATCATTTGCATTCCCATGTGCTTTTTCTGATAAAACCAGAAACCAGGAAAAGGGATAGGGATAGGGTTAGTAATAAGGTTTGTGTTTATTTTGTATGCTGTACTGTGTAGTTACCACTGACTGAAAGTCATGAGTCTCTGAGGAGGATAAAAAGGGAGGTAAAGACAACTTTCTATATGGTTTTCAAAAATAGTGTGCAAGACTTTTTTCAGCAGCTTCTAATTAACACATTTCTGTTTAAATGATGTATTATTCTGTTAAATCAAATGGCTTCGGAGGAAAGTGCAGTCTTTTCTCAGCATTACTGCAATCATATTATTTTTATGTTAGGTTCCTTATCCTTCCTGCTTTGAGGCCAATGGCAAAATTCCAGTAGACCTTCATAAGGGAAGAGTCAGATCTTTATTAGTTTGCAATCCCAGGGACTGCAGTAGCACAGAATGACATCATATTTCCTCCAGGCCAAACCTTCCACTTGCACTGGTGGCAAGCCCAACGTCACAGCCACATCAGTGGCACCCAGAAGGAAGGTGTGCAGCTCTGCTCTGTCTTTCATGTAAATACTACACACAAGGTTCACAGTGTCAGAAAAACATTCAGGAGGTATGAAGGGCCTCAGCAAGTCTCTAGTTCAATCTCCTGATCAAGTCAGGGCCATGAAATCAGACCGGGCCTTTGAGGGGTTAGCAAGTTCATGTACAATGCAAGGGAGGGGGATGAGGTACTAAGACACCTTTTCTGAGTGCTGTGTGAGGATTGGACAAAAGTCAGTCTGTGAAATAATTCCGAATGAAATAAAATCTGATTTAAACGAATTCATTGTTGATGATACTCTACAAGCATCCAGATAGAAAATGGTTTTCTCTATGGAGTTTCCTGCACTTATAGCAAGCACTACTGTAGATCTATTTGACTTCTCTGTTTTATCTCTTTTCTCTTCTAGTTGTTTTTTGGTTTTTTTTCAACATTCATTATATGTTTATTAATTACCCTAAAAACTGAGGATTTTTCTGTCTTTTTTTTTAATTTGATGTTCATGCAAGTTTTTGAACAAGACTGTGCTTAAGTCAGTCTGACTGTTCAGATGCTGATGAGTCAGATGATCAATGACCACCAGAGAAACACCACTTTGTAGAAAAAAGTAGTGATGTAGATTAGGGAGCTGTGAAAGCCAAGTATTACATGTGAGGAAGTTAAGTGAGAAAGAATTACTCAGACAGCTGCAAATAACTTGTTAAGTGGCAAAAAATTTTGAAGCTTCCAGTTATGCAAAATTGAAATTTCAAGTGCAATAATCTTTTTCTCTCTGCGTGTTACAGGCATTGAGCTGATCTGTGAAAAAGACATTGATCTTGCAACCCAGGTTCAAGAGCTGCTGGAATTCCTTCACGAGAAACAGCACGAGCTGGAGCTGAATGCTGACCAAACTCACAAGAGGTTGGAGCAGTGCCTGCAGCTCCGGCACCTCCAGGCTGAGGTCAAGCAGGTGAGAGTTTTTAACCACACGTGAGGGGTTTTCAGCCATTACATACATTCACACTGCTAAGCCAGTGTCTGCCAAACCTTTAGGTGGGCAGTCTAAATCCCCCTTTTCTTTAGAGTACTTGATTTGCTGACAGGTTACAGAATGGCCCTTTACAAATAAGAAGGGGCTCTGCTCTCCCAAGTGTGCATGTTTTTGGCTTCATGCGTAGTTACAGGAATTCTGTGCAGAACTGACCACATACCTTCTCAACCGGAGAAATGGCCTCAGACTCCAAGTGGTCTGGGAATATAATTATTTGATTTGCAACCCAGACTTAAGCTGAGGTGGAAAACAGGCCCAAAGCAAAGGAAACTGAGCTGTGAGGCCTAAATATGAGATTATGATAGTTTCACCTTTTCATTTATTGCTATACATCTGTTGTCTTGCAGGAATCTTTAACATCTTCCAGTGATTAAAAAAATCTATCAGTGGTCTCTAGATCCCAGGACTTGTTTAGACCTCTTAGTAGTATTAAACTGCCTTTCTTTCAGATTTCATCCTAGCATAGGCAGTCATGTTCTGCCTCCCTTGGTTTTCCCTAATATTTAATTTGGATGCCTCATGTTTCTTTGTTTCCCTTTGCTGCACAGGATAACATTACACTTCCTGCTTCCTAGCCCATAGGTGGCTTCACACTCTAGCATATGTCTGTCTTTTTATTGAATGTTCTTGATTTCATCAGGAAAACCAAGAATGTTTTTCCAGACATCTGGAATATTCAGTTTTCTATTTTCCTATACAAATAGGTGGGTTGGGAGGTGGTGTTGGGACAAGTGTCCAAATACTACAAGGTAGTAAAGATAAAAGAGATCTTCTCATTTGTTTACTTAAGCACATACACACACTCTCTGAATGCTCAGTACATGTGATCATATATATTCACTTTTGAAGACTGAATAACTGAGTGATGCTTTATCTAAATTGATTTATTGTGTCCAGCAAAAGAAATCCTTCACACTCAACAAACTGGCAGCACTAACAGCAGTGTATACATTTTCTTTCAAAATCCTCTTTGATGTGAATATTTTTCAAGTCTACCTAAAAGTAGCATAGAACTCTCCTAATTTTTTATTTTTAAAGTATGGTCATTTTTCATTTATGATTATTGAAGATCAGGTCTTCACAAAGTTCTGGAGCTCTGTAGACTGCTTGGCTTTCTTCTGAAAAAAAAAAAAGAAAAAAAAAAACCCAAGCAAAATCCAGAAACACTTTGTGATATTTATAACCACTATCTTAACATGATTATGAAGTATATACTTTTTTTTTTTTCCTATAGATTCCTGAAGTTTCTTAGCTTAGCTTAGCACATACATGGAGGTGTATGTGATAGATTTATGGTAAAGCAGAGCCCCTTTAACTTATGACGGAAAGCAGAGAGGAGTTATGTGTGTAGGAGAAAGGCTAGAACTGCAGGTTGCCCACTTGTCTGGGATGAAGTGCACTCAGCCCTGTGGCTGCTCCTGCAGCCCTTCAATGGCAGTGCAGCACTTTCTGCAGGTACCTGATGTTATTTGCCTTATTATCAAATATCTGTTGGTCCTTAATTATTTTACAACTGAAATCTACCCAAAGGAAGTGGTTATAGGACTGGGCTAATACTTACTGTGAGAGAACAGCTGCCTTGAATTAGTATTTCCTTAACAGAGCTTGGGACCATCAGAGCCTTTGTTATGTGACCTCCCAGCAAACCAGTAGTGAAAAAACATTTTATTTGTTCAGCTGAATACTAAGCACCCCTTTGCTTGTTAACCTATAAATTACCACTGCTACAATCTCCCTTAGAAAGAGGCAAGTTAAAATATTTTTGGGTCTTATCTATTTGGTTTCCTGTAGATGAGTCATATTCCCAACCATTTAGTGAAATTGGGAAATGTATTGATTTTGGCTTGTAGTTCATCTCCAGTCTGGTCCAGGTTTCCTTCACTTTCAGTTTAGTGCATCTGAGATGATGGATGATCTCATTACCAAATTGCTCTTTCTCTTTTGAATGAGTTGAGATGTGGTTGTTGCAAGACACCTCCTGTAGCTGTGTTAAGTTCTGCTGACAGAGTAAAATTGGTCAAAGCTGCTACATGTGCATGTGTTTGCATTTTGATATAATGGCTCATGGAAATAAAAAGTCTTTAAACTGTCTCTATCTATTTAAGTTTCATTTACCAGAGATTTCTGCTTTATATCATATGCACCAAGGGTCTGAATGCCAAGACAATGAATTGAAGTTTGGGGCCATTAAAGTGGAACAATTCCAAATGAGATGTTCTGTGAACTGCTTTAGAGCGGAAATGGTAAAGATCAGTAATTCACAAGGTCTTTGTTATTAAGAAAAATTCTGCCCAAGCATGATTTTCCCTCATTTGGATCCTACTCATTTCTGACAGAAACTATAGAGCTTGGACTGCTTACATAAAAGTAATAACAGAATAGATTTGTGGAGATCAGTTTAAAAAAACAAACTCTAATGCTGTGCCTGCAGCTGTTTGGCTTCCCTATCCCCTTAATTTATCTTTGTATGGTTTGGGCTTTTTTTTTTTAATAAGTTTTGAACTTGACCTAATTTGCTCCAAGATATCCTCAAGGTGTCCCACTATACTTGCTTTCCATGTTGTTTTGAAGTATATTTAATCCTTTTAATGTGCTTGTTATCCATCAATTTTTGATTTGCTTCAAATTAGATTTGCTTCAAAATATATATGCCCAAAGGATGATGGGAAGTAGTAATTTGAGAGAGATCCTGAATATGTTTGTTTTTTCCTAATCTAATGTCAAATAGCTCCTGGAAAATGGATGAAGCTTTAAACATGGTTAAAATTACAAGAAACTGTCCTTGATGGTTGGGTCTGTGTTAGTAAAAGCTTCTGAAGGAAGCTGCAAAGGGTTTGGAGGTGTAAAAAATTCACTTAGATTGTTTTCTCTTCTAAACTTAAAAATCTTTTCTTATCTGACTGGAAAGGTATCTATAGTAAGGCCTTAAGTCTTTTTTAGAAACATGAAGAAACATTTTCAGAAACATTCTGACTAAACTGAGCAGTAGACAAAAGCACTGCATGGTACAGAGCTCTCATTTCTTAAGGATGGCTGCACAAGGGGTGCCTCAATCTTTATTTTTCCTGTGGTCTGACTCCATGCTCAGTGAAGATGGCAGAGTTCCAGGGAAGAAATTAGGAGCTTTAGAAGAATTTGGTACTATTATTTAATTACAGAGAATCCCTGTACAGGAGCATAGCCTCTCTAAAGCAAATTGGAGTCAAAGGTGGGAGCTGTTTCAGAGCTGTGGTGGTTGCCCTGTTAAACAACGCATGCCTTGAAGTAAAACTGTTCTCCAGTGGCAAGTGGCTTTTATATAAGAGCCCATAAAATTGTTTCTGCTTCTCTGCTATAAAAAAATTGTTAGGATATATAAGAAAGTCTTTGAAGATTTATTTAACTCCAGAATTATTTAATCATTGCTTCTACAAAGCCGATAAAATCTGTAAATTTGTAGAAAATATCTTTTTAAAGTTGTCTTTTAGGGTTAGCCTGTCTGCCAATTGCTAAATAATGGTGAAACTATTAATACAGGAAATAGCCATAGAAGTGCTTTGGTCCTATATTAGGAGCTTTTCTATATGTTTTAATGAAAAGGTATTTAAGCACTATATGAGTAGAGGTCACTTTGTGAGCAGGTCTTGCAAACCAGATACAAATGTGTAAATGCCCCCTTCCAGCCAGTTCTAAGCCAGGGACACAAGGAATGTCTCTGCAAGGGCTTTGAACTTAGACTTAAGAAGCTTTGGTTGTGCAACTGCATTTTTTTTTCCTTACTGTATGGAAACAAAACAAGAGAGAAGCATTACTATGAAAATAGCCAATGCAAATCTCAGATGAGTCTCCAACATTGAAGTGCCAGACTTGTTAAAGTAGAAAAGGGTCACTGTGTAAATTCTTCCAAGAAAAATTTGCCAGTGCTTGGGTGCTCCTTGGGCCTGAAAAAGAGGATGTAGGAACCCCAGAATGGGTGTCCAAGCCTACACGCTGGGGGAAGGAGAGGGGGCAGCTGCTCAGGGGTGGCTGCAGCCTTGGTCAGGAGCATTGCTGACACATGGAATCCACCAGTCCACCTGAACTGCTTTCCCCTGGATAATTTGAGTCTGCAAGACTCTTGAAAAGAGGGGTGAATATGTGTTGTCAACATAAGAGGAAACCTGGCAGACTGGTTGTGTGGTCCCTCTTCCTAATCAAGTTGTTTTAAGATTGAACTTCCATGTATTTTTTCCTGATGCTTTGCTATTTAGAGGTTCAGATATTTGTGTGAAATCTGTGTCAAACTGTCTCTGTCATTTTTTTAAAAACTTAGCTGAAATGAAAGATGTTCCACAGAGGGAAAAAAAAAAACAACCAACAACTGTATTTTTAGCATACACACTCAGTATTTTCTGCGTTCCAAATAGTCCGAGACTGGGTGTATTGCAGTATATAAAACATGAAAGCAAGTCTTGCCTCATGATGTCCTCAATGCAAGCCTTTCCCAGGTACAGTGATTCTTTGGTTAACTTCAGAGTTTGGTACCATATAGTTAGTAATAATGCAAGGTTCAAGTCTGATGGATTATAGAAGATGTCAGACAATACAATTTCCACATAATAACTCAACTGCTTTTTCTTTAAATGTGTGAACAATTACACAGGAACAATTACACCTGCTGATGAAAGAGAAATTAATTAAATCTTCCACACTGTTGTACTGAGTAGAATGTAATTTCCTACAAATTAGGGTCAGGTACATGTATAGATGTCTCCCCTTTTTCTCCTAGGGAAAACTCATTTTTTACCCTACAGGGAACTAAATGGCACTAACTAGGGTGATGCGTGATGTAGGGATGAAAAACAAAGCAATAAAAAAAAATCCCTGTTTCCTCCAGGCAATTAATAAATCACTTGTAGAAAATGATAGTACAAAAGGGAAATTGCTATGTAGACTATTGCAGCAAAGTCAATTTTGGAAATCACAAGCTAAATTTAGGGCAGTGATTGAGCAGTCAGGATTTCCTGTGGATCTGTGAATTGGACTCAGCAACTTTCTGGCTTTATTTGACTAATATGACACTTTCACAGGTAGAAAAAAGTCTTTGGGGCCACACAGAAAAGAACTTGCATGTGTGTTCTGGGTGCTAATTTCTTAAACACGTGTCTTAAAATAGCAGAAAATGTTGCTGCTTAAATGAGCGAGTAAAAGCTTGATGGATTAATTATGTACATTTAGGATGTGATTCTGCCATCATTACAGCATCGATTGCATGTCTACAAATAATTTTAACATGTCTGAAGTAAAGCCTCTTGATTAAACACAAAATGCAAGATTTGACATTTTTTCTTAGCTGTGTGCAGGTGGAAACTCCAACTGCATCTTAACTCCATGCCAAATGAATCCAACTGTGTCCTCTCCCTTCTTCCCCCAAACTCAGATTTTTGTGTGAAAGACACACAGCCAAGTGAAGCAGAAAAGTGTTGCAACATCTATGATTCCAGTCGGAAATTTGAAAATATGTTTAAATTCAAATCTCCCTCATTTCCTTTGTGGTTTTGCCCTGGGGTATTTGCATAGGGGCCCATTCATTTTTGTGATCAAACCTTGAAGATGAGTGTACTTTGCTATCCAAATGTCCATGTAAAGGGAGTTAAATTCTTCAAGCAATAACTTTTTCAATAAGATCTTTGCCTCTTAAAACTGTTTGCCATTAAGACGTTATGCTAGGATTTCTTTCTGTTCACAGCTTCAGCCTGAGACCACACTTGTTCAGTCAGGCTGAAGCATTTTCTGGTAGGTGACGGCATAAACCCAGTTTGTGAAGGCACCTTTCAATGAGCACATCCTCTGTTTACAGGTGCTTGGCTGGATCAGGAACGGGGAGTCGATGCTCAACGCCAGCCTGGTCAATGCCAGCTCCCTCTCGGAGGCTGAGCAGCTCCAGCGGGAGCACGAGCAGTTCCAGCTGGCAATAGAGGTAACCAACAACTTCACTTTGTTTCTCCTTCCCAGGTGAACATCACACTAAAGGTTATCTCATGGGCATCAGTCATGGTTTTCTTGAAGGAATTTAGAGAATCAACTTATCATTAAACTCATAATGTAGCCAGCAGCTAATAATGAAACAAATTATTTATCACCTGCACCTAATTCTTCTGCTGCAAGATATCAGCTTTGCCATCCATGAAAATGACACTCGGGCATCTCCTGATAATTTTCTTGATAAAAAATTAAGAAGATTAAAATTCATAAAGTGATCTGAAATGGGAAAAGTTTGTCAAGTCAGTTTTTTTCCACATCCACAGTCTGGAGGTCACTCCACAGCATTGATTTGGGTATATTTTTTTACTGGATAATGCTGTCGCGCTAAATAATCTTTCATTCAGCTTTCCTTTCATGAACACCAGAAAGGAAACTCATTCCAACCCTCACCCTCAAACAACTTTGAGGCAAGAGGGGCAATTTTTAAAAATTGACTCCTAAACTGCTTTTCCCCCTTCTTGCTCTGGAGAAGCAACACATCTCTGACCTGGCCTTTGGAAAGTGTTTGTGAGCCAACCCATTTGCCTCACTCACAGGGCCAGGAGGAACAGCCCCTGCTCTGAGCAGCTTTCCTTTGAATGAGAAGGTAGTGAAGGGCTAAGGTCTGCCCTGAGCAGGGTGCTAAAAGATTCCTGCTTAAGCTCAGTGCTTCATGTATCTCTGTTATTGTGAGCAAACCCTCACAGGGTGTGCTCATGTCAGTTGCTAGAAAGAGCTTGCTTTCTAGCATTGTTTTTTCCTGTTCCAGCTTAAAAAATATGTGTGCTTCCCAGATTATATTGATTGTTAGTTTTTTACAGAGAAAAGAACAGCTGAAAAATACCCTTATACTTGAAAACTAAACCAGACTTTAAACTCTGCAAGTATGGAGATTTGAAGAGATGCCTGAGTGGAGGTGGGAGGTGGGGGGAAGAGGAAGGGATGTCTCCTGGTAAACTTGAAGTTAGTCAATATACATTACAGTGATGCTAATAAGTATAGAGTTTAAATATCAGCTAATGACTTATTTTTGATCCAGCTCTGCTCAGAGTAATGAAGGAGCAGCTGTTGCAGCTCCTAAAGGAAAAGCAAGAGTTTTTTATCAATTCTGTATGAGCTGGCTGGTACCAAGCTGTGCTGACCACATCTTGGCAGCCACCACCAGACAGCAGTGGGGAACAAGACACCCACTGGCTGAGTTATCACAGCTTCTGACATTGGGGAAGTGCTTGCTTTTGGTGGTGAATGCAAATTGCAGAGGGAGAAGAGGGTTACACCATAGTGAGGGGAAATAAGTTTTCAAAAAAGAAAAAAACATTAGATTAAATATTTAAAGTATTTAGAGCTCAATATGGGGAAGAGATCAGCAAAGCACAAGAGGCAGACTGTTCTCTAAAAGCATTCTAGATGTGGAATTGATTTTCAGTTGAAATCCTTCAAAGTCTATTTCAAACAAGTATTACAATTCTAACATCAGTAAAGCAGCTGGATATTAAATTTAACCAGTTGTTCTTGAACATCTTCCTAAGTTTCTGCCAAGTATTAATCCTTTTTGTTTCCTAATAGCTTTCTCTACATTGCATTATTCATCAGTGTATTGCCAGATGATTTCAAGCTTTTTTCCAGGTTCATGGCTTAGATCATAAAACTATCACATGAGAATTTGTCAGCAGCAGTTACAAATGGAACATAACACAGAGGAGTCTGAGAGATTTTAGGGCTTCTGTTTAGAAGATTAAAATCAAATACTGGACTTAACCATGTCTGAACAGTTGCTCAGGAGGCTGGGAAGGGATGGGGGCTATTTCAGCAGCCCACAGAGGAAGACATAGCCACCACTTGGTAACTCTGAGAGGAGCTGGTATAGGCTGAGGAGTGGGGCAGATAACTCAGTCCTGCCTGTTAAGTGGCTACTGAGTAAACTGGGGAATGGTGGAGGGAATGGTTTGACTCTCCCCAGCTCTAACCTTAAAGGTAGGAGCATAAGTCTAATCTCCAGTATGAGTCAACTGACTTCCAGAAATGCATCTTGTAGGGGCTGCTGCTTGTGATAAGTTCATGCCCTTTAGTATAACATCTTATTTTCTGGGATTGATGTTTTGAACAACTGCACAAGTAAAGCTGCTGATGCCAGGTAAACTGCCTGGCAAGAGCCAAATTGGGGTGATTAGGCCCATGGTTTGCCAGCTGTTCAGAGTTTGCTTTTGGGCTGCAGGTTGTGTGGGATGCAGTCAGCACTGAGGTGGGTGAGAGCTCAGTGAGAGCTGCCTGCAGCAGGCAGTCAGAATGAACCCCTGGGGACCCCACCCCAGTGGAGCCAACCCATCTCAGCAGTGCTTACATGTTCCAAGCTTTATTAACGTGTTGCAAATTTGTGTGAATAACTGAAACTAAAATGCTTTGCAGAAAGTGACTGTTAACTGAAGATAATTCTGAAAATATTTTGCTCTCTCGCATCCCCATGCTCACGCCTCGCTTCACCTTTCTACCATACATCTGGCACATCTGTACAACCTCTCTTTCCTCCCCTCATACACAGTCCCTCTTTCATGCCACTTCCTTACAGAAGACACACCAGAGTGCCCTGCAGGTCCAGCAGAAGGCTGAAGTGTTGCTGCAGGCTGGACATTATGATGCTGATGCCATCAGAGAATGTGCTGAGAAGGTGGCCCTGCACTGGCAGCAGCTGATGCTGAAGATGGAGGACAGGCTCAAACTTGTCAATGCCTCCGTGGCCTTTTATAAAACCTCTGAGCAGGTGAGCTGGACAGGGCCATTTCTGAGCCATGGGAAACCAAGTCTGAATCAGTAAAAATTCTTTCTTTGACAAATAGTGCAACACAAAAAAAAAAAAAAACCAAAAAAAACACACCCAAAAACATAACCCATTCACCCCTCAAAAAAGATAAAAAAAGAGCAGCAAGCAGTTTGTAATAACTTTCATCTCAAAGTTTTCAGTGTAGCAATGTAATTTTTGAAGGTGCTGTTTTTGTTGGGGTTTTTTCAATTTTCCCTTTTCAAACAGGAATAATTTTGAAATCCCACCACTTTTGTTTCAAGTTCTCATGATACTTAGTTTTGAGGAATATAAATCTGATTTTCCTTGAGAACTGCTTACAATTAATTGTTACTTTGTGAGCCAATGTTTTCACTAGTACTTAAATACCACCATGCCAAAAAAGATGCCAAGATTTGAAGGGATTTCTCTTAAATCCACCTGCAACATGCATAATTACAGCAGGAGCCCATTATATGCTATCCCAACTCTACTTCATTCCAGGTGTTCATGAATTGCAAAACACATTCCAGTTGGCTGCTGGCATGGTGGGATTATTCATCCCTTGCACAAGCAGGTGCCCTTTATACTGTAGTCAGTGGGAATTAGTGTCACAGTGTGGCTACTCCAGCAGCCTTGCCTGATGTCATTTACTGCAGCCAAGCAGTTGGTGTTAGCAGGGACACTGCAGGAACCTGTGGTTTTACACAAAAGGCAGCAGGACATTTTCTATTGTTATTGTCACACAGTTAGGCCCTCAATTAGAGAACCAGACATGGGAAGATTTTTAGCCCAACTAGATATGTCATTAGGGAAAGAGTGTACTTTTCCTTAACTTGGAGGCTGTAGATGCTCCTTGGGTGACTTTTTGGTGTTATTTGTTTAATGTATTTTTAAGACTGTTTAAGAGGAATGCATTCCTTATAATTAATGTATTTCACTGTGAAGAGTTTCAAATAGATTTACAGTCCCTGATGCATTCAAGATCAAAATGAATTATGCTGATGGAGGAGTGTGAGAAATGAGAAAATTGTTAGGGGATTCATTAGAGCTTTAGACAGTTAAATGTACTGGCCAAAATATGTATTGGCAGTAATTTATCAGTTCAGTCTCTCTTCTTGTTTCCAAGTCTCAGACAAGCACACTGCAGTGCCTACCAGTTCATTCATTGGTTGTGTCTATTCAGCAAATATGCAGGGCAAAGATCACTCAGACTTTGAATGCTCATGAACTCCTGCTGCAAGCCTGTCATCTTCTCTTGGGCTGCACAGCTGATCTACAGTCCTTAAGGGTCTGCTCCGTGACTGCCTGACAGTGAAATGAATCATTTACTGCATCCTGAATTCTCTGAGTATCCAGAAAAAGGAGCTAAAAGAACAGAGTGTCACATGCAGCCAAACTTTTTCATGCCTGTCTTCCCCAAGTATATTATGTTCTTGATATTAGTGGTGAAGCTCTGGATTTCAAATAGCCCAGTTTTTCTCTGACTTCATTGACAGCCCATTTTATATTCGCTTCTCTCATCACCTTAACAAAAAGACAATCTTTGCATGTGCAGGGACAATTCTTCCTGGAAATATGTGAATCCCAGGCAGTCCATTTATTTTCATTCTTTAAATCACCGAAGTCCAATAGAATGTCAAGATTTTCAAAAAGTGAAATGGAAATGCTTTTCTGTGCCTACATGACACGTGAAGCACTTGCTCTCCACTAAATGTTTGAGGGCGAATGCTGGTTTGCATCCAAGCAAGAAAATAATTTTAGATTGCCAAGTGCATAAGGTCCTTGCAGAATGCATAGTGCACAAGCCTGGCAGCAGGATCAGTTATCAGCTCACCTTAACTCACAAGTTCTAAAGTGGACTTCTATGTGCTCTTGATCAGATTTACATGAAAATGGCCTGTGATAGTGGGGATGATTGAGGGGTAATTCTGGAGTCTCCTTCAGGCTATGCACTTAATAATATGGGTTTCCCTGAATTATAACTGTGTTTGTATTAAAGCTGCAAGAGTGAGCAAGAAAAGGATGGACATTGTTACCTGGATCCCAGCAGTAACTGACTGGGTCATCTCAACAGTGGAGTCTGTAGGAAGAGCCCTTTGGGAAAGAAGAAGAAAGTTCCAAATGTCTTGGAAAACTTTTGCTGTGTCTGCACAGGCCACTGAGAATATTCTCAGGATATGCAACATAAAAAACTCAGCCTTGTCTGAGGCAACTGCCTAATTTCCAGGCTGTGTTTGTTTATTTACCTGATTTCCACTGTTCCACTATTCTACCAAGACAGAACATATGTGTGTGAGCCCAGTGCAGTGGAGCACCTGCATCCATCTAGATTGTGACCCTGATTTAAAGTATATTGGTTTCCATCAGCCTTTTAAAAAGCTGTATAGGGAGCAACTGAAATATAGCTGAAGAGAATTAATTCCAGCTTCAGACTTTGTTTCAGGAAAGTATTTAAGCATGTGCTTTTCTTTAAGTATGTGTTAAGTCCCTTGACTTCAGTAGGATTTAAACACGTTCTAGAATAGGGATTGTTTCCTCAATGATCCACTGGGGCTGGAGCAACTCCTGCCTTGATTCAACCTTTTCTGCTTCCTCCCATTATTCATTAGAAGAGAAGAATGATTTATCAGCCTTAAACCAGATAAATTGTATCCCAAACAGATCCCTACGGGTAAGAAAAACACCTTGATCGTTCTGTCTAGGGCCTGTTTTATACCCAGTTACCCCCATGCTGTGGCCCATAGCACAAAAATGAAATGTCATTTGTCACAGACTTTCACTGAATGTTCTCCTGGTTATGATTGTGGATAACTGAGTTGTGCTGTGGGCATGTTTCAGGTGTGCAGCGTGTTAGAGAGTCTGGAGCAGGAGTACAGACGGGATGAAGACTGGTGTGGAGGCCGAGATAAACTTGGGCCAGCAGCTGAGATAGACCATGTCATCCCTCTGATCAGCAAACATCTGGAACAGAAGGAGGCTTTTCTCAAGGTCTAATTTTCGTTCTCTAATGAATTAGGAAAACTTTCCATTAAGTAGACAATTTAGAGCAGTGTTGGTAAGATTGAGAGGATGCTCTGATGTGTAATTTAGTTCAGCTACTGGCTGACTGCATAAACCCTAGGCCAATTTTACTTTGTTGTAGCAAGGGTAATGAGCATTATTATTAATACATATCTCAGAGAGATGCCATCAAGACCGGTTAGGTGGTGTTTACACTTGGAGGATGTTAGTTGTTGTGCTGGTTCAAAGTTCAGTTCTTAAAATAAATGACAGGTATTACACATCATTTTGGTGTTGGCTTGTACAAACCATCATTTCAGATGCTTTGACCATCTGAAAACCATGCTTGTACGACCAGCATTTCAGATCTTGTTCTCCAAGCCAATAACTGGAGAACTAATAATAACTGAAGCAATTTTGTCTCTGCAAGGCAGCACCAAGATGGAGACAGAAATTTGTTCCTGCCTTCCAGGTGTTGCTTTGGAAGAAACAGGGATCTCCCAGGCTGACAAGTGAACTGTTGGCCAGCCTCCCGCTGCCACTAAAACTGATACACAACATGCAACTACACTTGCAGTCAAGGCTTAAGAAATTACACCTCTAGATTTGTACATTTTTTGAAACGATGAGTACTTTTCTTGAGAGATGGTTTAGATTTGGTTAGGCAGAAAATGTGTGAAGTTCCAGTTTTTAACAAGCAGTTGTTTTCTTACTGTCATTAATTTGCCTTAATATATAAAATTAATTGCTGTATTAAATATTACTCATGTTTTAATATGTCTGTGAGACTGTTAGTTTATTAGCTGAGTTTATTGACTCTTAGCTAAAGTTCTCATCTTCCCAGAAAGAGAATTTCTCCTTGCAATATAGGCAAGAACTCCCTTGGTCTCCTTTGCTTTCTTTGTTCATCTTTACTGATTCTTTTTGATGGGGGTGTTCTTCCTAGGCCTGTACCCTGGCCCGGAGGAACGCCGAGGTGTTCCTCAAGTACATCCACAGGAACAACGTCAGCATGCCCGGGGTGGCCAGCCACACCAGAGGGCCCGAGCAGCAGGTCAAAGGTTGGTGAAACAACAGCACTGGTGGTGTGGTTTGCCTCCCTCTCTGCAGGGGAGTCCTTCTAAAGTCTGTGAATGTCCTCAGAAGGCAAAATCTGTTCTAGTGTCATTTGCTTTACCAGATCACTCTGCAACTACTCTTGCTTTGTGGTGGTTTCTTGTATGTGCAGTTTGGGGGTTTGGTTTTGGGGTTTTTTTTAGCAGCCCATTTGAATCAGTGCCTGTTTTTAGGAAGTGTGATTTTGGGATCTCTGCTTTTGGGAATAAGGTCCAGGCAAAGTGATTAAATTCATCATTTCCTAGCTTATTTCTGTATGCACTGAAGGAATCCCTAGTGATGGAGATGTTTTCCTTTGCCCTGCAGCCATTCTGAGCGAGCTGTTGCAGAGGGAGAATCGGGTCCTTCACTTCTGGACCCTGAAGAAGAGGAGATTAGATCAGTGCCAGCAATATGTTGTCTTTGAGCGCAGTGCCAAGCAGGTAGTGTGAAAACCCCCCTTGTCCCTCTCTCCCAGCAATGTGTCAAATCTCCTGTATCCATGTAGTGCCTCTGTGTGGGGCTCCTGTTGCAATTTCAAGTTGTGTCTAAACACTGCAACTTTTGAAACCATGGCAAATAGAGATTTTAAAACAACTTAAGACAGTTCCAAAACCTGACAACAAGATTCACTATTTTGGTCACCTCAGATTAATTTCTGTATTTCTTAATTTGTTTGAAAATAAATATAAGAGCAAACTTGTTTTATTGAGCTGTTTCTGACTGAGAAAACTGCTTTCCCTGCCAATTTGTCTGTATATAGATGGAATTCCCTACATTCCTTTTTGTCCTAGGAAATACAGAGTCCCATTTTGTATCCTTTCCCACCTTCTTTCATTATTTTATTATTTTTATGTGTTCCTAGAAAGTGTTTTAGTACACAGAGTATTAATCCCAATGCATTTGATATTCTTTGTTTGGCAGGGGTTGTTTTTTTTTGTCAGAGGATTAATTCTTGAAATACAAAAACTGTTTGTTTTGTTTTTTCCTTTGGTGTTTTTGTCATTCACAGGCCTTAGACTGGATCCAAGAAACAGGCGAATATTACCTCTCTACTCACAACTCCACAGGGGAATCAGCAGAAGAAACTCAGGAACTCCTGAAAGAATATGGAGAATTCAGAGTACCTGCCAAAGTAAACAGTGACTTTAATCTAATTATACCATGTGCTTTTGCCTGTATTTATTGTCTTGTTTCAATGCCTTAAATCTCTGTAATAATATTCCCTTGATTTTATAGTTGCCCTCTAAAAACCCTAGCCCTGAAGAGAAATAATTTTTGTGAACATTTAGCAAGACACAGGCACAAAAAGGAGTTTTCTCCACCTTGGTTAGTACTGGTTATAGAAAATTTCTGTTCTGATCAGAAGGAAGAGAAAGTCCATCCTCATACAGAGTTCACAGCAATCTAATAAGACATTCCATCCTCAAGCAATCATTCCAGAATGGCACAGAGTGACTAATTGATCTGAACACACCCAAGGTCACCATGGACTCCTGGTCTCTTTCTTCTGTCTTGAAAACCACAATTTGTCTCACTAATTCCAGCTGGGTTGATCACAGATGATAATTCATCTCATTAGAAATAATCTGCTGATCCCAACAAAGCACTTTAAATAGATGAGTCTTTAAACTCTGGGGTGAACATTTTTGAATATAAAATTGCATTACCAAGAATATATTAATTTATATGGAGCAGTTCTGGGAAATCTGGTGGGGTTTACACAGGAATGGTGATTGGATCTGCTTCAGACAAATTAATTCAAATCATAGGTAATTCATAGACAGTGAATCCACAGGGATATTAAGAGTCTCTGATAAGGATGTAAATTGCAGAGTTGGACTGCAGGAAGACCATGGCTTTGGTATTACGTAGCTGAATTTCACTGTGTCCTGAAATTGATCTTCTGTAATCCTTAAATTCCTCCTTAGGCTGTCTGTGCTTGTATGGGTTTGATTCGCAGGCTCTGTGGTGTTCTTGTCCCCTTCTTTTAGCTTAGCTTGCATGTTTATGAAAATGTGAGATAGCTAGCAGTGGATGGAAGGTAATTCCTTCAGACAGGGCACATATGAAATTCTTTCAACTACTTCTGAATTCTAACCACGCATAATTACTCCACCTGAAATTACATTCTGGTTCATAATTTAATTTTTATCAGAATAATCCAAATTCATAATGAAGTTTCCAAACCATTTGGACTGTTGACTTAGCCTAGGATTGAATTTTAGACCTTGTTCATTATCAGCCATTACTGGCTGTTTCTTACACTGACACATCTAAGTCTTGCTCCCTCGGGCTGTCCTATTGCTCCTACTGCTGATGTGGGATATTTTCACTGCCATGTGCAATCTGGTAAATGCATATCATTCCCAGACTGATGTTGTTCTCAAATTAAGCTGTAGCTGAAAGCCTTCCTGATCCCAGTAACTTTCTGGCCAAACCACTTGTGTGAAATGCAAAATCACCAGTAGCTTTCGGGAATTAATCACCCTTTAATACAAAAGAAAGTTAGATTTTTACATCTCCATACCTAGCCTTGCTTAGGTACTCATTTAATTTGTTAGGATGATGTCTGATTCAGCTGTTAATCTATTATGGTGGTGAAATATCTTGAATTTAGTTTTGTGTTTGAAATCTGCTGGATGTTTTATGGTCTGACATGCATTTGTCCATTTGTGGTCAGATCACTGATAATGCCAAGCACCTGACACTCTGTCTTGCTCCAGCCAGGGGGGAACATCCTCTCTGTCTGACCACAGGCTTGCCAGTGCCTCATTTCCTGAGATAGATTTGGAACCAGAGCTAAAGTCTATAACTAGGTCCTTTGTGCCAATTTTGACTAAGGGGCAGTTAGAGACTAAGTGGAATAGAAAAGACCAAAAGCAGTGTGTGCTTTGGAGTTCAGGCATTTTTTAGCTGGTGATGTTCTAACTGGACCTCAAATACTGATGGAAGATTTTATACTAGACCATTAATTTGGATTTAAATGCTGTTTGTTTTTGAAACAGACAAGTAATGACTCAAAATCACTTCCTGGGCTGGATATGTGGTGTATTAATGACCTTCCTACACAGATCTGCAGATCCACCAGATATAGACTCAGAGTAACTTGGTGTCCTTTGAGGTGTGATTTTAAAATCTTGTCTTCTACTCCAAGGCTCACCAAAAATAAGCTCTTGCTTATGAGAAGGAGGCATGTATAACTTCCAAGATGTTTTATGTGTTTGTGTCTGTAGGGTATCAAAAACTTGACTTTCTATCTTCTTCAGCTTCATAAGTGTCCTTATAAAGATGTCATTCCTTTCATGTTTTACTGAAAAAGTTTGAAGTGTCTGATTCTGTATAAGATGAAATACAGACACTCTTTAACGATGTATTAAAATTGTGAACTTCTTTTGATTGCTGTGTGAGTTAAAACCAAAGGAAATAAAAATAAAACATAACTAATGACCGTATTTTGGGCAGCAAACAAAGGAGAAAGTGAAGCTCCTCATCCAGCTGGCTGACAGCTTTGTAGAAAAAGGACACATACACGCCACTGAAATTAGGAAGTGGGTCACCACCGTAGACAAGCGCTACCGGGACTTCTCTCTCAGGATGGGGAAATACCGTTACTCCCTGGAAAAAGCCCTTGGAATCAACCCAGAGGTACTGTAAGACCCAGTCCTGTTGGGGTTTTATACCAGAGTCACAGAGGAAGGGGAAGCCTGTGGAATGAATGCTGTTGGTTTTTGTGTGCCCATTAGAAACACTGAAAACTCAGCCAGCCCACCTGGCCATGCTCAGAACTGCTTCTGGAGAAAAAGGGTTAAAGGGTTTTGCTGTGGTTGGTCAGTGATGTGAGGAGAGGCAGATGAAGATCGAAAAGATTTTCTAAACATTTTTTTAAATTTTCTAAATTTTTAGATTTTCTAAATGTTTGCACCATTTTTCAGGAGACTATACAGCTTTCAGGAAGAATGGGGGAAAAACACCTTAATGGAATTGAGTCTGTGTTAATTTTGGTATAAACCATAAATCCTGTTCCCACACCATTATTTTTCATCCAATTCAAACTTTGACTCTTAAGTTTTTATTTTCTCATTCTTTAACTAACATAAACAATTGACCCCAACCTCATGTCTGAATTCTTTTAGGTGAAGTAGAGCATCATAAGAAGCAAAAATTAGGGTTTCCTGCTATTCCCTGGCCATAATAAAAAGGGAGAATGCCAGAAGCAGAAACACTTCAAAACCTTTCAGTCAATGGCTCTTTGGAATTAAGTATCAAGAATAGGGAATAAATTCTCTCACACTCTCATGATACCTTAAATGCACTCACTGTTCCTTGTAGGGTCTTTGGTTTACACAGAGTTCTAACCACAGCCTGGAAAGGTGTCCCACGGTAAATGGCCACCGAAAGTTGTCTCTGCATGGTGCTCTACTTTATCAGACTGGTTTTTGTGAAGTCCCATACTAGACAACTAATTTAGATATAAAAGAGTAAGGTAATTTAGACTTATCAGTATTGATTCTTAGGAAAAACAGTGAAGATTACAATGAATATAATTTCTGGTTTTTTTTAACATTTGTCTCAGCTTTTTTATCTCTTCTCACAGTACTCCTATTTCTCTCTAAATTTCCTCCTTCTCAATATTATCTTATTTTGTCCCTTCTTACCTCTCTGATCTCATGAACATGCTGCACTTTGCACAACAGTAGGATTACAATGAAGTTAGACTCTGTACTTTTTTTTTCCTAGGATAACAAAGACCTAGAACTAGATATCATTCCAGCAAGTCTTTCAGACCGGGAGGTAAAGCTGCGAGATGCAAATCATGAAGTCAATGAAGAAAAGAGGAAGTCAGCCAGAAAGAAAGAGTATGTTCCCAAACACTCTGTCTGCATGGCACATTATCTGCTAAAGAATAATTTTGTGATATTTGCATGACCAGCACTGACTGACAGTCCTGTAACTCCTTCCAGCTGCAGAACTATTGAGATAAGTCTGCAGGTGTAGGGCAGAAGTTGTTACTTGTAGGATAGAGAATTTCAGAACATAAAGGTTGAATTTCTTTTGGTTTTAATCAGAAGTTAGAAAAGGAAAGTAGTGAGTCAAGCACTTGGATTAACCCTGATGTTGTGGAGTTGCTAATTTCTTTCTGGTTTTATGTAAAAAGTAACATGAGTAGGAAAAAATAAAGAGCATCTTTAGATCTCTAAGTATTATCTGAACATCAGTGACCAAGAGTTCACTTCAGGTTTAGGTTCAAATTTCAGCAAGTGTAAGACTGAGAGAAGTGGAAATAGTTCATACTAGAGAAAATGATTGAGAGATGCTTGTTGCACTTAAATCCATGAACAGTCTATTTTCAGAGTGGTCTGTCTTATTTTTTATGTAAGAATATTGGGAAAGTGTTTCTCAGCCCTCTGAAATTGTCACGGGTCATGACTGATAAGAAACCACTTATACTTTAGAAAATATTACACTTGGTCTACCTGTGGCAAATTTCAGGAATTTCAACTTTGAGGGGCCCGGCCTCAGGCTCTGTAGATGCCATTATTGCATTTCACAGAATCTGGATTTTCTCTGGTCAGATACCAAGCTGTTGAAGTCTCTTCAAAGTAGTGGTGTCTCCCAAATCCATCTGTGTTGCCTCTGAAGGTAAAGTTTTAGGGTGACTTCCCACTGACTGTCAGCAAAGGTGCAAATGTTGGTGAATCACAATTCCCTAATCCTGGGTGGAAAGAATTTCTGAGAACCAGCTGATAGTTAAGGATGGTAAATCCCACAGACTCAGGAATACAACTTAATAGGATTTTGTGCAGAAAAGCTATTTAGAAAATAACTCAAGAAGGGACTGGAGTATGAAGTGCTATTTTGGTCATGGACCTGAAAGGTGCAAAGTAAGGCAGCTGAATATCTAGGGTGGCAACTCCTTTATTCTTTAAAACAACAAGAGGATGTTTTGTTTTCTGTTCATTGTAGAAATGTTTATAATGTCCAAACCACCTAAAATACTCCTTTTTTTTCAGATTCATTATGGCTGAGCTGCTGCAGACAGAAAAAGCTTATGTCAGGGATTTACATGAATGTTTAGAGGTGAGTTATGGCCCAGGAGCTCTCCAGTATTTCCTGGAAGCACACATTGTCCTTTGCAGTGGGGATGTCACTTCAATGCACAGGCTGTGCAGATTGATTCATGGAGCCTTGTCTTTAAAGATTCAAATCTGTTCCTTTGAATCATCTCATACTAGAGAAACTTCTGGACTTGCACAGTCAAATACCTTGCCTAGCTGTAAGCAGGGTGTTCCTAAAGTGGATGGTGATATTCAAGGCAAAACCCAGAGTGTAATTCAGTGAAACCTGTGAGCTTTCACTTTCCTGCAGTCTGACAGAGAATTTTATGTATCTAATGCTACTGGAGTGGCAAATCTGGCTTATCTTTCAGCTGTTTCTGCCTGCAGTTTTTGGACACCATCGGGTGGACAGCAAAGACAGGTGTTGTTGGCATGCTTCTGCTTTTTCCTCAGACAACTTCGAAGTATCAGCACTTTGAATTTCTCCTGGAGAGCTTTCTGTAACATTGGAACTTTTTTTTGTCTTGTTTATTTAATCTCAAAGTACATAGTTCCTGTTCAGCCTGTGCCTTTGGCAATAGAACAGGGAGATCTATTATTTTCCACTGCATTTATTCACAAAATCAAGAGTTTCTGGTGTCTTCCAGACTTACCTTTGGGAAATGACAAGTGGAGTGGAAGAAATACCAGCTGGGATCCTTAATAAAGAACACATCATCTTTGGCAATATTCAGGAGATATATGACTTCCATAACAAGTAGGTTTTCTTACCAGTTCTGTTAATGTTTAGGCACTTGTGCATCTCTGTGGTGTCTGCAGAGAACTCCTACAATACAGTGCACACCCGAGTGTAAAGTAATTGATTTTGCAAAATAATGTTTGATATCTTGTTTTGTTTCTTTTGCCAAAAAGAATTGCAACTTAGTTCAAACTTCACCTTCAGCTGATTATCAATGTTAAAGTCATATTACACCAGTGCTTTGCAGTCTGATACCTGCTTTCCATCTCACAGCACGAGGTCTAGTCTGGATGCTTGCCTGTCAAAAATATGATCTTGGAAAACACAAAGGGGAGAAGGAGGAATTGTTGGCATGAGCTGGGTTAATAAGTAGCTTTCTGCCACTTCTTGGAGACTTTCTGTATTTAATCTGTAACTAACAGTGCTCCATCTTGTTAAGATAAGACTGTGTACCAGATCAGCTTAGAGAGCATTGTTTCCATGGTGTAATGTGAATGCAACAACAGTTATAAACTTAACATTCAGGGGTGCTGGATCCAACAAGTTCAGTCTGAATTCCAAATCTGTCTTCAGGTTACACTTTAAAAACAAATCAGAGAATCCTTCCCTGTTCGAGTTCTGGGACATTTCAAGTGCTTCAGTCAGATAAATGGGCCATCACATAAATACAGCCCAGCAGAGCATGCCATATACAGGCTTTTGTGCAAGCAGCTTCAAAGGATATCAGGATATTTTTATATCATATCATATTTTATCATATCATATTTTGTTCTGGTCACCCTGACTGATGCCATCTCATTACCCTCCTTTTTCAGTTTCCACTGTTCCCAGCTCCCATCCCTCCAGCCCTCACTCATGTCCCACAGATGTCACTGCTCTCATTTCCCTTTTCTCTGACTCCTCCTCCTGCAGCCTGCTGCTTCTACATAATCTTTTTCCTCTAAAATTTCTTCCTAGCAATGCTAAAATAAATATCCCCTGTCCCCTCCACAGCCTCCTCCAGGCTGGTGATGTTAAGGCATCCTCCAGCCTGGTTCAGAACCCATGTCCAACAAAGGGCAGCAAAGCTGGAGAATGGTCCAGAAAAAAACATGTTCTAGGAGGAGCAGCTGAAGAAACTCTTTCATATTCTTCTTTCCACCCAGGCATTGTACAGGGCTCTATTTGAAAACAGGTGTCACTTGTGGTACAAGCTGTTCAGAGAGAGCTGATTTTAAAAATCTGTATTTTGAAAGTTGACTACTTACCTATGAAATGCTGAGCTTGTTTAAGTTGTTGTCCTTTGTCCAGTGTGGTGAGCTGGGTGTTGGGAGCCTGGCAGCTTTGGGCTTCCCTTGTTGCTCTTTGTCTGAACCACTACACAAGAACTCTTTGAAGATCTGTGTTCAGATAGAACAATCCTGAGCACACTGACTCCCTGCTAGGGATTGCCTCTTTTTCCTTTCTGGTGGAGTTAGGCATGACTGTGCTCAAAAAACCAAGCACATCTTGGCAAGTGACACTTTTCCTGCTGGCTGGACACTTGGGTGGTCTCATAATCAAGATACAAGTATTGATCATTAGCACTGATTAACTCATTGGTTATCCTGCATCTCCTGGGTATTTGACTGGAACTAATTACATTGGTGTCTGCTTTTTTCAGCATTTTTCTAAAGGAGCTGGAGAAATATGAACAACTGCCTGAGGATGTGGGCCACTGCTTTGTCACCTGGGTAATGAGGCTGCTGCTTCTCATAATTTATTCAAATTAGTTCCTCCAGCACAGACTGGAACAAGCTGGGAATAGGTGGAAGTGTTATGTCCCCAGTGATAAATGAGATTAGGAGCTAGTCTGGAACTATAACTGCTTTGTCCTTCACCTGCCCAGGGTGAAAGTTTCCACCCTTCTCCTCAGCAATAGTTTGAAGGCTTTCCAGAGCCTCTCTCCTTGTCCTGTACTGACCACACAGCTTTTATTTACCTCTGCTGGTTTCTTTTTAGCAGAACTTCATCAAACCAAACCTGTTTTTAGGGGTGACATTCATTTCCCTGTGAAAGGCCCTGGGAGGACAGACATTTAAAATCTTAATATACCTTCCTTAAAGAATTTTAGTCATGCCTGAGAACTCCACAAAGGCATGAGGAATATATTTTATCGACTTTTTTCCTCCAGAAATTAGTGTCAAATTTCTGAGCCACTGTGCTCACTCATTCCATTATGCAATGCCAGGATAATTTCCAACAGGACTTTGAAATCTTGATGCAGAGTGTCTTTGTGAGCGTAGGAGGCTCTGAGAATTGGCTACAGTAATTTATCTGTATGAAAGCTGTTCTCTTTTCAAAATATTTACCAGTCAAGTCGGCCATCTTTGTGTTTTGTCTGATTGTTTTATTCATATATCAAAGCCAGGAATTAGTATTTTAAGAGTAAAGATGGAATATTTTCACTTATCCAAAAAATGAGCATGTTTAGAGGATTTCAGATGGGCTTTTAATTTAAAAATATGTCACGAGTCTTGATGAAATGGATTCAGAAATATTGTTTACAAAGAACAGATTACCTGTTTAGGAAAGGTGAATGCATTTATGTATCAGTCTCTGCAAAATCTTCATGGTGATTTAAGGTACTACTGCATCATCTCAACAAAGGTACATGTCCAGAGCTGTGTGTGTGGTTACAGATGTACATACAAAGTTGCCTGCACAATTGCAGGATCCTGTTATTTAGATATCTCGAATAAAAAAATGCAATAGCAATAAAAGGAAAACATCCTCCTCTTTTATTTGCCTCCCTCTTCTTGAGACCAGAGTACATTAATAAGAGGTGGGAGTGCATAGATGCTTTTAATTTCTGCTTAAAAGTAAACAAATTAGGAAATAAAATGTAAAACAGCATAAACTTTGAGCCACTGAAGTTTGAACCAAAGTAGGAAAGGCAATTCTGGGCCAAGTGTCACAAATTTCAAGTAAAAAATGATGGCTTGTGCCAGTTTAGACTAGGTGAGTCACTTGCCCAGTTTCTAGACTGGCTTTATCTTCAAGTAGGTGATAGATTCAACACTTCATGACTGAGTTTTGAGACCCTCAAACTCTTGTGTAACATTCACAGAGCTGTTAGAAAGTATTTTACAGCTGGATTAAAAATTTAGGCCTTCCCTCTGTGATATTTGTTAAAGAAAGCCTCCCACAGCCCTCAGAACTGCTGAAGTAAGGTATGAACCTTAAAGTCTTCTGCTCTTAATTTACAGTTCTTGTGCTGTTTGGTGGCAGGGTGGGGGTGGTGATGGTGGTGGGTGTGTGGGAGAGAGTTGTCACCTGTATTTATCCTGGTGTGCCTTAATAAAAACCTGTGGGAGCAGAGAAATAGCTTATCTTGCTTTTCCCTTGATGTTTGTTTTCACAGGCAGATAAATTTCAGATGTATGTCACCTACTGCAAAAACAAGCCTGACTCCAACCAGCTCATCCTGGAACATGCAGGGACTTTCTTTGATGTAAGCAGCATTGCTGTTTTCCTTACCTGGTGCAGCTCTGTGCTTTTTTACACTCGAGCTATGGGTTCCTTTCTGTGCCTTGGCATTTGGGTTTTCATTCCACTGCAAATATCACATGCTGTGAGCACTGATGGGCGTTGGTGTGGTGTGTGGTGAGGTGTGGAGACACATTCTTGTAGGAGCCTTTGGGCATTTTTCAGACCTAATCCTTTCTAAAGATCTGGTTTAGATGTAGTCTCTGTTTCTGAGTTAGCAATAAAGTGAAAATCTCAGATTTCATTGTATATTATGACCTGAAGTCCCTAAATCTAAAATAAGCTCCTAGCCTCCTGTTCTGCAAATTCTACCCAGCCTATTCCACATTTACTTCATTGTGCTAATAAAGAACTCCATTGACTCCAATTAGAGTATTTCCTGTACAAGTGCTACAGCCAGTGATAAATGTTTTTTAGGCTCCAATTCCAATTTTGTAGGTTGACAAAAACTCAAGTTTTTAAGAACCTTTAAACCAAGCTCTTCCTCTTATTTAACCTCATCCATTTTGCCATGCTTGTCTGCTACCTTATAGCTTTAATTAGTCATCTTCCTTAAAAAAAAACAAAACAAACAAAAAAAAAAAAAAACTGGGAAGACCTCTCTTCCAAAGCACTGAAAGTTTGCAAATGTAACAGATCAGCAGGATGCAAGCTGTGCTGGAGCTGGCAGCTGACATAAATCAGCTCCTCTGGAGTTTGTATGTGCCAATGGTTACAGCATTTCAGTCACACAACAATGAAAGGTCTCACATGAGTCTCAGGAAAAGTGATGAACACCTTTTCCTTTTGCCTGGTTACCGAATGGTCTGAAAGTCGAGTGGAACTGGAAGGGGTTTTCCAGGAGGTGGCGCTTGAGCCTGTGGAATGGTTTACAATGGTTTCTACTGGTCGGCTGTTTGCACAGGTTAAAAGCTTTTCCACTGCAGCTCTCTGTATGGGCTGGAAAGCTGCCTGATATTGCTCAGTAGTGAATATTCGTGTGTCAGCAGCTGCTGTTTTGCCAGGAGAGGTGTTTTCCTTCCATGGGTGCTGGGCCATCACCCAGTGATGCCTGTGCAAAAACAGAAAGCTGACTCTCCCCCCGAAAAATCCTCAAGAAGGCAGTCAATGTGAGTGACTAAGGTAATGCAAAGTACCTGTGGATCCTTCATACCTTGATCTTGGAGTGGCAGTAGTTCAGGGGCAGGACAGCCTGGCACAAGGAATACAGAGGAAATAGTTTGTTCTTTTGTTCCAGGCAGAACCTGAAATTTCCCAAAACCCTTATGATGAGAGTAAATTATCTAGAATAACACCCCCTTAGTAAGAACCCTGCTTGAAAATCACACGTGTTTCTCAAATTTCATAAGCTTTCGTAGAAAGCCACCTTTGAGATGAAAACAAGCAGTCCCAGTAATTTGTTTGAACCCTTCAAGCCCATGGAAAACTTGCAGCTACAGGGATCACTGAAAGGGTTAACTGATTAGGAGAAGAAGCAAAGATAGGTGACATATCTCATTTGAAACCATGAAGAGAATTCTGAGCTATGGTGAGAGCTGGGCTGCTCTCAGAATGTAAATGAAGCCATGTATGTAGAGAAAAGCGATGTATTTTATTGAACCAGTTGGGACAGGTGGAAAACAGTGCACAAACTGTCAGCTGGTTTATCCTACAGCACTGGTCTAATAAAGCATAAAGATTACCATCTTCCCTCCCTACAGATGGTACTTTGCTTATAAAATTCAGAAGTTGTTGGTATGGTTATATTAGCTGGAAATTGCACAGGGAATGAGAAAAAGTGTGTTTATTCTGACTAAATTGCAGTAGACTTATTAATTTCACTCTTTCAGTTCTTATGTCTGGCTTGTTCATCATTACTTAAAACTGTGTTCTTTATTCAGTAGTTTGAAAGATAAATTATGCTTGCCATGTTTAGCAAATTTTAACATTTGTAATACCATGTACTTCAGGCTGGCAAGGTGTATTTTTGATTACCAACATATGTTAGTTGTCAACTTCAATTGATAGAATCAGCATGTTATTGAAGTAATCAAGTTGATTTTAGTGTCCTTAGTTAAGCAAGTTCTGATCTTTGGGACAGAGTTTGGTTGAGACATGTACACGCTTCTTCTATTTGGAATAGTTTTTTTGCTTTGAATCTTGGAAAATATATGGTTTCATATTCAAGAGCCACAGGGGACTTTTGATTTGCATGACCAGCAAGGAAAAAGGTAAAGCTCAGTGACTTTGGGAGCATTGCAGAGCATGGTGTTTCTGCATGGATCAGGGTTCTTGGACAGCTTCTCTTCTGAGCCAGAATGTCCCTTTGAAAATGGGCAGAGGCACAAACAGGATCATACTCCAACACTTCAGGGACCAGAGGGAGGAGCTGCAGGGTGAGCATCCCTTCCCAGCACTGGTCAAATGTCACTCCCCCAACCAGCTGTGTCTCTGCACAGTCTGACCAGGGAGCATCCTGGCACAGCAAGGAGTGCCCAAAGGGGAGGCATCTTGCTGAGAGCATGCCCTGCTGTTCAGAGGGCTGGGGGGAAGGAGCAGGGCTAATTTTGTTACTCGGATCCTACAAAAACAAGTGTGCTTTGCCAGCTCCAGGAAGTTCACAGATGTGGCTGAGGTCTTGCTGGCTCCTGCAGTTGTGAATTCAGTCTCAGCCATGTGCTCTGCAGGCACAGTTCCTCTGTGGAGTCAGCTGTGACTCAGCTTCATGCAAACTCCATTAACCCCCAAACAGAGCCCCTTCCCTTTTGGGTCTTCTTCATGGCTATTTAAAAAGAAACCAAACCAACAAACCAAAAATCTGTTGGTACATGGCATGAAAAATGGATGTTTTTGCATCTCAGCATTAAGACAAACACTGGAGCTAAAAAGAAGCAGTAACCTCCTTAGTGCTCAGCAGAAAATCAGATTGTATACAAAAGGAAAATCTGTTCTTGGCAGCTCTTCTCCCTTCACCTTCCATAACTTCTTCACTTTATAGTCTCAAATGTACAATCCAGTAGCTGGAGAAAAGTCTAATTCCCCTTTTCCATTTTCTTCTTTGGGGATCAAGGATTTCTTAGTGGCTAGGAACGAGGCAAGGCATGTCCAGGCCCTGGCAGAGACAGAAGGGTTTCCAATCTGTTCTATTTCAGCAGAGAACCTACCCCTGTAGGGCATGAGTTAGGAGTCTTTTAGATGGCTACATATGCTCATGAGGGTCCTATAGGATTTTCAGGAGCTCCTAACCCACCCTGGAACAGCTGGGGGGAGGCAGCTGGGCCCTTTGCAGCCCTCAGCAGGTCTGTGACATCTCCAGCAATTTGTGAGCACATCACACTGCTCAGCCAAGACATTTTGGCTGAGGTTCAGGGGATGAAACAGTGCTGTAACAGGTGTCATGAGGGGATATCTCTCCTGGCCCCCAGGTGCCACCTCAGAGTAGAGCAGGTCTGTCAGTACCGTGTCAGACCTGTTATTCCCATGTGGATATTTCAGCCACCCCAGGGCTCTCAAATGGGACTCAATGCCTATGTTTAGACAGCTAAATTACACCCTATTCATGCAATTTAATGTCACTTCATTTTAATTGAATGTTAAGACTCTTCTTTCAGCCTTCATAGCTAGGGGAAACCAGATGACGTAACAGGTAAGTCATACTTGAATCAAGGCCTGTTTACTCAGCAGAGCTTTAGCTTGACTTGCAGAGGGACCCTGCAGTTTAAGTGGCCTTAGGGGGACTCTGCAGTTTATTGCCAGCCTCACTGAAACCACACTCATGTGCATGTACGCTTAAAGAGTGTTAAAAACTCTACATAGAATGCAGGGACCCAGTGCTGAATTTAGTTTTGGGTGGTTCTGTCTGGCAGGGGGTTAACAGTTTTCCATGACTGACTGCTGTTTTTATCCCTTCTAGGAAATCCAGCAAAGACATGGGCTGGCCAACTCCATCTCTTCTTATTTAATCAAGCCTGTCCAGAGGATCACAAAATACCAACTCCTGCTGAAGGTACCTCAGTGAGCTGCACACATCAGCTCGTGCAGAGCAGTTCACAGGTTCATGAGTTACCTTCTGCTTAAGGGAGCTGCTTCATAACCTGCAAGCACAAGTCCCTAGAAATCTTCCAAGGGCACAGTCTCCCTTGAGAGCACCTTTTTTTATCTTTATAGCTGTTCCTATTTGACTCCCACTATTTGTGAGCATCCACTGTGGAGTTTGCTGCAGTTCAGCTTTCTCCTGTCTCTGAAGCAGCTTGCAGGGACCAAGTGGCACAGTTGGGTGTGAAGGCAGCACATGGATCAAAGTTTGTTCACGTCTGCGTTGCTTCTTAGGAACTGCTGACCTGCTGTGAGGAGGGCAAAGGGGAGCTGAAGGATGGTCTGGAAGTGATGCTCAGTGTCCCAAAGAAGGCCAACGATGCAATGCACGTCAGCATGCTGGAAGGTGGGCAGGGACCTGCTGGGAAATGAAGTCTGTTTGTAACCTCTGGTGGAAGTTAGTAGAGGTTAACTGTAGCAATACTGTTTCTTCATTGTAATTTGTAGGTACCTCCTGGCTCCTTTCTGATATTTCTCCAAAAGTCTTGAAAGAATAAAGCTGGCTAGGAAGTTTGGGGGGGAGGGGGAGATATTGATCTGTATCTTTTGTGTGTCTATATATATACACATACATGTGGCATATTCATATGCAGTGTATGTGTACATATATATATTTAGCTAAAACATTCCTTCTCCATTAAACAAAAAAATCCCCTCCTGAAACAGTATCAGTTTAGCTGCTGACAGCTGTAAAAATTATTGGATGAAAACATTTCATAATACTGTTTCAACATTTGAAAAGTTCTGGTTTTCTGAGACAAAACAGCTTGTGTTTCAAAATGTTAGCATAGTTATGCCAGTGATTTTTTTTAAAAGCACTAAAAAAATGTTTTAAAACTACAAGGAAAAAGGTTTGATTGGCACAAAGTGGAGTCTTTTATTGGCTTATTATTGTGTGGAGTATTTCTGAAATGTAAAAATTTTATTCTGGACTGAGATGCTTTATTGTGTCTCACACATTTTCTTGGCCTGGGAAAATAATTTCAGCCTGGCTTGAAGAAAACCAATAAAGAAGCAGAATACTAAAACAAGTGAAAAAAGGGACTGATGCCAGTAGCTGGGCAGCACAATAAGCTCAGGTGATTAAAATTGTAGGAGGGCAAACTGAATTTGTAATGAAGTGCATAGGATTTCTTGCAATGCAGTTCTGTGTACAGTAACCACTACTGAAACCTTCATATTATTATTTTTGAGTAATTATTTCAATACTTCAGCAGCAGCCTTGTTTAGCCCATATGATGTATTTGACCTCCAATGAAGTAATTGCATTGCTGCAGTATAAAAAAAAATATCACTGGGGCAGTAGATAGTCATTATTGTCCTTTTAGAATATGAAGAAAAAACATTGAGAGGAAGACCCTTTTATTTCAAGTCTTGACTTTGGTGTTTCTGTGAATTATGTGTCTCAATAATAAATACAAGTGATTGTGTTCTGTGGTTTTAGGGTTTGATGAGAACCTTGATGTCCAGGGAGAGCTGATTCTTCAGGATTCCTTCCAAGTGTGGGATCCCAAGTCTCTCATTCGGAAAGGCCGTGAGAGGCATTTGTTTCTCTTTGAAATCTCTTTGGTGTTTAGCAAAGAGATCAAAGATTCTTCAGGACACACAAAATATGTTTACAAGAACAAGTTACTGGTAGGTGTGGCTGCTAAGAAAATATTCTGGGTGTTGTGTTTTTTGTAGGTAGAAGTGGTGTTTTGGAGGCTCACGTGGCCCCTGCTGGGTTGGAGATAATTTTGCCCCTGGAAGGGCTGGCCCTGAGTCCTGCAGGACTCACCTGGAAGTCAGCCTGCAGTGAGAGAGGTTTAAGGCAGTGAGATGTGAAGGGTGGGGGAAAATGTGTGCAGGATCACTCCAGCTATTCCACCCCACAGCTTTTCTGTTCCTTTCATCTGTGTATAACAAACGGAGATAAAATCCTGTTCCCCTACCCATCTCAACCTCCCCACTTCTTCCTACAAGTCCAAAGTTTTCTACAGTCCTGAAGCTTCATATATATGAAATCTTTCATCATCTCTCCTCCACACTAGACCTCAGAACTGGGAGTGACTGAGCATGTTGAAGGAGATCCCTGCAAATTTGCTTTGTGGTCTGGACGAACACCATCCTCAGACAATAAAACAGTGCTGAAAGTAAGTCTTTTCTGTTTGTTTTCTTTGCCTTTAGCACTTCTAGTTCAGGCCTTGGGAGCCCTGAATGAAAGGTCAGTTTCTTCCCTCCTCATGTTCACATGGCTTCCCTATCTGCCAGTGGGATCATGCCTGCATCAGGAGCAGCTGAGCTCTGAGGCCTCAGTAGCAATTGGGAAGTTGTGAGCCTTGCTGGAGTTGCATCTCCTCCTGCAGCCTGGGTTGAGCAGCTGCTCACTGACACAGGGCAGGTCTCAGGGCATTTGGCTGGGAGGTGGAATTCTCTTAGTCCTTTGTTACTGGGCTTATCAACAACCAACCTCTTCCACAGACCTCCAGAGCTGACAGCCTGTTCTGTCAAGAGAGTCTCTGCTGAAGAATCCATGTTATAGTTGTTTTGTCTAAGGAATTCCCAGCTGTGCACTGATAACCTGTTTTCCCTCTGCAGAGCATGCTGTGTTGCTAGCATTAAATGTATTTATCCAGGGCTTAGCTGCTTTGCTGTTGCTTGCCAAGTAGGTCTGGTCGGAATGCTCTCAGTTCTCTGGGGTTACCAGGTACTCCAGCAGCTGCTGCAGTGCAGCAGAGAGGACAAACAGTTAATTATGACATTCATCAGCTGGCCATGTCTCCTCTACACAGGAGGTGAGAACATGATAAAGTCTCTATCTTTCTGCCTTGTGAAACTTTAGGCATCCAGTATTGAAACGAAACAGGAATGGATCAAAAATATCCGGGAAGTTATTCAAGAAAGGATCATTCATCTGAAAGGAGCTCTGAAAGAGCCCATTCAGCTCCCCAAGACACCAGCAAAGCAGAGAAACAACAGCAGAAGGTAATTTCAGTCATTCCCCACAACATGAAATCACTAGTGTGCTCTCAACCCACAGCAATGTGGTGACTTTCAACTTTTTACTGTTTTTTACTGTAGTCAAAGCAGTTTTCATTGTCTCTGCTTTTTTATGTTGTCTTGGCAAAAGTAGCTAGAAATCTTTTTTATGATATACATACAAAGAGCTTTCATTTTATGCTCCAAAGTATAGAGAGAAACAGTAAAAATTCTTCAGAGTGCAAGGTTGTAGTTCTTTCCTGAAGTAGATTTTACTTCTTCGCATTTGAGTGAAACCAGATTTTTTTCCTTGTTTGGCAGGTTTTTTCCTTGTTTGGTAATCAAAATCATAGTTGATCCTAACAATATATTGAAGAATATATAGTGAATAATCTGTATTTCATCATCTAGTACAAACTTGTTTCAGCCTGTCAAGTAATAGTAAATATTTTTTGTCAATTTGTTTTATCCTGGATTAAATTACAGATGATGAATTGTTCTTTTTCTGTTGTGGCATTCCCAAAAGCCACCTGTAATTTGCGCATCTTCATTTCCTCATCAAATTTTATCCCTCTTTTACTTCAGGCTGTGTTATAGAGACATCAAAGCATAAATAACCAGTCACCCAGGAAACCTGTATCAAAGCAGAGATCCAGACATTTCCTCTAAGAACACACAAAAGTTTTCTTGTACAGGATGGAGACATATTTTTTTCTTTGTCCTTAAGTATATATTTTGCATTATTTAAGTATTTACTTTTAAAGATCAATAAACATTTATGATAATTTTATCTGGACAGCCAAAGGAAAGAAAATGTGTTAGCAGCCTCAGTGAGGTAAATAGGTAGGGCTCTATATTCTTTGTCTATATTTGGATAGAATCTTTATGGCTTCGCATTAAATTCCTGAAGAAATTTAAACAAATGTTGTGATTATGTGCAAATCCAAACCCCACAGCTGAGAGTGACATCATTCTAAATTGCAATAGCTCTATAACACCATGGGCTGCCTTAGAGGGGTAATTTTAGCACAATCCAGCTCTGTCCTGCTGACTCAGCACTTCTCAACTCCACCTCTCCCGTTGTGCTCACTGGTGGTGTGTTAAGGAATGTCATTGTTTGCCACTCGCCTCTCTTGCAGAGATGGGATAGATGATGCAGACAGCCAAGGGGATGGCAGCAGTCAACCTGACACCATTTCCATTGCCTCCAGGACATCACAGAACACAGTGGACAGTGATAAGGTAGGACTGAAATGTGAAAATACCTGGCAGGTAATTGCCCCCAGAAAAATGTAAGTGAAAAGCAGAATAGAAGGCAAAACAAGGCAACTTGTCTTCTACTGAGTGAGCTGAAACTTGTATTCCCCTTCTCTAGGTTATTAAAACCCAGTCTGTTTCTGTGTGCTTGTCAGTACTGCTCCACACAGTAACACCTCTGTTACTGCTGTTTGTTTGTGGTTAATACACAGAGGTTCAACTGGCTCTGAAGGAAGAGCCCAGAGCAACCTTTTCCTGCCTAGTAAATCTTGTCCTGTGAGATCCAGCTTGTGAACGAGCAAACAGCTGGAGATGCCACATATTTCCCTCTCAGCTGAAATCAATTGTTTGCTGGAGGGAATGCAGGTGCTCACACACGAATTAATGCAGCAACACTGGGATCCTGGCTGGTATCTTGAGAGCCTGGGAGACCTACCATTTCCAGAGACTGTGATTCTGGACCCCTCTCCTCACAGACATATGCTGGAGCATATGGATGGCCCTGAGACACGCTAGATTGTGTTGGAATGCTGCGCACTGTCAGCACATACGTACTTGTCATTTTACTTGTCAGACAATCTGAGTCCAGATCCTCAGCTCCACTAGGATGCCTCGCTTGAATTTGTCACCCTGACACCTCCAGCTGTGCTCTTCCACTGAATTAGCAGTTGATTGTAGGAGAAAATGGGCAGTTAAAAATTACCTTAGCTACACTCATAGGGTTTGTCCTATCCCCTGAGAGAATGCCCATATTCTCTTCATGTATTGTTTTGAAATCACATGTAACTTGAAAAAAGCTGAATTCTCCCATGCTTTTATGGATTTACATATTTGCCAGGGATTTAATTATGCTGCCACTCAGACAAGGTAGAAGGGTGTCTTCACAAAATCAAAGTGCAAGCTTTAGTTGTAAAGTTCACAGGTAAGGTTCAGTGCAGACACTGTTTTGAAAGCTGGACTCAGAAATATAAGTTAATTGCAAATAAATTATCTTTGTAAGATCATATGTTGTATTTATCTTAAATGCATATCCCCATGATTTAACTTTTTTGTCCAATAATGTGCATTAGAAAAGTACTAAGCCTCATAATCCAAAGGCCACTGTAATGTATGCAAATACTTTGCCCGATGTCTGAGAAGTCTTCAATCCACATGGACTTGTCTTACTTTGTGTTTTTCACATTTATCATTCCTGCTAAAAGGCCCTGATTTAGTGCAGTACTTGAGCTCATGCTTAATTTTAGGCACTCGCCTAAGCTTTGCTCGTTCCCCCAGCCCCTTGTCTCGGTTGCATGAATTCTGGCCACGTCTAGGTGAGATGCTCCATGTTGCATGCTGCAGCTGCATACAAGGGCTATGGTGCCAACACAGGCTGTGTACCCTGAAAGACAGCCCATCGTGGCAGGAGTTGGTTTTATGATGCAAGACTGGAAACATTTATAGGAATTTCTATCCAGAACCTTGTTTGAACTGAACAGCAAATGCATATGAGATAAACTGAGAAAAGATCGTACAGGAAAAAAGTTGTTACCACTGGGGAAAGGGTTGTGTCATGCTTTTAACTTTTTTTTGGTGTGGGTAGGTTCACTTGCTGACTTAAGACTGTGTGGTTTTGTGTCCATTTAATGAATAGAAACAAATTTGAGTGTACAGCTAAGGCTAAAGGTTGCTTTTATGTGCTTTGTTGAACCTGAGGTAGCAGTGTATCACCCTTAACTCAAGAGGCAGTTCCTGCTGAGCAGTTTCCTTATTGTCTCTGATGCTAATGTCAGAATACTGTGGAGAATTCAGCTCCTAGAGTGCTGTATTATCATGTCTTTGCTCCAAGGATAATGAACTCCCTGCATCTCTTCATAGCTCCCATTTTTTTCTGCACAGTGTTACCCAGATTAGTGGCAGATGAAGCTGAGCTGCCTTGCCTCCTGCTGAACTGGCAGAGTCTCCCCCGTGCTCAGTGTCCGCTCAGACATTGGGCTCACCTGCTGGCACCTGCTGTGCAGGGACTGTCTTGTCAGCACATCCAAAGCTCTGAAAGGACTCCTAACTGTGACATTTTACCACATGGGATTTTCTCCTTCAGTGTGTAATTGAGTTTTTCTTCTAGGAGGGTCGGAATGAAATGTGATTGGACTGGGAGGTTTTATATTCTCACATGGATGGGTGCTAGTTATCAGCACTGGAAGGCAGGACTATATCATGCTCTCCAGGCAGGTTTTCTTGGCAGAGCTGACAGTTCATGGCACACACTGTAGCATGCATGCTATAGTTAACTCCTGTGGGGCTGATGGCAACTCCATTGGGCACAGGGTTCAGCAATCAGAAGTTTCCCTGCATTTAACTCCAGCATAGCCAGCAGACTTATTCCCATGAGTTCATATTCAAGCTGAGAAGCTTTTTGCAGCTGCAGCCTGCATAGGTGACTTCTCTATGTGCCCCAGTGAGATCTCCATCCAGAGAAGCCAATGAAGAGAGCTCCCAACTTTAGAAACTGGCTGTTCACAGCAGCCTCATCTGCAAACCCATGCCAAGAGCTTTGCAGTGCCAGCAGCGTGCCAGGATGGCAGCAGATTCATCCTGCCTTGGGACCATCTATGTATTAACTCCATGCCAGAAGCAATTCTCAAGTAGCATGTAAGAGATTATATTACTCCCTGAAGCCAAAAACATTCAAAGATTTAGCTGACACACTTTGTCCTTTCCCTAAACCTTGCTATTATGCCTGAGGATTGCCTAACACATTAGTTGGATGCTCAGACAAGAACGTCAAACAACATTTTAGACAAAGAAAATCACAACTTCTCAAAGACTCATTTTCAAGTAGCACTTCTGCTTAACAACACTCCTCATGCCTCAAGTCATATGTATTTCTTTCAACTTATTTGTGAGTCAACTCCTCCTGTGTTGTAAGTAGCAATTTCTGTTTTCTCTCACCATGGCACAGCCCTGGAGCTAAACTTTACTTTCACATTTCAAACTCCTAAAAAGACAAAAAGGTTTTTTGTTGTTAACTGGGAATGAAATAGCCTTACTGTAAATTTAGCAAGGATTCGTTTTCTCTCAAGACATGTGAATGTGGCCATAACATTTATCAGGGGGATCCTTTGGTGCAGAGGATAGAGCACTTCAACTGAGGGCTGTCCTGGTTCTGCTCTGTCACTCACATGTTGGATGCCATCACAAAGTACATTTGATGGCACATTACCCTTTCCTTTTTTCACCTGGTTTGGATGAGGAATTTGCAGGAGGAGACACAATTCTTGCAAACATTACATTTGTACATTAATTACAGCATTGTTCTCCATTGTCCCAACACATGATGCAGGCCTGCATTCAGACCTGTTTTTGTAGCCTTTATGGTGGCAGACTCTGCTTTGAAAATATTCAGGGTTATGTGCTTGACCCCAGAAGTGTTATTAAGCCTTTAAGTGTGCAGACTTTCCTGACTGCAGGCAGTGGTCAGGTAATTATACATAAAGAGTTTTCAGATTAAAAAAAAATAATAATTATGTCCTGGTCTGTTTAAATTAAATACCTGATTAAGTAGCTTCTTAAATCTGAATATGAGTATTTAGTATCTTTACTTTCCTTGGGCTTTTCTCTGTCAAAAATATGTAAATCAATTATCTGCAGGCTCAAACATTTAATTTCATTAAGTACTATATTGTAGAAACACAGACTTCAAGTGAGGTCTGTAGGTCTGTACCTTTGTAAAATGAAAGAAGGAGAGAACAAAAAATGTTTCTTTTTCCATTTTCAATCCATGACTACTTCTATATGCAATATCTAAGATATTTCCTATACAGGAAAAGAATTATTTGGATTGTCATTTGGATTGTGTCAGTTTTATATAGAGGGGGAAATGGGCTGATGACACAGACTCAGTGCTAAAGAATCAATAGATAATGAATACTATTACAGTAATTTCAATTCCCATTGAGCATCCAGGTCAGGTCCTAGGTAACCCACTACACAAAATTTCTTCATCCTTTTCCAAAAGGCAAAGAAGACAGCTTTTGTTCTATACAGTAAGCCCTCTTCAGCTTGCTATCTAAAATCCTCTCCTTAGAGAGAAATCCTTGCCCCATTCACAGCAGACAGGATTTCAGTCTTTATATTTGGATTCAAAGCAGTGGGGAATTGCATAAAGGAAATGTTACATGCAGGGCATTCTCATTTGTTAAGCCCATTGAGCTGTTGGCTTGTGGAACAGCTGTTTCTGGTGATACTGGTCCAGCTTCCAATGGCCTCCTTTTTGTTGGCTTTTGCAGAATACTGAGCAGAGCAGTTCTCATTTCCTTCTGTTGTTTTTGGATATGGAAAAAGGCTCTGAAATGTGAACTGAAAACGTTTTGCTCTCTAAAAATAAATCTACATTATACACTTTTATCATTTCCCTTAGATACTGTACTCAGCTCATCTTTCAGCAGCCATGAGTCTGAGATCTTGACCTCTTCCACATTGGTGGCATTATATAAAATCTGGAAATAATCATTCTTCTAATTGAAGGTAATTTGTACAAGAGGGGAGATTTTAGAATTAAGGCTTATTGGAACAAGTCACTTAGGGGCAAATTCTCTTTTCTTGAGAAGCTTCTAATCAAGGTGAAACAGCTTTGGTACTGTTACTGAAGCGGGAAGCGCTCGCTCACTGCCGGTGAGCTCTGTGTTTAGTCTCGTGCAAGAGACACATTTCTACTGCAGTGCTGGGGGAATATCAAGGGACAGGGGCTGTTGACCCCCAGCATGTGTATGGCCAGAACATGTGTCACCGTGGACTGGAGTGTGTGCAGCACCTGGGCAGTGCGACTGACCGGAACAGCAAACATCTGTCAGTGGAAAAATCTCTCTGCCAATGGTTAGTGGGTGCTGTGTGCTGCAGCTGAGGGGAAAGGAGATGGAAGGTGCAATGTAAACTCTGTGGCAGAGCCAAGGGGGAGAGCAGGATCAGGGGAATATGGAGTGGGTGGTGAAGCAGAGAGTCACTTCAATACAGAATTAGGAGTATTCAGAAGTCTTCCTGTTTTCTGGAGCACTATGATAGGTGCCATCAATTTATCTGCCAGGCATTGACCTGAAGAGGTTTCTTCCTCCAACCAAGATATTTTACTCTCAGTAAATTGGATTACGTTAAACTGTGAGTTTCTAAAGAGCAAAGGAAGGGATTGATTTTATCTCATTTTTGTAAGTACTGTTGTGGTTATTCTGCCACTCTCCCAGCAGAATATGCCAGAATTCCATGTACTGTCTGGAGTGCTGCTTCCTTGCAGGGACTGGTGATTTATGGGACCACAAGTAAAACTAAATTCATGTAACAGAAAATGACTGCTGACTGTTAAGTGAATTTTTCCTGTGAAGGTATGATAAAGAGGAGTGAATTATGGCCCCAGAGGATGTATTTCTATGGCTTGGATGCTGCCTAGCATTAGAGCAGTTCTCACACTGAGTTCCTACTGCCCTCACCTGTGGAAAAGAGAAAACATGATAGTGATCAAAGGCAAGTCTGACATAAAACATTTTGGCACTTTAATTAGCCTTCTTGAGGTCTCGCTAACTATAGGTGGTTAAACCTTTTGAAAATACTGTCATGTAGTAGCAAAATGTTTATCTTACCAGGAAATGTTCAGCCAGGAGCTGACATCTCTCTGTTTCTCTAATGATAGTTTCTTAAAATGTCCTTAAGCTTTGCGGGGCTGCCTCTCAGTTCTGGCTCTGAATCTTCGTTAGGACCCCGGTAAATTCAGCTCTTCTCTGAGAAAAATATACAAATGTATGTATCTTTTTTTTCACTGTGAATGGTTCCCTGAAACTGAAGTCATTGAAGTGACATTTAGAGCTGATAAAATGAGACTGGTTTATCTCTGCTGGCAATGCCTGATTTGGCATGAACTTGCCTTTCTAATAGTTGATATTCAGTAATATTACTGTGCCACTTTTCTTTTTTTTCTCTCTTTCCTAAGTATTAGTAAGGACTTTGCCTTTGCTTCCTGTATTTCTATCAGGAATGCAGCAGTGTCAGTGTCATGAAATGTTCCGGCTTTTGATTTGCAGAGCTCTACTTGTCTCTCTAAATTTGATGCTTTTCACTCTTTTGGAAAATTAACTTGAGGCTCTTGGAGTGAAATGTAACACACTCAAACAGGCAAGGTATGAACTACGTTTTTAGATTTCCAAATGAAGGAAATCTGGACTGAAGTGCTGCATGTACTTTGAATTGTGCAAAATTTCATGGGCACTCACAGAAAACTCTGAAGCTCAGAGGGGATCCAAATAATTACAACCATTCTTTGCTCAGTGTTTGGCCTATGCTCTACCTTGGTATAACCTAATCTCTGCTCTGGAGACTTGGCTGATAGATCTCACAATGCCTTTATTTGTCTGTACACTACAGACTGGAGCTGTACAGGAATTTACCCACCTGCCATCTGCAGGCAGAGCAGCTCTTTTCTTAGTGATTTATAATGCATGTAGCAAAGAATCTCCAGCTCAGTTATTAATAGTGGCTCTGCCTACAGCACAGATCTCCCAGGACAATTCTGGGGCCTTTGGCACTTTTTTTTTCCTGTGAACTTTGAAAAAATGGACTTTGTTCTTTCCTGGACTTGAATCAGATTTCCAACAATCAAAACAGTAACTCTTAGCAACCTTGATTTTCCACCAGGGTTCATCCTGGCTTGAATTACATCTTATCTGTTTTTTCTGGCATCCATTTCTAAATGTAACAGGTAGGTGATCAGGAGATTTACCTCTGAGAAGAGATCTGTCAGGGGTGCAAGTGCCACTGACAGTAAGGACATTTGCTTTCTGTTGCCAGCCAGTTCTTGCTGCAGCTGAGGGTGGAGGCAGCACCAGGCACAGGCTGTCTTGTTTCACAGAACCTTCTTGGAAAAGGTTCTTTTGGAAAACAAAATAAAATATGATCAGCTGCTCTTAAAATATAACACTTGTTGGAAACACTTGCAAACTTCATAGTAATTATTCAGGGGACTTGAGAGAAAGTCCTAATCACAGTGGCTCTTAGTGGAGCCTTATTCATTTTTTCTTGTACTGCGTGGCTGGACAATTTCCCACACACCTACCCACGAGGTGATGACAATGGATGAGTTTCCCCAAAGGCCCCTTTTTTTTTATCTAGTAGTTGAATTTTACCAAGAAATTTCCAATAGATTTGAGTATTTCACACTGTGAAAATAACAGCAAAGCCAAAACATTGCAGTGCCCATGGAAATAGCAATCACGTTGTTCATTGGGTAATATTTCCAGGAAATAACTTTATAAAAGGCAGGCATGAAATTTGCCATGCATTTTAAATATTTCAGCTGGGATTTCTCAAAGTGCTATTGAACTTTAGTGGGATCTTTGCTCTCAAAATTCTTGGACACAATTCTTTCCCCAAAGGAAAGCCATTCCTGTGGTGGTTAGTGCAGGGTCACTGCTCAGCACCCACAAGTTTATTTCCAGACCTGTGCAAGAAACAGCAGATATTTTCTTAATAACTCTCCAAAGTTTGTTTGGTTTTTTGAGACTATAAATAACTAGAAATATGAATCCAGATTCAGTTGGGTGATCTGATGCTGAGAACAGATTCAACTGCAAGTCCCTGAAAGTGAAGTCCTACAGACAGGGGTTCTTCAAAGATATCTTTTCAGCATTTTCCTCCATGCAAAACTTGCAGTTACATCCAGGGAAGGTAGAATATGCTCCACTTCTTTTATAGAGTACATAGTGTTTTAAATTTTCATTTCTATTGCTATTCATTTCATAAAGAACTTTTGCTGTTGACTTAAATAAATTATACTTTTGCATTTAGGACATAACAATCAGCATTCAGTATGCTTTCAGTCTTATTCTTAGGTCTTTTAAATCTAATGCATCCCTTGGTGGAAAATAAGTAAATCAGTAATATTTGAAAATAGAAGTCAAGTCCCATTATGATAAAACAAGTGTATGGAACTCCTTCAGACTGAAGGTCTCCTGAGAACACTGTAGATACAAACATCAACACATTCCTGTTGAGGGTGTTTAAATGTAATTTCTGTGGTAACCCACTTGATCTCTCCTTTCTATTCCTGCCAGCAGTGTGAAAATCAGATTCTATACTGATGTGCTGATGGACACATTCCCCAGAGAGGTGCAAGGCACACAGAGTTTGTATAATCATATAATCTTAGTTCATATGATGAGTATCCCAAATCCACTGCAAATATCATATCTCTCAATCACAAGGCACTTCTGAAGCACATGTAATTCTCCTTAGGTAGGGTGGCTGTAATTTTAAAATGTACAGAAGAGAGAGAGTGCTGCCCTTTAAAAGATGGCTGGAAACTCAGCTGTGGACAACGCTATGGTCTTACATGACAGGAAATAAGCTCCATATCAATAAATCTACATTATTTAGCAAACAACAAAAAAGATATTTTGATGCCTGCTGTGAAGAAAGAGGATGTTTAAGTTAAGGGGATGTTTAAGTGAATGAGTCTGATGCATTCAAAACAGACTATGGAGGAAGGAAGTACAGTAAAATCCCTATCTTTATTTCAAAGACATGATCAACCCCAGTGACTTTAAAATAGAAGGATTAAGATCAAGTATTAATTTGTACAGAAGAATTAAAGGATATTCTGTTTTTCAGCTCTGCAGAGCAACCAGCTGTTGTTTGACTTTTATAAATGTGCTGTGATTTTCAAAGAATCAGATGTCAAAGATTTGTTGCCAATTACCTTGCATTAGAAATTGAGTTGGATTTCAGGTGGGAGAGGAGTTTCTGTCTCTGAACTGGTCTTTGACTGATTGGGAAACAGTTCAAATTGATTCATGTTAGTCAAAATTAGTATTTTTTTTCCTAGCAAAAATGGTTAGACAAAAGCATATGTATTTGAAGAGATCAGGTGATTGAGTTCCTTCATCCTCTATATCTGCTAATGTGAGTGCAAGCTGAACTGTAAGTCATTAAAGGCCACTTCCTCATTATTGCTATCAAAACTAACAGAGTGTTCCTTCCCTTTCTCACCTTTGTCCTTGCACCTCGTGCACAGCAGAGGATGCCAGTCCTGGAGTGGCACTGCTGAGGTGATTCCTCTGACCTGCACCATCCCCTCTAACAGGGGTACACAGCACCTGCCCAGACCCACCTTCCCAAAAATCTGACACCACCTTGGAAACCAGCCTGCTCAGGAAAAAAAAGGGACAGTCCTGCTCAGCCTTGTGCTGGTGTGCCAAATTAGTCTGTTGATTATAGGAAAAAAATAGTTAATTAAAAGTGGATAGATTATGGGGTCCCCTCCAAATGAGGACATGAATAGAATAGGAATTCTATTCATGTCCATCAGTATTCTGGGGTTGTCTCTGTATCCATTCTTGGGCCACTAGATCATCTAAAGTACTTGGCATGGAAAGAAAGGAGCAAACAGTATTCAGAACTTGTTTTTTAAAAGAGTATTTTTATTCTTTTTTTTAAGTTTCATCTCAAGTTCGACTTTCTAATGTTGTCATTAAGCAAGAAGTTGTTCCTCATCTAAATCTGATTGTTCTCCTCCTGTTCTTCAAAGAGCTTGAGTTCATGTTTATTTTTCCTGTGCTGTTGTTTTGAGTTGTTTCTGGGGTTTCATTCTGGTGATTACAGTGTGTTTGTTTAATTTGGATGTACAATATAAAATATATCTCTCTGGAGGAACAATATGTTTTCCTTTTGGCATAGGCTTTTCTTCATTTTAGAATTCATCATTCGTGTGTGGTTAATGCTTACTAGCGATGCCAGGTTTGTTCAAGAAACTTAGAAAACCTTGGAACAAGATGGTTCCAGCTATAAAGGGCACATAGGGATAACACAGAGTAACTGTCTAGAAATGAAGAAAAGTTTAAGTGAAATCAGAACTTAGTGTTAAGAGCTGACCTTTGAACAACACTAAACTTCATTGATCAGGGACATTAGAGGACCCTGGACATCATTCAAGTTTGAAGTTAATATTAGCAAGAGATTTAATATTGGAAAAAAACCCTGTGTTTGAAGGTGGGGCCTAAAGGAAACAGTTACAATTTCCTTTTTTCTTCATATCAAGGTGATCAAGTCAGGAAAATACAGTCACAAACAATATTTATAAGAACACCTTGAATTCAGTCATGTAGCAGCTTTTAGGTGGGTGTTCAGGAATTCTGCTGAAGGGTCTCTGCTTTCATTCAGTGTATATCTGCAGCAGCAGCCATTGCCACCTGGCCTCTGAGTGATGTTAGCGTGTACTGGTGGCCTTATCCAGATTTGGCTGACCTCTTGATGTGCTGAATTTACCCTTTCCTGGGGAGTCATCAAGATTGTGTGTCTCCAGAGCTCATCAGCTCTTGAGAAAATCCCACAACCTACCACCTCAGCTCATACTTCTCCTCTGTTCATCTTGCTGTCTGCTGGTAAATGTTTCTCCATCCAAACACGTAGATAAAACTTTATAAAACTCATTGATGCATTCTCCTGTGGCACAGCCCTCATAAAAGGGTGGAATGCCTGATTTTGGGAAAAAGGGAGCAGCCAGATAGTGAGATAATTGATTTTAACTCAATAACCTTAGTCTTTGTGTGTTGCCTGGTTGAGCAGAGCTGTGACCATGAAGTATCAGAAGAACACAGGTACTGGACTGGGAGGCAACAGAAGGAGGCATGGGACATGGAGGGCAAGCCATAGGGAAGGACGGAGCTGGCAAAGTAGCTGAGGGAGGTGAAAGCTTTCCTGGGAACAGGAGATGTTCCATGTGAGGGGACTGGAGGAAGTCATCACACCACTCAATAAATCATTATTTTGTCTTTTCCCCCTTAAATCCCAGTAAGGGATTCTTTCTTCTTCTCACCCCTAGGTCAAGTAGGTAGGAAAAGGCTTTGAGTTCGGGAAGGGCTATTCTGGTTTCTTCTGCTTGTCCACAAACTCACAACCTTTTCAGTGATCTGAGGCAGTATTTATTTTCCAGCCAAGTATTTCTGCTGCAGGCTGCCCCAGGAGGCACCTCCCTGCCTTGGGTTCAGTATTCTCCCCACCTTGTAAACCACATGCATGCCTTGCTACTGGCAGCTAACAGAAGGGAGAGAGGCATCCAAAGTTTCCCCCAAGCCTCCGTGTCCAGGATCCAAGTGCTCTGGTTGTTCAGATCAACTTTATTTTTATGTTTGTGTCTTGCATTAATTTAAAACCCACTAACAATCCAAATCAAACTGTCCTTCCTCAAATGCGTGCAGGCAAGAAAAAGAGGAGTGTGAAACATGGCACGACTCCACAAGCCCTTTTCTGCTTGGGTTAATTTTTCCTGACACTACAGCATCACTTCCTGACTGTAGCTGCAAATAAACAATTACTGAAAGCACAAGGCTGGACCACACATGAGTGTTTTCCACTGGCATGGAGAAAAGCTGTGTGTTGATTGCTGATTATTTATTTTCACAAAATGCAGTTGGGTTTGTTCTTATGTCTTTAGGGCACCATCTCTCGAGGTGCTGATCCTTCTCAGCTTGCAGGAAGAATTGAGGATGGGATCCAGCTGTGCCCCACAGGTCCTGGGCCTCAGTTGGCATCATTACTAGAAGTTCTCCAGTGTTGATATTTACTGCATGATCCTGAGCAGTCAATAGGAAAGGACAGCAGGGGTGTACCCAGCAGAAGGAACACTTAGCCAAGCCATGTGCTTTTCCTTTAAAACTCCAGTTGTTAAACCATCAGTGTGACATTTACATAGAGAAAAGAAAGGAAATTGAAATGCACACAGAGAAACTTCAGCTTTCTGGCTTGCTGCAGATAATGCAGTGAGAGCTGATTTTTGTATGAGTTTAACTGATTGTACTTAGAAATGTCAGGGTCATATTCTCGATCTATCACTACCTATAAAATGGGCAAAATGGCATTCAGCTGACTGGTCTTTGCCTTCACATCCTGGACAGTCCCCTACTGTACAGGATTCCAGTGTGAGCTGGGGCAGATGAAAGGCTGGTGGCCCCCTGAACCTCCCCAGCAGCAGATCCAGCTTTGTACTGGCTTAAACAGCTGTGACTGCAGGGACAGGCTGAGCACTGAGGTTCTTGAATGACCTGGCTTTTCTTGCAGTGGCTGAGCAGACTATGGCAGCATCCCCATCCCTTTGCCTCTAAGATATAACAGAGGAGTAAACCAGGCCTCCAGGGGTTGTTTTTGTGGGTTGCCTTTTGAAATCTCTGAGGTTTCATGTTCTTTCTTAGGGTCTGGCCTCAGTGCAGTTATTTTGCAGAAACTCCTTTCAACTCTGAAGTTCTGCTGCCTTCCCTGGGAACTGAATCTTTGGTACCTTTTACCTTTATGAAACCTCTGTCCTTCAGACTTCTGGGAGAGAAATTTGAGGACTGGGGAAGGACTTGAAAAATCAACCCTTTCTCAGGCTCATCAAGTTCCTGCCTTATGACCTTCTCTTTGTGTGATGCCCATGTGTTATTTATGAGCACTTGGCTGCTCGTTTCCACAAAAAAAAAAAAAAAAAAAAAGAAAGAAAAAAAAATTGTTGAGGCTGAAGTACAATTAGTTATGTGGCACTGCAAAGGGCAAGAAAGGGGATAGTGAGTGCTGTTGTCCTGGGTTGAGCAGCTACTAAGGTCAGAGATGTAAGGCACAAAAGTTAAGTCTTTTGAAGAAATGCAAAGGAAACAGAGTGATATGTAAATCAGCTTTATTTCAAGTCAAGAAAAGCACCTCACTGTTCACCAGGTGAGTATCTGGTTCTGGGCCTCTCGTAGATCCACATCACATCCAGCCTTTGAGGATCAGCTGCTCAGGATTTTGTTTCAGTAGGAGTAGTAGGAGTAGGATTTGCCTCCAGCCTTGGAACAAATCACTTTCCCTGTGAGGGGGGAAATAAAAGAATAAGATAGCTAAGTAAGTGCTGGGCTGAAGCAGATGTCTTTTAAACAAATACACAACTTATTTTGCGTCTGCTGGTTCCCAAGTCCTTGCTTGCTGAGAGACAAAGAGCAGCACTGCTGCACTTCAGGAGAACCAGGATGTGCTCCCCAGGTACAGATCTGAAAGGTGGCCACTTGCATCCACAAACCTGGCATTTTTGCTGATAAGGGCAATACAGTCACTGCTAAAATTGATCCTAATGAATGAGAGAATTCCTTTGCTTTTCTGAATGCTATAACTGATTAATTCCCCAAAGAATTCTTCTGGGCATCCCATCCCTATGTAAAGACTATGGCTAAGTGGCTTAATAGGCTAAGTGCTTTATAGAACAGCTCTATAATATTTTAGTTGTCTCTTTTCATTTCAGTAACAAGCATAAGGGAAGCTAATGTCCCAGTATACAGGGATTTGCAATCACCATTAATGGGGATAATTCCCCTCATGGGAAACAATAAAAAATACCGTTGCCAGAGCTAGAACACTTTTCTAGATTTGCATTTTCATCACAACAGATTATATCTCTTCTGCTAAATTTCTTTGTGCTCTAGAGGAGAAAATAAATCTGGCAAAGAGAAACAGCTTTAATTGTAAAGATAAACTCTTGATGGGGCACAGTAAGAGTGTCTGAGTTTCCCAAAACAGCATCTGTATGATTGAGGAAAATGAAATAAAATCATGGTAGCTATTAGTAGTTCAGTGAGTTTTAAATGAGCCCTGAATGATGGCAAAATTAAGAAGAGTTTTTGCCTTTTTCACATTATCATCACTAACAGAAGGGGTCTCACTTGCTGTTTGTTCTGTTTTGATGGTAAATCCTGTCCTAACAAATATGCTGACAAGCTGTAAGAGAGCAACTGACTTGAATTGCATGGGAGGTCTGTCTCATATTCCACACCCATCTTAGATCTTGTTTTTGTGTCTTTAAAATATGCAGCAATGGAGATTAATACGTTGGTTTGCTTTTTAATGAGTGAACCTTGGATTTGAAGGTTTGCTGCAAACTCTTTTATTTAAATGCTTTCATATTTATGGCGCCATGCTTAGAATGTTATGAATAGCATTATCTGGCTATTAACTCTTGTGACAAGATGGATTTTAGGATTAAATAAATTGTGAGCATTCCTTTTAAATTGCTGGAGCTAAAGGGGTTAGGAGTGTAGGAGTGGTAGATTACCCAGCTGCAGTCATTCCTCCTGCATAGCCTTGTGATATGTTACAGGGGTTCTGGTGGCTGAGTAGGAGGAAAGAAGTCACTGGAAGCAGCTCAGATTGCACAGCCTTGACTCACCCCACAGGGTAGGTGACCAAGCTCTTTCATGAGCAGCAGGCAGAGAGAGGGAATGGCAGCCTTGATTTAGCACAATATAAGCTCCATGCTGGGCATATAGTTACTGTCCTTTGAAATCAGTCAGATTTGAACCTTTTGTGCTTAGTTGTGATTGCTATGCTGCATTTTTTTCCTCTGCCTACCATTATGAGCTGGTGCAATGTGCTAAAGCAAGTGATTATTCCAGGAGCTGTTTGAGGGTCAGCATGTTTCCATTGTGTGACTGGTCCCAGTGATTTTTTTTTGGTGCAGAAAAATAGACAGTTTCTCTTTTCTTCAACTGCAATATAATAAATATAGAATTCTCTCCTGCTAGAAGTGTTGTGTTAGAATGCACATATGAGCTGTCTGCATTCAGCTGCCTATCCCACCTGTGCATTCCCACCTCCGCTTTTGGAAACAATTCCAGGCCAAACCCTGTCTCTTTTAAGCACATGAGGACTGACTTTAGTGGGGCCTAAATCTGTATCCTCTCTCAAGCAGGTTATTGCTTTGAAACAAGATAATGTTATGAGTCTCCTATTGGCTTTGAGCCAACGCTAGTCTTTTAGTCAAGCAAGGAAGAGTCATGTTTGTAGACCTAAAGATTAAACATTTCCATCCTGCTGTCACACCTGTTTCCATTGAGAAGTGCTGGCTGCATGAAGAGCTGCTACCATTTACAGTCAGCTGTTCCTTGGAACAAGCCATCCTCTGTACTCACCTTTCCAGCTTCCGCTAAAGCGTGTTCTTGGGTGATTCATTCTTTGCAAACAAACTCTTGACTAGGTGATCATTTCCTTACCTGTTTCTCATACTCATGTGTTATTCCCCTGCCTGCTGCATGGTGTGCAGTGGTTTATTCCATCTTCAGTTTTTTAAAGAAAAAATTAAGTTTCCGATCTTTAATTTTTCCATACATCTAGGTCCAACCTCATTATTGCTAGGAACTTTGTTCACTGATGCTGGTTAGTTGAGGAATTGTTTCTGTCCCACCATCTAGTTTTAATTTCAGCCAGTGTTCTGGCTGGATAACTGGCTCAGTTATTCAGGTTAGTATGACTCAGTTGTATCAGGCAAAGATGTATTCATGTTACTACATTGACTTCAAATACAGCAGAAATTAATGTCACTGTCACTGTTGGGTGAGGTTTTCATATTAATGGAATGTGAAAGGAACAGGAAAAGGGAAGACAGTAAAGAATGAGTTGCTCAGTTCCAAAGAAATTAAATCAGGAGGTATGACCTTTAGTAGGAAAGAACTAGCAGGAGAAGGAATCACATGAACCTTTCTCTTATGTCAGTGGATAAATTTGGCATGTTTCAGCACAAGGTGTAATGGGAACAAATGATACTATGATTGTCTTGTCTGTTCTGTAGGCTTGAACAGTAATGCCATTGGTCTGATCTTACCTGTGAAATGGAGAGCACAGGGTGCTTGTGAAAGCCTTTTGGTCTGATTGCTGAAGTTGTTATTTTGAAAAAATCAGAAACCCTCTCAGGCAGTGTGCTTGGATAGCAGGAGGTGGAAATGAGGCATGCTGCCTCAAGTGCAAATGGTGGGGAGCAGGAGAATGGGAACAGCAATAAAGCCTAGGAGCTGGCATGGGGAAACCACAGGAAGTGAGGCACGTGAAACAGCCCCAGGGACTGGCTGGGTGTTCCAGACTTTGGACCTGATGAGATCAGCTCCATATCCCATTGGGGCTGGTTGTGTCCAGGTGGCCTTTTGGGTCTTCCTTTTCTGAGAGGAGACTGGTGAGGGCAGCTCATGGCAAGGGACCTGGTGGGACACAGTTGTTGGCTGCAGCTGAGGAGGAATCTGACACTCTCCAAAGATACCAAGGAACCTGTTGGCTGAGATTCCTTCTCTGGGAATGGGACAGTATCGGTTAAAGGTGTTCTTGGTGCTGGTGTGCTAATGCCTTTCACAGATTAATAGGAGAAATGGTTGGAAATATTGCCTTTTGGAGCAAGCTCCTTGCAAGCAAATTACAGACTGTGAGTAATAAATGCATTTGACAGCAGAGTTTTTGATTTTACAACATATTCATAACACCTCGGAGCACTTAGTACCTTGTTAACCTAATTAGTATACTCTGAAACTGCCAAGGCAATCTGAACAGCTGTTAATCACATGCCAAACTATCCAAGATCACGCTTTGCTGTTACTGCAGAGGCAGCCAGGAGTGGATTGGCAAAGAAGCGGCTTTAAACGTCAGAATGCACAGACAACTGGTTACAATAAAACCAAATAATGCTGAATCAGAAATGAATACAACAAAACAAGCCATCATACCATAGACTGGCCTGCCTCATTGGCACTTTAGGAACTATAGTGGTGTGTGAGTGGAAGTTGCTTATCCTGGAGCTATGAAAAGAGCTCTACATGGCTTGTGCTGAGCAATGCTGATGGTACCACTGCAGCCTGGAGGCTCTGCAGGTGTTTTCTAGCATGGCCCAGAAAAGGGAGCACAACTGCAGCCTGCAAGCAATCAGACATGCACCTATACCTGACTTAACATCCTGGAATTGAGCAACTTCAGCTTATACCCACCCTGAGTCATTTCCAGTCTTTGGGGTTCAGGGCTAACATTAAAGTGCAGTTCAGCTCTCAGGAACAGGTGATCCTTGATCTCTGTTGCAAGACAGCTTTTAAAGCTGTAAATGTAAAGTTGGACAGTTTGGTCCTGTCCAAGAGGAAGGACAGGGGATCATGTTAATTAACATGTCCATTAGGGAGCTGCTTTCCAAATCTGTTCAAGTTTCCATAGCAGGGTCTCTTATGCGACGGGAATGTCTAAGCTACAGCAGCAAAGCTGGTATGGTTTCTACTGACATAGCAATGGCTGTCTGTGTTCCTGCATTAGATATAAATAATACAAAAGATCCTGAGAAACTTTTAGAAATTGTATTTAACCTAAAATAAAAACAGTAAGAGGATTCGTGTCAGATATTCCACCTCACCTGTCAGCTGATAAAATTGCAGTTTTCAAAGTCTGCTGTCCCATTTGTAGCCAATACCACTGAATTGCAAACCTAATATATTTTCTCTAGGAATAACAGTGAAATGACAAATAAAGAGCGTGAGTTAATGATGTATTAAACCCTGTTCATGTGAGTAATGCAAGTTAGCACCTGTTTATAGAAAATAAAATTAAGCTAGCTTGATATATTTTATGAGTTTATAATTCAGCTAATAGAGGAAATAGTGGTGGACTTTTGTAGGCATTTGATTTGGGCCATGTGATATTTTTATTAACTGAGGAGAACAATAGAAAATAAACATGTGATATATTAAACTATGGAAACCTGGCTAGTTGACAGATACAGATAAAATAGAATTATTATAGGGCAGGCAATTTTGTAGAGAAATCCAGGAGAGACTTATCCTTACCTTTATAATAGGAGAAATTTTTTAACCTAGTTTTATAAGGAAGGAACATTTTCTTTCATGTTTTCCACATCTGTTTGTGCTCTGCCCTCTGACAACTTTTGTACCCATTGGACAAATTTTAAGCAACTTTGCAGAAGTTTCTGATTGTAACAATCATTTCTGTGGAAATCCACATAAGGCTAGGGAGAGCAACCAACAATTTGCTCTAATTAGAATAAATGCAGTAGTATGAACACATGTATTTATGGACACACACATTACTAGACACTACACATGGCTGAGAGACCCCATGAATGCTTGACCCTCAGGAAAAGCTGCACTGTAGCTGGAGACTCTCCACACTGTGGGAAGCTGGCCTGTGCTGGGTCTGCTCCTTAGGGACTGCTAGTTATGCATGAGAAGCCAAAAAAATTAAAAGTATGTCACTAATGCCTGCAGCTGGACGAGCAGTCAGGAGCAAATAGAACAGGCTGCTGATACAAATAGCTTGGCTGGCTCTCCATAGGTAAACAGGACCAGTCCTAAAAACTGCAGATCTCACTGTCATGGAGGGAAGGACATCAGTCCTCTTTTAGGCTCAGGGGCCAGTAGTGGTGTTGAGGAGTTGGTGACTTCCAGCACTGAGGTGGCTTTTCCCTTGCTAGGAAAGTGCTAATCCAAACAGCGTGTTTCTTGCAAAAAATAACCATTAGTTAAATGCAAGCTTGTGCTTGGTCTCATGAAGATATGACTGGCACTATCCCTGTTTCTGTGACTCAGAAGATATAGGAGAGTGGAGTCATCCAAGTTAAACATTGGACAAGAAAGAGAGATGGAGTTAGAACAAAGATCATCTATGTCCCAGGCCTTCTGCTAGGTTTTTTTTACCTTCCATATCTGTATGTTCTCATTTTTAAGTGGCAAACCAATCCACGTGAATATAAAAGCAGCACCTTTCTTTGATGAAGGTTTGTAACAGCTTGTGGCACTCAGCACTCTTGAAACACAATTATGGTCTGCTCCGTTGCTAAGGCTTTTAGATTTTAATTATTTTGAAAACACGTTTGTAGCAGCATATACAAGAGCAACAGGGTAATAATAACAATAAAGCTATGTTGTGTTTTTGGTATAAACTCTTTGGTTTGGAGTTTACGATTTATGTGTTCTGGAACTGGATTCGTGCCTTATAAAACAATGCAGCAGCCTTTTCTCATTTAGTTAGCCATCCATTTTTATTAGGGTGCTCTATACAATGCCTGCAATAATATTATAAAGGTGCACAAGGTTCATTATTTCACAACAAGTGACTAGCCAAGACCATTATTATTTTTATAACAGCCAGGCTTTCTATTGAAATACAGTTTGGATTATAACCTTTTTTTTCCTCTTCCCTCTTTCTCTTTTCTCTACCCAAAGCTGAGATGTGCAATTGTTCCTTTTCAGATTGCTTTTCCACTCTCCTACAAAACATGTCGTTTTCTGTGAAATGGATGGATTATAATGGGAACAGATCAGTGATAATGCATTGCTGGAATACAGCTATCCCCAAGAGAGCTTATAACAATATCCAGTCTTCCTAAGCTTCAAAATCTGCAGTTTGGACAGCCTATGGTTCTAACATAGAATCTAGCTCTGAATTTTCTCTGTGCTTAGAATTCTTTGATGCTCAAATATTGTTTGGGTTCTGCCCTTTCTGTCACATTGCCATGGCAACTGCCTTGCATAAAATCCTATGCTCAGACAATACAGCCCCTGCTTTATAGAGGGCCTTCAGGCTCAGAAAAGTTGAAATTGTTCAGAGAGATGACTGAAGATTAATGACTGTGCTTTGAGCACAGCAGAGCACATTTCTGAAAATCATGGTAATTAAATAAAAAGTACATACAGGTGGTGTGTTCTCCGAGTCAGGAGTGTTGACACCTGCTGGGAGTGGTGGAGTTACAGTAAATCTGCAGTAAAAACACCTGGGGCTCTTCTTCCAGCACATAGTTTCTTCATGCTAAATACCTATGGTTTGTAATTGGCTGTGGTGGTTTTCCTTTGCCCGTTCTCTGGCTGTAAATGGAACGCCCTGAGCAGGGTTCCCCACTGGGGCTGGCCCAGGCTGGTGCTGTGTGCTGGGCTCTCTCATCCCAGTGGGCCCCTTGGGGAGGCCAAAGCTGCAGTTCCTGCCACTGGCCTGTTGTAATTCCATTGGCACATTAATTGTAAGGAAGATGAAAACAGAGCTGCAAATTGCTTGTGCTGAATCATAAACCAGGACGCGTTTCATGAGCCCATTAAGCACATGCCCTTGATGTTAAGCATATGCTGAGATCTGCTCCACAGCAGCAGAGTTTGGTTAAGTATATGTTTTTAAGTCCTGCACTGTTTTGAAGAGCTTTTAGAGTTGTGAACCACAGTGGGACAATGAATTAAATACGTTGATTGGATTTACAAAAGTGTTAGCTATTTTCATGTTCAGTAATAACATCTTTAATATTACTGCCACATTAGCTGTAAGCAGCTGTCATGCAGCAGGATTTAAAATAATCTTAATGGGAATGAAGGCATTTTGTCTTCCCCAAAAACAATAGAACATCCTTGGTTTAGACTTTGCCTGCCTCCAAAGGTGAGCAGTTCTCCTTGGGATAACCTCCAGAAGCACATCTGTTTGAGAGCAGTGTATTACAGCCTTATGTTACTAAAACACGTGTACTAGGAAAAGCCTAGCTTAGCTAAAAATCTCGTCTATTCTAAGGGGATACAAATATTAACTCAAACCAGATGCATAAAGGCTAGGGACATCTTTGTTCACTACAGCAGGTCTTTCAAAACTGGTTTCAGATCTTATGTCTGCCCTATCAGATCTCTGTTTGCAAACACTGAGAAACCTGCAAGTATGGGAATTAATGAAAAATCTTTAAGTGTCAAGCAAAGAAGAAATGCATGCAGTCTGAAGGGGAACAGTAATTCATTTTGATATTTAAACTTGTTTTTAAATTAGCTGTTTGTATGTTAACTTCCTTAATTCAGAAGCTTAGCCATCTGTGTCAGTGAATTAGCCTTTGGCTGAAGTCTAATCATTGTAGCAACAAGAGGCAGGGGAATAAGTAGCCTTAGAGGATCCACAGGGACTATTTCCATGAGGTTGAATTTAGCATCAATCCCAGTACTTAAATAGAGGGTGCCCTTGCGTGGTTGCACAGGGTAGGAATCCTGCTGAGGCCAGCATGGCAGAAAGGCTGCTGGGGTTGCACAGCTGTTGGGAAGTGTATTTTATTGCTCCTTGGAGATTGTTTGGGTTCATTTCCATATCCAGAACATGATCCTCTGTGAGGAGTGCTGGGTTCTCCCTTGATGCTGTGAGAATAGTAATGATAATAAATAAATTTGTATCACCAAATTTGCTAACCTGATGTTGATGGCCAAAATAGTCCATTGTTCTCCTGTTTGTGCTGAGCTGCAGGTTTTGTGGCAAAAACCTAAGAACCACTCAGGCAGCTGGGCCAGCCTTTTCCACTGGGGTTATTTCATGTCAACTGCTGCAAATTAGACACATAAAATTTATAATGTGTGGGTGTCTGTGCACAGAAATTTAGCTTCCTCAGTATTTACAGAACATAAAACAGTCCTCCTTGTTTAAGGCTAGGATGAACATTTCTGTCACATTAAGAAAGGCAACCTTATTTCATTCTGCAGCTGCAATTTAAATTCTACAAGATCTCTTTTAATCCTAGGCAAAGTTCAAAACGAGAGGTTTCAAACATCTGCTGACTATTATGGGTCATGCCTGCTAGTAGAGGTAATAAATTATAGCCAAAAAGATAATAAAATGTCTTAATAATGTTTTAGTTCATTACTTTAAAGATTGTCCTCTTTCTGTGTTATCTGTTCTCTTTTTGAGCATGGTAGTCAACATGCCTACAAAGAAGATCGTGCTCTGAGTGAGGTGGTTGGGATTGCAATGGGATGAGGGTGACACCCTCTAGTTTAAGTTAGGGGAAAAACAACAAACAAGTTGGTTTCTCTATTTCAGAGCAGAGGGAAATCAAAATCAATCACAGAAGCTCACTCTGTGCTTTGTGCCAAAAACAAGATGGGTGGGTCTAGCAGAATATGGGAGAGAGGGCACTTCAATTTCCTCCAAAGAGGAGATAACAGATCAGCTTTCTAGTTTGTCATGGAAACCTTTTGTCAACCCAGTAACAATGACGTCAAGGTGCAGTGGCACAGAGACTGGGTTAGTTAATGTAGCACACACCTGTTGGTCTGCCAGAGGGGAAGGTATGTTGGCTTTTACATTTTCTGTCCCTCATTCTAAACAACTTTGGTGAAGGTTTAAAAAGTGTTATTCAAGTCCCAATTTTTGTGGGCTGTAGCAGATTCTGACCACGGGCAGGTAGTGCTGGAGCTTTCACTCATTGAGAAATCCTGCTAAAAGGCATTGCTCAAGCAGTGCCATTCATTCCCTCCTGTTTTGGGAATCCTTTTAGAGGGTGATGACAGCAGACTTGTACTTCAAAAGAACAGCACCAAACTCCTTCAGTGTGTTTGTTTTGCTTAGGAGTAAAGGCTATTCTGGTGTTTACCAAAGGAGTTTTTTAGAAAGACTTCTATAAAAAGGGAAACCCAAATTTATTATGCCAGATATATAGCTGTAGATGTATAGCATTACACTGTAGCCCATTTTTGGAATGACCATTCTCCTGCCTGTTTCTCTGGTGGGTGCTGTGCTTTTGTGTTCAGTGTTGTTGATTGGCTACTTTTGTAAAGAGTGATTAGATCACTTTTTGCTTCCTTCAGTGTTGCTTGTGTGACTACCTTCCCAGTTTTAGTAATCAAAAAATGCTTTAACAATTCCTTAGAAATAAGCTTACTTCTTTTCATGAGAAAAGTATGTGAACAGGGAGAGCAGTCCATCTTTTCTGCACTATTCACGTTTACCAGCAAAATCATAGAAGTTGTGTTTGCAGGAGACTTCGAATCAGTTAAAGTCTTGCACTGTGTCAACAGTTGATGCAGGTTCTGTTATTATGGCTAGAATGAATTTACTTTAGTTGCATTTCTTGTCTGTGGTAACACGTGATAATTTTCTTAAAGTGTGCCCTTGTTATTGCTAACCAGTATGCATGATACAGAATATTTCCTCTTATATAGCTTGAAAGAGGAGAAGTAGACCTATTATAGGAATGATGAGTCAAATTATATTGGGTTGCAAAGTAGAATTAAGGCTGAGAAAAAGAATGGCATAAATGACAAAGTGATCAGAAAAGGAAAATGCAGTCAACCAGTGTAAATTATATTTATTGTACAATTAGAACCCAACTGTATGTAGTGGTGCCCATGAGTTGTAGAAATTTTTGCAAAGGAACTGCCTGGGATTATAATTGTCCAAACAGGCAATATTGATGATCCCTGGTATCCTAATGGAGATGGATGATGTCAAATGTCTGCCAAGTTTCAAGGAGGTAGAAAAACTAAAATTGGGTGATAAACATTGTTTTCTATAGAAGATGAAATTGTCCTTCATATGAAAGAAATAAGGTTTAGCTATGTTAGTATTGTTGCCATTATGGTAAATTCTCAGGAGATATCTGTGAAGAACTGTAATTCTCTTTGGCTTCAGTTTGGAAAATGTTGCACATTCATCTATATTTTTTCTTTACACTCATTACTGGTGATTTCAGCCTGACAGAAAGGTATTTCATGTGATCTAAAGTCTCTGTAGTATCATTCAATTTTATTTGTGACATTCTCACTGGAAGGCTAGAAAAAAGCATTATAGACATTTTGAAATAAGACTCTTCCTGAGTTCTCACTCCCACTGATGGGTTGCCTGGCCCCCAGGGAAGGGGCCAGGCTCAGACACTGGCACATCTTCTGCTGCCTCCTCTCAGCCAGCTGCAAGTGTCCCCTCTGCCCCTGCCCTCTGCGGGGAGCAGCAGGAGCAGGGCAGTGGGAAAGGCAGTTCTTGGGGAGCCCAGGAGCCTCTCAGCTCTGGAGAGGAGGAGGGAGATGGCCTTTTGCTGCAGCTGGACAGTGATGTGCCAGTGACCAATCCCCTCTGTGTGCCTGCCTCTGAATACTGTGTCCCCTGAGTTTTCTCTCTGTTTTCTGCAGGGCCTTTTCAGACTCTTTTCAAACTCTCTTTGTTTCTTTTCCCATGCCTCGATGGTGCATATTACTGACAAAAATACCTTTGATATTGGAGAGAGGCAAATTCATTTATCTGCACCTTGGATCAATCCAGACATTAGTTACAGTACAATACAGAGCAGTGTGATAAAGGGTCCTTTTTTGCTGGAGGGACAAAAAGGGGACCCAGAGAGAAGAGAAGGAAACAGTGCAGGCTGTGATAAGTACATGCCCTTAATAGGATCACTACTTACTAAGGCCTTGTGAACCCTGAGACAGAAAGATCGTTTACATTGTGTTTTCATTGTTTTCTTGCAGAAATTTATCCTTGAAAGAGCCACCATCTCATAACCATATTGTAAGGTGTGGTGATGCAAAAATAAATTCCTATTTCATGCAGTAAAGATTTATTCATTCTTTTCTACTTCAAGCATGTTTTCCCTCCACTTAGGACTCATTCTGGCAAACAGAGCATTTCAGCAGTTTCTTCTTTAGATTGGGTGGGGATTCATAAGGTTTGAACACACTGCTCTGCTACTGTATTGCCTGCGATAAAGGAAATTGCTTACTTATTATTTATCATTCTTATTTTATGAAAGGAAACAGATGTTTATGCCAAAAGTATTCCAGCATAGATGAAGTCATACTGAATTCATAAAACAGAATTTTTTAAGGGAGTGTAATTCTGTGACTGAAAAAAAGAACTATTCAGCCAAAGAATAGCCCTGTTGGATATTCAGGTTAAGTAGGTGGGATAATACCATGCTAATTGCTACAGGCACAAGCATGGTAGGCAGGCTGTCAATGTAAGAGTAATAAGTGGAGTTGAAGCAAGAGTAACAAAGATTAATAGTTTTTTCCTTAGTTTTAAGATTCTCCAGTATGCATCTTGAGAACCTGATCTCAAAGTGAATTAAAGTTGTGTAAGGGAATTGCTCGGTTTCATTACAAGGTTGTTTATCAGCCTGCCTGATTATCACTGCTGGTATTCCCCACTTACCTTTGCCTAGCCCCAGGTCCCTGTGTCTGCTCTCCATCACTGCAATCCAGGGCTCCCATAGCCCTGTTCCTTGCCAGTGCCTCTGTCCCTCCGTGCATGGGCTCCTCTTGGCCAGCCCGCCTGAACCCAGGATGCCACAAAATCCCTTACTATCCAAGCTGAAATAAACTAAGAGCCACTTTCAAATGCAATGAATTCACTGTCTTTCTGAGAGAGAATTTCTAATAGTTTATCTTTTTTTCCCAATTACTAGCAAAAAATTAAAAGTGGTTCCCCCAAGCACATATCTTTATATCTACCAATTAAGGATAAGATGGAGGATTTGCAAAAGAAACCCAAGGGAAGCAATGTCCAATTCACACTGAATTTCACTGACTTCAGGCTCTGTCCCTTCCCAGCAGCAGCTCTGTAACTGAGCTGCCCTGGATGTGTCCTCCACATGGTTTGAGACACACTGGGTATGCTATTGACAAACATTAAATGTACTTGGCTCTCAGGCTGAAAATGTTACACTCAGCTACCAAAGTCTTTTGTTTCTCCTGGACACTTCCATTACACACTGCCAAATACCCTGAGGATGTTTTAAGCTCAGATCATATCACCTTCCTCTGCATGTGTTGAGCACCAAAAGAGAAATGTGGTTTTAGGGAAGAAAAGAGCACATGTGGATAAACACAGACCTCTCTCTGTGAAAACTGAGGTTTCCATATTAGCTGAATTGAGTGTAGGAAGAACAGAAATGAATGTATTTGTCCAGGAACAATTTACATGTAACAGTGATTGCACAAGCCAGAGAATTTTATTGGAAGTGTCTTCAGGGAAAGAAATTAAGTAGGGGCTGGGAATGTGCTTATCAATAGACCTTATTATTCTGCTCAGCCTTTGATAAATGAACCTAGCAAGTTCTTTCAGGCTCCTCTCAATATTCTACTTGTTCGTGCTGAATTTCATTGATTCATATTTAGCCTTCCCTGATAATATGACATGACAGAAAATGTAAATGACAGAGTCAATGAGCATTTCTATTCAGTTGAAACAAAGAAAGTGAGATCAACTATCAAACTCTTTGGATTTACATTCTTTGAAATAGAATTTATTACATTGTTAGAAACGAAAACAAAGCACACCAAAAAAAAAAAAAAGTATGCAACCATTTTTTGTTATTGGAGTTAAAGAAGAAAAATTTTATGGAAGGAGTGTCCTTTGAGCATGCTTCAGTCAACTCTGTCAAACAGAGTGGCCAAAAATTATAAAATTAAAAACCTGCAGGTTCCTTTGGGAGTCACATTACAGTAGTACAAGCAACAGTCTTTCATTTTAGAAGGGAAGCATATGACTGCAGCCAAAGGCCTTTCAATGCTATTTTAGGTAATCTGATCTTCATAAAGGCCATTGTAATCTCTGGTGCTGCTCAGGTTTTAGGCGATATTTTCATTTCATAATGCTGTTTCTGTGTCCACTGAAACATCTGCTTCGATGTGCCAGGCTCGATCATGCACACTGTTACATCACTTGGCAAATGAGGTCACATCAAGTAAATGGCAGCATTATGGAAAAGGGAATGAAAACCCCAGGGTTTAACTGTTGGGAATCAACCCATCACGGGCTGAAGATCCTGCAGCAATGCTGGAAAGGCTCAGAGGGTGCAGTGGGCAAGGCAAGCAGCAGGGAGGACTCCAACACAAGTGATCATCTCTCCCAAGTTCTTTTTTCATCAGTGCCAAACATCATCTGAGGGTATTGGTATGCAACAGTTTTGCAAACTCTCCCACTCACAGCTGGCTTTGCTTCAAGCAGAGTTCACCCCTGCAGCCTTTCTGCAGCAGCAGTGGCCTGGTTTTATGTGATGATTAATGGGAAGATTGAGCTGAGCAGATCATTAGGATGCCCTCAGCCATCACATGTTCTTTCAGCCTGGAGCCTGCCTGGCACCCAGCACCTTCCATCAGTCATTTGGTAACATGCATGGTTTATCTAGTGTGTACTACATCCCTCTGAAAATTCACTGTCTTCAGTGTGACACTTGCAAAGGGAAAAGGGGCAGGAAAATGTGCCAGCCAGAACCAGGTCTTCCTTTAGTGGCTTGGAGATGAACACCACTCACTGTCACCATTCCTCCCAATGCATTTTCTGTATTCACATCTGCATTCCCCTTTATGATCTATTCAACTAACCTAGTACTGAAAATCATGCAAAGCAGCTTGTCCAAATCCACCTTTGAATCAATTTTGGGCCTAAGGCTCTGATTTATAGTAATGGGACCTAGGGACCAATAATAAGAAAAAAAATAGCAGCTATTAAATCTGTAAAGAGGAAATGACTTGGAAACAGGGGGATGCCAAGCTGGTCTCTCCAGCAATGGCAGAGGGGAGTCAGGCTTACAGGGCCATATGGCTTAGACACAGTTTAAATAATCTCCTCCAATTAAAAACAAAGCCAGTTTTATGTCAAACATCTGTTCTGTGAATGCATCAATTTGGGCAAAAAAACCCATCAGAGGATATTGTAAGTACTTCATGATGGTTTTGGTTTTTCTGTGCAGATCCCCACCCATTTGAGCGGGTTAATAGCCCTGAAGGAGGAGTGCTGTGGTTTCCTATGATGCTAACAGGCATGAGGGCAGGCTTTTGTGTTTCTGTGTGCTGGGCTCCCCATCTGTGCTGCCTTCAGATATCCAGCATTCGTTGCAGGGGAGGGGGGATGTTTTAGGAGGGTCCAGACTACCTGGGGCAGGTCAGTGAAGGTCAGCAGAGGGTCTGCTGGGCATGGCTGCCACTGGAGAGGATATCTGTCTAATGTAATCAGTCTTATTTGTATCTAAACCACAGTGGTACTTGGCTACTAAATCCTGATTCCTACATGCTGGCAGAGGTGAGGAAGAGAATATAAGATTATCCTTTTTCTGCCTTCAAGCCCTCATTTCTTATAGTAGGACCAGAAAAAAACAGCTTTGAAGCAATCCACAACTTCTGGCCTTGGAAATGTCTACTTTTTACTTGACAAGGAGAGGGAGATCTCTTAGGTATTGATTGAAATTATCACTTTTCATCAGTCCATTAAAAGTATAACTGTGCAGACAGCAATGTACCTGTTTAAAATAATTATCCAGATTATAAAGGAAATATAATCTGGAGATATGTGTATAAAGCAAATCTGATCTACTGTACAAACGGAGATTTACTTTGTTCTAAAGCATCCTTAGGTGGCCTTATTGTGCTTTTTTTAAATTTACTGTTGTATCATTTGCTTCCTTCCCAAGAGAGACATCTGAGATTTCTCCTCTGGTTACTGTGAACCCTTGTTTACAGTTCTTCAGGTAACTGTTTCCTTTTGGTGTAATTTAAAAGCTGAGGTGGTTAATTAAGGACCTAATTATTTCCTGATGTTGATATCAGGGAATCCGTAGGTTCCTTGCTGAGAAACAAATAGTTAGGGTCATACTCAGCTGGGAGCACTGTGGAAGGAGGAAGATTTCTGGAATATTCTTTGGTCTCCCTTCTCAAAATTCTGCTCAGGGCAGAATGCTCCACTTAGATAAAGTCAGATATTCATATAACCCACCTTTTGCAAGGGGTCATTTTCTTATCCCTTGTGTTTCTAAAGCTTCCATCAGACTCAAGCACTCCTTTTCCACCAGTACCAGGTATGTGATGCCAGCAGCTGGGTTTCTATTTTAAACTCATCAGCTATGAAAAAAGACATTTACTGTGCACACTTTCCTCTGCTGCTTAAACCTGGAGGTGTTTCACAGAGTTCCTGACCAGAATACATGATCAGATTGTGTGTACTTGTTAGGAGTGTCTCAGGAGCTGGTGTCTGATGAATCATCTGTGCCTGGAACTCTTGATCCTTGGTTCAAAATGGTGCCAAACATGAAAGAAAACAGCTAGTCAGCTCCCTGATTTCAGTCTGTTCTAGCATTTTTATTAACCCTGTGTTGGTTTAGAACATCTTGTGGCTGCAAAAGACAGCAGGTAGGGTAGGGTTTACCTCAGAGGGTTTCAGCCATCTGCCTTGCTCACCCTCCAAAACCAAAGGGGTTTGGAGCCAGATGTGCTGTCTGTGTGTCACTGAGGAGCACAGATGATATTTGCTCCATTTTGTGCTTCTCCAGGGAAGGGAAAATAGTGGAATTTGGGTACCAGCTCTCTGAGCCAAATGCCATGAGGAAACCTTCAGATCAAACACAGGCATGCTCTGGTTCAATTTGTTGTGTGAAACAAAGTGGGTCTGGTTGTCTTTATCTTCAAAAGCATTTTTTATAGCTAGAAATGCTGTTTCATTTAGATCAACTTTAGTCTTACTTTCTGGAAAAAAGGCTCCAGAAATAATTCAGACAGCTCCATTCAAGCTGTTCTGCAGATGTCAGCATGTGCCAGAGTCCAAAATCCAGCAGAGTCAGGATATGGCTGTCTAGTAGGAACTCCAGCAAGAGATGCTGGAAAGGTATGTGCTATTTGAGACCATAACACCAGATTTCCTTTCCTTTAGCATATTTATATGTCCCACGTGCCATCTGTCTCTTCTTCCTGCTGTGGAAGAACTTGCTGTGCTTGTATTTATAATGCTGCACACCCAGATACCTCTGTTATCTCCTTGTTGAGAGGAGCAAAGATGGCACATTTGGCCCATTGGATGTCACCATTTTCCCAGCCATGTGTTTGATTAGTCGCCTAAATATAAACAGACCTTCTCCTGAAGCTCAAGCTTCAGGAGATCCTCTCTGTTCAGTCACACAAAGCAGAAAGAGTGGGAAGCCCCAACTCCATCTTCATGGAAGATGGGGCCTGAGGACTAAGAAGGACTCAGATGAGTCAGGCATTTTCCATTGATTTTTCAGTTCAGAGCTATTCAGTCCAGAGCAATGCTACTGACTGTAGCAGGTTATTCCTGACAGCTCCTGAAATACAGCCTGTCTCCCCAGAAACAGCCCTGAACAGAGGCAACAAAGCATCCTCCAGCATTGCCAGGGCTCAGCATCCTTTAGAGTGAGAAACATGGGTGACTCAGAGTTCACACTCCAAACAGAGCTTGTTATAGAGTAAAACAACTAAAGCAATTCTCTAGCACTGAAATTCCTCAAAGGCTTTTTCTGAATTTGATCTCTCACTCTCTAACATCCCAGTAAAAAGGAAATCTCTATGAAAGTACAGAAATTTTCACAAACAACTCCACGGGGGATAAGATTTCTCATGTCTATCCCCCAGCTAAATTGACAGCTCCTGGATTTATTTTGGTGCAGACAGAACCAACATGTAAGTGGTTTTATTCACTTTTTTTAATCTCTTGATAAGAATGCAAATCCCATTCTTGCTCCTACTGCCTTTCTCACCCTCTTGAAATAGGCTGTTTATGGCGACTAAATGCTTCTATTCAAAACTGGCTTTCATCCAGAACCAGACAGGCAGAAAGCCTAAAAGCAACAGAAAACTAGCAATTTATATTAGGCCATGGTGCTGCAGCACACAAAATGCTTTGTTTAAAGTAGCCGAGCTCTGTGTCCTCTTGAATAGATGTAAATAACCAGCTTGTGTGGGTTTCCACAGCAGTGCTGGCATATTTCAAAACACTTACACAGACTTCAGACACCCACTTCCAAATACCTGCTCTCCCTGTTGGAAAGCTAACCATGCCCACTTCACTTTCACCTGGAGTGGATTTAGTGAATTGAGTGTAGGAAGAACAGAAATGAATGTATTTGTCCAGGAAAAATTTACATTTTCATGTAAAAGTACATTTTCAGTACATTTCTTAAGTACTACTTAAGATCTATTTTAGGGATTTATTTGAGGGAAGGAAGGACAGCCTGTGACCTGGTAGGTGTTTTCCATCTGCACTATGATGATGAATATGCCTCTGGTGTTCAGCCTTGCTTCCTCTGCTGCTGCTTTGTGGCTGAAAATGAAACAGGTGCACACAGTGGCCATGCACACACACTGTGATTCAGGAAAGACAGTCCCATGTCATCCTGCACTGACCAGTGCCTGCTGGTCACTGCAGCTGAGCTGGCACCCCCACAGCAGGATGTGACCATGCCTGGGATCATTTGGTTTCTTGTACTTCACTCTCCTGCAGCTGATGGGCACTGGGGTGGGTGTTCCCAGGAGCAGAAAGGCTCGTGTGGGTGACAGAGCTCATTCCCCAGAGTCAGTGTCTGCCCTAAACTGCTCACATCAGTGCTCTGAGGTTTGTAGCAATGTCCTGCAGCAGAGAGGGGAGTTCCCAAGGGCTGTGCCTGGGTCCCTGCCCACACTGGTGAACAGGCAGGGCTCCCCTCTAGCTCAGATTTGATCACAAGATTAAAATAACCTGATGAGAACATTTACACACTGAATGCACAGTGATGTTCTCTAGCCCAGGAACTCGTGGAGGCAGAGGATGGGAGATGGTTTGCTGATGGCAGGCACTGTGGAGACGGGCTGGGGCTCCTGCCAGCTTCTCTCAGGACATACAGCCACTCCAGACAGCTTGGGGCCCTCTTGCTTCCTCATTACATTTTGCTATTTGCTTCTACCATTTCCTTTTCTTCCTGATTTTAAGGCTGTTGCTTGCTGTGTAATTTGTTTGATCTGTCCCTGTGTCAGATCTTTCAGTTATGCCTTGTGCTCTGCAAAGGCATGTTGCATTGTTATTTTTATTTTAATGTGCCTTGTTGTGCCATATACAGATTAGAGTGCTGTCTGGGTTCTAAACATATCCAGTCAGTGGCTTTAATGGTGGTTTTAATCACAGGAATAATAAAGGTGAACATTATATGTTAAAATGTGAAGCCATTTACCTGTGAATTTCAACCCCAAGGGCATTTTCTATTTTCTTTCCAAAACAAATGCAATATGTGTGAGACCAGCAGTCCATCTGTATTCCTATTTCCATGCTCCAGCATAGATGGAAGCATGATATACTTCTCAGAAGTTGGAAAATTGTTCTCTAAAAACAAATTAAGTAACTAACTAACAGCTTGAGTGATCACTTTGCAGGTGAAATAATTTCTGTCATCGGGAATCAGATGTATTTGCATTATTCCTCAGTGGCTTACAAAATGTAGATATATATTAGTATATCATAAATTTTCCAGAGAGATTACTTTGCTGTGGGTTAATTTATTAAGAAAATGTTCTTTGTGGTGTGGTGGTATGTAAGACACGGAACAGGCCTGGGAAATACTTGGAAGCCCTTGGGCAACAGGAAGGGTTCTGTTCTTTGGAGCTGGCACCTAAAAATGATCTGTACCTTTTCTGTTCTTTGGAACTGGCACCTAAAAATGAACTATGGGCCCTCCCTGAGCTAATTGCTTGTACCTACCACCTGCACCTACCTGTAAAAGGGAAACTGCTTAATTGCACCTGCCAAGGAGGGGCTCTTTCCCTGGAAATGTGTTATTTTAGCACTGGCTCCAGCCAGTCAGCTGGAGCATGTGAAAGCCCTGGTCCACATTTCCATGCAGCGGATCCTGGAGCAGCAGATGATATAAATTCATGTGCCTTCAGGGATATTCAGGCCTCCAGGGAGCTGAGGGAAGCAAGCTCCCTCCCTCACACATCAAAGATATGGTCTGAAGATGGGGAAGGGCAAGAATCTTGAGTGCTGAGGCAGAACTTGATCACACCAGGAGCTCCTCCAGGGGAGGATCACTTCCTGTTCTCATTATATTAAATTACTGTTATAATGAATCAAAGCAAACAGGCACACAGAGCTGGAAGGTACCCAAGGGTCACGGAGCACACCTGCCTCCTCTGGGACAGCATTTACAGGTGTTGCCCAAACTGAAGCATCTGTTGGTGTCACAGCTGTTTAGTTCTTTTGGAAGGGGTGGCAAGGCCTGCCATAAACTGATGTTAGGTCAGCTGCCCCTCAGCCCCCAGAGAGGAGGGCAGGCAGCTGCTTAGGGCAGCACTTCCCAGGCTGGTGCTCACTGGGAAGTGCCTTGTTTGTCCCAAAATTTCCCAGGTGTCATCTTAAACAATAAAAATTACTTATTTTTCAAAATTCAATCTGAACCATCTGAAGACAATTTTTTTTTAATATTCTGAAACATCCTCTGCCCATATCATTGAAAGCAATGAGTCTGAGGATGCTGTCTGAACCAGCTCCATCATGCCCAGACGCTGCACCTCGTTCTTGGATAAGCACCTCGGAGACAGGCAAGAGTTAATTATTTATATCAAATTCAGTTGCTGTGAGATGGCAAACACGGACACCTAGTGGTGCTCCGGGACAGGGCATGAAGGCTCTCAACAGCTCTGTGGGAGAGAAGCTGATAGAGCAGAGTATTTGTTCACATTTTCCCCTAAAAGAAGGAGAGATTTTATTATTTTTCAAGAAGATATCGTAGATAGCATAATTTGGGGGACAGAAAGTTTACTTAGCATGGAATAATGGAAGAATTAGGAGAAATCCATCACTTTTGGTAAGATTTGTCTGTGTATTTAGCATGAAGTAATCATTTTTTTCTTCCTGTCTTAAATATCCCACACCATTCCAAATACTATATTGGGTCAGGAAGATTTTCTACTCTTCAAATTAGTCCATAGCAAAGAAACTTGCAAATATCGTAGCAGTATCTCATTCTTGCAATCCCTGTAAATGTCTGTTCTCCAGTTATGGGGAGATTGTCAGCATGATGAGTGGTGGGTTTACTGATAAGCTGCCCTGCTAGGTGCTACACTGACCTCTTGTGCACTTCCATCAGTGCACTGAGCTCTTTCTGCCAGGATTAATGCCAGCACTTTGTCTGAACGGCCTCAAACAGCTGCCATGGTTTGTTTTGTTTGTTTGTTTCTATTTACTTACAAATAATCTTTCAGAGAAATATTTCCTTCTTCTTCCCCAAATCTAGCATTTCGTCTACGGCAGAGACACAGGACAGGTGAGAACCAGTCCTTGTCCACTGACCCCTTTCTGTAATTGTGAATATCACCCCTGTGAGTGGGATTTCTTTCACATCTGCATTGGACACAAAAACCTCTATGCCACTGAGTGGGAGACAGGCTGTTCCCTTGGGAATGTGTACTGGGGCTGCTTGGGCTGAGAGAAGGGATTTTGAGACTGTACCAGCTCAAGAGTGAAGTCTGTAGAGATTGTGTACTCTCCTCAAGGGCTCCCCCATTCAAGCTGAGAAGCAGACCCCAGTTTTTACTGATTCCACAGTTATTCCGAATCTAACAAAATTTCTTCAAATTCAGTTGAGTTTACAAGTCATTCATTCAAAATTATTGTATAATATCCTTGGTTTTAGCTTCATATCCTAAGAAAATAAAATTTATAGTATTATGTTTGTTTACTATCCTCATCTTAAGAACTTTTGAATCAGTGAACTAATTTCTTTCAAAATTTCTATCAAATTTGACCCTGGAAAAAGAGCCCCAAAGATTCCTGTGTACCTCAGGGAAGCATGCAGCACACAGGACAAAGAGAATCCCTAACAATAGGCAGGCAGCAAGAAATCCAAATGCAGAGGAGCATTAAGAAAGATTCCTCAGGCCAGAAAAGCTTTGATTCATTTTCACACCTTTTTAGACGTGCAAGAATCCAACCATTCTGTTAAAGAAATCCCAAGATTTGTTAAAGAGAAATCTGTACAATCACTTATGGAATATAAGCACAAGTGCTTATATTCCCAGTCCCTGGCTGTACAGAGACTGTGATTACACAGACCACTGTTGTTCTTCGAGAGTCACAGGGTGTGAGGCTGAAGGAAAGCAGCAGTTCCAGCACTCAGTACGGAAGTAAAATGTTACAGTTATTCCTAGGTACAAATCCTGAAAGTCAGCATATAATCAATCACTCTGTATTTATATATTTACACCTCTGGGTTCCATCAGAGAGCATGGGAGGAGTTTTTCTGATCTGCCCCATCAGGATTTTGTAGTCTCCCAAGAGGTCCCTAGGGCAACTTTGGGAAGATGAGGGTACATTTCTTGTCTTCCATGAAAAGAGAAGCTGTTTCCTCACTGCAGTGGTGGCCAGGGGGAATGTCTCACTTCTGCTGTAGAGGGATGAGCTGGAAGTTGTCACACCATGAAACACAGCACTGAGGCATCCTGGGCTATTGCCAAGCTAGAAGGTGACCCCAGAAATTAAAGCAACAAAAAAACCCCCAGGGTTTCTGATGGACACTCACAGCTAGAAGATTCACAGCTCAAAAACTCCCCCACAGCTAGCATTCAAAAGGTTACTGGGTGGGTAGCTTTGGTGTCTCACTTCAGCCCAGCAAAATCAATAAGAAGTAAAGGAAACCAGAGGCACAACGTGTTGAACTTTGACAAAACAAATTAACTTGGCTTCTAAGGAACACAAATCCTGTCTTTGCCAGTGTAAATATGATGCAGAGATGATTGCTTTCATCCTACCCTTGCTAACATCTTTTTTTTTTTTTTTTTTTTCCTGTTGAACCTGGGCAGTTGTCTGGAGGGTGTGAACTAACTGTGGTGCTCCAGGACTTTACAGCGGGCCACAGCAGCGAGCTGAGCATTCAGGTGGGGCAGACAGTGGAGCTGCTGGAGAGGCCCAGCGAGAGGCCAGGCTGGTGTTTGGTCCGGACCACGGAGAGAAGCCCACCTCAGGAGGGTCTGGTCCCCAGCAGCGCTCTCTGCATTTCCCATTCCCGCAGCAGTGTGGAGATGGATTGCTTCTTCCCTTCAGGAAAAGGTAGGCAGCAGCCCAGCTGCTTTAAGGTTGTTTTGGGTTTTCCCTTTTGTATCATGTAAGTGCAAAGCTGCTTGGGCTGCTCCTGCAGTCAGTGGGTAAAAGGCTGTTCAGTCCTTGATGAGTTTTGTTCCCAGGTCCCTGTGAATGGGCACAGCACTAGCCTGACTCCATGTCCATGGATCAATGTTTGTACATGTGCGTCATCTGCTATGTGGTAATCATTGTCTTGAGATTCTGGATAAAAATAAGATTTTTAAACAACAGAGGGACTGTTTTCAGTGCCTAAAGACCTAGAATGAGGGAAAGCCACGCTGTCTATACACCCAGGATGCCCCAAATTGTGGATATGTTATTTTATGATTGCCAAAGTGCACACTAGTTCATGTTCTTTTTGTATATCCTTGTCTGTAAATGCAAAGAGGCCACCAGTGAGTACTGGTACACTCTACTACCTTGTGAACTGGAGACATTGTGTGTAATGCACAGTACCATGGGGGTAGAATCCTTTAAAATCAATGTGGAACAAAACACATCTCTGGTATTATCCTGAGAGCCTGGGCTTCACTCACAGTGATGGTGAATACTGTTTGTCTCTGTGGTGTCTGTGGCCTCTTTAGTGGATGTTCTGTTCTGAGCAATGTGTGTCCCACATACAGCATCCATGCAACCTGGCTTAGGTGATGCTCCAGACTGATAGATCAGGATTGGTTCAGGTCAGTGTGGCCAGAGAAGGTCTGGTTTTGGCTATGGCCCCACTTCTGGCCATGCACAACACAAATAATGTCCAGGGAGGAAAGGTTCCTATCATCCCACTCCCGACTGGAAGCCAGCAACCTGAACTGTCTTTTTAAATTCTTTTTTCCACTCAGCATTAAGAGAAATAGAATTTGATCCATTGTTGCTTGAGCAAGTTAGGCTTGGTGGTTTTGTTTGTTTGGAGAAAAAGCACTGAAACTGAGCTGTAGTTTGTCCTCGCTCCCTGCCTGCACTCCCGCTGCGGAGGCTGGGAGTGGGACACACGCCCAGGACAGAGCACTGCTGTAGGGCCAGACTCTGCTATCAGACTTTCCCTGCAAGAGGATCTGATCCAAACCCGGGGGGGAGAGCTCAGCTCCTCTCAGATTTGATCCCCTCAGCTGTCAGCTCTGTCTGCAGTGTGAGCTCCAAGCTCCTCATGCACTTCTCAGACCCACTGGCACCTCTTCTCCCTGCTGCATTCCCAGGGCCCTGCCCTGCTGCTGCTGCTACCAGGGGAGCCTGTCCTGGTCTTCAGTTGAGAAGTGCTGCAGCTGCTTACATGCACATTTTCTGGGACTTAACAGAAAGGTAAAGCTGAAAACCAGCCTGCTCTGCGTAAGAGCAGTCACTGGCTGGCATGACTCACAGGAAGCTGGGGACATGTCTGCTGTGTGCATGGTCCAGCAGCTGGGCTTGTCTCCGCTCAAGGGCACTGTGAAACACCACCCAAACCTCATTTGAGTGTCAGGTTGTAGAGCTTTTCCTTAAATGAAATAAAACTTGAGCATTGCAAGAATAGGCTGTGAAAAGGGAAGCAGGGATGAAGACAGGGTGGTGCAGGGGCTGGAGGCTGGCAGGGGACATGGAGACTGTTTTTGGCATGATTGTGTGAGCTTCAGGGCAGAACTGCACCCCGGGTAGGGCAGGATGGGCACAGTGCTGGGCTGTGGCTGGTGGACCAGCTCCCCCTGATAGCTGGAAGCCACCAGGCTGTGTCAGCAGAGCCCCAAGGCTTTGCTGGCACACTCTGCCTGCCTGTGGGCAGGTTTTCTCACCTAACACACTGCCACTGCTCCTGGGCTGGAGCTGCCTCTTGGCACAGCACCTCTGAACAAGTGAGTCTGGGGCAGGCTGGCTCCAGCCATGTGTTCATGGCCTTTATTTCCTTTATATCTCTTTCCCCCTTGGCCTCAGTTTTCTTCCTGCACATACCAAAGCTGTATCAGGGAGCCTCAGAATTAATGGGATCTCCAGAAGTGCAGCTAGAAATAATAAAAATAACCACCCCGTCCACAATTTTGGCCAGTGTACAGCAAATAGGCTCTGTGTCTAATCAGTTCTCCCTCTATTAGGAAAACAGGAAATTGTTTAAACTGAAAGAACAGATGCTGGGAATAAAGAAAGAGGAGTAAGTTTAAAGGGGAAAATGCAGTAGCTGCTGAAAGAGCCTGCTGGTCTCATGAGGTGCTGGAAAGATTAGCATGACAAATGGTTTCTAACTATTCAGAGTTGTGCCCTTCTCTACTTCCAGTAGCTTTAGGCACTGGTTGCATGCAGAATTCCTTGGTCCAGACTTCCACAATTTCTTGCCTTTCTCTACAGCCAGAACAAAGGCTTGCACATTTTATATCAACATTAATGATGCTCCTGGTCTGCTTCAAATATGTAAACATACACAGTTGCAGAAAAGCAGGTTAATAGCTGAATTTTGCTTGCAATTACCAAGGCACATAATTCTTTGCTTTTACAAGCACAAGTAATTTTAAGAACAGAAAGTACCTGTACTCAAAACTTAACATTTCTAATAATAGTATTTACCACCTATTTTAGGAATATGCAGAGTTTTGCCAAGTATCAAAACATAGTTACATTTTCATAGACAGAAACAGCAAATTACTCTGTTTGGTCTTATTATAAGTAATGGTGGAGTATAAATGTAACTCATAGTTCATGGAAGCTACCTATTGTCCTTAAAATGAAGGATTAAAGAAAGTAATATGTCAGCTAACATCTGAATAGATGAAGGCTTGAATTTGGTGGGATCACCAGAACATTTTGTAAAGCATCTGTGCAAGTCCTCATCAAGCTTTTCTGAACAGTCTAACTGAAAGCCACTAGAAATGCAAAACCAAACTTCACAACTGAACATGTGCTCTGTCTGGCTCTCACTCTTTTACACTATTCCTTTGAAAATCGGTGGTGAATTAACATAAAATATTGCAAAGGGAAAGACACTGTCTGATTATAACAGAACACACCCAGAAGAGAACACTTCCTACCTTTTGTAATGAAATGTCTGTACAGATCTCTCTTGTGGATCATTAAGAGTGCAGAGGCTTTAAGGACAGGTGTCTCAGCCTCCCATCTGACTCCTGGCTGTGTTCCTTTGGAGAATACACATTTGATTTTTTCATGACCTGACTACAGCTCAGAGCACAAGTATCCTCCTGCCTGTCCTTCCTTTCTGATGATCTGACAGTGTTTGCAATTACCCTCTGTAAAAAGGCAAACAGGTTTCTGGGATTAACCTTTTTCAAGTGATACACAGATGATTGAGTAAAAGGAATTTGTCTGCAGTCTCTGTTACTGGGCTCCAGAATTTGCAGGATGTTGTTTTTCTGACTCGTATTCTTGGGAAGGAAAAAGAAAGATCTCTGGTACTAGAAATGAAGCTCTGTTTGAACTATCTCACATGAATATATACAGGAAAGTTGTGACTTTTATTTCTGTATCTTTTATCCTATAATAGAGCTCTAAGGTATTAAGCTATAAATTTCAAATTGAGAGAGAAATCCACTTGGATAGAAAGGAATTTAATGACCTTCATTAAGCCCACTGAGCCAAGCATATTCCTGGTGGCAACCTGTTAACTGTGACTGAGTGAAATTTGAATTTTGAATTTGGCCCATGAAAGAATTAGATGAAATCTTGGTCTTAAAAGTCATTGTCTGATGACCCTTTATGCAGGGTTTTTCTTGTAACATCAAGCACATGGGGTAACTCAAAGAGTAACAGAGGTTAGTTCCTGCAGCAATTTTAAGCAACCTCCATCACAAAAAGAAAAAGAGGACATTAAAAAAGAGATAGGATTTCATAGCATTTGTTTTGGATTGATGATACAGGGCCCCAAAACAGATCCTGCCCACAGGATACTTGTGTCTGGTGCATATCTCTGGAGCAGATGAGGAATATATTTTTTTAAGACACTGTGCAAACATCTTGCTGTGCAGGCTGAAGTCCACTTAACAGCAGGGCTTTGGTGGCAGTGGTTGGTCCTTGTACCAGACCAAACTGAGAAATAGCTGGATTTTTTCCAGAAGAAGAGGAAACACAGATCATGCAAGGTGTATGTTAGCAGGGTGACCATCTTGCCTGTGCTTCCCAGATGGGTCACTTTGTCCAGGAGTCACTGGCAGAGCACCAGGCTCTGGGCAGGAGGGATGAGAGTGGTGCTGCACCAGTCACAGCTCACGTGTTTGGGGGTCACCTGCACCCTGAGAGAGCCTGGGGCTGGGAGGTGCCATGGCAGCCTGGGCTGGGGCAGCAGGAAGCAGAATAAGGATTTAACAAGGCTGGTGAGAATAGTGATATTAATGAATAAGAGGTCACACTGAGACCTGCATTTTGGTAATTTCTCCATGTGGGAAAGAGTAGGTCATTTAATGCATTAGTGTGCAAAGCTGGTGATGCTAATCCAGCTCTTGCTGTGTTTGAAAGACTCTTTCCTCCAGTTCCTGGTCTCAGAAGAATCATCTGTGTAGGGAAAAGCATAATTGTTTCTTCCTACATCTCTGTTTTTTAAGAACGTCCTGGGTATTAGTGCAGGAAAAGAGTCTAGGCTGCTTTTGTTATATCCCTGTTCCTGTTGAGCTTTAAATTGTGATCTGCATTGGCTCAAGCACTTTCTCAGTTGTGTTTTAAACAATCTCTCTTGCGAACATATTCCATGGTAATGACTGCTGATGTCCCAGGGGAGCTGTGTGAGGACGATTCAGAAGTTTTAGTGCGCTGCATTAAACCTTCATTTGTCCTTGTGGCGGCTGAGAAATTGTTTTTGGTTTTGAGTCTTAATGAAGAGCGGTCGATTAAAATGTTTGTAAGGCTCTAAACTAAAGGAAGCATTTCATTAGGCAGTGCAGTTGATTTAACTGGTACATAAGCTGGTCATGGGGTTCCTATTAAACAAACAATGTTCAGGCTCCCGTTGTCAATATAAATATGCAATATTTAAATTTAAAAAAACAAAAAAACATACCCTCACTTTTGTTCCTGATACTGATCCAACAAGGGTGTTCAGAGTGAAAATTTTATAGCATAGGCTGTCTTTCAAGAGAGGTCACATGGACCCCTTCTGCTGGCATTAAGTGCCTCATAGCATTCTTGTTATTAGTTCAAGACATGGCTTACATAGAAAAATCACATCAGGAACTGTTCATTTTCACTCCTTTTCGGTTACAATAGAGTCACTGTAAGTTGGTCATGAGTGTGATGGGACATGGCAGCTCTCTGGGCTGGCACCAAGGTCTGCCACAGCCCAGCTCAGGGCTGCTGCTCTGCCTCAGTGTGGCTCCATGCAGCTGTGAAAGGAGCAGGAAAACAAAGATGAAAGAATTCAAAACCACTTTGCTATTTCAGTCACATCACACTTTCCCTTGTTTTTGCTCTACTGAGCTTCCCTCCTCTCATCAAACAAAGTCTGTCTGCTTTCACTTTGATGGCCCTTCACAGCTCTCTCCATCATCTCACTTCTTTCTACCTCAGTGGGCAGAGTCTGCCACAGTGCTGGAGAGCTGCTGATCCTGACTCCCCTCCCTGCTGCTGTACTTTGATCCCACACTTCTGTCCTTTCTCCTGCTTCACAATCACCCTGCAGAAGAACTCAGGCATCCATAAAGTGTCCATCCTTGGAGTTATCCATGCTTATACCTTCTCCTGGGCACAGTTATCTTGAAAACAATAAAAAACTAGCAAATATGTAGCAATGTGGGTGATGGGATCTGATTTGTGTTGTGTCTAAGGGGTAAGCCAAGCCAAGGATAAGTCATATCTGTGTATGGGTATTCACAGCACCGTGCCCGTAGCTCTACCAGGGGTTTTACCTGTCGGGTACATCAAGAAAACAAAACTAAACTGACAAATCCTTGGGAAATAAGTGTCCTCCCCTATAAGTCACAGACACAGCTCATATGCAGGCTGTGGGAGCCATGCTTTCAAGGTGCAGACAGTGTGCAGGCTGTTCCATGGTTTGTGAATAGCCCTGTTTCACTGAGGTGGTATTTCTGTTTCATAATTTTTCCTTTTCAGTATGGCATCACCAGATACTAACACCTACATTCAGTCATAGGGACATTCCAGGTACCAGTAAAGTCACTTATATTTATTGCTTCAGCTTCTTTCAGCTTCAGTTATCTACTCAAAACAAAAGGCCTCCAATACTCTACCTGGAACTTTATTTTTTATGGAAAAGGACAATTTTGATGAATGCTTTGATAAAACAGGAAAGGCTATTTTGGGGGAAGTTGCTTTGCTTTTGTACAGTGGATTTTTATTATTTTAAACACAGGATTCTTTGTTTAAAAGAGAGAAGGCCTGCAAATTTTCTTGTTTACTTTGTCTTTGCTTCCCCTTCTGACAGCGGGTGGATAAAATTTATCCACACAGTCGCTGTCAGCTTAACCCCGAATTTCACAGTACAATGTCTATGCTGTTTTTATCACTGAAAAAAGGAGAAATTGAGGGAATTTAAAATGCTGTGAACCACCAAGAATGCCAAAGGGTTCAGCACTTGGTCTGGCAAGGAAACTAGAGAAAAACACAGTGGTGGCATCCCTCTCTGTGTCAGGCTCAGGACTGCAGTTCCTTACACAGCCCCTGAGGAAGACCAGGGCCATAAATTCTCCCAGTCTCTTTTCCTGGGGCCAGCCCATGCTTTTCAGGGCCAGGTTAAGCCAACCAAGATATATCCCTTTTGCTATCCTGCAGAGAAGTGAGAACTTCCCTCTTCAGCTGCAGCTCAAGAAGGGGAGGTCCCAGCTGGCCCCTGGCTGCTCAGGTGTTGGGTGAGTGGGTGGCCACAGCCCTCTCCTGGCCCCAAAAGCCATCTGGGAGGGGATGGTCTGAGAGGATTTCAGCTGAGCATACAGGCTGACAAAAAAGGCTGCATCAATCCTTTTTTTTCCCCAGCTTGTTTTCAAACACACGCTGGAAAAGGAAACTTTAATTTTTATTGCTCACATATTGATGATGTCCCAGCTGTTGGGAAACCACAACGACCAAAGACTGTTCTACTGAGTAAATATTAGACTTGTAATTAATTGAGATCGTTTTCTAGAGTAATGTGGGCTATGCAGCATCCCATTTGGCCTGGGGAAGACCAGAGGCATCTTCCTGACTCTAAACCAGTCCCCAGCTCGTCAGTGATCCCAGCACATGTTAGCAGGGTCAGAGCAGAGAGAGGGGCCTTTGAAGCACCACAAATGGTGCTCACAGAGGCTGAGCAGTGGCTGTTGTACTGAGCAAGGACTCAGCTCTCCTGCTGTGGTACTCAGGGTTGAGAGATCAGGTCAGGGATTATCCAAAGTGCTCTGCACAGTTAGCCAGGGGAGGCACCAGCTGAAAATGGTCTGAATATTCTTTTTATTAACTGCAAAGGAACCCCATGGGTGCCTTCTGTTTCTTCTCCTGGTGGGAGCTGTGGTGCCTCGGTGCAGGGCAGAGACACCAGAGCAAACAGGCAGTTCAGTTTGTACCACCAAGTTTTACACCAGCTCTGACCCAAAGCCAGCAGCCAGAGCATCTCCACACCTCTGCCCCACCAGTGAAAAGCAAGCACCCAGAGGAAGGGTATAAAAATAGCTCATTGGGTAAAGTCTATTTCCTCTGTATTTAGTCAAGTGTCTTAAAATACAGGAGTGTGGTGAGGAGGGGGTGTGGCTCTGCAGCACTTGGCCCATGGAGCTGACAGGAAGGTCATCCTCAAAGATCAGCAGGAGCATGTGCATGACTTGTGTCTTGTGTTTCCTCTGAGCACAGACTAAATTTAGCATTTTCACAGATGGACATTGAACCATAATCCATCTAGGACTGTGGGGTGAAGAGTGGGATGGGAGTTGTTTGCCTGGGCTTTTTGCTGTGTAACCAGCTTCAGTGCACCACCACTCATTGTGTTCCTCAGGGTTTTCTGCTTTGCTTAATATTGTGTAACTTACTGCCTGATCCTTTTCCCTGAAATTTTAAAAGTTTAAGCATGAAGGAAAAGTAATCTGCTGGTTCTGGGTCAGGCATGGCATCCCTACTAACTTAATGTTAAATTGTGCATGTACTTTTCAACAGCACCATCACAAAGATTGAACCTGGTCCTTGCAAGAATTGCAGTAAGACAAATACTAATGACTGATGATTTTGGTTTCCCCAAAATGTTGCCTCCTCACTCTTTCAGCTTCCAGGCAGTTAAAGGGACCAATCCTAAATGTGTTATTTGTACCCTGCAAGGCCTGTACACTGCCGGGCTGATCCTTCTGGTGCTAATCTTAAACAACTATTTCATGAGCATGTTTGGAAGTGAACTGGTTGTACTATAAATCCCATTTCCCTGACTGCTCTGAGCTGGAAATAAGCAAACCATGCAAAGCACATGTGTATTAAATAATGTTTTTCCAGTAACAGAAATGATGTTTCTGTGTATGTGCTTCAGCACACTGCACAGATTTGATATATTGATCCTGACACAAGAAGCCTGATTTTCCTGTCATTTATGCAAGCATTTTGCCAGAGCACTTATTCCCAGGTTACACATTTTGCAAAAGAGCCTTAAACAATGTCAAATGTGCTTAGTTCGGATTAATCCCAAAATTTTAGAAAGTAGAGTTAATGTTATTGCAACTATGATGGTCTAAAAGTCTAGAACAGGAGGGCATTTACATAAATGGCAGTGTGTCTTTTCCCATTCATATTAGCTGGTCTCATAAAGAATATTATTTCTTTATATAAAAATGTCATCTTTAACTCCAGGACTGTACTTTTCTTTTCTTGAAGGCAGAGTCCTTGACTGCATTTTCCTTAAATCTATTTAAATAAGTCTCTCACAATTTAGAACAGGAAAACAGATGTTAAACCAATCTTGTCCTTCGATGTCCTAAGCATTTATTAGAAGGTGCTACTCTACATTTGTATCATATATTCTCCATATGCATTGAACATTCATTGATTGTGCAGAATTGTAATGCACAATAAGGGTTGAATAAGGGTTTTTTCTCTTCACAGAGTTTGCAAAATAAAAATTAAATTTTACACAGCATAGAGATAATTGCTTGCATATTGCAGGAAAGATTGGGATGGCCTCCAGCCTCACTAAATGTGTGCCTTCCAAGAAAAACAGTAGTCATACACTATCCAACACTTCACAGATAAAGCAGCCCTGACTTCTCCTTAGCAAGACAATTTGCAGCTCATGAGTATTGATGACTCCCGTTTTCATTAAATGAACCTAAAGCTCCATTTTTCTCACTGATAACATTATACTGCCTGATGCCAAATGACAGGTTTTTTTATTGCCCTTTGCTTTTTCAAGCCAAAAAGATTACAAGTTCAACAGTAGCACCCAGTGATCATATTTCAAGGGCATTTTTCTCTTTCCTAGACTAGGGAGGAACACCAAGATATTTGAACTCAAGATACACTTCTAAAAGGTATTTTTAGGTCTTGTACAGTTCAGTTTTACTTCTTCAAGACTGTACCCAGCTCTTTATTTTCTCTAGAAAATAAAGAGCTGGGTACAGTCTTGAAGAATACTATTTTCTTTAGATTTCATGTTTCTTCAGGATTTTAAGTTAATAGCTGCATTTTGCTAAGGAACATACATCCAGTTTCTTTGGAAATCTGTAGGAATTGCATTTAGCTACCAGAGAGCAGATTCTGGCTTTAAGAACCAAATAGCATTCTTCACAAAAGCACCGAAGAACTTATTAACTCTGCAGGATTCCTACTCAGTGAAATAAGAACATTCTTCCTTTCACTGACTAGAAAAGTCAAATTAGGTTTCATGCAGGTTGAAGGAATCGGGGTGCTCTTGGTGCCAATCTGAACCGTGAAAAACCTTATTGAAAAAAGCTTTGTGCATGGATGGCTGGTGAAGGCAGTTGAGGCTTTACACCCCATAACCCTCATGGCCATTGCACATCTGTCCAGACAGATCTGCTGAGGTTGTGCTGGGCACACACAGTGCTGCTCCACAGGACAGCTGCTGGGACACAGCCTTCACCTGGCAGCTCGACACGTTCTGCAACGTTCAATCTGCTGCAGCCTTTCATTATTCCAAAGATGTGCCTTTCTGCACATAAAAATGCAAAAATGCTCATTCCTCTCCCATCAGCTTCTGATTGGCATCATAAAACGGGACATGCAGGCACAACAGAGACAGGGCTCAGCTCAGCAGCACTAGGGGCTGGGGCTTCTCTCGGCTGAGCAGAAGATTGTCAGCCAGCTGGGAGCACCCATTTTGTCTCACACCAGGAGGCTGAACCTCCCTGAGCATGAGGAATGTGTCCTGTGCCTACCTGAGCAGCCAGGATCTAGCACAGCAGTGGGATCACCCAGACCAGGAGACAGCACAGCAGTACAGGTGATGCAGCAGCCACACAGCTTGAGGCTTTTGCAGCGAAATCTGAGCAATGCTGACAGGAGAACGAATGCAGATCAAGGAACTGATCTGGGCTAAAACAAAGATTTTTTTCCCCACTAGGTTAATTTTAACCTGGATCCACTTGCGGATCAGATTCACTGTGAGGCTGTACAAACATTTCTGTTGGCACAGGGGAAGCAGCAGGAAGGAGCAGGCACTGGGAGAGACAGAAAAGGCACCAAAGGGATTTGGCAGGACTATTGGCTCTTGACAACTCAGTGCTCATGGACATATCATATAATGTGGAACTGTTACATACCAAGAGATTGCCTGAACATAGGAATTAAAAAGTATTCCATGGCATCATGTACTTGTCCCTCTTGCAGAAAGACCTAGAGGGTTTTCTGTCTTGTGGTGACTGAAAATTCCACTGTGTGGAAATCCAGCTTTTGGCAGTGTCTGATGGTACCAAGCAGAAGGGGGATTTCCAGAGTTTTCAGTGCTAGACTGGCATTCCCAGGAGCAGCATTTCAGAACAGAACATCAGCAGAAGTCCTGTCTGTCAGAGAGCTAACATCCTCAAAATATCCTAACTGCTGGTATATATGGACACCAAAGAGTGAAAGCAGGCAGAGGTGCTCCACACTGAAAAAAGAAGGGCTGTTTTCTAGCCAGTCATTCCACCAGCTGATAAAAATAGCTTTAAAACTACTTTTTTTTTTTTCAATTCTCTGCACAGCAGGCTGCCTGTTATGTGTGCCCTTGTTATTTATACCTGCCATAAGTTTCAATAGCAGCTTTACAGATTCTTTTATGCTTGTCTTAGATCTGGTGTTGTAAATCAGAAAGCTTTGCCATCTTAAACATTGCCTGGTAAGAACTCCTCTGGAGTCTTTTTACCTTAGAATAAAAGGGAAGTGGAAAATACAGTTAATGCAGTAATTTGGCCCAAATAAATACAAGCTTTTACAATACTGACATTGAATTTTATTTTAATTCAAGCGCAATTCCTCCAGATGGGCCAAACAGAAAATTCTCCCCCCCAAGCAGCAGGTAGTGTGTGCCAGTTTTTAAATTTTTCTTTTAGCTTACCTTAAACCCTGTTTGTGTTGGGTACTGGGTGGGCGAAAGGAGATGAACAGAATTTGCAATTTGCTGCGGAACATCCCAGGAAAATAGTTTTAATAGTCTACCATTAAACAAACAAACCAACCAACCAAAACAGGTAACAACTTACTCTAAAGAAAAAAAAAATAGCATTTAAAGGAAAATCAGCTGGGGCTTCTACCATCCAAACAGAACAACCTCAGGCAAGTTGGGACAAGCAGGCTGGGAATATTTTTGTTACACTGTTAGCTTGTAGTTGCTAGAACAACTCACCTTTGTCATGCACCAGTGGGTGAGGCTCCTGTTTGTCTTGGGAAGCAGACTGTGATGGGCTGAGATAGGCTCCTGATTTCCCCACCGAGGCCCAACACAGTAAGACAGGAGCCAAAACACCCAAAAGGCAGCACTGTAATGCCTCTTGTCTTCTGTCATTGGGCATTGCTGTAACTCCCAAAGATGTGTCTCTGTTCTAATGGAGATAAGTGCTTCAGGAAACAAACACAAACCTGCTTTAAATTTTTATTTCACTCTTTTCTGCTGAAGGGTTGGGGTTTTATTCTGACCAGTGGCTCGTTCAGGATGTGCCCACCATCCAGCACAGCTCTCCAGCAGCCAGTGGATACTGAACCAACACAGTCTGGTGTGTGGTTTTCCTTACAGGGCCTCCCAGGTCAGGCTGCTGTGTTAGGTGAGGCTCTGTGCTGCAGCCTCATCTGAGCATAACTCATCTGGTGGTACTGCTGGCAGGTCAGAGAAGTCCCCTCTGCTCACACAAGACCTTGCTGAAGTGGTACAGCCAGTCCAGGGGCAGGTGAGCCTACAGTGAGGTCTGGGAGGACGGTAACAGGGCTGTACTCTACACCAGCTTGTAACTGTTTTCTTAAGCAACTCGCTGTCAGCAAATGGTTCTGCTTAGGAAGGAGATGTGTATATAGGAGAATTGGTCCTGTGCCCACGAAACCAGAGGAACTGGACAGTGTTGGAATCTGTTCTGAGATCTCAGAGAGGCAAAGTTAGGCTGGAGGTTGAAGGGGCAAATGTGTTCTGCAGGCGTATTCTGCTCCAAAAGCAGGTGAAACTATCCTGGGCTGCACCTACCTGAATATCTCGGGGCGGGGGCAAATCTAAATTCCCTTGAAACAGACTGAATCACATGAAAGCAAATATGTGTATCTTATTCTGTGGTCTGCTCTACAGTCATCCACCTTCACTTGATGATCTTTATAAGATACTTCGGGGGGTAAGTCTCCAAGCCACTTCTCTCCTTCTGTAGATCTTCCATCTTCATAGAATGCAGAGCAAGAGAAAAGATAGGTTGTAAATAAGGAAAGAAAGGCTGGTGTCAGTGGGGGCTGATGGTGTTTGGGAGAGGTGGGTGAGCAGTGTGTAAAGGTGAGTTCCATCACAGCAGAGCAGACGGCTCTGGCTGCGGCCTTTGGCTTTACAGTAGAGTTGGTGTGCCAGGATGCTGCTAGGTCATGGCAACTCTTCTAAGCTGCCATAAATCCACCCCGTGCTGACACCCACAGCAGAGAGATAAGGATGATATATCCTAACATTTGTGGAACATATGCCTACGTTGCAGTTCAGTGTGGAGGTTGTGCTGGACTGTCTATATTTCTTCTTAATTTGTTTGGTTTAGCTAGTTGAGAATGTTCCTTTTTTTGCCTACCACTGTGCTGAACTGAGGAGCCAACAAGCTCTCCTTGGAGTTGTGCTCTCTTGCACCAGGAGGGAATATGATTCCATTTATTTATTTATTTTAAATTTATTTTATCTGCTTTAGTACCCAATAAACTTGTTGTTTTTTCCAACTGGCACGACAAGGCTCTGGCTATTTTTAAAGAATGTGGTTCATTTGATTTAATCTAATGAATGTTTAGTGCTGTTGAAAATAGCTGGAGTCAGAGCCAAGAATAATGTACTGAAATGTGCTGGTTGAGCAAGGACTGCTTCTCTCTGCCAATCTGTTTGCCTCCAGTTGTTCAGATTTACCTGGTTTTGCAAGTAGCATTTGCAGGCAAGATGTATTGATCAAGGTGCTTTTTAATACTGATTCCAAAGGCCAATAGTGCCAGAGACATATTTTGTCACACTCATTTCAAGACAGGGCTAACCATGACAGCTCTTCTTGTTGTTCAGTGTAGGATGTCTAATCTCTGTTTCAGACCACTTTAAAGGGAATGGGAAATGCTGATATCCTTTTATTTCACATAGGAAAATTGAGGCATGAAATTATAATTTTTTTCCCCTAAAGTCACCCAGAAAGCAAGTGACAGAATGAGTAATGAAACCAGCATCTACTGGGCTGATTTCTCCATGAACTGAAGCAAGACCATAATCCAAAAACAAGTTCTGCTAAGTCCTGGTGGTTCTCACTGGTTTTCAGAACATCCATGTTTACTGTCCTGCCTGCACCCTCTGAATTGCTCTGTAGAGGTACCTAAATGTCCCCATTAACAAAACTTAAATTTCATGCATGTCTTTGCACTATCTGAATTTGATGCTGCAAGGCACCAAATATTTAAATTATGTTTTTAAAACTGTACAAATCCATCTTCCTTTTGCCATCCATCAGTTATTTTTGTTAGATAATTGGTTTGCTATTCCTCCCTAAGAAAGGGGAAGCTAATACTTGAGCTTCATTGGATTAAAAAAATAAATCAACCATAGTACATCTTATTCCATGATAGTGATGTCCATAGGGATGGATTTTCTGCAGAGATCACTTTACACCCTAAAGCACAATGTAGGATTGACTTGCATAAGTAATGAACAGATGCTCCTGACAGCTATTACATTATTCACTTCCCTATGCATGTGATGGGGGGAAGGAAACAGCACCTGTTACTATGGGAGAAATACTGTCACTGCTGTTCTGCATTACAGACCTCCAGGGCAATCTGGCCAGGCGTGTTTCACTGCATTTGTGTTGACCCAAAATGAAGCCATGCCACTTTACATCCCCTCGTTATTCTGTCCTTTGTTTTCCTCAGACAGGTCTCTTAGTTCATAACCTAAGAAGATAAAATTGCTGCTGCAAGTGTGAGGGAGCACTGAAAGCAGTGAAAAAATTTGTTTTCCATCTTTCACCCCAAATTTTTCTCAGGAAGGCTAGGTAAAACTATTAGAACTTATTTCCCCTCTACAACAACAGTACTTTTTACAGACCATCTCAGATTTCCTATTTAATATGAAAGTAATTCATATACCTGGGGAATTTCTAAAGAGTATTGAAGAGTGGACAGGAGTAATTCCCTTGTCATCCTGACACTGGATGAGATGACTTCCCGCTCATCATCAGTATTGGGCAGGGCAGCACACATGGCCCATGGTGCAGGCACACTGCTAATAGACTTAGCTTCAGATGCAGCCAGCCAGGGCCATAAAATTTTTCTTGTTCACTCCACTGCAGGTAATGATTGGAGCATTTGGAGTGTGTTTCCAGGAGATGTTTCCTTAAAGAACTCCTGTGACTCAGTCTTCCAGTAAAGGGGGTTTATAGCAAAGAGGGAGGGTGCCTTTTTACACAGGCAGATAGTGGTAAGACAAGGGGGAATGGTTTTAAAGTAAAAAAGGAGAAATTTAAGCTAGATGTTGGGAAGAAATTCTTTGCTGGGATGGTGGTGAGGCACTGGAACAGATCACCCGGAGATATTGTGGCTGCCAAGTGTTCAAGGGCAGGTTGGATGGGACTTTGAGCAACCTGATCAAGTGTAAGGTGCCCCTCCCTATGGCAGCAGAGTGGAAATAAGATGACCTTTAAAGTGCCTTCCAACCCAAACCATTCTCTGATTCTATTCTTTGACTCAGGCATAGGTTAGAGCAGGAGCATGGATCTTTTCTTTCTCAGGTGACTGATAATTCATGGACCACATGAATTCATCCTGCCCAATAATCTTCTAGTCCCACACAAGCAGCTCCTTGCCCTTCACCTCAGGCAAGAGGGCTGTACAGATTTCCATCCTCCACACAATCTCTGCAACATTTCTACATCCCAAAGGTTGAATTCCCTACTTGAAGCTAAAGAATCAGTGCAGTTGGCAGCATAGTGCCAATTTGCTGCTGCTGACAGATGTTTTTCCCAGCTGGGGCTGGAGCTGAACTAGACTGCCCACAGCATGTCTCCTCCTCTTCTTTATAGGAGCTAATTGATATGGTGTGGTTATTAAGAATATGGCTTTCAGCCTCATTTTTTGAAATATTTATTCCATGTATCATTCATTAGTGAATATGTGTGGATGTTCATGTTTCTAAAGAACAACTTTATAGAGATAATCTTCATAACACTGCTGGAGCTGTAGACTGGGGAGGGGCAGAGCCTGCTTCCTCCCACAATAATTACTTCAATTCTGTTTTAATTAGGGAAGGAGGTTTTTTAAAGACCTGAAATTGCACTTTAATTATGTTTTAAAGTTTAGCTGCAATTACAAGAGCTGCAACCTTGCTTCCCAGTCTCAAACTCCATGTCCTTGCGCTGGTTTAGTGAAGCCTCATTCCCTGGCAGGGTTATTGTGATGCCTCTGCTGACACACTCTCCATGTTTTTCCACCACTCTGGCTCTCAGCTGATGGCTCTGATCAGCCCAGTTCCCCCCTGCCTCCCCAAGCTCCCCCAGTATGCCAGGCTCACACAGAATCACAGAACATGCTGAGCTGTAAGAGACCCACAAGGCTCCTCAGGATGGACAACTCTTCCAGGAGTCATGGGAATTTAGAGGTGGAATGCTAGAGGTGAACGGCTTAGGCTGTTTCCTACTCTCTTAAATGAGGAGTGTTAAAGGTTTTCTTAAGATGATTTTTAAAACCAACCAAGAGCTGGGATCTGGCAAACCAGGCTCTGGGTATGGTCCTGCCTCAGGTCCTGTATTGCAGGTCTGAGCAGATGCCACAGGAGCAGTGGAATGCCAGCAAAGCCCTTACCCCTTTTCTGTCTGCACAAAGCAGGCTGAGATCAGGTGGGGGCAGCCAGCCCGTGGGGCAAGAGGTGGGCATGTTATGCAAGGGTGTGTTAGAAAAGAGAGGAGCAGTTCAAAGTAGAAAGCAGAGAAGTGAGGAGCTGCCTCCTCAGAAGAGCCCTGCTGCAAGTTTCCTGAATCACTCAGAGGACCTGAGTAGAGCTGCTGCCTGGAGAGCCATGGCAGGGACAAACACAGAAAGAAGAGTGCAGAAAGTGAGGGTGTCCCAGCTGGTTCCCAGCCCACCTTTTCCTTCTCTGGCTGCAGCTGTGGTTTCTGCTTCATGTGTGACATTATTATCTCCCTGCTACAGGCACAAGAGCCATGAGTGCACCCTCGAGACATTCCCTTGCAGCTCCCAGATAGGCAAAGACCCAAGTCAAAGAAGGACGCAACACACAGCAAATGGGAAGCAGTTACAGAGCCCTTTGTTCTCCTGTACTGAAAACACCTTGGTGCTCAAGGGCATTGGCAAGAAAATGTGCATGCTTCGGGCGTGTTACAAGGTTGTCAGTCCTTCCGCTGAGGCTGTAGTCAAAGAACAGTTCCTGCAGAGCAGCCAGAAGTGAAGCAAGAAGGTTGCATATTTGCCAGTGTGGTGGAGGGAGTTTCTCAGTTTCTCCTCTGTCCCTCTCCTGGCACCAGGTACTGGGGTCTTTGTGCCAGGACTCCTTCAGGGTCTGCACGATCCCACCCGATGGCTACATGGAATCACTTTGTCCAGGCCTGCCTCTGGACAAGAGCACCCTGAGGTGGGTTTGTGAACACTCTGCCATGAACCCAACCCTCCCTTCCTGGCCAGAAATGGTCTTTGTCCCCCTGGGAGTGGCACTTACCCCAAAGCCATTGCCAAAAGCCTTAGTCCAGATCAGCAGTCTGTGGCACCAGTAGAGCTGTACCCACTTGGGCTGAAGCCCTGGCACACAGCGGCACAAAGTGTGGCACATCTCCCCTCTGCACTTCCCTATCAATACCTACATCTACCTGGGAGAAGTGGCTTGTTGGGTTTGTTCAGCTTTTGATGCAATAGTGCAAAACTATGATGCTGTTGCTCTGGAATCCTGCCCGACCTCTCCTACCAGCTGCCTGCAGCAAGGTTCGGGATGTGTTTGGCACTTCCAGTTTTCTATGCTTTAGGTGGGAAATCCTAACACGACAGGCTGGCACCTTCCAAAGCAAGCTGTGCCTCTGGGTCTCGAGTGTCTCGATCCGTGTGTCAGAAGGGCAGGCATTCCCTGTGCAGTGCTTCAGGCAGGTCTGCTGCTGCAGGAAGCAGGCAGAACCCTTGGGATCACCGCCGGCTCGGCAGTATTTTCGGCCAGTTGTAAAGAGTTTTAGCTGTCAGATGCTTAAGTTAAGGAATAGCACTGGGGACGGGGAGGGAAGCCAAGAACACTGTGAAGTTTAAAAAAACTCCAGGGCAATACAAGTTTTGCCTTTTACAGGCTTCGGTGGAACCCCCATCCGCAACGTATCAGACCTTCAGCAAACTTCCTCCCGGGGCAGCTTTTATTTCTCAGATACCGCCTGCCTGGGCGCAGATACCGCGGTTCTGCATTTCTTCCTCCGAAAACTCTTTTTTTTTTTTTTTTTTTTTTTTTTTTTTTTTTTTTTTTTTTTTTTTTTTTTTTTCCCTTCCAAGCAGCGGCGGAGCCCGGTCCGGCCGCAGCCCCCCTTTCTCCCTCCCTCTCTCCGGGCCGGGCCGGGCCGGGCGCGCTCCGCCCCCGCTGCAGGCGCCGCCCCGGCGGAGCGCGCCCGGCCCGGGGCACAGCGGCTGCCGGCTCTGCCGCGGCCGCCAGCGGCTCTGCCGCGCTGCTCGCCCGCTTACAACTAGCTTTTTTTATTTAGTTTTTTTTTTTGCTTTTGCTTTACGACCTTTTTTTTTTTTTCCATTATTATTGCTATTTTTTTCATTGTTTTTCGCAAGCGGGCCGGTGGCTCCTTGCCATGAGCAGCCCGAAGGCAGCATGAAAGCGGGCAGGCGCGGCTATCCCGCCCGCTCCGGTGTAGGATGGCTCCTGGCGAAGTGCTGCTGCTGCTCCTGCACAGGTCGGTGGGGGCCGCGCGTCGGGAGCCGGGCCCGGGGGGCTGCGGGGTTCGGGGCTCAGCGGTGCCCCCGGCCTCGGGGACAGAGAGGGACAGCGGTGGCCTCGGGGACAGAGAGGGACAGCGGTGCCCTGGGGCCCGGGGACAGCGGCGGGTGAGCCGGTAACGAGCACCGAGAGCGGGAGGGCAGGAGTTGATACAGTTTTACAGTTATAGTTTTGCATCTTAGCATTGCTCGTAGAAAACTCCCTGGGACTGTCGGGTCAATAGGGCGGGGAGAAATATTTGCTTAAATGATTTTTTTTCCCTCCCCCCCCCCCCCCCCTTTTCCTTGCTAGTCTTTCTTGGGCTGGAGTACGAGCAAAATGCTTTGAGAACATCTGTTTCTCACAGTTCACAAATCTCTGAATGGTGATGGGGGAAGGTCTGGGGAAGCTGGCTGAGCTGAAATGCTGAGAGAGATGTGGGAAAGCCAGGGCAGCTGGAGTGCCTTGTAAAAATAAAATCAAAATCTGGCTTTTATGTGGAGCAGCTCGGATGCATTGACTGAAGGTTTCTCAGCCTGCAGTCTATGCTGCGATATGGCTCCTGGACTTGTTCTGGATAATGTGAGGTTTTGCAAAGATCTGCTTGTGGTATCTTGATGTTTCCTGTTCTCAGAGTGGCCAAGGAAAATGTCTTGAACAAAACTTGGCTTTTGTTTTATGATTTTATTTTTTTTTTAATAACTAAATCTTTCACATGCAGTCTTTTGGTAACTCTGGAACCCAAATAAAGAGCAGATAAAGATGACACTGAGAAGGGGTGGGCCTGCTCATTTCTTGAAGCACACATTTGCAGTGCAGGAGCCCTCTTTCCCCAGTTACTGAATTAGTCACACTTCTGTGGTGACAGCAGCAAACTAGTTGGTGATGGAGTTTGCCACTACTTTGTAGGATGTAATCTTTTTTAGCCTGGGGAGAACTCACGACTCACGACCTCACGCCAAGGAAATGATTCTTGAGGTCAATGCACGACACCCTGCTGTTTTGCAGCCTTTAAGAAGGAACATGCAGTCTGGTTGTAGGGGTAGAGCTGCCTGCAGAAAGCTCGTGGTACTAAACCACTGGGAAAGCCAAGGCTCTTGGACTGCCCATGCTTTAATGTGTTGGCCCATGCAGCAGGCTGGAGCAGTATTCAAGCTCTCTGACAGAGCTCTGGTCTTGAAAATGTTGATTCTAAGGGATTAAAATCTCCCTGCTGCCTGTCCTGCCTACAGAGGTCTCTAGAAGGGGGAAGGGGAAACAGCTGGCTCTTCTCTCCCCAGCTGAAATGTTAACTGTGTTTGCAGTTCTAGTTTACTGGGTTGGTAACAAAAGGTGTTTTGTGATACAGATTGATTTACTTATTTCTTATCCTTGGTTGTAAACTTCGGGCAAAAAGTTCTTAAAAGGCTGTCTGTCGTGCTGTGTTTATTATACAAACCAGAGGTAGTGGAAATACTCCCTGAATCTAAACAAGTACCAAACCTGACATTTGACAAGGGATTCAGGTGCCCCAGATTACAGCATCAGTGTGCCCTTGTTGGCAGCTGCTCCCATTGAGCTTGGAGATGTTTTCATGTGGCAACCAGAGCTTTGAAGTTCTAACTTCATGTATTCTGTGTTGTCAGCGATCACCTGGGGGGCACACTGTTCATCCAAGGGCTTCTCACTGATCTCAGCCTTGCAGTGCAAGTAGGTGAATGTAGTTTGTATTAAAGATGGGTGTGAAGCATCTCAGAGCTGTTCTGAGTGCTGCCCCATAGGTGACCTTACCTTTTTCTTTGGAAATTCGACTCTGCTTTTTTTCTGGTGCCAGTGCCTGATGTATCTTGATCTTTTGCAACAGCTCAGAGGTTTTGTTGTGTGAATAAGAACTGTCCAGTGAGACAGATAGGGAAAATGAGCCTGCATTCTTGTTCAAACACAGGTTTTGTGCTCACATAGTTGGTATGAGCTGCATCATTGCTTTCCATGGAGCTTGGAAGTGATGTGGATGCTTGATCTCCTAAATAGCAGCAATAATGCAGAGCTGAAAAAATCCCAAACCCAGGGTCCCCTGTGTATCGTGAAATACGTAAGTTTTGTGTAACTGGGCATTTCTCTGAAGGATTTTGACAGATGACTCAAACTCTTTTGCATTAGTATTCCACTGTCTACTGCAGCAGTAGAGATGCTGCTTTTTTGCTTGTTTCTCTTGGTGAGTTTCTGATCTTGTCGGCTTTGCCCATGTACAGAGCTGTTGGGATCTATCCAGAGAAAGCAACTGACAACACCATTTGCAATTTTGCTCTTACCCTGATAGTTGCCTGCAGGAACTAAATAAGGACTACTTCTCTGTCCTGCAGTATAGAGAGACACGAATCCTAATATAGGAGTGCCTCAGAGCAAGAGTCTGTCACTTGCTTTCAGCCATAAAAAGGGGTAAGTGAGGAGCAGCACACTTGCATAGCCTTTAGGACAGTGGCCTTACTAAGCCAAGAGTGTGCAAGCAAGGCTTTTTGCTGTATCTCCTAAATGCAGAAGTGCAAAGTGACCTAGTGTAACATAATGCTTTTTAATGCTGCAAAACTGTCCCTGGTAAGAGGGTTCAAATTCTGATGGTCATCTCATAGCTAGAAAGTCATTGAATTCTCCTTGGAAATCAGTCTGGGATTTTCAATTGAATATACCTTTTTTTATTTTTTTTAACATGAAGTCTATCTCCTCAGTTATCTGTGTGGTTCAGATTAGAGATTATTTTGAAAGGGAAAGGAGGGAAAATAAAGAGATGGGAGGGATTCCTTCTTTGTGAAATGTCTTTTCTAAAGCAAATGGGCAGCTGCATGCCTTGGATGTGAGAAGATCAAAACTTTGCTGCTTTTAAGCACAAAGTCCAGTGTGTGAGTGCCATTCCTCTGCACTACCTTCTGCACAGGAATCTGAAGCTGGTCAGTGAATGGGAGCATGGACATTGGGTGAGACTAAATTCCAGGCTCTGGTGCACAGGGAGCTGTAAAGATTACCAGTGTCTCAGATTTAACCTGGAAATTAAATTCTGTATGCTGCCTTAAACCCAGGGCCTTATTTAGTGGACATTTTTTTGCAGTAGTTCAGCTCATTCAATTCTAGCCCAAACTGGAGCATGCTGGGATCTCACTGCCCTAAGGGACACCAGGAAGGTGGAAAGCACAAACAAGGTGTAGGAAATGCTTTTCTTTGAGCGCAAGGAGACAGATGTTCCCATCTGCTGGACTTGAGCTGGCTGTGAGTGTACCAGGTACAGACAAAGAAAAGGGTCTGTGGTTAAAAGTAATCAATTGTCAGAGTAACTTTAGAGTTCATGAGTAATATTATGCTGCAGCATGGCTTCAGGTGAGAAAATAGTATGCTTTCAACTTGAAGGTAGCCAGAAACCAGGAGGATGGATTTAAAGGGATGCACTGTGTTGGCTTTGGTTTAGAGCACATCCTCTGCCTCCTCAAGCAGTTGATCTTCTGAGTAGGCTGCTGGTTGTATGCAAACTTCTGATATCAGAACAAAAGAAACTTAATCTGAATGTCAAACCTTAAATCTCAGTGTGATAAAGTTAAAAGGTTGAGTGATTTTCTGTTTGTGCTAAGCTCCTAGTAAAGCTCTTATTTTAAATTGTCCCTCCAGTTGGTCCTATCTCCTACACTTTTGGTCTTCTTTCTGCAATTTTCTGGTTTACTGTCTTCTTTTTCTTTCTCTCCTTCCTTCCTTTTCCTCTTCTTGCCTAAATCTTTGATTTGTTACTGGATCTTTGCTGTAAGATGAACAAAGAAAGCTTGTCTTGACAGAGTGGTGATAACTTCTGTGCAGGGAAGGGGGCTCAGCCAGCTAGCCTGTACATCTTTCCTAGCTGGGCAGAAACAGAGCCTTAACTGGAAGTTAAGAAAACCAGCATCATCACAAGGTCTGTCAACAGCACATTAATAAAAGTTATTTCTTCATTAGGTAAAAAGTGAGATCTGATGGTGCTTTTTTTAGAAGGTGCTGACACTGTTAGAGGGAGCTGCAGAGCTTTGCTAAGGGAACTGGTACCTTTGTGCTGAGTGGTAGCAAGAGAGTGATCTGCAGTAATATATTGAAGCCCATAACATTTCCTAATTTGAACATATTTTATTTAGTGCTTCAGGCTGAGCCCTGGGTGCACTGTGTAAAGCATAATGGAATGCATGGCCAAAGCAGCTCTGTCAAAATTGAGGCAGAAGAGAAAACAATAGTAAAATAAAGGGTGTCAACCAAAGCTTGCTTAGCTTCCTGGTCCTTCTTGAATGAGAAATATGAGGAAACTCTTAGGTTTCCCAAATAAACTCCTTGGGTGATGTCCATCTGTTGCTCATTAGTTGTATCTCAGCAAAGTTAAGAGGATCAAGTGTACTGGTCCTCTGTAGGCAGTCTCCCTCCCTCTCATGCCAGAGTTGAGCTCTGCTCTTTGTCCTGGCAAATTCATGAGCAAATGGCTGTGGAGAGGTTTGCAAGAGTTGTTGTTATTTCCTTCCAGTTCTATTAAGAGAAAACTGGTTAGCCCATGACAGGAACATCTCTTCCAAGTCCTGTGTTTTCCCACCTCTGCAGGCTGAGTCAGGAGTCAGAATAGGTCATAGCAAAGAGTTATTGGAAGGGACAAAAGAGTTGATGAAAATGCTGCTCAGTTGAGCAAGCAGGATTAATGTGACAAGGTGAATACTGTTAGAAAAAAACAAAATCACTCTTTTTGTTGGTGTGAAACTGCTTTCTCACACTTGCTCTACACCCTCCTGACGCACAGTCCTCAGTTAAGCATGTCCCAAAAGCATGACTGACAGTCCCCATGCCAGACTTTTGTGGTATATATTCTGAACCTCACTATTCTGAACATCTCAGCATTTGTGTGGCAATGACACATAGAGGTGTCCAGGAGAAGTCCTGGGGCTGATGGGTAACCTCTGAGTCTGGACAGTCAGAGAAGCATGGCCACTGCTCTGCTGGCAGGCTGGGGGAACAGCGAGTTCCTTGTAGGATTCCTTAGTGTTCTATCTTACCTGTTTGCAGGATGGCTTCTTGAGGGTGGGAACCTTGCTCACAGAGACAGCAGGTCACGTTTTCAGTGGGTCTGTATTACTGTCAAAAATAAACTGTCCAAGAGCACAGAATGTTTGAGCTTTTCAGAAGTGCTGGTAGCTGCACATGACTTTGTGCTCACTGCTCTCCTCCACCACCAGCCACTTTGTGTCAATCGAATGTTTATCATGTCAGTGCCAGTGCTGGGATGCTTTAGTAACTTTCTCTCAGTTTCCAAGATCCAAGCAATAACAGTGTTATTATTTTCTCTCTTGAAAGTTACATGCACTGCTAGGCAGCTCTAACTCTCCTGACACAAGCTGGCTCCTCATCCTCTGGCTTCATGTGTCCCTGTCGTGACTAATCTTGCAGCCTTTTGACATGTGGTTATGTACAAGATGCAACAGAAGTGGTAGAGAAAATAAACTTTCAGATATTAATTTATAGGTGAAAAATAGGTAGCGAGAGCTTCTGTAAACATCAGCTTTCAGTTACTGGTCTGGGCGTGAATACGTGGTGGGGATCCTTATTATTTGGATTCCTATGTTGTTTTCAACTTTTATAAATTCATCCAGATTTAAAGAAACATGGGATTTGCTTTTATGCAGGCAAAGTTCCAAAATTTCCCCTTTACTCCAAGGAGCATATAAGAACCCAACAAGGCTTTTATTCATCTTGTCAAAAACCTGAAGAAAGGAGACTTTATTCTTAGGAAAAGAGAACAGATAATTGTGAAAAATATAGCTTGGGTAACTCTCCCTGCTCAGTGTGAAGACGTGGGGTAATTAAACATGCTGTTTTCCTATAAAATAAGTGCCAGATAGATGTATTGTTCAGGAATTCAATGCACGGATGCTGAAATAAAATCTCTCCATTTTGAAGTGAAACAAAAAGGGCAGTAATTTCACATGACCCCAGAAGGATTTTGTTTGGGTTTTTTCCCAAACTGTTATGTTTCAGCACACACCTTGTTAAAACTTGTGTGTGTATTAGGAAAACTAATCTATCATTTCAAACTTAAAACCTCCCAAACTTCCAAAGTTTTCATTCTAAAAATAGCATCAAGATACTTCTCAACCACACCAGAGCACTGTTACATTTCAGTCTAATTCTTGTCTGTTAACAGGCTTTAGGAAAGCATTTTCATATTTGGCAAAAGTTGCAATTTCTTTTCAAAAGAGAGGAATTGGTCGGGCAGTTAGTGATTACAGCAGGGATCTACAGATCCTGTGGTTTTCAGTTCAGTAAGGAAATCCAATTTTCTGCCAGTTTAGCCACTGCATCAGTTGCTATTGCAGAAGAGTTCAATTACTAATATTGCATCACACAATTCTGTGTCATGTGAAGTTACCTTTTAATATAACTATAGAAGCACCTCTGGATGTTTTCTTAAAAAAGATGCATAGATCACAAGGAGGTCTTCAAGAATTATTAGAAAAAAACGAGATTGTCTCTAATGAGATAAGCTTGAAGTCATGTCCCTTGACCATTCTTTGCCATTGGAAAACCACAAACCAAAAATTAATGTGTTTGCTCTTAGCTCCTGTTGTTTGATGTGGCTGTTTATGCTGAAACACAAGTCAGTCCTTGAATTAGAGGTAGTTAGTACATCCCATTGGGTCTGCTGTTGAGTTTGACCTGCCTCACATTCCTTCAGTCCTGGGCCAGCCCTACAATGCTCTCCCCAGCAGGCTGAGAACTTGGGAATCACACACATCACCTGGGCTCCCTTCATATAATTAGGGCAAAATATGAAAATGTCTCCACTGAAGTTCTAATGAGATGAAAAATAGAACCTGCAAACTGAATTACAGCAGATAATCATGGAACAGCCATAGGGGTTCTTCTCTTTGATGGAACACTTCAGTTTATGTATTTGTCATTTATTTTTTTATAATGTAGCACACATAAGATTGTGTTGCAGAAAGTCCTGACTGGATTTTGCTCCCTGACGTCCCAGTACTTCCCAATGGTTGTGGGTGCTCCTTTACTGTACAGAAACCATGGCTACTTTTGGGAAATGGAAAAAGTATGTCTCCAGTTTTGTGTTTTGCCACATGATGAATCAGTAGTTGCTATGTTGTTGCCCTTATTGCACCCCAGTGCACTTGGTTGTCCCATGTGGTACAGCCATTGCTAGTCCTGGGGCAGCCCAACTGCTTTGAAATCTTGGCTCCCCTGCAAAATGATATTCCAGGCTGTGAAGTTCCATAAGGGAGTGAAGCCTGGGAGCCAGACCTGCTGGGAACCCATTAGCAAACATCATCCTGAGGAACCAGTAGGTGGTTTCTCCTGGAGATTATTATCTTTTGTATTGGAAGCAAGTTAAACATGGAAATTTAAAGTTGCTGTGTACAGGAAAGCACAAGTACAGTCTGTGTGAGTTTTGAGCAAAGGTCTTGTGTTCACTTGCACAAGAAAACATTGAAGTAAACATTTGTGAAAGTGATGGACTGTGGCTGACTGTGATGATAAGGGACTGGATTTAGTGACTGTGGAGGTGTCTCCACCATTTTCTGAGAATTTTTCCATGTTCATTTTTCACATGGAGCAAGCAGCTCAGAGCACAGAAGAAAGCTGGGAGTGGCACATCCCCAGCTACAGCTACATCTTCTGAGGACACTTTTTCATGTAGTTGTGGCTTGCTGACAATTACAGCTACAGACTGTAGCACCAAGGCCCTCTTAGACTCTGTTGAGTTTTTTCCTCATCCCTTCATAAGGCACGTGCAGCTTTGGTGAGCAGAGGTTTCTCACATCCTCAAGACATGTGGTGCACTGTAGCCTCTCTGAAAATGCTTCACAGCTCAGTCAGCACTTAGAACCTTCCTTAAGGTTATGTAGGAAACCAGTGACCAACTGAGCATCAGATCATCAGCAGTGACAGCTCTCAGATTGATACTGACCAGCTGATTTCAGCCTCTTTGTGGGCCAGCATGTCCTGGGGAGCACACTAGGCATGTACCCCAGATCACCTCGTTCCAGGGTGCTGGTTGATGTGGCCAGGCAGCAGTTCCTGCTCCTGCAGTGTGTGTCCCTGCTCATGGACTGCAGTCCTGAATCCAATCTGTCCATGCTGAGCGCCCCTGATGAACAAGGCTCCAGCTCTCTGCTGCCACGGGAGCATGAGCCAAGGCAGGCCATGGGAAGTGTTGCACAACCAGTATAATTTCACCACATGCTGAATAAATACACTTTTGAGGACTCTTTTGAAGAGATGTTGCCTAATTAATCCTGCAGGGGGTATAATATGTATATTTTTGAAATCCAGTTTTAGCATCGTGCAATTAGCTTTTATGGCCTAGGGATTCTGATTTAAGACATTCTTTAGTTACTAATGGTAATCTGTTTTCATTAGAAATGCAAATGTATTTTAGATCCAAATGTGTCTGAGTGGTACAATGTAAAATGATGATTCACAGTGAATACCATTGAAGTGCCTCAAGTCTGGTATTCTTTGTACCTTCTACAGTTTGAACTCTGAGGATCAACACAACGTTCAAACATCGCTCTCAGCTGAAGCATGTGGAGGATGAATAGATTTCCTTAGGAAATTAAATAAATATTAATCAACGGGGATTCTTTCTGGGATGGCAGAAGGAGAATCATAGCTTTAGGCAAGAAGGAGTCAAATGCTTTGAACGTTAGCAGTAACTTCAGGTCCACAGTAGCAGAGCACAGCTCCTGCCAGGCTGCAGGTGCTGAGCAGAGGGCAGCATCTTAGTTGACTTTATCTTTGATCAGTCCTGGGTAATTTCTCTGATACTTTCTAGGCTGCTCATGGCAGGGCACTAGCTGCTCAGAGCTGTGTTGCTGTAAAATTTGATCTGGCAATGTGGCTAAGACAAGCCTACAGCAAGGCAAGCTCCAGACAAACACTGAAAGGCTGATGCTTGCTGAATATTCCCTGCAGTCACTTGTCCTGGAGATACTAAACTGTCAGGCAGGTAATGTTTGTGATCAGACATCTTAAGATGCAGTAACAGGTCACCTGTGTTCGACAAAGCCTTTGTAGACTCAAAGAGCCTCTGCTACTAATCCTTGCTGTTGTGTTCAAGTGTTTCTTTTTCCTGCTTCCTTTGAAAGATGGAGCCAAAAGAAAGTAACCACCCAGCAATAGAGAAGATGGCTTTTGTAATGGAAGTTTATTAGGCGTGTTGCTTGGTAGAGCATTTTTACAGCTGTTTGTGATGAGACTCGGTGATGCAGAAGGGAGTGAAGCACTTTATGCAGGGCACCTCTCCACATATCCAGCAAAGCTGGATGTAGATTTATTTTTTTTTTTCCATAAGGAGGCTGCTGGTAAGGAGCAATGATGTAAGCACCCTAAAAGCTGTGGGGGGCTCTGTGTGGCCCTTCAGAAGTCACAATCAATCAGTTCCTTAGGACTAGCCTCACTGGGAAGGCTGGTGTCTGGGTCAAGGCACTGGCACAGCTTCAGGGGGCTGAGACCTCAGCAGGGAGCTGCAGAGAGAGAGCTCTGTTCCCATGTAGCAGATGCTCTCTGAGACTTCAAGTTCCTGTCCATCTTTCTTGCTGACGCAGTTAGAGTGTAGTAGTGACTTTGTCACCTGAAATTTGATAAACTTGTTGACTGGCATGACGGGGAAGCTTCCTCACAGAGCTGCTCCCTGCCGAGCTGTCAAACGAAAAACCAAGACGCAGATTGCGTGAGCCTGTTATATGGGACAGCAAGTGGTGTTCTGGTTTTGCTACTTAAGCTGAATGAATTAAAGCTTCCCACAAGCCTAACCGATAGTCTTGAGTGTGCAGTTAAAAGTCTCCAAGCTGCTTAGCCATCTCCCTGTGCTGTGTTCAAAGAGCAAAGTGTCACAAGCACCAGCAGTTCTTATCTGTGTGTTTTATTTCCAAACCGCTGTTTGCATTGACTTCATTCATTCCTTCTTTTAATTCATCCCAATCAGTACCTTTGCTGTGAGCTTGTATTTTCTGCTGGCATTTCTGGAGGACGAGGGCGTGGAGGAAGCTGCTTTGGGCACCAGCCCTGGAGGCTGCAGCTGCAGTGTGTCTGTTGTCAAGCACCCCAACCCCGTTGTTCTTGGTGGTTACGTGGTGTCCGCTCCTGCCCTGCGCCACTTGCAACTTATCCTTGTTCCGTTCTTTTCTTTTCAGGGGCTGTCAGAGCCTGAATAATTTAAGAGTGAACAAATGAGAGACGTTCATGGAGGACTCTGTTCTTACCTAGGCACAAATTGACAAGCATGTAGATTGCCTTGGGTTTCCACTGCACCTACCACAACTTTACTAAGAGAAAAGTCCCCTTTTCTAAACATCTGTGTCACTCTTGCTTAGTAAAGTTGTTCAAGATCAGCGCCTTTGGAATTGGCTGGTAAATGGACAAAGACTTTCTCTTTGCCTGGAGCTCCTCACAGCCTCCAAGTACCAAAGAGAACTCCACAGCACTAGAAAGCAAGAGGCAGCTGCTGAATGTTGGAAGCTACTGCATTTGGCAAAAGAAGCTGATGCAAAGATGCACACAGTTGTGTTTGTTTGTTCTGCTTGTTTTCTGTGCTTTCCGAGCCCTCTGTGTGCCTGGAAAGTTTAATAACCAATCTCTTCTTTCTCAACATGCAGTTTTTCTTCCTATCCCAAAAAGATTTGGGTTCTGTTCTTGCTTTTTTTTTTTTTTTTCCAATTCCAAGTTTGTCACTGATACTCTTCTGTTGTTTTCATGGAGAATTGTTTGGGTACATAGCCACAGCTTCCTTTGAGATAGGGAGACCTAAATATGATACGCAAACATCATTGTCTTCCCTCCTCTCCCCCCATTTAGCAAAGTGGTCCACCTTGTCACAGAGGTTGCTGACTTCAAGTATAAGGCAGAGTTGACCTTAGCAATGATGTCATTTAACTGAGTAATTACTTCAAAATTCTTACAGTAGCTCAATTTGGAAGCTGCTGAATGAAGCTGACCCTTGACACTTGACAAAAGAATAAGGCTTGTGTTTTACTAACAGCTGCTTGGAAACCATGTGTAATAAAGTTTGTTTTTGTGCCCAACATCCAGGATAAAAGATGGCATTTGCGGACTCTGGTACCCTTACGCTCCCAGAAGAGCAGAACTGCTTTGATCAAAGTTTAAAAGTCTGCTTCTATGTGGGTGTCTAAGCATTTCACAGTTCCTTATGCTAAAAGTAACAGTGTACTTGCAAAGGCCAGCAAATGCTGCTCTCGTTCAGCTTCAAACACATTACATTTTCCTCCTTGTCATCCCATAGAGCTTTTCATAGAGTTTCAGGGTTAAAACTTTTTTTATGGAACATGCAAAAATCTCCCATCAAAATATATCAAGGGGGATTTTTGCTTTGTGTTTGGGGCTTTGTTATTTTTGCTGCTAGCAACACTTATTCTGGAAACTTCAGGGTTGGAGATTATTTTATTTTTGTCAGAGAATGAGGACAGTGTAAATACAAAATGTAAAGTAGAACTGAGAGAAGTGCTTCAACAAGTTGTTTCACTACATTGAAATAAATGTCGATTTGTTCAAAAAAAAAAAAGCATGCCCTTTCTGGATCTTGTTAGTCTTGACTTTTTATTTCCTTTCTTTGCTAAAGAAATGCGTGCCTCTTGACTTCAGCAATGTGCTCACCCAGCTGTGAGGCATTACAGGAAGGCTCCAACGTGCACTCCCAGCAGATGTGTTGGACTGGCTGTCACTGTGCTTGGGGCTGGTATGGGACCTGTGCTGGGCACAAACTCGAGGCAAAGGGATGGGTGAATGAAATCAAGTCATTCACAGATACTGCACCTGGCCTCCAACTCTGCTCTGTGGAGCAGCTGCACTATTTCTGAGTTTTTCCACACCTTTTTATTCAGTAAAAGCGTGTTCTAAAAAGATGTTGCTTCAAGGTTCCCCTGAAGGTATGTTGGTGCCCTGCCTTGACTCCTGTCTCACAGTGTTTTAGGATAGGAGTATCTCACCAACAGGTTGGTGGATTCACTCTGAATATTTGTTCTCTTATTATTTTTATTGTGAATTCACAGCAGCTTATGTGGGGGCTCAGATGGGACTCTGAAGCAGAATGAATTAGGCTGGTACATTGAGACAAGAAGGCTCAAACCTCCAGCTGGAGAAGGTGTAGATGCCCATAACAGTTTTAAGCTGTTCTGTGGACATCCATTGCAGAGCAGGACACTCAGAGGGAAGGACCTCGAGTGTTTCAGCTGCCCTTCAAGCACTTGGTGCCATGGGGCTGAGTTGAACACTTTCCTGAGGGTCTCTTTGGAGGCACAAACATGTGTTCTGCCTTCATGTTTAGCCTCCTGCTTCAGCAGCAGCTCCTGAGTTAAACTGGGTTTCCTTTCTGGAGGATACGAGACCCTGCCCTATATTCACCTGAGGACTCATCTTGCTCTTTTCCCCTTGCCCTTGCTGTGGTCACCTCTGATAAAAGCCTAGATCCACATGAAGTAGCAGATACAATAGAGAACTTGTGCATTTGTTCCTCTCACTAGGCACTCTTGGACAGCACTGAAGTCATGTTTTATTTCAGCCAGCTCTCTCTCTCTCTGTGCCTTCCCCTTGTGCTGTTTCTGTCCCTGGAGACCCAGCTCACTCATTCAGCACGCTCTCAGGATTTCAGTAACTTCTCTTGCAAGGTCTCTGGGGACCATGCGCCTCTGTGCTGTTTCTCCAGGCTTTTGGTTTTATCTCACTCTTTGAAAGTTTCCCAGAACTGCAGTGACTTTTCTCTGACCTCCAGAAACTGCAGCTCTTGAGCCCTGACACTCCGACTGGCACAACGAAGACCTGGAGACTACTTTGGGATGTCAGCTTTCCCAGCACATGCTGGATAGAAGCTGCATCTGAGCAACACCAGCTAAAAATAAAAGCTATTCAACCGAAGCTAATGGCAGGTTGCCACGAGTTATTGCTCATTAAAGTGAATTGACAGATGCTTAACTTCAGCTAATCATTCCCTGCCGCGAGATCGGCCTGGTATGAAACATACTCAAATGTGGGAAGGGGATTCGCAATAACTAAATTTAGCTGAGGGTATAATTTCCTCGGACTCCCTCTGTAGTTAATGGAAAGAGAGAGGCTCCTAGGGGGTGTGTCCCACTCTGCAGCGCCCTTGGGCAGAGCGTGCACAGCTCCTCGACTGCCGAGAGTGGAGATGAAGCTGCTGCCTGCCACAGAAATGAGTGGCTCCAAGTGACAGTGTTTACTCACCCCAGCTGGGTGAGTGCTTGTTATCCTCACATTAGGCTTCAACCTGAAGTAATGATCAGAAAGCTGAATATCGAAGCCCACAGGTTGGTGACCGTTTCCCAAAGGCAAAACCCATACGCAAAATCCTTCTGGAGCATCCCCTGCTTTGCAGTGTGGTTAAAGGGAATTTTGCAGGTCATTCTCTATCTCAAAGCAGCTCTTCTTTCATATTTCCAAGAAATGCCAGCTATTCAATAGCAAAACAGTGTGTTCTAAATGTTGTGTGAATAATTTAGATTCTAGTCCTTTTTTTCCCCTGTTCTTTGGAAGTTAGTCATGTTTGCATGCTTGGCAATGAAACAGAAAGTCAGATTTTGAGGTTTTACATTACAGTGATCAGAAAGTTTGTCCAATATATCTGCTGCTTCCTCTATTGGACTAGAAACTTTTTTTAATAAAATATTTAACTCCATACCGTTATTCTTGAGTTTGGACAGAAGTAATTTCATCCATGTAAGTGGAGTTGTGAGAGCCCTGCCAGATTGATTCGTACCTTTTGATGTTACTTCCTGCTCGAAGCTTCAAATGATAAACAGAAAATTCAATTGAACCTTTTCAATTTGCTCATTTCCAGGAGATTATGAATTTAGAGAGAACATTTGAATCTCTGGACAAAACCTGCATTTAGATTTCAGTGGCATAGTTTGAACATGTCTGTACCCTCTGGTGTGAAGTTCTCTCCTCCACGGTCCCATCTCATTTTTAGCTCGAGCTGGAGCACAGGGCAGGTCTGTGGTTGGACACGTGTGGAGCTGCTGAGCAGAGCTGGGAGCGGATGGAAGTCTCCAGGGCACATTTTGCAATTCCATTGCGAAAGTTTAATGTACTTCTAATCTAAAGGGCTTTTCAAGCCAGTTGTCCTCTCTTTGTCTGACATGGGCACTGAAATTTTGCTTGTGTTCACTTATATTCTTCACTAGAGCCTTTTTCAGAGGATGTGTCTGAGGAGACAGCTTATCTGTTGACATTAGAAGTTGTAAGATAAATTATTTTCACTGTTAACACCCAGTGCTTTTTACTAAAGGAATAGCTGTAAAGTGACTTTGTATTATCCAAATGTTGTTGCCTCCCAAACTTTTGCAAATCCATGCCAGGTTTTACAGGCAGAATGGGCTCTAACCCTAAAACCAGGACCAGTACTGTCATCTGCCTAAGCCACAAAGTTTTGTAACCACCGTGACTCGTGCCAATAAAAATGTTTCACTGAGCATGTTTTGGACATTCAATACAAAAGCACAGAGGAGATCAAAGAAGCAGTATTCATACCTCATTCTGCCTTCTTTGCATCCATCAGGTAGAGCTTTAGTCCCAAATCTCTTGTGCAGATCCAAGGGGACTCTCAAAGCACCATTTCCCAAGGGAGAGTATAAAGCTTCAAGGGGCTAAGAACTGTGAGCTGGAACCTGCAGCCTGGATGATCATGGAGGAGCTCTTAGAAAGGACAGGAGAAGGTGCATTTTGATGGTTTAGATGGTTCTTTTTGTATAGTGTGAAACACTAGCACAGAGGCTTTGTTTGTGCACAGGATGAGTCTAGATGATTCCTGCTTTCCAGGATTTTTTGGGATGGAGATTCCCATTCTTTAGGAAATTTCCTTGAGTGTAGACTGAGTTAGCCTTTTACCCACATCTGATTAAATTCTGTCTTTGTCAGAAGTGGTGACAGAAACCACTGAATGTGGAAAATGGGCTCTATTTAGCACAGCAGAGCTGATTTATGTGTTCATCAATCAGATTGTCATTATCGGCTTTCATTCACAAGTGGCATTATCTCTGTAAAATAAAAATTGTTGATTTAAATGCACATGTTAGTAGGACTTCAGAGTTCCCATTCTGACTCATTTTCTTCAACTTCTGGGGAAAAATCCTTTTCTCTCAGGCTGTTTTTCTGGGATGTAAATGGAGCCATAGATAAATCAGAAAAGGACTCACCTCACTTAAAGCAGTACTGTGCCCTGCTCTAGTCTCCTGTTTTTATAGCTATATTCTGTATTATCTTCTGGTTATGGACACATATTTCTTTCCTATCCTTTATGGCCTGTCATTATGATGTATAAAATAGAGTGATTTTTTTTTCTGAGTTGCTCTGAGAAGCCTTTTCCTTTCCCTGCTAGAGATGTGAGGTCCTGCAAAGGAGTCTGGTGCTGCCTGAGCCTGATCAGACAAACCTCCCCTCCCATCTGTGCTCTGGGGGAACAGGGAAGTAAAAATAAAATGCCTTGTATTTAAGTTCCAACAGGAATTCCTACTGACTCAAATGAGAATATTACTCTGCCTCTAAAACCAAGTCTATGAGATTTTCATTTTTCTTTTCACCCAAGGTTGCACAGAACTGGAACCTTCTATTTTTCAAGTACAAGAGCTGCGCTTTTACAGATGTCTGTTCATTTGACCAACAATAACAAACATTTCATGGCTGCAGTGGTGCAGAATCTCTGAATGTTGAAGCCCTTTGGTCTGGCTGAGTATCTCTCACAGTCCTCTTGCCAGAAGTTTCTTGGAGGTTTACTTAGTGTGTTGGAAACCATCATTTCTTCTGTCTGAATGAATGGTTTGGCCAGGAAATCAATCTAGCCACACGAGTCTGCTGACCTCCCTACACCCTTTTTGCCTCACCAAATACCTTTTTTTAGCCGTGTGTCCTGGGACGTTGGTGGGAGGAGAGCTCCTCATGGCAGACCTGCTGCGGTGCGGGCACGGCCACTGCTCCGCTGGTGCTCGCGGGCAGCAGCAGCTGCCTCAGCTATCACGCAGTGAGCTGCTGCATCTTCCCCAAAAGCTCTCTGTCTTTTTCTTAAACAAACTGTCTCCAAAGAGCTCTACTAATGCAGTTTGCAAAGCACACATGTGCTAGTGCTTTGCAAGAAGAGCACGGTAACGTGTCCTTCTCTTCCGCTCGATCCACCTGGTGTCTGGGGCTCGGGCCAGTATCAAGTGTCATGATTAATGTGTTTGTAGCCATGTGTGCCGCAGAAGCAAAGCTCACGTGGCTGAGGAAGTTGTCTGCAAGGTCTTTCCTGACAGATTTTTTTGTGTTTCTTGTTTTTTTCTCTCATTTTGTGAGCACTGCTCTTCCTTCAGCTCCAGTCCTGCCTCTGCAACCATGTTGGTGTGACCTGCTTTATGTGCAAAGGAGATCATTCTCAGCAGGGCTGGCAAATTCCAAACATATCCAAATTTGCAGTTCCTTTGAAAAAGAAAAAAAAGGTTATGAATATTGTGTGTGGATTCTCAGTGTGGCTTTTGGATAAGGCACGTTTGTAGCCATGGGAATTTGGATGGTGAGATGGAAATGGTTTGTACCAGTGTAGAGATAAGTCACCCAGCATTGAAGGGCTCTTATGGTGGCTGGGGAGAAGGGAAATTCATGCCAGCCTTTCTCTCCCACCTCCCTGCCTGTTCCCCAGCCAGCAGAGACTGCCTTTCCAGGCAAAATAAGGCTATGTTTCCAGTCTTGGTTGCATGGGCCAGGCAAAGTGTGGGCTCTGTCCCAGATGCCTTACCGTGCTCAGCCAGGGCACTTCAGCAAACAAGGAGAAAGAAGGGGACTTCATATCTGACAGGGTTGCATGGCATGACCAGCATGCAGTAACCCTTTGGTAAACAGCCTTTTTCATCACCAAAGGCATGACCTTGAGCAGGAAAATCCAGAGCCTATTTCAGGTGGGATCATTGGATAGTGTTAACAGCCTCCCTCTGGAAACCTGTGGGTTGGCTTTTGTTATGGCTGGTGGCTCTGAAACTCCGATGTTCAGTCTGCAGAGGGTTCCTGGCTCTGGGTCTCAGAGTTATGACAAGCAGGCAGGGTGGGCTGTGGGCCAGCTTGGGACTAGGACTGGTTCTGCCCACGTGCTGCCTTCCTGGCAGTGAAGGATTACTGACCATCACTTCCCCAAGACAGCTGAGCAAAGAGTGCCATGGCACGAGGGGTGCCCCAGCTGTGGCTGTGCTGCTGGGCAAAGGAGAGGGAGGCAACAAGCCTGGAGCCTGACCCTGCTGGTAAAACCTGGGGTGTTTCCTGCTGGGAAGAGAGGTCCCCCTCCCTTCACAGGCATCATGGTTCCTGGACTTGGCCCTGCCTTGAGCCTGCTGAGCTGGGATAGGCTTGGCACGTGAGTAACAAACTCTTGGGGTTTTCTCAGGCTTCATCAGTCTCCCTTCCCTTACCAAAAGTTAAATTGGCAAAGTGCTGTGGACTGGCGGTGGGATTTGGACTGTGTTACTTACAAGGTGTAGTAAAAACTTCTCTGTACATCACCTGAGATGTGGTGAGATCAGCTCATCCTTGGTTCTCCTCTACCTCCCACTGAGCCCAGTCCCAGCAAAGGCAGTGAGTCTGTGATACTTCTGCTCGCCCAAAATCATCCTGGGAGTGGCAGCCCCATAGAACAATCACTTACAGCTTCTCCTTCTGACTGCAGCCCAGCTCCCTTTGCTGCAGGAATTCCCAAAGTCAATCCTTCTGCAGCAGCAGTTGGAGCATGGGCACCAAAGCCCCTTGGCCAAGAGCCCTCCAGCTTCCCCAACCCCCTGTGGGGCTTTCGGTGCTGCCAGGGGCACGAGGGCACTTGGAAAATCAAACCCACCATGGTGAAACCCTGCATTTGCTGACGCAAGGCACACTGATAACTCACAGAGCATCACATGGAGCCTGCCAGGGAGAGCTATCCAAAGCCTATTGAGTGGAAGATAAGCCGGCCCCTGACAAACGTTAGCTGTCACTCGTTGATTTAGCGCTACTTCGCGTACATGAAATAACATCAGCAGGAGCTGGCTTAACCCAGGCCTTTTGGAGATAAGACTGCTACTTTGCCCTTACAGAGGAATGCCAGAAAATCCCCAGCAGCTCCACCTGGGATCAGCTCCACCTGGAATCTGTTCTCCTCTCAGTTCCTCTTGCCCTCACTCCTTTTGTCAAAAAACAGATGATTGAGATTTTCTTCTTGTATGGGAAATTAACTTTGACTTTCTCTAGCTTGTTAAAATTATTTCTGTATATTCTAAAATTTAACCTTTGATCTCAGGTATGTAATAACTTACTGGTTCAACTTCTGATTGATGCTGTGTATGGCTATAAAACATTCTGAGTCTCACGGTCTGCATTGTGCAAGCTGGCAGACAAGGCAGGATGCAATCTCTGCTCCGTGCCCAGATAGCTGCAAGCAGCAGCTCTGCCCAGAGGGGATATGATCTCTTCATGCAGGTAGCAGGAGCTGGCTTCTAAAACAATAGAGGTAATGGTTCTCTGCAAGAGTAGCTCTCCCTCAGCAGGTGTACAACCCAGCATCTCTAGTGGTATTTATTACTGAACTGAGAATATCTGGATGCAGCAGTCTATTTTCATGTGTTGTAACTTAGGTTTTTGGTTTCTGCTGGGACAGATAAAAGATTCAGAGATAACAATGTAAAAATGTTTGATCACATCAGTTGGCTCTTCTCTGATGTACAGCCAGAGATGTTTCTTGTAGGAGTGTGACAGTGTCTGAATTTTGTAAAAAAATCTTAAACTGTATGGGATTAAACATCTCAGACCCTGATAGGGAGGGGAGGGAGTTGCCTTAACGTGATTTCAGAAAGTTAAAAGCAGGGCACTTATTCCTTAAGGGCAATTGGGAAATCTTTGAGCAATTTGTTTGTTTTGGTTTTAAAGCTTTACTGACATTGGCACATCTGTGGTCTGTTGCATTTGGAGTAAGGAAGGTTGCAGCCCTTTCTAAGGTGCCAGTCTGAACATGTGTATCAGTAACTGAGGTTGGATGCAGTTCAGCAGAATCTCCTGCTTCCATATAATGAACCTATTTTTTAATTTTAAACCTTATTGAGAGTTTCCTTTGGTTTGAACAGTTTGTCATCTTTTGTAATTGTTCATTCCATTTTCTTAGTTCTAGCGAATTTGTGAACTCTTCTGACAGATTGCTTTCAGAGGCAAAGGAGATAATTTTAAGGTGCTTCAAAGTTAATAAGTAGTCTAAGTAAATCATATCATTGGGGTCGGGAAACAGCTGAGAAACAATTATGGAACCTGACAATGTGTTGGTGGCTGTCAGGTCTCCTGTAGTAGGTCTCCTTTTTGTGCTTATTTTCTTCCTAGCAATTCACAATGAAATTGTGGGAAGAAGCTGAGAAATTCAGCACTTAGCATGGAAATCAGGCTTCCATAAAAAAAAAAAAAAACCTGAATAAAACCCTGCCTTATAAAAAGCCCTGCTGTCTGTGATCTTTCATAAGGACAGATAGTGTGGTAGGAAATGAGAGAGGTGTGTGAGATTGTGGGAAATGCCCATTGCAGGGCATATTCCTCTCTGTGGTGTGCAATAAAGTTTGCATAAAGTCCATAGGTCAGGAAGCCTTTCCCCAAGGCAGGCTGTGCTCTGTGCTCGGTGCCACAGGAGCAGAGGGCTGCTGGGATGAGCTCTCACCTGCGCCGTTTCCTTGCAGACGCGTACTCGGTCTCTGCCAACGACAACGGGGGCAAGTCTGACTCGGTGGCCAACTTACAGCCTCAGCCATCCCTCAACTCCATCCAGAGCTCTCCGGGCCCCAAGCGCTCCACCAACACCCTGAAGAAATGGTTGACCAGTCCCGTGCGCCGCCTGAACAGCGGGAAGACCGAGAGCCACATCAAGAAACAGAAGAAGGTGCGAGATGGCAGGAAGAGCTTTGACCTTGGCTCACCAAAGACTGGAGATGAAACCACTCCTCAAGGAGACAGCGCAGATGAGGTGTGTGCTGGTGTTTCTTGGTGTTCGTTATGGGAAGTACCGTCTCCTCCATGGGGTGTGAGTCATGCTTGAGTAAATGCAGTTCCCTTAGGGTCTGGAGGGAACAGCGAATCATACATAAAATTGTATTGTTGCAAACAGCTTTATCATCCAAAGAGCAATGGAATATATAAGGAATAGTGCTTCACAGTTTGCATATATTATTGTCCTTTGATTAAGTTTTTAATAGCCTATTAGAAAGCTGCCATGGACAAAAATGAAGTTATCTTGAGCAGCTGTTATCACTTTCTGCTGAGGTTCATATCACCTTTATGCTACCATGGCAGTGTAATTCCTTAATGAGAGAAAATACTCCAAGAAATAGCCATGTCTCTGTTAAATCTGCTATGTAGCTGTACCTGCAGTTTTTCTGCAGACGTGTTCTCCACAGAACGGCACTTTCCTGATAAAGTGAATGAGGAATTAAAAGCCAAAAATGCAGAAGGTACTAACTGAACAAAAATAAGAGGAACACGTTTTAAAAACTGTACATCAAACCATTTTTATTTAAATGAAAAACAGACAGATGTAGCTGCCTTAGCTGTATGAATGACCTATAAACTGTAAGCCTTAGAATGCACCAGGATTAACCAGCAAAACCTTATGTCTTTACTGCTTCTCTTCCATTACCTGCAATTCCCTCCATCCAGCACAATATTGAACTGAAAAGAGAAAAGAATCGTGTCCTTGTTTCTAATTTATTTAACTTTTCTTCAGAAGAGCAAGAAGGGTTGGGGAGAAGATGAACCAGATGAAGAGTCTCACACACCTCTTCCTCCTCCCATGAAGATTTTTGACAATGATCCAACCCAAGATGATATGGTAAGGCCTCCCTTACTATATAATTTTTGTGTTTGAGTGCATTTCTTGCATAGCTATATCACAGTGGTTTCGTAGTGGTCTTCTGGTATCAAGGGCCTAGACTTGTGGTTATAAGTTGGTCTCCTGTGTACAAATCATAATCTAATACCTTTCTCCAAGTGAATTTACAAACAGTGCTAGATAAGCAGTTTAGCCCTGGCATCCCATTTCATGGCAGGCTGATGGTGTGCCCGTGCTGTGTGTGGGCAGAAACTCTCTTCAGATTGATAATGTGTGTTTGCTACGTCTGTTTGAGAAGTGCTGCTGGTGTCTGCCTGTAGCAGTGGAAATGGTGTTTGATGGCACCATGGTGGTGGTGGTAGTTCTCTGACATTAAATCAGGATTTGCTGTGATAACTGGCCCTGCAGGTGGCTTGCAGAGTCCTGTGTTGGACTCAGGATGAGAACCTGTGAACATGGCTGAGACAGTGGTTTGCATTCACAGCCCGTCCTGTCTGTACATGTGCCCCCACCCTTTCCTGGTGCTGTCATCTCCCTTGTAGAAAACCATCCTCCTGTTTTTCAGTTTCCTGCCTTCCTGCTGGCATCTGTTTTTAGCACTGCCACTTCTGTGTTGCTGTCCTCTGATTGTAATTGCTGCAGGCAAAGAGGCAAGGATAGGGGAGATTAATAAATTGTCAGGAAAGAAAAACCAAAACAACCCAGAATGTTCTTGGGGAAGGTTCAAGCAGAAGTTTGGAAATACAGAGAGAGGAGGATGTAAATATTTCTGGGACTCAAGGAGCAGAGTGATGGAGTAAAGGATTTGGGGGCTTGCTGCTAATCTGTCAGGAAATGTTATGACATTGTGGTGGCAGCAGGAGCAGAAGGAAGCAGCTGGAGCTGTGGACTCCTGCCCTCGGAGTGCTCTGTGTGCTCATGGCTGTCTGGCGAGGGGCAGAGGCGAAAGGTCGGCAGAGCAGAGCCCTGGTGGATCCATGCCCAGCACAATTGCTCCTGGCTTGTTCCCCATGGTGTTTAGCTAAATGTTTGGGGCTTCGTTTGCTTTTTGGTGTTGGGGAGATGATTTTATTTTGGTTTTGTTTTTAAAGAAAAACAGAAGTGCTGCAGCTCGGGTCACTGTTTTTGGTGTCCAACATGCCATGTGATTTCAGTATTTCTTAAATATGTTTCTGACAGCATAAATGTCGTGGAACTAGGCTGTTTTCTGCTTCAGATGTCTGAGCTTTACAGAGTGTTTTGGCATCCTTTTTCTTCATCCATTCCTAAAATAGAAGATTAAATAGAGCAAGATGCATCTGAAACCCCTTTTTCCCTCGTGTTTTTCTTGCTCTATTCAACCTTTTCTCAGAGGGGTAAAAAGCTTAAGCCCATAGGGTCCTGAATTTCCTGGCACAGAAGCACCATATTAGCAATGTTTGAGCCGTGCTGGAGCTGAAAACTTTTTAATGGCATTAATTTGAGCACAGCGTCCTGCTCATGTCCTCCCTCTGTGCTTACAGGCATGGGCTTAGGCTGGCCCAGCAGCAGTGTGGGGCAGTAGCTGTGGTAGGTGGGAAATGTCTGCAGCTATGGGAGGTGACACTTTTCCCTGAGTCCATCTGCCAGGCAGCAGTAATTGTGCCCCTCTGCTCCTGGAGGCTCTCATAAAGACAAATTGCAAGATATTTTCATATTAGAAATTCATAATTTGATTTTTGATGAATAGAAATACCCTATTTCTATTTTCCCCACTCAAAGCAGACTATTTTCAATCACAGAAGTTTTATTTAACCCTGAAATTCTTGTAGGCAGCAAATATTTTCATGCTTCCTTCAGAATCCTGCAGTTATTTACTTTTCAGAGATATTGAGCAATTTCTGTTAAAATAAGTGACAGCAACAGCTGTTTAGTGCCTCCAAAAATTGGGCTCCTCTGGCCCAAATGGCTATGTTTGGCAGTTATCATCAATGTATTTGTCCAGTATCTCTTCAAAGTCCTTATTTTTAGTCTTTTTTTTTTTTTTTTTCCTAGACACATCTGTCTGCATTGCAGGTGAAACAGGCAGGTTGAGTTTTTACATTAGTATGAGATTCCTGCATTGCCAGCCTAATTCCTCAATTACCAGCCTGATTACCTGTAGTTTTTGTTGTTGTTGCAATTAGAGCTGTTGATTAGGTGTATTATTTGTGAAAGAGGTCCTGATGAATAGCAGTGTGTTCATGTTTCTGTTCTGTCACAAGGCTTCTGGTTAGGATTAATCTCCTTTGCTTTTTTTTTTTTTTCCCTTCTCCTGGGCTACTCAACAGGAGTAGCCTCCCCAAAGGGCTGCTGAAAAAGGGTGGCCGGCTGCCTAATTCCTGCCATCCCATTTTCCCATCTCACTCCCCAGCCCTGTTTAATCTCAGATGGGTGTTCGCTGGCACCTGCACAGTGACTTCACTGAATAGCTGCCCTCCACAATACTTTCATTAAGCAGCTGTGGGATGAATAAGCTTTTTCATAATTTATAAAAATTTAGCCATGCTTTAGTCTGTGTCAGCCTGACAACAAAAAGAGATTGTCTAAAGGCTTGTAGTTTTAGTCAGTGCTTGTGTTGCCTTCAGAAGAAATGTATACGCAGGTGAGCTAATAAATCCCAATTCCCATAGCTACCAAGTGGGTTTGGGTGTTCAGACTGAGGTTTCTTAGGACAGCAATCAAGGGGTGATTTTGCCACTGTAGAGCAAAAAACTTAAACAGAGTTTTTCTGCCCTCCTGTGCCAGGTGCTCAGGAGAGGTGAGACGTGTAGGGGTGTTTTGTCTCCAGTGGTTGCAGAGAGGGGACAGAAGAGTTTTAGATGACTGAAGTTGCATGAGTGGGAGATGTCATCCTAAGTGGATTTGAAGTTGCAATTGATCTGTGAGGAAAGATGAGGGATGATTTGTTCCCCACCCAATTTGTTCCCCCCTGCCTGAAATGCCATGTGTACTTTCTGCTTAACTGCTTTTATCAAATATGTATGTATGGGAGAGGGGATAATTTCTTACATTTGCAGTAAGAAAATCAATTTTCTGGAGCCTGTAAGACTGTAGATGGCCTTAGAAGGAGGAACCAACTTTAAGAGAATTGTAACCTGTTTGTAAATGAGCTTCACTTCTTTGATGCTGTTCCCTGGTTCCAGTCCTGGAGCTGCTGCAGGGAGATGTGCAGCCAGAAGTGGATGGCAATTCCATGCTTGTCTGACACAGCAACACTCACTCACCTGACCTGCATGTGTCCCTCTCACCCCCCAGCTCCCCTTCCACGTTCCTTCTCCTGTCTCAGAAGCTTCTTCACTGACCGCCTGGTTTCTTTCTCCCTTCTCATCCTGCTAACTTGCTTTTCCTTTGCCACCTGGTGTCTTGCAGTCCTCTTCTTTGCTAGCTGCTCGACAGAGCTCCTCCGATGTCCCAACTGCTGCGGATCTTGTCAGTGCAATAGAAAAGTTGGTCAAAACTAAGCTGGTAAGTTTAGTGTTGTGAAAACCGTGTACACAACAGGCCCAGTGTGACTCTAAGGAAGGGCTTTAAAGGTTACCTCTTGTTCTGGTTTCCTTGCTTTCTACCTTCATCTGCTCTGCTTTTATTAACCCTGTGTGCTCTGCTTCTCAGTAGTGTCCAATATTTTGCTCCCCTGTGGGATGAAGCCTACATCTCACAGAAGCTCTGCACTGCACAGTCAAAAGTTACTTCTGCAGTGGGCTTTGCAGAGCACGAGCTACTCTACTGTACAATTTCTGGGGTCTTGTTAGTATTCAAATATTTTACACAGTGGGATGTTTTGTTTGTTTGAAAGCGTGTTCTGAGGCACAGGGGTTTTACTACCCAGCGTGAATTTGTTTGGTGTTCTGGTTTTGATGAAAAGACTCTCTAAAGAGTAGAACTGCTTGAAGTATCACAGCTGTGCTTTAATTTTACAAGGATTCATGTGTCACTTTTAATCTGCCTTGTCAACTCTTTCTTGCAGGGAGTGGAATAAGCAATAAAAATGCTGTGGGATTAATTTGTTCAAAAATTATCATGTCGTGTGTTCTCACTGTCTGATCCCCATGTCTGGTGGACAAGGAGTAAATCCTGTCTCATATCTTGGCTCCTTTTAAGTTTTCCCAGTGCAGTTCAAAAATGTTAATATCAAAGCTACACCTTTTTCTACATGTCCCAGGACCTCTAAAATTAGCTAAATGCTTTCTCTGAATAAATTTAACATAATTAACAAGCAGGGATATGATGAGCCTACAAAGGTTCATGTCCTTACATCTACTGGAATGATGAAGAGAGTAAAAAAAAATCTAAAACTCCCCACAGTGATCATTAAATTACTGCAATTCTGAGGAAGCATCTTTACCTAGTGAATCATTTGAGAAGACTTTGGTATTTTCTCAGTTTGAGATGTTGGTACATGAAGAGAGTCAGTCACAGAGTGCTTGATAAGGCGTGACTCGTAAAGGAGCTCTTTGTGGCATGGGAAACCAAGAAGGCTATTCCCAGAAAATTCACTTTAAATAGTTTTATTCCATTGAGGGACTAACACACTGAAAAGTATTTCATTAATCCAGTCAGACATATTTTTTGATGATACTTTATTTTCTCTCCTCCACATGCAGTCTATTAGACTATTACAACTAATTTCAAGGAATTTGGGGCAAACATTAATAATTGTGGAACCTTACTATGTGTCCATCTATTTCCATTTTGTGTTTTATTTTACTACAAGAATCCCCCATTCAGCTTTTGGCAGAGGAGCTTTTAACCACATGTAGCCTAACAATGGTCATGATTGAGACATCAGGATATTTCCAGGTTGATTTGAAATAACTTGGAAGAAGTTTTTTTTCTCAGATCTACTGGAACATCTTTTTCCACCTTCTAACAAGAGGATGACAACTCCGCTTTAAGGCTTTTTTTGTGGGGTCCTACATCAACCTAAAACTAGTTTGGCTGTGTTTTATGAAATTCTGCAGGAGAGTATTTCTGAATACTTTGTAGTGTTGGTTGCAGAAGTGATTTGAACACTGATGCTGAAGTTCAAGGAGAATGTTTATTCTGTTGTTCTTTGGGGTTTTTTTAGACCCTCGAAGGAGGATCTTACCGAGGAGGCTTAAAAGATGCCACTGGCTGCTTAAATGAAGGAATGACGCCTTCAACTCCCCCACGAAACCTTGAAGAGGAACAAAAAGCCAAAGCAATGAGAGGAAGGATGTAAGTTATGTTACTGGTTCTTTCCAAAATATGTTCTCTAGAAGGACACACAGCAGCTCTCCAGGAGTACTTCGTAGTCAGTGAGTGAGCCTGGAACTGAGAGTAAAACCTTGCTTGCTTCCTGTTTTTCTTAACATGTAAAAGCACTTCATAAAATCACTTCCACACACAGGAAATTCGTCATCATTCTAAAATGTACAGCTTTTACACCAGATAGCAAATATCTATTGCTGTAAAAGCCTCTGAAGAGCTCAACAGGTATTACTGAGATGTTTGCATTGGTAGTTACTGCATTGCCAGAGGTGAAATCAACTCTCAGAGCAGGGATATGTGGTTGATCTTATTAGCTACCTTTGAGAAAAAGAACAGAGAATCCCTCTTGGATTTTTTTGAAAGAAATATTTTTGCCCTCATTATTAGCAAAGGAAGGGATGGGATTCAGATGCATCTGTGGTGGAAACATGCCACAGAAAAGAAAGTTCCATTTGGGAAACCCTAATGTTCATGGTAATGGGAGGAAAAAGAAGTGATGACAGTTCATGAAAGTTGTTTTTTAAAATTAGCTGTACACTGCCTTAAATTTAAGAAAAATAATGCTTATTCCTTCAAAGCCTGTAATGATTAAAGCATTTCTTAAATGTGTGTTCAGCTGAAGAACATGGAGCAACAGGATCAAGAATTATGTGAAAGAAAGCTGACGTGGCTGGTTTTTTTTTTTTGTATCACCTCTTCCACTTACAACAGTAACTGCAATGATCTGATCAAATGGTAGATTGAGGGGAAAAGAACATTCCATACAGCTCTCATGGGAGTGTGGTAAGGGGAGAGGTGGAAGAAGAGCTCCCCATTTGGGAAAGATGCCAAGTCAGGGAAGAACAAGGAGGTGGTTAAGAGTAGAAGATGAAGTAGAAGCAAAGTGTCACAGATCTGTGGAAGCCATCATTTGCTCCTGCAGTTTGTTGCAGGAAGCCAGAGAAGGGATACAGTGAGGGACCACAACTCCCAGCAGCAGACAAGAACATGACAGCCCTGGATGTGTTTCTGGATGGCAGAAGTTTTCTACAAGGCAGCTGTCAGCCTTCCTGCAGGGAACCTCTCTGCCCATGACTGTCTCCTAGAAGCTCCTCAGTATTGCAGGATCTGGAGGTCCTCTGGTAGCAATTCATTAATTAGGTGGCTGGCAGCAAACTGCAGGTTGCAGTTTTAGTGCAGAGACCTCTGCCACTGTAAGCTCAGCTACAGGAACGCTTCTGGCAGGGGACTGGCAGCCTATTATGTGCAATTAGTAGCTGCCAGAATTCCTAAACAGCAGGATGTTTAGGAGCACCTGCTAGTGGCTTTCAGCACAAGACATCTGTCTCCCCTCCAGCTCCTTTCTGTCTGTGTTCTGTGTCCCTGGAGCTTGCTGGGTTTAATTCCATAGTCATGTGAGGCAGCTGATCTCCCAGCTCGAGCTGTGGCACTCCAATCCCCACAAAACAGCAGCACAGGCATGGGCAGCAATGTCCTCTGTTCCTGGCAGCACATTCATGCCAGCAGTTAGCCCTGGTGTGAGGAAACTCCTTATTCCATCAGGCTTGATTGCTGCATTTCTGTGAGGAGTAAGACAATAGTCTTATTGAGTGTCATTGTGCAGTATAGGTCTAATACAGAGTTTCCAAGATATCCAACTATTCAGACTCAGTCAGAAATCCTGTTCCTGTCAGTTTAAATACAGCTGTGTAGTCAATACCTGCTGGTGACCAGGGCACTTTGCAAACAGCTCGCTGCCCTTGCTCCCTGTTATCAGAGCAGGAGACGAGTGAACTTGAATTTTTGCCTACATGCATCTTAGAAACCTTATATTTGGGAGTACCTCTAAGGTGCTGCATCAGGTACTTCAGAGAATGAGTAGAGATGGTCAAGGCTGAATTTTCCTGCTTGGTAGGAAGAGAGGAGCAGAGGGAACCCTGGTGCTGAATTTAAGCACTGGAGTTGCAGACCCTGAATCCTCACAGAGGTGTGAACTGGCAGGTTTTGTCTGTTCACCAGAAACGTGGTTGCTGCACTGATTTTCAATAAACACACAGTTGCCTGCATGTCCTGCAGTGTTATGTACTATAAATACCTGCTGCTTCATTTTTAGAGCAGAACTTGGCAGGGTGGATCCTTGCAGTAACCTTGTAGGTGGGAGATGTTCTTCCATTCCCTCCACAGCTCTCTGTGCCTGTTGGGAGCAATGCAAACAGAGGTGGTGCTGGCTGGAAAGTCCCCTCCTGGCCCTCCTCTCTGGGCAGAGGGAACAGTGGAGCCTGTCCCAAGGACAGGGGGGACTGTGGAGCCTGTCCCAAGGGCACGGTGGGTCAGGCAGCCCGAGGGGCTGTGCAGCACACGCCTGCTCAGGCCATGTGCTCTGGGAAAGAACAGCCTCTTGCCTTTTGCCTCACACATGTTTGCTGCCCAGGCACAACTTGGCACAGAGCTCCGGAGAGCACAAGAGTCTGGTGTGGCTGCTGCCAGCCCTGCCTGCTGCCAAGGGGGCTGGATTTCACTCTCAAACCAACAAGAAGCTGTTTGACTTTTTTCTGCCACATGGCCAAAGTATCGTGTCTGCTTTGTCTGAGCAAGGGACACGTTGCAAGCGCAGCAGGAGCAGGATTTTTTTTCTCTGTAGCCTCTCATAACTAAATCTCTCCTTGCAAAGTGCCAGTCTGGCTGGCTTTTTCTCTCCAGGCTTTATCTTTGCACTGTTAGCTCTCAGCCCTATCCCTTCAAGGGGGTCAGTCTGGTCTTTGATGTGGACAGAGCAATATCAGACATGAAAGCACTCCTCTGTCTTGTTAGCCTTGTTACTGCCATAGCAAACTTGAGGACAGATGGAGTTTACTTGTCATATGCCAAATCTATGTATTGGCATAATTGAGAGACAAACTGTCTGCAACAAGCTGTAACTTTTTGAAATTATCCTCAAAAGAACATTATGTGATTAGTCAGTTTGAGTGAGGAGGGGCTTTTTTTAGCTTGCTGTTGTTTGCATGCATCAGGCCTTCATCAGATGACTCCCTTACCTGGGGTTAAAACATTGGACACCCACACATAGATTACCTGCTCCAAAAGATTAAGCTCTTAGCTATGACAGCAGAGGGGATTTGTTTTCCAAGTGTTTGAACTTCCAAATTGATACTTATTGATGTATCTTGGGTGAAGCCAGAGGGACTGGGGCAAGGATTCCACTCCTGCTTGCTGCAGAATGGGTCAGGACATGTGTCATCACAGGAGATGGGGACAGGAGATCAGGGAGAGGTAGTTTAAGGTACAAACAGCTGTTTGTGCTGCTGTTCTTGCACCATCCTGAGACATGGGGGGGAAGAGGGATAGCAGGAAAGAATGGTTAAGAGATTTGAAACTACTCTGACCTGACATGTGATGTTTTTGTCTCTTACATTCCACTGAGCTCTGAGTGAAGGGTAAATTGTGTTATTTGATCTGGATAATGATGGGGTTTTATGGTGAGGTTGTATGTGGTAAAGGAACAAATGGTAATGCCAAGGAATATGGTCAAATACTTGTGTGTTCTGTTTTAATTTAGGTTTGTCTTAAATGAGCTGGTGCAGACTGAAAAAGACTACGTCAAAGACTTGGGAATTGTTGTGGAGGTGAGCTGAAGCAAACCCTGCTATGCAAAATGTTTTCCCACTAAAAAGCACCATGCTGACAAGTGACAACAAAAAATACAGCATGAGAAACAAACTGCTTTATTTTGCAGTCTGCTTCCATGGTCCCCTTCTCATGTTGACAGAAACAAGAAGAAATGCCTTTGGAAACTATTTTTGTTTCCATCTAGCAAATGTTGTATTTTAGGTTCAATTCCAGTGTGCAAAGGTTTTTCTTGGCTACCCTACTTGTGACAAACTGTTTTTGCTGTAATGCAGCTTTGGAGGCATTGGTGGAGAATTAACTTGTGATCCTACACTTATTTCATGCTTTTCTTCCCATCATGTTGGGTAATGGTAACACATAATTTCCTTGAATTTGCACCTGAACTTATGTCCTGTGTCTGAGTACCTTTCCAGAAGCTGGGCCTGGAAATGTTTTGAGGTGCATGTTTGTCCTGTAGATTATTGTTTTGCAAAAAAGTCTGAGGTAAAAGAGAGTTTGAGGGGTTTTTGCATTAAAAACAGTCTTCTTTTTTAAGCTTCAACTTCAAAGATTTGGCTGATCCCTAGGGATCACCTGTCACACCTAACTCAGTACAAGGTTCAGTTTTTTTCCCAGCAAGAACTCAGAACTGGAGACATGTGATTCACTAGTGGCATTCACTAGTCCAGAGAGAATTATCAGTCTATCTAACAGTGATTTTCAACAGCTTCCGAACTTGAAAACATTTGTGTTATGTATGCACCACTGGCAAACCTGACAGGGCTGTCATGCTCCAAAGACTTACAAAGAAACTCTCAGGAGGTGTGAGAAATCCCGTTCTCGTGACTCTAAACTTACTGCTTGGCTTTGTGCTCCCACAAGATACTCATGGTGATGAATGGAAGAGATCTGTACAGTCTATAGACTGTATAGACTCTATAGAGTCTGATTTCTTCCTCTTGAGCAAAGAGCTTGACAAACTACTTTGTTTAACTTTTATCAATTGCTTGTCACTTCAATTACATCTAATAATGTTTTGTATAAATATTGCAGATATTCTAAACAGATCCTTTAAAATTTTCTTTTAAGCAAACTGTGTAATTTAAAGTATCTGCTTAGGTTTCTGTTTTGAAAATGTTCAAAAGATATTTTAAGCATTTTCAATGTAAAAAATCCTGGCATTAAACTTTTGCTTCTGTAAAAAAGAAAAATACTGTAATTATGCTCCCCCTTCAAATGTGTCCTTTGCTGAATCAGTGATCCTTAATCCTAAAGGGCTTCATGAAGAGGATGGAAGAAAAAGGAGTTTCTGAAGATATGAAAGGGAAAGACAAAATTGTATTTGGCAATATTCACCAGATCTATGACTGGCACAAAGAGTAAGTTTTTGGTTTAGTTCCTCTTTAAACACCTCCTAACCTCTTGTCCATAGAGGATTGCACTATATGGTGTCTGTATGTCTAAGCTGCTTTTAATTGAATATCATCAGGTCATTCAGGGCTGAACTTCCGAAGGACTCTCTTTAGATTATTCTCTCTGTTGGTTTGTAAGTGCTGCTTAATAACATCACAAATCCTGGCTACCTTGAATCCTGAGAAGATGTTCTGATTCATGTGCTTTTAGCCACAGTTTCTCAATACCCCAAATCCTGATATAGGGCTTTGTTTACCCAGCCATAACCAGCACAACTGCATGATGGAAGGCATTGTGCTTACCTGAAATCATTTTTCTCAGGGAAGTAAGAACTTTGATGTTGATAGCTTTGCACTGCCTGGCTCCACGGGAGGGTGTTTGTCATGCTGTCTGTGATCAGGTACAGCTTTATGCTGGCTCAAACACTGTGCCAGCAGAGCTGGTCAGTGTGACAGGGATGCTTACACAGGGGGCTGCCCTGTGTCAGTTCTGTGCTGCTGATGGCTCTGTCACTCTTGCTGCTGAGCCCCAACAAGAGGTTTGCCTGGGAGGTTCCCTGAGGTCCATCCACAGCTCCCAAGCTACTGCTCATAGACATTCCCAGCATCACTCTCAGGGAGTTGCTGCTTGTGGGGTGTTCACTGGATCTTCAGAGAAGCTACTGGGGCTGCCATAAGTTTCTTGAGTTTCTTGGGTCACAGCTGTAGCCTCAATGCATCCTGCTGACAGGCAGTAGCAGTGTGGAAAGTCATGGTTTTCTTCCTGTGTCTCAGCAACATCTTCACATGCAGCTGATCATACCAGTGGTGTTTGGCTAGAAGGGTGATAAAATGTAAATTGCTTCAAGGTCCTTCTCCCCTGAAAGCCCTTGCATGCTTTGGCCAAGCTGATGCTTTTGGCTCTGAGTTAGGAACTCCATTCCTTGAAAATCTTACCCACAGGAGTAGATTTTGAAAAGCTGCTGGAAACACAAGCCCTGGGCCATTTCCCATGTAACTTTGTGAACAGTGCCTGGCTTATGGGCAATATGGTCATCATTTCAATTCTGCCGCTCAGAAATTCTCTGCAGCTCCAACTAACTAAACTTTGAGCATGCATGTACAGACTTGAATAATGGGCATTAGGCTGGATCTTCCTTCAGCTCTGGACATTTCCCTCACCCAGGAAGCACAGTATCCTTGCTGTCGTGTGTCCCATAGGTGCTTATCCCATGGCCTGTCCTTATGTTCTGACAGATGACCTTGTGAGCACAAAGTAAAAAATGTCAGAGAAAGCTTCACTTTATGTTAAGTTGATACCAGAAAATGGAATGTGTTTACCAGTGCCATTCCTTGATTAAGTGTGAGGATAGGAGTTTTCTGTAACACAAATGGAAAGATTCCTTATTTTTAGCTCTGTATATCTGGGTCAAGAAGTCTATTTAAATGCAGATGAATGTAGCATTTATAGAGGATTGGGTTATGGAAGCAGCTGTATCTAATGGTAGTAACGGAGATTTTTAATTGGGACATCTGTCCAATTTGCATCATTTTTCCTTTTTTGAAGTTCTGGGATTTCTTGGGATCAGAAAGCATGTCCTCTCACAAAATCTGGCTACTGTTGCAAATCTGTGAAGGCTGAAATTTGAGACTGAAATCCTGAAACGAAAAAGAGGAAGATTATGTCTGAATTTGCCTACCAGATAGAAAAATCTAGCAGTGTTTCTGAAGTTTTCACCTCACTTTTAGGCATCCCAGTATATTCTATGAGCTAGAATGAATGATCTCCCTGAAGCTGCAAGTCAGGATGCAGATGATGTTTATGAATTACTGTGACTATTATGAATTAGATATTGTGATTTATTATGAAATTAAAACCAGTGGGAAATAGAACTTAACCATAACTCCACCAGCAACACATGTTGATTTATTTATTCAGGTGGAAACATATGGCAATCTCTTTCATGTTGACCAGTACAAATCTGCTCATGGAACTGAGAACTCCTGGTAAAACTGGAGTTTTCATAATCTGAGTTTTCACAAGCATTTTGGTATATGGGAGGGTTTTACTTCTGGAGGTCTCAGTGAAGGAAAGCAACTCTTGCAATCAGATAGTTGTCAGCCCTTTCTGAAAACTGAAACCACTTCAGAGTAAAGAAGAGCAGACAGTTTGCAAGATAAGACCTCCACATTTCACAGCTCTCATCTAATGATTTAGAAATCCCACCATTAAGGGCTGAAGCTAAGCTTAGCTTTTAATTTATTATTGAATAGTGGAGTTAAAATGCCACTGTTACATCTGAAGGATGACTAGTTTGCTGCTGGGATGACCTAAAATGTTCTGAAGTGTTCGTATCCTTTCTTTTAGCTTTTTCCTGGGTGAACTGGAAAAATGTCTTCAAGAACCTGAGCGTTTAGCACAGCTTTTTATTAAGCATGTAAGTTTTATTATGTTTCCTGTATCTACTACAATTGCCTTCTGGGATGTGATGGCTCCTTTTCAAAACCACCTGTTTGTGTTGACTTGATACTTTTATGTGTCTAAACTGAATTTAAACATAAAGTTTTCCTACAGTTACACATTTTCAGTGGGCAGCTGAATTGCACTAAGGCTTTAATCATTGTCTTCTTGCAGACAACTTACTTGGGGGGCAAAATTGATGTGGTCAAGGACATCTGCCAAAATACCATTATGGCAGGTACTTGCCAGCTGCTGTAATTTACATGTTCATGTGATGTTAGCCAAAGCATAACCCTAGAGGAACTTTCAGACCTGTCAGTGTGGGTGTAGCATCTCTCACTGGCCACAACCCAGAAATCTCCCCTTGCCTAAGTGCAGATGTGGAGAACAGAACCAGTTACCGAATTTCTTTCCTGCTTTAGCAAACTAAATCTTTGATTAAACCAAAAATAAGGAAGACCAAGGAGAATATCATAGCAACTTTCTACCACCTTTTAATAGCAGAAGGGTAGCCAATATCTCACGTGGCTGCTGTGCCTCTTGCCTTCACAGGAGCGGCGATTGCACATGTATGTGGTGTATTGCCAAAACAAGCCCCGCTCTGAGTATATAGTAGCTGAGTATGAAACGTACTTTGAGGTAAGCACAGCTCATTGTACATTATTACTGCTTACAGCTCTGAGTCCAGGTCAAGGAGACTGTTCTGTGACCTGTGGGGTTTGCCTAAAGCAAACTCCTGAAGATTTGATACTGCGTGTGGTGCTGAGGTCTCTGCCCTATGGAGAATTTAATTGCTTTCAAATTATCATATTGTGAATTTCTAAAAGATATTGATAATAAATACTGATAATTCTAATAAATATTGGTAATTTCTAATAAATGTTTCTAAAAAATATACTAACTGTGTGTGGCCCTCAGAGTACCACAAATGCACTAATTTCTGTTCCAAGTAAAACAGGACTTTTAAATCAGTAGTGTGCAAACAAGAGGGGAGGTAAAAGCTGTTGGAGCTGGGTGGTGCCTCTCATAAATCCCCAGTAACTCTGTCTGTTTCAAGAAGTCTTTGTGACTAGACACATTTTGATAGTAAAGTGAAAGAAGCTTGTTTAACAAGGGAAAGATGTTTCCTTTCACCCCAGAGCAGGAGGTTGCTCTGCAGGACTCACTGGTGAGCTAATCCCCACTGCAGTGGGGAGGGTGACCCTCAGTCCTTGCTGGGCTGCTGGCTCAGCTCAGAGCAGGAGGGATCCTGAGCTTCCCAACGCCTCCCAGCTCAGTCACAGCTTCTACCCAGGCCTTGCCTAAATAGGATGTGCCAGATTTTTATATCCTCAGAAATTCCCTCTTGCAAACAAAAGATTAAGAACAGACCAACTTTCAGTGGTCGTAAGTCTCTGCTGAGACGTTTTATCATGTTGTCTGTCTTACTCTGTGATTGTTTGCAATTGTTTTTAATCCTCATTTTTTAGGAGGTTCAGCAGGAAATAAGCCAACGGCTGACCATCAGTGACTTTCTGATTAAACCCATTCAAAGAATAACTAAATACCAGCTTCTTCTCAAGGTGAGTGAAAAATACAGTTTGGATTTAACTCTAGTCTGCATGTTGCATTAGATGACTGTTATTTTAAATCAGCCTTAGACTTAACTGAGGAATAAATTCATCAAATTAAGAGGAAAGAGGGGTCTGCTCTCTGGGCTTGCAATGACAGAGGCCTGTGGAAAGCATCCAGAGAGCAGGAGGCCACATCTGTGTGAGTGGTTTGTAATTTAGGATAGTAAACAGATTTTTTTTAAAACTTTCTTTTGAAATTTTTTAATAGAAGAGTACACTTCAAATAGGCCTTTTCTTCCTCTGAAGTTTCAGAGCAAACTTTCAATTTTGTTTTTAACTGGAACAAAGATACACAAGTATACTGCTAAAGTCTGTCTTAGGTGCTGAATGGCATGCTTCTAGTAAATGCTATAGCCTCCATTTCTGAATATCTGTCTTCAAATTAGCTGAAGAAACTTATTTCAGTATATTCTGTTGTCTTAAAATTTGGGGAGCTCACCACAAATTTTTTCCCAAGGACCCTGACCACTCTAGTTTATGCTGACTTATCCATAATGAAAATTTTACAGCACTTTTGAAAATTCATCCCAAGGAGTCTAAAGCCAAGATCTAACATCAGGCACGTCTAAACCCACCCTGTAATCTCCAGCAGCACCAGGGCTCTGAGCTGGTTTCTCCTCTTTTTTGGACTATATCCCAGCAGGCTGCCATCAGCCCAGGTTTGGGAATTGCCCGCTAGCAAAGGCACAGCAGTGTGTTCCCCAAAATGCCAAAAGGAAAAGAAAACTCTTCGTGTGTGTGTGTGTATGTGTGTGGTCTTGTGGCTTAAGACAGGGATCAAATAAGCAATCCCAAGGTCTAACCCCAGCTTTGTCTTTTTTTCTGTGATCTTCTCAACAACCATCCACACCCCTTTTCCATATTTCTAAAGTGGTTATGGCATTCAGCAATCTCTGAAGATGAAATTATTAATATTAGCAGGTTTCTTCTCAGAAAATCACATGCTGAATATGCTTTTTCCCTTTCAAACTGGTGTCTTTTGTTCTCTCTTTTCTGAAGTGCCTTAATGCAAACCTTTCTGCTTTCTCCAGGACTTCCTGAGGTACAGTGAAAAAGCTGGTCTGGAGTGCTCCGAGATAGAGGTACATTTTCATGCCCTGGACAATAGGGCTAATGGGACTCTGTGTGGAGAAATGAAACCCCCAGTATTCCTTTGACAATAGCTGAAGGTCCTGCTGATATTCTAAATGTCGTATTTCTCTTAGCTTAAATCAGAGCTAAAAGAGGATGGTGCAGCCCTGCATTTTAGTCCTGCACCATCCTCTTTTAGACATCTATTCATGAGGGCCTTGCCATGAGCACAGCAATCGTGCTATTGAACTTCATTATTTGACACTGTGCTTTCAGGAGCCCTCTGGTTCTCTTGTAATAATGCAACATCCCTTTTCCTCAACAGAAAGCAGTTGAATTAATGTGCCTTGTACCAAAACGTTGCAATGACATGATGAACCTGGGTCGCCTCCAAGGCTTTGAGGTATGCATTTGCATTCTTCTTATAATAATAACTAGGCAAGGAAAATTACTTTCTCTTTATATGATTGTCTCTACAATCTACTCAAGCTGCTTATCTAGGGCTTGTTCTTCTGCAGTGCTGAGTTCTGTGCTTTGGTGAGGTTTCAAAGGTGGGGGAATCACGCACCTCTCACTCTAATCTTGTGACAATTCGTATTGTTTCTTCAAAGTCTGAGGTCTGTAAAAGCTTCTGCAAGCTTTAATGAGACTTATTATATATATTACCAGGGCAAAATAAGTGATGAACCAACCTGCCCTGCCTATTGGTAAGGTCACCTGGCAGTATTAACATGTTAACATCTCCCACCAAATTGAACAACATCCAGGAGGAGACTTGGGAGTTAAAACCCCACAGAGTACAGCTTGTGGCTTGTAACTAAGCCAGTGTAGGCTTTGGGGAGAGTTCTTATCTTCAAAATGAATTAAGATTTCTCTTACTGCCTTTGCACTGCAAACAGGCAGGTCCTGGCCGTTGCACATTCAGAGGTGTTGTGTCAGTGACTGCTGGCTTGGGGCATAATGGAGAGCTCTTGGCTGGAGCACTACAGTAACACAATGGGAACAGGATTTGGAATGAAGTGTACAAAACAGTCTGCTTGAGACCTCTTGCTTTTGGTTTTTTGTATGCAGTGGCAATGAGAGCAAGGAAAACCTATGTTGTTTGTCTTCAGCTGAGGTCACAATTTACAAGATTGCTGCTTTGGTAACTCAGAGGGGATATGATGTGAATCATGTGCATGCAGGGCTGCCTGGAAAACTTGGGCTGCATGAAATAGAGCATATCACCTTGTGGGATCACAGTGGGTCAGGGTTTGTAATGTTGGTGCCTTGTCTGCTTCCCAGGGCAAGCTGACAGCTCAAGGCAAGCTGCTGCAGCAGGACACCTTCTACGTGACGGAGCAGGATTCCGGGGTTCACTCCCGGCCCAAGGAGCGCAGGGTGTTTCTCTTTGAGCAAATAGTTATCTTCAGTGAGCTCCTGAGAAAAGGGTCTCTAACACCAGGCTACATGTTCAAGAAGAGCATAAAGGTAAGAAATGCAGAAGAAGAAGCATATTCTGTTTGATGGCCATGTAAAGTTCATCCTGTCGTAGGGGACAGCAATGTGCAGAAAACATTTGCATTTACCTTTCAGTGCATCAGAAGCTGCTTGAGACCATCTCTAAGTAAACCACTGGGTATCTAAATTTATTCAGTAATTTTTGCATAGCCAGGGCAGATCCTCTATCATTCATAGCTCTGAATTAGCAAATATTGCTACAAAACCTGCAGTAGTCAAAGGACGTTTACAATAGTTGCTTTTATGCATGATCATAAAAGGTAAATGAAGGCACAGTATCCAAAACAGTCATTTTAGGCCAAACTATAAGTCAATACTAAGCCTTTAATATGATATTTCTGGAAACACTCTCCCTAATTTGGGTGAGGGCTCTTAGTACAAATTTGGATGTTGCAAGAATGTTTCAAAGACAAATAAAACCACACATAATTCTAAAAATACAGCTGTGAGGAATTACAAAACCAGATAAACTATAAAGAGAGTTTTGAGAAATTAATTTTGGTTTTAAATAATCTGTCCAGATTATGGGGCTGGGGCTAAAAGTAAAAACTGAAAGTCACCACCAGAAATACTTCTTTGTTTAACAAATGCAAAGTTAACCTGTGAAATGGTCAGTGAAAGTGAATGCGTGCTGCACATCTCCTGGTGAAACAGCCTTTGCTGTGCCTGCAGAAAGAGCAAAATCAGTGATTCATTTGAATTTCTGGGTCGTTCAAAGCTGAGAAACCAGTCTGGCATTGATTTCCTTTTGAAAGATATAGCTTAAGAGACATGGGGTAATGCATTGTGTTTGCTCTAAATTTTAAATGGTGCATTAATAGGGAATAGAAGAGAATACTATCAGCTGAAATAATGCATATTAACATATATAACTAAACAGATTTACAATAAACACCATATTTACTGAAATGAGGTCATCTTCTTGGCTGATGGAAACAGCAGCATTTACTGAAAAGCTTATATCCATTATATCCATTTGCAAGTCAGTGTATTTTATAGTTTCCAACCAAATAATAGGCTATAAAGGGAAAACCCAAAGTGTACAAATAAACAGTCATCTTCATTTAGATGTTCAGCTTTGATTTTATCTTTTTTGCTGATTTAAATCATTATTAAAATTGGAGATGGAAATAGTATGAATCATTTTTATTTCAGTTTATTGTGTATATAACAATGAGGCTTTTATCTGCAGGAAACAATTCCTGAATTGTATATTGTAGATAAAGAGAGAAAAATAAATCTCTCCTAATGTCAATAAAATTAGCTTGCCTCAAGGGTATGAGTTGCATTTCTAGTTACACAGCCTACGAAAGAAGTGCTGTTCCCACTACCTGAGTTTAACACTTTTGTATGATAATTTTCCAGCCCCTTTTCTTCCACTTGGCAAACAGCTCATTCTCCTGTTGAGTGTCTACTGCAAGCGTGGGATCCCCTGTGGCTCCATGTGTGTCTCCCCAGCTCAGCATGGAGTTTGTGTGCCAGCAGCTCTCACATCCTCCCTCCCAGCCCCCACCTGAGCTTCTCAGTGCTCTTACATTTGTCTGTTTCCCAGAGGAGAGAGCTGTGGCTCTCAGTGGAGCAGGACCTTCCCCTGCCTCCCTGGGCTCTGAGCATCCCCACCCTGCAGTGGGGCTCCACAGATCCCATTTCTTTCCCCTGTCACAGCCACAGAGTAAAGAGTGCATATGACTTCAAATGCAGCTGTTCTGGTCTGTCAGCAAGACAGGACTCCCAGATATTGTTCTCCAAGATCTGTCACACTCAAACTGTGACAGAAGCTTCAGCATCTTGTCCTGCAATGGCAAAGAATCCTTTTTTACACAATCAGGTCCTTAGTGTTGAGAAATGGCACATCCCTTCTCAGACACTGCTCAGTGTCTTTCAGGCTCTCAAAGTATCTCAGCGGAAGCCTTGATGAATGCATCTCCCTGAGACACAAATAGGAGGTTAGGGGACTCTACAGGTCTTCTACCTGGAGTCATACCAGGATTGGTTTGCTATCAACCAGAGGAAAATGAGCTCAGAGCAGGAGCAAGAGCACTGCCCAGGCTCACCTGTGTGTCCTTGTCCTTTCCATGTCCTCATGTCAGGGGAGTTCCTGCTTGTCACTGAACTTCACAGGGACCCCCAGAAGCAAAGGAAGATGCCAATTCCATCTTGCAGTTTGAATGCTGGACAATATTCTGATCTGGAGTGGATCTCCATATCTTGGCAGATACTCAGATTGATTAGAGATGGATTCCTTCTAGGGGACATTATTGCCTTAGTCTTCAGAGCTGTCTGCTTTTGACATGAAGACACTCCCTCTCTTGTTTTTTTGGGAGGCTATGCCAACTTATTCTTGTTTACTACCCTAAGTATCTCAGGAAAAGCTAAAGTTATGAGTACACTTAAAACAGAAGCCTCCCAAGGGCAGGACAGCAGCCAAAATTCCCATCCATATGATTTCCAGAAAGAGTATCTGTGACTACAGTCAAGTGATGTGATTGCACACAGATGACTCTAATCTGCTAGAAATAAGATCTGTTGCAGCATCACAGGAGAATTGCTCTTTTTTTTCACTGTATCCCTGTGCACAGCCTATTCCATTTTTAAAATGCACTAATGACTGAGACTTTCATATCAGAGCACAAGAAATATAAACATTTATTTAAATTGGGGGAATGATAGACTTTTTTAACATATTAATAGGAACATTTTTGTTCTATTTAGGGGTTTCAGTAAATTTAAAGCGCACCAGTTAGGTCTGAGTTACTTAAAATAGAAGTTGTAATTCAAGACAAGGCGGGTGGATGTCTGGTACATCTGTCAGAGCTTTATTAAGCATCATATTTAAGATTTAGATCTATCTGGGTATATCTAGATGAGACAAATTCTTCTTATTATGATCTAGCAGTTTGCTATTGCACTTAATTATTTTCAGGAACATTTCACAACAGTTTTGATTCTTGTGTAATGTTAGCTCATGCTCCCTGTAAAATGCTTACCTTGGCTTGTTTCAGATGAACTACCTTATCATTGAAGAAAATGTGGACAATGATCCCTGCAAGTTTGCTCTAATGAGCCGGGAAACATCAGAGCGAGTCATTTTGCAGGCAGCTAATCCAGAAATTCAACAAGCTTGGGTACAGGACATCAACCAGGTCCTGGACACACAACGAGATTTCCTAAATGGTATGTACATGGTCTTTGTTCTGGTTCCCAAACTGTTATGCTAAATGGGATTTAGAATCTTTATGTCCTTGTTTCCTCCGTGAGAAAATTACTGAGCCACTTGTGCATGTGTCAGTTGGGCTCATGTTCCTCAGGTCCCCCCCGGGTGGTCCTTTTCTTGGTGGTACTTTTGTCCTGAGGTTTGCAGGGCTCTGTCACCTGTTGCTTTCCATTGTACGGTGAGATTTTAAATCTGAAGCCATCTCAAGATCATGATGAAGCCAGGTTGCCACTGTGTCTATACAGCATCTCTCATTTACTCAGAGCAAGGTTTATCCTCTTAAACAGGAGCCTCCTGTGTGCTACCAGCTGAGGATGTGAGGTGGGATGAAGGCTGCCCCACCATGCACCCCCCTACAGGTCCCAGCTCTGCAGGGCTGCAGTAGCTTTCAATTAAAAAAAAAACCAGCAAAACAAAAAGCCAAAAACCAAAGGAAATAGCAAGGAAACAAGGGCAAGGGCTTGTTTCTCCTAGGAACCATGGGAGCTGTGCATGAAAAGGGGCTTTTCCAAATTATCAGCTTTGCTGTGGAAATAGATCTGAGGTGGTCTGAAATAATATTTCAAATTAAAGCTATATTAAAAAAAAAACAAAACAAAACTCTCAAAAACCAGACTCATACACAACCAACAAAAGTGTGTAATTTGAAAATACAGAGGAATCAAATTCAGTTAACAATTTTAGCTTGTTCCTGCTCCTGAGTGGATGAGGGTAAGAGAAGAGAACAGGACTAGAGAAAAAAATCTAAAAATAGTATCTCTTCTATTTGGAAGCAACAAAGTAGCTTTGGATGCCTCCAAGATTGCTTTGCACTATTCATTTCATAACTGCTTATTTTATAGAGCTTATATTAGAGTTCTATATTTAATAGCTTAATACATGTTGAATAATAAAACATATTTGCTTGAATTAAGATGTTTGGGCTTGGCAAAATATGTTAGGTTTTGTGGTTTTTGTGGGGCAGGGTTTGTTATTTGGTTTTGTGGATTTTTTTTTGCAAAATGGGAAGAGGTTCTTTCAGTTCACATCAAAGGTCCCCTTCTCTTCAGTGTGGAGGTTTTAAAAATTTTAATTCAGCTTAATTTTACTTTTCAGAAGTTAACTGGGAAGGGGTTACATGCACAAGTTCTTTGTGACAGTTCAGAATCTATGGCTGAGCTGAGAAGGGAAATATATTTCACCCACGATGCCACAATTTGATACTGTGTTTTTGTGACTTGGAATAGAAACAGCCTCATACAACCATGGCTAAATAATTCCTTAAATACACTGGTGAGATGAAGAGTCTAAGTGCTCCAGTTTGACCAGTTGGTACCAAAACTTGATAGGTTTATGACAGTGCAGTTTGTTTGGAATTATTTGAATAAAAATAAGTTCCACTAACAGTTAGCTGCAGACTTTTTTTTAAAGCCTTGTGAGAGCTCTGCAGGCACTAATGCAGGGGGTTTTGTCCCATCCATATCTTTCTTGCTTTTTCTTTTTATTTTTTAAGTATTCCATCTTATCTTCACAGAACTTACTGCCCTCTGAGCCTCTTTTTCTACTGAGACATCTTCACAGCCCCTATTCAGCCTATCTTTTATGAGGCCAAGCAAGCAATTTGATGGGTTAGGAACATAATCATCACTATCTCTAAAGCAAAAGTAAAAATAGATTTCTATTAAAACACAAGCTTAAGGATTTACCTTAAAACTATAAATAAGATCCAAGAAAATGATACTGTATCCAGTAGAGCCTGTCCAGTCCAGAATATTTTAAGTGGCTTTTAGAATGTAATCTTATTGAGGCTGACTAATCTTTAAATATGTTCTTTAGCTTTGCATTTCATTAAAGCAGATGTTTTCTGTCCTTAAAGTCATATTAAATCCACACTGAGCCAATGCTGTGTAAACTTAATAACAAAATATTCCCCTTACGTTCTTGCCCAAGCTGTCTCTGATTTTTTTATCTTCACCAGGAAAGCCCTAAAGAGTCAGGGGCTATGTACAAAGCAAGGGATTTGCATCAAAACTTCATTAATGTGAAAGTGTAATATTCAAGTTTTTCATTTTTTTTTCCATGGAAAAGTAAAAGCTGCTAAACTTGAGAAACAGACTGTGCATCAATTGAGGGGCTGTTGTGACTGATCTTTAGGAAGCAAGCTGTAATGAAAGCCTGTCACTGCTGGACATGTTTTATAAGGAAAATGGCATCCATCTGTACCTTCTTTTAATCATGTTTTGTGGGGGAATTTGAGAGAGAAAGAGAGAACATGCAAGTAGATGGACACTGACTTTTGCCAGAAGCTTCTAAGAGTACTGACAGATGTTTAACAGGAGGCTGGAAGGCAGGCATCACTGTGATAGTTCATGGTGGAAATAGCAGTCAGAAATGGACACTCAGCTAAATACCTTTAAAAGTACTGAGTACAGTAGATTGTTTCAAGATAGATTGAGAAGTATCCCTTCAGATCTTACTGCTAACTGCCTTGCAGCCTTATTTACTGTATACAGGAGAAACATGTCACTGTCAAAATCATTGTCAAAGTTCTCCCCAGCCTTCCTTGCCCTCTGTGGCTGGTCTGCAGCAGGACCAAACCATTTTCAGCTGCAGCTGAGGTAAGCAAGTGAAACTGGCAGTCACTGTGGCATAAATACAATCTGCTTTTGTGACAAGGGTCAGGTTTTAGAGACAAGTAATCTTCCAGATTGCTACAGATCTGTGTCTGTGTCCTTTTGAAGAAAATGGTGGTCTGGCATCCTCCTTGATTTTTTTTTTCCAGTCATCTGTTCCTTAGTATGAAGTGATTTCTTGAGTTGTCCTGCATTTCTCTGGAAGGGGAATGCTAGAGAGTGTGCTGTATGGTGCTGAGCTTTTCTGTTTTTCTTTCCTTTTCATTTTGTTGGGAAAGACATTCCTTCTGTTGTGGTTCCCTGGTGGGGCTGATGTGTGACATTATGTCCTCTGTCTGCCCCTTGCTAGACTAGTCTCTCTGCATTCCAGTAGGTTTAGTCTGATGCTTGTACACAGCATTAACTGACTATAAATCATCTGTTAAAGCCACATGACATGCAAAAAACCAAGCCCATAGGTCTGGGGCTGGTAGCCTGAGCCCAGCAAATCTGCTCACTGTGAGTCCCAGCCCTGATCCCTTCTCCTCCAAACATAACAGATTATTTCTTTATGATCTGGAATTTTTTTCCTTCCATTTCTCAGTGCAAGCTTTCTCCATTACTGTAAAATCTACTCTCACAATCAGACTTTATTTTTTATGGCTTATGAAGCTGTTTAGTGTTGCCAGTTGGGTGTTTTCTGGAGAGGTTTGGACTGCTGGGATTAATGTCTTGGTGCCATCTATAGTTCCAGCAGTCTCCTTGAACCAAAGTAGTTCATGTAGAAAGCACATTGAGAGCCAAGTTGCAGCACATCGCGTCCAAAGAGTAATAGTCACACTTTCTTGGCAATATGCAAATGAGACTTAGAGGTCTTGACCTGTGTTTTCTGATGTTAGCAAAATTCACTGTAAATGTGCTGTGCACCCCTTAATCAGGCTTGCATTTATTTTGACTACAGGATGTGATTAATTTGTGTGATTTCAAAGAAAATGAATGCAGTGATGTATGCTATAAATGGCAAACATTTTAGCCTACTCACTGTGTAGGTTAGAGAAGCTGTTCTTCACATCAGCATGGAGTCTTGTGTTCAGTTCATGCACAGCACAGTGTGAAGTGCTTGTGTCCTGTCTAGCCATGAACGCGCCATGTGCTTCTATGGGCGGCATCTCCTGTTCCTGTTTGGTTTGAAGTGTTTGAGTCTGTTCTGTTTGAACCGTCCCACCTGTTGGAACAGCTCTGCAGCCCCTGGCCAGGCTGTTGGCAGCAGGTGGCTGACTCCTGTCCTCTCTTGCAGCGCTGCAGTCGCCCATCGAGTACCAGCGCAAGGAGAACAGCTCGGCGGTGCTGCGGCCCCAGGCCGGCAGGGTCCCTCAGCCCAACACCCGGCCCCATTCCTCTATTCCAGTAGGGTCTGAGAAGCCTTTGAAGGCTACAAGCCGTAACCCATCTCTCCCACCCCTGAAGATATCTACCTCCAATGGCAGCACAGGGTATGAGCACTCACAGCCCGGAGACAAGTATGAACAAAGCAAGGTACTAAGCTCATCTAATAAAACATGATCTCACAACCCATTTCTTGTACCACAGGTGATCCGTGATGTTATCTTTATTAGCAGCTAACCAAGTCAACAGGAATCAACATACTGAAGCAATGGGGTAACGTGATTTGGGATTAAACAGCTCATGCAAAAGCCCTGGCATCCACATGGATGACACTTCATCTGGGAAGCAGAGACAGAGCCTGACCCTTAAGCACTGATCTCGATGTTTTTCAGGGCACTGTGCTTGCAGATCTGGTGAACTAGATATCCATTTCCAGTACTGGCAGAAGTAATATTCAGTCTTCTCTGATAACCATTAACCACCTATTCCTGAAAAAGTCTGTGGTAGGGAAGAGCTTAGTCCTTTTCCCATGTAACAGCTCACAGGGTGCCGCTAAAGGTAAAATTCAGGTACCTGTGCGATGCACACAAACCACCAAAGAGTCAGTGCCCATCAACCTGTTTGAACCCTGCTGCTGTCTGAGGTTGAGCAAAGCCACTTTCCATCTGACCTATATTTAACTGTGAGTATTCACTCAGCTTCATTTGTCTTTGTCCCCATTTGGCTCAGCACAGATCATTCATCTGTGACACCCCCGCAGACACAGAGAACACCCAGGGACACAATCGTTAGCAGCTTTGAAGTCTGATGTGAAATAGGAGACTGGTTTGTATTAGGTTACTGCCACCCTTCAGATCTCTAAAATCCTTTTCTGCCAATGTGAACTTCCAAGTTGTTTTGTGTCCTTTTCCCTGGTCCAGTCAGGCTGGACATGCAGTAGTGGGACTGCTGCCAGAAAGGGCAGGTTCCTCCGCGCCGGCCGCTCACCGGTTTGTGTTGTGTCCGTTTGCAGACTGATTTGGGAGGGTGCAATGGGACCTCTTCCATGGTGGTGATTAAAGATTACTATGCACTGAAGGAGGATGAGATCTGTGTGAATCAAGGAGAGGTGGTTCAGATCCTTGCTATCAACCAGCAGAACATGTTCCTGGTGTACCAGCCTGCAAACGACCACTCTCCAGCTGCTGAAGGATGGATCCCTGGCAGTATCTTGGCTCCCCTCCCTAAATCCACTACAGATAATAGCGATGGAAGCATCAAGTAAGTGCCCTATTGGCTTCGCTGGGAGCACTATGTGGATTTTTTGAGGAAAATAAAATAAATTAATAAAAATGAACAAACCCAAATGGTAGGGAAATCCTGCTGATTTTTATCTACAGTGCCATTGGAACAAGCTGAGTGGTCAATCCGCAGCGTCGGGCAGCCATGGTGGATAGCTCGGGTTTTGCTTATTTTCATTTTGTGGGATTTTGTTTATACTTTGGAGAGAAATAAAACCATAGACGGTTAAAGATATGCTTTACGTGACACCATTTTACACCAACATGGACCTGCTTGGACTGGACTTATATTTATGTTGTATTAAGTTACTAATCTATATATTGGTTATAACAGCATCTAGATTTTAAAAAAAAACAAACACAAAAATCCAGGCTCTGTGTTGGACTGAGGTTTGCTTCTCAAGGAGGAGAGATTTTGTTGTCTATGGCAATTTCCTTGTACAGCTTGTATCTTCTTTTTTTTTTCTTTTGTTTTGGTTTTTTTTTCTGTTTCATTATCTTTTGTAATATATTTTTTGTTTGCAAGGCCCCCATCCAAGTACATTCCTGTAAAAAGTATTTTGCACTATTTAAAAAAAAAAGAAACAAACTCACATTGATGAAGTCAGGTTGTGCAATATAATGAATAGTCGCAATGTTCATCATTGTACCTGTAATGTAACTAATTTTAAATGTACTATTTTAAATATGTAAAATAAATTTTCACTATGAGCATGTTTTAATGAGGTAAAAGAATTAGTTTGACCCTTATTTTTTTGTTTGATTTTGTTTTATTTTGATTTTAATTTTGTTTATAATATTTTGTTGTTTATTTAACAAATGTATGGATATATATTTTTCTTTTCTGATTTTTAGAAATTTGTCAGTCTGAAATGACTAATGCAAGGAAGTGGTTTTTTGGTATTAAATACAGAAGGTACAACCCTCTTTTCAGTAATACCTGTTGATTTCTTTTAACATCTAAAATGACTGGATGGTAATGCATGATGTATGCTACAAATTGTGTTACCTTACACAAATACCTCGAGGCACAGAATTGAACACAAGGAAGGATTTTGTGACAGATTCACTAAAAATAATAACTTGATCTCTGCTGCTGTTTCAGTTAAGAGAAATGATGACTTTACCTGTCAGTCAGTAATGAATGCTACCTGGAATTGCATGTTAAGCCAAAGGAATTGCTTGGCACATCTCTTGCACATCCGCCACGGCCATTCCCGGGTTCCTCTCTAGCCACAATTTGCAACCACGTGCCCTTAGAATCATCCACGGTACCAGACTCCTGGTGAAGACTGCTTTCATGGCAGCTGTACAGTAAAATTCTGCATCAGATTCTCTAGACAGATGAATTGTGGCCAAGAAGGTGTAGCAAAACTGAAAGACACATGAATTGCAGTTTTTTCTTTCTCACTGCAGTGAGATTTAAAGTCCTAGACATTTTTTTTTCAGATTCAAACAGCTAAAACAACCCTGAAAACAAAAAGATGCTTCAATAATAGAAGTTCTATGAACAAAAAACAATCTGGAGCTGTGCTATCTTCAACCCTATCTGGTCTGTCAGATCACAGTGACTACTTAGCTTAAGTAATAAAACTGTGTCTTCTGTGACAAATACTGTACACAAAATATACGGTCAATCCAGCAGTGTTGGCACCATGAATTATTCACCTATGTTCATTATATAGATCAGGGAGCCTCATCTGCCAGGTTCTTGCTTCTTATACATCCTAAAGGAAAACATAGCAGTCCTGAAGTGTTGGATAACTTCCCCTGCCATGCGGTTCACATTTGGATCTTGTCCAGAAACGCCCAAATACCAGTCAGCACTTAGTGCCTGTCTGAGCTGTGCAGGGTGCTCTGGTGCTCCCCATCTCAGACTGCCCTTACATGAGTTAGTGCAGACTCCAATCCTGGTTGCAAAAACAGTTGTCGTGACCCAGTTCAGTCTCGTGGCTGTGGCAGGGTTTGCTTGTTCTTTACCAGAGCTGTTGTACAGCTCCCATCAGGTGCTGAGGGAAAAGCAGGAAGCGCGTAGGAGGCAGACGCAGTGTTCACGGGGGAGTGTCGGCTGTGTGGGGCATCCTTTGGGTCCTGCCTTGCTAACATACTGCGTTTTATTGGCATCACAGGTGATCCCTGGATTTCATACAACTTCCTTTGTAAAATGTATCAAGGTACTGTAGACGTGACATGTGCCAAACATTGGGCTTAAACATGCAAATCAAATTTGCATGACTTAAAGGTGGGCAGATGCTTTGAACCTGGATCCCAGCTCATCACACTGCTGTTTTGAGAGCTTTATGCTTTGGACAACATACCCCTCCCCAAATTTCCCCTCAACCTGTCCACTATTTTAACCAAATGAAACCCATATCAAGAACTGTTTTGATTTTTTTCTTATGTCTGCTTTGATATGCAATTCTCTTGTCAACACAGCATTGCTCTTACAATGGTTGATATTGGTCGTTTTTTTTTTTTTTTTTCCAAGAATAAGGTCATAGAAGCAGTAATAAAGGGTGAAAAATTTACTGGAAATGGTGCCTGCTGTAATGTTAGCCAAAACCCATGGCTGACTGAAGTCCTCTTTAACTGGATTGGCAAAGTCAAATCGGAAATTCTTGGTCTTGAGAGACACAGCAGAGCTTGTCATTCTAGGAAATTACTTATCTCTTGGAAAATTAATAACACAGCTCCTATTTATTGAGCTGTTTGTGTTCTGAGCAACATGTAGTGAACAACAACTTGAATTTCTTTTTTTTTTTAAGTTTGATATACTGAGTAATCTATTAGGACCATTCTTACATATTTATATTTGTTACACTACTTTCAACCAATGAGACTAAGGACCAGGTTGGTCTTTAAAATGTAGCCAAATTAAAATAAATTTATATTTGTGGCAATGCAAGACAAAGTCCCTGAAACCAGATGACCAACTTTGATTTGCCTGTGCTTCCATCATGGACATTTTTTTCCTGCTCCATGCATTTAAACAGCAAGTGTGGCACAACATCTGCTTTGCAGAACTCTTTGGTTTGGTTTTTAACTTCAGCTCTCATTGCTGAGATTGAGACAGGCATATTGCCTGCCGGTGGCTTTCACCTTCTAGGGAATTGCAGTAATTGCAAATGTGGATGCTGGTTCCCCTTTCCAAAACCTTTCTTCCTGCTCTGATTTGCCATTTGATTGCTGCGTTTTTTGGTACAACAGGAAGTCATGTTCATGGCATACCCTGCGCATGAGAAAGCGGGCGGAAAAGGAGAGCAGTGGCAAAAATGAAGCCAATGGGCCACGTAAATCCAAGGATATTCTGGGGAACAAAGTCTCTGTTAAAGTGAGTAAGGCCATCTGAAAGCTCTGTGCTGCTCTCCTGCTTCCCATCCTTTCCACCCCCTGTAGCATCCTCTCCTGAGAGAGGGAGGGGGTGGCAATTTTGAGTTTGGTTTTGGGTTTTTTGTTGTTTTGGTTTGGTTTTTTGGGTTTTTTTTCAACTTCAGTTCTCTTTTTTTTTTTTGGTCCTTTTTTGTAGTATCCATTTTAGCAGGATTTTTGCATGCAAGATAAAATGCAGTCTTTGTTTTTTGTTTTCTTTTTCCTGGCATCCCACATGCAAGTAAGTAATCCTTATTAAGAAACCCAACTATATACATGGTTAAATAACTTAAAATTGGAACACTAGTGATTTACTGACCTCTGATCTGCTTCATCAGAGCAGCTGCAGCAGTGAGAAAGCCACTGGGTGAACCAATGGCCTTGCTGATGAGTTTTGTTTAGGTCAATATTTCACCAGATGTTAAGATAAAGGGTTCTCAGCCTGGGGATTCTTAAGGTTTTTGGTCTAGAGAGATGGTCTCAATGACCTTTTTCTTTCCATGTTATCAGACAGGGCAGAGATGCTGACTCTGTCTTGCCAGGAGAAGGTCCTGTGTGTGTGTCTGTGTGTGTGTCTGTGTGTGTCTGTGTGTCTGCGTCTCTCTCTCTTTCTCTGAGATCTCCCAGTATGGAAAAGTTTGAGAACAGTGGGGTTAAGCTCCATCTTCTGCTCTGGGTGCCTGACTACTGTGCTCCAACTCAGAGGATCCACCCCTATAAACCGACCATGAGGCCTGCTCAGGACTGGTCTGGGGCTTTCCCTCCCAGCAGAGGCAAGCAAACACTTGTTGTGATTTTGACACAACCAAAGCCCAGCCTTGATGCAGGAAAGCACTTGAGCATGTCCTTTGGATCCACCCCTCTCCAGGAGAGTCCATGATGAAGTGTTTTCCTTTGCAGAGGCTTTCTGTCTTACAAGCCTGGTGCAGTAGCCCTGGCATGTGCAAAGGGAGGAGCCCTGACTCTGCATCCCGGGCGCCCTGGCACCCTCCGGATGAGCAAGGACTGGGTCCGAGGGAAGCGGCTGCTCCAGCATGGTGGCACAGCTCCTCCTCCTCTTGCTTCCTTCTTGTTTTCACCACCTGAATGAATTGCAGAATCACTGCTGCTTCTCTGGCAAAAGCATGTCTTTGCCTTTGCTCCCCTTGTTTTGTTGTCAGGTTGTTTTTTGTTTGTGTTTCAGGAGCATTTTCCCTACCGTTACCCATTTCCATGCTGCTCACAACTGTGCTGCTCTGCCCTGACTAACCAATCTCTTTTCTAATCTCTTGTTCTCTTTCTTCCTCTTCATGCTGCCAAACAAGGAGACAAACAGCTCAGAGGAATCAGAGTGTGATGACCTTGACCCCAATACTAGTATGGAGGTAGAGACAATCATCCTTGTGATTATTTTTTCCCAAAAACATGTGTCTGTTTTGAAATGCCTTTGCTGCAAGGGGAGTTGGGGGGGTCTGTATTGCTTGCAGATGTGTGTGCCAATTTAGTGTGAGTCACAAAAAGTATCAATTCTGGTTTTGCCAAGCCTTGAACTGGAGTTTGGCCTTCTTTTGTAGTGGGAGCAGTGGATGGAGCTCAGTAACAAGCTCCTACTGTGCTGGAGGCTCTCATAGCCACCCTCAGTCTCTGCTTCCCATTTGAGCCCTCAATCCAACAATAATGCAAGTGTGCCAGCTGCTGATAAATGTAGCATCTTTCTATATTAAAAACACCCTTTGCCCTGGCAATATACACTTGAGCTGCCAGTCAGGCCAAATATTGTTGTAGCACAACCAGTACTTTGGCTAGAAAATCAGAAAATACATTTCCCTTTTCTCTTAGCAGAGTGGAAATTGCATTTCTCTCAAGGTACTGAAGGAGAGTGGTAAAACCAGTTGTGTGAATGTACCTGTGTCTCAGGGAAGGCTGATGCAGATTGATGGACCCAATTTATGCTACATTATGCCCCTGTTTTTCCATTGTGAAACCACCAGTTCTAGTGGAGTGCCTTGTTGAGAGAGCCTAAGAGAGCTTAAAATCATGCAGAGCTATGTGTCTGATTCTCCTCAATTAACATCTAGCAGGATCTTTTTCTTTTTTTCTTCTGTTTATAGTGACCACACAAAGCATTTCTTTACATTTTTCCAAGGCTGAAAGAGATTCCTGTTGAAACAGGCAAGGACATGGTTCAGAGAGATGGTGATTTTGTGGTGATGACAGGACAGGTCACTGGAGAACAGAGATATTTGTGTCCTAGCAGATCTCCCGGATGCTGTCAGCCAGGCTGCACTATAAACATCCTGCAAAAGAAAGCTGATCTTCCTCCTGAAGGGAAAATAAAAAGAGGGAGAAGTGTATTGAGGTGCACCACCTAGGCAATTAACCTGCTTTTATTTAAGAAAGCTTGCTTTTATTTTAATTGTGTTGGGATGTGTACAAAAGGAAAGCTTTTGACCCAGCTGACATCCTGGAGATTGAATGGTCCTCACCTTTAAAGCTGCATTATTCTCAGGAGTGTGTTTACATTTTCAAAGAGTGTTTTGCCAGTCACAGGTAATATCTGGAGGTGTATGTATTTGTTATAAGGCAGTGCCCATTATTACACAGATGTCTGTGTAATTTTCATTCACTGAAAATTGTCCTGTGGACCAACAGGTGGCTGAGACAAGGGTGATTGTGCAGAGCTGGGTGAAAATCACTGTTCTTTTGCAGAGGATTTCTGTGGTTTCACTTTGTTCAACAGGAGGAAAACCAGATGGTTTAGAATTTCCAGTGGGAGGTGTCTGAATCCTTGCCTTGTCAGCATTTCTAGTCTTATGATGGCTTGATTTGGGTTTTTACCATGGTACAGTCTACTGCTCTGAAGTTCAGGAGAAAAAAATGCCTTTCTATTTAAACCAGAAGACACCAATGTGAAGTCTCAGCTATGGTATCAATCTGCTATTGGAGGCACACAGTTGTGTGCCTTTTGTGTGACTATTTACACTCAGAAAGCCCCATCCTGCATCTCCCAGGTCACTTACTGGAGGTGACAGTGCCACTGCACTGCAGTCCCCAGAAGCCACAGTATTCTTCATGGCTTGGAAAGCTCAAGTTTGCTTCTGGCAAAACTCTCTGTGGCCAAGTAAATATTTAAAACAGCAGAGAAAGAGAAAATAAGAGAACAATTGTGGGGTGACTTATTGAGGTCACACTGCCCTGCAAGGAGCAGCACGGCCTTTGCTTTGTGATGGTTTTAGTACATCTGCAGCCAGGGTTGAGAGTGGTCATCTCACTGGTCTGGCTAAGAAATACTGGGGGGAAGGGATTGCTAATACCCAGTATGAACTAAAGTCATCTGGAGGGAGCAGATGGGGCAGGCTCATAAAATGCTGGTGGAGCCCTAGAAAGGCCATGGGGAAGTCTGGTCTGAAAAGGTCTCAGGTATTCACCTACTGGAAGCCACGACTTCTCTTCCTTTTTCATTATGAGTGTTTTGATTCTCCTTTCCAAACATGTTAAAATAAACAGGCCACATTACAGCCCAGGAGGCCAAAGCCTTTTCTCATTAAATCAGAGGCGAAACAAGCTAATTCCAACACCAGAGCCTGATTCAGGGCTTCATCAATCTTCTAGGCCTCGTGTGCTGGGCTCAGATAACTTAGACAGCTGTGCTACCCCTCCAACCCAACCTGTGTGTGCAGTGAACATCAGCATCTCACCTGGTTTTGCTTTCCCTGCTCTGTGTGGAATGTCCACTGGTGAGTTCCCAGGGCAGCTGGAGACAACGTGACAGCCCAAGGAGGGGGAACACCTTGTCCTCACAGCTGGCCAGGCTCGTGAGGGGTTTTATAGATGCTGGGAGTGGTGACAGAAGAGCTGTGTCCTGGCCAGCAGCACTCAGAGGTGCCTTTCCTGTGTCATTAAGGTGGAGTCATCACTGCAGCCTGGTAACATCAGGGCCAGTCGCCTGGCTTCTTGTATGGGACTGTCACCCCTGACATCCCTCTTCTTCCCATCGTGCATGAGAACGTGCACCCAGTGCTGCAACAGACAGAGCAGTCTCTAAATGCACAGCAGACATATTAATTACCTGGAAATGTGGGTGCAATTTATCTCCACCCTACTTCCTGCACAATAAGTTAGTGAGCTGGTCAGAGTACACATGAAGTCCCACAGCTACTGTGGCCTTTCAGGTCTGGCTTTGTTTGCTACTTGTGAAATACCACAGTGGATTCCATTCAGTAGATTCCAGGTTTCTGGAAGTACTTTGCCTTTGTTTCAAGGGAACACAAAGACAGAAAGAAATGTGGAAAACATATATTGTGAGAGCAGGAAACAAATTCTGGGTGACTGTTTAAAAGAGCTAAAATTCTACTACTGGGTTTCCACTACTGGCATCTCTTGGTGACTTGTTTTTTCCCTCTTTCTTTATTATTATGTAATGAAAGTGCATAAAAGTGGAAATGAAATTTGATTTTTCCCCCTCCTAGTTTTCTGCTTTGTGCTGTAGTTTCATAAAGCAGAAGTCACCCATTAAGTATGTGAGTGTAGGAGCAGGCACTTAAGGGCCATGTGTAGCCACGTGAGTGACAGGAGTAACCTGCACTTAAGGATGATCAGAGACTCTTTCCACATGTCTGTAGTTAACTGCACAGGGACAGGCAACTCCTCTTCTGGGAAGAGGTAAGCCCTTGTGAATCAGTATCCACACCCAAGTCTGGGGTCCTGGACAATGACACAACTAATTGTCCTACAATTCTGTGTTGTAACATCTCATGGGGTTGCAGTATTGCTGAAGGGGTCACAAGGCAGCTGTGCAGATGCCATCAGGATACCTCTCTTGTCTACGGGAATGTTCTTCCAGCAGTCAGATCTGACTGATCTAAACCTCACTAAGTCCAGCAGCAGCTCCTCCCAGCTTTGGGGTGGACCTCAGGTGCAGGGTTCTGACATGGCTCCAGATGTTCTGCACAACTCCAGCTGCAGTGTTACAAGTGCTGTTGGTGACACACGTCTGTCACTGAGCTCTGGTGTCTGTTCCAGTGTCTCTGCTGTGCAAAGCAGAGATGAAGCCCAGGCCAAGTCACTGGAAGTTCCATCATTAGATTAGTGAGCTGAGCTGCTGCCAAGGTACGTACGTTGGCCTTCCTAATCTGGTTTTTTCAGTTGTGACATTTTAGCATGTCAAGAACTACTCAGAGACACTTAGACCGAGATAAGCACTAGGAAACATACACTGGAAGAAATATTGTGTTAGCACCCCCACAGTCCACGTGCTTGAATAAGTAATGGTTTGGTGGATACAGCACTGGCTCCAAAACACCACTCAGCTCAGGCCAAGAATTCCCAAGTGCTTTATGCCTTCACCCCCTGCCTAAGGTTGTCCACTTTCAGAGTAGATCTAACACTCTCTTGGCAAAATCTTCCTACAATACTGTAAGAAAGCCTTTCCTGGCCTGTTACCACAGCATGAATGAGTACAATCCTGGGAATTTCCCTAGGTTTCCCTGGAGTATCCTCCATGGACAACACCTCTGTCCTGCTGCCCTGAGTGGCCAGAGGCTGCTGAGACAGACCAGGAAGGTGGCTCATCAGGTGTGTCATGGCCTGAGCCAGCAGCACAGACATGGGGGATTAGCTTTTGGAAAAGCAAGAAGTGACCTACTTCGTCTGCAGGAAGGTGTAGGGTGCTACAACACAGGGCCAGGGACATCCCACAGGTTCAGCCATGGAAGCCACCAGCCATTAGGGCCAGGCAGCAAGAACACGAGGCAAGAGGGCTTCTGCTCTGCACAGATGCAGTACAGCATCCCTTGTGCCTTCCCCTTTAGTCCCAAGGGCAGCTGAGCCCATCCACGCTGGTGCCAGAGGGCATCCCCCATCCCTGACAAAAGGCTGATGTCATGGGATGCTTCATTAGATGCCATTTTAATTTTTCCCTTTGGTAGCCTCGATCCATCTGTGGTGGGATCATTATCTGCTCATTTTATCAAGAAATTTCTCTAGTTAATTTGTTTCTTTTTTTTGGTGGAGGGGAGGCTGGTGACACTGTGAGCCTGTCACCCTGAAGGTCTCAAAGTAAAGTTGACCTAGCCAGAGATGGGTGGTAGGTATTTTCCTAAAGATTAGAGTTCACCTAATTTCTCTCTAATTAATTTCATTTTTTTCAGAGAATCATAATTTTTGGTTTTGAGTGAGGTAGCAAGGAACATGCTGCTCACTCTGCTACCAGTATGAGCAAATGTGTCAGTATTGTATTTTAACTCAGTGACCAAGAGGTGCCATGAAATGGTTCAGGAAATGCTCAGCTGCTTGTCTTGGAGTGAACATGCCCTCTGGTGTTTAGGTGAAGCACCGACCTTGTTACAGAGGGCTTGGTTTGCAAGACTAGGATTCTTATCCTTTGGGGGAAAAGGAATATTCTCACTCCTGGTTTTGATATGTTCCCTTATAATGGGATTGAAACCTAGCACTGGAAAAATCTGGGCATCTGCTGGGCCATTCTGTGCACTGGTGTGTCTGGGCTGGGTGTAATCCCTCCAAGGAAGTGGGGTAGGCATGGCAAGGCCACCCCTGCACTGGAGAAACAAACCCTGGCCAAGGTGAGAACCCTCTCAGGCAGCCAAGCTGTGTTTGCAGAGCGTTTTGGGACTGCCACTGGCGTGGCAGGATGGCTTCTCCCTCCCCACCAGATAAAGCATGTGTGCACAAGTGAAAGATAAGATTGTGCTAAGAATTAGGGCAGTTAGAGTCACTTTGCAAATGGGCTTTGCAGCTACTGATGCAGATGCCTTTCTATCCTTATAACATAAGCTTAATAGACCAGGAAAAATACTGCAAAATACTGAGTTTCTGGAGAAGCACCCCTGCTACTTTTCTAAAGCTTGACTGTTAAGTTACACTTAATAGACCTAGATGTGAGTGACTTAGATCCCTGCAGGTACCCAAAGGCATTCAAGTATGTGCCTTATGTGCCTTTCTTGGTCTGAGCCCTGAAACAGCACAGGCTGGAAGAGGGAGAAGCAAGATCTATTTCTGGCTTTTTATTGAATAGCCCTGACCTGTCCTCCCATTCCTTTATCTCAGCCCCCTCCTTCCAGCTGCCTGGCTTTGCCTGGTCAGTGTTAGACCCCACATTACTTGAGCAGAGGCCATTTCATGTTCTGCCTTTTGTTGCCTTCCATAGGATTTCCATTTTCAGCTGTCACTGTATGGGAAACAAACTCTCCTGGCCACAGAGGGGAGAAATTTTAACTTGCTCTGGGCCATGCAACGGGTATTTCATCCAATTAAAAAAAAAAAATCTACCTTATCTCAATGAAAATTATGTTTCAAGGAAAAAATGCACATCTGTGTTTCTCACATGCAGTGCAGACTGAGTTTGATCCCCTTGAGGTTTGTGTTTGCATGGTGTGGACTGACACTGAAGATGGAGTGAGAAGTGGTTCCATCCCCATGAGTTTTTCCTCTCACAGCCAGACTGGCAGCCACCCTGGTGCAGGAGGTTTGTGCTGGGATTTCTTCAGTTTGCCCTTGTCAGCATGAGACCCTGGGCCACCTTCCCCTGCTCACGGCCACTGTGGCCACAGGTGCTCAGCTGAGGGCTGGGCTGGGAGATCCTCATTCCAACTGCTGCAGAATGAGGGGGCAAGTGTGCCCATGAGGGGACCCAGCCCTGGCACCAGAGGAGGCTGTGAGGAGAAGCAGCACATGAGCTCCCATCCTCTGAGAGCAGCAAGGACACGCTCTGGAGCTCCCCTTCTCCACCCCCAGGGATTACAAACCTATCTGGAAAATGAAGAAATTGTCTACAAAGGTCTTGCACTTAATCTAGAAGGGCTCTGAGGAGGCTGCCACCTCCTGCCATGCAGGCACAGCCCAGGAACCTGCAGGCAGAGGCAGCAGAACCCCAGGGCCTGGGAGCAGATGTGTGAACCACCAAACCACCCCTGGATGTAGATCTGGCTGTGAGCCTTTGCTTTCCCATTTCTGCCCTTCTCACCTCATCATTTGATGTCCTCCTTCAAAGCAGAAGAAAACCCATTCCCTGATTAGGTGCTGTATTAAATCACTTAAACGTTCTCATGCAGACAGACTTTTATTTTTTATCTAAGCTTACAGCGGGCTAAAGCTGTGCTGTGGCTGGGGGGTGTTGTTAGGTACCACTTGATTAATTAACAGATGAAGTTTTGGGGGAAAAAAATGTAAATTTTACCCACAGACTCTTCCAATAGTATGTTGCAGAGATAATTTTCTTTCTGCTATTCCCATGGTGAGGCAATGAAAAAAAAATTGGTAAGGCAATTATTATAAATTATTGTACCTTGGAAGTTACTAGAAATGTAGAATTATTTGTTTATGCTATTGCATTCATCACTGTAGTTGCATCTTCTAATGAATCCTTTAGAGTAATAAAATTAATATAAAGTGTTAACTAGCGTTTCTTTCTCCTGATCTCTAATCCTACAGGGATGGAGATCAGTGAATAATAAGGGAATTTAGTGGATGCTGCAGGGAAGGAAGGGGAGAGCTTTGGAGAATGGATATTTCAGTTAAGCCAAACACCACAAAAATGAAGATGTATGTGCAAATGAGCTGATGCCTGGGGTTACTCAGCTGAAAAGTAGATGGTGTCTGTGAGTGAAAGTGGCAAGCAATGGTTATCCACAAAACAGCCTTTTCTTCCTTTGCTGTGTTGTGTGAGAGATACAACTTAATCACAAAGATCCATCTCTCTTTTTTTCACATGCACAGACAGGACAGAGGATGTTTTCCATCCATTGTGCCACAATTTCTTCCTGTGTCCAGGGGCTGTGTGTGGGTCCTGGAGCTGCTCCCCACCCCTGGGCTGTCAGATCCATGTGCTCGTGGCAGTGCCCAGCTGCACTCCTCAGAGGGACTTTGTGCTTTCCATGTTATGCCTGGTTCATTTGGGCTTTCTGGTGGTGCTAGGGGAAAGCAGACCCTGAGGTCTCAGTGCTGGTACCAGAGCTTTGCCTGGGGCTGCAAAGAAAGGCTGTGAAACCAAAATGAACCTGAATGTGCCCAAATGCCTCCTTGAATGGCACCCTGAGCCATCGACCTTGGAAAACTATTTATAAAGCCAAAATGTAAATATAAATCTTGAAGATGTATCTACTTTATTTTGAAGGGTTATTGCTTCTGTTTTGTGGCCTGGTTTCTGAGCCTCTGCAAAAACCTCCTATCAGCTTTGGCAGGCCATGAATTAGGTCACTGCTTCATTGGCATCTTCCAAAATAGCTCTGAAATAAATAGCAACAGAAATATTTAAGGTGAGATAAACCACATTGGTGTTTATGATTGAACATGAAATGGCTGGAACATGAAATTATTAGATTGAATTTGAATACCAAGGCCTTATGAGATTATTAAAACAGTTAATAAGGCTAAAACCACTCTACTATTGTACACCACAATGTAGTTAGGATCGATTCTGTAAGAACCCAGTGGTGTTGTCTTTGCTTTTTCCACCTTTGCTTCCCAAGTTGTATTGACACATAAAGACCACAGAGTAACAATAGCTTTTCAAGTCTTTGCTAACTTGGTTAATTAACCAGCTAGATAAAATAACTCCTAGCTATCCAAACCTAGTTTCAAGCTGGAAAGTTTCCAGCAGTCCAATGAAATTAGTGAATTTTCACTCATGTTAATAGACCAAGAATTGTTGCAGGACTGATCCTCGATATTGGGCAAAATGAAGTATTTATGGTTAGTGCTTTACCTTTTTTCTCCTGAAGCTGAGCACAAGTTAAAAGACATTTCCTCAGACCTGGTTAGTGGCCAGAGTGCTGGTGACGTGCCCCAGGTGTGTGGTGACTGCAGGTGCTGTGTGACACAGGTGTGGAGCCAGGCACAGGGGATGCACAAACCACCTCTGGGAAGAGTTAATGGCTTCATCATTATCACATAGGCAAAGAGGAAGCATGTCCACCTCCTCAGCCTTGGTGCTGTGCCTGTTACCTTTGATGTTTTTTCAGGGTTCAAGAAGCCATAGCTTTCATTTACTTTCCCACATGTGTTACCACTAGAGCTTGCTGCACCTGCTGGTTGTTAGAAGGTGCTTGTTACCTCTGCAGCACTTCTGAGTTCTGCTCAGAGTCACCATGGTACCTTGTGAAAACAGATGCCTCTTTGTCACTGTCTAGGAAATAAATGCTTGTATCTCTTTGTATTTTTCAGATAATCAACCCCAATTTCATCCAAGAAGGTGAGTTAAGGACAGCTGTGCTGCAGTCGTGATTTACTCTGGTGCCACAGCATGCTCTGCACCTAGCAGCATTTGCAGCAAAGGCAGCTCTCTGCTGCTCAGTCCCCAGGCTAAGGAGGCTTCCTGCTGGCTGCTGGGCTCACATAGTCTGGGGCCACAGGCCAGGCTGAACCCCCCAAACCTGCCCTCTCAAAATCTCATCCACCTGCCAGAGCACAGGGCTGGGGGATGGATGCACCCCTCTACCTCCTTCTCTGAGCTGTAGACAGCTGGCTTTGACTGGAGGGCAGTTTCAAGGACACAAACCCAGGACTCCCAGCTGATTGGAACCCAGATCCCATAGTTCATCCTATAATGTATGACCTTGACAGCCTTGTATGACTCTTGACATCCTCACCTGAAGACTAAAAGAGGTGTGTGTGTGTGTCCCCATGTTTTTTTTACAGTGGCTCCAGAGTTTCTTGTGCCATTAGTGGACATCACCTGCCTGCTTGGGGACACAGTGATGCTGCAGTGCAAAGTCTGTGGGCGACCCAAACCGACTATAACCTGGAAAGGACCAGACCAAAACATTCTAGACAATGACAACAGCACGGCCACTTACACGGTGTCATCCTGGTAAGGTCCTGCCTGTGGATCCCAACCTAGCTGGTCCTGATGGTCGTGTTACCCTCAAATATGGCACCAGCCTGGCTACAAGGCTCATTAGGGTGCAGTTAATTAAGTGTGGCATGGCATGTCAGCACATCAGTGTGGCAAACATTGGCTGGAAAGGGTCAGACTTTAGGGCTGGGGTAGCTGTATTTGTTTTTCAGGCTGATGTAAGGTATAGCCACAAAGGGCTGCTGGCAGACCTGGGCTTGCTCCCGTTGACTTCCTGAGCCAGCTGCAAGCCAGCAGCCAGAATGTTGACAACCCATTAGTTTGGCTAGTGTTGTCTCTGCTGGGGCTTCTCTGCTTGAGCCTGATGCCTTGATCTCATTTAGGAGTCAGGAAAAGCAAGCACTCACCCGCTTGCCATACCCCTATCACTGGGAATTTTCTCATATTATTGGCAGTGGTGGGGTTGCAGTTTTCCTGAGCCTTTCCTCAGCTGTTCCTAAAAAAGCCCAGATGTGCTCTGGGAAGGCTACATATGGCTGTGCTTGGACAGAAAGATGCTTGTCATAATGTTCCTGGCTTGGCTAGCAGAGAGGAAAACTATCTTTACAACAAGCACAGGGAAGATTCAGAAAGATCTGGAGTTGAATTCAGGTCAGGTAACAGCCTGCTGCTGGATGCTCATCTGCAGCTTATATAAGAAATTTGGGGCAAACTGCAGTGGAAATCTCCAGGAGGCAATCTTTCATTTCAACTTTTCAGCACTTCTGGCACAAGCTGAAATGAATCCAGGGAGTACAAAGTCACTGAAAGTGAAAAAAGAACAGTAAGAGAGAAGGGATTTTACATGTTCAATAAAAAAAACCCTTACATCTGATCAAGAGCTTTGTTTGGAGACTATTGGCTTGTGCAGCTGCCCCAGAGCATCCAAAATTGTCTTTAGCTATTCCTCAGTAGATCTCCTAGTGACTTATCTTCAGCCTCTGTCTGGGCTTGGGATGGGGGGATATTTCCATACAGGGTTCTGGTTTTCATCACAGTCCTCTTCCTGTTGGCTCCCTGTGCACTATCAGCACTTGTATTGTCTTGTTCCTCAAATAATCTCTCCAGTGAAGACACTGCCTGCCAAGCAGAGCCCCAGTGGATCAGTGGCTCTTACAAATCTTGCTGGCATGAGTGCATGGATTTCAGGGAGAGGGGATATTTCTGTCCTGTTTTAAACCAGCACAGTCAGACCAGCAAAAGCTGCAGAGTCCAGACAGTTATCCCAGCAACCACGTCCTTCTGCAGTACCCGACAGATTAAGCATTCAAAAACTAGCCTAGTTTTGCCATCAAGGGAACTTATTGTTGTCTCTAAGCTGGGTCTCCAGTACAGCTAAAACAGTTACACAAGCAAAATCTTTTAATTCAGGCCAGCTCCCTCAAATTGCATATTGGAGACTGAAGTGTGCAAACAGCAGTGACTATGAACAGACCTGCTGTAAATTCATGAGACTGCACAGAGCTGTTTATTTTCTCAGTGTGTCTCATGAAGTCGGTGCTCTGCTCTTTATCCCTGGCTGCTAAGAGATGTCCAGTCTTCCAACTGGGGCCCTGGCAGCAGCATCAGATCAATGGCACATGCTCCAGGGGCCTGAAGCTCCTTGGAAATGTCATCCTGTGCTGTGTGACTGCTTCCTGCATCCATGGGAAGCCCAGTTTGTCTGGTGTGTGTTGGACTTCACTGCAGAGGCACAGCAGCTTACCATCTCCCATGACAGGAAAGATCTGCATGGGTAAATCTTTCCAGATATATGAAGTCTAAGCATCCAGCTCTGGACAGGCACAGGCAGTGTTTATCTCCTGGACTTCTTGCTGCTTGAGTGATCCTTCACATCTCTTCCTAGACCACAACAGACATGAGAATTTCCTTGATAGGCAATTTGGACCAAAGGTTTGCTCAAAGGTTTCATTAACAGCCAGATGCTGACATATGAAGGGGTTGTACTTGGACATCAAATTGCCGGAGGGATATTCCTTCAAATGAGTTCACGGGACTTGTGTGCACGTCTGTTTACAATGAGGCAGGACAAGAACTATACAAAAAACATTAGCAAGTGAAGCAGTGTTTTATAACTTGGGCTTCCTGCATCCATAGTGACTCGGGAGAGCTCACCTTGAAGATCTGCAACCTGATGCCTCAGGACAGCGGCATCTACACCTGTGTGGCAACCAATGAACACGGAACCGCATCGACCTCTGCAACTATCAAAGTCCAAGGTAGCACATCTGACCTTAACACACGGGATTTTTCCCCTGTGTGGTCCGCTGGGGGCTGGGGGCACACAGGAAGAGCCCATGCAGAGGCAGCCAGATGTGGAGCTGTGCCAGGTGAATTGAGATGTTAAAGATGTACAACCATTCCTCAGCCACAACTCCCACTGATGGCTGAAGGCTTTGCATACGCCTTGTGCTGATTAAGTCATCTGACCATAAACATCACATTTGGGAAATGAAAATGCACTGGCACAGATTCAGCTCCTGCATCCTGCACCTAGTGCTGCTTCCCAGGAGCTCAGTAAGGTCAGCCAGGGGAAGCTCAGCTCCCTCGGGCAGCTGAGTCCCCAGGGGAATGATGCCTCAACTGACTGCAGGAAGCTCTGGGCTTCAGAATCTGCCTGGAGCAGGAGGAACTGGGATTCAGTGACAAATTTTCTGCCTTCCCTTTAGGGGACAAAGGAGGTGAGAGTAAGATTTAGCCTGGGTAAAGCTGTTCTTCAGGGATTCAACTTGGAGACATGTCTCCAAGCCTGAATTCTCACCACTGTAATTAGTGACCCATCTAATTGGAATGAATATGAAATGAAGAGTTGATGGGCATTGCCTCCAGCTCTGAGAAAGGATTTGCTAGCACTAGAGATGAGGTGCCAGCTGTGTTGAAGGGGATGGTTCAGAGATGAATGTCTAACTGGAGAGTTACAGATGCAGCAATGTCACGAGCATTTAAAAGTTGATTTATTTGGTCTCACAAACTGCCCTAGAGATCCAATTTCCCCAATTTATCCAAGCAAGTCAATGGCTGCACTAACTACTCCTGTGCTGAAGGGAGCCCTAAGCAAAGCACAGAAGATTACTGGTCGTTTGTCAATCTGCTCCCAAGCACACAAAACACCCTACACACAGAATAATTCTGAATGCCTTGCTTGTGTCATCTTTGGGCATTCAGTGGTAGCTGACTCCTCACCTGCTGCTTAGTTAAGCCCCTCTACAAGGTGCAGCTGTCCTGTAGTGACCTGGTGTACCTAATACACCAGATCTTCAGAATAAAGCACTAGCAACTTATTGATGTGATGCTGGATTTGGTATTGTTTCCTCTTCCCCAGGTGTGCCAGCTGCCCCAAACCGCCCCATTGCTCAGGAGAGAAGCTGCACCTCTGTGATCCTGCGCTGGCTACCCCCAACCAGCACAGGCAATTGCACCATTTCAGGCTACACGGTGGAGTACAGAGAAGAAGGTAAGTGGTGTGAGCTGTGCTTGCTGGCTGTGAGACTCAGAACAAGGTAAGCTTCCTTTATGACACAACAGGTCCCAAAAGCATCCTTGTCACCACTGGCATGCCACTAATTGTAGCTTACAGATCTCAAAGTCTAAGGCAGAAAGAAGCCCTTCTATCATCCAGTCCAGACTTTCATCTATTACAGATCTTTCTGTTTCCTCTGGTCACTTATGACAAGTAAAGTGTGCTAAGCTAAAACATATCCATCTTTTTATCATTTGCATTTTACCACCATCCTTTCTGGTAGGTGCTTTCCAGAAATGCAAAACCTATTAAATGCACTGTCTTCCCAATATGCACAAGCATATGCTCTTGAAAAGGGCATTTGAAAGTATTCATAACCCTTTTTTCATTCTTCCTGCAAAGGTGTGAGGGTCCCTGGGCAGCAAACCTTGCCTTAGGCACATGGCCTCTGTTTTTCCCCCTTCATCCTTCAAAAAATCCTACCCTATTTTAGTAAGTGTGCAAACCTAATCACTCCATCATACTAATGCCTTCTCCTAGTGAATATTTTATTTTGACCCTCACTGTGTCATCAGTGACTGGAATTTTTGTAAAAGAATAAAAGCTCCTTTATTAAGAACGATGACCAAAATAAACATTAAAAAAACCCAGCAGTGTTTTCAGTATTCCTCCCACTTCAAAGATAAAACTGACTCTTGTAAAACCAGCTATTACCTTGTGAAACCTGGAAATCAGAATCTGTCCACAGGACGCACAAAATAATTGGGTCATGTTAAATAATGTAGGGGTAAAATGCCCTGAACTCACTAAAAAAAGATAAAATTCTTGAAGAAATCTCCATCTGTGACAGGGCTCTGTGTTCCAGGGGTCCTTTTCTGTTCTCTGATCCTGTACAGATGAGTATGTACTGGTCCTTTGGTTGCCACAGCATAGGCAGTGGCTGGGTTTGACAGGAGCAGAAACACATGACAGAGTCACACATTTATTTGCTGCAGTTCTGTCACCTGCAAGCTGTCTGTGTTAAGTATCAGAAAGCTGATTCTTCTCCTGCAGCTGCAGCTTTCACTGTAGCCACCACGTCTTCATCTGCAAAAGCATTTGGATTGCACTGATGCCCTATCTCAGCTTCATCTCCCTTGCCCATGGTTTTGGGATTTTTTGCAGTATTTCTGCTACTGTTTCTTTCATAACAGAGCTGTCATCAAAACAGCCCTCCCCTTCTGTCTTATCACACTGCCCTGAGACATCACTTGTAGCTCACAGCCACTGACGAAGTGCTGGAGAGATCAGCTTGTCCCTGGGCTGAGCTTTTTCCATCATTATCCTGAGTCAACTGAGGGGCATTTCCTTCTTTTCTCATTTAGCCAGATGGGAAGGTGGCTGCAACACAAAATAGCTTCTTGTGATCCATTTCTGGTTTAACAATCTGCTGTAACACTGCCTCTTAGAAACCCTGTAGATTTTACCCTGCCAGGGTACTGCCTAAGCTGGGCAGAGAAAGCCTCACACAGGGAGGGCTTCCCTCAGCTCCCCTTCTCTCCCTCTGTCCAACAGGCTCACAGGTCTGGCAGCAGTCAGTAGCCTCCACTTTGGACACGTACCTGGTCATTGAGGACCTGTCCCCAGGCTGCCAGTACCAGTTCCGAGTGAGTGCCAGCAACCCCTGGGGGATCAGCTTGCCCAGCGAGCCCTCCGAGTTCGTGAGGCTCCCGGAGTACGGTGAGTGCGCGCTGCAGGGAGGGACTGGCGCACACGGGAACCCACCTGTGCTCTCTGTGGCTTGTTGTGATGGGTCCTGATAAAGGCAGGGATGCTGGACCAACTAGGGATGTAAGAAAAAGCCTGGGAGGTGCTCAGAGCATCTCTTGGCCCCAGAAAGGATTTTTGTGTCTTTACCTCCATCCAGGCTCAGAGCCTGCCTCTGCCACAGAGGCTGTTGCAGATTCTGAGCAGGTCCCTGCTTTCTATCCCAAAACTATTTATTGTCTTTATCTCTGCCCAGCAGGCTCCATGTCCTGGCTGGTATCTGTCCTGCCTTTGCAGCAATGTTAGCAACAGCTGCAGCTTCTGCTGGGCAGCCCAGCTGGGGGCTGCAATTCCACTTGCTAAATATCCCTCTTTAGCAATGCAGCTGGAATGGGAATGCTGTGATGGAGACAATTCCCAAGCACTCAGTGCTGCAGGAATTTGGGGCACAGCTCACTCTCAAGTGCTGTGAGCAGAGCCCACTTTTCCCCATGTTTTAGCAGCCCTGGTGTGCAGCTAGGTCTGTGACTGGCTTGGACAGCTGGTGCTGGATGGGGCGAGAGCTCACACAATATAGCTCTACCCCCTGTCTCTGTGGCCGTTTTCAGCCCAAAACTGCAAGGACAGTTTTGTATCCCCCTCTTCCATACCTTCCCTTGGGGAGCTCTGCCTTTAGTGGTCCAACTCACTGGACCTGTGCCTGAGCAGTATGAAACTGGATTCCTAATGGTAATGTTTCCTGTCTCAATAATAAAGTCTCACATAGTTTTCAAATATGCTGTTCATAGTCCACAGCAAACTGTCTTTATACCTTCTTGACTGTTCTTTGTTCTCTCAAAGACTCTGCTGCCGATGGTGCCACTATTTCATGGAAGGAAAACTTTGACCTTGCCTATGCAGAGCTGCATGAGATTGGGAGGTAATATTAACCCTGCTTATCTCTGCAATAAAACACTCAAACAATGGCTTGAAGCTTTTTCCTTGGTGGGGAGTTTTGGTTATGTTTGTAATTATCTTGAAAACTGCTGCTCCTTTCAAAGAGCATTGCATATCAGATACTGATGAAAATACTGACTAAATTCAGTTTTTCAAGATAAGTTCTGATTTGAGAATTGCAGATTGGCAAACTGGTGAGCAATTAGGCAGGCAGATCTCTGGCAGATGGTATCTTTGTCATCTCTGATTTGAGGTCCTGTTTTGAAGTCATGACGATTTACTGGCTCTGGATAAGTTTAATCTCAAAGACTGAATTTGCCAAAACACTTGAGCATGTGACTGACTTATCTTTGCTGATTGGGAGGGTGAGTTGAACAGAGCCTAAATAGGAGCTGCACATTTTGTCAGCCCTTCATGCTCTCCACAAATAACAGATAAGGGGCATGCAAATAATTCAGATTAATGCAATTATTTCTTCAGTTCAGATGTCAGAGACAATTCTGGGGCTGAAAGGACAGGAGTCCCTCTGCTTCTGTAGAAAACTGGGAAGTATTACTAAGAGCTCAAGTTCAGCACATGGTTTCACTGGGTAGATTTACTTTCAGGAATGGCACTATCATCTCTAGAAGTTTCCTAAATGTTTTTACTGATAGCTTTTCTCTTAATTTCTTACTGCGTATCTGGAAAAAAACGAGACAAAATGCTAGGTCAGTGATTATTTAACATGGGTTTTCTTTTAGTTGTTTGAGAAGGTTTGGTGTCTTCAATAAAGCAGCTGGAGAAAGTAGACCCACAGCTAAAATAAAAGGAGATAGAACCTGTAAAAGTGGCAGCAAATTGAACCCAGGGGAGGTTGTTAGAGGATATCAGTATGGCTGCACAAAGCAAAGTGACACTGTTTGCTCTCAATGTTTTCTAATCCCCAAAGAATCTCTACACCCAGGGTAAGAGATGGAGGGCCTTTGTTGGAAAAGGTTATGAACAACTTGTTAAATCTGATGCCTTGTGAAATATTAATGTGATGAATCAAAAAAAACCCTTTGAAAAACACTCTGTTATTGTGCTAAAAACTAGGCATGATTTATTCATGAAGCCACCTCATTATTTTGTTTTCTTTATAATTTCAGGGGTCGATTCTCCATAGTAAAGAAATGTGTCCACAAAGCCACCCGGAAAGATGTTGCTGTAAAATTCATCAGTAAAAAAATGAAAAAGAAAGAGCAGGCAGCACATGAAGCAGCTTTGTTACAACACTTACAGCATCCTCAGTACATCACGATCCATGATACTTACGAGTCTCCTACTTCTTACATCCTAGTTTTGGAACTGTAAGTATGCAGAGCTTGGATTCAAGTGTCTGGATAGGAATCACAGCCCTATTAAAGCCAAGAATAAAGATCACCCTGAGCCCAACAGGGACAAGATTTTATGGATTGAGATGTCAAATGAAATAGCCATTTTCTGCAGTTTCCACGGCCTTTTCTTTACAGGAAGTAAGATTAAGAGGGACAAATAAAACTGCTTTCTACTTGGGTAAAGCTTGGATAATTTGTGCCACTGAAAAGCATCAGACCTACTTGGGCAGTTTTGTCCACTTTTTACATTTGAGTAGAAGTGTTTCAGCTCGATCAAAGCCTTCAGCATTCTAATGCTTTTTGGTGAAAAGACCTGTGTAGCAGCCATGCTTGTTCCATAAGAAGAAACAGCAACCAAACTCCAAAATGCTTTGCTACGGTATATCCAACAAAGTATATTTGGACAATTTCATTGTTTGGTTGTACAGATAAATAAACTAGGTGGAAAACTTTTATTGGGTTAGTTTTCCCACAGAAAATACTACCAGCTGAAAATGTCAATGATTTTTTTTCTGCAATTATGTAACCAGCTCTATAAATAAATAGATGGATCCAAATAATTAAGAAGTTCTGTTTCCAAAGGGATAATCTCTGTCTATGGAATCTATCCTTAAGCAAATGAGTTTACTTTAAGACTGTTGCTAAATTTGTCAAAGTCTAGAGATAACAATTAAGGATTAATCATTCTACCACTTCCATGGCCTGCAGTATCTTGAGATATCATTAAATACTTGTCAGATCTTGCATTTTATTTTCCTCCCTTTTTTAGGTCACAAAGTTTCTGTTGCAATTTTGTTTTCAGATATTAAGTGTTCCTAGAGATGCCATGTGATGTTTCATGCCCAGGGTTTGGTTTGTTTGTAGGATGGATGACGGTCGTCTCTTAGATTACCTGATGAACCACGATGAGCTTATGGAGGAAAAGGTGGCCTTCTATATAAGAGACACTATGGAAGCCTTGCAGTACCTCCACAACTGCAGAGTGGCTCACTTGGACATAAAGGTAGGAACAAATGAGAATGATGCTGTTATTCTGTGCCCTGGAACACAGAGTTCCCAGCTGTACAGACAGGGAGGAGGTGCAGCCTGTACCCCATGGAGGTGATCACTGAATGGACAAGCTGCTGATCAGAGAAAGGAGTTACTGACCTGCAGCAGCAGGTCTCTGCCTTCAGACAAGAAATACACCTTTTCCCTTGATTCCCTGGTTTGCTCCCAAGGGCTTTCTGGATTTAATGATCCAGAAGGGGAAGGAGGATGTCGGAGAGACAAGAGTGAGATGTCACTAGCACCTGTCTGAAGGGAAACTATGAATAATTCTATGGAGTATGGTTTGGGCTCACACTGTGCCAGCTCAGCCACCAACCTTCCAGAGCAGAGCTGGCTTCTGCCAGGCTGGCAGGGGCAAAGGAAAAGGAAAGCAGCATTCTACATTATGCTGGATAGCCTGAGAGGGAAACTGGGTGGGAAATACACCCAGGAAAGGGTTCAGAGGAAGAACAAAGGACAAGCTGCTCTGTGGACAAGAAATTGGGGTATTCTCTAACATCACACTCAGACTAGTACAGCTTGTACCTGCTTTTGTGAGCACACATGGCTCACAGGAGGCACTGTACTATCCTGGATTTGGCATTGTATTCCTGTCCTCCCTGGCATCCCAGTTACCTTGGATGACAGAGAATTAGCCACTGAAGTTGTGGTAAGTGTTTCAAGTTTTGTGATCTGCAACATTGATTCTGGTTGCCCCGGATATCAGACAATCTATAACACTTTGTAGACCTAAATGACAATTAAAAATGGGGAATGAGGGATGAATTTAGCTTTCTTATATAGTGGACAATCCAGCTTCAAGGAGATTTATTCTCATCTCTCCAAGCCCCAGGCATGTCAGATAAAGTGATACTTTCATTCTTCTTCTGCCTCTACCCCTCAAAAAAAATTCCATTTGTACAGGAGCTTATATGAGAATTACACACAAAAGGCTACATCATCCTGGTTTCTTTCTATGCAACTGTTTGTATTTTTTGCTCTATTTATATGACCTGTCAAAAAGTAGGTATTACTTGGACGTAAGAAACTGCAATGAATTCTCTGTTTCATCATAAACAAAGAAACAAGGTGGAAAGCTAATTTTCTGTGACCTATCTGCAGTTCCCCTGAATGAGAGATGCTAAATAAAGCACCTTCTGTTGCTAAGTGGGAAGCAGGAGATGCACTGGTAGTGACAGCTGACCTGTCCATGGGTTGTGTTGTCCCAGGATCCTGCTCAAGGATGTGTTAATTTTGTCAATAGAGACAGCACAAGAGAAGAGCAAGTGGAGAGACTGAAACAGCCAAGTAGTCAACTTTGCTTTATATATATAGATAAGAGAGAGAAAAAAAGATCTAGAAGGGTGCAAGAAGTAAATTCAGAAATCATCTCAGGGCAAACAAAGGAAGGATAATCCATGTTAAGTCCCTAGAAGAGTGTGTATAGGCAATGCTCAGTATTTCTCACTGAGAGAGAGAACCTTAAATACTGAGAGCTCCTAAAACAGAGAGAAAACCAATTGGGATTAAATGTAATTTTACTGTCTTGGAAAGCATGACTGTGTCCTGCTGTATGTAGGGGAGCACTGGCAGTTCCATGTCAATTGACAGCAACAGTAATGGCAAACACCAGTCCCTCCCAGGATAGTGGGTGCAAAATTGAACATTTACTTCATGAGGAACATTTCTGCTGCAAATTATGCACACTAACTTAGCCAGCTGTCATCTGAACAAATAAATATGGAATCTAAATAAACTGATCAGATATATATTATGTCTTATTAAAATTTAAAAATCCATCAGTGTTCTTAATCTGTAGAGATTTGTTTGGGAATATAAACTGTAAGTATTTGGGAGAAAGTGCAAAATCCCAGTGTTGCCCTAGTGCAAAGGAGGATCTTGTCATTGCAACTGCAGCATTGATCTGAATTTAGAGCAAACCCAGCTGAGCTGGGTCCTTATTATTCACTCTCCTGATCTCTCCCTTGCACATGTGATTAAATGCAAGTTTTGATTAGCTATTAAGCCTACATGAATCCTACATATTTTATTTGCCAAAATATAGTTATGATTAAGTTTATTTCATTGTCTTTTCAACAGCCAGAAAATCTGCTCATTGATTTGAGAATCCCAGTGCCTCGTGTCAAGATCATTGATTTGGAAGATGCAGTCCAGATCACAGGTCATTACCATGTCCACCACCTCCTTGGAAACCCGGAGTTTGCAGCCCCTGAAGTTATCCAAGGCCTTCCAGTCTCCCTGAGCACAGATATCTGGAGCATTGGGGTCCTCACCTACGTCATGTTAAGTGGTGTCTCTCCATTCCTGGATGAAAGCAAAGAGGAGACTTGTATCAACGTGTGTAGAGTGGATTTCAGCTTCCCACACGAGTACTTCTCCGATGTGAGCCACGCCGCCAGGGATTTCATCAACGTTATGCTCCAGGAAGACTTCAGGAGAAGGCCGACAGCAGCCACTTGTTTACAGCATCCATGGCTGCAACCGCACAATGGCAGCTATTCCAAGATCCCACTGGATACCTCCCGCTTGGCGTCCTTCATCGAGCGCCGCAGGCACCAGTACGACGTGCACCCGGTCCCCAGCGTCAAGAGCTTCCTGCTGAGCAGGATGAACCCGGGCACGTAGTGTCCCATCCACGGGATCCCACCCTGCTGCTCCTGAGCCGTGTGCCGGGAGCGCCGCCGGGAGCACGCGGATCCGCCTGTACATATCCCATGTTCGGTTTGCATTTCACCAACTGCAGGGTGGGAATCACTGCAGACGTGGCAATGGGACCAAGGCAAAGGGGGTGACAGCAACGGGGACATGCTCCCTCTCTTGGGGCACATGGTACTGCCACGTCCACTGCCAAAATAGGACTGCAGGAAGCAAACTGGGAATGACAGCCAAACTTGCAGTTGCCTTAATCTTTGTGAGGCAGCCTTATAAGAAATCTCCTTGATCTTGCTGAACTGAATTCAAAATGTACAAAAGACTAGAAGTAGAATAATAGGGGGGGAAGTGAGACCAGCTGACCTTAGCACGTACTGCAGAACTGGACTGGTCGGTTTTTGCTGAAATCATTGCAAGCCTGCTCCAGGTTATCAGTCATATTTCTCATGCCCCATATGCCCAGGTCTGCCATGATTTCAGTGGGGACTTTGCCTGCATAGGACATGCAAGATCAGGCTCCAGTCACTGCTGGATCAGCTCCCATGGTGGTGTGGCTCAGGAACACTCGTGGTGCGTGGTAGTGCTCAGACCAAGATCCTCCATTAAGGCCCTGCTTGGGCTTTCTGCTGTGTTAAGTCAAGGTGCAGCACCTTTCAGAGCTACGATTAAGGCAATGAATTCACTGGAGCATACAGCTGGTTCTGATTAAGCACAATGGGACTACGGTGGGTTTTTTAAAAGCATTTTATACACATTGTACAGAAATCTTTTGCAAAACCTGTGCATTGAGAAAAGGCAGAGTCCAATTTTTGCAGTATCTGTAAACTAGATGATGATGGTGATGAAGACAATTTTTTCTATCACAGGTTTTCAGTATACATATATTGTATCATAGATATAAATATATATAAATATAAAGGATCCTGTTCCATTTCTAGCTTCAGAATGGCCCAAAGTCCATCTAAGCCTTTCAGAGTGCAGTAGGAGTGGTGAGTTCATTCTTGTGCTTACAGCTTGAAAATCGTTTTCAGTGTTTAAAGCATGTCATTTGTTTCATTTCCAAACTTGTAAATATCTCTCAGCCACCATCAGCACCTCATAACCAAAGCATTCATGAGGATATTTTTATGTCCAAAGCCTAATTTGTAATAAAAAATAATATTCACAATTAAAACATTTCTCTCTTGCAAGCCAAGTTGCAACATCATCATATTGATGTTACAGTGACGGAGCCAGCCTTAAGTATAACCAACATAGGGAGTCTGCAGTGACAAATCAGCAGTTTGTAGGTTGGCCAAATCTTCCCTTCCAGAAATGGGACTGGAAGGGAAAACCATCTGGGACTTCCCTATCCTACTGCCACACCACAAAGCTCTACAGCCTTGTAGGGTTACAATCAAAGAGATTTTTTTTCCCCTGGCATGTGGGGACTTTGTCTCGGTGCTGAGTACCATTTGTGTGTCTGTAATGGGAGATGGCAGTTGTTACCAAAGGTTTTCCTAAGGAAAAGGGCTTGATCTGACCACGTGTGCTCATACAGACTCTCTGGTAAAGGAGAGAGTCAAATCTCATTTACCATCTGAGTAACTGCACTGTGAGCCTGCAGGAGCAAGCGCTGTCTCTGCCAGTGGGTGGTGGAGATACCCTGCAAGTACTGTTAAATTCTCAGGGCTCTGATAGCCCTTTTTTGATCCACCTCCAAGCTCCCCTTCACAGCAAGGAGGAGACTGGCCCTTCTCTTTGTGCTTGCTCTATCACTACACCAGAGTGGTCAGTATTTTGTTAGCGGAGAAGAGGCACAGCAAAAACCCTCAGCGCTCAAGACTGAGTGTGTGCAACAAAGAACAGCCCTTGAGATGGGGAAGCCACAGGCAGAGGGTGAGCCCAGGGGCCTCAGCAGAGCCAGAAGCAGTTCTGTGAGAGACCTGATACAGGGAGGGAGTGTGGAAAGGTTTGAAAGAGACAAGTGCTCACAGAAGGTTGAGCTTTTTGAAAATCATCTAGAACCTGTCTCAGTTCCTCTCTAGAGCAGCAGCTGATTTTCTAAGCAATCCAGCAGCACGTCTTAGATAAAGACCAGACTCTCAGAGCAACAGTGCAAAGTATGCAATTTCTTAGCAACTGAATACAGACAGCAGTCAAGGGGGTCTCTAATTACCACCAGCCTCAGGTACTTTCTCACTACAGGACTGTCTGTAATTCTTCCTATTTGTCAAAGCTGGCTCTTTGTGCTCTGATTGTGCTGCCCTTAAAAAAATGTTTGTGGAAGTGTGGTCTGTAAAACCCACAGCTTTTATTAGGCCCATGGGTACAGTTTGAGCCACAAGCTTTCTGCTTGGCATTAATACAAACAAATTCTCGTGTATCACATGAAATTTGGAGTTATTTAGCATTTTGTTTTTCTAGATCCTGCATTCATATGTCAAAGTACAACAGCAGACCCTTTGAATGCACAGGGGGGAAAAGCCAGACTGTTTAAGGTAATATTTAAGCCTCTCATTGCTATCAAATAATAGAAAAGAAAACCCAAAAGGCTGAAAGAGAGATGATATATGATTAGGTATTGGTGCTCAAATTCAAAAAAGACTCCTTGTTGAGAGAGCTGGAGGTCCTGAATTCTGAAGACGTTGAATGTTGTGGGGTCACTTCCTTTTTGTGGTTTTGCTTTTTCCATATTCATGTTAGAACACCTCTTCCTGGACACCATTCTTCTTACAGCCCATTCAGGAATACTTGAACCAGTTAAAACTTCCATAAAACATTTGTAATTACCAACCGTTCTTGAATTTGCCTGAATAATACCGAGTTGACATGCAATATTGCCATTTGATAAATGCAGAGGAAGTATCCTGACTTCACTCTTTCAAAGTGTTTTTCAGCCATCCTGTGGTGCCTCTGCAGATACAACAGGTCCTGTAACTCTGTTGAAAACCATAACTCCATTTTAAAGAGATTACAGAAGCTGAGTAAGTAGGCCTGGAGTGCATCTGCTGAGTAAGAAGCACCACAGCCAACCCCCTGTGTAGCATTCTCCAGTGACTGGATTTTTTGGTGCAGGAAATATTGTCTGTAACAAACACAGTTTCTCAGTGAAGTTCCCCAGAGAATATTTGACCCCAAGGGGAAGATTTCCACCTGCAGCTGTGTACCACTCAGGGTATTCCCAAGATGGCTTGAAAATGTGATAGCTGCACCCTTTAGCTCCTCCAGCAGCTTCCAGCCATCCAGGATGGACAGGAATCCTCAAACAGTGCACCACAAGCTGCGTGTGGAGTGGCACTGTGCACACAGCCACTGCCATCAGACATCTCCACAGTAGTCTTACCCTGCTCTGACTTCAAAATGTGGCTCACAGTGTCCCCAGGTGCTGGCTGACAGCAGGGCAGCAGCAAAGGTGCTGGTGACCCAGAGCCCAGACGCAGGGACATGGGGGGCTCCTTTTTTAAGATGGCTTCATTTAATGAATGTGCAATGAGAAATTAACTCACCTCTCTCTCTGCTCCACTTGGAGCAGCCAGGCCAGGGCAGGAATTCTGCTGGCCAGTGTAAACTGCCAGCCCCCATCAGGTGTTGCTGCCCTGGGGGACGCCCCATGTACCCCCAGGCTGCCAAGCCCCCTGTGCATGGCACTGTTGGGGTGACACAGCCAGTGCAGGGCCCTAGACTACAGTATTTTAAAGCAGTCCAGGCTTTAAAATTTATAATATATCTCTCTTTTCTCAGTGATACCAACAAGTTTCATTTAGTCTTCCTGCCCTTTCTTTTTAAAAGACTACGGATTGGGTTTTTTCAGTAACATGTATCTTTTTACTCCTAAGTTAATGCTGAGACAAAGTCTGTGCCCTCAGCTGACCCTGAGGCTGTGGCTTCAGTGGAGTTCATCAGCATTTCTGACAATGCTATTGGGCCTGTGCTGCAAATACCGTGCATAAAGGCTGAATGCAGAACCACACATTATAACCTGACTATATATAACCCTATTTTAATGCCCTTGCAATGAGGGGACTGTGTCAAGTAACCTAAGGTAATATAAATTTCAGAGACAGATGTAAAGGCTTCTCTGTGCACATAAAGCTCTAGCAGAAAATTTACATGCACAGGTGCTCACCACCTTTGTTTGTTCTTGTTTCTTTCACAGCAGAGGTGGATTCTCCTCTAACACAGGGCTTGGGTTTATTTTTGAGCTCATTCACTCATGTCCCATCAGAAAATGGTGCTTTCCCAAGGAAACAAAATCAAATCCCATTTTACTAGGCTGACTGCACACTGCCATCAAGTGATGTACTCTCGTTCTGGGATCTGTATAGTGCTGAGTGTTTCCATAGCGTCAGGATGCTGAATGTTTGCTGTAACTGTAGTCTTTATTATGGAGCTAGTGAAAAACCAACATCTCTACTCAAGCCATATTTCACCTTCATGCCCAACTTCTGATGCTGGTGCTTTTACTTCTCTTTCTACCAAACTGTTCAACACTGCTCTGCCACTGAGGTCAATTTGTTGATAACTTTTGGAAAGCAAATGCAATAGCAAGTGCAAAAAAAAAAAAAAAATCAATCTCAGACTTATTCACCGAGATAAGAGCAAACAGTTGGAACGTATTGATGCTTTTCAATCCTAGCAACAATCCACTGAAGGAGGAAAAAAGAAACAGTATTGCTAACAGCTCAGCATTTTCAAGGTGCAAAGTAATTCCACAGCCTTAATTATTTCAGTGTATTGCTGGTCTGCCTTAAATGTATCTTCAGTTTTATTGCGGATTTCGTTTTGTATGCACACAATGTTGGTTTGTAAAGGCAGGTTTGTAAATATTTCCTTTGTAAGTCTGATCACTCATGTGTACTGTTGTGAGGTGACTACTTGCTGTCCCATGTTGTTGTTACTATACTGCAGTATATATGATCATCTACAGATGTAGCTTCGACCTGTACATCTCCTGTCCTTGCATTCCCATAAATAGAGTATACTAAAGACTCCGTTTCTGGGCTTTTTTTGATTAAATAAAATTATTCCAAGAAGACCGGGTCAGTCTTATTTCACACATGTGGCATCTTTCTGAGACTCAGGGCTGGCTGAGGGCTTTGTTCAGCTCATCTTTTCCGGGGGGACCTCTCAGGGGCCCAGCCCGCGGGACTGTCATCCACCGAGCCTTTTGGGAATCACCCGGGGAGCCGGAGCGGCGAGAAACCCTCGGGGCACACCAAACCCTCTGCCCCGGCGGTTTCTGCTTCCCGGGGAATGGGGTGACGAGGGAATGGGGTGACGAGAGAACGGGGAAAAGCGCAGGGCAGAGCGGGCCTCAGGGAGCAGCGCCGGCATGGCGCAGGGGCCGCCGCCTCGGGGATGGGAAGCGGGACGGGGCACACGGATCCCGGGATGGCGCAGCCGGGTTCGCGGCACAGGGAGGGGATGCGGGGCGGCCACACCGCCCCCGTGTCCGCACGGTGTCCCCGCCCCGCGCTCCTCCCGCTCCGCATCATCTCGGCGCGCCGGGCCCGGCGATGGCGGCGGGGCCTGCGGGGGCCGCGGCGGCGGCGCTGAGCGGGGCGGGCGCGCTGCGCTTCGGGCACTTCGTGCTGAAGAGCGGCCGCTCGTCCCCCGTGTACATCGACCTGCGCGGCCTCGTGTCCCACCCGCGCCTCCTCCGGCAGGTGCGGCCCGGGGAGCCCCGCGTGTGTCCCGGCCCCGGGCGGGTCCCTCACGGCCCTGGGGCGGCAGCGCTGCCGCGGCTCCCCGGGCCGGGCTCCGCAGGGTCGGGTCAGGCAGAGGGGTTTTCATTGATCTATTCACATTCGCTCCAGCCTGGCTCTTACAAAGCGTTTGGTTTCCCTTTGCAGGTTGCAGGGCTTCTTTTCCAGGCAGCCCAAGATGCGGGGGTGCGGTTCGACTGCGTGTGCGGCGTTCCGTACACGGCGCTGCCGCTGGCCACCATCATCTGCTCGGAAAATCAGGTTCCGATGCTCATACGGAGGAAGGAGGGGAAAGACTACGGTAAAGCCTTCGAATCAAGAGTTTGCAATTTACCTTGTTTGGGGAATGACTTTATATACTTTGTGGTTCTTTTGTAAGGCACAGCATCTCCCTTCCAGTTTAATTGCAATTTAAGAAGCAGGCCCTTTCCCCCCTAAGCAAACCTCCCACAGCATTCCAGCCTGATCAGCCTCTCCCAGCTGGTTGCCGTTTAGCCTGAAGCTTTAGTCCTGCTGTAGGAGATTTGGAGACTCTTGAAAGGTGTTTTGTGTTTCTTTGGTTTTGTTCGTGAGAGTTTTTTTTCTTTTCCTTAGCAATGTCTTTTTTTTTTTTTTTTTTGTTTCCTTGTTGGTCTTGGTATGGTTCTGGGTTAGTGGCCTCATCCAGAAACAAGGATTTATAACTCAGATGCTCCAGCATGCTGAGACCAGAGCCACATTTTGCTCTCAAGCAGAGCTTTTTGCATATTTAAACCAAAAGGAGCCTTTCTAGTCTCTTCTTCATTTATCTCTCGAACCCCTTTTTCTTTCATTATCCTGTGGTCCTGTAATCAGTGAGCCAGGTGAGCAGCAGTCCCTCCCTACTCAGTGAACCATGTATGTGGGAGAGCAGACTGAAGCATTAACCTGCCATATAGCTGGATGTCTACACATCCTCTTCCAACAGTGTGTAATTAAAAAGTACACTTGTCAAAACTAAAAGCTGCTCCTGTGTCAGGCGGTGGGACAGCCATGGAAACATTTGCTGTTCCTTCTTGTGACAGCGATTAACTGCTCCTGGGAAAGCCAGGCATCCCTTTGTCGTTGCCTCCCAGGAGGCTTTTCATGGATGTGTGCCTGTTGTTAGTTAGGACAAAGGCACTTGAGGCTTTACTCCTTCTAATTGTTCTAACAGGCTTATTAAGCACACAGTGCTGCCTGCAGAACACGGGACATGCTGAAGAGTGCCAGTAACTTGGCTGCCTTAAAGATGTTTTAAATAACGAGAATCATTTTGTAAGTCTGAGCTTTCAAATCACGACAATACTAAACTTCTGAAGTCATCTTATTCAAACATTTGAATTGGTGCTGTTAGGAGTGTGCCAGTTTTGTTATGGAATATAACTTCTGGAAACATACAGAGTATTTTATCAGCTTGGAGAAGTAACAGTCTTTATGAGCTGAATTACAGATCAGTGAGTGAGCTGTGGTAAGAGCTGTGATAAGTGGTATCATCTAGTAAAGTTTTGATTCTGTTAAAGTTTTCTTGGGTTGTCCAACCTTTCTTAATTTGGTGTAGTGTTTGCTTTTTATTTTTCAGGTACCAAGCGGATGGTAGAAGGCACCATTAATCCAGGAGAGACATGCCTGATCATTGAGGACGTGGTGACAAGTGGATCCAGTGTGCTGGAAACTGCAGAAGCTCTGCAGAAAGAGGGATTAAAAGTCACAGATGCCATAGTGCTGTTGGACAGGGAGCAGGGTGGGAAGGCCAGGCTAGAGGAGCATGGAATTCGCCTGCACTCTGTGTGCACCTTGTCTGGGGTGCTGGAGATTCTCCAGCAGCGGGGAGAAGTGGCTGCTGAGATGGTGGAAAAGGTGAAGAAGTTCATTGAGGGAAATGTGTTTGAGGCAGTGGCTCAGAATGGTGCTGCTCCTGTGAAGAGACTCTGCAAGGAGCTGAGCTTCAGCGCTCGTGCCCAGCTGCCAGGGCTGCATCCTACTGCAGCCAGGCTTCTCATGCTCATGGAAAAGAAGCAAACAAACTTGTGCCTTTCTGCTGATGTCACCAGCCCCAAGGAGCTGCTGCAGCTAGCTGCCACCCTGGGCCCCAGCATCTGCATCCTGAAGACTCATATAGACATCCTGAATGATTTCACCCAAGATGTAGTAAAGGAGCTGAGAATGCTCGCAGATGAACATGAATTCTTGATTTTTGAAGACAGGAAATTTGCAGATATTGGAAACACAGTCAAACACCAGTATGAAGGTGATTATCATCAAGCTGGATTTACTATAACTTTGCCACTGGTGTGTGTAACTGCAGTACTGGCACAGGTTGCCAGGAGAGAGCATGGAATCTCCAGCCTTGGGAAATACTCAAGGGGATAAGACCCTGAGCAATCTGACCTAGCATTGAAGTTAACCCTGCTGAGAGGGCATGACCTCCTGAGGTCCCTTCCAACCTCAACTTTTTTATGAATCTGTGGTTGTGCTCAGTAAGTACTTCTGAGATGTGTGCCATGAGAAACTGCTGCCTGCTGTTATTGTACTGCTCGTGTGCCCAGCATGGCTTTCTTTTGATACTCCATCTGCAGCTGTAGAACTGCTGTTCTCTTTTCATGATCCTTATGCCCCATATGATCTGTCTGCTATCTGGGAACCCAAATAAGCATCTGTGGACAGCAGATTTCTGGGCTACCATAAAAGTCTCAGTAAATATTAAAGGTGAGACACTAACAAGTGTTTGTGAAAAGTAAACTGGGAGATTACGTTTTGTGGTTAGGCAGCTGTCAGAGCTGTCTGATGAGACTGAGCTTGTAAAATCAAGCTTCAGCAGTAAAACTGTCTTTTAAATATGTGAGTGATAAGGTGTGCAGCTGTTTCTGTCCAACTTGTGCTTCCTGTTTAGCACATTTCTGACAGTTCCTTGCCTCTTTGTGTCTTCTCAGGTGGCGTGTTCAGAATCGCGTCCTGGGCTGACATCATCAATGCCCACGTGGTTCCAGGCTCTGGGGTTGTGAAAGGCCTGAAGGAAGTGGGTCTTCCTCTCCAGCGTGGCTGTCTCCTGGTTGCAGAGATGAGTTCCCAGGGGTCCCTTGCAACGGGTGAATACACAAAAGCTGCAGTAAGTGGGCAGTCTTGTGTCGGGATAAAAGCTTGTCAAGTGTGACAGGAGGTTTTATCTGTTTCTAATATTTGCACTTCCAAAAGTCCCTCCATCTCTAACTGTTACAGGTGTTTGTTTTTTCCTTGGAGACTCAGGCATATGACTGTGTGGTGTTCAAAGGTTGCAGCTGTAGGCCAGTGATGAGAGATGGTCAGAGTGGTCAGAGTTCACACTTGGAACTCTAGTGCATGTTGCATTTTCTATTAGCACCCTCTCCTTATTTTTTTTATTTCTTTCTTTAAGCAGTGCATTTCTAATTAGTTTAAATCCATTTGCAGTATTATTTATAGCATAAAAAGAAACACAGCATTCACTTTTCTGCCAGAGAGGAGTGACTTTACATTGGGAAAGCAAGAGGTGTTTCCTACCCCCGCCTCACACAGCTTGAAGTGTCAGAGGGTGGATGAGAAACAGATTGCTAGGCCAGCTGAGTTTTAAGTATGTCATTTGTAATTGTTCACTGATCTGTTTCAGGTGCAGATGGCTGAAGAAAACTCAGATTTTGTTTTTGGATTCATATGTGGATCTAGAGTTAGTAACAAACCAGAATTTCTTCACTTAACCCCAGGAGTGCAGCTGCAAACTGGAGGTAACTTTTTCTGAAATATTTTTAGTCTGTTTGTAAGTACAGAAGTGATCTAGTCTCCAGTGAAAAAGTGGCTTCTGAAGAGGGTTTGGATGCTGATTCTCAGCTGGGAGGAGTCTGTTTGCCAGAGGGCTGTCTCCCATATTTCTGGATATGCTGATTCCTTTCTTGGGAGCTCTGGAAGGCAGTGAGCAGGTTATACAGCCTTTTTTCCTGTTTTGAGGTCTGTGCATACCATCAAGCACATTCCTGAGCACATGTAAAATGTCTTCAGATAGGTGTTAGATGTAAAACTATACAGTAGTAGTAAAAAAACATAATAAATAGAGAAGTCCAGCTGAAACACTTGGTATTGATATAGATGCAGTATCAGTGAATGGAAAGTCTTGTGCTGACTTAAGAGGTTATCTTTCTAGCAGATAGGGGAGATATGTTTCTCTACAATACTTAATTTTTATGAGACCTAAACTGAAATCATAAGCTTTTACATTAATGTTTGGGGGTTTTGCTTGCTTTAAGCAGACTGAGGCTTATTTTGTGATGCTTCTTTGAGTGACTGTTCCATCTATACTGATTGGTAAACCATTAAAAAGGAGGGTCAAGGCTGTCAAATTTGATCTGTGTTTTTTGGATGGCCAAAAAACATGCAGTTTCTGTTTGTGGGTTGTTAGGAGGAGAGCTGGGGTGGGGGACCTGTTTTTTGTTCCAGCTCCTCTCTGAAGGTTTTTAGTAGATAAAATTTTGTACAAACAAAAATAAATGGTGTCTGCATTTCAGGGGATAACCTTGGACAGAAGTACCTAAGCCCCAGGGAAGTTATTGGTGAAAAAGGCTCAGATATCATTATTGTGGGACGTGGCATCCTGGCAGCTTCAGACCGTCTGCAAGAAGCAGAGAAGTACAGGAAGGCAGCATGGGAGAGCTACCTGAGCAGGCTTGGTGCTCCTGCAGAAGACTGAAAACCACACACTGTCCCAGCCAGTGAGCAAAGCTGATGGAGCTGCAGCCCTCGTGAGGGGTCCAGTTAAATACATGGACACTTCAGCCTGTAGAAAACTGCCCTTTTGGAGAAAAATCTGTCACAAAGTTGTTTTATTTGTACACACAGGGGTCAAATTGTACTTGCCATTGTTCTTTTTGATATTTGAATATAAGAATCCAGAATGTCATGCCCAAGTTTTAGCCTTAGTGGATTTCCTGTTTAAAAACATTGCACAAAACACTCCAAGGGTATTTTTTTGGCTGTTGTTGCCTTTGTCTCTTTTCCCTGCCCTCAGGTTCTTTCTGGCTGTGGAAATGGTATTTAGTTACATCCTTAACAAACTTCACCTGCACACTGGATGTGCTGCCCCACTTTCATGGGTTTATTCAGCTCTCCTGTTGCCAAAGGAGCAAGTGCAGGTTTTAATGCCACACTGTGAAATTGAATTATGTGGTGTTTAATAAATACTTTTTTGCTACCATTTTCCTTTTTCACTGGCTCTATATGTCTTTGTTCTGTAGCAGAAGTCTAATAAAAAGTCATCCTGGTGTGTCTGTGACTGCAGGAACTGCTCATGATTCTGTTTACAGAATTTGTCAGAGCAGTTGGTTGTGTGCCTAATTACAGTGGAGCTGTTGATTAATTGAAATAAAAATATACTTTATTAGACTTCTTGTGACAATAGCTGGAATACCTGAAGGCTTTACTTTCCACTGTACATGGTAAATAAGGAGAAATAGAAATATCTTGCATGATTGGTTTTGATTATAAAGTATGGAATAACCTTAAGTGTATCTAGCATGTATGTGGTGCTAATAGCAACGAAAACTTTATTGAGCAAGAAGTCAAAAACCAGTGGTGATGCAGTTCTGGACTGTTGCTGTTCCAGAGCACACAGAAAGCTGGGTCCTTTTGTTAATACACTTATGTCTAGACTAGGAAAAACTGTATTTAGTGAGGTTTTTGCCATTAGTGCTGGGCTCTTCATAAAGTCTTCAAAAATAGGAGATTGGAGGAGCTGGTTCGTTTAATTTTTGCAGGATGTCTGAGACCAAGGGACACACATTGGGATCTGAGGGCTTTGCTTTATGCCTCCTGTGTTAGTGACAGAGTGCTCTGTTTTGTTATTCAGCTGCTTGTGGGGCTTAAGATGTTGTGGAGAGAATGTTAGAACATTGTATGTGTTACCTTCCTTGGGGCTACCAGTTGCTTCAGCAGGATTAAATATAATAATTTAATATTATTATATTGTATTGTTATTATTATATTATATTTATATTATATATATTATATTATTATATATATTATATTATATTATATTATATTATATTATATTATATTATATTATATTATATTATATTATATTATATTATATTATATTATATTATATTAATTATTTAATAGAAATAATTTGCACCTGGAGAATTCCACCCTGTGGAAGGTGGAACTCATTGATTATGAGGTATCCTGTTCAGAGACCCTGCAGCAGTCAGTGGGATGGGATATTTCACATCAACTTCTAAGAAGTTCCAGTCCTTCAAAGAGGATTTCGTTTGCTGTCTCTGTACTTTATGGCCTTGAGGCCTGTAGCAGAAACAAGACTTTCTCACTTAGACCTTTTTGCAGGAAATTACTTTTTCCACCAGAGGGAGCTGAGACTCTGTTTTTGGGGAGCACTGACGCTCTGCATTTTTTACAGCTTCCAATAATTTCCAGCTCCAGATAATCCTCAGGATAAAAATCTGTCTGGTTTTTAACAAGTTACACCCTTGCTGTTGGGTGTATTTAAAACATTTAAATGTCATTGGAACATTTAAAGCAGTATTCTAAAGCTCATTGAGAACAATAGTTTATCAGAAAGCTGCCTCAGGCTGAAGCCCAGCACAGTGTGGTGTTGTGGGCTCGCTGTTACAGCACAAGCAGAATTTCATGAGTTCAGTATTTTCCACTAACTCTGCTGAATCGTGTTTGAGCATGTGGCTGACAGCCGTGGAGATAAATCCCTGAGCAGGCTCTTTGGAGAGCGAGTTTATCAGGCCTCTTGCTTAAAAAATAGCAACTGGATTTGGAAAGAGGAATGTGATCTAATGCCCAGTCACTTTTAGAGGGTACGTGCAACTCACTTTCTTTACAAAGCGAGTTCTGAGGAACGGATCAATTGGGAAACTTCATTTCACAGTCCTTCTTTGTGCCCTCCAGAAAGAGCTGTGTTCTGGCACTTCGTGTGACACCACTGCTGCAAACATTTCAATTAGTAAAACAAAAACGTGTTACCTCCTATATGCATTCTTCTGTCAGAATGATTATAGTAAACAAGTGTGTGCACTTCCTTTGAGGCACCTGAAAGTGATTAAAAATCCATTTCAAATTAAGAACAAATGTTAATTTCCTTAGTTGCTCCTGCTGCTTGCATTCATCACACAGTCCCTGCTGTTGGTCCCAACTGTTCTTAACATGGGAACTAGGTCACAATTTACAAAACTCATTTGCATCATAATATATGAATCTGGAACTCTTGCAGTTCATTCTGTGATCTGATTGAGGGAGGCATAAGGCTATATTTAAATTTCTCAATTTAATATTAACTGGCAGTAGGCATTTATATGAAATTGTGATCTTACTCATTCTGGAATATGGTTTATAACAGTATGAAAAGAAACCACTCTTTTCATAGTGAAATAAATTGTGACCAAGTGTTGCCAGTGCTTGCAGCAGAAAGCTGCATGACTTGCTGCTATTTCTGAGCAGCAGTTCCTGAGAACTGTGAGACAAACACAAGCCTGAGCCACTAAGGAATTGTTACGTAGCTGTTGATATTTGTGTGTAAAGTCCATTCTGTGTCTCAGAGGTTGTGGGTGTCTGTGTCAAGAGAACCCAGCCAAGGCACTTAAATCAGTAAAACTGCCTAAGTACAGTATTTTATGCAGACTTTAAATTCTTGCAAAATCTTGATAAACCTAGCGCTGAATTAAAACCAGACAAGTTAAACCAGCATTGTTCTTAAAAGTATTATTTGTATGCCACAGTATCAACATTGCTTTATTATTGGTTAACTGACAGGTCATATTATAGTTTCCATAGCCTAGTCTATGAAAATTTATTTGAAACTTAATCCCAAAAAAATAACTGAATCACTTCCCTTCAAGTTTATGTGGAAAGCCTGTTGCTGTGGATTTTTTTAGTAAGAGACACAAACATTGCGTTTAGAGAATAGCACCAAAGGAATGTGAAACACCCAGAGGAAGTTTGTTTTCAGATCTGACTTTTGGAGGTCACTGTCTCAGGGAATGGTCTGTTTTGGAAGGCTTGTGATTGGGCTGTGGGCTGGACATGCTGGATGGTTTGTTTGTTTGTTTGTTTGTTTGTTTGTTTGTAACCATGCTGGTGGATCTTGGTCAGTCAGTGCCACAGTGACAAGTACAGCTTTGAACGCTGCAAGAAATTAAAACTCAGCCTGGTGCCTGCTCCAGCTTTGGGTTTTCCTCCAACTCCTTTGGCAGGCATTTTCATGCTGGGAGAGGGGACCCTGCCTGTGTGTCTGGGTTGGCTTTGTCCTCAGTCCTGGTTCTCTGTTCCTACGTGACCCATGTGGCCTCTGAGCATTTTCTCATAAGCTGGGGTGAGCCACAGCCCGGCTGTGAACGTGCAGGGCTGGAGGTGGAGGCTGGCCAGGACAAAGGACAGGGGGAGGCCTGAGCAGGGCTGTAACTGTGCATGAGGTGGTGGTATGTCATAGCCGTGCAATATTGACATACAGACTTGATGCTAGTATTGATTGCAGCTGCTGTGGAAATCCCTGTTTGCTTTCTGGTAGTAATTTGTAGTAAGTTGTAGTGTAGATCTACTTGTTTTGCCAACTGTAACTATACTTGCCTTGCTAGTACTAAAGTATAATGAATAAGAGAAAATAGATAATAAATCCTCTGTGTCCTTGTGCATGACAGTCAGGCATACTACAAACAGTTGCAATCATTGCATCCTCACAAGCCAAGTAATCCTTCTGGGCTGCGGCATTAATTGGTGTCAGAAGCCATGATCTGTGGTAAGCAGGTCATGGATGCTTGGGAGAAGGAAGTATAAAAGCAGTGAAAATGGCAAGATGCTTGTAGAAAACCCCTCTGTGGGACAGGGATAAGGTGTCTAAGAATTGGTTGAATTTGGAAAGGCTGCATAGTGAGTTTCAGAGGTGATAGGACACTCAAATGCAAAGCAGAGAATAGCAAGGGGCCCTTCCTCGGGCTTCTCACAGAGGTGTCAGCTGTAGGTGCTTTGTTTAGCACTGCTAGGCAGGAACTGGAAGCTTTGCAGCAAGCTAAGGATGCAGAAGTGTGAGCAGTTGCCTTTGAATCCCATGGCTTTGTTGCAAAACAATTAGTTAAAAACTACCCTCAGACATCCGGACCTACAGCACCTACAGCAAAAGCCTCTGTGCCTGGTCTCAGAGCAGATCACTGAAAAGATATACACTGGAAATGGAAAATGAGGAGGAGGCTTTGATTCTGGCAGCGAGTCTTCCTCTCCCTCTTCATTGCCAAGCTTTGTCCAGATAATGCAGCCTCCTTGTACTCTGACATTAAAACTTCCCAGGGGTTCCTCCTGGCTCCTGCTGGAGAGGAAGGTCCCCCCTGCCACCCAGGGTCACAATGACTTCTAGGAATTTTCATGAGCAGCTATGGCAGTTGTCCATGCAGAACAGCCAAAGCCTCCTGAGGACTGGGTGGGATGGGTGGTACCAGCTGGGGGCTGGAGCAGTGATCCTTCATCAGGTGAGGCTGCACAGATATTCCTGACAGGAAGAATATTTCTCCTAAACACTGATGCAGAGGCCAGAGTGAAAATCCTCTCCCTGTTATCATCCATAATAAATGCTTCTAGAAAAATGCTGGGAGTGTGGGTCTGTCTCCTTCCCCCTCCCTCTAGTAGTCTTGATGGATTCTCTGGCTGGACAATGAGGCTGACTGCTCAGGATTTCCTTAAGGACCAGAGCTAACACCCTGGGACATGATGGTTGTGCCAGCAACATCAGCAGGGAAACTAAAGTTGCAAAATACAGCATCCAGAGAGACCAGAAAAACCTGGCCTTAATGTTATGGCATGAAATGTGGCACAGAAACACCACAGTGGCCTGGAAGGGCTGGAAAATTGACAGTCCTTAGGGTAGGCAACGAGGCCAGGGAAGCACTCCCCAAGGGAAGGGAAGGTCAGGTCAGGGTCATCCAGAGGTTTAATGGAGCTCAGAGTAGTGAGAATAAGGGACAAAATGCTTGAAATGCTGAAATTAATAGATCTGACACAAAGTGGCCCCCTGCAAACAGGAACATCATCTGGAACGGAGGCAGTTAGGGGATCTCCTGCAAGGAAAAGGACTCACAGTAGGCTGGCTAAGGAGATGCCCATGGTCATCTTGCAAAGACTGTGGGGTAGGCATGATGGGGGTGCACCAGCACACTGCAGGCAGGGAACAAGCTGCCTTCCCTCCTCAGGAAGCTGCAGAGCACAATGAGGTCTTACCTCAGCCCCATTTTCTCTAAATTACATAAACCTGGAGTCTTCTGGATGTGTCCAAGGATCTTAACATCATTCTTAAATTGTGGGGCCCAGCACTTCACACAGGATATGATTCCATTGTATTTAGTCCTCATTACTGAAATCCCTTCTTACAAATGCTTGCAACTCAAACTACACAGTTAAACATTTAGACATTCTCATTAACTCCTGTCCTTTAACAGACAGTTATTACTGTCAGGGTCCATGGGCTTCCTCCACTCCTCCAGATGTCATACTGATTTGGCAAGTTGGCATGAAGTGAAACAACATCATGAGCATTTGTCTTTTTTATAACTTAAATTATGCACACTATGCCTTGTCACTACATTATTGTTCCTTATTTCAAGGATGGATCACATTGTACAATTTATAAATATAATTTCTCGAGCAGGCAACAAATTGGATCATTGGCATTCCTTACACCACCCTTGATCATTAGATGCCAAATTTTGATGCTCAACAGAACCTGTCTCTGAAGCATCTTGGTGTCAACCTAATTTGGCATACTTACTCCCCAATACACCAAATTATCAATAACAACAGCCTTTAAAGCACATTCATATGTTGAGGCCCCATATTCCATTATAATGCCCCAGGATACAGATTAATTTGGGTGAGGAAGACAAGCAACTATAATTACACTTCATGTTAGAATCACACCCAAGTATGGTTTCGGTGTAAATGGGACAGAGCAAAGCTTGTATTGATTCTGGAAACCTCACGGACCTGAAATAATGAATCAGCAAATACAAACAAAAGAGGTTTTAATGGACTCTGGCATCTTACAGGGAATGCGAGCAACAAGAATTGTCAAAGATACTGTAATCTCACTGGTCCTAGTTCTACATGCTGCTGTCTACAGTGTTGGCTTAGTACTAATGATAATTGGGACATCTCTGACCCAAGCAACACAATGGGCTCTATAGTTCATAACCTCTATTGGGCACTCTGATTATAACAAAACTGAATTTTTTTTCTAATCCATGTTTTTCTAATTCATTCTACAAACATGACAATGACCCTGGGTGAAGCTGGTGGCCAACATTTTAACCCCTGGATGGTTCTGGTTTTGTGGCGCTAAGAGATTATCACCACAGAAGATAGACACTTGTACCACAGCACATCTTGCTCCTTAGGCATTCCCATCTCAAGGTCTGACATTTAACTTCCATCACAACCACTACCCTGTAGGTAATCAAGGCACAGTGCTTAACACTGTACTAACAGGTCCATGAGGTTTCCGGAATCAATACGAGCTTGTGTTCTGTCCCATTTACATCATCATTTATTGACTGTGCCAGATGAAAATAGAAGTCAGCAGCATCTATTGGCTGCTCTAAGTGCTGGTGTCCTATGCTTGGTTGTGTCTTGTGGTATAAAAAGGACTTACTTCGTACCCCAAATGGAGCCTCATTCTCTGATGCATCCCAATGTGCACAAATCCTTGTTCCCAGTGGTATTTCCTTGGCAGAGCAGACCCTCACCGGGGGTGCCAGGCTGACTCCAGGTTCCGTTATACAGCGAGGGTTGGCCTTGGCTGGGTGCTAGGTGCCCACTGAGCCTCTCTATCTCTCCCCTTCCCAGCAGGACACGGGAGAGAATAAGATGGAAAACAACTCGTAGGTTGAGACAAGGCAGTTTACTAAAGCATGAAAATAGACAAGCAAAAGTTTGCATGTGCATAAGCAAAGGGAAAAAGTCAATCTCTACTTCCCATCAGCCAGCGATGTTCAGGCTCTTCCCAGGAAGCAGGGCTTCAGCACACGTGGTGGTGGCTCCAGAAGGCAAACACTGCAGAGTAACAAATGCCTCCCTGATCCTCCTCCCTCCCTTAGCTTTTACATCTGAGCTGACGTCACACGGTATGGAATATCCCTTTGGCTCATTTGGGTCAGCTGGCCTGGTTCTGTGCCCTCCCAGGATCTTGCCCTCTCCCAGCCCCTTGATGGGGGGATGTTAGAGGGACAGGTCTGCTCAGCAGTAGCCAAAGCACTGGTGTGCTACCAACACCTTTTCCACTGCAAATCACAGCACTGTGAGGGCTGCTGAGGGAAAATGAACTCCATCTCAGCCAGACCCCTTATTCCATGCACTGTCCACCCCTCATTCCATACCATTTGCGTCATACTCAGATCCCACATAATTTATATATCTTCCAACTGTTCCACTGTATTTATTTCTCATTACTAGAATGCCTTCTTGCCCACACATATAACTTAAATTACATCCTCAAACCATCAAACATACATTTTCATTAACCACTATCCCCCGTCCTTTCAATGACAGATATTATTTTCCCATTTCATGGGCTTCCTCCATCCTTCCAGATCCATGACTTGGGCTCCCTTCCATCAGGATGAGTGATCAGGAACAGAAGCAGCACACTTGATTGTTGAACATTGACACAGCCTGGCTCTGGTTGTTTTTGCATTCATCTTGCTCCTCGCAAAATTCATTCTTCATCAGTTTGTGTAATTTCTGCTACAAAATTCATTCTTCATCAGTTTGTGTAATTTCTGCTACTTCCTGCAACATACAACTCACACCACAGATTATTTTCCCCCCAGGGTTATCTCCTTGAGGTACACACAAGGTCTCCCCTTCCTTCTTCATCACCCACCAAGCACACCCAGTTCCTTGGGCAAAGACAATCCCACAAATGGACTTGCCTTTTCCCATGGGAGGAGAAGTTCACACTGACTTTTCCCACTTCCCTGTGCGTGCAGGGACCTTATTTCCTCCCACAGTGTGTAGGGGTTTCATTTGGGCAGGACCAGGGCGGTTACCAGATCCCCTAGGGTTGACTAGCCAAGTGGCTTCTGCTAAATTTGCATGCCTGTGCTTCCATGGCTCATTACCTTACACTTTTTACAGAGTTTCCAACAGTCCATTATACCTTTCAATCTTCCCAGAGGCCTGTGGGCAATGAGGGATGTGATATATCCACTCAATGTTTCTTTGCCCCAGAGTTTATGGGTTTATTTTTAAAGTGAACCCCATTGTCTGAATCGGTTCTCTCTGTAGTACCATGTTGCCACAAAATCTGTCCCTCAAGGCCTGGGATCTCAAGGTCTCTCAAGCAGTGGCCATGTTTTACAGGGGATGTTTCCAGCCAGCCAGCTGTTGCTTCTAACACGGTGAGGATGTGACTCTTGCCTTGGTGTGTTTGTGGCAACAGCCCAATGTAGTCAATTTGCCAGGCCTCACCACACTGGAACCCCAGCCACCACCCTCTCTTCCAAGGAGACTCCACTTGTGTGGCTCACTTGACTGCAGCACGTTTCACATTTGTGTATAACCTGTGTGGCACCACTTGGCTGCCTTTGACTGCAGCTCACGTTGAATTTCCAACGTGTCAGGTACAGCAGCACTCACAGATGAATCATTCAGGCCCCAACAGCCCAGTCAGCCTCCATTCCCCATCAGACTCACACTGGCCATAGGGGGCTGTTAAAGGGTCAGCAGGTCCTGCTGATCACTCCTTGGCTCTCCAAGGACTAATGGATGGGGGGCTCATGGATGGGCGTCACAGAGTCTTGGCTGGTGAGATACTGCTGCTGCTCCACAGTCCTGGTAGCAATTGGTACTTGCTGGTCTTCGTTCAGCCTGCAGCAATCCTACAATGAAGGGATCTTCTGAGAGGCCAGGCAGGGCAGATAGCTCTTTGATCTTCTCTATATTCACTGTAGCTACACTAAAAGCCCATGGGTATCCTTTTGGATCCTTGAAGTATCTAGTTGATGCCAAGGATACAAGGGACCTCTGAGCCAGAGCCAGTATCCTTCCCACTTGTTCCCTGTTAAGCTCACCTTGGCCTCTGACACAGAAAACTGGCATCCCCCTGTCACTCCAAAGACCCAGATGGATTCTGCACTCCTGTGCATTGATGCCATCAGTGTACAGTGTATCTACTAAAGCTTTTCACTTCTGATGTGCCAGGACATCAGACCCACACAGTCCAGTATGCCTGGTCATCCCAATTTCTCCTCCTGGCCAGAGGCAGGGACCCTCTATTCCTGTTCCTGGTCAGAGTATTCACTATCTGACCTTTGCGATGCCAGATCAGAAGTGCCCTCATCAGGGTGAAAGGAAGTGATTTTAGCTCTTTTATGTCTGGGAAATCGCTGATTGCCTTCTTGTCTCTCCGTAGCAACTACACTGCCAGTCTTCTTGGGTGACCCTTTAACAGCTTTCTTCCCTCTCAGTTCACGGACACGGGCTTCCAGCTTAAAGGTGGGCTCACCTACCCACTTCCTCATGTCCTCGCCCTGGTCACGCAGGAAGAACCAGAGCTCACCTCGGGGCCGGCGCTTGGGGCTCCCCTTCCCTCTGACCGGGGCAGGAGAGGGCTGATCCCTTGGGCTGCCCCTGAAAGCTGGGCTGCTGGCTTGCAGGGACGAGGAGGTGCCCAGAGTTTCTTCTACGTTTCGGAGCCAGGAGGACGCCATCTCTACGGTCGGTGTATCCATTTGTGGGTGGTACAGTGATACCAAGCTGCTGGAATATGATGCAGGGGCGCTTTGAACCACCTTCCTCCACATGGCTGTTGTGCAAGGGGCATCCTCTGGATCTTCAGGGACCCTGTCACTTTTTAGATCACTATAGACGATTTCCAGCACTGCTAATTCTCTCAAGTACTGGATACCCTCATCTGCAGTGGTCCACTTCCCTGGGGAGTTCACCAGATCTTCCTTAAATGGGTATCTTGCCCTCACGCTTGAGAGGAGCCGTCTCCAGAGGCTGCAAACTGGTCCTTCTTTTCCAATTCCTCTTTCAATTTCCCGATCTTTAGCAAGGGATCCCAGCTGCTGGGCTTCATGGCCTTCTAACTGCTGCCTGCCAGCCCCATTATCCCAGCACCGAAGCAGCCAGGCAGAAATGGGCTCACCTGGCTGGCGGCTGTAATCTTTGCGCAGGTCTCGAAGTTCTGACGAGGTCAGGGACCGAGTAACTTCGGTTTCCTGTTTGATCTGCCTCACTCCTTTTGACTTCTTTGTTGAAGGACCTGCCTCTTGATCCAGGCCCTCCTTTCCTACTGTTACTTCCCCTTCTTCTTCCTCTTCTTCTTCCTCCCTCACTAATCGATGGAAAGGGTGTGTAACTTGCCTCATCCATTTTTTTGCTTTCACTTCTGGGGCAGTTGCTGCAGCTGCTGTGTTTTGAGTCCCTGACTCAGCCTCCTCACATGCAGTTTGGCTTCCTGCCTCCACTACAGACCTCTGGGAGTACTGAACAGTGGCTCGGTAGGCACAGGCCAGGCCCCAGTACAGAGCAAGAAGCTGCTGGTGTTCAGTGGGGTGGGCAAGGCACCCTTCTATCAGCTGCTGGGTCAGTTTGTCAGGGTTGATGACCTGCTCAGGTGTAAAGTCCCAGGCAATGGGAGATGAAAACCGCCCTAGGAACCTGCCCAAATCCTTCCATGCACCTTGCCACCCAGGAACTGGATGCCTCAGGGCATCTTTCAGTATCTCCTCACCTAAAATTTGTTTTCTCCTACCCCAGGATGATGCCAGATTCCATAAACTCCATAGAATGCCAACAGTATTAGCTAATACTATTAAGAGTATTAAATGGCTTACATAAGGATGAGCAAAGACCATGGGAGCCTGCACTATAAAAGCATTCACATCAATTACCGTGCCCAGAACATAACTCCCCACACACAACAAGGCCATCAGTGTAAGAGCAAAGCACAGAGCCATTATTTTTGTTAACATGTTCCCAAACTCAGCAAAATAGAGATAAGCAGTGCAGCTGACAAACTCCACGTCCTGCACAAGAGCTTGTCACTCTATAACTACAATTTACTTTTTACTACAGCATGCAATACAAATATGGATATACATATATATAAAACTGCCTTTATCTCACCTCACATTTGGGCACCAAAAATTATGGTAGTGTGTTGACCTTAGCCAGGCACCAGGTGCCCACCAAGCCTCTCTATTGCTCCTCTTTGCAGCAGGACACAGGAGAGAATAAGATGGAAAACAACTCATAGGTTGAGACAAGGCAGTTTACTAAAGCATAGTAAAAATAGACAAGCAAAAGTTTGCATGTGCATAAGCAAAGGGAAAAAGTCAATCTCTACTTCCCATCAGCCAGCGATGTTCAGGCTCTTCCCGGGAAGCAGGGCTTCAGCACACGTGGTGGTGGCTCCAGAAGGCAAGCACTGCAGAGTAACAAATGCCTCCCTGATCCTCCTCCCTCCCTTAGCTTTTACATCTGAGCTGACGTCACACGGTATGGAATATCCCTTTGGCTCATTTGGGTCAGCTGGCCTGGTTCTGTGCCCTCCCAGGATCTTGCCCTCTCCCAGCCCCTTGATGGGGGGGATGTTAGAGGAACAGGTCTGCTCAGCAGTAGCCAAAGCAAACTGGTGTGTTACCAACACCTTTTCCACTGCAAAGTACAGCACTGTGAGGGCTGCTGAGGGAAAATGAACTCCATCTCAGCCAGACCCAATACCTTGTCCAAGTGAGACTGCCCATTGTCAGCTGGCCCCACTGCTGGGATGGGTTTGTCAAGCACCTGGTACCAGCAACAATTTAGATAACATTTTATATAACATTTTATAAGTGTATTTATAATATTTTGCATATGTATGTGCACATACACACACACACACACACATATATATATGCACACATGCATATATACAGGCATGCATATAATCACAGAATCATTTAGGCTGGAAAAGACCTTCTGAATCATTGAGTATATATTTTTAGTCTGTGCTGCCATCCAGTAACGCTAGGAGTTGAACACACAAAAGGAGGGTTGCTGCCTTTCTGAGCACACTGTCTGTTGTTCAAATACCTCCAAAGTTAACCATGACCTCTTCACTCCAAGTAAGCAAGGGCTGGATTAGAATCATAAAAACACAGAATCGCTTAGGTTGGAGAAAACCCTTATGCCCATTGAACCCCAGTGTTACCCCAGCACTGACAAGTCCACCACTAAACCACGTCCCAAAGTGCTACATCTACTTGCCTTTTAAACACGTCCAGGTTTGTGGATTCCACCACTTCTCTGGGCATCTGTTTTAATGCTTGATAACTCTTTCAGTGAAGATATTTTACCTAATATCCAATCTAAGCCTCCCCTGCTACAACTTGAAGCCATTTCTCTTGTCCTACATAATAATTACTGGCAAGTATTTTTGCTGCTTTAACTAGTGGTAATTTTATGGTGACTTGTAAAATTTAAATATAGACTTGTTACTAATATTCATTACTGCTAATATTGATTTCTGTTGCTGTTGCAATATATATTTGCTTGAGCTGGTTTTGGCTAGGATAGAGTTAATTTTTTTTCAAAGCAGCTAGCACAATTCAGATTTTTGCTGGAAACAGTGTTGATAATACAGAGATGTTTTAGTTACAGCTGAGCAGAGCTTACACAGATTCAAGGCCTTTTCTGCTCCTCCCTAAACCCCACCAGCGAGGATTCTGGGGGTGCACATGGAGTTGGGAGGGGACACAGCCAGGACAGCTGACCCCCACTGACCCCAGGGATATCCCAGAGCATCATGTTCAGCACACAGAACTGGGGGAAGAAGGAAGGGCGTTTGTCTTCCCAAGTCACTGCCAGGCGTGAAGGAGCTCAGTTCTCCTGGGACTGGCTGAAACACCTGCCAGCCAGACTCCGAAGGAATTCATTCCTGGTTTTGCTTTGCTTGCGTGCAGCTGTGGCTTTACTTATGGGACTGTCTTAATCTTGACCCACGTTTTCTCACTTTTTCTCTTCTGATTCTCTCCCCTATCCCACTGTGGCAGAGGGAGAGAGTGGCTGTGTGGGGCTGAGCTGTCAGCTGGGGTTAAACCATGCCAGCCTTACAGTAGTTACTCGTAGCATAGATACGCTTGTTTTGTAATCACTAGCATGCTTGCCTTGATAGTGGTGACTTGTATTAAAATGCAATAAAGCAATTTAGGAAGTAAAGCCTCCATGTCCTTGTGCATGACAGGGTCCTGCAAACTCATGGCTGCAACCTTTGCCCCCACACAGACTGGATGATCCTGGGTTGTGGCAGCTGAATGGACAAGTTTCTGACCTGGCTGCATCCAGTGGACACCAGCAGAAACTAGTGGGCATGAGAAAGAGACAGGATGAAATAAACTTCTGTGTCTCTGCTATATAGCTTTGACCTTTGCAGGCTGGAAGTGGAGAGAACAACAGCCAATTCCAGTTCCTGTGTTCAGGTATGGAGATGGTGCTGGGATATGCTGCTGGGCTGCAGATGCTGTGAGTTACCTCACTGTGGCATTTCCTGCAGGCAGCTCAGTGATCCTTTTCTCAACACTGTAGCTCCTTGGCTTTCCACTTGGCTGGAGAAACCCAAGGTTAAATAAGTTCAAGAGTGTGGAGCATTCATCTTCCAGAGCCTGGGCTCTGCCTTCAGCTGCTGAGCACCTTCTTAGTCCACTGTAAAGGGCAATGAGGATGCAGGCAGACATGCCTCACTCAGGCTTGTGTAACAGAGAACGGTTCCACTGCACCTCCACAATTAACAAAGCAAATCATGCTGCCATTGGCCTGGGCTTTTCCCAAGGAATGGTGCTGTGTCCTGCCCCAGACCAGCAGCACAGGGAAAAGGCAGTGGTGAGCCCCAGCCCCAGCAATCCTGCAGCAGCCCTCAGCTGTGGCTGGGGAAACAGGAGGAGATGATGTTGCAAGGGCATCCGGATTCCAACTTGGCTAGACAAGCACTGACATTTTTCCATCACATCTGACCCGTTGATGCCTTCTGCTGGAGCTTTCGTTCAGGAATGCTAGCTGTGGTCAGCCTGCATGTATTTACAGACACAAATAAACTGCTGCTGACTGAAATACACCACTCCCATAACTGTGCTTGGCACTACTCTTGCAAGGGCAAACGCAGATCTGCTTACCCAGTAACACAAAGCCTTAGCAGTGCTTCCTTACTTTTTTAAAAAAATGTAACCTTGTGGAAAAGCTGAATTTGGGGGGCTACTCTGCACTGCTGGGTGCAGGCAGCACTGACAGCATCAACACTATTCACTTCTTTTTGTAAACTGGCTCAGTAGCCTGGCCTGTGGCACCCTTCCCTTGCTTATTTGGTCCCACACTGCTCCCTGCCTACTCTGCAGACCAGTCTGCTTTGCAGCTGAGTCCTCTCCCTGGGCAGGGAAGGAGGGCACTTGCAGTCCGTCCCCAAGCCTCTTCTCTGCTTTTTCCACTCTCCCTGCCCAAGCCAACCCTTAGCAATGAGTCAAATCTTGGCTCCCTACAACTGCCTGGGTTGCCCAGTCTCTCAGCCCTAGCCCAGTGTTGTGGGAAATGCCACAGCACAAAGGTAATCTGCAAGAGTGCAAGGGAAAGGGTGGCAGGGGGGCACTGCCTGTGCCTCTCCTTTCAGAGTGCAAAGGGGTGGATTTGTTTTTAAACTGCTTGGTCCCTCACAAATTAACTGAAGCAGAAGTGTATTCACAGCATTTGCTGCTTTGGGTGGCAAAGCTGGTTTAAAGCATTCCTGCCCTTCCTTTTCCTGGGCTTTCCTTCCTGCTCCCCCTTTCTGTGCCTGGGGCAGTATGACTTGTGTGAGGCAGCCATGTGAACCAAGCTAAAACTCGCTCTGTCTCCTTGTGATGATTATTTTCTGACTGCTTGCTATTTTTTGTGTCAGTGATGAAATCTGTCTTGCCATCTTGGCAAGTGGCAGTGGGATGATCACAAACCCCAAATTTACCCCAAGGATGCTCCTTCCCAGGTGGCAGGGTTAGTCCCAGCTATTCAAAATGCAATTTCTCAGCCTGCAAACTTTAGCCTCGACTTCATTATTGTGTAGGGGATGTGGAGCCCTGAAGAGCTGCCCCTGTGCAGTACTCAGGCCTGTCCTGCTGCTCATGGTGCTGCAGGGAGGAGGCAGCACAGCCTCCAGCCCACCCGTGGTGGGTTACACTAAGGCAGCATTTAACCAGAGCCTGCCCCTGCACTTGTTTCCAGGGTGGATCTATGCACCCTCCTCCCCTGCTAGGGCAGATTTAGTGGAATCGAGTGGGAAAGACAGCATAAATTTCATTTGCTTGAGGTTTTGAGTTTTTACCCCACCTGATCAGCACCGATGCCGCCAAGGCGCCACTTGCTGCCCTCCTAAAAATCCCAGTTCCGAGATATTTTTAGTATGGTCTGCTGCATTTCTTCAGGGTTGCTTGTGGGTGGAGGGGGGGCCATAAAGTTCTTGAAGGAGGGCTGTTTTTACTGAACAAATAAGAGCTTCTGTTTATAGAGGCAAAAACACATTAAAAAAATAAATCCGGAAGGATGGGCCCATGGCCCTTTTCCAATGAGAAGAGCAAGTCAAAACAATGAACACCATTTGTTTTTGCTTTTCCCTGGCAAGCTTCCTTCAGCTGACTATTGCATGATCTGTTCAGGGTGAAGAGACAAGAAAAAAAGAAATTTAAAAAAAGAAGGGGAAAAAAAATCCAGGCAGTAGCAATTGCTCCAGCTTCTCTCTCCTGTGGCGGCTGCAGCCCCATCTGTGTGGGTTTAAAGCTGCAGCTGTCAGCAGGGTAACCCAAACCCCAGCTCCAGAGGAAAACAGACAGGGCTGGGGGAATAGTTTGGGGAGAAAAATAAAAAGAAAGCAAAAAAAACCAAAGCAAAATACATGTTGTGAACCAACAAGACTGGTCTTTTTCCAGCTCTCTTTCCAAAAGCTCAGGGCTCCCCTGCTTTTCCAGCTGGGCTCCACAGGACCCCAGAGCAACAGTCCTCTGGTAAAAAGTCAGAGGTCTGGATGAGCTGCTGTGTGCTCTCAGCTGCCCTCCTGTAGCCCCCTGGGCTGGACACCTACCTGCACACCATGAGGAATGGGTGTTTATATTAGTTTCCTCAGACTGAACTCCCTTTTCCTTGGGCTCCCACCAGTTCCCAATCTGTTTAGCACCATTGGCTCAGATCAGGATCTCCCTGCTCTGGGTCAACACCAGTGTATTAAATCAACACAACTTCTGTGGCAGTGCCTACAGCTCCAGCTCCATGTTTTATGGCCATGCTTTGACTGATAAAGCTCTATTAATAAATCCATCAGGCAGCACCACTGCTGCTGGCAGGAGGAGGAGGAGGAGGCCCCAGTTTTGGTGGGGGTCTCAGCAAAGAAACAATCCACTCTATTCACAGCATCATATATGCACAACTGTTTTATTTTGGGGTTTATATAAAAAAAATTCCTAAAGACTGCAGAGCTTTCTTTATCCTAATTTCTTACACATATGGTTCCAAGACCCTGTTTTCAAGCTAATTCCCCCCCTAACAGCTTGTGATGGAGTGGGTTCCCCTGATTTTTGACCTAGTCACCTTTTCTAACGGGATATGTCTAAAGCTGCAATATGGCACTTGGTTCACTTAGTTGGCAGGTTTAATACATCTGGAAAGCTGGGGTATGGAGATGCACACGGCTCAGAGTCCATCAACACAGGCAGGGACCCTGCCCTCACATCTGTGCCTCCAGAATGAACCAGACCTTTCTCCTTACTGTGCAAATCACAGGCTTTGGTCATCGACCAGTCCCGTCGTAAGGGATTCTCGCCCCTGAAGAGAATCCCATCTTCAAGTGGGGAAGCAGCCCGGCCATTCAAGCAATTGTCCATGGCAGTGCCAGGCACTGAGACCCCTTCAGTCAACTGTACCGTTGTAAGACTTGTTGAGCTTGTTGAAGGTGAACTCTACGTTATGCGTGGAAATAGGCTTTCGGTAGAGAGGATTGGATGCCTTTGGAGAGAGGAGCAGACAAAAAGAACAAAGATGAGGAATAATGTCCGTGCCATGGTAAAAACATACCAATTACTTTGGTGACAGCACTGTGTTTGGCTTTGAGTGAACTGAATATTCAGCTCCAAAGGCAGTGCTGTTTACCCAGAGCTGGTCCATCAGACCCACCTTCCATCCTGCCTGCAGGCAGAGGCACTGCCCTCCAATGCTGAGCACCCCCCTCAAAGCCTCCCAGAAGGGTTCCCTCACAGACCTGACCAATGCAGCTGAAGGAGGAGACCTTCAGCCTCCAGCTCTGCTTGGAAACAGATGATGAAACCAAAAGCTGGGAATAGTTCTGCAAAGCATTTATAACTTGCCTAGGAGAAGGCAGTGCAAGATGCTGGACTCTGAAGGCACCACAGGATATGGACACATGCATCCCTCATTTCTGCCACCCTTTTCCTTCACGGCAGAGCTGTTTGCTGCCAGTGCATCCCAACAGCCCCCCCAGCAGGACCCCCAGCCCAGGCTCACCATTTCATATCTGGCGCGGGAGCGTTCGCTCTGGAATCGGTCGAACTCCCGCCTGTCGTGAATGGTGACGAGCAGCTTCCAGAGCGCCAGCAGGATGATGCCAATCAGCACCACGCTGCCAATCACTGCCAGCACGATGGTCACAGCGCTGGGGGCTGAGCTGCAGGCTGCCAGGGAGGCAGAAAAGCTAATTAGCTCTGGTGCGAGTGTATCCCGGATCAGGTAATAACTTGGACTGCAGCCACAGAGCAAGTGACCTCAGGCAGCGCTAGCAGCAGTGGCTGAATTTGAAAAAGCAAAATTGAACTGATTTTTTTTTTTTTAATTAAATAAATTCCTGGCTAGAGGCAGGTCAAAGGGACACCTCTCGTGGATGCCACCAGAGCTGGGATGTCACGTAGCAGGGGGGCAGTGCCACTGTCCAACAGTGATGAGGGTTTTAATGCCAGCTGACCCATGTGGGACACAAAGCGTTAAGGTGCCTCTGGCAAAAGGCAGCTCAGCATCTCCTACACAGAGACAGGACTTTATATAAGGACATTAACTGTCAGCTAATCATCTGGTCTTTCAATTAAGTGCAAGCTGCAGCACAGTTGAAATAGAACATGAGCAATCTCAGTCTTTCCCATACTGGCCCGTGCCTTGGAGGACCGGAGCAAATCATAAGAAGCCACTGCTGGATGCTTGCCAGCTTGTCCTGCAACACCACGATGGGTTTTCTTTGAGCAACTGCATTGCATGTGATTAAAATATTGCTGGGAAGCACAGCTGTCTGCACAGCCTGTGGAGGGGAGTAGGGACATGCAGCCCTTACACTGCCTGGATCAGAAGTCCTTGGCAATGTGGAAATCCTTAGGTGGTGCAGGGCTTTCCCAATATCCTAACTTAACCAGCAGCTGCACCAGGTGTCCTCTTCTGATGTTTTTGTTCACAGGGGCTTTATCTCCAAATCAAGCATACTTTTTGCTACTTAAATAGGCTTCAGTTAATTCAGCCTCCTAAAGCTCTTCAGCCACTTGCTGGCAATGCTGAGGGCTCACATGCAAGGTTTACTCTCACAGTTCTTTTTACTAAGTTGGGAGCATTTGGAGCTGGGTTTCATCACTGCAAAACACTTCAGTCTAAATCACCCTGATTTATCTGCTCACACATGCAGCCAGCCATTTTGTAGCCCCCAGGCTCCCAGGAGCCCATCACCTCTCCTGAGGCTGCCAGTGCTGTCAAAAAAGAAACCCAAGGGAGGGCCAACCTGGCTCCTTGAGGACGGTGAGGTTGGATTTCCCACTGGGAAGCTCCAAGTAGGTGAACTTCATGACGCAGTTGTTCACTGGGTAGGCACAGAGAATCGCATTGGGGTCATCAGTTTCTGGAAACAGATGCAAGAATCACAGGATTTTGTAGAAGTTTTTATACATTTAAAAAAAATCCTAAACATTGCAGAACTTTGGTACTGTAATTTTTCAAAGAAATGCTTCCAACACCCTCTATTTTTTCATGTAATTCCTCCCTAAAAACCTGCAATGGTGTGGGTTCCCTGATTCTGAACTAGTCACCCTGTCTAACAGGCTATGTTTAAACTGCAATACAGCACTTGGTTGACTTAGCTGGCAGGTTCAGTATTAGGAATTAGCACAGCTCTCCCCTGCAAGATAAGCAGAGCTTTCCAGGGATGCCTGGGAGCAGAGGAATGGGGAGTAAGCCTGGAAAGCGGCACAGTTTGATCACAACTCATACAAATTGTAACTGAGCAGTGTCCAGATTTACTGCTCGAGAAAATGTAGCACTTGGCAAACATTGCACAGCAAACAGACTCAACCTCACACGCACATACATTCTTCCTTCATGCAAGTCTGCTTCTGCAATAAATGCCATTTTCTTCTTAATTTGCTAAATCTCTTGAAGAGTGGAAGGTGAAGGGAAAACAAGGGGCACTGACTCAGACAGGGCCAGCAGCAGCCCATGGCCAGCTTGTGCTCCAGCTGTACTGAATGGCTCCAGCTCCGGAAATGGCTGAGAAATTTGTTTTCAAAGAGTGAGATAGAAAAGGAAAATGGGAAGGGGAGGAGGGAGGGAGGGGTTGCAAGGATGATGTGTAGACATGGGAGTTGCAAGAAATGAGAGGACTTTATTCCCAGAGCCATGTGAGTGCTGTGTGTTTGTGTCTGACACACCACAGCACCAGACAGAGCCTGGTCACTGTCAGTGCTGCCTGAGGAAGGCTGCTTCACAGAAGCAATTTAAGATTGAGCAAAGCCATCACCTAAGGTTTGCAGATCTAGCTTAAGGGGTGATTTCAGCAGAGCCACTGCCCTGCACAGCCACAGCTCATTCAATGCCCCCATTGTAGGGACAGTGACTGGAGGGAGTTGGGGAACAGCTCTGCAAGCCTGCAAGGGCTTAGAGTTTAATGGGACAGGAATTTGGGGACCCAGTGCTGTTGGCTAGCAAAGACATGCATGACCTTGTCTTAGGCACCTGGAAATAGCTTTCCACAGCTCTCATATCCATGCCTGTCATGCTGAAAAATGATTGCATTAATGGCCACTGCTATGCTGGCCCCTTAGCTCTCCCCTGTCTGTTTGTTTTTCCTTTCAATGCCTTTGACCTGCATCCAGTTAAAAGATTAATACCCTCCATTTCAACAGCTGAGCTCAGATGCAGCTGCCCCTCTGGTGAGTCCTGACACGTTTCTGGTGTGGACAAACCTCAGCTGTTCCTATCCTGGGACAGGAAAACCTCCTCTATCTACACAGTAGTAGCAAAGCATGGGCTGGAAAAGTGCTGATTGTTACAAAGCAAAGTACTAATTAAATTAATATAGATAATACTTCCATGTTTCTTGACTAATGTCCTTTTGAGTTGAGCAGAAAATCTTAGTTCCTGTAGATTTAGTTGCTTTCACTCCCATCCTTGCACCATTATTTCAGTAAAAGACACAGTGATTAAAGTCTCAATAGTAATGATTTCTGTTGAGCTTCACTAGCTTTCAGAGATCACATGTCAACAGAGAGAGGTGTGAGGGCTCCACTGAGTTTTTAAGTACACTGATGTGTGCTGCTGCCAGGTTCAGCTCAGAGCAGGACCTGTCCTGCTCCTCTCATGCTGAAAGCTCCTCTCTGGAACTAGCAGGAATGCAAAGGAATGCAGAACCAAAGGAGATCCTGCAGAATCCAAAGCAAGCCATACAAGCCTCCCAGGAGGCAGCTTCTGGCTCGTGAGTCCAATGACAGAGACCTCTGCTCTACAAAGCTTTGAAGCCCTGACTGCATCGTATCCAGAGACAAAAGGCAGCTGGGATGCTCAAGGCTGTGCTCATTGCAATTTGATATTTAAGAAGGTCCCATCTTCCTCTGCCAGGACAATACAGACCTATGTATTCTGTGACAAATACCTGCCTTTCAGCAGGGACTTGTAATATGTGCTAAATTATACAAAGGCACTTGAAAACCAGCATTTGGCCAAGTCTGCCTGTGAAGAAGTCCATAGTCCACAAGAACTTTCTTCAGGAATATTTTGCTTTACCTCTTTCTCTAACAGCTCAGATCTCCAAACTACAAAGTGCCTTGAGCTCCCAAGATCACAGCACTGTGTGCAATCTGACTGCAATAGTTCAACGGAAGCATGAAAATAATTCCCAAAAATGTCTTAAAGCAGCAATCTGGCTGTTTTTTCTCTGAAAGCCATGCAGGGGGCTGGCAAAATACAGCCCAGCCTCACCTTCCAGGGAGCAGACAGAACAAAAGCTGACCTTGGCATAGTACACTAACCAGGCAGGAGGGATGAGCTTTCATTCCCAGTATGTGCTGGCCTGACAGGCATTAAAAAGGAGTTTTGTGTGTTTTGAACTTCCAAACCTCTCACAGGGTGCTGGTGCAGGTGCAATCCCTGCTAAACTGCATGGTGATGGAGAGAATGAGAGCAAGTGTCCCAAAGGGAAGGGTAGGAAACTCCACTGGTCATAATTTAGAAGTGGGGCACTGGATGTGAGAGGAGTCAATGGGAAAAACATCACCTGCAGACAGCTTAGGAGGAAGTGAGTGAAAGGCTGAGCAACGTGCGGGACTCCCACCTCTATAAACTAAGGAAGAGGAGGAAATGCCAGATGCAGACAGTAACTTATCCCTGGCTTGATCTCCATCCCTCCCTCCAAGAGATATTGCTAAGGCCAAGGCCAGGATTGTGATTAAATCTGTTACAAGTCTGGATCCCCTCTACTCCCCTAAACAGCAACCAGGGACTCCCAGAACATATCTTGAAAAGAGTGGGGAGAAAGTCAGCTGCTGAGAGATGCACATGTGGGGTGACCTCTAGAAGAGGACACAAAGGACAGGAAATTGCCAGGGGGACTTGTAGCAGTCAGTTCCACCAAAGCAGAATTCATTTTCAAAACTGCATTGCTTTCTTTTACCAGCTCAGTTCTTCCAAGATGAAACCTCAGAAGGTTAGAAAATGCCTTTTCTTGGGTGATACTTTGTCCTTTTGCACTCTCTCATGACTCCTCTCATCTGTCTCATGTGACCTCACTCCACTCTCTCTGCTCCTTGCACTGGCAGTAGTGGTTAGATGTTATTTAAAATCAAAGAGTTTTTTACTTCAGTATGGATTATAGCCTGGAGAGAGCATCACACATACCACACATACACATATTCATACTACCTACACACACACATTTCTAAATACCAAGTACTCCCTGAAGCTTTCTTTACAGATATGGCTTCGTCTGGTTAAGAGTTCAATGCCACAGTCACCAATTCCCACCACCTGCCAGCTTACCAAGAACATCCACAGTGGTGATGATCTCATCCTTGCAGTGCTTTTGGCAGGTTTGGTTATCAGCCAGTCTTCCTGAGTTAAACAGCTTGCATTCTATACAATCCCTGCAGTAATACACAGAGGGGAAAATTAAGCACACGTCCCTGCATGGACACAGGGATTCAGCCCTCGGGAAGGGACTCCCTGGGTGCTGGTCTGGAGGCTGCACATCTGCACCACAACGTGCAGCTTCAGGGCTGGGCATTTCCATCACAAGGATGGATTTATTAGGATTCAATGAAAGTGCAAAGGATTCAAAGAAGGCGCAAAGCAGCTGATAGGTTTGGGGTCTGTTTGCCCTTTAGATGTTAGGATCTGCACATCAGCTACTGCAAAATCGATCCTGCCTGAGATCAAGGCAGTCAGTCCTGCTGCTCTGTGCTAATCTGAGGCCGATGCCTGGGGCACCTTCATCACCGTGAGGCAGGGGCAGTGATTCTGATTCTGTCCCCTCCTCTGCAGCTCAGAGCTCTCTGCACCCAGATATCTGCAGCTCAGAGTGCAGCAAAACTGGGGTTGCCAGCCTTTCCTGCAGAGTGAGACAGCACTGGAAATGAGCAGGGATATGAATCTCCATGAGCACTAGAGCAACAAGACTTGTTGCTGCTCTACCTGGGATACTGTCAGGCTGCTTAGCGTGGGCCCCTAGCAGCAGCAGGCTTGCTTGTGGCTGATCACACATTTAACAAAGCATAAGTAATTCCTTAGCTGAAAAGTCTCCCAGGAACCAAAGAGCTGCCCTTCCCACCAGCGAGAAATCCCTCCTGAACTGCCTGTGAGTACCTTTTAGTGCTACAGACACCCGGGCAGGTGGGACACTTCTCACAGGTCTCTCCGAAAGCGCCTGGCTCGCTGCACTGACACCTGCCGCAGACGCAGGCCCCGCGGCCGCTGCACATCTGCCCGTCGCTGGAAACACAGCTGTCCGTCTCCGTGGAGCAGTTGCAGTTGTCCCCGATGTACCCAGCGTGGCACTTGCACTCCCCGCAGTGGCACTCCCCATGACCTGAAGGTGAGAGCAGGGGAGAGGTGAGAGCAGAATCCAGGGCCACCAGTGGGTGCTGTGGTTGGGAGGGATCAGCAGCCCAGCAGGAAGAGCTGCCAGAGAGACCTTACTTGGCAGGGCAACAAACAGATGCTGATGGGAAACACTTAGATATCAAATTATTATCAAAATTCAGCAGCAAAAAATACCTACTCATTGTTCTTCCAGCTTCCCTCTATAGCTGCTCAAGACAAATGGGCACCTCCCTCTTCCTACTTTTATATTAAATAATCTCTTCTTTCTTTGTCTACATCAAGAAATATTAAGATGGGAATGGAATACTGCTTCCTTGCTGGTTTTGAGCCCAGAGTTTAGCAGCAAAAAGCCTAGCAGGTTGCCCACCTCATAAAGTATTTCTTTCCCTTTCTTCTTAACAATTTTACTTAAGAAGTTCTCTTAAAAACTTTAAAAAAATTGTCTCAACAAGCACTATTTCCTGTGTCCAAACAATACCCAGACAGAGCATGAAGGTTGCTGGGGCCAGCTGAGTCCCCTCACCAGGGAGCAACTCAGTGTAGCTCACAGCAGAAACGGATGGAGAAATCAAGCCAGTAAGGTCTCTCCTCCACTGAAGCATCCCCTGGGAGCTACGGGGTTTAGTGAAGGGCTGAGAAAGTCAACAGGCTCCAGGGCTGTCAGTGACAGCGAGTGGAGTGGCTGTCCACTGAGCAGCTGGTTTCAGAGAGGCATCCATCTGCTGGGATTGCTCAAATTCTTCCGTGGCCAGTCCCTAGGAGAAGGGATGCCTTTGCAGGCACAGTTTACAGAGCTGAAGGGTTTGTACACAAGGCTCACCAGCAACCTAATTACAGCTCAGCTTTTCCACTGGAAAGAGCCTTGAGCACCCCAGACATGATAAATTATATGCACGCTCCTTTCATCAACATAAACCCGCAGATCTCCCTGCCTCTCCCACTGTGCCAAGATTACCAGAGGCTGTGGATTGCCAAGCTATATCCCCTGCCAAAAGTCACAGGAGCACCTTCTGTTTTACTAGGCATCTCAGATATCCCAGCACATCACAAGTTGTCCTTCTACAGCCTCTTCTGCTCTCCCACCGTTTGCTTTGGATCCAGCCTGCATATTCAAACGTTTCTGGAGAAAGGAGATTATGTTTACAAGATCTTTAGAGGTGACCTCCTTCTGTGCCTACATCTGATGGAGATTAAAATCCCTTGCTCTGCTTGCCTTCACAATGACAGCCTTGCCCTTTCCTCAGACAGAAAGCTCTGGGTTTGAGCCCATGGGCTCAGCTACATCTACAGCTGCTGCTGTTTGGGGCAGCTGCAGAGTGGGGGACTCCCAGGACCATCACTTCACAAGCAAAACAAATGGGGTGTCTGGCTTTTATTCATAATTAATTCAGGTGTCTGGGCTCTCACATACAGCAGGTTTTGTGCCTCTATGGCAATGCAAGTGACCAAATGAGCTATAAACTATGGTTTTGATAAAGGGCACTATTTCAAGGAATCCAAAGCAGCTGGCGATTAGTAAGTGTGCTCAGGCTTGAATTTGAACTCTGAGGGCCAAGAGAAGCAAGCTGATGGTATTCATATCACCCCTCAGCTCTTCTAGGACACCACAGAATGCAGCACAAGATGTGACTCCAGAGGAAGTGTGTCTCTGGACAATTAAATAGTTCTGTTTTTAAAGGCATCAGTGCTAGGTCATAGGAGGCTAGAAAGACTGCATATCCCTTCCAGCCCCTGGCAGGCTGGAGGTGGAGCCTGAAATTACTGTTCTGGGGAAGGGAAATGGCCATTTGCAAATAATGCATCCTATTAAACCACTGTGATTGGAAAACTTAAGAAACAGCATCTTAAAGGATGTGGTTTTATTTACTGATGGGGATGAAGAAAAAGCCATTCTGTATGAGGGTGACTAAGTGTGGGGTGTGAGCTTAAAATGTCAAAACATGTTGACATGTGTTTCCTGCCTTGGCCACACTGGCTTAGTGTTCAAGAAGTCACTGGCTGAAGCTCATCATGGTCAATGTGCCAAGAGCAGGAATTTCCATCTTGACTTTCAATGGCAAAGATGTCATGGTCTCCACTGCTTCCATCAGCTTGAAAGAGTGGCCACTCCTGCAAGCACCATGAGCTACACTTCTGGTGCCATCCATCTCCCACACAGCCTGCAGACTAGAGAAACTCTGAATGAGAAACATTTGTTGTTCATATGGGCACAATAAGAGTTGTCCCACTTCTCAACATCCACCTGGAGCATCCAAGGTGGGAATACACTCCACCATCTCACTAGGGACACAAACTGAGAGGAGTCCTGAGGCAACGTGGCAGCAAGGCTTTTGGTGACAGTGATCCAGAGCTGTGGTTTGCAGTGTTACCCAGTACCACACGTTGCAGCACAGTGTGCTGCTCATTCCCAGTCCCAGCTCTCTCTCCCACGGTCCCACACGGTGCTGATGTGGCTAAGCAGTCTCTGTGCCATTGTGCCTGCAGGAAACCTTCCACCACCGTGCCCATGATGAACCCAGTTTCACTTCCCAGTTTCATTTCCATGGCAATGTGTCCTCAAGGAGGGTGTGTTTCAAGACACCTCTGCACCAGCAGCAGTCTCGTGGTACAGGACGTCACCCTGGACTTTAACCCCCTTGAACCTTCTGAGTTTATACATTCTCTGCTAAAGCTGGTTTGTGAAGCCAAAATACATTAATTGTGTTCTCCAAACATAATAAGAGATGTTTTCTTCTGTTCCCATATTCAAAATGAGACAAGCTTAGAAGTTTAAAAGATCCAGATCTAACTAGGAAATTAAATGCTCCCCCTGAATTTGATAACATTCTTTCCAGTCAGCTCCTGACCTTCAGGGCAGGGGGCTAACACAAAACACATGTCAGGAGGCTGCAGAAACCTGCTGGGAGGGTGTGCACAGGAAAGCAATGCTTCTGTGTGGGGAAAGCAGTCCCCAGACTGAGCTTTACTAGTCTGGGACCCATCCGGGCAGGAGCCATGGGATGCACTGCTCCCAAGGACACCACCAGAGGGGCTGAAACTCACAGCCCAGCTCTCCCCATCCCAAAACACATCCCCATCCCACTGCTGTGCCCTGGCTGGGCTGCACATCTCACTGTCACTCAGGCAGCCTCTCCCAGGACATCCAGCCATCCTCATTTCCCCCCAGGATGGCAGCCACAGCCCAAATCCTCCCTGCCCCCAGCATGGCACCGCACAGACCCAGCCTGGCACCCCCACAGCAGCGTTCTTCCCAAGCAGGGTCATTCCCAGATCAGGATAGCAGCTTCTGGCAGAAGCTTCCAGCCTCTGACCCTGATTTCATCCCAGCCTTCCTGAGAGCAGGCTGTGACCCTGCTTGGCAGGACAGCCCGTCTGCCCTCCGCGATAACCGCGCCTTAGGAACTGCACCAAGAGGTCTGAAACTCAGTTCACTAAAAGCTCTGTCTCTTTTCATAGAAGGTGGTCTCCCCAAACCCGCCTACTTCTGGGGGCGACAAATTCATGCAAAAAACACCAGCTTTCTTTTGAAAGAAAAAACATTATCCTAGTTTTTAAAGAGAGGTGGAAAAGGTTTGAAAACAAGCCTCCTCCAACACTCCTTTTTCCCCCATCTTCTAGAACATTAAACTGATGTGCCTAACATACAAGAAAAACAAGTCATGATTTTTAAGCCAGTTCAGTGGTTTCTGAGCACTCAGGAGGAGAAAGATCATACTGTATTTTGCTCCCATTACATCAAACCATTTATTTTTGTGCCTCTGTGCTCACATCCAGACTTTGGGTCACAATCTCCGAAAGGCCGTGCTTTTGTCATTTTTGGTTATTTGAACAAGTAGACTGAAATAGAAAAAAACCTACAGGAAAAACGACTAAGAGAAATAAGTCATGGCAAGCAATTTCCACATTCTCCAGTGTCATCCCTTTAACAAGCCCTGGCTGCTTCTTCACCCAGAGAGCCCCAGTGAAGAAGGGGTCCACAACCATGGATCAAAAACATCTGCTTATGAGAGAAGTCAAACCCTACAGACAGAGGGCACTGCTTGAGCACCACTTTTGTACCAGACCTTCCAACCTCTCAGCAAAAGTGGTTGATGTCTGAGGGAGAGGCTCTGTGAACAGCACATTTTGAGTGGGAGGAAGAAGGGCAGCAGAAAAGCCTTGGAACACTTAGAAAACATAGGGCTTTTCATTTGGGAAAAGGCTAGGGTAAGACACAGTGCCTGCTTAGGCAAATAAATCATCAACTTCCCTAGTCATTTCTTTCCATGGCTCAAAGCAGGCAGTGCTGCACATGAAGAGGCCAGGCCAGGCAGCCTGCCCACAGCACAGCTCTGGCCCAGGGCACTGCCAGATGGTCAGCACCCACCGGGACTTGGAGAGAGCTCCAGGAATTTCAAACAGCGGGGATGGGTTTAGGATCCACCCCCTGGGTCATGCCAGTCCAGCAGGGAAAACGAGGGAGGCAGGCTGTCAGGAGCATCCCCAACCCCTGGAGCCCACTGAGCATAACAACCTCCTTGTGCTAAGGAGGCTACTACAGAAACACAGACAGACAAATGTCAAAGGTTTCTGTGTAACCTGGAATTCATCCGACTGCCTCCACTCACACCAGGGGAGAGCTTGCCCACAGTCATTTACCCACAATGCAATACTGAAGCTGCAAAACAAACACTAAGAGGTTAGTAGGAAACAAATAGTGCTTTTCTGAACGTTATTGACACCAGACACCATGGATCTGTGCATCTTCCCATTGCAATGGATGCTCATATCCTGAAGCATATGGGTTTAACCAAGATTTCAGTCCCAGCACTGGGCTCACCAATCATCAAAAACAGCACTGGAGATGCAGACTAATGAAACCAAAGGTGAAGGAATAAGTGCAGGCTTGAGCTGCTAATTCAGCCATGGGTACAAGTCCCATCACCAGCTGACATTACTGCCAGCATCCCCCACAGCGCAGCACTGCCATTACAAAAACCCCCCTCAGCACTCCAGTTTCTCCTCACTTGGGAATTTCTGGGTTCAGGGAGAAATGGACAAGGAAGACATGGTTTTGGAAACTGCTGTTTCATGAAGGCAGCTGAAAGCTATCCGTGGCAGGCGGATTTCCTGTGGCAGCCCTGGCCAGCCTTTCCTCATTTTCCTTCTCTCTGCTAAAGAAGTGAAGCTGAAATGCAACCACGAGATACAGCTGATGATCCATCAGAAAGCCAAAATGGGCAGTGAGGAGTCATTTCCTGAAAGAGATCTAAAGCTGCATTTCTTAAAATAAAGCCTTCCTCTTTTTTTTTTTTTCCAAGTAAGCTCAGCACTCCACAAATCCTTTCTACTTCTACTTTCATTAGCTCCTCAGCCAAGCCTGTCACATGTGGCCTTTTGGATGGAGACGCAGAGCTGGGAATTGGAGATTTCAGGTCCTGCTGCCAACTCTGTTACTGATGCAGGGAGAGCTATGGGGCAAGAGCTGGTGCCAGATCCTCCCAGGGACACAGAGCTTTATCCTGGGATGGATGTGCTGCTCTCCTTTGAGCCATGGGCCAAAATACCATCCCACCACTCTTGGCTTTGTTACCCCCTAAGTACCTGACATGGAAGGCACCACAGGAACTTCCAACAATTCATATTATTCCTTAAGCCAGATCAGAATTGGGTGGTATGTGTGAATCTTCTGGTGTTTTTGCCCCTACTGTGTCTCTCTCCAAACCTCTAACTCAAAAAGAGCCACTGTCCCTTCCTGTCAACCTCCATCTGTCCACATGCAGGTGTTCACTGGGTCTCCCATGGTACACAGCAACTCCTCTCCCACAGCAGTGCTCCTCTCTCCCCCAGCTCTCCAGCCCTCACAGATTTGCTCACAAACAAAACCCTCCTGAATTCAGAGCTCTCCATTTGTTTCCTTTCTACCCAAAAAGCCTGACAAATAAAACTGCTTAAAAAAAACCCCATTTTCCACTTGGCCCTCCCAGTCCTGCCCAGATACCACCAATACCCACGGGCAGGTCAGAGCCAGGAGCTTCTCCCCCACTTAAAAACTTCCTGGCCTGTCTCTGCTCAGATCTGCTTATACAACTCTGCACTTCAGCTTTAGTCACTGTGGAGGCTCTGGAACATTTGGAAACACGAGGGGACATATGGCAACCATGCAGTTGCTGAAAGGCATAGAAAAGGCTTGAGAAAAGCTATGGTGTTGCAACCCTTCCACCAACACACCATGTTCCAGGATGGATAAGCTTCATCCTTTGCTCTGACACCTGAGCTGACTCCTACCAGCTCCTACTACCCAAAAAACCTCCAGATATGTTCTTAAAATAAAATTTTTCTCCAAAACCAAAGCTGTGTGATCCCAAATCCCTAAAGTTCAGGGCCAAATTCTATCGTTCAGATCCATCCTTAAAAAAACCCAGCAGTTTAAATCCCTTCCTGCTGAAGCACAAGTGGGTTGAATGTCCTTTCTGATGGACTCTGTTGAGAGGAGTGGGCTCTAGAGTAGAGAGAGATTCTTCCTCTGCAAAATGCAGTGCCTTAGGAGCCTTGCCCAGTGCTGTATTTGGATACAAACACATAATTTGGTGCAAGTTCACCAAAGGTCCATGGTTTTGTAAGAGATTTCTCCCTTAACAAAGTACCTGGAAAAAGTCAGAATATCACTCAAAGTAAGACAAAGAAAAAGAAAATGAGACAGGATGAACACACAGGCTGTGCTGCATTTCCCTTTCAGGTCAATTACGTAAGCTCAATTTTATAAATAAAATTCACAGGTTGTCAGTGCATGTCAACAAGAAATGCAGAGACCCAGAATTCCACTCACCTGCTGATCTAAGACTTTCTGCCTTTAAGCCCCAAATACAACATTCATTTCCAATTGTGCATTTCTGTCAATGACCACCACCAGAGAGACCAAATTCAGACACCAAACTCACCGAGATGCTGGCCAGTAGAGCATTTAAAGAGAGTTTGTTCTAAGACCATCTAAGCTTTATTTTCTGGGTTCATCTTGCGATTTTTGGAGCTTTCTATGGGGTTTTTTGCCCTGGGAGGGGGCAGCTGCACAAGACAGGGGGTTTGGGTACATGCATGCATCTTCAGATGAGATCTCAGGTTGCAGCCCACTCGTTGTGCCACTTTAAGAGCAGAACCCCGAAGACAGAGCTCTGGCTCCCATAAAGATGTCAAAGACGTCACTCCTGTATTCTTTGATTCTGCTCGGGCATTTAATGGCTCATTAGCATGCGTTCACACTTGCTAAGGGTCCGCTGAGAGACAAGGAGAAACGGCAGTGAAAAGAGGCAGGAACAGCAGCGCTCTGTGCGGCTTGGCCCTCGAGGAGCTGCTGCCAGATTTGGGGAGAGCTGCAAGGCTTGGACAGCAATAAGAGCCGGGGCAGGGAGAAAGAAGGGGTAACAAAGGGCAGCTTTGCCCTTTCGTGCCAGGAATAGAGACTCTAGGAGAGCAGTACTCCATACACTGGGGAGAGAATGTCCAGCCTAGTTGCTGTTTCAGTGAAAAACCAATACAAAGCCAGGTGGTGTGAGCCAGGTGGGGCAGGCAGGGTATGCTTGCCAGGAACACCAAGGAACAAAAGGAATAAACACAGCACTGAGCACTAACACAAATGGAATCATCATTTGTGTTCCTGTGAGAAATCCAAAGATCATCAAATATCTCAGGGTGGAAGGGACCCATGAGGACCACAGAGTCCAACTCCACAATAATCAGTAACACTTCACAGGTTACAATGTCATGCTAATGGTGGTGTAATAACAAACACTGCATTTAACTGCTGTGAAAGAAACCTAGAGGAGCACATCCATGGGGCACAGAGCATTCTAGCCAAGAACCATCCACCTGTACTGGCCTGCAGCCATCTCTGACCTGAAGCACAGCACGGGAGTCATTAGCAGTGCAATTAGAGAGGGGACCAGGCATTTTTACATTGCAGCTAGGAGCACTGGCCATGCTTTCACAGGTCACAGCCAGCAGACAAGGTCACCCCATGCTGTTTGTCCCAGCCCAGAGGCATTTGAACTCTGGGATCTTCAGCCTTTTGAACAGGCATAGAGCAGGATGGGGAGGCACACGGAGGACAGGGGCACATGACTCAATATTAAACTGAAAAGAGAAGAGAAACCAGGTTAAAGGGGAAAAAATAAGTTCTGAGAGGAAGAACAAGAAGAAGAGAGAGATTGGGGAAGGATGGAAATGATGTCCTGGGAGGAAGCGGTTTCAGGAGCCGCCCAAGGACTGAAGATGTGAGTAAACACATGCACTGAGTCAGCCCCATGCTCCTCCAAAAGGCCAGACTTCATGAAGATGAAATTTGGAATGCAAACACCTCCCACATGGCTCTCAGCCCCTCTCTGCAATGAGACTATGAGCCACAGCTCCTGGAGATGAGCAGACCCAGAGCACCACGGGACACCCTGCTGAATTTGGTCCTGGCTGATGCTCAGGAACCCTTTGCCCACAAATTAAAATCAAACACTTCTACAGAGGAATGCTACTGCCAGCCAGCCACTCACACAACCCTAGCGTGGAATCTCTCTACAGCCTTTCAAACCATCTGGGAGCTCAGGGCTGGGTGTCCCTGCCCTCAAATAAGCCTTCCCTGCACAGAAGGTGCCACCCTGGCACAGTGAGCACATGATGGGAGCACAGAGCACCACAGGCTGCCCACAGCCTCAGGTGAGCGTGTCCCAGACACCTCCCTGCAGTTTCTGCTCCTCTTCACACTGTGTGAAGAGCAGACTTTCTCAATGACTCTCCACACTAAAGGCTGAGAGGTTTCAAGTGTTGCTCTCAGAGCTCACTGCTGTCTGGCAGAGCACGGCCAGACCCAAGGCACCAAGAGAAGCAGCCCGGGTTGACCCCAGGGCTCAGACACCAGCTCTTGTTGCCAGAACAAGGCCCAAAAGCCAACATCCCACATGTGTCAGCAGCAGCAGGCGCCTCCACAGTTCCTTCCTCACCTGTGGAAATGTTTTCTAAATCACTGCCTGAGCAATCACATTCTGCTGCTACAAAATGTTGCAACAGCATGGCAGCCCCACACTCCACAGGAGGGCAAGCAGGAATACCAACAGTTCAACAGCTGGCCTAAGAAAAGTTCTGGTTTATGGAAACACACATTTAAAGAAAAAAAAAAAGGCATTTTTCTTGATCTGGGACTTAGACATTGTGCAGCCAAATGACACTGGACACACAGCCAAACAGCATTTGCAGGGAGCTTGCAAGCAGGCCAAGAGTGGCATCAGTCTGAGCAGGATGAAGGTGGATTCAGTTAACCACAGTCCTCAGCCCTGCCTGCTCCAGCTGACCTGGTCCTTTTTTTTTTTTTTTTTTTTTTTTTTTTAAGCTGACCCACTGGATTGGAATAAATGGAGTTGACCTAAACCCTCCAATTCTTTACAGCAATCCATGTGATGAGAGTCAGCAGAACAGCTTTGCAGTTTAACCCCAGAAAAGGAAGAGGACAGCAGAGGTGCCCCATTTGGTTTGTTCCTTATTAAATGTTTGTAGTCTGTTCTTACTGGAGCCAAACTGTTTCACAGGTGGAGGAGGGATGTCAGGTGGAGAGGGGATGCCCACCCAAGAGTGCCACCAGGCACAGGTGCTCTGGGATCAGTTCCTCACGGCTATGGGACACTGCAAGTCAGAGGTTTATTTTTCCTTCTTATTCAGGGGGGTTATTTTGTTTCATCCATTTATTCCCTGGCTCACAGACATCTCAGGACAGGACCCTTGGCAGAGCAGCTCCTGCAGGTGATAAAAGCAAAGGCCAAATGGGAATGCACAAAGGAGAAAGGTCTTTAGAAAACTTGAATATGCAGTCTGAGTTTTGACCACGTTGTAAAAGAGAGATGCAGTGCCACCTCCTTGTTGTCTGTTCTGGGCATAAGGTCCCCTGGTGCAAGTGGCACTGTAGACAAGAGACCTCAGGGTGCCTGAAACCAGGTTTGTGGGCTCCCAAGGGCACCCTGTGCCCCACACAGTGTGACAACACACACAGACTGCTGTGTCTTCCAGCCCAGACTCCTCCTCCTACCCTGCTCTTTGGGAGGAAAATGGGCGTTCACAGTGCTACAACACCCTAATGATACAGGGGTTTGTTTCAGAGGACTTTACTCAGTTCTGCTCACCCCAAACCCCTCTCCCATGCCCTGCACCCCGCAGCCACTGACCCCTGTGCCCCCAACCTGCTGCTAATGACTGGGACTACTCACAAAGCAACTGGTACTGTGAGGTTACAGCACAGTGACCCGAGCTGACACTGCATCCTCTGTCACCAAAACAAGCCTCAAATATGCTGGTAGATGTGTGCTCCCCATCCTCCTCCCACATGGGAAGCACAGAGGGATTGACCTGCGGGGCAGCTGCCCCAGAGACAGAGCTGCATCTCCCCACAGCTGCCTGGCTCACAGCTGCACCAGCACTTAGCAACAGCCAAAGGTTTATTTTTAACTTCCATATCTATATGGTCCTTTTGTCTCTCTTCTTCAGGTTCTCTTTTACTAAGCAGTGCTCAGAAAAACCTCAGATAACAAGACTGGACGTGACTTAAAAGGAAGCATTGCAGATGTGGTTTAGGCTCTGTTCCCTCTCTTCTTTCTGCCACAGGCCACCCTCTTCCCTTCTGGCAGGGGTACATTCGTCAAAAGCCACACCACCTGCAGCACAACCACAGACAGTGGGCACAAGGGAAGCTCTCCTTCCTCCCCAAACCACACGCAAACATCACCTGCACCTCAGAGGCTAACAAATCAAACACTACCCATTTCTTTCTTAACAGCGGCTTCTGCTAAAAATGTAGGTATTAGGAATGAAAATAATTAAGATCAAAAATAAAATGCTGTTGTGTGTCTGAAAGATGCGGATCACCTTTATTCTCACATCTGAGCTTTCAGAGGCACACCAGCATCCTCCATCCAAGAAAGTTATTATTGCCACCCAAGATGGTAGCTTTATTCACCACTGGGTAGGTGAGTAGTAATGTGGAAGAAAATCTATTTTCTTATCCTCCTAATGTGGAAGGAAGTCTATTTCCAGACAACGTGTCCATGGGCACAGTGATTTGTATAGTAACAGATCCCATCCAACTCCCCAGGGTGGAGATACCAGCGGGGGAATCAAACCCAAGTGCCACTCTCAAAGCATGGAGCTCTAATGCAGGAGCAGAGACCAGGGCACTGGCACTGAGCCATCGTCCCACTGACTGTTAAATGTGTTATGGACAGGGTACAGTGAAAACAAATTGCAAAAGCACGAGTGAGGTTTCTAATTTGAGGCTGTGTTAAAACAAAACAAAACAAAACAAAAAAGCCTCATCTCCCTGCGTCTTAGTACAGGCTAAAACCTCCCTGAGCTTCCCTATTTACTAAAACCAAGAGAGGAAGCATTCAGAAGTAAATACTGAGGACTTCAATGAGCTCAGCAGTTTTTGTAGTGGTTTGAGCAGGGCAGCTGGAGCCACATCGCGCGTCAGCTTGGCTACTCTCTGCAAAATAAACCCCGAAAAAATTTCAATGAGCTGTCTCTTCCCACATCCCATCTCAGAAGTGATTCTGACACTTGCATGTACTTGCAGATGTGACACCTGATGCTCTGTGGCTGATCTGAGTTTTCTGTGTCACTGGAAGCCCTGTGCTGGTAAGGGAGGCAAGACCAGTTCCTGCGCTCCAAGGCATCTCCATCGTGCTGTGCTTTAGCCAGTCACGACCTTTAGTCACCTTAACCAGTTCAGATGCTCACAGCTGCTCCAAGCTAGAGAGACTAGCTTCATTTACAGATGCAAAACTGTTACTAAATCTGGTTTATTATCCAATTCTAAAAAAAAAAAAAAGAAAAAAAAAAAAAAAAAAAGAAAAAAAGAAGAGAAACCACAGAAAACTCCCTGAAAGCCGGACAACCAGCAGTAGCTGCCGTGCTGCTCAGGCAGTATGGATTTTCAGGATGAGATTTTTTGTGTTTTAGGGGGAGGAATGGCTGCAGCATGACAAGTGCTCTTCTGTAATTAGTGATGTGCCTGTCCACAACCAGAGTCCTGGGCTGAAAAGCACACAAATTACACTCACACAGGGAGCTGGGGAACAGGGGTGGTGGGTAACAGGATATTTCTTTAGAGACCCATATGATGCCACATTACTCTGTGTCCCCCCATCCCAGAAAAAATAGGTCTGGAGCAACTGAAACTAATGAAGCTTGGCCTCCAACAAGCCAGTCTGTCTTCATTAGAGGCAAATGTGTGATGCCCTTACTGGGGCCTCTCCTCCCTCCTGCCACCTTGTTTTATGGGACCTGCAGGAATGCAATTAGGGCAGAGATGTTTCCTCCTTTGTCAAACTGCCTGGCAGGCAGCCAAGGAGTTCAAAAGCCTGTGGGCTGTGCAGCCAGCTGCCCCTTCCCCAGCCCAGCTGCAGGCAGGAGGGATTTCTGCTCCTCTCCCACAGCCACCCACATTTCAGAGCAGAGGGGACAGAGTGATGTGTCGAAGACGTCAATGCAAAAAGGCAACCTCTCCACCCAAAGAAAAACTGGGAGTAAAGCATTTGAGGGTTTGGGAAGCCTCTGCCTTTGTCAGAGCGCAGTGCTGCAGATAACACAGGTTCATTTCTTTAGTGAGAACAGAATACTTGTGTACCCATCCCCTATGGCCCCTCCAGAAGCTCGATTAATGGTTTGAAACAGCTATTCCAGAGCTGTTACCTGGGCCTGGGGAGCAGCAGAACAAATACCACTTAGTGACTAAGTGACACGGATTCTGATTTGGATGCAACTTGAATTAACATTTACTCCACAATATAAATTACTCCCTTTTCCCACTTCCCTCACAGATGCAGGAAGCATGTTAAATCTCTCACTAACAAGAATTAAATCTTGTTGGTTCCTTAGATTCTTTCTCACCCAAAATCTGCTTCTCCACTTCATGAGGGGGACTACAAAAGGACTGGAGCCATAGGCAGCACTGTCTGCAGGCATCTCTCCTCTCAAATGCTGACAAAAATGAGGCTCCAATATTTATAAATGGACCCAGGAATTAATGGGTTTTTTCCTAGCCAAAGGACCAAATGCCAAGAGACAAGAAACAAGTTCATTTCAGAGTATTTCAACCCCACTTGGCTTCTGCTGGGAATACAGGATGCCTGAGCATAACATGCCACCCATCCCTGTGTCATGGCAGTGACTCAATGGGGACAGCTTTACTAGAGATCATAAAAGGAAGAAATGCCTGCAGATTGGTGATGGGCTCATGCCACAGCCATGTAGGTGCAAAGCAGTTTGCCTGAGCGGATTTTTACTTCTCAGCTCAGAAATCTGTGCTCTCCTCCTGGTTTTTGGAGGTCCCCAAAACCTCAACTCGGGTTGGACAGGCTGTTTTCTCATCAGCTCTGTTGGGATGGGCACTCCAGGTTCATGGGATCACCTTGCTCAACAGCTGGGGCAGGTGATGGGCATTTGGTGGGGGACACCACAGCCTGTGTGCTAAACCTGAGGTTGGGCTCCACGGTTCAAAGCACAGTCAGTCATCAGAAATGCACTGAGGCAGTGACTGCCTTCTATGCAACCAGAGGATTCAAAGAGTGTAAATAAAACCCTTGACAGCAGTGATGAGTTTCCCTCATGGGTCCAAGCCAAGAAACTCCCAAGCAAGGACAGAGACAACAATCTGCAGCAAAATCACAGCTCCCTACACTCTGCTTTTTTGGTTTGTGCTTTAGCTAAAACCTGTTGGTGTGCCCCTGCACTCCCCCCAGAGAGTGACAGGCACAGGGATGACAGAGCCTTTCAGGGACAGACACTGTGCCCAGGAAAAGGCAGAGTGAGGGCAGGGTGTCATTTCACCCCCCAGCAGGAACAGAAACAGCAACCAGCCACCATAGCAACTGCCCTGAGAATCAATCTGCTCCCAAGGCATCACCCAAGCTCTTCTGGCTTCCAAGTCTACGTGTGCTGGTGGATGGATGTTCAGTGCTGAGCTAAACACCTGGTCTTTTCTAAGAAGACCTCATTTGTAGCGGGGAGAGAGCATGGTCTGCTGGAAGCTCCCAGCAGTGTTTGTGTAGCAGAGGGCTGTTTGTTAGGGGCAGCCTTGGGCATAGCCCTGCCATGCAGGCTTGTGGTGGGCTGGGAAATCCCAAGCCTCTTGGCCTGACAAAACCACCTCAAAATGCTATGTCACTGGCACAGCGCTTGCTACAATTCAGATTTAGCATCACAGCTGCTGGAATTTATGGGAAAAAAAAAGAAAAAAAAAAAGCCAACAGACCACCTCATGCAGCCATGCCAGACTCCATCCCATCCCTCAAGCAAAGAGCTTGCTTGGCCTCAGCCTACCCTTTGTTTTCTTTCATAGCTATAAAAAGGAGTTTTAAATTACTTTTAAAAACTTCAGCAAATCCCAAACCAGCTATGATGTGCTTCCCAGCACCAGACATCCTCCACAGGGACAGAGGCAAGCAGGTGCAACACAAGATGCATAACTGGCTTTTCTGCGGAGCAGCAGAGCTCTAGCCCTCCTGCTGGAAAGGAAATTTGAGCAGAGGTGTGTCCTTGCAGCAACTGCTACACCAGTAACTTACAACCTGTCTTTATAGCATTGATGCCCTGCTTGCTTTTAAATATACTCCTTTTGGGTGGGATGATGCTTTCAAAGCAATGTGGTCTTCTGGAGAACTCCCAGGCAGTAGTGCTCCTAATTACTTCACAGTTGAGTTTAATTTTTCCCCCGTCTACCTTCAAACACTTTTTTTGTGCTTGCTCACCCATCTTTCCACTCATGCATCAGCAGGGAGAGCCCCACACACCCCCCAGTCCAGGCACTGTCAGGGTGGAACTGGCCTTTCCCACTGGATCCCAGCAGGGATCTGCAGGGCAATTCCAAACCCAGAGTATTGCCTGCCTCATCATCAGCAGTGACAAAATCACTAGCCAGGGTACAGGAAAATTAACACAAACATCCTCTATCCGCCTAACAACACAATCACCTCAAACAGCCTGAAACTTACAACCAAAGCTTACAGCCCCAGTCTGAAATATGCAGGGCAAGATAAACAGCAGTGGAAAAAACACCACTTCCCTGGAGAAAACATAAAAAGTAACTATTTTTTCCAAGTTTACACTTGTTTGGAATTTTTGTCCAAGGTTTTCAGCTACGGAAATATTTTAGTTGCTTGCAAGCAGGCAAATTTTAAAGAACAGCCTTTGCCCTGATCCAACTGAGGGAATTATGTCCGAGGGCTAATCCAGGCAATTATGTTCAAGGTAAATTATTTGACCTTGGACTGATGAGGTTTTAAAACCATTTCAGCAAACACAGCTAAATAACTTGTCTACCTTTGTTTAAGCAAAGCTGACTGGCTACAGCTTTCCCAGTGAATGACTTGTTTTCCCAGTGGGAGAAAAATCCATACATAAAACAGCTTTAGGAGTCTTTAATACAGCTTTTCTCTAATAAGTAACAGCCTGAAACACAATCTTTCCTTTCACCTGTGACACACCAGGGGATTACACCAAATACTTCATCTTTAAAAGAAGATTGTTTCTGCCTAGGCAGCAAAGGATGGCACATGTAGGAAAAATCCAACTTATGACAACAAAAAAGCCTCAGGGGATTCAAGCCAGTGCTGGCTTACTCTTTCCTAGGGAAATACATCAGTGTGCAAGAGATGTGCATAGTTACATCAAAATAACAACACCTCTGCTCATCTCTGTGGGATGCAGGCAGCAGACAAACCTGCAGGGAGACAGCCTTTGACTTTGACTCCCCTGCTCCTGCCAAAGCTGGGAGCCCAGGATCAACCACCAGACTGACTCTGCCTCCTTGGGGGTTCAAGTTTTGCTGTAGGAACAAGGAGCTACAGGGATTGCTTCTACCCACCTATCCAAGACCAAGTAAATTCAGTTTAAAAAGCAAGGCCACCTCCCTGTTTAACACCTCACATGATCCTTATTTGGTGGGCTAAAACTCCAGTTGACTGGAAACCCAGTTCTGATGAGGACGATGCAGTTTTTGCTCTTAACTGTGGAAGCCTCTAAACCTCTCCCTCCTCGTTCCCATAAGAAAGGGAGCACAGACTCCTCCAGAAACAGATTCCCGGCACACTCCAGCCCCGTTTTGGGTCAGCTCTCGCACTGCCACCACACGGAGGGGCACGAGGGAGGGAAGGCTCCTACCTGAGCAGAGGACTCCCTTGTACCTGGCGCAGGAGAAGTCGTCGCACTCGCAGAAGGGCCCGTAGATGTTGCCGAACTCGCTCTCGTAGCACTGGCACTGGTTGCAGCTGCACTCGCCCCTGCCGCTGCACAGGGGCTTGCCCTCGGCCTCGCGGCACAGCGCCTGGTGCAGCTCGCCGCCGGCCCCCTCCTGGCACTCGCAGCGGGCCCCCAGGTAGCCGGGGTCGCAGTCGCAGAGCCCGCAGGCGTAGGTCCCGTTGCCGCTGCATTTGCCGCTGGCCGGCGCGGCCCGGCCGGTGCAGCCGCACTGGCAGCTGTAGGTCACCGCCACCTCCAGCGTGTCCCGGAAGCCGGCCGGCTTGATGGTGAAGCTGTGGGAAGCGTCCTCGGCGGGGCAGCTCCGCGCCTCCACGGCCACCTCGAAGGAAACCTGGGGGGAGATGGAAGGTGACAGGCACGGGCCCAGAGCAGGTGCCAATGGTGCTCCCCGGCAAATGTGCTGGGAAAAATCCATGGAGGGATTCCACGGACCGGGGCCCAGCTCAGCGTGTCAGAGCTTCACTCCCAGGTGTACAAAAAACCCCAAACAATTCCACATCCAGCAAGGGTATCTGCAGCTCAGTGCACCAACATCTGCCAGTCCCGTGAGGGCTGGGCATCCAAAGCATTTTAAAACTCTCTGTTGTCAGCCATTCACAGCAATTTTCCCCATCAGGCACCAGTGGTTTCAGTGAAGTGGGAAGGAACCTGCCTATTCCCATGAAACAAACACGGCAAAACTCTAGCAAATAACCCAGTTTTCACGCTACTAAAAATAGAAAACTCTCTCAAAACAAGCACTATCAAAGATCTAACCAGCACAGCAAAGAACCCAAGATGCCTATAAGGTTAGAGGGTTTTATGGGACTCCTGATTTGCATGTGGAAATGTGTGTCAGCCCCACAGTCCCAAGCTTTTGGCATGCTGCTCACAGGCCATGTGAATGGATGCTTCCATCAAGCATGGCCTCAGAAGGGTTCTACACACCATTGAATGGTTATACTTCACACCCCTACTCATTTTATGTTGCTACAATCCAGTGTCAGGGATTTTCTCCTTGAGAAAACCAAGACCATACTTTGGTTGCTTGCTTAGCCCCGGATTTAATCCTGCTCTTTGTTAGGGCTGGTCAGCGCTGCCCAGAGCTGCCAGTTAGCAAGGAGGATTAACCTTATTCCAAGGAAATGGGACCCTTTCCTGGGCCTCAGGAAGGAATGCTTTCTCTCTGGGGACATTTGGGGGTCACCTCAAGCTCTCACTGACTTCACTGTCCCACAGGTCAAGGGGTGATGTGCAGATGAAGACACAGCAGCCTCCCCTGGCAGGAGCGCTGCACCCCCAAGAAACCTCCCTTGACCCCCTCCCATTCCCAAGGCCTGAAGCAATTAGGATGGAAGCTCAAATTACAGAGGAGGAGATCAGAAAGCAAGCTAAGGAGATCAGGGTAATCCTGCTCCCTTTCACCCACTGACACCCACAGCCCCAGGACTAAACCCTGGCAGATTAGGGCCCAGTGCCAGCATGATCCTCTTTGTGGAAACTTCCCTAGCAGGAGTCAAATCTCCTGAAAGCAATGGGGCAGAAAGCAGCTGAAAAGAGGGTGTGGCGGTACACGACCTCACAATCCTGTGGTATCTCTGCCTGTGCAGGTACCTTGACACTCAGGGTGCCTCTAAAATGGAGCGGTGCCAGTGCCAGCTCCCTGCTGCCCTCACGGCCAGACCCTTTATGGCACAAGCTGCAGCAGCTGGAGCCATTCCCCTGCTCCTGCCAAAGCTGGGAGCCCAGGATCAACCACCAGACTGACTCTGCTTCCTTGGGGGTTCAAGTTTTGCTGTAGGAACAAGGAGCTACAGGGATTGCTTCTACCCACCTATCCAAGACCAAGTAAATTCAGTTTAAAAAGCAAGGCCACCTCCCTGTTTAACACCTCACATGATCCTTATTTGGTGAGGTAAAACTCCAGCTACTGTTGACTCTTTCAAACTATTTTTATATGCCACAGCACTGAGAGCTCTGGTATGTTTGCAGAGTCACTCTTCTCAAATAAGGCAATCAGGCTGCTAATGAGCCCACACCCATGGCCTCGGACAGCAAAAGTCTGAAGAAAGGCAGGAGATTCCCCACCAACCTGAGCGCTCTTGCCCTAGCCCTGCAGCCCAGCAACTCATTTATCTGCAACAACACTCAATTTAAACAAGCAAAGCTCAGCTTCGCTGCTTTTTCAAAAGCACAGGATAGATTATGCCATGTTAACATTTATTTCAGCCTGTGCTGCCATCCAATAACCTAGGAATTGAACACAGGAGAGGAGGGCTGCTGCCTATGGAATTTCACAGGTGAGAGTGTGATGTGAATATCTGTGAATAAGGGAAAAAAGTCCATTTTTGACTATTGCATCCTGCTGCCTGATCCGGACCTTTAGCTCAGTACTGTAGACAGGATGCTTGTATTCCCTCTTTCCTCACAGCTCACGTTGGACTGACCTGCATCACCCAGAACTATTTTCTAGCAGGGCCACTCTCTGTGGGTTTCTGTATCATCATGAGGAAAATGAGCAAAACTGTGTTTTGTTGCCCAGAACCACTCATCACCGGAGGGAAGCAGGTGAAAGAGCCTCTCCAGGGCACAGATTAAAAGGCAGACTCACCGTATCTCCAATTTTGAGGTCCCCACACTTCCTGAGCCCAGGATAGGACAACCCATCCTGGCACGTGGCAGTGAAGGTCAAGCCAATGTCCTCAGGGCTGTCCCAGACTGTGAGCTCCACCTTGGACCGAATACTCTGGAAACACAATGGGAAAGCAAACCATTAAGCTCCCGAAGACACAAGGGTTTCTTCTGCTTTAGTCTCTTCTCCCGGTGTTTCCAGAGGGTGGACAGGATATCTCTGCACCTACATGAAAAAAAATCACCCCTGCACACACATTGACATTTGAATTTGACTCAACCAGCCCAGAAGAGTTCTGATGATCACAACTAGGTTCACAGGGAGCTGCCTACCACCCCTGCAGGGTGTCATGGACACTGCACCAGCACTGGAAACATACGGGTGCACAAGACAAAAAAGAAAACCTTGACCAGAAACAGAAAATCTCTGAATTAAAGGTCAGAGCTTTCTGTGCACATCTGCACCTTCTTCTCCCCATAAACCAGCTCCTGAGCAAAGTGCAAAGCCTGATTCTCCACTTTCAGCTGTCCTACAATGTCTGTTGTGCAGAGAAGATGTGAAACTGCACTAACTCTGTCTTGCTTTCTTCATTTCACCCAACCGGTCAGAAAAATGTATTTTCCCTCTTAGATGAAAAAGCTGAACAAAAAGCACCCTTTCATAAGTGTCAGCTGGAAACAGCACCATGGGAAAAAATTAATGAAAAATCTCTTTCTTTGAAACAACTTTTCAAAGTGAAGAGCATTTTCCATCTGTGAGGTTTTGGTGTGCTTCTACCCCTTTCTTCTGCTTCTCAACTCTGCCCTGCTGCATACACAGACTTTTTAAGTCACAACAAAATGAAGTTTATAAATATTAATTCAGAATGACATTGTTTTGTTTAATTCTTTCAACGGCTGGAACTGATTTTCATACCAGTGGTGTCCAAAAACGACAAAGTTTTTCAAAATGGAGCTTTTTGTACAAATATGCTTATTATCCAAAGCCAGCTTCCAGCTCCATCCCTCTTCCCCTTGTACCCAGCCCTCACCAAAGAGGCCAGATTAAGGAAAAGTGATAATTCAGACCTCTTGCCAGTACATGTGATGACAAAAGCAGGGTCCACATGCCAGCAAAGACCCAGTGCTTCTAGAAATGGACAGGAAATAAATGAGTTTTGGCTGGGTGAATCCAAACAGTCCTTGAGGAAAGAAAGGAATAATTCCCATCTCTCCACCGTAACAGAGAAGCTGTTCATGGGGTAGCAACTGGGATCGTAGGGACTGTGGACTGAACGCTGCATGTGCCAATTGCCAATTAATCTATGGATGCTGCTCTGCTCAAACCATCCTGTAGAAATTAGCTGCTACACTGATATGCTCCCCTGTCTTCTTCCCCAGAGCATCCCATCAGCAGCATGGCAGGAAAGAGGACACCAGGCCACGCCTCAGTATGGCCATGCACAGGCTCATCCTATGTTCCTACACAAATCCTCTTAGTCCTGTATAGTGCTGCTGTTACCCTAAATGCAGTGTCATTATTTTCAGCCCCTTGGCACTGTACACACCAGTGTCTTCTAACAACACCACAGAGGGCAACTGGCGGCTGCAACAAGAAACACTCCCAGGACCTGCCTGGATTTGGTTTAGGAAAGTGCTTCTTAAACCAGCATCCCATTGCTTTCATCTCAGCCCTGTGTCTGGGCACAGCCTTCCACGAGCCATCTCTCAGGTATCTTGAGATTTGGGGGAAGGGCAGGGAGAAAGCAGTCCCTGTTCTCTTTTACTTCACACCTGATGGGATGAGGGAGAGGGGACAGCATGCTGGGCAGATGAAAAGGGAGATGGAAGATGAAGAGATGGGGAAAAGAGATCTTGAGGGCAATGTAAGCCCTGAGCAAGTCTGATGTGTGCATCAGTGAGGGGAAGCAGATGAGAGAGGACCAGAGATGGAGAAAACACTGAAGGGGAGGGACTGAGCCCAGGCCCAGAACATCAGCCACTGCCACCCTGCAGAAGACAGTCCCTGTTTGCAGATGAAGGATTTCTCCAGGCTCAGACTTTCCTTTGCACAGAGAATAAAAAAAGGTTCACTCCCATTTGGGAAACAGAATTTTAGTAATCTCCTTCAGTGAGAATTTCCTCTGTCATTTCAGGAAAAAAACAAAGCTACCAAGAGGAGACAGGCTGGGTGGGTGCCAGGTTTCCAGTGGCCCCAGGCTGACCATGGCACAGGCAGGAGCTGCCAGCTCCCCACAGCATTCCTGGGGGTCCACCCACACCTATCACCCAGCTGAACAGGCAGGAAACTAACCCCAGTCTCAGCAGTCAGGCAACCCACAGAGCTCATTCCACCTTGGTCAAGCACCCAAGTGGTTTCCAGGCAGCTCTGCTGGAAAGCTCACAAGCAAAAAAAGGAAGCAGTGGTGCAGCTACAGGATTCCCAATGGTTTTCATCAGCTTCAGCAGTATTGATCTGCAAAGGCTTGAGGGGTGGTGAAATGGAGGCATGGATGCATCTTACAGCTGCAAAAACAAGGCAAAGGGAGGTTTCTACCTGAGGGCACTGAGGCCACATGCAAAGTCAACGTGGAATAAATATTAATTTATTTCTCCCCAGCCAAGCATCTCAGTCACAAGACTCTCCAACCTCAAGGGGACAAACTGGGACAACTGGGCTTTTGATTAGCAGTGTCTCCTGGGCCTCATTAGCAGCATTAACTATTCATTGCCTTCCTTAGAGGGTGAAACTTTGGGAAGCACTCTTCCCAAGGGCATAACCATTAACTGCAGGGAGATGGGAGACAAGAAGGAAGAACTTTATAGATCACACAAAGCACACCACAACCCTACATGGATTCTGGATGTGTAAACTCCTCCAAGGAAGTTCTTATTGACTCCCTGCACTAATGAACATAGTACCAAGAAGAGCTTGCAGCCACTGAAAGCTGTGCCCACAGGTCCCATGCACGAACAACTCTACCTATTATGGGGTCACATCTCCATGCCCAACACCCAAGGAAAATCCTTGCAGGATCACGAAGACCTGACCCATAAGAATTCAGAGAGAAGTAGGCACAAATGTTGACACTAATTATGCTATGAACATGCAATTTAGCTGCTTCTAATTGGTCTGCTTCCCTGATCTGCATGGAGATGGATGACATCAGGTCAGCAGTACAACTCCAGGTCCTTTGCTGTCCTCCTCACTGTGCCAGGGCAGGCTGCAGCAGGGCTCCTTTGGGAGCACGGTGATACTCATGGGGTGTTGAAAACCAATGTGGGCTGCATGAAGAGCAAGGCAAGAATGAAACCTTACCTGGGCCCAGTTGCATCCTTGATAGGCCTCTAAAAGAAAGAATCTATTTTACCTACTGGTAGGGTGCTCTGAGAGAGACCTGTTTTAGATGGGGGCTGTGTTTGGGGGTAATTCTGCACACAGGAAACATTAGGTAAAATTTCTGCTGTCCCACAGGCTCTCTTGGGTATCCATGCTTCTTGTCTTGCTCACACATCTTGTTTCCCTCCCCAGGGTGGACATCCCAGCTCCAGCAGTGTGGAGAGGACAGGGGAGGGAGGCAGCCAAGCTGGGTGGAGCTCACCGGGGGGAGCTGAGCTGGCCAAGCTCTTAGCCCTTTTCACTTCAGCAGCTGTGGTATTAAAATGCACTTACGTTGTAGGCTTTGACAATCAGCTCAATGATATTCTTGGAATCTTTGTGCAAAATCTCCACTGTTGTTCCAGGGATCAAAGAGGTAAAGTTCTTAAAAAAAAAAAAAAAAAAAGAAGAAAAATTAAAATGTTGAGGTGCAGAGTGGAAAGCAGAGGATGAGGAGGGATTGATCCCATGCCAGGGACACAGGCCACACACACTGCCCCATCACCCAGTGGTGTACATGGTATGTTTTGGCTCCGGTTAATGTGGAGCTTTCAAAAGTAAAGCACTGCTAATGAAGCATGTCAAATATTAAACAAAGCTCATGGCCATGGGTCAGGAGCAAACATACCTGGCTCTGCTGCTGTGGGGGGCAAGACCCAGCTGCTGTGCACTCGGGAAAGCTGGCACTGCAGGGAGGGAGGGGTGGCTGTCCCAACTTCCCTCCCAACCCTGAGCATCCCCAGGAGAGGGGGTGGAGAACAAGCTCAGCCCTCCCACTCCCCATGGGTGAACAGCAGCATCCCCACCATAGCAACACGGCTGCTTGTTGTTCCTGCTTGAGCCTGGAGGGCCTCAGCAGAGGTTTCCAAAAGCAACCCCGCCTGAAACACCACCCCTGCATCCGCAGAGCAGCAAAACCCCGCAGGGCAGCTCTGGACACAGGCTGGTCTTTGTGCCTTGGGTCAACTTCCCTTTTGAAGGGGAGAGCAGGAATGGCAGGAGAGTTCAAATTGTGTGTGGCACGTCAGGGCCCTGGACTCCGTGATGGAAAAACACAGCTGGGCAGAAACGCTGTGCATGATTAGGTAATGGGATTAAGTCACTGCAGAATGGGCCGAGCAGGTTTCTGCTCTCTGGCACGCTGCACCCTGGCAGCCATCCGAACATCCAGATTAACATGGAGTCTATTTTAGCTCTTCACATGCTCACTAACACACATATATCTGTTTGCTCTAAGAAGCTTTAGTGCTTTCTGCTGAAAGGACCAGCAGGGCTGAGCCTTGTCTGCCTGCACTGGGCAGCCTGTGGCCACATGCATGCACCCTTACCACTGCACACACGTGTTTGCCACTGCACACACATGTTTGCAGCTGCCTCCACTCCCCAGGGCCTCAGGAGGCATTTCACTCTCCCCCCAGCTCAGGCAACTCGGCAGCACTTACCTTGTAGAGGATGTAATGACTTTTTGTAACAGCAAAAATCAGGTGGATGTTGTTTTCAGCAAGTTTCTCCCCAAGAAGTGCCAGGGAAGGATAATCCTAGGGGGAAAAACAGGCAGAAAGACTGGTGGCTAAAACAGAAAAAAATACTAATTTCATTGCTTTTCTCTTCCCAATAGCAAAATTCATTCCAGACACACGGCATGTTTTGTTGTGGGATGAAGTCCTTGATGTACTAGCACAATCCCAACGGAAATAGTAGAAATCTGTTAAATATTTCTACAGCACTGCTCACTAAAATGCATGACTGACAACACCACTAGCCACAGCAATACCCAAAACACAGGGTTATTTCTTTCCCCTTTCTATTTTGCCATCAGCAGATGCACATGTGCTAAATGGCTGCTACCTCAAGGGGTCAGAGGTAGGGAGATCCAGAACTACAGAAAGTGGAAATATACCAAATTTTTTTCTCCTAAAGCAGAAACATCCTTTGCCTGTTCTTTCTGCATACTGGGACCACAAAGAGATTACAATAAGCTCTTTAATTCTGCAGATTTCCCAGGCAGAGAGGATGGCAGGGAGACACTGCTCTAGCAACAAAAGAATGAAGCAGGGCTCAGCTTCTAGAGAGCAGCTTGAGTTTAAAACTCCTGCTGGCTTCTGAAGTGCTGTCCTTGGGAAAAAACATCTCATTTACTTGAAGACTGGAGGGTGGATTGAGAGCCTCTGAGATTCAAACATGGGAACACCAAGGCAGCATCCCCATGCCAGCTCCCCAGCACTGACTCCACATAAGGGAGCCAGTTTGGGGACTGTGCTCCCTTCCATATACATCCACTTGATAGGATTGCACAGGGGGTTCCACTGTAGAGACCAGCTTCTGACCTTAACACAGGCACCCAATTTCCCTTCCCTTCACAGGGTAACATTCAGGAATAAAAATCATAATTAGTGCATGTGATCTGCTGAATAAAGCACCTTTCTGCAGAAGGATGGAATAATGAAGTCGCAGGCACAAGCTCATTCATCCCAGAAGTTTCCTCCACTGAGTTCAATTTTTAAAAAGGCCTAGTTCGCCTGTTTATTAGTAAGACTTATGTTAGTGTGGTGTTCAAAGGCTATACATAAAAGGAGCATTTTGTTGTACTTGCTAGTGTAGTCACATCAAGGTAGATACACCCTCCTCAGGAAGAGTCCTCTGGACAGTTCTCAGACTCCACCCTCCTCAGACATATTTTAGAAAACAGATGACGTATTCTGTTTCCTCTACACTTTGCAGGCAAAATGTAATGTTTTTCAGGACACCAAGTTACTTTTCCACCCCTTGCAACAAGCTTTGAAGGAACTCACTAAGTCACCAACTCATTTTTGACCATCACAGAAGCATTCCCTACGGGGGAATGCCCGAAGGGAGAGCAAATTTTATTTGCAAATTGCAGAAGCTGGGTTAAACCAGGCACTGCATTTGCCAAATTCTGCTGGAGTAGGGGTTGGCTGGTCTCCAGAGAGGTTCTCGAGGTCTCCAAGGGCTGGGCCCTGTGCCCCACTCACCAGCTGGCTGGACGCGCTGTACTCGTTGGCTTCGTTCAGGTGGCACTGGCCATCGTGGGGCTGCACCAGCCCCCCCAGCTTCCCATCCAGGGCTATGTGGGGCACATCATCCGTGGTGAAGACCAGCAGGTGAGATGCCTCCTTACGCCAGCCAATCTTCTCCTGGGGGAAAGCAAACCCTGTGAGACAGCAGCCTGCCCCTGCCAACGCTTCACCCCTCACCCTGCACATGGTCCCAGCCATGTGCCTGGCCAGCAGCACACCCATTAGCATTAATTAGGAGAGTACCATGCTCCTGATCACCCATCCCTGGTATGAAAACAAAATGTCAGGAGCCCATCCAGCATTTCCCAGCATCTCCTTCCAACACACTTAATTTAAAAGGCATGAGGAGGTATGTGGACTGTCCACCAGACCTTCTCTGCCCAGATCCAAGAGTAAGAATTTCAGCTGCTTTTATAGCCAAAGGAGACCTGCCAATTTCCTCCACAGACATTTAACCTGACCTTGTTTCCTCAGCTCTGTGGAGCGGCCAACACAACAGCAAGAGCTGCAATATCCCTGCTCAGCATTTTCATTGCTGCCCGCTCATAAAGGCTGTTTCTGAGCTGTGATGGACAAAGTGAGGTCCCTGCCTGAGGGCACTGGCTTTGGTGCAACCACACTCTGCCCTGATCCCCTTCTGCACACATCTCCTGGAAGCCATGGTGCCTCTGCTATTTCGTTGTACAACTCTACACAAACCCCAGGCAGCTTCATCCCCCTGCACCACAGCCCAGGAGGGCCAGGGTACACACAGCCAGAGCAGAGCAGGGACCTTTGCCATTGGTGCTGGCACTAATCCCACACAACCACTCTGCACAGTGCTGCTCTGAGAAACTCCTGCCTATTTAAAAGCATGGTAATGTCAAGACATGCTGTAGTGGTCCCTAGGAAAGCACTGAGGCATCAAGCACAGCACATGAAACGTCCTCTGACCCCTCCTGTGCAAGGACCAGACGTTATCACTGTCTTTTCATGAAGAGAGATGCAAGGACAGATTTTTTTTTCAAGTAAAGGGATAAGATCTAGATTACAAACATTTCCCTCCCATGGAGCTTCCCCAGGTTTCCAAGTTTCCATCAGCCCAGGAAGCAGATCTGTGCCTATAACAGCACACTGAAGCATTTTGTTGCAATGGAAGTGGAAGGAAACAGAGGTGCCCAAATGAAATTATTGCAAACCACTGTGCTGCAGCAAACCCCCTCAGTGGCTGCTCCTGCTGCCAGGTCACTGCCAAGCTGGGTGAGCAGGGGTCTTGCTGCTGGCCACGGCAGGGAGATCCTGCCACGCACAGACTGGAGGCAGAAAGTCCCATTGACCAGAGCTTCCCCTTGGGCTGGCCACACTGACCAGCTGCCAGTAAAGACACTGCCCCACACCTTCCCTGCCCACACACTTCCAGCATCCCCCTCCCTCCAGGACCTGGCTCAGAGTACCAGCACACAAATCCTTTGGGAAAGCACAAGGGAAAAGCTGGGTCACTGATGGGAACACGGTGCAGATGGAGATACCCAGCTGCTCCAGAGTTACTGCTCAGCTTATTTAGCAAAACCCAAACTCTGCCCTGTTTACAGGAAGGTGCTGGCCCTTCCTATGGAAAGCAGTGGTGTGGGCAGGGCAGGAGGGCAGAGCAGGCAGAAGGGTGTAGAATCACATATGCCAGCGCAATTTTCACCTCCAAATGTGAGTCATAGCCCAAAACCTGCTGATCTTTCCAATAAATATAACTCTTGCTTCAGGGACATTATTCTAGAGTAGATTCCTTTTTCCTCCCAATTACAGAAGGTTTATTTTCTTTATTGACATTTTAAAGACCCCCACGATGCATATAAGGCCATAGGAAGAAATTTTTGGCAACACACATCCTTTAGCATGCACCAGCACGTTACAGTCCAGCTCAGGAAGTAATGAATACTTTTTGCTCTGGGAAGCAGGATTCATTCCTCTGAAGTTACCCCACTGGACAAAAGGCTAAAACCTCGTGCCAAAATGTAACTTCTTAAGAACTCAACCCAAAAGTGATTACAGCTCTAATAATGCAAGAGGCAGTTTTCAGTCTACTCAGCCACCAGACAGAAGCCCATCCAATTCACTTTTCTTTGAGTATCCAAAGCTGATTTCTTTTTAAATGATTAAGGCCAAGAAACTCCCAAAGAGATTAGAAGGATTAATCTGAGTTTCATTTCCGTAGAAATGTGCTGCACACAAAGAAAAGGAACTGCATTCAAGCAGCAGTTACAAAGTCACTTCAGGGGTGCTGGTGCTGGTCACCTGCCTGCTAAGTCCACCTTTAAATCATGGGTTAAGAATTTCTTTGCAGACAAACTCTCCATGACTCCAACACAATTTTCCCATATAAACAATATCAGAACTGCTGTGGCAGCTCAGTTCAGGAACTCACTCCCAAAAAGCAAAGAGCACCCACAATCTCAGTGTCATTATCCAGGCACTGAAAGTATGTGATGCCTCAGAGCATCAAACCAGGGTGCCTGGAATGGGCTGGCTGAGCCAGTGCTGATCCCACACCAAAAAAAGCTGTAAACCTATGAAAAAAGCCCCCCAAGGAGGCTGGCATGCCAAGGAGCATCTCACACTGGCCTCTGCCAGCGGCCTCAAGGCACTGGAAAATACAGCTCTTCAGCATGCAGTTTCCACTGAGAAACCCAGAGCAGCACTCCGCTCCGCTTAAAGCAAATAACCAAGGAGAATTTCATTTATTTTTATTGGACTGGGATTGCTGAACAAAAAACCCTGCACTGATGCCTACCCTCTCATCTGGTTTTTGATCCTTATGGGATAAGAAGGATTTTTAAAGCAGGGGTGGGACTGGACCCAAAGCAGAGTAACATGTTTCTACAGGGCTTGGGATGCTACGGATCCTGCCCCTACTCCTACAACCAGTTGCAGTTGCCTTCTGCACCCCCAAAAAACAAACTTCTCACTCCATACAGCCAATAGTGACTGGAAAAATTGCCACAGCTGCCTCCAAATACTATTGAAAAAGCTGCAAAGCCTGTATTTCCATGCCTGAATAAATACCTACATTTATATTTTGGGCACTGAATAAAAGCCATTCAATTGCCAAGACTCAGTTGCCAGGAGACCCCCCCAGATTCATCAATTTGTCTAAAACCTCACCAGTTTTTCAGGTGCAGACCTTCTTGAAAGCAAGAAACAGATACAGGTGCAAGGCAAATATGCCTTAGGGATCAAAAGCCAAAACCTCCTTCATTTGGTATTGCTCTGAAAGGCACCTCAGTGTCTCCCAGATGCCTTGGCTATCTCCAGCTACCAGTGTCTAGCAAGCACCAACCAAAACCATTCCAAAAGACGCTTTATTTTCCAATCTAGCATTATCTTCTCACTTCATCTTAGCATTTAAGATCTCAAACTTACACATACCACCAAGCCATATGAGGCTTGCACTTAGAGAATGGCAAAAAACCAAAATACTGCAAATGGAAAATGTAATTATGGAAGGCTGATTAATATTTCTGGCATACTATTTTAGCATCAGAATAAAGGCTTATTGTCTCTGGCTCTTTCATTGCCTCGAGAATAACATTTACCATACCTTCATCTTTCAGAAAGCAGCCAAACCCTGGGCCTGCTCCTTAGTCTCTATTAGCTGTACAAACTTTCCCCATTCCTCGGGCTGAAGACCAGACCAAAACATCACTGAGTGCTACAGAGCCCTTAGGCAGCTCATGCAGAAGAAATGCTTGCTATGCATTCCAGTGTAAAAACATCTAGTCAACACAGGAGGCATTGTTTGTGACACCTCAGAAGGGGAGGAGAAGGCCTTGTTTAGACACCATGGCTTGGAGACAGCCAGGCTCTGCTATGCCCTGACCTGCTCTCCCCTTGATGCTGAGCACAAAGAGCTTCATGGGCAACACACTGCCTCAAGGCAGGCACTTTCTAAGGTGATAACTATCCTGGAAAAATCTGGGGCATGCCAGTGAGATGCAATGGCCACAGCAGTGACGAGGAAACCCACCTCAGAAGTCACCAAGGTACCCATATGCTGCTCTCCTTGCATGGGAGGGGGAAGAGTTAATGAGTTAACAGAAATTACTGTCTGCTTCTGGGGTTTTCATCCCCATGATATGCCATTAGTCACTGCAGGATGAAAAACTCCGTGCCAAGAACATCCATGTCAGCAAGCTGCACTTCACTGCCACCCCAGATGTCTGCAACCCTCACCCACCTCAGTGGTGTTGAGCCTCACCACAACCCACAGCTGCTGACCAGTCTGGGCCTTTGCTTAGGGACCACAAGGGAAATTAAGCAATAAGTTCCCATTTTGACTCTGGGACCGTCCTAATGTCAATCAGCTGCCTTGAAATTTTGCCTTTTTTAACTCTGGACAGACAGAATCTTTGCTGCTCATGGCTGTGATGAGAGGCAGCTGCTCTGCCCAGAGCAAGGCACTGCCAATGCAGCATGAGTCATGGCACAGCCAGTTCTCCTGCCTTGCACACCAGGCCCATGGACTTCCTTTTCCACACCCAAGCTCCAGTAATTAATTAACTGCTGTGGCTGCAGAAATTCGCTGTCATGACCTGCCACATCATGCCAACAGTCATGCATGTGCACATGCTCACCTTTGCTCACCCTTCCTTGAGGGTGCTCATTCCTGAATTTAGATGGTACCATTCATCTTCTACATTTAGAAGGGACCAGGCTGTGCATTCAAGAAGGACAGTTAAAGATTTCGGCCCTTAACAACAATCTGAGACTGCCACAAATATAGAGGAAATATCTTGTAGATCTCCTGCCTTCCACCAACACTTCAGAACTGAGCCCTTGTGATACACACTGAAGTGCTGCTGTGCTATAGGGAATATTTGCCTGTTTTTGTAGTAACATCATGGAAGGGAGTGCAAAAACCCACATGGTGAATGGCACAACTGAGTCACCATCCTGAGCCATCCCTTCTCTAACCATGGGAGTCACCTCTCCAAAAATGAGAAGCACTTTGTATCCACAGTTATTGGGAGCAGCACTGTAGTTGTGCCAACAACAATATCTGTGGGAAGATGCCCCAATGGGGCAGGTTCTGTCCTGCCAAGACCATGAAACACAGAGAAGCCAACCCAGGCAAGGAAAGATCTGGTTTCCCACATGCCTGCATCCCCTCACTCCCACAGACCACGCCTCTCGCAGCTCCCATAATTCAGACCCAGAAGAAAACATGCCCAACCAAAAGGACTAAGCAAGGCTGAAGCAAACACAAAGCAAATTGCAGCAATAGGGGAAAAAGCAAATAGAGCCATTCCTGATAAGCAGGGAAGCTCAGCCTCATGTCAGAGTGAAGCAAACACTTTCATTCATGACAAAGGGATATGGAGCAACCCAGCTACTTGTTCCAGAAAGATCTCCAAACAAGCATCTCCAAGAACCCTAAGGACATGGCTAACATGGCACTAAGCTAATGAACTCTGCTCCAGTTCTGCTGACAAAGAGGGAGAGAAGGCTGTCAGCACCCAGAGGTGAGATCATCCCCCCACACACAAAGAGGGAAAGTATGAGCAGTAGGAACCAGCTCCAACCCTCAACATGGGTCTACTGCTGCAAGACGTATTTGACACACCCTTAAAAAAACACACTGAGCTGATATGAAGTGCTCCTGCACACAAGTGTATGTGACTCTGGAAGGATTCTGTCCCAGGTGCTCAGCACCAAAGGTCTAACTGTGTCATGAAATCTCAGCTCTAAATCTGCGTTTGCAAAAGCTCAATTTTTATCCCTTTAGACTAGAAAAAGAATTAACCTTTTTTTCCTTTTTATCTACAGAAGCACATAAAAACAAAATCCTCTACTTCTGAAAGCATTTTTCAGTTTCTCCAAGAAAAATTTAGTGGTTACTTCCAGGAAATGGCAAACTGAAGCTTTGCCTTGGTTCAAGAACAGAGCAGAAGAAACCTCCAGAAATCAGAGCAACTCACCTTGCACACAGCAGCCTGCAAAATGGCATCGAAGCCGCCCTCGGGAGCATCTCGGTTGCGGGAAACTTTCTGTTTCTGGACTTCTTCATTGAAACGGTCGACTTTATCCGTCAGGGACAGGAGGTGGCGGAAGCCAAAGGATGGGACACAGCTGGGGAACAGCTTATAACTGTGGGAAGAACAGAGGAGTGGTCAGCCGGGAGGAACTGCACCCGCGGCCAAGAACTGGAGAAGCTCCCAGCTCTACCAGGTTGGTCTCTAAGATTTTGTTCAGAGGGTTGGAATACTCTGGCAGTGCTTCATATTTTGGACACTTCAATTTCTGGCTATTTCTCTACAAAGCCCTACAGTAGAGCCCATATTATTTCCCCCCTCAGGGGCTTTCAGAAGCTGAAGTTTCCAGAGATCGCACCAGGAGTGAACATCTCTCTCCATGTACCATGTAAGTGGAGACACTGAGCACCAGCCCACCCTGGGCCATGCAGCTCTGCAGTTTTAGCACTCATAAAGTGGTTTTCACTGGGAATCTGCAGCCCAGGATGCAACCCAGTGACAGGGAGGCTGCATTTTGGCAGATCCACGCTCTCCAGCAGCCCAGGAGAGGCATGGGAGCCGTGTCCCACACCTGCAGAGCCTGTGGATTACCTTTCCCCTCCTCTGCAGTATAGATTTTCACTGTGTCATCCAGTTTTCTTGCCAGTACGAGCCACCCTACACCTACTGCACATCACCAGGCACCTGGCAATTGCCCAGTACGAGATGGAGCAATAACCAACACCAGCTCAAGCTTCCTCCCACTCTCCCTGCAAGCTGGTAAGCAAACATCATCTCTGCTTCCCAGGGCACCACTGGAGCAGAAAGGTGGGAGGGGCACCCTAAGGCAGAGAAATGTCTTGGCAGGCTACCAGGAAACCTTTTTTTTCCCATACAAAATCATGAGAAGGCAGTTTTGGTGTTCACCTGGAGAGCTCAGCAGAGCAGCTCCTGTGGCAGGGAAATCAGTGAGTGTGTGCAGGAGAGAGGGATGGGAAGGGTTAAGAAGAAATGTGTTTAAAAAGGAGTTGGCCTGGCACTAATTCACTCTTATCTTTAAACATATAACCCAGAGTACAATTAAAAGCTTCTGCTGACACATGACCCACTCTGGGTAAGTTGCAAGAGGCTTTTTACACAAAGGAGTATTTAAAATTTACCATCACTGAGAACTCAAATTCCTCACAAGGGACCCCAAAGCAGGGATTTCCATACACACACACACCCCGCTAACTGTGGAGAGGTCTCATTGTCCTGGACTTGGCTGGCAATTAGAGCCATCCCTTTTGATCCATGATCCACATCCAGACTTGCATCACGCTCGTGCCCAGGGCAAGGCAAGGAGTCTGCCATGTCTGAAACATCTGCACTGCAGGGTCTCAGCAAGCTGCCCTTAGCCCATCAGGATGCTGAGTCAGGAGCAGAGGTGATGAAGGAGACAAGGGAAACAGGGCTGCACCCCACCCAGACCTGCAAGTCAGTCAGCACAAGGAAGAGGAGGGGAGAGCCTGGACCAGGGGAAAAAAGCACCCACTGCAGCTCGTGTTCACTTGCAGCTTTTCTTAGATGCTGAATGGTTTGTTTTGACACCAGAAATAGCTGCAAACAAAACTAGGCCTGACAACCCACTCACTGCACCAGGGACACGTGGCAGCAGCCAGAGCCCCCACACAGAGCAGGCTGGGGAAGGAGATTCCATCAGAGAGCAGGGAGCCAGCACTCCTGCTTTGGATGAAAAGAAGACACATGGCGACTGGAAGGAAGCACCTACCAGATGAGCTGCCACAGGCAGTCCTTCCTAAATGTTTTCCCAAGACCAGGCTGGCTTAAAGTAACCCAGAGAAAGAAAAGCAACGACCTGGGTAAAGCCAAAGGAACACACATATGTTCACTTAGATAGCCTGACCGTGGTGGGAAAAGCTGAGGTGACAGCTCTGGATGTTCTTGGTAAAAGGTCACTGGAAGTTTCAGGTACACCTTTGTTGCTGAGTTGTCCAGTTCCATCCTCTCCTCCTTCTGCACCCATCTCCTTCTGCATGTTTCACTCTGCTTCACTCAGCAAAAGCCATGTCACACCAATTAAATCACACACCAGCCAAACAAAGTTTCCAAGATTTCTCCAGCTGGAGCCTGTCTCCACCCTGAGGGCAGGTGTCAGAGACTGAGGAGGACAGAGATAACAGAGGATCCCTCGAGGCTATGCCAAATTTCTGGGAGAAGCTCTATGAAGAGTGTGGTGTGCAATGCCATCGTGGCAGAGACACCTTCCTGGCTCAGTGTGGTCACTTTTGATTAAAGCAAGAGTTTTCAGTGTTAAAATCCATTTGACTTTCCACTCTGGACAGAACTGGTGAAAAGTGAATACAGATAATTTTTGTCTGGTCAACAAGCAATGTGCAGTGAGATGCCAATGATTGGTCAGTGCCAAAAGCTGGCCTAGAAACTCACAGCTGATGCAAGCTGTCTTTATCTGCCTCACAGAGCTTGGCATCCATGCATGAGGTGATCTTACAGCGTAAGCATCCACAAATGGCTCAAATGAAAGCACAGGACTAGGAAGCATCCACTTATGGATGAGGTGAAGATGGGCACTACAAAGGTGTCAGTGGTGACACTCCCCCAGGAGGGCACTTGCTGCTGTATCCATCCTTCAGTGCCAACACCCAAACCCATCTGACCTTGGACACCCTTCCCTCTCTGGCATAATCCTCAGTTCAATGGAGTTGATCCCATCTCTGGTGGTTAAAAGGCAAACAAAAAGACACTTGCAAAGACACAAGCAAAAAAACAAAAAAAAAGGAAATAAAGGAATGAGGGTTCTGATATCACCATAAAGTAAACCACATCATTTGTGTCTTTTGTAACTGCCAGTTTGCTTTCCTTCCACAGCAATAAAGATGAAAAAACCCTCCTGCCACCTTAAAAACACTCTACAAAAACTCATTAATCAGCACTATAGGCCATCACAAATCTCAGTTCCTCCAAACACTTTTGTTGAGAAGAAGTTACATTGCCTTGGTCTCCTTATCTGTAAAATGCAGACAAAAAGCTTAATTGATTTACTCAATGCCAAACTATGACTCAGAGCTAGGATCAGAAATCAGGAATTTCTGGCTCTGGCTCCTTTTCCTTAAAGGCTGTAAAAAAGCCTGCTATGTCTGCATCCTTTTCAGGTACTTAAAAATAGCTTCGGGCTCCCTGGTACAACAGTTTCCCATGTCTAGATGCAGAGATCTCCCAACAGCCACAGCAAAATTAGAAGCTGTCCTGTTTTGAACTGCTCAAGTATCACAGTGACAGCCAGGCTCATCATCATCATTCCCAAAAACCAGGGCTGAAGTGTGGTTCATTATTTACAGCAAAAAAGCACATGAAGACTGCAGCCAGGCTCTGTGCAAACACAGACCTTGCCCCTCCAGGGTGCACCCACCACTCACCCAATGCAGGGATTGTTTTGGTATCTTGGCGCCGTGTAGGAGAAAGGAGAAATGTTTTTGTCCACGAAAGAGCCAAAGCCCAGACGGAAATTGCTGGTGAGCTTTCGCATCTCTTCAGCCAGCTTGGTCCCCAGATTGCGGATGTTGTCCAGGTCGTCGTTCATGGACAGGGACAGGTCCATCAGGTAGTAGAGGTCCACGGGGTAGTCCTCCACCTGCCGCACCTGCACTCGGAACGAGGTCCGGTCACCTGCACACACACACAAAGGGTGGGCACGCTGAGCAGCAGCAAACTCCCAGCACACAGAAAAATCCAGATCACACTTTTTTTTTTTCCCCCTGCAGGGCAGACAGATTGCTTTTCAAAAGAAGAGGGTGAGGGCAGTAAGCTTTTCCAAATGCATCCCTTAGGAGACTAACAGGAAAACATGTATTGACTTTGGGTCCTCTTAAGCTATGCAGCATATTGGCTGGCAAGAAAAAGACATGGAGTGCATGTCTCAATTTTAGCTCTTTGGAGGTATCACAGAGAGTCTTTCCATCTCATCTGAGAGAACATCTAAGGGAGGGACACATGAAAAACACTGTTGCCCAGTGTGCAGTCCAGGGATGTTTCCTTAGAAAACAGGAAAGAAAAGCAGAGTGAAGCTTAAATGGATGTTTCATGGACTACTGCAACAGGAACCCTGCCCACACTTACTCGAGTATATTCTCAAAGAAAACCAGGAGCAGTCCAAGAAATCCTCTGCAAGAGAGAGTAGGAGGTGGAGCAGGAGAAGGAAGAGGATCAGGAGAAAATAGCCAGCATGAAGTGAATGCAAGATGTCCTCAGAGCTGCGCAGGGAAGTCAAGGTGAAGCAGACACAGAAGAAACACCTTTGAAATAGAGCTCCCCCCAAAAATGGAGTAGGAGAAATCAGGGCAAAATAGAAGTGAAAAAGAAAGTTGTTAGCATCACCCAGGGAAGCGCTGAGGCAGAGGTGAAACTTCCTGAAGTGACGAACACTAGGGAAGGAGCTGGCAGGGCTGAGTCACAGGCTGTGCAGATGTGAAGAGAAGCAGAGGAAAGCCTGTTCCTGACCTTCTCCTTTGCCACACTGGTCTCAGCAGAGATGCCCTCTGGAAGGGGTGCCAGGGAAGGCCACCACAGCCAACACCTATGCCTCAGAAAAGCTGAGATGGGTTCAAAGTGAACTCAGCTTCACACCAGCTGGACCTTGGTGGAGCCAGACAGCAGGTGGCAAAAGTTTGCCTTTCACTTTGCTAAGGGAGGGGTCTAAATAAAACCATAAACCCCAACCTCCCAAACCAGGCTTTGGAGATCCCATGTTCCCAGCTTCTAAATTAGCCCCGTTCCCAGTTCAGTGAGGTCTCAGCCCCAGGGAATTAGGTAATTTCAAAACCAAGCTCCCAGTTTTGCCCTCTCCCAGCCCTTCACGGGTAAGGCTGAACTCGGGGCAGTGGCAGGTTCTGCAAAACACTTGTGGCTTCCCCCTTCTTCCCCAGAAATGGAACTCACATTTTTTAGTATTGTGAAAACATTTCCTTAACTGCTTTATTGTTCTCCTCCTTGTGCACAGCAGCACAGCTGTTCCCACTTACTTCCAGCCCAACAACAGCAACAGCATCCCAAAACTGCCATGCTGGCAATGCACAGCACAAGGGACTCTGCAGCCTGGCTGGCAGAGCCCTTCCTGGCACCTGGGGTGAGACTGCACCAAGCCAGAGCTCCCCAAACAACACCCTCCTTCTCCTTCAGCATTTCCCTGCAATCTGCTGCAGCCCCAGCTGGAAAAGGCAGGGCTGCAGGAGGCACCATGTGCAAACATGCACATGCAGGTAGTGCCCCACTGTAGGAAGCAAGAAGCTCATGCCTTAAATATTCCTCCTTACTCTCCCCAGCTTTCTTGTCCAGCAGGAGCAGGACAGGGCACAGGGCTGGGATGTGGAGTGCAGCAGGTGCTCACAGTATAACTGGCATGCATTTTGTGGGGGAACAAAGAAGAACATAACTCACGTAGCACAAAAACTGTTAGCACTGATTGCGGGGTAAAAGATTGTGATTGCAAGCTTGACTTTAATTCAGTGCTGCAAAAATGTGTTTAAATCTGGGAAAATTCTTTCCCATGCCCATATTTTTCATTCCTACTTATTCTTCCCACTCGAAAAGGGGATGTGTCCTCTGTATTTTGCAATGTTTTCATTCCAAAACACTGTTCTTCCTGCCAGAAAGGGTATTGGGATGCTGTGATCAAACGTGCTTCTCTTAATAGTTACAAATTTATTAGTCCCTGAGAAGCACCAAAACCAACAGGATCCTGTGGCTGGTTCTTCTTTCATTCCTAACTAAGCACAAACCAATTATGTCAGAGAAAATATCGTTAATGTATGTAGATGTAAGTGCAAAGGAATTTATTATTCTCTATGGACAGTATTACTCTCACACTTCTAGGGATAATCCAGCCCCCTCCTTCTTCATGTACTGTTGCCACCATCCTCTCCTTAGGGCTTTTACTGAAAAGTTTTAAACTCAGAGCTTAATTCAGAAATTTCTCTTGGATACTATCATGCAGAGGCAGTGCAGAAACTGGAAAAATTGATTTTGGTCAATTTAAGAACATAAACTCAACAATCATGCTCATCCAGCTTATTCCTGCTTGGTGAGGCTTATGGCTTGATGAGCAACACAGCTGCATTTACTAATTTTTTAAGTCAGTTTACACTATTTCTATTTCCTTTAACTAGGACACACTGCTTTATAGCTGGGCTCAAGATTAAAAAGCAATATTATAAAAACTAAATGCTCAATCCAAAAGCTACCCTGTAAGGACATCAATTTAAAGCCTTTGGAGTTTAGCTGAGGACACAGATGACAGATTTGGGGACGTGACTTCTGCCACAGGATGATGAGATCAAACTGCCTGGGTGGGAACAGCAAACAATTGACAATCCACTCCCTTCTGCTTCTGCTTAGTGGTCTAAGAATAAAAGATTACCATTCCCACAGACCGCCACGGCATGAATTCGTCTTTGAAATAGTACACCCCTCATGCCCAAAATTAAATCAACATTGTCTCCTTTTTGTCTTGGGTTCACAGGGTGAAACCTGTTCTTCCAAACTCAAGGATTAATGGATAATTTAAGCTGGGCCTGCTAATGCAAGGGTTTAGGAAGTCATCAGCTTGAAGGTGAAGTGTTGCCCAACAACAAAAAAGAGAACAAAAATGGGAGATACTATCACAAACATCTGGGTTTGTCCCTCCTCTTGCAATGACCGTGATGCTCTGCAAGAGTAGCACAGGGAGAGGAGTGCACTGGCTCAGAGTGGGAATTGCTGGAGGGGTCCTCAGGGTGATTCCTGCAGTTCAGCCCAGACCCAGAGTGCTTCTCCATCACGAAGAACTGAGGATGGCCATGAGTGTGGTCCCCGCAAGGGTGGGCAGAAGCAGCACACCAGCCCTGTGCAGCCCAAGGCTTCCAAAAGCCAGACCCCAGGAGGCCACAGGGAGATGGATCCCAACACCCTGCCACTGATTGGAGCAGTGAACACTGGATGGGCAAAACTGTCAGGGACTGGCAAAGCAGAATTCGCTGAGCACCGGGCACTGCGTGTGGAGGAGGCACAGGAGATGTGATGTGGAAGCTGAGCCAGCCCTTTCTGTCAGTAACTGCCTCAAGAAACAGCAGTAATAACAACTCCCTTTGCTCCCTTTTTTAACACAACATTCAGTGGCAGAAGCCATGCATCCAGATGTATGAACAGTGCTCACTGCTCTCAGGTATCTGATTTTAAGGCTTTGAAGCAATTTTTTTTAGATTTGAGGGTCTGACCAATGACAGCTGAGGAAGTTAATTGAAAAACATGACAACTTCTAACCTACACAGCTAAAACAAAAAACCCTTGCAGCAACTGGTAGGCTCTGGGAGAGCACTGATAGCATAATCACCAGCTCAACCCCCCATTTTTCTTGGGCAAAACATCAATATTTCTCTTTTCTGTATGCTCGTGAGAGCTGTCACAAAACTGTAAGCCTTAGAAACCCACACCAATCGCTTATAATGAATCAAGCTTTTATATTTGCTTCTTATCTTTGCAATAAAGAGCTTTTTTCCCTCTTCAGAAATGTCAGCTGCCAAATTTTTTCAAGAATTCTAAACCCACATTAAAGCCTCCCCCCACCATGCAAAAACTTTTGATAACAAGCATGCTCAGATGAGCTGTTCCCTTCTAATTTTTAATTAAAAGGAAGAGATTGAAGAAAAGTGATGGCTCAGGAGAATGAAAGAGGGACCTGGCTACAGTCCAAGGCCTGAGTCACAAGTTCAAATCTCCATCTTCTGCCTTGATCCCATAGCTCTTTTGCATACTGACAGAAAACAGATATGTGGGTTTGTTTCCAATTTACAGAAGGAGCTGTCTCAGTTTAGAGTCATGCCCTGTCAGCTTAGAGGAGGAACCAAAGCTATTTTAACTCCTTCCACACAGTGATTCCATTTGAAGCTGAGCAGGTTCCCCCTAAACACATGCAGGTGTTGAGACCATTACTGGAGCAGCTGTGGGTGACTTTGTCCAACAGCAGTGTCCTCTCATGGAGGACACGTGCCCCAGCCCCAGACCTGTTTGTGACTCACCAGCAAAGTTCAAAGGAATGGAAGGAGCCAGCAGTCACCTGCTTTAGTGGGCCACAAGGCCACAAGCTACAACGTGCTCTTGGCACGTCCTGGCCACCCTTCCTCCCTCCCCCCACAGCCCACGGAGCCACTGGGGACTCACCAGGACGAAGATTCAAGGTGACCTTCTGAGGTGTGATCTGTGTGACGTCCAGGTGGCTCTGGCCGGAGCCCTTGCTGCTCAGAGGGACGCTCTTCACCACGCTGATGCTGCTGCTGGGGTTCTCGATGGCTCCGGCGCAGCCGTTTGCAAGCAGGTTCTGCAGGAAGTCGCAGCGGGAGGTGATGGACTTTGTGCTGCTGAAATCCTGGGGGATGAAGAAGGGAAAAAAAACAAGTGGAGGGGAATGCACCAATCCCACAGCAGGGGCTTTGTTTTGACATGCTGGTATCTAACAACTAGGTGATGACAAGGAGAAACTGGTGTCCTTTGTGGTGACTGTACTTGGAAGGAGTCTGCACTGAGGCTTGAGCCTTTCAAAAGAATCAGCCAAAAAAGGAAGTTCTGTGAGGACTTGAACACTGAATTTGCCCACAGAGTACTGAAACAGAAACCTAAGGCTGCGTTTTCAGCCCAGCCACAGCAGCAGCACCTGTTCCCAGCTCTGGCCACAAGAGAGCAAGGCAAAGCCCTGGGTTTGCTGCACGGACAGCCCATTGCCATCCCTATTATTTTATGCACATGCACCGTCTCAAAGGAACTCTGCAAAAGACAGAAGAACAAGGAGGTGGCACTGAGAGAAGCAGGGCAAACCCACCTACCCAGAGAGGGCCAAGTAAAGATGTGAAGGTGAAGACAGGCTGGGTGGCTCCCGCTTCCCGGGGTGAGACACCACACATCCCCACATAAGCTCTGCGTGGAGAGCAAGGGAGGTGGGAGAAACTTCACAGGAGCCAGTGAAAATGCAGGCTGTGCCCACCACAGACAGTCAGGCACAGGCAGCAAGGTGCAGGCAGACACCCACTCCCAAAGGATGGCCAGGAGTCTCCCAACACCCATCCCAGAGCTCCAGCCCTTGCTGGGAGCCCCGTGCGTGGTGCACAAAGCAGCCTTGTGCAGGGCAGCACTCAGGAACAGCAGGGAACACAATGCACCCTTTTGCAAGAGCCTGTTTGTTAGAATGCCTTTTTTTTTCTCCCCAAAAGTGCCAAAGGGAACAAGTCACATGCCCAAAACTTACTGGACTTTCAACAGTCGATTCCTACTTATTTCTGCACTACAACAATAGAGACAAGCCTCTTCAGCTCCAGGGCTGAGGGACTAATATGACATTAAATAATTCAGAGAAGATGCTTGCAGCCATGCCAGCCCCTCCTTCTGCTGCTCAGCCAAAACCAGTGTGGGGCTGAATAAACCTCACTTATGGCTGAAACTCCAGCATGGCAAAGGACAGGAGAGACATCAAGGAGGGAGAGGCTCCTGACAGATCCTCATGGGGTGATCTCCAGGGGTCCCTCAAGGACAAGCTTGGATACAGGGCCCTGGGACACAGACAGAGGTTTCCAGCTGCATTTTTCTCACTACAAGGTCCCAATGCTATTTGAAAAATGAGAGATTTGCATTCCAGCATCCAGCAGCAGGGTCCAGCCAAGAAACTGACGACGGCACATCAGATGGATACGAACACAAATTTCTTGGAACGCGTTGTGTAAACAGATGAACTTCCAAAAAAGGAGGACTGGGACTATTTAAATCATCTCCAGCATGACAAAATAGAAATCAGAATCCCTCACAAAGCTGAAAACAACGCCCAGCCTTTCAGAGACGCACATTTCAGGCAGCCTTGGAGAAAAGTACTCTCAGATGTGGTTTTACCTGAAACCAGCAAAAAGCTGGTGGGGTCCAGGTGTTCCCCTGGGCCTATCCACCCAGCAGCAGGGGGAGATGCTCTCCTACTCGCCCAGTACCCAGACCACAGCTCCAGGTGAATACCTCTGCCAGCTCATTTCTGCTGCCACCTATTAGAAAGGACACTCCAAAAAGTGTTGCAAAAAGCAATACAAACAGCCCAGAAGCACAGCTGGGAAATTCTAGTTACTCTCGAGCAACTAATATTGGAGAGAGGCATCCAAATAGGACAATATTTAGGGCTGCTCACAAAACTGCAGCTTCTGCCAGGTGTTTCCAAGCCTTCCCAGGGTCTGCTTCAAAGATTCCAAAGGAAGTCCAGGAGTTCAGGGAGAAGCCCCTACACAACTCTTAGGTCAGCAGTACCTTTGCACTCCTCCAGGTTCTGCTTCCTTGATCCAGCTATTTTTCCTAAACTTTCTTCTAAAATGGGCCCAGAGGACTTGCCAAAGGGCAGCAATTGCTAACCTACAGATCCAGTCAAATCCAGCTATTTTCTTGTCCTGTGAAAAGCCATATTACCTGAGGTGGAAGAAAATATCCACCCTCAGGGGTGCGAATACCTGAGGGGAAGGTGGTGCAGCTCAGCACCCAGGGGTACAGGACTGACCCCTACTTCATCTTGATTTCTTACCCAGGCAGAGTAACACTGAGCAGGATAGTGACAGTGGCCTTGGGAAAGTCCCAGCAATCACCACTGCACCCTGCAAACAAACACCCAAGCTGCACTCATAGGTCAAAACCCAAAGCCAAAACTGGGGCTATCAAGTACCATCCAACTCTAGGGCAAAGTTTTCCGTGACAGAGAAAATCAAGGCTCATTGGGGTTCAGTAGAGGGGAAAAAGGATGAGCAGACCTGGGGAATAAAGGGCATTGCACAGGTCCAGACAGCTCATGATAAACCACAGCAAAAGGCAGCCCCACAGCAGCTCAGGCACAGCACGCTGCTTCAAACCCCAATTTTCCCCAAGCAGAGAACACCCTGGGGTCACTGAAACAATTCAGTGTGCCCACACATCTGCCAGTCGTCTGCCTGCTTGGGCAAGAAGTGCAGCAGATGCCCCTCACAAGGGGGAACCACCCCAAACTTTGCTTTGTGCCACAGAGGAGCACTCTGGAAGATCCCAGCCCTGTCAGTCACTCTGGCTGCTCCAGCCCCCTGGTCGGTGCTAACAAGCTCACAAAGGCAAATGCACACAAGCAGAAAGGATGAATGGAGACAACAGTGTGACGATTACATGCTCATCAGTTTGACAGTTTTAAGACAAATTGCTTGCTTCATGCTATAAAAATGGAGAATAGCACTCACTGTATCTAATATCTAATTCCTGACTACGCATGTCCGTACCATTCAGCCCATCCTCTTCTGTTTTGCTGAAGGTCTCAATCATTTTTTGCTTTAATCAATCCAGTTATGCATTAATTCTGTCTGAAACATGCCTGCTTTCTCCATTAAAAAAAAACAAAAAACACCAAAACAAAAACTTGACATGCTCCCCTTAGGGAGATCCTTGATTTTCTTTCTTCATTCTTTAGGTATACTTTTCTGAGATAGAAGAGGATGGGGTAAAAGCACCTGCTGGAAAACAGAAGGTGCCACCGGGGAAATTTCACTTCACTTACTCAAAAAGGACATTTCAGTTTAATTAATAAGTGTATCTCTGGTTTCCACATACACACATAAATGCACCCACATAGGTAATGGACAGATGAACACAGTTCATCCACCCAGCAAACACATCTATCAAACAAGAGGAGCCTCTGCACACTGGTACACTGCTCCCCAAAGCAGCAGAAAAGAAAACGTAATGCTGACATTTCCCCCCCACACTGGTACTCCCAAATGCTCTTTTGAAGAGCTTCACCCCCTGCAATCACCCCAGGAAGGTTTATCACAACCACAACCCCCAGCTGTCTATCACGCCTGCCCTGGCAGCTCAGGGGACAGCACTGCAGCCACTTCCTGAGCTCCCTGTTCTCCCCAGCAAACCCAACAAGCCCTGCTCAGCCTGGGCAACCAGGTGCCACTGCAAAAAATTCCACAAGCACCCTCTGGTCCCACACATGGAAACCAGGCTGCCACAGAGATACAGCAACCCCACAGGCCAGTGAGCAGCTTCCAGGGAGAAAATTATTAATTTTTGCCTGCAAAGTCGATAAAAGCTGGCCCAATTTGCTCACAAACCTGTAAAGTAAATGCAAAGGGAGAACAAAATACACACAAACCAGCTGACTGAGGTTCACAACTGCAATCTGTGGAATACACTCCAATATCCTACCCCTGATATTTAAAGAGCAGCAGAGCTATAAAATTTGATTGGCATACATGCAACCAGGAAACATAGATAGCAAACTGCAGCCATTGGAAAAACCTAAGGAAAACACATTAAGAGCTATCCAATAAAGTTAATAAACCTGACTAGGCTGCAGCAGAGGGAAGGGGAATAAGGTGGTGAAATGACTACGAAACGAAGGCGGATATTATAGAGTTTATAATATTCCTTTAAAACTTTCTGAAGTTGAAAAACTCCAGGTATCTTGTAAATCCCATTACCTCACCTGATGATCTCAGCTAAAGAGAAATAATTAGTTTCAAACAGTACATTCTAAAAAAAAATACAAAAAATACAGAATTAGGATAAGAACTTGCTAAGTTGAAGCATGTAGCATGTAATGGGAACAGCAGCTTTTGAACACATAGCCCTTGGCACAAAACACCTTGAACTGTATATTTTTAAATAGCTTCTGCAGGCTAAAGGTCAGGAAGTATTACAGGACTTCCCTGTAAACACCCATCTTCCTCCTTGGCCCCTCCATTCCAGTCAGGAATTTTCTTTTTTTTTTTTCAGTAACTACCCTGTTTGCATGATAAGAGTCAGGCTGCCAGTCCCATTAGTACAATTAGTGGTCACAGTGACCACCAGATAAACATTTCCACTAGCAGCATTCTGCAGAAAGTTGTCTTTTGATGCCAAGTAAGGAGAAAAAAAAAAAAAAAACAACCAAAAACAAAAAAAGCACAAGCTATTGGGTACCCTTAGCTTAATAGCCAGCGTTCCTGGATCCAATCTCACCACCACAGATTAGCTGGCTGGAAGAGGAGCTCTTACAGCTGTTTACAAGATGTCTCAGAAGCAAGATCTATTGCTTTACCCTTTCCCTTCTGCGCACCAATTGCCTGGCCAGAAAAAACAACCCAGGAAAGCTGTGACCCTGTCAGGCAGCAATACAGGGTGTTTGTAGCATTACAGGGCTTTCCCTGGAGAGCTGCAGCTGTGCTTACCAGTGAAACACCCAGTGAAACACACCTGGAGAGCCAGTGGCTGGGGCACCCCCCAGGACCCAGCCAAACCTTCACCCCACATCCATCTCCATCCCCAAGCCCATCCTCTGCCCTGGAGCTGGCAGCTGCCCCAGGCAGGCCTGGCAGGAGGAGGGAGGGGAACAGCAGAGGGGACAGAGCCTGCATCCTCAGCTCAGCAACACCAGCTGCAGCTGGAAGGTGAAGTGAGTGCTCAGAAGGGGACAGGGATGGCCACACTAGAGGAATAAGGGTCAGCAGGGAACAGAAGAGCATCACCACGGGCCATGCTCATCGAGAGGTTCAAGAACATCCACTGCTCTGGGGTTCTCCCATCCCAAAACTGGTTCCTGACACAGCAGCTGTGCCAGCCTGTCTTTTAAGATTTTTCCATGCATCTGAAAGCATCCATACTTCTCTCCTGAACACCTAGGACAGGCACTAAGCAGACAATTGCTTTCTACACATCAAACATTATTAGGGATTTCACACACCTTGTACTCTAGAAATTGTAAGTCTGGTTGATAAGACATATATTGGATTATATATATAGTCCTAAACTCATGAGCAGCCTCAGGGAGCAGGGGGAGGTATTTGCAATTGCTCACAAACAAGGAGGCGCAGTTGAATTATGGGTGAGCAGCTTCAGCATCAGCACAAGGATGTATTTTCCCTCTGGAGTGCCCAGTTACTCTGTGAAACTCATGGCACCAATGCCAGAATCATGGGTCACCCCCCCCCACCCCAAAATGACACAATAGATTCAGAAAGGAGAATTATCTTTGTTACAGACAAAGAGCCCATGCCAGGCCACACGACAAGGGACACGTAGCAGGACACTAGCCAGGGGCTTGGGCCTTTTTGGGGAGAGAGCTCTGGAGCAAGGCTCCCTGCAACACAGCGCCCATGCAGGGACCCAGCATCCACCGAAAACAAGAAGGTAATTGAAGGGACAGAAGGACTGAAGGAACAGTGCTGCTCTGTTGAGGGTGTGTGGGGGTCAAAGTGGGGTCAGAGACTTATTTCCTATGATGTCAAAGAGCTGAGGAGTCCCACACACCCAAAATACACTCGGCATGCAGCATCCTCTGCCCTCACTCACCCCTTGTGGCACGAGCCAGGAACAGGCAAGGTGAGGAAAGAGCCCCCTTCCAGCACCACAAAAAGCATGAAAGTCAAACGAGGTGTGCCCACCTACCTCCTTGGAGCACCAGGCACACTTGGGATGGATGAGGAGACACTCTTCACAGGACGTGGCGCTTCCACTGGTGCACAGATTGAGACCTTCAGCAAGAGAGAACAGGGAGGGCTGAATGGTTATTCCACTCCAAAACAGTGCTTAGCGGGGTTCTGAGACACTCTTAATGCTAAGCACACTGTAAATTCAAACAAGAGCAAATAATCTCCCAGGAGCCTAAAAGGCAGGAGAAAATGCAAATTTCCCTTCACCTGTAAGGTCTTGTTTTCTTTTCCTTCCCTAAGGTAAATGAAAAGGACAGAAACTTGCTTTGGGGTGCTGAGAACCTTTAAAAAAATGACTGAATCTGGTGATTTTTCTTTACTCTTTTTCAATGATGTCTGGTTAATCAGAGTCCAGCTACTCATATGCCTAATCAAAGACTCTCATTGCTGTGGGCAGAACTCAATAACTGTTTGACCACTCTGAAACGTGGAGCTGGCTGTCCAAAAGCCCAAGACGCTGACTTTTAAAGACACATCTTTAGGCATATCTTCTCATTTTTTTCTAGCTGAATATAAGAGGGGGCCTCTCCCCATAATTTTCTTATTAAAGCACTCTTAAAACATACTCATCTCCCCTTCCTACACAGGTGATTCCCACAGTGGACTCAAGTTGTAATGCATTACTTTTATTTTACTACAAGAGACATTTCCACAGGACATCCAGGTTAAGCCTTGCAGTGTGTTAGCACTGGGACATGTCCAAGGCAGCAGGAGTGGAAGACACTGAGGGCTCTCCCTGTCTGTGATCCCAGCAGGGGCATCAGCCAGGCTGATGCTCTTTGCTCCTGGATTGCTGGTGTCCGGCAGCACAAGAGGTCCCGAGCAGGTTTCACTTACAAAATCCACAATTTGCACTTTGGGCTTTAAAAATGAAGTGGAACCACACAAGTCAAGCCAAAGTAGACATCAGTGGTATGGGCTTTGAATGCAGCAGCTTGTTCAAGCATGCCTGTGGCGATGAATGTGCCCTTCCATACCAGCGATGGCCGAGGTCCGCCGGGTGCAGCTATTAACTTCCACTGTCAATAAATGATTAAAGAAATCTTCAACTGAGGTTTCAGCACAGAGGCTGCACACTCCAAATGAAATGCCTCAGGCTTGAACTCCCAGTCTGCTATTTTTTCCAACCCAAATGTCAATAAAAGCATTGTCAGGCCTCCATTTCCAGCCAGTTGCATCTGCAGATACCAGCGCACCACGCCGCTGCTGGGTGTAATCTGCAGATTCCACAGAGTTGCCAACAGCTGCTGAAGAGTCCCATGAAGTTTTCTCCTGACCCAAGAACTTTCTTGCATGAGAACTTTTGAAGAAGAATTTTTGCTGTATCCCATGTGAATATTGCACCAAGAAATGGAAAGCAGTGGCTGCCTGGGTCGCTCCCATAAGGGGCTGAGCTGTGAGCACAGGAAACAGTGAATCAAGCTGGACAGCTGGAGGAAAACCTGGCATGCCCTGGACTAAAAACAAAAAGAGGATAAGCAGATCCTGTCAGTCATGGCAGAGGCCTGACCGTGCCAGAGCCGTGCACTGACGGGTCTCTGCTGCCCGCAAGGTGGTTAACTCTAACCCCAAGAGCCAAGCCCTGCACTCTCTCTATGGCTCTCATTCAAACAGGCTCCTTGGGCTCATTCATACCAAACAAGAGCCTTCTTAAGAGTGTGGGGCTTTTTTTTCCCTTCTGGCTGTTGCCACATCCCCAGGCGTTTCATTCCTTTTTTGCATTCAGAAGTTATATTCCAGCTCCTGGACACTACAAGAGCTCAGAACATAAATAAGTAGTACAAAGCAAAATGTAACTTGTTCAACTGAGTTAAAATTTAGACAGCAATTAACACTTGCATTTGCAAACCCTACAACATGGCCCAAAGCCTCTCCTTGAGAGCTGCTGCTCTGGCAGCTGTGCACAGGGTAACCCAACAAAAATAATGGGCTTTATGTAGCAAATACTTGCATTCATACCCTGGCTACCCAGGCCTGGCTCTCCCACAGCTTCACTCGCCCATCCACATGGAAATATTTACCTCCATTCCTGTCTGCTGGGGTTTTGAGAGTTTACTTAGTCACAGTAATAGCTGAATGAAAGCAAGGTCTCCTCCTTCCACTGCGTGCCATGACCAAAGCAGCCCACGCTCCTGTGGCCAGCCATGGGGTGACATTCCTCTCGGTGGCAGCTTTTGAAGTTTCCAAGTATGCTTTTCTTTCCACTGTGCAGCAACGCTAAACCATTTCCAGCATTGTTGTGAAAACAGAGCTTTGTGAAGCCCTCCAATTTTAGACTGAAACCTGAGCTTTTGGAGTAGAAACACGCAGGATTTTCCAGATGCAAGTCTTTGCTGTGCTTGGTTCAGGGCAGTCTTTCCCAAATCCAGCAGAGGAAGGACTTGATGATGCTCATGGCCAGTCCAGATCCTTGCAGATGCTGGGGCAAGTCACCCACTGAGACTGGGAGGAACTCAGTCTGCTCTTTGGACTGCGATACATTCAATGAAACCACTCCTGAAAAATCAACTGAACTTCTTATAATGGGGAAAATTCCATCCAGGGTTTAGCTGGGATTACTCTGGAGGTAAATAATCCACTCCCTGGATTGCTGAGCTGCACAGCCCACATACAGTCCTTCATACTGATGCTACTGAGTCCTAAGCACTGCACTCTATTTATTTTGCACAATAGCATCCAGCAAGCACAAAGAACATCTCCAAATTACATCCTTCCCCTGGACTGAGCTGCAGGAGAGCCCAAAAAAGCAGAAGATCACAGTGTATTCCACTGTAGACAGAGGAGATTTTAATCCATCAAACTACAGATGCAGAGCAAGATAGGAAACTCTGATGAAAGGTACTCATCAAATTTACTCATAAAGATGCTCCAGGCAATCAGACCTCATTTTAAACCTGTTCTGCAAGAAATCCTAGTTTGGGCAGCTCCTCAAACGGAGGTGAATGTACTGGCTTGCTTAGAGAAGACAGAGAAAAAAAAAAAAAGAAGTGATGCACTTTATACAGCTAGGCATGAAAAAGGAGCATTTTATCTGTGCTTGCAATAAGGCATTCTGAGATACCCGAGATGGTCTGCTGCAATACTGAACCATCAACTTCATGAACCAGGCACACACACAAAAAAAAAAAATTAAGAAAATTTCTCCTGAGCTTTTGCAATTATGTGCCACAGCACTCAGCAAGACGAGCCTCTTCTTAAGATTACTCATTAAAATATCAAGTACTTAGGGTAAGTACTGGAATGGTGGACTTAGGCATTTTGTGGGCTCCCTTCTTATAAAAAAGTTTCCCGAAGTGCTCAGAGAGGAGGAAAACCCTATTTCCAGTACTGCTAGAGCCGAGTCCCTAACTGCACTGCAGTCCACGCGTGTGCGTGCAAACCGAGAGCATCCCCACGAGGGACAAGGACCTCTCTGGGCGCCACGGTTCAAGGTGCAGGCGAGGAACGACACAAGGTGACAGCGTGGACACCGGCAGGGCACAGCCTGCGTGCGCCTTGCTGCTGCTGCTGCTCATCCCACCGATGAACAGGCTCAGGCAAACATCCCGGGGAAGCGCGCACCCTGAGCAGAAGCCGCTTCCATTAGGAATATATATAGAGCGAGGGGTATAAACAGCAGTTCTGAGCTTTTTAAGGCGAAGGTGCAGCACCCCGAGGATGCGGTCCGTGCCCCCCGCAAGCAAGGGCACGGCGGGAGGGGGCCGGGGGCGATGCGGGGGAGCCCCGGCAGTGGCCAGCCCGGGCACGGGGACAGCGGGGACAGCGGGGACAGCGGGGACAGCGGGGAGCCGCGTCCCGCCGGCTGCGGGCGCACCGCAAAGCGGCTGCGGGGGAGGCGAGGGGAAGGGGGCGAGGGGAGAGCACAGACGGTAACAGAGAGCCCCGAGGCGGGTCTGGGGGACCAGCCGCCTTCCGGAGCGGCGTCCGCCGGGCCCGGGGCGGCGGCAGCGGAGCGGCCCTTACCTCTGCCGGGCTGCAGCGGGGCGGCCAGGAGGAGGAGGCGGAGGAGGAGGAGCGGGGGCGGCCGGCGGGCGGCGGCGGGGGCCGGCAGCCCCCCTCGGCGGGGCATGGTGCGGCGGCCGGGGCGGCCGGGCTGCCCTTCCCGGCCGGGCCCTCCCCGCCGCCTTTTGTGCGGCCGCGGCGGCGGCGGCGGGAGGAGGAGGCGGGGGCGGCGCCGCGGAGCTGCCCGGGGGCGGCGGGACGGGCCGGGGCGCTGCGCCGGTGCCTCTGGCCCTGCGCCTCGCCGTGTGTCCGTGGGTCTGGTCTGTGCGTGTGTCTGTCCCGCTGCCGAGGGTGCGCTGCCGCCTCCCCGCCCCGCGCAGGGAGGCGTAGCCCCGTCCCGAGCGGGCACGGCCGGGCCCACGGACACCGACACGGACACGGACAGGGACACGGACAGGGACAGGCTGCCCCTGCGGATGCACACGTGCCCGCACGGACAGGCACAGCCAGACGCGCGCGGACAGACGGACACAGATGGAGCCGCAGGCACAGGAGGAATGCGCGCCCGCCCCTCCGCCCGCAGCCGGGCTCGCACTCCTTGCCCGCGGGTCAGTGCCCGCCCTTACGTGGGGTTTTTCCCGCTTGAGGGGTTTTCTCCGTGCAAACAGGCTGTGTCCGCTTGCCGCAGGGCTCTTTGAGCCGGGGCTCACGGTCTGGCGGCTTTTGGGCACGGTCCGCGCCCCCACCGCCCGGGACATCCACGCTTCACATCGAAAGGAAGCGTCGGGTTTGTGGTCGTGCTCGGGTTGCTGGAGAGCTTTCTGTATTCTTCTGCTTTTAAAATAAATCATAAATCATCCCTAGAGGTGATCGTTGGTTTTAAAAGCAGTTTGTAGTAACAGGTAACTTACCCATGACTCGCAGACCTTCAGGACACCCTCATGTCTGCCAGATCTCACCATCACATTTTGCTTAAAACACATGGTGTGTTGCTGTTCTCAGACACAAGTGATTAACTAATGCCACCTGCCAAAGTTCTCCCTCACTTGCATTGATTCCCAGCTCTGCTTTCACAAACCTTGCTGATTTCTTCAACCTCTTCACACCCCCGGAAGAAACCAGGTTTGGGTTTAAAGTGACTATTTGTTGTTTTAGGAAATACACGCCTACAAAAGTTGTAACATTTTAACTGCACCAGGGCTGCTAAATCAAAACAAGTCCTGGTGTGGCTGTGGGAGCATCACAACCCTACTGCTCACAACCAGTGCAAAAATATCACCAAATGCCTCATCAAAACCCCTGCCATGGTAGGAGTGTGGTATGTGGGACAGGCAGTAGCCTACAAACTGTCCTCAAGCTGTTGGCTGTGCTTGGGGAAAGGGACAGCATCAGCTCTCCCTGTTATCCCAAAAACATAAGGTGCATGCTGTCACCCTTTATTAATAATAAAATTAATATTGGCCATGTTGGAACTGACCTGGATGTGCAAGATGTGGTGTGTGGGGACTTCAAAGCAGGTTGTTCCTCTGTGGAATATTTTTAATATTCCTGTGGGGAAAAAAAAAAGTGAAATGCAGATCCTGCACTTGCAAGAGATAAAGTACCCAATATGAGCATTACTGCCCAGAGAGGCCTTGTGTAGACCTAGAAGTCCCTTCTTAGTCCCTTCTTGGATCTTCTGGCCATGCCCGAGTACCCCAAGACACAACTACAACTATCCATGGATAGACTCATGTTTGAGAGCTTTAAACTATTCCGGGCTGTAGGAGCAGAGACGCGCATCTCTCATCCCTGTGTCCTGCTATGCTGCCCCGGGTGAAGGAGCAGATGCCCAGGGGCAAGTGGCAGATGAGGGAGGGGGGAAGAGGAAAAGCAGGGCCATGGGGTAAAGAAACTACGTGGAGGGAAGGAAAGGAAAGGAAAGGAAAGGAAAGGAAAGGAAAGGAAAGGAAAGGAAAGGAAAGGAAAGGAAAGGAAAGGAAAGGAAAGGAAAGGAAAGGAAAGGAAAGGAAAGGAAAGGAAAGGAAAGGAAAGGAAAGGAAAGGAAAGGAAAGGAAAGGAAAGGAAAGGAAAGGAAAGGAAACCACCTTCTGAGGCTGAACTGTGGCATCTCAAGGAGCAGAGAAGAGGGCTCGAGGAGGCGAACAGTACTTTCAGAAGGAATGCACTGCAGCAGGAGCAGAGCCAGGCGAGGCGTAGGAGCTCCCCAGTCACTGGTTATATTTAGCTGGGCTCAGCTGAGGCCGAGCTCACTCTTCTGTAGTGCCTGTGGCACTGGCACAAGCACCTGGTGCTTGTTGTGCCCAGGCTGTCCTGGTCCCACAGCTCCCAGGAGAAACCCCCAAGAGCAGAGGAGCTGCTGCTATGCACTTTTTGAGCAGTAAGGTGTTATTTATGCTCAGCATCTGCTATCAGTCATCATGTTTTTCAAGCCAAATCCTTTGAAGGTCCCACAGAGTCACAGGTGGTTTATCCTATCCCAGAATAGCACCAGTGACCAACAGACCTCTGTGTGGTGTGTACAGGGAAAGACCCCAGGAGCCACAGGGGAGGAAGTGCTGTGGCCTCCCTAATGAGAAGAGTGTTAATACCCTTCTCTGAAGCTGGTGCTGTGCTCTTGCCCCATATGCAGCAGCAAAAGGGATGTAATTGCACAAATGGCCAAAGAAGCATCTATAACACCAAGAGGGGGAATTCATGGTGAACGTGAGGTGGGCAGCTCAATTCCAGAGAAAGAAGGCAGCCTTGTGTCCCTGAGCTTGGCCACTGACCAAGAAATAAGGCATGAGCAGAGGTAATGTGTGGCCTGAAACACAGGCCACAGAGATCCACAGAGAAGGTGTTGGTGTAAAACCTTCCTGTTTGCAGGTGACAATGTGCCCTGGTTGTTTTTCTGGAGTCAAGCATGAGGTGGCAGTAGATGCCCCAAAAAAAGATTGCCTTCATGTACGAAACCAGATAACCCCTTGATCTTCCTCCTGGGACTCCCTTGTTCTGAATAACGGATTGAGAAAAAAAGCTTTAATGCCCATGTCTCACCTAGATTATTATGGACTCAGTAGAATATTAGTTTGAGGCAGCACCAAGATTTTGGGAACAGAATTGAAAAAAGGGCTCTGTCTCCTATAGGTCTCCTTGTGAAAGATGACCTATAACAAAGTCTCCCTTGATCTCCAGGAACAGCCACCACCACAGCCTCAGTCTTTTCCCTCTTGACCATCATGTCTCCTGTCTACAAAATGCCATTCTTGATGATCACATAGTCCATGAGATCCCTCAGGCTCCTTCAAGTACTTATGTGCCACAGGCCATAAATACTTGCCAAGGCCCTTGGACCTGGGTTTTCAGTATTATTGCACAGTTTTGTTACAGTTTCTGTAACAGAGAGAGGAAAATCCCTATGTGGAAAGATGTTTATATCTTTATGTTCACTTTCTTATCACTTACACTTTAACCTCTGGTTAAAGCAGAACATAAACCCAGGGTAACTGACCTGGGCATGGATTTTAAAGTGATGTAATTATAAGTTGATTCTCTGTCTCTTTTATGATCACTTAAAACACATAAAATCCTTTATCTAAGATACTCCAGGTGTTCTACAGATAGGTTTTCATTGTCCTATTTTCCTTGGGGCAGGAAGGGTGGATAAAAGCATCTGAGTCACATCTAGATGTCTGCCGTGACACTAAAGAGACTCTGGATTTTCAGTGGTGATTCCTTCTCTCTGCACCAGCCTGAGCCACTCCCAGGCCCTTGCACAAAGCCACAGCCTGTTTCAGGGCAAAGCTCCACCTCTGCCTTAGTGTTTCACAAAATATAACCACTCTCCAGCAGCAAAATCCTGGGACATCTCTGACTTTCTCCCATTTCTAGACTGTGTGGCATAAGTCTAGGTTTGCTACTTCCTAGCACCTCCAGCTGGAAGAAACATCATCTGTCTGGATGTAACTCATTACAGCCACATTATTGGGTAGAACTCATTCAACCACCACATTTGCAGTAAGTTCAGGATCCCAGGCACAGCTTTCCAGTGTGCAAGAAAGTCCAGCTAAGACATCTAAGACTGCCTGTTTCCAGAAGTCAAATGGCTGGGTGGGGAATCCAGGTGCAGCCTGGTTTCGGGCACTGCTGGTGCAGGTCCTGAACATCCCTCAGTCCTTTGGTCCAAGCAGCTCTCCATGCAACAAAGGATGGCCAAACTGGTATTCAGATGGTGAATAAAGTGGACTGATTTATGGTTTCAATAAAAAGGAGTTTCAGGAGAGCTAGGGTCAAACTGGGGTGTAGAATCAGGGATGTGAAATAAAAGGCAAACTCACCTGAACCTTGGAAATCTCCACCGTGTTACAAACAGCTCTTGTATTAGGAAAACATTTCATTTTCCTTTCCAAGTCCTCACCATGCTGTTTGCTGGATCCTCCTGGCTGTGCCATGATGGGAAATAGGGGAGCAGAGACACAGGCTGTGGGCACCGTGCAGCTTTGCCATCCCCACGCTGCCTCCTCCCACAAGTGAGCCCACAGACCAGGCTGCTGGGGCTTTCACTTCCATGGAAAAAGTTTGTCTCCTTCTTTTTCCAAGGAAGCCGTAAAAAAATACAATTCTCACAAAATACTTGTTAGTAATAGGCAACTACCACATGCCAAAAATTACAATAATAAATTTAATCCTATTTCTATTCTCTGGCTAAAGATGCAGCACGCATTGCTGCTGCCTGCTCTAAAAATAGATATTTTTACCATCTAAGGACCAACCTCTGTTCTCAGATACTCAAGAGCAACACTACTCCCAAACAACTCCTGACCTGCTGAAGAGCAGTATTGCAACACTTCTGGGAAGCAGAGAACAGCACCTAAAGTGGCTTTGCCAAGTTTTGACCCTCTAATAGATGAAAAAAGGCAGAGCTCAGAATAAATCTCTGAGCTAGTCCATGCCTGAAGCTGCTGGGCTGGAAAGTGAGGGAGGTACAAGAAGGAGACTTTCCTCATGCCTCTATGGTGCATAAAGTTGAGACAGGGATGGCGAAGCCAGACCAAACCTGGCTAAGTTTTGGTGTGCCTACAGCCCCTGGAGCAGGCTGGGAGGCACTTGGCTGCCTGAGAGCCTGTCTACAGGAGGGGCTCACTGATGTGCTGAACTGAAAAGGGTGATGGATATCTCCAGCCATGAGCCATCCCAAAAAACATGCCCCAATCCCCAGCGTTAAGTAATGCACCGTCAGAGGGACGGGTGTTGGAATGTGCAAGGCTGGGACACAGGAGAGGGTTAAAAATTAGCAGCTCCATGGAAACCTGTCTGTGTATCTATTAATGGTTAGCCCCAAGGAAAGCCTGCTCATTAAAAGGTTTTGCCTCTGGTGTGCCTCATCCTGCAACTGCAAAGAGCCAGCCCCATCTTGTGGCCAGGGGTCGGTGGCAGAGAGGAACGAGAGGGAGGAAGGTTTGGAGTTGAAAAACATCCTGCCTTCCTGCACACCTTGCCTCACATAAACTGGCCCCACTTTGGTTAGCACTCCGGGAGAGCCGCAAAAGCCAGGAGAAAATGCTGGATGCATCTGGCAGGGGGTTTCCTATAAATGGAGAGCCCAAAGAGATTTCTTTGTAAGCCTGCATGTAGGGGAAACATCGTTAAATACAATCTCAAATGGCAGCAGGTAGAGCCAGCTAGGCTTGGCTCCACTCAAATCTCTGACAAAATTCCCACTGACTGGACTAAAAGTTCCAATCTTAACCACCTTGATGAGCACAGTACTCTGGAGGTACAAAAGGGTTTCCAAGGAATTCACCTGGATCTGTGCAGTTTGGACCTCACAATGCCCCGTGCAGCTTTTTCAAATCACAGCTGACACCTGGCTATTTAATCACTATCTGAAATAAATCACTAGACTCCGGTTTCTTGCTTATTTTTCTGGCAAGTGGGTTTTGCCCAGCATGAGCTTGCTGCAGAATCTGTTCACACCAATCTTGGAAGGACAAAACAGTTGAGAAATGCTAAAGAGCCTACAAGGAAAGACCTTGCTTTGAAAAGAATAATAATGTGCACATGTTGTAACACAAGTGCAACACAAGCCCTGTTTCAGTTATAGGAATGATATACAGACCCAGGTCCACAATTCCTCCCCAGAGACCCCTATTCCCATTAATGTCAGTACAAGTTAGGCACTGAAATACCTGCCTGGACTTGACCCCTGTTTCTCACCAATTTAAACATTCCTCTGTTTGAGAGGGGATTAAGAACCTTAGCACTATAATGACCTCTTGAATTCATTGACTGTTCCAGATATGAAACTTTCTTCTTTTAACTTTTGGCTGATTTATACTATAAAAGATCTCTATGGATAAAAAAAACAACTTGAGAAAAAGTCTTTTTTTTTCCCCCCCAGAGTCTCATTTATGCAGCAGACTTTCTTTCCCCAGCTGCATCCAGAAATCTATGACTAAAGGAGAGGCAGAGATTCCCTAATCTTAACCAGGCTCATGTCTTTTAGCATGGAACAGGCAGCAGTGCCCCAGTGAGGGTCAAGGGGAGCTCTCTCAGGAGGGCTGGGGGCCCTCCTTGCCCTCCCACCCACCAAGATGTGATGGATGTTACTGTGGGAAGATGTTAATATCACCTTCGAAAATTGGCTGCCAAACAATAACCAAGAAGGGAAAAGGGAAACCAGCTGGGTTTCCTCAGAGTGGTACCAGTGGTATTAAAGTTTCAGAACAGGCAAAAAAAAAAAAAAAAAAAAAAAAAAAAAGGAAGAAAATTGTTGGGTCCCTCCACAGCCCTCTCTGGAGTCCTGAGCAACATTTTTTCTTTTTTCTTTTTTTTTTTCCTCAGTACCCTATTTTCCTTTTCCTTTATCTGACCCTGCAAGTCTCCCAGTTCTCCTGGGGAAATATCTGCCATGTTTGGGCCACCAGCTGGGCAGATGTTTTCTCCCTGCTCCCCTTGATGTCACCCACTGTAGTGGGTGCTGTGGGGGACACTGCCAGTGTCCAGGGGGTTGGGAGCAGTGAGAAGCAGGTGAGGCATAGCTCCTTTATAAATGTTTTACTTCCACCAGGAGAGGGAGAGTGGGAGCTGTTGGTCTCAGTTTGCTTCTCCTGGAGAGGAATACACTTTGCTCTCCAGAGGTTGCTCTTTGGAGCCTGTGTGTGAAAGGCAGCACCTTCCAGACTCAAAAGCAAGAAGCATTTTGCATTTCTTCAGTTATCTACCTGTGAAATTTTCCCTTTGTTTCTTTCATGAGGCTGTTTTTACACAAACAGCAGAGCCCCATGAACAGCACCTTACCCAGCCTCTCTTTCATGAACAGCCTGGGCATAATTAGGGTATATAAAATCCACTTTGTTCACACGCCACAGGCATCACTTTTCAGCCCATGCTGCTGTTGAATAAAGCAGGTCAGTGAATTCAGAAGTGAAAAATCTCCCTCTGGTCCAGGATGTCCATCCAGCCCCAGACTGGTCCAACAAGTGCAACAGGACAGACTGTCCTGGGGCCCCAGCTTCTTTTACTGCCCCTCCACTTTCTCCTCCTTTTGCTATGGGGTACATGTCTAAAGGAATTTGCCTAATCTCCTTTTGAATCTGCAGATGCAGCATCCACAGCATCCTGTGACAGCAAGTTCCCCAACTGTGGCTGTAGGTTTTTTCTGTCTGCTTTACACTGACCTTCTCTAGCATTGTGTACCCCCAGATGCTGGTGGGTGCTTGGCTGCCACTCTGAATCAGAGGCTTTGGAAACCCATTAATGATGTCTCTGCATCTCAGTGAGTCTGCAGGGTGTGCCTGGGATGCAGCTGGGTACCACAGCCCCCACCCCTGCACCACTGGGATGTGCTGCTCCTGTGGGTCCCCAGGGTCCCTGTCACTTTAACAACCACTTTTTCTGTTTGACCTCATCCCTCCTCTTACCTCAGTGAAAGTGACTTCACTTGCTTTGCCTTTGCTCCTGTTACCTCTTTACTCTGTGTTGCCCTTCTCCTTCCAATTGCTCCAGCTCTTCCAGCTGAACCACTGCAGACTGGCAGACATGGGGAACTCCCCAACAGCTTCAGCTGTGAAAGCAGCACAAAGTTATCACTGACTTTCTCTGCTACATCAGCATCCCCCATCTGCCCCTTCTCTACCCTTGTAGTCAGCATTCCCACTGATTTCCTAGCTGCCTTTGTGGCTTTGGTGTATTTAAAGAGCCTTTGTCAGCAGCTAGAGCATCCTTGGCAAGGCAATTTACAGATCTTATTTTTAGCCCTGTTTCTTTCCTGTTTAATTGTGACATGACATGTTTTATGGCTTTCTTTGTTCTTAGACCACTTTGGGCTTTTAGTGTTGGGTTTGGGGAGTTTTTTTGACAAGTTGCTATAAAAATCAGTGTTTTCAGCCCACACCCCAAAAGCTGGGAGAGATCAATTTAATGCTGCTGGGAATCCTTAGTAAGCAAAGCTGCTCCATCTCCCCCCACACCAACACAAGACATGTGGCATTGAAACAGAGAGCATTACTGGGCTAAACTAAAAGGCTGAAGGATGGGAAATTTGGATAAAATAGCAGTTGATGACTTTGCAATTGCTAAACTTGACAAACGAGGAGTGACAGAGGAGGCAGGGCTAGGCTGGCCTCACTGTAGTTTGTGGGTTGTTGAACCACAAATTACCAGCAGGATCCTCTGTCTCTGGGTTGTACCAAGGTCCAGTCACCTTCCTGAGCCTGGGGTGAAGTTAAGGTGGTCTCCCCTAAACCAGGAACAGTCATGTTCACCTGCCTGAATCCCTTCAACCTCGCCTGAGTTTCCCCAAACACTCTCCACACCAGGCGTTTCTCTTAGGAAGCCAAGGAAATGAAAACCTCTTGCCAGAGGAAAGGCTCATTTTCCCTTAGCTCTGTCCCTCCTTTTGGAAGGAGTGCTGTCATTCACCTTAAAAATAGCCAGCCATCAAACTCAAGAAGTGAAAAGTCAAGCCCCTTAGTCTGCAGTGGCATCTTACCTTCATTGTTCACTTTTGCTTCTTTATGCTTCCAGCTTGGCACATTGCATGCAGGACCTGCATAAAAACAGTCTCCTAGAGGAAACAAGGGGTGTCTTTCTCCAACAGGCAACCAGAAAAAATGCAAAGTGCTTCCTGCTTTCAGGTGTGAAAGGTGCTGCTTCCACCTACAAGTCTGGGTGCTGGGCTTTGCTGGGGAATGTGTAGATGCAGAGGTTTAGCTCCCAGTTTTGGGGCTGGTTTCAGGTGTAAGCAGTGCTAACAGCAGCAGGCCTGATCCCCCCACCCATTCTTACCCTGCCATCCTGAGCTGCAGCTCCTCTGAGGAGCTGCCCAGACCCAGGTTCTTACCCCACTGCCATCCACAGTACCTGCCCTCCCACCCCACATTGCTTGAATATGCCTGGGTATATCTAAACAAATGTAGAATGGCATATGACTGAAGCTATCCCAATATTCCCAATCAAATATGTCTTACAACCAGGCAAACCTCTGTCCCAGCTCCTTTAGCACACCCTGTGCAGACATGCCAAGCAATTACACTCTCCAGAGTGACTTTTGGTCTAGGATAAAAGTTGGTGGCAGGTTTGAGTGGCAGCCTCTTCCCACCTCCTCTGCAGGTCATGTGCCAGCAGGACACTCTGCTTCCCAGGGACACACTGCACCTCAAGGGAGAAGATGGATGGGAGAACCCAGGATGCAAAATGAGTTGTGGCAGATCCCTGCAGCCTCTCAGCCTGCCTGCAGGCATGTCCACACTCACACTGACAGTGAGAACCCAACTCAGCTCCTTTCCTATACCTGGATTTTGAAGGATGGGCAGCTGAAACAAAGCATGAGTCAAGAGGCAGCAGTCATAAAACTCAACAAAGAGCTGTTTTCCATGATGACATTTCCCAGAATAGTGACACATTGCTAATAGACAAACAGAAGTGAAATATCTGGGATTTTGCCCTTTCGGTACAGAATTCCAATCCAGATAAAAGAACTGTAACAGCCTTTGAAATGCTAAAAAGGAGCAGGCTCACAGTGGTATCTGATTGCCCCTCCCCAGCACAGGCTAAATGAGAACTGGTAGCAGTTGCAGAAATTAGCTTTGAATTAGAGCAATGAAAATTCCTCTGCAGTTAAATGATGCAAACACCTGACTGTTTTTGCTGTTTTTATTACCCGTGATAGCACATGTCGGGATATCACACCCTCAATAAAGTTTTACTGCATTAAAGTTTCTCGTTCAGCATTCAGCTGCATTTCCAACCTCTGTTGCTTTGCAAAATAATAGGAGATAACACTTAAAAACCTTTCCACATGCCTCTGTAGCAGGTTACTGTTACATGTATTTTATGCATGGAGCCAGGCAATTTACCTCAGTGAAAGACCACAATGACCATTCCAGTGGGCTGTTACTGTTGATAAAGAAAAACCTTTTCATTCAGCTCCATGTAAGCCCAGGTTTCAGTCTGCCATACAAAGATTGGCAGGAGGAGGTATCCAAGCAAAAGTAGCCAGCTGAATGAAGTTGAGTTTCATGACTTTTGGCCTGTTTCTGCCTTTATCCCATCCACTTTCCAGTGTCTCACCACATGCAAACTTCCCCAGAGTGGAGTCTGTATGTGGTTAACAGAGTACTGCAGACAGCAGAACCTTTTCCTGCTGCTGAAAAGTCAGAGAAAAGGGGGAAAGAAAAGGTCTGAGCAGAAAGATTAGAAGCTGGGAGCATCTCCTTCACCTAGGTTACTGTGGAGACAAACAGGGCTCAAAGAAAAAGAAGGGGGTAGCAGCAAAGGGAGGAGCACACATTAAATTGCTGGGGGAGGGAGCTGGTCCAGCTTGTAGGGCTTTTCTAACGAGAGGAAAAATGAGTCTCTGCCTCTTGTGATAAGTGTAACCACCGTGCCTTGCTTTGCTCCTCACAGGACAGTACTCTCAAAGGAAAAGTCAAGAAATAAGACCAATTCCCTCCCCATCCTCTGAGCAAGGTATCATGAGTAGTTAAATGCAGCTAGCCCCGCTCCCTCGGAGCCATGCTGAGTGTGCAGAGATGCACACAGATGGTGGGCTTGGCTGGGGCCACCAGAACCTGGTGTCCTACAAACCCTGCCAATGGCAGACACTGTGCAGCCAGGTGACAGGAGAAAACTGGAGGAAACAATGAAACCTCAGGAGAACAACAGAGAGAAAACGGCACCTTTCCTCACCAGGCTGAGAAAGCAGGGTCTACCTCCTTTTGCTACAGAAGCCACATGAGAAAGATCAGGACTATGCAGGTCCCAGCTTTCAATCACTAAACTGGCAAGTGGGAGCTGGTTTTGAACATGGAGAGACTGGGAACAAGCATCTGCATGGACATCCTGGTAATCTGCACCCACATACGATGTTCTCTACCCCCAAACTTGTCATTTAAGACACTTCTTTTCATCTGGGCCAGTAACAGCTACCATCAGAGCAGCTTGTCCAGCATTATCAAAGGAGATCCAGCTGCACTAACTACACAGTTCCCACCAAAAGCAACCACTGAATATTGGTACCAGTCTCACAACAATAAACATTTTAACTTAATTAATACTTAATAACATTTCTGAACTTCTGAGTGAAAGCTGGGTGCTGATGTAACTAGTCTGTGCACACTTGTGTCTAAACTATGCATAAATTTTAACATAAAATAGTCTCTGGAGTTTTAAAAAACACTTAAATCACTGGCAGGAACATAAGAAAGCCTTGGTACTGAGAAAAAATAATGTTTAATAGGAAAAGTTAATCTGCACATATAAAAACCAAACCACAAAATACAACAGAATTAAATGATTCTTTAAATGATTGTAATCTATAAATATATGTACATATGTGTGCATACAAGTATTTTATATAAATATAATGTTAATGCCAGTCAACAGATAATGCACACTCGGTAAAATACAAATTCTTTTACAGACAGATTTATTGACTGTATGTAAGAAATGTAAGAAATTTAAAAAAAAAAAACCAAACCAACCCAAACACCAAGCTTATTATCATTCAAACATAAAGACTGCAGAAGAAAGAAAAATGCTAACACTTTCCACAGGAGCTAAAAATGTAAAATCAATGCAGTTTTGCAAGATGAAGAAGAATAGTGTTTGTTTGGAGATATTGTATATTGCCATTGTATTGGGAAAGAAGGCTGTGGAAAAGGTCAGACAAGTGCCATTGTCTCTCACAACCCATGTCAGCAGAGAACTGAACAAAATGCTTTCAGATGGCAAATACTGGGGGTTGAGGAGGGTGAAAAAACCTGTATCTAATACAGTAAAGTGAAACAGGTCAGATTCTCATGAAAAACAGTTTTCATCGTCCCAAAGCTGTAGTTCAAATTAAGTGAGCACAAATCCAAGTGAAGCTCTGGGTACTGATGTTTTTCAGCATCACAAATATTGCCTGGACCATCTTCCAGAAGAACTGAAAACCAGCAGGGTTAGAATCCTGGTATCTTGTGTACATTCACTCTCTTGCCAATGCACTGGCCTCTTTGAAGAAGCCTAATGTTTATTGGAGCACATTAGTTCTTTTAAAAGAAGTCCTCTTCTTCACCCTACTCCCTAACATTTTTCCCTTATTTTAAAGTTGATCTCTTTCAAGCAAGAATCTTCCTCTAGAAAACCTTGAGAGAATCTGGGGTTAAGGTCGTTGTTGTCTCTTCTGCTGAAGTAACTGCATTGGTGAGAGGCTGTGAAACTCCTTGCTCTGATCCAGTGTTGTGGTGGTCGTCCATCCTCCTGCTGCTCTGCTCACTCAGTATCTGCTCTGCGTCCTAAAGCCCGTGGGCTCCCGTGACATTTCGTACTACAGAGAATGTTCAGACAAGACAAGAAGAGAAATAAGGACTCACAAAGATCATCAAGTCTAACACTTGCATGAAGGGCCCATACAGGGTTTGATCCCACAACCTTGGTGTTGTTACTGAGCTAATTTCAAGCCTCTCCTTCCTCTGTGGCTCCCTTGCAGAATTCAAGGATAAATCAGGCTTTTTTTTTTTGGAATATGCCTTCCACATAACGACACACCACTGCTGATCAGGCTCCCCTGTGCCACAGCAGTCCAAAAACTGTTCTATATTATTCATGGTGCTTCACACCTTTCCCCTCTGCAAGTCTGCAGCAGCTGCAGGTGCTCTTGCTGTGAACAAAGCAGCAGCAACCCCTGGCAAGGCAAGAGCACACAACCCCTGGACATCAGTCCCAGCTTAAACTGACTGAATCTTGCATGAGGCTGCAGCTAGGAGGTGCCACTGCAGCACCTGTTGACTCTACAGCAGCCCAAAAGAAGCTCAGGTGGTAGCAGCCTGTGATGCTTGCAGGCACACCTGTGCTGAGGGATGAATTTGGCCAGTGCAGACAAATATCCTATGACACAGCAGGCCCTGGGCAGCCAAGCTCTTGCTTTGACCCTTGTTTTTCACATATCCTTCCCGTGGCTCAAGGATGACTGCTGGGGCTTTAGAAAGGTCTTCATGAGTGCTGATCTCTGCATTGAGGAAAATTTCTGTATTAAGATAACTTTTTCCAGCTGCAGCTACAGTTGTTTGGGTGCCTTTATACCACTTTGAGACCAAGGGAGGATGTACAGAGGGGAGCTTAGGTTCCAAAAATGTCTGTAGCCCACAGTGCTACAGTTCAGGAATTCCATTCCCACAGGACTATGTGAAACACTTACCAAATCATCATAATCCCTCTCTGGAAAACGATCTCTATGTGCAGAACGCATCTCATAGGGGTTGTTGGGCTGATATCCTGGGTTTGCATGGCCAGAAGTGGTCTGCACCCTGGGGAACATGCTTGGTCTGTCTTCAGAGGCATTAATGTCAGAATACCCTGACTTCATCAGGCTCCTCTTCTCTGGATTTTGTTTGTGCTTTGCTCTTCAGAGAAGATGAAAGAACAAAGATTTTAAAAGACTGTTTAGTGTGCCTTACTTATTAAGTCAAATTTACTGATTTGTCCACTCCCACCTTATTTTGAATGCTCAGCCCCCTTCTGAAGCATGCAACAAATTCTTATAGCATGTTTTTTTTTTTAGCTAGTGCAAACCCTTACTTTGAACACACAGCAAAGCAGTTTCTATTCAACTGTAAGGAATACTCTTACCTGACTGAAATAACAGAGACTGCTATCACTAAACTCAGGATAATGGCTCCAAACACTGTGCCCACTATTATAAGGATGAGTTCACTGTCTGAGGGGAGAAACAGCAAAAAAGAAATGTGTCAATTAATAACTCACAGTGAATATTGAAAAAGGGAAGGGAAGGGAAGGGAAGGGAAGGGAAGGGAAGGGAAGGGAAGGGAAGGGAAGGGAAGGGAAGGGAAGGGAAGGGAAGGGAAGGGAAGGGAAGGGAAGGGAAGGGAAGGGAAGGGAAGGGAAGGGAAGGGAAGGGAAGGGAAGGGAAGGGAAGGGAAGGGAAGGGAAGGGAAGGGAAGGGAAGGGATTTATTTTAAGGCTCCCGGTGCTTACAACATTTTGTGGACACAGAAGGATGTAAATTAAGGATCTGCATTAAAGACCATCTCTGATGGATGGCTGTTTTGACTCCAGCTCTACGTCCTAATGCTGTGCACTGAATGGTTTTACTCATAGTTATAGGTGAGGAACAGCAACAATTGGATTTAGGGGTTGTTTCAGCTAGTATTGATGCTAAACTCTGTAGTTAGGTGCCAAATAGGCTCTTCCTATGCCCTAGGCACATAAGATAACAGAGAAATTTCACTTCTTTTCCCATAAAGTAGTCTTTCTATAAATACAGAATGGTGGCATCCCTAAAGGCTACCACTTCTTTTTTTTTTTCATCTCAGACAGATTAAGAATTACTAGGTATTTTTCAAGACCATAATTAAAAATCAGAAATTCTTATACTTACTGTCAGTGCAGTCCTCCCCAGAGAAGCCCACTGAACAACTAGAGGAGAGAAAAAAGAAAAAGGGGAAAGAAAGAAAGAAAAGATGATTTTTAGGGTCCCATTTAATCCAAACCATTCTATGATCACAAAACAATAGTATATTTCACCAATTTATCAGCAATTTCTCCACAAAGTGTGTTCATTACAGGTTTCCTCTTTAACTCTATCTTACTGTTAAATTATTTACTTTCATTAAAGTGAAACAATCTGCGATTTTCAGAGTGATTTGTGATCTCAGCACTAAAAGTTTCAGCTTCTCAGTCTGCAAAATGTTAAAATGACCTAATTTTTCTAAAGAACTAAACTCTGCACCTCTGAGGTACTTAGAATTGGCATGCAATATCTTTAACACAAGCCTCAGTATAAGGTCTATAAGGACTGGCAAGTCTATCTTCCTCCCACAGTAGTTTCTTATATTTAAAAGATATCAACTTTATGGTAAGAAATGTTCAATTTGCAGCAGTAATAACTACAAAAAGAGCTGAATTAATGGATATGGGGAGTGAGTCTCTTTATCCACCTGAGCAGAGCACAACCAGTCACTCACTTGGCCTCACCAGCAAACACCCTTGTTCTGTTCTGATCCTGAGCTGACAGAAATAATTTCAGAGAGAAAACCAAGCAGGAATTTATCACTAAACTCAGGAATTAAGGTCTGAAAGTTGTTGGGAAACAATCCCCACTGACACCAGTGCAAACACTCCAGGGACTGGAGGCACGTCCTGCTCTAATGCCTTTTGCTTACTAAACACTTCAGCAGAGCAGCTCCCATGGCTCAGCCCCGCTGCCAGAGCAGTTTGTGTTTATGTGGTTAGGTGGTGGAGCACTTTATCCTCTTCACTGACTCACGGGTGACCTTGGCTCTCCTTCTTTTCCTCCGAGGAGTTATGAGTGCACACAAAAGACTAATGCCAAGGAGTGAAAATGCCACAACTTGTGGCACCACAGCTTGTGACACCCCCTGCTCCCCCTTTGTGATTCACAGCCCAGCTGCTCTTCTGGGCTGCACTGGCCCTGTGGAAGATGTTCTTCTCCCCTACCTTCACCCACAACACAGGGACGCAATCAAAAGCTGAGTACTCACGCCACACATTCTCCATCCTGATTTTTAAAGTTAATCATACATTTGCATGTTTGACCCACTTCTTCTTGTATGCAGTACTTGTGTTTCAGTGCAGAGCAGGTTTTACTGCAAACTGTATTTTCAGGGAGAAAAACATGAGTGAATTGCAGATAGAAGATTATTTTATTGCTCTGAAAACACACACCCACCCCTCTCCTGTGCTTTGAAGCACCCAAATGTATTTTTTTAGGGCTGTACCCATGTAAAGCAAAAACTGAAATATAAAATCACAAAATTAGAAGTAAATAGGCTGTGTTCAAAACCATCCAACTTCATCAAAAAGGAAATCTGGCTAGGCTGCATCTTCCATAGGCAAGCAATGGCCTGAAGTTTGATCTCACAGCAGATGATTTGCCTGGCAAATTGTATCAGTTTTAGTCAGGCATGACACCACAAAGGCCTACACTGGATCACATCTCACTGGGATTTATTGTAGCCAGCTTTCATAGCTTTAATATGGATTTTTGAAATTTTTTTTGTTTTTCTAAAAATTTTACATGTTAGACTTTTTTTACTTCTGTAGTGTGAAAATTTTAGTTTCCATAAGAAGAAAAGAAGTTACTTTGAAGAAAATTAGGGACATCACAGGGCTTTGGAGGGTAGCCAAAACATAAACAGAGCACTCACTAAAAGACTCCAAACAAGAAAGTAAGTAAAACTAACAGTTTTATTATTAAACTAACAGTTTAGTACTAACAGTCCCCAAAAATGACAGAAAACATTCTTCTCACAAAAGCCTGTCTAAATCCAGGTAATGCAAACATAGAATTAAGAACAAAGGACAGAGCCTTAACAGGGTATTGTAGTGCATCATGAGACTTTCAGTTCTGCCAGCTTCCTTCAAGTAACTTGTAGAATTTATTCCCAAAATATGTCCTAGCAGAGAAGGCTGTGAGTATAGAATTCAATTTGTTCCATCCTTTATGTGTTTAGGTTTCAGTTCTCACCAGGACTCTTAACAGTGCATTTAAGGAGTTGCCTACTCACTGCTTTCAGTGATTATTTCATCAAGTTTTAATATTTTATTCTACTGGAATAAAATTATAGATTTGTTTAAAGTGAAATATGAGGATATGTTTCTATGGCTTTCTTAACAGTATGCCCATTCCCTGATTTTCAGAAGCCAGCACATTTGCCCAGCACCTTTCTCAAAAAGGGACCAAGACAGGGAATAAGCAGATCAGCCTTTCAGTGATAGATAAAGCAGAGAGCTTCTTACCTTTACAAGAACGATCATCCCCTTGTGTTTTTTCTAAATCAGGTTTGCATTTGCATTCTGGAAAATCTTCCCCTTCACACACTGTGGTTTTAGGATCACATCCATAAATATCACAATGTGTTGCCACTTTAAAAGAGAAACAAGGAGCAAAGTTGAATACCCTTCCATAGAAAGCAGTGCACTTGCCCAGTAAATCATAAACCAATTATTTAATAATTCTAAGTAGAAAACAATTATAAGTCCTTTTCTTCGGGCATCAAGATTGCAAACTTTTGGACTAGCCCTTTTTTTCTTCCTTGCTCTTTAACAGTTGAAGTCCTGTTTCCATCACTTCTTCTGACCTTCTGTTTCTCAGCCTCCTATAATCATCTCCAAACCTTCCTGGCTCCAGCCCATAAAAAGGGACATTCTTCCCATAAGTTCATATTCTGAAAACTAACTTTCTGACTCACCTTATAAAAATTTTTAAAAAAACCAAAAACAACCAAAAATTAAAAAACCCCCAAAAAAACCCACCCAACTCTACAGAGAAAAAACATGACTATTCTACTATTTTTTTTTTCCACAACTGAGCTGTGAGACCCAGATCCCATACAGTTCTAGAGAGATAGAAATGTTTATGGGCATGCAGCTCATTTCATGAGCAGCATTAGTATCCTGTTTGCCCAGTGTGATGCTCTTTAGATCCATGCCCTTGTGGTGGGAATGGTTTAAAGACCTCAGTGCATAGCATGCTGTAGAGAGATGTGACTGTACTAGTGCCTTGGGAGCTCTCAGTGGTTTTCTATTTCCTTCTCACAGCTGAGGATACAGTCACCTTCAGACAACAAACTCAGGCTTTAAGCCATGAAACAGATTCTTCATTATTAGCTATGCCTTTTAAAAAAGCTGATTTCAAAATAGGAACTTATATTAAAAAGAAAATAGAAAAAGCATCCTTATTTTAATTAGGAACTCATTCTCCCACATTACACCTTTAATAATGCAAGAATTTACTAGTTTAAATCAACAAATCTCTTAGCTCAGTAGCTAATAAGTGAGGCCTCATTTCAATTATCATGGCTTATTATGGGAGAAGTCTAAAGAGAGTTTAATCCTATTTTGCCAGTAAAATACTAGCATATTCTCAGAAGCATAATATATATATATTTTTTTTTATCCTGATTTTTCCCACTTCTTAACACTCAGCAGGTTAAAACCACCATGCCATTGTTTACCAGGGAAAAATATTTTCCTTTTCTTCTTTACAGAGGGAGTAGGAAGCCTTAATAAGACAAAAGAGCCTAGCACTGAATTGTTGGCTCTTCAAAATTACCAAAGATTGAACATTCAGCTCCTTAAAATCAACAAGGTTTATGATTTGATGCCCACAGAAATCTTCCAAGTAGGTTTTAAGAAGCTCTGTTTCTGCTGATTAACTGCTTCCCTAGCAAGGGGTTACATACCCTCATAAGAATCAACCAAGGACCGGTCATTCCCGATTGCCTTTTCTATTGCAGCGCTAACCGTGGCCGCAGTTGCATCGGAGCTCTCCCTGAACAGGTTTGTCACTGCTACATTCAGTCCTGGAGCAGCATTTCTGCTTTCACCTGGACGTCTGAAAAGGACAGATAATACCATTTTAAAGTTTCACATCATCTATATGGATAGCAAGCTAGATGCAAAGATGAGAGAAAATTTCTGCCAAATCTCCCTCCCTCGCTCAGCTTCTTTCTTCCCATAAAGCAGGTAGTTGCCAAGAGACCTGAAAATGAGTGTAATTCTTGCTCAGGAATACATTAACAGCCATCTTTCCAGGAGGTCCAGGTATAAATAGGTAGCTGCTGGCTTTAGTGATAACAGCACTTCTCCTTTGCATGCTTTTGATACACAACTGGCATTTTCTAGCTGGGTTAACCTCAAACCAGCTGCAGTGTGGAGAACCTCATCTCCTAAACCCTAATTTTCACATGTTTCCATCAGCCTGTGGTGTTATCCAGGCGTGATGTGGAGAACCCACCCTGATGGGTGATGAGGATAATTCAGGGTGTGACCTGAATGAATGCAGAAGGGTCTGTTTGCCATGTAGAGCATCTGTGCAAGCCACACACTATCTGGGTTGGGTTCAGCTCACAGCAACCTCCCTGGTGTGAGGTGGAGAGCAGCAGTGACTTCCCTGTTCTTCAGCTAAACCTCCTGCTGCCAGGATATGCACACAAATATCCTTAAGTGGCAGACTGCTCAATTCCTTGAGGTGTTACTGTGCCCCACGTCACAACTGCTCTGCTGGAACTCTGCTAGAACAACATTCTGCTTAGCTGCTTAATCCCTGGGGTGCCCTGAAAAGGCTGACACTGTGCTAGCATGCCAGGTTTTGCTTGATAGGGGTTAGGAAACACAGAGAAGCTGGCAGAGCTCTGGGGACAGTAACCTGTAACAGATGGGGATAGGAAACAAGAGACTCACAGGGTCTACCTAGACCAGCAAGGGACCTATGCCCACAGCTACACCACAACCCATCCAGTAGCATCTTTTCTCAACCTGCCATCAGGAGACACCAACAAATGCACAATAAAAAATGCATTTGCTATGCCTTCTGTAACAAGGGTTTTTAAATTAAACTGGGACTCCCAGCTGGGTAGCACTCCCAACAGGCACAGGAACTCAGAGGTAACTGTTAGAATTTCAGACATATCAGATATCACAGGGACTGCTAGCTAGAGCACAGGGCTGCATCCTACATGGTGCTAGAAGCAGGACATATAGTGTGGAGCTGCCTCAGCCTGCCCATTTCACAGGAACACTAGTGTAAAAATGGGGCCAGCATCCCTCCTGTATGGGCAAGCATTTTGAGCTGAACTCATCCCACATCTTTTATTGAACTGAGAACTTCAGGGGAAACAGATTAAAATGAGGTATGTGGAAGTATGTACTGTGTAAAAAAGAAACCAGCAGACTTACTGAATTTTCACGATGACAGTTTCTTCATAGCCTGGTAGAGTTTCAAAGGCCTCCTCAAACTATAAAAGAGATAGAAATTGGAGTTCAAGGCAAGCAGAAACATAGACCAAAATCACATGAACCGCTGAGGCTTCAGCAGTAAAGCTTTTATGCAGAATATGCCACTACAGGCACAAATAAAGGAAGGTGATGTGTTAAATCCACCAGGAAAGGTATTGCAGAAGAGGAACAGTGGGGTGCTGCTGTAGAATATGGATGGGAGGGCAGTGGAGGGAGGGAGAATGAATGTCAGGCTGGCTTAACTGGCTGATAGCTACAGATACCCCTTTGCAAACTCTTTGCTTAGGAGGGTGTCTCCACAGCACCAATCTGTGTACAGTTAGGGGGAAGAGGGAGAAGTTGATCTCCTCACAGATGGCACGTGTCCCTGAGAGGCAGTGAAGTGGGATCATCAGGGTCAGTCTTGGAAGGTCAGTGGGAAGAAGCACTGATGAAAGTGTTGGGAGCTCACCAGGATCAGAAGAAAAGCCACTGCTCTCCCTCATCCCATGAGAAGCAGGGAACAACCAGTGGAGGCAGCTGCCTTCAACTGCCACAAAAGCAGGAGGCACCATGAGAGAGGATAAGATGTCTAATTCAACTGAAATGAAATATTAACTCTCTCTTTCTTTGTAATAAAATTCAAATCACTTTCCATGCTATTTTCACTTTTGCATTCTATTATGCATTTATTTTAGTCCTACATGTGATGCTCTTCTGTAGCCATATCATGAAAAAAATGCTGGACAAAAAAAAATTGAGAAAATATTTTTTAACGTTCTGGAGGAACAACTTTTGGTCACTTTCTGAGACAACCTTCCTAGTAAGCAATATAATAATATGCAGAAATTGATAACCATTTTTGATCATTCCTGATTAACACAGTGAATATTTTTTAAACAGATATCTGGTAGAATTGCATATATGTTCTTCCTTACTGCCAGAAAGAGAAATACGCAAATCCACTTGTTTCAACATGGCAGTATAAATTAAACTGATCATCTTTTTTCTCCAGGAAATCTATTACCAGATTTTATGTATAATCATAGAATTATAAAAAATGTTCAGTATCCATTTCACTAATAACATTAAAATACTAACACTGGAGACTTATGGAAGAGTGTTATTATTTGTTATTTAGATACAGCTGGACAGCCATTTGGAAAAGTTTGTGCTGCATGGAGTCAATAATTTTCTTTAAAAAAAATTTAAAGTTGTTCATTTTTACTTATACTACTAATTATTATTGAGTCTTCAGCAAACAGTGGAGCTCAGAAACTCAATAGGCTGGAAAACTTCACTCAGCCCCATTGCTTCTGGAGAGGGAATGGTGAAAGATGCAGAGAAATTTATGTGAGAACTCCCCAGAACAGAAGTGGTACTAAAAATGCAGATAGTCAGGGGTTCCCTTCACTTTACCAAGAGCCATGCATGTGTCATCTGAGGGCAAAGTTCAAGTCTTTTATAAATAGGTCTAAACTAATGTGAAGCATTCTTTGAAAGAAGTAGAAATCTTGCAGAGAGGAACTTTTCTAGGCCCCACATTAAAGAGAGTGCCCTCTCTGTCTGCATGACATCCAGTATAGCTTTAAATATATGGGAGGGGGAAAAACCCATTGTCACTCACAAAGGCTGATAATTTGTTGGACAGTTCTTGATACTCTGTGGAATTTACAAATTGAAGATTTTCACTATAAGATGCATTCACTGTAATGGTGGCTGGGTATATTTGCCCTGGAATGAGAACAGAGAGTGTAAATTAGAAAGCATTCAAGAAAGTCCAGTTTCACCTTAGAGTTCTCCAGCTTTTAGGGATGGGGAAATAATGCAGAAAATAAATCAGTTGTATTTTTCCTATATGGGAGGGATCAATAGAGGACAAATCAATTCAGTCACAGTGGAGGATGTTCTTTGGCTGCCAGGGAAGAAGGCAGGATCCTGGGCCCAACCAAGCTGTCCTGATTATGAAACTGAGTAACATTAAACTGTCAGCATGGCCTGAAGCTACAAGACTTTTTGCAAGGTGTTACAGAATTTAGTGAGAAAAAATGTGTATTGAGTACTCCAAATTTGCAGCTATTAAGCAGCTAATGTGGTTCACTGTGGTTTACAGAAAAAGTAATTCAGAATCAAACTGCTTCTTAAGCCTCACAAGTAAATCTGAGAATCCTGCCTGCTGATCCTCAAATAAGAAGCCCTGTTTTCTCACATTCTTGGCCTTCAGAAGCATTTCAGAGATGCATTTCCACAGGACTCTGATGAGTGTTTAGCAATGGGGAAAATCAATCTGGTTGTTCACAGGTCTTCATAAGTCTGGTCCTTTAGAAATCATTGCCATTAACATTAATGTCAGGTTTACACTTGCATTTTTTTCCTGCTTTTCACTCATTTTAATCTCCTACACCCCTGACAGAGAATTCACCTTCTTTTCCTAGAACATTAACCTCCTTGGCTGTCACTGTTTTGCAAGATTGCAATCTAGGCCATTGCAGGAGTGGCTGCCTGCAAAGCAAGAAATCACTCAGCAGTCACTTTCCCAGACTGATTATGTTTTCAGTTATAACATGACAACAAGCTATATGGGAAGCAAAATTCACCTGAGCAGGAAACCAAAAGCATTGATGCCCTTCTGCAACTCACCTTTGCTACAACTCTTATTGCTGTAGTAGTATCCATATTTGCACACACAGGTATAATTGCTTTGTAAGGAAATACAGGTAGCTGAACTTCCACAAGGATCTCCACGGCAGAAGTCCACTAATACCAAGACGAAAGATATTGACATTAGGGTTTCTGTGAATTTCTTCAATAGCCAGCTCGTGTATAAAGTCATTCATATATTGAATAGTTCATAGATACTATGATTCTGCTAAGGGAAGCTACCAGGTATCTTGTAGAGAGTATAGATGCAATTGCAGAGCATACAGCTATATATCTTGCTTGTTGAATGCATAGTAACTGTTTTCCCTAGACAATCCAGCAGGATATCACAGTGAGGACACAGAGTATTGCTGAAATTCATTATCGGTCACACTGAGCATTCACAGTTCAACTCTACTTAATACAACTAAAAGCAAATCAAAGAAAGAAGGTATATCAAGGCTTGCCAAAACCAGTGACTGTTAGAAAAAGACAGACTGCAATAGTCTGTGTGGCTTTAATACTTGCCTTATTATGACAGTATAGCTCAGTCCTTTACTGCAGACACATTAATGAGGACAACAAAGTGAATCACAATAGTATATTTTCTCAGAGTAATTATATATATTCTGTAAGGTTTTAGAGTATGTATTTTATATCTATATCCATAACTTAAGTGGTTAATAAGTAATTAAAATTTATACTTTTATACATCTTATATATAGGATGGCAATTACAGTTCTCATTCAAGCTATCAAATTCTGTTTTTCACCCTGCCTTGTTTTTTTACACTTCACGTCCTAAGTACAGTCTCATACTTGAGACATTTTCTGTGAAACGGGGGAAAAATAAGAAGCTCATTCATATCCCCCCGCAAAAAAAAAAAAAAAAAAAAAAAAGAAAGAAAAAAGAAAAGAAAGTAAAACACTCAATGAATTTTCATTTCCTATAAGGTTCATCTCCAAATATATTTTCCAGAGAATCTAGTGAATTTTTTTTTCCTGATGAAAAGATCCCAAGCTCAAGGCTACAACAATTGTGAACTCTTCCAAACACATCCCACTTGGAGCAAGGGCCCTTGTGAAATAGTGGCAGGGAGATACAGCATTAAATGAGGACACTTTGCCTACACAGAAGGCCCTACTGGGATTAAAAATGGTGGGGTATGGAGAGCTCAGGACAGACACATGCACTGTCCCCCAGAATGTGCTCCTGGCCCCAGCTGCATGCCAGGATGTGCCCTATCTCCCTCCCTGCCCATGCTCCAACAGCCTCAGGAACAACTCCCTGTAGGGCCAGGTCAGGGGCTGGCCTGGGCACCTCTTTGCAGGCATCCTCTTGTATCCCTGTCTGGTGCAGGCGGCAAAGGCACCTAGCACAAAAAAAAGCAGCCTCCTCCAATCCTCCGCAACACATTCTCCTTGCAGCAAAGACCAGCAGGAAAAGAGGTAAGAGTGGAGGATAATCATGGGCACCATTTGGTCAGCTTAGTCTCTTCTGGAAGAGGAACTTGGGAAACCCAAGCAGGGGAACTCCTTCTTGTCTGAAGGAGCTACAGAGCACCCTGGACTTGGTTACTCCAAGCTGTGCTTACAAAATGCTGCCTCAGCATTTTTGCTCCTTACCTGCAGGTGCTGAGGTTGGGGCAGGATCTGTTCCATTTACAGTACTGTTATCTGAAAAAGGGAAGAGAAGAGACGTGGCAGCACTGCCTAGCACTGTCAGTTCAAAAAGCATCAAGCTGGGAGTGGAGATCAATAGGCACATTCTGCTCTGTGTTCCCCAGCCATGGCCCCCAGCCTCTCCCTGCTGGGATGTGTCCCAGCTCCCTCCCTGCCCATGCTCCAACAGCCTCAGGGACAACTCCCTGTAGGGCCAGGTCAGGGGCTGGCCTGGGCACCTCTTTGCAGGCATCCTCTTGTATCCCTGTCTGGTGCAGGAGGCAAAGGCACCTAGCACAAAAAAAGCAGCCTCCTCCAATCCTCCCCAACACATTCTCCTTGCAGCAAAGACCAGCAGGAAAAGAGGGAAGAGTGGAGGATAATCCATCTGGTAATAATGGGCACCATTTGGTCAGCTTAGTCTCTTCTGGAAGAGGAACTTGGGAAACCCAAGCAGGGGAACTCCTTCTTGTCTGAGGGAGCTACAGAGCTCCCTGGACTTGGTTACTCCAAGCTGTGCTTACAAAATGCTGCCTCAGCGTTGTTGCTCCTTACCTGCAGGTGCTGAGGTTGGGTCAGGATCTGTTCCATTTACAGTACTGTTATCTGAAAAAGGGAAGAGAAGACACGTGGCAGCACTGCCTAGCACTGTCAGTTCAAAAAGCATCAAGCTGGGAGTGCAGGATGACAGGCACATTCTGCTCTGTGGTCCCCAGCCATGGCCCCCGGCCTCTCCCTGCTGGAGTGTGCCCCACATCCCTCCCTGCCCATGCTCCAGCAGCCTCAGGAACAACTCCCTGCAGGGCCTGGTAACAGGCTCACCCTGGCCTTCTCTTTGCATGGATCACCTTGCACCCAGGCCTGGTGTGAGAAGCAAAGGCTCCAAGCAAGAAAGGAGCAGCCTCTTCAAATGTTCCCCAACACATTTGCTTTACAACAAAGACCAGCAGGGAAAGATGGAAGAGTGGAAGTTTTTCAAGGTCATGGTCTGGGTAATTTTGTCTCCAGGGGGAGAAGAACTCAGAGAAACCCAGGCAGGGGAACTTCTCCCTGCTTGGATATATGCAGGGCTCCCCGGAACGTGGTTACTGCAAGCTGACCCAAGAAGGTGAAGCCTGAAAGCTTTTCTCCTTACCTGAAGGTTCTGTGATTGGCGTCTCTGTTGGCTCAGTAGCTGTTCCATTATCAGTACCGTTTACTGAAGAAGGGAAGAGAAGAGACATGGCAGCACTGCCTAACATTGACTGTTCAAAAAGCCTTGGGCAATTCTGTATTCTTTCTCTCACAGCCCTTCTCTCACACCCTGCTCCTTACAAGCAGCAGGTCTGTACCCTCCCTGCCTTTCTCCTCCAGGTGACCAATGCTGAGTTGTAGGCTCCCTGCAGCAGCACTGGCTCTGAGGCATCCCGTGCACAAGACCTGGTTACTCCAAGCTGTCCCTACAAATGCTGCCTCAGCAATTTTGCTCCTTACCTGCAGGTGCTGAGGTTGGGGCAGGATCTGTTCCATTTACAGTACTGTTATCTGAAAAAGGGAAGAGACGAGACGTGGCAGCACTGCCTAGCACTGTCAGTTCAAAAAGCATCAAGCTGGGAGTGGAGATCGATAGGCATATTCTGCTCTGTGGTCCCCAGCCATGGCCCCCGGTCTCTCCCTGCTGGGATGTGCCTCAGATCCCTCCCTGCCCATGCTCCAGCAGCCTCAGGAACAACTCCCTACAGGGCCTGGTAACAGGCTCGCCCTGGCCTTCTCTTTGCATGGATCACCTTGTACCCAGGCCTGGTGTGAGAAGCAAAGGCTCCAAGCAAGAAAGGAGCAGCCTCTTCAAATGTTCCCCAACACATTTGCTTTACAACAAAGACCAGCAGGGAAAAATGAAGAGTGGAAGTTTTTCAAGGTCATGGTCTGGGTAATTTTGTCTCCAGTGGGAGAAGAACTCAGAGAAACCCAGGCAGGGGAACTTCTCCCTGCTTGGATATATGCAGGGCTCCCCAGAACGTGGTTACTGCAAGCTGACCCAAGAAGGTGAAGCCTGAAAGCTTTTCTCCTTACCTGAAGGTTCTGTGATTGGCGTCTCTGTTGGCTCAGTAGCTGTTCCATTATCAGTATCGTTTCCTGAAGAAGGGAAGAGAAGAGACATGGCAGCACTGCCTAGCATTGACTGATCAAAAAGGCTTGGGCAATTCTGTATTCTTTCTCTCACAGCCCTTCTCTCACACCCTGCTCCTTACAAGCAGCAGGTCTGTACCCTCCCTGCCTTTCTCCTCCAGGTGACCAATGCTGAGTTGTAGGCTCCCTGCAGCAGCACTGGCTCTGAGGTATCCCGTGCACGAGACCTGGTTACTTCAAGCTGTCCCTACAAATGCTGCCTCAGCAATTTTGCTCCTTACCTGCAGGTGCTGAGGGTTGGTCAGGATCTGTTCTATTTTCAGCACTGTTATCTGAAAAAAAGAAGAGAAGAGATGTGGCAGCACTGCCTAGCACTGTCAGTTCAAAAAGCATCAAGCTGGGAGTGGAGATCGATAGGCACATTCTGTTCTGTGTTCCCCAGCCATGGCCCCCAGCCTCTCCCTGCTGGGATGTGTCCCAGCTCCCTCCCTGCCCATGCTCCAACAGCCTCAGGGACAACTCCCTGCAGGGCCAGGTCAGGGGCTGGCCTGGGCACCTCTTTGCAGGCATCCTCTTGTATCCCTGTCTGATGCGGGAGGCAAAGACAGCTTAGCACAAAAAAAGCAGCCTCCTCCAATCCTCCCCAACACATTCTCCTTGCAGCAAAGACCAGCAGGAAAAGAGGGAAGAGTGGAGGATAATCCATCTGGTAATAATGGGCACCATTTGGTCAGCTTAGTCTCTTCTGGAAGAGGAACTTGGGAAACCCAAGCAGGGGAACTCCTTCTTGTCTGAGGGAGCTACAGAGCTCCCTGGACTTGGTTACTCCAAGCTGTGCTTACAAAATGCTGCCTCAGCATTTTTGCTCCTTACCTGCAGGTGCTGAGGGTTGGTCAGGATCTGTTCCATTTACAGTACTGTTATCTGAAAAAGGGAAGAGAAGACACGTGGCAGCACTGCCTAGCACTGTCAGTTCAAAAAGCATCAAGGTGGGAGTACAGGTTGACAGGCATATTCTGCTCTGTGCACCCCAGCCATGGCCCCCGGTCTCTCCCTGCTGGGATGTGCCTCAGATCCCTCCCTGCCCATGCTCCAGCAGCCTCAGGAACAACTCCCTGCAGGGCCTGGTAACAGGCTCACCCTGGCCTTCTCTTTGCATGGATCACCTTGTACCCAGGCCTGGTGTGAGGCAAAGGCTCCAAGCAAGAAAAGAGCAGCCTCCTCAAATGTTCCCCAACACATTTGCTGTACAACAAAGACCAGCAGGGAAAGATGGAAGAGTGGAAGTTTTTCAAGGTCATGGTCTGGGTAACGTTCTCTCCCGTCAGAGAACAAGTCAGAGAAACCCAGGCAGGGGAACTTCTCCCTGCTTGGATATATGCAGGGCTCCCTGGAACATGGTTACTGCAAGCTGTCCCCAGAAGGGGAAGTCTGAAAGCTTTTCTCCTTACCTGTACCTTCTGAGGTTGGCATCTCTGGTGGGTCGGGATCTGTTCCATTTTCAGTACCGTATTCTGAAGAAGGGAAGAGAAGAGACATGGCAGCACGGCCTAGCATTGTCTATTCAAAAAGCCTTTGGCAATTCTGGGTGTGTAGGACAAGCGCTGAGCAGGGACGTCCTGTGGATCATTGTGGGGCTGAGCAGTCAAAGTCCTGAGCACTCTTGCCCAGCCTCTTGGCTCTCCCTGCCTCGGATACATTTGTCATCTGATGTCCCCAAGGGCAGCACTTGAGCACGTCCCAGGGAGGCAGTGGATGGCCCCCAGCCCAGCTGTGTTCCCCGTCTGCAGCATTCTCAGCCACAGGCACACACACGTCTCAATGCAGCAAAGATCCCTTTGCCTGCCCAAGGAAGTCTACAGCAGTCAGAGCAACTTGGGGGAAGCCATGAGACTGGGCACAACCTGCACCTCTCCACTCCCCCATGGTGGCCTTTGGCACAGGCTCATGTGGGTGGAGGCCAGAGGCACAAAGTCTTTCCCAGTGCTGGGCCATGGTGATGGGGAGGTGGCCTGCTGGCAGTAGGGATGTGCTCATGCAAGGCCCCATGGAGGAAGAGCTGAGGGATTGAGTGGCTGCCCCTCCTCAGGGCGATCCCAGCAGGAGCTTTGACCCTTCTGCTTGGGGCTCCCCAGCATCAAGCTGGGAGTGCATGACAACCGGCACAGTCTGCTCCATGGTCCCCAGCCATGGCCCCCGGTCTCTCCCTGCTGGGATGTGTCCCAGCTCCCTCCCTGCCCATGCTCCAGCAGCCTCAGGAACAACTCCCTGCAGGGCCTGGTAACAGGCTCACCCTGGCCTTCTCTTTGCATGGATCACCTTGTACACAGGCCTGGTGTGAGGCAAAGGCTCCAAGCAAGAAAAGAGCAGCCTCCTCAAATGTTCCCCAACACATTTGCTTTACAACAAAGACCAGCAGGGAAAGATGGAAGAGTGGAAGTTTTTCAAGGTCATGGTCTGGGTAATTTTGTCTCCAGGGGGAGAAGTACTCAGAGAAACCCAGGCAGGGGAACTTCTCCCTGCTTGGATATATGCAGGGCTCCCCGGAACGTGGTTACTGAAAGCTGTCCCCAGAAGTGGAGGCCTGAAAGCTTTTCTCCTTACCTGTACCTTCTGAGGTTGGCATCTCTGGTGGGTCGGGACCCGTTCCATTTTCAGTACCGTATTCTGAAGAAGGGAAGAGAAGAGACATGGCAGCACTGCCTAGCATTTTCTGTTCAAAAAGCCTTGGGCAGTTCTGGGTTTGTAGGACAAGTGCTGAGCAGGGAAGTGCTGTGGATCATTGCGGGGCTGAGCAGTCAAAGCCCTGAGCACCCTTGCCAGCCTCTTGGCTCTCCCTGGCTCTGATGCCTGTGTCACCTGATGTGTCCATGACCCCTTGTCCCCCAAGGGCAGCGCTTGAACACAAGGACCTTACACACACTGTAAGGTAGTGTCCCCTGCTTTGTGGACACGGCTGTGTCAGCCAAAGCTGTCACTTCCAGTGGCAACCAGCCTCATTCACACGTCCCTGCAGGATCTGGTCACAGGATTCCCCTGGGCATCTCTACAGGGATCGCCTTCTATCCTGGTCTGATGCAGGACATAAAGGTGCCAAGCACAAAACCAGCCGCCTCCTCAACTCTTCCCCAGTGTTTCCTTCTTACAGCAAAGAGCAGCAGGGAAAGATGGACTTGTGGAGGGCATTCACAGCCTTGATCCGGGCACACCTGTCTCCCCTGGGAGAGGAATTCAGGAACACCTCTGTGGGGGCTGCAGAGCTCCCTGGGACTGCTCCCAGAAGGGGCTGCCTGAGGGCTCTGCTCCTTACCTGCAGGTATTGAGCTTGGCGTCACTGTTGTGCCAGCAGATGTTTCAGCAGGGGCTTCTGATGGAGGGAAAAGAAAAGAGATGGCAGCACTAGGGAACTCTTTGCACCCAGGACAATTGATGAGCAGACAAGTCTGGGAGGACCTGTGTGTGTTGCTGAGCAGCCACTCCTCTGGGCAGCCTTACCCTGGCTTTTGTCAGCCCCAGGCCTTGTGCTGTGCTGTACAGATTCCTGTGGACCTTTCTATTCCAGGAATTCTTCTTCTGTCACAGAATCATCTTGAATATCAAGACCTTCTTTCCCTGGACTACACCTCTATGTATTTCTGACAGTATACATTATTTTTCCTCTTTCTATTCCTTCCCTGTCATAATTATTTCTGAATAGAAGGAACCCTGCGTGATACCAGCCAATTGTTGAAAATACTTCCTCTAACTTTGGTTTCAGCCTTTGTTATTGTTTTCTTTCAAAATATTCTAGTTATTTGTTTTTCAGTCGTTGGGTTTTGCTTTATTTAACCAGTGTCATTCTCAACTCTTGATAAAAAGAATGAGTTCAGGTTTGAGGGGTTGGTTTGTTTTGTTTTTCTTAGATGTAAGAAGAACAAATAAGAAACCAACCTTGCTGATAAATGTGTGATACTGACAAATGGCCAGTTTGCATCATGTAATCTAACTTTAATCTGAATTAGTTAATTCTTATTATTAACTCTTATTAATTAATCATTAATTTACAAGTTAAGAATAAACTTATTTACTCTGTATGAATGCTGCTGCAAGCATAATTTTATCTAAAGCATTAAAAGCACATAGCTGAAAGACTTATGTATTTGTGGCTAAAATCCATGTCCCAGTGTCTGCTGCACATCTCAGCAGACATTTGAAAATAGACCCCACTATTCTAGAGCTTTATAAGGCTTTGAAAATCCAAAGTGAAGAAAATCTTCTACATTTTTTATTCTGATTGACAATGTATCTCACATAGAAAAGGCACATGCGAAAGACAAGTAATCCATTAGCCTCCTCTAGGTGAAGGGGAACACGAGCAATTGTGGCAGCTCCCTGCCAGGCCTCTTGCCTCCACTGGTCATTGAGTTCTATAAACAGCATTATTTGTTCCCTAGTTAGTATAAATGGGTATTTTTCCTAAAACCATGACAATATGAATGTCTGCTGGCCATTCCAATGGGCAATGGATGTTGGAACAGCAACCTATTACAGAGGTAGCTTTTTTTACAACTGCTGGAGCTGGGAGGCTCTGGCTAACCACCGTCCAGGAGTACCTTTGGACTCAGGAAGAACAGCATCCACGGTGCCAGCAGAGTGCAAGAGCTGCAATTGAACCTTATGGATGGGCTTGACAAAGGTAAGCTGAGCAAAGGTGGCTAATTTATGGCTCTGTGTGCCTAGATCCAACCTTCTATGTATGGAAACAGGATGTGTTAATGGGCTTGGGCATTACCACTGTGATAAAGAAATGGATGTTACCACCAAGGACATACAATAACAGAGACATCTGGCTGTTGAGCAGGGCAGGGCCTTTGCCAGTACTATTCAAATGGACACATCCTGCAAAGCTTTTACAATGTTTGCTTAGAATGAGAAAGGTTTGTGGGCAGATCTATCCTATGCAAAGTCAGATCAAGTGAAAAATGGGTATTGCTTTCAGTAAGTCTTGGCACAAGAATTTTCACATCTTGCTATTACCTACAAGCCTCCCACCAGGATAACAACCAACAGACAATCTTGAAGATTTCTATGTTTATGATTTACAGCTGAAAATTGGTCTGTAGCACACTGTGGATGTTGCTGGAAATACATCTTTCATTCACAGTATTCAACAGAGACCCACAACTCTCTGCCACCAGTTGCAAGCTTAACAGGTCTTAATTCAGCTGACAACTCTGCAATTTTATCTTTGTATAGCTAGGAGTTCCTGTCCTCTCACAGCTTCAAGCTGCTACAAAACTCTTCATGGAGATGCTTTACTTCTGCTAATGTTTTCACCCCTTCATACCTCTCACTGAGTATCAGGAAAAGGCGTTTAGCTGTAGGCTCCGGCCCACAACTACCAACTTTGGCACAACACCAAAAAATGTACTAAGTGGCTTAAGGAATGACACCTTTAGTTTGAACAGACTATGGTGCTATCCTCTTGAAAGCTGGTGATGATGTTTCCATTAATTTATTTCAAAAGGAGAGAACAAAAGCTCAGTGAGCCGGCTCAGAGGGAGCTGCTTTCCAGACTGGTTGGTTAAGGAGCCTCTGGCCAAAAGGGTACTGGGGTGGAACAGTTGCACCTTTTGTTATGACTGTAACAGAGCTTGAATTACCTGGGTTTAGTATGAAAGTCCTGAAAACTGCTCTTGGAATAGGCTGAATTAGGTTAATCATAAGCACCAGTGATTTTCCATTGTTCTGCGAACAAGGAAAGCCGTCGGCTTACAGTGACATCTTTCACCATTAATTAATCAAAATCTAGACATGCTGAATTGTGTATCACAACTGGCTTCTCAACAGCTGCTGAAAGTACTAGAAAATCCATTCACTGCCACACAATAGCTGCCTTGATAAATCACAAAACAGAAGATAGTGGTTCTTACCTTTCAGAAGGCTCAGCACCAGGCCGAGGCACACAGCGAAGAGCACAGAGCGTCTCATTGCCACTTCTGCTGCTGCTGCCACTTGCTGCTAAGCCTAAGAGAAAGTGCCTTTCTCTTCTGGCGTCAGCTCATTTAAGGTCCCAGGCACAGGTAAAGAGCTCAGCCCTGAACTGACGTCATGGTGGCAAGTGGCAAATGATAAATTCAAGCGGTGTTTTTCTTCCTCCTCAGGCTGGGAGGAGATTTCTGGACCTGCAGCGTTCTTCCTTTAAGTCATAAATACTTGAGATCTGTTGACACAAGGAAGTTACTGCTAAATAAGCTGACATGGGAACTGACAGTGCACCAGCTATCCCCTGCCAGCTTTCCATACCAACACCTTCCACGCAAATTAAATGAAGAGTGCAGTATAATCTGTTCTTAAAGTGGAAGAGGTGACCCTACCCCAAGGCACGCTAATTATGCACTTGGAAAAGAGTACCTGGGATCCACATGCTCACTTCCCTTGCAATAAATCACCAGTACAGACGAGCTTCATTCCTCAAACTCCAATTATTTTTTTCTTATAAGCAAAATCTTATGCTAAAGCACTTCTTACTTCTTAACAGGGTCAAAAGAAACAGAAAACTCCTGCATCTCTGACATCAAAGAAACAGGTCTGACATTGGCCCTTCTAGCAGTGATCATGTTTTTTTTGCTGCCCTCTTATGTGTGTTGCAGGCTCACTGAAGTGGTGAGCGAAAAGAGGAGCAGGCGGGACAGCCAGCAGGTGTTTTTGTATTTATCTGAGTGGCAGCCTCCCTTTCTTGAGAGAAAGTGTACTCCTGATAGAGACACATTGGTAACCAGGGAATGTCAGGCTGGAGCAGAAAGCCTGCAGCAGGTCTAGAAATGACAAACAGCCCAGAAAGGCGTTAAGCAGGTAACCCTGCTGTGATGCGTGGAAAATAGGTTGCTTTTTAACGTTGTACTCTAGGAAGCTTCTGAAATGGCCAGTGAGAGACCAAGATGGGAAAAAGGTCTCTGTGGGCAGGAGTTGGTTATCCTGCCCAAGTTTTCCAGTGTTTGTTCTGCCTTGTGCTCCAGTAAAATGCACTGCTTGAGATCAGCTGGGCCAGATCAGTGATTTCCAGTTCCTCCTTTTCAGGCAAAGGTGTAATTTCTCTAATTTTGAAGATCTGAGTGACTCTGTATCCTGCCACAACTGCCAGTAAAGTCTTTCTCTGAAGAAAACACAGGTTATGCCATCATTACTAGACAAAAGGAGGACGAACAACCCATCAGTGTATCCCCTGAAATGCCACTTCTAATGGCTATGGTCCTGGTCTCCTCTGGCAGACCCCACTGCCAGCAACACAGGCAGGTTATGAACACACTACTGAATGCCACGTAACAGCTCAGTGTATTAAATGCCTCTCCCTTCATCTGCTTTTGTTTGATTTTCTTTTTTAAGAACAAGAAATGCAGTCTTGGGTAATCTCCTTGAATGAAGGAGGGCGAGGGAGACCAAAAGTATTACTCAAAGTCATTCCTGAGCTTAGGGTTGTCTTAAACTTTTAACTTGCACTGAACCAGGAAACGCTGTTGGCTCACAGACAGCAAAAATGGTTGTGTGCCATTGCCTCTGCTGGCACAAGGAATGAGCAGCCTTGTCCCTCTGTGAACCTGCTCAGGATGCTGAGCCTGAAATGTGGGGGTTTTGCCTGTGCCTTCCTTTGTATCCCTGTCCCTGAAGTCCCTCCAGTGTGACCTGTTCCCCACACCTACCCCTAAGTCCTCACAGTGACCCCCTCTCCCTCTCTCTGCTCCTTCAGGCCGTGCTGGATTCAGCTCCTGCCCTGCTGCTGCTCCCTCCCATGCCCACTGCCCATCACAGATCATTCAATTCCTCCAGGCCCCTCCTTAAAACTGCCTTGCCAGGAAGCTGACAGAATAAGAGAAGGAAATGCCTGGGAAATGTTTGGCCGCAGTGCCCTGTGCCTACCTGCTTGGCCAGCCTCCACCTCAGGCCACCACCACCCTCCCAGCTTCAGGGCACATCCAAAAATGAATCTCAAAGTCTTGTTAGAATAACATATTTCAGTGCTGTGAGCCCCAGACCCCAGCAGGTGCTTCAGGCACAGCTTTATGTCCCCCATCCTCTGGCAATGTCCATCTCCCAGACTTACACTCTTCAGTCTTCATGGTACACTCTGATTTTCCAATGCTGCCTCAAGGTGCAGCTAGACAAATCCAGCTCTTAAAAATTCCCTGTTGGCTGTAAAGCACGTGCATGGACCAAAATAACTTCTGAGGGCACTACAGAAAATGAGGGCCAGGTCTCTAGCAGGTGTAAATGGTGCAGCTTTTCTGCCTACACTGGAGACTACAGGTTGAGTGTGCAGTCCTGCACATTAGAACTGTTCTCTGCAGTGAATGCACATCAGGAGCTGGTGTGTTACCTATATTTTTAAACTTCACTTCCATTCCTACCTGGTTGTTTATGTTTATTACGATCACAGCTTTGGCAGTGTGAGTCATTTGCAATTCAAAAGGCCCCGGTTCCTCCAGGAAATAATGGAATGAACAGACATACATTTCAGGGACTAGCAGTTTTCATCTCTGCTTGCCCTTCCCTGTCCATTTTGTGACACATCAGTGGTCACAACAGGCTCTCTCCAGTAAGGAAGGTGACATGCTCTATGTGTCACATTGCTTGGTGATTTGTGGGGGAATTAATTATAGAGATATGGTGGTTTAGGAGAACAACACAGAGAATTAACCAAAGAGGAGAACTGATACCAGTGAAACTGCACTTACTAATTAAGTCATTAAGCACGCATTAAGCACAATAAAAAGCTGACTGTTAGTCCAGACAGACTCACACAGCCACAGAAATTGTGATGTCCTGCAAGGAACAACAGGGAAAACTTCCTTTGCAGAAATAACTCAATAACTTTCCAGAGGCTGTAAAATCAAACTGTTGTGTGCCAAAACTCAGATATGACAATCAAGAACACTGAACAATTATTATGGAATAAAAAATATGTTATATTTAGTAACAGTAGCTGCTCTATTGTCAATACTTTTTTATGGCAGAAAAAAGAAATACCAAAACTAAAGGGCCTTATCTATCTATTAGAAAGCACATGCAATCAAGAGGCAATCATGCTGTCAGAAGAGAAAGTAGGAAAAATTATATTTTACAGCTCTTTATGTGCATCAGCTCAATATTTTTTTCTGCACATTTTTCAATCATTTTTCTTACTAGATTCCTCTACATTCGCTAATTCTTGTAAATTTGGTTCCTCCACTATATATGACATATATGAGTAGAAATATATGACATATATGAGTAAAAATATATGTTTTAATTAGCTAAAAGTTTTAAAAAAAGCTTCAGAAGTCTAAATCAAAGCTTTAGCTATGGATACAGATTCATATATAATCAGGGGAAAGAGATGTTCTTTAACTTCTTTTCAGGTGGTTCCCAAGAGTTTGAGGGCACACACTAGGGATTCAGTGGTCTCAGAGGCACTGATGCAAATCTGAAGTGGGCAGGGCTGTTAAATCATGTGCTTGTCCATAACCCAAAGATCTTTTTCTTAGTCCCATGGAAATGTTGTGACCCGTGGTTTTACACTGCCAATTTCCTAAAAGATAAACATCCTAAAAGATACCAGCATCACACAGAAAGCAGAATAACACGAGACAGTATGTGATCTCTCACCATGGGGTGAGGTGCTCTCTGTGGGTGTGTGTCTGTTTTCATGCCTACTGGGAGAGCCAGATCATGTGTTCAAACTGGCCACCTAACTTTTCCTAGAACAGATTAATCCACCTTAGTCCCATCTGATTTCTGTCACAGTTGTACTGCTCTGGAGCAACACTGAAAAAATTGCCCCAAATGAACATACCTGCCATTGCTCCAGATGCTCTTCCAAATCATGCCTCTTCTCAGCAGCCTGAGCTGGGTTTGGTGTTCCTCTGGATTCAAGGTGCCCTCCTTCTTCCTTTGAGGGACACTCAGCTGGGCACTCTTCACTGTCCCTGCTGGTTTTTACTGGGACAGGGCTGATCTCATGGTGGTCAGCTCCAGCCTTTTTCCCCTGCAAATAGCCTCTCCTGAGGTCTTCCTCCCCTCCAACATGCACTCACACACATAAACACACAACTTTACCAATTCCAGCAAAAATTAAACTGAGGAAAAACTAAAATTAGACCAAGTTGCTTGGTGCCACCAAGATAAATGTATCAGAAGACAACTTGTGTTCCAGCTGAGCAGAATTTTGTTTGGCACAACTAACAGAATTTACCTATTTCCTCTTTGTTTTTCAATTTAGTTATTTGTTCAGGAAGCACCATCAGAAGAACAAAAGCAATTTATTTTCTATGCAATTTCTTATTTTCTGGATTAGATGTATAATAATAACTAAAAGCACCTAAAAATTGCATATGTTTCTCTTTACAGGAAAAGTTAAACACAATAAAAAAGCAGGGACATAGTAATATTAATTGTTTTATTGTATCCTTTTATGATACTGACTAGAACGCCAGATTTAATAATATTGGATGCAGGTATAAAAATAATCCAATCCTTAAAAATTATATTTTGCTACTACAGTACTGTATAATTAGTGGAGGCTGAAATTATGATACAACTTTAAATAATACTGGTTTGGAAAACATCCTCAGAACCCCAGAAACTTGGAAGCAAACATTCAGAGACAGAGGAAAGGGAGTGGAGCAATGTCAAGAACATAAAGCAGGTTTACATTCAGGTTGTAAAGAAGCACAAACAAATGCTGAAAATTTATCTTTTGGAAGAGAGTTCACAAAAGGTGAGCTTTACTACTGCAGTTCTAAAAGCTGCTTAAATAAATCATTATGATTTTACACACCAAGTTTCACCTTTTACTGGGAGAAAGTCCAGTAGAATTTAATGGGTTTAAAGCAAATAACTGAGTTTAACAGAATTTCCTTTAAAAAGTGAAGGCAGTAAATATTTACCCTGTTCAGCTTCTTTTTTTTTTTTCTTTAAAGTAAACCCATCCTAGCAGATTTTATTGAAGACCTTTTTATGTTCAGCAAATTCTATAGCCATATTCAAGAGAAGTGATCAGTGTTTACTGTATTCCACAGGACTTTTCCATACAGGATTTTGCTGACCTGGGGGCTGCCTGCTGCAGTCATTAACACAAGTAGGACTCCCATCTCTTCTAGCATTTCATTGAAATAGAGACTGAGTGATTTAGGATTTCAATACCACTTTGGAGGAACATCTGGTGCCCTTGCTAGGTATTCCCTCAACAAGGATATTATGCAACACAGACTAGACACAGAAGAGGTGTCATCCCACACTTGATCTCACAGTACTGAAGTCACACTTCTGCAATATAAGTAAGCTTTTTTTTTTTTTTTTTTTTTTTTTAAATTTTGGTACTTCTTCGTGAATTTCTCTCCTGCTTTTCAATTTCAGCAGCTCAAGGGAATGAAGAATTAAATGGGAATTGAAAATGTCCCAAACTCTTACAAGCATAGGACATACCCCTTCTGAAATCAGGAGACCTTGCTTAATTTCTAAAGGGACAGGCAAGAGCGATCTGCAGAGCAGTTGCTATGTGTGACAGCAGGAAGCTTCTCTACATCCCTAGATATTACATGACAGGAAAGAGGCTGGCTGACCTGTAAAACAACTACACAAAATTCACATTCACTCTCTTCCCTGGAAACTGTTTCCAATCTTGAAGCTGTTTTGTTCATAACACAGGTCCCGCTACAGTAATAAGGATGCTTTAAAAAAAATAGATACAACATGGAAAGGCAGGAACAGTATCACAGAAATAGGAAGACAGAGCCATGGGAAAGCATGTACTACAGGCAGGTGATCCTGGTGGTGGAGTAATTCAGGCCTAAAAAAAACTTCTTTACAGTCCATGGGAGAGTTGCCCCAGTCACTGTAGGGATGCTGGATTGCATCCTTTGTGTGTAAAGAGGAAAAAACATTAGTCAGCATAGGAAGAGCATTTAACTAAAATGCATCCGTTCTCGCTAATTTAAGGAAGAAAGCTAAAGATTACTATTAGGGAATGAAAATTCCAGCTGGATTTGGAATGGATATGGCCATTGACCAGCAGCAGAGATGAGTCCTGGGAAAGCAACTTGGCGAATCTGCAGCAGTGTCCAAACCCACTCTGTGCTCACTCAGGTCCCAGCAAACAACCTATACAAGCACTGGCACAAACTATTTCACAATGATAAATACCTCTCTCTAACTGCAATTTATTGCTATTTTTAAAGCCTTTTACTACCCTGCAGCATGGAGGCAGATAACTTTCATAAAGCTGCTCATGAGCAGTAACTCAGTACATGACTGTGCCAGTGGGTCTTATGGGAAATGCCATGGGAGCAATGAGATTCATTGCTGCTATAAAACCTAATGCTTCCAGTGTGGAGGAAAACCTGGCCCACTTTTTCCACTTACAGCCCAATTCAGTGGTTTCAACAGTATGAAAAAAGAACCCTGATTTCCCCAGTGCAGCTGGAAGGACTGGCCAGGGCAAGCAGCAGGACACAGGAAGACTGTATGTTCAAGATGCCTTTTGAAAGATTCCTCAAATGTGTGTTTTGCTGATCAGTTCACTGGGACTGCCTCTCCTATGCTGACTGTCAGGGGTATTTTTGTGGGTAAGGCATTTTGTCAGTATAACTGGCAGAGCACCATAGCAGCAAACACATGCCTCTCACAACTTTTCCTGTCAAGCAACAGAATTAGCATCTTCTCCCAAATGTAATTAAAAATACACCCACACAACTGCCCATGGGTCATTGCTGACTTCTCCCCTGACTTTCCACAGCAGCCAGGAGCAATAGCAGATTTATGAGCAGTGTTGGTGTAGCTTTAATTCCTTTCCCCACATCTGGCTAAACCACTTGCATTCTCCATACCAAAAACATGCCACTTCCCTCCTATTCTCTCACATAGTGGAGAGTGATTCCCCTTGGCAAAAACATCCAGTGTGCTCAAAATTTTCAATTTTGAAAATTGTAGCTAGAAGTAATCTAAAAGAGAGATGAGAAATAAGCTGCATGTATGTAGACATCCTACAGGGAGTTAGGTTGTGAACAGAGAAGCATCTGATTTTGAAAGTGGTCTTGAGGGCACATAGAGACCCTTCCTATACCCAAGAGGAGTAACAAGCCCCACTCCACTGCCAAAGGGCACTTTGTTCATGGCAGACACAGAGAGGATCCTGGTGGCAGCTTTACAATATTAAACCTAATATTAACCTGCACTGAAACTCTGCCCACATCCCTACTGCGGCTGGGCGAGTCAGTACTGCTGGGGTGAGGCAGTGAACACTGCAGTAAAATAACCATCAAAAACTGTGACACAGCACAGCGCACTGCACCCACCCCTGCTGTCCCAGTGGAGCTGGGAGTGGGTGGTGCCTGGCTGAAGACAAGCACTGCAGCACAGGTTGCAGCTGGGCTGGTGGAGACCCAGGGGCTGAATCACCCCAGGCTGCCTCTGTCACCTTCCCAAAAGCTTCCCGGAACACTCTGGGGGAAAGAACCTGCACTCATCTGGGTGCTGACTCCTCCTGCCTAAACCCCTCCCTTGCCTGCTGGGCAGGGCCTCCTAAGACACCCAGAGAAGGTGTGGCAGGCCAGGAGAGACCCTTCTCCTCCTCTTCCTCCTCCTGTGGACTATGCCTTGGCTCTGAGACTCCTTTCTTACCCAAATAGGTCAGGCTGTAATGGATAAACCCTCATAAGAAATGCCCCAATGTTTACCTCCACTGGAAGAGAGAAAATTTCAGTGCAATGACACTCTTTCAGAAAATTCCAAGTTTTGCAGTCCTCACTCAGAAAATCTTGCTGGATTTACTGAGACTCTTTTCTCTCCAGATGCAATTCAATAAGAATTTGAAGACCATTAAGGTATTAAAATTATTACTTGCAAACTTTTGTGTGCTCTCATTAGAAATAGCCCTATCTCAATTCCACTCAAATCCCTTGCAATTTGCAGTGTGCTGGGAAATACAGACCAGAAGTTTTGTTCATGTACTCTTTGTGCAGAAGAACTGACCTGCAATTGTGAGTTGGTGTGCCATACTTTGTCCTTTGTACTTGACACGCAGAAGTTCATCTCCTAGCCTTTGAACTAACCAAGCAGTTAAACATCTTTGCCTATAAGCACAGGCCTAAATGCTTCCCCATCTGAAGAAATGCTGGCACATGGGTAAATCATGGGATTCTCGTCATTGCTGGGACACCTCCTTATCACAAGCTGCTTTACTCAAAAGGGACAAAGTCCAGTGCTTGTCTATAGGCTTTGGATTTATATTTAGCATGAATTGCATCTTCTTCTTTTCTTTTGTAACAAAAATATAGCTCTGCTCCATACCAGGGAAAAGGCAGTCCTTTCTGTCCTGGATGAAAACTCTGATCAGCGTGGCAGGGAACATCTAATTCTTGTGCTTTACCTGTTGCAATATCTTGGACACTAAGTAGAGCCTTCCTTAAATACAGTTCCTTAGGCATCTGTACTTCCCATGAGCATGCATTCCTTTCCCCCCACAGCTAAGATCAGCTGTGCACTGCCAGCTGCCAGGCTGATTATGGATCAGACAGGTGTGAAGTTGCATGCATTGTCACCAAAAGTTCACGTAAGTGCAGAGGATACTGCCCTAGGTGTCTATAAAGCTCTGTCTCTCTGCAAGCTCACACTGCTGCTTCTACACAGAAGACAAGAGCTGAGGCATAAAAAAGACACTGTGTTTGTGTGCTGTGGCTGATGCACTAAACTGTGCCTTCTCAAGCACATCTGTGGCACCTTTCCTGTCTTGAAGTTTTGAGAAAACAGAGGCAACTGTGAGCAGGGACCAGAAACCTCTAAGCCACCACAGCTTATAATTGCCCGTTGCTGTCTCACTTCCCTCTGGATACCCGTTACTGACCTTTGGTAAGGAACACAACAGCCTTTAAAGTGCTGGCAAAGGATCTGGGAACTCACACCATCTGTAGGATGCAAGTACCTGCTCCCTGATGGAGAGCTCCTCATCACCCCAGGTTTGCCTCCAGTGAGCAGCCACACAACACAGGAGCATCTGAACTGGGCCTAGGCATTTTGGGGGATGCACCCCATTATCCTCAGTGTTTCAGTGAGCTGAGCTACCTATGAACTTAGTTGTAGGCACTGTGTCTTTTAAAGCATGTCTGGGGAGAAGGGAACATCAGCTTATGTACATACTAGAGATATGGTGAGTTAGTGACGAAGGAACTGTGCTATTTGTTATCCTTACACAAGCAGCCACCTTGAATTAAAAGTACATTCACATTCAAGAGGAGAAACTGCATCTGGACCTTGTATCTAAACAGGCTTTGGATGACTCAGATTAACAGTGCAGTAAAGATAAGTGGTAAATATACTTCATGATATTTAATTATATTTCCCGCATGTGAGCCGGAGCAATCCCCAGCACAAATGCAGGCTGTTGGAGAATAGAAACTAGCCCTGAGGACTTGGGGTGTTGGTTGGTGAGAAGCAATGACCCAGCAATGTGCTCTCACAGCCAGCTGTGCCCTGGGCAGCACCAGAACCAGGGTGGGGAGGGGATTCTCTCCCTCCCTTCTTACTCTGCCCTCCTGAGAGCCCACCTGCAGTGCTGTGTTCAGTGGTGCCACCAGAAGAAATGAGGCCAGAGGAGGCCACAAAGATGGTCAGAGGCTGGAGCATCTCTCCTATGAAGACAGTCTGAGAAAGTTGGGGCTGTTCAGCCTGGAGAAGAGTAGGCTCCAAGGAGATCTTAGAGAACCTTCCAGTAACCAAAGGAGGCCTACAAGAAAGCTGGAGAGGGACTTATCGCAAGGGCATGTAGGGATAGGACAAGGGAAATTATTTTAAAGCAAAGAAGGTAGATTTGGATTAGTTACAAGAAAGAAATTCTTCATTATGAGAATGGTGAGGCACTGAAACAGGTTGCCCAGAGAAGTTACCCAATCCCTGCAAGTGTTCAAAGCCAAGCTGGATGGGGCTTTGAGAAACCTGGTCTAGTGGAAGGTGTCCGTACTTATGGCAGAGGAGTTGGAAAAAAATTATCTGTAAGATACGTTCCAACCCAACCCATCCCAGGGTTCTGTGATTAGTAAGATCTCTTTCCACATTCACTTTAGGTCAGAATACAGTCCATGAGTTTCAGCCTGGTCTTTGGTGAGAAATGCAGTAACTTACATTCTTCAGCTTCTGCTAATAGGAACGAACACACCTGGGTGAGGAAACTTGCCTGGTCTGAATCACTCGAAACTAAGATGGAAGAAAGAAAAACACTTCAACATAAGTGACCTTTGCTATGCTAGGATTGCAAGCATCATGTTTTTCTCTTCCTTGAATGCAACTGACTGCAGTAAGCCCTCTTTTCCAATGCACTGAAAGTCTCCACAGCGCCTACAAATTCAAGGTGGGCTCTGGGGGCTTGAAAATATATCCCACCTTCAGTGCCCAGAATTCAGGTTCCTCTGCCCAGCCAAGGCTACAGCATTATTACTCCTTCAGAGATTCCTCATAAAAAGCATTCTGAATTCCCATCTCATCTTCTTCTTCCCTGGAAGGAATTATTTAATATTATATTGCTGTGTCTACAGGCATTTAAATCCTTGCAGGGGAACAGAGCCCCAGAGGATCCCATATGGAAGCACCATGATGGCATGTAGTGGCATCACTTCTGAACAATTTGGTTGAAAAAACAAAAACATTCCCTACATACAGAAGGTTTTCAAAGCAGCACAGAGGAACAACTGTGCCTTTTTTCTGTTAAAATTGCAGTGGTGTGACTGACCGTCCTGCACTCCTGGGAGACAATCAACCCATGAATTCAGCCAATATTGCCAGACACCCGGCTTTGCAAGGACCCAGAAATCTGGAGAACTTTTACCAGTATGAAGGTGAGGGCCAGAACACAGGCCAGCTTCCCTGTCCTGCACGAAGCCGACAGCAAGGCAGCGGTCTAGAAGGGAGTGGACAAACTTGCCTGACCAAAAGCAATTGCACAGTGAATCTTTGCATGAAGGGTGGCTAGGAAGACAAGCACAGTCAACAGTGAACGAGATCTGTAAACAAGACACTCCCTAGTGGTATTCAATGCAGAGTGCTGGGCACAGTTCTTCTGCCTGTACTGATCCATGCTTGCCCGTGTAGCGCGAAGAGCGAAGAATGAATAAGGAGTACACGTGTGAGCTTCCCACTGGGTCTTTTAGTGATGTGCTTCTTGAGCCATTCCCTCCTCTTCCTCCTCCTCTCTGATGCTCAGCAACTGTAACTGTCCCTCAGGGCAGCAATGCTCAGCATGAAGTTCAAAGTCCTTCCTATTAAATGGGAAGAGTAAGATTGATGTGGCCTCAACTACCCAGGAGACAGATTGTACCTGGGAATTAAGGGCCACACAACTGTGTCAATCTTCCACTCCCTCTCCACTCTTTGCTAAAAGTAGTCTCTTCTTCTGGTTTCATCACTGATGAAGGATGGATTGTATTGTCCAGGGTAGATGCACGAATGTCGAGATCCAGGCAAACCAGTGTAGGGAGGATAAAGTCCATTTCTTTCCAGTTCAGGATTTCTCAGTCCAGTTGGCTGTATTAGCAAAAAAAAAAAAAAATCAAATAAAAAAGGTCTTATTCTCACACTCAAATCCTTCTTCAGGCACAGCCTTACCACATTTCTTTGCTGTTGGTTCAGTAGCTAGAGGGAACAATGGGATCTCTAATGATCTCTGTAATCTAGAACAATTTTTGCTGTATTGCCTGAAGGGATTATTATGATGAAATCTAATTTCAACATCTGGCCAATGAACAAACTTGAAGCTTACCTGACTCTTCCAAGTGCAGTCTAAGTACACAGTTAATTTTTAATTTGAAAAAAGAAAAAATCTACTGCTGAGGTCAGGTATTGAAACAACTCTCATTAAAAGGATATCGTCCCAGAGCCATCCTTAAAGGAGACAATTATAGAAAATCAAAGGGAGTCTCCTGCTTTGAGTATTACCTGGGCACTTCTCTCCCCATTTACCATAGGTACCTCCTCTCCCAACACAGGCCCTTGAATTATATGTCAAATACAAAACAATCTGACCTTCCTTTCTCTCCTATTCTTGTAACCAAGTAAGGCTCCTGAGGACACTTGGTGGAGGAACACTGATGTCTAAGATCAAGTCTGTACAATCCTTTCACCCACTGAATAACATGAAGCCTCTTGGTTTAATCTGTTACAGAGCAGATCCATGCAAAACCCTCGTCACCTATTGCTTGCTAAAAAGTTTCCATTTCTAGTTCCCAGCATAATGAATCTTTATTTAGTCTAAAAAATTAGGAAATTTGCATTTTTATTTCAAATATCTCATTCTTATTGGAAGCATGAAGGAGAATTGTTTGACTCCTTGCTGTGCAACCCAGTACATTTTCTCACTGAAAAACTTAAAATATAAGCCAAGAAAATAGTAATGCTATCTGTTCTCTGCTCTGGAAAGCAAGGAGACCAGAATGTGTGATTTGGGTGAAATCCTGCAACTTTCACTCTCATGAGGAACCCACACACACTTTAAGTACATGCTGAGAATGAGTGACAGATGATACAGCAGCAGCACAGCTCTGGATACAGCCATTAGCAGATGGTACCAACCATGACATAGCAGCTTGTGCTTGTGCCTTTCTGTGCCCTACACAGCCTGTTACTCCTTATTCCCTCAGAGCTGAAGGGATGCTCCTTATGTACCCTGGAGAGGGAAGGAATGGAGGAAAAGAGGGGTCCTCAGTGACCACCATCTTCCTATTCTGGGGCAAAGTTCCCCAGACAGAGGTTTCAACCTTCCACTTCATCAGTGAGGGTGGACTGGAGAAAACTGCTAACAGGGAACCCTAGCAGTTTATACAAAACCTTTAACTGTCCTTCTGTACTCTAGGATTGCATTTTTAGGGCATTTTTACTAAAATATTCCTAGACATTTCCTCAGCATTCTTCCTAATGACATCTCTTGTGATATTCACCACAAGTAATAGCTAGAGCCCATAGGACTCCTAATGCCTTGCTATGGAAGACATTTGCTTTGCCCTTTTATCTTGCAGGAAAGGGATCTGGACTTCCAAAAATTATCTCTTTCCTGTGTGAGGCACAAAGGGTTAAAAGTTAATCTATGGATAGATACCGAATAATACACATCTGTCATCTGCAACAGGTTCTTGGTGCTTCCATTCTCCTGCATCTCGATGGTCTCTCTGCCCCACTCCTGTGCCCGGGGATTCTTCGGATATTCAGCATAAGGTGACATCTGGAAATCCCCACTCTTGAAAATCAGTTTACTTATGTCATTTTTATTCTTCCTGTTTATAAAAGAATGAGGGAAAGTGAAAACTTACAACTTATCCTGCTGTCTTGTATACACTTCTAGCATGATCACAGGAGAGATCATGACTTGATGTTACGAATCTTGACTGGGAACAAAGATCACCTCACAAGGACTATAGTCCAGCCATCTGCTCTGAAGCCAAGTCAGATATGAAATCAGATCATGCAACTCAGGCCATTATCTGGTGGGCTTTGAAATCTCCAAAGTTACATGGCAACCTCCTGAGCAACTTGTTCCACTGCCTTATTGCTCCTTTGGTGAATGAATTTTTCCCTACATTCAGTCTGAACCCGTCTTGTTGCAGCTATGCCCCTTGTCTCTTAAAAACATGTGTGTCCATCTAAGTCAATGAAAAAATCATGGAAATTGAGGAAGAAAAACATATAGGAGCCCCCATGCTACTAACTATAGCACTTGTTAATTCCTAACTAATTTAGGAATGTTAATTCCTAAGAAGGAAGACCTGCAAGGAGCTGGCCTGAGTGACACCATAGTGACACCAAATGTCCCTCCAGGACTATAATAGTTAATGAGTGGACTTTGGTGACACTTCCAGTTCAGAGCAGAGTATCCTCCAGGGAGTCACATAAGCTGCACAAGGCCAACACTCACAAGATCAGTCCACCCCTGTGGAGATCTGCACTCCGGGCACCTCATCTCCTGGCTGGGGTCTGCTGGCATCCCCCTGGCTGAAAATATGGGGTAACAGGGGCACAACCAAACCACTGCCACATCTGTATTACTGACAAATCCAGCTGCCAACTTCATCAGAGAGCTTTGAAATCCTAGATTTGGGGACTGGAATAGTGGGGAGAGGGTGTTACTGCAAGGCATCCCTTTTCAGATTACATGAATCAGGAAATAGAGCTTCCTAGGCAAGCAAATTTTGTCCAAAGCCACCTGCTAGTATGGGAACGAGGTGTGAGTGTGTGTGTGAGAGGGAGAGACACACAGAGTGAGAGCACATGCAGGACTTGTCCATAAAGGTGAATGAAAATAGCCTTAAATACACTCAAACACCACTTGAGGAACAGCAAGTAACCTCTCCTGTTGCCTAAACTGCTCCTTTCTACTTAGCTTGCGCTTTTGGAGACTGCTTCCTGGCCTCAGAGCCTTACAGCTCTGTGTGGGTAGGACTCCCCTGCCTCTCCATCCTTAGAGGACATGATTTCCAGATGTACCTTTAAGAGACACCCAGTCCATTGTTTAGCCTAGCTGCTGGGGAAAAAAATAAATTAAATTCTCCAAATGAAAGCACAGAGTGATACTTCAGTATATCAGATAAACCCACTTGCTTAGCCTATGTTTTCACCTATGTTTTGGTCCTTAGCTAGGCTATGTTTTAGTCCTTAAGAGCTCACACGGGGAGCTCTGGGTGTGGTGCAATCCACACCCAGAGGAGGATTGAGCCGGGCGGGCAGCGGTACGTACCGGCAGCAGGTGACAATCAGTGCTATGCCCATGACCAGCAGCAGTCCCCCTCCTGCAGCTGCAATCACCACCGTGATGAGCTGGTACGCTGCAGACAGGAGAGACAGAGGCTGAGAAACAGCAGTGTGGTTTTAAACCCCAGTGTAACATATCCACAGTCCCCACGTAAAGGGATTAGCTGCTTATTTCCCACCTTCCCCCCTCCCCATAAGCAATATAGCCTTAAGTGAAATAGGAACAAGTTCTTGTTTCCCTAAGGAATAGATTCCCTTCACTGATAGATCAGAGTAACTCAAATGGATTCACCTTCAAATATCCTGCTTCAAGAATGCCTATAGTGCTATCCTGACAGACTATACAGGGAAAGGAGATCCCCTTTCCTTAGATGACATTAAGTCAGCTTTGTCAAAGAAGGTCCACCAAATGACTTTTAAAGGAAAATGAAGGAACAAAAAACACTGAAAAAAGTAGCATGTACCTACTGCATTTTAGACACAGTCACTTGCAATTTTTTTTTTTTTCAAATCTCCTACTTCTGACACTACAGAAAATGAAAGAAATGAAATTTGGTACTCACGGTTTCCACAGTTGAATCCACCCAAGCCAAAGGGACAGCTGGGAACAGAGAACAACAGGGAGTTTCAGCAGCTCAGTTGTGCCAACAGGTCACCAGAGCAAGGATGGTGGGGTGGGAGGAGGGCAGAACAGTCACCATACCTCACACAGGTCTCGTTTTCCAGCTTGTATCCATCTTCACAGGCTGAAAGCAGAGAGAAGGGCCGTGAGCACCGCGCAGTGGAGCCGGCAGGGATTTCCCAGCGCCTCGGCTCCACGGCCCGGGCTGCACGGCAGGAATGCAGGAATGCCGTGCGCTCGGCTGCATGTCCTCTGCTTTGGGGAAAGCATCGTGCACTAAAGGTGAATAAGGTAAATAATACCTCCTGCTGGCTTTAATGGAACCATTTCAGGGCTTCCAAGCGGAGCCAGTGTGGAGCCTGGCACAGGGAGGGCTGCTGGCAGCGTAATTCCCAGTAGAGCTTCTTGCCCAAATGAAAACTCACTGCACACTCCCTTCACACAAAATGGCAATGTAAAAGATGTGCAAGTGCCTCCAGTTTTCATTTTGAAAGCCCACTTAAACTATGCTGCTTTAGCATTGGTGCATGTTATTAATTACATTTAAATGTTAGTACTGCAACAAGACATTATGCAAACACAGCCAGAGTAACCCGAAGTGGGATGCTAATGTTTAGGGTTTTTTTTCTCGTATCACCTTTTTTTCTGATTTTTCAAATTTGCAGTTAAATCAAATTTTGAGATATCATATTTTACTATACAATAAAAATTAAATTTATTAGGTCTAAATAATCCAGAAAACTGCTATGTGCAAAATGTTGGTGAAAAACTGAAACCATCACTTCAAAATAAAATAATTACCATGCTTATGGACAGCAATCCTAAATTATCTGAGGAAATTATACTACCCTTCTGATGAACAGCAAAGGGGATGATACATTGGACACACAACTATAAGGTTCAAATTACTGGTAAGATCACTGCTTTTCTCATCAATAGTCCCAGCAGAGCTCAGGCAGATCTGCTGCCTTTCACAGAGGCAGTGAAGGTTGGTCACTCAAAGGCCTGGGCAGAAGTGACACAGACAGTCACTTTGGGCAGAGGGACAAGCCAGGGTTAGCAAAGGCAGCAGCCCTTGGGGGTCTGCAAGTCATCACCTGAGGGTCTGGTAAAATCCTGTAGCACATTCCACAGGGAATTGCTCAATGAAAACAAAATGCTCATGGATTTTTCCCCCATTAAACACTTTTGCTTAAAACTGTCACAGAATTTCCCTAAATTTAATTCCAGTTTCAAATCAAATAGTTGGACTGGAGCTACATTTTAAAGAAACACTCAAGACTCATTTAATATTTTCAGTGACAGACAATAAACCACAGCACTGGGTCAGAAGCTCACAAAATTAATTTTCCTCAGCCATTAAAAACATTCACCTTCTTTCTGGTCTGAATTACCCCCGTGTCAAATTCCAGACTTTGGATGTTTACTTATTAGATTGGAAAAGGTTATATGATCAGATTTCTCCTCCTCACCACCAAATCACTCCTTTATCTTTAATAAAGGCAAGGCCACTGAGATCTTTGAATCTCCCTAATTATTGCAGCTTTTCTCTGAACACTCACAGGTTCTCTTTGACCCTTTTGATTTCTAGCTCCCCGAAAGAGATGTTGCAAGCCCAGGGATAACAACATTTCCCATCTTCTGCCTACCTCACATCCTCAGAATGTGTGGACACACAAGACTGCTGCACTCACACCACTTCTGTGGCTGTAGACACAGCCTTGCTGTAGCAAGTGGCACCAATGATGGTGGGGGACTGATGCCCACAATACCTGGTCTTGCACACCTTTCTTTGCCCTATGTAGCCCCACTACTCCTCCACCACCTCCCTCATTCCCTTTATTTTTCCAGAGCTGGGGGTGGGGAAGGTGAAGCTCATTACACAGCCCCCCTGCTGCATCACACTGTGATGCTTTTTGTACTAGTTGTATTTTTCTCCATCTAAGATTATTTCTTTGAAGTAAAGGCTCAGAGGTAACTGTGAAAGAGTTAAGAGCCCCAGTCAGCAAACAGCCAGGGCAAGGATAGTAAATCCCAAAGAATTCTTGCCTGGCTCATTCATCTCACTGGGGCATTGGCTAAAGGAGACTGGATGGGTTGCTCCTTTCACTTGCTAGCAAAAGCCAGCTGAAAACATCATGGAGTGAACATTCCACCACAGGACTGGGCAGTAACAAAGTGTGCAGTGGAAGGGAGGGAGGCACCACCTCACAGCTCACAGAGATGCCTTCTCTAATGAGCACAGCAGCCCTGTGCATCCAGCCCAGCACCTGCATGTTGGGAAGGCTGCAGGAGCAGGCACACAGGTGCTCGAGCCCACCCTAAGCTCAGCAATGAGTGAGGCACAAAGACCTTGAGCAGTTTCAAAGCTGGAGCTGTGCCACGGGCAGGAGCAGCCCTGGGTCCTTGCTGGCACGCAGCTCTCAGGTCAGGAGGATAGAGGAGCACAAAAGAGGAAAAGCAAGATCCTGAATATGCGTTTCTGTCTTACTTAAAAACTTGGTGCTTATGTATTTTCCTCTCCTCCCTGTGTCTTTTCCTGCCACTTTGCTTTCTCCTTTGGCATGTTTGCTGCTCCTTTGAAGAGGTTCCCGGGAGAGCTGTCACTGTCACACTCACTTGGCAAGATTCCAAACAAAAGCAGGGAACAGAGGAAAGGCCTAAGTGTCAGGGGCCAAGCAAAGCTGTTGAGTTGTGCTCCTCAACCTAGGATTCCTTTGCCTTCCCAAAAGGCACTCAGGGGTCTCTTTGGAAACCCGCTTTGCTGCTCCTTGCTTCACTCCAGAAACACTCTGTACTAGTAAAAATAGCATGCCCTTGAAAAGCTGGCACATCAGGTTTGCTGCTCTGTTACTGAAATAGCCCTGAAGAAACTGAGAAGGCTGAAAATCAGCAGAGACCCAGAGGCACTGAACAGAACAGCAATGGGTACATGTTGGACCTCCTGTGGCTCAGAGACCCAACCCTTGCCCAGCCCATGGCATGCTTTCCCAAGCAGGTCCCCAAGGACAGATGCTGCAAGGAGGACAGAACAAATCCTGTGGGTCAGGGCAGCCAATTCTCCCAGCCTTCCCACGGGGGAGACCGGACAGGGCAGCACAATAGCCATTTCCCTCTTTGCAAAGACTATAATTGGAGCTACTAGACCACATTTTCACAACCCACAATGAGGGTCGGATGCTCACGAGACCTTGGTTCCTGTTTAGGCACTAAAAGGGCAGAGGTTTTCAAAGAGGCTGGTATATTGTATGCTATATTTATCAGCAAAATAGCCCTAAATATCAAAATGGGGGCCCATAGCTTGGCTTTCGGAAAAGCCTTTAAAAATCCCAACCACCTGGCTTGCCCAGATGGGCACAAGTGATAATGAAAATCTGGTCTCTTGTCAGCACTGACTGCACCATGCAGTCAGTGCTGCCCTCATGCCTCTGCACTACAGCCTAAATCCAACACCAGCCCTGTCCCTCAGACATTCTCAAGGTGATCAGTAAGATGTTTCCTACTGACAGCAGTGAGATGAAGGTGGAATTAGGGTCTCACTGTTTACAGGTAAGGTTTTAATATTTTGCACAGCAAACAAATTTCCTAAGTATGGAGTAATCATACGTACAAGGTTTTAGACCTCTTAGCCCTCTGCAGCCATCACACCCAAGTGCCTCACAGCCTTTCAGGTATTTATCTTCACTGCTTGGCAAGAGACATGAACAAGACAAATGGAGTAACTTTCCTTAGGTCCCCACTGTCCATGACAGAACAAGAATTGGGTAAAAACCTCTCAAGTTTCAGCTCAGCTCCTCACTCACTACAGAAGCTCCTCTCTGACTCTTTAGGGTTGCTGGAGATGCTCAATATTTCCAAAGAAAAAAAAATCTTCCTCCAACATACAAGCTGAGGGGAAGGGAGGAATACACAAAGGGAAAGGTTTTGTCACAAAGGAGCCACAGAGTGAAGGAGAGGCAGGGCCATGACCTGGCAAGCAGAGGTGCCCATCTCTGAGCTGTCCCTCCCAGAATCTGTAGCACATGAGTTATTTCCAGGCACATTTTTCTCACTCTCAGATTTGGAACCGACACAACATCTCCACCTATTTCAAGAGCAACCCAGCAGGCAGTGCCAGAAGCAATATATTACCACTACTGCAATTGTTATTGATATGTCATCAGAAAAGCTTTACAGCAACCACAAACTAGGGAATGGACACCCTGATCCTCCAGAAGTAATTTTCAACACTGGCATGTAAAGACTTTGCTTAAAATGCAGCAAAATCAGATTTGTTGATCTGAGGAGTAGCTAAAAAATAACACAATCTTTAAGCTTAAAATTTCTATTTGGGACCCACCTGAAAAATAAATTCACAATAATTTTCAGATACAATTTTTTAAAATACTGATGATATATTAATGTAAGCTTTTGAGTTTAAAGCACTTTCCCTAAGTTCACGGAGAGTTCAGACAAAATCAAAACAGGCAGAGACACACGTCATCTCTGCTCTGTGCCACTGAACTGGAGCCCAAAGCAGCCAGGCCCCTTTCTCCCTCTCCTCAATCACTGTGACTCACAGCATGCTCCAGAAAGAGATAATATTATTCCTAGAGAGAGACTGTGTCTTCAGTGTCTGCTGAAAAGCCCCCTAACTAAATAAAAGAAATTTGAGCTGCTAATATTTATTCATAATATTGAGGGTTTTGCACGCACAGCACTACATCCACACACTCATTTCCACTGGAAGAAAAACTTTGAGGAAAATTCAGGCAAAGTACACCACATAAAGAGCAATACCTCTGCAGGAGTGGTCCATCTTGTTGTATTTGAAGTACCCACTTTTGCACTGGCAGAGAGCGACCCCATCAAAGTCGGTGCATTCTGAAGTTTCCTTGTCACATTCAGGGTCCTTCTGTCTGCACAAGCTGCCAGCTGTTGGGAAGAGGTGGCCAACATCAGCATGATTTTCTCTGAAACCACCATTATGCACATTTGCTTTCCACAGGCATCCCATTCAGCTGATGTGCTGCTTTAATCTATTTTTTTTTCAGTAATATTTGTTCCATTAGGAAGGAGTCAGCATTACCCAATGTCATCATTTCTTGTGTATCTATTCATTTGTACAGGCAAATAGAGAAATAGAGGGGGTGAATAATAAATGTTTCAGTTCAGAAATAGAAGGGGAAATAAAAAAGGGAAATCTGGTTTGGCTCAAGCTCAAACACATTAATCCCCTGACAGTTCAATTTTTAAGTTTATATCAAGCAAAAAATTTTGCTTACACCAAACCAATTCTTTTCCATTTCAGTATTAAGCACTGGACTTTTTCATTTCTCAAACAGAAAATTTACACTTTCATTTACATTACTTTGAAGCAGTGTTTTAATTTAGAAAGTCAGACTTGTTACAATGAGCATTCAGCAAAACTGTGGATAAATGATGGAAATCACATCAAATTTACATTTTTACTGGAAGGTCAAACTAAATGGAATTAATAAATATTTGTGAGATTTAAGATTTTATGGAAAATATGTCACTCATTTGGCACTCTCCTTTTATAAACCTTTCCTTGCTAGATCATTTTTTTTAACTGACATTTTCTTTTAGGTACTTACACAAGAATATAATTTGTTTCTTTCTCTGCTTATTTAGAAGTTGACTTTACAGAAGCACTGTATCAGAGGTAATGGGTAGGAATAATCCAAGCAGGTTTGCCCAAATAATTTAAAGCAATCCATGGCTTTAAATGGCTTTATGGCTTTAAATACAGCACACTGCAATAAAAGCACACACTGAACTTCTCATCTGCATGTTTATTTTGTCAAAATATTACTGGGGGTTTCCCACTAAACCTAGGCTAAGTGTTGCCACCGTTCATCCTCCTCGAGGCCAAACATTAAAGCCTTGAACCAAAAGTCACAAAACACCACGTGCAGCAGTTTCCTTGCAGGAAACTCTTTCAGGGATCCTGAGGTACCTCTCACAGATAAATCTCCTCCCTCAGGAAGTGAGAGCTGGGCAATGCCAGGGCACAGCACTGGGGTCCACCTGGAGAAGGGGACGCACAACACCGGTGTCCTTCTCCACATCTTTCTGTGCTGTATCCACACTGCCCTTGGGCAGATGGAGGATCCGGTACAGAAATCACAATTCTCACTAACTGTGAACTATTTTACAACCTGCAGCACTGAAACTGGGCAGGCAGGAGAGCAGACCATGCAGCCTCCAGCAGCTCCAATCGAGCTCAGCAGCAGGGTTTTGTCTCTTGGCTTTCACACCATTTCCCTGGCTCCCAGCCACACATGTGAAATTAAGAGTTACAGCTTTTTGATCTAGCTGGGCCCAGTGTCACATCCCAGAGATGAAAGGTTGCCCTACAACGTCTCTAATCCTCTGCTGCACAATATTTTCACAGAGAGGCAGATTTCTCACACATGTGGCAAAGATAAAGCTTGGTATCTGCATTCCTTTTTTACTGGGAGGTTCTTAAGATGACTCCCATTTAAGTAAGATAAAAAGATACAGAGGGATTTTTCCAAATGACAAAACGTTGTCCCCCTTTTATTAAAGGAGCCAAATAAAACATCCCTTTCCCCTCCTGCCAAGTCCTTCCAGATGCTATTTACCTCTGTGGAGTGATTTCAGGCTTGATATGAACTGGCAGGCTTCAGTGGGGGATTTGCAAGCTTGAATGTAGCTTTTCACACTGCCGATAACATCGAAGAAAGTCACGTTGGATGCTAAAGAGAACGTGGATTGCACTGAAACGTGCACAAAATTTGCCTCCCTAACAAAAAAAAAAAACAAAACAAAGCAGCCCTGAGTATCACAGGTCAGTTTGACGTCATGATTAGCACCTCATACATAGGAGTGCTATTAACACAAGAGATCCTTATCACAGATACAGCGCTGTAATAGACCTTAAAACCAGGACTAACCACTACACAGAGAGGAGAATATGGAGCTGGAAGGGATGCTGGCTTTGGAACCAGCCACAAATCCCTCCTGAGCAGGCCATCCCCAAGCTGCTCAGGACAGGAAGAGAATACCAGGTGAGCCTGGCAAGCTGGTCAGGCATTCTTCATGCCCTGTACCACTGCCAGGCTTGCATCAATCACTGACTTAAAATGGAGAGTGTGGCTCTCAAGCTGAATATCCCAAATGCTCAAGTTTCTCATTCTTCCCCTGGTAGCCTCAGCCTTACCTGCTTGCCTTAACTGTGGAGTGGTGGTATCCTGGCAAGCCTGACAGCGATGCATTGAGCTGCAAGGAGGGAGAGAGCAGCTGTTAGTGCCCAGGGCATGATGGCAGGAGGCAGCCCCATGGGATGTAGCATGGGACAGTCTTCCTGGGTCACTGACACCATCCCCTGTGTTTCCCAGAGATGCCTGCTGAGACCAAGGAGGCTCTGAGCATCCCAGAGGTTCATCTGCTCTATAAGAGAGATGCACTGCTCTGTTGTCAGTAAGGAGTGGACAAAGTCACTGTTGCACAGCCTTGGACAAGAACAAAGCCCCAGGGATTTTGACATGAGCGTCTGCCTGTGGCCCTGCTGTGTAATGACCACAAAGGTCAGGGATGAGCCAGATGCCAGCAGGGAGAGAGCCCCGTGCAAGGCCAACCTCAAAGCAGCACCCTTGGAGACTGACCCTGGATCTGGGCAGCTGCTTGTATTTACTCCCCAGCACAAGCTGTGCAGGCAGCATCACAGTGACTCCACCCAGCACCTCCTTCCTTTGGCAGCATCTCCAAATCACCTGCTCCCAAGAGCTGGAATTAAGTGCACCCATCCCAGCAACCACTAACAGGATGAACTTGTGCACACAGTGATCTGGATAAGAACTGCACAGGGATGTGGAGATGATCCCCAGCCCATGGGTCTTTTTGGAGCTATTGATGGCACAGCCTTTGGGGAAGCCAACAGCCTGTCCAGCACTGGCTCTCAGCTGACCAGGAGCCACATGGCTAAAACTGAATGGCTGGGAAATGTGATAATCACAAGAAGAATGAAGGAGACTTGTCCCACCAGCAAGGACACTCACCACCTCCAGGATCTCCCTCTCGATGTGGAAGAGCTCTGTGTATTTCCCATGAGTGATATTAAGTTTCAGGGGAACCTTGCCAATAAATATTCTCACTAAAAAGTAAAATAAGACAAGTTAGTTGGAGCACATCTCTGTGCCATGTGTAAATGTGGTTTTATCTGCCTTACATGAGAGACTGTTTGCATGGAAAATCCCTTTACAAGGCATACAGAAAACTCAGATCTGAGAGTCACTGCCCCAATAAAGCAAAGTCACAGCCTTGGGTTTTTTTCCCAAGGGTTGCTGCAATGTTCCCACAGCCCCAGTCAAATTCCAGAGTTCGGTGCTGCTGAACAGACAGCATTTCACTTCAGTGTTCATACATTTCATGCAGAAGCACAGACTAACTTAAATAGATTCCTGAGCACAGAGAGAGATGGGTAAATTTAGTAAAAAAACAGTGTCAGGTACCAAAGCTATTTATGATAGTTGGGGGTCAAATTATGTCAAATCTCTTACTCTTCCCTGCAATGGATGGAAATCAAATCAGCAAGTCAAAATAAAACACTGTAGAAAGGACATTTTCATTTTTCAAACTGCTGGAGAGAATGAGCAATGACATTTGAAAAGAGGTCCAAAAGATGCATTTTTCTGTGCTTAGATTCATATTTGATTCACAGCAGCAGAATGCAATAATCTGAGTTGTCCAGACTTGCAGAGATAATATCCCTAAATCTTGTATTAAGTGTCATGAGATACTCAGTGGACTGAGAACTCAGAATTCCAGCTTTATGTTCCACCACAAAAACAAATACAGTTGCAGATAACATTATAAAGTCTCCAGTTCTTTCCCATTTTTTTCCATCCACTGAACCTATCTTCACCACAAACTGTGTATCAGACATCTCTAATGTAACAACTCCAGACAAAAATTATGAGAATCACCTTCACAGTGTTTATATAATCTGTCCATACTCCAGTTCAAGGCATAATCAAAACAAGTCTCTAAATTAGAAGCTGACATATTCCAACTTGAAGAAATATTCCAAAACACTCTTCAGGGACACCTCACCCATGTTTCCTTAGCAAAATTTCCATGCCTCTAATCTTCGTTGATTAAGGGTCAAAAGAAAATCTAGGAAAACAATTTCCCCTTCACAATGGAATATTGTAAGTCCTTGAGACTGAGAGTCCTCTGATAGAAAAGAAGGGGTCAGAACCCGAGTTCCAGCTAATAACTGTGCTGCTCAAAAAATGCTAAAGGTATGAAACAAGACCTTGATCTTACAAAGACTTTCACCACGGCTGCTTAACTTTGCACACATGGCTGATCCCGCTGAAGCCAGGTTACACAACAGCCCCACTCACTTCTCCCAAGCCAAGAGTTTGCAGGGCTGATAAGCTGCTGAATGCTTTTTGGGAGTTTTAAGACACATCAGGAACAGGGGCACATCTGTCCTGACTAACAAGCCTGAGCCCACCACTCCCTTGCTGCGTTTTTAAGAAGCATTCAGATATCTCTGCCTGCTCCCCAGGCAGCCCAATACGACAGCATCAGACACCACACTTGTATAAACACTAAAAGGCTCTGATAAAAGAGGTGGCTGGGAGGAACATTAAGCTCCTGAACTACTTTGAGCCTAAGTCAATTTATTTTAGAAGATTAAAGATAATTATTTCCATCCCTGTTTTTTCATTTTTGTTTTCTTACCTAAATTGCACTTCCCTTTTTCCAGCTCATATCCAAGAGGACACTGACAGATATAGGAGCCATGGGTGTTGTTGCAGGTGGCCAGTGCAGGACAAGGGTTGGAAAGACATTTATCCACCTCTATAAAAGTTAAAAAAAAAAAAAAGTAAAAAAAAAAAAACCACACAGATTATACTTACAGAATCATAAAAATCATCAGCTGTTGGGCTAAAAGAGATGAAGTTGGCTCCCCATCTGTGACTCCCTGAGCATTATCAGATGCTTCATTGCATCATTTGCACTTACTATTTATGCTGTTCCTAATTATTCTGTTGGAGCTGAAAGAATAAATATAAACCACTTGAATATTCATTCAAAAGCCCTTGAGGTCTAGCATGGATCCATGTTAATGTAGACATCCAACTGATCTATAGCACTGCCCATCAGAAGATCTCAGGGCTCTTTCCAAAGACAAACAACCCAACAGTTTATGCATGACAAGACCACAAAAGGGACCTCAACAGCCCAAGTCAGACATGTGGGGGTGGACTCCTTCACCAAAGTCCTGCCCTTTTCATCCAAGCCCTGTTTCTCTGCTCCAAAGGCAGTGCTTGAGCACTGATCCAGTCTGTAGATTACCCAGTAATGGTGGAGGCAGCCCTGGCTGCAATCACCTCCTTCTCCAGAGCTCCTCCATGCCAGCCTGGGCATGGTCACAGCAGTGATTCCTGCCTGTGCCACCACTCCAGTGCCCTTCCTGCTGGGTGAGCAAGAGCCTGGGGAGCAGACACCACTGTGAGAATACAGTGCCTCAGGGGATTAAGGACTGTACTCTCAGATACTTCATAGATTACACAACTGCAAATTCTGAAAAATATATCCAATATTTCCTCTTGAAAAAAAAAGGAAAAATGTGTCTTTGTCAAAAAGCTCTTCTTGCTGTGTCTATGACTCACATGAGCACAAATACACATCACACACATCCACAAGGACAGACCACAGGCAGGGCTGGGGACTTGTCAGTGACAGGGCTCTACAAGACCAGCAAGACATCTTACACAGCACTTGTACCTATCTTGTGGCTGCTGCTGCTGAGTGCTGCAGCAGAGGCAGGAAGCACAGGCTCTGTGGTTAAAGCATGAAGCACAAGAGCCAAACCCATGTGTGCATTTCTGTTGGCACTGCAATAACCCACAGCACCTCACAGACCTGACAGCTCCCAGCCAAACCCTGCCCTGGGACACACCACCAATGCAATCTCATGCCTGGACTAGCCTGGCACAGCTACCTCAGCATCAGTGAGAAGCACATTTGGTGACTCTAATCTAAGCAGCCAGAAATTAGTGGGTGTGATTTCAAACAAGGCTTTCACTTTGCCATCCTTCAGTTTGTGCTTTGCATAGCAGAGACCAGGGCAGCCACTCTCAGGGCAGTGAGTGACCATGTGCAAAGCACCATGTCCAAGACAGCAGAAGGATCTTTTGTATTCTGGTGAATGGCAAATCTGGGTTTTCAAAGGAATGATAATTTGGCAAAAGTGTGAATCTGTTTCTAAAAAGGATGCATTATCTTAATTTTTTAATTAAAAAAAAAATCATTCCAGTAATTTATTTTTTTTTGCATGAAGCTATAGCTATAATTAAAACCAATCAGCCTGAGAAGTAACCTTTAAATACTTAATTACTGGATGGAATATATACTATTGCCAGTATTTCACTGAGATTAATGTCTTTAGCACACACAGTATCCTACAGTGGCATGATGGCCGGGCTCTGAACTTCAAACACAAAGTCAATTTCCTTTCATATAAGACTTTAGCAAATACATTTACTTGAAAAGATAAGGAGGCTGGCAGTGGTAATAAATTACTATAACAACATACTCAGCAAGACTATGGTACACAGCCTACCAAGAGAAGCATCAGGCCCCTAAGAAGATGAATATTTAGCGAGGTGGGTGAAAACAACCATAGGTCATAATATGAGAAGCAGTTTCAACACAAATACCAAGTGCTGGCCAACTGTACTTTCTCAATAATAAGACAGATATCGATCTATTATTGTTATTGTTAACGCATCAAGAAATATAAAGTGCATCCTGTGCTCACCTGTAAGGCCAATCAGATTTATTTTCTCAAAACTGTCAAATCTCAGCTTAATCTTTGTATCAGAAATGTTCACCAAAGTGCTCACCCTTATTTCACCCATTCAACTTGATTGCTAAACCCTTAGTTAAAAAAAAACAACACAGAGACGAGTTATTGCCCTCCAACCCTGCTGACACCAGACTTGTCACACATACAGGTACACACAACTCTTTGCAAAATGCTGAAGTGGGACCCAGGTATTCCTGCCTGCTTGTTCCTGGCCCCACCACTGGTGAGAGCCATTGCACACATTACCTGCAGCTGGAGGGGATGTCCTCAGCCCGACCGTGCTGCTCGACGGAGGAGCAGTGGTTGGTTTGGTAGCAGCCAAAGTAGTTGTAATGCTCACTTTGGTGGTCTTGATGGTTGGAGGTGCTTTGGAAGGACTTGTAACAGGGATGTTTTCCTCAGTGACCTTGCCAGGCTTTGCAGTGGTGGGACCCATGGCTTCTGTGCTTTTACCAGTGGTATAACCGTGTTTAGTGGCAGTGGGTGTCTGGGCCCTGTGGTCTCTCATGGTGCTGGCCTCACCTGGGGTGGGCCGGCGACCGGACGGCGTTGTCAGCACAGGAGGTTTCACCGTGGTCACTGCCACTGTGGGGACAATGCTGCCCTGATTTGTTGCACTTTGTGAGGGACTAGGGGGTGCATCTGTTGGGCCAGCCTGTGGAGCAACACTGGCTGTGGTGAGCAGCAGTGTTGCCTTCCCAAAGGTGTCCCCTCGGGTGGTGGCCTCTCTAGGTGAGGCAGTCTGTGTGACCGTCACGGGAGCGGACACAGACACGACGCGGCCACCAAGCAGCTCCATGGGTTCCGTAGGGAGAGGTGACCTGGTGGGAGTGAAGATGGTGCTCTTCTGGGGCTGGTGTGTGACATGGGGCTTGCTGGTCTCTCTGGGTGAGCTCCCGGCCGTGGCAGCTGTGGAGGGCTCCTGCCTGACCACACTCGTAGCCACAGTGGTGCTCGCTTGATCACTCTCACTGGACTGTGAGATGGATGAGGGTGATGAAAACACAGACAATAAAGATGCTGATGAGTAAGAGGGGGAGGGCAAGGAGGAAGTGGGCAAAGAGGACGACAAAGCCTGCAGAGACGGTGAAGATGCCATCACAGCGGGCAAGCGTGGCTCAGGGGATTCTGACAGTGTAAACAGATGAGTTGGCGGCGGTGTTGACGACAGCAAGTGCTGCAGTGAGGACAGTGAGGAAGAGGCTGGAAATGCTGATGAAGACAGAGATGATCTGTGAGTGGTCAACAACTCAGAGGCAGTGTTGAACAGAGTTGTATTTTCTATGCTGCCTGTAGAAGCAGACGCCGATGGTTTGGAAGGGTGCACCAACAACGGCTCCGTAGAAGGTTCAACAAAACTGCTGCTGTTTGATGCATTGGTCTGCCTGTCATGAGCCACAGACAATTGTGAGGCATCAAAAGGGCTGGAAATTTCAGAAAAAAAGGTGGAACTTTCTGAGGAGTCAGCAGAGGTGCTGCTGTTGGAGATAGACAGGAGGGTCCTTTCTCCTCCTCTGGTATATGTGGTTGAAATGTATGTGCCATCAGTGTGGGAAACCGAGGTCCTTTTCTCAGCATCACTGCTACTGACTGGCTGATGGCTTCCTGAAAAGTCTAGAGTAAAAGGACAAAAAGTATTAGAAAGACAGAGTAATGAAATTAAAGCATTTTGATGCCATATTAAAACTGCTTGCTAAATAAGATGTTCTTGTCTGTGAACCTGTCCATGATTTTCTAAGAATTTCCAGCACCATTCAAGCATGGTTATAGGATCAGGAGCCTAATGCACTCCTTAATTGATTGTAAAATGATGAACCCTGACAGACACAAGACTCCCATGAAATGTGTAGGTTTCCAAATCACTGTTCTTCACATATTGCTTTCCTAAAGTGATAAAGATCTTAACATTCCATGGTATTTGTGGCAAGCTAAGCAAGAAAACCCCACTGTTCTCTTTATCACTCATAATTTACAAAACTCATATCCTCCTCCTCTTATCCTCCATTCCCATCTACAGAATATCCATCTTGTTCAATTTGTTTTTAGACACAGTGAACTTCATGCCTCTGCAGGATGAAATCATTGCATTATGTTAATTTGCAGCTTATCATGAACCCAGTAATTCAAAACTTTGCAGCCAGGTAATCCAAAATAAACAGCACATCAGCCTGCAAAAAATTCATATTATTTAGCACAAACGGTGCAATCAACCTTAAGGTACCAATTTCAGGATGTACAGTTAAGTTCAGCCAACTTTAAAAAATAAAAAAATTGTATTGAATTTTTTTTTAATTCTACAAATTATTTAGGTCATCGTGAAACACTTCTGAAAGCATCACCCAAAAGAAACCAGTTAGGGTGCAAAAAAAAAAATGCAGCCATCAAAACAGGAGGGTTTATGGCTCCACTTCTGGAATAGTTTCCCATCTGTGTGGGGTCTGGTTTTGAGTCTTTTGATGGAAACATACCCCTGAGTGAACCCACAGGTGGTATTGAATGTAGTAATTAATGAAAACCTTATGTACAACATACTAAAAAACAGACAATGTGAATTCCTCCCAAATGTACACAAAAAAACCCATCAACTTACTTGTGAGATCGTTTTGGAAAGAAGAGTAAGTGGGTATCTTGGCAGAACGTACAAAGACCGTCTCCGTCGCAGGGCCCGTGAAGCCCCCGCTGCTGCTGGAGGAGGCATTGGCTGTCCTGCCCTGCTCTAGCAATGCTGGCTCAGACGGCCCTGGAGAGCTGGAAGCTCCAGCAGGGAAAGAAGAGGTCTCCACGCCAGCAGCCAGAGTGCCATCTGTCACTGAGGGCAGCATCCTCTCCTCAGCACCCGCAGATGTGGATGAACTGTACACGAGATCGGTGATGGGGCTGGACATCCTCTTCCCAGCACCTGAGCTGCTCAGGGAGCGAGGGCTGCTGTCAGTAGCTGGAAAAGGATTGAAAAGCAGGTGTCTGATTTTATCCTCTCAGAGCAGACAGGTCCAGATACTGAGGAATCAGCACCATTGGAGTCACAATGGTATGTTTATGTTATTTGTAATTATCACCCCAACCCAGACAGGCAGTCGATGTGCCCTACAGCAACAAGCTACCTGTCTCAAGAATGAGACCCTTCTTGCTCAGCATCAGCAGCTGCAGATATATAACACCACAGGGCAGAACCACGACCACTTACAAAAACCACCTGTAACAGCTGTGTCATACCTATCCCACAGAGAATGGAAGGGAGAGGCAGTCAAATGCTACCCCAGAATTCAGAAAAACTCACTGGAAGGTTCAGCAGCAGCTGAGAAGTAGGTGGAGACCTTGGATGAAAGGGTGGCCTTGGGCTCTGGGGACCCTGCTTGGCCAGATGACACATGTCTCACTCGAGGCCATGCCGTGGAGGACGGGACAGGGCCAGTGTGGGTGTCCCCAGCTGTGTCCAGATGAGATGTGAGGCTTTCTGCTTTTGTGCTCCACATGCTGCGGCCGCCTGGGCCTTGAGATGTCCCTTCCTTGTGGATGAAGAGTGTGGTTGAAGGTGAAGGCACTGAAATGCTGGGAGAAAACGCAGGCTGCAGCTTTGTTGGAAGCTCACTGAGTCCTGCCCCACTCTGTGAAACATGATTCTGTCTCCCAGGCTCTGCTGCTGGTGAGGACAGCAGGACCATGTCCAGGGTGCCAGTGTGAGGGGGAGAGGGAGCAGAGTTCCCTATGGCACTGGAAGCTCCATGGGTGTCCAACACAGGCACTGTGCTGCTCTCCTCACTGGTGGCAGCTGTCACAACACTGGGTGTGCTGGTGAGAGACAGGTGCCCTCCCATTGCTGAGGTCTTGTCTGCTGAGAGAGAGAGCAAAGCAAAATGATTTATGCACCCTAAACTATAAATAAGCAGGTGTTCTCTCTTCCATCACCAGCCTCAGGCTGAGGACACAGAGAGAATGTGGCAGAAAATCCAATCCTGCAGAAAATGCTAACTGTGAAGGCACAGCTCTTTCCCATGCTAGGAGGAGCTGCTGACAGCAGGGCACCCTGGAGGGGGCACTGGGAACAAGTTATGGGAGCACTGTTGGATTTGATTCCCTCTGGCACTGCTCCTGGTGCCACAGGCCTGACCTGGGCACCAGACACCCACACTGCCACCTCTGCACCACAATGAGTGAGGGGGAGGTTACACAGCACCCAAATCCCTGGTACTTGAAAGAAAGCATGGCAGGTTTGTATGGGATCAGTAAATACTGCCCTTGCACCCCAGGGTGGGAGTCAAGAATGACTGCTGCTGCTTCTGCTGGTATAAACACAGCCAGTGGGGCAGCCTTGAAATTGTGCTGTCCCTGAAAACCCAGCAAATCTCGAGACTGCTCTGGCAGTAAGGCTGGCTTCTCCTGGTGCCTAAATGCAAGAAACAGATAATGTGTTTTTCTCTGGAAGTTGAAATTTTCACCTATAGCATCCAATGCCATCATGCAGCACGATCTAGCATGCCCTGCCTCTCCATGCAGGTGGGTGTCTGATGTCAGAGCTCACCTGGGGAAGTGCTTTCTGAAGCAGATGGTGAGCCTGTGAGCCATGGGGTCACAGATGACAGGGTGGTACCTCTGCCACCACCACCCTGGGTTCCCAAAGAAGACTGGGAATGGCCTGGAGAGCTGATGTTTTCAGTACCAGTGGTGGAAACCTCTGTTGTTTGGGCCAGGGTGGTGCTGGCTGGCAGAGACCTTAATGTCCTCCCTCCACCCTTGGTGCCTGTTGTGGAAATGGAGGTGCTGGTGGTGGTGAAATTGGTTTTTCTCTCTGTTGATAGGATGCTGAAGGACACATGGCTGCTTCCAGTAGCTAAAATGTGATAAAGAAACAATTTACATTTTTACACATATGGAACTATAAATAAAAATGAGCTTTCTTCCATTAGCACCCAGAGGCAGCAAGTGCAGTACACAAACACAAGTAGAAAATATGAGAAGATGTCAATTTCCAAAGATGCAAATCCTTCCTACAAAAATTTGTCTTCCAAAAAACAGTGTGACGCTGACAAAAGTGCTATTATATAAAAACTGTTGCAATACTAATGCTGTGCACTTGATTTCACCATTATGTGCCTGAGTGCACTCCATGCTGCTAGAACAAATATCGTGATGACCCAGAAAAGCCTGGAAATCAGTTCAGACAAGGCACTACCCTGAGCAGTGTGAAGGTCTTAGAGAAGAAACAGGATCAGGGGGATCAGACCCCTGAGAACCACAGTGGGGGCTATGACCAAACAGCAGCATGAAGGACCTCAGAGACCACATTAAAAGTTGTCTTAAATTTGTTGAGCTGGTTCAAATTCTGGGAAGCAGCATGATCCAAGAAGTAGGACAGAAGGTAAGAACTGAAGTCTGATCCCTGGGACCACAGGGACATGATCTAATCCTCACTTGCTTAGTTCTCTTGTCTATAACATGGAGATAGCAACTGGAGACAGTAAAAAAAGGACTGTGATTTGAAAGTTAATTATTTTTCTTGGCATAATGAAACTTTCCACACATGTGCCCTTTCTGTAAAAAATCTAAAGCACATTTTTTGGTCAAGAAAGAGCTGAATAATTTCAGACACAAAATCACACTGCATCCTTCCAAACAGTATATTCTACATAGCAGGAAAGAGTCTGGCAAGTGCAAGCTGCAGGAAGTCCTCCTTTGGCTTGTAAGAAAAATGAAATTTCAATTCTAATGTGAGCTCACCTGGGGAAGGACCTTCCAAAGGAGAGCCAGAGTGTGTTAGGAGAGAGTCTGCCACCTCAGTGAAATCTGTCATTCCTGTGGACCCCTGAGCTCTGGAGGTCTCTCTCCCAGAAGGTGTGGACAAGGACTGGGTTGTCTCCAAGGTCCTGTACATGGCACGGCTGGACGTGGAGCCCTTGGCTGCTGCCCAGGGGCTGCTGCCCAAGGCAGACCTGGGTGGCCTCCCACCGCTGCTGGACGTGGCTGAAATGGGAGTGCTGGTGGCAGAGGAACTGAGGGAGGTTCTCTCTGCCACTGGCCGGTGGCTGCTTACACCTAGGACACAATAAAACCAGGTTTGATTTATGCATACTAGAGCTATACACAGAGCTGTGTGCTCAGCACCCATTTCTACACCGCCCATTGAGAAACTGAAGGAGTTTCTCTGGGAAGAGATGAATCTCTCCAGTACAGGCACACGTGCCTTACAAAAGCCCATGAAAGATCTCAAACCCACACCCTACAGACCAGCCTGCATGGCAGATACAGCACCAGGGGACAGCTGCAAAACCCCAGCAAGTGTCTCTGGCAGGGAAAGTGTGTGCACCTATTCCTTAGCAATGCTCTTCCCAGGACAGGAGTGAGGCCTCACTAGTAATGAGGCCATCAATGTTTTTCACTTTTTTACCCAAACGCTGAGCTCCACTCTCCCCCTTCCCACCCACCTCACTGCCAGCTCAGTGCAGCCAGCAATAAAAACATCCATGTATCCAATAATGACTGATGAGCATATCTGAAGAAAAACAGCACAGGGATGTGAAATCTCATCCAGCCCCAGGGCAGACAGCTTTCAAACTAACAAATTTACCTCGGGAAGGACCTTCAGAGGCAGAGAGGGAGCTTGTGAGCAAAGCACCCCCAGGAGGGGCTGGGAGATCGGTGGCTTCCCGTGAGCTGTTGGGATGATGTGCCCCAGTCCTCAAGGAAGAGGAGGTCCTGCCCAAAGAGCTTGTGGGGTTGCTGCTGGTGGCAGAGTCCCTTGTCACCCCAGCTGTGTGGTCATCTTCTGGGGACATCAGTGTCCCCACTGCCATGCTGGAAATGTCAGCAGCCTGGATGTCCAAGTGCAGCGTGGCCTCTTCTGCACCTGGGATGCTCTTGGAAGGTTCATAATCACGGCTAAAATCTGAAAAAGGAGAAGAGAAAGACAAAACTGCATAAACATAAATAAAAAGCTGGGTAGGTTTCATCCCATTGTCAGTAGATGTAGACAATGTATGTGTGAATATTCAATACGGAAATATTTAATACTGGGAAATCATTAAGACGGGAAAAGTGGTCTCTAAATAGGAGCTGCTGAAGTTATTGCTTGCAAAATTCAACTGGAAGTTTTCAAGGAAAATCTATCCTCCCCTTCCAACAAGAATAATATTTATCCATACTTTCATTTCTGTGAAATGTTTTTAAATGTACAGGATGTGCCAAATACAATATTATTCCTCCTTTCTTTAAAATAAAAAGGATATATTTTGTTAATAAAGAGTCTTTAAATAAGAGTTTTGAGCTATCTATCAAAACTCACTTGTGGAAGCACTTCCTGAAACGGGCAGCAAGCCTGAGAGCAATGGGTCTGTGACACCTCTGCCTCCATCACCCTGGGCACCCACAGACACCCCCGGACTGTGGCTCTGGGCTGAAGGGCTGGTGATTTCAGTCCCAGAGGTGGAAATCTCTGCCATGGTGACCAGCCTGGTGCTGGCTGGCAGAGACCTTAATGTCCTCCCTCCACCCTTGGCAGCTGCTGTGGAAATGGAGGTGCCGGTGGTGGGGAAATCCGAACCGAACCTCTCCGCAGCCGAGTTCTTGGATGGCTGGTAGCTGCTTCCAACGCCTACAGTACAATAAAAAAAATGGATTTATACACATGAAATTATAAACAGATGGATCCATTTTCTTCCCAGATGCTGACGGCGCACATACAGATACTGAGCATAGGAAGTTTTCAATCTGGACAAAGTGCTCTGTTGGAAAGGCAGGACTCCCCTCACCGCAGGGAGACCTCGCACAAAACCCAGGGCTCACTGCCAGGCTTTGTGAGAGTGGCATGGCCCAGACAGCAGGAAACCCCACAGGACAAGGACTCCGGGGATTTGCCTTTAAATCCCACCTTTGCTCTAATATTGCAGAAAATAGGCTTTTTTCTTCCCCCTTTTTTTTTATTTTTTTGTGGCTTAAGCACAGCATCAAACAGCAAAGAGAGGAAACCCAAGCACAGCCACATTCCCATATGAGCCTGCAGCTCACTACACATCCCAGGGCTCAGTGGGGCACTGTCCTTCAGACACTGGATCTCAGGTCCTGCAGCCCCAGTGGTGCCCCCAACAGTTGTGACAGAGGCAAGAGATGTGTCAGTGTGAGAACCCAGGAGATGTGTTTGCTCCTGAAAAGCCCTGGACACACAATAAGGATTCAGCCACACTGAGGTTTTCAGTATTCGTGTGGAGCTCGGCAAAGTCTCTGGTTTTGGAAACTCCAGAAATTGGCTGCTGCAGAGCAAGCAAGGGGAAGCCATGGAGCCCAGGGATCTCAGGTTTGCTGCCCTGAGCAAGTTGTTAAGCACAGGCATCTCAGCCTGTCTAGCTGAGGGCAAACCCACCCCGTGTGGCCACAAATGTGGAATGCCAAGCTCCCAGCCCACTCCGTCACCACCTGGGCACAGGTCAGACAAGGCTCAGAGCTGCCCTTGCTCTGCAGCTGGCACTGGCCCAGTGAAGATATTTCACAGCTGCAGGCATCCACCCTGCAGAAAACACTGTGATAACATCCAAAGAACTTTATTTTTTTTAAGTGGAAAATGCTGGGGGGGTTGGATCAAATTATTTTTTTCCATTGCTTTTTCCTGCTTTCAGCAGGGAATTTCAGCTAACCATCCAAATAATAAAAAACAGAGCACATGCAAAACAGAGTATCTCCTCTGTTTCAAGAAAGCAAATACTATAAAACAGCTTTTCAAAACCATGAAACAAAGGCCAGCAAAGCTCACCTCCGAAGGCGTTGTCCATGGGAGGTGATGCAGTCAGCCAGGGGCTGGTGAAGTTCCCTGTGACACCCCTGGGGTGTAGCATGATGTGCTCTGCACCAGTCTGGGTACTTGAAGCTTGGGAAGAGGCCTGGGGCTGTCCCGGGGAGCCAGGGAGGGCAGTGCTGGGGCTGCTCCCCGAGGGGCTGGGTGGAGCAGCTGCAGTGCCCATGGCAGGGCTGCTGCCCAGCTCTGTGCCCACCCAGCTGCTCACGGGTTCAGAGAGGCTGCCAGTGCCTGCAAGGCAATGGGGGAAAGCAGATGAGGACCCAGAGAAGGGCTCAGCTGCCTGCTGAGCCATTCCACACTGCCACCCCTCCCCTGCCCCTCAGCCCCCAGGGTGTACTGTTGTGTCTGGAAACTGCACCAAGTAGTTCATAATTCTGAGTGCTAGAAGAAGCCACATGTGGCTTCTTCTCTCCATCCTTGTGCATAAAGCAAGCCAGTAAACTGCCCTGAGTGCATGGTGAGGATGGAGAGATCTAAGCTCTACAATACAGGAGAACCAGGCTTAACCAATGCTGGCTGCTCTGGGGAACAGCATTCACCTTGTTCCCAGGTGCTGGAACACTTTCCCAACGTTCCTAGGCTGAACTGGGGTGGCTCACCTGGGTGATGAGGTTCAGAAGACGAAGGCAGCAGCACAGTCCTCACAGCGTTAGGCCCTGACACGTTCCAGACCCCATGGTGCCCTCCCCGTGTCCCCTCAGCCGAATCGCTGCCGATGGCTTCCGCGCCCGGCGGTGTCCCCTCGGCAGCTGCAGGGCTGCTGGCAGAAGCCAGAGCCCTCGTGCCTCTCCCCGGCCTGCCTGCAGCGGGGTGATGGCTTCCAGGGTCTGGAAAGCAACAGGGAGAGGGTCACGTTCACCTGGAAAAGTTCTTTTGTCTCAGCTGGGTGGCAGCAGCATCACCTGCAGTGGTACCCAGCACGCAACAGGAAGGGTCACAGCTGCATCCCTCATGTTTCCTCTGTTTAACAGAGCACAGTTTAACTGCAGGAGGGATTGATGGGAACAGAGGGTTTCTGTCGCCAAAAAATAATGGCATTTTAAATATTGTCTTCATTTGAGCATGGCAAAAGAAATAGATTTTTTTTTAGAGACATTAAAAATGCAGAAGGCAGTAAGGAGCTGGTGCCAGAAGAGCCTACAGCTGGCAGCCTGGGCATGCCAGCTCCACATTCTAGTCCATAAGCAGAGAACAAAAACAAGGAATCAAAAAAATTAAAGACAGCCTCTATGCTTATATCTTATTTCAACTGGGATATTAAGAAAAAAAGTGAAGTGGGGACAGGGCAATCAGCACAGCTTTATCTTGCTGCTGTGAGAAACAGGCCTTGATTTAAGTTCATGTTTAAAAGAGTACATTGGTTTACTTATGACTGAAGATTATGAACAAGCCCAAAAATAAGTGTTCACTTGCAGGATTTCCATGTAAGGACCTCAGCCACAAATCATCAACACAGCTGGTCAGGTATCCTTAAGCTGAGTTCTTACAACCTAGGCTGGGCTTGCAGTGGGGTTCAGTTCCTGATGGGAGAAGTGGTGGGGATGCCCAGGGGTCTCCACTCTTTGCACAGCCCCTGAGCTCAGTGGATGGGCAGCACTCCCTGTGGTGAAAAACAGCGGCAGGTCCTAAGAATCATCTGTGTTGTAATTCTAAAAAACAAAGCCCATCCTTCCTGAGATTGGATTTCTCTCAAAAATCTGCATTTATAGCTGTGGAGCAGCCATGCTTACTAACCCACTGGCTATGCTCAGTCCATGGGCTGGGAACAGCTAACAGGAACTCCCACATCCATAAAACTCACCGGGAGGATGGCTGTGGCTGAGCAGGTGGGTCTCTGTCCCAGCAGATGGGCTCTCTGGGGATCCTGCTCCTGGAGGGGTGACATCCCCATCACTGCCAGGGGGGCCAGTGTGCCCTGCGACCCTGCTTGCTGCTGGCACTGCCCCGTGCCTGGCAGGCAGCAATGCCCACTCCCTGCTCCCAGCCAGCATCGTCTCCAACTCCACAGGGGCACCAGGAGTCCTCATCTCTGTGCTTGAACTTCTCTCCTGATGGCTGCTTTCAATGACTAAAAGGAAAGACAAGAAAAAAATTTAGATTCCATCAGCACTGATGTGCAGGCTCAGCTCACTGCAGTAACACCAAGGCCAGGCTCTGAGCTCATTTACTTACACTAGAGAAAAATTCTGCATAATCAAAACACAGACCTGAAATTTATTTTTGGATTTGCACCAGTGGAAACTAGATTGGTCTGTGGGACCAAATACCAAAACCCACCTCCGTGCAAAAGACTAATTCAATTCAGCACCCTCAGGATTTTTTTGTGTTAGGAGAAATAAATTTTGAAAGGAGCAAAAAGAAAGTCTTAAACAAATAACTGGAAATACTCGCAGTGTAGGTTCCGTGGCAAGAGTGTGAAGGTCTCCAGAGCTGGCAGCCCAGCACAGCCCACGTGCCCCATTCTGACAATAAGATGGGAGGGGAGAGGGCCCCACAGCTCTTCCCCTCTCTCCACCTGGCCAGTGCTTGCTGGACACCTGACCTCAAATCCCATCACCTGCAGGGAGCTGGCATGGAGCTGGCTGGGAGCTGCAGGGCACTCAGGACAGTCAGGATAACCCACCCAGCCACAGTGCAGCACTGGGCTCAGAGGAGATCAGTGCCTGCTGTGGATTACATGGCCCACCCAGGTGCCAAAGCACCCCAAGGTGATGAGATATTTTAGCACTTCTAACATTAATGTCTACCAGAACATGAGAAACGAGATGAAGAAGAAGATTGTGCATGAGTGGTGGTCTGGGAAATCCAGGTTTTCAGCTTATGGTACCTGTGAGGATCTCACTGCATATCAGTTCACACAAAAAACATCAGCCACCATCTATGTTACAGTCCCAAGGCTTGGCTGGCACTGAAGCCTCAGATGACCTTCAAAGCCCACAACAAGCTTTGAAGTCAAAAGCAAGTCCAAATCTGAAAGGGCAAGGTCCCTGTTTTGTCCATCCTCCTTACAGCAAAATGCAGTCTCTCTCATGTGCATGACAGCAGATAAAGGCTGTCAGTCAGCCCAGAAACTTTGATTTTGAAGGTTAAACCCGCTCTGGGCTTCAAAACACTTTCTGTAAGAAAACTGTGTGTCCAAGGCAAACACCTATGGGACACCTCCTCCTTGTCTTGTATGTCTTCCTTGGAGTTGCTGTACCCCAAGAGAGGCAATTTCAGAAGCGGTGTCCTCTGTACATCTGCAATACCTTCAGTGGGAACTCAACAAGAAATAGAAGCATAGGTAGGACAGTCTGTATTCCATCCTGGGAGTCTGAGCCCCCTGTGGGCCAGACTGTGGTGGAGCAGAGCCCCCGGGGTCCCATTACTGGCAGCCCTCACAGTGGCTGCAATGTTGAGCAGCCACTGCCACCCAGAGCCCACTGTGAGCCACCGCCCGTCTCATGGGACAAGCTTCTGGTCCTCACCAGCTGGACAAGGGGGTGGGAAGTGGCAGGGGATGCTTGCTGCGTTCATTTGCAAGCCAATACCCAGCCTGTAATTGTAGCCCACAAGTCCATTTATAGCAGCCCCAAAAAATGTGGCTGTGCTGGAGGGCAGTGCACTGAATTTCTGTCCGTCCCCCTCTCACTAAAAGCTTTCAGCTGTGCAGCCCATGCTGACTGGAAAGCCTGTGGCCAGCTTTGCTGCACAGAGAGAAGGCAAAGCAGCAGATGCTTAAAGAAACCCTTGGGGTATGAGGATAGACAGAGGGAAATCTGCTCTCCCAGGCTGCCAACTCATTTGTCAACAAGGGCTCTGGATAGGCAGGCTAAAATATACAGCATCACACTGCAGCAGGCATTTCATTGCCACTTCTTAAAAAGCAACCCTGGAAATGCCAGCAAGTAATGCCTTCAGCTATGTTCCTTGATTGAATGAGACCAGTTCAAAAGTAAAACACTGCTGTTTGCTTATCTGGTGGTTGTTTGCCCTGCAAATCCACCTCAGACTGCTCTCTATCTTCTTTTGGCTCTGCAGTGATGCTGGGAATAAACTGAAGCAAAACTCTTCCCCTTATTGTGGGCGCCAGCAAACCTGGCTTTGAGTGCAGCCGGGCACTGGAGGGGTTGAATAAGAAGGTATTATTTACACAGGCTTTTTAGAGTCATCTGGCATTTTTAACTCTGCCCTGCAAGGTATAGCAGGTCCTGGTGCAGAGAGGAAAACCTCATGCTAGCACAGGCTCAGCTCCCCAGATCTGTGGGTGCAGAGCATAAGCTACGCTGGAAAATTCAACCCACAGCATGTAGTAAGGAAACCCCAAAAAAACCGTGTTGTTCAACAAAATAGACATGAAATATCACATCCATCAAGCCTACCAGAAGTGCAAGATAAAACCACAATATCCTCTTTGATTTGCCTGCAGAAATTAAGACTTCAAAGACGACCCTCCTCTGGAGCGGACGGACCAGATCAAACTTCTTCCAAAAAATTCCCCACGGGACCATCTGGCCTCCCCTGACGCATTAAAGGCTTAAAGCAGAGTGGCCCTTTAGCTGAGGTACCGATCTGTCACTAACAATTTCGTCACATCCTAAGCTGCCAACAGCTTTGCACGGTTTAACTTCACATAACCACAGCCACTGAGAAATATTTGACTTCCAGCACAAAACCCTGCCACCCACTGGATTGGTGTTTTCCTTCCCAGTGAAAACTAGCAGTGATGCTCACCAGACAGGTCGGGGCTCAGAGTTACTTTTTCTTTGCAAGCATAACAAGTCCGCGGCTTGCTGTGAGCCGAGCTACACAGCTCAGCCAGGACAAACAGATCAGGTTCCAGCTGATTTCTCAAGGCTTTGGGCTTGCCCCTGGCAGCCCAGTTGGATATCTACCTTGTGAGACTCCTGAAAAATCTCTTTTGGGCCAACAATTTTCTGTCTCCATCTGTGACCCAGCACAGGCATTGCCCTGTCTCAGAGATGGCTGCTACCAAGACAGCTTAGGTGATGCTCACACCTCAGCCGTGGGTCAGCACAACACCAAAAAGCACAGTGATGCAAGTTTTCTGCAGTGGCTGTGATGGCACACAGACACCTCAGGGCAGGGGGGGAGGAGGGATGTATCCTGCTGATGCCAGGAGAGCAGCATCCCCACAGGCAGCGTTTGCCAGGAGATTGCAGCCAGCCAGGGCACGCCACAAGCTATCCCAGCCCCACTGCTTCCCTGACGACGGGATTTTTTCCCCTCGAGGGCAAGAAAAATACTTTCTTGACGGGGGAACACAAATTTAACCTGAGTTCGCACAGAAGGAAAGCCAAGAGCAGCTGATCGGCTGTCCAGGGCAGCCCTTCGCCCGGAGGCAGGGCGGGCATTCCCTGGGGAGCATTCCCGCTAGGATGGGAACGGAGCCGCCCCTGGAGCTGTTCTTTGGCCCGGCCAGCCCGGGAGCATCCCGTGCCGAGCCCGCGGAGCCGCAGCAGGCTCCTCCCGGGGCCGGGCAGCTACAATTATACACCCCACATCTGCTAGCGTTGCATAACCTTAACATCACCCGAGGCTCGCGGAGGGGAGAAAAAACTCATCGCGACTTAGCAAACTCCTGGCTGGCTGTGGGAAGAGGTTAGGAAGAAAGGAGAGGAGAAGCGGGGGTGGCTCGGTCCGTGTCGGGGCCGCGCTCCGCGCTCCCGTCGCTGTTTTGAACGGCTGCTGCGGATGTCGGGATCATGGGTGGAGGCCGCTTAGGAGCCAAGCGAGTTTGTGCGAACAAAAGCTAAAGCCCTAAATCTGGACCGTCCAGGGCTCTCTGGGATTTTCTATTTCCTTCCTTGTTCTTGCTCTGAAAGAAGAAGTTCAAGGCGGGGGGGAGCAGGGCTTTAAAAAATTTCATACTTGAGATGGGTCAATTGAGAGTAAACACGCTGATAATGCTGCCTGGGGAAGGTCCCTCGTGTGCACCAAGTGCGGGAAAAATGCAAGAGGTTTTTAACCACATGCAGTCAACCCTGTTCTGCTTATTTTTTATATCAATACAAGGATTTATTCAGTCTGGATTAAGAAAGGTGGCAAGAGAGGGTGTATGGGGAAGAGGAGGTGCAGAAGCCTTGCCAGAGCCTCTCACCCTTTTGTGGAGTTGGTTTGGATGCAGTACCCTACAGACACATTCCCTGGCTCTGGTGATTCTGCTCCTCATCCTCTCCCCACTGGCCCCCAGGCAGCAATTCACAGGACCCTCAGTCATTTTAACCATAATAGGAAAGATTTATGCAGGCAGCAAAGGTGCCCAGAGCTTTAGTATGTCAGCTCAAGAAAAGTGACGGGGGTTTAACACCAGCAGCAGCCCCTGCAAGCTCTGTGATCCAAGGTCCACATGGCTAATGCCCACCTGGCCACTTCCAGCCATGGGTGCCCATGGGGCTGGGGACATCAGCATCATCCTCAGACACCAGTGCCACCCCACAGCACCTTGCTTGCAGTTCTGCTTTACGACACAAAAACACTCTGCACTTCCACACCGCTCCCCTCCAGGACCTGTAAAACCTCAGAGGATGCTAAAGGCCATTTTTGCTTCCTACACTTTTTTTCACCATCCCAGAGCCTGATGCTCAGAGATGCCATTAGGGTACAAAAAATTATTCAAATAATGCTCTTAAAAGCAGTACCCTAAAGCAAGGAAACAGGCTTTCCAAAATAAAGAGTACACAGAAATCTGTGATCCTTTCCAAAAGCACAGGATATAGGCATATGGAGTGCCCACAACTGGGATAAAACCTGCACAGTGCAGGGACAGGATATTGTTCTGCTTATCAAGAGGTTTACAGCCTCTTAGTTTTGGTGTCCTAAACATTTCCCTGGGGAGGTGCAGGCTCCCAGATCACCTGCTCAAGCCCATGAAATCCTAAGCTTCTTATCTTTCTTGGGCAGTTTGGTTCAATCCACAGATCCCTGAGACCACACAGATCCATGGGACCACCTGTGCTGCTTGAAAACCACCAGCCCATAGCTCAGGGCAGCTCCTCAAACCTCTTCTCATAGACTTTTGTTTTTAAACAGCTTCTAGCAACTGAATTTAAAAAAGAAAAAAAAAAGTCCTGATTTATCATCAAGCCTTTGAAAAACACATTTATATAAAATTCCACTTCCAACAGGGATAAGCTATGACTTAACATACTGCTAAAAAAAAAACATAACCATGCTGAGGCTCCAGTAAAATCTCAATCCATCCATCCAGTGGAGACTGAACTTCCAGTGTCCCAGGCCCTGTGTCCTGACAGCCTTTCTTGAGCAGAAAGCCAAACCCAGCCATATTTTCTTGCTTGACAGCTCATTTCTGTTCTGCCCTGGAAGCATCCCTGCAGTGTTAATGTGGGAAAAGCCCCTGCAGGCCCAGGGCAGAGTGAAGGCAGCCCCAGCTGACAGGTCCCAGAAGCACTTACCAAAGGGATTTCTTTTCTACTGCTTTTAGTAAACACCAATAAAACCAAGCCAAAATAAATCTGCCTAACTGCACAGCTCTCTGAGTACTCACACCTCCTCTCCATCCACTTTCCTGCAACGCTGAAATGTCCCCAGCTACCCTGCCTGCATCATACATCCCAAATGCTAAATCCCAGCATCAGCAAATTCACTTCTAAAACCCCCCAGACTTTTCTATAATGTCCTGCAGAAATATTACAGAAAATATCACCCACACATTGCTTCTCCTTCCTTTTTTTGAGATTTTTAAAGCCCCCTGGAAGCTTTTCTAGTTGGGAAGGCAATGCTGCCCTCACGAGCACTCATGAGGCCAGAGCAAAAGCCACACAGGGACCCAGCCCGGTGTCATTTTAACTTCTGCTCCCATCCGAGGGCAGTGCTGCTGGAGACTATCAGACGGCTTGGGGAGGAAGTCTCCTGGCAGGACTCCACCAAAGTGGAGTTGCTAGGTCACTGGAACAATAAAAAGGCAAGAAAAAACATCCTGGCTGTGAAAAAGATGGGGGGGAAAAAAAAGAGAAAAATCCATGGTGGTGTGTACGGTGCTGGCGAAGTGGAAAGAAACAGGCTGGTGAGGCTGGAGGGAGCAGGACCAGGCTGCTGTCAGCTTCTGCAAGCACACAACTTCATTTCTAACGTGGCTCTTTCTCCAGACCTCTCACACAAATACTTCCAGAAACCTGGAATTTCTCTGCAAGGTTTGCAGCTTGTGAAAATCTCACAGGGGTCAATATTTCCAGGGCAGCAAGTTCACTGTGCTGTGGAGAGGTTCACTGCCCTTTGCCTGTCAGCTGGGCACCGCAATCCACTGGATGGCTTTCACCCCCAGCAGCTGCCCAGGCTCATTGAAACTGGCAATATAGGAACCCTGCCCCAGCAGGGCTGGGTTTGGTGATAAGGGGCTGAGCACTGCACAGACCTGGGGCTTGGGCTCCCCTGTAAGGAAGGGTGCTAGAGGCTTAGAACCTGCAGGATGAAATTTTGCTGTCTGGAAAGTCTAATTTCCGGGCCAGAAGGGAGCATTAGATCATTCTGTGTGACCTCATGATAACCAAAGCTGTTCCATGAAGCTTATTTACTCCCAATATAAGTTCAGTGACTTGTATTTGACTTAAACAGATCTTGCAAGGAAAAAACACCCAAACTATTGGTATTTGTAATTACCTGGGGTTTTGCTCAAAACCACAAGGACTATGGGCTGAAGCACAGATTTTTTTTTTTTGCACAAAACCTCAATGCCTATCAAAAAGTGATGCCAGGCAGTACGAAGCAGATGCGTGACAAAAGACATCTGCCCCAGGGGCTGAGGACTCAGCCTTTTGCAGATCCAGGTGAAAACAAGATTGTTTTCACATTCCACTCTGGAAACAAAACCACAAGTCCCTGCTCCAAAGTGGTCTGAGCCCAGGACCTGCTTCCCACGCACAGGAAGGGGCAATAAATACTAGGAAGATGGAGGAAGGAGTAGGGAAGGGTGCTGCAATGCTGAGAGGTGAGGCTGGGAGCAGCCAGGGGCTGCCACGAGTCCCTGGGGGCCAAGCCATGCTGCTCACTGACGCAGGTGGGCTTTGGTCCAGGTGTCTTGACCAGAGCCTCACTCCAGCAATGTACTTAAGAAGAGCTCCCCAGGGAACTATTCCCCGTGCTTAACATTAAGCACATGCCAAAGAGCTTTGCTGGCTGGCAGTCACACCAGGGATGATGACCAGCCTGGGAATTGAGCAACTTCTCAAGGGCATTGTGGGGATGAGAAGGATAAGGAGCCCTCTTGGATGCAGGAAAATCATCAGACTGCCAAGTGGTAGGTGCCATTTGGTGACATGCAGACACAAGGCTCAGTGGATTCTTCCCTCCATGTAGACCAGCAAAATGCAACCCCATCCCAGGGGAAAACTGAAGGGAGCCCAAGCCTGACACCCAGCTGAAGGTAGGATGCTGGGCACGATGTCATGGCAGCAGGAACCATGGATGCTCTCGTGGCTCCTACCCTTCAGCAAGGGGCAGTGAGACGTGTGAAGGGATGGAGAAAAAGGCAAACAGGCAAAAAAAAAAAAAAAAAAAAAAAAATGCAGCTTAAAGAGAAATGAATCCCCAGAAGAGATAAGGGCCCCCACCTCCCTTCCCCCATCTGCTGCGAAAGGATGATGATCTAAATCACATTTCCTAGATGACACCGCGCCGATCTGCGCCGGAAGCAGCGGTGGCAGCGCTCAGGATGGCGCCAGCCCTCCTTCTTCCAGGGGATGAGCCAGGTCTTTCCCCCTGGCACTGGCAGACCGGTCACCACTGACAAGCAGAGGAGCAGCACTGCCTGGGGACAGCGGGGACAGAGGTCCCACCCAACAGCCACCACCGTGCCACCGCCTCTGCAGCCACACGTTTCCTTTCTGAGAACAGGGGAAGGGATTTACCACTTCCAGTGCCTCTCTGCACATGTTTCAGGGAGGTTGAAAAATAGACACCTTCTTTCAGATGTGGGCAGCAGTGGGAATGGGTGCTGGAGAAGGGCGGGGATGGGCTGTCACCCTCTGAGCTGTCACTGAGGGCTCAGAGGGAGTCGTGGTCAGGTCACATCAACCTGACAGAGGTCAGGTCCTACCTCGATGCATACAGGCATGGGGTGATGAGCAGGGCAGCAGAGAAGACTGAGAGGACAGAAATCTGTGCCCCAAACCCACCTGCCCACACACAGACACAGATTACCCAGCACACAGCCATCACACATCAACTGCCTTGGCAAATCCATGTCACCAAGTGGCCATCAACTTCAGTCTTAACCCAGGTGTGACACAGCTTATCCAACACCCCACAATCTCCAGGCGTACCAGCACTTTGCAGGACAGGATGATGAGGATCTCTGACTGCATGCTGGGGACTGTCCTCAGAGGCCACAAAATTGCTGTCATTCCCATTCCCCAATTTAAAAGCCTCCTGGTTCATTTAGCTTTCTTCCTGCATCATATTTTCTGCCTGTTCCTAAGAAGAGACCATCTTCATGATTTTCTGCATTCTCTGATTATGTTTCCCTCCTAAGAAACATCCTTTCAAAGGGCCTTTATCTGCAGGGTTGGCTGACGGTCTAATACTGCATCCCCATTCTGCATTTGCTGAAAGAGCTGATAATGTCCTAAAAAGAATTAACATTTAGATGTTAGTCCTGTAACCAAATCTGAATCAAACAATGATGACTGTTCAAATGTCTAAAGCTACTCAGGGGTATTTTCATTTAAGCCCTACCAAGCTTGTACCAGGGATGAGGAGGTTTCTAAAGATGCCTTTGTGAGCACCAGCCACTGAAACCCTTCTCCTTGTCCCTCCAGACACAGATACAATTATACCCAGCTCCAGCACAAAGATAAAGGCTGAATTACAAGAGCAGCATTATGCTCCACAATCAGGGTCCTTGATTCCAATTGACAAGGAGCTCAAATCATGCGCAGTTGGTCTGTGGATGCTTCCACTCCTGGAAATCATTCCCATCACAGCAGAGAAAGGAGTTCAATAGACAGGGTTACCCTTTGCGTTTCCTCCCCAGATTGCTAAATTACCTTGTCAGTTTGTGAGATCTTACAAGTAATGCAGGGTCAAACCTGGCCAACACTTGTCTAGGGTATTTCTTTGCAGAAGGTTTAACTACCAGCTGCTACAGTTTCCCTGATAAGGAAGTGTTTGCTTACCTATAGTGGCACAGATGTAGCAGGACAGTTATTCAGAGATGCAGTGAAACCTTTCTCATTTATAAAAAAAAGTGGTATTTTTATCTACCATTCTGGGTGATCCCAGAAGATAGGGAGGAGATACATTGAGATCCCTTGGGAAATGTCTTGAGATCTCTTACGGGCCTGCCTTTTGCTTTTATAGAGCACTCAAAACCAAAGCCAAATGAAAACCCCTCAAACATCCAAACTCCCATATAAATGCCCCAATTTATACATACTCCAGAAAGTGCTGTCCTCCCCCCAGAATAGATCCTGACACCCTGGGTCTGTGGGCAGCAGAACCCTCCTCCTAGGCTATCAGAGAAGGTATCTTTTGGACAATATATTGAAGCCAAAGTTAGTGTGATTCATCCCTACTTCAGCAAAGTTCACCAGAGCGTGACGTTTCACATCAGTCCTCAGGGCTTAAGAGATTTTCCACAAGAGGAAGGGTGTTAACACCAGCATCCTAACAAGCAGTGACGTGAATAATTGTGCTCCACAGATCTAAATTCCTCTTGTCACTCCAGATGCAGAAGTGCCTTTTAGCATGCTCTTCAAGGAAAAACGAGAGCCCACCTTTGCTACCAGTAACCAAAGAGGCCCGTCCATCAGTCCAAAATGCCTGCACAGGGTTTCTTCCATGCTCTGGAGATTTCACAGGAATCTAAGGGTGGTTTTGGTAGCAGAAATTAGCACAGTGTCTGCCTGGTTATAGAGGCGAGAGGTCAGACTGATCCTGTAACAACCCTCAAAACCTCTGCCATCACAGCGTGCTGAAAAATGCTGAGAAAAACGCCCTCAATGTGTGTGTGCAACTCGATGTCTTCTGGGAAATGCAGCCTGGGCTGTACCCCTGGGACATCAGCTAACCCTGCTGCCTTAACCCTTTGTGCACAGTCTGCATGCCTTTCTATCAAACCACTTAAAATTCCTCCTCACTCCTTTCCCACTGACTTCACCTCAGCGTTAAACAGAAAAGGTTATTTTCTCCCAAACTTCAGTGGCAAGAGCCTTGTTGCCATCAAACCACTGTGTAAAAGGTCCCTCAAATATCTCCATGTTTGCCTTGGCAAAAGAACTGCAAAGGTCGTGGCACTTCCAGAGGACTTTTTCCAAGCACCAGATTGGAAGCCCAAGATGGGGTGTCCACACTGCAAGGCAAAGGGAAGGACCTGCAGTGTTTGGTCACAGGGCAAGTGACATGATCACCCTCAGCCAGAGCACAGTGAGAATGCTGCAGAAGCTGTTTTAAAAGTCCTCCCAGCTCCATGGCCATGCAAAGAGTGACAAGGCAGATGGAGCTTGTTTTTCCCAGTAGAGAGGCAATCCACCAAGGTCAAGGTGCCTGCACAAGGTATTCCAACAGCTGGACACAGAACAACTGGGTTTGCCCTCGGCATTCCTGCTGTGCTCCCTCTCTTCCCCTAGCAAAGCAGGACACTGCAAAGGGCTGCACTTCTGCAGATGCAGTGGCAGAGCCCTGGCAAGCAGGGGTGTCTGAAAAATCCCTTCTGTCTGGACACAAAAGCTTCTGGAGACCAGCTTTGAGCTAGTGGTATTTTTAAATAAACCCAACCTGGGCTTCTTCTGTGACTCCTAGCTTTGCAGCTAATAGTTTCCAGGCTTTTTTATCTACCACCTCAACAGCCAGATGCTCCTTTTCTACCCCTCTAAGTGATTCTCCTGTAATGACAACTCCAGGACTTGGGGTTTTAGGGAAAGAGAGCCAAATCTTAGGAGGCCTCTTGACACAGATCCTGACTTTTGGCAGCAGTGCTCCCTCGCCCACAGCTGAGATGCTGACTGCAGCTTGGGAGATGCTTAAGGAACCAACTGCAAACCTATTTATCAAATGACTCCAAGTCAAGGGCACAGCAGATGCAGAAGCAGATACAACCCTTCCCAACAGCCCTGCCTGCACAGAGAACAGGCAGCTGGAAACAGCTCCATCCAAAGCCACAGAGGGGTGGGGGAAGCAGCACGGGAGCAGCAACAGTCTGTAGGTTATTACACCCTGTTTATGCACTTTGGGCACTTTTAAAATGATATTTTTATATCTCACACATTTCATACCAGTTTCTGAAGGGATGAAGCTCCTGAGACAGCTTTGTTTGTTGTTATACATTAAAACAAATTAGCCTGGAAGGCAGAGGCCTCCAAGACAGAAAGTTCCTCCAGGTTTTGTGAAGACCAGCACTTCAGCAGAGAAGGCTCCAGGGAGTGCCCAGCTTGGGGAGCTGCTGCACCCAGACCAAGGGGGAGCCCCATGGACTGATCCATGCCCTGGGCCTGGGACCTGCTCACACTCAGCACCCACAGAGCCCAAGATAAGCCACAGCACACACTAATGCCACACATCCTGTGGCAAGCAGAAGAGAACAAACCACAGGCTTTTGAGCCTAGTGAGCAGAAACCTAGCATCATTTTACCTTCCTCCAGCTGATCCCTGTGCTCAGCCTGGCTCTGCCTGTCCCTTCTCCAAGTCTTCATGACCATGAGTGGCTGTCACCCTCTCCACCACACACACGAGACAAAAAACAAATTAACAGCAAATAAGGGCTATAACCCAAGGTCCTAAAACATGTATTATATACCTCCCAGTACTCAGATCCTACAAGAGGTTCTCATTTTATATAGGAGCTCGTTCCTATCCCCTTTTTTCCCCTGTTCTCTCCAGAGCACTTCAGTAAACCATGTCTGACAGCAGCGTTACTACAGCACAGGCAACAGCTACACTAACAGCTTGGAGGAGCTGAAGTTTACAGAGCTTCCTTTACTCAAGGGAACTGCATTTTTCTAAGATTATATTATTACTTGGGCTGGTTGCTCAGTAATGCAACATCATTTCCCTTTTGGGTGGGAAAATTCTCTCCTTGTCCTCAGATGTGAATGATTTCAGCCTGAAAGGATGAACGCAGACTCTGCATGAACTGTGCCCCTTGCTGAAGCAGCAGGATGTTATATATATAACAGCTGGGCATTAAAAAAATATATGGCAATGGGTGCACACACATCAGCTGCATGTATGCAGAAAATGGTGAGAAAGAAGAGGTGCCAGATGTGACAAAACCATTTCCTCCTGAGAGGCACCCACAGACTTCACTCTTTCACCACGCCTGTGCTTGTAGCTCTCTTGCATCTCCTCTGGATGAATATCCCAGCAAATGAACCTCTCATATTTACAGAAACAGCAAATTACAATGTAAATGTTGCAAAAACTGCTCAAAGAAATAAAAATTTGAATTTGTAATCAGGTCTGTGCCGCTGAAAATTGGATTCTGCCTTCTGTGTTCAGCCATTCAGGAAAGAGAAAAAACCTATTGTATGACCTACATCTTCAATTGAATGTAAATAACAGGGCCAGTGGTTGGGGTATTCAGGCCTCATGACCAGCTACAGACTATGGATTTTGTATTGAGCATTTTCAAGGGAATATTCTGAACTACCAGCCTTTGACTCACTTGGAGCACCTTCTGACACTCCAGCTGGTCAAACTGCCCCAGCGCTGCTTTGCACCATTTCAACAGCAGACAGATACCAGAGCAGGTGCCAGGATCTGGCCCTGCCTCTTTCCAGAGGAGCTCTGCACATCTGAGAGGATCAGCCCAGGTTTCAGCAGTGCTGTTTGTCTGCCTAGAAATATCCTGACACCCTCAGACTCCTCACCCCTCCATACCAGAGAAACCCTTCTGAAACTGTATGAGGCAGGAAAGCCAGAATCCAAAGGGTTTTGGGAATCCAAACTGACTATCTACAATCTATCCAGCTCCAGACTATTTCTTTGGGGGTATTTGAGGGGTTGCAGCCCTGCCTGGAGCACCCCAGATGGCTGGAATGGCACGGACAGAGGCAGAAGGACAGTATTTCTGTGCTGCAAAAAGTCAGCAGGCTCAGCCACAGCTGAACCTTGCCACTCTGTAGCTATCCTTATTTTGGAAATGGCACACAGCTCCCATGGATGGGGAACCCACAGTGCCAGCCAGGAGGTTCCTCTGGCAGCAGCTCCAGAAGTGCTGTGGACGTTGGTGGTGCCTTAATCTCTGCATCACAGCACTGAAACACTGTCGCTGTACTGACAGGTTCTATTGGCTTGATTAGCTTGTTATTTGAAATAGCTCTGTATTCTGCTGGGGTTATTTTGTTAGCATGGATGAATGCTTCATTAAAATCCACACAACCAGACTGATGCTACAAAGTTTCATGTTTTACATTTTGGGTGAACAGCTACAGTCAGCAGCATCCATTCATTTTCACTATGACCACCAAAACTAACAGCCTTTCTAACCTGGCATCATAACCCCTCTGGTAAATGAGCAAAATCCTCTGCCACCTCTAAGAGATGTGATGGTGATGGAGACAGTCTCAGCAGCTCTGACATGCTCCCTGCAGATGAGCAGGATGGGGAGAATGGAGGGAGGGTGGAGCACACACAACAGCTTGAGAGTTCAGTCACGGGGAGTTTCAAAAATTGATATCTGTAAGAGCAGGTGAAGGAAACAAGTTGTCCCAGAAACTCCACTCTCCTCTAAACAGATCAGTATCTGCAACTTCTGATACTGAGAAGAATATTTGCTAAGGAATGCACCCACACACCAGCAAGGCTGGCACCAGCCCCTGCACACGTGGCAGCAACAGCCCATCTCCCTCGTCCCCCCATCCACGAGAAAAACATGAAAGAAGTTAAATTATCCCTCCAAAATCGTGGTGGTGCTGGAGCAGAACATGCTGCCAACAGCTGCTGAATGTGCACAGGCTGGCACTGGTGGTTTGGGACTGGGAAATCAGAGTTTGTGGGGAGCCCAGTAGTGGGCAGCTCTCCCCTTTGCCACTGCCTGCTCCCATCTCCGCACGCGGTCACTGCGCACGGCGGTGCCAATCAATACTCATCACTGCGTGCTCCCTGCCAGCCAGGTCACACAGTTATCCCTCAGACTACTCATTTAGCACTCAAATACCACATCAAGTGCTTCCACAAATTGATGTGAACCCAGCTGCTCAGTGGACGACCCCTGCTACCTTCCAGGGCTTGACGTGGGGAACAGGCAGGAAAGCTGATCTCCAATCTCCCTCCGTTTCTGAAATGCCTTTTCTTCCTTCTCTTTTCTTTTTTGCTTTAAATTATGTACCCCAAAGGAGCAGAGCTAAATCCATACAACCCCGGGGAGTTCATGTTCACAGCCCACCAACCAAATCCACTTAGAGCTCACAGAGGAGCAGCAAAGATGCCTGAGACAGGAAAACCCTGCAGCCTTTTGATAGCGACGCAGAGGCACAGGAGGCAATCCTTCCTTGTCCCTGCACCACAGGGGGAGGAAGCATCCTTCCTGCACCACCCACAGTCACCTGAAACTGCATCGAAGCTAGAGAGCAGCATCTTATACCTCTCTGCATCAGTGTGGCTGCAGGGAGAGCTGGGCTTCTGCCCCCAGGAGCCACAAAATACATGCTGCAAAATGTGAGGCAGGTTTGGGTTTGGAGGCAACACCATATCTTTGTGCAAACAAACATCCTCAGCATCTTCTTTCCTCGCTCCTAACTTTGCTTCTTCCTCACACAGAAAGTTAAAAATATACATAAATAAATACAGACTGTTTACCCCTTCTAAGAGTTTTTGAAAGTTTCTCCCAGCAGCCAGCCTAAATCTCCGCTGCAACTAAAGCTGGTTCCTTCTCAGGCAATTTCACACCTCATTGCCAGGGCTCCCACCAGGGAAGCCACACAGAAAGGTGGCACCTGCCATGGGAGAGAGGGAGCAGGGACAGAAGGACAGACACAGATGGCAGAAAAGCAGATCAGCTTCTCAGGGAAAGCCCATTGCCAGCGGCTCCATGCTGGGCACCGTGGCAGGGCACCTGTGTGGGTAGAAGTAGCAGGAAAAGGGACATGGCAGGAACAGGGGGACCCCAGCCATAGTGACTTTGTCAGGGGCTCAGTGTTACCTCTGCTGTCCCTGTGGTGCCACTGGAATTACTCCCATTTCACAGAAGGGAAACCTGAAATACCGAGAGCTGCAGGACAGAGCTTGTAACCAAACCCTGTCCTGATCCAGGCTGGGGCAGACAGTGCCCTTCAGCTCACTCAGTGCCCATGTGAAGGAGCTGCCAGAAGAGATTTCATGGAGGGATTTGATAATGCTTTAACTTTACCGTCACCAGCTTCCTTGCTTCCTACTTCACCTCTTTTTTTTTTTTTTTAACTTGTGTTACTCTCCTTGGGTTCAGACTGTATTATAAACACAGGCTAAAGCCATCTGTCCTCATCTCTCAGCAGACAAGCCCACAGAGGGTCTGGCAGGGAGGGTGGCAGATGCAGGCTGAGGCACAGGCTCAGGAAGGCAGAGAGGCTGCGAGGGCAGCCCTGCCTTGCCCCACGCTTTGTGAGAGGCTCAAAAGCCCCATTTCTACACCCACCGCCTCACCATCTGCTCACTAAGCCCCGCCTGAGAAAGGGCTTTTGCCACCCAGCCCCAGACTGCTGCAAAGGGAGATGTAATCTTCATTTCCTGGTAGCGCCAGGGTGATGGGTTCACAAGAAATGGCCCTCCCGCTTCAAGCAAGTCTTTCAAAGGTGGGAAAGGGGCAGGAGCAGTGGTGACACAAACAGGGAATGCTCAGGGGTCTGCAGCTCAGCCCGAGGGTGGTTCAGGAGATCCCCCAGGCTGCTCCTGTAGCAGCAGACAATCCCCTGACTGACAGGCATAGAGCTGGAGCTAACAGCGAGTGAATCGCAGCTGTCAGGACCCGGTGTAATTCATGACGCCGTTTGCTGGGGAGCGAGCTGCTGCTGGGCTATTTATCACTCCTTCACTGCATGCCCTGCTCCTTCTGGCTGTGGCTGACATAATTCACAAGCACCTGTGGCTGCTGAGCAGTGCTGCACGGAGCAAAGCCTTCACCCCCGAGCAGGCCAGCCAGGCACTGGTGGCTTTTCCAGCATGTGGACAGATAGTTCGAGCTTTTCAGACTCTTAACAAAGGAAATGCATTCCTCTACTGACTCTCAGGAGTCATCAAGGTCACAGGAAAAGATGCCAGACTGAAAGCTGAGATGAAATTAAATATTTTTTTTCTGTCCAGTGAGGAATTTGCACAGCTTTCATCAAATAATAGGTGAGCAGTTTGCTGGCAAGTTGCAGATTTTATCTTCACAAGGTTGGTAGCAGGTAAAACAGCGTTATTCTCTCCCAGTTTGGAGGGCAAACTGATACTTGGAGTGGCACAAAGAAGTAGCTGAGCTGGGAACAGACCCAAATCTCCTTCATTTCCATGCAGTATCCTAGTCACAAAGCTGCTCTCACAAGCACTGCTAGTTAGGAGCTTTCTAATCCACTGCAGGCTCCATTCCAGCTGATATCCCTAGCTATACATTGGTCTAGTGTGGATACGTCCTACAAATGCCTTGGGTTTGTGAAGAAAATGAAAAGGTTATAAATGTACTTTGTCACATTTCCTGAAATTTTACAGCTCCACGCAACTAAACTCCAAGTTCCAAAGCACAATACTCTCTCCACATCAGAAATTAAAAGATAAAATTTGACAGTCCAACTCAGGCAAGCAATGAATCCTAAAACCCACTTAAAACCTACGCAGGATTAATTTGACATATTGGATTCCTTATACCACCTGCAGACACTCAGTGCTTTCCAAACTCATTGAGAATTAGTCATCCTTAGAGCTATGTGCCTTCTTTGGTGAGTAAGTGAGCCAGTTTACTGAATGACACTTGAAACATCCCTGCTCGTTCTGGGAAAAATAAGATTTATCCTGTGCTGAAACCAAATTCAGCACAATCCTTATAGCACGAAACTAGGCATTGCCAGTGATAATAGCACTGTAGATGTGGCAAGCAAGGAAAAATTTTACTTTATACGTGACTAATCTGACAGCCTGTAGGCGACGTAGAAGAAGAGGGTTTTTATAGAGAGCTGATAGCATCTGTCCCCACACCTGACAGGGGTCAGTACCTAAGGTGAGATGAGAGCATTTCTGGAAACAAGCAGGAGGCAACCCAGACCCTGAAGACCACCTACAGGAGCCCCCCGTTTCCCACCTGGAAGGGTAGGCACCCGTGGACAGCACTCCTGGTGCCCCCAAAACCTTCCTCAAGTTCCTCGGCGAAGTTTCCACCGCTCGCCTTCCAGTCAGTCCCCACAGCTACAACGTGTTTACACTTTCCCACCCACCACTCCCATCCCAAACCTTCACCCGCTGAAGCAGCTGCCTGTAGCACGATCAGCAAGGTTAAAAAGGAAAAGGAATTGGCGGGGGGAGTGTTACACTGCCCATCTGAATCGGCTCCGGGATGCTCGGCAGCCCCAGTGGCGATGCTGCGCGGGGTCCCACGCCACGAGAGACCCGCCCGATGCCGCCCCGCGCACTCTGCGAGCGCTGCCGGGACGAAAGCCCGTCCCTGCCCTTCTCCCGATCCCCACCCGGGCACTCACCCGGGCTGCCGGCGTGTCCCGCGGCGGGAAGCGAGGAAGGGCGGCCGAGACGGTTTCGGGACGGAGGAGGAGGAGGGGGAGGTGGAGGAAGACGCCGTGGGGAAGCGAGGGGCAGCGACCCGGCCGGCGGGACCGGGACCAGCCCCAAGCCCAGCAGCAGCAGCAGGGTGCAGGCTGCCGGCATGGCGCTGGGGGTGGATGGAAGGGGAGCCGGGGGGGGCAGGGGGGTGGCTGTTCACATACCCGGCGCGGGGCAATGAATAACCACGTAAACAGCGATTTTTTAATGAGATCCCCGTGCCCCCCCCTCGGGGCGGCGCCTTAGAAGTGCGGGGTGCCCATAGCGGAGGGGCTGGGGGGGGGGGGCCCGGCCAGCAGCGGCGGCAGCCTGCGGCCAAGTGCCGGCGCCCGAAAGTAAAAGGGCAGGCGGCGGAGGCTCCTCCTCGAGCCTGACATCACCCAGCCGCGGCTCGGCTCGGCTCGGCATGGCCCGACTCCCCACGGCCCCCCCCCCCGGCCCGGCCCGGCCCCCAGCGGCCGCCCCCTCCCGCCCCGCGCAGCCGTCGGGCCGCCGCTCCCTCAGCCGGCTGCCTGCGGCATCACCGCGAGTGGTACTGCTAGTAACAATAATAATAATAATAATGATAACGACCCTTCTTTTTACTTCTACTTTATTTTGCTGCTGCACCTCCCAGCCGCGCCGGGCGAGCACGGCCCCCTGCCCAGGGCGCCCCTGCCCCGGTTCGGTTCCGCGCTCCGTGCGGGCAGCGCACCCGGGACACGGTCACCCCCCGCCGCACTGCTCTGCCCCGAGCCTAAATCCCATCGAATCGAGTCCTGGATGAGCAACTTAAGCATTTTTCTTGGTTGTAAAGCTGGCTCCCCTTTGAACGCCAGCAGCAGCGTTTGAGGGTACGGTTTCTGGCAGTGGTGAATTTCCCAGGCCGGGCTGTACGGGAGGCAAAGGATTTCCCTTCATTGTTCTGAAATTCCCCTTCATAATTTCATGCTCCTAGTTCTGGGAGAGAGCACGCCGCGGAGCAGTGGGTTGGGCTTTGCAGGGCTGCCGGCATCCCGATGTGCCAGGTCTAGGCTCCCCCTGAGCTCTCCCTCTCCAGGGAGCACAAACCTGGCCAACCTCTGCCCTCGAGTCGCTCCTGGGCCCTGCACTTTTCCCTCGAGCTGCTTCAGAATCAGAGTTAATTTCCACAAGCCAAGCAGAACCCGACCTTCCGAAGGGGAGGGTGGCTGGTGACACTCACCGTGTCCGGGCGGCTGCAGCCTGGAGCAAAGCCGGGTCGGGTCCCCAGCCCCCGCTGCTGGTTTGATCCTCACCAAAAGCAGAAGTCGGTGGCTGACGTACACGAACTCTCCTGGAAGCCTCTTTCCACCCAAGAGGTGGCACTGATGAGCTCACACCAGCACGATAAGGGCTTTACCCCAACAGGACTCGCTCTCCTCTGCCCCTGGGCTTTTCTCTCCATGTGCAAATGCTTTTTCCCCTCACCTTCCCACACCACTTCACCATGAAGCATGCCCAGAAATCCTCATTCTGGTGCTGGAATAATCATGGATGAAAGCCCTGGGAAAAGCCATCTCTGAGGCATCCCTCTATCAATCCATGCTCTAGTCTACTCCCTACAGCTTTGCCATCTTCTTGCTTCAAATTTGCCTAAACCCAAGGAACGAGTCAAGCTGGTCAGTTTTGGACATGAAGCACAAACCAATCATGATTATGCTTTAGTCATGCAAGTAAGCACACCAGTCCTGGCAAATGGAGTGACCCAGAAGCCACAGGCAACACCAAGGTGCCTGCTCTACAGAGAACATTTTTAGGCTTCTTCATTCTGTAGCCAGGTATTTACACATTTTTTATGGAATAGTTGTGCAAAACAAAGCTTCTGTCTTCATAAGACAGAGAGACCAATACACAGCTAAAGCTCAGGGGAAGAACTATGAAGTATTTTGATACTTTGGGAGATGGCACAGGTAGTGCAATGCAGCAGCTCAAACACTTGGGGATATCTTTATACATGAAATGCACAACTCCACGCTACCAATTCCTAAGGCAGTAAGTCATAAATATGGTTCTTTAGAAAGATTTGTTAGTCCTTGGAAAGAAACACTTGCCAGCCAGAAAATGGCACTTTTAACTGTGCAATACAGGTAAGGCAACTGAAGAAGAAACTTTCCTGAGGCCAAGGATGCACACTCAGGGCTCCAGGGGCCAAATGAAAGCCGAACTTCGCCCTGACATGAAATGGATGCTCTCCTGTCCACTCACTCTCAAGTCTGAGGGCCCTAATACCAAGTCTAGAGCTCATTCTCTTTCTCCCACCTTTTCCAAGACACTTCCCTAACATCTAAGCCACACAGCAGCTCCCCACTCCTTCCAAGCTGTAAATCCAAGAAGCAGGAAGCACAGTATCAAATGCTTTTCCAAAAGTCTCAATAAATTCTTCCTACTGTTTCACTCAACAGGCCCATGGAGAGCCATAGCAGACACAGGCAAATGCAAGACAAACGCTTGTGCAGGAGCAGCCCATGTTGGTATGGAATGGCTCTGTCTCACCCTTCCCCCGTGGTGCCCCCATAGCACAGCCCAGCCTGCAGGGAAGCAGGGAAGGCTGAATTAACCCCCTCTGGGTGTGGGGGAAGGGGGTAGCTGATGTCCTCCCGAAATCTGCCATTAAACCTGCCTGACCTGCTGCATTTCTGAGCCACACAGGGCACTTGTCAGGAAACGCTGGCCAGAGGGCCCCGTGCTGCCCTTGGATGAGCCACATCCTGGCAGGGCTTAGTACAGGTGGGACAGGAATGCCACTGGAGCCTCTGAACCCATGGCAATGGTGAGCTGCCTTCACCAGCCCCAGCAAAGGCCCCACAAGTGTGAACCCGTGGGCCTAAACCAGTACTCACCATCAGAAAATAATCTCTCTGCTCTCTCCATCGTGGTTCCATGAGCAGCATATTATTTACAAGCACCTGGAAAGGAAACACCAATATTCAGGCAGTTTCAGACTTCCTAAATGCAGTCCCTTCCCCCACAGGAGTCTGATTTGTCAAGGTTTAGTGCCTGTAAATTTAAAGCTACTGTGTTTTCCTGCCATCTTATTTTTTATTCCTACTTCAAGGTTTCGTAAGGAATATCGCTGCATTGAAGGAGTCCATTTATGACTGATGTTTTTGAGCTCCAGTTTCAACAGCCACAACAGAGAAAAAAAACACCTCACTTTGTTGGTTTTTATTCAAAAAATACTCTTTTACCCATTGGAGCTGCAGAGGGCAGTGTGCAGGGGATATCAGCCCTGCCACTGTGATGAATTTGACACCCTCCTTGGGGCTGGGAAAGAAGCTTCAGTGGTGGGAGAAGGAAGAACTGCAGCAGGATGGAGGGGGCTGTGTGGAGAACAAGCACTCGGTGAAGGCCACCAGCACTTGGCTTTTCCCTGTGTGCTGCTGGAGTTGTTTATCCCCATGGCACAACTGCACGCTCCGCTGCTGCATCCTGCTGATGCTGCTTCCAGGGCAGCTCCAGGCCGAGGGCTGCTCCCCACCCTCCTTGTAATAGGAGATTTAAATGCATGAAATCGTGTCTGACGAGCCAGATGGGCCAGGCAAGGCCTGATGTCGAGTAATGCCACAGCATCCTCCTGAAAGAGGCTGTGACCTCAAACGCCTCCCCAAATTACGTACAGAACACATTTAACACTTCCATCTGAAAGCAAGCGGCACATTCCACACACAGCAAAGGAGTTCAAATAAACAAACAACCTCATCAACACAGGAAGCCTCTAACAAAGCTATATATAAAACATGACTGATATTGATTAATTGAAACCTGCCCATTACCTTGTTTTGGGGGAGGAAAAACAGATAGTGTTTTTATTTCACCTTGGTTTCCATTTTCCAGATTGAGGGGCTAGAGACACAAGACAAAATTTGCTGGTTTCTACATTGTTTTGGTCTGAAATCAGTAAAAAACATGAGAGTCTCTGCAGAAGAGGCATCTCTGCAGCATTTTGGGAGGATTACAGTGACCAGTCCTCTGGTTCCATAGGAGCCTTTCGCAGCACAGCCAATGTCATGAAACTCCTGCAGCTCCCTTGAAACTCATCCCAGATCTGTCCAAATCTTGGATCAGGCTCATAAACCTCAGACAAGTTTTAAGCTGATGATGAATTAAGGTACAAAGTGAATATTTTCTCCTCCTGGAATTTGTTATTAAAAGCCCTGAGTTTCCAAAGTGCACAAATAGTTCCTGAGTAATTAATTTCCTTTGCATCTCCTCTTGATGCCACAAGCCATCCATTAACAGATACCAATCATCCAAAAGGCACTTAATACGTGACCATTATTCTTGAAATTTTGGGGATGGTGGTATTTTATTGATTTATTTTAACAAAAACTGCTTGTTCCAGGTATTTGACATTTGGAGGTCAGGATGAATATGGGTCTTATGATCCCTCTTCATCCCTCACAGAAAAATGCACAACTTGAAATGATGTCCCATTTTGAATCCTGTCACTGGAAAAAAAAAATATCCCATCTTTTCTGAGGGGAAAAAAATAAATCAGCCTTCCAAATCTATCTGAGAAGAAGCAATTCTAAATTTCTTATTTATTTCTTTCAGGACCTTTTTCAGCCAGCTCTGGTTTGGAGCACACCCAGTTATTGTGGAGCTGAGCTAAACACTTCGGAGCAGTGCCCTGGAAAGAAGCCCCAGTGAAATTTAGAAGGGACACTTGGATCCAATAAAGTTACAGGTGTGCTCCTCTATCACTAAGTTTCTGGGAGCACCCAAGGTTCTGTTTGCTCTTGCATAAGGAGGGCAAATCCCAGGTATTGGGGGATATGAGCATAAAAATCATGTGAAAAAAGCCACGAAGAGCAGAAGGCAGAGAGGAAAGGAGCCTCTCCTGTGCCGTATGGGCTTTAAAGTGATTTATTTTTAGCCTGCAGTTTGCTGCTAGAGCCTCTCATCCGTAGCTTTTGAGGCTGTTACCGCTGAGGTCTCACCTTGTCTTAGGTTTAAGGGATGCTGTGCCAAATCTGGGTTGCAGCAAGACACCACTGCAGAACATAACAAGTGCGTTATATTCCACTTTCATACAGAGCTAACAAATTTATAGGTTGTCTACAAAATCTCCTCTCTTTTATCCCTGTAATTACCTTCTCTAAAATTCACCAAGCAAGGGCAATAATTCAAATAACTTCCATTTCCCACTAACCTAAATGTTAATACTAGGCTGGCTCTTGTGCTTCAGCAAATCTCTTCTGACCTTGCAGGTATAAGTATGATGCTGTTTACGAAACTCTGCCTGTCTGAATCTAAATCTGAGGCACATGGGCGAGAGCAAACCACCTCATAAGGCACAGAAAGCCCCCTGTGCCTTAATTCAGCCATGCACACAAGCATCATTTCATATTGTCACCCTTCTGCTGCTTCAGCGCTGTGGTCACAGCTATCTGCTGTGAAGAAGTGACCATGGCAGGTGTGTGATATTTTGGCCACCATACACAGCAATGATCATTGAGGGAAACTCAAGGCTGATAAAGAGAAGCCAAGAGGAGAGTGGAGAAAAAAAAAAAAAAAGAGAACTTTGAGCTAAGATATGGATTTAATGAGCTTGATTCTCCCTGTGCAGGCTCCTAATGGGACACAGATCCAGGTGGATGACAATTTATACCAACTGAGAAACTGTCTCTTAATGCCAATATCACAACAAAACTTCACTTTTCTTCTGCCCACTCTTAGTCCTGACTATTTGTGCTGGAAGTTTTTTGAGGCATAAAATTCCAATTTCTGGACCCGCTTAGTGCTAAGGGATCATAAATGCAGCATGAGCTTCCAGGCAGTACTGCGAGGCAAGTAATAAAATATTTATCCCCACCCGCCTTCTGTGCTTGTATGCTCTGCAAAGGAAACCATCAAAAGTAGAGCCACCAGCTGGAGCCTCCAAAAGGAACCAAACCGTGTGCCATATCCACATCTCTCTCAAGAAAAAATGTTTTCACACCTTGACCCATTGCAGAACATTTTCATTTCTTGCATAATAATAATAATAACTAAAAAAAATAAAATTTCAAACCAAAAGGAAAATAATTATAGATTATAAAAAAGCTCACATGGCTTTAAAAACCATAAGGCTTTTCCATAATTGCATTAGCCAAGCTGCAACCTTGATATACAACAAGGCACCTGATGCTCAGAGCTGGGCCCCAAACTCACCTTCAGGGAATCTGAAGCTTCATGAAATCCCCAGCATGTGGAGGCTCAGCTGGGCTCTGAGGGGATGAAAGCAGCACATTTCCACTCACAGGAGCAGTGCCCCCACATTTCTTCCCTTCAGCCACTATATATGAAGATGCTAAATTCCTGCCCACCTAATTTCACCCATTTTTCTTAGAGTGCTACCAAAGCTACAACCATTTTTGAAGTGACACCATGATCTTTAGCTGTACAACTGCTTGCTTTCCTTCTTTCCTGCTGGAAAAGTTTCCTTGATGTGCAAAGCCCTGTGTTCCTGTAGTGTCTCATGGGGTCTCCAATGCTACCCAGACTGCAAGATTACTAAAACAAGGCTTCTTGGCACTCTTATCATTAACTGCACCAGAGCTAATGCTCCAGGGAAGATCAGCATGGAAGGTTGTTGTACTCTTAACCTGAAATGGAGCAAGGATTGTGTGATGAATCTCTCCCTGCAGCTCCAAGAGAAGGAGCAGGTGCCTGTGCTTACCAGGTGATAGAAGGAGCTGCTTCCTGCTGGGGTAGTGGAGGTGTCAGTGAAGGAGGTGATAGAGTTTCTCCAGCAGCAGCACGTGGAGGCAAACACTCTCCACCAAATTATCTGGCTTCAACCAGTGCAACTCCTCAGTGAGCGAGATGCACAGCCAAGGACCTTCCCCACCCTCCCTCTCTGGATCTCCTAACTCATGGCTTATTTTAAGGAGGGAATGAAATTGTTTAGTAGCCAGCAAAGAAGCTACCTAGGAATTTCTGCCTTTTAATCTCTTCATGCCATGCTCTGGGTTTGTTTTTTGGTTTTTTTTCAAGCTACAGAGAAATGTGGAGCTGAGCAATCCTTGACTCGGGAGGAAAGGGACCACGCCTGTGACCGGACTTTGTGAAATACAAGATTTTACATTAATGGCATTATGGTCAGGTATGAAACTGCAACACAGCACCAAGCAGCTTGCCAGCAGTGGGGCAGCACCAAGGAGTGTTTGAAGTTTGCACAGCAGGAGTATCTGCCAAGGTTAAGGATGCTGCAAGCACAGGGAGGGCTCTCTGGAGCCACTGGCCCCAGGAGAATCTTCAACATGGGCCCAAAATCCACACAGCAGATTCAGATTCTTTGGAAACCAACAGCAAGAGGCAGGCAGGAAGGAATCCTGGAAAGGTGTTTCCAACACTGAGTGACTAATTTGAGGTGGGTCAGAGCAGGTCACACAAACACAACTTTCCTCTTGCCTCTATTGAGATAATTAAAGTTAAAAGCACTTAGTCAAAGACCTGCAACCTTGAAAAATGAATACACTTTGCGCAGTGCGCCAAGGTGGCTCTTTTCTCCACGTCAGCAGAAAGCCTCCTGTGCCTCCCTCTGTAAGAAAAAGGAAAGAGCCAAAGCTGCAGCTGGCCAGGCCATGGGATGGGATCACCCACCCAGCAACCCCAGGGCACTTCTCTGGCAAGGGGAATGGTGCTCAAAGGCATTGAGAGTGCCCACAGAATGGACAGAGAGGAGTTCCTGGTGTCTCAGGCTTTTATTGCACAGAAGGAGAAATAAATAATCTAAAGGCTGGAATTATCAAAGATAAAACAAAGTGAAAGGCAGTGATTTCCCCCTCCTCGTAATGTCAGAACTGATGTGTGGTGCTGGGGGTAAAGTTATTTTGCTAAAGCAATTCTGAACCACCTGTCCCTTCAGCCAGGAGATGCTCTAAGTGGGCCTAGCTATTTCACCAGGTCTCAGCTCTCACATCAGAAAGGATGTGGGAAATAACTATGAACAGCTTCTAAGACATAATTTCACAGTTTTACAGAAGAGGTCATTATCCTGCATTACTGCATTTAAATGTGCAATTTCAGTTGTGAATATACTTCATAATCTTCTCTTACTTGCCACTGATTCTGGCCTATTGTCTAATGTCTTAAAATACTTTCTAAGACCTTGGTAATTGAAATGCTGAGGTAGAAAATTACTGTATTGCAAGCAGGGAAATTCATGCCTAGAGGAGAAGTGAATTGACCTGGAAGGTCGCATCCATCCGTGGCACAGCTGGGAGTGGGGCACTGGCTCCTGCTGTCAACGTCACTGCTCCCAGGCAGAGTGTCCCCAGTCACCCAGAGGACATCTGAAATGGTTTTTGTAAGCTTTTAGAGCAGCAACCGTTTTTAGAACTCAATAGGGCTTATAATTGAATTCTTTAAAAGGGTTATACTGTCTTCAGTAACTCATCACTTCCCTGAACTGGCCCTTTCATTTCCATTTTCTCCCCTCAGTTTGGGTAAGGTTTGAAGCCCAGCAATGCTGTAGTTTGCATAAACAAACAAGCCTCAAATACATAAATAGCTATTCACATCCTTTGTGCGTACATTCAAGTATTTCAAAAGGCACCCGTGGCAGCCATTAGCACTTCTAAATGCTTTTTGAAGTAATGGATTGATTTTTTTTTGTGTGTGTGTGTGTGTTTGTCCTTCACTGGAACTGGCTCCCAAATTCCTCCCTGCTGATGAGGGAGGACTGGTGGTAGCGGTCCCGTGAGGCGAAGTCTGAGTTCTCCTCGGTGAGCTGCCTGGTCTCCATGCCAACTGTTGCAAAGGATGGTGTCACCACGATCTGCTCCTTGGGAGTGGGCCTTCTCCTGCAAACAGAGAAGCAGAGGTGCCTGCATCACCCCGTGTTTGTTGTCCATTACCAGCCATGCTCTCGGCTGTGCCAGCAAGGCAGGGTGATTCCAGAAGAGGCTAAATCCTGCTCGGTGCCCCTTGGAGGCACAGAGTTCACCTGAGAGCATTTTCCTTAGAAGGCACAAAAAAAAAAAAGTTCTCCCTTTCCCCAAGTATACCCTGCAAAATAAACATTTTTGTAACAAATGGGTTTCCTCTTTGGATATTGGCTATGTCAACACCTTCCACACCAAACAAGAGAAGAAGGAGCACAAACCATTTCTAATGAAAAATATAATTTTAAGGTTTCTTAAGCAATAAAAAAATTGTAATAATTTTTGTAACTTTTATATAAAACAGGAGATTTTCCTGCAATCTCTTATCCCAGAAGCTGATTTTAAGAAAACCTTATTGGCATTTTAAAATCAAAACTGTAAGACAAATATAGCACTAAGACCTCATCAAGCACCTAAGAGCCTTAGAGGTGTCAAGAACACTTGGCTGCCTCCAACTCCCTTACAGTTTAATGGGATTTATTCATTTTCTCCAATTCATTAAAATATCTTGACTAGATTTCATGAAAACAGGGCTCTTAAAAAACTTCTAAATTACTTCAATGCAATTTTTTGCAGCACAAGGTAGATGGGCTTTGAAGTGACCCCACTCCCAAGCAGAGCCCAAGGTGTCTTTGTGCCAATAAGAGCAGGAGCCCTGGCACCAGGATAAGGTGACCAAGCTGGCTGGCTGACCCAGAGATTGCACTCTTTGAGAGGAGAAAACCAGGATCAGTTTCCACCTTGGGCACTCACCAGATCTCCCCTCAGCCTTTCTGGGCAGGGTCTTTGCGCATCGATTGCACTGACCTAAGAACCAAGGACTTTGTTGGTCTGGTAACCCAAAGATAAAATCCCCCTGTGACCACAGCACCTCTGCACACAAGAGGCAGGGATAATTTCTCCTTTCCACGTGTGGTCATTCTCCATGAAGCCCACACCTCAGCCAGACTCCCACAGGGATTTCTGACAACGGGCAGGAGACATGACTGAGATGCACCAAAGGACAGCTGGGAGGAAAATGCTGTTCTGCCATCACAGAGGCATCGAGCTCAAATGACCAGCCACAAGTCTGCCTGGGGTGGAGGCAGACAGAGCTGCCCGGGGCATGAAGCAGCAGGGTCTGGCTCACTGTGCCATGAGTAATTCTGGCAGAATTTCAGCATGGCCCCACTTACCCTGTTCCCAGCCCTAACTCCTCACCCTTGGCTTGGGCTCGTGTCACCAGTCCAGCAGATGTTGTGCAAGGGGACAGGGGACAATCCCTTACTCAGAGATATTCAGAAAGCACATGTGGTGGTGCATCCCACTCCCCTGCCCCTTGGGCTGCACTGTGATCTGAGAAATGCTTGTTAGGCCTGAGCCTTGGCAAACAGCACCTGGGCTCAGCTCCTCCTGAGCTTATCAGAAACTGTCTGCTCCAGGGAGCTAATGCTGACAGCTCCTGGTTTTTAGTGAATATCCTTGGAAACTTACTTTTCTTGCATGAGTAACAACCCAAGTGGAAGAACCTTTTTGTTATAGAGCATTCAAAGAAAGTTGCTGACAAAAACTGGCCAGGATGGAAAATTACTATGAGCAAAGCCAACTCTCTTGCTACACAGTAAGCAGCAGCCCAGAGTGAGACCCTTTGAGCTCTCCTGGCCCACAGTGGGCTGGGACCAGCACCTCCCTCTGAGTGAGACCTCTCAGAGCAGTGAACTCTCAAGTTTTTATACTTGGAGGATCATCACCAAGTGCCAATGACCGAGCCTGTGCTGATTCCCCCACTCCTCAAAGGTCAATCCTTTACCTGTTGAGAAGATGCAAAGGCATCACAATTCCATAAGAATCTTTTGTTAAATGGTTTAAATTAAGGTATAAATTAAGTGCTGTTATGTCTAAGGCCTACCATGGGGACCTCAGAGAAATCCTTCACCCCTGGCTTCTCTCCCCAACCACCTCTGCTTACCAAAACATGTGGTCATGTTATAGAAACTGTGGGCAGAGACAGGACCTGGCAAGACAGACCAATGTGCTTAATTGCCTGGACTTTCATTTATTTTGAAGGAGCCAGCAAATTGGCACATATAATACATGGCAGCTCGTGTTGCGCAGTCCTCACTACGGTGTTCACTCACCCCAGCAAAAAAGAAACCCAACAGACTGAGAAACTCAAAGCCCACTCAGAGGGAAAACTCTGAGAAAACCACTGAGAAACTCAAAGCCCACTGCTCAGAGGCAGAGGTGCTCATAAGCTGCTACAGGAAACCCAATGTGATGGAATTAATAATTAATAGCATCAAATAAGTTTAAGAAAATTAGTTAATAACCAACCAAAAAACCCCCTCAAGGTCTTCTGGCAATCAAAACCCCAAGACAATGCTACTGCAGTCCCATGCAAACTCAATACTGAAGGGTTCCTTCACCAAACACCCTGTTTATCATATTTGCCCTAAAGTTATTGCAGCTCCCCTACCCCAGATTTCCTCTCTCCACCACTACCAGAGGAATTTGCTTTCAGTGAATGATAGGTGGAAGATAAGGAGTCTCAAATTTCTCATTTCCTTGCAAACTTCCCAGTTCAACCTGAGCCATAGATTTTGAGCACAGACCTTTGGGGTAGGATAAAGCTTCAGGCACCAAGAGACATTTATCAGCTGACATTCCCACTCACAAAGCAGAGGAGACTCCTGCTTCCCCACATACACAGCCAACCATATGACAGGCTAATGGCAGCAAGCAGCCCTTTACAGCTTTTACAATTAAGCAAGAATAAACCTGAGTATGCAAGAAGGGGCAGAAAGACTGCTTAGGGTAATAAGCAAGTCAATTCTTCCAGCCCTGTCTGTGCTCATTAGTGGGTCACGGGAACAAGGAGCAGTGGGTTGGTCACTGCCAAGTGACTGGTACCAACCTGCATGAAGTGATCAAAACCGACTTAATCCAGCCAAAGAAACTGAAATTTGCTGCTGTGCCTACAGAGAAAAGGCACAAGAAGTCAGTATGCTGCTAATTCTCTCATAATAGCATTACACCACTGAATTTTTGCATAAAATCTCAAATCAGCACACTTGCCTGCAGTACCCAAAGATTTTGTGATAGTGAGAACATTCCTGCAGTCTTCCTACATGCTGTGGCTTTTAAACAACTGTCCAGGTATGAACCCAAATTTCCTGTGGGGAACAGCCATGCATTCCCAACCCAACAGCTTGTTAAATCCCACTAAGGCTTGAGCAAAGCCCAGGCACCCACCACAGTGCCTTTCACACCCTGGACTGCAAAAATCCCCACTGCAGGGATGGGGAGACAGGAGGAGCCATTCAGCCAACCTCAGTCAGGGTGGCTGTGGTCTCACCATTCATTTCCTCTTGTCTGACCCCACAGAGAGCTGGCTCAGTTATTACACCAACACTGATTGCTTTTCTGATTTCTCAGTAGAGTTAGTTTCCTGCACTGGGTCCCTGCAGGGGCAGGGAAGTGCCAGAGCTGGAAGCAAAAGCAGCAGGAGAAGTTTGGTGAGGGACAGGGAGAGCCAAGCCCCATCAGTGCCTGCTGGATTTGGCTTAGGCTGCTGGGGAGGAAGAGAGGGAAGGGATGTGTCAACCACAGGGCACTTCTCCTCCCAGGGTCTTCATCTCAGGCCAGTGTCTCCCAGCCTTTCCAGACAGAAGGGCTGTTTGATCCTTTGAAGAACAAACTCACAGATCATCAGAGCCTTGTGACCACAAAATAACATTCCCTCGCAGCCAAGTAAAAGTCAGGCTGAATTTTGAGCATTCACTTCTAACATTTTCAAAGCCGTGCATTGTTTCACTGTATGCATGAGAATGCACGTGCAAAAGAAACCAAGAACAAAATGTCTAATCATGCTGCTATTTCTCAGATCAGCTTCCAAAACCCTCTACACACTGACAGAGAAATTCTTATTAAAGTAATTTTTGATAAATATTTCAAAATCAGATTACAGATATAATACAGTGAGTATACAATGGCAAAATATACTCCAACACCTGAAAACAATATTTGTGTTTTGTTTGATAAATGGGGGCCATAAACAACTTGATTAAAACTTACATATATTTCAAAAGATACAAATTAGAAGCTACTCTCCACAATCTCAGCTCTTTTCTACTATCCCCTACAGATGGAAAGAAAATCACTGAAGAGTAGAAAAAAACAGTTGAGCAACGTTTAGAAGGTGGTAATTAGTTTTTTGTTTCTTATCATGTGCATTTCTGAAATCTAGTATGTACTTACCTACTGTCTAATAAACTTTCACCTAAATAAACCCAGGTAGCTATTTCTGCACATATTGCATATGAACTCATATTTCATACTTGTTTTTTTCTCATCCTGGACAAAAAACTGCACATCCAGGCACGCACTCAGCTGTGCACCTCACACACCTGCGGATGGATGGATGGATGGATGGATGGATGGATGGATGGATGGATGGATGGATGGAGGGACTCATGAGCAGGTGAGGATGCCCACACCATGTCTCTCCCTTCAGAGACACAGAGCACTGCAAACCCCCCCACTGGCCTTGCCAAGGAGCTGTGGGCTCTCATGGGCTGCTTGCTGAATGTGCTCCACTGTTTAATTCTGAACTTGTTTAAGCCGATCATGTGCACAGATCTTTCTAATGCTCTCTGCCTTAAAGTATTTTCCCAGATTATGTTCCCAACATATTCAACGTGTTTAGCTCTGGAATCAAAAGGCTCTCTTGTTCCACAGTTATGAATGCTGAGATTTGATGGGACACTCATCATAATTGCCATTTTCCTTAAACTTCTCTCAGGTGGGTTTAGATTGGGTTTAATAAAACTTATTTACAGCAGATTTTTCTCATTGCTGGGGTACATTTACAAAATGCCATCCCTATCAAATCTTAGTATCTGGTTTTGCCATTTGAAGCATGATACAATACAGCAACAAACACCATGTTCAAACTGTCACACCAACGCTAGTTACAGCTAGAATCTAACAGAAAATTAAAGACTCAGAGAGAAAATGTATTAAAACAGCAATGAAATAAATTGTCATCATTTACTGTGTCACCTGCATATTAAACACAAGATTCTCAGTTCCTAAGTTAAATTAAAGTTTAATGAATTTTAAAGCAGGTTTAATAATACTGAGAAAAAAAGCTCACCAAGAGGGAGTCCTGGGCTGACTTGGCCAATGTAGAAATACAGAATAACTGCTGCTCCCAGGCTGACCAGGGTGTAGATCCACTGAATGACAAACATTATGATGAGGGACACAATTGCCTGTTGGAAAGACACGGTTTGGGGTTACCCCAGAGTCTGGGAGGTAAGACCATGTGGACAGTCAGAGCTCGGGTTTCCATGTTACAGGGAGCCTCGTTTGGTCTCACTCCGAAAAGGAGGGAGAGCACAGGTTTACAGTGTCACCTTCAGCAGCATGGAGGTAGCTCCAGTGAGCTACCCTGACTCCCAGGGGCAGCGTGGGTCTCTGCCTGGGCTTCTCCCAGAGAAACATCCAGAGGCTCACCAGCTCAGGAGGAGATTTGGCTCAAGTTGCATACAAACAGGGACAGAGGTACCATCTCCATGGGAGGTGTTTGGAACAGCAAGGGGCAGCACACAAAGAAAGAACTAAAATGGTCCCAAACTGACACAATCGGTGAAGGTCAAAGAGGGCAGATGGGAAAGGAGTCAGGATGAATAAACACACCCAGTTTTTGCTCTTGTGATTTTATTTTGCATTGTCAATCCCATCCCAGCTCTGATGCAACCTCCACCCAAGCCTGATTATTGACAGGAAACCAAGTTTGCTTTAATGAGCTCATCCATCGTCTCCATAAGCAAATTCCCCTGAAAAAGAGAGAGCTGATGGCTCTGCCCTGACATGCACTTGGGAGCCAGAGGTGGCATCAGCACACAACCTCCCAAAGATGCCATCCTAAAGAGGGGCCACCACTCCCAGCCACCCCTGGCCCTGCAGCCCAGTGGGACCCCTCACCAGGAGCTGGCAGCAGCAGTGGTGAATTTGGAAAGCAGGTGTCCAGCTCCATCTGAGGATTAAACTAACAGGGTTTGTTGGGCTGTTTGAGGGGTTTGTTACATTTTATGCACAGCTATGCACATTTCATCCATGCAGCAAAGCCATATGGCTCATTCATTATGCATATCTGACCCTTTCCTTGTCATCTGCCCAATAATCCATCTTCCCAAGATGAATTTAAATGTCTTAAACTTCTCAGCAACTTGAGGCAGAAGCTATTTAAAAGTTATTTAATGTTTAAAGTTTATTCCATGTTGTAGGAATGCTCTCCTTTCCTCCCTCAAAAGATGGAATTTCATAGCTGGGCTGCTGGTATCAGGAAGTCAGCACTAATGAAACCCCACACCAAGCTTGCAGAAAGTGGCCCATCAATAAAAGCAACACAGCTTTTAAGATGGTGTCTCAATTCATTACACAGCAAGAAAAAGCAGACTGGCACACAGGGAAAAGAGGGACACTGATTTTTTTTTATTCCATGCATCCATGCATCTTTAAAGTCCTAAGACTCCAGATTTTGAATGTGTATTTTTGAGTTGGGTTGGAGTTTGTTTGTTTGTTTGTTTGTTTGGGGTTTTCCCTGTTATTTAATTTAATTTGCCATTGGGCTTGCCCTGAATTTGAACTGCTGGATGTGTGGTACCTTAAGTATTTAGTTCAGGTGACCTGGAATATGAGAATCAAAAGCCATTATTTAAGGTACTTTTACCAGTGTAAACTGGTATTTACACTGCAGTATGGGATGACTGTCCCTCTGTTTTCTACTATCACAAAACACTGCTCAAAATAAAAGAAAATTACTTACACCAGCAAAGGAAATCCAGTGACTGAAAAATTTGGAGTAGACCATTTCTGGTATTTGCCGAATTCCCAGTTCTGGATTTTGTTGCTTTATAGATGATTCTAGAGAAAATGAAAAAAAAATTATAAAGGTGCTGTAATGTGGGGGGTTTTTTCTCTACTTTACATTTCCAGATTCCAGGAACCAAAGCAAAAATTCTAGCTGGCAGCTGGGTATAACAGAGTTAAAACAAAACCTCCAAAACTGAAAGGTTTTGTGAAAACTGAAAATAAGTGCAAGGAAAAAAACAAAAAAAGTTGCCAGCTCTGCTACTAAGTCCATTTGAAGGCCACGTCTGTCTATCTCTGCCTCAGCCTCACAATTTGTGAAATGAGAAGAATAATACCTTCCTCCCTCAGAGGGGCTTAGGAAGCTTAACTGACTAATGCTGATGAAACACTGCAGCACTGGGAATAACAAACTCCACGCACAGGTGCTGTATCAAATACCCACATCACCAACAGAACAAATTTGGATCTTTACCTATGGATGTTGAGTTTAAAAGTTATTTAATGTTTAAAGTTTATTCCATGTTGTGGGAATGCTCTCCTTTCCTCCCTCAAAAGATGGAATTTCATAGCTGGGCTGCTGGTATCAGGAAGTCAGCACTAATGAAACCCCACACCAAGCTTGCAGAAAGTGGCCCATTAATAAAAGCAACAGGTGCTGTATCACAGGTGCTGTATCAAATACCCACATCACCAACAGAACAAATTTGGATCTTTACCTATGGATGTTGAGTTACAAACTCCACCTGTGTTGTGGGGACCACTGCATTAAGCTAGCCTGAGTTTTAGTCACAGGGCTCCAACCATCCTACCCCACACCAGGATGAAGTAAATCCCAAGATGCACCTAAACCCTTTTTAATGTGCAGCATTCAGCATGCCTGTGAAGAATTATGAGTATATCGTAAACAACCCAACACTAAATTTAGTCCTGCCTGCTTTCCTGTGATTAATCTTCTGTAGGAAATTGCATTGGAACTTCTCCTGTGATGCATTGCAATGAACTCTACCCTCACCTGGAATAAATGATATTATTGCCATGAATCACTGAATGACAGCCCCTCGTTTCATGCCTGCCTTCAGGAAAGCACTGGGAGGACCAAGGTTATAAAGGATTTCCTCTGAACAGGGAGATGCCCATCTCCTACAGCCCTTACCTTCTCCCCCTGGGCCAGGGAGCATCATCACCTCACTGCAGGGCTGCTCCCCCTGTTCCAGCCTCCTGGGTATGTGCTGGGCATCCACAGGGGGTGCTGAGCCCAGACCTGCATCCCACTGGCTGCCCTGCTCATCCACGTCCTGCTGCCTCCCCTGGGGCTCCGTGGAGTCATCCCAGCCGTTCTGAGCCAGGGGAGCATCGTGATGCAGATCCAGGAGAAAGCTGTCTTGTAATGTCTGCTTGGCCGGCCTCTTTGTCTTCTTTCGTTTGCCCTTTTGGGTTAAATTCTCAGCTCCTTCTCTTTTGCTAGTACTTGGCTCACTAAAAAATGGTTTAAAAAGCTGGTCCATGTCTTTTTTGAATTCCAGCAAGGTGCCATTTGATCTGCTTTGAATTACCCCATCTGCTGCACGGCTGGGGGGCTTGTTGAAAATTAAAGGCTGGGAAGAGTGAGCAGGTCTAGCAGTTCCCATCTGGATCTCTTCAGGTTTCTGCTGAATGTTGTAGCTCAAGGATAGTGAGAAATAGGAATAGTCCACAGCAATATATGTCAGCATGAAGTTGATGGTGACTATGGGAGCAAGAACATTTACTTGCCCAATGAAGACAAAAGCCATGGTGATGAGACTTGTTAAGCAAATTGCAGCCACTGGAGTCTTGTTGGGGCCTTTCTAGTTCATAAATAAAACAAAATTATGTTTAAATTAATAGCCATGAACCTTGCCATGAGGATTCCCCACTTGCTCAGCTGCTGTTTGTGGTTACCTGGGCTGTCTGCAGTACCCCCCAGTCATGAAATACATGCATGTACAAACAGAGGCTCACAGGCCTAATAAATTAAAGAACAGACTGGAAGCCAAAAGCTGTGGAGCTCCCACTTCATCCCTAAGCCCTATTCAAGCTTTGTCTGTGGTAAATTCATCCACTCTCACTCATATCTCCATGGTAAAACAATGTCATTAAAGCTGCAATAAACCTTCAGAGAGATTTGTGGGGCTTATGGGAAGTCTGGCAATAAAACGTGTTAATTAGAGTTAACTGTTCCTCTCTAATTATTCCACAGGACTCTGCATCACTGCCTACCCAAAAGGCCCCTTCATGCTGCCCTTGGAAAAGCTCTGCATGAAGCAGTGCCACCTGCACATCAGCAGCTTCTGGCCCTGCCCTGGCAGGCAGCTGAGCTGAGCCCATGGTGTGCTGAGCCTTGGCAGGTGGGGCTCCCCTCCCTGCATCCCTCCCAGCAGCAGAGGGAAGCAGCACTGAGGCTGGGCAGGTGGGGAGCCTGGGCTGCAGTCAGCCCCAGCAACCCCAGGCATGTGTCAGCAGGGCAGGAGAAACATTGCCTGAGCCTCTCCTTTGGGACTGGGTGAAGGCAGGGAAAGGAGAAGGAAAAGAGGCACAAAACAAAGAGCATTGGAATGGGAATACCTGAGCCTTGGGCTCATGAACTTTAATCCCAGGTCTAACATACCTTGGACCAGGCACCATCTTGCCATTTTGCCACCTGACAAACCTGTGCAAGCTGTGTAAAGACTTTGCTTAAAAATATCTTACAAGATATCTTACAAAATATCTTAACTTTTCACTTAACTGCATTTACTTCTTTAATAAACACACTGCTCAAATGGAAACTATTTCTGTTTCCTCCACTCTTATTTATTAATAGAAAAGGGGACAAGTTCTGGACCATTACATCTTTTCAGAATGAACAAAAATACATCTCAGGGCCAAAGGAACACAGATCTCAGAAAGCATCTTCAGTATCAGAAAGATGTACTGAGATGGGGAACAGATGGGGGGATCTCAGGATGCATCTGGCTTGGAGTTAACTCCACAGAGAACATTTGTGTCCCTCCCATCAGCTGGGGTTATGGTGACCACACCACCTTCTTCAACCATGAAAAAGAAGAACTGATGTGGAGTAGATTGGTAAGGACAAATTAAATGTATTACTCTCCATAAACCAAATCCAAACAATTCCCAAGGTGGGAGAGAGAAGGAAGGGGGAAAAGTGATCTGCCTTTGATTTCTCACCTCTTTTTGAGCCCTTCCCATCATGGCACTCTGCTTGGAATTCAGAGCAGAAAATTTGACAGAAAGACAGAAAACTATCAGGGAAGAGAGAAAATCAACTTTGCTAAAACCACTGAGAATTTCACAAGGGTTGCCAAGTAGAGAACAGCTTATTCTGGGATCACCTGAAAACTGCCTTCAAGAGCTGGAAGTTTTGCAGTCATTACTGCTCCTGATTTCCCTACAATTATTACTATTATTTTTCCTGCTATTATTATAATTTTTAGTTTATAAAACTGCTTTGAGAAACATAAAATAACAGAGAGAAAATTATTATATTTATAAAGTATTTAAATACTTTTAAACCTTCATAAATATCAATACTGAAAATTATTTTTCTGTATTTTTAAGCCACTCTGAAGGAGCAAAGCATGATAAGGCTTTTCCAGACACTCTGCATAGACAGTTAGGTACTGCAGATTATTGAGAGTGATGGAGTTATTTTCTCCCTGTTCAGAAAAAGGGAAAATCATGTATGGATGTATAGCCCAAGACTACAAAGTCCTTGGTGACTGATGTCAGAATGACTCGTGCATAAAGACTATTCATGAAGCAAGGAAAAAGCTTCTTGTCATATTTCAAGCAAGACTTTGTTTCAATATAAAGCTTAGAAGACCCTAACTTAACCTTTCAAATCTATTCTTTGTATTTATTTAATAGTGTCCTGAAGGCACCTTATCTTCCAAAGAAGTGTCCTCTTCTCCACTGCACACAGACCGAGTCCATAGCATCACAGCTGGTCATGCTCAGCTCTGAGCCTACCACAGAGGACAGGAACAGAACAAAGAAAATGTACAGGGAAGAAGAATAAGAAAGAAAACAGATAAAAGGTAAGGAGACAGTTACTATCTATTTCACCAAGTGCTGGGACAAAAGCTTCAGGCTTCTTCCCTGGGCAGGAGGGCAGAGGAGAGGGAAGCACTTCCTTGGGTCATGGCTGGGATCAGCACCAACACAGATAAAGGTGTTTGCAAAAAAACCCCACAGGCAAAGTTGTATCATAAGTGCCTGTCCTGCTGGGCACATCCTGAAGAAGTGGCTCAGGGGGAGAGGGGACTGATGGCAGCCCAGGAAGGGCTGTGTGTGCACAGGAGCAGGACACAGAGCCCCAGGCCAGGGCGCACGGGTGGGTGAGTGCCAAACCTCGTGGGAGGGCTCGGGGCAGAGGCAGTGCACACAGGGACAGGCAGGGAAAGGACCACAGACAGCTGGATGCTTGGTTTTTTTTCATAAACCCACCCATTTCCTGGCTTTTCTGCCTATGTATGGGATACCAGATCCTGAGTTTTCCCCTCTTCGCATTTCATGCATCCCCCATCTCACTCCACAGACACACAGAAATCTTGGCTTCTTAAGTTCAGGTGAAGGTTTGACAGCAATCCTGCAGAAAGAATTACTAACCCCACGTCCAAGGAAGGCAAGCATGGGGATCACATTCTCCTGGGCGATGCACTGCAGGATCCTGGGTGCTCCATAGAGCCCTCCCATGCAGGAGGCCAGGGATGAGATGTACAGGCCTAGCAAAAACAAAAACCCCACCAAGGATACCTGGAGGAAACAGAGAGAATGCAAAGGTCATCATGTTATGCCTTAAAGACGCCCCTCGAGCAGTCTTAAATACATGTATTTTAACAGATCACATATATTTTCTGGTGTTGTCAAATGAACAGAGCAAGCCCTGGGAAAGCAGTGATTTAATTGGTCTGTGGTATAAAGTACAAGCAATTAATACAGGAAAATTATCCCATAAAAGTAATTTAATACTGAACATCCTGTACCGACAGAACCATTTTACAAGCTCATATCCAAGGAATTCTTTGTCACTTGGAGCAACTGCAGCAAAGCAGCAGCTATTAGATTCCCCTTAAGTAACTGGAAGTGAGTTTATTTCAGGCAAGATCACTTATATACAGAGCACATCATACAGGAAAAGCTGCCCAGGCTTCCCACCATCCAAAACAGGAAGACAAACCCCTGTGTCTCAGAGGGGAAAACCAATCCTGAAGGAAAACCCACAGTAAAACCAAATCAAAATTGCCACTTAAGTAAATGGCATCTCAAAAAACACGCTCCAAAGGATGTAATACAATGACCTTATTTTCCTGTCTTCAATGAGGAAAGAATTTCCTTTGGCCAGCATGAAACATTAAAAAGAAAAAATTTAAAGCCATAGTGCTAACAAGACTGGTTTTAGAACTGGGTTTAGAACTGGTTTCTGAAGCACCCTTTCAAGCTGGGAGCATCTCCTGCAGGTGTGGAGGGAAAGGAAGGACAGCTCCTGGTCTGTCACACAGAAGTGAGGACTGGGGTCCCCCTAAGCAGGTCCCCACTGTCAAGAGCTGCAAGCACAGAGAGTGTATCTAAAAAACCCCACCCAAATACACAAAACCTCACAATATAAACATTGTGCAAGAAAGCTTTGAAATGGGAGTGTTCCTGGCAGCACAGTGGAAGGACCTGGACAGAAAAAATAAGGAAAACAAAGTCTAGGGTCACCTGAGACACCCCCGAGTCCTGCAAGAACACAGAGGCCTGACAGCCAGCAGCCAGGCACAGAGAATGGCAAGGCGTGGGGGTAACTCCAGCACAAAGGCCAGGCAGAGAGAAAAGCCTCACATTTTGGTCCAAATCCAACATGCCCATATTCCTCTGCAGTGATTGTTCGAGGTGCAGACAAACATCTGCGGCAGAGGATGTCCCCAAATGCAGGTCCTCTGCATCCCACATGTCCTTTGCTTCCACAGAAAAGAGGGTCTAAATGAGCACAGGTCCTCCCAGCTTCTGCCCCCATTGAAGTCAGGTGGCACATGCTTTTTTAGGAGGAATTGAAAAAATTTACATGGCTAAAGATGATTCAAGCTACATCTGACTTTGGTGTTTTGCCTATGAAATCTGCAGGCAGCAAAAAGGAGATCAGGTAAAAAGCCATAAAAATCTTTCTCTTGGGGAAGGCAAGTGAAATTAATGCCATGATCCAGAACTGTGCAAACTTCCTAGCACAACATTTCCCCATGAAAATCCACTTGGCCTTGTGAATTGTATCTTGTGGGACAGAAGGAACCTGAGGCACAGATGAGCAGATACCAGCTCTCATTAGACCAACAGGCAGACACTCAGTGGGAATCCTCCCTTCCCTCTCCTCTAATCCTTCCCTGCTCTGAGAAATACTCGGAAGAAACAAACAGTTGTGCCAGACATCATATATTATTTTAGCTGCCAAAAATGCTTGCATTTAAATGTGCTACTTGACATTCAAATCAGGGTTAGAGGGGAAGAGTCCCTTTCACCAAGGCTGATGAAAGGTTTTGCTAGGAGTTTTGAACATAGAGAGTGTGAATACATTGCAAGGAATTGGCAGTTGGAGCTCATTAGAAGTGAAATTACTGAATCTCATTTTTGTGTTCAAAAAGCCAAACAAATATTGTAACAGAGAAAAGCAGCCAAGCACTCGTTCACCTCTGATAGAAAGGGAGAGTTTGGAGGAGTAATGATCCCACTTCCTCTCTCCAAAGTCATTAAAATCTGAAGCATCTTGTAATAACTCAAAGAAGAAACATGAATTTTGCACCATTTCTTTGTTCCATATTAAGGGAAAGAAAATTGAATTTGCTTTTTTTTTCGAGGGGGGTGTTTGCTTGTTTATTTTTTGTATTTGACAGTATTAAATATCTTCTCATTCATTACAAGGAGATTTTTCATTTTCCCCCTGAGGGTTCTGAAGATAAAACACAGCTTTAACAATCTCTTTTTCTTCATCAGATTAATTTAAAGCTAATTTTTTTGGATACTGCACTTTTTACCCATTAAGTCATTGACATGCAAAGAGGTTTTCTTAGAGAAGGCAGGTTCATTCTTTTTTTCCCTGAAACACAGATGAATTTTTTTACCTCAGCAGGTAGTGGCAGAGCCCTACCAATGATTGGGAGCTTATCTGGGCGGCTGGAAGAAGTTTAGAGTTAAGAAACAAAACCAGAGTCTCAAATTGATATTTTAGACTAAAACCATGTTACAGATCAAACTATGTAAACTTCTCAACTTAAATGAATCACAAAAAACAGTGTCAAATGCAGTGAACCCATGATTTTGGATAATACCTAATAACAGAAAATTAACCTTTCCATATCCCATCCAAAGAAAGACAATGGCACACACCAAAATCTCTTGCTCTCTTCTTAGAGGCCTGCAGTGGTAAGGATCATTGTGTGTTACACTACAACCCCCATCATGTAAATATTCTGTGTGGACTTGTGGAGTGTCTTGAGCTTAATAATCCAATTGCCCAGCCTGCAATTACAGCCTGCTAGGTTTGGAAATGTGAGCTCCGCTTGACTTAGTCAAGATAAGCAGGGGGGTTCTTCAGGGATTTCTATTTGGTCTAAGCTTTCACCAACAAGGAAGGATACATGGAATAACATACAGCGTTTATCATTAGACCACATTACCATACTTTAGCTCTTAAAGCTATTGCTGGGTGATAATGCCAAGCTTTGGCATTATGGGATATGCTGGTGAATGCAAGGCTATTCAAATCCTTTGTACACAGGGATTTGCAACAGGGAAATCTCCCTGAATTTTAATGAGGGATGTGCACCCAAATTCCTTAGGCTTTTGAAAAACTCAGGCATTCAGTAAGGCAGATGGCAGCCTGAAAGCACCATTACATAAAACCACAAGTTACCTTCTCTGCTATCATGAAGTCATAGCGGAGCGACTGACGGGTACAAATGGCTCCCAGCAAGAAAACGAAGACCATGTACAGAAACCACCTGCAAACAACAAAAACAAACCAATTTCTTCACAGCAAGACAAGACCATTGAGAATTCTGCCACTAGGAGAGCCAGGAGGCAGTCAAATGCCCACAGGTTGGGTCGTGGTTCCTGAATGATTTAGCTTCAGGGATAAATTTGACTCCAACCCACTTTAGTACATGGCTGCAGGTACCCCTCAGGGGAAGCTACCCACACTCCTTAGGTGTGCAGGGGGAAATATCCCAGCCCTAGGGACAGACTTTTTAGTAGGGCCTGTAGCAGAATGCCAGGGGGTAATGGTATGAACTAAAAGAGGATCAATTCAGACTAGCTGTAAAAAATAAATTTTCTACAATAAGGGTGGTAAAACATGGGAATAGCCTGCCCCAAGAGGTGGTGGATGCCCCATCTTTGGTCAGGATGGACCTTGAATGTTTCTTCAGAGCAATCTGATCTGGTTGAAGAAGTCCCTGCAGGGGTTGGGTCTGGATGGCCTTTAAATGTCCCTTCCAGCCCAAACCATTCTGATTCTGTGGCTCTGCAGGTACACAGGTCCTTCCATGTGACAATGACTCTGCAGCCTCAGCCAGGATCCTCTTCTGGAGTTCTGGCCTCTCCATACTCAGGCTGGGGATAATTTGTCTGTAAAGCCCAGAGAGCAGAGAAGGGAATGACCACAGCCTTGGATAGATGGATTCATGTGGTATTTCTGTGTCCTTTGTGGAATCCCCCCTCTTAAAACAAGCACCAATTCCAGCAAGAATGCCTCTAATTTGTGAAGAATCTTCCTTCCTGACTGAACATGGGTACACAATTTAAAAAAAAAAATTATTTAAAAGGCAATATAGATGGAAATAAAGCAGGCAGGAAAAACCTACTGAGGGCTTTTTTTCAAAAAAAAAAAAAAAGCAGAAGTGGAAAGTTCTCCTGGAAAGCAGCATTTCCTTGGGAAGATCACAACTTGGTGATGCAGGCCTCTGTTTCCCCTGTCTTGCAGATGGGTAGGTAATCTCATCTCTCTTGGCCTCATTTGCCCAGCAGTAAAAATTACAAAATTTTGATACTTCTTTTTTATTTATATAGAAAAAGAACACAAGGGGGGGGGAAACAATAAATGCCCCTCTTTACAATCAGCAGTAGTAAATGACAAAATCATCCCCCTCCCAAGCCTTGGAGAACTCTGCATTCCACTCTGGGACAGCCAGGCTGCAGCAGCACAAGCACCCAGCACCAGCACAAATCCCAGCCAGCAGTGGAAGGACTGAGCACATCCCCACTAACAAACATCTCCAACCCACCCTGAGCATGTGGTGGTAATGGATGACAATTTGAATGAGAGCCACACTTTAATTTTCCAGATGGCTGAGTAATAAAAGGCTGATGGGAATATGAAATGGATTGGTCACACTCAGGGCAGTCTCCAGAGCAAGTTTTCCCCAATCATTGACTTACGAGGTGCCAATAGCAGCCAGAGAGCCCAGAGGGATGTTGGAGGAAGGCTTCTGGAGATCTCCACTCATATTGAACCCAGCCATCACACCTGTATTTTGCAGACACAAATGCAATTTAGAGTCAGCCTAAGTTATAATATATATAATACACATTGCAATATGTAATATAATTTAATCAATCAGTTCATTGATCATTTCAGAACAGTAATTATATCACTTCATTGCACTGCCACACAGAGAAATACTGGCTCCCATCAATTGCTTGGTAAAAAACTGTTCATGTCTTTAACAGCAGCAAGTCCCACTCACACGTCAAAGAAGCCTCTGTCTGGTTTGAGCAATGCTGGGGGGAAGCAGGATGTGAACAAAACCCATCTTATCTTCATACAAACCTCACAGGAGACAATGCTGCCCAGCTGCTGAAAAGAGAAATGCCACTGTTCATCGGGGCAGCCATGCAGCAGGTGGCACAACCCCCAGACCAGATCCATTACAGCTCCCTGCATTCACAGGGGACAAAACAGAATGTCCTGGCCATATTAAATGATGATCACATTAGCAGAGGGAATAACAGGGCTCTCGGCACGTAGGTGGCACCTTCCAGCCAAGGGATCTGCTTTGGAAGTAGGCATTATCTCTGCCTTGCAGATAGGAAAACAGAAACACTGAGAGGGCAAGTGATTGTCCCAGTGTCACGTAGAAAACACACGCTAGGACTAAGAATAAAATACCGAACTGTTATTTTAGGCCAGAGTACAGGGTATTATACAATCAGGGACAGTCCTTAGCCTAAAAAATTACCATCTAAAGACTCAAGAGAGGGAAACAGGATGAATCAGAGGATTAGAGTCTCTACATTAAGACTAAAAAGCCAAGGTACATATTGGTCAAGGGGCTTTGTCCATAGCTGAAGGAGGAGTCATACCAGGCCCATGAAGAAAACAGATTCCCTTGTCACATTATGCCAAAAGTTTTCTTAGAAGACTTCAGGTATGTACTATAAATAAAAACAAATAAATAAAAATCCATGATTTTGAATCCTGATGAGAATTTGGACAATTTGAAGGCAGGACCAAAGACCTTAGGATGCTAACTTGTGCCCACCACTGTTCCCCCCTGGGATGTCAGACTAATGTCTCCATAAGGACACGTGGGCCAGCAGCCAGCCAGCAGTGCTGATGGCACGGTCCCTGGGGCCAGGGTGAGATCAGCACAGAACAATGGGAAGGAGGATGCCAGCACCATGGCACTCACAGCATCTGGCAGCCCCTGCAGCAGGGGACTGACCACACGCCAGGCCATCGTGCCTGCCAAGGCCAGCAGCCATTCCTCGTGCTCAGAGGGCATAAGAATGACAAAGTCAGTCCCTGCAGCTGCAAATCTGAGTGACCACAGCTCTAAATCAGCAACAGCCCATTGCATTTTAAACTCAAGCACAGATTGCTGCTTGGAAGGGTTTTTCCCCAAGATGAAGGATGGACAAGAGCCGTGGGACCAATCTCAAGGTAAAGGGGAGAAACCCAAATCAGCCAGATGGATGGCCTCCCTATTCCCTATTCCCTACAGACCTTGGCCTTTGATGGGCTGTCAGCAATGGCTGGGCTGCTAATCGTGGAGCACAAACTCTGCTCTGCTCTGTCCCAGGTGTTGCTGTACACCTTCACAGCACCATCTCCACATCTGCTCAAAGAGAGTGGTAACACCTCCTCTCCTCGCTGCTCTGCCACAAGGACAGCATACAAACGAGCACAAGGCATTCTCCTGTTTCCAAACACATCCAGAGCTTTATTTAGTTATTTAGTTTAGTTAGCATTATTAATGCTTTTTCCTTGATCATCTCCTTTTTCCCCCCCTTGATCAGTCCACTCACCAGCCATCTTCTCCTGTCATCTCCACCATGGAGCCAGAGCCCTGACAACCATTCCCTGGTCCCCACAGAATCCTGGCATTCCTCAGCTCCTGGAAGAGCTTTTCCTCCAAATTCAGACCAGATTTGAATCCTTGACACCATACTGAAAGCATTACAAATCAAGTTCTTAATTTTCTCCTGGAAGACTATTTTGTGGATATACTCTGAACAGCGCAGCTAAAAGCCTGTCAGCTGCTCTGGTTTTCTCCAGATAAAGATTCCATGCAATGTTCAAGCCCTGCTCCTTTCAAACAGTTACACAACAGACTTATCTAGAGGTAAGCAAAGTTAGGAAGGCCGAAGTCCATGGAAATGGTCACAAATATGCTAAATAAATTCTCTGTGAAGCACTCTTTGATGACATGCTACTTTGCAATTCAGAGACAAAGCAGAAAACTCAGAATTCTCTGAATTTTTATTCCAAAGGGAGCAAACTATTGTCAAAAGGACAGCTGTTAATCTCATGTGCTCCTTGGCCAAGTTTCTCAAACATCTGGCACCACCTTTAAATCTTCCAGCTTGAGTCACCTCTTCCTCATCCAAACTCCTGCCTCAGCAAAGCACTGGGGAAACACCAAAATGGCATTTTCTGGACTGAACGTAAAAAAGTTGAAGCCGTGAGTCATCGGCACAGCGATGACTGCACAGCCTGGGCTGCCTCCCTGCCTCCCTCCCACAGACCCACGCTCGGAGCAGCCAGGAGATGACTTCCCAGAGCCCACAGAAAGAGGATCTTGAGGCTGGGGATTGACCTCCTGCCCAGCAGTGCCCAGGGTCACACCCAGGCCACTGCACACCACCAGCTTCTGTCAGGGCTCCCAGGAGGTCACCAGAGTTTCATGGGTTCCACAACCAAAGGTCAAGGCCACCACAGAGGGAAGCAACTCAGATATTCTCAGCCACTCAGACCAAAGCCATCTCCTCTCTGCTGCAATTATGGCTCTGACATGACCAAAGGTATGGACAACCTGGTGGTACAGACATATGGACAATGCCAGAGCCACCTCCCCACCACCAGCAGCCTTTTAAACCCTTAAAGTTAACAAGTTTTCCTGAACAAATCAGTCTTTCCTCTGAAAATGCTCTTTTTTCTTTCAAGTTAGGAACATGTATGGCAGGCAGTGCAGATACAGAACTATCACAACACTCGTTGCAGATTCCTTCTGCATGTCCTTCCTAGCAGTCAAGGTAGGAAGAAATTGGGATGTTCCTTCCTTCAGACACAGGCCTCTCCCTAGGGAAAGGGCCAATTCCTTCTGAACTCAAGCAGTCATATCTGCAGATTCTCCATGGAGAAAATTATCCACCTCTCTGTTTCAACGAGATAGAGGCTGGATTTTCCACACTGGCTATTATCTTAGAGAGCAGCAGATAGTGACAAAGCTTCTGGACAAAGAAGCATGAAAACACAGTCAACCCAGCCAGGAAATTATGGCTGAGACGTTGCTGCTATTCCCAGTGTAATCTGGTCCTGGGCATCATCCAGGGGGTGGATACGTGCATGGGGGGACCACCTACATTGTGTGTCAGGCACAGCCACCAGCCCCACCAGCCACAGTTTATAGCTGCAGATACAATCACTCTTGCAAACGCCCAGTGCATTTTCCAGTGAGCATACTATAAAATATAAAAGGTGGGTTTTTTTCCTTCACCCAGGAGGTGAAGAATGGAAAATCTTAGATAAGACTTGTAGCTAATTTTTTTTAAAGGGCCAGCTTCTCCACTGATGTAAGCTGGCACCTTGCCATAGACTTCAATGGAGTTGTGCCAGTTTACATCATCTGATAACTTAGCCCAAAACTTCTAAATCTATTTGCTGTCATTTTGCAAGTGCCAGATATGGTTTATTTCAGAACGGGTTTCTGTGCAGTGATATTTTCCACTAACGCTGCTTCAAAATGACATCTTACTTTCTTGTATCACAAGACAACACACTTCTTTCATTAGACAGAAAACCTTGGGGATTTAGTAGAATAACATTTTTTGCCCAACAGAAACAGCATTTATCTTAATTTTAAAATGCACTGACGGCTGCATGGCTGCTGCTGGGAGACTCCCTCCCTGTTGAAAAGCCCTGGCTGGGTGGGTATCCAAGTGTTCACAGCACAGCAGCAAAATGTGTGCATTGAGAAGCTATTTACAAACATGCAGAAGAGCAGCTGGTTGATGCACAGCACCTCTATAGGGGCACGTTCACATCTTCCAGATCTATATTTCAGTCTTTTGAATAAAGCCATCAAATCCGAGTGTTCCATGCCCATGCTCTCCCATTTAGGCCAGCTCTACATGTCTGTTTTGGATCTCTTGGCTACTTCCCTATGATTAAATGACAAGCTTGGGGGAATTAGGCCAGCTGCACTGAACATCCAGCTGAAATGGTTTAAACAGCTATTGCACAGGTAGCAAACAGACCAGCCTCTGCTTACCAGGGCTCAACTGTAAAACTGGGATAACTTCACTTGCATTGCTGGAGTCGTACCAATAAAACACAGAGGAACAGAGGAAACACCCTGACCTGGAGCAAAACACCCCGAGGAGGATGCTCCTGGAGGCAGCAGGATGCTACAGGTCTGCAAAAGGCTGGGATGACCATCCTATGCCCATCAGTTGAAGCATGTCCCCAGCTGCTCCTCCTGCCTGTTTGCTCTGGCAAGGGTCTCCCCACAGTCCTGCTCCCCCTTCCTGAAGTGGCTGCTCCTATTTGCTGTTACCAGCCTGCATTTTGGGCATTTCTGTTTCACTGCTGTGTCTGGTGCAAATGGGCAACTTACAGCCACTTTTCAGTGTCTCCCAGAGACCAAACTTAAACTGGTTGAATTCAGATAGCCATCTCAGAGACAGAGGAAGAAGCCTATCCTGAAGAGATCAAAATAGTTTCACTTCAAAGAGGAGCATTTCATCTCAAAAGGCCCAAACAATTTGTTTCACAATTTCCGAAATATTCTTTTTTTAAAAACTTTGTTATCAAAATAGCATCTTAAATTGTAAGCTAGCATATGCTACAAATTAAAAATAGTAAACACAACATTTTATGATTAAAGATAAACAGAACATTGCTGTGGGTCAAAGAACTGTTTCAAACTGGCTCAATGTAACCCCTCAAAACTAAACAGCATATTGTTTTGCTGAAACTCTCCCCAAATTTCTGTTGTGTCTTAAGGCAAAGGATTTTGCTTCCAGTGGTCACTGTGGGGGTTCCAGAGGTGGGTGGTGGGGAGGACCACAGGCTGGAGGGGACAGCCTGGGAGCAGTGCTAGCCTGTCCCTGCCATTCCTCAGTGCCACTTGCTCACCCTCTGCATCACGCTGCCTGCTCTGAAGCAGAGAAGCCTTGACTCCCATCCTAGAAATTCCTTAATCAGACCACAAGCTCTTCCATGCAGAGCACCAAACACAGCCCTGCATTTTATGAGGCTCCTGAACTCCACAGTGCTCCAAACAGCAGTGACAGGAGTGATAGTGATGTTATATGGTACCACTGGCACTGCTACTCTGAAGGAATAATTTAAATCCAGTAAATAACCAAGCAATTAAAAAGAACATATGAAAAAGCTGTGTTAACAACCAGAGTAATTATACATCACCCCAAACTGTATTTTCAGAGAATGTTTGACATTACTACTGTATTACTACTGCTAACTAAACAGAGCAACAGGCTGCCAGGGCTTTAAACAAATTGTATCTATTAGCTTTGGCATTCTTCCTAGCAGCCAAGCATAAGCAGTGACAAAAAATCATTTAATATGGCTAATCACGGTCATTTGCTGCACAGTTTTGTCATAACTGTTCCTTCTTCTATAACCAAGGAACCAGAAAACAACCTGCTTTCCTACACCAGTGACACAAAAACTCATGAAAAGGGTTTTTTTTCTCTTGGGGACTCACTTGGGCCAATCAAAAATGACAACAAAAAAGAGGGCAGAAGACATCTCCATAGTGGGAATGGTTCAGGAAGGAGAGTTTTCCAGGAGGAAGTCTACAGAAGTAATAGCCAGCCTGATATTGTCGGTGAAAGGATCTCAAAGAAAAATTTGAAGTTCTGCAGTAGGTGCACCTGACAAAGTGACTTCTGCTACCCAACTATTCCTCCAGTCCCATCTGTTTCACAAAACAGTTTCTTTTGTTTCCTTGTACCACAGCAATTCTGCAACTTCCAGTGAGTTGCTTAGAACTGATCCTCTGAAAATTCATTCTGTAACCCAAGGATTCATCACTATGGAAACTGCTTATAATCACTACTTTTTATAGCTTAAAACACCCAGCATCAACAAAAGGTATTGTAACTTCAGCTGAAAGTTACTGCATTCCCACTGGAGACTGTCAGCTCTGGAAGGGGGACATGCATCTTCCTGGTAATTGAAGGGAATGAATGATATGAAGGTATTTAATTAAGCTCATAAATATGAGCTCTGCTGACATACAAGGATGCACCTGTGACACCACAGAGCAAGGGGTGACTCCATCATGGGCAATGACATCAGCTCAGCTCAGCCACCTGCTAAGGATGGAGAGAAAATCCTCCTGTGCTCTTCCCAGTCTCCCAGTGCAATAAAGTCATAAGGCTCATCTGATTTGATAAATCATGATCAGTTCTTTTAGATAGGCTTGATACCTTCTGCCCTGACAGCATTGGCCAAGACCAGTGCCTGAGCATTGAGGGAGGATGTACAGGACCACATCAACCCACAGAGTTCTCCAACAGTTTCTAACCACAGAGACAGAAGAGCACATTCAAGTGAACAAGACAAGAGTGCAAAAAATTTGAGATGCTGGAGGGAAGCCTGAACTTTTGAATTGACCACTTGGGTCTGCTACAGCCAAGGGCAGTTCTGCTCAGTCCACCTCCCAGCCCAGAGGAGCTCCCCATTCTTCTGCTCATCTCTGAGATATTCCTGCAGAGGAGAAAAAGGGTGAGGATAAAACTTAACTGTACCTGTGGCAGCCGGGAAAAACACTCCAAAAACAGTGAAGAAGGACTCCCCCTGGCTGTAGTCTGGCAGTGTGTTGTTGAACATCAGCTCTTGGGAGTAGCCGACGAAGCCATGCTCTGTGGAGACAAGGAGGGCAAGAGGAGAGCCCAGGAGCCACCAGGGCTGCAGGAGCCCCTCCAGCTGCTCTCAGCCACCACCCCCCTCTAAACACATGCACCTGCAGGGCTGCTCCCAGGACCACCTGAAAGGATGAACGTCAGCTTATGTGGTGGGGGAGAAGGCAGAAACCAGGGTTGTCACTCCTGCCCCATCTTTCTAAGGTCACACACACACAAGTTTTGCTTTTCCAAAGTTTTACAGAATACAGCGGAGGGGGAAAGCGATGGGTGGGATATCAATGTCATGCACCTGGTTTACTGGGTATGTAATGAAGGATCCTACTTCTTCACTGCACACTTGAAGGATGGCTCAGATTCTTCTACAAACCTCAATTTGTTAGGAAGGGTTAAGCCTGACAGCTGGCATGCAAAGCATTAATTAGGAAAGGTTTCAGATGCTTATAGACAGAAAAGATAACTCACAAAAGCAGGTTAAGGAATTAATGCATGTGACTATTAGAATTTCATTTTTAACAGGCAACACTGCTTTTTGATTGAGTATCTTAATCTGTGGAAACTTCTCCCTGTCAGCATTCCAAATGCTTATGCCAGCTAGGGGTGGAAGGTGAGCAAAGTTGGTTCCTTTCTTTCTCCTGCCCCTACAATCTATTTCCACAAGACATGTGACTCCAATAGCTTGAATTTTCTCATTAGCAGGCAGGATGTTGTTTATGGCTGCACAGGGTGATGGCCAGAAATTAAAAAAAGACTCCATCAAAGCTGTCCCGTGCCTCAAAGACAACATTAATGATGTTTGGACAATAGATTAAACCAGAACATTAAATCAGACCTCTGAGCACAAGACATATCCATTTAAAGCCTCAGAATATAACTAACCACAGAGCTTTGAAGTTTTCACAGAAAAACCCTATAGATAATCAAAAGTTTCCTACTACATCTGCATTCATTGTGTTGCCCAAACATGGATGGAAACACACTGATAGAAGAGGTCTCCTGCTGCTAGGCTTTTTAAGAGCACTAGCTCTCTTCACTAGGAACAAGTCCCAGATGAGATTTAGAGGGAACAAGCTCAGTGCAGCACACTGACCTCTGGACCTCACAGATGTCTGCAGAAAGTGCAGTTTCTGGAGAAATAGAGGGGGAATTTGTGTAGGCTGTGTGTTCCTATAAGTCCAGACCCGTGTGGCTTCAACCAGAATTGATGCTCCTGGCAGCACAGCCCATGGCCAGTCTGCAGAGCTCCCACCAAGCTGCTCAAGGGAAATGTTGGTCCTTGGCCAAGGGATTTTTCACCAAGTGTGTGCTCCTCAGAGAAACGTTAATTTTTCATTTAAAAAGTGAACAAAATACTCATCTCATCCCACAAAGATCTTCAGACCTTCTCCAATCAGAGCTTTGAAGCAGCAGCATCAAATACATCTATGCCACTTGATAAAAGTTTGCCCCACTGTGAACTCTAGCCTCTCTTGATGGATTACTCTCACATATTCCTATCATTCCGGTTTTCCCTAATCACAAATTGTCCTTTTCATACCACTTGCCCAGTTTGTGCAGGTTATCTGAAATCCTGACCCTCTCTGCCAGGCTGCTGCGAGCGCTTCCCAGCTGGGATTTATCTTCAGAGTGAATCTGCACATTCCCTTTTCCATCCTCCAGGAAGTTAAGAAAAATTCCAAATAACATCAAACCAAAACCAGACTGTTGCAGAACCTCACCAGGCACAGCATCCTGCTTTGTAAGTAAACCATCTCCAGCTGGGGTCTTCCAATGGTGTTTTGGGGCTATATAATTCAAATAAGGGACTTTGGGTGCCTTCTGTTTCCTTCCTCGTACAAAAGGCCAAGTGTAGAGACCAGTGAACAACCAGGCTACATTTTCTGTGGTACCATTTTGGCCATATTGTGACCCCACACTGACCATGAGACCCATGAGTCCAATGTGTGACCTGCACCTGTGTGCATCTGAACCCTATCAGCCCTGAGAAATTAAATTATTCCCTAGTGCTCCATTCATTTGTATGTTGCTCCCCTTCCTACTTTATTCCCCTAGGTGAAAATCCTCAGTGGAAGAGACAAAAGCCCAAAGCCATGGCAGATGTCACTGGAACCACAGAAAACAACAGCCATGGATTTGTTGAAAGAGCCACAGGATGTGCCTACAACTCCATCCCACTTCTGCTTCCTCTCCTCACAGCTCTGGCAGGTGAGAGGCCATTCCACATTTCCCCTGTATACAGAACCAGGAACCTTCTTGACTAGTTAAAGAGAAGTTCATCCAAATGTTAGTTGTCATTGCACCCTCATTTCTCACTCAACCACCCTCCTGTGAAGCAAACCTCACATCCCTTTTGATCAGACTAGGATCTGTGCAGTCACCATCAATTTAGGGGCACACGAGCATGGGGCTGAGGACAACATGCTGGGAGCATCTCCTCCCTGCCCACGTGCCTGTGACCAGTTCAAGACATCTGTGACCTTTCAGCTTATTAATATTAATGTGACTAATTGTAGCTGACAGGGCAATTGGGCTGAAATAATCCAAAACAAAACAGGAATCAGCAACTGAGACCAATCGGTTAAACCAACAGAGCCCTCGGTCAGTTGTTCACAGAGTCAATTATCCACATCCCATTGAAAGTGCACTTCAAAAGGATGAGCTTCGGAAGGAGGAGGGAAGGAAATGAGATAGGGTCTATATTTGGCACTCTGATCTTCAAACGAGGCAAGATCATTTTATACATTTTTTCTGTAAGGAGATCTTTTTCTCCAGCTTACTGCTGGGTATAGGATCCAAAGCAGATGGCTCCCCCCTTGTTCATTACAAAATATTTGTCTAAAAAATTTTGCTCTCAATCAATTTATACAACCCCACAGCCTTTAAATCCTGCCTTTAATGATCCTGCTCTCAGCTGGCTTGCAGAGGGCTGGAGCTGAAGTGCTATAAACAATCTTCCCTGTGTCATGCTAGAAGAAAAGAATCCGGTTCCTTCTCTGTGCCGTGTCAGCCTTATGGGAAATGCACAATAAAGAGCAGTAACAATTTATTTTCATCATTAGATACTCAATAAGTAGAAAGCAAATAATGCATTTCTCAAGTGGTTGAGCTGATCTAAGTAAACAATAGGGAAAAAGATTACTTAGAGCAGCATCTGAACTATTCCTGTGATTCTTCACAAATCAAGTCCTTCCAGTTGCTCTTACTAAAATGACGTAATAAAGAGTAAAAACCACCTAGCAAGTTTGAAATGGAAGAGCTTTCAGGATGAGCATCCTCCATTCACATTTGCAAGGGGGCCACAGGAGGCTGCACACCAGCCTGAGGTAGCCAGAGGAAGAGGAGGAGGAAGATGGTGAGGACTCTGATGTCTTTCTATCCATCATAGGTACCTGGGAGGAGGCACCAGCTTTCACCTGGTAGCCACTGCTGCATCCCCTTTCTTCCCCAGTGGGTTTGGGCTTTTCTTGTACTTTCTGCCACCTCTCACCCTGTGGAACAGCATGAAAGCACGAGGGTTTTGGCACTCAGGACTCCCCTTTTGAGGGCAGCCCCTCCATGAAGCCCAGGATTCCAGAATGGGAACTCAAAGATGCTGGAGAAGGAGCTCAAGGAGAAGCTGTGGTTACACAGGGTCAGGCCATTATGCAACAGCACAGAGCACGGCGGCCCTGCCAAGTTCCAGGCAACCTGGAGCTCATTACAGATTAGTTAAGTCTTGGCCAAATTCAATAAGCCTGTTCACAAGCTTAAGGTTAAGTAAAGCCTGGCACCAAGGCAGGGGCTAAATAGTGCAAAAGTGGAAAACCACCTTAAGAAACAGCTCCCTGAAGACAGTCCCATATTGCACTCTGCTTGTGATTAGAGATTTTAATTACAAAGGTGAATGGTGAAGGCTTGAAATGGTGAGATTTTTTCTTTTCCAAAATAAGTGAGCCCACACATTCCCTCCTGGAAGGTACTTGCTGAGATTTGCTTTCAGGGGAACAGCTGGAAGTGTTTGTCTTGCAGCACATTTCCCAGGTCTGACCTCAGCATTTTCAGGATCCTGTGTGATGTGTAAAACGTGGAGTGCCAAAGAATAATTATATATCCTTGGCATAATTACCTCTGCTCTCTATCTTTTTCCCATTTCTTCTTCCACCACTAAACACTTCTGGCATAAGTTCTGAATTCCAGCTGTTCCCCTTGGATGCCAGTCCAAGCACACACCCAGAACGAGGTCCTGGTGTGGGTGCTGGAGATATCCAAGCACACCACTGTGGAGAAAACAGGAATGGTCCTCACAGCCTGGCCCCACCGTGCCATCCTCGTCTGAACACACACCTCTGCAGTAGGATAAAGTTCCTCTCCTCACCAACCACAGGTTACATTTTCCTCCTCCAAACTCTTAGCTGAGGGCAAGGTACAAGTCCAGAACTTCTGAGCCCTCCAAAAGCCCCTGAAACACACATTCTTCTCCTGCATGCAGAATAGTCTGGTGGTGGCCAAACTCCCCCAAACACACATACAACCCACAGCTTATCACATGAGAGCAGCATATTCACTTGTCAAAGGAAAGTTAGGCATGTCTGGCCTAAATGAAGTAAAATTTGGATGCCAAAGCACCACCAGCAATGGGTTTTTCAGCATCTCAGTGAGCAATTGCAGATGCACAGGGTTAACCATCCACACAGGGACTGTGGATGTGCAGAGATGGGTTCAAAGCCATGAACGGTGCCCAAACCCCAAGGACTTTATATTTCTGTTCCCCCCCTCCCTCAAAATGGTGAATTGGCATAATGAAAGAGGCATGAAGAGGGCACCATGGTCACAAATAACACTTGAGTCACCTTTCCCAACAGAATGAAAAATAAATCAATCAAAGCAGTGCAGTCACAATTCTCCACATCCCTCCATGCACACACCTGGTTTCCTGTGTTTGGGCTCGTTTAACACCAACATTAACAATCACAATCCCAAGCTCTTCCAAGGCTGGCCTGTTTCGGTAGCCATGCCCTCACAACTACCCAGCTCCATCTCCCAAGGTCCTCACAATATTTTTTCCCAGGCAAGTCCAACACCACCACTGCAAGTCCAACACTACCACTGGTACAGGTCAGGTAGAAGAAATGTATGAGAAAAATGTGGAAAGGTTGGGAAGGAAAACAGGCAGAAGGCAGTAGTACTGGAGGTGGAGAGAGGACACTGGTGGCTTTCTCATGCTGCCAGTCCACTTGCTGTGGGCTGACACTCAACGTGCAGGATGCACAAACAGATTTTCACCAGAAAGTCCCAGTTCTCCAAGAGAATGGTGAGGGAACTGATGAGTCATGGAAGCAGAGGGCGTTGAGCAGCAGAGCGTGCTGACAAGAGCAGAGAATAAACATGACCTTTGCTGAACTTGTACAGGAATACAAAAATGCTTTAACATCTTCCAGGACATCTCCTGCTTCACCTTTGGACAGACAGGTTTTGGCTGGAAGACTGGGGAGAAGCAGAAGGAAAACAAAAGAGCTGCAGGGGAGCAGAGTGTGAGGAGATGGGGCAAACTGGTGAGATTGATGCCCTGTCTCCTTTCAGCTACTGCTGGACTCACTGACTCAGGACCACATGCACCAAACCCAGCTTGCCCTTTTCTGCAGCTCCAGTGCAACACCTGTGCCATGTGAGTCAGCATGCAGCACTGCACATGTCCTGCAAGCCAGGAGCACATCAGCTCCACGCTGGACTTGTGGGCAGCAGCACAGCTCCATAGCTGGAGATGGGGCACCTGCAGCCCAGCAGAGAAGAGCAAACACAGGATTATTCCCTCTCCATATGTCACAAATGATGTCATGACTTTGCTTCATCTCAGTCCTCAGGACCACATCCTGCCTGCAGGCAGCTCCCACAATCTCAGTATTTCTGCTTTAAGAATCTCAAACTGGGCAAGAGAAAAAAATAGAGAGGAATTTTTGTATTGAACACGTGCAGGTCAATGATTATGCAGTGATAAAAATGAAGCTATTATGCATTTAACACATCAGCATGTGGCCACACTGACAGTGCAGAAAGGCTGCAGAGCACCTGCCTGAGCTGCCAGGGCACTGAGAGATGCAGGATGTGGGAGCTCCTCAGCTCCTGCACTACCCCACCCCAACCCATGTTGCTGTTGGCAGCCCTCAGCAGAAAGTATTGGGAGAGGAGGTAAGAATGCAAAGAGACTCAGTTCCCTCTGTAATTTCATCCCTAAATGCCAGTTATGCACATTAATGACCAGAAGGGCTCAGAGTGACCACAGGCCCCCAGCCACAGGGAGCAAAAGCAGCACCTCTGCCACTGCTGTGACCCCACGTGTCAGAACGGTGCCAGCTGAAAATTGCCACAGCCAGCATCGCCCCACACCTCACAGCAAGCCAAAGCTGAGCAGCCAGAGGCAGCCCAGGGTGGGAGAGAAGCTCATTGCTATTTTTCCACTTGTGAGCAAATAAGGTCCTGTTTTATCATCAGTGCCAGGGAGATTGTTTCATGCATCAGGACAAACACCACACTTACGTTTCAAATTCGTCAGAGCTGCAAGTAGCAAAAAACAGACAGGTTTTAGTGGGAAAAAAGTTTGGCAAGAGGGTGGTAGGGAGGAAGGATTAGAGCAAATTTAAAGACAGCGGAGAAGGAGTTTCCTTGCCCAATACTTTCTCTGCACCCACAATAAAGCCGGCAAACCTAAAAAGAGAGAGTATGTACAGTCTGTAATTGAAGGAGCGAAAGCCACAGTTAAAACAATCTAAAAAGGCCAAGCCCTGAGAAAGGCAACTGGAATCCCTTATCTTTTGATGGAAAAGAATGTGCTCCCTGAGATTAATGACGTGTTTACCCGAAAGGAAATCGCCGCCCTTCTGAAGCAGCGAGTGTTTGTTCCTCCCGAGTCCCTGTTTTCTGCTCCAGCGCTGATCTCCCAAACCTCCTGTTTAAAGTCAACACACAATGCGGCTTCCTGCTGCTGGGGGATCCCACCATTAACCCTCTCCCAAAAACCGCCCTGCATCCCCAGCAGCAGCGGCGAACCCGGGGCATTCAGGGCAGGAGCGGCACCGGGACCGTGCCCGCTGCCAGCGATGAATCAGCCCGGGCACAAACAGCGCTCAGCCGAGCAGAGAAACGAGCCAGCGGGGATGCTGACAGCGCTGTCGAGGGAAAGCACTCCGGGCGACCTCTGCTTACACTGCTCAGGGGTTGGGCAGCGCGTCCTGCAGGATGCTTCTTGGAGAGAGGCTTGGCATCAGCCACTGCAATGGTCTGCTGTGCCAGAGGAGGCTGGGGGACATGGCATCTCTGCACTGAATGCCCTCAGGCGAGCAAGAAGAACTGCAGCAAAAGCGCCAGGGCCGAGCTGTTTGAGGAAACCCGGGGGAAAAAAAAAAAGCATAATCATCACTTTACATATTCATCCTCTTTGGTAACTGCAGCCCCATCTCCTCGTGGAGCATCCCAGCCATGAGAGCCATCAGATGACGAGCACCTCCTCTCCCTGAAGGCAATGGACCTGCAGCACTGGGTGCTAGCCAACAGCTAAAAATAGCATTAAAGGCAGAATAAACAAAGGGAGCTGCTTAAATCTGTCTCCGACGTTTGTCTTTAGCTAATGGAGCAATTTTCATGTGCGGGATGCTGTCATCTCTCTCAGATCAGGAGGCAGCCTGTGCTCCCCCCAGCCACACCACATCTCCTGCAGGACTGGACGGGGTGGGAGGAAATGCTAATTTCTGCCCAACTCCCTGTGTGCCTGCTTTATCTCTGCCTCAGCTTCTGGGGAAAGTGGAAAACCACTAATGTACACAAGAGCTCACTCGGAGCCTGCACGGGCAGCTCCTCATCACAAAAGCACTGCTTAAATAAAGGAAGACTCAGGAATGTGCCCATGGAAGCAGCTAGTGGAAGAGCTCTTTGCCACTTATTCTGTCTCTACAGGTTGGTGGGGTTTAATAAATTTTTCCCCAAAAAAAAAGCCAGAAAATTAACATTTTATGTGGTTAGAAACTCTGAAAATCTCCTAATTTTTTAGGAGAAAAAACATAAGAGGTTTTAACACAGGTGTTTCAACTTTTTAAATTCTTCTTATGTTTTGCATTATTTAACGCTAAGCACTAGACTTGCTGTAATATATAAATCCTTCCATTACTATTTTATTTCTTTGATGTGGTATTTTCTGCCTGGCTTGTTCAATGGTGTTCAAACCAGCTGGTGAAAATTATTTTATTCATTGCAAGGAGGACAAGAAATACAGTGTCCCTTGCTCCATCCTTCTTCCAGGAAAATAGTTTTCATCAGTGGGGTACCATTATCAATTACAGAATGGTATTTCTTGGAAGTCATGCCCAGAGTGCCCAGCTGTGGGAGGCTCTGAAGAACTTCTGTGAAAAGCCCTAGGCTCAAGAGACCAGAATTTAGGCTGAGGCAAGGCACAACAATTGGAGGAAGATGAGTGGCAGTTCAGTGGTGATGACACACATCCTTTGGACTCGTGGAGTGACCTCCCTCCATCTCAGAGCTACTCTGTGTATTGTTTGGGACAAAGCCCAATCCATGCTGATCAGATCCCCATCTTTCAAAGGAAAGATGATGATACAACTTAATCCACCAGATCCTGCCATGAGCCTTCTGCCATCCTCATGACTACAGCATCCCATACTCCCAGCTTCCCATAATAAATTATGGATATATTTTCCATATGACAGTGGTACTTCAAAAGAAAACTATTCCTTTTGTTGACTTTTTGATTTTCTGTCTAAAATGATAGTTGGTTTTTAATTTTGGAAGGTTTTCATTATCCTTTCTACACAATACACACAGCTACAGCCTTAAGTCTGGCTTAAGAATGCAAATCAAATCAAACAGCATTTGATTTTGGCAAGGTTGAGCAAAATGTTGTCACCTAAAAGGATTTTTTGTTTGCTCATTTGAAACTATTAATTTAATTCTGTGTAAGTCGTAGAATACATTTTACCTACAAAAATCAATTTTTCAATGGATGCATTTCCCCCTTCAAGTAAAAAAGAAAACCAGAAAGAACCACTGAACAACCATCCAGGTTAGTGAAGGTACAACCAGGATAAAATCCCTTACTTACAAACAAAAAAGGCCAAAAATTGTTAACTCAAGCTAGGAGAGAGGATGAACAGTAGATAAGGACCTATTTCCCACACAAAGTTTTCTCTTTAGTCTAGGAGAGGAATGCAAACCAGAAGTGAAGTGGCTGGAGGAAGAATCTAATATCTAGAGTTATCTTAATAAATTAAATCCCTGAATAAGAAAAGCTGATTCAGGGCACAGCTGAACTGTGACTGGAATTAAACACTGGGAGAATGAAAAAAAAGAAGAGACAAAATATCTCCATCATTTGAAAACTATTATAAGGTGGCACCAAAAAAAAGAGAAAAAAAAATTCAATACAATTAAATAAAGCTGTCCCATCCAAACACAGAAATGAGGAGGGAGGGAGAAATTGTGGGATGATATATATCTTCCTCAAACCAGTCAGTTTTATTAGTTCTCTAGCATTAGACAGGTTGCTGCTGAAGGAGAGGTTTTATGGGAGGAATGGGTGGGGAAAGCCCACACGAAGGCAGGGTCTAGCAGGGAACAAAGCCAGCCAAGGTACTTCAGGATTTATTTACAAGTTCTAGGAAGGTGAGCTTAGCACTGCCTCACATGGAAACAGCGAAGCAATTAAAGGTGAAATCCATGTGTACAAAACCTCCTGTGTACATCAGGAACTCTATTACCCACTGAGCAAGCTTAAACCTCTAACAACCTCAGCAAAGCCTCTCCTGGCTCCAGGAATGGACCTGGGCCAGCCAGTGCACGACAGACCATTCAGTGGCACATTTTAGGGTGTCAGGGGAGGCCAGGACTCTGCTCATCCTGCCACAGGGCTGCTCACTCCCTGGCTGCCCAGCTGGAGCAGCCCAGAGAAGACTGAAGAGCACCAGAGGTCATCCAAGCAAGGTGGTTTAATGCAAAAGGGAGGACACCAGACTGTGCCAAGCCCTCAAGAGACCCAAAACAGTGAGTTTAGGCTGCAGGGAGAGCGGGTTAGCCCGGCAAGTGACAAGAGCAGGGTCCCCAAGGATGCAGCAAAGGATCCATCACTGGGAATTCTCAGGAGCAGATTGGATGCACATGGCTTCCATCCCCAGTGCAGCCCAGCAGGCACAGACCCTGAGCCTCCTCCCCTCTTTACCCACCTCCTGGGAGATGCCTCGGAGCGGTTGGGTTCGGGAATCCTGCCTGGGGATCCCTGCCTGCAGAGCAGGGACACAGGGATGTCAGCCCCGGGGGCAGCAGCCGTGCTGACACCTGAGCATCTGCGGGCAATCTACACTGCTGCTCCTCAACTCAGTCCTTCTGCTGGATGTCCTCCAGCAGGGAAACACCGTGAAAACCTACCTACAAACAGGGCTGCATCTCCAGCTAACTACTTTGGTTTTAAATTCTAAATAAACTGCTTGAAATACCTACTTCAGAGAAGCTGGACAGAGCGGTGTAGCTTTCCTCTCACTATCTAAATAAGGCCTCTAACAATGTTATCACTTTCCAAAACACATCTGTCCCGCAGCTCCTAGCCCAGACAATTGGCAGGTAACCAGTTAATAAATGTCTTCGCCAGACTGTTGAATAGGCTGGCCCCGGCTCAAGAGTGATGTCAGGGCCATTCAATGCACTATAATTGGAAAAACCTGGGAAAAGCAATTCCATGTTTTTTAATAAATAAAGAGTGTATTAGCAGCCTCCTGCCTTTATTCACCACGGTGTGTACCTCGTTCAGTAGCAAAGTGGGATTTTTTTTTTTTTCTGCTGCCGCTCGCACGGTGATTTCTACTTGGGACTTGATGCCAGTTTCCAGATGTGTGTCAGGCCAGGAAGTCAGCAATCAGCCTGGATAAAGCCTCTGGGATTTGCTGCAGATCATCTTCTGACACACACATCCTTCCTGCACCCTCTCTTATGATATTGGGGCACACCCCTTGTGCCCAAAAATAAAATAAAACAACCCAGAGCCAAGCAGAAGCCCCTGATTAGGATGCTTTGATCACTTTCTTATTCAATCTCTGGGAATATTTTTAATTAATTCAGTCCATCGAAGCCCCAGAGGCAGCATTTGAGGCATCTTTACAACACCAGAGTGTCTATATACATAAATCACTTCAACAATTGCAGGTTCCCTGTCTGCTGGAGCAGCTCCAGGCAAAACTCATCTCCCACAAATCCTCACCAGTGGTACCCACAGGACAGCATCAGCTCCCAGCTCGGCCATAGAACATTGGAGGGGGATGAATCCTCCAAAGCACTTCTCCTCAGAGGAATAAATGAAGATGATAAATGAGTTTGCTGGGATCTGTGTGAGCAGCTTAGGGAAGCTGAAACCCAAGTGGGTGACATGAAGGATGTGGTTTGCATGGAAAATAATCCCAAGCAGAAGCACCCTGACAGCAACGTGCCTTTCAAACCTCCCTGCATCCCTGAGAAAGGAACTACCCAGATTTCCCAGCCTGAGGAGAGGGGTTTAACCCCACACAGCCCAGCTCCACGCTCACCCCAGCCACGTGGTACCATCTGCTGCAGGACCTGGGGATCCCAGCCCAAGGGGATGCAATTACTGAATTACTAACAAGATAATTTATTTCTCACCCCCACCAGCCATTTAAGAGGCTGTTGTTGGGCCTGTTTCACTCAAGTTGTGATTCCTTTCATCTCCCCATCAAAGCACAACCCAATGAACAGCAGTCCTCCTCCCAGGGATGGCCCCCCCGAGCTCCCACAGCCGCTCTGCTTTCACAGGGCACCTGGGAGCCGCTGCCAAAACAGGAAAGCAGGCGCCTAATTGAAAGGGAGTATTTGGGAGTCACCCTACACAAAAATTAGCAGAGATATGCTAGGAAAATAAAATAGTGGGCATTAACGGATGGCTTATCTTCTTTTTTTCCGTGACTCTAATGTTCAGGATGTGAAAAGGCCAAAAAGTTTCACATGCTGTTCTGAGAAACTGGTCAGGGAGAGGAGCATCCTCTCCTCTACTTTCTCTGCTCCTCCCAAAATAACTCAGGTTGATGTTGAGGTATGGACCTCCATCATTAAAATACAGACATACACAAGCTAAAAAAATCCTGCATTGCTACTATGAAAATCTGTAGCTAGTGCTGGGTCTTGGTGATGGGTGGAGAAGTCGAGCACTGACTGATTTCAATTCACCTGTGTTAGGTTTGCTGAAAACACTAACCTGTGCCTAGGGAGAAAGGGAATAGGGATGTCTCCTGTCTGAAGGAAGGAGCACAGGGGTCTCTGTTCCTGGAGGAGGGACTGAGCTTTAAGCTGGGTGGCCAGAGGCAGCTCAGCAAGGCTGGTTCTCAGACAGAACAGGAGCCCCTCTCCTCGCTACCCACCCTTGGCAGACATCCCAGCCTGGGACTGTGACCAAACCCCAGGGAAGTGCCAGCTGCAGCCAAGGGAGGATTTAGGATTAACTCCAAAAAATCAGCAAGTCCCACCCCACCCTGCAGGCAGACTGTGGAGAGCAGCAAAAGCCCTGGGGGCCAGGCAGAGGGACAGGGTAGCCTGGCAGCAAGCAGGCTGGCAGGCCCAGAGGGGTCAGAGCATCTGGACAAGTGACCCAGAGCACTCCCTGCCTGCTGGAGGCACTCAGCTCCTCCAGTCCCAGCTCCTGGCTGCAGGAGCCCAGCTGGCTCTTGGAGCAGGAGCGAGCCACAGCAAGAGAGAGGAAAAAAAAAAAAGGAGAAAGAGCAGCAGGAAGCCCTGCTGAGAAGCCCCCTTTTGTGTAAACATGCTCCGTCCTCAGACTAAAAATAAAGGCAAACCACAGGAAGGGAGTGAGTGCTTGGACAATATCCGATTTGGTGTGTGCCTGGGTGTGAGCTGCGGGAATGGGGAGAAGAGCAGGGGACTCCACCCAGCCCAACCACACAAAGGCAGCCAGTTAAGACCTTCAAGATGGACAGGCATTCCTGGAGATTATTTAAATTCAAGCAACTGCTGCTTGGCAGATGTGCAGTCCTTGCGTGTGTGAGCAGCGCTTGGAAATGTTAAGTGAGGGAAAAGGCTGCCATGGCAGAAAAGGCAGCAGAAGGCCCATTTTACAGGGTCAGAGAGTGAGACCCAAGGCTGTGAACTGAAACCCCATAAACCTGCCATAAAACAAGGACACGACCCAGACAAGCTGTCAGCAACAATGCAGCTCACACTCCAGCCTCAAAAACCACCTCTCCCTGCATGCTGCCTTTGCACCTCAGCCCCTGCTGCAGCCACAGAACCAAACTGAGAGCAACTGCACGCTCCTGAGGGCTGTGGAGGGCAGATCAGGGGAATGCCCACCCCAAAGGGGTCTCAGATGCTTCCCCTGGTGCTGGGCTTTGGTGCACTGCACCCTGCCGTGGTCACAGCTGCCTCTGGAGGCTGGAGCTGCAGCACCGCCTGCGTGTCCCACCTGCAGGAGGGATGCTTTGCTGGGGGTGCAATCCCAAGAGACAGGCATCCATCCCTCCATCCATCCCTCCATCCCTCCATGCGGCGCAGAGTGCCAGCACAGCGTGAGGAGGCTCCTCGGAGCGCAGCGCTCACCCTTGGTGCTGACACACCACTCAGAGGCCTGCTGGGGAAATGCAGGGCTCGGGAGGATCCCCCCAGCCCCGGCTGCAGGGAAACCAAGGGCGGGGAAGGTGTGTGGAAGCCCCGAGAGCCGCGGCTGTCCCTGCTGGGACCCGGCCACCATCACCCACCCCATTCCTCCCTGGCCCTGGAGGCCTCCTCTCCTCAGTCAGCCTGGGCTAAACTGCAGCTTCTGCGATGCTCAGCCGCCTCATTTCCCTTCCTGCCTCTATTTTCTGTCTCTATTTTCTGTCAGAAGAAAATGACAGTGCTCAGCAGTGGAGGAAATCAAAGACAGCTCTGGTGGCCACCACTTGGGTATGTTCCCTGCTGACGTTTGTATTCCTTCAATTCTTGCCTCCTGGTCCTGTGTTCACTTTCCTACTTGTCTCACCTCGAGTATTCGTTTTTCTCTATTAGAAAGGTCTGCTAGGAGCACAAAAAAAATACAGCACACTCTCCCCAGCCCGTTTCCTCTAGCAAACACTTCCTATGGAATGCAGCTGTTTGGAGCAGGTCACTTGCTTTCTCTGCAAAACACGCCACAGCAACACAACTGTCCCTGCTTCATTCTCATTTACAGGTATTGCTGAAACTTTCACAGGCTCTCATTTGGGGCATTTCCTACATGCTAAATGTAAAGTGTAAATGCCTTTCCATACGGCTCTGCCTGGCAGGGGAGCAGCTGCCTCTGTCCCCAGGCCACCGTCCCTGCACACCACAGCAGCAGCACAAAATGAAACAGCAGCGTGAATGGCACTTGTGCCACCGGTGCTACGAGTACCCACATGACATTCCCTGCCACCCAGCCCAGCAGCTGAATCACAGCTGTCAATGAAAGCTGAAGATCTTTCCTTAAACTCACTTAAGCAGGTCACTTGCAACCCCCCAAGGTGCTGCTGGACGCCGAGGAAGCCAAGAAAAAGGTGACACCTTCTGTTTACTCAGCTAATTGCACTCCATTATTGCCCTGAAATGCGTTTCCCAGCAGACAGACAGAAGGACTTGGTGTGAGCAGGGCTGCAGGTGGGAGCCCTGAGCTGGAGCTGCCACTGCAGGCTGAACTCGTGGGTCTTGAAACCTCAAGACCTCACCCAGCTCCCTCCTCAGAGCCCCAGCACAGCCCTGGGCAGCAAACCCAGCAGAGTGGACAGCACAGCACAGCACAGCCAGGGTCTGAGTGACCTCAGAGGTGTCCAGACAAGATCTCCACAGCTCAAATTCACAATCCTCCCTTTTCACAGGCACAATGCTGAGTTAGGCAGCAGAAGGCTGCAAAGAACACTGCAAACACAGATGCTTTCTGTTGTTAGAAAACCTCCAAGTGAAACATAACGAGCAGAAATTGAGAGCTCGATCCCTGGGGTTAAACACTTAAATTAATAAGGCATCTTCAGTCACGCTCTGGAAAAACTCCTCACAAAATTATGGGTTGTCTCTAGAAGATGAGTACCAAAGGACAGGGGACATATCTGGAAACTCTGAACTCTACCATTGCCCAAATGAGCCTCACTTCACAAACAAAGCTGAGGAGAAAACCCCAGGGAATGAATGCCTGCTGACCCAATGCAATGAACCCCCAGTTTTACCTGGATCCAGATGTGTAAAGGACCCAATGACAAAGTCCAGTGTCGAGACAGCCAGCAGGAAGAGCAGCAGGAGCTGGAGCCTGATGATCCACTTCACGCCAGCCAGATTGATTCCCAGCAGGCCGAGCAGGACAGCCAGGGAGATGCCACGCACTGCCCAGATGTTGCTGAGGCTCAGCACACCTGCAATGGACTCTGCAAAGCCAGTGATGTACATGGCACCTGCAACACACTGAGGGACACAGCTCTGTGAGGGACACAGCTTTGTGAATGCCCCCAGGAGAAAAAGGGATCCCCATCCACAGCCAGGCCTTGGGGGCCTCTGTTCAGACAGACAGACAGACAGAGGCTGTCACAGTACAACCTTCAGTGTTACTGTGGCCTGCAGGGACTGAACCTTACTGCTGTAAGACAGCACAAGGCAGCAGAGCTGGCAGGGCAAACAGGGAAGGCTGGGTTCCACTGTGACATCTACCCTCTATTAACACTCCAGGAGAAACCACACCGGCTTCTCTCAGGATGAGTGAACCTCTGCTTCTTCCCTTCTTCTGTTTCTCTGGAGGAAAGGGTCCCAGTTCAACACCTGCCTGAAGAGCAGCAGTTTGTTTCCCCCTTCACTGCCTCCTGGGGGTTATTTTTAACTCGTTGTTTAGTTTGGATGCAAACTCTGATGTTTCACCAGCTCCCCATCTTGCTGCTGGAATGGAGCCTGCCCTTCGGAGGAGAGCACATTGTGTGAGCCGTGCCTCCCTGGGCTCCCAGGAAAGCTGCCTGGCTGCCTTGCAGCAGGACAGGACACACACTCTGCCCCGGGGGGCCGAGAGCCTGCAGGACAGCACATCTGCAGCACAGGCTCAAACAGCACTGCAGCACAGCACCCAAAACACCAGCATGTTGCACTCCAGAAATTCCTGCTAGCTGGCATTCCAGCAACAGCCCTTCCAGTGCATGGCACCCCTGGAAAACCAGGTCAGGGCAGACAGCTGCATTTGACAGGGCTGGTGTGCCTTGGGTGCTGCAACCCCACCGTCCCTGTGCAGCTCCCACACGTCTGGAAGGGACAAAAGACAGCAAGAGCAGAGCCTCATCCACTGCAGATCCCCCACCTGGGACTGGCCCAGCACTGCTCCACTGAGGCTGCTCAGGACAGCCTGGCCCATACCTGGGAGCTGCAGGGTTTGTGTGGTTTCCAGCAAGGCTGATGGCATGCAGGTGTCAGACTCGGGCACCTCCAGCTTGGAGGTCCTGGAGGATTCACTTCCATCACAGGCAGACGCTGAGATCAGGGGAGCTATACCCTAAATCTTCCTCTGCAGCACATGGCCAGTCAGAGCAGGGAGCACCCCATTTCTGGCAGCAGCTGCCTTATGACAGGGGTTACAGCACTCCCTGAGCATCCTGCAGCAGAGGATCAGCCTGCAGCCGGTGCAGGGCACATTGGGCAGAAAGCACGGCTGAGAAAGGAAAGGCATCAGCATTTTTGGGAGCAGGCAAAGTGATTTTAAGTGAGCTGCCAGCTCCCAGCCCCTGTGCACACAGGATGCCAAGCCAGGGGCCAGGGCTGCTGCAGCCCAGCTTTTACGACCCTCAGGACAGGCTGCAACCTGATTGCTTTTCCAGACAGGGTCCTCTCGGAGAGCAAGAGTGGAAAATATGACAGGAAGGATTCTCATGTGTGGCCCACTTCCATATCTTGGCTTGTAACTGGGTTGTATTTTATGGACACTTGCTTTTAATCTGGAGTGAAAGGAGAAGAGGGGATTATTTTTGGTTTGGGGGCTGTTCAGGGGTTTTGGAGATTGCTGTAAGCCAGTCAGTTAAAAACAAACCTCCATAAAAATGCTTCTCTGCTCACCACATTTTATACTGTTCATAACATCTTTATGGGGGGAGAGGGTTAAGTTACTGCAGGTTTAAGTGATTATTTTCCATACTTTTTGTAGACTACTTGTGTATTTTTGTGCCTCACCACCCCAACAGCTCCTTGGGATCGTTCAGAAAATCCAGAGCTGTGACTTTTGGCTCACAAGAAGTCAATTAGCTGCTGCCCCTACCCCTGCCCAGCTCTCCTCCCACACCAGCCCCACTTCTGCTGGCACCCACAGAGAAGCAGCCAAGGCTTGCCCGATCCCCAAGGGCATGTGGAGCACGCCAAGGCCAGCCTGCCCATCCACAGCCACTCTCTGAGCTTTGCTTGGCCACCCTGACCTCTCCTGCTTCGTTTAATTTCAGTCCCACGCCAGCAAGGGCATGTCCTGGCAGTGGGGGTAATTTGGGATGGGAGGACGTGTCCTGCATGGCTTGTCCAGACACTCAGCTCCTCCAGCAGGGTGACCCTTGCCAGGCAGCACCTCGCCATGCACAGGCTTGCTCCTGGGGAGCAGCGTGGGCTGAGTGCTCCCTGTGCTGCTCTCCCAGGTTGCACTACCCAGATTTTACCTGAAACATTACTTTCTGCAGCAGCACAGCACAAGATTAATATCTGCATTGCAAAGTTTCCAAATTTTCTTTGAATCACTTTTCTAAATTACCTGGCCAAAAATGTAAAGGAGGCCAATGGTGCCCCCTACTTGACCTCCAAGGACAGTAGAAATCATGGAGTAGACTCCTCCACTTCCAATGCTGCACTTCTCACACACCCCAATTCCAGACAAGACTGTCACCAGGGCAACCAGAATGACAAAGGACACCAGAAACATGCCCATTACGATGCCAGTGTTTCCCTGGAATGGAAAAAAAAAATCAAATAAAGATTAATTCACACCAATCTCCTGGGACAGAATAAGAACCTACCCACTTCTAGTCACTAGTGATCTATGGATCTGGAGTCATTACAGATTAAAAGAAACACACACAGACACCCCTACTTGTCTAATTAACGTAATTGATTGCCACATTTAGAGCCTTTATTAGCACCCCTTTGATGAGAGCCTGTCTTGTCCTTGTGCCTGGGGCTGGGCAGACCTCTGCATGAGCAGGTTCTGCTCTGTCAGTGGGCTCCTCCATGAATCACTGATTTTGTCCACTGGTTTAAAAGGAATGAGGTCAAACAATGATTCAGCCACCACAGTCATGGGATCACTGCCTGTCTGCATGGTTTACAATGACATGCTTAAAAAAAAAAACCCAAAACACTTTCATAACAAAAAGTAGTTTCAAAACTGAACCCCTGGGATTTGCAACGACTGATTTATTAACAGCATCAAGCCTGCATTTTAATTTTTCAGAACATTTACCTTTGAAAGCTCTGATCCCTCCAAACAAAGAGGTGCCAAAGAGCAGAACCCCAAAGGCAGCGCCGTCACAAAGCCGCGAGCCCGGCCCTCGTCTGGGGGCGAGCTCAGAGGGGCAGGTGGCTCTCGCCCTGCCTGGCCTCGGGAGACTTGCTGCACAGGGTTCAGCCCCACAGGAAAACAAACAACCCTTCCTGCTTGGGGCAGAGGGAGGGCTCAGGAGGAGCTGCTGCACCCGCCACTGTGTGGCAAAGAGAAAAATCTCTGGACAAACACAGCTGCGGGTCCCCGTTGGTGGCTTTAAACACCAGCACAACCTCTTTCTTTGCGGGGTTCAGTTTGCCATTTAGGGCTGGATTTTCAGAAAGAAAATATGCTCCAAAAGAATTTAAGAACTCTTCTGAGCTCAGGGCCCTCCCACTCTCTTGCACGTGGCTGTAATTTGTTTTCCAGGGCCAGGAGTTTCCCCTTGTGCTCCAGCCCACCTTCCCCTGCTGACAAATCGTTCAGGCCATGCACAGCAATCAGCAGGCTCCTCCAGTGCCCAGTGCTTTGTTAACATCTGGCTTCCCTTCCTTTTACTCATATTCCAGGCCACATCCATGTCCCCTCTTTCAACCTTGCTCCAGCAATGCTCATCTCTGAGGTCACGCTAGCTGTGATGGGGTTTTTATCACCAGTGCTTCCCTGCTCTGGGGTTGGTTGAAATCCCAGATTCTTTTTTTCCTTTTCTCCTTTTTTGTGAAAAAACAGAAACATATCCAGGATGTTGGTATCATCATGAAATCCTATTTTGGTTCAGCATCCTGCTGTCTTTGACAGGGGTGTTATCTGGTCAGTGGGGAACAGAGCCAAGGATTGCTAAACACAGCTGTGGTTGGGTCAGCACCACAGCCCACCCCAAGCCCATAGTTCTTTTTAAAAGGACAATTGTTCTTTTTCTTCAGCTGCTTACCCCAAGTTAAATGGTTAATAAACATTATATGCTTCAGTTAAAAAAAAAATTTAAAAAAACATATGCAAACATTCACTTAGCCTTGGGCTTTCCCAGAAAGGTGGTACCAGGTTATGGCAGCTATTAATGGGCAATCCTATGGTTCCTACAGAATAAAGGGTTAACACTAAGACCGAGGGGGAATGCTGGACTCACAGCAACAATAGGAAGCAGAGAAAGTGGGAAGAAAAAGCCCCCATTAAGCACTGATGCTTATTTATGCATGCATGCTGGAAGGGGTTAGTGCAGCAGCAATCCCTGTTGAACATTTCAGCAAGATTAGGTCCCCTGGAACTGCAGAGCTTCACCAGCCCCAGCTCCAGCTCTGGAAATTTATAGCAAAAGCCTGACTGGGAATAGCTTGACATATGACTGTCCTCTGCCAGGGGAGCTCTCTGCCAACCCTGACTTCTCCTCCCTTCCCTTTCATGCTAGCTTCCAGCTGGTTCTGTTTTTCTTTCATTTACAGGCTTTGTTTATATTTGTGTTTGCTCCAGAAGTAACTTGCTTTCAAAGAGATGTGGAGGAAATAAAATCAGAAGGAAAAGGAAGCTAAAAAATCATCCCAACTTCTCCACCACGACAACTGCAGCTCCCCTCAGCACCTCCAGCAATGCAATTTTCAGTGCAGAGTGCAAGTGCCTTGCTGCTCCTTTTGGAAGGTGTCCACCACGCCTGTGACAAAAACTCTGCCTGAAGCTTAAATCCCATCCATCTCTGGGGAAACTTTTCCTCTTCTAAGGAGAAATTTTGAGCCATAATACAGTATTTTGCGTCAGGAGGGGACAGTATTCCAGGCTCAGAGATACTATTAAGGACCCAGCAGTGGAAGATCCTTTGATAGCAATGACAATTTCACCTGACTGAGGATTCCCCTTTCAAAAAATCAGGAACTCCAACACTGGCATGTTTGGAAGAGACCTCCTTCAGTGGTGTTGGGAAGATGGATGAGTGCCTGTAACTACCTGAAGAAGTGTTACTTTCTCCTCAACAACAACACAAGGGTGTCCCTGTTCACTGTCAAGGTTGGTTGTTGTGTTTTCCTTTCTCTTTCTGAAAACTAAGATAGGAAACCACTCACAAAGAGCACTTCAGCTGCACATTTTAGTGAAACTTTTTTAAAAGCTACCAGAGGGCATAAGCAATATCTATAACAAAGAGCACAGGATCCAAAACATTTGGGTGGTGATGGAGATACAAGGTGAGGGAGGGCAGAGGAAAATGTCTATTCAAACATTCAACCAAGTCAGCACTTGCTCACCACAAGCCATCCCGTCCTCAGGAAAAGAACCACTCCAAAAATGTTGATCATGCAGGAGGTGAAGACCCCATCCCACGTTCCAAAAAGCACAGGCTCCCACACAAACAGCTGGATCTTCCACCAGGGCTTGGTCTGAGTTTGAGATACCTAGAGGAAAGCAAAGCCTGGGGTTTACCTCTCGTGCTTTGTGGGCAGGCTGCACAAGGGGTGCCACAGCCGGCCACCAACAGCTGCTGAGACACTCCTTTGCTGCAAGCTGTCCCTGAGATGAAGGCTTGCTGGGCTATTGGCTGCCTGGGCCCTGAAAGAGATGGCTCCCTACAATCCCTGTTTGTATTCTTGTAGGATTAGCAGAACCCCACTGAGCCTCAGTGAATTACCCCAATGCATCAACCAAAAACACCATTCAAGGGTCCTTCACAGAGCCTGCAGCTGCACTGTGCTTCTCCTCCTGTCCCTTCCAAACACTCCACCAGGGCAAGCAGGGCTCTCAGTGCATGGGACAAGTCCCTTAGAGGGTATGACAAACCAGCTTGGACCAACAGAGTAGGCTAAGATGGTTTTCCCAACACAGTCATATCTGATCAGAACCCTTTGCTTCTCAAGGAGACATGGGGCTCTGGGTCTTGGGACACAGTGATTTTTCAGAGCTGCTGGAACCAAGATCTGAAACTCCAGGGAAACTGCAGCTTTCTTATGGCAACTCCTTCCTCTTGTCCTCCAGAAATCGAGTCTCTCCCTTTTTAAGTCACACACCTCAGACATACACAGCAAAACAAAGGGCAGTTTTGTTACTTCACTCCTGTTCCCTCGCTGCAGCATTGACCAGGAGTGCAGAGGCCACGGAGATAGAAATTTGGGAAAGGAAATGGCTCTGTGACATACCTGCTGTGCTTCCTCATGGAAGAGCTCCTGCACGTATCCCTCACTCCGGGCACCATCGCGGCTCCACATCGTCTCCTCAGTGCCACCTCCTCCTGCCCAAAGCCCAGCTCTAGCACAACCACAGGCAAAGCTGCTCTGAGTGGAAGCTCAGCTCGGTCCAGTTCCTGCAGGGCTGGCTCCTCCGTTGTGGATTCATGGTTTTATTCCAGCCTTACTGTGAAAGCAGGAAAGATGAAAGACACGACTTGCTGCTTTCTCAGTCTGCCAAAGCACAAGGCCATTGTCCACACAGTCAGCAGCAGCTTGTAGCAGATGCTGAACCAGAGGGACACCACAGCAAGCAAAGGGCAATGCTCCCCCAGCACAGGCTCCACCATCAGCCACACATTTAACAGCCCTTGGTAGCCTTTTCCAAACCTAACCCCAGCATTCTGTAGCACTGGCTCCACAGTGTTTTCTGCAAAATGCATTTCCTCTCGTTGGTTTTAAATCTGGTGCCTGGTAATGTCATTGCATGCTCCTGTGCTCCAGTGACATAGGCCACATGGATTATTCACTTACCAGCACCACTCATCACTTCACAGCCTTGACCACGTCTGCTTCAGCTTTTGCAGACCAAGGTCCTGCCAGTGTACTCAGTCACCCACAGTCTCCCACACCAGGTGTCAAGAGAGACCTTCTGGCTGTTCCTCAGTACAGTACAACATGCCTAGGTAAGACAAAGAGGGCTGCAGCCACAGGGGAGCAAGGCTTGTTCCACAAATGTGGAGAGGACAGCCTGTCTGGATCCCTGGCTCTCCTGGGGCAGGTAATTTGCTGGCCAGCTAAGCCCACACACTTACAAGAACCAACCATGATCACACAAGGCTTGTACCAACAGCTGGACACCTCACCTGAGACCAGAGACCAAATTAATCACAGGCATAGGGCAGGAACCCAACAGAAACGTGCTCTGCCTATTGCACAGGGACATACAGAAGCTACTTTGTGTCGCTCAGGATTTCTGCACCAGGGTCTGAATGTCTCTCACCATCCTGCCCTTAGTACTCTACTTTGAAACACCCAGTATTAAATAACCAAAGCAGATGCTGCTCCACCACAGTGTTCCAGTTGCAGAAGGGCTCCTGCAGCTGGGGTACAATGGCCAGCATGGGAGGCTTTTCTTTGCCCTGCCCACATGGCCAGTAAAGCAGCACCAAAGCCATGAGAGTTCACAGATGCCCTGCTGCTGCCTCCACATTTCATGAAGAAAATAACCCTTCACAATATCACAAATGGTTGCTGTTACAGGGAGACTGGGGCTTCAAGCAGGGCAAAAGCAGCAGGAGCAGATGAACTCTAAAGAAACAAAGCTCATGTTTTTTTTTCAAATAGCCACAGTAATAAAAAATGGAAGAAATACACAACGTGAAACAAGATTACAATTGAATAGCCATACTCTCCTAAGAATCCCCAGTGCAGTCCTTCCTTTACTTTCACTCAGTAAAGCATTCACTGGGGTCATCCAAACTCCAGTCTGCCACATCAGTCCCATCTAGATGTGGAGAAAAGGGAGGCTGCAGCTCTGCAGCCCTCTGCCCTCCTAAACCACTCCACCAAGGGAGTCAGGAGGAGATGGCTCCAACCCCTTAGAGTAGCTGAGGGCTGAAGTGACTCGCTCAGTGTGTCTGGTGTGTGACATTACTGGATAAGTGTAATTCACCCACATTACCCACATTTGAAACTTGCAAAACACTAAAAGAAGGGCTGCACACATGGATTTTAGACCTGAAGCACACCTAGCAAGAAATATTATCTGCCTAGACATTTAAATCCCCTTATCTCACCATTTCCTTCCTTTTTCTCTGCTTTGAAACCCTTCTCCTGCCCTGTGCTCTAGAGCCCTTTTTGCTCAGCTACTGCTCACCTTGATATAAGATCTTCCTCTTCCACCATCCCAGGAAATTGCCTCTGCACTACTGCTCCTCTGTGGCATTTCCAACTGCCTAAAAACCTCATTACCCAATTCTGTAATTATTTACATCCCATCACAACTCCTGGATGCATTGTTCCCTAGGAGGCAGCCAAGGCAAACACAGGAGGGGGTGTAAAGCACAGGAGTGGGAGCTGAACAAACGCACCCACAACCACATCCCAATCCAGAACATGCAAGTATTTCTGCAATTTAGGGTCTGTGAGTGGAAAGTCCTTGGGGCAGGCACCCTCCTCTTGCCCCACGCAGCACTCTATCAGCACAGGGATATTTTTGGGTGCTATTTTGTATCTAGGTCACCAACCCTCTTTCTGCTATACACACCAGCAGGATAAATAAACTAAACAGACACAATTTTCCTCTAATGTAAGCAAGCCTCTAACTTGAAAGTAAATTGCTGTTATTTTTCCTAAAGTTTCTGCCAAATACACTAGCCAGTCTATAAATTAAAGACGAACGTCTGTTTTAATCTTTCCATACCATTTAGCACTCAAGAGAGCAGAAGAGCATTAGCAAACCTCGCAGAAACATTACAGAGGCTCATCTCCTCTTCCTGCAACACTTCTCTATTTAATTGCAAAACCAGATTCCTATAGATTAAATTTCTGTGCCCTCCATATCCTTTCAAAGCACCGTTTTATTAATCATCACATTAAAGCTGCTTCTGAGCTAAGCGTCGCTGCTCTGAGCTACTCCACAGCTGGCTGATTTGGAAGAGGAAAGGTTGACGCCTTCCCAAGCACAACTGCGTGTGGTCCCACGACCTCCGAAGCCTCCCTCCTCGCCAGAGGAGGTGCTCCTAAAGCCCCAGGGACACAGCAGCCAACAGCATTTTCCTTTTAATCCATCCCTTCAGCTCCTCTCCGGGCAAGTTCCTAAAAACACCTAATTTAGGAGTGCGTTAGGAAAGCGGAATTAAAGGGAAATGAAGCAGAGGTAACGCCAGGCTATTCCCAGTTACTCATTTACTGCAGCGGCCAGGACAATCGCCGAGCTCCTGTTGTTTTCACATATCTCCGTGCAGCAAGGAGGGCTGCGGAACACCAGACGTGGGAAACAAGCCTGGACTCTCCCCCCCAGCTTCAGTTTTCCGCTGTGGCCGGAGAGCTCCGGTTTGGCAGAGGCGCTGCCGGCACCTGGGGCTGCGGCCACCGCCACACCGGGCAGGCTCCGCCCGACCCGCTCCCTCTTCCCTCTGTTTGTTTTGTCCTTTTAGAAATTATTTTTTTTCCTCAAACTTTCCATTTCCCCCCCCTATGTTTTTTATTTGTTTCCCTGTTTTTGCCTTTTCCCTCTTCTATTTACTTTTTTTTTTCTGTTATTCTTTTTACATTTCTTTTTTTTTAACTTCCTCCCCACGCCCTTATCAGCCTTTTTTTCTTTTAACTTTTTTTTTTTTGGGGGGGGGGGAGCTCTTTTCCACCATTTTTTTCGCCCCCACCATGGTTTTAATTTTTTAGCTTTCCTCTCCCCCGCCATGGTTTTAATTTTTTACCGACCGAGCCACGGCAGCCCCGGAGGGAGCGGCGGGCAAAGCGGCTCCGGCCGGTCCCCATCCCGCCTCGGGGGGGTCCCCGCGGTGCCGACCCCACTCACCTGGCGGCTCCTGGGCCCTCCCTCCTTCCTTCCTTCCCTCCCTCCCTCCTTCCCGCCGGGCGCCGCCTCCCGCCGGGGCGGCCCCGGGCGCTGCCACGTCTGCCCGGGCACCGCGCCCGCCCCGCACGGCACCGGCACCAGCACCGGCACCGCCACCTGCCCGGCCCGGGACACGCCGCTGCCCGCAGCTCCCGCCGGGAGCGGGGAATGGAAATCATCCGGGCTTGGGAGCACATTGCCGCCCGATCTGCAGTTCTCAGGAGTGTGACAAAATAAGTGAATAAATAAGCAAATGAACAGCGGATTGAGGAAACGCTGGCCACGGGGAAAGGGGGCTCTGATTCCACACAGGAGCGGTGTTTCAATAGGAACTCGATCCAGTCGAACTTCCCAAGAAATTTTGTGACCCTGTACAGGCAAAGCTCCACCTGAATTAAAGGCAGAAATTTTGGACAGTCTTAATATAAAGAGGATCATATCTAGAGCCAGCCACCCATCCTTAGAGCTTGTGTAGCACACTTTGATTTAATTTCCTTCCAAAATGGGTTAGAGCCATTTTAATTTTCAAAAGGGATCCATACAAGACAATAATGTAATCCAGCGAACCTGTTTTGATTTTCCTGCAGAGCCGAAGTGTGAACAAGCCTCTACTCCTGAATAAAACCACACATTTCTGTGACTGGAATAAAAGGAAAGCAAGTTCAGAGAAGACAGATGACTTCTCAAAGGAGGATGAAGCCTGAGGACATCACAGAATGTCTGGGGTTCAAAGGGATCTTCAAGATCACCTGATTCCAACTGCCCTGCTTTGGGCAGACACTTTTCACCAGGCTGCTCAAAGCCCTGTCCAACCTGACCTTGAACACTTCCAGGGATGGGGATCCACACAGCTTCTCTGGGCAACCTGTTCCAGTGCCTCACCACCCTCACAGTAAGGAATTTCTCCCCAGTATCTAAACTCAACCTGCTCTCTTTCTGTTTGAAGCCATTCCCCTTTGTCCTGTCACTACATGCTCTTGTAGTGTTCCCTTTAAGCTCCCTTCAGGTGCTGGAAGGCTGCAATTAGGTCACCCCTAAGCATCTTTTCCAAGCTGAACAATCCCAGTTCTATGGATAGCTCCCCAGATATCCCATTCCTGGAATATTTCAGAAGCTCTCCTCCACTCCCTTCTTTTTACACACTACAGCTATGAGGGAACAGGTTCAGCCAGATTCTCCCATCATGAGGGCCAGTGAAAAATCTGAAATAAGTATCTTGAATTTGTTGCAGCACTTGTGAAAAGTCACTAATTCCCTGAGGACCAAGCCCTGTAGCCTGCCCACAGGCACTTCCATGCCCTTCCACACACATGTGCACACCTGGAAAGTGCTGAAGAAGTTTCTTGGGCCAGCTGCTACTGCCACTTGCCAACTCCTTTGGGAAATCCTGCCTCTGCACTGGAAAAACCACAGGAGAAAACCAGTAAAAGTTTTTTTCAAGGACTGACACATTGAAATCACCAAGCACTGCTAAGAGGCACTTTCAGGAATGTTCGGTGTTAATCTCTGTTCCTATTTTAGTCATGACAATTTTCAACATTCTCCTGCTTGTTAAAAGAATCCTTCCAAGAGCAGGAGCCCTCCTTCAGCAGGGCTGTGTGCATTTCAGAACCAGTGTCTTCATCTAAGTCTTACTCCATACCACTTTAAGGCCTTCCAAGAAAATTATCACAAATTGAGAAAGTTTTCTAAAAGCCCTAATTAAAATTCTCTCTCATTATGCTGAGTACCTTAGCTCTACAGGGAATAAATAGAAAGGAAAATGAAACCAAGTGTTAAAATTGTTTTCTTAAGGTGCAAATCTCAAGTGCTTTCAGGGCTAGCAAAGGACACTGCGAATTCCACAGACCTGCTGGAATCCTCTCCCTCAAGTTACAAAGGGCAGATGGAGCCATCCAAAGCCTGGCAGACCCACACACTGGACATCCTGAACCATGATTTGAGAAAACATTTGATGATCCATGTGCGGTCACTGACTGGAAATTGCTCCAAGGAATGGAGTCTGGAAATGGATTTAAGAGAGTGAAGAGGGTGACTAAAGGTTAGGTGGGACAGAACAGGTATGGGAACAGCAGAGGTGTCAAAGACACAAACAGGGCCTCCAGAAAGAGGAAAAGGAAACAGCAGTGCAGAGGTCAGTCAGCAAGAGAAGATGAGAATTTGAAACATCCACAAGTCTGAGCCACCCTGTGAAATGTGGAAAGGACTGATCCTTAATAGGATGAATATTAGTTGTCACCTACCTCATCATCTTCTTCAGCTACCAGACATACACATCTCATAACACAACATGCAACAATGTACACACACAGCACAAACTGTGAATAAATACCCAGTTTAGCTAATCACATCACTTAATGACCTACAAACCCTAGACTGACCATAAAACAGGCTGTGACACACAGAGTATGTTCTCAGACTAAATGAAGAGACAATCTTTTTCAAGTTCACTCACAGCTGCAAACTGTAAAATACTTTGCCTTTAAAATGGATTTTTACCAGGTGGTATTCAGTGTGTGTAATAGCAGTTATCAACATAATACCTGAGCATCACCACAAACAACATTCCTGTTTCAATTCCTTAAAATGGATTTTCAAGCAGCAACTCTGTGAGAGCCAATACTGCCAAAGTACATTTCCACACCCGCTGTGGGGACTCACACTGTCCTTATGGCTCATTTTCAAGTAGCTGCAACATCCACCACTCTAGCTATGTGTTAGGCTAGGAGTTTTATCAATCATCCTGCTCTCTTTCTCTAAGGTAACAGATGTAGTCCGAAAGAAAATTCCCCCTTTCAGAGTCCTGGTTTGCAGGAAAAGATCACTTTGTCCCACTGGTACCCTTTGCACTTGCTTATGTTTTTCTGAGCTGTATCTTTCTTAGGCTGTTCTGTCTACATTAGCTTTTTAACAAAGATGATTTCAGGAACTGGCAAAGAGAAATGGAGGAAAACACAGGACTTGAGAGAAAACAAACAAGTCATCCTTTCAGCTTCTGATGTCATCCTCTGTTTTTGCTGTTGCTGTCACTGCGTGGTCGAGATTACCTCGCAATTACCCTGAACATTACCAGCACTTGCAGCGTTGCTTTATCCTCTCTCATGGCTCAGTTTATCCTGTGACAAGACTGATTAAGGATGTGCTGCTCCTGAAAAGCTTCCAGAGTACAATACTTACACATTTTGAACAGTCATTATTCATTATACAACAGAGAAGTATTTCTTTATAATTTACACAGCTAAAGTAATGGATCCTTTTGGTTTCATTTGGGCCAGGCTAGTGCTTTTGATCTAACAAAAGCTGTTACTTCTGCCTTTGTGAAATGGCACTAATCATCATATCTGATGATGAAAACAAAGATTTTATGCAAATAAAAGTGAAAATTAACACGTTCAGCGGTACTACTTGTATTTCCATAGCTGCTGAGAAGGTATCACCTCCTCTAAATGAAGGCAGCTACATACAAGCTACTGCCAAGGCACTCATCTATCTAAGAAGAAATCAGCACAAAGCCTGGGACTAGGCACCACATTTCTAGCCAAGAGGCCTGGAAGACACAGCCACCAGCCCAATGAAATCACACCAACAGCAATCACACAGCAACACATCTTGGCTGTCCTGTGGAAGACACGCAGAGCTGCCCAGGGAGATGGAGTCCAAGTGGAAAAAACAACAGTGACTTGTACACCCAGCAAACATCCAGAAGTGAGTTTAATAAGAGGTAGGAACTGGATTCCATGATTTCTGCATGATGTGCACGGCTGCTGACACAGGCAAAAGTGATGCAGACTGGCTGGACTGCAAAAGACCCGCACAGACATTTTAAAATGGAACCTCACCAAGTCATCCCATTTAATCTCTGCCAGTGGCTTGTACATGTATGCATTTGAAGCAGATGGCACAGCAGGGAAGTCAGGAAACTGAAGGCCAGCCCTGGTGTGAAAGGGAAGAGCACTGCAGAGGAGGCAACTTACCTGAGCAACCAGGGCAGGGCTGTTGGCTTTTAAAGGGCAGCACAGATGGGCTCCTTTTTAAACCCCTGTTCCAGTGAACAGCTCTCTTCATTAAACTTCATGGCTTGACAACTAAAGCAGACAGAAAAGCAAACAATATTCTATGGAAGATTATCTTCTGTTGATTTGGCAAGCGCAATGCAGAAGATAATCAACAAACAAGACACTTTCTGAGATGACCTCCCTAAGACAACAAACCTCCAAATCTCCAAACTTTTATAAACTGCTGTCTGTCCTGAAACCACAGAATAGTTTACCCTGTGCACTGCAAGAAAAATACTAATTGCAAAGAGATATTTTAATGCCTCTAAATAAACAAATAACCAATTCTTTTAACAGAAAAATGCTTCATTCTCCTAGCAAAAACTAAAAGCAAGCTAATTTAAACAGACTATTTTTCTCACTCAAGACAAAATATAGGTTCTGATCATTCTTTTCAATACCAAAATGTTGAAAAGTATCTTTTCAGTATCACTTTACTCTTTGACAGTATTAATCAAAAAAGTCAATAGGCAGATGTGATCAGTTTTGATTTCTTATTTCCACTACATAATTAAAACAAATGAAAATTAGTATAACTAATGTGAAAATAAAAACCAGGGTGGCTGAGTACACAGCCACTGTCATCAGGAACACTGCAGAGTCAGAGTGCACCCACAACTTAAAACCATCAAACATGAACCATTAAAAGCAGTTATTATGCTGGCGGGATGCTAACATATCACGTGAAGTTCACAAGGTATTTTAAAAAGGCAATACCATAACTTGCACACTGCAGTAAGACTGAAACCAAGCCCTGCCCAGTGCTGGAGCTGTGCTCACACCCTGCTCCAGGGGCACACAAAGCAGTGCCTCCCGTGGCTCAGAGGGACTCAAATTAACATTTCCTAAGGCCACTTCCAGTGTGTGCTGCTGCAGCCAGTGACCACCCCGGGCTGCTGTCCCTGGCTAAGCCACGAGAACAAACCTGAGCTCCCTTCTCTGCTACAGCCAAATCCAGCCAGCTGGGCCCACCTCCCCAGCAGGTGCAGCTGGGGCCACAGGAGAAGCTCCTCTCACACAGTTCCCGAGGTGGCCAGAGATGGATGGCAGGCAGTGGCCCTGCTGCACCCGCGGGTGAGGGGCTGGTGACATCCCTGTCCCACCAGCTCCTCCTGCCGCGCTCATCTGATCCCAGCTCCAGTCTTCACACACTGCTTCACTACAGCTCTTCCCTCTTTAAAAGGTGTCGTGCCACTTTTAAACCTTCTTACATAAAACTTGTTTTTACATGAAGTAAAATCAACACAGCCAAGCATTCCACAAAAATCAAGTATTTACCAAAAAGGACCCTACCAAAAGATTCAGGGAAACATCATGCCTGATACACACAAACAAATAAAGATGAGAAAAGGGAATTACTATTAATTAATGCTACAGGGCATATTTATGGTTTTGCATAAATGCTGTAATCCTCAGTATTTTTTAAAATATTTGCTTTAACAATGGAAAAATCTATGTAACAAATACTCCGTATACTACACGTGCTAAAAAATGCTGTAGTGCACACATGGCACTGTTATCCAACGGACTTGAAATCTTGAGTAATTGAGTTCACCCTTCTTACCACTGAAATTAAAACAAAGTCCTGATTCTCAGGTGCATAAGGAGCTGCTGGCACTGAACACACTCACTCCAGTGCAAACAAAAATCACAAAAGCAAAGCTGGTCTAACATTAGGTGTTTCTATTAGAGTGGTTTCAGTACAACCTTCTCAGACAACCAGCACTGAAGTTAAGGTCAGATATTCTGTTTTCTATAATCAAAGGAGACAATGAGATCCAAAGGAGAAGAAAACCCAAATAAGTTCTGTGTGTTTCAAAACAAATACTTAAATATTTCATTTAATTGTTGAAAAGTATCCACTTCAGTTCTTGCACAATATGTATCTTTACATGCCTTCATCTGTCTCATTAAGAAAGCAGATTTTGTTTGAAATTATCTAACATGAAAAATACTGCTAAGTCTATTCATAAAACAGTATTCTATATTTTTATTTTTCAAACAGCAAGTGACCACATTTAAAATGCATCATTTGCAAATATAAATTATCAAACTATTAGTTTAATTAAAAATAAAGCAAAAACATAACTTCCCTTAGTATCACAATACATAGAAGGGTATTATAAACCCAAAAAGACTAAGTTAACCATAAGAAAACAATAACGTCAAAAGTGATGAAACTCATTAAGTCACTTAATGAATAAATCAGTCTAAGAATACAATACCATTCACCATGATTATGTAAAAAAAAAGCAAACTTTCATTGTATTATACAGATAAAACAATCCAATCCTTCATGCCACATTTTGTAAACCATGATATAAATTACACTCACAGTCAAATGAACAGGAAGAGTAACTCCCAAAATATTTTAAGTTGCTTTTAGGGCAGAAATAAAGGCAGAAATAGAATCATTTAAAATATATCAAGTTTAACCAAAAAAAATTCATTTGGTCAAGCCTGCTATCCAAATAGTTTTGTTCCCTGCAAAACTATTTTTGTCTTTTTGCGAGTTATGAAATTTAAATGTTTCTTTTACATATTAAATGTTAAGTCATGTGTTGAGCTACATTAAATCCTTTTATACTTTTATCATTTTGGCCTTAAGACCCAAACATCTTCTACAGACCTACACTCACACTCAGACACACACACACACACACACACTCTCACTCTCTTCTTGGTATCAGGAAATTCCTCATTTCACAGGAATAATGAAAGACTCACACACTGATTTCTGTCAGAAACATAAGGAATATGTAAATTCATACTTTCCAGGTTCCTATAAAACCATCTCTCACCTATATATACACACCAACTGATGGAATTCAGGCTATGGTCTTTTGTCTGATAATACAGGGACGGAATAGATGTTGTAGTATAAAGAAATACTGTATAATGATTGAAATAAACCTATTATCCTAAATTTATCTATACAAATTATCTTATTTTTTATTAACTGAAATACAAAGAAGGCATATGGACTCCAGGAAAATAGCACTATATCAGAAATTCACTGTACCAGTGTTTCACTATATATATATCATCAGGTTTTTCATAAGACAATTTCTTCTGTACACTAGGTTTTGTACTAATTTCTCTGTCTTCAAATCCATTATATTTTCAGATCCAATTCAGCACTATATAGTATGCCTTCAAAATAAAAGGAAGTCACTTGCTTATTGAATACCAAGTTCCCTTCCAGACAGTATTTAAAGAAAGACAAGACTACACAGACAAAGTCCAGTATAATTCATTTCTGACAATGAAAATTTCAACCCCTCATACTGTTGCAAAATTCCTCCTACTGAAATGTCTACAATAATAATAATTATAATAATAATTATAATAATAAAAAGCATACATTACATATAAAAGATACCAGTGTACTAAAAGTGACAGAAGTGGACTAGCAAATCCTTCAAAGCACATATTATATAAATGACTAGCATTTAAAAACATTTCTTTTTCTATAAAATGTAGGTCATATACATTTATAAATTGGGGGGGGGAGGTTCTAAAGCAGTGATGACTGTTCAAATTGATATGCTGCTCTGTACAGTCTAATACCTATTCAATTCAAACTATAAGTTTGACATCTAGTTTATCAGAATAAACCCATCTCATCATCTCATAGCTCATAATTTGAAAAATATGCAACTCAAAGGAAGAGGTGACTCAAAAGTTCACTGTTTATCTGCATATGAAATAAGAAGAGAACTATTCCTTTCTATGGGTGGCCCAAGTCTCATCAGTTCAATATCAGGACTTAAAGACTCCAATTTTGTGTAGAGGAACTGGCAGGAATCAGCACAGAAGCAGAATAGTATCTCTGATCCTTTAGAGACACAGCTATTCAACCTCAGCAGTCTTCCTCGTCTCGCAGAAGTGCAGCCAAGCCATTCCTTTCTCAAAGTGGACGAAGCCATAGAGCTAAAGACTGTCCTCTCTGTGACTGAAATTGTGCTCTGTAAACAATGGTTTATATTCCAGCAGGAGGACATCTGAATTTATTTATTAAAAAATGATTAAGAATATTCATTAACTCAAACAAGGCTATTAACTCCCAAAGGTATTTTTGGAACTTATCCTTATGCTACTTGTCAAGTCAGCACTGTCATGTATTATTGCTTACAAACAGTACATCATCATATGCCTTCTAACAGAGCAGTACTGTGATCAGTTCATATTTACAGGCTTTTCTGTTTGTTTTTAAACAAGCTATAAAAACATTACATACTTTACAGACAATACAAATACTCAAGTCAAACAAATGGAATGCATAACAATAAGAAACGTCATAAAGGAAGACTGACATAAGTCCTTGATTGTCAAGACACATTTATATTTATATATAAACTCTAGCTGTGCAGAATCAAAGATTCAATCATAGGTACATCCTTATTTGATAAATCATATTTACAGCATGATATTGCATAAAAAAATAAAATAATGTTGTTTACACAATATTACCTTTCCATCCATTGGATTAAGGACAGCAAGAAACAACTCTTAGAAATGTTTGCTTGCCTCAGTTTGTGTTTCCCACCAAAAGATGTAATTTTAAAAAGGAAACAGAAGGTTTTGTATGTTGAGTAGAGCAAAAGCGACTATAAATTTATTTCCCTGACACAAAGCAAATTGAACTTGAACAGAATTTAAAATTTCAAATTAGACATGTCTTTTCATTAGCAGTAATACTTTCTTAGTGCTTGTCCTTTGCAAAGTGAGTTTCAGCTAAATGCATTACATGCCTAACATAAACATGCATTACCCTAAGTCCAATGAACTTTCAAAGTTACAAGGCTTCATTTTAGTAAGACATTTAACTCTAGGAAACTGTAAAATGATTCATTTGCTTCAGTACCAACCATGTAATTTGAAAGTTCACATGTGTACTGGTACCGACTGCATAAACATATTCCTGCCTGTTAATATTTCCAAAAGGATTCCCAGGAGTATTAGGATTTTCCCTGTGATTTGTGATGGTATTCAAACAAGCAAACAAAGAATAAAAATCAAAGCTCTCAAAGCCAAGAAAATTTAGTTAGCAAATATACACAAATAATGTAATCCAATGCTGCAAAATTCAGAGTAAATTCATCCAAATATTCTGGTTCATTTCAAATAGTTACTAGACATGATACAAATTCTATAAAAATATCCTGGTCAAGCATGGAATATAACGCATCTGTTCAGGTGGAAAGTTTTCATAGGAGAACATGAATACTTTGGAATAAACTCCAAAAGTTACAGTAGAACCCCAATAATTTGCAGCAATGCCTTAGAAACCCTTTACAAATTACAGTTTTGAAAACAGTGAAGAAGCAGGCAACAAAAGCAAGGATGTCACATCACCAAAAGTACTTTGTTAATTTATTTTGACAACTGCAATTTAGTTTTCAATACTCCTTCTACCTCCTAGTATACTAATAGAGATGCTGTAGTATACTTGGGTGAAGTAGTACAGTATTATTGTGTGAGACCTTGCTACAGTACTTTTTAGACCATTGCAGAGAGGTGGGAAAGGACCATGAGGGATGTAGAAACCTGTCAGATGCTCTGTTTAGAGGTCAGCGAATTAGCAAGATTTTACTGTACTTCTCAATTAACAATGAAAAGCTCCCATCATCCAAAAAACCCAACAAGTACAATATAAAATAATACAAGTGTTATTTCACATGAATACTTTCTTGTCCTATTTTTTTCTTGAAACACAATTTTCCTAAAGACAACACTAGGAGACACAAGATCATAAACATGGTTCTTTTATCATCCAATTTAAATCGTTTATGTTGTTATTCGTAAACCAACATACAGTAATACACATGGTTAATCCTTCTCCCCAAAACTTGTCATTTATGATTAATTCATTCTCAAATCAAATGAAGAAAATGTAAATGCCTATTAGTATACCATTACAAGCTGATTCCTTCATTGTCTGTCATATTAATGGCAAAACATATCAAAAGATTCATGCTAAAAGGGACACTGTCAAGTAATTTAGGACCAAAATATGGCCTATTAATAAGTGCATGTGTATACACATATATATATATATATATGTATTTTGTGTATATATATATATATGTAGAGAAAGAGAGAGAGCTTGGTGATAAATGTCATCAATTTCTTCTTTTTCAAAATGATCATTGCGCTATCACTAGTAGATATCCCCAAAAATTCCACCTTACACACACACACATATCTGGTGCTCTCATGACCTTTTGGTAGGAATGGCTGCTGTTAGCTTAGGGGAATCTCCATGCTGACCCCAGCCTTATGCTGACAGCACAAGAACAGAGCAGACAACCAAAGCTGCTTTTTTCCACACATACACAGAAAACTAACAAGAATGACCAGATCAACATGAAGAGTGTGCATCTGCAGCAGAAAAAAAGCAGCAAAATGTGAGCAGTGAAAAACGGTATTAAATAATGCCATTATTAAACAAGCAAGAGCTTTTCACAGAGCTAAACCTCCCAGAGCTACATAAACACTTATTCCAGGACAAAAGGGGATGGACTCAGGAAATCACAGCAGTACATTTGGCTAACTCCTCCAGTGCAGAAAGCTTCAAGCATCAGCAGATCAACTACCCACACCACTGCTTTAATTGTACACGTGGAAGAGCCCTACGAGACAGTCCCTGTGGCTTAGGGGACTTCACAGCCTGTCCTAAGGCACAGGGTGCAGCTGGAATGGCTCAGCAGCAGGCTGGGGAATGAGCTGTGATGTAGCAAACAGCAGTTCCTCTGGTGATCCCCGTTTGGCTGCAGGGAAGAGCAGGTTCCTTCAGTCTGTGCAGCAGCCTGCTCCCTCACACACCCTCGGAGTGATCCCAAGTGTGACAGTGGCAGGGCACAGCCACTCCCTCCGAGTCCTCAATCACATTCTCACACCAGAGTGTCAATGCAGCAACTTTTTTTAAATGAAGCTGAGTCAGTCCCCCTAGGGAGAAGGAGGCTTTATTCCTCTTACCTCCCTATGGGCCCACAGCAGTGCAGTAACACAGTAATAACCCAGCCTTTTTTTTTTTGTTTGTTTCTTTTGTTCCTTGCTATATTTAACAAATAGTACAATTGCCATCTCCTTGCAACATCGGGGCATAGGAACAAAAGTGCCAACACAGTATTATTCAGGCACCACAAGCTAGGATGTCATGGAAATGGACACTGAAAACAAAGTATGCCTTACAAGAGGTGGTTTCCTGGGATATAGGAACCCTTTATGTTATTTCTGTGCAACACACAATGGAAAGTCAAAAAACCAAACTGACCATAAAGAAAAAAAAACAGAGAGACCACAAATCAGTTTAAAAATATTCTTTCAAAGAAATTTCTTTACATGTATCATTAATAATCCATAAGGAATTTACTCTTCTCCCTTGATGCCCACTCTTTTCAAGCTGTGGCCAAATATTCAGACAAAATTACTGGTAAGTCATAGCATGCTGAAATGCCTTACTGTATTACACACAGGGTCAACAAATCAAAAGAGCCTGCTTTTGTATACAAAAGTATTAAGAAATTAGTTTATATAAACTGTATTCTTGCCAATAGAAGAAGCAGGCTATGGATAATAAATGCCCTTTCTCCCTCAACTGTACCAAGTGAAGTTAGTGCTGTAGTAGTGCTCCCAAAAGGGAAAAGACAAAGTGGGATCAGTTTCCTGGTAACGAAAATTCAGAAAAATATTGCTACTGCTTTGGTAAGAGGTGGGAACTGTTCTAGGTCCTGCTCAAGTCCTTTCTTAAAAGACAGGATATATTTTAGCCCCTTGAGATGCAGCCTTTTCTCCTACCTGATGGCTTTATCTGAGAGACACTAGCTAGCAACAGTGCTGTAAAAACCTGGATGAAATCCTATTTTAAAACCACCATATACACACCTACCTATATGTGTGTGTATGTGTGTGTGTGTGTGTTTTTCCCTGGTTAATCAGCCTACATGAGGCTTAAACTGCCTTGAACTACCAGACAGTGTCCCTTTAGGGAAGGTGCAATAGAATGAACATACAGTTCAAAAATCTGAAACTTGTTAACTTAAACTACACAATAGTTAGGCTACTCAAATCTTACCACCTTAAAAATGCACACAGAACTACTTATCGTACCATACTGTATACTTCAAGACAAAGTACTATTCAAAAAAACATATTCATGGTACAGGGATAAACTTTGCAGTTTATTTATACTGTGAAATGCAATGAAAACTTCTGATCACTCTCCTAGGCTGGAAAAAGAAATCCTGTTCACTAGCATCATTCACCAGTTTGGGTTGGTAAAATTGTAGTGACTTTTACTAAGCAAACACTAAAAAATAGGGAATTTGAATGCCCACTTCTTCAGCTTTCAGGGATACTTCAATAAATTTAATAATTAGAATTGTCAAAATTCTAGACAGAGAATTAAAACAGTTTTTACAGAAGCTAAAAATACCCAATCTCAAGTACATGGAAAAGAATTATTGGAGCTGCTGTATGAGATGAAAATTATGCAACCGTATCAAACCTAAACATCTAAAAATGGTTTTATTTTTTGAGAAATCAAAAACTATAAAGTTGACTAAGTGCTCTATGTTAATCGTTATGAGTATGTAGGGTAAGGTACAATTAAGCTTTTAAATCTTGGAATACACTGTTTGTGTAAGCATTTTGCAATTGGGAATGTCATCTACAGAGTATTTTAACTAAAACTTCAAAATCTTGGTTTCTGCATATGAAAAAGTCATTAAAAAGTTACATCTAGATTCAGCTGTACAAAGAAATACACATTACTTCTGGAATGAAGTAAAGGCTTTAGCAGTTAGGCATTTTGCTTAAAAAAGTGTTTAAAGTATTTTAAATTAATTAGACTTTTAAATAGTAGAGTTAGTCTATCAGAATTCACTTTCTTTCCCTCCAAACACAACTCAAGGTAATGCAAAGCAGAAATAAAGGGCACATGGTCGAAAATTATTTTTGAGAGAGACTGAAGATTTTTCTAGAAAATGCTTTCTTTTAAAGCATATTTGTTTGACTTCCAAAATGTACTTGTTTATTCTGTGTGTTTAGTACACGTTGATTCCCTGCTGAAGAGCAACAACTATGCTGACAAGCTTAGAAATGACAATGTGAATAGTATCAGACAAAAAACTGTCCTCCCAAAGCATACAAGGAAACCAGCAAGGAAACAATCATGGGGGAAAGTCTTACCTGGGGATTTTGTTTATTTTAAAATTTCATAGAAGGTAAAATATTTTCTGGATTCAAACAAATGAATAATAAACTGCCTTTGATAGGGGCACCAACATCAGGCAGTTCAATGACTGATGGCTAACGAAAAAATTTTTTAAAAAAGAAAAATGAAAGAAAAAAGAAGCAGTTATTGGTCTTGCTAATATCAGCTTACTTCTGTTTTAACATAGCGCTCTTAAAAGCTGTACAGAACTCCATCTTATACAGAGCAACCCCCTTTTGACAAATGTGTTCTAAAGTGCCAGTATTATTTACAAAGATTTCTTAGCCAAAAGTCTGGCCCGTTGTGGCATCAGGTGAAGAAGTCATCCCAGCTCTGCTATCATTTACATTCACCAAGGGAAATTCTGGGAAATCAGCACTTGTCCCTGGTCCCCGAAGGTTCACCTGTCCATTGGCAGTGCTAAACTGAGAGGATATTCCAGCTCTTGCCCCATGGTACTGAGCTCTAAAGGGCTGCTCAAAGGAGCTAATTTGATATGCTTGATGAACAGACTGTGCCTCTGCTTTCTTCTGAGAAGTTACTTGATCCAAGAAGTCCTGTGTAGAGGAGGAAGAAGAATGATTTGCCTCATCACCTGAAAAGGGAAAAGGGTGCTGAGAATCACCAACCATTAGTCCAAAGTGAGACTTGTCTGGAGTTGTTCTTAATGGAGAGTTCATTCCCGACCGAAAGCTATTGACGGGTATAGAGGTGTAGACCTTCTCCATGGAAGGAAATGCTGGCTGGGTTGTAAGTGTCTGGTTATCAGTCACAAAATTAAGGCTCGGGTTGTTCAAATAGGCATCATTTTGGCTAGTTCTGTCCAAAGCTTGCTGTAAAAACTTTGAATATTCTTGTAACATACTAGCTTTATCTGATGAGGAAGCTTGAGAGCTTGTTCCAACCGTCTCAGATGGGGTCACCTCAGATACTTCAGCGGAATTGATGGATATACTAGAGGTCACTTCTGTGTCAGCCACACTGAAAGAGATCTCATGCTGTCCATTAGCCTTGTGAGAATAATGATCTAAAAGAGTTTGCAGTACCTCATCTGGAATGACATTTTTGTCATGGTTACCTTTAATTTCAACATTCAGTGCCTGTGTGTCTAGTATTGAGGCTGTAGCAGTTTCATCAATGACACTGGCCACAGCTGCCTGCGTTACTGAAGGTTGAGATGCTATGGTACTTACATTCAAGGCATATTCTCGACTGTTGTTACTAGCTGCTTGTAGATACCTCTTTTTCTTCAGAAACTGCATTGCATCATCATAATTAGTGCTGCTGTGTACAGGTTTACTGGGCCCTTCCTGTAATGTGTCGACTTGATCAATGTCAGCATTACCTTCAGAGTCCAGTAAACTTTGCTTATCCACAAGATCGAAGGCATACTTCGAAACCTTGCTGTCTTCATACGTAGATAAAGGTGAAATGGTTTGACTTTGCTCAAGTGGCTGCTTCAGGCTCCTCTTGTTGACCTTTTTGAGAACGAGCTTCGGTGGGTGTATTTCCCCAGAATTGGCTTCCTCTAAGTGCGATCCACCGACTGAAGAATGTGGCATCTCGACAGCATATTCTGCCACCATATATTCATCTTTTACTTTAGTACTAGAAGAGTACAAAGGCAAATAGTCATTTTTGTCCTTCTTGTGATCTGATTTATCTGAACTTTCCTTATCCCCAGATTTTGTTTTCTCTGTTTTCTGCCTTTTCTTCTTTGGCAAGGAGCTGTCTTTCAGAGGCGTAGAGAAACCAGAATCTTCCTCCGATGGCAAAAAGCCAACTTTGGTGGCACTTCTGTTGGGTTTCTTCTCGCGGTTCTCATGGCACATACGTTTGTGTTTCAGCACTCGATCGGTCCTGGAGAAATACTGGAAAAGAGTATTTTTATTATGGTGAGTATTATTATTATTATTACTATTATTATTATTGTTGTTGTTGTTGTCATCGTCATTGTTAAATAAATATATTAGCAGAAAGAAAAGAAACCTTTCATTCTAACAAATTTACTTGATGATTCACCCACTTGACCAATTTTTAATGAAGTGTCAAACAAGAGCATACAGTCAATAAAATCAACCCCAGCCTGCTGTGACTCTGCACCACCAAGACAGCCCACCTTGACTGAAAAAACATTCATTATACATTTATTTGTATAAAATGGAGAAAGCCCCATCTGAAATACTGGAAAATTGACTGGTGTTTTGGCTTGCAAGCACAGAAGATTTCACGAAGTCATCTTACCTGCAAACAATATTCACACTGGTAAGGCTTCTCTCCACTGTGAGTTCTTTTGTGCCTTTCCATGTGATACTTCTGAATAAACCTCATACCACATTCATCACAACGAAATGGCTTTTCACCTGATAAAAAACACATAGCAATATTAATCTAAAAGAATAAATCAACATTCTTCCATAAACTTACCAGGTCAAATACTACATTCTCTATTAGAAGCAGTAAGAGGATTTAGTCTATTGCTATTGAAAAACAACATAGGGCTTGCTTACATCACTATTTTTTAAATACTCAGTTGCTGATGCCTCAAATTATTTTAAGTTTTTACGCTAAAAAAAACCCCCACCTTTAAAACTAAATCCTTACTCCTTTCTAATGCAGGTGTAGGTAAGTGTTACACCTAACAAATTAAGAACTGCAAAGATGGTCTTCCTGAATTGTTGCTACAGTATGCATTTTTTAGGGCAGACAACTGTATAAAAATACCTCAATCCTCTCACCAAATCATTAGCTCAAACCCATCCCCACTAGGAGGGAATTAATTCATTTCCGAACTTCAAATATAACATTTTGGAGGGTGCTTTCTATTCTTCCATATTTTTCCCTTATTTGCATGGGGAATTGAGAGAATTGTTTTGAAAAAGTCCTTGGGTTTGGTTGAAACCCAAATTTTTTTTAAGAACTAATTAATTAATTTATTTTTTTTTTAATTAAGACAAAACCCAAGAAAACCTCTGTAGCAGAACCAGCATTGCAAACTTACATGTTTTTCATTGTGATTGTTTTGTTAGCTAGTTTTGGTTTCTGGGTTTTTTTCTTTACTTTCAGGAAATACTCGTTCAGACAATATGCACTGCCCTGAATTCATCTTCAGTTCTCCCCCTTATTTTTCCTCACAAAGAAACCCTGTAACAATACTTTCTGAGCAGGGAGTAACTATTTTTATTTCTTTTAACTTTTGCCTTACATCTTCCCTCTGATATTTTTCCTAGGTTTCTCTGACAAAACCTAAAAATTTCCAATGCACTGAAAAGTTAGTTCTGCTTTTATACAACTTCACCATTATTTACTAGAACTCACCCTGAACAACAGTGATCTCTCCTCTTAGTATTTACTGTGAAATCTTTTGGACTGATGTAGAGGTCAGGGATTGTCTTGGCAGCATCTGTCAAGACCCTTTTCATTCTGGGTACTGCACTGCACTGATTTTTGGGATATGGACCATTTATGTCTTGTTTCCAGAACTATGCAGACTACTGCTGTTTTCTAAAGTAGCTTTATTCTTACTAATTATATTATAAACTGTTGAATTACCAGCAATTAATTGTTAAAGTTTAAAACTTTAAATTAATAGATTGTATTATTTAAAATGTTGACAGAATTTGTATTTTCCATTTAGAATAGAGAAATTTATCCACATCCTTCTACAGATGGGAATACAGTACCTGAAAATAAAGTTCCAGTATTTATAGAGACTAGAATGGAAAATATCTGTATCAGCCACACATTTGCTCCTGGTCAGATCACTAATGCCCCGAGTTTCAAATTCCTTAATTCCAAGCAATTTCTAAATCTCTCTCTTTGTAAGCCTATGTCCTATTTTGAATTATTAATTCTTACCTCTCCATGTGGCTTCTCAGCCAATCCCTTTCTCAGATGAAATTATTCCAATTTATTCTCTTCTAAATCAAATTATCTCCTGTCCTCAGATCTCACAGCTTCCATCAGTTCTTTTTCTACAGGCTCACAACCCCATATTCTACATCTCTTCTTTCACTTCACTTAGAGAACTTTACCATTTCTTGCTTATTAATAAGCACCATAAAATTGTGTGCTTTTTTTCAACATCGCTTGTAAATTATGAACACATATCATATAATTTCCTCTCATCCTGCCTACAAGCAAATCCTCCCCTCTGGCCTATTTCTTCACCTTCAAACTCCAGGTTCATTCTTCATGTTCTCTTTATTTTTTAGGCACCCTCAAAACTACAGTGCCTTACTCCCAACAAGCCTGTTCAGACTTTCTGAAACAAATTCCAATCCTTGCCTTCTACTTTCAGGATGCTGAGATAGGACATTTAGACCTCATTGTTCTTGTTTGATACATGGGAACTCTTCCATTCCTGAAGACTACTGCTTAGTCCTTGCTACTTACTGTTTTCTTTCCCTTTGCTCCACTATTCTACTTTGTGGGTTTTTTTAATTGCGCCTTCAAACAACTCTCCTCACACTGTTTCAAAGCTTGCTTTCATGCTACCTCAGATTTATTTTAGAGAATGGAGTGGCTGTTTAGGTTGAAAACTATCCTGAGCCTTAAAGCAAGAGAGCTGAGTCCTGTTCTGGCCTTGAACAGCCCTCTGAGGAGCCATCCTGCAATCCCAGGAAATGCAGAACACTTCATTAACGCACTTACCTGCAGCCTTACACTCCTTTCTGTCAGTGAATGCACACAGAGTTCCTTAACATTTTCCTACCCAAGCTGACTATTTGCTGGCAGAAGACTCTGCAGCTCCCTATTCCCATTTCAAGGCTTAAGCAGGGCCAAACAGGGGTCTGTGGTTTTTAGGTGGATTACAGTCACCAGCTATTCTGGAGACTTTCAGGGCACATACAAATGCACTGCTGGCCATGCCTTAACAAGGAGAAGAATTTGGGGACACTGCCCTGGAGTTAACTCAGCACAGTACAGAAAATAATATTTTTCAGTAGAATTCCAGAACACTCTGAAAGTAAGATTAAGAAAACCTTTGTGAAACCGACACCATATTTAATTTTGGCTTTAATCTTCATATGGAAGATAATTTTAGGAAAAGATTAAAAATTAATATGAAGATAGGCTTCCAATAATAATTTCATCCTAGCAGAAGCCTAAAACTTCAGATGCCTTCCGCAATTTTGTTGTACTTTTCAGACAGGATCTATTGCAAATGGAGGAGACCATTAATAACAGTCTTTTGATAATGCAGGGAGAATCCAGGACACACTTTTCTGAAATGTCTCGGTCAGTGGGAAAGAATCAGATGTATAAAAAACCCTCAAAATTTAAAAATACAATACAACAATTAATGCATTATTTATGAAAACAGCTTATGTGTTGTGTCTATGTTGGCAATCTATTAAAACCAAGCAATAGAACTACTCATCCAGTGTAGTACAAATATTATGCGTATGAAGGCTGTAACAATTACAATGCCAGGCATTTTAAAGTCTAAACAGGCAAAAAACAAATTATAAAATACTAAAGAAGGCTATGAAAAAATCAGCATGACTGAATAAGAAGGCACTTGAATTGTCAGCCCCAATGGTGCTTTATTTTTTTTAATGTAATCTTAGTTTTTGTGTTTAAAATGGAAAGTAGGGTGGCTTACACAATTAGGACACATGAATGCATGAATGGGTAAGGTATATAGAAACATTTCTAAGCAAAAAGTAAGTAGACATATTTGAAAGAGAAAAAAAAGAACATTCAGCATCTTCTCCAACCTCATAAACTGAAAATATTTGCATACCAGTGACTCTTCCCTTTCTTACAACTAAAATAGCAATTTTCTGTATCATTAGGGACAAGTTTAGCAGCAGGGTTCCAACACTGCTGCCCTCCTCTACACACAATTATAAGCAAATTTTGTATTAATGCAATGTCTGCTTTTAGATGCAACTGTTTAATTATTTACACAGAATAAGGCTGTTCATTGATTGCTTCCTAACTGCCTCACAACATTTCCTTTGAAGGAGTGGTTCAGAGAACCAAGTCAAAACAGACTGGAAACAGCTGAGGCACCTGTAAATTGGGGGCTTGTAACAAGCATAAAATAGGGCTTCTACCTGTTACTACTCTCTTTGATTACATTAAAATAAACTAGAAAATTTGATAAAAATCTTTAAAAGATAAGAGATTTACTGTTCCACATCAGCAATTTGAACACTGTCCAAAAGCTGGTGCTAAAAGTGGTCATTCATGGAGATAAAAATGCAAAATTAAAAAGTATTGAGTAAAGTTAAGAAACTTTTTTTTTAAGGGTATGAATAATACAAACAGATCTTGACTTTTATCAAAGTAAAACACAGACCCACTGCTCACCTTCTCATTAGAGAATCAAGTAGAAAATTCAGGTTTTCTGCATGGGTTTAGTTATGCAGCCCTGAACAGCAGAGTGACTACACAAACAGCTGAGGGCCAGTAGTGAGCACTGTCATATCGAGGTGAAAGCACAGACAGGTATGCAGAGTGCCAATTAGCTATACTATAACTGGGTGAAGCCAAAAATTAAACACTAGTTAAATTCTTGTTAACTAAACAGCCTTCAAAAAAAATTCTGCCACCCCTGGAAGCTGGGTTTTATGTGTTTTCTCCTAATCATTACTAGCTGTCACCTAGGAAAACATTCATGATTCAACAATTTAAACACAATTTAAACTGAGAAACAACGAAACTATAGTTCAGGATGCTGGGGAAAGGAGGAAACACAGATATCTAAAAAAAGTCAGATATGGTTAATTAGTTAAATGGTACCTTTTTCTCTGCTAAACAAAGACTAGCATATGTAAGAGCTGGCATGAAAACCTACAATCCCACCACATTCACCCCCCTCCCTCCAAAGCTCACAATTGACACAGACTTCTTATTAGAGCTAGAAGCTAAATTTAAAAAGATAATTAAATCAATTTATATAATATTTGCAGTCAAGTGTTAATTAACTATATTGCCCAGACTCTCATTTTCAAAGCCACGTACAGGGAATAATCCTCATTTGAAAAAAAAAAAATTTCTAAAAAATGTGAAGACTGCACTTAAAATTTTTGCCTTTTTGGGGGGGCTGGAGGGCAGATAGATGGAAGAGACTGAATGAGCATTCTTTTCAAGAATAAGTATCTACACAAAGTGGAGGCAGCATGGTTCACCAATTCAGAGCCAGAGGAAAGACTAGGAGCAGAACAAAGACACTGGACAGAAGAATGGAAGACTCTTCTGTGGCTGACTGGCTGGAGGAAACCTACTTAGTCTGGACTCATGGCAACCTAGGATACAAAAATCCCATAAACAACAGGGTATTTGTGCATGTAACTCCCTGTACACTGCTCTGAAAATTCATTTTGCAGAGTTTTTTCTCCCTCTCAACCCTTACACATGCACACACTGCACTGCGTGTTAGTAGCTTTCATATCCATTTAAATGCTACAGCCAAGAAACACTGTGCACATTCACCAGCTCTGCTTTTCTGAAAAAGAGGCTGAGAAATTGGCATCTAGTCCAAAAGGGACCATATTACAAAATATTTAAAGAGGGATTGAAAGGCCATGCACCAAAATGCCAAAAACCCAACGAAACCAAACCTGTTAAAGAATGTGGTTCTGTGTGGTGCAACAATATTAAAAAAATAAACATATATAAACTTTAGCTCGCTTTGGCTTAAAGCCTTAGTTGACCTATACTGCATAATTTTTAAACTAAGACTCTTCTTTTTAAAACAGTTCTGAATTAAACCTAAAAGAAGAAAAAAAAAAGTGAAAAGAAAAGCTGATACTAATACCTTTGGGGTTAGGCATTTTGGCCATTTTAGTCCTGGCACTTTTCCATCAAATTCAAGTACAAACAAACAGACAAACAAACAAATAAATCTATGGAAATGAAATTTGGAAGTCCCCCTTGTCTGAATCAACTTGATACAACAAAAGACAGAACTGCTTAACGAACTTTGACTTTTATGAATGCACAAACTTCAGGATTTGCTGCTCTGGGGTTATTTATAGAAAACTACTTTCAGATCCGCTTACTGGACTTCATACTCATTTTACAGCCAAAGGAAAGTGGAACAAGTTGAAAGCACAAAACTAATTTCTTTTTAAAAGCTTTGTAACTTGGTAACATGTGTTAAATTAAAACAAACTACGACAGGGTTTTTGGCTGCATATTTATTACCAGAAACCTTGCCTGAGTGGGGAAACAGTTTTTAAGCACGCCAGTAAAGATACTCAAGGCACTATACTCACCAGTATGAATCTTCTCATGCCTCTGTAGCAGGTACTTCTGTATGAAACGCATGTCGCACTGACTGCACTGAAATGGTTTTTCACCTTGAACAATATAATTCCACATCCATAAGTTAATAACTACACACTGTTGTTTCTGATAACTATTTTTGAGGAATATTAAAATGTCTATTAAAAACACCAGCATCTGAGCGAATTCCAAAAATACCCTGATACCAAAAGACATTTGCCTTACTAGGTACATGAACTGCAGAGTTCTCTCCATGATCCTAAGAGTCACATTAAGACTAGCACAGAAGAGTGATCTGGAATGGCTGTAATTTCCTCAAGTGCAAGATCAATCAAGATGCTGGCATAGACTGCATTCAGGATACTGGCAAGCTATTAAAACAGTAAGTACCTTTTTCACTTCTCCAAACACAGAGATACCTCATCAGGCAAATAAGCAGCTGCAGCACATTTTACAAAGGGGTCAATTTTTGGCACTTAGGCTACAAGTCAACCCATTACTTTCTGATAAAGAAAGAAAAGAAACCTTGTAAACGGTTAGCTCTTCAGTTTATTAAATATATGTTGATTTTTTTTCTGATATTCTTTTGACACTTTGGTGCATGGAATCTCTAAGCTTAGATGCCAAGTTAGCTACACTCTTAAAACTGAAATTCGCATAGAGCTGAAAACATTTTTAACATAAGTAAACAACTCTTTATATAGTAGAAAAGACAAATTTGAAGTCAAGCAGTACCTGTATGAATGAAGACATGTCTCTGTAAATGGTAGTTGGTTCTAAAGGCAGCATTGCAATGCTCACAAACATGAGATTTGTGGGTTTTCAGACCAAGTGATCCATCCTCATTTATTGTAAGGATCTATTTTAAAAAGAGTAAAATTTGTTCTCACACTACCCTCTAAAGATGTCTTATTAACTACAAAAAAAAAAAAACATTAATTTTTTCGATGCAGAAAATGTAAATATTTCAGGTAAAACAATGCTAATTTCTACAAAACTATGCGTTAAGCTTCTAATACACATTTCCAATTGCAGTCCAATCCAACTTGTGTCTTGTTGCATTAAGAAATATTTCAACAGAACAGAGACAAAGGCAGCTCATGGAAAATCAGCTCAGAGCTTCCCTAGGCACAGCTGAGGCACTTTATAAGCTACTGTTTATTTTGTCCGTCTGTTGGAAAGGATGCAAAGTCATCAAACCACTCCTGGGCACTAAACCATGGACAATCATATTTTAAAGAAAAAGTGAATAGTTAAATTCGTTTTATCAAATGACAACTCTAAAAGTTCGCTAAAAGTCATTAAATCTTAACCAGAATCGTCATATATTATCTACATCTATATAAAACCAGTAGTCTCAAAGGTAAAATTATATTTTAAAAACCAAAATCCCAAAGCCAAACAGCCGAGAAAGTAGTATTATTCTTCTCCCCTTTCAGGTTTTTCACTCAATAAAGTATTGCTCACTTAAAATACGTATTAAAGCATCCCCTTGATGACTTCAACTTGCCACACTCAATTGCTTTGCTGTCAAACAAAGCCGCTATTTTCATATAAAGTTAAAAAAACTTAAATTTAAAAAATGCACCACATCTACTTTATTCAATAAAACTAATCACAGGTTTTCTCTAATTTGTCAAAAATAATAAAAATAGAAAACTAAACCAAAACCCAAAATCTCTACTATCTCTGGCAAGAGAATAAGAAAATCAGTAAACAAATTACATTTATAAAATCTTGCTTAACTGCAAACACAACTCTAAAGAAGAGCTTAAAGAACCTTAAATAATACAGTTTAGTCCCTTGTTATTAAAAAAAAATAAAAGTATGCTGGGAAAACACATCTGCAGTTTGATTAGCTACAGCATTTTAGGTTTTATGATAATGACAGTGATGAGAAAGAGAGAGTCAATAACTGAAACAGTATCTCTGAAATAGTAGCAAATACTGTAAGATCTACTTAATTTTTAATTCTCCTGCATCGAAACAAGAGTGAAACTCTCAGACTAACAAATTCTTGTGCATTCACTCTGAAGGACAAGCACATTCATACGTCTGTAAGATTGGTGTGTTACAGCTCCAGTCACAGAGACAGACAATTGTAAAGACTCTGTTCTGTAACATTATCCAGCTGATGAAGCCGACTGCGTCTTTAAAACAAATTTAAATACATGTTATGAAACGCTTTTCATATATTATATTGAAATTTTAAAGTAATTGTGCAGAAAACACACTTAATTTCATGGTTACCCTAAGCCTGGGCTCTTCTACTTAATCTACCACCTCTTAAATGATGAGAGTTAACTTTGTCAGAGCAGCTTCCCTAACCAAAGCAATGAAAAAGCCTGTGCGTGTGTGTGTGTGCGCGTGCGTGTGTGTCCGTGTGTGCACGTGTGTGTGTCTGCGTGGGAGAGGGAACAGGAGACACGAGTCAGGATACCTGATGACTTCTTCCTTACCTGACTACTGCATTGATATAACACAGAATTTAGAAGGTTTCAGAATGTTAACTGACTTCCACTTGTCAGAGTTCCAGCTGCTTGTCTGGATGGAAAATCAACCCCACTACTCTGGAAATACTGAAACTGCAGTAGGTTCTCACCTAGGTCAGTCCTTCAGCTTTTTTCTACTCTGCCTTTCTACTCTGACAGGTCTGAAAAAGGGGAAGAGAGACTGAAAAAGAACCTGTTTAACAATTCTCCTGATCATTTTTCAATCTTTTGTCATCTCAAAAGACTAATCCTGGCAGACTGGGAGATAAAAAGGAAGCATGCAAGTACACGTCTGTAGAAAGAGGGGCACACGCCTCTTCTACCTTGCCATGTTTCCATGGAAGTGATCTCTGCATGTACTCAACCTAGATCTCTTTTTTCTCTCAAAGGGAGAAGTGAGAAAAAAATGCACAGCATTTGGAACTTGCTTCCACACCCAATCTGAAGCAATTTCTCAGCTTTCCAAGAATACTACAGGTGCAACCTTATTTGACAGTGCTTTGAGGAGGACTGGAAGGTCCTGCTCCCAGGGCAACAAAAAGGAGGTTTGGGAGATTTTCTTTGTATTACAGTGAGTTTTCCTTTAATGTACAAACAGTCTGGGTTGATTTCTGAGTAGGCTTATTTTAATGCTGCTGTGTGATAACATAACTGATTTACTTCCATCAGAGCAGCCTGCATATGTTCTATTTTAAGTCTGAAGATTAATACTGATTTGGGGAATTACTAGAAGATGTAACACTGCTACCTCATGAGGTGAAATGATTCTGGTTTTATCTAAAGTGCTTCTCAACAAGAAGAAAATTGTTTTCAGACATACAGGGATACATAGTCCTCATGAATGGAGCTACAAAACAAATTTTTAAGTAACAAACCAGCAGCTAGGTTAAGAACCTTTTGATATAAATAAATACATATATGAAGATGATTATGACCACAGGAATTTTCCCTACCAGTAAATTATTTTATATATATTAGTAAGCTTTTTAGAATTTTCAAAACTACCATTTTAGTTTTCTTTTTAAAAACTTTTCACTACTATGCATGAAGCATGTAAAATTATCAGGCTCACAGAAAAGCACAACTATTATTAGATAGATACAGAGTAATGATTTATAAATGGTCTACAAAGCTACTGACTCATAATTTAAAAAAAATATTTGGAGAGAGAACTGCCTGGAGAGACAGATGTTAAAATATGTCAAGAGTTCATGTTGCTAAAAGGAGTTCAAAGAAAAACACTGTTATATCAGTTTTGTTTTGGGTCTCTGGTGAACTTCAGAACTGCATCTTTACTGAGCAAACAAACAATTTCCAGCCTAACTAGTTCAAATGCTAATGAAATTAGTCATAGTCAACCAAATCTTCAGGTCCTTTTAATCTTGGTTTTGCCAAATCAATGTCTTACTTTTGCTGGTGAACGCTGTTTTCTTTTCTTCTTTTTCTGCAAATCTACTGGCTCTCGTATTTGTTTTTTGTCTCGTTTCTGTTGTTCAGATGCATCAGTAAAGGTAATTTCTTGCTTTACACTGATCTGTTAAGATACCAAGTGCCAGTTTCAGGTAAGGTTCTCACTACAGAAAAGCAATTTTTCAATTTTAGAAGATGACAAACTGCTGAAACAGAAAACCTTTTCCTAAGGGAATTATCTTCTGGCTTCACTCTTTCAGAAATTTAAGTGAAAGAATTAATATGTATCTTAAATAAAAAGGGCACAGTTAATTTCCTCAGTAACATTTTGATGTATCCTTTCATTCATCTCCCAAGGTCTTTTTTCCTGACCTGTGGTGATTTTGAGATCATTTCATATATTAAAATCACTTCCATCTGTAAAACCATTCAGTTTTTCATACCTATTTTACTTTAGTCCATGCTGTTGTCAATATAAGATTTAACGGAATAGTTTATTATGTATTTAAGACAGAAGTATTTTTAAGGAAAAAAAAAAAAGACCAGTTCCAATGAAGTTTTTGGAAAAAAAAAATAATTTCAAAATCTCGATCTAATGTGAACTTTAATGAAGACCATGATACTCTTACATTTTTCTAACACCTGAGCCACCTGATCTACAGCTAACAGACTAGTGTTTTAACAGTGCTGTGTTTCTGAAGATTATTCTTCGTGTGTAAGGCTATCTACTTTTATAGTCCTGGTGACTGTCCTTTATGTTTGAAGGGTAACAGTGATGGTGTGCTGCATTACAGACAGATGCTCTGCTTTCAAAAGGAAGTCATCTCTATGCTCTCTGGGAAAGCCAAAGTATGCCTTCTATGAGATTCCGTGGAGGGGCATATTTATGGTCATGTATGAAGTGTCACAGTCCAACCTGCAGTGTGAATGCAATTGCTAAGCGTCCACATACCTTAAAAACATACAAGATGCTTCCTATAGCAAAAGCAACTAAACAGTACTATGAACAGCATAAACAGTATGCACCTTCTAATAAAGCTATTTATTCCGGTTTGTAGTTACCCCTGAACATTAAATATCCTTAAAGGAGCACATTTTAACACTTTAGTTCTATGGTAACAGCCTGCTTATAAAATATTTATAAAACAGATACTTAAAGATTATACTTAATTGGCAAAATTTATCCACAGCCAGAGGCAAATGACATAAATATTTTGATAATCAAAATCCAAACAAGCAATTAATAGATTCTTGCCAGAGTAGGATTAGACTACCAGATCAAGCTTCCTAGTAATCTCTCCAATATTTCACAAAGAAATTGCTTACAGGGACATTAACAGCATACTGCAGCCCTTGAGGAAGTCTATCTTGTGCATCCATTTCATCATCATTTTTTACCGTCTCCTCATGGACCATGAGTTCATCATGTGAAATCATCTCTTGCTGTCGAAGTTCACTTTCCTGTAACACTTCATCTGTTGCAAGAATTTCCTGGTGCGGCATAGTCCGATCTTGAAGCACTGCCTCTTGCCGTTCTCTCGATACTCCAGACTGGTCAGATACTGCACCCATCCCTACCATAGCCCTGGATGACTGCATCTGGTCTATGCCACCACATTTAAGAAATAATCCTCCCAGCTTGTCTTCAATGTTCATTCTTAAGTGCAATTACCTACAAAGAAAGTTTTAATAGTAAACATCTACAATTGGTGCGCTCGCTTAAAATTTTTTACTTAAAAACATTTTATAAGAACTCAAGTCAGTACTCAACAAACACACATGCAGTCCTAAAATTGATACTGAGCAAGAACCAAAAATTAGATATCTTGAGGAATGTCAAAAGACTCTCCTTTTGCACATCTGTGTGCACACAACTGAACACTTTCAAACAAAAGGTTTCAAATCAGTGCTCCTGACTACTGGCAAAAGTATGGTAATTAAATGATGGCTAATTCCTCCTTCTCATGCCTTAGAAAACTTTTAATTTTTTTCCTGTATGCCCTCTTTGCTCTGTTCTCTTTTTCCATTTTGACTGTCTTTTACAAACACCTCTTTCATACTGGTCCTGTTCTCCCTACTTCTTTGTCCTTCCAGTGCCCTTCCACTGCTGTTACCCCAGGGCATTGTAGCCCCTGGAACATCTTAATATCAACAAGTGAGAGAAAACTGGGCTGCATCCAAAGCAGCAGCTGAGGGAGGTGATTCTGCCCCTGCACTCCACTCTCCTGTGACCCCACCTGCAGTGTTACATCCAGCTCTGGGGCCACAACATGAAAAGGATGTGGATATGCTGGAGCAAGTCCAGGGGAGGAAAGGAAAATTATCAAAGGGCTAGAACATCTCTGCAATGCCAACAGGATGAGAGAGAAAGAAGGCTCTGGGGAGACCTTATTGCAGCCTTTCATTATTTAAAAGGGAACTTTTAAGGTGGAGAAATAACTTTTCAGCAGAGCCTGTTGCAACAGGACAACAGGTAATGGTTTTGAAGGAGAGCCAATTTAGACTACATACAAGGAAGAATGTTGTTACAATGAGGGTGCTGAAACACTGGCACAAGGTGCCCAGAGAGGTGGTGTACACCCCATCCAGGAAAACATTCAAGGCCAGGTTGGATGGGGCTGAGCAAACTGATTTAAGTGAAGATGTCCCTGCTCATGGCTGGGGGTTGGACTGGATGGCCCTTAAAGGTCCCTTCCAACCCCAACTATTCTGTGATTCTATGAAAATGCAATTTTGTAGCTACAGCTATGCATCAAATAAAGAATATAGAGAGGTAAAAGCTGTTCATAAAAGACATTCACAGTGAGCAGGAGCATTAGTGAGGAAATATAAATTCCAATCATGAAAAGCAATACAATTCACAATATTCCAACAAGTATCATGGCATTATTAATTCGTTTTCAGCACAGAGCAGGAGGCTTTTTTGAAGCTGGAAGTGGCAGCACCTTCTCATTCTACTGATCAATATACACACAAGATAGTTCTAGGACTCTTCTCCTTGGCACACTGGATGTCCAGTCAGAGCAGTCAGTCTCCTTCACCCCATTTCCCAGGCCCATAATCCCTACTACCCACTCCTCAGTGAGACAGACACATCAACAGACAGACAGACAGCCATCCTTCCTCCACCCATCAAGATCCCAAAGGCAGAGAGCAGAGGCAATACACACACAGGCCACGGCAGACACAGGGGTGGGAGCAGAGGCACAGGGCAGTTGGACAGCACACAGCAGGCCCAGCCAAAGCACCAGATGGGACCTTGGGCAGCATCACAACAGCAGCAGCACCTTGGATTTTGATGCATTCACAGTTAGGATACAGGTGTGATGTGGGTACATTGCTAGATATCAGCTTCAAATTCCATCCCCCTTAGAGAGCAGCATGGAGAAAGGATCCATCTCCATTCAAGTCTCAAGTCAGAGGCTATGCTGCCTTCCCTGCAGCTCACAATGACTATTCATAACCAAAGAAATCAGGTCTCTCTACAGGTTATGTCCACAGAAATCAGGTCTCTGCCTAAAACCAGCAGGGCCATCACTGCAGAACTGCACCACAACAGTCCCCTGCCAGTCTAACAGGCTGCCAGCATGCAAAAACACTCCATCAAACAAATGTACATCAAGTGGCTAAATTTCCATATTCAGTTTCATCCATTTGATCACTTTCTATATAATTTCCTTCTCCAGAAATATATTTCGAAAACTCTCTGTGTATCTAAACATTTGTGAAGTTTTCTTTATATCAACTACATTGAGTTTACAGAATAAACTTTTTGGGTGAGATCCTAGATTATTTGGTAGGAATGGAACCACCAGCTGAAAGAGCTGAAAACTCTCATAAGTTTCTCCAACCATATTACTATTGGTTCTTAAGATTCTGAAAGTAAAACTAAGGCAATTTCTTAAAAAAAAAAAAAAAGAAAGAAAAAAAACCTCACCACACACCACAACAAATAAAGTAAAAAGCTAATTCACACATCCTGATGGCAAGTCATGTCGTACAACTCAAAAGTGAAAGAAAAATTTGCCCCTGTTCTGTACCGTGAGAGGTTCTAAACTTCCAAATACATCACAGAAAGGCTGACAGCCAGGATGGTCTGACCTCTCTCAGTTTCAAATACTTAAGAAGCACACCAAGGGAAGCAGCTTTTCAGGCAAATACTTTTTTTATTATTTTTAGTAAGCCTTGCTCTGCTGGAAATCAGGAGGACAGAGTCACCAAGCTAAATGTCTTTATATATGACAGTGTCATCAATCTTTTTAGCATTCTTCCTTCCTACATAACAAGTCCATTTTAGGGACCAAAACCATCCATGACAGGAGAAGAACATGGAAAAATTCTGTTCAGCACATTTATGCTTGTGATTTGTCCTTTTTTGTTCTCCTGTAATTCTAACATAAGTTTGAAATCATGCTTTTGATTTTTCTCAGTATCTGTCGTCAAGTACAGACAACAGTTTCTTAATGCCTTGAGTGAGCTCAGGTAGTGCTATGGGACAAACTGACTCCCAAATTAATCCATTTAGAGTAAGAGAATGAGATGTCTTCAAGGGAAAGTGTAGGTCTGGTATGCCATACAGCCACTTGCAGACATTATATAATCCATGAAGTATTTTTCAGATGTAACTGGGAAACCAAACTGATAGTTTCTCAGCAATAACACAAACAAACAAACAAAACCTGGCACAGCACTAAGGCTGTATTCTTCCCACCAATGCAGATCTCCCAGAAGCCTTGCAACAACATCCTAAAATAATAATAATAAAGTGAGGATTAATTTATCATCTTTTTGGTTTGGAATATCCTGTGCCAAGTGAGAAAGGTGACATAGAAGTGAAATTCTTAAGATTTGAAAAAGATGGTGCAAAACACCTAGGGCGGAGACTGATTCTTTTGGTAGAGCATTCTAAATATCTAGCTTGAAAGACAGACTTCAAGGAAAATATATATTTCCTCATTTCAGCCTTTATCTGAAGTCAACCCATACTCAGGGTACATCTCACACAGACTGTCATTCACTATGCTTTTGTTCCACACTACAGAAATACGACAGCATCAGGTCACTGCAGAGTCTCCAAAGGAATGACGTGGACAGGTACAAGAACACAGGAACTCAAGATGCTGAAACACATTCAAGAGAGAACAAAACAGCATCAAGTGTGAGAACATGGTGGCCCTAATCTGTCTGCTCAGGCCACTGGCAAGAACAGCACAGAAGGTTGTTCCACATGGAGGATGGTACTGCCACATCACTCTGAAATTAGGCAGGAATTGCGGAAATCCTGGATTTAAAGCTACTTCCTGGCAGGAAGCTAGGCAGGCTAAGAAGCCGAGTGTTAACCACACAGAAGAGCCTGCTGCTCTCACCAAGAGAGGCAGGAAGACTCCTGACATGCCAGACCTTGGGACAGCTGGTGAGATACAGCAGCTTCCCAGAAGACAGGCCAGCTGCGGGCTGGTATTCATGGGTCTCGCTGGCTCCCACAGTTGCAACGGATATGGAAACAGTTCTTTCTCACCCTGACTGGCAGGTTTAGCAGAGTCATGCAACTGAAAGCCCTCAAGTTGTCTTCCAGCCATGATCTTGAGTCATATCAGAAGTGGTGTAGTAAGTGCTCTGCTTATTAACCAAGCTTTCAAACACCTGGTGTTTCAAAGAAAAATAGTGAGAACTCATAGTGATAGGCTGGATATGAGAAGTGATAAAAAACAACGTAAGTTACATGACTTGAAGGTGATGTTTTAAAACAAAGAGGTAATGTTTTAAAACAAAGAACCACAAACAAAAACAGGCTATTAATCCAAGCAAGAGGCATCCCAAATGCAATTAATTCAGTGAAACACTTGTAATTTGTCAAGTGACACCTTTCGGCTCACATAAAAGGAATCCTATCATTGAAATTGAAGATGAGAAGTGTTCTTGGAAGAATGACAGTGTGATAAAGAAATTTAAGTTAAAAGCATTCAAACAAGAACACTTTACCAATCTGCAAAGACTAAATACATTTTTAAGTGCTAGATGCGTTTCTGAAATAAAGATCAACTTACTTAGAGATTATCTCTAGGGAAGCTACAAAAATGCAAACCACATACACACACACAAGCAAACTTCTTGGCACAAGACATTGTTATCCCTATTGCAGAGATGTTCATGGAATTTCAGGAGTTCTATTAAGCTTCACCAACTAATATCTTGATTTTTCTTAGAGTATATAGTTCCTCTATAAACTGACAGAAAAAGAGCTGTCAACAAAACCTTTAAAGAACACGTTTTGCTTGGCTGAGGTTCTCCAAGCCTTTACTGCAGGCAAAGCATCTCACAAGAGACATCTGCAGGCAGAGCTCCCCGGGGAGGAGAGAGAGGAAGGGGAAGGACTGCCCACAAAAGGTCTCACAGGAGCCTGCCAGCACCTTCTGTGTTCACAGGGTGCTCCACAGCTGCCTGCAGCACATCCCCAGCCAGAGAAGCACATCGCTGCACTCAGAAACCGCTGCTGCCCCAGAGCCTCCGGCTGCACTTCACAACTATTCATTTCAGGAGCCCTGACATCAGCTTTTCCAAAGACTTCTGCACTGAGCCGGAGAGCTGAGCAGTAAAGACAATATTCCCAATTAAAGAAACAACCACTTAAATGAAAACATGCTGCATGAAAAGCATGACAACATTTCAATTCAGAATCAAAAATAAAAATACCATCGAGAGAAAACATTAATTGATTCAAAAAGTCTGCTGGGATGGTGGCTGCTATGAAGCAGATGTGAACAGAGACCCCAAAGGAAAGCAGCAAAATTTGTAAGCCATCAGAGTTCAACACCTGGTCCAGCTCTTGTTCTTCACTTTCATTGATGGTAAGGGTTATTCTGTCTTCTCCCTTCTTTTCTTAAGCATGAAGTAAGGCATTATTTAATTTAATGAGCAAGTACTCAGAGATACTAATTGGGTTCACTTTAAAAATAAAATCTGTATGTGCAGAAACATGAATTCTGTAGGATTTAAAAGACTATTTATGACAGAGGAGAAAATAAAACACATTCAAGGATTAACAGCAGACACAAAAGCTGAAAATCATCTGCAGTTTAGAATCCATTTGTAGACCAGAATTAATGCTTTTGCTTTTTTGTTTTGAAGTAAGATGGACTTTTTGTATTTGTAAACGCTGTCCTGCGAAAAGTCTTTGTTGTTCCAGAACTTCTACTATTCCTTTTAAGAGTTAAAAAGCAGGATTAGCTGCTTTCTATATCCATAACCCACTCAACCCTGTCTCCTATACTATCTTTTCCCTACTTTTGCAAGGCAAAAAAGAAGGAAAGAAGGCTGAGAGAAACATGAAAGGAAAGTTGTTAAAATATAACTATTCTTCTGGTTTAAACCTGAGTTCCTTCTGAAGGACTGTTACAAAGACTTGAGACAGAAATGTGACTTTCACTCTAGCAATAAGCTCTCTTTGACCATGTTTTCCAAGATACAACAACCCAAACACAAGAGCCAGGATGCACAACAGCAATTCTAACTTGCCTTTACAATCTAATACTGCTCTGATGCAAACTACATCCAAGATTCCCCTCCCAAAAGCTGACACTGTGCTCAGCCCAAGGGATTAAATGGTTTCAGGGTAACCTTACACTGGGAATAGCCTGATGACATTATTTTATCTCCACATTTTGGGAAGTGTGTTTTCATTAAAGACAAAATTCCTAATGAGCAAATATCTGAAGCTACAGAACACGTACCTGAGCACTCCTCCCACATCCTTGCTTCAAGAGCTTTTGGGAGCAGAGCCCCAAACTACAGAACATATAAAGGTTACTTGTGCAAAATGCACACGGAACAAACTTTTCAAAAGACAATCTGGGGAAACTCCTCAGCTTCTTAGGGCTCATCTCCATAAAATTATTTGCACTAAACTGTAAACTTAAATTAATATAGTGTACATAAATCTATAAAACTCCCAAAATGAACATTCTTGTTCTAGTACAGAATTTTTTCCTCCTCTGTTTAGTGGAATAGTGAAATTCACTTTGGCAAGGTTTACTCTGAATTAAAAGTCAACCCCTCTATAATCAGAGCAGTTTACGGGCACGATTAGTAAAACCTTTCTAAACAGCCAAACTTCTGCAAAATCAACTGCAACTGATAGGCCATTCCAGGGGGACTTTTGGTGTGTTTTGTTAATTACCCAACTCTCAATGATATTGCAACAAACAATTCAATGTAGGGGGTACCTGCCCAAAGGGGAGTGTCTGCACCTCTCCCCCTTCAGACCTCCTTGTTGCCTACTCTGGGTTGAGCACAGCACTCTGCAGCTGAGAAGGGAGTTGGACAAAACCATACCCACAGAAAAGCCCCGAGGTTTCGTTTGGATCAGTGGGACAGAGCAGGTGAGGATACAGCAGATGGGCAGGGAACAGGACAGTTTCTCCCAGGAGCAGTCAGTGGTTGGATCAGATTGAAGTGCATTGTGAAACTGCTCCACAAAGGCCACGTGCACACACAGATGAACACCTCAGAGCTGCCACCAGGACATACCCAACAGCTATGCCAAATTCACACCACGGGAAAAATGGCTATCTACAGTCTCAAATGCTTTCCTCCTGAAATAAAGTATAAAAGTCACCAATAATTCTACAATTCCTGATGCTAATGAAGAAAGAGATAGCAACAGGGCTTAACAGCATATTTAAAACTACTACTGTTTAAGCATTTCTGTGAATGAAACCACCACCAATGCAAACCCCTCCTAAAGGAAGAGAAAAAGTAGAAATGAACAGGTTCCTAACATCCACTTTAAATTCCTATCAAACCATGAAAAATGCTGACTATTCTCATCACATCAGAAAATATATTTAGTTGCACTATTAAAATATGGATATAGTCCAATACAAAAGGAAACACAGCTAGCTTTCACAATATCAAAGGTTCAATTTTTACCATACCGCAGAAGCCTAGAGAGTAAAGAATAATACCCTACTTAATGGTTCTAAATAAAGAACATTAAATAAAATTCTCTCTTATCCCTACTCAGAAAAATAACGCTCAGCTAAAAGAACGATTTTTAAATTAACACACAAGTATTTTTAAGAATCAATTAGAATGTGTTGACTTGCAAAAAGAAAGCAATCAAACATAAATCATCATCAAAAGGTTAACAGATCATAAAATCAACACATTCTAAAAGGTAACATATGATATACTCTTATGACTTGTTGCACAGTTATTTCTGAGTGCTCCATGTTGCTGAACACATGCCAGTGCAGGGCCTGACTCCACCAAGATTTACACTCATACTGAGCTGTGAATAGTCCTATTACAATCAACAGGATTACTCACAGAAAATCTCCTTATCGTGCATAAAATTATCCATGTGTGAAAATCTTTGTCACCTTTCTTATCCTGAAATCTGTATTCCATCATCACCAGCATAACCATAATTTAATATCAAATGTGCATATGGAAAAGCTTGTGATGCTGTATTTAAAAAGCCACAGTTCCATGTCAAAATCCACAGGGGTGTTTACTAGTGTCACAAACATACTTTAAATAGTCCAGAAATCACAGGCAATGCTACTTTTTATCAGGAAAAAAACATCCACTGCTTTTGTGGCATTAAATTATAAACTACTAAATTACAGTTATTTTTTGCAAATTTATATGAGAATTTCTCCCACTGGATAGTTAACCTCAGAAGAACAATGCAGAGTTTCTTTCTTTGCACCATGAAACTTGGACACTCAAAAGTGCTCACTCTGGGGACTTCTGATGACATTTATATTGAGTAAAACAAACACTATACATAACTAAGGCTACCTAGCATCTTCTAAGTAGCATTTTACAACTTCAGTCCAACTGGCGAAAATTTTGTGAAATTTCATCTATCTCATGCATGCCTCAAGCTGAAATTTTATAAAAATATTTATAAATATTGTGTGTCAAATGTTTTTTTCATTCGGTTTTGACAACAGTACAGTTCTATCACAAAGCTGAGCCAATCTAACAGCTAAGGTCATTGAAAGGGGCAATCCCTCCCTCTTAACTCTGAGAATCCACCCTATCACTGACTGAGTACTCTAATACTCAGATTTTGAAAAATGTGATTTTTAAAATTTTTTACAAGCCCTTAAACTCCTTGGGCCTCCCAACTTCTTTACTATCTGCAAGTATCTGTGAAGCATCTCTACTCATCACAAGCACTATGCTAGTGCTGCTTTACAGAACAACCTGCTGCTGCTCTCAAATTGGCCCTAACACCAAAGGTCTGTAAAAGTGTGTGCATTTGTTCCTTCTTCTTGGTGGATAAAGAATGGGCTGGATGGTTGCACTCAGAGAGTTGTGGTTCCCAAAGACACCAAGTTCCCGAAGACACCAAGTGGAGGATGCCCTGAAGGGAAGGGATGTCATCCAGAGGGACCATGACAGGCTGGAGAGATGGGCCTGTGTGAACTTCATGAAGTTCTACGAGGCTACAAATGAGACAGGGCAATCCCAAGCACAAATACTGGTGCTGCACATTTTGAAAAGACAAATATCATAAATATATGTGCGTGTGTGTGTGTATATATATATATATATACACATACATATGTGGTTTTCTACAGCACACTGGATGGAATGCTCCATAAAAATATGTGAAACTAGTCAGACAAATTAAAATATCCTTGCTCTGCTTGTTACAAGTGCCAAAACACGCGTGAGTCACAGAGCGCATGAAAAGAAAGCTGTGACCATTTAGGCAGTTGAACCCTACCTTGCCAAATAAGATCAAGCCCTTTCTACAAAAATTTTTTAAAAATAGGTGATCAATAATTATATTTGGCACATTTTCTGGCTGCTTATTCTGACACATTTGGGTCAGATTTACCCAAAATGCTGAGTACTCAGGGCTGCAATTACGTCATTTATAGCACTACGTTAAAAATACAAAGATGAATGCAATGCTGCTATTTTAATTTTTAAAAAAGCTCTTAAAGAGCTCAATGGACATCCACACCAAACACAAATTTTCATCTAGCTCACAGGCACCAATTCTACAGCCATAAAATAAGAAAGATCCATTTCCTCTCCCTGAGGCATAGTAAAATACTTGTAACAACAAGCAATATTCAATATAGGTCACAAGGGTGAACTAATCAGGTTGTGGTGCTCTTGTTCCTGCAGCCTCAGGGAGAAGGCAGCACACCTCAGATGGAAAGGTAAACCTGCACCAGTGACTGAGAAAACTGCTGTGAGAAGCTGGGCAAGAGGGGTCTGGCCTCCCAGGACCTAACTCTGAGCAGAAAGCCAAACCAGCAGAAGGTTTCCAACTAACATGGAGCAGCCACTTTGGTGCAGAATCATCAGAGGATGGGGCATGACAATGTGAGACTGCCATCAAGAAATGGTAATCACAACAGTAAGACTCTGTAAAGAGAAACATTGTTTACCACCATGATGTAACAGAATTAGGAGAGATATGGCTTCTTTTTGCAGCTCTGCCGCTGCTTTTGGGGCAAATCTGTTATCTTGGCAAATCATTCCCCCTCCCATCTTTTCACTTCTTGTCTCTATATCAGGTGCAGTGATCTACCGAGAATTTAGGTGTGAAACGAGTAGCAGGCATTATCTCTGAGGGCCTCACAAGCCTACTGATAACTATTAGAGAAATTTCACACAGAAATATATTCATTCTGCCTTCAGAGCAGGACTGAGCAGAGCACAATAAGAAAACACGTTACACAAAAAGAAGAAAGCAAAGTACAGAGCAGCTGCTTATCCAATTCATGGACAGTCAAAAAGGTAGGGGCTTTGGGGTTCATGTATCATGAAATAATATGCCATAACATTAAGATGCAATATATAAATAATATAAGGTGATGGTAAAATTAAGTGGCACAGGTAAAGCTCAATGCTGCAATTTTAAGGCTTGCATACTTGACTTACACCTAAAATTGCTCTTTTAAAACCGTGCTTTTCTTGTAATATCTTTACTTCAGCTTCAATGTTTTCTAAAAGGCCATCTACATGTACTAAAGAAAAACAGAAATTATAGAAAAATTCAAGACAATTACTTAATACATCCACATAGATGAAATAACATTGGACAATAAGCCAATGGAAGTATAAGCAAGAAGGTTTTGCTCAAAAAACTTGGAAGTTAGCTGCAAAAACCATCTTAAGAGATTCTGGAAGACATTCCTAAATTACATACATGACAGCACGAGGAAAACTTACAGGAAAAAAAACTAACAGTATTCTAAACCATAGGTGAGAAGGCCATGAATAACAACAATACAGATCTTACAGAGCACAGGTGATAGCTCTAGCTCTTACTTCAGCACTCGACGTTATTTCAACATGGGCTCTCAGGTTGTGAAAGCAATGCAAGTATTTTAGAATACAGGAACCATTCTCCTAAGTTCCAATTTCAACTTTAGCACATCACCATGCACAGAGCAGGCATTTTTCCCTAACTTCATTTCAACAAACCTATTCAGGGTAAGATTACATTCTGTACAACATCTCAAAACAAATTCTACAAAATGTGCTTGGCTCTCTCCAGATCAACTTTCCACCAAGCAATGAAGATTTTCTCATCTCATTCTTCTCCAGAGGAAGCATTGTCATACCTCAGTGTAACTTCATTTTTAATGGATATTTACTTCATTTCAGCTGTGTTTCAAACACACCCTTCATCTGTCTACACACGGAACAGAAACTCAAATAATCCAGTTAATCCAAAACACGACAGAATGAATACCTCTCTAGCAAAAGATTCTTTCCAGACAGACCAAGCAAATCCTATGCTTTCTGTACTGCTTTTCAATTAGCACAGTGTTACCTTCAGGGGCCAAAAGTCTGGGCCAGGAGACCTGAAAGAGCCTAAAGCTCAAAGACATAGATCTCTACTCACTGCTCCACTCTTCAAACTCTATAGGTTTATCCTACCTATATAAAAAAGGCCTTTTAGCGACCTACCTGTTCCATAAGACTAACACACCTGGCAACTAAAAATTAAGTATCTACTTCATATTTGCTAACATAAACACAAGGCTACACACATGTAATATAGTCAATAGAATAAATAAGCCCATATATTAATCTATCAGCTAAGAAAAAGAATCACAGAATGCTCATGACATTTCCAAAAAGCATTTGGACCCCTCAGAGATGGCAGCTCTGGAATATAAAACCAGTGCAGTGCCAAGGATTTAGGGATCACTAGAAGCAGCATCTCAACCTGTATACCCAGGTGGCAGCCCTTTCTTTCCTTTAAAGCATGATAAAAATCAAGGAACAGAGGATGTTGTGATGCTACATTAGGGAGAGCACTGACCAACACTGAGCCAGAAAAAGAAAATCTATCACTGCTCTTCAAATATTCAAGCAGTTACAAACTGGGCACCAAGGAGCAATTTTCATCAGTGGAATTAGGGATTGCTGTGGCCTAAACAGCACTCTGTTACAGCATAAGAACAGTATCAAGCACCTTCATCAGGAATAAACAGAAGATTCAGCACATAAACCGACATGTGTTAGTATTTAAAGATAGTATGAAATCAGCCAGAGGAGGCAGGAGTAGAAATAAACTCTAAAATCATGGAAATGAGCAATCAGGTCACTTTCTCAAAACCCCTCTTGGAACACAAGCATGTTACAGCCCATGTACGTTTGCCAAGACAACAAAGAAGGTTTTTTTAAGAGTATACTCGTCTCCAGTTAGGATTTTTTTTTCCACACTGTTGCAACAAATCCACCACCTCCCTACTGCTAACCAACACTTGTGGTCAGATCAAATCAACTAAGAACTTTTCCTATCCCACTTACATAAAATTCCAGAATTGTAAATCAGCCTCTTTTAATTCATTTTTAATCTCAATGACCCTCACTTCAAAAAAAAAAAAAAAAAAAAAAAAAGGCGAATCAAGTACCAAATCCAGTCTGCTTCTGCAGTGTATCCTCTTCAAAAGACTATCCACCACCTCAGCAAGAACTTCCAGGTAACTCTTTCCCTTGACACTTCAAAAATGGTATGAACAAGGAATCCCACTGACTTCTACCACATACCCCAAGGTGATTTTTCCTCATTACAGTTTTAAATTTCTCAAACAATTTTCAGGCACTTAAGCCCATTTTCAGAGTGAGGCAAGCCAAAACATGAGATGTCTAGAAACTATTTTATAACAGCAATAATAACACAGATATCCTGGCCCATTAGCTAACACTGAAAATAATCCAAAAAATAAAACACAGACTTCTCAGGATTGTGCCTTCTTGAATAAAAAGGTTGTGGAAATTGGATTCTACCTCAATGACTTTGGTGCCCTGCAGCTAATTCTCACTAATTAAGTCCTAGAATACACTAAAACAGGAATTCAGAATGATTAGAAGATATGATATATAACAACTCCTGTAATTACTAGGAATAAAAATCTTGAAGAATCTTGATGCCATTAATTCACAGACCAATAATTAAGGGCTACCATTCCAAACAGGTCTGAAATTTTTGAGAACCCAGAGTCAAACAACCTCATGATGAAGCCAAGTCATAGTAAAACACATTCAGCATAATCCTATTACTAAGCAAGCATGAAACGAATCTGTAAAGCCAGAAAATATTCTGACAGCATCTGGATGAAAGAAAAATTCAGCATATTCTGCCTTTATGGACTGCTTTCCAGACACTGGTTCCTCATCCATCCACGTTGAGAGTCTCACACTGATGCAGCTGCACTCATTCAGGTTTCCCTCAATGCAAAGATGTGTTCCACAGGTAACAGGACAACAATTTGTAACAGAATCCTAGAATGGTTTGGCTCAGTGGGGACCTTAAAGATCACCTAGATCCAAACCCTCTGCCAGGGCAGGGACACCTTCCACTAGACCAGGTTGCTCAGGGCCCCACGCAGCCTGGCCTTGAATACTGACAGGGATGGGGCATCCACAGCTTCTCTGGGCAACCTCTTCCAGTGTCTCACCACTCTCACAGTCAAAATTTCTTCCTAATAGCTACTCTAAACATACCCTGTTTCAGTTCATTACCCCTTGTCCTAACACTGTTTGTCTAAGTACCCAAGATAGAAGCACCAGAGCCAAGACTTCTCTGCTGAACTTGTGTCCAACCAGATGTTGGAAATGAAGAGCTGCCTAAAGTTACAGCAAATTTTATGCACACAAGATGTAACTACAACAGATTCCATTTTTTCTGCACATACAGCCACACTCTCATCACCATCACAAGAGCAGAAAGCCCCCTGCCTGTCCTGTGACCTACAAGGAATGTAATCCAGGGGTGACATAAAGGCACTCTAGACAGTAAAACACAAGATCATGCAAAGAATTGACAGATTAAGTTTTCTGTCAGTTTGTCCTTTCACATCTCTGTTCCTTGGAAAGTGACAGTAAACTCTCAGTTAAAACTGCACTACATTTGATCCAATGTAGTGTATGTAACACTGATTCCTACCAGGCACCAGCTGAACATGCCTGGTTTGCATGATCTACTTTTAACTGTCAGATTCAGACAACAAGCCCACTGGTTTTGTCTACAAATTGCCACCTACTTCACATCTTCCTGCAAAATACTGTGACAACTGGATGATCATCCTCTGTGTGCTCCTCTTCTATAAACTCTACTTTAATTTCCCTCTCAGTAACTTAATTTTATCATTGGTGATCATAAAAACCAAATTTCAAATACATAAAAATTCTTTTCTACAAGTCATTTAAAAAGACAACTTCATCATCTCTACCAGGAAAAAACAACACTAAAGTCAAGCAGCTTTTCCTTACTTCATTATACCCCATAACAATACAAGCTTTCCTGCTCCTCAGAACACAATCACATAACTTTGACATCTTTTTGCTGACTCAGACAAAAATTCATCACAAAATATAACTGTCAGATTCACCAGTGACAGAGGAAGCTCCTGAGAACCACAGCCTAATAAAGCTTTCCTCCTTGAAGGATGACAGCAGTCTTTCCCATATGAAAGATTCATTTTTATTTGATATTGTTAAAGCAATATTCACTCAGGGCACCTTCACACTAGACTTCATTTTCAAGAAAACCAGTTATAAGGTCAAAACAGAAGTTGAGAACCAATATTTCATGGGCATGTCTGGAAAATCTGCAAGTGATTTTGGTAAAATAATTGTATCACATGTTGGTACCCTGAGGATTAACCACCTCCTTCTGCAGTTGATCTACAGTGATCAACAGAAAAACTTTCTTCAAAGTAAGCAGTGCAAGACTACTCTGGCAAAAAGGAGTTGGTTGAGTTTACCAATCTATCATGAAGAACTTCTTTGTTAAAAGAAACTTTACAGACACAAAAGAGAACATGTCTTAAATTTATGTATATAGTTACTGTTGCATCAAAAACTGCTCAGTGCTATAAATGACCCAACTTAAAAGCCTGGCAATTGTCATTCATCTCACATATATTTTATTTGATAGAGACTGACATGTAACAGTGACCTATGTTAGAAACCACTGCATGCATGTGGTCAAAACCAGAGAAGAATCATGCCTCAGGAGATGATAATTTCCTTCAGAGTACTCCTATTTGAGACACTCTGAAATCATCCACTGAATCTGGAAATTCTGACTGTTATAATGCCTACAGACTAAAAAAATCATCCATGGATCCTGAGAAATAAATATATTTCTTGGCTTACATACTCACTTTGCTTCCTCTTCCCTGCCTTTACAAAACTGAAGAATGTCTGCAGTGCAATTCTAAAGATCACTTGTTGAAAGCAAGCCTGGAGAGTTTTCAGTGCCCACGGAAACCTGCAGGAACCCAGTGTATTTCGAAACTGCTTCCTTGCTTTGCCCCTTCCCAGTGACATCCCAGGCACTAAAACACACTGCTTCTTGTTTGGCAAAATAAACTTCACTTTATGATGAAGATTCTCATTCTCCAAGACTAGAGCTTTAGGCACCATAAATACATGCTACTTGAGTCTTGCACACAGATCTGCATGCACACACAATTTTAGGAGCATTATCACCATTTCCTTGATTCAAATTCAATCCTAACAACAAAAAAAGAAAAATCTGATAAATTTTCAGGGCAATCACATAGCAGTTAATATTCAGAGAATGTAAAAAGTTGGGTTTTCCCTTTCCTTAAATACTGCTAGTGATCATATGACTATGACACATCTAAACAGCATCAATATTTCTCACTTCACCTCTTGCACTAAGGTAACATGACCTGGTCATGATGTTACTGGCATTGTAAACCTCTCTAATGAAGTCTTTTATATGCATGGTGGGGTGCATAAGTAACAAAAGTTAATAGAGCCTTTATGGGAGATTATTACGAAAACATTTAAGACAGTTGTACAAGTTTTTATGAATGGGTATCTTTTAACCTTGCAGATGCAGCTGCCATTTGAAACTATTTTAGAACAGAAGGCTCTATCAGTCACATAGCTGAACTCACACAGATATCACAACAGCCTTACACATGAGTAATATCACATGTTGTATCAAGAAATTGATTTATGGACATTTTACAGGCACCTTGATTTTTGGTTTTGGTTCTTATGTTGGATTTTTTGGGTTTTTTCCAGTGCAAGAGATCTAGACAGTTTATATTTGATAGGCTGTTCATGAATTATAGTCTACTGCTGTTTGCAGGTTGGAACTTCTTCCCACACAGATTTCATTTTATCATCAGACTGTTTAATTCTGCGCTTATAAAAATGTCATCCTAGTCATAAGGGAAGAATTAGACAGCACTGTCTTAAGATTTTCTGCACATACCGTGACAAGATGCAGATACTGTGATACTAATATGCCAGCAGAGTGTATCAGTTCCAGGATCAGGCCAATACACATGCTGTTATTGAGCTATGGCTTGCTGGTTTCAGAAGTGCAATGAAATAATAAAATAATATAACCTAGTAATACATTAACTACATTACAGTATTCACAGTGCTACCCCCTGATATCATAGCCTGGAATACACTAACACACTGATAATATCCTAAGAGTATATTAAAATTATTTTGGAGCAAAAGCAGTACCAGCTTCTATATTATCTCCCAAAATAACATTCTAAGAGTGTGAAAGAAGTTATCAGGAGACCCTAACCCTTCTGCATGTTGTGGATTGCACAGTCTTTCTAAAAGACAGTGAATTTCCCCTTGGGACACACTTATGATCAAGTTTTGTGAGAACATATTACAGGTTTTTTCCAAGCATTTTATCCAACATGATGAATGACATACAAAAAATATCTCTATATGGAGTCAGGGGAAGATAATTTAATCACATATAATATTTGAATACTCACATATGTTATTGTATTTTAATTTGTACAATAAATTGTAAGTTAAATAGTTTTAAATTTTATCACTTGTGTAGTTTATGGAATTACTGCTGATGTAGAAAACATTCTGTTCTATGCAGATTAAAAAATGTATATTTAAAATGTATATAAAGAACCAGCTAATGAGCTAAACAGATGGGGTTGTGTATTTAACTTCACTGGAAAGTACTGAAATAAAGTAACTAACAGCATTTGTGCAAATGAAAATAAATCTCATGAAAATCTGAATGGATTTTCCTTTGTTAGACAGAAATTTGTGCTTGGCATATAACTACATATTATAGCCAATGGCTGTGGTTTGCTGACACGTCCTGTCAATAGCTGTGTCTCAGCTGTTAAAAAACAATAAGTCTGTACTTTTAACTCAATACTAGTACAAGGGTTTCTGCACAGATACCAATTTACAGAACTGAAAAAAGAAAAAAATGCATGAATCTCAGTACTGCAAGAAATATAATTTTCCCAAAAGTATTTATTTCAAAAAAACCTAAACTAATTAAAGTGCAACTTAATCACAGTACTGATCATTTACATAAGCCCTGCAACCTGACAGAAGCAGACACCCATGTCTGGTTACACCCATGAAACCTTTCTGGGACCACTTTTGTCTTTAAACACTCAGTTATGCAGATCAGACTGCAAGCTGAAGGCCTGAATCTATTTCATCATAAATGATGCTGGTTTGAAAGGCAGCTATCATTAAACTGCCAGGCAAAGGCAGAGGAAGTACTTATTTAAAATAAAACCTATCTATTTCTCTGTTAGATCCACTTAAGAGCCCTCAAAGTAAAAAAATATTTCCACTGGTGCTTACTTTTCAATGCTTGTGCCATTCATTTAACATAGAAGACAGGTTAAGTTTGGACAAGAAAACTGGATGCTTCATTCCATATTTAGGGTAACAGCAGTATCTTAATTTATAAAAGACATTACCAGTGCTACTATTTCTTATTTAACTTCTGCTATTTCACAGAGAAAAATGTATTTTATATTAGAGCCAAAATTAAATCAAACTTAATCCCAAATTATGCTAAACACTTAAAGGGGTTTTGATAGATTAAGGCCCACTCCATCAAGCTGCTCCCTACAGACAGGTCTCCATTTGTAAGAGCCCACACAGCAATCCTCACTGGAGAAGAACTGCAGAGATTCCAGTCACAAAAAAATCACAAATGTCTTGCAGCAGACACAAAAACCAAACCCACCACGTTTCCCCCAAAATTACTAGAATCCAAACACTTCCTCCCCATTAGTACATTTTTAAATGTTTAACCTAAATCCATCCACTAACAACCGATACCCTGAGCTCCACTATTTGCAAGTCTATATTACTGAACCTGTGGTGCAAAGAACATATCTCGAAGTGAGATAAACTCTTTAAAATGAACCATCACCATATTTCACTAGAGTAATATATTATTAGCATTCTGATAGTTCAACTCTAACATTACTGGTACACAGAAATTCTCAGAGGGAAGTACAAACTTCCAACCTCAATGGTTTTACACCAACTGTATTTAGAACATCTCCACGCTCCACTTCAAATCCTCACACAAATAAACTTGTACACACTCAGAGGGAAAACCACCATTTGAAAAACTACATAACAATACTCCCAAAGCATATATTCTTTCAGGTGAACAATTCAGCCTGCAAAATAACTTTTCACATTCTGAATAATTCTTCTCCCTTTTTTAAAGTCACTGTGGTTGTTCAATTAGCTACTTACCCACTTAACAGTTTGATCTCATGATCCATAGTATTAGGGATTTTTCCATAAACAAAATATGTTTGCAATACAGTAGGCATGAAGCACACATGGACAGGACAGAGTAACAGAAGCATAGGTTACATACACATCTGTGCTCCCAGGTCTCAGCCTGAGGAGCAAAGACAGAAGGACACATGCACACAGCAGTCTAAATGCAAGAGATCATCCTCATCTTTTTCAGCTTTCTTCATTTATACCAGCTCACTGATTTAAGTACAGGTATGCTTGAGGAAGAGGGGCATGCAGACATCCAGCAAAAATATAAAGAAAACACTTTTGGAAACTGAACACACACATACATTCAGTTGCATATTCATGAGGAAAGGCCATGACAAGAGTTTTCAGGAAACTGCAACTGAAATTGAATTTTGTTTTCCTAAATTACTGCAGCAAGAGCAGGCTTTGCTGGTCTCTCCTATGAATGTGTCTGTACCAAGAGGCTGCAGATCCCACGAGATGCACAGGAAAGCAGGCCTCACATGCTCCAGAACATCCGGTGCAGCCACAACTCCTGCAGATGACAGCTGTCACTGGACAGTGCACAAACCCAAACACTGCAAGGGAACGCTGAAAAACCAACATGGCCTGAAGGTATGCAAACTTTCCACACAGCAGGATAGACGGTAAGTCTCAATCAGGCCACTGGTTTATCTGGACTGAATTTGAGAAAACAGGATAAGAACACCTGCAAAAATTGATGCAGGGTAGTACTCTTTTTCTACTTCTTCCATTCACAAGGCATATTGACCAACATAATGGAGAACAGCTACAAAATTTATACCACTTACAATAACGAAATTGGATATGGGCACTCCAAAATGTTGAAGCATGATGGGTGGGCCCATGTATATATTCCTGGCAAGCTTGTAAAGTACTACTGACATTTGCAAATAAGCACAGAAATAAACAAGCAACTGAGATCCTATTCAAAAGAAAAAACACAGTCCTCTGTCATTTGTCCTGTCCAGTGGCAAAGATGCTGCTCATCAGGACTGACATCTCTCCCATCTACAACTTCTTGGACCAGAATGTCACGTGTATGCAGACAGAGATAGGTCATGCTCCAAGCAGACTTTCAAAGCAAGACTAAAGTTGTGATCACCGGATTCCACACATCCACTTTTTTTTTTTAAATCATTCTGCAAAATCTCTCACAGCTGCCCTAAACAGTTTACAAAAACAAAGTGATCAGAGAGATGATTTATGTTTGCAACATAAATGTCTTCCCTTTCCATGAGCCAGCTTAATGCAGACGTTGCTGCACTCACCCCAGCTGAGGTTTGGCAGGAATCGGGGGAGGAATGATGTTGATGAGTGAAAGTGTTTGAAGCCCAACTAATTTCTCTTCAACTCCTACTGGTCCCCCCTGCTCTCCCAAGCCACTTCCAGCCTGGCACTTGTTAGCAGCTCCCGGCGCTGGGGAAAAGAGGTGCCGTGCAAAAGCTTCCTCCGAGCAGCTGAGAGGAGACTCTGAGAAGGTTATGCAGAAATAAAACCAAACGAAATGACTGTTCGCAGGTCGGCACGCTTCACCTATCTTACACCGGGAACAATGGAGAGGAGGGTAGCGGGAGGATACGGCCCGGCAGGACGGGGCCGGCGGGACGCGCTGTCCGTCCGTCCGTCCGTCAGCTCTTTGTCCGTCTGTCAGGCAGCCCCGCTGGCCCCATCCCCGCCGCCCCGGTGCGGCCTGCGCGGCCCCGCGGCTCCCGGCCGGGGAGCGGACGGAGCGGGAGCAGCGGGAGCAGCGGGAGCAGCGGGCGGAGGGCGCCCGCCGCCTCTTCATCCCCGGCTCCCCGCCGGCCTCTCCGCGCCGGGGCCAAGCGCGGCCCATGCGGGACGCAGCGCGCCGCGGCCCCCCCTTCCCTTCCTTCCCTCCTTCCCCTCCCTGTCCTCCTCCTCCTCCCGCCCTCCCTCCGCGCACCGAACGGCCCCGACCGGCCCCGGCTCGCTCCCGCCGGCACTTACCGGCCGCAGAGCTGCGAGGAGAAGGCGGCCGGGCCGGGCCGGGCCGGGGCGCGGCGGCGGCGGCGGCGGCTCAGAGCGGCCGTGCCGCGGCCCCGGGCATGGCGGGGGCGGCGGGGCGCGGGCAGGGGGGGCCGGCGGGGCGGCGGCGGCGGCGGGGGGAGCCCGGGGGGAGCGGCGGCGGCGGCGGCGGCGGCTCCTTCCTGCTGCTCCGCCGAGCGTCCGCGGGCGGTGACAGCGACACCCGGCCAGAGCGCCGCGCGCGCGCTGCACCACGGGAAACGCGCCCGGAGGACCGGCGGGACGGGAGGAGGAGGAGGAGGAGGATGGGGATGACGGCGATGGGGAAGCGAGCCGGGAGCCGGGAGCCTGGAGCCGCGCCGGGGCTGCGGCGGCTGCCGGGGCGGGCGGTGCCGGGTTACGCGCGGGTCAGGAGGCCGCCGCGGCCGTGGGAGCGCTGCCCGCGCCGGCCCCGGGCGGAGGCGGGGCGGGAGAGACCCTTCGGGCATCGGCCCCGGCGGGGGCGGCCCCCGAGCCCCTCGGTGCCCGGGCGGCCGCTTAAAGCGCAGCAGGGCCGCCCGGGGCAGAGGAGGCCGGAGCGGCCGCCACGGGAGAAGGCTCAGCTGCTACAGAAGTGCTGTGGCTGGAAGGGACCCCTGGAGATCATCCCGACCGACTGCCCCCGGGCAGGGCCGGCTGGAGCAGGTGACACGGGAACGCGTCCAGGTGGGTTTGGAATGTCCCCGAAGAGGGAGATTCCACGGCCGCCCTGGGCAGCCTGTTCCGGGGCTCTGCCAGCCTCAGTGGAGAGGAGCAAAGCCTGATGTGGTTCCCCACTGGTGGTGCTTCCCTGGGGTGAGGCCCCACTGCAGACTGACAGTGCCACTGCACACACCGTGTCCCTCGGGCTCTCGGGGCCTCCAGATCCGTGTGAAAGTACCAACATGAGTTTTCTGCACTGTAATCTCCATTATCGTGATGTTCGCCATGACCCTGCACAATAAATTATTTGGGGAACTGCTAGAGGCCAAATCTTAAAACCCAATGCCGTCCCTGAACTAGCTCTCCACCCAGACTGGCTGCACCTCTGCAGCCTGGGCTGTGGCACGGTGTTGCACCTCTCAGCTTCACCTCTTCCAGGGGTTACCAACTTTTCCACGTTTCTCTAAATAAAGTCTTTCACCCAGCAACGCACTTAAACACGTGCGTACCTCAATTGCTCTGTGTCATTTGCGTATAATTAAGCATGTGCTTAAGTGCTCTGCTGGATTGAAGCCAAGATCTGCATAAGCTCTGTTGGGTAAAATTTACCAGCTTCGCTGGGCTTAGCTCTGTGACTCATTCAATCAGCAGAAGCCCAAAGCTTTTTGCTACAAGCTTAGTTATTCCCAGGCTGTCCTACAGGATCACCCTGTCTCCGTGATGAGGCTTGTGTCCTTCACTCAGGTGCTGTGAGAGGTGAGAAGCATCTGCCTGGTGAGTCAGCTGGACTGTGGGGTTTCGAGTTCCTTCAGCCAGGTGCATTAATAAGGTTCTGCACCCTCGCGCAGGTCAGAGGTTGTGCCATCAAGTTACAGTGCAAGAAATTGCATTAAGAAGAGAGTGTTAATGGCACCAGGACCCTGAAGAAGGGCTGCCCTGACTTTTTGCAATATGTGCATTTCAAAATGATGGTGTCGAGTACTCCATCTCTGTGAGCAGAGGAAGGGGTTAATAAAATGTAGCTACATTCCATGCAGTCCTCAACAATTTTACACAAATACAAGAAGTGTCATTAACCTGCTTATTGAATAAAATGGGAAACTTTCATTTTCAAAGAGTTTTAGAAACTGAGGGAAGACGTACATTTATTCAGCTTTGATTTTTTTTTTCCTTCAAAGACAGTTAACTTGGTGACTTTACTCATTTTTCCCTGTCAAAAAAAATATCTTTTGAATTGCATTAAGTCTGAGTCAGAAAGCTCAGCACTAAAACCTTATTTTAAAACACACTGAGGAATTAAAGCTTTCTGCAGGGTGAGCAGAAGTCTTTCTCCAAGGACACATCAATTGGAACCTGCTTTTCAAAATATCTGTTTGGCAATTAACAGTGTAACACGAAGAAGAAAGACTGCCTTGTATTTAATGCAAAATAGTAAGACTCAGCATATTTGAGTGCTGTTCATTACTCTCTTATCATTCTTCTATAACCTTAATCAAGACATGTTCCAATTTTCAAATGACAGTTTGGGTTAGGGTGCAGGTTTTTGTGTTGTTTTAAGAGGAATTAAGCATGTATAAATTGTCAAGTTCAGTAAGAACCTACAGTGCTTTGTTCATCTGGAAGTCCCCTGCACCAGAGCAGAGTGGTGAGGGGACACATCAGCCCCTGGACCTCTCCCTCACATATTTTCAAATGATGGCACTTCCTCACCAAGTCACCCAGCTGTGGTACAGATGTTCATATTGTTCATTCATATGTTTGGACACATATTTAATACTGTGCTGTTTATTTATTAATATCAGTATTTTCACATTGCAAAATAGAAATATATAAACTCAGTAGCTTGAGAAGCTTAAAGAAGCATTTGCATTTTGACCTATATTTTTTTCCTTACACTGCTCTGTAAATAGCAGAAAAACTTTGCTTTTCCCTGGGTAAAATAATTAATAGTCTTTAATATAGTCTTTCCTCTCCCTTCTGAATTCCAAGAGTTTCCCACCTATGAGAAACCCTCTAAAAGGCAATGTGTATGCAGCACGGAGCACAGTACCCTTCAGTTTTAAGAGGGCTAAATACTGGAAAGTAAAAAGCACTTCACCCTCCTTCCTTTTATTTTTTATTTTCTTCTCTTTTCTGTATAAATCTAGAAAAAAAAATAGGAAGCACAAGTAGTTTATGTATTAAAAAGTGGCTTTGGGGAATCACTGGGGAATACATGTGTTTTAAAAGGTCTTAACCAGGAAGCAGCTTCAGAAGTAACTGCACACATCAAGCAGAACCAACACATTTGGACCTCCTGCATGAAAAACTCAAGGAATTAATTCAGAAATTTATGCATCAAGCCCGTGACTTCTACTGAAGTAGCTGTTGACCTGGAGAGATCAAGTCTGGGAATTTGAGAGAGAAGTCCACCAGTTATGTGGACTTTTAAGCTGGCCTCATAGCCTTGCTCTCAAATTTATGCCTTTGTATTTGTCTGCATTCATCAAGCCTGAGCTTCTAATTATTAGCTATCAGGTTTAAGGACTGTGTATCAAGATTTTTAACTCTGTTCTCCAGGTCTTGCTTTATCCTTGTAACTCTTTATAATTCCGCTTCCCATTTTTCAAAAATTTATTTTTGTTTGTTTGAAAATACTGTTAGGGTGGGCCTACAGCTTATCGTGTAGACCACAGACAGGTAAAACAACAAACATCAAGTGCAGCTTCTTTTCACCCACCCACATCCCCTGTTTGCTGTGCCTTAGGAATGAGTCCAGTGGTGTGACCTGTCCGACTCTGTCCAGGCTGAAGTTCCCTGCTGCTTCTCTGTCCTTTGTCATGTAAAACAAGGATACAGCATTTCCATCTTGTCCCCTTGCCCCTGCAGATGTCACAACTCACCGTTAACAGTCTCATTCCTTCCAACACATGCGGTTGGCTTCTCTTGAGCAAAAAAATAAAGATCTGTTGGACTATTTATGTCTGTTTGTGGTTACAGGATCAGGCCAAAGGAAATGTGCAAAACAATCTGCACTTCAGCAATCAGTGTTTCTACTGAGTGTTTTATAATGATGCTAAGTCTTGAAAAAACAGACTGAAGAGGATCAGTGAAGAGTTCATGTCAGTAGTTTACATACAGAGAGCACTGCTTGAAAAACATTTCATGTTCTCAAAAGAAGGTATTTGCAAACAGAAAGTTCTAATCCAAGGTAAATCCAAGAGAAAGTGTGAGGTGTTAGGGTGTGGACAGACACAATTCATCTTCCCAAACAATGCTAAACCCACCTTTTCTGTACTTGTGGACTCATCAAACAGTTGAAGTTCACAGCTTTGGTGGAAGATGAGAGTAACTTGACTTTCAGAGATTACAGGTGTGTTCTCTGCACCCCACTCCCATTATTCTTCTTCACTTTCTCTCCTCCCCTCCTTCCTTGTCCACAAAGGTCACTGGTTGGTAGCCAGTATGTGTCAGTGACAGAATGCATGGTGCTTTAGAAATGCCTTGGTGAATGCCTGACATTTCAGCAGTGGATTCAATCAGGGAACAGTTGCTACTGAAAGCTAGAAAATCACTTTCCATCCATTTTTTCAATTGGAATATTTCACCAGGGCTTTAACTAGCACACATATTCAATGCAGAAATGTAATGAGTCCATTGTCTGAGCATCCACTCACATTGACTGTAAATTGCTTCTCTTCATTTCAGCATCCCTGGTGGAATTTGTGTTTTAATTATTTAATGTTTTTTATAGCAAGCTTTCAATTCATGATCCCACATAAGCCTGACTCAATAGTCTGCCTTGCCCTATATTGCTGGCAGATCAGGAATCAATGACAATGCCACAGAGTGGCACAGTGTGCTCGTCCTGACATTACTGATGCACGGAAATGTGGTGGCATGCAATGGCTCAAAACACCTGGGCATCTGGTGTTTGCAAACAAAAATAATTCCTTACGGTCAATATTGGTTAGAGGGTGCATGCAAGTCACCCAGATCTTTTCCTTATTCCCAGAATCTTTTCTGTTTGCAGGAGAGCAATGTTCCACTTCCACCTGAGCCATGAAGAATTCTTCAAATCAGATTAGTTTCTAATGTCACAAACATGCCTGGCCTGACTCAGTCATTTATTTTGTGATAACACAGCAGCCTGAAGTACTTTAAGACTTGAGGTCAAGACAGCACAAAAATCATAGAAAAAAAAAAAAAAGATAAGTTTGATGAGAGACATACCTGTCTGAAAAAAGAAAGATAGCAAGGCAGCATCAGTCAGAGGGGGATTGTGTAGACACGAGACATTCAGATATCTGTAATACGTCTGGCTTGGTCCCACCTGGCATTCCTGTAAAATTAGCATTATAAATCTCTAGACTAAAAGAAGAGAGGATGTTTAATGTCCCATGCTGAGATGTCTAATAGACAGAAAAAGCAACAAAAATGATGATAATGCAGCTCTTGCCTAACACAAATTGTCAGATGACACGAGACAGAACTTAAAGGACCCATTTCTCTGCCTTAAAACACAAGTTATAAGTAGAGCAGGAAACCATCTACTCTTAACTTAGATTGGCAGCCTACCTAAGACATTTAAGTTGAATTAACTGCAGATAGGAAAGCAAGAGGGCCTTAAACCCCAGTGTGAACACTTTAGGATTAAGCTTTTCATAAATAAATGTAAAGGAAGTGAGGGATATTTTATCTGTAAAAGAGAGAACATCCACACAGGGATTTGGTGGGCTTTAACTGTTGCAATTTAATGTCACACCTTTACTTAATTCATCTTAATCTTTCCCATGTGTCTGTCCCACTGCAGCTGAGTTCTTTAATTTGAAATATTATAGTGGATCTAATTTGAAAGACAGCATTAGCTGAACCATTAGCTAAAGGCTTGTCGGGGTGGGGAGGTTACTCAGGGATGAGTAACCAGCTACTTGGTACCTACTTTGTGCCAATGCTCTTGGTTTACTTTATCCTGTTGTAGGCTGCATCACACCACCTTACATGTGCTCAGAGTTTGTGCAAGCCAAGAACAGCATTTTAAATTCAGATTCACATCTCTTTACAAGTCTAACATTGACCTGATTAAAAGCAAGACGAAAGATGTGCAGGGCAGGTAGGACACCAGGCTCTGATGCAGTGGCAAGGATGGGAGATTGATACTTACCAAACAAAAATTCAAACACAAAAACACATATTTAAGCTTATTTATTTATATTTATATTTATATATGTATGTCTATATAGGCAGGGGTCTCGGAACTAGATGACATTTAAGGTCTCTTTTCCTACCCAAACCACTCTATAATTCCATATATTTAAGCCCAAGAAGCTGTACATTCCCAGGGTTACAAAGATCAAGCCATTATGCGAAATGGGATTTTTCCATACATTGTTTGAGTTAACAAACAATATATGGAATTGCTAGCAGAGTATAGAAATCTGAGTCTGTGAAAGCCAGTAAAATGTCTAATTTAGTTGGCAGTGAAGGAAGACCACAAATGATCCTTGAAGACCAGGGAGAGATTCTAAAAGGCTGGAATTGGAACTCCGTAAGCTAATTGCTCAACACAGAAATAAAAAATAAAAATAAAAAAAAATTAAAACAAAAGGAAGAGTTTTGGGTTTTGTGTAAAAACATAATAAAAATCATAATGTTGCCCTCCCATTACTGGTTTCTCTGGCACTATGCTCAAAAACTGTGTCAAAATAAGGGTATATTGGAGCAAGACAGGCTATTAACCATTCTCCAAATTACATAGAGCCTGTTTGTGACTGTCAGAAGTTGAACTGGCTGGGCTGCTGTAAATTTATGAAGTTAATTAGGCCCCAGTGGGGACTAAGCAAAACCTCAGAGGCCTCCAAAAATGCCAGATGAACGGACAACACAATGGCCAACAAAGTTCATTGTGTCTGCATGAAGCTCTGAATTTAGAAGAAAAGGCAAACTGCTAAGATCCATTACAAATTACAAATGGCCAAGGTACACCAAAAGAAGAGAGGCCTTGATAGGGAAAGGCAAGAAGGTAAAGTTGTTGGTAAGTTGTTTTCTGATGTGCCTTTCTCATAAAATAAGAAGTGAACTGGATGAAACCTGTCATAAGGCCAAAGCAAGCAGATTAAATGCTACTTGAAAGTAGTGATGACTGATTTTTCTTTCAAAACACAAGGATGCATTGAATGGAGTTGATTAGGACTTGTACCAGACTATTCAACAGGATAAAGAGGACGGGTAAATTTTCAAATTGTACCAAGCAGGTCCAGCCTCCTCTGGATGAAGATGGAGAAGAAGATGATGGAGTTCAGCTCAGTAAGGATGGAGAAAAGACCTGAGTCTATGGCTGTGCTAAAGGACAGCAGTATTGCAGAAGGTGGTTCAGTAGGGCAGGGCAGCTGTTCACAAGCTGGACATCAGCTGATGTGCACATCACGCTGTCAGGTGTGACCTGGCTTAAACCTCGTGGGACACAAGGGAATCACTTCCATTCAGTCTGCAAGGACAGCTGAGAGTTCAGCTGGGCAGGAAAGATATGGCCCAGTTGGAAAGGTCAGTAGGAATGCCAAGAGGTCTGACCCAAAACGCACATGTTCCCAAGGAGAATGCCAAAGGGGAAACATGATGTGGGTCTTCAAACATGTAAGAGGACATCACACAGCCAAGTGAAGAAAGCTGGTTTCCCTGCCCTTGGGAGGTATGTAAGACATAAATTTTTCCCTTTAGGTTAGATATTTTTCTGTTTTTCTAATAGCAAAGGTCACAAACCACTGGAATGGCCTGTGGGGTTGGGGAGTCAATAGAGGTCTTTAGAAGTATTTTGCACAAATAAGCCATGAATGCTTGAAGAAGTAACCTAGATCACAGCCTTTGCCACCAGGTGCCACCCAGCTTTGGTTTTTGTGTGCAGATAAAGTAAGCAAACAGCTAAAATAGGCTGAAGAACAATAAAAAGATACAGTATCTTGACATAGATCTGTGGTACAACTTCAAGCAGACTGCTGTGGTCCAGCCATCTCCAACCATCTCAGAGACTGGGAACTTCAGAGGATTCAAAAAGCAACAAGTAGGATCAAGGGTATGGCAATTCCCAAAAGACTGAAATTATTTGGATTATTATCTTCAGAGAAAAGCAAGTGAGACAGAATAAAAGTACATGAAGTAATGTCTGGTATAAAAAAAAATCAACAAAGAAAGAGTACAAGAGATGGGGAACTTCTTTACTATGGCACATCCAAAGCATTGGTGCTAAACCCAAAAGGATTCTGAAGGAAAATGTCTTGCCAGCATGGGTACCTGAGGCACCTGCAAGGCTATAAAGAAGTCTGATTCCTCCTGCTTAGCATCAGCCCTTTGCACCATACCCTGTGGTTGTACCATGCTCTGTCACAGAATGGGCATGAAATGGGCAAATCAGACAAAAAGCTGAAGTTTCAGATATTGCTCTTTTTAAAAACAGCAAAGGGGGCAAAAAGCCAGGACTGCTTGTTTCCAAGGGGGTGCTGTTTATCCTGCTAAGCTGGGGCTGGCTGGCCATGCCTGCTTATCACTGAAAGAACAGATGAGAAGTCTGTTCCAAGCACTGTGTGTTAAATTTATCACATGTCCTGAGCCAAAAACACTGCTTAGCCCCAAAGCAGTAACTTGAACAGACTTTGTAAAGTCTTGGCCTCGTTGTCATTTAAGAGAACTCGGTGTGTGTGTGAAGGAGGTGCCTCTGTGTGTCTGGTTTATCCAATAACAAGCAAACAGTGACAGAGGATCTCCAATCCCCATGACAGCACTGACTACCTAAAAACAGAAGGGCAAAGGTCTTCAGTGCTAAGTCTTACCCAAAGTTAACTTAGCAAAGCTGGTTATTACTGAATAACTCTAACCATGAAATTTGCAATTATCTATACATATCAGCTGGTGCCTATGAAGAATTAAACTTGGATGGGATCCATTTATGGACACATAGAGACACCAGAAATCTCAGAGATACACCAGAAGTTTTGCCAGAAATTTGTTTAAAACACAAAGCAAACTTTAAGAGACCAATTTCTTTGAAGGAATGTGGTGCTGTGTGTAAGCATTAAGAAAAATGTGACCTTTGTAATGCTGGTACATCACACGGTTTCACACAAGTGGAGACAGATCCCTCCTCAGCTTCTCTCTGTGGGTCCACTTTGATAAGAAAGGGATGCTGCACATGATATGGCCTCTCCAATGGTCACTTCAGGAGTGGCAGCAGTTGTTTTTCAACTTTAGAGCCAGTGATGGAGCAACACCAGCCTATTTTCAGCTAACAGCACTGATGCAGTTTTCAAATTGTACATGGCTTACAACAAGCTTGATGGAAACACACCATCTCTGCTGGTCTCCTAGAACATCACACCTGGTGAGGCATTTGTGAAGCCTCTTTCACACTGACATAACCCTTTAGAAGGTTTTGGTGAGGACTAACTGTCCCTGCAATAGGAGAGCACAATGCCACACTTCGTGCCCAGGCAGATTCAGAGAGCCTGAGGTTGGTCCATGTAATGCCAGCTCAGAAAGCTCCAGAATAGCAATTACCACCTGCTTGGGAAATCCAGGGAGCTTGGCTAAGCCTTGGGGACAATGTAAAATGAAAGTGGTCAGAAGAACGTCAGAATGGTTTGAGTGTGGGCTGGGGATATCCCAGACAACAAAGCCTGTTTGGTAAGAGCTGCTTTCCATCTGCAGAGCAGATGAGAGTTCAATGCTGAGGATCATTTAAAAGTCAAATAAATGGTTTAAAATGGCTTGTAGTAAGTAAAACCATATTTCTTTGTGAAGTAAACTGCCCTTGTTTGCTGGGTGGATGTATGCACACCAAGCCAGACAAGCAGATGAAGAAAAACTGGTACCTGGGTTTAAGGAGAGAGCCTTGGCCAGTCTGAGAGGAGGGGCAGTAAAAGGTGGAAGAAAATATCCCATGAGTGCTTCACAGGGCAGGTGGGCAAGGAGCTGATGGTGGATGAAAGCACATAACTGAAGAGGACAAATGGTGACAGTGGATTGCAAGGTAATGCACAGGACATTCTTCTGGCTCAAAGCATTGTCTCAAGAAAGAGGCAGCTTCCCTTCCCCACAGCCCCTCTGGTGAGCTGACAAGGTTTGCAGAGCTGCCAGTGGTTGTGCAGTAGATCCTAACTGCCAGACAAAGTTAAGTCTCAATTTTCAGAAGCTAGAGGCACAGAGAAAAGAGACCCTGATAAAATGTCTAGCTGATAACCTTGACAAAATCACAAAACTAAATAAATAAGCAGGAGGAGGAGATTCTGGGTAACTCATTGAATACAAAAGGGCAAACCCAACAAGGTGACCCCAAATCCATATACTTCTGGGGGAAAAAATAGCTTTATTCTAAAAAAATATTATCAAAGACTCCTTATCAACTCCAGTAGATTCAAGCTGACAGGCTGAAATCAATGCCAGCTATTGGAATATGAAGGCATGATAAAAGGCTACGACTTCCTTTGAAAAAATGTATATTTAGATATAGATCAAGGATACTTTCATTTCATCAGCTTGGCCATTTTTTGATCAACTCACTTAGCATATTTAATTAAAGATATGATAGTCAATCTCATTTCTAATTGCATGCAAATTTGCAATATTTTGTGGATTGGTTCCTGTTTCGGAAATGTGTCTGTTTGTAGTACAGCCCACTTATGTACTAAAATGGCAGCTTTCTTTCCACAGTTTACAGAGACGTTAACGAAGCTGGAGCTGTCAAAAAATAAAACATCCTCTGCTGTAGCTGTGCATACTAACAAGTAGTCGTAATGCTGGTGAAATTTTCATGTAGAAATCAGTAAGTCAGTGTCCTTAAAAAGAAAGAAAGCCAGGCCTTATTTAGTGCCAAAGTAGACAAACAAAATAGTTGGTTAGAGAGAGTGAAAAAAACCCCACAACCCAAGTTCAAAATAACAAAAGATGTGTTATTGAAGCAAGTTACGTTGGTAATACAAAAGCTAACTGAATCACAAATAAAGAAAATTAGTAGAAGACTGGGGTTTAGCATAAGGTGAGGCAGCATCAAAATATCACATGCAAAAATAGCAAACAGGCTGGGTTAGAACAGAAAGAGGATGTTGCTGTGTCTTCACCACAGAAACACTGATCATAGGCATATAAAATGGTTAATATTGCAGCTTCAAAGTTTAGTCTAGCGAAAGATGATTTTTCATAATAATATAGGGACATGTCCTTTGAAGCTAAAATAGAAAAAGGCAAAGGTACAAAAATTTCAGTTGCCCTTGCAGGAGCAGTATGCTGAAGCCAATGACAAAAACCAGCTGCTCACAGTTAAATCAGATCAAAATTCCTACAAGGTAGCAGCTCAGGGTGCACAGCCCTCTGAAACACAGGGCAAAAAAATACAGATGATGGTTACTGTTGGAAATTGTTAATAGTCTGAACCTGTGAAATTTTGTAATACTTCAAATCATTCCTAGCTGTTTGGTATTGGGGTACTACCCAAGAGGTCCTGCTGAAGCTGAAGACCTACTTGTGCTGGACACAGCCATCAAAAGAACAAGATCTGTCCACCCTCAAGTCTGTTAAAATATGTAAAGACACAACCACCAATGGGAACATAACATTCTCTCTCTCTCGTTGCTGAATTTGCACATCATCTCACCATTCCCTGCAAGATGTCTATTTTTTATAGCTGCAAACAAATGAAGGAATGTTAACCTTAAATCACTGCAGCTCGGGAATGTGGGGAGGAGAGAGGGAGCACAGGGAGCTGCTGTGATCCTTCCCTGTGATCTGCCTGACCCCGAGCAGCAGCTGCTGGTAAAAGCACCACCTTGCACGGTCAGGCTGTCCCTGTGTGTTTGCATAGTTTCTAGTGAGGGTCATGGATTCAGTGTCCAGAAAAAAAACCTTCTTTGCATGGTGGAAGCTTTTTCAGACCTAAAATCTGTAACAGCAAACCACCATCAACACAGACCACTACACCTAAAGGATTTATCAAGTTTTTGCAATTCATCTAAGATAAATTGTTCTCTTCTCCCCTCAGTAGATCTTAAATTTAAAGAAATTTGCATCAGAGCATGAAAAAGAAATCTCAGTCACCCTCTAGAAAATGAGATAGTGGTCATCAAACACTGCACTTCCTGTAATTGCCATCGCATGTAAGAGCAGCCACGCTGACACTAATTGCAGTTTAACTGTTCACAAAATACTTGAACTACACAAGATGACCCATTTGACCCCGTGTTGGCACAGCAGCCTTGGAATGTGCTCACAATTGAGGAGCAGTACCCCTGAGCTGGCTTCTAAACACCCCAGGAGCTGTAACGCCTGTGCACTGCTGGATGTGCCCGGGTCCTGCATCCCTTCCCTGCCATGGCATCCCCCAGCTCTGCCCCATTCCCAACAGGGGCATTGGTCCCCTGCAGTGCATCCCCTCCCTGTAGCCTCCATGCACTGGGCACTCCCTTGTGCACATGGTCCTGCCCTTCCCCAGCCTCCCTCCCAACACCTTAAAGCCCTTAAACAACTCTTTAAACTGCTTCTCCCACAGAGACATTTCAAACCACATCATAGCCCACCAAAAGCTACCAGCAACCCAGAATTCTTCCTTTGGAACCTTTTCCAAGCTGGAAAAGGTGGGACAAGACATTGCCTGCTGTCACACTGCTAAGCACACTAACCTGTCACTGGGTTTTATTCTAGACCCCTTCCAAGATTCCCTGGCTTTGCAATTACCAAAGAATACAAATAGCAAGGATACAGCAAAGAAGGCACCAGTGTTGCTAGGATTTAAGTCAAAGCAACACACCAGAGACATGGGGCCACAGCTGCAGCCCCTGCTTTGTGGTGAAATAAAGGATTGCTGACAGTGAGCATGAGGCAGCCTAGAGCTGCTACCTGGAGGAGCAAAGCACGTGGAATTTTGCGAGGAATGAGGCAGTAAGAAAAGCAGAGGAACCAAGGGAAAGTGAAATGATGACCAGCTAGCAAGTGCCTCTTTGGAGATGTCCAGCTCCATCAAGGAGTTTTCTTCCATAAATACACTGCTGTGTGCCCTCCTGAACACACCCTACCAGTACAAACTTTCTGAATCCTGTGAGAAGCCTCCAGGGCCATGGGTTGCACTTGACCACACACACAGGAAAGGAGGCTGCCATGGCAGCTGGTGTGTTTTCCAGTCACACACCTACCCTGGGAATCACCATATCTGCTACTGGAGAGCCCTGGGAGGAAGAGGTTATGAGTAGCTGCCATCTGCAGCAGGGCAGTCACAGAGCAGAGCGATCCACACACAGAACAAAATATGGGTGATCTCAGCCCAAAAACCCCTTATCTGCCATTTCATTAATTGCCAGCTAATCACATGCTTCATTGCACAACCTGAAGTAACATCCCACAACAGGGTTTTTTTTTTCCCTCCAAATTGACATCAGTAGGCACTAAACTGGTATGAGATGCAAGTTTAGTGGGCCATGGTACACAGAAGGAACTTGCCTTCAGTTTATTTCCCAAAGCAGACAGACCACAGTGGCCACAGCACCAGGTGGTTTGTCTCTGTTTCCCCTTCCCCTAATTTCTGCAAGAACAGGGAGTCCTGCATCTCCCCAGCCCTGAGGAATTCTCCAGGACAATCCCCATGGAAAGGTACCCAAGGAGCAGCAGCCCCTGTGGAAAAGGGCCCTTCCTGGAAACTTAGCAAAAGCCGATTTTGTTCACAGTGCAGAGGAACACAAGTCTGAGCCCCTCTTAAAACAGTGTTTAAGGATGCCAGCAAGTCCCAGTGAATCTCATATTGGCACCAGCTTGTGGCCATAAACTACTCAGGGCATGACTGAAAGAGGGCAGAGACTGCCAGTGTCCTGTCCAGGGGATGAAGAGAGGAGACACAGCCCTGGGAATGTGCAGCTCCAGGGACAGCACAGCCACCACTGGAACCACTTGTGCCCATCTGCCTGACCCCTGAACACAGAGACCCCCAGCAACCAGGGACAGCCTTTGCCACAGCCCTACCAGCCCTTCATTGTGGGAGCTGCTGGCAGCTGAATCCATCTCTCTCCTTTTCCTGCTTTGTGCCATGGACACTGAAAGCAGAGGATGGAGGTGGCTAACTACTGCATCCTCGTCTTTCTGCAGTGATTTCCAGTTCATCTGCCCCTAACCTACATCTTGGCAGCCCAGCCCAGTGATACATCACAAATCATTTGCATCAAGCAGACCCACGGGTGCGTTGCTGTCAGTAGATCAGCTCCTTCCAAGTCTCAGGATTTATGGCTGCACCGGTGCCATGGCCAGGATGGCACAGACTCACCCACAGTTTGACTCCTTCAACTGCTCTGAGAAAAAACAGGATTATTAAGGATGAGCAAAAGACCGTGTCACAGGAGAAAAGGACATAAATTATCAAATAAGGAGGGAAAAACCAAACAACCCCAAACCAAAGAAAATGAGGGTTTGACAGTAGCTGAGGTTACACATGAAGAGAAAGGGAAGAAGCATCTCCCACTCAGCTGGAGAAAGTCAGCACAGAAGAGGCTGCAGGACAGCAGAGCACCTTGACTGCACACTCTCTGCCCTGGAGTGTTCTGTTTGTTTTTTTTTTCTCAACAGCAGCTACAAGTCCAGGCTCTACTCCTGAAGATCTTGTCAGAGATGGTGCCCAGCCAAATGGGAGATCCAAAAAGAGTCTCAGAGGAGCTAGAGCAAAGCTTTGTATCTGGAGCCATGTATGATAAAAAAATCTCAGATCAGTCTGCTCCAAACATTGAGGAAGTCTGGATGGTGGTGGAAGCATGATGGCCAAGATCTGCCTCTTCTCTGACAGGTAAGCCAATTTTAACTTCCCAGGTCCAAAATGGAAATAGTTTATTGCATAGACACTGTCCAGTAGGAAAAACTTGAGCTGAAAGATTTTGTTTCCATCATTAGAGAAAAGACAGTATATCAACTTGCAAGAAAAGACCAACAGCAAGTGGCTTTTCTTAGGTTTTAGATGGCTCTTTTGGGTTTCTTTTCTGCTGTTGTTTTACATTTATGTCACAAACCAGTCTGTCTAGCAAGCATTTCTTCCCTGAGAGTGCTGGCAAATAGCAGCAGTGGCTTCTCCTCCCCTGCGCCCCCCACCACGCTGAGTGCAGTGTACCAGCTGTCATTTGCAAACGCTTATCCCGTAACAGTGACTGCCACTCTGGGGCCTGGGGCTCCCAGGTTTATTTCCATTCCCAAAATTCATGACAATATTCAGGACAAAATTCATGCCTGATTTGCAAACAAAAGCCAAAGCAGCAGAAACACAAAATCAATCGGTCAGCTTGTGAAAAGCATGCCTTAAATCTGTCTCTCTTTTTCAGGCGTTTTTTTTTTTAGTCCAGGTTTGGCGTTCTCTGCCAGCCCCAGAGGATCAAGAGTCCCTTGGCAGAGCGGGGCACAGCGTGGGTTTGCCCTGTGCGCTCCCTCCCGCTGCCACTCGCGGTCCCCAAACCTGCGCCGGGGCTCCCCCGCCTGTGACCGTGACGTCAACCAGCATTTGTGCCGAAACGCCGAGTTTTGGCGGAACTCACAAATGCGCAGGAGACAAACAAACAGCGGGGCAGAGCGGGTGGCGGGGGAGATGGAGGCAGAGCGGGGCTGGAGAGCAGAGCGGGGAGAGCAGAGCGGGGAGAGCAGAGTGGGGCTGGGAGGGCAGAGCGGGGCTGGAGAGCAGAGCGGGGCTGGGAGAGCAGAGCGGGACTGGGAGAGCAGAGCGGGGCTGGAAGGCAGAGAAGGACTGGAAGGCACAGCAGGACTGGAAGGCAGAGCGGGACTGGAAGGCAGAGCGGGGCCGGGAGGCAGAGCGGGACTGGAAGGCAGAGCGGGACTGGAAGGCAGAGCGGGACTGGAAGGCAGAGCGGGGCCGGGATGCAGAGCGGGGCCGGGATGCAGAGCGGGGCCGGGATGCAGAGCGGGGCCGGGATGCAGAGCGGGGCTGGAAGGCAGAGCGGGACTGGAAGGCAGAGCGGGGCCGGGATGCAGAGCGGGGCTGGGATGCAGAGCGGGGCCGGGAGCGCCGCGGGACGCCTGAGCAGGGATCGCGTTGCAAAACCGCGCAGGGCTGGCGCCGCAGCCCGGAGCCTCCGCACGGACCCCCCCGGCTGCTCGGGGCTTGCACAAGAGCCTCCGACCCAGGGAGTGACGCTGCTGGGGCGCTGCCGGAGCCCGGAGCCTTGGAGCCGGCGCTGCGATTTGGCTCCGGCAGGAGCAAGCGAGCGCAGGTACGGACAGGATTTGTTTTTCCTGTTGAAACACATTCGCCTGCAGATTAGCGGCGGCTCTGCCCACAGGGAGCCCAGATACCGCCAGGTGACTCCTCTCTGGCAGCCCACAGCCATCCCCAGGAGCAAACAACACCCAGCGCCCCAGCCAGCACCTGGTTCCTCTGGGATTAATGTCCCGCGGTCCAAGCAGATAAACCCGGGTGCTGCAGGGACACTGACCCGCAAACTACTTTTTTTTTTTTCTCCCCCAAGCAGAGAGAAAAAACAACACCTATAAGAAAGGGGTTCCTTTTCCTAGAGAACAGCAAATCTAGTGCTTCTGGACCAAATCCAAGAACTCTCTGTAAAATTCCCACTTTCTAATTTTTGCCAATAAAAAGAGGCCAAATTGAAAAGCAAACCCACAGAAACCCGCTGCTGCTTCTGTTCCTTATTTAGGGTAGACTACATCTGAAATCTAATTATCTCTCTGCAACTCCCTGTGCAGTCAAGGCAGACAGAGAGGGATCTCCAAGGAGCAATTCTTGTAACCTGCCTGAAACACCTACCTGGGGATGTGACCGACTCTCTCTCACACCCAGCACCCAGGGATGCTACACCAAAATTGTTCCAGAATTGCTGTCTTCTGGGACATGCAAGCCAGACTGAACTCTTACACTCAGCAGAACTTGTCCTTCCAAAGATGAGCCTCTTCCAACACCTGGAGGTGAAGGAACATCCTGGGTGTGTGTTGACCCAAGGGACCACAACGATGGCACAATCAGTCTGCAAGGGGAGGCTATTTCACGGTTTGTGCTTTATTTTCCTTTCTTTCCACAGACTGTGGCAATCTAATAACTGGATTTAGAGTTCCCATACAGCCACGCAACTGTTGGCTTTTCCATTCATTGGATCCAGAGATGTCCCTGCTCAGGGGAACAGCTGTGAGACATGAAAAGGATATTCCAGTGGGGGAAGTGCACCTCTTGCCTGCTGCTGTGTTCCACATCACTGTCCTGCAGCAGGAGAGGTTCCTTCAAAGTGAATGCTGCCCACCTTGCTACAGGAAAATCAGTGCTTTGGAAGACAAGTGTTGATGCAGAGGTTGAAGAATTCCTGGACAAGGACTTACCACTCGCTCTGTAAGGAAGATGGGGGAAAAAGGAAAAGTGACTGGTGGGGACATGGTTCATACCAAAGCTAAGCAAGAGTCTCTGCAGTTTTTAGAGACAAAAGGACAAAGCAGTGTTGGCTGGAGACAGAAGAGGAAAGGGCAGGAATACACATGGTGGGATGAGAAGCATCGCTGACGGTGAGTGCTCAACCCAATCTGAAAGGCAGTCCATGCTGCCTGAGAGCTCTTCAGTCACTGCAAGAAACCACACATTTCTGGATAACAGGAGAACGTCCTTCAAGGGACACAGTTCCTGCCTCTCTAGAGCCAGTATATAAAATGTAATTAAGCTGACATTTCCAGGGACAGCTAATTATGGAGCCACCTGTAAAGAAGCAGTGCCATCCCTGCCAACATACATCCCAGGAGGCTGGGAGTGTTGGTGAGGACTCAGAGGACTCTGCACAACATGAAGAAGCAGATATCTCAGCAACATTTACTGAGACCCTTTCCATCCTTAATCAATGGATAGGAAGAGCAGAAAGAAACCACAGGTGCAATTGCATTTTAAGTGAGAGATAAAGGTTTTGTGGCTCCTTCCCACAGTACACAGTGGGAAGGCTGTGTACTGTGGATGGCCACAGTAGAAGCCACCCAAATTTTCTCAGCATCAGGCTTAGGCAGAGTAAACAAGTTTGAAGGGATTGAACCAGCATGAAGGGAGGCTGAAGGGGAAGAGTAGTGGAGCTGGAGTGTTCAGAATGAAAGCAATGAAGGAATTGGACCAGCCGCCTCTACCATGCCACAGAATGGGTAACACATAAAATCAACAGTTATGACACATTTGCAGGCACAAACTTAGCACAAGGGTGTTACCAATACCTGGTGAAAAGATTCACATGCCAAAGCATCAACACCAATAGAAAGGTAGGTGACAAGAAAGGAAAGGTTCATCCTCTGGCAAAGATGTCAGGGACCACTTTTGAACCCACAACCCTGTCTACCTGCTCAGGCAGCTCAGTCAGCCCAGGACACCAAAAACTGCCACCTCACCCCACACAAGCCACTCTAACCTGAGGCACCAGCTTTCAGCTCTATTGCTCAAGACCAGAGCTCTTGCATCCCACATGTTGTTCCTCAGATGGGAAAAGTAACCCCAACACAGCTGCTGACCCTGGCAGATTCATGTGAAAGTCAATCCTGGAGGCCAAATTTATAAATCCTTCCACCAGCTGAGAGTGTGTTTGCCAAATGCAACCTTACCCAAACCTGGGCTTGCAGAGCTCTGGTTTCTTCCCCTGCTTATCTCCAGCTCTGCTCCTATTAACATCTAATTTCCCCTCTACATCCTGACCTGCCTACTCAAAGAGGGATGTTGCAACACCGAGGTTATTAGCTCCCAAAGGTGGGGTCCTACAGCTGCCCACCACCCTCTGCTCCCCTGAAAGCAGACAAATCCTGTCAGCATCCCCAAACCAGGAACCTGTTGTCCTGTGCCCCTCCAGGAGCATCTCCATCAGACCCAGCTCCCTGATCCCTGTGTGTTTGCTGGGAATCTCCAGCACCGCAGTGCCAAAGCCATCCTGCTCCAGTAACATGGGGGAAAGCAAAAACATTACCTGGATCGAGTCAATAATTCCCCAGGACCATCTGCCAAGGACCAGCATGGAGGCATCTGTCCTTCCACTCACATGTGTGCTGGCAAACATCACTTTATTTTACTTATCATCATCACCTTCATTTAGCTCCAGCCCAGGAAGCTGCAGGGTGGATGTCAACACAAGAGAGAAAAAGGAAATGTTTTCAAATTGAAAAACAACCTGAAACCCAGCAAACACTAAATTGACTTGTAATTGAATGCATTATATTTGTTGGTTGGAAACAGAAAAAGCCTAGCTAAGCACTATGTATTTAGCATTTTAAAGCTAAAAATAGTAGTAACTACATCAGCAGAGAGAAGGAGTTTGAACAGAAATTGAATGATCACCAGCAATTATTTCTGGATATTTTAAGTGCCCTGAAATTGAAAAAGGCAGCACATGTTCAAATCCCTGTCCAGGCTTACAGGACAAATATAACCAGGTAAAGTATTAGGTAGAGGGGAGGAATGCCAAAACCAACCATAAAGAGAAATTAGAGGTTAGGAAAGATCAATTACCTATAAGGATGCAAGGTATTCTTTGGCAAGACTTAACACTGAGAATTATTTCAAATTTTGAAACAAGGATTCCTGATCTCCTCTAATAGTTTGGCTACTCCTAGTTCACAAATGAGTTCACTCCATCTGTGAATATTCCTGATACTTTACGTGGTTCAAAGGTTAATTCCTCACTTTCTTTCTGAGATGTCAGCGAGTCAAACTTCAGCAACAGCATAGAGCTGTAAAGTAATAATGTGTTAAACTACACAAGAATATGCTTTTCACTTCATTTAGGAGGATGCTAAAACCAAATCATGGTCTGTGCATGCTCTCATCAACCATAGCTGTGCCTTAGCTCCATCACAAGGGGATATTTTCTCCTGAGACACACCCAGGGTGCAGCACTAGACATTAGCTGCTTAAATTAATGCCTGTATCTCCAGATCCTTGTAGCTTTTTCTCAAGCTTACAGAAGTCTCAGCACAAGAGATCTCTGAACCATGGATGGTGGTTTTCAACAGTTCTTGGATTTCAGGAGAAATTCAACAAGTCTAAAAGAAGGCTGATATTTTGTCTGTTTTTAAAAGTATGTAACTACAAAGAGTGAATTACTATAGGCCTGTCAGTCTGAAGCTAATCCCTAGGAAAAGAATAGTTGATACAGAGCTAAAAGAGATTAATGCCAATCAACATGTTCATGAAAAACAAATCTTGTCAAATTAATTCTCATTTTAAGAGATTACAGCTTCCTTGATGGAGCAACAGCATTAATGCAGCAATCCACCGCATCGCAGCTCTCCTCCCTCCGGTTGGGCCAGTCCTGCTCTGAATCAGAAAGCCAGCCTGGCATTCTTTAAAATAAACTAGAATCTGGTCAAAGCCTTCAGGATGCAACTGGAAATGGGAGCTCTCTAGGGAAGCAGAGTCCTGCTGTGTCCTCCCATTGGCTCTGTGCTGGTCAGAGTCCTCACTGGCAGCCTGGGCAGTAAGAGCATTATTGAGAGCACAGAGATGGAGGTGGAAAGGATTAGGGAGCCACTGGAAGAAGAGGCGGCTGTGCTGCTTGGAAGCAGTGATGAATCACCTGAGGAAAGCAAGGAGCAGGTCAGTGGCAGGCCCTGCACAGCTCCAGGCAGCCCCAATGTGGCCAGGCTGGGGGAGGAGCCACTCTGAACAGCAGCAGGAGCACCAGAGGCAGCTTGGAGTGAGCAGGATGACCTCAGTGGCAAACACAACCCATGGCAGAGTACAGGGAATGTCACGCAGGAGTGGGAATGCCGCTGTGGCTGTTGCAACACCCACTTCAGGTTGGCAAATGGCAGATGGGATGCACAGCTCTGTCGTGTGGCCCAGGAGGGATCTTGCTGCAGCACAAGGAGCCCACAGCTCTTCCCTGATGCCCTCTGAGCATCCAGAATCTGCGGGGCCATCAGAGGTGGGCAGGCAGAAGCCACGAGCACTGTGCTTGGAATCTGATCAAAACAAAGGAGACTGGACATGGAGTCTGTCCTTTTGGCCCCAGGAACATCCATCATGAGACTTGGCCCCTCTGTCACCAGAGAGCACACACGTCAGAAAAACCTCATTCAAAGCAGCACTGGGGCAGGGTGACTTTGCCATCTCTTACACAGGACTGCAGCTTGCACAAGTGGCCACAGATCATTCCTACTGACCATGCAGCTGGCACCACATCCAAGAAGGTATTAAAAATAAATAAATAAGGAAAAAAATACTGCTAGCTCAGAAACCTCTGAGTCCAACTCACGGCAGTGTTTGTGCCAAAGGGCACCCAAGCTGCAAATCACAGTGTAATACACTGTATTATTAACAGCAACCTACAGCAGGACACCAACTCAGCACTAAATCCTGCATGGAAAACTGCTCCAGATTACCCATCCCTGTGTATTTAGGCTTCGGTTACACCACGGCTGTTGCATTGCTCTCATACCTCTGCAGGGCAGGAGTGGAGAAGTGGCCTTGACCTCCCTCCCGCAGTGGAATCCTGCATCCCGGGCCCTGCGAGCTCCTGCTGGAGACCCACCAGAGGGCGGTCGGGGTTGCCTTTTCCCTCCGACTGCATCACTTCGCACCTCTGCGTCCCGGGGAGCCTCATCACTTTTTATCTTCCGCGGCCACTTACAGCTGCACTCTGAAGAGAATATAATCGGTGTTATCACATGCCACAGGTACCGACAGACAACAGAACATGTTTGCTACAGATGAAGAATGTATTTATTAATTGTAGTCCCTGGCTTGTTGGGGCAGCCTCTTTTAGAGCTGCATCAGAGAGCAGAGCCCCAGATCCCATGGTTGATTATGCTGGTGTTTATAGGATTGGGGTGCTAACAAAGTTTATGCTGGGTTTTTGAAGACTGACGCTTCTTCTCCTGTTATATTTATTCAGGAAGGTGAAAACTACCATATTAAATATAGATACTAAACGTTAAAGAAAATTAAAATTCTCCTTCTGAGCTGTGTCACACCATTATCAGTGTTGAACTCAGCTTCAAGACCACAGTCATCACTACAAGTTTCAGTCAGAGATTATCATGATAGTATTACACAGCTGTCTTTGACAGCTTTCAAAACCTCCTTACATCCAGCTTTCATCTTCCTCACTTTCTTGCCTTCTCCAAAACAAGGACCATACAGAGCTGCTTTCCCTTTTTCCTGCACAGCCCAGCCTGCAGGAACAGCAGCTTTCCATCTGTTCTCCTCTCCAGCTCCACCACCCATCCCATTTCTGCTGTCCTTCTTCCCTGCCTCATCTCCTCACCCTTCTTGTGTATCTCTTCTCAAAACGTGTCTGCCCTCAAGTGCAGCTTCACCTCATGCTTACCTGTCTGGGCATGGCACCACCTCTCCTCACCTCCAAATACTCTGTACTTCCACTGTCTGAAGCTGTTTTCCTCCAAAACAACCCAAATTCCTTTCCAATTTGTCTTTGTTTCACGGTTTACATTTGTTCTACAATCAGTCAAAGAAAAGATTCTTGTTGAAGAAAACACAGCCTGAGGAAGGCCAGTCTAGGTAAGTTGTTCAAAAGCAACCAAAAGGCAGCCAGCAAAACAAATAAATAAACAAAACCAATCAACAAAACAAACAAGTTTCTCCTCTGCATTTGACCCTTCAGAAAGTCAGAATCACAAAATCCCTTTATAACACTGTATCACCAGGAAGCACCAGAACACAGCAGCCAGAGAGGCACAGTCCTTTGCTTAAGCAGGAACTTGAGGCTCTGCAGGCTTCCCATGGTCCATACCCATGGCAGTGCTATTGTGGAGGGGACACAGGTGACTCCCCTGTTTCAGCTGGGGGGACAACCAAGCCTCTGTCACTTGAGAGAGACACCTCTGTGCTCACAGCTGCAGTGAGCACCCTGCCTGCCCCAGGGGCCACCCACAGAACAAAGCAGCTCGCAGCACTTTCTGTCCTGCACTGCCAAGGGTCTCTCAGGGGACAGAGTGAGTGACATCCTTAGGGACACATCCCTGTCCCAGGAAACAGCTCTGCTGGGGCAGCAGGTGGGAGCCTGCCAGGCAGGAGCAGCCATGGACTCGGGGCAGCAGCAAAGTGACTGCTTACAAAGGCAACTGCTTTACGGGTGACATCCAGGTGTGCTGTACTTGGATTGCACACCAAGGCCTGTGCTCCAAGTTTCCCAGCTCCCATTCCACTTGCTTCCTCTCTTTGCATTCTTTCTAGAGCAGCCGTGTGTGGGGATTTTCATTGCACGTTGTGTCTCCCCACAGAGCTCTGCAGGCAAACACGAGTCAGAGGCACCAGGGATGGGCAGAACAGGAGGCACGAGGACATGTGGATTAGAGCCCTGCCTTGCCATTGTGTGACAAGCACAGGGAATCCAGACAACTTCCTTTGTGTCATCTTTAGGCAACATTAGAAAGTGTTTCTCAGTTCTTGAACCAAGATGAACAAAGGAATTTCAGTGGCAGGGAGAGTGATACAGGAAGATATCCTGAGCTGCAGTGCTCTGGGACTGCAGCCTTGCTCTGCTGGCTCTGTGTGTGTTTGGCCACAGCCAGCACTTTCCTCTGGCTCACCTGCACAAGACAACTCCTCAGTGTGGCTCGAGCTCCAAGATGTGCTCTGTGCCTGCCAAGGCAGTCCCTGCACACAGCTGCTAGGTTAACACTGCTTGGGCTGATCTGCCAGATACTGAAATAATACATTTAAAAAAGAAAGTTCAAACTCTATCTTTCCATTGCAGTTGGCTCTGTCACCCCTGCTACATTTCAGGAACAGACAACAGTAGCCACTAAAATGCAGTGACAAGACAAGGTCCTGCTGTTAAGGGGGAAGGCCAGAGATAGCATGAGCAGTGATAATCTACCTAGCAAAGGTTCCTGGGACAGAAGCAACAGGATCAGCAGATAGGTGATCCAGGCAGGTAAACATTTTCACATACAAGCATTTTGTTGAGATTAAGTTAAAATGTTCTTCCTACCTCATTCTTGAGGCACCAATATTTGATGTTTACTGGATAACTGGCAAAGTGGAACGAGTTACAGGAGTAAAATCCACACTGTAACAGGAAAAATGCACACTTTGCAAGTGTACATCTGTCATGTGGGCTCTGTTACCCACATGGAAACAGCAATTAACTGGCTGGTTTCACCTTAAAAACTTGAAAAGCTAAAAGAGCAGGAGAAACCTTCACAGTTTGCTATGATCCCCAACTACACAGACCACATGCAATGCTTTCCTGGAAAGACAGAAGTAAAAGAAACAAGGTTATTGCAAATTACGCTTAATTTGCCTTTCACATAATTTCACAAATAATGCAAAATGTTTTCAAAAGCATCTTCTCTTAACTAGATGGAGACACACATGAAATCCAGACAACTGACTTGTAGCAAGCATCTAATTTTGGCCTTAGCATTATGCTCCTACTAAAGGGAAAGCTGTGCACAATTCACCAAATTTCAAACCCAAATTTGGAGGCCACTTGAAAGCTAAGATGGACAAGAACCACATCCAAGAAATCCAACAGCAGTTTCCAGAGTAGGAAAGAGAGTTTTTTACAAAAAAAAAAAACAATGTAACAAAAATATCAAAGAGCAATTTTATTTATCTTATTTGGCACAAAACTTACAAGAACTGTTTTGTTCCCTTCTTAAATTTTAGTACAACTAGCAAGGAAAAAAAAGGCATACTAATACATTTAATGAGCTGTACAGCAAGTGACACGTGGAAGGAGGCACCAGAAAGATCTACCAAAAATCAAAGTGCATGAAAAATACCTACTCTGAGCGCCTCATGGTATTGTATTAAGGCACCACTCTTTTAGAAGGTTTACTGAATACATCAAGTGTGCAACTTCTTGGTTTGGAATGTGAGAGTCCTTCAGCCTGCATCAGAACTGGACACTGCAACCTCTGAACGGAACAATGTTATTCCAATGTTTAAAGGAAGAGACCTCTTTGTGCCCAACATCAACATCCCTCAGCCAGGCATGTCACTGTCACATGCTTTGGAAAAGCCAACACAGGTTTTCAGAGTACCAGCACTTTACTTCAGAGTTTTAAGCTGTAGTGTGCACCAGACCTATGCATTCTTCACAATGGTTTTATAGAAAAGAAAGGTTGAAGAGACAAAAATAACATGAGACATACCAGTAAATACATTTAGATAGTTTTATCAAAAGAACATTTAAGGACTTTTGGGAGTATCTCTTACAAAAAAAAATCTGGATAGTGTTATAATCCAAAATAATTAAATACACTTTTCAACAGATTATTACAAAGTTTCCTTCAGGACTACCAATCAAGTCTGACAAATTCCACAAGACTTCAGGAACTTTCAGTAAGGATGTAGAAAAAGCCCAGTATTAGACAGTGGTAAGAGATTTTTATAATTGGAAATATTTAATGCAAATCCCGTAACTGCAAATCCTGTTATACAGGTGTGTATATTACACACATTCACACACACTCACACACACTGAAACATCATTACAAGGGCCAAACAGACACCTTGGTTCTTTATGGGTTCTGCACATCACTGCTCTGAAGTATGACAAAAGCTGCACCAGGTTTATTATTTCAGCACCTTCATTAAGAACTATTTGTTTAAGAACCAAACCCCTTCAGTTACAGGTGCCACAGGCCAGATTCACACCAAGTGTAAACAGGTTCCAAACAACCAAAGAGAAGTTGCATCTGCTTCTTACCAGCTTTGACTTTGGTTTTTCTGCTCAGCTGGATCACCAGTCACCTTTACTTGCAGGAAGAAGTTTAGTAAGAAATCAATGCCCGTATCAAAACTGAAGTGGGAACCAGTAAATGCAGAATATTGTTATCAAACCACTGTACAACACCTCTACTGTAGAGAGTTTCAAACATCTCAGGAGCTTGAGACTGCTTAACCTGAACTCTGGAAAAACATATTTCTCTATGGACATGCAAAGGCATTTAAATATGAACTCTAGGCATTACAATATTTCATTTTTTGTCCTCTTATGGCATAGACCTCGAGAACACAACTGTGTGCCCCATTATAAAACCAAAGCACCCTTGAGCATTAAAATTCTAACCAGCAAGGGTTGGAAAGAAGGGCATCTGGAAGTGATCTACACATTACAGAGCATGGTGTTTCACAAGTCTCTGAACAGTTTAGTTCATACTTTCTGGGATAACTTTCCCAATACCTTTGTCCCAATACAGAGCTGTAGTTTTCAGTAACTCTTTTACCCCTGCATTCTTTGCTACCACATATGAAATGTGCCACAGAAGTGGCAGCCAGGGCTAAACATTTAACAACATGTCCTTTTTCATCCTTTATTAACAATTACATTTATTTCATGATTTGTATGTAAGTCATGTAGCAATATAACATTGGTGTTATACACTGTGCTTCCGTTCTCTGGCACTTGGAGGAGGAATTCATTTCCAGATAGTCACATCTTGCTGAAGCATTCCTTTGCATTTGTCCAAACCTGAATTCCCTTTTAAAAGAACAGTTAAAAATCAATAGGTGGGAATACACTCTATTTGCAAACCTCATCTACAACTTTCTTCAACAGAAGACTCTACAAAGAAGTCCCACAGAACTTCACAGAAGAAGGCAGAGCCCACATTGAAATTGCACCACACTAGATCTATATATATATCTCAACATTAACATGTCACTGAGTTCAAGAGGATGGACTATGTGGGAGGTTTTATGGTGGTGACTTCCTGTCTTCTGTGACTGCCATGTTCCCCGTCACTGACAGTGGGCATCTTCCCCCCTGCTGACAGGACAAACACTCTGGGCCAGCCTTTCCCAAGCCACACGTACCTTTTTGCACATGCTAATCTGCATAACAGCATAGCTTATGAGTGCCTCCTTCAAATCATGATTCTTCTGCTCTTTAAACCGTTCAATGTCAGCCCAGGCACTTTTCACAAAGTCTCTGAAATTTGAAGCAATGACTGCTGTTAGGAAGTGTTTTACATGTTGCACCCTCAGCTCTGAACTCTCAGCAGAGAAGCTGTGTACAACAAAGTGCTCCATCTTTCAGTCAGTAAACCAAGTCCTGCAAATATTACGCATCCTTCAGTCCCCTCATTTTACAACTGGCACCACTACCTAATTGTCCACCTTCTTTTTAAGGTTTTTAACCTAGAGTTTCACAGGACACATTAGGATGTTTGTTTGGTTTGGTGTTTTTTCCCCAGGAAGGATCACTGCCGTAGAACCAGCATAAGTCAGAATACACTTTATTTCCTTCAGATTCTGTTGGGGTAATTAATTATCTTCATGCCAACATTCAGCACACAACACTGCAGGTTTCTTTTTCAATTGTCAAGTCAGAATCTTTATCTCTTCAATGTGAAAACTCACTTGTTTGTCAGGATGTGAGACAGTCAAGTACAACAAATATTTACAATGCAAATTTAACTTGGATAATTCACTTCAGAAATTAATTTTGCTGGTTTGGTGATGTGTAGTCCGGTCTCCTTAGCTAAAATGGAGGCATATATCTGTAATTCCTACTTTCATTTGTGCTGGACTAGCATTCACTCAAAAATTGCTTCCAGAGCTACAAAAGCACATCTCAAATACATCTGCCAAAATGATTAAGATATTGCACTTACTGAGTGTCTTGTTGCTTTGAACTATTCATGAACTAGTCTTACCTTTCCAGCTCTAATGCTAACATAACAGAAGATACCACATTTACTCCTTATGTTATATGACAGACATGCTTTGATAGAATCCCATTGCTTTAAGAATATTAGTTCCTATTTTTAATTTTGGCATACCTGAAGAAATTTTCATTAGAGCACCAAGAAGCAGTTACCCAAACACAACTCCCCAGACCTTCCAATCTCTTTCAAACTGGAGTAAGGTGTCCCCCACAGGAGAAGTTGCAGAATATGGGCTCAGCACCCTTACACACAAACCAAACTAAATACTGTACTTGAAGCAAATCAGCCTTTGAGTCTCAGCCTATTCAGCTGCAGACCTCCAAGCCCACCTGCTAAATATATTACTAGTGGAACATAAAAGCATGCAAGTCAGCCATTAGAGTGGGCTCAGTAACTGGGAAAGTCATCAAGTTTTACATAAGCCATACACTCAGACCAGAAGCTAACTGCATGTACTGCACTTTATTTCACAACTTGCAGCTGACAGGAGCTTTTATAGACAGCTCATAAACACCAAGAATATATTAAAAACACTTATAAAATGCAAACACCTTCAAGAGCATCCAGTCAAGGACTTTTGCTAAGACAAGCCCGGTGTTTTCTTTGAAACAGTCAAGTCCACTTACCTGCCCTCCAGATTTTTAGACTTCAGTTGCTCTTCTCCTTCCTGTATCTGCTCTTCTAGAACCTTTATCTTGGCTTCCCTCTGCTCAGGGGTTTCTTGCCCAAAGAGCTTGCTGGTCATCCCCTTCAGGGAGAAGGTTCTCACAGTCTACAAAAAACAAGGATACCCTAGGTTTGGCACATCCTGAGCACAGCCACAGGACATCAGGTGACTTTTATTGCATTTGTGCTTACTATTTGGCTGTTTTTTTGCTTTAATTTCCATTTTATTACTTGATAAGTAGCTCTGGTGACTCAGGTTAGACTAAGTAAAGTGGGGAGGAGGTAATTTGATGTTCCAACACTTTAAGGCTGACAAGGCTGAACTTTCAGAGCAGCCTTCCCAGTGAAGTAGGAAAGAAACTAAGAGAAACAAAAACCATAAAGGCATTCCACAAAGAAGATCAATAGATCCAAGAGCAACATTAAAAATTCTAAAACTGTCAGTTGCCATTTTCAGATAATATTTTAGGTAATGTTATCTCCCATATAAAATGGACTAACACAACAAATCAATAACACCCACTGTTCAAAAGGCAAAGGAAATCTTTCAGAATTCCCAACATTTTCATCTTTAGGATAGAGTTGTCTATAGACAGTGTTATTCTGCTCCAGTCATATTTACTGCAACCTTCTACTTGCTCAGTATTCAATAAAGGACATTTGGCACAAACTAAGTCTCCAAGAACCAAGTTACTTTAAACCTCACATGTCTCCAGCTCATATGATACCACTTCTCAAAAGCAGCAGCCAGCATGCTGGTGCCATTTAAATATCATTCTAAGTAACTTGGCTCAAGTGAAAAATAAATTCAGAAAGGGGTATCTTGGAGAAGAAAGTGGAAAAATACTTACTCCCGTTGCCAGCTCCTCACACTGCTGTTTCTTAGATGTTAAGTCCTGTGCAGCCATTTCCAAATCATATTGCATCAGTTCATGCTTCCTGCAAACTGCCCTGAAAAGTAATGAAAGATCTGGCATTAAATACTTTGTTTTGCTACATTTCCTTCCATTTACACTTTACAAATAACATCATGTTTTGTTTGCTTTTTGACAGGAAGCACCTCTAATTATTCATCTAGCCCAAATTCAACAGCCCTATCACAGACTGCATAACTCTGCAAATGCTGTAGTTAAGCAAGCTTGCATCACAACTGCATTCTGCTTCTCTTTATAGACTCATTCCAAGATACACTCAGCAATACAAGCCCTACCACCTCCTTAAGGACACCACAGTAAAACAATTTAATTGAAAATACATTACAGAAATATCACAGCTTTGACAAAAGATACCTGGAGATGGTGCCTGTCACAGCAGCAATCTATCAATCAATCATAAAATTCATCACATTTTCTTTCTTAAACAATGAAACAAGAAACTGCTTCTAGAACTCATACAGTGCCTTTCATCTGGAAAAGAGGAGTTTCCTCTGACCACCTGCAGTAACTCCCAGTCCTGTGTGGGCTGATGATGCTACATCCGTCCTGCACAGCCAGATGCACATTTGTCTCCCAGGAGAGGCTACCAGTGCTCCAGGTTCCCACACAGCAGCCCCTGCACTCGCCAACCCCACTCACTGCTGGACCTCTCCAAGAGGTTCAGAGCCAACCCTCATAAAGCACAACAGCTTTAGGCACAGCCTTGCAGCATAAAGCAATTGGCTTTTGTGTCCATGCTTGTTAGGGGTGACTGACAAAGACTAACATAAAACAAAAAGCTGGTATTTCAATGCACAAGACTGTGCAGCAGATGAACGTTATGCTGGGCATGTTGAAAGCTCCTGGAATTTGTAATGGCTGTAACAGCTCTGTTTGGCCTATCTCATTTGAAAGCTGGAGCTTTCAACACATTGGGGCACTATTACACCAAAAGCCAAGGTAACAGTGGAACCAGAGGAATAAACAGAATTTTCTTCTGTAGCATACAGATTCTAACATTCCTGTCTTTTCACTACTGATCAGAGCAGCTCTAATTTGTATTGCCACTCACACGGCAATGGAGTACAAGTAAGCAGAATAAGAAACAAGAACATGGAGACTCCACAACACTTATTTCCTCTTCTCAGAGAGCACAAGAGGATACCAGACTAAATTAAACATCAACATCACATTAGAGAAAATGACTACAGCTTCCTTGTGAGCTCTAGACTTCTGCACATACCGCAGTGCTTCAGCATAGAAGAGATACTCCTTCAGCTGATCTGCATAGTGCTCCTCTTCTTCCAGAATGTCATCAATAGAAGCTGCATATCTAGTGAAAAACAGCCACAGTTAAATGTAAAGCTGATTAATTTAACTTTTAAGGATACACATCCAGTAACAAGAGAACACCTGTTTGACAGAAACACCCATGACAAACAGCAAAAAGCACTTCCAAAATGGGTTTTTTCTTTGTTTTAATTAAAACTCTGAATCAGCTAATATCAACATTCCCACGGGCCTGCTTCTTTGGTTGGTACATTGATTCATTGTACAATGAATCTTTTGACAAGTACAAAACCTATCATAAGTCTCCTGCTGAAGATGAGACAGCTTTTCTTAAAGGAAAAAAACCCAATTTATTCCTTTTCTTCAGTGGACTCTCAATAGGCAGCACCAAGACAAAAAAAAAACAAACCAAAAAAACATGATGCAAAAGAAATCCTTCAAGGCATAAAGCATTAAGGAGCAGGAATGTGAACATCACACCTTCTGAAAAGCAGAAGCTGCTTTCATAGCCTGAGTTATTCATTCAGTTCAGGGTGCCCTGAACACCACCACAACATTAGGTCCCTTCAGCTCCTTCGAAGTCTATAGCTTTATCTGCTATCTAAGTCAGGCATATTAATTCACAGCAACAGGAAGTTTAACCCTCCTTTTAGGGAGAAATCTGAAGTACAAGGGCTTGGACCAAATCTGCAGCTCTTGCATTCAGTAAGAGTTTTGTTATTTAGGTTACAAGTGGCAAAAAACACTTTATTTTTCCAGTTGATACTGCTTATTTGACAGTATTTAATGTGTTCTTGCTAACCAAGGTGACTGTCTTGGACAGATTTGCAGGGACAGGCTACAGCTATCTGCACATCTCACTTGGCACAGGCACAGAAATCAGACTCCTCTGTAGCCTGGCACTCAGGACATGTGCCACTGGAGATAACCAGGATGAATGAGATCCCACACAAATACCTTCATCTATTCTGCTAACTCAGTCTGGATTCTCAGCTATGTGGCAATCTCACACACCTGCAGGCTCTCTGAAGTGAGCATATGTCCATTATTCTCTAGTAACCAGCACAACGTGACCCAAATGCTAATTATAGCACCTCTTGGCTTTCAAGTTTTTGCAGAATCTTTCTTTTTTCTCTTTTCTCCCTATGCCTCTCCAGTAAGAGCTCTGTGGAAGAAGTGGCAGAGTCTGAAGCTGAAAGGGAACCAGTGACATGAATTTGGGAAGTTTGCAAGTATGATGAGTTGTTTTGAGGCTCTGTGAAATCAAAGACATGACACACCCAGGAAAAGCCCTACCAAGGCTCTTGGTGATGAGTAAATATAACATATGAAGTGGTCAGCAACAGCAGACCAGTTTAAGTAGAAGGGATTAAAGAACAAGGAGAGCAAGAGTTCATATTATCAATCAACATAAGGAATAAGCCAATACTGTTGAAAAATACATTTGTTCTGAAAAAATCCTGCAGCCACAAAGGTCATAAATGACTTACCCTATTTTAAGTTCTGCAGTGCAATAATTTTAGTATAGTGGTTAGATTTCTCAGGGCAGCAGATGGACCACATTTCATTTTCAAGTAAGATCTAAGTTTAGAGCAGTGCTAGAGCTCATCTGTGGCAGATCAACTCTCAGAAAAGAACTTCAAAAACAAACAACCAAAAAATTTCATCAAACAAAATCCTACTTTACCTAGGCAGGTTTTTATACTGAATTTGATTTGGGAGGAAAAAAAATGTAATAAGAAAAGCTACATTTCTGACGGCCAAAACTTAGGCAAACTAGAGAAAGTGTTAAGGAGAAACATTGCAATAAGTTCTAAAGGTACCTGACATGGTCTCACTCTTTGTGTAAGCTGTCAACTAAACCCTTGCTTTAGTTTAGACTGGTTCAATATATAATGACAGTCTAGTTGATACAGACATAAAGGGTCACTCATTAATGAAATAAAGGACAGAAATTAAAGGTCTGGCACTTTTTTCTTTCATCTTTTAAATGCTAGCTATAGCCACTCACTCCAGACTTCTCAGCATTCTCTGTCACTTTAGCAAGCCTTATCTTGTAATAAAGCACACACCCAGAGAAGCTTTGGGGTGTCTTCTCCAAACTTTTAGCAGTTATGGACCATACTAACCAATAACAACTCAAAAGCTTAAACAAACATCTAGTAAAGACTACAGCATATGGGGTAGACAGAGAACAATTAAATTAGTTTTGAAGTTTAACATCTATATAAGGCAACCTTCTAGAAGTAGCTTTTTGTTTCAATAAATTCCCACCTGATGTTGTGGGAATGGTAACTGAATTGGTAAGTTATACTTTTAAAAGATTATAGATATGAACCTTACTGCTAGGAGACCACATGGTCACTGAATGAGTTCCTTAACCTCACAACTGCTGCTTCTTGCTGGATTGTTATCACTAAGGGACTACTGCTGCACAAGAGTGCCAGAGCACTCTGGCAGAGATGACAGACAATGGAAGCTACTTCAGACTTCATGCAGTGAGTAAAATTACCCACAACAGCAGTTACCCACTGCCATTACACTGGATCTTTAGCCCTGTGTTACAGACAGAAGTATTAAATATTATGGATGTGTGAGAGGGTTCAGCCTCCTGATTGAGAAGTGAGATAAACTTATTTTAATTGGTTATGCATCTCCAGCTGTTTGACATTTTGGTGTGGTGTATCTAACCACTGAAAACCTCTGTGTGATTCCTCAACTCCATACACCATACCAAGTTTTCACAATCTCTTCAACTCCTGCCTACCTCGGTAGGTGCTTAACATTGTATTCCACCCCTACTTCAATTACTTTTCTTCTGAAAACAGAATGCATTGTCCATTCTGTGCTCTCACCAGAGCCCTCTGCCATGAAAATATTACAGCTTTTCTTGTAAGAAAACCACCCCATTAGACAAAACACAGAACTGTGAATAAATTATTCACAAGTGGTCCGGTTCTTAAAGATTTGCTAAAAGCAGAATTACTCTAAAGAAGCTGAGGGCAGGTCTCTTCAAACCTTTCCACTTGGCAAGGCCAGTAACAATTAACCTGTTAACTTGACACCACCAATAACAATCAGGCAGCAGTGTGTAAATCTGCCCTATAAACTAAACCCAAGAACTTGGTTTCCACAGGAATTATACTTTATTGGTAAAAATATTGCAAGAAGTGTCAAACACCTTCCATCTCTTGCTGGAGTTGTTATTTATCTGTTGTGTGGGATTAGAGAAGAGGAATCAGAGTAAGAAATGCTGTTTCACTTGCTATATGTGACTACCTGAAAAGCAGAAACTATGAGCTTAGAATACCACTTCTGTGAGCACTCCCAAGTGCCAGACTCTTATTTTGAAAGCTGTGCTTCACATACTCTGCCAAATGACTCTAAAAATGCAAAAAGAGAGGATTCTTTACTTTATTATATCCAGTCAGTGTTTGTTTCAAGAATCCACTGGAGTTTTGGTGCCGATTAATTAAATTTCTTGACTCCCTGTAATTAAGTCCAAATCTGTGTACCATCTACTGCATGGTACAAAATGCTGCTATCAAAACCAAATGGATCTCATCAGGTCTCTAGTACATTAAAGTTGTATTCCACTAGTTTCTGGCATAGTAGCTTAAAAGAAAAACTGGAAGGATTCCAAACACTTCTACGATTTCAAAATAATAATAAAAAAAGAAACCCCTCTGGTTCTCCTGAGGCTTTTTGAGCTACTTAATACAGTACATGGATGCTAAAACTGTGCCTGCATCCAAGGCACAGAAACACTGTATACCTAAAAACAATGCACCCCCAACTTTCTTGGTACTCATATGTACTTTGGGGTTGAGGGAAAAGAGAGGAAAGAGAGAGAGTTCCACATCTGGCTTACATCAAACTATCAGATATTCAGTCAGTACTTACACATCCATGTGGTGGCCAGCACTCTGCAACCCATCCCCCATCTCCTTCTCTATTGCACTCCACTCACTGTAGGAAAAACAAACGAGAAACAACATCACACATGAAGGGTAAGGGAAGTTAATAAGCTGCATCCTGTATATAGTTTCTTTCCAGGTGACACCTGAATGGAAACTGCCTCAAAGTTAGACTTGGTCAAACTGTTTTTTTTCTTTAAGGAACAACACTAACAATGTGACAAGGCCATTTATGGCACTCTGTAAAACAACTGTCCCTAAACTCACAGTCACAAATATAGTTAGTTTGGGATGGGTTTTGAGCATAATCTTGTTTAAATAGCTGAAACTCAAAACAAAATCAAACAAACAAAACCAAACCACCAAGCACTTAATGTACATGGGACAAGGGACAACTACAATGGTGAACTTTCTGAAATACATTTTGGGCTCACCAAGAACATACTAAGCTTCCCAAACTTACAGGATAGAAGACAGAAGCCTCTCATTCCAAAAACCAAAGGGTGAATTTGACTTTTGTAAGCATTTTACTTCTCCTGAAACTATATGATGTATGTAGCTTTATATTTTCATAGCAGACTCTTGTTTAGTTCTACTTATAAAAAAAAAATCCAACTTGCAATTGTCTCAACTACCTATTTACATCAGAAATATTACTTAAATAAAGAAAGAAACAGAGCTACAAAAAAGATAGCAAGAGACTTGTTCTGGACATCCTGGTATGTACTCTGCCATTTTAATTGTATTCTCAGCTTTGAGAAACCTTATGAGAGTTCTTAGTTACAAGAATTACACCCACAACTCTTTTTACAAGGAAAAAAGAGGTTCTGCTTATATTTCGAATAATTTATGTGTAATGCATCTATTCTGTCCTTCACTTTTTCATAAACATTCCACTCTGCTGATGTTGATATTTGTCTTTGTGTTGTTACAGAACTACACCTAATTTCATTTTAAAACCCCCAATGAGAAAGACATCTGCAATCCATTAACCCAGAGAATTAAATTTAGCACTTGAACAGTGTGTAGAAGCAGGAGGTTTCCCTTAACCAGAAGTTTAGATTCTTGAATTCTCCAGTGAGATGGAAAACTTGAGCATGCAATTCCCTCATATAAATCAAAAAAACGATTGGCAAATTCACTTCTAAAAGCTACTAAAATTGGATAGATATAATTGTTGAATTTTATCCATTAAAAGAACCTAGAGCTTTTTCAGAGACAACTGCATGAAGCATAACGAGTTACTTTCTGAAGAAACAGAATGCCAACACAGCAGCAGAAGGCCCAAAGGTCTGGTACACAAAGCAAAAAGCTGTAGTCTTCCACTAGAGACTTAGCTCAGCAGATCAGGCAATCTCTGCATGCAGCATAGAAATCTCATTAGCACTGCAATACAGGGTTTTTCAAGATAGACAATGAAATGTTTCAAATAAACTTTTCAAAAGCATAACAAAACCAAGAAATTCCCTTCTCTCTCCCCATAACTATGCATGTATTTAAACACTGGATGAACTCTTACCTGAATACTCTTCCGTAGTTGCCATGGACTTTATAGACACCATAAAGCCGGTCTGCCACCCTCTAAAACATTTCAGAGACAGGTTTTGGTCATCAACATTAAGTGCAATTGCTTTGTGAAAACCCACATACATACTCTGAGCTAAAGCCTTAATGTTCTTACACAGGTAAACAAGATTAGGCTTAAATCTAACATAAGCAACTACTGAAAGGAAAAAAAAAAATCAACAGCATTAAGTCCTGCAAGACTGAAGTCACAATCAAGGCTATGTTGAAAAGTAGCATTTCAAATCTATCTTTGGAAGTGTTCATTGACAGGATATGTCTGTGTGTCTGTGGAAACCATAATCAAGCTCCCTTCAGTTTTTGATAACCAAATATAAGACATACTTTATCTGAATAATGCCCAATTTATGCACACACTTGTTTAATTTATAGATGGCAAGTCACAAGTCCATCTTGACATCAATACTGTAGGGAAACCTTCAGTAAAATTCTAACAAGTGACTTGACTTTTCCACCCAGCTGAGTGAACTGAGGGAAAGGAAATGAACTATCCATTGCAGAAATCACTGCTTGAGCTAGAGGTCATGTCACCTGTTTGGAGTGCCAGTACTTGCTGCAGCCAGCACTACAATGCTGGCAAAACCTCAGAAGAAAAGACACGTGTACACTCTGAAGTGTGAGTTGTAATCCAGATAATGCCCTTGGAATTGTGATGTACCAATGAATGAGATTAAAGTTCTGCAAGAGCTACCATTGTTATTATGATATCTGTCACAGCAGTAGTAAAAAGGAAACATTAACAAATTGCCCAACAGATCTCTCACACACAGCTCTGTGAAAACAGGACTGTCTGTAGAACACCACTCTTGAGAGTTATTAATTCTCTCAGGAACCTGAGTTTAGCAGAGCAATCCATTACTGTCCTCTCTGCCACACAGGTCCATTGAAAATGAAATCCCTGTTGAACATACTAAAAAGAAGTACTATGCTCTCATTATTGGAATTGTAATTTCTCTTTTTCTTATTTCCTTTTTGTGCCTTTAAAAAAATAACAACCTTCCACTCTCAACCCATAGAGTATCTTAATGCATTACATAATTGTTGTCATCATCATAAAGATTATTACTCATTGCAGATCAATGAATGAGCCAAAAAAAAGAAAATACATACTGGGAAGTGTAAAGGATTCATACTACAAGCTCATTACATGTCTGACCAGAAAACTGTGTTTTGAGGCCCTTCTCAAACCAAACATCCAGCAAAAGCAACTTGTCTGCTGAGTAGAGAGAAGCAGACACCTCAACCCTCTCTAGAGCACCTCCCTGTGATGCGTGACTATCACAGGATGGGGCAGATTAGCACTGTCAAACCCAGCCATCAGATCTGGAACTCCTTCCCCCTCCCAAATCTGCACAAAGCCAGTGCCCTCACCTCTTGCTGTCTCCTGCTCCACACTCCGGAGACAGACTCCCTCAGGCAAAACTGCCCTTATTCTAGAACACATATACCACTTCTCTTGACTAAACAAGAAATACTGCCTTATAAATAAATCATACTATTTGTCACGACACACATGGGAAATACTCACAGCTCTGACTCGCAGAAGGTGTGATATGACAGACTGCAGTTCATCGCTGTAGTGTTTTAGCTCAGTAAATCTCCTGGGAGCAGGAAACAGATAGTACATCATTAGCCATCATGAAAGCAAGCTTTCACAGCGTGCACAATAGAGCCACAACCCTGCAGCCAGCAAGCACAGCCTGGCCTGTGTTGGAGTGGAATTAGCTGAAGACTCCTAAAGAAGTGACTGCTGAGTTTAATTTCCCTCAAGTGAACAAACATCCCAACACTTGCATGATGGCTGGTCTTTTAAATGCAAATGTTGAAGGCTCAGATTGAATTAAGAGATAAAATTTTATGAAATAAGAGTAGTTAGCTGAAGTTATTACATCACTGTTTTATTTTTAGGGTTTTTTAATGGGATTTATAAAAGCAAGGGTTAGTGAATAGGAAAGCTTCAAACAAATACAAAGCCAAAATCTGCTGAAGCATATTTCCCAATAAAAGCATGTTTACATTTCTGACTTGACAAAGATACTTTACTTTCAAGCTGCCTCTATCCAGTTTTGGGCACAGCTTTTCAGGGGTTCAAGGAAGCATTCACAATTACATTTCCCCTGAGACTAATCTGTACAGTAACTGTAACATATGAAATCCTAGTGAGACTTGTACCTGCACAAGAGCCATGTATGGCTGAAGGCCATCAAATCACTACATCTCAACGAGGTAGCAGAGAGGGAAGCCATTGCAAGTGACTTGTGCATACTGCTGGCTTGTCATTTCTGGAGAAGAGGTATTTTATCAGCCAACCCAGTTAGGCTTCAGAGGCAATTTAAGCTGATACCTTTACCTCTTGCTAATACCAAAGGTGAATCATTTGCCACAGCTTTGCTAGTGACAGGTAACCAATTAAACCACAGCAACAGCCTCTTGTGTACACATACACCCTCCCTACTACACACAAGTCTACTCATGACCTACTTTGGTACACAAGAATGTATTTATTTCATCCAGATGGGAAGCCAGAAACAGCTTTACCTAAATTACTAAACAATGATCTAAAAATACACACAGAAGAATGCAACTAAAATTAAGGAATAGGAGACTGACATTAGTGTTCCAGGTTGATGTTCAAGAATTTAAAAAAAAAAGTCATCCCTCCTCCCACCACAGGCACACAGTCAGGCTTTGTATTTCAGAATAGCTTGTACCCAAGAGGTCTTAGTGAAATGAGTTGGGTCACTTGTTTTGGGTGACCAACTATGAAATTCCAGGGTTTTTCATTTAACACCTCTTCCTCCCCTGTCAGGAAGTCTTCCCCTAAAATATTCCCATCCTTACATTCAGGAAGTAAAAGCTTTATTATGACTTCTAATATTTTTGATTTCCAAGAAGCGGTTTTTTATAGCATTATGACACATACAGGGTTAAAGTACATAAAAAGATTTAAAGGTTAGCAGAGAAGCTGTATGGGGGAAAAAAATGTAGTCACTGATCTGCACAGTGGGATTTAGAGAGCAATCTTTTCAGTTTACACTTTATAAAATATGCACCAGGGCTGCATGTCAGACAGCTGCAGACACGTACAGTGAAGATATTTGAAATAATTGAACTAAAAACAAAAGATTAAAAAGCATGCCTGCAGCTCAGGAAGACTCCCCTTTCCACTACAGAAATTTATAACAATTTTTTTTTTTAATTTATCCTGTTTTGCCACTAGAAATCTTTTAGGAATGCTGTACTCCCTGAAGACCAGAGTCAGAAACCTAGGAGGACTTTCAGTATCCTGGCCTTCAGCAGCAATACATCTTCTCTCAGACCAATTCTTCCTCAATTAAAAAAAAAATAAATTTAAATTACTACTTTAGAATCAAGCTGTCTTCTATTTTGTCTCATAAAAGCATAAACCAAAGTGCTGCTATTTTTTCCCAATTTTCCGTGAAGGCTGAAAATTTTACAAATATAATTTTCAGGAAAAACTGGTTTTAAGAGACTGGTGGTGTTGCAGATCAAAAGTTTATTTCTCAACTATTTGCTTAAGTCCTATTCATTGCTCATGTAAAAAAAAAGTTACATAATTATAAAGTAATTTCCAAACAGAGCTCAGTGAGGCACACAAAGGGATGTTTACTTTCCAGTGTATCCTAACAGTAGAAGTGTGAAACAAGAGATACTCAGTAATTGAGGCTTTTTAAACTAGCACTTTTCACTTGGTTTTACTGGTTCTGCAACATTAGCAACAGTCTAGATACTTAACTGAGCTATTAAATAGAACCTGAGACAAATGAAGAACTGATTGGGTCACATCGGTGTAGGAACACCAGCAGGTCTCTCAAAAATATCTTTTATGATATTAGCAAAGAAAAAAAAATAATCCTTTACAGTAGACAGCATTTCAGTGTAAGTTATTTACTTTGTGCATTTTACTTAGCAGTAATCCTTCTTGCATCAGGGCAGGCAGTGCCACTGTCCTCTTTTGTGAAGAGAGATACTACAAGAACAGAACTGTTCACTAAAAAACAAGCCACTTATCTGAATAACCAGACAGAAAATACCAGAGAGCTACTTAAAAATATTTTTAAAAGCCTTAGGAAAGGCTTTTGTATTTTCTAAAGAAATCTTCCACCAAAACCCAAAAGCTATGGTTTTGATTAAAGCCCAGAAAGAGAAAGCAAGGATGAGTGCCATGAGGCCAAATCAGAGGGGTCTGCAGTACATACAAATTTACCTCTGAGTACCAGAATACCATATTTTTATCACCATTTAAATCCACCATTGAAACTACAAATCACTTCCCACAGGAGAAGGTTTAGTTTCAGTCCACATTTGACCTCGAAGAGCAGCCTTGTTTCAGCTGCATGCAGCTCCTCATGTTGCCAAGCTCCATGGCAATCCTGACTGGGAGCTGCAGCTGCTCCTCACCTGAACCTCTGGCCCAGGAGCCTGAAAGCCTACACTGCACACAGCAGTCAAGTCACACCTTCTGTTTCAGCAAGGTGAGCTTGCTGAACCACTTCACCAGCCAGCCACACAAAAGCACCAAAGGTAAAGCAGAGGGGCCAGCATCACATTGCAGGCAGCTCAAGCACCAGTGTGCTGGGCAGAGCAAGGCACTGTGCCTCCTGTTAGAGCCACACATGCTACAGCAAAAGGCAGACAAACAACTTCTGCTCATGAGTTATTTATTAAACAGTTTGTATCCTCAAGTGCAATTTAGAACTTAGGTTGCTGGCAGAATACAACAGAAAACATGTCCCATCTCTCAAGCACTGTGAAAGCTCTACCAAGGCACACGCACTCAAGGACTGTTTTTGTTACAAGCTCTTTCCTCATGTTTTCCTTGTATTAACCCTTTTTCTGCTTTTTAACAAGCTACTTCTCATAACAGCTTTGCTTTCTGAAACACTGGTACCTCAAAAGCTAACAAGGATGCTCCCTAAACAGTCTTGCCCACCTGTGCCTACAGTCAGACTGCTGGCAGTTTACCTGCTGTGAGAGCAGGAAAAGAGAACTCCTCCTGGCCACAGAGGAAGATGACTGAGGGTGAAGCATTCAAACAAGAAACCATTTTCACCTGCAGATACAGAGAATTGCTGTCGTCCAATCTCATTCATGAATGTTACTATTTATATTAAACCCTGGCTAAAAGCTTCCTGGCTGCCCCAGAAGGCCCATAAAACAAGCACAGTAAAAAAAGAGGAACTGGACCAATTCACAGGTTAAGTCTATGAAGAGGTTCAGAAAGGCATGTACCCTCTGACATGCTTAACACAGTACCCACAGATTCTGTGGCACAGCCAGCAGTCAGCACAGGGGCTCTCCCCAAGCAGCATCTCCTGGTGGCACTGCTGGACAGCAAGGGCACCCAGAAGGGCACTTTGCACAGGTCTCCACGGCCTGTGGATGGCAAACAGCAGCATCTCTTGGCTCCATCACTGCACACTGATGCTTCTAAACCACTGCAGAAGCAGAAACTCCCATTTTACCCTTCCCACATCACCAAGGGTGTGATGAACCTCCCACTATATACACTGACAATTCTGAGCAGCTTTTCCATCCAGCACATGCTCGAGTGCCTGTCCCAGAGCTCTGTAAACTGCAACAGAGCTGAAATGACCTCTGGACTTCCAAAAGCATCTGTGAAAATTGGCAGCTTGGAAAGAACTGTGAACTGCAACACCAGGGTGTGTGCATCCAGAGCTGTACACGAGCAGACTTTTGGAAAAACCTACTATCAATCTGTATTCTGTTCATGCTTGGAAAGATTTCTTGAAAACAAATACTAAGAGGTTTTTTCAGAGTCTGGTTTTGGGGACTTTTTGTCCCTTCGTTTTAGTCTAGCTAAAATGAAATACTCATTTTATATTAAGTGATGGAATTTTTCTGAATGCTTCCTGCTTCTGGAGGCAGGATTTATCAACTATTTTCACACTACCTCTTTACTGGGCTCCTGTTAAGATCTGAAGCGCAGAAAGATAATTTTTCTTTTCTGAATTTATACTGAAGAGAGAATATTCTGTCACCTGAAGTTATAGTAGTAACTGAAAAAAGGAAAGGGAGGGAAGAAGGATGTGGAATCTTACTTGTCTGGGTTTTTCACTCTGAATGTTGCATTAAGAGCTTTTAATCTGGAATCTGCCTGAAAAAGGGGAAAAAAAGCTTTGTTAATTTAATGCAATTAAATTTCAGTGACAAAAAAATCTCAGCCTTCTGGCAGCACCATCAGAAAAACGTCCTGCCTTCATGGCATATTTAAGTCTTCAAACATTGAACAAGTTGACACCAGCTGCCCTGAATGTCAGATATTTTTATTGAAAAGTCAAAAAACTACGCTATTTTTTTTAATATGATGTAAACAGTAACCACTAAAATAAAGCTGGTATAATCTAAGTCCCACAGAAATAGGCCTTCTTAAAATGCTGCACAAATCATGGATTTAGGATACACAACCCCACATTCTTTTTACATGAAGCAATTAGGTAACTTAAGACCATATGGACCAGCTATTTTGTATTTCTCAAACCAAATAAAATCGGTGGTAGAGTGACCTCTATATGCTCTTTATTAGCAGGAACAGTTCCCTAGTGAAATCAAAATCTTGTATATGTTGTTCTCTTACTTTTTATGACTTGCTTTACAGAAAATATGTAATTTGTATATCAGAATAAAGCCCTTTTTAGTGCAATGTTATTCTCTATAGTAAAGCATATATAAATCTCTACAGAACAAAATTCAATACTTAATTAAAAAGGTAATTGACTGCTTTGACTGTTTTTGAGATGTTGGTTTACTAATTACTGCAACAGCAGTATTGAACATTTCTAAGGAGATGGAGGGGTTTTTTTTTCCAATTTATTGAATATTAAACTGTGCAATGAGTATTTACTCCTAATAAGACACCAACACAGATGAGAGACCTCAGCCTCATCCCCGAAGTCCACATCACTCTCAGTCAAGGTCACTATAACTCTTCATTCCTACAATGCATTTTACACACAGCTCGCTCAGGGCTCATCTATACCAAAGAAAAAAGCCAATTGTAAATGGCTGGAGTTTACTTTTGATCAAAACATCCCTCTCTTCAACAAAAGGAAAACAAATCAGCACACCTTGCAAGCTGCATAGATTTCCTATAGTGTACTCCTTTAGCTAACAGGCTGTGCCACAGCTGCAAGCAGTAAGTTGCTTCAGCAGTACTTGTTAGTGCTGGTATATGACAAAAAAGTATTTTGTGCCCTGTTACAGAAAACTCAGAGCATGAAGAGCTATTTTGAATTTGTCAGTAAAAGGAACACAGTGTCTTCCCAAAACAAGAAGAGAGCCCATTCTTTAGGGGCCTTGTAATAGCATCTACAGATAAGACAGGCACAGTCTGAGACTGTTTCACCTCCCACTACATTTGGGCTGAGCAGAAGACACACCATACATAGCCTAGAGAAAAGGAGGCTCAGAGCAACCTTACTGCTTTCCACAATTTCCTGAACAAGGTTGTAGTGAGGTGGAGGTTGGTCTCTTCTCCCACATAACCAGCAGTAGGACAAGAGGAACCTGCCTCAAGTTGCTTCAGGGGAAGTTCAGATTGGATGCTAGGAAAAATTTCTTTACCAAAAAGATTGTCAGACACGGGATCAGGCTGCCCACAGAAGTGATGGAGTCACCATCTCTCAATGTGTTTAAAAGATATGTTGATGTGGCACCCAGGGACATGGTTTAGTGGTGGACTGGTGGCAGAGTCAGGTTAACTGTAGCTGTTCTTCCAATGACCAAACACCAAAACAAAGCATAACGCACAAGCTGAAAGGTAAGGGAACAAAACCCTCCAGACTACGAGTGACTGACATTGGGAGAAAGCAGGTTCACTGTCACCACTGCATGTGACACTTCTCTAAGAACATCTTGCAAAGGGAAGACAAGGCAGCATGAGAAAGCATGTCCCAGATAGCACAAGGAACACAAAACACTGCAGGAGATCACAGTCCCAGCCTTTATGCTTAAAAAAGCACTTGTGAAGCTTGTATTGTCTTGGATCTCCACTACCATACCCCAACAAACCAATACACAAGCCAGTTATGTTTGGGGCTGTTCACACACTCCTGCAGGTACTCCTCACACATCCTCTCACAGTGCAAACATCAGATACATTGACATTATCAGAGCCCTTCCCTCTGAGCAGCTATTTCCCAGAACCCTGTATTTTTGTTTAAACAGCAGGCACCAAAGCCATTTGAGTCTGTTGGAGCAGCAGGCACATAGAACAGCTTTACACTTAGAAAGGACAACTTCCTACCCTACAGTTACAGGGCGAGTTTTTGTCTTCTGTCACAGACACACACAGTGCTCTGAAGGAACAGTTCAGTAGGTTCATACAAACACTGTCAGGCACGAAGCACAATCTGCCAGTGCCCAACCATCTCAGTAGGGCTATTTCCTTTTTGCCATTTGCAGCACAGTAACTCTCACACACCACTTTTGAGCATTTACACCAGAGTTAGGCTTCTAGAGAAACATCTGTCCAGTCTTAAAATTGATTTAAGAGTGACATGCACAAGCATTTTAGAGATGAACCACCCATCAAATGAGGTACAGCAGAGGAGTTTTCAGAGAGTTAACGCCTACTGTGATCCCATAATCATTTATGTAAACTAAAGAGAGATGGGAATTTTCTCTTTCCTACAGGAAGGGTTAAAATCCCAAGTGACAAATCCCTTAAATTAAAAATCCCTTAAAAATAAGTGCTGGGTTTGAGAGGGAGGAAAGGCATGATTTAATGATAGAGCTGGCAGAATAAACAAAGTCTCCAACATCAACATTCAGCTATAGCATGCTACACTGCATTAATACCTAATTTAAAGTTTAGTTAGAGTTCAAACCCTCTCAGACAAAAAACACATCCTGCTTAAATGCAGCAGAGGCAGCAGAAACATAAACAAATGGTCTAATTTGAGTCTAAAACATGCACTGAATTGAGGTTTTCCTTTCAGTGTAGTGCTAAATATTGAGAGTTTATACCTCAGATGTAGAATAAAGGGAAGATTCTTTCTACCAGGCTTCTCAAAAAGTTATTTTTCTTTCCTAAGGAAACTGGAACTGTGAAAGGGAAAACATACACAACCAAATCTAGAGGGAAAACAAGACTTGCTAGTCTCTCATTTAATCTACAATGTGGTTTCAGGGAGGGAAATATTCTCAGCATTCTGCCATGAGTTTTTTTCCATAAACACACCACTGTGTGTTCTCCTGAACACACCCTGCCAGTACAAACTTTCTGAACTCCTATGAGTGTATGCAGCTTCAGAGCTTTACATTGTTTGCATTATGAACACCAGTAGTATGCAAACCCAACTGTGATGGAAGAGAATTATTGTCAACTTAAGTTACCAAGAGTGTCAGTACCAAAGCCCCTTGGACACTGGGAATAAGAGCACCAGGGATTTTCTTTAGCTCTCACTATTTAGAATAATTCTTCATAATCTACCAAGTTCTCAGCTGTGATTTCATGAGAGCAGATCACATTACAATGAAACAAAAAGCTCAGTATTTGTCCCCTACAGTAATTCTTCCAGACACAGCCCAGCAATCTATCAGCTTCTCAGATTCTTGACCTGTACAGACACACGACCTCAGACCATTTATTCCTGCAAGTCTTCCACCAGCTTACCCAGCCATGAACTCACTGATGTCAATGAGGATAGTATTACTTCAAGACACATTCTGTTAAACAGTTAAAGGGCACCAAATCTGTCTGACTTAGTCCCTTTCACCAACTGCTCCTTGCAAAGAAGTCCTACAATTCAGACCTCTTTGTTTACCTTTTTTTGACACCTTGCACCTCTTACCAGACTAAATTTGACACCCACCCTTAAAAATGCTAAATTAAACAGAAAACAAAAAACTCACTGCTGTGGCCTCAAGTTCATTACTTTTAAAGCTCCTAAGGATTCTACGTTACCAGCAGAATTACACAGGCACGTAACAAGCCTGCTAGAGAAGTTAACTGCAGTCCTACCTATCACATGCCAAGAACATCACTGGTTTTTGTAATACAAGTATTCATGAAGCAACCAATGCCTTTAACTCATTTTTACAGCAAACATCCTTTCATAAATAGCCTAAAACATGTTTGCTGGAATATGCCTGTGTCACAGCAATCACGAGACAAACAATTACAGTAATTACCTTCAACTGAAATCCAGTCTCATTCACCATTTCTTTCCATCCACCTTCCTAAATATACAGGAGAAAAACATTCAGTTAGAGTGATTTAAGAATGCTGCAGCTTTTGCAAGGCCTTGTGAGAGCCTAAATCAAAGGAGCTTCTCCAGTATGCCTGGCTTCTGCCTCAGCTACCCTCCCCATGTCTTTTTAAGAATCTGGGTTAAGAATAACCAATTGTTATGTTGTGCTTACATACTAATCTCGCCCCAAAAACCCTCTTTTCAATTACCTCAATCTATCAACTGGGAGCAGGAGCCACACTGCTTTGTTTAAAGAGGAGCAGCTAACGTATTTTGCCTCTGAGATTACCAGCATCTCCAAGGACCTTTGCCTCTCAAGGCAGAGAGCATACAGCTGACAACAGTTTGCAGTGCACATGCCATCACCTGCTCAGGTGTACTGCTGGTTTTCCACTGTTTCAGCTCCCATACATCAGTACACCCACATACTGTACCATGGCTGTTCAGTCCAGTATTTGGGAATCTCTCGTCAAAGCACAGAAAAAAGAACTATCCAACACCTCCTGAAGTTGAAAGCTGCAGAATGCAATGCTTAAGCTGACAATTGGAGCACAACTTCTGTGACAATGTATTGTAGCAGTTTTGGACCATGACAGAGGAATGGATGATCCAAACCACAAGGCTGAAGAAACCATGGATATCCAAAGAGTGAACTGGAAGCCAGTGCTGTCCCTGCAGTCAGCAGTACAGCAGGGTAACTAGTTCAGCTTTACTCCTATGGAAAGCTCCCAACCAACACGGATTAAGTTCCCAATAGATGGTTCCAAAGAGGTGGAAATTCTCTCTTAGGAGCCTTACAACTTGACTGAAAAAAAAAGTAATAAAGTAGATTAGAAGGGCAACTGTACAGCTGCAGGCTGCTCTCAAGCTTCTAGCTGGACAAGTCTTTTCCACCTCAAGTTTATTCATGTTGTCTGTCTTTCCTCCTGACACAGAACAAGTTATGGGTCAATAGAAAAGATCAAAAGGACATTATCTTAATTAAATAATCACTAAATAATGTATTTAGAAATAACTTTACTATACCTGCATTAAAAACGCATAAAAGATTTTGTCTTGGCAAAGAACAGGATGTGAAGCCACACGTAACAAGAAGTTTTCCAGACCAATTCTTCTTCTTTCCACAAAATCTGGATCCATATTATCTGCTGATAGCTTATGCCAAACAAAGTCAGCCTAGTTAAACAGAAGAGTGTCAACAGTAAATTAAAAAACAAACAAAACAAAGCAAGCCACAGTCTCGGTTTCCTTACCCTTTTTTCTGGCAAAGGTGGAACAACAATATGTGGGTAGGTAACTGACAAATAATTCCTCAACAACTCAAATTCACTGTAACGTCTCCACAGGGACTCCACTGGGGCACATTGTCCCTCACTCTGGGACTCAACAGCTCTGAAAGATAAAGCAGCAAATTTAAATATTAGTGAGACATCACCTACTCCCTCAAAAACCATCAGTGCAATTAGAAGAAAAGCCCCAAGTATAGTAGTGATTACTGCATGACTTGCCCATAACCTAAAGTAACCTTAGTTAATTTCATGTCTACATACTTAATTTAAAAATATTTATAATTTCTGCCTGATAGCACCTGAATTTGCTAGGAACACAGGAAAAGTCAATGCACTTACACATCAAAAACAAACAGGTAGGTCACAACCAAGTAAAGAGACACATGTGGCTTAGTCCAAACCCTTACAGAAACAGCCCTATTTCTCTTGGAAAAGTGTAAGGTTCCAAGTTAGCAAAATTTCATGAGTACCTGAAGGATACATAATATTGTAAGAAGAAATGGACAATTCAGTGGGAAAGTCTTCAGAGGATAAAAATTGTCTTGGATACAACAGTAGATACAATTACAAATACAACTTCAAAACTTAAAAAACTTAAAGGATATTTTTATAAAAAAAGCAAATTTCCAAGTACTTCCAATTTTCCTTTTTTGTTCAAAGTGACATGTTTTTATATTTAAGGACTAAAACCTTAACAAACTAGCTAGAGCGAGCAGGTACAAAATTGATGTGTCTGAAAAATTCGTTGAAGACTCAAAACCAACATGACCTAGCAAGGTAATAAAGAGTTTTATGCTACTATAAAAGGAGAAATCATTGAATGTCTTGTATGAAAAATTACTTTTCTTGTCAAATATTTGTATTACTTTCCAATCCTATTCAAAGCAATAGAAATACTTTGCAATATCATAAAATAAGCATTGGGTAGCAACACTTCCAGCAGTTAGCATATGCTAGAATAAGCACAGAGAGAGAATTCACATAAGGCACTTAACAGAAAACAGTGATGTCTATATCTACTTTACTCTTCATTTAAATTACTAACTAGCACACAAAACACTGGCATAACCCTACAAAGAACAGTATTGACTGCTGAGTTTGGAAGGAACCTCGGCATGTCTGTGATCCAGCTCCTTGCTCAAAGCAGGATGTGCTGAGCCACATCCACTTGGGTTTTGAGTATCTCCAAGGACTGAGGCTCTACCACCAGATTGAGCAACCCACTCCCATGTTTGACAAACCTCACAATAAAGAGGTTTTCTTACTTTTACCTGGAATTTCCCACTTTGAATTTGTGGGCACTGCCCTTTGCCCTCTCAGCATGACAGAAGGAGTCTGACTCCATCCTCTTTACCTCCCCATCAGGTACTGATCCACAACTGCTAAAATGAGCTCTCTTGCACAGGCTGAACAACTCCATCTCTTTCAGCCTCTCCCTGCAGATCGGACAATCCAAGCCCATAACCATCCTCACAGCCCTTCACTGGACTTGCTTCAGTTAGTCCACATCCTTCTGGTGCTGGAGAACTCAGAATGGGGAACAATAAATTATGAACTACAAGTGGTTACTCATACGGTATTCAGAAGAAGAGAATGCTACATCATTTTTTCCACCAAAAGTCAGGCTTTACAGTTCTTGAATTAGTAAGAACTTTGTGAAGTTTTAAAACACCTAAGTAGCACACAAATTATTGGTAATTTTTTAAGCTATTCTTAACCTACAAGGTCAGATTTCTAATAATCTTACTGAAAAACAAACAATCCCACTCCAAAGCTGCCCCAATTATCTTATACATTTAAAAAAATTACAAGGTGCCTCTATTTGTGAGCCCTCATTTGAGAGGAACAGTCTTGCTATATACTTTGGTTTAGTTACATTTTCAGGTAGAATAATGTCATATGGAAGAACACGAAAGATACTTTTTTAACTTAGTAAGGTGGAACAACTTTTATGTATCTACCCGTGCCTTGGGTAAAGGACATTCATTCCAGGTGACTGAATTTGTAGGGAAAAAAAACTTCACAACTAAGAAGAAAAAAGGATAAATTCATAGCATTCAACACAAACAGCTGCAGATCAAAACTATTTGAGAGTGACTCAAGAGGAAAAGGTGAGTACACTACTGACAGCCACTATTCACACTGCCAGCATCCCACAGAATTCCTCCCCATTAGAGTATTTAAATTCAATGAAGCTGCACCTGCAAATACTGAGTTCTGAAGAGGGTAAGCTCAGCCTAGCCTGCACTGACAGGCTGTGCAGCATTCCTCCCCACACTAACTGCTGCACCATTCAAATATTACAAGAACACTTGAGCTCAGAGCAGGTATCTAGTGATTGAACTATTGATGAGTAAGAGCTAAATTTGAATAGACAAGGAATTGAGCTACTGTGCTTTAAAAGATTAATTGTTTAGTCAAAAGCTGAAGGTGCAAACACTGCATTCCTGGAGGAAAAACTCCCAGCAGGGTTTGGTAAACAATCTGGCCATTCAAGACACTCTCATAAAAGTACTTCAGAATTACCGATCCTTTTTATCTTCAGCTTCAGTAGCCTACCAACAGCTGCACTGACTTACACCCTGGGATTCAAGATTTCCACATGGCTTATTGTCAACCCTTAAGAAAGACTGCTACCATCAATACATGATAGCATTATGGGGATCCTGCCTGAGAACAGACTGCACAAGCAAGCATAAATAGGGAGATAAGAAAAACACGGGTCAGGACTGCCCTGAGAACCCAGCCACATCCCAGGAGGACAAATCTGTGCTGCAGACACAGGTGCTGCTGTGCCAGCCTTCTGACAGAGAATGGTCCATCTCTATAAGCATCTAACTCATGCTTATAATGCTCCCTAATAGTTTTGCAGAGTTAATTAGAAAGTAGGAGAAGCAAAGGCCAGGCTGAGCCTTAACTGTGGGGGGGAAAAGAAAAGCAAAACCATTTCTGAAAATGCCTGCTTATCAGCTTTATATTTGCTACAATTAATAAGAACCCATCAGTTATTTGAAAAAAAAACACAGTAGTAACATCTCAGTCCACACACATTAAGCAGAAAAATAAATATTAATCAAAAATTTTAAAGGGTCATTTGGGAGCATAACACTTCAGCAGGAAAGGACCACAGCTTTATAGAGAAGCCTAGTCCTACATCAGCACAAACCACTACCTTGTTACTTGAAGTTTTATGCCCATACAGGGCCTCAAGAACTCCAGGAGGAAGGAAGCAGACTGCCAGACCAGTTCATACCACTCACTGCACCTACCCTGCCCACACTGAAGACACTAAGGAAGTTTACTACATCTGTCTATTGTCAATTTATTCTGACAAAGCAGATCTGTGGACAACAGCCAGGCTTCCCCCAGTCTCAGTTAATCAACCTTTACAACCCTTGTGAGGGACACAAAAACCTCACTCTACACCCTGAAGATTAAATTGCTACCAGAGAATCTTGAAGGTCAAACCTGTGTAGTTAATTCTTTCTTAACTAGACAGCATCTGATACAACCACCTCACCACAGAGTGTGTTAAGCAACCTGACATTATTCTCATCTCAGACCATACTTGTTTCCTTTATTCTAACATACATTTATGCTCAGTGTCTCAGGAGTGCAAACACTGCCTTTTACACCTCCTTTTATCTTCATCAGGAGAGCACCTATATAGCACCTAACAAAGAAGCCATGCTTCTTTAATTGATTGATTTGAATACATTTAAGACATTTTGAAATCGTTAGCATCAGTTGCACCCCCCAGGCTTACAGTAAAGCCCCAGGCTGTGCACTCTGGAGCACACAATGCTGCAAAGTTGGCTAAAGGAGGGGAGCAGCCAAGTTCTTTGCAAAGCTGTGGTGGGCAAGCACTGCACAGCCCTCAGATAGGAACCTGGGTCAGCACCATGGCCTTTTAAATGAGGCGACAAGAGTTTGAAACTGCATGGATGGATTTAGGACAGGCAACCAAGATAAGAGAATTTTTTTTTTAATCACACCAAAATGTTTCTGCCTGATTACATACGGTCATGAAATATCACCAATTACAAGAGCATTTCCTCCCCAGGAACACCATTTCAGAAAGGAAGTAGAAATCCACAAAGGTACTCATTAGACTTAATACCTTCACTACCATCTAATTTTTTAGACAACGTTATGAACTTCCCCATTAAATGCAAGTATTGCAGACCAGTTTCAATTAAGATTATAATCACTTGTTGACATTCAGTCAAACTTCTCAATTTGTTTTGGTTCTAAAAACACAATATAATACTTGTACAGTCTTCAGGCAGGAAAACCATATGTTTCCCCTTTAAGGACACTTTTAACAATGCAAGTTATTCATCGAATGAACCAACCTGCCCAAAAAAATTAAAAAGACATAATTGAAACCTTCAGCTTTTACATTTATAACTGATGTTATCATAACCAATTCAAAGATTACATTACTCCATGTCTCATTTATTTGCCTTAATTCAAAGTGTCAATGTGAAAACTTTAGTCCATCTAATTAACCTCTTCTCACTTCCCATTTAAAACTAATTATCTTAAATGAGCCATTAAATAATTCTGAATGCAATAAAGACAAATGGCTGTGAAGTACTAAATCCAACAAGAAGGAAATACACAGATTTATTTCCTTGTAAAAGTAATCATCTCTTCAATGAGGGAAGCAGTAACTCTGCTTTCAACCTTTGACCTTCCAGTGTATGAGAAGTGACACTTCCACTCCCTGTAGTGGGCAAGGTTCACTCCCTGTGCAGAGGAACACCATTTTAGAGGGATGGGAAACTTTTTCTAACAGCTATTTAGAAATAGTCTCTCTATTCAGGCCTCTCAGACAGCTGATGTTTAAGACAGCAGTTTAAGACAGCTGCTCTTCTACCTGGCAAGCTGTATGACAAGGAGGCATTTCTCTTGACAGAAGATTTTTCACAGCCAGGTGATTCCTTGGGTTTTTTTATACTGTCACCCAGTTTACTGTATTTAACAAAAACATACATTTCTCAGGAAGATGAATGATTCATAGTTCCTACCAAGTAAAAACCAACAGAAAACTAACTTCTCAAATCCTCTGTCTTCTTTCACTTCCCAACCTCACCTCCCTGTTTAAAGCTCATGCTGAATTTAGACTTTTTCCCTCATATCTCCTTTGGAGTACTTTGGACATATCTTCCTGATTCCCATTGGACAAAATCTGCCCTTTACTATTCTATCAGAAGACAACATTTGCCCTCTGTGGGCATTCATCCTTTGCCTCTTCTCAGGAAACCCATGCCTGGGCTTTTCACCTAGCCCAGTGTGAAAAAAGAAACTTTGAGAAGGGTACTAAACAAAATATAACAAAGGAAAAGCTCCTGAAATCCCACAATGCAGCACTGCTATCACTGAACTGTGGCCTGGCTAGCTACTGATTTCCAAGTCCATTTCTCTCACAGAAACTTTCTATAGAAGTTCTCACACTTTGGATGGGCAATCCAAGGTCTTAACAGAGAAGCAGGTAACACTCATATCACAATTTAACTAGTGGAAAACTTTCCAAAGACTGTAATCAGAAACAAGGCTAGTAACTTCCCAGCCATACTGTGGTAGTAAAAACGAAATAAAATGAGCCCCCTTGTCAAATTACTGCAAGAGAAAGTGAAGACTAGTAGGGTTGGAAACCAGAGATCCAGCTATTAAGTGGTTGGATAGCAGACTGCACTAACTTGTGCTACTTTTTCCCAAAGCCACATTTAAAATAGAACAAAACAGAAAAAACATGCTAGTCATCATATTGTTTGATCGGGAAGGCTGGGATAGAAATCTTTTAGTCAACAGGGATGAAAGGAAAGTGAACTAAATGGAAGTGTCCTACTACTACAGAAGAAACAGTTTACTTTAAAGGAGACCAGGAAAAAAAAGGCATTCCCTGTGTGTCCTATAATTAAAAGTGCAATACCACAGAGCACTTTAGAGGTGCTCTGCATTCTGATTAACTTTCAGCTCTATCATGGCAATAACAGGTACAAAGCCAGGAGTCAGAATCAGGGGTTTATTCTACCCAAGTTCTTGTAGTTTCATGCACACTATGATGTAGAGACACAGCTGCCCAAAATTCTAACAAGCAAGTCCAGATTTAAGTAAGATCCTGGATATTTGCTACTTTCCTTATAGAAAGCAAGTGATATGCTGGGCACATCTCAAGAAAGAATATTTAGCTACACATCTTAAGAATATCTACTTGCCTTAATGCCATTTCCCACAAATAGGTAGAAGTGACCTCTGTTCTCAGAGGGGGAATATAAAAATTGATTTATTTTTAAATAACTGCCTAGTTTAACAGAAGCTGTGAAACAAACTGACATTATGACTAATTGAATGGAAATAGCTCATCATAAAAAAGTCAAATTAGCTAACGTAGAAAAGTCTAAAGCAAGAAGATGTTTTCAGGAAGCACAACCCTTGGAATTTCCTGATGCTCTGCAGTCTACAGCAATGGAGTTTGTTTTGTCTCAAAGAAATATATCTACATCAAAGTATAACATGACATTAATAAAAAAATCAACAAAAGTCAAGCAAAAATGTGCACATAGTAATAAATCTTTTCATTTAAAAAGGAAAACTAAGTAACACCATCAATGCATTTTGAAAACACTTTCACCAGCACCAGTGAAACTTATGCATTAAAGGTTTAAGCACTCAGCTCCTGTTCTATAACAAATATACCATGGTCGTAATTGTATCCATCTTGTGTCTCTTATTCACCCAGATAGAATTCCTCAATCCAAACTGAAATTAAATCCTAGATAGCAGTAATGGCGGAACCCCAGTTCACATAAACATAATGCAACTATTATTAAGTGGTCTTCCCTTTATATTACTATAAACACTTTTATTCTTCAGCTACAAAATATCTTATTACCCAGACAAATTACTGTGAAGCCCACCTACAGCTACAGGCTCAGCAGGAAGCACATTTAATAGCCACCAATTATATTTATGCAAGAAGTTTTGCCTTCTCAGCAAAAGAAATAGAGAACCTATTTTATTAGAGATGTGACAAACACACATTTTCAGTCGCTCTGTGACAAACATGTAATTGGTCTCGGTATTTGCTGACCACAGAGTAAAATAAATCCTAATGAAAGAACACAATCTGGCCAGCAAAGTACAGCTTTGCCACTACGAAAGAACAACTGGGAAAGACCAGTGGGAGCAACTCTAAAGTAATGCAAGGATGACTGGAAAAGGAGATGCAGTCAGCATGTTCTGGGGCTGCAGAAATCTGCCCCCAGAGTACACTTCATACCACAGTTAGGCCCCAATGATTCCAATTTTCTTCTCTTTTCCTTCAGAAATATCATTACAACAGAAATAACACTACCAACACAAGAAGGTGTGATCTTTAATATCAACACACTGTAAAAGTATTTTTAAGCATCTGAGCAACTGTCAAAGAGCTACAATATTTGAAAAATGTATGTCTGTTTTGGACTTTGTTCTTTAAGTTTAGCAAAAATATAGTAAACTTATCCCAGCAGGCCTGCAGTCAGTGTGACTGGTGTGTCCACCAGCCAAACAAGCTAAGAAGCCTTTTAACCAGCAGATAGAAGGCTTATGTGACAGTATTACAATTTGAACTCTTCAGAGCCTTTGCAAAATGCAACTGCTTTGTTTCAGAAGGTTTTCTTTGTACAGCAGATAATTCCAAAGGCAAGGCCTAAAGGTTAAAACTAGTAATATAAAGAAGAGGTACACAAAACTCGTAACAAAGTCTAATTTTGAAATTCTTGCTTCAGCTGAGCAACATGATCCCACATAACAGGAGTCATCTGTTACTGTCTGGGAAGTACGGATAAGTTAGAAGAGATTTTCAAGTTTTTCTCACTACTCAATACTTGAAATTTTCTGCTTGTGGTACTAAGAGTGTTTACCATACCAGTAGTATTCATCTTGTTAACACAAGATGATTAAGAGCAGTAAGTTCCCCAGTGAAAGTTCAAGCTAGTATGAAGAAAGGAAATAGTTAACTAACTCTAACCCTTAAACCATCTACAAGGAGTATGTGGTAATCAGATCAGGCAGAACACTTCAAATATAAGCTGAGCAATAAATTTTGACCACATGACATAAGTCATGAGACTTCTCTCTTTCTTGTCATCTCAAGCAAGCCTAACAGTTACTTTAGACCTCTCTCACATCCAATCTCACAAATATCTGTATAAATTTGTCCAACTTATGTCCAAGAAATAACCAAGCAGTTGCTGGCACCATTTTAATGCAACAACTTTCAAACACACATTTTTCCACCCAGCTCCAAATGAAGAATTACAGTACACAGTTACACAAAACCAGCACCAGTACTGAACTGGAGATCAGCTGCCAAATTATCTCAGGAAAAGTTCCTTCAGTGTTGATAACCACATAACAAAGCACAAAACAGCTAAATCCTCTCATCAACTGTACCTGATTATTTTTAGGGGTGGAAGGAGGGAAAATCTGTTTAGAATGGCACATCCATGTACGCTTGAGACTGAGCTCTCATCACCCACCTAGTCTCAATGAGGTAAGCAGTGTATGTTTCTTGTATGTTCATGGCATTCCTCCCAGTCCGTTTTTCAGCTTCTGAAACCGTGATTTCCATTTTCTTTGCCAAACAGTCTTCCATCTTTTTAGAAGAGGAAAATAAAGATTCATGTAACATTAACCACACAAGGCAAAGGCTACTAACCTTGCCTCCCTTTCTCCCACACCACATTTGTTCAAATAAGAAAAGTCTCTATGGAATAAAGGCTTTGACAGGGCTTTGCTTTCTACCTGTGTTCTGTACCACATTTGCAAGTGAAAACTGGAAACCTTCTTTAGGGGAAAACAGAAAAGTCAACAAACTGACAACTTCAGGTACCAAAAACCACCCTGAGCCAGGAGGATACAGAAACGAGAAATAGTTTTCTTTACAGGTAACAAAGTAACCTTTTTTTAAAAAACAAACACGCTAACCCCAGTATTTTCAATCCAAACACTTTCCAGCTACCAGTGAACTCCTCTTCAGGACACCCGGGACACGTGTAGCCACCTCTCCCCTTTCACAGGAAACAGAATATATCCGGACCAAGATGTTTTTCTTTTAATCTCTCAGAGGAGGATCGTTATCTTTTACACACTGGCCGCCAGAAATCAGTGAGGACCACACGCCCACCATGGAAAGGCAGAGCTGCACTGAGCAGGGAGGGGGAGTCATTTGTGAAATTAAGGGGGGAGGGGGAGACAAAAACATAACTGATAATAATAAACAATAACCTGACATTAGGGGCGAGGACAGAGGGCACACAAAGCTCTCCCACAGCGGCCAGGACGGGGCTGCGAAGAGAGCCCCGCAGCTCAGAGGGTCATGCAGCACAGCTCTGCCCCGCGCTGCACCGAGCGGGGCTCGGCCCCCGGCAGCGAAGGAAGGGCCGGACCCACCTGTAGCCCCTTCCCGCCGCGGGGGCAGCGCTGAGCGAGCGCCCGGCCCGCCGAGCCCCGCCACCCTCCCGCCCGGCCCGGGCAGCGCGCTCAGGAAAGGCCGGTGCTCGCCCGGCGGAGCAGGCCGACAGCCCGGGGAGGGGGACGCTGCCCCTCCGCCACCGCCCTCCGCACCCTCACCGCGGCCAAGGGCTGCTTCGGGGCCGGCAGGGCGCCGTCGTCTTCTTCCTCTTCTTCTTCCTCCTCTTCTTCCTCCTCCTCTTCCTCCTCCTCCGGGCGGCTGCCGCTCGGCTCGGGCTCGGTGCTCTCCATGGGGCTCGGGGGCTCGGCCGCGGCGCTCCGCGCAGGCGCTGAGGCGGCTCCGGGCGAGCCCATGGCCGGCCCCAGAGCCGGGCCGGGCCGGGGTGTGTCCGCGGGGCTGCGGCGGGGCGAGGCCGCCCGGCCCCGGCCCTGGCCCTGGCCCTGGCCCTGGCCCTCCGCTGTCTCCCGTGCCCGGGGAGAGAGAGGCTCGATGCGGGGGTGCTGAGGGCGGCCTGCCCACCCCGGTGCCCAGAAGGGGCTCGTTCGTGCCCCTGTGCACGGCCGCCCCTCGCTGTCACCGTGCTCCGCTCGCCCACGGGCAGCCTTGAGCCCCTGCCCCGGGCAGAGCTTCCCCCGGCCCCTCAGCCGCACTCCTACAGCTGTAAATGTTTATTTCTAAAATTTGTTTGTGTCGTTGTTTCCCCTCTTAGTTCTCAGGTCACTGAAGAGTTTCTCGTGCCATGCTTTGCACACCTTTCCTCCTTGTCTTTTGGTTGGTTGGTTGGGTTTTTTTGACACCCTGTGTTGTTATGGCAAATAGCACACCTTAAACAAAAATTAAATTCTACATGAATGGGAAACATTTCAGATACTTTCTCATCTTTCATCTACCGCAAGATTTGTCACTTTCCTTTACTGAGTCTCTTTCAGCAGCCATTAACTTTCCCACAGGATGTTTGTTAGCATTAGGCAGCTCGGGTTGTTTTTTTGAAGCCCACCAGCCTGTTATTTCCACTCACTCCTTTAGGAGTACTGAAGGACTCGGCCGTGCTGTGTTCCCTTTTCCATCGGCTCCCTCCCAGCAGTGGCTGGACATGCAGAGGTGCGTTCTCCTGCCCACCAGCTCTGCTGGGCAACACTCAAGGATGTTCCACCCTGCCACGCTTCCTCAGGAGGGATTGGAGTAGGTAAAACCTGCCAAGTTCAGCTCTGGGGAAGCCTCTGACGTTATTTAATGAAAGCCCCAACCGTCCCATCTCTTCTCATTGAGCAGGAAAAAAAACCCTGTACATTTCTGTCATTCCCTGTCTGTCCTTTTGGAGACATATTCGGGAAGTGCACCCTTCAGGCCCTACAGAACATCATACACTGTAGATTTATACATATATACATCTTCAGTATTGGGTTTATTCCCTCATGATGCCATGGTGCTTACACAGTCCCTCTGGGACTGGCGAACTGGATGAAGAGGTTGTTCCTATTTATTCCTCATTCTCCAAATACCATTTTGGACACTCAGGAACCATGTCATTATTCCCTGGTTTACATATCCCATCAACCCTTGAGATTTCCCATTCTTGCACCAGATTCATGTCCTTTGATTCAAACACTACATTCTTTATTATTCTTATGTAGCTTTTTTCTTTTCCTACTCTTTTCAAACCCAGGTTAAAGGCCACTTTGGGGATTACAGAGTTCATATTATGCGCTTCTTTGCTTTGCTTTTTTCTGCTTTGTGTAGGAAATGGGGTTTTTGTAGTGTTGACCAGAGATGAATTTGCATACATTTTTCATCCAAAAATTAATCTTTTTCTTTCAACAACAATTAAAATAAATCTCAAAATCCCCTTTGAAGACCCCATGAATTAATATTTGGCGTCTGGTTTCTATTCTGTTGTCTTCAATGTTTATGCAACTTTTTCCTCAGATTGTTTGAACTGATACCTCAGTCTATCCTTTCCCACCCCTCCACCACTGTAGCTGTATGGAGTTTCCCAAGCTTTTCCACAAAAGGCTTTCCTAAAACAAAAGTTTTTTACAAGTATGTGAACTGTGATTTGTCCTCTGAATAGGACTGATTTAAGATTTGTTTTCTAAACCCAAGGTCCAGTTCAGATGTAAAAGCACGATTGCATGTTGTAAGACACAGTCTGCTTTTCATTAAGCTATGGTTTTCTTATGTTTACTCAAGATGTACATCAAGATACATACCTTGTATCAATTACACTTGCATTTGCAGCATGTGCATACTGAAATTTTTCTGATCTCTATCAGTTATAGAATGGAAATATTTATGTGAAACTCATGCAGGATATCATACTTTCTATTAATTTTTTTTATTATGGAAACAACATTATCAATAAAGTACCATAATATATTGTAGGTCTAACATCCTATGATTTCCAAAACTATTTTCACTTTTGAATTTTCTTCACGCACTAAAAGATGTGGAGAAGAGTTAAAACATTACATATATAGTGTGAGGGTAGTGGTAGAAATGCCTAAATCAAGATGACTGGGAGCCTGGGTAGCCCTCACGTACATTACAGCCTGGAGAGTTCAGAGGAGAGTGAGATGTCTTGAAAAAAACAATGTGCAATGGAGAGATCTTCCATAAACACCAAAGTGTCCAGCAAAGTCCTCTTCCTGAGCCATGTTTCCCTACCTCAGCCTGCAAAGTGGGATAACAGCATTTCCTCACAGCACAGTGCTGCTCTCAGGAGATCCTCCAGGACTTGTGCTACTTCGTCAAAATAAACTGTGGTGCTTCCCCCCTAACTAGGCACAACCACTCATGCACCCAGGGCCTCCCTGAATCCCCTCTTGTCAGCATGTGACTCCAATCTCCTGCAGGTCAGTTTAACCAGGACACTCTCCTGCTCTTCAGCATCTTCACTGGGCAGCAGGTCCCTTGTTCTTCAACTTAAGGCAAACTCTACTCAACTTCCCACCTACAAGTCCCTTCAGTCTCTGAAGCTGCCCTGAGTCCCATTACAGTCTCAGGAAAACAGGGAACTCCATCTTTTCTATTCTGTAAATCTATTTGTTTTAATCCTACTGTTATATTGGATAAACTGCTTTTTGATGGAAGAAAGCTATATTACCTTATAAACTGGTTTCCTGGTGTGTTTTGTTTTATGTGTTCTTACTGAATTTTTCGACAGCTTGCGTTGCTCTATCAAATAACACACATAAAAAAAAAAGTCATATTAATGAAAAATATTTCAGATACTTTCCCCTTTGTCACAACATTATTTACCAGTATCTTCATTTCGAGTGCCTCATCTTCTTAGAATTAATTAGATTTTAAAGATAATAAAACCACTAACAACAACCATCATGCTACTGAGAACCAGAATGAAAACACCTAAAGCAGTGGCTCTGCTTTGCATCTCTTCTGCAACACCCTCAGCCTTTCAGTAACCTCAGGAAGAGAGAGTAAACCAGCCAATATTCCTGCTGACTGCGTATCCTGTGCAGGATCTGGCTGTGCTGGTGCTCCAAAGCAGGGAGGTTCAGCACAGAATGGATTCAAGGAGCAACACCCTGGAGCTGAGAACCCACCACCACACCACACAGATTTTAGCTGATAATTTTTAGTGTGCCTCTAGCCCACTCCCAGTGACTGGCCACTCTTCACAACTTACATTTAACTGCTTTTGGAAAAAAACTCCACGTGTGCCTGCCTTAAGGCTGCCTTGTAACACAAGCCAAAGCAGGAAGGCCAGGAGTTTCTCTTCAAAAGCACATTCCTGATCCATGGTTCAGGCTCCTGGATCCTATCATAGTTTCACTACCAGTAATAATAATACAAAGGCTGTCAAACTGCTCCTACTTCCCTCTACAGACTAATTCCTCCAGAACTGGAGTTATTTGCTCTCCAGAGCCATCCAGCAGCTGAAGTGGTACCAGGTTGTGCTGTTGGTCTTCAAAGGCTGATTCCCACTGAAGAGCCTGGCATCCCTCTGTGTGGGATGTCCTTGGTGTGTGATGGATGCAGCAGAAAACAGTGCTTGCTTAGGATCCCTGAGAAAATACAGAAGAGGAATTAATGTCAAGGAACTGTCAGTAAAATGCACAAGTAGCTGCTTCAGCATGGCAGAGTGCAGGCAGAAAAGTAGGTGAGTTCAGGCTCCTCATAGACGTATTTCTATCACCTAAATATCTGAGTGAAATGAGTACTAGGGTATAGGAAAATCAGCATTTTGTTAATTTTTCCAAGAAAGAGTGGAAAAGAGATATGGGTGACTTTTGGGGTGGGGAAAATCATTCAATTTCACTCAGTCTGAAATTGGTAGCAGTGGTTTCCATCCCTTTCAGCAACAGCATATCTCAGTACACAAATAAAAACAAGAAAACCAAAATTAATCCACGTTTTTGAAAGAATCTGTACAAACACATCAACAGTATGAATGAAAATGTATTGAAAGTGGCTTCAAAAGCAGCTCAAAGCAAGCCATGAGAAAACTTCAAAGGAAGAAAGCCAGATGATGTGTGACAGAATTGAAGAGAAAAAAAAAAACAACAAGCCAACTCAATAACATTGTAAATGGTAGAGACAGATAGACCTCTACTTAATGTTGGTGCATCTTGGAAGCAGTCAAGGAAGCTGTGCCCTTGTGAATGCAGGGTGGAGACAGTGGGTGGATTGGATCCACACTGCAAGGTGCACATCTTTCTCAGGCAACTACTTCTGATGGTACAGTGAAACCAATCTCGTGCTTATAAGATGCAGAAGTGATGACATTTCTGGGGTTTAATTAACTGCCGGGACAACTTGTGGGTAGTACAATATGAGCACACAACATAAAAACAATTCCATACTGTGGATTTGTGCTCGTCAGGACTTAGCTCAAAGCTAAGTCCTGATCCTATCAGCTAGATGTTTTCTTTAGACTGTCTTTTAATACTTCAAAGTATAAAACAAATTCTCCTAACAACAAAGACACTCACAGAGCTCATCTGAAGCCCAATATCACTATTGATATAAACAGATTTAAAAAGGGCAATGCAGATGCAACAGATACTAGTCCAATCGTGTAATGTGCAGGCAATCAAGAGGGCCAGAAGGAAATATCCTGATTGCACAAGCAAACCTAAGATCTTTTGTTGTAGTCAGTCATTTTAAACCCAGACCTTGCTGGGATCTCTGGGGCCTGGAAAGCATGGAGGAGGCCCAGAGAAGCTCAGGAGCATTGGCCCTTACATTAGCACTGTCTGGGGCATGGTTACGTGGTTCCCTTCTCTCTCTCCCTTCACATTCCTTGTCTCAAGAAGGTGGTCTTCACCCCTGGGAATAATGACAGGTTTGAGTCACCTGGACCTGGCACATGTCCACATGAGGTTACCCTGTGCAGGGGTATTTACTGCCCATGTTGGCAGCTTCAAATCTATTGCTTGATTGCTGAGCCTTGCCTCCCACAGTGGAAACCCAGGCTGTTTGAATCCCTCCTTTAAATATATGCTATATTGTTTCAGGTGTCCAAAGTTTTATTTTACTTCTCTAGTAAATATCTTCCAGCTCCTAAATGAGAACTTTGGGAAAACTGCTCCCACAATGCAACTTAAAAATCACCCTGCAGAGACCTTACGTTCCTCAGCTTAAATCCAGCCTTCAGTGTGTCTTGAGTTATGAGGCTGTCCAGACCACTAATAGAGGAGCAGGGGAATTTACACCGAAAGGAATAAACAAGCCAACAATAAAAATAACCATTTATCTCTTCTTCCTCCCCAGTGTCTTACTCAAAAGGTCACTGTGTTCTTTCATGGAAGCAAAGCTCTATAATGTGAGTTTAGGCACTTTAGGCTAAACCCCAGAGTACTCACTTTTCCCCAAGTAACTTTGGTGGATTTTTAGTTCGATTTTTTTTTCCCTTGGATAAGTCCTAAGAAATAACCAGGTTCTCCAGAGCAGAGCAGGTAGTCAGGTCAGTGGAGCACATGCTGAGGGGCTCCCCTGTTGACCTGGGGTGACTCATGGCATAATGCCAGCCTCACTTCCCTCCTCTTCTTCAGACGAGGTTTGCCTGCAATAGCCTCAGCTCAGGGGACTAAAAATGAAGGTTGCAGGAGGGTACATCTAGCTCCCTGCAGTCTTACACAAGGGCTGAACAGACAGGCAGGTTTCCCCTGCACAGAAAGCAGCTGGCAGTGCCCAGTGGCCAGTTTAGGAAAGCAAACCTCTGCCCATGTCATCATGGCAGCTTGTTTTGCCAAGCAGAAGGTGTAACACCATCTAAAAATATGTATAACTGTTTAGGAAGAGCAGGACATGCATTGCTACCCAAAAATTTTCTCTTGCAGAGCTTCCTGTAGATATCCCACTGCCTTGTAAAGATGCCATTGCATGGGACAGCTACTGCCTTTGCTCTCATTTCAGTGAGATCTGGCCACAAGTCTCTCCCTAAGATTATTCTGCAGACAGGACAAAGCATTTTATAGGGTTCAGTCTGGCTCAGAAGTTGTTTGGGATTGCCTGGAATTTTGGAAAATGCAGATCCTGCAGCTCAGGGTCCCTGGCTGCAGTGACATTGTGCAGGCGTCCTGCTGTCTTCCCAGGTTCTGCTGCTAGAAAAAATAATACCCCATGCTTCTCCTGCACTTCCAAATCCTACAGCATGTTTTGTCAATGTCCACCATTGTTTAAAGCCCCTCTGGACTCCTGCTGGGGACATTATTTCTCTCCAAGTTTCATAGGCAGCAGGGGTTTCTTCCTGGTTTTAAAGAGGGCTCCCATAGATCATGAATAACCTGTGATGTTGCTAACACAAGCCTTACCCAGTTATCCTGTAACACACACAAGAGCTCACATCTGAAAATTCAACTGGCAGTCTGAAAAATCCATGGGCATTTTGAAATGCTCTGAACCCAAGAGAGGAGATTTGGCAGGTCACCCCAAGAAACCACTGTGCACAAAGCAGTTCCAGTATGTTTGCTGGAAAATCACGTCTTTGTGAAAGTTTGCTGAACATTTGCTCATTCCTAGTCCTCAGAGGCCATATTTGGTCTGTGGTAGCTTGGGCCAGGCACATGCAGGCATTTCCCCATGGTCAGGCTGAGCTGACTTGCATCTGGGCACCCTGGAGCAAGTCAGAGCAGAGCAAGCAACCCTCTGCAGAGGCATGGCACAGGAGACACACAATGTATATCAGCTCTGCCTGCACCACATCTAACATCTCCTCTTTTCCCTTTTTAAACACAGAAGATGGGAAAAGGGATACCATTATTTAGCACCCTAACAGAACAATTTATATAAATAGTTTACAAAACAAGTGGGTGCAATTTATCAGCAAGATGGATACAAAGAAAGAGCCGTGAAGTCCAATGGAGGAAAATATTCACCATAATGAATACACACACAATAGGTACACCACATATCCACCTCAAACTGATTAATGAACAAAAAAATTTACCCCTTGTAAAAGGGATAAATAAAAAGCTTTTCAGTAACTGTAATTTTTTTTTTTTTTCTGGCTGCAAAAAGCCTTAATAACAACATCTCTTTCTCTGCCACTCTCAAATACATTGATCTGAAGGATTGGAGCAGATCATAGGGCAAGAGTTTGAGGATTTTACTCCTCCTTTTGCCACTGATTGATTGTGTTAACAACCAAGGCAAGTCAGAATTCTTCTACATTTCATAGTTTCCCTTTTGTAAGTGGGATAATATTTCTAACTAGTTTTTGCAGAGCAGCTGGAGATCTTGGGGAGAAAGCAGATATTTAAATGCCCTACGTTATTATTTTAGGCCCTGATTCAGGAAAACATATATGTTTAAATACTGCTGCTTTAATGGGTTGCGAGCACCTATTTTAGGCTAAGCTCACATTGATGTGGTCTTTCTGAAAAAGCTGCCCTAAAACTTTTAATTATCTCTTTATAAGTATAGCCCGTTGAAGCTTATTTAAAAGATAATTTCTAAAATACAGGGGGAAAGTGGTGAATTAATGGCAGCTCAGCATATTGAGGCATTACCTTTCGTGCTTTACTCAGATGAAAGGCTCAAGCAGGAGTACCCATGCCTTTTTGATTAGATGCGTGCAGCAGGCTTTGGGTCCCCTTCAAAGATCCTTGGGCCGTATGGAGCCAGGAGCAGCCCCACAATGACATCGGGGGGGAAAAAAAAATCAACCCCTTTTCCTCAGAGCCTGACTTCTTCCCCCAGCCCCCCCTCTCGTATTTGTATATATTTCGAGAGGAGAGTCAGGCTTGGCTTGTTCACAAACTGCAGTTCCTGGGCGGACCCCACGCACAGCTGGGCTGTAGCGGCTGGATCCGCCTTCCCGGCAAGCCGGAGCCGGGAGCCTCGCACAGAGGGGCTCCGGGCTTGACAGCAGAAAGGCAGGAATCCTCCTGCACCGAGGGAGGATGAGCTGGTCACCAACGTGAAGCTGGGCTTCTGCTTGCCAGGGGGATCCAGAAATGGGCTACTGCAGGAGACCGGGTCTGCTTTCCTTGCTGCTGCTCTCCTTGTGTGAGTAGAAAAATGTTTCTGGTCAGGCAGTGTTTTAAGCAACATACTCAGAGAGGTCGTTTATTTTTCCTTCCTCCAGCAAAACAGCTAATCTTTGATTTGTCCCCTGACAGCAATTAGCCAGAGGATTGGAAATAGCAGAGAGTTTAGTTGAATACTCTGCTACGACTTCATGAGCTGGGTATTTCTCCTATGGCGAGGGGCAAGCGTGGTGGAAAGTGCTGTGTGCTCGCTTGGAGCAGCTCGCAGATGTCAGTGTTTACAGTGCAAAAATATATATAGGTCAGCATTACTTGTTGGAAGTTTTTATTTTATTGAGGGAGATTAAAAGCAACTGAAGTGCACCGCTGAACGATCTGGCTTCGACAGTGTCCAGATGTGGTGAGGTTTGCAGCTTAGAACTTTTATCAGCCCTGGTTTATGCACAGAATTAATCGAACTATTAAAGAAGGAAAGAAGTGGGGAGAGGGGGAGGAGAAGTGTCTTTGCAACAACATCTGGTTATTCGGCAAACCTTTCCAGCACTTACGTAAAGATCTCTTTGTAATAAGTGCCCTGCTTCAGTTTTGATAGCACTTCTTCAATTCTGTAGATAAAACCCTCCAGCAGCACTTGAAAAAGTGCCCATCCGTGGTTTTACTTTTTCTTGTTTATATCTTGATGATTGTTTCATAACAGGGAATGGATTTGTATATAAGTGAGTGTTATATACACATCTCCTAAGTATGTGTGTGTGTCTTTCTGTATATACAGAGTCTGTGTATGTGTATACAAGCATATATTCCTAAAAAGCATATATTTATATATTTGCATGGACGCTACTTTTAAAAGTGAACTCTTACAAACACAGACCTGTTGCCCTTGCTATAGAAATTTCAATACAACCAAAATCACTTTGTGCTCAAAGTGATGAAAGAGGAGGATTATAATTCCAGTATTTTTGCGTCCAAATGAAATCACTGGGGGCAGGGATCTGTATCTGCATTCACTTTACATGGGTCCCCCTACCTACAAGATCAGGGAATAAAAGAATGATTGGTCTGTAATTTGTGTGTAGGCAAACAAAACCATGGGTGCAACTGTTGAAGCGGAGAGAACCAGATGGGGAGATTTAGGACATAGTATCTGGTTGATTTTTCAAACTTACAGAGATCTATAGTATTCATTTTTGTAGATAATACCCTAACGTGTGGTTTGAAATGTAGCATGCTATACTGATAACGTCCTGCTAACTTAATCACATTTGGAGCAGGAATTACTACAAATTATTATTTAAAGCACAGTCTTGGATTGTTTTTGGTAAGAAAGAAGACCACTAACTATCCTTCAGAAATACCTAATTTTGGAGTTATTTAACTTATGGTTTCCTTTTTCTGAAAGGCAAGGTTAAAACCTTGAAAGAAGCCAAACCAAAACATATCACCATTACTAAGTTCATCTGAAAGGTTATATGAGTGATATGATGACAAAATTTGCCTCTGCACAGGGTAACAAAAATAAGCCAAGGCTTGTTCTCTGTGATTCAGCTCACCAATGATAGATGTTTTCTGGGACTACATCCACTTCCTTTGCATTAAGTGTTAAGATTGACCCTACAGTCATTCTGAGAAAGTAAAAGTACCCAAGGAGGCCACTTTGCATTGGCATTAAAAGAGAAGAGAAAACCTAGGTCCCCAAATTCCCCAAATTGACAGAATATGCACATTCAGCTGTTCTTCAAGCAACAAATCACACCACTCATCAAACCTCTCATTAAAGAATGACAGTGCTGCCTTGGTGGCAGCAGCAAAGTTGCTCCTCTTGGCACAGATATTTAAGATTTGCCATAGGGAACATGGCCCAGAAAACTGAAATTCAGTTACTGGATTTCCCTAATTCTCCATGGCCAGCCCTACCAAGGCTTCAAAATGTCCATCCTTAAACTTCTCCTCGGTGGCAGTGCCTGCTGGAGGGCAGCAATTTTACATGGCTTTCTCAGCAGAAGGTCAAGACAGGAGCTGTAGTTTCACCACTGCTGACACAAACCCTCACACTGGTGAGCAGAGAATCCTTCCAGGACAGAGAGCTGGTGCAGTCCTGGACTTCCCTGGACCAGGACAAAAAAATACGAGGATCATTCAGAATTGGAAAACTGTCATACAGGGAGGTGGAGCTGGAGGCTTTCAGGGTCTTTGGGTTGGCCAGGAGAGAGCTGGGAGGTGAGCTGGCCATCTACAGCCAGGTCCTGGGAAAACCTTTTCTGGCAGAGGGCTACCTCTTCTGTGGAACAGAGATAAAACAAGATGTGCACACTGGAAGCTAAAATGGGGCACACACAGTAAAGTTGTTCCAGCAGGTAGTTATTCAGGATTGGGATGTGGTGGATGTTTGTTGCTCAAACACTTCAGGATTGCAATGATTACCTGCTTGGAAGTCTATAACCTATACAGAAACTGCAGATTTGATATCAGGATTACTGTATTGTGCACATGGGAACACTCTGGCATTAAAAGTAGGAATTAGGATTTTTCCTTCCCCGTTTTCTATAAATATTGGGAAATTATCCCTTGTGCTCCATCTGTCAGGAACAGGGCTCACATCCAAACAGGCATGGGGCTGAGCTCAGTCTCATCTCACAGAGGGGACAGCAAAGCATCACAGCTCTCTAACCTGTGGAGAACATGAGCCTCAAGACCATGAGCTAAGTGTCACTGGTGTGACAGCAGCTCTCAGGAGCCTGGCAGAGCCTTTGTGCATCCAGCCTCCAAAAGAGGATATGAAACTCCAAATCTGCCAAGGCACGTAGCACTTACCAAGGGAGACAAGCTATACCCTTGGGCTCTGGTGAGGTTCCAGTGAAAGAGAAAGAAGATTTTTGAAATTAGGTGAGGTTGCAGGTCTGCTACCCCAAGTCCAGAGCTCCCAGTTCCTGGGGTTGGAGTCTGCTTCCCCAAAATTAGGTCTCCTGTTAAAAATGCTGGTCCACTGAAATATTCTGACTTTTTTTGCCAAGTCTCCTGGGCTCCCTTTGCCATGGTTGATGGCTCTACAGAGAGTGCTTTTGAGGGGTTATCTCCTGATAGATGGTGGCTTTGTGATGTCACATTCTCTTTCCTGCCTGCAAAAACTGTTCCCCCAGTGAGCCTCTTCAGCTAAATATATAGAGCGTATAGAATTCATAAATCAGGACAGGGAGCTCCAGGGCTGTCAGAAAAGCATCTCTGGCTTTTGATCTGCCCAAGAAATCTCTGACCTATCCCAGGCTCCTCAGGCAGCTTGTTCAAGAAGTTGGCCTCTTATTTCTGAGGTCACCAGAGCTAAAACCAGAGGTTGTAGTGCCACCAAAATGCCAGCCCAGGCAGGGGCTCTGTTGGGATTGCAGCCCAACACCAATGCATGCAAAATTCAGGAACACTAGGTTAAACAGTGGGAGGACAAGGGAAGGAAAAAGACAAAGGAAGCGTCACCCTCCATTTCACAGGCATTTGCAGAATTTGTCCAAGGACAAGCCAGAGCAGCAGAGCAAACCTCTCCTCCCAGGTCAAGCAGCATGTGAAGGTGGGCACTGCCCACCCCAGGACACAGGGCTGGTTATGACAGTCTGTGTCATATTGATTTAATACAGCTAAAATAAAGGAAGAAATTTCCACCCTCAAAAAGCTCCGAGGGGCTACCAGAGCCCCACACTGGCTCAGTGTAGGTAGCTCTGGGTGGAGCAGGCACAGGATCCCACTGCCTGAAGGAGAAACTTGTGCATCCTACCATGAGGCTAAATAAGAACAAAGCTGCAGCAAATTCTCCAGTTAGGAAATAAAAATGGAAGACACAAGAAAAACCCTGACGATGCAGAACTGGAGTGTTCTGCAATGTTGTAAGTGCCATGAGACTCAGCAAGGAAAGTGAAGGCTTATTTTCAATTCACCTTTACACACTTCCAAATCTGATGCTATGGTTTCAGTCTTTGGTGTGAATTAGATTAACTGAAGGTCAAGAAGAGTGGCAGTGTACAGCTATGTGAGATGAATGAAAACTGGTATTTCCTCTCCCCTGGCACCTCCAGCTTTGCTCAGACTTGAGACAGGCTAGTCATTGGTATAGCTGACCAACAGTAAAGCTTCACTCTGTATTTTAATAGGGGGCTTTGAGGAAAGAAATACTTTCTGAAATATTTGGTACAACTTGAAATTAAAACACACCATTTTCTAACCAAAAAACCCCAACAACCAACACAAAACTGATGTTTACCAGTATTTTACTGGTGTTATCACTGTTTAATGATGGCCCCAAAGGCATTTTTGTGTACTAGTAGTAAATAAGTTCAGCCAGCTGCAATCATGATACTTGTTACTCCCATTAGAGACATAGTTCTGCACAGATGTATCCCACGTATTCACTGAATATGCAGAAAGCAAACACTGGCATTAAAAACAGGTGACTGGGGCCTTTTATTCTGAGAAAGAATTCTGCTCTACTGCCTGTACTCCGCAGCTTTATATTGCTCTGTGATTTGCTCTGTCGAGTTTATTTCCTCAGGACATTGTTTTCCTCTCCCCTTAGTGATAACTCTTTGCAATAACATTTGCTTTCAGCCAGGCTCCACAGTGTTGCAACTTGCCATAAACTAATGAACTCTCCCATAGACTGTCATGTTTTCAAGGAAGCGCAACATCTGATACTTTTATTAAAAGAAACAGTCCCACCAAGGAGACACAATCAGCAGCTCCCACACACTCTGCTCTTTTCACATCCCGAGTTCAGCGCTGTGTGCCAAGTGAAAGCCTCGCGCTGGAAGGGGCCTCTGTGCAGAAGGGAGATAACACCACTGATGGCTGCCTGCCCTATCAAGCCTACATTATGTCCGTGCTGGACCCCAACTGTGGGATAACATTTCCTTAGGGATCTTCAGGGGGAAGTGAAGGAGTGGCTGAAAGCTGTCTTGGCCCCGCTTGCATGCACATCCCTGAATTCAGAGTCAACTCTTGTGATCCTGCCTCTGGAAATGATCTGTAGTGTCCACCAGAGTCATATTTCTTCTTCTTCAGCTGGTTCATCTTTTAGGGTTGAAACTCTGCTGCCAGCTTCTGGAAACTGTCAAAATTTTAGGAGAAGTGGGAAAGCCTTCTTATCGTGCAATCCCCTCTGCAACCCATGCTTCTACCAATTATGAGACTCCAAGACTTAAACTTTCATGGAGTTGTTGCACTCCAGTGTTTTCCTTCCCATTGATAAGCCAGGAACAATGACAGCTGATTTATACTGCAGCAAATTCATTGTGGCATGTAGGTCATTGATGTGTCCAGCTGTGACTGCAGCCTGCCAGGCTGTGCTGGATGTAGGACTATGGACTGTGTGGACTCCAGCAGCCCAAGGACATGCCTAAACCCAAGTGCTACCCTGGATTCAATTTTTTTTTTTTAAGGACCTTATCACTTTTTAGCTGAGTGATTTGAAGCAATCAGCCCAGGCATGCTGTAGCTGGGGGGCTGGTGTGCAGTTCCAGCTATAGTGGGGGGCTGAGGTGGGGTTCCAGCAGTGGCACTTTGCAGGGTCCTGTGCTCCAGTTCCACCTGCGCCTCTCTCAAAGTGGCCACAACTCTCAAAGTAGTTGAAGCACATCATATTGGGCACATTCCAGCTGCCAGAAGACCTCTCACCTTCCCACACTGTGGATGGAGATGTTCCCTTTAGCTCCATGTCAGTTACTCTCCACTGGACCCAAAACTCCAGTCTTTCTGGACAAGTAGATGTCCAAAGAAAGCTTCCCCAGCACTTTCCACCTTGGCTCCAGACTCAGTGCTGGTGAGCCGTGAAGGTTTCTGGAGGAAATTCCAGACTGCCTTCACTCAGCCTGCAAAGAGCTGTTGTCCTGCCTGTGCAGCACTTGATGGCAAGTCCTCTAGGCATGCCTTGGAGCTGCAGAGTGCAGACCTCCAGGACCATCACACTGCCCCTAATGCACACCCTGCATGCAAAGCAGCACAGCTGTGCTTGTGCCAGCCAAGGCAGCCAGCAAGCAGGGCTGGCTTATTGCCCTGCTTTGGGATCCAGGCAGGGCAGAGCCCTGAAGCAATCACCTGAGCTGACACCCACTGATGTCTGATATTGCCCCACTATCCAAATCTCTCCTAATCTCTTCAGTTCCTACAACATCCCTGTGAAGATGTTCCCTCTGGGAACAACACACATCTTTGCATCTGGAAGGTTCAGAGACATCTGCTGGAGTTCCTGGCCACTAAGAGGGGCCTTTTCTTTGGCTCAACAATGGAAAACCCTGGGATTTTGATACTGATCCATTCTCCTTTCAGCCATCCCAAACCAGAATGCTTAGCTGTATCCTGCATTGCCATAGTTCACCGTGCATCCCATCAAAAGATGTTGTTGCTAATGTGGATTCATAGCATGACCAGCAGGTGTGAAAATCCAGAGAAAAATTTCTTCACTTTTCGTGCAAAATCAGGAGGATTTATCCCCCTGAGTTTTCTGGAGGATAACTCAGGCCCCATCCTGGAAACGGTTCTTGTGACTGCTGTGACTACAGGAGCTTCTGGTGCATTTACAATGAACACTGGTACAGATATTTCCTTTAAAAGATCCTTTGCTGCTTCCAGGTGGATTGTTAAATAAACTGCTATCCGTGCAGAATGAACGCCTGTGTCCCCCTCGAGTGTTTGACTGAGCAGGTTGCCAGTCAATGCAGCTGGAACACGATGAGGAACATCTGTTTGATGTTGCTTGATAAACTTCCTGCCTTGGAGACTCTAAACACCAGCATCCAGCATGGAAGAAACTGAATCAGCTGCTGTCTTGCTGTGTAAAGCATTTTTTCCATGCTAGGTCTATCCCAAAATTAGCCCCACCAGTCCATGATAGCAAAGAAGACCCTTCTTCTTGCAGTGGGAAGTGACACACAGACCCATAAGCTCAAGCAGTTGAATGAATCATCCTTCTTCAAATAGACCCAGGGTACAAGCATCCACAGAAATAAGACCAATGGATCCCCCGGGATCTCAGTTCCTGCCATGCCTTTAATATGTCAAAAGGCACTCAGTGGAAGAAAATGCAGACATTCCCACCAGAGGCAGAAACTATTAGCTTGGGGGTGAGGTCTCAGCAAACATTTACTGTGGTTTTGTATCTGTGCCCTGTGCTCACCTGCTTGTAGAACAGCATCATCACATATGAGCCTTCCTTTCACCCTGGCCAGGGCTGTCAGCTCTGCAACAGGCTGTGGCTTGGGCAGAAGCACTGCTCAGCATATTCAGATTGTGGCATGTCTCAGGAGGTCTCCAGAGGCAGGATATTGAGTTGAAAAGGCAAGGCACTAGTGCAAAGAGATTGTAGAGCAGGAGATGAGGAACAGAGAATATTCCCTGCTTTGTTATTTTTTCCATGCTGGAAGAGCAGCTTTGCCCCCTGAACCTCATCTCCCCCAGCTGCTGAGTCTCTCTGGAGCTGTGCTGCAGCTCTGCCCAGGGGCTGGAACTTATGGGAATCTTCTCCTTCTCCTGCAAGGGCGATCTCTTGAGAGGCATTGCAAAGACAAACAAGCTCCTGTTACTTCTATGTGCAAAGAAAAAGTACTTTGGGCTCTGTCAACAGGACTCTTGGTTCCATTTCTGAAAAAGATTCCTTTCCAATCCCAGTCCCCTTGCCCTCCTACCATAGCTCTCTTCTGCTTTAAAAAATGGAAAATATTCAGTTTGACTTCAACCCTACTAGGCAGTGTGTTTTGGTAAGTTATAACACAATTCCTTAAAAGATAATTTTTAACAAGTGAAGAATGGCACAAAAGAGAAGAAGACACCATCTATTATGTGCTAAACATGGGACACTCCAGGAGAAGGCGGAAAGTTTTCAGCATCTGTAACCCAAGCTAGCCTCAAGTTCCCTCTGACAGAACAAATTACTTAATTACTGTTCGAGCTGGCCTAAACAAGGGCAAAATTTGACTCTACATAATAGTTTCAGCAGACATAAAGAGCTGGCAGTGTTGGAACAAGTTGATGAGAGCACACGGATGGAGAGTTCACAGAACATCTCTGCCCCAGCAGCTTGTGACACAGTCCCTTGCAAGCCCTTTCTCTCCTTGGGAATCAAAGTAATACAAATGCAAAAAATGCAAACTGGTCAATCACAAGAAGTCCAACCAGAGATGAAGAGCAGCAGCTCCAGTCCAATGTCTCTCTGTGGGCTCATCAAAGATCTTCCAGCAGATGGGATACCAAACGTGTGCCAGGAATTTCAAACACTCCTCAGGAAGTTCATCTAAATCATCACTAACCCATTTGCACTTAAAACAGAGAGAACCCTGGTGCCCAAATGTGACCCAGATAATGTTTCTGACGTGTTTACTTATTTGGATGGTATCCTTCAATTTCAATTCCATCTACTCACGGAAATCCAGGATTCATGCAGAGCCTGAAAAATACACAGATAATTGAATTCCAGAGCATAATATGATGATAACAGTAAGAAAACACTGACTGCTGCACAGTAGTTTTACTTGAAAGGCAGTAGTTTAGGCAGAGCAATGTCTGCTACCAACTTGCAGCTCACGTGTTTTTGCTACTTGGTTGATTGCTGCTGCTTTTTCTGTGTAAAAGGGGGAACTCATGACTGCTGCATCTGAGAATGAGCTGCAGAAGCTGCAGTTAATTGGGATATGGAATAGACTGTTGATCCCTCTGCAGAAACAAGAGCAATAAAAATGATGGCAACAGCAGAATGGATTTGGTTGACTCGAATTCAGTCGTGCAGCTCTCAGTCCTAAAAGTGCTCTAAAATCCTCAGCAATTTTTGCAGCAACTTGCAACAGGATGAGCTCAAACCCGTGCGTGACCAGGCAGTGACTCCTGCTCCCCAGCAGTGTGGGAGGTGGGAGAATGGACTTATTTTTAAGACAAGAATTTAGTCAAAACCGAATCACTGCAAAGTGCTCTTCAAAGGGCTGAAATCTCGGAGCCCTCTGAAAACATGGCATGCAAATCCCCAATCCTTAGAAGGCACTTTCCACTGGGGATGTGCCAGCTCAGCCCTCGGCAAACCCCACTGGCAGCGTGATGTGCTGATAATGCATTGCCTCACCCTGCAAGGCCCAGATAAGCAGAGGTGCTGGCAGAGCTGCTAAAATTACTTATGAACTGCTGAAACTCAGCATTTCCCCCCCTCCTCAGACCCTGAATAAGTTGCTTTGCTTTCCATCTGAGAAGGAGGAGTGGCACATTCCCCTCGCTTGCTGTCAGGGCTGGTGGGAGTTGCTGTGGCTGTGGGGCCATGCTGTGGTGCTGGTGATGGTCACCACACTGTATCCATGGTTTTCTCTTGGGCTGTGGGGCTTTTTTCCCTCCCAGGCACTTCAGGCTGTGCTGCTGGCTTGGCTTGCTCTCTCTAGGGTTTTCCAATACAACAAGGTGGAAAGGACAGCAGAATATAGGAACAAGAAGGAAATGGGGACATAGGGCAATGAAAGGGACTTGTTGAATAAGGTTGCACCTTCAGACAGAGGATGGCTGCAAAACTTGGTTTGTGTCATAGCTGCCCTCATCTGACTTTCATAGCCCAGTGGCTGACAGATGCATAAAGGGATGAGTACAGGTATTACCAGGCAAACCTACACCTGCTTTTGTCTGCCAGGGAAGTTTTGCTGCCCTGGTTGTGGCTCTGGAGGTAGTGACCATAATTACACAATGACCCACAATATCCACCAGGTAGGGAGTAAAAAAACCCCACTCTCAAGCTGCTGTCCTGGGCAATGTGAGGGATTCCTGTGCTAACCTGTTCTAATCCTCAACCCTCCTTCGAGCTGTCTTTTCAAGGAAGGATGCAGAGCATCCCTGCTCATCTCACAAAGGAATAAACTAGCCTCCAGCAGAGGGGACAACCCCTAACTTCTGAGTTTTCTCCTTGTTTCAGGACAGCATTCCTCATCCAGCAAGTCAGCACAAGGATAGGTGCAGTGGTGACACCCACATGGAGCTGTGAGCTTGCCCACCAGCACTGCCCTGTCCCATCCTGCCCCTTCACCACCCTCATCTGTCCCTGGATCACAGCTGGAGTCACCTTTATGCTCAAATTCCAGCCCAGCAACTGGTAAATGGTGTTACATGGTCCATGAGCCCAGCCAGGTCTAATACAGCATTTCAGCTTAATTGGACTTAGCTTCTTGCCAAGGTGAAGCAGGTGCTTTGCTGCCTCAGGGACTGACTGAAAAATAAATAAGTAACATCCAGCCAGGTAAGCCCCAACCACCAACTTTACTGATATTTCAGTGAAGTGGATCCAGAAATACACACATCATTTTCAGACATTGCTGAACATTTCAAAGACACTGAGAAAAACAAATTAAATAGTGCAAAGCCACTACTGTTTTATCCCTTCTACATTCCCCCATCCTCAGCTCAACATCTCTGAATGTAAATTGGTTAATGGCATTAAGATGCTGTCCATGACACCAGAAAGCAAGTGCTCCTGAAAGACCTTGAGTTCAGAGTCTAATTGGGGTGTAGTTTTTGCCTCACCTGATATTTGCAGTGCTTCCAAAGCTCAGCAAAGGCAGAACATCTTCCTTGTCTTGTTGGGCTGGGTCCTGCTGGGCTTCAGGACCTCAGGGTTGGCTTGCCTGGTTTTTCAAACTTTAGTGCCAAACTTTCTTTGGGCAGTAACTTTCACATTTTGAGTTCCTCAGCTGAAAGACAAAAACAGGCAAGTGTCACACATTTCAAGGCACAGGAGAAATCAACAAACTTACTTTAAAATATTTAAGTAAAATAAACTTCATCTTAATAATTTTTCCTCATAACACACTGTCATATTCTATGTGCAATTTTTCCATAACTCTTTTCTAATGGGTTGCATGAGAGCTTGGATGCAAATTAACCACGAGGAGATGGGAAAGATCCTCCAGGAATTGCTCTGCATGTGGAAATGAATTTCAGTTTAGCCACTTCAGAGCAATTTTTTTGTTTACTTTCCACTGACATGAAATCAGCCACGATTGCATCGCATGCGGGATTGGTTAGCCAGTTACATAATGCTCAATAAATCCAAGAGAAATAATATAAAACACATCACCCAGTCTGGGAAGAGGAACAGTAACTCAGTGTCACCAGCTCGCCAGGGCCAGGCATCAGTGAAGCATCTGATCCAACGCTGGGGGATGCAGGGTTGTGCTGCTGCATGATAAATGTGATTAGGAAAAACGCTTGTGGCACGTGTGGAGGCCTTGAAGACAGGCAGATCGTGTGTGATGGTGGGGGTCTGTCAGGAGAGCTCGGAGCCTCGTGGGGAGGGCAGCTCAGCCCAGCTCCAGCTGGCTCTGCTGCTGTGTGAGGTGTTACCTCACCCCAGTGACGCTCCTCCGAGTGCTGCGTAAAATCACAGCGGCCCTGTAAACAGAAAGAGCAAGATTAGGGGATTAATTATTTACCACAGATTGTTTCTGCAGTGGCCTGTGGAGGAGAGAGAACGTTTCACTGGTGGTCCCTGGGGAGTGGGAAGGAAGGGAGGTGACCCAGGACGGGGCTGCCAGGCTAAACACAAAACAGTAGTGCTGATTTAAATTTAATTAAAAGAAAAAAAAAGTGGGGCTGTAGGAAGACTGAAGGTACCTCTGGCCCTGCAGTGCCAGCACTCTGGCTCTCCCAGGAAAGCTGTCCAGCCCACGAGTGCATTGCTCCAGGCACACACCACTGCTCTGCCTGGAGCAGCTCTTGGCCTCCTTTCCCACATTTCCCCGCCTGCTCTGCTCCCCCGCTTTGCTTCTAGTCCCAGAGGAGACCTGCTGATGCCTTCACCCACGCCGTGGCTAACTTCCAGCAGAGGGAAAGCTGGGGATGAAGGGGTTAATTACTACAGGCGCAGCACAAGCCAAGTCTGTAAGTGACTCCCTATTGCTATTTCGAAAAGAGGCTGCCTGGAAAGGGAAAGGAAAAAAAAAAAGAGAGGTTTACTTTACAACCATCATTATTTCATCTGCAGAGTTTATACAATGGAAAATAAAAGCCAGGGTACGTGAAGTCAAACCATTTCTGTTTCATTAATGGTATGGAAATCGTTTTGTTTTTATAGGGGAAAAACAAATGTGAACTTGATATGTGTGTGTGTGTGTGTGTGTGAGCATGCAACTCCCTTCATTGCAAAGGGCAGAGCAGTGAAATCCAGAAATAAAAAATGACTCAGAGGCCGTAGGACCTATGAGTCAGTTGAGCTGTTGTTGTTTTTAAACACAAGCGAGAGCACAATATGGCAAATAATTGCCCCTGCAGCCCCCCCGCTGGCCCAGGCACAGGCTGCCCCTGCCAGCCCCAGCGCTGGGCACCAGCATCCCCACCCCAGGGACACAGAGGCTGGAGCAGGGCTTGTCCCAGCAGGAGAGGCTTTGGGACAGAAAGTGGAATCTGTGAAAGAAGCTCGAGATCCGGTCAGAGTGGGTGGAGGAGACAAGTGGCTCCGAGGGCAGGTGGGGGAGTGCAGGGCCAGGCACTCTCCCCTGTCCCCACCCAGACGTGAACTGACCAAAATCACGGAGAAACTGCTCTGGCCGAATTCTCCCTGCCGAGTGCCAGCATCTCCTCACTGGCCCCTGGCACTCCAGCTGGCCTGGGTGCTGCTGGCTTTGTTGGGCACAACCCTGGGCTTCCTCAGTACAAAACACCCCCACGGCCCAAAGGCAGAGACATTGTGCTGATGCACAGAAAACTTGTGAAAGGCACCCGAGAAATACCGGAGATTACCAAAGCAGAAAGACGGACAGCAGTCTGCAGAGCTGGTCCCTCCCCTGGGTGAAGTTAGATCATGATGTAATTTAAGCATCTGAAAGAGACTGGAGAAGCCTGCTGTTATGATCCATACCCAATTTACTTTGTTATGGGACTAAGCAGTATTTGCTAAACACTGAATTTAAAGGGATATTTTCACAAAGGGAAAGTAAGTGGTAGAATAAGTCAGTTACCAGCCCGTTTGAAGAAGGTCCAAGCAAACCAGAAATGCATACTGCAGTGCCTCCTGGCACTGGAAGAACTGGTGTCTAACACGATCAAAATCAGTCCCTTTTTATGCACCAGGAAACATTTCTGGCTCATTCCTTGCTCCATACTTACTCTGCCAAATGCAGTATTTATTATGCAGGACCATGTGGGACCACATACCTGAGGGTGGAGCCCCGGTTGGTCCCCTGATCTGAACACAGCACTGATGGATTTCCTGGGAGAGCCAGTGCCTTGTGCCTTGCAGAGGCAAAAACTGGGATATTAAGATTTTCCTGCTCCATTTGGTCTGTTCTACCTCTCCTACAAAGATAAAGATACAGTGTAAAACACAGGGATGGAGAAGAGCAGCCTGACACCAAAAACCTCTTTGGTTCAGCAGCTGAAAGCAGCAGCAGCAGCAGCAGGCCCCACCACTGGAGAACAGAAATCTGCTGGAGGAAACCAAGCTGCATCCAAAATAGAAGTACAACACTTTGAGGTCTGGTTCTGGGGAGATTCTGCAGCACAGCAGGATGCTGCAACAAGATCAGGCAAGACTGCAAGAAATCTGGGCTCATTGTTACACAGGTCATACTGAACAGCTTCCATGGGAACTTCTGGCCTGGCACAGAATCTCCTGGAAACAGGAATTACCCCGATGCCCATCTGTGGCACTGGTTGTTGCATGGTGGAGGAGGCAGCTCAGGAGTAACCTGGTGATGGGGAGCACCTGGTGCTCTCACATGGTTCAGCGAGAGAGCAGAGCCCATCAGCTCTGCTGCTGGATTAATCTTAAAAACAAGTACTGCATATAAAAGGGAAGGAATTTGTTTGTTCTCATAATAATTTTATGAGAGGCTCTGTTATTGCATGCTTGTGTCATTGAGCATGGATAAAAGCCCAAAGCACAGCCTAATCCTCACCTTGGCAGCAGGCGCAGGACTCACTGTGGAGCCCAGGCTCATCCAGGTGGGAAAGCAGGTCCCAGGGCAGGCTGTGTTTCCATCAGGGCACCTATCTGGGGGCTTTCAGGAAGAACAGGGCTGCAGGTTGAGTTAGAGCTGCTCCGCAGTCCTGTGTGTGAGTGCACTGCTCATTAGAGAAAGCAAAGAGCATCTCAGCTAATCTCCCTCGCCTTAGTCTGTCCCAGTGCGAAGCCTGGGGATTACAGGTTGACTGGCTTGCATGGAAAAGATTATGCAGGGGCCCCCAGAGCCACTACAGTAACAGCAAGCTGGGCAGCCCTCTGTGACTGCTGAAATGGTGTCAGCCCCATCCTGGGGTGCTTGGAGACATGCAGAAAAGAGGGGATAGGCTTCACTGTAGAACATTTACAACCTAAAAATTAATACATTTTCTTTGTCCTTGAGAAGCAATGTTAGGGCAATTATCACTGCAAGACAGAACATGATCTGAAGGTCCTATAATGGATGCCCTGTGTAACAAAAGCCTTGGTCTCTTTCCCCCTTGGGAAGGCAAGAGCTGGGAACAGGGATAAGTGCCCTAACATCTCACTCCAAACACATTCCCTTAAGCCCATCTTGGTGCTTAGCTGTCCCACAGCACCATGCCAGGGAGAATACTTGGGAACTGAAAGTGTTCATTCTGCCCCTCAGTGAAAATGCATTTCCTGCCCTTGCTTGGGCTATGAGGAGCTTTCTCCTTGCTTGTAAAAAACGTTCAGTGCCTGCACCCCCAGGCACCCCCAGCTTGCTCCTTAGTGGTTCCTCCTCCTTGGGGACCACAGTGTGGGGAAAACTGGAGCCAGAGTGAGGAGCTGGGTGACCCACCTGCTCTCTGGGGCTGCAGTGGCAGACATGGCCTCACAAAATCCCCCTCCCTGCTCTTACAGGTGCAGTCCCTGCTGGCAGCAAGCTCATCTGCTGGGGTGGCTGCTTCTGTGACAGCAGCGATGGGACTGGGGTGGAATTCTCTCAGAGAGCTGTTTTCAATGACTCCTGGGTGGGTTATTGACTACAGCAGTGGTGTTTCCACAGGCTTTGCAGGTGGCCAAGCAGAGGTTGTGGATGCCCTGTGGGCAATGAGAGCCTGGAAGGCTGGAAGACATTTTTTCCTGCATGCCCCAACATGCAGGAAAAAATATCCCGGTGTCCTTGGGTGGTGGTGTCACCCCTGCTGCTATTGCAGGAGAGACACAGGCACTTCTGGCATCATTTTTCCATTATTCCCTGACTTGAAAATCATCTCGTATTCTCTCAGTAACCTCTCTGGGGTCCCAGTTATAGATACCAGAAGATTTGATCCTGCTCTCGTGCTCAGGAGAACAAGCCTTCCTATTGATGGGAAGCCAAGCTTGCTGTGAGCCCACCTATCACTGACTTCAAACCATCTTTCCAACTGTCCTTCCACAATAACTTTGACTAACTGTACTATTTATTGGCTCACATCACATCCTTATGGCTTCAATTTATTTTTGGAAAACTCAACCCACATTTAATTAGTTTATAGTTTGTTCCAAGTTTTGCTTATCCAGCTCTTTTTTTTCCTTTTTTTTTTTTTTGAAGTTTGTATTTTGATGTTTAGCATTTGCCTTGGCAACATCTGGAACCCGTTTATGGAAGTGTATTGTTACTTTTACTGCTTGTGCAGCTTTATTAAATCATCTGACTATTAATATTGAAAGTGTTCATCTGGGTCTAATCATGGCCAAGATGAGTGATGTGGCAGTTAAATTGTACCTACGAGCTAATGGTTCAAGGACACACAGTCCTGAAGAACCTTGCAGTGGGCTTTGGGCTCTTCTTTTTAGCTTCCTAGCACAAGAAGGAGGCGGGGGGGAGAAAAAAGAGATATCCCTGCTCTTTCTTGCAGAGCAGATAACAGAATCACAGCCTGAGTTAGTTTAGAACAATTTGTCTCCAAAGAATTTTGTCCAGTTACTGCTGTATTTCTGGCTCTAGTTTCCATATTTAACTCCTTCATCTGTCCTGGCTTCCCCTCTGCACAGCACAGCCAAGCCAAGATCCCCAGCACACACACCAGTGCACTGCGGGCGAGTCTGACGTTCTGCCCTGAGATCTCAAACAAACCCTAGATATAAATAAGTAAATAACATACCTGGTGGCTATAAATATATAAATAACCAGCCTCATCCTGCACCAGCAACATCCACGACCTGGATTTGTCATGTTGTGACTCCTCTGCAGAGCCTGCAGGTGTCCCTGGGGTGGTGGTGCTGGGCCAGTCCCACAGCAGCCTGCAGCGAGCACAGCACGAGCTGTGGGTGGGTTGAGCTGGAGGGGTGGAAGAGGAACTGTGGCAGTGACACCACCAGAGCACAGGCCTGCATGTGGTAGGGCTTGGGTTTGGGGTGACAAACCAGTTTGCCTTCAAATCTCTCTTCCCATGAAATTACCCAAATGGAGTCTGTAGGGTGCATGGCTATTGGTCTGTAGGTTGCTGCACACAAGTGCTGGGTTGATTTCTGTTCCACACCCAAAATTCTCATCCTCCAGTGGAGTTTTGCCTCAGATTCTACAAGCCCTGCTCTGGCAGAGCAAGGCAGAGAGGTGAGGGTAGCTCATGCTGGCTGCAGGTGCTGCAAATCCCAGCTGAAGCCATGGTTGTGGTGGCTCACCCTTGGATGGATGTGGGTAACTGGATCTCTTGAGGTCACCCACAAAATCTCAGGGTGTCCCAGCAGGGCCAGAGCGGCCTCATGGATGGGGGGATGCTGAGCAAGAGGCTGTGGGCAACATCTTCACCTACCCTGCTCCCCCAAAACCTGGCACAACACAATCCCTGCTGAGCTGCGTTTTAAGCCTGGCATGGGTCATTTAAGCCAAAATTTCCTCCTTCCAACTTCAGATCCAACAGTCTTTTCCTCTGCACCCAGGTCTTCCCCCACCATTAACCTGGGCCCTAAATACAAGGCCATGGGAGCTTGTAAATGGTTTATTTCTGTGTGGGAGCCTTTCAGCAGTTCTTTACAACTGTTGCAGGGAGGGGGTCTGGGCTGGTGAGGGAAGCAGAGCAGGCATGTGGGATGCTGTCAGAGCAGGCTGCATGCCCCGGATTTGGGGAGCAGGGAAGTTAAAAACCCCTTTTTGCTGTTGGGACGGGGTCCATGGGCTCAGCTGTGAACACAGACAGGTCACAGAGCTGACCACCAAGAACACAGGAGTTCCTGCATGTCCCTGACAGACCTGGGGGTGCCCATGGCTCTGCTGGGTCAGCAGGGCCCTGCTTGCAGGGGCTGAGGCTCCCCAGGCCACAGTCAGGAATCTTGCAATTATTTTTTTTTCTTCAGACTTACAGCTGGTGGTGGAAAATCTGTGAGGGCTGTGGCAGCACAGTGAGCTATGACTGGGGCTGAGAGTACCCAGCACTGCTGGGTGGTTCAGGGACATGGCAGATAGAGAATCATGGATGGCCCAAAGCTTAAAAAAATTAGTTGTTGTAGTTCAGGTTCATACCCGAACACTTTGGAGTGCATATATTTAAGTTTAGGGGGGAAAAAAAGTATAAATAAATATTTCTACATAAGCCACTCAGTGGCATTTTTTAAAGACATTTAGCAGCCTTAAGACAGGAAGTTTAAATTTAGCTGGGATTTATCCCTTAACCAAGCATAGTTCATGCACTCTTTCTATAAAAATAGAGATAATGTTATGCCTGTGAGATACAGGCAGAGCAGCTCCCCACAGTTATTCCTGCTGCTGGGGCAGACCTGAGGCTCACGGGGTGGGAGAATACCTCGTGCTGGGATGGGCACGGTGGGCAGTGGAGCCCTGGAGGGAGCAGCCCCGGTTGCCCAGAGCTTGGGAAGGCTCAGCACAGACACCTGGGGAGTGGGCAGCAAACACCTTTCCCAGCTTGGCCTCAGTGAATAGGAAGGGGGAGGACGAGGAGGCAGCGGGAGAGGTGGGAGCTGTCCCAGCCTGGCCGTACATCCCTCCCTGCACCTCTCCTCCTGCTGAGAGGGGAATAAATGAACTCTTCGGGCACACAGAGATGTCCTTTTTCCAGCACCGAATGTACTCGGGATGAGGGGAAGTGCCAGTTTGAGCCTGGGTTGTAGAGGAAGAAGTAAATTTCCCCTTGATGATAAACGGTACGGGAAAACGTGATTCTCCGCGGTTTCCCAGGCTTTTGTCCCGCAGCATTCTCCCACCTCCTCGAGGCTTTGGGATAACACAAAGCACAACTGACTGGGCAGCGGAGAGCCAGACAAAGGCTTTAAAAAAAACAAAACAAAACAAAACAAAAAAAAAAACACACAAAAACCAACGCACGGAGCAATGGGGTCAGCGGAGGCTCCCGGCTGTGTGACTCTCTGGGATTGTTTCTGGGTGGTTTTTCCCCTCGCTCACCTGCAGCCCCTGTGCTCCGCAGCCTGCGGGGCCGGCGCCCGCCGCAGCCTCAAGACCAACCTGTGCAAGTGGTGCGACTCCACAGCCCCGGCCTGCGAGGAGAGCGTGTGCTACAGCAACTGCAACCTCAACTCCTACTGCGAGGACCCCTACGAGATCTGCGTGGCGATATGGTGAGAGGAAACCCCCTCTCCGAGGGGGGACAGGGATGTGTGTGCCCCCTGTGCGTACCCCTGTGCCTGTGTCATTGCCTGCTGCAGTAATTCAGGACTTTCTCTTCCTCTTGCCATTACAATTAAAATTACAATGCACAGTAAAAAAAAAAAGCAAAAAAAAATCATTTGGTCTGCCCTGTAATTAGTACCAGTTTATTTTCTAAATAAATTCAGCTTTTTGAGTGTCTGACACAAAGCGGGGCAAGTTTGCTGCAGGGCCTATGAACTCCCAAAACCTCTGAATTTAGCTTTACAAGCTGAACCCAAGGGCAAAGCAGCAACCCTGACCTCCAAACCTATGATGTCCTCTTGCATCAGGGGTGGGTGAAACCTCAGTTCACATGCAGGGGTGCAGCCAGGGTCAGTCCCCATCCAGCACATGGACAACTAGGCTGGCACTGCACTGGGGTTAACCCACTGGGTTTAACCCACCTCTTTCCTATCCCCTGGAAAAAGTCCTTTTCTGTTCCTGTGAGAGGTGCCTGGACAGGAAACACGATCTTGCATTTCTGGCCAAGCACACCCTGCATGGTTTGGCCCGGAAGAGTGCCTCCCCCAGCTTTTTGGGCCCCGTGAGCAAAACTAAAAAAGCATCCATTTTGGGTCTGCCCAGAGTGATTTTCCTCCACTTTCCCTTTTAATTTGGCTGCCAAAGTGAAAGCCAGCCAAGCACTTATCGCTAGGCTTTATCTCAACCTGCTAATTAGCATGAATGCTGTATGCCAGCTTTCAGTAGGAGTTTGCCTCAACCTAATTGTTGCATTATGGACTTTTAAAAAGCAAAACACAACAAGAAACCCAAACAAACAAATAACAAAATCCACCCCCTGCCCCAAATTCCCCTACGCACACATGGAGAAGCCACCTTAAATCCTGGCTAGGCAATCCAGTGTGTCACTGGGTTTTTCCCATTTACAGGAAAAAGCAAGGCCCCTGCAGCAGGAATCCCCATGCCAGGGAAGCAATCCCACTGCACAGGATGGAGCTGCATCCTGCAATGTGGATTGGATGGGGTGAGGCAGCTACACAGTCACAAATACCCTGCCAACCCCTCCCAGCACCTCCCGTCCTATTCTAAGATTCAGCCAGAGAATAAGATCACCTCCAGGCCAGCCTTGCTGCCTGCTGCTCACTTGCAGAGGCATTTGTGGATCATCCAAACTTGTCCTGAGTGGGTATCTCAGTCACAGCAGCAGCTTTGGCCTCACGCTCATGTGCTCCAGGGCCCAGCCTTAGCAGAAGGGATCTCACCCTCACAGGACTCCTCATCCTCATTTGACAGAGAGCTCCTCTGTCAAATTACCTGGTAGCCACAAAAAAAAAAAAAAGTAGGGAGTGCTGAAACTGGGGCACTTCACCAGGGAGAGGGTGATGAATTTAGGTTCAAAGAAAGAACCTAAACCTAAGAATTTAGGAATTATTTCCTTGGCTTTTATGTCTGACTTCCCAGCTGACCTCAAAGACATGGTGACACCTCTCCATCCCTTCACTCTCAGGTTTGCACCTCCAGGTCAGGAGGCAGAGGCTGCTCCTGGAAAAATAATGAATGGTTGTCATTTCTTTTAATGCACCTAGAAATAGCTGCAATGCTGTAACCTGTGCAGGGCCAGTCATGCCCATCACTGGTCCTATAAGTACGTGCAAGTAGAATGACACCACAGCCACTGCAGGTAGTCATTCCCTACACAGCTTGAAAGAAATTATCTTAGGACCGGGTTTAAGGTGACACAAGGGCCAAGCTGCCAGGCTAACTCTGTGTGGGTTCATCTGTCACTTGCAGGAGACAGGACAACGAGAGCATCAGGATCAGCACGCTGTGCCACAACCCCCAGCGCCCCATCGAAAACCTCATGGTCCCCAACTACAACACCTCGCGCTGCATCATGAGCCACCAGCCCAGCGAGGACGGCGTCATCTACATCTGTGGCTGTGTGGATGAGCAGGAGTGCAACGACAAACTCATCTTTGAAAACCACACCAATGGTGAGTGCTTTTGTTAATGCTGTTTATGGGGCAGCAGCACCAATGACAAATCCTCTGTATTTCCTGTGGAGTAGGAGGTGCAGTGGCAGAAGAGGCTCTTTTGCCATCTTCTTTCACCTCCCTATATAAAAGCCAGCTGAAATCTCTACCCCATTACTGAGCCCAGCATTTTGTCTGTGGCCAAGGCATTCCTCACAGAAATACCTTCAGCCTTTGTCTGGAAACATCAGGTGATGGAAAACCCACCATATCTCTCAGTGGGCTGTGCCTTCAGCACAGGTTGAATCAGATGGGGAACCCAGGGGCTGGTGTAACATAGTGAGAGTCAAAAGCTCTGAAAGCTTTAAATAAATCACGTTGCAGCAAATCCTGCCCCAGAACACACCCACAGGAACTGCTGGCATCCCTCATGGCTGTAACCAAAGAGCTGGAGATGCTGGGTGCAGGGCTGGGCACACAGGAATGCCTCCCCTGGGAACTCCTGCAGCAGTGTTCCTCCCAGGAAGGGACAGCTGGAGCCACCCCAGTGCTAAGCACACACACGAGCGTGGCTTGGCTGCTGCTGCACATGGCTGGAGATCCAACGGGAGCTGTAAATCCACAGGAGGGAAAACTAAGAGGCAGCTCATTTCTGTACCTCAGGAGGGTCGTATGCTTTGGAAATATTTCCAACCAGAGCCTTTGGGGGATTGTCTGAACCTCCCCAGTTCCAAGTGGACCAGGTTTATCCAAGTGTCCATCAACAATCCAACCTGTAACAAAAGCAAAATGAAATGCCTCAAATTTTCCATAATCACATAAGGAGATACTGAAAATGAGCCTAAGCAGAACCTGCGAGCCAGTGGTATAGCTTCTCCTGCAATATAAGGAAAAAAGAAAAACATCACATGAAATGCAAATTCTCTGAACAAACAAGCCACTTTAATGGAGGCAAGTGATGCTAAATTTGGCGGTTCTTTGCTGCTTCCCCAGCCAAACATAACAGGTACACACACTTCTAGGGAGAGACAGTCAAATCCCAAAGCTGGTGCCGGGATATGCAATTTCACACAAAAATGACAAGTGGCTCATTGGAAATGCCACCCCCAGCAAAGGCTCCATAACCAGCCTCCTCCTGTCAGCCAGCGCGGAAAGCGCTGGAAGTCGGAGCAAGACCAGTGCAGCCCATACCTCTCCTCTTAGGTATGGGCCAGGGGCCAGCCTAGGCAAACCCCAGGCTCACAGACCCCATTCTTTACATCCTTTCCTTCAGCTTTAAGGGATCATTTGCATTCAAAATATTAAATTATTGTCATGTTCAATGGTCTAGACAACTCCTGAGCAGAGAAACGAGCACTTCTCGTCTGCTGAAGCAGACAGATTTTTTTTTCCTGTTTCTTGATTCCTTAAGCTTTGCTTTCGGGTCTGGGCTGCTGGGTGGCATTGCCCTTGCACTAGGGATGCAGGGGACTCCATCAGAGCCCAGACACCATGCTAATGAGCACACAGAGCCATCATTTCCTACAGCTGTGCACACAGAAGTCCAGGTGAGACCTCGGGAAGATGCTGGGTAGGGTGGAGCATGGCAAGTGCTTTCCACCTGTGCTCCAGCTGAGCCCGGCCCTGGTGGTCCATATCCCCTCAGCAGGGATGGACAGACCCATGCAGCAATGCTCAGCAAGGTGTGGGTTTACAGACCTGTGGTTACTGCCAGCTCAACTACATGTGCTCTCCATAGAAGGGTCTAAGCCCTGCTGCAGCCCCTGTGTATCAAAAGACTTCCATCAGGAAGGGGCATCCTCATGCAGGAATTTCCTGAAGTTGTGTTAACTTCCCCTTTTCGGGACTTGTGCACGCAACTCCCTTAAAAAGATCTTCTCTTTCTTCAGAGTTTCAAAGACGGGATCCAAAGCATCGGGTAAATCCATTAAAGCAGTAGGTGATATCCAAGCCCAATACTTTCCAAAATAAACATATTCCTGAGTTAGTTATTGATTTATATCAGTTTGGGTTGATCTTGTGGTTTAAACCTGATGCCTATTTTAGAAACGCTTTCACAGCCTTGCAGAAATTAGCTGCAGCACATTTTTTTGAAATTTGCCAAGGAAAATAGCTAAATGCTCTGTTTTTCCAGAACCTGAATTATGATCTGCACACACTGAGGTCAAGCAGCGAGAGTTTTGCTTATGGAATGATTCTTATCCCTCTTCCCCTGGGTTATTATACTTGGCAGAAAAACCTCTGAGTAAGATTTTACTTGAATATCTCTACTGAAGTCAGCATGTTTATTCCAGGAATCATGAACATCAAAGGATCAGACAATTATATGTTGTGTGAGGGTTATGGCTTTGTGTGTGTGTCCTCCCCCTCTCAATCTGAAGGCCAACAGGGGTTTTAAAAGAAATGAAACAAATGCAGCCATGCCCTGGTGATTGTTGGGGTTGCTCCTGTAAGGAGGAAGGAGATGCCAGCACTGGCAGACAAAATTGCTGAAATGATGCTCCCGTGTGCTAATTATCCTGCAAAGCATCCCAGCACGCCCCTGAGCTGGGTGGTCCTGCACACTGCTACCTCCAGCATCACTCCTGACTCTCTGTGTACCACAGGGGTCCAGCAAAGCCCCAGCCCCAAGCCCTCTCAGAGATTTGCTTTGTTTGAGCCTTGTCTCAGATTTATCATTGTTATTTCCAGCCAAGCTCCCCTTGCCACAAGCGCAAGCAGCGCTTGGGACCCCCCCAAAATGCCCTTTGCAGTCTCTTGTGGCACACTGTCCCATCCAAGTGGTGATGGCCTGTGTCTTCTGTTGATAAATGGAGCTAAATATGAGACCAAAACCAGTCACCCCCCTTGCTAAGTGCTTACATCTGGGCTCTGTGTGGGGATGAGCCCTTGTGCGGCCCCGGGAAGGGCTGCGCTCCATTAACAGCTTTGCATATTTTCCTCCTCCGCGTGATGAAAACGAGCTGTGGCAGACCCGCAGCAGCAGCACCTCGCCTTTGCTTTCCTCCCCTCAGGCTACTCCATGCTGCAGAGCAAAGAGGTGATCCCAGTGGCTGCCATCAGCCTGCTGCCCCCGCTGCTGGTGGCGGTGATGGTCACGGTGATATTTTACCTCTGCCGCACGCAGAGGCGACGCAAGCGAGCCAAGGCGTGGGGTGGCAAACAGGGACAGCCGCCGGTGCTGCCGGAGCAGGGGAAGGCAGGCGAGCGGGAGGAGAAGCTGTCCGTGCTGATGGATGAGAGCCCAGCCAGCAGCAGCCGCCCCGCTGAGCTGCTGCCCATCGAGCTGGACGAGATGGTGGGCAAGGGGCAGTTCGCCGAGGTGTGGAGGGCCAAGCTGAGCCACAGCCGCTCGGGGCAGTACGAGACTGTGGCCGTGAAGATCTTCCCCTGCGAGGAATACTCCTCCTGGAAGAACGAGAGCCAGATCTTCACCGACACCAGCCTCAGGCACGACAGCGTCCTGCAGTTCCTCACTGCCGAGGACCGGGGCACGGGGCCCCGCCGGGAGTACTGGCTCATCACCGCCTACCACAGCCGGGGCAACCTCAAGGACTACCTGTCCCACCACGTGCTGAGCTGGATGGACCTGCAGAAGATGGCTGGGTCGCTGGTGAGCGGGGTGGCCCACCTTCACAGCGACTACACGGCCTGCGGCCGCCCGAAAATCCCCATCGCCCACCGCGACATCAAGAGCACCAACGTGCTGGTGAAGAGCGAGCAGGAGTGCGTGCTCTGCGACTTCGGCATCGCCATACGCCTCGACCCCTCCCTCACCGTGGATGACTTTGCCAACAGCGGGCAGGCAAGTGTGACCCACCAGCCCTCCCTGGAGGAGCCTTTGCCAGCCACCCCCCTGTCCTGTGGCCAAAGTCCTCGCCCACCCCTGCTAATGCCTCTCTCCTCTCTGCGGCCAGGTGGGCACCGCCAGGTACATGGCCCCAGAGGTGCTGGAGTCCAGAGTGAACCTGGAAGACCTGGAGTCTTTCAAGCAGATGGATGTCTACTCCATGGCCCTCGTCTTGTGGGAAATGGCCTCCAGATGTGAAGTGGTAGGAGGTAGGAGCATCACAACCACGTTGCTGTGTGCCTTTTTGCTCCCTTACTCACACATCCCAACTGATGGCACAAGACGTGACTTGGGGTGGTCCAGGTCTCTGCAGGGCTGCCAAGAGTTGGTGACAGATTCCCCTGCTCTGTGTGCCATGGCTTAAGGGGGGTGGCTCAGTGGTCAAGTAGGACAGGACCCACTGGGATATCTAGTCCAGCCCCTGCTCAAAGCTGATGAGCTGCCAAGTCCCATGGAGCCTGTGCTGGTGATGCAAAGCAAACCAAGCAGGAAAAGCCAAAGGTGCCTTCCCCTCCTCAACCATTTTTTCCTTCAGAAAACACCAGAGAGGCTTATGTTGTAATGGGGACTCACAACCCCCAGCCTCTGACAGAATAACACACTCTGTCACTTCCCAGAGCCAGCCATCCTGGCATCTACAATTGTGTGCAGCAAAACATTTCATTAACTGCCCTGCAGTTAGCCCCTGCCTGCTCCCATTCACCTTCCTTCCCTATCCCCCCTACTCACAATACAAGCCCATAGAACTGCAGGAACCCTCAACCCTTGGCCACAAAGCTGCTCCAACTGCCCTGCAAGCCCCGTGGGCAGCAGGGGGAGGTCCCTGCCTGGTTTGGATGCCCCATGCATCCTTTGCTCCCAAGCCAGCATGCCCAGGCCATCTCTCCCTGATCATATCTCACCTGCATTGACATCCGGGTGGGAGCTGGCAGAAACCAGGGTGGCCTCTCACCTCTGCCAACAGCCAGTTTCTCCTTGGTTTTCCACAACATGGGGTTGGTCTTCTTGAAGGGCTGTTTCTCCTCTGCCTGTAGAAGAAATCTGGAAATTCTCACATCATAGTCACCTGTCCCATCCTTCACCAGCACAGTACTTTCTGCCTGCTCCAATTGTCTCACCCAAAGACAAACCAGGTCCTTTGTACTGCATCTTTTGGGTTCAGGGAGGAGGTCAGATGGTTCCTTGGTGATGTCTCTGAAAGAACCTCTGTGTGAAAACCCAGCACTACATTTCTGTGTCCAAATTCTCAATTATTTCCAGATCTGCTTATTTTTTGCAGACTGTTAAAAACAAATCCACTCTCATCCAGTGGGCCATACAAAAACAAAGCAGGGAATGCATTAGAAACATCCTGTAATGCTGCTGTTGCTTCCTTGCAGAGGTAAAGAATTATGAGCTGCCCTTTGGGTCGAAAGTCCAGGAGCAGCCCTGTGTGGACACCATGAGGGACATCGTGCTGCATGGCAGGGGCCGGCCCGAGATCCCAAGCAGCTGGCTGGTGCACCAGGTAAGCTGGGAAAAGAGCAACACACATCGTCCTTCCTCACTAAACCAGCCTGAAAAATTGAATTTATAGTCAAAGGGAAAGTGGGCAGAACTCCTGGGCTCTACTTTTAGCTCCACTGTGGACGGCTGGGCCCACACAAGTCCCACTGGACTCCTTCCCTTGTTGCAGAAAAGCCACCAGCCACAGACACAGCAGAACGTGTTGATCAATAGCCATGATCAGGAAGTCGTGCATGGCAGTGATGGGTTTCAGTTACCCTGAGGATAACAGCAAAATGGAGCACTTCAGTGCAGCTCTTGCCATGAATCATTGGATTTTGCCCCACTTCTCCCCCAGCACCTTGTCTGGAAGGCTCAGGAAACACGCAGTCCCTCACACACAGCCATTCACAGCAGGGACAGAGGGGAAGGGAGGCACATCCAGCCTTCTGCCTGGGTTTTTCAAGCTCAAAATTACCTTCAACATGAGAGAAATTTCCATCACTACAAGGCAGAGCAAACCAGGAAGCATCTCCTTCATGTGAAACACTCAGGAAAAGTGAGTGAAGCTGAGAGCAGGGGCTCCACAAGGCTCAGGGCTTGTCTCAAGGGAAGTCTTTCACCAGCCCTCAGAAGGTCTGAAAGCAAACGTGTCAGCACAGAGGGCATAACCCAGTGTTCTAGAACAGGAACATTTCAGCAGTGACAAAATGTACTCTGTCAAAACCACCCACAAGCACACCCAGATCAGCCAGCTACAGAAAAAGAGCTCCCTCCTGGCCCTGACAGGGTGCTCTGCCCCAGGCCACTGCTTTCTGCCACACACTAAGGACATGAGGGGTAACAGGCATGCTGATTGTGACTTCCACATCTTGCCCAACTTTGGTATTTCTTGAATTTCACATGTCTTGTGGAAAAACACCATCTGCTGACCAGCACTCCCATTCACCTGAGAATCAAGCTGGAACATCGAGCCTGCTGGCTTTCAGAGCCTTGCAGTGCTCAGTGAATTGTTTTGCAATATCCACCCATAAAACACACTGCCTCTGCTCCCACTCTGCCCTGCTGGCACACAGAGACAGGCTCTGCAAAGGAAAGAGAGAATTTCTCAACCTTAGGAGGCCACACGTTCCCTACAATGTCTCCTCTCAAAACCATGTTTGTCTAAAGACTCACAGCTGACCTGACTGACCAAAACTGCAAACAGGACCAAATGAATCCATGGCTTCTGTGGGACCCCTCATCAGTTGGTGAGTCCATTTCTGGAGCTCGCCCAGCCTTTTTCATTGACAGAGGCAAATACAGGAACTTCAACCAGCAGTGCCACATGTTTGGAGCCTTTGAGTATTCAGCTCAGTCATTCACCTCACAGGGTCTCTGATAAACTTTGAAACCACAGAAAAAATATACAGAAGCTTGGGTTGTCAAAAATCAGACTTTGATAGAGTGTGAGCATAACTGTGCTCTTCCCAGGGCTGAAGGGAGGCTGGCTGCAGTCACCTCCCAGAAATAATGCTGCTGTAGTTGTGCTGCTGTAGCAGGCAAACATAGCAAGGCTTATAAGGTGGGAATTTTTATTGGACCATCTGATGGCCACTGGGGAAGAACAGAAAAGCCATATTATGTTGCTGAAAGTTTTTCTCTGATTAATCTCCTTACAAGCCTGGCTTTACAGCCTTTTCTGGGCATTTTGCAACAGTTCTGCCTAGGATGAGGAATTGGGCAGCACCATCTGCTGGGAAGCAGCAGAAAGCCACTGGCTTGTGCCACTCCGGGGGTCCAGGCTGGCTTCCCGTGGGAGGAAGTGTTGGGTGACATCGAGAAAGGGTGACAAGTCACTCAGCTGAATGGGAGGCACCAATAGATGTTCCCACCAGTGACAATAAGTCATAAAAACTTCCACGTTTCAACCGTGAGGATTGCTCTCAGTCAAGTGAAGACCATGTTTGATTTTCATCAAGTGTCAGCACTAATTTCCCTGACAGGGCTGACTTACCCAACAGCAGCTGGTGGGCAACTGCATGAAAGGCTCCACAACAAAGTCAGCTGAAGAAATTAATCCCCACTTTCCCAGATAACTTACAGACCCCTTAGGTCTGTGCTTCTACCTTGTTTCACACCCCAGCATATTGAAAAAAAAAAGGAAAAAAAGGGTTTTTAGGCCAGGTAAATTCTTGAATCTGGTTCATAAAGCAGCTGAACAGACTGATGTACTACAACAACCAGAGGCTGGTGCAGGACAGGAAGGAGCAGTGGCAGCTTAAGTCAATAATGCCACTAAAAATACATTTGTACAACTCAGCATGCTTTGGAATCTTCGAAAAAAAATATCAAATATAACAGCCAAACTAAGTTCATTTTGTAAGCCAAACAAGATGTTTCAGTTATACCTGCAAAAGAATATCAGCACTACAAGCCAAACTGCAAATAAATGTAAATTTCCGGGAAAAATAAGTACAGAAAACCTTGTATGTCCTGTTTGAGAACAGGATGACTTTAAAAGCTTCACCTAAGCTAGCTCATTTTTGCATGTAATCAATTACCCTCAAATCCTTTCAACTAAGCTAATAAATAAGTGACGTCAGAGGTGCTGAAACACACCATCTGTCAGTTTTGCTGTACAATCCTGTTCTCTCCAATCTGTGTCTATTATGGAAGACTTAACACAATGAACCTTAGCAGACAGCAGGGAGTTCTCTCAGTGAGTAAGGTGCAGAAGGGCAGATGGAACTGACTATCTCTGTAGGACTTGGATATTCCTCTTGTGTGGGTCCACATGAAACTTCAGGGTTCTCTTAATTGCAAATTAAGAAATACATAAAACCCACTGAAAACCACGAAGCTTTATTTAGAATAATGATTTTTCCACTGTGTTCCAACTTTAGTTGACAATGATGCCAAGAGCAATAGCACATGATGGAATTACATGGGCGAGGGAAGGTTCAGGACAGTTTCTGGTGCTAGCTGTGTTACTAGCTAAAGGGTGGGGGATGCACCAGCTGAATACTACCATTTATTTTTTCCCAGGCCCCAAATATTGTGACTCTTTCAGAGCCCTACACAAATAGACAAAAACCCCCCAGGTTTCTGGGAGATGTAAGCATTGTAGCTGAGAGGAACTCCATGTGCTCTGGAGTAAACTGGGAAGCACCTCAGCCCATGTCAACCAAAACACTCTTTTGTGATAAGAGAACAAGGTTCAGCTGGACACTGAAACGAGTGTTTGGCACAGCACAGCCTTTCAGAATGCCACTAAAACAAGAAGTCAGATGTAAGAAATTATTTTCAAACTACCTTTGAAAACCACCTCCTCCCCTCCCCAACCCCTCCCTCCAGGTGTAACAGGCAGGGTGCAGCTCAAACCCAGAGGCCTGGGCTCAGCCAGCAGCCTACAGTCACTGTCCACACCTCTCCTGCCCCTCCTGGTTTTAGGGTGCTCTGATCCAAATGGGCAAGGCTCAGACAGGAAATAAATACAAGCTGGAAGGAAACAGGCTCTAAGTCTCACAGCCAACACAAGCCAGTTTCCAGGGAGCATGGGGAATGTTTGGGAGCAGATGCTGTGAGAGCTGAGGCTGCTGCTCTAACACAAGCAGTGCCAGTGGAAGCATCAGCGCTTACCGAGGCTGATTCCTCTTGTGCTTAAGCTTGGCCAAAACCAGCCTTCATGCAGGAGGCTGTCAGAATTCCGGCAAAACACTGAAACTGTGTTAGATCCTCTCCTTCCTGCCTTCTGATGCTAACCTCAGCCCTTCTGACTGCAGGGAATGCGCTTCCTGTGCGACACCATCACGGAGTGCTGGGACCACGACCCCGAGGCGCGGCTCACCGCCCACTGCGTGGCCGAGCGCTTCAACCTGATGGCACAGATGGATTGTGATGACATCCTCAACAACAACACGGACAATGAGGCCAGCAAAACAGCTGCTCCAGGTGGGGAGCTCCAGGACACTGATGGGAGCAGAAACGTTCAGTGATGCAGCAGGCAAAAGTCCTCATCACAAGGAACAAGAGGATAAGGGAGAAGCATTTAGGTCATGGGGGAAAAAAACCTCACTGTTTTTCAAAATGGAACTAAGATCTAGTACATAAATTATTTATAAGATCTGTTTCCTCCCACAGATACAATGAACTGAGGAATCAATATTTTGGCTAAAGTGAAACATTATTATATGAACTGACTTTGTACTTACTTAAAATGTATAATGATGCAAAGCATTCCTTCTATTATTTTTTAAAATAATAATGTTTAATCTTTTATTAATAAGCAGCTGAATTCCACGTCTATCTTTTTAAAGTCCTTCCATATTGTCATCACGAATTTCTTTTCTAGCTTATTCTGCAGTGATTAAAACGATTTTCCTCTTTTTAATGGCCTACACATACACACACAACATCTGTTGTAGCAGGAAAAAATGAGATGTACTATACCCTCTATGGAAGAAATGCTGACATCCAAGAAAATCACTCATGCAACCTTGTCCAAAGATCCACAATAATCCAGTTTGTAAAAGCCTGATCCGATGCAACTCCAACATACCTTTGCTCACTGGGAATTCCTGGGTTGATAGTCAGGTGGGTGTGTGAAGCTTCTTTGAGAGTGCAGACACGGCTGCTTCACCCTCAGAACTCTTCATGCAGGATATCTAGGCAAGCCTTTCCCCCATCAGACCAGTTTCCAGCCACCTCTAGCCAGATCTGTGCCTCAGTAACAGCGTCAGTCAACACAAGGGTGTTGGCCAGTTCCTCTGGGAACTCCCACACCCCCCTGCTGGGTTACCCCACCTGGGGAAACACAATCAGACTGAACTGAGAGCTTTATCCCCACGATCACCAGATCAACCCAGGCTGCCTCCATTCTGGACTGCAATTAAGGAAAGGTAAGTCACACCTTGCCCTGAACCCTGGTACTGTGCAAATCCCTCCACCCTTGGGAGCAAAGACCTCAGGTGCCCCAAAGTCCTGCAAGCCCATACCTGACACCTACACAGAGGTGTATTTTTTGGGATGGCATCTGAGAGGAATACATTTCTTGCCACCACACGGCTGCATGGATCAGTCCAGAAAGAGGGGAAGGGAGCAAACCATGCACAGCCACAAGTTTTCTGCAGCTGAGGCTCCTCAGTGTGGAGCAGGGACACAGATCTGCAGGGCTGGTTTGAGTCTCTTAAGTGCTCAGCTATAACAGCACTAACCCATATAAAAACCTTTTCTTCTCTCTCTATGGTTTCCATCTCACTGGACTGTTTTTACAGCTGCTAAATTAAAATCCTAGAAACAAATTGTCTCTAAACACTTCAAAGAAGGACAGAAGGAGAATTAATTAGGTTGCATCAAATCTGAAAAAAATTTGCTTAGATACCACTTATGTCACCTGCAACTGTGACCACACCTGTCATTCTCACTAATCTTCACCTGGTTGCTACCTCCTGACACCTTACAATTTTTCAAGTTAATCCTCTTCTCTTGAAGCACACCCTTCCCAGCTCCCCACAAATACATCATTTCCAACCTACCTGACTTCAGCCTCATTTCTTTAATATATTAACCACTGCTCTAGCACAAGAGGAACAGAGCAGGGGACAGCTTTTCTGTCACAGAGATAAAAAACTACAGTAACACCAAACTCTCCCCTAGACTGTCCAATCTTTTCTTCCCATAGTAATTTGTGCAGAATTTTCATACCAAGTTCTGCACCAAGTTGTTTGAACACAATGATGAATGTGTTCACTTGTTTTTCCACGCTCAAAAGGATTTAAAAGACACTCTGACCTGTTCTTCCTACAGGTGACAGGGACAGAGGGGGATCAGCCTGTGCAAACTAGACATTGAAGGCTGAATCTCTGATTCTGGTGGCTGAAATCCAAATTCTCCTGGGAAGACAGATTTCATCCTAGGCTTGACATTCCATACTATAAATATGCTGAAAAACTTTATCTTTTCCCCTACCCATTCCAAATATTCCAAAATCTTGAACAACCCAATTTGCACAGTGCATTTTTTCCATAAAACACAAATCCATCAGGATTACACACCTGAATGCCTGTGTACAATAGGGCTGACTTGCTGCACTCTGTTTTCTATGAGCAGCAGCAGGCTGCACAGCACCTCTAAAGACAGCCACTTATTTAGTCTTCATTCAGGGAAGCCCAAAACCACTGAGATCAATGAAAATTCTGCTCTTAACTTCAGTGGGGCCCAGTCAAGCCAAGAGGACAGACGGTAACATAAGCCAATGTCCTACTTTGCCATGTTCCCTGTTGGAACACACTGTGGTTCTAGCAAGTATCTACACAGGAAGCAGCACTGAGCCCTTCCCTTTGCTCCAGAAGGTACAGGATGGAAACAACATCAGTTATGCAAGAGAATCAAATCTGGTCAGAGTTAAAAATACATCCATTACTCCGCAGGGTGTTTGCCATTCTCAGAAGAATCACAATTACAATTTAAGCTGGATATTCAGTGGTTAGATTTTTTTCTTTTTAAATGGTTTTCAACTATGTCCTTTGTTTCTAGAAGCAGAAATTTGTATCATAACTAAATCCATATCAGGAACCATTCCAGTTCTCATGATCACTTGAGTAAAGGAAAGCTTTGCCTTCTTTTTTTCCTAGAAACATCCACATGTTAAAAGAAATCACTTCAAGGATTTTATCAAAGTATTTCTTCAGTATTTGGTCTATTTTTACACAACAAAATTAGTAACAGTGTAAAACCACAAGCATACCAGATGAGGAAGGAAAAGAAATTACTTGACTAATAGTATTATATAAGGAACACAAATGGGTTATGGTCAACATGGGAGCTTTTCAGTCTCATTTACAGCCATCACCTTGACAAATCCCAAACCAAAATTTTAAGCTGAGTTTAGAGACCGAGTTGTAAGTCTGTATTTTAGTTAGCTTAAGTTTGATCCCTGGAGTGCACTCAGCTGTAAAAGGTTTGGTTTTGCTCTGATCACTGCAATATTAAAAGCTGGGCCTCACACCACAGCCCTTGCTGTTCATTTAAAGCAAATGTGCCATGTGACATGGATAAAACAACTACAAAATGTATACAGTGCTAATCTGCTTCTCTACCAGCCCCATTCTGGTGCAGGTACTGATGAACCGTGGAAGAATTTCACACATTGCCACCACAATTCCCACCCCAAATCCTGGAATTGGCCAAGGATGTGCCACAAATGTGCCGCAGACCCAGAAACAAGGAGGAACTAATCCCACTATTTTAATTTTTATTTTTATTCCCGGTTAAGCATGAAAATGCCCAATGGATATCCAAAACTATCACAACAGGATGGATGTATAGAATATCACAAACAAGACAAATAGGGCCTAAAACATTCTTCTGCTGGAGAACAGTTACCACTCAAGCACATAGTGCCAAAATATCCCACTTTTGGGACCAAGGAAAGCCCAGACAGATCTCCAGCAAGAAAGAAAACAACCACCTACTCCTTCCTGGTCACCTGATCTCTAGGAAAGCAGACAGAACAAATGAATCATTTTGTAGCTTTATTATCCCCCCCCACTTCTCACAAACGGACTATGACTTGCATTGAGATCTCAGTGCATTTCACAGCAAAAAAAAATGTACAAGAGGATCAAAACAGTTGTGCATAAACCCAACTCTTATTTTTTTTTGCATGATTTTCAGTTTGTGTTGAAAGTTAACATGGTTATTTAAACCTTCTGATGCATTCTTACAATTGCATCTTCTCTATGGAAAACATCTTACCAGATCACACAGTTGTGAGTTTTTATGATGCTGGATCAGGTGCAGCCATTGCCATGGCTGGGAAGTGGCAGATAATGTTATATACACTGATTGGAAGACTACATCAGAAGAAAAAACAGATTAAGGCACCACTGTTGGAAAAATTAAGGTAGCTTGTAGTTACAACAATAACGAAAGCCATAGTAAGTACTATTCTTAATTGCCAGCAATTCTTAGACTTCAATAAAATAGTTATAAAAAGGAGAAAAAAAAAAGAGGATGTTTGTACCTGAATACAGTTTCCTGATATCTGATTGCGTTTCAAATCAATACTCAGTCCTCAGCATAATCAGATGTTTGTTTGGGTTTTTTTATGGTAAGATGAAAAACCAGGACCTACAGTCCATGTATTCAAGGTCACATTTCACTGCTTTGTTCTGAACAACACCACAGGAGAAAAAACAAAACAACCCAAAGGACAGTTTGTAACACTGATACTTCATCTCTGAAACTATTAGATGGGCAGAGAAATTTAAATACAAAACTGTATGTTTTCTGTTCATTTTTAAAGCCTTAGTCCTCAGGAAGAGAAGTTGGAGGAGAAAAAACAGGCCAGATCTCATTATATTATAACTTGAGAAAAACCAGTCACTCAAAGAGATTTAATAAAATTAGAGTTGAAAAGTGTTCAAATTACTTTTCCAATTCAAGTCAACTATTTCAAGTATATTAAAACGTTTCAGAGGAAAAATTTCTCCATGGTTACACCTCTAATTGCTTTTATAAATCCATAAAAAAGAAAAGTAGTCTCTACGTACATCCCATATTCCTCCAATGCATGCACGCGTTCTCTCCGAAGAAAAGGTCGTCATGATCCAGTTGTTTCTTAATACTGATTTCAGGCACATCTTCCAAACACCCTTCCAGTTTTTGCCAAGAAGGTTAACTACTGGGCATAAAAGCAGCAATTTTCTGTTGCTGTTGTCTACATGTGCACTGAGGAGGTTTCAGTGATTAAAGAGCTTGACACAGATTCCAAAAGAGTTCCTATGTCACTCTGAAATCCAACAGGCTCCTTCTTCTCTCAGGCAGCTTTTGCAATCAGATCTACTTGGAAGAATCTTACACAATGCAGATAAAATCTCTTGGATCATACAAAAAAACAAGTTGGTTGAATGTACCTGGCAGGTTTGTCTCTACAACTTGGATTTTTACCTTTTTTTTTAAATAGCTTTAAAGTGCCCTAGTATAGTTATTTCTTTATGCTCATTTAAACTTGCACAATTACATAAAAAGGGGACACTCAGTGTGATTACTGTGTTCTGAGAGACAGAGGAAAAGGAGAGTAAAACCAGAAAACTCATCTTAAAGCAGCTTTTTTTCTAGTTACTGTCTGTTTGTTGAGTTTGTGCGGCAGAGACTGTTTTCCAGAGGGGTTTATGGTAAACCCAGCCATCTCCCTGCAATTTAAAGAGAAAGCATGGTTATCATAAAGACACTGCCTTCACAAAATGATGAGACTGATGGCTGTGAACAGCAGAGGGACAGAGCTGGTACGTTTAACTCCTGCAGACTGAGGCACAGAGAGCAGCACTGCAGGCTGCTCACACACGTGCAGGCTCCAACCAGCCCCCGGCTCTCTGGGATCAGACTGCACTTGTAATTAACCCAGTCAAAAAGCCACTCTTCTCAACTGTGTGATCCAAATTACCTGCAGAAGCCAAATAAGCAGCCAGCAGAGAGGTAGCTAGCCAGGATTATCAGCTCTACCTCAGCCCAACTGCTTACCTGGAAATGCAGTGCTCAGGATCACATTTAAATGTTTCCTGAGTACATCTGTATCCTGGACTAGCAACAGAATTTCATCTTTTGCAAATCTAACAATACAACTATCTAACTTCGAGCTGATCATACTAACACAGCTTTAGAGAACAAAAACGTTCATGGAAGCTAGTCCTGAACTTGACAAAACAAACCTGGAATACATCCAAGAGGGAGAAACCTTTTAGCCTATGTTCTAAACCCTTATTAGATCACAGCTATGGGAAGAAGAGAGGAATTACATTACTGCAGTGTAACAGATAAAGATTTCACTGTAAGGAGAATCTAAATTACTACAGCACTAATTTTACTCAAGAACTCTCCTGTTGCAAAGGGCTCAGCAAAGGCCTCTACACAAGCAAGGTCTCATCACAAGAAGCACAAGAAAAGTCTATTTGAAAGTTTTCATACCAGCATTTATCAATCCTCCTGGGCAGGCTGCACTTACCCTTGTTGCATGTCTTACTACATTATTACTACTACTATTACTGAAGTACAGGTTAAGACACTGAACAAATGAGCTCTATCCAAAATGTAACATAGAAGAACAAAAAAAGTGGTAGAGTTGAGAATGAACTCACATTCCTTCTTGCTAACAATAACATGTTGGGTACATAAACACACAACCTCAGCAAAATTAGTACTACTGATTATTTTCTTTGGGTATTTACTGTTACAGTCTGCTCACATGTGTTTACACAAAACTATTTTCCATGTGGTATTAAGGAAGTCCTTGGTAAAAGAAATGGGACTGGGAAACTGGAAAACATTTTCATGCAGGATCCAAGCATTTACAACGTGGAGAATGAAGTCACACCTTTACAGGCTTTGGAATTCTTATGTCATCTTACTCCTATGGATCCCACAAAGCTAAACTCTAAGATCTAAGGCCAAATACTTTTTTCTAATAGGACACACACCCATATGTGCCCCTGCTTGCATAACAGCTCTGCTTCTACCCTCATCAATAGCAGGTGACTGCTTGGAAACTTACATCTTTAAGGAAGTATTTAGTACACCAAGGTGTTTCTGTTTCAGCACGAAGCCTCTCCTCGTTCCTCTGCCGTTCTTCCAGGGCTCGCTTGTGCTCCGTAGCTTTATCGATGTCTCCATCCCGCAGAGACTCTGTCACATGCTGCCACAGCCTCCTACAAAATAAACTGGTAACTGACTGTTCCAAAGGCTTCCCAGCCAGCCACCTCAAACTGCAGGATCACTGTGGAACAGGAGCACTCTCTCCACTTACACATGACAAACTATTGTATTTGCAGGGTTCCCAGACCAAGGAAGGAATCATGAATCTGACTCCATGTTCTCAGAAGGCCAATCTACCATCTTATGATACTGTATTATATTAAAGAACACCAAACTACACTATACTAAAGAATACTTACAGAAGGCTAAAGAGATAATAATGAAACTCGTGACTCTCTCTCCAGAGTCCAACACAGCTTGGCCCCAATTGACCAATAAGTCAAAACAATTCACACAAAACCAATGAAACAATCACCTGTTGGATAAACAATCTCCAACCACATTCCAAAGCAGCAAAACACAGGAGAAGCAATGAGATAATTGTTTTCCTTTTTCTCTGAGGCTTCTCAGCTTCCCAGGAGCAAAATCCTGGGTGAAGGGATTTTTCCAGAAAATATGACTGTGACAACAAACCAGCCCAGGTCAAAGCATTGCAGTGCAGGTGAGGGCTCATGGCCAAGTCTTAGACCTACATCAGCAACTGGGAGCAGGTAGGAAGGGCTCTGAGGTTCTGGCAGTGCTGATCTAATGTCTGCTTGCAAACTCTTTAAAGCTGCTATCGAAATTGTTATTCAACAAGCAGCTTCTTGTGAAGATGTCAGGAGCTGCCCTGCTGTGTAGCTGATGGGTAAAAACAAAACTAACAGGGAGATTCTATTCTCTGGTAAGCACTTTGTGAACTCAAAAAAAACACCTTTGTTCATAAATAGGAGGCAAAATAAACAACCATGTGCCTGCACTAGGGTTTTGCACTTTTTTTTCCTCTTGATTTTTATTTTTAGAAAACATAAAAAAACCGTGGATGACTGCTGCTAAGCACTATCCACAAATTTATATTTGTAGCTTTTCCTAAGGCACTCACCAGACTGCTTAGGACAAAAAGGGTCAGACAAGAGCAAACACATACTCTACCTAGATTCAAAGGGGCCTTGCTTCTCCAGGGGCCGGACTCGTTTTCGTGTCACAGAGAGCTTTGTCAAGTCCACATATTTGGTCTCCCCGTTGCTGTAGGTGAACTCCAGCACACTGTTCCACTCCCCCTGCACTCTGCACACCACCGTGTTCGTCATGTTCTGCTTCACTTCACCTGTGACCCTAAGAAAGAAATTTATTTTTAAAAAACCATGGCTGAAGAAACCTGAGGACAATTCCTCACATAGTCACTCAAACCTGAATGAGTTTGCAAACTTGTCACACTGCCTTGAAAAATGTTAGTTACTTGAATTGCATTTGTGTGGAGAAGCTCAAAGAGCAAAGTGACTTTCACTCACTGCTCTAGTTCTCTTCATGTTACCCAGGAAACTCCATTTTGGCTTCAGCTTGGTTCAAGCCTCTTCAGGAAATTGAAAATGAAAAAGAAACTAACACAGGCTGATTCACATAGAACAAGCAGTTGATAATTTCCACTTGAAGTTTTACATCAGCTACATAGTTCAGACTTAAAAAATTAAAACTAAACTTTCTAGCAAGAATTTATCTCACTACCTGCTGGCACTTCATCTCACATCTTTACATTTCAACCTTCTCCTTATGTAGGTGGTCTCATTTTCATGTTGCTCACATAAGCAGCAGACACACAAAGGCAGAAGCAAGGTAGGAAACTAGGAATCAGGAGAACTGCTTTTGTTCCCTGTCTCTTCCACAGAAACCTCTGCCAATAACAAGATAAGAGAAGTGTCTTTCTAACAGACAGTGTTTCATTCAAAGAGCTGCATAATGCTGAAGTACCACTATAATTACACACATTGATGCATGTTTTTCTTCTCATCTTCAAGACCTGTATAAAGACCTCCTGACATCAACTTCATTCTGACCCAGTTTTTGAGCATTGCTTGGCAAGCAAATTGCCACTCTCAAACAGAACTTTTCTCCTACAAATAAAAGAGTCTGTGCAAACCAGACTTGAGAGATTCTCACTTGTAAGGTGCTGCAGGATTCACAAAGGATACTATCTCTAGCTCCAATTAAACTGCAGTTACCTGTACATAACCTCCCTAAAACTCACCACTTTCCATCCCTGCTGCATTTCATCAGTGCCCACACAAAGCACAGGCTACATCTCCTTCCACACTTCCATTGTGTGCAGCTGAGCACAGCTAACTTGCACACCACCAGCTTGCTCTGGTGTCCTTGGAACAACTGCATCCCAGAGAGTGGAAAGCAGCACTTCTGTGCTCCCACCTTGCCTGGTGCCACACTCAGAGCAAATGGGAGCACAGGACACAAATGCCACTTCCTTTCTTCCACACACACTGGTCACTTCCCACTGTGCCTGCACCTACCCATCCTCCCCAGTCGTGGCATCAAAATAGAGAAATTTATCTCTCAAGCAACGAAATGAGCATCACAGGTCAGACCTCCCAGCACAGGGATGCTGGATGCCAGCCAAAGCAGACCTGCAGGGATTCTCCAGGACAAGGGGGAAGGCTCACAGCCAGCTCACAGCAGGAGGCAGCTGATAAGACTGCTGTCATACCATGGTCCAGCAGCTCAAATCAAAATTAACCTCATGAGAAATATCTTTAAAAACCCAGACTGATAAGTACACACTGCTTACACAGTTTTGCATTACAAAAATTTAAGATTTGTTGAAAAAAACCATGAGCAACAAAAGCACATTTATAATATTTTTTTCTCTGTGGAAATAAAGAAGCACTAACAATTACTGAAAACAGCAGAAAAAGTGGTTGACAAGCAAGCAGCCTTAATTTTGTGCTGCTTCTCATCCTGTGACTTCCACACCTCACCAAAGCTCTTACACATGGTGGGCTCCCTGTCCTGCTCCCAAGAGATCCCTAAAAGCCTGAATCCACAGGATGTCAGAGATCAGCCTGGTTCAGGCTCTGCAGTTATTTCTTCACAACTTTAAGAGTTTGAATTTTTCCAAGCATTGTGCTGTAACAAGACAATACTGACATCCGGTATTTTAATATCATTCTCAGAATTACTACCTCTTCTCAGCTGAAAGTAAACAAAGTTATATCCCTCACTACTGAGGTGCAATATTGAACTGCTCCATTAAATTCTGTGTATTTCTCCAGGTTGCATTGCTCTGACACATAACCACTACCAGCACTGCAGACCATAGTATCTGCCTGAATCTGCACTAGTGATAAAAAACTGCTGGCACTTATGTGTAATCTTGGCCTGACTGACACATGTCTAGCTGTCCTTATCATTTTCCTCTATTTCATCCAGCTAAAAAGGTACAGGACCAAGGAGCCAATATCCAGCTGAGGCCTAACAACAAGGGCCACTCTGCAAAAAAATCCATACCATTGCCATAGCAACTCCTGTGCACTCTGAGTAACCATGACAACACTGCTGCTTCCCATCAAGAGATTCTTTTGGCAATGTCCAATCATCACCATGTCAAATTTTCAATAGTTACACTGCCTTGAACAGATCTCTCTTTAAAAAGCCTCTATATCTGTGACTAACTTCAGAGAGACAAATAACAAAACAGTTTCCAAATTAAATCACTGAAGTAAAACTACATCCTCCAACTTATCTCTTACGACACAAGAGTAGCTATTGCAAAGTGGAAGATACATCGTGAGCAATGCAAAAAACCCCAAAGGAATTTGTCAATTTCAAATAGCACCAAGCGAAACAGAATTACATGGGAGCTTCAAAAGTGAGATCAGTCTCATTTCAAACAAACAAAATGTTCTCACCGATGCAACTTGCCACCGTAGAAGGGCTTGGTATGAAAGTTAATACTTGCAGAATACCCGGTTTTTGCACAGTTAATGTTGACTTTTCCTCCCAGCTCTACCCAAGGAACAGTTAAAATTGAGCGGGCATATGCACAGGGCAGAGAGAAGGTGTATTCTTCCCCGTGTTCCAAGAGATGTAAGACACCTGTGTGAAGAAATACAAGAATCTGTAAACCAGTACCATTGCAGAAAAGGCCAAACAAGTTGTTGAAACAAATAGACAATATTACATCTGGCTACTTTTCCTCATAGAAAAAAAGAAAATTAAAAAATTCACACAACACTGACATTTATTAGATTCTAGAGACAAACATTTTTACTAACATATTAGTAACTTGAGTAATGTGCATTTAAGTGTCTTTTGGGAAAAAACAGTTATGTCAATAATACTGTTCCATAAAGTACAATCCCATGCTATGCACACACTTTTCAGTAGTGCACATAAGGACTGGCCACTCTCTTATGGTGGCTCTGGGGCACAGCAAGACTTACACTGACAAAAGGAAATAACAAAAGAATTTCCTGAACTGCAGATCCTCAGGAAGGCTAATACTCCTGCTTTCCCTTTCTGTAATAAACTTTACCCAATCTGAAGGCAGGAAGCAGAGACAATTCTCCTTACTGCACCTCTCTGCCAAGATAAACCCAACTCCTTCCTGACAGCAACCTTTCCAATAAATGCCACGAATCTCATTAAATAAAATATTTCTTATGGTTTTAAGATTAGTGGGTTTGATTCCTATAAAGAAACCAAAAGCACAAGATCTCCCTTTTACCCTTACAAGAAAACAAACAACATCTAACTGCTGCCATCCCACACCTCTGAAGCACAGTACCCCTGGCTGTCTGACATCAGCACAAACAACATGGGAAATTCTGAAAAAAGTTGTGATTTGAGAAAGGTCCTACAAGAGATATCAACTTCAGAAATTGCCTGTACAGCCAAATATGTGCCTTTCACATACCCAGCATTCCCTTGGTCATTCCCTTGTCCAGAGTGTAGTTTATATGCAAGTGCCTGGAATCCCCAGGTATTGGACAAAATATTTTAACACCCTTCTAAAACGAACAAAGGACAGAATTCACACTTACCCTCGCCAACCATTGTCACTCCTATTGACATCCCTAGGAATTTACTTTTTGTCCAGACGTGGGCGTTGACACACATGTTCCTCTCCACACACTCAGCATAAAACCCTGACACAGGGGGATGATGGGACACTTGCTCAGCTACGAATTTCACCGTGTAACAGTCCGGCTCCACTCGCCCTTCCGCATCTTTAGGCAGAGTTACTTGCTCCGAGGGCGAGTGAGCAGAGGGGCTGGTGCCAGCATCGGTGGCCACGCTGCTCTTGGGCATCCTCCAGGAGCAGTGGAAGGTCTCCCCGATGATGGGGTTGTAGGGTTTCTTGGCAATGGCTCCCTTGCGGCCCTCGTGGAAGGAGGTGAGGTAATACTCCACGAAGCGGATCATGCGCTCCTCGGGGCTGCCGCCGTTCGTGATGGCCAGGAAGAGATCGGGGTGGGACATGAAGTCCGCGTACATCTCCAGCAGCGACCGCTTCTCTAGAATGAATGTGGGAAGAACCACCTGGAAATAACAGAAAGGCCATAAGCCAAAGGCCTCTAGTAAGGAAAGCAGAGACAGGTGTTTTATAAGAGAAGTCCTTGGGAGGAGGATTCTGTCCTGCTGGGGACACCACACTTTCAGAGTGCACTTTCTTGTTCCTCTTGTAAGATGTGAGCAAAATACAGTGGTCTGAAGTTCCAGAAAAGCAATTTACAAGGAGAAAAAAGCCCAGCAAGTACAAGTAGGACTAAAGACATTGAAAGGAACTGAGCATCAGGTAAAAATACCCAAAGACATGAAAGAGCTGCAAAGAGATAACGTGTCCCATATACCTGTGAAACAGAAAACAAGCACAGGGGAACTCAAACTACAGCAAAGAAGGTTCAGAGCAGAAGTTAGGAAAGGTATAGTCTAATGAGAGGAAAGCTGGGAAGCTGTGCCAGCTCTGGAGAGCTTGCAGAATCTCTCTCCACAAAGCAACTGGGGCAAGCATCCATGAGAAGCAGCATAGGATGGGGTGATCCTGTGCCTCTGAGCAGAGGTACCTTCTACTTTCAGTTTCATTCAACACAAACCAGCAATCCTGCCCTTCCTGAGCCAAGGGCAATTCCCTAGAGTGAAAGACTATGGATACCATCAATGTTTTCCTTCTCTGCAGTAGGAACAAGCCTTGCATAGCTAAACTTACATAACTGACATAACTAACTGTTGTAAACAACAACACAGTATCTCAACCATGGGGTCAAGACAATCCATTGAAATCAGATTTAAAACCACTTCAATCTCTTTTTCAAAAAGAAAAAGCACAAACCTGAGACTTAATAGACAGTCAAGTTAAAGTGAATACACTTGCCATGTTGTTGCAGTAACAACACTTACCTTGAGTATTAAGTGGCTTTTCACTTCAGTACCCTGATATTGAGCTAAGTACAATTCTAACAACTTCATTACCTATTCTGAAGTCAGGGTTGTCCACTTCCGTGCTTTTCCTCCTCTGGAATACACACAATTCTCCCCACACAACCAAAAGTCACAACTGAGAAACAGGCTCAACAATTTGTTTCAACTAAGAGCAAAAGATACCCTAAATCAAATCCTCAGTGTGATAGAGTGACTTCATCAGATCCTCATGAAGCAGCAGGGGGTTTATGTCTGACCCACAGACAGCAGGCCCCAGGTTCAAACTATCTTTTGTTTTCCCTCTCATGTTCTGAAACATAAGCTGCACAATACAAGTGTTTCTAGGGGCTATGTAGCTAGTACTCAAAAAACATTGGTTTAAAAACCCCCAATAATCCATAACTCTGAAATAGAGTGTTTTCCTCATTCCATGCTACTGTAAAATCCACTTTTTATTTCAAAGTGCCTAGTGCTTATGGAAAGAAGTCTTTACAGGAATGAATTGAACATAAGCTGGTAGCAGCCTGATTTTCCCAGATTTGCTGCCCAAGTTGTCTAACAGCACCTGAGTGTTAATTTTTCCAAGCTGCTTGCTTTTGAGATCTGCACTCAAGTGTTAAATCCAATTCCCACCAGTGTAACTTTGTTCTTGCCTGCTTGTGAGCAAACACAGAAATGAGAATAGGAAAGAGGCTTAAACAGGCATCTAAAGATAGGTAAGGGGGAACCAAACGAAAACTTCTTTTCAGAAGCAGCATGGACACACGTGTAGGGTTACACATGTTGTGTGAAAAAGCATTATCAAGATAGAAAAGACATCATGGAAAGAAAGCAGAAAGAAAAATATGAGAAGGCTGAAGAAAACAGCATGAAAAGACTAAGGCTCAAACACTGGAAAGAAGACAGGCCATTACAGGAAAGGCAACAAAAGCACAGTAGAAAACATGAAGGGAAGGCAATAGAAAAGATAGAGTCAGCATGCTTCACCTAAACCTGCCTCAGTATGGGACATCAGATATTGGGACCTGATGTTTTTACTGGCCACAATTTCAAACTCAACTCAATACTGTTCAATACAGGAGTTGAGTTATAAATGATACTTCACTTTTACTGCAGCCAATCTTCATGCTTCAGTTACTTACTCTTGTTAAGTCCATGCCAAGTTTCAGCTGAGACAAAAGATGCAAGATAACACTGCGCTGCTCTTCCACTGCTCCTAGGTCATCTTCTTTATCATCACAGATATCCTCCAGCTCCTCATCTGGATTTATTTCTTCAGGTTCCTGGAATAAGAGCCATAAACTTTGCTCAAAGATGTAACTGGCCAGAGAGTATTCAAAAAGAACTTCATATTGTATTTAACTGCCCATGTATGAAAAAAGACTAAATAAACCCCTGCAGAGAGCTACACAATGGAATCTACTCCCAAGATAAACAGCTGAAGAATTTGAATGGGTATGAAGATAACTCAGTGCAGATTCCATCTGGAAGATTCAGGCTCAAATTTCTTACCCTCTCTCATATGGGTCACGGAAAAAAGAAAAAAGCTTAAAAGAAATTCCTGTAAGCTTTGTGAGTTCACAGAATGTCAAGCATGTAAACAGACAGAAACAGCAAACCAAAAGCTAGCAGCAATTCCAACCACCTCAATAACCCCCTCCAGCTCCACACTACTTCAGCTTTCCAGTGCTGCCTTCACTGCTCCAAAGGCTCTATCAGACCGTAGTTCTGAGTTCTCTGACCACCATCCTGCCTGGTATCTACAAGCTGTGCTGCACAAGCACTATCATGTCGCAGTGAGGGCAAACATGTAACAGTAAAAGAAAAAAAGTAACTTGGAGTATTGTCAATAAAATAACAAAACCCCAGGCATACACACACACTGCAGGTGCCCATGTGTGTTCCACTAAAGCAGACAGATTAGAAATTATATCTGCACTGTTCTAACAACCACCACAGCACAAGCAGAAAGCCAAACACTTCAGGCAGGAGGGATGCTGGCACTGCTAGGGCTCTGAGCTGCATCCTCCTGGGACAAACAGCTGGAGGCAGGCAAATGCAGAGGGGACAGGCACTGAATGCCATGGGAAGGCAGCAATATGCCTTTGCCTAAGCAAAGCCTTTGTCCTGAAGCAGCTGCCCCGGCTCAAAGCAAATTTATCAACACTCAACCACCAAAAACAGGGGGCCAAGCCCTCACATGGGGCTCAAATCCTGATGACAAGTGCAGTATCACACAGGTGACTCCTTTCCAAGAATGCTATGCTGTTCTGCTCTCAGAAATAAGGGAGGTGAAAATACCTATGGGGAGTGATAACACCTGTCATACCTCAGATACATTAAGTACTCAACTGTGACTACCTTAATTACTGAAAGGAAGGAATTAAGTGATTTAGTTGAAAGCTCCTAGTTTTGTTTCATCTCTTCTTTTTTTAGCTTAATAGTAACTACTCTGACCCATTTAAAAATCTATAAACTATAGCAATTGAAAAAAATCCTTTCCATTTTGATTTTGTTCTAAGACAGCCAAGTGCTATTGTAGAGACATAAAACAGCACATTATCTTTTCACAGTTACACAGTCTCAGCCAAACAACTGTGTGAAACCAACTAGCATAAAGAGGATGTAATTATGATTTTCTAGCTTAGTTAGGAAAACATGTTCTTCATCATAATCCCTGCTGGTTTTTCACTTCAGTGTTTTGCAATTCAAATCCACTTTGTCAGTTATAATGATACAGACTGTAGCTGAAAATGATACAGACTGTAACTGTATTTCAAATGCATTAAGCCACCCTGCAGTCAAATGATGAGAGTTGCTCAGATTAAGAAAAACAGATGCTACAAGACCTAGAAAAGAAAGGGAAATGTAATAGCTGAAGACCAGCAATTTTGTCTTTTGTCTGCTTAGGCAGTTCTTCTTGGGCTTATTTTGAGAGTGTCACGAATTTTATTTAGGCAGTGTGCCCTTGCAGTTTATCTAAAACAAGTAAATAATGAAGTGCAAAAACCCTATTTCATTGCTTTGCATTACCACCCCAACTGGCTCACTCCACTTGACAACAAGTTACATAAAGCAGCAAAAATTTGTTGAATAAACAAGGTAGAGAGTTTCACTTACTGCAACTGTCCTTACTCCTCCTCCTACACAACTAACCATGAGAATAACTGTTGTTAAATCACTTCCACATAATATGATTGAAACATTTACAGGTATTCCTCCGAATAATCCCCCGCAGAAATGGGATGTCACATTACCTTACCCTTGTTAGCTGGCAGGGCTCTGCAATGGACTGCTCTTCTCTGACAGATGCTGGCTTGTTTATCTCTGCTGGGAAATTCTGAGCTGCTCCATTTTTGAAGTGGTTTGCCAGGGAGATCTTCGGTTCCAACCAACTGATTGTCGTTCCTGAAGCAAAGGAAAGTTTGCGCTGAAGCTTGCTCATCCTCTGCAAGGTCAGTAAATAGCAGTTTCCAACAAAAGAACTGTTTCTTAGGGAATAAGCCGAAAGCAGCCAATTCCTTCCTCCTGCAGCCAATGCCTCCAGCAGCCACTAAACAAAGGTGGTGCAATGAGACACCACCTTCAGTGATCATTAGCACAAACACTGGGATTGGCGAGCTGTAATACATGCAACTTGGACTGGAGAAACTAGTTGGTGTCATGAAAGGTGTAATCAGACACTACAGGAGGAGCCCAGTATCATGGGAATGTTAAGCAGCCCTTACACTTCTCTTTAGCTGGTACCAAAATTAAAAACAGCTTTCCACTTATCAGCTTCTAAAACCCAGCTCTGTTCTAGACTAAAACAACCTAAAGCAGAAGTTTTGTTGCCACTGATTTCTCTGGAGAGGGTGCTTGTCTTTTCTCAGCTGCAGAGAAGGCAGGCACACACTGTTGAATAAATAATAGCTGTCAAAAAAAAAAAGAAAAAACAAACCTGCAGGGTTTGGAAAGCTATTACCCACCTGATGATTCCAGCATCTCAGGTTACTCCCAGTTAATTTATCAGAACGGGTCAGGTTCCTCATTAATTATACAAATGTTCCATTCTTTTTCAAAGGGCAATAACTGTACAGGTGATTCCAATCAGTTTTTACTGAAGAATACACAAACTGACAAACCATCTTGGCTGGGTTGCAAACACAGAAATTATTAAGAAACCTGAATTTCTATCACCAGACAGCAGCTCCCTGTGCTATACTAAGACACCTATACTACAGTGTCTGTTGTCTCTTCTCATAGGATACACAATCCTTTCTTTCCAGACCCCTGTCACCTGCAACTAGGTCACATCCTCAACCAAAATAGGCAGAGTAAGCTTAATTCAGATAAACAGCAGCATTTTACCAGGAAAATACAGGAAAAAAGTCCAGCTTTGCTGTTTGAGACAAGATAAATTTTTCACAGCCAGGCAGCTTATTTTCATTATCCATTACTCATTAATCCACTACATCATAAGAAACAAGAATTCCTGACCACACTAAATTAAAGCTATTTAAACACAAGTTTCAAAGAAGTCAAAAAATAAGATATTCAGAGTGTTGCCATCACACCTTTTTTAAAAGGTTTTACTTATCTTAAAAACCTCTCCATGACATGTGCTTTCTAAGCTGTAACTTTGAATACACTAATCTCTAAATGCATATTCTAGGCTGCTTTTCATCCACACTCTCTGCCTCTGTATTAGCTTGAATTTACCCAATAGCCTCCCTTTAATATTTTCTATCAGCTACACCTAAAATAACCTTATTTATTATATTTTCTGTTTATTTTTTGCTGTTAAGAGGGTATTTTTGAAAGATTTGAGCTACTACCTGTGCCTTAATCCTTGTGAATGGACAAGATACCACCTTAAGACTTCTCTTCCACTGGAAAAGCATATACAAATCTGCTGTCAGCTATTTTGCATAGGCACAAGCCATTCTCCTTCCTTGTGACATCCTCCTCCCCTACAGTCTTCACCAATTTCTTTTTAAACAGTTGTCAGCACTTCCTCTCTGGCACAGTGCAAACCTCTTGATTTTCACTTCCTACATTTTTCTTCAAGAGCTGCAAATTGTTGTTGCACAAAAGCTAATAGGTGGAACTTGTTAATCTTTAAGTTTCTGATTCAGAACACACTTTGATGTGTTGGGGCAGTATTTTCAGTCTTCTGATTGTTTTCTTTTTTGTTTGGTTTTTTGGTTGTGGGTTTGTTTGGCTTTTTTTGTCATCTAATAATCTATAGCAAACTGGCACTCTTACAGCATTTTTAATCCTTGGTTTTTAAGCCTGGCTCCACCAGCTGAACCAGAAGTAGCCCTCCTTATTCAAGAGGAGAAATCTAAGCTAAATGGATTTAAAAATATATAATTTTTTTAAGTTCTTGGCAATCCTTGAAAGGAACAAATGTATTACAGTGTCTCAAGAAAGGCCACAGCAGGGGGCAGAGGGAAGGCTGCATTCTTTTAATGGTCTCTTTTTAACTCTGGCCCCAGTAACGCATCATCCAATCTGCTGATCCTCTCTTCTCCATCCATCTCCCCAGGATATCACTGGAAATCTTCAAGATTTGGACATGTTCAAGGAGTATTTTTAGATTCAGCCATAACAGGCAGATACCAGCTGAATAGCAGCCAGTGAATTAAAGCTTTTCCCTGCATGGTTTAAAAAATTAAAAACCTACATCGCTTGTAAAAAAAAAAAAAAAAATCCCAAACCAAAACTATCTTCTTAAGTTATTACAGTGGTGCTCATTGGACCCTATTTATGTTCCCAGATACAAGTCAAAAAATCACCTTAGTAGTGCATATGTGAAAATGCCAAAACAAAAATACTTCTGATGTGCATCTCCCACAGTTATGCATGAACAGTGAAAAAATTCACAGAGAATAGGAAGAGTTCTTTCAGCATAACTTCAGAGTTCAGACAAATATCTCAAGAGTTGCCATCCAGTTTTTTGTGTTTAAAATGAAATTTTGAACTGAAATACAGCAAAAAAATAAATTCAATCTATTCACATATTCTCTTTTAACGTCTTTGGTGATTTCAGAATCACAAACACTTTTTATACAGTTTTAATACTTTTGTGTAACATTTTTTTCATCTTGGAAGCTAAATTAATTACAGTTCAGAAATAATATGCCCAGGCAAAGCAGGCACCACAAATATGAGAAGAATACAGGACAGATAAGGGGAGAGAAAATTTGTGTCCTTTGTTACATACTTACTATATCTACTGATCTGTTGTGTAAGAGAAGCATTTGAAAATCCTATAAACCTCACAAAAAGCCACAAAGTAAACACATGAAAAAAGGCACAATAAGATGCAGAAGAATTTACAAACAACCACGACCACATTCAATTGCATAGACAGCTCTTGAATCAGGTAGAACAATTCCACTAAGCTCTTACTTTCATAGAAGTGATCAATTGTGCAGACATGGCAACATATTTGTCTGCTGCCTGTGAATGCACATATTCCACATCCATGAGCAGCAGGGTTTGGGATGGTTTTGTTTGTTTGTTGGGGTAGTCAGTCATTTACTAGAAGAGATTTTCTATTTTCCCCAACCTTTAAGCAATTTTCATTTACTTGCAAGTCTATTCTGGCCTCAGAATAGAACACAACACTTGTCCTTAGACCATGGTTTAGACTAAGGCAGTAACTCAAAACAAGAATACTGATATTTAAATAAGTATTTTAACAATCAGTGCAAATTTAGAGTTTTGTATTTTAATGCTTAATTGGAAATGGAAGCTACCCACATGTGAGTACTAATAATAGGTATTCAGTGTGCAAAAAAAGAATTTAAAAAGCATGACATTTGGCAGAGATGTAGTGAACACTATATGCCTTAGAATCTGCAATCCCATAGAATTCCCCCTCCACTACTACAATTATATCCCAAAGGCAGCCTTCGTGCTGGGGTGCCTTACGTAGTTTATTCTGTTGTGAGATGTTGCACAACAATTAGATGTTCCAGAATAAATATTTGAAAAACATATATTCAACATGCACAGAGCTCCACCCAACACAAGTTGGGGTCTGGAAAAATTCACAAGAAACCAGACAGTCAGCAGTTTGCTTTGCCCACGTGTTAGTGGAACGAGCATTTTTGCAAGGAAGGGATTTGTATCTGTTCCAGAGTTCTGCTCTCTGTGAACACCTATACCCACCTGCTGGTAAGGATCCCTTTTGCTGAGAAGCATGCTGTAACTGGAGAATATGGAAACAGTCATTTAAGCAGTTCATGGTTGCCATGGAAGTTGCTTTGAGCATCAATAGGTCTTGATCCAGGGATGTAAGGTGACCGGAGGCAGGAAGGCATTCTATGCTCCTGATCAAGTCTCTCTGCTGGCCCTCAGCCTGAGACATCATCTGTCAAACAAAACAGTCACTTATCAGGTGGTAGGAGTGTTGTGTGATACCTGTTCAGCTGTGCACACAGAGGATCAAAAATGGTTTTGGGACAATAATAAAACTACAAGGTAACAGATATATGTAAAATTAACTGTACTTTTTTCTCTTGATTATGAGAACTACTACTGAGTCATTAAATGCATGACCAATCTACTCACAAAAATACATGGCATTTTATTAACAAGCAAAAGAATACCAAAGTGACTTTTAAAAAAAAAGGCAAAGATGAATTTGAACAAGACACTTGGTGCAGTAGATATCACTTTCATGCCTAGTTGATAGGGACGGGGGTGAGAGGGGAATTGCAGGATTACAAATATATGAAAAATATAAAAGCTAAAATCCTAAGGCATCACCCACATGCACTCTGTGTGAGAAGTAATTAGCTCTGTGCTCTGGAATAGGATCTGCTGTCTGTGGGTATCAAGACTTTTTTCACTCCCTGCAATCAGAGGTGCAGTACTTTAACAAAGAAGACCTGTATTCCTCATTTTGACTCAAATCATAAAGGATCTTCATTTATTCTCTGCATGGACACCACACTGATTGTCACCATCTCAGCATTTACTTTGCAAGGAGGGAAGAAAAGCCAGCAGGATTTTCACCTTCATTCTGTGCTCAAATTGCAGCTGCCCTGTTGTCATTGTTCCCCCTGCTCTCCCTCCATGTTCCTTTTCTCCTTCACACAGAACTCCACACACCTAAACCACAGAATCTGCCCACATGAGGTACAGGGGCAAAGCACAGCAGCCATCAAGCAGCACTTTCTTCTTTATACTCACAGAGACAAAATACTACCCAATTTTGAATCACAGGGATGAAAGCAAACTCTTACACATGCTAGTCCCCTTTCTGGAGAGGAACAACAAACAGCATCCATGTAACTGGACAGCACTGCCCTGCAATCATTATATGTTCTGATAGTGAAGGTAAATGTAAGGACAGATTGATTTAGCAGAGCAGCAGCAGAATTTCTTTTAAAAGTCTTTACAGAAATATGCATTTAACTGCTATGGTACTAGGCAGCCTTTTCACTCCAATAATTTAATTCCTAATCCTAGCAGTATCTGACTGATTTTTTTTTCAGTAGTACTACCTGCAATCCCTTCCACCAACTGCTTCTCAGATTTTATGCAATACTAAAGGAATGTGTATTCATCCAAGTTCATAGTATGTGATCTTTGGAACTTTTAAGGGCTTGGCTCCATAGCATTCAAAGGTGTGAATTTACAAAGCAGTGGTTCTTTAAAACTGGTGTTAATTGTGCAGAGTCAGCCTTAGTATATACCAAGAGCAACAGGGCAGAAAGCTACTAAAACATTGAGTTATAGATAGCTTTGCCTATGCAAACACACCAGCTGCTATCACAACATGTGTCTCATTTTTCTCCAGTCACAAGTGTGATAAAAGCCTTTGTGTGCAGTTTTTTTCCAACTTTGAAAAAGTGTGTTGGCTTAAAAAGAAACTCCCACAAAAACCCCACAGATAATCAGTTGACAAATCACCACAATCCTAGTGACCTTTACTGTCAGTAATTCACCATGTGGCAGGCCCCAAGCACTTCATTCCAGGATCAGGTCAGACAATAGGACAAGCCATGCTATGCTTAGCTATGAAGTTCAAATAGGCACATCTTCCCTTTCAAAGGACACACTTTGAACAGTCTTAAGGTTTTTCTTAATTATACACTCAGCTCTGAAAAAAAAATAGTTGCAGGAGAAGAACAGCATGGTGACTAAAAATTCAAAATCTTGGAAAAATACACAGGCTATTGTTTTCACTTTGCAAACACACAGACACCTGCATTTAGTGCAAGTTAGCAAAAAGATCTTCTTAAACCTCCTGCTTTGCACAGTAACCACGTCAGCATCATGACACATTCAGCCAAGAACAAGGGCCAGTTAAAGGGAAAGGGACTGCCAAGGGAGACTCAGGTACAGTGCAATTCATGGGAAAATGAAAGAAGGTCACAATGTAGTATATTCTTTGAAAGAAGTTGCTCTTCCCACAGCTTTTCAAAATTAATTTCTGTTCAAGCTGTACCATGCTCAGGGGTAACAGGCACATATCTGCCCTTCAGTATTTTAATCCTATCTACAAAACAGTAGGCATTGTATCCAACAAGCATTTTAGCTTAAAAAAAGCAAGCAAACTAACATCAACATTCAAAAGCGTCAGCACTACTAAGGATTCTTCATCTGCACAAGTCTAAAGTTCTTAAGTTGATAAATAATCATGCTGTGCCACCAAACTCTGTAGCAATCAAGAGAGCATGAATAGCTTCCTGTGCTCTTTGCAATGCCAAGAAAAGTTATTCCACTTTATTCCAATTACAGGATACAAGCCACTGCTTCAGTGCTCCAGCTCACACATACTCCTCTTTCCTCCCTGAAATTTTGTATGCCATAATGGTGTTGGAAAATTCAAAAAGTGAAAAAGCCATTTTTGAAACATTTTTATTTTCCTGAGTACCTAGCAGCACTTCACACATCTCTGCATTAGCACTATAGGAGACTTTACTGCTCTAAGAGGATAAAAACAGGATGGTAGCAATTACCCTTTTGCAAGACATCTGCAAGAACAGTCTGCTGTGGAGAGAGATTCACAGACTCCAAGGTTTAAAGAGTCAGTCACCTTGTGTAAACTCCTGAATAATTACACCTCAATAGCTGATATAAATCAAGGCACAAGGACAGCATGCCATACCAGTGAAAGTATCTGCAACACCCAGTTACTGGAGAACTTACCACAGTGCTCAGCCACATACCTTAAGGTTAATGAGGCTCACATTATACAACACTCTTCTATTCCAATTTGTCTAAATTCAATTTCTAGCTATTCACACTTCCCGGATCTTTATTCATTAAATTAAAAAGCCCTCCATTAGAAATTTATTTTTGCCAAGAAATATATTACACCACACTAATTACAGTTAACACTAAAGTAATTATTAACATCAGTACCACCACTAAGTAACACAGGTTTGCAATGCATTATCTTTAGATAGGCAAGATCCACCCTGGATATATTCACAAGTTAAAATCAACCAGTACTCAGTCTGCTCTGTCAGTCAAGATGGAAAGGTAATTATTTCTGGATTTTTCTCCCCAAACACACAAAATATAGTGTCGTGAACATAGAGAGGAAAAAAACCAGGCATCTGAATTGCTCTCTGTTCAGTCACACCCATCCCTAGACAATGTGTCTAAATGAATCAGCATACCAGAAAATGGTATCAGCGTTCTGAAATATCAATTATGACCAATTTCTCCTTAGTCATAAGAGATACAAGCACAGCTTAGTCAGTTCTTCTATAGCTTGACACGGGAAGAAAGTGTACAACAGTACCATTATATCCCTTAAGGATATTCCCTTGTCACTTGTAGTGCTACAGCTTGCAAAGATGTAGCATGGTTCTATCTTCAGGATACTACTCAGAGTACAAAAGTCACCAAATACACACCATGTACTTCTACAATTAGCCAGGACAAGTTACTTATCCTCACACAGCTGTGCAATAATAGCTTAGGACATGCTACTGACAATATATCTAACTAAGAACAGCAGGTTTCTCCACAACCTCACAAATAACACCACAGCTCTCTGCAAGAGAATTTAAAGCATACAAACCTCTCTAACATCTACAAGGTGATCTGGCTGCATAATGGGAACTCTTTTTCCCGTTGGCAATCTGTGATGTCCAACACTGAAGAAGGAATTTTGACTGGGTCTTCTCTGCACGCCAGGAGAGTTGGCACTTCCTTGAGATGCAAGAGAGAAGCTGCGAGATTTCAGAGGAGGGTTGTTCTAGTGAATAAACAAGCATATTGAGAAACATTTACAATTAATCCTAATAACCAGCAAATGTTCTAATGCGAAAGATACAGCAGAATAGATCAATTTTTAATTTTTTATAGAGCAAGGAAAAATGGCAAAGCCCTAATAATGCATTGGTAGCAACTGCTAAATGTTTTCCACTATCTGCTTCTAGGTGCCCTCTTTTACAGTCCAATTAAGAACAATCTGTGAAATGAGATTGATCTGTAAGTATTACTTCTCTGACTTGAAGATCAGTCCTTGATTTGCAACAGCACCAGAAAATTACTACTAATAGATCCTGCAGGGATAGGACTGACATTTAAAAGAATGAAATTTCATTCAGAGCTATTAGTTTTACTTGTCTCTTACAACAAACCCAGCTAAAAGATGCTGATTGTAACTTAAAATCAAGACTTTATTCAGGTATCAGAACAGGTGATATGGCAATCAGGAGGTTCTATAAAATACACTATACACATCCCCACCACATGGTTAGCAAATGGAAACAACAGTTCTCAGATACAGTGTTGAGGACTTTTTTCTCAAACAAGGGAATTCACCCTAAATTTACCTGTGGGCTGCCGAGCGGCTTTTAGGAAAAAAAAGTAAGGGGTTAAAAAAAAAAACATTTAAAAAAAAGTAACAAAAAATGGAAAGGCTTCAATAACACTGAAGTTGTATTTGCAACTGCTTCTACCACCAGGCAGGTTTTTGCCCATGGGAGCATCAGTCATACCTTTCCAATAGCTTCTGTGTGATGCTGGGTGCATATCTGTAGCCTGCTAACCCAGTGCTGCCGCTCTTTCGCATCTGTAGCTAATAAAAGCAAACCAAAAGGATTCTGTTAAATCAAGACGTTTCAAAGTATGGGCAAAAACAACTGCTTCATTCTTAAAAATCACAAGACTAACAGTGCAAAGTAACTATAATGTTAAGTTCAACATAAATAGTATATACTTTCTTTTTTCTTTATGCTATTTTTCAGTGTTATGAAATAAATTAAAAAACATCAACTGCCCTCACAAATATTGTAATCTAACAACATGAAACACTTTTCTGCAATAAGAGTAAGGTACTCCAAATTAGAAAATTACAGCAAACCCTCAAGGGAAGAAATACTCAAAGTTATCAGCCTAGATTTCTGCAGCCTACAAAATCAGAGAATGGGCTTTTATAACCACCATAAGGTGACTAACAAACTGAATAATTAAATTCTCTGCGAGCATCACCACAGTATTGCTACTTACAATGATTTAGAAAACTTTGAATCAGCACAATTTAAGGACAATATACATGAAGATTAAACCCCACTCTACACATATGAAGTCTTCTGAAGGTCTTCAAACCCAAACATTATGGAACTATCCATAAATACAGACCATTTCTACCTGAACAGTGGGATGGAAGTCTTGCACATAATTTTCATGGCAGCACTTTGCCAACCAGGTTCTCTCTCTTTGGCCTTGCAGCCCCAGGTGAGAGCCAGGACTGTCCTCTAGTGGAAGGATGCCCTGCCCAAGCATCCAGGTCCTACCTCTTAGTTTATACTGCTCCCCACTGGCTGCATTGACTGTGAAGGTGTGAGAGTCCTCATCACTGGGTGAAATGACAGCTCCAGCCAGCTGCAGGGTACCTCTGGGCTTCAGATGTCTAGACTGCTCATTCACAAAGTACTCCAGCAGGCCAGCATCATTGTTTAACACAAAATACCTGCAAGGATAACAAAGCAAATACACTAAATAAAACCAGCTTTTCTTTTTTTTGTACAGGTGGTGGTACTGGGAGAAGTCAATATTCTCATTACAAGTTGCACAGATGCGATTGGGACTAAAAGACTTGTGTCAAGAAAACCCTAAACATGGAATTATGTCCAAGTTGGCACAAAAATTGATTTCTTGGCATTTTTTTTCTTAGAGTGCAGGGATTGCCCAACAGAACAACGTGCCCACAGGAGAACATTATCATGAGATTTTGGGAATCAAAAATTATATCCTGAATCATTAGGGCTTAATAAATCCTTAAACTACATACATTAAAAGTAAAACAGCCCCAGATACAAAGGAGCTGGGATGCAAAACCATGAAAGTGAAGCAATTCCAGATTTTTTTTTTTTAATGGAACTGGACATTGTGCTTCAAGTTTCACTTGAGTTGAATGCTGAATATATTGACATGAGTCACTCCATGCCAGGGGCAGCACAGGTGGCACAGTGTGGTACACTAAGGACTTGTCTCTCCAACATTAATTTGGTTGCACTGTGCTGCTTTAGGAACAGCATTAAACCTGACTAGAGAATTTCACCTGACACAGAAAATCAAGTTGTTCCAGGGGAAAAGACACCCTGGGGAAAGGGAAAAGTCTGTTTAAGTTTGAATTTATAGTAATGAAGTCTTATTTTTTTTAAGTGATAGGATAATTTGGCACAAAGGTAAAGACTCAACAGAAAACACAAAGACAATATTTTTTAATGGAAAAGAAGAAAAAACCTAATGCTTTTTACACACAAACATAGTTATGAGTCACTAAATGAGTTAACTGCTTTATATTGCCTATGCCTTTTTTATATTCATGCCTTAATACAAATATTATTTATCTACACATTAGCTTAATCTATATTGTTAAAAGCATAAGATTCCTGCATGAAGTTTGCCTACTAGAAATAGAGAAATCTAGGTGTTATTAAAAAAATCTGAAACGTGTTCATTTGGATGCTGCAGACACCAACACCACTAAAAAGCAATAAAACACTTACCGATATTGCCAGCCAGTGACAAGATTGGTGTATTTCATTAAGTAGCCACAAATATTTTCCATGTGATCACTGTAAAAAGAGAGAGAAAAGCCATCAGACAATACCAAACGTATTTTAGATCCTTCTGACCATCTTTATTCTCAGGAGATGAATTTTATGTTCATTTTTAGAATGGCACTATCAATTTAATAAAGTTACACTTCAAAGATTTTCCAGCCTTGTTCCAAAAATAGTTTCTTATGACAATTTAACCAGACTTACTGAATTTCAAATAATTTCAGGCCATAAGTAGCTGCATCAATTCAACAGGCACTTCTAGACCCATTTTTACAAGTTTCAGGTAATTAAAAGACTTGGTATCCATGCTGCTTCTGGTTCCTGCTCTCTCTTCAACACAAATTTTGTACTTTTGGGCTCCTGAACAAAATTAACTTTCAGTAGTTTATTAACAGACCCCTGGATTGTAGCCACCAACCTAAACAGTCTGTAGCTACTCCTACATCAGTCTGGTGTTTTTAATTCCTTGTGACCAGCACCCTTCCCCTACACAGTCATGCTCCCAAACAGATGTTCTACACAACACAACATGCAGCTGCAGGTCACATCAACATATTCTGAGACCTAAACCAGAAGCCAAAACATCTCCTCCTCTGGCCTGACAGGAAAATCCAGTAGTTTCTCCTTTAAAGATTCGACTTGCAACACCCACCAAAAATGAGAATCCACCAAAGGCACTTGGCATGGAGACTTAATATCACTATATGCAAAAATACATTGCCATTTCTGAAAATCAATTGCCCTAAATAAGACTTAAAAGTACCTTGGCTACAAATTACTCACTTTAAGACCACAGTTTAAAGACCCACTTTATGCTCTATGTTCCCATAAACCTAGAAATGCCATCTCAATGCCCTCACCTCACCATAGGTGAGGGCATAACCCCACACTGAGGAACACACTCTTGGCAATTCAGATCCAACATGAGAAAAAAGTTCCTACTATTACAAAGAAGAATTGAAACAATGACCCAAATATCAGACACTATTTGCTTCTCCAAAAGAAATTTGTTTCTTATTTAAATTTTAAATTAAAATTTCTGTAGGCTGTAGTAGGTTGAAGATTAAATGAAATTATTCAGAGTCCATTGGAGGAGCAGCAATCTCTCTTGGCTGTTAAATGGACAAAGTAGCCCCATGTCAGCAAAAGGGGAAAAGGGGAAAAAACAGGACTATAAGAACCAAGGGATCATCTCCCTTAGTGGGTTTGGGTTGCAAAGATAATTGGGCTAAGTACTGGGCTAAAATCTAAGTAACAGCTGAAGCTGCTGTCTACACCTCATTTATAGACAGCAGACTAATTAGATATCTGACAGTTTGATAAATATAACATGTCACACTGTTTCATCTAAAAGAAAACCATTTAGGGTGACACTAATGAAAACAGCCACAGAGTAAATCACTGCCATTCAGTGATATAACGCAAGCCAAGAGATACAAGAAAGTACATTTTTTGAAGGAAAAAAAAAAAAAAACAAGCTGCTGATTTTAAATGCTACTTTTAAAAGCAAAAATATGTGTCCTAGCTATTACAGCAGCAACCAGTATTGCAGTAATATCCTGCAATGGAGAGCAGCCAGCAGGACTATCTAGGAATTTAATTTCTAATAGCTCATTAAGTGGTACTACAGATAAAAATAAAACCAAGGAGAGCAGAGGGTGTTGTATATTTTAAATGTACAGAGAAGCTAAAGGAGACATAATCAAACTCATCCTCTGCAGACGCCTCTCATTTGTTATTATTGGCATACAAGGGAAGTACAGTTTAGACTTGCTCACTGTCTTAATTTAGCTGAAAATTATGAGATTGCATAGTCATAAAAATGCATGAGCTTGGGTTTTACTCATCTGAAAATTGTCCCTAGTCACAGCTAATTGTTCTTCAGCTCCAGTGAATGCAAGCTACACCCTTGCTTTTCAGTGAGACACTGCACATAGCCCTGCACATTCGGGCTACAGCCACTGCACCCCCACTAACTAATGTGCCCAAATCACAGGTTCTTTAACAGAACCCAAGAAAAAAATCAGAAAGGTAAGTTCAGACTGCAGAGAATGCAGCAGGACTGTATGACCTATGGAAGTCCATTCATCTGACATGGGGAAATTAAATAGCCTTTGATTAAAATCATTTGACCTCTGGGGTTTTTCTTGGGTGTGACAGATAAAATAGCTGATTTTGTCATGCAGAAAAATGCACTGTAGAAGGGAGTGCAGCTCTTCTGATGATGTAGTTCCACACCTAATTACCATCACATTTTCCCATCATCTGCATGCTCCTTTCCTCTTGAATTTTCACTTTGTCTGGACCCAAACATCTCCAAATGCCTCCTCTTCAATAATTTATATCTCTAACCTCATCAGTCCTGGAGGGTTCAGCTGAAAGGCTGAAACACTGCCCCATGGAAGTCTGAGAAAGTGACTGAGAACTATTACTTCAACATTTGAACAAAGGCTTATTTTTAAATAAGTGAAAATTATATACACTAAAGAACTCTAAACCCACTCTGCAAACTGCAATTCACAAAGAAGTAAACTCTATAACTATACATAAACTGATGACAGAACCACAGTTAACCTCCTAATCTTCTTCTGCATGTATGAATACATAAAAATATTCTCAGTATTATTTATGATCAAGGCCAGGGATTGTAACTAAAGCATTTCTTCAAGAATTTTAAGATTAGTGCTTCCACAGCAAGAGCTCAACCAAGATATGTATTGTTGCTAAAGCAGTGATGTAAGGCAGTTAACATTAAAAAAAAATACAAAAACACACCCAACCCAAAGAAAACCAAGTAACATTTCACTAGTATGGAACTGACACCCAGGCTCTACAGGGCACTACAGAAAGCTTGTAAAATGGCAGACTTTGAGAACAAGAGGTTGAGGTTCAAGCACCAGCTCTCCTCACAGATAACCACAGTTCATAAAATATGAGTAAGCCCCTACTGTTGTTTCATTGGAAACAGTGCTGGCAAAACCTGTTCCAAAGTCACCAGTCTATTTCAAAAGCCTCCAAAACTTCCAACATAGGAGTTTTTGACTTCTAGAAAACAGATTTCAAAAGTGGTTTTAACACAAAACACTGAACAACAAGACTGACAGTGAGGGCTGGCTCCCTTGGGATCTCTCCTGATTTTCAGAACCCCTTTGCAGTCACAGTGCTGCCTACGTGCACGTACCTGTGCCTATGGGTACGTGTGTCTTTCCATAGCCAACGTGCTTTGCTGCTATTTAAATTGCTCACCACAGCCTCAGATTGTCAGAGGAATAGCAACAGCTCAGCACCATGAGTCAACAATCCCTAAAGGCCCTCTTTCTGTTGAAATTCACATGTCCTGTCAAAGAAAGGAAATGTTGCAACAGACGGATCGCAGTGCTGAGGACATGAAAAAAAAAATTATTTTAACTTTTGCTGGACTACTTTAAGTGAGGGTATTATACAAATCACAATCTAGAAAAAAATCATGCAGAACATATTGATACAACATCTGAACTCTTGCCCAGCAACATCTACCACCTCTCAAAACCTGGGGTTTTTTCCCAAAGGTTGAACACCACTGAATTTGACTGTCCATTTATCACAATGTTTTGATTTATAAATACTGTGAGATGCACTGAAACGGTCCATGTAAGCAAATAACAGATGTCTGTGAACAATTACACATCAGTTCATGTTCTTCCCACAAAATTATCCCTCCCTTACATCAAAGATGTTTACCACAAGCCAGATTTCTACATATCTACATGCTACTAAAAAAAAATAATAGGAATAAAAGATTCACAAAGGATCGCTGTTAGCTTATTTATCCTTCTCTGGTTTTACTTGTCCTAAGTTGCAGCAGCTGTCAGTGCCTTGCAGGGTGGTCTCCTGTCCCAGGGAAGAAAGAGGACAGTGACAATCAGGCCAAATTCCCCTGTATCCTGTTTACATGCAGCACCCGAGCTTTGCACGCAGATACTGAGGAACAGGAGTCCCACAATGACGTCTTTCAGGAGCTTCTGCCAAGACACCCAGGCTCACACCTGAGCCAACATTTTCTCTGAGAAGCAGCAAAAGGCTTTGCCAACCATTTTCCATACCCCTCCTGGGTAGGTTTCCATGAAAGCCCCACAGAAAAAAAAACCTAGCAGTGGCACCAAAATGACACCCATCAGGAAAGCAGTTAAAGAACAGTTCCAAGACTGCCCTTCAGATGATTTTAATTTTGCTGGGACCCAGACAGCACCACGTGGGATGCTGTGAGCAGCCAAGTCTCTGCAGACCCAGCAGCTGTCTGAAGAGCAAACACAGCGGCCAAAGGCTTCCCCACTGACTTGCGTAAGGCCTGACTTCAGGCAGCAGCTGAGTATGTGTGGACTTGCTGCCAGCAGGAAGGATGGCCAGGAGTCTGGAGCCCATGAAGATGTCAGGGAGGGCTCCTGAAGGGGGATCCAGCCTCCAGAGCTGCCACGACCACTACTGTGACATAGTGCCTTTGATCCATAGTACCTTTGGATCCTGGCCAAGGGAAGATGCTCCTTTCTACTGAGCTCACAGCAAGATGCAAACTGCTGGTGAAAGAGACTGTCTTCATATTAAAAGATGGCAAAGTGTGGAAAAAAAAGGAAATAAAGAAATGAGGCTTGTAACAGTGCAAACCAATGAGTGATTTCAACTATACAGTTTGGAAAAAGCAGTGACCATTTTCACTGAACTTGTTCATTGCTGCTCACAGGTTTACTGTTGGCAATGGCTTGCTTTTTCCTCACTGGGCACTGCAAAGTGCTTATCTACAGTGCACTGCTTCCCCTTTTCCTTACACAGAGGTGTAGGCAGTGGAGAAGAGAACGGTGAAAAAAAAATCCCAACAGCTATGTCAGCATTGTACACTTTGGGCATATCTTCTGCAACTGCAAGAAACCACCACCAAGTTCAGCACACTCCAGTTCCACAGCTCTGTGGTGCAGGAGCACATTCCCCAGTAAACCCAACAAGGAAAGGCAAAGTATCAATCAATTACCTCTGCTTTTCCAGCTTTTGGACTAGCCTTGCTGTGCAACTCACCAGCAGTGCTTTATAGTCCACTGTGAAGTGGCAGCAGAGCTCCTGCTCTTCAGCTCGTGTCCTTGACTACTCAATTATAAATTTAGAAACCAAAAACAAGTGCAAGGAAAAGAGGTCCAACACCATGACAAGAACATCAACAGTAGACCCTGAGGATACTTCAGAACACCACTTGGCTCCAAGTATGCAGCAACACACACCCCCTCATTAGATACTAAAACTTCTCTTCACATGCACTCCTGTAAATCCTTGGGAGTACAGACAAGCATTGGAAGAGCAGCAAGGGATTTCCACAAAGAAAACATGTGGCAGAGCCAAAATGAGCTATCAGTTGTCCTTGATTCCAGCATAATGCAGCCCAGCCTCCCCACCCTTGGGGTGAGGGGCTCTTCCACAGCCCACCCTCCCCAGCCCCTGCTCTCAACACAGCAGCTGTTCTGGCACCTCAAATTCTATCCATACTAGCTCTCAAGGAGAATGACAAATCAAGCTAATGGGTTTCTTTAAAACCATCTTAACTAAATTTGTATTCCAGTCTCCTCTTCTCAGCATTAATGGCACAGGTTAATTACATACAAATGAAACTACTATAACACTTTTGCAGTGTAGCAAGGAGAAGAGAGACAATATTTAATAAGTAGCAAAACTCACATAACACCTATAAAACTGATTGTTTAACTACTTTACAATTTACAGAGCTTTCTATCTCTCACAATACATCTGCCTAGAAAAAACTGCAGTGACATTCAGCTCAGCAATCTGTCTCACACACAGGTGAACACCTCAAGTCAGCAAGAACTCCACTTATGGACGATTTATTTGTGGATTTGCATCAGCAGAACAGAACTGAAGCTGCACCTAAGAGTCAGTAGCCAACCCAGCAGATTTTGCTGCAATGACATCAGTGGAAAACAAAATGTAGATTTAGAAAATATCATTTTAGAGCTGCAGCATACAAAAAAAAAGGACCTCAAAAGGTCTGAACTCTCCCCTTAATGCCTCTGGAGAGGTTGCCTGCAGCTTTGCTACCATTTATGTTGCCAGTTTACACCAGCACACCATAATGCACAGTTTCACACAACACTGTTAACAAAACCCAAAACTATCTCAAAACCTAGCTTCAGAAAGCTCAAGCAGTCAAATTAAAGCTGCTCTGCCCAATGAACAATACTGATATAATATATACAAGGCAAACACTGATGGATGAGGACCTTTGCAGTTTTGGACAGTCTGATGCCTATGATACCTGGGAAAGCAGTGGATCCTGGTAAACACTATCCACAGAGACTGGTGGAGCAAACCTCTGTATTGTTCAGTTATTCTTTGGCACAGTCCAACATGGTTCAGCTTACTGCACATTCCATCCCAAGGCATTCTGCTCTCTTCAAATCTAGTAGTTCTTATCCTACCAGAAATGCCTTTCAGTTTTGAGTATTTGTGATTATTTGTGATTATGTATTTTTAAAATATTCTATTAACAATTACACATTGCCATTCTGGACTCTGCAGCAATAAAACACTGAAATGGAAGGTAAATACACTGATCAGCTACCTCAAATGAGCCTCTTGCTTTGTAATTACTTTAGAAATATTATTTGCAACATTTCAGGTTAAATACTGAGGATCATTATTATCAACTTTCAAGTAAATAAGAGCATACTTAAATAGCCTATTGTCAATTGATGTTATCTAAATATTCATAAATATGAGCAAAGGCCTGTGTGGACCACCAGACTCAAGAAGCAATACCCAGTAGTTTAAAGTCTAGATGGCAATCAATTAAACGTGGTTCAATTCAGCAGCACTGAATGACATCTTTTAGCTCTGAAGCAGGAGGATTAGAGATTTCCCAGAGGCCCATCTCAATCCAAATTATTCTGTAAATCTTGAACACAGAGAAATTAAACAAAAGTACTCTTACATTGAAATTGAGGTGTAACACACCAAGAAGATTTAAACTCTAAATAAAAAAGAATACACATTAACCACCTATGACCATGACCATACATAAAGAGAGCAGGGCTACTTTCTTGTTTGGTGCTTGAAGGGAACGGTGATTCCCAGACAAGGAATTATTCAAAAGTGTTCCTTTTCATTATGCAATGAGTATGAGGTACTATTCATTTGGCACACGTGCTATAATAATGAGTTCCCTCATGGTTTTCTTGTGCTTGCTATGGACATTTATGAAGGAGTTGTGCACTGAACAGTAAGAGAACAAAAACATTATCATTCCATTCAGATATGGGGAACTGAGGCACAATGAATTTTCTGCCTAATTTTGAGACAGATGCAGTCCAATTTTTATTTTATTTTATTCATACATTCAGATCTTGGGTTCTGCTGATTTCAGCTGCAACTGTGATCCTGCAACAGTTTTGCAAAATCAGAGCCAACTATTCCAAAAACAGTCCTCCAAGAAAAAGAGGAACACAGTTAGTGATCACTGGGGAAAACCAGTTTGAATAATGTAAGACTATTACCACAAAGGAAGTCAGAACCAGGGTCAGAAACCAGCTCCTTTATACAGCATCCTGCAGTTCTGCCCAGCAGATCTCTTGCTTTCTGATACATCAACATACAATGAAAGTAACCAACCTTCTCAGTGCAAAATGGGCTCTTTGGGAAACTAATTTGAAAATACCTAAACATTAACCAAGACCTCAAAGATCTCCAGCCTCCTTGAAAACTCTGGAATTCACAACTGAAAACAAAAAGGAAAAAAAAAATCCACAGCAAAAAGCTCCAAAGCAGGCTGTCAAATACAAGATTGGCAGCTTAACACACACAAAGGAACAGCATTTCTCCTACCCAGCTTCAGCCTGCCCTCCCATCCCATTTCAGCATTAAACACAGAGGAGAGAAAATCTGAAAAGGTACAAGCCTTGAAAGCAGAGTAAGAAGAAAGTTGTCTGGCAGCATTGCCAGGGGACAGCGATCCCCTACAAGAATTCACCAGTGCTGGCAGGTGATCAGAGGGCACGTCAAGGCAAGGCCTGTAAGTAAACAGGGGTCACTGCACTTTGCCTTAATTTTCACAGTACGATGAGTACAGCACAGGAACCTGCCCAGGATAAAGTAACAGCAGCAGCTGCTGCTTTCTGCTTCTGCATTAAGCAATGTGATCAGGTCAGGCACATGCAGTTTGTTTTCCATCATCTCTCTGGGGAGAGAATGCGTGAGGCACAGCAGGATGTTAATGTTGTACTACAGTTAATTAACTGTCTGCTACATAATTGCATTAGAAAAGGTGAAGTTGAAAAATATTCTTTGCACTTAGCGAAGGATAGACATTTGTAACAGTCATTAACCCCTGCAGAAATCTATTTCACGGACAGCAGAAATTATTTGTCATTTAGACACTACACAAAAAATGGTGCTTCTTCATTTTAGTTGAATTTGAACTCAAAGTGAACATCCACTATGAACATAAGTACACTGGATGCCAGAACCAACTCCCACATGTGACACCCTGTCTGTCCAGCATGGAGAAGCTCTGAGAAGCAAGAGGGGGACAGTGCTCTTGACAGTCACTCACCGAGGAGCCACAGGGCTGGAGAAGGAAACCCAGACCTTGTCACCTGGCTCAGGAACTGGGCTCACATTCCCTGCTAGAACATCAGCCAACATGAAGCTCCTGCTTAAATTACCCAAACTTGTCTCCCCAACTGTATCCACCCCTCACATCAAGATTTACTTCTCTTAATTTATGACACATCTGCTCCAACGCCAATTATCCAAGTTTAAATACATGTGTGAACACGAAGGGCTCACCTGCCTTTTGAGAAGTGCCTGGGGCTTGAGCAACTGTAAAATCAATTTGGTAAAAGATGACCTTAATATTTTAATAACATAGAATGCATCCTGAGATGGATGTAACTGGCTGATCATTTTAAATACGAGCTTCTTGTCTATTCTAATGAGCAAATTATGTGAAGTGCAGAATTTCTAAATTAGTGTTAGAAGCACGATATACTCTTTAAGCAAAGAGTCAAATGAGGATAAAGAAATTCAGGCACCAGGTTTTTCAGCCAGTTCCCTCCAGCATATCAAACGTGACAGCACTCCTAATCTGAGTTTTAGTAATAATAAGGAACACGCAAAATTGCAGAAAAAAACAATCTGAATTTCAAAGCAACCACTTGAGAAAATCATCTCTTCAGCAATCCAAATCACACCTCAAAAGACCAGCAACAAGTCACAAAGTGAGCAGCATGGACTTTCTGAAGGTCCCACAGTGCTGAGGGATCTCCACACATCACCAGAAACAGAAGCAAGGAAGGTCAGGACTCACTCTGACACAGGCTTGGCATCAGAGCCACCAGCCCAGCCAAAAGGTGCCAGGACAAACATCATCTCCTTTGGGAGCTGGCACCTCAATGTGACAATGCCAGCAGGTTCTTCCAATGGTGGGACACTGAGGAAGTGAGCTGCAAGAGCAGGGGAAAATCAAAACAGGAGCAGGCCTTGCCAACCTCCCATCTGGGAGTGACACCACAAAATTACAGCCTCTGTCCTCTGCAGCTGTGCACCACAAAGAAGGGAGTTACAGTTATTGATTCCAGCAAATATACACAAATTCCACCTAAAATCACAAAGAATTTTGTTTTAAGCAATGCAAAAAGAAAAACCAGAACAAGGGAGATGGGTAATAAAAAGGAAGCACCAGGGGTACCAGTGTTAGACAGAACTGTCCTAAGGATGACAGGAGTAACATTTTCATGAAGGTTTGGGACATTTCTTCCACTTAGCAATCAACAGGGAGCTCAGCTTAAATTCTGGCCTGCTCTCAGGAGCCAGTTGATTAGGTCAGCACACACCACCCTTACTGCAGCCTAAGCAAGGATTTGATTCCCAGACAAGAAGAGAGGACCAGCAAGGGAGAGGTTTGCAAATGTTGTTGAACACTGAGCTGCCATCACCTCCTGTATCTGCTTCTACCGAGATGGTTTCAGTTTTAAAGACCAAACAGATGAAATTTATCCTCCCAAGATCAAACACTTCTTGGACTGTGACAAGGAACACAGAGAAACTAGGAACACTCAGTACATCTTTTTGCAACTAAGACTGACATTGGGACACCCCCAATACAAGGACCAGTATTGTATCAGTTTCAAGACACTTCCCTTTACTACTAATAATTGGATCACTTTTGCAAGACAGCACAAATGAAAAGCAGACGCTTCCACAGCCTAGCTCAGTTTCACATGCTTTGCTTCTACATGTTTGAAGTGCAAAGCCTTGTTAGTCACCCTCAACAGCAACTGGGATCAAACTTAGAAATGAGCACTGCCTTTAAAACACATTTCCTACTGGATGATTTTATTAAAAAGTGATCATGATCATCTCAAAATGCAAAATTAAAATAAATTCACTTGTTTCAGTTACCAGTTCTTCTCCTACATTGTCACATGCTGGCCTGCTCAAACACAGAAGACTGAATCAAGGTCAGTAACTGTTTACTCCCCATTCTTAGTATTTATGAGAACACTTGCATAGTATCAACTGAAAAAGCCCTAAAACCCACAAAAGAAGACTGGCAACCATTTCACTTGTTTAAAATTTGTTATCCATTTGCATTCAATACCGAAAAACATTTAGTGTTACCCTTTGGCAAAACTGTCTGCTCTTCTTCTCAGCCTCCTACTCCTAAAGCCACATGGAGTAATTCTTCAAGACAATCTGTCTTAAATTAATAAACTAATTAATGACAAGCAGAAACCACCCAGTATGAGGAACCATCTTACTGGCCATTGTCACACCTAGCAAGAAAAAAAAAAAAAAGAAAAAAAATACTATCACTTTAGGAAATTTACTCCTTGAAGCTACTTTCATCCAAATGGTTTTCTATACTAACTGACAATTGTGAGTAACCCTGCAGCACTCAGGCAAACTCTCAGGAACAACTAAAAAAAGGCAACTCACTTCCTTAAACAAAGAGCAAAAGACACAATCTGCAGTATTTTATAACTATACATGGCTAAATCCATAGTGAACAGATGCTAAAACAATTTGAGAATTAAGGAACAAAAACACTTTCTAAAAAATACAAGCAGAAGTGAAAAAGCAAATAGGTTTTGAAATATAACTTGTAAGCTTCAAAATCAGCAATCATTTGGGAAATTCATTAACACTTTATCTGTATTTCTAATGGCAGGGAAGAAATGCTGGGAATACTTTCAATAGCAGAATTGATCTACATATCTGAGAGCAGAACCACTAAGAAACGCATAAGAGGACAGCACATGATCATGTCTCCAACTGAGAAAGACAATCTTGTTCTCTAGTCAACTACAGTGCTTTGAACATTTAATTTTGCAGATAAATAAGAACCAGTGATTGCCACTCCCTTCTCTCAAAATTATCTGAAAGCCCCTCAAGCCAGGCTGACAGGACTTGTTACACTTCTCTGGCACATATTCTGATCAGTGCTCCATTCAGCTCACAGACGGATTCTGCATTCTGGTTGTGAAGTTTTTATGCTATTTGAATGACTACAAATCACATGTCACAGAAGTACCAGCCCAACCTGCCTCCTTTCTCTCACTGCCTGAAAGCATTCTTGCTCATTTAACCCAGAGCAAGGCAAAAACCAAATGAAGATGGTCATAAGGTAAGGCAGAACTGCTGAGTGCAAGTAATTCTGTGGGTGAGGCTGTACTTCACAGCTTGGTTACTGCAGAAAATAAAAAAAATATCACCTTAAACTACTTTATCAAGTAATCTTATAATAATCTGAAGTTATTAGAAGTCTTACCTCCTCCTGGTAATTGCTTCTCTAAATGAAGACAGAGTTAAAGAACTTAGTGTGCAGTGCAGCCTCTGAGGGTCTCTTTATCTACTGAAATGCAAGTTTACACTCAGGCTGTTTCTGCCTCAGTCAAGAAAATGAAACCAATGGTTGGCTGTTCTCAGACACACTCTGACCTGATAGTATATTCACAAGAAAACAAGATCACTTCCTGTCAGATGGCTACAAGAGCAGCTTCTCAAGAACTTCTACTAAGTAAATTTTAAAAAATCATCTTCCTGCCCTCAGAAAAAAACAATCCCTTACAAATTTCAGATGGGCCACTGCTGGCTGCCTAAACCCATCAATCCACAGGCTACAAGCATGAAGTTTGACAGGAGATTCAGCTCCATCTCCACATCATCTGACGTGTCTGGCAGTCTCTGGCTGTCACTTCTCCACTATGATAAATATCTGATCTAACTCCATCAGAGCTACTTAAAAATCTCCCTATTATTCCCCTATAGAAATACAAAGTCAGACTTCCTGATTCATTTTTTATTTTCTAGATACTCAATTTATGCCAAGTATGTGTGACCTTGCACCTGTTTGAGAAATCCAGTTTTCATTATTTCAGGTTCCAGCAGTCTTGGAGGTTTAGTTTTTATCCATAGTCCTGACTCCCCACTTGTACCACTGGAGTACCAAGTACCTGTTGTCCCAATGTCTGAGAACTCTGCTATAGCTGTTTTGACCAGATGCTTCACCAAAGAGTGAACTAAACCTCAGCACCAGATGTGGCCTGTGGAGAGCAAGTACTTCAGGATCCTATGCCTGCCAATCTATGAGACCACTCATTGCTCAAACTTTTGCTATGAACATTAAATATCAAACTTTCACCAAAAGTTCCCAGAAAATCTGTTTCTGAAACCTGTATGTATCACTGATGTATCCTTGGGGAGTTTGTCTTTTGTCAAATACATTTTAGCACAGAAGTAATTCATAAAGTGAAAACTAAACTACAGCATCTCATTCAGGAGGGCTTTCTAGGCAGACAGGGGGGAAAGGTGATATTTTGAGGGTAATTAGATATAGAGACAAATGTAGGAGTAAATAATTGATCCTAAACACAGCAGAGATTAACAGCAAGGTATCTCAAGTGTCCACAATCACAGAATTAGTACACTAAATTTCTCCAAATTATCTAGAATGAAAAGATATATTGCACTAAAGATTTAGAGCAATTTAAACCAGATATTGACAGCTACAAGGAAAAAGAAGGACAGCTCCCACTTAAGAGCTGTCAAACCACCAAAATGGCTAAGACTCGGGGTCAGCTCAATTTTTGTCATACAAGCCACAGCACTGAAAGAAGAAACAAAGCAATTGGATGGCTAATTTTAAAAAGTGGAATTTCACTGTACAGCACTGACCAGTGACCACCATCACAAACACAGTATAGATAAAAATACATCCAGGCAAATCTTTTCCACTGCTTCCAATTCCACATAAAATATTTCCATTTTGTTTGCATAAACTAACTCCTGTGTCTCACAGTGAAACATGGATAGTGTGTGCTTGGATACACTAACAGCAAAATTCAGTTCTACTTGAAGCCAGAGTTTAAAAAGCAACTGGAAAACCAGTGCTTAAAACAGCCAATAGCTACATCTGACAATTAGCCTTCCCTACTTAACAGCCTGAAATATTCACCCTGAAATCACTTCTCTTTCCGGCACCAGTCCCCAGAAAAGTGAAACACCCATGACCCAGATTCTCAGCGATGACCGCGCCGCTCATTCCCAGGGAAAAGCAGCAGGGCGCTCGGTGCCTGCACATCCCGGGCCGGCCCCGCGGTCTCCCCGCGCAGCAAACAGCAAGCCAGTCCATCTGGGCCGGCAGACGACGGCTCTGGAGAGTCTCCATTTGAAGGAGAAGTGTGCAAACTTCACAGAACAGCAGCATTTTCAACAGCAACATGGCAGAACTCCAGCCAAGGAGGAGAGAGCCGGGAGCAGATTCGGAGATCTCCCGGGTGATGCTGTGGAGCCCGCTACCAGCGTGTGAGGGGGAATGTGTTCAAACAGAGAGCACAGCAGAAAAAAAACATATGGAAACCCTCAAGTCTCCCGAATACACAGACAAATAATTCAAACTAACGCTGCGAGCTCAGCTTCTCCGGCTTTCTCTGCTCCCTTCTGCTGACTGGCTGAACCTGAGTAATCACCCCGATTTACGCTAAGCAACGCCGTTCTTAAAACAAGTTCGATAAGACTGAAACTCCGTGCACACTCAAATTTGCTACCAGCAACTAACAGAAACCATCAACAAAAAAATTAATGACTGCCATTAAGTTCCTTAAAAAGATCTAAAACTCGGCACAAAGTTTGGGGTTTTTTGTGGAAAGGCTGGAAAGCGGCGAAGCGCCTCCAACAACTTCAAACAGGTCTCCACGTCCAGCGAGGGGAAAAGAGGATCTGAAAGGCAGGAGCACAGGCACACCACCCCCGGCAGCCTTGTGCTGATGGAGCACGGGAGCCGCCCGCGGGCCCCCCAGGGACGGTGGGCACAGGGACGGAGGGAGCCGTGTGCCCCGTGCCGCACCCCGCGGTTCCAGCCGGGGGGGTTCCGGCGCTGCTGCAGCCGGGGCAGCCACGCCGCCCACCCGCGCCGGGGCAGCCCCGGGCCCGCCGCCCCTCACGCCCACCTGTACTGCCAGCCCTTGTTGCCGCCGCGGCCGCCGCCGCTCCTGCTGCCGCCGCCGCTCTGCCCCGCCGCCGCCGGCAGCGGCTCCGTCTTGCCCTCGCCCTCCGGCCCCTTCATGGCCGCCGCCGGCTCCGCGCCCTGCATGGCGCCGCGGCTGCCGCCCCTCAGCGGCGCCCCCGGCCCCGGCGCACGGAGCGAGCCCGCCCCATGCGGGCTGCGATGGCGGCGGCCGCCGGCACCCCCACGCCCCGCTCGGCTGGGCCGGGCTGGCCGCGCTGGGCTGGCCGGGCTCCCGCACGGCCGCGCCGGGATGGGCGATCCCGCCCTCCCGCTCCCTCACCCGGCCCGGCCCCGCCGCCCCTTCCGGGTCAGCGCCGCCGCCATCTTTAGTGCGGGCAGCGCTCGGAAAGCTTGGGAAGCGGCTGAGGCGGAAAAGGGAGAGTTCCTCAGAGCGGTAATAACTGATCAGCTGCCAGCGCTCCGGGAGGGCTCCCGTTAACAGGTTACGGAGTAACAATAAAATAGTGCGGGTTAAGGGTCGAGGATTGCCGGTGATAGTGTCTGACCGCAAAAACCTGTTCAAAGCAATACAAGAATTCAAAGCAGCATACGAACAAGCTCTAATTCCTAACAAAAGTTAGGTCGAGATAGTCATATAGGTTCTAACCCTATGAGAAGGCAGGTTCACCCACAGACTGATCCCAGAAGCCACAACAGAGTCTTCCCTAACTTCTCTCCATTTCTTAACTTACACACTTCCATATTCTCCTCTTTATATTCCTACCTTATATAACTTTTACACTATTTCTTCACATTTAGGTGGAGCGCGAGTGACTTCAGTCATACATCTCAGTGAGGGGTGGTCATACCTTTGGGTGGGTATCACAATAGTACCAGCGATGGAGACGTTTCAGTCCAAGAAGAGTGATTTTACCACGGATGCTGATTCAACAGTGGCATATCTTCCTTTTTCTCTCTTGTTTTTCAGTTTCTGTGTAGATTATCAGCTAGAAAGTACCACCGAGTTCCCTCCTCTGCAAGGGTTTTGCCAGAGCCTGGCTGCAGTGTCTCCAGCCCCCTTCACCCTCATTCAGTCCTCCTTAGTTTGTGTGTGAAAGGTTGGGGATGCTCACCACATTCCATCCAGGGAGCAGCAACCATATTTTCCACTATAATTTCCATACAGTTATCTTCAACTGGAATCTTGCTTGAGACCACAGAGCAGAGTCAAACTCAGCACTTCATGCACTGACCAATGTCACAACACAGCCTTGAGAGGAAACTTATTTTTTCCCTCCTATTCTTCCTCCGGTTACTGCATTTTTCTGTCATGGAATACCAGTATATTTAACTGGGAGAGCTTGGTCTGGCTCTGTGAAATCTTTCAGGCCAGTCATGGCTTTTGGCCAATCACAGCCTCACTGACTGCAGCTGCATTATTTTTTGAAATCAGGAGCAGGGGATCATCATTCTGACATTAAATAATCTGCATATGAAGAAGAGGAAGGCAGAACCATGATTGTGGTTAGTGAGGCCAATCTTCATCTCATCCAAATTCCCTCCTCCGCTCTCACTATACACTTACATACTGTAAACAACTGTGTTGCAAAAGATGCTAAAAATTCCCTATGTGAGAATCATACACAGAAGCAAAAATTTAAAGGAGAACATTTTTCATACAAATAGTTTATTTACTTACAGCACCTCTCTGGCAGCAGCTTTTTACTCCATGAAAGCCGCCCTGGCCTTCCCACCCCCTACCAGCGTGTTTCAACTTTCCCAATGACATTCAAAACACATTTGCCTTGGGCCAGCAAGTGATGACGGCACACTAGGAGCACTGTGTCTTTAAAATATATTTATAAACTTTAATTTGGTTCTAAATTACCACATATCCCTCCCTCTCTGCCAAGCACACACAGTCTCTCTCCTCTAGCAGACCAGTGTGGACTGCCTGTTGCATCTGTGCCTAGAATCTCTCTTAGAGTGAGAGGAGACATAAAATTCACCACTTCTACTTTTTTAGGAGCATATTTGTCACTGCAGGCAAAAAAAAAAAAGGGGTTTTTCCCTGCATTTTTCTTGGGAACCTATAGGTAAGCAGACCAGCAGAGTAACATTGTCTACAAAGAAAATTTTGGCCAGAACTGCAAGAGCAAGAGGAGCCTCTTGCTCTCCAAACACATTACTTCCTGCTCTGCCAATCCCTTTAATTGAAGATATATAATTGCATGGTATCATAATGTATGCCTATAACCCTGAAATTTTCCTGGGAAAATTTGAAACAAAAGCAAATCTGTGTTTTATTTCGCCCCTGCTCAGGGACAACCAGTCCCAGCAGAGACAGAGCTTCACCTGTGCCTGGCCTTTGCAACCATCACAGGTGGTCAGTACAATGTTCCAACACCCCAGACAGGCCAGCAATCCTTAATGTGTATTTCTGCAGCCCCTCAGTATTTGGTCCCTGAGCATGGTAAACTCAGGTTTGCTCCCCCTGTGCCTTTGCTTTTTTATCCTCAGAAAGGTGCTGCATGTGCAGTACCAGCGGCTCTCGTAAGATGGCATTGACAAAATGCTGAATAGCACAGAGAGGCTGACAGCTAACCCACGTCTGCTGAGGGCTTACACAGTGCAATCTGCCTTTTCTCTTTAGCTCAGGATGTTACTAATTATAACTTGTGCTCAGTTCACTGCTCTGTCTCCTTCTCCTGCTACAATTCAGTGGCTCAAAATGACCCTGGCCCTTGGGAGAGCAGCAAGGTGAGTCCTGGGGCTCCACAGCTGTGCCCTGCCTGCCTGGGATTCCTGGGTCTGGAGGAGGAGATGAGGAAGAGCTGCAGATCTGGAGGAGGAGCACGTGAATAGGATAGCAAATGTTTATTGACATTTGTCAAATCTAATCCTTGTAAGCTCAAATATGGTTACTAGCCGAAGTAGGTTGTAGCTCAAGCAAAATTCCCACCACTAAACATTCTGTTCATTTCAGGAAACTGCCCAGGATCTGATCAACACTAAAACAGCTCTTGTTTATTTCTTTCAAAGTTTATAGTCTGGCTATGTATGGAATCATAGAATGGCCTGGGTTAGAAGCAACCTTAAAGATATCTTATTCCACCCCTCTGCCATGGGCAGGGACACTTTCCATTAGATCAGGTTATTCCAACCTGACCTTGGACACTTTCAGGGATGGGGCATCCACAGCTTCTCCTGGCATCCTGTGCCAGTTCCTCACTACTCTCTCAGTCAAGAACTTATTTCTAATATCGAATTTAAACCTATTCTCTTTCAGTTTAAAGCCACTTAACATGTTTATCATTTCTTCAGATGAGTAGTATGTCTTCAGAGCAGCAAGATTCAAAGAGTAAAAGCTCTGAATTTCAGCATAGTTTTCATCACCTGCAAGTTTAAAATAAATGTGCATTTTAAAAATAAAAAAATATACATAAAATGATGCAAGTTTTTTTTATCATTCCCTTGTTGGTCTAATTCAGGATTTTTTTCCTGAGTTAGTATCTTAGGATGAGACCAATTTTAACAGTCTTAAATCTGGATCTGCCTCTGGTAGCTGGGCCACGGAAGACAAAACCATTACTGCTCCTGTCTGCTAAGGGAACTACATCCTCTACAGGCATCCGGGGGAATGGCATCAGTCCCGGGAAAGGAATGCCACAAGTGCAGCCTGCCTTTACTGCATGAGAAGTGCAACTTTTCATAATCATTGCTGAACTGGAGGAGCTGCCAGGCAATGAGAAAATTACAGGAAAACAACGTCACTGATGGAGCTTCATATCTGCACTTTTTAATGGTACAATTGTTCTTGAGGTTAAATTCTTTCTCAAGGCAACAGATACTGTATTACTAGACTGGGAAACAATGTTTCTGGTCTCTTCTGGATAATAAACACGAAAGAACTTCCTATTCTTGCTAAGTATAAACGATACCTACCTCCTAAAACTGTAGATTCCATGACACAAAAACAAGGAAGAAAATTTAGGGAAAAAGGCTGTTTAGCCTTTCTCCTTCAACATGGCTGAGCACATGGCTGTATTCTCCTGACTGTGGGTGAAAATAGCCAGTAAGGCCAGATAAATGTAACAGAAACTATTTTACCCACTGGAGTACTTCACACTGTGAATATATTCTGACATAATGTCTTAATTTTGGGGCTTTAGAGGCATGACTGAGTCCCTGCGTCTCTGGTTTTGCTATTTAACATGTATGGTTCCTGCTTTGAACATGAGATCTTCTGTAGTCTTAAGGAGTCAAAATATTTTTTCAATCACTGTCAGTCATCCCCAAATTTCCTTGCCCTTCTCTATCAGTCCCTATGTGTCATATCCTGCTGTAATTCAGGTCCAGCTGAAAGCAGCACACTCACACATGTCAGCAGCTTACATTGCTTACAAAGTTTCTATCCCTGCCCACAGCCCACTCACGTTCTTCACACTCACATTTGGCTCCATTTTGAGCAGCACACAGTGTGACTTTGCACTGAGTCATGCTCCAGGGTCCAGCATTACCTCAACCCTACACAATCCTGACGTGGAAATGGAAACGGGGGCAGCAGCCAAGGCTCAGTGTGGCTGGAAGCTGGGAGTGTAATCCAGTAGCTTCCCCTCTGAGAGACACCCTCTAAGGAAAGGACTGTGCCCTGAGAACTCAGGGAAGAGCAGGACTGAAGGACCTCGCATCTGCCTCCAGAGAGGCTTCTTTGGAGTTGCTGCCTGTCTAATTTGTCTTTAATTCTTCTGTATGCAGATCATCTTGGAGCTGTCATCCTCATCACGCAGCCGTGGAGCTGCAGAAGTGTCAGAATGAGCACTGCTCTGCAGCCACCACACAAGAGCAATGCCCGCGCCACCCCATCCTGCTCCACACTGGCAAACTGCAGTCAGCATGCTCGCTTTGCCTTTTATATTTCAGACTCCAACAGCTGCTGGTTCTGCCCACCACCCAGCCCCACCACCTGGGACCCTCAAAGCACTTACACTGTCCTGGAGGACTTCCAACTCCCCACACAGACTAAAGCTTGTCCTAGAGATGCAGCTCAGCAGCAGCAGCAGGAGATAACTGTGTTACAATCAGAGTTTGAGACATTTCCACAGCCACACCATTGATGAGCCCCATGTTTCAATCCCTTTTCCTGCCCTTGCATCACTTCCCAGCATGCGTGGCTTTCCATGTGATGGAGCTGCTGCTGACAGCTGGATGTGTGTGCTGGGTCTTTTCCAAGTGCCAACCCTCTGCTTACTCAAGCCACACAGGGATGCCTCTGTGCCCTTTTCTCTCCAACTCATGAGCAGGAAGGGAGCTCAGGGTGTTGCCTCTTGCCTCACAGGCACTGTGGCTGCGTGCAGGCTGTTCTAGCACAAAGGGCAGCAGCTGGACCCTGTCACCTCTGTCTGGTACTTCTGCTCCATGGGAGGGTTTGTTTTCTGCCTTGCCTCAACAATTCCCAGCTGACTCGTCTCCCTGAGCTCAAGGAGATCTTTTCTGCCACATCATTCGCCCCAATAGAGTAAAGCAGGAACTTCCTCCAGATACTCCCCTACTCAAGCTCTTTGTGTGGGAATTATGGAATTCAAAAATATACATTTGTCTGCCTAGGGCCCGGTTTCTTCAAGAAATGTCACCACATGTGAGTCTATCAGAGAGGAATCAGCCCTGCAGCTCTGTGGGAACACCCAAGAGGTTCTGTGCAAGGGGGAGAGTTTGCAGGTTCTGAATGAGCCAGGCTGGGTCACCTCCATGGACTTGCTGCTGGGAGAGAAGTCCAAGGAATGCACATGCCCTTATCACCCCCTGGGTCTGGGTGTGCTCAGCAGGCACAGGGGGGCACATGCTGTGGTTCTGGTTGAGGGGGTTCCCAGCTCTTTCATCCATCTCATGGCCATCTCCAGCCTTTCCCTAGAGATTTTTTCTGCCCTGCACCATGGCACAACATGGCACTGCAGCCTTCAGTTGTTCTGCAGCTCATTGTTAGGACTCCTTTCCTCTGTGATTCTCTACATCCTGAAAAAGAACTGTGTTTTTATTAATGTGTCATCTAACCTTAAGAGCTGCTGAGTAAGTTCAGCTCTTCAGTCATCAGCCCTCTCCCACAGATGCTTTTCTGTGCCATGCTTTACTCCTACACACTTTTCCTGCATGGTTTCTATGGCAACATGTGTCTCTCTCCATCTGCTGTAGATCTCCATTATCATGTTTAGGTGCTTGTTATCCCAGTCTCAAGTGCCATTTCCAGGTGTATCAGGTTAACAAGTTCAGTTTGGAAACCAAGCCAAAGCACTTGGTAATTTTTGTAGGCAAACCTACATAGTCAATAATTTGACGGCTCTGTTTCCATTTAAGCTCTGTTTGAGGGATACTGATACCGAGCTGTTCTCATCACCAGATCTCCTACCTGCATGCTCTAGCTGATTCTGATTTACTTCTTAATTTCCAGATTATATCCTTCCTTTTTGTTGCAGCCTGTGCTGCCTACAGAGTGGGTGTATTTGGATTCTGGAAAGTCTTTGTTTGTCTGTTGCCTGGGGTTTGATATCTGTTTTATGGAAAATTAAGTTACCAATACTGTTTCTCTTCTGTCAAATGCATTTTTCAGTTCTGCTATAGTCCTATTTCTTGCCCTGAAAACTTTTTCTGTTGGATTACAGAAAGCCCTTAAGAGTACAGATGGTTTACAATTGACCTCTCAGTCTGTTCTGCTTGAATTCCTTAAATTGCTTGGAATTATGTAGATTTCTATACAGCTAAACTCCAGTCTCATTTTCTGCTGAGAGCCTTGTTGGAGAACTAACTTCAGTGTGAAAAAAGTTCTTCCTATATAATCTGATGAGAACCTGCAGCAGAAAATTCAACTAAATGAAATTAGTGGAGTTAAAGCTTCTCTGTTGATTCGCTTTCTACATCCCATGAGTGAGTAAGGAGTTTTACAGCTTCCACATGCAAGAAGTCCATGTGGAAGCTGTAAAACTGTAGGCAATTTGGGCTGTCAGCTTTTAGGGATGCAAGCTGACATTGTTTATTTGTACCTAATATCTTGTAAGAGTCTTTTTGAGATATTATATGCTACCTCAGTATAAATGCCTACAATTTACTACCTAGAATTAAAAGTAATTAAGCGTATAAATTTAGTGTTTATATATGCATTTAAAACCATGAAAATCTTCTGTTTAGGGTGTAATTCAGGGAGAGGAATTTTCCAGAATAAAATGAAGAGGCCAGGATATCCCAATAATTCCGACTGCCAATAATAATGCTCAACAACAACAACAACAACAACAACAACAACAACAATAATAATAATAATAATAATAATAATAATAATGCCCAGTAATTCTGCCAGTGCAGTCCACCAGGCTGTCTAGGGTAAGGTGAAGGTCAGGCACTGCACTTGCATTTTGGGTAGAGCTGGAGTGGTAGGTTTTTAATGGCCTGCAGACCTCAGCCAGGGGAAGGTTTCTCTGGACACTCACAACAGGTGGGCTCCTCTCACACACCAAGGCTGACATTGGGAACCCTTGTTCTAAACTCCAGACCTACCCCAAAAAACTCTACCTATAGATTCACAGGTGAAAAAACTGAATGTGTGAGTTCTGCTGACATCAGCCCACAAGGCTTGGAAAAATATAAAAGCATACCTCAGTTTTCAGCTCCTCTTTCCCTAAACTCTAAAGCCTGCATTCCTTAAGATGCTGAAGAGCCACCCTATCTCATCATCACCCCAGGGAGTGCAAAATTCATATTCTGCTTTGCTTTCAAGTAGTCACAAGATGGAAGAGGTCCTTGAATCTTACTTCTCTCCAAAGAGATCAGACAAAATAAGGCTGAATATTTCCAGTAGCTCAAGATACCTGCATAGGATGTGAACTGTGATGCAGACAGTGCAGGACATCTCAGGAATATGCAGAAAGCCTAGTGAAAAAAATGAGAAGGGAGTGATAATGCAGAGAGAACTGTCATTCAAACATCCAAAATTAAAGGTATGACTCAAAATCAAAACAAACCAGACCTGCACAGGGAAGGAAAACAAGGACATAAAAAGGGTTTACTGCAAAGGAAATGAAGGAAAGCACTGACGACAACAGCAGCAGGGCAGATATCTAAAAGCTAAAGGAAGATATTGCTTCAGACTCCATAAAGAAAAAAATGTAACTAACCCCAGAGAGCAGAGGCAGCACGCTAAAGAGGCTAAAGGGCACAGACATGGAAATTATTATGTAACACAGCCACAAAACTTGAGGAACCCTTCACTTCTGAATACTGATTAATCTCTATCAATGACATCTTTGGGCTTTTTAGAGCAAATGTTAGCCATGAGGAACGAAAGACATGAGGAACAAAATGAATGGAAGCAAAAAATGGGTTAAAATATAGATTAGGCACATTAGACGTAGACCAGCTCAATGTCTTTCTTTGATAAGATAATGGCATATCAGAACAAAGGAAAAATAATAAATCTTATCAACCTAGACTTTGGTAAAGCATTTGATTTGGTATTACCTAGATAATTATTACTTGAACTTGAGAAGATGAGGATTAACGTAAATACTATAAAATGATGAAGGAACAGAACTGGGAGTGAAAACTGCTGATGGGGCTGAGAGCAAAATTATAGGACTGGAGTAGTCAGTAAGGCTAAGTAATGTCATTAGTTAGCTTGATGCAAAAAATTACGAGTAAGGTAATGAAATTTGCTAACAACAATATTATATATTTATATATTATATTTCAATAGAGAGGAAATCCTAAAGGAAGAATTACATAATTACCATGCCCTAATCACAGACATGGGAAGAAATGTAACAGCATATAATGCAGGGACGTGTACTGAGAGATTGGTAACATTTCTGCCTTAAATTAGAATTTATCCACTATGAACAACAGAAGAGGAAGAATCGTGTGTGGTGCAGTATTTAGAAAGATACATGGAGTCCTACATGTAGCAAGCCCTGTATTTTCAGGAACAATCAACAAATAGATACAAAACACTGGGTAAAATTCAGCTGAAATTTCTGGTCATCATTCAGGTTATTGGTGTTCAACAAGCCTGAATTCATCCTGGAACAGGTACAAAGAAGTGACATCCAGATAATCAGAGGAAGAGCTAAGACAGCATGTCTTGCTGAGCTTGGCAAAATGAATGGTGAGATGGGATCTGATTCCTCTCTGTAAATACATTTGAGGTTTTAGTCAGGCAGAGAGGGAGAATAAGCATCAGGGGAGAAGAATGATTCACATTTATAGACAGCACTCATGCTAGAGCAGATGGGCAGAAGTTGGATAGGAAACAAGAAAAAGGGCTCTCATTCTGAGAGCAGTAATGGTCCCAAATAGCTTCTCAGTAGAAGAGGGGGCAAAACCTCTAACCAATCTTAAGAGGGATATTGAGTTTGGCATTTCTCAGTCACTTTTTTGGGGATGTTCAAAGACTGCATTGCCACCATAGGAAGAGCCACACCTGGCTTACCAAAATCTCGTGTTGCAGCCCAGGCTTTGCTGCAGGGATGGTGAGGTCCTGCTGTTTGCAGGGGGAAAAGGTTCAGCTGTGTAATCTCTGGGCATTAGGTGAGCAAGATCAGGTGAGATTGGGTGGGGATGGCCTTGAGAGAGTTGTCTTTAGCCTCCCTTTATGGCAACTGAGCTTTTATGTCTGCTATTGTCCCAACGACTCACACATCAGAGCTATCGCTCCTGGGCTTATGTGAAAAACAAACAGGGAGCCTCCATGGGAAAGAACAGATTCTTCCCATTGCCTGATAAAACAACAGCCGTCAGCACTGCCAGTGTGTGCTCTGTGGCTCTGGGGCTCCGAAACCTAACAAAGGACACATTTCTCAGGGCCTCACACAACACTGCCACTGAGACAGCCTTGACAACCAAACCTGACATCTAAAACTGCCTGCAGAACACCTGAAACCACCCGTGGGGAGTGAATGCTTCCCTATCCATCTCCATGGCACACAAATCCAGAGCAGAGTTCAGCAGCAGCACAAAATATGTACTTCCACAGCCAATTAGTGTCACAGATGGATAAGCTAATGTGTGCACTCACAGTCCCAGGCTGTGTCCCCTGCTCTTCACAAATGCTGCTGTATCCATCTGCCTCTTGTCCCCTGCCAGTTTATTTGCACCCACCAAATGGGCATTGTAATCGTGATGTGGAGGCCACATAAATTAGTCCAAAGTCCACCAAACTGTTTCAGTTTTCCTTTGTAATTAAAAGCTTGCACCTTAATTTGGAAAAAAAACCACTCACAGTTTGCAAAACTTATGTAGTATATAGTTGCAGATCCTAAACTTCAGTGAGTACATCCCCTCCTTGGAGCCTAGGGACAGAAGAGCTTGCAGCAAGCAGAGGAACAGGACAAGAAGGATGATGGCTACTCTCCACCTCCACTATTAGATCTTCTCATGAGGAAGGTGAGTTAAAGGGAGAAGACAATGAAGGGACACAGGAAGAAGCAAATCATGGTGAACAAGCAGGATACTGCAAATGTTCCTGGAACCAGAGAAAGGCTCTTGTGCCTTGGCTGTGCTCAAACTTTGCTTGCAGGTAATGCATATTCTTGCAGAATCCCCATCAGGCTTCACACGTGCCCCAGGTCCCAGCTACACCTTCCTTTTCATCAGCCTGGTTATTTTCTCAAAATATTATTTTGCAGGATTTTTCCCTAGTTTTTTGTTAAGTCCACACCGTCATCACTACCAGGACACACCGAATTATTGAGCCAATGGAGCTGACAGCAGGCGAGATGAACATATGTGTACCTCCAGAAACACCCACAGGCTCCTCCAGTGCTGGCAGCCAGCCTCCCTCTATGATTCACAGGGTCAGGGGTCCACATCCCACAGAGCCAGGAACCACTGAGCCAAACTCTGGGGTGAGGGCAGCAGATGTGGTCACTGCTGAGCTACAGCCCCCTGGCAGAGAAGGGAGCTCTGACATGGAGGATGAGAGGAAGCAGGAGTGCAAGAGCCAGAGAGGTGGCAATTGCAGCCCTTTGGCTCAAAAATGAGAGAAGGATGCTCTGAAGAGTGCTAGAGGGCTGAGAGGTAAAATGTGCTCATTTGTAGGGTGTTATGCATGATTAAACAGTGTAGAAGAAAAGGACCAACACTCCTTTTTGTTCTTCCCTGCAGACAACTTGTATTTGATGTCCCACATTAAGAGCTGTGATATAGTTCAGGGTTTATCAGCTGAATTGGGCTCTGCTAATACACTCACAGCCTTTTCTTGGTGTGTTCCTAATGTCACTGAAGGATTTAAACCATTACTCTTCGTGGGGCAGGGCAGGTGGGACCTTGAGATGTCTCTCACCGTCCCGAAGAGCGCAGCTGTCCCTCTGCCACCTTACCCACCCTACCGAAGCCCTGCGTTCTGCCGCTGGGCAGGAAGGTGCCACCCACAGAAGCACAGCGCTTCCCTCTTTCCCCACTCCGGTCCCTATCCCCGAACACTTCGGGGAACGCACCACTGTCCCCATTCCCCCTTCCAGGGCGGTGAATCCCCCCGCTCCCGGCCGAGGCTCGCAGGGCAGCTCTCGAGCCAGCACGGACCGGGCAGAGCACCCGCCGGGGCCGCAGGCGGGGCCGGGGAGGAGCCGCCGCTGCCCCGGGGCCGCCGCCCGCTCTCGCCCGTCCCTCCCGCATCGCCGGGGGCCGGGCCGGGCGCCAGGGGCGGTGCTGGCGCCGGGAGGGAGCCGAGCCGAGCCGAGCCGAGCCGAGCCGAGCCGAGCCGAGCCGAGCCCCGCGGGCGGGACGCAGCCCGCAGGATGTCGGCGCTCCGCGTCTGCATCATCGGCTCGGGGAACTGGTGAGTGCCGCAGCGCGGGGGGGCTCTCCCTTTGTCCTCCTCCCTTTTTCATCTCGTGTTTTTCCCTTTTCCTCCTCCTTGCCCCGTTCCTTGCCCGGTTTTTCCTCTGGCCGCGGCGGGCGGGGGATTCGCAACAGGTGCGGCACGGGGAGCGGCGGGGCGGGGGCGAGGAGCGTCTCCATGGTCCTGAAACCGCGACCCCGGCCCCGTCCTGCCGCGGTTCTGGGCCCCTGGGCAGGGAGCATCGGTCCCGAGAGATGCACCGGTCCATGAGAGCTGGAAAAGCATGAGGCTCCCGCATCACCCCAGGTGCGTGAGCCGCTTGAAGCCTGGCGACAGAACCCAGAGAGGCCCGGAGCCGCAGCTGTGGCTGTGTGTGCCTGCTGCAGGGCCCCGGCAGTTCAAACTGAAGCATTCAGCAGTGTGGAGGGTGGTGATGCTGTTTGTGTTCCTCTGAAGGAAGCGGGGCACAGGCTTCATTTAAAGCCACGATGTATTGGCACCTTTCACTTCCAACCTCCTCAGCACGTCCTTTTGCATCTTGGTGTGGGCACATAGTGTTCAGGTCTCCTATTTACCTTCATTCTTACCAATATGTTTGCTACTGCTCAGTCCTTTCCAGCCCAGACAAAAGCACGGGTCTCCAGAGCTCCTTGAGTCTGACAGATCTCAGTAAGATCAGTAAATCATCTCACAGGATTTAGCATCTTACTTTTCTTATGCTTCCTGTACACTGAGCACAAACAAACAGACCAACATGCATGTGCATGCATTTGGGATTAGCAAACCTAGCCTCCAGGTTCTGGTGATTGTTTTTGTACGAGGAGAGCAAGATCCATAAGATTTTTAAAATATCTGACAGCTAAGTGGAAGTAATGCCAGAAGAGTCACTAAGTGAGGGAGTGGTTGCTTTTGAGCTGCTGAGAACACAGCAGAATTAAAGCACAGCTCTCTGCCTTCCTGCCTTGTAAAAACAGTCCACTGCCTGCAATGCATTCTCTTTGTGCATGACATCTCACAGCTTTTCACATGGAACTGCACAGCCAAGTCTTCTGGACCTCATTGTCACACTTCTGGCTTTCTCTAGCCCAATCATTGTTTCCTCAACTGCTGCTTTCACACGTTTTTTAGGGAAGGCATCCCTCTCCCTGCCACTTTCTCTTTCCTCATTTGCCTATGCAGGCAACAGCTCATTGTCTCTTCCAAGCCCTCAAGAGCCCTGACTGCATGTTTGGAAGGCAACTTTTTTTACCTTTGGTCAGCCCACAGGCACAAAAATCATCATTCTCTTGCTGCATCCTCAAGCAGGGACCTCTTGCCTTTCCCAGGCTGTCCACCTTCCCACAAGACATCATTTAAAGTCACTTAGCTGTGTTCAGATATGTACTTGAGGAGGTTCTCTGTTTTTCCACATGTACCTACAAACCTGAAAAGAGCTATACTACAGAGATACTGACACCCCAGCCCATTCAATACCTTCTGCTTACCCATTCTGCCTGTGTGCCTGGGCCCATTCTTGCTTCCTACCATATACACCAACTCTAAAATCCTCAGGGAGGACATAAACATTGTGCCCTGATGTATGAGTAACATTTATTCATAGCCTCGGTGGCAGAACAGGTTGTTTTAGTGCTACAGAGAAATACGTTTACCTTTGGCAAACATTTTTTTTTTCCTTATGTTCCTCATAAATATTTGGCCAGCAGTTCAGATCCGTGCTCTTGAGGCTTTCCTGCAGCTCAGAATTGTGGTTGACACGTGACACAGCAATGTTGCAAAAGCTCATGTCAGCTGCAGAAGTTCAGCAGGTCACGGGGACTTGCTAAGTCAACACTGCCAGGAGTGATACGGTTGAGCGAAGCAAGTGCTGCACTGCATTTTGTGGTTGCCAGTAGGTGCAGGAGGGCTTGTGTTTATCTACTGAGAGTTGCAAGTCCCATTCAGGATTTCAGGGATTAGAGCCAGAGTCTGCATCTTTCACCAGAAAATTGTATGTTCTTGGTACTTAGCTAAAAAAGTCATTTTTATGGGTAGGATTGATATGTCAGGTCATCATCCAGGTTGTGCTGGACAACCTGGACAATGAATTTATATCTCAAGTTTATAAAAAAAAAACCCAAACCTTTTTCTTGTTAAAATATGTTTCTTGTGTGGAGCCAAAATTCATCCTCAGCTCGAGCTTTGAATGTGGCCTCTGTTGACAGCAGGGCAAGAGAAGCAGAATATAAGCAATTTTGTAAATAATATGAATGTATGCTATAACTACATGCCTTTCTTTTAAAACAGCAGAACTCTTACAGAAAAGGTTCACCTTAAAACACTTCCCTAAATATTGTAAAGGATCAAACCAAATCATCCTTTACAAAATAAAACAAACCCCCAAAACAAAACCCATAAACCAACCAAAAAGTCCCAAACCAAATAACTAGATAAAAAAAGCACTACAGCAGCTCAGGATGTAGCATATAATCAACACTGAGCAAAGTGAAACCTGATCTCAGCAGGATTTCTTTATCATTAAAGATTAAGACCGTAATTACCTATTAATAAGACCTTATTAGTTATTAAGCAATTTAACCTGTTACATGAAAAATATGGGTGAACCAAGGAGCGTCAGTTACAACGCGGTTTCCCTTTGAATCATTAACAGCACAGACCTGCCTGGACTTTGATATCCCCAAGAACTTTATCAGTTTCAGAACACACACCACAGCTAAATCCTATTCATGTTCCTTGTTACTAGTGGGCCAGAGGAAAAGAGTGCTGCAACTGGAGCTTCTCTTTCACTCGTGTTAATAAAGTGGCCAATACTTGAGAGATTAAAGTAGCATTAAAATGGAGAGAAGGAAGAGAGGAGTAAAAATAATCACCCCTCTTCCCCAAACAATTTAAAGTTCATTAAACATTATTTCTGTGAGGTTTCTAATTCTCCCCTGCCATGTGAGCGTTTGCAAGGCTGCAGTGATGATGAGGGAATAAAATTATTGTCTGACCTGAAATTAAAAATACTCAGCATGACTCAAGATGAGTAAACTGGATGGTCAAAATATCCTCAGGCTGCAAGTATTACAGGTCCTGTTACAGTGATAATTAGAACAATAAGTAAAGAGAAACACCAGATTGAAGGGTTGTTTGTTTTTTTTCTGAGCATTTAGCTCTTATGTAAAATCCTCATTGTAACTGTTTGGTTACGGATAGAAAAGTGGGATGCATCTATTTTACATGAGATGCACAAAGACTGTCACAGCAAGGTTGCTCAGCACTTATTTACCACCTGGATTATTTTACTTTTATTGATCTTGATAAAAAACAGAATTATCTGAGGACCATAAGAGATTTTCATCTCAGATAATGTATTTTTAGTGTTATTGATGGTACATCACATTCCTGCTCTATAACCTTTGATACTACTTCAGTTCCATTATTGCAGTTATATTTTTCCCCTGTTCTACTTCCTCTGTTCTTAAACTTGAGGGGCTCTTGATGGAGGGTAGGGGATAAAGCTTTCTGATAAATGTTGCAAGCACCTAGACAGCTTTATAGCACAGGCTTTTTATGAGTTATGATGTTTAAAGTAACTAGTGTTTCCAACTCACAATAAAAGTACTTTTCCCCTTTTAGTTATTTTTATTTTATTTTAAAGGGGATCAGCCATAGCAAGAATCATTGGCAAAAATGTCCAGAAGTCAAACAGATTTGATCCCACTGTCAAGATGTGGGTATTTGAAGAGATGATTAATGGAAGAAAACTCTCAGAAATCATCAACCAGGAACATGAAAATGTTAAATATCTGCCTGGGTATAAGATACCCCACAATGTGGTAAGTTATTAAAAAAAATTGAATAACTGAATTTTTATATATACTTTTTGTATTTTTTTTTTAATAAGGGAGGCAATGTCTGAAAAAAAATCAGGAAGCAATTCACTGTTTTGTTCTGGTTTGCCACCTAACTCACTCCATTATAACTCCCTGGAATATAATTAAGTTCTGTGATTTCTGCTTGTCTTGTATGTCATGTGCAACTTCAAACACCAACTGTGTCTGTGCTGGTATCACACCATCCTCCTCCCTGGCAGAGATCTGTCTATACAGAGCTGAGATATTTCAAACCCAGAGCATCTTCTGGAAAAAACAGCCAAAGCTACTGTTCTCCTTTCTTGAGAAAGAAATCAAAAGCAGAGCTGTGGCTTACAAGGAGGTGAATAATGAGCTATCAGCTCATGGGTGATTTCTGGACAGCTGTAGTTAATAAAGTTCTAAATTCCATCAAAATATAAGGTATTTATTTTCATGCACATTTAAAATACTAAGTTACACATCTCTACTTAAATTAATCACCTTGGATAATTTACTGCTACTGAAGCAAATGAGGTGAGGGGGTTTGGCTGTTCAACATTTTACCCAACACCACTGCTTTGTGAGTAGTGCCACATTTTTGGAACAGTTGCAGTTGTAAAGGGAAATGAAAATGCTCCATGTGGTGGGTCTCCTTGCTTGGGGAGTGGTTATATTTAGTATTCCATTTTGTGCTGTGATTGCATATTTGCACTCCTAGTGTTTGAACTTGGCACACAGTTCTCCTGGGTTACAACTGACTTGTCACTGTTATTTTTACAAACCTCTAGCAGATTTTGTCATCATCCCTTGGGGCCAGTCTCACCCTGTTTAGAGCAAAGCCTGAGGCTTCACCAGCAAAAATCAGCTGGCTGCAGTAGAGGGACCCTCAGACCATCTCCAACTGAGAAAAAAAAAAAAGAAAACCAAACAAGCTGAGCTTTTCCTTGTATTGCTCTGCAGCAATTTTGGAGAGACAGGAGCACAGCCTCTGCCCTGCTCCTACTTCACTGTTTTCCCAGAGAAGCAGCCTGGCTGGCAGCAGCTCTGGTTTTCTTGCTGGGATAAGACTGCATGCTCCAAGGCTGCATCCAAGAGTGATGTTTTCTCCTACTGTAAACTGCTTCTAGCAGGCTCAAATTCACCTGTTGCCTAGCTTGAATTGCTGTTCTGAGTAATGCCAGCATTTGGAGGAAGATACAGCTAGATAGTTTTTAAGCATGTTGTATAGGTTTTTGTAAGTCTTGGGAAAATTACTGTGTATTTAAAACAAAGACACACACACAAAGATAATGATAATCTCTGTCTTCTGATAGTTTATCCCTCAGTAACTCAGCTGGTGACCTATGGAAACTAAAGACTTCTAGAAGAGCCTCTGTCCCATCACCCCAATTTTCTCCTGTGCTCCCCAGTGCTACCATTCATTCCAGAAGAATTATATGGGTTGGTCAGCCATCTTCAGGAGCCAGATCAAGAAGCTGAACTAGCAAAGGGGCTTCCCAGCACACCACAAATTTATGAAGTATATCATCTTTCCCACATTATCCACGCAGGGTTAAATTATAAAAAAAATATAAAAAATCAAACCCCAAAACAGTTCATCTGCTTTGGATATTTCAGAAGAGATCTGTAGCTGTGTGGAGAGCTGGCAGCTATGCCACAGGGCCAGTTAAAATTAAGGACGTTTGCACTGCATCTGCCATGGCTTTGGCATGATGGTGTCTTGCAAGGACTGAGGATTCCTACCTGGGGCTCATTTTGTTTGTCACTCTTGTCCCAGGTGGCTGTCCCAGACGTGGCTGAAGCAGCAAACGGGGCGGATATTTTAGTGTTTGTTCTGCCACATCAATTTATTGGACGAATCTGTGGGCAGATTGCAGGACAGATAAAACCTGGGACATTTGGGATTTCCCTGATCAAGGTAAGTTGTTTCCACAGTACCCAGTCAATATGGAGTAAATAAACAGCTCCAACTTAAGGGCAGGAGCTGCAGCCCTCAGCTGCGTGCTCTGCATAAACACCAGCATTTCTTTCTGCAAGAGTTACACCTTGCCCAGCTCTGCCAGCCCTTCTGCTGCTCTCCTGGCTGTTGACAGGGAAGGATGGGGCAACCTATTCAGGCTAAAAGTATCTGTTTTTGCCAGTCATGTTTAGCCTGGATCAGTTCCCACTTGGACCAGCATGGAGGTGAAAATGGGCAGAGGAAGGGATGTGTAAAGCTGGCACTGCTGCCAGAAAAAATACTCTGAGACTACAGCCTGAGTTAACTCCTAACTGAGAACTCCCGAGTCAAAGTGCCTCTTCCAAGTACATGCTAAAGCTGTTCTTGGCAGCATTAAAATGGCATAATAACGCTAATGATTTTGCAAAACTGAAGCAATTTCAATCTGGCATGAATGGAGGAATCTCTTTTTAAGGTTAGAGAGGTACCAGATTATCATAATCTTTAAAGGAATTAATATTTTAAGAGAATGTCAAACTAAAAGCCAGAGGCAAAGCATAGGAATGTAGTCTTACCACTTCTTTGTTTGATTGTATTACAGGAAATATCCCACTTAGAATTATAATGAAATAAATGAAATTCAAGTTTTTGGACTTCAATACCAGCTCTTCCGCTCCATAGAAATTATATCATAGGCAGCAGTAAGAGAGGAAGGTGGGAGAGGAAGGAAATTTCTGCAAATTCAGCTTAAAAAACCCAAGACAGTTCAGTATACTCCTTAACACCCAAAAAGCACTCTGATTAATACTTAGATCTTGCAAAAAAACCATTTCTTATAGATTTAATTTTAAATGTCTTTTCCTGTACTACAGAAATTTAACTGAAAGGAAAAATACATCAAAGAAAGCAAGCCTCAGGACAGCAGCACTTCATGTGAGGCTTCTTGCAGGATTACCTTGACTGTCACCCCTTCTCCCTGAGATTGCCTTGAATTTGCAGTTACCAAAGTACAAATCCAGAGCATTTTTATTAATGGATAACACTAGTGATTATTAGACTCTTTTTTTTTTTTTCAATTAAAACCAGAGTGCTGCAGGTAACAGAATGCCTTCTGCTTTACCAGTGCTCTGCTGTTGTCATTTTCCTATTCTAATACCCTGGCTTTGACTATCTTCTTTTCAGGGGATTGATGAGGGTCCTGATGGCCTGAAGCTCATCTCTGACCTCATTCGAGAGCAGCTGAAAATAGAGATCAGTGTGCTGATGGGGGCCAACATAGCCAAAGAAGTGGCTGATGAGAAGTTCTGTGAAACCACCATTGGTAACTATTGCAAAGGCCAATTAGAGCTGAGATTTAAAGTCACCTGTAGCAGGATAACCTCTACAAGAAGCAGGGGGATGTGACTGGTCCCAGGTGGTCCCCGAGTGGAACAGTGCCTGCTGAGCTCCTTCAGGGAGCCAGGATTCTTTCCAGAGAATTTGATGCTAAAAGAATCAGATTCAAACTGACAGTGGGTTTTAGTGCTGGGAGTTAATTTAATCCATTGAAAATATCATATCTTAATCCTGTTTCTGTAGGAATTGGCAAGAGCCACCTTTTGTGTCTGTAGAGCTCAACACAGAGTACATCAGCAGTTGATACACAATACAGTCTAGATAAAGAAGTGTAATCAGAAGCTCCTATGTGCTCACACTCCCAGAGGTGTATTTCTTCATCTTAAAATTTCTTTGTTTGGAAAAGAAAACCCAGTAACATTCTGTTCCTCTCTGCCACTTGGACTGCTTGCCAAGACACGGCCTCAGATCCTCCCAGGACTGAGTCTGACCTGATTTGGAAAGTTCATCCAGTAGTTTTTAAAATGCAGAGTTTTTAAAACTCAGTTCATCCAGTAGTTTTGAAGTCAGTCAAAATTAAAGTTACATCCTTAAATAACTAGGAAAGGAAAAAGAAAAATAAATTGTGTTGCAATAATGTTCCTTTGCCTTGCAAATATTACATTAATGGTGCAACTGTACCAGCTGGGCATTTGTTACTGAAAGAGCAGCTAGGCACAAATAGGACTAGACATGATTAGGAGGGTGGGGCTATATTAATTCTCTTGGGGGGAATTTAACTTCTCCTGGCCTGGTTTGAAGCCATGATGATGACTGTGCAAAGAGCTTTGCCCCTTATTTTTGTCCCCATGGAAAGCCATGCAGTCCAGAAACAGCCACGTCAAAGAGAACTGGTACTGTGAAGAACAAGAAGCAAACCTAAAGTTTCTCAGGAGATGGTGAGAAACTTCCCAGCTACCAGAGTGTGGTGCCCCAGGCTAGTAAAACTCACAGCTGAGCTCAGCCTGAAGGAAACCAAGTTACCATACACAAAACTCAAGTGCAACTCTATTTAAAGGTCTTTGCCCAGCTGGCCGTGGGCTCTCTGGGTCATGGCAAACCTCAGTTCCTTTAGCACTAAGGGCTCTCCTTGGCTGAGCACTGTAGCAACACGATACAAGACCTCTGTAGAATGGTAGGGAAAAGGTTTTAGCAGTGCCAGCTGGAATTACATCATCTGTGGATCCTCCTGTAACTGGGCAATAGTAATTTGTGCCCCATGATAGTACTTAGCAGTGACACAGGTTTACATTTTCAAAGCAGAAATTATACCATTGTCCTGCAGGAAACGGTTTGTAAATAATGTCTTTTGTAAGGTCTGTGGCTGTACAAGCTTTCTCAGGCAGAAAGATTCATTAAGGGGTATCTACTTTTAAGCTCTTTAAAGTGTCATTAAGCAATATTGACCAATGCCCTGGATTTGCCTACACTTAACACTGGCATCCAGCAGCACAAATCTCTGGTTTAGCAACACCTTGGGACTGGGATCACAAAAGCTGAAGTAGTCCCTAGAACTTTATTTCAGGTGAATTGTGTGCACTCTGAAACATTGTAAAAGTGCTCTTTCATCCTTCTTTCCCACAGGATGCAAAAATGAAAGTCAAGGAGAAATCTTTAAAGAATTAATGCAGACCCCCAATTTCAGGATTACTGTGGTGCTTGACTCTGATACAGTGGAGCTTTGTGGAGCCTTAAAAGTGAGTGTTTTCAAGCCAATATATTTTATAGGACCAAATTCTAACCGCACCTGAGTCTTCTGTAAGCCATGGGGTCTAATTTGAGTCCTGTCACCATGTGAGTGAATGAGTGCAGACAAGATGCATCATTCATGAGCTAGTTTTCCAACCTGGAAAATAAACCTGGGAAATAAATTTTCCAACCTGGGAAATAAATTCCCCCCAAAAGGGGAAATTTATTTAAAACGCAGCTGCAGGCAAAGCATTTAAAAATACTAGTATTTTTATCTTTATTTTACCAGAGGAACATCTGTTTTTGAGATCAGAGTTTAGTCCACTGTATTTTCTTGTCTGCGTGTTGTAAGCACATGGAACAAAGACTCTCACTACACAGAGTAGCTCCACTTATAATTATGCCCATGGTTTACAGCACATCTGTGTGGAATTCAGCAATGTCCACATGGAGATCCCAGGTGGGATCAGAAATTACACCAGAGTCACCAAATTTCCAATGAGGAGACAATAGTGTGAGATTCAGAGTTTGCTTTTATATGAATTTAAAGTCACTTCAGCATGTGATCCTTTTTACTTCTTTATACATTTAGTCATTTATACTTCAATAATTCACCTTTCCATGAAGGAGGTGGATGACTGATGAGGAAAGAATTGGTCCTGTTTAACTTCACATATAAAAATAAAACATTTTGACATACAAAACCAAACACTGCAGATTTTGCTTTTGGCCACACAGCAGAACGCTGAGGGCCAGGAACAGATGGAAGAATTTTTTACTGTTTTATGATAAATCATTCCACTTCTTGAAATCATTGGTTTTGCCTCTGCTAAAAAAACCCTAAAAATTTAACACGTGCACTAGGGTAGATACATGTCTGGAGCAAACATGCCAATGGTAGCACTAAGTGGCATATTACTCATACACACTGAACTACATTTATTTAGGGACTTATTTAGGAGTTGGGAATTGGAAGGTGGGAAGGGAAGCATGCCGAACAATGGTGAGACTTGTGAAGACATTTAAGATCCTGAGAGATTTGTTTACAGCTGTAGACAAGAGCAGTTCTACTGATATTTGTAGGTAAGCCCAAAATTTGATCTCCTGCAGCACCTTCATAGAATCCATGCCTGCTCAAATCAGAGACCCACAAAAAAAAACCTAGAAAGGTATGACTCAGTGTGGGATATTTTAAATAGTTAAACAGAAAGGTCAGCGAGATCCAACTTAGAGCGAGTGGGAAAACAAAACACTAATTGCATACATGCTATGTGATTGCAATATTAGTGTATGAAACACTGCTTTGGTTTTTGCCCATGGGAGTAACAGTAGACACTTAATAAAAATCTTCTACAAGTCCAGTGACTTTTGTTCAACATTACCTGATGTGTTTCATCGTAAGATAAACTCATGGCCATTGGAAATTGACCCTTGTTCTGTTGAAGACGAGTTGTGGGGACTCCTTGGAGCTCAGGACCTGCTGAAAGCTGCACACCTTGGCTGACAGTTTCCTTCCCTCCCTGTATTTTGCACTGGCCCATTTTTAGAACATCGTGGCGGTGGGCGCGGGGTTCTGCGATGGACTGAGTTTCGGTGACAACACCAAGGCAGCAGTGATACGCCTGGGCCTCATGGAGATGGTGGCCTTTGCCAAGATGTTCTGCAAGGGACCAGTGTCAATAGCCACCTTTTTGGAAAGCTGTGGGGTCGCTGATCTCATCACCACCTGCTACGGGGGACGCAACAGAAAAGTAGCAGAAGCCTTTGCTCGCACAGGAAAAGTAAGGAGGATTTGGAAATATTTTAAGCTGACACATAAAGAACTCCTTCTGTGTTTTACAAAGGCATCATTAATTGTTTACCTTCTTGATAACTGCTGGTATCACAGCAGTATCCCCTCTGACCCAAGTAATCAGTCTTCTCTCTTCTAGTCCATTGAGGAGCTGGAAAAAGAGATGCTGAATGGACAAAAGCTGCAAGGTCCTCAGACCTCAGCTGAAGTCTACAAAATTCTGAAACAGAAGGATATGCTCCATAAGTAAGTGCTTTGAGTTAAAAAAACAACAAAAACCACAGCAAATTATGAGTGATCCACAACCTTCTTAACTGTACTTGTGTTTAATTATCTTGTTCATTTCTGCAACAACAGCTTTCTACATCTTTGGCCCCTGCTAGAGTCTGGCTTGACTCCTCATTGCCAGGATCAGTTGAATGGGAGAAGGGCTGAGCATTGTTAGAAGAAACAACTCACAGATAGAGAGTGGGTTCAGGGGATACTGTTAGTGCCTAATAGAGTCATGTGAGATTATATATTGGAACGGGAGGGAAAACAATCATAGAATATTCTGAGTTGGAAGGGACCCATAGAGATCATCACCAACTCTTAAATGAATGGCCCATACACAAGAAACAAAAGTAATTATAATGTAAAGAAGCCTCCCAGACATCCCCATCCCCCAAATAAGATTTAAGGCTGCACACAGAATCATCTTTCAGACATGATTCATGGGCCAAAGCGTTTCTTGTTCTCAGTATACCAGCATTGCAGCTTGCAGCAGTCCTGCTCTCAGTGCAAACCTGAATTTGGTTATCTCAATACAAATTTCAGGATCATATTCCTAATCAAAAACTTTTACATGCACTGAGCAGGGAATATATGCTGATACCAGTGCTTTAGTGCCATAAATGTAAAACAGTAAAGGTAAAAAGCACCTTGGGATGATGTAAGATTATAAATAATTTGAAACCTTTGCCTACTTACACAACAGAAAAGCTAGACTTCTCTCCATCCCATTTCCTCTCATATATCAGCAGTACTGAGAAGTCAAACACTGCTAAATGAATCCTTAAAAACTTATTAGAATTGGCACAGATACAGAAGATTCAAGTGGCAATATCTTTCAAAAATGAGAGAGAAAAGGAAAGCTCATTTTGACAGCAGCTTTAAATCGCAGCTTGATCTAATAATTATCCTATAATTGCTCTTTGTTACATGCTCAGCTTCGAGTCATTCAGTGGACTCATTTTTTACCACATAATGATGAAGACAGCTTGTAAAAGGAAAAGAATCCTTTAAGCCAAGAAAAGAAAATCATTAGACATTTTCATTCTTTTTAGTCCTTTAGATATCAGTAATGACTGCAAATAATATATCCATTTTGCACACAGCAGGAAAAAAGGATATGCAATTCAAAATTGTTTTTAAATAAAAAATACTGTATAGGTGTTTTATTTCCAAAACAGCTTTTCTGTGCTGTTATGCCCATGATTTGTCCCTCTTTAACTCCTTCGCCCAGTATTCTTCCAGTAAAGGCAGCCCCAAGCTAAAATAATATTGTAAAGAGAGACAAAATTTTTCCCCTTTCAACAGAACAAAAAAAATTATTTCCATTAAAATGGAATAGAAATGTTCATATAAACTTTCAAAACTATTTTAATTCCTATATACTTCTTTCAGGTTTCCATTATTTACAACCATCTACAAGATCTGCTATGAGGGTCGATCAATCCAAGATTTCATCATGTGCCTGCAGAACCACCCAGAGCACATGTAGACATCCCTTCTCCTCACCTGGCTGAATTCTCACCTTCCTGGGACTTCTGTCCACTCCACAGTAATTGAAGTAGAGAAACAGGCTGTGTGACACTTGCTGCTAAAGCAGTAAAGAATGTATTTAATTCCCCTTGTCCTGGGGGTAAAAACATCTGCCTTTAATTTCAACATTATACCTAAGGAATAGGAAACAAATGTAAAACTTAACATAATTTCATTTGAGTTAGTAATGTGGGTATTTCCCTATAATTATTTTCTTGTTGACTGAAAACAGTTCCCCTTGTAATTTCTACAACAGAGCTAAATAGCTCACATAAAATTCAAAGAACTCATTCAAACAGATAAATCATAGTTTAAAAAAATCCAAGAGCAGTTAGATGAAATTGCATGGGCAAATGCTGGATTTCTGTAATTCCCCTCAAACATAAATAACATTTTGTATTTTGGGACATTTAGGCCTTCCTTGATTTAGTTTCCCAGTAGAAGCTTCTTTGGAAAAATAGGTGCAATTACTGTGCTCAGACACACAAGAATGTTCATCAGATCTATAAATAAAGCAGTTTAAAGGGTGGGGGAAAGGAGAAGGGATGTGGGATGGGGGTATTGTTTGTTTCCAATCTGGGACGCTAGGAATCCTCAGTAGTAATCTGACCTTGATTAAATTTACTGTATTCATTTAAAATACAGAAAAACCATCTGGAATAACCAAAGACAATTTTGTTAGCATCAGATTTTCTCAGCAAGTCCTCATCATGAATTTGAACCAGCTGAGGAGGGGGAAGTGGAGGTTGGCAGGGAGATGTACCCAGGGCTCAGCTTGCAGCTTGTGCAGTTGCTGATATTTTGAGGGGGCAACCAGTACCAGTGACAAACCCTCTGTGATACTTGACTTTTATACCTGTATGGAAATGACCGCTAGAGACGCACAGAACTCCTGTACACTGGCATTTCACACCAGGCTGCATTTCAGGAAACTCCACTGGGCCTTTCCAGACAGCAGAGTCGTGTCCTGCTCAAGCAGCACATCTTACACTCCAGGAGAAAGATCTCCCATCTGCTTCTGAGTTTTAAACTGGGTTCACAAACCCGGGGTTTTTATTGTGCTACCAGTGGGGCGTAAATTTTAGAAACATTGAAGTTTTTAAACCTTACAGCTGTACTTGGGTAACTTTACTTACCTGATGTTTTTCAGAGTTAAAAACATCTACAAAATGAACACTGGCACATTTTATAAGCTTTAATCCCCTTTTGAAATACTCCTATTTTGAGAGAAGGCAAAAAAAAAAAAAAAGGAAGAGTAACCTACTTTTGCTGTGCTTTATCAGATTTTCTGAAATAGCAGAGAGGAAGGCAAGTTTTTTTAAATGCTCGCTGTCATATTGCTTAGAGAAAAAAAATTAGCTAATTATAAAATAATTACAACTAATTTTAGAGAAATTATAGGTCTTTCACATTTACCAGAGTAATATATATCTATATATAAAATAATGTATTGTAATTACAAATATATTGTAAAAATCTCAGTCTCACAGCTAGCAAAGCTAGCTCAGGTACCAAAACCAGTGGCTGCAGCATCCCTGATCCTCCTGAACAGCAGCAAGGGTAGCTCAGCTCCTCCTGCTCAGACTCCAGTCACAGCTAACAGCTTGGGGCTCTGCAGAGGAATCATGTGACCAAATCCTTCACACAAAGCAGGGAATTTATGATCTTCAATTTGAAGTGGAAAAATACTTACACCTTGCACAGTTTTGAAGTATCAAATACATGAAGATGGGATAGAGAATTCAGGAACTTCCTTCCTTCACCATCAGGCTGAATTTCTAATAAGTCATGTATGAGCTAATAATAACATAGAATATTTTACATTCAAAGTGTATCAAATAACAGTTTAATAAAGTGATCAATATGCAGACTTTATGTAATTTCATTTTTCAATGTTCTCACAAAATAAATGATGTTGTAATAGTGGTCCTTTAGCCCTCTTACTCTTGCAGTTAATCATCATCAGCTCTCAAAGAAAAGGACAAGAAGATTTAATATTCTACAGATATTTTATTGAAGAACAGTTTTTTCTTTTGTTGCATGACATACCTTTTTTAAACAGTAAAATAAGGAAATTTTTACTCCATAAGTAACACAAATTAGCCCTTATATCTCAGTCCAGCCAAAATCTGTGTAAAATAGTTAGTTCTATATTTACATTCTGTACCAAAATAGGAAACACATGTTCAAGGTCAGCCAGTTCTCTCAAAACAGTTGTTTTATCTCCAAGGTAAGCTTCACTTTAAAAAGGTAACATTTGCACTTTGGAAGTCTGGTAGTGTAAGATCATGTTATTCAGTGCACAAACAGCCCCAAATCCTGCAGAGCAGTACATACATGCAAGCAGGCACCCACACATCCAAACAAGCTAAAAACAGGGATTCAGTCTTGCAGGGAAAACACCTTGAGCTGCTCAGCTGGTTGAAAGTCACTCCTTGGAAATGTGGGGAAGGACGGATGTACACCTCCCTCTCTACTGAATATCATGAAGCAGAAAGATTTGCAGGACAGGAAGATTTAAAAACAACTGGCCTCATAAGGGACTGTGGATATGTCTGCTCTCAGACATCACTCTCCCCAGTTCGTGACAGCTCAGCAGAAAGAATGAGCTGTATTGGGCTGACAGTCTATTAATGGGGGATATAATTCTCTTTCAGTAATTAACCTACATCAAGGGCCATGACTGTATCCCAAGACCTCAGCTCATTTCAGGAGAAATGAATTGCTGCTTTTGCATGTGATTTTACTTGCTGCATTCTCCAGCCAAAAGCTCTCCTTCCTCCTTGTAATTGCAACGCTAGAAAAAATGTGCTCCTAAAAGATGACTTGCTTCAACTTCTAATTGAAATTATTTGAACTACTGGGACCAAAAAAGACTGCATGACTAATTTACTCTCCTAAGCAAACATGGAATATATTTTTAAAATTATGAAGTTAAAACTGTGAACACTATATACTGAAAATGTTTCTGTTACAGATGAGCAAACTCATGCATCTCAGCACAACTTCCAGAGCTCCTGCTGCCCAGTCTTTGGTGGAAACACAAAGGCTTAAATGGGCTGCAATTCCAAGTTTTCACACTTAAGAGATGCAATAGGAGGGACTGGTCATGTGTGGTCAGGACACCTAACACAGCAAACTTTGCATTTATTTAAAAGAATTCTGAATTTTATGGCAGAAACTACACTTAAGGCTACATAACTGATCTGCTTAAGCTACAATTTTAGCTGTGTTCTATACTCAAAAATGGCTTATGCTTCCAACTGTAGTAATTTTACTCTTAAAAACCTGAGACATGATTTTACTTAATTCATGTTAAGATCTGGAAGTTCACAGCAGGGTAAAAGCGGAATGCAAAGACAAACAGAACTGAGGTAGTCAGCTTTACTCAAATATTCTTTATGACAGCTACCAGTTCATTGCCACTTTAAGTTGACACATTCCCTGGCAGTTCCCACAAGGCTACAGCTGCTATCAGCTGCTAACCCCCTGGTGGGATAGAAGATGTTGCATTTTTCTGACTAAAGTACCTTCCACGCCCGACCCCCCAAAGTCACGTCCAGTTCTGCAGTTCACAGGCAGCTGAAGGGCTGCACAACAAAGAAATTACAACTGAAATCTCAGATTATTAAGGCAGTAGCAGTTTTACTTCACTGGATTCACTGATGCAGCTGCTTAGCAGGTAGTGGTGAACCTGACCACAAGAGCTCCAACAGGCTGATAGATTTTTCCCTTTCAATACAAAGCACTACATCCCCTTTCTTTAATTAATGCATACAATTCAGAAGTAGGTAAGCATCAATTTTCTAACCCATCTTTCAGTTAATTCTCAGGAAGAGAGATTAAAAGAAGAAAAGCCCTCAAGATAAACAACTGTGTAGAAGATAAAAATATTCCATTAAATATGACAAATCTCACACTTAGACAGGAGACCAGCATATCAAATACTGAGCACAATAAATTAACACCAGTTAAAAAGTTTAACAGTTATAAAGTTAACCAGAAAGTTCAGACAGTGCAAACATTTCACAGTAAGAAAAAATAACCAGCAATTTCTTTTCAAGTATCAAAAGCATTGTTGTTGAGTGATACCATTTCAACTGTATTATTGCACAACAGACAAAAAATACAATATCAACCTCTGGGACCTAAGATGTATTCTCAGACCTTTATGTTTTCCAGGTAACAGTTTACATTGACCGTTTTGTGGATATATTAAAATAATTAGCCTTCACTTATCAATCTGAGCCTTTAATAATTCCATTTGGACAATTTTAAAGCATTTGAGTCCTGACTTGTATTGCTTCTCCGAGACACTGATTTAAGGCTAGCCTAGGCCTTGTGTAATTCACAGCTTAACCTGCAGTTAAGAAGGAGAACTAGCCCAGTGCAAGGTGCTCTCAACTGTGATGTCTTTAGACAGTTTAAGGTTGCACCTTACCTGCCTCAGCAGTGTCATAACAGTTTCCTTAAATAAAAAAATAATAATTAAAAAAACACAACAAAACCAAGTCCAGTAGGCACAAAGAATTTCTTACAATCATGATGGAAGTCCTATTATTACAGTATAATTGTACCTAAAGTTTTACTCCATCTCCCTACTTTCCATTCAGGAAAGGGATCCAGTCACTGACAATTATAATGCCACAGAACATTTAGGAAGCAGAGTAACCTCATCTTTCTCCCTATATCTGATTTTTTAGTGCAATGGACATGTCTGCTCCCTTAAATTTAACACTTTTCCAGGAGTGAAAACTGTCCTAAAAGGACAGACAGTGGATTGAACCACAAAGAGTTTCTTTACCTCTGAACAGGATTATTTGTAAACACATTATAGTCAGAAATAAATAGAAACAAGGGTCCTATAGAGCAGCTGTCCTTATCTTGACAGATTTTACTCATTTCCTTCCTCATGTATTTTGTCATCAAGTGATTAATATTGTAGCAAGGTGTGCCCTCATGTGGCTCAAACCATCTGATTCTCAGCTTACTACAAATACTCAAATAATCCATAGTATTTACATGTCCAAAAAGAGTAGAGGGAAGAAAAAAAGAAAACAGATTAGGCTTTCCTTCCACATTCAATATAGTTTTTGGTCTAGAGACATCAGCATGATCCTGTAAGATTATAGCTGCCATTGCTACTGATTTGCTCTTCAACAAGAAGTGAGAACATCTGCAGTAATGTTCATACTAGTTTTGAAACAATAATGCCATTATTTTGAGAAACAAACCAATAAAAGAAAAAATAATCCTAAATTCTATCCCAAATTTACAGTCTGAGTGTCAGTACTGAAATGCATTTGCCTAACAACTCTAGAGCATATTCAAATGTGATGTATTAAATTTCACGGTAGAACTGGCACACGTTAAATGAAAATGGGATTTCTAGACAGTAGTACTGGTTACCAGTCTGAAATTCCATTTTGTCTATGTAGGAAGATGTAATAAACCCCAAGAATTAGCTGCTTTACCTAGTATGAATTCTGAGGGGGCTCAAAGCTGCAGAATACAGTTGTGGAGGCATCTGCCAGCCACTGGTTTATCCAATGACATTCTTTCCTCCTCCACAAAATTGTAAGAATGAACAAAACAAAAACAAATCACCAGCCTCTTTAGGCCTTGGTTATCAGCAGTAATGACAACTGATTTGACATGGCTTTTGACTAAACCACTGAGGTATATTTCCAGCTTGAGGATGCTTTGCTACCACAACAGACATAACAAAAACACCAGCCCTCAGGTCTATTACAGAAGAGTTCTCATTTCAAATCTTGACTGAGCTGCCAGGTAGTTTAACACAGTTGGCAAAGTGGATCTTGTTACTGCATCAAAAAACCCATAGATTGCAATTCAGGAAAATACTGGCACTTATTGAAATAACAAGGTAAATTTTCCTCCTCTCAAAATTCTTCCTGCTTTTGTCAACACCTCCCTGACTACTGTGTGCAGTGATACTTGCCAGGGGAGATGAGGTTCAGCAGGAGAGAGCTGCTGCTGAGACAGAACCCCCGTGCTCCACAGAAAGGAGTGCAGCAGGATGGGTGTTATCTCAGAACTTCTTCTTGCCCCAAGCTCAAGTCTATGCACAGAGAAACAATCCTGTTAGCAGGGGAACTAAGTTGGCCACCAGCAGCCAAAGGGTTACAACCAGGCTGGATGAGCAGGAGCATAAATCTAAAAAAAAAAAAAAAAAAAAAAAAAAAAAAAAAAAAAAAAAAAAAAAAAAAAATTAATTTTACATTTAAAGACAAGAACAAATAATAAAGAGAACAATAAAAACCACCAAAGAGTTAAAACAAACTTCTTGACAAAACATTAACTGGAATTTAGTGAATTCAGCTTTTTACCTTCCTCAAAAAGAAAACTGACTCTGATCTTTCTGCATTACAACATGAACACTATCAATAGGAAGGTATACCAGTGAGAATTCACTTTCTACTGAGGTGATAATTTTTAATATTATAATAACAATATGGCCTTCAAAACACAGGTCAGATTTCCTGGTAAACCTGGCTAAAGCTAGATTTCTGGGATGATTACCAGGAGACATGAAATGAAGGCGTTATGTTTCAGACACATTTCTGCTGTGTTAGTCACTATTCTGCACGACTGCACAGCAAAACATACCACACCTTTGCTATTTTCCCTTACCTCCTACACCTGGGATCTTAAAATAGCCACAGCCTTCCTTTCCTGTTCCAGACAGAGCTTTGACAGATTTGTCAAAGACAAATCTTTGACATTTTCAGATATTTAATACTGAAGTTTCACTTCAGCAAAAAAGGCAACCTACCAACGGGTGCAGCTCTCGTTAAGTTAGAAGCTGGAGGATCCCTCTCTGGGGGACAGGAGTCACAGAAGTCTGAACAGGCTGGGCAAATCAGATTGCCAACGTGTACCCAGCCGTTCATCTGAATGCTCACAGTCAGCACCTGGCCTGAGCGGCTGCACAAGTACACAGTGTCCTTGACCCACACGTGCAGCCCTTGTGGAGAACAAGAAACCTTAAAATAAAAGAGTAAGAGTCAAGTCTGTATTATGATTTACCACAGCATGTTGAGATGGCCACAATACACAGAATATCATCACACAATTACAGAAGGCTTCAACCCCTACAGAGTAACACCAGACCACTTCAGAAGGCTTCAGTGTCTGCCCTCCTTCTTCTTTACCCAACCTTTCATACCCCCATGTTCATGCACTGCACCTGTGTGCCCTCTGTTCCCTTTGGTGGCTGGTCAGTGCCCCTGGGCACTCCAGGGCTCATTGCTGTCAGTGCTGTTCACCTGCTTTTCACAGCTGCACCCACTGGGGATGAGGCTCAGCCCCACTGCCAATTACCACAAACTGTGCACTTACAGTGATTTATCAGAAGCACAGATTAACTGCAAGTATTTTAATGCAATCTGAGCAACTACGAGATTCAGGAATGCTTCAAAGCACTGACTATACTCTTTTTGTGCAATTACGCAGATCATCAGCTGAGAATGAGTAAAACTTGGCTTCTGCTAATGACCACTTTCACAGAGTTGTGCAGTTACTGAACGTGACACCCTTAGTGAGAGAGTCCCAAAGAAAATGAGAAGTGACATGTGCACAGTGCTTTCCACCTCTGAAAAATCAGAGAAACTAATTAATATTAAGCTTCAACAACAGAACATTTCATGGGCGTATTCCTTCCTAGCTGAGGATAAAGTGCCATGGGATAAGACAGATTATGTCTTTAGTGAGACTGGAAGCCATCCCAGCAGCCACACAACTATCTAAATTACAGGCCTATGTCTGGAAGATTGTTTTCAGAGTATGTTATATGATCCACAGATTACAATGCAGATGAAAAGTTCTAACAGTCGCCACCTACATTTTAAGCCTGACTTTTCCCTTTGGGGTTATCAAAAAAGAAAATCCACCAAAACCCCAACAAATACTTACTTGATAACATCCACTACCCCAGTCAGGGTAACTGAGTTTCCTCCTGCACTGTTCCATAACAAAAGCAGATTTCTGAATAAGACATACAGAGTTTGGTCCATATTTCTCTGCACCATAGTTTTTGGTAGGATCTAAGGTAGAAAGAAATATAGTGAATTACAAGTTAACCAGAGGAATAGAAAGCTCACATCAATTTAAAAGGCTATCTAATCAATATCTCCACATGCAATTCAAAGTTTAATTTTGGAATATTTCATACCCTGAATTATTATCAATTTGGGATTTATACTGTCTTGAAAACAATGTGGGAAGAAACACAAGATTTAAGAAACAAACAAAATAATCAACTAACCACAAAAAAACCCACAATGAGCAAGCACTTTCCATCAGAAAGTGGTTATGTTTGCTCTCAGGGAATGCCAGCTGTAATTGCTGGTTTGAGGGCAGAGGGTGTTTGTTTTTGAGACAACTGCAACGGCAGGTAATAGACTACAGCATTCTGGAGCTCTGCAGCACTGAACATCCATGCATTACATTAGGAGACAAGCCCATGTTCTGGTAACTCACAAAGACCCTGGCCTTGAACAAAAAACCTACAAAGTGAAAAGTGCAATCACATTTCAGAGACTCAAAAAACAGCCCTCTCCCCCACCCCCACTCCTTGTCTTGTATTTGGGTCACTTGGGGTAAGTATCTGTTCACTCCTGATGCCATTCCTGCGTTAGATATGTGAGTTTGCCTCAGGTGTACACAATAGTTGCGCTATGCTTCTTGCCACAGCACAGTGTTTACACAACTGGTGGTGTGAAACTTCATGTGTGAAAAAATTCACATACAATTAGTTTGAACATGCAGCAACTCCATTCCAAGTTAACAAATGCAATCTCTGCAATACCACCCCGAAGTCCTGAATACTGACCTGGCTGGTTTTCAATTATTCTGCAGTCTGAACTGCGTTGAAATTCACCACTTAAATGCCAGCTGAATTCCTGACTAAAGGGACAATAGTCAGCAATTTCTACTGAACCACCATAGTAAGGCAATTCTTCTGCTGGTACTCCATTAAGATTGTCAAAGTACTGCAAAACAAAATACAGTAGTGAAGCAGTTTGGCAAAGGCAAGAGTACAGCTGTTTTTTAAATAGAGCAAATCACTACAGCTGCAAGAACATCAGCTGTTACTACTCAGGAATGCTATTAACAGCACCTTACAATACCCATGAACCAGATGAGCCAGAAGTATTTAAGAATACATAAATAATGCAGAGATTCATATCTGCATGTATCACTCCCAACTTCTGCCCCTAATTCCCCTCTTTGTAATAATTACATTCTTTGGGATGTAAACAGAACAGTGTGCAGTGACAAAGGGCAGAAGACTGGGGGAAGATATCCCTCAAACTAGGTATTTTGGGGGATTTCTGTTACACAGCAACATTTCTATCTGGTATTTGGCTAGATAGCCAAGCAGCATAATTTATTAAGATCACAAGGGACTTTTATCAGTCTTCCAACTCTTTGTAATAAACTATGTAGACATTTTTCACAGTATCTACTGTCACCTGATAGTTCAAAGTAAAAAAACTGAAACAAATACAATCATCAGGCTGCAAAGCTCAACAATGAAAACACTTCAGTTATTTTTAAAGTAGGATGCATTATACCTGATATTCCTGAGGTAACTGCTTTGGAAACTTCTGCAAGTTGCACACTGCTACTGCTCTTTGGTCCTGTCTGCAGGTTAACTGCAAAGGATTACTCCTCAAAGTGTCGCAGTATGGACTGATCAATTGCTTCCTCAAAAACAAAAAGCAAACAAACAAAACCAGAATAAAAATAATATCAGATCAATTAAACTGCTTTACATAAGCAGCCTGTCAAGACTGTTTGTTCCCATTCTCCCCTAGACTCAATCAATCACACAAAGAAGCACTGACTTCTTCTCTGGAGGCTAGTTTTTCTCATCTGTCTGGTTTTGACCTTTCTGATTTAAAGAATATCAAGCCAGCAAACAAAGATACAATGCATTCACCTATTTAGTTTTAATGACACTGCTTTGTAAACTTTAAAGAACAAAACATATAAGCAAAACAGGTCCGCTATGCAGCTGTGTCCTAGAAATGTTTGAGGATTGTAAAGAACAAACAAGGCAAGCTGTGTATAAGAAGGCAAACATTTTAGAGTAAGTCCTACCTGTCCTCTCTAAAGTGCAGCCTTCTCTTAGTGTAAATGCATTCTACACCCTGCTTGCCTCTGTATTTATCATAATTAGGTGGGATGCAGGGCAGTATTCATTTTTCATCTCTACCAACCTCTACCTCTTTTTACTGAGTTACATTTGAAGGATAAATGTAAACAAGCATCAGGGTTTCCTCTTTATTTTTAAATTTTTCTTGAAAGACTGTATTCTTACTTTTGTCTCTTCTGGTCAATCCAGAATTTGCAGCTCTTCATTACAAAGTCACAGCCTTTATTGCGTCCCCAGTCTAATTTCTCTGCCATGCTGTAATTTGCTTTATACCATCTGTAAAAGTATTTTGAAATGAGAATATAGTTACTTCAAAAATTACTGTTCTGATTAATAAAGCAGCAGTTCAAAGAATTTTATATTATGCCTTAAGGTTTTCAAATTAAGAAAAAGGGAAACTGCCTCCCCTTCTGCCTATAGGAAAATACATTATGATTTCACTATTTTTCAAGTAATAATGAACTAGAAGAAAATTTTGTGATCTGCAAAGGAATAATGCATACAGAAAAGTGAAACCTTAGTCAATTTCTGCTTTCTATCTGCAAGAAGAGCTGGAAAAAATCAATATGTATTGCATGCAATTGAAAGAAGACTTATATTAAGACCAAAAGTAAATAGATAGTACAAACAGCACTTTGCATTGCAATGCCTGGCTTTTTAATGCTGGACTAAAAATGGGTTTTGAAACACATGAAGAAAAAGTAACATAGAAGGTATGAATCCTTATCGAATTATGCTAATTATGCTGATCATCTACTCTGCTGCAGAGGGATAAGTACAAGTGCATCAATTTGAAATAAAATCAAGTGCAATGCAAACCAAACAAAATGAACCAAAACCCACCCTCCCATTCTTAATTCTTACCCTGTGTCTTCCATTAATGCTAAGGTGATCCTGGAAAAGACTCGATTCTGAGTGTGGGATCCAGTCATTGCTTCATTCTGAAAATTACCAGTTATGATTGGTAAGCCACTCAAAATCATTATTGTAAGAAAATGCTTCTTAGGAAAAAGCATGTTATTTCTGTTCTCTTTTTGTAATTGACAATCAAATCCCATACTCCTTCATGGAAAAAACTGTCCTGCAGCATTTCCCTTCTTGTTTACCTTACTGCATAAAACAATTACTAGACAATGTAACTCTGCCAAAAATTTCACACAGTGCTAAGTTACAAATAAAAATTAGCTTAAATGTTAAGAGGGAAATAAGTGTTTCCTTGGTCAGGCAAGGTTCTGGAGGAGCCAGGGCAAAAGCTAAAGCCAGAGCACATGAAAAAAGATGAAGTCAAGGTAATAAATAGAATGATGAAGTATTTAAGAGGCAGAGGGCCACAAAACTCAATTGACTAAAAGGAATACCCCCTTTGCCCTGAAACGGGAGCAAACCTTCTCAAAGGGTAAATGGCAGACAGGAGTAACAGACATTTAGCTTTTCAGTAACACTTCATCTCATACTCTGAGATTTAGCAAGAAGTCTAAAAGACAGATATATCTAGAAATTGGACCTCCAAATATTTAAGTATCAAGTACTATTTGTGATGTATTTCAATGAGGTTTGATATTCCTGCATCTTCAATGCTCCAGTAGGTACCACAATAAACAAGGCAGAGGGAGCAGACATTTCCACATTCCCTTCCATTCCTAGTATCAGCACAAACCTCCAACAACCTCTTCTCCCAGTGATTGAGCTCAGTACCCATGCCACCTTGATTTTCAAGCTCCATTCCCTCTAGAATTGGACAATTAAAATGTTTTCGGGCTTCTTCCTAGAAAGAAAACATTTCAACACAGCTCTCAAAATACAGTTCTAGCACTCTAGAATTACCTATTAAAAGTATTTCAGCACTTCTTTTTCTACTGTTTTGTTTTCTACTCAGAGGCTGACTAAGCAAGCACCCCAACAGCAAGGCTATCATACTATCTACTCATCTCCTTGAAATAAATGAGCAAAACCAGGGGTAATTAATCCATGTTTGCTCTATATACTGTCTTAGATTTAAAACAAAAAGATTATTTGTGGCCAAATGCGATTAACACTATGACTTATTTCCAAATCCAATTTGTTAACACTTGAGCATATGTTCTGTTAGGGGCACAAAGAGAGAGTCTGATGCGTGGGAAGAAAGAAAGACTTCCAAAAATCCTTGAGGAACTTCTTTTTAAACATGACAAAATTATTAATATTAAAGGAGCAGATGTCTTAAGTCTGTAGGAAAACATCTGAAGAGTAGGATTAAGGAATTTCTTCAACATCAGTTTTGCTTGACCTTCCAGTCCCTTCATTTTCTCTTACTATGTTAATTTATTTATTTCATACTGTCACCCATTTTCTACTTTAGCTACACCCTCTCAATTACACAATGTTAATGGCATGGGCTTTGGGCCATACTTTCAGGGAAGGGCATTCTTCAAGGATTAGAAATATTTCTGACTCAAGAATGTCCTGGCAACCTTGGCATACAAAGCTTGAAAGGTAATGCACACTTACGACCACCCGAGGTGTCACCAGGAGATGAACAGCATGGCGCAGCATTTTGCCACCACGTATGTCCCACAGCCTCACAGCTTTATGAACAACTTTATTGCTCCACTGATACAAACCTAGGCTGTAAGGACAAGGTTTGGTTACAAATCCTTCCCACAAAGACATGTTACTGTACAAAGATCTATCTCCATAAGAAACAGATGCATGGATAATCTCTATACTCCCTCATGCTTTCTAAATTTAAAAATTTTATTATGCAGCATTTCTCCTTTTTAAGATGTGTTTATTAAACATGCAACTGATTTAACAAGGCAAAGTAAGATTAGTTATAGACTCAAGGCACATTTTCTACAGTTACCAAAAATGTAAGAAATTAAATAAAACCCCTCTGTATTGCTATTGTAAAAAAACTCTCTACCCTTCCATCTCCTAGAATAATATCTACAATACAAACTAAAAAAACAAAAAAAAAAAGCAAACTGCTCATTCTGTAACAAATCAGAAAATTCACACAGCACATTACACACATTGTCCGTTCTGCATAACCATAAATCTTAAAAATTAACTGCACTGACATTAGACAGCATGGCTAATTGTAAAGCTTACCTTCCAGCCTTCTGATAAATGAAATCCTGTCTTAGTTTATAGTATATGTGGATAATATAAGTGCTTAATGGCAATGTAAAGAAAGACTAGAGAGACACCACATACCACTGTTTGAACATTATAAAGGAAAGTCACTGTAATAATGAAGTTGGATTTTAACAAGCAAGAACACATCCTAAAAAAGCAACATGAAAACATCCTTCATTGGGAGTACCAAGAGGTCCAGAAAATACCTTTCATTAAAAGGAGGAAGTCCATCTGCATATCTTGGTGTCAAAGGTTTTCCATCATCATCACGATAAAATGCAAACAGTCCAGCAGAGAAACCCTTCAAGTCAAAAAACAAGCACATGGAAACCTTTGGTAAGACATTCATGTACAAAGTCAAACACCATGAAAGAGTCCCCACACCCACCAGAGACGCACTGGAAGTACAACACTCCAAGGCAATTAACACAAATTGAAGGAAGCAAAGCAAGAGCTTTCCTTCACCAAACATCCTTCTCTTGGCAACAAGCTGGAGGCATGTGAGCAAGCAGGCACCCATTTCAGGGCAAGGTTTTATCAACCCTTACCAGTGCATGGATTATCTCATGTTTCACTGTAGACAACATGCCAACAAATTCCTGAGCTTGTGTTGAAATCATATTTGGACACAAGTTAGCATATCCTGCTATTGGCCTGGAAGAGAGTTTTAAAGTTAAATGGTTTTTGGTAAAATACTACAAAATTAAAGTAATTATTCACTTGAAGCAGCAGAAGATCTAAAGAAGATACAGACTAATGTAAAACTATGTCCTTCCCAATAATTTATAAATATCTGTTAACAACACAGTGCCTAGTTTACTGTTGGGATGGGGAGTGGTGGAATGGAGTCAATCAATCAATCTCTATATTCAGTATTCTGGACATGTGTCAGTGACAACAGAACAAGGGACCTGAATTTTAGGTATCTTAGGGAAGTATAAAGGCTGTGACAATGACTACAACTGAATGGAAACAAAACATAAGTAGGAACTTGCATTCTTTAAGTTTGTGAAATCATAACATTCACCTTAAGAGAAACAGGATCTTGAGAAAAAGTTTAAGCATTAATAGTGGAGGATCAGCTTTGAGTCCTGTGACTCAGCTCTGGAAGTCAAGCACTATTTGATGGGTTTGTGATTTTACATAAATGCAGTGCTTGTCCATGATGGCACTTCCCTTGTTATACAAAAAAGGCAAACAATCAAATTCCACATCTGAACAATCAAGTAACTTGAAAATTTAATTAAAAACAGAGTTTGCAACAGAGGGAATACTTGCCTGTCCATTTCAGCTTCCAGCTGGCAGTAGGCTGCATATGCAATGATGTTTTCATGGCCACACCTGTCAGTAGTGAGAGCACTGACGTAGAGCACAAAGTCAGCGTCTCGAACCCCTTCATGCTCGGGTGAGCCCGTGGGCCTGCGGTGCCACTCGCTGTCATTGTACACCCTGCATTGCTGTACAGTGTTCAAAGGCAACAATTAAAATACTCCCCTTATCACCAAAATTCTGCATGACGCAATTCAATTAGCTTGAAGCCGAGAATAAATCCTAATAGACAGCAGAAGATAAGGAAACACCCTGTGAAGAACAGCAAACAAAACCAGAGCCAAGGAATAACTTTCAAATGACTAACTCTTATGATTTAGTAGACACAAGGAAGGTGGCAGCTTTAAAAAAGCAAATTAAAAAAAAGCCTGTCAAGCTTCCCTGCATTTCTTATAAATTTAATTAGAATTAGGATCCTGTATTTCTTTTAATTGTTTTTTTTAAATCTTGGCTCGCAAAACTAGTACACGTAAGTAACAATAGCATTTCTCATGTAATCTATCTTTTTAATGATACAGTTGAAACTTCCAAGTTAAAGAAAGAAAATCAGAAATCTACTGATCACATACTGTAGTTGAATAAAGAAAACAAGTCTGAAGCATTTCTTGCATTATACTCCTGAGTCAGTGAATAACCTCTTCAAACAAAGTCTTCAAAAATCAACTATTAACTTTGTGAAATTCCAACTCATTGACCAAGGTGAATAACAAAGTGACTAATGGCAATTTAGCAAGCTCCAAATCTCATCTTCTCTGTAGAGGCCATTAGAACACAGGCTCAGAAAATAGTAACCAGTTCCTGTTTTGTTTTTGTTTTGTTTTTTTTTAAATTTGAGTTTGGATCAACAACATAAACTACAGAAACTCACACTTATTTATATTTTTCTATTCTTTCATTCAGACTTAGTGATCTCCAGCAAACAGGTCACTTATGCACAATTACCAATATTCACTTTTTCATTAATAACCATAAACAGTAATCTTTCAAAGATTAGGAAACACTTGGACAGCTGAGCTTACCTGGAGGTGTTTCTCAGGAACTATAACTGGCCCACACCTTGTATGGTCTGCACAGGCTTTTTGGCAATATCTGTGAGGGTCAGCTTTCCTCCTTAAATATTGGTTTGTCACACATTGCCTTCAATGAAACATGAGACAGTCAATGTTTTTATTGTTAAAGGAGAACTATAGAATAGTTTACTGCACTCTGTTGGTATTAGATATAACTTTCACTGTGAGAATTGTTAATTACCTTACCAGGGAAGACATAATGCTTCCAGTTGTTAATCTACAGGCTCAAAGAGAGATCAGAACCAGATTCATAAATGGGGGTACACATAAAGAGAACTGGCAGCACGTATAGCTTTGAAAATCTCTGCAACAACAAAAGCAGGTGTTGCTTCTGGAAGATTGGCAGATTTGTAAAAGAGCATCTGCCACTGCCGCTGGATCAGATGGGTCACTGGTCTGATTCAGAAGGGCATTTCCTACACTCTAATCTTCTTTTAAAGCCTATGCAGCACAGCGTTACATATCAAATATAGCAAGTGATTTTTCATCAGACTTTCACGCACCTGCTTAGCAATATAGCACCGGCAGATTTGCGCACTTGAAATGTCTTCTCCAAATAAGATATCGCTTGTGGGAAGAGTTTGTTCTGAAAAGAGCAAAAATCAGAGTCACCCAGGGGCAGTGCAGACACAGCTCACCCCAAAGGCATTACCTGTCAAGTTACACGAAATTTGCTAGATACTGTGGTATATCGCAATAGGGGAAAGTCTGACTCCTGAGAAGTTTCAATTATTATGAACACATTCAGGAAATACTTTGTTTCAGTACTCCCATATGCTGTTATTTGAATGAGAAAATGGGAAGGAAAACAGTATTAATTAGAATATTCAGTTTCAAAGAGGCTTTTAAAAACTATATACACATTTGTCACTGATACTTTTGCACCTTGGGATATAGCAAACACCATGCAGGAGAAGTTTGGAATTATTTGTTATGGAGGTGTAATCTATACACAAAGCTTTGGTTTCCTGAACTAGAGGAATACTAAATTGCTGGCATTCAAGGTTTTAGTTGAACTGGTCTCAATTTCATCTATATTACATACAAACAAAAGGGGGAAGCAAATATAACATACCTTTATAAGGTGTCTTTTCTCAGGCAGCAAACTACATTTAAAAAACAAAACAAACAAACTTTAGTTCACAACGTTTCCATTCTCAGCCATAAGAAAAAAAAAAAACTGCCACACCATTATACTCACTCCTCAACACTTCTGTCATATACAATCTTTATTCTCAGCTGTTGATCCACGTTTCTCTTCGAGACGTGATTTTCCTTTAGAGGAACTTGATAGACGACCTGGCAGGGAGAGGCACGATGCTGGATGAGGCAGCGCACCCCGCGGCCCCGGGCCTCGGCCGCTTCCCGCCCGGCAGCTCCGCTCCGTGCCGGCCCTTCCCGCCCTTCCCTCTCCGCACTGGGACGCTCCGCGCCCGCCCGCCGCCGTCAGCGCCCACAGCCGGGGCTGCGGGGCCACACGGGCACAGCCCGGCCCGGAAAAGCCCAGCAGGGACGGATCCAACAGCGGCAACAAGAGAGCCTCTGCCCCCAGCACCCCTCGCGGCCGCCTGAAGACCCCCGGCCACCGCACCTGGTCACGGCTGGGTACGCGGTGATGGCAGGAGGAGGAGGCGGAGGCGGAGGTGCAGGGGGGCAGCGGCAGGAGGAGGAGCAGCAGCAGCAGCCCGGCGGTGAGGGCGGCGAGCGGCGGGCGGCAGCAGCGGCTGGGCCGGGCGCGCCCGCCGCCCGGCTCGGCGGCCATCTTGGAGTGCCCGTCCGCCGCGTCGCCATGGAGGCAGCGCCGGGGGAGCGGCCTCCGCCAATGGGCGGGCGGAGAGGGCGGGCGGAGTGGGCGGGGCGGGAGGGACAGGCGCTTCTGATTGGACACGGCGCCGAAAGGGGCGGGGTCAGCGCTGAGGGAGGTGGCGGGGGCGCGGCCGGAGCCACAGGAGCGGGAGGGGCGCGCGAGCCCCCTGAGGCCCAGCGCTGCCCGGGGCCGCCAGGCCGCCGCCAAGCCATGCCCCCAGCGCCACCTCCACACGGATGTTAAACGCTTCCATCGCCTCCCCGGGCAGCCCATTCCAATGCTCAATCACCCTTTCTGGGAAGGAATGTTTCCCAATGTTCTATTTAAAGCCTTGAGGCCGTTTCTTACCCTGTCGCTCGTAACCTGGGAGGAGAACCTGACCCTCACCTGGCCACAACCTCCTGTAGACAGCAACAAGGTCCACCCGAGCTTCCTTTGCTCCAGACTGAGTTTCCCCAGCTCTGTTCCCTCCTCTGGACACACGCCAGCACCTAAATGCCTTTATTGTTATGATGGGCCCAAAAATAAGCAGAGCGCTTGAGATGCTTCATCAGCGCCCAGCACAGGGACAGTCACTGCCCTGGTGCTGTGGCCACGCCGTTGCTGCTACGAGCCAGGATGGCACTGGCCCTCTTGGCCATCTGGTTCATAGCCAGCCATCTGTCAAACAGCACACCCAGTTCCTTCTGAGACGGGGATTTTATTTCTCATACACAACACAGGCGATTCCCCAGCTTCTCAGTCCACAAACACTGCACAGAGTATCCCCAGTTTGTAGTATGGAAATGACTGAAGAAACTTCGACCACCAGTGATGAAAGTTATCTGGGTTTTTGAGGCGCTTTATCTTGCAGCTCCTGCTGCTTTTTTTTCAGGTATAAAGAGGGCCACACAAATAGAAGTGGTGTGTCCTGGCTCTCCAAGCTGCTTGGTGACAACAGTGGGAGAAGCCAGTGGATGCCAGGTGCTTGCAGCTAAACCGAGTTGCTCTGGCTGCTGCAGTGTTTCCATGACACAGAAAAATACCCAAAAAAGCAGAGAAAGATTAAAAGAGTCCTCACCTTTTCACAGGGAACAAAAAAAGTGCAAGTGGGTAACACTCTGCTTTGCTTTAAATGGGAATTTATGCAGGACGTTTATTCATCTGAAGTGCTGCATGGGCAACATGCAGTGAAAAGCAGAAATTTTTTATATTGCAAACTTCAAATACTGTAAACCCTTCTCCTCTTTGCAAGAAATGAAAACATCATGACAAAGTTTTGAGACATTGTGGCAGCTATTTGCAGCACAGGTTGGTTTTTTTTTTGACTGAGGCAGAATAATTTCACCTGAAATTTGCATGCACAAGTCATGTTACTCAGAAAATACAAGAAAACCATTTTGTCTTTGAAGTCTTTATTGCATCACTGTAACAAATTCAAATATGAAGCAACACTTTAAAGTGAAGTGTCTTCCTCTTGCAGCTCAGCAATACAATGTAGCTGTTTGAAACTACTTTTATTAAACTTGTGTATATGGCTCTTGATTGGCAGTTTAAAGTGATTAAAAGTACTACTTGCAAAGATGCTATTATTTACAGTTTTTAGAGAATTTTAAAAATTTTCAAGTTGTTTAAGCATGTAAACTGACTTATGCCTCTGCAGTTGACTCTGCAAATTGTGATGCTACAGAAGGGTTAATGCTTCACTATTGAAAAGAATTTAAAGTCCCTCTTTAACAACCTTGAAAGTTGCAAAAGCAATTACCCTGTGGAAGCTGGAAGTAACAGGGGGGGGCTACAGAAAATTCCTCTAAGAAATGGGTATGAATACAGTAATTTATATCCAAGTAATAACTAAAGTATGCCAGGGTAACAGACAGGTAGATAAGGGGGCTGAAACAATAAATGCAAAGTGCATGTTCATATTGGCATTCTTCCAGATTTTTAGCACCAACAAGGCTGAGTGGATACATAAGGATGACTGAAAACTCTGCTGATGGATGAGGTAATTAGAATCACAGCACTGCTTTGATTGCAAAAGCCCTTTCAGATGCCCTCAGCACAGAACATTTTAAATAAATCCTCACAAGAAGGTGCTTTATGGTGACTACTGGATGGAGGAATGCAGAGGTGCTCTGACCTACCCCACACCTCTTACTGCTGGCCACAGGTAAGGCAGAGCAGCTTCCTCTCCTACCACTCCCCTCTGCTTTGTGAAGGAAGAAGTTAAATTTGTTCTCACAGCTCTTGCCTACATCTCTGCATAAGTGAACTTGAGATGCGAGTACTGAAATAGCATGCTCTAAAATATTTGCTTATGTTAGTCCTTCTGTTGATAATTTCAAGACATATTTCAACACATGGATGGACCAATAAAGAAGAAACCTAGATGTAAAAAGAATTTTTAAAATTGCTCTGTAAATTCTTAAAATATAAAAGGCACTAAAATTTTGCAGACTATTAAGATCATTCTACTTCTTGAAAGTAATAAGGTATTGTGGATATGCCTGAATGTCACTAAATATGACAAACATATTTGGATTAAGCTCATTATCAACCACACTGTCAAACAGGTCAGTAGTGTCTGCTTGGCTCCTTGGTGGTGGATCCTTTAGTCCTGCTCTCCCAGCACAGTACTGCCCAGTTAGGACCCGAGCCAAGTACATGTGTTTTTTGCCATTCACATCTGGAATGGAATAAGTATCCTGAGCAGAGTAACTTGCACTGACAGCAAAGTAGGTTCCATCTCCAATGGCTGCAGCTGTTAGGAAAAACAACATTTTCAAATACAGTTAGTATTCTTATTCTCCTCATAATCTCTAAAATTCCCTTTTTAACACTGCAGAATCTATAACTGTGATTAGACTTCAAACACAAAATTCTAGTACTAATCCTTTGTATCAGAATCAAATATGAATTACCCACACAGATAGCAGGTAAGTATCAACACCCAGGTTTTGACTTCCCTTTCCTATGGAAAAAAGGGCTCCTCAGTTTAGCCTGAAATCCATCAAATTGCAATTCTTCAGAGACTTTTGCACTTATGACTACATAATTGTAATTATAGTTTTCTAGTCACACTTCTCAGCAAGTTAGGAGAATCATGTCTTTGTTCAAGACAGATTTCTTTTTTCTGACACTGGTAAAAAGCTGTTTAAGCCAGACAGGTCCTTCCTATCTGGCTGCCCTGATCTTTGGATACTTTTGCTTGGCTATGCAGCCTGACAGAAGGCAAGTGTGCCCTCCCAATCATTAACCACAGCTGAGATGAAAAGGTGCATGTCAATATCCACAAGCAGAGAGAGGACATGGGGATCTAGGGCTCTTGCTTCCTGAGCAAATCCAACCTCCTGACACTACCAAAGAGCAGAAAAGCAAAACTACATCTCCTCTGGCCATGTTTTAAACAGAAGTGGTGGCTGCCATTCCTACCTGCGCACAACCACCATATATTTTGTGTATGCTGGGCCTCATTTATTCAAGAAAATCTCAGACTTAGTACCTCCAGAGGATCCAGAGAAATGTCTTTTGGATCCAGACCACACTGAAGTATCAACTAGATGTGAGCTAAGCTGCCCAGCTCTCTCAATATCAAATCAGCCCTAGGTATGTACAACTCTGTCTTACGGAAGAAAACATTAAGAACAAAAATTAAGGATTTTAGAAGTGATGTTACATGGTCACTAAAATCAACTAACACCTCAATTCAGTCCACGTTCCACTTCTTTGGATCTTGTTCTTCATCTTTGAGTGCTGCCAAATAATACACATAACATGACTGTACTAGAAGAAGTGGACAGAACAAGCTTTGAACTACTGCAGAATATCTTTATGCTAAATATTTAAGTTGTCTCTTACAACTATTAAAGGCTAAGAATTAACTAATGGATCTCACAGATTTTGTAAGCATAAAATTGGTACGGATGTGGGATCTTACATTGTCCTAATCTTTGGAGGCAACAGGAGAAGTATTTGCATTTCTACTTTGCTACCTGTCTTTTTCTAAGAGGAGAGGAGATACCATCAGCTAGTAGCTGTTACCTCAGCTGAGAATGTTGAACAGTGTTCTTTATTCTTTTCTCTAGGTAAATGATACAAAACAATTCCCAGAAGGTGCCCAGGCATCATTTCAGAGTAGGAGAACTCTTTTTGATATCCTTTACATGGTGGCATCCAGCAACAAGTGATTAAGTGAACAGAATAATTCCTCTGTCCATATAGATTAATCTCAGGAGTTGTTTATTATTGTGTTCTCTAATTTCTTTCAGCTTTCATGTTGTGCTGACAGCACTATAATGCAGACACCCCGTAGCACTCATACACGTCTAGGAAATTAACTGATTTGGATAATGACTCACCATTCTTTCCAGCATATCCACGATTAAATCCATAGGAGTTAATCAACCTCACTGAGGATGCAGCTGTCCCATGAAATAGCAGCTTCTCATTATTTTGATTTTTGTTCTTATTACAGATAGCTTTTTTTTTTAATTGGTACGTCTGCCAGAGGATGCGATTTTGTATTCTTTCAATCTGCAAAATTACAAAATTAACTATATTTATACTAGGGATAAATAGGGTAGGGATGAATATTTATCATGGCAGGAAATCATTAAAATGAAATCAAACGGGAAGAATTACAGTAATTTTCACTATGTCCTGTCAGCATGAGGTTTGGGTAGAGGAACTGAATATGTAGGCGTCCTGAAAAATCACAAACCAAAGCAGCTCATAAGAGTTTCAAGCTCAGTAATTTTGGGTACACATTTGTCTTGCCTAGTGTACCAGGTACCCAGCAGTCATGGTAGCTGTGCACTGTCATTTCTAGAAACAGGCTGCTGTACCACTGCTAGAGGCAATGATGTAAGATGCCTTCTATACATCCTAATCATCTTTACTGATGATTTTCTCACTAAAGCACAGAGTGTAGCAAAAGTATCAGGTTGAGTTTAAGTTTCTCTTCTAGATCTAAGCTTGCAAGTCAAAATTGCTTCCAATGTGTAGCTTAGCAACCCGTAAGAAACAACTATATAAAAATCACTTGGTGGGAGGATGGATGTTGCTGGCTCCCTATGCCAAAAATATGAATATAGCTTAAGGGGAAGCAGTGTCTCTGCATCAAAGTATAATCTTAAAGGCATTTCTGTAACAGCTTTCCATTTTTAACAGAAAAAGACATGTCTTTACTTGATTTTATTCTGCAATACATGAATATTTTGTTCTCTTTGTGTGTTTTCGTGACCATGCTCATTGAAGCTCAGGATGGAAGAAAATTTTTTTAAACACATTCTCACTCCTAATTTGATTGTATTTTCTACTATTTATCTCTTCTCTTGATTCAGAACAACTCCATCTTCTCCCTGGCAATTAAATCTCTGTGCATTGTGTAGCAGGTTTCTAAATAAGCAGGATCAAATACTGACACTGGTTAAAACTGACAGCCAAGCCTGAAAGGCTCTGGGATGACAGGAGAGAAGTTGTAAATTAGTCCAAAGCTTTATGTCAGTTTGCAAGGACTTTGTATTTTTCCTCGTATTCTGAATGCATTTGCTCATGTCTCCATTTCAATACAGAATTCCCTAATTGGAAACACCATATTAACTAGAGAGTACCACATTAATTGAACAAAGAGGCAGCCTGAAGACTGACGGTCACTGGTTTTGCACCATTAGATGGCAGAAATGGCAGAATAGCTCTTAGGAAACTTGCTTTGATTTATATTCACCCTGTGCAGTGCTGGGGAGACTGACATACAAAAGGTGTATTGCCTTGCAGACATCTTATAAGCAAATATTTAGGAAGTCTATTGTTTCTTGCCCAAGCATTTACATTTTCCCCCGTCCCCACCCCATATGGTATCACCTTCTCTATGTTAAAATTAGCACATGTTGACTTAAACATCTTCTCAACTGTTATATATTCAGCATGTGATGGCTTGAGCTGCACCACTTTGACCCGTTCATTCTGCATGTCTGTCCACTCCTTAGGGAGCTCTATTGACTGCATATCTGCAAAACAGAGGTTGCATTATTATGACAGACAGGCACATCTCACAAACCGTGTGCACAGAGGACAAAGAGGACAGTACCTTCTGCAATACTTCATTCAACAAGATCTCTTGCTCTTCCAAACATCACTGGTTCTGTAATGCACTATAAAGGCTATATTATCCCCATACCAATCTCTAACTAAAACAAGCTTTAAAACCCCAGAAGAATTTTATGTATTCTTCATACACCACTTCCTTTGTCAGACTTAAGCATGAAATCTATGCTCACCAGTCACATATATGCAGACAATATTTGCACTTAAAACTGATGTTCTGATTTCACTCATACTTCCCACTGATTATGAAACTCTAAACTCCTGGCTGAAGAAAAAAAAAATAAAAGGGAAAAAAGCTAAGGAATATCTTACTTTGGGATACCTGAGCTTGCATTTATCCAAATCATCTTTCAATAATAACTATTCAAGTTTTTTTTATTTAACAAAAGTGTCATTTACCTTCATCCTTTGTCACACGTTGAAGGATTTTAGTTTTTCCTTGCTCACCAGTAGCCCTTAGAGTATTCAGATCCACCTTGTAGTTCTTCTTTTTAATTCTGATATTCACATATGGCTTTTTAGCCATTTTGGCATGCTCCAGCTGCATATTTGTCACTTTATCAAAAGCAACAAAGCTATCATCCCTTCCTAGATACCTCCATTCTACCAGGTTATAAAGAAGTTCTGCCTTGAATTGCTCTTCTTCAGTAGACTTAATTTTTTGGACCATATCTTGAACTTCTAGAGAAACGGAACAGACATCCCTGCTAATACCAGAAATTTTAATTTGAGGGGGAGAAAGCTTATTTAAAATCTCAATGTTGACTTGCTTTCCTCTCTGGAGATCTTCCAAAATGGCAAATTGCGTCTCATCAAAATTTTCAATTGCCTCATCTGTAATAGTGTTTTCAAATTGTTCCTTTAAAATTAAATCCTTTATCCAGGACTCAGTTGCATCCACCATTTCTTGGCTTTCTCCACAAATCTGAAATGTGACTATACTAACTTTCTTCTCCAAAATCACAGGCTTCTTCTTCTCAGTAGATTGTTTTCTGCCCCAAAAAAATGCTGTGGATAAATACATAAATTATTAGTTGTAAATAAAAGAACTTCAATTTTATTTGCCCATGCACACAGAAAACAACTTACATTTAAACATGGATAACCATGATTCTGTTGTGGAGGAATCTGGTTCTACTCTTTTCTTCATGCTTTCATAAAAGTCTGTGAGCATATGTGTCTGGAAGATCACGATCTTAATTGCCTGTAAATGCTGTACTGATTTTTGTCTTGCAAATTCCACAATAGCATCCAACATTTCATCAGCTACCCTGGCTGAGCTCAGTCCTGCTTGACCTAAACAAAAATAAAAGGCACACATCAGTGAACAATTTTTGTGCAAGCCAAAATTACCCATATGAAGTTTGTCTGTTTCTGAACTACCCCCATCACACATTGCTTTCCCAAGAAAACACAAACCTGTTCCAATAGCTGGGAAGGCAACAGATTTGTACATCTTTTGTTCACACTCATGAAGCACTTTGGAGACCTGACTCTTCACCTGGTTATCAGTAATCAAATGGATGATTTTACTGCACAGCAGGTTCCCACCCTGAGTAGTAATAAAGCCATTTTGAGACTGCCCAGCTGGAAGAGAGGAGATAAAGAAAGAGACATAATATTTACAAAGTGGCAATCTCTTTTGGTAGTGTTTTCTGTTATATTGGTACTACAAGAGAAGTGGAAAAAGTGGAAAGAAATCCACTGTGAGCTATTTTATTGGGGGTTTACTTAATTCTGGCTTTCTTTTTAAATAATCTACAGAGTTTCTTCGAGAAATTATTCAAGTAAACGTGTGTTTTCTAATTTTCTAATTTCCTCTGCTACAAAGTATTTTCCTGTTAAGTACAAGATAAGAATTTATGATGACCTTGAATACATCTCACTTCTATTTAAAAGCATGCCAAATTAATTTATATGTGAAAACCTTTCTTATTCCACTTATTCCTTAAAAGCCTGAATTCTTATACTGCAGCAGAGCTGAGTGGTTAAAATAATATCATTAAATTACGACCAACTGATTTAAGAACAGTATGGAATTTTTAAAAAGATGTTTGTGATTTCTCAGAGCACTCATGTTTGCTTACAAAATGGAGTCAATATTGTGAGGATGAACGGACTGATGAGCACAGAGTTCCAGTCCACCTGACAGATCACAAAAGTAATGACTGTAAGATGGTCTGTAAGCACTGAGATCAGACTGATAAATTTAGTTTGAGAAAAAACTTTATCTGCCAGGTGATTTTCTCATGACTCTCAGGATTTTCTGAAAAATATTTTGTACATTAAATTAAAAAGTAATTTGGATGATTCTAACAGGATTTTAAGTTCCTGCCAACATTACAATTTCTTTGTTTTGTCCATTCCAACAAAAGTAAAACTGCACTGGCACTAGGAGTTTTATTTTGAGAGTAAGGAGGATTTCAAAGTAGTATGTTGATAAGGCCTTGCTCTGTGGTGGAGCTTCCTTGGGAAACGAGCAGGGTGTAGCTCTGCATGGGAATGCAGGCATGAGCATATTTACCAAACAAGTTGGAGCTAAGGCTTTTATCTTGTCCCCTACAGAGTAGTTTGGAAATCTTTGAAATGAAAGAACAAGAAAATAAGAATCAGTGTAATAGTTCTAAGAAGAGACATTTGTCTGATTTGAAGTTAATGATATATGTGTGTTTGTACAAATGTTCCTACAGAGCCAAAGGCTGGGAAAAAAATCCAGGAAACTCCATCTTGAAAATCAGTTTCCAGACTCAGAGCAAGCACATTGGGGTTATGCATCTAAAATATCCCTTTCTGTGCTTGTAGAGGCCAACCACAGTGAGCTCAAATTTTACTGCTCTACTGGTCTGGAGACTGTGGAAGAACTTATGATCAGGGTTCTCCTGATTTCAGCTGGGATAGAGTTAGTTTTCCTCTTAGTAGCTAGTTCAGGGCTGTGTTTTGGATCCAGTATGAGAACAAAGTGTATAACACACAGATGTTTTAGTTGTTGCTAAACAACTACAAAAAGAAAAAATTCTCAATATGTCAAAACAAGAAGGGGACTTTTCAAAGTTCATAAAAGTGAAAGCTGTATTATTCAGATAAAATAATTATGTCAGAGTAGAGAATTATAAAACAACTTTAAGCTTTCAGAGAGAATGACAGCAACAAAAAAAGGAATTATCAAAAAAATAGTAGGCTTTAACATACCATATTGAGCACATTCATTTACTACCTGGGAACCAGCAGCATCCATAATTGCTTTGAAGACCCCTTAAATCACACAAGAAAAGCACACATATTCATTAAGTCTCCTCAATATCTCTACTCAAAACTCTACCCAACTTCTGTACCCTACACATACCCTAAATTGCTTTATGGTAAGATACCACAAAGTTCAAAACTGTGACAGTTTCCCTAATTACTGTCCACGACTCACAACTTTGGCTGCAGAGAGAACGTTTCCTTCACTGCTGGTTAGAAGTCATTAAAAACAACTCCTATTTCATTGTTTCACTCACCAAACCCATATGCCCCTCACCAAACTCTCCAATGGCTTTGAACTGGTATCATTTGGTATCTTGCATGCTTATAATAACCTTCTGCTTCTTACAGGGCAATTTATTTACCCAGAACTTTGTCTTCCAGTGGAACATTTTAGGATAAGAGCATTTTTTCAGAATTATACTAAATCTAAAAATTCCATTTAAACACTTTTGGTTTTAAGCAAGAAAAATATGGTCAGATGTCTTCTGTTTGAAAATTAAATATTCAGGATGTGTAAAAAACCTGTTTAAGATCCATTTCTGGATAATCATAACTCTTTCTAAAAATAACTCATCTGAAAAATGCTTCATAGAAGTTTCCCTTGTGGACAATTACTTCCTGTACCCTCTTCTAAAAACTAACCCAGATTTATTGCTAAGGAACTACATATTCAATAATACCTGTTTTGGCATCAAATGATTGATTTGCTATGTTTACAATAACCTCTGTATCTTCCTTGGTAATATCTCCACTAATTACTTGCAGTGTGATGGAACCAATCTTCATTTCATGAACTCCCAATAGCTCAGCAGAAACAGGCCTAACGAAACCTGCAAGGCAAAGAAAAATACATTACATCACTTCTCCTTTAGTTTGGAGTATTATTCTCCTCCACTGATTGAAACTCCTTATCCTTTTAAGGAATATACTCTAGATCAGTGTGATGAATGTAGAGTGTCTCTGTTTTTCTCTTTATTCCATTTCTGAAAGCTGAGAGGCACAGTATTCTTCCTGTTTGTGCTCTGAAAGTGAAACCATTTGTATTCCTGTAAATTTATTCGATATTAATTCAGAAAATGGCTTCAGGGTTTATCTGATCTGACCAGCTCTGTAACAGTTTCCTGAATTAATTCTTAAAAGAAATGGAGCATCCAGCTTAAGTGTTGCCAGTGATGGAGATCAGATCATATCCCTTTTGTAAGTTATTTCATATTTACCTTCATGGATACAAAACTATTCCTTTCTTCTAGTCTAAACTTATCTAGCCTAACTCATATTTTATCTGCCCACTCTTAACTTCATCTCTCTGATACTCAGCAAGTATCAGAGAGAAGGAAGAGCTTTATATCCTTACAAATAAGCCTCTGCCCTTGATGAAGTACACTCATGTTTTGGCTATTGTGTCCCACTATTGTCAATTAATAAACGGAAAGGATATTATCCACTCTGTATATATAAATGCATTTATGTACGAGATTAAAGCTACAGAAATACATGTTATTTATGGCTTGTTTGGCCAAATGATTGCAAGTTCTCATAGCCTTTAAGCAGGACAAAGGGTGTTTCCTATCAGAACACCCTTTTTGCTTTGGTAAGACTAGCTTCACTAAGAGTTCAGCATGCCCTCAACAAAAGAAATTCCTCCCTAAGAATTTTACAAATGACATTTAAGAAAGCAACTCCATTAGGAGGAAAAAAATGCCCTGTGCCCTGATGATATTTATTTTGTTTCCTGATACACATAAAACCACTTAACAGCATTTGCATTCTGTCCCACCCCTACACAACTTACTTGGCTCTGCTGCTGCAGCATTGCAACTTTCACCTGCCCTAAGTTGTAGTTCAGTGGTAAAAGCCTAAGAAAAGAAGAAAAGGATCCAAGATAGTATTTCACAGTATGTACACTGAATGTTTCTGTAATTAACATTAACAGTCTTGTAGCTCTTGCGGAGACACCTCACACACTTTACAGTCATATTTAAGTGTTAATAACAGCAGAAGACCCAGTGTGAGCAGTGTGATAAGAGATAGCTCTGCATTCCCAGAACAATTCTGGCAAAAGATGAGGAAGCATCTACAGGCTTTTACAGTGCCAACAGCAAGACAAATTTTGTCCACAGCTTCTGCTTGCTGAGAGTTTGTATTTCAGAGACAGTGGAAAGACATCCCATTGTCACTGGCCCACGGCAGCAAGAAAGTGCCAAATCATTCCCTTAGAAAGCAGTATAAGTAAAACAGATTATTAAAGTGTAACTAGAGCAGTATGTTACAAAGACACATTTGTCCTGAGAAGAACTACCTGAATGTTATCAATATCTTGTGGATTCAAGAGAAAATGAACTTCCTGGAGATTCTTCAGAGTGTGACTACTACTGAACTTGAATACCACATCAAACATTAACTTAGCAACAATGATTTTAGGAAATCCAAATCCTCCAGTCCCAATAGCTGGGAAAGTTATTGATTTCAGTCCGAGTTCTTCAGTTTTCTTCAAGCAGAATTTGATTGCATCTTCTAGGTCCTGTAAAACACAGCAAAGGTACTTTTTTTCCCTAAAGGCATAATTTATTATTAGTTCCAAAGAAACTGGTATGATAAGCAGCTCTGAGTGCATCAAGGCATCTTTAAGGTCACTCCAATGGAAGAAAAAGGAGTCAAGTCATCTAAATTAACTATATTTAAACCTGAAATTTCAGGACAGGTACTAAACAAATATGTAGCTGGGGTGGATGGGGGGGTTAATAATTAAAATATACCTTATCTGCCTGTCGTCCATCCCACTTGGGTACTATGGCATGAAAGATGGACTTGCAGGCCATAGCACATCCACTGGTGCAGACCACACTCCCAGGACCAGCAACCTGACTTTGTTTCTTGGTGTCAAACTCATCTTTGAGAGCTGGCCCAGCTCTTTCCAGCACAGCTTTGCAAAGAGGCCCCTCGCCAAAGAGCAGGTCTGTGCCAACGCTGTTGACAACAACATCCGTCTGCAACAAGATTACAATGAAAACAGCTACAGCTAGAATTCAAGCAAAAATATGCACCAAGGTTAAAAGCCCTACCAATGTGACACACAGCAAAAGAAACAAGATGCCAGTGGATACCCAAAACAGCAGCCCAGACAGGTACCCATTTCCCCTAATATCCAACCAAGATAGTTACTTTTACAAAGTACTTCAGTATTTCCCCTTTAGGAAAGAAAAAGCCTACTCTTTTACATGTTGGTCTTGGATCTAGAAAACAAAAAAGATGTAGCTGGGAATTGAAACATCCTGAAAATCACAGCTGCCCTCTTTAAGTGGCTGCAGTGACAGATTTCAACCTACATTCAAGTTTTGCAAGCTTGCATCCTTGTTTAGCTAGCACACAGCTGTTCTCTCCTTATGTAGCAAGTACTTGTAAAACCTAATGTCTGTCCTTTTTCATTTAAAGACCTTACCATCAAGTTAGAAAGGAGTCAGAAAAGTAAAGACTTACCACAGCTTCCTGAATATTCTTCTTCTCCACTTGGATGCAAAGTCCTTCATTTGTTGTAACCATATTCAAATCCCCTTTTCTACTCTCCGTATGGCTTTTTTTCTGCACCAGCCGTTTGGGGGGAAATGATTTAGCTGAAAATACTTTTTTTACTGTCTCACTCAGAACCTGAACGATTTCTTCTAAATTACTCACAAGATGGATCTCCTTCAAGTTTCTGTCCTCCCTGAGTTCTTCCAAGGTCTCCCTGATGGAGGACACAATTGAATCCGCACAAATCTGTGGTGGAAAGCCATAAATCCCTGCACTTATAGCAGGCAGAGCTATGGAACAATGATTGTATATATCAGCTAGTTGTAGGCATTTTTTCACTGTCTTTCTCAACAACCACATGCACTTTTGTGATTCCCTCTCGTTCCACCTGGGCCCAACAGCGTGAATGACGTTCTTGCAGGGCAGTTTCCCGGCGCGTGTGATCACCGCGCAGCCAGGCTGCAAATTTCCCAGCTTCTTCACCAGCTCATCACACTCCTCCTGCAGCGCTGGCCCAGCTGCTCTTGACAGTGCCTCTGCCAGGCCACCAGAGTGTTTTAGTTTTTCGTTAGATGCATTCACCACAACATCAACAGGGTAGTCAGACAAGTCACCTCTATACACTCCTACCATAATTCCACCTGGCAGGCTTTTTTCATAGTAGACTTTTCTTTTCACTTTTTCACCAGCTTTTCCACCCTTCTGTTGTTCTTCTTCTTCCTTAATCCTAATGAAACACCTAAATTTCTGTTTTGCTTCTAAAATACATAAATCTTTCCTCTCAGTGAAGAACTCCTTTGCCCCTGGTTTATCAATTGGCACATTTTTTGAGTAAAGGGATAAGACAGCTTTTTCAAAGTTGATGAATGCTTCTGGCACTTCTGCTCTTGGTCCCCTCAGAGAAATACATGGTGTCTTGGTGTCAAAACGTACTGTCACACCTTTCCTCTTCAATTCTTCACAAACACCAGACTTCTCATTCTCTACAAACTGCACTATTACCTCTGATTTAGCTGGGATTACTTTTTCAATGATTGTGTTTCTATCTACGAAAGCATTAAGTCTCCGATAAACCTCTGTTACAGCCTTAGAAAAGCCAGCAATAATCATTTTATTTTCTTTTCCAACAGACTGCCAAGTGATGACAATTTCCTGGGAAGAATTATAGGTCTTGAGCAAGTTGAGAAGAAGAAGATTCCACTGATCATTTTTAATGACTTCACCATCCTCCACGTTGATGCACTTGTATTCTAAACCTGTTTTTATTTGCTTTTCTGCTTCTAGAAGATCTTTGTGAGCATCTCCATAGAGCAACACAGTATCATCCTGAAGTTCATAAAAAGCATTAATTTTTTCCCTAATGAATAACATATCTGATGTTTTTCTATTATCGACACTCTGTAGATAGTGGAAAACATGGGGGTCAATGGTAACTGATGTACGTGGCATACTCAATACCTTTTCCAGTAACTCAGCTTTGATTTTATATACTTCTGCCGGTAATCCACACAACTGAACAGTCTTTTTTTTGTCATCATAAAAGAGCTTTAGGCATGGATATTCCTTCTGAATATTCTCTTCTAACCCAGCATTGTGCAGCACAGCATACTTCCCTGGGATCACCGACACAGAAATTTCTATGTTCTGTTTTTCCCTTTCACTTTGCTTCATGCATTCCCTCACTTCTTTCTCTGCACTGTCCACTGCTGCTCTGCTGCCTGCAAGCACCACCATCTCCTCAGAAATATCGGTTATGATCAGAGCAACATCTTTCAACAATCTTTTTTTCACATCTTCCCAACCTGATGAATTGACTTTACATTTTATAGCTATGTAACGTGCCATGATACGTGAGAACTCAGTGGAAGCATCTTGCTGCCATGTCTTGAGCAACTTAGTCATTGCCTTTTTCTGCTTGCAGAGAGATGATGATGGGCACAACGTAACTTCGGGGTTTGCACAGTCTTCTTGGGGCCATTTGAGCTCAGAATGGCAAACTGCCATTTCCTGGTTTATGTCCTGGATCAGATTGGCATGCCTTTGTAAAAACTGCCATACATACGGGTCTAGTGGCACCCCAACGGGGTCTGGCATCTTGAAAGCTGGTCTTTCTTTTCCATAGAGAGCTGTTCCCAGGGAGTGGTAATATGGATGCACAGAAATCACCGTCTGTTCCAGTAAATGTTTCTTTTCCAAGACCATGGTTAGATCTGAAAGTCAGTGCACATATGTACAAACACACATATATAATTAACTTCAAATCAGGCAAATGTCTCTGTTCTTAGAACTACTACATTGATTTTTCCTTTTCTTTCATTTCAAAGAGCTGCTTTTATGTCTTTCTGATTTTCAAACTACTCTGTAGGGAACAAGGTAAAAGCCTTGGCTCCAACTTGTTTGGTAAATATGCTCATGCCTGCATTCCCATGCAGAACTACACCCTGCTCGTTTCCTAAGGAAACTCTACCACAGAGCAAGGCCTTATCAACATACTACTTTGAAATCCTCCTTACTCTCAACTTAAAATAAAACTCCTAGTGCCAGTGCAGTTTTACTTTTTTTTTTTTTTTCATTTTTGTTGGAATGGAGAAAGCAAAAAAATTATAATATATATAACTTAAAATCCTGTTAGAATCATCCAAATTACTTTTTAATTTAATGTACAAAATATTCTTCAGAAAATCCTGAAAGTCATGAGAAAAATCACCTGGCAGACAAAGTTTTTTCTCAAAGTAAATTTATTAAGCCAGGAGTCTCCTAACAGATATTTACCAGAAGTTGCACTGGCACAAAAAGCTGACAGTGATTCGAGGAATGCAAGAAATAGTAAGAAGATTGTTCTTCAGCTCTGTTCTTCCCTGATAATGAAGATATTTGACTTCATTAACTTGAAATGAGGATATTTGACCTTATTTTGTTTCTGAAAGTTAATTGTGTCACTGACACTAAGTCATTACCAGATTCTGCTCTGTCCCTCTGCCTGCAAGTATCATTAATTTTATATTGCATATAAAAACCTCTCCAAACGTAGAAAGAAGACCAGTGAGAAAAACCCATGGACAATGCAGATATTAAAATAAATCTCTGGTAACAAAAACCAAACCAAACAAACAAACCACCCCCCCCCAACAGATGCTGAAGCCCTAGACATGCAGCAGTATTTCTACACCCAGAGCACTTCCTAGGAACAGGACAGTGCACACTGACTTCAGCAACAGAAAGCCAGGCTTCTCCTAATGCCCATATTTTCAGTCACTTTCTTGCAGGTTATCTGCCTGTGAGTACCTTGGTCAGGCAAAGGACAGAGTTACCTTTGTGGTCACAGAATGTAATGAGGGCTGAGTTCTCCTCGGAGGAGAGCTGGACATCCGACACGGGCCCCCCTCCGTTCCGCGCGCTCTCAAAGTACACGGTGAGGTAGTCTGTGGAAATGCTCTCTGGTAGGTTTTCAGCCTTGATGCTCTGTGTTGATTCAAGAAGCCGGGCAGTAATTTTGAATTCTCTGACTCTCTTGTGCTGTGAACATTTTTCAACGAATTCCTTAGTATCTGTAAACAGCAGAGCAGCATGAACTGACCGTGTTTTCCTGTGTCATTATCAGCCCTGGCTATCACTTCAGGCAGAGAAATGAGCACAGTCTACTCCCTGTATTTGGAACAAAACTGTCTCTGGTGCCAAATAACTCTGTGTTGTAAAAAAAAGGGGAAAAGCACACAACCATGTTACTATCTGCTATTCACTACCATTATGTCTCTTTTCCCATCTCATAAGGATTCTGTCTTCTCTAAGAAGTATCCAGTATCCTGCCTATCAAGGAGACTTTATATAATTCCCACACTCAGTGCACTTTAAATGCTTCTTCATCAAATCCAAAATAAGATAGAAACAAAAAAACATTCTAATACAATTTCAATTAATAAAGATGCCACTATTTTGTTTTTTCAGTGTAACATTTGGATCACAGTTTTTGGGGCTGCATAGAAGATATTTTTCTTGAGAGACTGCAATACAGGTGCTTTTTTAAACCGTCTGGATCTCTAATGGGAGAGGAATCAAGCTCTGAAAGCTATTACTCATACTTATACATGGAAATTAATAATGGTGTCATCCTATCTTACCAATATTTTTTATGAAGGTTACTACAGCAACATTTATTTCAGGTATCAGTTCAACAGTAAAGTCAGCATCTGCAGACAGGCCACTGATGTTCTCCAACAGCAGCTGTAAGCACTTTGGATTGCATCTCTCTATGTTCTCAAGTACCACCGAAGGTGAGGCCTCTGCAGAGTCAACCTCCTCCTGGAGTTCACTGTTTGGAGCAAAACTTTCAGCTTTCTTCAAGGCTTTTGTATCATCTGCAGCAGAAAGATAAGCCACATAAAATGTTGGTACACATTTCCTGGAATAAACAGATTCCTCTTACCCTTTCTCTCTTTCCTTTCCCAAGAAAGGAGATTGCTAACCAAATAAATACTGCAGGGTACCACTGAACATTTTGAGATCCAAAACAGCCCAGATACAATATTCTGCAGGGCTGCAAGCAGCTTCTTTGGTGGCACAAAACCAGACCTGAATAAACAAGTCCTATGTCACTGGTATGACTTTGACCTGGTCAGAGACTAAACAAAACTAAAGTCCATTGAGATAATAGACCACATCTGCTCAGATGTCAGTAAGGGCTGGGAGAGACCTTGCAGCCTCTGCATCTGTTTCTTAGCCCCATGCAGGCAAAACAAGCCCAAACATAGCTCAGGACATCCACAGGCACCAGAGGCCACAAGCAGCTTTGTGTGACTTGATGTAAAGCCTCCTGAAGGCCACTGTGCCCTGCCATCAGTGCAGCATGACAGCGCTGGGGGGCCCGTGTGCACAAAGGGCTGACAGGGATGCAACAGCATTTTGCAAATAGAAAATATATCAGAGGTGCCCACTGAGTATCCCAGAAGTCCAGTGTCTGCCAGAGGCAAGCACATCACCAGCTTTGCAGACAGAGGAGGGCAGAGGTGTGAGAGAACCTCCAAACTGGAACGACCAACAGGCTGGCTCTGCCTGCTCACTGAGGTACAAAAACTACTGACACCAAACCCATACCATCTCCAAAGACAACTGCCTTTGAAGGCCTAGCACCACCAACAAGAAGAAAACTAAAGAAATAAGAAGCCACAGTTCTTCTGATACTAGTTACTAATTTCTACACTGCTGAAGGAGTCAGCTCCTCCACTCTGTCCAATGAAGAAAATACCACAAAGCCAAAACTGAAAGCCAGGCTGACCCAATGAAGCAATTGAGAGCAGGATCTGAAGATTTCCAGGTTCCTCTCTAGTAAAACTACAAAATAGATGATAAGTTGGAGAACTGGAAGCCATCTGTGGAGAAAAGCACCAACATTTTTGTTTTATGAAGAATCAGCACATAGAGTGATGGATAACATTTTACCTTTTGTTTGAAGGCTGCTCATGTCATCCAAAGCCTAAAATAAAATGAAAGCCAAATATCAGTGACAGATTGGACACTCTCACCACTATTTCAAAGCTCTGGCTAATTTTTATTCACCTTTGTGGGAACTGATTTTTCTTCAAATGTTTCCTCTTTAGTAGCTTGCGCTGTTTCAGGCTCTGTGACAATCAACCTCAATTTTCCTCCTCCCTCCAAATGCAATTGATGAGACTCTCTCTCAAGAACTCGTTGCTTGACTAAATAAAACCAAAAAAGCTCTGTGAAAATCTGAATGGAAACACAGCTTTACATTGCATGGCACTTTCCCACCATTATGGCACTGTCATAATGCTTAAGAACGGTATTCTGCAATTTATTGTTTCCACTGAAAGGAGCCAGACCTCTCCACTAGCTCACTACCCTTCTCCTTCCCCCCGCCGTGGCAGGATGGAAAGGAGAACTGAAGGCACAAAAACGTTAAGCATTACAGGAAGAGATGAGAACAATAAACTACAAAGAGCAACGAAGTAAGAAAAAAGAGCAGGAACGACACCAGTGCTGATAACAGCGCACAAGACAGGTGAACGATTCAGGGCCCGCTGCTCACCCCACCCCGAACTCGACAAAACCCACAGAAACTCCCTCCCTTTCCGAGCCCCACCGCATGGCTCAGAGGGGATGGAATTTCCCTGGGAGCTGGCTGTGCCACTCCCGGCTCCTGGAAAAGTTCCTCGCCTTGGCCGGAACAAGGATATACAGTACAGATATACAGTCCCGCGAAATGAAAGAGCTTTAAACTCATGACGCTGACGCAGGATGCACAAGGCTCTCTTCCTTAAAAAAAAAAAAAAAGGAAGAACAGCAGAGGGCATTACTCCCGCGAAAAAGTGCCAGAGATGCAAAACTCGGCTGTGTCACGGGTTTCGTGGTGGTACCCGCAGAGTCCCGGTAGCGGCCCCCAGGCCCTGAACATCCTCTTGCAGACACTGCCGAAATGGCTTGGGGCTGTATGTCCTGAACTCACCAGCAGGGCGAGCCAGCAACTGGGAAGCGTGTTGAGGCAAGAAAAGGAAAAACTGTGTATAGGTATCTGTGAGTTTCTGCACATACGTGCATGTCTATGTATACATTTAACGCAACTGCAGCTAAATCCTTTCCAGCTTGCTGCAAGTCTATAAAAATATGTGCATGTTACAGATGTCTTATTTTTAATATATATCTGTAACTAATCTAATTGTTAGGTTAATATAAGATTTATTATTCCGAGTGCAGTTTAGAGAATACTACAGCGCATCAAGATGAGTATGCATGTATATACTCCTCCTAAGATATATTTATTTGCTTACAGCCTTTATGCCGAACACAATCCAGAGGCTAGTACTAAGCAGCAAATCTAAACATATATATAAGTAAATATCACATTCTGAGTTAGAAGGGACCCACAAAAATCGAGTCCAGCTTTTGGACCTGCACACGACATCCGTAACAATCACACTAAGTTTACATATTGTCTATTCTACACTGCACAGGAGAGGGTGTACACGACACATTATATACTACAGATATTGCACATCAGCGCCGGACGGGATATATTGTTACATCGTATGCAACAACTAAGCAGTATCTTTTAACTTGCAGAAAGTTTAGACTTGTGATTTACGGCCCCAACACCCCCGCAGGGAGCCCACACGCTAACCCCGGCCCCTGCCCCGGCCGGGTCCCCTCTCCCGATCCGCCCGGCCCGGCCGCTCACCCTCGGGGCGGGCGAAGCAGACGAGGATGTGCCCGGCCCCGCTCCCGCTCCCGGTCCGCAGCTCGCACTCGCCGCCGCCCGAGCGCTTCTGGCTCTGGAAGTAGCAGAGCAGCTTCTTTCTGAGCGCGGCCGGCGGCTCGGCGGGGCCCCAGTCCCCTCGCACCAGCAGCGGGAAGGAGCACGGCCGCTGCCCCTCCATGGCCGCCCGAGCGCTCCGCTCCCGCCGCTTTCGCTTTCGATTCCCCGCGCACCAGGGCGCGGCTTTTCCCGGCAAACCGAGCCTTTCGTGTCTCCTCTGCCGCCTCTCGCGGTAGCCCAGCCCCGGGCCGCCTCCTCGGCACCCCCAGGCACAGCTTCACATCTGCGCCCTTAGGCTCCTCTCCCCCTGGAGCATCCCAGGCACCCCCTTGCCTTCCCAAATGCCCTGCTTGCCCCTCTGCCGGGGGATGGCAGCCGCTCTCGCTGCTGTCCCAGAAGTTCTTCCACCTGCTCTGCAAGAGGACAGTCCTCACACAGAGTCGAGGCATTTGATTCATCCACACTTCTGCACAGAGAGGGGCCTGCGTGGCAAATCCACAAAGCCAGCGTGGCGACTACCTAAACTTTAAGAAAAAGTGGCATTAATGTTCATTGGCTACAGGTTACTTACTTCGCTTTTTAATTAGTATTCTATCTTCTGTCGATTACTGATTCTCTTGATGCTCATGCCAATTAGTTCACATGCTCAGTCTTTCTCTTCTTTGGGTCAGCAGGCCACGAGTCGGTGGTCACGATCTCCCCTTGCAGGAGTTACCTTAGCCCAGTAAAGGCTGATTCAGCATGCTTGCTGAGTTGTCTTTATTCGTTCCTTCCTTATCTTGTAGCTTCTGCCAAATGTCCTTGTAGCCTGTAAATCCTGCATTCTTTGTGCCCACTATCAGTGGTAAATCCCTCTTCCCAAGCCTTGTTAACCTCCTCCCAAGTCTCAAATTACTGAAACATGTTGAGCCCTAAACCTTAACAAGGCAATTTACTAACAAGCTATTTGTTTTCCTCACACCTGGACATCAGTTAGAGCTTACTTGCTAGCTACCTGTTATTGGATGAAACCTTTTTGTTGATTAAACTTGAGACTGTACAAAGATCAAATACCAAAGAACATAGTTCCTTAAGAAAGTTTTTACATATTCCACATTTTGCATCATTGCTGCCAGAGAAACAAGATCAGGGTGGAACAAGTTGTGTCAGGAGAGATTGAGGTTGGATAGCAGGAAAAAAGTTCTTCCCTCAGAGGGTGGTTGTGCACTGGAACAGGCTCCCCAGGGAAGTGGTCATAGCACCAAGTCCTTCAAAAAGGATTCAGACGATACTCTGAGGCACATGGTGTGACTCTGGGGGATGTCCTGTGCAGGGCCAGGAGTTGGACTTGATGATCCTCGTGGGTCCCTTCCAATTCAGGCTATTCAATGATTCTCAGTCCCTTTGTACACTCCTGCCTCTGGCCTTTGCCTGTTAGAATAAGCCCATTTGGAAAAGCAGCATGTGTCACTCATGGCCTGCACAAAGCCCAGGGTGACAGGTTTCTGCTTCAGGCTTGATGCCCTACACACCTGTAAGGTGAAAAACACCTTGGTGTCCTCCGCAGCTTCTTGTGGCACTGGGGAAGCTGAGACCTGATGCAGTGCTGGCTCCTGGAGAGAATGGTCACACTGGCACCAGTGACCCACCAGCAGCAATGAAGCACCTGGACCCATCTCCTCTGATGAACCACTGGCCACAGGTATTTGTTACAGGGATTTAATAAGTTTATTCACTGTACAAACAAGACTTTTGGCCCCCATACCAATACCTTGATCTCCAGCTCTAGGTTAAATTGATTTCAACACACTTGATCTCAACAGTCAGCAATTTTCAGTGGTTAGAAAATAGAACTTTTCTAACCACTGAAAAAGTTTTTTTACATAGTAAAAAGTAAAAAAAAAAAACCAAAGGGAGCAGTTCCACTGCTGTCACAGAAGGATGGGCTGTACAAATGCACAGCCTGAGTTTTACAGCTCTACTGAGATACTTGACTTGCATATTCGTGTTCACATGCCTTCCCAAGAAAAGGTATCCCTTGGCCACAGTTACCCTACAGTACCCACAGTAAAACTGTAACAGTAACCTAACTATGTAAAGAAAGCATTGGAAGTTTTTTTTTTATTAATTACAACAACCAAGTAAGTCAAACCCAGTACATTCAGAGGAGCCAAGGGCTTTTCAAAGCTGGGGGTGCTGCAAAGCAGCAGGGTATTGTATTTAAAAACAAGCCATTCCATATCTGTAATGTCAAGTTCATTGATGTTTACTGGTTAAAAACCAATGCTAAATGTTCAAAGAGATTTAGACAAACACAAGCCATTTAGTACAACTGGTTCATTTATTGAAAATTGCTCTAACATAACTTGTTATGAGATTGTCACAGAGAGTAAGAAGGCATCAGAAATGCAACACTGAACAGTCCAAGGATGCATTATCCCTTCCAATGCCCCACGAGCAATTAGGAAGGCCCTAAGGCTGTGTGGCTGATACAGTACAAAGGCTCACTACGTAATCTAAAAGAGGATAGCAGTAAAATATTGTGCTCAAGTCTTAATACATTCGGCTGCTCAAGTGTAAACAAGCTTCAGGGGGATCAGAAATTGCCAGATTGCTTAAATCAAGTAAGAATTTAATTTGACACAATTCTTCATTATTTTTGCTGTGTGTTTTGCTGCAGATGTTTCCATCCTATATAAAGGCTGAAAGACATGCAGTTGTGGCTGCAATCAAAATACTCACTTAGTGAAAGTGATAAGGTATTCTGGGTATGCTTGAATGTCATTAAAAATTATGAACATGGTTGGCTGGCTCATGTTATCAGTTGAACTATCATACAGATCTACAGAGTTGCTAGCACTTTTTTGTGCTGGAGTAATAGATCCTTTTGTCCCCAGAGAATATTCTCCAACAAGGACTCGGGCCAAGTACATGTACTTCTTCCCATTCACATCTGGTCTAGAGTACTGGTCGTTGGCAGAATAGATGGCATTAACAGCAAAGTACGTTCCGTTTCCAAAGTGTGCAGCTGTAGTCAGAAAAGCAAAGGTTTGTGAGTGTTTCAGTAGCAGCAGCTCCTAATCTGCCACCTTCAGAGCCTGTGAATCTCTGGACAACTCTGCTTTTTATTTGCAATAGGGAGATACAACAGAATAAATAATTTTGAATACAAGGTAGGACTATACATGGCATGGCAAATTAGTCCTAGCCCTACACAGGAAAACAAGAGTTGTTTTGAAAGTTACATTACCGTGCATTCCAGCATAGCTCCGGTTAAATCCATGTTTGTTAATTAAGATTAATGACTCCCGACTCGTCCCATGAAACAGAAGCCTCTCATTATTTCTGTTGACATTTTTTTTATCTATTTCACACTTTTTTATTTGGTAGTTTTTCCATAAATATTGGTTCTGTACCCTTTCAATCTGTGAAATTTGAAAGTAAGACAGAAAAAAAGAAAGAAAATGGGTAGGTTGCTGTCATGAAAAAAAATCAGCCTATCAGTCATTCAATCTGCTTCCAAGATTCCCCTCCTAGCTCAAATATACATATGATTAAATAAGTTAGTCAAATCCTTCCAAACTTTGGCATGGCAGATAGCAGAACCCAGCCCAAACCATGAGACAAACACTTCCTAGGAAACAATACAGGAGCTTTTCACAGGTTTCCAGGCTGTAGATGCCTGCTGGGCCTGCACAGCACACGTGGCTTACATGGGCAAAACACATGCTCTGCTACAGCAAAAATCATTCCAAGGAAGAGCACTCTCCCCTGGAGCTGAAGAAGTGACTGCTTGAGTTACTCCAAATACCTCAACTGCAACATTAAACTCATTAAAGCTGAATGAAGTTAACGACAGCCAGAAAGACTCGTCCCAGCTTTAGAAATCTCAGGGGAATTTCTTTTTCTATTATCAGTATCCTTCATCACTTGCCATTAAGTTATTTATGCTTAGAAATGATGACTTGCTTTTACCTTTTCAATTCTGTATAACTGACAGGTCTGCAGAAACCTTTGTTCCACATCTTTATACTCTTTTGAGTCTGGTTTTATTTCCACTATTTTGGTTTGCTCATTTTCCATAGGGTCCCACGTTGGAGGGAGCACTGTTGACTTTTGATCTGCAGAAGAAACACTCATATTCAATCACAGATCAATCATATTCACCCAAATCCCCTGCCTAAAATTAAACATGACCCGCTACAAATCCTTCTAGAAGTCCACACATCTTGCTTATGGATGACTTGGAAAGAAGGATCTTCTTGTATTGTAAAGGACCAGCAGTAAATGGAAGAGGGAATGGCTCAAGAACAGAGGTGAGCTGAGATCCAGCACAACATTTGCTACAAGAACATTATTGCTAGCAAGCCTGCTAAGAACATCAGAACACATTACTCTTTTCTCAAAATATTTTAAATAGCTGCAAACTTCTTTTATTTCCCAATTCAGTTCCTTTCTACATTCTCCAGAAAAGCACCTCCACAAAGCTCCTAACATGTATTTTAAATATTCTCACCATTCTCTTACTGGATGCAATCAGGTTGTCTCATGGGAACATCAGACTGTCAAGATGCTTTTTCTTACCTTCAGATTTGTCAATACGTACGATGGATATCTGTCTTTCTTGGGCATCCACAGCAGTCCTACTTTCCATATCCACTGTGTATATTCGCTCATCAATGATGACTTCCAGAGTTTTCTGCTTTCTCATGTAAGCGTTTTCCAGCTCCACATTTGTGAGGCTGTTGAAGGGTACATAGGAACCCTTTTCACTGTATTTCCATTCAACTGAATTTTGTAGAAGTTTTGCCTGGGTCTCTTTAGCAGCTTTTATCTTGAGGATCATTTTATGAACAGCTAAAGAAGCCAGGCAGACATCTTTTGCAATCCCTGAAATTTCAACAGAGGTACTCTTCAAATTAAGACAAATTTTTAATTTCTTTTCCAGGTCATCCAGTTCTTCACAGTCTTCTTCATCGAAATGAGAGATAGTTTCATCTACAATTTCTGTATGAGATTGTTCTCTTGAAATTGCACTTCTCAGCCACTTTTCGGCTTCTTCCACTTCTTTTTTATTTTCACCACAGATCTGCACAACAGCCAGGTCAATTTTCTTTTCCAAAGCCACTTTGGTTTTTTCCTTTGGGGAATGTTTCTCAGAGCTCCAGAGTGCTACATTGAAATACATAAACATTGTCATTAACATTAATATTTTTTAGCTGGTGCTAAACAGATTGATCTATAACCTGTATTTAAGTGACATCTACTTACATTTACCCATATGATATGCCTTGGAAACAAATGATTTGATTCGTGTTGCAGTAGACCGTTCTCTTTTCTGCATGCTTGCTTGGAACACACTCATCAGATGTGGCTGAAAGATGACAACTTTAATGGTTTTCACAGATGTATCAGAATTCCTTTTTGCAAAGTCTGTTACTGCATCTATTATGTTGTCAGCAACCTCAGCTGGATTGCGGCGTGCCTCTCCTGAAAAAAGTTGCAGATATTTTGCTCTAGAAAGTGTAAATAACTGTTACAGGTGATTAAAACATCTTTAAAAGAAGAGCTATGAACATACCCACACAATCACCCGGATCATAAACAGGTTGAGAATAATGTCAGGCTGGCAATCAAGAAAGGTTTCTATTTATCAGGAAAAGAAAGTGGGGGGCCACCTCTCCAGTAAGGGAAAAATGGAAGTTTCCTTTTGTTGGCTTGGCAACCATCAGGTTACGATGTAGATGATATGGCTTGGGTAATTAACAAGCCACAAGCCTGCTGCTCAGTGACCCAGTAGTCCATTCCTTGCTCAAAATGCAAGCCTAGTTTTATTCATACAAGAGGTTCCCACGTGCATGGGGTGCAGTTCTGGATTCTCAAGAACAAGAGGAGAAAAAGGGCCAATCTGGGCTTTTTGATGTTTGTATCAATCCTACTTGTGCAGCTGCTGGCCAGAGTTCCATCACCTGCTGATTTCAGCAATGGAGAAGTAGGTCCCTGGCTACTCTCTGATCAGCTGCCCTCATCTACCAGGCTGCAGGTTCTTCAGCAAGCACAGACATGCCTTTAAATCCCTGTTAGCAAGGAAGTGCTGGCTTTAGAAAACTCATGTTCTTGAGGTACTAGATCACTGTAAGGAGTGAAGCTTTCTAACTTCCCTAAGCCTCTAATAACATTTTTAAAGACTGCATATTTCCAAATACAGTTTCACCAAATAATAACCTCTCCAGATAAATCAAACTCATCACTTGAGCCCTGAGAGCAGCTGAATCACAAGGACTGAACCCTTTTCAGAAAAGGGAGACACAGACCTGTTCCAACTGCTGGCAAGGCGACAGAGGTGTACTGCCGCAGGTCACACTCCTGGAGCACCTGGGAAACCAGGGACCTGATATCATTTTGGTAAACAAAGTGCATTATTTTTTTGCATGGCAGGTTTCCTGCTTCGGTGATGATATAGTTCTTGTCAGTTTGCTGGGCTGAAAAATAAGTAGGAAAAAATAATCAAAAATAATCCCCAATATAGATGTGTACTAGTCCTCATCAGGAAATAAGAAATGGTGAGAAATATGCCCCAGGATAAGCTTTGTGTCTCCTCCCATAAAGTGAGCAACGCCTTCACTCAATTTTCTCTTCCAAGGCACAAGAAGTCAGTCTATTTTTATAAAATATTTGCCTCCTTTGGCAAATAAATTTAGCGTGTGCCCTTATTTGTCAGGTTTCCTCAGTAAACTTGGAGAACTTTGTGCAGACTGGGACTCTGTCTACACACACACACAAATATGCCATCTACCTGCAGGCCACCTAGCCCTCTTGGCCTGTGCAAGAACAGTTTGTTTACCTCAGATCTCTTCCTCACAGTTCTTTTCCTTTGGTGGGTCCTCCTAGCTGACTTCCACACCTGCGTATTTTCCCACTTCCCTTATTTTCTGGTGTTTTAAACCACATACTCGTCCATCTTTACTCCTCTTTCATTACAGTTGCTGTCCAACAGCAGTATTTGGCCTACAAATGGTTTCTCTATTAACATTTTTGCCAGCATCACCCCTTGCTCATGGCTCTGTTTTTATCAAAGAAATCTTCATTGGAATAAGAGGACAACAATAACAATATATTTGGATCTTTATGTACACTTAGAAGCTGTCTCCTCCTGAAGATCTTTCTTTTCCTTCCCTCAGTAGACATTTTACAAATATCACATTAACTAGTTGCTGTAACACAGTGTGTAACAGATGGAACTGCAGTAGTCAGTACTGAGAAACTATTCCAAGAGATTCCCTGCCATGCATTAACACCTTTGGAAAGGTTAGAAATGTTGTACCATACCTAATACACCACATTCATCTTCAACTGCTTTTCCAGCACCATTCAGAATTGCTCTGGAGACACCTTAAATGACAAGAGACACATGGATCCACTGTTACTGCTGTTAAAGTCCCATCTGAGGCAGAACTGTATGTATCACATCTAAAATGTCTCAATTCTGATAACATTACAGATTATAAATTCAAAACACTGTAGCCAAAATTTTAGCTTTATATGCTTTTCAATTCAAATTGATGTTTTGAGTACCTAAAAAGTTTCACTAAGGTCAAAACCTCATGGACATTTGTCTCCTCCTTTAGTCTGAGAGGTGTTCTATAAAAAGATTTTTAGTTTCCCTTTCTGCAAGGGAGTCTTAAACATGCCGTCCTGTAACATAGATAAACAAGTGAATAAAGTTCAGACACTTCCTCATTGGTGTCCTCATTGACCTTTTGTACCCTAAGAAGCAAAACAGAAACTACACTGTGAAACAAATAAAAGGGTTTAAAGCATTGAAGAAAAATACTTGCTCCTCTTCTTTCCCAGCCCTTCCAAGCACACATACTTTTTCACACGTAATATCAATTAAAATACCTGTTTTGAGGCTGAAGGTTGGGTTTGTTATGTTTACAATGGCATCTCCCTCTTCCTTGGTAATATCACCTTCTGCCACCTGGAACACGACTGAGCCAATTGTCATTTCAGGCACGTTTTGGGCTGAGGTTGAAGGGACAGCAGAAAAAGCTGCAAGGAAAGAAATACAGACCCTGAGCAGAAAGGAGTGATTGGGTACAATGCCTACAGAGACCACAGTGTGGCTACAGACTCAGCCTGTGGAAAGGATTGCCTGCCATGCTAACTGAAAATCATTCCTTCTCACAGGAGTCTGTACTCAACCTGCACTCATTCCCATCATCTCTGTCATGGCAGGATGGCAGGGAAAATGTGTTTTGCTGCACACCTGTTATGCAGACACTACTTAGTCATATTTTACCAATGCAAGAAAGCAGCAAACTTTCCAAGTCTCACTCCCTTTTTCCTGTGTCTCACAGAGTTTCCAGGCAGGTTTTCTACTTCTTGAAAAGGTGGAACTTTTTACCCATGTGTTACTTGTAAAATCATTATTAAGTTTTCGACATGTAACTCATTTTTCTGCAGGCTGCAGTTCCATTAAGATGGATAATACCAAAGACATTCCAGTTTGGTTTTGCTATTCACCTGAACACATAAAAGATTTAAGAATATTTCAAAGAGACCACTTCAACACACATACCCAGGATCCAACTTGCCTTCCCAGGACAGAGGAAGACACTGCCTTGTTCACAGTTTAATCTACTGCTGCAGCAATAAAAGAAAAAGCACTGCTTATGCCCTTGACATCTTATGGCTTCTACTGTTCCAATTTTGAGGGCTGCTATCCAGATGCAGAATCACAGGAACACTATTTTTCTTAGCATCTCTAACACTATTTCAGACATAACAGACACTCAACCTGAAAATATGGCATTTACAGCAGCAACTCAGATTTTGGGAATGACATGCTCACCAAGCAAGTACCTAAATATCCATAATGAATGCATTCCCTGGAATACTTGAAGAAAATAATTTTTAAAAAAACAGTAGGCACACAGCTTCTGTGAATAAACCTTACCTGTGCTTTGGCTAGAATCATTTGGAGAAGGCTTCTGCCCTTTAACAGCTACAGACCTGTTTTCGAGTTCATCTGAAAATTCCTAGAGAAGGAAATTACAATCAACCCCTGCAGAAGTCTTCACACAGTAGAAACAAAGGTTTGAAAAGTGAAGCTAAAAAGCATTTAGAAAGAACTAATTTAGAAAGAACATCATCTGCCACAATCCTGATGGCAAGTCCTGGCAGATGTTGCTCTCAGAGAGCAAGGCTGTTCAGTGTGAGCAACACAAAACCACAAATAACTGAGCCAAAGCCCAGTTACCATTCCACAGGGACACAGCAGCAGAAGGCATCCTTACAGCCAGTGAGCAGCTCACACTAGCTCAGCTCTTACAGGGACTGACACCTTTCTCTGTGCACAACAGCTCAGGCTTTGACACAGCAGCCTTCACATTTAGCCTTTCAAAATGTATTGAAAGCTCCTGCACAAAGTACAAAAGGCAACAGATGCAGAAACATTTATCTGGACATCAATTCACAGTGTGACTGCTCTCTTTCAGTGTGAAATGAGTAACTTGAGAGTGGATATAGAAAATTTATGCTGAAGGGACACTGAAGAGAGGGTGATGGACAATACTTATATGTCTCTACTGGAGAAGTTTACCAGCACAGCAATCCTAGCACAAAGATTCCCCCTAAAATGACACCAGCACTCCATTAAAAGCACACCTGTTTGCCAAGGATGCAGGCACTGAAGCAGTAGTTACAGCAAACTTCTCTGACCTACAGACTGAAGAATTAGGTGAGTTCATGAGATAAAGAGTAATTACACTTTTGTATGTATTACAAAATATTTGTATTGTACTTATTCCCAGGAAACAGAAAGGATAGGAAGAGAGCAGGAATGTACTTGATACTTAGGTGACCATGGGATGTAGAACCAAAAAGACAACTTTCAGTGCAGATGAGAGAGACTGTCAGCAAACTTTTTCTTTATTATAAAAACAAGTACCTCGCAGATTCTTTGAATATCATCAGATAGCCAAGTATGAGACAGACTCAGATACACCATAATATAACAGAGAGAGGAAACCACAGTAACTCACCTGAATATTAGCTGTGTCTTTTGTGTGCAACAGGAAGTGAACTTCTTCTAGAGAATTCACTCTGTTTTCACTGCTGAATTCAAACACTTTGTCAAACAATAATTTAGCAACAACAGATCTTGGGAATTCTAAATTCCCTGTCCCAATTGCTGGAAAAGTAATTGATTTCAAGGACAGTTCTTCAGCAATCTCCAGGCATTTTGTGATTATGTCACCCAAGACCTGTAAAGCACAATTATTTTCTCAGTTACTAGAGGTATTTTTTTCCCAGTATGTGCAATGTAATACTTTCCCTTTCAGCTATCTCTTCATACAAAAATACAATTAATTCCATACACAAGGAATTCACAAGGAATTTATTAGTCAACATGGGATCAGCCCACAGTTAAAAAACAGTGAGTCAAACTCTCTTATCTTCTATGACACTGTCTCTCATTTCAGAGAAAAACTGGCATTAAACACACTACAAATCCCAGAAAAAATTCAGGCAAATAAAGACCCTTTTACCTTTGCAGGTGTGTTTTTCTGGGACCACGCAGGCACCACAGCATGAAGCACAACACTGCAAGCCAGATTGTAACCTTTAGTTTTCAACACAGATCCTTCCTCAGGTACTCTTCCTCCACCTTCTTTGTCCAAGCCTGTCTGAAGCATTGGCCCTGCCTTGCTTAGCAAGGCTTTACCAAGTGGCCCTTTGTCAAGCTGGAGATCTTTGCCAACACTGACAACAACAATGGATGTCTGAAAAACACACAAGCAAAAACTCTAGTTTGTAAATATCAAATTTAAATTTTGCATTGGATAATCAAATACAGCCTGCCTGATGGTCTACAAGGTAAATTTTTGGGACAACAACCAGAGAGAACAAAGTTTTGGAATAAATCAGAAATTATGCTCAATTCTAATATTATGAGTCTGCCCAAAGAAACACAAAACTGAGTTAACAATGAAATTAAATTCAGCCTAATTAGAATGACAGTTCTGCATTCCTTGTTTATTCATTCTGCCTCTATTTGAAAAACATTTGTGCAAGTTTGTTCTCAAAGAGAAGCTCAGAGACCAAAATCTGAGCTCACTGAGGTAGGCAGGGCCTCCCATGCATGGCTGCTTTAGAGGGAAAAGCAGATGCTGAAGACAAACAAGACTTGGGGTAATCAAAGGAGAAAGAAGTGAGAAAAGCAGTAACTTATGAATGAGAGAAATACAAAGGGCACTGAACATTGTGTCAAACCCTGTATTTAGCTCCTCAGGAAGGGCCCCATATACATTTTAACATATATTCTGCCCTGGCCAACTGGAGGAGCTGCATGCACAAGCTGTGGGAGACATCCACTCCTCAGAGATTTTGCAGAAGGGTCCTGGATGGAGCTGCTTCCAGTACTGGCAATCCCAGTAAAGTATCTATCAGGCAGCTAACAGAAATTCAGTGCAGGAGGCAACCAGAAATCAATTATCAAAATCACTGGTTCTCCACAGGAAGTGCAATAACTGCATGTTTCATGCCAGTGTTCACTAATGACATCGGTTTCGTGTTTGTTAGTTTTAAAAAAAGACACAAAAGAACCCACTTTTTATTTCAAAAGAAGGTAATTTAGAACACTTACTGTAGCATCTTCAATGCTTCCTGTCTGCAGGATGATGTGAAGGCCCTCCTGAGTTGTTATGAACGGGAAGTTCTTCATTCGCTTAGAAGTTCTCTTCTGCCTAGGTCGAGGAACTGAACTGACATGATGCAGTGGCCTGTAGGAAGCTGAAAACTCTGGAAACACTTCTCTAAATGCCTTGCTGAAACCCTGAATGCTATCCTGTGCAAAACCCACAAGATGAACCTCCTTCAAGCTGCTGTTCCCCTTGGACTCTTCCAAGGTCTCCTTGATGGAGGATACAATGGAATAAGTACACAGTTCCATTGGGAAGCCAAAAATCCCTCCACTTATAGCAGGCAGAGCTATGGAATGATGCTTGTGTCTTTCAGCTAGTTGTAAACAAATTTTCACTGTCTTCTTCAACAAGTTCACACACATTTCTGATCTCTCCCTGCTCCACCTGGGCCCGACAGCGTGAATGACGTTCTTGCAGGGCAGTTTCCCGGCGCGCGTCATCACCGCGTCACCAGGCTCCAAATTCCCCACCTTCCTCACCAGCTCATCACACTCCTCCTGCAGTGCTGGCCCAGCTGCCCTTGACAGTGCATCAGCCAGGCCACCAATGTGGTTTAGGTCTTCATTAGATGCATTCACCACAACATCAACAGGATGAGTGCACAAGTCAGCTTCATAAAGCGCTACCACAGTTTCACCCATGGTCACCTCCATATGGAGCTTGCCTCCATTAGATTGTTTCTGATCTTTCAGCTGTTCTTCTGGCTGCTCTTCCAGTAGGACTAAACACTTGAACACTTCTTTTATATGGGGGGCCAAAAGGTGTGCTTGCTCTTTTATATATGCCTTGGCTCCTGGCAAGTCAATCATCACGCGCTTAAAATGCAGGCCGGACAGAATTCGCTCAACTAAGCTGACGCCCTCCAGCACTTTTGTCTTCGGCCCACTCAACAATATAACTTCACAGTTTTTCTGTCTGCTAAAGTCAACTTTCACACCTATTTTTGATAAGGCAGCCCAATCACTGACCTTCTCTTTCTCAAAAAACTTTATGAGTGCCATCGGCTTTCCTTCAATGACCTTTTGCACCTCTGTGTTTTCATCTATAAAGTTGGAAAATTCCTCAAAGGCTTTTGCTACAGCTTCAGAAAGACCAGCAATCACAATCTGACTCTCTGCCTGAGTGACTGCTACAGCTCCATTACAACAGTTTTCCTTGGCCAGCATCTGCCATTCCTCCTTCTGGAGGACTGACTCATCCTCCACAGCAATACTTTTGTGGTCCAGTTCTCTCTTTATTTCTTCCTCTGCTTTTAGGAGATCTTCAGGAGCATTCCCTTTCAGGATGATCTCTCCTGCACCAAGCTCGTAAAAAACATTAATTTGTTTTGATATAAACAGGCTCTGTGACAGGGTTTCATTATCAATATGCTCTAAAAACTGAAAAATGCAAGGGTGGATGTTAATTTTTTTCTTTGCCATTTTGTATACATGATCAAGTATTTCTCCTTTTACTTTGTAAACTTCTTCAGGCACTCCAGATAGGCTAATGCTCTTCTGCAAATTATCATAAGTTATTTGTAGGTCTGGGAACTCTGTACGAAATTTTTCTTCCAGACCAGTAATCCGTAAAATTCCATATTCCCCTGGATTCACTGCCTTGACTTTCAGTTCAGTTCTTTGCTTTTCTCTTTCAATTTCTCTGGTGACCTTTTCGATCAGAAGCTTCAGTTCTTGTTCAACCTTCTTCACAACTTCTTTTTCACCTACTAGAACATGTAAATCCCTGGAAATATTTGGGATCATCAGAACTTCATCACGGGGAAAGCTGTTCCTAATGGCTTCCCACACCTCGGTGCTTACTTGACATTGAATTACTTCATATTTTGATATAGTGTGTGAAAATGCTGTGGAAACTTCTTTTTTCCATGCCTTGACCAATCTAGATACTGATCTCTTCCGCTCAGAAAAAATAGCTGAAGGATGCAAAGTAACTGTTGGATCTGCACAGAGGGTGTCAGGCCACTCTGGCACACAATTACACTTTGCCATTTCATGATTTATTGCCTCAATTAACCTCCTATTTCCTTGCAAATAATTCCAGATATAGGGATCCAGAGGCAATGTAACTGGATCTGGTTTCTTTATCTGCGGCCCTTCCTTTCCATATAGAGCTGTTTCCAGTGAGGTGTAGTAAGGATAGACAAAGATTGGTGTTTTGTTGAGTGAATGCTTCTTTGCCAGGATATTTGTTACATCTAAAACAAACAAACAACCCCCCAAGTTATTAATGTCAGCACTTAAGATCTTCTCTTTTGGGGTTTTTTTTTCATTATTTGGGGGGTTTTAAACTGTATTTTCTATATAATAATGGTTTTTTAAGAACATTTTTAGATCGATTTCCTCCACTTCCCAAATATAAATAATTCCAGATTTTTGAATAATTATTCATTTTAAATGCCAGAAACTAAGTTGAAGAGAGACAGTCAAGCACAACAGCATCCACCTCTGGGAGGAGGTGTGCATAATCTCTGCCCCCACTTCTCTTATATGCTGTACTTGAAGTGCCCAGCTCCACAGTTGTCTGGGCTATTACTCAGCAGTTCAAACCACAGCTCCTCTGTTCTCCCAAAAGACCATCTCTTTCCTTCAACTCCTCTTCAATCCTCCCCTTCACTGCAATGCCTCCAGCTTCTCCCTTGTCCTACGCTTTTCACAGTCACTCATCTTTCTGCCACTGACTGGACAACCCACAGCACCTGCTCTCCAGCCAAAAAGCTGCCCAAGAAATTGTCCTGAGATGAGCCACACTGGGCATGCTGCCATGGCTGGTGGCCAAGATGGCAGGTTTTGGGGGGAAGTCCCCTGTGCCCACGGGGCTGTGCACTCTCCATGGAACTCAAACTGCAACCTGAACTCTGTAAGGATCAAGGCCTAGGTGAAATAAACTGTCTAGAAAGTGAAACAATTCTATGCCTTATGTCCAGCTGGTCCAGTTAGCATGAGACCTGTGGGCAAAGCACCACGTCTGTCATTTCACAAGGGCAAATGAGGCATTTCTCAAGAAAATGCACATTTTGGTCTTTAAATGAGAGGTTCCCAAAGAAATAATGGCTCTGCATTTCTGCATTACCTTTTTGGCTACCAAATGTAATGATAGCTGCATCTTCATCAGGCAGCAGTTGAACATCCACCGTCTGCGCACCGCCGTACTTCTCATTTTCAAAGTAGATGGTTATATAGTGACAGGAGGTGTTGGGTGGTATATTTTCAGCCCTAACACTTTTTGTTTGCTCAAGGCACCGTGCAGTAATGTTTTGTTCCCTTGCTCTCTGGTTTTGATTCAGCTTTTTAGCAAATTCCTCTACATCTAGAAAGAGAAAGGAGAAGAAAAAGAAAAGATCAAACTCGGAGCTTGTTTTTTTACCACGCTGTTAGCAAACTATCACTGTGTACACTGATCAAAGCTCTGAATTACAAAATCAGTCCAGAGCTGCCCACAAAGCTACTTCTTTCCACATAGTATCTGTCACTTAGTATTCCCCTCATGGTTGCTCACAATTGTTGACTACAATGACTGCAACCAGAATTTGCCACCAGTTTTCCTACAGACTATCACTGGGTGTCTTTAGCTCCAGCAGAAAACAACATCAGGTTCATGGCTTCATACACAACTAATAAGACACAAGTTAACAATTCAAATTCTCTCAATTTTATAATACATTCTCTCAATTTTATAATACATTTTGGCTATTTCCCCCCTGTTATTCTCACAATAAAAGACAGTCAAATCATTTTTCCATCTCTCAAGGGGAAAAAAAATTAAGTTGCTTAAAGATCCACTTATTTCCTAAAGGCCACACCAAAAATTTAGGACTGGAGCATGACTTGAGAGACAAATAATTTCTAAGGCAGAAAAACCTATACCTTCTCTGCAGTTTTTGGCAAGGACAGCTTTTACCATCGATCTGTTCGCAGACCAAGTACATCCTTCACTGCTTGTTTTAAGCTGTAGTTTGCTTTTAGTCCTACCTGTTGTGTTTACTACCCAAACCAGAGCTAGCTCTCTTTCTGACTTGCACTGGCCTCTCCACCTCACAGATAAAGGTTATGGCATTAACTCTAGTAAAGTAAACCCTCCTTTAAAAGGACATGCTATCAGATCAAACCTTAAAAATACGAAAGATAATACTTCCAGCTTAATCTCACTCACACACATGCATACAAACATGTAGCTAATAAAAAGAGCTTCAACTCTGACTCCTTCTTACCAGTATTTCCAGTAAAAGTAACTACAGCAGCACATAACTCAGGTATCATTTCCACACTGAAGTCACCATCCTCCTCTGACAAGCCACTGACATTCTCTACCAGCAAAATTAACATGCAATCTCTGGTTGTGTCCTTCACATTTTCCAGCACAACTGCAGTGGGAAGCAGGGATCCTTCAGAGCTCTCCACTTGGCACGACTCCTGGGAAGCTGCCACTTGCCACGGCTTCACAACCAGATCAATTTTATTCAAGTGATGCTTTCTTTGCAAAACTTCTTGGGCATCTAGTTCCACAGAAAAATGGAGATGTCACAGCAGAGTAGCATCTTAAACAATAGCAATAATATACCATTTCTGCCTGGAGCAATGCCCACAGAGAGATCCTGCACCAGCAAAGGCCTATTTTTAAAAGGGAGTTTAAGCAGTGTAACACCCATAACATACCTCGCTCATCCTGAAAGGTGATGATTGCTTGGTCATCCTTTTTGACATAGGACTCAATGGGCCCCCCACCAGATCTCCTTTTACTTTCAAAGTACATTTCCAAAAGCTCATCTCCTATTTCCTCCCCAAGGACAGTGGTTACTACTACAGCAGAATTCCCAGAGGTTACTTTCTCTGCTTCCAATTTCTCACATGATTCTGAAATAAAAGATCACACCATAATGCCTTAGGCAAAAGTTAAGAAGAAAACCAACCTCCCCACCTTCTAAGCTTTCACACCACTTTTTGTTCAGATCACACTCAGGGTCAGGGAAAAGAACAGGATAAGAATCCCAAACAAGTTAAGCACATCACGAGTTGCTGTACCAACACGTAGGGAGGAAATGCTTCAGCTCATCACCAGGCAAGGACAGCAGAAGTAAAAGACACAAAAGCTTTTTCACAAACACGCAATGAGGGAAACCAGTGCTCCCCATTCACAGTTCAGACATTGCTGTGGGTCACCTGGGGTCTATACCTGCTGGGTGCCACGGCTGCTCAGGTGTACCTGGGGTACACAGCGCCCGATGCTCTGGCACAGGGCTGCCCCAGCAGGGCTGGCAGCAGCTGGGAAGGCCTGGGTAGGGACAGCCTGAGCCAGAACAAAGGCCAGCATCCACTGCTGTCCCCTAAGGAACTGACTGAGGTAGGTACAGAGTGAAGTGGGGGCTCTAAAGAGACTCAGAAAGGAAAAAATATATTTATTTCTTTTAGCCTGGGATCACAATTCTTACACTACATTAGACAAACAATACAAGCCACGAGGGTGACCAGGGCACTGCTGCAGCAGAAAGGTCCAGAAAACCAAAGGAGCAAGAATACAATAGTCACCACCAGTAAAGTGACACACTTACCCGTCTTCTTCTGCGGAGTACACACAGGAGTTCCCTTATTCCGGCAGACGGGAAGAGACACCTGGGGTTCATTAACTAGAGAGAAATGACAAGGGTTTCTCAGTTGCTGGGTACTTCAAGAAGAAAACGGACACATTAATGTACACCCAGGAGCTAACACAGCTTGAATTAAGTTTAATTTGACACTGTCAGAATCACAGACTCCTCTATTTTTAAACCAAATGTTGAGCTCAAGAAGCCTTGGGCATAATGTCAGCACAGTCCTGCTGCACAAACCAGCATGAGCAGGTCCTGCCATGCACTACAGCACTCGCATCACACAAAAAGCTGCACTGAACGTAAGAAGTGCTGAGGACATCAGCCCTTGGGAGGAAGTGCCTTTGAAAACTGAGACCTCTGGAAGAGCCTCTACCAGGATGTGTTTGACGCAGCGTGACTGCTCAACTTCCTAGTTTAGAACAAGAGGAAATGCAGCTACATTAGAAAACAAAGGACAATGGTATGATTGACCAAGCTGCTTTTGCAGCCTGTGCCCTCAGCCCTCACCTGCACAATCACTCCTCTATGCACAAGCAGGTGCTTTGAAAGCAGAGCTCAGCGAGCTGCGTGTGCATTAGCCCTGTGTATATTGATTACTTCTGTGTGTACTGCTAGTCACACATTGATTAGCTAGGTATTGGCCGTGTGTGTATTGATTAGTCCTGTGTATTAGCCAGATGTGCATTGAGCAGCTGTGCGTGTATTGACTCTGCAGTGTGTGTGTGTTAGACGTGACAATCGGTAGGTCTGTCCGGTGCCTGGGATGTGGCTCGGAGACTGCACCACAGGAACTCCATCGTGTTTGGGGTTGGGGAAGTGAACGGGAGCGCTGGGCAGAAGAATCAGAGCGCTACAGCGCCGTTCGGCCGAGCAGCGGCTGCGCTGCTTCCCCGCGCCCGCTCCCCGCAGGGCTCCCCGGGCCGGTGCCTCGCCAGCCCCGGACCCCCCGCCGCTCCTGCCGCAGCTCCCACCTGGAGTCTGGGTCCCGCCTGGAGTCTGGGTCCCGCCGGCCGGTCCCGGCTCCTGCAAGGGATCGAGAGGAGAGCGGTCACCCAACAGAGCAGCTCCCCCGCCCGGACCCGGACCCGCGCCCGCCTCACCTGCGCGGGGCCGCCGTCCGCGGGCAGCGCGGTGACCTGCAGCGACAGCCGCTCTCCGGACCCCCACACGAGCTCGTGTTCCGGCCGGCTCAGCACCCGCTCCCTCACTGCCAACAGAGCAGGCACCGGTCAGGGGGGTCTGCCCGCGGGCATCGCCATCAGCCCCCCCGATCCGCCCGGCCCGGCCGCTCACCCTCGGGGCGGGCGAAGCAGACGAGGATGTGCCCGGCCCCGCTCCCGCTCCCGCTCCCGGTCCGCAGCTCGCACTCGCCGCCGCCCGAGCGCTTCTGGCTCTGGAAGTAGCAGAGCAGCTTCTTCCTGAGCGCGGCCGGCGGCTCGGCGGGGCCCCAGTCCCCTCGCACCAGCAGCGGGAAGGAGCACGGCCGCTGCCCCTCCATGGCCGCCCGAGGGCTCCGCTCCCGCCGCTTTCGCTTTCGATTCCCCGCAGAACCCGAGAACGCCCGGGGCCCCTCCCAGCGCCGGCAGCAGCCTCCGCCTCGGGACACATCGGCACGGCCGGGCTGCGGGGCCCGCCGCGCCCGCACGGGGCAGGACAGGCCGCTCAGCGCCCTCGGGGCGCGGCCCTTGTGCCTCCAGAGCCGTGCAAGAAACCGGGGTGACAGCGTTTTCAGCCCCTGAACTCACACTGCTTAACCACCGGCTAACACCCGCTCTCCCTCCCTTACCCTTTCAAATGAAGTCACGATGCAAAGTAAAATTACCACTTTCATCATTCTTTGCCAGAGATGCTTCCACAACCGTGGAAGGCTGCAATGGGTATTTACTTCAGACCAACTTTTCAGCTAGCTGAGAAGTTTTCAACCGAGTGCTCAGGACTTTCTCTTGCAAAGGTTTGTTTTCAGCAATTTCGTGCTGTGTATTTTACCCTTGTGGCCAAATATGGGACATGAAAATAGCAGATAAATGAAGTTTTCTCCCCTAATTTCACTGAAGGTTAAGAAATGGATAAATAAATGTCGTTAAAAATTATAAGCATCCAGCTAAGCCTAGGTATCATCAGATACTGTGTTGAGTGATCCATGGGAATGCCTTTGTTTCTTGGTGGGCAACTGATTCTCATTACAGTTAATAGTTATAGTATAATTCATTTTGTTTTGATTAATAAATTGCTCTTATTTCAAAGCACAAGGCTTCTCTGCCTGCTGGGGTTGGGGGGTGAGTGAGTGGCTGTGTGGCAGGTAGCTGCTGGATGGGGTTGAAGCACAGTGACAATTTGTTTCCAGGTGCAGGAAAGCTCAGTCACTTAGAAACAAATGGAGTGTTGGTATCTAACTGCATGGAAAGGGAGGGGGGACATGGAATCATGTAAAATATTAAAACAAATACAGTAACACAAAAGCAGGGCTGGAAAGACATTCCAACCCACATGGAAACCAAACATTTCCCACTCCTATTAAACCTGAAAGTCAAGGTGGTAAAGTTGTAGTGCCCATTCACAATATGGGAATCTCAAAATAATAAAAAAAAAAAGTAATACATTTTTAAAAAGGGGGGTGGCATTGAGTCCAAACTGCCCCAAAACATGGTGTTGCAGGGAAGCTCCTAAATCTAAAAAATATATACAGCTATATGTATTGCAAAAAAGGAGGAAAACCCTGTACAGAAGAAACACATGTGGTATCTTTGTATTTTCTTTATTAGTTGCACTCAGTAGCCTTAGAGAAAAGGTTCAACTTACTAAAAATACCATAACACAGGTAATTAACAGGTTATTTAGGCACTGCAGAGTATCTTTATGATACAATTTAAACCTATATTAGATGCAATTGAAAGAATGCAGCTTTATAGTTGAAAAAACGGATTTAGAAGTTGTATTGAAGTTTAAGCAGGCACAGAACCAGGAGCCCACTATCAGTTATGACACTGTTGCTTCCCGTTTGCTCCAACACAGCTCTCAGTATTCAGCACTCCTGCAGAGCAAACATCCATGTACCCACCTGTACATGATCCACAGCTAATTTCACATGCAAGACCCAAATCATTAAGGCCATTTCTACCATGAAAAGAAGCAGAAGTCCATAACCTTATCACAGCTAACACTGTTATAGCTGCATACAAATTTCAGATTAGATTACATATTTGCATACAAATTTGCATACAAATTTTAGATTTAGATTAGATTAGGTTACATGATGCCAGCCATGCTGACAGACATCAAAATGCAAAGCTAAGAGAAGTGTTCCATCTAATAAAAGTTGTGGATCTAAGGGTTTTAGAAATCAGACTGGAGAGTTGTGGAGAAAAGTGGCAATCAGATTTGCTAGTAAAGCAAGATATACAAAGTGCAAACAGTACTGATAACTACACACACAAGAACCAAATTTTGTAAAGGCTACATATATAGGGAAGGAAATGATTTGTGAGAAGAACATACATTGTTTGATGAGAAAAGATTACTTTTCTTAGCTAACTCTGAAATACAAGCAATTTAGGTACTGTAGTTAAACAAAGCCACTTCCCTCAGAGCTTGAATAGTACATTAACTGCTGTGTCAGTCATTGCACTTAGGAGTTGAGAATTCACAGATTTCCTTATTCAATTCCCTTTGCTTTCAATTCTGATCGAACGCGCTGCAGATAAGAAGAATCCGGGTAACCAAACCTAGAAGAGGAGAAGAATGGTTTGGGCTATTTCTGCAATGAAGCACTTGACAATTCTACAAAACCACCTCATCAAAGTCTTTTCAGAAATCTCTCCACAAATTTTATGCAGTTCTTGCCCTAGAGAGAAAACAGACCCATACTGCCAGTCACAGACGCGATACAGACAGCATAAAGCTGTGGCTTAAGGAGCTGCTACATTTTATTGTCCAAATTAACACTAAGAACTTGATTTTCAAAGCTGCCTGGGGGTCTCCCTTCAAAATGATAGGATGTTTGGGTATGTATCTTTTAAAAAGAAAATCAGACCTGAAGCCTGAGCCTTCAAATCAGACACATAATGGCACCTCTGGACTTGAAGTAGTGCAACACCAGCACTGCGTATGACGCAAGTGATAAGCAGGAGAGAAAATTTACACAGAGTGAAGGATAAAGTAAAACTGATACTTTTTGCTCTTTTAATAATCCTAGCCGAGTCAGGAGGATCTAGACACAAGCCCTGCAAGACACCACCTACCCCTCAGAGGCTGCAACAAGCTTGAAAGGACTGGTCCAAGATTCCTTCCTGTTTTTGCTGCAGACAGCTCACACTCTGTCCTGGTGATTGTTCTTTTCATTTAGTGCAGCAAGTCCTCAAGAAATACTGGACAGGGCTGGAATTTACTCAGAAAATCCTCTGACACCTTGAATGGCCAACACGGGGTAACCTTTTTTTATGGGTGGGGCTGGCACTGTGTCCTGTGCTCTGACCCACTAAGTGCTGCACAACTCTTGGCTCCTAGCTTCTAAAAGGACGTGACCATATCTGTACTACAACCTCACTTCCTGCTGTTAGCTCTGCTAAGGAGAATCTCAAACCATGTTTTACAACATGATGAGTGCCATCTTTACCAGGGTCATAATGGACCAGCACCTCCTGGTGCAGAACAGCAGGTAACAGGTGTCCTTAGGTGTCATCAAGAGCTTGTTGTCCTGTGGGTTCTAATCAAAGCAGTTATTAACCAAGTGCCTTACAAACTCATTGGTGAATGGGTAGTCTGAGGGGCAGCAGAACACTAAGCTCATCCTTGTTCCAACTCTGCAAATAGGGGAAGGGTGATTAACTTCTGGATCCATAGGGCATTCCACAGTCACTCTGTTAGTGACAAAATCTGAAAGCTCTCAATGTGGAAAATATTCAAGGCAGTCTTCCTGACACATCTGAGTAACAACAGTATTGCAGAAAGGCGAGACTACTTACTGGGAAGGTCCTCCCTCCATGGAAGTTTTGTGGTGAATATCATTCCATGTGATAACATTTTGTTCACCAGTAGTACGTGACTGCCCCACTGTGAAAATCAATTTCTGGTGAAAGGCCCTTTCGAGGAGCTGCAGGATTTCTCGCCCCTCCTTATTGTCAGGTAAATATGCTGTTCGGTGAACTGGCCCATAACGCTGCCCTGGGTTTGGATGGCTGCTCTGTTTTGTAGAAAAACAAAACAGAAACACATTGTGTATCATAACTCATTCAGAAGGACACAGCATGACTGATAACTGATTCTGAGTTCTTTCTCTTTAGATACTTTCTTACAAATTTCATTCACACTTTCTTGTCATCGCTCATGCACCCATGGTTATTTTTAAATTTGTTTTTCCCTCTTTTCTCTCCCAAATGCAAGGTGCTCCACCTGTGACTTTTTAATTTACTCCTTTCTCAGTCCTAGTCATGAATCCAAGCACGTAACATAAGGAGATTTCTCACCTGGAAAGCTCTCACCAAGCCAGCCCACTCTTTACTTTTGTCCATTGCTGCTCACAGCAGAGAACACCCCAGAAATGCTCATTATACTTGCAAAACTTTGCTTATACAATATCACTGCATAGATTTCAGTTCAGTTATTCCCACTGTACAAATTAAAGACAGGCATCTCTGTCCTTATGCATATAAAATGGAGGCTGATCATCTGACCATTTAATTCCTACTGTATTTACTTAATCACACCCAAAAATATTGAATTAAACACTTGCAGATTTGTACAAAACAAAGAAATGTCTTCCCTGACCACGCATTAAAGAACAGCAAAACTGTTAATTTTATATTAAATACTGGTTTTGTTGGGGGAAAAAATATCTTTAAGAAATATTTAAGTATACTTACAGTTTGAATACCACCATTCATATCATAGTCAATTTGAATAGTGTCACAATTGGGATAACCAGGAAGAGATACACGGATTTTTCTGGTTGACATTGTTCCCTCTGGCTGGTTTCCTATCAGGACTCCACAGACAGTATTACAAACTGGACAAGCTTGTTTGTAACTCATGGCTACGTCAATGCAAGTTTTGCAAAATGCATGTTTGCACTTTTCTAGTATTTCTTTATTTTCAATTGTGTCCCTGCAAATTGGACACTCATCATCTTCTTTTTCTTCTGTCTTTGCCTGAGTCTGTCCTTCAGAAGAAAGGATTTTTTTTTGCCTAACACTGGACTTAGATGCTCCTGTAGCTTCTTGAGAGCTGAGGTCAGAGGACAGTGCTGCCCTAGTTCTAGTTTGTGTTCCTTCAATGTCAAGAAGGGACTTCATGTACTTCTCAGCAGCATCAAGATGGACTGGTAAACCCCTTAAGATTAACTTATCTTCATCCTTCTTAAGTTTTACCTTAAGATCTTCAAATTTCTTAGCATTAAGCAGAACACCTAAAGTTTCCTTCTGATCTTCTGAAAGCTTCACGCTGATGATTTTTTCTGTTAACATTGCAGAGGCACTCTGAAATGCACTGATAAAACTTTCAGTAGCATGTGACGACATATCACAAGTTTTGGATTTAGGCCTAAATATAATGACCTTCTGGCCAGGTGAATTCTCTTTTATTTCTACCAGTGTATCAAATTTGCCATTTATGTTTTCAATTTCTTTGCTTAGTATATTTTCCAACAAGTTCAACACAGAAGTATCAACTCCAATTCCGTATCTGTATTTGTAACATTCAGATGATATTTTCATACTCTTTTCAGCTTGGCTGTTCTCACCTTCTCCTGCTAGAAATTTCTGGGCAGCTAAAATCTCACTCCTTGGACCACGGAGTAGCAACTGACTCCCTTCCTCTTTAGCAAGAAGATTTCCAAACCTTTCATTTAATTTTACTACTGTCTCTTTCAATGTGTCACTCTTTGTTATGGGAACTTTTTCCTGTGTCAGATCTTTTGTAGCTTCCTGAAAAATTCTGATAAAAGAATCACTAGCTGCTGGTAACAATGCAGGACTTTTATCAGAAGATATGTATATGAATGTGTTATCCTTGTCATGGCCTTTAATGCCTATATGTGCTCCAAACCTTTTGTGTAGTTCTCTGATTTCCTCTTTGCGGGTATGACTAAAATATTCATAGAGAGCTGTCACAACTGTAAACTCAACCATTTCTTCAGTATTCAGGCCATTTTCATCTTTCAAACCATTCCTACTTTCAGAATGGGAAAAATCATGGTTTGGGTCTTTGCCTGCAAGGATATCTTCAAAGTAGTGATAAGCTTTTTCAATATCTGTAAAATCTCCTGTCAATTTCTCAGAGCCATCCATTCCAGGATTTCTTTCTCTCTTTAAGTTTGGACACATAATGGTAATTTTCTCCCTTTGGTCTTCAGTGAACACAGTGGTATTCAAAGTAGCAGATACTGTAAGAAATATCTAAAGAAAACACAAGAACACATCAACATGTAAGTTCTGGTCCATTTGCATATTGGAGTTAATTGTCCACCTATAGTCCATTATTGTTTGTGCTCTTGGGCCTGAAATTTGGATCATTTGTCCTTGGTCCCCAGCTAGAGAAGGAATTGTTTTGTCTCCCTACTCTGTGAAGAGAGTTCACCATCCCCTAATATGAAGCTCAGAACTACACACTGAAACAGTACAGAATCTGAAAAATATAAAAGCTAAAACCTGAGGCATCATTGTAACTACATCTTAGTGTAACTACATCATTGTTATTCTGCCAAGGATCCCCAGAGGAATCTGTCTATCCCCTTAGAGCCAGGTTACACAGACAGAACATGTTTTAACATGACCTCTAAGTTATATTTAATTGTTTTTATTAATATTAGACTTTCTAGTTTTCACTCATTATCTTTCTTTAAAATTTTTCCAGAAGTCATGCTTTAATAACTCCAAGAGTTAGAGCAGAAAACAGGATTCTGAAAAATAACAACAAACATATTCCCTTCTGTACTTCACACAGACAGAAGGATAGGAAAATTTGCAGTATAGATGCCAGGCAAACACTATGTTACCACATGCTATACTTCAAAAACTAGATCTATGTTACCAATCAAAACAGGGTAAAACCCTCTGAGCCAGATATCAGTGTCTTGGTAGAGCCACATCCACACCACGTTGCCCTATCCCATGTCCCTAAACACAGCTGACCTTTTCTGTGCAACTTTTAGTTCAAAGTGTCTGAAATCATGTTAGCGGTGCTACATCACATCACAGCAGACTTTTCTAATGCTGAAGAGATGGAGATAATGAGAGCTGCCTCAAGGTGCAAACCATGTTGAAAGAGTAGGTGGAAAGGTGGAAGAGTAAGTGAAAGGTAGGTGGAAGAGTAGGTGAAAGGTATAGGTGGAAATGATCCAAATCTCATACAATTCTTCTACCTTTTGGGAGCAGCCCTTGGTGCATACTACCCCCTGAAACATGCCAGAGCCCTGCTTTGGGGAAGAGTGGTTGGCACCTGCCAGAGTCAGGCTGGAAAACATGCTGCCTGCAAACCAGTGTAGATTGACCTCTGGTCTGGCACTCAATGTCACTCCTGGCCCCCCATTCCATCGACTAAGATTGCCTAACTGATATTTTTTTTGGCACGAAACACTGAAGCGCAACACAAAGAACTCATGGAACTTCAAGCAGGGCAGGCTGTGACATTGCTCTTTCTGATGTACCTTTTTGGTAAGGTCCTCCTTTGCAGCGCTGTCCGGCTGCTGCTGCCGGGGCAGGGGAGCGCTGGCAGCTGCAACCCGGCTCTTGCCCGGCTCCCCTTCTGCCGGCAGGACCACTATATCCCAGCATCCTGTACCCACCTCCAAGGTGTGTTTTGAGCGGGATTCCACACTCTTCCTATCTGTGGTAATTTCAGAAAGACAGAATCACAGAACTGTTAGGCTGGAAAGAACCTCTGGAGATCATCCCGCCCAATCCCAGGGCCAAGGCATGTCGCCAGACTCCACGACCCTCCTGGGTAGCCTGTTCCACTGCTCAGCCACCCTCGATGTAGAGAAATTCTTCCTCGTGTTAGGGTGAAATTCCTTGTGTTTTAGTTTATGCCCTCTGCCCCTTGTCCTGTCGCTGGCTACCACCGAAAAGTCTGGCACGCCTTTGAGATATTTATATGCATCAATGAGATCCCCTCTGAATTTGGACAAAGGCAGATAAGGCTGATAAAGTTACCTGCAGGCGTGATAGCTACCAGCGGCCCTAGAGCCGCCCTGCCCAGGGACACTAAATGGTGCCTCAGCGGCCATTTCCAGTCCCCTCAGCCCCGTCCCGCCAGGCCGAGCCGCGGCGCCCGGCCCGTACCTTGCTCCTTAGAGAAGTCCACCCAGTAGGTGCCGGGCTGGGGGCCGGGGCGCACGGTGCACTCGCCGCCCCCCGACCGCTTTCCCGACTGGAAGTATCTCTGGAGCTTGAGGGTCGCCTTCTCGCCGGCGGCGGGCGCAGGGCTCACCCACACCAGCAGCGGCGCGGCCGCCATGACCCGCCGCGCTTTCGCTTTCGCTTCCCGCTCCGCCGCTCGCTCGCTTTCGCTTTCGCTTCCCGCTCCGCCCGCAGCTCCGAGCGCGGAGGATCCGCCCTGAGCGAGATGGGGGTTGTGCAGGTAGAGGAGCGGGGCTGGGGGCACGGGGCCCGGCGCGGCCGCTGCCTCAGGGCTGTGGGTGCGGCGGGAGCTGCCGGCGGGGCTGAGGGCAGCGGGGCAGCCCCGCGCTCTGGCCTGGCGCTCGGGAACGGCTCTTCCCGGCCTCTCGCTCCCGAGAGTTCGTCGGAGCCGGAGGAAGCTGCGGGTAACTTCACCCACAGAGCTCCCGCAGCTCCGAGCAGCATTTTAAAAACTAGAAAACTTCGTAGAGGTGTTTGAAAAGCTGGTGCTGCCGGTTTGGTTTGCAACAGAATCTCTCCTGTAGGAAGGCAGCCCACGTACTTTATTGCTTGTAACATTTATATTTTCCTTTTTCTCTCTTTTTATTACAATAGAGTTACGTTTCAGATTTCTTCGGATGGAAGCCTGCTTTAGGTAAGCCTCTCATTTAGCCATCTGCGAAGTGTGTACTTGTATCTAAGTTGAAAACTGAAAGCTACAGCCAGCAAACTGGAAAACAAAAGCCAAAAGCAACCTGAAATCCATAATTAATGTGAAATAGACACGGTTGTGAATCAACATTTTTATTAATTACTTCAACAGGACTTGCTTGCATTTGTCTTTTAAAAGCAAGAGCTCAGACGTGTTTTGATGAGTCAGCATGTATACTTTATAAGTGCAAAATATCAGACTCTCTACAAGCAGGTAGTATACCCTGGAGGAAAGGTCGACTAAACTCACACAGATTGATTTAAACTAATTAACATAACTGCCGTAGTATAGTACTGCTGACATCTGCCAGGAGAGGGCTGTACAGCCATAGTAATAATATAGAAACTGTTCCTTAAAAAATGTTGTTTAAAAAGTCTTACTGAGTTCATACGAAGTTCCACACAAATAGAGAACTTGCTTGTCGGCTTTAAGTGCAGACTAAATGAGACTCACAGAATTAAAACTCAGTATAAGATCTCTGTAGCACAGTTAAATGAACCTCCTTGAGTTTAATAAACCTCTGAAAAGGGGAGAGAAAAGATTAGAGTGTGTAAAAAATATTGTTTAGCAATGACAGTAGGATAAAATTGAGAGGTATAAGCCACACTTCCAGATAAAAATAAATGTTTTGATAGTAATACCTTCTATTTCACTTTATATTCTGTATCCTAGGGTCAGACATCGTAATGGATAAGGTCAATTTGGTGGTGCCCATCAGTAAAGATACCTATGAAGCTCTTAAGAGAAGAGAAAACTGTCTAAATAATCTCGTTTCCAAAAAGTTTGCTTGTACGTTGGCCTTCAGAAAAGCAGCAAAAAGCACTGGTGAAGTATACAGGAAAACAGTAAAGTCGGGCATTGACGTTTGTGTTTATAAGGATGATCTCGCTAGACACAAGGTTGATGCCGTGGTGAATGCAGCCAATGAGTATCTTGAACATGGAGCAGGTCTTGCTCTTGCCCTTGTAAAAGCTGGAGGGCCAGAAATAAAAGAGGAAAGCAAGCTTTATGTTCAAAGCTATGGAAAAGTCCAAGTTGGTGGTATAGCAGTGACAGGTGGAGGTAAGCTTCCTTGTAAGAAAATTATTCATGCAGTTGGTCCTAGGTGGTGTCTTCCTGAAAAGGAAAGATGTTGTGAGCTACTTCAGGAAGCTATTTTGAATGTTCTGCTTTATGTTAGTGCTCCAGGAACAGCTTTAAAGTCTGTGGCTATCCCAGCAGTGAGTTCAGGTGTCTTTGCCTTCCCAATTGATTTGTGTTCTAAAGTGATTGTAATGGCTGTAAAGGAATTTGTTGAGGCAAGTCCGCCAAGCTGTCTCAGGGAAATCCGCCTGGTGAACATTGATGAGTCTACAGTCACAGCAATAAAGAAGGCCTGTGAAAAGTTTCTGGGTGATCCCAGTTCACTTGAAGACACTGTGCCAGCTTCACTAAGCCAGTCTTCACCTTACCTCGCACACAAAAACATTCGCTTGCGCATCGTAGAGCAACACCCAGAAAATCTGAAGGTAAGTCTGTCCTGTAATTTGTGCAACCTGGTGCTGCCTCCAAGTCTTTGCAGGATTTGGAGCAAAAGAGTTCAGAACACATTTTGTATCAGTCCACTAAATGGTTTTCTTCTCAGTTTGATGAGAATTTACACACGGTAATTAAATCATAGTAGCAAGGAGTTGGGTTTTGTCTAAATGGGTATTGGACTTTAGAATGTTTTTATTTTGTTTTTGTATACATGCTGTTATAATAGAAAGCAGTTAAAGATTGAATGATTTAATAATACATCTCTGTGTTAAGGTTTATCTTCTTATTATGTAGGAGTTCACATTTTATCATGCACTCCACAGAAGTATTCTCTTACTTCCTGCCTTGCTTTTTTTCCTATAATTTATGTTCTCATAACTTCATTATGTTCTCATAACTTCATTACTGGAATTATTCAGCAAACACTGAAACAGCAGAAAATACACGGATGATGTGCACCTTGCCTTTAAATAGAGCATTACTTAAATTGATTAACTTTTTAGCTAGAAAATCTGAAGCAAAATAGATGACCTCAGTCATAGGAATTCAACAGAGCTCTTAGACTGTAAGGTACATCACAAGAATGGCATTTGCTTTTAGCAAATACTAAATCTTAAAAAATAAATAAGTTTTTATTTTTAAAGAAGTCATAATTGAAAAGGAAGTTTGGGTTTTTTTGGTGTTAGAACTAAGGATTGCAAAGTTGACCTTGCAGGGAATTTTATGAACCGATTCTACAGCACTGAAAGATGCACACACCCTCAAGACCGTGAGAAAAACATGTCCTTGTGTCTTTAGATAATATTCAGCAATTAAGGTTAGAACAATTACTGCTTTTATCAGTATTCTGTAAACAATTTTTTGTGTACCTACTATGGGAATCTGCTTTTTCCACTGGAAACAATTTGTATTGGAAACAATCATAGCTTTGCAGTTCCCTTATGTGTACTGACACTGGTATTTGGTGATGTGTCCTTGCTACCCTGAGGCTGGGATGACAGCCACATCCATAGTTCTCTCCTGCTGATAATTGGCACGTGGGTCACTTAGATAGGGAGAGTAATAATTCTGTCCAGTGCACTCTTGATGACTGGAACAGTTTTGTGCACACTGTTGGTTCTGAACTGCCACTGCAAAGTGCATACTTTGATGTGCTCCAGTGCTGTCCTAGTCAGTAGGAACATTCAAGCAGCTATCTGTGGCACTCAGGCCTCTGTACAGGAATTGTGCTTAGCAAGAATGCTCTCTGTAATAGCAAGGCTTGCAAATAGTCAGTTTTAAGTACACTGAAATTTGCACTCTTTCCTTGCAGAATACAGCTATTGTTAACCTCATGAATGCAAGGGATGGGCCTTCCTCTCAATCTTCAAGACTGCTGGAAAAAGAGGATCCAGCTTTTCAGATGGAACTTGAGCATTGTCTTCAACATCCGAAACATTTTAAGGAGCCCCTGATAATGAAAACACATCAGCCGCCCTCTACATTTGTGCTGCACGTGATATTGCAATGCCAGCACCCGGTGTTACAGCTTGAGGTGACAATTGCTTACTTTGGATGGCAATGGATTTTCATGTTGGGTGATGTGAGGACTGAAAGGTTTTGTTTTTCCTGCAGGAATTGAAGGATGCAGTGAAAAGATGCCTGGATCACTTTCAGGAGGACTCATCTCCCTCAGTTTCTTTTCCAATAAATTGGTCACCAAAGCTGCCTGTTGACATAGTGGCAGAGACCATGATTGAGGCAGTTTTAAATTTTGCCAGGGCACATCCTAGGAAGAAGAAAGAAGTGCAGTTTGTTATTTGCCCAGATGACCGTGCTGCCTGTGAGGTAACCAATTTGTTGTTAACTACCCATAATGAAGACAGAAAACTCTAAAACTATTTCCATAGATGACTAAAAATGATGACAGTCTGTTCTGTACTAACAATGACTGTGAGCAGCAGGTCCCTTTGTGAAACTATTACTCTCATAAACAGATACTCAGTCTTTGTAAATACTTATTTTCTCCTCACTAAACTAGAAGTCTTCAGCCTGTAGTCTTATAAAAAGGGGAGATAACTCTAAAATTCTCATGTCTGTCAGTGAATGTATAAGAAGGGTCTACTCTTAACTCATTAAGGAAGAAACGTTCCTCCTTAGAAAATATTTAACAGTTTTGTTTTTTGTATGGAGCTCCTAAGGCAAGACACTATCAACATATATGAGCTAACATAATAGAAGGATTTCAAGTAGACAGGCAGGAGAATAGTCTAGATTTTAAAACTGAGTAAAGATGCATCAGCATTAAACTGTTAGTAATGAACACCTTTATCTTATGTGATAGCATGAGGTAGGCCACAACCACAAGGAGCTGGTAAAGGTGCTATTTGGTGTGTAAGGTGTGTTACCCTAGGAGATGCAGAACAGGAATGCATTTGATACTGTCAGGAATAACATTTTGGGAAAAGCTGATAAATGCCAGTGTTAACAGAATTGGGAGTGGGGTTGTAAACTGCTTGTCTAACAGAGTTTTGAAGGTACTTAATTGCATATTTGATAAGAGATTGCAAACTCCTCCTAAACTTTTATCTTTCAAGGTTGTCCGGAGGAAATTTTATTCAGCAAAATGCAAGCTGGAAAACAAAAGTGATCCTTTGAGTAAGTAATGAACAAAAGGGGCATTTCCAGTAAATGAGTACTCCCAATTTGAGAATCTGTAATCACAGAATTCCCTTTAAAATAGGGAACTTAGTATTTACATCTGTCTCGGGGAGAGGAGGAAGCAAAAACTTGTGAACACTTTGTATTTTTACATTTACAGGAATGGAACTGCGCAGTCCCTTTTAAGACTTAAAACCCGTTGTCATTGCCTAAGTTGTTGGAAATAATTTAGTGAAAGGCAGATAAATTCTTCATATGAGTGTGTGTATCCTGGAAACTTTACCTCCTTGTAGCTAATCTCTTTTTTGAGTATACCAGAAGAGTAGTGTGTTTCTTGTACTGTATGGCTGGGATTACAAATAGGAATTTGTGTCAGCCCTTGAAGGCTCCTCACTCTTCCAATGCACTTGTGTTAACAATATATATCTTCCAGGTGCAGAGTCAGGCAGTCAAACTGCAAAAGAGCCTGCAAGCAATGAAGCCATGATTGAACTTAAAGGGTGCACACCCACAGCACTGGAGGCAGCAGAATCGTGGCTCCAACATGTAATGAAAATTCAGGAGGGTTCCCATGCTGTTATTGAAAACAACTACATTTTCTGCCTTGGTAAAGAGGAGTTTGCAGAACTCTCTCGACACCAGCCTTCTAGTGTATGTGTGTCAGAAAAAGTGAGAGATGGACGAGCAAAACTGGAACTTCAGGGCCCTCCTGATGTTTTGATTGATACAGTGCTTGCAACTGAAGAATTACTGCGTCGTGTGCAAGAGAAGACTATTGCTGAGCAAGAGAAACTGCTCTACTCAATGTGTATGTAAAGTAAATAGTGCCTGAACACTAATTAAGTAAATAAGTGCCTAAACAAGGTTAAGTATGAAGCAGTGTGTATTGCTGAGAGTGGACAGACACATTCAGTTCACACACACATCTTTAATTACTGATATCCCTGTACTTTCACCATGTGAGCCCCTGGAAGACCATTTGTTAGCTGTGGTCACTCACTTGGCAGTATTCCCAGTAGGATACAGTTTATACAGGGGCTGGTCATGATGTATACCCAGCTGTAGTGGAGCTCCCGCCAGGATACCTTCACTCTAAAGCCTGGCCACTGGAGATTTACAACATTTGCACTTAATTAACACGCACCTTTGCTGAGCTCTTGCTGGCTACACTGGACCACTGTCGCAGGGCTCAGCAGGAGACTTGTTCTGCAGAGCTGTCATGAACAATTGATACAATTAATGGCATTACAGAAACTACTGAGTGATCAATTTTAATTTGTGTGTTGATAGTCATTCAATATAGAGACCTTTATATGAAAGCTCAGCTGTGAAGAGGTGTCATGGAGATCATAAATTGCTTTTCTTTTTCTTCTCTCCTGATTTCTTTGTAATAAATGCAGAAAAATAGAATACATTTACATACATTTTTGTATGTTTATACTAGTCCCTCTCAGTATTAGCCTCTGACAATACTTCAGAGGACACTTAACATTCTTTGTTCCTAATTAAACCACCAGCTAAAGTAGTGGATCTGCCTCCCTTGCCTTTGCTTCAGACATTATGATATAGGAAAATTTTACTCCCTTCTTCATATCCAGGGCAAGCAGAAGCAGGCCAGCTTCCAGAAGAAGACTTTCACAAGACAAGTGCTGCTGACTGCATCCAGATTTCACCAGTAGAGTGCCACCTCCAGGAGTTTAAAGACAGACAGAAAGAGTTTGAAAAAGCTGGACTTCGTGTTCTCAGGGTAAAGAGGATATTCATAGAGAAACTGAATCTCAGCTCACATATTTGAGCTAACATATTTCATGTAAGCGTAAAAAATTCAGATCAATTATTTCAATGCATTGCTTTTAAAAATTAAGATCAAATCAACCTCATCCTTAAAACAGATCCAGTCTTTAATCCAAATTAATAGTATTTTAAACATAATGCAAATAGTCACTCAAAAAGTGATTAAATTCTGATAACTCTTTAATTGTACTGTATGTTCTCCCTCATACTTCCTGCTTCAAATGCCCCTTTATAGAACTCTAGAGAAATATGAGATTGATAGGGTAAATTAAGTACAATATTCCAGGACACTATTTCAGTATCTATTTTCTTTTTGTGAGCTTGACACTAAAAATGTGCCAGAGTTCTGATCTGATTATGTGTTAAAGCTGGAATCATACTTGGGTATGACTGCTTTACTGAACAGGAGATGGACTTAATCTCTTCAGCATAACTCAAGTACTGGAAGTCAGTAGAGCAGGAAGTATGGCTAGTGATTCCAATGGGAGGCATGGGATAGTGGTGTGATTCTTTTCTTTGGATCAGTTGCACGCTTCAGATATTTTGTCCACTGTGTGGTCAATGCTTATAGGCTGAAGTAAAGGTTCTTGCATTGAAGAACATAGCCTGGATAAAAGCACTTGTGGATTTCATAACTGATCTCCATCTGCTTCTGCTAAGCTGTTATTTATGTTACAGATTGAAAAGATACATAATCCACTTCTATCTGCTGCATTCCAACAAATGAAAAAAACAGTAGATGGTAGCTCCAAAACAACTCACAAGTTGTACCAGAATGTTCCTGCAGAGTTCTGTTGCTCAGTTTGCCAAACTGGATTTCACAGGATGTATTCTCCACCAGAAGGTAATAACTTGCTTTGGCATCTTTAATTAAAATGAACAGTGACTGAATACTAAACTCAGGTTAAAATTAGAAAAAATGGCATTCCTCAACAAGAACTATTTTTACTTGTATTTAGATTTTTATGAGCTTACTTTATTATATACAGCAAGGTTTCCTGATAGTGTAGAGCCAGCAAGGCTCTAGGAGGATTGGCCTGAATTCAAGCCTAGCCCAAGCACTAGACAGAATTATTGGTATACAGGTAATTCCACGTCCAGGTTTTATTTTGTTGCATCACTGGAAAGAAAGTCAGTGTCCTTATGTAGCTGCTGCAAATGTGCATTCAGCAGCTTGGTGCTCTGAAGCATGTTCCTGAGGCTGGAAGGGGCTTCTGAGGGTCGTGCAGCCCAGGCCCCTGCTCAGATCACGTGTGGTCAGAGACAGCAGATGATTTCATGGCTTGGGTTTCCATTTGGAGAAAAGTACACTTGGAGGGAAGTTGTGAATCCGTGAAATATTGTAGTAGACAGATGCTTCCAGAAAGGGAAGGAATAAGCATTTAGTGCTTCATCCTGCAGTAAGTGAAGTGTGTGGTATTTTGCATGTCAATTGCATAATGGGATTTCAAGCAATGAACCGTTCAAAAAGTGGAGATTTGCCTTTCTTTGTCTGTGTAATGTACATGGCACATTTCCCTTTAAAAGCAGTAAGATGATGGTCTAATTTCTTTGCATTTTTCCATTTGATACTGTAACAGCACTTCATGTGACATTTTTCATATAAATCTCAAAGCTTTTTTTTGTAGTTTACATTATCAAGATCTTGCTGACTTTGATTGTTTATCAGAGTCCCTCGTACATGATGACTGAAGTGTGAGTCATATATTTATTTTATATAAATCCTTTGGACCTTGATGATTCAATCACTGGATTAAGGGATAAACGTGAACAGTTAGCACTGGAGTAGCAGTTAACTGGAATGGTTATGCTCATGGTTTCAGTGGAAGGTCAGTGCAAGCATCAGAGCCACTCCATGAAAATTAACTTCCAAAAGGATGGCACACACTGATTGAGCAGTCACATTACTTGTAACCCACAATCAAGCAGCAGTCTCTTGGAACTACCACCCTGAAAGAACCAACTGCTAAACGCTTTCTCTTCTGAAAATTCTTCTTTCTCTTTCCAGAACAAAAATATGGAGCTGGCATCTACTTTACAAAGAACCCGAGGTACCTGACCAAGGATAAAGCTACATGGGAAATGGAGTCTAAAATGTATGTGTTTGAGGCTGATGTAGTAACTGGCAAATACACTATAGGCCTGCCATCCTGCATTATACCACCAGCTCTGGATAGGAATGCCTTTACATTATATGACAGTTTAGTAGATAGTTTGCACAATCCTGAGGTCTTTGTCATTTTCAATGGTTTTGCAGCCCTTCCACAGTATTTGCTGACTTGTTCCCCACTGAAAGGTGTGTAGATCCTGGAGGAAACAAGCAGGATCCTCAGTGGGAATAGAGCAGAACTGTAGCTATGGTGAAGACCCTCTGAGAACAAAGTCTAGTGCTTAGATTCAAGAGAATGCTCTGCTAAGTAGTGTGCTATGGTCAGAGTGCTTCCTGAAAAGCTCCCTGAAATATTTGTGAACAAAGGAGTAAGTTAACATCCTAAAGAGATTAGGACAAAATTACCTGTGAATAGAAGCAGAAGGGAAGGCATTCCAAAATACAGTGTAACATTTAGCTTTAACATTTAACATACATGATCATTTGCTTTAATCCTTAAAGTGATCTCAGCTTGTGACTATACACTTGATGTTTGTGTAGGCTGCCATTCTTCCACTGCGTTTTCTTAATCTGACATATTGCATATATCAGGGAAACACAAGAAATCTGGGTTGTGCCTTTTGAGCCTTAAGTTTTCTTTTGACTTAAGACAGGAGAATGTAGCAGATGAGAGCTGTTTTCTGCTTAGGGACATATACAGTTATGACAAACATGAGGCAATACTTCAGGATTTCTTACAATGGTTGCTGTACATTTTTTATTAGTTACTTCAAGCACTGTAGATGCACATATTCAAAATAAAAAGTATGAATGTCACTATCTGTTCACTTGCATTTTTCTGTAGTCTTAAGAACGTGATTTGTACTGTACATGAGCTTCAGATTTCTCAGCAGCATTCAATCTCTTTGAAAGGTTACAAAATAGTAGAGAACTGGTTCAAGCTACAGCTTGAAGATATTTTTCAATTAATCTACCTTTACCAACATCTTGTAAAGATTACATTGTCACCCTTGTAGCCAGGAATCCCCACATTGCTTCTGCAGTGACCTGAAGCAAATACACGGAAAAGCCCAAGAGCTGTTACAGTAATTCCAGTGTAAAAGGGGATTCAGTCCAGCACTTGGGTACCTGGAAACTTCCTCTCGTAAAGCCTGCTGATGGGGAGCAGTCTGATCTCTAAAACACAGATGAAGTTAGCATTTAATAAAACTTTTCAAAATAATGTGTTAATGGATACCCAGGATGCTTGTACTGCACCTGTAACTCCTGAACTAGTAGTTGTAGTGCTAGGAGCCATTCACAAGTCCAAAATAAATTAAGTTATAAAAGTTTAATTCTGAATTCTGAGGTTACAAGTGGAAATATTTTTTAACCATTGCAAAATAAACTTTTAGATTAATATATTCATATTTTGGTTTTTTTAAAAATTATTTTTAAGACAAGCTATGCTTGCCGTTTCAAAGAGAGTTTTGTAGTGTGAGTCTCTAACACAAGAGTTTTGCTCTCAAAAAGTCCAAAGGTTGCTCTTAGAAATTACGCTGCAATTCTGAAAACAGAATTAGTATATTCCTATTTTAACTATTCCATTAAAGTCATCAACTGTTTTCCATTTCTGTCCCCTTGTTCCTCTTATTTCTTGATTCACACATTACTGCCATAAAAACACGTAGTTGTACATTTCAGATTTGTTACCACTGAACAAAGGTAAGTTCTTATGTCAGCATGCTCCAGGAGATATTTTTAAAGGGGTTTCATGGCGGGAATTATTTTTTCTTCTATTTTCTTTTTTGAAAAAACTCAGTAATGAGTTTCTGAACTACAGCATCAGTTTTCAGAACACAGAAAGAAAGGAATGTTATTTTTGGCACAATGTAACATCTTGCTCCTAGTGGGAATAGAGAACAGTTTTCATAACTCAGTATTAATTTAATACTGTAACACAAGTATTGGTAACTATGTATTTCATTATTAACCTTTTTATTAACTGTGTAATTTCTCTTAACTGTATGTGAAAAGGTCTGTAGTCAGTTTAACAGAAAAAATAATTCTAGAGAAAGCTTTTAACATCTTACTCCTGTGCCCAGTACAGGCTTTCTCTTCATTCCACATACACCTGCAGCTAAGGATTCAGTGTTACGGAATATTTATCTTTCATTTTATTATAGCATGATTTTTCCTGACATATAATTTCTGTTTTACTAGTGTTCTCCACACGTAGTGAATATGCTATATATTCTAGATATATGTAGCTTTTTTTAAAAGCTGGTAATGTAAGAGGTTGTACATAATTATTTTCATCTGGTCCTCAAAAATAATAATTTAGCGTACAGAAACTAGAAAATAAACCCAGCACAAACTAGATGTACCAAGTAGTACATATTAAAATAATTACCACAGTAATTGAAAATTCCTGATCTTAGTCCTACCATAATAGTTAACCAGAGGCTATTCCACAGCCTCTGGGATTTCTCTGTCATCCACAATGAGGGTATGAATAATTCCTTCCTTTCGTTTCCCACTACTGACAGCCTTGATGCAACAGCTGTGGTCAGCAACAGTGAAGTGAGTCTCAGTCCCATCGTCCACAAATTCACCCTGGGAGAAAGGAGACAAGAATAAAAACAGACACTTGATACTTTAATAAATGAAAAGCTCGAATGCATCAATGTCAAGATCACTTGCAGTTCCCACAGCTACAGCAGCTTTAGGTACCTGTGACAAGTACTGCCTGAAAGCTGAACAAAGCTGCTGAATCTCAGGCAGGGCTCTGTCAAGGTGCCCAGTTAAAGAATTGTGGGTATCAGATGACAATGAAAATGTCACACGATCAGAAATGGTAGAGGTTGGAGTTTGTGAATCAATACTACTGTTTCATGTCAGTAAACAACAGGAAAGTCAGCATCCTGCCAAGGTGGTGCCACACAAACCTGTGCTCAAGTGGCAGTGGAAGGTGAAGTGTTTAGGAGGCCTTCTACAGCAGATCCCTGAATTGAGTACAACAGTTGAGTATCTTGGATACACATCTGCTGCAGTTCTGGAATTTCCTATTAGAGATTTTCCCAGGCATTGCTGTTTTTGTCATGATGAGAGCAGAACTAATGGGTGCTGCTCTAATGGAAGCACAGTTTGGCACTAAACCTGCACTCACAGCTTGCAAGGACACCTCTGAGTGTTTTCAGTACATTGCAGAACAGGCTGAGCCATCAGGAGCAAAGTCCTGATTTACTGGAAGAGGAGGCTTCTTCCACTGATTACCAAGCAAACATTTGGTGAATCTTTTCATCCTGCTCTCAGGTATAGCAGAACTGTTGATTTTACCATTTGTACTCATCCAGGGGCTTCCTTGTGGCAGCAGTAAAAACTTTGACACCCTTGGTGAGAAAGCACATCCTTCGAGGATGGGGAAGCCTACCTGGTGTGCATATTGAAAATCATCAAAAACCAGAAAGACACCAAACAGATTAAACCACCTAGCTGTCAGCCTGCTCTGAAAATTAATGCAGATGTGATCAAGATAAAAGATTTGACTTGTTCCAATGAGGCTCTTAAGCCCTAAGTATTAGGAACATCTCAAAATGGCAAAAAGCATGAGTCATAACAGATTATATGTGTTCAACTTTCACTGACAACTATTACAAGCAGGTTTGGATGCAGTGGCTCTACACTGAAATCCTTCCCAATCTCCAGAAAGTTTTCTCCCTAAAAATCCTGCACAACTGACTCAAATTTCTTTTGTTTGTCTAAAAAGGGTAAAGAAAAGCATAATTTATCCTTAAATAAGCAGATGTTTGACATACAAAGTGAAATACTGCCCACTATAAAATTCAGTGAAGGTCATTTGGAACAGACCAGGAGCATCCTGGCTGCCTTGGCCTCTCTGGTAAAGGGAGATAATGTGCCCCTCTGGGGCTTTTTCTGCCAAGCTTTGGTTACATGTCCATAGCCTTTGGAAAGGATCACATACCGCTGTTTCCATTTTTTGACCGTTGCACCACACATCCATAGTGTCCTTTTCTGGGAAGGAAAAGGTAGAAAGAATAAGGTTATTGTTTGGGGTTTTTTTTTTTTTTTTTTTTTTTTTTTTTTTTTTTTTTTTTTTTGTCTCTACAAACAAGGATCTAGGGATTTTAAAAATCTACTGTTGAATTTTACTTCAATTCCCAAAAGAAGTAGCTGTAGTACCTGAGCTACAGGGTTTGTTCTCGTGTTGGAGAGAAAGGAGGATCTGTCATCAGCTTTTGCTTTGAAGATACATTTTTACCCTTCCCTAGTCCTGGCTGTTAACACTGTGTTGTTCTGAATAGTGCCAGAGATACTCTGACAGTCTTAAACTCAAAAAATTAAGACAGAAAAGTGAAGTAATTTCTGCTAATTACTTGAGTGCTGGTTATTCAATAAAGCTCTAACTCTTTTTGCAGCTCAAATTAATTCAAAAGCAGCATTATTTAACATCCATTAAACAGTCTGTATTCTTAATATTTCGAAAGCACCAAGTTCCACTTTAAATACCAATCTTAAGGGTTTTTTGAACTTGAAACAGAATATTCTTTTACTTCTCCCAGCACATCCTCCTTAAATTACTTTGCTGCAATTCCCTTTACTGACACTGTCATTGACACAACAGCAGAGAGCTGAACCCTGCTTGCCTTTCCAGTGAGCATAGGGAGATTAAAATTCTGTGAAGACTTATCTGTTTCTGGCACTAAAACTGTCTTTCTTCATTGCTCCCCTTCATCTTAGGGCAGTTCATTCTGTCCTGAGGTTTAAGAAGAAATCATAGTCTGAGATCTCTTGTCTCCAGCTCTAACCATACAGCAATGCCCAAGTGGAAGTTTTCCCACTAGATGCCATGGACAAATTCCTCAAGGGATCCCTTCCTCCCACCTGCTTGTAGTGTAACTGGGAAAGGGAGGACAGAAGAGAAGCAATGTATTGCCTTACTATTATGAAAGCGAAAGAACATCATTGGAAGGTTTTAGTTTAAGTTTGTAGATAAGTGATGCAGAAAAAAGGGTGCTCATCAATCTATCAAAAATATGGAATAACATTGTTGCACTTCAGATAAAGACTTCTTCACCAAGGCTGATGATTTTTGGAAGGAAAGCCTGGTTAGACCCACGTGAGGTTTGATCACAATGCAGGTAAAATTTCTGTAACAGGCTTCCCTGGAGAACTGCCTTGCTAGGGCAGTTCTATGGATGCAGCAGCAGTAATGCCTCCCAACTTTTTTTTCCCCCCAAATCTAGACCATACTGCTGTAGACTCACACATGTATAACAAGACCATTACTCTTCAAACTGTCTTTGGCATCTCATTCCAAACTTCCACACCCCCCAGGATTTTATACTGCGTAAGAGCTACCCACTGAACTGTGCTTTCTCTTAATTGCCAGTTTTTAAATGTACACAAGTTTATTCAAAGGCAGCAACATGTACTCACTCAATGTTTACTTACCTAAAACAATTCTATAGTCTGTGCCTCCCAAGCTCAATATCCAAGTATTGGTTGTTTTTAACCTGTTCTCTATATACTGCTTGAGACTCTTTCCATTGATCTCCAAAGTATATTCATATGCAAAGCCACCGACTGCATCAATGTTAATAGCAGCTTTAGTCTTAGTAGCTCCAACAGTGAATGTTTCTTTACCCACTAATTTAAACATCCATTCTCTTCTTATTTCTTCCTGTAGAAAAAAAAAAAAAAAACAAAAACCAAAAACCAAAGAGAGTGGGTATTAATTGAAAAACCTGAGGGCATGTTTTAATATTAAAAAATTGAACTGGAACTCAGGAGACAGCTCAGTACTGAAATATTTGGGAATGAATGCATACACGGTGCTTTGTATGCACAGAGTGCCTCTGCCCAAGGACAGCAAAGCACTTCATGAATACTCACACCTTAATTGGAACTGAAAAAAAGAATGATGCATTCCATTAAAGTAGGCAATTAACTGAATGTAGCTCACTCGCATTTATTAGTCTTTTGTTTGTTGTGATGTGTGTTGCATGGAAGTGCACTTATATAATCTGTGTCACAGTGAATTTTGAGCACATAGCAATTTCACCTTTCCATCAACATAGACAACACGCTTTCCTGAAGTGGTCCCATGTTCAAATTCAATCTTATGAACACCATCACTTAAAGCTACTTCCCAAACAGCCACCAAATCTGTCATCTTCTCTAAGTGGCTGTACCGAGACCTAAGGAGAAACCAACAAAGTAAATTAATTGTCGTTGAAAGTTCAAGTCCCAATGTCTGCAGTTCAAAGCTTTACTGCTTCTTCTGCTTTTGTATTTGCACGTTTTGCAAATACAAAATGAGACTTGAAAGAATAAGCTTACAGAACTGCTTATATTTTAATGTTTTTCAGACATTCAAAGATGACAAAAATCACAAAATATAAACAGTTAAACAGACTCATTTTGACAAATAGTACAAAGACACAGCTACCCATCTAACCTCTAAAACTCCCATTTCAGGTGAAAATAGGTAACAAAATTATATTTAGTTTTAAGATTCTCCTGGACAGTTCTGCTACTTCTTGGTAGGCAATAAATTATATTATTTGATTGGTCTCAAAGAAGCTTTTTAGACTTGAAAAAAACAGTATGGCCAGTTTAGCTATTTGCTGTGTTAACAGATTTGTCTCTAATCTCATAAACACTACCTACATCATTCAGATATGCAACTCTGCACACACACAGACACAGGGGAATGGATCTGGCAAGATATCCTTTTATTCAAGTAATTTTTAAAGTTTAGACACAATCATAAGTGGCCACTGGAACTGTGGATATCTTTCCAAATCTGTTCATATCACAGTTGTGATTTTTTACCTTACTTCATCGTCATAGACCGTAATCTCCTCACCGGATGCCATAGAAGCCAAAAGAGCTTTTAATCCAATTAGCAGCAAGAAAAAATAGAAAAGCAGAATAGTAGGAGAGAAGCGCTGAACTCTAGAGTTTCATAATTTTCTCCAGCTAAGATAAAGGACATTTTTAAAAGCATCATTAACTAACATGCAGTGCTGTTGTACATATGATAAAACAAAACCACTTAAAATGCAACCATCTTTCTCTAAGACAGAAAGGCAAGTGTATTTTAAAAAATATAAGAGTAAAGTTTGTCCTACCTTTACTAGCTCCTCATAACTTTGTCAGTTACTGGATGGAAAAATGGGCTGCCTAATTTGCAAGACAAAGCCTAGAAATTGACAGCTTGACCAAAGCAGGAGCCCAATCCAGAGCCGCCCATCTCAGTCCCAGACCGTAATGAATTTGGGACTGGAAATAGCACAGGCAGTAATTTCACCTCCTCCCTTTTCTAAAGCACCGTAGCAACTTTCAACAAGCACATTAATAAATTTGACCTGGCAATTCAGTCACAAAATCTATGTGAGCCACAAGGAACTAATTTCTTACTTAAGAGGATTTTAGACCACGATGGTGTTTTACAACCACTGGTTTTTAATGTATTATCTTCACTCATTAATTTCGTCATGACCTGTCACGTCTGTACCTATCAACAATAAACAAGCAGATGATAATTCGTGCTAATAAATGCCGAGGAGCTGTGTTGGCTCTCCTGAAGTTTCTGGTTCCTGCGAAGGCACACGGGGGGAGTCAGGCGGGGAATACTTCCCTGCTCCGCTCCAAGGAGCGGGCTCGGCTCAGACCCGCGTGTCCTGGGCAGGGATCAGCACGAGGGCCGGCCTCGGCACGCGGGGATGCCAGCGGGGGAGCCCCGGGGAGCCCGGAGCCTTCACCGGCCCGGGCAGGCCGCGGTCCTGCGGCGTGGGCTCCCGGCATCACTTAGGATCAGTGCTGGCAGCACCCCAGAACACACAAATTCCTTTTTTTATTTCCTTCCCCTCAGACCACGGTGATGAAGCAGTGCACGTTTATTTTACAGCAAGCCCGAAGGCAGGCTCTAGGCCAGGGTGTGTGCTGGAGGCCGGGCGGTCCCGCCGCATCCCAGGGGAAAGCCGGGCGCTGCTGCAGCGGCTCCGGGCGCGGCCCCGGCTCCGAGCAGGGACACAGCACCGCTGCTCCCAGCGCCCCATGCACTGCCCAACCCAGCAGCCCCAGGCGCTTGTACTCCTTTTCACGGAAGGGCTCGTTCTGAAAGCCAGGCTGGGATTACGGCTCCCAGACCATCCACCTAATCCCGGCACCGCTCACCGCGGGGTGGCACACCGAGAAATGCACGAGCTCCGAGGACGGCAGATCTGCCCCCACCCTTACCGCCAGCAACCAGCTTTTTTTCCATTTCCTCCTGTCTTTATTTTTTGTTTTTATTAGCCCCGCGCCCCGCCGCCGCCGCTCCTACCTCCGCCCGGTCTCCTCCCCTCGCCTCCCGCGCCGCAAAATGGCGGCGCCCGCGCAGCGCCGCCCCGCGGCCCGCCCGCCCGGCGCTCCCGCCGCTCCGCTCCCGCCCCGGCGGCTCCGCGGCCTGAGGAGCGGCCCCTCTGCTGCCCTGCGGCCCTCGCCATGACCGAGGTACGCTGCGGGCCCCGGGTGTCGCTGCTGGGCGGTTGGAGCGGGACAAAAGGCGGTGGAGCGGCCCGTGAACGCGCAGAGCCGCCGCCGCCGCCCCGCTGAGGGCTCCGCTCGCGGCGGGGCCGCTGCGCCCCGTGCGTTGGAGGGAGCCGAGGGCCGGAGGTTTGGGATCCTAAAGGGGCGAATTTAACTCATTGCGCCTATTCTGCTTTCAAGTAGGGAGCGGGAGAACTGATCATGTGTTAAGTGCGCTTTTCCCCAGTGTGCTTTGCCAATCCTACTGGAGCTTCTCACAAGCTCTCTCCTCTTGGGTGTTTGGGATTGGTTTGCTTTCATTTGTGGGCACTTGGTACCTTCTGCTGCGCAGCTGATGTGAAGAACTCAGGTTTCTGCCTCTTCTTCCCTTTCTCCCAATGGAGCAGGAGAAGGCAGAGTGGGAAAGCCTGAACAGGATATTAATGCGTCATGGGTTGAAACCCGTGAGTCTTGCTGCCCCCGAAAGCTGCGGAGATACGTCAGGTAAGGAAATGTAATTTTTGTATTCGGAAATAGTAACCCTAAGTTCATAAATTCATCTCCAAAGCTGCCACTTCCTAGTGGCAGCAAACAGGCAAATCTTTGGCTATTAAAACACTTCCATTGTGACTTTGCTTATGCTCTGTATCTCCAGATATGATTGTCCTAGACCATCAGTCTTCTCAAGAAATAAGACTTGCATTAAAAACGCTGGTGGAAGACACTGAGCGACAGCAGAAGGTGATGCAGGGCCTTATGGAGGCAAATCGATGTCTTAGGTAAGACAGTGGAAGGAATTTACCTGCAGAGTAAAAGTACTATCAGTGTGCATCTCCAGCCTGGTGGAGACCTTTTTCCTGAGGTTACTGTTCAATAAGCAGCATAGTTGTCCCAGTTCCTTTCCAGCTCTTCCCTTGTTTCATCTGCTTCTTCTTCTCATATCAGTGCATTTCCCACACCTGCTGCCACAGGATGTTATCCAAGGTCAGCACATAATGTAGGTGTGTGCTTCCTGCCCTGTCTGTAGTGAAATGAGCTTAAGTTAAAAGCAAGGATTCATTTCTTTTTCAGAGATGTGGTACAACTGGAACAAGGTCGGGCATCTCGGCAGGAGCAACGGGCTAATGATTTGGAAATTGTGGTGAAAAACATTAAGGCCAAAATTTGTCAGCTAGAAGATGAAACAATAGCTAAAGCGTGCCAGCAACAGAACCAAGTCAAGGAACTTCAAAAAGAGCAACAGGCTTCACGGGTAATTCACATAGTGCTGCCTGAGGATTCAAACTTTTGACTTATAAAAGATCTCAAAATATTTATGCTGATCTAAATAAACATGAATCGTGGGTCATAGGGTTAGTACACTGTTTATAGCTAAGTATTTTCAAACTATGCAGAATTTTCTACAAATAATTTAGAAAAATGTCTGTATCCCTCTGCCACTGTCTCTTCAGCATGGCTAAAACCCAAGTGCTCATTTTCCTTGGTTCCAAATGTGGAACCTGGGCTTGTATAGTCCAGTCAGGTTGTGGGTCAGAACAATTCAGTAATGTTCCCATTGCCTGTTCACAGGTAAAATACCAACAGCAGCAGGAAAAGCTGCAAGAACAGGAGGAGATCATTGCCTGCTTGCAGAAGGAGCTGAGCAGAGTTGGGAGGGAGGAGCAGCAGCGAGCTGACACTCAAAACAAAATGTTTTGTCAGTTTTGCAAAAGAGCTCCCAAGTCTGTTCTGGATCAGCGGTAAGTGATTCTCTTCTACTGCTGAATCCCTGCAGCATTAAATGAAGAAACAGATTTTAATGTAATGCTTCTTGGTATTTTTATGGGGAAAAAAAAGTAATCTGGAGACTTTAGGAGTACAAGACAAAATATGAAGTCTTGTAAAGGTACCTCAGTGCAGTGATATTTTTCTTTTGTGAAACTGTAAGCCAGATAAATCCATGGCAGAAATTTAAAAATTGCCACCCACTGCCCACACTAGATGTCAGCAAAGGGAAGGGAATGATTCACTCTGCACTGTAGCTGCAGTGTCAGCTAGGATGATCTCATCCTGGGATTCTAACATTTAAAAATGTAAGTTAAAAAGGAACAAATCCCCCAGCAAACACCATCCTTAGCCCTCCCAAGAAAGAACCTTTCCAATTCTGGGAAGTGATGTTTGCAACTGCTGACTTTAGGCTTGCCTGCAAGCTTCCAAGTACTTTTGGGTAAGTTCCCAAAGTGTCACAAGGCTGTGTCTCTTGCCAGTAGGATTTCCATAGTTCTGCTGCATTCAGACATTTGCCAATTCCTAGGCCTCAGGTAGCCATTGCTTTATTGTGCTGATAAAAAAAATCAGTTTTCTAGGCCTGGCCAGCATTGTTTACCTAGGAAGCTTTTAAGAGGAATTATGTGTGCTCAGCTTTTTGCTTGAGCCCTCGCTATATCAGAGGAAGGATCGCTGAATTTGGTTCCCTGTCCTCCCTCATCTGTCTCTCCAAACCAGACAATCTCAGAGTGCTCAAGACACTTCATTTTGATTGTGCCTCTTTGTTAATCTTGCTGGGCAACCACGAGCATAAGATGAGGAGGCTGGTGGGCATATTTAACTTCCTTCTCCTCTTGAATATTTTGCTGTTTCTAAACTAGTACAGATTCAATGTGTCTACTTTTCTATTTTGGCAAAATGTGACAATGGTTGTCTGGTATGAGAGAAACTCCACTGTTTGTAGCAGCCACTTCCAAAGTGCAGTGCAGCTGTGTAAGCTGACCTGTTCCTCTGGGTTGATCATAGTATGAGTTTTGTGAGAACATCTGAAATTCAAAATTAATTTTTCCTTTCTTCAGGTACCTTTGTCTAATTGACTATTATGAATCTCAAATTAGTCACATTAAAAAGGAGCTGAGGTAGGTCTCATTGAATGCCCTGTGGTTCTACTGTTCCAAATTTTTTTAGCCCTTACTGTTCTTAAATCTTATAGTGGTAAATATTCTGTGCTCCAGGTATCACCATCATGTAAGAAATAGCAAAGGGTTATAATGGTCATGGAAATTTAGATTTTGTCCCCATAATAACTGGCAGTCAGGCTAAGCAGCTTCTCAGTCAGGAGAGCAGGACAGTTAGGAGGCTTGGGGTATTCAGATACTTGAACTATAAGTCTTTCTTGCTTTCTTTCTTTTTCCTTCCCCTTTCTCTTTTGCCATGGTTCACAGGCAGAATTACTGCATTGGCTGTGCTCAGTTGATTGATCTCCCAAAACGAAACGTTTTCAGCTCTATCCCAGTGCCTGCATGGCACAAAGCAACAGATACCTGAGACATTCCTATAGCTTGAGATTACTGTTGACAAAACTGAAACAGGATTTGCTTGTACTGGAGTTTCTCCTGTGGATAAGTGCATTTCATTAGCATGTGAAACAGGAATCTTAGGGCAGAATTTCTATTCTATTTACTTGGTAGTTTATGGAAACATTATTATCATACATAACTGCTAACTAAACCAACTTAAATTTTTGAGCTAATTGAACTGCAGTAAGCTGAACCAATTTATTTTTCCCAACAGGCAATATAAAAAAGATGAAGACGAGGTGCAGAGAGAAGTAAAAAACAAGGACGAGTTCTTAAATCTAGATGCTACTCCTAATTACAAAGCACTGCTCATGGTATGGAACTGCCAAGAATAAGTCAGTGCAGATCTCTCAATGGTAACCCTTCAAGAGCCACATAGAAACATCAACATGTTTGCCTTCTGTCCCTTGTTCTTGTGATGTCTTCTGGACTTGTAACCTCTGTGGGCAGAGTTCCCTGTCCTTGTGCAAAGATTCAGCAAAATGTTGTGAGTGTGCTGAGGGTTGCACAGACCTCCTGCAGTCGCAGGGCTCCACCTGGGCTCTCATGCACCAGGCTCTTGGTGCATTATCTGAGTCCTCATCCATGCTGCTTTGCTGTTCTGTCCAGGAGCCCTTCTTAACATGCACATATTTTAAATTGTTGAAGCTTGTTCATTATGAAATGAGGGCAGTAAAAGCAATAACCCAGTCTGTGTTGCAGTCTTTCCAGAAGCAACTTACTGAAACAAAAGCCAAGAATGAACAGCTTGTGCTTGAAAATATAAATCTCAAGAAAAACTTGGAAATAAGGTGAGAAAGGATATCATCCTTTGTAAGGCCATTTCAGTAGACTTTGCTTTACAAAGCACCAGCAATTGTAAAAGTGAAGTGTGAAATCTGTGATAAGAGAAATGATATATGGCAGCAACAGCCACACTTTTCTCCCTACACTGTTAATAACAGCTGCTAATGGTTATTTTGCTCTTTATTGCTGTTGTCATGTAGAAATGTAGCAGAATTGAATTTCCAGAATGATTTTTTGGCACTGGCAAAACTTTTTTACTTTTTTGCTTGGGTGAATTTTATGGATACCTTCCAATGCAAGACATATAACATGGTACTTTTTCTGTCTAGCAAGCCAACTGCACAGGAATTAAAATTTTACAAGCATCAAGTGAAGAAACTACAGAAAGCTTTAAAGAAAACTGACCAGTAAGTATATTCTTTCAGGGACTTCCATGACTCCTCTGGACTTCTGAATGCAAGGTTACTCTTCAACCTGTAATGTAGAGAGTAGCTTATAGAGAATGTGCCTTATCAGCATTCTTTGCAGCCTGGTTATGGGCAGCCAGTGCTTCTGGGTCTCTAAAGCCCTCTATTTCTGAAGTGATGGCAGGGTCTCCAAATGGGGGCACAGCATTGTGGAGTTTTTTATTTCATTCTCTCCTACTGGATTTGATTTGAGTTCTTTTGCTGGCAATATGTACAGGGCCATCTCTGGTGTTTGCTGTTTCCATAAGCTGTAAAGGAAGCTATTGGTTTCATTATGGATTATGAATGTGAAAGTGTGAGTTGGCAAAATGTTGCAGCTACTGAAGTTATGTCCATATTATTCTTAGAAATTGACTGGTTTTTCTAAAATATTGCTAAGAAAATACATGGAAGATATAAACGTTCTAGTACTAACAAAGTGCTTTTATCTGTAATTTCACTAGGCATTTGTCCATGTGTATACTGAATGCTAAATATTTTATAGCCTGAAAAAGACATCACTTAAATTTGAAAATAAATAAACATGTTGTATGTATTTAATTTGTCTATTCCCTCATGCACTAGGTAGCATTTAGATGAAAAGCAGTAGTTAGCTTTGTATAATAAGCCAGAAAAGGTGTTCCAGCAGAAGTGGGTAATAGCTGAGCTTGGAATTTGATCCTTTAGAGTAAAATTCTGGATTTTAGGCCTTCAGCCATAGTAGAATTCTGGCAACAGAAAAACTGGTGGTGTCCCTTCTAAATCAGCAGTCTGGCATAGACTCAGCCTTGAGATAAATTAATAATATTTGCTTTGGGTATTGTGGTGTCAATCTGTGTTACTTGGGTCTGATGGAATTCTATTGCCCAGCATCATAACATGAATATTTGTATGTTTGAGTTTAAGTGCTACACACCTGGTTCTTCCACAAAGTTAAAAGGTATCATCTCCTGCTAAGACTGCTTGTGTGACCCACTGTATGTATTTTTGTGCAGATTTTCAGGGAGTAGGACTGGAGAAAAAAAAGAAAAGAAAGACTCTGGGAGTGTTGCAAGAGTGGATGAGCTTCAGGGAGCTTGCCAGCAATACTTGCAGGTACCCAAATTGTATCTGTTCTGCATGTTTCTAGCAGTGATACAATGAAATATTAGACATGTTCTGTTTAGCTGTGTCAACTGGAGCAAGCTGCTCTGAGGCTAAGAATCCTCTTGCACAGAGGATTTCATAGGCAGTCATGTTCTGGATTTGGCAGTCAGTGTGGGCTGGTTCTTGTTCTGTCTCAGTGTAAACTACCTGAAAACACAGCAAGGCAGCAGACACTAGACTTAATTTTAGGCAATCATGACTGTGATAGAGAGGGATTTTATTACAAAACATCATACATATTTGAGCAATAACATTTGTTATTTGTTCTTGAAGGTTTTGTCCCATATTGATTCTATTTTGCAAAGCCCAAGAGCTCCTCCATTAATATTCCGGCCCAGCAAAGGGTCAGTGCAAAATAACCTGAAAGAGAATGGACAGGGATGTGGATTTGAGCACCTTCCACTCACTATAGAAATGTGGGCAGATCAGCTCATAGCCCTAAAGGTAACAACACATTGTTGTACTCTGTTTCTTGGCCTTCCTTTCATCTGCTCTCCTCTCCTCCATCCCTTCCTGTGTGTGGTTGTGGGGGTTTTTTTGTGTAGCTTTTGTTATTGCCTGACCTAGTGTTAAATTTCACAAATAGTCTGTTGTCCACGTGAAGTATGTACCAGAGATATTTCTCTGTGTATTTTATTTCATTTTATTAACCAAATCCCTGAGAAGAAACTTAAATTAAGCTTTTGAGTCTGGACTTCACGCATTAATGATGGTGCATTCTCTTCCTTCCTTTTGTCTCACCAGTGACTTTTTGATCCAAATACAGGTGAAATAGTTTTGTTTAAAGCCAAACTCTTTGTGACCAATACTTCCTATTTCACTGAAACTGTAATACTTTGCCAATATAATATTTTTCACTCTGTTCTTTTCAAATCAAAGAATGTCAGCAAGACACTCTTCTTAAATTCATGAAAATTTAAACCTTAACCTCTCCAGTGCTGAAATGTTTTCTGCATATGAGAAACAGAAAAACACCTGTTTCTATAATAAAAACAACTTTAAGCAGTTTCTAAAATAAGTTGGCTTCCCTCCCTGCTTTTAAAAGGATTTGCATAAGTCCTTGAGAAAACTGTCTCTGGAATTGCTGCCTTGGAACACTAAAGATCCACAGGATAACAGAGAATCCATACGAGTTGAAGACCTCCAGTTGCTAGTAGATGCAATTTTGGAAGAACTAGAACATAAGGAAAAGGTAATTCTTACCAGAGAGGTATAATCGCAAGTTACTGTGCAATTCTTAAATGCATTCTTCAGACAGTGATTAGATTGGTGCATTTGAAAGCCTTGCAGCATTTAAGGAATACCTGTTTGAAGACATTCAATAGTCAAAGACTGTTTTAACATAATGGATAAATTCACCTTGGGGAAGATTGCTTTAATCAAAGGCACTTGACCTGCAGTGAATTTGCATTGCCCTGTAGTCTCAGGAATTATCCTGTTCTGTCTCTCAGGGCTGAGAATACATAAATGCTTCTCTCAGCAACAGAGAAGGAAGTTTTTGAAAGAGTATTTTGAGTTTGGTGTATGCTTGTGCCTAAAAACTATTGAAACTATGTCTTCAGATTCAAAAATACTTGAAACATTGGGATTTCATAAGGGAAGTTACACCTGTTCTTCAGACTGGTTTTAAGAATGTTTCACAGCTTAAAGCACCCTTGCCTTGTTAAGCAGTACCATTGATGAGTTCTTCCTGCTTGCTCCAGAACAGCCAGACACAGTCCTTGCAAACCCTGTCTGCCATAGTGTCTCACTTCCAGAAGTTGTTTGATGTGAATTCTCTGAATGGTGTTTATCCACGGATGAACGAGGTGTACATAAAGCTGGGGGAAATGACCAACGCCATGAGGAACCTGCATGAGCTCCTGGAACTAGGTAAAGACCTACCACCTGCTGCTTGCTCACACCATTCCAAAAAAAAGGAGACAGGTGAAAAGCTGCCCTCTTCATAGAAAATAATGTTGAGCTGTTGAGAAATGAATTAACCAGGTGTTTCCTTCACTGGGAAGACAAAAATATGTTCCTGTCAATTTACAGTTCAAATAGCAAATCCCCATTACTTGTAAGCCTTTAGCAGTTGCTGAGGAATAACAGGGAGGCAGAAGAAGAGAATAACAAAGCACAAAGCTTTTTATTTTAGTGAGCTGACTTCATAATTGTTGTTCATTCTCCACTTGAAAGATAAAAAGTTTAAGGAAGAAAATAATTCTGCCTTGGATGTGGATTTCTGCTCAGTAATTCATTCAAGTGTAATTGGGTCCAGTCCTCATCAAGGTCCATCTTATGCTGCTAAACTTAAAAACCAAAACAAGTTGTTGAATGTCAAAAACTGTCAGTACTCAGAGGTGTAGTTGGTTATTTCCCTTCTGGTGGGAACTTTTGTAAAACAGCAGCTGCTGCTGGGTTAAAAGGTTGGGCTGGGCTGTAGGATATCCATCCCCAGAGCCCTGGGGCTGCTGAGCCTCGTTCAAGGAAGGAAGCAGTGTTCCTGCCTGCAGCCAGCATGGGAGATGAGGAAACCTCACCTCCCCCTAATAACTGCAGCTCAGAAGATGCCTTATCCCAGCCTAGTTCTTCTGAAATTGAAGGAGAAAAGGACAAGGAGGCTGCTACCTTCAGTCACAGCACTACAGATAGGTTAAAATTCAACACCAAAAGAGGTTCTGGGTGTTAACAAACAGCATCCTCCTCCAAATGTTTCCATGTTTGTTAAGCAGGTTCCTTATTGGCTGAGCCCCTACAGTGTGTCTGCTGTGTCACAAGAACCTAATGAATAACCCCTTCTCTATATATATAATTTCAGTTGGCTGATCTCCACTGACATTGTAAAGGTGCACTTTAGTACCCTCTGCTGTGAACACACAGCTCTGCCAAGGTTTTTTTAGCCACTAAAGTATTCGTAAGAGAATCCCCATTCCTAGCTAACATTTGTTTATTTCTGTTTTCTGTGAATGATGGAATGTATATGCCTAGATCTATGAAAACCAAATAAAATCTGTGCACCTGCAAGAATTCAACTGTGTCTAAAATACTTCCTTGTTATTACTGTTAAAAGAATCATGAGGTGTTTGTTTTTCCACAGACAGTTCAGCTCCACCCACTGTGGTAGTGGATACTGTTGGGAAACTGTGTGACATCATTAATAAGAACGTGACTGAGCAGGTACAGCAGCTTCTGGGCACCCAAGACATCCACAGGTATGTGGGGCTGTTCCACTGCTGACCATTCTGCAAACATCAAATGTGGTAATTGAGAAGTGGCAAAAACTGATGCTGAAAGAAACTTTCATCATTTGTTACAAAGTCAGTGAGCTTGGACAGCACAGGTGTTAGTTACTGCTGTCCTGCTTGAAACAAATATTGTATCCTGTCAAAAAGATAAAGCTGACAGAGGGAAAAATTGAGGCCAGAAGGTTCCAAAGCAGCCTCTGGTTTGCATGGATAATGTGATCAAACAATCCTTAATGGGATACATGTTTCATCAGGAGACAAATCCAGCACCTGGGTGGGGAGGAGAAAGTGATGCAAGTCTCAGATGTAATATTGAAGTGTTCTAGTTGCCAAGGCAGGCTTTGCCTCAAGCTGCCTACAAATACTTTAGAAACTGGACAAATCCAGTTATGCATTCAACAGGTAACAGCCACAGCTAGGTGGTAGCAGACCCTAAGGGCTTGCATTCAGCATGTGCTTTACAGACAAACAAAGAAGGGAGCAGGCAGTAAGTCTGACACATGCTGAGTTAACAATACTCACTTCCTCAGCCTTTCTGCACTCATTTCTCAGTTTTAACTGGAGAACAGCTGCTTATAAAGCATTTCTTGCTCCACCTCCAAGGCAGTTATACCAGCCACCCCCAAGCAGTATATTCAGCATACACAGACAAATGTTCCAGGCCCCAGACTACCTGGAGCCATGTGAGGGGGAAAGGAAGGATGTGTATACAGCATTAGTAGTGAAATCAGAAATCCTTGTGACAGCTTCCTTGTTGGCTGCAGGGTTCAGAACTGGTAAACAGAACAGTGGTGTCCTTGCACCTCTCACCTGATTGTCTCACTTTCCATTCCAGTATCATCACTAAGCTTGAAGAACATGAGTGCTTCTTTCCACCCTTTCAAGCTCTCATTCAAGATTTGCTGTGTCTTCTAGGTGAGTAATATTTGCAACAGTAATTAGTTTCATGCCAACACTTCCTCATATAACTCTAAACAGTTAACAAGTGTTTTCTTTACTCCTGATGTGCTAAAACAGGAGGAGGATGTGAGGGAAGGTGCTGCCTTTTGCCTCACTCTCCTTCTTTCCACCTTTCCTCAGGAAGTGACCAAACCACTTCATTTTCATTTAACATGGGGTTACATTTACTTAAGCATATTATTTATAAGCCAAATTGATTTTTTTTCTGAAAGCATTAAAAGGTCTGAGGAGTTTATTTAATTCACCATCTGTTTCAGTTAGAATTTTGTTTGAACTGAAAGGTATTGTGGGTTCATAAGCCTAACCCTTTTCCTTTCCATTCTGTTGCAGAGATCAGTAACGTGGATGATATTTTACCTGCAGTACAAAACCTGAAATGGGAAGCTGGTTATGGGTGACTCTCCTCTTCCTGAGCAAGATTTCTCTTACCTGTGAATGTACCTCTTGGTGCACATGCAGCTACCTCCTAAGCAATAATTCCAGATTTTTTTACATAAATAAAAGTTGCTGCATTTTTAATTTTTTTAATTTTAATTCTTGGTCAGTTTAAGAAAAACTTTTAACTACTGTCAGCTGGACTACTTAATCCCAGAGAGAGGCCCAATATACTCTGTATCAGTCCAGGAAACTGAACCCAGCACAACACCAGCCAAATTCTAGCCATTTTTAATATTGCTGACACAGTAAGTATGAAGTAAAGATGCCCTTACTGCCATAGCCATCACACTTACACAAATGCTCAGTCTTGGTTTTCTGGAGAGCCTCTTTTAAAATGTTCACATTTCCAGATCAGTTTGAGATGGGAACACATTGTTACTCAGAGAGTATTCTCTCTGATTATGGACTGAGGCAGACTGGATTAATGTAATCTAGGCCAAAAATACTTGAAATTTGCTTCAGGCAATGGTTTGGAGTTACCATCGTTGTATTTCAAAAGTCAGTTTTAGAAAGGATTAGATCAAGTCTCTTGTGCAAGACAATTACAAGTTTATTGTACAGAAACAAGTACACCAAGCTTCCAAAAATATTTTGCCTCAATATTATTAAAGCTTAGTTTACAAAAGTTTGCTGTTCCTCAGATAGAATCTGGGTTTACAAGATTTTGAAATGTACTGTAACAAAGGACAAAACCAGTTAAGGCGTCACAAACTAAAACCTTAATGACATCTTGGTAAGGTCATCTCCCTGCTTTTGGAAGCTCATTATTTACATACCTGCAGCCACAGTCAGCTAAGGTACTTCTGAACAGTGGACTACCAACTTCCAGTTTCTCAAAAAAAAAAAAGCTGTTAAAGAGTTTCTCTTTTAAAAGATTCTGTAGCCATATGGCTGAAGAATACTGTTTCAAAATGTATTCTTTTCAAAGTACACCACTGCCATGTTAAAACAACATAAACAAGTTCCTAGAGCCATCAGGCTGCCAAGCAGAGTAATGACACTTGGCTGACAGTCTAAAATCTCCCCAGGTACAACCCTTCTTTAAGAGAGGTTTCACACTGAGACGTCCTTTGAGGGGGGGTTTGCTAGAAATAGCAAAAATAAAGGACTTACTCTTTAAGGACAAATTATTCCCTGTGTGGGGGAAAATATGTTTAACTTCAGTGAGAACTAATCCCTGAATAGGATCATTAAATTTGCATGTCCTGAGCTGGAGCCTGCTTCAGATTTGCAATGACAGTGCAAAACATGTTAATTACAAGAGGTATGTACATCCATATGAAGTTGAAAAATTAGTAACTTATATACATGAGAAGAAATCAGATTTTCTTGCGTCTGCTCCTTGTCAGCTCATACCTGCAAGACAGACACCATAATTACCATAGTTGTATAGTAATTCTTAACATTTTTAACTGGCACAATAGAGAAAACCTGGGCTGCCTTCTTGCTTCTGCTTCACAGGCAGCACAGCAAAGGAGGCTCCAGAGATGGCCTCAAACTTCAGCTCTTCACCAGAAACTTTGGGTGCATCCTTTTTTCCTCTTCCCATAATTGCCCTGAGACACACACACAAGCTGGCCAAGGAAATGTGGTTTTCCTATTGGAATATTGGCTCACTGCCTGTGCAGATGGCAAGCTCCTGGACTACCCACACTGCATTCCTCAGGCTCCACTGAAGGAGAAAGAAGGAAGAACTCCTGCCATTTACTAAAGACACAGAAGTGAAAAAAAACACCCAAGCCTGGTTCTCTGTTCTCCTCAGACCAGGAACACACAAACCTCAGAACCACAATGAACGTATAAGCAAAACTATAAGTGGCTTATTATAATAGTTTCTATAAATGCTTTGTAATTAAAGTTTTATCATACATATATATTGCTGATCAGAGTATTTAGTTAAGGTCTTTATTCAAGTTAAAATTTGTTGCAAGGTTACTTTAATAAACAAAATTATTTTACTTATGTGCCCCTGTGGCTTTTATGGCAACTTTAAATATGCTGAGGACTATAATTGACACAGGCATCTCATTAAATCTGTCTCACAGGGCAGGCACTGCACAGCCAGTGGATTAACACACAATTTAGATAGAACTACCAGATTAGCTCAAATTAGTCCTGCATTTGCAGGTCAAATATTCTTCTTGCTCACCCAAACACAGCCCAGTTACCAGCACTCACTCCCACAGCAGTCATGCAAGCTCCCAGCAAAGCAGTGGGCAGGGTTTGGAAGCATGGAGATGAGAACTTACCATTGGGCAAAACCTTTTATTAAATCCTCCCGGGACAAGTCAATGCGCACCTTTAAAAAGCAAATTTTATTTGTTTGTAGGTTATTCAGCATATAAATTGATTAGCTAAGCTACCACTCCACCCAAGTCAGACCCACTTTCCAGCTGTGGAGCTGCAGCTCAGGCTTGAGGAAAAATGGAGCTTCCCACATTCCCAGGATAGTGTAGGCGTGAACCAGCTCTGTTTCCTATAGCACTACTTGGAAATTTATCTGTCACTGAAGAAGCAATTGCAGTTTACTTTTCACAGAATCAAAGCTGTTCACAGAAAGTCAAAGCAGTGTTGGCAAATTGTGAGGTTTAGTCCCAATGCCTTTCTCAGCTCCGTGTTTGTGCTCTTGGAGCTGCTCCCCACAAAGGCATTACCAGGGCTCAGGAACCAAGGCTTACTTCAGGAGCACCCTTCTAAAATGAGACCACGCAGCTCCCACATGGATACAGCCTCATTTGAGATTAAAATTTGGCAGCAAAAGATTGTTTCCAGATTGCCAGTCCTGTTATTGAGAATTAGTTACTGAAGCCATTGGATTTTGGGAATAGCCCACAGTGTTCAGCTCTGTTATATCTGTAGTGGAGATTCTTTAAACTTACTTTCCCCAGCTCCTTCCTCTCCTGTGAAATGAATGGCCTGCTGTTTTTCACTGCAATGTCCAGTGTCCTTTTCTTGACATTTTCCAAAGATTCAAAAAATTCAAACCTTGAAATAAAGTTTAAAAAGAAGAGACTTAAGGCAAAAACTAAAATCCTGTGAGCACCATTGGGCAGAATATAGTGACAGAGTACAGCATCAATGGCCAGGATTTTTAACAGGGAAGGAACACACAGAAAAGGCAGTTCTAGAGTAAGGTTTTATCCACATTGCAGAAAACATCTTCCAGGCCTCATGAAAGATGACAACACTGTGTTCAGACTGTCCACCATGCCAGCGGGAAGGAGGAAAACTTGCATCCATGATGAAATGCCATTTAACATAATTTTCCCCCCTCCATGGAAGATCAGCATGTTTTCCATGCAATGTTCATTACTCAAGAGGAAATAGTCATGAGCCAACCCCCCAAGTTCACAGAGCAGCCTTGCACCACACCAAGAACAGACAAAGGCTGAAACCTGTGGCAATTAAATTCTTAATGGCTCTGACTCAAGCCTCTGGCACACATGGCTAATGTCAAGTGAGTTTTGTCCATGCTAAATCACTCCTATTCTGCCCACCTGAATAGCTTTTCCTCAAGTCAGAGCTGAGAAACAGGTAATGTGTTTTGGAGCTAAGCATTATCTTTAATTGAGGATGTACAGGATATGTCAGTACTGAGGATGGGGAAAAGGAGATGCTCTTCCCAGCTGCTGGGATGGCACTAAATCAGTGCAGTTACTTAAGAAGAGGCATAAGCAGAATCCTCAGCTTTGATGTTTTGAGTGTTAAGAAGAAATATTTAAAAATATTTTCTCCATTTCTGACTTACACAGAAAGGACATAACACAGGGAAAATATAAGCCACCCAGGATCATCCAATTCACATATTTAATCTATACCTTCCTCTAATTATGGGATTAAAACCACCTCTCAAAAGATCTCTACTTCTAAGAGTTACTGTGATTGGGTTATGCAAAATACATTCCATTTCAGTGGCAGAGCTGTGACACTGTCAGCAAAGAGGTGGGAGCATTTTACCCTGCTCCCACCAGGCCTTGATGACAACATCCCCCTGTGTGCCCAAAGGGGGCACAAAAGGCTCTGCTCTTCTGCCTTGGACCTTTGGAAAGATGTCAGAATAAGCATCAGGCAAAGCAGTGTGAACAGAGCAGTAGGCTCTGGGAGGTACCTGAATGGGCAGATTGCAGGAGAATGTCAGTTTGCAAAGAAGCAAATGCAGCCTGGGGGCAGGGAAGGGGCAGGAAAGGGGCAGGGAAGAAGGTGCCCTTCTTCCAGGGGACTTGCAACACCACAGGCAAAGATCATAACTATTCCAACCATAATAACAATAATTTACATTTTCTTACTTTTCATCATATTGGGGGTTCAGAGTTTTTTTCTTAACAGAAGTCTTCTTCCTGCTTGTCCATCTTCTGTCTGGAAGCAGGTATATACGAACATATGGATCGACTCCACGATTGGAAGTGGGTACCAAGTTTCTGTTGAAAGAAAAAGACAAGCAAGGCAGGTTCTCTCACTGTGTGTTTTAATACCTTGGCTCTCTTGGCATCAGACCAACCCTTCACATGCCAAAAACATTCACTCCAGGAGTTGGAACACAAGCAAATAAAACTTTAAGATTGTTTAGTTAAAATCTTTACTCCTGAGGATGTGGCCACTTATTGGGGTTCCTAAATTAACTATTACACATTCAGTCATAGATATCAATCCTTGTCACAATGCCTATCCCAACACCCCAAGACAAACACCAGTTGTCAGTGCTGTCCAGAGGAAATTTTGGGTGGGTGACAGTGGCAGCACCTCTACTGCAGTGAGCACAACTCGCTGGGTTCTCTCCCTGACCTGCTGCTGGCACTGACCAGAGAGGCTGCACAGCTGGAAGCCAGCCAGTGCTAAGGCATCTCCTGCTGCACGTGGCTCTGCTCCAGCTTTGCTGGATGGCTGACAGAGCTCAGAGAGCTCTTCCCTCTGTGAGCCATCTCAAGCATTACCTGCAGCCGTTGACCAGCACGACGAGGCTCTGCCGGATGGAAGCGTAGCGCACGGTCAGCTGGATCTCCCCCAGAGGCATCTCAGTCCCACTGCAAGACATTGCACAGTCAAGGCTTTTAAACACATTCAGGGCTTTAAGCAGCCAGAGGTGCCCATCAAGAGTTTAGTTTATTACAGAAGTGGGATGTTCAGACTTTGAAATCCTGTTGCTAAATGAGTGTTGAGAAGCTCTTCAACAATATAAAACCAACACACGCAGCACTCTTAGGAAAGCCATAGAGTGAATACTTTCCCTTTATATCTGCTCTGACAGTGCCCTGTAATTTACCTGGCTGTTGACTGGAATACCTAGGTCAATTCTTTGTAAGGTGACTTGAGACCCAACACCCAAAGTGATTTAGCAGCCTTGAATTCACCCCTATGCAACAGTAACACCTAAACTTTCCCAAGAGAAGAACAATTCAGCTGGAAGAACACCTACTTATGAATGTCCAGATTGCTGCTACTTAATTCAAAGCAGGAAGAAGGCAGGGATCCCAGTGAAGTGACACTGGGTGCCACCCTCATTTCCTGCAGGACAGGCAGTGTGGGCACGGCCACGGCCCCACTGGGTAGTGCTGATGGTGGGCCATGCTCTGGATTTTGCTTGCCCTCTGCTTCATCAAGGTCAGACACAATTTCACAAGGTACAGGGGCTCCTGAACTGTCTTTAGCAACCAGGTCTTCTCCACTGTCCTTTTTTGGCAGAGATTCAAGTGCTGCAGAGTCTTTGCTCATGGGAGGTACTTTTGAGACTTGTGGAGAGGAAAACTTCTGCTGGTTTCCAGCCTTCTCCGTGACACGCACAGGACCTAGCTTTGAGGCATTGACACCAGCCTTGACTCTTTGTGGATCAGGTTCTTCAACATTCAGTGCCTAAAAATCACAAGGGAAGACAGTGAGTGCTGCTCCCACAGCACTGGGGTGAATGCCAGCATTACCACCCAGAAGGAAATTTCACCACAAAACTGTAACAGCAGGACTCTGCCATTAGAGATGAAAGGGGGCCCTGGGATTCACTGTGCTGTTCTCTCCTCTTATCCTACTGTGTTTGTACTGAGCAGTGTATAAACACTGATCCAGAGCACAGTGAGGAAACAACTCCTAAGCATCAAGCAGTGCTGATTTCCCCAGCTTAGATTTTCTGTCCAGCTCTTTATTGTTGTGAGAAAATTTTCAGCCATGGCATTGCACTTAGTTTTATGAAGCCTCAGGGATACCTCTCAACTCCACCATACACTCCTAATTTCACTTAAATACCTTGTCACACTTCTACTTTCTACTCAACTGTGAAGCAAAGCTGCCTTTCTTCATGCCCACCTTTCATCTCTTTTGCCTGGTTACAAACGGATGTTTCTGCAGAGGAAACTGAGTGAATGTGGGAAAGAACAACTCACCCGCAGTACAAGTTTCATCTTAATGAAGCTGTCTGAACTGGAATGGTCCAGCTGGAATCCCTGATCCAGAGTCATGTTTGGGTCCTTAAGTAAGTGGGAGAGACACACCACGGAAGTTCCCAGGGCACTATCCCGCTCCTTGTCTTTTATCTGGGGGATGGAAGAAAACAAAGCTTGCAAACTGGGAAGTGTACCACTGGGAATGCAAAAGCAAAGCAAGAAGGTATTTCAGGCAGAAGCCAAAATTAGCTTATTTGTTTCAGTATGGTAACATCCAAATGGGTGATGCCATTATTTCAGGAGTGTAACAAGTTAGTGCATTTGGAGTAAAAATCCCATCTTTTCCCATCTTTATCTATACAGAGAAAGAACTGCTTTAGCAGAAAAATCATGCCCTGAGATTTACTTGATTTTTTTTGCCCACTTTGGGGACAATGTCCTAAGCAACTGAGATGGCAACTGTTCTAAGTCTTTACATATATTTTAGGTAAATATGTTTAGCCTATTTAACCTCAATACACCTTCCAAGTTCAATTCCTTTCTGTATCCAAGTGACCAGCCACAGAACTGGCTGTGGCTGCAGGGCTGCTATTCAGAGACAGGGTTGCTTAACAAGCCAGAACACAGAGGTGAAGAGGTAGGGCTCTGGTTGAGAATCATGAAGGCTGTAATTTCTGACAGCAAAATATTGATGTCTTTACTACACACAGACCTGTATGAAATGTCCTTTCCACTTTATATATCCCACATTTTGAACTAAGATACTGCACATTACATGATGCTAGAACAAAGGTAGATACCAAAAAAGGGAGATACCACAACTACCTAATACAGAATTGTCTGTGCAACATATGCTTCTTCCACCTTTCAGTAGGAGGAACCCAGTATGTGACAATCCCACACAGAAACAACCAGCACTGAGCTCCACAGAAGAGGTTTCTTCCTACAGATGTGCAGTTGGTCTTCAAAGGAAAGGCTTTTCTCTCACCTCAATGTGGAGTGACTGGGAATGAGCACTGTGGACAAAGAAGGTGAAAGCCTGGCCCCACTTGGGATCTTTGCTGAAATTGCAGGTCTGCAACAAGAACATGCATTAGCTTAGTCTCTGAGAAGCGAAGAATCCATGACATTGATCAGCAGAGAGGGCCATGGTGACCCTCAGTGATGCTACACCCCAGCTGTATAGAGGGAGTGGAAACTCCAGGTCAGAAGCACATGGAAGTGAAGTCTCTGGCAAAACCAGAACAAGTTCTTTGGGGTGTGGAAATGCCAAAGAACAAGTCTGGTGAGCTGCAGTTGGCCCCACCAGCAGCCTGCCTCACCTGCAGCGAGGCACCGCTCCCTCCCTCCCACCTTCCCACCCAGGGAGAGCCAGAGCACTGCTTCCAGCCTGCAGCACTCTGAGCCAGCTCCCAAAGCTCCAGTGAGCTGGCAGACAAGGGCAGGAAAGCTGGAGAGGCAGTTTCAGGGCTGTAGAACTTGTGGGAAGAGTAGGAGGGCACAGCCTCAGCACCATCCATTTCAAAGAGCATGGAAAGCACCCATGGGGGCTGTGGCTGCTCTGTGAACCAGCTGTCCCTGCCAGGCCAGGAGTGCTGGCAGCAAGTGGGAAGGAGCAGGGAAAGCCTGGAAGCCTGACCTAGCTTATGAGAGGCAGGTGATGTGGTAGGGAAAGGGAAAGCCACAAAAGGTAAAAATGCAAGTAGAACCCCATTTCTGGGTGGAGGGAACAAAGGAAAATAGGTGCCAGTCCTGTATGCTCATGTGTAACCAACAGGATTCATTCTTATTATGGGAGTCCAAAAGAACAAAGGGCTAATCCACATCCAGCTGCAGGACAGTGAACATGGCAGCTACTGGGAGAGCAGAGCTCAACTGTGGCTCACACTCATGAGGCAAAAGCAATTCTTAAATAATGAGAAAGGAACTGGAAGTGAAGTGGAGGAGAAGCAGATCCATCTTGTCTGGGTTTAAAACCAAAATAACAAAACAAAACAGTAAAACTGTGATAGACAGGAGCCAGGAAAGACTCTGAGGAAGGAATAAAAGCCAGCTTGATGCAAATGACACCCTGCTCTAAGAAACCATGAGCTGGATTGGAGATTTATAGAAATAGAGTGTCTGAGCCAAGATGAACTCTTGGACACAGGCATGGAACTACATGTGTACAGAAGCTGAACAGACACCCTCCACCACCACAACTCGATGACACAGTGGTTCCAGTCTGAGGCTCTGCAGCTATCACTACAGGTACAGCTCTTCACATCAGCTTCACAAGAAGTCCTTTCCTTCCTAGGGGCTACTTGGGGGCAGTCACCCATAGGATGGAAAACATCTAATGAAAGCAGAAGAATAAAACAGCCTCACCTTACTCTTCTGAGTCTTGTTCCCAACTGTGAGCAGGACAAAGGAGGAAGGTTCTCGCTCCATCTTCTGTCATTTAATACAAGAAAGAAAGAAGAAGGCAGAAAAAACATTAAGAAATTTATAGTTTTCAGAAAGCAATATCAAACCACTACTCTTACGTGAAGTAAGTTGCTGGAAAGCTGATAGTATTTTCTGGATGTAACACACAGGAAAGCCTCCAGCAATAACACAGCAGTCTTACTCTCCACCATCAAGAATACACATTTAAGCCAAAGCTTTATGTATATAGATTTCAACAGGTGAGCAGTTAAAAATTTGTCAGAAGCTGGGAGGAAACAGAGAGGAAAGCTGAAGGCTCAGTGGGAAATCTTGATCTTTCCTGACTGAACCAGGACTCTCAGAATTGGTTTCCAAGGCTCAGGACTTGCTCCAAAGCAGCTGGAAGTGAGTCCTTGGCATCAAGTAACAATTCTGTCTGGAAGCAACAATACTGAATCTCTTGCACCTCTTTGCACTAATGCTATAGAAGTTAAGGCTGAGAATCTGGTCTTGGCACAAAACTATATAAGAAGTGCACACAGTCAGGTCCAGAATTAAGGATTACTGACTGTGATGTGTATCACAGTGCTGGTAACTCATCTAAATTGTAAAGATGCTATCTAGGAGAGGAGCTACTTGGAGAGAATGGGTAGCTTTCTCCATAGCTCAGAGCTGTACTTTTGAGTAGCCTGTTACAGGGAGAAAGACATTCTTCCCTGTACCTGCCATTTACATCACAGTAGCAAAATGCAGTATTTGGGGGAAAAAGTAAACAGAAGCTATGAGAGAGAAGGTATGAATGAGAGCCAAGTGGGGAGAAATCTGGTGGTCAGGTCTCCAGTGGATAGGAAAATTAGCACAAATGAGCATATTCCTCCCTGCTCAATGTCAAGCTGGAACAGATCAGCAAGGGAAGAAAGAGCAGCAGCAGCAAGGATATTATGACTTAGTCTGATGTCTGGAGGCTCTCTTTTACATAAGAAAGAAAGACAACCACACACACAAATAAACATTTCCATGTTGCATTCCCACTTTGGCCTCCTAGACTTTCACTGTGACTTTCAATCACAATTTTGAACCCCTGCTCACTTAGATTCTGACAGTGGAGAGATTATTTCTTTTTAACCACTGCCAGTTTCAGTTCCTATAATCCAGAACCTTGTTTTGCAAGTGTGGGAGAAGAATATAAATTTTACCTTGAGGTACTTGTTATTTTTGATCTTCTTTGTTCCACATTCACCATTTGAATACTCCAAGTGGTTTTTCTGAATTGGTGAAAGGGTATTTAAAACAGTTAATTTGTTGGTTTTTAACAAAGGAGGTTAGGAGTGAAGGCTGCTGCAGGGGGTTTGTACTTACGGGGAGGTTGAAGGCACTGTCCAAGTAGACAATCAGAATTGCTGTAGACAGACCCTTCTTATCCTGTAAAGGCAGGGAAAGATAAAACAAATCAAAACACAAAGTAGTCATGGTCACCCACCAAGGACAATGCAAAACATTGCGAAATTCCAAGGGCAGCTTCTGAAGGCTGAGCAGCTCTCTGTCTTTCTCCTAAAACTTGCAATTTAGAGGAGCCCAAGTCAACACAGCATGATAGTTCAAAGCAGACCAGTAAGAAGATGTGTAACTCTTTTCAATTCCCTGCCTTTAATGTTTGTCAATCTCAGTGCAGAATTGGTTGGGTTCCCCAGTACAGCAAGACACCTAAAAACATGTTCAACCACAGACATCAACATGAATCCAGTGTCAGCAGAACAAAGCCTGGGAACAATTTTATTAACTTCAGTGGAATTCAAATGGTTTTGCTTGGTTATGAAGAAACAGCCTCATTGGGAGATGGGCTTCATCCAAGCAATTCTGCTGGACAAACTACACACCATTTGGAAACAGACCCCCACCAAGCACCACTGCTGGGTATTTGCCTATGACTAGTACAGATTATTTCAGGGGTCCAGGATCCTACACAAATCCTAGATGAAGAGGGAGGAAAAAAATTGTGAAAGAAAAGTGGCCTGAGAAGCCACTTTGCAGTGAGTCAAACAAAGGTTTGCTAATTCAAGCAAAAAGAGCTGCCAGATTTGAGTTACTCCTGAATTACCAAGAGACCTGGGGCAAGCCAATGCCCTTCCTCTGCAGGAGTGGCAGGGAGGGAATCACATCAAAACTTTGCCAGACAAAAATAAACTCCTGCGAGTTTGCCTGGGGTTTCTAATTTTACACACTCCTTTGCTGATGACTGGACAGGGATCAGAGCACCTGAATCCTTTAAGCAAATACACTCACCTCATGCAGCTTTTCTTGGTCGTTTACTAGTGAAAGCCACTCCAGTTTTAAATGCAAGTGTCCACTTGTCGTCTTACTTAAGGGGAACCACTACATGGAAATAACAAACAGCAACTTGAGAACTGACAGAGCAGCTTTTATATATGTGGTGCACACTCTGAGGCTTGCACACAATAGACAACATGAATTTTACTCCAAGCACCTTAGCTTGCATTTTTGACACTTGGACTGTAGCACGTCCACCTACTTAGGTACAAGGCAGGAGAAAATTAAAATAAGATGCTCATGAACAGGTAAAGCATGTGGATATTTCCAACCAGCAGCAGCACAAGACAGGCACCCTGGCATTGTTTGTAGAGTGCTGGGTTGCAGGGTAAACCACAGTAAGGTCAGATAATTTCTTCCCTTGGCCAACAGGCTTTTTCACCAAACTTTATCTGCAGCTTTGTACACAACATTTGGTACACATGGGACACAAGGTATCAACAAGATACCCCACTGCTGGCTCAGCATAACCTCAGGGCTCTCTGGGGTTACCAGCCTGCTGTAAAGATTGTTGTGTTGGCTACTTTGGTATCATCTTTCTGTGAAAATACCACAGTGCAAGTGTGCAAGGAAGCTTTAAGTACAAAGAAACACTGAAGCAGCAGACGAGAAGCACAAATGAGTGCATGTAGGCATGCAGCACCAGCCACATTTAGAAATAAGCTGAGATCTTTACCTCATCAACGGTTCTGTCATTCATTACATCCACTAGGCTTATCAGCAAGCTGAAAGAGAAAAAGCAAACATTTCAATATTGAGGCATACAGCACACACCACCCAAAAAGACCACTCTCAAGCCCCACTCTCAAGAAGTTTCCAAATAAAAACTTCTCCACATTACCTGTGTGTGGTGTGTGCAGGAACTCATTTATATTCCTGAATTCTCCCCCTTGAAATATTTCCAAAACTAAAATAAATTTGAAGTAAATCTCAAGTAACTATGACTTCTAATGGCTTCCCAGGATTCCCTCCCTGCAGGATGTAACCATGTCCAACATTAGTTACACTAGGAACTAATTATGTGGTATTAATATCTGGGCAAAGGGAATCAATTCCAACAGTATTAAACTTCCAGTATGAGTAATTCAGATGTCCCACAGCAGAGGCTACTGGACCCTGATCAAAGGTCTTGCTAATTTACCTGCCCATAAAGTCATCTTTGTCTGGATCTTCATCATACAAATCCACTTCTAGGTCCTGACCAGGCACTTCATGAACAACAAACTGGACGAGAAAGAGGTATTGATTAAAAATAAAAAGCATTCACATATGTATATTCAGGCTCAGGCTGTGGACAAGAACATGGCACTTGACAACTGTCTAACACATGAGGGACATTCCCTGTTCTTTCTTATGGTTAAATGCATAACAAATACAATTGATTAGAGGTGAAAATGTTTCACAGTGTTTGCTTCTTTTTGAGCTACAAGTTAAACCCCTCAAACTGGTATCCCTAATAAGCAGAGAGGAATCAATGCTAGAGCAGCCTGCAGCTGCACAGACTGATGCATTGATTGGTATTTAAAGCAGTGCTTTGCACCTCCTCCAAAAACCCACACATGTAAATCAGATCAACCTGAATGACATTTCAAGTTTACAATGTAAATTTTAACTTGGTTAAGGGACACAAATGCCTCAACCAAGAAACAGGGAAGTCCACCTGCCCCAGTGCAGTCAGCTAAAGACAAGGTCCTGCAAGCACAGGGATGTAAATGGAATGGCTGTGTATCCTACAGATGGGAAGATCAAAAGGTTCAGTACCTCAAATGTCTCATTCCAAATGGGATTAAGATCTCTGGAGACTGTCTTGCTTCGATACTGCACGGTGCCCACGCGGAGGAGAGCGTACGGATCAGACTTCCCCCTGATGGCACCAAGGAAATTGTCTTTCTGGACAAGGTTTTCAGCTTCTAAGAGATGAACCCTTATTACTCCCTGGATAAAATAAGATACAGAATTGGTCATGAAAATGCAATCTTTGGATAATTATAATATGCTGCCTCCTAAACCTGTTTATTTCAGGCAGCAAGGGTAGTCACCGTGACAGTTCTGCAAAGACACCTAGTTCGATGCATTACATTTCCAATGACAGCTGTAATAAAGCACTTCTTCCACCATTTGCTTAGAGGGGGAAAAGAAAGCCCCCTTAAAGAGATGTAAAATTCAATCTAGATAACTGAATAGGAAATATTATTTATTTTTAAATCAGAAATATACATATGGACACAGCATTACAGCCACAGTCAAATCAAGTGTAAAGATCAACTCCCACTGACTGAAGGAGGAACTAAGCACTCACTGGCAGGTTCTTATTTTATTGCACAGGAGCCATTCCACTTCAATTTAGTGATGCAAGTTTGCAACAGGGAGCATGCTTTTGTCACTCATTTATACTTATCCTCATTAGTAAGTGTATTAGGAGATTGAAGACCTGGATATGTTGAGTATTTAGGATTTTTTTTTTTTCTGTAGCAAAGGTATGTCATCCTCCAAGTTCCCTATTTACACCTCTTCACAGCATTAGTAAAAATATTAAATAGCATGACACTTGCTGCTTATGTATTTATCCTCTCATTTGCATATACCACAAATCTGCAGTTACAGACTAAAGGCTGAATTGGTAAATGAGCTCAGACTCCTTATGACTTGTAGAGAAGGTAGGAATTCCCAGTGCTCGTGTGTCTCTCTCTCAAATGATGAACTATGCAACACTGCTTTTATATTTCTGAAATACTACCTACTGAAAACCCACAGTTCAGGCTGAATTAGCTGCTGCAGCATCCAAAGACACCAAGCTTGGATGCATCCACGTGGTGGCAGCTGCACACTCAGGTAGATAAACACTATGTCACTGAAAAAACAACTCACCTGGGGGATAGGGAACCTCAAGTGGGCAATGTTCATATTCTTTTTCAGAGGCACTGTGATCCTGTTGGGTAGCACCAGCCGTGCAGCAATGAAGTCTTGAATTAGTGAGTCTGACATTACACTGCAGGTGGGGGAGAAAGGCAACCTCAATCTCCACCATCAGTCACAACTCAGAAGAGGCAAGCAAGCAGAAGAAATGGGCATTGCAAAGTGAGTGGTGTGGCCTAGCTCCCCCCACAATATTGTCAAGAATTAGAACAGGACAACCAGGGAAATGGTTGAGTCACCATCCCTGGAAGCATTTAAAAGACCTGTAAAAGTGCTTAGGCACATAGTTCAGTGATGGGCTTGGCAGTATTAGGTTAATGGTTGGACTTGGTGATCTATAAAGATCTTTTCCAAAGTTTATGATTGTATGAAAGAGCTGCAGAATGGCCATTCAACTTCAGTTTAGTGGTGCAGGTTTGCAATAGGAGCATCCCTGTTGCAGGGTGTGAATTTGGCTCACAATTGTAAATGATGAAAGGGAGCTCAGGCTGTGTGAAATCTTCATGCACACACCCAAACATGTCAAACCCAATTGCCTTCTGGGTTTCCTTAGGAATGACACCAGAGATGGACAAGGGGAGAAGGGAATCAGGAAATTTCAGCATTTCACAGGGGGCTCAAGGCCTCGAGCTAGTTTGTTTTTAGACTTAGAAATGTCCACAGCACACACTGCTGCCTACTCTTGGACACCTGCTGAGACCTTTTCACAAAACTGAAGCGGACAGAAACATTAAAAAAAAAAAGCCAAGCTAATTTCCCAGATGAGCTTCTGAATCTTGGCAAATTTTGCACTAAGAAGGAAAATTTCATTTGAAGTAACTGGAGATCACATTGGCTGAATTAAGGACACTATTTTGGAGTTCAAGGAACTTTCCAGCCTAATTACAACTTGCACATTTTTAGTTTTTCAGTTCAAATCTTTGCTTTACAGCTGCTCTTTTTGTAAGGCAGGTACAAGAAGTATATGGCTATCACAGATGTCCAAGTACTCTCCTGATGATTAATGAGAGGATTTCAAACCACCACTACAACCTGGTGTAAGCAAAAAATAATATTAAGAGGAAAACCCAAGAGCATCAATTATCTGAAAGATTCATCCTCTTGATAGATCTAATGCTTATGACTGTGTAACAAAATTGTCCCAATTCACAGAGGAGGCTGGATTGGCATATAAAAAACATAAGGAAAGTCTTCTACTCCACATGGTAAACCAGAAACCTTGGTCAGGCTCTTGGCTCTCCTGTAAAAAAAACCCCACAGGAATGCCACAGAATTGTCCCCTCTCTCAAGTCTCAGGGTACACCCAACTAAACACAGCTTGTATGTGAGGACAGATGACTGCATCCAGTTTCTTTGCTATCTTAAGTGAGCCAAATTCATTTGTCAGGGAGGGCTCTTGTTCAACCTGTACTTCAGCCCATTCATGGTCAGGCATGTTTTGCTCCTAGCTTTCATTGCACTGCTGAGGAACAAGCAAAGGTTTCTGTGTGCAAATCCCTGTGGGAGAACCAGGCAGTAAAAATTTAGGACACCAAATTTGCACTTAATTATATGAGAGGCTGTAGGCTGGAACACCTACAGGCCTTCTCCCTGCAAGGATTAGGGAAACCAAGTTAGAAAACAGATTAATTCCTCTGATAAAAACTGGAGCTCTCAGGCTAAACTGCAGGGCAAAAGGCCACTCAGGCCTCAAATTAAGAGAAAAAGGAAACTTCCTCTCATTCAACATCAAAAGCCTTCAGAAGATCTTTAATGCATGAACTGGCATCTAAAGTGGCCAGACTCTTCCTATGATTCTGCAAACCATGAGCTGCAGGGGAGCAGAGAGGAACAGAAGTGTGCAATTGCAGTGAAAGGGACAATGGCAATGGCTGCGTAACCCCATGTATCTTCCTCTTGTGCAACAGAATTTTCTTCTTACACTAAAGAACAAGGACAAACTGCACCCCCAATCTGGTGAAACAGTTTGAAACAATACTGAAACCCACTAAGATTTTCATCCTTGCTGTACAAGTTTTATGTATGTCATACTAACCCAAGAGGCACTGGAGAAGAGCTACAGCTAAAGGGTGAGCAGATTACACAGAAACTTTTCTTCTTATAAATCTGGTGCAGTTCTCTTTATCATGGATTGTACTTGAGTTTTTCAGAGGGACTGCAACTCTCTGATACCTTGCCTTTTTACACTTTACTGTAAAGAAAAAAAAAGCAGTCTGCCAGTCTAAACCTACTTCATCTACCTTTGCAAATAACTAGCACATGGGAAACAGAAGGGCTTGTTTTTTAGTTTATGAGTCGTTGTTGTTTGGGGGATTTACTATTTCCATCTTAAATATAATTAAGTGATTGAAACAGTTATGAGAGAATATAAAAAGAACTCTCCTCAGGTTTTGCCACAGCCAGATACAATAGGATGAACATCAGCACAACACCTTGCACACAATGCTCTCAACAACAGCTTTGGTTACTCAAGAACTACATCCCAACTTCCAAAAATTTTTCAAATAATACAGTAAAGCAAAGTAGACACTCACTTAATCCCTGGGACATCCAGAAGGTTGCTCATGCCTGCCCAGTTGATTTCCAAATGCTACAACAAGATCGGGGAGAAAATATTATACAGGTCTATTAAAATTTATTTTAAAATAAATGTAGAATTTAGAAGGAAAATGCTTCCAGAACAAAGCCAGACGTCTAAAGGAAGAAAAACCTGCACCACCAATTGCATCTGTACATTAGAATCAACAGCTGGTATCAATTCCTTTATCTATTTTATCTGCCATCCTGAACTGAGGGTAGCAGTGGAACTTAACCTGCAAGAAGGAAAGTCAGCATTCAGCCCTTAGCAATGGCCACTGGCAGGTGCCCTGGGGTCATGAAGGAAATTCAGCAACTCTGTTAAGACTTTGAAGTTGTTTTCTCATCCCTTCACTTCAGGGGTTGGCCTATACCCTGAGGCAGAGGGATTTACAAATACCACGGGTTTCAGGAGTCTGTATTCCTATTCCTACAATAAACAAAAGGAGGTTCTTTCATGTGCTAAAATAATGCTGCTACACCTAAACACAAAAATATCTCATTCAAGATCAAAAATGTATGACTTTCATGAACTCAAGCAGAGCATAAACCACAAGCAAAGCTGTGTGCTGTAAGATAACTGCTTCTTACAAGACTAGAGAGTTTCTCATATTTTATTAAACCGCAATTGAGTACGAGGGACATGAACTTAAACAGGCTAGCTTTCAAAAGGCAACATGAATGGTCTCCAAAATGACTACATTTAACATCTGTGAATGGGAAGGTAGAACAGCCATAAACCTTGCAGAAACAGCTCCTGTGCTGCCACCATAAGACAGTCCTCCTATTCTTACAGTGAAGCGAGTAACTGTTTAGGCATTACTACAAAAATATAGAGTGAATTAATTCACATCCTCCCCAAATTCAAGAGGGACACTGAGCAATTAGGAATTTGTCATTTGAACTGTGAGATATTCACAGTTATGCAGTTTGGGTTATCAGTGATGGACAGCTCATGTCACTCACTAAAGACCAAGAAGTCTGCAGAGAGCAGCTCACTCCTGACTCACCGGTTTCTGCATGAAAAACAAGGTCACTGCTCCAACAAAGGGGGCATCGGTTAGGAGAGGTTCCAAGATCACGCGCAACGTCCCATACAACTGCAAACAGAGCAGGAAAGCTCAGGGTTAAGGTATTCTCATAGTGCAGCTTCAAAACGTGAGCTTTTCAGTGATGGAGATAATTTTAGAAATTCTACTTGAAGTAAATTTATTTAGAATTTTATAACAAAAACGTTTCCCCCCAAACCATTGCTACTGATATCAGGCAATGCTTTCTGTGCTTGTGGAGTCTCTCTGCAAATCCTGCCATACAATGGAGCCATCTGTCTACTAGCTATTCCAGGAACAGGTTCTTGTGGTTTAATCTACACCAGTTTATGAACATCATGGTTCTTCTGAAGTTCTCTACCAACACTCTGAGCTCCTCTGGACTCCAGTGGCAGCTGCTGGCCCACACATACTCCATGCTCCAGCATCAACCCTGTTTAAGAGTCATTCTATGAAGCTCAGAAGGGGCATTTAAGTGCTTTTCATGGAAGGCCTCATGTCCCCAGCCGAGAACAAGGAGATAAAGCCAATCATTCCAAGCCTGACAGTTGCTAGTTTCCCAGTTGTCATGACCTCCCCACTGGGAGGTGCCACCTCCTGCCCCACACAGCCTTGAACAGACAATGTTAGCACTGCACGCACCTGTACACCTTTCACGCCAAGATTAAATTTCGATATGTCCATGTGAATCTCACAGTCCCCTATGTAACTGAAAGAAAATTCTCACATTATTCCACAGTTTGCAATAGTGCCATGAGAAATTTGGGGCTGTACAGAGTATAAATGAAATCAGTTTAAGGATTGACAACATGATCCCACAGGCAGAGATGGATTTTCAAGTGACTGAAAAGAGGAAGTTGAACAAAGGGCAGCTCTTTCACAAGAGAATCCTTGCAGTCAGCTGGGATATTGATGGACCTGTAAAACATTGAAGCAACAGCTGTATTTCCAGGTTAATTTCCATTCTTAAGACTGGGGGTTGGCTGGAGCAAGCTTGCTCCAAGAAGGGGACCAAGATGCTCATTCAAAATTCAAGGTCAGAGCCATTGCCCTCTTGCTCCCTTCCCTGCCCAAAGCCTGATCCCACCCCACAACCTGGTGACTCAGCCCCCAAGCTGATGCAGAGCCATCCTGCCATTACTTATGGGGTTTCCACCTGGCCAAAAAAGCCCACAGATTACCCATGCCCACAACCCAAAAACCCACCTGAAGGACAAATTTATCACTAAAAATAACCTGGTTTCCTTGAGGCTGAATTCAAAGACAACTACTTAGATCAGATTGTGGTCAGTTGCCATGGAGAACATCAGGCTTTAAATAAGGCAAATGCTGAATGCAGTACTTTGGCAATTTGGAAAGCACCTCAGTCTTTTATAAAAGTACAAACATCACCTTATGCAGAAACCAATAGCCACTCCCCAGGGAGCAGTACTTGACAGATCTGTTGATGCCTCTGGCAGAAAACAATAGAAGGGAGCTACCAAGTTCCCTTTCAGCCCCCTGAGAAATAGCTCTGGCTGCAGACACACAAACAGCCTGCAGGTAAAGCAGGGTGTAAAGGCACTGCAGCAGTGAATGTGCTGTGCTTGCTGCCTACATGCATAACTTCACTCCATAATCAAAGGAAAAGGGCAGGAGTTCTGCTCTGACCACACGTATTTGGGCAAATAGCGCTGCAGTTGCCACAAATTCCAATTGTAATTTGCATATAGACAGATTCCCTCCCACCCCAAAAAGGCTGCCAGGAGTACGCAACTCTGTGAATTTGCCTCCACTTTTGCAAGCAAAGTCCTTTGTACATTTGTTTACAGGTAGTCATCTAGCAGAATTTCAGGAGCTCATAACATAAAGAATAAAGCCTTTAATGTTAGAGCATTCTCATTTCTAACCTCATAAACCATGCTGAAATTAACACAATCTTTCTTAAAAGCTAGTGACATAATTAAACTTATTTTATGTTTGTTAACTTCTACAATTTTGACATTATCTTACAGGTCATTACACTGTGTGCTAATAGAGCATTGTTACAATAAAATTCTAAATGAGGAGCCAAAATTAGTTCCTTAATTTGCAGTAATTAATCCAAGAGGATTTAATTCAGCTTTTGAAAGTGTCTAATACAACACAAGTAAGAGCCGTGGTGCTTTACAGCCTTTCTACCTTTCCACAGTCAAAAACTCTTCCCACTCAGTTCTAGATGTCTCTTTTCTCCAGTAAAGATGTCAGAGAAGTCTTATCAGAGCCTGAGCCATTAATTAGCCTTATGTCTGTCTCATACAGGTATCACCCCCTTCCTTGGTAGGAAGGATGAACTCTTTGTTCATTGGTTTATTCCTCATTTCCAGTCCCAGCTGCTCGTGCTTCCATCTGCTCCTCTGTGCAGCATAACCCTGCTGTGCTCTCTGCTGTCCTGCCCCAGAGCACACCTGAGCCAAACTCAAGCCTTGACATTTAAAAGGCTGAGCCCCTCCACGCTCCACAGGACTGTGCTGTACCCACCTGTGGAGGGTGGAAGAATCACCTGTTTCTCTCCTACATCACTGTTGCACAAGGTGATGCAGCTATGCCTGTGCTGTGGATGAGAACCTTGCTCAAGTGCAAGTATCTGTGTCTGTTTTGTATTTGGTTGGAAAAGCTGGGCCCAGTGTTTGTGATACAAAGGCAATCCACTGGCTGAAGGCAGGGCTGCTACCAGAGCCAGCAAGTTTAATTAACCTGGATGTCTGCATGTCCCTTTAGAAAAAGCCCAGGCAATTCCCTGCCTGTAGAGTAACTGCCCAGAGGCCCCATCTTCTCATGGCCCCCGTGCTGAATGCCCCCTTTGGCCCAGCCTCCTCAAGTGCTTTGTGACACAGACTAGGCTTAGTCTGCCTTTGGACTTGGGAGATGAACATGCAGAATTACACAAAGTAGAGAGATATGAAAATGTAACCAGGCAACACGGGGTATGAGAAAACCAGACCACCTCTGCCCTTCCCCTTTGTCTAGTCAGGCTTCTGGGGGCAGGTATCTCTTTTTGTTCAAGACTGACCAGTTTCCAAAATGCTTTCAGTTTCTTCTAAGAGCCTAGAAACTTAGTTATGCCAAACTCCATGAAAGCTCAAAATATTGTTGCACATTTCTTTTGACTTCTTTCACCAGACAGAGACTGTATTTCCAGCTGTCAAAATTTGACAGGAAATCAGAGATTCTCTTCTAAGAGTAAATTTTAATCAATGAATTTTTACACATGCCAATTATTAAACTATTCTCCTATGACATCTCATGTACTGTAAATTCTACTGAAGATCATGTAAAAGAAAATTCAGAACATTTCCAATGAAAAATGCTTGTGAATACTAAATCATATTAATGAAATAGGAATAAACTGGATTGCAAGGTGTTTTCCAGGGAGGTAATAGTGCCTTCAAATACTTGCAAAATCTGATGATTATAGCCTATGTTGATATGGTTATGCAGCAGCTGAGGCAGCTGCAAAATTAGTGGAAAGGAAAGCAGCTGTAGGAAGTCAAGCAGCTGCACTTGGACCATTCCCACTTTGAAAAATGGAGTATATAGTCCTTTTGCATGGGAGAAAGTCAAAACTATAATAGGACAGTGCTCTATATAACCATTCCCAATGCTCTGATGCTACAGCCATGTAAGCTGCTGTGAACAGATTTAAGTAAAGCAGTTTCTCAAGTTCTTTTGGTAACTTCATGCAGTACTAGATCTCCTGCATCCCTGACTCTGTTGACAACTACAGCCCATACAAATAAGGGACCTCTAAGTCCTATTTTTCACACTTCCCAAAGCAAAGGATGCCTCTTCACATAGCCCATAGAACTGAACCATGGCATTCAGTGCTGCACCATGTTGGTGAGCTCAGGAGCACAAGGTGAAACAAAGTCCTTCATGGATCACATGTCTATGAATGGCTAATGAACTACACAAATGGTTCCACACAGATGACAAAGGAAGGGTAAGAAGGACACAAGTGAAGCTGAGGCCTTAATGCAGCCCTAGAGAAGAGACCCCACCAGAGAGGGAAGGCAAATCCATGCTCCTGTGTGAGTACAGAAAACACTGGGGTTATCAGATGGCACCAGGTTAGGTTATCAGCACGAGGAATAGAAGTGCTTGGCCAGTTTGGAGATGTTGATGAGTCTGCCAGAGGGACAGGAATGCAGAGGTGGGGGAATCCCTCTGCAGAGGTTTGTCAAAAGACAGTGAAAATGAACATGTGGGAGATGCAGTTTGGCAGAGAACAGCAGCAACCTTCTGCAAGGCTTAAAAGGCATCACATCCCTCTATCTCAGCATAGAAAGCATGAATGATTTGCCAAAGGCCCTAACACTGACTTGGGTATTACAACAACAGCACTGAAACACCTGGCTGAAAATCAAGCATGTGAATTTACAGGGAGCAGTGATGCTCTGCCAGGGCTGGGGGTGCTGTCATGCCACTGCCACGTTCAGCAGCAGGCACAGTTCTGAGGAGCTCTGTGCTGTTGCCAAGACAGTCTGTAATTTCACAGCTTTTTTCTGGCACTACCATGAAAAGCCAATTTATATTAGGCAGCTCAGTCACCCACTAAATTTACAGAGCTACAGCAGCTTGCAAGTGGTAATTCCCCCAGCAATTCCCTTCTCCAGGGCTAAACCAGGAGAGAGTTTAGCTCTGCAATGACTCTGATGTTAACAAAACATACAAGCTCATTCAAAACAGCCTGGGAGGTATTAAATGTTTTATCCAATTTTGTTGTTGTTGTTGTTAATAGAGCTAGAGGCAGTACTCTGCTCAGAGAATGGCTGTAATCAAAAAAGCAAATGTGTTGGATGGCACATAAAACAAATTACTAAAATAGAGGATTAATCTAGAGGAAGGAATTAAAAAATAAATAGTGCAAGTAGCTCTGGAAGAACTGGAGAAGTTGGTCTAATGAGAAACCACAGTGGGCAAGACAGACCAAGCACCTTCAGACCTGAGAGCTTTCCTGAGAACAGGAAACACAGTTTGAAAACTTGGGTTCTCACTGCCATCAATGGCAAAGGCAAGGGACACATTCTTATACCCAAGGCAGTCGTGATGGCCCAGAGGAGGTAACACGTAGAGCTGTGCAGGTCATTTCTAGTCTAGAGGCTGATGCACATTTCACTTCTGTAACTACTGAGGACATCCAGCTGCGAGACAGATTATCTCACATCATTCTAGGCTAATCTTAGGACACCATGCCCAGTCCAGCATGACACATCCACAGGCAGTAAGTTACGAACCATCAACATAATCGATTATGCAATGTTACCAGATCTGCAGGTCCAGGGTAACTTGTCTTCTATCAATTTCTTTGGTGTAGGCTTTTATTCCATTAATTCTAGGGCACTGAAATAGAGACAAACAAGATACAACATAGTCAACACCTACCAAGCTAAGCACAAGTGAAAAGTCCTACTCACTTTGATGAATTTGAGTACAGAAGCATTAATTAAATACTTTGCAAAACTGCATGTAAAATATGAGTATACCATACTTTTTTTTTTCTTTAAAGACAGAACAGCCTTGACAGTCCTCAAACACAGGGCTAGTTTTAAGTAGCCCTAGGCCATTCTGCAAGCCTTAGAAAGCACTGAAAACTCCTGCTGCAAGGGTACAACATAAATAAATATGGATATGGTTCTTTTTTTCTATCAGCAGTCCCAGGATACTGACAGCAAGTGGGAAGAGATGTGTGTCTTTTCTGTACAATCCTTCCTTCATGGTGAAGATGCTCAAGTCAACATGAGGAGGGAGCAAAGCTATTACAGAGCTGAACATCTCACTTCCCTTGCATCTGAACTTTTCAGAAAAGAGTGAACCACAAGAGTTACAGAAGACTCCCACTACCTTCTCGCCGAAGTGGATCTTGGTAAAGGTGCATGTTTTCAGATGTACACTCTTTGCTCTGATTTTTGGTTCAAGAACTTCTTTAAATGTTTTTTCCATGATTGTTCCAAAGTATGGCCAAGCCTGCACAAGGACCTAAAGAACAGCAAAAGCAGGAACACACTGAAGATTCTTTGAGTAAGACACCTTTTGCTGAGAAACAAACATACCGATTACAGGATCCTGGCTATTAATATCTGTCCTTTTAAAATACCAAGTCAACTTTGTGCACTTAAGTTATCCTTATGGAAGGATCCGTCTCTGTTCCTCAGAACTGGAATGTGTTTCAGGAACTGAAGGGTGAGTTTTCAGTACCATGGAGGCTGCTTCTAACCACAGGAGCCAACAAAGCCCACGGTTAAATTTCTTAAGTACAATAATCCCTAATTACTATAAAGTGTCACAATGTTCCCTGGAGTTAGGTTTATTTAGAGGACTGAGTTGAGCTTTTTACATAAAAAAGAAAATTTGCTAAAAAAAACACCAAAAAAGAAGATAGTCACTGGATGCTAATTTGCAAGTTCAGCTGTTTTACTTTGAGAGATTGACCACACCTGCTGATGGAAGCATTTGTCTCAGTGCTCTCTGGAACCTTTCTGGTGAGATACTACTAAGTTTGCTAAAATAATAACATACACTTGTATGTATCCATATATACAGACAAACAGTTGCTTTTTCTTTTTAGTCTCACAATGAAGTGTTCTTGAACTTATCCAACTTGTATCAACCAGGCTCACATTAGCTCTCAACTTCAGTGGCAACCCCACACTTAAGTGACTCCATACTTCAGTATAGACACTGATAAAACTGAACTACACTAATTTGGTGGTAATTTGATAACTTTCTCAGATTTGTCCTACAGGGTTTGGATGAGGGGATGCAGCTCAGAGCAGGTGGCCTCACCAGCTGGAGTTGAGAGCTCCTCACCTTGTTCAGCCACTCCACTCGTTCCACATCAGGGAAGTGAACCTGGATGCAAAGAAAAATAAAGTGAGTGCCACACGCTATCTCTTTGTCAACACTGCAATGCATGCAAAAGATAACATTGAGTGTGGAACAAGTGTTAGAGTAAGCTGAGATGCCTCTGCCCTCATATATACATTCTTTATAATTTACTACCTCCTTGAAAAATTGTAAAATGCAAAGAAGCCAGTAAAGAATAGTAAAAGGCAAAAGAACCCACGTGCACTGATGTATGTATGCCTCTGGGCACATTTACATGATTATAGCAAGTGTCACTTCCTGTTCATGATGTAAAGCAGCATTAGATTTCTCATCCTTCTCTTTGTCATGCCTTGGGAAGCCACGAGAACCTACTTCCCTTTAAGACCATGAGCTGTGCATGACCTGTTTCCTGTACTCACTTGCCTCAACCAGGACACCACACTTTGGAAAACAAGAACCTGCTTGGGAAACTCAGTGTATTGGTTGTGGCAGCATTTCTCCACTAATACCAACATGGTGCCAATGGCTTCAGGGAAAAGAAGTGTAAGAGTTCAAGCCTGTTAGCATACACTATCATGTGGAACAGTCCAGTGTTTTCACTTCTCTGAGCTTTTTAAGATGGTAAGGAGAAATCGAAATTAAATAGTCACTTATACATCATGTTTTCAAGTTGGACACACCAAATGCCAACAAGAAGTGCATATGCCCATTACAAAACCCCACAACTTCCCACAAGTGATGACTTGGTTAATCACCATCAGGACAACTGGGTATGAGACCACTCTCAAGTAACTGATCTCTCAGACCCCTCCAAGAAGCTGCTGACTGAAGAGTTAAAATCACCTTACTGCAATCACACATTAAAGCCTATGGATGTGGTATTTGCAGCTGGTGTTACAAGCTGGTAGCAGGTTACTGCAGAAGGGAAGGACACTGCAGCAGCTTCTCAGAATAGACATTGGAGCACCTGAATACAAAGGGAATCTGACTATCATCTAGCCTGGTAATAGTAATTGGGTAGGATAATACCTCCTCTTACTAGAGCTGTGAATTACACTTTCCAGGCAAAGCCTTACTATTCATCAGCTTTCAGAGAGGTACTCAGAGATGTTTGGATGGAATGGACAGTAGCCTGTTTTTTAGTACAGCTTCATATACGATTGAAGAGCCCATTTTCCTTGCTCAAATAATGCTTCAAATGATCTCATTAAAAAAAATCCAAAGTAATATTACCATATTCTTTATAAGAAATTTCTTTTGATGCTCTAAATAGCAACTGTTCCATTAAATAAGACAACAGAAGTTCACTGAAATGTCAGCCTGCACAGGTCTATTTGCACGATGAAGCTAGAACTCAGCACCAGAAGGGGACAATCAACACAGACAAACTGCTGCTGATATTTTACAGTGAGGCAGATTATGTGAATCGAGGGACCTCCACTTCACCTGCCAGCCTTTCATCTTCCACCTAAAGGCTCTCCATCAGGGCACATAAATCCTGGGTTCTCAGCTCCAATGTAATTGTCAAGCAAAAACATCCTGCGGCACTTGGGCCACAGCTTGGGATCACATGTAGGAAGGATAGAGGAGAGATGGAAGCAGCATGGTGAGCTTGTTCTTCAAAACACTTTACAGACAGGAGAGGGATGTGACCCCCAAGAAAGGACAGGACAACAGTTAGGCTACCCCTTCCCAGTGAGAAAGTCACAGCCCATATGTGCAGGGGAGAAATGTGGGGCATTATAAACCATTACAGTTGTCTGGGATTATTCCCCAGAGGCAAGGCTCCTAGAGACTTGAAACAACAAAAAGGGGCATCAGGAAAGATGCAAAAACCATGAGAATGAGGCTGTAGGTAGACCCACCCTAAGAAAAAGTAAAATTGAATTCATTATTTGTGCCACACACCCCCGAACCACCGACAGCCCACAACAAACCTCCAAAGCAACCGCAATGAATCACACTGCACTGTGTCACACCTCAGATGCTGTGATAGCAGACATTTGTGGTACATTTCCACCCCACCTGACACCCCCTCATTCAGTGTCTGCAACCCAGGTCCCACCCAGGCACTTGGTGCCTCAGTCTCCTCTGACAGACGGAAAGAATGGCACTGCTGGAGCTCAAAGGCTGGGACCAAAGACCACTGGGGGCTCCTGGGCTGACAAAGCTGGCCTTGCAGAGAACACCACAGACACTGGCTGATTGCATGACTGGTGAAAAACAGCTTTCTGCCCTTTATGGCAGGCCACCAAATTTCAGTGAGTTCTCAACACCAAAGCTCAGCTCCACTCAGTGGTATGAGCTAAATGAGCAGTTCTGTGAGGAAGCAGAGCTTGGTATCCAGGTGTTGCAACTGCATTATCCACTGTGTAGTAAGACATAAGCTCTGAGCAAGTCCTTTCCTACCCCCGGGGTATCCCCATAACATGAATGCTAGCTAGCATGTCTAGTTCATGGCTAGTTCAGCCCAGTGACACCACCAGGCTCCTGACTCACCAGTCTTCTTGACTCAACCAGTTATTCCAAGAATTTAATGTATCCTCATATGTTTTGAAAATAAAACCATCTGCAGTTCCATACTTCTGAACCATGTGCTCTGGATTTCAGACTCACTTCTGGCCCTTGCTAATGGTGAGAGCCCCGCCAGCAAGGTCTTGCCATGAGCTTGTCATCAGTACAGGTAGAAGGAGCCCAAAACACTTCCTACTAATCCCAGAACCAGACACCAAGAGCTGCCAAATTAATACTAACACAGAGTAAGATTTAATCCTGTAGCCTTGGGCAAGTCCCACTATCAGAATCAGTTTTACCCACCTACAAAAGCAGGCATACTTCTTGCCAAAGTTTAAGGAATGCAGTAAAAATTACTTAGCATTTGAAAAGAGCTTTGAAGATCAAAACCACTAGGTATGGGGCAATTACTAGCAGGTAAAGAAAATGTGTAAATTCTGTATGACTCCACCTTGCCCTGGAGCAAGCCACCGCAAGGATCACAGCAACAGCAAAACCCATGTCTGACATAACAGCACCATTCTGTTCAAATACAACACAGCAATCTATCCATCAGGGTTTGGTTTGGTTTTTTGCTTGTTTGTTGGGTTGTTTTGGGTTTTGTTGGGGATTTTGGCGTTTTGTTTGTTTCTTTTTACAAAAAGCCAGGATTTTTAGCTATTCATACAAGAGGGGAAAAAAAGAATCTTAAATAAGGCTTTTGCATGAACAAGGACTGAAAAGGCAACATTTTAAAAGGACAGATCTGTAGTACAAATACCCAAAATACTACTGTATTTTGCCTGGTAAAAGGAGTTTAACATCAGGAGGAAACACAGCATACTTAGACTCTGCCACGTGCAGCCAGATGACCAGTGGCAAAAGCAACACAGAGCAGTCACCACAACCCCAGGAGCTGGAATGAAGGTGGAAGCCTGGCTACCTCTGTTCTGAGCACTGCCACCTTGCACAGGAGCCATGCTAAAGGCTGAAGTCAGAAGGTCTCAACTCTCCAAGCCATGGATCTGACTGTGCCTGCCATGAGCAGATTTCCAGCCTGGTTTCCTGAGGAAGCACAGCCTGCCCACGTACACTGTCTAGCACAGGAATGCGTCGATTCCAAACTCACTGGCTGGTTTCAGCCAAGAAACTGGTGCTGCAAAACAATCCTGCAAATACCCCAAAACAGATGGTTGAGTAGATTAGGGAAACCCTCCCAGCATCCCCCCTAAAGGAAAGGCTGCATTCTGTGTATCTCCTAACAACTGATACCAGGGCTGAGCAGAACCCAAGCCAATTTAAAGAAGCCACTTCTTAGGGGAGAACAATTTTTAACCAACAGCAAAATCAATGATTGCTCTTAACACTTCAGTGGATGGATCCCCCTCATTTTATTACAGACCACATGAAGAGACAAAGATTTATGAATGCCAAGACACTGCCATCATTTCACACCTTCAAAACCTTTCCTAAGATTACAACACTGCAAATCCAAGCCATGCTGCCCTTGAACTGCTTAGCTACTGCCACCTCTGTGTGACAGGAGAGAAGAACTCAGCAGATAGTTTTAGAAGGTCCATGAACACTGAAAGGCAAAACCAAAAGATAAAAAGGATAACACCACAGACAATAAACTGAATAGACATCAGGTGAGAATCAGCCTCCAAGATGGGCAAATGGAAGAAGTAGATCAAATAGAGGATGGAAGGAAAATTAAAACTGGGGAGTTAAAAAGCATCAAGAACAAGAGCAGTGTGGAAGCAAACACCCAACTGATGAACAAAAGTTACCAACATACAAAAGGACAGGAAGTGGCAATATAGATAAAACTAAAAGCACACTGTGCAGCCCCTTTATTATTAGGGCCTACACCCTGCCTTCCAGGAGTAAGGGCCAAGAATTCACAAGTCACAAATCAGACCTCTGGGAAGAGTCTGACTCTGCCATCTCTATGAGCACATGTTGGGCAGTGAAGATAGAAATGAAATAGCCCTTAAACCTTCCTTTCTCCTGAAGGAGGCTGGACAGCCCCAGCATTGTCAGACCCCAGGTGCTGCAGCCCCTGACCATCTCAGCGGCCTCTGCTGCAGTCTCCCCATTTGCCCAAACCTCTCCTGGGCTGGGGCACAGAGTGCTCTCTGTACAGCCTTGTGAAAGCTCAGTACAGGGCAATCAATAATCACCTGCTCCCACACTAATGAAGCCTGAAACTTTCAGCCACAAAACCTAATGGAACTTTTTGAATTTGTGTGCACTGTGGGGGCAAGCCTGATTTTTCAACAGTGACTAAGAGGCTCAATTTCTGGTTACAATGATTCAGGGCACTTGAGGATAAAACACAACACTGCTCTCACAGCATCAGGGCAAGAGCTGACACCACCACATTCATTAATGCCCTGAACTGTTGGGGTTGTTTTATGCTCTGTCAATACAAACAAGCAGAAACCTCATTCAGAGACAGACTTCTGTGCCTGGTGGGAGGGAACATGTGCAGAGAGCTGCATCAGCCCTGGCAGAAGACCCTGGCCTCACTCCTCAGAACTGCCAGCTGCCTTCATTTCCCACAGAATTAAGTAGAGCCAAGTGCTGTAGGCTATATAAAAGTTTGCCGACTATAAATGCCTCCATGCAACACACTTTACAAGCAAAGCATTTCCCTACCAGTCCCTGACAGATTTTTAAATGCTAAGTAAATGATGATAAAAGAAAAAAGATCTAAACACCTCATCATCCTTTCCATTAGCCAACCACAGCTGCCCAATAAATAACCTAAGACACAGAATAAAATGCAGGCAGAAATTTTGGTTTCTTCACTTTAAAACGTAGAGTTACTAGAAACAAATATGAACAACAAACGGGGGTTGGCCTTCTGTACAGTCCAGAGACGACTCCTTAAAATTAAATATTTGGGTTTTTAGCAGGATGAGAATATAATGTTTATATATTTTTGTTTGTTTTCAAATGACACTAGAGGGGAGAAAATCTGCTGGATGAGAAAGCCTAAAATAAGTATCTTCAACAGCAAAATACCTGCAATGCAACAACATGTATTTGAAGGGAGGTGTCTCTGACCATACATCAGTCTGTTTTACATGCCCACGTACAGCACATCTCCTGGGCTAAAACAACTCCTAGTTTAATCCTCGCTTTCCTGGGCAAGACTTCAAAACCAAAGACGCTACCGCTCGGCCCAAGGCATCACTGGCAGTCCTCGGGCTGCTCTCTCCGGGACACCCCGCTCTCTGTGGCGCTCCCGGTGCCGCGGGGCCCCGCAGCATCCGCGGTGCGGCGGGGCAGGACCCGCGCCGCTCGCTCACTCACCCAGGCCGGCAGGTGCCGGGCGGCCAGGCCCCGGCACACCGCCTCCCGCTCGTCCTCCAGCAGCGCCAAGGCGGCGGCCAGGCGGTCGCGCTTCCCCCGCCGGTTGAGTCCCCAGCAGAGCCAGAGCGCCAGCGCCAGCAGCAGCCAGCTGCCGCTCAGCCCCAGGTACCCCGCCAGGTACACGGGGCCGAGCCACAGCAGCGCCCGCGCCGCGGACGAGAGCAGCAGGCGCGGCAGCGCGGCGGGGCGCGGGGCCATGGCCACAGCCCGAGCCGCGCTGGCCACAGCCCGAGCCGCGCTCGCCCCTGCCAGTGCGCTCGCCCCGCGCCGCCGCCGCGGCTCCTCCGCCCGCCCGGGCCGGCCCCGCCCCGCCGCGCCGCCCTCCCGGCCGGCCCGGTACCCCCGGGCGCTCCGGACACCAGCGTCACGGCTGGATGTGCGACCGCATGGCGCACACACCACCTGTTGGTTCTGGACACTTCTGATTTCCTGCTTCCTTTGCACTTTCTTCTCGTCCTCTTTTGATTTTGATGGGGATGTTGTGGGAGTTTAGGTTCTGAAATACTGATGATCGTGGAATCATTGAATCACAGATTCATCAAGGTTGGAAGAGAACTTTGAGATCAACAAGAGCAACCATCAATCCAGCACTCTCACCCCTAGACCACAGGGAAAATTTTTTTCTGGCACGTAATCTGAATGTCACCTGCCTCAGCTTGAGGCCATTGTCCTCTACCTTCTCACTGCAGGCACAGTAGAAGAGACTGATCCCCACCTCACCACAGCCTCCTGTCAGGTAATTGTAGAGAGCAATCAGGTCCCCCCTAAATCTCCTCTAGACTCAGTAAGCCCAACTCACTCAGCCACTCCTTGTAATACATGTTTTCTCAAAGACACTCTTTGAGATGCTTTCCACCCTAGAGATATTAATTTTGTATCTTTATACACATGCCTTAACAGACAGGCTGGAATTGTACAGTTCTACACTGTGTTTTCCACTGCAGCTTTCCCTGGCTCAGGCAAATGCCACTCTTTGTTCAGTGGACAAGTCTGGAACATCAGTGAATAATGCCAGCTTTTATTGTGGCCCCTTTTTGATACTGGCTGCACAAAATAACAAATGATGAGCCAGATAAAAACCTCCAGGAAAAAGAAGTTGACCATGACTGGGAGAATGAAGGGAATGGAGAATGAAGTCTCTGCTTTGCTATGGAATTAGTATTTAATTATGGGTCAGTCAATAAATCAAACAACACCACAAGTGATCCTCACTTGTTTGTTAATCATTGCACATGACTGCTCTAGCTAGAAATCAGTTCAGGCATCTGAAAACTCAAATGCCTCACATTAGAGAAACTCATGCATGAGACATCTATGAACAGGTGCTTTTAGAAACAACCCTCCTAATCTTTCCCTCTGTCAAATGAGGATGACTATACTCTTCTTCCTGGGGATTTTGCAAAGATAAATCATTATAAAACACACTTGAGGAAGTACTTCAGTACACAGAGGGCAGTAAATCTCTAGAACTTGCAAGAGACTGCAAAGCAGATGGCATCAATAGGTTCAGAAAGGGATTAGACACATTCTCAAGGAAAGGGTCCATAAATGTATTCCCTAACATCATAGACACAACAGCTGTGGAGGCTGGGGGGAAAGGACTGCAGGAAATGCCTGGGCTCATGCCCTGCCCCTAAACAGCAGCACCACTGGGAGCAAGTGGACCAGTGGGCTGATCCCAGAGGGCATTTCTGTTTGTAAAGCTGCGAAGGAAAGTCCAGAAACTGGCAGAAGCTGAAGTGGTACCTGCTCTCTTGATACCATGTATTAAAAAACACACAGTGGTTAGTCTGCACAATTACATGCATCAGGATACAAATCCACATAAACAAAAACACCTGGTTTTGTCCTGTGACCAAGGACTGAGGCTGACTTGTCGCTTATTTTTCCTCATTGTCATTTAAACACTTGTAAAACATGTTCATTAAGTAATTTCAGCCATGTGAAGCTTCACAAGGATAGACTCAGCCCCATCTTTCAGAAAAACAAAAGCTTCTAAGAAAATGTGGACTCTTTAGTGATTTGAAGACTTGGAAGTTGCTTTTGCTACTAGGAGAAGCTACAAAAGGTAGATTCACTGTTTTCCTCCCTCACATTACTCTTATTGAGTTTGAGATATTTATCTCAAACTCAGAGAGCCATGCAGTTTAGAAGCATCAACAAATGTCAGTTTATTGAGCAGGAAAAACAGTGGGGCTGCAGTGAAATACCTAGCAGCTAATTTAATAAATTAAATTTAATAAAAAAATAAACCCACAGTTTTTGGTTTCTTATTTTTCACTCAGCTGATCACAACAACCCAGGCTAAGGTTTAAGGACAATAAAAGCACTCCCTCTGCACAAATGACTAGAGAACTTCCAGTCCTACAGCACGTCCCACAGCTGCTCTTTAGAGAAGGAGATGCTTCCATGAAAGCAGAACTCCAAATTCCTTCCTCCATTGTCCCCTAAGACTCTGAGCTTGCAAACAGCCACACTTTCTCAGGCACTGCTTCCTCCTTTACTGCCAAGTCCTTACCTTGAGAAGAGAAATATCTTTCTGTAATTAAAGGGGTTTTAGGAACTTTAAACAACTACACAAGTAATATAAAATGTCACTAAACTTTAGGTCACCCTACTTAAAATTTTAAAAGATAAACAAAAGAGTAGAGGTGAAAAATTACTTTTATCACATCAGGTTACACAGAGAGGTGTTCTCAAACCAAATACTGTGCTGATGAGACCAAGATAAATCAACAGCCTTTGAGACCACTGTTAATTCTGTTTATCGTGGATAGTAGTTACCCTTTAAAAAATAACCTTTAAAATACTAATTGGTTTCTCTGATTTTCTGAAGTGCCAGAGGAAATAATGAATCACCAATCAAGAAGACAACTTAAGACTTATCAGCTTCCTCCTGGGGAAAGCATGACCTTGACTGCAGCATGTCACTTCCAAGCACCAGACATCTGAGCCACTTGAAGCCAACCTTATTTCCAGTTACAGGGGAACTCCACAAGCTGTTTCACCTAATATTCACAGGATAGTCACTAAGGTAATGACACAAGGCCATTGTTCTGGCCTGTGGCAATTTTCTCTCCTTATTTAACTTGATTAGGAATCACCACTTGGCTTACTAACACTATGATAAAAGTGTATCTAGTAACTGATTATGACAGATTTTACAGAAACTGCAGAGATTTGAAAATGTATTAGTACTAAATTTGCTGTCTCTCAAGCTGGCCATGGTAACTAAGGCAACCCATTTTAAAGGTGGGGAGTTATGAAAAACTGCCAGTGCTTTTTAACGACAGAACATGCAAAGGAACTAACCTGAGGAATCAACTGAAGCGCATACCAAGCTATCAAAGGGTTTATTGAAGATGACTTTCTAGCTTTCTTGTGGCTTCAGAGTTTGTGACCACTGTGAGATTCCCTCTTTAGTGTTAGAGGTGCAGTATGTCTTTTTTCTGTGCCTCCATAGTAAAATATAAAACAATTACTTAAGGCTAAAACCTTATTCCCTGTGTTAACAGAATGACTTCTGTACTAAGACCTGATTAAAGCTATTGCCCTTTTTGGTACTCTCAGTCACTTCACAAAAAGTGTAAACATTTTCATTTAGCTTCCTCTGGTTTCATACTCTCCATCCATGCACTGTTCACCCCTTCAAACAAAGCCAAATCCAGACCCTGCCTATCATAGGGCAAAGGCTTTGTATCTACTCCTGCTGCCTGTGCCCAAGCAAATCTGGAGTGCAATTCTCCAGGGAAAGCTGGCTGGTTCCATCCAGAAATTAAATATGAGTTAGGCAACTCCAAAGAGTCTGGGTTACATTGTTCAGTCAGGGATATTCTGGCTAGACATTTGTAATCTGGTCATGAAAATAATTATGTACATATGTCCTGTTTTGGGAATTATCACAGTGAAGTGATGTAAAAATGTGTGTAAAAAGTGTGTGTAAAAAATTACAAATCTAGGACTAACTGATATTATATATAAATATGGTCTGGACTGGTAAAGTTACTAGATGTCTGCTCCTGTGAAAAATAATCATAAGCAGAAGACTGCTTTCATTTGGAATATGTGCAAAGCCAGTCTGGAAGTACATGACCCTTACTTTAAGGGATCTGCTCTACTGTGCTCACTCCCCATACTGTGCCTCACGTCTGCCCAGCTGATGGCTCCTAACTGCTTTTGTACAGTGAGCAGTACAGAAGCATTGAAGAGCTGGGACTTTTGGCAAGATAACAAAGCCAGTAACAGCAATTTATTTCACATATCCACTTGTTCTTTTACAGCAGATTCATTAATGCAATGGCTGTGCTAGAGGATGCAGTGTCCACCAAAGGAGGTAAGAGTGTGGTGTGGTGTGGTGTGGTGTGGTCCACAGCCCCTTGCCCAGCCTTGCCCCTCCTACCAGCAAATCCCAAGCTGCCCTGGCACTGGCCAGCAGGGTTAGTGTTGCTATCAATGCTGCTCACCTGCTTTTCACAGCTGCACCCACTGGGGATGAGGCTGGGCCATGCCACTCCCAACCACCACAAAGTGTGCACCTATAGGTTAGTAAAGCACTGAGAAAAGCTGTGCATTGTATATGCACAAACTATTTAACTGCAGAGGTAAGGCACAAGAGTATGAAAGGATACAAGTGCAAGATATGATGGCATAAGAGAGAGGAAAAAAATAAACTTCCCTTACAGTGAGGAAGGCGTTATCCAGTGCTGCTGGAGGTGGCCTGAGTTGGAGCTGTCACTTCCCTGGCTCTGGGTACCACTCAGATTTTCACTCAAGGCACATGAGCACACCTTGGTGTCATCCTGGAGCCAGCACTAGCCATGGGCAGCTGGTGCCACCTGCTGAACATTACAACATTTATAATTTGGATTGAGGAAAAATAAATTCCCACCAGAAAGTCAAATCTTGCTAAAATTAGACTATATTTTACACACAGAAGAATCATAGAGCTGCAATGAGCCTGAGACAATTCAGTTTATTTTTTTAAGTCTCTGCCAAGTACAACTTCTATTATTGTGCTATATATTTCAATTTCAGAAGCAAAGCCTGTTACACCTGTTTGGTTTAAATTTTGCCATTGTTATAACGTTCAATTTTTCTGCTTGAACAACTGTTTCTGCAACAGGATTTGTGAGCACAATATTCAATGTCTTTGGTCTAAAATTAGCACAACACATTTCTTGGGGAATAAAATATTTCATAGATTTTGTTGTCAGGTAGTGAAGAGCAAGCAAGAAAACCCTAGGAAAAGATTGTCTTCCCATCCTTTTAAATCCTTCTTGATTCTGCTGAGTGAAAGAGCTTGCTGATACAGGCTACTGACAGATATTAGGCTATAAAAATTGCCTTTAAAGTGCACAATGAATTTCCAGAATAATCTTATTAATAATCTACAGCTTAGTCTCTATTCTGTACAGTTTAGATCTTGCTATGTTTCAAGTGATTAAAGGACTTGCCTGAGCTCACAGAAACATCTTAAAGGAATTGGAGTGCTCAGCCTTCATGAAACACATTGAAAATGTGTCTTGTTTAGCTGGCACCTTCCACTTGCAGTGCCACAAAACAAAGGTGTTTCTCAATAAACTGGGTCTTATGGCTCTTTACAGCTACTTGAAAGGAGGTTGTAGCAATTTGTCTCTTATAATAAGTGACAAGATGAGAGGAAAGGGTAAGCTGTCCCAGGGGAGCTTTAAATTGTATTTTAGGAAAATTTTCTTCACTGAAAGGGTTCTCAAACACTGGAACAGGCAGCCCAGGGAAGTGGCTGAGTCACCATCCCTGGAGGAGTTTAAAGGATGTGCAGAAGTGGCATTTTGGGACATGCTTATTGGTGGGCTCAGCAGCACTGTGCTACTGATTGGACTTGATGCTCCTAGAGGTCTTTTCCAATCGAAATTATTTTATGATTCTACGCTTTACCTAATAACACTATCCCTCTTCCACTAGTGTTTTTCACACTCAGGCTTTGAAGAAGTAATTGATACATTACCTGCTACTTTCTCTCCTCAGACTGAAAGGAGAGAGGTGAAACCTGACACTTTCTGCTCCTCTGTCTTCTGCAGGATTCAGACGTAACAGCACGTTTAAAGTGCATTGAAAGTTCATATTTGCCAGAGGACTCCATGTCTGTGGTCTGTGCTTGACTCAGCAAGGGACACAGATCACATTCAGACTTACAGAGTGACAACAGGGGCAGGGCATGTGAAACTGTGAAGAATGTTGTCCTCAGTTTTGCCTGCTCAACATCCCTTCCCTGTAATGGATCCTGACACAGGGACATCCTGCCTGCCATCTCCCACTTGGAGAGTGGGCTGCCAAGGACAGCAGAGGCACAGTGTGCAGTGGCACACCAGGCTGGCACAGGGCTGGGAATCCACTCAAAGCCTCTTTCCTTGAGCCAAATTATTGTAGAAGAGCAATGACAGCATCTTGCCTCTCTGTCAGGCTGCACCTCCCAGCTCCTGCTGAGCTTCTGCTTAGTGAATTTAGCCTTTTCAGCTGACTGTACTAAACTGCATGATGTAGTTATAGAGTCCTCCACAGCACTGGGCACAAGTAAAAGAGTATCTTGGACCTCTTTTTAAAAAGAGTTTTTCCCTCTGCACCTGCTCCAGCTCATTGCTGGCAAGTATCAGCCCACATAGCAGACCAGCAGCAAAGGCAATATTCACCCAAAGGTTATTTTAAAAATCCTGGAAAGTTTGAAAAACCTCCCAAAAATTCCTTCTTTTTAGGGAAATCCTGATCCACATCCCAGATACTATCTCTTCAGCAGTGAGCATGCTGAACTACAAGGCCTCTAGGGTCTTGCACAGCTCTTCCTACGGTCTTTTAGTGGCCTCTGCTGGCCAGGACTGAAATCCCAGCATCTGTTTAAGTGTCACCAGTCCCGGATCCAGCTAAGATTTACATAGATATTTTATTGGTGACAGCAGCAGAGACAACATCACCAGGACTGTATTAATCATCAGCAGAAAGTTCTCACTGGAGACCACTGTTCCACTATAGCAGCTTGTTTCAGACTTGAAATATTTATGGAAAAAAAAATCTTGGTGGGTACAAATTAAAATCACTGAAGACAAACTTTGGATGTGACTGCTGCCTTTGCATTTGAAATTGAATCAACTGAGTCAGCTTTATGTGGTGTTGAAGCAATAGGCCAAAAGAAGACAGACTGGGAGTGTGCATGGCTGGGAGTGATCTACTTTTCCAAGAACAGCATTTTTATGGTAAAGGTGTGAACAGAAGTCCTCTCAAAGATATGGAAAATATAATTCTGGTTACTCAGCACTTCAGGAGAGATCTTGGGAGGGAAAAAAAAGAGCATAAAGCATATGTCTGCTGTTTTCTGAACATCAGAAAAATAAGGCCGCTTTCCTGGTGTTCTCCCTTAGTGAAAACTCAGTTTTCCAGCCTCTATTTTACTTTTCTAGAGAGTGTAAATTCTCTGCAGCTAGAAGAATATAAAGTTATGATTATAAAAAGGCATTTTTCTCTTTGTTTGTCTGTGGAAGTTTGGAAGTTTGAAAATCTTTTTACTGAAGGATTTATCTTTGAGAGGTATCATAGCTCCAGGTTCTTTCACCTACCTTCCAATCCATTTCCATTCTCTTACAGGCCAGTCTCTTGACTCCACTACTTGCCTATGGAAAAGCCTGTTGATACAGAAAAGAGGAATGTTAATTGTTTTGTTAAAAATAATGATAATAAAACCCCCTCCTCTTCTGCTCAAGAGAATTCCTAGAAAATTTGGGTTCCATATACTAGAAATAAAACCCAATAAAGTTGTGATTGATTTCAAACTGGAAACACAACTGTAGCACTAATCCTTCTCTCTGTCCAAGTTTTTTTTGCATCTTTTCTTTCTGGAAATTAGCTTAAAAATTAGATTATTAAAACCCTTTTTTCCAGTACTGCATTTGTTTCTAATGTGTTTGTTACTACAAAATCTTTTGTTCAGAGGAGCAGGACAAAGGCCCACTAGACTTAACTATCTCCTTCAAGACTGTTCAGCTTCTCCAGTAGTACTGTGTGATTTTGGTTGGTTTTTTCAATAATGTTTTTTCCTACAGGGAATTCAAGTAAGATCAAAGTGCAGAAAATACATCCACTGGAGGGCAGGCCTGAATCTAGCAGAATGTGTTGGAAAGGCCAAGGAGGAAAGATACCAAAGTTCCATTTTGCTGAGTGAAAGCTGTCATGAATCAGTCGGGACTGGACAGTGAAGAACTAAGTGATGACCTTTTTTCTGAATGGATTCATGACCACTAATTTGTAGCCTATAAAACAGGCTCCAATAAGAGTGTATGTCTAATAAGAAGGGCCCTAGATGAAGCTTCTGACATTGACTAAAATTAAAATAAACCTAACATGACAATTATTAGTTGAAGTCAGCAAATCCCAACAGGACCTATCCCCATGGTGCTGATCAGACAACACCAACTGCAATCAGTGGAGCTGAATTCCAGCCTGACCTTGGCCCACAGGCTCCCTGTGTTTCCCTGGCAGCACAATCCTCCTGCAGGGCTTGTGATCTGAGCTCTCTGGGGTGAAAGGAGTCTCCTGGGGGGTCTTTTCCAGGCTGTGCAGGCAATGCAGAGGCACAGGGGACGTGCACAGGCAGCAGTGGTGTCTGGCTCCACCTCATGCCCACAGCCAGACCAACCCCCAGGCACGCTCAGGAAGGAGCTGCTCTGGGTGGGCACCTGATGCCCACTCTCTGGACTTGCAATCTGTGCACTCTCTGCTGCCAGGTCCCCTACTTCCACGGAGGTGGCCGTGCCTCAGAGTTAATTACATGTGACTGGACCAAGTACTTCATGCAGTACTTGTTTCCAGCAAGGACTCAGTTTGGCTCAGCAGTTTGACATGTTTAATCTTTGACACTCCAGACCTAATTTTTGACTTTAAGTGCTATCAAAATAATAACAAAAGGAAAATGTTTATTTCATGTGGCAGCTGAAGATCCCATCTTTAATGCTGCCTGACTTTATCAACCCTCGATTTTCTTTCAGACAAACTGAAAACTCAGTTTTCTTTTAGCAGTTTTTATGGGAGCACATTAAATGAACTTCCTCCTTTCACCAGTGACTCAGTCCTAGAAAGGCTATTTCACAAACAGTATCTCCATTCCAAAGGAAACAAGCTGTTCCCTCTTACATTACTCAAGTAGCTGCAGACAAACTAAAATACATTAAGTTAAAGGATTTCAAAATGCATTAGAAACATAGCTCAGAGACAGTCAGCCTTATTTCAAGTAGTTTTCTGATGTAATTGCTGCCCTTTAATGAAATCAATCAAGCCAAATATGAAAATCAACTAGAAATTCTCAGGGCCTGGCTGGAGACACTTTACAACCCATGGAGTCTGTAAGTTCACAGACATCTCAGAGTGTTTAATAGTGGTCACATAAAATATTTAGAGTCTATGTTAATCAGAATCAGGATATAAATCAGAACAACTTCAGTCTGAGATTGCTAAAAGCCAGTGAGACATCTGTTCAAGTCAACAGTTGCAGTTTTTACATATATTAGAATCTGTTTCTTGTAATGTGAATTAAAATCTTACCTGGAGATGTGAATAAGGTGATGATATAGGTGCTTTCATTAGGAATAACTATGGATGTGTCTAGAGTTGAGCTGCTGCAGCTAATTTAAGAAAATAAAACACACTAAAGCATTTCTCAAGCAAACAGTTAAATCCCCAAATAAACACTTGAAAGTATGTTATCTTGAAGGCATGGGTCTGAGAAACAGTCAGGCTTTCCACACAGAAGAAAACCAGAAGTATAATCATATTTTCAAACAAAGATAAAAGACGGAGATTTGATTAAAATACTAAATGTCTCCCTGACAGTGTTTAGCATAACACAAGAAAATGCAAAACCAGCATGTTACATGTCAGTCACAGCAAGAAGGTATTTGAAAAAGACTCTTTTGGTGAATATTTGTAAAAGGCAACACTCGTTAAAGCATTCAGAGGTGCCAGTGTTACTAGTGACAAGGAATCTTTCTAGCTGAAGGACAGCCCAAGAAGCTGTCTGAGATTTGACTACATCAAAGGGAAAATCAAAGGACTGGTAATTCCCATATTACATTGAGTGATAAAAGATAAAACATTATTAGGGTCTTCTCTGTGAAACTCCAAGATTGTCCTACTGTTGGCAGTGTAAGAATTTACCTCAGGTATACTACCTGTAAATAGGCTTTGCAAGAGTGTTCCATGCCAAGGAACATTTGTATTCATGACACTGTTTCTGTTACACATTGCAAGTGCAACAAATACTCAAAGAGAACAAGATAAGAGGTAGGCAAATGTTGAAATTACAAAACCAAACAAGAGTCTGGACATATGCAAGACTTTCCAGTACTAAGCTATGTATAAATAACTTTAGGTTGATCTGAGTTCTGCCTGCAGGTTAAAAAAATAACAGCTCATGTAAACAGCTATTTTTGTCTGTGTCATTGTGTCTGGATTTCTTTATTTTCAGAGGCCTGAAATCAGATTGCAAACATCACCTCACATTTGCATATTTTAACAGGGACAGACTTGTATATATTCCCTTGTCTTAATGATAAGAGACTGTCACAAACTCTTGCATGGTCAATCTGTTCAGTCTCATCCAGTAACTTCTGCATAAAGCCAAAAAATCCAATGATCAAACACAGGCACCCTTTTGGTTTTCTTTATGCTCCCTTTTGGTTTTCTTCATGAACATTTTATCAGATTTGGATTATTTTTATTTGATGAAGAGACCCTTTGGGAAAATATTTTTCATGTGGGCCACTCCTGTGGTCTTAATTTTTGCTTCATCCTTTCTACCACTACCTTGTTTTAATTTAGTACATAAACTCCACCTCAGCAGTGACATTCAATCTCCAACTCCTGCAACAGCATTCACTTCAATAATAATCATAAGCACAGCAGTAATTTATTACTTCTTTCCTTAGAGTACAAGAATAGTTTTACTTCTCCCATGTGAGATGTTAGCAGTACACAGCGTAGGGAATTTTGATGTCCCTCAGGGTACTTAAAATTCTGTCACCATGTTTTGCTAAAAAGGACATTTTCACTGTGATGTGCTATATTTATGGGGGAAGCAGATAGGATCATTGTGCTTTCCCACTGTCTCCTCCCTGATAATTTTCCACATCTTTTTGGTTATTTTTAGAGTGATTCATATAAATTAGTAATGTCCCTTTGTCCCTCTGGGAGTCTAGAACACTCCAGAGCAATAAGCACAAACAACCTGTGGGGTCTGAGACACTGAAAGGAGGACTGTCCACAATCAGCAAGCTGCTGTAAAGCCTGAGATTAAAGACTCCTTTGTTTGCATTCTGGCACAGCTCTTACACTCAGATCTATGAAGGTATTTGGATGCTTCATTGCCAGGGGCATCAGAGGGAGACAGGACTTGAATTCTTTGCCATCTGCTCCCCGAGCATATGATGCCATCTTAAACACACAAGATTTAACAGAGAACATTTAGCAGCATTTAACAACAGAACGAAATAAAGGCTTTCCAAGAGAAGCAAGCTATTGTAAGGCCCTTTCTGTGTAATTGCAGCCTAGCAGGATGAAGTGATCTCAGGAACCAAGTTTCAGTCTATCACCTTAAATATAGGACTGTGTCCATGGCAAATGTTTAATGCAGTGAAAACCATCCAAACCCGAAAGGGCTAATGCAAATGGCATTGATGCCAGTGACACAATGCCCTTTGTTTTCAGCCAAGGCACATCAGAACTGAAACTCAGAACTTCTGAAGACATTGCAGTATGTGGCTTTTGCAAAGCTAACTTTCCTTTTAGCTGTCTATTGGTATAAAGTCTTCTAAATAATACATCAGGATAATGTATCCAATAATGACCTAGAAATAGCCACAACGATCAAGATGTGACCAGGAATTTGTGACCAACAGTGTTAGAGTCTCCACAGGAAATGGCAGAAAAGCAGCTTTAATTTTAATAGAGCTCCTGCTGTTTACAGTTTCTTATAGAAGTGTTCTGATAAGTTTCCTTGAGGGCTGCTACTCCCTTACTGCACCTTCTTTGGACCAGAAAGCACCAGAGAATGACAGCCAGTATTCTCAAACAACAATGACAGTAAGAAAGAACCTATATATGTAAATGTGGTTGCTCTTCAGAGGCTCATTTATTTCCATAAAAAATGGGATCTAGTCCTAAACCACTCCTTGGCTGAAGCTTCATCTTGATTGATACTAGAGGAGAAATACCTGTTTTAGGACATCAGCAGTAACAATGTTGTTATAAATAAATGGTTTGCAGATGATTAAGCAATACATCTTTTAATATAAATTAAATCAAGGTTCTAGCTTTCACAACTTCAGGAAAGGCTTTAAAACATACTTGGAGCGGAACCCAGAACCCGCAGCTCAGAAACTAGAAGTAAAAGAGAAAGAAGTACAGACTGGTTAAATATAATTCCAGCATTCTGGATATCTGTCTTGGGCTTTAAATGTCTGTGTTTGGCATTACTGAGCACATTGGCTAAGATCTGGGCAGCAGTTTTGCCTTTTGACACTCATTCCTAGAGCTGAAATCATGTGAACCGCTTCTTGCCTCATTTTCTAAATGTGAACTACACCAACACACAGAAAATCTGTGTGTTCTCCAGAGGGTTGGATCAGTTTGCATTCAGTTGAAGCTTCATGGTGATACCTAGGGGTGCTTTCAGACCTCCTCTCTTTTTTCCTGCTGGTTAATCAAGTAATCAGGATCACTCATTATGTATCTTATCAGCCACTGTTAACTTTTAATTCTGAAGAATCAGAGCTGCACTCCAAAATGCAGGAGTCTTCAAACATGTCTCTTCTAAGCTGAGAGGTCTGACTGCAGCAAAAAAAGCTGTTTATGCTTTTTTCAGCCAAGGATGATTTAAATGTGAGCACCATGAACCTTCTTGGATGCTGGACACTGATGTTCATGACCAGTCTGCACTGAAGCCTGTCTTTGTTACTACCAGGATTGGAACTGTTCAGGTAGCTTGGATCACTCCTCTCAGCAAGTGTGTGAGTATCAGTACCATGAATAGAAGCTCACACCTCTATATTACCTGATTTTAGCAAGGCAAGAATGTGACTATACTAATTTGAGTGATAGTAAAACGATTGATGATGCATTGGGAACAGCACTGAAATTGCCCTGGTTCCATAAACCACTATTTCCAGTGGCACAGATTAAAAGGGAAGGCTACAGACAGGAAAACCTTGCTGGATTAGGACCTCAGCACTATGAGGCAGGTTTGAAAGACAACTCCTAAGTAGGATTTTCAGCATCTTCCAGGAGGAAGGATGCACAGAGGAAGGGTTCATCCAGGCAGCTGGACAGGTGCTTGCAGAAGGGATAAATGAATGACCAAGGTGGATTTTGCTGTCATAGCAGACACAGCTGCTTTGTTCCCTTTCAGCTGCTCTACAGTGTTACTAAGCAGCTACTGCAAATTCTGCTGTGCTCCAGCAGGGGATGGGAAAACTCCTCACATTGACAAAGAGGGGTTGTTAGCAGGAATATACAGAAATCTGAGATTCTCAGGTCTGTATCCTACACAAGGAATCAGAAGATTTTCAGTCACTAGCTCTGCTGGTGGACATAGTTCAGCAACACTTTGCAGCATTCTGACTTTCCTGTACCACTATGGAAAACAACTATCTGTGATTGCTGACAGTACCTGCACAGGGACATCTGTTCCTGCTGTGTCACCAGAAGTAGGAAGGAGGCTGAAATGTGATGCTGCCTGCAGGGAAAGGTACTTCAGAGGCAGGGAAGCAAAAAGAGAATTGTTTGAAAGCGATTCTCTCTTGATACTTGATGTCCATTTTCAGGATAACATACAGAGAAGTAATCATGCAAATCCAAACTCAAGGGAAATAAGCCTTGGTTTCTTCATCTGGTGCTCTGAAATTCAGCCAGTAACACATGCAGCCAAAATCCCTGAGGTGACAGAGTGCATTGTTGTTTTGTAGGCAATGCATATTGGATTACTGGAGACTCCACACTGTGAAATTATTATAAACCAGTAATTAGCTGGTGATGGTGATAATTTGGTTCAGAATTCTGAAGCCAAATAAAATGAACTGATTAAAAATAATGCACTGTTAACTCGGTCTCTTGTGCAATTAAAAACTCATAGAAACTGACGGAAGTATTTAGAAACATAAGGGAAAACTGTAACCATTTAAAAATGTGCTCAGCTAAAAATAGGTTTGGGTCCTGAACTGGAAATTTTAATTCTTTAAAAGGCAGAAGGACATGTTATTGCTCTTCACCTTGGAGAGCTCTCACTCACTTAAACACAGTTTAACCTTTGGATGGTAAAACATGAACATGCTGGAATTAAACCATGCCTGGCACAAGTGAGAAACTCATCAGAAGATGTTTTCTGATGTACCAGTGCTTTGGAAAAATACTTCCTGCAGGTGCTTTGAAATCACCTGGAGTTTTTCAGGAGCAGCTTGATTTAATTTTCAAATCCCTGCTGTGGTCATACAGATATAATCTGGTAGGTCCCTCACGACCAATTACCTTCTGCAGGTGTTAAGTGGTAAAGATAGCCCTGTCAGATGTGCCTGGCTTCTTTTTTGGCCAAATTCAGCTTTCTTGCAGGATACAGAGGAACACAGCCAATGAATGGCTCAGTACAGCAACATTTATGGGAGACTTCTGACCAATTCCAGCTTTGGAGAAATGATACATTATTTGAGAGGTCCATAAAAATGAAGACTCAAGACGATTTTGACCAAATCCTTCAGTCTGTGGGAGTGGTATGAATGGAACTGCATTCCCGGGAATGATAGGAGGTCCTTCTGAGCAACTCAAGAGACCCTGCTACTGACAATATCCCAAACCACAAGGCCCAGAGAAGGATTGTGTGACTGTAGCACTGTACTCCTGATGGTTCTCCAGGCCCCACACCAACCAGCTACCACCGACCACACCCTGGCAGCAGACACACCCTGGCAGCTGGAGGATGCCAAGGAGGTTGCTCAGGCTGGAAGAGCTGATTCCATACCAGACCAAACAGTTGCAGACACTGGTCACTGCTTAGATTCCTCTCTAAAGGCTTTTTATGTTTCAGGAAAAAAATCCCAAACCAACAAAAATATTTTGAGAAGGCTGTTTTATCAAGCTGCATTTGCTTGAAGAAAAGGATTTATTCCAAGCAAGTAGTGCTGGTACCCATTGCACACACAGACTAACAACAGGAGAAGAAGAAAAACACCAAATTTTAAACCAATACTGCCTTAAAATAACTTCTATACAAAGCCTAGGTACATCAGTGAGAGCTGTGATTTTCAAAGATCATAGAAGCCCTCACATGGGCTGTTTGGTGTCTCTAAAGGAACCATAAGAATTATGCACTCACAGATTACAGAGCAGCACTTTACAATTACATTTGCAGAGAAATTTACCCACAGTTGTACACAGAGAAGTCCTTATTCTCTACCTTTATCCAGCCTCCTAAGGAAATGACCCTACTTGCATATCATCCAATAAATTATAAACCTGCCTGCTGTTTTCAACTAAATGGAAAGAGCAGGAGAGGGCTCAGCAAGAGCTAAAAGTCTCCATGGTTAAACAGCTGGAGAGATGCATTTGAGGTGCATCCATAAGGCACAGGATGCAATGTGAGCACAGACAGAAGAAAACCTGTGCAGAAAAAAGACCAGATGACAAAAAAACCTTCAACTGGACCTCAGAATAACTGAACCTTGCATTACAAATTCAAAGGTAACAGAGTTTCTTTAGTTTATGAAATATGCTTATGAGCTGAGAATATAATTTCACCCATTTCTTTACATCAGACACGTTGCTGTTTTTCTCCCAGCCTTCTAATAAAATATAATTAATTTACATTTTAAAGACCTTGATGGGTTGTCTCATCATGGAACAGTAAGTGAGATTAATAATCCTGTTACTGAGCACTTAAATTCATGGATCATTTCCACAGTAACATTTTCTTAATTTTTAAAACATACCTTTTATTTGATTTAGAGGTTAGTGCTAATTTATGTAATAAGAGGGAGAAAAGCTGAAGAGTGAGTCAGTGTTTATTAACCTTGCTAATAGGACAGGCTTTTTCAGGCAAAATGGATATATCTTAATTAGTGAAACGGTTGCATTGTCATTTAGCCAATTAATCCTTTCCAAACAAGGGAAGCAGTAGCAATTTTACTTGCAGTGAATGGAAATAAACTTCTCTGCACATTCTGCACATCAATTTACACATTTTAACTTTCCCAAATGCAGCCCTTAGATAAGGCACATTTTCCATTATATCACTCCTTTTTCTTCCAATTAATTTTCTGTAACATCTCAGTCCTTTTCATCAAACACTGAACACAGAACTATGAAAAGCCACCAACTGCAGGTTATAATTCTTAAGGTTTATGTCCCATTTCTGGAAGTGTTCAGTAGTCAACCAGGGGTTGACTTAAGTGGTCTCATGAAAAGCTAAGACTTCAGATAATTTAGCCAAACTTCATGGTTTTAGACACAGCTGGACTGGCTCTGATGGTTTATCACCTGCATATCCTGGAGAAATACAAAGCACAGACATCTGCACATTACTATCAGTCCCTTTGAATTTTAGGAAGATTTTAGTGCAAGGTAATGGATTTTCTTACCTTCTCTGCACACTGAAACATGGCCCCTAAAAACCTTAAAACATAGAAAGGAGGATGACTTCTACAGAAAGGGAGTTCATTCGTTTGAAGACTTCTGTCTACCGACACATGATTAATTTCCATTGGGATGACCAGGAAACTGTTCTGGAGAAGGGAGGCAGGGTGAGAAAAAAAATCTCTTACCGCTGTAAGAAAAAGAGATTAACTTTGTTTAATCACTATTGTTTCTGGACACTTATTCCATCTTTACTAGACTAGATATTTAGCTGATAGATAACAGCTCCAAAGAATTATCTATGTTTGACTTACTTAAGCAGTGAATTATGAACTGTGAATGCTTTCACTGTAAACTCTGATAATGTTTTTGGTCATGTTAAAAGACATAATCAACTCTTAGCTCATCTCTTAAAAGATCAACTGCTTCCCTCAGGACTCCTAGAAGAAAAAAAAACAATGTGTACAAGTTCAGGCAGTTGTTTGTAGTTAGAGAAATCTGCAGATATCCAGACCTGCATTCTGAACAATCCCTTGTCAATTAGACAGTTAGCAGAAACTTAACAGCTTTTTATTTCTTTGAAATGAGCAGAGATAGTTTGTAGCTAGTATAATACAGGCTATTCTACAGCTTTTTCACCCTGCTTTCCCATTTTCTATCTCCCTGAGCTTTTTACAAGATGTCTACACTGATCACTCTCTGAAATAAACTTTTCTTAGGCGCTTTAAGTATGCCTGGAAAGAAGCATGGCTCCTAGGAATGTAGTGTGTATTGTTGCAATTTCCATGCCTTTTAGTACAGAAGATTTGTGCTTTTCAGCACAAACAGCCCGGATCACTCTGTAAAATGAGCAATCAATTCACTATGGATAAAAACAATTTTGTCTGAAGTCCAGCTTGCTGACAAGAAAGTAGGAAACATCTCAGCTGCAAGATGATATGCTGAGAAATCTTCTTTCCTAGGAAATACACCCAGAGCATTACAGGTTTCTCATGAGGCTCTGCCGTTCATTCACTCAACCCATGCATGCTTTTGCCAAGACCTGTGCACTCACTGAATGAAATCCCTGAACAGCTAATGAGACTTGCTTGGACATTGTCTTTGCAGACAGTAATGGTGTCCAAGGCTTCCTTTTCCTTAAAAATATCAAATGTATGGTTTACTGTCAAGTCTGAGATTTAGCAACTTACCTGTAAAAATTCAAGGACAGGTCATAACTAAAAAAAAACAAAATCAGAAGATTTTGGTCATGAGGTCTTTTCATATTTTATTTTAAAACTGTGGGCTATAAACTAATTACCAAACTATTTACATGGTAGTACTGAGGTTTTCTGGTCCTTCACACCATAACAAAATATGCAAGTGCAAGGCTGAGGTTCCTCACTGGAGTAAATTTTGTGTTTGGGATAGTGAGCACAGTGAGAGTCCTTGACAGAGGACAGGACACTACTGGTGGTTCTCTTCTCTTTGCATATGAAGTTGCTGACCTCACTGAACAAAAATAAATGTAGCTGGGACAGGGGAGGCCTCATACATTAACAGGATAAGCAGGGCCAGGCCATGAACTTTGTAAAATTACTCTTATCCCAGAATAAGGGTTTTATTAAGTGCTTTCAGCTTCAATGTCTCCAGATGTTTTCGAATCTTCTCTCCCATCTCACTGTTCTGGAATTGAAAATGTCCATCTGGACCATTGTGTGGGTCTCTGCAAGAAATTTAAAGCATCATTTGTATTTATAATAACCAGGAAAACTACTTAGGAATGTCTTTAAAATCCAGAGAAAGAGGCACTCGCAATTTCTTTTCTCATAATGAACGCAAGGTGTTCCATTACTGATGCAGAACTGAAAAGGTAGTGAAACTCTAGAAAGAACACTTAACTCTTGGCTTGGCCAGTCAGAAAAGTTAACTGTCTGACAGGTCAACACAAACTGCCTATTACATTTTATCCATGTAGGGACACATGCTGTGATTGCCAGAACAATCAAACAAATTTGTCCTGGTTTGCCTTAAGGACAGAAATGCTGAAACTGCTGTAGAGGAGCAATATGTTCTCTGTCACCCAGTGAAACACCACCACCTCAATAACAACAAAGAACCTTTCAGTGACAACATAAAGGATTGGGACTTCATTGTCTGCTAAGAAATTTTTGCTTCCCTCTTTACAAACCCAAAATAATAGAGAAGATTTCAACAAGTAAATATCAATACCCAGAGTTGTCTAATACTAATTTTTTTTTTCCTGAAAACATCTAAGATTAAAGAAAAAAAGAAACTGAAGGTTATAAAATGACTCACCCAGGAAAAGCACTATCCACCACTGTATCACTGTGGAGGAAAAAGGTCACTCTTTAGTTACTCAAGCTGTCCCAAATCCCCATGTTCTGACAACCAGTGTCATAAAACGTAAAAACCAGTACTGAGTGCAACACATCTATATTTTTACAGCAAATTCTTTTCAATCAGTGCTGTAGTAATCACTAGACAGCAATCAGGGTTTTGTCAGAGACCTCACAATAGCAGCACTGTTTAAAATTTTAATAGCTGACAGCTGAATGGGATTTCAATGCCAATCACATTACTCCCCTCTAATAGTAAAGCAGACATTCAAATCTCTTGATAGCTCTGAAAGATGAGGTTATCTTGAACATCCTGGTATCTAAGCCACATCATGATCACTTTAAAGAGGGGACAACTGTTGGACAGAAATTAATTCACTTGCCCCAAGGTTAAAACTCAGCACTTTCACCTGTGGTGCTCTGCACTCACTTGTCACCCACACTGCCTGCTGTGATGCGTGTTGGGGGAGTGTGAAGCTCGAGCAGAGCAAACATGAAACTCCTAAGAAAAGCCAGAAAAAAAAGCACCATGCCAAGGGGAAATTCTAAGGGCCCTTTTCTCTGCCAGCATTAATAAATATCTAACCAAAAGGGTCAATGAAAAGCAGAAGTCACTGCTCCAAGAATGAACATCTCTAAGAAAGCAAGCAAATCGCCTCAAGTGTTAGATCATGCTGATATAACCATAATCAGAGATTCAGGCCAATGCATCACGTTCACAGCTGCTTTCTGAAGTAAAACCCAGAGACTGAATTTGCAGTGCAAATTTGCTCAAAGCACTAGATCTGCTTTCCACTTGTGATGGAGTCCCTAGAGCACCTCAGTATGACTTTCTACGCAATTCTGAAAGGAATGCCTGACTTTAGATTCCGTTTCTCTCTCCTAATTTCAGAATATACCTACCTTTCTATTTTTGCTGATTGTTCTTCATCTTCTTCTGAGAGTGCCCCCCCAATCTGTGGAAATTCAGCTTTCACCATCTCTGGAGTAAGACTCATGCTGAACTCAGCTTCATCTGTCTCACTGAAAATTAGTAAGATGATGAACAATTTGCCTTTGTCCTTTTGAAAGTATTTTTTTAGCCAACAAGAACAAAAGTATGTTTTATGCAAAAGATACTTTGTGCTTTTGCTTTTGAGCATCTCTTGGGACAGGTTTTGACACATCCATACAAGTGGTTTACACATAGTCAATAACAGTATATACAGAACAGAGGAGAAACTTACTAGTCAATTATGTTCTCTTTGTCTCTCTCAGGTAAGTCATTCAGCACTGGTGGTACATCTGCTGGAAGCATATCTGAACTGTAAGGGTCCCTGTGATGGAAATGGTATTAGTTTGATGTATTAATACTAATGGTATTTTCATATTTTGAAGCTTCACAGCAGTTGCAGTTATAATGAAAATAATGTACTTTTATATATTTGTGGAAAATCTGGCTGCACCAGAAACTGCTGTGATATGAGGCAATGTGAGCCTGAGAGATGTTGGCTGCCACTGGGTGCAGGTGTCCATAAATTAAAGGTTTTACAGACAAGTAGAGTTTGTACCTCCTGGGGTCTTCTAGGACTGAGTCAACAAGCTTTCAGGAGAGATGTTATTGAAAGCCCAGACTAGAATTCTCCTTCCTGGCCTAGGCATTTATTTTAATGGTATTGTTCTTAATCCACCCTTCTAGGAGCTCAGTAGGAGCTTTTTCTGTTGGTTTTGGATTTCTGAGCAGCAGTTAATTCCACTTGTAGGCCCACTTTCATTTGTGGAACTAGTGACTGATCAATACAGTTACAGGTAGCAGAAACCAGTGCAGGACAGAAGATTTGCATTTTCAAATTCTTTCTTACCTAAGTGCTGTATTTGTCAATGTGGGAATGTTAGAAAAAGTGGAATACTCCAGTGGTGAGAATTTTCTCCATTCCATTACTCCACAAATCACCTCCTGAAATGACAAGTGATACACAATCAGACCTCTAATACTTAATGCTATAGGGAGAGAGGCTTGCAGGACAGAGCATCTTGGCTGAGAACTGAACTTGGGGAGATGAATATTTCAAAGATCCTTCCAAGGACATGAAAATACAACAGTGAACACATGGGAAGGGCAAAGAAACACAAAGGTATAAGTAAGAGACATGGATAAAGCCTAAGTAGAATTAGTTATTCTGACCCATGTACTGACTATTTAGGTGCATGCATAATTTATATTTGAAAATATTTTCTATCTAGAATGACTCCACCTTCCATTTTGATTCCTTAGAGCAAGTTCTCAGGAAGAACGTACCCAAGACACGTACCCATACAATAAACCCAAAAGGCCATACCTTGTGATCCAGGAACTTCTTTTGTGTGACTGGAATACTGGATCCTTTGGGGCATTCCTTGGTAACAGTATATTTTGGATGAGGACAAAGATGATATTCAATATTTGATTCACAGTAGGCCAAAGGACGTAAAAATGGAACTAATCCTGGAGTGGGGTTCTAAAAACAATGAAGAGATTATTTTAATAAATTGTTCTGAGTACCATAACAAATCTAATTAATGAAAATTCAGTTCTTATAACTAATGTTGTACTCCCCAGATTCCAACAAGACAGTTTTGTCTTATTGTGACTGCTCTGTTTGGTATGATCCTTCACTTTCTGTACCTTCCCCTCATCCTACAATGTTGTCTGATTTATTCATGCTCCCTACTGTCTAAAATACAGCAATTTAGCTGTTGTCTCCAAGTCTGGAAGAAAAAACTATTGCCTAATTATTCTGAAATCCATTGATGATTCTCTGAATAGTTCAGAATTCTTTCTCCAAGAAGAGAAAACGGACTTGCTAAGGTGGAAGCCACAGCACACATGGCTTCACATTTTGCCATCCATTTCCCTGCATTAGCATCTGTTTCTGGATAAAGCCCAGTGCTGGGTAGTGTGGGATCAAGCTGTGCTTGGCTCTCACACTGCCATGACAGAGGGATGAAAGAGATACACAGAGGATCTCATCAGCACGTCCACTGGAGTCCTGGCTGCGTGTGAGGAGGACGAGTCTACATCATAGATGTCATGCCAAGGTCACCAGAGCAGCACAGTGGGCAGGGCTGGCAGCCAGAGCCACCCACAGCAGGCACAGTGCCATGCTGGTGGGAGATCTGCCTGTGCCCATGCACAGCTCTGCACTGAGCCCTACAGCTGTCTCAGAGGCACCTCGGGACCTCCAGGCTGTGCTGCACTGTGGGAAATACCTCCTGCAGCTGGTGCAACCTAGCACAATCTACAGGACAACAGTAACAGAAAACCCTCCCACGCAAGTGGCAGTGATTTTGTGAATCTCTGTGTCTAACAACTTGGAAATGTGGTTTGGGATGCTGTGAGAACTCTTAGAAACTGTAAGGTAGCAGGATGCCATGTGAGCAGAATTGACTTCACTTCTCTGTTTACCCAAGGATTGGGCAGATCTGTAGTCACCCAGGTGAACAGGAGGAAAACACTGCACCTATCCTACCTGCCTGGGCAAGAATGTGAGATTACAGATGGACTGATGCCAAGATCATGGCCTTTCCTCTGACATCCAAATGGGGAATCAAATGGAGAAGAAGGGAGGGATTCCATGGTGTTCCCAGAAATCCCATGATCAATGATCATTTGTGGAGTGTCAGACTGGAAGAGTCCCCAGTTCTGTGCTTTCTCTGCAATTTTGTCTTATCATCCCTCCCCTGAACTGATCAAAACCCACTCTAAACTGAAATGGAGCCCCACTCAGTGGGATGAACTCTGTGATTCCTATCCACCACAGCTTGCACCATTAGGATTAGTCTCACTCTGGATAGTTTTAAAACCAATCTGAGTAAGAAAACTTCCCACATATTCCACATCAGGCTTCTGATGAAACAGGCATGCTTCTGCTCCTTTCTTAGGTTCTTTATGGAAGCCAACTCCTACTTACAAAAATGCGAAGTGGGTTGCTCTCTCTTGGGTGGAATAAAGCTTGGGGAGGAACCAGGTTTAACAGGCTGATATCCCCTTCTGCTGCTTCTTTGTCAAAATCTCTCCTCTGAGAGGGCTGCCCCCCAGGAGAAGGAGCTAATTGAATCAATTCATCCTTGAAAAACACAGACATCAAAGATTTTTAGAGTGCCATAAATTTTCAGTATAAAATGTTGAGATAAAATTAATCAAATAATTGTGGAAATGTAGGGTTGGGAGTGACTTTGTTACCTGGGCTCCCTGCCTCAGTGGTCGGGAAAGTTTTACAGGTTTGTAACTTGTGGCTGCATAGTGTGTACAAACTGGCTGATACTTCACAATGTTGCAATGCTGAGGAACCTAAGTGCAAAGAAAAAAGATGTGCTGCAGAAAGTGACAATAATCACTTTCAGTTAACTCATAAATGGAGTGGAACACTTGGCTTTATCATGGACACATCACATCTCCATTGTAAAAGACACTTGGAGCACTCTCCCACAACATGATACATAACCAAAACTTTAAGAAGCCATACTTCACCAGGACTTTGGTCTTTGAGATACAATAATTTCAGCTGAGGTCTGGAGAGAGGGGACTACTGCTGGCTGTAAACTGGGTACTTATGGAAACTGGTGAGCTTTGGTTTTAATAAAATCATGCTAAACATACAGCCTTATTAAGACAACATTTTTACTGGGCTGTGCAGAGGCCATTTAACTGCACAGGTGAGAGAAACATGGGGGAGCTGTATTGACTCACCTTCAAGTCATAAAAAGGAAGAATATTTTCGACTTTCACGTCTACAGATTCAATAGGAACTGGGCCAAGAGCATCAGGTGCCTGAAACAGAACAGTATTTAAAACCAGTAATATGGTGGGCATTTTGTTTCGTATTGGCAACAATCCATGAGCACAGCTAATTGAAAACATATAGAAATAATTATGCAAATATTTACTTTATACAGTTTGATATTTCTGTTGTTCTTTCTTGGACTCCAGCATTTTAGTTATTTTTTTCTTTGCTTCTGAAAAATGGATGTTAACTAACTCTGAGCATTAATGTATTGCTCACAATTTTAAGATACAATTAAGAGAATGAAAATATTTTTTTACTGTTTTCAGCAGAACCCTTAGTAAATCTGAAGTCCTGAATTAATTTACCAGAACCCTGGAATAGCAGTCACACTGTGTAATTTTAATAAAAGGACTATCAGCCCTGGGGCCAATGTCTCCAACAAAATTCTATCTAGAGTGCTGACTAATATTGGAGTTACTGTACCTACCAAATAATTTTGTAGTTCATGGGACCTGTAAAAGGGGAATTCAAAAGGCAATATATGATCTTCAGATATTCTGGAAGAAAAGTCCTTATGTTCTTCACTCTTCTCTGCTTTGCTGAAACTCCTGCTTTCTGTCATGAGTGGAAACCAAATATTAAGATTTTGTAATATGTCTTAATACACTGTTTCAGAAACAGAATCAAGCCACAAAATGTATTTAACATTTTCCTAAACCAGGATGTCTAGTAATTTAAATATAAAAACTAAGGTAATAGTTCCTAAAGACTTTAAATGTCACATCTATAAGATATGAGCACAATACCTTGAATAGCAGACAGATTTAATTTCCTCTTTCCTAAAAAGCCATCACAGCCCATTCCTTCCAACATGGTTCACAGCAAGGCTGAGACAAGTCAGAGGCCTCTCCTCTCTTACACTAAATGTCATTACATCTTCTATTTGCAGCATTCCTGCATCTCCAGCATCCTGAGAACTAAAAGTGCCTGAGAACTAAAAGTGCCTATCTGCAGAAGCAGGAAAAGGCCTCATATGGAACAGTGTGTCTCAGGAGCTGTCAAATTGTGTGTGTCTACAAGGGAGTGAGAAATAGGAGACTCAAATTCTTCTCTGTCTCCTATTTACCCAACTGTGACTCCCATCCAAAGCCAGTTTTCTTCTGTGATGTTACATAAAAAGTCAAATTTCCAAACCAGCACTTTCATTTCAGTGTATAAAAAAGCAATTGATTAAAAACTTCTATGAGAAAACAATGAGAACAAAAACTCAACCCAGTACTGCCACCTGGCAATGTGTCTTACAGTTCCTACTGCTCATTTCACTGAGTTCAGACATCTTGCCTTCATCACATTCAGGTGTCTTTCTCCCTTCCATCCCCCCTGCAGTAAGCTCCTCTCATCCTGGGACTCTCACCTCCTGGGCTCCACCTGATCTGTTCATCTCCCTGTCTCTCACACAGTCCCATCTGTCCTTTCATTGCTCCTCAGGCCTACACACAGAACCACAGAATGGTTTGGGTTAGAAGGAACATTTAAAGACCACCTAGTCCAACCCTTCTGCCAGGGGCAGGGACATCTATCACTACATCAGGTTGCCCAAAGCCCCACCTAACCTGGCCTTGAACAGTTCCAATGATGGGGTATCCACAGCTTCTGCCCTGTTATTAAGTAGATTAACTGCAAGGTTTCTAAGAATAGTTAATCACATTTCTTAAACATGGTAAATAATGTGTATGGAAAATAGATGTATCTTGACTACAGTCATTTCCACCTCTTAGCAGGGCCTGTTGCCATAGGATAAGTGGTAATGGTTTTAGAACTAAAATAAGGTAGTTTCAGACTAGATATAAGGAATAAATTTTTTTGCAACAAGGATAGTAAAACACTGGAACAAGTTGCCCAAAGAGGTGGTGGATGTCCCATCCCTGAAAACATTTAAGGTCAGGCTGGAGAGGGCTCTGAGCAACCTGCTCTCATTGAAGATGTCCCTGCTTATTGCAGGGAGGTTGGACAGGATGGCCTTTAAAGGCCATCCAATCCAAATCACTCTATGCCTCTACCTTGTCACATTTCTGTTTCTTTCTGGAAAACTCCTTTTTAAGGACTCTGTATTTATATGTAATGCATCTGACACACTGCAGCACAACCTCAATTATCACAGGCCATGGCCAAAATATCAACTTGTTCTTCTAATCCTTACCAGACACAGACCCTTCCTCCAGACCTCCAGCCTCCCTGGGCAGTCCACGGAACAGAAGCAATAAACGTTTTAGACGAATCTGAACCAAAATCTGAAAGAATGATTTTTAAATTCAAGTCAAACACCCTAAGATTTACAGCCATAGAAAGACTGTATATGTTACACCTGTATTTATTCTCCAGAGCTCACTCAGACACCTCTATTTGAGAATTTTTAATATAGTTTTCTGTTCAGAGAAAATGGGAAGGAAAGATGTAGAATGGATCTCATTTCACAATAAACACAGTTCAATTTTTAAATTTAGTCTTACAGGTTAATCAGACTTTTTTTTTTTTGTTTGCTAGGTCCTAATCCTTCAGCTGTGTTTACTGGCATAAACAGATTAAACAGAGGGTGAACAGTCAGTCAAGCAGGGCCATAGGAATATTTGTAGCTCTGAGAATGAGGAGAGTAAACAGCAACCTGCACTGTGGTTTTGCCCACATCCTACAGTGTAAAAATGAAGAATCCTAGGTTTTAATACCAGATGGGACCATTTGGTCGTCTCTTTATTTATACAATAAAAAAGAGCATTTAATTTCAAGACCTCAGTATTATAAATAGATTGAAGAATATCCAAACTGGACACCAGAAGAGCAGGACATCTCCATCTTGCTTGCTACATTAAGATTTACTGAGGAAAAAGTAGTGATGATGCAAGATAATATTTAAACCAAATGAAATAAATTATTTTAGTGATTGGTCTTTAGTTTCCAGATCTCTACCTCCCTTATTTGAATTTCTACCTGTTGTTTCCATGTTCTCATCATGCACCATTGCAAAGATCCTCCATCATCAGTAACCTCAGAGGAGCTGGAAGGTGCTGTTCTCTCCCTCTACTTTCCCTCTCCAGATTAAATGTCTCCTTACAGAGTAAGTGCTCTAAGCCCTGAACATCTTGGTGGCTCTACACAGAACTCACTCCAGCTTATTAAAGTCTTTCCTGTACTAGGGGCCCAAAACTGGGTGCAGTATTCTATATGCATTTTCAAATCTCTTTTGTACCGAAGTATTTTTTACTTTTAAAAAAATCTGAATTTATCTGCATTTGTTTAGTATCAATTACATTATGAAAAATGAGTTGAATACAAAACTTACTCCAGATCCTTATATCCCGTGAGGTAGGGGCATATTTATCAAACTACCAAATCCCTAGCTAGCTGTGAACAGTTCTCACATACTAGTTGCATGTTCTTTTGTGCTGTTTCCCAGGTGTCATGCCCTCACACTGCATTCTGGTTGTTCACTTTACCTTGTATGCTGCTTGTTGGAATTTCCTGAACATCCTCTTTCTACTGTCCCAAGGGTCATTACGGAGCAAGTCGAATGTGGGATGCACACTTGGTTCCTGCACAGTGTATTTTTTAAAAAGGGAACAGAAAAGAAAAAGGACAACCCTTTTTACAACTAGATAAGGTAGAACTTTTCTCCATCCCAAGTCATACTTTGGCCTGAATCTGTATGTTATTTCTAAATACTGAAATTGGGCCAGTGAAAATATTTGCAGCATTGGCATTTAACCAGAAGCCTTCACTGCAGGGCTTAATGGGAGGTAATCACCAAGTGTGTGCAGATATAGCACAGGGAATGCAGAGATAACGTGGCATGGTCTGCATCCACACAAATGACCAGCACAGACTGGGACTTCAGTGCACTCCATGGGCATTTGGACAGCAGAGAGAATGGACAGGGGCTCTACCAAACACACAATTTATCTTGCACAGACATGAAGCTGAAGTAGATGTAAGGACTCAAATCAGGCACCCAACAAAACCAGTATCCTTTCTCCAATAATGGCACATACCCAAAGAAGAGTGAAATATACCAAAGAGAAGGGCAAAAACATCTAAGTACCAGAAAGGTTCCTGTCAATTTGACCTGCAGGTAAAGGCTGGAAATCTTGTGATATGCTTAACCTTACAATGAGGAATGAGAAAGCTTCTCCTGAGAGATCTTTCAGAAACAAGCAATAAAATCTCAGGTTAGGCCTGATTTTCATTTGACTCTCATATTAGATCAGAACATTAGAAGATGAGCTGTGCATATAGCATGGTGCTTGCCCTGCCTAAAAGTAAAATGGGAAATAAGGCACTGACACAGAAATAGGAATATCAGGAGGAAAAGTATTCAGTGTCGAACATCTATGACTATTTGTCAGCTGGGGAGGTGATAATTTAGCATTCATACAGCAGGCTCTAAAAACATATGAACAAACCTGGTCAACATGCCGGGTAACACGTCTGAAGGAAACTTCTACTTCACCCCTCTGAAACTCCTGTTCTGTGATAGGATCTCCTCTTTGGAGCTAATTTAAAGAAAAATTACATTAGCACAAAGCATCCAGTGAATTATTTCCTCCATTACAATTAGGGAAATGCACAATGTAACACTCTGGAGGGGTTTAATGAAACACAGACTTCATTCCCTTTTAGGGTGTGATTACTGCAACCCTTAAGCAAGTCAAACAAAGTAAAATAATGTCTTTTCAGGTCTGAGTTTCAATCAAATCTCTGTCCTAATTAAATATGGTTTGCTTTGCATAGCCAAATCAGCAGGATAGGAAATAAGTGCATCTAAAACTAATTCAGTAATACATCAGTCTCACAATTTAGATCCTTTTTCACCCACTTCCTTCTTCTTAGTATTAAATATAATGTTTTATATTGTCTAATTCAGTGTATAAATCAAGCCTCTACCCTATGTATAAATAATTTCACTCCCACAAACAGCTGGAAGTCAGTGGGATGCCAGAAGCTACTTGAATACCCAGGAGGCAGGATAAGAGGGACAGGCCCCACCTGTCCCTGAGAGCTGTGCCACACTGGGAAAAATATTTCCTGCCACCAAGTATTGCTTATTGCTGTTGTCACCTCTGTGGAAGAGGACCTGCAGTGACTGGAAGAAACCAAAGAGAGAGAGGGTGAAAATGCAGAAGTGCAAGCTGATGAATTATCTACCCATGGCTCTGTGTGGGGGTACTGACTGGATCCAGCTCTTTGAATGTGAGCCATTCAGGACAGCAGCTCCTCAGAGGTACAATACAATCAGAATGTTGGATGTGGCCTTGGTGCTGACAGGATTATGCTGGAATGTGGCACTCTGATGAGTTTGGGTGGCAGGGCAAATATCGTTACATTTCTGGTAACACCTTACCCTTCTCTCTGTCTACCTTCAAGATAAAAACACCCCTGAAACAGTGATGCACAGGCACAATAAAGATATGACTACAGTTACAAGCACAACTAGCACAGGTTTGCATTAATGAAGAAAAACTGAACATGTAGAGAACTTGATACAATTCACAGTGCACTACATAATCTTAAAAGTATAAGATTTTAAATTTACAGAAAAACCATAAAATACTAACCTTGTACTGCTCTTCTTCCCTTTGTCGGCTTTCAATAATCTCTTTTTTAAACTCCACAGTGATTGGATCACTTCCCTTATGAACTTGCCTGCATTTACAGTGGAGACAAGAAAAATGCTTTACTTAATGCACAGTTTGCTGTATTCAAAGGCTAACAGACTTACTCCCCTCTTCCTGAGGTGCCCAGGTGTCCATGGCATTCCATGTATGAGATGACCTGTGGATTTCAAATGAAACCATCATGTGCATAAAGATCTAACTGTGTTCTACGTTGCACCAGTTGATGTAAAATAGAATAATGAAATCATTAAGGCTGGAAAAATCCTCTAAAATCTTTGAGTCCAGCCATGACCTAACACTGCCTAACACTTCACTAAACTATGTTCACATCTATCAGCACTACATCTACATGTTTTTTGAACACTTCCAAGAGTAATTCTGCTCTTACTCCATTATTCATTTTAGCCTCAATTTATTGACAGCCAGGACAAAATCTTCCATTGGCCTTAAGGGCACAAGATGACATGAGAACAAGGTTAGGCAAACCAGGGTTTCAACAGGTTTCTTTTTGAATGGAACAATAAGGCAATCAAAGTCCTCATTGGGTACTACTATGGATTGCTGCTGAGTCTGCTCTTAGCAGGAGAGATAAAAAAAAAAAACACAGTCATTTAGGCTTAAACCAAACACATTGAGACACAAAATGGCAGCATTCTGCACTAATGGACATTGCATATACCATTCATAGAGGCTTTGGTTAAGCAAATCCCAGTCTTGTTAACATGGTTAATTAACATGATAAACTTACACTTACCACTTTAGATGATTTGCTTCCTCTTCCTGAACATTTTGTTTGACTTTTAGTTGAAATACAGCATCCTTCATCTGTCTTGTTTTTTTGCCTTCTTTGCCTTGGGACAGGGCTGCAGGAACATCAGAAACCCAAATCACACCTCAGTCTAGATTGGATTTTTAATTGTGAAAAACATCCATTAAGATAACTGTACCCATTAATACATAAAGCTAAGGAGAGAGTTCTCATACAAACAACAGTCACAACACATCAGCAATTCTGAAGCCAAGCTTGTCATCACAGCTACAAATAATGCTAAGACCAAGTTTATACTGCTTAATTACTTTACCTTCTTTTATGTCCTTTAACTTCAATTTGCCTGGTTCCTGAATCAAAACAGTAGCTACAGCATACGGATTTGACAAGTCTGTGGGGAATCTGAGGTTCTGGTATTCAATTTCCTATGAGATATAAATTAATAGGAAGGAACTGAAACATGGAAGAGCTCCAGCCCAGAAAAGTACTTGTAATTATTATCTTTTCACACCTTTAGTTTTTGAACAGGCTTCGACTGTAGTTGGCTGAAGCGGTCTCTTCTCCACAACACGGGTTTTCCAGACACAGCTTTTTTCTCTGGATGTTTTCTTTGTTGCTCATCAAAATATTCTTTTCTAGATGTCAGAAGGACACATATTCCTTTCATAAGTATTCTCTAAATAGCATATAAGTCCAATTTTTTCACAAAAAAATTAAGTACAGTCCAAAAGGCTCAAACCCCCCTGCATCTTGCAAGGCCTCAATAACAAGAATAATGAGTGGGAATGATAGAAGCTGAGGATGCTCAACATTTCTGTAAGGATATGTAACTTCTCATCATATTTATTTTGTTTATTTCATTTCATGTAGATTAAGAATATTCTAATCAAACAGTGTAAAAAAAGCAGGTACATGTATCAATAGTAGAATTACTTCAGTGCATTGTAAGTCTCCAAAGAAACCAATGCTTAAAAAGATCATAGCAAAATTGTATGAAATCCTATTACATGAATATCTTTTAGACTGGGCAAAACCACTCCAAGACCAGTCAGCCACACATACATCAGAGCCCCATGTGGTATTGATGTTCCTGTGAATACACACACATAGGGTTTGGAGTGAAACTCTGAAATCCGTAACTGCATTGCCATTTGTGCTGTTCCATACTCAAGTGGGGAATACTTCACAGTTACTTTGACTTTTCCATTGGCTGGAATGATTCCTGTGATTAGAGGAGAAAAACAATAAGAGTCCATATAACATGAGCCCACTTAAGTGTACTGGAACTCATTCTGGGCTACTTTTTTTAAACAACTTGCTTGAATGGATGACAGTAGGCATGGAAAATCTTTCTGGTCTCAAAGCATCTTCCAAAAACTATGTCTTGCTGCCAGATAATAGAAGTTATTTTGCAATAGCGGAGAGTTTTGACAGTAGGGCTATAATATTTCATACTGCTGTGAAAATGACTGCCTGTTTATATGTAGAAATTCTGCACCTGCATCTGCTAGTCTTAAGTCTTTGGCACTTTCTGCTTCCATGGGCAAAGCATTTATAAACATATTCCTCTCTGCTTTTCCAAGCTAGGGGACTCTTCTGGATTTGATGCATTACCTGTCTCTGCTTGACCTTATTTCCTTACTACCTATTCCATTATTTTCTCAAACACTTTAACCACTATTCACATCCCTAAATATTCAGGGCCTTTCCCAACCTAAGTAATTCTATGATACTATGATTACTCTGAGCACAGTGGCTTTGAGTAGGAGCTGAAACTTTTTAGTGCTTTTCAGATGGCCTTCAGCCATAGTTTCAGGTTACCAAAATTTCTGACTTAAGTTTTACTAGTATGACCCTATTTCAGGGATATTCTTCTGGGAAAATAAAGGCTGCATGGACCATTTGGAACATCCCGTATTTTGTCAAAGCTGGGCATTACCTAAATAAACTTAGAGCCAAGATGGTTATTTGAAAATGACTGGCAGCATTTACCTGCAAAAGCTTTGCCTGAGAAAAAGGTTTTTTTCTGTACAGCACTGAATACACTGTCACAAGTAACTACACTTAATAAATACAGATTTAACATTTAGAATTTTAAAGAAGTCAATCTACCAAATGTCGGCTGGACAGTGAAGGCTCTGTGAGGCTGAATAATATCAATGTGGAATTCAAAATCTATGGGACAGCTGCACTGCAGTGGGATAACATACTCCTTACTGAAAAGAGAGAAAGGAAAAATTATGTTAATCAAAGTACAGTTGTTCATCAATTACAAGCTGGGAAATTGTATTATACACACCACACACTAAATTACCTGCATTCAGGGGGGTGGGTTACTTATTAATGTGAAAATAATAATTTCTCACTGTGCCAAAAGAGCAAAATAATTCAGATTTTTCATCCCACCAGGAAATAAGAGTTAAATCTTGATTTGAATGCCGGACATTACTTTCTCCTACCCATACAGAATTTGCTTATATAAAAAATTTTTAAATTATTTTTTGGAAGTTATTTATGCCCATCCTCAAATTGTTACAGACTGTAATATCTAGCAAGTACATACAAAGCAAACTGGAGCAACAATGAGTACAGAACCAGAAATCAGCCTTTTCTCATGGCCCTCCTCATGAAAGACAGCAAGAAAACAAAGTGTTGAAAACTCCAACACATCAGAATGACTGAACTTTAATCATTGTAGAAATAATGGTGCTGGGACCTAATTTTCAGAATAGCCCTTTATGTCTCATGCAGGCTGTGAGAGGAGTATTAGCACACATCTTTTCAACCTGTCTTGCTTTGCATGCAAGTGTTTTCACCGACCAAACTAAACACAAAAGCATTGGTGCACCACCATTCATCACCCTGCAAATCAAGATCCATTTACGCAGGCTTATTTCTGTTTTTTATCAGTTCTCTGACTGAAATCCTACCCTGCTGATTAGCAAAGAATGCATGTTATACACAGTGTTCCTCTGGAAAACACATTTTAAAATGCCTAAAGAAATAAGCAATAATAGCCAAGTTCTTTTTTCTCTGCCTCACTATGGCCTGTTCACAAAGAAGATGCAATGGCAGACCAGGAAGGCAATTGGTTTTAGGGGATAGTGCAGCTTGAACAGCAATCAAAGTGCCTTAAAAACAAGCCAAATATGCCACCTGTTGCCTGATGGGTCTGCTGTGCCTAAGGAGAATGGTGAGTGGTAGAATATTGATTTTATCCTACATTTATGGAAGTAAAAGGCAGTTTTTTCACTGAGTTCCTGGCCTATGAATTGAACCCAAATTCTATTGAGTTCTGTAAAGTACCAGCTATATCAGAAAGCTTTCATTTTTAGAAACTTTTTAATAGTTTACTGCTGAAAAATACTGGTAAAAATTAAGGTTTGAAACCACAAGTTTTGTTTTCAGGAATTCTTCCAAAGTTCTTCAGGAGTATTTTCGGGCATCCCTGATGTGTTAAAAAAAAATTCTCATTATTTAAAATTATATTTTATTCTCTTTCTACTATCTTCTCTGTATTCTGAGAGATGAAAATTCTGTATACTCCAGCACTAAAATGGAGCAAATAACAGAATCACATCATGCCTAGAGGCCCCAGAATATCAGGAGTTATGTTCAGTTCTGTGAAAAACTCACAATGTTATGATTCACTGAAGTTCAACAGACTAAAGGGCATTAGAAAAACAAACAAACAAAAAGACACAAAAGTTACTCTGCAATGCTTGGCTCATTTTCACTACAGAATTTTGTATGTTTCTTGTATGTGCCTTTCCTATTAATATTTCTGTGCTTCAGTAAAATTCATGAGTTACTATCAACTCATTGGCTAAGACAAAACCATCTGCTAACACTTTTACTTTCTAGAATTCACTCAAATCTTTACACTAACACAAATCACCATAACTACAACTAATATAGCAAATATACTGCACAACTAGGCCCTAATAAACAGAATCTGCCTTCTCCTTTTCCCCTTCTCAGTTCCTATTAACAGCTATTACTGATTAGTTCAGGAGAACAGTCACTGTTGTATCCATGCAATAGACAAAGAAAAATGAAGTCTAGCTCATTAAATACTTTTAAATACAAGAAGCAAAAATAACCAGCCACATCTTCATATATATTTAGCTTGCACAGCATTTATGTTATGGTGAATGTGCACCTGAAACTGTTCATATACAGATTTTGCAGTCCAGACGGTAGCTGAGTTTCTTAAAGGCTTTCAACATTATGTTTTATCAATAGAGAAAATGGGTTTGGGCATGTCTTGCAAAATGTAGACAAATGTCTGTCCTTAACTCACCTCTGACCAATTGATACATCAGACAGATTTATAAATGATGGAAATTCTACAACATTCACAACAGGGTAAGCATGCATGGGAACAACGAAGGTATCATCTCCCTACAAACAAACAAACAAGTGAAAATATTTATATCTTACAATAAGTAAATCATAGAATCATATAATGTTAAGGGTTGGAAGGAACCTTAAGGATCACCCAGTCCCAACACCCCCTGCCACTGGCAGGGGCACCTCGCACTAGACCAGGCTGACCAAGGCCTCATCCAACCTGGCCTGGAACACTGCCAGGCTTGGGGCATCCCCATCCTCCTGGGCAGCTGTTCCAGTGTCTCACCACCCTCACAGTAAAGAATTTCTTCCTAATATCTAGCCTAAATTTCCTGTCTTTCAGTTTGTACCCATTACTCCTTGTTCTATCACTACAGTTCCTGATGAAGAGTCCCTCTCCAGCTTCCTTGTAGTCCCTTTCAGATACTGGAAGGCTGCTATGGGGTCTCCATGCAACCTTCTCTTCCTCAGGCTGAATAGTCCCAACTTTCTCAGCCTGTTATGGAAATAAAAAGTTTCTCTAGTAGTTGGCCAGTAAGTGGGCATAAAACACCTTCAAAATTATCACTGTGTTGTACCTCAGAACATTAATATTCTACCTGCTTTCAGTATCTTTCTGTCTTTCCATATTTTATGCAACTTTCTAGAGCTCCTCCGAGCTGCTCAGCTAAGTCATTACATCAATGTGGCACAAAGACTGATCTACTGGCAAAGAACAGCAAAATAAATCATATAATCTTGCCTGCTGCTCTGGGATGTTTACAGAGAAAAAATTGTAATGCGTTAAGTTAAATACTCCAATTAAGACTCACTGGGAATAAATCTATGTGTCTCTAGGAGATTAACTATACCTTTATCATTATCATCATACTTGTTTCATTCCATTACATCTCTGTGTTTGGATGAATCCTCACCTCACAGTGAATTCGGATGCAGTCATAGTAATACCTCCATTCATCAGGGCAAAAATCAACAGTAACCACAAGGGACAGACCAGGGACCAGCCGGTGCTAGAAAAAGACCCAAAGCCAGACAGAAGCCATGTAAAAGCTGCTTATATGGCACAAAACCTGTGCTGCTTGCAAAGAGCAGCGTGAAGACTTTCTGGCACTTACTGTTTTGTTGTATTTGATCTGAAAATATATTGTCTGGGGTGGTATTATGTTAAGGTTTACTGCCTTGGTAGAAATATTTATCAGCTTCTGCAGAACAAAAGAAAACAAAAGCCACAAAACACTTTACAATATAAGAGGTCAGTTAAGAATGCCAGCTATACTTTTTGTAAAACCTTCCATAGCAAGAAGTAATAATTTTTACTTTAGCAGAAATAATTCTAAATATGCTGCAAATTTAAAATTAAATTATGCAAAACGTACATCCTGCATTTTTATTATTTGGAAACTATTTTTAACCAAGGAGTCACAATTTTTAACCAAGGAGCTAGCCTTTCTAGAAAGATGCTACTATTGACTCAAATTCTGAAGCTGTTTTGCTTATGTGCACAAGGAACAAATATTTCATTTGGAACAAACAATTTATTGATCACTTTTAGGGATATCTGAAACAACAAGAATTACATAATACTTCATGGTTCAGTTTTGGTGTATAACCAACAGACTTTTGGACAGTGACAGTTCAGCCTGCAAAGTCTCTTGGCATTTTGTTTACTTTTAATTTGTTTCCTTTCATTACATTCAGAGAACCTAATCCAATATAACTACCAACCTCTGTCTCAATACCCTGAAAACATGAATAACAAAGGGACACAAAGGGAAAGCAGAGAGTAGAAAAGGAAATACCCAAACCATTCACAAGGAAAGGCAATCAAATCTATGCACAGAATTTCCTTTCTCAGAATAAATTGTTCCTGGCAAAAGACCAGAGGTGCTTTCAAAACTTTCCCACCAGTGAACATGTTTGCAGACACAGTGACAGTCCAAGGACATTTTGAAAGCAAGTCTCTTGTGGAGTTAAAGGCCAAATCCTTCATTGATGATGTGCAAGTCGCATACCACAAACAGACAAGGGAAACAGGGAGTATAAAGGAGGGTGATGCTCACAGCCTGGTACTCATCTCTTTTGTTACCGCAGGACCACTGGATTTAAGTGCTGCTTTTTAGAGCACTCCACAGGGCAAAGGCCTCATGACCACAAAGAGTCAACTCAGATTCTGTAGTCCTTTTATGAGCCCCAAGGGGATCCCTGCTCCAGAGCTTACCAGCATCTGTTGGTGATGTTTTCCAACTTCATACCCTCCATAGTGCAATACAGCAGGCTCAGCCTGTACAACCCTGCTCCTCTGACGTTCTGAATAAATCTCTGTAGATCACAAAACAGGGAGAAAAAGAGACCAGAAACACACATGAGTGGGACTTACATTGAAGCAATATATTTATGCTGTACTGATTTATTACCAAGGAAAAAATATATATTATTTCTCCTTTTAAGCAGGCATGAATTTATAAATGGAAAGTTATGGCACCATCCACTACCCCAGCAGATCCATGATCCTGCCACCAGTTCATCTCTTGGCATCATGGCTTCAACAAGCCACCCAAAACTTTAGGGTCAGCCAGGATCATCACAACCACTAGTTCTTTCCTGACTACCCCTCCCATGATTTAGGCTCTCAGGAAGCCGCAATTTAAGCAACAGGATGGGAGTTGCAAAGAAAATAACAGCCAAGTGTGTCCTAGAATTGCCACAAGGTTGGGAGCAGTCAGAGAGCAGGAACTTACTTGATTCCAGCAGGTGATTGGGGACAGGTCTTTTTTCAGGTTCCTCCACGAGGCTGCTCAGGAGACTGGGTACTTTCTTCAAGGACCCCCGAGTGACTGTGATGTCTGGGGAGGCTGACTGAACCAGGTCCATGTTAGGACAGAAACAGGCTCTCAATGGCACTAAAATTCCTCAGCGCCTGTGGTCAAATGAAAACAACATAACGATCAAAATATCTTCTTTCACACTAGTACTACCTGTTGCCTAAAACTGCCTAAAAACATTTAGGAGAGGGAGCTACTTTTTTTCCCTGCTGAAGGAGATTACTCTGTGTGTGCTAAATACAACGAGAGAAGGATTACAGAAAAGCTTGCTCCCACTGCAAGGCCCAGCACTTTGGGCATCTGTACTAAGGCTTGCTGGGGACATTTGCCTTTCAGGTCTGTGTACAACATCTCTGTTGTTCTTCATGTCCCCAGCAGAGAGGAAGAGAGCAGGTTCTCTTAATTCCACTATCTGAACTGATTTCTGCAGACATGTTCTTTCAGTCTCTCCTGGGTGTTTGAGCTGTTAACTTGCAGATTAATTTTTAATTTTTAAATATTAATATGAGGGATAAGAAATCTGGCATTTGAATATTTTGTTTGGATAGCATCATCTGGGTCATTTGTTCAGTGAAGATAACTGTAAACACAAAAAGCCATGAGCATTACAGGTCCTGTGTTAAATATGCAGAGTTATCAGAACATAAACTTACCTAATGACAAGTGCAAATTTTACATAATAAAGACACCAGGCATGAACCATCCACCAGAAATTATCTTCATAAATAGAGCACACAGAGCCCTTGGCTCTTTTAGGAACTGGAGAACAGCACGGAGACAAAGACACAATACTTTTGGAACAAATATTGAATTCAAAAGCCATGCTGGGATTTTCAGCCCTCAAGCAGGCAGCACTCAACAGTTCCAAAGCTGAATCATTACTCCACCTCCTCCATTACATTTTATGGTCTCATCTCTGGTATTTGTCTGATTTTCCAGTCTGCTTTAGATCTTTCAGGCACAACTTGAGAGGTGCTTCAAGCTCATAAAGTGCTGTTTTGATGTATGGTTTTGTACAGTATTAAATAATAAATAAGCAAGAAGCTTAAAATAATGTGCTACCAGGACCCTGGCCTTCATAATATTTTCCACTCAATAACACCAAGCACAAATTTTCCACTCACAACAGAAAACCTGTAAGACGAGCTGCATTATTGTGCACAAGAGTAAATTTCTTCTGATGTAGCAAGACCAAACTCAGACAAAAAAAAAAACAATGCAAAAAAATTTCTAAACATAAGGATACGGCTTACATTTTTTCCACTTGTGTTCTTCAACTTTAATTTATATCACCGCCACCCTCTTCCTCCTGGTCAGCATCCCGCATTAGGAATGCAAGGTTGGAAAAGGTGTAGGCAGACATAAGTCTCCCCAAAGGATTCTTGGTATCATTCCTTTTCAGTAATTTACAGTGATGATGCCATCATGGCTCACCAACTTCAATAACACACTGCGTGCTGCTCAAAGGGCTAATACAGGACAAGTCCTTAAGGTCCTGGAATGTCGGAATACCTGATGTGTCTATGGAGACTTTGTGCGTTTGTGTGAAGCCACCAACAGAGCTGTGAAACCCTGGGAGCCCACGGCAAAACTCACCCCAAGCGCCCTCAGACCAGCTTGTCGCCCTTCTCCTTGTCTGCGCTAGGGCTTCCTAATCCCTTCTAGCGTCCCGGAACTCCTCGCACACCTCACCACACAGAAGGGTGAGGTGCAAAGCCATGGCACCTGAGGGAGGCTGGAAAAGGCATCGCTGTGCACAACCCGCACCTGCCGCGGCCACAGCCCCCAGCCCGAGAGAGATCCGGCACAGCCCGGTGGCCCCTACCAGCCCTCCCGGAGCCCGGCACAGCCCGGTGGCCCCTACCAGCCCTCCCCGAGCCCCGGCACAGCCCGGTGGCCCCTACCAGCCCTCCCCGAGCCCCGGCACAGCCCGGTGGCCCCTACCAGCCCTCCCGGAGCCCGGCACAGCCCGGTTGCCCCTACCAGCCCTCCCCGAGCCCCGGCACAGCCCGGTTGCCCCTACCAGCCCTCCCGGAGCCCGGCACAGCCCGGTTGCCCCTACCAGCCCTCCCGAGCCCCGCGGCCCGGCTCGGCCCGGCCCGGCCCTCACGGCGGCCCCGCGGCGGTCGCTCGGCAACGGGGCAGCCGCGCTGGGCCGCACTATTCAGCGGCTGGGCAGGATCCCAACAGCGGCACTCCGGATCCTCTGACGATGAAAAGTACAAAAAAAGAGTAAAGAACACCCCCAACTTTTTTTTTTTTTTTTTTTCTTTTTTTTTTTTTCTTTCCCCTTCTCCCCAGTAAGCGTCATTTTCAGTACTCCCAGTGTGGCCCCAGACAGAGCACAGGCACTACTTTCCCTTCAAAAACTCTCATCTATTAACACCTAAATTGTTCTTACTTGGTTTAAAACAGATTTTGAAAGGTTTATTACAATATTATTTTTTTTTAAAAAACCAAACAACCCTCTTTTTCCCTCCCTTCACCTTTCCCCACTTTGATGTTCTTGCTTTCATCATTAAAGGACCATCCCTTGGAAAGTACTCCTGGAAACCTTTGTTCAGTGTATTTTTATATCACCCATAAATTATGAGGATTTTTTCCTAAATGGGTATAAGAGAAAGCAAAGAAAGCAAAGTTTTCTTCCTTTTTTTTTTTTTTTCCCTTCAGACAGGTGATCTGGACTAAGAATAAAATAATTTACTTTCAGTTTTTCTAACACAGGGTAAAATGTGTCCAAAAACAGTGCAACATTCATTTTGGATAAAAATGTAAGCAAGAAAAGCTTCAGATAAAATTCAGATCCCAGAACATAGTTCCCATACTTAGCAAGATGTAATTGCATATGGTTAGAAAAAAACTATTCTATTCCTATACCCTTGACATGATGTCTTAAATATAGGCTTAACATAGAAAGCCAGAATTATTTCCACAATGAGTTTTTCCTTACATATTCTAAGAATAAAATTGTTCACTTTCGGTTTTTCTAACACAGAGGTAAAATAGAGCATATTTCTCCTCACAATTCACATGTACATCAGTCTGTTTGGACAGTGAGAGCTGAGCACAAACCAAAAAACCATGTCTGCTTGCACATCAGAGGGTCTAAACATGATGCACCTCTGGAGAAGCACTCTGTAAAGTTTCCTGGGAACAGCAAATGAGTGGAAAAGGTAGGTGAAAAGAGTGGCTTATCAGCCAACAAACCTTCAGATTTCCTTGGGAAAGTTGATATAAATAAAAAATGTTAACCAGAGTTTAAATAGATGATTCTTGCCTCATTTTTATCTCTATTCCAAACGTCATTTGAAAAATGTTTGGACTGATTGTCAAGCTGTAGTAAAGTCATTGCAAACAATTTAATTATTTAGCAAAGGGAGGAGAAAATTTAGTTGTTTCAAGCACTAATGGAATTTTTAAGTATTAATAAATAAATATTTACAATTGAAGTTGGTTAGTATTTGATAAGTAAACAATCCTACAATCAGAATAGTACAAAGAAATTTCTTCTATTTACTCCTAAAGTGAAAAGTCTTTTGAAATGGTGTGAACAAGTTCAGATGTTTCTTTCCTGTTTTAGATATCAGACTTGAAAGAAATTCCAGCTGTGACAAATTTATGAGGGCTATACATAGTAGGTATAAAAGCAAACGCACACAGCTATTGCTTAATTAAACAAACATATAATTCGGGGCTCTGTGAATTCTTGGTAATAGTTCATTGTGTTCTGCTGCTGCTGTTAGGTTTCCCAGCTTTCCCTGTCTGTCCCACTGGGCTGACATCTGCTGTGAGTAAAACAATGGTTTGCACAGGTGAGAATCTCCCAGGTTTTATTTTTCATCCATCTTTCAAACACTCAGCCTGCACATGAATAAAGTGGGAGGATCACAAAATATTAATTCACACCGTTGGCGTTTAAATCCAGCATTGACTCTCCAGACTCCTGGGCCTATTTTGGAAAAAGCACCACACTCCAAAGTACATCCAGAAGCAAAGCTCTCTCAATTACATAAATGCAAGAAAGAGTGCTGGCTTTCAGGGGAAGATGCTGCAATATGAATGGAATAATAAAATACTCCTTCAGCCAAAGGAAGAGAGAGAAGGACTTGGCGTCCCACAGAGATGATGCAGCGTTGTCAGTGTGGTTTCTTCAGACTACTACAGCGACCATTGTCTGTCTGCCTCTCAGACCCCCTCTCAACAGTTTGTTTAACCCTTTGATATTTCCAACCAAGCTCTGTGGGGAAGCAGATGTCTTCAAGAAATGAAAATCACTACAAGTTTAGTGTGGACTGGGGCAAGGAAGACTGAAGCATTTGCCATTTGAGGGGGAAAGGATGCTGTGTGAGTGTGCTGGATGAGCAGGACAGAGCCAGTGTGGGGTTAAGCAAATGCTGCCGCTTGCCTGACTGCTGCTCTGGGAATGTGGGGAGAGGTGAGGGTGGTGTGCAGGGAAAGTGGGAGCATTGCAACTCAATGATCTTCATGAAGCACATCTAGAGATGAGCTGGAGTCAGGATAGGCATGGAATGGGCAGCACTTGCTAGGCAACCCAAATTCCTTCATTGTGCTGCTCAGCGGATAACTTATTTAATCCAATGGCGGGATTTGCAGTGCACAGGCAATTGGCCATATATTTTTCCTAGTCATTGACTTTACTGGTAAACCTGGAGCTCATCTGTGTTCTGGGCAGCCCTTCATTAAATTTGACCTGTCTGGTGATGGAAAATTGGAATAGGTGGTAAAAGATGTTTTGAGACAAACTGAGGACTGCCGTGCTTTGAGATAATGGTACACAGTGCAAATTTTGGCTCTTTTTTGAAGCTGTATTCAGCCTGTGCTAGAAGTGAATGTAACCATCAAGGGCTTGGAGTGCTTGCCTTGGTATCTGGGAGCTCATACCCAGCTAAGCACACAGCCCCTTTACAATAGTTTTGCCAGAGAAAAAAAAGCCAGGAACAATAAAGAGTCTCTGCTGACAGGCGAGGGGACTGCCAAGGAACTATCTTTGGGAAATCCCAGATGTCTGAAATCTACATCCCAGCAACAAGGTACCAGTGGGATCCAAATGCAATGACACCTTGCAGCCTATAGCATTTGGATGAAATGCAGACTGGTTGTTTCTTCAGATGCTGGATAAGAGGATGAAATCTAAGGAGTATTTGGAGTCCTCTCTGGAAGGGAAGAGCAGATTCCCTGTTTATCCCAGACTAGAATTTGTCTTTGGCTCTGGCAGCTGTGCTCAGCTGGGCTTGGTGGGACAAGCAGGCAGCTGCCTCACCTGCAGCAGGCTGTGCCAGCTTCCTGATTTCTGCCTCTCAGGGATGTGTGCTCCCTGTGGGAAGCATGTGCAGAGCTATCAAGAGCCGAAGCAGTGCAGGCAGCCTGAAGCACATTCCTCCAACTCAGTTTCTCAGCAGAGCACTTATTCCAGGGCTCTACTTCCCCTTGACTGTTTGCTCCTGCCATTGTGGAGCTGACATCTTACAGGGGAGTCCTGCTTGGTCCCTTATCGTGGGAGCATGAGGAATGATCATTGCCCAGCGACACCCATCGATAACAGTGAATAATAGCCAGGAAGGGAGGCAGACAACAGTAGGAACATGCTCAAGAGAGGGGCTGTAATTCTTGGGACAGGGCGCTTCTGCAGAGGAGGAGGAGAGTTGCAGGGTGGACGAGGGGGGAGGGGGGTCCTGTCACTGTTGATGCTCTCTAGAGCTCAGCAGCTGGAGAGAAACATTGGCTAAGGATGGTCAAAGCTGGGAAGGGAAAAAGGCAAGGAGGGAAAAGGATGAAATGAAAAGAGCTAGGAGCCACGCTGGAGAGCGTACAAACAGCCTGCTGAACTGTGATGCATGAGGGATGAAGAAAACAGACTGTGATTGACTATGTGGACCATCTGGGTGATCTTCTGGATTTCAACTGTCCCGGTAGGTGCTCAGATCTATTTATTCCCGTTTACATGGAATCACATATTATCTGAGTAATGCTGAACACCTCTATTCCATGAAGTTGTGGTGTCTCTGTTTAAAAATGTCTGTGTAGAACCTGGGATTTTTTAGTTTTCTTCTTGCTTCTGCTGCTTCCTGCACTAACTGACAGTGGCCAGATGACTAGATGCTGGATGCCTCAGTTTCCCCATCTTTATAAAGACAGAAGTGTTACTAAGCCACTTTGACAAACACAGCAGGTGCTATGATGAAGAAGAAAAGATTTAACTCAATTCAGAGAAGCTTTACTGATTTACACCAGCAATCAATCCCTTAAGGGGCAATGCTCACATCTAACAGTGCCTCCCTGGACTCAGATTGAAGGAATGTGAAGCAATGTTTATGCCACAAAGTTTGTCTTATTTTTTTTAGCTTTAACACTTTACTGAGATTTATGTGGCAGATTGTCATTGCTGAGCTCCAGGTGCTTGGATCAGTCAGAAAGGAGAGTGGAACCTGGGCTGTGATCTCCAGGTGCTGCTCAGGTTATTCAGATTTTGAATGCATATAAAACAAGGGGTGAAATGTGTCTAGCTTGGGTGTGAGAAGTTAGGAAAGGATCAAATCACTGTTTCATTGCAACAAATGGAAAAATCAAGTTATTTCTCCCAGTTGGGAATTTTGCTCCAGCTGTGAGAAAACCTGAGCTCTGCCTAGACATTTTAATTGCAGAGTGAATGCAATCTTCAAACCTTTTGCCTTTTGATCATCTTCTGCAATAAAAAAATGTGACTGTGATGGTTTTCTTGTAATTTTGGTTTTTTATTCTTAGTACTACCTAAAGGACTCTGTAAATAGATGTCATTGCTCAGGGTGTCCCCAAGAGCACCTATTTCTATTGGTTCTTCTAATCTTTCAAAATACCTGTCTTGATTTTGCCAGGCATCTTTTGCTCCTTAAATCCTCTCATTACCCTAAATTCACTTATTTTAAAATGAAATGGCTGTGAATTCTGAATAATGTTTAGAACACTTTAAAAACTGTGTTGACTGTTGCTATCAATATTGCAGCATTTTGCCCATTCTGGAGATCTATTTATAACAGTTATCTCTGTTTGGAATGGGATTGGTATCTTGTCTTTAAACAAAATATGAGGATGTCTTTCTCTCTGTCCTGGATTCAGTTGGGATAGAGTTAATTTTTTTTTAGTAGCTGGTGAAGTGTCAAGGAGATCACAACTGTTTCAGGGAACTGTTTATGAAGAGACATAGAAACAGCACGTAGAGGAGCCCCTTTTGCTCCTCGCTCTCAAGCAGCAGGGGCGGGCTGTTTGCTCCCACTTGTGGATGGTAAACACGAGTGAGACTGAGCACAGCTGGTGCCAGAGTGGGCTTATCCGGCCGCGCCGTGGGAAGCGGATTTCGCATCGCTCCGCAAACATCCCAGCGCTCACAGCCAGCCTGCTCCCTCGCATGCCTGTGTTGGCACAAACTGGCTCAGGGACAGGGTTGGTGGAAAACAAGGTCTTTATACCCACACCTGGAAGCTTTCTGCTTTACCTGGGCTTAAAACCCTGTTAGTTGCGCATCTGTTCCCAGAAGTGGAATCTACCTGATTAGCAGAATAGGGTGGACATCACTTTGTGGGGTAAAACAGTAATTGTAAGGCAATTTAGTGTAGGAAAGTAATGCTGTGTCAGATCATCAGGGTGATCTTCACAAGTGGGTGTGCTAAAAGTGTGTGGCCTCACTCCAGACATAAAGAAATAACACAGAATTTAAATTTTTGTAAAACAAAAACTTTCTTAGGATCCACATTTCTTAAAGGAAAACAGTGCCCACACAATATAGAGGCTTTTTTAAGAGGGAATATTCCCCTCTTTCTGAGATCATTGTTAACATGTTTCCTAGCATTTATTTTTATGTATCTTAACAACTCAGACTGGTTATTTTGGCCATTTCAAATGCTCAGCATCCAAATCCTGGCATCAGAAGAGAGTTTCTTTCATATTAAGTCTTTGCATGTGTGATTCCAGAAAATTTATTACATTGTGCAAAACCAGGTGATTTCTAGTTCATTTATTTAATGACACATTAAATAGTGTTCATTTATTTAAAGACAAGGGAGAATGATACTGAAGTTAAACACAAGTTTGCACACCAGACCAATTAGATGAGGTATGATACACTGCTGAAAAGATCAAACTTTGTTCAGAAATATAATACTCAAAAAATTTCCAGCCAAAATAGTGGGAATATGGTCTCTAATGTCTGGTATGCTAAAATTTAATTGTAGAGAAGTAATAGTTCTCATTACAAGGTTTTCAGGGATTGTTCTTTCTCCCAAATCTAATCTGAAAGTGATCAGCAATCCTACAAGATTTATTAGGTTGAGCAGTAATGTGATGCTGCTGGGTTAGCTTTCTTGAAAAAGAATGTAAACAAATTTTATCTGATATTTTTCAACTAATAGAGCCTGATGAATGGCTTCTAATCTCTTCATTATGTGTGTACATACATATGCATTTTTATATATGTACATAAAAGTTCCATGGTGAGAATTTATAGAGATTTTGTGTTTATCCATTAGAGAGAAATTATCTAATTCATTATAATGGACATCCACTTATATTCAAGTTTCTTATGTCAAAAATAATAGACACTGGTAAAAATAACTTTTACCCTGCAAAGGGTAAAAATACTTTTTTTTTCTGAACAACATAACTGTTAAGACCTTGTCCTGAAAATAATTTTGTAATTATTTTCAATATTTGTCATTTTAATGGTCTGTAACTGTTTGGTTTTTTTACTGATTTTGGCCCAGCTGCATAAAACATAAACACACATTTAATTGCTACATCGGGATTGAGTGAACATTAACATTTCCACATGGTTTTATGAGAAAGCTGGCTGGGAAGATGAGAAAATGACCTTAGGCCAATTTGACATGTAGGGTCTCACGAAAATCTGGGTGAGATTCTGCTTTCAGGTGGGCTCCTGCAGCTACCAGATGGTAGCAGGGAAACGGGGTTGGGTGGTCTGCAACCAGTGGGCATATTTGGATCACTTGTGCCAGGTGTATGATTTAACACAGCCATGGGTGAGTGGCTGATTCTCTGTTACTCTAGGAGACTCCAGCAGTGTCCTGGATGTTTCTGCAGTCTTTTGGAAGAGCATCCTGTTCATGTACTTAATTTAGCAGAATAACACATTTTTCTCAATGTCAGTAATGTCAGCAAAAGGGAGAAGACATAAACTCAGTCTGTGCTTGCCTGCTGCTACTACAAAAATGCAGACTTAACTGGGAAAATTGTCTGCATTTCAAGGAAATATTGCCCACAATCAAGTGATAAATCTACATGGGTTATATGAGCATAAAAAGGATAGATTCTGTCGAGATTTTATAAGTTTTAAGAGGAAAAGTGATTCCACTGCTTTTAAAATTTGTAGATCAAAGCCATTCCACCTGTCTGTGACCTTCTGAGTGTCCTGAAAAGGGAGGAAGAAAAGTGTATGGAGACTCTGTCCCTGGAGGCAAGGAACAGAACGACTGAAAATGATCTGCTCCTGAGCTCAGGTAAAGGCTGAATGAATGCACATGATAAAACTGCTCTCACATGAACTGGGTGCCTCAAACTCAGACACCCCAGCATCCCTTCCCACAGGAGGTATGCACTTAGAATACATCTCTCCTTTAGGAGCAGAAAAACAGGTAAGATCTGTTTCAAGTCTTTGAGAGTGGGATTTTGACCTTACAGTGACAGGAAGAGTTGTGAAACCTTCTAACCCAGTTGCTTGACTGCAATCCTCACAACTTCGGAACACACCAGCAACAAAATCTTGCAAATTGCAATAATGTCTTCTTGGAAAAGGATAATTTAAAAATTCACGCCAGCAACTGCAAATTTACTTAATTATATTTACCTTAAAAATCAATGAAGACCAGCAGCCAACATTTAAATCACGTGGCTTGGAGGTTCTCATTGCTTCATCCTTGTTCCAAGTTACTCTCACCTCACAGAGTTCTTGAATTTCAGCGAGGATTTATCATCATACAAAGGAGCTTTTTGGCCTGGGAAAGTTGTGGTACTGAGTCCTCATCATGTAGACAGCTTTGCTTTCACAGCTGAGCAACTGGGGTCACGTGCAAGAGATTATTAAACCTTGCCTGTGAACTGTGTGTCATTTCCCCCAGGCAGCTGCTGGATCAGCATCTCAGAGAGAACATTGGGTGTAGGCAGCACATGTGACTATTTTTAGTGTGTGACCAGCCATCACCACTAAGGATGGGGTTGTGTCACTCACAGCATCTCACAGACTGAACTGATTCCGGGTGACTTTTGTGCACTGTAATATGGGCAAGGTTCTTACCAGCATGAGAAGGGAAGGAGTTCCCATAGATGTGCTGTGTGCAGGCTATCCTGGCCACAGATAGGCTGCCATGTGGAGCTGCAGTCAAGGTGTTTGCTTAGTTTCAAAGCCTTCCTCTCTAACAGAGAGTGTTGAAGGCACAGAATAGTCTCACTATGACCTGGCCCAAGGACAGAACTCAGAGGGAAGTTCTGTTTCCTGGTTTCTTAGGATGCCTTGCATTTTTCTCTGTTACTGTTTTATCCCTGTCCCTGGCAGACTGATGGGTGTGATCACAGCTTCAGGGCAGGACAGCCACATGGCAGTGACAGGATACCTTATGGCAGGCTTCCAGGTGCTCCACAAGGCAGATCTGTCCCATTGCATATAAGAAGTTTGATTATATTAATAAATCAATATAGTTTATTTCCGTCAGTGAAGAGCAGAGTGGTTTGTCAGCCTATTTTTTTTTTCTGCTTTGATCCTGTGATATGTCTCTAATGTTCAGCTCTGTGTTTCCTTGGCACCAGAGCTCCACAGCAGATGCAGACAAGTAAAACTCCACAGGACTGTGCAGGTGTGGACCTGCACTAGCATTAGCAGGCAGTACCAGTACAGATGGTCTTGCTTTATCTCAGTCAAATAGTATAGCTTCTCAGCAGAGAAGCTATACTAATTAATACAATTTTAAACTGGATCCACATCTTAAAATTCACCCAAAGCCTTTCATTATTGGAATTTTTTAATGGGGTAGTTCTACCTAAAATTCTACCAAAATCTAAGAGGGGTTTTTTACCTTGGTAAATTAGGGAGTAATGCTTCTATTCTGGGAAATAACACACCTGAAAATACCTCCAGCCTTTAAGGTCTGCATGCCTGAAGTCCATGTGGAGAAAACCCCATACAAGGATTTCAGTTTGAAGAAGAGAGAAGGAAAGCTGAGGAATTCAGTGCATACCCTTGGTGGGTCATGCAGAGAGAAATAAAGGCAGCTTCACAGGATGTGGGGCACCTTCCACACCTCATCCTTCCTGCCCCTGCCCCAGAAGCTTTGACTGGCACAGGCAGGAAAAAGGACAAAGCAGGGAACAAGCTCTCATCATGCCATCTCTCTGCGGTGCTCACATCTTGTGAAGATGGCACAAACAAAGGAATTCATTGCTGGGGAATCAGGCACCAAGTACCTGAGTAGTGAGTGTTTCTTATCCTCCAGCAGTAAAAAGGAAAAGGGACTCTGCCCTTATGATAACATTAGCTTGGGAAAGGGAGCAGTGTAATATTAACACAACCCAAGTCACAGTTATGCTCTTTTTAGTGCATGAGTGAAGACAAGGAAATTCTCTCGGGAGCAAGGAGCAGGGCAGGGAAGCTACTGGAGACCTGGAACCTCTGATCATGGTGACACCGTGTATTGCTGCTGGGAGAATGCTCTGAGGGAGATCCCAAAGAGCACAGGGCTGTGTGAGGGAGATGTTGCTGTGCTTTGTCTCCACCCTGAGGCTCTTTGTCTAGCTGGGGGTGGGAGACACTGGTGTTAGCCATGAGGAGTGGCAAGAAGCCCACCTGCAGGAGAAATAGCTCGGCTGGTTTTTGTTTTCTCTTTGTTTCTCTTTCACCCAACATCATAATTTTGTCAGGTTTTTCTGTGCATTGGGTCTGATTTTGGGGTTTTTTGCCTGTGGTGTTGGCATGACCGTTCGATAAACCAAACAATGCAGCGTGTTAAGTCATAAATATCACCCAAGGTGAAGTTTTGCTTGCCTTTAAACTGTTGCTTTGAAGTAAATCCTTTCCAAGACTTATAAACATTGGCACAGGGAGGACACCAGGGCTGAGGTGCCACCCTGGCTGCGAACAGCTCTGTATTTTCAGGCACTGGGCCTGTCACACAGAAGGAAATCAATACATTTCTAGAAATGTAAACATTTTTGTCAGGCTAGTGGAGGTTGGCCTTACAAAGCATGAAGTGTTTGAGGAGAGTGCTTGGTCAGCACTTCCTCCCCTCAGCTTTCAGGGAGCATGCAGGGCACGCGTCCGGATACAGCAGGCACAGGGGAGTCCTGACACACCCCAGTGGCCTTTTTCCCTCCTGTTTTGTTGCAGAAACCTCAAAGAAGGCTGTGCTAAAACCATTGACAGGGAGTGGAGGCAAAAGAGAATGAATCTGGATTATTTCAGCCTGTGTCTGGAGAAGAGCAAAATAAGAAATGGTAGGATTGCAGTTTCTCTTTGGTACAAAGAGCATCAAATGGAGGTCTTCTCCATTAACACTCTGCACCTCAGGCCACAATTAATCCATGCCAGCATCCAGCACCTAAGTAACGTGTCTAAGGAGAGATCACCATCATACTCTGCTCCACTGGCCACCAGATGAGCTCCCTGATGCATCTCCACCAGCCCTGCCCGAAGGCAAAGCAGTCAAGGGTGCAGCTGGAAAAGTCTCCCTGACTGTGAGAGGGGACCATGACAAGCCCATCCTTAAAATAAGCAGCCCTTGCACCTAACTGAAACGGGGTGAATCTGAGCAGACAAGCTCAGTGAGTGATCTGCTGGCATTTTTCAGTTCACTGCAGCCTGAGCACAGTGAAAGAGAGGCGTGTTTATGGTGATAAAAGGAAGACATTGATGCTGTTCCTCTCTATCCCTTCCCCAGTATGATGAGATTAGCTCAGCTGGTTAGAATATAGTGCTGATAATATCTGTGTTGTGGGTGTGATCCCCAAATAGGCCATTCCCTTAAGAGTTGTACTCTCTTTGTAGGCCCCTTACAACTCAGAATAGTCTGTGATTTAAGTGATCTGTGGTTTTAGTATCATCCTGAAGTTTTTTAAACTCCTAGTCACAGAATCACAAAATGGGTGAGGCTGGAAGGGACTAATGGATCAACTGGTCAAACCTCCCTGCTCGAGCAGGGTCATCTAGTTGCATTTTTTCATATTTACAAAAATATTATGTAAGGAAAACATTAGGATGACTCAAAGTGAAAGCTTTAGAAAGACTGAAAATAAGTTTAAAAATTCCCATCTGATTTCCTTCATTTTCCAGGGCCATTCAGTAGTTACCAGCAAACAGGTAGCAAAAGGCCTGATGTGAAGTTCAGAATTATTCTAATTGTGCTTTGTGTGCCTAGTAGAGACCAGTGGGATCAATGGCAAGAAAGGGACAGGTCTGGGAGCTTGCTGAGGCTGGTTTGAAGCAATCAGGACCTGCTCTGTCCTACCCAGGTCTCAGCAGACTTGCTCTGTCTTATCCAGCTTGCTTTTCAGAGCACTGAGCATCTTTGTTCCTGTAGCTGCCTTGATCTGTGGGAGATGTTGGATGGTGTTGTGCTGCTTGGAGATATCTCCCAGTGTTTCATTGTTGGAAGAAGTTTCATGGTCTTATGTCACTGGGAGATGCTGTATGGTATTTCCTTGTTGCCCCCCCAGGCAGATGTGCTGGAATGTGGGACAACATGAGCTGCTGGCCTTCATCCACTGTGGGACAGACTGTCAATGCTCACTGCCCTGAATTCTTTCAGATGCTGACTGGGAAAAAAGGTAATGTTAAAATGATGCTTTTCTCACCCTGGTATTTTTTTAAACACTTATTTATTAAACACTTTATTTTTTATTTCTTTACAAAGATGCCACACTCAGGTCTGAACTTGAAATGAATATTTTTCCCTCCTTCTTTTAAAGAAGAATAGTTACTTAGCAGATCTGTTTCCACCTCTAAGCTGAACATGGAAAAGACTGGAATTAAAGTAGCAAGATCTTTAAAGTGTTTGTATTTTCTAGCCAGATGGAAAAAAGTGCAGGAATTAAATGCTATCCTGAAAAGCAGGCTTTTAGCATGGTTTCTCAAGGAAAAGGGTTTTCTCTACTCAGGTTCTGTGTTTATTTCTGTCTTTCCCTTTTAATAACTCCTAGCACCAGTGGCTGGTCCCAGAGGAGCTTGATGGGGACAAAACTTCACACAGCATTAGGTTCACACGAGATTTGGCAAAACATCCAGCTAGGCAGGCAGAGAAGATCCCCTTTTTGCCTTCATTAAGAGGAAGTCTGCTCTGGGGATTTCTCTCTTGTCTGTGACAGGATCCATACAAGTGACACAATCCCATGGAAATTCAGGTTTCATGGCTCACCAAACAATTCACTCAAAGAGAGGTGAGCTTAAGCAATGCTTTTTTTCTGGGATATCTAAGCTAGAAATGAAGTGAAATTTATTCCCAGTAGACTACAGTAATCATGAGCTATTAAGTAAGCCTGCTTTCTGTTCATTTCTGCTTTTCAGTAATGCCTAAGAAATGTGTTTACGTTTCTCTTTAGGGAGTTAATGATTCAAATGAGAAGAGGGTTTTGCATTCTTCAGTTATAGGGCACAGATTAATGAGGTCCAGTACTTACAGAAAAGCAGACAGATTCATTTTATGAAGGGAGGAACAGGAGACAAAGTATTAGATTGTCTAATAAAGATTACATAACTCAAAGGAGAAGCACTTAGTGCTCTTTAAATGAAATCAGACATGAGCCACTCAGATTAAAATAAAAACCTTGCTACTTTATGTACACACGAACATTATCTGCCCTTTGAGCCCTTTAAGCTGGTTTAAAGCCAAAGGATAAACTACACAAAGGCTTAGATCGCTGAAGAAACCATGCGTCTGGCATCTACTTTAGCACAGTGATCCCGGCCCTCAAGTGCAGGAACTGAAATCCCTGCTGGTCCAGCCACTAGAGGGAACTGCTCCCTGCCTCTGGCCTTCTCACCGGGGAGGAAAGCAGGAATTTGTACATCCAAAGGTCATAATTACATCTGAGATGTTCACGCTCTTATCTTGGAGGTAGTCAGCTTAAACTTTAGTTGCCCTCCTTATCGAGAAGCTGATAAACAGTAATCAGAGTGACAGTGTACAAAACAGAACCCCAAGACCTGGTCCATCATCATTAGCATCTTATTTCAGTCTCTGCTTCTGGCATTTTGGGTCAAAGTCAGCAGTAGTTTAGCCTCATTCTCATGGCCACCTTCTTTGGTTTTATACTGTGGTTGGCTTGTTACTCCAGAGTTTATTTACTGCTACAGTCTTTGCCCTGTTTGAAACAATTTTGAAAAAGAAAAACAAAGATGTGCTTGCTTCAAAAGAAAAGCAAAGGTTTTCTCTCCTCACCAGTCACAAAGCAGATGGGCAGCCACAAATGCCAAAGGCACATATGTTAAGCCATGTGGATGGCTCTGAGCTCTGCCCAAACCCTGGTCTCTGCTCACTTCTAGACTTGCATTTGCAGCCCAGACTGTCTGGTCCCTTTCAACACAGCAGACCAAAGAAACAAAATTATCTGGAACCAAGTAACAGAACTGAGCACGATGCCTTAGGCAAGGAATGAAAAAAGGTGTGACAATCCTGAGGATTAAGAGGCACAGGCCACATCAGGTGGCTCCAGTGCCACAGCCATCCCTTTAGTCAGAGTTCCTTCTTGCCTAGGCAGTTCCAAAGCACCAGTAAACACCAAGCCAAATCCTTAGACTGCAGACTCCCACTCTGCTCTGAGTGGGGCATGCTGCAGTTCCCCCAGCCTGTGTCACCCACAGCTCGGAAGCATTGTTAAAATTTTCCTTGTGCCCATCCATATGATGTGCCTGGCACGATCTCCCGTGCTTTGCATGTAATGCAATAGTATGTGCACACTAGCACAGAACTTCACCTCCTCTTGTCTGAGCTGCTTTGACAGCCTCGAGCACAAAACCGTCACAGGCATGTTTACAAGCACAGTGCTTTGCTCTAGGTTAAGTAAGTGTGTCTTAATAGCTGGCACTGAAGTAGAGAACCTGCCACCACACCACCCCCTTGCTGGGTGCCAAAAGAGGCTGGGGAGAACCTTTTGGGAGAGCTGCTTCTTTCCTGGTTGCACTGCAGCAAAACGTAAAAAAACTGGCTTATAAAGCAAGCCTGGCCCTTTCAAAGATACTAAGCTGGAACAAGATGTTCAAAAAAGCATCAGAATAATAGTGTGATAAGGACACACCCAGAGCTCTTTCCACTCAGGGTTCTAAGCCTGTTTGCTGTGCCTTGCAGGTTTACAGAGGTGAGTTCAAATCAAGTGCAGACATGCTGTCAGGTCACCAGCATTAGCCCAGAGGTAGCAGGAGCCTTGGCTCTGTCCTGACAATTCCAGCAGGGCTCCAAAGAGGATAAACCATCACCAAACACTGCTGGATATGCATCTTGCTCAGTGCCCTCAGCACTGCAGGGATGTTTTGCAAGAGCCAGACACCCTAAAGTCCTCATGGCTAAATGTGTGGGGGAAAAATGGACTTTTATGGTGCCCTCTGGCAAGGCTTGTACTAGGAAAGACTGCTGGTTTCATGTCCCCTTTAAGTACCTGCTAGCATTGCCATCACTGCAACAAAGCCAGGATTTCACTCCATGGTTCTGAAGTATGATTCTTACCAGGCAGATCAATGTGATTAGGACAGAGGGAAGTTGTTTAACTTCTTTGTACAAGTTTCTCTTCAGCACATAACAAACATGTCTGCTAGGGCCACTTTCTTCCAGTGACATTGTGAGTGGCTTTGGGCAGGATTTCCCACTTTCATTTTAGAGCCAAACATTAACGTGGACAAGTTCAAAACCACCCTATTCAGCCATGTGCAGCTTGCTGGGCATTCATCTCACTCAGCATTAGGAGTCTAAAAATCAGACATCCCAGCAGAAAAGGGTCAGACAAACTGCCCTCTGTAGATACCAGTCTGAAAAATTAATTCTGCAAATGTATATTTTTCTCCAAAGACAGCCCCAAGGGACACAGTTGGACTCAAGTACTCAGCTTTCCAGAAGTTGAGCTTAAGTGAGGGGAATTTCTTCCTAACCTTTAATTTGCAAGTTAGCAAGGAAATCAACTGTGTAAAATAATGCCCAGTGTGGGAAAAAGACTTTTAGCATCAATTTAAATCTTACTGAAAATCTGTGACCATCTACAGTTTTGTGTTCTATTTGGAGCGTGACAAACCACAGTAAGGAGGTGGGAGCATTCAGCAGAGTATCAGGTTTGCATGGAGCTTGAATCTGTGCTGAACAAGTCCTGTGTTTGCTGATCTTGGAATAGTGGCCAAGAAACACCAGATGTACTGAGCAGTATTATTTATGTTGCAATTAATAAAAACACATCCATCACAGTCATCCCTGAGTGGGCAAACAACATTATGACCCACACAAGTACACTGGGCAAGTATCAACAGAATCAGCTCAGCTGCATTTTGCCTCCAGCTATGCAGAGTGCACTGCCTGGGGCAACACACTCTCCTGGCTCTTGGAGCAACCCTACATGGTGACTGAACCCTGAGGACAACCAAGATAAAACTGGAAATGGTCATGCCCCATTCTGTCTTTTTACCACACAGGTTTTGTGTACCGAAACTGTACAAGTGAGGGCTGGTCAGAGCCCTACCCGAGACCTGACATTGCTTGTGGCTACAATGTCAACGACACAACCAACGAGGCCAGGGTGAGTCTGAGTGCCCCTGACCACAGATCTGCTGCTCTGGGGCCCTGGGGAGAAACACTTTTAGGAGAGACTGATTGATGTTGTGATTTAACCCAGGTGGGGTTATTGCTACTGATGGTTTTCAGCATGAATACTTCCTGCAAGTGGTTGCTCAGGGTGAAATTTCAGTAGCTGATTTTACAAGAAAATTTATTCATTAATTAGGAAGAGGAATCTTTCTTTTGGTGTGGGCTGATCTCTACCAGGCAGGCAAGGTAAAAGTGTGATTATATGTTCCCCTGCAGCGCTCCTATTTCATGACCCTGAAGACCATGTACACCATCGGGTACTGCACCTCCCTTGTGACATTGATGATAGCCTTGGTGGTCCTGGCCTCCTTTAGGTGAGGAGAAGCATCTCTGGTTTGTGTTTGGTCAGGACTTCTGGTCATCTCAGCTGACACAAATCCTTCAATTGACTTTCTGGGCAAGCTAAAAATTTAAGTATATCTGGAAACCTTTACAGAAATCAGTGATAAAATTTATTTCTGAAATAAATTTTATCCCAGAAAATGTCAGGGCTGGTCATTATATTTTGCTCTCCTTTTCTTTCCAAATCACAGCTGGATGCATGTTGCAAATGGCATTTGCACCAACTCCCTGATGAGGTCTTCCCATGATTTCAGTGTCCCTTGGGCAGAGTGTCTTTCTCCCTGCTGCTCTTTTCCCCACTTGAGACTGTGGCTAAAACTTTGTTCTAAGTGTCACTGCACTGACTTGTGGTAAAGTTTCTATTAGCAATCTGACATGCAGCTTATCTTCACTCATCCCTGTAACCTGGAATTTGTACTGTGCTGCTTATTCAGTGAAATTAATTTCCCTTACAGTAAATGTCAGGGCGGCACCTCTGGGCAAAAGGAAATCCAACTACTTTGCAAATTTATATTCAGGCTGCACGGCCTCTGGACACAGACTATGTGAAGATTTAATACAGAAAACACTGCAGGCACAAGTGCACTGTGCTGGCAGAATAAATAAATTCATCCGGGTGTGAATAAACACCTTGGGTTCATGTTACTACAGAAAGGAGGGAGGGAGGGATGCTAGAACAAGCATATTGGCATGAAATCACAATTTTCCTGGCAACATTCAGCTTGTTTTAGTACCTGAGTGGAGCAGATATGACTGTAGCTTTTTAAGGTCTTCTCTAGGATATCCCTCTTGGGAAATGCATCAGTCTTCCCTTCACAAACAGAACTACACTGTTCTTCATTTGTCCGTTTATCACTACTAAGGATTGAAACCTGTTGTTTACAGCCACAGTTCCTTACATTGGTGAGGAATGTCACTTCACTGGATTTCTCTTTCTCTCTCTCTTGTTTTTGCAGAAGGCTTCGCTGCACAAGGAACTACATCCACATGCATCTCTTCACATCGTTCATTTTGCGAGCCTCATCCAACTTCATCAAGGATGCTGTCTTGTTTTCCTCTGAGGACACAAATTACTGTGGGGCATACACGGTAACCCTCTGCCTATCAGCTTGCTCCACCCCTCAACTTCCCAGCAGGATCCTAGCAGGATTTAGTGTACAGGGAAGGAAATCTCCATCTCAGATTTATGTTCATCATGAGGGGTTATGGGAGAAGAGAGGTATGCTCTGCCCCTTCTCTGAGAACACATTAAATATTGCTGATTTACACTGCAGTGTGAGACCTGATAGTAAGATAAGGGCTTGCACTCAGACAGTCTGGGACCTCCCAGATTTTGAAATGTTTTTTGCCTTTTTCTTTTTATTGGCAGCAAACTATTTTGAAAATTTGGGTGTGAGGAGGGGTGAAGCAACACTGGAGATGATGCTTTAAACTAAAATATAAGAATTAGGGAGAGGAACAAAAATAGGCTTGTTTTGTTTCATCCCACTAGTTTTGCTGGATATTTGTTGCAGAAAAATAACATTTTGAGGACATTTTAGTTTGTCTTTATCAGCTGCTTTTCTTGGAAAAAAAAGGATTGACAATACATTCATATGCTTCCCTAAGGTAATACTTGTGTTACTCATACTAGGAAGGTAGTAATAGTGAAATTCCCCTGAGACAGTAACCTGAATCCAAGTGTCCATGACACATTCAGTTCTTCTAGTGAGGCAGTTGATTAATGCATTTAGAAGTGCCAGCTCTGCTTTCTTGTCATGTGAACCCCTGTCTCGAGGACACCCATTTAGTTCCCCTAATTGCTATAAAATCTCTATTTGCCAAGATTAATTTACGGCTCGCTGTCTCTGCTAGAAGGTAGGAACAAACCCAGGCAGGAGCTAATTATCCTCTCTTTCCTCAGGCTGGCTGCAAGCTCACCATGGTCTTCTTTCAGTATTGCATCATGTCTAACTACAGCTGGCTCCTCGTGGAAGGACTGTACCTCCACACTCTCCTGGTGATTTCCTTCTTCTCGGAAAGGAAGTTCCTCTGGTGGTTCATCGCCCTTGGATGGGGTACTGGCTCTCCCTTCAGTGAGGACTACTGGCTTTTTCTGCCTTTGGCATGGACTTGTGCAGGAGTAACTGGTTTTTCCAATTGCAGGTGCCCCAATGGTGTTTGTGGCAGCATGGGCGACGGCTCGGCAACTCCATGAAAATATTGGGTAAGTGGTGTGGAGTGGTGGAAGCTGGCATGCCAGGGGGAGCATGCAGCCCCTGTGCAGGCTGTTCCGTGGGGTCCTGCTCATTTCTAATTGCTGGGAGCAAGTAAATCAATCAACATCCTGCTGTGGTGGGAGCCTGAATCCTAGTGTGGGTGTGAGCGGAGGTACAGCTGAGCAACACAAGAAAAGGCTTCCAATTCCATTTGAGCATTTTCAAGGGTAGGAGGTAGCCTTCAGCTATGAATTCAGACCACATGTTTTCAATATCTGTATTTAACTTTCTGAACAGTGAAACTTTGTTTCTTTCTCTTCTCCCTTTCAAAATTTTGAACTGTGTTTGTACTTAAGGGAAGGACTTGTCTCGATCCAGTGCAGGTGGGCAGTTTTCTGTCAGGCACATTGCACCACTCAGTAAGAACAGGAAATTAGTTTTGTAGAAAAGAGAATAGGGGCCTATCTAAGGTGCAAAACAGACTAAACCTGTTTGAAAAGATACCAATGTTTTGATAACTGACTGCACCTTCTATTTTTACAGGTGTTGGGACATTAACACTGATGCCAATACCTGGTGGATCATTAGAGGCCCCATAGTTGTGTCTATATTTGTAAGTCTTTTCTGGGACAAGCAGATTGAATCTGTATTTTCAAATACTGTGAAGTCACAGCTCATCTACTCAACATGCTTTAGAAGTGTGTTAATGAACTGATCTTAGGCATGTGTCTGAACTGGTGTGACCCATGAGTTACTGCTTAAGCAACTTCTGCTCAGCAGGACTTAGTCAGTAACCAATGCCCCAAAGCTAAGTTCACAAGGAAAGCTAGAGTGTTCTCCCAAGAAGCAAGAGCCTGAAGAAGATCAGGTTTCCACATCCTGTTGATTTCACATGAACTTGGCTGTTTTGTGGAAGCTTGTTTTGGACTGTTTCAAGGAAAGCTCCAGAGGAGAAATGAGTGGCTGTACATTTCAGTACAATTACTTTTGTGTCTGCTGGTCAATGCCTCTCTCAGCAAAGCCAAAACCAACTTGCCTTACATGACCACTGGCTTTTGTTTTCAGGAATAAAAACAGTTCACAGGCTGCACGCCCCTCATATTAGTGGACAACACTGAGGCACTGCTCAATGAATTAGGGCACAGGCACTGGAACTCAGTGTGAGCCTGCCCAGTGCAAGGCAGTAGTGATGACAAGAGCAGTTTGGTGTGTGTAATACTCAGCACCTGTGTTTTGAGCATTTGCTGGTACTCTCCTTCAGAGCCTGAGGTACCAGGGGGCTGGAGCTGCTGCTTGGGATAATTGTTCTGCCCAATGAAGATGCTCTGGGTCAGACCATGCTGCAATGACCTGTCTGAAACTCTAACCCAGAAATGTGAACTGCTGGTTATTCTCAAGTAACCTGCTGACACTCCAAACGAAACCCCAAGGGCTGGTTGAGGTTTTCACATTTCCAGTAATAATCATTTTCTTTGCAAAACACAAACTGCAACACTTGCACACTTCTCAGAAACCCAGGCAGCAGAGTTGGCGGGTTAAAGTTCTGCTCCCGTTGACCAGTGAGCAATCCTGCATCCCCACAAGACAACCAGCAAACCGCACAAGTGATTTGGGATCAGCTTACCGAGGTCGTGGCATTTATTTTTCTTTATGAAACTACCCTCATGCTAGGAGCCACTCAGCAATATATAAAAGCCAACGAGACCCAGGCAAGACAAAAAGCACAATCTTAGTTTATCTTTTGGTGGCCCCCACCCTATCGCCTTCCAAGTGTCCTCAGAATGCTGATCCTGCCTTGTTTAGCTGCTGAAGGCAGAAGCCGCCTGCGTGACTCTGCAGGTTTTCCTCAAGGGAGGATTTACTCAAGCCCATAACCAAACAAACAGCCAGATCTTAAAACCCAGATCTAATCTCTGTATTCCTCACAGCCTTCAGCAGTTGAAAAGGCAGAAAATCAGCACCGATAAACACCTTTGTGCTCCCAGGCTCTCGCTCATTCCTGCGCTGCCCGCGGGCAATTCCTCCGGGCAGGAATCTCGCCGCTCCCCCTTCCCCTGTGGTTTTTATCAGTGAAAAGTCCTGCTCAGCCTACACGGCTCTTCCCTGGCCTAATGGGTTAAAAATCCCAGAATACCCAGGCATGAACCTCCTTTGCTCCCCACCACCCCTGAAATATTTCTTGCCTTTATGCTCTAACTTCCCCCAGCTCTACTCCTTTCCTCCTCCCTCCCCAGCTTCCCCAAACTTCCAGCCCTATCCAGACTCCCTCAGGGGTCACAGCTGCTCCCCTTCCATACGATAACTTTAAAGACTTGCTGTGTCTGTCCCATCTCCAGGAGACCCGGTTCTTTTAGGGAGACCCACCACCCCCGAGCCCTGCTGCCATGTCCCCAGGCACGCTGGACCCACCATGAAGAGGATGCACCTCTGCCATGGTGTTTCCCGGCTCGGGGAAGGGTTAAGGGCAGGGTGCTCCAGGAGGGGTGCAGGGTGCTCCAAGAGGTGTGCAGGGTGCTGCAGGAGGGGTGCAGGCTGCTGCAGGAGGGGTGCAGGCTGCTCCAAGAGGGGTGCAGGGTGCAGCAGGAGGGGTGCAGGGTGCTCCAAGAGGTGTGCAGGGTGCAGCAGGAGGGGTGCAGGGTGCTCCAAGAGGTGTGCAGGGTGCTGCAGGAGGGGTGCAGGGTGCTCCAGGAGGGGTGCAGGGTGCTGCAGGAAGGGTGCAGCTCTGCAGGCTGTGCAAGCCAAGGGCAGATCAGCCCGAGGTCGCTCCCCACGGGGTGCGAGGCGCTGGCCACGGGACAGACAGACAGACAGACAGACACGCTCAGGCGGCTCTACCTCCCCTGCAACTCCCACTCTTTGCCTGAGGGTCAAAACAGCAGAAACAGCTATTGCCTCATCTGCACCCAAACTGAGCAGATCAGCATTTTTATCTGATACCCACCCTTCGAGAGGGGGAAAATGCAAAAGGAAGAACTCCAGAGTCGACTCTCTCCTCTCCCCACTTTTAACTACTTTGTCTCGTGATCCCAAACCACACGGAGTGTTTTTAGCAGGGAACAAAGAGCACTTGTAGTCCCCGTTAGCAAGTGATGGCTCCAGCGCTGCCCTTTTGCTGGCATCCAAAGTGGGGTCAGACTGTGCAGAGGCTGTCAGAGCCCCGCAGCCAGAGGGGACCAAACCGATGCTCCTGGTTTCCCTGCCCTTTGGTGATTTGCCTGGATGACAAGCCCTGAGCATATCCATAACTAAAGCTGCAGCAAACCAGCAGGGAAAGCAGCCAGCATCCAAGCCCAGGGTGGCCAAGCAGGCTGGAGAAGCAGGAACAGAGACTGGGATGGGAACATGGACACAGGCAGGCCAGCCCCAGCCCCTCTTTCTGCTCAGTCCAAACCCCCCAAAGTGGCTCTGCTGATTGGTTTTGTTTGTTTGTTTGTTTGTTTGTTTGTTTTTCAGATTAATTTCATTCTCTTTGTCAACATTTTAAGAATCCTGATGAGGAAGCTCAGCTCCCCTGAAAAACGGAGCAGTGATTTCAACCAATACAAGTATGTCCCTTACATCCCTTATGAGACATTCAAGGTCACCTGAGCATCTCTTGCTCCTTCTACACCAGCTTTTCTCTCTGTTTTCATTCTCAGGAGACTTGCAAAGTCAACACTCCTCCTCATCCCTCTCTTTGGGGTCCACTATATCATCTTTGCTTTTTTCCCTGAGGATGCAAGCAGTGGTACAATGGAAATTCAGCTGTTTTTTGAGTTGGCTCTTGGATCATTCCAGGTAATATTTGACAAGCTATTATTTCTTTAAAATAAGAAAAAGAGGTACAACATAGAACTCTGCAACAGACTTGAGTTTCCAATGGCAAAGCCAAGCTGTCTGATTTCCCTCGAGATGCCTCATCCCCATTCAAAAGCTGAAACTGCAATCCTGTGACCACGGTTCTTTTATCTTTTAGGGCTTTGTGGTGGCTGTACTTTATTGTTTTCTTAATGGTGAGGTGAGTTTCGTGTGTATAACAGTTCTTTTTTATTGCTGAAGCATGCCTCGTTAATCAGTGGGACACATCCCCCAATGAATTACACCTTTTGTCTGAGGGTTTTCTTCCCAGCTACCTAACATCACTCTTGAAATCCCTCCTAGACCAGGCAAGCCTAGGTAATTGTATGCCAGATGCAAACTTCACCTCTCAACTACTGCAACCCTTTCATAGATCAGATAACATTATTACTGTCTGGGAGCCGAGGGTGGGAGCACCACCCCTCACACAGTCACACTGACAGCCCACTGTTCTCACGTATGACACCATTATCTGCCACCCCATCCATGGCTGCTTTATTTACTCAATCCTTAGGAGGGGATTTATCAAAAGCTATACCCAGTCCAAGTTTATTAGGATTCTTATAAGGTAAAGCTTTAGGTAGAGGGATCATTTCCTTTGTAGTTGCATGACAACTCCCAGGCTTCTGGGCTAGAACTTGCACTCTGAAATGCTGCTGCTGGTAGAGGTGGGGGGAAACATACAAACCTGGAAGATGTACAGCTAATTGGAAGGGGGAAAAAAAGCAAGCCAGTGCCTAAGAAAGAGTCACTTTGAAATAAAGGAGGATTTTGAAATACTCTGACTGATCTGTCAACAGGGTTCAGAAAAAATGGTTTTGAAAAGAAAATATTTTTTTTACCTTAGTGTGCCAAAATGTCCTGCTTTTATATCTAAAATTAAACCAAACCCTTCCTAAGGCCAGCTAGATTCCGTGAACAGTTTCACCTGCAATTAAATAGAAAGCTGTGTGGCTGCAACAACAGTATCACTAGAAGTGTCAAGAAACAGGCCCTACCTCAACCCCTTAAACTGGGGTTTAAATAAATAAACCCAAACCTTGGCAAAGGTAACCCACTCTCATTTTCCTGTTACGCTGCTCTCTGCAGCGCAGGGTTCCAACATAAACTAGCTGAACTAAGTGTTTTGTGACCTCTCTGCCTAGGTTCAGCTGGAAGTTCAGAGGAAGTGGAGGCAGTGGCATTTAAGCAAGCACTGGCGACAGCATCTCAGCACCTCAGCCAGCAACGGGGGAAGCGGCTTGACTCAAGAGATGCAGATGGTGAGGTCCAGCCCCGCAGAGCACAGGAGAGGAACCCTCCAAAGGTCAAGTGTGCTCTAGCTCTGTGCACCCGAGGGTGCCTCCACGCCCAGACACACACGGCTGAGTCCCCTGCACTGAGCTGGGAGTCCTGTGTCCATGTCCAAACGGATCAGCGGTTCTTGGAGCACGTCTGTTCGTGTAGATCCTGTGCAGCACCATGGTTGTTTTGCAAAGCAAAATGGGCCAAAATATTATGCCCTTCCTAGAGTTTCTGCCCACAGTAATTTGTGTTTCTTTCCACACCTGCTGCTAGTTCTACCTTAAATGTGGCCTTCCATTTTCCATGTGGCTCTCCAGCATGTTTCAGGCTAAGTCAGGCTGGTGTTTTTTTGTTCTTTATTTTTCTGCTGCAGAAGCTGGGAGGACACTGAAATTTATATGATGAAGGTTACATGCCATCTTCCATGGGTTTGAAATGTAAACTTAATTAATCCCTAGAATTTATCAAGGTTCAAAGCCTTTCTGTTGTGGATGAATGGGTGATGGACACTGAGAACATAAGGCACAGCTGAGCTCCAGTTTCCTCTCATATCCTCCTCATATCCATGGCTCCAGTGACAGTGGCAGGCTCACACAGGTTTTTACCTTTGCCTCTTTTAGTGGTGGAGACCTTGGAAACAACAATGGTTCAATTTGGATATTTTGCATCATTTTGAAATGGTATCAAAGCTATTACAACATATTCCAAGGGTGACCAAAAAAACTTCAGTAAGATAGCTCATTCCTATTGTGTCTGTACCTCTGAGACTTGACCAGCTTGTATTTGAAGGGAAGAAATGAAAGCTCTTGAGACAGTTAAAGGTCAATTGAACTGGACAGTAGAAACTATCTGGTAAAAAACAATACCATAGTGGTATTCTTTAGAATCTACAGTCCCTCTGTGTACTGAAATCTGCAAGGCTGTGCACTGTAATATGCTGTCAAAAAATATCTGAGCTATCACAGCTTTATGCTCTTAAGGACATAATTAAGCACACTTCTCTGTTTTGAGTGGGAAAGGGATAAAATAATTCATCTGACAAATGAAATCAAATCTCCTACTTGATTTTGTATCCACATTTCCCTAGTTGGGGTGATTTTTGGCTGGGTTTCTTCAAGAGCAAAGAGGCTTGAACTGAAAGCACATGGTGTTTATCACTTCTCCCTCCTCCCAATCACCTACAAGACATTGGCAAAACATGCATGGCATGTCAAATGCTGCCTAGGCAGCATTCCCCAACCCCCTCTGCCAAAACTGCTCCAACGAGCTTTTAATCACACCAAATGCCTACGTGGTATGCTTTTGCCATTTTATCACAAGACAAACGTGCAGAGAAGTTCAAAGGATACATTCAAGCTTAAATTAACTGTACTGAAGCAGGTTTTTGAGCGATGCTAGCTGTCTTTGAAACTCTGAGATTCAGGGAAAAAAATATTTTTTTCACTGGCAGTGCTGACAGTTATCCCACACCCTCCCTGGTGCAGCAGGTGCTGCAGGCAGGAGAGGGAGGGCACTCAGCAGCAGGGAGAGCTCTGTGCCTGCTCAAGCCTGCCCTCCTGGTTGGCTTTCTTGCTTCATGCAGGTCATCCAGCTGTAGGAGAGTTGAACCTTTTTAGGACCAGGAAAAAAATAACGAGATGTAAAGCTGTAAACTGGCAAGTGTTTCAAGGAATTACTTTAAACTTATATTTTTGGAAATAGTAAGGTTTCCAGTTGGCTTTGTCCTTTAAAAATCAGCCAAAACAAGTGGAAGGAAGAACAGAAGCAGGATGAATCCCATGACCAAAGGAGAAGTGAAAGCCCCTCCCTGAAGGCTGGAATGAAAGATCTGACTTTTTGCTGACTCAACCCAAGCAAGCAGAGTCTCCAAACTTGTCAGGGGTTCACTCTGTCCCAGTGCATTTAGCAAATCAGATACTTCCAAAAAAATGTAACCTTAATTTCTCTGTGGCCTATAAATGAGACCAAGAAGGGTGAAACAACTTGTATGTTCCCTCTCTGAGAATTAAACATTCATCCTTCAGGCCAAAGCAGCTGTTTGTTTTAAATGCAAGTGCCTCCGTCCAGCATAAATGAAGAAATACAGATCCAGAGATACAATAAGATGTAATTAATTAGATCTGATGCAATTATTGGCTCTCACACGAGCCAGTGTAAGAGCTCAGCCCTGCAGTGCATAGCTAGGACCAGCACAAGACTGGGAGGAGCCCAGGCTGAGCATAATACCTATTTGTACAGGGGCCTGCCACATACCCCAGAAAAAAAATACTGCTTGTTTTTATATTTAAAAACCCACCAGTTCTAGCATAAATTATTGTTTTACATGGCCATTTTGGTTTTATTTGTCTTGCCTGAAATAACCAAGAAAAATGAATTATTCCCAGATTCTGTATAACATGTTCACTTCGGGCATCAAGCACAAGCCCTGTTTGTATGAAGAGCTGAGTAACTCCATAAAAGCTCCTGGATGTCAGCTGGAATTTGGAGTCCTCAGCTCTTGGGGAAGAGCACATCCACTCGGGAAGATATGAGAAGCAGGCAGCCCCTGGAGTTATGATGCTGTGACCTTGTCCTGGTTTCTGCTGGCCGTAGGAAGCTGCTGCCAACCACCACCACAGGGGAATGGGTTCTTACCTTCCCCATCTCCTGGGCTCCCTGCCCTGCTGGGGATCTTGCTTGTTTAGCTGTGCTGAAGGATGCTAGAGAAAAGAGCTGCTTAGCTCTGGGGACATTGACATATTTGTAAGCAGATGAAGAGGAACAGGAAAGCAGACCTCAGGGAGCAATGCAAAAGCAGGAGATGAAGGCACAGAGGGTGAACACAAGCTCCATATTCACGGAGCCCACCCACTTTCCTTTCATTGCACTTGCCCCTGGGTATTCAGTGTAATATGGTGGCTTTACCAGTAAATAGGACCTGAGTACCACCTTTCACACAGGCAGTTGTCATTGTTCAGGGACACTGGTGACAGCCTCTGGCTATTCAGCCCAGGTGCCCTGAGGAGCCAGTTGTTCTTCTGCAAGCCAGCAGGAGCATCAGCAGTGATGAATTTAAGAGGAAGCCATTAATGGATTTTCTCTCCAACACTGGCAACAAGGAAGTTCCTAGCGAAACCATCAAACACAAAACCCAATAGTTGTTCAGTGAATAATGACATTGTGCAATGCGTGGGGAGCTGAAAGGGGCTGTTTCAGAAGGGTTGGTACCGATTCAGTGGGGCTGGGTCCAGTGAAGGTGAGAGGCCGCAGGAATTCAGGCAACACCCCTTCCAAGACACTGCCTGGGGCAGACCTTGTTTACCCCGAAATGAGGCCCTTCTTGCATGTGCCAGCTGTCCTGGAAGGTTGAGAAGAAGGGCCATTATCAGCTCACCATAGGCCCCAGCAGAGGGAAAGACAAAGCAGGTGAGAACAGTCATGTGATATATCCTTGTAACCACCTTCCTGTGGCTTGCAAAAGCAAGCAAGGCTCAACCCCATTCCCGGTGTCCCTACAAGCACAGCTGATGAATATATTGGAGACAAAATCAAAATAACATGCTCTAGAGGACCCTGCTGGAGCAGGGAGGCTGGACTAGATGACCTCCAGTGCACCCTTCCAACCTTAACGATTCTGTGATTCTGGAAAAACACACTCCAGGCAGGAAATTTCCCTAGCCAGCATGCCCTGTATCAACATTTCCTTATTCTTATCCACAGGCAATGGCTTGTGTACAAGTGTCTAATTAAAGTTAGTCTAAACGGCTCATTAACAAGAAGTGATGTTCATTACCCTGCTTTTAAGAGATGTTAAACTGAGACAGGCCAACGACCTCTCCTGTTGGAAAGAGAACACCAGGTGCTAATTAACTTGAGATTACATAAACTAATTCAGTGGTGTAGCTGGGAAGCTCTTTTCCTGACACTCAACTAAACCTGCTAATACAGTGAGCTCTGAGAAAAACACAAATACATTTGTACTCAGATACCACTTCTTGCAGGCCAGACAATCAGAGCTGAGGAAAAGAGCAAGGATGCTTCAGACACGGGGTGCAGTGTGGGAACAGGAAGGAGAAGGACACAGGAAAGAGCTCTTTAGCTGGTAAACAGAGCACATGCAACAGCAGGAAGTCATTAAAGCGCCTACAAGGTTATCTCAAATTCCCACGAAGCAACACAGCTGACTGCCCTTCTTGTTTTGCAAGACAAGAAAGCAGTGCTGGCTTCTTGGGCTGGGGCAGACACTGGAGGGAAAAGGAGAGGGGAGTGTGTAGTGGCCTCAGCTCCCTTGGTCAGAGCTTGGGAAAGTGCCAAGCAGTCATTTCTTCATCAGTTTAGCTGGGTAGACACACGGAATGGTGCCTGGGAGATTATGTAAAACCTCCCTCATCCCCTTAAATCTGCACCCCAATATCAAAAGATAAAAAAGAGTGAATTAAAGCTCTTATTTCAAATCAATTTATTTAACAAACTTCAGGAATATTGCTTGACACTTCCAAACGCTTCAGAAAATGAACAGTGACCCACTGCTGCACAGGTTGCTCTATATAAGAATCTCCAAGACAATCAACTCGGTTTTGTAATATTTAGCTGTCAAAATGCATCTTTTTCCCAGCATAACTGAGCAGTACTATACAAAAAACAGTTGGGAAAAAAAGTTACTCCATTTTCCCCAGAGGACTCCCTACCCCAAACAAAAGGCCTCTTCTTCAGCTGGCAGAGGGCATCCTAAAAATCATTCACAATTGCACCATGTCTAGGGTGAACTCAATGGCCAATTGTCCAGTCTCCCTCTAACCCGAGCAGGAGGCACCAGCCTGGAACCCAGTCTGGCTGTGGCTGCCTTCCAAGGAAAGGGATGGAGGCACAGGCTTCTGCTAGCATGGGGGAGAGTACACACAGAAGTGATTTCCTTGCCTGGATGCCACCAAAGTGTCACTCTGAAGTTACATTCATGTTTCTAGACAAAACATAAACACCCTTACGTGCAGGGGAACTGTCCTGCCTGACATGGGCACCCCCAGGCACCACAGCTGAATCTCTGGTTAGTTAAGGTACTCCTGGTAACTCCAAAGTGCAACTGTTTGGGACCAGAACTCGCAGGGTCTCTTTGGCCTAAATGGCTCTGCTAAAGCCAACAGCACCAGCTCACACCAGCAGGTGCAAGCTCAGCCCAGCAGTGTCTTCAACAGCGCCATTCAGCAAATGAAAGGCACCTTCACACACAGACACAGTCACAGTGCAGTTTTCCAGGGACACGGGCACAAGTCCTTGTCCTTGAGAATGGGCCAAGGAGCCCCATCAAAGCCCCAGACATCACAAGAGCTTCAGGAGCTGTCTGGGGGGCACAGTCTGCATCATGCTGACAGAGAGATGAGCAGATTCATGTGCAAAAGTACAACTGGCACTGTCCACAGCAAGCCAAGTCTGAACCTGCATTGCAAAACAGGCTTAGGAGTGGTGTCTTAAGAAGTTACAGAAGTCCAACAAGGAATGGAGACTGTCCTGAAAGCAAGTGAGTCCACGAGAGCACATTTATCAAAGTGTGGTACATTCCAGCTCAGGCACAGCTTGAGATTCTTAGCTTTCAAAGACAAAGCTGTTTACTCATGGCTCGCATGCACGGGCTTTTTGACCTCTGTGCTATGATGCATTTGTTTCAGGTGAAAAACTGTGTCAAACTTGTTGCACAGGAAACTAAAACCTTGCTCAACAGACAAGGTACAGGGATGAAACATGTAGAAACATTCATTGGAAAACAAGGATATAAGCAGCTTTACCAGTGGATACAAAGCAAACAGTAAACCAGAAACCCTGAAATACTCTGAAGACATTTTTAACCGTGAGCAACTGAGTGCTGTGTGTTGGACAGGGAGAACACGTGTAGGGCAATCTACTCTACAAATGAGGTCTTCTCTCCTTTTACGTAAGACACCATGGAGAACTTCAAAGCTGTGTCAATTTTAGAGATCTTGACTCAGACATTGGCAGGAGGAAGGCCAGCCTTAGTATAATAATTTTGGCCAGGTCTCTCAACATTTCTACCAGCGGTGACAGATTAGAGCTGCACCCATCAGCCCCTCCTTAGGCAATCACGGGCTGCTTCTCCTCCCAGGCTCACTGTTAAGTCAGAGGAAGGAAAGGACCTGATCTGGTCAGGAGGATCTTGGGCTTTCTCCTCCCATAAGAAATGCTACAGGAGGCTCAGCTACAGGAGAAGCACTGCCCCAGTGGAAACCCCGATAACCAAAACACATCCCAGAAGCTATGGTGGTCTCTGCATGGTCTGCCCAGCCACCACAGCCCATGAAGCCTCTGCAGAGCTTGTCCCAAAAAACCAAAAACCCCAAGAGCAATGCCCTGTTACCGTAAACTGTGCAAGGGTTGTGAGACAGCCAGTTTGGTTGACCAATTGGCAGATGTCCTTCAGGGGTGGCAGGAGCGTGGTGACACTGGGGAGAGGCCACAAACACAAGGATATGCACTGCTCCATGAGGAAAGCAGCACATGTCTTCCCTCTGCATCTGCATCACCCAAGACCTACCCCTGGCCCCAGGTCAGCAACTCAGTCTGAAGTGTTCCCAAAAAACTGACCAAGAACAGAACAGATAAAGGGAACATGGCTGAAGGAAACAAAACCTGTGACCAAATCAAGTTCTGTGTGTCTTCTCTTTTGACAGAAAAAGGAAGAAGTAAGGTCCAGTAAAGAGTTTCAAGACTCCACACCAGTGAGCACGGCCAGGCACAAATCATTTGTCCCTGAGCCAGAACAAACCCATCAGACACACCAAAGCTGTATCACAGTCTTCACAGGCTCCAGAATATGAGGAAAAGCACAGCAACACCAAACCCACAGCAGTACCGGTGTTGTGCAAGCCTCAGGTCAATATGTGGGATAGACTGCAGTCTTCCAGATCTCTGCAGGTTTAGCAGGACACCCTCTGCTTTAATCCACTTCTCCAGAAAACCATATTGCAGTAGCAGCCAGTCCCAGTCTCTGCTTGGCTGGTGTTGCTCAGCTCTCCATGCTGACCAGTGGGTGGGTACGTCTTCTACAGGCATCCAGACTGACTCACGCTTCCCCTCCTTGCACACAAATTAAGACAGGGCATCCTTTTCAAACTTCATTAGACTCTCTTTCTTCCAGTCTAATTGGCAAAGCTGATTACACAAAGGCAGAGGTTCATCCTTTGTGCCTAGATTTTGCCTACCCCATTCCTGAGGTGTGTGAGGCTGTTGATGTGAAGTCCACTGATCCCGTTAAGGAAGAAGAGAAAGGCAGCAATGAACTCACACCAGTACGTCAGTGTGAAGCCTGTGAAGGTGAGGTGGTCCTTCACCAGGATGGAGAAGCTCAGAACACCGGTGGCTGACAGCAAAAAGGAGACGAGGATGAGAACGGAGCCCATCGCCCATTTCCGCCTCGCGTTGGCGTCATCGCAGACCTGGGACACCATCAGCAGCTCCAAGCCGAATATGGCAACCACAACAGCAAAGGACACCATGCTCCTGATGGGAATCACCCCCACGCTCAGCCCCTCCACCTGGGCCAGGCTGAGGTCCGTGACACACTTCAGGACGCTGTCGTTGCTAACGGTGCAGAAGTGCCACAGCCCGAAGAGCTGCCCCCGCGCAAAGAGCCAGCGGCCATCGCAGATGGAGATGGACGACAGCACCACGGCTATGGCCACGCACAGGATGATCAGGCTCCTGATGAGCGTCTCAAAGAAGGATTTCTGTGGCCTCCGGTGTGCCAGCAGCTGCTGCACCTGAAAGGAAAGCGTGAGGAAAAAATGTAACAGAGTTAACAGCGCTGCTTCGGGGTGAAATGAAGCCAGAGGGACAAAGCCGTGGGATTCAGTATTTGAAAATATTTACTTGTGCACATCAAACCCGTTCTCGCAGGGGAAGGCAGTACACAGCAGAAAGGAAGGGTGGGTGAAGCTCTCCCAGTTCCCTGGCTGCACAAACAATGCTCCCACGTCAAGGCCTGGGACCGGGATCACAAAAGCTCTTGGCTGAACCAGGTCCCTGCCGCACGGTCTTGCGGCACAGCCTCCTGCTGTGGCCGGGCTGGAGGAAGCCACCGGCCCCTGGGAGGATGGAGGCCGGTGGCTGGGACGGGGGAGGCGGCAGCAGCGGCTGGGGGGATTCCTAGCTCCCAGCACTGCCCTCCTGAGCTGCAGCCAGCCGGTCTCTCCTCGGTCCTCACCCCGGGGTCGCACGGCTCAGCTACCCCGGGGAATGGGGGGGAAGAGAGAGGGGGGGAATCTTCTGCAGCCCCCGCGGACCCCCGTGGGCAGCGCAGCTCCCCTCCTCACGACACCCTCCAAGTGACACGGGATGGAAAGGAAAGTCGCGCCAAGAGCCCCCAGCCCCTCGGAGAGCCACGTGCGGCGGGCAGGGAGAGCCGCGGCCGGCCGGAGCAGGCGGGAAAGGGAACCCGGCCGGCTGCGCCCCGCTGCTCCGGGAAGGGTCGGAGCTGCTCCGGGAAGGGTGGGAGCGACCCCGGCCGCGCAGGGGCAGGCCGGGGCAGCAGGGCCGGGCTGGGGCGATGCGCGGCGCGGCGGCGGAGGGAGCGGCGGACGTACCTGCGCCCCGATGGCCGTCATGCTGCCGGCGGCACGGCGAGAGGCGCGGGCGGGCTGCGGCCGCCGCTCTTTATCTCCCCGCAGGGCGGAGGGCAGCCCCCCCGCCCGCCACGCCCGCGGGGCCGGGGCGCCCTCCGGGCCCCCCCGCGGCTGAGTCAGCAGCGCGGCCCCGACGGGCGGAGCTGGGCCGGGCCGAGCCGAGCTGAACCGAGCGGAGCGGGGGCTGCTCCCGCACAGCCCGGCAGCGCTGCTCCGGCCCGGGCTGCAGAGCACGGGCGGCCGGGCAGGAGGTGCGCTGGGCGGTGGCGATGCCGCTCGCCCTGCCCCGTGTCCCCGCTGCCGGAGGGCTCCAGGTGTGTTCTGCCGGGAGGAGCAGCGTGTGGTGTAGTGCCCGTGCCCAGCCTCGGTGCACGGGGAACCTCGCCCGGAGCCCGCAGAGCCCCGGAGCGTCTCGGGCTGCAGCGATGGCTGCGCTGGCAGCCGGCCCCGGAGCCGCCCGTGGGTGCGGGACCAGCCCGTCCTGCCCTCGCTGTTTGCTCCCGGAGCCGCTCGGCACCGGCCCCGGGGCGGCGATGGCCTCGCACCTTGGGCTGTGCGCGCTCTTATCTGCTGCCAGCCTCTCTGCCTTGCCTATCTCTACCTGTACTGTCAGCAAAAACCTCTCTGCTCATAAAGTTTTACTCCTTAGCTCTGTTTCTCAGTCGTGTTTTGCCATCCTCTAATGAATTACTGACTGCCTAACTGCTCTACTTTTTTTTTGGTCTGAAACAGCTTTTAAAAAGCCCAGGAAAGCTGGGTGTTGCTGTGTCATCAGAAACTTTTGTTTTACTGCCAAAATCTGATTTTGACTCCAGCAGCGAGTCTGAGGTCCAGTGGACAGCCCCACGGGTCGTTGTTCTGGGCCTCCCTCATCTTCACAGGGGTCAGAATTTGGCCATTCCCTTTTTAGCCAAAAGGCGTTGGAAGGATCTCCTTCTCCAACACGGAGTGGTAGAAGTTATTGTTCCTTTACCCTTCTTGCAACTTTCATTTCTGAACTAATCATCTGTCTGTACAGATTGTCTCATTATTTCAATCTATGCAATTTCATGAGGGTTTACTGTGCTTCCTTTAAAACCCTACTTATATCTGCTGTCATCTGTCTGGGATGTTTTCTGTAACACTTTCTAGCAAGAGTGAGTGTTCTGAACATTTACTTTAGTTTTCATATTTTAATTTTAAGGATAAATGCTGACCTTTTTATTTCTCTCCTGCAGAACCTTTTGTTTAAATGTTTCTCTACAAAGTTGTATACAATGTTAGATTATATTTCTGTCAGAATTGAGATTTTCTCCTTTTGCAACCAATGGCAAATCTTTACAAGGTCTGTTGTCAAAACTTTTTTTTTTTGTGGTCAATGGCATATTTTGTTTTCTGAATATGCTATCCAAGCTAGAAAACTTGATGCTTGCCACTTGATGCTTGATGATCCCTTTCATCTTCAGTTCACCAGTTGATAGAAGATCTTTGTGAACATCCTGGGCTCTTTATTCCACAGATTAAACAGCATTTCTGCATTGCATTGTGCAGACTGATTACATGCATTTGCTGTTATACCCTTCCACTTCAAAGTTCAAAATTCAGCAATATATATGTATTTTTGGCTCAAAAAGCACAAACAGGTCTTCCTGTCTCATTTGTTTCATGAGCTGAATAAATGCTGCTTGCATGCAACCATGCTGAAAAACCTGACAAAATACACCAACTCTTATCTGGCAAAAACCTCATGTAACTTATGCTTTCTGTAACATTGGCTCAGTCCTGCAAAGCATTAGGGAATTTGACCCACAATTAGCAAAGTCGTTAAGCATAGATCTGCACTTAAAACTTGTGAGTCATCCTAATGACGTCAGCAGTTAAAAATCTTAACGGTGAGGGGTATTCTGGTGGGCAAGATTTTTTTTTTTTCCTGTAAAAGCCCACGGTAAGGCTCACATGCATAAAAAGCTTTGAAGAATGAGGAAATTAAAGTGGTTACTTTTGGAACCTAAACTGCTCTTCTGTCTTGGATTCTTTAGTAAATATATAGTTATGTGCCAAGCTTGTTCTTCGAGGAAAAAGGGGGGTAGGGGATGGTACCTTTTCTACAAAGGAGAAATTGCTTTAATGTTTTGTATTTAATTTAGTTTCCCAAAATATAAATGAGAATGAAACTGGGCCTGGAATTTTAATGAGCATTATTCAGTGGCACTTTCAGATTCACTTTCCTGAAGTCACCCTGGAGAGGATGGTTGTAACAGTGAGTGCTTCATTTCTCCACTTGTGTGGCTGGAGATACCTTCTGGTAAAGCTGCCTGGGTTTAGAAAGCCTGTGAGGACTCTGCACCTTTTTCAAAAGTAATGAGTTTTTCTTCATTTCTCATTACAAAATACTATATTACTAATTGCAATACTACATGACTTTCAAAGACCAAAAAAAAAAAAGTGGGAAATGCCTTTATACTATTTTTGAAAATCAAACGTGAAAATGGTATTTTGCAATAAAAAGAGCTCAGTGCTGTAAAATAAAAAAACCCCCAATTTTTGTCTGAAAAATACATCACCTATGTAACAACAACATAAAAAAATGACATTTAAAGCACTTTAGAAGTATTTTTGTCTGTGTTAATGTAGAGTTCTTGGTATATTGCCAGTTTCATTATTTTGTTTAGAAAGTCCCTTTTCTCTATTGTTTAAGTAGGCATTTCACATCCTATCCCTGGAGAGAAAGTTTTCGGGGAAATGTGTTCATAAATAATGGAAATTACCAGAGACTGTTGTACAACAGAAATAGGTTCATCTGGTTCATTTAAAACCAAGAAGTTTGATACTGAAAAATCTGTTCCAGCTTTTGTCCTGCAGAAGCCTGGAGAAGGTTCAGGACTGAAATCTGAGCGTCACCAGGGGCTTAGGGAGCAATTGCCCAATTAAGTGAAATCACTTAGAGGTGAGCAGAACACAAGTGACTGAGGCACCACCAGTCCAGCCTCATCTGACCTTGAAGCCAGTTACTTCTGTAAATGCATTTTGCTATTTAATAAAATTCTTTCTGATCACATCTTTGATTCTAGGCACAGCAACTCACCTGATGAGGCATTTAAACCCTCATTTTTGTCAGATCCCTAGTTCAAAGTATCTCTGCAGCGAGATGTGGACCTGATCTTTGAAACAAATAGATCTTGAGTATCTTGCAGAGTGAGACTTTGGGAGGTGTCCAAGGTCTGTATGGGGGGAAAAATGTGACTTATTTTTCTATATCTTCCCAAAGCAGTGAGCATGTAGAAAGTGTTATGAGAAAGAAGGAAGAGACTCATTGTCTCCTGTCACTGTTCTCTTGGCTTGTGTTTTTCCTGGTAGTAGACTGAAAATCCAGGTTGAAGAAGCTGCATTCAGTTCAGGCTGGGTTCAGCCTAGCTGGGCCAAAACAGAGCTTCTGGAATGGGGCAAAAAGTCAGCAAGTTGCTGGCAAGCTGCTCAAGCCCAGCAGCTTCTGGGAGCTCAGGCAGTCATCCTAGGTGAATCGTGCCCCAGGCAGCAGCACACAGACCAAAAGGGGGCTTGGGTTGTGCCAAGGCTCACACAGCTCAGACCAGCCCCTTATCACAACCACTTTACCTCAGGATTTTCCTCCCATCGCTGCAAGTTACGGCAGCCAAGCTCACAAATTCATCCTGGCATGTAAAAGCACTAAAGAGGAGAAAGATCCTGGGCCAGATGGTTTCGCTTTGCCTCCTGCCTGGGCACCTCTGCTGTGCCACAGGAAGGCACCAGACAGGGGCTACCAGTGATTTTATCCCCCACCTCAGTTAAGTCTAAGGAGAAGATAGATTTTAAGCAGGACAGGCTTAAAGGAATAGATGTATCACAGCAAGAATTGTATTTTCACCTCTGATCAGTTTTTGGACATACCTCAGCATCACATTGCAGAGGTCCAACACTCACTTGTTCTGCTTCACAATCAGCCTTTTTCAGGGATCTTTGGCAACAATTACACTGGCTTAGGAAATACCTCAAAATGTTTGCATCCGACCATTCTGACAAATCTTCTTTGAAATATACATTAACCCCCCCCCAAAAAAAAAACAAAAAAAAAACCCAAACCAAACAAACCAAACCCCTCCCCAAAAAACCAAAACCCAACCAAAAAACTAAATTAAAAAAAAAAAACCCAACCCAATTTTAAGTCTTCAGCACCACTAGAAAAATTTGGGTCCATATTTCAATACTACATAAGTTAGGGGAAATAATTCGGTTTCTCAGCTGTCACATACACATTTCTTCTACCAGTAAAAAGTCATATCAGGAGATTTAAAAGTAGCAAGTACATTGACCTGGTTAGTCTGTCTCCCAAGTTCAGAACTTACTCAAAGGAGCAGTGTTTATCAGGAAGAGATGACATACCATTACCTCAGCCTCTTGGGAAACACAAGTTGGTGCCTTGCACATTTGGTGGGACAAACAAGGTGTCTGCCTGGCTGCATTGGCCAAGTAATGCAATTGTTTTTCTTTCCAGGGTGTAGAAAGAAAGCATGTGGTGATGCTTCTTTTGATGCAGCTCATAAATGTATTTGTAGTGGGAGTAGCTGGGAATGAAATTTAAAAGATCACTGCAGAGAAGCTCCATGTGAATTCTGTATTCTAAAGATAACACAAGCTGTTTAACTTCACAGATACCCTGATTCTAGAAGAAATACAAGCTTGTTCTGTGAATTATGAAGACCCATCTGAAAAGGATTGATGGTATTTGCACTTTAATGAGCACCTGATTGACTAATTCATAGATTTGAAGTTACTTAATAGATTTGGGGGGGGGGGGAAGAAAAAAATTAGATTCTATTTTTGTTCCATTAACTTTTACCCTTTTGAGTTTATTACTGTGAATGCAGTCAAATGTCTTCTATCAGTGTATTATCCACTTACTTCTACACAGCTTTGACAACTTGGAAGTCTGTGTAACCTCCTTCTGGGGTGACAGCTGTGGTATTTAGAAAGCTGTCCCAACCAAAATACATTTTCTGTCTCCCTAATTTATAATCAATCTCACAAACTGGCTTAGATGGCCAGTCACCCCAAAGTAGTATTGCCCAATACTGTTTGCTCTGAACACTTGGGGGAAGAGCAAATATTTTCAACAGCAGCAAATGCAATTGTCATTTATTTTTAGCAGTATCATCAGGGTCAAATAAGTTCAAAGGTTAAAATGCTTCCATCATGGAACAGGATCATTCCAGATGAGTACTGAAGAATCCTGAGTCAGTTGCACACTGCAGTCAGCCTTGGAGGGCCTTTTAACCAAAGTGAAAAATTTACTTCACAGGGTTGAAAAATCTGTTATGGGCCTTAAGCAACACACCAATACTGATTTGTTAAATCTGTGCTATGAGTGTTACACCTTCACATGTTTGTTAAAAGCAAGCAAAACCCATCAGAAACAGATTTCCAGGGAAAACATCATCCCCTTTCTTATCTCTACCTGCAGTGGGTGTCAATCAGCTCTGTGCAAGAGCTAATCACAGAAGCGTGATAGAAGGAACACTGTCTTATCACACACAGAGTTAACATTTATTATTGCCACATCCAAAGTCCAGGTTCTGTCCTGCACACTGCAGACTCAGCAGAGCAGAGTGTGTGTGCCAGCTGGCCTCTGACCTCCTGCGTGTGGGGCTGGCTTCAGCGCACGTCTCCTCCTTCCCAAGCACTGCGAGCATCAGGATGTTGCTGGCCTTTCTTTGATCTAACAAAGAGGAAACAGCAGCAACTCCCTGAGCGGCTGGCAGAACAATCCCCTGTTTTGCAGCGCTGCCCAGCCATCAAAAGCATCTGATCCTCCACAAGCACCTTACTGCATGCAGAGCAGTGGCTCTGGGTTGTGGTTTGAGGATTGCTGCTTCTGTTTCTGATCTCAAGGCTGTACACGATAATGGTTGTCTATTTTCACCACCTTATTAGTTTAATAAAAGCAATTACCTCTACCTACAAATGTGTTTGTAGATGCCCTTAAACCACCACTGCCCTGGTGTCACTGCTGCCCAGGTGTTATTTGTGCAGCCCAGGTGCCTCACACCCCTTACCTGCAAGCATTAGGTGGTCACTAGGTCAGCAACCTTTTCAGGCAGCCCAGCATCCTTACACATTTACAGACATTCATCCTGCTGCTAGACAACCACAACGAGCCCCTTAACACAGCTCAGTCTATTTCAACAATTACTACCCGTCCAGCCAAATTTTGTGTTGCTGCTTCTTGTCACAAACACTGTGCACAGCCACCACCAGTGCCTTTGCTCCTGCCTTCGTGCCTTTTGTAGCCACTCACTGCAGAGCTATTTCCACATCTTGAAGTTTTCAGCTTGCTCCTGAAAGACACAGTTGATTGCCAAAGGGCAAGCTAAATAGTAAGACCACTATGTTACTTTCTCAAGGACGGTGAAGCTGCAAGCAGAAAGGTGTTACTACAGTAAAAAATTAAGTGTCCAAATAAAGACAGAATTCTCAGTCACCTGTATTTCTTGGCAAATAGCATGGAGCTGTAGAAGATGTGGAATTGAGGGCTAGAGCAGAGGTAAAAGCATTTCTAAGGGTGAACCTCTGCTCTTACCCCTCTCTTGCAAAGTGAATTTAATTGAGACAACCTCAAGTAACAGAGGATAGAAGAACGGCAAAAACACTCAAATGCTTTTTACTTACCCAGAAGAACAAGGAGGAACAGGAATAAACTACTTTTTTTTTCCCTTTTTATCCTAACATTTTAAAGAACAAAAAGCAGCTCTAAGAGCATTTCCCATTAAAAGTAGTAAAGGGGGAAGTTAAGATTTTTGAAAGCATGTGAAGTAATCACAAAATCTACTACTCACCATGTATAACTAGCTACAAAACTGCATTTGTCTAGACAGATACATAATGGTAATTTTCATCCCTATGTAGTTCCATAAATCAATTGCTTATCTGAAGAGTGCTTGAAGTCCTCACCTATTCAGGTGCTAACCAGCACAGCAGGAATGCCTTATTCCTGTATAAGGTTGTGATTTCATTCTCAAATGCTCTATCCTAGAATAGTTCAAATTCACATTTTAAAAGCAAAATCTTCCCTTTCCATCATCAGCAGCTCCAAGAGACTACACCAGGCAGACCCAAACTACGAGCCTACTAGAGACAGTCACAACTGTGTGTTTTGTAACTGAACTCTTGCTGATGACCACTGTAAGTGTTCCTCTATGAGCAGTATTGCCAGTGTTCAGCCAGTCTATAGGGACTCACCCCTCACTGCAACCAACTGCATGGCAACATCAAGATGATTTACAGCATCAGGAGGATCAACTCCACTGCCTCTGGAATCTCTCCTTGCCCAGGGAAGGCTTTGTGTTCAGCATTTGCCTTTACTCTAGAAGCCAAACATTGTTGTGAAATAACATGTCCCAGAAGTGTTTTATGAAAGATGATTTGGCAGCTGTTGACTAAGTCCCTGAAGGCTGCAGGCAACAAGCATCAAGCACCTTGCTCCCAGCACACACAGCTCTAGAGATAACCTCTTCCAGAGAAGCTCTGCGGTGCTCCAGCTTCTCCGGGTTGTCACTCACCGTCCCGAAGGGAGTGGTTTGGCCGGGAGCCGGCAGCGCCCGGACTCCGGCAGCGCCCGGCCCCCTCTAGCGGCACCAGGACGGGGCAGGGGCTCTGCTCGGCTCGGCTCGGCTCGGCTCGGCACGGGAGGAGCTCACAGCGAGCGCCAAGGGACACCAGCACCACAGCCAAAGTACCAAATGCACTTTAATGAGTTCCACATTTTGTTCCCAGAAGGAATTTATACCGTGTCAGTACATTAGCCAGGTACATAATTTCTCCCGAACTACAGGCATGAGGAGAACCGACTATGACATACTAGGTATCTAAGGTTACTCTTAGAAACCAGTTTTCCACATTAGAAATAAGGCAGGTTTCAGGCGTGCACATAGCTGATTTATGCAGTCCTCAGATGCCATATTTGCCCTTTAGTTCTTCCACTTTTGCTATGTAAGCTTTCATTGCATCTTCTTTGGACATTCCTGAAGGACAGAACACAGGAAGCAGTCAGACACCTTTCACAGATTAAGATGCCTTTTACAAGCCACAATTCCTTGCTCTAGTCTGTGCCACTGCAGAGCAAAGGAGACACTTGGCTGTGAATCCACTGCTAAAGTTTTAAACAAATGGGTTTTATCAGTCATGAAAACACAGAGCTTCCAAGCAAAGTTGGTTTTGCACAGACTGCAACTAACCAGTGTATTAATTCTATTAATGCCATTGACAATTATTACAGGAAAGCTATTCCTTGGAAGACCAGAAAAAAAAGCCCCATTGTCACAGATCAGACCACTTGTTTGGCTCCTCCTTTAGAGCTAGGAGCTCAGTGGTTTCTTCCAAAGCTTTCCTAACAGCAAGATGCATAACAACTGGAGGGAGAGCTCAGTCTCTGGGGCACTAGGCTGGGACCAGGAAAACAAATTTAGATTTCTGCTGTGTTATTGTTCTTCTTTATTTAACATCTTAGGCCAGCTGGGTATTTTGCACCCTAATTCCCTTTCACACAGGCCATATTTTTCAGGATTACTTCTGCCTTGCAGAGGTAATTAAAATTTATTCTCATGGCATTCTGAACTCCTAGAACTCTTGTATTAAAAGGCAACACTATCCTGTTTCTTGCTGAACTACATGTGTCTTTCTGACTAGTCTGCCAGGGGTAATTTTGTTAATTTCTTTAATCAGACACTCACCTTTCAATGCACTCCAGGCATCCCACTTTGCTTTGCCTTTGAAGTCCAGCATACCGGGGCGCTCTGAGAGACAGGATAAGCAGCAGGATTAGTTTGTGTGATCCTGCTGTAGGTAATAAATACCCACTTGAAGGCTTAGCTGGCTCTTAACTGTGACTAAATACAATGGCTCATCTCTGCAACTGTTACTTGCTAACCTGTAGCCGGGAGATCACCTCAGGGGAATATGTTACAACAGGGTTGGTGACGATAGAAATAGACTGTTTCAAATTCCCTTGAGACCTCAGCATTTGAGCAGAAGAGCACCAAGAACACTGTCATTTGGTTGAGCTGTACTTTCTGAAGAGCCTGGTGTCACACAAGAGCTATCCAATTAAACACCAGCTCTAAAGTAAAGCAGAAACACCCTGAGGGCCATTACAGGCAGAGGCACAGAAACAGAGAGATATTTGTAGTAACATACAGCTTGGAACTCATAATCAAGTTAGTGGTGTATTTGTAACCTACAGTTCTGCATTTGAAAACCTTGGGAGTTTAACTCACTTCACTGCAGGCTGTGGTGTGGCCAAGCAGCAGGTGAATGACATGTATATGGTTAATCTTTGTGTGAAGTCCCCTTGGTGGCTTTACTTCCTCTCTCTGTCCCCTTAAAGACAATTCTCAGAACTCACAAATAGGACTGGGCAGTATCCCAGAAACACCCCAGTGCAGCTCCCCTGGCACAGTGACCTGTAGCTCCAGTTGGCAGCTCCACTTGTCTCCAGCACAAACCCCACAGCCCCCTCCCTCTCCCAGGCTGCTGGGCCAGCTCACGCTGCCTGCTGCTTCACAGAGCACACACCTGCAGGAACAGTCACAGCACTGTTTCACCCTGTCAAGCACCAACACTGCTGATGTCCAGCCACACTGAAAAGACCACATCTTAAACCCAAACTGAATTATTTTCTCCCTCACGCTGCCAGCTTTGGAAGGAGATTAAATTACCATTTCCTGTACACTTCACTGCCAGCTTTCAAATCAATGGACGCTCAATAAACTTTGCCAGCTACTGGGTCAGGAGGCCAGCACTCCAAAGAAATGACCTTTTCCCTTTCTAATTCCAGCTACTCCAGCGTTACACAAGGTCGATAGAGACACGCTTCACTTTAAATGTTATTCCAAAGGCTGAGCTGCCACGGACAGCACTGCAGCGAGAGAAGCAGAAACATTCTGCACGGTGTACCTGAAGACATGTTTTTGGTACAGTCTTTCTGAAGTACAGTTAATTGCAGCTGGTCTAAAAGTTTTCTCCTATTCTTCTGGTTTTGCTTTCCAGCACTATTTTTAGCAGCCAACCCAGTCTAAATAAACTCAGTGTGTCACCCCCACCTCCAGCGGCATCGCAATTCCACCCTTGCACCGCTCGCCTCGCTCTTCAAGTCTGTGTAAGCGAGAAGCGTTTAAAGCAGCACCCCTCGGCCTGGGAAAAAAACAATCCCAGTATTTGCTGACCCAAAGCATCCTCAGGGGTTAACCTAAAAACCAAAAACGCACAAAGCCTTATCGCGTCAGGCACCACCCAATCCCTGCCAGGTCGCTCCCCGTCACTCTCGCTGAGCCGCGGGATTGAGGGAAGCGCCAAGCCGGGGCGGCACCCACCGGTGTTCACGTCGCCCACCGTGGCCTGCTTGTAGTGGCTGTAGACCGCCAGCATCTCCTGGTCCGTGGGCTGCGACTTCAGCTGCTTCACCTCCTCGGCAGCCTTCTGGAACGCGGCCTGGGGGGAAGGCGGCAGGGGGTGAGTGAGGGGAAGGTACCCGGAGCCCCCCGCAGCCCCCCGGAGCCCCCCGCACCTCGGTCATCGTGAGGAACCCTGCGCGCTCCCGAACCCTGCGCGCTCCCGGCCCCGCCGCTTCTGCCCCGCCGCCCCCGCCGCGCGCCCGCCTCACCCCTCGCCAGACCGGCCGCCGGCCAATCGCGGCGCCGCGGGCCCCGCCAGCACCAATCAGCGCGGGCGCAGCGCGGGCAAGGAGCCAATGCGGAGGCGGCGCGGGTGCCTCCCATTCATCAGGGCATGAGGAGACCGCGGCGGCGCGAGGGGCGGGGCAGGGCCCTCTCAGCCAATCGCACGTCTCGGGGAGTGCCGCGGAAAGGACGCGATTGGCGGAGCGGGTGGGCGGGGCGGGAGGCGGAAGTGGCGGCGGAGAGCGGTAATGGCCCCGGCGGGGATGGGGCGGGTGGTGCCGGTGTCGTCGCGGGGCCGGGGCGATCCCTCTGTCCCAGAGGAATGGGCCACCAGCGCCTCCCTCCTGCCTTCTTGTCCCCGTGGAGGCGCGGGGCAGCGCACGGTCCCGGCCCTGCGTGCGCTCGGTTTGGGTGGTGAATGTGGAAATTGGCGATTTCTGGTTGAGCTCCCCATTCGCTGTTCCCACAGTGTTCCTCCATGCTGCTGAGCAGCGAGTGAGTGAGTGCTGTGCCCTGCACTGTGCCCCCAAGTCAGCAGCCCACGTGGACTAGCACCAAGAAAACATCCATCTCTGCTGTTTAGTGTAAATCCAGTTATTTTCAGGGGCAAAGTACGCTTTTTTTGATTGGCATGTGTTGTGTGATACACACTCATTTGAAATGGAGTTGGAGCTCGGGGTTATTAGCCAAGGCGGTGCAAAGGCAATTTGGTGGAAGATCTTTGTCCCCATTCTGTGGATAAGTACTTGAGGAAAATATTGTTAGTTTGCTTTGCTGGGACAAATGCAGCCAAGGTTGGGACCTGCACCTGCAGGATGGTGGGGCACTTAAATAACCCCATGGCAAAAAAAAAAAAAAAAAAGGGGGAAATAAAAAAAAAAAAAGACACAGAAAAGAGCATAAGGAAGAACATTTGGGGATGAAGGGGTAACAGGTTCCCTCTCAGGACTGGAGGTGGACTCTGAGATCTGCTCAGGGCTGGAGGTGCAAAGGTCGTGCTGATGTTGGAGCACATGGCTGCACTCCTGGCTCGTTGCTGCAGCACCTCAGCACGTGGCCAGGAAGCTGAGGGATGCCCAGCGCCAAAAATGGAGATGTTTGTCAAGGTGGAAAAGAGCTTATTTTCCTGTGGAGAGAAAAATCCTGATGGAGCAATACATGGGCTTGTTTGAAGAGGGTTTTGGGTTGATAAGGCCACTCTGTTTTAGGCTCTGCTCTCCAGTATAAGCCCACAGAGCCATTCTAGAGACCAACTATTATAAATTAAATCCCTTAATTATGCTGTGGTATACCAGGAAAATGACCTGCCTGTGTATGTGGGGGTGGTTTTTCACTTTCCCCAGGGAGGTGAAAATGAGCAGTGTGTAACAGCTTAGGCATTTTTCAGAGTATTACACTCTCTCCAACACAAGTATGTCAAAAAAGTCTTTGGGTTTGTTTGCATTAGCACATTCTTCCAGAGCCCAGCAGGTGAAGTCTTCAGTCACTTAAAACCCACACAACACACTTGGATTTATCTGTTGAAACAGGATGACCCCCGTGGCAGGGAGCAATGATGAGGAGGACTCCATCTTATCAGAAGGCTAATTAATTACTTTATTATACCATATTATTCTATATTTATTCTATATTATACGTTACATTACATCTAAACTGAATTTGCCAATAACCCAGCTCCGCACACAACTGCTCTGTCACACACACGCTAGGCCCTGGCAGGCCAAGGAAACAAAACACCATCACTGTGGGCAAACAATCTCCATATTCCATTCTACTTTGGCACAAACACAGGCACAGCACATGATAGGAATTGTTTTTCCTTTCTCTGAGGTTCAGAGAATGTGAAACCCAGAAGTATTCTTGGGAAGACTTGTGCCTCCCTTTCCTCTGTGAGGAGGAATGTGGCCGCGTTTATCCGTAGCGCTTTTGCGTGCTTAGTGGGGAGGCTGGTGTGGCATTGCACAGCACAGTGTGAGGTGTGCAGGATCTGCTTGTTGTGACACCCTGTCACTGTCCCAGCAGGAATCACAGCAGTGATTGACAAGGCCCAGTGCTGTTGGATTTCTCACACGTTTTACTCTTGGCACAAGGCCGGCCTGCACCTGTGGTTGAACTGATGGGAGGCTCCTGGGACGAGGGAAGAGACATGATCTTGACTCCATATTTCAGAGGGCTGATTTATTATATTGTGATATATATTATATTAAAATTATATACTAAAACTGTACTAAAAGAATAGAGAGAAGAGGATCCATGAGAAGGCTAGAAGGGACAGGAGAGGAATGACAACAAAAGCTCGTGACGCTCAGAGTCTGACACAGTTGCATCTTTGATTGGTCATTACATGAACCAATCCATGGTGCACCTGTTGGTAAGCAATGTCCAGACCACATTCCACAGCCATCAGATTGATTACTTTTATTTTCTGAGGCTTCTCAGCTGGAATAGGAGAAAAACCCTAGCAAAGGATTTTTCATAAAATATCATGGCTACATGCGCCTCCTTATCAAGGCTACATGCAGCTCCTTTTCCAGCAGTGCTCGTGGGCCGAGGACAGGCAGTAACTCCTCCCTTCCATGTTCCCCAGGTGGGCCAGGATTCGTTCCCATGTCAGCAGAGAGCTCGACCGTCACGGTTCGCCTGGTGCGCTCCTTCGAGCACCGCAATTTCCGGCCCGTGGTGTACCACGGCGTGCCCCTGGAGCAGACCGTGCGCGACTTCATGGCCTTCGTGCGCCGGGGTGAGCTGGGCCTGCTTCCCTTCCTCCCCTTTCTGGTGGAGAAAACCAATGGGAATTGTGTGGCTTTTGGTGGAGATGCCCGATTCGTGTTTGCGGCCCACTGCGTGCTTTCCTTCCTGGGAAAAATGCCAATCGGGCGTTTTTTAAATTTTTAAAAGTTTAGTACTAATAAAATGGTTATAAAATAGTAATTAAAGTAATAAAAATGTGAACAATTGAGATGAGGACAATATGGGACAATAAAAGCAAAGATCTACAGATGGTCCAGGTACCCTTTTCTGGGCAAAAAAGGGCAGAGGATTAACCCTTAAAAACAACAGCCTGTTGCATATTCATACATCTCATACATGATGCATAAATTCTATTGAAACAAAGGATTCTGTCTGGTCATCGTCAACTTCTTCCTCTTAATCCTAACAGCTTCTTCAGGGCTGAGAGAGGTGGGAAGAAGTTAGTTTCTTCTGATAAGGGGGCAATAAATTCTCTTTCTCTGAAAGATTTATGTGTCCTGTGGCTCCTATCTCGGTGCTACTCCTTTCTTTTAAAAAAAAAAGTATCCTCCACAGCATAGTTTCTATTTTAACATTATGTTATAACCTATAACTATATTTAACGCACTACTTAAGAAAATGAATACAGCATAACTTTCTAACATAACGCATATAATATTCATTTTAATATTTGCAAAAAGCCAATCATAAAATATGCATTTTCCACACTTCCTTAGATGGAAGGTCTGGAGTTAATAAGAGCTTCCATGGTCAGTGTGCCATGATTGAATTTGGATGGACTGCTCCCCCATGCCCAAATCCCCACATTTAGGCTAAAAGAAACAAGGGCATTGCTGCATTTGGCTCAGTGCCTCAGGCTCCTTGAGGGGTGCTGTCAGGCAAATATTCATCAATTAATAGGAATGAATTAATAGAATTTAGAAAGTCTTAGATCCTAACTACACAAATATGTGGAATGTGGGAATGCAAGTCTGTTTGCTATTTGTGAGAAAAGAGAATCTTGAAAATTTGTTTTTGGCACTGTGTGGTCTCAGAGTGCACGTTTGTTTCTGAGTTTCTGTCTCCATCCTGAGCTGTGTGGTGCAGATTTACTCATCTGTGGGTTTTCTCTTTTATAAGCCTGGTTGAAAGTGACAGTGAATCTAAAAGTTAAGTACAGCAGACCAGCCCACACAGTGACTTGATAATTAGGGTGTAACCCTTAATCCTGCAGGTGTATTTCCACACACCTCAATGGAGACATTCAAAGGGTACAAAATAACATAACTTTTTTTTTGTGTGTGTGTGAAGTCAGCTTAAACAAGTCTTGAGCTGCTATAGATGGTAACATTTGAGCAACTCCTAGGACATTGCCCTGGGACTCATTGGTGTCTTGTGTTTGGCAATTCCCATGCTTCTAGACTGTGATAGGGATGGCAAGGTCTTAGAATGCTGTTGGAGAATTGCAAGCACTCTCAGAACATATGGCACAGCTGCTGTTATGAACAAGAAAATAAAAAACAATGCTACAAAACTTGCTTTTGATGTGTGCAATATTGCAACTCGCTGTTATTTGAGACAAAGCCAATGTTTTGAAAAGACTTAGAACCTCATTCCACAGGGGTGCAAAAGCCCTGTTCCTTCCTTTACAGTAATCTGTTTTGAAGAGGCAGTTTAAGATAAATGGTTAAACTACTGAAGAAATCATGGTTTCAGCCACCTTGCTGCTGGGCACCCTGCTGGTGGCTGGGCCTTCTGAGGTCCTGGTTAGGTCACAGGGGGCACTGGCACCAGGGGAGGTGTCAATGTTCCTGCAGTTACATAGGGGCTGTGTCCTGCCAGCAGCTAAAGAGTTTATTTCCTACAGTTTGGCTTCCTTTTTGTGGCATGTTTACCTAAGGATTCAGTTCTGGCTGACAGTTGTCAGCTGTTTGTCTAAGGTAAAGAGAGATGCTGGGCAAACCATTAAAAGGATGTTCCTGGCAGATTTCTGAAGGCTCAGGCTCCTGTGATCATACCCTAATTGCACTGACTCACTGTCCTTGTGGGGTGTTCTGTTCAGAGAGACTTCATGCTCAAATGAAGTTATTCACATATGGAGTCACTATAGAATCTGGGCCAAAGGCTGTGTTTTAGCATTTGATGCTCAAACAAACCTCCTATGTTGTAGATTTATTTTGACTTAAAGGCTGCCCAGGGGATGCATACATTGCACAATAATGGAAAATGAAGGATTGGAAATAATTAAAATAGAGAACTTTGTTTTAACTTTGTGCTTTTATTTTAATAGATGTTTCTTCAAGATCAGGACTTCCTCCTCCTTTTAAAAATTACAAGTATGGTAGGTGGTTTTTATTTTTCTTGTTATAATTACTGTCAAATGACCACATGATATTTTACACCAGCATTTATACAACTTAAAAGACAATTGCTATACAATACTAATGTTGGTGCCAGTGCCTGCTTACATTTGCAGCTCCGTCCAGCTCTTGCAGCTGGAGTTATGCCACTGGGATCTTGTCCGCAGAACTTGACCATTATTGTGAAGATCTGTTTTAATCTTTGAATTAGACTGCATAGTTTATATTATTTGCTATTGGGAACTGATGGGTTTTGATATTAATTTTTTATTACTTTTTTAAAGTGCCTTTTAACTCTGTCTTTACCCTAATGAGCAGCTTGTGATCTCAAAACACTTTGAAATTGTAGTTCTCTGTGTGCTTATGTACTTCAGTATCTATTTCCTGATGGTGAAGCAGAAGCTGAAGGCAAAAAGTAGAAAATGCTTAAGTCTTATATATTTAAATAGCTTACACAATATAAGAGAAACAGGGGAACTTTGCTCCAAGTAGATATGAAAGCCCTTAAATACAAGCTGGTGGTGTGAAATAGCATGATGTGAAATATAAGCTGACTTTATCAAAGCTATATGTATATTTTCTTTTTGTGCAGATTGGTGTGAACATGTCCATTTCATCGGTTTGGGATAGAGAAAACTTTTTAAATAGACTGAGTTATTTCCTTTCTTGGAGTTTGTAAACTTGGGTGTCAGTCACATATCTTTTCCTAAACTTGGCAATTCTCAAAGTTCCCTTGGAGTTTTCCTGCAAGTGATCCTCTGTGTTCTTGGAGTTGACAAACCCCTTCCTCTATGGTCATTCAAAGAACTGAGTGAAAAATCTAATTAATATATGTGAAGGGTAATAAAGTCTATTTGCCTATTAAAAAAAAAAACAAACAAAAAAACAACAAAACCCAAAGGATTTAATTTTGTGCTCTTGCTGATGGTGAAACAGATTGCAAACTGAAGCTAGAAAAAGAGTTAGGGATTAAGACTGATGATACATCAGTGGTAGGGATTTGAATGTTTTTATTATTTTTAATGTGTTACTTAAAGTCATGACACCTGGAAGTGTAATTTTGATTTTGGAGGTGCCCTGCACCCATTTGTGGCTTTGACTGCTTGAGGGGCTCCTGTCTAGAGCTGCTGCTCTCAGTTGTACCCCTGGTGCTGCCCATCCCAGCTGCTTCTTTCATCACTTGGAGAGCAGTTTAGCTTTTCCCAAGACCAATCGGGTGGCTGTGGGCCTGGTTGTGCCCTGTAGGGCTGTAGGATTTTAAAACCTGTTGCACCAGTTACTGGGAGCCTACTCTTACTGTGATGGTGCTAACTGCAGGAAAATTTTCACACAGGAAAATCAAAGCCAGGTTCCTCGCCTTCCCCTCAGGCTGTGAATCATCCAGGTTCATGTTTTTGGCATCTCTGCTATCTCTACAGTGCTCTGCTGTCTTTCCTATGTTTTTGTGAGGAAAGGGCAGTGAGACTTCTGCAGTAAAAGCCAGACTTTTCCTCCTGTTTTGTTTGGCAGTGCCAGGAATCTCAGTTGGATCTGGTTGTCTCTCACCTTGCCTGTTTCAGCTTCCTTCCCTGCAGGATTCAGCACCACTTCATTTTAACATTATATATAATGGCATCACATTTTTGCTCTTGGATCAGTGCTCCAATTCACATCTCAAAGTCTGACTTCCATTTTCTCTTCATTTCTTTGTATGGATTATTCTGGTTCTTGGTCTAGAACTCTTCTGAGTCAGTCTTATCTTAGCACCTTGTCATTGCCATCTTTTTGCTGATGCTGGCAGTCTGGGTGCCAGCTTGTTCCTTAAGCTGCTTCTCAGTTTTATTTCTTTCATCCATGAATGTGGAGCAGTATGGCAGGTAGTTCATAAAATCACTTAGAAAGTGGTATCTTATCAATTGCCATGATGGACCTATTATCAGAAAAGGCAAGATAAAACCTTGGCAGTGTGATTGAGTGGGACCAGGTGGGGATGAAATAGCAAAGGCTAGTCAGACTCAGCTTATGGGAAGAGACTATAGTTTACTCTCTGTATCAGAGTTAAACAAGCCATTTAATAGCTCAGATGAGCCCATGGTAAACTGCTGGGTGCCAGTGGTGCAGTTCTGAGCCAGTAGAACTGAGGCAGTGCTTCAGGGCATCACTGGACAAGGACTAGAGAAAAGGGAATGCACCAAACTAGACAGAGGAGCTTAAAACTAACAGGAACAGGCTGGGTTTATTTACTGTGGTAGAAAGGTTTCATGACTGCAATATATTTTTTCTGTGATTGCTTGGTCTTTTTGTAATGTTTCTATGCAAGACGGGTCCTGGTAATTGCAATTTAATGTGGGTCTCGCTTCTAATACCACAGTTATTGTAACATGCCAAAGCTGCCTTCTCAGTGACCTCTGCAGTGAGAATACAGAGCACTTCTTACCTTATGTAATGCTTTAAATAGTGTTCAAAATGGGCCAGGATGGTATGGAAGCAAACTTCTGAGTGGGAGTGTGATCTCTGTTATTCTGAACACCTGAATATTTGCTCCTGGTAATCTGAAAGTTGGTTTAGGCAATAGTTAACTTTGCTGCATCCTTCTCTTACCAGACTATTGCAATATGTAATGTTCACTCAATGCACAAAACTAAACTAGAACAGAAAATGAGCAGACAAGCAGAACTGGTTTTTCTTCTTTGCTGGGAAGGTATTGGTGTGTTACTCCAGATTTGTTCAAACAGAGTCTTCAGAGTTCAATCTTTTTTTTTTTTTTTAATAGTGTTGCATGGCTTTAGGCTGTTCCCTCTGGATCTTTGCACTCATTCAGTTGCTTTAGTGACTGTGTTATTTTCCCCTGTGTTTCCCTCCTGTTAGCAAAGCCCTGCCCATGTTGCCAGGAGAAAGTGGTACTTTTTTTTTTAATATCTAAAAGCACTACACTACACAAACGTAAAATAAAAATCATTGAAGAGGATATAGCATTGAAGAGAAGAGGCTGTAGATGTTAGTGTAAAATGAACTTGGTTAATGAAATTTCTGCTGTGGATGGTGGGTGTTGTATTCATGAGAAGGAAAATTTCAAGGAATGATCTGAAGTGGTCAGGTTACTGTGTCTTAATTACTTGCTGCCTATCAACTTAGCTGTAGCAGTTGACAGTGCATAAATGCTGTTGGTCCTGCCCCAATTGCATGTGTAAAACCTATTAAGTTAAAACACCCAAAGTGGCATTTAAATTGATGTGTTTTGACTGGCAATTGAGATGGTCATTAGTTGGTTATTGTAATTCAGCCAGCAGACAGAAGCCCAATAGGATGTGGTACCTTAATGTTGCATTGACTGCTTTAAGGCTGTGGCAGCAGAACTGTGAGATTAAGATGTTTTCTCCTCTTTCAGGTTGAATACACAAAATTGTTAATAACAAAAGATTTTGAAGCTTTCCCCTTTGTTTGTTTGTTTTTCCCCAAGTACAACTTTTAGTGCTGTGTGCTTATTAAGCCTTATTTTAGGAAAATGCTGTTTTTTCTTTCAGATACAATGAAGATTATTCACCAAGCACACAAATCTAAGGTAAGATTATTAGCTGTGTTCTCCCCCTTTTGCATGCTTTGATGCAGGCAGGTCTGTGCACTGTCAAACAAGAGTGGAGCAGAGGAAATCAGTAAATTCTTGTCTTTGTTTTCTGGTTCTCTGGTTTGTAGACTGGTGAGCTTGTAGTGAGTTTAGAAGATGATGACAAACTGATTTTGAAGGAAGACAGCACGCTGAAAGCAGCTGGAGTAGGTAGGAGTACATTTGTATTGACTGAAGATGCTGTTCCTTGTGGTAGCATTAAACTGATAGCTGGCTGATTATGTTTGGACAGGCTGCTGAAAAGTAAATGCTATTTCTGATGCTCTTTACACGACTTGATCATTATTCAGGGAAGCATTATTCAAATCATTGGTCTGAGGGCAGCAGGTATCTGCACTCCAAATGTTCAGAATGCAAATTGTGATTTTTACAGGGTATGCTTATAATTCTGCTGAGAGTAATTTTAAATGATTGACAGATAGGTTATTAGTACCGTGTCTGCTTAGTCTTATCAGTAACATTTAAACTGATGTTTTGGTTAGAAATGTAAGTAGTGGAACCAGCATGGAATAATGAAATAAGATTAGATTTGTTTAATGTGCAGCATCCAGTGTCTGATAGCCAGATTGCTCAGGAAAGCTCGAGCAGTATCATTTAGAGAATGTGCTGAACATAGCAAAGGGTTGAAACTTGACCTGATTTCTCACATTTTGACAGGAGACTACATATAGGGCATGTCTTTTGGTAATAATGTAAAGGAATGTCTGTCATGATAAAATTGATGGTCCCTGGATGTCCTTTGGGCTTCTCATAAATGTGGCTGAATGACTTTGTGGCAGCAGGGTACTTAGGGGATGTGGTTGCATTCCACCTTGATATGGACATTTGCTCATTTGAATCTGATTTGCCTGGCTGGAAAGTTAAATCTGATTTAACTGCCTGTGCTCTAAGTGCTGGGGCTTCACAGAGGAGGCTCCCTCCTGCTCCTGGTGCTCACTGACTGCTCCCCAGCTACTGAATGGGATTTCTTTCTTGTAGGTTACTTGGCTCTCCTGTTCCCTGCGATTTTTTCTCTGGTTTTAAGTGACTTGGGATGTCTCTTCAATGTTTTTCTCTGGTGTGAATTACAACTGGTTCCAATATACCTTTTCTAAAGGTTTTTGAGTTTCCTGTAATATGCATCACAGTTTTTACTACACACCAGGTCTTTTTGTCTGCAGGAAGGGGAAAAAAAAAAGAAAAGAGGATTACGGGCACCCAAGCCTTGCAGATTTGTAATTTAGGTAGCATAAGATTTATTTAACCATGATCTTTATCTATGTAAGGCATAAGAGGCAGTGCAGTTCAGGAGAGGGACTGATGACAGTGTCAAATATTTAATTAGAAACAACAAAGCTGTCTTCTTTCAAAAGGGTATGGATAAGTATTTGTTTATATTATCTGTCTTTGCAACTGTGTTTGTAGCAACAGCAGTGGAACATTGGATGTGATCTCAAAAAAGGTGTCAAAACATCAGGCTAGATGTTACACTGAAAGGAAATAGGAATGCAGCAGCCTGTTCTGTTTCTCTGTACAAAGGGAGGGGTGGTTCATTTAGGCCAGGAAATTATTTAAAGCTGCTTTTTTTGCTTTTTTTTTCTGAATAACAGCAGTTATTAGTCATTAGTATATAGAGGATATTTGTGATAGAAGAAGAAAATCCATTCTTTGGAAAATGCAGTGTGCCACTATGCCATTTTGAATTTGGATATGTTCCAGTGTATCTTGATGTGAAAATTAGCTAAGTTAGGAGTGGGGTCTTTTTAGCAAAATCTTGAAGATTTTACTTTTCTCCTTCAACAAGAAGTAGAAAAGAGTAAGTCAAGGGAGTGATACCATGTATCATGTACCACTGGTCCTCATTTTGTACAAAATAGTAAATTTTGTACATTTTCTTTAAATCAGCAAGAAAATTTGAAATCTCCTATTGAGATATGATTTTTTTTTTCAACATCTAGTCTGGACAAGACTTACTAGAATAAAACAGTCAGAATCACCATTAGAAAATCTGGGAAATTCTGATACATGCAGAACATTTTTCCTAAGCTGCAGTTGATTGCCCTTGGCACTATACAGGGTTGGACTAGAGAGTTATAAATTATGAGGACATTAGATAAGTATCCTCAGGAAAGCCTCTGTAGTAGTGATTATTATTATAGTTATTATCCAGTCAGCAAAGTTAATGCTTGCACATTTTTTTTAAAGCAGGGTGTATGTTAATAAAGTGTTCAGTATTCATTACAAATAGTCTTGTCTGTTTTCTAGTTGAGATTCTAAAATCCCTTCTACTCTTTTTTGTTTCTTTTTTTTTCTTTACAAGACAGGCAGACTTCATTAACTTGAGGTTTAATTTAAAAAAACGAATGTGGAATTTATTGGCTCAGCACCTTAAAGAATTTAATGTTTAATAATTGTGAAGGCATTCCATCAGATTTGTCTCTGTTCTGAATTAGTAATGTTGCTGACTTATTGTTTTAGAAGAGGAAGTCCTTGACCTACTGGGTTGAAAGAATTGTGACTGTTCTGAACCTCTGTGGGTCCTTTAGCTCTGCCATCTCCCCTGTGAATAATTAGAGGTATTTGAAGGTATTGCTGGAGAAGCCAATTTGTGTCTTTCACTTTGCATATTGTCGAAGCCTCATGAATTAATCATCAGCAGGGCAAAAAATTAACTTCTTCAGACACATATTTTGATGGGTCATGAGGGAGAATGTAAAGTGATCTGTAAAATATTCTACTGATCCTCTAAGTATTAAATTATTATACCTACAGGCTAATTTAATGGGAAGAAGAAGTTTCTTTCTCCCTTTCCTAACAGAAAAAATGCACAAAAAAAGAGTGTATCACGCTTCATTACTTTCCTAGCATGTGAAGGTGTTGGAAATGCAATCACTTAATTTGCTGAATGCTTTTACAAACAATTCTGAAGGCTGTGTTAAACAGATCTTGAGGGGTCTTGCGTACATATTTACTTCTATACATTCATGTTCTTGGTGGTTTTGTTTGTTTGGGGTGTTTTTTAATGAGGTTTAACAGCATCTTTAATACTGGCAACCTTTTTCAAAAATACGATGAGGAAGAAAAAAAAACATATGGTGATTTATAATTGTCTTTGACCATAAAGTTGCTAATTGTCTTCTAAGATTCTAAATAGCTGGCTGTTGGTGGTTCATTTATTGGTGTGCTAAATATTTAATTTTTTATTCCTTCTAGCAAATGAGACGGAATTAGCATTCTTCTGTGAGGAAGATTACAGAAACTACAGAGCTAATCCTGTTTCGGCCTGGTGAAGATCCCAAGAGATTGTTTTGTTTTCCCATACCTGTTGTAAATTTTCCTTATTCTGCTTAATGAGATTTTTCTTAAAGATCAATAAATCCTAGAGGATTTCTTTGCAAACAGTGCAATTCCCTTCCTATAGAAATTAATTTCTGTCAGTATGCTAAGGCTGAGAGGAAAAACTGGGGGACATAAATGACTTTTTTCTTCCTCCCTTCTCTTTTTGCTGTGCTTGGCTCTTGAGCCCCAGGCAGTGCCATCCCTGACCCGTGACACACGTTCTTGGTGTGATCCCACAGCAGACAGGAACTGCATATGGAAATTATAGAATGCACAGGATGATCCCATCACAGTACTAACTTCTAATGAAAATGAAGTGAAACCTCCTTCAAATGAAATGAAATATTTCATGACCGAATCACTGGGTATTTTAAAGAACTTGAGAAGATAATCTCTCTGTTTCAAGTCACAACTTCTCTCATTTTATGTTTGGTCTCTTTTGTTTAAATAGTGCAGACTGGCCAGTGTTTCATGCTTTTCAGTGGTGAATGCTTTCCATTTTCCTCTCTTCCAGCCCTCTTTAGCATGCTGAAAGGGACAAATGTCTGTTGGGAGGCTTTTGTGTCCACAGACCAGCTCGCCTGTTTCCAGCCTCACTTCATGGAGGCACCTTCACACAGGGGTGGCAGCTCAAGTTCTGCCAGGACATCAGTGTGCCTGAGTGGGAACTGGGCATTTTTCCAAGTGGAGTGAAAGCTCATGGTTTCAGTTTAAGAATAAAACCTGAATGATTGCATTTTTTGTGAGGAGAGCCCAGCCTGTCAGCCACATGTCTTCAAGACTGGAATTGATTCCTTTATGCTTTCCATGAGCCAAATACTCTGTTGCTATGTGTTTGTTCTTGGTAATGCTGGGCTTTCCTACTACATGGACCAAATTAAGAATAATAGAAAATTATCATGCATCCAATAAAGTACTTTTAGATAGCCATCACTTATGAAATGCTTTTTAGGGGGTACCAACATGGGACACTGTGCCTTTAAGCTTCCCCTCTCTGAAATAAGAGTGATGCTGGCTCTCTGCCTTAGCAGGCTTTTTGGGCACAGGCTCTGCTGAATTGAATGAGACCTCATGTGCAATTGCTTTAGACCTACACACTGTGCTGAGCTCTGGGTGAGGGCTGACAATGCTACCTCCATGAGACTTCCTGGAGGAGTAACCCTGCCATTTCCTAGAGCTTTGATTATTGTTTTTATTGACATGTGTGCTTTCCAAAGTATCTGAGTTAAATTTCCCTTTGTTTTAGATGTGGGGCCAAAGAATGCTCTGTGTATTGTTCCCACCTCATTTTCTTCATCCTTCCTGACAACTCTCTGGTTTAGGCTGTTTTACTCAACAACAGCTTTGCTTCAGAGTTTTATTCTGTAGTGAAAGACCTCTCTACCATTTTCTCAACTGTGATTAAATTATTGTATCTTTATCTTGTAAGGAGAAGTCATGTGTCACTGAAGTCACCTATGTTCTCCTGGGATGTAGATGCCATTATGCATGCCCTGATGAATTTATGAGGAGAATTTAGTTCTTGCCTTCTCTTCCTGTCCAGGCAGCCTCTCTGTTGCTGGTACCTGCTCCCCAAACATGGGCCCTTCTAACAGTCTGTCATGTTTGCAGATTTATGTGGTTAATACAAGTTTGTGCTCATCTTCTCAGACAGTTCAGGCTGATGCATTGCACTTCAGACTATCTCATCTTTGTTCAGCCAAATTTACAATAAGGAAGGTAACTTTGTAAGAACAGATATTTTACCAGAAACATCAGTGTCTCAGGCTGGCCTGCCAAGGCATCTAAGTGGTGTCTGTCAGCACATGCAGGCTCTCAGACTGAGCATGACTGAATTTGGTCTCCAGCCCTTCCAGACAGATTTGGATTAGTTTTGTGATTCCTTTTCTCTAAAGCATTTGTGTTTGAAAGAGTCACCACATTTTAACAATTGTCCTTTCTGGGCTTGTACAGTTCCAAACTTACAGTGTCACATCAAGTGTGGTACAGTGAAAGAGCAATTCTACAGCATCAGGGAGAAAAACTGGAAGTGTTCTACTGCAGATATTCAAGAATGATGTGACTGGCACTCCAGATTAACTTGTCTTTCCAAGGGAAGAGTTAAACTACTGCTTTGTGAGCTCACTTCTCTCTGGCAATGGCACTTCATTGGCTTCTTTCTCCAGCAGCACAGTGGAGCCTTTTGTAATGCTCTCAATGGCCATACTTGTAAACTGGTTTCTTCCTGAAGTGTTTCTCTGCTGTGTTTTTTTTTAAATTGATTTTATTTTTCATTTTTTGGTGACTTTCAGTAATGCTTCTTTCAAGTAAACCCCACAAAACCACAGATAATAACTGAAACCTTGTTAGGAAAGATACTGTTCCAACATTTTTTTCGTGGGATATGGTACAGCCTTGTATCAAAGTATGTTTGGTTCCAGGGTTGTTGAGTACTAAATGAAATCTCTGAACACTGGCTGATAAATTAGTAAAGACTGAGATGTCTTTGCCCATGTTGTTTTGAAATCCTCTTTCTGTTGAAGGAAATCACAGAGCTAGTACTGTGGTTTGTTATCCTGGCAGAAATCATGAACTGCATTGGTTTACAGCTGCTTTTAATCAGAGGTGCAGTGGGGTAAGTCATACTGCTTTGCCAGTGGTCTTAGGCATTGTGGGGTTAATAAGGATTCGTGTTACGGTGGGATGTTCTTGGAACCACTCACCATGTTTTTGTTAAACAAAAGGGCAATATCCAGAGAGGACTCCGAAATAAGATAAAATTTATCCTGGGTTATAACACTGCAGCAGGGAAAGGCAGTCAAACTGGAACACTGGGGTGATGTGTCAGGCTTGGCTGTTTCTTAGAGAAAAAAATAACTTAAGAGAGGCTGGAGTTTTGATTAGGAGGTGTGAAAGCTGAAGGAGAAGAAATTTGGAAAAGAATTATCATAAATAGGAAGAAGAGGTAACAGTGTAACTAAATAAACAGCAAAATCTGCATGTGCAACGCTCTTGGTGCAGAGATACCAGAGCAGTGCTGCTTTCTGTACAACTGATGCTTTTTCATAATTTTGGAACTGAATTAATGAACTGCTCAATAGGCATCTTGGTTTTTCTGGCTTTGTCTCTGTTTTTCTGGCTTTTCTGGCTTTTGTCATTAAACTTTCTGCATCCAACAGTTTTAATTCTTTTTTGGCCCAGAGGTAGTTATGTTGCCTTTTGAAGAAGTGAGAGTTAAGAAAAATCTGCTGACATGAACAGCTGAGTTGACCAATGGCATAAAGGAGAGCTCAAAGATCTGATAGCACCACTTTTACAGTTAACTGCTTTATCTGATGTAAACACTGGGACTTAAAGGTGATCCAGAAATATATTGTAAGCTGTGGTGTTTCTCTTTCGCTCCCTGGCAGTATTTAACATCCCCTGACAGATCACTTATTTAAAAATGAGCCTGCAAGGAGCAGTCCAAGAGTTCCCACAGCCATGACAGGTCATCCATGGCCTGTCCTTGGAAGCTAATAGCCACAGAAATCCAGAGTGTCCAAAGATCAAGAAGCTAAAACCAGAGCATAGGGTGCTCATTCTTGGTCTCTGTGACTGATGGGATCCCAGATACAGGGTGGGATGACTGGAGACATTACAAATGCCTGAGGCAAATGCACATTTTGGTTTATTGAACAGCTTGGACTGAGCTCAGGCTTCTGGCTGGCAGCTGATCCCCCTTCCATTGCTTCCTTTCCATAGAACTGCTTGGCACAGATTTGCAAGTGATTAATGAGTCAAGAAACACCCAGTAGACAACTTTTGTTGCTTTTCATTTTATCAGGATACTGACTTCTCTCTGCTCCCCATTTCCTATTGAGTCAGAGACACAGCCACAGCTTTGAAGGTTTCCCCAACCACTTCCCTTTGCCTCTTGCTGCCACTTGTGCCTTAATGATGAGGTTTGCACCTCATCTGATGTGCAATAGCAGCGTTTCCTGTGGCAGTGAATGTACCCTTTTTAAAATTTGTTCATGAAAAAATATGCTTTGATACGGAGACTTTCTCTACACTGTAGCTAATAGTGCACAACAAAAGCTCTTTTCTTGATTTGCAGCAAGACTTGCACAGGACAGCACTGTCCCCCAGTCAGTGGAAACAAAAATGTTTTTATCATAATGGTTTGAATTTTGTAAGGAAATGAAGGAGTTACATCAGGAAAGAAAAAAAAAAAGAAAAAAAAAAGGGGGCAGTGAAAAGCCAGGACCTATTGCCATGAACTCTTTGCCTGCAGAGAAAGCCACCAGATGTCAGCACAGCCTGTTCTTTGCTTCTCCAGAAACTCTGCAAGCCAAGAGATGTGTCCTGTTTATGAAAAGTGCTTATCTGTGAACTGGTTTAGCCCGTGAAGTCTGCGCTAGGGTTCTGGTGATGAAAGCTGAGTCTTTCCTTGCAGAAAATATTTCTTTTTATATTAAAATCAAAAAGCGGCAAATTGAAGTGGTTTCAGTGCTTAAATTCCTCTTGTTAGAGAGCATCCTTTGCAGAGCCAGTTCCCAGCGTATCTAAACCATTGCATGCTCTGAGGAGGCATTTGCAGAACATTCATTTGAAGAATTGTCTGGAAAAGATCAGTGTTAATTTGCTGAGGTTTTGTAAAGTAGATTTTAAGTGTGGCTATTTCTTTTAAACACAAGGAAAACCATCTGGAACAGGCACACATGCAAAGCAGAGCAAAACATCTTCAGCAAGACAGCTTAAACACACAACAAATGTATCCTCCATGCTTCTGACCCTGAGCTCCCACTGTTTCCTCCTTGTAGTGCAAGGGCTAAGGAGAAGCTGGTACTGCATTCTCCAGGCTGTGCTTCCTGAGCTGCCATGAGCTGAGGTGGGACACGAATTTTGGAACCCAAATCCAAGCACTGTGCACAGCTTTATGCTGTTAGTGATTAGAGCATGCATAGATGCTGCCTGGTTAAAGGCTAAATTTGAGTTTTTGCACAGGGACAAGGTGTGACAGAGTTTTCTGCTCAGATTCCCATCACTTTTCTTGCAGCAGCTTGCAGGTGCCAGGGAGGTGTTGAAGAGAGGGAAGTTAAAGTGGCAGCTAGAAGCCTGGATGACGTAAATATTCCTTCCTCCTGTTTTGGGTTTCTTGATTAGTTCCTTTCTTCTAGCCTCATCACACTGGTGTGGTAGGGGTTTGCCACAGCTTGCTGTGTATGGGAACTGCTTCTCAATTCCAAACTACCACTAGAGCCCCCAAACACTGCTCACATTCTGGAGGTGATGCAGAGAAATTGCAGCTGTGCAGTCTTGGGCTGTGTGCAGGGGAAGCCTGTGGCGTGCATGGGTGCAGCCAGTGTGGTGTGCAGGTGTCTGTGAGGGGTTATTCTTGCTTCTCTCCCTTCTGCAAGCACTGAGTTCTGTTTTGCTGGGCACCAAGACCTGCTCTGGAAGCTTGGCACACATGGCAGATAGATGAGAGCTGGCTGTTCAGGGTGGTGATGCAGTCGGGGACAGGATGGAGTTTGGGTTTTTATGGCCCTGTAGATGTGGTATTTTTGATCAGATATGGATTGTAACTTCTGTTTGTTATTATCCTCCCCTCTGATAGCAGTAGACTCATTCCTTTGTAGTAGGACAGGAGCAGCTAGCCAGAAGAGTGGGAGTTTCAGCTGGTAGTGAATACATTAAAGGGTTCAGTGTGACAGATTAACACAAGAATTTACCTTTGTCTGTCCATCCCTGCTCTCTGGCAGGTGACTTAGAGAGTTGTGTACCAGGAATGTCAGTGAGAACTGTAAACAGCTGCTGTCTGCTCTCATTCCACACCTGAGAAGGTTTAATTCTGCTTTCTAACCTAAAGCCAATGGAACATATTCTTTAAGAACAGTTTGGGAAGCTCCTTTTCTTCAGTGAATCAGGATTTTTAAAACAGAAGGCACGGTGTTGGTCTGATTTCAACACTACTTTGAAGTCACATCTTTGCCTCTCTGCTTGTGTTTGGGTGTTGGTCTCTTCCTTCAAGTTACCAGTGACAGGACAAGAGGAAATGTCCTCACATTGTGCCAGAGGAGGTTTACATTGGATATTTGGAAATATTTATTCACCAAAAGGGTTGTGAAGCACTGGAACAGGCTGTCCTGGGAAATGGAGCCACCAACTCTGGAGGGATTTACAAGACTTGTAGGTGTGGCACTTGGGTTGAGTGATGGGCTTGGCAGTGCAGGGATAACTTGATGACCTTAAAGGTGTTTTTCTGTGCTTCTGTGATCATGTCCATCCAATTGGAGGGCATCAGCTGGCTTTGGAGTCAAAGAACAATCTAGCCATGACAGCTTTATATCCCAGCAGTTACCATCCTGGCCATTTCTTCACAACTTATTCCCCTGGCCCAGCCCTCCCAAATCAAATACAACTGGTTTTGCAGAACACAGACTTGAATCTTGCACAGCAACTTTGTTTTCTAGAATGCTGAACAAGACAGCTACTTGAAAGCAGACATCTGGCTGCAGACAGCTCTTCAAGGCAGCAGGCTGGCATGCAGCAGCTGAAGGTGGCTAACTGCAGATCAGAGATAGGAAACAGGTAACAGGAGTAACTAACCAGCTGAACAGCAGCTGTAGTGCATCCTCCAGGGCTGAGATTTCTACATCTAAAGCAGATTACCTTTCTAGGAGGATGCACTCGTGCCACTTTAAGTCTTTGAAAGGTTTCAGTAATACTATGGCTTGAGATATGTGATCCTTCTGTCTGGCCCCAGACAATGCTTATTTTTAGTCTTTGATTATGAACGTCCTGTATGTGCTCTGCTAACAAGAACTGTCCCTAATCATAGATGGTATCTGTGTATTCTGTGCTCAGCTTTAAAATGTGTGTGGTTCTCACAAACACAGTAAAAAACTTGTGCAGAAATTCTGCACAACTGATGCTGCTTATTAAGGCACAATAAATAGATAAAAGAAAACTGTCCCTGTGTAACAAGTGTAACAAATCTCATTCCTCAAACCCAAGGCACAGTCTGCAAATCCTGCTAGCTCAGTGTGTGAAATTCAGAGCTCAAGAACACCACCAGATTTTGTTGCTGATTGTACCTGTGCTGGCCGTCTTGGAGAGACTGGAGGAAATACATGGCACAGAGGTGCTAGAGCAGGTGCATCCCCCTCAAGATTTAACTATAGTTTGATACATCACTTTGTGAGTAAATCCCTTAAGAGCAAGAAATCAATTGCACCGTTTAAAGCTTTGTATTATAAAACTGAAGGAGTGAGAGAACTGTACCTGCAGAGGTTAATCTTCAGCTCAGGAATTTAAATGAACTCATTAAAATCAACTTACAAATTAGCTCATTAAAATGCAATGCTGCAGATCCAGAAGTTGGTTGATCTGGCATGCCACTTGTATGAAAAAGTGACTTAAGAAGCAGAGAACAAGTTTATAGTATTAAAACTCCATCTTTCTTTGCAGTCCCCTATCTGGAACTCCTTCTTCCTTGAACTCTGTATCAACAGCACTTTCTATTTAGTGAATTAAGCTTGTCTGATCCTGTGCTACAAGAGCTGTGTAGTATCAGTAGCCCCCTGTAATGAAATATGTGTCTGCACACACTTGTGCCCTCTCACACACATAGGAACTCTGTAATTGAGCCCTGGCACCACAGGTCACAGCAATGATCATTTCATTACCTTGATAATGACATTCTACAAGCTGCTGGCTGTAGTGAGTTTTATTTCTTTGTGGTTAAATTCTAGATAATCACACTACTCTACTACTGCCATTAAAGTAATGGTTTTGTTTGGGGGGAGGCAGGAAAAAAGACACAAGTTCTGATATAATTATGTAGATCTGTTCAGAATATTTTATATAACTACAGAGGCCAGAGATTAAAACTGGCCTTACTCTTACAGCTTTTCATTTGGTTCTTACATATCCCAGAGGCACATAGTAGGCAGTACAGAAAATAAAAATACAAAGATTTTTACATTCAAGCTATATATTCTGCAATAAGATACATATATTTATGTGTGTGTGTGTACACATATACAGAGAGAAAAACTTCAAGTACAAAACCAGTTAAATGGTAAATTTTAAGCCAATCTCACTGAATGTCCCATGCATATCAAAAATGCTTAGGGAAAAGGTAACTGAAAAATTCCTTACTTTCATTTGCAGCATTCCAGAATCAAATAAATGACTCAAACAGTTGTGTCCCATGTTTTCAGGACCAGATGCATATAGAGGGCATCATGTGAAATGCTGTTCTACATTTATAAGGATTGGTTTTGGTTTTCAAAAGGGATGGTGGCTGGCTGGCCAGTCTGTTGGCACAGGCATTACCTGGAGACACAGGACCAGCTTTGTTTTTTAGATGCTGTAGAGCTGCAGCAGCTGTGGGGATTTTGAGCTGGCTTGTCTGTCCTTTGGGCTTGTGTCCATCTGAAAAGCACCGTGCTGACTCACTGACTGCCCCTCTGCTCATGGCAACTGTCCCTTTGCCATGGGAAAGGGTTTGTAGGCATGGGAGTCCTGTAAACAAAGCCAGGGTGCAAACCTTCTGCTGGGCAGAAAGGTGAGTCTTTAACCTTGCAGTGACTCAAAATAAACCATTCTTTTCCCCTTGAAGACAAAGCCTGTGTAATGCTCTTTCTCTGCCTCCTAATCTTTTTTGGCCAGCAGACAGTAGTCTTGCCTGACCTAAAGATGTGAAATGAAACCTAGATGGGATAAAAAGGCATTGAAATACACCATAAAGTGTGTAAACTGATGATGAAATGGAAAATATGACTTAAAAACCAGGCTTGCTGAATCCAGTCTTCCTCAAGGATGAATTAAACTGGAGTGGCTGGAATTATATTCAGGTGAAACTGTCTCAAATCCATGGGGAAACTTAACCTATCACCTAAGCAGAAATAAATAGTGTTGCGTCAACAGTCTGCTTGGAGAGTGATTTGGTCAGGTGCCAATCTGGGCTAAGTTCTGGAGGTGGAAGGGGAAACCTAATAAGCTCAGCTTGCTGAGGGGGACAGTGATAAAGAGTGGTACTTTCACCATGCTGTCCAAACCTCATGAAAACAACAAAAAAATCACCTTATTATGAAATCTAGGCTTTCCCCTGAAGAAGCAACATTTGGAGACTTTACTGTAAGTGTTAGGCAAGAACAGTCAGTACCATCACTGGCCACATGAGCAATATTTGGAGAATATTACTCACTGTAGTTACTGGAGGCTAAACAGGGAATTCTTATGAGTCTGTCTGTGTAGAACTCTTCCAGGTTATGGGAGCAATGTTGGCTTGTAGAAGGGTTTGTGTGCCCCAAAGCTGATAATTCCCCCTTCCCTTTACATTAACTGGTCTGGTACACAAGTACTCCCTTGTCCCACAGGCTGCACCTCGTTTGGTGTTTCTCAAAGCAATACTGAACACTGAGTGTCTTTTCCTTAACTGTAGGAAAATGAGGCTATTCCAGGCATGTCAATGTACCTGACCTTACTGAGGTAGTCTTCTTGTGTCATCCCAATTGCTTGCTTTTACATGAGCTTTAGTGAATGGCTGTCCATTCACTGTTTGGTGATTTGGATGTCCAAAACCTAAAGAATTATTCTATTTAACGAGTAAGAACTTCATAGAAAGCAATAGGTGAAACATGAAATTAGGACAGAAATCGTTGCCCTGTGCCTTGTCCACAGTGGGCTCTCAGAAGAGCAGTTCATACCTGCTTTGTGATCTAGCAAGGGACTTTTTAAGGTGTAAGGCAATGAAGGACTGTGCCCAAAAATGTACAACATGTTTTCATGTTGTGGTCAAGACTTGATGATCCCTTTGCAGGACTATTCAAAGATCTCATTATTGCTAGTGAAACCAGTGGGTTTAGAACTGCTGTTTTGTTTGCTTAAATGGGAATGTTCAGGTGACAGCCATTTCTAAACGCTTCACCCCATTATTTGATGTAAGGCCAGCTGGAAGGCCTTGGTTTTCTCCATGTAATTTTGTGAAGCAGCAGGCCTTTCCAATAATTATCCTCGCTCTATTTCAATCAAATACTGCTTGAAACTTTGGCTCAGTGTAACAGAGAACATGCAGCAGTAGCTGTCATCTCAGAGCCAGCAGTGCAGACCAGATGTCTGCTACTGGGGATGTCTCTCTCTCAAATGCTTTTATACTCCTGGAAAAGGCGCTTTATTTCCTCAGCTTATAAACATGCATCTCAGGCACTGCTTCCAGGACCAGAAGTGCTGCCTGTATTTGAGAGAACAGGGATACTGGGCTTGCTGTCAGATTTGATGATTTTAGTAAAACCTGCTGTCACAGTACCATGAATATAGCTGTACTTGTCCACAGAGTTCATTGAGGAGAACAAAACCAGAGGCAATTGATCTTTCTAAACCTCACTGCCTTGATTGATCCATACACTCAAAAGGCAGGGTATCTTTGCTGTCATAAACCCCAGAAAATCTATGCAACCTCGTATTAAAAAATAAAGGCATTGAAATTTATGAGAACAGCTAGGAAAGCAACTGAGAAGTACTGGTTTGGGGAGCTGCCAGCCAGCACCTCAAGTGACTGATCTGACTAACAGAGTCCATCAGTTTCCAGGTATATTACTGCTGCTAGCTTGGCTCTCACAGTCACTTTTAAGGCAATAATTGTCCTAGCAAATCAGCAATATAATTCAACTGCTACTGTCTAACCTAGTTTGATGGTCATCCTTTTTCTAAAGTCACCAAATTTTATTATTTTATCAACAATACCATTATACCAAAACATACATATATTTAAGAAAAAGAAACACCTTTATAGAAATGTTGATAGTGCTTCGAAATCCTCAGAGCTGGGGCTGTTAGACATTACTGGAGGTCTCCCCACTCGAGAATTCCCCCGTTGCACTGGGCAGAACAAATTTGACGTATCTGCCCTTCTCCCAGCCCCTCCTGATTCTCAGAAGTCTGTGCTGGATGCAGGGCAAACTGAAGATGACTTTGGCTATGATGACAGTGCATGGCACGAGCAGTGTGAGGGTGTAGGTTGGGGGCAGGTAGAATTTGTACTGGTTCTCATCGAAGGCCCTCGACCAGCCGTACGTGAGCGTGTGCAGAGTGCTGATCACCAAGGCAACAAACCCAAGGGAGGACTGCAAGGAAAAGAAACACACACCAGTTAGCAGAGCACCTTGTGCCTGGCTGTCTTCCTGTAGTTTTGACATGAGTTTCTAAGTGTACATGACACAGAGGAAAGAATGGGTATTCCTGAGTTTCCTCAACACAATAAAACATGGCTGGAAACCTTTCCTGGGGAGTGTGCCAGACTGTGCTTTTCTTTGTCTCATCAGAGGTTAAGTGTGACATTAGAAGCTCAGCAGGAATTTCCCAGAAGGTGCTGCCAGCTCAGCAGAGAGGAGGGCTCCTGCATCCTGTGAAGCAGCAGCCCCCAGCTCTGCTCTGCCAGCTCTGCCCTGCCAGTCCCTGGCTGGATGAGGCTTCTGACCAGCAGGATGAAGCATCAGTGATGTGGCTCTGGACCACAGCTGGCACTGCTGCAAGTGGGTGAAGCCACAGCTCCACAGAGAGCAAAGACATCTTCAGGTGACTGGTGTCATCTACAGGAAAATGAGATGGTGCAGGCAGAAGTGCTCTGTTCTGAGGTGAGCACCAGCCCTCAAGGGTTTCCTCCTCTGTCTTAGAGACCTCTGTTGGTTCAAAGGCTGTGAAGAACCCTTTATCCACTCAGGGAGGCAGCAAGAATGCAGCTCCTGTTCTACAGGCAAGAACTTCCCCCATTTTCAGCTGAGATCATGCTCCCAAGCACCCACAGAGACATCTCCTCCTGAGTATTTCCAGCTCCTCTGAGGGCTGCTCTCAAAGACAGGTTTTAAACTTGTTCCCTCACTGAGGGCTTCCTGCCAGCATCAGAGGTGGTGGCTCCTGAGCCTGCCAGCTCCCACTGCCTGCTGGCACTCAGCAGCACTGGGCACTCGCTGTGTTTTCCTCTGTGCAGGCCTTTGCTGCTGTATTTTCACAGAACAATGCAAGTGGAGCATCTTGCTCTGCTGCCCTACTTTGAATGCGTGGTCTAAGCCTGACATAACAACCAAATTTCAAGATGCCTACACAGGGAAAATTTTGCTGCTTATGTCTGTAACTTAGGGGAGAAATCCTTTCAAAGCCAAAATATCTGTCTTGGTGCAGAGATCAGCAAGAAACACCATCTTCCTGAAGATATGTCCAGGAAAGAGGCCATGGCAGGGAAATCAGGAACCAGGGCAAGATGGGAAGAAGGACTCATTGTCTTTTGCAAAAACAGTTTCATCCAAAGAACTACTCAATTCATAGATTCTCCCTCTATTTTTGATTGCTGAGAAACAATTAAAAAACCCAGACAACTTTTAAAAATAAACCACATTATTACAAAAAAAAAAAAAAAAAAAAAAAACAGACCAGGACTCCTCTAAACTTCAGGGCTAATCTTTTAAGCAGTTGAGGGGACTGGGCAAGGGAGGGAAGGAGAGCTATAAATCTGCTACCAGATCTAGGTACTTCACTTTTACAGTATCTATCAGGCAGTCATGTGGGTGTCACTGAGTCCTGCCAAGGCAGGGCAGAACTCTCCTCTGTGTTACAGCTGAGCATTACTCAAGGTCATGCCAGGAAGTGGGAACAGAGCTTAGTCCTGTGGGCAAGCCCACACTTATCCTTTCTTTCATGTCCCTCTTACCAGAAGCTGTGTCCGTGTCCTAAACCAAAGTGGTAACAGGCAGCAAACCCAACAGGCTCAAGACTAGCTGCATTTGGAAAATTAAGGAGGAGTTTGCTGAAATCTGCCGTGGTCACAGCTGAACCTACAGCAGGAGCTGACCCACAGCTGATGATGATCATCCATCATTTATAGGTTAGGATTCTCTCCAACAGGCAAAAAAAAAAAGCCAGGGTGACAAAAGGCTTGAAGTACTAGATTAGGACTCATCTGCAAAGCAGAGCAGGGAAAAGGGGACAGAGTGAACCCAAGAGCAGAAGCTTTCTGCCTGGGCAGGGGGTGCATTCAGTCATCCAAGCAGGGCTCTGTGCAGGGCAGAGATGTCAGAGCTGGAGATAATTACCCTGTGCCTCTACAGTTTCTCTTTAAACAGCTGCTGGTACTGGGGGAGAGCAGGGGAGAAATTAAGAGGACAAAAGGTAACAAACCATCACAGGTATCTGTGACTGACCCACCTTTGTGTGTGGATGGCGGGGATGACACAAAAAGGTTATTTGGCAACAAACACATGGCAACAAACACATGGCTAAGCTGCTGGTGGCTGGAGCCAGGGCTGGCAGCTCCTCTCTGAGCACAAACGAGGAGCTGACTGGGGGGGCAGAGGGGCTCCCAGTGCTGATGCTGGCTGAAGGAGCCATGCCTGCACCCTCCAGACAGCTGGATACAGCAGGTCTGTAAGTGCACAGAACCCAAGTTTTGCTGATTGCAGCCTGGCTCAGTGTTTACAGCTCAATGTACACTCAGTGCAGCACAAGGCAGAGCCTGCTGAGCAACCCAGGGGGCCAATTTGCAGAAGTGCTCAGCCCTGATACCACTCTTATGCTCTCATTGATCCTCTCTATGCAGTTCCTGGCTATTAAATCTTTCTGGGTTTGTTTTAAACAGTGGCAGAGGGTTTTTTTGTACTGTCACAACATGGGGAGTGTGGGGCCAGCAGCCCTGTAGGGTGTTAAAGCCCTCTGAAAGATGCTGTATGAAGACAGTATTTTCCTGATGCAGGTTTTGCATGTATTTTCCATTCTGCATTAACTCTTCTACCTCCCCCATTTCCTTGGTGCCTGCAGGCTCCCTGTAACACCCCAGCAAAGGTGATCCAGTCACCTGTGGCTCATTTAGAAATGCTTGGGCAGCACTGAAAGCAGAGCTCCTTCCTGACCCAGATAAGTTTCTGACTTGTGCAGCCACCAGTACTATGAAATTATTAGCTCAATGGAAGCAGCTCTGGCCCCTCGCCCTGCCTCGACAGGAGGGTTAGAAAAGGTCTGATTCCAGGTTCTTTACATCTCATGCTACATGAACTATGAAAGAAACCAGGTCAATTCAACCTTCAAATTCCAGGAGGGTTTCTCAGGATAGGAAGGTAAAGGCAATCATACACATTTTTACTTCTCAGGCAATTAGAGTTGATTTGTAAATCACTGGGGAACATTAAAAATGTCTCCTGTAAGTTGAATTACATACAAATCATTCCTGTTAGCCAGTGTTTCAATCCTGTACATTTTCTGTTAAAACTGGACACACAGGGGAACTGTGTATCCAATTTAACCATATTTAATTGAAATTTGAGTATGTGCAGGAGCTACTGTGAAAAATAACCTTTCTTCCTATAACTTTGGCAACAATACAAATGGGATTTTCAACCTGTCAGGCAACAGATGTGTATTTTAATACTGTGGCAGTATATGGCACTAATACAGGTGCACACACTGGCTGTTGGAAAATGTCAGACTTGGGAAGCTCTGGGTAAGGAGGGGACTAAAGCGACTCCTGAATTTGCCTCACATGTGGCTTTTGGTACAGCATCTCTCAACAACAACTGAGATGGGAACAAATTGCTGCATTTTCTGGAAGGCATCTGGCTGGGGTGTCTGCACTCTGCATTTCACCTCTTTTATGCTGCAGAAGTGCTAGAAATCCCAAATATTTGAGAAAGCAGCCTCATGCTTCACCCCTTGTATTTACACTGTGCCACTGTGCATTAATTCAGGGAGGCTCACTCTGAGCCATGTGAATGCAGCCTTTGGAGCCTGGAAGCAGTAGCTGTAGCTGCTCTTTTAATTTCCTCAAGAAAGGCACCAACAACTTATTGAGGAGTAAATAATTTAAAAGATCCCTCATTTACAAAAAAAAAGTAATATGGAAACTAACATGCTCAGAGATCTGTAACCTGCTCTTTTTACATGGTACTTCCACAAAGAGGCACAATACCAGCCGTGCCTCTCCTGTTTGTGATCAGCTGGGAGCTCGTGTCACACTGTCACGCTTTATTCCATGCAGACAGAAATAGGTGTGAGTATCTTTCCATGAACTAAGCCAGCCAGTTCCCTTGTGGGGCAGCCAAGAGCTATTTTGGAACCGAGCATCACGAATTTGTCTAGTCCCAGTGCTGACATACCCTTGGAAAGGCTCGGGAAGGGATCCCAAAGGGCAGATGGGACAGTTGTGTTACACGCATGAATTGCCACGACGATGTTTGTGTTACATGACACAATGCCAGCACCCTCCAGGACAGCTGCCAGGCTGCCTGGGGAGCCAAAGGGAAATGCAGGGGGGTTTCAAAGCCTCCTTCCAGGCTGCAAGGAGATACTTCCCTTCGTTTGGGATTCCTGGTATGAGATGTGATAGGACTGATTTATCCGGTGTCCCAGCAGCTGCAGCCCTCCCCTGAGACATGGTGGTGAGAATTAATATGCTCCCATTGTCCAGTCTCAAAGAGAGGTTTAAAGCCAGTCTCCCTTCTCCTCAAGGGATGATCTCTTGGGGTCAAGCTCTCCTGGTGCAGCTCTTCTTTACTCAGTGTAAATAATTACTGGCTAGCCCACAGCAAGAGGGGAAAGAAGACAAACTGGATTGCTCGTTTGGTGATCGGGGCACTCGTGGGAGAAGCAGGGGAGCAGACTTCAAACTCCTGCTCTAATGAATATTGAATTATTTATATACCACTGAAGAGCTTCAGCAGAGGTTAACAGAGGCTGGATGATAGATATTCACCTCTGCATCCCTGAGCCCTGCCCTCCCCTTTGGAAGGGTTAGGTGTGTGCCAGCGTGGTGCAAAGGGAGGCTCCACAGGGGAGCTGCAGGGGAACGGGGTCTGGGGGGGCTCACACACCTTGGGTGCCACAGGGTTACAAAGCTTGGTGCATGCTAAGCAGCCCTGCTGTAGGAGGCACTAGTGAAAAGGAGTTTTAGGGCTGTGGGATATGACTGTGGCACAGCGAGACAAATCTGCCCTCAAAATCAGCTTTAATGTGCAGGGGATACTTGAAAGGTTCATTCTCTGCTATCTCCATTAATGAGCCCTAAGCTGGCTCCAAATGCATCCCTGAAAAACCTGCAGCCACTGAATACAGTGTCTGTGAAAATCCCAGGGGGTAGGCTCAGGTCACCAAGGGAATTTGGCCCTTGGGAGCTTGGCCATCACTGCAAGTGGGAGGAAGGATCCTAAACCACTGGGGAAAAACTGAAGTTTTCTGCACTTTTTAGAATCAGATATGGCCTTTTCATTGAAATCATACCCAGTTCTCTGTGCTGTGTGGGCTCTGGCAGGTTGCAGACCACTCTAAGCCTTTTTGAACTTGTTTATTGAACACTTGGGTGCATGCAAGCTCTGCCAAACCTCTTTCCCCTGCACTGTCCTCCCAGGCTCTCTCCTTTTCAGCAGCTCACTCTCCCTGAACAGCAAGGGCAGATCTGTGTCCTGTAGCCAGCTGTGTCCACAGCGAGTTCCCAGCCTGCCCCCACAGCCTGGTGCTGTATTTTGTCTTGTATTTTTCCTTCTCCTGAGAAAAGCACCTTCCTTAGACAGGACAAGCCCTGCGTGAGAGCAGCACAGCCCCAGGACACACCACTTTGCCCCTCTCTGCCTCTGGGTCTCACCTCCTGGATGAGGGTCTGTGGCTCTGGGGTGCAGGGGGAGGTTTTGCTGCTGACACCAATGCACAGCTGCCCTGCCACAGCAGGATGTGCTAGGAAAGCAGGTCAAGCCCTGCCCTGTCTGTGTGAGGGCCTGACTCTGATTCTGCAGAATCATTCTCTGGCATCAGCAAATATCAACTTTACCTGAATGAAACTGAATTCCCTCCAGTTGAGAGAGTTTGCGATGGATGGAAGTGAAGTGATGGCAAGTAACGACAGCAAGCCCAGGGCAATTATTCCAACAGAGATATAAATCTCCATCCTCCAGACTTCCTCCTCTACCCAGACTGTCATCTTCTTCTCCATAGCCTGGCATGACAATGAAGGTTTGTTAAAATGGGGCACTTAGGGACAGAGGAACTGAGTTTTATCTGTTTTGGTTTTGGAAGCAGGTTTCCTGGATGAGCACTGGGTCCTATTCACACCTCATCCACTGTTTGAGAGATGTGGAAATGCTCTCTTATCCCAAAGCCATTTGGCCAAAGCTAGACCTGATTTGAAGCCTGCTGGGAAGAACTGCTCTCAGCTCCCATGCCTGTAACCACAGCAGCAAGCCCCAAAGTCACATTTGGAAAGATAATTACAATGAGAACTCAGTTTCAAGCCATGAAAACAAATACAGATGCTTGAATATGCAGTAGTCTCCTAATAACCTTTGTTTTAAGTGCATTTAGGGGGGAAATTGTTCATGCTAATGGAAGGGAAGATGGGTTTTATACTGCATGGCAAAGAGGAACATTTAGAACTGTCCTCTTTAGCCCATTAAATGGGTTTAATTTACTAAACAAAGATGTTGCTAGAAAACAGGAGGTAGAGGGGAAATGAACACAGGATGCTTGTCTGAGATTAATGTGCAACTGTAGCACTTGAGAAGAACCTGCTCAAGGCTGGAGCTGAGAGGCTGGGAATGGTGTTTGATGGATGCTCTGAACAGGCACTGCTGCCAAAACCAACCATCCTGCTCCCCTCTGCTCCCACAGCCTCTTCCCTCCTTTTGGGGACAAATATTTGGAATCACTCAGCCAAATAACCCAGCACAGAAAGCAGAGGGGTTGTGGGGTAATTCCTTGATCACATTCCCCCCTCAGCTGCACAAAGCCTGTGCCATCCCAGGAGGGAACAGTGAGGAGCAGTGAGAAGCCAGAGGTAGGAAAGAGCAAATCCCATCCTCCCATGGTACCACAGAGCTGGCTGAACTGCCTGAAGGCAGCAATCTCACACTGGATAAACACTGCTGAGAGTGTCCCTAAAGCAATAAAGTCCTTTTCCATTTCCTTGTTCTTATGTAACTGGTTCTTCGCCACCATTTTGTTAAACTCCTACAGGCACAGGGTGATGATGACACACAGCCCCCTCTGAGTTATGACTTGGTTATCCCAGCAGGCACAATTATGAACATCAGTGTGAACAAACAGGGATCTCCGAAGATCTTGGGAGCTGAAGGGAACTCTACTCATCCTACCATTGGATTTCCCCTTGCCTAGCATTTTTCCTGCCTCTGACCTAGTCTCAGACATACCAGTGCCAGGCAAGGCTGGTTTCAAAGTGTTTCTGGGGAGCAGTGGCATGGGAGGGTTGATCCTAGCCCTGGCTGTCAGTGCAGAGGGAGCTGTGTATCCAGGGAGATGGCAGCCCCTCAGCACAGACAGGTGAGTGCTCAGTCTGCGCCGTGCGGCTGACCTGTGTGGGAAGTGCTCCTAGAGAGCTTTTTCCCACTGTCTCACACCTGCTTTGGAAAATGAATGAAAAATCCAATTTTTTATATTAGGCCCACCACCCAGGATGTGCACGAGTTCAGCAGACTGCTGCAGGTGCTGACCTGAGGAGCACCCCTTACCTGCTTGACGGCCGTCTCGATTAACAGGTAGCGGTGGGAGCGGCGCATGGGCAGGCACAGGCTGTACACGGCGTGCAGGGCTGCACAGAAGAAGCTGAGGAGACCAATCTGCTTCCGGTGCTGCAGCCACTGGTCCAGCCAGTCTGGGAAACGCCTGTACTTGGTGCCGTAGTAGAGCTGGGAGCAGGCTGCCAGCACCCCGGGCAGGTAGACCAGGGACAGCATGACGTAGGACACGCACGGCAGCGTGGTGTTGACCACCTCGATGGGGATCTTGTACAGCTTGTTCTTCTGCTCCCTGATGTAAGGGTGGATGACCTGCCGGATCAGGTTGTAGGTGAAGAAGCAAAGAAAAAGCCCCAGAGCCAAAAAGATGGGGATTTTCCAGGCAGGCAAGAGGCGCAGGGGAATGTTCTCAATCTCGCAGGCTGATGACATGCAGCCCATGTCCACAGGGGTGAATCCCATGACTTGAGCAATTTCTGCTATGGTGCGCTTGGCTTCTTGGTTATTTGAGCAGATCAGAACCTGCAACAAACAGAAATACACACACAGGGCAAAGAAATCAGGCTGCTGGGATTGAGTGCATCCAGAGGGATTCTGTGTCACAGGGAGCCTACGTTATTCCACTGAGCATCACGATTCCTGGCAGGCTTTTTGACAGGGATTTACCATGGCTGCCAAAGACCTCTCTCCTGGACAGGTTTCCTTTCATGAATGTACTGCCAGTTTCTTTCACTGGCTTTGTTCATATAAACAGACAACTGAATAATACTTTTCACTTAGGCAGATGCTCCAAAGACTACAAAGTGTGAGCTGAGTGAAGGTACTTAATTTCTGGACAAAGAAATGCAGAAGCTAAGGGGTGGTCTCTGGATGCCACAGCCAGCACTCAGGACTCCTTCTCCTGGAGCCTAAGGCCATTTGCTGATGCTGCTGAAACAGCTGGGATTTAGCCCTTGGTGGAAGAAAACAATACCTGCTTATTTCCATCCCTGGCACCCGACTGCAGCGTCCAGGCAGAAACCACATTAAACGCCTTTACCACGGTGCAGTCTGGGAACAGGGAGGCCAAGTACTCCGCGTTGGATTCCTTGTGATGGTTGACCTCCGTGTTGTTGCTGACATCCACCAGGATCTTGCCCACCAGCACGTCAGCCAGGTCACAGAGGGTGGAGTAATGCTCCCTGAAGATCGCCACGAAGATGACGTCCGCCTTCTTCACGGCCTCGGCCTGGAAGGTGACCTCTGCTGCAGCGGGGAAGAGGCTGGCTTTGCGCTTGGGGTTGCGGCTGCCCACCACCACCCTGAAGCCGGAGCACACCAGGCGCACGGCCAGGGAGCGCGCGAAGTCCCCGCTGCCCAGCACGCCCACGGTGCGGCCGGCCGGCGGCGGGGGGCTGCACTCACCCTCCGCGCCACCATGGCCCAGCAGAGGTTTGGCCATGTCTCCTCTGGACATCCTGGCAGGAAAAACAAGGGAGAAATGCAAATTCACGGTGGAGGTCTCGCAGAGATCCAGACCATATCTGGGGTCATGGGGAAAAATGCCACTAAGGCCACGTGAATTTGGTCCCAGTGGTTTTGGTTTTGGTCTCAGTGGCCCAGGACCTGTTTGCCAAACCCAGCAGGAAATGTGCAGTAATGTACAGGCACCACTGGAGGGGCACAAAACACCATGCTGGGTTGGAAGCTGAAGACTTTTATAGAGGTTTCCCAGGGTTGTGTGATCCAACACCTGGTGGATGCACTCATCCATCCTCTGGTGTCCTTCGTGCTGGCATCTACAGGAATGTGCTCCTTGTTGACCAAGTGACAAAACTATCCTTTGTCTCCTCAAAAAGGAAAAGAGCCCAGAAGTTTCTCTCCTTAATTAGGTGAAAAGACATCTCATAGGACTTGGGGGACTTCAAACTTAAGGATAGCTAATAGGACACGAACCAAAAAGTTCCGCCTGAGCAATTTACTAGAAAAAGAAGAGAACAAAGAAACTAATCGCTTTTGTGAGGTGTTTTACCAGGAGCAACAACCTTTTGCACCTGGCTTGTTTTTTTTCTGTTATTTTGCCTTTTATTAAAACTTTTTTGTTTCCAACGCTACCACAGAAGCCTCCTGCTGATTTTATGCCTTCTAAGGTAGCTGAACTATCTTGGGCATGAAATAAACCTCCAAGAGCTTATGATACCTGGCTAGATGAGATCCCTATTTCAGGCATCTCACTACAAAGCCAGCCTAACACTAACAGCAATCAGGACCAGAAACTCTGAGATTCCCATGGAGCTACCAGATATCTCCTAAAGAAGTGGTCCATGAAGATCCCTGAGACTACATCTGGAAAAGCTGGAGGGGTGTTTCTGATTTGCTGGAGCAGAATCAAGGCAGAAAGTCAAATTGAAATGAAAGTGTCCTAAAAGTGGTAAATGAAGAGAGTTTCAGCCCTTGCCTATCCCAATATTTGGGTCTGGCAAGCACTGTTTGCTTCAGCTCTTTAATGAATAATGAGAACTCACCCGTGACATTTCAAAAATATATTAAAACATGATGGGATTTGCTCATGAAAGATCTTGATGAGCTTACAAACGTTAATGAATTTTGCCCTGTAACAGATTAGATATTGAGGGCATGGAGAGGTTTTAAGCACATCAATGAATTCACAGGCAGCACAGCAGCTGAACCTGGGGGTCAGAAGAAGCTTGGGCAGGGAACTGCCAGACTGCTCATGGGTTGTGTCAGTGGCTCAAATGTGCCTCCCAACTTAAGGAACAGCAAATTTACCCTAAAGGAATGGCAAATTCCTGAGGGTGACATTTTAAGGGGGCTCAGAAGGCACCCCATGGAACTTCCACACCAGGACACCTGGCTTTTGTACTGGCACACTGCTAAAGATTATATTAAAGACTGTAATTAACAGACTTGTGATATACTGGGGATGGAGAAAATTGGTTTTGGTGGAGTGCAGTCTTGCCTTGTACCTGGTCAAGTTCTTTCAAAGTGAAGGTGACCATTTGGATGGGGTGACCTAGTCCCTGGCACAGGTGTGTTTTTCATAGGCTTTTGGAAATATCCTTCACCTAAGGCTCTTCTGGGATTGGCACAGCAGTGGTGCAAAGGGGAAGGGCACTTCTGCATGAATAGTTACCAATGGGAAACAAAGGGTGAGAAGGAATAAATTATTTTCATAATGGGAATAGGTTGCCAAGGGATTTCCCTGAGGATTTATGCTGTTTGACATGCTCATAAGTGATCTGCGAAAGGGAGTGAATATTGACAAGATGGAACTTGTGTGTAGTGATCACAGAATCACAGATGGTTCAGGCTGGAAGGGACTTAAAGATCATCTACTTCCAACCCCTTGCCATGGGCAGGGACACCTCCTACTAGACCAGGCTGCTCAAAGCCCCATCCAACCTGGTCCCAAACACCTCCAGAGATGGGCACAGGCTCTCTTTGCAACCTGCTCCCATGCCTCACCACCCTTATACTAAAGAATTTCTTCCTAATATGCACTCAAAATCATTTAGGACAGTCAATCTTTCTTGTGAAGACTCTGCAAAAGGATCTCCCTATTTGAAGTGCCTGAGCACCAAAATTCACTACAGACACTAGAGAGACATGGCAAGAGTTGCCTGCAGGCATAAACTCCCTATACCATATATACACTTTAAAGACTGTAAATTTGTTAAAACCACTCAGAAAAATGATCAAAGGGTCACATTACTATGAAAAGACCAACTTGGTGGTTCCTGGCAGACAAACATCAAGCACAGCCTCGAGTTACTGGAGGAGATCTCTCACACAGCAGCCAGGATCTCAATCCTGCTCCTCACTGAAAACCTGCAAAACACCTTCAGCAGATGGACTTTGAAACTGTAATTCACTGTCCTGGGTACAAACCCATCATGGTTTCAGTGACAATACTGTTTCTATGGCAGAGGTCTGTCTGCTCTCCTTGCCTCTCACCAAGCACCACCTTATCCCAGAGACCAAAACCTGTGCTCATGGAAGAAGTGCTAGCAGGGCAAACAAGTGCCAAAGAAGCGCATGGTGACTCCTTCCCCTTCAAAACACATGTCCACTGTATAAATACAGAGATCAAACAGCATACTGCAGTTCTGCTTATTCCACTGAAAAAAAAAAAAAAAAGGAGGAATAAACACAGAAAGGGGCCACAGGGAAAAAGTGAGAGGGATGACTTTCAGATCTCTGTCTGCAAAGATATTGGGGCTTTTTTCCCCTGGTCCCTTCTTATCAGAAGTTTTATCACACACTCACTGTTTTACTTTTTAGAAACCTTGCTTCACCTAAATGTACTCATGTCCAGAACTATTTGTTCTAGGGCCAAAGCTATTGTTCAGAATCATAGCCTGCTCTCCCATACCCCCCTCCCCTTTTCCACCACCTGTGCACACAAAATATTACCCCAGAATAAAGAAACACATCTCTGGCTCTCAGCCATGGGGGGAGAAATCAGCATTCAGGGTGACAAAGTGATTGTTACCCACAGACTCATTTCATAATCAATGTAAGGCACCTCAAAAGTTCTCTCTGTGGTCCCACTGGGATGTAAATGTTGCTGCAAGCAATTTTTCTTGTAGTGTGTTTCCTCTGTCCTGCAGCTGCCACTGAACATGCAGAGAGATGTCGGCAATGTTTGGAGATAAACATCTTTGCTGTCTCCAGTTATTTTGATTAAAAGGGATGACAGAATTAAACAGCCTTTGAAGTCAGCAGGATAGTTACAAAGTAAGAAGACTCAAAATCTTTTCTGTGAGTTTTGGTGTGATTATTTCAGTCATGCTCTGACTGGTGGGGCTTTGGAGCAGAACTCATCCCTGCTGCCAGCCCATGGTGGGATGGTCCCTGGCGCTGGCTGCTGCCTGTGGGTTGCATTGCTGTCATTGCCATGCACTGAAATCCTCCTGAAAAAGGAGGGGAACATCCCTCTTTCACCATAAACACATTTCACCGAGACAGACACTGTGGTCTCTGCCTAACAGATGCCTGGCAATGGACTGTCTGATTAGGCAACAGCTTTTCTTCACTTCTGTATCTCTGGGGAGCACGCAGACCCCCCCCTCCTGCCACCACCCCTCACTTACCATGTCCACGCTGCTTTTTCTGCACCTATGGACATGTCACCTGCTTGAAACTCCCTCCCAAAGCTAATTCACCACAGCAAGGCCAGCCCATCCAGAGTGGGTGCAAAGCACCTTGGCCAGGACACTGCAGAGGAGGTCACGAGTGAATATCATGGTGCTTAGACATCTTTAGCATCTCCAGACTTAGATAAACCCCATTTATTGATCTTCCTTGTCAAGCACACTGCATCCCTGCTGAGTTATAGCACGTACAATTCAAGGAGATCAGCTTCTTACCAAGGAAGCTACAAGATGATTTAAAGCACAGCCCAGTGGGAATAGACAAGCTCCAGTTCTAACTGGGCAGCAGTTCCCTAACTAAAATACTGAATGCAATGTACAGCTGCCCTCCAGCTCAGCTGCTAATGACACCCTTACATCGCTGCTGTGTCCACTGCAGCACACTAGTCCCATGTGCAGTTCAATGACTGCACTGCCACTGCTGCTGTTTATTGCAGGGCAATAGCAGTGGTGGGCAGTGAGCAAGATGGGGAGCTCCCCTCTGCTGGGCACTCTACAAAAACTGTCCAGAAGGCAACTTCTGCCCCAAGAAGTGGGATCAGACAGACAGCAGCTGCATGAAATGAAGCAGTCAAGTCTCTGTTGCCCAGGCAGAGGGAGGGAGGGGTTCTCCTCACAGAAGAAAGACAGGGATAGTTCTACATATTTTGCACCTGAGGCTTGGCAGAGGCTGTTAGCTTAGGCTCGGTGCCAGGCAAACAAGGTTTTTCTGCCTCTCTGCCCACACTGAGAAGCCTCACTCAGGTTTTGCTGCAGGACAGCCGTTCTGGAGGGAGCTGGGCTGCAGGAGCCCACTCAGGTGTCCCTGGGCTCACAGCAGAGTCAATCTGCTGAGCAGATCATCCCCCGCAGCTACTGGGGAATAGGCACACTTGTTATCCTCTTTCAACAGGCGTGGGGGAAGGAGATACTAACAATGATGGACTCCAGCAAGTTTGTCTGGGATGACCCAGATATCTTTCACCACGACTTTAACAATGAGACCATCTTTTGGGGCCCCTTTCACATCCTCTGGTGCAGGAGGATAGCCTAGCTGGTTCCTGTAATTTGCACTCCAGAGATGTTTGAGTTGTACACCCTGAAGAAGGATAGACCTGTGGTAGCAAGGCTTTGCTTCAGTTCTGGACAAAGAAAAAAAACCAAGATTTATTTCAATGGCCTGGTATTCAGATTTATCAGATAAAAGACAAGTTAGTTTTACCATAACTCTAATAAAAAGGCAGTGTTTTAAACATGTCAAACTGTGCTGAAGAATATGGCAGCAATTGCATACAGAGCTCCAAAAAATGTCCTGTCCAATGAAAGCAAACTGGTTCCTGTTTGCACAGAAACTCACATACTCAGTCTGCACCACCTTGGCTAAAACAACAGCTTTTGTGTCTTCCCCCAAAGTCAGTGTTTGTTTAGACTGACCACAACTGAGTCTCCATAAGCTGTGGATTCATCCCGTGGATTCAAAGAGCCTGCTCTGTGCTTCAGCTTCTGCTCGGGTGCTACTCGAGATAAAGCACATGATTATTACACACATTCCTGAACGAGCACATGGGCTGAAAGACCAGCAGGGCTCATGAGGAATCAAACGATGCAGCAGAGCCTTTGGTCAGGTCACTGCAGAGGAGTGCTATGATTTCTGCACTGGGAAGCTCCCTTTGGGCCCTGCCAGCCATGGCTGGCACCAGCTCGGTCCCACAAACACACACTCCAGGGACAGGGGTGATCTCTGCCCCCAGGGGACTTCCAGTCTGCATGGAGAGACCTTTGAACCATGAAGCTAAAGCCCTCCAGCCTCTGTTTGCAGAGCATCTCTCGCTGTGTTAACCCTCCAAAAGCCCCAGCTGGAGAGGAGCGTTCAGCACCTGAAGCATTCCACTCAGGTCTCGCTCTGAGCAGAAATACTCTTTTTTTTTTCTTTTTTTTTTTTTCCTACTACCATTTTATTTCCAGGGAATATCAAATGTTTAAGTCTTTTTCCCCCATACACAGCATCCCTCACAGAAACACAGTAAGTGCTCTGAACCTGAACCTGTTGGAACTGGAACAGATTTAAGTAATAAAAGAGCTTATCCAAAGCTGCTTTAATCTCAGCTCTGGTGCACATTTCTGGAGAGCTTGCAGTCCTGCCCAGGCTGACTGGAAATGACTTCCATAGCTCTGCCCTCAAGAGAAAGTCAGGGAAACCAAGCCTGCTGCCTTTCTGCTTGCCCCTTTTCTTCTTTCTCCTTCCAAAGCAGAGCTATGTCCTGAATAGTGCAAACCAGGAACTGGCCAAGGATGTAATTCACCTTTCCAGAAAAGCCATATTGCAAACCCAGCTGGGCTGCCAGCCAGGACATGACAATGAGGAAATGCTGGGAGCTGGGCTGTCCCTGCTGCTGTCCTGCATTCCACAGGCACACGGGACAGGGATCATCGGGGGGCTGTGCTCCCCATGCCCTGCTGCTGGGTGGGGAGGTGGGACAGGGACCTGCGGCAGGGAGCTGGGGCTGCCCTGAGCTGGCATCACTGCGTGCTGAGCATGGCACTGCGGGGACACGGGACAGGCCTGCTGTGGGCTCCGGGGACTGCCGTGACCCCAGACCTGCTGTGGGCTCCAGGGACTGCCGTGACCCCAGACCTGCTGTGGGCTCCGGGGACTGCTGTGACCCCAGACCTGCTGTGGGCTCCAGGCCTGCTGTGGGCTCCGGGGACTGCTGTGACCCCAGGACTGCTGTGGGCTCCGGGGACTGCTGTGACCCCAGGACTGCTGTGGGCTCCGGGGACTGCCATGACCCCAGACCTGCTGTGGGCTCCAGGGACTGCCGTGACCCCAGACCTGCTGTGGGCTCCGGGGACTGCTGTGACCCCAGACCTGCTGTGGGCTCCAGACCTGCTGTGGGCTCCAGAGACTGCCATGACCCCAGACCTGCTGTGACCCCAGGCCTGGTGTGGGCTCCGGGGACTGCTGTGATCCCAGACCTGCTGTGACCCCAGGCCTGGTGTGGGCTCTGGGGACTGTTGTGACCCCAGGACTGCTGTGGGCTCCAGGACTGCTATGGGCTCCAGAGACTGCTGTGGGCTCCGGGGACTGCTGTGACCCCAGACATGCTGTGGGCTCCAGGACTGCTGTGGGCTCCAGGACTGCTGTGGGGTCCAGGCCTGCTATGACCTCTAAGGACTGCTGTGACCCCTCGCCTGCTGTGGGCTCCAGACTTGCTGTGACCCCAGGCCTGCTGTGACCCCAGACCTGCTGTGGGCTCCAGGACTGCTGTGACCCCAGGCCTGCTGTGACCCCAGACCTGCTGTGGGCTCCAGGACTGCTGTGACCCCAGGCCTGCTGTGACACCTCGCCTGCTGTGGGCTCCAGGACTGCTGTGACCCCTGCTATGCAGCTCCAGGAGCTGCCACACGTCCCCCTGCAATTGTTCTCCACCCTGATGCACTCTGCATTCACAGGTCCTCATCCCTCCTCCTGCCCCAGGGCAGCTCTTTATCTGATTACCTCATTATCAGGTATTTATCTGCTAAAACCACTTCCAGAAGCTCCTGCTGAGCCCCGCTTTCTCTCCTCTTTATCTCTCAATCCAGTTAACCTTATCCCTTCCTCTTTTACCCCCAAAGGACTGGCAAATGATTTGCCTTCTCCTCTGCAGACAGACACATTCTGTATTTGGAGAACAGGTTTCATATCTCCCTTCGGTTTTTCCTGCACAAGTGAAACCCAACTCTTTCATCAGAGCTGTTATTTACCGAATGTCCAACAATTCAGCCTCTGTTCCTTGCTGTCATTTTTCTCGGAGGATGCCCAGAACTACATTTTCCAACTGAGCTTCTAAAAGGCACCACCTGGAGCAGAGACGCTGCTTCCCCAGTGCACCACTTCTCTTTATCCATCCCAAGAAGACTGTTTGCTTTTGCACAACTGTGTGCCCCTGTTAACTCACGGGGCACAGTGTCCCTGTCCTCTGGCTCCTGTGACCACTGGCTGGCTGGTCACTCACCTGGTGTCCAGGCGGTCAGTCAGTCCTACCACACAGGATAGAACAAGTGCCCTGTTTTTTTTTTTTAAACCAGCTCTCCAGCTTGTCACGATCTTCAATTCTTAGTCTCTTCTCTAAAATGTTTCCAGTCCCCCCTAGCTCAGTGTCACCTACAAATTCAGTATCTGCCTCCCTAGTCCATCACACACTAATGAAAACACGGACTGACAGGCACTGACCCTCCCAACTTCACACAGCCTCTGGTTCATACACTGAAAAATATTGAGAAGATTGTTTTTGGAAGCCAGCAGTGAAGCCTAAGGCATATCCATGTCCCTGACCACAAGATATTCTTCACCAGGACCAAAATTCAAAAATAGCTTTCAGAACAGGGGAAAGTAGAGGAGAAAGGGCTACCAGAATTTCCCACAGGGACAAAATATTCTCCTTTTCTCACACAAGCTCAGACATTTTGGCTACAGTTCTCCTGTAGAACTACACCAGCTTGTGATCACTTTGCAGGAGAGAGTTTCTCTCTCCAAGGATAAACCCTCCATTTAAATGCTGAGCAGGAAAATTACCTATTACAACTGGAAAACCAACCTTTGGCCTGTTTTCATCAAAACAATGTATTTTAAAGCAGTTACCAACATGTTCTGCCATAGATTTCTTCAAACTTTTCTCCCCCAAATTTGCCTCCATTTGCAGTGCCACTTCTCTGCAGCAAAGTCCTTGTCTGAAGAACTTCCTCTGCTCTTCTGCAAAACACCTTGCTGCCTGTGCCCACTGTGTTAACAGAGTAATGAGAAGCCTGAGAAAGAACTACCCTGTAACAAAACATCCTGAAATGGGAATCTGAAAGTCTGGGAATTCCTGAGGTGTCACTGTAAGAGCATGGGAAGCACAGACCTGAAGCAAGAGTTTGCTAGAGCAGCGCTGATGCTGACACAGCACACGGGAGCTTATCTGGCTGATGTGACCCTGAATGAGAAGGTTATTTTGTTGGCTTAGCATCTCACAAGTGCTGAAAGAGCAAGAAAGCAACCCAAAGGTGGAAGCTTCTCAGGTAGATCTAGTAATTCCCTGCAGCCAGACACGATGGGTGGAGGTGTTCCTGCCTGAAACGAGCTGAGGCTTCCACCCTTCTTCGGGCCTACAGAGGTCAGGCAGGACCTGACTTCAGCAGTCACCACAGGGAGCTGGCAGGCTCCAGCTCTCTCTTTAAAATCTCTTTGTTTCTTTCCAGGAAAGGCATGGAGGAATTGTGCTGAGCATGCACAGAAATATTTGTATTGGCTGTTTCCGTGCCGCCGCGCCTGTTAGAAGGGTCTCCAAGATCAGCACTCTCTTGCCTTTCTGGATTTGCTTCACCCAGTCACTCAGAAGATGCACAGGACCACAGGGCGAGAAGATGCCTGGGAGGCAGTGTGGGGTGGAAGGAAGACACAGCCTATGGCAGAGGGCCAGCCCATCTCCTGCTGATGTTTTTCCCCTTTCACGGAGCACAGGCATGACACTCCGTACAGAGGTAGCTCTGAGCCAGCCCTGAACAAGCACAGTGGTGAAAACAGGAAAGGCAATCCATGTAGGGCCATGTACTGCCTCTTCTGATTTTCCCAACAGCTCCTGGGAGAGAGGCAAACACAAGTGACTGACCAGGTGATCTTTGGAGACACAGATGGGTGGGAGAGAGATGCTCTCTGCTGGAAGTCAACTCACTGCCCTGCCTTCCCTTCCTCTCACACTGCCTTCAGTCCAGCATCCTGCACAGCAGATCCAGCTTGCTTCACCTTCCCCATGCACTGGCAGGTGAGCCTAGACAGACCATAAACACTTGCAGTGTGATCAACATGCCTCCTCTCAGGATCCAAATCCTTAGTGAGACCCACGCGTGCTGGACAAGCACAAACATCACGTATTTCAGCACGGTGCCAAGCTGCACTGGCACAGGTTCTGTCCTGTATCTAACCCCAACATGAGGATGTGGACCTGCTGGAGTGAGTCCAAAGAAGGGTCACAGAGATGCTCAGAAGGCTGGAGCTCCTCTCTTATTAAGACAGGCTGAGAGAGTTGGGGTTGTTCAGCCTGGAGAAGAGAAGGCACTGGGAAGACCTCAGAGCAACTTCCAGTACCTGAAGAGAGCTGGAGAGGGACTTTTTACAAGGGCTGTAGCGGTAGGACAATGGGGAATGTCCTTACAGTGATGGAGGGCAGGTTTATATCAGATATAAGGAAGAAATTCTTCACTATGAGGGTGGTGAGGCACTGGCACAGAATGTCCAGAGAAGCTGTGAATGACCCATCCCTGGAAGTGTTCAGGATCAGACTGGATCAAGTTTAGAGCAATGTGGTCTAGTGGAAGGTGCCCCTGACCATGGTAGGAGCTGGAATGAGATGATCTTTAAGGTCTCTTCCAACCCAAACCACTGTGTAGCAATATGAGCTATTAGTGCTTGCACATGATCAGGCTCCTTCACTGGTGGACATGTTATCGACAGACCCTGGTTCTTGAAGCCTACATCCCGTGGGGACCTCTTAGGACATTTTTTTCCAAAGGCTACAGTGGTGTATTCATACTAAAGGAAATGCACATGTTGCCAAAACCAAGACTTTAGAGAGACTCACTGAAAATCTGAGAACCTGGAAAAATGGTGGAACTTCTGCCTCCGTACCTTAAACACCAGGAAAATTATCAAAATGTTTAGGCCCCAGAGTAAGTAAAGGCCTTTGGAAATGTGTTGGAAGCTCCCACGTCACTGACATACTTTCAGAAGCTTTTTACCTTCAGTTAAGTGACAGTTCACTTAAACTTAGATGAAGATGGGAAGCTGCTTAATCCACTGTAGGACTACTCTACAGGAAAACCTATGAAGAAGCAGTAAATTCAAATTTGAAAATAGCATTTTCTTCCATCATCATGTTGACAAAAAGCTAACTCTAATCAGTGATGGTAAACTTATAGATAACAAACTGGTGTGTTTTAATTCCTGGTGTGTGACACTTCTTATCAGAGCTGCCATTGCCTTTCCCACCTCTCAGGAGAGCTGGCATGGCTGGCCTACTTCTTCCATCATCGGAAAAAATGTGTTTCCCTTGAATCTAAACCTGCTTCTATTTATGGGCGTGATGTTACAAGGTCATAGTCAAAGCATAGTTCTTAACAATAAAAAGCAAAACAACCCCAAAACAAAAATAAAAAGCAAAATAAACAACAAAAAATTATTATGCTGTCAAAGAGCATGTTTTCCTGGGGTTTGATGTGGTTTGGTTAAACACAGACTTGTTGAGTCATCAACATTTTCTCCTTTACAATCACAGAGGAAATCAAATATGTGCAGTGACTGCGGCATCTTATATTACTGTACATTTGTTTCATAGCAAATGTGATTTTAGAGGAAAACGAAAGCTTGATGCAGTATTTAAATCTTGTTAGTCCTGCATCTCCTCAGCCCACAGGAGTATTGATACTGTAGGCGACAGCCTTCCTCTCCTGCTGTCTCTCAGTTTGGTTTCTTGCCACAGCAGGCAATTCTCTATGTGTTAGTTTTGTTTAGACTACTCTGACTGAGATGATCTGGGGTTCTCTATACCCCTCTGCCCAGCTCAGGCATTATGAGCACAAACACTCCCCCAAGCTCCCTGGTGTCCATCTGTCATGGGCACATGTCACACCCTGGACAGGGCCACAGGACAGGGACAGTCCACCCCAGCTTCATCACCTGAGGCATGTTCCTACTACAAAGGCACCTCTACAGCTCCTTCAGAGCTTTCATCCCTCTTTACTCTTGCATGGATCAAATGCTGAAGTCCCTCTCAAAAAGCATCCAACCGTTGCAGCTTTTACAAGTCCCTACATCAGTTCAGAAACCCCACAGCTGCTCCCTGCTCGCCTCTGAGGGATCCTGGGCCCTGGCCAAGATTTTCCCCAAGTTTTTTTATATCTCGGTGCTGATTCCTCCGTGGCTGCAAAGAGCCACTCATCTCCTCAAAGCATTTAGTGAGCCGAGAATGAAAAGTGAAACCTGAGCGCCAAGTGCTGCTCCCTGAGGAGCACAGAGTGAACATCCATCCGTCCATCCGTCCGTCCATCCATCCATCCATCCATCCATCCATCCATCCATCCATCCATCCATCCATCCATCACTGCGCTCATTCAGAACCGGGAACCCGACCCGTTCCGGGGGTTTATGCCCGGCTGGTGCCAGGGACAGGGAGTTTCCCGCAGCCGCAGGGATGTGTCCAGCAGCCACGGAAGGGAAGCGCTTCCCGCGGGCAGCCCGCGCCGCACCGCACGCAGCCCGGCATCGCCCCGAGCTCTGCCAGTGACCGCCCGGACCGAGACACGCCGGCCCCCGCAGAAACCTCGCCCGGGACGCGGTCCCAGCCCAACACCAACCCTCGCACCGAGGCGTCCCCAGCGCCCCGGGACCCTGCCCGAGCCCAGGGCGCAGCGGGCCGCGGGCAGGGAGCAGCCCCGCTGCCGGCGCCGCCGCGGGGATCCCGGCCCGGGCCGCGGCGGGACGGGGGCCCGGCAGCGGCGCTCGGCGGCGGGGGAGCCCCGCTGACCCGGGACGTTCCCGCCGGGCAGGGCAGCCCCGGCAGCGCCGAGCCGAGCGGAGCCGAGCCGAGCCGAGCCTCCCCCGCGCTGCACGCCGGGCGCGGGCGGTTCGAGCCCCGCTGGCGGCTGCTCGCCGTGCTGGCGGTGCCCGAGCCCCGCCGTGCCCGTCCCCTCGCGCTGCTCACCTCTGCGCGGCGGCGGGAGGGCGAGCGGCGCCGTCCGGCAGCGCGGAGCCGAGCCGTGATGTCAGGCCGCGGGCTCCGCCCTCCTGCCCATGTGCCCGCCGGGCCGCGGGCACCGCTCGGCTCGGCACGGCCCGGCCCGGCACGGCTCGGCACGGCACCGCCCGCTCTGGGTGAGGGACCCCCAGCCCCGTCCTCGCCGTCACTGCCGCGCCCCGGTTAAACACACGCGGGCTGGAGGGCATCGCTGCCGGGGCCGGGCCGCGGTGTCCATTGCACGCAGGAGTCGAAGGCAGAGCTGAATTCTCTATTTATAAACTCATTTCAGAGCCAGCCGGTGTCTCACTTTAATGGGCGGGTGCGGCTTGTTGCGCCGTGCCCCTGCTATCGGGAGCCGCGCACTCGCCGTGAAAGCTGTGCCGGGAGGCGCGGGGCAGATAATGGCTCTTCACGCCAAGGGCTGTGCTGCTGCACTGCCGCACGGCCCCGCACGGTCCCACGGACCGGGACAGCGCGCTCCCAAAGCTGCCGGAGCTGCCACCAGAGCGGGAGTCTCCAGGAAAAAGCACTGAGGAAAACCCACAAGGACTTGAGAACAAATCCCTCTGGAGCCTTGGTTTGCTCACTCAGTAGAGGAGAGGGGGGAAGGGACCTGAAGGGGTTGTCTGTTCCGCCCCAGCCGTGGGGAGGCGGTTGCAGTGTGTGTTTACAGCCCGGGCAGAGGATGTGCAGCCCCTCTGAACCCAGCCTGAAGTGCTTCACCAGCCCTGCAGTCAGGAGGGTTTTCCTAATCTTTGCCAACTGCCATGGATATGTCTTGCCAACATCCCAGAATGTGTCTTCCTGGGATGAAACAAGCCCCATTTTTTTTCCTCTCTCCCGGGCAGGCTCTGATTTTAACTATCTCAGCCCATTCCCACCGCTGTCCCATGCAGATGTCCCCCCTCTCCAGTCTCTGTGCTGCCTGCACACGGGCTCAGATGCCAGCCGGTGCTGGCCCAGCTCGCAAGGGCACTTGCCACCTCTCACATTCATGGGGTGGGAGATACGGAAACCTGCAGATATGGGGAGGCTTCTGCAAAGATGTGGGATTGCTGGGAAAAGTTCCTGTTGGTGACTCCCAGTGGCTGCACGCTGGATAAGAGAGAGCTCCAGAGGCTTAGGATGCTGAAGCTGCAAACTTGAGATGCTGTGAGTTCCCTGGGTATTGGACAATACCGGAGAGGTGTGAAAACCTATTGACATGGTTAGGAGAAGGAGGATCATTGGGATAGCTGTACTTCATCACCCCTCTGCGAAGGCCATCTGTGACTAAATGCATCTGGTAGAATGAGATTACTCCTTAGCCCCTTCTTGCCTGTAGTGGCCCCTGCCTCCTCATGCCTATCATGGTGATAATTTATATGCCATGATCAGCTTTTTGTGGAGAGTGAAGGACAGAAATCATTGAACTCTCCTGCACCTGCTATATCTCTTTACCTTTTCTCCCACATTATGTAAAGGACAAATTTCGCCTTTAAATTTATTTACAGAATCCATAGTCATTGCCTTGTTTGCCTTGGTCATTGCAATTCATCTTACAGATTTCTCTTTGCTCTCTCAGGTCTCTGCACTGCATGGGTCTCTCCCTGTTCCTGTTTTCCAGTATGGGGCAAGGCTGCTGCCAGGGCAGTGTGATCAGTTCTGTGGGTAATGACCAACCCTCTGGAAACGCTGAAACCTGCTTCTCCTTTTTTTAGATTGCACTTCCTTTTTTGTAAATTAGCAAACTTTTCACTGAAACACCCTCTGCTTTTCCACCTTTTTCACCTTCTGTCACAGAGAAGAATGAATGCCAGTTTTATACCTGTTTTCCTCTCCCTCAAACCTGTGGCTAGTCCTATCCAAGTCACCTGTTTGTAGACAGTTTGAGTCCTGCAGCTCCATTTTCTCTGCAGCCATCTCAGCAGGCAGCTAAGGCCTCCTCAGCTCCCAGACCTTGACTGGCTTTATTGGTTGTTCAGAAGATTCCCTTGGGATCCATGTTTCTGATGAAAGATCTGATGTGGGCTTGCAAGTTGGCTTAATTTCTCTTCTACCCAGAGAGACCCAATGTGCCAGGATTGTGCTGAACTTGGCCAGTGTTTCTGGGTGTATTTCTGGGTTTTTTTCCCCCTTTTTCCTTGCTGGTCCTGAGCAAGGGCTTTTCTCTGTCGTCTGGACTGCTCTCCCAGCAATCCTCTTTTCCTGGCCCATCACTCGCTGGTCAGAGCTGCAGCTCTCTGGCAGCACCATCTGTGTCCCTGTGCCCAGCTGGCTGTGTCCTGCTGTCCCCTTAGCCATGATGCCACCTGCACCCCGTCCTCTCTGTCCTTCCCCTCCGTGGGGACAGGGAGTTGCCTTGGATCTGCTCAGGGCTGGGGCTGCCAGGCTCCTCCAGTGCCCGTGTGCTGGCACAGCATGGCACCGGTGAGCAGATGAACCTCGACAGCTCCTGGCTGCCCAGCCAGGCAGCCACGGCGAGTCCCCACCTCCCTCACTGTTTTGGGGAGGCTGGAGCCATCCAGGGTGAGCGTGGAGGGGTGCACCAGGCCAGCTCAGCTCCTGCTCCACACCCAATTAATAAGGGGGTGACCCAGGGCATGCCTGGGCTTTACTGCACTAAGACACAAGGCAGTGGTCCCTGAGCCTCCCTGTGCCCCTTGTCCCTTGGGTTCATCGTGTGCCAGCCCAAGGGCTGCTGTGCACCCGGGGGCCACTGGGGATGCAGAAGTGCTGGGCAGCAGCGGCTGCAAAAGCAGAGTTTGGGGACACCGCCTCACCTGCCTCTCACAGCGTCATAGCCAGCCCCCTGAAATCCAGAGGCAGTAATGGCAAACTTACCACTGGAAAACCAAACCTATTTGGTGGGGCAGTCAGTGCACGTAGCTCCTCCTCTGGCTGTCCCAAAGCTGTGGTTTGGGCTGGAATCTGCTGTCTTGGGCCCGCTGGTACCGTTTGGGCTGGGAAATTGGGTTATCAGCACAACAGGGTTCTGTCTGCTCTGGACTGGCACATGGCCCGGGGCTGCCGAAAATGCCAAGCTCAGAAAGGAGCTGAGAGGCTGGAACATGTGTAATGTACATGTACAACAGAGGTGGAGTGTGGAGATAACATGGTTAATTATTGCCAGCGAGTTCGTTTGGCAGGGTTGTGAAACAGAGAGCTCGTGCAGGGGAATGATCTGGGGACTGTGAAGGTGGGATGTGGGGAGCTGTGATGGCTCTGTGGAGTCAGGGCTGGGCACACAGAGTCTTTGTTGGGTGAAGAAGTGGTGGCTCACGCTGTCACTCGACCTCTCTGGGGTTGCCCAGAAGGACTGGGAGTGATGCTGACACCTGACAGCTCTGGCTGGATCCTCATGGAAGTGCCAGGAGGGAGCAGGCAGAGGGAAGCAGCCTGGCGGCAGTTTTCAGGCATGGCAAAGCACTGCTATGTCCCTCCCAGAGTAGGCAGGGATGGGCTGGACCCCCACAGCCCTTCTCCCACCTGAGAGCTGTGTGGGAGCTATGGTGGCTGTGAGGTGCTGAGTCTGGTCTGTACCACACCAGCCACGCCATCAGTTGCATGTCTCCAGCTGGTGATGCAGAAATGCCAATGCAATGCCTGTTTTTTTGGACTAGGCTTTTGAGGTGAGCTGTGGCTCCTTGCCACAGCCGTGCTTGCCGTGCTGCTCAGCAGGATGTCTGGGCTGGAAGAGCCCATACAGGGCTTGTGCACACCTGGGCTGCGCTGGATGCAGCTTCTGCGTGGCCCCACTGTCCCCCTCCCTCCCGGGGTCTGGCAGCGCCCCTGGGGAAGCACAGTTAGCGTGGTGCTACCAGAAAACAGCTTCCTGCTACTAATCAGCCCCCGGCAGGTTCTCGCTTTCTCAACTGCCTGGCTTTTCGGGGAAAAGTGTCATTTATCGGCCCTTCACGCAGGAAACCTGTTAGAGATGCTCCCCGCTGGGGCTCGTCTCTGCCTGTCATGCAGGCGCCACCTAGTAGGAAAAAGAGAAAACGGACCAAAAGTCAAGGAAGGTGGATGTGGAAATTCAGTTTCTCTCTGGGAAAACTGTTCAATCCAACACAAAGCTGCTCTGGGGCTGAGCCCGTGGTTTGGGTACTTGCAGCAGAATTCTCTGCAGGGAAATGATGAAGTGTGGAGACGCCCCAAACTGGAGCACAGTTTGTCCAGGATGACCGTGGATTTATTTGATCTAAAAATAGACTTTGACATATAGAATGATTTCCAGGCAGCTCCTTGATAACATTTTGGGGCTGGATTTGATTAATTAGCTGTATGGGTTAATTGGATTATGCTACCTTCTGCTCTGGTGGGTGACAGATGCTCATGTTTTGAGCACTGAGGTCATCCCATCAGCTGGAGGCTTTATTTACAGCTGGAAGCCTCTCTCTGCCATCCATGCATGTACAGTTCACATTCATGGAGGCATTCATGGTTTTACCACAAATCCCATACTGCTGTTGTCATCTTCTAAGAGTCACATGGATTTTCAGTGTTATTTCCCTGGAAAAAACTCCTAAAATCAACACTTCCCATGGTGGAATAAAAGGGGCCTATAAAAATAATTTCCTCTGAACAGAAAAAAAAAACCAACATCATGATTTTGTACCAATCTTGCGATTTTTGTGCAGCTTGACTCCCCCTTTCCCATGCGGGGAGGTGATAAATGCTGGGTGCCTGTTATCTGCTGAATTCCTGCAGGCAGGCTGTGTGTCCCCTGCCATGGATACACAGCTGCACACCCCCGTGCAGCGGCTCTCTCCTGATATGTGTGTGCTGTGTGAGTCCTGCTCGAGGCATGTCACCCTCTGGTCTTTCCCCTTCATCCCCCAAAATATCAAGAACCAGAGGCCAGGGATGCTGCAGTTGTCACCCAGGTCCTGGGGGTCCAGTGGCTTCACCCTGCCAGGGACTGCACAAGCATCATTGCCCTTTGCCTGGAGCAGAACCTTAATTCATCTCCACTTTCACAGATAAAAGCCTGGATTAATTAAAGAAGAGAATAGAAACCACTTTGATTTCCAGAACACCGGAAACTCCTAATTATCACGGCTCCCAAAAGCACTGCTATAATTAAGGGGCTCTCACTGTTGCCACTGCAGACCCAATTTTTGCAGGGATTTACAAGTGGCACCTACATTTTTTGCTTTTGGTGAAGTACAGCAACTGAAGGCATGAATTCTGGCTCCAGGTGCTTCCCTTAAATCAGCCAGAACACCACTGAAACAGCATCTAATTCCCTCATGGATTTCTTATTAGAAAACCAGAGTCCCCAATGGCAGTGTATTACAGACAGCGTCTGCTCTCCAATTATAGTCTGATTATACAAAATAATAAAACTGGGGACCTTTTTTCTTTGCCTGCTGTCTTTCTGTCTTCAAAATACACTTGGGGGCTATTTCTGTCTTTTTTTACCATAACCAGCATTTATTAGTATTTTATTAGTATTTAAAAAAGGCAGTGGAAACTGAATTTCTCACCTGATCTCTGGTCCTCTGGTTCCTGTAACCTTTCCAGAAGCACTGAAAGCATCATGGTGAAACAGACAGACTTTGCTATAGCATAAAAGCAGCAAAACACCCCTAAAGCAATAACTGAGTAAATCCCACAGGAGCATTTTCCCTGCAAATGCCAGGTCTCATGCTGCTGGGCAGGACAGGAGTGCCTTTTGCTCTCTTGTGTCAGAGAGTTGGCCAGGTAAAGATGTAGCTGATAATACACATCACCTCCATGTGCAGAGGTTATCCTTGGGCTGCTGCTGCTTTCCTGTCTTTATCCTGAAATGGGGTAGGTTTGGATTAGATATTAGGAAGAAATTCTTTTCTGTGAGGGTGTTGAGGCACTGGAACAGATTGCCTGGAGAACTGTAGATGCTCCATCACTTCAAGGCAGGCTGTGTGGGGCTCTGAGCCAGCTGGTTTAATGGAAAGTATCCCTGCCCATGGCAGGGGGGTTGGAACAACATGATCTTTAAAGTCCCATCCAAACCAAACCATTCTGTGATTTTCTCTTCTATGACCTCTTCACTAAGTGTTGTCTGAAGTCTGCCCACTGCCAACAGTTTCCTTGATGGGTGTCAGCTTCACCCCCAGGGTGGTTCTTCTGCTCCCTGGGTGCTTCACAGATGTGCATGAAACTGTCCTAAAATTTCTCCTTCCTTTTGTCAGCTGTCTGTTGAATGGCCCTGGTTGTGCCCAGGTCTCCCCATCCTGTCCAGGAGGTACTGTCTGACTGCAGAATCCTCATGGGACTTCAGAGCTGGTGCGTGGCTTGCAGGAGGGGTGGGTTTGGGTCCAGTATCAGGGCGGTGAGCTGTGCTCGTGTGTGTGGGGTGCTGAGCTGCACTGCACTGAATATCAGACACGAAATCAGCAGCCTGGCTTGCTCTGAGCTCTCCCAGGTACTTGCAACCTGTGTTTAACACCATACTTTCCATGGAACACTTCCTTTTCTCCCTTTGGAAGGGGTAAATGCCTAAAGGCTGTGTTTTGAAGGGATACTTAAAAAAGCAGAGGGATGCTCCTGGACCTGTAACCACAAGGTTTTCCACCTCCACTTGCTGATGCAGGAGCCTGTCCCAGGCTTGCCACCCTGTGACTCTGAGTTTCCTTCCTGGCCATGGGGAGCACGAGCATCCTGACATCAAGCAGAGGCAGGTGGCCTGTAAAAATCATGTTTTCCCTCCCAGCAGTGTTGTTTTAGTAGCCATCACCTGTGTATGGGCAATGCAAACATGATCAGACCAAACCATGGCTCTGCTCTGATCCCATTGCTGGAAATTGGGTTTTTTTAAGCAAAATGGTACCAGCTTGGGAAAAAAAAAAAGGAAAGTAAAAGGAACAAATGCAAAATTTGCCTGTATTAGAGATGCAGGGAAGCACTGGAAGTTAGGGAGATCACAGACAATTGAATTTAATTGAAAAATATGATTAACTAGAATGAGACTTGAATATGAAGATCTAATTTGAATTAAAGAAACAAGCTGATTGCCTAAAGAAAAAAGTTTGAGGATTAAAATTATTTTGTATAATACGGGTTCCAGTATAATGGGTTTCAGCACTGCTTATATAGGATAGCTCATTAAAAAATCCCCAACGCCACCCTCAAAGTGGTTTTACCATCAAAATTACAGGTTTTTTTGAGATGGACACAGGGAAATGGGGCTCTTACTTGCTGGGCTGAGGGGAGATTTGAGCTATGGATGGTAAATCTTGATCCCAGACAGAGCTTCCCAGCATCATCTGAGGTCTGGTAGCAAGGCTTATAACTCCTGCCTTAAAGGGAGGGGAACAAAACACAAACCCTGGGAGCAAACCAGGGGCCAGTGACAGGTGGACCCTTTCCTCAGGAAAGACAGTGGAAGGAACATTTCCAGGATTGTCAAAGCCTGGTGCAAGTGGTTCTGAGCAGAAGCCCCAGGGGCAGGCAGTGCTGGCAGCTTGTGCTCATTGCTCATGTCCAGGCTCTGCTCCCACACCAGCTCCTGGAAGCAAAATCAGCAAGAAAATAGTTCTAGGGAAAATGAATAGTCTGTATTCACAGCACAAACAAGAAAATTATATACCAGCAAGTAGCACAAATGGGAAAAATAAGAGCTTAATTTACAGTAATTTTGTAGAGTTATAAGCATCTTTATTCCAAGGGAGTTCTCCTCAAAGCAGCAAAATGGTTTAGTGCATCCCCCTGCAGCTTTTTTAATTTCCACTTGGCTGCTGAGCCCTCTGCCACAGCATTTCCAGCCACCAGCATCCTCCTCCTCACTGAACAGTCCCACTGGCCAGGGTGACACTGTTATGGCCGTGTCCCCCTGCTCCCCACAGGCAGGCAGGATCCGTCCTCTCTGGGATGGCACATGGGAGGCCACTGCTTGGCTCTGTGCTGGGAGCAGCTGGGCGTGCTGGGCACTGTGGATGAGCCAGCAAAGGTCACTTTCCTGTCACCCTGTGGCATGGCTGGCCAGGAGAGAGCTGCGGGCACAGTGGGTGGCACAGCGTGGCACAGAGCCCGGCCAAGGGGCTGTCAGAGCCCTCATCCTGGGGGTGGGCATGGGCATGGGGGAGAGGGAGGGGCTTCAGGAGGACGGAGAATTTGTTGGACTCTTTCCAGATGGTAATTTTGACATTTTGTTGTCTCTTGAGGATATTGAAATAGGAATAAATGCAGCGTCAGTGCTCATTTGTACTGACTGTCACTGCCAGACTGGGGGCTGACCTGAGCGTGCTTTTAATGCATATTTAATGGGTACAGTGGTCTCTTGGCCCCATCTTTAGCTGCTGCACACCTGCACTCTGACACCACACACCTGAGCCCATCACACCCAATGCCTGCCCCTCCTTATCCATCCCTGCCGGGTGCTCATTCCCAGCCTCCCTCACCTCCTCCAGCCCCTGCCCCACCAGCATCTGCTCCATCCCAAGGAAACACAGACAGGGATGTGTTTCCTCCAGTACTCCATGGAAAACCACGAGCAGGGTAGTGCACGTCCTTCAAGCTGGTCTGGTGGCACATCCCAGAGCAGGTGATAACCTGCCCCACACCCCAGGGATTACCCCAGATATCCTCTGCCCTAATATTGTGTGAGGATCTCATTTCCGAGCAAGATCCAGCTGTGGTTTCATTAGAGGGGCTCTTGCTCCTTGTGCTGAATATTTAATTTAGCACAAGTGTGTGCGCGTTGAGTTCAGGGTGTTGATTAAGCATGACTTGAGATAGAGGGAAATTAGTAATATGGGAAAGTGCAGTCAGTATTTCATGGCAAAGAGTAATTGAGCTAACAGTTGACATATGGAGTTGTGTGGGCAAACTAATTAAATTTTACATCTTCCCAAGCATTTGTGAGTTTTATAAGTGTTTGATTTATATATTAATTAAACCTCAGAGTGAAATAAAGAGGACACAACTATTTATACTGCAAATGTGTCCATCAAGAGGAAGGGCTTTAATGTATTTTCAAGCAGATGCTGAAGTATCCCTGTGAGTCCCCAGCTCAGCTCAGTGGTGACATCCTCTATGGTGTCTCTTCCTTCTCTTCATTATCAGGAAAAAGCTCTGTGCTTTTTGGCTTTTTGGTATCTCCCTGATGGGCTGCAGACCCCAGGTTTCCCATTGATCTGGGTGCTTTGCAAATAGCCAGTGAGAAATATTACACATGATTTAAATATTTTCCTGACCCATTAGTAAGGCACTAGAGGTAGCTATGGCGTGTCCTGGGATGATCTTGCTGAGGTTTTCTGGAGTTGTCTTATTTGCAATATTTCATATTTAAAGGGATTGTGTTTATTGTGTTTATTTGCAGGTGGACAGAAGGACATGTGGAGCATTCATGGTGGTCAGCATCGTTTTCAGCCTGGCTGATGCTCTGTGGAAAGCAGTTCCTGAAATTATAGGATCAGTTGTGCTCCTGGGATCTTGGGCATGGAGCTGTTGCTGCAGCTGGGAGAAGATGATATTTGGGTTCAGTGACAGTGAGGAGTCCTAAAACGTGCAGCCCTGGCCCTGGTTTTTCTTTTAGGCTGTTGTGCACTCCTCACCACTGACACGTCTCCTGGAGGCCAGCACACATCTCCCAGGTCTCTTTGGGTGAGCTGGGAGGCCAGTGCTGGGCTGATGTTGGGGCAGTCCTAGGAGGTGCAGGGCTGGCTGGGGGCTTCTGGCTGAGCTGAGAGTCTTGGTGGAGCAGTTTAGTTTATTTGAGTGACTTTGTGTGAGTTTAGCTCCAGGGCTGAGTTCCAGAGCTGGAGCTGCTCCTGCCCAGGGCAGCCTGGCTTATTTCTTCAGTGAGAGTCCCTGCTCCTCTCCAGAGCTCCTGCTGAGCCTCCAAACTGCCCTTACTGCCATGTACATTTTGTTCCTGTGGGTTAATGTGCCTGTAAACCCCTCTGATTCCAAAATAAATAAAATAAGGAAGTGTTTCTATTCTTCTCTGCAATGATGCTTCCCCAGCAGCACAGGTGATGGGGCCATGCCAGAACCCCTGCATCCATTTCTGTATCCTGGCTCTGAAATCCTGATCATGCTAAAAAATAAATCTGCCTTTTATATTTGCTATTATTGATAGGTTTTTTTTTCCTCTTTTGAATGGAGAAATAGGAGCTGTTCATGTCAGCAGTGATGTAGGATTCAAAAGACATTAGGTTTTGATAGGATAGTGGAATGATATGGGTAAAACATGGGTATTAAAACATGGGTATTAAAACTCCCTTAAATTTAGTAAATTGTCCAGGTATGTAGCATATGATAATCTACAGATGCTGTGAGATAGATGGCAGCTATATTAAGAGTCATTCTGCGTGCCACCCGCTGTCCCACCCGGCCTCTGTGGACTCCATCAATCTTGTGATGGCCAATGATCCCTGTTCACAGTGTCTGTGATTAATACATTTGCCCATTGGAGAGGAGGAATTACACAAACTTAGTGTTTGTGTGCTGTTAGAAGCTGTGGGGACAGGAGCAACTGGGGCCAGGTTGGAATGAAAATGGGAGGAAAGGAAAGGCTGGTGCTCAGCACCAACTACTTTTAAGAATTGGTGCTTTGTAGAGCATCTTCCCCAGAAACCTTGAGAGCAGGAGGATGCAAAAGGCTTCTGCCACATGGCACAGGGGGTCGTGGTGCCTCCTGCAATGTTGCATTGCAACATCTCCAACCCTGGAAAAATGCAGTCCACTGCCAAATATAACCTGCAGGACTAAATAGGGGAAAGCAGTGTAAAATCTAAGCAGCCTCTGTCCTCTGCTGCCACTGATTTTGAACAGGCACATGCAAGGCTGCTCTTGGATGTCCTGCATAAGTGCTGTTTGTCCTGCTGGAGCAGGTACCCAGGCTGATGCTGCAGCCATTCCCAGGACTGTGGCTGTGAAGGAGGTGGGGATGCCCATCCTGGGGCCCCTCTGCTCCTCAGCATCCCTCAGCCCTGGTGGCATTGCTTGACTTTCTCTGCATAGTCCCTATGCCCCTAGCTGCTTTCAGAGCAGAGGGGACTGGAAGAGTTGCTCCAAAATAACATAGAAATAGGAAGTGAAAGGTCAAGACTTCCTACAGAGCAATTTTGCTCAGAGCATCAGGAAACAAAAGGGATGAGAAGGGATGAGGACTCGTGTGGTGATCAGCCACTGATCAGCTCCAGGTAGTGCAGCCCTGGCCCTGGGCAGCCTTCTGGTTTCTGTTTCCTCTCTGGTTTTTGCAAACTGCCCTGTCAGACCTCACTTACTGAGAAGACCCATGTGCAGTTTTTAAGATGCCGTTGGCTGCTCCCTGTTCCTCCTCCATCCCAATGTGAAACCTGTCATTGCACTCTATCAGGGTGCCTTTCTGCCTGCATCCTGTGTGAGCTCCAGATTGCTGTTGATAGGTGGGAGAGCCACGACAATCTTGAGGAAATTTGTCATCTGGTCCTGGCATATTTGACAGATAACACTCCAAATACAAATGTCAAAACGCATTTAGGTTTTTTCCCTTTTCTAACTTGCCCTGAAGAAAATGCAAACACTTCTTGACAGAATCAGTTCAGGAGCCTCCTCTAAGCCAGGCCCTGAGTGTTAGAAGAATCTGCCTCTTAAAGCCATATAGATCCACTGCTGCTGTACAAAAAAATATTCTTTACCCTGAGGCAGAATTACTTAAGAAAATCCTGACGTGATTAGACACCACTCTCTTCTGAGAAAAGAGTAACTATACTATTAAAGGATAACTGAGATGCTGCATAAACTGACAGTATTTAAATTACTCAGTGTCTCAGTTCTGAAACGTCATTTGGCATGAGGGCACAAGGAAGGACTTGAATATTTTCTGGCTACCCCTGTGCAGCTATTCTCTAGCCTGAATATGATCTGCTGGAAGCACTTGCAGGTGCTGTCACTGCCCTCCACCTGCTGACATGAGGTATATTTAGGCTCTGGGTTTTAAAATTTATAAATGCAGACTTGAACAATTTATAACAATTAATACATAAGTAGCTTGCAATTTTTGCATATGCTTTAGCATGCAGGAATTCCTCTTGCCTTAAATCAGTGTAATGATGTCAGTTAAACAATTATCTTACTTGTAGTGCCTAAGTGCCTGGCTCCACCACTCTGTTCAGTGATACACAGTTTAAACACAAAGCCAGGGTCTATATTTATATGCAAATAGCATCAAGTTCAAGCTCAAATCACAATATTTTTGAAGTCAAGATTGTGTGTTAAATAATACTCCATGCATGTATGTAATTATACATCAGTGGTTTAAAACCCTTCAGACTTCAACCCTAAACCACAGCAGGCAGAAGGGCTAAGCCCAGAGCACGTGGATAAGCACAACCCCCCTGGCTTGTGTAGATTTTGGGGGGCAGTATGAGTATTTTGTGTTAGCTCAGAGCTCCAATCCAACCAGCTTTGATAGCTCTTGGGAATATGTGTGATTAACCAGCCCAGCCACAATATGTCACCAGCACTCCACACAAACAGCTCTGCTACTGCTGGAGAGCAGGCAGAGAGGGAAAACATCACATCCTGCAGCCAGGAGAGGGAAAAATAGCATGAAAGGACAGGGAAGAAACTTGGGAAGAAGGTGATAAGGGACAAAATGGAGATTCCTGGATAAATTATCATAGGGGTTTACAGTCTGTAACTTAAAAGCACTCATTCCTTCAACTTTGCTTTCCATTCTTAAAGGATTGTTTTTCTTCCTGATTGTATTAAGCCTTGCCTGTTGAGAACTGAAACTACTCAGTACACTAATTCCCATTCCCAGTGCTCCTCTCCTCTCCTCTCCTCTCCTCTCCTCTCCTCTCCTCTCCTCTCCTCTCCTCTCCTCTCCTCTCCTCTCCTCTCCTCTCCTCTCCTCTCCTCTCCTCTCCTCTCCTCTCCTCTCCTCTCCTCTCCTCTCCTCTCCTCTCCTCTCCTCTCCTCTCCTCTCCTCTCCTCTCCTCTCCTCTCCTCTCCTCTCCTCTCCTCTCCTCTCCTCTCCTCTCCTCTCCTCTCCTCTCCTCTCCTCTCCTCTCCTCTCCTCTCCTCTCCTCTCCTCTCCTCTCCTCTCCTCTCCTCTCCTCTCCTCTCCTCTCCTCTCCTCTCCTCTCCTCTCCTCTCCTCTCCTCTCCTCCACAAAGCACTGGGTATTACCAACAAAAAAAGCTGTGTCAGAAATAAAATATGTGAAAATAATGGAGCTTCAGCAGCTGCATGCAAGTGTAAAGAAAACACATCCCGATGCAGTGAGCGTAGAGCCTGGATGGAGCATGACCTTTGTCAGGGGCTAGTAATCATTCCTGGCAGTGTTTGCTCATGAGGATTGGGAAATGTGGGCAGCCCATTAACCTGTGCCACTCAGGATCCTCATGGCTGAGCATCACAAGCACAGAGTGACTGAAACAGCTCCTGGCTCCCTGTGCTGGCTCTCAGCACCACGGGGACCAGGGGATTCACTCGAGGGCTCATGGGTTTGGAATGGACGGGATGCAATGCAGCCCTATCCAGGGTTGTAGTGCAGCTCTTTCCTTCCCTTCATGGCTGTGGCAGACTCATCAGGCCATGCTGCTGCTTGGCCAAGTGGCAGGGGAGTCAGTCAGTCCTTCTGCAGACACCTGGAGCTTTGGGGAGCCCAGCTCTGTGTGTTTGCCTGAGCACTGTACATGCTGGTACCACTGGAAGCACAGCTGGGCTGATTACCATAATGTATTCAGAAACAGAAAAGAGGATGCATCTCTTCATGGATTTGCTGTCTTTTTGCTATTGGGTTAGAATTTAAGAATCTTTAATTCCCAGTTTATAGGGTAATATGCTGTTCACCTATAGATGTGCTTTAGTGTGTTTCAAATATACTTTGTGCCTTTATATGGGGAGCAAAGCTGCCTCATCCGGGGAGGGAAGAGGAAACCATTTCACTCAGACACTTAAAGGCTTAAATCAGCTCGCCTGGCACTGTATGGGTTTGGGGATGCTGAGGAAGTGGAGGTGTGATGTCAAAGTACTTCTAATACCAGGGGAGTCTCACTGGGGAGTGACAACCCTGTCAGCCCACCCCCGATGGGATGCAATTCCTCTGGTCAAACCCCAGGAGACCCAGCAGCAAAACTCTGTAGCTGGAGGTGAAGGCTCAGCCAACCAAATTTATCATATAGTATAGCCTGAGAAGTGCAAAGATGTGTTCTGGCTCTATTTTTGTATAAAACTTTTTTTTCTTTAGTATGAGCTACATAGTAAAATTATTTACTGGATAACAAAGCAGCGGACACAGGGAAAAAAAAAAACAGCAGAAAAAGAATATTCATGCTGTGTGATGCTAAGCACCTGGTGTCTGAGTCTCTCTACAAATGACTGAGAAAGATGTCCCCCCAGAGCACAGCAGTGTTGTGGGTGCTCTGAATTGTGCTCCTTTTCTCTCTCACTCTGCAGAGACGCTGGTTGCATGTGATCCCTGGAAGGAGGAAGGTCTCTTCCTTGGTATCCAGGTGGATGCCCTGGTTTCACTGTTTCTGCACTATTTTTAGTTGTGTGCACTGATGCTGATACCCAGCCCTGCAGGCTGCCTGCTGTGCTGGCTGGGTTGGTGGCAGTGTGACGGGGTGTCTGACATGGGCTCGGGGGGGCTCCACGCTGCCGAGGGGGATGTCAGCCCGGGAGCAAAGCCAGCTTCTGGCTGACCCTGCCACAGAGGTAAAACCAGAGCTTTATGCAATGGTGTGTGCAGCATGCCCGGGCCAATTAACTTGGAAAAGGATTACTGGTATGCCACTGGGATGCATCTGTGACAAGTTCAACCTCCGATGGCCACTGCGTAAGGCAGTGCTGATGCTAATATGCAAAGAGTCCCAAATTGTCAGTGAATTAATAAAACTAGGAGCAGGAACTCCCTAAGGGTAATTAAAACATTTAAGTCAGCATTGATTTAAGGCTGACAACTCTTATGGGCACTGGGGAGAAGGAGAGGAGGATTTGGGGCCAGGATCCCTGCAGTGGGGACGTGGGGTGGGAATGGCCGTGGTACAGGAGACCCTGGAGGATATGGCTGTGCTAAAGCAAAGCGCAAGGCAGAGATGAAGAAAAGGCAATGACAAATTTGAAGTGCTTTGTTTCTGTTTGTGTATCTGTGTTGAGGACGGGCTGTGCAGCTCAGCTCTCAGTGCAGAGCTGTCGCTCAAAGGGAGCCTGGAGCGGCTCCGTGTGCGGGCGGTGACGCGCGGCCGGTGCTGCTGCCAGCCTTCGGACACGTCACGCTCTCCTGAGCAGCCATACAGGGGTTTTGCTTGCTTAAAACCCTGTTCAAGTCCAGGAGAGCTTCTCCAGTGCTGGCTCCACAGCAGGATTCTGTCTCTCCGTGGCATCTTGCAAGCACTGCTGGTGGGTTGTGTTTACCTGTGCCCAGCTCCCTCCCACCTGCAGCAGTGTTTTGTGTGCTCCATGCCCCTCAGTCCCCTCCCTGACAACCAATGTGCCAGGAGGCAAAAATACCATACATTTGGGCCATAAAACTTTTGGACCTTTCCTCCTGTCAGTTTTGTCTCAGCTCTGTCTTGTGTCTGCCTGACTGTGGGGCTGAGCCTGACCTCGTGGAACTAAAGTGTCCAGTGAAGTGTCATGGTCCCTGCCTTAACTGAGGCAGGTGCCTGCTTTGGCTTGGTGTCCTGTCAAACACTGCCTAAGTCTCAAACTCTGTGTGATGAGTACCAAGGATGGTATTAAACCAGCCAAGAGGTCTCCACACTCCATCAGGGTGTCGGCAAGTGAGCAAGACTTCAAACAGGAACGGGAGCAGAGCAGCAGGGACAAGATGGATTTGACGTGAGGGCCTGACCTCACATCCTTGTGACAGCTGAACTTCAATTTTGCACTGTGTTTTACACAACTGCTCTGTCAGATCAACAAGAAAAGCCCACTATATCCTTTCAGCACCTTTGTTCTACATATTTTGCTGTTAATGGGGAGAGGAATTGAGGTGGGATTTCGTGGTGGCTCTGCAGGCTCAGCAATGCTGCATCTGCAGCAAAAAGCCCCTTCCATCCCCATGTGGGGCTGTGCCACCGTGCCAGCTGCAATCCACAAACAATTAAAACTGCTTAGTAAGGCAGACAAATCACTTATTACATTTTCCACCCTCTCCTCTTCCATTTCTGTATATGTTGAGCAGGCAAACACAGCTTTTGCAGAAATTCTGAAAGGGAATTTTAAAAGCCATCCTGCCCTCCCATTTGTTTAAATGTGTTTGTAGTGAGATTCTGTCAGTGCTGGCAGACTCAGAGGATGAGAATCCTCCAGGGATTTCCCCTAAATGACACTTTCAAAGTCAGATCTGCATATGCACTGCATCAGACACCATTTAGAGAGCACATGTAAGATCCCAGTTAAAAGAATCACATTTGCTAATATTTTCCCTCTGTTTATTCTGGGTCAGTGTGCATTATAGAAGAGGCAGAGATGACCATGTTGCACAGTTTGATGGGATAATGGCAAAGGGAGAACAGACGACTTCAGAGAGATGGGAGAAGCTGATGCAGTTTTGTAGGACAAGGTAGGATTTGCAGGGCGTCACTCAAAATTATTGTGAAAAGTATAACTGAAATGGTGGAAGCAGAACAAATCTGAATGTGCTTTTTTTGTGGCAAAGCACTATTTTCAGCTAACATTGATTTGATTTGATTTGAAAGGAAGTTTCTGTGGAGTGAAGAATAAATGAAATGTGAACATTGTTTTCAGATTTTTCTGTGATACAGAGTGATGTAGTAATTAACCTTACCCTGTTCTAAGTAATACAGACTGTGATGTCTGGTTAAGATGTCTAAACATGATAAGATTAAGGTTTTCACCGGATTATAACTTTACTAAACATTAGCTCTCTCAATGAAAGTTTTTCATTGAAAATTTCAGCCTGGAGTTGGTACAAACTTGGTAATTTCATATTTGCTTATAGGTATCAATGCAATTTTTCAGCTCAGAGAATATACTTATTCTTGGTGATAATTTTAGAGAAATGCAGGTAATTGATCCACATTATGGATGTTTTGCCTAGAAGAAACTCCATGCTTTGGAGGGGAAGCTCCAGGTTTGACAGCAGGGATGCTGTCCAGGTGGTGTCACCCTGATTTACAACCCCAGACTGGGTGAAGTGATAAACCTGAAAAATCTCAGTCACTTGAACATCACAGAGAGACAGGGCCCAGTGTTTCCCTTCCCAAGGGCTTCTGCCAGCACCCAGCAGAGCCTCTGAGTGCTGAGGGTGACGGGAGACACCTTCACTGGCCAGGCTTTCCCTGTTCCTGCCCATCCCACTGGGATGCTGGGCACAGCCTGGGGAGTGTCTCCTGGAGCCTTTCATGCTCCCAGGGTGAGGGATGGACCTTGCTGGTTGCTGTTGTAGGGAGCAGTGAAGAGTGCAGTGCTTAAGGTGTTAAATGAGAGCTGGGGACTAGATTTGGTGTAGACAGAGACCTCAGTGTGAGGTAGAAGCACTGACAAAGCCTGCCCCAGCCTTCTCCAGGGCTGGTTCTCCAGCAGGATGCACTGCATTTAGCTCATCATCACCCAGAGTGGCAAAATCTGGGCTCAGGAACTCCAATTCCCCTGCCTGCAATCTGCCCTCATCCTGAACTCTCCCTGACCCATGGAACTAGGACAGTTCCTCATCAGGAAGATTTAAAAATCCTTGGCTTTTAAAAATCAGAAGAAAAGACACAGTGCTTCACTTCAAACTCATCTCCAGGGGCAAGGTCTCCAAAGGCCAGAGACTCTCTGCCTGGTGCCATTTGATTTCCTCCTGCATTAGCATTACATGCTGGGATTTGGGCTGATGTACAAGTTTCTTCTCCAAGATGCCAGCCTTGGTTGGTGCTGTTTTGCCTGGCTTTGGGATGCAGGCTGGGAACTGCTTTGGGGCAGTTCAGCCAGCCCCAGCTCTTCTCTGCCAGCCATGCAGCAGTGACTTTGGGGAGAAGTTGAAGCAGGCTGAGGTGGTGTTGGAAACCACCAGAGCAAGGTTTGCTGGAGCTCATTTATTGTCACCTCCAGTTTGTAACCCCAGCTGACCTTAGGGGGTGTTTTGAGGTTGCATTCATTAGTGTGTGTAAGAAATTAAGATGCTTCAGTGCTACAGCTGTGGAAAAGTACAGGATGAAATTTGTGCGGGATTTCGATGCACCGAGTAAGATGTGTAGACTGATCAAGAACTGAAGCCTGTTTTCCAATGGATTTGCACATTTTTCTCCCTCCAGCCACTGCAAACACATGTGTGACACTCCTGGGGGCTGAAAGTGGCCTCCTTGGTTGGCCTGTCCTGCCAGAGGTGGTGCAGCCCTTGGGGACATTGTCTGCTCTCACCAGAGCACTGATTTGTGCCTCTCTGATTTTCACACACTTGTAGGAACATAATTTTTGAAAGGCATTGTGTCCCAGTTTGGTTGAAGCTGTGCAATGGGCCTTACCCACTGAAGGAGACTCAGTGTGGTTACTCAAGTGTCATCTCTTTTCTAGTAACCTGGATAAATATCCTCCTCACCACCAAGGAATAAAAACCATCCTTGTCCTGGGGGGCTCAGGGAGGCCTCAGGGAGCCCTGCATCTTCCTCCTTGCAGGCAGGCAAGGATGGAAGAGTGTTACTTTGATGTATATTTAATGTGACATATACAGCAAGGGTAAGCAGGAAAATTGCAAATTTTTTAATGTCCTTAATTACATTTTTAGCTTCACTTTGGGGTCAGCTATGTCACCACAGAGCTGGTGCCCATTCAACAGGGTCATGCAGATGATTTGGGATTGGGGCCAGTGACTTAAAATAATTTTACTCCTGATGTAAACAAGAGCAGAATAGAGCTGTGAAAGTTTATAAATAACAAGAGCTGGGTTTTGACTAAATCTATAGTATTTTTTTTTCTGGCATTCACCTTGCATATATTAAGACATTTCCATAAATAAAAAGGAAACTTAATAAGCCTCAGAAAGGTTAGACTGTTTCCACTGGATTTTATGCCTGTTGCATAAATCCTACCCAAGTAATTCCATACTTTGTGTGGACATAATATTTTTACAGTATAAATTCCATTAACACATTCATGCCATATGTGCCATATATTAAAACAAGCAGCCTCCTGCACTCCCAGTAAATCACTAGCATCCATGCCTGCTTCCCAATTTCATCAGCATGGATTTGCTTGGGCAGTGTGGTGGTGAAGAGATGCTGTATGGAGCCTCAGGGCTGCAAAACCAGCCTGGGCTACATCCCTGGCTGTAGGGAGGCTCTTCCATGATAAAAGATGATATCCTTGCTGTGATCCCATGATAAAGAGGATAAGCCCATTCTCTTCTCTTCTCTTCTCTTCTCTTCTCTTCTCTTCTCTTCTCTTCTCTTCTCTTCTCTTCTCTTCTCTTCTCTTCTCTTCTCTTCTCTGTTGAAGTTGACACTAATAACCTGGCATGCAAAGAATTGCTTTAATTTCCAGATGTTCTGAATATCCTGAGAATTTGTAAAAGAAAATTTTCCTCTTTATCCTAATCAAAAGTAATTAAAAGTACACTTAAATAGAGCATAGCTCTGTGCTTAATTCCAAATGTTTTGCACGTACAAACAACAGGAGTTGTTACTAACTCCTCAGCTCCACAAGCAGCAGCAGAGTTCCCTTTTTGCTGTCACAGGTGCTTTGCAAACACACAGTCAGATTTTCTGGCTGGAATACTTTACCTTGGTAATGGCCTGTGCAGATCAAAATTCCATCAAATAAGATGAAGTTTCATTGCTTGCTGCAACCAGTGCCGTGATTTAGCACTTCTAAAAGTTGGTTTACTCTGCACAACAGGAGCGGTGCAAAATGCCACGTTCTCAGTTACTTTGCCTTGCAGCCTTGGAGTTGATGCATTTTACTCATTCATTTCCCATAACTATGTCCTTGCCATTTTTCCCTCCTTTGGACAGAGCTCTTGGCTTTCAGACAATTCCTGCAGACCCTGCAGCAGTTGTGTCACCGTAAGATGTGTCACTCAGACTGGGAGCAGTCAGGTTTGAAAACCCAGGAGCTGCCTGACTCGCATCTGAGGTGGAGCAGGCAGTGAGTGAGCAGAGGCATGCAGACAGACAAAGTCTTTTAGGCTTAAGCAAGGCTTAATGCAGTTAAAACCATGCGTTAGATGTGGCTTTTGATAATGCTGGTAATAACTACCTTTTTGGGACTTCTAGAAAGAAGTGGTCATCTCATTTTGTGATAAAACAGGTGTGCAGAATGAACAGTCTCATTTCCCTAGATGCAAATTGTGATAAGGAAGGAGTTAACATATCCTTTTGGGGTAAGAAAAAATAAAATAATTAGATTGTTAGTTTCTTGGGACAGGATCCATCTTTCATTTCTGATTTTGCCTATCACAAAAGGGTGCCCATGCATCACAACCATCCTGGCAGCTACCAAACCATGCAACACTTGTGTGATACAGGGATAAGTGACAGCCAGCACATGCATCTGGGTCTGGTACTACTTAGACCACTAGTAAAGGCACTGATGATGGGGTAGGGAACACTTATTAAACTTACAAGCACATGGTGACAGCTGGCAGGCTGGAGGAGAGGCTGAGAAGTCCAAATAGTGGCAAATCATGCATTGCATGAGTAGACCAGAATGTCATTCAGATCAGAAAAGATGTGAACCATCAGAGAAAGTCCAGGGGGAGAAATGGGAATGGACAGAACTCTAGGAACAAGAAGTGATGAAGAAATGTGGAACACACTGAGCATCTGGAGTGTGGACTGACCAGGGAAGCAAGGTGGAAACTGTGTCAAGTGTGTGAAATACAGAAAGGGAAGGAATCACCTGCCTTCTCTGTCCATGGTGGATAAGACAAGGAATTGGAGGATTAAACTGCAGCAGAGAAATTAAGGTCAGATCCTTATGAAATTTTTTTGTGTATGTTAGAGATTATGAAGACTTGCAACAGGTTTCTTGAGGAGGTTTAGATGTTTCTATCCCTGGAGAGATTTCCATGTGTTAAACATTGATCATACCCAAAGGCAGAGAAAGTGTGGAGTACCCACCTCCTGCAGATGCCATTGACCTTCTGCTGCTGGGAATTACAAGAAGCTGACCTTGCAATCAAGGCAGTGAAAAAAAAAAATAAAAAAAAAATTCAGGTTTACATCTCAGATGTGGCAGATTGCTTTTGTGAACCTACCTAGAGAGACAGTAGTGTCTCAGAAGCTACCTGAACCTAGAAGTCTTCTTTCAAGGTGGCTTGTTTCTTGAATCAGATCCATAACAGTAATTTCATGTCGATGACAATATGTGGCCAGACATCTGTGATGTAAACTTTTTTGTCTAGCAGGAGCCAAAACAGATGGATTTAATATTTACTCCATCTACAGCTTTGTCTACAGAGCACAGTTACAAGAGTCAGTGGGCTTCAGACCTACCACACAGGGTGGACACTTCTGGCTTGCAGAAGTCCATTAGCTCACACCAGGCTTTTATTCCACACCACATGAGATGTGGAGAAGGGCTTGCAACCCTGCTGCCCTGGGAGGGAGGTGACCAGCCGCTCCTTCTGTCATTGCCTCTCCTTCTCCTGTGTCCCTGTGGTCTGCACTTGGCCCTGCTTGCTCAGGAAGGGATGGCTGGAGGTGAGCACTTCGGGAGGGCTCTCCTCCTCCTTCCACCTGTTTTTCATTCCTTGACTCACTGGCTCTCAGCCGTAAGCAGTGACGTGACAGCTGAGTCACGGACACACCACCTGGATGCTGTCAGCATCAATCTCTCTTATAAGGATCATAGAAGAACAAATAGAGAAGACTCTTAGGGCTTCTCATTCGTCTTCCTGCCAGCGGGGCACCGAGCCCTGCAGTGCAGTCTCTGGCTTTGCCCAACTTCCCTCTCAAAATCCCAAGCAATGGGATTCCACTGCCCTTCCCCAGGAGCTGCTCTGCAATTCAATAAACATAATTACCAAGGAGAGCACTGCTTTTCTGTGATCATTACTTACCCTAAGTATTCCTAATGTGAGCAAATAGCTTCTTACTGATATCCACACTGGAGGGTTTTTTTGTTTTCTTGTGAAGAAATTCAGTAACGTTGCAAAATTGGAGATGAAATGTTTTATTTGTGTTCTGTTTAACAGTTTTAAGGATGTCTCTGCTGCATGCATTGTTGTACACAGTGGATGAGAAAGCCCAGAGATGCAGCCCCATGCCCTGAAGAGCTTACACTTTTCATTTAAGCAAGATACAGTGACTGAGAATGACAAGTAACGAGAAGGCAGGACAAGAGTCATACGAGAAAGGTCAGGACGTTTCTAAATAAAAACCATTGTCATGCTTTTAATTGGGTTTATATTGAAGACATCATAGATGGCTACATATTTTTGAGACAATTTCACCACATTTTAATCAAACATTTTTAAGCTCAGAAAGTCATCTTGCCTGCTTTGGTTTGGTGTTTATTTAAAGCTTCATTTTTATAGAAATTTATGGTTTTGTCTCCAAGTTACTCTTTCAGCTTGGTGGGGTTTTTGCAAAAACAGTTGTCACAGTTAGTCTGGTTATTAATTCCCTGGGTGTCTCAGAGGTACAGGAGGTTTTCTGGCTGATCCATGCCACTGGATTGCTTCTCCTTGACCTTTGTCTCCAGCTCTCTGTCTCCCCTCTGCAACACCCCAAATTGCCCTTATCCAGAGGTGGCAGTCAAACCTCTTCATCTGTTTGCCTGAGAGTAACAAAGCACCTTCTCTCTGCACAGACCTCACAGGTCCTCAGAGCAGCAGAGACTCCTCTCCTGGGCACCATAAACCAGAGCAGAGCATCTCAGAGCCAAACCATCTGCCCCACCTCCTCCATATGCCCTCCCCAGCTTTTACACCCCACTCACGGTGTGCTTCCTACAGCTGATGGAGGTGTAAAGCCAATTCCTGCCATCCTTACCCTTGGGTTTTCAATCCACACATCTTCCTCTTTGCGCTACTTGATCAGCAGAGGAGCACATTTAATTTTGGGGGATGCAGGGTAAAAGTCTATCATGGTAACTCAATGTTATTCCAACAGATGTCCATTCAATGCCATCTGTCCCACCTGTGGCTTTGGCTATTATTTCTTACTAATTTTAATCTTGTCTTCACCTTAAGGGGACAAATTCTTTCTGGTACCTGACTGCAGGTTTAGCAAACTCCCTGAGGGAAGCCCAAATGCATTTCAAAAGCATTTTTAATGTGTGTCTTTCATCCTGGTGAAACCAGCTGTCCATGCACATCAATTCCCTGCAGCAATTTTTCCTTTCATGGAATGGAAATATTCAGCCTCATGGTTGGGTATGGAAATTTTGCTGATTTGAGACAAAGGGTCTGCTGAAATGGACTGAATTTAGTACTCTTACTTTCCAGCCTCCCTCTTAACTCTTCTGAAGGAAGTCATGAAGGCTTGAGAGCTGAGTTCTGCTGGGAATTTCAGAGAGCTTGGAACAGAGATGGGTGATTTTCAGCTGGAGAACCTGCCAGGGGTTTGGTTTTATGCACACACACTTTGTTGAGCATCTTAGCCAAGTGCACACCTTGTACTCAAAGGGCAAGGGGAGGATCTTTTTCTTCTAGTAGACCTCCCAATTCAAGTTAAAAAAATATGCTTAACTATTATTTAATTATTTGTATTTTGTGTGGAAAACCCTAGCTCAATTAGAAAAGCAGATGTTTATTTGTACAGACAGTGCAGAGTTATTGCAGCAGTCACACTGGAAAAGCATTAGTTATCTAAGGAGACAAATTGAACAAGACAAATCTAGGGCCAACCTGTTTCTCCTCAAGCAGTTTGTAAACACATGCTGAGAAGCAGAGAGTTAGGACAGGAGAGTTGAACTTGCTCTTGCTGTGACCCAAATGCAGCTGGTTAAGGGCAAGCTTCATTTTAATTTGCTGTTTCTAAGCAAGACATCATTCAAAGCTGATGTTTGACAGGTGGTGATGCTCATATCCTGCCCTTTCTTCAGGACAGTTTTGTTTCTCTCTAAACCTACTCTACATCCACCTGAAGACCTGCTCTAGGAGCAGGGAGCTCCCAAAGAGCTTGGAGCTCCTTTGGTGTTTCTTCTACCACTTTGGCTGCTGGGGCCAGGTGTCAGCTGCTGCTCCCAATAGAGCTCCTAACAGTTTCCTGGGCACAGGAGCAGCCATGGATGCTGGGACCAGGCATCTTCAGCACCAGCTTTAGTCATTGTCTGAGGCTGCTCTGTTCTCACAGAATTCATCTAATCTTTGATGTATTAACTTCAGGGTGTGACCCTGCTGTGAGAGAAGGCAAGGGCAAAAGTCCCAGTGGGGCAGAAGTGGGAAGCAAGGTTCAGTTCCTCAGATTGATTATTTTTTCCAGAAAATACAGGCTAATTTATTTTGAGTTTGGTGAACAGTACCTATTTTGGGAATAGGAAGGCATTTGGCTCTCAGTGATCCTCTCCACACCTTTTGGCATTTCTCCAAGCTGTGCCCTGAAGGCAGCTCTGGGGTTTGTAAGCTGCTCTCCTGTAAACACTCAAAGGTATTTGTCCAACAGAGGGAGAGCCAGCTTCCCTGTACAGCGAGTGGATGTGGCAAAATGCAAATAGCAGCAGTTCACAGGGATCAATACACCCAACAAAGCCCAGGCAGCTGCAGTGTCTGTTTGGATGGTGTGCAAGCTTCTCCTTGAGCAGGATCTCTGTGCTGCTACAGGGGGATGATTCTGGCTGTATGGACAGAAATTTATGCATTGCTACAGCAGCTCAAGTGCCTGTGGGCTACTGCAACTCTGCCTTACAGACAGTCAGAAAAGAGCCAGCTCCCCTCCTTGTTCTATGTAATAAAATGCTTTTGCTGCTGTGCAGGACCTCATGTACCCACGGGGTCCATCAAATGGAGTAAAGGAGTAAATGGAACTTTGTGCTCTTAAGTCCTGTTGGAAAACCTGGCATAGGTCGTAAAGAAGCACACAATATTTGTGGGGAATGATGGCTGCTAATGCAATAAACCTAACCATTTCTAAACTTCTCTCTCCATTAAGCAAAAATAATCAGTGTCATTACATTTTATATTTTGTGAATGAAAATAATATTATATGCATTCTGAACATTAACAGATCTGAATGTGCTTTTAGCAAGAAATGTGAACATTTTAATATAAGGACTATATGTATTATGTTTTATTAGCTGTTGAATACACCAAGTTCCACATAGCTAATTTTGGAAATGAGAAATGTCTCATGATGTGATAAAGGCAATGAATGAAGCACTTCAGAGGATCAAAATGTAATATTATCCATAACTTCCATTAATTAGGACAAAAGACAGCAAAACAATGCTACACACTGGGATGGATGAGGTACTGATCTGAGGGTACTGTGCCTTTACTCAAAGTAATCTTGATTTCAGCTTCTTGAAAGTATTTTACCATGGCTCAGGAAGTCCTTAAGCCATGGATTGATGGAGATTAAGAGAAAATACCAGGAAGCTATGAGCACAGACTTACTTTGATCTCGACATTTTTGCTAAATAGGGTATCTGAGCTAGTATGGCCACTACATTTTCAAGTTAATGGCCAAATCCAAAAAGTTGCTAAAAGAATGAATTAAAGCAGAATATAAATATTTGAATCCAGCATGGAAATCAAAAGGCTCTATCAGCTCCAGTCCAATCCTAGAAGCACCTAACTCAGGAGGTACCTACCTTCAGTCTCCAAGAACTTCAAATGTACAACAGGCACCTTGCACCTGTGCCTGGAACCTTCTCCTCCTCAGTGGGTCTGAATCCTGCTGTATCCTGCCAGGGTTACAGATGGATCCGCTCTTGTTGGACTTGGAACAAACCACATGCTTGAGTTCATGAGCTCAGTTTGTGCTAAGGATGTGCAGCGGAGAAGGTGAAAAAAGAAAAGTAAACCTGAGAGAAAAGAGAGCAAGTGCAGAGGAGTGTTTAGTTCAGCAGCTGGGATTGGTCTTTCAGGAACAGGAGTTGTGTCCTCCTGGCTGGAATTCACAATCAGCTTCTGGAGGAAGACTGAAACTCCAGATCAGGTAGGTGCTCTCACCTCTAAACTAAAAATAATACTCACCTTTGACCTTCCTCTTATAGCCCAATGAATCTTTAATTCTTTTTATGCAAAGAAGAACAGGTTCAGCATAAGGGCATACAGTGCTCTCTGCTCTTCCCATCTTCCCCGGGTATCTTGCACCCTGGAAGATTTTTGTAGCTCTCCAGGGAACACAGGTTGGTATTTCTCAGGCAGCAAATCAAGCTGAACCCAGATCTCCTCCTTGTCACCCTGCTGACAAGCTCCCAGAGAAATACAGATGGCCAGTTGCAGCCTGCAGGAGGAGTGTCCTGTGTTTGCCTCCAGAGGGACAGACTGCCCGTGTCCTGAAAGGTGGCTCAGCCCCAGGGACAGGCATGCTTTGAACGCTCATCCCTGAGCCCCTTCAGTCATCAGGTTGTTTTCTTTCTGTCTCTTGGGAGAGGGCATTTTACAGCAGAATAGATCCCAGAGAATGAGTGGAGAAAATCCAGCTCAGAACACCCAGCATCTGGAAGTCTGAGACTACTCTCCTGGAAGACAGGAAAGAGTTTTAAAAACATGTTCCAAATCTGGCAAATAGTGAAATGCTGGAAGAAACATCCAACTTCCCAGGCTGGTGTCCTCAGCACTGCCTTGTATGTGTGTATGCAATAGTTGTGAGATGACCAATCCAGCAGACACTCTGGGATGACTGTGGAAAGTGGATCTGATGGAGCACAGTATCTCCTGAAGGTTATTAGCAACCTAAGGTGCGTGGGTGACTGTCCCTTGAAGCAGAAGTTAAGGAATGGAAATTCTTGTGCTCCTGGAATTTTGGAGCTTCCATGCAAAGTGTCTGGGTTCTTTGCCTGTCCAAATTTGGGAACTGTGTCTGAACTGCCAAGTGCTTCCCAGATCAGTCAGGTTCCTGTGTTCTTACAAGGTCTGAAAAAGAAGTTTCAAGTTAGATCCATACAAGCTTTTGGGGGCTTAACAATTGCTTTGGCCAACAGCAGCAATCACCAGAGCTCCTGCTCAGCCAGTGTCATGCCGAGGTCTGACAGCCTTTGTGTTTCACCAGGGATGCCTGTGGGTGCCTTATCCCTCTCTGGGCACACCAGAGGCACCTGAGTGTTGCCAGCCCTCAGCAGCACCAGCCTCACTGACTTTTTGAAAGAGGTGAAATGCCTGACTCCAAGAGGGGCTTGGTACTTGTTACCCCATTTAAACAAAGGCACCTCCCTGCAGGGCTGGCAGTAGCTCAGACACTGTCTCATTAGCTGATTTGGTAATTCCCTGCTCCTTGTACTGCTGCAGTGCATCCCATTGCACATGGAAAGCAGGCTCCCAGCAGCGTAGTAGCAGCCTGTTCCAAAACTGTAACCTAAGTGTTCCCAAGTACCTTTTGGTGCCTATATTCCAAATTACCAGTGTAGGTTCAGCAATGGTACCAGCTGCCTCAAGGATCACAAGTGCTGCGTCTTGGGGCACGAGACGCATTGCATCAGTCAGGCAATAACTGCAGGTCTCCAGGAATATAGATCCTGCTAGAATTATACATTAAAGTCACATTGTGTTTACCTTAAAGCAATCTGACGAGGGATTAACTAGGTGATCAGTCCATCTCACCACATCACAGAGGAGTAATTAAATTTTTCCCAAACAGAATTGCTAGAATTTGACTCCTAATCTAACTGCTGATATCTCTGTAATCTTTTCTTCCTACTTGTTCAAATGCTCAACCCTCCTTATTAAGATCAGTGCCAATTTTGTCCTGCAGAAAGTTAGAATATATTTCTTCTTCTTCATCTGTCCTTGTTGATCTATGGGAATAACAGATCCCGACACATAAAATTATTCTGGCTTTGCAGAAGGGGCTGGTGAACTATTTGGAATATAGTTCCCTGTACTGGTCACCTCATTAGAGAAGTGAGCTGCAACAAATTGGGACGTTGCAACAGAGTCCAAACGATGCAAGAACTTAATTATTCAGAAAAGGTTTAGAAAAGCTACGGTGTGGCTGCTGCCTTTGGAAAACAGGAGATTAAAAAGCCACTTTAGGGGGGGTTTGCAGAGCTCTGGGGGAATAGCAAGGATTCACATACACGGGAAGAACAGAGCAAGTGACAAATACCAGAACAGAAGGGAAATTAACAGAAGCTTAAGTAGGGATGAGCAGCAAAGCAGTGTAATTTATTTGTGAATTTATTTGTATTTAGCACAGTTAATATATGGAAAATTATACTAAAGCTGGAACAGAAACAACTATTAGAAATCATTTTACAAGGCTTTAGACACGTGTGGGAGCTTAAAATAACTCTGTGGGGTGCAACTCATAATTCAGAGGAGAGGAAAAGGACTTACGTCTTCCTCACAATCTTGTCTTTTAAAACATTTAGCTCCATTGTGCTAAGAAATAGACATAGTTACTTTAATCTGACTATCCATACAATTCTCAGGGAAAGGTTTTCATTTACAAAATTAATTTCCCTTCCAGCTTCAAGTATTTAAGTGCGGGTGAAAATAATCAGAGACACTCGAAAGGACGGGGCTGAACCCTGATCTCAGCAACAGCAGAGCAAAGCCCGAATAACTCCAAGAAAAATTCTCGATGCACGCAGAGATGTAACTGAGAGGAGATCTGATCCTGCTGCACTCCAGACAGAAAAACCTTGATGTCCCCTCCTTAAATTTCAAGGAAAAACTATCAAAAGAGTCCCAAGCCCTTTTGGGGCATTTCCACAGTTCTTGGAAGAAGCTGTGTGTCCCTATTTGCATACGATGCCTCCGGGCCATCAGCTCCAGCAGGCGCTGGATCAGACTGGGCGGCTCGCTCCTTCGACCTGCAGCGGTGCCGGCTGTAAGACCAAAGAGAATGCCTCCAGCTCGGGCGAGCCCGCCGGGAACGCGCCCCTCTAAGGCACCGGGGAGCGGGGGACACCGCGGTGTCGCCCTGAGGCAATGTGTGTGATCGCTGTGTCTCTCTTTTCCTTCCTCCCAGGTCGGGTGCTCAGCTCGGAGACACGTGGGTGAGATCCCAACTTTCTCTCCAGGGGAGATCTCCGCAGGCAGTTTACGATGCCAGAGCTCCCGCTGTGCTACCACCGTTTACTCGGAAAATCACAGGCAATTAATCACACTTTTCTCGGGGGAAAACCCACTTGATTTGGACCCGTCCTTACGCAGGGAAGCTACAGAACGCCGCGCTGTAACCTAACCTGAACTCTGCTAAAGGCGTTTCTTCCTAGGGCTCCCTTTTCACTTGGCAAGCCCTGCCTGCCTTTGGGAAACCGGGACGGGTGTATCGCACCGTGGTTACACTCGGATGTGGTGATGCACCCGCGATGCTGTCCCGCTCGCCTTTGGGCCGCCGAGGCAGGACGCGGGGAGCCTGAGGAAGCCGCGGGGAACGCTCTGAGGTGACCTGCTGCGGGCCAGGGATTTCCCCGGCCCCTCCGTGCCGGCGGCGGCAGGGAGCCCACCCCGGCGGGACCGGGGCTCCGGCCGCCGTCCGGGCATCGCGCAGGGGCCGTCCCGCTGCGGGCAGAGGGATGGAGGGACGAAGGGATGGAGAGATGCGGGGAGGAAGCGCTCCAGGCGGCAGGTGAACGGGACAACGCGATGCGTCCCCGGCCGTCCCGCTTCCAGCACTTTGGGCGGCACCCGCAGCGACTCCGCTGCTGACGGCGGGGCGGGCGCGGTCTCCCCCCGCAGCCGGAGCGCCCGGGGGCGTGCGGGACGCCCCGCCGCCTCTCCCCTCCCCTCCGCCCGCCCCGCCCGGGGGGCCGCGCCGCCACCGGCGCTGGGCGAGCGAGCGGGCGGGCGGCACACGGGCGGCCGCGGACCGCAACGACGGCGGCGCCCCGGAGCCCCCCAGGCGGCTCCGCCCCGGCCCCCCGCAGGTGGGTCCGCCCTGCCCGCGCCCCCCACGTCGGGGCGGCGACGGGGGCGGGCGAGCCCGTCCCCCCTCGCGGCACCGAGGGGGAGAGCCGGGCGCCCGCTCGCCGCCGAGGCGACGCCCCCCGCGCCCGCCCAGCGCCGCCGGGCGCTCGGGGCGCCGCGTCCCCTCGGAGCGGAGCGGAGCGGAGCGGGGCGGCTCTCGGCATGGCGGGGCTCCCGGCCGGCCGGCGGGCGGGCTGAGGCGGGGGCCGGGCGGGGAGGCGCCGGCGGCGGGGTCTCACCGCCTCTTCTTGCCGTCCCCCGCAGGGAGCGGCCGGCCCCCCGCGCCACCATTGCCTCGCACGGCAAGGAGGACCTGCTCGCCGCCGCCGCCCGGCTCTGGCAGCGGAGGAGGCGGCTGCTGGCCGCCGCCGGGCTCGCCCTGGCCATGGCCGTCGCGCTGCTGGTCGCCGTGCCCCTGCTGCTGCTGCAAGCGCCCGCCGACACCGGCGCCCACTACGAGATGATGGGCACCTGCCGCATGATCTGCGACCCGTACAGCGGCGGGCGGCCGCCCGGCCCCGGCAGCACCGCCGCCGTGGAGGCCCTGCAGGACCTGGGCGCCAACCCCCCGCCGCCCTTCGTCCAGGGACCCAAGGGGGAGCCGGGCCGGCCGGGCAAGCCGGGCTCCCGCGGGCCGCCCGGGGAGCCGGGCCCACCGGGGCCGCGGGGCCCGCCGGGGGAGCGGGGCGACGCGGGCAAGCCGGGGCTGCCCGGGCTGGCGCTGGCGGGCGCGGGCGGCGGCGGGAGCGGCGGCGGGGCGGCGGCGGGCGGCGAGGCGGCGGGCGGGCTGAGCGCCGCCTTCAGCGGGCCGCGCATCGCCTTCTACGTGGGGCTCAAGAGCCCCCACGAGGGCTATGAGGTGCTCAAGTTCGACGACGTGGTGACCAACCTGGGCAACCACTACGACCCGGCCAGCGGCAAGTTCACCTGCCAGGTGCGCGGCATCTACTTCTTCACCTACCACATCCTCATGCGCGGCGGCGACGGCACCAGCATGTGGGCCGACCTCTGCAAGAACGGCCAGGTGGGTTCCGCCGCTGCCCCGCGCGTCCTCCCCGCCCGGGGTCCCCCGCTCGTCCCCGTCCCACCGTCCCCGTCCCGCGGGCGCCGCTCCCGGGAAAGGAGCCAGCGGGAGCATCCTTCGCGCCGTCGGGGGGGGGTGCACCTCTGCAGCCGCGGCGAATTCCGAACTGCCGGCTTGCAAACTTTTCTGCCGGGCCGGGGAGAGTGAGAAGCGAGGGCAGAGGCGGGATGGAGGACACAGCGTAGTGCAGGGGTTGGGAAAGTGAGACTCGGGGCATTGATGGAGGGGCCGGGAAAGAGGTGGAGGACTGATGGGGGGCGCGGAAGAGTGACTCGGAGGGCTAACAGAGGGACAGGGGGGCTGATGTGCCCAGCGGCTGTGTTGGCAGGTGCGGGCCAGTGCCATCGCCCAAGACGCCGACCAGAACTACGACTATGCCAGCAACAGCGTGGTGCTGCACCTGGACTCCGGCGACGAAGTGTACGTCAAGCTGGATGGAGGCAAAGCACACGGAGGCAACAACAATAAGTACAGCACTTTCTCTGGCTTTCTTTTATACCCTGATTAACCCACGAGTGACACGACACGACTGGCCCCGCCACTGATGCACATGGGGCTGTTTGGCAATTCCATTACCCCATCGTGCTGCTGTTCCTGCTGGTGTCCACTGTCTCCGCAGGTCACTTTAGCTTCATTACCAGTTTGTATGTTTTTATTTTCACCCTTGTGGAAACGAAATAGAAATGAAACAAACAGAACCCCTTCCTTACTCTCCCCCGTTTCTTCTGACCCCCACTCTCCCTTTGTCTGCCTGAGTGTTTCGTGTGTCACATGAGGAACTTGGCAGCTTGAAACTCTGATTGGTTCCAGGAGGGTTTAAAAGAGCCCAGAGTTTGGACTGTGTCACACACGGAATTTGAACAGGTCACATTTTTTCATCAATAAGTATTAATGACGATGTTGAATTTTCAGATCGACTATTCACGAAGCGGGACTGGATCATAACTGTTTTTTCCTCTGCTGCTTTGTATGGGGTCAAGTGTAAACTTCTCTTTCTGTGCAATGCAATGCTCGTGTGAATGATGGTGTCATTAACGTCAAACCTGTTTCTGTCTGCAAAAGAATTTGGTCATTGACTACAGCCACCCAAATACCACATTAAATTATGTTTTTAGACAATGCCTTCTTGCTTTCTGTCTCTTCCAGTGCTACAAAGCAGCACTGTGGTGGTGCCACAGGAGGGTGGGGAGTAAAGGAGGGGGTTCTTTAGGTCTGTAGTCATATTTAAAGTTAGGATGGGGTTCCTTGCCTAGGTCTTGAATATGGTTCAAGGGGGCTGAGAAGAAGTAGAGGGAAGGAAAAAAGCTTCATTGTTACGCAGTTTTGTGAAAAGAAGGCACACAGTTATCAAGAGGTGAAAGTGGGGGTATGGAGCGAATCTCCTAAACAGATTTACTGAGTTAAAACCTGATTCAGAGGTTAGTGAAGTACAGAAAAAGCAGTTTAATCAGTGATTATAGAAGCCATATTTCTGTAACATGCTTGACAAATGTTAAGAAGGCTGCAGGGGAGTTTGTTTAAACCCTTGCACTTGCAGTGTGCGTATGGGTTGGAAACCACACCTGACTGAAGATGGGTCTGCACAGTGCCTGAGAAGGGCTGGGTGAGAAAACTCACTCAAGGCTGATGGATTCAGACCATTTAGAAGGGTTTTCTCCTGATGGTCCTCTGTAAATCCCAGTCACCCATGGTCTTTTTCAAAATGCACCGGTGTAGTGCACTGGTATGCATCAGTAGTGCATGTGGTTCTGAGCCTTTGGTGGAGGAGGTGCATTTGTCATCATCACCCCAGTAGGTAACCTCCTCAGTTTGGGTAAATTGGGACTGCTCTGCTGAAGCTAGAAGTGCTAAATTGATTTACAAAAGCACTTACTTTCATTTTGCTGTCTTGTCATTTCATTTTTCCCTCCTGAAAGTCTTGCCTCCCTATCAGCTCTCTGCCCTTCCCAGTGTTAGTGCAGTTTCACAGACAAGAGAGACAGGAGCTGGTCTGAAACAGCTCTGCCAAGGCTGGAGCTTTGCCCCTGCCCCGATGTCACAGGAGGAAAGGGAGCCACAGTCAGACTTGTGGGACTCAGTGGGACTTGTTCCAGCCCCACTTTGGGGCAGCCCCACGATGACCAAGTTCTTAGAGTCACTCCTGTCTCCTACCTAGTCCTCAGTGGGTATTGTCTTCTCCTTGGCTGGAAGGGGAGGGTCAAAGGGAAAGGCAATTCTTCCATCCTGTCCTCAAACATCCCCTGCTGAGGGAAGCAGAGTTCATAACCAGGTACACGTGTTAGACACTTATCAATCTCTTATGTCTTGTCGATTTGTACTATTTAGAATATGATTAAATCCAGTGTCTGAGACCATCCAAATGAAGTATAATTGCTATGGATCCTCAATTCCCACCGGATCCGTAATCCTTTTTGACTATTCCTCCTCCCTCCTTCAATGAAATGGAGCTTAGACACAAAGCCCTTGGTTTAAATTTCAAAAAATTAAAATTGACATGCAGCAGCATTAGCAGGAGCCAGGAGGAATTCTAAGGAGGTGCCTGGGCTCTGCTTTATCCTTTGCATTAAGAAGCAATTTGTACTTCTAACAAAGACCCAACTGTTCCCCCTTGGCAAAAGGGCAATGAAGATGCCTTGCAAGGGAATTGCTGTTCACAATACTTAAACAAATTTGAATCTTAGATTTTTAAATCTGTATTCCCTGGTGGAGCCTGCTCCTCTCAATTCAAATGCAGGGCTGGTGGTGTGTGCCTGCCAAGGTGTCAGTAGCTAAGCGGATGATGGATTGATGAGGCAATGGGAAGACACAGGCTCACAGTGGCAGTTTGCCCCGACAGTGATCTATGTATCTGCACATTATCAATGTCATGAGGAGGCTTGAACCACCCTCGCTAGATGTCTCATTTTCCACTTATCTCTTATGTACTAATTATCAGGCTGGATTATTCCCCAGGACAGAAACAAAAAAAAAATTGCTCATCGCCCCTCCACTGACAGTTTACACAATCGATAGAATGAACGTCTCCCTCAGCTGCTCACAGGCTTTTTTGTTTCCTCTCCTCATTGCAGGGTCTTCCCAGATTGCCTCTGTGGGGGGTTGATAGCTCTCACCCAGCATCTGCTTGGACAGGCTCCTCTGTCCCAGTCATCTTGGTGGTGGCTCAGTGTGTGGGTTGTGGATTTTTTTTTCTGAAGTAACAGAGGGAAAAGCAATTGGGAGATGAAAAACTTCAGTGCTCAGTGGTGCAGTTATCCAGAAAAGCAGAGGCAGCGCTGCGGATGGGGACGGTGGTCCCTGTGCTGCCAGTGGCTGTGGGTGACAGCAGGGTCACACACAGTCCAGCAAACACCCTGAGGTGCCTTGTAACCCTCTGGGATTCAACTTGAGCTTCAAGTGAGTCCTCCTGCCCTTGGGAATGGTCTGCGGGTCCTGCACGTTTCACGTCACAAAGAGAAGGGTTTGTTTGTGAGGGGGGTACCCTGGTCCCCTGGTTTGGATAGGAAGAGGAGGATTAAAGTGTACTCGAGGGGCTGGCTTCAGCTTTCTCTGGGACTGGCTTTCCCAAATGATACTGCATCTCAAACATTAGCCAGTATCTGCTCTGGAAGTCTGACCCCTCAGAGGTGTTATTTACTGGATGAATTAAGCAAACATGGTTTTAAGAATTGGGATCAGGTGTGATGTGAATAGGGAAAGCCCCCAGAAAGGAGTGGAATATTGGAGTTTTAGACAAAAGGTGCGCTCTGTTTTCGAGCACAGCTCGAAATGTGCTGAAATTAAAATCACAATACAAAACTTAAAAAAAAAGACAGGTGTTCATGCTGTCAAAGTAACTTAGATACTGTGCCAGCAAATCCTTGATCTTTGTGAAAATGTGAAACTTTGACCCTTACCCTGTGCCTGATCAGCCTATGGAAGAGATCCCTTGGGGAGAGGTGAGCAGGGAGATGTTGAAGCACACAAACATCATGAAAGGAGAAATGGGGATGCTGCTGAGAGCCCTGAGGGGTTGTTAGCCAAGTTGCCAGCCACCCATGTCTGTGGTTGTTCCCTGGAGGAAGGTGTTCAGCTTACCCTGCTCTACTGCAAGCGAGTGGATTTGTGGCTGGCCACTTGTTTTCTTCTGTCTTGACCTTCACTGGTTTGGGAAACTCCTGGCAAGTCTCTAGGGAGGTGGGTGAGGAAATCCTGCTTTGTCTAGGGTGAGCTGCTGATGCTGTTTTCTCCAGCCAGGGTACAGAGTTGAGGAATCCATGCTGTGAGAGCAGCTGGTGTCGGGTGTCCTGTGCCAAGTCTGCTGCCTGTGTGTTTTCCAGGATCTCAGCTTGCAGATTTCCTCCTTGACACTCCTTCCCTTGTGGAGCCAGGCCTGGGTCAGTGGGGCTCCCTGTCCTGCAGCAGCAAGAACAGTCCCGTGTTGGGTTCTCCTCTTTCCCTTTTTCTGTAAGAAAAGCAAAGTGTTGCTTTTTGTACTTCCTGTCTTCACACACATTCATTGAGCCACGCATTGGTCTTTGTCTTGCTGCTTTTGAAACTCGCTCTGGGCATTTTTCTTGGTGATACAAAGCTTGTTAATCTCTTTGCTTGCCTCCTTCAGTGGCTCACAGTGCCTGGACAGGTTTAATTTGTGAACTCAAAAAGTATGGATCATGGGTTTTGGTGGATACTCGTGTTCTTTTTCTGTTTATGCAACAGACTAATTATATTAAGTGGTCTGTGACAATAGAGGCAAAATGGCATATAAATCTATTTCAAATCTGTGTTAAATACTTGTTTTTGGTAACATGCTACATTTTTTTTCTTTTTGTGATTGGACTGAACTCTGGGAAAAAATCCTGGTAAAATCATGTGTCTTAGTATTGTCTCTGGGATAAAGAAGCCTGTCAGAATAAAATAAAGACTAACTGAATCTTCACTGACTTTGAGACTGCAAGAGGTTTGGTCTTTTTTACTGTGAAAGCCTACATGATGCAGAGACCTGGAAGATTAATTACAGACACGAGAGGTAAATTGTTACCGTGTGCACACCCTGTCAGTTTTGGGTGAGAGCCTGCTCTCAGCTGGTTTCACATTTAATGGCAGAAAGAGGTTCAGCTTGTTTAAAACTGCAGGTAACATGAAAATGGGGACCCATTTCTCTAGACCAAGCCTGTGTCAGTTCAGAAGTGAATCTCTTGGTCACAGAGCAGGTGGCACAGCAGCAGTGCAGAAGATGTTCACTGTTTCTTGACCCCACTTGCAACCTTCATTTTTGAAGGTTGTAGGGGCATTGCAGCAGGGGCATTAAAGACTAAAGGGGCTGAGCTCCTGATTCCCCTCTGTTTAGGACCAGTTTGTTCATTGCCTCAATGGTAAGTTTCAAAGAAGCCAGCAAAGAGCAAGGCTTCTTCCCTGGATCAGCCAGGGGAGCAGGGGCATTCCCTCCTGGGTGACAGGAGGCTGGGGTAGGACTTGGTGTTCTAGGCTTGAACATACATTGGATTTCCCCTTTTTTCCCCCTGCATTTCAGGGTGAAGCCTTGAGAGCAGGTGGTTTCAGCTGAAAATTTGAAGGGTGCCAAGCCACTGTTGTGTTCTGGTCCCTGCCACAGAGTGCTCAGCAGGATCTCTCAAGGTTTTGCAGAGCAAAATTCAGAGGGAGCTATGAGTGATGATCCTGTTTTCTTGCAGAAAAAGCCCCAAATGCCCACAAACTGGGTCCTTCCAATTAGAAAATAGCCTGAATTAACCATTCAGCTGTGTGGCACAGCTCTCTCTATATCCTGATAAATGGGAGTAGATTTTCTTCACAGGGGCTTATGACATATCCTTCTCTGTGCATTTGCTCCCATTTTGGGTTTTTTTGGCACGAACTAGGGTAGAAACAGAAAAGGCTGCTTGATCTCTATGATCTGCTGCCCTATTAATGCAGGATTATTTCCTCCAGTGCTCTGTGAGCACGGTGACACAGAGAGCATGGCTTGCCTGCAGCCTTTGACTGTGCTCCTCCCAGCGAGGGCACATTCACATGATCCTGGCTCTCTGCTTTGCTTGCAGCTGCCAGATCATGTCTAGAAAAACAAACAAAAAAAAGTATCCAGCCCCAGTCTTGAATGCAGCTGAAATGTTTTCTTGGTGCCATTTCTCTTTGTCAACAAATTGCTTATCACTTAAGTGTTGTGTTGTGATCCCCATCCCAAAGAGGAGAGATCTGCTGCTGAGAATGGGGGGAGGAGGAATGCCCAGGAGGATAACTTGTTTGAAGATGTGAGCACAGGCCTTATGAATGATGATTCTTTGTCATATCTTAGCTCTAAGGTGCAATTTCGGTGGTATGATAATGCAGAAAATGTTTTAAGTCCTTGGGGAGGAAGCTGCTTTTCAGGTGGTGTCTTGCTCTTCCCTCATTATTGTAATGCTGTTCCTGAAGCTTTGTGTCAGTCATGCTGTGCTGCAGCATGTGAATGCTGGGGGTGATGGAGATCACATCCAGGTGGATCTCTCTGTTTTGTTTTGGTATACACTTGAATTCTTGACATTTGCTTCCTGTTCTTCTAGCACCTTATTTTTCACGGGGCTGTGCTGCTTGGGAGCCCAAGGGCCGAAGTTTTCTTCTTGGTATACTTATCTGATTCTTTTCACACTTAGTTTTCTTCTCACTGGAGTCAGAATCAATCCTTAAGTACATTACATGTATCTTCCCTCAGATTGCCAGTGTGGCAACTGGTTAAGTAGCATTTGGGGATGTAAGATGAATCTCAGTTTTTGTACCCTAGAGGTGGAAGTGGTTCAGGTCCATTTTTTTGTCCTGTCCAGTAAGTGTCACTATGTAAATGCTTTTCAGAAAAAAGCATTTGGGTAGGACAGCTCTTTTTGCTGAAGTCCAGCAACCTGCTGAGGAAAGAGAGGTGTCAAATACCTTTGAAGCTCAGCTTCTCCAAGCCCCTGCTGAGGGCATCGCTGCAGCTGAGAGAGCTCAGATTGTAAACTTCAGCCTTCCCTCTCAAAAGGCAAAGCATCCTTGAGGAGTAACACTGCTGCTATTTATCAATTTGTGTGAGAATGAAGCCTGAATACTATTAGAGCTGAAACACTAATTAAGCCAATAAATTCCTTTGTCTTTTTGGGTGTGTTTGCAATTAATATGCAAAATCCCATTGATTCCAGCAACTCCATAATTCACGATGCAGTGTTATTACATATTGACGTGGTGCCCTATGAAACATCCAAAAGGCACTGCTGTGCATAGTGAGGATCCTGCTGTGATCCCAGTTAAACTGTTACAGGCTGGGTGAGTCACAGGGCTCCACCAGGTTCTTCCAAAAGCTCGGCTGTCAGTGGAGGGGGCAGGAAGACCACACAGAAATGTGTCTCTGCTGAGCAGACGCTGTGTCTCAGGGGCTATTTGCACTTTATATTGCTTTCAGAATTACAGTGGAAAAAAAGGGAAAGATGTTCCAGCTGATCTTGAAAAAAAGGCTGAAACTGATGCAAATAGAAACAGATTGTAAAGGAAATGTGTATTTGGATCAAAGCAAGGCAGTTCTTAAAAGCTGCCTTAGCTTTAACTTGCCTTTGATGGGGCAGTCTAAATAATCTTTCCTCAAGGTTTGTCCAAAACTATGAAAAGGGAGACAGGACAGGAAGGATTCTGAGAGATGGAACACTTTCTCTCTTCCAGGAGAACATTGTTTTGGCATCCTAGGACAGAACCAGAGTCTTGACCACTGATCCCTGCGGTGACTCTCTGCCTAGAACTGCCTTTTGCAGCATCAGAATAAGTTCTGCCCAAATATTTTTTAGCATCCTTCCCTAAAGCAGCAAAATCAGAAGGACACTGTAAGGAATGATGGCTCTTAGTCTCAGAATATTTAATTGAGAGGGCTGCCTCTATGAGGCTTTGTTGCTGTTTTTTCTTACATTGAGACTCCTTTGCGTCCCCAGGTCTGTGGCAGCTCTGCTCTCAAGGTGGAAGGGCTCAAGGAAAGGGGTGTGGTTGGTAGAGTGGATATTCTTCCTGGGGTTGGTCTGATCCCCATCATCCCCTTGCTTTGGTGAAGCAGCAGCCAGGTTAAGCTTAATCTTGGGCTGGGGTTTTGTGGTGGTGATCTTTTCTGTTGCTGTTTTCATTTCTCAGGAAATTATTCAATTTGGTCTTGGCATAATCAATAAACCTCTGTATTGATATGTGCAGCCTCTGGAGCAGAGCATGGTATGGATGTGCTTTTAGTTCAGGACAGCACAAATCAAATACGCAGTTGTTGAATTAATTTGTGGTTGGTGTTTTCTGATAACAGCAATTCAGATTTGCTCTTCCTGTTCCCACTGCCATCCTTCTGAAGGCAAAAAGAAAAGGAAAAAAAAGGCAGTCAGGGTAAAACTGAAGCAATTGTAGATGCATTTGATTCCCATGTATGCAGAGGCTGCATGACAGCTTTAGAGAATGGAAGATGAACAATATACAGGATGCTATCTCTGATTTCAAAGACAGCATGTTTGATTTCAGGCACAACGATAAAGCAGAATTCTTGATAGCTTGTCCAAGCTAATTTTCTTCTGAGTTAGTACACTAACTACCTACCTAGCCACAAGCTGTCCTTTTGCTTTTTCTTTTCTATTAGTGGACTAATAGGATTGCCAAGCTTTACTTTCTAGATGGGTCTTAAATGGGAAGCAGTTTGTTTCATGGAAGAAAGATGCTTGGGGAATCAATTTATGCCAGCTTGTAGCCACCGGAAACCTCTGTACTTCAGCAGACTTTAAATTGAAAAATGGAGCTTGCTCTTCATACTAGATTTCTCAAACTACTTACTCCAAGCAATAGAAGAGTAAACTTGTCAGGTAGGCAGGGATTTTTTGAGGTATCTGTATGTGTTTATCACTTGGTTCACTTCTGGAAATCTCCAAGTGAAATACGGGAGCCTGAATTGCTTGAGAAGGTCAAACAAGGTGAATATAACACTCCTCTCTGGCCTAAAAAAATCCATTAATTGTGCTGTCAAATGGAAGTATGGACAATGGCAGAGCTGACTTAAAAATTTGTCTTAGCTCTTACAAGCTGGTGGTGGGAGGGAGTAAGGTGAGAGGAGTAAAATGATTTTGGGACAGGATTGAGCAATAACCTATGTCTGCAAAATGAGGTCCATTTCTGTCCTCAGACCTTTCTACAAGGCACGAATACAAGGGCAATCTTCTAGGGGCAGAGTGGCCAGCTGATTTCTCATGTGTTTCCCTGTAGGGCTTCTCTGTGGGTGGCAATTCCTTAGGCAGGCATCAGAGCTGGCATCAGGTAATGCAGAGAAAACCGTGGATTTAACAGATGTGAATGTGACTTCTTCCTTTCTCTCTTTTATTCCTCATAAATAAGAAAATTACCTGCAATTGTAGCAAATTACTTTCAAAACAACTGTGGGGATATTATAAATATTGATCATATGATTTGGTTGAATGCAGTGAATTCAAAGCCTGCTGGGTGTTGTACCAGGAGACCATTATGGATGGTACATTTTCAGGAGGAACAGTGCTGTGTGGGACAGTGCCAAAGTGTGTCCTGTGCTCTGCTCTGCTCAGTGCCATCGCTAGTGCTGACACTCATTAAGCAGAAGGCCTGTCTGTTAAATTTGCAGGTGGCATAAAGGCAGAGAAAAGGATTAACCTCAAAGTGGCTCTGACAAAACAGAGGAAATAGATGTAAAAATACCAGGAGAGAATTAGAGATGCAAGTTACCTCTACCTGGAGGCAGTCCATGGCATGGACATGAGCTGGAAAGTCAGAAGAGGTGGTCCTGAAGGACAAGAGAGGAAGGGAAACACGTTACTGAGATAACTTTGGGTAGGAAAGAATGAGGGCCTGGAGATGTAGTAGTGAGGTCAAACAGAAGGAGAAATTTTTGGATGGTGAGGCATGGGAGCAGGTGCCTGGGAAGGCTGTGGGTCTCTGGCACAGAAGGACTCCAAGAGTGCACCAGACATCCATCAGATCTAGCTGTAACATAGCTGTGTTGGGGTGGGGAGCTGAGCCAGACTCCTCAGACCATATGCACTATTGATTTTCCATCACCCACCCTTTCTCCGTGGATCTGCAGAGATATATACACCATCTGCCTGCCTGTAATAGAGCCCTCGAAAAATGAAGTTTGGTGTCTTCCTGTGCCCCCAGCAACTCTCTCTGCACACCAGAGTGACTCCATCTCCGTTAGGTCCATTTTGGAAGGGCAGGTGGAGGTACATGGGGTGATGGCACGTGGGCAAGGTGATGCTGGTGGAAGGACTCTTGCAGGGAGCGAGTTCCTAGAGCTAAGCCCTGTTATAGCTCCAGACTGCTGGAGCTCATGATGTCCAAGTCCTACTGAATGACTGTGCAAAGGTGTTCTCACCACTCTGGGTGCTGCTTTGGCAGAGCTTCTGCAAATCTGATGTTGTTTCTGCATCTGAGCGTGTTGGCTTTGCATCTATGGTAAGAAGATGGAAACGTGGCCCTGCTGATCAGCAGCCATCTAACACTCAGGTGCCTTTGCAGTTCATGAATAAGAGAAACTGAAATACCACTGAGCTCCAGGAGTGCTGTGTGTATGTACCTGATGCACCAGCACACGGCTCCATCCACCACAAGCAGAGCTGAACACTCAGTGTTTTCACCATAGTATCCCACACCAAGTGAGAATGCATCTGAATTTTTTACTGTTTTTTTAAAAAAATCTGTATAATCCACATATTATATGTTTAAAAACATCCATCATAACCTGAAGTATTTTCCTATGTAACTTGCCACTGGTAACTGTGAGTTACCTGCAGAGGCTTATCTCAAACTGCAGAGGTTTATCTCAAAGCTCTGTATCCCTGCCACTTAATTTTCCTGTTCCTGTAGCCCCTTTGTCCAGCATCTCTGGCTTTGTGGGGGCTTTCTGAGGTCTCCTCTTCAAGTCCTAATGTACTTCCAGGTGTGTCAATCCTACATGTGGAAAATATGGTGTTCATTGAAAGGAAACTTTGAGGTGTAAAAGGAAAGGTGATGGCAAAGTCTGGGTATCCTGCTTGTGAACGTTTTTGTTTTTCCCTCCTATCAGCTCAGATTATCAAATGGAACAATGATAATATTTTTTTTTTTCAAAAGAAAAAACTGTAAAAACACTGTAAAAACATTCATGCTTTTCAAGTCTCAGCTTGAGTTTGCTTTGACTTCATTCACAAGGATCTGACTAGCCTTGTTTCCATCCTGGGCTAGAGCTGCTATATTTGAGCCTCCTCAGGACAGGGTTTACAGTGCCGGTGCTGACTCACGCTTCATTGAGAGTCACAAACAGCGACTCCTGTGATGCATCAGCGGCCGCCAGACCCAGACCCCGCATCCCTCACAGCCGAGCGGGGCAGATCCCAGGGCTGAGCCTGCCCTCCTCCCGCAGGAGGGTGTGGTCCAGGGGGATGCGGTGCAGGAAGATGTGGTCCAGGAGGATGTGTGGTCCAGGAGGATGTGTGGTCCAGGAGGGTGTGGTCCAGGAGGATGCAGTGCAGGAAGATGTGGTGCCATCAGCCACCGCTGCCCTGGCCTTTGGCTGAGCCTTGCTCACACGCTGGGGCAGCATGGGGTGTGTGACAGTGGCTGAGATGAGCTCATTGGGAAGTGAAATCAGATTCAATTGCATTAGGAATTCATGTCAGATAAAGCCAGCGGAGGTACTGCAGAGCTGTACGTACATCTGCTTAATATATTTATTAAATATCCCTCCCAGATTGATTCTGGGCTTAAATTAAAAAGAAAATAAATTATTTTTCTTCTTCTGCTTCTCTGTTACTCATCTGGTAGTTTTGTAATATTTAGCTCTTCCTCACTGTTTGATTGGATTTGTGAACTTCCCAGTTGTGTCAATAAAGCGATCAACAGAGAAATGCAGTTAGACTTGGCACAGGGAAGGAAGGAGTGGGGCAGATTTTCCTGCTCAGGTCTGGTGTCACTTGCAGTCACCAGCAGCAGGCTGGACTGACCCATGGGCAGCTCATCTGTAAGCCCAATAGTAGCACTGGTTAAAATCTGGCATTAGCAGTGTAGCTTGGAGTGTACTTCAGGGCTGATTGGCTTGCAATGTGCCAGCAGAGTGCAGGTGTAAAAACAGTCCATGCCTGCTTTTTGTGACCAACAGAGGGGGTTCCTCCTCCAGCCTCTCTCTGGGGTGTTGTCTTGCCTTGCTCCTGACTCACAGGGACTGCATTTGTTTTGGTGACAGCAGCATGCAGGGCTGTGGAGGTATTTGTGACTCATGGACTTATCTGGACTTTATTCAAAGGCTGCTGGAACACAATCCTGACTAACACGTTTTAGGGACCCTGCCTGAGCAGGGAGGTTGGACAAGATAACCTCCAGTGGTCCCTTCCAGCCATGACTGTTGTATGATTCTGTGACTTTCCACCTCTATAACTGAACTAGATCATGACCCACATGTGTCTCTAGGAAGAGACTTCACCCTTCATTGGTGGGATTACTCACCTCCCCTCCTCCAGCACACATTTGTCCTCTGTGCTCTGGTGCCTGAGAAAATGTGGCTGGAGCAGGGGTGCCCAGCTCACTGCCATCACCCAGACCACAAGCTAAATATTGTATTTCCAGTGCTCCTTGTTCTCATCTTGCTGGGATCTGGCTCAGACCTGCTGAGCCTGATGTGGTGACTTTGTGTTGTTTCCTCCATGAGTTCATCCCATTCCCAAAGCACGTGCAAGGCTGGTGTCCACACCACTGTCCTGCAGTGATGAGTGATCTGTGCTGTGCACAGCAGCTGCTCTATCTATCTATCTATCTATCTATCTATCTATCTATCTATCTATCTATCTATCTATCACCTCCTGTCTCTGTCTATCACTTCCTGGGCTGTGTCCCTTCTTCAGTCCAGTGGGACTTGGCTGCTCCCTCTGGGCTTTCCCACTTTTCTCATGCTCTCCCCTTTCAGCTCCCATGGAGAAAAGGGAATCTCTAAGCATTCTCTCTAACCCAGAGAGCAATGCAGGTCACTTTGCTCTGTGTTTGGGGCCCCTGTGCTGCAGTCCGTGCTGTGGTGCAGGTGGCCAAGCCCTGTCTTTGCAAGTACTACAGTGCCTGTGGAAAATGTGTCTGGAATGGAGAAGTGAGAGTGTCTTCAGTGTCAAATAACCACACTGCAAATTTGCATGTTTTGGTGCAGTCTGTGCCACCTGGGAGCAGCCACAGGGGTGGGATCTCCATGGGAAAATTTTATTTTAGCCAGTGCAGGCAGTGGAAGTCCATGTAGCCAGAGGGTGAGGAAGAGAGGCTGTCCTTCAGAGAGGGTGAAACCTTGGCAGAACTCCCACCTTCTTCAAAAGGGGTCTGTGTGGTCTGCTGGTTAAAATGATTTTAATGCAAATCAACATTAGCCTGTTCCACATTGCATGGAGAGAGGAGGCAGAAAAAGGAGAATGGTTTGACATAGTTCTTTTAGCCTTCTGATTCTCAAATTTTGGTGCAGAGTGAGGAAACTTCTGCTAATAGCAACCCTCAAGGTAAAGCCTTTTTAAAGTATTCCTGGAAGGCTTTTAGTAAACTAAACTAAACCAGAGAAACCCTGCCCCTATATTCAACAGTTACACTTAATCAAGGGTATTTCTCAGGTGTAATTTCATCCTTGATGTCACCCAAAAATTAGAGAGAGGAAAAAAAATCAAAATTGAGGCAAACCAGTGTAATCTGGAGAGATTAGAGCTGTGAGGGCCTGTGACCTGCAAAAATTCAGAATGCAAAGCAGACAACGCTCTGTGTGTGAGGAACATTGATGAACAAATATGGGGATGGGGAAGAAGAGTGCATCAGGCATTACCTGCTGATGCAGACACCCACCGGGCTTGCTCGTGCAGTGGTTTGTGCACACACTGACTGGGCTCAATGGTTTTGCCCCCATCTGCTGTCTCAGAGGAAATCTTCATGTTGCCTCTGCCAAAGCTTGGTGGACAAAAACTTGGGGAGGAATAATGCATGGTCTGTATGAGAGCAAAGAATGTTATATTATCTCCTTGTTCTACCTACACCTGAGTGTTAATTTTTGCTTTCTCTTCAAGGGAAGCTGCTAAATGCAAATTACCTCTCCATCACCAGAGAGGCTGATAAGGTGATGATAAAAAATATACAGAATAAATGATGGTAAGCACTGCATTATTCTAGAGAGAGCAGGGGAAGGCAGAGGGCACTGTAAATATCCTTTATGTACATCCCTATGTAATCCCAGGGGTGTAGTGCAGGAGAGGGCACAGAGCCTTGGGGTTCACCCAGGCACTTATATAAAATAAAATGCAGCAGTGTGTGTTAGAGCTAAGCCATAATTAAACACCCCCAGGTAGTTTAAATGAGACGTGCACATTTAGAAGATAGTTTTTAGCAGATCATGTCATCATCTGACTGGCAGAGAAAACAAACAGCTGTGGCATGTACTTTCCAGCACTGTTTGCACAATGAGCATCGAGGGTGCACTGGCTGTGGGTCCAGAAGTGTGTTGTGCTTGTGCAAGGATGTCAGAGGGTTTCAAGCTGGTGCCTTCCACTCTCCTTCGTGTCCTGGTGGGTGTAACTCACCCTATGCTCTCCCTGCACCAGGGCAGGGGCACAGAGGGCAGCTGGGGCTGTGGTCCAGAGCGCCTTCACTCACCAACCACGTTCCTCTCCTGAAGGGGGTGGCACTTGGCAAAAAGCAGCCAAAGCCTGAAGCCTGCAGCTGCTCTCACTGTCATGGCAAGGATGCTGGAGGATGCTGGAGCTGATGGTTGAGGTGCAACTGCCTGATGGCTTGGCAGTTGTGAGCAGCTGAGCCAGGGTGCTCTAGAAAGCAACTGTCCCATCACCCCCCATGATGGGGCTATTGAATTGAAAAGGCAAATGTGTTAACCCCCAGGAAGGTGGTTTCCTCAAGGCTGAGCCACTGGAGCCCTCTGGAGCCAGACTTTGAATTGTTACAGCAATGACAGGATTTGCACATGGTTACCACCCATCAGGTGTGAAGAAGAAACTTCCAGCTGAAGGAGCAGCTGCCTTCCTTCCCAGCCTGTCAAAGCTGTTAAATTGCTCCAGCTTAATCACAGGCAACCCCTTGAGCATTTCCAAGGGGAGGGTATCTGATGAGAATGTGCATGAGGCTCTGGAATTCAATTTCAAACCAAAAATGAGGAAAGGAAAGTTTACCTACAGCACTGTAAGCTCCTGGTAAGACTCAAAATGGCAAAACATCTTGTGGAAGTGCTGGCAGCCTCTTCCAAACATATTGAAGCCTGCCTTTTTGCTCCATCAAGGAACAGGAGACCAGCCCTGTTGGTGTCCATCCCCTGTGCACTGCTGGGGTGCTGGGACCTTGCAGAGTTTGGGACAATAGGCTTTGGCTCATTATTTTTACAGCCTTGAAAAAATGAGCAATTCCTCTGTAGGATCATTGTGTTTTCCTCATCCAGTCTTCTGCAGAGCCCCTGCAACAGAAACTTGCAGAACCAGAGGCACCCCCTGAAGTCACCTGGCCTCTTGTTCTGCAGCTTTCTGCTGCAGGGACTCTGCAGAAGGTGGAATGGGGAAAATGCAGGATCTGTCCAGCAGTCAGCTGCCTGATGTGGCAGCAGTACCCTTGGTGCTGGGGGAGCACTGTCCTTGCCTGCGGAGACAGGAGGGAGAAAAGCCTCAGCTGCCAGCGGCAGTGCTGGAGATGCCGGCCAGAGTTAGGACTGGCTTGATGGCTCCTGATGGGAGCAGGACAGGAGCCTGGAGGTGGTTTAACTATGCTTCTGCCATCACCACGGTGGTTTCTTTGTGTTCTTGGGGGGTTGTGAATTAAGGGACACTGTTAGGATGCCAGGTGGGGTGTTCTGGTGAGCTCATTGCATCGCAGCCCTGTGGCTGCAGGGGATGTGCCTCCCTGCCTTGGAGCTTTGCTTCAATATTTACAGAACACAGTGACACGTTTAAAAAGCTTCAGCTGGAGTAAGCAAGACCAAACACTGCTGTGGGAATGTCACCGTGTTTCTTTTCAGAGACAGCGTGTGGGGCTGGCTGTGGGGCACAGAGCTCTTTTGGCAGGACAGTGGTTTGAAGGGAAGCTGAGTCTGTAACTGGATGAGCTTTTGCATAGGGCAGAGGTGGGAGACAGGGGAGGGAAGGGATGCTCAGGTCTGTGGCAGTAGAGTGAAACAGAAAGGAAAGACCCAATTTGAAAAGCTTTGCAAGAGATGTCCCAAGGAAGGCAAAGACCAGCTTGGGAAAGTGAACCAGCTTTGGGTCTACCAAGGAGCCTTTAGAGATAGAGCAGTGCACCCTGACTGGAATAGCCCTGTCCTGCCCAAGGGAATTATCCAAGGGAACCCTCAGAGCCACCTTGCAATAACTCCTTGGTCCCAAAACACGTGGTCCCAGCATAATCATTGTCATGATTATTCTGTGCTGGGAAAGCTTGATTTTCCTAGGCATTAAACACACAGATGAGTAAAGGGTGGTGTTAGCTAAACACTTCCAAAAGCTGTTTTGGACATTTTAATGTTGCTTTGGAGTTGTTTTCCAGCTTTCTCTAAAAACCAGTTTGGGGTGCATACAGATGCACAGTGTTGAGCTTAGTGTTTCTTCAGAGAGGGAAAGGGACCAGAGCATCACTTTGCTATTCATTTCCAAGGGCAGGATGTACAAACAATATCAATATTTATTAAACAGCTTTGTTTATCCCAGGTTTGTAACAAAGAAAGTGACTTAGATTGTGGTGTTTGTCCTCTTTTCAGTGTCCTATTCCTCACCTGGGTTTGCAGGTTTTTCTTAATGCATATATTATTTCCCTATTTTGAAGATGGCTGTATCCTGAATATCTTAAAAAGGGAAAGTGGCACTTGGTTTTTGGTTGCCTCAGTGGTTATATCATTTCTGCTTTTAAGAGTCCCTGTTTGTGATAGACAGCAGCTCTCACTACCCAGGCTTACAACAGAAGCTTTGTTGTCTCATTTTACCCTTCTACTCTTCCTTCCTTCCCCTCAGCTGCTTTAAATAAATAGGGAAGTTTTAAGTTCAATGAGACCAGTAAATTTACAAAATGTACTCCTATGAATGGCTTATTTTTTTCACTTCAGCTTAAATCTGATTTCAAGTGACATCAAGAAGAAGAAAAATATTCAAAAATGCCCAAAGCCCACTTACAGCATCGTGAAAGCGCCCAGCCAGCAGTTTCCACAGCAGCAGCTTTGCTGGAGGCTGTTTGCTGTGCCCCTTGCTGATGGGCACATGAAGAGTGCAGAGAGGGATTTCTAGACGTCTCCTGCACTACAGAGGTGAGAATTTAGATATTTACACTTTTTTAAAGATGCAAAAGGTCACTCCCATGCATGGGGACTCTGCCACTGCTTGTTGCATCCTTACACAAGACAGAAACACACTGTGAGGCACGGTGCTGCTGCCTCTGAAAGATGAGGACTGTTACCAGCTGCTCCCTTTAAATGAATTTTCCTAAAGTCAGTCACAACATGAGCAGAGCGATGATCCTGATGACACTTCCCGAACAATTAGCACCGGGAGCGAGGAGCACCAGAGGACTCATGCCATGTTCTGTTCTGCATGTCTTTGGTATAAATAGCCTGGCTGGAGGATCTTTTGCCCAAAATTATGATGAAAGGGTGATTTTATGTTAATTCAACCTGTCAGTTGTGTTTGAAACCAGGGACACCAGAGCTTTCTGCTGTGCTTCGATGAGGAGCACTGGACTGATTAAACTAAACATGGGGCAACAGGAGGGTTGTTCAGAGGTGGCTGGTGGGCATGAGGGCTCGTGGGGTGGGCAGTGCTGGGCAGGTAGCTCCTGTGTACTTCACAAACTGTGTCCTCATGTGTGAGGAGAGGCCGTGCTCTGCACATGTGGATACAGCCAGGACAAGGAGCACTCCTTTGGAGCTGTGAGTGACCTTGTGATGAGGCACCAAAGGAGACCACAGGGCTGTCCCATCAGGAAAGGTCCAGGATGACCCACCAGCCAGGTGGGTTGAAATTGCTCAGCAACAACTTGCTGACAAGCCCAGTGGTGCCTGTGGTTTGCTGAGCTTGATCTCCAGGTGCTCTGCAGGCAGCCACAGTGACCTGCTGCTGGTCCTAGAGGAACTGCGTTTGCAAGAGGACTCTTGGCCATCTCAGATCTCATTCCTGCACTGCCTTCCACAGGCAGAAGTCTGTGGGAAGGATGGAAAGCCCTTGGGATGGAAAATACTACTTATAGTGCCAGGAGTTTGCTGAGTCCTTGGCAGAGGTATGGTCCTTACTACATAAGAATTAGCATCCAGCCAAAATGACTCAGACTAAAACTCCTTGAGAAAGTCCCTTAGTGGATGGTTTTATACTCGTGCCCTTTCTGTGTTTTGGCCAGCTGTGGGCCTGTGGAAGGAAAGAGGAAAAAAATGTGTAAACCAGGGGGAACATCACCGTGTGCAAGGCAATGTGCTGAACAAACTTCAGAGGAAGCACTGAGAAACGTGCCAAAAGTTGCGTGGGCAGAGATCCACAGTGATTTGTGTTAATTAGCTAATGAGCAGTCTGTTGGAGACACCCAGACTTACAGACCCCTCAGCCTTTACTTCATAGAAAGAGCAGTTTCAGTGTTGAAGTCAAGAGTCAGGGTGCACCTTAAGTGGTGGCAGCCTGTGAAGTACTTAGAGAAAGATCCCAAAGATTGAAAAAGACTGATAGCAAAGGCTGGTGGAAAGGCAGCCCTCACCTGCTTGCAAGGCCTGTGGGAGTTTTTCCTTGGATCACTCTAGTGGGGAGAACATGTATGAATGTGGGAATTGGCTGTGATGTGTTGGAGCTCAACTCTTTCTATCAGTGGGGGCTCCTGGCTCATGCTTTTAAGGCATCTTGTCCCTCCAGCTCATCTTTTCAACTTCAATAAGAGATGTGCATGTGCTTCCCCTTCCCCCCAATGCGTTACATTTTCAGATCAATTTTAAAAGTAACCTCTTTAATATTGAATTATTCCTGATCTCTATTGTCACTTCTAGCTGATTAGTTTAAGGACTGTGCTTGGTTTGTTTAATAACCTCTTGACACTAAACAAACAATCCTGAAAAGGGAACAATTTGCAAAACAGAAGGAAAACAAATAACCTACAAGGGCATCCTCTTCAAAATAGAAAGACTGATTACATTAAAATGGCAAAATAATTCCGGACATTAAAAGAATGTATATAGATATTGGCTTATCTATATTCAAGGAAGATTTGAAAACACCGCAAAGTTAAAGTTTTCATTAGCAGTACAGTGAAATCTCTCAATTAGAATTCCTGAAGCATATTAAATGGTATTTAGTTTCTAACTCAATGCATCATTTTCTGTTAAATAATTGATCGTGGTGCAGAGATTGTGTTTGTGTAGTTTAAGAAAGCGATTAGACCAAAGAACATTTGGTAGGAAAGTTGCATTGATAACTGCGACACTGCTCCAGCCGTGCTCTGGAGGAGCTCTCACAGCCGGGCTGGCCACTGAGCTGGGCAGGTGCTGGGCCTGAAGGGACTTGGGGCAATAAAAGCTGTACTGGACCACAAGGAACTTGTCTTGAACCCAGTGAGGAGAGCCTGGTGCCTTCACAGCCCCAAACTGCCCAGGGATGAGGCGTGGATGGGAGGAGGGAGAACCCCTCACCCCAAAACCACACTGACAAACAGAGCAGAGGGTAACAGGCTGAAACTCCAGAGATGCTGAGAGAGGATCTAGTAAGGAGCAATAGGAGTCCTGGCAAAGGCCAGGTGTAATGAGGTTAGCCTGGAGGACAAAGCCATCGCCAGGCTCTGGCACCTCTGTGACCAGTGCCTGAACCTCAGGGTTGTTATTTTTCTATGTGACATTAATTTACCTTCTCCCCACTTGGTGCCTGCAGTAGAGGAATACTGTGATGTTACACCTTCTGTTGCCACAACACAAAACACTCTGTCTTCAGAGGTGTGCACTCAAATAATATTTGAAATGCTTATTTCAGCCCATCCCTCAGCTGTGTTTGGACTAGGAAGGGTTTAATTTTCCTTTGTGGCTCTGCCATGACTGGTGTGTGCAATTGCAGCCACATGGAAGGTTCTGGTGGAATTCCCACTTGTCTGAGGTTAAACCCAAGGTTTCTGTTGTGCCTTTATGTGGACAGGTCTCCTTGGAAACTCGCTGCCTAGGTGAGCAAAGCCATCTTCTGGGCTGCCCAAACACCACCCAGTTCTTCAGGGCTTCACCCCATTTTATGAGGTATTTAGGCTGATTGAATGGCACAACACAAAGCCCATAATGTCTAACCACCAAGACTTTGGGTAGCTTCTCCCCCCGCTCAAGTTTTTAATTTTGATTTGCTTATATTCTTTAATGAGATGCAATTACAGTTTCAGTGTAGTAGGTAGGAGGCTTTATATTTGTACCGCTTTGTAGTAAAGACATAATTACTGCATTTATGAATCAAATCCCTTTATGTATCATAAATACTTATTAAAACAGCCACTGGCAATTTTACCTCAACATGTTTCTTCATGAAGTAGGATTTATTGCCTATATAAAAATGCCAGTCTTTCCTGGATCTCCCTCCCCTGCAATTGCTTGGCTTGCAGAATCCCCGTGCCTGGTTCAGAGTGGTTCAGAAGGTGAGACATCCTACAGAGCACTCAAATAGCTGTGCGTGCGTGCACAGCTCGCGTGCCCCGAAGACACCTCTGTGATTACTGTTTGTGCTCCAGTGAGATCTCCTGTCTGTCTCGCTCAGAGTGCTGGGAGCAGACTGTAGATGTCATCTTCATCTCAGCCAAGTTTGGGGCTGACGTGGCTGTAGCCTCTGCTGTACCACCTCAGCCAGAGCAGAAGTGTTTGCCCAGTTTACTCTCTGCACTGAGCAGGGATAAGAGGATTGATGCATCAGTGAAAGTGTCTCCATAAGTCTTTAAATTATTCAGTTTTGTGCAAAAAGGTGGGTTTCATGCAACTGAAGAAAGTTTCCATTCACATACAATTTTTTTCAAATTCAAGTTTTCAAATTCAGTTCCACATTCTGTTCTTCTTAACCTCTGACTGGTTAAGTGAAGTGTCTGCCCTGTCTTTAGGGGTAAGGAAAAATCCTGGGGTGGGAGATGAGAACACACAGAGTAGGAATCTGGGAAAGACTTGAACATGGTGAGTTGTTTGACACTTCAGAGGCTGCTGTCAGAAGAAAGATTTGATTAATGGATTATTCAAACTGTAGGGAAAGGCAGCTTTGATTTCTGTAGACAAAAGTTCAGAGTCCCAAACAGTTTAAAAGGAAGGCTGGCAGGGCAAAATCCTGCAAGGTGTTGCCAGAAAGTTCGTGCCAGATTAACCTGATTTGTGTCTCCTTGGCTAAGCTAACAAACACGCTCAACACAAGGGCAGTAAATCTCCTCCCTGAAAATGTAGTCTTGAGAAAGTACTTTACAAGAAGTCATTGGTGAAACTAGAAAAGTTGTTTCTCAACAGACGAGCAAATAAAGTTGATAGGGAATTCATTTACAGGCAGACAGCAGCAAGCAAGGAACTTAATAAACATTTTTATCAAAGGTAGGTCTTGGGACAGATTTTCTTTAAGGACATAAGGACATTTCTTTAATGGCCCAAAACGCCAACATTTTATTTATTTCATTAGCCATTGAGACACTTTCAGGAGATCTGGTGAGTGGAGAGCAGAATCACAGTGAGTTTTTTTGTTTTATTTTATTTGGTGGGTTTTTGGTAGTGGTTTGGGGTTTTTTTGTTTTTTTTTTTTTTGTTTTTTCCCCTGAGAAGCAGCAGAAATGGAATGAAATGCTGTGAGAAGTGCAAAATCCTGTGTTTGGACACTGGAGACCATGCTGGGAGCTTGTGGTACATACTGGGACTGGAGCTAGTGAGGACAGCCACCCTCTTTGGTCCAGTTATCAAAAAGACAGCAGTAACCTTAGGATGGCACAGATTTTCCCTAGATACAGTAAAATGAGGTATCATTACCAGCACACAAGGTCTGTACAAGTCCTTGCCTGGAATACTGCATATGTGGGTCACACATCCTCAAGAAAGATTAATTTAACCTGGAATTCAGAGAAAGACTGATAGAAAGAGAGCAGAGGGGAGAGCTTATCCTGCAGAGGAGGCTGGGAGTGCTCAGTGAGCAGGGACAGGAGTTCTTGGCTTTGGGGGCTCTCTCTGACAAAGACACGGGGGTGCGGAAAGAACTGAGCTAGAGGACAAAGCTGGGTAAGAAAAAAGATGGATATAACATCATATAACTACACATGAAGAATGAGAGGGGATCCTACCAGCAAAAGAGCTGGGTCAGCTCCTGAAAGGACGTGAGGAAGGGCACAAAGAGCTCCTGGCTTACCAATGGGTGTGTAACTCAGACACATCTAATAGCAGGGGACAGTAATCCTGGGTATCCCTTTGGTCATCAAGTCACTCTTAATGAGCCCCTTTATGCTCAGTCCTTCAGAGCCAACACATGCAATTTAGGCACACTGTGAAGGTCCTAACGTGCCTGCCCTAATTTATCCGATGGCTGTTATTCCTTTTTCATCAATAAGGAATAATGACACAATGAGGCCCTGTAGTTGGATCATTAATTAGAAGAGTTTTCACCTTTCAATTAACAAAAGCCTCCTGGATCCTTTTGCTGCAGTCCCGGGGGAAGGGAAAGGCAATCACCCCACACAGGTAGGGCAGCAGGGGAATTTCATTGAGCAACAAGAGGTGCCGTCTCCGGAGCTGATTGATTGGCCCAGGAAGCTCGTTTAACCTGATATCTATCTTCAAGACTAATCAGGCGCGATGAATAAAAAAGAAGGCGTCAAGCTCCTTAGTAAGAGAAGGCTGGCGGCTGATAAACAGATAATTACACAAAGCAAAGCTGTCACAACAATAAATGTGCTTTGGCAAGAAGTGACCTCACGATGTGGGAAGCACGGAAGAGTTGAAGCCTCACCATCATCCCGGAGTGAGGGGAATGAAGGCAGATTTGCCACATGGCAAATGGCGCTGGCGTTTGTCGCAGGAGATGTGCAGAATCTCCGGACACTGCTTCGACAAACCCCAGTGCAGCCAATAGGTTGTTGTTGCTCAGGAATCTGATCTGCAGTTTGTTTTTTTCATAGAATCACTGGTTTCCGGGGGAAGGGACCTTGAACATCATCTCATTCCAATCCCCATTTGGGGGGAAAGGGACCTTAAAGCTTGAAGATCATCTCATTCCAATCCCCTTTTCATGGGCAGGGATACCACCTGCTAGATCATATTGCTCAGGGCCCCATCCAACTTGGCCCTGAACACTTCCAGGCATGGGGCCTCCAAAACTCCTCTGGGCAACCTGTTCCTGTGCCTCAGCACCCGCACACTGAAAATTTCTTCCTCGTAATTTCTTCCTTTAATCTAAAAGTTTCTCCCCTTGACCTAACACTGTCTGCCTGTGTAAAAGTGCTCTCCCTTTTTATAAGAGCCCCTTTTAGGTACTGGAAGGTGTTCCAAGGTCTGCCTGCTTCTTCAGGCTGAACACTTCAACTCTCTCAGCCACTCTACAGCAGAGGTGGTTCAGCCCACTGGGCATCTCCATGGCCTCCTCTTGCTTCAGTCCAACACATCCGTGTCTTTCCAGGGCTCAGGACCGGACCTGGATGCGGTGCTCTGGGTGGATGTCTCATGGGACCCGGCAAACCCTGGAGTCATTGCACAGACCCGGCTGGGACAGCTGCAAAGGGCAAAGCTGCATTGCACCTCACGCGGGGAGCTGTCACACTCCTGCTCTCAGCCCCTGCTCTTCTCAGGAGCACGGGGAAACCTCGGGGCCTCCCTCAGCGGGTATCCATCCCTTCGGGGAAATGCGAGCCAAGGGAGGAGGCAGAGGCCGCCGGAGCTGCTGGCCGAGGGGCTGCCTGCCGCTGTCCGGAGCTCGGCTCTCTGCAGGACACACGCCCGGCGCTCCCGGCCCGGGGCAGCTCCAGCCCGGCGGTCCGAGGGGAGCCGGGCAGTGCCGGGAGCCGCCCCAGCCGAGCTGTCCGCTGCCCTGCTCTCTCCACAGGGTGGCAATGCTGCCTTCGGCTCCGGAGCCCGGCCCTCGGCGCTCCCAGCGCCCGCGGAGCCGCCCCAGGCCCGGCCCGGCCTCCCTGCACTCCCCCCGCCGCCGGCACGGCCTGGGGACAGCGACACGGGGACAAGAGGGGCTGCTGGCCGAGCCTGGCGCCTCCGCTGCCTTTTCAGCATCCTGGGGTGCTCCTCGCCCGTATCTGCGCCTTGGGGTGGCTTGTGGTCCCGTCCCTGGCCACGCTCCCCTCTCTCAGTGCCATCTCCCCGGGTGGAAGATGTCCATAGCTGGGATGTCTCTGGGCCGGTCCAAGACCTGTGCAAATCCCTCATCACACACTCGGAGGGCAGCAGGGTACTGGTGTTTAATTGGGCTTTGTAAGTACGTGTGTGGCTCTAATTCCAGGTCCTCTCCTGCAGAAGCTGCCGAGTGGCAACAGAAGGAGCTGCTGAATTGCAGGCATTAAGTAGATAAATATTAAAATCGCGATGTAAAGGCAAGCACTGGAAAGGCAGGTTCTAAGGAGAGGAGCAGCTCGGGGAAAGAATTGAAATGAATTCCTCTGAAGCAGCTGCAACCATTTGTTTATTACAAACCACGTATCTCCACGCACATAAGAGGACGAAGTGTTCAAGCACAAGCTCACACCACTCCCTTCACTTCCCGAAGGTGAAGCCCTGAGACAGGCAGGAGCCCTTTGTGAGCTGAGCAGAGCACCCTCCCCGGATGAACAGCTGGAGCCCATGTGAGGGAGCAGGGCTGGGACCCCTCAGTGCTCCCGTCCCCATGACTCGGGAGCAGCTGCGCCCTGGGAAGGCATCCCCCAGGGAGCTCTTTTTTATAACTGGATATTTGCAATATGCCAGCCCAAAGAGCAGAGGCAGGTGTTGTATTTTAAGGGATGCAGGAGGCTGAGTAAGTTGTGTACATAATTGTTCTCAAGACTGAAGTAAAAATTCGACCCCATCTCCATTTCTGCCACAACAGGAGAGCCCAGATATGTCCTCTAACGATGTCATGTGTCAGAATTTCTTAATGACACTTTCTCCTCTGATTACTGTTTAATTTGCCCCCTCTCCTTCTGAAGATCACTCTCTTTTTACATCCCTCCAAATAAAGAGTGTTTAGTTAGCAGGGAAGAAAAGATTGCCATTGAAGAACTAAGAAAAGCACTGGATTAATTCTCTGCCTGCAGCTAAACTGAGAGTTCATCTCCTAATAGGCCATTTCAAAGCAGTTAGATTTACTCTTTTAGACTAACCATACTGTCTGAACAATATTTTATGCCTGTGTTAAAATATAATAGGCTAGAGAGACAACTCAAATGTCAAGAGTAGATAGTGCTGTCAAAGTAATTTGTCTTGGGTAATAGATAGAGTGACATGACTTTGAAACATTTTGAGAAAGAAATCATTCTACATTTGAATGGATTGTTTCTTTCCCTTTAAAAAAGCCAAGGCTGTATTATTTAAATCGTGTCTATCAGGAAGTCTTTATTTTCTGTGAAAATAACATTGGTATTTCCAGTGATGGGGACATGGCACAATGGGACTTTGCAGTGTTTGACAGGGGAATTAGGCGATGGCAGCACGATGCTCCCAGAGCATCCTCAGACCACCCCTCATGGAACCTTGGATACTTGGGAGAGTTTGGGAACGAATTAAAAAATTAAACCCAGTGCTCAGGAAGGCAGCAACAGTGCAGCTGAGTTCAGGGGAGATGCCATTCAGCCAAGGTGTTTCGAGGTCCCCTAAAGAGTGTGACACTGGCAGTTTTTCTTCTCCAACATTAACCATTTAGATCAAAAATGCTAATAAACTGCACGGGTAATTGTTTGTCCCAGGTCTCCCCATGGCAGAAATGTTCTTCTTACTGCTTATAGATTTTTAAAGCTTTCATCAGCTTCCTCATAGGCAGTCAGTGAATACATTTATACTTAAGGGATATGGACGGCCTGTTATCTAGTCTTGTCATTTGTCCAAATGTTCTGAAAGAAAGGCATAACTTAGTTCTTTGCTAAGAAAGTCTGTGTGAGGACTTAGAAAAACTCAGAAAAGTCTTAAGAGAATTCATTGTCTTGTGTTAAAAAGATAAAAAGGAAGTTGGTAGGGTCTTATTTAGCAAAATACAGACTAAGTAAGATTTTCAGTGTTTATTCAGTCCCTTTACACCACTGTGCCAGGTAAAAGAATGATTGAGAAAGGAGCCAAGAACATTTATGTTCCCTTTAAAGTCTATTTCCACTGCAGGAATAAATATAACCAGCTAGCACAGCTGACAATCACCTTGTTTGGCATCTTCCCTAGTACTTCACTGTGCTCTCCTGGGCTCATGCTGAGCTGCCTCAAGGCTGAGGGGGTTCTGCTGGGGCAAGGGTAGGGTCAGGGCATTATCTGTCCATGGAGCTGGGGATTGGTCCTGCCCTGGGATCAGAGTCTGGGGCCATCTCAGTCATGCCCAGGGTGGGAAACCTCTTGAAAGGCACATAAAAGCCTGCAGGTCATAACAAAATAATCTCATGATTTGTAAACACTTCCTTCACCAGGAAAACAGGCATCTTGTTTGGAAATGGGCCCGTACAAACTCAGTGTTGAATGGTACAGAAAAGCACTTGTCATTGCAGCTCTGCCTGGTGGCAGTGTGGTGTTTGGATGGGGACCAGCTTCCCCAGGCAGGGTGGTGTCCACAAGGCTGAGCTCCCACCCACTGGTGCCTCCCCCTTGGCAAAGTGTTTGCCAAGCATCCAACACTAGCAGCACATTTTATTCCCCACCTCTCACACACACAGGTGTGAATGACCACCAAAAACCGTGGGGCTGTAGCAATAAATGGCCTCATTTGAAGGTTTCCCAGGAACTTTCCATGGGGATGTAGACAGGCAGCATTGACATCCTTGTTTTATGGAGGATCAGACTGAAACCTGGAGAAAGACTTACCCTGTTGGATTTAGAGGCAGTCAGTGGAAACAGGGTGTAGGTGTAGCTAGGGAGTCTCATGTTTTAGTGACAGCACTGACACTTGTGGGCAAAATGTCCCTTTTCAATTGCTATTTTACTGTCACTTGCAGTCATTTCTATTCAAGGCATGTTATTAGCAAATCTTTGGGGAACCCCTTGAGATTTTTGGTTGATAACTAAAAGAAACTCCTTTATGTTCGTAATGATAAAACAAAGCATCAAGTCATTCGAGTTGATTTTACCCAAGACATTTCCTGAATTATTGCTCTTTCACAGCTGTCATGGGCTTGAAGCTTTCAAAAGCCCATTTTGTTTCTGCTCGTAGCCCTTTCATCGTCAAAGGCTGGTGCTGTACCCCTGGGTTTGCTTGTGCAGCTCAAAGAGGAGAGAGCAATGCAGCTCCTCAAAGTTAAACAAAAATTCCTCACGGTTAATGAACTTGGCTAATTTTATGCAGAAAATGCTAGCATCTCTCCTTTTAAAACTCACTCCAAATTCCAGGTTGATACCAATGGGGATAGTTTAAAAAGCATCTCAGACTTGGATGCAACTCCCTTTGACTTTCAGCCAGACCTATACACTCTTACACATTTTCAGGGGGGAAGATTTTCAGCTGTCAAAGTCTTTTAGGCAGCATCACAAACCCACCTGGCTTCTCTTCAGCACTGTGGCCAGCCAGGAAAAATCAATGACTCTCTACTTAGCTGTGTAAATCCAATTTACTGTAATTACCCATGTAAGAAAAAGATACGGCTCTACTTTAAGGTTCTCCAAAGGTGCTTTGTGATCTTTCTGCAGTATTCCATCATTGTTGTACTGCTTTTTCCCCCCCACACCTTGAGCAGTGAGTGAATAAGAAACTAAAAAACCCAGCAAATAGCCCGTATACAAAAAGACAAATAATGTCCCTAAAATGATTAAATTTGTTCGCAGGTGACTGTGTAGAAATGCTCTTGCCTAGTCTGAAATCAAGTTGACCTAAATTATACAGTATAGATTATTGCATTTAGAATAATAATGGTGTGCTGGATGTAGTGGAGTGATTTTAAACCAAGGGCGTACAGCCTCTGCTGAGATCCAGATGGGTTTCTTAATCTGATTTATGATGCAAAATTTAGGTCAGGTGGATTGATTCCTAATAGAGATATAATGAATCAAAATTTCTAGAATGGCTTTATTTTGCACAGAGGTGTCAACATGCTGTACTTCTCTATTTGTGCACTTGGCGTGTAATGATTCTCTTGCAAAAATCATAATCCATCAAGTCTTCCATTCAAGAATATCAATCAGTGCCAGGAACAAGACTATTTTAGCCAGGAGTTCTCAGTCATTTTGTTTTCCTCTTCATGAGCACATAAGGTGCCGTGATATTTAAATTGTGCTTTGACATGTAATCATTAAATGTTTGAAAATGTCTCATTCTGTTTTTGTTGCCTCATCTATTTGTTTACACTGAGTCCTTGTTTTGCCATTGTTCCTGGGGTTTTTAGCATACAATACCCATATTGTTGCCTTTAATAGCTGGAGGCAGAGCCATCTCAGTTTTCTGAAAAGAAATTTGGTTTCAGTATTAGAGGGCTAAAATTAAAATTAATTATATATTGGTTCCTGCTTTAACAGAAATTAAAACAAACCTCCCAAACCTTTCTCTTAACATACCTATCTTTGACATAACAAGCCAACATCAAGATAATCATCTTGTGATGTAAACATGAACGTAGATCTGTGGGAGCTTCTTGCTAAGATTTGTGTCCTATGTGTTTTCTTGTGTTACGCTTTTTTTTTTTTTTTGAGCAGAGTGAAAACAAAGTTACATGTTTGGGCCTCTGTAATTTCTAACCTTCTGACAGTGTTCATCTGCTGGACAGCTTTCTGGCTAACGTGAGGGTCTGATATAGGGTTTTGGTTGGAGACACAGCAAATCCCTTACACTCAATAGCAGTTCTGGGCAGGGCTGGGTGTGACAAGGTATAGTTATATACTATAAGTAGATGTAGAGACATGGCATTATTTACTGGTTGGAATTAATTGCTATGAACAATAACAGATACTTCTTTCTATTTCTGCTGAAACAATGTGGAATGTTTAAGCCAAGACAACAGCCTGGTGCAGCAAGGATCTGTGGAGTCACCCATGGAGAAGCAAAGCCTTCCCTAAAGAGATGGACTAGGCATCCACATTATTTTTTGATTTGGTCATTGAGTTATGAAAATCAATTTAAAAGAAGATTAAGGTGGAAACCTCTAGAGAGCATGTTGAACTGGGGCCTGGAAATGGCACTAATACTTACTGTGCTCCTGAGAGTGTGCTGCTGTTAAAAAAACCCCCCACTAATGGTATGGCAAAGGTTGTTCACATGCTAGTTCCAGCCAAAATTCAGCTCAGTGGCGTGATCACTAATGTCCTGCTTCAGCCTCCACAGGCTACTGCCATCCTTCTCTTCCCTGAAGCATCCTCTGGCATTACACAGATGGTCAGGGACTAAGTGAGGGCTGGAGGTGATCCTCATATCTCTTTTCCCTGCATGAGAAAATTGCTGTTTGCAGAATAATTAGAGACCCTGGGGTACAGGAGAGCCCCGTCTCCATTTCCCTGTGTGGAATCATTGATGGAAGTGCAGCTTTCCCCACTGTACCCTGCCATTTAAACAGGCTGAAAACAATGGGCTGCTGTACTAAGTGCTATTTGCCATGCTGGATGCTATGGATGGCATCTAAACTGCTTCTATCTTTATTGCAACCCCCCACACAAATCAAACTGCCCAGCCTTGTGAACATGCTCAGACCTATCCCCGTCCAGCACGTGGCAGGCTGAGATGCTGCTCACCTCCAGCCTTCCTGCAGATCATCGTTTTTATCCCCCCCAATCTCTTATAATTCTGGTGTGTAACTGAGAAAATTATACCTCATTTCTTCCTTGGTATAAATTGATGCAGCTGCCTTGGAGTCGGAGGGGCTGTGCCAGATTGTACCAGCCGCAAGCTTGGCCGGGAGCCAGCGCTTGGCACAAACGTGCTGAAAGCTGTGTACAAACAAGGCTTGTCACTATGTATGTTATTGCCCTTTTGTTTAGGATATAAATATGTCCCATATATGCCAGCAAGCCTCTCATTTGCTATTTCAATGGAGAATCCTGTAAAACAGCTGTCATGCTGTCTCCTGTCAAATCAGTTACAGATGCATGTGTCCTTCCCCATAATAAACAGGTATGAAATTGTCTTTATGCGCTGCGCCAGCCCTTGTCACCAGGAATGCAAACGAGGGAAGCTTGGAAAAAAGAATAGCCCTGAAACCTGGTGCTCTGATGGAGCACCATGAAAGTTACTTAGACCTCTTCAAAGACACTTACAAGCAGAAAATTTTGGGGCGTGAAGTAATGAACTAATGCTGATGAGTGTAGAAAAATGGGGTGAAGTCCTTGCTAGTCCACAAGATTGCCTTTCTACACTGGTTGTAGGTGCATAGTGACAAAGCAGCCCTTGTCCTGGCCCAGGCTGGAGTGGAACACTGGGGAATGTTCCTTCCTGCATCCATCAAGATGCAGCATGCTTTGAGAATAACTGCCTGTGCAAGAATGTTCCACTCTATAGAGAAAGGAAAGGAGGTGGGCAGGATTTCAGCAATGTTATGTCTTTTATGACTCCTGGACCCATTACATATGTTGTTATTTTGAGGGTTGGCTGCTAATTTTTGACTGTTTTTGTCACTGGGTGACTTGGTGTGAGAACAGGCCACCAGACCTCCTGTTCTGAGGAACATCAAGTATGTTGGTATTCAAGGGACCCAAAACACGTTGAGGTCCTTGACAGAAAATTGTGCCCCAGCCTGTCCTCGCCACAGGCCAGTGTCAGTTTGGGAAGACCTGAGCAAGCGTGGGTCATGTGTCTGAGTGCCCAGCTGTTCCCTCACCAGAGTTTGGTGACCCCAACATGACATATGTCAAAAGCCACTCAAGCATTGACTTGCTCTTATACTCAGTGCTACCCACGGGAGAATTAGTCTTCAATAAAAATGGGAAATTAAGCTCAGCTGATGATTTCTGAGCCCCTTTGCCTCTCCACTTAAATCCTACCTTGTGCACCAAGTGTTTTGTGGCAAACCTTCTGTTTTTGATGCAGTGGCTGACATTGGTCCTTCACATGAATCAATTGTCAGACTGTGAAAATCTCCCATGAACAAAGAGAGATAATGAGATAGATTTGCAGAGATGAGGATTTGGCCATACATTTTATTCACGTTTTCTTGGGCCATGTCTCTGAGGTGGATAATCATGAAGCTGACAGCACCAAATAAATTGCCTATTAGCTATTAGTATCTTGTTTCATGCAATAACAGTCAAATCTGCTTACATCTGACAGCAGCGTGCGAAGGTTTGGGAAGTTTGGGGTATCCATCAGGGATAATCTTTTGCAAAGACTCTGTAGGTCAAAAACAAGTTGTTAGGGTCACACACTGACAGCTGGGGTGAGGAGCCTCTCAAGACAAGGCTTGAATGCTGACGTGTTCTTCACACTGAGCAAGAGGAGAGCAATGTCTTACAGCTTAGAGATTCTGCAGCTGATGAATTGCCCATCTTCTCCCCACTTCAGCAATGTGCTGGTAAAATCAAAAGACTCTTATGAAATTGTGTTTGCACCTGAGCCAAGGGTGTTGAAACTGTGATGTACTACCAGGACCATTGGTCATACAGCAATTAGTGAAGTGCTCCTGGGCATGGCTTGCCACATGCAAGTCAGACCTCTGAGACAGGATTTTAAATAGGGATGCTGAAAACACAAGTCCAAGGAGAAGCCAGAGCAAGAATGACTGTTCTGGAGAGTATTTCTAGGATTTGTTACAGGAAAAGATATGTTTGAAGACATTTTATTGAGGACTGAAATGCCACTAGGAATCATAGAATCACAGAATGGTTTGGGTTGGAAGGGACCTTAAGGATCATCCAGTTCCAACCCCCCTGCCCTGGGCAGGGACACTTTCCACTAGACCAGGTTGTTCAAAGCCCCATCCAACCTTGCTTTGAACATTTTCAGGGATGGGGCATCCCCAGCTGGTCTGGGAAATATGATCCAGTGCCTCACCACCATCACAGTGATGAATTTCTCCCTGATATCTAACCTAAACCTGCCCCTTTTCAGTTTAAAGCCATTCCCTCCTGTCCTATCACTACAAGGCCTTATAAAGAGCCCCCTCACAAGTTTTCTTGTAGCCTATTTAAGTACTGAAAGTTGCTCTAAGTTCTCCCTTAAACCTTCTCTTCTGCAGGCTGAACACCCCCCACTCTCTCAGCCTGTCTCTATAGCAGAGATGCCCCAGCTCCTTGAGCATCTTTGGGGTCTTCTCTGGACTCACTCCAGCAGGTCCACATCCTTTCTATGCTGAACAAGAGATGTTTTGTTTTGGACTCTAGTGAATGATGGTTTGAAAGACGTTGCTACAACTCTTTAGTGAGGTGTAAGGTGGGTTAGATGTGGCCTCACAAAATCAGTGGGTGTTGATTTATTGGTGTGGCTGACCAGAAGGGCGCTGGTTGCTGAACAGACCAGATGCTTAAGCCGTACATGGAGGAGAAACTACTGTCCCTGGCCACTCTCCTTCCTGCTGGCACTGGGCAGAGGTGTGTCCCACTTTGTCCCCAGTAGCTCAGGTGACAGGTTGCCTTTCCTTACCTGCTTCATGTTGGCCAACACGCTCACGAGAGCCCAACCCTGCTGCTGGATTTTTGCTGCCCACTTCAGACAGAGCTTTGGCAAAGGCACATGGTTGTTGTTGATAACATCCTGCTCCACTGCAGTTAGCTCTGGCCTCTTAATTTTATTTTGTGAGGTCACTCTACCACTCCTTATTACAGCCAGCCAAGGCATCGTGCCCATCAGACTCGCTTGTGCTGGAAATCTCTTTTTAGTCCGTGCTTGCTAAGAGTCTGGCATGGGAGGCTCCTCATTTCTGAGCTAAAACTAACACATCAAACTACAGCTTTGATTGCAAGTGTGAAAATACCCCTCCTCTGCCCCAGGAGCAAAGGGTTGGTCTGCACGTTTCCCAGCAGGTGAAAGGGGGTAAAATAGTCCTTTTTTTGCGCAATTTGGGGTGTGTGAGTGCAGGAGAGGAGCTGCTGAGCACCAGGATGTCCCTCCCGACTGCTGCCAGGTTTGCTCTCAGGCTTGGGAAGCTCCAGCAGGGCAGGTCCACACCTGCACCTCATCCCCAGAGTGAACAGAGGGGATTTAATCCATCACTGGCTGGGCTGAAGAAAGAAGAGGAATTCAGGGAAGGAATCAGAAGGCAAAACAGCTTCCAAAACATGTTTTGGAAATTTTCAGGAGTTTGATGCTCCTTTAAGAGTATTTTCATTTTGTGCAGACTGCTTGGATAGGGTAATTAGCTAATTAGCTAAACATAATGTCTAAGCCTTTTTTTCATCTTTATGCCAACTTTATTTTTGAACTACCTCCCCTCTAGCCAAAAATCCAGCTGTTTCTCAAAATCATGTTGTGATTAATCTTGGTCCTCATTGTAATCAAGGACAAAAATCCCCTTCATTACACTGTGGCCAAGGTTTCTGCTAAGAGGATTTTTGTCAATGTTTTTTCAAATTGCACATTTAAATAAACATGAGTTTTCATTTTAAAAAGCAATTTGGGCAAAAAGTAATCCTATTTAAAATATTATTTCTGTAGATGTACCATTTACAAAACCCGTTGTGGAAGGATCATTCTTGATTTTAAAAAAAATAAAATTCTGATTTAAACAAAAGAGCCCGGAGAGAAACTGGAATTTTACTGCAAATGTTTTATATAAAAACAAAGACTTGCCCACACAAAATGCTTCCAAAATTAAACAAAGCAAGCTCAAAATTCAGCACAAAAATAGGTTTTTGCTCCTGTTTGTTTTGACTCTCTTTCTGGTTGATTTATTACCCTCGGCACCCCGCAGCACCATCTGAGCAGTCTTTCATTACTCTCCTCTTTTCTTTCGGACATGATGAAACTTTCTGGCTCCTTGCTGTCCTCCCAGCAGTGATGAACATGGAGCTCTGCTGCCAAACACCCACCTTCAACGCTTGTGCTTGCTCTCATCTTGCTTCTGCCAGCAATTTGGGTTGCACTGGTGTGTGCCTGGGAGGATGGGAGATGGCCAGGAGGGAAAGAAAATAATGAAAGGCAATTCATTAAGTCAATTAAACAATTAAAAATTAACCCATGCACCAGGCCTTTCCTTCTGCTTACACACCAGTTCATTAAAAAAAAAAAATAAAAGAGAGGGCTTCTAGGTGCAGTGGCCACTGAAGCATGGAGTTGTTTGGGTCCTGGGTGAGCTCAGCCTGCTTTTGATCACATATGTATGTTGTATTCACCCCAGCTGGTGATTTCTACCTTCATTTTTCACCTCTCACCCAGGAGCTGCAGACTCAGAGTCCAAGGTAGTCTATTATGTCATTCTAGAACACCAAACCCCATGGTTTTTGGTTTTTTGTCCAGCTTCATGGTGATTGTTTTGTCCTATCTTGTCAGTTCAAAGCTGCTGGAGCTGGCACCGAGGTGAGCTGCTGCAGCACCAGAGGTGTGCCCACGCAGGGCAGATGTGTTTGCTGAGCCTTGGGGGTGAGCTCTGGGTGGGGGACAGCTGGGGCTGGCATCACCTACTGCCAGTTATCACTGTGGAAAATGAGAAATACAGGCTCGGCATACCTGTGTAAGCACACTCCTGGTGTCTGGATGGGTCCTTCATGACACCTGCCACAGGTGCTCCAGCCTGGAAGTGCCACGGGTCATGGAACCTAGAGCATTTCCCAGTTTTTCCTTTGTGGCAGCCTGGTTTTGCCAATGGCTCAGTACAGTCAGTTCTCCAGTTAATGAGGCTATAATTAGGCAGGGCTAGTTGAGAATGATTTTTCCAGTCCATCAAACCTACTGAGGTCTTAAACACTGCCTCATCCACCAGTGGCATAAACAATGGAGGTTACAAATTTGGTTTATTTTGCATTATTTGGGGTGTTTAAAAAAAAAAAATTATGGTGACAGTCCCACCTCAGACACCAGAAAATGCCCACAGCATGATGTCTGCCCAGGTGTGCCAAAGGAGACCCTGGGCAAGGCAGAGGCAGACACAGAGGAGTGGCTGCAGAGAAGATTCTGCAGCAAAACCCTCATCATAGGTTGAGTCACCATGAGGTGCTGAGACACTGGCAAAGAGAGCAGCTAATCCAAAAATCCTGGAAATGTGAGCTCAGCAGACTGCACGGGTTCAGAAACCACAGATTAAAAATCTCTCTCCCAGAAGAACATTCCCCTTGTACGTGTTTTCTGGAGGGAGGATGGCATCTAACCTGATTTTGGAATGCTTTGTTTTGGCAATATGAGGTCTCATGTCCACCATCAGCAGCCAACATTTGAATATGTAAATTATAGGGTATAAATTAAATTAGTATTGTGAAGTCCAAAGACATGTATTGGCTATTGCATCATCTAATACTGAGGTCTTGCAAGCTACCGAGTGATCCAGATAACTGAGTCCATGCAAAGGCTGTGTTTTTGTAGCCTGTTGTGATCCAACCAGCACGTTTTCTAATCCAGCCCAGTGTCACCAAAATTATGAGAGTGAGTGTGGCTCGAAAAAATTAAAACCCACGCATGAAACCAAGAAAGTTTTAACTGCAATCCCAACTTCATGCTTCTACTGATTCCAGTGAAGCCAACAGCGTTGTTCATCCATCAGGAGGGACACAGAGAAGGGTAAGGGATGACCAAGGGCATGCAAGAGTTTCCAAATGACAAACACTAAACAGATTGGGACTTTTCCTCTTGGGAAATAAATGACTCTGAGGGAGATGAGCTAGAAGCTGTGATATCTTGAAGGTGATGGATGGAGTGACTGGGGGATTATTCACCGTGTTGTTGAACACAAGTATTCACTGGTGAGCAGCAGGTTCAAAGGAAACACAAAAAAAAGCTTCCTAGTGCCTCCTCACCTGATACCAAATTACACCAAGCCCCCTGTCTGCCTCCATGGAAACTTTTGTGTCTCAAGTGGTCAGTCAAGTATTTTTTCTGTTGTTTTCAGAGTGAATTGAACGAGCTGCTCTGTTACAGGAGAGGTCGACAAGAACACATTGCATAATGGGTACTTAAAAATATTTAAGCCACCAAAATCTTCATCTTCTGGCTGTGCCCCTCACTAATCTGTAAATCCAAAAAGAAGGTGGGCAGCTCTAGCACAACAGAAAGCAGCAACACCTGGTACCTTTCACCGTGTCACTTGCCAGTCTGGAGCAATCAGTCAACTGCTTAATAAGCAAAACACTGGGAACCTTTGGAGGTATTTTTCTTTGTTGTTATGAAAAGGTGACACACACAGCTAAGCAGCACTGACTTGCATCGTGCTGCTTTGTATGAATGCACATAACCACCTGCGACCTGCCAGCCCCTCGTTTGTCAATGGGGAGCAATCATTCAGCCACTTAGCAATTGCCAGGAGAAATGCTCTGAAGCTTTCCAACTGAAAATTAAAGAACAGCACTTTGGTGAGTGATTGCAATTCCCTGACAAAGCATCTTGGAATCTTAAAAAAAAAAAGCGGTGAATTTTTGTATATATCTGTAAATAATTGTTGGTTGATTTCTTCCATTTCTCAGCAAGCCGGGTTAATTCTTTAATTAATGGTCATTAGGGATTTAGAAGACAAATGAGTCATTCATTAGCTCGGTGTCCAAACTAATGAGCAATAAATGCTTATGAAAGACATGATTTATTTAGCATTCAGAATCTGTGTCATTATGTGGTACCTGATGAAGATGCTAAGAAGCAAGGCTGACCTGTGCCTCGCAGCCTGCTCTGCGGGACCACACAGATGCTGAGTTTGGGGAGCTCCTGGGAAGTCAGCAGCCTTCTTATTACTAACAGGGTTTAGCTTAGACAGCTAGGACTAAGTTTTTTGCTAATGTGGGGTGTTTTCCTAGAGGCTGAGTCCGGGAGGGTGGTTCCTGCCTATGTCAGATCACATATCTGAGATCTTCAATACACATATGGCACTGCCATAGGCTGCGTGTCCTTGTCCCAAAACCATTTTTGGACTTTTCTTTGGTGCTGTCCAGGCAAGCAACACAACATCTGAGGAGAGAGCCTGGCTGTGCTGCTGCCCCCATTACCATTCTGTTTTGTCTGTGATCTTTCAAGAAGGTTTTCCACCCACCCAGCCTTTCTTAACCACAGCTGAGAGGAGGAGTTGTAATAGCACAGAACAAAGCTAACACACCAAAATGTCAGAAGTAGTGAGGAAAAAGAATCACAGAAGTGCATAAGTTACAGCTGGTCCTGAGAAGAATTTACTCTGCATCTTTTGTGATGCAAGCCAGGAGACACAAGCTGGGTGGCTTGTGCACATACCACAGGTCAGGAGCTGTAACTCCAGCAGGTTCTGAAGGCAGGTAAAGCTGGATTGCAGATGGCCCTAGTCACCAGTCCAGGCTCCTAAAACCTGTAGAGCGTGGCTGTCCCCCATAGGCGAGGATTTGTGGTTGGGGAGCAGTACATGTCGTGGGTGCTTGTTTTGGAAAGGAAGCTCCTGACTTGGTGTGTGTTGGTGCTGACTAATGAACCTCGTGGAGTTGCTCTCAGGTGGCTCCTCTGGTCTCAAACAAACATTTTGTGGACCAGACAGATCAACTCCTTTTCTTAAAAAAGAAAAGATCATCAACCCCCTTGGTGTCTGGTGGGGTAAGAGTCTTGCATCTGCCCCATGACACTTCTGTGCTATCCTTCAAAGTTCTGAAAGCCGGGCTTTTAATTAAGGAATTTTTAAAAGATAGATGTCATTGAAGTGTGCTGAAGGAGACAATTAAAATATCTGAAAATGAATTCAAAATAAAAGGAACTCTTCAGATGTATGATTTTTGGCCCAGGGGTCATCTGGGGTACAACTAATTACTGCAGAGACCAGAGGCAAGACCGAGGTGAATTCATTTTGCTCCTCAACAAGCACCACCGTGTCCCTGATGAGAACAGGGAGTCCTCAGGCATGTGCTGGAAATCACTGTGCTGCCCAGGGCTGGGAATGGAGATGGGAAACAGCCTCACCTCATCTTTGTAGCACTGCCTGTGAAGGGTTTGGAGTTGTTGCCAGCAGAAACAAGGTAGGCAGGTGACATCTGTGTCACCTCTGGGAGGCTGTCTGCAGCCCCCAAGCAGGATTTGGGAGATCTGGTGTGGACAGGAATTTGTGGCTGCCCATTTGCCTTCATTTGCTCAGGCACAGCAGGCACACGGTGGCTTCTCCAAGCTCCAGTGTCCCGAGAAGGATCATTGAAGAGGCCAAAGGTCGTTCTGGCTTGGTCATGTCAAATCTCAGCTTCTGGAGACTCAGATCATTGGGTCATAAGTGGCAAAATACTGTATGTGTGGGATAGAGTGATTTGTCCCTGCAGACATGCTTTAACCAGCCCAATGAGCTGTGCTGGGCTCTCTGAGCTGGCCCTTCCCTCTTCAGAGATGTTGAGTTAATCTTGCCCGTCGTGGTGGAGCTGCTCAGATCCCATCCAGGAGCAAACAACCTGACATTCAAATAAGATAACCAATTTGTGCCATTGTGAAACATCAGCACAGCTCAATTTATGCCATTTAAGAAAGGCACTTATTGTTTCCTTGAATAAGCAGCAGCAGCAGAGGTAATGCATTCTCCCTTGCTGTTTTTTGAAGGAGGTTGTAGCCCTCCTTAATGTGTGACCTTCAAGCTCCACAGAAAACTTACAAATGAAAAGCTCCTGTGAGTAATCCTGTTTGTAGTCAATATAGCTGCATTCTGCAGAGGTTGGGTATAAGTTTCTCACCTCAGAATAGCAGGTAATAAACTAAGGGTGGGTTTTTTAACTTTTAATGAATGGATTATTTGACATTCAAAAATCCTCCCTTAAGCCTAGACTCTGAATTACACTACTGCAAGACATGTTTTTAATTTAATTGAAGAGTGGTTCTTAAGACTTAGCTGTGGCCATGGTGGGTGCCTTTTGTCACAAAGCCAGACCTTGGTGGTGCTGTTTACCTGTGAGGTTATGTGGGAGGGGGAAACCCAGTGTGCAGCGTGGGCAGCAATGCCTCTGTCCTTTGCAAATGCTTCTCATTAATTTACCAATGAATGAGAAAGTGGGGGGAAAATGGGCATTTTTCATGTCTTCCTGCTGCTTCAGTCCACTCTTCCTGTAAGAAAATCTCTTTCTTGGCAGCTTGTAGAAGTTCACAAAAAATAAATGTCAGAAAAGTAAGCTTTATGGCAGCTGCTCAGTCGTGGCAGGTGAGCTCCAAGGGTTCAGCAGGAATTTTGCCCCCCACTGCCCTGGGTGAGCACTCAGACAAGGCCAGGCTGTGGGGTGATCAGCACAGATAATTAAAGAGGTGTCCAGGTCTCTTGGTGGTTAAAGAAGATTTCTCTATTTGCCTGCCAGAGCACTGATTCCAAACCTTGGCCTCTCTCTGGACAAAAGGGTTAGCAGATCTATGGCTTTCATGTGGTTTTTTTTTTTTAATGTGGGTGGGGGGGATTGTGAGCTGACCTGGCCTGCTCACTCTGCAATATAAGAGTAGAAAAAAACCTCTCTATTTGCTCTAGCACGCAGTCATTGCAACTTTATCTTTAGCATCTGCACAGTCAAAGCAGCAGGGGGCAGAGAGATGAATCCTGGCAGAGGAATGGGTCACCTTGATGAGTGTGGCTGGGCACTCCACTGAAGACTGGGACTGATTTGGCTGAGTTCTGACTCTTGGAGAGCTACAATTTATTCATGTGTTGAGTGTGACTGTACACCCACCCAGAGAAGAGGCTGGCTGTCCTATGCCCACGGAGGGGCTGAGGGAGACTCCTACAGGGACATGACTCATCACTCAGAGAGCTTCCAAAATCTCTGTGTCCGTCAAATAGTGGCTGCAGCCTTGTGCACTGATCTGCCTGTAAAGGGATGAACCAAATTCAGCCTTCCTTTGATTTGGAGAGACCATGCTTCAATTGCAAGGAAATAACTTTTCCCCATTAAATCACAGATCTAAATAATTTTCATCCTTCTACTTATGTTTATATATTAGGAATACTCTTCATCTCTGACCTGATCACTAGAACAGCTGTCCCTGGTGCACAATCATAAAATATGAGCAAACCCTGAATCCCTGGCAGAAAACAGGAGTGCTGAAACAGCCTGAGCCATGAAGCAACTCCTAAAGGCTGAGGTTGCCTCATTTGTGTTCAACATTTAAGGCTAAGCTGCAGAACATTTTGAAGAATGATTTTCAGGATGCTTTCTTGGGGGCTCCGGAGCACAGAGAATAAAATGTGTTTCTACAAAGTGGCCCAGAGTGAGATCTCTGTCTACTGCCTATTTCTTGAGCCAGGAGTGATTTCAGAGTCCTTTAATGCTTGTTTTAGTTCAGTGGTTAGGAGGTAGGAGGACAGGACACAGGCCAAGAACAGGTGGGTTATTGATCTGTGATGGGCAAGATGTGATAGATCGTTTTGATCTATCCTTAAAACCAACCCAGCAATCAATGAAGCAAACAAAACCAAACATGCAAAATGGTGACCATCAGCAGTGGCTAAACCAGAAGCCTCACTGCTCAGGGTGTGCTGTGCCAGTTTTGCATCAGAAAAAAGTGATTGGTATATTTTTGTTGTTTTCGGAATGTTTGGTTTGATTAAAATCACACTGCAGTTGGGATTGTTTCACCTGTCCTATAACAGTCAGGTCAATCTTGAAGTGAACAGCATGACTCCAGAGTGCAAAGTCATCCCATTTTGAAAAGGGAGGTGAGAACAGAAAATTATCAGTTTGATTCTTGAGAGCATTGAAATCTTTTAATAGCTTAAATTTAAGCAAACACTTGCTTTAATATTTCTATAGTTGAAGGTATAAACCCCTATGTAACAAATATTTTGAATTGCTAGGACAAAAATAACCACACCATATTGCCCAAAAATTAATTTTTCCTGGAGCTGCCATTGCTGCCAGCATTTTCCACCCTGCCAACAAGAAAACAAGTATTCTCCCATCTAGGCAAGGACAGTAAGATGCCTCAAAGTTTTTTTATTAAAACTTCAAATGAAAGTAGTTTTCAAAGTTGTAGAGGGTCTTTATTTATGGAAAACTCAAGTCAAGAGAAAAGTCAAGTTTTTGGAGGATAAGAGAAAATATGGCAATTTGGAAAAAGATCTTTCAAGTTTCAAAAGTGGTCTCTTTTTAATAAACATCAGTTAAAGAGCCACCAAAAATAAAACCAACTCCCAAAAACCTCCAAAACCAAACAAAGAAAGAAAACAAACCAAAAGAAAACAGTACAAAGCAAGGGCTGTATTTCAAGGCTTGCCAAGGCACATACAGCTTCAAGGCTTTGTCTCTGCTTCCTGAAGGGTTTTCCCACCTGCTCTGCTTTTTGCAGAAGCTGCTTCAATGGGCTTTGGCCAGCCCAAAAAGCAGTTTGTGGAGGAAGATCAGGCTTAGGTTCTTGTACTCCCACCATGGCTCTAGAATCACCTCCTTTCTTCAAATGGAGTCTCCTGGAATCTGGGAGGTCCCACCTGTGGGTGAGTTTTGAGCCTCAGGCTGACTTTTTTTTTGGGAAAGATTAATGGGAAAGCCAGTTTCCCCTCTTTCAGTGTCTGCTAACTTCAGGAACCCAGGCTTCCTCCTGCCTCAGATGGGTGAATAGCTGGTTTCATTTTGTTTATATCTCATATTAACAAACTAAATGTGCCATGGATGGGTGAGAAGTGATAAACCCAGCACTTTCAGAAGGAGAATTGGGACCATATTCTTATGCCAAGAGGACCACCCTGGCAATAAGGATATTTTAATTGTGTGCATCCAGGGGCAATCACAAAGCTTGGGGCAGGTCTTCTCGCTTATTTGGGGTGAAATAGCCCAGCTTCTCTCTGTGGGATCAGCAGGGCTCTTGGGGTGCTGAGATCATGTGAATACCCCACAGTGCATTGCAATCTCTGCAATGGCACCAGGAGGATGCCAGTGCTAAATAAATACGACATCTTTCAAAGAAACAGAGGATCTGTGCCTTCATGCTGGGTATTTTCTAACGTGCCTGCAGTGAAATTGGTCATGGGTCCCAAGGCAAGGGGAGCATGTCATAGAGTCCCAGCCTTGTGGGCAGCAGGATTTGGCCCCTGTGGAAGCAGTGACAGGGCTCATTAATGTCAGTGGTACTGGATCAGAGTGTCCTGGGGCACTCTGCCACTGAGGGCAGGAATACCTCCCAGAGCAGCACTGCTTACAGTCATCACTGGAGGTGAAAATCTTCTCTGTGTTAAGATGTCAGGCCAGAAGGAAGCTCATGTTTGGTGAAAGTTCAGCCAAAATAATCTTGGTACAGGTAAAACTTAAGTAAAAATAAATTTAGGCATTACCTTCTTAAAACTTGCACAAGGCAACAACCCAGTCAATATTAATCAATGGGTAGGTGTTAATTAGTGTCTTGTCTCTCAAGCCAAACACCATCAAGTTGGTAAACCACTTTTAACCTCACTTCCAGGTAAATTATGTTTGGTTGCCCTTTTACCTGCTGTGCTTTGGGTATAAATGAGCAGCAGCTCCCGGCAGACTCCCGCGAAAGGTTAGAGCCGCGCACAGCATCCGCGATGAACGCTTGGGATCGTCTCCGTGCAGACAGCGCCGCAGCAAACAACGCCTGCCTTTGATTAATTGGGACAAATCCTACTTTGATGGGAGTCCGAAAGGTACAGGGGCAAAAGCAGTTGTTAATCACTGTGTCTGCAGCTCGGTGTTGTGTAGTCCGGCGTGGAAATATTGTTGTGACATCAATATGCATCTCTGGGATGGATGAGGCGTAATCCGTGTGATGCTTAAAGATACTCTGGAGAAAGTGCGAGAGTAACAAGGGGCCAGACCCTCATTTAAAATCTTTTCAGGCTGTGGATTGTCAAAATATCTTGGAAGGATTTTGGCAGCTTTGTCACTTCCCCTCCCCTGGTGCTCAGCTGTTATTTAATTATTAACGTGCGTGGCTCGGGGTTGTCTCGGCAGGTGGAAGAAAAGTCTCTGTTAAAAGTGATGGGAGTAGACTTGAAAATCTCAGTCTCATGGTTTTGTGTAGGACCTTTTGGAATAGTACGAGAAGATAAAATGCCATGAAAAGCTGGATCCAAACTCTGTCAAAGTTGCTGAAGTATTTCCATCACTTTGGTTAGCTCCAGGCTGATCCCCAAGAGTAGTGATGAAAGAGGGCAGTGGAGAGATGTGGGAGCAATCCCAGCCAGCCTCCACTCCTGTGGATCTGTTCATTGCCCAGCACTGCCCTACTAATTGAAGATTTGCCTTCATGGTCTTTGCCCCACTCTGGGGGACTCGCTGGCCCCTGTGTCTGCTTCAGCAATGTTACAGACCCCTTTCCCCTTTACAGCCTCCAGCCAAAGGCTGCCCCTTGCCAGACACTTCTCCTGCTGCAGCAATGCCTCTCAGGCTGTGATTTTAATGACATTTTGAAGCTAGCAGGAGCAGCAGTGTATGGATTCACACCAGCCAAGGAGCGTGTCTTCCTTCACTGAGGGAATGGGAAAGACTTTTTTCAGCAGAAGATACATCTGCCTTCAGAAGTGCCAGCAAATTCTTATTAGTGCAGACAAGATCTGGGGAGAGGTTCCCTCCCTGGATGACATTCTTGGCAGTTCTCTGATTATTTTCCCCCTCTGCAATGAACATGGCATTGGAGATGTCTCGACCATCAGCATTTCAAACAGGAATCTCTCTCACTGTGGTTGGCACGCTTTAAAATCTTCTCATCTGTAAAACATTTCCCCCTCTAATTTTGGAAGCAAAACTGCTGAGGCAATTAAGTTCCCCCATTTAGCTTTTCTAGGAGGTTTCTGTGCTCTTTCTGTTTTATCTTAGTCTCAGCAGAAGGTGCCATATTCCAACAAACAAGGCAGAAGGAGCTCGTTAGGTGTGTTAGTGCACTGGGCAATGTATTTGTTAGAAAAAGCAGTTTATGCTTCTAAGGATAACAGAGATGCATCTGTGCATTCATTCAGCAGCACATAAGCATGCACCTCACGTGCAGTAATGGTGGCAATTGAACAGTAAAGGAGGGATAGCAGACCCCAGGGGAAACTCCCCAAAAGTTCACATTTATGCCCTATTATTAGTCTTTTCACTTGCCAGCCTTTTTTCACACTGATGTGGCAAGGGTAAAAAAAAAATCCCCAACAAACCAACTGAGGAGAACACTGCAAAATTTCCTGCTCTTTCTTTAATTTCAAAACAATATCCTCATTGTGTTTACATCTGTACTCAGTGAAATATATTGCCAGTTTTCCAGCATTCCCTGCCAGTCTGTTACTAATCCCCCTTCTAGTGTTTTCCCAATGACAGATGGTTACCATTGACAAAATTTCTAGAAATTAGCTGGGATGCTCAGAAGTGCTTTTTGGCAGGGTGGGTATGGGGAAATTAGGATTAAATTTGGTTCAGTGTGGCATAAACACAGAGCTGGGTGACCTGAACTCCTTTTTTTGGCCACTTCTGCCTGGGATAGATAAGGCTGCTTTCCTCACTGTTGGTACCACCTCTAAATTACTGTGGATTGATTATATGCAAACTTGGTAAAATCTTTAACACTCACTTTCCCCAGAAATGGTAATAGTTTTGCTTTTAGTTTTGGTAAGAAAACAGAAAAAAATTGCATTTTGGCTCAATCTCAAGTTTTTGTGTTTGTTTTTTTTTTTTTTTTTTTTTTAAGCTGGTAAAAAAGAGTCTCTTACTGCTCCAGTTCCCATATCTGCTGTGCCAAGATTTTTTAGACTTGATATTGTTGGAAAAGATACCAAGTTTAAATATTTTTTTATATAACTTTAGTCAGGGGTTTTGTTTGCCTTTGCCCCTGGGCAAAAGGAATTTTAAGTTTCTTTTCAAAGGGCTGTTTCCTCACTCAAGGCTGATGAGCTTAACATCTCAAATGACTGGGAGTAGCACAGAAGATACACAAAAGATAATGACCATCAGCTCCAAAAATCACCCCTGTCATGGCTAGAGACACCTGGTCTGGGAAAAGGGAGATGAGAAAACCAAGAATGAGAACCTAATTGACATGGAAGATCAATAACCAACAGGAAACCAAATACTGAGAACTGTGTACCTTGTGACCAATGAGCATTGAACCAACAAGATTGTGTGGGTTTTGACTCTGTAAGTTTGTGAAAAATCTGGTAAAATTCATGTGTCATTTAATGATTTTCTCTGCACAACCCAGGCTATGTGTGGGTGACATGATTTCTGCTGTGCATCCTGGACAGAATAAAGTAATGCCTTGATTCTCTAACACTAAAAATATTGTTGGAGAGTTTTTGTTTTTCCCATCGTTTTGGTGACAATATGAACTTTTTTTTTCCCCTTCAAATTTGAATTGATTGTGGTTAAAAATATTTCTGAAGCTCAAACTCTAATTTATAATCCCTACCTCCCTGAAAATATCCCTTTGTTTTCATAATAATGTGGGATTTTGATGTTCTGTTGGAGGTTCCCTGCATTTCTGCTCTTTCCTATGAGGACAGTTTAGACTTTCTCTTCCTTTGACCATTTTGAAAGCTGGATGTTCCTCTCATCTTTGAACTTCTCTACTTTCCATCCAGGTACTGATCACATCACCTGTCAGGTAACTCTCTCAGCAACCCTCAAAGGACAGATGGGATGGCTCAGACCAGTATTTACATATTTGACTTATTCCAATTTACCTGAAATGCTGCTGCAGACAAACTCTTCTGCTGCATCAAGAACATGAGGGAAGAAAAGTGCCTGAGCTCCTTTCAGCTATATATGCACTTAATCTGTGCTTTTAATGTAGAAGAACTTTGTATTCTTTGATTTGCAGCCTTTTTTCCTTTGACAGCTACTGCAATAACTTGGGTGGTTCTCTTTCAGACTGCTCATTCCTCCTGATTTTAGAGAGAATTGTAGTGCTCAAGCTTGCTGAAAATTATTCAGTAAGGGATTTTACATGTTCACCTCATTCAGGAAAAATAACTGTGGGTATAAACAGTTTTGACCTCACAGAGGTGAAACAGAGTTGAGTTTATTTACACCAGCTGAGCACCTGACTGAGCCTATCCAAACCTGACAGTGATCTCTTCCTTTCTCAGCTGTGATTAAAATATTTTCTGTCTTAACCAACCTTAAAGGCCTTAGAGGGCTGCTCTCTGCTCCATGCCTCAATGTGTCAGCTGGGCTAACATTGCATTAGTTGTTTGTCATGCAAGACAGACAAGGAGTTTGGGTTTCTTTCAATTCAACAAGACTTTTGCTGATTAACAGCATCAGTGTTTTCAAATACTGCCAGCTACCATTGTCTTGTTTGAAAAAGGTTGAGTATTTGGAAACTAAATGGTAGAAATATGAACAGAGCAGTACATACAGGTCTGAAAACAGATTAAGAGTTAAAGCCTTTGAAACAGTACATTAGTTTTCCTCCTTAATGTGAAAATGATGGCTATCATCTGGTTTGTAAATTCATATCAGATGAACATCTTGGAACAGTTAGAGCTAAAGAGCAGAAGATGTACAACTGAATAGAAGGAAAAAAAAACTAAGACTACCCTCTAAAGATAAGGGAAGGTATCCACAAATACTTCATTATATAGGCTGTGGTACTTGATGTTATCTGGGGAGCAAGGCTTCTACATTGAAGGAGTTTCTTCTCTCCAAATGTGCGCACCACGATATAAGAAAGATGTTAAGCTGTTCAGAGTATCCAAAGGAGGGCAACAAGGATGGTGAAGGGCCTTGAGGGGATGTCATATGAGGAGCAGCTGAGGTCACTTGGTCTGTTCAGCCTGGATAGGAGGAGGCTGAGGGGAGATCTCATCCTAGTCTACAAGAGAGCATTGTGAGGGAAAGAGGAGGGGCAGACACTGATGCCTGTTTTGTGGTGACCAGTGACAGGACCTGAGGGAATGACATGAAACTGTGTCAGAATCTTGGGCTGGATATTAGGAAAAGGCTCTTCTCCCAGAGGGTGCTTGGGTTCTGGAAGCACCAAGCCTGTCAGAGCTCAAGAAGCACGTGGATAATGCTCTCAGGCACAGGGTGTGATCCTTGGGGTGGTCCTGTGCAGGGCCAGCAGCTGGACTTCGATGAGCCCTGTGGGTCTCTTCCAACTCAGGATATTCTATGAGTCTATGAAATATGTCTCTTTAAAGTAATTTGGATGAAAGCTCTACACAACTCACTTCTGTGCTTATACTTCAACAAAATTTTACCTGTCTGACTTTGCATCTCTGTTGCCAGAACCCATTTCATCACTTCACATTAAGCGAAGGAATCAGGATCCTTGAGAACTTAATGGCACAGAGAAGAAGGATGGCTTGGGACTACATCCATCATAACAGGGCAAGCAGCAATAATTAGGGTTAAACTGCAGAAGTGTCAAGGTGGGAGAAAGCTGGAACCAGAGGTGTTGATGAAATGCTGTTGTCGGCAGTTTTATAATGCCTTTGTGGCATGTGATTGAAAATTACTGAGCTTTCTAATAATCCGTGCAGCTCGATTTAAAACGCCTTGTTTAAATAACCATTTTGGAAAGAGTCCCTACTGTTTTCTGCACTAGAAAACTTCAGGATTCCTAGCCTTAGGCATGCTTTTCCTGGCTGCCCAGGCATTTGAGGAAGGACTCACTATTTCTGCTGTATCTCTCAGCCTCCTCCCAGGTTGCTGGGCAGCACACACAACCCACCATCAAGCCCAAGAGTACACTCACCAGGAGCTAAGCAATGTTTTAGAGAGCTGGGCAAAATAAAAGAAATTATCAAAATAGGGCTGAATTATCAGCAGGAACAAATCCATGTATTTCCCCAGTTATCAAGAGAGCGATGTTGATTTATACCAGCTGCAGATGTGACCTAGGTCACAACTCTCTGCTTCATCTCCCGTGCTGGGTGATGCTCGGAGGGTTTTGCTGAAGTCTCATGGCTCAGGACCCCTCACTGAGCTGGGCCCCACATGTTTACTGGGGACTGTACATTTTACCCTCACATGCTCACTGTGCTGAGCCTGTCCCACGGGGTCACAGCACGTCTCCCCCCAGCAGGTCACAACTGACATGCTGGCCAGTAATGGGAAGTGGCACTGTGCATCTGGGAGCAGCAAAAGGAAAATGTTGAAAAAGTGACATTTTTCACATTTCTATGATGTGTAAAGTCAGAGTGTGCCAAAACACCATGTCCAGAAAAGAGCTTCTTCTGCCCTCCTCATGCCAGATTACACTGGGGGACTCAAAAAAGGCTTCTAAAACAAACAAACTGGGAGCAGGGGACTTCCTCACTCTTAATCTTACTGTTTTGAAGTAAAAACAAAGGAGAAGCAAAGGGTGTTCTTCCTTCTCTCATCTACCCCTCAACCGCAGCCAGATCCATTTATAGTCTTGTGCAGCTCTTTCAGTCCGGTTGAAATAAGTGGATTTTCAGAGACAGGGTATTTCCCTTCCCTGCAGCATTGCTGTAGGAGTCTGTCCCTGCTTGTTACTGGAGAAATTTTATAGCCCTGCAAGTTGAGTCAACAGTCTTTACCCAAGTGTGGAAAAAAACACCCTTGTTCTTTTAGCCCTGGGATCCTCATCTCTCAGCCCTGGGTAATTTGGATTAGTTGTTACTCATGCAAACAGTGCCACTTTAGTTTAGTTTGATCTCATTTCCACCCAGAAAAGAGTTTGAGGGCCTCAGAAGTGTGCTGAGAGCCTTCTACTCCCAACGAGCTCCTTCTATCACTACTCTGTAAAGTCAAACATCTCCTTTAAAATCAGAGCAAAAGCAGAGCCCCAGTGTTCCTGTGAGCCACAGTTATTATGGCAAAAGCCTTCCAGAAATACCCTTTCAGATGCTGAGCAGAAGTAAAACTATCAAGGTCACCTCTGGTTTGATCTTGGCATGTGCTGCACATTCCTCATTTCTCTAAACTCTGGCAAGGGCATCAGCATCCCTTTCGAGGTGTGCTGCTTGCTTGGAACAGTAAGCAGCTCTTCCAAAAGCTGGTTGTGGGCTTGTCCCTGCCAGGTGAAGCTAATTGTGCTAAGGAAAACTTGTTTTACCTCTTAAGCCTTGTCTGAGCAGACTTCAGGCAGCAGCACTTGGTGGCTCAGGGACCTCAGCTGGCTCCTGGTGTCCCAGCACAGGTTAGGAGTGGAGTCACTGGGACAGAGCTGGCACGTTAATTACATTGATTAATAAGGCAAGAATGTGGTGTTTTTTTAAGGCATACAATGCTTTCTCTGCTTTCAGAAAATTTTCGACCAAGGGAAGGCACCTTCCTAGAAAACAAGCTGTATTTTCAAAATGGTGTAGAAATCCCTGGGGGAGTTTTTCTGCCCTGCACCATGCAGAAGATCAGCTGGGGTTATTACAGTGATCCCGCTGGCCTCAACATCTGTGAAAGTTTGCTGCAGCTCCTTTGAGTAGTTACTCTGCTTAGTAGGAGGTGACTTATTTTTTCTTTCTGTTGGCATGTTATCAGAGGAGATCAGACTAATTGTGTATTTATCTAGAATTGCAGTTATGAATCTGCTCTAATAAGGCAGTAATTCATATCTTGAGTGATTTATGACCTGAGCCTGAAAGCCCTCTGAATCCTTTGACTCCGCTGGGATTTCCTAAGGCAAGGTCATTGCAGAATTGTGCTTGCTTTTGCTGCTGATGCCCTGATGGTGTGGAACCAGCACCTTCACAGCGCTGTTTATTTGTTAGCATTTATACAAAACATCACAAGCAGACCCAGAATAAATTCAATGTATATACTATTTTCTTATTCACCTCATTTAACAGCTCCCAAAGTCCTCTCCTGCTGTCCTCTGCTGGGGTACTTAGGTGGTTTGGGAGGAGTTTTAGGAGGCAATTCTTCTTCACCCTGGAACTTCTGCAGTTAAAATTCATTTAGCTCCAACAAAGGAGAGTAAAAAAGAGTGTTTATAGTCCCTGTGAAGTAATTTTAACCTAGGACTCAAAAGACAAAGACTGCTGTTGAATAGCAATATTTATTTAGCATTTAAATTTTTCTCTGTGTCTTTCCTTTTGAACTGGAAGCATAAGTTTCACTGTTTGCCTGCAAAACTCTTTTATTTTCATCTCACATTGAATCCCCAGAAAATCCTCAAATATTCTTGTAAATCTCAAAGATACTAAGGAGTTAGCCCCCCTTCCTCCCCATTTAGACCTTTGAAGGCTGGTGTGACTAGAATGATTTTGGAGTTATAGTTCAGAGTCGGAATAAAAAATGAAGGGAAGCATTTTGCAATACCGTAGCTTGTACAATAACTAATTACTTATAGATTTTAGGTCACATTTGAAAAAGACAAATACTGAAATAAATGGATAATCACTTGGAGCTACCATTAACAGTTTGTTTAAGCACTTTGGGTTAAAATCAGCCCGGTGTCACAGCAGAGCAGCTGCCTGCATCAGTGCATGGTGGTGCCAGTGCCTGTGAGAGCCAAACTGGCTCCTTTGCAGGATCAGAAACACTTGGAGCTGGGGTTTGTGAACTGCACTGGGTGCTTGGCTGGGCCTTTGCTGGACCATGCTGGTGGGAAGAGTTAATCAAGCCAAACCTGACCAGTTCTGACACCAAGTGAGACAGAAAAAAAAAATCGTAGGGTTTTGAGGCCAGATGCTGCCCTCCACTGTGATGTTTAACAGAAAAAACGAGGAAATGTGCTGGCAGATTTGTGGTGATCTGATCTAAAACATCAGAAGACTTCAGAAGAGAGGGATGAAAATACAATTAGTGACCTATATATGATATGATGAGTTTAGGCTTCAGATGTAGCCTGCATGTGTATTAAAATTGTTACCTGTCTGTCATATGAATGTAATGCAGAAAATGAATTCCTTTATTGCATATTTTAATACAATGTCTTAAACTCATTGATTGCCTTTTTTACCTTTGCAGCTGGAATCATCAATAATTTTTCTAAGGAGGTGTGTTATGATGCATTCAGCATAAACTTCAGGCTTTGGAACCATGGAGAACTGGCTTTTAGCTGGTAAACGTTTTGCTCTTCAGCTTCTCTCCCTTTCTGTGGGGCTTGAGATGGGAAACCTCACTTCAGTTGCTTCCCTGTGAATTTTGGAAAATCCTTCCAGCCACGCACATATCTGGCTGTTCCCCATTCCTTCAGAGATGACAGAAGGCTCAGTTTTCTCCCCAAAAGGAGAAAACTCTGAGATTGGCACCAAACAGCCTCTATGAAATGTTCATCTTCTTGGGAAGGTTGTGTCAGATACATTGGAAATCCTGTTTTAGAGCTCCAGAAAAGATTTGTGTCCTCAAAGGTCTTTGCTAACTTACCTCATAAATACATGTGAGCCAGCAAGATGGGACAAAACCATCTAAAAGACCCCAATTCATCCCAAACATCTTCAAATCACGAGGAACAGTCAGGGACAGGGGTGGGAGCATCTGGAAATAACATCATTCCTAAGGGAAAGTGTTCCATTTTAATTAATTGTATCCCTTTTATCCATGACAGTGTAATTGCATTTTGCTTAACTAAGTCTTTTTAATTGGTGCTGGGCATGAATGATAAGCAAAGCTGCACCACTCCTTGTTAGCTGTCACAGGCAGCTCTTTCAGGGCACTGCAGGAGGCCTGGGAGGCTTTGAGGCTGGGCTGGAACAGCTGGAGCTGGGAATTTGGGAGGGATGGGGTGTGGCCCCACAAACCAGCCTACAAATCTCAGGACCACCCTTTCTGTAGATGCAAAAGGATTTTTTGTTGCTCACCAGCCATTCCATGGTGACTTGTGGCACTCTTCCTGCCCCAGTGGAGGACCTTCTCTTAGAGAAGTGAACATGTGAGTGCCCTCCAAACCTGCTGCACAGGGATCCCAGTGCTGAGCTTCCAAATGCCACTGCTGGCACTTGTGTCCTGCCCCCGTGGGGGATGAGCTGTGCAGCTGCCCCTCCTCTGTCCCTCCAAGGGGACACCTCTGCCATGCTGGCAAAATCTGAGGGTTTGTCTTAGAAATTGTGTTTCTAGCTATTAAGGAGTGGGGAGCAAGACCTGTACAAGTGTCACAGCTGCCCAGCAGTCTCTCACAAACCATCAGGTGCAAGGGGCTGCATCACAGAGACCTAAAACCATTTGCTCTTATATTGCAAAATCCCTTTCTTGGGTGACTGGTTGACCCCTGCTGCAGTTACCAAGGACTGAAACCACCACAGCCTGCCTCGTTCCCTCAAACCAATCACCCCAGTCAGGTTTTTGCCTCACTGTGTGTGCTGTCAGCTGTTCCACAGGATAAAACACATTTTAGTCCCTTCCTGTGACACATGTGGGACATCACAGGCACTCTCTGGATGCATCTCCAGGCCTCTGTGGCTGCCACTGCCCTCCTGCTCCTGGGATCATAGAATCATGGAATGATTTGACTTGAAAAAGATCTTAAAGGTCATATAATTTCAAATCCCTGGGCAGGGACAGCTTTTACTAGACCAGGATGTTCCAAGCCCCATGCAATATGGCCTTGAGCATTTTCAGGAATCTGAAACATGCACGGCTGTTGTGGGCAGCCTGTGCCAGTGGCTCACTACCCTCACAGGAAAGAATCTTCCCCTGACAGATAAACAAAAAGAGATTAGGTGTAGATTAAGGCTATTCCCCCTTGCCCTATCACCACACACCCTTGACAAAATCCCTCTCCAGCTCTCCTGCAGGTGTTTGGAAGGTGCTCTAAGAGCTCTCTCCTCTCCAGACTGACCAGCCCCGACTCTCTCAGCCTGTCTTGCTGGGAGAGGTGCTTTCCCTCCGAGCATCTTCGCAGCCCCCTCTGGCCTCGCTCCTGCAGGTCCATGACGCTCCTGTGCCGGGGTCTGAGCTGCTCCAGGGGAGCGGAGCGGAGAGGGATGCTCGGATCCCCGGTTCCCCGCGGGAGAAGGCAGCGGGGACGCGGGGCAGGGACAGGAGTAGGGACAGGGACAGGGGCAGGGGCGGGGACAGGGATAGGGACAGGGACAGGGACAGGGACAGGGACAAGGACAGGGATAGGGACAGGGATAGGGACAGGGGCAGGGACAGGGACAGGGGCAGGGACAGGGACAGGGACAGGGACAGGGGCAGGGACAGGGATAGGGATAGGGACAGGGACAGGGACAGGGGCAGGGGCAGGGACAGGGATAGGGACAGGGACAGGGGCAGGGGCAGGGACAGGGACAGGGGCAGGGACAGGGATAGGGATAGGGACAGGGGCAGGGACAGGGACAGGAGCAGGGACAGGGATAGGGACAGGGGCAGGGACAGGGACAGGGACAGGGACAGGGGCAGGGACAGGAGCAGGGACAGGGATAGGGATAGGGACAGGGACAGGGACAGGGGCAGGGACAGGGATAGGGACAGGGGCAGGGACAGGGATAGGGACAGGGACAGGGACAGGGAGAGGGATAGGGACAGGGGCAGGGACAGGGACGGGGACAGGGACAGGGACAGGGACAGGGATAGGGACAGGGGCAGGGACAGGGACAGGGACAGGGACGGGGACAGGGACAGGGACAGGGGCAGCCTCGGGGCCGATGCTGCGGGGCTCCGCAGCGGTTTTGCGGAGCGGCGGCGGCCCTTGGGCTCCCCTTAGTGCCGGCAAGGAGCATTGGAGAGCAGGTGCGTGTGTGTAATTTTATTTCTTTATCTACTAGAGCATTTATTTATTTATTTATTTCTATCTAACACCAATTGATAGCTTATTCATGCTTTGCTGTATTTTTTATTTGTCATCGTTTTGCTTTACTGGAGCATCTAATTTCTAAAGGCATGAAAAGCTTGCTTTATACACCAGATAACTGAGGGGTATTGCTACCAGAGACAGCTTAGGAAATGCTGACAGAGAAGGCAGGGGACTTAGCTAAGGTCAAAAACAAGTGCTGTATGGCACCTGGATCCCAGGCACTTATTTTTGCACCTTAATGTGTGACCAGCATAGTTTCTGAAAAATATTTATATTTGCGTGCTAGAGAGATCATCTGGTGATTTCTGAGCATCTGCTGTCTTGGGTGTATGCACTTCTCTGGGGTTTTAAGCTCAGGTTCACAACTGTAGCATGAGGAAGATGGACTATCCAGCTCAGCTGCAGTAAATGCAGGTTTCTGCACACTGATCCTGTTCTCTTACTGCACTAAGCTAACGTGGACCCTCCCTTTCCCTCCCCTGTGGACTTAGAGGTCACACATGTGTGAGCTCCTGCAGATGAGCTGATGTCAGGTAGCTGGGAAAGCTGTGAACTGGCTCACATGCCTGAGCTCCAATTGTTTTGTGACAGCTGGGATGTTTCAGGTTACCTGTGGGTCTTGCAACTGTTATTGGTTTGTAAAAAATTCAACTTTCTTTGTCAATATTTCTATGACCTGGTGAAGAGGCACAGAAGCACAGCCTGATGAAATTGGGTTTGCATCACGAAGAAGAGCTCCATGGAGAGCAGAGGCAGCAGCAGCAGCTCCCAGGACAGACTCGGTGTCCCATCAAGCACACTCCACCCCAACATCCTCGCTGTGGCTGCAGTTGTGGTCACCCCAGCCGCGCTTGTTGCAGTCCGTAATTGAAAGTTCACTCCCTGTGCAATTCACATCATCAAGCCAAATTTGTCCAGTACCTTTGGAAGATTAAACAAACAAACAAAAAAAACCTGTTGGCTAGGATGGGAGAAAGAGGAATATGCCTTTTTTCCTTAGGAGAGCCCTGTGGACAGTGGTTGTGTGGTTGGCTTGTTGGAAATCAAGCTTTTGGGCACAATTCAAGCAGCACTTGACATGCAGCAGCCTCATCCCAAGAGGAACGAGAAGATCACTGGTTGCTGGGGTGGGTAACCTTGGTGTGGTGCTTTCTGTGTGTGCAACCACCCGTGGCAGGCCTGGAGGGGTGTGAGCTGTTGGGGACTCACCTGGTGAGGCTGTGAAGTGGGTGACGGCTCGGCTGAAGCCCAGCATTCGGCAGACGACGCCGGCCTCTCGGCTGGACCAGCCATCGTCACAGATTGTTCCCCAGGAGCCTCTGTTGAAGATTTCCACACGGCCCCTCCTGTCTCCTCCCACGATTCGTACATAGTTACCAGGGCCCACTGAGAATTCAGAGGAGAAAACAACTCTGTGGGTCATACAGGCATAAGGAAAAAGGCACTGACAGACAGAAGAGTGACCACCGAACCAGAGGGATGATCCCATCTCCAGGGTGGGACCAGAGGTTACTGGTAGCTCAAATCCAAACAATTCAAGAGCCTCCTGTGTTTGGAGACACCAGGCTGCAGCTCAGAGCACAGGCTCCTTGGCTCTGTTAGCTGTGCTGCAGGTTATTCAGTGTGAGCAGGGGGGTATTTTGGTCCTGATCTCAGGTAGCTCTGATATCAGAAGGCAAATGAGAGAAGAAGAAAAGTCCAGTACCTTCTCCTTTTTCACCTTTGCTCCCTTTCAGTCCTGGGGAACCTGTTTCAAATTAGAAAAGCAAACATTTGACAGTTGCTTGTGGAAAATCTGGTTATTATCTAGTTCTGAATACTTGTGTGAGTTAGAGATGTTCAGACTCCTCCCCTTGTAGAAAATGAACACCCTGAAGTGACTACAAGGGTATGTAAAAGAAACATGGCAGGAAAAGTAGGATAACATACAGCAAAATATTCCCAATGTGTGACCCAAGAAAAGGGCCACTTTCAAAATGCCATGTATTCACTCACTTGTGGGAAGTGTTTCTCATTCCCACTGCTACCTGTAAAATGACATCTCTGATAGACTTTGGGATCTCCAGAAGCAGACATGGTATCTCCCAAAGTACTTGCAGGAACACCTACATCCTGGGATTTGATCTCCATGGAGAGCAGAAAGGTGCTCTCAGCAGTCCTCCACATTTCTGTGGACCACCTTGGTCTTGAGGGTAGGGGTGTTTGAAAAAACCCAGTGAGCCCTTTCCCCCAAAGCTACCTCCAGAAAGCACTCATTGCTGTCTCCTTCTGGGGACCAGGAGATGACATGCACCCAAATCATGGAGCCAGCCCAGTTACACTTCATCCATCCTCCAAATGCAAAGCTCCAGAGGAGTGCATGGAGAAGCCCCACACAGAATATAGTTTATTTTATTTCTAAGGATTCTTGTACCATTCTGTGTGAACAATTAAAAGAAAAAAACATCTGGAGCACTGTTTGCTTCCCATGGGCTGTTGTAACAACTGCTTGTTTTTTTTCTTTTTTTACTACAGGTCTTATTTTTTTTGAAACATCCTGTGATTGGAAGGGAGGGGGTTGAAGGATGGAGAGTGGCTGTAGGGTTGGCCCTTTTGAACAACTTTTAGCGAGGTGTATTTAAATGATCTGACTGTTAGGTGTTTCCAATAGCTTTGCTATTACATGTTCCTGAGTGCCATGTTTACATGGGATTTATCCCAGGCACAGGGTGTCTCTGATGTCTCTGAACAGAGCAAAGAGGAACATGGGTTGTTCCAGTTTTCTGTGAAATTGGGGATTTGAAAAAATCTAATGCATCTCTGTACTTACATGTCTTTTAACACACCTCCCAGGGTGCACAATTGGCACCCTGCACATTCCTTTGATCTACAGTCCCAAACCCAAATGTGCCATCAGCTCCACAGACCCTGTGGAAAAGAGCCTTACCAGAAAATCCAGTCTCTCCTTTGGCTCCTTTTAGTCCTGGTTCTCCTTTCACACCCTTCGTGCCATAATCCCCCTTGGCTCCTTTTTGACCAGCTGCACCTGGGGTTCCTGGGTGGAAAGCAAAATGTCATTGTCTTTGTCCCTTCCTAGGGAAAGGACATGACAAACATTTCACATTGATGCAGAACACTGGAATGTGGCACCTAAAGTGTTTGTATCATTATAAATCATGCTATAAGAGTTTACCTGTTGGGCCCTGGTCTCCCTTTGCTCCCTTTTGCCCTGGAGGTCCTAAGGTAATAAAAAACAAACAAACAAACAAACAAACAAACATACATTTATGAGACTGATATTTATACATTTATAAAAGCTTATGCAAAGCAGTATTTACAATTGATTTTAACTGATCTAGTTTTGGTGTCTACACTGTAAGCATCTATTTCTGAATCAGATGTCTTATTTCACATCATAATCAGTGCAGACTATGTCAAACAAGAAAATACAGGCAGTGGAGAAACCTCGTGAAGTTCATCTTAAACTGCTTCTTTGTTTGTGCATTTTCAATTTATACCAAAATTCAGGCACCATCAGCCCCACACATATTAGAGATGGCAGAAACAGCCCTCTGGTGAGCAGCCAGCCCACAGCAGCCTGGCAGAGCCCCAGGAGTTCCATGGCATCCCGGGATGCATTGGGGGTCCAAGAAGAAGACTCAAGAGGTCTCCTCTTGGTGGTGTAGCTCCCTTTCTGGTGTCTGCATGATGTGTGTTGTTGACCCAAACCCTGTTTTAGTCTCCTTTACCTGCAATTCCTTGTACTCCCTGTACACCTTTGAGTCCAGCAATGCCTTGTGCTCCTAAAATAAAAAATAAATCAGTGGGGGTGAACCCATCAGACAAAGTGAGGCCAGAGTAGGAGGTCAGTGAGTCATAGGTTTGGGCAGTGCTGTACCTGGGCTACCTTTGGGGCCCTGGTCCCCCTTGTCCCCTTTCTGACCAGGTCTGCCTTCAGGGCCGGGACTTCCAGGAGGTCCAAGCTGTCCAGTTGCACCTTGAGGTTGAGTGAAAGCAGCACAATATGAAATGCCAAACAGCTCATGAAGGAAATAAAAAGACAGACAGCTCAATCACCAGCCCTTGCACACTGAGCTGAGCCTATGAAGGCAAAACAAACACTGGCTGTCTCCAAATTGCAATCCTGGCAGTGCTAATCATGGCAATGCAGTCAGGGATGATCTGGAGTGAAAGGCTGCATGGAACCAGCTCCTGGCTGACTGCCAGCCTTGAAATGCACAAGTTCTTCCCAAAAGAGCAGCCAATTTCTGTCCTCGTGTGTGCACAGGTGCCAGGCAGGAGGCCATGGCCCTTCCTTCCCTCCCAGTCTCCTGCACAGTGAGTGGGGCCCACAAGAGACAGCCAAGGCTGGGATGAGTTTGGATGACATTGGAACATTGGCATGGTTTCTTCATCTAATCATCATCTTCTCTTAGCCATGCTGGGATCTAGACCAGCTGCAGCTCTCCTTGTCATGAAACACCACATTAAAGAGATCAGTCTTATGCCTCTACGAGAAATTGCACTTCTGTAGAGCTTACCTGCCTCTCCTTTCGGCCCAGGAGGTCCAGGTGTCCCCGGGCTCCCTGCAAGGACACCCTGGCATCAGTGCAGACCAGGCTCAGCCCAGCCCCTCTGTGGGGCAGCCCTGCACCCTGTCCCCCTGTGTCCTCTGCACTTACCCTGGGAACCTGGCACTCCTGGGATTCCCTGCTCTCCCTTAGGACCTATGGGTCCCGGGAGCCCGGGGTCTCCCTTCTCACCCATGTCACCTTTCTGTCCTTGGGAACCTATGAAACAACACAGCACACACATATAAATTAAAAAAAAAAAAAAAACAAAAACCACCCAGGTTTGTTGTCTCTGCAGCCTGAGGAGCACCTCTGTCTGGCCACACCAGCAGCAAGGTTTGGCCTCACACCTGCATTTGCCATTCAGTGACATTGTCACCATACAGGACAGAGCTGGCCTGTCTGATCCACCTCTGGCTCTGTCAGCCTCCCTGGCCAGATGTTTGTCTGGCCTGCTTTAAAGGCTTGCAGTGGTGCCATGACAACTCTCCAATCTATTCCCCAAACTATCCCTCCTACTGGAATATTTCCTCCTCTAGTTAAATATCCCTTACTGCAGTCTGAATGCTTCCATTCTGCCAGACACTGTGGAGCTACAGGGCAGCACATTCCACTCCTGTTCTTTCAGAGAGTTCTGCCATCTCCCCTTAACCTTGTCTTCTCTGAACAGGTGATCAGTGTGCTCCAAAAGAGCTGAATTACTTGAAAGTGCCTCATTTGAAGACTCCTTCATCATTCTGCTCTAGAACTATCCCAAAGTCCTTGCCTTTTGGTATTCCTCCTACAATCACTCTTCTCTTCTGGAGCATCTTGTTCTAATGAGAGCACTGGGGCATTCAGGATCAGATGGAAGATCTGAGGAAGCTCTTATCAACCTGTCCAGCTGTCCTCCCTGCTCTGCACACACACATCACCTGCTTTCTTTTCCTCTCCTGCTTTCAGCCCAAGTGAGACCACTGATTATCAGCTATCCATAATGCATTTTACATGGGAGAAACACATTGCATAACTCTTCTGCTTCAGGTGTACAAAGCCAGGCTTATGTAAGATGCTCATAAAGCTCTCAGAAAGAGGTTCCACTAAAATGAGGATTAACATCCACATGCTTGTGCATATAAATTATATTGTATTATTTTATACCAAGGAAATCCTACTGCAAACATCACTGCTTTAATCTAGGATAGGCTGATAATTGAATATCTGTGGCTTTCATTAGACAAAGGTCACTCTGTAAAGAGACTTCCGTGGTGCAGAATTAACATTTTGCATGGCCCCTTCCCCCAGCCCTCCTTTGGGAGATTTGCTGAAGCATGGCATGAAATTAAACCCCTTCAGATCAGGTCAAGTGTCCTGTTTATCCAGCTCCCTCACTGACTGGAAAACCACACTCAGGGCTGCTTGGATTTTTATGAATACTGACCTATGAAAACTTCTTCTGGTGTTTTATGTAGAATGAGTTTAAGAAGAAATATGTGTGAGAACATTAAAAAATGTTAAGATAGTGAAGAAGTCTTACCTGCAAGCCCCATCTCTCCTTTTTGTCCTTTCACTCCTGGACCACCACTTGGGCCAGCAGGACCAGGAGCTCCTTTGCTCCCCTTCTCCCCCTGGGGTCCATGTACTCCTGCAAGGACAACACCATTTTTCTGATGCTTCCTGGGGTGCCATGTGCAGTCAGTGCCAGCAGCAGGACACCCACCACAGCTGTGAGCATGAGCCAAACTCCACTCTCTGTGCACTTGAAAATCCTGGTGACAGTGGGAAATTGGCCCACTGTGGCTGTTGCACACTGACTTTTAAAATAAGATTTTTTTTTTCCAGTTAAGTTTTGCTTTTGCTCACATTAGCTTTACATAGGCTTATTTCCTTCAGCTCCAATGACATTCTTACTCACTTACACCTTGGCTGAGGACAAGATTGCTCATAAAATCATCCATAAAGCACTTTATGTTCATCCACAGAAGTAATTCAGGTGTCAAAAAAGCCTTACCTTGGTCTCCCTTTGTCCCTGGTGGTCCCCGTAACCCTGGGATGTAAAATACATATATCAGCTGACACACACCATCTATTCACAGTAATGGCTAAGAAGAAGAGACAAATTTTTTAATCATCCTTTGCTCACACAATTTCAGTCACCAGCGAGGCCAATCTTCAGCTGGCAGGGACCAGAACAACCACTTGAGTAAAGTCCTTGGAGCTCAGCTGAGTGCTCAGCTGGGCAGGGGCCAGCTTGTCTTCCTGCCAAGCCCAGCTCTTGGGGACCACTGGGGAGATCTTCCATGAAAATGCACTGAGCGATTGGGCTCTGATGTGTAATAACACTGCTTGGCAGGAGGTGCTGTTTCAACGTCGTAAGTGCAGCCAGGAACATATGAAAACACCATTTTTAATTTTTTTTTTTTCCTTTAGAAAATCTCATCAGTGTAGCCAAGAAGTAGGGATGGATGAGTTACAGACCTGACCTAACAAGGGTTGTATCTTAGATCATCATCACAGGATCATAGAAACTGTTGCCTGGTCCAGCCTCTGCTCAAAGTGGAGCCAGCGTTAGATCAGGACCTGCTTTGTCCTCACACTCTGGAGATATTGACTTCAGGGGCAGGGGCAGTTCTACCCAAACCCCAGGTACCCAGGAAAGCAGCTTGTGCATGGTTGTGGAGCTCATTCCTGAGTCTGTGCCAATGTTTTCCCAGGGACAGGGTGGGCATTGACCCCTGTGGGAGCACCTGGGCTAGCCAAGGCTCCTGGAGAATCAGTGAAAAGCCTCACAGGCTTTGCACCTGCTTTTTGCTGCAGGTCTCCTCATGACCGGGGCGTTGGGTGTCTGCACACTGGGTAGGGTCTGGGTCTGGGGACTGAAATCCCAAATCCTCACTTAAGGTCTCTTAGATGAAATAAAGAAGAAGAGGAAAAGAGGAGAAGCTGTGTCTCATTTACCAACGTACCTGGTAGACCAGGATCTCCTTTGCGTCCAGGAGGCCCTGAAATAAATATTTAATGGGAATTTTTCAGTAGTCAGCAGTCAGTGAGGAGCACAGCAGTATGGGATCGGGGTGTGGGCTGGAGACACAACCCTTTTGGAGGGCACCCAGAGTCCAAACCTGCAAGTCACAGGAGGGAAGAGGAGCCCAGAGCCACACGTGCTGCTGCAAGGGGATCTGGGGGTTTGCACAGGGCAGTGCTCCAGCTCCTACAGGTGCTCCCTGGTCTGGAGTTGACTCCAATCCTTGGCATGGGGGCATAACTAACTGACAGGAAGATTAAATCTTGCCCTAGTTATTGGATCATCTAAACTGGGTGTTCAGCCCTGCTAGTGGTGCAGAGGAGCCAGGTCTCCCCACTGCAGAGCCAGCATGGAGAGCCATACCTGCAACCACGGTGATGTTGTTCATCCTCATCATCAGGTTTGCATTGTTGCTTTTAATTATGGTGATTTCCTCTTCTAAGCTTCTCCTCCAGTTTTCTTCTTGTGCCATGAGAAAGTCCTTCCAAGCAGAGCTTCTCGACAAGGCCAGATTGTTGGCAGAGTAGCTCTGCAGAATCTCTTCTGTATAGGAGGCATTTTGCTCTTGAAGTTTCAATATCTCTCTCTGCATCTTAAATACTGAGGAAACAAAAAGCCCATGCAATGAATATTCCCTGCCCGATCTGGCTGGGAAATGGTTTCTTGGCAGAGCAGTTCCTCAGCACCTGGGGGGGACCCCGGGGGATAAAGACCACCCCTGTTTGACCCGGGGAGGTGTTTTTCATGTGCCAGTCCTCGCTGCAGCCAGGGGTGCAGCTGGGAGAGCTTTTGCAAATGCAGAGCACACACGCAGGGCGGGGGAATTGCTCCTGCAGCCGCTGCTTTGCCCAGCAGTGTGTGGAGGAGCCCCTCAGAGGTCTCAGGTCTGTGTGCTCATCCACACTTGCCCGTGCCCCCAGGAGCACCCAGCAGAGCTCTCTGTTGATGCCAAGCCCATTTGATGCCAAGCAGGCGAGGCTGTAGCGTTACCTTTGTACATCAGCAGCGCCTGGCCGGCCGTCAGCAGCAGCAGGTAGATGCTGAGGGCTGCCCGAGTGCAGCATGTGGACGCCTTTTTCTGGCTCCGAGGCTCTAGGAACCAAGAGAAGAAGGGTAGACACTCTCCCACACCTCTCCCCTACAAGCTCTGCTTGCTTCCAGCCTCTCCAGGCTTGGCCACAGAGCTTTCCAGTGGTGTGGAGCTGCAAGGTCCCTCTGTGAGAGCAAGCCTCTCCTCCAGGCTTTGCACTGCAATCTCCTTAGCCATCTTTTCCTTTGCTAATTTAACCAGCTCAGTTCCATCAAGACTTAACCCAGTGTCAGTGTGGTGATTTCCCCCCTTTCTGCATCAATAAACTCCCCGTTTCCATCGTTTTTAGTTGTCCCAGGCTGCCATTCAGAGGGTTGCTCAAAGCAATTCCTTCTCCATCCAGAGCACTACATACAGGTGATTCCAACAGTGATGCATGTATGCATCAAAACAAATGAAAAATCAATAATAAACTGAGCTGCAGAACAAATTGAAACAAGTCATAAGATGTAAAATCAATCATTACCAGGAAGTGTAAAAGAAATAAATGGCTTTGGTGAATTTTGGCCTTCAGGGAGAAAAAAAGTATTTCAGAAGCATTGGTAACTACGTCAGACATTCAGTAAGTTACCCTCAATTGAGGTTTTTCTTTTTTTTTTTTTTTTTCCAAATAATGTAATCAGGAGTTTAAATTCTTAGTTCTAAAAAAGTACAGTATTTTAATTGGTTTTACAACAGAATGGCTTAGTCAGCAATGAAGCTTTTATATTCAGCTAAAAATTCATAAACTTACATTTTTTTTTGAATCTGGTGATTTTAGTATCTTAATTATTACACATGAAAGTCTTACTCAAGAAAATTAGACATTTTCTAAGACAGGAAAATAACTAATTTTTTTCTGATGCTCAGCATCAGCTTTTGGCTAGAAAGGGTAGTTTGACATACTTCTACTTTTAAATGTCAGTTAATTTACTAGCAAAATCACTGCAAAAAGCATTTAATATGCAATATTTCAATTTTATGTGTTGTTTTAGACCAGATAAAATCTATATAAATCCATTGAACAAAAAGAAATCTTACCACTTATCTGAAAGGTTGTGATAGCAGGTGAGGCAAACCCAATCTTTTCTGAAACACTGAAAGAGTTCATATCACTCGAATTTCCTTCTTCCCCGCATTTATCTGTAATTTTCATTACAAATTTCTTGTGGCTCTCCTAAAGCCTGGGACAATAAAGAACTGGAGGTACTTCCTCTCTGGCTCCTGATTTAATATGCTTTCTGATATGCATTTCCTATCTGGTCAGCTTTTATAGACTGCTGAGAACTCTGATGTGGTAATTTGAACAGTTCCTCAAAAAACCCCACAGCTATGATTCTGAGCTGCTCTCATGTGCTCAGTTGGAGTCCAGGGGCAGGATCCTGAAAGATCTTCAACCTGGAGTTATTCAGCATCTCTGCATTGTGGCAGAGTTAGGCACGAGATGGACTTTTTGTTTCTAACACAAGTAAACCTCCTCAGGTAGCCAAGAAGATTCCATGTTCAATGTTAGCTTGGCAATCACTCTCCTGGGAGGGGAGGCTGAGGACTTTGTCACAGTGAAACACACAGTATGTGCACCGAGGTGACACCTCAGTGGCTGGGCGTGACTCAAGTGCAAGGAGGGAAAGGATCAGGAGGAGTTGTAAAGACAAGAGAATGATGATGGGATGGGGGATGCTGAAACCCAAAAGGTTTGGGATGATATGGAGAAGAGGCACTTGCAGCCTCTTTGATAAGGTCTCTCCAGCTTCTGCTTCCCCTCTGATGAGTTTTCACACCCACAGACACAATTCCTGCCTCTTCACCATTTCATTGCCTTCATCCTGCTGAAATCCCCCCTGGAATGTGGCATTCTGCCACCTCCATTTGCGCTGGGTTTGACTTTTGCAAGGCAAAGTGACTCACCCAGGCCCACGGGCAGGAGCTGTCGGTAGGAGCTGGGCAAAGCCCTCCTCATGCACGCTGCCACCACCACGTCCTGCCCTCTCGGAGGTGCAAGGCAGTCACTGTCACACCGCTGCAGGTCTGTGTCTGTCCCTGGGGCTGCTGGGTCCTCACTGCTCTGCTTGGCCATGGAGTGAAGTGTGGCAAAGCTTCAGGGAGGGGTGAGCTGGAGATCCACACCCTGAGAGCGCAGAGTGAAGCCCTCTCTTCTGCACCTGATGTACAAAACTCTGGAAGCCTTAAACCACAAATACGTGGGGATTTTTGAATCTGCTTCTGTGTTCTCCTTTCAAATGTGCTCGTGCAGCTGTGACCTGGTTTGTCCCCAGGAGGGAGGAAGAGGCACCCTCCATTTTTAGGCATTCTGCTACACTATGTGTAGGAATTGGGATAATTTGCTTCCTTGTGAAGGTGTCAGATATCCCCTTGAATTAGGGAGGCTCTAGAGGTTACCACCAATCAGCTGAGCTGAGTAAATGACAGTGCATCCTCCCCCATCACAGGAGCACCTCCTCACGAGAGTAAGGGCTCATATCCAGCCCATTTCTGATGGTTCTGCTGGTTCGGCTGACCACTCTGCACAAGCCTGGAGCCGTCTACTCTTGCTGGGTGATGAGCTGGGAATGACTGTGCTTGTGCTGCCAAGTGGATGTTTATAGGGATGGATGTGATTCAGGTGCATGCAGAGAGCAGATTTACAGCAGAGAGGCTTTTAATAATACTTCTAATTGAATCCATTTTATTTCAAAGTATTAAAAATAAGCTGGCAGATGTAGTTTTCAAAAGCCTGCCTAAAGACAAAAGGTGCAGTGAGATCTTTGTGCCCCCCTTCCCTGAGAAAGAAGCTCAGGGATGTTTTCACGTTTCATGGTCATGCTGTGGCCGTGCCACTCTCAGTGTCCCAGTTGGCATGGGTGTAAAAACAGGGGTGGATTCCATTAATTTGACAGCCCTGAACTGCAGTGCTTTGGGTTTTGAAGTCCAATCCTCCACTTTTGGGGGAAGGCTGTGAGCTGCAGTTGCCTACCCAGATGGTCAAACCTCCCTACCTGTTTGATGCAGCCTCATGCAGCTCTGCAAGCTGGCACATTCTCATTGCTCAGCTGGGCATTCAGCTGCCTGGGAGGCTGTGGTGCATTTCTCTGTGCATGTCAGCCTCTGCAAACAGGCAGCAGATTTCCCAGGGCACGTGGTGCCGAGGGTCTGGGCCACACCCTGGTGCCAGAGACTGTGTCCCAACATGCTGGCTCAGCCTTTGTGCGTGCTCCTGTCCTGCTTGCTGCTCTCTTTCATTTCTCACTACTGACTGCAGCAATAGGTTGACTCTGATTTTGCAATCAGGAAAGGAACAAAGAAAAGAAACTGCTGATTCAGTGCAGTCTCCCTAGGTTGATGTTTTGCTGAAGCAATGGGGTTATTTATAGAATAACAGATTATGGGACACGTATGCTGGGCCATCAGCCTTACCCTTCAGGCTGTGAGAAAGCCCGGTCCCTGTCCTCCTGCTGCTCATCCTGCCTCCCCCGACACTCAAGGAAGAGCTTGGAGTCCTCCAGCTCATCCCTTTCCTTCCTACATTCTTGCAGAAGATGCTCCTCATGTTCTCACTCTAAGTGTGCACCAACATGTAAACCAAGATTTATAAACTGACCACAGCTGCCTCAAAGTCACGGGCCTGGGGGAACTGCTGGTGCTGGGAAAAGGAAGTGGTCTGGAAGTGGCTGGTGGAACAAAAAAGCCCCTGGCCATGCCCACTACCTTTTTCAGCTTCCATCACTGCTGTCCTCTGCAGGCATTTGCCACCCCCAAGAGCTCATGGCAAAGCAAAGTGATGCAACACCAAACTCCAGCCTGGCAGTAGTGAACCCATCAACAGCCTCCCAGCAGTGATTCTGCCAGGGGGCTCAGGCAGACATCAGCCTCCTCAGTACAGTCATTTATCCTGAAAGAGCTGAAGTTGTGCTTCTTTAAAGACTTTTTTTTTTTCACGTGAGAAGATATCCTAGCTCAGAGGTGTTTCTCCATTTATCCACAAGATGTAATTTTTCCAAACTCATCTATTTGGTTGCAGACTGTCTTAGACATAAATGTGCAGCATTCAGCAGGCTTTCATTCCTCTCCAAGGAAGTGGATGGGATAAACAGGCCCAACATTGGGTAGGCTGGTGCAGGAACCTTCACCATTTCTGCTGTTGCCTCTAGACTGAAGTGAGGGTTGCAGCCAGGAGAGGTGACAGTCTACCCCTTATCCTAATACCTGCACCCATGTTTCTGCAGATGGGCTGCAAAACATCACAAAGTAATCCTCCCACAGATCACACTGCTCTCCCACAGAAAAAGCAAGCAGCTGTGGTTTGACCTGTGACACATCCCATGCATGTCCACCACAAAGCCAGCAATGACCAGAGCTGTACAACTGCCTCGCCACAACCTTGCTAGTAGACTAGCTTGATTCTTTATTTCCATATTTCCCCTGATTTTTCAGTCTTTTGTCTTTTTGTAATGAACAAGTGTGATGAATTTTGACATAACCGTTCTTGTGGTGGGTTTACTCCAGCCATCAGCCAAACAGCCACCCAAATGTTGTCTCAGTCCTCTTTTGCAAAGGATGGGGAGAAAATGGAAGGTTAGAAGACTTGTGAGTTGATATAATGACAGTTTAACAGGGAAAGCAAAAGATGCACTTGCAAGCAAAGCAGAAAGAGGAACTCATTCTCTACTTCCCATGAGCAGGGAGATCAACTGCTTTTGGGAATCGGGGCCTCAGCATGCATGATGGCTCTTTGGGCTGACAAATACACAAACCACAAACATCTCCCCTTCCTCCTTCCTCCCCTGAACTTCTAATATCTGAGTTTGACATCATACAGTTCAGAACATCCCTGGGGTCGGTTTGGGTCACAGCCCTGGCTGTGTCCTTTCCCAATCTCTTGCCCAACCCCAGCCTGCTCCCAGGCTCAGTTTTGTACAAGCTCTGCCCACCAGCAGCCAAAACATCCATGTGAGCAACGCTGGCTTAGCCCCAGACCTGAGGCACAGCACCAGACTGTGCTGGGCTGCTGTGGGGGATGATACCTCCATCCCTGTCAGACCCAGCAGAGCTCTCAGTGTGACAGTGTTTATCATAAAATGGCCTTGTTCTCCCTGAGGAATGAGCGAGGACTTTGATGCCTGTGGGCATCAGGAGGCACTGCTGAATCCAGGGGATGCCAAGGCAGGTTGTGGGTGATCTGCCCACCAGCAGATCATGGAGGTACCACCTCTGGGATCTCCCTTGTGAGTGTCCCACAGATTGTCCAGCTCAGCCCCAGTCAACATCCCCTGAAAAAAAAGTGCATCCAGCTGTAAGGGCAAGAAATGGTGCATTAAATGGAGATTTTCTGTGCAGAAGAGAGACTGAGGCCAACACAGTTCTAATGCCAGGGCATTAAAACTCACCTTGAGTCTGGACCCATATGGAAGCAGAGGCCTTGCTGTGAAGCTCCCCACACTCCTGCATACCCAGACCTGTGCTCGGGGGGTCTGGCTGCTGCAGTAGCACCTGGGTACTTCAGGGACTTGGAGAAGCACTTGTGCTAAAGCAATAAAACCCCCAGCACTGCCTGGCTGACATTTCTCCTTTCTAGCTTGATGTGTTGCTTGGCTTTGTTGTAGAGATTGAAAACAGATTTTCTTTCCCTTCTACGAGTTATGTTAATTTGTGTTTCATCAGAACTTGCCTCTTCTCCTCCTTTCTTTTTTTTTTTTTCCTCCCTTTAGGCTGGATCCAGCTGCACCATGAATTCAAGGAACCACCTGCAAAATATTTTAATGACTTCAACCTGCTCTTTGAGGTGAATTAATACCAGGGCAGCCTCTGCAGCACAGTGAAATAGTCAGGTTTGGCTAAGCAGGCCACCCTCAAAGCTGAAAAATATGTTCTGCAAGGCCGATGTGCCTGACAGGCAAGTTTGTTTTCAAGGTCTTCATACAACATCTTCCTCCTTACCTCAGAGGCAGTTGTCCCCTATTCAGGTAAGAGCTGATCCCAAGGACAGGACGAGAAACAAGGGGGATAATGAGACATCCCAAAGCAGCCACAAGCAGGGTGGGTGAGATCTGTTACTGGCCTGCTGCAAGCAGCACAATTGCAGCTGAAGGGAGGCATCTCCAGGGCTGGCTCTGCATTTAAGCAGCTCAGTTCTGCAGGGAGAGATCAGCCACTCTCTAAGGCTCCTCTTTTCTGGAATGCTTTGTTTCATCACATGCTTTCCACAAGGCCAAAAAGATTTCTCTAAGCACAGCTCTCAGTGTTGCCACATTCCCACTTTCCTCCATCTCCTGGGCTTTTAAAATTCAAGGTTCATTTTTAATTTGCTAAGCAGCTATTAGCCATATTAAATGATGCTGCAGGTGCTGTTGTGGTCCTTTCTGCCCCACAACTAACCCAACCAGGCAAGGAGGTCCTTAACTTGCCCTGATGTTTTTTTCAGGAAAGTCTCTGGGATTATGTGAGGTTCAGGGTCATTGTATTTTTAGATATTAAACTAGTCAGGTAGTCAGCAGATTGTTCAAAAGGACATTCTTAAAGTGGTTTATTATTGAGTATTGTCCTTGCACTGGGGCACATCCCAGTTAATTGCCTGCACATAAATGTGTTACTCTGGATTTATCTCAGGGTAAACATATTAAGGAGCTGATTCTTGGGCTTCCACTAAAGGACACCACGGGAGGGTCTGTCTGTGATAAGCTTTCTGGCACAAATTCCCATGTCCTGAATGCTACTGGCAAACACTTCAGCTTGAAAATCCATTAACCTGTAACCACCCCATGCCCCTTATCCAATGAATGTGGAGAGCAAACATGTGTGTGAGCAGCTTTATACACAGACTTGAAACCATCCCTGACAGCATATTTCCATACAGAATTAACTCAAAGCAACTGTCCTGTAAAACATGTGTGCAGTGCAAGGCATTAAAGCTCAGAGCCTGAAAATGCTCCAGCCTCCTCTCTCTCCAGGCTCCTTCCCTGCCTCTCAGTTTTCTGCTGTCCCTAGAGAGCAACAGCCATCACTGCTGTTCAAAACATCCCCTGTGATTGCTGTGGTGACACTGGGTGCTTCAGAGACCTGAAGTCATGACTCTCCCCCTTGAATTTCCTTCCTTCATCTCCTGCCTTCTGTGCTGATGTCCCTTTGCTGTCCTCTTGCACACCTTCCCTGGGTACTGACGTGACAGTGTAGCTCCTGTCTGCTCTGCACAGCTCTGCAAAGAACCTCAGCTCCCTTCTGGTGACTCTCCTGCTTGCCTGTGACAGCCACGTGTGCCTGAGCTTGCTCAATCTCCTTCTAGGAAGTGATAAGCTCGGGTGTGAAACTTCCAGCATCAGCACGTGGGGGGAAAGCAACAGAAAAGGAAAAGGTGCCTTTGTTGGGAGCTTCATTGCCGCCCTCCAAGGCACAGCACCCACCAGGAACCACAGCCAGTTTGCAATCTCTGCCTTGCTCCCCACGGATCTCACCTTTAGACCAGCAGGAGTTGTTTCCCCTTAACTTGAGCCAATTGCTGCTTCTCCATTATGGCCTTTAGCAATGGTAACTAATTCTTAATTAATTATTTTCATTCTCCACTATTTCTCAGCGTGAAGGTGTTTGTCTCAGGACGTGTCTTGGGGAAAGGGAACAAGAAAGTGGTGAAAAATGGCAGGAGTGGGTTGAAGCCCCATCAGGGTGGAGCAGAGTCCCTCATCAACGTGGTGAGGGGCTGGGAATGGGTTAGTGTCCCTGGGGCCAGGTGTAAGGCTTGATCCTACATCAGCCATGTGTTAGGGCTGGAGTGTGTGAAGCCTTTGGACTCACCCTGTGCTTGAAAGGCAAGTGTCATTGCTGCTTCTTCCCATGCAGAAACAAAAGCAAAGCCCTGGGTCAGTGCTCTCCTAGGAGTGTCTCCCAAAGTGGGATAGTGCTAGTAGCAGGAGTGACTTGACATGCTATAAAAAGAGCAAAAATAATTACTTTTTGTTTTCGGATGTTTTATTTCTTTTTAAGAAAGTGAGTGCAAGTGTCCAAATGCCTGGAGAACTACACGTTGCTCAGATCGTGCCAGTGGATAAATTGCCTGAGGTGTGGGCATGTTTTTCTAAGGAAAAAAGTAATTTTGAACTGACCTTCGGGCTCTCTGCCTCTTTCCATAATCAACACACACCTTATTTTGGGAGCTAGCTGGGAATTCCCTTCCTTCTGCTACACTGGCAATGACAGATCAAGCACAGCTGAATTGCTTTGATGGCTTTGATGAATAAAACTAGAATTTGCCCCACAGCCTTGACTTTTGCCTAATTCCAACCTCTTGTATTGAACTGGGTTTTTTTTGTTTTTTTTTCTTTCTTTTTTTTCACCAAAATACCTGGAAGCAGTGGGTCTCTAGGATTCTCACATTGGAGTAAGCCTTCAACACCATTAATTCAGGAGTACTGCTATTCTCACATGCCCATGAGTGTTTGAGCAGAGTTTTGACAGAAAGCTGACAGGAACCAGGCTCTCCTCAGTGGTGCCAAGCAATAGGACAAGAGGCAGTGGGCAGAAACTGATGCACAGGAAGTTTCACCTGAACGTGAGGAAAAGCTTCTTAACTGTGCAGGTGACCATGCACTGGAACAACTTTAGAGGAGGTGTGGAATCTCCCTCACTGGAGATATTCCAGAAGCATCAGGATGTAATCCTGTGCTCTGGGATGAATAACCCTCCTTGAGAAAGGAGGCTGGAGCAGACGAGTCACTGTGGTGCCCTCCAGCCTACCCCATTCTGTGATTCTGTGAAAAGGGTTTGCATGGCACAGCCCCTGCGTGTCCCCTGGTTGAATACAGAGATGGTAATCACCAAAAAAGGTATGGCTCTCAATAAATTCCCTCTGTTCTAACCACCAGGCAATCTGGCAGCAGGCACAATTTAAGTTAAACTAAACATTGAAACCACACATGTATATGCACTTGAAAATAAACAGGAGAGGAAAGGGAGAAATCAGTTAGAAATAGCTTTCATTTTGGTCAAATATTTAACTCTAGCTCAATAAAATAGGCATATTGGCTTGCTGTTATTTGACTTTATTAATGAGTTGGATATCTTTCGTTCAATACAGCATTCTTGATGGCATTGAGAAATTCTGTGTGGAAGCCACTGATTTGCATTCACTGCTGTGTTCAAGTGAGCTGAGCTGGTGGAAATGCCCTCACTATAGGCTGATTAACCTTCCCAAGCTGTGTGCAGATTTAGGGCCTCACTCAGAAGGTGTTGGTTTAAACCAGCTGCTTTTGGGGTGTCACCTGCCTTCAGGTCAGGCAGGACCAGGGAAAGTCATGAGAGAACCTTCAGTGGTGGTGATGGAGCAGAGCATTTCTGTGCCTGGTGTTCCTCAGTGGGGCTGGCTAGCACAGCCCTGGGGCTGTGATGGTCCCCAAAGCCTCCCTCAAAGCCACCTCCTCAACAGCTGGGGCCACAGGAGGACAGGACTGTACCTCAGATGCCCTCTTGCTCTTGGTGAGGCTCTGGCAGAAGCCCTGGCTCACCCCACCCACGCTGGGGGGCTGAAATCCAGGGGCCAGGAGTGTCCATGGGGCTGGCTGTGTCTGCCAGCACTGGACTGGCAGAGGTGGATAAGGGAGGCCAGCCCAGCCAGGCCCCTGCTCCTCTCCCAGCCGCATCAGAAATGATTCTGCAGAGACCTTGTGGCTGAGGCTCCAATGCCCTCTCCTTGCCAAAAATGTTAAAAAGGCGTGGTAAGAAATTAGAGGTGTCATATGTCACATAAACTATGTGACAATTGCAGTGGATTTCTGGCTTTCCTAATCTGTTTAATCAAGTTGCACCAAGCAAGCAAGCTGGCAAGCAGCTTTCCCTGCACTGTCAGTGCATAGCTGAGTGAATTGGACCAAGGTGCCACATGTTAATCATTATGGGGCTTTGTCTGCACAACATCAGTCTTGCACAGATCTTATGAAATCATACCTTTCCCATTAAGTGCAGTTTGAATTGAAAAGGAATTCAGATTGACTTGGCATGAGCCTTTGTACAGGGCTAAGGTAACCTGGGAGAGATGGCCCTGCTTTAGGTCATGAAAAAAAAATTGACCTGACTTCTCTTCTGTTGTGCATTGAAAAGTCTCTGCCTAAGGAGTGTGGATTGATGGAGAGGTCTGAGGTGGGAAGAATATTAAAAAAGATGTCAACATGCCAATAAATGTGTGTGCCAGAAATAAATGCATTATATGTTAGTCCATCAGAACAAGCTAAAGAAAGGTGTTATTTTAGGGAGAGAGACAGTCTGGTAGCTCACATCATTAAGAAAAAAAAAAAAAGATCAAAGCAAAAATGAGCTCAAATTTCCAACTGTCATCTCACCTTCAGAGTTCATTCCCTCAAGCAGTCAAGATATTTGATGAATAAGATCCAGAGGGATCTCAAAGCTACAGAGATTTTGGGGTGTACATTTTTCTTTAACTGTCCATTGCTTTCCCTCCATAGGTTACCTGAATCTTGGGGTCAGAAGTGGCCTTTGAGGATTTGTCTCAAAACATTTCCCTAGACCAAAAAGAAGACTAGCAAAATCCTGAAGCAAAATGAAAAGAAAGTGGATCAAGGTCACAGATTTCATTCTCCAGCTTGAGCATGTGATAGATCCAGACTAATGACAAGCAGATGGAAACTCAGGCACTGGTCTAAGTTGGCTGCCTTTTGCAATAGCAGTAGGGCTTAGTCTGTAGTGCAGCATGTTTCTGGTGGAGGCAAGCTGGCTGGGGAGAGAAAATCATTACACCTCCTCATGGAAGGCTGAGCCAAGAAAACTTTTGTTTTAGGTAGTGTTTTGTTAGCCTAGCAACGTTGTTGGTAGAGATGATGCAGCTCTGCTGGCAAGAAAACCATCAACTGGTCCATGCCAAGGCCTGGTGTGATGTCTCCAGTGGCATGGCCTTACCAGGAGGGGATTTATCATGCCAAAAAGCTCTTCCTTGGTGGTCTGCATGGGCACCCTGAGGCTGGGAGTCAGCCTGAGGCAGGAGGAGGGAAAACCCACACTGTCCTTGTCCCTCAGCTCTGACCCCTGGCACCAGCACAGGCAGTGGGGCAAGAGATGGGGTCTTTTGTCTGGTTTGTCATAGATAAAGCCCTCAGCAAGGATAAGTCCTAATGCTTTTTGGCATGTGAATAATATCCCTGGAAAGCTCTCTAGAAGGGACCCATCAAGGGAAGGGGACAACAATCAGAGGCTCATGGTCAGTGTTGTATTGTGTAGCCTCCACTCAAAGTTCAAGTTCTCAATGTGCCAATAAGGGCCTTTGACATGCATTTGTCCCACAGAAAAAAAAAAAATTAGAAGGAGAAATAGTTGTTAAAAGCCCATGTGGAGATATCTCCTGTCCTGAGAAATAAAAACATCCCTGTCCTGTGGCAGTGCCCCAGGCTGGCAGCAAGCTCACATTACTTAATTATGATATGTTGCATATACCAAATAGCAGGGGACAAGCCCCCTCCTTTATTCTCACAGTCTGGCCTGGCTGTGTCTGCCTTGCAGCTGTTCAGAGCACATATATCAACACGTCTCAGCATCCCAGCACAAGCAGAGGTGCTGGAGGTGCAGCCCTGGAGAGAGAAGCTGCAATGGGGAGGACCTAATTTTACCCTTAACAGTGCAAAAATTGTCTTCTTCCCTTCACAGGCTGATTTCCTTCTCTTTAAATCCAAGTTTGGTTATAGTTCTCTGTAAGGTGTTTCCCCTAAAAGCACCAGCTGCCCTTTTTTCCCCACTCCAGCTCTTCCCTGAGCCATCCTGCAGCAGTGCAGGCAGGACCAGCTGCTGTAATGCCAGCAGCAGGACTCTGTGGGCATTGAGGGGAAAAATGCTGGGAAACTTCAACACCCCTGAGAAATCTGGTCTTGTGCATCCCAGGGACACAATCCTGTTCTCCTGCAATTATTTTTCCCAATGAAAGGCTCAGTGATAACTCCCATCTCTGTCCTGGGCTGAGGACAGAGCAGAAAATCTCCAAATACAAAATAATATTTAAAAATACAATTATTTTTATAAAATGCAGAGTATTTGGGAGAGAAAAAGAAGCGTCTTGTACAGACTGCAGAGTCACCCAGTGCTTCAGGGAAGAGCCCAGGAATGTGCCTCCCAAGGCAGATCCAGGGAAGATGCAGGGCTGGAGCACCTGGATAAAAACCCAACTGGGGAGCTCAGAAATGAGAGTTTGCCAGTGTTCCTCCTGGCTTTGATTAAGCTTATTGTCATTTTGGTCAACTCCCACTCCCCTTCCCTCCCTCTCTCTGTCTTTTTGCCCTGAAAGTCTGTTTAGCAGATTGTTCCCAGCTCTCAAAGATCAAATTTTAATTAAAGTCATTCAGTGGTTTTGAATGACTAATGACCTCTTATCAGGTATTGTGCTACAAATGACAGGAGAATGACCTTCCCTCCCACTCTTCATTAATACATTTATTTTTTTATATTGTCTGCACTGCCAAGACTCTTCTTGTCTCAAAATAAGATGAGAATTGAAAACCCCCTTGAAATACATTTTAGTACAGTGCAAAGGGCACAAAGAGGATGAAAATGCACCTTTACAGGCCATCTTGAAAAATCTGCCTGTAGAGGGATAAAGCTTATAACCTGATTTTCTGCAATGAAAATGCAAGTCCTGTTGGATTTCTAACACCGAGATCTGTCTCATGGGAATTTCTGTCCATCACTGGTGACCAGTGTCAGGTGCTGCCCAGGTAAGTGGGGCTCAGGTTTGGGTGTCCCTCAGTCCTCCATGGAGGGTAACAAGGCAATAGGAGAAAAAATTCTACTACAATTCTACATTTCTACTAGAGCTTCAGAAAGGACAAGGATTTAGGATGAAAACAAATCAGTAAAAATTCCATTTTGTTTATATTCCTAGTTTTCTCCTTGTTTAGCTGTTTTGGTAGAGGACAGAGTCTCTGTGATCACTGTCCTGAGCCCCATGTGAGGAAGAAAAAGAGCTGAGATGAGCAGAGGTGTGGCCTTTGCTAAAGTGTTGGGATCTGTCAGAAAAATGATACTGAGAAGTAAGAAGAAGAAGAAAAATCCAGAAAACACAGTTTCTTTTCCCAGTGTCAGTTCTCTTTTTGAGGTGTGGGGTGGGTGTGCTACCTCCGGGTCAGTGGCTCTGAGCTGCTTGGCAGCACTTTGCTCTTGGCTGCAATTACACCTTGTATTCCTTATGTGCTTCTTGGCTCCTTCTCATCCAGCAGCGCTGGAGATGAAAGTTTTCTGAAGTTTTGGTGAGAATCTGAGCTGGGAGCACAGGACACTCTGCCAGGCTCCCAGAGCAGCAGCTGCTCTGCAAGGATGTTTCCCTGGGAAGTCCATCACACAGGTTTCCAAATCTGCAGGCACATGAAGACCCCCCTGCTAGAAATTTGCAGTGCTATGATGATAAGAAATTAAAATAAACTAGTAGGATTGTTGAACAAATTTTTTTTTGTCTTTTTGAAACTGTCTCAAAAACAAAAACCAAAACCAGGTGAGTTCATTGCATAGCTCCCCCCCTACAAATGACTCTCTCTAAACACCAGTGACAGCTTTTGGCCATAGGTGACAACTTGGGCTTGTTTTCAGACATTTGCTTTGATTCAAAGTCTTCAGACTTGCCATTTTTCATCCTTTTTGTCAAACTCAGACATAGGCACAGGTTAAAACCAGACATTTTCCAAAGAGCGATCTCTAACTGTGGCTTAGCTCTGTCCCACTCTGTCTGAGCTGAAGGAGAGCTGAACTTGCTCTTGTTTTTCACCAGCTTTTTTCCTCTTTCTCTGTGAAATGCTCAGCCTGCTTGTGTACACACAGCAGCTATGCTGCAATTTGCTCTGGGTTCGTGGCTCTTTCCTGATGCACCTCCAGCCCAGGGTGAGACACCTCCACACAGAGGATGGAAACACCAATCAATCCAGGAGCTTGGATTTTCCCTGCTTGAAGCCATGAGACAAGGTGGGCCTGGCCACGTTTGACACAGGGGTATGGTGGACATTTTAGTGAAAATGATGATTTTTTGAGCAGTGTTTTTGCTGCAGGGGTGGTGCTTACCCTCACCCACCTGCTGGTGCTGCCTGGACACAGCGAGGAAGCTCAGCAAACCCACCATGAGCCCTCTGGTTTCTGGGTCAGCCCAGCTGCAAGGAAGCCCCACCAATTCCTGTTCTGCTTTGTGCCAGTGGGCTGTGCTGACACATTTCCATTATTGATTCTCTGTACATTTGACGGTGAAACATCCACATGGCAGCTCTAAACAAAGGAGCAATAACTGAGCTTCTATAATAACGATAAGATCACTGCAATGGCCACTACACAGGCAGGTTTATTCTGATCAAGCCAGAGGCAAAGCCCTACCTCTCCTGCCAGGTCTCCTCAGAGGTTTGCTCACAGTGGGATAGCCCCAGGCCTGGTGGAAAACAAACTGTTTGGGTCTGCACAAGCCCCAGGTCTCTGGGAGTGGAGAGCTGCAGCACTGTGGCCACCCATGGCAATACCTGGCCTTGGGAAGGCCAAGACCTCCCAGGCATGGGAATCCTTTCAGCTAGGTCTGCCAGAACCTAGCAGGATTGAGGGTGTCCTTTCTTTAGATGAGCTCATGGGATCCCCTCCTGAGCAGAAATTTCAGCTGAAAAAGCACCTTTGATTTTTCTGATCTGTATGAATTGCCTGGGATAGCTTTACAGCAGCATAGCTCCTGCCAATGGCATCAATTCCACCCATGACTGTAGGGTTTCATACCACACCAGTGAGAGAAAGAATAGAGAGATAAAGAATAAACTGCAGCACACAATGTTTCATCTGGGGATGGACAGCCCCAAAGATAAAGCAGCCACAGATGAGCACCTTCCTCTCCTCAGCTATGGGGAGTTAAAATTGCATGTAGAGCTGAATTTCTCCCTTGCTGTAACTTTTCTGTTACATCCCAAAAATAAAACCCCCAAAATGATGGACACTTTGTCCCTGTGAAAATATTCATGGCCTTTCCTAATTAATCCAATTCACTTTTCTTGCTGTGGCCAACCTGTAACTCCCCTCGCTTCCTCTAAGCAGAGCTCTGCCTTCCTCTTCTGTCAAATATCAGCTATCAGTTCTTCATTTGGGTTAAAAATGGCCAGGGACAGTAGTAAATTATTGCAGAGTTCCTCCACTTTCTTCTCCTGCAGGCTTCAGCCTGTGAATCTGTGGTCCGTGTCCTAGAGTCCCTGAAAGACAACTAAACAAAGATAGTGAGTGGTCAGAAGGTTGAAACACCCCCCTCTCACCAAGAGCTGTGGGAAGAAAACCTACTTATTTAGAAGAACAAATCCTGTAATGAGCCCTATTCAGTCCAATTCATCCCCTCCTCTGACTGCAGTGTGTGAGTGAACACATTGGCTTAAATGGTCTAAAGCCCTACTTAGCCCACTGCCCTGCTTGAGAATTGCCAAAAAAGTGAATGCCTAGCAAAAGGCAGAAAAAAGAGATGTAAGAGCATATTAATGATGTTTCCCAGCCACTTTTCTGAGCCAACAGTCATTCTTAGGGATTCCCTGAAATTACTGGATGTTACTTCCAGGTATTGACTATTTGTTGATATACTTCTTTTTTTTTCAATGATCTCATGCTGGCATTTGCCATCTACTTTCTGTGACCAAGCAGTCCCAGCTAGTTTCCCCTGCTAGTGCTGCTGTCCCCATGACTCCGGGGTGCCCAGCTGCTCCATGAAGCTGATTTGAGGGGCTGTTTTCACTGTTCCTGACCTTGTTTTAATACTGAAATTAAATCATTTGGTTAAGCAGAGCTGTGGGGTCATGTTTACCCACACATATTTTCTGAGGTGTCCAAGGTTGCTGCTGAACTGAGGCTTTAGAAAAGGCCATGCCCCACGTTGTGCAAAGTCCCTGCAAGCCTCACTAAGTCATGATCAAGACTCTGGGCTTTCCCCCACCCACTCCTAGTCCAGCAAGAGGCAGCTCTGTACAGAGATAAAACCCTTCAGACAAAACCTGGGACTGCTCCTGCAGGCAGAGGGACAAGGACCCGGGATGTTCAGAGCAGGGGCACTCCTGGGAATCAAAATGGGAAAGGGTTAGGGCAATGTAGGAACTCATAGAATTCAATGATGAGGCTGAGACACCTCTAATGGTGTCAGAAAAGCTCCAAGAACCACATCTGGATGGGTGATGACTGGGGAAAACTCTCCCCAGACACACAGAATCTCTCTGCCAAGGTTCATCCCTGGGGATATGAAAGCAAGACCTGCAGGAGGGAAATGTTGAAAGCACAAAGGCAAAAAGTATTGGTCTGGGAGGGTCTGAAGATTATTCCTGATGTTTATGTTATTAGCTCTTAAAACTCAGAGACTTCCAGCCCTCCATGGATAACCTGTCCTAATGTGTAATTAACTTCACAGTCAGAAAAGATATATTTTTGTCCCAAATGCCTAAGAAACTCTGTTGCTAAATGTTCAGCTCATTCCTTTTTGTCCTCCCTGGGTAGCTATGGAGAGCAGCTGAGTGCTGCCCTCTTCACAATAACCTCTTGCATATTTGAAGACTGTAATCGAGATCCCAGTTCTCTTTTCTAGCCAGTCAAATACCTTGTTAACTCCAAGAAGAATCACAGCTATTGTTTTCCCATATTCATTATGCCAGATCCCCATGCCCAGCTGGTGGGAAGGATCCCTGTTACCCAGCCTGGAGTCTTCAGGAGCCCGTGGGATGCAGGCAGAGCAGGATGGCAGGTGCTGTCAGCAGAACTCACAGGCACAGCCCTGAGCCTGCCACACTTTTGCTGGCACCCCTGGCAGTGGGAGTTTTGGAGCAGGAAGAGGTGGTCATGTGCAGGAGGGAAATGCCTCTGTGCTGCCCACTGACTGCGCTCTGCCCTGCAAGGCTGGGCTTTGAAACTTGTCTTTTAACCTTTTTCAGGAGCCATCATCCTCTGTCTCTGTGCAGGAGTTGCTCTCACTGTGGCATCTCCCTCTGGAAAACAAGTAAAACCTGAGTGGGAGCACAGAGCACGGAGTTTTCCAGCCCAGCTGAGTCTCTAGGGAAAGAGGCTCCCTTAATTACTCGAAATCCATCACCGATCTTTGACGGTGGTGTCACCTTGCTCTCGCATGAAAAATAAAACGAGGCACATCAGATTTCCCCTCTCTCCACAGCACTGCTGTGTCTTGCAGGCTCACCCCAGCCTCAGGAACAGCCTTGGTTGCTGGCTTTCCAGATAAAAAAGACTCTGGGGACCCCAAAACCAAACCACAATTGCACCAGCGTTTTCTAAAACATTTAATTCCGGATTATGTAGGAGATACAATGGGGGGCAGCTTGCTGGGATGTGAAGCAAGCTCTTCAGGGCTAAGTACGCCTTGCTTAGTATACCTAACCTTGCCTAATATTGGCTTTTGGCTGTTAGAAACTTCATCCTAGACAGAGATGGATGTGATTAGCCCGGCCCGGAGCCGCTGCCGTTCAGCATTGCAGCATCCCCACCTTGTGGTGCGCGCCGGAGCCTCTCCATGGGCTGCGGGGACACGGGCTGCCCTGCGAGACTGCATTCACTGCGTGTGCTCTGCCTCTTCTTCTAGGCAGGCGCCAAAAGGTATGGTAAATTCCTGGATAGATAGGGAAAGGTTTCTTAATTTTTTTTTTTTTTTTTTTTTTTTTTTTTTTTTTTTTTGTGTGTGTGTGTGTGATGTTGCTAAAATCTTTCCGTCTGTAAAGATGAAACCTTTGGTTCAGATACCTAAATATCTACCATGAAAATTCAAAATATCCCTGTAAATTTCACAGAGGTGTTACACAGCTAGCCAGTACCTTCTCCTTGGCTGCTTATGCAAGAAAGGGTCTCAGAGGTGATGTGGGCTTTACTGAGAGCATATTTTGCAAGCAAAAGGAATGCAGCCATTTGTGAATCCTCAGTTAGTGCTGGGAGTAGATACTAGTCTTCAGAAAAAAAAAAAATATTTCTAGATCATAGTGATTACCAATTGGCTCTGTGAAATAATCCATCATCTGCAGTAAGGTGAAAGTGCTCCTGGAGAGGTGGCGGATGTCCCGTGCCTGGAAATATTCAAGGTCAAGTTGGATTGGGCTCTGAGCAACCTGATCTACTTGAAGATGTCCCTGCTCATTGCAGGAGTGTTGGACTAGATGACCTTTAAAAGGTCCTTTTTAACTCAAATGGTTCTGTGATTCTATGATCTCCTTTTTGGGTAATAACTCAGAGTAAACTCGACTTTTTTGTCAAAGACCCGGATATTCTTCAGTCTCTGAGAACATCTGCACAAGGATAACTTGACCCTGACCTCTTCATTCCCAGGTCCAACGCTGTCACTTCCCTGGCACAAGCCCCATGACCAATGGGACAGAAAATGCTCAGCACCTCCTGGCAGAGGGGGAAAATGGGCAAGGTGGAAACATGGATGCATCCTTCATGGTGAAGTAACTTCAGTCCTTTTTTCTTTGAGGAAAGGTGACACAATATTGTAATTTGTAGAAAAAAAAATAAATTTCTGCACACACTGTCTATAACAGATCCAGGCAGATGCCTGGTACCCCCAGGGCTGCATTTTCTGCAGTGCTCTGCAGCACTCTCCAAGCAAGAGGAACAATTTATAAAAGTATAAAGCCATGGGTGACTTTGACTGGCTCAGAGTCTCTTTTCTCCTGTGCTTCTTCCTCGTGTGCCAAGAAGAGAAGACTATTCACATCTGCCGAACGGAGGAGCCGATGGCTGGAAGGAGCAGGAGGCGACCTCCTCCCTCCCCACTCCCTTCCGTGGCAAAGAGATGATGATCTGCAGGGTCCCTCTTAAAAAGCTTTTCTGCAGGCTCGCTCACTTTGCAACCTGCTGATGAGTTAATGTGAAACAGAGCCCTGGAAAATGCCGGGAGCGAGAGCAGCGAAGCGTCCCGGGGGTGTGGGGTGGATAAATCACGGTGGGCAGCGGCCGGCGGGGCAGCGGCGGGGCTGCGGAGCCGCAGAGGCTGAGCTCGCCCCAGCCGCTCGCCCGGCTGATCCCGGGCTGCTCCGCAGAGCTCTGCCTTACGAGCCCGCTCTTCAAAGCATTCCTGTCTTTACTGTCGAACGCACCAAATGTCTCCCACAGCTGTTTAGTTGGTTTGTGAGCCTTGTTAAGTGCCGGGTTTATCATAGCTTTCCCAAGGAATGCGCGCTCCCAACAAGTAGCTGAAAGATATTATCTGGTGCAGCCAGCTGAGGAGCTCAGGCTCCTTGGAGACTAGCTGAGGGTGTCCAACTAATTTTTTTACTGGACAGTTGATATGTTTAATTTGACTTGTGTGTTCTTTGGTCTAAATTCTGCTGAGAAGGGGGTTTGGGGAGAAGGTCTCAGCATCATCACCCTCATAATGGTGGAAAAGCACCAAGTATTGCTTGGGAAGATATTTAGGTAGTCATAGCTTTTCAAACATGCAGCCTTTAGTCAGTATGTTTATACTTATACTGCCATAAAGAAATAGCCACCACCTAAGTCTTGTCCACCTGCAGCTGGCAGAGGCTCTGCCCAGACTGACCTAATGTTACCTGCACCTTGCATCCTCCCCACAGTATAAGCCAGAAAAATATTCCTTCAGTGTCCAAGGCTGCATCCATATCAGGATTGGTTTTCCCACCAGAGCAGTATCCAGCCATTCTCACCCTTGCAGGTTGTCTGCAGCCCACTCTGGGATTTGTAGCCTAACGTGCTTCCCTGTGGGTTAAACCTTGCCCAAGCTACTGGATATTAAATGTTCCCTCAACAGCATTAAGCAACTCTAAGCTTTCTTTGAAGTTCACTTTAAACATCTCTCAAAGCCATGATGGGTGACGTGAAGGTGAGCTATATAATGGTCACAATAACCTTATAAAGCACACAGAGGGACAGCCAAAGCACTCCAGTTCTGTGGAGCACCAAGCTGCTGAGTAAATGGGCTTAAGGGCCTGCCTCTCTCATTTGCTTGTTCAGCTGATTGATGCCACCATAAGCTCCCCATCTGCAAGCTCTCTGGGCTCCTCATGAGCTGGTTCTGTCCGTGACATACAGTTAATATTATTAATTATTGTCTCTCTCCTCTCCGTGGAGAGCAGTGTTCTCCGAGTCACAGCAGAGGAGAGCCCCTTCCCTCTCTGGCAGCACACTGGGCAGAAGCAAAGTAAAGCAGGCAAGAGAACTATTAGGGAGAAACATGCCAAAATGGGGTTTCCCATACTTTTTCAACTGATAGGAAGAGACTTTCAGAAAAGTGCTGTGCATCCTTGGATGGAGGATACAGGACAGAAAGTAAACAGCTATTTAAAATCCTTCACTGAAGGATGATAAAATTACAGTATGTAATGAGGATGTGCAAAAATACCAGCTATAAACTAGGAAATCCTACAAAACAGATCATGAGAAAATAAATAAGTCTGCTTTGAAAGTGATGATGCAAAGTTCAGATTGTACAGCACACTGCCATTTGCAATGCTGCCTTCATGTTTCTGACATGAAATTCAGACACATAGACATAGACTTGTATAAACTACACGAACTGAAGCAAACTAAAGATAGCCTGAAGAACTGATTGGCAATCCAAACTAAGACCATACTGAACTCCAGCTGAAAGGAGAGAGTGTGGGAACTCAAGGGGCAGGGACACACACTTGATTTTCAGCAAAATTTAAAAAAAAAAAGAAGCTTTAAACATGTAGGTATTGCAAAATATATTCTCTGATCCTGCTTTTTCTCATTTCTCCTTGATGTGAGTGTTGGTGGACGGCAAACAGCCACCAGTTCAGGGAAGATGCTGTTTGGGTGGCAGTGTAGGGCTGGGCATGGCCCCCAGGCAGACCCCGTGCCCAGCCCTGCCAGCCCAGAGGGATATCTTCCTAAAAGAGTGGTTGTGGAACTGGAGGCATTATGGTTTGCACTGGGATGGCATCACAGGCATCAAAAGTTTCTTTTGGGGTTAAAATTAATCTTTTAAGTCACAGCATGAACTACATTAATGAAAGAGGGTTGTTGCTAGAATTTTTTTAATGTATGGGTCAAAATAAGAGGAATTGAACTGGTTTTGATAACTATTGCACTTTTCACATCATCCTAAAGTTTGCTAGAGTTACAGAAATATTTAGCCATCCTTTCAGTGGTCCAAGCAGACAATTCTATTGGCATTAAAAGGGAACTACATTCACTGAGTCACTCTGCTAGTCATGTCCCACACAGATCCTGTCTCTGAAACCCATGGACCAAACTCTTCCTTGGGATAAGAATTACAGAAAGAATCACTTTGATTTGATGAGTCAAAAGTTTAGCCAGCATCAGACTGGGCTGACAGTTTCATTTCATCAAACCAAGATTATTTTGGATATCTACTAAAATGGACGGACTGGTATTCCTGCTCCCATGGATATACACACATACCAGACAATAATCTCCTTAACAACCCACAGATGAATTCCTTAGCTTATGAACCTGCCAGAAAACACATAATTTTCCCCATCAAGGAATGTTGCTTGGCACATCTTTAATATATCACTTACACAGCCCTCAATCAACCTAAATGATTCATCCAGCAGCATGTCCTATGCGATGCTTCCCGTGATTGAATGGTTTATCCTCACTGAAAAAGCACACACCATTCAGGCCCACGTATCAGCTATAAAAGTTATTAATAACCAGGAATTACACAGATAAGAGTCATGAGGCTGGCTTTAGCCTGGGTGACAGCAGCTGGCCCACTTGGAGCTCCATCAGTAAAAATCAGCCAGAATTTGCACCCGTGGGAAGAGATCAGAGGCTTGGACTCTCAACGCCAACCCATGCATCATATTTTATGTTGTGCTTTACAGTTTATCAGCCTTCAGATTAAGATTTATTCGTGTTGCCTTGCTGTTCAGTAGTTGTAACTCATGACATGCTTGGTGCTTAGCAGTGTCTGTGACAGAGGGGCTGGTGCTCGCCGTGGGCATTGCACCAAACTACAAACCCATGCAGGAAAACCACCTCAAGCAGCAAAGCAGGGACAGCATCTCTCTCTCTGTGTCCTCTTCATGGGGTTCCTTACATGTGTGAGAGGCCAGGAGACATTATCACATCTGGTGTGGACCTGCTCACAGCCGTGGGAGAAGGGATCTGTGTCCTGGCCTCTGGTGGGTGTGCGAGGCTGTGTTACGGGCTGGGCCACCTCTGGGATGGAGACACTGATGATTAGCTCAAGGACAGAGCACAGCAAGCTGTCTGAGTCAGCACAGCCAACGCATTGTCCTGGGCACTTGGGAAGTCATTTTTCATCTGTGGTATCTTCTCTCCTCCAGGGCTGGATGAATTACACAAGGTTCCTTGGACACCAGACAGGCGAAGTGGGGTTAGAGCACCATGTGATCTCAGCTACAGTTCCCAGCCCAGTGTCCTGATGTTGAGCACAGACGTGGTAACTTGGCTCCTTTCCTGCTTGAAAACATTTGTTTGGATGTTCTAAGAATTCCTCAACATTGTGGCCCCCCGCCATAGGGTGTTACATGGCTTTAGATAAGAAATCTCCATAAAACTGTAAGCAATGTGTCTTCTGCAGTAAATCTTTCTTCTTAGTCAAGAATGAAGCAGTCACATTGTGTTTCCTTATTTTGCAGTCCACCTGTTGCAAGGAAAGTGCCAAGAAAATTATACACCAGTGGGAAAGTATAGATTGCATAGATGGCTTGGACCCAGCAAGAGTCAGTGTGACTATGGGATACACATTTAAAATCACCCTCATCTCTGAAGCTTTCTTTGTGCAATAGGAAGGGAATCCCTGGCTGGATGGAGACAAGCAATCTGCTGCTCAGACACCATAGCTGTAGCTGCTATCTCCCCACGGGAAGGGGGAAGATTAACTGGGTGTTGGGCAGACAGATCGTGTGTAGCGTGGCACCACAACAATCCTTGTGTGCCTGAGGTGTGAGGAACAGCCTTCATCTCCTTGCCTGAACCTGGCTGCTGCCTCCTTTGCTCTGTGGCTATGAGTGAGGAGTTGGCTGGCAGCACTGCATGTGCTCAGGGGCACGGGCTGCCCATGCTTGCTGCAACAAGCCACTCTGGTAGACAAAATGATGAGCTTGTTGTCTAAACAAGCGGTTTACAAGAAGAGATCTGCTGACACTGGGTGGTTTAAATGACCTTTCTTTATCTTATGAATAATTTCTGCTAGTTGATTACTTTTGAAAATATTTTAAAAGCCAACAGTCCTTGTTCACCGCAGCCTGGGAGGATTCTGCTTTCACATCACTGTCTGTGCAGTCAGCATGTGGATGGATGGGACCTACACAATCATGGGATTCAATCCTCACATTTGTTTCCTACCATCCCTTTTCCAAAGAATATCATTTTCCACACCACAGTGGGGTTCATCTCTCCTACTTCAGCTGAGAAACTGCTCCTGGAAATCTTTGCTGCAAGGGCTGGAGAGGGCCCTCCTGCCTGCAGTACACAGGAACTCAAACCATCCTCCAGCCATGTGCCAACACTGTCCTTCCCCTGCCTCTCGCAAAAGTGCTTTTGCTTTATATTTCTCTTTGTAATATTGTCATTAAATAAAAAAAAAAAAAAAAAAAAAAAAAAACCAAAACCAAACAAAAGCCACCTAAACCCAGCAGCCAAACAACCCTGGGCTGCTGAGGTAGCAGTTCTGGGTGCTGCCCTGGGAGCAAACACTCCTGTGGAAACACCGGGCTGGGAGGGCTCTCACACCAGTAGCACCTCTGCAGAGATCTTCTCTCCTGCAACTCTGGTGTTTGCACCTATAACTTAACCTGAGTTATGTGTGAGAGGCAGTCGCACAATGGTGAAAATACACATCAAAGGCTAAAAAACCCCAAAGAAAACTCAGTCAGGGTGCAAACAGCAAGCAGTCTGGGAAACAGCTTTCAGCTGTCCAACCCCGCAGGAAGAGCAGCGTGCTGGGATGTGGAGCAGCTCAGCTGTGATAGCTGGTGAGAGCCACAAGATGTCTCTGGAAACCAGCATTTGGACAAAAAAAAGGCATTAATAACCCCAGAAAAGGGGCCGGGCTGTTTCCATCTGCAGTGAGCCCTGAGCCCTGGGATCTGTGCTGCTCTGAGCCTGTTCTGGGAGCAGCAGGGCAGGGACAGCCCCGTTTGCTAAAGGTCCCTCTCCACAGCAGTTTACTCCAGGTGACAATTTGGCCCATGAGGTTGCACACATGGCACTTCCTTAACGCATGGATGAGAACTGTGGATCTGTAAATCACTGTTGGATCAAAAACTGTATTGACTTCTGAAGTCATGGGACAACAGCAAAGAGTTGGAAACCAGATTAAAGAATTATTACAGTGCAGCAGAAAACAGGAAAAATGGGGGCAGTCCTCTCTGGGAGCCATTCTGCCACCTCACCTCGCACACCAGAGCAGTGACTGCACAGCTTTGGATCCCTTGCAGCAGAGCCTGCAGCTGATGGGATCTCAGCACCGGCTGTCCCAGCCCAGAGCAGCGATGAGTAATCCCTTTCTCCCTTAGGGTCCTGCTTCTGCTGCAGGTCACTCCCCAGACAGATAAAGGAGATACTTTCAGCTTCTTGATGTTTCCTTGTAGGCAGCATTGGCCTGGGTTTGTAACCTCCACCCTTGCCAACTCCTGTGGGGTTTCACTACCTGCACCGTCAGCCCCAGGGATTGATGAGCACAGAAAAAACCCCACTGTGGCACACCCACAGACAGACATTATGGGAATGAGCTCCCTGTCTCTGACACAGGGAAAAATCCTGCTGAACGTGACTCAGAGCTCAGCAGAACGCCTGCAGGTTCTGATCCTGCATCCATGTCAGTCACTCAGGGAACTCCTCTCCCTTTCACCAGCTCCTCTTGGCTTCCTAGTAAACAGCTATAGAATTGCAGGGTGGAAAAGGCCCATATAAGTGTAAAGTTGTTATTAAGGAATAGGCAAAGCACAGTAACCAGTGACTCACAAAGTTTAATGTGAGAAAACAAAGCTATCCTTCAATGGACCACATAGAGAGACAGCAATTATTGTAAACTGGAAAACCTTTTTAACATCCAACTAAAAATGTGTGGCAAATAAAATCCATTGCCCACCAGGCTCAGTGATTATAAGTATCATTTGTTTTAGGATTTGTTTTCCCTCTTACAAATCATAAGACAGTCATTTAAACTAATAACAAGTGAGTTATAGTGATAATGGGATTTTTAATGAGCTGTTTCTGGTTGGGGGTTGCCTTTACAGAAACTCATCTACTGCATTGCAAATGCCAGTATTTAGCACTGAGGGATGTGGTGAAAAGTCCATTAGTCTAAATCTGCTTTAACTGGATGACCAAACTTTGTTCTTGCAGTGTGTTTAGAAAAACTCCCCCAGGACTGTACTATCATTGTATCACTTTACTCGAGGCACATACATTTGAACAAAGCAGAATGAGAAAAAAAAAATGTAGTCAATATCTCTGACATGACTAGATGAAGAAGAAAAAAAATTAAAGATGACAAATCCTTCCCCTTCATTGTACAGAGCAGGAACTTGGAGCTGTCCTTGCTAACACACTTGTGTAGTATTTAGACAATCTGAAGCTGTTATTGTGGAAGATCACTAAGGTTTAATGGGACATTTCTTGATGACATTTAGCTTGACTTCTGCCTCCTGGTTTTTCTAAGATGACTGCTTTTTTTGGTCAGAAAGTACCAATTTCCCTCCAAAGCATGCTGTAACTCAGAAGCAGAAGACCTGCTCCTGAATTGCTACCCATGCAAAAAAAAAAAAAAAAAGCTTGCCCCACAGGACCAAAATCCCACAGCACATTTAATTTCCTGCATTAAAAAAAAGCTGTGGTCCTTCATTTGAGATCTGTGTCTCCCATGATGTCTGGGCTGAGGCCTCAGGCGACTGAAGGATGTTGTGTATCCAGCTAAAAGAACCCACCCCAACCCGCAGCCACCCTTCCCACAGCCACGGCTTTGTGCAAAATGACAGAGAGGGTAAAACGGCGAACGCGAAATCTCCTGAGTGAAAAGGAATTAGTAAAACCCCATATTCATGAAATATTGAGAGCTAATTATATGTGCATCGGAAACCTCTGGGGGAAGGGAGATGGAGGCCTTTCATTAGACGGTAACTGGAACTTTTTCATCATTTGTCTAGCTCAGGAATGTAAGGCTGCTGTCTGGAGAGGGATGTGGGATTTGACTGCAGGGCTGGGTGTGCAGGTGAAGTGCCATGCTAGCGAGTGTTTCTATTGTACTCTGGCACATCTTGCAAAAGGCTCTGAGCTGTAGCAGGTCGGCGGGGCTGGGTGCTCCAACATCTCCGTGCTCCCACACGACCTCTTCACTCCGATGCGCTGTAGGGAATCGTTCCCAAATTATATTTTCATCTTGCTCTCACACAGCCCCCAAACGGGTCCACAGTCCCGTGCCTCACTTGAAATCTGGTCACGGTTTCTCCTAGAGGGTGGAAACCCCAGTCTACACCAGGCTGTCTCCAGAAAGTTCAATTTCCGTGCTTTTGACTTGCTCTCTGCTTTTGCAGCCGAAACGAATGGCTGCTTATTGCCGCTGCACCATCGGCCGGATTCAAGAGAGAGACCAGAGGCGGTGAAGACGAGGGCAGGTTTTTGTGGTGCAGCCCGAGGGAGGCTCGCAAAGGCAGCGTGCCCTGCGCCGCGGGCAGGGGACGCGAAGTGTAAAAGCGGGGAAATTTCCCTCTCGAAGTTTTGCTGCCACTTCAGCCACAAGGATGCTCGGGGAAACCCATCCAGATCTCTGCCTTCTGCCCCGTCTCCCCGCTGCCAGACCCCCTTGGCCGCACTCAGCCCTTCTCCTGCAGCTGAATTTATTTTCCCCTCGTGATCCCCACGCAGGGCAGCATTCTCCCTCCCGGGGAGTGCCGGGACAAGCCGGCTCCTCCACCCGCCGCTGCTCGGGGCCGTGCCCGGGCCCGCGGAGCCCCCGCACCCGCGGAGCTGCTCGCGTTGCTCCCGCGGCGGCGCGCCCCGGCCCTCGGCACATAAATCAGCATTAAACCCATTCCCCCCTCCGATCCCCGGTGCCACCATCTATTACTCCCCCAGTGCGTTTTCTATCACCTTTTGTTAGAATTACACAGCCGGAAACTTAATTTACCCCGAGCTTTAAAGACAAATAAACCCCGCAGGCCGGTGGCCCAGCGATATGCCTGTTTACTCGCGCGATCCGTAGATTATTATGAATTGTTGTGATTTTCAAGCTGCTGGTGGCTTAAATACCTTCTCGGCTACTTTTCCTGGCTGGGAAAAAAAAAATAAAAAAAATCCACCCACTCTTCCCGCGCAAGGGCCAAGGAGCAGGAGACCATCTCACTTGCGCTGGGATTTATTTACTTTTGCTATTATTGTTATTATTATTATTATTGAAATTTGGAGCGAGCGAGGTTTTCAATTGCTGAAATAATTGCTTGGGAGAAAGGTTGCTTAATCTGTTCATACATTATTGACTCGGGCTCCAATATTTGGCTTGCTGCTTTTTATCGCAAGAAGATCACGTACGAGAGTCTTTTGCATAACAATTTTTAAAGAGGACACATCCTTATATCAAAAGTGGACGTGACTTGAATTTTGCCTGCGTTTGTCCCTAAAATGACCCAATTCCGGTTACTGCCACTGGGCAGCAGTAACATCATTTCTCCAGGCAATAGACTTATTCTGCTTTACTCTCTGCCCCTTTCCGTGTCCCCCACCCCCAAGCCAACACGTACTTTTAAAGCTGATTATTTTGTCTCGCTGCATTTTAGCACTACACACACTGTTTTCTCTCCCTGGGAACGGATGAGCAGAGAGGAGCAAGCCCAGCTCGTAGGAGCCACACGGATAATTAAAGCCGAAAGTTCCCAGGCAAGGCAGAAATAGTGCCTTCAACGAAATTTTGCTGTGAGCCGCCGCAGAGAGAGCCCAGCGCCGGTGTCAGCGCCTCCAACCACCTCCTCGAGCATCATTTCCCCGATGAGGATGAAAAGAGCCCCCCTCTCCCCTGCTTTTTCCAATCGAAATGGTGCTGCTTCCCAGCCACACTGGTCAAGTTAGTTCCGGAACAAAGGATGACAAAAACACAAAGGATTCTCTTTCCCCCCACCTCCCCTTTCTCCCCTTCTCAACTTCCCCGGTGCCTGCACACCGGCCCGGGCCAGGCCGGGACCCTCCCACCGCTGTCGCCTCCAGGGCCCGGGCCCGTCTCGGCCCCGGGGGTGCCAAGTGACACAAGGGGGAGCGAAATATTGTGGAGAGGGGCACGGGGCTCGGTTCCTCCTCCAAGCACTGACGGGGAGAGAGCCCCGAGCTGCCTGCCCACCGGAAGGGGAGAATTGGTGACATTCACGTCTCCCCACACCAGTGCTGTCGTTTGGACCTCGGGGTAAAAAAACCCTAAAGAACACCAGGTCTTTGCAGAAGAGCCCCAGCTGTCCCTGCAGGCGGGCGCTTGGGGAGGGCTGTGCACCTGAGAGCCGAGGAGAGGACTCGGTGCGGGACCATTCCTCCGCGCCAAGAGTTGGGCAAACTTTCCAGGGCGGCGAGCCCCTTGCTCCCGGGCAGGGGACGGGCGCGGGGCTGGCAGGAGGAGCCCCTCGGGCAGAAGGGGAAGCCGGGGAGTAGTGGCGGAGGGAGGTGGTGCCCGTGTGCGATCTCTGAGCTGCCAGCCACAGCCATTTGCACACGCGTGTGTGCGAGGCAATATTCCCCCGCACGCCCGCTGCACACGCGTTCAGCCGCACAGATGCACCCGCAAGCCCACTGCGGGCAAATACAGAGAGGGCACAAGGGTGGCAGGCACGGCGGGGCTGCGCGGAGCCGGACGCGACAGCCCCTGCCCCTAGAGCCATGGCAGGGCGGCGTGGGCGCCAGTCCCGCGTGTGCCCCTTTGTCACCCAAATCTCCCCAATTCCGAGGGGGGAAAAGCTTTGCTACCGAAAGAGGCAGCCCTGCACCCACTAGAGCTGGGAAAAGCCTCGGGGGTGTCGTTCCCGAGGCCCTCTGAGCCGGGCGAGGACACCCCCTCCGCCCGCGGAGCCGCCCCGGCCCCGGCCCCGGCCCCGCCGCCTCCCGCGGGTCGGGCGGCGAAAGTTTCCCCCTCTCCTCCCTGGGCTCCACGGCTCCCGGAGCCCAGAGAGAAGCAGGGCGAGACATAGGTGGGAAGAGCTGGAGGAAATTGAAAACATATTTTAAAATGTAAGCGGGTCCGAGCCAGCCCGACCGGGTGTGCCGGTGACTGCGAGCACGGCGGGACCGGGACCGGCCCCGGCCCGGCACAGCAGCGGCGGGTGCGGACCCCAAACCCTCCACGGAACTTTCCGCCCCTGTGGGTAACGTCTCTAGCGAAGGGACAGGGGTATCTGTCCCGAAGCGGAGTGAAGCAGCGCTCAGAAACATCCACAGTAACTTAAAGCAGATTGTCGGGGCGCTGCGGGGCCGGAGGCAGCGCCGGAGCTGCGCGCCGGGCCGGGGATGCGGCTGCCCTGCCCGGATCCTCCCCGGCCGGCCGGCGAGGAGCACCGCCGGGAGCCGGGACTTCTTAAGACAGCCGGTCCAGGTGACTTGTGCAGCTCGCAGAGAGGTAGGGTGGGCTGCAGATGTGGGTGGGAGGCGGGAGGGGGCTTGGGAAGCAAATGGGAAGGGGTTTGCAGCCAGGCCACTGGGAAGCAGCGAGTTTTCTTTTTTCTTTTCTTTTCTTTTCTTTTCTTTTCTTTTCTTTTCTTTTCTTTTCTTTTCTTTTCTTTTCTTTTCTTTTCTTTTCTTTTCTTTTCTTTTCTTTTCTTTTCTTTTCTTTCTTTTTTCTTTTCCTTTTTTCTTTTTTTCTTTTTTTAATTTTCTTTCCTCTTTTTTCTTTTTTCTTTTCTTTTTTTTTCTTTACTCTTTTTCTTTTCTTTTCTATTTCTTTCTTTGTTCTTTTTCTTTTCTTTTCTTTTCTTTTCTTTCATATTCTTTTCTCTTCCCTTTCCTCCTCTTTTCTTCCTTTCTCTTATTTTCTTTTTTTCCTCTTCTCTTATTTTCTTTCTTTTCCCTGTTATTTTATCTTTTCTCCTTTTGTTTCCTTTCCTTTTCTACTCTCTTTCTTATTTTCTTCATTTTCCTTCTATTTTTCTAGTTTTTTGTGTACCTTCTTAATTTCTTCTACATTTTCAGGTTTCTTTTCTTTTCTTTTCTTTTCTTTTCTTTTCTTTTCTTTTCTTTTCTTTTCTTTTCTTTTCTTTTCTTTTCTTTTCTTTCCTTTTCTTTTCCTTTTCTTTTCTTTTTTCTTTTTCATTTTATGTTACTTTCTTTTTCTTCCTTCCTTTTTCTGTATTTTTGTTTGATTTTCTCCCTTTTCCTGATAAATTTTTCTTTATTTTTCTTTTTTTTTTCACTTTCATTTCCCCTTTTTCTTCCTCCTCTTTTGTCTCATCTTTTAATTATTTTCTTTTTTTCCTTTTTTTGTTTTCTTGTAGGAAAAGAAACAAACCAATAATATCGCTAAGAATAAGAAAGATAGTTTTCTCTTCTCCCCTCAGAAACTTCTTCTGGGTGTTTTCGCCTCCATCCCACTTGAGAAGGGAGGACAGACGTTGAAATAAATAAAATTAAATCTTTACTACATCTCCCCGTGACTCGAGAGCCGGGCTGCATTGCTGGGGTGGGGGTGGTCCTGGATGGTAATTGATTCATAACTCTGCACCAGGACGCCAGGGCTCAACATCCGCGGCTCCCCGGGAGCATCTCGGGGGAGCGGGGCGGCCGCGCTGCCCGCCCGGGCCGGGGCGCGGGGCTGCAGCTCCGGCCGGCCGCGCCGAGCTCTCCCCCAGCCCGGCCCTCCTCCGCACAAAAAACATCCCTTCCTCTCTCCCCGCTCCCCGCCCTGCTACCAGGAGAGATTTGGACTCCCGGAGACATCAACCTGCGCCCCGAAAAAAGTTTCGAGCGGAGCTGCCTCCAATACCTATTTACCAACGAATTACACCGCTATTATTGCTTTCAATGAAGACTGAATCCCCAAGCGATAATTGAATTAGTCTATTGAAGAGACTGTCAGGTACAATGACGTGGTATATCCCGCGCCTTTCCCAGGGTCTATAGGCTTTGGGGACCCGGAATGTATAGTCTGACCTTACAGCTCATAATAATAATGCTGCACTTGTAGCAGAAATCTATTCGTATTCACTTTTAACAAAACCTCTGGTCAGCCAGTCCCTGTAGGAAGGATGAAATCTATTGTATTAGAACAACTCATTTATGTCCTTCAGCAAAGGCCCCAATGAGATCTGATCTAGACGTAGAAATAGGATTACCACAGCGTATATTAACCACGTTTCTATACTTCCTCCTTCCTATAAGGGCGCCGAGAAAACAAAAAATGCAAAGGATTTTTGATCTAAATTTAACTTTATTTTTATTTTCAATTTTAAAACTCCCTTCCTTTGGCGGCCTCCCTCAAAAAAAAAAAAAAAAAAAAGAAAAAGAGAAGAAAAGAAAAAAATAAAAGAAAAAAAGAGAAAAAAATAAAATAAAAAAAAAAAGCAAACACAACGAAATCGGAGAAATTATTCCTCCCGGTTTCCGAAGAGACTGCGGGCTGGCACGGTGCGCGGGAGCAGCGCGGCGCCTCCGCACAGCCCGACGGCGGGCACCGGGCGTCCCGGGCCGGCTCCCGGCCCCGCCACCCTCGGCTGCACTCCGCCTCCCGGCACGGATCCGCTCCCGCCCCGCGCCGGGACGGCTGACCCCAGCCCCAGCGCCGGGAGCCGCCGGGAACACCAACCTGCGGGAGACTCAGGCACTTCCGAGGGGCGGCGGAGCGGCAGCGCGGCCCCGGGCCCGCAGCACGGCCCGGGGAGCCCTCGGAGCCCTCGGAGCCCTCGGAGCCCTCGGAGCCCCGGCCCCTCCGCAGGAGCCGGCGGCACCCCCGCGACGGCAGCGGGAACGGGGCTCCGCCGGACCGGGCCCCCCGACGGGCGCCCCGAAAGCCAGAGGCACCCACAAGTTACAGAGGGAACTTTTTCCTAAAAAGGGATTTTTTTTAAAGCTGCCGTCCTTAAGCCACCGTGTGTAGACATATTACCCCGATTACTGTAACTACCTGCGAGCCGGGGAGTAATATTTATCTATTTATGGAAAAAATATCCAGCCTGGAAATATACATCGTCTTTTCCTTTAACCCCTCCTCATTCATCCAGCCGATCCCCCACCCCCTCCGTACACAAACCTACTCAATTTATAGAGAAGCCTTTACAATCCAGAACAGTTTCTAGAAGAAGGGAGGACTCCAGATGAAATAATCCCCCTCCCTACACGCACTTGTACATACACACACATACACACACACACACATGCACATAGACACACTTCCCCCCCGGGCGTGCTCATGAAGGCAAATTAAATAGTTAAAGGCTTCGATTTCTCTCTCTCTCCCTTTTGTTACCCAATTTTGGAACATTTAAGGATGGGTGTGTGTATTGTATTCAATAATAAAAGCTATAGGGCCGCCAGGACATTTATCATCCTATTACTGTAACAAATCCGGGCTCCCAATACATGAAAGGTAAAATGAATTACCGACGTTAAGCCGTCAATAAAGTCATTTCTGTAAATGGTGTCTCCGAAGGACTGCAGCATTATTCAACTAGCTTTATCAGCAGCTGGGAAATTACGTGAAGAAGCTCGCAGCGTGTAATATGGCCCTGCTTACTTTGATTAAGCGTCTTGCCAGGGAATAGTGACAGTGCTTTTGACCAGGTTTTATTCGCCGTCCTGTGATGAACGCCAAGCTGATCAGGCGGAATGAAGAGTAATTAAAACCTATAAATTATCTTTTGCAGCCCTTCTCAAGGCGTCTCTTGCAGGAGAGATAAGGCAGCGAGCCCCCATTTACAGCTCTGAAAGGGACCGCGGCTCACAAAGGCTACGTGGCTAAATGGGATATTGATAGTGTCCTAATTAGAATTTAATTAAGTACCCACGCTCGCTTTTGGGATAAAGATTTCAATTTTGCTAACTTAAATATAAATAAACCCAATTTCGGTGCGAGTAAATGATATGATATTGTGAATGCAGGGGGGGTTTAACATTCATTTAATTGCGGATGAAGCTCTTGATTCCAGGGCTGATTGTGTTCTGCCAGCTATTATTTTAGGGGATTATTGTGCGGCTGGAGGTAACAATTCGGTAATGTTTCTCCGGTACAGAAAATAACCGAACGTGCCTCGGAGGTGCGGGCACACACACGCCTCCCGGGGAGCAGCTGACGGACACCCGGGGATGTCTCCTTCGATTCCCGGTGCCGGTCGCCTCCTGAAAGCGGAGCCACGGGCCGGGCCCTTTCCCGGGGCTGCTCCCGGAGAGGGAAGGGCACCGGGCCGGTGCAGCACGGCGGGGCCAGGCGGAGGAGCCTGGCTGCTGCCGCCGGGATGCGGGCACGCACACAGACAGAGCTGTAGGTGCACATCCGAGCACATACGGGATGGACAGGCGGCGGCACGTGATGCGGCCCGGCCCCGCGGAGCGGCGCGCAGCGATGCGCGGGGCCCCGCGGCCCCTCCGCACCCACCGGGGAGGGGGCAAACGGGGGGGTTCGGTTACGTCAGAACGGGAAAACGCCCGGAATTGCCCTTCCCGCAGCTCCGGGGCTCGGCCGCGGGCGGGAGAGCGGCTCCGGCCGGAGCAGGTGCCTGCGGCCGGCGGGGAAGCCCAGCCCGCCCCGAGCTCCTCGGCTTGTAAAATGTGGGGTGTCGGGGGACCCCCATCTCCAGTGCTCCTCCGTGGGAGCACCAGCACTGCCCTTACCCGCAGGGACTGGGCTCCCGCGGCCGGGGCAGCAGAGCCCGGTGCGGCGGAGCGGCGCTGGGCTGCGGCCCCAGCAGTCCAGCAAAAACAGAACTGGGACCGCGGCAGTTTTGTTCATTTTCTGTAAATTCATTTTTAGACAGCCGCATCAATCCTGAAAAAGTGGGGTTTTCTTCCCATCCCTTAAAATCCTTAAATTTTCCGTCTGCCTCAACACGTGTCCCGAAGTGCCCGTTCCCTGCCGGGCAGAAAAACCAAAACAAAACCAAACAAGTATACCAGGGAAAAAAAAAAAAAAAAAAGGCAACAAACCGAAACCAACCAAACAAACAAGCAAACATCAAAAAGCAGACGAGGAAACATTATACGAGTTCAGCTGTGAGCCGGATCTGCTGCGTATTGCGAAAAAAACCCCAAACCCAGTAAAGGAACAAACCAGAGAGAGGCTTCGGCCGTACGGCCAGCTCGTCCCGGCAGTGCCTCCTGCCTTTATTGCTATTTATTGTTGTTATTATTATTATTACTGTAATTTATATTCCTCCAAACCAAAAAGGTTCGATTCCAGAGAGCCTCCACCCGGCTCGCCATCTCCCCGCGGGAGAACAGAAAGCAAAAAAAAAAAAAAAAAAAAAAAAAAAAAAAAAAAAAAAAAAAAAAAGCAGCGGGGGGAAAGCGCGCAGATTTGGAAGATTTGGAAGAGGGGGTGTTTATTATCGCTGGGGCAACAGCAGAGCCGCCCATGACCAAATCCCCGCCACCCGCGGAGGACACGGCGTGGCGGGAAGTTGTTGTTTACGGGGCTGGCGGGGGGCCGGGGAGGAGGAGGAGGAGGCGGGGGGGGGGGGGTCCCGGTTGGCGGGCGCGGCGCGCTGCCCCCGCCCGGCCCCGTCCCGCCCGGTGCCGTCCGCCCCGTCCGGGCCCTGGCGGTATTTATGGCGGCGGCCCGGCGGGCGCCCATTGGGCGCGGCGCGGGGTGTCAGCGGCGGCGGCGCCGCGCCATTGGCCGCCCCCACGTGCGGGGCCGCCTCACGTGCTTCCGGTGCGAGTGAAAAAAGTGTGGCTGAGGGATTTTTTAGGGAGAGTTTGGTGCACGGACCGGCGCTGTCAGAGATTTGGCTTTTTTTTTTTTTTTGGCTTTTTTTTTTTTTTTTTTTGGAAAAAAAAAGGAGAAGGGGAGAAAAAAAAAAAAGAATTAAAAAAAGAAGCCTAAGCGGGCGCGGGCGGCGCAGCACCGGGCTGGCGGGGACGGGCTCCGGCAGCCCGCGGCGTGGGCAGAGCGGAGCGTGACAGCGGGGCAGCGCGGAGCCGCCGCGGCGGCGGCGGCAGGGAGATGGGCAGATCGTGACGGGTTTTCGGGGGGCGGGTTTTTTGGGGGGGCCGTGGTGCAGCCGCACACCTTTTTGGTTTTTTTTTTTTGGTGTGTGTGTGTGTGCTTTTTTTTTTTTTTTCTTTTGGTGGTGGAAATATAAGCTGATCGGGAGAAGGGGGAGAGAAGCCCTCCAGTATCTCCCAGGTTTTGGATCCATCCGTGAGAGGGAGAGAAAAAAAAATCTCAGCTCCAGCCCAACAAGTGGATTTTAATTTTTTCTTTTTTTTTTTTTTCTTTTTTTCTTTTTTTTTTAATTTTAATTTTTTCCTCCCCCTTTTCCACCCCGCCACCCACCGTCAAAGTGGGGTGGGCGTAAAGTGGGTGGGTGGGGGGGAAAAGAGGCAGCGATCTCCGTGGCGGGGACTGAGCATGGAAGAGCCGCCGGAGGGGCACGGCCACCGAGACGCGGCGCCCGGCCCGGCGAGCAGCGGCAGCGGCAGCGATGGCGAGAGCGTGCCCGTGTCCCCCAGCCCCGCGCCCGCCTCCCCCGCCGCGCCCTGCCCCCTGCCCCTGCCCCGCCGCCGCCACCCGCCGCCACCGCCGCCGCCCCCGCCGCCGCCGCCCCACCGCACCACCAACTTTTTCATCGACAACATCCTGAGGCCGGACTTCGGCTGCAAGAAGGAGCCGCCCGCGCCGGCCGGCGGCGGAGGCAGCCGGGAGCGGGACGGAGATCGGGGGCAGAGCTCAGGTAGAGAAAACGTCAACCCGCTGCTGGCCCGGCCGCCCAACCCGCCCGCCCTCCTGTGCCCGGACTCGAACTGCCGTCCCGACGGCTCCGCGCCGCCGCCGCCGCCCGCCGCCGCCGCCAAAGCCAGTCCCGCCGCGGCGGCAGCGGCGGCGGCGGCGGGGGCGGCCAAGCCCCCCGCCGACGGGGGCGAGACTCACCCGGCGAAGTACGGGGAGCACGGCAGCCCCGCCATCCTCCTCATGGGCTCTAATAATGGAGGACCTGTTATAAAGCCCGACTCGCAACAGCCGCTGGTGTGGCCTGCCTGGGTCTACTGCACTAGGTATTCAGACAGACCGTCCTCGGGTAAGGAACCGCGGCGCATCTGGGAGCTGTTAAATCGTGACAAGGTCGCCCCCCCGCCCCCCTTCCCCTTTCCCTCTTCCCCCCTTGGCTTTGGCTCCCGGCTTGCTGAGGACCTCGCGTGGGGGGGGAGGGCGGCCTGGGTCACCCGGGGCGAGAGGAAACGCGTCCCCCCCCACCGCCACCACCCCTCCTTCCTCCTCCGAGTCTCCCAAATTTGAATGTGACGCCGGGCCCCGATTCGGCAGCGGTGCGATGCGGAGAGCCGGCGGGAGCGACCCCTTCCCGCGCCCCCGCCCGCCCCGCCTGCCGCAGCCCCGGGTGTTGCGCAGCGCGGGGCGAGAGCGTTGCGAGAAAAAGGCAGCGGGGTCGGCCGCTCCCTTGTGCTGAGGCTTTTCCTCCCCTTATTTTATTTTATTTTATTTTTGTCCTGGGTGCTGCTGGAGGAGCGAGGGGGAGAAGACCCGAGGCACATGTTGAGCGGCTGCTGGCGGTGCGGGGGGAGGAGGTAGTGCTTTCTTGGAGGCGAAGGAAAAAGGGCTTTATCGAAGGTGGCGGAGAGGCTGTTCAGCCGGGCCTCTGCGGCGAGCCAGGCAGGCCCTTAGGCCGCGCATTGCCGCCCCAGCCGGTGCTCGCTGCTGCCGTTCGGGGCCCAGCTGCGGGGTGGGGATCTGCCTCTGCCCGAGGTATCGGCGCTCCCCGTGGGAGCCGCCGCCTCGGCCCTCCCGGCCCTGTTTTGCCGCCCCTTCTACGTCTTTCCATTCCCCAGGTGCCCTCAGGCACCCCTTTATTTATCACCGTTACTTTTTGGGTTTTATTGCCATATTTTTTGAAAGAAGCCGAGGATGAGGAGATGGGGTTCCCCCATGACACCTCCAGCCAGCGCGGAGCGGGGCCGGGCTGGGCTCCCCTGTGCCCGGGGCCGCTGCAGAGCGCGGGGAAGGCGGCGCTGCCCGGCCCCGGCCCCGCTCCGCACTGCCCGGCCTGGTGCTCCTCGCCGGCCGTCAGCGCGGCCGAGCCGTCTCCATCCCCCGTTATTGACACGTCCAGCGACTTCAAACTCAGAAAAGCCTCTTTGATTGACTGGGCTGATTGATGGGGTGATAGAGCTGTCAGACGGCACGGCCTCGCTCCCGGCCGGCCCGGCCGCGGGTGTTGTGTTGCCGATTCCCAGGGCCACCGAGCGCCCTGCACTTGCGCCTTCATTTCCCTTCCTCCCCTTTCTTCGGGCAGAGGATAATTTCTGCATGTCCTCCTCCCCGACGCTCCCTGCTCGCTGCAGCCCGGAGGGGAGAAGGGCGAGGGGAGGCTGGCTGAGCTCGGCCCCTCTCTTTGTTGTGCTCGTAGCTGCCCGCCGGCCCCGACTGCTTCTCTCGGCTCCGGGGACGAGCGGGCTGCGGCGGTCGGAGGCGCCGGCACCCCGCTGCAAGGTGCCGGGGCTCAGCAATTCACTCCCCGCGCCCTCCACCCCCCGCCGGTCCAGCCCCGGAGAATCCCGCTGGGCCCCGTCCTTCTCCCCACCGGGCCTCGTCTCTGTCCCCGCCGACAGCCGCTGCCGAGCCGCGGGGAAATCCCCCCGTTCCGGGGAAGAGCTGCTTCGGGAGAGGAACTTTCGGCCTACTCGGCCGCGGGGAGGCCTCTCCGGCTTCGGCTCCGGCTGCTGCTGGCGGGGGGCTGCGGGCCTGGGACCGCCCGCCGAGCCCCGCAGCTGTCGGGGAATTTTCGTAGATCCCATTCTTCACGGTTCCCTCCCCGCTCCTCTTCCCCATGGCCGGGCCAGGCCGGCGGGCAGAGGACCGGGGCTACCCCTCCTCGGCGAGGCGCTGCCCTCAGGATGCGCCCGGGACCCGGTGGCTTTCCCGGCGAGCTGCGTTGCACTTCAGCTGGCCGCTCTGCGGCCTGGATGTGGAGCAGCGGGGCTCTGCTTCTGGCCGGGCTTCGCGGAGGGGGCTGCGAGCGGGGCCGTAGGTCCCCGGCAGGGATCGGCCGCCGGAGAGCCCAGGCGAGAGAAGGGCCCCCCAGGACTGGGCTGGCTTTGCGGAGAGGGTCGTTGTCCCCCGAAAGGAGACCAGGGCAGCCTTCTGCCAGTCTGCTGCTGGCGGCTCCCCGGAGCCTGGCAGTGGGGACCTTGGGTCCCCGCGCTGCCCGGCGGACTCGCTGCCCGGCGGGCAGGCCCCGGTCCCGGGCCGTGCAGGAGAGCGGCTGGGCCCTGCAGGGCGGGCGGAGCGGCGCCCCGACGTGTGCCGGGGCGAGCGGGGCGAGCGGGGCTCCGCTCCCCTCGCCCGCGGGGCCGGCTCGGCGGGGCCGGGGCGGCGGACGATGCGCGGGCGCGCTCGGCCCCGGCCTCCCCGTTCCTTCCCCATCCTTCCCTCCGCCGTGCCGGGGCGGCGGTGCCGGGCTTGGGGGGCTTGGGGGGACACACAGAACCAGCACAAATTCACCGTCGGCCATTTTTCCTCGGCCGGCGGGGAGGGGGGGCGTGCGGTCGGTCGGTCTGTCGGGCGGGCGGGCGGTCTGTCGGTCGGTCGGCGGCGCGGCCCTGCCCAGCGGCGTGTGTGTGCCCTGCCCGCAGGCCCCCGCACCAGGAAGCTGAAGAAGAAGAAGACGGAGAAGGAGGACAAGCGGCCGCGGACGGCGTTCACGGCCGAGCAGCTGCAGCGGCTGAAGGCGGAGTTCCAGGCGAACCGGTACATCACGGAGCAGCGGCGGCAGAGCCTGGCCCAGGAGCTCAGCCTCAACGAGTCCCAGATCAAGATCTGGTTCCAGAACAAACGGGCCAAAATCAAGAAGGCGACGGGCATTAAGAACGGGCTGGCGCTGCACCTCATGGCCCAGGGACTCTACAACCACTCCACCACCACGGTGCAGGACAAAGAGGAGAGCGAGTGAGGCGGGCGGCCCCAGCCCAGCCCAGCCCTGCGCCGCGGCGCCGGCCCGCCGGCCGGGAGGCGGACAGGTGCGATTTAAAAGCAGATCTATTGTCTATCCATAGTATAAGGACTCCGATTAAGAAAAAAAAATTAAATATGAACACTTAAGAAAAATTATCTCTATATAGCCAAACAGCATATGACCTTGTATATATTTAATTTCAGGTAAGAAATATGTGTAGCGATCTCTATTTGCTGGACAGTTTCTCTCTTCCCTTCTCTCTGTTTCTCCTTTCTTTTGTTCGTTTGTTCGTTTTGTTTGCTTTCCTTTTTTTTTTTCTTTCCCCCCCCATGTCCGTTGCTTCTGTTTTACAGTAAATGTCGGACTTTTCTCATCTGTCGTTTGATCTTATTTTGTTGTTGTTGTTTTTTTTTTTTTTTGTGTGTGTGTGAATTTCTGTCTCTCTTTTTTTTTTCCCGAAGAAAAAAAAAATTCTGATCCACAGACTGCGAGACTGAACCCGCCGCTACAAGCCAAAGATTTTATTATGTTCAGAAATCTGTAGTCTGAAATAAAGTGTAGACTGTGTTCAGGATCCAGGCTGGTTGTAATTCTTTATTTTAGTGTATGGATGTTTGCATATATATACATAAATATATAATAAATAAATGTATATATACATACACCATACGCTGTGTACATAGTGCCATTTTAGTGGCATATTTAGGTTTTGCTTTCGATAGATGCAGCAATATTTAAACTACTCATCCCTTGTTCAAAACCCTTAGACCTTCGATTAAAAAAAAATATTTTTAATTTTTCTACCCTTTAAAAACAATTAATTCGCTTTGGCAATTGCGGTCGTGCTTCACCTCCCGCATCTCCCTTTTTAACCAGAAATTAAAACCACCTCATAATAATGGTGATACAAATTCCCGCTGAAAATTTGCCTGAAATTGTCTGGATACTTAGGGCTCCGGGATGTATTGGAAAGATTTTGCTCTGACAGCTCCTTGCTCCTCTCCGAGAGGATCTGCTCCCACGCTCTTTGCAGCGAGGATCGGGCCGGAGCGATCGGCACCGGGCGCTGCTCCGCCGCTCCCGGGAGCGCTCCCGGCGCCGCTCCTGCCCCGCTCCCTCCCAGGGCCCGGGCTCGCGTCTGCCGTGTGCGTGGGACGCTCGGGGTGGCGGGGGGCCGGCGGCACGGCGGAGCTCCCCTCCGCTTTTCCACTCGCCCCGGTTAAAGGCCGGCCGTGCCCAGTCCTGGCTCGGCTCTCGGCTCTCGACACGGGCGGGCCGGGGCCGGGCCGTGCCCACCGCCTTCTCCCCGAGCCGTCGGGGACCGCCGAGCCCACACCGGCCTTGGTGGGGCCCCGCCGAGCCGGGGGCAGGCGACGGGATTATTCCCCTCCTCACTGACCCTGATGGAACCGGGCACCGAGGCGGGTGGAGAGCCGCCCGTCCCCCTCGACGAGGCTGGCTGTCGGCTTTCCTTCTCCTCTTTCTGCTCCTCTCTATCCCTGCCCTAGGCCCGCAGCCGGCGGGGCGAAGAGGACGAGCGAGCAGAGCTGGAGCCGGGGAACCCTTTCTGCTGCATCTCCCCGGAGCGTGGGGCGATGCCGAGGCCATGCCCAGGTCAGTGGGACCGGGGGGCGGGAGGGGGCAAGCAGCAGCACTCTGGGTCGGTGTAGCCTGCAGCTCCCCCCTCCTCGTCCCTTCGGAGGCATTAGGGGTTTTCCGTCTATTTCAGAAGGGGAGCAGTGGGGATGATGGCTTCTGCCATTTTCGTGCTTTTTAACTTTTCCTGCTTAGAGCTGCGGTTTGCTGTCACCGTCCGGGGATGGGGGCGCAGGCTGGGGACAGAGCCCCCTGCCCTCCGTGCCCACTGCCGGTGGGGCAGGACAGGACCCCTCCTACACCTCATCCCACTCCAACCTACCCCAGCGTATCCCACCCCATCCCCGCCCAGCCCAGCCCGCCTCTGCCCGCTGAGGGCTCTTCTCTCTGCAGGCCGAGGAGCCGGGAATACTCAGAGGGCTTAAATAAATGTTGTACAGCGCCATCTAAAGTTGTGCATTTCTTTCTCTGTCTTTTTTTTTTTTTTTTTTTTTTTTTTCCGGACGGGATTGGAACGTGAGCTCAAATCTTCCGCACTGAGGAAAATAAAGCCGTCCTTCAAAGTGCGAGTTCCTCCGCTCGCTGGGAAAGCGGTCGGCGAGAGCCCGGACCGGCGGGGCAGCTGCAGAGTTCGGGGGCCGCATTCAGACTCGCCCCGAGGGCCCCCCTCACTTGCCGCTGTCGGGGGGACACAGGGACATCGCTCCCCTACTCCCGCCCGCTCCAGTCTCAGTTCAGTCCTCTGCCTTTGCCATACACGCCGTCTCGCACTCCCCTGGAGCTGTACAGGCGAAAAATGGCATTTCTCCTTAAAAATCGAGTAACGATCATCCCCGAGAGCATTCCCGGGCCGGATCTGGCCCGGACCTGCCCAGGGTAGAGAGCACCGACCCGCCTCGCTTCCCCTGTCCGCGGGACACGGGTGATGCTCGGGCTGGCTCTCGGCGTGGGTCGAGCGGGGCTGTCGGCCCCTCCCGCTGTCCCCCCCGCCCTGCTGTCCCCGGGACCCCGGGACCTGCTGCCTACCTGCAGCCGGGAGCCGGCTCCGGGGTGCTGGGCTTACCCGAAGGCTTGGGGGGCTCCAGAGGAGGAGGAAGATGAAGAAGAGTTTCCTCAGCCGCGGGTTGTCCAACCAGACTCAGCTGAGCTGGACAAGTCAGGAATAAAGCCGACGAGGGAAGTATAGGGCAGATTAAAGGAGGCCTAAAGAGGATTATTTAAACAAATCAGACTTTTTAATGTAATTACGCTTTTAGGATTTCTCGCGGAGAACAGCTGAGCGGAGTGTGTTTGTGAATGGGTGCAGGCCGGCGAGGTCCAGGTCTGTCCTCGCTGGCTCCACGAGTGACCTTGGTCCCCTGTGGGTACCGAGGGCAAACAGGCCCCGGGGGAATGGGGGGGAAGACCCTCACCCGGGGCTCAGCACCAGCCCGAGCTGAGAAATAAGAGCAGAAGGCGAACATCCTCCCGTAGGGAAGGGACCAGGTGTGCGCGGGGAGGCGAGGGACACGCACGGGCCCCCCCGGCCGGGGAGGAATGCCGAGGGCTGGACGGACGGGTGGGACTGGGGAGCCCAAGTGCCAGGAAGAGCACTCGCTAGCCCAGGCGGAAAAGCCCTGGAGGCAAAGCGCTACCCTGCCCCTCCTTGCTGCGTGCCTCGGGGGTCTGTTCCCCCACACCCCGGCTCTCGGGAGGCAGCCGCGCCTTTGTGGGATGTGAATATCAGTCAGCACCCTGCAGACAGCCCCCAGCACCCCCGTCCTCCCTCCGCTGGCGCAAGGACGCACCGACGCTTATTTCTCCGTCCAGGGCACCCCTTGAATCGGGGACAATCGTTCCAGGCCCCCGGCCCGACGACCACCCCCCTGGAGGGCGCGGCCCGGCGGCCTGCTGATTTGCATATGCAAATGAGGCACGGGGGAGGAGGGGAAGGCCACGCGTGGTCCCCCCCGTCGGTCCCCTCCGGCCGGGGCGCAGATCCCGCTGCCTCCTGTCACGGAACTTGTTCCTTTGTGCCGCCTTTCGAGGAATCAAAGCAGACACGGTTGTGACACGTAGCCCGGAGGGTCAGAGGTCAGATTTCACAATCCCAATTACAATGATTTCTAATGATGTTTATCTTGCGGGTTCCGACGGCTGGGAGCTTTACAAGAGAGCTTCGCTCCCCTCCCCTCCGCTTGGAGGGCCGTGGGTGCGGGGGGCTCTCGCCTCGCCTCCGGCCGGGGGCAGATGCACTTCCCCCGGGCACGGAGCGCCGCGTCCCCCCCGCCGAAGGGCGCTGGGAGCCGGACGACGGAGCCGGGGGTAGGATGCCAAGGGTCCGGCCCCGGGCTCCCTCCGTGCTTCCCCGAGGTGGTCTAGGCCAGGCCGGAATGAAGCGAGTGAACAGCACAGTGGTTTACAGTGAATTCTGCCAAGCACTCACCTCTCCCTCCCCGTCGGGTAAGGTCCGAGGCAGCGCTGGCAAAGTGACTGAGCGGAGGTAGGAGCTCTGCTCGTCGATCATTTGTCCGGAGTCGGTCGCGGCTGTGGGGGCTGTGGGGACCGGCCCTGCCCCGGTCACCCTCCCGCCCCTGAGCCGCTCAGCCGCGTCCGAAGCCGCCGGCGGAGTCCCGGGGGAGCGGCGGGCGGTCCCCGCGGGAGCTCCCTCCGCGCCCGGAGAGGGTGCTGGCAGCGGGGAGCACGGCCCAGAACACCTCTCAGCCCCCGGGCCCCGACTTCTTGTCGGCGAAACCAGTTCGATGTAACTTTTATTTTGTCTTACAAGAAATAAACGCAGAGCGGCGATCAGATCAAAACACAACTCAAACGGTTTCCTTTTAAATCTAAAACCGTTTTGAAAAAGATTTGTCGAATGGCCAAGGGCTGAAACTTTGAGAAAAGGTAATAAATGTTGAGTAAAAAAAAAGAAATCTTAACTTTTCTTCTGTTGGGGAGTTGGACACGTAGCACCCGAGCCCCAGCCTCGGGCTGGCTGTTGACAGAAGCGCGCAAGGTGCATCTTTATGCTCTACATCAAATGCCTTTGACACAGACTTAAAAAAGTCTATGTAAAGCAGCTAATGGTGCTCGCTCTTCCGGCTGAGTAAGTCGGGGATTTTGCTGGAAGTAGAAGCCCTTTGCCCTGAGAACTGATCTTTACTGCATCAGGTGAGCAACCCTTACATTAAAAAGACTTTTCTTGTTTGTTTTTGGCCACTTGATCAGTGTGGAGATAACGAAGATGCGAATAAAAACTTTGGTAGCTGCGGGAGCAGCAGCAGAGCCGTCGGGGGGGTTGGGGAGGCAAGGGGCTGCGGAGCCCGGGGCGCTGTGGGCCGGGCCGGGCCGGGCCGGGCCGGGCCGGTGCCGGTGCCGGTGCCGGTGCCGGTGCCGGTGCCGGTGTCGGTGTCGGTGCCGGCGGTGCAGCCCTGGGGGCTCCGCGGGGTCGGGGGGACGGACACTGGGAGCAGCCCCGCTTTGGCCCCGCGTTTTGCCGCAGGGCTCGGCTCGAGTTCGGGAAGGAGCCGCAGCTCCAGGGAGATGCGGGGGTGCAGGCGGGCCAGGGCACTTTTTGGTGTTTTTTTTTTTTTCTTTTTTTTTTTTTTCCTCGTCGGGGTGACAGCCGAGGTAAAGGCAGCCCTGACACCGGGCGCTGCCCGGGTACCACGGGCGCGGGTGGGGTGTGGGCAAGGGATGGAGACGCTCCCTGCCCGCTCCCCGATGCCTCTATTTGCGAGGACATGCTGCCGCTCGAGAAAATACCGCAGGGACCCGAGAAGCAGCGGCAGTAAAGGGGTACTTTTATCTCCTCTCCCTTCCTTTGATTGCCAGATGAAAAGGACACCCCACTTGTTACTCTGCCCGCGTCCATCACAGCGAGGCTCGGGGACCCTGTGGGGACATCGGCTCTCTCAGGAGTCCCCTCATGCCAACAGACCTTTTAGAAATAGGTGCAGGAGGAGCTGCACCTGCATGGCCTCGTCGGGCCCAGGAGACCCTGGGGGAGAAGTTGAGCTTAACCCCCAAATTTGGAGCAAATGGAGGCAATGAGGACTGTGCTCTGGTGGGTGCCTTCAGTTATGAAAAGATTGAAGAAGGCATGAGAAATAATATTAACTTTTGGGTCGGCCCGATTTTTTTTCCTTTGAGAGAACAATGCGTGCCTTATCTCCCTCTGAATAAATAAATCATAATTGCCCGACAGTTACCCGTCACAATAAACTTGACCAGATCTTCCAACAATTAGTTACGCGTTCTCTCTGCTCTGGTAAAAGTCTTGTTAAATGTGATGAATGTTAAAATAAGCTACCCTTGAACGTACTTTCCAAGATCTTTATTGGAAAAGTACAAGTATGTAAGCCTCTTAAGGAGACCATAATGAAAGAGGGTGACTGGTGAAACATAAGACTTGAGATAGCACTAGATATTTAGATACAAATGAAATACTGATTGGATCATGCCTTTTTAATGGGGTTTGATGCATTCCTGGTGCCACTTTAAAAATTAAAGGTGTCCAGGAGCAGTTTTGCTGGAGAACAGTGTCAGCTTGGCCCTTTCCACAGGCAGGTTCAGCTGCTTAGAATAGTGCCTGGGAGTACCACACCTCAGTTATTGCACTGCTCTGCTCCTGCAGGGCTGCTGCAGCAGTACCTGGACCCCAGGTGAGAAGGTGCTTCCCACTAGGCCAGGATGTGGGGCTTCCCCAGCTTCTCTAGCAGAAAGGGAGTGGAAAGCGTTTTGAAGCCTTCTGACTCAGGCCCTCCATCCACCAGATACCCACAAGAGCTCCAGGCCAACCTTGTAATGAGGGAGGGACATCCATGGACTCTGCCCCTGAGACATGGAATTGGAAGGCAACAGCAGAGCAGCAGATTTGAGCACCTGCTCAGAAACAGCCCCAAGAACTGGCCCCAGGTGTATCCTTCTGGCTAAGGAACCAGGGTAGACCTTGGTACATCTGAGGACCTTTAATTGGATTAGAAAAAAAGACCAATGTATTATTTTGTTGTTCCCAAGAAAGGTCTGATCTTTTCCTTGGGATTGCCCCATGTGTGTGTTTCTAAGTGATTAACCTGGCTGTACCTGTGTGATGGGTCCTTGGCTGGAAGTGCTGGTCCTCCCTTGGGCAGAGCAAGGACAAGCTGCACTGAGGCTCCTCTCTGCAGGCGGTGTGAATCAGGGTCAGGCTGTGCAGTGATTTCTTTCTGTCCCTGTTGGTGCAGAGCAGGGCACTGAGAATTTCACCTGAGCCAGGCAAGGCTCCTGGGCCATCTACACACCAGGAGATCACACAAGGAAATTCCTGGTGTGTTTTCCAGCTACACCCTTTGCACAGTGGTGGATGTCTTGGTGCAGCCCAGGTCTGGACATTCATAGCACTGTGTGATCTCCATGCTACTGGAGGAGCTGGTGAAGGTCCATAACTCCAGAAAAGCAGGTAGGGAATTTCATGGTGAGGTTCATAGCAAGAAGGAGTGTTAGGGTAACAACTTGCAGCCTTTAACTTCCATAGGTCTTTTTACATGCAGGGTCATATATTTAAAGTGGATTTCTGGATTAATGTAAGGTTGTTTGAGGCTCCCTCCCTTAAGTAAAAACACACGACACCCTTGCTTTCTTGTGGAAATGAACATAAATATGGATCCATTTCTGCAGTGGTTTAACATGCAGCTGAATTTACCCCAGAATGTCTGTTATAGGATGCATCATATAAATATATAATGAGTCACATTTTAGATACTGATCATGTCCTCCATAGATAATAATATCAGTTGGAGGTTATTACAGGTTCTGTGATGTAGCTGTTTCATATTTGACTTTTTAAAATATGTTCCACTTACTTGTAGACCACACAAGCTCTGTGGAGGACACCTGGTATCTATTAGATTGTTTCAGTCCGTGGAACAAAGCTAATCTGATATGACTAGGGAAGTTGGGAGTTTTGCCATTGATTTCAATGGCAGCAGGATGGGACTCAGAAGGCTGAATTGTAAAAACACAATTCCATATGATTTTATTCACATCTAGCCTGTCAGGAATAAAACCCCAGCAGCCAGAGGTCAGGGGAGCTGCACTGTGCTAAGTTGCACGCGTGCAGGATTGCAAGCACAGACAAACCATCTGCACGTGTGGATTTGCTGCTTTCACCTGAGGTTTAATTTAAAAATGAGCATCAGCTCAGCCTGAGCTACAACAATAAACTAGTGCCCTGAATATTGCTGTAGGTGGGATAAATCTTGGCAAAAATAACAGGCACCTAGCAATGCCAGAGGAAAGTGGAGCATTCGTCTTTGCCTTGCATATTGCAGCTTTCTGAATATCCAGGAGATGGTACAATTACTGTTCACAGTGCCAAGCACCTTCTCCTCCCACCTGAGGACATTCCTGAGCGCTGATTCCAGCGGGATTGCTGAGCCCTTGTAAACTGGTTGTGCAGTGTGGTCAGTCACAAGTCAGCAACAAGCTCTAACTTCCCAGGGACTTCAGAAGCAAGGATGGAAGATTTTTTCCCAAAAGAATGAAACCCAAGGTCATGTAGAAAGCTTCAGGGTCCTGCAGATCCTCTTTAACCCACTAACTCTTGACCACTACCCTGAAATTCCTGTGTGCTCCCTTTGCTGCTCCCCAGATCTATCACAGAATTGTTTTGAAGGCAGCGTCCTACATGGAGAGCAGGTTTAAGGTGGCTGAGCCCTGCTGTGCCAGGGCTGTGTGACAAGGGGCATGCACCCAGCACGGGCTCCCTTCCCTTGCATGCTGCCTTACAGCAGCTCCAGATTAGTCCCTGCAGTGCTGGTGCCGGGTGAAGAGCACCCAGCTCTGCCTTTCAGGCAGGCTTATGCCTCTGCTGAGGGCTTTTGTACTTGGATACACATTGCTCAGTCACTGGGTTTTACTACCCTGAGCCTGCAAAGCTTGAAAAGTTACTTGTAAGCTTTATTTAAAATTACAGCAGCTTGTCACACTTCAAGCTCCTCTTTATATCTAATAAATTATTAAAAAATTATTTATGAGAACACGTAAATGATTGAACATGAGTGACATCACTGTTGTTATTAAGGCATATCAGGGGCCCAATTTCATTGCGGTTTTGTTTATTTTTTAAAGGATTCCTTTATTCTGGATTCTTCCTAATTCCACACTTACAGCCGCAGTGACTCTGAGAATTGTACTTACCATTTTTTTATGGCAGGCAAAATCATCCTTGAAATCACCAGGAATTTTGTGTATATGAAGCTAAAAGTAAATCAGGGCTTCCAGATCTGTTTCCAAGCAATTCAAAATAGTCTTAGGGTTTTTATTTAATTTGGATGGAGTGAACTTGAAGGGAAAGTTCAATCAGTAAAAATAAATATGGCTCTTTCCTATGCGTTGAATGAAAGAAGATGGACTTGGAGACAACTTCATGAGACATCTGACCCAACCCTTTGCATCACACGCAGTAAAGGTTGTACTAATCCAGCCCTAAACTCCATTTTTATCTTATGCATCTCTACTGGTGCCTTAATGATCTCAATAGGCAGTTATTGTGTTTGCCAGGAAAGCTGTCATCAACTGTACCACTGCAATAATTTTTATGTTTCTGTTTCTGCAAAGATTCTTTCATTTAGAAGAAGTCACAGGAAAATGTTTGTTTGTTAAATGGATTTTCTGGCCAGATAGATTAAAAAAAATAATATAGCAGTGTAGGAATTCCAGTAGCTCTTTAATATTTAGTTAAATAATAGAATTAACTTGGTTCTAATTTTTGTCAGTGCTAAAGCATGCGTTGAATGGTAAATGATTTAGAATGATTTCTGGGTAAACTAAGACAAGTCCTAGAACAGACTTGCATATCAATTTTAATAGAAATCCTTCTGTTGAACTGTATTTTGGGTAAGAGAGTATAAAATTAATCCAATTTAAGTTTATGTGAGAGCAGCAAACTAATTACAAATTCACAAAATTAATTGCCACAGAGTTACTGAAATTGTTACATGACTATTTCAAATAGTCCTTGAAGGAAGAAAAGTCTCTAAAGCCAGAGCTCAGAGCTGCACCAATTTTCAGCAGTGCTCAGGTCCTGAGAGTACAAAGCCATCCCCAGAGCCAGCCCTAATTCAGAATAACTACAGCTCCTGCATTCCTGGCACACCACAACAAAAGACAATAAATGGAGTCAGGTTTTGTCCGGTCCAGTCAGCGCTCGCTACTGTGCTCAATGGTTTGCTTCAGTCGAATGCAGGACTGGACTCAATATGTGCCTGCTTTTTTCTTTTTCTTTTTTTTTTTTTTTTTTTTTCCTTTATGCTGCCCCTCTGTCCCCTCCTTTTCTTTCTAAACGTATGTAGAAAGAAAAAGTCCCTCCACAGTTTTCAGGACCAGCCCCTCCCGAATTCATCTTACGGTGCCTCTTGGCTGTACTGCACATTCCCCACCATAAAAATACATCCCCAGCACATCAGGAGCAGAGCAGGGGGCTGCAATATTGCTGAAAGGGACATCACAAGGGAAAAGTTGAAAACCTCAGGGCCTGATCCTGACCCCTTTGAACTGAACAGGAGCTGTTGCGTGGGCTTCAGCAGGAGCAAGCTCGTGTGCTCTAGGTGCAGAAGCATTAAACTTAAAAGCAAGCTGTTTAAAAGGCTGCATTGTTTCTTGCTTGTACTGATAGTTTCTCATGTAAAGTTCTATATATTCTTTCACAATAAATACATGAAACAGTTAATCCAATGTTATATTGTTTAGTAATATTTTACTTGCAAATGACCGTCATTTCTTCTCTGCTCTGTTTGTTCTTCTGAATGTCTGTTTTATATTCTGGAAATAGAAGAGCTGTTCTTTTAATGCCCATTTCTTTCTGATGATAATAGTTCTTTCTGGCAAATGCTGTGACTTGCAGCTAGTCTATATTTTTGATCAGTAAATATTGAACCACAATGGCAAGGAAGGTCTGAGCTATGATGCAGCTAAAACAAACAAACAGAAAGCAACCCACTTTTTTTTTTCTTCTTTTTTTTTTTTTTTGGCTATATTTCTATTATTTTCTGGATAGATGTACCCTCCTCTAGGGTAGTTCTAAAATAGTGGCTGCCTTGTCCCGAAGGGATGCAGGACATCCTGGTTTTGGGCAGGAGCTGCAGTGGGGAGGACAGGAGCCTTGTGGGTCAGTGGCCGGCACCCTGCCTGCTCTCTGCCTGCCCCATGGGACAAACAGGTCCTGGGGGTGGCTTCCTGGAGACATCAGGGTGGTGGCCCGAGGGGTGATGCTGGGCATCCCTCACGCACGCTGTACCTTGGAGCTGGCACCGAGAGCAGGGTTTTGGGGCTGAGGGGAAGGCAGTGCCCGAGGTCTGGGGCAAGGCAGAGCCTGCTGCTGGGGTAATCCCCTTCTCCTGGCGATGCCCAATCGCAAAGACAACCAGCGCCCAAATCCCCGGCCCTCACCAAAGCAAAATGCCATTGACTTTAATGAGCGTTTGCAGGCAGGTTTCAGATAAGTCAATGTGGACTTTTGTCTGCGTGAGGACTGAGGGATTTGGCCTACGGTCTTTTACAGTATGAAGTTAATCAACATGCGGGAAATTCCCACACCCTGTAAAGGGCTCTATTGTACCTCTGTTCCACAGAAATCTCCATCAAATCACTGGATTCTCCGCCAAAAAGCTGTGGGTATGATATGAACCAAAGTAACTCCAAGTCAGTTAACAGGATCTTCCCAGGAACGTATATAAAAAAAGCTTCCACAAAAAAAAAAAAAAAAAAAAAAAAAAGGACCTGGATAATTCAATGGGAGCCGGTGGGGAAGTACCCGCTCCTGCCCTCATTAACATCAATGGGAGTTTCCCCATTGATGGAGCCCATTCAGTGGGAGAGGAACTGGGCTTTACAGTAGCACTTTAAATTATATTCAAAGGTCACTTAAATTATATGGTCACTTTAAAACTGCTCTCCAGAAACGTGAGTAATATTCAGTTATGCTGGGCACTTGCCTGAAAGTGTCAATTAGGATCTCTTTGGATACATTCACTTTTGAAAAAGCCAGTTGGCATCAGCAGCTTGTTGTAGGAGCTGCTGCAGTCTAAGGTGTTAAAATGAAGCATTTGTTTTTGAAATGACCTATAAAGCCTGTCAGCATTTGCAATCCAGGTTGTGAGTGCTTGTGCAAGGAAGGCTGTTTGATGTCCAGGCGGATAGTTTGCGACCTTGGGCAGGATCCAAGTTTTTCAGGGAGCTGAAATCATCACCGGACAGTATAGAAATACAAGCATTTGGCAACACGAAGTATAGATAGAGACACCATCCTATAAATAATCTATTCCTCCTTCAGTTATATGGGATCCTGGAAGTAATATTCTCTATTATGAAGGAAAGGTGTCATGGAATAGGCTAGAAAATATGAACACAGCCAAATGGCTTACCTGCCAACGCAGGCACAGCTCGCCCTCTAAGTTAGCTGCGCTTTCCTTGTCTGGCAAAATATCTACAAGAAGCAATAAACAGTCTAAATAAAGCATTAATTCTCAGCCTTATCTCTTACAGATCCATTATGCCTTCATATAATTTACCAATATTTATCTAGATGAACTAAATGTTACTGAAAATTTAAAGGTGGTAAACATGCTGTCTGCTGAATTATTCTGTGTGTGCTGGGGAAGTAGCTCATGGCAGAATTGAATTATTTAATATTATTTTCCTGTATCGTGTAGACAAAGTATAAGCTTCATTTTTGGATTATGATTTGTATTATGAAATGCTTATCAAGTGTTTTGCAAAGATTAGTTTGGTTTTAATTAAATAAACCTTTCTCAGGAGAAAGCTCCCAACTACTCTTCGTACCCAGAGGCTACCGTACTTGTTGTTTTTAATTATTTTTCACTGTTACCCAAACTGCTTTGGGTACTCCTGCCCAATTAAATCACAGACATGGGCTTCTTATACACAATATGTTTAATATTTAATTTTAATTAAATTAATTAAATTGTTTATTTAATTTTATGTGCATTATTGTGCATGAAGCAATGCAAAATTTATGATAGGAAGAATTTGTGGGAGCTTTCAAACAAGCTAATTACTGAGGTAAAAAGAGACTTATTCTCTCTTTCTAGGGAATAGGCATTCGACCATAAGGAGATAACAGAAGTTGTTTGGATAAAATAATAGGTGGTTGCGCAGCATTAAGAATTATTTGTTTTACCTTACTTTATCTTGTAACCATTACTTGATCATATTATAATAGATTTGACAACAGCCCTCTTCCGCAGTTGTTGCAGGCAGGTAATCAAGTATTTATCAGGGTAAATAAACCTAAAGCTACTATGTAAATGTACTGGTAACATTAAAAATCGGCAGCTCATTTGCCACAGATACACATTTTTGGTTACACCCCGAGTCTTTTTTCTTCTGACAGACCAATTTATCTTCTAGGTAATCTTTATGAGAGCCTGCTGTTTATTAAAAATAGTATCGAATTAAAAAAAAAAAATCCCTTTTTTACTAGTGCAGGTTATTTGTTGTGATAGACTTTTTTTTCCTAATGAAGATTTCTTTCCCATCAGAGGAGTGGCAGAGTATTTTCGATGCTGTTTTAATCTGGTGGTGCATTGTTTTGAGAAGGTCGCTGGTGCTGGGCATAGACAGAAAGCTGTTCTGCATGACCCTGATGCATGCTATTTCAGCAGGATGCTAATAAGCAAAAAAAAACCACAAACCATAAAAATGCCTTTTGGTAAGGTTAGTTTTTATTATTTGTATAAAGGTGGCTCACGAGCCTCTTTTATACCCATGCAGAGGCTGTGGGGACCCATCCAAAGCCCTCTGGATTCAGTGGGGTCTGTCCGTGCTGGGGGGCTGGAACAAGCCCTGTGGGGCTGATTTCTGAACTCTGGAAGAGGCAAAACTATGGCTGTGCCACAGCTGCCACATCAGGGGTACAGCTCTGGGGAGAAGAGAGCAGGATCAGGCCCCTGGGCTGGGAAAGGGTCCTGGAAATGCAAACCAGGCTCGTGGTGAGAGCAGCCCTGCCTGCTCCTGCAGTTGCTGCGCCGAGTGCAGCTGCGAGCACGATCCCGGCGGAGGGAGAGGCAGGTTCTTACGGAAAAAAAAAATAAAGGGAAGTTTTTTTGCTTCTCTCCTGCCCTCTTCCTGCCCCATGGAAATGCAGAATGCATTTTGTGAACTCCCAACCTCTGCAAAGTCGTGATGGGCATTTTCCCTTTCCTTGTTTATGGGTTAAAAGGGAGTTCATAGTGAAATAGAACATGCTACTTCTCTGAGTATTGTGACAATGAAAACAAATACAAATAAATGTATTCACGGGAGTTATTAACATAATAATTAATAAGTCCTCAGCTCCAAGAGCAGAACAGCTAAAAACAATTTTTCTCGAATGTTAGAGATATTCATAGGGCAATAGTTTTATTTCAGCAGATTAAATAGTATCATAAAAGTAGCTGATGATGCAGTAAATTAAAAATCAGACTGGGGTCGACTTTACAGCAGCTTTTTTTAGCCTAATACAATTACCCATTACTGGCTAAACATTAGTTTTAAATCAACAGCAGTTGTCACAAAGAATTTTCTCTTAAAATTATTACTAGTAGAATTTAAAATGAGAGCAATATTACCGGATACACAAGGCCTGAAGAGATCTTAATACTGAAGGAACACACATCATAAAGACTCATCTAGATGTAATTTTTTCCCTGCAGTCTCTATTCCTGCACAGAGCCAGGCAGAGCGATGCCTAAGCACAATACACCTCCCTAACGTGCAGGCACACACCGGCAGAGCAATCCACTTGAATTCACAGAGATTCAGCCTCACCTCGGCGTGGTTAGGCTTAAAGGAGAGCTGTGAATAAGGAAGGAGGCTGTGGCCAAGCCCTGTGTGGCAGCCCTGTGGCACCGGGGGCTCGCAGCCTGCCCTGGGTGCTCGGTGCCACTCTGGATTTCCGCACGCCCGCGCGTACGCGGCGCTCTCAGGGAAGCGACAGCACCCAGCTATTTCCAGCCCCTCTTCAAGGTGTTCTGTGCAGCGTTGGAAAACTCCGAAGTTCAAAGCCTTTGCATGCTAATGGGAAGAGGGTTCATGCCATGAATAAAATGGGAAGGGGTTACATGATGCTGGAGGCTGGCAGCAGGGATAGGGGCGTATTTGGGGTGCCACGTGCAGCTCCCCATAACCAGTACCAGCACAGCACTCAGATCACCCCCATCCCCAGCTGCTGTGACAAGAATGGGTGCAAAACAGGCATTTTAGGTTGCCTGCTTTTCCTTCCCTCCTCAGGAAGACCTGGGTTCTGACTGGAGAAACAACAAGTGTGTCAAGCCAACGTGGCATATTTAGAGCGGGACATTTCACAAGGATAAATAAATGCTTTTTACCAGCCACAAAGACACACAGATGCTCTACTCTGTGCTCCCATGCTTGCAATAAGGCGGGGAGAAGCTCGGATATAAAGTTCATGATGTAAATCAGGGCAGGCAACTGCAAGGAAGAAGTAGCTATATGATTTACAGAGTAAATTACTGGCTTCACTAGATTTCATTATCTTCACCAAACTGTTCTTTATATTTCAGTGTGTTTATATTTTATTCAGAGCTCTTTTCGGGGCAGGAGGCTGAGCATGCACACTGTTGCCATTTCCTGAGATGCGTGCAGGGTTCCAGGAGTTATTTATAAAGGCAAACTTTGACTTTTATAGGCAGGGCGAGATTATTTTCCCTAGCTAAATATATGTTTTAGTAAGTGTGCTAAAGGTACTTTAATATATGTGCCTGTTATCTGATGAGCTTACTGCAACAGCTGCTGTTTATCCATGACGGCATGCTGCTCCAAGATTGATGGGTGGAGGACTCGTAGGAGCCAGCTCCTGGGAGCCCCTGCCCTGGCACCCCAGGCTTCCCCAGCTGGTGCCCCATGCATGGCCAGCATGGCAAACACAGCACCATCGGAGCACACAGCTCTGCTGTGGCTGTCCTCAGCCAAAATGGAGCCAAGGGAGCTGTGGGAGCCCTCTCTGGCTGATCCCAGTTTCTGCATGGGGTCCCAAAGGGAGCTGGTGATGGAGGGAGGCAGGATTTGTACTCAGCAGTGGGGAGATACATGCTATGAGCTCTCCTTAGGCTCAGAATTTGAGTAGAGGCCACACAAGAAAGGAGGTGAGGCAAAGGGAACATGAGAGGACAGAAAGTTTTGTGATAAAATCTGACCTGATGAATGTTTACTGCTGGGACAGCTCATCCCTTTGTGATGGTCACTCCTTTGAGCTCAGCTACACCATATGCTGATGCTGTGTTCAATTTCTTTTTAATCCAGCACTGGCCATTTTCCTTCCCTTTGTCCGTGGCATCTGCTGCAGCATTACCTAACTTCACCTGCTCTTTCCACAGAGAGATCCTTTGCCCCTGGCAGTGCCCATTTCCCCAGGCTCTCTTGCTTCACTCCCACTCTCAGATGACTGAGGGGGTCATCTCCTGGTGCAGGAGCCATCTAAGGGACAGGGTGAACTTCCAGGCCTGTATGGTGCCTCCCCTTCCCTTCCTCGTGCTCTGGCACCAGAGCCTCCCTGGTGACGTGAGGATGAGGATGAAGGCAGACATCCTGGTGGTGGGGTGTGATGAGCCACAATTATTTCCTGCCACTCCTTATGGGAGTGGACAACTTTCGTGTGACTTAGTATCTGAATCAGGAGTGCAGGTCTTAAGGAAGGGTAGTCTTGACCTGACAGAGCAAAACATCTCCAATTGTGCTGTTCAAAGCCATTGCAGGAGCCCTGTCAGCTCCAGCACAGCCATCCCAAACTGTGTGGTCAAAACTGTGTGCTGAACCTCACATGTGGTCTATATTATTATTTAACAGAAAATAAACAAGAAAAGAGAAAATAGAAAAGAAAGATGTAGTGTTTGTATAGAAAAATCTATTTCATCACTGTATTTCTAAGAAAACAAACTTTAAAATTGGTTTAGAACAGCAGTTCTGGACTTCAAAAGACCATGAATTTAGAGGGGTACAACTCTTCCCTTTCTAGCTCTGTATCTCTCTGTCCAGCAGGTGATCATCACAGGCACTTCAGGGCATTTTGCAGTGCATTTATCATTACAGGTGTTTGATGAAGTAGAGCAATTTAATTATTCCCATTTTTCAGCAGTGGAGCTGAGGAACAGGAGAGTTAAATGATTTGCTCAAAGTAGTACAAGAAACCTGTGGCAGAGAAAGGCTCTGCCCTGAGGCTTTCCTGCAAGACATTGTTAAGACTCAACTTCAAAGATGGGGCATTTTGATACATAAAAATCTGGCTACTGCTCTAGGATGGAGTTTTACCTTGGCTGCCTCAGCTTCAGGCCAGCATGTTGTGTGGTGGTTGAGTGTAAATTTATCATTCTCAAGGAAAGGAAAAAAGCGCTCGAAGAGGAAGCACAGGCTGAGATTTGTCTAAAACGGAGGAAATTGATAGGAAGGAGTTAGAAGATGGTTTTATTTCTTCCCTGTGCAAGCAGAAATTGTAAAATATATCTCATGAGGTTACTTATATGTGTGTAATGTGTGCACATTTGCCAGCGTGTGTGTGCTGCACACGTGCGTTGTGCTTCTGTTCATGTATTTGATCTATTTAACCATTATTTATTTGATCTATTTAACCATCATTCATTTGATCCATTTAACCATTTGGGGCACGCTGTTTATATTCCCAGCAACAAATAAAATGTCGCCCCATAGGCAGACGTGTTGCACACTGGGTTTGAGTCTAGAAGTAATTTTCTTTTGTTCACAGTGGAGTTATTAAGCTCTTGCAATGCGGGTTTACAGCCGAAGCACTGACAGACTTAATTTCAAGAGCAATGTGATTAGGGCAAGGCACAAGGTAGTGCTGTACCAGTGCTTACCTTTATTAGCTGTAACAGTGGCATAAGTCCAGCCAGCTGAGGGAGAAAACAAAACTGAGGCAAACAAACAAACCTCCTCCAGCAGCAGAAAACTTTGGCTTTTGGAGGCGTGCTTTAGGGGACGTGTGATGCCAAGCAAATTCCAAACTGGGGGAGACTCACATGTGCTTTTACTAATATTTATTTTATGACACATTATAACTACTGTGTGTTACTGTTGCTATGAACCCTTGGGAAATAAAACTGGGAGCCGTGCTGTGGTGAACCTAATAGTCCACAACTTTATTAAACATGGAAACCCATGTACACGGCACGGGCAGGAGCCATCAGTCCCAGCCAAAGGCAGGCAGTGGTGTGGCCAGGAACTCTCCCCAGCACCTCCACATCCTCCTTGCAGGGCCAGGCTGTGCTGCTCCCACGGGTCCTGCCTTGCACCTGCTCGTGTCCACCGAAAACAGCCGAAATGTCACTGTGCCAATATTAGCTGCACGCAGGGAGCGGCACCCCGATCAGCTGGAGAGTGGAGATTACTCACAGATATTGCTCTGAGGAAAGCTGCACAGGGAAAGGAAAATGAAAGAAAAACAGCGTTTTCTATAAAAATTCTCTGGCAGCATTAATCAGCTGCATGTTTGGTTCCCAGTTATTTGCCTGGCTCTTGCTCCAGGTTGTGTTTCTGCTTTGGCATCGCGAGGCTGCCAGGGCTGCCGATGCTTGGTGGGCACCTCCTCAGAGACACCGGTGGTGGGAAAGGGAATGCAAACATGAAAACTGCCTTCAAAACACCCATTTTTTTTTTTATGAGATGGCAAAACCCAAATTTAATGAGTTTGTACAGTCTGAATACCGATCTCATTAAAATGCTCTTTTCCATTTCTTTTGGATCAAACCCTGCTATAGTCCTTCCCTAAATATTAATCATTTGTCTTTTGGGACCATGTTCATTTTCCATTTTCTTCTTCTACCAGCATTTTTAGGGACTGAATAATTGCTCTCTGGAAACAATTATAAACCCAGTTAACTCTTCCCTTTCTCATCTTCTCTTCTAAGTGCACTACATTGTCCTGATTTTAAGGGACATGTGGGTATCGTTCCTTATTCTTTCTTTGTCTGGGATTGTGGGCTTGTGTGTAAAAAAAAAAGAAAAAAATAAAAGAGGAAGGGAAATTAATAACTTTTTCACCTTTTTTGAATTCAGTGGCTTTCTTTGTGAGTTTCCATGAGATGGTAGATTGAGAAATGTGAGGCAAAAGTAAACAGCATGCAAGGACTGAGTAGCTGGTTGGACTGGTGGGCTTGTGCTGATGTTTGTTTCTAGGCAGGTACTTGAAGAGTATGTCACAAAATTTTGAATCAAATGCATGGCCAGAAGGAGAAGATGTAAACTCCATCCTCCTGTCTTTAGTTTTCAGCTCTAATATAGACATATTTTCTCACAGTTACAAGAGAACAGAGATGTGAGGGATGATTTGGTGGAAGAGGTCTTTGCCTGAGCAATACTAAGAATATCTTGCTAAAAGATAACAGGTTATTCTTTTTTCTTCACTGTAGCAAAAGCATATGGTATTTGTAAAAGTGTGGAGTTAAATGCCCAGAATGAGGAAGTGTGTAGCAAAAAGCAGTCTGAAGTTTCTGGCTCTTCAGGGGTCAGACCTTAGAAGCCAAAACTCAGATCCAATAAAGGGAATTAGGAATTTCAATACTAATGAACTATTGTGGGACACAACAGTCAACTCCGGGGGTCCTGCTATCCTAGGGCATCAAAGGATGTTATAAAGCTACTGCTTTAGTTTGTTGTCCCATTAGGAGATGGGTATCTTTGCACTGACAGAACCCTCTTTTGATATTTTGATTAAAATTTATGAAGTTCTGTAATCATCTCTTCTCGCCGCTCATTGCCATTATGATCCCTAAATTCCCTCGTCTGTGATTTTCCCCTTCTCAAAACTTTTTGTGGTATTCAGATCGTCTCTGTCTGACAAAGTGGGAGGACAGAACATTAGTGAAGGCACTCTAGCTCCTAATTGGAGTGATAGTAGCACAAAGGGCTCTGGAAACAATACGTTGTGCTTAGGAACGAGGCCAAGAAGGGCTGCCATGCCCCTCAGCACAGTGTCAGCCAAGTCGTGAATAGCACCAGGCTTGTGAGCAGTAAACAACCTGGCTCATCAAGGCTCTTCACAAACTGTGACAGTTGAGCTTCTCTTACCGTGGGGATTTTTCCAATTACTGTCCTGACAGGATCATTCAGCACCACACCGGCTTTTACTTTCTTTCTGGAAGTGGAATAAGTTCATGAAGATCAAATGCAGTCTTTGCTGCCATTTCAGACTGTAGGTCCTGCAGGAGGTCAGGCAATACTTGGGACTCTGAGACTCTCTGAGCTCTGTGCAGGTATCATGCAGGACTTAACACTTGCCAGCAACAAGATTTTCTTTGGAAGAAGCAGTTGTTAAAGTCTTTCTAACCAACTTTTCCTGCCTCCTTGAAAAGTCTCAGCTTTAAGCAAGACTTTTGAGAAGATTGTAGCAAAATAATTGGATAGCTTTTGACTCTGCTTCGTTTCTCCCTGACACTGACAGGCTAACCTGAACTGTAGTGGTGACACAGAGCTGCTCTTGCATGCTGAATTTTTCTTCAGTCTATATGGCATTTTTGGCCAGCAAGGCAGAAATCGGTTCTAAGATCTAAACACGACTGGACATGTCACCCTCAGCTATCACCACAGTGAATGTGATCAGCTCATGGCAGCAAAGTATGGTGCTGGATACACAGACACAGATAGAAGGGGTGGTAGGTGGACTTGTCAGTGTGGGTAGACCCAGGGGAGGTTTGCTGATTTTTCAGCTCAGCTGAAGACTTTCACCTGGTCTCTTTTCATGCTTAGGTGAGACTAGGGGACACAGAAGAGGATTTGGGCTTTTGAAGTACCCATCTGTTCTTGTTACTTGTGCAAGGCAAGCACCCTGTTATTCATCACACCTTGCTTTGATTGCCTATATATTTGTCAGCTTAAAAAGAGAATTTTTCATGAGCATCAATCTTTTTGTCTCACTAGAGTTTGTGAAGAACGTGTGATGTGGTGGCCTAGCTGATAACATTTCATGCAGAAAGTACCCCACTGGCCTTGATGGTGCAATTAAAAAAGCTGAAGTTTGGTAGTGTGTGGTCCAGTCTCCATCTTCCCAAGAGATCTGGTCTTTTGTCTGGTAGCTGAGGAAACCTGATGGATTTGGCCAAACTGCTTTGATGAGGTGCAATTGGGTAACATGACCCTCTTTACCAGGAAGTGCTGGCATGGGAGTTAATATTCCCCTAGATCTTGAAACATCTGTCTTCAGTTTTCTGAAGTCTCCCAAATCTACCAGTGTGACAAGGATGGTGTGGGCATGGCCTGAGGACCTGGGGGACAAGGGGGTGGACAATTTATCTTTGCAGAAGGCAGCACTGTGAAACTCTTGAGGAGGAACACATACAGGGTTACAGATATATATATACAGGTATAGTCCTGAGCCTGTCCTGCTACAGGAAGAACATTTTCAAAATCAGCTGTCTCACTTCAGGCTTCAAACCTGTTAACTGTAGTTACCTATCTAATAGATTTTGTAATGATTCTGTGTTTATGTGTTGGACTTGGAGAACACTGTCTCCATTATGTGTCTCCAGAGCTGCTGAGACAGTGCTTGCTCCCTTTTACTTGCTCTGCATTGTTTCATTGCATCACTTCCTGTTGATATTTTATCTTCATCTCCATAAACCGTCACTTTCACTTTGGTCCCACATTTCCATCCTTTTCCACCATTTTTTTCTGGAAGAATCAACAGTCATCTCTTGAAATTCTCTAAATTCAGTGTATCTCATCTTGTACAGATTGAATGCTTCTGTATATGGGAAACCAGGGCCAACAGTAGCAGTTCACATATTCAAAAAAAAAGTTCATTTTATATCACATTATTTTAGTCCTAAAGAGAAATTAAAACTTGACATTCTTTTTTACGACTTAGTTTTTTTCAGACCTCTTTAGATTTCTTGTTTGCATAAATGGAATGATTTTATGACTGTGAAACAAAACAGTGGGTAGTGTTGATGCCATATATTATGAAATAGGTCTTCATGGATCATGTTTTGGAAGTATTTCAGTATCTGAATCCATTCAGACTTCAGCTTCTCTGCAAGACTTAGAAGATCCCAAATGCTGGTTGTACACACATAATAACTTATTCATAACTTCTTTATATGCCACTGTTCTTCCTCATAAATATACTAATAAAACTCATTATAGAAATCAAAGCTAGCTAATACAATATATCTGATGGACAGCTGTCTCTGGATGCATGAATTATAATTACACGAAGCAAGATGGTCTTATTATGCCAGGATATCTCTGCTCTGAATAAATTTCTATTACTGGAGTGTAATCTTTTGACTCAGGCTGGATGATAGGACCTTGCCCAAGTAAGTCCCTTGCAGCATTACTATTGAGCTGGGCTTTCACTCGTAGAATTGCAATTAGATAAGTTGTGCCTTTGAGTAACAGTGGCCTGTGCAAGGTGGAAGTTTGGGGGGGAGCAAGAAGCATTTATCATCTGAACTGGTCTTACCACTCCAGCTTTCAGGCTAAAACTTAATGCCATACACTGATTTAGATGTAGCACTTGTCAGCCAAGAATAAGACTATAAGACACAGACATTCGAGGACTTGACCCACAGTTTATTGTGAATACGTGATTGAACTCTGAGCTGACAGACAGACAGAGACAACCACTAGTGTGAGAAAGAGAATTTGTTCTGCCATGTAAGATTTCAAAATATCTTAAACTCAGATCTGTGTTTTAAGCTTAGACCACTCTTAGCAGATTTCTCAATGGTATTTGATGAGCTGAGTGATTTTTCTAAACTTTTTTTTTTACTGCCTATTCTTCTGTACTTTGCTAATAAAAATGGCAGCATCTCTTTTTGAGACACCACTTGGGACCACTCTTTATTTCAAGGGATTTCTCTCCTCACATCTCCAGTATTCACATGAATGAGAACAAACTGATACTGAATGTTGAAGCCACAAACCTTTAATGGATCCCTTTGCTCTAAATTTAGGACAATTCAAGGCACTTACTTGACAGCAATGCAATGGGTTTCTGCTTAGGCTGAGCTGCAAAGGAAAGGACTAAAAAAGGGCAGACCATCCCTGCATACTTTAATTGCTCTCCCCAAAAGTGTTCTGACCCTTCTTCAAGAAGCTGAGCTATCACTGATGAGTGCTGACATGAGAGACCTGGAAAAAGAGTTTGTGTCCTCCAGAAATGCAGGGAACACTTAAGAAACTTTGAAGAGAGGGAGTTTCTCTTTTCCTATGCCTGACCTATCAGGGAAGGTGCAGCACATCATGACAGTCAGCTCTGTTCTCCTCCTGATCTGCTGCAGATGTTAAAGCAATGGAGAATCACAGCTATTACAGGACAGAACTAGAGTAAATGAGCATGCAACCTCTCCCCCACTCCTGCCCTGGGAGGCTGACTCAGGTATTGGGCAGAATCAAGAATATCCAAAGGACTCATGAAATTGTCAGAAAGTAAAGCAAAGCAGCACAAGAAAAATCTTGTTTCTTGACTTTTAGAATGCATTAAAATAAAAAGAACTGTTCTCCAATGCTTTCTACTCAAAGATGTATAATCAGTTTTATATTTAGAGATAATGAAGGCATCATATGCACAGTGAGAAACCTGTTCCTGTATTTATTATATGTAAGTTTTGATTTAAGCTACTTCTGCTTCACAAATGTACTTAATATCAACAAGAGTACTATTTACACTGATTTTTTAATTAAAGGAATGTAGTCATCTTTTATGCTTGCAGTTTTGCCTGCAAGCAGATATTTTTTTTCCCCTTCAAATTCATTCTGTCAAAATGGTTAGACAAATTGTTTCTGGAAATGTATTTGAATTATGGATGATTTGTGAGTCGTCCATAGCAAGATATTTGCTGTAGCTAAAAGTTATGAATATACCCAAACTTGTCTTTTGAGCTCCTTGTGTTACCAAAGGATAGAAATACATGTTTCAAAAAAGGTGTTTCATCCTCTGAGGATGAAGAAGATGTGAATTCCTTTGGATGCACCTGTCTATTATCTATGGAAAAACTTGCAGACTTGGAGCCTAAAATCGTGAATGTTAAAGATATCTGAGATATTTTGTGACTATTTATGTTAATTCAGATACAGTTTTCAGTCCTTAACAAATTGATGTAGTATTTATGAACTGTGCTGTTTCTGCCCAAGCAAAATTTCAGCTCTTGACGAAATTGTTTTCAACTTTAGGTCAAAATTCACAGTTTGGGAGCATTTGTATGGAAACATCCTAGGAAGCCTGGGTTGTGGAAAGGAAAGATAAAATAACCTCTGGCCTGGTTTCTAGTTTGATGCTAGGTTTGTGAATATTCTTGTGGACTTTGGCAATTCAGAGGAAATACAATGTTGACATTGAAGGACAGCAGTGCTATACGCTGTTGGCAGTGGGCAGTGTGGGACTTGTGACAAGAAATTACAAACGGGAAAATGAAATAAAAATTAAAAGGAAATCTCAGAAATCTGTCTGATGCTGGAAACATTAATTGATACTTAGCAAGCACAATAGTTTTCTTGGGGGATAAAAAGAACAAAAAAGAATCTAAATGGTCTTGATTGGTGAAGAGCTCAGGGGAATGAAATGGGGAGAATTCCTCAGCCTGGGGTGGCAGCCAGGTGTCCCCCATGTCCTGTGGAGCACCCCACCCTTACAAGGCTACTGTTCCCATGCCAGGAATTTCATCCACAGCATGAAGAGTGAGGAAATGGGCTGATGGTTGTGATACCTCAGGATGTCTTAACCAGCATCCTTGTTTGTGCAGGAATGTATCTGAGCCACAATGTAAAGCACAGAAAAAGAGAAAGTGTTTTACATGCTTTTAAACACAGGAACTACTGATACTGTCACTGCCTGGCTTTGCCTACAAACAACGCACCCAGCTGAGTAATTTATTCTCAGTGTATAATCTTTGACGGCTGGGAAGCAGAAAAGCTGTTCACTACATTTGGAAAAGACTGCAACTACAAGGTGAGAGAGCAGTATTTAATATCTGTTTTGAAACCAATACTGGAGGCACCTGATAAACTGCCAGAAGATGGGGTTTGTAACACACAGAAAGCTAAAATCTGAAGGACTAACAAACATTGGAGCCACTATAGGGGGATTTAAAATGCTGTGAAGTCTGGACTCAATTTATTTTGTCCTTATAAAATGCAGTTGTTTAAATCTCATGGGTCAACAAGTAAAGACTGAAAATTTCATAAGAGTGGGCATTTTTGAGTGGATCCTCCTTCAAGGGTATTGCAGTACATGGGGCACCTGTGCTCTGATTCACTCCACCACGAGAAGAATCATGAAACACGAAAGGAACAATGATAAAAACAAACAAGAAATCAAATTTTTTAAGCTTCATAAGTATCTGTGTCTGGTTATGTTTGGAACATTTGTTGGCACTGCCAAGACTCCTTCTTTTATACATTATTTCACTTTGGTAACAGGGAGAGAAAGGCTTAAAAGGTAACATTTGAAAAGGGCATCAATACCAATCAGTATTTTGTTACTGATCCCCAAGTTTTTGTGTCTCATCAGTAAAATGCATCAGGTCCTGAAGGAGAAGGACTCGGGTAGATTTTCAATCTCCCTTTGTCCCAAGGCTGTGTGCCACGGCCTGGGGGTGCTGTGAGGGCTGAGGGTGGCTCGGAGTGACCTCGTGCAGCAATGCCATCTCCACAGGTGTTCCCAGCTGTGCAGCCACGTGTGGGCCAGAACTTGGTGGTTTTCACAGTGACAGGCTTGAGCAGCAGGAAAGGCAGGCACAGAGAGGAAGTTTGTTATCAGACTTGATCTTGAGCTTGACCCTAATCTCTGGAGTAGAAGGGATCACCCCTCAATGGGCAGAGCCTACAGAAAAGCTAAAGGTGAGGTATAAGATTATAATGGGTGTGGAAACAAATAGAAATTTTTCTCAGCTACCAGTTGTATTTCTCCAAGGAGTAATGAAGGAAAGGGTGTAAGAGTGTTGTTTTATTGTTGATAGGAAAGACCTGGATGTACAGATAGGTATTTATAAGTCAAAGGCAATAATTTTACTGTGGTGGAAACAAGAAGTGAGACTTTTACTGCTGCACCACAATCCAGGCTACAGTCAACTGCCTTGAGAAGGATCTTTATGGTGTAAATATAATCTTGGCAACCCCTGTCCATGTGAAATCAGATGTACAGCAGCGTGCTGCATCTCCAGCCTGGTTTTGCTGACATCCAAAAACAGGGCAGGACTTCTCTGGATGAGGCATCATCTAACCCCATAACCAGGGACTATCCCTGTCCAAAAGCAATCACGTTAAACCAGTCCCACCAACCCTTTCACACACGTCAATCCCTGCCATGCTGCTGTTGATGTCTATAGGAGACTATTCATGAAATTCACCATGCATTCAAGCACTTGTAACATCCTTTATTAACATGAACAGCAGAAAAATTCAGACAGAAGAAGCAAATGAATGATGAGCAAGAGGAAAAAGGAAATTACGATGGCAAGCAGACAGCTGTGAAGACTAGCAATGTGCCCAGCTGATGGTACTACAACCACAATTTTTAAAATGTGTAATAGGAGATAAATAAACTGATAAATAAAATTGATCTCAAAAGGCCACATGGGAAAGATGCACAGTCTTGATTACCTAATTACGGAAGGGATATTGCAGAAATGGAAATAGTACACCAAAGTCCCATAATGACTTTGAGACTGGAGACTCCAAAATGCTTAGTGAAACTAGGTCTGTATCCCTCGCAAAGAGAAAAGATTAAGAGGGGACCTGGCGGAGCTGCCAAGGGCTCTGGGGGGAACCGCAGGGAGCACTGCTGCAGTTATTAGAGCTAATGTCAAATATGAGGACGAGGGACACGGCTCCAGCGAGGTCTTGCACTGTACAAATGTAATACATTTTTTTTTTCCAGAGGGTATATATTATAAGCTACCAGATGCTGCTCTAGATGCAACCGATCTGACCAGATTTCAAATAGAGCAAGAAGCATATGGAGAGAGAGGGGGAGAAAAACAGTATATTATGGAGAACAACTGTTAACTGGAGGAAAGGATAGGCCTAGCTGGGCTTCCTGGCCTCCTGCCATCTTAAGATTTTCTTATGTCCCTGTGTAATCTTCTGACTTTTGATTTAGATGTTTCCTAAAAATGTGGCCCAGTGGTTGGTACATACTAGGCATTAGCCCAAGAAAAGAATGAAAAAAAAAATGCACTGTATCTCATTAAAGAATTTTTAAAGGGAGACTTTGAGGCGCCATTTGCTTCTTGTTACTCATCTTTGCAAATGTCTCTTGTCTTCCCAGGCTCTGCCCTGATGTGTTAGCGTTAGCAGCCTGTGGATTTCTGAGCCGCGCTGAAACGGGGTCTCAGGGCGGCCAACCTCAGTCGGTCCAGGAGAGATGGCAGCGTGAAGCAGAGGAGGAAGACAAAAATAAGATCAAGTGAAGTAAATGATGCAAGATTTTTGCGTGCACATAAACAGTATCAGGTGAAAAAGTGCTGTCTGGTAAAGGCTTTTCACGCTGCTGTCGAGAGTAAGGATCGCGCCTATATTTGAAATATTTACGGTTCAATTAACAGCATTTGTTTCCATAAAATATTTTAAAACAGAACAGTATCTATCTTTAATTATTTTTCATTTTCTTTGATGAAAGATTCCAATGTAGATATTGCTGTAGGCACAGGGGGCACTGAACACCAAGAGGTGGATTCCGTAAACAATTTCTCTCAAAGCGCTACAAACTTTAAATATTAATTTGTCCATAATTGGCAGAGAAGCAATTAAAAATGCTACAAAGCTGACTTTCTGCCTCCTTTACTTTCTCCTCCCTTTTCATTTAACCACAGTATAGAAAGTAGATGTAAAACAATAGGACCCTGAGCTGTACGGCATTCTAAGCCTAGCTTGCCTTAAAGCTACAATATGGATTTAATTTATATGCAAATGTAAGCAATAAAAAGCCAGACACTGTAGAAATTATAGTATTTTTCATAGATGCTTCAGCACCAGCACACAAGCCAGCAGTGATTTCAAACAAGGAGCTAATTATTACTGGTCACTAAGCTACCTTTTTCTTTTAATATCTCTCTTTCTTCCTTCAACTCCCCCCCTGTTTTTTTAACAATGAGTAAATTATTTTCTTGAGCGAGGAGGGGTGGGGGGGGGGGGGGAGAGAGAGAGAGAGAGAGAGAGAGAAAGAAACTCGAATATTGGGGGTGAGTGAATGAAAACAGCCAGAAATATCTCCTGTGAGATTCAACATCAGGATAATTTCACAGTCTCGCTTTTTGACTGCTGTGTCCTGAAGCTGACCAGCACCATGCAAGGCTGATCAAAGGCCATCGGAAACATCAAGTAAGCCTAAATGGGGCTAAAGTATGCTAATAGAGAAGCTAAATGTACTTTAATCCTGTTATAATACAAGGTAACTTAGAGGCAGTGAAGGGCCTTGTTGCTTTTCCCTACTGGGTCCAGGACCCCTGCAAATCTTGAATAGAAGTTGCTTCCTATTCTTCGCCGGCCGGGGTATGGCTTTCTCAGATGCACACACAGTCCCCTCCTCCTCCGTTTACTGAGTGTCAACAGTCGGCTGAGCAAGACTTCTCCGCTCCTTAGATCAGCACCCTGTGACCTTCCACATTTAAGCACAGACCATTAAGCTAAGCTTTCCAGCTGTTGCCTGAATTATGAGAGCTTTTTTTTTTTTTTTTTTTTTTTTTTTTTTTCAGAGGAGGGCAGAGCTTAGAGGAACACAAGGCAACAGTTTTATATTATGGACCCGCTGCCACCCAACTTGCTATGCAGAGCGATGTGCTTTCCGCAGGGCTGCGGCAGACGGGTGACGTTGGCTGAAAACAGGGGCTTGCTTTGAAGTGATTCAGGCTCTGCCTTGTCCAGCTTCGGCATCATTGTGCTCACTCGGGGTAACGTAATCTAATTTTGGGAAGAGGAAGAAACAAAGTAAACGTGACTGAACTGCGCTGCACCGTACACACCGTCCGCGACGGCGTCCCCGGGAATATCCCTGCTCCCCTGGCAACTTTCTTGTTCGTTTTCCTTCTTTTTTAGACTCCAATTTCGGCGCATACTAGCCAAAAGAGGAAAAAAAGGGTGGTAGTTCTGCCCGTGAAATGACATGCTTTGGTGGATGTCCCAAACTAACTACTGCCTGCAAACCCCAGATTAAAAAAGAAGACTGATGTAATTTTAAAGCCAGCCAACTGCCTTAGTGACTGTATCAGAAGATTAAAAACAAAGGTTTCATTGAAGCACTACCTCCCACTGTGCAGCTGAAAGTCTCATGGCTGAGGCAAATAGTCCTAAATATCTTTCTGTTAAGTACAAATTACATACTGGATATATTAAGCTGTAATGGTGCATTTTTCAAGAGTCACTTTTCTTGTGTGAGAGCATCAGTAAAGACTCAAAAAAATGCTGACTGTACGGCACATGGAAACAAAAAGCAATATGCCTTTTACAAAAAAATGTTTTGTTCCCTATTTTTCCTCCATCTCTCCCCATCCCCCAGCTAAGCCTGGAGTTTCAAATGCCAGAACCAGTATGTACAGTAAGTCTTTTGAAATCCATGGCAGAGAAATAGTATCCTGGCCTAGCAAACTATTGTCTGCACTTACATTCCTAAGCCTTACCCCTCTGTGTTAGTGCTGATAGGAGTCCATCAGATCAGCTGAAACATAACTGAATAAAGATGCTCCAGAAAACATCTTTTTAACGTGGAATTATCTTCCATTTACATAGGCAACATCCCTCAACTCGGCACATGTGCTATAATGCTTCATGCAATAGAAGCATTCCTATAAAACGTAATGATTAGCATTTGTTCTGCTCCCAAATGATCAATAAAATGCTAAGTTAATGCACAACGTGCAAAGGAGTCTGCCAGTGTGCATAAACTTGCATTGCTGTGTGGGATGTAGGTGCATCACGACTCTGGGAGCAGAGGAAGAGAGCAGTGCCCACTTGGGGAAGGGGCAGTGGCACCAGGGCTGTCCCTGCCAGTGGCTGTGTTCCCAGCCAGCCTTGGAATGCTGTGTGTCACCACGCAGCACCACATGTGCACAGACACATTTGCAGTTACAGCAGGTAAAAAGTAGGACAAAGCAGGCAAATACAAATTAAAAAAAAACCCCCATAATAACATCTTCTCTTTGCATTATCAGTGAAGGCCCACTTGTGAGTGATTTCTCCACAGAATCATTTGCAATAACTAAATCAGACAGAAGAAGCATAGATGGGAACTGTGGATAAGAGTTAAACTAGTGGAGTGGTGCACCTTTGCCCAGATACCCTCATGGTGATCTTGTACAAGTGATTTATTCCAGCAAATAAACAGTGAAGGATTTGAGAGAATATAGCTGGGCAGTAAAGAGTTAACATTAGCAAAATGTTTTTGGCAGGGACAGGCTTAGTGTCTGCTGAAATATTTTAATTCTAATCTGCTCTTATTTACCCCTGCTGGGAATAATGTTCTCATTTTTAGGTGTTTATCTACCTATCTAGTCACCATTCACCACTTTTATTGTTTGTCTGTCCTTCCCTTACAAGATTAACTGAATTGCAGTTGTGTTTTAATTATCAACAAATTTTGAACTGCAAAGCATTTGCATGACTCTGTTCAGTTCAGCTGTAATTTTCTGGATTTGTTTTTAATTAACAGAGATCCTTCCCAACACATATGAAGCTTGATGGAAATCTTTTTGTTTGTATAAACACTCATACAGTGTTTTTGCTGCACATTATCTTTCTAATTTCTCCATCACTCTTTTGAAAATTAAAACTTTAAAAAATTGAATGATCATCTGAAAGTGGGCAGTTTCAGTCCAGTGACAGCCTTTGAAATTGTCAAAGGGTTACCAGTTCAGAAATATTGCATGAAAGGACTTAATAGATTCCCCCCTAAATTTCATTCTAAATGTAGGTGTTAATCCTTTTTTTCAGGTGCTCATAATTTACAAGATAATGGCCATTTGAGGTGATATGTGACTGCCCAAATATGTTTCTACTAAAGTTCAAAAATTTTTATTTATTATTTTGGTTTATTTACTTCTAGAATATCAGAGTCTCTGTTGCCACCACAAGAAAACACCATAGCCTGAATACAAAGGAGCCACAAAAACCAGACCAACATGAGCTGTACGTTAACAGCAATGGTGAATTGACGTGCACAGTTTGTTTTGCTCTTTTGCATTTTTTATAACTCTTTGCGTCATCTATGTTTATCATCAAAATGTCTGTTTCTTCATCAAGCACTTATAATTTTGTCAAGACAGATGATTAATGTTTTGTGTAGTTATTTCCAGACCTGGCAGCCAATGTCTCTTTCCCATACAGAGAATTTTCAGAGGCTCTGGCAAGGGCAAAAGCCACTGGAAGTGCAACTCTGTGGCAGCAGGAGAGGTTATGAACACAGATAGGTGGCTGGAATTGTTGGAGCACGTAGCAAAGCTGGGAACATGACTCAGTCATTAGTTACCTGTTCAATTATCTTCACTTTATTAACAGAGACGGGGCAGGCGCCCTGCCCACACAGGCCAATCCATGGGGAATACATACACCAAGCACACTCTGTGTGAAAGGTACTATGCTTTCCCCACACTAAATGTTTTCGTCTTGAAAATATATTAAAATATAAAGAAGAGTTGAGATGAGGTTGTGGCAAAAATCCCACTTGTGTTGTGAATTAGAGGATACATCACCGAGTTTTGATTCCAAATCTTTTGTCCCACCAAATTTCCCAGACTAGTTTTGAGCTTATTTGGCCTTCCTGTCTCCAAGAAGATGAGGCTGAAACATTGGCAATGCCTCTTCCTGTTCTAGCAGCCAGATTTGAACAGGCTCAGTGTTGCTGCAGAAATGCAGTTTAACATGCTGTGCTGCATGGGACTTTGGAAACTTTGCTAAAATGTTCCTCTTTTGAAATGAAAAAAAAAAAAAGGAGAAGAAAACCACCTGGTAACACTGCGTGAGTTTTCTTACCTGTGCCCTGGACTGGGAGTTGAGCTGCAATGTTTACAATTCAGATGTGTGGTGAATGCTGGGAGGAAGCCACAGCTGACTGTGTTTCTGAATCATGCTTGGCCCCAAGTCTGAGATGAAGAAAGAGTCAATATATATTTGCCTGTGGAGTAGCTAATTAGAACAATTAATCTGAGAACCAGAACAAGCTGTGAGACCGTGAGCTGATTCAGGCACGCCCTCTACTAACTTAAATTTTGATCAATGTTTAAAGCACCATGGGAAGGGCTGGGGTGCTGGGGCCCAGGGGCTGAGATTCAGGCTCAGCACCCGTGCCCCTGTTGCTGTGACAGGCGCTGAGACCTCGGGCAAGGCGTTTTCCTCTTGTCTCTGAAGCAGGCCAGTGATATTCACTGCCTTGTCGAGCTTTGTGGATACAAGCAGCATGTTGTGAATGAAATGTTAAGTACATCTCAAAGCCAGCCAAGACAAGAACTGCATTTTTCTTCCCAATATCTATTAGCTCAGAGCAACGGGAGAATCCCACTTGCCACCAGCTCCCTGTTCTTGTTTGAAGATGTGGAGCTAGCCAGATCATATCCATCAGATATTTGCTTTCAGGGTCGCATGAAAGTGGAGTCAAAGAAAGATCTTTTGTGGGGATGACATGCTTGGAAATATACTTGTCCAAAGCAAACAACCCTTGCTCTTTCTCCAGCTAATTCACTGAAAAGATACTATTTTAGTCAAGAAAATGGTATCAATTCTCCTCCTTTTTGGCAGGATGGTGGCAGGTTTCCCATGTAGATTTGTGGAAGGTATAGTTTTGACAGGAGCATCTGGCTCCTTTGTGAGCTGCACAAGGAATTGTGTGGCAGTGGCTTTAGGTCGGCCTCTGGTTGAGCCATGTGGGCAGCCCTTTGACATGTCTGTGCTGCTTTTCCTGCTGCACTCTGTTTTGTTTTGACTTCCTTTTGAGCTTCCTAAATATGCAGCCTTGCTCTGCAGATTCCCTGGGACAGTTTCATTCATGGGTCCTGACAAGGTCTGAGGTTTTGCCAGGGCTCATGGATCCATTCTTACAGTGGTGCTGTGTGTTACATTAGCAGACAGCTGCTTTTGGCAAGAGGTTTTTTTTTTCCTCAGAAATCCTCTTAGAGAAGGGAGAAGAAATACTCTCCGGGTATTGGAGCTTTCAGCTCACAAAATAAACTGTGTCTGGTTGTTTAAGAATTTAAAAGCAATTGTGAGCTTTCCTAGTACAATAATATATAGTGTGGTCCTTCTGCCCTCTTTAAGCAGCTGATGCCTGGCTTTCATCTTCTAGGTGTATTTACAGTAAAAAAAAAAATCTAAATTTCTTTTTTTTTATTTCTTGTGAATGAGGTGACCTAAAAATGTGTTTTTATTCTTATTCACATGAATGCAATCCTAGCAGATGTTTTGTCATCAAGAATGTGCCAGCTTGTTGTGTTTGGCATAGAAAAGTGGTACAAAACTGCAGAATACTTTGACTTCTCCTCCCCAGATCCTCTGGGTGGTTTGGGCACCATGCTTCAGACATGTCCTGTTGTTCCTGACACTGTGAGTGACCAGCAAGTGACCACTGTGAGTAGCTGGAAAGTGACCACCAGCTGTGCTGCCATTGGGTTTGTCCACCCATGGGTGGTGTGGGCAAGGAAGGGAAGCAGCAGCTGGGAAGTCCAAAGTCTGCAAAGATCTGTTATTTTTTTGCACATCCTTAGGCTGTATGAGGAAACTCACCCGTGCTGGATGCATTGATGACACAGCAAAGAGGGTCCCTGTCTCCTCCTGGTGAACCTTGCCCTGAGGCCAGCCCTGTGTAGCTCCATCCCTTGCCACACGGGGCTGGGTGGGGTGTGAGCCCAGGGGATGGCTGTGCTGTGAGCAGTTCATCATGGAGATGTGTGCTCTGCCATTCAGATTGAAATCACCAAAAATGTGTTCAGGAGAGATCTCTTGGCTAAGAAGGTATACAGTGAGCAGGGAGGATGGAGCAATTTGTAACTGCATGTTTGGACAAATTTGATGGCATTGGGAACTGTTCACAAATAAGAAAGCTGAGCTGTTTTACAACAAAGTAGTTCATGTTTATTCAAATCAGGAAAAAGCTTGGCTAAATCAGGATTTAAAGAGGAGCACATGGCTGAAGCATATTTAAAAAGGTCGTCTGGAGTCCATGGCATTGCTGCAGAGAGTGTGTTGGCTTTCCTTGCCATGAAAAGCCATAGAAACACAATACAAATGCAGAAAAAGAGCATGTGTGTATGCGTGATAAGATGGAGGGAGAAGCCTGTGTGTCTAGCAAAATTACAACACTATCAGAAACATCAAAAACATTACAAGGCTATTGAGAAATCCAAAATAATACACTGGGGAAGATGCCAGCCCAGGTACAGTGTATCTGATCTTGCAATGCCAGTGGAAAGGAAGAACAAAGCTACTGGTTCATTTGCAGCAAACCAGTTAAAGGAAGAGATATTACCAGGGACTGTCCATGTGCTGACAGACTCCCCAAAGTGCTTTATCAGCTAAGCATCTCCAAAGCCATCACAGCTGTTTCTCTACAGAGCAGAACCACTGCTGGTGCACTACACATGCAGCAGAGTGTGCCAGCATGACCAGCAATGGAAATGCTGTCAGGCAAATGGAGCTGCTCCCCCAACTCCTTGGTTCCCTTCCACCAGCACACAGTTTGATTGCACATTGCTTTTGCTTTCTAAATTGGTCTAACTAATGTAATCAGACAGAAACATCCTGTTCCAATGTCACTAATGCCTTCCAAACTAGATGGCCTAATTAAGGTCACTAATTTCATTGTCTAAGACAATTTCTTGAGAGATATATAAGTGGTTACCAGAATAGGTCATATCATTACATAAAATTAGCACAGAAAGGCGTAAGAAAACACCCATGTCAACTGGAAAAAAAGACTTTGAGTCTTCAACATTTACAGACAACAAAAACATAATTACAAATGATGATGAGTGAAGGGAGAACAGAGAAAGCCTATTCCCAGAGCAGAGCCTTTTGCCAGACTCAGGACCTGTGGGCAATTCAAAGATTTGCACGAAATCAACACTGCAGGGCCAAGTGAATAAATGTGGTGATGCTAATTTTTTTACTGTTTTGGAGCCTACATCTTGTCGCTAGAAGATAAAGCAGATCAAAGAAATAGTCCTAATCTGTATTAATGGGCCACAATAGAGGCAGTGTGTAGTCACTCCCTAAGCCTATTCACTTGCCCCAAGATGTGCTTTGCAAAAAGGAAGATGAAACCTGTGGTGGGATCTCTGAGGTTGCTGTTAAACCACCACAAAGCTCAGTGGCCAGAGGGAAAGTAAAACTCTGATGAATACTTCACGTCTGCTGTTAAATTATTTTGGTTAGAATCAGCTAGGAATATAATCTTCACCTTTGCAAAAAGCAGGAGCCATCTCAAACATGAAGCTACCAGGAAATCATGCTGGGATACAAATATTCAGACTAAGCAGGAGCCTCAGCAGTAGAAAGACCTCACCTTACAAAACCCTCAGACACTCTTATGACATATCACATAGAGAGGTGATGGCTGGGGTGGCTGTGCTGCAGTCAGAGTTTTGTGAGTGGTGTCTGGCCAAGGGCTGCTCCTTGGGCTGCTGCTCTCTGTGGTTTCTGTCTGGTAGGGCATGGCAGGGCAGGAGAACCTGCTGAAGCATAAACTCCATTGCTCATGTCCAGTCTGCCTCAGTCCCTGGCAGGAGTAGAACTGTAGATGCCTGAGATCTCCAGGAATGTTTGCTGACCTGGGAGGAAAGAGTGTGCCAGTCCTTAGGATGTCCCGTGGGAGTCCCTCTGGTACTGGCCACCTGAACTGGAGAGGCAAAAGATGGGAGTCTTTTCAGCTTGTGTGTCCTCCATTGAGTCCCACAAGCTGAAAACTTGCATTGGAACACATGGGAATGAAGACAAACACAGGGAAAGATATGCAAGAGGACATCAAGTATAGCTAATAATTTCTGTAAGTCAAACATTTTTTTTTACTCTATCATGTTTGAAATACTAAGGATAGCATGTATCTCTGTTATCTAGCATTTAGCAGCATTTGTTTTGATAAGAGCAATATGTATTAACATTTGAACAACATCAGTTCAAGACAGGGAGACTGAAAATATTCAAAAACTTCTAGACAATTTCACAGGCACAACTTCACCTTTGTCCCGCATGCAAGACCAGGTTTCAAACTAAACTAATCCTTAGTGCACAGCTATGACTCCTCTCATGCCCACATTCACCACCATGGTGAGATCTATGGATGCAAGTAAACAGAAGAACAGCCAGTGAAATGCCTGCTAGTGAAAGTGGGTGTGGAGGTGACCCAAGCCACAGAGGACTTTTGGCCACCAGGAGGATTTAATGGCATCATTGGCCACACTTGCAGTTTGCTTCCAGTTTATAGCTACCAAAGTAGCTATATTTCAATCCCTTAATTTGTCCAAGTTAGTCATGCAAAACCATAAATTGCATCTCTGGACATTTGCAGTGAAGTCTGTCCTCTCTCTGAACTCAAAAAGCAATTTTCTGACATATCGTATTACAGCCAGCTTTGAGATAGGTACCTGGTTAGTACAGAGTATTGAAAATCCAGTGCATTCTGAATATATGTTAATGGTAAACTGGCTAATTTAATTTCCTTCTGTAGGTGTGTAACTCTGGCCATCTTGATAAAGTTTTTATACCAGTGCACACGTTAGAAACCTGGTACAGACAACAGTGTTGTCAGTATCAGTTATATTTTCTCAAAATACATCTAACTAGGAGTGGTAGGAATGACTTCTAGAGGTAAGGAGCTATATATTATATGGTCCTAATTTTTCTAAGAAAATTCATGCCAGAGTTGTGTTAATATTGAAGAGTTTTTGCAAGAACAGAGTATTGTGAATAACTCCATCATTTATATTTTCACTGAATGTGTAGATATTACTTGTAAGTAATGCTCATGATTGAGTCTTTGTGCAGTTATTTAATGAAATTTTGTATTCCTTGCATGAAGCTCACTAATTCATCATCTTTTGCTCTAATAATTTCATGTCACCTACACCAAAAGAGTATTACCAGAAACATCACTTCCATCTATACAGTACAGGACAAAAGTTCTCTCTTTATTGACAAAAGGATATACAAAGGGAAAAAATATAGGAAGTGTTATGAACGGATCAGAGAAAAGGCCAACAGTCCCTCCTAACCCCAAATGTCTCAGATCTTGTGATTATCTGGACCTTGAACATTTCAATATAACTTTTGAAAAAGTGACTGCAGTCTTAAGTATTTGGCTTTCACTAAATTCCAGCATATGCCAAATAACATTGCAATCTATTTCCAAAACAAAGCACCCTAAAAGATGAGGCATTCACCTTGTAACTGTGGCTTTTCAAACCTTTTTTTTCAATTATGTCATAAGGAAAACTTCTGAGAGCACTTAAAAATGTCTTCAGACTTTTTAGATGCACTTTGCACCTACAAGGCCCAGCCAGGAATAGTCTCACAGTCCCAGTGTGTGTCAGTAGCTTTATTTTACATTAAGATTTTTCACCAGTCAGTCAGTCCGGTAAGTGAAAATGTGCTGGTTTGCTTGTGTGAACATAGACATGATTTTTAGCAAATCTGAGGCCACTCTTGCCAGTAGCCCCGTTAAATTGTTTTTATCAGTCTGGTTGTCTGGAATGTTTGAGTATTTACAATAGACTCAAGAGTATTAGGCTGAAAGTCTGACTAATGCACTACCAAATTAGACATGGCTAAGCAGTTGTGTAGCAGTTTTCAGCTGCATACTCCAGAATAAATAATTAAAGTGTCATGAAAAACTCTTAAAAATCTGCTTTAATTGGGAATCTTTAGGACTCCCCTCTCCCTTTTGCTTCCTGAGGGTGCTCCGAGAAAACAGAACCAAGCTGTAAGTCATATGGAGCACTCTGCTCATCTTAAACCTTCTTTCTTTGGAGGCTGAGCTGCTTTTGGTAACCTAGTACTTACTGAGGAATGAAAGCATGTAGCTGGGCTACTCTGTGGCTTGCTGCTGTGCTGCAGTGGTGGCTTGTTCATGGCTCATCCATCCCCTTGGTGTTGAAGGCACACATCTGGTCCTGCACACTGTGTTTGTCATTTATCTGTAACAGGATGTTTCCCAGAAGTTAAGCTGGAATGGGGAAAATAGTCAATCATGTGCATGAATTTGGTAGGCAAAAAACCCCTTAACAACACTTAGTAGGAAAATATATAGGGTGGTTAAATAGAACATTACAAGTGATTGAAACTGGAGGAACAAAGGAGCAACCAGGTGTACAGTTTAGTGAGATGATGTAAAAGACTGAGTCAGGAATGGGGTTTGACCTCTGGAATTTGCTGGGTTTACCATTACAACTTATTTACACAAGACAGTTGGAAATTAAGAAAATGTCTAACTAAAATGCCAAAGAAATAGTTGGCATTCACTCCATATATATATATATACACATATATGTACAGTCACACAGACACACAGACACATAGACACACGTATATTTATGATTCACTCCTGGAATGAGAAATTGCTTTTTCCCTTCAGTCTAGGGTGTAATCCAGGGGAAATGCCCCCTCATTTCAGCCCAGACAAACACCTTGCTACTGTCCCCAAACATCTCCATTTGCACCCTCAGGTGCACAGAGGTAAATCTGTTCTGCAGCTGGGGCAGCACAGGTTGCACTGGAGGTGTCACAGCTACATGTGGTTTTCATCACCTCAGCTAAGGTGCTGCTGCAATTAGTAGTGTAAATTAGCATACCTTTTAGTCTCCTCTTTTGTCTTTCCTTAGACTTTTGTTTTCATCCAAGTTTCATCTTTGAGCTCTGACTTGCACTCAGATGGGAAATGTCAGCTGTCAGCTCGGTTACAGACTTGGATGAGGGTTTGGAAGAAAGGGACTCCCCAGAAGACTACATGGCCTTGCTGTAATAATATTAAACATCTTGGTCAGGTGACTACACTGGACACTTAATTTACTGGTATTTTGAGGAGGGAGAAGAAAGAATCATGTCTACTTTTGATTATGACCTGGCCTTGCGCCACTTGCCCAGAACTCGGCAGGAGGAGCCCAGCTCCTGACCAGTTTGACTCTTTCAGGCATTTCTCACAGTGATTAGACTGAGCCCAGTCTGGTGAGGAGACAGGGAGCTTTTAGGAGGGCCTGCACTTGTTCAGGGAGCAGGGGCTGTGCAGGAGGCAGGTGGGCAAGCCTTAGGCAGCTCTTCACACAGAGAAGCATCACACCACTAATTGCACCTTGCATCAGTTTGCAATTAGCTTGTGTGCAAAATTTCACTCATCAGCATTGCTTAGCTTGAGATCTGACATGACCAGACTCTTTCTTTTCTTAGTTCTTGCAGAGACTGCTCGTGAAACGTGGGAGCTGGAGCTCCTGCAGTGCAAGGATGGGAGCTTTTCCCTGTTTTCTATGGAGTCAGGAATTTTCTCTGCCTGGTACCTGGGTGTTGGTGCTTGCTAACAGCCAGAGCAGGGTGCTGCCACTGAGGCTCCCCTTGATGTGGTGGCTGGACGAGGTGTGTGGGAGTTGCCTGGTATTTTGCTGCTGCAGGTGGTGCTTTAGTCCAGGCGCCGTTTGTTGCCTGCTGGTTTTCTGGTTTGTTCTTTTGTTTACATCAAGTCTTCATGAAAGGGCGAGGTGCTCCCATGCAGAGCAAGCAAAAGAAACATAAACAAGCACACACACAGGTTGGAAGAAATATGGGCACGTACTTAGGCCTGAAGCCATCAGGGGTTTGCCCCACTGGTTTGCTCTGTTGGGGGAAAAGACATTTACAGAGAGAGGAGACCTCCCCAGAGCTCCCATCACAGTCCTCAGCCCTGTGGCTTCTTCTGCTTCTGCACACTCCATCACGCCAACAGGTGCTGCAGCACACACCAGGCTCTCCAAATCCATTCAGATGCTGAGCATGGAGTCTGAATCCCACAGACCTCATCTGAATCCAGACTGCAGCTTCCTCTGTTGTTTTTGCCATCATTTTAGCAAGAGACAAAGCCAAGTGATCCTCTAGGTGATGCCACCCCACATATGCTGTTCATTGAGATGGCTGCTAGCCAGAATATGATAGAAATTGATTTAGAAACGCTTTTGTAAATACAAGTAATTTTTCTTCCATTTGTGCTGGTATTGAGGGTGTTTGTGTTACAGAGGTGTTGGGAGACTCTGTCCTGAAGGATATGTGCATCTGTAGAAACTGAACTTTGGGCTCAGCAGTTTAGAGAATGAATTTTTTCTCTCTGTTTATTGGTGCAAATTCTTGCAACAACCATGCTGAGCTCATCCAGTCTGGGGCTAGGAACAGCCCTAGGAAACTCATCTGTCCAGTCATAACTGAGCTAAGAGATTTTTGCTAAGTTGTAAGAGATAAAAATGTAGAAGAAAAATAAAAGAACATCCCCAAACGACAAGTTATGTAGTAATAATAACGAATAATTTTAGGGAAATGGTGATCTGTTCATGGAAGAGCCACGAGAAGAAAAACAAGTTAAATTAGTCAGATGATTTATTCATTGTGAATGATTCACTCCATTACTGGCTGCTTCCTCCACAGGCCATAGGAGCTAATATATAAACTGGTAGAGGAAGGGTGGGATCGATAGCGAGCAACCTCTGCCTCCTCTCCAGGGAAAACAGGTCACCTCTCCCTGCCATGCTGCTCTCTGGGCACGGGGCACATCTCAATAGACTGAGCATTCATTTTCAGCTAATGAAGTTTGGGTTTTTTCAGGGCAAAATTTTCCTGAGGAGTGTTTCTTTTCTTCCTTCAGCTCTCAAGCCCGTGCTCGCAGTTTGGCCGGCTCCCTTCCCCCGTCCTGACAGCTCTCATTGTTCCCAGATGATGGCTGTTTGCTGGCCTGTTAAAAAAAAAAAAAAAAAGAAAAAAAGAAAAAAAAAAGAGATTTTGTGGTCTAAATGCAGTGTCCTTTACACAGCTGGTGCTGTAGAGGAAGGAAATCCCCAGCAGCCTGGGGATTTGCTCAGTGTGGGACTGCTGGCTGCTCAGGTGAACCCGGCTGGAGCAAACCTCTGGGTGCAGGCTGTGACAAGCTGTGGGTGCTCGCTGGGGCTCCTTGTGTGGCCATAGTGACACACACACCCCATGCCTGTGGGATGTGGGTTTTCCTGCTTGCTCCACACCCCACGCCAGCCCCAGCACCACTGCAGGCGCTGGGAAAGCCAGCAGGGAGATGCACCATGCCTGTGCAGGAGGATACTGATCTGCAGAAAGCTGCCATGCTGGGAAACATTCCTCAGGCTCCTTTTAGCTCCTAATAAGCAATAATATTCTCTGTGGTGATGCCTCTGCTGAATTTTCTTGTACCCAGCACAACCCACTGTTTATCATGTGACTATTTATAAACTGCTGCTGAAGCTTCATAAATGCTTTTTGCTCCTCGCTCAAACCGGGGCTGAGCAGCTGGAAATTGTGTTGCAAGCACAGCCTGAGCTGAGCCTGAAAGACAGAAACTGTGCACAAAACTCCTGTGGATGGTATTTATTAGAGAGCTGCTGGAGAAGAGTTGCCAGCTCTGGATACTGAATGTATTGAGAACTTGAGAGTGCAGGGCTTACTTGCTGGTTCATCTTTAATTAATTACAGAGGGCAAACAATCAGGGGAAGAGGCTGCTGCTGGACTACCTGACTTGTAGGGCAGCTCTGATGGACATTGCTTATGTGCTCCTCTGCCAGGACTGTTCTGTGGCCCACAGGAGGTCAGGCCCTGTGTCCAGCTTTGAGCACTCAATCCAGTCCCCAAAGCAGTGGGCACATCAGGCAGCAGCTGCTTCAGGCAGGGAGCTGAGCAGAGGATGGGCTTGGGGATGGCAGTGCCCCTGGCAGTGCTTCTTCCATGCACCCCAAAGGGAGTTTTGCAATGTTTCACGCTCCTGGTGGATTTGTTTGTGGGTAAATGTCAGTCTTTAGGCTTCCAATAGGCAATATGCATAAAAAATCCCCAAAACCTAAAAAAGTACAAAAAGTTTGTGTATATTTAGGTTAAGTGGTTGTGAACAAACAGCTCTGTTTGTGCAGGTGTAAGAGCTTCTTCATCTGAAGAAAAGAATTTTAAAGATTCTGTTAAAAAAAAAAAAAAAAAGGAAAGAATAAAAGAATGGAAACGTTGCAATTACTTTGTAGATGACCACAGCTTTCCAGGCAGCTCTGGTGTATATAACAAAGATTCTCACAGGTTCTGGAGAAAACCAAAGACCCAACCCTGCATGAAGTCCAAAGAGAGTGTGTTGTGTGAAAACGTTGGTCATGAGGTCAGATCTTCAGTGCCAGTGTTGTGCAAACACACAACTGCATTTGATGGCCACACCTCAGCCACTAGAGAATACTTGTGAGTAACTCTTCAGCCATGATTCAACCTGAGTTTGGTTTTAGAGACCCAGGGCAGATGCTCTAAACCTGCTGCTGAAATTCAGGCTAGAGGAGTCATCTGTTACAAGGAGCTTGAATCATGCCCAGTTTGAATGAGATCCAGACCCAAACCAACAACCTAACTGCAGTCTTTGGCAAAAATGCCTGGATTTAGTGGCCAACATCACATTCAAACTTAAAAGATTTTTGCAAGTCACTCAAAATGTACACCAGAAATCTGTCTAACAAAACATGATCACTCCATGCTAATTTGGTTCAAACTGCAAAGAAACAAGGCAGAACCAACAATGGACATCAGAGTTTGGTTTGCTTCGGTTTAACCAAATCCTGAGTATGCAGTTAAATAAAGCAGTTGTCAGTCACAAGGTGCAATGAGCCCAAATATGGACCAGCACAGCTTGTAGCCAGCTCTTGAAGTCCCCAGAACCCTTTTTGCTACCACACAGTGGCTTGGTCTGAGTGTTTGCCACAGTATTGAGTCTCCTTGGGCTTGCAGGGAAGAAGAAGAAGCAGGAAAATGGTTAATGTACATTATTTTTTCCTGCATTATTTTTTTTTCCATATATTTTTAAAAACCTGATGTAGAATAAGCTGCATGGGGAGAATACAAATCCACAGTTATAATACATGACAATGCAGCAAAATCCTGGACTCTGTCAATTACTGTGGCACCGTATATTTTTATTTTATTCCTTTGGGGAAATATATCACTCAAGTAAAAAATCATTTGGACAATGCAACTACATGGAGAATATCCAATGCATGAAGACACTTCTTTGCAGTGAGCTGCACATGGAGTGATATGGAAAATGTAAGGAAACTGAGGGAAAACCTCCTGGTCTAATTGGTGATACAGTGCTGCCAAATGAGTGTGCCTCCAGAACACACTTGTTGCTGTAAGTCACCTTCAGAGATCCCTTGAAGCTACGAGGCACACAGCTGACTCTTTTTGTAGTAACAGTATTCTGAAGAGGTGGAAAAAAAATCCATCACAGCAGCCAAAACTGACTAGGGCAGCAGAAAGATGAACACCTGGGAGGAGGAGCTGCTTGGGAATGTATGGGGCAGGGCTGAAAATCACTTCCAAATTATTTTGTTCAAGACTAGAAGAGCTGCCCAGTAACATGCGCTAGACAGCCTTGGGTTGTCCAGAGTGAGCTGTTTGTGAAAGGAGGACATGAGCCAAAAATTTACATTTTGGTTGCCTGGCAATGACTTCAAAATTAAGAATGAATTATTTCGAATTGTGTGGTTGAAGAATTTTGAGCAAGTTGGGAAAAATGAAGAAGAAAATAATCAGGAGGTGGCTTGCTAAGTTGGGTTTTTATGCTTATTAGCCCAAACACAGAGCCAGGGAAGGGAGACCTCAATTCCCTCCTCTCCCTGGGGGGACATGGACCTCTGGGCTTTGCTCCTGGGGGAGGTTCTGAGCCCAAAGGCTGGGACAGGGCTGCTCTCCTGGACCATTTCCACCTCTAGAGTGGGAGCTGCATGGGGGCCTTCTGCAGCCCCTTCACTGTGGGCACGTCAGTCTACATGGGGATGAGATCTTGGGGATGAGATTTGCTTTGAACAGAATACTGAGCCAATTTTTTAACAGTGGGGAAAAATCTCCAAGTAGTGAGATATTAGCCTTGAGGATTTGAATTGGGGTAGATGGCACTTCTCTTCTTCAAGGAAGGATCAGTCTGTTCTCATAATTCCTTTAACCATATTGGTCTACCATCTCCATTCACCTTCATATCTTTTTATTAAAAATAGGCCTGGTAATAACTTTTGCATTGGGAGATATGCATAAATTGTGAATTATTGACTGTAATATTGCATGATCATCTAAGTCTGTCCAAGTTTTCAGAACTCGGTATCCAGATCTGTATGCAACATGTCAGTTACTTTGCCCTTTAAATATCTACTTTTTTTTTTTCCTTTGGGCTTGTACAATATATTATTAAAAATTGTGAAGGAAATTAATCTGTTTTTCAGGTAATAAATTAAATAGAGATTACTCTCGAGAAAAAGGAGTGCATTATTTTAACTGCAAAATAAATCACAATGAAGATGACGTGTTTTCAGGCATGTAGACCAGTCAGTGTATATAAAAATACACCCAATCCTTTAATTATATCTAGGCTTTGAGTAGGCATTTCTTTAATAGCAATCAAAATGCTTCCACACACAGAACAGCTTTCACCTTTTCAAGAATATTTTCCTTTGCAAATCTAGGTGACCAGCTAACCTTCATCCTGGGATAACCGATGGAAAAGGAGTGGTGGTGGCAGGGCTGGCTGCAGGAGAAGCGGGCTGTGGGAGAGGGTCGGGCTGGGCAGCTCTTTGCAGAGGAGGTAAAGTTTCCCTTGTCTCCTTTGCATATTCATGTGGTGGACCTGGCTGTTAAATCACAGTTTTGATTTGCTTTCTTAACAGATTTCACTGGGTTAATTATGTGGAAAAATTGGTAGCAGCGTATAAAAACATATATCCAACTCTCTCACAATAAATTAAAATTCCTTTAAGAGTCACAACGTTTTGTCATTTTCTTAAAAAGACTCAGAGGTAAATGTTGATTTTAATATGGTTGTAGCTATTCCCTCGTAAGTTTAGTGGTTAGAATACCATCATATCTTTCAAAGAATACTTATGAGTTATTGATTAAAAAAGTAGCTGCAGAGCTTGTGGTGCAGGACATGCCTCGCATTTGGGAAACTGTATGGACATCTTTATATTAAACGTATCCACAGCACCTCAAAAGATCAGGCTGGAACTGCAAATTGTAACCCTCTAGCAAAAGTTTAATGTTTGTTTAAAGGGGGCAGCTTTCTATTACATTGTTTGAACAGATCTCCTCAGACAATGATCATAACCTCGTTCCCTTCTCCTTCACACGCAGGTTATGATATCTATACTCTCCTTATCATATGTGACTTCACTTTTATGAGCTGTCTCTGGCTCTCACCTGATTTTACGCGTGAAGCCAATGGGGATAACGTGGAGCCCTGAACAAAACGACAGCCTCCGATTTTTGAGAGGTGCTTGCAGCAGCCAAATGTTTGACCCTGGGCAGGGAGATGGGAGCGGTTTTGGCTTTGTTTTTTGATGCAGCCCCGGCGGGCGGAGGGCAGAGAGGTCCCCGGCCGGGGTCAGCCGTGCCCGGAGCCGTGCCGTGCCCCTGGTGCGGGTCGGGCAGCGCTGTCCCGGGCCCGGGGTCCCTCCGGCTGCGGCTCCGCTCCCGCGGCCCCGCCGGGAGCGCCGCGCTCCGCGCAGAGCCGCGCACACGGGGACGCGCGTTCCCCGCACAAACGCCGGCCCTCGCCGATTCACCGTGCACCGTTTAGAACCTCTGCTTTTGACAACAACACTCGTGGCTCTCGGGTTTTCTTTTACTTTTTTTTTTTATTTTTTTTTTTATTTTTAAATTTTTAAATTTTTTAATTTTTTTTTTCATTGACAATACCTTTAAAATCTGTTATTGCCTGCAACTTCCGCATTTTGTGCCGAAATCTGCGCCTAACCCACACACATTATCAAAGACCACGCCAAAACAATTAATCAGAAAGTTCAGACATTAAGTTGGTGACTGAATGGCTGCTCCAGCCCGTGTGAAACTGCTGCTGCCCGCTATGTGACTAAGAATTAAAAAGTGCCTCCACCATCCTGAAAAACAAATGTTGACACCTAAGCTATTAAAAATTAACAATGCTATCCTTTAAAAACGATTAGAAATGTGTGAGCAGGTTTTTACAGAAAGCGTATTTGGACAAGGAGCACTGGCTCAGCGAGGAGGTAAAAAAGATCTCAGTCTGTACATCTCTGTGTGCATGGGAAGGGCACGTAGGATGTGGTTCCCAAGCCCAGCAATTCCCTGTCTCTCCCTGCCTTTGGTGAACCTGCAAGGGCAGCAATAACAGTCCTGCACTACAGGGACTTCAAACCCTCCTCTATCTAGGTTCTCGTGCTGTGCTCTCATCACTGGGGTTTTGCACCTAGGAAGGGCTAATAGGTACTAATTATGATTGTAGCAGCAGCTATTTTTGCTATACTTAGGATGGTCCCATATGCTTAGGATTCTAGAAGACAAAGGGGACAAATTGAATGATTTTGGATGTGAAATTCATTTGCAGTGCTTTAATTCCTTAATCTAAGACTAAAGAGTGCATTGGATATGCTGGCCTAAGAGTGAATATGCACTGAGCCTCCTGGGATTTTGTCTTACATTAACTGGCCCCAAAATTTTCAGAAAATAGTAGGAACAAGATTTTTATTTTGTCCCCCCTCTCCCCTTTATTTTTTTTTTATTTTGCAGCACAGTAAAATACAATTTTGCTGTATTTGGCAATGTATTCTATGAACATAGCAAAGTGAGGGGCATGCATAACAGTATTGGAGATTTGAAAAATGCACACAGCAATGAAGAATCAAATTCTCCTCTGAAATAATTCCACAGATTTTAGTGGAATTAAGCCAGTAGGGAATTTGATCCTTAACAAACTTGTTCAAATTCTGCTGAAGTTTCATGCTGGAACATATTCACAAACATCTAGGATGACTTAGACATGAAAAATATATTAATTTGATTAAATTGCTTATATACTGTACTTTCAGTACATATATTTTTGTTGGTTCCATAAATAATTTAATATAAATTCTTGAAAATTCTTTGGTAATTTTCTAAAGGCACAGAAATAAGAAATTCAAGCATAAAAAGAAATTAATTATAAATTTTAAATTAATGTGACTAATTCCAAATTAAGGCATACTTATAAAAATATTTTGCCAGGCTAAAACTAGCCTAAGGTTTCATACTTACACACAGCTTCAGTTTTTTCTTTATCTTTTTCTTTTTGAAATTTTTTTCTTTTATTTTTTTTCCTGCAGGCTTGAGCACAACCCTAAAATACCAATAAATACAAAAAAAATGCATTGAGGGAATCAACATACTGATTGTATGACTTTTTAAAACAAGGTTCATCTTGTGACAGCAAATTAATGTATGTTTTACTTAACATAAAATTTTCTTGAGCTTTAATTCAGAAGGAAATTGCTCTTTTAAGACATAAGATTTTGTTTTAAAATAATTAACAGAGAAAAATTGACTTCAAAACTCTTAAATTAATTTAATAACAGTATCTTTTGAAGTATAAATGCAACCATTTGGTCCATTCAAGCAGTAAAATTAACCATAAGCGTACAGTGTGAAATAGATTTTAGTATATATGTCTCAACCGAGGGACATGCCATCCTCACTGCAGCAGGGAAGCGCTCACACTTCCAAAGACTGACTAAATCCCAGGAATATTCAGGTTTCCTCAAAAGCCTCTGTTACTGAGCAATAATTTAAATTACAAGTAGCTATTAAAAAATAGCAAATTAAATGTGGAGAGTCCTCCACTTACTCAGGAGGCGAAGAGCTTTTTAAAGTTTCCTTTCCTAAACCAGATTTTGTTTTTTATTTACCTTCCCCTTGTCCCCCCATAGAGCTCCTATGGAATATATGCATCACAGCTACTTAAAAGTCCGACAGTGAGAGCACAAATGTCAGCTAAAGGACATTATTCAGCACAAAACATCTGCACCAAGTTGTGGAATCACGGTAATACTATAAGGAATAAGCTGAGCAAAAATTCCTGTGTCTAATATTGTTACACAATTTTATGTGATAAATAGCCAGAACAAATGCTCGTCAGAATCAGGTTTTTGTTCCATCTTATGCTGCAAAACTAATTTGTGAATGACCCCAAAGATAGATGATTTGTTAATTTGCAGATGTCTCTTCACTTTCCTCTCCGTCTCTGGCTGTTTCAGGAGATTATGCATTTACTGACTCTGTGTGCATGTATAAAATATCTCTCTCCTAGGCATTTCTCAATCACTCATCGTACCATGTTCAAGTGCTAAATATATGTATTAGGCACACACATGCCCACCCACAAATGTGAGATACATATACATATCTGCTAGCTAGACATTCAATTAAATATGTATTGTAAAAGGCATAAGTGATTTCAAAGATTTGAAGACAACCGTGATGACAGTATATATTACTGTTAAATTCACCAAGGCACATCTGCAAAACAGACTGGGGACTTATCTGTAAATCTTCTCTAGGAAGCTGAAGGTAAACATTATTTGTTTGCCAGAACAGTGTGGAAAAAAATATTTATGATTTTGAGAAATAGTTAGTGAAACCTTTGCTAAGGGAGTAGCAGTACATTTGCTTTTTAAATGAATTCATCTCAAGTAATCAGGATTTAGTTAAATGGACTAATGCCACTGAACGTTTCAGTCTGTCATTTGGGGTGTGAACACTGGCACTCAGAGGATACCTTTTAAGCACAATACATTTATGAACTCATTTCTTTTTCCCTGAGGATTAAAAAAATAATTTTTATGCACAGTATCAGTGGCCTTCTTTAATAATTTCCTCACTGCCGCAGCTCACCTTTAGAAAAGATGGAGAGTTTAACCACATATGGTAAAAGTTTTAGCCCTGGGGGGTTTATTATAGCAATATTCCTTTTCAGTGCACTGTCCACCATAACGGGTCTCAACATTTCCTCACCAGGCAGACAGGCAGAGAAGCACAAAAATGAAACAAGCTATGTTTAGCAGAATTTTTACATACCATAATCTCTTTACCATGGTCAGGCAAGGCTGGAATTTTCAAGATGATCTCTTATGGCACAAATCCATTGCAGGACAGAGCTGATTTACAGCTTAGCACCATTCTCCACTCTTCACTGAGAGTAAGTTAAATGACCCAAGAATAACATTAATATGTACTATAACTAGATAGAATGGTGGTCTAAAGGGTGGTCTAAGGCATTATCTTTCACCCAAGGAAACTCAAGCTCATATATTGCCCAGAAATACTAATAAGGGTCAAGTATCATTACTATTTTAAGAGGTTGACAATGTAGTGAGTTATGGGGTATGATAGTGAAGCAGGGCTCTTCTCCTGCCTTCTAGCAGCCCTCTTGTCTCCCCTCTGTTATGTTTTGAACAAATCTTGGCTAAATTCAGACTCATTATTTTCCGTACTCTTTCATGGCTAACCTGGTTTAAAAATAACTGCTGACAATTTTTTTTTTGCTTGGTAGGGTCAATATGTTTAACCTCAGCCGAATCCCACAGTAAACTTTTTCTTCCTTTTCTCCCTTTCTTTAGGGAAGTGATTTAGAATAATAAAAAAATAACACCACAAAAACAGCATGGAAAAAACTGAAGTGCAATTTTAAAATCAGGTTAGGAGGGGCACTAAAATATTTCCCCAGTAAAAAGAAAGGTCTGACAAAACAGTAAATAGAAAAGTAAGATGTTGAAATTATTTTAAGACAGATGCCTTTTTAAACTGTGTTAAGAACACCTATCATGGAGCCTGATTCCAGCAGTTCCTCACACAGGAGGTATTTTATCTTCACAACATCTGGCACTGTCAAGGAGGTACAGTTGTAGACCTTACCAGATGCAGACACTCCATACATAAAAGTACACTAACAAATCATACCATTAATAGCAGCACAACACAAGTGTTTCTTATACACCCATGAAGAGAACTATTCCATGGTTATGGGAAAGCTTAAAGAAAAAAAAAAGCCACAAAAAACCCCAACAACCCTTAACAGAAATTTCTTGTAATTCTTAAAACATAAAAATAACTCAGAGAGCTTTATTTTCAGCTTTTTTTATAGATGACTGACAAGAAGGCTTTTTTCTTCAGGGTGAAAAACTCCTTGTCCCATAAATCTGTGTGGTTGACATATCTAGGTAAATTTGTATCCTTGCTCAAAGGGATCACTGGTTTTATTCTCTATGGATTTTTCACTCACTCTGTTGTGGAAAGTGAGTTGAGGCAGAGAAAAAATTGCTTGATATTTGAAGGAAGGTTTACATTATTTTATATCATCCACACTGCTCTGTTGTCACTTGGTTTCTTTTATGAACTGTTTAAAACATGATAGTATACTGCAAAAACCTTGCCCATTTTTGAATATGTAGTTTGTTCCACACCCTGAAGATCTTGAGCTCAATATTCCTCTCACGTCCTCGTCTGTTAGTTGGACATAACTATATTAATCCCCAAATAAAACATGAAGGCATTTGGAAGTTATATATTATATTTATATAAAACACATGCTATGTTTCCTACTTTAATATTATATGCATTTATTTATTTTTCAATCAAGGTGTCTCTGATAGTTTCTTAAATAAAATGAGCAGTACTCCATGGTTCAAGTAAGACGCCCTTGAAAGCAAATCTGAACATCAGTGGCATTAAGGTAATTGCCAAAACCCAAGAATTTAGTTTGCATATGCATCACTTGATCCTTCCCCTTTATACTTCACCATCAGTGATCAATAACCCATAGGACTCATCACTACAATGAACAGGACTTACAAGAGAGGCAGAACTTCTTTTTCTCATCTCTTTTTCCTCTGGCAAATAAAGTCCCCACCCTTTTATTAAATGGTTGAGTAAAATAAATAGGTCTCAGTGAAATAATCTTTTAAGATCAAAGCTCTGCTCCATGTTTTGTACAATATTATCATAACAAAATGCACAGAACAGCGGCGAGCTGCAGCCCCAGTGAATTATTTTAGTATATATGATACCACTCTTCTCAGAGCTGGAGCCATAACATGTTGTCAGGACCGTGTTTTCTATTTCTGCAACATGCTTTAAAATTTAATTTTCTCCAAAACGCGCTGTGCTTCTTGGAACTGAAGTGATTTTAAGAGCCTGTGCCGTGTTATGACAGCGGTGATGGTGGTGGAGCACGCTTGGCAGAGGGATTAGATATGGGTCAAATGTTTAACCATCTGGATTTGCCATGAGCTAAACCTTATTTTTGATACCTCTGTTTGGACTAAGTGGAAAGCGATTCCTCCTCCGTCCTTCCCAAACTTTTCCTTCCCCTCTGCGGGCTGGTGTGGCCGTGGAGCCGCACTTCTCCTACCACCCTGTGGCAATCGCATGCCATGACACACGTCAGCTCAGCCCGGGCTGCTGGCAGCGAGCTGCAGCCATCGACAGAGTTATTTGTCTTCTGGTGATTAATTCTAGGAACAATTAACTTCCTTTCCTTTTTTTTTCCTTTCTTTTTTCTTTTTTTTTTTTTGTTTTTTTTCCCCTAATGCAAATAATAAACGCGTAGGTGCAGAGTGATAAGATGAGAGCAAATCTGTAAAAGAGATTACTACTGCTAAACTCTTTTTGGATGTGTAACTTGAACTGTATTAAAATAACTTTTAAATGCTGGAAGGGGTAGACTCTGTTTCTGTGTCTGAGCTATTCGTGTATCGTAGAAGATCTTAAAGAAAATATCTGGGCAGTATTTTAGACACATCTATTTGCTTACTGAACATATCAGGAGATGATGAATGCAAGAAGTTGTCTTGATCAAAAAGAGAAAGGTTAATACAATTAAAATTTTCTCACTGCATGCACATTTCACAAATTCTCTGCATTTTATATGTAGCAGATGGTGTTCAAACAAATCAAGAAGCTGAAGCTAAAAAAACCACCCTGATGGAGAAACTCATATATTTCTTCAAACGATAAGATGAACTGCAGATGTTTGTTGAAGAGTACTGCTGACGCAGGCGACCTAAGAAGCAAAGGCTTAAAAAGAAGAGTCCAGTTGTGTTTAGCACTGGCCAACCACTCTAGCTGTCACTGCGTGATTTATGAAGCTTGCTTGCTAGATTTTATGTCGACAGAGAAATTGCGATTTAAAAAAAGCCTGAGCAGTTATCTATGCTAACAGGGAACGTGGCAAAACTCCGGCTGCAGCATAACTTACACTCCTCTTGCAAGTTTAGCTCTTCTGGGCAGACAAAGATATTTAAGCAGCATAACTCACTTCCATCAATCTTTCAGAGTTTTGACCAACGTGCTTTCATGCTTCTGCATTTTGCCCACATGGTTCTTGGTAGTGCTGCTAGAATACTGTGCTTATCTGACACCTGCAGTCAAATTAATCCCAAGTTAAGCCTGACAAAGTCACTAAAAGGAAAACAGTTGTCTGTTTAAGAACTTGGGAATCGGACACAAAACCAGCTGCGTGATACGTGCTTAAAAATCATTAGCAAGCACTTAAAAATTAATTTCAAGATTATGCTTGATAATGTTCACAAAACCTACAATTAACTCAGTGTTTCACTGGGACAAAGTCGCACCCTTATGTGTCAGTGTTTCCACACAGAAAATCACATGTTCTTAGGACTTGTTGCAACTTGGCTGTAAATATTTACTTTAGACAGCAGTTTAGTAGTACACAAGGCTACAGCCCAAAAGCAAATATTTCATACCAAGTCTCAAATATATGGATTTTCCCATTTGTAAATGATTCAGGCAGCCTTTCCCCTCCCTTAGAACTGCTAACTCAATCTATAAACATAAATACAGCATTTCAGAGGAGAAAGGATACAAATCACACATCAGTACAGTAGTCCTTAGGGAGTTTATTATGGGGTAATTGGACCAAACAAGGGCCAACTTCTGGCCTGATTTACAGTCTCAACAAATCTATTGACATCAGCAGAGGTCTAAGGCAAGGAAGAATTTGGCTTTGAGGGGTGGGAAAGACTTTTAAATTACTCCAGCTTAGCCTCCCTAGGCTAACTTCTGCTCAGAAGGGGCACCATTATAAATGTGATTTGCAAGCAACTCAACTTGCTGGCTGTGCATGGGTGTAACTCAGAGCAAGGCTTTGCCTCCCCAGCAATGCTTACTCATCAATTCTGAATTTGGCTTCTCCAAACAATTATAACCCTCCACAGATATTGCATAACATCACTGAGCATGTGTGGTTTTCTTATATAATTCCTGGTTGCAAAGCAGAGCTCTAGGCTGGAAGCCAAGTCACACAGGGTATGAGCAGCTTCAGAAATAACCACCATTCAGGTTTGTTTACTGCAAGGAGCTCTCAAAGGAAACCATCAAATTAAGGAAAACAAAGTAAGTAACCAATTTGTGTTGGTGCAGTTTTGTTATATCCTTCCTAGGATTGCTCATGTTCCTGTGGGGTTGGGGAGAGGGTGTGGGGACAGGTTTGTGTGGCTACTGGGGTGGAAGCAGCAGCAGAGATGAGGGGCACCACCATGCCCATGCAACAGTGAAAAGGCATTTTGTAAGGTTTGCACAGGAATTTTGGGCTGTCAATGAACATTCACTCAGCTACAGCTGGAAGTGGAAGTGACCCAGGGTAAGTGTTTCACAGGCCATGGCAAATTGCTTGGAGATTTCAATGCATGTGACCATGTAATTATATCATACCTATCTTCTAAATCACTGGCTTTGTGGTCCCAGCATGGTTACCACAGACTAAAGGGCAGCAGTGTCTTCATCTCAGGGTTGATATGAGGTAACAAGGGGCGTAAGGTCTCTATTTCAGATTAGCTTGTGGGTCAATGTCTCTGAACTGGCAGCTGGAATTTTTCTCATTCATTTTTGTGCCTCAGTTGGCAGCGATACTTATTCCAGTAGCTACTGTGCTTCTGTGATTTTCACTGAATTTACTGCGGAAACGAACACTGGCAGTTGAGTCTGAGTCAGATTGTGGTTCTGCCAGCCACAGGGTTTATGAATGTACCTCATGACTCAGTTTTCTGCAGTTCTTGAGCAGTGTGCAATCAGAAATAAAAGAGATGTTTACAGCGTAGTTATGGTTATTGTCAAACAAAGAAAACATTTGCAAACATGTCTTAAAATCTCAGGGAAGGTGCCTGGATCTACACTTTGGGTGGGCTGTGTCTGTCTGTCTGTAACCATGGTGCAAGAGGACAGGTTTGTACTTATCTTCTTTGGGTGCTCTGGGAAGTATTGGGTGCTGGACTGGCTGCAGAGAATGAAATCTGGTGTGCAATGGGACTCTCCTACCTGCTTTATGATAGATTTCACATCCAGTTACATGCCAAAATTAAATCAAAAAGATGCAGCACAGGACAGGATTGGAATTTCTGCCGTGTGCATTTAAAATGCTGCCTCCCTGGAGATTTTCCTTTAGCGTGTCCTCCTGGGAATACCTTTGTGCCTCATCCTCCACCTCCTCAAGGCAAAGGATTTCTTTTAGTTTTGTGTTTGCATAGGACTTCAGAAAAAGGGACACTGGTTCAGTTAGAAGAAGAGCCCTCAGTTTTCCCAGGGTGTGGGTGATGTTATTGCCAGGACACACAGCAGCACCAGAGAGGTATAGAACTCACCTCCAGGGAATGCAAAATATGCAAAAGTGACTTGGATACAGCTACAGCTTCCAGTACACTTTCCCCTTTCCTTCTTTCTTTGCTGGAGGATGCTATGCCAAGCTGTTTTCCTGCCTGAGCCAGTGTGAACACTTGTCTTCCACTTACTTCTGCGGGACGTGCACGAGGCAGAATCTGACTTTACAAGCTCTTACCATCCTTGGTAATGTCATTCCTTTGATAAGGCACAATATTATATACCTTTCTGCATTTCACATGTCATTAGATCTTTGATCATGAGAAGTCATAAATATAAATAAAGTATTATACTATCCCAGCAAGCTGCAAAAGCATCTGTTTAGTCCCTGAAAGTGCTTGCAGAACAAACAGTGCTGTGAAATCATTGTTGGCAATGCCTGTGTTATTCTTGCTCCTGATAAATGCACTATTGAAATAAACCAGCTCTCTCAGCATTAATGATCGTTTGATTAAAGAAAACTTTCTAGTTAACATTTTGTAACAATGTAATAAGTAACTTTCAATTAATTTTTTCTATATGTGGGGAAAATGTGTAATGAATAAATCAGTAAAGACCACATAATGGAAGCCTATTAGCAGGGTGAATATATTCTTGTAACTCAAATTTCTATACCACTTTAGTATTATCTTCTATCAGAAGAGAAGGTACAATTACCAATTTTATCTTATCTTAGACTTATTATTAAAGAGTAGTAAAGGAAACTTCATTCCAGAAGCTATAATGTGATTTTTGATTAATGGTGGGGTTTTTATGTGACAAGAATATTTCTCCTAGGCAAAGCAGGCACTTGTATCTTTGCCTGAACTGACTTGTTTCTGGCAGGCTTTTCACTGACAGAAAGTTTTGCTTCTCTATAGACACATGTATTTTTCTGTATGTATAGCAGATCTAGGTGTACAGGATCTAATGCAATCTGAACTTAATCTATGCTACATGAAAGGAATTAAGCCTTTACTTCACATTTTAATCCATCTAACAAGACCCACTAAGCAATAAACACCTTGTGCTTTATCTTATGAAATGTCAAAGCTGTAAAGTGACAGGTTACAAATATGAGCAAAATTCATCACTGGAAGTTTTGCAAGTAGGTCTCACACTTGTAGGTAGGTGCAATGGTTATGGTTACTGGAAGCTACATGTAAATAATGATGGCCAATGGGATGTCCAAGAAATTATTTGAAATACATGGAAAAAGGGATCCATTCAAGACTTGTGACTACTTTATTACTTTCACTAGACTTGTTTGTCCTGATTCTCCTTTGTTTCAAATACCATAAATGTTACTTTGATTTCCCTTTCAATATCTATTTTTTTCCCTTGCTCTTGCATCTTCTTTCATATAAATACACATAAATAAATTTATATACATGCTATGTCAATTGTCCTGGTTTCATCTGAGATAAAGTTAATTTTCTTCCTGGTAGCTAGTATATGGCTATGTTTTTGATTTAATATGAGAACAATGTTGATAGCACACTGATATTTCATTGCTGAGTAGTGTTTATACCAAGTTATTCTCTCCTCCATCCTGCTGTGTGGTGCTTAGTTGTTGGCTAGAGTTAAACCATATTAATATATAAATATACATTAATATATATATATTTATTCATGCATATGGGCAGGTATTTAGGTGATAACTACAGTCTGGTTTGTATCTGACAAGTCCACCAATAAACTGGCACTGACTGGCATATTCTTCTTTGCTTTTCTTCCAATTTTTTAATGTCTATTGCCAATATAAATTTCATATGTCATTGAAAATGCATAGCATCCTGATGCATGGTGCTGCTGTATTGAATAGAAGTTTTGCTTCAAATTCTATACAATTCAGTGGGCATTATTCCAGGGAAAATAAGTGTTTGTGTCAGATGAGGCATACATGCAATTCACGGAATCCTTTAAATTGTTGAAAATGGGTGTTTTTACTGACCCCTTCAAATACCAATGAGTTGCTTTGGAGTAGGACTTCTGAACAGTTTTAACAAACTGTTTCTTCCCCCTCCCTTGAAAATACAGAGTCAATCAGAGTCATGTTCACACTCTTCATTCAATAAATGCTGGAAGAGTCAAAAACATTAAGCCTGTGCAACCAAATGTCTGTTTCTGCCAAACTGTATGGAAGCAATATCTTTTCGGGTTGTACCCAAATTGGCTAAGTGAGCATGGCCAGCAGCGTTTCAACATCTGTGTTACTGCACATAAACCCTCTGGTGATTCACTGGCTGCTCCTGCCGCGTTCTCCACGGTATCTGTAAATATGCACAACATATGAAACACCTCTGTAAAGGCTCTTCCAGCTTGGAGGCCTTCTTCTGCCACAAAACCCCCCCTGCTCTTGATTCAGGTACAAATGGGCCACCGGTATATTTTCCAGGGCAACCACAGGACTGATGAGCTCCATTCAAGTTTGCAGCAGCACTGAGGACCCAGTGCAGATCTTATCCATCCCCTTCAAAACTAGAAGAAAAAAAAATGGGCCTTTCAATTAACCTCATATTAGTACAAGAAAGATGATGGCATAATTTTAAATGTGTATTATCTTGCATGAAATATAATGCCTGTGCAGAATGACTTCCAGTTTCCCCTGCTGCTAATCTCTGAACAAATACAAACAAAAAACAGTAGCAGGTCAGAGCTCCCATAATTTATTCATTTTCCCTTCAACTGAAATATTTTACAGTCTTCCATTTATTTGCAATTTTTTGTTCTAAAGCAGAAATCCCCTTGAGATCTGGCATCTTGTTTGCAAGAGCGTCTGCAGGGAAAACAAGGCTGATGGCAGAGAACAAAAAGGCTGAAATGAAATGGGATATGACATCTTCAGTTGTTGCATGGATGTCTGCAAACAGATTTAACGAGAGGCACTCGTTTTTACTGTAAAACCTCACAAATGGTTTTTCATCATGCAGTGCTTGCTCCTGTGTCCCTGCTGGTTTGGCCCCTGGTTTTCCCTGTGCTGCTTTCTGCCCTTTGGTTTGTGCCTCTGCCCCACCCCAGGCTGGTGGCTCTGCCCTGCTGGTGATCCCCTCAGTCACAGGCACAAATTACACAGAGGGCAGCCCTCTTCTCATCTCAGGGTTTCATGGGGGAAGGGGAGCAATGATTATGATCTTTTAATTAACACTGCATTTAACATAGCATGAAACAAAGGCGTTTGTTCTGGGGTTGGCAAAACAGACTCCGAGTCAAGCCTGAGATAATAGAACTTTTAAACTTGGAGTTTGGGAGGAAGGAACGTCCAGTGGGGTCATATTGTCCAAAGTCCCTGCACAGGGGATTGCAACACAAAGGAAAGGGTTTAGACACTGGTAACAAATGTTGCTGAGTTTCACTGCTCATCTGGCAGCTGAGGAACCAGACCCTCCCTTGCCACCCGCAATTTCACAGAAAATCTTTGCCAAAAGAATCATCTTCAAAAAAATGAGGACCCACAATCTATTGCATATATCCTTTCAATATCTTATGCTGCTCTTATCTTTATAAAGCTCAAATTTTCGACAAACTGTGGAATGGATATGAATCCTGAGGTTTCTTATGCTCTGTTTTGAGGCACTGTTAGTGTGAAGTGGCCAGTCTGGTAATGGTGGGCATGGTCCAGCCAGGTTATTCAAAGTCTTTTCACTGAAATAAAACTTGAAACTGTTCCTGTTATATTGAGCAAAATGCAGATTCTGGGGACATTCCTCACACAAGTGAGGGTGTTCATAGGAATAATTGCTTTGGAAATGATGCCTGTGCTTTTCTTTTCTTTCTTTCCACTCTTATCTCAACACAGCCCTCATTCCACCAGGACTTCTGCTGGGGCTTCCCATCCTGTTGGGTTCTGTGTTCACAGACAGATTTCACAAGTGCAAATATCTATGCAGGATTTGGAACTTTCATCACTACCTGGGCAAAAGCATTGTCCAGTTGAAAAAAAAAAAGAAAATAAAATGCCTTTAATGAGGTCAAAAATTAAAAGTTGAAGGGTTCTGCAGTTCCCTGGTTCAGACTGTACCTCTTCCCTGCATGCACAGGACCTCACAAGCCTGAAGGGTGGTAGAAAAACCCTACAACAGCCAAAAGTAATAACATGAGATTTCAGAATAAACTGCAAAGGCAGAACAAACCATAGGGCCTGTGAACTATTACACTGGGTGTGATCCTCCTCTAACTTACAACTGGTGTAAATCAGTTTACAATTGATGTAGGACTGATACAGACCTGATGTGGCATAGATTAAACCCCTATTGAAATCAATGGAGTTAGGCAGGTATAAAACTTGAGGAGTGGAGAACTAATCTGATTATCTCAGAGTTATGAAAACACCATTTATTTTCAGAATTGACATACTTTGTGGTTTCTGCTGCTCGGCTCTCCAAACATTCCCTTACACTGAAAGTGCACTTGAAAACTTTAAAGATTTATTGCACAGCCCTCAGTTTGGGTAGGTAATTAATTGTGATGACTATTTATTTTGGAGCTGCTTTTGTGTATTTTTGGAGGAAGAAGGAAGTTTGCTGCCAGGCAAGAAGGAATCTTTGTTTTGCTTCTTATAATTTGTGGCTATGTCAGTGGCTGACGCATGAAGTTATAGGAATAGCTGCAATTGCTTTTTTCCTTTGTGAAAATGAACCGAGCATTTCCTAGTCCTCAGTTTTTTGTTATTTTTTTTTTGCCTCCCAAGACTTTGGCATCTGTTGCTGTCAGATAATTTGTGGCACGGCCCACTTGACCCTTGGTTCATAGGTCGTCAGAATCTATATGAAGGGGGTTATTCTCTGCTATTGTTGAGCAAGGGATTTACATCCTAACTCCTATTAATGCTTGTAAATCTCTCATGCATCATTGACAAGAGGAGGCCTAAATTACAATCATATTTGCTTATGAATACTACCAGACCACTGACACAATCCAAACAGGCATGGAAATGGAATATTTGAGGAAGATGAAGTTTCAAGTGAGTCTAACAGGAATCTGAACCTGCAAGCCTTGCAGGAGTGCAGCTAGTTAGACACTTAGAAATACATTATTGATTGTTTTAAAAGAAGCAAAATGTTTAGGAGAGGTAGTGCAGCCTTGTGGCAACTGAGTCACACAGTGGAGGCACAGCTGCCTGAGCAGAGGGAGCTGCACCAAGTCCTGGACTTGCTGGAATCAGGCAGAGAGCTCTGAGAGGAACTCATCATCACAGGCAGTTAAGCTGTTGTTGATAAGAAAAAGGGCAATGTGAAATCAAATACACTTATAAACACTACAAGCAGGCATGCTGCAGTCCACTCTCTAAGATCTATTTTTTATTATAACCATCTCCATCTTGGTGTCAGGCATTTGAAGTAAGCCAGATATTTATTTTGAAAATCATAGGAAAAGCTGCTTTTTAAAAACAACTAATGCTTTTAAGAATGTCACTGGCAATCAATATTCCTTTGAGGAGAAATCCTTGAGTAAGATGTGCATTTCCTCAAACAAGAACAAATCCTGTGATGAATTCTGTGTGCCCTGTCTTTATTCAGTTATCATTAAATCCAAACTCATCTTGAGTCCTTAGAGTCTGTATTGAGGAAGGAGTTCAGCATTTGGCTAACAAATTGAATGTGAGTGATTTAATCACCTTAAATGCAGAAGAGTTCTTGGTAACCATAGAAAAAATTATCTCAACACAAAACGCTTCAAAATTCAATCTTAGTTTTGCTAATTCTGATAACAATATATACTTGTCTTCCAATTGTCAAAAGTAAAAATCAAAGACAGTGCAGTCAGTTAATCTGCAATTAAAAACACTGTATGCTTGCATATTCAATGATAAAATTAAGATATCTAATAACTGAACAAATCAGAAGAGAACTCCCAATTTTATCTCTGATTTTACCTTGTCAGGACTTTTTACTGTTTTTTTTCACCCTGTAGGAGCACACCTGCACAAAGTCTGCACTTACCTAGATACAATATTAAGGACATTTTCCTCAGGTTGCTAAACTGAGGGACTGATGGCCTGAAGGAGAAGTCCCCACAATGGGGGGACTGGGTGCAATGGGTCCCTCTGGCCCACAGGAGCTGGGGGTGCTGCACCAGCCCATTCTCTGTCACTGCATCCATTGCCACAAAAGGTTACAAGTTCAAAAACAGAACAAATTTGAATAAGTTCTTCTTCCTGCAAGCAGTAGTTTGTTATTTAAAAGAAATCCTTCACAATAGTTTTCTCATGTGCCTAAAAAATATTTTCCATTATTATTAAAGAAATGGAAATATTATATAAAAATTATTTATAATTATCAGTTTTTTATGAACAATTTTTTCCCTTTCTTAGGTATTCATGAATATTTGCTGAGAAAGTTTTTGTCAGCTTGGTGTCCTTTAACTCAGGACCTGTTTGTTTCAGTTCAGATGTTCATTGTCTGGATGTTTCAAAGGAAAAAACAAATGCATCTTTCCATGTGAGGAGCAAAGACTGTTCCCACACTGGTTATGTCATCTAATTCTTAATGAATGATGAGCATATGATAAATTCTATGTTACTTATAGGGTGAGAGATGTATGTGCATATGCTTAACATATCCTATATCATGGATACATTATTAAGCCAATATAATCACAAGGAACAAAAAAGGGATGTTAAAGAAACGCTTATAAATTAAGTGCTGTCAAAGATGTGTATGTGGGTTTAAGGCTGTCCATTTTACAGATATTATGTTTCATCATTTAAACTCCAGGTTAAATATCAGAACAAATCACTCTTTTGCAGGAAATAATAGAAAAACAAAGAAATGTAACTTAAGCACAATTCAATTAGATGCAAGGGAATTGAGCACCTCAATTCTTAATGAAATTAATGATCTTTTATAATCACAAATGGCCAGACCTTAATTTTACTTGCTATTTAAAAGATGACACCTAGAGTAAAGTCATGTCCCATAAACCATTAAGTGTCTCTGGGATTCAGGAAAGACTGTCCCTTCCTGGATTACTGAGAGTGTCTTGACACACCTTTAATACTTCTAATACCAAGACAGCTCAATTATGACTGCAAGATTTTGATTAAAAGGTAAGTGGAGCATCCCAAAGCCAAATGAGATCAAGCAAAGGGCACTCATTAGCTTCAGTGGAATATGGCATCTGCCTAAAAGTCTCATCAACAGCCATTGTCAAATGCAGCTACTTTGAATTTTTACAGACTTGGTTATAAATAAGTCCAAAATAACAGAGGAATGATTTTTAAATTATGTTAACCTTAGTTAAATATTAAAAAAGTTTTTTCTTATGTCTAAGCAAAACCTACCTCTCCCTGCAATCCCTTTACCTTCTGTTAACCTCTATAGAATATCTTATTTTACTCCTTTCCCCAGATATCTTTTATCAATTTTATGCCTATTGTCTCACTCATTTAAGGGCTTATCAGAAAGAACTTGACATAATGCATTTTAATAAACTGAATTTTCTTCAAAACAGAAATCTTTCCACCAACAGCTGAGTTAGGATTGACTTCCAAAAAATTACTCTCACAATAAAGAAAGATAAGCTTTCACTATCTGAGAAATATCTGAGAAATAATAGTGTGAGAAAGTTAATAAGTTGGGAAACTCATCCCAAATTTTAGTTACTGAAGTTGGAAGGGCAGGGATTCTTATGCAATATAGAATTGCACAAAAGGAAGAGGCCAAGTATCCTGGGATTTTGGTTTCACCCAAATAAGTACAGACTGACTCGTGGCATTGACTTCAAGCTTGTACAAATAGATGTAAAATGAAAAAAATGAATGAAGCAATATTAGAAATGTCAGTGTATCAGAGCCTGAACAATAGCAGCATTTCGGCAAAACTTCTACCCTATTTTGCAAACCCTGTAAGCTTTCTGAGCTGAGCAATAATGACTATTTCCTTCATATCCCCTCATTATAACTTTTTTTACAAATAGCTTTTGACAGTAGAGTCATTATCCCAAACTTCTAGAATACAAAAAAATTATATATATTGAGACACTTTTGTTCTTTCCATGCGACCCTCACATCACCAGATGTTAAATTACTGCATTTTTCCTCTAAAGGGCTGGGAAGATGTAGCCCATACTGACTTAATCTGAGCTTGATGAAGTGGTTTGTATTTGAGATAACAAGATTAGATTATCACAGTTTATTAGTTTAAAGTCTTTCTGACAGAGCCTTGTGTTACCTGATATTAAACCATGAATCATCTCTGTGTGCATTCCATGGGCCAAGTTCTCCCCTGGCACAAAATGACACAGCTCCACTGATGTCCTTCCTCAGAGCTGCCCTTGCCAACCCCAGCTGAGGACCTGGCCCTTATCACACAATATTTCATTGAAACATCAGCCTTTAGAGAGTTCACCAGCTCGATCTCCCTCGCCAGTCCTGGTTAGCCATGCCCCGGGGGTAGCCATGGTAATCTCCTTTCAATCTGTACTTCTGGAATGGAATTGTTTGCAAATAATTCTTTCAGCTGCACACCTTGCTTTTGGGAACTTTGCCAAGAGGCTTCTTGCTCTGTTTTGAAATAAAGACTCACATCTCTACTGAGATTTTGGCTCTATTCCCTGTTGCAGAATTTTCAGTAAGTTATTAGGTGCATCATTACCCCATTTCATTTCCTGGCTGTTCTGACTACTACCCTCCTACTTTTACATAGAAGCCACCAAGACCTTTTCCCCAGCCCTCTCCCTGAGTACCTGATCCAAATCCCACTGAACTCCATTCAAAGTTTCCCAGCAAACTTTCTCAGACTCCTAGGAGAAAATAAAGAAAGATATCTAAAGTTTTTGATCATTAAATCTCTTATGCCACAGGTTGAGATGCTGGAGTGGAGCACAGAGAAGCAACAGGAAGACGAGATTTTCATCACTGCAATGTCTTCTACAGGTTTTCCTGCTGTACCTGCAGGAAGAAAATCTCTTGGCAAGCAGCTGTTTATGGATTTCTTTTATTCTATTTGGACCATACTGCTTCCTGCTGAAAATGAGCAACTGACTTCACTGGAAACTTTCTACAATTTGTTCAGGTTTATAATTTTAAAGGAGAGAGAAGATTCTGAAGATGTGAAATAACTATTTGTGGGTCTCTAAGTTTACTCTGAGTCTCTGAAGTTATTCCATAATATACCAGTGGGGTATCATGCTAATTCATATTTCTGCATTCTCTGTGTTCAGTCTCATAGGGTGAAAAGATGCAGACAAGGTTCCCTGAATAATGCACAGGGATCATCCTTTGGATGCAAGCATCTGGCTAAAAAAAAGAGATTTTTTCTAGAGAAGATGCAGCAGAAGTATCTTCCATCCAAACATACACACTTCTGAAGGCTGATATAGTCTAATCTTCCTGAACACACAAAAAAATCAAATAGTAGGAGTTTTCTCCTTTGCCTTTGCCTCCAGCCCACATCTTGAACTCTGGTAAATAATCTCACTTTCTCTTTCTGGACTTCTGCCCCATGTCTGTATGTCCTCTGCTTCCCACCCCTCACTTCAGCAAACATTCCTCACTGGCCAGGCACTTGCCTGTGCTGTTTGGGTGATGACATGTTTCTTGGCTTTGATTTGGAGCCTGCTATAATTTCATAAGTGACTGTAAGTGCTTCTTCTCAGCTCTCTGGAACGAAGGGCAGCTGTTACACCTTGGGCCTCAATAACATTTTGTCCAGCCAAGACCAACTTCATCACCTCATTGAGCCAGCACTGCTCCTGAACACTCTGTTGGCTTCTCCTCTGGACTCAGCATCCTTCTGAGTCTGCTGTTTTCCTCTTCTCCCTTTGCTCTGTACTTCCTTCATCTCAAACAGACACAAATATACTCATGAACAATATTACTGAAATCCCCTTCAATGCTTGCTTTTCCTTCCTTAAAACCTGACTGTATTTGGGATGGAGGCTGCTGTTGTTTCAGCTCTTTGGTTCCATGCTATTGCTTGCATTAATCATTTCAAGTAGTGGATAATTTTAACTCCCAGAAACCTACCTGATTTTTTTTTCAATTTATTTGCTCATACAGACTAACAGCTTGGATGTTTGCTGGATTCTGAGCAACAGAACCTGCCCCATGTGACACCCAGTGTTTTTACAGAAGTTTTTCTCCTCACTGTTAACAGTTTTCAATAGAGAACCTCTTAAAACAAAAGTAGGCAAAATTGTAGCCATCATGCTGTAGAAATCATGCATGTTTGGTCCTGGAGCAGCAGATCAGGAGCAAAACCTGGCTGAGTTTTTACCTCTGACTTGAAGGGAACTATCAGAGGGCATATCAGAGAAGGCAAAGATGAATGGGAGAAGGATTCCTAGAACAGTAGAAGAATTCCTGCTTTACAAACTCTTTTTAGAGGAACAGCACTAGTTCTTCAAAGAAAGGAATGGCTCTGCTGCCAAGTGTTTCAGAATATTAATGATCCAGTTTTTGCCAAGGGCTTGGAAACAGAACAATGGAATAGTTTGGGTTGGAGAGACCTTTAAAGGTCATCTAGTCCAAACCCCCTGCTGTAAGCAGAGACATCTGTAATTCCAACAGGTTGTTCAGACTCCTGCCCAAACTCACCCATAATGTTTCCAGGGATGGGGTTTCTGCCACTACAGAGACTCAGCTCTGGTAAATCACTTGGGAATCCTCTCCCTGACCTCGGCTCCTATCTAGACCAGATCTCAACAGAGATTTTAATAGATTTCTTCAGAAAAGCATCAGAAACAGTTTCAATTCAGTGCTGGGAAATGAGACACTAGTACTAACAGATTTAATATTCATCTTGTCACATACAAGGTTGCCCTACTGATCTTTGAGCTGCTCACATAAAAAGCATCCTATCGAGTTTCTGCTGAAATCTCTTGAATGCTCAGCAGCACAACCATGCAGAGAAATATACAGAACAGGAAATTACTTTTCCCCAAAATTTTGATGCACTGTTTACAGATAAATGGCAAAATACAGTAAATATATGTTTATGAGCAGATTCGATTGTATACTTATAAAAATATTAATCTTAGAAACATTTTATTTGAAATTTCTGAATATTAAAACATAAATGAAATTTTATTATCTATCTGTACTCAACTTTGTTTGAAATGCTATTAAAGCTTCAAGCTGTTTAAACAATAATACTCTGGATGTCTAGAAAGCCTTCCAGGCTTCATGAGGGCTTTTTTCAGGCTCCTCATAGACATTTATTAAAGCCGAGAGAAACTCTGTGTTCTTGGTACTAATTACACCTATTTAATACTATTTTACATGCTACATCTGAGGTCAAACAGCAAACCAGTAACAAAACCAGTGTCAGAATTGGTATATCAGAACTCCTGAGAGCTGCCTGAGCTATTGGACATTGTCTTCCAGCAGACCATACTATCAGTCATAGAAAATAACTTTGATTGCTCAGAGAACCATCTGAGTACAGTTACTATTAACACGTATCAAAAAAAGGCTGTGTAAGCAGACTGAAGGAAAACCCCCCAAAGTTGCAAATGTGCTATTGACAGGCAATTTCATTAAATCTGGTTTCACTTTATTTGGGTTATATATTCCATTTCATAAAAACCTTATCGTAAAGATCTAAATCTGTGAAGAAAGACATTAAGCAATTCTTTATTATCTCTGCTGGTCCATTAAAATAAATCACTTCTATCCCTTCCCCTATTATTCCAGGGAGTGCAAGGGCTGATGTATTTTGGCATAATTGCTTTGGCATCCCAGGTTTATTCTGTCACTGCTGTTGTGCAAGTGCAATATTAAAGGAGTAATCATCTTTTTTATGTATGGCCCATCACCGTGGTATGGAAGCAATATACAGTCTGCAGATTTTGTAATAGGTAAACTTTTTAAAAATTTTATTGGCAATTTTTTTGATAAAGACACATGTCAGACTGCACCCAGTTTATTCACACACTGTAAGGTGTTCTCTGGCTTCCTAATTTATTAAAAATGGTCATTTGTTACACTGACAACTAAGGAAAACAGATTACTTAGAAGTTATGATGGGGTAATTCTGCTTCTTGGAGCCTCTGCAATGAATCACCATTTTCCCTCCCTCCCTTGACCTAATTTCAAAATCATATACCTGTGTAAAATATTGTGATGAGAATTGTGTCTAATTATCTTCTAAATTTTTCTTTTAATTGCTAGAAGGATACCCATTCTTGAATAAGGGAGGTATTAATGATGTAATAGTGTTAGAGAGTCCTTGAAATCTAGATTAATTATTAGTTGTGTGGACTTCTGAGAGTTTTTGATGTATTCATTTGCATTCACAAAGATGGCTTTTTAATTAAAGAGAGTTTTTGAACTTATACAAATGAGCCTTTTCAAATGTCCCTAGAAACGTGGAAAGTGTTAAAAGTGAGAAGAATTGAAATTTTCCTGAAACATTACCTCCTGCTGCAAACACTGAATGACCAAAAGCATTTGAAACTCCAGACCCCGTGTCAGCAGCTCCAGTGGATCTCAAAGACCAAGCAGAATTATAAAAGCCTGTGCTTGTTTCAAATACCACAGAAATGGTTCTGTACAAAAGAGCAATGCCAGAATATCTGATTTCCATTTCAGCCTCCACCACAGCATATGTTTCTACCTTTACCTGCATGCTTATTTTTTCCTCTTTAGAAATTAGATCCTCTTTCCCAAGGACTCCAATGTTAAATGTTTCCTCATTGTAACTCTTATGATCCCTTGTTGCCACCTCAGACTTCTGGTTTTTCTTTCTTTCTTTTTCTTTGTTCGAGATCAAGAGAACAAACCGAAAGCTCTCAGTCTCCAGGTCTGTTTCACAGATTTATAAATGGTACCATATTTCCTGTGTTACAGCCATTCAGTTCTTAATGCAGCCTAACATCTAATTTACAATTTTGACTGCTGCTACATATTGAATTTGAGCAGATGTCTTCACTGAGCTGTCCATAGTGATGCCTAAATAATTTTCCTCACAAGTTCACAGCAAATTTGGATCCCAGAGGAGTGAATATGTAGTTTAATTTGTACCTTCTAAAGTAAATTATTTTGTAAAGAAGTGGAATCTCATCTGACAGAATACTGTCTGATTTCCTCATTTTTGTGAGATCTACCCAGAGCCACTCATACACTTCTGCCAGGGCTGGCTGCCTAATTTCAGTTTTCAGCATGAGCCCCTTAGCACAACTGTGGTTCTAGTCCAGAACTGGGACCTTTAAACCTCCTTCATGGTCCTGTCTCTTCCACAGTTCGCACTCACACAAAACTGTAATCCAGACTTACAGCTGCCCTTAGTTTAGTCTTGTGATGACTTTTTAAAGTCTGTATCACTGATATCCACTGATCTTCCCACATCTCCTCTTGTTTAAGTCTTTGTAAGGAGGAATAAAACAGATTTATTTGCACCTATTTCCTCCTATCTTCTTGAAGATAAAGTAGTACAGAGTGCTACTATTATCTTCATAACTTTTTTTGTGTGTTTAACCTGGCCATTATACTATATCTAGCATATAGTATATATATAATATATATCATTTATATAGTATGTACACAGTATATAGATATAGTATATATATATATTATATATATACTATATACTTCTATATAGTATAATGGCCAGCACTAGCTACCTGGCCAAATATACTATATCCACATAGAGCACATCTATTTCATGTTTCATTTTCAGGAGAATTAATGTTTGACTTAAATTTCCCTAAAACAAAGTAAATATCTGACTGAATCAGGGCTATTTTTTAAATTTTACTGTTGTTCATGCCCTCTGTTTCCAGGTCTTTTGTCTCTGACACTGTCTAAACTTGATGACATGTGTCAGGTAATGTAGGTATTAATATTTCAATTTATTGGAAAATAATATTAAATGCCATTCTGGTTCATATTCCTCTTGTATGTTTATTTACGTTTTAATTTTTCAAAGTGCTCATTTTCTGTTTTGAGGCTCTCAAATAATTAATTTCTGCCTCTGGTCACTTGTTTTTCCAATTTCTGGCAGTTCTCAGACACGGAGCCATATATTCCCACCTTCCAGAAACTTTTCCTTCTTTGCTTCACTTGGGGAAAAAATTTAATTTCCAAATAATATTTTCTTCTATTTGAATAGATGGTTGCAACTTGGATTTTGACTGCTTCTTCCCTGGTAGCTTTCCTGCCCTGTAATTGCTTTTGGTAGTGAAATGTGAACACTATCCATGGTTCTGTCAGTATTTCCTTAAACATATCCCCTGTTGATTTCCTTCCCTGAATTTTCCCTTTAGTATATTTCTACGGAGATAAACAATGTATTTTTTCCCTTCCCTTCCACATGCAGACATGTCCAGGTGTAAATTCCTTAAAAGCCAAATTGTGCTTCCTCACACCATGAGCACAGTGCTTTTTAAGGTCTCACACTGTTGCCCTCCTTCCAGTGTTTTCCAGTGACCTGCAGCACTGGAATTGTTTCTGTTGCAGTTTCCACTGCTCTCGGTTTTCCTGTGAAATGGGAATTTTACCTGTGAGGTTTCTGCATCAAGGTCTGCACGAAGACCTTGAGACCCCCCCTGAAGTTCTCCTTGAAAAACAAGAGGAAGGAAAACACACACCTGAATGAATATTTAATAGCTGGAGAGTCAGGTCCCAGGAGATGAGACCTGGAGGCTCAAGTTGTGATTGTGTCTGCTTTTGAGGGGCACCTTGAACCTGAACTCCTGACAGCTGGGTGAAAGATGCAGTCAACAGACTTGTGGAGTCTGTCTTAAACCTGCTTCTCTTTTTTGGAATAAAAGTAAAGATTATTGTTACAAAATGTGAGTGAGTTAATGATCACTGGTGTCATCACTAATTTGTCTTTCTCACTTTCTTTGAAATCTTTATTCAAATGGATATTTTTCTGGGAAAGATTTTGCTTTCTCCAAGACAGACTCAAGTGGAAATGCTAGAGAGTGTAAAAATTCCCCCACATATGCAATTCCATTGAGCCATCTTTTTTTAACCTTCACAGGTGAATATCTGCACTTAGCTTCAGAAATCATTTTGCTTTCCTGTTGGGTTGCAGACATTTACCCATCCCTGATTTGAAATATAGATTTTGGTTATATACTTAGACCCACAGTTGGTGCTGAACCAAATTCCCTGATCTAGCACTTTTATTGTGTATAGAATTCATCTGGTTTTAACATTTCCTCAAATCTTTGGTTTAAATAAATCTTCCCAAAATGTTCATGGTCTTCCTTGAAGGCACTCTGTTTTCATGTTGCTTAAAATGTAAACCATCCGTGCAATGTAAATGCAAACCTCCAGGCAATTCATTTTCTAATTTGTTTTCTCCCGCACTGGAAACACAAGAACATGTACTTCATTTACATCTATTATTACTATATTATAGATATTGTTATTATTATTAACATTATTATTATTATTTACTCTGGGGGTGTTAGGTACCCTCAGGCACATACACTGTAAATTGAAACCAGATGTCCAAAGAGTTGATGGCAAGATTTCCAAGCCGGACTGAAATCTTTCCCTAAAATTCTCAATGCTGCAGGCAGACTAACGTGTGTGACAAACGGGGAACAGATCACGGCAAGCCTGAAATTATGCCACATATCTCCTTGTGTTTACACAAAACTCCCACTTTTCACAGTTTTAAGTTTGCTCTTCAAACACAAAGTGGAAAAATAACAAAACAATTAGGGAAGGTAAGAGGCTACAGTAAGATTAGAAAATAGTGAAGGTACATTCGGAAGCCATTAACAGCCCAATGCTACTAACTAAAGCTAGCTTTAAGATAGTCCCTCCTGGGAGGATACTTCAAAGATCCTCGAATAAAAAAGGCAATTTATTGGCTAAGCGATCTTCTTAGAGGCCCCAAATTTCCTACCCAGCCCATTTGTTTTTCATTCCTCTTAAATTTTAAAGTCACCTTTGCAAACGCTCAAGATCTTCAAGGAATTTTTTTTTTAGAAATTACACTAATTGGCCTATTTTTACTCCCCTCTCTTTGCCCTTAAAGACTGCGAAGCTTGGTGCCTAAAAATAAGTCGGAGTGAGCTGCAGTCTGTGCTCTCCAGATGGCGATCAGCGCGGGAGCTCCCTGCGCATCCCGGCTCTGCGCGCTCCCTGCGCATCCCGGCTCTGCGCGCTCCCTGCGCATCCCAGCTCTGCGCGCTCCCTGCGCATCCCAGCCCTGCGCGCTCCCTGCTCATCCCGGCTCTGCGCTCTCCCTGCGCATCCCCAGCTCCGTGCGCTCCCTGCGCATCCCCAGCTCCGTGCGCTCCCTGCGCATACCCAGCCCTGCGCGCTCCCTGCTCATCCCGGCTCTGCGCTCTCCCTGCGCATCCCCAGCTCCGAGCGCTGCCTGCGCATCCCGGCTCTGCGCGCTCCCTGCGCATCCCCTGCTCTCTGCGCGCTCCCTGCTCATCCCAGCTCTGCGCGCTCCCTGCGCATCCCAGCCCTGCGCGCTCCCTGCTCATCCCGGCTCTGCGCTCTCCCTGCGCATCCCCAGCTCCGTGCGCTCCCTGCGCATCCCCAGCTCCGTGCGCTCCCTGCGCATCCCTGGGGCTCTGCGCGCTCCCTGCGCATCCCTAGCTCCGAGCGCTGCCTGCGCATCCCGGCTCTGCGCTCTCCCTGCGCATCCCCAGCTCTGTGATCTCCCGGTGCATCCCCGGCTCTGCGCGCTCCCTGCGCATCCCCAGCTCCGAGCGCTCCCTGCGCATCCCGGCCCTGCGCGCTCCCTGCGCTCCCCGCTCAGCCAGGGCGCGCAGCCACCCGTGTTCCGGCTGTTGCCCACCCGTGTTCCGGCTGTTGCCCACCCGTGTCCCGGCTGTTGCCCACCCGCACCGGGCTGGGCTCTCCCTTCGGCCCCGGGGCTCCCGCAGCCGCTGCAGCAGGCTGAGGAGGAGCCGGTGTGCCCGCGCTGAGAGCGGGGCTGGAGGCAGCGTTTAACGCCTGGAGACTGGCGGCGCTTCGTGTTCCATCCGAGACAGTCACCGAACTTTGTCACCGGGAAGACAGGGCCTGTCACAGCGACGTGTGATCCCAACAAGCCATCCCCACGTCATCCTTCAAATGATGTTTTAATTTTCTGCAGCACTCCCCAAAATGCTGCGATGTATATCTATACATATTTTACACTTTGCCCTTGAAAGAACGTGGCAAATTATATCATGTAAAGGCAAGGGACTGTCCCCATGCCAAGGGACTGTCCCCACACCCCCGTGCTTGGACATTGGGAGATCCCCAAAGCAGCCAATGTGCTGGGTTAGCTCAGGGAATCCTGCAGTGCTCTGCTCCCCTGCAACACTCACAGCCTGTGCTGGTGGGGCTGTGCTGATTTTCTCCTTCCCTATGTGGGCCTGGACTTGTAGGACACAAAAAAGCATAATCTCCAAGACGTCCAGATGGCAAGGAGGTGAGAAGCTATACCTAGAAAAAAACTAAGTATGTGCTTAATATTAAATCTGTGGATCTCACTAAATTTGCATGGGTTAAATGGTGACGTTTTTATAGGACCATAAAGCACACCTAGAAGCTGAAAGCTCTCAGCATAAACACCCATTAAAAAATGACACTCATTTGTCCATATTTGTTAGAACAGAAATGAAGAAAAGCGTTAATTGAACAGTTTGAAATTGTTGTTTAGCACTACAAGCTGCCAGGACATACAAACAGGCTAGATTTGAATCATGTACAATGTTCCAAGATGAAAATACATACAAATGTGTGAGAGATGTAAATGTAAATCAGGATATTAGGACAATATTTTACTTTTGTAATTTTGGGTAGAGGCTGATTTTGGCAGGGAATAAAGAGTTCACCACCTGCCTTTCACCTATATAACACTGTTCTTATTCTCATCAGATCCTTCCAATGAGCAGGGAGGAATGGGTTACTGAACTAGCCAACCAGTATCTCCAATAGGCACCTGTGAAAAAAGGGATTTACACAGGAGAAGCTAAGAAAGTTGTAGACCTATGGCAGACAGAAGATGCCACAAAGTGTTGAATCTTTTGTGGATTAAGCCAAACTAATTTCCCAGACATCAAAAGATATTTTCTGACTTTTTTGTGCAGCATCTGTAATCTCTGTTATTTGTACACTCATGAACTGCTGGAGCCCTCTGTGGCTGCTGATTCCTGCAGCTCAGGGGCCACAGGGTCTGGCACAGCCCCACACAGGCTGGGAATGCCCCAGAGCCAGAACATTCAGTCCCACTTCACATCTTTAACCTAAGTTCCACAACCTATCTCCTCTTGCAGGTGACTGAGGAGGAAGGGAACAAAGCAGGATCAGAACCAATGTGATGTCTCCTAATATCTGTCTGTGAAGGAGAATTTAAATTATACTTCAAATGAAGAAGAAAAAGATCCCCTTGTCTAGTTTGTGCTGAATACTTTTCCCCATGCTTTTCCTCATGTTTAATTTTTAGTCATTTGCACTCTGATAGAGATCAAAGATTTCTGTCAAAATACAGTTTGCACTGAAGTAGGTATTTTGCAAACATACTGGGAGATATTTTTCTCCCCCAGTGTATCAAAATTTAAAACTAGTCTGAAATGACTTGTGAAAGGAGTGATTCCAACAGACTTCTGTCTCTTGATTGCTTGCATTTTTAAAATAATTATAGTAAAATAGTCTATTTTCATTTTCTGTGTCTATAAAATGCACCTTATAACCCTTGACTTGCAGGGACATTTAGCTGCAACAAGCAAACATAGGAATGATAATTCATAAACTGTTACAGAAATAATCAGTGAGCAGGCTCAAAAGATCTGAGCTGCCATTGCATGAAAAGGTGCTGTTTTCAAACTAGAAGGCATTTTATGTCAGAGAAACATTCAGTAGGCTTTTAGAATTTTATCTGAATGAAGTGAGAAAACAAGTTTGAGACTTTTAGGAAACCAGGTGAAAACTCCAAAACAAATACAGGTCAAAATGAAGGGATTGCTTGAAGCACTCAGGAGTGGAATCCTCTTGTATATCTCTCTATCATTTTATCTGCATGAAGGGAAGATCACTTGCAGGCTGGCAGTGAGGAATTGTAACCTCAGGAGAAGGGAATCTGTCCCCCCCAGCCAAAGAGAAATATCATCTGATATATTAACACTTCAAGTCTCCCTGTTTTCTAAACAAGTTCAGATGCTTCCTGTGTGTGTTTTTAATAAGGAAAAGATGAATCCAATAGGTAAATTTTAGGACCACATCAACCTTGGCTTTTCAAGCTGAAAGGAGGACATTTTTCTCTTAGTACAGTCATCTGTAACACCAATAAAATATTTCAGAGATGCTGTGTGTCCATTTACCAAAACCAAACAAGCACATGACCAAAGGGACTCACTAAAAGGTTTTCCTGTCCAAATTATTCTTCTGTTTGCATCTAAGATCACCCTTAAGCCCATTTCCCCTCAGCTTCTGAAAGGTGCTGCCTCAAACCTCCACCACTGGAGAGTCAGAGCAAGATTCTGTCTCCCCTCTCACATCCCTGAAGTTAATCCCCCTGCATGGACAGCAAGCAGGATGGTGTCACCAGCAGCATCTGGATGCTGTCCTGGCACAGCCATGAGCAGCACATGTGTCCCTGCAGGCAGCACACTGGGAGTCCCCAGCAGCCCTTATCCCCCAGAAACCATCACATCCTCCCCTCCTTGTGGTGGCCATTCCTCCTCCAAAGCTCACACTTATCCCTCACAAGCACGTTTGCCACTTCAAATCTGTTTTCCCACAGGACATTTTGCTTTATCATAACAATCTGTTAGCATTGGCTGGACTGCCACATATTGTCCAGGCTCTTTTATGCAGCCTGGGGAAAAAACCCCTCCACCTTTCCATTTCAGATCCTTATTTCTCTCTCTGCAAAAATTCCCCATGAGAACGTTGCTTTTATTGTTGCTGTATATTTTTATCTTGCCCTTTTATACTCAACAAATTGCTGCCCCCTCCCCATGCCACCTGTTCTCACCTCTGGCCAGCACTTCCTTTAGCTTTTAATTACCATTTCACTTACCTGTTATGACTCTATGCAGAATCACTGACACCAGAAAACACGCTGCACGTTGCTCTCTTGTCATTGAGATGCTGGCTAGACTGGTTGTTGTCTTGGCCATGGGGACAGGATTCCACTCAGAGACCCTAAGCAATTATCTTTCTTCTTCCCCTTTGAGGTTGGAGCATAGTATTGGTAATTAAATTCATACTTCTGTTTGTTGTGGGTTTTTTCTTATATGTTCCCATTTCCCAGAAACCTTAGGCAAAGGATTTTCTGCCGGGATGAGGAAGAAGGATCTGAGGCTGGTTTGGCTTGACTCTGGAATACAATCTGGATTTAACAGTTACATGGTGAATCATTATGTATTTTTATAAAAAAAAAGAAAAAAAGAAAAAAAAGAAAGAAAGAAAAAAAAGCCCTAGTTGTTTTGCTGAGCAGTTGAGACTTTATTAGGTCACATCCACAGTTTGCTACACCAGAACCTGCCTGGAATGCATTTTTTTCAAGGCAAGATATTCAAAGCCTCCTGGCAAATGAACTCCTGGCTAAAACCAAGTGGACAGAGGGAAGGGAAATCCCCTGGGATGGGCTCCCTTGGCTGGAACCACTAGCTCTGCTTTCCACCCTGCCAGCTGGGTTCTCTTCTCTTTTTTGCATTTCTGGGCCTTGTTTGCTGCCACACACTACAAACCCCAAGCAAACAAATCTCTCTCAGTATTTCAGGCCATTGCCAGGCTCTTGTGCTGTGAGCTGCCAACTCCTATTTGAGTTCTCAACTCCACAGGCCCTTTGTCCCTGCCAGACTACTTTTTCTATGCTGATGTGCCATCTCCCTCCTCCCCTTCCCGATTTGTTTGTCTCTGAAGCCGTTCATTATTTCCCCATTTCATTTCACTGCAGAGGACCTATCCAAGGCCCATTGAAATGTTTCCATCAGCTTCAATGGAATTGGAATCAGGCCCAACATCTTTGTCTCTTTCAGGCATCCTTTGCTGCCTCTGGGTCAGTATTTCTTCTCTTTTTGCAAGGCCTCTTCTTCCCTTCCCTTTTCATCCAGCAATATGGAATATGCTATGGAATCTCCTCTCTCCTGCCTGGCCCACCCAGGCTGGCAGGGATACCTGAGGGCCAGTGAGACAGAGGAGCTGGAAGAAAGTGTAGAAATTGCAGTGCATGAACCTTGGCTGGTAGAACTTGAACTAAACCTTGGAGGTAGAACTACCTTTCAAAAGGTTTGATATTTTCAATTTACTTTTGAGATGGCCCTCATATTTGACAATATTTCTTCGGTTTTGCTACAGTTTTGTGTAAATGAAAAAATTATCTGCATAGCAGACGCAAACCAGACAAATGGTGCCCTAGGTTGCTGCAGAAGGGTGAAAGTTTCACATGTATGCTGTGGAAAAGAGCAGCTTTGGATGGTGTACACCTCCACTGTAATCAAAAGGACTTTGCAGATTTACACCAGGTATTTGTCCCTGAAAATCCAAATCCAAATAAATAAATAAATAAGATACAGACCTTTGAAAAAAGAAACCCCATTTGCAGTCATGTGTTAAAATTTCAGCTCACACTATTATTTTGTTTTCTCCCTAAATTACACAAAAGATTGTTACATCTCTTTTAGGAAAGTAACACTCCAGATGCAGGAACTGGTTTTGGCCTGCCTCCATAAAACATAGTTAAGAGTTTTCACTTCTGCTAAATGCCTTTTTCCTGCCATAGACATTTCCCCCCACATGGAAGACTCATCCACCTTTCAAGTTCCCTCCGCTGCTACAGCTGTTTGTTTGTTTATGGCAAGACCATCTTTTAATGGCAGCCTAAAGCCTTTGTGTGCATCTTTGGCACCATCCTTTCCCCCTCCCTGCTGTGCCTGTGCACTGCTCAGCTCCAAGCCCTGTCCCAGCCCTCGGCAGGCAGGGATGAGCTGCTTTGCTGGGAGCCAGGACAGGCTGGGTGTGCTCATCCATGGGCAGCCAGGAGAGCACACCCAGCAGCAAACTTCACCCCTTTTATGATGTTTTTCTTCTGGTCTAAGAGGTGGAGCTGGTATTCTGTCCCATGGCAGAGGCGCTGATAATTTGAAGTTTTAATTTCATCATTCCTTCAAACACTGGGATTGTCTGGGATGCAGTAAACACCCTCCGAGTGTGTGACTGCTCCAAGCCCCATTGAAATCAGCAGGAGTCTCTCTGAACTATTGAATTGCAGACTTTCCTTGGGGTTGTGTACAATGCCACAGACTTAATTACCATGTTCCTGGCTGGATAAATATGCAAATGGACTTTTCAGCTGGAGGGCCTTAAAATACAGGTTGGCCACATGGCAACTAATGACTTGATTTGGGCTATATGCAAACATTTGCCAGCCAAAGGCCTCCTCCTATTCCCATGGAAGGGAAAGGCACAATTATTACCAGCTCCAGGGAAAGCAGGACTCAGATGCCTTCTTTAAATAGTGGCCCATGTTCCCAAGCAGCTCAAATCTGTCAGCAGCCTTTCCTCAGCCTTCCCTTCTTCTTCTCCTCTCCCTGATCCGCTGTGATAAGAAAATGTTCACGACACAGATTTTATCATAAAGGGTAGAGATTTATGCATCTGCAGGTTTCACAGCTGCAGGGCAGGCATCTTGGTGCAAAAGCAGCTCCAGCAAAAGCAGCTCCAGCTATATTCAACACATGGATTGTTTTCACAGAGAAGTGGGAGCTTTTCCCCAGAAGGAGGAAATCAGCATCTTAAATTTACCAGCACAACCACTCTCCTCAGCAGCGCCTGCATGAACACCTCACACTTTCTCTTGAGGTGCTGAGCACGAATTCAGGCTCTCTCTCAAATCATTAAAGCTTATTTGTATGGCCAATGGTGAAGGGCAAGAGAAGATCCAGCCCCACAAAGCCTGGCTTGCTGACTCAGCTCTGTGGGGCTCCAAGGCCAGCTGTAAGCAGACTTGGTAAATCAGCTTCTGTTACGGGATAAAAACATCTGCTGGAAACCTGATGTCCCTAATAACTCACCATTCCCATACTGTATTTATGGGCATTCACAGTCTATTTTTGACTTTTTTTTTCCCTATCAAAGAGCTGCAATCAATAAAGAACCATTTCAGTCATATGCTTTTGAGAAGGCTCGTGTCCAGAGACACAAACCGTGACTGGTGCATTGCTCAAGGAGCTCAGGGCAGTATTTTCCAACAGTGCAAGAGAGCCTGGAGTGTGTGCCAGCCATGGCTTCACACCAGCTTCTCCTGAGGGGCACCACAGCACAGAGAGGTGCACTGAAACAGCAGGAGGAGTAGAATAAAAGGACATTTCTCTTCTGCTGCCGTGGAGGTTTTGCTGTGATGTGATGAAGGAGTGGGACAGCTGAAGGAGTGGAAGTGAGAGGTGGCTGACAGGAATTGCTGGGAATTACACTTATCTGGAAAAAAACACTGAAGGGACAGTATCTGCCAGCTTGTCACCAAGAGCTCTGCAATGTTCTGTGCCAAGACACAAGGCAGAATATTTGAATTCATCCAGGACTGCTGTGTTATAATAAACTGTCTAAGGTAGAGACCTGTGGCTCTAAATATCCAATTTTGTGCTGTTACTTTGTATCTTATTTTTCAGAGTGCTGGCAGTCAAACACCGAGCTTTCCTTTGGCAGAAAAATATTTGGATAATTGAATATGCAATCCAGTGATACCATTTTTTAACGTGAAGTGAAATACTGTGAGTCCCTTCTGACTAGAAAGTTAAAAAGGGCAGAAGTTGGATAGTGCTGCTCCATTCATGCCTGTGAATCAGCAATTAAGGGATCATAATAAAATACAGAAAAATAAGTTATTTGTGAGTTGCCTCTTAAATTACCCCAATTTGTGTCAGCAAAGACATCTAAAATAGAGGTTTGAAAACATGGGAGCAACAGAATTACAGCAGCCATGCAGTGTGCATTCCAAAGAAATGACAAAGCCTTGCTGCAGTATTTGACACCACAAAAATACCCTGGGAAAGGAGAAAGGTTCTGTGGGCAGAGCAGCAGACAATATGAAGAGATCCAGAAAAGCAACCAATTGATCTCTATCAATTCCACTTTTCCCCCTCTCTGTGTATTCACTCCAAAGCAGTTCACAACACTAATCAAACAGAGGGGCATTGAAAAGCAGAGGTTGATGACAAACAGGGTAAATAATATATTAGACACACACAGAGGTTAAAGGGAGTCAACAGCTTAAGTGTAAAGTAATAATGTGTGTTCATGTGTGTGCTGGTATGAATGCATGTGTAAGTGTGCAAATATGTGTGTATTTGGGCTGTGGTTGAAAGCATTAAAAAAGAAATGTATTATTGGCTCTCTAATATTACCTTTGTAAAAAAAAAAAAATTCAATCATGGTTGTACTGAAGTACTTGGATTGTTAATTCAGACTCTAAAAAACACAATATCCATAAAAGTGTAACTCTTTCCTTGACAACACTGTTGAGAATTAATTGATATTTACGGAAGAAGAGAGTTTTAGATGATCATAGGAGAATCATGTAATTTATATCCAGTCAGAGAAGACAAGGAGAGGAAAGCTCAAGGTAGCTAGTGCTGGTGAAAGTTTGTTTTTCTCCTGTGAAGTTGTTGAGAACCATAGAGGGTGCCTGCCATGCATTAACCTGTTTGGATGAAGATTCACAGCAGGTTGGCTCAGTATATTGGTGTCCTCTGCAAATCATCTGGACAGCTGGGACCATGAAATTTACCCAGATTCAAAAAAAGTTGACCCTCACCAAACCTCAGTGCCCTCTAAGGCCATATGTGCAGACCACTTCACATTTTGCACTTGTTTTGCCACTGTGGAATGACAAAAATGCTCTTGTCAAGTGGACATGAGATTTTCAGGTCCTTCCACACAGAAAACATGTCAGCAAAACTTGTCAGATGTTTTTTAACTACAGCATTATAGACACATTTTCCCTTTCTTTCTTTTTTTTTTGTCATCCTCTGTACCATGAAATAAATAAATAAAGAAAAGACAAAAGCCTGTTTGACTTGATTTTGTGCTTCTGAACCAAGTATAATCCCATCAGTTTGGTTCCATCATTTGTAGTAAACTATTCACTAATCTAAGACAGGTGCCCCTGGGTGTTAACATTTAGTCTCCTAGTAGAAAAGTGGGTGCAAAGTTAAACCACATGTTCTACTTATAAATAAGTGAGGTGTGATTAGGCAAAGTCTTTAAAACATGGGCTCAGACACACACACATGCACACAGAGTTTGCAGGGAAAAGATGCTGACATTTGCAGGCTGTGCTGTGCAGTTATGGTCTGGACTTAACTCTTTGCCAGGTGGATCACTCTGTAGAAATCTGAGGGGCAGAAGGTTATGTTGAGCTCATTACTGTGGACAGCTTTTAAAACAAAAGCGATAATATGGACATTCCTGGGATGATGTGTTTCATTAATATTTGCCCACTGCTGGCTATGTGAAGAGCTTTGCTTACAGGACACCTTGCATCTTATTAGAGTGATGTCTGTACTAAAAGTAGATAAACATGTGCATTTAAAAATGTGTATAAAACTCCCTTAATTTTCATGAGCAATCTCCAATCAGCTGAACTTTAATTTTATTGATGGGAGGAAAAAGTCTGGAAAAAGTCCACCAACTTTAAAAATTGCTTTTAATGTCATTTCAGGTGGAAAAAAATGCCTAAAGCCTGGAGTGAGGGCTGCAGCAACCCAGCAATTCAAGAACTGAGCCCACTGTGTACTTCCTTTTATACAAAATGATTGTCAAAGATTTCCAGTTCTGATTTCTGCTTTATTTTCTCAAGAGAATTAAAGCTGCTGCTATGTGGGTGAGTTACAGAGCAGTCAAGACTCCTGGCCAACATGTCACAGCACAACAACATCCAGGACCCTGCTTCCAAAAATACAGGGGGGACAGAAAACTCTTCTTGGCTTTGAATTAATTATTGAACACCATCTGACATTATTTGAAGAAGAAAAGCACAGGAAACATAATCCATGATTTCTGTAAGAGTGCATTTGAGGCTCAAGTTGCAAATGCTTAGAAAGAGGTTAGGAAAGAAGATTTTTTAAAAAAATTGAAAACAGTTATTGCAGCACTGCTGGTAGCTTTAAAGTCTGAACCGTCATAGATCTAAATGTCTTCAAACGTTGGCAAAAGAGAAATGGAAAATTAATGATGCAGTATTTCAACAGAGATGTTCACATCATCCGTTATTTGAGGATCACAGCATTCCAGAGAAATGAATAGCTTATCCCCATTTTGCAGACAACCAGACAGGGAATTTCCGTGGCTCACCTACAACCACTCAGCCTCATGGTGACACTGCTGTGGGTAGAGCAGCTTAATATCTGCTTTCATGTCTACCTAGATGAATTCTAGGCACACAAGGAGCTATTGCAGCACATTGTAGGTTATCCAGTGCAGAATTATTTACATCTGTGCTTGAAGCCTTCCTTCAGAATAAAGCTATTAAAATTTAAATGTTCCCTCACCCTACAAAATTCAGTAATAAAACTATACTCTTTAGGTGTAAAGAGAAATTTGACTTATTTTTGAAGTCAATACACATTCTTATAATGCCTTATTACAAAGCAAGAGAGTTTGATCTAGGAAGGGAGAGGAAGTTGTTTTTTATCAGTAGTGAATATAAACATCCTTTAGGAATAACTAAGACATTAAAAAAGGAAGATTTTAATGATACTATACCAGATGTAGCATGCCAGTAATATGCTTCTGGAAAGACTTAAAGATGATGAAGGAAGCAAAATAAAATTGTTAGATCAAAATTGTGAAATGAAAATTGACTAAAAGAGATCTTTTTCAGGATTAATTTGCACTGGAAATTGAAAACATATTTTCTTTTGCTTCAAATCTGAGAAACACCTACTGGAGAGTTGAGTCATCTCATGAAATTCAAATGTAGTCATCACTTCTTATCCGTCCTCACTAAGTACACCTAAGACCTTGGAGCACAGGCGCACCTCTGCTTGCCAAAATAAATATTTCTCCCTCCCTAAATGAGGAGACTGCAGTGCTCTGCAGCTCAGATTATTGCCACCTCCCTCCACTGTGCTGAAAAGGAGCTGGAGTGGACCACGAGGCTCTCTGTATGAGAGAGAAATTAATTGCAAGAGCGTAAATGAAGCCTAAACCAGACCTATGAAATATGTATCTCTTACAGATGGGTGGGGTTTTATCCAGTACAGTTTCGGATTTTCACCCCTCTCCTCCTCCTATCACATGTTGCTTGTTTTAGTGGTTGGCAGGAGGGAGGGGGAGAGGAACTAACAACATGTGTGCCTATCATCACCCTGACCACTGTGCTTGTACATCTAACTCGCTCCCCTGTGCTTTGCTTTCTGTCTTTATCCTGCTCCATCCTGCAGGAGCTCTGCCTGCCCTGCCTTCAGCCGGGCTGCTCTCAGGAGCAGAGCTGCAAACACACTGCTCACAACATGGAACCCTCCCACTCCTTCCCTGGGAGAGGCTTGTCCTGCCAGCAGCCTGGTGCAAGAAGAGCAGAGAGCAGAGCAATGTTCTCTCTCCTTCATCAAACCCAACAAACCAACAGCTTTTCCTTCTGCCACATCAGTACAAGAGATAGCTCTGCTAGAGCACAGGCTTTTTAGAGACAAATCAGAAAGAAAGAAATAGAAAACATAGGAAAGAGCAGGGTAGAAGATAAATTCTGCCTCTTGTAGCCTTCTTTTCTATTGACAAAAGTTGGGGTAGGGGAAATGTTAAAGCAACTGGTGCCTTTCCTGGGGATCAGGCTGCCAGCTGAGACACCCACACCAGATCTCCTCTCTCCTGCCTTGGCCCTGACAGTGAAGCAATCTCCAGGAATTTTTGTTGCAAGCAAAATGCATCTTACCACAACTTTGCAACACGACAAAATGGATCCATGAAACAACACAAGAAATGTTAAAATGAAAGTAATTATCTGTTTCACTGAGGCTAAACTGATAGAGTCCTCCCTTGCATTCTAACTTAGCAAAAACCATCTGCTCATGCAGCCTGTACCAAGGTGCCCATACTAAACGGGTCAAGGGTCAGTAATGGGCAGGTCCTCTAAAAGTCACTGCAAATGTACAATTAACATGTTCTGGGGATGTTTCCACTTACCATGAAGAAGGCTTTTCTTAAGCAATGTTATTAATTGTTGGGATTACAAAAAACTTTCCAATTCATCTCATTAACAATAAAAAAAAGGATGTGTATGTAAGTATTTAATCAAAATAAGTGAAATGTCAGAAAAATGACTGCTGAAAAAAAGGAGCTAAGTCAAAGATTTCAATTTTTAATTTCTATAAAAAATGGAAAAAATCCTGAAAAAACTACTGGTTTAGATTACCATTAACAAACCCCTGGTTCCCTGCTCATTTTCCTTTCTTCTAATGATCTACAAATATTGTCAAGGTACACACCAGCACCTTCCATGAACTGGGAGGTCTTTCCTGGTAAGTTCATTAAGAATGGTGTAACTGGCCAGATGTCTGGTTCACAACAGAGAATAAAACAATGTTTGTGCTATGTGGCAGGGGGGTTAATAAATGACACACATTTCAGCAAATACAACACAATCTGTATGCACAGGAACAAAAGGCCTGGATCACCAACAGAAAACTCAAGGAATGCAGGTTCACTGGAAAAGTCTTTCAAGAAATGGAAAAGAATTAATTTTCCAGAATACAGGCTGTAAGTGCAGAAACATAGCTAAGATGTCAACATGGTCACTGGATAGAGAGGGTGAAGAGGTGGAGATGGAGCTACTCCATAGGGCAGTCACCTGAGGACCTGCCTCCAAAGGAAACAGTGAGGCAATTCTGGATGTCTACCTTCCTGAGCTTTTGTCACTGAAACCCTCAGGAGCTGAATTAAGTGCAGAGTGAGCACACAGGACCATGGGGAGTTCAGAAGAGAAGCAGAGGACTCATCATCCCAGCTGCTCTTGAAATTAGACCACAAATATTTCATTACCTGAGAGACTGAAACTCAAGCATAACACACGCAGCCATCCTGGCTGTGTACAAGGTTAGACAGAGAAACAAAGCTGACTGAGGGGTTCAAGCAGTGAGGATTGGTTTAGCCTGGTATAAATATAACCATTTACACCTGGTTAGCAAACTGCTGGCAGGTGTCAAGAAGAAACACGAGTTTATGTTTAAATGAAAACAAAATAGACTGATGGGGACTGCCATCGTGTGTGAGGAGCCCTCCTTACTGAGCTCAGGCTGAGCTAGTCCAGCATTTTGACTTCCACAGCCAAAACCACAGGGTTTTGATGCCATAGCTATTACATAAAGACCCTATTCCTATAGCACTATAAATGCAAATGATCGTGAAAGGATACTCAGCGAGGTTCAGTAATAATTCAAATCACAAATCCTTTTGCCATGCAACTCATATCGTATGATATTTTTTTATGAAAGCCCTTCTGCCCCTCAGAAGGCATTAAATTGTTATTCATATTTCAGATTAAAAAATTCAGGAAGAGTATTAAAAGACAGGCAGTGATAGCAAGATAGATTCAAGGCAAGTGTATATGCCTCATGCCTTCTATAGCAAGTGCTCCTGCTCTAGAAATATAAAAAGGAAGTCAACTGAGCAGCATGAAAATGGATGTAAACATGGAATTAAAGAGATCAATCTCCAGAAGTACAATAGCATTTTTAAGGGAAGGGTGTGTAATTTGAACAAACACAGCTGAAGGCAAGAATTAACACCATATGCATAATCACATAAATCAAGACAAATAAGATTGGTAGAATTACACATGATGCTTGTTTGCTCTGAAGAGCAGTGAATAGATAAACAAGGATGTCTCAGGCATAGCAGGAATTGCTATGCTGAGTGGCAGCCTTGGTAGGCTGCTAGTGCTTTTTAAATGCATTACTAAAGAAAATAATCATGGTACAAGAATCAGAGCTACTGAAACTCAGGCTACAGAGCTCCACTGATAGCCAGCAACATATGCAGGTGCAAGGGGAGACATGTTACTCTTAAACAGCTCATTCATTTTAAGTCTCAGTTCATTTGCCACTGAAAATATGAAAGCGGTACGCTGGAGAGAAAAAAAATCTGTTAATGTGTGCATACCAGCTCTCCAACAAGCAGTCATATTTTAAAAGCTTATTCATGTAGTTGTAAAGGTGGCGAAGTTTTGTTTTGGATCCTGCATAAAGTAATGTGGTTTAATTTTTTTTTTAGATGTACTGATTAATTTATTCCTAAAAAATAGCATTTTTATGCAGCTCTTGATCCTGAATTTGACCTAATGAACCCAGAAGCATTAGAAAAACCCAAAGTGAGGTCCGTCATTAATATTAAAATGCAGAGTCCAGCAAATTCAGAAAGAAGCTGATATATTCAGAAATGATGCTCTGCCACTGAGGAGGAACTGAGCCTCTCAGATAAAGTGTGCTGGGGCTCTGGGCCATCGTTTGGAGCACTGTGGTGCAACAGGAGCAGAGAGCAACTCTTGATTGTCAGTGAACACCAGGTGACTGAGAGGCTTGTGTTTTACCATTTCTGTGAGCTGAATGTCCACCACCACAGGGCTGCAACTGCAATTAATGATTGGAGTCCTCCAAATTAGCTCCTCCCAGCAGAATTCCACTTGATGTCCTCAGGACTGCTCCAGGCTGACCTGAAGCAGAGGAGGTGAGGACAACCAGATTCACTTCCAATACATGCTCTGGGAACAGTGAAGAGAGGAGCAGCCCTGTGGGCATACAGAACCACAAGGCAGAAAACAAGGTCTGCAAGCTTTTCCTTGAAGTTCCAGATTAATTTCTTTCACTCAGAAGTTGTGGATAATGGACAATTGGAAAGATTGAGACCATCTAGGCAGGAATGTTATAATGTCTCTTCTGTGTGGCTAATGAGAAAAGACATATGAAAAGATGTGTAAAGCATGAGAGTTAAGGGCAAAACACTGTTGACACATAAATCTGAACTGATTTGGCTTTGGTTAGGTCTCCTCCAGCTGTCACAGAACAGCTGCTCTTCAGCATGACTGTATTTTCTACTTTTTTTCAAGTGTAAAACCATGAGCTCAGACATTTTTCTATTACTTTAGAAGAACACAGGTCTCAACTCATTAACAAAATTGCTGGGACTTTTTAAGGTTACAGCTGACTCTTCAGAAGGAACTGTCTACAACATTATTAAATGCTTTCTTGCACCCTCGTGTCTTTGATAGGAATCAAGATATTGTTCCTGTCAAGTTAAACCAAGAAACTTTGTTTTTGTCACCTTTGGCAGTTTTCAGAGGCCAACTGCTTCAGGCTACAGGGCAAGAGCCTCCTTGCAGCTCTGGGCTGGGGATGGAGGAGGCTGTGGTTGGTACAGCAGGGCTCCCTCCGTGTCTCCCTTCCCCTGCAATTGTCAGAAACAGAAAGAAGAAAGGAAAGAAAAGACACAGGAGTGCAGAGATAAGAGGCAGAGCTCAGCTTTTCTTTGATCTCCTTCTCTGTTGCAGGCAGAAGAGATCAAAGACGAGAGGCATAACAGAAAGCACGTGAGACGGGCAAGCCTGTAAGAGGCTGTCACTTGGAGCGCCTTGGCTCTGACTCTGGGAGTGTGGCTGCTTGGGAACACCACCTCTCCTTCAGTGGGAGCTGCAGCAGCCGGGACAGAGGGCAGGGGACTTATTTTCCCTCAGAGGGCACAGGGAGTGCAGCAGCCTTTCCTCCAGCCATCCTTGCAGCTCGCTGGTGGGCACCAGGAGTGAGCGCGACCTTTGCTGCGCGGCCCTGGTGGAGTTGGGCTGAATTTACACCAGCCTAACTCAGCCCAGGCCCACTCTTGGAAGGTCCTCCTGGAATGGAAATATCCTTCCATTGTGCTGGAAAAGCAACTCGCGGCAACAAAACTCCACTGTTGGTGCTATAACTTTGGCTTGCCAAACAAAGTCATGTGGAAATGGCCACAGGGTGTTTTTTACCAGTTTACCTCCAACGACATTGAAAGCTTCTGCTTGTGCCAGCCACGGATCACACCTCATTCTACCCTTGAACGACACAATTATGCCAGAAAAGTCTGCTGTGCAGGCTTAAGAGGGAAAATGTGGTTCCATTTTATCACATTGGAGTTTTCTCATTAAACTTATTTGGACTGGGATTAGGCTATTAGAGAAAATTTAACCCCAAATGATTGGAATGGAGAGAAAACCAAATTAAAATATTCTCATATGCTACAAAGGAAACAGCCCCCAAAGAAATTATAGAAAATATAAAAATGTATAGATTTATATGGGGGAAAGAGGTAAAATGGTAGAAGAATTCAGTAAGATATCCTAGTTGAAATAGCACAACCTGATGCAAAAAAAAAAAGAGAAAAAAAAGATTAAAAATATTTGAAGTACTTACAGTACTCGAATAATGCTTCTTTTATTGTGAGGACCTACACTATTCATGTATAAGATTAAAAATATTTGAAGTACTGACTGTACTCAAATAATGCTTCTTTTATTGTGAGGACCTACACTATTCATGTATAATAATCCATAACTTAGGCTTGTTTTAATGTTGTATAACTCAGATTTTAACAAGAGACTGTTGCTACATATAAATAAGATTCAAGGTGAAAATTATGCCACTGTACCTGAGTAAAATATATATGTTTACTTATATTGAATATATAAGTAATCACTATGGGCTTTCTTTGCATGCTTGGCTCTTAAGTATTTGACTCCAGAATCCTTGGCTATTTAGTAATTTTTGCTATTAATTGAATTAGCTCTTTTAAACTCCTTTTGTTTCCCCTCAAACTTTGTTTTGCCTTGAATTTTCTAGCTTTTGAAGCTACTGAGTGCTCTTTAGTACTGGTTGATAGAAAGGGGATGAAAAATCAAGGGAGTTTTGTAGACACAGGCTGCCTGCAGCTGGGGTGGCAGAGCAGCCTGGGAGCAGCCAGGAGGCCCCAGGGGATGGCTCCACCAGGCATTTATTGCTTTACTTGTACCTCCTCCTTCTCCACCATCTAAGCTACCACCCTCCTCCTTTCCATGCTTCTCTGTTTCCTTTTGATAACTTCTTTTCCTTCCTACTCTTTCTTTGCTCCTTCTCAACTCTTCACCCTTTCTTGTTTTAACCTGTTTTTATCTAACACCTTCTTGTGGTTTCTCCACAAGTGCTCCCATCTTCTCACGTAACCTCACTCAGCTTGATTCTTTCTTCAGCCTTCTAGAATTTGGGATTTGGACTGTTTATAATTCAACAATCTTTTCTTAGTGGTGTGTGGAATTATTCATTACACTCTCCCATCAATTCCCAAATTATTTTCATTAGCATTCTTCAGTTACTCAGGCTAGACTGGACCAGAATTATAGATTTACCCTCAAGGGTGGGAGAGGAAGGACCTCCCTGCACATTCACATTCTTGCCCTCCTATGCTCCTGCCTTTCCTCTTTCTCATCCTTTGCCTTTACTCCTGTTTCATTATCCTCGTGTTAAGGCAACACAGATCCAACCCTTCTCTCCCTTCCAGCTTCTGCTATCACCTTTTTCTGTATTGCCAATGCTGGTTTCCTCTGTTTGGCCACCAGACCTATGCTGGGCTCTCAGGTATCATGTGCTGCTCTTGGACTTCAGGGTGCTTAATATTTTTGACAAATCAGTCCCATAATGGAATGAATTGGACATGCAGCTGAAGCATCCTTTGGCTGGACAAGTTAATCCTTAATACTATAGAAATGAAATATACCGTGAACTCAGATAACATATTGGTCAAAAAGAATAAAAAACACCCAGAGCTGGAAATAAATAAATCCAAGCAGTTGAAGCCCTACGTATTATGGAGCTATTTAGACACTGTGTTGATTTTTCAAAGAGTATAAACTAGCAGCCCTTTTGGCATTGAAACGTTTTAAGTAGCTTTTTATATGACAGTACCATGAGATATTCATTTGTCTGCGGCAGGCTGAAGGAAGGAATGACTGGATCTCCCAGACAGGAAGATATAAACAGACCTTGAAGAGGTCAGATGAATTCATGTTTCATAACAGCCTGAAGGGAGCTGTTGCAGAGAGGTTAAAGCTGGTTAAGCATTTTTCCCTATGGATCCAGAAGCAGAAGCTTAAGCCTCGCTCCAGACCCCTGCCAAAGGTTTTGCTAATCAACCCAGAGGTAAATATCTGTTTAGTACTTTAGGCCAAGTAGGCACAGACAGGTGGACAGTGCTAACTGCACCACTGCTTGCATGCTACCTTTGACTTAACCAGGCTGCTAGGTTTGTGTTGGGTAACTGAAAAGAGAAGACCAGCTCTGAAGCATCCATGCCATTATCCAGCCCTTCGTGGGATTGCTGTGCTTGGGGTCTCAGCACAGCAAGGGACATCCAATGCTTTAGAGTCTAATCAATATTTCTCCTGGCTGGGGGAGCATTTCCCTGGTGCATATTTTAATCATTCCAGTTTGGTGAGTGATGAAACAATGGATTTTTTCCCTAGAATTTATTGTAGGTTGGAAGAGAAAGTAGGGTCAACAGTCAGACTGCCAATACTCGTAACAAATCAAATCCACATTTTGGCTTAACATTTTCAAGTATTTAGGAATACTAGTTTTCTGCCTCTTAACTCTATAAGAGTTTTCTAAAGAGCAAAAGAAAGCCAAATTATCTTATGATGCCAGCAAGCAATTGTAACAAATCTTGTCTTGCATAAATGCACTTTGTGTTTTTCTTCCCAGGACTACTTGTGAGTTTTTCCCAACATAGGGGTTTTATCTGTGAAGCAGAAAATACAGACTGTTTTGTGGTGGGAAACATGCTAAAGTCAAGCAGCTGTGGCAATTTGAGACTGTTTTCAAACACAGTCATCTTGCTGCTGCATATGCACTTCAACACATTTGACAATTTAAAGTTCCCTGCTCCACTGACTCTGCAATTTGTTTCCTTCTCAGCAGCAGCATGATGGGCTGGAAACCACCTACTGCAAAGTGTACAACACAAAGTGATACTAAGGGCTCAGGCTGGGAGAAGGAAAGAATTCCTTCTCATACAAATGCCTCCTGAAAGTCATAGGTCATCTAAACAAGCCTACTAATTATTACCACCATTTGATTTTTCACTTTGATATTGCATATGCAGCTCTAGCTACTGGCAAGTTCAGTAGCTGTACAGTGGCTGATAAACTTGTAAATGTGTGCACCAAATTTGGGGAAAAAAAAAAAAATAGGTAGCTTCATTGATACTTTCTGTGCATCTGCAGTCCTTATGTTTGTGTTAAAACTGGACTCCAGGCTAAAAGATGAGCATGAAAGGAAATAATTATAAATTATCTGCATAAAATCTGCAACAAATTACCTATAAAACTATAACTATCTAAACAGGATGACATTTACTTTATAGGTTCATGACTTCCTTTCTTTAAAGTTAGCTAAGAAGAGAGCAAAGTAATTACAGTTCTCTTTTGATTGATTAAACATGACATATATGCTAATATGAAAGTAACTTCTGTCCTTTGTTACCCAAGCTTCTGGTTTAAAGCAATTTTGAAGATAACAGATATAATCTCACCAGTGCTGCCATTTCTAACGTATATGCCAAGAAAGTAATTCCTCTGCCTTTTTTCTCCAGCGGAGAAAGCATATTTTATCCTTCATGTTTCAAATTTCGGATACAGAAGTCAGATGATATTACAGCCATAAATCCTCTGTTTCTTTGCCATTATATATCAGGAAAATTCTGTGCCACCAGTAGAATAAATAATTCTGCCTTTTCACAAGGGTTGTCGCACTGATTTCAGGGAGATTATTTGACTGAATAAGGTTGATGGAATATAGTCCAGCAGGAAAAAAAGAAACACCTGCTAAATTTCACATGAAAGTACTACACACTGGAACAGTGTCCATGAGATCCACCTTTACATAATTCTGGCTGGAGTATCAAGAGACTCATTGAAATTGAGATTCATGGAATTCAGCTTCGATAAAGTTTTTTTGTTTCATATTTTTTTCTTAAATTTAGAGTTTTATCTATTTTCTAATTCCTTTCCTTGATGCCATTATGCTGTTTCATTTTAATGTCAGCATAACCCTTATATTTATAGTGTGGATGTATGCTGTCTTTGCCACCTCTCCTGTAAAAGGCACTGATTCAGTTCTTCAAATTCTCTGAGGCTCTCCTTACAGGATGGACCCTCAGCTCTCTCATCATCTGCTTGTGTCCCTGCTTTTCTTTCTCTGGTTCCATTCTGCCTTTTCTGTTGAAACCAAAACACAGCATGACATTCCAGCTGTGGTCACACTACTGTGAACAAAAATGAGCTTCAAACTCTCTGAACTTAGCAGAGACATCCCAAAAATACATTCACCAAATAGATGTGTTTTTCTTTTCCCAACACTGCATCATATTACATCCTTAAATTAAACCCAGTGGACCAAATTCCTCTCTGGATTAAGTTCAGTAATGTCTGTGGAGTCCAGTGAGAGAGAATTTGGACCAATAGCTATTAAAATTTCCAGTTCCCTCCCTGAAGCAATGCTCTTTTACTGATATTAATATTCCCCTCAAGCTTATTAACTGCATGAAGAAACTTGGGAGGAAAGTGATCCCAGTATTCAGTTTCCTTAAGACTTCCAGCACACACACACTGCTCTGGCAGAGGTCTGTCCCTGTTCCATCCCCCCTACCACGAGGGTGCCTGGCATTCAGGTTGGTGCTGGGGTTGCAGCAGGTGACTGCCATGGAGGGAAAAGGGATTCTCTAGGAATATTGGTTTTGGAGACGATGACCCTCAAGGAATAGCAGGATGTCAGAGATTATTTTATGACCTGGATCATGTACAAGATGTAACGTGGACAAAATTTGCAGTGTGAGGGCAGCATGGCCATGGGGTGGAATGAGAGGAAGGGAGAAAGAAGAGGGGATGTGGCAGGGAAGAAGGGTCTTTCACAGGGCAGGAACTCAGCTTTACTTCCAGAGAAGATGTAACATGCAACTCCAGAAGTACAAATCCCAAGTTCTTATAAAGAAGGTGAATAATTTGAAGAATAATCACAGAACCACTGAATATTGAAGAATAATCACAGAACCACTGAAGAATAATCACAGAACCACTTGGCTTTGCTTCCAGAAAAGCCATAACATGCAATTCCAGAAGTACAAATCCCAAGTTCTTATAAAGAAGGTGAATAACTTGAAAAATAATCACAGAACCACTGAATATTCTGAGTTGGGAGGGACCCACAAGTATTGTCAAATCCAGCTCTTATGAGGATGACCCATACAGGGATCAAGTCCACAACCTTGGTGCTATTATCAGCATGCTCTAACCAGCTGGGGTACCCAGCAATTAAATAGCTTTGATTTTTAAATGATATTTATAAATTTAAACAAACAGAGAGTAGGATTGAGCACAGCCCTTCCCAAGATATTTCATACACACTGTCTTGGAGGTATCAGAGCAGCTTGCAGTATTTTTGCCTAAAGGCAAGGACAGGATACACGAGGGTTTTCTTTTTGGTTCCTTCCTGCTGTATTTCTGTTTTTCTTGGCTGGCTCTCTACTAGCACTGCCATGGTTTTGTGCTTGGTGTGTTGCACCCAAGGGGTACAACAAAGATGCAGCCTAAATTCATTGCCTGGAGAGCTGCAAGCTGCTGAAAAGGCTTCCAAGGAATAAAAACCTGTGGCTTGAAGTAGTCTTCTACTGGAAAAGTAGAAATGAGTTTGCTAATAAAATTTTAGGAACAAAGAACATGCTGGCAAAAAACAACCAAAAAATTTCACTTTCCATATTTTTCCCATTATTTTCCAAAGTATAAGCACAAATCACATAGAATAAATTAGTATTAGCCAAACTATACTATTCACTGGGCACTGTCTTAGATTAATAGAATTGACAACAAAGGAGGAAACTTCCATAAATAAGAAGAAAATTTTATATTTCTTTTTGTAGATGATCTGCCTTATATAATTGTTACAATCTGAAACACAGAAATGGCACTGTAGCAATAGTGGGACAGAGCTGCAGTGCTGGGTCCCTGACTTTTGTACAGTATTGTACCTCTCAGGTCTCTCTTGGCACAGTGCTAATTTACACTAGTTTAAGATCCAGACCAGAGCAGTTTTCAGGAGGAGATGACGGATTCATGAAGTCTAAGTGACTGAATACAGAAGTAATTCATTAGCTCCACGCTGTATTTGAAAGCTTGACCAGAGTTGACTGCAAAGTACAGCATATGTAGGCTAAAAAAAAAATAATTAAAAGACAGAATAAAATTTAGGAAAACTCAGAGCTAGTTTGACTTAAGTTTAATAATAGATCTGCAACTTAATTTATTTTGGTGTGACTTGAAGTAATGCAAGAGGAAGAATTGCAAGAGCAACATTCCTGCACTCACCGTGCCTTATGGTTTTCTGGAAGAAATGTGTTGCATACCAAGTTTGCTTTTCTTATATAGTCTCCAGATAAACTGCCTCTGCCTAGTGCACTGGTTTTCAGCTGAGCTCATCTCTGCTGCAGAGAACACAGCTGTTTTCTACATTTCTATTTTGAGTTTAACTGTAGGTCCTTTTGACCATTAATATCATGGAGTAAGTCCTGCTGGAAAGTGAAAGCCACAGGAGCCATGATGTGTGAGTTTATTTGATTCCAGTCCGGGGATATCTGACTGCTGCAAGCCTCTGCTTTTCCAGTCTACATTTAAATTGATGTTGGTGCTTTAAATCCAAGGTCTTAATCATTACATAACTACCTAAACCAATAGTACATTAAATGATATTCCCTTGTTATAACATCTCCAGTTTTCTGGAAATCATTGATTAATTTACTGAATGATTTTCTTAGCTCCCCCCTTCTCCATCCACGTCTGTACTGGTGAAAAATCACTTAAATAATTTTCCACTTGCTCATTAGGAGCACCCACAAAAGGAGTTCAGAAGTGACCCACTGTGAAGTGCTCATAGTCCTTCTGTAGATGAACTGCCAGGCTTTGATCCTTGATATTACTTAGTCTCTTTTTCTTTGGCCACTTCTCAATAATCTCTTCAGAACACTGTCAAAGGTGTTTTAAATTATTTTTTTCTTTGTGAACAATGTGCCTGAAAGACTCTAATACAGTAAGGAGGTATGTTTTTCTTTGCCAAGTAGACACTGTCTTTATTCTACTATGATTCCCATTTATTTATTTTTGTTTCACAATACCCCTGGCATTAAGAAAAGAAATTGGTGTTCAATTCCCAGGATCATCTGTAGCTCTCTTATTAAAGATAGTCACTGGTGATCAGGCACAGTAGTTGATTTTAATGAGCCTGAATTTTAGGGCTTTTAGCAGTTCAACCATTTCATTCTTAAGCTCCTTTGGAAGTCCTGGAAATATACTCTGCCACTTCAATAGCTGGTGGTTCTCTAATTCTTTCCTTCTGTTCGAGTATGTCCTCTGTTGCTATTGCAGCCTCTGAGAATATCTGAACTTTATTTCCAGAAAAGAGAAAATGTGTTACAAACATAATCTGTGGTGAAGACAAAGGCGAATAAATAATTTAATTTTTTCTGCATTGTCTGTGTAATCCTTAATTGCTCTCATTAATCCCTGGTAGTCCAACAGACACAATTTTTTCAATGACTTTCTGGGCAATCTATCAAATCGCACTCAAATGTCACTTTAGTTAAGATGCACATTGTGATTTGACATATATATTCACATTTTTCATAAATAACTCACTGCAATCTAGGCAAATAATTTTGCATGGACAATCCATTTGTGATATTTAACTTGCATTTAAGGCAGAGCAGAAAAATCTAGAAGTATTTGTGATGAGACACAAATACAGAGAAGTATTTGTGTCTCATCACAGATACTTCTAGTTTTTCTTGCGATTAGCAATTCCAAATGTTTTTCAGGTGATGATTTCAAGGTTTTTTGTGGACATGGACAGACTTTATGACTTCTAGTTGTTCAGGAAGGAAAAGGAGGGATGTGAAGAGGACCCTGGTGGATCTCTCACCTGGTGGATCTCATCTCTGCACCTGATCTCCTCTGCCTTAGGTCCCAGCCTCACCTCCATAGGTCGTTAGCAGAATCTGACAGCGTGGCCATGTACTTCTACAAGATAACTCTTTTGGCAAAATGACATGAAAACAAGTTAGATTGCTTCTCAATAAGTGATAAAGTATTTTTTCCCCATGACAATTGTTAAGTATTTGTAGGCAGCACAGGAAAAATGGAACAGAAAGACTACGCTCTAACTGTACAGTCATAAATTACATGAAGTACATTTCATTATAAAGCACTACATTTTTTCTAAACCTTTATGAATTCTCTCCATTTACCCTGGGGGGTTGTAATGTAAACTGACATCTTATTCTCTTCTCACAAAAATCACTAGCATTCTCTCAGAATGTTTTGTCTATAAATGTGAACGAGGAAATAACAGCAACAGAACATACAAGAGAAAAGAGTATTTGTTTGTTTTTGAAGGGAAAGTGTAACATCTATATGGAAAACCTGAAAATGTTCAAGCATCCTGTGTACAGAAATAATGACAACCATTCACCTATTTCTTCAGTTCTGTGAAAAGGGATAGATGTTACTCTTGATATATAACCCTTTTAAAGAATGAAGAACATGCTAGAAGCATTAACTAATTGCTATTCCATTTATGTTCTGTATTATTGTAATGATTTATGTTGCCCGACAAAGAAATAACACTGTCATTTTCTTCAGCTTGAATAATTTTGAAGAATTTTCATATTTTCTTCATATATCTACCAGTTAAATAGCTCAAAGCAAGTTTTCTGCACTCCCAGGTTTGAATAGCACAGAACACTGGCTTTGTACCCTTGGGCTACTTGGATTTAATATCAAATTCTTACCTTGCACAAGGTCAAAGAAAAAAATAAAGCTTATAAAATTGGACTCATATGAAGAATGAGCTTCTATCTTTTAATACTACCAAACAATCTGCAAATTATTTAAATTAAGACAACCAGCACTCCAACATCTGCAAGCAAAATGCTTAAATGCCAAATGCAACTTTACTGGCATAAGAAAATAATAAGTGGAGTTCAATTTGTGTCAGCATAGCTCAGGAAAATAAGATATCATGTCTTGCTGTCTGCTTGATGTCAACTTCTCAGATTCAAACCCTAATGCCTCATCTTAGGCTGTCCTTACTGGAGGCTGCCAAATAGCAAGGTTCAGCCAGAGTTCATGCAGCTACTACAAAATAGGTTTTTTTTCCCTTCTCCTTTTTCAATCATTATGAACCTTCTGCTTTATATTGTACACACTTGATTATATCTATCCTTGAAATGTATACAACTCTATTAGCCTCTTCTCCTATTCTTTTAACATACTGTAAATTCCTTTCTGTGCTTAGTTTGTTTTATGACTTACAGAATTAGGCTTTTAAACTTTCACTGCACAGAGAAGATTGAGTTGTGAGATTGGCTACAAGGAGAAAACAAAGGAATGGCAATTTATATTAATACAAAAAAAGAACAAAAGTACGAATACTTTTGACATTTTTTTCTACTAAAATATTAGTTACCATCATACCCAGTTCTCAAAAGAGCTGAAAGTGGATTCTTCTTAGAAAGGGAAGATTAGCAGCTCTCTAAAATGCCCATTTCTGTTAATTCTAAGAAGCCTAAATCCCCTTCTGCCTAAAATCTTATCCCTCATTGATATTGATATTGATATTTCAAATGAGACCTCGTGCAAGGTTCAAATGAACAATTTAGATGGATTCATTTTCTCAAATTGTTTTAAATTGGCTGCATATAAAATTACTCTAAATGGAAGTTGTGGGACAGATAAGCCAATAATTTAATGATAATATATATAGTTTAGTACTGTCAAAGTTTACAATAGCATTTCAGAGAACTCAGCAAAGCCTGTTGGAATCTGCTTCAGGTGGAAAAAGCCCAAACAAAACACAACACGTGGGTTGAAGCATTGAAGTCATGATATACCAACACATATATTTTGAAGATAACATGATCCTTCTGCAAAACAGTGATTGAAATTTTCTGAACACTTCGATTATAATAACTATGCAGAAACACAGATGAATCTATACACATGTGGGAACACAGAGTGTAAGAAATTTCAGTTTGTCACAGTGCTGCTAACAGCAGAGTTTCAATCATTTCAAATTAGCTGATGAGAAGTTAAGAAAATCAGCTGCTTTAATATCTTCTGAAATATGAGGAAGATTTAAAAACAAAAGTTTGGCTCAGTTATATTCTCTTCCATTTCTGACTTGCTCTTCTACTTTAAGGGAAACAAGTTTCCTCACTTAGGCTCGTTCATTGCAAACTTATCTGGTATGAATTACTGAAACAGATTTGCAATATTCAATGTCTGAACAGATGAAACACTTTAATACCTTAGATGGCTCGTTTCTGGAATCAGCTGGAGTGGCATATTTCCCTAACTTTAAAAATATTTTTTACAAAATTCAAAGGCAGTCAAGATTAAAATTCCCAAATGTGTATTCTGGATTGCCTCCAAAAACATTCAGTCATTATTGGATATTGTCTTGATTAAAATTCCTGTTGGTTTGTTCTATGGTTAAAGAGTAATCTTGTATCTTAACTTTTGGAATGTATTCCTATCATGTGACATCTATGAAGTCCGAATTAATATAAAGAGATCTTTCTCACTACCCAGCATGGGAAAAGGTTTAAAATGCTCATATTTCAGCATAAAAGCAGTTCACAGAATGTGTTTTGCACTAAAATTACCATTTATATACTTCAAAATTTCCTTCAGGAATAGTGAAAAGTTAATTTCTAAAGATTTGCTAGAAACCTTGTCAAAGAAGTATCAGTGAGAATAATGTGTGTACTAGCCAGAAATTACACCAAGAATTATTTGTATTCTCCTTTGTAGCTAACCTTTACACAGACTCCTCATTTTTTGTAAAGAAGCTAGAGCCGTTCCTGACTTAGCTGAACTGAATCACTTTTCTTAGTCTTTTAAAACTTAAAAAAAAAAAAAAAAATCTAGAAATGCTCCCATTCTCAGAATTTTGCCCCACAGATTCTGGGACTCCAAAGCTAAAACACTCACTTCTGAGCAACCTGTGATTCCCCCCCTCTTTAAAGCCATGTGAGTTTCTCTTTCCAGTTTTTGGGAAAAATGCAGAAGAGTTTCCCCCATGACCTTGGGCCACATGACCAAGCCCAGGACACTACTGTGCACAGGCCACTCAGAGGAGGAAAAGGCAAATCAGAGATTCTGCTCTGTCATTCTCACATCTAAACTATGCTTTTAAGTAGTATTTAACTATTGAGGTTCTATTTAAGGATTTTAAGGTGTTTCTTGTTCATCCCTGATAGGTCTCCCTCTATTAAGTAATTGAGGAAGAATCTTCAGCCTGAATCTTTGATATTTCATGATATGCTGCAGGGAGATGTGGCTTTCAGATCTCCTAGAAACAGTAGAAAAGGAAATTCCATTTTGGATTCTATGAAGCTGTCCATGAGGAAGTTTCATCAATACTCACTATGACAAGATTGCGGTCAGTTTTTAAAACAATCAGAATTTTCCTCCCCAAAGTCTTTAAGATCTAATTCCCCAACCAGATCTCCAGGTCAAAATGACATCTACTTTAGAATTGCTTCCACAGAGAAATTAAAAAAAAAAAAAAAAAAGGTGTAGGATAGGAAAGGGAAAAAAGTAACATATTCCAGCATCCCAAAGGAACAGTTTTAGATACACAGACAGCCTGAAGTAATTGACTTGTATGACAAGTTACCTAAAAACTGCAATAATTGTACTAGAGGGAATCAGAATTAGAATTAATCTCTGAATCTGTCTACAGAAAATTTGACTTGATCCACAACATGAATAATACTCTGGTGAGAAGTTCTTATATTGTTCATTATTTTTCCACAGGACATAAACCAGTGCAAATGTATTCTTCCATAGTTCTTACAGTTGCCCAAATATTTTGGGGAATCACTTTTTGCCCCCAGTACTGTTTCTACATGTAACTTTTAGTACCATGAGCAACTGGTCTGTGCTTTCTTGAGATAAGTACAATATGAAAAGATAGTTTTGAAAGTTGGGTTCCATGCAATAATTTTCTTTTTTTCCCAGAGATATCTACAGAGCAAAATGCAGAATATGTGGAAATCACAAGCTGAGTAAATTACTCTTACCTTGCTTCAGCTGTCCTTAAATTTAATGTGGATCCATTTGTCACTCTAAAATGTGATTTGTATATGCCAGAAAAAACTGAGAGACAGCAAGTATGTCAAATTCTATGCTTTATAATCTTCTCCTCCTCCCCCTTTATGTTTTGAGGTTGTCTCTTGTCTAGTCTGTCTGCCTATTTATCTAATTACAGCACTCTGTTTTCTGACCAGAATGTCATGGAAGACATAATGCCCTGGAGGAGTTTTCCCATTTCTAAAATGTCATGTTCTCAAGGTGAAAGCTCTCAGAGTTTGAGCAGGTAGGGCTCTCATTTGGGAGGGACAAGGGCTGGGTGGAGGAGACAGAATTCCCTCCTCAGCTTTGAAATAGTCTTAGAGACAGGACACTGGGCTGTGACAGACCAGCTGTAGGCAGTTATTTCCATGTTTTCAATTTGTGGAGATTTTAGGCATCTTTCATGATGTTCTGACTTACCCAGATCATAGTGTGGTAAGAAGACTGATGCCTTCTGCATTTTAGAGAGAGACCAACCACTTTGCCTCAGTCTGTGGAGAGCTATCACACAGCAGCAGTGCCTGTCTGGGGTTTAACAGAGCTTACACCTGGCCAGGAGCTTCTACACCAGAACAAAAGTACATGTGGGGTAGCTAAGGAAGAGATCTGTTTTTCAGTAAACATTGGAACTGGAACAGCGGAGAGTGTTTGGCAGTTTATAAGTTATCCTAATAATTTAGGAGTCTGACTTTCAGCACCTCTGTTTCAACCGTAAATTCAGGTTACTCATTTAAACCACGGTTACTCATGCAAGTTAATTTTATTGACTTCACTAATAATTTCTGTAAGTAAGATTTTCAACAGGCTTTATTTTTTTAAAGTATTTTTCTTTATAGTTTGGAGGTATTTTTAACACATTTTGGATCTGTCTTTTCATGTCTGACTGATGATTGCTTGTTTTACTGCTAAGTATTTCATGGTTTCTGAGTGACATAATTTTGACAAGATAAAAGATTTTTAGTGTGGCAGTAAACACATAGCAGTGGCAGAGAGTTCTTCCTAGTTTTGCTTGTGTCCTGGCTTTCTTTCCCTAACAATTCACAGGTCTGTGACAGCGTTGTTTCAATCTGGTTGCTATTCTGTTGTGAGCATTCACACAGAATCTGCAATTAGTAAAGCAGTTAAAACTTTGTTTTAAATACTGCTCCCTCCAGGCTTCATTGAGATGAAATGCATGTTCCAACTATAGAAGCAGCAGCTGGTGCACTAGTGCAGAGAAAGTGGAGGCACTCCAAAAGAAAGCTAGGAGTGTAAAATGGTGCTGGCTGATAACACGAGGATGATGACACTGGATCAAAATGTGCAACCAAACTTTGAGCATCTGGTTTTAACTGGGGTGAGGAGATTCCACAACTTCCTTGTGCACTTTTATGAAGAACCACTTCCTTCTATTTCTTTTTGAAGCTGCTACTTGCTGGCTTCCTAAGGTGCCTTGGAAAAGACAGTGTACAACTCATGTCAGGTTATCCAGCCCAGAGCTCCATGAGTTTATGGACCTCCTTAGGCATCAATTTTTTTCAGATTAACAGTAGGCATTCCATAATTCTGGTGGTTGTTAATGTCCTCTGAACCTTCTCCAGTTCTAGGATAGGCTTTCTTTAAATTAAAGGATTGGGGATTAAGGGGCAGAGCTAAATAAAATATTAATGATGTGGGAGCACAGTGGATACACAAGCATCATGATGACACAGGTCTGAGGGTCTTTTCCTTTCCAAACAAGCCCTAGCATTTCGTTTGTTTTTTGGCCTCTCATTTTTATGATAAGTGAGAGTCCACCAGTATATTTTCCACAACATACCTCATTTCACACTTATTTACAATGAATGGACCCCACAGACTTACATAGCTCAGTCACTCATTATTGAAGTTCCTTGTGAATAAATCACCCTTCTGCTAGTGACACACTACACAATAATATTTCTCTTTTACACCTTCACTATGTACCTCAAAATGAACTTTCTTCTCAGTGGTACATGCAGGTGCTCTCCTCCTATGTACAAAGGATTTTCTCCATTGAAAAATTCATTTTAGTGGAAAAACATCTTACACAGTAAGATGTTTTTATATTTTAAAATTTATACTTTAAATTTTGAGTTTCTGTTCTGAATTTTCTTCTTTTCTCTTGTCTACACAGAATAATTTGGTTCAATTTTTTTAAAATAGTCCACATATTGTGGGGACTGTTAATTGGGTTCTCCAGACACTACTGTGATGAATAAAATAAAGATACAACAATATATATTACTGTGACACAGCAGTCACTTCTTATAAGTACTTTGCCACTAATATTAGAAATACATTTGTGTAATTTTACCTGTTGCTAAGGAAAAAAGAGTTCTGATTTTTTTTTTAAGAAAAGATAAAGCACTCTGTCTACATTTGATTCTCATTTCATCGTCTCCATATATTCTATTCCATTTGTTGGAAGCCAGCCAGAAACTCAGCTCCATATAACAACCTTCTTCCTTCCAGGCTTCTAAAAGCATTTGGTTTGACAAAAAATGCTCCTGGTGCCTGTAATACTGGTCATCCTGTGTCCCCCTTTCCTCTGCATCGTCTGTTCAGGCTGGGTGTTTGGGTCACTGCTGTTTGTACAGAGAGTGGCAAAACACCATGCTACACTTGTGCAGATGTTTAGGTACTGCACTGAAAAAAATCAGTCATTGCAATAACTATTAATCCATTTTGCTATAAATTATTGAATTCAAATAGCGCAGCATTAACATTACATGTATGCCAAATAGAAATGGTTTAATTAAACCTTCATATTTTACCAACTTCTTATTGTTTCTAGGAAGCACAGGCTTGAAAGATTTCCTGCCCCATTCTGCTCTGTCCCACATGGAGTGACAGACCCATAGATCCCACTGAAATGGATTATTGCTGTAAATGTGCCTCTCCTGTCTCAGGATCTCCTCTGCTCAAGATGACCCTGAGATGTATTAAAAGTTTCTTTTCCCCAACCCAGCTGTCGAAGAAGGAGTCAGAAGTCTTCGGCTGTAGTTTTTAAGGCTGTTTATAATTTCTTATTTAAATCATTTTTTGTTTGGCCTGCTGAGGTTTGTCCAGCAGGTTAGTTTGTGGCATATTGCTTTCTTATGGGGTTGGCGTTGCTTTTTATATTCTAAACTAGGTATTTATAGTTATGTTCTAATATTTATTACCTATGTTAGACAGTGACTTTCTACTTTGCACCAATCCCAAAGTACTACCATCACCAAGAAGATGGAGGCTAGGAAGAAGAAGGAAGAAGAACAGGACAATGCCTAAATCCTTCTGTCTTGCCTCTTAGACTCCTATAGTAAAAATCTTCAAAATTTCACTGTTGAACTGATGAAAACTACTATTATGCTACTTAAAATTTTGTGACTTGTAATTCTTCATACAAGGTTGGTAATTTGCTCCATGGGTTAAGACCGAAATCCTACGTGGTTTTGGCTTCTTGCCAGGGTCTCTGAGCCCCTGCCAGGATTTTGAGGCATCCAGGGCACCCAGAGGGATCTCCTGGGTTCCGACTCTCCTGGACCCACTCTGTCTGTGGGCAGTTTCACATCAGTGTTTCAACAATAACCTATGAAAGGCCTGATGCTTGTAAGTGAAATAATTACTCTGAAATTTTGACCAGCCCATGGTGTTCCACATGGAAAGAAAACACAGACGGGCCCACGAGGATGGTCTTCCCTATTGACTCTGAAAGTTACAGGATGACACAGTAAAAATCACTGTACGTGCTCTCAACTGTTCTCCATATGCTGTCACTTGGTAAGACAAAAGAGAATCAGGTCACTTTCTTTACTTGTACAAGTTGTAAGCAGTATTGCTGAAGATCCCATATTTATAAATCTTTGAGTAGTTTGAATCTATTCTGCAGACTCCTTCTCTGTACATCTCTATTGATTTAGTGTTTTTTACAGTTATGTTTTTAAAGCATGCCTCATTTATAAATTCTGCATTTATTACCCTCTGTTCAGCTAAGCTGGGATACATTTCCACTTTTGAATCCTGTCTGATCATTTTAAAAATGAATTTAAAAAGAAATAATTACTTTTTAAAGTATATGTGTTTGGAATTCCCTCTGGCTTTAGACTGTTTTTGAAGTAATATTTCTCACCAAAGATAAAAAATTATGCACTTCTTTTCAGAAGTACATTCAATGAATATTATATATGCATTTTCATTGAACAGTCAGTTTGCCATGTGAGTTTTGTGGACAAGAAGGATAAAAGCTCAGATTCAGAGCTCTTACAAGCCATAAAAATATGCTTGAGGTACATAAACAGATGCCTTAATACTAGATGATAGTAATGATGATACACATGGAAAAAATTTTAAAGCAACATACTTAAAGATCAAAAACCAAGGGAAATTTAAATAAAATATGCCAATTTCTTAAATATACTTACAATTCCACATCTATAATAGCTGCAAAATATATAAGCAGGAAGAACTGAAAAAAGCACTGGAGCTATAGGTAAAATTCTGGTTTTCTGAGTTACTATTTGAATTTATGAGGTTCTTTACCTGCATTGTTTTAAACAGAAGTACCAGTTGGTTTTAAATATTCACTGAATATGTTTTCTTCTGCAACTTATTTTCACTTTTGAATCATTGAAATGAATAGAAAATAAAGAAAAAGATCCTGATACAGTAAGAAGGCCAGGAAGACTATTCTAAAATATGCAGAGGAAACTCATTATATCCAGTTTGCCCAGACTGCAGGTAGTGAGAAATGCACAGAATGCCCATAAAAGGTCTGAGAAGTTTCTAATTCACTGCTCCATCACCACTACATCCTGCAGTTCCTCAGCATCATCCTGCTGCTGATGGCAGGCAGTTCTGGAAGCCCTTGCTGTGCTTTCCTGGGGATACTTCCATGGGAGAAGTCTGCCCCAGTGCAGAAAGCCCATAAAAACCCCACTGCATTAACCTCCTGAAGGTTACCCTCCCAAAGCACTTCTGGGAAAATCTCTGCAGCTTACAGGTGATTCTGTCCAGCTGTATGGAGAGTCTGGGTTCATCTTTCCCTGAAATCTCCAATAAATGCACCATCACTTGGGTTTGCATCCTCTGGGATGGAGTCTGTTCATGAGAGCAGCTCAGCAGCTCCTTTCCAGCCCTATTCCTCCTCTGCTTCTGCTTCTCTCAAATAGTTGGACACTTAGGGACTCCTAAATACTGACAACAAACTGCAAAAATGGCTTTGTGAAGAGGAACTTTGCCAACAGACTTACAGATGGTGTTAGGAGGACAAAAAATGATGGAGATAATTTTGTTTAGGGATGCAAATAAACAAAAATTTCACTCAGTCCTGAAAACATTCTTTTCTGTGCAAAAACTCCACTACTTCAGTCCCAGAAGGTTATTTGGAGAAGTCAGAGCAGTTTGAATTCAAAATGCTTCTGTGTTGCAAAACTCGGACCCAGAATTTTTGAAGTCCTCAAAGTTTCCTAACTCTTTTTTTCCAAGGAGGTCTTAGACAACATTAAACATCAAAAACACCAAAAGCAAACCCACAACCTTTTGTGTGTAGACACTAACATGACACAGATGCAACTGCTGGAAAAGTCAGCATTTTCCAAAGACACTCCACAGTGACTGTAGCTCATTTCTGTGCTAAGTGTACTGGGGTAAAGACTGGAACATCACATTTCTCTGACTTAGCAGACACTGTTTTTCAGGAATGAATGAACTTGAAATAAGTTTCTTATTGTACAATCATAGTGCAGTATTCACACAAGTTGGACCATTTCCTAATTCCTGCCCAATATCAAACAGCAACAATACAGATCAAAGATAATGCATACAAATTTGATATTTACAGTGCCTCCCTGCCTAGAAAGGATAGGAAAAATGATATGACTGAGTATAAATAAGAGTTATGGCATTTTCAAGGATCAACTACCCAAATAGTCAACATGTGCACAGATATAAGTTTAATAGCCTCTTATTAAAAGATGTAATAAAATTTGAGAGTGTACTGGCAGTAAATAGATTAAAGATCCATTAATCTATCTTCAGGAGAAAAAATTTCATATGCAGTCATGATTAGATAGCTGGGTGTAGCACACACATCCATGTATCATTTTCTAAGAACTGCTGTTGTTAGGTTTTAATCATGCACCATACTTACTTCCATTAAAATATCTGTTTTGTGTAAATGAACAGCAGGAAGTAATAAACACCCAGTCCTAACAGTATTTTGATATCAAAATGTGGGTGACTGATAGTTGAAAAACACATTTGCCAGACTCTGCAAATAAACACCAAAATATGAACTGACAATTGGGAAGCAGAGACATTCGATACCTTTAATGTATGTCAGCAGGATGCCTGATGCTACAAACCCAAATGAAGTGTTTGCTGGTGCTTAAGACAAATACTGTCTCATCATCAGAGTATCAAGGTAGAGAAATACTCAGAGAGAAGATCAAAAGAAAGCAATGGATTTGGGCTATAATCAGAGCACTAAAATCAATGCTGACGAGAATTGAAGTTGGCTACAGTTCGAGTTCATGTTAGGCAGATGTTTATCATTTTGCCTTTCTCTCACTGGCGCTAAACAAAAAAGCAAGAAGGAAAACCAGAAGGAATAATCAGAGAAAAATCTCAAGAGGAATCTTCTCCAGAAGATCAGGTAGAGGACAAACTCTTCTCATTGGGGCAAAAGTTCCAATCCTGTGGAAACAGAACTTGCTGTGAGAAAAAAACACCAGGCCAGTCTTCCACGGGGTGTGGAAGACTGAAAACAGCACTTTTCTCTTTATTAAGCAGACAAAAAGACATCTTAAAAACTGCTTTGCTACCTACCAGTATGGGGATCTGCTACCCAGACAGAGCAGGAATGTAAAAATGTTTTTAACTCACCCCAAATCACATTTCACTCTGAGCTGTGACACAATCATCAGATCTGTTCCAAGGAGAACAACTCACGTGAAGTAAACCAGTTCCTTAATGATGTTGAGGGACTGTTATCCTTAAGGGCATCATGGTGGGAGTTCAGTGCTCATATGAAGTGAGGATTGTTTGGTTCAGTTTCAGCAATACCCTGCTAAGAAGTGTTCCCTCAAGATCCCTTAGTAGAACTTGCCTTGAACACACTTATCGTGACCAACCTTATGCTCTGAGACTACTTTATACTTTTAATATTCAGTTTATCAACTACATAAAGAATTGCTTTCCAGGTGCTAAAACTTCCCTCAGCAGTCTGAATTCCTTTGAGAACATATTTGTTTTTATTGACTTTCCAACTTTCTAGCCTAGAAATTAATCTTTGTCATGTCAGCATGTGTGCCTTTGGCTACAGGTAAACCCCACTGTGTTTGGGAGGGATACCAGAGACTATAGATTTATATGGTGCCATCACAAAAATATGTAAATGATGGTTAAGGTCTCTGTAGAGACTGGCAAGTTTCAAAAGAACCTTGTGCATGAAAAATAAATGTATATAATTAGTACCCTAGGTTTGCTAGACCAATCATTATGTATTCCTGCCTGCTTGAACCTCTGATGTGCAAAACAACTTGCAAAGCCTTCTCCTGACATCTCCCTGCCCTGCCAAGGGCTGCTCCTCTCTGACACAAAGAGGGGCCCCATTGTCACTGCTCTCAGGCTGCCACAGCCCTGCCAGGGTTTGGCCCTAGGTCTGCCCACTCCTCTGCACTCTCCCATTTTACAGGGAAATGAAACTTCATACAGTGCTGTGCTAATACTGGTTTGACCCCTTCACACTCCATATACAGTTAATTTAAAGCCTGAAACAGCTCTGACAGATATTTTCTTGAACGCATATAATTATGTTTTAAATTCTTCCATTGCAATACATGTTCTCACTGGGGTCCCACAAATCATCTGATCAGTTCTGGGGTCATGATTAGGATCTTTCACAGGAGTGGACTAAAATGCAGTGAGAAAAGAAAATGGCATACTTTTTTTAGCCAACATATTAAATACTGCTTTCTTTCTCCCTCTTTCCAATTTTTTATTTCTAAAAGTACATTTAAAGCCTGTGATTCTCACTGGAGAAAAACAAATATGAAAACCCTATCTTCAGATTTAGTACATATGAAACTAAAAGTTTACTATATTTGAACTAAAACCAGGAAATCCATTAGTATTAGTGGTACCAGCTGTTCTTTGTATTAGGCCAAACTCTGCAAGGGGACACTGAAAGTCCTGCACTTCAAGGTCAACACAGAATGGATAACTTTTATTTTAAGAGAGGGAAACAAAGAATAAAGAGACGTCTCAGAGGAACAAAATGCTGGGCTTATAACTTTCTGTGAGAGCAGCCATTTTTAATGGATTTGAAGAGCTCACGGAGCAGGACTGCAGAGCTGCTTTTGGGAATTATTCTGGCTGCGTGTCTCAACTGACCTCCTGCTACCCTGCAAGGACATCTGAGTAAAGTAGGGAAAACTTGCAATTTTCTTAATGTTACTATTCTTTCATACACAGAGGTCTCTTTTTCTTGTTCTTTCAACCAAGTTTTTTTTTTTTTTTCTGCTGAAAAAAAGAATAAAAAACCTGATATAGAGTAATTACCCAACATGGAGAAGCACCAGCTGAAGAAGGCAGCAATCCCACCTTCCATTAGGAAGGCAACACACAGAAAAAGCTGGTAGTTTAAAACCTGTGCCTGTTCCAGTGACAATTTCAGTGACTTGCAAGCTCAGTCTGAGAAGCAAAACTCTTCTTTTCAGAGTTTGTATTCAATGTCCTACTTCCACAGGTACAAGTAAGTGGTGGCTGCAGATTTTGAGCCCTGAAGAACTGGGAGCTGGATTTTGTGTACTAATTTGACCTTGTCTCTTCTAATTTGTTTTCTTCTCCACTGCTGTGTTGAAAAACTCAACTGATATATTGTTAGAAAGATTAAAGTCACTTCACTTCCCATTTGCTTTAAGTGTCTGCTACTAAATAGTGCTGATAAGTAGAGATACAGCTTAAAGCAGCATTCAGATGGCTAAAATGTTGTGTTACCTCCAGAAGCTCGCACAGTGCTGTCTTAATTTACATTTTGCAGCAAGAGTTTCCAATTCTACACAGTAATAAATGCGCAGGAGTAAAAGTCACAGAAGGGAAGGAAAATCTTGGCATCCAGCTTTACAACTTGGACAGCACAGTGATAAATAATATCTTCCATTTTCTGCAACTTGAATATTACACCGATTCTCCTGAAGTCCCTCCTCATAAATAAATAAACAGTTGAAATAAACACTCTTGGTGTTATTTTGTACCAAAAATTCATGAAGTTTCAGGGCATGTCTGCATGTGCTTGACACACTTCACATGTGTAATTTATGCAGCTCCCACAGTACTGGGGCAGAACACACCCATGTGTTTCACACATGGACTGTGCACTCCCTATTAGCTATGCTCCACCTGGGCATGCCATGTGGGCAGCCTGCAGTGAATGGCTGTTTGCTGAGCCTTTAAGCATGCTAACAGTGAAATATCCTCCAGGAGATTTTACTCCTAGAGACTGTGGACAAAACTTCTAAGCAGAGTACCTGGAGGTAGCTCTACCTTGCATCTGTGCCTGTGTGTGTCTGAGTGTGTTTCAGGGGCTCTGTTAGTGTCCCTTCCCCAGGAATCTTTTCCTGGCAAAGATGCTCACTCTTCAGGCTGTAATTGATTAATGGGTGGGCAGATGTCAGAGGTCATCTGAACAGAAAGAGGGGGAGAGCCTGCCCTGGGAGTCCCAGTGTGCAAACAGGTTTTGCTCTGAGAAGGAGCAAAATGTTTTATCATAGGACAGAGAGGACACTGAGAGCTTTCCTGAGCCTATCCCCACCCTAAGGCAAGATCAGTGACCCTTTTGCAATTCTGAATGACGTTTGTCTAGCCTGCTTTTAGGGATCTCCCACAAGGGAAAAGCCAGCCTTCATGTGCCTTGTTATCCTGAGTGTTCCAAAGGTTTTGCTGACACCTATCTATATAACTAAAATATAAATCCATTAGTGCTTATCTTGTGCATGATGGACATAGAAAACAAGCTAGCTGCAACTGAAACTTGAGGAGTGTACTCCTGTCATTTGTTCAGTCCTCCTGTCTGACTAAACCACCTCAGACCTTTCTAGAGGTGCTTTTCTGCTTCTCACTAGAAATTATGTGAATACCTCATTTATTTTGATTTCTTATGAGAGTATCATAGAAGCCATGTAAAAACTGTCACTAGAATGAAAATATATGATAATAAAAATCTTTTCTCCAAGCACAGAAGCTGTTGCTCTTTAGCAGAAAGCAGCTGGCTTGTGATGTGTCATACAATATATACTATGTGCTACATAGGATCCTATTAATTTTGCTATATTCCAAGTTCTTCCCTGAAGTATATGCTTGAAGCAGGATTTTGTTCCAGCAGTATTGCAGGATTTCATGTTAATTTGGCTGGACTATAATGCTACAGACTCTTCTTTTTGGGGAAGGGCTTATAAGCAGGTCACAGGCTGTTTTGTTATATATTTTGCTTGCAGTAAAATATTTGAACTGTGTTTGCCATGATGTTCTCACAGGGAAGCTAAAGAACAAGATAAACACATTTGCAGGTTTTTAGGACTTTCAACTTATAGGAGCGCTCCTCTTGTACTTAGTCTATGTGTCATAAAGACTACTCCTGAGTGTAAGATTTTCTAAGATGTAATTGTCACTTCTGTAAGGCAAATGAATTCTGTATTTGGGGTGCAACTAATGAAATATTGCTTAGGAAGTCTGAAAAAAAAATCAATTCTAACTAATTTTCAGCATCTGCAGCCATAGTTATGAAAGTCTTCTAAGGTTTTTCATAAGAGACATTTCCATAACATGTAGGGAGAAACCTCCACCAGAACACATCTCTCCACAGAGGAGATAAGAAACATTAAACTATCAGAAGAGCAAAATTCCTGTCAATTAAGAGATTCTAAATGAGGAAAAAAAATTAAAGAAGTGAAATAAAGTGTATTTCTTTGGTAATATTCATTGTTTCATCATCTATTTGTGTCTTTTCTGTTACAAAGCACTTGAAAAATACTTCCAGCCTGTGTTCCAAGATAAGCTCTTTGTAATACCTTATGATGATAATCCACCTAAGGATGTAAATTCCTGGGGAGAACAGGAGAGAATTCTAACAGATTTTAGACTCAGTATGTTTGGCAGACTTATAAATAAGGTCTGTAATTTCTATGCACTTCTCCAAATTTCTTCTAAGCTTAGCTAATAACAATGTAAGCTGTGATTTGAATGTCATGGCATCTCTCTCCAAAGCTAGTATGTCCTTTAGTAAGAGGGGTAAGCTGATTAAATCCTACACTTGAAGGAAAATAAAGATACAAACTTGTGAACAGACTCGAGGACTGTAATCTCTGTAATAAAAATATTAAGCACTAGACAACACTACTTAACAGCTTTGGCAAGATATAGTCTATGCCAATAGGAATGTTCCTTCAGGTGAAATTTTTATTGTCTTTCCACAGTCCCCTCTCAATAACCTTGGTTAGTCCTGGACTATTTTTAGTACTGGTGTTTTTTCTTAGGAATTGCAATGGTTGTTCTGGCAAATTGTCCTATATGATTTACTTGAAACAACTGGGCTACACTACAATAGCAGTTTGACAAACTTCACAAACTCCTATGGAGACCTTTGATTTCTGTTCTTGAATTTGGAAGAGAAATGTGATTCCTGTGAGTGAAGATGTAACAAGTTACAAGTACAGGGCTTTGCTTTAAAGACTTTTGAGCCACACTAAGAAGCCCTGAATATTAACCAACGATTAACCAATCATTAACCAAGAATAAATATGGGGAGAAATTATCTTCAGATGATTTGTATCACAGTCGCCACTACACTGAGGTTAGGTACATTCAGTAACAAGAGTCCAGGTACTACTTGCCTATATTTTTTAAAAGTTAAAAATAATTTAAAAATTATACCAAGTAAGAAATCACCTATGTGATCAGTAAAACATATTCTATATACACATTGATTCACTTAGACCATTCAGAAAATCTTATCTTGCAGGTGTTGCAGCATTCCAAAAAACAAAAAAGCTCCTTATATTCACCCAGAAATGTTGGGGCTGGAAGGGATTTTACTAATGATTTCTTCTGGTTTTGAGAGAAATACTAAATAAGATCTCCTATTTTCTTCTTCAGCTTCATAACTTCTTGGTACTGACTGTATTTTTTTTAAAAGATATTCAGTTTGGATTTAAAGAAGGATTAATTGGAAAGTGCTTTTAATTCTAGACTGAATATCTAGAATTTCTGTATTTCACAAATCAGGCCTTTTTTTTTTTTTTTGCAATGCAGTTGCGCAACGAGGACTAACTGTCCATACTAAAAAACCCCAATATTTTGAAGTAAGTTCTCTTGACCTATTTAACTTTTTTGGAAGCATCCCCACCTTCACAGCAAATGACATAAGGACCTTCTGTGTATACAGTACATGGTGAACAGACCTTCCCAGTCTCAGTATTTGTCACCATAAAGAACAGACCCCTCTGAAGGTGAAAGATGGGGTACAGATAGTGGGGATAATCAGTGAAGAAAAGCTCTTTTGGACTTTGTAGGTTATGGAAGAATCTATCATTAATGCTGTAGCATGAGTTTGGGAAAATTAGGTGTCACCTGCCAAAATATTGCTTAAAAAGTTTATCATGATAAACTCCTGGGATAAGTTTGGGTCAGTTTTATAGAAAATTTGGTCTAATTCCTCTGGAAAAAAGAACTCAAATGCTAATATATTAAGAGTGCTATACTGAAACATATTTATAGCTGTTATCAAATGGAACTTTATCTATAAACAATTATGGGTTTACTGAAAAATAATGAGAAACACTCTTTCAAATCCAGCTGAAGAAACAGCTCTCTTGTGTATTGACAGTTCAAACCAAACTTTTGGTGTTGGGTTGCATGATAAAGACACATACCTAATCCCCTGAAAAAAAATCTGAATCACTGATAAGGAGGCTGGTGAATCCATTCTTTTTATCTGAGCACGTGGGGGAAAGAGAGTGAGAAATAATCAGTGAGAGAAGTAGGTTCAAGGGGTGTCAGGGGAAGAAGCAGGGAGACAGGGCTCCTTGGACAGTGAATTAATCAGAAATGCAGGTTTACAGGTTTCTGATCAGGCAAATTGCCTTCTGCTGATGGTGATTTTGCAATCAGGAAGAGAAGATTTTGACACTATCCCTGTAAATAAAGGAGACTGTATGAAAGGTGGGTGGATTTCAGGAAGGGAGGAAGATGATGTTACAGAGAGCTTCCTACCCACTTTCTCTCAAGCTATCATTTTATGACTGAGACCACAAAGCAGCAAGGAATCCTGTTATCCTGCAGCATTCATGCTGGGTCATGGAAAGCTCATTTGAGAACTGCAGAGACAGCATGTACCTTTCCAAGAGAGCGTGTGATTATGGTGAGTACAATGCAGCAGATGAAAACGTTGGTATAATGCTTTAGGTGCCAAGCCATCCTGCTGCCTCTGCCCTTCAAGGAGACATTGACTGTGCCTGCCTGTGTCTGGGAGTCTTCCAGCAACTTCACTTCTAATATGATTCACATAATTCCAAGAGTTATCTCAAGATCTGGGTTTTTTGCTTAGTTGGCATTTGGAGTAAGAACTTCCAATACAGACTTTGCAACAGACAGTTCGGATAAACTGGAGTGTCAGCAACTTACTAACAGGTCTTTGCTCTGCATTTTACACAAATTTACAAGCTTCATTTCTGCACCTGGCTTACTGCTGTCAACCCTTCTCTCTTCTCTTCCTCCTCAGTAATGTCTCTTGCTGGTCCGTGTAACCGTGGGCAAGCAATGGATACCTTACTCCTTGTTAACAAGAGCTAGCAAATGACATATTTTCCAAGTGAAGTCGGTGGAAATCCCCTGTCAGCTGTGAATTGTACTATTTAAATTATACTGCTGTGCTGACAGATTCAGATTTGCTACTAACCATGATTGCAAGAAAAATTCAGGTATGGCAAAAAATTATTTCTTACAAGCAAAGCTTTACCTTGGAACAACTATAGAGGAAGGCTTTTGGCTCTGTGAGTTACAGATTTCAGTGGCATTTCACTTAATCTTTATGATTATCCATTTACAGAAACTGTGAGTGGGTTCAAACTTTCCACACTGCCCATGAACTAACCAGAGGAAGTTCTCATGGCTTATGTTTTGGCCTCTGGTTTTCCTTTATGGGCTTTTATGTCATGATCAGGCATCAGGTTATTCTCACGTGTCTGGATATTTCTCCCCAGGTCTAGAGGCAGCCCTGTACAGGGTGGTTGCTGCTCATGGAAGGTGGCAGGGCCTGAGAGAGCAGGTTCTGGGAAACCAATTTGGCATCCACAGCCTGGGCTGCTGGAACAGAAGTCATCAGCCTGAGTGGTTAACAGGCAACTGCTCCAACCCACTGGCTTTGGGGCAGGAGACAAGAAATTCCTCTACAAAAACCCTGTTAGGCTGGGAGATGTGCCAATCCACCCCTGCATCACCAGCTCCTGGGTGCATAACATCTTTAGGCACTCTCTGCCCTTATCTGAGGAGGAGGCTGCCTAGCAGGGCCAAAAGGTGGGGATGAAGGAGGGACTTAGGAGGAGATTGTGGGTGCTGTTATGTTGAGTTTGGTCCTGTAAGACCTGCGATTTAAATCCAGTATGAAACTAGAAGTCTTTTCCAGCTGTATTATCCTGACCCTCACACCAGCATGCTTGATCCCAGTTTGCCCACTGGCTTTAGTGTTCTTTGGAGCCTCCAGGCTGTCGTGGCTGCCTGGGGACAAAGGCAGGACTAAGCCAACTCCAGGGCCTGCCAGATTTTGTTTCTCAACACAGTGAGCATGGAGTGGGGTGAACTAATCTTTGTGCTTAGCCTGTGCATGCACAGTTGGGGTGTCCCAAGTGCTGCTCAGTGCTGGGAGTGCAGAGCCAGGCTCTGGCAGCTGCAGACTCTTGGTGGTCTGAATTGCTCATTACCCTCCTGAACTCCGGTGCAACAGCAGCCTCTTAATCTTGGGTGCTGCAGTTGGCAGGCGGAATAGGGCCCTTATATCCTGCAGCTTAAGCAAAGACTGTAAGAATGAAAAGTGGTATAAAGTAATCCACAAAGTGGGAATAGGAACAAATATTTGGGAATCAATCTTTATTTCGTAAGCAGTATCCAGTAACCAAGAAGAGCTCAGCAGAAACTGACCGTGGAAGCACCGGAGAAATGCTTAGTACTTGACCATAATTTGATTAGTTCTCAATAGCTTCCAGGAAAAAAAAAAATCTCTAAACCTGCATATATTTAAGATAAGCCTTTTGTTTCATTTGTAACCCACAAATTGACAAGGAATTTAGGTCCCTTCCCCCTTCTCAGACTCCATCCTCTTTTTATTTTGTTCTCCATGTTACAGAACTTGATTTTTTTTCCCTGCAGTACTTTTGTTTGACCTCATTCCCCCCTCCAAGTAACTCTATCCTGTGCTGCTATGTTCATGCCCAGCCAGAGCTTTACAGATGGCTTAATTATTTTCTTTTCTCAAAGAAAATTCAATCTGATCCCCAATACGCATAGGATAAAATAAAATGAATCAGCTGGGAAGCTGCATTATAAAGGGGGAGGGGTAAAAGAAGTTATGTAAAATTTCATGTCGCTGTCAGACTGTTTTCATAGAATTTGTGTTTGAGATTAAATTAAATCTCTAAAACTGCTTTGATAGCTTCATACTTAGGGTGAAATGAAGCAGATGCATTTTACCCCAATACCATGCTTCTCATCTCCCCTTGCAGAGAGAGAATGAGCTGCTTTGTGGAACAGTTCTATATACTTACAGTATTAAGCAATTCTTCTTTTCCCCTGGCATTGGTATTCTTTTATTCAATTTATCTGTACTATAGCTTGGATAATATTTACCAGATGTTAAATAAATAATTTAAGATAACAGAGTCCTGCATGACAGTTGTAGCATTTTGGGTCACCTTTTTATTCAATTTTTAGAAAAAAATCACTTCAGTACAAGATTTCAATATAGTTCAACTCAGTGGTGACACTTAATACTTTTTCCTCTCCTTTAATTTGAAAGCAGTGTTCTTCAAATAGTTCATTTGCCATATTGTTTTTATCTTTAACAAGATAAAATAGACGTAGCGGGTTTACTATTTCAGCCTGATGCCGACAAATATGAAACCAAAGAATATGAAGAGCCAATGTTTTGTAAAAGCCAGTGTTATATAATGAAACCAAATGCACAGTTTGGAATTTAGAAAGAAATCCTAGTGTGAAGATAAAAGGACATGAAAGATAGTAAATGCTGAAATGATACACCACATAATGGTATACTGTCAAGAAAGAAAGATAACATGATAACTTACAGAGCCATCTCAAAGCCTACATTGGTACTTGACCTATAGTTTGCAAGGAAACAATCTTTTTGTTTCATCTGGCTCATATTAAAAATAGGAAAAACAAAACCCTTATTTTTTTCCACTCTCACACATATGGTTCAAAATCCATGCAATTTTTAACTGTCTAGAATTCCTTTAAGCAATTTAAGACAGAAAGAATTATTAAATCACTTTTCCATTTCATTTGATGAAAAACTGCACCGCCGCCGTTGGTCTCTGTACTATCAATTTTAAAGCTCGTAGGGCTCCAATTGGTCCTGTGTGCAATCCATCATGAGTGGCATCAGATTTGTATTGCCCAAGTTGGGTGCTGCTGAAGATAGAACTGAATAAAACCTAACCCAATGTGCAAGTTAACTTTGAGCAACACTTAAAAGCCTTCCCTGCTCCAGCTCTTTCCAGATTTTGAAATGTGACTGTTTCCCAAAATTCTTTCTCAAAGAGTTTTCAAAGCCCAACAAGTTCTGCTGTCCTCAGTCCACCTGAACTCTGGAGGCTGCTCTCCTCCTCATCTCTCCTCTGCAGGACTGAGGAGCTAAAAAGCTATCCAAGAAATCACTTTTTTTTAAAGAAGAGAATCAGAAACCTATCAACCCAAATAATCTGGTTTCCAGAAACAACAGGTTAAAATACCATTAGATTGAAGTCAACCTTTCATCTATGCTGTGTACACAGTTTTAAACAGCTGTGGTCTGCATATAAATACTCACAGGTCTGTATTACAGCTGAGAGTGCTGGAAATCTTTGGTAACAACTTTTTTTTGATAGAAAATTTGGGTTTAGATTAATTCAAGTTCTTCTGGATGTTCTTCTCTTTAGGAGGTATCTACAAAGCACAAGAAAGGTCTGAGGTGATTCTTTCCACCAGCTATGCTGAACTTATCCATGTCAGGAACCCAGCTTTTGGTTTTCAGCTGGAAAAAAAGAATTTTCATTTTTTAAAAGCTAGAAAGTCTTTGTCTGGGGTTATCAATTAATGATCTTTAATCTTCAACATGACTACAAGTTTTTAAGAAAACAAAGCCTTGTATGTCCTGCAATTTGAGTCTATTGAACGAACACTCTTGGAAGATGAACTTGTCCCACTTTTCTTGGCTATGATGTTCTTTTTCACTGTAACAATTCAGGAGGATTTTTCTCAGAAGCGCTGGGGCTTTTAACCTGTTATAGAACCTAGGCCTGCCAAATTTTATAATCTTATCTCCCACTCTTCACAACAGCAAAAACAACGGTATAACTTTGTAGACAAGGCTCTTGAACAAGTACCTAGAAGAAAAGGAAAGCCATGATTTCTGAGAACAGCCTTTCTACAGTGGAAGCTGAAGGTGCTCAAAGTCTTTTGAAATCTTTGTAGTTTACCTGTGAATCCTATTTCCAAATGTTATTAGTGACCCTACTAGCAGAGAATATAAATCTGTACCCTAAAGAGATGACTTGCTTTTTCACTGGGATCATTGCCAGGGAATAGATTCAGCACAGCGCTGAATTTCACAGGCTAAACAATAACAGGTAATTGCTCACTTAATTGAGAATTATGTGTTTAGCTGGCAAATAAAATATCTGAAGGCCCACTCACAGGTGTGCTTTGGTATTTACGTGCAGATATTTCTTGCTGTGGGGGCTGGCTGAGGGCTTCTAGCTGCTGCCTTGCTGTGCAGCTCAGGGTTCTTGGGAGGGAGGGAGTGCAGGCAGAGCTGCTCAGTGCTCATCGTTAAAGCAATTCAGGAAATAAAAGTGAGTGTCTCTCAGCACAATATATTCCTGGGAGCCTAATCTGAATGAGCAATTCATTGGCATGTTTCTATTTCCAGCAGGGGCTGTGCCAATTAAGAGGGCTGCATATAAACCCTTTTAGTGATGTACACTGGGAGGTAAAAATAATGATAAAATATGGATTTATTTTTTTAGCTATTCCTTTAGTGATAGTGGGAATGGAGCCAAGCAAGACTACTGCCCTCTCCTTTCACAGGCTATTTCCATAAGTATCTGGCCAGCTAAGAGATAAATTCTCCTTTAGAAGTGCTAAGAAACTTGTCTCTTACTTCTTGTGCATACAGATGGGAAAATAAATGTTCTACTGCAGCCAAGACTTGTTATTGCACTTGGAAAACTAAAGGAAACCCTTGCATCTTTATAGCCAGAATGTCTTTTTTGCTAAGCACCTATTGCTGGCTGTGAGAAGATTAGGGAATTCTGAATTAATATTATCTACAGTGTTTGGTCCTCTTATTATTTTACTAAGAATATGGGGTGGGAAAGGAAGCATACTTGAGAGAGTCAAGACTGAGTGTCAAGAGATTCTGCTCTGTTGAATCATGCAGGAAATAAAGAAAAGAGCTGAAAGGACCCCAGAGACTTTCAGAGCTCAGGAGCTTTGGGATCCTCTCTGCATTACTTCACTCAGAGCTATGAACCTCTGTTTTGTACACCCAGTTGTAGTTTTATGCTTTTTCCTTTAGTACCTCATGGCTGCAGTGATGCCTTCACAGCAGCTCTGCTTGAGCCTTCAAGGGAGGATTTCATCCACAAAGTGGGGAGAAGGTCCTCCTGCCCTGGTAGCAGCAGGAATTTGTTCCCCACTGAACAAGAGCAGGAGTTTAAAAGCCATCAACATTCCCATAAAAGGGAACAGGGTACTTGGAGCTTTCCAGTGGGATCCTCCTGGGAGGCAGCAATTGCTCCCATGCCCAGCACCCTGCAGGGCCATTGCCACTGTTGGATTGCTGGTGGTGGGCACAGTGCACACCCAGAATTCCTCAAGTCCAAGGCTCCCAGGAAAAAAAAATGTATTTTTCTGAAATGTTAAAGGTTCCAGCTCTTGTTTTCACTGTGGTGCAAAATGAACTTGAGACTTTTAGAAACTTTCAGTATAAGAAAAACCAAACAGATGATTTTCACACTACTTCGGTGCAGTAAGTGACCCTCATTCAAAACCTTGCTCCAAGTACTTAATTTGAAGTTTCTTCTGCGTAAAGCGAGGTGCCAAACCACAAAAATGTTTGGTGTGACTAGTAACAGGAGGGCAGTGGAAAGGTGCAGAAAACATCTCCCATTCTCTGCCCTCCTAGCAGGAGTTGTGCTAAAAAAAATACAGCCCTATCCAGCTTGGATGTCACAAAAGCTTCTTTAGATGCAAACCTGAAAACTGGGAGAGATCTTTGATGCTGGTGTGTATCACAGATTAACTGGCAAGTGTGCTCCTTACAGCACTGAACAGGCCTGCCTTAAAAGTATTTAAAGAAACATTTTTTAAAAGTACCCAGAGAGCAAACAAAGTAGTCTTTGGATGACCTCTTGTTTCTCTTGACTAGCAGTAGCATTCATTAATCTCCTGCATATGATAAAGTCAGCTGTTCAGCTGGCTCCCAGTAAACGAGACTCCTTTAATTGACAAAGCCCCTGCCATCTAAGAATTTGGTTCATTTTTTCACATCATGCTAAAAGACTAAATAAAATCCAATCTTCTGGAGCAATATTGAGATATTACATCCAGATGAAGGGTGGGTGTCATAAGAGAACAGGCTGCTAGCAATATTTTCTAGGCTTCTTGCCATCAGCTTGGGTTAAAGTAGTGAAGCTGAGGTAAAAAGTAAAGCAGTTTTTATTCCTGCTGACATATTAAAAAAAAAGGTATAGAGGGCACTTCATCAAGTCCTTTTGTTATATGATTATTGACCTGGGAGTTAAAGGTTTATTGTATTCCTTGCTTCCTAATACAACACTTGTTTAATCTTAGAAAATACTATGCTTTATATAGTAAATATACATGCTGTAAAATGAGAGGAGAGAAAAAAATGATTCAGATTCCTACTCAGATCAGATTCCAAATGTCCATGAATGTGTGTAATGGAAGGTGGAGATTTTATATTTCTCCCCTGCTAATTTCATCAGGATGAGACTGCACTATCTGTTCTGCTTTTCAGAGTGTGTCAGCCCTGCCTGGAAAAATCTTTTATTGTGTTATGGCAGAATGTTGTCCCTACTGTGCTGGGTTATTGAAATAGGAAGCAGAGTTACTACAGTTATACAGGAACCCTTATACCAAACTGACAATAGCGTTTACAGTTCTCTTCAACTGATGCAAAAATATTCGCGCCATGTGAAAGCTGTAAGGCATTAAATGAGGAGCACTTTGAGATGATGAGCTGCACAAAGCCCACTGAACAGCAACCTGAGGAGCTGGCACAGCTGCAGGAGCTGGGCAGAGGTGGGACAGCTCACACTGCCCAGCAAACCCCACTGTAAATTCATTTTTCCATGTCAGTCCCCTAGCTGCTTGAAGCCGTGGTTTGGGTGAGTGCTGGACATCCTCTGGCCATAGGGGTTGTGTGGCCATGAGAGCCAGAGGGTGCAGCATGGCCCAGGGAACTGTTTTCCCTATTTATGAGCACAGTTTCATGAATAACTGTTTAGTTTCTGCTCCTCTCCTCCCATTGTTATTCTGTTTTCTATTCTGCTCTTCCCCTCCCCACAGCAGAGTGGGGACTTTCATAACACAAGAGATACCCAGGGAATACTGAAGCAATGGTAACTAAGGCTCACCAGGGAAGCTGAGGGCAAACCCTGCACTGATGGCTATGCACGGCAGAAATATTCTGTATATTGTTAGTTCCATCTCGTCCTGACCTTAATATTCCCTCCAGGGCTTTTTTCCCTGGCATGCAGTGCAGCAAGTACCTAGGGAATATCGAAAAAAAAAAAGAGAGAGAGAGAGAAAATTGTCTAGTTACCTAAGGCAACTGAAAAGTTTTAAAAGTGCCCGGTTTAGTTGTGTTTCACAACTCCCATTTAACAGACAATGCCTGTCTCTCAAAATATCTGCTTGGAAATGTGGAATCAACAGGGAAGTTGGAGTGCTCTGACTGTGTGTCCTGCCTGTATCCAATTAACAGCCAAACTATTTGAAAGGAAAGTGATCAAATGGAATGAATTCATTTAAAAAATATAAATGGACATAATGTTTTTACAATGGAGATTTATGTGTTTGCTGAAATGGGGTGGTTTCTAAGCTTTTGAGAGCAAAGCCCATTCCCTTGGGAAAATAGAGTCTTACTGTTATTTATTGTTGGTATTAGATTTGGGGCTTCTAGGCACAGTGAGGGATGTTTTGCCATGTGTTGTACAAGTCCTTCTCAGTAAGAACTTGGAGCCCAAATAGAAGGCACAAAGCAGAGAGTTATGGCAGGCTAAAAACCAATAATGAGCTGCTCAACATCTCCAGCTTAATGTCTCCCTCTTCACCTTCTGCCTTGAGTTCTGCTCTTCCTGCACTGCCCTCCAGCAGATGCCCCATCCAGTCTTTGAAAACGATACCTTCAAAACACGATAGCATTTCTTAATTCTGTAATAAATGACAAATTAGCTAGCAATGTCTCTGTTTGAAACAGCGTGATTCTGGTTGGCTCCGGGATACACTTGGTAGAGAAATTCATGTGTCATGGATGTTGTTTCAGGCTCTCTGCAAATTCAAACCAACGTTGCTGAGCTGGTTGCATTTGGGCCATGTCTCCAAGGGTGGTTTTTATTTTTTTTTTCCTCTGGAACTGGAACAGCTGTATTTTAAATGAAAGGCTAAGCCTCAGGAAAATTAATTAAGAAGTTGAGTCTTTACAGCCAACTGCATTGTATGTGTGTTCCTCATGCCAGTTACAGATACTGTATCTGGCAATAATTTGCACTCTCAACAATTCCATTTAATTTTAATTTAGGAAAATGACTCTGTTTCGCTACTAAAGTCATAAAACCAGATTAAAACATCAATCCAATGAAATAAATTTAAGTGTGTATTTCATTTTATGGATACAATTGTTTCTAGTGACTTCCATTTCTATGTTTCAAACGAAGGACATGCTTAAGCATTCTAACACTGATCTGACTTGACTATAACACTGATTTATGATTTTGGTACTGACAATAGCAGTGAATTTGACCCACTGCATTGAAAAAAGGTGAGAAAAGGTTTTAAGAATTCAAATAGACACAAGACTTTCCAGTTCAGTCAAAAGATTGCTCAACATATGCCCCTCAGCAAACTTCTCTTGACTACTACTGTTCTTTTGCTTTGCCCTTTTTATGTGTTTCATCCTGGCTGAAAGTTTGACCCAGACATCTTTCTGCTTGCAACAGAAATAAATTATAGTGGAAATCATAAGGGAATAAGGGATATTTAAACATTTACAGTCATGGGCATGTCACAATGGGGACAAGTAACACTTTGCTATGGAGAAATGGCAACTCAGATGGAGCTATTCAGACAAAAATAAAACTCCTAGACTCTTCCAGATTTTCAGAACCTATTTTTCTTGAGGTAGTCTGCAAAACTCTAGCTTCTGTGATGTTTCTTTCCATATCCTATATAGCTGTTGGAGAATAAGTCATAATTAAATATGTATAATAGAAAAACATCATGATACATACATATTCAAGAGCAAATGTTAATTGATGGGCATAAGGGAATTTCTAGTGCAGAATCTGACCCTCAGAGATGCTGTCTTTGAGAACTAGCTATCTAGATACTTATATTACTCCCAGCACTATGATATCTGGGGGCCTTGCAAACGTTAATGAACTTATCCTCACAACCACCTTGTGAGGCTGGGAAGTTTTAGCATCGACTTTAAGGGAGTACAACCAGGCCCTAGGCATGCAGTAGCAGCCACAGAGGAGCTCAGAAGGAATCATGCTTGCTTCAAACAACATTAACTACTTGTTGGATAATAGCTGGGGATAATGGCACATACAGCGTCGAGTGGGTTGCCCCTCTCCCATAAATAATTTGGAGAAGAGAGCCTATGAAACTCCAGTGAGAGGGGTTTTGCAAGGAAGTGGGGGAAATAATACTGCTGAGCTATGGATTCCCTTCTCTCCTCCCCTTCCCATCATGAAAGCCTGATGGCTTTCAGTCATTTGCAGTGGTAGCAGTGTGTGCGTGCGCATGCGCGTGTGCGCTGTGCTCAGCAAGGAGGAATGGCCTCCAGAAAGGAGAAAGAGTTTCAGGCATTTCTCCTATAGCTGTAGACAGATATGCAGTGAAAATACGAAATTTAATTTTTTTGGCTTACTTTGTGTCCAGTTTCAGTCATGTTGCCCATATTGGCCATCAGAATGAAACCTGTCAGCTCCAGCGTGTGAAAGGGCTCGCCCTGTGCAAGTGCAGTAAGGAACCATCTTAAATTCCTGAGTGCAGCAACTCAGGTGGGAATTGCACAGTCAGTTTTGGTCATTTTTCTCTATCAGAAGGTCACATATCCCATACAGGTGTGGCATACTGTTTGAAGGCAAAATGACTTTTGCACATATCCCGTTCACCTTTGGGGATGTAATTTAAGAAGGGACCTTTTGTAAGGCACAGCACATATTTGGGCACAAAGGAGGAAGCAGCCTGACAAACTGAACAAAGCAGAGGCATTTTCTCTCTCTCCTGAATGTAAAAACAGGGAAAGTGCAAAGCACAACCATGCTTCATAAATTCCAGCTGCTGTCACTCAGCAGTGGAGAGGAATACAGGGGAATATCTGTTACTTACAGGCACCACAATGGTGGGGTTTTGTCACCCCCCTTCCTGCAGCCCAAGGCAGATTTATGTTTAACCCCACTTGCTGTGAAAAGCCAGTGGCCAAACTAATTTTGACTGCTCTGGGAAAAAAATGTGAATCTGCAGTAAACAGCCTCAAAGCATGTTGGTGGGAGGAAATTCTCCAATGCTCTGCTTCTGCAAGATGGAAGCCTGGAGAGCTCCCAAAAATCTGGGAACATGTACCCAGGTACTCTCCTGATATCCAGAGGATCTACACAAGCCTCCAAGGACATCTGATATTGTCCTTACACTACAGAGAACATTGCACACTCTTCTAAAGTGAGAGTGTTTGTCCCCAGAAATTTGGTTGCAGGGTTGGGGCACTGAATGTTATAATCACAGTCTAGTCAACAATGCCATTTCTACTCTGTAAAACCATAATCCAAATGAATTATTGCTCTTTTTCTGCAGTCAGACCCTCTGAACAACTTTTCCCCTTATCTTTCTAGAATGGGAGATTTCAAGCCATTTTCACTGTATTAATAAGATGCACAAAATATATTGTATATATGGCAGAGAAATGGGACAAAAGGAAGCTACTACTCCCCTTGAGCAGTTAGAAAATACACTGAGGTTCAGCAGAAAGTAGAACATGGCATTTGAGTTTTTCTTGTCAGAGAGGAGAAAGTTGCAGCTAACACTCAGAGCAGATATAATTTTTCCGTGAGTTGTTGCAATTTTTTTTGTGATTTGTACAATTCCTTAAGGCTCTTTATTGTTGTTTTTTGGTTAATATGAACCCTTCCTCTGACTGCAGTTGGAGTTGCATGTGTGGAAAATGACAGCATAGGCTAAGAGCAGAAAATTTGACAAGCTGGCTTGATTAGCTTTTGTTGAGCTTTGCAGCACATGCCTTTCTATGTGAAGCTGCTCCTTCTGTGAGGAGGAATTATTGCTTGCTCTTCCTCATGTGCTTTCCTAGGCATGAAGAAAGGGGTGAGGACAACAGCCTCTGTACTGGGATCTGACAAAAGGGCTAGTTAGAAAATATGCTATTTATATGATTTTTTGATTAAAAGAATAAACTCTGTGAGAATGTTTCCATAACTCTGAGACTGCTGGTTAGGAATATCACTTCAATTTTTAATCTTTCTGGGACAGGAGCTTCTCCTGCCTTTAATGACTGCACAACACAAGAGAGTGCCTGGTTTCAGGTGAAGAAAATCTATTACTAATTAATATGAAAAAATAAGACAACATTAATAGCTCTGAATTCAGAGGAAAAACATACACAAGATAAGATTCTATGTGCTCAAAGAAAAAAAAAATTGGAACCTTACTTAAAGAATTATTAAAAAAATACTCTATTTATAAAGCATTTTAGGGTATTTCTAAAGGGAGATGATATACAACAAAAAAGTGCCACAGACAGATTCCATATATGTTTAAAGATAAAACAGAAACTTGCATTTTTAAACTCTTTGATGAAAAACAAAATGTTGCCCATTGTTACTACATTTCTCTGAATCAAACATTTTTGCCACTGTTTAGCACATCCCAAGTAGCATCCCCTGTTAGATTGGAATGCTCAGTCTGGAAGTTTATTTTTCAGAGGCACATTGCTAAAACTAAATCTGAGTGAAGGTCTGATGATTTCAACATTGGATTAAATCAACCATTAGCTCCTGCAGAAGTGGAAAGGCAAACTCTGTTAAATACATGAAAGCATATTGCCATGTTGTTCCACAATGGATTTGTGATTTATTATACTCTTTCTTTTTGCAGTTCAGAGAAAGAAGGTTCCAGTTCACGCTGACTTAAAGCCCTAGAGTTGAAAATGTTAATGAACATGCACACAAGATTTTGCTTACCAAGTTGTGTTGTGTTAGTTGGTTTGAAATTAAACTAAATCTCTACCCAGATTAATAGGGTAAAAGTGAGCTTGCTCAAAACATAACACAGATTCATTTAATTCATAACAAAGGGTTCACATTAGCTCTGGCTGGTTTTTGTTTTCTTTGAAAAAAATGCAGTTTTAGCAATACTGAAGTGCTTTCTAAATTCATTGTAGCTTTGCCAAATTGTCTGGAACAAAACCATGATGTTGAAAATGCTGTAATGTTTTATTTCATCATTTTAAAACCAGAATGCTTGAAATCAAACTGATTTTTTTGTTTTGAAATTTCCTTTAATACACTTTAAAAGTAAAGCTGCTTTAAAAACTTGAATTTGGAAGGATTTGTTCAAAGTGAAACACTTTTTGATTCTTTTTTTCAGAGTGGGTTTTTTTCAGAGACATTTAATTCCTCTGCCTTTAGTGAGAACTGAATTCTCAGTTTAGAGCAGAAAAGGTGAGTTTCTTGCTAGCATTAGTATAAAAAGCCCTAATAAAGATAAGCCATTTCTTAGGAACAATGTCAGCAAGTCCAAATAAAGGCAATACAAGACCCTAGAATTCATCTTGACCTGCAAATCGACACAAAAACTGTCCTCAGTGGGATTTGAACTTACATCTTTTATAGCTGTCTTTTCCTTCACAAGGACTTGGCTATAAGAAATAAATCTTTTGTTTTATTTTGTTTTGTTTTAAAGGACTAGATTAAATACAAAATTTCATCTTTAAACCCAGATTTTGAATCTTTAAACCCTGAAGTCAGAGATAGATATTATTCCCATTAACTAAAACCTTCCCTGCTTATTCAAACCCCATTTTTCTCCCCTCCCTCTGTCAGTATAAGATTACCAGCAGTTTTATAAGCCCCAGTTTCCTCCTCTTTCATATCATGCTGTGCTTTTCCTCTTCATTTACTGCATGGCAGCATTTCTTTTACCACGTAGGGCATGTCTTCATCTCCCTCTCCATCTTTGTTCTCCATTTGTGATGCTACTGAACTAATAATGCCACACTATAAGCACGGCAAGATGCATTCCTTAGAAGAGCACTTTACTTCCAGGTAATGGAATCTCTTATTCTTTCAACATTTCCCAGAAATGAAAATATATTGATGAGGATATTCTAGTAGTCTACCAACTTTTGCATGTACCACCAGTATGTCATCTTAGCCACAGAGGGATTGACAACAATAAATCTGTTAGCTGTTCTGTAAAGGCAGGGAATGGGACTAAAAGCTTGGAAAAAAGAGATCAAGGCCAGGCAAGGTTTTGATGATTACAGTTGTGAAAATTTCTGCAGAGTATAGAGACCAGGGCTGTATTTACAGTCTCAGCAAAAATAGGAGGCATTCAGCCAGATCTTTGGCTGATGTAAATCTGCACAATGTACAGAAATCATTAACACAGGGAAGGAGCTGGCCAAGTGCCTTCTGCTTGAGGCATAACATTCATGATTTAGCAATCTGTGCTCTGAGTGATGGATCTGGGCTGATATTCACCAGGTGAGAATCCAAGCCCTCATCTTAAAATCAAGATTGCTATTGCATACCTTAAGTAAATTCTGTGCAGTTGCTGCTTGGGAAAGAAACCCCAACCAGTTATTGTTTGTTATTATTTCACTCTTGCCTCAAATTGAAATGTATAAATCTGCCTGCTTACCCCGGACTGTGCTTTCAGAAAGCTCACTGTAGTGGTTATCTATTGCCTTCTTGAATTGCTGTTTGATATTTTATTGGCCACCCAGAAGGGTAATAGAGCAAATAACATGCTGATGTTAAAACAGAGCTTGGGAAGAACATTTTGGTGTGTGTATATGTCTGGGGGTGCACATGTGTCCTTGTTTACAGGAAAACCTTTGCAGGGAGAATATCAAGCACAACTGGACCTGAAAGGTTTCACTGTTTTCTTCCACAGTCTGCATTCATCCTGAATTAGACCAAAGCAAAAATCCCCAGCTTGGAAAAAAGCTGCTAAAATTTCATTTCAGAAGCTTAAATCCCTGTGTTTTCAAAGCACCCAGTCTCCCTGCATCCATCAGATGTCCAGCAAAAAGTGACACTAATGTCACCTGGACCAAGCAGCACCAGATTCCAGCCTGGATCCTGCCTGTGACCAGGTCTGAATCCTGTTTGGCAGCAAAGCTGGAAGAAAAACTGACTTTAGTTGAGGTTCTAGCATTTCTTGGGTCCTGGACCTGTTAAAATTAAAAAAGGTTATTAAAAAAAATCTGCTTCTGATCAGGGCATGGACTCTCAGAAAAATTTTGCCTTGGTTTGGGTAATATTTTTTTGGACCTAGCAGGCGCTGTGAACTTCACAATTTCAATTAAATATCATAATTTCTGCTGTAACTGTGTGTCATCAGATGGTTTCTGACCAGCCTTTCTTACAGCCAAACTCCACATCTGACAAGCTCTGGCTGTTTTTCACAGCACATTTTAAGCTTCTTTGTCCCTACAAAGAGATATGGCATCATCCTCAAATATGCTTTACTTAGAAATATTTCCAACAAAACATCATGGTCTACCAATGGTTTAATTCTCACTCAAATTTGTATAAAACTTCACATATCAAAAACCTCAACAAATTTTAGCATATGTAGTCAAGTGTTAAGTGTGCATAGGAGGCATATGAAAGCATTCTGGTTTAATTTGAAATTTGCTCTGTTCAGGATCATCCGGACTTTAAAATCTGGGATCACTTTGGGTGTTCCTCAGCTGAACCAGAGCCACAGGGAGCACAAAATAGTAGAGGCTGCTAATATAGAGCTTGTGAATATTCAGTGCACTCTAGCCTATGTCACTGGATTTAAAGGCAGTTTGTAAATCAACTTCCCATTCTGTGACTTCCATTGCTGAATCCAGAAGTTTAATCTGGGCAAAACTTCCAAAAACAACAGGTACCAACTAGTTATTATCGATTTCTCAATGCTAAATAAGAGACGATAATTAAATCTAAATGGTTTAAAAATTGTTTGCTGTGTATCTCAATGTATGGGCTGTGAACGAATGAGAGCGAGGGAGGCAAAATCAGCCCTTCAATGTATCCAATGTAATAAATCCTCTGAGGCTAATCAGCCTGCCTTCCCCCACTAACCTCAGCCCCACGCTATGCCAAATAGTGAAAGCAGATGTCTCATGAACAGGTAAAAAACAATCTGCATTCCCATTCCCCACAACTGAAACAAATGTTGGGTTTGGGGTTTTGATTTGGGAAGCTTCCAAACTGAACTGCATGAGACATTTCATCCAAAGCCCTTCAAAGAAACAGCCCAAAAAGAGGAATTCAATTTAGCTGGCACAAGGAGAGAAGATCTATTGTAATATGGAAGAATTTCAAACACTAAAGGAGAGCCAAATGGCATTTCAAATTTCTGTGATTTATCTTGCCTTGCTTACCTATATTTCTTCAGAAAACAGCAAGCTAACAAACCCAGTTGTAATGTTTAATACACAGAAATCCTCCCATTCCTTGTCTCTTTGACTCTCTAATTTTCTTTAAGGAATTGCAACCAAAAATTCTCCATCTTTGGTCTTAGAAAACAAAATCTTTCCTCTAGAGTATGCTATGATCTTCCAGTTATTACTCTTGGCATCAGTCTGTGCATGAAGAATGTATTTCTAAGGTGCTTCGCTCCTCGATATAATGCAAATGAAATAAGGATTATATTATATTGGAGTAGCTGAGGCAAGAATTCTTAGGGTCAATATGTGTGTATTGCAGGTTTATTTTCTTGACTAAATGCTTCAGGAGCCTACAGGTATGATTTACATCCATCACAGAGAGTGCCTGGGGTAACACAGCACCATTCCTTGTGCTCTGAGCTGCAGGCTGGTTAGGTGGTTTGGGACAAGCCAAGCTCTGCAGGCAGGAGCTGACACTATCAATAGCCTTGTGCCTGCTTGCACACACACTGAAACAGGAATTGGAATTTCTCTGCAGCCCTTAGCAGCCCCTGCTCCAAACCAGAGCTTGGTGCTGTGCTTGGTTCCCCTCCTGGTGCTACACGTGTGTGGGCAGCACTTTTCCAGACCAAGGGAAAGCTGTGTGTAAACTGGTGCTTGTGTCTCTCTTCTGGGAGTATTTGGAAGAGCAAAATCATCAGGTCAGGCCACTTTTCTCTGTTTGAATTTTACATCTCTTAAAGGCACTTTTGTATCCCAATAATGCTTCCAGGTAAATAATCTATTAAGCATGAGAGCAATGTGGCTGGTCAAAGCTCAAGGTGAAGATTGTGCCATTTTCAGCCCTTTGCAGGACTGTGGACACTCAACACAATATTAACAGAGTTTTGTAGTAACGTGTTGGAGTTTTTTTTTCAGAAAATGGCTGAGAAGGATGCCTTTTTTCCCTTCCTTTTTCCCCCAATGCTTGTACCACTGAAACAGCCCTCATTGCTCGTGCTGGTCTCATACCTGCATCTCTACAATTGTCTCTACAATGCCTTCTGTTGTTTGGGGATCTGCGGGGGAGATAACTAGCAGGAAAGGAATCTGATCTCAGTGGGTCTTTGTGAGAGTTTTGATGCAACCTTTAGCTAATTAGTTTCATTTAATATAAATTCTCATGGCTGAAGTTCTCAAGAGACAGGAGGACTATTCTGTGAAAGGAAGAACTCTTATCCTTAGCAACACTTTAGTATGCACTACCTTCTTGGGGGAAAAGGGGTAAGAGGTTGGCTTTGGAAAGCCACTATCGCCTGAACAGAGGTGGAGGGTTGGGTTTTGTGCAGTCACTCCTGTGTGATACAAGAAAATAGTTTCTTAAAAATGACCCCCCAAAAATTCCCATTGATTTGCAGAACAAAATTAAATTACCCAAAAAGCTGTGGACACTCCACCTAGTTACACTGGTGTAGCAAACTTTCACCGTCCTAATGAGCATAACATGGCTCTGAAATGCTTCCCTGTCTTTCATGGCTTCCCTTGACCACAGCCCTTGCTGTCAAGAAACAGGTCCCAAAATGGAGGTGAGACTTGATCTGAGCCCCTGAGCAGTCTGCAGGAGCCACAGGGAGCTCAGGAGTTCTCTGTAGGTGTCTGTGCTGCTCAGCCTGGGATCCTCTGCACCAGGATTCAGGCCAGCCCTGCAAGGACATGTTTATGTAGTATAGGTAAAGGGAAAACAGAGAACCACATTCCTGTCTGATGCTCAGAATATAAATCTGTCAGAGGAGCCTTCGGAAGAGATTTTGGCCGGGGAGTAATGAAGTGAAGGAGCTGTAGGTGAGTACAGATGACTTAGTAAACTAACGTAATGGCTGATTGGGGAGTTAGCAGCACCGGGGAAATTTGGAGTGAAACCTACCCTGAACTTTCTCTGTGACTGTGCCACTCAAGTTCACTGAACACGAGAATTTCCTCAGAATTAATGGAGATACTGTAGAGAAAATCAAGTCTTACTTTCTGACATTTTTCCTGTCACTTGCAAAGCTCCTTCCCTCTTGCTTCCCCCTGGCTCGGGGTGAACTGAGAGTTGTGCTGGCTGAGAGTTTGCACAGTGCCCCAAATACCACTGTGATGGGGTGGGAAAGGGCTGAAAAAACAGCCAGGCTCTTTCTATTGAAATTCAGTCTTAAAGGGCAAGCAATGCCCTGTGTCACTTTGGAAAGCCAGAGCTTAAGATACAGGAACAGGTTCTTTTTCTACTGCAAGTTCTCCACTCCAGAGGAGATCTGTGATTTAATTGATTTAAAGTAAGTCTGGATTTATTTCATTAAAAAGGAAACTGATTTGTTTCTGGTTGAGATGATAACCTTTTATGACCTTACAATAAACAGAAAAAAAGGTGGCAAAAGTGTCATTCTACTTCATAAAGCCTGACTATCCTAGGCTGATATACAGAGCAGCACAGAAGAAAATATTCTGCCTTTTGCATTGCATTGTGCAAACATTTTCAAAAAATCAAGCACAATCAAAAAATGAACAATGTCATTCTGAGAAATAACACTGTGATATAATTTTATTTTTCAGTGTCTGTTTATTTCTCTTCTTTCCCACCTCTTTTTTTCATCGCATATCTGTATATTTTCATTTCTCTTTCCCTTTGTTTTTACTAATTTCCTTAATCCTTTGCCAACTGAGTCCCTCTGTTAATTTTCCTGCTCCTTTACTCTTATTAATTCTCTCCACCCAACTGTTGCCTGGGTTAACTATTCTGGTAAGGCAATAGGATTGGAAAAGCCAGCACTTATTTTGAGAAGACCTTATGGGGAAAGAGGATTCATACTTCAGTCTCAGGTGAGGGTCTAAACATTTCCCAAATTCTCTGACCCCTAAATATGAATATCATTTGACTTTGAATAATGAGCTATTCGTTCATCTCTATATAAAACTTCATGTATCCTGACAGTTCCCTATTGCCTTCCTGTCTGAAGTGGCTCAGGAGTATAAATTATTCTAGTGAAGGTTGGCAGTAATTTATGCTCAATAAATTGACTATAGATCTGCTTGTTTCAGTAGGTAGCATGGGAAGGACTTATACATTTTGCTAAATTCCCTCATTTGTTCTCGGACAGACTGCTCGCCGTCCTGGGGCTGATCATGAGCCCCAAACCTCAGTGATGGGCAGGCACTCCTATGCCTTCAGTAAAACTACTCCTGTGGCAAGTTACTGCTGTGAGGAAGAGCTAGGATGGCACTGGAAAGTCACTGGCACAACAATGTGGAAACTGGAGGTCGTATTTTGCAATATATGTGAAGGGCAACTAATGAAACAGCAAAGACTGTTGTTAAAATGTTCCCCTCGCTTTAACTGGCAGAAACTTGTTATTTCTTTTTAGACTGAGTTTTCCCACAAGAGTATGAAACAGCCCATGTAGTCTTTTATTTCTTTTTTTCTTTATTTCCTTTTTTTTAACGTAAAATGGGCTAGTTCCTTTGTAGGATTTTGCAGAAAAGGGTGATAGAATCCTTTTGTCCAAGATGCAAAAAGCAGAAAGTAATTCATCACCTTTCAAGTACAATTTATTATGGGTCACGGAGAAAGGTTTCACTCATGATCATTAGGTTTCAGCAGTGCAGATGCTGGACATGATGAACCAATGAGGCTTATCAGGTGTGATAATCAAAACAGATTTTCCTTTGTATCTGCTCTCTCTCTCCCTTAGAGATATCTAGGTTTTGGACACTGACTATGATTTCATAGATACAGACATAGTCTTTATTGTTCTGTGTGCAAATTATCACCTGATATTTTAAATTAGAGTGATGGAAACAAATACCATGCCTGAAGTTTGAGGCAAGTTTTTAACCTGCCTTCCTGGGCCCTGTGGGAGCAGCAGGGGCAGATCCTCCTACCTGGCACAGGCACAGGCAGAGCTCATCTCTGCAGCAGAGCACTGAGTGGGGCAGGCACACACATTCCATGGCCCACGTGTGCTCAGGCTGCAGACCTGGCATTCAGTGTATGCACACAAACTCAGGGCCAGATCCAGCTCTGAACACTGCCCAGGCAGTTCTCTGTGCAGATTTGTCACTGTAGACAAAAGTCTTTGTGTGGCTGCAGGGATCTGTCTGCTAGGAAAAATCTGGCTTAGGATAATCAACATAATTAAAGGGCCAACTTTGCACGGTGGTGCAAGGCTCCATGGATTCACTGCAACTGTGTCTGATGAATTCAGGGAATCCACAGCACCACCTCTCCCATCAAGTTACCCACATAATTCAGCTTTTCTTTGCAGTTTTAAGAACTTTTTTATCAGCACTGCATGTGAGTGCATCGCCCCTTTACAGCTTCTGAGCATTGTGAGGTGTTCACACACTGAGAGAAATGGGAAAGCAAAATGCACACTGTGGGGGTTTGCTGACAATGTGATTTCAATGCTTGTCAGTCACATGAACTGAGGCACAACAGCTCCAGGTGAGGTAGCCCTCAGGTAGCCCAGATCACTGTGGGGCAGAGGCAGAAACAGATTCTCTGACACCTAACAGCCAAACTCTACAGATTGGTATTGAAACCTCTGAGTTTCCCTGAAGGCAAACTTGGTCTAGATACCTTTGTGCATCTGTATCACTAGTTCTGTAAAAAATTTTCCAGTGAGAATTGAGTTTAAATATCTATGCACATATATATACTGGAAAGACACATATTTATATATATCCACCCATATCCATGTATTCTTATACAAAATTACCTGTATTTCACAAAGCTGTCTGTGGCTGCAAAAACTGAGGATTTGTGAGTTATGTTCTGAATGTTGGCACAATTCTGGTCTTATGGGAAATCAAATCATTTGTGACTGCAAAGCCTGATAGGACAATAAAAGTCTAGTGTAATCCTCTCCTCTCCTCTCCTCTCCTCTCCTCTCCTCTCCTCTCCTCTCCTCTCCTCTCCTCTCCTCTCCTCTCCTCTCCTCTCCTCTCCTCTCCTCTCCTCTCCTCTCCTCTCCTCTCCTCTCCTCTCCTCTCCTCTCCTCTCCTCTCCTCTCCTCTCCTCTCCTCTCCTCTCCTCTCCTCTCCTCTCCTCTCCTCTCCTCTCCTCTCCTCTCCTCTCCTCTCCTCTCCTCTTTTGCTCTCTTTTTCTCTTTACAAACTTCTGAGTCCAAATGACACTCCTTTTTCTGTCTTTTAAAGGACATGTTATGTCTACAGATTGTGATTTCCATCTGGAATTGCATGTGGGCAGTAATTGGGGTTATCTGTGAGTTTGAGAATGTTAGACTCTAATAGATGTGAGCATTTCAAGGGAATAAAAATACATCTCACATTTTTCCAACCACTTTACAGTGATTGTTGCTTTTTTTTCTGATGGGTAAGATAATTAAATGAGTTATTTCCCCCACTTCTCCTTTACATGGTAGCTCAGACATCAGTGAACATGTGCTCTCTGGTTTCAGGATACTGGTCAGCTTTTACTGCCACAATGTCAGAACTTTCATTTTCTGCCCTGCAACCAAAAAAATAACATCAGAATAAGGAAAATATCTCTCCTTCCACTCTCCCCTTATCTCACCATAAATAAAAGAAAAATTTTGTTGGTTTAGATATATTAAACTCACTAGAACAGTCTAGAATTAGGCATCCTGTTTGTTTCTCACACAAATAAATGAAGTAAATGTCTGCTTACCATTTTTAGTAGGAATGAACATAAATGGGGGTCAATTATGGCTGTTGTTCAGCTCTGGGCTTTGCTGCCAGATTCCCAAGCAGTTGTCAGGAAGCTGCTGCAGGGATCAGTGCAGGGGCATTCATTTCCCACCCAACCAGCCCATGAGCTCTACATCCATTATAACTCAGGCAGCTGCTCTTGGGAGTATTTCTAAGTGCATAAGATTTACCAGATCTGGAGTTTGTAGGGCCTAAATTCAATGTCTTCTCTAAGAGTTGAACCCATATGTACTGAGATCCCTGTGCAGACAGTGCTGATTCATACAATGTCACCTGCCCACTGAGCCATGCCAGAAGGGCTCACTTTACTCCCAGATCATCCTCATTCATATTTTTCACAAAGTAGTTCAAAGTCAGTGATTCTTTGACATTTCCTCTTGATCATTATCTTTTTTTTTTGTATGCCTTTAATTGTAAAACAAGCATCAACATGTTTTGGCTATTTTGTTGTTATTTTTTATTTTTTTCCCCAAAATAGTTGGAAAGTGAATGATATAAAGTATTACCAAAATTCCTTTAATGAATGACTGTGAGGCTGAGGAAATATTTTTCAGGACAAGGGGGAAGGGAAGAAGAAAGAGTAGTTGCTGTCCCTCAAACTCTTCATCAGATAAGGATGTGTCTTAAGGAAAAAAAAAAGCTAAATTGTAACAGGAGCAGAAGTATTATATATTTAATTGCAGCAGCTACTGGTCTTTCATGACAGGAACCTCTAATCAAGGCTTTGATTATAAGGGACACCGTTGAGATAAATATCTTATTCAACATTTTGAAAGGAAAAATTCCTTAACCTGGTCTTTTAAGAACATATAAGGCACTAAAAACTACAACTGTGTTGTGAATCAAGCCTGCCCTTTAATGAGGATATTTTTTGCTTTTACCTAAAATGTAAACAGTGTCCAGTCTATGGAAAAGCTTCTTCATCCAAACACTGGCACAGGAAAATACTTAAGCAAACAGCAAATGAGACATGCATTGAATGCATTGCTGAAGTTGCACCAAGCTGGGGCTCTATTCCTTCAGTAGAAAAATTCCCTTGAGCCACAAGACAAGGATATTTCCCAACTCTTAAAAGTAAGTAAGAAAGGCATAGCCTTCTTCCCGCTTCCTTTAATTTCTCATTAGTTTTACCTCTTTTTAAACTGAAGATTTTATTCTGTAACTTCACAGAACATGTAAACTGTGTCATTCTAGCAATATGTGGGTCTATTCATATGAACAGGCTTGTGGAAGTTGTTAGAAATTGATGGTATTCTCACAGAGATCTGCAAAGTCAGTAAGACCACTGGAGTTTTGTGACACTTCTAGTACAAGGGTTCTCCACCCCGGCTGCTGTCCGTATGTGGTATTGTAGAATGTTGCAATATAGAGTTCTCTTTCAATGGTTTAATGGATTTTGGGTGTGGTTTTTTTGGGTGATGTTTGGGAGTTTTTAGAAAGAGGCAACAAAAAATATATATTTGAGAACAAATCAAAATAAAGTTGGAGTACACATGGTCCCTTTAAAAAGCAAATATGAAAAAACCTCTAAACTGTGATCAGTCTAACCATCTAAACTTCAGAGTAAAGTCTGAGTATCCTTCTCTCATCTATTTTGTGATCCTTATCCATACCTAGACGTGAAGCCCTTGATCACATCCACTTTCTCTGCCAACCAGCTGCAAATTGAAGAGTTTGGCCTTTTGTCAGAACTTTTTCCATCAGTTTTGGGATGCCCAGTCTGGGCACTGAGTATCTTATTCTGCCTCCTGACAGCCAGGCTCCTATTGCTGTGTTTTGTGCCCAAGCGCTGAAAGGAGCTTGTGCCCAAGTGATAAAAGGAAAGTGCTGGAGCCTGAGTGAAACCCAGCCCCTTGCTGCCAGCTCAGCACAAGGTAAACACTGGAACTTCCAAACAGGAGAGCACAAGTGAAGCATTGCACAGCTGTAAAGCTGACCTGCAGTCAGAAGATGAATTGCTTCCGCTCGGGATCTGATCCAGACTGAGTTCAATGGGAGCCTTTACAGTGGAAATTAATTCTGGGCTTCCCTGATTTCAGGAGGTGACTGGATCTTGCCACACATCTCTTATGAATGAGAATGCAGGAGGGCTCCTCCTGCTCTTGCTGACTTTTCCTGTCCACCTCTTAGAGCTTAGAAGGGAGTTGTTTCATTGACTCTTTAAGTTCACAAAGTTAAACCCAGAGCTGGCCTTAGGCTGTGGCTTCGAATGAACGTGCAGCTGTAGTTAGTAACACACTGACTCAACAGATCCATTCAATATGAGCACTCATTCAAACCATATCTACTGAATTTCATTATAAAAATACGTTTTTACTACTGTACTTAGCATAGCACAGCCCAGCTAATGGAGAGGGAGCAGGACTCTCTTCCATCACCAGCAAAAGCCTGCTCCAGCTGCCCAGTCCCTGCTACAGGTGATGAAGTGTGAATCAGACAGGGTGCAGCTCAACTTTCACGTGCAGGATTAGCTGGCAGCATTGCTGGATAGAAAAATAATCTTTTCACCATTAAAATACACAAATTTGATCTGGACTCAAGGGTGCACCCTACAATGCCATTCTTCACAGAGTGCCCTTTTGGCTGAGAAGCACACTCGAGCCCATTTCCTATTTCTTAGTGGAAGAGCAATTACTCTACTGCTCTGTTAATACTTTTTTCCTCCAGTTTGTTGATAATTCTAGGACAGTTACACTGACTTCTTTCTTTACTTCTAGTTATCCATTGCAAAAACCCCTGAAACCCAATTTCTCTACACAGAGCACCACTTGTTGATTTACCTGCATTAAATGTTCAATGCAAACCTAAACTATAAAAACATTACTCCTTCTATTTGACTTCAAGGGTCATTCCACATTCAGTTGCAAAAAAGAGGAGACAATGAAAGAATCAGTTTGAAAGAAACATCTCAATACAGTGGGCCAAATTCTGCTCTCAGTTCTGCAAAAAATGTCAAATTTAGGTTTAGCAAAAATAAATCAAGACCATGTTTAATTATTAGCACATGAACAATTATTCTTGTCCTCACTGGAAGGGCTATATGATATAAAATATGCTCTTGGGAGCACCAGTACTTCCATACTCCAATTTAGCTGCAAGCCTTTGTGTCTGGCTGGAAAGTAGTCAGCACTTGAAAGAATAAAATTCAGAAAAGATCTTGAGCACCTAAGACTTCCTGAAGAAAATGTCTTCCTGAAGAAAACATCTTCCTAGAGAAACACAGATTTCAGTATTTTGTTTATTTATTTATTTAATCCAGGGACTTTTATCCAAGGGTTTTAAATACTCTTTAGAATCAGATCTAAACTTTCAAATCAAGACTAAAGTATGAGCCTTGACCTGATTCTGTTTCTCACTAGTCTAAGTAACTAAAGCTAGAAAATCAGCCCCAGACTCTTCTACATTGTTCACATAGCAAAGAAGAATGGTCTTCATGGGAACAAAACCCAGCTAAAAGCATCTTAATTCAGACTCAGCAACTTTATTATTTTCTGAGGAAAAAATTTCAGACCTAATTCTGATTTTGAATACGAATCTGCACATCACAGCATAGCTGTGGATAGCAGCTGATTTTTACCAGAGAAACGTCACATCTCTGAAAACTGTGAGTGTTAAACCAGAAAAATGTTAGCAAGCTAGGCACAACTATTTAGTAATCTCAAAGTTCAAATAGAAAAATTCCTAAAGCCCTCTTCATAGCATTTTATGTGGTTAAACATTGTGCTGGAAAGACAGGGCTTCTCTTATGATAGTTAATGAACTCTCTCTCAATTTTCAGCTAATTTGCCTAAGCTTCTCATTTCCTTAATGTTTTAGGGAATTTTTTTGTTTATTAATGATCTGTAGCTACTCAAAACCTCCAATTTTTATTTTTTTCCCCCCAGTCTGGGTTGTACCCCTTTCCAGAAGGCAAGTCTCTATGTAAACAATACATAGTGTTGCTACCCACTTATATTTTATTTCTGTGGCTCACCACACTTTATGTATTTATCTGGCACAAGTGCTTCATGTGCTACTGTTCTATGGGCAGCTGAAATACAGCTGTTTTGATTTTGGGGATTTTTTTTGATAAAAAAACCCAACACCCCATGTCCTCTAATTCAACCTGTAGTGAGGCTTTCTTGCCATAGATACATTACTTGAGATAAAACTTTTTAATGAATCTGATCTTGTGTCTGAAGGCAGGCTCACTATTCCAGGTTTCTCTAGGCCACAATTCAAGACTTTTGTTTCTTCCTCCACCTCACTGCCCGCAAAAGACTTGAAGGGAATGAGGCAGTAAATACCCCCAAAGAAGTAAATTTACCAGACCAGCACAGTAATGGTAATCAAAATAAAATGCTCTTACAGTATGTAGAGTTCTAAATTAATGAGAATATGTGAAGATTACTTGGATTTGCTGTTATGGGTTTTAAACCATGGGGTTGGGCATATACTCCACTGACAGGAGATACTCTAAATCCCTTGTGATATATAAGCAATTGACCCCCTCTGTAAGATGAACATTAGAGATAGGTTCAAACCTCTGGGCCTTTCATATCCCAGAATTTGTGGGATATGCACCAGGATATATTCAAGTAAGTTTATTACAACAAGTCTTGAGTTTTTTAAAAACAAAATTTCCTCTACAGCTCTAAAATATGCTCTTCCTCTGAACACCAGAGCTCAGTGGGCTCATTCAGTCTAGAAGAAATGTTTGACTCCCACAAGGAAAAACCTTCTGGCGGGGAGCATTGCAGGGAACCTACTGAAACAAGGGATGGCTGAGCTGCCCTGAAATCACAGCACAAACACTTAACAGAGCAACAAGAGCATCTTCTAAACTCTTATCCTAGGTTGTCTTGAATCACCCATATGAACAGCTCAGGAATATCACCTGGAATTACTGGAGGCTGAGCATGGTAGAGCATGAGTTACAATAAACAATACTTAGCCACCACTGCACAAGAATATTTTATACTTTTTCTCAGGAATAATTTCTGCCAATAAGTATATGCCCTTTTCATCAAGCCTGTGAGGATAAATAGAACAAAAATATTTTCTGATAAAGTGCACAGATTATGCAGAGGTTGGTGGAATCGTTGATGCTGTAAGGAGAAGATGGTCACTTGGAGGAATCAACACCAGGGAAATCCAAATAAAGCTCACATCAGCAGATCCAAAGGCAAGAACAGACATTCAAGGTCCAGAACTGAAGGCCATGCTTTTAGAAATAAGGACTGATATAGTGTAAAGTGGGGATGCTGAGAAGTTTCTTGGATAATAACACATCAGCAACTGCACCTGAGCTGCCAGTAAAATCCTGTGTCAGACAGGGCTGGTGCAATCCTGAGGTAAACTCACAACAGGCAGGAGAAGGCTGTGCTTCTCTGCAGTGATTAGACCTTTTAAATGCAGCTGTAAAACATTTTAACTAGAAAGGCATTGCTATAGGACCTACAAAATATTGCCTCATGCCTTGCCTTTGGAGCCTATAGCTCCGTATTTTTCAAAGGATGGTAAAAAACTAATTGGTTACAGAAGAAAGAGTTTTAAAATCTGTTCAAGGCCTAGAAAAAATGCTGAGAGTCAACAACTTGAGGCTCACTTTAAGTATTATAATCACTTGGTCATAATACCTAAAATACTTTTGGGGAAACTCAGGATTTACCACCAAAAGAAGAATGAAAGACTGACGATTTTGAAAGCATATCAGACAATACTACTAGTAATTAAAACCCCCCCCAAACAGACAAAATCTCTTGGCAGTGAGAGTCATGAGAACTGAGGGATTCTTCATTTCTTGATGTCTACAAAATAAAACTGTATTCCATCCTCAAAATTTTGCTCTGTCAAAAAACCAAAAAAAATTCTTTCATCAGGCCTGAGTGATTGGTCTCAATGGAAGAGTAACTGGATGAAATTCAGTTGAATGAGATACTCAGGAGAATAAACCAGGTCATTTGAAGGCATTTCTGCCCATAGCTCTGTGAATATTCATAAAAATCAGGATCTTGGAAATGCAGTCAAACTCTGCTTTTGCTTTGCCTTTGAGCTATGTGCACATATTTCTTGTGCACTAATTTAGAAAGTCTGAGCACAAATGAATCACCAAGTTTCCTCTGGTTTCCTAATACCATCCAAAACCTGTAGAGTCACATGTGAACCAGCTCACTTTAATTTAAAATATATTTTTATTCCAGTCAATTTCAACAAGCTGTATGTAAGTTGCAAACAAACTTGGTGCTGTCAAATTTTAGTATGTGCAATTTTCAAAGTGCTGCTTTTAATTGTATCTGCTGTCATCATCTCTTAGGGCTGAGAGCTGGGCTTCTGGATACTATAATAATGCACATGATTATAAAAATAAAGAGCAAAATAGGAAGTTTTGGGTCACAGCTGCACGGCTGTGCCAAATAACTAGCCTCCTCCTCCCCCCAAACTGCAATAAAAAACCATCTCCAGAGATTCCAGCACTGAAGGCAACAAAGTACAGTAGTTACATTTTGAGATGGAATCCAGAAACTGCCAAAATGAAGATATGCAGTCTCCACTTGGGAAGAGGCGCTGAAAGCCCAAGTACATAGCCTGACAAGTGAATCATGTCAACAAAAAGAAAGCAGCAAAAATCAACTTGTAAAAAGCATCTCTGTGTGTCAAATTGTTCAAAGCAGTGGACACATTGCTGAAATGAGTTCAGTAAAGATGAACATCTCATCGTAGCTTTCAGGAGCTGAAGCTGCATACCAGAAATGGAATGAAATTCCATATCCCTGTGCAGCTGGAAACATAGCAGGGATAAAAGTGTGGAAACACTGCCTGCATTGGATCCACATCCTCTGCACTCGGGGGAGAAGTCATGTTTGATGTCCAAGGCTATTGTAATAAATATATATAAATGTTTATTCTGAGAGATGCACTTAAAGAGTCTGTATTATTCCCTAGGACGTGGGAAGGATTCAGACTGGTTGCTCTTGAGAATGGGTAGTGGGAAAGGCAGGCAGGCAATTTTCCTAAAATCTCTTTATAGACTAGGATGACTTCTGCAAACCAATTTAGTTTGGTGACTTAATTACAAGACACTATCTGTAATTCCTGTAAATTCCACATCCAGCCTGCTGCAAAATTCCTGCTTGTCTACAGACATACAAGTTATTGCAACTTTAGGCAGCAGGACCTTTTATTGGAAAATAAAAGTGCCCATAAGATTTTTGGGATCTATTTCTTAACTTTGGGGATACTGGGTGTTGAAAAACCCTTTTAAACAGCAGCTTTTTTGTTTAAGTGGCATTTTCAGTGAACCAAAAAGCAGAGGAATCAACTCTTTGTAACCTTGCACATTATCTAGTGGATGGAAAATATATAATAAATTTTCAACAACTTTTAAAGAATTTGCTATAAATAAATTAGTGGTATTTGAAAGGACATGGCAAAAAGATTAAATTCATCCATCAGGTGACTGTGTTGCCTTTATTGGAATAACACAGAATTGAGTTTGTTTTCTTGCTTCACAAAATAACTAGTTGAAAGGTTTGTAGAAGTGGAATACATTTGAAAAACAAAACTAAGCCAAGATGTAGTAGCTACACAGATAAGAACCAAGAGTGATTTAGAACAGTATTAATACTTATTGCTCACATGAATATTTTCACGTTTCAAATGTAACTCGAGCATTCAGCAGTGCTTGGATTACTGACCTAAGTGCTGCTAGTGATAATATGCCTGTTCCAGTGATATTTGCTCTCAAATGATTTACTGTGATTCTGAATATCTCTGAGCTTTTATACCAAAATATGAGAATGCAGATTATTAGAAGTTATGTAAAAGGGGCTGATCAAATTACAGATAATGTGGAAAAATATACTGAACCTTAAATTAATGGTATGAAAGTCAAAGATGAAACAATCTCACATGAAAAACCAAATCAAGCCAAACCACCAGCAAAGAGAAATACATTTTCACTTGGCATATATTGGAGAGAAATAGTGCATGTAATTAAGCCCTCTTCTTAGCAATGTTTTTGCAAGTAAAAGGATAATTTTCTATAGTTTCTATATTCTGGAGTCATTTAATTTTGCGTGGTGCATTCAAGGAGCAGCCCTAGAAACCATGGGAAGAGCAGTTCTGAGAGCAAGGCCAGGGCTGGCTCTGCCAAGGCACAGAGACACATCACAGGGCACCGAGCCCAGCAGAGATTTCTGTGCACCATGGGGACACAGCCAGCCAAGCACACTCTGATTCTGCTGAAGCAATAGAAGCAAACTAGAATTTGGTGCTCCCATTATTCTCTCTCATTGCTCCACATGATGCAGTGGACAAAATATTGTTTTATTGCTGTTGCATTTTAAATGTATTTAGAACTGTTAGCATCTGTGCCTCTGATTCATTCAGTTTCTTCATCACATGCCTGATGACGTAAATAGTCCTGACTGAACCTACAGGATTATTTATCCTTTCAGAAGCAGGCACAGATTTAGTGTCTTTACCAAAATGAGACACTGATTCCCATTATTTGTGGTTCAGTTATTTCCTTTGTCATTCTTTTCTCTCACTTCTTTTTATTTAAATAAACCACATCTATGTAAAAAGGAGAATTACACTAATGAAAAATCCGTGTCCCAAAATGTTCAGCTTTCTCACTCAGGATTTGCCTTAGCTCACATGAATAGTCCCATTTGACTCCATCATTTTTTAGTGCAAGCAAGTAGGAACACTAAATGTAAGGCAGGGAAGCACCCTCAGACCCTGTCATTTAGGCACTGACACTGATAACTGACAGGCTTGTGGAATAAGGAAACAAAACTTGTAAACAAAAAAAAAAATAAACACAGCTCCATTTCAATAATTGGCTAAGAAGCTGGGTGCAAAAGGTCAAAATCTAGACAGAAAGAAGATTAATATTTTCTCTGTGTCCTTCTGTTGTCTGTATCACCTGGAGCAGGCAGACCTGGACTTTGTTACAGGTAAATAATTACAGTTGTATCTGCCATAAATATCCACTTGAAGGGGCTACTGCAAAAAAATTGAGATTGTATCTCCAAGCAACTGTCAAATGGCTAGAATAAATTTAGAGGGCTTGAAATACTGATGTACACTTTCTATCATAGATATCTCTTGGTCTAGACTTTCAGGCTGCATTTTGACAGAACACATCAGATGACTGAGAAATTAGGGACTCAGGACCAAAAAAATTACATAGTGTTGGCACTTGTGGTTTGTGTCTTCCTTACCTGTGATACTAGCAAACAGGAAGTCATTGCTTCACAGCAAACCCAGAAATATTAACAGGACATATCCTTTTGCATTTTAAACACAGAAGGCAATAAATCTTGGACCATGATGGCAAGCCTAAAGAGGTCACTGAGTAATGGTAAGCATAATATCTGTACTTTTCAGTGCTACAATAAATCTGACAGTGCTCTTTTTTAAAGTTGGGATGCTTCTGTACAGACTGAAGATCAAAAGTTTCCTTGCCCCCCAAAAGGAAAAAAAAAAAGAAAAAAAGCACACACATGCACTGCAATCACCTGTTTTTCATTTTACATATTTGGTGGAATAGAGAGTGAAAATAATATGCCTGTCTCTTTTAGTGTGGGTGATATTCTCATAAGCCCTGACTGAATGAGAAAAATCTGTCCCTTATTTAGAAGAATAGATAGGAAAGTCGTTCAGACTTTGAACTTCTGCGTGTATTTACCCCCCTTTCCTACTTTCCCAAGCAGGCATTAAAATATCATTATGGGGGTTCCTTCTCAGGCTGACCCAGAGGTTCTGATTTCAGTTTAGATAATGACTCCAGTGCAGGTAGCACTGACCTCCCTGCAGCCATATCTGACCATACCTGTTTTCAGGGATCATGCTATTCCTGCTCCAGAAAACTCCCCTCAATATTTCCTGGGTCAGATGAGATGTTCTTTGGGTTACAATCTAAGACATTAATACTTCAGAGCCTCCAGCTTGGAAACCTTTTCCTTAATGCATAACACATGTAGAAATATACTATTCCTTGGAATAAACATCCTGCAGACACATACAGTTCTACTACACAGACCTATTTCCACCTGCACTTGCAATGCTGTTGCTGTCCCCACCAAGGCTCAACTTGTAACAGCCGGGGAAAAAGGAAGTAGGAAATAGAATGCATTGCATTTTTTCTTTATTTGTGTGTATAGTCATGGTTCTAGGCAAACTCCAGAGACTCTTTCCTTATGGTAACTTCAATATGAGGTATGCTACTAAAATAAAGGAGAAGTGAATGGATGGGAACTCTTAAAAAAGACAGACATATAACATCTTGTAAGAGACCCCTTTTCTCTTCACATTTGCCACTTGCCACGGCTCCTCCCTGAGCCATGACTTACCTAGCTTGCAAGTCAAGCCACGTGTTATTGCTTAGCAGACTGAGATAATCAAAGCAAGAATAACAGACCAGGATTATTTGGCCAGGCAACCTGAGAAATGAAGCATCACTGAGCTGCCAACTGCAGTGGGCCATGAGTAAGAGGACAAGAAACCCAGCAGCTGAAACCCACCCTTGGCCAGCTCTGTGCCCTGGTGCTGGGCATGCCTGCATGTCTGAAGCAGAACTGAGTGTTACCTGTCAGCCTGTGCCTCACCACCTGTGAGACTGACAGTGCACAAAGGTGTGGTAGAGAGTTCTGCCCGCAGCCTCTATGTGGACTTCAGGAGCTATTTACACTGCTTGTTTGTATTATCCTTTTCCCACTTTCTCTCATGGCAAACAGAAATCACTTGCAGGGAGCCACCAGGGTAAAAGGATCTCACCAGAGGAAGTGCCAGCATTTTGCTGTGGCTCATTTTTCACATTGATGTCAAAGCAAACCTCTGAAGATTGCTGAGCTACATGCCCTCCTCACTGTCCATGTTCCCCACAGACCAGTCATCACCTCGCCTACTCCGAAACATCTGCTTCTCCCACCTCTCTGCTAATGATACAAATGATAATTTTTCAATCTTCCAGCAATTATCTTAGCCCTTTTTCTCATGTTACCATTTCAGTGCAGCAGGAGCTCCCTGGGAACAACTACCATGCCACTAAATCTGTCCTCATGACACTTTACTGTCTGCAGATGGTGTGAGATTGACTTTGCTTTCCAAAGTGAGAATTTAATCCTTGGTAAATTGTTTTGATTGCATCTGTGAAGTACGTCCATTATCCTATAACCAAGGATAGAGTGTGGATTTATATATTGCCTGATTTTATGGCCTAAATTCACAACTGGCCATTAACAAAATATTGTAGTAATACTTGCTTTGGCACTGGTCAAATAACTCCTTCAAAGTGCACTGGTATCAAGGGAAAGATTCCCATGAGCATCATAAGAGGTGAGTAGACTCTTGATCAGAGTCGTGATCTAAATTAATATGAATTTTTATGCATATGAATTTAGGTGGACTGAGTTTGTACATCACACTTTTTCACCTGTGAAACAAAGGGACAGCTCTTTTTTTCACAGAGCAGTGATTGTGTCTCCAAAATCTCATGGAGTGCGAGACTGTGGAACCTGAAGTCTGATGTTTAGAGGTTCCTAAATCAGGTAGAAAGTTTTGCAGCCTTTGTTTGCATTGTATTTTGAAAAGGGGATGTTTAATTCAGTCCAGGACTGCAGTGGAGGTTAGTAACATGGTAACCTGAAATACATGAATTATTCCAAACCTCCTGAACCCTATTATTCAGGAATATCTTCAACTAGTAGGTGTAAACAAGCCAACAGGCTTGCTTTCCCCTCTCTCTCACCCATGAGTGATATGCCAGTACAATGCATGAATGCCAGTGTAGCACAAGATACAAACAGGCCCAGCTGCAGCTCTTTATTTAGATTTGCCAGGCAGCAAGGTGGCAGATTTAATTCTGTCACCAACAGCTAGGCTTATAGAATGAATGCAAGGAAAATCAACCGAAATATACTTAAGACCAAGCCACTGTTTAAATGCTGTTTCTGTGTTGTTTTCCAGTTCAGAAAGTTAGGATTCCTTTAAAGGGATTTGGCTCTTTATGTAAGAAATAGGGAGAGCAGAGGAAAAACATGTCAAAACATGCAGCTGATGTAGGTCATTAGCACCTATGGACACGTAAATGTCAACAGGTTATCAAATTACATATCTAAATTCTGCCTGAGGGTAGTATGTTAGCAACAGAATTATACTAATCCAAAGTAAATCTATCTATATATAAGTATTTTTTGACACTGTACACGCTTTTCTAAAACAAACACTTTACAAAGCCAATTTTGCTTTGTACACAGAAGTCTTCCATTGTAGGACAAAGACAGAACACGGCCTGAGAGCCCCCTTTGAACACTGCTCTCCTTACCTGGGATTTGCAGAGCTGCCTGTAATAGAACTTTGCAAACAAGTTGTTATGACAAGAATTATTATATTATTATTTTAGAATTCACATAGGGACGTTCACCCAGAACTCCAAAACACTTTGTTATCATGAGTTGTGCTTGTTTTACAAGGCAGAAATGAATGGAAATTAAATGAAAGACCTATACCTATAGTTGAACAGTAAGTTGATAACTGAATTTGGAAAATGCTCCATTTCCCAATTTGGGGCTGTTTCACAAGCTCCCTGTGAAGGGAGGAAAAGGAAATTTTTGTGTTTCTGCACTCAGTAAACTTTCTGTCTTTGAATAGCTAAAGTACGCTTAGGGGAAAGCTGGCAAAAATACAAACACTGAAGTGGTCACTATCTAGTGCACTCAAATAAATACTACTCCTTTTCAGTAAATTAGCACATTTGTGAGTTATATACTTTGTCAGCACTTTTTCTTAGCGTGCGTAGACCAGATTTCCACTACATCATTCAGAGGTTAGCAGGGAACAAAATTAAACCCTCAGTGTTTTCACCACTGTACAACCTGCAAAGTCATTTTTCAATGCACTTAACAGGTTATCTTGGAAAAGTCTAATAAATGGTGAGCATTGCCTTTGACTTTCCCTTAGCAGAACTCATTGTTCATCTAATTTTTGCAACAGATTTCCTACCTCGTTTAAAACTTCAGCTAGAAGTGCTTTCCTGTTACATATTGCAAACAGACATATACAGTGACTCAGAAGCTTGGATCGGGTTGTGTAGTCAATACAGATTTTGGCAAAAGACTGGGAAGCCTTTTTCTGGCTGAAAGCTAAGAATGATAAAAATAGATCCTGATTTTACAGTCACAGTGACAAACTGGCTTCCAAAAGCTTCACAACAGCACAAAGGGAACAAACTAGCAAAAGGGAAGTGAGCTGGAAAGATATATATTTTTCCCCAACAAGACTCAAATTCACCATCTTTTGTGGTTTACAATGATCTTATATCATTGCACATGGCATGTGCTGCACAATGACAACCCAGAAGTCAGCTTAGCTTGCAAGCAGCCATTCTCTTCCAAAGCTTTTCTGTGAGCTCAACACATTTAATTCACAATCACTTACAGAGCTTATACAACCCTATCAAATAACCAAGTCTCCTGAATCATCTCTTACCTACAAGATATAATTTTATTCTATTTCATATGATTTCATTATCTTATTTTTGTCACTTGATCTCATTTTTCTTGGGGTTCTAAAGGATTTAACAACGAATGATAAGAATGAGATTATCAGCACAAAAATAGACAATAATTAAATGTCAGTCATATCTGTGACAGAACAAATGCAATTCTGTATCTCACTACTTTTGGTGCTGGCTAGTGCAATACTCATTAAATATTTTTACCATTAATGCTGATAGTTTTGCAGTTATTTCAAACAGATGAAATACATTTCGCTTACCTACCCTTCATTCTTCCTCCTCTGCAAATAAGTTTTTTTCCAGTGAAAGATTAGCATAGCTGGTACCAGGAATTTCAAATGGGATTGTTTATGCATCAAAGAGTAAGTATTAATAACAAAAATGCACTCACAGTATGATTGCTTTGTGATGATTAGAATATAAATTGTTGGTTCTATATATACAGACACACACACACAATGAATTATGTGCCTCACCATGGTATGTCTCTTGCATTCCTCTAACATCTGATAGTCAGATGCCACATCACACATGAACTTGTCAACTGCTTTTATCGCTAAAAACTTTGTCTGTGGTGTTGCAGGAGCTGACAACCCAGCACATTCAGAATCCACCTGAAAACACATCAGCCAGAGAAGTATTTTGCACTCCTAGGGGTGAGGGGGAAGGAGGCATCCTCTGCCCCAGGATCAAGCAAGCAAAGGCATTAACTTCACACAGAAAGTAGTTTTCTTGTTGTTGATGATGAGAGGTACATGCTAAGCAATAAATTAAGTGAGCACAGTTCGTGGTGGACAGAAATTCCTTTCTGCAGGCTCCGCTCCACCACGTATGAGTTATGGGATCATCTCTAACTTGTGAAAATAACTCACATATCACACTCTCCCCATTGCTATGCTTCTTGCTGCTCCTGCCTGTGGAGCTGGTGCAAAAGCATTGAAGCTGGACAAGGATGGAGGAGTCTGAGGCTCCATTTAGCAGAAGAGTCCTATGGCAACTCTATCAACTCATGAAGTGTCAGATGGTGAACAGTGAACAGCCAGACTCTGCCTCTCCAACTGGGCTCTGTCATTCCTGCCCTTCAGCCAAGGGCAAGATGCTCTTGAGCACAACAGCACGTGGTTTCACAGGACTGGGGAGGGGCTGAACCACACCTGTGCTGTGGCCCTTGTCCAAACCCCCACCAACCTCTGGAGGAGAAGGGATTTTCCCAGGAATACAGTGAGCAAAGCAGCCAGATAAACAAGCAGCTGACCGTGAAAGCTGTGGGAATAAATGACACAGTGTTAAGCACAGGCTAGGGTAAGTATGTGAACCTTCAGTCCAAGTTCTGACCTCAGCTTTTGCAGACATACCCAGGCTCACTTTAATTGCCTGGTTTGCAGGCTGGAAGGAAAGCAGCTGCTGCAGCACAGAGCCCAGAGCAGGTTGCAAATACCCCATGACTGGGCAGCTCTGCTGCTGTGCCCAGGTCTGACCTGCTCTCCAGGCAAAAGAAACCTACCTGTCCCTTTCTGAATTAAACAGCTGAAATGGAGCAGTAAGGAACTGCACTGAAGGGAAAACTGTCCCTCTGGACTTGGTAATGTGGGCAAGTGCCCCTGCAACAGCCCATCCCCACGGTGGCTGGGCTGGCTTTGATCACTTACGCTGCTATTCAGCAGCTCCAGCAGCCAGTGTATAATGTCCTTCTCACTCCTTTAATAGGGAAGGGCTGCCTTTATCCACAAGGCAGAATCATGCTTATTATCATGTTAATTAATACATTTCTAATGAGAAGCCGTTTCTCCGGTTTATACAGAGCCAAAGTGAAAATTGAAATGATTTTGCTAATTTAAAAAGAAATTATTTAAAAAATAAGCAAGGAAAAAACTTCAAAGAGACAAACAAAAGGAAAAATACTGGCACTAATGAAATGTTGGTTAATTATCCTTTTGTTCACCCTTTTATATCTTTCCCCCATTCTTAATTGTCTCATCTAATTAGATTATAACTATTTACAACAGGAATTATATTCTATTCCGTATTGCATATGGGGGTCTTCATAATACAATGCAAACATAATCTACTAATAATAATTAATGAAGAACTTTCATTTGCAGTGTGAGTTTTTTGCAAGCCAGGGAGCCTAGCATGGGTGTAGCATTCAAGTGTAACTGGTTTCTGGGCTTGGCTTTATCAATGATAAAGGAAAAGGACTTGAGATTTTGTAGACTTAGTTATTTTTACTCCTCCTATGCCTGGCCAGCTTCCTAATGCTCTGGATCAGTGTTCTCAGACCTAAGAGCATCACCTGAAAGCAACTGTTCTCTGTAGGTTGGTGCCCTTTGGTATCTGCTGAAGGGAATGTGTTGCATTAGGCAGAAATAGCTGTCACCCTTAGGAGGATTGTTCTTCTCCTTTCTGAGGCTGTCCAAGAAAAGGTTGCTCTGCCTGCTCTCAACATCACCAATACCTGTTTAGGGCCCAAGAGAACAGTGAAGCTGCTGCATTTGTGGTGGTGCTGGAGTGCAATGCATGGGGTCCTCTGCACTGGTGCAGCTTCTTCTAGGGAGGTCAGCAGTCCCTCCCCAGTCCTCAGAATCCTTCCTCTGGGCATCTCTGTGTCACACAACATCCTGGTTGAGTAACATAAATTATTATTTTCCATTACAGTGTGACAGGGGTGCTTCAGGAGAGGCTGAGGGCTCACCGAGGTTGTGGCTCCACACACTCAAGAGTCAGAGGCTTTCAAGAGCTAAGAGAAGACAGACAACAACATTTCCCTTCTGCCACCTGTTAATTCTTTTTAACAGATGGAGAGCTGGAGAATGGAGAGATTAAAAGCCCTGGTACAGGAAACCATAATTTTTCAAGACAGTGCTTAAACACATGCTTCTGCAAGCACAGACTTCTGTCCCAGTGAAGCTGAGGACGTGCTTATAAAGTTTTCTGACCCAGGATTGAAGTTACTCTTTCAGAGTCATAAAAGCAGTGGGACAAGCTGGCCCCGGTCATATCTTCACAGAGTCTTTTTCCAAAACTCTGGAGAGCTGATAACTCGTTTGGCTCTCCAGCTGGAGGCTGCAGCCAAATCTTTGTCTCAGTTATTTAGACAGAAAGGTTGCTTCAGGTGTGGGTACAAGTTCCAGATGCAAAATCAAGTAAAGGTAAAAAAAATTAGAAAGAGGAACTAGAGGCTTTACATTTCAAGCCTCCCACAGTTTAACCTGCTTTAAATAAGAAAACAGTGGCATTTACTTGTATTTAGAATGTAAGTAGAGTCAGAAGAGAATCAGATTCATCAACAGCTACAACACAGTGCAAGCTTTTGTGGTACTTCTGCACATTTTAGCATTTCATACCTTATTTATTTACAATGAAAATGACAAAACTTTCAGTTTAACCTGCTTTAAATAAGAAAACAGTGGCATTTACTTGTGTTTAGAATGTAAGTAGAGTCAGAAGAGAATCAGATTCATCAACAGCTACAACACAGTGCAAGCTTTTGTGGTACTTCTGCACATTATAGCATTTCATACCTTATTTATTTACAATGAAAATGACAAAACTTTCAGGGTTGGATACTAAATCTGTGTGATTTCTCAATATATCATTGCCTTAGGAGGCAAAATATTGCTTGTGAAGCTGAGAAAAGCAGTCTTGAAAACTAAAAGTAGAGAGAGGTTTGCAAAAAACTTCTTTAATCTTGGCCAACACCCTTAATTGTGCTGTGCCTCAGTATTCCTTCCCATTCATGTGTTCAGGAAAATTATCCTCTCTTCTTCCCAGGCATTGATTGCCTTGCCTACTTCAACTTTTAGAAACACAAAGGTAATACCTTAAGTACCACAATCCCCTCCTTACCTGTCTCAAATTAGACCCTTGCAGAATGGCACCTACTCCAGCTCTCCCAGAGATCTGGAAGCTCATAACAGCTGCATGTCAAATCAGCCACTAAATTCTGGATAGTGCCCATAAAAGGGCAGGCTCTTGTAGTGTGATAAACAACTAATGCACACGTTTCAGGTACTACAAAAACAATCCACAAACTCTCCTATGCAGCTACCAAGAGATTTTAAACTGAGGTAGGGAGTGCTGTGGCTTGTACCTGGGCCCTTCCAGATGTGCTGCCTTCTTCTCTGCTACTCACACGTGCAGAAGTGAGACCTCCACACCTCCTTCATGGTTTATTTCTCTTTCTCTGCAGGTGGTGCCTGGAGAAAAAGGTTTTTGCCACACTGCCCCCCACAAAAGCGATGTCACATTTATAGCGGACTTTCATTTACCACTGCTGTAAGTTTAGCAAAAAACTACTTTCACCTTTATTTCCATAAAGTCTCTGCATATCATGGTATGTACACTTGAAAAATTAAAAGCACTAAAGAAATTTTTAAATGAACCTTCACCTAAGCACTGGAAAAATAAAAAAGATGATATGAAATACAATAAGGGGAAAACACATCCATTACCAAACAAATGCTCTTTAGGTTCTTATTCCATTAAAACCTGTATCTGCTTTCAAAAAGGATGTTTTGCTATCACATGCAAATTCCTCATTTTTCAAGGAAAGCTTTATATAACCTGCCTATTTAGCCTTTGTTAGTCATGCTACAAAGACTGAGAAGCTTTGAAGATTGTCTTAACTAAATAGAGCCACAAGAACAACAATGCACTTTCTTCCAGTCACTGATCAGGCTTTGAAAGAGTAAGTAATAATGTGGATTTTAAAGTGCAAAAAGCAACATGAAAATATTTAATAGTAGAACTAACAGCACAGCGTACCTGCTGCAGAAACCTGTCTGCTTTACTTTCCTTTTATCAATATTGCCAAGAAAGTAAATTTGTCACTGCACAGTTGAAAATATCTCAAAGATCTACTTTAATGTTTCACGCTACGTTTGCAAAACAAGAGTAATAAAAATAATGACACCATTATTACTCTTCCCTCTTTGTTTTCAGTTCATCACTTGCATATTTGAATAATGAATTATATTCACATTATCTCTACACTTTTGCTCTTGACTTCCTCTGCTGGCTGAAAGTAAAGCTATTATCCAGTTGTCAGCTCTGAAGAGCCATTCAACAAAGCAGCCAATGGTCCTGACATGTAGATATACTACTATGCAAAATTATCTAGAGTACAATTTCAAGCTATATATGAGAAAATTACCAGCCAGCATAAAAATGAATCTTCAGCTAAGGTGAAATATTAAAAATTTCATCAGGGCCACTTTAGAACATAAATAAGTAGACAACAGAATTAGTTGTGAATTAGGCACAAAAGGCTAATTAACACTATTGTATCATCTTGATTGACTTAAAGTCTATTAAATCACTATTTTATTGTCTGAATCTCTGAACCTTGCAGGAAAAATAGAACCTTCTATTAAGAGGCCCCTCTTCATTCTCAGATCTGCAGCTTTTGACTGAATTTCATTAAGACTCATTCCAGTAACCAATACTTTGCACAAGTAATTTCCTGATAAAGGAATGATTGTTTGTATCATTTGATTTATACAGCTTTTTTATTAAGTGCCATGTTAAATTATAAACAAATCATATAAAACAAAACCCACACAATTTTCCTTTAGTGTCAAATCCCTCCATGTAATTATAAATATAACTGGAGCTCCAGTTGAAGTCAGATTTTCATGATGCAGCAGAGGGGCAAACACAGCTTAGCAGCAAACATTCTCAAGGGCAAACACTTTCTTCTCTTCATGCTCAAGTGTTTTTGTCAGGAAAGAATAACCGAGGTTGGGAAGGTGAGGAGGTGCCCTCTACCAGACAGAAAGTGACGTCCCCAGGATGACATTAAACAAACAGGTACAAGAACAGACAGGAAATCAGAGCAAGATACTGTGCTTGCTTTGAAAAATTGTCTAAGAGAAGAGCAGCTGCTGCCTCTGTGGTCAACTTTTACTCTTCAGAATCAGCTGCCTCAATCCCTTTTCTACCCATTAGACCTGCTCCTGTTGGCAGCACTGTATTGGAAATGATCTTCAGACTTTTGAAAGGTAAGAGACAAAACCCCAACTCATCTTCATTGCCACACAATATGAAAATAACTGGTTCTCTATAAAGAGTGCAAAATATGTCCCATGGATCTCCTTTGGGGGTGTCTTGAGGCGCATCAACTTATATTGAAATTTAGAGAGGGCTGCAATGATTTGAAATGCGCTTTCATGGATTACAGCTTCTGAAAATTTACATCTAGGAGAATTTTAGCACTTTACTAACACTGTTTCATCACACAGTATCACTTAGTGAAACTTAACACTGATGTGTAAGCAAGCAGAAGAAATTATCTACCTAAGAACATGGAATGAGAGTAATCACTCATCCAAAAATCTCAGACATGTCCTCATTCTCTTCCTGGAAGTCTTGTTCTTGTGGGATTAGAGGACAGTAGCCATTTCTGGCAATAGCAACAGTACCTTTTTTTGCTCTGTGGACATCAGCAAGTCCTGGACAGAGGAACATCTTCTACACATCAATTGTATGGTGCAGGCAAAAGGAGTTGGGCGCGTTCATGAACGTGCCAAGAAATGTCGACACATGCACAATAACCCCGACATGCCTGGCTTACTGCACACTGGGAATCCACCTCATAATGCATGCATGCATATTTCTGCCTGGGAAATCATGGATAGCAGCATGGCAACCCTACACAGAAAGTCCTCTTTGAAAGCCATGCTCTCCAGCCAATGTTTAATTCATTAGGTCAGACCTCCTTAATCAGTGATCAGAACTGTTTAGCTCATGATGCATTAGGAGAAAGGAAACAAGAAGGAGGGTAATTGAGTAACATTCAAAGTTTATCTCAATTATTATTGTTTGCAAATGAAAATCTGGCAACAAAATTTTCATTGTGGACTTTGTTTCTTAGCCATAATATGGGACCAAGTGAACAGTAGAAGCTGAATAAAAACTAGATTACCCTGATTCCTACTCTGCTTATCTGCTATTAACCATGACCCATCCAGATAGCTCATACAGAGTGAAACCTGGCACACCATAAACAAAAAGCACCCTGGAAACATTTTTTTTTTCTGGGCAGAAGAGGCAGTGAGACAGTTAACTCAGCTGTAGTCACTTATAGCACAGACTTTTTGAGTTAGATGAGAAAATCCCACACCTAGAACCTACTTGTTACTACTTACACTTAGATGTATGCTTAGATGTCCTTGGCACTGAGATAGAGGAGCTCTAGTATTGATCCCCTGCCTTCAAGGTTGTGAAAAAAGGGAGCTAAGAGCAGACAGGGGATGTAGCACTACAAGAAGGGGCAACCTGAGATTTGGGGCTTGTCTGGGAGAAAAAAGCTTATTTCCAAGTCTGCCTCACCACAGTCTTTCCTCCAATGTCCTTGGCCATGTCACTTAATTCCTTCTTCCTGGTTCCCAGCCTGCCAAGTGAAAGCATTTAACTATTTCACATGGATGTTACCAGAAAAAATGTAGGGAAATCTGAAGAGCCCTGATGATAGAATAATGAGAATCAGACAAATGTCACTGATGTGGGAAAGAAAGAGGTTCAAAGGACATCAGTGCTATGCAGACACATCAGAAATTAGAATATGGACATTTTAAGTTTCAAAGGAAGCCTTTGGGTCATTGACTATATACTATCCTACTTTGTAAACATTTTTCCTTATATAAATATTAAAATGTATTCCCACCAGAATATAGTGTTTCTTATATTGAGGAGTATTACTTTGTTCTCCTCATGGCTAAGAGGTTTTGCTGAAATATGTAATTAAATAAAACAGAAGATTTCATTATTAAAAAAGAAAAAAGTCAATTAATAAAAAATCTCAGACATACAGTCAGAAAGTAGGAACATATTTTCATTTAGAAGACTTAAATTCTGCTTGTTTGACAGAAATAGATGCCATGTGCCTATAAATTTTAAATGGAGAAACAATTTTGGTCACAGCTGTCTTTGGAAGTCCAGAAATATTGAACACTAGCTTGACTACCTAGGAAGAGTCATGAAAAAGGAACTTTTTGTCCCACTGTTCTCCCTTTCTAGTTAATTCCATTGCTGATGAGATCACCTGAACCAGTTATTCTTCATCCAGATCCCAGTTTTATCTGGAACATATGCAGCCAGAAGGACACACTTCAGTACAAAAATCACAACATAGGTGACAGGGTTCTGGTAGCTCAAACATTTCAAAAGAGTATCTTCAGCCAAATCAAAAGTACCAAGTCATTAGTCTGAATTTTTCTCCAGATATTGGCACGTAGCAAAGTTTTTTATTAAACTTCTGTATCAACAAATGAATACTTCTCTAAAGATATATTATTTTTAATTTAGTACTACAAGAAAAAGAATGGGTTTCATATTGAGCAAACAAATATTTTAATATATTTTTTATTGTTTGACTATTTTTTTCAGTCAGTAAATCCAACCCCAAAGCAAATAAACAAAATCTCTATGTTTTCCAGAAAATGCAAAGAGTGATACTCAGACTACCTAGGATAGAGCTGGTTGGTAGTTATTGACACTAGCATGTCCCTAAATAATCCCCTTTCTTGCCTTTTGTGACAAAGTAAAATGGAGAGCCATGAGAAGTGTGAAATGATGGAATTTTCACAAAACACCTTGCACCAGCCCAAACACCAGGTTTATTATTGCTACATGTATTTCTTTCATTAGTGCAGTATGTGGTGGTTTCAAGCAAAGTCCAGGGCCCTGTTGAAATCTGTATGGATCAGGAGACTGCCCAAGGAAGCTTCTGGCAGAGCTGGGAACTGACCTCTATTCCCACCACCTTCCCAAGGAACTGCCTTTTCTCTTCATCTTGTACACTTTATACAGGAGTCACTCAGAACAAACCTCAGACTCCATTTAAAAGGATAATTATATTTGCTACCTGTAGTTTCTCATTCATTCTCAACTTTCATCTAGAATCTGTCCTTCTCTGTTTCCTTGCTTATTTCTGTACCTAAACCTAGGACATAATTAGCCCTGGGGACTAATTTCAAGCCTGCTTGTCCTTGGAGACAATCTGCATGAGAACTGAGTCTGGCCAGAAACATTCTTCTTGTAGGGTGTGCACCCAGAGAGTCTCTTCTGCCAGAGAGAATTCTGACTAAGAATTTCTTTCTCAGAGCTTGCTTTTCTCCCTAGTCTCTTTTTTTCAAAGTATAATCTCTCACAAATATTGTAAGTTATCAGTTCTGCAAAACTGAAAAGTTGTACAGTTTTCTCCTGGGCCCTGAAAGTGGACCTTGGTCTTGCATTTATTTATATAATCATTGTCTTCTTCTCCTGCTGGTTTCTCCAATAACCAGACATATAAAAATGTAAATGGGCATTGATATGCTGGAGTGGTGCATCACCAGCAATCACATGCACTGCTGGCTAAATTATACCACATATTCCCAGAATATTAAATACTCCACATCCACCACATGGTCTACTTATCTAACACCCCGTTTATCAAAAAATGCCCAGCACTTAAAAGCAAGGGCTTTTATAATTAAGGACTTCATAAATCTTATATTGCCTATAAAACACTGCACACACACGTGGTCACCCATTTTACTAAGTGTAAGTTCAGGTCCCTTGCTTCCAAACCCAGAGGGTTTTACCTCTTATTGACAATCCCCTACAGAAATATCTTCATCAGTTTTCTAAGCTAAAAGGCACATGGTATCTGCTCATGATCCAGGTTGGTGGCAAAAATTCCCATTTCTATGCATGAAAATTGTGACCTATACCTGGCATGAGTAAAAGCAGACTCAAGTACTGAACCTCAATATAAAAAAAATTGTAAATAACCTTGCTTTACTCTGATTCAGGTTCTTCCAGTGTAGCTGGCATTTGGAGTTTCAGGAATATTTAATTATATAGAAAGCCTTAAGGGGCAATAACAAGCTGGTTTCTGAGCTAATGGGAGAGAAAAGAATATGAGATTACAATCTAAAAATTAAATAGAGGGTCATTCTTTTTAATGACTAATAACTCTCAAAGAATTTAAGTTTCAATTAAATTCTGACTCCAAAGGTATTTATGTAGTCATGAAACTATTTTTAAATATTTCACATTCAGAGTGCTCTGGATTCCTCAGTGGTTCTGGATAACATCAGACATCATTATGATATCTGAGAAACCTTGCAGAAGCTCTTCTTTTGCTTTTAACCTCTCTTTTTTTTTTTTCATATTGATGACTTTGAAGTTTTTAATGATTTCTCAGGAAATAATGACTGTGGAACAAATAGTGCAAAATTCTGGCCAAATTGGTTACTTACAATTTTAACTGCTGAATGAAAAGTGGAAGTTTGATGACTAGAGTATTCAGTTGGGAAAATATTGTAAGACAGGCAGCTAACAGGGCATCAGGGAATTTTGTCTGTCCTGGAACAAGAATAAAAAAAGGGGCTCTTTGCCCTTGCATATCTAAAATGTTCTTTTCATATGATTGCAGAAAAAGGGAAATAGGAAATGCACCCCTTTTCATAAAGTGAAGCACAGCACAATTTAAGCCACTGGGATAGGTCTAGGAAGGCATAAATGTAATACAAGTCTAGGAAAATATTTGACAACATGCAGCCACATGATACTCAGACGTCAAACCCAAGCCCTTTCTCACACATTAAGTGCAGAGCTTTAACAGCTAACATTTTGCATTAATTGATATAAACAGCTCAGAGGTTCCCAGGTTACAAAACATTGAGATTTTCTTGGGAAAAAACCCTAAACACCTTTAATTAGGACCCAGCTGATGCTGGAAGTGAGGGTAGTGTCTCACCCCACTTGTGCCTGGAGCACTGGGGTTCTCCGTGTAAGCAGAGGTCTCATCTCAGCAGTCTGAGAGAAGTGACTTGCCCAGCTCAAGGCATGAGTTTCTGTTTCAGCAGCCACCCCAAAGGGACTGAACTTCCCACCCTACTGGTGCAGCTCACCTCCAGATTGCCTTGGATTTCTATCCTTGTTGGAACATTAAGTGACTAAGTTACCTCACATTATGTTTTCCTCCTAAAGACCAAACTGCAGAATAGTTACAACCAGGTCTTCCATTCCAGTCCAGCCTGCGCTCAAACAATGGGGTTATTTTTTGTCTGCTACCTGATGGACACGACGTATCAGGGGATTTCAGGGTTCTTTTCCCTGGATAAGAAGAAAATAATTCTCTTTCCTGCTGAACAACCAAAAATTATGATGGGGGAACCCTTACGTTGGAAGGATCGTGCTGATCAAAGATGGCATTTAAAGTCGTCTGACAACCTGGGTTGACATCTCTGGTCTGGCAGCAAACAGCACATGGGCTGAAGCTCTCATTTCTCGCAGCCCAACACTCTGATGTCCTGCTCTGTCCTTTTAGGACAACCTAGTGATGAAGGTATCGCTGCTGCAGCCATTAGAGCTTTGACTTAGATATATGGGGTCTTGACAAGAGGTCAGAAAATAACTCCTTATCCTCATTTTGGTTTGCTGCTTTGTTTTCAGGATGTATTGCTGTAGTTTTTGGTTGTAAGAAACTGAATTTTAATGTCGTCTTTTTGGGAGGGGAGGATGAAAACCAAATAATTAATGCACATTCCTACTTTCATGAAAGCATAATTTCTTATCTAATCTCAGGAAAATGATAATAAGAGTAAACCCCACAATTATAGCAAAATCAATCTGAATCAAGAATATAACTTGATCTAGTCCCACTAAAAAAAGCTAATCCCAATGATAATGACATTTTTTTGACTCCTGTACAAATCTGGACTAGATATCTTTGCTGTGTAGTCAGTATTTCAGACCTTCCCCAGCATGCTAAAGACATCAGGCAGCATACATTTGCTGCTAGAAAAAGTTTTAAAGGAATCTCTATAATTATTTTAAGAATCTGTACTTCAGAATTTGTGTCTCTCTAACAAAATTACAAAGGGAAAAGATGCACAGGAAATTAAAAATAACTTACTCCTGTTTCATTGAGGTATATTGGGCTAGATACCATAAATTTTTATAGCAAAGGCTTCCTATATCCTGTGAGCTAGAAAGAAGAAATGACATTTTTAATAATTGCGTTTTATGTGTATATATTTATAAAATTTTATATAATTTGTCCACTTTACCATATGGGAATTGGAGATCAGTTGAGGTGCTACTTAATAAAGGATGAAGCTAGGTATTAAAATTTCAGCTAGAGGAAAAAAGCAGTTTGATGCCCCGTGGAATATTTGGAGAAAAATGTGGCTCACAGGTAAGCACCCTTGAGAGTTGAGTGCTTGGTCCTCTGGAGAGTCAAGGGACGCACAGCACAGTCAGTGGTTGTCTTAAATGTAAAATATTCACTCCAGCCTGCTGCAAAGAGCTTCATCCCCTTGGCCTCAAGCTGGGATTTCTCCTGAACACAGACATGTGTGCCCACTGTGCCAGAAACCGAGAGGGGATTGAAACCCCCTGATGGCTGAAGGCTTCACCTCGCCAGCCTTTAGGGTGTTGTCTTGACTCCTTCCTCAAGAAAAGAGAGTCTCAGGTTTGCTTTTTTTCCTGTCAAAGACTGCTGTATTGAAATGGGCCTCTGCCCAGGACACCATGGTCCAGCATGTCGGGGCTGCAGGCACCCAGCTCGGGATAAAGTGCTGAGAGCAGCTGGGTGCTGACAGAGCAGGGCGGTGCTCGGGAAACGGTTCTCAGGTTTACAACCCTGTTTATCCTCCAGACTACAAGTGCCACAGCAAGCATCTCGACCTGTCAACCCCCACGAAGAAACCCAAAGCAGACCTCAGTGATAATCTCTCAGGCACTCAGAGAGCCCATAGCAAAATTTGCCACTAAATGCGAGCTCTGCTCTCGCAGTCCTCTTCTGCCTCCTCTTATCGGGGACACACTGCTAATGGAACACCACAGTCCACCTTTGGGCCTTGAAATTCGAGATAGGACATTCAGAATCCATGGACTTAAAAATATTTATAAGGGTACAAGGTGAGCAGAAAGACTATAGCTCTCTGTTCAATAGATTAAGCAACACCATCCTCAGCTGGCGTACACTGGCATAACCATTTACACCAGTGAAGGGCTAGCAGGATTTGATTTTTTCTAAGAAAGAAACTGAAGTTGAAGTCAAAATCCAGTTAGTTTAAAGAAAGAAAACTTGATAGTGTTTCTGCTTTTAACTTGGCTTGTGATTTTGGTTGTGAATTTGATGCAACACAGCAGGAGAAATAACAATTATGTCTAACACACATATGCACAGGTTACATACACACAATATACACATATATTAACATAGCTCCATTTTCTTCATTCTTTACAAATTAAAGTGACAAGCTCGATGTTAGTCCTTTCTGAATTAATCCTGTCTGAATTGCATTAGTGTCATCCTCACTATACACCAGTATCTGCTAGGCTATAAAATTTATGATATAACATTCGGAATTAATCTGCAAATATATACTAATTCACACTGACCTTTTTTCAAGCTGAGGCCTTTTTAGCACTCACAGTAGGTTTAACATTGCCCTACTGAGTGTTATTACGGAGCAGTCAATGGTTCTCCATAATTACATCATGCAAATGACATTTGCTTTTTTGTTTGAGCTTATTCCCTCCGATGTTTCCTTCTTTTATCACACTCTTCACACATCTGTGTCCCTGAAATGGCACTGTAAACTCCTCCTCTTTTGGTCCCCAAGTTCCTTTTTCTGTCTTGCCTGACTGTCATGCAGACGCCGCCAGCAGTTTGGGCTGGTGCGGCGGTGACACATCCCTGTGACATAGGTTATGTCGCCAGCTGGCTGGAACAGGTGTACACTGATTTTACCATCAAATGGCAACACGCACTTGGCTTCCGACCAGCGCACAGGCATGAAAAACCTGTTCCCTTAAAATTTCTCCCAAGATTGATGGGCTGTTCTTTGACACAGCATCCAGCGACAATTTCAATTCCCAGATTGTTTCTCACCGTTTGGGCTCGTTCGACAATAGCGGCAATGGAAAGTCATGGAGAACTTCTTGTTAGTGGAGACAAATTACTCAGTCTTTTCCTCTCTTTCTTCAGCAAAAAACAAGTGCAACTTTGGCTGAAGCAGCATGAGTACCCAATTGCTTGTGAAATAACACCTGATCGTGCCTTTTAGAAAATAATTGATATAAAATATGAAGTAGTATATTGTAAAATTCCCATCAAAAAGGCAAGGGAGGTAACAATGATTCTGAATATCTAACTGCTTAATCCAACTAAGCTAAATCAAGGCCAGGATATGCATCAATAGCCAGATCTGGTCCCAGCTGTGTCCTGAGAGCCATGTTAGTGAAACCACAGCTCAGCTGAGGATATAAGGCAGAGACCAAATACAGAAGCTGATCTTCATCTCTCCAGTATCACCTACTGTGACGGTGTACTTAGGATAGTGCAGGACTCAACACAGCTCTAAAATACATTTTTGAGGCTGAGATCATCTTCTTATTCTGTTCCCAGAGTAATAAGTGATGCTCTGATTAATTCTGTGATAGAAAATAATCTAATACTAAAAATATCTCAACTTCCATTAAGTCATTTCTGCAGTCTTTAAAAATCCAAGGCAATTATACTAGGTTATACCTGACAGTATGTCTTGATTTGTGGATACTTTGGGAAACCCTTGTTCTTCACAGCTGAGGAATTACACTTTCCATTAAAAGCCATTGCTTATATTATCTTGTTAAGGCATCCCACAGTAAACACTGGATGGCAAAGCAGACTTTTTAATGACAACTAATCAGAAGGTCAATGGCTGCAAGTCACAACTAAAGTAATCAAGTTAATAAGACAGTGTTATTTTAGCCTAAAACCAGCTGAAAAGCAAGAGGGAAGTAGTGCACAGCTCTGCTGTTGCTGCTCTTAATATTTCTTTTCCTATCAGCATGCTTTTAAAATCTCTTTTCCAGAGCGCCTTTTTAAAGTTAAAATTTTCCCAGGGAAATTCCATGCATCACATTCCTAGCAAATTGCTTATCAAATAAAATTACTTGATAATGTATTCATCAGGACTATAAAGAGACTTCCTTAAAAGGTTTTTCTATTAAAAAAAAAAGGTGTTTGTTTGTCTTAAGTATTTAAGCCTCTGTTGTGATACACAGCATAATAGAGCTGGTGCCATGGTAACTACTGTGTGGCTTTTTAATTGAACAGCTGACTTCCAGGAGTGAGAATTGCTACCTGCTTCCCTGCTTTCCACAATTTACCAAGGCTCTATCCCAAAGAAAAACAATGAATTAGGGGCTCTTAGCTCCTGTGGACTTGACAGCTATGTTTTCTCCATGCAGTAGTTTGTAGTTCGTGCAGAAAAGGTTTGCAAAAGCTGCCAGAGTGCACACACATCCAGTGACAATAATTTTATTTGAAATCAGCTTACAATTGCCTTTTTTAAAATGCTTGGTCTCATATTAAGGACAGGAGGGGTCTGAAAGAACTCATTAAGTCCATATACAGCCTGGTGTAGGAAAAGGTCTACATATTATTACATGTTGTGTGTAATTGTACTATAAAGAAGACTTTTTCCTCCAAGTAGCTAATTGGGATGCAATAGTGGTTATTTTAAGCTTTACAAAAGAGTTCTTTGCATAATAGAGTGGCTGTTTCGTGCAGCTCCTATGATAAAATTCTCACCAGTCTTAAAATGACAGATGTAATATTACCTTTAATAAGTGTCTACCGATGCATGCAAATTGAATTAAATAGTGGGAGTACAAATTTGTCCGATAATTAAGATAAAAATTCATGTCAGCTTAAACTCTGATGTATATTAGTAACCCTGTATACTTCTTTTTCTGCATTCTCTACCAATTACTTTTAGTGTCGAACTCTTGATTACTGTAATATGCAGTCCTTTAAAAAATTATAAATGATCTGTAGAAAGTATTAAACAAACAAAAGGCTTCTTTTTAAGGCACCTTCAACAAAAAATATTATAATTTTGGAAGCACAAACTGCTCAAAGTTCAATATACCTCTCATAAAAATAATTCCTCTCAGAGTGTAATTGAAATGGGAAATAATAGATATAGATACAATAATAAATAGCGTGAGCAGCAAGCAATGTCTCCAGCTTGTGAAAATGGTCACTGTTTCAGAAAAGGTCTCTGTTGCATGTCAGGACAAAATCTACCACCAGCTCAATTTTTCCATAAGCCAGTTATGAAATTTAGCTCTTTGGCTTTCGTGTTAGTCTCTCTTTGAAAATACACCTGGAACTGGAATTTCAACATTTTTATAGTTAAGAAATTCACCTAGGACATGAAACAGGCAGCTCAGGTGCTTGAACCTGGGTTTAAACAATTCCTGTAAATGACCCAAGTCATGAGCTCCTCTTGGATAATACTTAACATGCTTTCATTTTTGACCTTAGATGCTTTCTTTGATGCAATGCACCTTATAAAAAAGTTATTTAAATGGCTACAACCCCTCATAAGTTGTAATTACAATAAAATGTTTTTCAACCAAACCCCATAAAATCTCTAGTAAAAAAATTCTATATCAGTTGTTAGCATAAATGAATGTACTACAGTTGCCTGGAATATGAATTTACATTTTCTACCTTTTGAGTCAGCAGTTTCTTAACTAAAGTATTTCTGTTACAGAAATGACACATGCATAAAGAAAACCAGAGTCTGAGGTCATCTGAGGCAAATCATTGCACTGTAGAAAGAAATTTGTGCTTGACATAAACAGTGATCTTCAAGAAAAAGAATTCAAATTCAGAACACTAAAAGCCTGGTACATATTTTGGAAATGAGAAAAAAAATGAACTTTGTCCTTAAATATCTCAATTTTATTTTTTGTGAGGACCTAGAGCCCAGGTTCTCATATCTGAATGTTGCTGATGTTCAGGGCTGAACTCTGGAGAAAAAGTCCATAATTGCTTTGCTGATGCTGTGAGGTGTCCAACAAGGAGAACCCATCCACTGGTTCCAGACTGGTGTAAGTCTCCTGAAATTATCTGATCTTGCAAGTATTGCAACATTTGAAACAAGATATTATAAGAATGGATTTGCATCTTTGATTCAAAATGTGTCCTCAACTTATGTTTGTAAGCATTGAGTAACAGAAAATGTGGCTTTGGATAAACTTTGGATGAATCAAGGGTTTAGTCCCTTTTTGTGTAAGATTCAACCTGTATGTATTCTCCAGTGATGGTTAAACAGCTCTAATGAACTTTGCAGACCTGTAGTTAAGTTAAATATCTGTCAAAAAAGAAATATCAGCTGTCCTGATAATCCAGTCTCTTTTGTTTAACTGCTTTGCTATCACTGAAAAAAAACACCAGCCAGTTGTCATACAGACTTACAGGCTACATAGGTAGAACAAGCACTTTTAAAGTGAAAAACCAAACCAGACCAGAAACAGTGGAGAGACAGTTCAGAATTACTTAGACCCACACTCTGAGGGGGAGCTGAAGCCCACCCTTCTGCTCCAGGTGTACAGCAGAGCTTAAAATAATGTCAGACAGGTGTGCACAGCACTGCAGCACAGAGCAGCAACCACCTCTGGCCACGATGTTGCACTGAAGACACTTTTTTTTCTTACAGAAGCCTGACCTGCTGAAATCTCTGACTGTGCTCCTAGACACATTCTTGTTATTTCTCTGCCCATCTGTAGAATGGAAATGATAGTGCTAGGGATGTAATGAGGATAAATACATTAAAGATAATGAGGTGCTCAGATACAATGGTAATACGAGCCATATGAGTAAGCTTTGAGTCTGTGTACCTTAATAACAGTGTTCATTGTGTCTCGGCTGTAACACCGTCCTTGGCAGCAATTTAAGTATTATAAAGAGTCATGCTGTATAATGAGTGAGATTACAGAGCTGAATGGATTTGGAAGCCAGGTCTGGCCTAATAGAGCAAATAACAGAGACCTGTCATTAACCCTCATCCACCTTTCCTGCCACACCCAGTGGGGTGGGCGCTGCAGCCCAGCTGGACAGCCTGTGCCCAGCCAGCCTCCACCCTCAACAGCTGCAAGGACAGAGGCAGGATCCATGCCCAGCAGAAAAGGGTGAGAACACAGTTAAAATATTGGTCTGACCTTGTTTAAACCAAGGTAAAATGTAGTCCAGGATATTTCAATATATTGATGGAGGGGTGGTGGTCGGAGGAGGTAGAATCACATCCTATGCTAACAGATCTCTCCTGAAAAAAAAGGCCCTGGAAGGAGACCTCTAAACCATTCCTGAAAATGTTAAAATACTGCATTTTTCAGTCTTTTGACATTAAAGAATATTTTCCATATTCTCACAGTCAGACAGACAAAATGAGAGAAACAAGATAGGGTTTGTGACTGTTTGAAGCTTCACGAGTGAGCTTGAGTTATACTTTACTCTTTGCAGCCCTGTGAGGAGCTCCAGGCTCAGTCACTAGAGTCCACCCAAGGTTAATATGGCTTTGCAGTATGACAATCAGTGCTTCAGGCAGGCGTTGCACTAAGGAGACACAGAATCACTTCCCCTGTATCTGTGCCAATAGTAGTGAAGTGATTGCCTAATTTAATGCAATGTCCTGATGCCTCTTGACATGTGTGTTGATTCAGCCAGACATTTGGTGAATTTATCTGGCTTATCCACTGACTATTCCAATGGTTTCCATACAATGATGTGGGGGAGAGACAAAACAACAATGGCACAAGAGCAGTGCAAGAAGCTAACAAGCCATAGACACCAGTGCAACAAATGAACACAGCAGATGTAAATAGGCTCCTCAGCCAGAAGGAGCTCAGCCATTGTCTTACCCAAGGGCTGAAGCAACAGACCTTTGAAAATATAGAGTTCTCATCACCCTTTTCTGGGAAAGGACAGAAAAATACCTCTTCTGGGTCAACACCAGCATGCTGGTTCAGCATTTCTATAAGGGGCCATATAGGACAATACACAAAAGATGTGCTGCCTTCTCTACAAGGCACCAACACATGAGAGATGCCTTTAAATGAGTGGAGTACAGAGACACTGAGCTGCCCCCTCCCTGACTCTGTGAGGAATAAAGTCACTGGAAGGAGCAGCCCAGGGCTGTTCCTGGTGTTATGCTCCCTATTGCCTTTCATCGACTGCAGCAGAAGCTCTACCTAATTACACCTGAGATTAATTTGTCCTCTCTGCTGTACACATAACAGAGGAGGGTTTATTAAAGATTGGTGTGTGATGGTCTCTTCTCTGTAATCCTCACAACTAAGGCCCATCAAATGGGAATTGATGGCAAGAATCAAAGATTTAACATGCTGGTCTTTGTTGGGCTTCTTGCCTTTATTTTTTAATGTAGCGTGGTTGGTAAGTTGATATACACAGCTATTCAGAACTACAAATGACTATTTAACCTGCAGCCAGCTAAAAAGGTTCAAACTATATCACAAATGAGGGCACACCAGGAAAATGGCTAACTGTGGTCTTTAATTTGTAAATAATGATTTTAGACCATGACCCTTAATAGGACACTGTCACTTGTGCTGTGATTTATGTCTAGTGTGATGACATCAGTACCAATACTGCTGATAAAAGAACACTTATATTGAAGCAAACAGGATGATGAATGGAGTACAAGTCTACTTACTCATTTCATTACTGACTCTTCTGTTCACCACAGAGCTAATGTAGCGAGTCATTGTCTGCCTTGGGAGTATTTTGCAGGTTGAATTTAATGGCACAAGTGTGTGATATGTACTTCAGTCCTAGTGCTTGAAATGGCACAATCATAGACTAAAAAAGAGATGTGTGTGTGTGTTTAATAGTTTATGCATGAAACAGAAAATAACTTTATGTCAACTTCTGAACAGAAAACAGCTAGAAAGTAGTTTGCTTATTTTTCTTGCAGAGTTTCCAAGGTTTGTGAGAGCACTTAGTTCCCCAAATTAGATTTCTGCATATGTTTATTAGAGTGGACAAAATTAGCAAGTAACATAACCAGCACAGTTAAGTATGACACCTGTGCTTTTTAAAGGTGCACAGAATTTTTTTAATTGCCACTGCAAATGCATTAGCATTTACATATAGCTACTTTAAAAATGCTTTCATTAGCAAACATTTCATACTGAAGCCTTTACTGAAGTAAACAATGTAAATGGTAACATTAACCTTAATCAGACCTATTTCCTAAGATATAAATACTATACTAATGAAAGAGTCTGCCAGCATAATCAGGAGGGCAAAGAATTCCCCTAGGACTCTTCAAGCATGTGTATGTCACCAATAATTCTGCTAACCCTTGAGTGCTAGTGACTTTGAATGCAGAGAAGGGGAGGTAAATGCAGTTTTATTAGTGCAGTTTTATTGCTATGGCCAGCTGCACTCTTTTCTCTATAAAAGGTAATTACTTCCAATAGTAACAAGCTAATTGATTGCTAATTAAATCAATTGGCACACTAACCGCTGTCAGAAAGTGACAGATTAGCTGGTCACATGACAGTGTGTTAGTAATGAAAAGTGGACATGGTCTGAGTGTGATTGACACGGCAGATGAAAAGTGATCTGGGATCTCCTAGGTGGTCATGAAGAGGGCATGGAAAACATGATTGATTCAATGGTGACTGTCAGGGAGGAAATGAGAATTGAATGGGATTCAGTGTTGCCCTGGAACCTCACCACATGATGCTCCAAGTTTTTTCACATGTAAATAAGCTAGACAGGGCTTTCTGGCAAATGAAAGGCAGGATGGGGGAGGAAAAATAGGAGGAACAGAAAGTGAAAGTCAAATCAACAGAACTCAGAAACTTCAGTTTGCTTTGCAAAGGGGAAATAGACCCACACATTTTTCAGCAACTAAGAATATGCCCCATCTCTTATTTTCATTAATTGTGAAGGTTTATAAATTAATTTAGGAAGGCCTTTATAAAAAATAGAACTGATATTTTGAGCATGTTGCTTTAGTTTACAAGAACTCTATATACTTTATGCAACAAAGGAGAGGAAAATGGAAAGAGTTTTATACTATTAATATTGCCCTGACACAGACAAGCACCTATAAAATTATCTATATCTCCCTCTCTCTGTGTCGCTCTCTCTTTTAGATATTTATATAAATATATAGCAACTGTCCCAAAACTGAATTGATTTCCTAAAAATTAAAAGCTCATATCTAATGTTTAACATGCTTTTATCTCCCAAACTTAGTATTGCAAAGTAGTCAGTCTCTTGAAGCCCTTTAAAATAAAATGGACCTTGAACCTTTTAAAATAAAATGGAAAAAATGTTAGGTTTTTTTTTTTTTCTTAGAAGACATTCCATATATACTTGCTGTATTGTTATTACCATCAAACTTGAGTGTTTCTGAAACACCAAAATTTTTATATAGTCTTTGAATAAGAAATAGTCAGTTAATTCTAAGCATAATAATATGCTAATAAATGAGTTAATACTCAGTGGCTCCTAACAAATGCTGACATTTAACTGTAACTATGCAGGTATTATGCAGATACTTTTGAAAAGGAGACAATTATTACTCTTTTATTAACACCTAAGATGGTATGAGCCAGGGCTTGTGTGCTTTGTTCATCCTTTCTGAGGAAAACTGGCACTGCTAAGGACAAGTGTTGCTTGGCAGTGCACCCAAACCAACGCTCCCCGAGGCTGTTTCCTTCTGGGAGAACCCAGACCCAGGGGCGTTGCACAACGTGTGTGGACACAGTCATTAAATCCCACCACTTTTTTAAAAGGAAACGGGAGTCTGGCCTCATCTCCTTTCTCATACTGCCCTACTTGACTGCTTTCAGGATGGTGTGGGAAAGAGGTGCCACTAGTTATGAATGATTTTACTTTCTGCAATAAAGAAAAGAATTCAAAATGAAGATACACCTCTTCCTTTTGAATGCCATAGCAGCTTGTGAAGTCATTGAATGAGGCCATGGCTGGGTGGGAAGAGACATTTACACCATCCAGAGCCTTCTGCTTTGGCTAACTGATGCCAAGTGGGATTAGAAGGATGCAGGTGATTTTTTGTGCCTTAGTTTTTGGACAGACATCATATCATTATAATGAGTGGTGGAATCCAGATCAAGGGAGTAAAAGCCAAAGTGCATATTCATGTTCTGCCTCCCTTAATTCCTGCTGAGTCTCTTGTGGCTGCCACGTTTCCATTTTCTGCCTTTAATTTTGTTTCCTTCTTTTTCTGTTTTTGAATGGATGTGTCCTGGCATCTCTTCTGCCATGTGGGTACTACCCAAGAGGAAGGAAAGAAGGATTTTCATTCTCAAGAATTACAATTAATTTAATCCAAATAAGCCAAGCCCTCTGTTAATTTCTTTCGCTGACAGGAAAATTAAAGCAAAGAGAAAAATACTGGGAAGAATCCTATCAATACAAATTATCCTATCACTTTAATATTATGCCTGAATACATGAGTTTTTACATAAAATTATGCTCCAGTTTGTGCTGTAGCCTTAGAGGACCAATAAGCACCATCCTTGGTTAGGTAAAGCACACGTTGTATGAATATAACATTATGTGACTGGAACATATTATGGGATCATTACTTCCTCTTAGTATTTCTTTTTTAATTCCAGTTTATAGATTATGAAATATCTTTTCTATCAAAGAACTTTCTACTAGGGTGAGTATAAATGGCAAAATTATTTCTTGGTATTAACTTTTTCAAGGATGTCAATTCTTGCTCTTACAAATTATCTTTGCACTTTCATGTGTATATTCTCTAACCACTTACACAAATGAAGGCAAAGTTCATGCACACAAGTTATTAGAGACAAATTTTTCAAATATTCTTATTCATGAAGCATTTATTCATCAAGTTTCAGCCAAGTCTCTTAGACCTATAAACAGGAATGGGCATTACATGTAGTTATATGTTTTTTCATTTATCTCATCTCATGAATCAAAGCCCAGAAGTTATGAAATATATCCAGCAAAAAAATCACGCAAACATTTTGGCACTGAATTTGAAGCCAGGCTAACTTCTAAGCATGGTAGAAATCAGTAATGAATCATAAAAATCTTCTCTTGAACAGCAGGGTATTACAAAACACTCTGGAAGTTCCACAGAGAGTACGGGAATATATTTCTCAACTTCATAATGTGTATTTTTGTCTTTTTAGGTAAACAATTAAAGTTTCTTTTTTTATATTGATGGCTTTTCCCCACCTAATCACAACACAGTTATTGCAGATGAAATTACCAGTCCCAATCTGAATCTGATCTATTCAATTGAGCATGGCTAAAATCCAAAGTCAAAAACTTCCCATGGTCCTACCTCAAAAAACACAGACTTATGAGTCAAGCCACGCAGAGATGAGAGTGGTACTGATAGAGGGAGAAGTCCTTTTCTGTTTACTATTCAGTCAGCTCCTTACTCTGGAATGTGTGCATCAAACCCCACATGTGAGTGGGGCTCACAAGGCACCCACCCCGTGCTCAGGCAAGCTGATGTCCAGGGTGGCAGTGGAGCTCTGGAACCACATTCCCAAGGAAACCTCCCCCACTGCAGGTAGACCCTGGCTGGGTACCAGCCTTGTGCAAGTCGTGCAGAGGTTCCTCTCCATTCCCATCTTCCCTCAGGTTCCATCCAAGTGGGATTATCCAGCAATGTTTGTGGCCCAACTGCTAATCAGGCAGCGAGTGTAGCCAGCTTGGAAAATGCATCAGAGCCTGTTGTTGTGTGCCTGCAATCGAATTGCATATTTGGCAGGCTGGCCAGTGTCCTAGACCTTATTCCACCAGCTCTCTTAGAACAACCAGGACACTGATTTACACACCAAGCATGAAATCAGCCTCCCCAGGTAAGTACATGAGCGCAAGAACCTTGACCCTACCTATTTACCCAAAGTCCCAAATGAAAGTACGTCCTGCGACTCAAGTGAGAAGTCATGTTTCTTAAAATTTGTTCCAATATTTAGGGTCATCTTTCCTCATGGTTAGTTTGATTGCTGCACAGGAAGAAACTGTGACAAGGGTCCTGCCTTTCAGTGTGTTGTAAATATAACCTTTCAATGAACTAACAAGGAGTGGGAGGCAAAAATATTATCCCGGCTTGACATGCTACCTCACTGATAGAAATAAAATTGAGTTAAACTTGTGTAGATTCCACTAAGCTGCCATTTACAAGACAAAACTAACCCCACTTGTGGCTGGGTTATTTAAGGTCACAGAGCTCATTCTCTATAAAAAGAACAAAAAACCCACTGAAAAAAATTGCAAATGTAAAAGACATTTAAATAAACATAGTAGTATCTGAAAATTTAAGGGATTTTTATCAACATGGTACCTGCTTGCCTACTTCCACACATCTAAATATCCTCTTCTGTCATTTATAAGCAATAGGTTGTCTAGTTGAGTACTTGAGAAAGATAAAACAAATCCATTAATGGTGAGAAGTCAATACAACATAAATTAAAGCATGTCAGAACCCCATGCACACTCTCAGCTAAAGGGGCTGTAGATCAAATGAAGCCTTCATACCCAGATTAAGCACCTTAACCTATGCACATAGACATCATAAGTTTTCTTTACTTGACGGATTTTTTGAGCATCCACAAACAGACAAGTTGTCTTCAGCTCACGTGCAATAGGGAAAGCAAATCCCATGATTTATACCAGAGATTTTATTGAAGCCCCACACTGATACCCTTGATACTTTTAGTGACAAAATGCCCATAGATTTCAGTGGAGTCATGTCTTTTACCTCAACCCAGATCAGACTTCATTTACTATATATTGTTCAGCATGAAAAGAAGGAAATAATCTGACCCTATTTATCTGAGTGCAGGATTGTCTTACATCAACAGTACAGAAATATATTCTGAAATCCAGCTATAATTTTGGGTCTAGTCCGACTTTTTTTAGTATGAGTTCTTAAAGACACCAGAGTTAGTGCTGCCTGGGCATCATTTAACATACCAAAACCATATGAAATGCCTGTGTCTGCTGGGTGAATCCCAAAGGATAACATTATGTATAGGTGGAGCTCCAATGTCTCTCTTACCCACTCTCAACCTGCTTTGAATTCTGCCATTTGCTCCCTGTTGTGAAATTCAGTTTGGAATTTTTTTTCCTTTGGACCTGATCCAAAACTCATTAAAGCCAGTGTGAATTTAAATGAATGGACTTTGCATCATGATTTTAATTAAAGCCTTTTACAAGCCCAGCCCTCTGAATGTTTCACCCTTGCTAAAACACTCTTATCTTTCCTTCTTCTGCTATTAATGACACCAATCATACCCATCCCAGCACAGCCTGTTCAAAGACGACTTTTTCAATTACCATCAACTGCCATCTCTATGCTAATAATTCACTGATTTACATCTCTCTAGACCTGTCTCTGTGTGCAAATTAAGGTCTTGGTCTGCCTCTTTAGCATCCTCTGGTATTTAGCTATCACCTAAAACTAAGCAGGGTAAAAACATAATTCTAACCTTTCCTTCCAAGCTTTCTCTTTCTCTAAGAAATATCACCATCCTATCTGCTTCAAACTTGGAGCTAACTTTGACTCATGTCAATCCCCAGATCTCTGGATGCCTGGATTTTGCTAGACCTGGCTGGTCTAACATTTCTGAAATATAGAATCATTCCAAGTGACTTCTCATCATCTTACCTCTCAGTTAATGCCACATTATTTTCTCAGGTCCAAAAGGATACAAAATTATTCCACTAATATCCGTAACAATGCTACCAAAAAGAACACTTTTTTTCCTAGCTTGTTGCTTTTGACTATGCCTTTTCCTTCTTGAATAACATATGAACTGCACTTCACTTTCCAAGCCCTTCACACACTCCTGTCAGTACATCTAGATGAGCTCACATCTCAATTCCTTTATAAACTCTTCATCAAGGATTTTTTGTTCTTTTGCTTTTGCATAATTGGAAAGTGCTCACCACAGACATGCACAGAGGTGTCTCATTGTTCCAATGGGACTTATTTTTCCTGGGAAAAAAAAAAAGAGTGGTCAGACTGCTTATCATTCCCGTAAGAACTGTTTCCTTGCTTCTTCTTACTCCCTGAATCTTCTTGCATGGCCATATCATATCATATCAATCATATTTTTGGACAGTCTCTGCTCTCTACTTTTCCACTCATCCAACCTCCAAGTAAAAATGTTATTCTGTATTTTTCTGTATTCTTAATGATCTGTAGGAATATTTGTTAAGATTTTTAAAAGATCAGAAAACATATGATAGACAGGAACGTATTTGTCCCAATGAGTGAATGTTACTAATATTTAAAAGTAAAACAAATGAAGGTATGTTTTTATAGCATCCACATGATGAGTCCCTGGTCCTTCAGGTACCCAGGTACAGTTAAAAACCAGAATAATCTCACCACTGAAAAGCACAAATTTTTAATGCCAGTCTTTTATGGCAAAGGACATGAGAATGAATGAAATGTTTGCTTAATGTAACTTTTGTGGGAAAATTACTTATAAAAATTCACTCTGCAGTCTACATTTACATAAGACTTTGCTGCCTCACAGACTAGACTTTAGGCTTCAAAATGTTGTGGCACTAAAAGGCCAGTTTTGTGTCCCAATTCACACTCTGGTCCACACTGAAGGGGGACCACATGCTAATTTTAGGGACATCACTGCCATCACCTTTTCCTGCCCCACAGGATTGCCTTTTTCTCCAGGCCCTGCACTACTGTGGTCCTGCCTTGTCTGCAGACACAACCAGCTCCATGCTGTGCCTCCTTCCTGATCTTGGGGTGCTCCTCTAGCAAAGAGGGTAGAACTCTGTATTAACCCGGCCTTTCTCTGTGTTTGTCACTGTGACTGCACAAAAACATAATCCTGTGCCCTACACAAGAGATCAGAGGTCGTAGGGCAACAGCTGTCACAGTGCTTCCCTTCCCACTCAAGCTTTTGGAGCCAGCACAGGTGAGATGCCAGAGCAGTAGAGTCACTTCTGCAAGATGCTCTTGTCTCTAAGGGAAATAACTTGGTGAGGAGGAGTGGAATTGGCATTTCTAATGACAGAAAATGAAACCATCACCTCTCTTCAATCCTTATCAATATCTAATTTCCTTATAATAAGTACTTGGGGTGATTTTTCTATTAGGTGCACAGTAGGGAAATGTGCTGTGGTGAGGTTAACATATTGACTTGCAAACAAATTTTACCATTGCACCAAAGCTGCTTTGACAACTTAGTTAGCAGGTGGTAAATGCAGATTAGAAGAGGATCTATTAAAAAATAATTCCACCCTGAAATGAGCTAGAAAGTGCAGATATAGCTTGTAAAAACATCTAAATTCACTTTATATCCTCTCCAACATCCCAGCCAGAAGTTCCCTGTCTATGTAACAAATTCTTTATCTTCTCAATTCCCCATCTTTCTGCACTGATACGTTGCAGTTTCTTCTTTGTGGTCTCTCAAACACAGCATTCAGCCTTCAAGACATGGGAGCACAGATCTACACAAGAGTATGAAGATGTTTTTTTCTTTTCTTCTCTCTTCTTTCTCTAATAATTTTTCAGATTCTACTTTCTCTTTTAATGTCAGAAAACTATATTAGTGGTTCCTTTCTATGTGCTGCAGATGATACTGAGAGAAGAGAAAGAAATGGTATGAAGGACATTGCTGCAGGCAGGTCAGTCCAGCCTTGGAATTGTCGGGATATGTGAGTAGGGACTGAGAGCTCAGACATTGTAATGACAGGCACAGGGTGAAGTCCAGATTGGAACAGAACAGAAGTAAAAGTAAAATGCAATTAGGGATGGATTATAGCGGAAAGGGACAATTACATTTTTGTACTTTCCAGTGAAGAGAGACAAAATAGCAAGGGTTAGTCCCAAGCATAGAGAGATCAGCTGATGCCTGGAGTCCATGCAGCAGCTCTGCCAGCCCTGCTCTGCTGCATCCCTCCCTCTGCCACCACTGGGCACCCCCTGGGCATCCTCTGCACTTGTGCCAGATACTGTCGTGGGTTTATGACACAGACAAAGAAGTCCATCAAGAATCGAATTCTTGAACAGGATCCCAAGAGAGTTTTTAAAATTAGATTTCCAACAATAAAAGGATGAGGGTGTAAATCTACAGGAAGTAGTTACTGCAGACTTTTGATGAAAGTATAACACATCAAGTTCACTGGAGATAACTGGATTCAATGCTTGGGATAGAAAGCTCATCATTCATCCGAGGAAGCACACTGCAGACAAATCTATTCATTCTCAGAATCAAAATATCCAGAAGACAGTTTGGTGAAAGCTGTGTTTGAAAGGGTTTTGGACTGCTTTGGGCTGAGGGGAATTGGAGGAATCCTGTTATTTAGACAACTTATGGCAAGTTCCATTTGGGAGAAGTCATCTGTTTTTGTTTTGAAGCCAGAATTCTTTGCCCTAATAGCTGCAATGCATGCTATTTGCTGTAGAGCAATTTGAACAGACTGAGATAGTCTAAAAGTCAGGATGACTCAATCTTGACTGCAAACATTTGACTTCCAAGTATACATCCTAAAGTCCTAATCTGCATAGATATGGATTTACAGATCACTGCCAGAACTCCAGTGACTGGAGTCAGAAGGTTGACTCTTTTAAAATTTTTCTTTATTCAAGTTAAGCACTTTAATTTTATTTACCTTCTATGGCTGGATAAGTGATAGATTTTGAAAAGCATCAGAAGTGTTTAAAGACATTAGTGCAAACAGATTAGCTTCTGAAAATCGGGATTTTAGCAACTACTTCCATCAATGTACTGGGTTTGCATGGCAAGATTTTGGAACTGGGGGTGGGCTCAGGGGTGCCTTCTGTGAAAAGCTGCCAGAAGTGTTCCTGTGTCTGATGGAACCAATGCTAGCTGGCTTCACGACAGACCCACTGATGGCCAGGGCTGAGCTCATCAGCAGTGGTGGCAGGACCTCTGGGATAACATATTTAGGAAGGGGAAAAAACCCCTGCAGCCCATGGTGAAGGCCCCTGCAGTCCATGGAAGTCCACAGGTATACAGATAACTCCTGGCAGTCCTTGGAGAGCCCTAAACCAGGTCTCACATTGGAGAAGTTGCTGGAGGAAACCTCTGGGAGGACTTTCCATGCTGGAGCAGGGGCAAAGTCCTCAGCCCAAGGAGGAAGGAGCAGCAGAGAGAATGTGTGACAAGCTGACCTCACCCCTTATTCCCCATTTCCCATCTCTATCTACAGCTGCAAGGAGGAGGGTGAGAAATTTGGAAGTAAAGTTAAGACCAGGAAGAAAGAAGAAGAAAGGAGAGGGTGGAAAGTTGTTTTTAAAATTTGGTTTCATTTTTGATTATCCTACACTATTTGGTTGGTAATAAACTGAACTGGTTTCCCCAGGCTGAGTCTGTTTTGTCCATAATGGCCATTCTGGTGGCCAGAATGATGAGTGATGAGTGATCTCTCCCAGCCTGTATTTTGATCCAGGAACCTTTTGTTTTATTCTCTCCCTCCTGCCCTGCTGAGGATGGAAGTGATAGAGCAGCTTTGGTGGGCAAATGGTAACCAGCCAGAATCAACCCACCACAATCAGCCTCCACCACATGGGACTCCATATCAGAGATAAATTCCTCTTGCACAGAGAGGGATTGCCCTTAAACAACCAAGTCTGTAAAAGGAAAGAGAACAGATTTTTGGAAAGCATCCAGGGAAGATGCTGAGCCTTTGTCCAAGTGAGATATGAAAGAGGAAATTCTCTCCTCTGCTTGACAGGATCAAACCAATATTGCTGCCCAGCCTCTAATTTTTAACTTAAACCACCAGAAAAATCTTTTCAGAAACAAACCTGGGATCAATTTGACCAGGGACAGAGCATGCAGTAGTGAAGAGACAGGTAACTTTTCTCAGTCTCTTATGAGAAAGTCAAGTCCTTTATTAGGAGGAAGCCATCAGGAAGTTTGTTAAGTAATAGAACAAAATCTCTTTTGCAATCTTACATTAACTTTTCTTATACCTGTTTTCTTTTTGCCACTCCTTATTCTTGTTATTTCTTTAATTTCCACTAAATTTTTTCTTTAAAGAAATTTGTCTTCTCTAAGTGGTTTTAGTACAGTTCCTTTAACACTTAAGATTTTTACAGTCAGTCTGCATTAATGCAGATCATCCAAAGCAGAGTCATCTTTTGATGACAGGGAAGTTGTGGTGATCAAGAAGAGACTACAACTGGCATTAGCAAGTGGGTCAAATATTAGAAACTCATTAACAGATGGTTATGAAGCTTCTCTTAAATGTGACATTCAGGCCCCAAATAGTGATATTTATTATCCTTATTTGATGTTGGAGAACAATCAATAACATTTGCTTATTGGTTATCTACCAAGATTGAGAAGTTTCCATTCATAAGGGATAATGAATCACACACTGAAGAATTCCCTTTCCCCTGCAAGTATAATTAAATATTGCATTAGCTGATCAATAACAACTAGATTTAGAGGGGGTATGGGACACTATGCCATTAGCCTGATGACAGGAGCAGTTCAGTTTTTTAAAATTTGTCTTTGAGAAAACATAGAAAGATATTTTTCAAATATCAAAATTTTCACAACATAAATCTGCATACTTTTCTTAAAGACCTTTTTTAAACAGGGAATTGAGTCATTCATCAGCATCCAACTGGCTGAAATAATCGCTTTTTAACAAGAATTAAATGTCAACTCTTATTTTGAAATCCTTGCTCTATCTGAACATAAATTAGGAAAAGAAAGGAAAACCTGACATTGTCAGTAAAAACAAAAATTAAATTTCAGTTTGTGCCCCCAGCAAAGTCCTCTTCAGCACAGGGGGGATTGGACCTGCTGTGAGCACTGCCAGCAGCACCACTGCTCTGTGCACCCAGGAAGGACACCTCAGCCAGGGGCATTTTTGTGCCCACAGGGATTCAGATGGGGGCTTACCTTGCCTGGTAGAAATTGCCCACATGGACTCGCTATGTTTCTTGGTCTTCTGAATTATGAATAGCTTTGCTTTCCAGTGTAGACTGGCTCATTAGCTTTTTGATGACCAAATCAATTAGCAAGTCACCTCCATTATATCAGGAAAACACCAGCCACTCTGAAGTGGTTTTAAAAGTAAGCTTGGAAGTTTATTGATTTAACTTCCCATGTAAAAGTCTTTTCTCTTTTTTGAATTTCTGGTGTCCATTTTCACCCTCTTTGTGCCCACAGCACAGTGCTTTGTAACTTCCTTTCCCAGACAGACCCAAAAATCACTTCCAGCAAACTTCCTCAGGCTGTTGCTGAAGATATAGCTGAGAAAGATGACCCAAAAATTTTCTTAACTGAGGACCGTACGTTGCTCAATGAAGTAAACAGGAGATTAATTTGGCTAGCAGGGAATAGAAAGATCCTGGAGCCAGTTGTAAATCTTAGGTTTTTTTTGAACTTCATATTTGATTTAGTGCCTTATAAAAGGCTTTTGCTTTTAGAAATGCAAGTATGCTCCTATACCAAAAACAGAAAAACCATTTAGTGCACTGCCTTGCTCAGCTACAAATATTCATCAAAAGTATCATCCTCCTCTCTTCTTGCTTCTCATAGTCGACTGATAGACAAATGGTTTGTCCCTCCCCTCATGTCTTATCTGCTGTTTCTCTGCACTACAGTCAAAAGATAAGATTTAGTATAGCAGTTGCATAGTAATTTAATAAGCAGACCTTGGAGAACAAGTAAAAAAAAAAAGAAGAAAGAGAAATGCTAAAATAATTCTCAGAAAGAGAAACTAATGGAACTGTTCACAAAAAAAAAAAACAAAAAAAAAACCAAAAAAAAACAACAAATCAGGCTGGGAGCCCTGAGGAGTGATACGGACTAAAGGCAATGGAGCTTCTGAATTTTAACACAGCAGACTCTCCAAACAGCTCAGCATCCACCACTTTAGGGGTCCTTAAATTTTCAGAGTTAAGGAAAGCATTTCTGCAACCCAGGGACTCCTTTAGCCTATACCACTCTCCCCAAAGTGGGCATTACCACTGGCAGTTCACCCAGCGGTGTAAATTAAAGATAATCCTTGGATGATGACTCCCTAGAAGGATTTGATGTCACACTGAAGGAAGTCGGCATTGCTGCTGGAACTCTCCTGGATTGGAAATTATATATATGGAAAGAAAGCTTTCTGTCCTCATCTCCACCGTGCGTGGGTTTTTGATCAAGAACATATTCACTAAGATGTTGGTCTTCTAAGACATCTAAACCAGTGTCCCCTCTCCAATCCCAGAAGCAGGTCTGTGTGTTGGTGACCTGCCTCTGCAGCAGAGCATTTGCAATGTTTTTTCATCTTTGTAGTACCCTGAAAAAGTGCTGCTGTTGGTCTTGGTGAAGATTATTAGTGTAATTTACAGCAGGCAGAATTTATCATACTGTTGCAGCTCCAAGCTACAAACCAGAGGAAAACAAGACTTTCCAAGCACCAGATCCTCTCATCATCTTGCTGTCTTTTTTGCCTGAAATATGCTTCTTCATGGCTTACTTTGTTCCTACAGCCTTCCTTCTTCCTCAAAGACATCCTAGGGACTGCATTGTAGCCAATTAAAGAGGAATCACAGGAAAACAAGCCATTAAACATTAACACCTCAGCTTTGCCATACCAATGCATCACAAGAGCTGTTTTCTCTCCCCAGGATCTGAGCTGGCTGATGCAGGACAGGACAGCACTGCTCAGTTTTTTTGCCTCTGTTTCACTTCAGCCACGACCCCAAGCACTGCTGCCTTTTCCTGCTGTTTGGTGCCTTCTCTTGATTAAGGAGTAGAAACCCAAAACCTCATGTCCAACCCCTGAAGTTTCACTTGTGCTTTGTATTTCACACTCTCAGGGCACAGTCTGACTTTCTCTACCCTTGGTCCCCAAGTGCTGCAGAAGAAAAAAAAAGTCTTTTCAAACACAGAGTTTTACTTAATACGATGTTGTCAGCCTGAGCAATAATCTGTGAAACACACCATAATTAATCACCAGTATTAGCCAAAGATAGGACTAAACTGCAGACTATGAGACTGAATAAGCTGAGGTCCAAGGGCTTTAGGTGTCTGATTACAATTCAGCTTTTTAAAGAAAACTTAAAAGAACTAATAAAAATCTCATTTTGGGCACCAAAAGCACAGGGTATGGCTGCTCACAGCTCCAGGGTTTCAGAGAGGATGCTCGTGCAGATGACTGTGCACTGTGCATAATATGATAAAATGAATGTTTTTTTCACCACAGGTAGGAACAAAAATAAATTTAAAAATAATCAGAATTTCTTGTTATTTAAAAGTAATATATATAAAAATATTCATCATAAAATGAGGCCTATAAGCAGTTGAAAACTTTAAGAATATCATTCCCATGCATAAATGGGTGGATGTAAATAATTAAGATCTACATATACAAAAACAAGGCATAGATTTTTTTTTTCTCTCAATTGGAACACAGTTTATTTTGACACACTAACTGATTCTTTACAAGATGCAAGTGGTATTTTATTTGGAAAATGTTAAAGGCAGAATTTGTTAATAACAAATCCAACAAAAATGGAATTCAAATTCAATGTGTATAAATTTAATGTAATACATTGCCAGTCCTCTTTGCATATAGCCTGTAATTTTTGATTTACTGGTACTAGAGGATCAGATCATAAATTTTATACTTTTATTATGGTTTTCTTTCAAGATTGTTATGGTTCCTTTCGCTAGTTACTTGCTTTCAGAGCATCTCCAGTACAACTGGGTGGGGAAAACAAAGGAATAAGCCTTATCAGTTATTTAAGCTGATATCTTGCACTAGCACTGGAGAGATATTTTGATGATACAGTTTTCATTACTAAAATGCTATAGCATAATAAATTAATTCTATGTTGCGCACTTATCTATTAGACACATTACTACAGAAAAATAAAAATGTTAATTATTCATTATCATCTCTCTGATTATTTGTTGTGGCTGATAATTACATTGAATGTATTTTATATCAGTAATAACCTTCTGTCTATATTTACAACATATCATATCTGGGGGGCTTGTCAAGCTTTTTCCCAAAGCCTTTTCTTTATTAAGACACAGACCTCATGAGTACATAACCTTTATGTTGAAGGCTGATTTTCCTCTTTCATATAAAGAACAAATATTATAGATTAATTAATCCAATGTGATTATAATTTAATCACCCTCCTTCTGCAGTCACAAGGGACTTGGTTATTATTCAGTGGCTCATTCATATTGTTATGGAGAATAAATGCAGTCATAAAAATATTTGTGTGTCACTTAATTCATACAAATAAGCAGGACTCAAAATCAGTAAAAAACCCCCACCATTTTCCTTTCTTCTAAAACACAGGAGCTTTGTGGTCTCACAGGCTCTTATTTTCCACCTCTCAGCCATTTGCATCTGTTCAGGGTCTTGCTGTAGAGCCTCCATTTCCAAGTAGAGCAATACATACTGTTCCCTTTCCAAACAATAATTAACTTCATTTTTTAAGAGGCTGACTCAAAATTGAAGCGTGGATCCTGTGCACACCTGACCAAATGCTGCTTGCCCCAGCAAGCGACTTATGCATTCCACTCATGTCTGGCCTATTCCACTTGATTTTATTGTCAGAGAAATGATTACTTATTAATCTAGCTTTTCTAACATTTGCTTTTATGCCATTTCCTTAAAGTGTAGCCTGGATCATACTCCTACCACCATGGAAATCCTCTTGGATTATTTCTATATCAAATTCTATGAGCTCTTTGAAGGCTGAATCCTCTCAACATTTATTTTAGAAGGACAGGGAAAAAAAAGAAGAAATTTCTTTTCATGAGACCTTTGAACAAAGTGCAATTTGAAAATGTGAATGAAATTACTGTTTAATAAAAAATTAATATTTGAGCTACTTGACCTTGGGACAATGTTGTTTCATTAAATTAATCAATTTTAAGTTTTTACTGGACTTCAAGAAACTAAGGTAATAATTCACAAATGCATTAGATGGAAGCAAGTTAGCAATACAAATCTTTCTCTTCTCTTGCATCTAAGAAGTCTAGAAAGAATCAAGTGCTAAATAAAGATTACCAGTCAAAATGTGCTGATCAATAAAATGCAGTCATCTCAGAATGGAGCTTAAATGCACCAGAAGTACACAAACAACTAAATTAATTGTATGAATATGACATGGAAAAAGGCTTGGATCTGTGCAACAATTAGGCAGCAGCCTTATGGCTGGGTAATGATCAGAATCAGGTACTTTTAAAGGCGACAGTAAATTTCCATTATCCTGGATGTTTCAAATCTATCCTTCTGTAATTTCAAAACTCTACTTGCATTACCATGATTTTATCTTGCACCACTATGAAAATCCAGGAGACTCTTCAAATGTGAGAAACATTTTTTTTTTAAACATGTTTACACTAATTTCTTCACAAAAGGTTTTTGGAGGAAAGCCTAGGTATGGTTGGGGTTCTTGAATTCAGCAACCCAACAGGGATGAAGCTGTTGCAGCTTCATGCTCAGGCTTGTTCTTCCCCAAAGAATCTTGATCCTGGATGCTGCTTCATGAAAAAAAACTTCATTTTTTTCCTTTTTCTAACAGACTGAATTTTCTTAAGACTGTGAAAATAACTTACAGGGGGAGAAACAACAGACAAAAATTCCATATGGTGGAGTTCCCTTGGTACAAATTGATTTTTCTTCCAGTTTTCTTCTGTGCCAGTGGGACACAAGTGTGAGCTCTCAAGGAGCTGGGACAAGATCTGATCATTTAACATGTAAAGAATACTGAAACTAGAGAATCTTTGGCCTGGGACTTTCCAAACCTTTCATTGCCTCAGTATAAAAATTACATGGGTGGTCCTCCTTCTGCTCTATCCTAAGCCTTGGAATCAGCCAAGAAGCATTTCTCCTGTTGCATCTGAGGTTTCAGACACGTTAACAGATTAGATGAGCAGTTTTTGCACAACCAGTTACACAGGTATCCTAAATACCAAACAATAGCTTCAAATAAACTCAGCTGATCTCAGATCATGTATGATATGCAAAAATTATGTTTACAAGAACCTTCCAGACATGATCAGAAGTGAATTATAAACCTAAACCTAGATGGGCAAGAAGCCAAGTTGGAAAGTTCAGAAGACAGAATCAGTGGAAAAGTAAGATTACTGTGTTTGAGTGTTGTAGAGACAAGACTCTCTTTACCTGTATATAGTGCTGAAGACAGTGGCTCACATGTACTGTGAGATTTAGATGGTGTTTTGCAACAGATTTTGGAACATTGTTTTTGAACACAGAGTGCAATAACATGTCCTTGAACTCTTACTTCAATTGGTGCACAGAGAATTGCAGGAAGCACCATCTCTCCTGTCCTTTTACACATCTTTTAGTGCCTGTTTTTAACATGATCAGTAGTCTCCATTTGCAAACTACAGATCCCAAACTGCTCCAATTTCTCATTATGTTCACCAACTACTTTTAAACATTGTAAAGGACAAGCCTGGGATTGGGTATCAACTCCAAAACAAACCTGAAATCTCAACAGGATTGGGAATTCAGCAGCTCAACACAACCTATATTCTTTGTTCTGTTATTATTCTTTATTCTTTGTTCTGTTATTATTCTTTGCACACTGGATACCTGGCACACTGGGCAGAAAGCATGGTTATCTATGTAACGCTAAAAATACAACAACAATAATTTCATATTGCACCTGTAATTGTCCTTCACAATCCTGCAAACAAAACAAGATTTCTCCACCTCAGAGACTTCATCTACTAGACATGACAATCTGGTTGTAGACCAGACTCAATTATCTCTCAGTCTCTTTTCCTTAATGTCTAATCTCTAATATGAGTACACAATTTCTATACCATTCCAGTGCATAATTCTAAGTGCCTGTGCAAGTTATTTTCATTAAATATTCCCTCTCAAATAGGAATGCATATGATGCAAACCACTCCAGATTCCAGGAGAAAAGGATCTATCTGTGAAACTGGGAGCTGTGAACATGCAAGCCAAGCAAAGTAGCTTATGTGTGGGAAAATGAAAACCACATCTGACACAAATACAAAATAATTTTATCATCATCCTTCACAGCTCTCTCTTTCCTACTGTTGCTCAGCCACATCCAGTGACACACCCATGCTCAGGATGCAGACTCTGCAGTCTTTGGGGTAGATTTGTTTGCCTTCAGTGAAGCTACATCAGGTGCTATGGTGGCATGTAAATCAGTAATTGTGCAAAGGATGAAGATATTGTTTACAGGCGGTGAGAACAGTTTTTTGCTCTAATTCATGCCATAGCAGTACATGAGAACAGTCCATGGGCTCCCAGTGCTCTGAGAGGGCACCACAGTGGAGGAATTTAGATTCAGATGTTTTATTTTTCTTGATCATTAGCACCACAGCCTGCTGGCCCAGCCCAGTCTCATTTTATGTCTGCAGCCTGACAAGATCACAGCTTGGGATGACATGGCTATAAGGAAAGTTGTGTTGTTTGTCAAGCATAGTTTCTTTTAAACCACCAGCCTGAGAAATGTTTGCTGGTGAACATGTTTACACAGCTCTTCCCCTTTCAACATAAAAGCTATTGCGATGGTACAAAAAACAGTGGTAAAAGTGAGGTCCCCATGAAGTGGTGGCCATTGTAATAAGAGTGTTTTGCAGCTACAGAGCCTTTCATCTAAGGATTTCAAATTCCTTGCAAAGATTGATTAATTAAGGCTCACGGTGAGAGTTCTGTGAATCACCAAACCACAAGCATTTCACACCTCACTGACTTGCAACTCAGAGAAGCTCTTGATGAACATGAGCTAAGTTCCATGAGGCTTGAGGGAACCTAGATCAACTCCAGTGGGTTGGCGCTGAAGTCATTTTTCAGATGTGTAAATTTAAAGGGAAGCCAGGTGAGCAATCCAGAGTGCTTCGTTAAGAAGCACAGTGAGTGAACCTTGGGAAAAACCTCCTCCTAGATACTGAAACTGCTGCAGTCTGGGAGCTGGGAAGGTGCTAGCAAAATCAGTAGTGATATCCCATAGAGAATGGAGAAGAAACCTTTAATTCTATTTAAAAAGCTTGGTCTCTTTTAACTGGTACTTATTTACCTCAATGCAAAGTTGAATGTCACTTCCCCTTCTTTTTGCAGCACTTGTAGCCACTGTCCTTGACCCAAAGCAATGTCAGACCAAGGAGGACATTAGTAATGGGCCAGTCTCTCTCCTGCATGTCAGATGACTTGCACAGCACCTGAGGCCTCCCATCAGCACATTCCTTCCCACTGGCACCATTGCATCACCTCTCTGGCTGTGCACCTCTCTGGAAGCTATTCATTTCATTCTCAAGAACATTTACAGGGCTATAACTGCAGACATTTAAAATCCTGATTAGTATTTTCTCTGTCTTAAGTACTGTTATAAAATATTCCCTGGTCATGCACAGCTTATAAAGAATGTTTTATACACAAGAATGTAGGCGCCTATTTTTTTAGTTAAAAGTAATGATTTGGTTAGTCATATTTTACAGTTGCTAATTACTCTACAAATGCCATAACCTGTCTGAATTGTAACTGCTCAGTAAAAGGTTTTGTTTTGTTTAAGAGATGCTAAGTAATGCAGTATAATACTACATGTGTCAGGCCAATACATTATAAACTTAAATGTTATATACACATATACACACACTTCTTTATTTCTGTTATTCTTGGCTGAGGAGATCAATTCCATTTGAAAGTAAACCATTTCTTGATTATCTCCAAACTCTGAGCTTTCTCTGTTGTTTATTTGGATGTAAATTGAGCGTAGCTGTGGAAATTGTGGTGTGAGAAGACCACTGGGCCTGTTGCTGATTTTAATGACAATACAGTGACCTGTTGGAATACCAAAAGAATGGTAACTACATGAAATCTGTGTGACTCCTTTGATTAAGATCTTTCCTGGCATATATCTGGCACAGTCACCTTGCATACACACACTGGAAATATGTTTAGCTCCACTTTATTCTACTGCAGAGCTACAGAGAGATGCAAACCCTTATGTTTTCAGCAATTGCTTCATCTTCTTTTCATGTACAAATGGTTGATGCTGGTAGCACAGAGCAGATCACAGCCTGGGCACTCTGACTTCTGTAGCAGCAGCTCCGTCCCAGATGAACTCAGCCTACCTGGCCCAAGTTAACTTTGTTAAGCCCAGGAGCAAGGTCCTACCCCTCCATCCTCAGTGCCTTCCCCATTAGCAGCCCAGATCAAGGTCAGGAGGTGGCCACAGCCAGCTGGCAGAATCAGCCCCTGGGATTCTTCCCCATTCTCTTCTTGTTCCTTTAGCCTTACTTCCAGTGCCCCCTTTGGAGAATCCTTCAGATCTTGATCCCCAGAGCTTTTCTTGGTTGTCTTCTCCTTCAGACAACCCCAGCAAGAAAACAAGAATTGTAGATGCTTTGGCAGCAGTTCAGCAGCTGAACAGAGGAATTAGGTTCAGGTACCCTGAGTGAACAGGAGAATGTGTCCTCATGGACAGAGAACTGCACTAAGGGGTCACTGTTTCACCCCCATCCAGCACTGCTCTCACTGGCCAACCTCAGGCAAATCACCTCACCCTCCAGTGGTCCAGCTTCCCCCCATTAAAACAGGAATTGCATCAGCTTCTTGTATAATTTACTAAAAATGATGATGAAAAGCTCTAGATATTATTAATTATAGCAGGAACATAAGAGGTAGGGAACTTCTACTTTCATAAAAAGCTTTAGCAAATAATTAATTACCGATACAGCTGTGAGCTCACCTATATTATTCCAGAGTCCAGAAAAAAAAACAACCCTTGTTTTTAAATAATTTTCATTCAGGAGACATAAGCAAGCAGACATAATAATGAAAGATACCAAAGTCATAAATTACTCTGTGAGTCTCATATAAGCTGTTTTCAAGACATTAAGAAGTACAAAAGAAATAGTATAAGAAAAGAAAGTTGTAGTAACAGCACAAAGAAGAAAAAAACCACCAAATATCTCACCAGTTCAACACTTTAAATGCATTCCCCTTTTTTGTTATGTATTTCCTTCACTTGAAGGCACTCCAGAATATATGGCAGTAGCCCAAGTCACACAAAGCTTGTGGATATCCTGAATGAAGACTTTTTAAAAATCTCTTGAAGGACTTAGAAAGGAAGTCTCAGCTCTCCCTAGAAGAGTAGAGAAATTTATTTTTTTTTCATCTAGGACCAGAATTAACATTCATGCTGAACCCTGTCATTAATGATTACAGAGTGATGTGAAGTTGTTCTTTGCCTGGTAGAATGCAGACCACAGCTAAGTTTAATGTTGTCAGACAACTTTAAGAAAAAGCATTAGGTGATTTCAGGGGAGGAAGGAAGAGTTCAGACTTTTGACAAAGCTGTAGTGGCTTCCATTCCAGCTAGGTGGATCAGTACTGACTTGTCAGGATTTCCAAGGCTCTTCTCCTGGGAGTGAATTTTGATTTAAAAACAAAATGAAAGATACCTGCATTGCTTATCTAGAAGAGCCAGTCAAACATCAAAGAGCAAAATATCCTAAAATATCCTATTTTCACCAACAAAATATCCTATTTTCACCAACATGGACATGACCACCACCATAACCAGGGCTGACTCAGACACGCAGGATCTGGCAGAACTGCCTTTATGTGTAGAAGAAATGTCCCAAAACTGCCCTGCCAGTGCTGCAGAGTCAGCTCAGCCTGGACATGTGCACTCCTCTGTCCTGTATACCAAATTTGCCAGCTCTCAGTAGCCGAGCCCACTGTCCCTGACTCCAGGAGAGCCCATTCCAGCCCCTCTTGCTCAGTTCCATCTGGTCTCTTCATGCAAGATCCCTCACTAAAGGCTGGTGGTGAAGAAAGGTGGATGAGCTCTTACAGAACAAGTGCCTCTGTCGTGTGGAAAGACAACCCCCTGCTTTAGCAGACACACCAGATTCTTTGCTGGTTCACCACTTATGGATCTCATGGAGTTATGCCAAGGGCTGGTTTGCTCTTGCCCAATTTTATCAAATTCTGCTTTGTGGGGAGGAATGTTGTCCACACTGCTGTGAACTACTTGGGTCCTCAGCATCTGTGGGAGATTATTTCAAAGGGTAGGTTGTTCTCTTTTTTTGTTCAGCTGTAACAAAACATTGCTAGTGTTTTTGGTGGATGGAAAACCTGTAAAACAAAAGCATTTTCTCCTGCCCATCTTCTTTCCCAAATTTCAATGAAAAGCAGAAATCAACTTTCCTTTGTTTATAATTTTCTCCTTTGTCCTGGTTCTTATTTGCATACAGTGACACAGTTCCTATTGCCTTTAACAGGAATTTTATCTCCAAACAAACTGGGGGAAAAAGTCCAACACTATGTCTGTTAGGACAGCAGGCCATTCTGGGAACCATAAACTCCCAATAGCAGCCCAGAAAACTCAGTAATTTTCCAAGGAGGTTGCAAATAATCTTTACCCCATGAATTCAGACAATTTTTGAACTCCAGCTATCATTCACTTATCCCCAGCAGACACCAGAAAAGTTGGCATTTAGTTGGAATTACATCTTGACATTATTCAGAGGCTTTAAAACATCAGAATTGATTTTGACAAAAGCTCCTCTCCAGTTTAGGTAGCAGGTCCCTCAAAATTGTCAAGGAGCAGTTGCACTTGAATCCTTTGCAGTGCTGTCAGCAATATTAGCAAACATTGAGGAAACAGGATATTTTGCATTATGAAGGCAGAAGACAAAGGGATTGTTGATCATAGTAAGAAAATCATGCATATATAAATTATTACTTTGTCTATATTTCCTCTCAGGCAATAGCTGATGCAGAGACAATCAGATATTTGCAAGATACAAGGCAGATATTCAATTTAATTAAAGTAAATATTCCCCAAAATATATCAAAAGCCAAGCAAGGTCCCCATGCAGACAGATAACTGTATTCCTTTGTTACTAAGGTCCTTTGATTTAGGGTCTCAGAAGAGGGAATTAACTTCTTATCATAGGAAAATTTTTCTTTACTTATTGCTATAAACTACGAGATAAAAACAAAGTCTCTAAGAAAAACAGAAACTCTCTAAGGTGACAGAACTCAGAATTTTTGAAATGAGGTATTTTGGATGTTTGCTGAAGACAAACATTATTTAAAATACTTGATGGACAGTGGTTGTAATGATTGAAAGAAGGCTTTTCCAACACTTTTTCTGGATACCATTATCCCCAGGTTTCAGCCCTTGGAGCTGTCATGCAGATATGCTCCCAGCTGGTCCCACCACATCCTAGGCTGGGAGCATTGCACTGAAGTTACTTATATAGGTAGGAAGTTATTTATATAAATAAACAAATGGTAAAAAGTTATTTATATAAATAAATGACACCCTTTGCAGCTGTGACATGGACAGAAACATTGTGGCAGAGTAGTGAAAACTTTGTACCATTAAATACAGCAATGAATAAATATTTCATCAGCCTAGATGCATTTTCCTAAAGAGAAAAACACAGAAAAAAAGAATTCTGTGGGGTCAAATCCATGGTTGGTGTAAGTCAAGATATTCCCTGGGCTGCAAATGGAGTTTACACACAATTTACACCAGATGGGAGCCTGACTTTACAAAGCAGTGGCTGGAGGCTGAATGATATTCTTGGAAGTTGCAAAGCCTTGGATTATGAAATCTCTCTCAATATATTTCCATTGCAACTCCTTCCAGCATAATTTGCTCACAGCAGTCTGAATGCAGAAGAAACATCTATTTCATTATCTCAAATAGTTTAAAAATGCTTTTTAAAAATTCCATTATTTGCACAGTGTAAGGACCCCAATGCACCCTAACAACTGTTTGACCTGAATATATTAAAAATATTGTAATGTTTTGCTACATATCCCAAGGTAAAAAAATAAAAAAAAATCAAAAAAATCAGGGTTCAGCTTATTAGTTTTTTCTTCGCTGCTTCTTATAAAGGTTTATTTGACAGAGCATAAGATAGTGGTAAAATCCTAAGGTAAAGGTTAAACTCTGTTTTATTATGTTTACAGGATTTAAAGGGTAAATCAGGAAGTGCTTATTTAACATCAAGTGAAAGTGGTGGATTAGTAACCAGACCGAGACTTAAAAGCATCCTTAATCCTTAAGATCTCTGAGGGTGAAAGGTCACTCTTTAACACCAGGTTGTGTAAAGAATGAAGCAGACAGAAGCTTCTGTTTCATCATTGCCCAGTTAATCCACTGAGGAAATGAGCAGCATTGGTTTTTTGCTAGGTAAACTCCTCCTAAAACCAAGGAAACAGAGGAAAGCCTGAACAGGAAATAATTAAAGTAGGTTTATTTCATGAATACAGTAGAGCAGCACAGGAGATATTTTAAACTGTTTTAAAAATTACACTTCTGTGACCATTAATTGTCTGCCTTGATTACATTTTCATTGCTCCTTATTTTCATTATTCTTTTAATGATTAAATTAATGCTCAGTATTTTACATGGAGAGAGAAGCAGAACAAGACAAACATTTTCAGAGGCACAATGGGTCACTTCCAATGGCCAGCAGTTTATGTTTTGTATTTTTTGGTCTCTTATGGATTAGAGAGCACAAATGGGGCTCATAAATACCCTATCTCTTCTAAACTTGTGAGTTCTGAAAAAACAATTAAATGCAGCTCTTTTATTGTGTTACCACAGTGATGTGTGTCAAAGAAATAGGTGCAGGGAAATATAGTTTGTAACATTTCTCCTCTTTAATCTCTACTAAGAGGTAGGAGGCAAGTGCTCGCCAGTTATTTCTGCTGAGATTAAAATGGGGTTTGAAGTTCCCAGCAGCTGGAATGAAACATAACTCAAAGCTTTTCTCTACAAATGCAATATAAAATATAGTATGTTAGAGAAACTGTTTAGAGCCCACTAGTTAGTAAATATACCCACTTCTTGTATAGACAAGTCTTAACTTTTTTTTTTTTTCTTTTTGAACAATCAATATGAAAAGACAAAGCTCTCACATATTTCAGCTACTAGGGAAAGAGTATTTTCAATACTAGCAGCCTTTCAATATTTATATTGAGCTTGCCTTTATTAAATCACTGGTGAAAAATAAGAGGATTCACCCAAGCTGTAGTTTCATCATATAAAACAGAACAGAAATTTATCTTATAAAATTGCAGAAGTGTAGCTCCATGCAGACTGATGGAACTGAGCTGCATTTGGCATTAGGATCTCATTTTCTTGCCTAAGGTGTTTATGACGCACACGGTTGCTAATAGCTTATGCAGTTCATTTTTTACAGAATCTGTGGTTTAAGCATAGTGCTTAGTACTGCTGAAATATTACTTTTCTTTTTTAAAAATTGCAGAGTGTTTAATATGAATTATGAAGAGTGCTTAGTTGCAAATATTTGAGACCTGCCTCATCTTTTTCACAGTATTCATCCCTACCTTTGCAATTCCATTTTATCAAAACATTTTCGTAATTAAGGGAAAAATAAAAATTAAAAAAATCACATTTTGTAAACAAAAATGAATTTTTGGGCTCTTTGGGGCTACTTTCCAACAGATATGCATACTCAGAACAACAGCACAGAGCTGAAATAGCCATTTCATAGTCAGAGGGATCAAATGTAGAAGAAAACACTCTAATACAAATAAAAGGGTTGAAAACCTCACATATAATTTATTATATGATATTATTAATATAATTTCTATCTCCCTAGATATTTTTAGTTTGATTTCCTAAAGAAGTGATGTTTATGTGATTGAATCCCCTACCTGCCTTTACTGTTCTTGTAATTTCAACCCAATGACCACTTCTAAATGTATTTGACAAACTCACAGTAACCCCAAACTTCCTAATCAAGTTCCTAGAACTTTGTTAGAGGATATTATTCGTAGAGGGGAGAGATACTTGAGTTACTCAACTCATGGAAAAACTGAATCAAGTGCTTTTGAGAGTTCATAGAGAGGAGAAACCTCTGAATGCCTGATGTGAGAGGAAAAATTTAAAACAGAGCTGGCAGCCGTAAATTCATAGCCAAGCAGGGTTACTTATATAGATAAGAAGCTATTTATACAAATAAATAACTTTGTTTGTTAGTTCTGGATCTTGTAAAAGTGTCTGTTCTGTTTACTGAGGTACCACGACTTCCCAGCCCATCCACACACAAACACATTCAGCAGCAGCAGCAGTGCACAGAGCTGCAAACCCAGCTGAAGCACCCTGGCCACAGACATCAAGAAGCACAAGCTGTTTCTGGGTGAATGTTAGTTTTCCAGGTGAGGGATGACTGATGGTTTCAAAGATTCTTTTTCAAAGTCATATTAGAAGGAAACTGTTTATATGTGTAAAGCATTTAATTTTTTTTTTAAAGCAATTTTGGAAAAGAGAAGGAATGCTATTAATTTTTCTGAATAAAACAGATTGTGGAGAGAACCAAAATAATTTTTAGGGCAGGTTACTTGTTTTTTCTTTTCTTTCCCTCAGAATTAGCACCATTTAGACTGTATGTGCTACCTGACATCCTCAAAAAGGCTTTGCAAATGCTTATAAAAAATTGTAGTACTCCTGAGGGCTGAAGTCTCGAAACCACTGCTATTGTAAGAGCTAGAAAAGGAGGAGGAAACTAACAAAAAGAGCTTAAAGCCCCAACTTCCATGGCCTGAATTCTCACACAATCACAGAGCAAGAATGCCTCTCCATTACAGAGTTTAAATCACAAAACCAGACTCTTCCCTGATGCTCCCTACTTCAACACATTTACAATAAGAATGGGAAATTATTTTCAGAAATATTTAGTTTGTAGTGAGTAAGCTTTGAGGCTAAAATCTTGGATCCTTTTGACCTGATTTGTCTTTGTTAAATGAAATAAAAAAATAAATTCAAGTTGCACAATGAATTACATCAGAGTCCAGCAGACAAGGAAGCAAGTGATTTTGCAGAATCTCTGTGCTTTAACTAGCTGAGAATCAAGAAACTCCCAGCACTACCTGCATAACCAGGCATGTAAAATATTACTTGCCTTTTGTTTATAAATATTGCAAAAACAAATTGTGAGAAAAAAACTTTACAAACATTCATCAAAGGACTGTGTTTTCCTTGTTTTTCTTTAGTTTACCCTAATACTAATCCAAGAATATCATGGCATTTGTTGGTAGCATAATATAGCAAAAGCAGACAACACCATGTTTACCAAATATCAGACTTCCAGATATATTGAATAGCAAAGTGCATTTCAGCATTAATTCATGCTTACCATTGTTCATGGTTTATATGTTTCAGAAGAACGTCAGTTTGAATTTGCAATAAAAATAATTGTATATGATTTTCTACTAACAAATAAGTTGTCATTCATAAGTAAGGGTTCAGAACACAATCAAAGCAAATACTGGGAGATTATTTTGTTATTTTTAAGTGATTTGTTGCACTGTTTATGCAATTCAAACAACAGGTCACCAATGTGTTTTATAAGTTAATGATCAACATGAATCAAGAAACCAATATACTGTTTTAATTTACTTCAATTAGTAATGGAGAAAATTCCCAAAGACCACACTCAAAGATATTTCTGTGCAGAAATCCAAAACTGTCACTGTCCAAAACCAACAGTTCAGAAACAAAATCAGTAGAACTTTGAGATCTTGAAAGACAAAAAATATCTAAGAAAAATTACAGACAAGATAAGTGTTATTCAATTTAACAATACTTAATATATTGTCTGAGTTCTGCACTGCCATTTACAGAAGCAAGAGCTAATTTAGGGAATCAAGAATTGAAGAGATGAGAATATATTTCTCATACCAAATAAATTATTAAAAGACATAAGTGCAATCCCCAGAAAAGATGTTCTTGTCACACTTCAAAGAAACCCAAACAAAATTAAAAATAATTGGAAGCCAAATACAAATGACCAGCATCTGGGTTATCTAACTAACCAAGAAAAATGTGCTGCTCTCATCCTGTGTTTTTGAAGATGCAAAGTGAGAAACAAAACCACAGTATTACAACAGAATTAATTTATCCCCAAGTACTTTTTCCACATGACACTGTTCAAAGCAATGCACCCTGGAACCACAGATGCAGACATGCACCCACTGAACCCAGTGGGACATTTTCAAGCATCCAAATTCTGGTCAGAGTGAGGGTCACCCAAAGCCATCCATGCCAATTTCCCCACTTCTGCCTCCAAACCCACATGGAGCCCTATTAAAATTTATGGAGCTCCATATGGGTGTACATGTCTGCCCAGGTAAATCACTGGCGAGCTTAGGACTGTAATTATCGTTATTAGGAGTGTCTAGTACATTTTATATGCTAGCAAAATCCACCAAGTCTGCTGACAGCAAAGGCAGGGCTTTGCAGTGCCATATGTGGTTTGTCTGAAGGGCTCTTCAGAATCTGCTCCTTCATTGCTGCCCCAGTCAACTCCCCCTGAATCTGCCAGTGTCTCTGAAGCTCAGGTATCACTGATATAACCCTAGATGCAAATAATGAAAACTGATCTTTTTTTCCATAATTGCTTCCAGTCAAATAGGAGTGGAAGGATAAAAAATAATAATTTGCTAATATAGGAAAATAGAAGGAAGAAACTCACCCTGTTATGAATTTGAATAGAATTACTGGGAAAAAAAAATCTTTATATCCTTTAAAAAAAATTCTCCCTTGCTATTCAAAGTCTCTAATTTTGGTTGTCTTAATGTATTTCTCATGTAAGTCATAAAGTATGATTTTTATGTTTATTATGGCTTACACACAAAATTATATCCAAAAAGCTTTATAGGTACTAAAGTATGACATCCTTTACTCCACCACACCCTGATAGTGAGAACAGTAATTCACTCATAAAGATTGATAGCTGGCATTTGTCTTCAAGTTGTCCAATGACTGCATGAGAATTAAAATAAAATTATCTTCTCACCAAAGGAGTTAGTTATCCCTGCAGGCCAGGGCTGAGGTGGAGTTATGATGAATCACGCATTGGGAGGATCTCTAGCTTTCAATGAAATTAGTAACTTCCTTGCAAATTAATTTAATTACACCTAACAAAAATCTCTGTTCACAAAACACGCATCTTTGGAGGTCTAAAAATAGCAGATGCACTATTCCTGTCATTAGAAATTTCTGTGTTTTTCTCTCTTTCCCACTGCCTTGCATGGAGGGAAGAGGAAACAGTTGTTCTAAAAGAGCCAAAATAGAAGATTTTCCATGGCTGCTAAACTGCAAGCTGGTTTCTCAGCATGTTTGAATTCATAGAGTGCCTTCAGCTTGAATAGAGCTACACTGAGTCATCCTGATGTGGGGCCTGACCAAAAGTCTAGGCTTCTCCTAATAAAAAGAGTGAATTAGAAATTTTGAAACAATTTGGCTCCAAGCAATGTTTCTTACAGGTACAATTTATGAGAACAATAACAAGTACTGGAAATTTTAATTCAAAAATTCATTAGCAGTAATCATGGTTTTCTTTTTCCACAGACACCATAAAAACCAAGTCTGCTTGAATGAAAAAAAAAAAAAAATCTTCCCCATTTCTGAACTCTGCATCTGCAGCAAGCATTAGCATCACCTGCAGAGAAGGTCTTTGACATAAAAAACTTCAGGGGCTAATTCTGGTTTAATGTGAATATTGTACACCTCCAGTATAACCTTCCCTTTGTTCAAATCATCCAAGACCACAGATTTTTCCCTGTTTCATTGCACACAGGTCACAGCTGCTGTGGCAGTGCCAGCAGGTCCTTCCCTGTCTGACACCTCTCACTTGGGGGTGGGGAGGATGTTGCCTTGCTTCCAACAGTTCTGTTGCAACCTTCATTGGCCATGGAAATGTCTTAATGGGGACATTCTCTGAGGCTTGTTTGTCACAGGCAGGTTTGCTCTGAACTTCAGCCAAGTCTCACCTTTCATTATATCAAACACAGTGTTATGGCAAAGAATTAAGTTCAGTGCCAAATAATGAGTTATAAAATATTCCATATGCAGAGATAGTTCATTTATCATATACAGTTCAGGTTAAAATACTTGATGAATGCTGGTGAGTATTCCTGTCTACACAGACAAACTTATAGATGGATAAACAACAGAAATATATGCAAGAATTCACACATTGTTGAGAATATTGTGCTTATAAAAATACATATTTTCTGAAAAAGGGCCCTGTTCCTATGCTGTAATGCACATAATATTATCTGCAAAGAATTCAGGAGTCCCTGCTCTAAAAAGTATGGCTTATCTATAATTTAAACTGAAGGAGACTTTCCTTTAGGCAACATAGACTTCGTGACACATGAATGAGCAGCTCTGGCTGTGTCTAATAGTTCACCACCAGCACCAGAGCCTTTGCAGCATTTCCACCTCCCTTAAATTAGAGAAGGTTTTCATTTACAATACTCAGAGGAAAACAATATTATTTTTGCAAAGGTAGCCTGGCAGTTTTGTGCTAGTCACTGGCAGCTAAGCTCTGCTTCCTTCTTCCCTAGATGGGATGTCACTCCCTGCAGAGACAAGGGAGGAGAGGAGCAGTGCTCAGCATGGAGTCACTCTGCAAGCACAGGGCTGAATCACAAGATACAGCTGCAAAACCTCAGGAAATCCTTGTCTTGTTCCAGGGCCAAGCTCACCTCAGAGGTAAAACATACCCCTCACTTTTTTTACAGAGCACCCAAGACACGAAGCACTGGCAGTACTCAGGGGTGGCACCGAGGTAATTTAACAACGTCATCAAACCATGAGTTAGAATTTGATTTATAAAGATGACTAACCCAATAAAATGGTAAAGCAAGTCAATACGCAGGCTCAGAGACTTCTTCAATTTTTTCACCCCCTAGTACTTTGATGATGCAGTCATCATAAAGCATTCCAGACATGTCATGCTCGGTGGAAACTATGGAACAACAAAGCCTCACGTGTATCCTTGCAGAGATCAGGTCATTCTTCATTACAGCTGCATAAGCCCATTCACAAGATCAGCTTTTTTGTGGTAACAATGAAAGGAGAGGGGTAAAACCCCCAACCTCTTGATCACAGCATGTGACTAGTTCTTAGTAAGGAGGATATTTTAACGTGGAAGTGGTAAATTTTCAGGTGGAACAAAAAAATCCCAAAGCCCAGGAGTTCAAATCCCTGTAAATTGACATTGCTATGCTGATTTATGCCCATTGAGAGTTGTCCCTTCGTAATTTGTTCCAGGTTGGAATTTTACTATGGAGAAATATGCACATTCTTGTAAAGTCAAGGAAAAATATACCCAACTAAAAGGGTAGTTTCCATGTAGTTCTATTTTTGATCACTTTAGATATTTTAGGCTATGTCTTACAATCATCCTATTTATGGGATCAAAAAGAAGTAACCCAGATATGGGAATAAAGTTAGTAAAGTCATTGGTCCAGACAGGACTCGGGCTGCTAAGTACATGATGATTGATATTGGACACATTTCTTTCTTGGCAGGGAGTTTTGGCTTTCAGCTACACTGTGCTGACATCAAGCACATTAAAAGTGAACCCAAATATCTGCTGAAATTCATGGAGATGTTGAAACACTTTCAACTCCGAAGCCAAGGATGTGTCAGCTAAGAAATCTGAAGTCTACCGTAGACTTTTTCATTCAAATTTGGGGAAGAAATGCTCAGCAAACTTGTCAAGTCTAAGCAAGCTCTTTTACAACCCACTTCTCTATTTTCTTGTGGCAGTAGTCCACCAGCAACAATCTTCATAAGAGCAGCAGAAGGGTCAACTGTTGCATGTGTTTGACAGCCCTGGATGCAGTCCCAATGCACAAAAGTGGGTTCAGAACCCTAATCTATATTTCACTTTCTATATCAGGCAAAGAAGACAAGTTTTAGGCTCATCTTTTGCTGAGGCAGGTGATTTCCAGAGAGAATCCTCTCGTTCAAGAATGTATTACAGAACAGAAGCATACTTATTATCTTTAGACACCCTCTCCTCTCTTTCAGGGCTCTGTAACTTCCCATTCTTGCTCCTTTTAATGCATTTTCTGCTTTCCCATTCCCTCCTAGTGCTGCTGGATTCAAATGCTGATCAGGCCCCCTCAATGGGCCACTGCCCCACGAGCTGTATCAGAAGCCCCCATAGAGAAACCTGGGGAATACCTGGAAGGCTTCAGATCAAAAAAACCTACAAGTCACGATGTGTTTGTGCTGCTTAACCAAAAACTGCATTCAGGTTGTAACTGGTTGCTCAGTTTGGCATCTGTGGTAACACAGATTGCTCAGTTTAATTATTTTTGTCTTTGGTGGGCAGGTTGCATGCGGGAGTTCTCCTGTCTTCCATTACTTCAAAGGCTGTCAGGATTTCAATAACTTTTTTTAAATGAACCGACACAGACTTTTAAGGCACTATTTTTCAAAGACCCAACAAAGTAATTCCACCTTAGTGGACAGTTTCATATGTGCTGGAACTGTGATAAAGCCAAGTGCTTTTCCCAGAAAATGTCTCTCTGGAGTGGCCTAGCATTAGCATGGTTTTTGTGTAGGCACTTTGTGTTTTTACTATTGATTTTTCTTAACTTAATTAATCAGTTATACATTGGCTTCACCCGAGTGTCCTGCATTTTAATGTTACAATGAATAGTTTGTTCAATAATTTGTTGTTTTTCTTTTTGACCACACCATGGTTTGTAGTTTAAATAATTATTAAAACAGGTTGAAAAAACAGTTACAGAACAAGTTTGAAATGATGAGCATGCTGATTCAATTACATTTTCAGATTTAAAAAAATATTTTGGAAGAGAACAACATTAACAATTATTTTCCCCTCTGTATGGATGGGATTTCAGACATTCTTTCAAAGCTGACAGTCAGACAGAGACACTAAGAGGGCACTGCAGCCAGGTCTGTGGTAAATCCCACTGGATATCCACTGAGCTACCTCAGGGAAGAGAGCCAGGCCTGCAGCAAGAGCTCACCAAGGTGCTCTCACCACTTGTTTCCTGGGGTGCTTGAGGTTGCACTGAGCCCCCAGTTCCAAGCTGACAGGTCCATGCAGGAGTATCTCCTCTGGAAACACAGTGCCAGCTACCATTTCTGTTTTAGATGCGTAAATATAATTTCAAAAATAATACTTGCTTCCAACTACTTAAACATTTGACTGTTTGTACTTCCATTAGGATTTGAAATGAGAGTAAAGATTATTGAAGCAATAGTAGTTTTGGGGGATTTTTTAAACTAGGTCTATCAGAGAGGAAATAAAATGAATTGCCTATGTGAAGAAAATTAACAAATAAAGTTTGAGAATAAAGTACAATTTAAAGGCATATTGTGTTAACCTTTCACACAAAATATTTTATGCTGTAAAAAGAGCAGAAATAGCCTAAGCACACTAAGGAGGGATGCTAGCCCTCATTTAGAAGATATTCAAACAGTGAAGTAAAATTATTTGAAAAAGCAATTTAAAGAATCTCTTCCATCTCACTGATAAGAGACAATATCCATGTAGTACATATACAAGATAAGAGAGAATTTTGTTTGTGCTCTGAGACAGGAGAAATCTGAAAATGAGAAGTATTTTCTGTAGTAAAAACTTGAGAATAACATTACTGTTCATACACCTTTTTTTAAAAATTTAAAATCAGCAAAAGGTTTTATTGCTTTTCTGAAGACCAGCCAGTTTACACCAGGAAAGAAACACATATTGACCTTATTGTCAGAAAATGGGCAGAATCAAGCATGTTTCAGCTGACTAACTAATGGAAATGTTTCCAGGCACATAAAGAGTACAGCACATGTGAATTAAGACGTGTACTGAGAACAATGGAAATAGGCACTGAAAGATAAGACATTGTTTAATGGGTTGTGTAATCTGATAGTTGACATCATGTGATCCAGAAGCTGGATTTTGCAAAGTTAAGATATCAATTTAAGAAAGCAGAATGAAATTAATATTATAAATAGTCTCTAATGATGATGCCTACAATGAATAGCTAAAGGTAACTTTCGAGGAAGAAACTCTCAGGAGTTCAGCTTTAATGCTGGTTCTGAGCTTAACCCTCCAGGGAAACCTTTTCCAGCATTTTTGAGTTAAAAGATCTACACTCTGTGTGGAGAAAACCAGAAAGAACAGAGAGCTGGAAACTTAGAAATCAATTTTGCTGAAGTAAAGAGTTTTTCCAAAGCAAACCAGAATCTCTGAAGATTTATCTGGTAGGATAAGCAGGCACAGTTAGGTCTTACCTGAACCAATTGGCTACCAATTATTTTGTAGTAGGAATGAGGATGATATAAATACCTTTTGAACTAAATATTCCTTTTGTGACCTTAGAAATTCTCTGAAGAATAGTTTAGTTCCAAATTACCAGTATATATCAGCAAAAGACACCTGACCTCCAGCTCAACGATTTGACATAAAACTGTTACCAACAGAAGATCCCTGACTCAGTCTCAGGTCTTGGTCAAGTCAGACTTGGATAGGAGAGGATGATTTCCTAGATATTGGAACGCTTCTGAAACTATGTCATTCATCCTGCACGTCTGGCAGTCCCAAACACAGAATTAACTAAAACAAAGAGGCTTTAGGAGTCGATTTCATCCTGTCATTAGTTGTTTTTCATTGTAACATCTCATTCTTTCCCCCTTCTTTTTCATGACCATCATTTAGGTTACAGCCTTTCAGAACAGAAAATGGAGGTCTTTTATACAAAAATAGAAGTATGCTTTATGTTTGCTGTCCTTCTGTAGAACAAAAAAAATTAAAGCTGTAATATTGATCCAAGTTAGAGTTGACCATTATCTACTTAAAAGTTACATGGATATCAGATCTGATATAGAACTAGCTTGTCCCTTAAAATGAAACAAGACTAACAGATAAGGAAAACCATAATTAGCTGAAGTCTAACAGCTCCAAGGTACAAGGGCAACAACTGAGCCTCATCAGCCCTCCTCGTCATCTGTCCTTATTGTCTCTAAGAGTTGTTTTCTGTAGAGAACTAAAATTTTTAGCAAGACCTAAAGGCACCTGTTCCAGTAGCTGGAGGATTGGTGGTCACCAGGTGGGAAACAGCTCAGCCTTGCTGATCTCACACACCCTCAATGCCCACAAGTGGCCAGCACACAGGTCCCATTCACATTTGTTCTGTTCTCTCATTTTGTGGGAAAAAAACAGAGACCCAAAACCAGTGACCCCTTCTATGGTCTACAGTGCTCCTGTGACCTCTGTGCTTCCTTCACTTAGCCACATCAGGGAACTCCATCCACAGTGAGAATATCTCAGCACAGCGTTTAATTTGACGATGGTCTTGACTGGAAATATGAAATTTCATGTCACAAGAGAGACTAGGCATGTGAGGGTTGTCTACAATAAAAACAGGATATGGAACAACCCTGCATTTTGATAAAATTAATCATAATAAAAAAACCAACAACTAGGACAAGTTGAATCTGTCAGTAAACTTTCATACACTGTAAACTGATATATGCATATGCTGAAACTAATCTTCTGTTCCTTTAACCTCATCTCTTCCTTTCAATACAGATATTGCTGCTTTGTGACTCAGTCTGAATCACAAGTTTCAGCTTGAGGATGACTCTGTACAAACAACTGAAGAAATTAATGCACCTCCAACCACAAGAGGTTATTTAGTAGTGCAGACCATATCTGGTGGTAAAAAATGTCAGTTGTGCATGCTGGCTACAGAGCATGGCACCACAAAGGACGTGGTGAGACCACAGCTGAGGTCATGGCACAGACTGGCTGGTCCTGCCTGCACCAGGGAAAAAAAAAGGGGTTTTAAAGAGCAGAGTATGACTTGGGTGGGGCATGGAGGGAAAGAGAATCAGCCACGAGCTCCTGACAGCCCTTGGAGTCAGAGCTCTGGGAGAGCAGGGGAATGATCCTGCAGCAGTCCTTGCTGCAGCCCTCCCTCCTCCTCAGCTCTTCCCCTCCTGGCACCCCTGGGCTCCCAAGAGATGAAAAAGGAAGAAAATCCATCTCACTGCTTTCTCTCCCCACAGCTGTCTGCTCCCACAAACCTCTGCCTGTTTGTAGATATCTAGAATTGATCTTCAGAAGAGCTGGTACAATTAAATTAAAAAAAACAAAAACAAAAAAACAAGCTAAAACAAAGATAGCATTTATGTTTAAGTGAGCATCTCTCAGTGTGCTGAGAGAGTGACACACTCTTTCAGGCAGTCTGCGTGTCTGTATCAGGCCGCAGTTGGTTCTTACACTATTCTCATATCTACTAATAGATCAAGGATTAGATTAATTGGTTGAAGATTGGATTGTTATGTGGGTTTAAAAAAATAGGATTGATTGAAAATATATACCTAAGCAGAAAATTTCTCTATGTGAAACTAATAGTTTACCAGCATAATTAGGCATTATTTCAACAACAACAAAGATTTTTATGTCTACAGCTTACCATTCCACTTATTTTTCTTATATTTCTTCCTAGTTTCTTTAGACTAACAATATTAATGGGAAAGAGAAGCAGCAGAAGAATCAGAATAGCAAGACACAATAAAGAAAAAAAGAAATTAAACTAAGAAAAAACCTTTCATTTTCCCAGCCACTTATCTCCCAGAGATCCTGAAAACCTGACTATTGTAGTGATGACTTTATGGCAGAAGAGCCATAGAACAGCATAAACTGAAGCGTAAAGTCACTTGCATTATATATATAATTTTTTTTTCTTTTCACCACTATAGTCTTGCAACCCCTATTGCCACAAATTTTCACTTATCCAAATTAGGATTTACAGGGGTAGGAAATATCTTGTCTTTGTTCTCTGGTTTCTGCTGAACCATTTCACATTTCCCTCCTGTTCTCCTTCCTGCCATTCCCAGAGGACAACCCTGGACCAGATGTGAAAGAAGCAAGTCACAAACAGGACCATAAATACTTCACCATGCAAATGCAATTCCTTCTGTCACATATAACAAAACGCTGTACATGTCAGGCTGCTTATTCACACTCCAGCTTGCAACTAATCAGCACTAATCAGAGCAATCAGATTCACACTTCACTGAGCTTTCCCAGATTTATGCAGCAGAGGACTTGGATTTCATCACTCAGGAAGGGAGCACATGGAGGCTGGTACACGGGGAGCAGCCGGCCCTCTGCGTCTCTCAGGAGAAAGAGAGTCTAAGGCAAACTTCAAAACCAGACCAAATTGATTCCTGATGCCATCTCTTCCTCTTAAACCAGTGAAGGATCCAGAAAATCAAGAAGCACCACTCTTCATCACTTTCACGTGATGAGTGGAGCAACAACAGAACGTTACCTGAAGTTGCCATATACTCCATGTAAAAATTATTTGGTTTTGATAAATCTCTTGTAAGACTTTGATCTCCAGCTCTCATGAGTCATATTACAGAGGAATTTACTGTACTTAATTTAGAAATCATTTGAAAAGGTCTATGACATTCATTTCTCTCTGCACCCTATGAAGGGAGATCTCTAAATGAAAGAAACTAAACCCAGCAAAGGGTTTATAATCTAAATGCATACGATTATTTGTTTAACAATGAAAAAAGTATTGAAGTATAAAGAAACCATTTAAATTTCCTTGCTTTAAGCAGCCATCAGGTAGAAAACATACATAATTAGAGTTTTTAAAGTTTTTGAGTGGAGCATTGATAAAGAAAATTATTGGAAATGATGAATGGCCCAGAGGCTTGGAGCCTTCTGTAACCTTCACATATAGTTTACTCTGCTTTAGACTCGTGAGATCAACCACTTTCACCTGTATTACAATTAATTATTGATCTCATCTACCTGTAAGAACTGAAAATTTGGGCATTTCATCTAAATACCCTTTGTGGGTAACAAAACAAATCCCCCCACCCCAAAAAAACTGTTCCAAAATAACTGAAAACCACTTCTGGGGGAGCCAAGTTAAAAAACCTGACTCAGACAGGGTGTGAAAAATGCCCTCTCCAAGTTTATTTGTTTCCACTTAAGGAACTGAAATGCTGGAAGAACATTTGCATTCAATGTTCAATCTCCCTTTAGAGAAATTTTATAAACAGAATTTAATCTTTTTTTGGCATTTTATTCAATAAAGTCACCTATTTTTGCCAGGGAAAGGGGACCACACTGGAAATCATTCATCCTTCTTTGAAATGAGGCAAAAAAATCCACATACTCTAGAAATGAGAATCATTCCAGTGCCTAACTAAAAATATCCCTGACCTGTATGTGGATTAATATCTTGCAACTATAATTTATTTAGATAAGATATGCTAACTTACACCAACTTCCCCCTTTTCCTTGGGTGATTCTTACATCTTTATTGAGCCATGATAAATATAAAATTGCCAATATTTCTTCAAAAAGTTCAGGATATATTACTTAATGTGCAAACTTGTTACTGCACTTATGTAACTCTCCATGAGAAGTATTAACAGGGATCTTAGCTGCACTTGAGTAGAGGAAAATCTATAAAACATTTACCATCAGGAGCACAAGTTCTGACATCAGACTTGTTTAACACCACCACTGACCATTTACATTCTTCTACAAGCTGCTACAAAGGACCATGATATAGTAAGTTTTTCATTTTGAAGAGGTGAATTTGATATTTCTGCTTCGAGGTGAGAGGAAAAACCCAAAACAAAGAGAACCAGAATAAATGTCAAGTTTCAAAAGTAAATGACATCACATGCACATAGGCCTTTTCAGCTAAGCAGAGTTTTCTATCATACCATTCACTCTTACTAGGGATCAAATACCAAAATGAAAACAGCCATTTTAATACTGAAAAATGGAGCATTTCTGTAGCAAAAGATTTGTCTGTAGCAAAATGCTCCCTTTCAGTATTTATTTTTTTTAAAATTTTGATCCTGAAGCCACAGACAAATTTAACCTTCAGCAAATTAGCAACTTCCAATGGGAAAACAGCCTGTCTGGAACACAGATGCTTTTCAGAGCTGACCAAACTGATCATCATTGCCATGGACACAAGCTGCTGATTTCCTAAGGAAAGCTGTCAGTGACTTAATGCTGAGGATTTAGAGGAGTGGGGCACCATGAGACATGATAAGAACAGGACTCATCTCTTCCATACACTCCCAAGCCCCACAGGGAGCTGGGAGCAGACAGTCCCAGGTGAAAGCAAAAGAAATCAGGTGAATAACTTCAAGGTTGCCAGGAGACTACACAGATACACAGGCCATTTGATAGTTCATTAACAAATGGAGGTTAATTAGGAAAAGCAGGTGTGTCTTCCACGTTGAAGCCACCCGTGCTGACCCAAACCCAAGGGAGCATTTGCTCTTCAATAGAGATATAATCCAGATCACACTAAAAACATTTTGTGTATCCCACAGCCACTGCACAGGTCCTGTCAGCTTGATGAGCCATGTCCCCAGAACACAGAGGATTGCCTCTGCTGTCCTTAGCAGCATCTCCTACATCATCCCCTCTCTGATCAGGGCTGCTGAATCCCTTTGAGGCTCACCAAGGCAAGGGGCCACAGCAGTGGTAGCAGCCACAGACCATGGGAGAGGAAAGAAGCATTATTCCCTCCCAAAGAAATCCTCACCTCTTATACAAGTCAGTATGGTGCTGGTCCCATCCTTCCACTGGTCAGAGTAATGGGTGCCTTACTGTTCTCAAACTGGTCACATAATTATGTTCTGAAGGTCTGAGTAAAGTGTGAGGAGGCCTCTTTCATTTACCCGGGTCTTTCATCATCAGAGATACCTGGATACCCTCCTGGATCATCACAACTTGGCTCTGACAGCCCCTGGCAGGGGCTCAGCCTCCCTGGAATTAAGCACTAATAAAGCATCATCTGCTCTCACACCTCCACAGGGCAGAAGTGGCTCCAGCTCCCCTTATATCGACTAACCCTGCTAATGACCCCCTGCTAATGATCTTTGCCAATGACCCTTGGAGATATAAGCTAATGATATCTCCCAAAGAGCTGTAATTGAATTGCACCTTCTGCTCATTAGAGGCCAAAGTCCACTAACTTTACTGCCCTTAGGTAGAGCCTCGGTCTCGCCTCCCTCCCTGGTATATCAGGACAACTTGTCAAAAAAAGCACCTTACACAAGGAGGTGGCAGAAGTGGCAGCTAAAGGGTAAACAGAGCTTTACCTTTTCCCACCTGTGGTGCATTCAAGAGGTTTATTCCCTCAAGAGGAAGTGATGATCTCAGTAACCAGGGCAGCACAGGCCAGAGCTGGGTATGTGCAGTATCACAAACATCCTGTGGGGCACTCTGAGATACCCCTCTTTTCATCAGTTTAGATTCTCCAACTGTGGATTACATCTTGTGAAAAAGTGTGTTACTTTCCTAACAATGGGATGCAACCAGTAATGAATTTGTGAACCAAAATATATAAAGAAGTAAATTCGGTGTATAAGATTCATCAAAAAGATAAGTTTTGGTGGAGCAGACATTTGTTGGTATTTCATATGCTAAAAAAAGCCCTTACAAGCTACAACGGCTGAGTTTTTTTAATCATTAGGAAGAGATTGACAGTAAGAGGAAATCTGGAGAAGAGCCAATATATTACAATCAAATAGTAAAACTATGCAAAGACTCACTGAGAATGCCACAATAAAGAAGGTTTCTTCCCTTGCAGGTGACTTTCAGCATACCTCTTAATAAATATCCTGACTTTTGGCTCCCTGGTGGATTTATCCTGTGCCTGTGGGTGCTCTTGGAACAGGGCAAGGTGCCTGGGAGGGTGTTACCTCTGGAGCCACAATTAAATTGAGTAGAGTCCACCAGGCAGAGCCCTGAGCTGCTGCTGTCTGCCCTGTGATCATCACAGTGCCCTAAAGCCAAAAGTGGCAATCTGATAACACCCGGGAGATGCTGGCCACCACCAGTCCCTGTGCCTGCTTTCAGCCTCAGCATCCAGGGGGGTGTGAACGAGGGGACACTCCTACCTTGGAGCAGGAATCGTTTAAAGAACCAGTTAAACCTGAAGTAACAAGAGAGAAAGTTAGATCCCCCTGCACAAGGAACCCCCACTGGTGCTTTGTTAATGATCAGCGTGTGAGGAAGAGTCTTACTCCCACCTGCTATTTAATGGAATGAAATACACAGCATCTAAAACACTCAGAAACAAAGGGTATTTTTTGCATACATCCTCTTTAGTCTAAGTTCTGACATTTTCACTCAATTCTCTGTGCACTTTCCAGATACTGATAACTCAGGTGACCGGGACTTTTCCATAGCTTAGCTGTAAAAATGAGAAAATGAGAACACAGGAGGTTCTACTCTCCAAAGACAGAAATGACTGGCCAACTACACATAGAGGATATTAATATAGAGAGAGCAACAATGTTTATTTCAAAATGTATAAGGAGGCTGGAGCAGGAAGGAAAGAAAGATACCCAGAAAGCACAGAAAACAGATATTTATTGTGCTTCCCTGCCATAAACATTCCAGCAGCTCTGCCCTGGGATCCTAGCACCATTATACAGCTAATATTGCTTGATTACCCATGCACCACCACAGCTTCGGCCTCCCAAGAACTGAAATCGAGTTTTCTATTCTTAGCTCGTGGTAATTTAAGCTCATTATGGAGGTGCTTGTATTCCATGAGCACAAGAGATAAAGGAAGCAATATAACTTTAATGAACAGCTGAAATAGCAACCACAGCAGGCTCAGTAGGCAAAAAAAAAAAAAAAAAAAAAAAAAAAAAAAAAAAAAAAAAAAAAAAAAATCATTTCTCTGATGTTGTCTTGATTTCTGTCCCACAGGTCTTAGCAGTTAGTGCTCTATGTATGTTTTATGAAGATATTCACACACACATATGCTTAATGGAAACAAATATGACATCCTACTTAATATCACCAGGTACACACCAGCCTGAAAGGTAGAACCACTCAAATCATGGAAAAAGGAAGAAAGGAAAGGTGTTAACCTAGATTCAGTAATAATAATAATAATAATAATAATAATAATAATAATAATAATAGTTTAAGATAGGTAACCATAGATGTTTCCTTCTTACATAAGTGAACGTCTTTAGTGTCTAATGGTTCTCACTTGGACCGAAGGATATGGATGGATGCAGATGTAACTGTCAGCAGCAGTAAGTGGAGGAAAAAATATAAAGCATCCTGGGTTCTCTTTGATGAATGTTTGTGCACCCCAGATTATTGATTGGGTGCTGCTTTTCTTTCAGTGCTATTTGCTAAGACTCTCATCAAGTCCTATGGTCCAATCCTGCAGCCCCCTTGCAGGCAGCAGTTGTGTCTGCAGAGTGGAGTTCAGAGAGAACGTGAGGAGGGCAGACACCCCATGTCTAGAGTTGGGATCTATGGAAACCATCATCTTTCAGAATGGCAGCTAAAGCACCACTTCACAAAAACAGCCCATGGGTGAGTATCTACCTGCATTTAGGGCTCCTCTTCACTGTGCCTGCCATGCTGTACAAAAAGACATTTACTTCCAGAAGTGAAAGGCAAGACCTGCAGGCAGCTGTGGAGGAGACCTGCCTTCTTCTGTGCATTAAAATTTGTCCTTCTAACTATTTTGAGTTCCTGTCTCATAAAATAATCACACAAGAATGTACAGAAGCTAGCATAACTGGTATAACAGAATCTGGTGTACTTTAAAATCAATTTGGAAATTAAATTTGGTCCAGTAGTTTCAAAACAGAGCCATTCTTCATTAACTTATTTTTCTCTAACAAAATAATTTTTCTGTGTTTTTCACATGGTTTTCAATTTTCTTTTGGCACACACTCATCATTCCTTCCAATGAGCAAAGCGCAGAGGAAGGAAGAGTGAGGACAGAAAACATCTGCTTAGAATAAAGGAGAAAAAAAACCGCCCAACACTTTGACTATTAAGACTTCATGTTTTCAAAGCAAAGGGAATAAAAGCTATGTGTGAAAAGCTTCTGACATTGGTACATTCATAAAATGTTTGATCATAGTTATTGCCAGAACCTTCTCACAATAACTACCTGTACAACACCTCTGAAAATCCCTGTGCTGAGTCAAGGTGAAATTTATCTCACGGGCTACTTTCCCCCTTGTGTTTGTAAGGAGGACTCCAACATGATTGTATATGGACACTTGCCTTCTGTAGCACCTGGTAATTATCACAGCAGTAATTTGGAGTGTATTTATTATCAACCTTATGCAATTTAATTCACACCTTCAAAGGAAGCTGGAATTAGATTTGTAAAGAAACCCCACAAAACCAAATCTAATCCCAGTATATTGGATGAAAATATGCTAAAGGCAGTAATGTTTCAGCATTTCTCTGAAAAGGTTTTGTTCTTCCATTTAAACAAGAAAAGAAGGAATATTTGAGGCAAGTATTCTTCACAACAACAGCAACAAAGTCGGTTTTGAAATATCCTGCTCTGTGTTGGAAGAGTTATGATGCAGGGTTTATTGCCAGCTTTTCTGTTCACCCATATTCCTCATCTGTGCAGGGAATTTCATTGGTGTCAGTAGAAATGCAGGTTTGAGCCCAGCAACACCCAGATTAACACCTAAAGATGAACCTGGAGGCTTTTCTAAGAAGTGTCATTGCTTTTCTAGAAATGTGAGGGTTTTTTCTGTCTAAATTGACACTGAAGATTTAGTTGGGATGGGGAAGGCAAAAAATTGGAAGCAGCTGTAAAATGATAACAGTAAGGATCCACTTTGGCCCTTAGGATCCACTGTACTGAGCACACTTTCAAAGTTTTATTTCTGCCACTCTGTGAATGGAGACAATGAGATGAATCCATAAAAACAAATGTGTGGATAAACTTTTTCTTTACTTTTCTTACACTTGGTGGTCTGACATCTGAGAGACATGGGAAATTATTTCCATATAATAGAGGAGATGTGCACGGAGTTACCTGCACATGACCTGGAGGTTTCCCTGTCACTAGGTAGAGTCTTCCAGGGAGCAGCTCTTGCACCACAGAACTGAATCATAAAATATTCCTCCTGCCCCAATTATCTTCTCTCTGGAGAAAAGTCTGAGGATGCCACCAAGAGCCAGAGTGACCATCAAATTACAGGGCTTGGGGTTTTTAACATACCAGGAGGACTTTTGTCATACCTACAGTAGAGTTATCATCTTGAACAATCTTTAGAGACACAGCGGCTGAAGGCATCGGTGGTTACAGGCCAGGAATCCAGGGATCAGAGGCTCTACAAACCTCCCATTATTCCCAAGTGTGTGTCCAAAAGAGAATTAAGCTGCTGACTCCTTCTCTTTTGGAGGTTTTCTGACAAAAGGGATTTACAGCAATCTCAGGTACAGTATAAGAACCACTCAACATGAGTGTATTCTTGTTTTTAGTCTTCGGAGACAATGTCTCAAGAGTTGTTCCATGTTCCTGAGGCACAGTTAGCCTCTGACAAGACAGTTCAGTCAAAACTCATCATTTTCTTCTCTGAATAGGAATTAAAGATTAAGCAGTCGGTTGATTTCTTTCTCTGTGGCTTGGAGACCTCATGCTGAGATGGCCCCATTGGTAAGAACTTGCACTCAGACCACTCAACAAGTGACACACTCAAGTCACTGTTTTCCTTTGAGTTCCCAAACTCCCTCACAGGGGTAAGTGGTGGATTGCCCCCCAACCAGTTCCCTTTCTTATCTCATTCCATGTTTGCTCCTGTGAATGAAATCCATATGCAGGTGAGAGCTGAATCCAAGCTCCTTGTCATGACCCAAATCACACTCATGCTCCCAAGCAAGTTCACTGCTTCATTCTGCTCCAAATTTCAACCTTCCCCATAAAGCACCTTCACTTAGGGTAATCAGACTGCATTTGCAAGCCATTAGAAAGGTCAGTGACACATATTAAAAAAGCTATTTTTGAATGTCTGGCTCCACACTTTATCTCTTGAAATTCCCTTCATGGCTTTCTATGGCTTGAATCAAACTCCCATTGATTTCCTCAGGAATTGGATCAGGCCTTCTGTGGTGCTTGCCAAAACAAAAAAGCAGAATGCAGTAAATGTATGCATCAGGAGAGCTCAAATAAAAGCTAGCTAGATGAAAATATGGTTCTACTCTGAAGACTATCTCTGTCAGTGTGGTTGTGCCTTTCCTTAGCTGACTCTTAATCATTTCCTTATTATCAGCGCCAAGTTTAATATTCTAAAATTTGGACTTTTTTCATGTGCTATAACCCTGTAAAATCAGCCTGGGATTAGGAGAGGAAGCAGGGTCTTGTGGTTAAGACAATGGACTATCATTCATTCCCATTTCTGCCACAAACACCCACCACTGACCTTCAGCAAGCTGCTAAGGGAGTGATTCTCAAAAGCACTCATCTTTGGCCTGACTTTGCTTCCTAAGAGCTAAGTGGAAACAGAAATTTACATTAATGAGAAGAGAGATAGGCTAGACCTGTCACAGAATAAAGTGTTTTCCTTCCTAATTTCCTTCCATTTTAGTAGTATTAATCCTTACATATCAAATCCTTTAAAAGTGGAACCTTCAGCATGAAAAGACACTCCTACACAGGGATTGTGCCATATCTGGTCTAAAAAAAGCTCAATCTTTATTGATAGAGTCCTCAAGTTGACACCAGAGCAAGGGTCCACCTTGACTGTAATTTTGCTTCTCTCTGGTTCTCTCTGGATTATGAAATTCAGACACAAACATAATAATGGAGCATGTTAAGAGAGGTCCTTCCCCAAAACCTTTATCAATATGTTAGTTAAGAAATTATTATAATCATTGTAATGAAAGTCAAGAAATAATTTAGCGTAATGCCAAACATGTCATCTAGCCTAGGTATACCTGTCTATGTTAGGAGGAAAAAAAGGTGTTTTTTATAATATGGTTAAACACACGTGTGCTAAATAAGTTATAATTTTCCAGCCATATATGAACTTCAGTAAAATATTGAGCAGTTAATATACTCCAACTATATCCTGCAGTCCCACTAGTTTATCCATGGATAAATTACTTATTTTCTTAGCAAAAAACCATTTTCTTCTTTCCCCTTTTCCCAATTTCATCTAGATAGCTGTAAGGGCTTTGGGGTGGTGACTGGTTTTCTGTCATTGTTCCTGCTAGGCTTCCCAGTGTGGTCCCTGATCCTGAAAGACATTTCCAGATGCAATTGCAGTCCAAACAAAGGGATGGTTACTCTGAATATATTCCACATAAAGCAATTATTAGAAAACCTTCTATCTAGAAAAGAGCACCATGGGCACTAGAAAAAGTGGATATGCTTCTGTTAAACCATCTTGGAAGAAATCCATTAAAAAAAATTAGATGTCTTTTTCTGTTTTAAGTTTACCAAGAATTGGAACTAAACACATGCCATCTGAAGAAATCCCTTTCTCCCTCCAGCCATCACACTGAACTGAAATAAAACAGATGTGCTCAAATAAAAAAATCTGTGCTTACTTGTTAGTTTTTTCCTTGCCCTTATTACCAACACATATGACTTGCACCAACACAGGTAAAAGCAAGAAATATTCTTCAGAAGTTTCCCATTGCTGTATTCTGCCAGTACCTGCTGTGATTCCATTCCTACAAATAATGGGTTTCTTCTGTTATATCGTCAGATCCCAGCTGCACAAAAGCCAAACTCTAAACTCCGACATTCTTACAGATTTGAAAAAAACACCCCTAAAAAACAAGCCCCTAAATCTGAAACAAACACATACAAATTCAACTAGAGATGAATATTTTCAAGATTTATGGTCAGTTAATGATTATTGCATGAAGGCAGAAACACAGTCCTTTAAAAATGATCAGTTTTGATATAGGCAAATAAAGTATTGTTTAAAACTTCATTCAAATATCCTTTCAGAAAGAAGTTTTCAGGATGGGGTTTCAAAGTTTCACTGTTACATTAAGAAAAATAAGTTGTTTGTAGAACACTGTGCAGTTCATAAGTTACCAGTTATAAACTAATCCTCGATATCCAGTCCAAATCCTAAGGGAGGCTTCAAGGCAGCCACTTCTTTTTGGCAATACAGTGATGAAAGATATATTGTTGAAAACCATAAAGCCCTGGGAAAAATTTAGCAAACTATCTACATAGGAATGAAATGTTGAGAGCTTGGCTCATCAGCTGGGGCTTTCTGGAGAAGGAGGGACTGCAAATATTTTTGTACAGGTTAGCTAAACAGTCTTGAAAACAAAGTGCTGCACCTAAATTATTAGAAAGATTTTCTTGTATATCACAGAAGTTTGCTTCCCAGGGATCTGCAGGTGAGGATTAGGGGTGAAATTACTATAAACTTTTACTTATTTACTATTTACTTTTACTTATTTTGTAAATCTTTCAGAGACATTACCATCCCAAATAAAGATTACATTCAGAAAACATACCTATGGGTATAGATTTACAAATTCCAGAGATCTCCTATTCACGAGGGCCTTTCACTTTCACACTTGTCTGTACACAAAGAGCTGTATGTGACACTGCACAAGCACCCACTGCCCCTTCCTGTGCCAGTCTGGGTGAGCACAGAGGAATATTGCTTTTCCAGAACACAGAGGATTGCTCTACTCTCATTTGTTACCCAAGCAGAGCTCTGGCCAGCATAAAGCCTGCAGGGTTTAGTGGAGCAAAGTCCTTCTGCATCAGCTGTAGGAGAAGCCAAGGCATTTTAATGGGAGCATTTCAGTGGACACACAGGGCATTTTACAAACCAGTAAAAGCTTCCCAAACATGAAGAATGGTAGTAAAATAAAACTTTTGTACTAGATGAAAAAGTCTTAATTGCCCTCTCTGATGCAAGGAAATAACTGTGAAAAACCTGTGACGCCCTTCCTGCAGCCAAGGCCATGGAGTCATCAGGCTCTGAGCCAGCCCCAGCCTCTCCTTTCTGCCAAAGCTTTGTACACCCACTCACTCACCCCATCAGCCTGTGAGACCACTGCCAAGGACTGTCCTTTGGAGGTGCAGAAGCGGTGTCCACAGTGCTGCTGAGAACAGCCAGGCACCCACTGCAGGGGCTGGGTGTCTGGAGAGCTCTCAGCAACATCCACACACACAGCCCTCCCTGCCTGGGCTCATTCCACAAACACAGCCCTCCCTGCTGGCACATCCAGAGCAGATGGACAGGCCCAGGGTGGCTGGCTGAGCTCTGGGGACTTTATTTTCCAGCAGAGCAGACCAAGTCAACATGCCCTTGGTGGGGATGTTCTCACTGTGGCTGGAGGCTCCTGGGTGCTGCTAGAATGTAAACAGTCAAATTAACTGAGATTGACTTTGCGTAGGAATAATGGAAGTGACATGAAAATTTTGTCATGTTAACACCTCAGCTAGGCATCAGAGAGAAAGGAACCAAAATCCTGGAGCTGAGGAGTCCCAGAAGCTGGAAAACCTGGAGTCAGATCTGAAGTTTATGGCAGTGTGGGTTCTGTGCACAACTTACTTAAAAGATTAATTATTTTTAATTGCAGACTAATTAATGGAAAGACTTCAGAAAGCATTTGATATTTTTGGCAAAATCCTAGTTCCACTGAAGCCAATGACAAATTGCCCACAGGACTTCAATGGGACCATGCTTTACGGCTTTGTTTCTCCCATCTCAAAAAAGTAGCCCTTTTGCCAACTTTGGGTTATTATTGAAAAGAGACATTATTAACAGAAGAATCTTCTGTTTATCAAATGATTGCACTGAGTAAAGTCTGATATAGTTCAGTAGCCACGTCCTTCTGAACATGTACTCAGTGGCAGTTTGAAACATATGTTTTTTATAAATTTCTCATTCAGAAACAAAGACTGACAGTAAACCCCAAAAGCTTTGATATTTATATAAATTGCTAAATGGTTGCACTGGAAAGTACATTTCAATTAATGTGTCACAGAGCATCACAGTTGTTTTAAAGTTTGCCGACCCAACAGCTTCTATAGCTCTGTGCAAGTAGCTTGGGTTTTCTCTAAATCTGTGAGATGGAAAACAGTTTCCTTCCATGAGTGCTCTCCAACAAATGATTTTTTTTATTTAGGTCAGCTTATTTCCCTCAGATCCAGAACATGCAATAACATTAGTATTATTTTCACCCTATTACCTATTTCAAAGATATGCCTATATTCCCTCTTGGGCTTTATGTGAGCCCTTTATTCCAGTAAAACCCTTTAGTGAGACTTTATAGAGATTAACTACTAACCAAACACAACTCTGCCCATTTGTGTGTTAGCTTTTTCGTTTCTTATGTACTCTGCTGCCGCCTCTAGGGCAACATTGTAAAACTAGGTTTTGTTCTAGAGCAAGCAGAGATTAAAGTTACTTTTATACATCAAATAATGCTACAGGAAAAAAAATTAGACACTGCTAGCTGGATTTTTTGCTGATTTGGGAAATTAAAATGTAAAAGTGATAACAACTGTCAATTTCAGTTGAAAAACAGGTCTTCCCAGCAAGGCCACAATTGTCCTATTTTAGTTCACCACCTTTCCTGGATTTAGTGATTCTATTCAGCTCTTGGTTCTGTGAGCAAATAAGAAAAATCTCTTTAAAACTGACCTAACTTTCAAATTTTCCGCAGATTCAAGAGTCAAGTAGATTAGCAGATATAAAATGCCCTTAAATGTCAGAAACTGTCTGTAAGCTGGGAACCAGACAATGCACTTTGGTTTCAAACCTTTTGCTCTTCAAGGAATACATCAAAGTGCATTGACCAGCTCACATCCCAAAGGGTGTTTATGTTCATGGAGAGATTACAGCTTATTTCATGATATTGATTGCACTGGGCTGGGGGTTGGTAATCTCAGAGAGGAAGAATGGTTGTCCTTGAGCAGGAGCAAAACAGATTGTGTCACTCAGTGCTCCTGTCTCCAGCCTGCACAGGTGACCTGGAGCAGATCCTGATGGGCAGGGATCAGTGGTTAATATGTGCCTCTGCCAGTGTATCTTTGCTGGCAGATGTCAGTCATGCTGGTACTCGGGAGACCCAAGACAAAGAGAATTGGATAAACAATAAGGCAAAGCTATAGAAAGGTCAATCTGGACTCAGAATCAGCTAGCAGAGAGCTCATGTTACACATACAATTCTCATTTCTCTGCAGTATCTAATAAAATAACTACCACTCCTTAGAAAAGCCACTTTCTGCTTGAGATTGTCATCTCCTTGGCCCCTCTTGGCTGCTGAAGGGCTTCACTCGCCTGTTTGGCTGCTCTTGGCTAGTGGGACACGTCCAAGGCAATGTGACATTTTTTCCCTGGCTTCAGAAATGAGATGGATTTTACCTTCATATTATAACACATAATTAGCTAAATGATATACAAAATTGACTAAGAGGGGAAAACCCTCCCATTGCTTACTGTTTTTTGGAGGCTTTATTCAAAGATGTAAATCTGCTAAATTCACACTCATGAGCAAACTGACATTTCTGTCTCACTTCCCCCAAAGTCCCAGCCAGCTACAGCTCCTGCAGAACACCATTACCTATTAACACACCTTATATTGACTCCTCATCAAAAACCAGCCACTAATTAGTAAAATTGACTGAAATGGAAACACAGTTTCTCTCACCTACTCCTGCTTCACTCACCAGTCCCTCTGCCCTTCAGATGCTGATATTTTCCTGGCTCAAGCTCACCATGTCTCCATCAGTGCTCCTTGCAGCCCCTGTGACTCCCTGCATGGGCTTCCAAATCTGCCTAAGGCTCTCAGGTGTTCTTCTTGTCCCATGCACCTGGCACTGCCATTTCTGTTCATTAGGTACTGACATGTATTTTTTCCTTTTAAGTCTTGATCCTGTGTTTTAAAAGCTGCTCTCAAATTAGACTGTGGCCAAAGCCAGCTGAAGGAATAGCATGGACTGATCCAACCCTCCATGACCCATGGGATTTGGATCACTCTCTTGTCGACTCCTCAGAAGGGCAGGCTGCGTTGCTTATGTGGGAAACAAATTAAAATATTGACCATCCCAACTAAAATGAAGGTCCCAGGGAAGACAGTGGGTGTTTTGGTTTTGAATTTGCTTAGGTCAAAATCCCATTCTCCTCAGTTTCCCACAGACAAGCTGTGCATTTATTGTACAGAAAGCAGGATTACTGAGTTGCTGCTGTTTCCCCATGGAAAACAAATCATCTATTGAATCCAACTTCCCTCAACATTAAAAACAGACACATGTATAAATCATGTCAGCTGAAAATGTGTGGAACACCTTCAGGTTTTTTTTCTTCTTATCCAACAAATATTTCCTATGTACATTGGTCTTATTTCATAAATGTTAATGCCCTTAATTTAAAACTGAATAAATAAATTGCAAACATCAGAAAATTGTTATGGAAAGTTATTCTGGAACTTGGTGTCTAGCAGTCACTCCACAATAAGCCACTGCTTTTGGTGCTATGTTTTGTTTCCTTTTTCATTATTATATTATAGCAGGCAATTATTTCTGAAGTCATATGGAAAAAGTTTGATTAAAAGTATACTTATACAAATTAGTATATTCCCAAATAATGACCCCTTCTGAATAGGGGCAGATCTATTTTGGCTTGGATATTTTATTTATTTATTTTATCTTAAAACTAAGGATTGTTCCTTCAGAGTTTTCCCATTACACTAAATAGTGATATATGAGTAGTATGAAAAATTAAATCTAGAAGAAGCAGTTTAAGAAAAGGAAATCTCCATAGGAATCTGGATACAAATCTACAATTGCTGTAAGTAATGATTCCAAACCAGCACTCCTCAACTGATAGCCTTTGAAAAATATACTGGAGAAGACTCACCTCTAAAAGTGTTTCATGCATGAAAAATACATTTTCTCTCACTATAAAGGATTTAAAAATCTAGGTTTTAGGCATATTTTTACACTATTTCCTGGTTGTAATAATAATTATTATTACTCCATTTTCATACATAGGCTTTAAAGAGACAATGTTATAAAGAAACTTAATATATATAGAAATAGAAATGCACAGTGAGAAAAAAGTAATCTCCAGCACTATTCCCAAATTCATCACAGGAAAGAGCAACCCAATGGCTTCTTTCAACATGTGAAGAGGGAAAGATGTAGAGCAAGCAGAGGAGGCAAAAAGGAGCCAGGATTCTTTGGTCAGATTTTGTTCATTCATTTTTGAAATGGGAATAGAAACAACTTGCATCCCCTGGGTATTGCTAAAGACTTAATTACGGGTTTTTAAAATGATGTTTCAATTATACTTGCATTAAATGATAACTGCATATTGCCACACACACACAATTATTCATTTGTAGTCCAGTAACACATTTCCAGTGTAGTCTTATCCTCTGAGAAATTACAGACCCCACCCTACCGAGATTACAAAAATAATAATAATTCATTATTGTTTAAAAGTAAGACAATCATATCTACCAGATGAGCAATTTGTAGGAAGCTGTTTCTTGCTTTTGGTGCAGGAATAGTTGGATTGGCAACTACTCACATCCAGTTTGTGCCAGGTGCCAGTAGATGGAGCTAAAGAATACAGGCACCTTTGCAGGTTTGGAGGGTCAGTGGACGAGAAAAAGTTCCCTTCTGCTTTGCAGTTTGTGCCAGGATATGAGCACAGTTCAGATAACATCGAACCTGGACTTGCAATCTTGCCCTAATTCCACTGCCAAGCTTGCTCCCAGTTCCCAGCTGCCTGGGAGCACCAGCACTGCCAGGAAGTCTTTGGTCACTGCACACCCTGCAAGGCTCCAAGAATCTTCATCTTTCTCCTGACTGCCATAGTGAAAAAACCCAGTGAAGAAAAAATTTGGGGTTTTACATACTGCTTCAAAACTTTATTTGAAAATTTAGTTGTTTCCAGTAAATTTTGTCAAGAAATTCCTAAATTCTAATTTGGTTACCACTGAGCAATAACATGCTCACTTAATGTTGCATCTTGCCTTAGTGGTGACCAGAAATTCATCTTGTCTCATACATAAATATTCTGTGAAGCTTTTAGATCAGTGAGCCTCAATAAATCAAGAAAACTGATATCAAGTAGGTGAGTTCTAGAGCTGTGCAGGGCAGTGGTCTCTTTCCCTTCCTGCTTACCTTCCATCAGGGGCTCATATCTTTCTGTTTCTGTAACATCTACACTGGACAAAAAGCTATGGGACCTTTCTCAGAAGAGAAACCTGAACTGAATCCCTTGTCATTCAAATGAAAACTTTTGTGTGTAGCTGAGGTTTCTCCTTTTCTTGTAATTTTCTGCAAATAATATTCACAAATAGAGAATACTTCTAGAAGAGAGCAAGGTCTGCTGAATTAAGATATTGTTCACTCAGTAAATCCTTACTTTACAAACAGAGATCCATTTAAAATTGTTTTAGAAGCAATTTGCTGAAACTTTGGCTTTCACAGCTCTCAAGATCTGGCTCAACAGACATCTTCCAAGAGAAGCTGTTACTTGAGGTTTAGATGTATCAGCAGCTTTCCCCACCATGATTAGCAACACTTTTCAGATTTTAAAAGGGTAGCTATTTTTCTCCAAGTCATCTTGTTCATCTTAGCTTCCCCTTGACAAAATAATGGAAATTTAGCAGAGTAAGGAAGGCAAAACTTCTCCAAATCTCAGAGCAGTGCTGGTGCTGGGGATGGAATTAGAGGCTGTATTGGAGCCACAGGGGCACTGCAGAGCTTGGGGGCCTGGAGAGCTGCCTCAGTGCAGCTGGGAGCAGGCTGGAGCCAGGTCTCAGTTGCCTGAGGTTGTTAAAACAAAACCAATCCTAATTTTCATTTTTGCTTGGGGTGATTTTCTTTACCTTTACTCATCCTCTCGGATGAGTGCATAAATAAATAAATGCATGCAAACTGCTGGGGCTTGTCCCCACGGTGAAGGTTCCTGCCCCTGGAGTCAGACTGCGGCCATGCACAAATTAATGTGACATCCAGCACAAGTGAAAAGGAAGTCAGCATCTGCAGAGTGGGCAATCTGAGGACATGGTTGGAGAGGAGCATCCATCAGACCCACAAATGGTTCTGATAGCTGTGAAAACAGCTTCACACCCATGGGCAGTTCTCCCCTTCTTATCCCTTTTGCCTACCATGAGTGTCTGCCTGCTCAGCTACACAAATTAGTTTTGTCTCACCTGGCAGCTGAATAAGGGCATGAAACTTAAGTGGAGCAATTTTTAACAGACATTTTTAGACAGATTGCTGCAGGACTTGGGGGTAAACTCCCCTGGTGTTAGAGGCATGAAAATTTCTGTTGCTGCTCCACATGCTGCTATATGCTGATCCAGCTGATTACTTTTCACAGACTGCATAAACTAAGACTTTATTTATAGCTACATAAATACATATAAACTTTAGTGGATTAACTGCTAAAGAAGGCAATGGCAACTTTTTCCGGAGGCAAATCCTAGGCCATGTAGGTCTTTGAAGGCCAAAACCCAGTGTGAGAAAACTGCTGGCCATTAGGACTGAGATTTTTGGAGCAACAGGTGCTAAAAGATGAAGGGAAGGTACAGTAAGGACAGTACCTGCCCTGTAAGTGCTGTAACTTGTTTTAGGATTGAAAGACAGTACTCCCACATTTTACTTTGGATATCAAAAATTAAAAGGAAGAGAATGGAAAAAAAGAAGGTTGGGTCAACAATCTCTTTTCTTTCAAGGAGATGTTCCTTTCATCCCTCTGTCTGGGAATGTATATTAAGAAATACTTTTCTTCTTGCCATAGTAAAGCCTGAAAGAGATAAGTAAGTGACATCCTGGTAACTGCTTATGACTCGAGAGGAAGATTTTGAATGCTGGCACATGGTGCACACTTTACTGTGGCAATTGTGCAAGCTCAGATTTATTGGGACAGTTCCTCATATCAGTCCAAAGACTGTCACATCCCATTTTCACTAGTGTCATGTAATTAATCTTCCCTTGACTTAGAGTCAGACCTCATCATTCTAAATACCACAATAGATTTTTAAATGAGAACATTAATAACAAGGTCTCTCTATTATTTACCTTGGCTGGAGTAATGAAAGCCAAAAAGGAGATGGCTACTCCCAAGGGCAGGCGAGGAGAGGCGTAAGAAGGAAATGAAGGTTGTTGACCTTCCTGCAGAAGAGCCCAGGGAAAGGGTATGATTTGCAGAGCTTCAGTTCCTCACTGAAAAAGAGGTTGTTGTTGTAATTCCTATTAAGTACATTGGAAGCACTTCCATACAATGGTGATGAGGACCATAGGCATACATAGATAGCTCTATTAAACAATAAAAGCATAAAGGTATAATATGTCAGCCTTTTTTAAAATAAAGAGAGCTATGTTGAACTTGAATTTCTTCTGCCAGTAATCAGACTTAATAGTTTATTTAAATTTGACAATATAAGAATGCTGAGCATGATTTTTGCGAATCAGCTCCAGTATTTGGGTTGTATTACAAGAGTTTAAGTAAAAAGCCAGAGGCAACAATTCCATCTGAACAGACTTTGGTAAGTTGGGAGAGTGTAAGGTACTTTGCATTCCATGCCTGTATCCTTACCCTTTCTGAGGTGTATGTAAAATGCAGATATTTCTATAGATATGGGAACACAGTACACAAGGCAATGAAATTGTGACACCTCATTCACATACCAAATAAGAACAGAAGCAGCACAATATCAATCCAGTTTCATGACAAGAACTGTGAAGAGAGTAAAATGGTAGAAAAAACCACAACCTTGTATAAAGGACAGGGTTAAAACTAGACTCTCATGCTACCTTTCTGCCTCTGCACTCCATTAAAATGAAAGGGCTAATAAGAAATGCATTTCAGAGTTCAGTCACAATTATCCAAACCCTACTGAGGACATGGAGTGAATGCAGATTACCACAGTTTCAAGAAATCAATGGATTTTTCAGGGAAATGCAGGAATGGTGCCACAGCCAGAGGCTGGATGCTGTGACTGATGGAGAATAAGATGGACTTATTCTCCATCTGTCCTCTGAAAGGCCCCAAACCCATTCCCAGAGCATGGAATGGCAAATGGAGGGGATCAGGCATCTTCTATCAAAATTTATACTCTTTGGTACTTCAGGGCCCTTTACTAGCCAAGGTGATGTTATCCAGCTGGAAACACAGGACCTGAGCCAGGTTTGATTGTACACTAGCAGGGGTTGGAATACTCTCCCTGTGAGTGGTGACCAAACACCAGGGGTGAAATCCTAGTGGAGGAGAGCATTATAGAAAAAGTGGAATCACACTGGGGTGAATATCCACAACTGCAGGTTAAAATTATCAGAAACAGCAGAAGTACCACTCGAGGGTCAAGATCCACTGAGGAAAGGTGTCTGAAACACATTGGAAAGCATTCCTTGTTCCTGCTTAACAACTCAAAGAAAAAGGTCCCTAAAGCCTATAGAGATGTGTAACAGAAATTGGCCACAAGGAGCTTACGGTGCAAATGGTGGAGTGGAGGAAGAATTTTGATAAGCAGAGTTAAGCCCAGCTGACAAGTTCTGACTAGAGTCATCAGCAGGGGAAACCTGGGAATACAGGCACTGCAGTCAGATTCTGAGATACCTGCAGTATCCAAATACCATGAGAGATTTAGAAAATGTTTTCAGCACAGTGTGCTGGTCTTGATTACTATTTACAGGTGAATTCTTCAGAGAAGGTAGAAAACACCCTAGTGTTTTAGTGTTGTACACATTTTCCAAGATCTCTATTTTTGTTTTGTGCCATCTCTTTTAATAACAATGACAGCAGTACCACAGCTGGGAGAATCAGAAAAGGGGACATGAAATATGGTCAGTCAGAGTGACACACTTTACTTTTATTATTTCAAATGAAAAATTTGATTTGAGAGCTTTTGGGGGGTACTATTCTTAATTTATAACAAAAGATGTTGAAATTGATGAACACCATAGATCATTGTATTCCAGAATGGCACCTTGAAATGTTAAAAGCATTAATCTAAAATGATATACTATATCCAGAAACTGAAATGGGTTAGTATGACTTTTCTTCCTTCCAAAAATTCATTGAGTTAAATCCACCACAGGACAATACAGCTTTCTAAAAGTTTCTTGTCTCAAATATCATGTAATTTGAAAGTTATTTCCCAATTGAAAAGAGCAATTAACAGAAACAGATCTTTATAATCATATAATCATCATTATAATATCCTTTTCTATGGTATATTTTCTCTGATGATTCCTAGAACACTTTGTAAATCACAAAGTGCTATAGTCAAGCATGCTGCCAGTTCATGACAGCAGCAAAAGGAAAGGGACTTGCTGAAAACAGCTATTTGGTTTTGTGTCTGCTGACCTGAAAGAGCAATCCATGAAACAAAGTAAAGGAAATGAACAAAAACAGTCAGGACAGGACTGTCCAGAATCACTTGATTAACCCAGACTCTGTTGGGGTGGGAGATACTGATAGAAAGAGAGATATTTACTATCATACTCTTTTAAAAGCACCTAGATCCTTGTTAATCTCATGGATAAATGGATGAGATACCCATAACTCAAGGGTCACAAGCTGTCCTAAGGCATTTCCAGTTTAAATAGACATGACAGCCAGAGAGTAGGAAAGGAGGAATGTTATATCCACTCATACACAAGGGTTGAAGCACCTACAGATTATGTGCAATCAGGCTCATCCCTATCACTGGAGGGAGATTAAGGGTATTTTATCTCCCCTGTGTGCCACATGCCGTGTGGTGATGCTACTGTTGCAATACCCATCTCTGTCCAGTATGCAGAGGGAGTCTGGGGCAGACCCGAGAAAATAATCCATCTTCAATGCCCAAAGCACTGAATGGAGTCAGACAAAGCAAAAAAAAAATCCCCCTGCTTCTGTGATCCAGCTCCTCCTATAACAAATATCTACTATGCCTTTGGCTGCTACAGGAGAACACACAGCTCAGAGACCAGCTCTGGAGAAAAATACATCTGGAGAAAAATACTGTGAGAGCAGTAACTTTCCTGTCACTGTTACAGTTCCCCCTGAACCCTCTAAGAGTTGTGGGTCTTGCTGTGCAGCCTTTTTTTCTGCTCAAAGTCCCAGTGAAGTCAATAGCAAATGCTGTCAGGGTGCAGAACCAGGACCGTGTGCTTTGAATGGCTTCTGAACAGAATTGTCCTCAGCAGGACTAACTATTCATTTCTTTTCACTATAAAAAAAATGGGTTTAAAGCATCCTGAAAGCTTTCTGTACATGCATGTACAATACCTAAGGCTCTGTCCCCCAAGACTTACATGCCCATAAAGTATATATCAAACAGCTACAACCATGAAGACATTCCAATGTACAATGTTTTGGTGTTGCTGCCTCTTTCCGCCTACTCTTCACACAAGTTTTGCACCCTGATCTTCAGGCTTCTTTATCACAAAAAGTGGGTGGCAAAGCCTAGAGCAAGAAGCAAAAGGAGTGGGCCTGTAATAGTGATTTAATGAATGCCAAAAGTGATCCCTCGCCTATGTGAGCTAATTTATCATACCAACAAGAACAGGAGTGGCTGTAGCAGTGGTACAGCTCTGAGGCTGCAAAACCAATCTTTTTGCCAAATTCCCCAAAGGAAAAAGAGAAAAGAGCAGCTCTGTTTAACGGATCATGATAAGTCACAATTGTCATTACTGCATTTCAGGGCAACATGCTTTATTTAGCTCTTTAACCTTGGCCTATTTGTTATCAGCACAGTTGAGAATAGTTTATATTCATTAGGAGATTGTTTATTTTGTAACATAATCCTTTTCTTTGTTAACATGAAAGCACAGCAGATGAAGCACAGTTCATCCAGGTCTGCAATGTTGTTCCATAAAAAATGTCTCTTGATAAATGATTGCCAGGATTAGATTTTATGGTGTAGATTCGTAAGAAATTTCAGTCTTGTTCCCATATGATTCTTACATAATGGGAAACATGCAAAACATACTTAAAAGTGCAGTTCCTGGTCATTCAGTAAATGCTCCTTTCTTGCATATTTCTGGGCAGTATAAGACATGTTTACATATTTTGTGGATTTATGAAACTTGGAAGAATTTGTTTTGAGCACGTCAACTTTTTCCTGTAATTTGGACACAGATTTTTACCTGCATTCCCTAAGGATTATTAAACAAAAAAAGCCAAAACCAAAAACTATACATATTTTTGCTCCTCTTTCATCTTGTTCACACTCAGCTTCAGGAAGGACTTCAGCACACAGATGAGAGACAAAAGTACAATGGGACAGATGGCTGCTGTTTTATGGCACTAGTTTTGCATTTCCATAAGCAGCTTGCAACTCCTGCTTCCACCCTCATGCTTTCAGGTTACTAACACAAAAAAAAAAGAAAATTCTCACAAATGTTATTCTCCCATCCCAAAACTCCAGCTTCTCTGAGCTTCAAGGTAGGCTAGAAGAAGCAGAAGTACAAAGGAAACAAGGTTTCTAGTCATCTTGAAAATGTATATTTAGATGACTTCTTCGGTCTGCCCTTGAGCAGACACATTTATCAAGTGGAAAATGTCTCCTCAGATAAACTAGATGTAATTCCAATAGGAAACATCAGAATGTCTGTCAAGGGCATTGCACTGGCTATTGCTCGGGGCCATGTTAGTAAAGGAATGTTAACTCTTGGAGTATGGGATCATAGGGATTTAATGCAGCTTCAAACACAGAGAACCTAATTTCCTTGTTAAGCACTCAAATCTCTCTTAAAACGGGTGTTCCTCTCTATTTGCAATTTGGAAATTGATGGGTTTTTCCTGTCATTTTCTTGCTGTGGCTCTTTATAGTTAGCGAAAGCAGATCAGGAGTGGCCACTCTGCACCTTGGGGAGGATTTTTCTGCGTGGCCTGAGTTTTTGCCCTCCTTCCTTTATGCTTACCTGTGCAGAGGAGGTGATACAATTATGTTTCAACATCTTTCTCAAGTATGGAGTTAGCAGACATTTGTCCTCTGAGCAGAAGTAAGGACAGACCAAGAAAGTCTAGCACAGGCTGCTGAACATATTTTATATGAAATAAGAAAGTGGTATCCCTTTGAGTGTGAAAAAAAAATCTGCAATGTTCATATTAAAGGTGAACTTCTGAACCTGAAGTGCTCATGGTAGGAATATCTTGTTCACCTATTCCTCTCCAAGAATGTTTTCCATAAAGCTTTATGATGGAACACATAGTAAACAGAAACAATCTTCATCATTCACAATCATTTAATCATGCTCACAGCACACACTTCATCCCAGCTGCACTCTGGATTTTGGGTTTCTCTCCCTCCCATCCACTGGGCAGAGATAAATTTAGGTAGGCTTTGATGTGTTTGGACTTCTGCTTCTAAAATAGGGAAGTAAAAAGTACCTGAACCAAAGTAATTTCTGTTTCAGCAACAAAAATACCACGTGTGGTCAGGCTATTTAGTCTTTTTCAAAAGAGGAAAAGTTGGATTACACTTACAGGTTTAAGATGGTTTATTGTATGGATAAAATAATAATGTAGGTCTTGGTACTACAAGATCACCAGGTGAGTTTCCTAAAATCTAGTTGGATTAACCTGAGTATGGAGCCAGCAGCTCACTGCACAACTGACTGTTTTCAGGACACACACTGAGGGTCTATGTGAGACCAAAAGCTCATTTCAACCATTCTTCTACATTAAAAGGTCTTGATTCCAGCAGGATTTGGATTCCACAAGAGGAGCCTTCTGGGGCTATAACCACACTTAAGGATCTCTGGAAATGCCTCTTGGGTATCCTTTGTGCTTCTGGAAAACCAATGCCGTTGAGAGATGTCCTGAAGTTTTGTTCTTTAAAGGAGAGCATAGCTGTGGTTGGAGGAGGGCTGGCAGGCCCAGGGGTGGGTGAAGCACAGTAGCTGCTCTGGCCTGTGGCACACGAGGGAGTGTTTGGTCTCCCCTGTGTGTTTGCCCGCTGCTGTCTCCTGACACTGGACAGACCCTGGCATGGAGCGCTGGCCCCGGCTGTCTGGGGGCTGGAGCACATCTCTGGGACACCATGAGAGGCTTTAACCATGCTGCCCCAGGAGCCAGAGAGATGTTTTTCACAGAGCATCCTACACCCACCTCTGGGACAAAAGGACACACGGTCCTCAAGAGGAGTGATTTATGTGCTTGCACATGAAGAGCCATAGTAAAAACCTGGCTTCCTGCTAGGATGGCACCCACTTCTGAATTCATCCAAGACCAGCATTGTTTCCATCACAGAAACCTCTAGCTTTGGCACAATTTAACAAAGAACAACTTGAGAATGAAAATTAACTTTACATTGGAAATTGGCCTGTGCAGTGTTATGCCTAGGAGCCAGCCCTCCCTTTCTCCATATGTATTTTAAAAAGTTGATCTTATTTTCAAGCAATAGAAATCTAAATGGGTCAGTGCTTATTTGTAAATCTGAGATCTGCCCTTCTGCCTCTTGTGTTAAAACTATGTTTGTCCCAGGATCACAGGTTTTTTTTCTGAGTGCCCACAAATTAGCAGCTATCCTTAATTCCACCACTTCCTAAGGGCTCAAGCTTTTGTTGTTTTTCCATTTGGTTGGGGTTTTTCTTGTTTGGTTTGGATTTTTGGGGGTTTGTTTTGTTGTTTGTTTGTTTGAGCTAAAATGCACCTGAATAACACATTGGCATCTCTAAAATTAATAAAAAAACGGCAATATTACATATTTGAAAGAATAAGATACTGTGAATGTTTTGATATTCTGTTGGTTTCTGGATAAAAGAGAAAAAAGAATTTAGAAGTCTCCTCTTCTAAATTACTTTTGGTGCCATGAAGCATGCCTGGCAATCATTAAATACAGAATGAGAGAATTATTTAAGCCAGCAAGCCTGGAAAAACCTATAGGACCTTCTTTCTGTTATCATTCTGCCTATATTTAGCATTACACACCACAGCATTTTTAAAAAACTCTTTATTTTACTCCATATTTGGAAGTGTGTCAAATATCTCCTCATGTCAGAAAAGAGCTATGAACTCTCCAGCATCCCTATTTTGTACATCTGGTAGCACAAGGATGGTTAGGCAGTTTAGGCAGAGTAAAACCAGTATTCTAGGAAAGGACCAGGCATCTGACTGTACACAAAGCAAACAGGCAGCACCAGCAAAGCCATGGGTTTCCATGAGGTTTCAGGTTTACTGTGGATAGCTGCAGCAGGGAAGGAAGTCTGGTCTTCCCAGAAAGTGCTGGCCCTGTACCCACCAAGCCACTTCTCACAGCATCACAGCCCTTGGCTCCAATTCCATGTGGGAGAGAGGTTTTGTGGAAAAAAACCAACTATCCAAAAAAAAAAAAACCCAAAAAAACCCTTCCCAGTCACTCTCACTAGATAACATAAGCACAGGACTGCCCAGCTTCTCATAAGGACAGTAAAAAACCCCAGACAAATATGTAAAGTTATTACTGGAATTGAACTACTGACTCACTTAAGGGCATTCTTCCCTCTAAGACAGTTCAAGCAACATGCAAGTTCAAGGAAGGATGTAATGAGATCAGGGAGTGATAATGCACATCAGATTAAGTGTGTGGTTAAAGGAAAATGCAGCAACCAAAAAGAAAATCAAACAGGACTCTGGGCTGCGTGACAAAGGCAACAGCTCCTTTTCTTATATGTACACAAAGCTGCTTTTAGGATATTGTGTATGACTTGAGGCCTGGATGATATGGAGAGAATGATCAGACACTTCTTTCTGTTAAACCTCAAGAATTAGTTCCCTGAAGGTTTTGAGAGGATGAGAAAAATATGTCCAAGTGTTTGAAATTTAAGAAAGTTTGGTCAAATATTACCTCTTTTGTTACTGCCCCTCTGCCCTTCTCTTGGGACTCAACGACGTCTTGCAACAGGCGTTTCTGTGATCACAGAGATCACATACAGTGAGAGAGTTTAAGATGTAGGGTTTAGATATCCCCTATATTTCTACTCCCAAAGCCCTCAAAAATGAAAAGAGGCATTAATAACCAATAGCATTGAAATTGGGACTGAGTTGAACCTGGAAATTTCCACCATCTCTAGATTCAGCTACTGTTATGGAGACATGAAGCCTACCTCCAGCACAAAAAAAAAAGGTGGAAAAGAGAGGGGGAGTTTTATCTTTGAAAGACTTGGAATATTTCATTTTTGGAGCAAGGAGAAGAAAGAAAAAGAAATTAGTTTGGGGTTGATTTTGTAACAAGTGATGGCAATATGAGCCAAGCAAGAGCTGCCCATCACCTCCCAGGTGTCACAGCTTGGTGTCCCTCCCACCCCTTCCTCTCAATAAGCCTTTCCCAAGAGACCCCGCAGTGCCTATCACGTGGGAGGTCAAAACAAAAAATATGGACAGTAATGGCCCATAAAGAGCACAAGGGCATGAAGCATCCAAACCACATCTGCCTCAAAATACTGCTCTGGCTTGACCAGATACTTGATTACATCAAACTACTTCTAATTCAGTATTTCGACTCCATGCATTCAGAGTTTTAGATGTGGGTCAGCTGGATTAGGAATTACACATTTTATAAAAGCCCCCCTCCACAGAAAAAAACTACTAGCTATACCAAGAGTTTTCCCCAGCTAAAATTATCAGTTTTGTGAAAGATGAGTGTTGCCAGAACGTTTTTGAGAGCTTGTCAGTCATAAAACAGAAAACAAAGGATCATATAACCATACCAACAAAGAGGTCCAAGATGCAATTATTAGGGCTGCTGACCTCTTCTTCACCCTTTGCCTGTGTAAGGAGGAGATGAATGCCACTTACTGCACTAAAGGGAGAGGTCAGGCTGCACTTGGCCTGAGAATAGAGCAATCAGGACATCATCTGCATTGAAAGTTGGGAAAAGAAACCGAAGCCAATAAAGCTGAAGTAACATGACAGCTTGAAAGTTAGAATGAGACTGACAATGAACAATCAAAACAAAGCATCTGTTTTCTTCCTCTGCTACAAGGCTCATTTCTATTTTGCTGGCTATCCCTGGCTGTCTTTTTTCCCAGCTCATTGCTTTGATTCCTTCTGCTGCTTCCTACTAATTTGGGTCATGCAAAGCCCTACCAGCAAATTAGCAAAGGCTGCCTTAACTTGGGGTGAAATACTAGACCTTACTCTTTGTAAAACTGGTAGCAAGCTTGATTTTGACATGTTTAACTGCTTTGCAAGACTACACCTTAAGAAAGGAAATGCAGGGCAAGACAGGAATATTATAGCAGAGGTGTGTAGCCCCTGAATCCACCATTCCTTGGAAGTTTCTCCAATAAACACCCGTGTGGTGTGATGTGTGTCCCCTGAGCTAAACACTGAGAGGGACTCCCGGCCCAGCAGCGAGCCTCCAGGGCTGTGCTGGCTTCTTGGAGCTCTGATAGTTCAGCAGAGAAGAGGAATCCACATAGAGAGAATCCTGCTGACCTGGTCCCAGCTCCTCCTGCTCACAAACTGCTCTGGGGACATTTTCATACTGACAGTGTTTGCACTTGTTTCCATTTACTTGCCATATCATCCTCCCCAGTGGATAAGCTATGGCACAAATGAAATGAATGACACTAAGACACAGATGTTTGAGTAGCTGGGGTTCTCTCCACTTTTCCTCTTCCTGCTCTCATCTTCCTCTGCTCTGAATTAATTTGGCTAGAATTAGAGAATTCACTTTGGTTAATCTCTCAGAACACTGGTGACAGGTGAGTGCTGCTGTCATTTCAGAACACGACAATTCACTTCCACAATACAAAATAAAGACCAAAAAAATTAAAAACAAGGAAACCCAAGAAACCAAAACACCTCACCTCCAAATTACCCAGCATCACTCAAGGAGTGGTCCCAAACACAAAGTCCAGGTAATACCCAGAGGGTATCTGCTGTCCAGCACCTCTCTATGCCTCCAGCCACCAGGAAAGAAGAAGCCAATGTGTCACCTAACAGAATCATCTCATAAATCTCTTCTACCATTTTTGATGGTTACGATGACTTTGCTGTGGAGGGAGGGGCAGTTCTGCATATTTTATTTTTAAATGTTTATGGAGATTTTTGCACTTTTTACATCTGTGATAAACAGAGCTTTTGACTTCTGCAGCTATTTTGCAATAAATGAAATGCAAAATCTCTTTTGGCAGGCAGTCACTTTGGATTTTCCGATATCTATTAGCACTCCAGAATATCTGAATGGCCTCACTCCAGTTAGTTTAGCATATGCTAAGCAAAATTTTCCTGCATGGTGTTTTTTGCCTATCAGTTGTCATCTGCAAATAGAGTAAGAAAGAATCAACTTCCTAAAAGCAGCAGTATGTTCTGTATAGAGACCAGTGTTGCTAAAAATACATGGCAAAAAGCAAATTAAATATAGTCTGATAATCTGGGGTGGAATTCTCTTCAATTCTAATGATGCTTTCACCAGCCCTTTTCTGCAATCATGGTTGTCTGAGAAACCCAGTGAAAGCCATGAGGAACTTGGAATCGGAACTGAAACATGCCTGTACCCCAGCATGTTGTGCATTTGAACTGGTACTGCTCAGGGTGGGCTCATGGACAGGCCAACACGATCAGCTCCTGGGGAAGGGAACAATGGGCTTTTTGCATTTCCTAATTCCCACTTGTTTTAGCTACAAACATGCTAAGTTTCAATGATGAAGAGATGCTCCCAGGCTCCAGAGAAAGTGAGGTCACCACAGCCCCACCAAGTCCTTCAGGAGTTCTTCCCAAGGACAAAGCACTACTCAACTGTCTGCAGAGGGCTAAATCTGTTTGTCACAGGCCAGAAGCTTGTCTCCATTCCCAATATGTAAAGTAAGGATAATACTATTTATCCCATGGGGAAGTTCTGGGGGCTTAGGTAATGTGTATACATGGCTTTTGAAATATAATCCAGTGCAAGGTCAGCCCTGCATTTGTCTTGCAGAGCTGTTTTCATGTGTGCACATGTGCTTCAGAGGGAGCCCCGAGGTCACCGCAGAGGTGACCGTCCCCTGCCAAGAGCCACCAGGTGACAATGGGAAGGGGAAGAAGCGATGAGATGGGTTATACGGCGGGATAACGCGTGCCTGTGTCCTGAGCACGGCATCCACAGCAGCCTATCAGAGCTCCAGGAACGTGTGGATCAGATTGGTGCTGGAAATGAACGGTTGGTGAGGGCGCCCTGATAAGGTGAGACGCACATCCCGGTGATTAGCTGGGTCGGTACTAAAGAACATTAGGAATTCACTTCTGCCGCTCTGATTGGTAATTAAGTGACTCGTCTACTGGCCGACAGTCCTGTATGCTTCCCCAGGCAGTTGTTAGTTCTTCGAAAACCACTCCTGACAAAATGAGGTTTGCCCTTGGTACACAGATAATGAGACTCAGCTTGACAGGTGTGGCGCGATTAGAGCGCGGCTCGGCGCGGCTCTCCCGCTACAGCCACTCGTGGTAAACACACTCATTACAACCCGCCGGTCCCCAGAGGCAAAGCATGTTTGACATTATTAATTGGCTTTTCTGTATAAGGAGTCAAATAGATGAAAAGGTTTATCAAGCTGAAATAATTAATTTTGCCTGAATTCGCTGACAGTTCAGTTCTCCCGCAAAAGACCATTTTAAGGGTTTGGTGTCTTTTTTTTTTTCTTTTTTTTTTTTTCTGAATTTCAAAGTTCAAAAGACATAATAGTGGCAAAAGTGGAGCTTTTTAGTAAATTATAATTAAAGGGAATTTAATTAATTTAGACCTGAAAAAAGGGTTTGTGCGGGGGGGTACTCCTATCTTTGTCTATACAGAGGTGTAGATGGTAGAACATATCATGGCTTAATAATGCATTAATTTTAATCTAATCAAAATATAATAAAAGAGGTAATTATGTTTAAAAATTATCATGCTCCAATATTGGTATATTTAAACACTTAATACTTATGCTGCTTCCAGTTAGTAAAAGTTGTAATTGTTGCACTCAAATTTAGCTTATTTAATGATAGGGCTTATATTCATGAGGTTAATTGAATATATAATTGTAATAACTCATGGTGAAATTGTGATTATCTATTGGGTTCTAATTTTTCTTTCAAAAGGAGAAAAAAAAACCTTCAGAAATTATTTTTCTTGGTTTCTCTTCCCAAAAGGCAGCATATATTCTCCTCAAAAAACTTGAAACTAGCATTTAATTTTAAAAAACCCAAAACATATTTCCGATATACATTTGAAATTACACACTCTGCAGTTTATTTAGCCCTTTCAAAGCATGCCAAGGTCACTTAGCAAATGTTTTAAACCTTCCACACTAAACCATCCAGATATTTTGTAATTGTGTGTATCAGTTTGTTTAGAAGCCCTTCTTTATTAGTGCAAGTTTTTCCCTTTTAAGTACAAAGCCATAAAATTTGAAAGTTCAGGAAAGTGACTATAATATGGAAGTAAAAAAAAAAAGGATGACTGGAGAAGAGCAAGTGGGTCAACAGCTCCTTTTGCACAACTGCTTTTTAATATAACTCCTGATGCACTTATTTGGAGATTTTAAAAGGACAGTTTCACACTTATCCTTTAAAAATCCTTTTGACCTTTTCTGTCAGATATGTGTGCACACCACTGAGCAAAGCACTGTAAAAACTTCTCCAGTAAACCAGTTAGTTTTGCTCAAGTCTCAGTGGCCCATGACCATCAGACCATTTCACTTTATACAGAGTGTGGACTGTTCCAAAACAAAACATTTCAAACCAGCAACAAGTGAGTTTTTCTGCATTTAAAGCTGACCCCCTACTATCAAACAGTCCAGCGTTTGTTCAATGGTGTTATAATCCATCTACATCTATTTGTCCCTGTTACACAGAGAAATTTAGGAATCCTTCATTATTCATCTACCAGAGCCCGAGGATCCACAAGTAACACGTAAGTACCAGCATGCCAATATTTTTCTTATTGGTCAAGAATATTTGTAAATTTTATAGCCTCTCATGTCCATATAAATTTATTTGTAAGAGACTGATGGGAATGCAGAAAACCAGGATCACATCTGCAAAAGTGAAAGCCACCAGTCAGTTTTCATGGAGGAGAACACAACTTCCCCTGGAGAGTGCAGCAGATGGGCTCCTGGGGGTACCTCAAAGTCCCTGGTGGGACCCACTCGTTCCTGTGGACCCCCAAGGGCAGAAGGAAACACAGGGAAAGAGCGGAAAGCAGAGGCACCTACTCAGAAAGTCACCCCCAGAATAAGAAACCTAGAAGCCCTGCACAGTAGCAAATTGCAATATTTACCAACAATTTAGCATTTGGTTACAGAAATGTCATCCTCCAAAAACGCAAACATCTGTGCACTCACAGTGGAATAGTCAGCAAATGCATCAAAGGGTAAGAAAACGAGAGCCTTCGTTAACAGCATCACTTTCTCCCTTTGCCACATTTAATGATACTTATCATATTTTATACTTGCATGTACTATATTAAACTTACTAATTGGCTACATAATAAAGCTCAAAGGACATTATGTTTAAGTAAGTGGAGAACTGAGAATCAGGAGAGAGGAACAGAAATGATGGCTACGAGCTGATCTCTGCTTATTGACCAAGATTCTGAAGAATTTAGTTGGCATTTTCTGTAAGTAGCTTTAATTCTTGTGTCTTGCAGAAATGAATTCATATGCTAATTCTAAAAGTAATTTATTTGGGATTTGTAATGACTTATCTCACACTAATAAATCCTGTCTTAAAAAATCTGGCAAAACCCCCCCAACGCAGCTAAAGTAAAGACTCCAAAGCCACAAAACACATTGTTCTGCTGACAGATTTAATAGTTCTACATCTTATAGTTCTGGGTTTCAATAATTTTGCTTGATAAAATTCTCCCACCTAGAAGGATTCTGTGTCAATGTGGTCAGTAGAAGAATATCCTGGGGGAAAGCACATCTGCCCAGCACCTCCCTTTCATTCATTAACCCACCAGGGGCTAACACTAATTAGATCAGGCTGCTCATTTTAAGCTGATAATTGATTTAAATAGGTTGCTCATTTAAAATAGAATAAAAACCTGCTAAACATTTGGTGCTTGGGTTTTTTTCATCTGCAACTTTCAATTGCTTGTGCAATGTAGCATAAAATGTAGAGGTCTCCCTTTGCTAAAAAGGCCATAAAATTAATTACAATGAGTATGAATTGTGTAGGGTGAGGGGGTGGAGGAAAATGAGTGCTGGAGTTAACTGCTGATGACTAACTAAGAATCACAAGCAATAGAGCTTGTTTCTTTTCAGCAGAATTTTTAAAGTAACTTGGATAGCTGAACCACTCAGTTTGACAGACTTTTATCCCAGAAGAAAAGAGTTTAACACATCCAGAGATGCTTCTCACATCTTCTAAACTGCCGTTGCTGAGTGCAAAAATTTAATCACATAGTGTTAATGGTTTCTATTTCTCAATTAATTAATTTCTTGGATTAATTAATATCTCAGCCTCTGTCCAAGCATATAAATACAAAGTCTTCATTTTACTGTTAGGACAGTATCAATCCTCAGCCAACATAAAAATATTCACTTGGTGAAGTTGCCCATCAAAAAACTTTAGTTACATGTGTCTATAATTTACAACTTGTTTCTTGCAAATCTAAATAAATCATGACCTTTTCAGCCAACTATAACTATGTTTGTTTGTACAAGGCTCAGACTTCAGCCCAGGATAATACCCAGAATCTGCTGTTTATTTACCTGCCTAAGAGTCTGTATCTGCAAGCTGGCGCGCACACACGCACAAGACAAAACATGCAACTGCAGGTACAACTAGGCTGAAACAGGAACTCCTGACAAAGCTGCAGGATTACCAGAGGACAGAAATAAAAGCGACTGTGAGATGCAGATTGTCAGCACTGCTGTTTTATTTTTAATCCTGCTTAATAAAGCCAAGTCCCTGCCACTCCATCTGCTGCTGCGGCCCTGCGTCCTGCCCGGTTCGGGGACACCGCTGGCACTGCATTTTCCCGCTTATAAATCACCTTCTTTCTCCTGTTTCCAACAAATTCACCCAGAGATCCAGACTTTGCAGTTCGGTGGGGTTCAAGGACTCTCTGCCTTGAAAAACTATTCAAGAGCACTCACTAGTGGCTGCAAGTGAAAACAGCGCCTTGGCACGGCATCACCCAGCCCGCTGCCTTCGTGCCTCTTTGAGTCCCAGCAAAGGCAGCAAGAAGACAATAAACACCCTCTCAATAATTCTCCATTCGGGCACCAGATAACTTTCTCAGTTAATGGTAAACATTATATATTATACATTATATGTAAGCAGTTTTTCAAGGCAACAAGTTATGAAATATATCGAAAACAATACCAGTTGCTCAATCACTATCAAGGAATATTGAAGATAATTCCATTGCTTAGATTTTACATGAATACTTCAATTTCTCTGTTCAGTTTTGAACAAACCCCATTTTAGCAAAGCATGCTTTTTAAAAAAGAAAGATGGCAATGTATTCCCTTGCATTTCAATTTGTCACTGAGCACATGCTTCTTGTGTTCTCCTGTTAGGTGCACTAATATCTAAGCATGCAGCACAAGAGAATACATGTGAGCAATCAATTGAATTGACAGTCAGCTGTAACAGGAGCACACAAATGGGATTAACTTAGTGGCCATACCTTGGCAGAGCACCTGGTTTGGCTGCAGTGAAACTGCCAGTGGCCGAAGGACTCTGAATGCAGACAACCAGGTAAAGCTGCGGTGACCACAGCAGGTGATTTTACAAAGTTTTGCCACCACACCTCTCTAAAGGGCAGTACCCTGTGTTGGTCAGCTATGGATGTGGGTGAGGGCTGGCATCCTGGAGCACTGGGGTTGTGACAGCCACCAGGAGCTGGTTGAGTGGTACAGCGTGGGGCTCATGCTCAGGGATGGGTATCACCACCTCACCAAGAGCCTCGGGCTCCCTCTGAGCCACAGGGCTGTGCAGGAACAGATTGCCAGCTAATAGGAAAGCTTCCTGCTTCCCAGATTAACGATGAGGTAATTTAGAATTTACATATGTGTGCAGAGGGACTGCTTTGATCCCAAGGTAGTATATCTGCGGTACAATAAGGCGGGTGATAGAGAAAAGGTGAAGCAAGAAGGCCAGATAAGAGGGAAACAAAGTGTCCCTGGTGCCAGCACCAAGGAGAGCCCTAACAAAGCACCAGGCCCAGCTCTGCGCTGAGCAGCAGCACTGCTGGAACAAAAGAGATGTGGCTGAGCTGGGGAAAAGCGAGTGCACAGCGAGGAACACTGCAAAGGTCAGTGAAGCGGTTTGCACAGCTGTGCTTCCAAGTGGGCTCCTCTCGCCCCAGGCCCTGGCCCCTGACGTTTCAGTAGCTGTAAGCCAGGCTCTGCTGCTGCCTTTTCACTGGCCTCAACACTGCCCAGTGCCACTGGGAGCTTTGTGCTGGGGGAGGATAAATGCACTGGACTGCCCTTAGCCCCGTGTTTGAGAAGCCTTGACAGGTTTGCTCCCATCACAGCCAGTTGGATGTGGCTCCTCAGGCCTGAGTCCTGCAGAGGCAGAGGGACATGCCTGGGATTGCATGGGCAGCTGGCAGCAGAGCAGGGAATCACTGCTGACCCCGGGCAAACGTTCTGAGCAATGCCCTGTCCTCCCCTAGTACAGGAGTGGGGCTGGAAACAGAGCAAACAGGCTCACACTCATCCGCTAAACCCTCAGTGATGAAACAAGAGTCCATGGCAGAGAAGCAACCAGCTGCATAGTGAAAACACACCATTATTCCTGAACCCCAGTATATAAAAAATACATCGTTTTAGTACTGGCTGTCTTGGGGGAAGGAAGCTTGAAACACCAAAAGCTCCCTGTTACATTTGGATTAAGATTTGTATCATCTGTCCCATTTGGAGTAGCAAAGACAATTGAACTGCAGAAATAGAGTCAAAAAACCCCCAAGTTCTTCTGCACCACAAATGAACTAAGCAGAAAGGTAAGTGGGAATAGCTTAAACTCTAAGGCACCAGTTCTCCCCATTCAGAAAATCCTGGCATGCTGAAATTGACAGTAGTGTCTTCTGCCACTATATGTCCCGAGATGTACTGTAAAGGCCAGGGCACTTACAGTAATAATACTAATACTACTACTAATAATAATAATGATGTGGTGTCAAACTGACTGACAGAATAGCCACTCATCCAATCTATATCTCATCTCCTATTTTTCATGCTTTTCATTTTTTTTAAAGATATCTACCCTATTTTTGCATTCTTCCTTTTCTATTTGGTACATTTCAATGTCTGGGATTTTTTAAGAATGCTTTTCCTTAATGTATCTTTTAATTTTGCTGTCATTTCTCTCCTCTTGCTACACAAACCTTCATCTTGAGATGCAATTTCTTACAGCTTTCAATTCTCCCTAAAAATAATTTTCCGTACAACTTGTTTCCATCTCCTCTGATAATTTTTCTTAGTCTTATTTCTATCTGTTTTTGTTGTTACTCAAAATATAATAATAATTAAAACACTAAGTTTCTTAGTTCCTTCAATTTCTGCTGCTAACTAGAACTGTTATTATGTCCCTTTGCCATTTCCTGAAGACTATTTCTAAACAAGACTCTGCTTCGCTTCAGAGGGGCTGGACTTTCCGTCCTTGTTTTCCTTCTACAGTGGTAGAACAGATAGGGACACACTGGCTGGGGAGCTGATAAACCTTTCTGTGCTTCCATGGGGAAACAATCCAGATTCCTGGGAAACTGAATCAGTTAGAAAACCCTGGTATCATCTCAAGTTTAGGATATCCATTAGTCGTGCTAGACAAAGGCTTCTGCCTGAGTCAGTGTTGTGGTACTGAGGTTCAGTAAAGAGTACCAGAGATGAGATTTACCACCAAATCCTCAAAATTATTTCAGGCACAGATTTTGAAGAAGGTTGCCTGGCTTGGAAGCAGTAATCTCCCTTGCACAAAGGTTCAATGCCTTCTTGAGAGGAGGTGAGAAGACGAGTGTTAGGCAGACTTTTACTAAAACTCCTTTGGATAGATTATCAAGGACTGAGGATTTTTAAACATTTCTCAGTCACAGTTCTTAGACTCAAGAGCACTTTAAGTGTGTATCTAAAAGATTTTTCCTTTCTGTGTCCTCTTTCTTCAAAAAGGAAGAGATTATGAGGAGTTCAACTTTGCTTGTTTGTTTTTTACTTTTCATCCTGGGGGATTTAAATTACCTGTATTTTGGGGGCCAGCTCAGCAGAAACACACAACAGGAGCAGTGTGCTTGCAAGCAGATTGTGCAAATGTTTCTTTTGTGATGTGTTTTCTTTTGTATCGCTGTAGTCAGCGACTGCTCTGGATCCCATCCTAGGACACAAGCCAAGAATGAGAAATAAGGCTGCGGGCGAGACAACAATTCACAACCACAGTATTGTTTGACTTGGAATACTCACCGGGGTAAAACCTGCAACAGGAATACAAGATGCTTTAAGTAGCAGATGCTGATTTTAATCTTTCTGGTAGTTAGGGAGTCCACCTTGGCCAGCCCACGGAGCCAGGAGGGACCTGGCAGAGGGATTTCTTCCTGGCTATGTCAGCGAGGAAATGACAGCACAAGCAGGGTTGTGAAGCACCCAAGGTGATCAGCAGTGCAAGTAGGAAGTATGAATATAGGCTTTGTTAGAGAAAAGAACTGTGCTATCAGAGAAAGTAAACAGCAGCAGATGAAGATGAATGGTCAAAATGGGGAAAATATAACTGCGTTTAGTCTCTAGGAGTTTCTAGCCAAAAACACAACAGCCTTTGAGCATACACATTACATGAAAAGGCAAAGATAAAACTGTTTTGCTACAATATGGAAACAAAAAAAAACACAGGCAAAGAAAAACAGACACTGGGGGGTTTTATTCTGCTTAAAGAAGGAGTAAAACATTAAAAACTGCTGCAAAATTCTGACATCAGAGTAGGATAAGAGAGCAAGAGACAGTAACCAACATCCCTGCTAGGAAGTAGTATAACAGTTTTAGAAACATGTAGACTAGATTTTAGAGTAAATTAGTGTAATACAAAACAAATGCTTAAAGAACACTCGATTTTACAATGAACTTTAAAATTATTTAGGAAGCATTATAGTATGAAAATTTAGTTTGGCTATATACCACAAATTACTGTACAGGACTATGTAAACTCTCTAATTACCAGAGTATTTTTGAGTTGTTCAGAAAATGTTGACAAAAAAATTTTGATGAAAGAGAAAACCTCTCTCAGAGCAGTTTGTGATTTCCTAATCCAGCCCACACTCCTAGTTCCTGTCTGTCTTTGAGAATGCTCTGGGTAGGATCCAAAGCCTGTGAAAGCAATGGACAGGATCCCACTGGCATTCAGCAGGTGGGACATGAATGCCAAGTCAGTGTCGGGATGCCTCTTGAAAGCCATATCTCTCACTGCAGATCCCAAACATTACATCTAGGCCTGAAATAATCCTCTGTAAAGCAAGCTACAAAGGCTTTGGGTGTTTTGTGTTCACACTTGCTAGTGAAAATGAAATGGCAAATAGTAAATTTGTAAGGATGGCAATCACAAAATGAAAATAGCCCAGGCATATTCATTGGAAAAGTTATGTATGGCACTTTCCAAGAAAGGAATGCAAATTGTCCTATTCAGGAAGGCCCAGAGCTATCAGCTCAAGCCGTGCCTGTACCCTGGCCCTGCATCAGCTGCAGTTGTGCTGTCAGAGGGAGGCTGAAGCTCTCCAAGCTGGGATCCCACAGTGCATCCACAGCCACAAGCACGGGCAGCACCATCCCTCTTTGTTCAGCACCATCCCTCCCTCCAGTCTGCCCCAGTGTGAGTGAGCTGCAGGGCTCCACACCCTCTGCTGACCCAGCATGGCTGGGCTCTCCCGTGTTCCCCCTGAAATTCAACATAAAGAAAAGCAGGATGAGCAATGGACAAGTTCTAGAGGAAAATGTTACAATTGCAAGCCTGTATTCACCACCCAGCAGAAGGGAAAGGTGCATCTCCTCACCTAACCTGTGCAGGCAATCCAGACAGGCACCTCCATGTCTACACTGTTTTCCAGAAGTAGCTGGTCTTTTGTCTCAGATGAAATTTGTGTGAAAGGACAAAATTACCACTAAGGGCAATGGAGTGCTAAAGGCAAGATAAAAAAAAAACCAAAAAAACCCAAAAAACCATAAACAAACAAGAAACCACCACCACCAACAAAAAGAAAAACCAAACAAGCCCACAAAAAAAAAAAACCCAAACCAAAATAAAACAAAAAAAAAACCCTCAAAAAACCCCAAAAACCTGTTCTGTAAAAAGGTTACAACTAATGACTTTTCTGCAAATTAAAGGCTTACAAGCAGAAGAGGTTGAGGACATGAAGGACTCCTTGACTGCTCTTTGACTGAGCATCATCCCAGGTCTACAAAACAGACATACACAAAGAAAAGTGAAATGCCAAGGAAGTGAAATAATGGAGAAAACTTAAATTAACATCACCTGCCATAAGCAGATTTTTAACCAGCCTCTTTTTTTAACCAGTCTCTTTTTTTAACCAGTGATCCAAAGCAAGAAGTTGCACAAGCTGTGGGTAAAACAAATGCCACAGGTTTTCTGGCTCCTGGTTTGTCCTGAGGTCTGATGGAACCTGGATGAGATTTTTCCAGGTTTCTGCCCTGTTTGGATTCTCAGGTGTGCCATTGTCACCCTGAAGCCATTCTCCCTGCCATTTCTTGAGGCATTTTTTCCCTATCAAGCTACATGTTTTTACTGATTTTCATGGAATATTTGGAGTATTGATCTCCTCTCAGATTTATTAAAATGGGTCAGATTCAGAAAGTGTTGCTGAAGACATGATATACATGTAAACACTGATGTGAATATTTGTCTGTGGGGTTTTTTGTTGTTGTGAGGGAATCAGCTTAAAATACTATCTGGCAGAACGAGACTTCCCTCCATCAGTCAGGGTGAACATGTTCTCCTGTTTCATTCATAGTTCCAGGAAATAATAATAATTTTAGTAGGAAAGTTAATCTGTCAGGATTATGGTATTCCAAATGAACTGCAAAGAGAACTATAAATGATAAATACACATAAACTAATTGCTGGTTTTATTTTATCAAGCCACAGAAATATAAAGTACTCAGCTCCAGGGATTCTAAATGGATTGAATTTTTTTTTTTAAAGAAATCTTTCATTTGTTTTATTCCAAGATAATGATGAGTAAGTGGTCCCAGGACAGTTTTGAAAGGAGATAATGCACCTCAAAAGAAGATTTCCTTTTTCTGGCAATATACTCTAACTCTAAAAGTGCTTGGATTAAGTAACTACACTGACTGGCTGTCAGCGCTGCAAAGCAACTTTACAAAGCCACCTTAGTTGCACTGCTTATCCACAGCTATCTTTCAGTATTCAAAACTGTCAGGTATATTTTCTTCCCATGTGAAAACACAATTTCCTCTTCAAACTTCAGGTGCAACCTACAGAGCAACCAGCCCAGCAGCTGGGGAATCCTGAGATTTGTCCCCCTTGAAGCCTTGGCAGCTCCTCATGCCTTCCAGCACTCTGTGGGGATGATATGGGGCATCCAGACCATCACAAAAATATCAGTGATCTGGCCCTTTCTGCTGGAGGGTAAGAGCATATCTTAGTGTTCATGGCAGACTGTAAGCAAGCTGAAGAGTAGTTTTTTGTGGTTTTTTTCTTTCAATTTGAGATATATAATGGAGTTAAGGGCTTGATGAGTATGAATGAGAGAGGGGCTCCCAGGGAACTCAGAGATCTTAGGAAATTACCTGAACAGACATACAGAGGAATTTTTACATTGCCAAAACCCCCCAGACAAAGTAGGATTATAACAAAGGAGGATAGAAACAGGATCAGGATGACTGAGTGCTGCTCCTGGTAGGGAGCTGTTTTTTGGGGTTTAAAGACAAAATTAAGCTCAGCTGTTGGTTAGGTGTCTAAATAAAAACAGAAAAGACAAATAAGGAGATTCGAAAGCCAAAGGCTTATTGTAAGGCCTGGAACCTAAAATTTACACACAGCGGTATGAAACCCAATCTTATAAATCCATTTTACTTATCAAATATTTTCCTAAAACTTCCTTGTGCATGCAGCACACAGATGACCATGACTGGCTGGTGTCTCTACACCTGTTAACATTTCTGTGCAATGAAAGGAACAAAAACGCCCAGCCAAAGGGAGGAGGCAATATGAGCAAGTGGATTAAACAAAGAACTGGTGATAGATATGGGTTTGCACATGTCTCTGCCTTGCTGAATGATGGCAAACCAAACTCCTGCTGCTTTAGATCCTCAGCTAAGCTGGGTAGTGAGCCTTGAGGGCTTCAGACTGGAATTTCTGGCCTGCTGTGAAACCAGACACTGCTGCAGCTACTGCAAACCAGGAGCTTCAGCACTGACCTTCAGCAAAGAGCTCTGTGCAATCACTGCACAGACAGATGTTGCAGTCTCCCCTTCACCCCAGACTGAGGATGGAGCATTTCCCACCAAACTTTGAATCCCAAAGAGGGATTTTTCCCACCTGGCAAAAAGGGTACAGGGATAGCTGCAAACCTTTGGGTGCCTCAGGTAGAGCAGTTGCAGAGCTGTGTTTCACATTGCCCCAGGAAAACCATGCAGCCTTCCAATTCTCCTGGCAGCCCAATTAAAAAGACAGGGGAAATGTTGGGGAATACACCTAGCTCTGTGTTTGCAGTCCTTCCAAAGAGAGAGTAGACCGTCGATTTGGTCCAGTAAAACCTTGTAAAATCTGGGTTAGAAATACCAAATCCTGCACAGTCAATATTGCTACTTGTGGAATCCTCACAGATATTATTTCCTTCCAGCAGTTTCACTTCAGTGTAAAGTCAGAGAAAATTCTCCATAGGGGCCAGTTTAGAGCAGAAAATCAAAAAGCAAAGCTGTGCTCTAAGGTTTGGGTGTGTTTGCACCTCTATAAAAATAGAACTGTCAGTGAGATTGCCAAAAAACGGGGGATCAAAATACTTTGCTACTTTTACAGGCATCAACAGCACTTTGTTATATAATGAAATTCAAAACCTAATTATGGTTACCTAGTATATAGTTCAAAAACATTATCTCTTTATATACACACAGCCTTACAAATAGCCTTTTGCTAGTTTGCCTCAGCCTCATTGAACGTGTTGGTGTTTATAGCTTACTTTTCAAATCACCTTCAGAAGACAGAAAACACACAAGTGCCTTAAGAAATGTTGATTTATGAACTATGCTGGTCTTTATTCTTCTTGTAAACCTGGGTGGAAAATTGATCAGTTATAAGCCTGCTATAGATCTCACAGGTTTACAAGATATATTATTGTATTTCAAGATTATCTGATATTGCAAAAGATTTTTTTCCCCTTCTTTTTTTCTTTACCATGGTCATACATTTTCCTGTCTCTTTTTTTTTTCTACTCTTGTTAGAGTTAGGGAAGCTTTCAGAAAATAAAAATAAAGAAGAAATCCTAGAGAAAGTAGCTTTGGGCCACCCCAGGTTTTCCCAATCTATCATAATGTGGGTTTTATTTCATACCCCACTGAGGTGGAATTCACAGAATGTTTCTTGAATTACCATGAGACAGTCTTATAAGACAATTGCTGTCTTTCCCCCCCCTTTTGCTTCACTCTGCTTTTGACAGCTGTTGGCATTTATTATATAACCAATGGACCCAGCATTAATTTTCAGTAGGCTACAGATCAGTTAAACTTTGAAATAATATGTACTGTACAGGACTGCTCAAATGTAGGATATTCATCTTGCAGGAAACAAAAATATTTCAAAATTTTTTAAAATCAAATTTTGGGCAGACAGATGAAATATGAGAATTTCATAAAAATTTTCAAAAAATAATGTTTTTACAATATTAGAGTAATAAGAAAATGCTGACATTTTTATGAGAACAAAAATGCCATTTTACAGGAATAACAGTTTTGATAGATCTAAATCCAGCACTGCTCCTGTAGCTCTTTTTTTTTGGATAATAACTTTGCAGTATTCCCCAAATGTCACCTGCCTTGAGAATCTCCCAAATACTGAAATTTGTTGGTAAGACACTATGATTAAACACTACTGCATATTCCAAGGTAAATTATATTCTGGGTCACTTATATTTTTATTATCTAGTCCAAAAACTTGTATAGATCCTGACTGTGTAAAAAAATTATTTTGCAGACATTGATTCTTGGCTTCTTTCACTGGAGTTTCCATTGAGAGACATCAACAAGATTTCTGGAAAAGGAAGAGTTTCTTCATTATTAACATAGATGTTAAAACATGGACTGGAAAGTGGAGTGTGGACTGAGACAGAAAGTTAGGAGAAAAGCTTCAACTAATCCTCACATTAATCACACCTAAAGATATCCCTCAGTGATCCTGACATACACCTGAAACAAGTTTTTAGATATAGATGGAATTGCTGTTCTGCATATGTCAGTCTTTTCAGTCTAAAGTGCCTTTTTTTTTTTTTTTTTTTTGCATAGACAGTGATTTTCTTCTCAAATTCATACCTCTCCTGAAGAAGTCACTGAACATGTACAGTTGGAAGAAAATATATGACAATAAATCTCCTGTGCTGAGGTTTTGTATTCCCATGTAAAATCTAGTACAGTAATTTACTACATGAGATAAGAAGGGCCAGATGGACCACAGACCCAACCCAGGTGGTTCTGACATTCTTGTTGTCACCTTTCTATCAACAATGTGATAATTATGCACTCTAAATAAAAAATATCTTTGAGGAATTCCTTAATCAAGAACTTTTCTGTTACAGCCTCCTACTGGAAACATTCTTCTCCTTGACATGAGCCAGTTTAAGTGAACAACACCATGATTTGTTAGGTGGGAGGAAGCTGTATGACAAAACACTTCAGAGATGCAATGCTTTTTGCCAAGCAGCTGAAACTGTTTTGTTGATAAATGTTCATGTCTCATACTATTAACACTGTCACACAGGTAAAGTTTGATCTCCTGACAAAACCTCTTGTAGCTGTCTCTTAATCTATTTAGTAATCAATATTAACACTCTCAAATGTCTCAAAATGTTCCTTTCAGCTTGTTTGTTTCACTTTATGCTATGTACACACACACATATTTCACTTCATACATTAATCCTGTATGTGAACACATATTTCATTCCAAGTGATAATACACATTTTCTTTAGTAACTGCAATAACCTAGGATGTAACAGAAAGATGAACACCCAGATAACCTGGCGAAGAGCACAATATTAAAGATCTGGAAAACAGGGGCAGTTGCTTACACAGACCTGCAGTTCATAGTGATCTTTGGGCTCCATCAGGACCTCAGGAAAGTCTGGCACTTTTGTTTGCTGTCTTAGGAACCTGTTTGGCTTTGTAACCTCAGCTGTGCCTGACCCCAGCAGGAATGGGCAGTGCTCAATTGTTGATGGAACAGGGCCCACCCCTCTCTGAGTGAGCCTATCACACCCCAGGTCTTTAGGCAGACAAGTAGTAAAAGGTGCAGTTCCGTGGCAAACAATAGATGGTTCGCCTATTCCAGCTGTCTCATAATATTTAAAATAAGCTGTGAGATGCACAAACCCAAATAGTAGATGGGCTCTCACACCTAATCACTCCACTCTGAACACTAGTGAAGAAGTACCTTCCAGATTAACTACAGACACGTTGACTCCTTCACGGTGAAGCAGATTCCATTTTTCTTTTAAACACAGATTTCCTTAAGACCATCAGAACTTCGAAGTTAAAAGAAAATTAGCACATGTCTTGGGTTAACTGAGACCTGGAAAGATAGAATAGTTATTTCTTGGAGTCCCAATGAGCATAACTTTGCAAAGCCGGAATTTTCACAAGCAGACACTGCATTTTAATAATTTATCTTCTCAGAGGAGCATATTGTACCTTGAAATAAAGCCTGAAAGGTTTTTTGCCCTGTGGGGAATGCAGCTACAACAAAAGAAAACTGAAAGCCATTTGGCTGCTTGTGACCAACTCAGAGTTAGAATTGGCCAAATTCCACACACGAGCAGGGACACAAACACACAGCGGCTGCAACCAGCTCCAGTGCCAAATTGCAACCATATTTATAATCCTTTCAAAACACTTGGGTCCATTTTTGTGGGAACAACAAACATATAAATAATGAAAAGCCAGTATTTCCTTTCGGAAGTGAAGTGTCATCTCCCCCACAGCCCCAGTAAAGGCAGTCATGTTGCATTTCCTGCTCCTGAGATTCATAACACCAGCTGTTAACATTTGTTGTTTCTTGTGAAGATTTTTTCAGAATAAACATGATAAAAATAAGAACACTGAAAGTTGTGATATATGTTCTATCTTCTGACTAAATCTAGGAAAATGACATAGACAAATGTTTTTCATAATTTAAAATTATACCTGTTCCTGTGAAGCTATTGTTTCAAGATCATAAAATTGGTTTACTCTTTAATATGCATTCAAACTACATTTGGTGGCTGCACAGAGTGAGATTTTGTACCTATGCTGTGGGGTTATTAGACTTGTAAGGACAACAAAGAATCTCTCTTGACACTCAGACACTATTGTAAAGGACAAATTAATTTCTGTCGATACCAACCTCTTAAAATACCAACAGCATATTCATCTATGTTCATGAATATATTCAATGTATAAAGATATTTCATGTTTATACATAACCAGGTTATGAGGATTGAGGACAGACCATTAGTTAGTGACATCAGTGAACAACATTTAAAATTTATACCACATTACACTCTCTCCTTTACAGTTGTGTGGTGCTAAAATTTCAAATTTTCTATTTGAAACTCTGTTTGAAGAAATTTCCATCATTCTAAGGTTCCAAGAGACCAGCTCGCTCCATTGTCTGCTATAACCAATTCACCCTCAGAGGATAAGTCCTACACGATCCAATAATATTCCTAACAGCACCAGCATCCCAGATTGAAAGTTGTTTTCATATCTGAAGTAGCAATTATTTATTGAAGACATTGATGTAGCAAACAAAAAAGAAGCCAATATTTTACACAGAAATGGAGGGCAAAAGGAAGGGAGAAGGGTTGTTCCCTGCAACTGGGCAAATGTGGGCTGCACGATGCCAGTTTCAATTCTGAAACATGAAGCAGAGCTGCAGTAAAACGACATTAGTAGCTTTCATATGATAATTGTTATAGAAGAGAAGGTTGTTTCTGGGTGGAGCAGTAGCCAAGTTCACTGAACCTAGCACACCATTCAATCAACCATGGAAAAAACAATGGGAGATAGAGATGGGGGAGACTTTTATTTTGACTGGGTAGCAGACACGAAGGCAGGGGGTGAGTATAGGGAGGGGAAAGTATGCAAAAGTGAGAATTCAAGATAGCTAAATATCTGAAATGTCTCTGAATGCACATATATTATTTATAAGTGTAAAATAACAATCATTCCCTCATCGACATACAGGGAGGTGAACCAAGCAAATGCAGATTTAGATGGGACGTTTAACATATGAAATAATGAAAGAGGATGGTGGCAGTCTGCCAAGTCTCCCCCTCCCCACTGCTCCTCTCCCCAGTCATTGACTTTCAAAGAGGAAAAGATTTCATACAACAAAATCTACCCTGACTTCCAAGAGATGCTAGGAAAAGGGATTTACACTTAGTAATATCTTCTAAATAGTCCCAAATAAATTCAAGTTTCAAAGAGATCCTTGCACAAAATGTCTTTTTAGCTTGCTGGGATGGACATATCAGTTGGGATTTTCCTGCCTGTGTCTCTTAGGTAGGATTTTTCACCCCTTTTATTTGCTGGTTTTTGGCATAATTTTATTCTCATTTTAAAATAAAAGTAACAAAAGGCAATTCTATTTTCATGGAAATTGCTAGCAGTATGAATTTCAGCTCATTTCCAGAAGAATAATCTTTGTGCTGGTCAATTCATCCAAGATAGTCTGCTGGCTTTCACAGAGCAAAGTAGTAATTAATGACAAATTAAATATTGTTCTATATGAAGATGACTTCAGAGGTGATGTATAAAGTTTGAGATTTCTGGAATATTTTCAGACTGCCTACAGTCCATTTGCATGCAAATATGGCCGTTTTGTGCTACCCAACACAAAATAAACCCTCCCGATGCATAAACATATTTCCTTTACTCATATAGACATTTACATTTGATTCAACATTCTTGGTGCACCTGAAGATACGTTTTTAATGCAAACCCACAGAGATATCACATGAAAGCTTTGCTGTACTGTTTGGAAAAAAAATTATTCAGGCTGCTCTGAGGAATGCAAGCCGCATTATTGAAATGCATTGCTTTACAGCATGGCTTCATTTGCAAGGAGTGTGGGGAGGGTTCACAGTGTTGGCCCTCTCAGGGTTTCTCACTGGAGGCATCAAGTCAGAGCTAGGCATTTCCAAGCACTCAGGAGGGATTTCATTTTCGTCTCACTGAAATGATGAGGTAGCATTTGTTTGACTTTATGCTAGCTGTGATACTGTGCTCCTGAAAGATTCCTGGAATTCGCACTGTGACCTGCCCCACAGACCCACAAGGTCATTCCAGGATGCCCTGGATTTTTCTCCAGCAGCATCAACCTCCCTTGAGCCTGGCTACACCAGCGGAGTTCCAGTGTTCCTGGTGGGGTGGGGGCACAAAGCTCCTCTAGGAGCTGCAAACCTTCTGCGCTGTGTCCTACACCAACAATTCAGGCATCACCTGGTGTATATCAGATTCATGCCTGATGCAGGGGCAGTAGCTTTGACTTTGTAGCCTGATGCAGACTGCATTCCACACTGGATTTACTGGAATATCTATCAGAAGAACAGGAATTACCATATTTTGGCATACATACCAGAAAGGATCATGAGACTGTAGGGTGGCAGAAAGGACATTGAGTGGAACACTCTTTGGGGGAAAGAGGCATGGCTGAAGACTTTGTACATGAACCTAAGGATGACTACTTGGTCTAAAGCAATTTTGGTTGCATCTCAGCTGCTTTGTACCTCTATAGATTTCCTACCTAGCATCCACTAGGTGTTAAACAGCCAACCCTAAGAGCCTGTTTTCTCTAGTGGCAGATGGTGAGGCATGCTGAGCTAACCTCTCCAGACTTGAGGAAATGTGCAATAAGGCAGGAAAGATTTAGTTTTCAAAATAAATTGAATGTTTGATCACAAGTTAGCATTCTGCAAAGCTGCGTGCTGTTACTATGACAAGTTCTTAAAACTAGAGCTAGCTAATAAAAGAATTTTATTGATTGTCATGCCACATCAGGTCAGAAATTCATTTAGTGTTTTATTGCATTCTAACACCAGATGTTTCAGTGGAAGGTGTGAAACTCCCATAACAGAGAATTATGCAATAACTTGCTTATGAGAGAATCTTTTTCCAAAGCCCAATGCTTAATGATGAGCATTATTGCTCTTCTTCCTATGTACTCTCTTCCTATTTCAAGGGGCTGCAGGTTTTCTTCCTACATACAACCTGTGAGCCTTGCAGGCATTATTATCTTATTCTAATGCTACCCATAGGCAATGAATTCCACAATTTAACACATGTACAAATGCTATTTCAATCAATTTCTAATCTTAAAAAAAAAGAACCTCTCTTTATATTAGCCATGAAAAAACCCCACTATCTGTCGTGCACTAATCCTTATTGAGGATTTTTTTTCTTATTCTTTCCTCACTGTTTCCCTCTCTAAATGCAAAATTCACTAGCAATAAAGATAATAAATAAAAAATGATCCATGCACATACAGCTCTTGGCCTCTTTATGCTTTTCTGTGCTAGGTAAGTAAAGATCACAAAAAATTTGAATTTATTTCTGTGAAAGTTTTATGCTCAGTTTTTGTTTAGAAGCTTTTAATCTGGCTAAGCAACACAAGTAACTCAAGATGTTTGAGTATGTAAAGAGGAATGTAAAGAATACGTGTGTGCATATGTAAATAAAAAAGTTCATAAAAAGGAAGCCAGATTACAAAATCAAAATAAAAATTCTGCTACTATTCTGAATGTCTACTAAAACAGAGTTTTCATAAACTTTCCTACAGAAGCTCTCTTCCAAGAAAGTTAATGAAACTGAACCCAAAGCAGATGGGAATACAATCAAGAAAAATTCATTTTCCAATTCCATTCAGTTAGATTTCTCTTCTCCACTCATCTACTTTCAGATTCCTCATCTGTTTTATGAGTTGCTACTACTTACTCTTCCTATAGTGAAAGATCAATAAATTCATATTTTTAAAGTATTTTCAAATCTCTGAGTGGAAGAAGCAACTATATCAAATTCATTTTGTGTTTATATATAAAAAAAAGAAACTTAGAAGTTACTTCAGTGAAGGCTTCAGAATCCAGATCAATACAGACCTGAGAGCTGCATATAGTGAATTCCAATACAGTGTTATGTTCATGTGGCTCAGCTTGGCTCTAAGCCAGTAAAGCACAGGTGTGTGCCAAGTTTTACACTCTGTGAGCAGTGCCTTGACATCCGAGACACTGCTCAGCCTTAAGTGCTTCACTGGACTGGGGCCTTGCTGTCATGTGGCAGGAAGGGAAGTGCCACAACCATCAGCATACACAGGAATCCAGTGGATCTCCCCGTAAAGTCTTTTTTTATCATCCCAACCATTTTTTCTTTTGTTGATGAGCAAAGATGTTTAATTTGCCAGCTTTAATAAGGACAGAAGTTATGCAACCATTCCTTTCAGCAGCATTGACATCCTCAAAATAAACCACTACATTTTTAAATGTAGGCCAGGGGAAACTATTTCAGAAATAAAAGCCCAAATCTCTCTCTCTCTCTAAAGTAAATGAAAGTCAAAGGTATTTGGCTCACATTAAAAAAATTCTATTCAGTTTAGGTAGGCAGAAGGAGAAACTTAGCACAGCAAAGCTTTCCAGTGCTACTGAAATGCTGCCTTTGGCTCTTCCATACAGGATATGAGCAAGCACTCAGGGTTCATCAAGGAAATGCACCTCTATCCATTTGGAATGTGGGTACAAACTAAATAAGAAGCTCACCTTACTGACAAATACTATTTATCAGTTTCAAGCCCATTTGGGTTTGCTTTCTGGTTCTCTTAACTCATAGAAATTTGGGAGTTTGTGCTCCTCTGCCTGAATGTGTCAGGTACCACCTTACAATACAGGAAATTAGAATTCCACAAGGGCAGTAGCTCACATGTCATAGAATCATTGAATATCCTGAGCTGGAAGGGACCCACAAGGATCATTGAGATCCAACTCCTTTATTACATTGCTTCCCACAGGCTACGGGTGGGGTAAGCCTGTATTAGTATTTTAGTCAGATCTAGGAACTTTAAAAGGAAGTTTTCTAATCATAGTGACTTACCACGCCTTAGTTCATAACACAGAGTAAACTCTGAGGGCACAAACAGGCTCCTTTTTACATGAGGCTTGTGTGGTAAAAGCACTGCAGAGGTCAGTTCACACCCTCCAGGCACCAATGGGCTCAAGCTGGTCTTAGTCCAAAGGCAAAATCTCAAACATTCTTACCTCTGTCAAACATTTTGTTCTTCTCCCATGGACGTCTGAGAGGAAAATGTAGACATTCAACCCAATATCATTCTGTTCTCTCCAGCTCTTGCACCTTGCAGTAGGGAAGTTCCATTTCACACATGTGGATGGGACTGATGGGCAAACCCATGTGAAGACATTTTCCTGGGCTTTGAGATACACGGCAATGAAGTGCACTAAGGTGATCCTGGCACACACATCCCCTGCTGTACTTTGCGGAGTGATGCACCCTCAGTTTGCCTCACCCTTAGTTCCACAAGAGCCTTAGAAACTCTGGAAAACAAACCAGAATTACATTTGCATAAAGCATTATGCTTTATTCAGTATTATATTCATTTCGTTTTACATTAAAGTTTAAGTGCTCCAGCACTTAAAATGTCATACTTCCATTAAGAGCTTTTTCCTACTAAGCGTTTCTTCCAATTACCTCATTAGAGTATGAATACAACTAAGCCAAAACAAAGATTTTTTTTCCCTGGCACACAACCATGAAAATATTTACTTTATACTGTGAGAGCGGGATTCTGTTCAAATAAAAAAATGAACCTGAGGGCATTTTCAGTAAAAATGTGTCTTTTATAATTATTCCCTTGTGTTAGAACAATCCTGGTCAGTCAAGAATCAGTCTGGCTGCAGATTCCTCTCTCTCTCATGTGAGGTTTAGTGGAAAAGCAAAGATGAAAGCAAGGAAGAGGTTTTATAATTCCTCTTGCAGTCATTTCTTTCTCTGACTAGAATATGATTAAAGATATCTCATGTAAACTGGGAATAGGCAACACTTCCTAGCAGCTATTTCAAATTCTGCCCTTGAGGATTATATAACAATAAAAAAATCCTCATTCTTACACAGCATTTTTCATCCACAGATTTCAAAGACATGTCTTGCCTCACTACTGGGGCACCCCACACCCATGTGGAAAAGCTTTTCTCCCTTTGCTTGCTGGCACCCTGAATGGCTGGAGGGGCATTGAGGGGGTGTTGCATGGCTGGATAGATCAGAAAAGGTGCCAGGAGAGACTTTTCACTGTCGTTTGCCAGAGCACCTGGCTCTGTGCTGGCTGGGCTGTGGTACATCCTGGGGAGGCTGCCCTGAGCAGGGAACATGCTGGAGCATCACAGAACCACAGGGCTCCTTTCATCTCAGAGATGCTCCCTGGACCACTATTCTCACTTTATTACAGCTACAGCAGTGACTGCTGCAGTCTCCAAGAATATTTTCTTCATCATATTATAGTGCAATTCGTTTTTCATCTGTCTTCTTCACTTCTAAATCAATTCTCACTCAATGTATTCTTTTCTTTGTTTCATTACCTGATGGTTTTAAGGACTCTCAGTGTTGCATAGTTAATAACTTTTCTGTAGCTTGACTTTTTCCATCAGTTCACATTTCCAAACCAATTAATTCCTTGTTGTTTTCCAATGGTTATTAAAAGGTAGAAAAATCCAGTTTAACCCAGTCTACCGTCTGAGGGATGCATCTATATGCTAATTACTTTTCCAGTTTGCTAGCAGGAAACTCTGCATGATAGAAAGGACCATTTTCTAAAATTATCAAGGGCCAGACTTTTAGAGGTAGTTAGGTGCTTAAAGATGAAGAAGTGCCGAGTGGGGTTTTTAGAAGTGCCTAGAGATTTAAATCCTATTGAAAGTGTGATTGAATTAGGGGACTGAATACTTTAAAAGCCAGGCTCTACAAGATGCAAAAAGAGGGTTTCAAAAAACCCCATAGTATTTTAAAAAATATTTAGTCATATAATGAGGAAGTTAAATATCTGAAAGAGCAAAAATATACTTTTTTCTTTAGTTAATTAAATTTTAGGTTAATCAGCAGAATTATTCAATTCATGGTTCATTCAGCCAAGTGACTTCCGCTAACCAATAAAAACACCCTTGAAAAGATCTCATTATAGCCATTTGCAGAAGATAAACTTTTTCCTGTTTTGTTTGTTTCATAAACAGTGCTTGCATTAATTCTTAGAAAGGATAATAATCTGCGAGCAAAATAAATTGGTATTGTTTTCTTCTTTCACCAGAACAACGGCATAATATATTTTCAGCTGAACTTCACCCAGTTATATATTTATAAATATACTCAATTTTCTCCAATGACTCATTTCAGTGTAAAAGGCTGCAGGGCTGAGCTCACAGCCAAGGTTCTTGCCCGTTCTCATCCCTTAATTGAAAATGTACTCTCAGCACTTGCTCTGGCAGCTTTTATCTGTCCATTCTGCAGCAGCAGCATCAGACAGCCAAAAACCAGCTTGAGACCCTTTTTTAGAAGGACGCTGATAGCACAGGGGAGGAATGGTTTGCAGATGGCCCCAATTCCAATGGACTCAGGTGAATTCAGGATTTGTACACAAATCATTGGCTCTCAGCAAATCAGAAATACAGGTTACTCCCAACACCAACCAACTAATAAATAATATGAAGGTTAGTTCTCCTAGGTGCACTGAAGAATTGTCTTCCTTCACTTTTAATGACCTTAAAAACTGGGTTATGGGTGAAGTTTGAAGGAGAGTGTCCATAAGAGTTTTCAAGTCACATATTGACAAGGTATAGATTTTAAATCTACACCTGAAAGGTGTAGATTTTAAATTAAGCTATGGATACCAAGTTACTTTCCAGATCTTGTTGGAAAATATAGTTTGGCTAATTGTAGAAATGGTGAACAAAGTGCTGGCTTACTAAAGATGAGATCATGTCTCAAAGAAATTTGGTTGTAGTCACCTGAACAGGTTCTCCTGTTCTCTACTATACGAAGAATTTTAAAAGAATATATTAACAATTTAGGATAGATATCATTGCCAAGAGAGTAAAACAAGGTTTATGACTTCAATCTCTGTTTTGATTTCACTCAAGACACAATGATCATGCATCTCTTAAGACTCTTATTTCATTGCATCAGGAGTACAGCTAAGCAAAAGCACAGGAAAAATTTTATTTCAGAAGAATGGCTCACTGCCGGTTTATCAGATTTGTCCCTTAATCCACAACTTGTACTTATTTCTTCCTTAGAAATATTGCAAAGTTGTTTAAGGACAGGATGGCTCAAGGACTGGTAATGGGATTTTTAGCCTTTCACATTCAGCTCATTTATCTGAGCATGGGTAGGTCTTTAGGTCAGTGAGTTGTTACCTGCTGACTCTTGTCCAGTGGCCTCTGAAAGAAATGAATGAGCAACTTTCACACAGTGAACAATTGTCTACCCAAAAATTATGACAAAAGGGGACAGTAACAGAAGAAATAACATAGCTACACAAGAGTAGAGCCAAAATTTCTTTATGAACAAAAAAGAGGAGTTTTTTCCCTGACACTTTGGAATTATGCTGGTAAGGAGATTTGAGTAATCCAGCACCTTCTCCTCTGCTTAGAGATATATTTTAGTGACCCTCACACTGAATCATATTTCTGTTGGATTGGCTCAGTACTTTCTGTGGGTAATAGATTTGGAAAAAATAGGAATTCCCATTCCTTCGAAAAAAGCCCCAACCTCATGAAATAAAACTTTGAAAAGTAAAGTTCAATATGGTGCCTAAGAAACACTTAAAACTGTAATAAAACCAGAAAATACTAGGATACTTATAAACACACTCACAAAAGTAGCTGAATATGATCTTAAATTAAGGACAGAAAAAAGAAAGCAATAAAACCAGAATGATACAAAAGGAGAAAGCTCAGGCAAGATATTTCATTTTGGTTAGAACTCCTTTGTTTATTTTTCCCAGTGAGAGCATTCTGAACAGCTCTTCCAGGTACAGACCTTGAAAGGAAAATGTGGACAGGGTCAGGACTGAGGTGGGACTGAAGGAGCTCCTCTGGCTGAGATTTCTAGTTGCAAGTTCTACCTTTTGCTTGTTATTCAGTTTCGTGCTTCCCACCCCACAAAAATACCTATAGAGTTTGGTCTGGTCTAGAACTTTCCAAAAGAAATTACATTTTATTATTTATGCTATTTCATCAGCTCAAGGCTTGATCTAATATCCTAACAAATAAATACATCTGTTACATTTAAGACTGAAAGCAGTCTGTCCATTTAGGGGCTGGTTTTAGCCTCCAAAGGCCACCATAGACCACAGAGATCACTTTTATGGTATATTACTCTTTCTCTCACTTCTCAGTTCTCACTATGCCCTCATTGCTCCACAGGTGTGAACTAGATAATCTCTAATTTTCTAATTAACATATTTAAATTAAAGTTATCTGGTATTTAGTTGAAGTTTGATGTTTCTGTTTCAGACCTCAAAAAGGACTCAGCTGTGTCTATTTTTTCCCACAAATATATTAGCAAGTCTATAAAAAAATACACATCTACATCAACATACCTGTATTAATGCCAGAAAAAAAAAAATATGCTCAGGTACTTGTTTGATCATTCTTCAACTGTAATTAGAATTAATCATATGCAAGCTTGATTGACAATTTCATGTATAAATTTGGCATGATTTGGTTTACATGTTCATTTGTGTATACAAAAACACCTAAAATTCATGCCTTCTGTGGATACAATATAATAATAAATAGATTGTACAATACAATACAAATAGAATAATATAAATACAAATACAATAGAATAATAATAGATTTACTGCATATCACATCACTTTGTGTCCCGGGTATTGCAGTGTGCTAATTATTCAGTGTATTCAGTGTTCTAGGAGATTGAATGTTAAACCTTTAGTATCATCCATGACACAAGGCAATAATTCATTAGATATCTCAGTAGCTGGTTTGATTCACTAGAAGAAGTAGAAGCACAGAATAACTGCTGGAAGCTCAACCAGTCCAAGACCCTCCCATTTTCTGGAAAAGTATAATGGATATAACTGTGAGCTGTCTGCATGAAGATGCTGTAGATGTATCATGATGCAAGGAAAACAAAACACGGAATGTGAGAATCCAGTCCTGTGTCATTTACAATGTTAGGACAATCTCTTGCAGTTTTTGTCACAGACTCTTGTAGCCTGCATCACAAAAAAAAAAATCCCTGTGCCCCTGGGAACTTCTGTTCATTTGTTTATGTTACACCAATTCAATTCAGCACATTCAGCTAAACTGAAGCAATCCCAACTTAAATTTAAATAATAGCATTCATGTTGAGATGTAGTTCAGTAGTTCCAGAGTTTTAAAATGACATTTCAAGCTAACACACTGAAGTTCTATTGTGTAGTGGTAAGAAAAATTACCTAGCTGTTATCTTGCTTTTACACAGAGCCTTGCATCTCAGAAGGTAAAGGCCTCAGACCAAAGTTGTGCAGGAGTTGAGGCAGTTCCCTGGTAAATCAAGCAATTATTTCCCACTAACAAGCCCTGAGTAAAGCTCAGTAAATCATTTGCTGACACGAGCTTAGGCTTTGGCACAGGGATTGCAAGGTGGTGTGCAGGTGGAAGGCAGCGCCCCTGCCAGCAGTTCCTGGGCTCTCTTCTGGGATCTGCTTGTGCTGCCCATTCTGGGAACAGCTCAAAGCCCATCAGAAGAGCAGGATGTCTGTGGCACTGCACATCTCTTTGGCCACAGCACAACTTCCAGATCTGCTGTGCCTAGGGGTTAACTTCATCCTGTAAGCCGCAACAATTCCCAGCATCCATGAACAGCTACAAAGAGAAACTGCTCAAATCTGCAGAGCTGTCGGCCTCTTTTAAGTGGAAACCCCCTTTGCTGTAAGTGCACAGAGCATGGCTTTAGGCTCAAAGTGGATGTTTTCATTTGCATTGAACAGCCTCTGCTGAAGCACTGGTGACACCGAGGTCAGCGATGTGTGTCCCAGGCGGAAGTGCTGGGGTAGCAGATCACACTGCTGCGGGCCTCAGGTGAGAGAAAAGCCAATTTAACAGTGTTTCAGCAATGGGACATCATAGCAAATCCGTGTGCTGCTGAATGGCCATCCCAACAACAAGTCATGCTCCGGGTGGGGTAAGCATGTGGGTGGGGATGAGAGAGAATAGGTCTTTGTCAGAGAGCACACCAGGGCTCCAGATCAAAACATTCTTCAGCCTCGGAGGGGATTCATCATCCAAACTTCGATGCAAACCTGAATCTCATTGCTACTCCTCTCAGCACACTGAGCTAAATCAAATTCCCATGTGCGAGACTGAAACACGAATCCCAGCGGCAGAGCTTGGCCCCATCTCTAATTGTAATATTATCAGTAATAAGCTTTCCAAGGAAAAGCGAGGGGGCATCGCACATCTAACACCCTGCACATAAAATATGCTGGACCAAATTCTTGCATTTACATTTTGCTATGGAAGCCTCCAGAAAAATGTTGATTTAAGCAGTAGGGGCTCTGTGCCTGTGTCTCCCTGTAGATATGCATGCTGTCCCTGTGCCAAAGCCAGAAATGAAGTCTTAGGGTTATCAAGGCAGAGGAAACTATTGAACTCAAGGCAGATTGAAAGAGACTCGAATCCTAGTTTTTTGACTAGGATTTCTTTCATAGTAATGGAGGCATTAATGATTTTTCTCACAAAGGGATGGCTAGGCAGAATATGCCAGTGTGCATGTGTGTGTGTGAGGGAGGAGAGGGGTAAATGTGAGTAGCTTTACACTAAAATTAAATCAGGCTTTCCCATAAAACAGATGTTATGATTCCCTTTAAAAAAATAATTAAATTAACAGCAAACAGAAATGTTCAGGAGAAGGAATTTGAGGTTGGGATTTTGGCATTAGTAATTCCCTATGCTTAATCCATAAAAGTTTTCTTTTATGTTTACAGAAGGGGGTTAAAAAAAGAAGCAAGTCTGTTACTAAAGAATTTTAAGATACAGTGGAGATGTGAAAGGCACAGAAGATTTTCATTTCCTGTGTTATAGGGTGCAAATAATATCAGTATGAAAAACCTGGCAGGAAGATTTAAGATAGCAGTTTTTACATTGATAAGTATTTGTTCATTTCCTGACAACAAAAAATATAAATCTCTTCAGAAATTAAATACCCTGGCTTGTTGAAGCACTTTTGTGACGTTCTGTGGTAGACTGGCTTCCTTTCATTGGAAATCCACAGCTAGAATAATAATCACAGCATCAGTTATTATACTTGTATCAGTTCTGTGCTGCAAGAGGCTAATACAGTGTATGGCCGAATTCTCCTACTTTTGTGTCACTTATTTTCTCTGTGGGCCAGATTTGCATTTTAATGGAAGTAGTTTATAGACTTCTTTGCTGCCTTCATAGTGCCACAAGTGGCATCATTAAGTGAGTTAAGCCGGATTAATGCTGATAGTAAAGTCAGATAATACAATAACAGAGGCCTTCATTTCCATTTGGATTAGGTGAAGAGAGCAGGCCTGTCTGGTGCAGGGTGATAATTTGTAAGCGCGATATGTTGTACTTGAGAGGATAAGATTAAATTTAGTGGGTTTAACTGTCATCCCAGTAAGTCAATTACTTCATCTTTTCAGGCTTTGAATTTATTTTATAAATAAAATAAATGGAATATTGAGCTGCTCCACAGCCATTTCGAGCTTCCATGAAGAAGAATTACACATGCTGGGCCAAAAAAAAAAAAAAAAAAAGGCAAGAAAGGGAGGGGAGGAAGGGTTTCTGATTCGGCTCCACAAACAAAGTACAAACTGCATTCAAGTGCCATCATGGCAACAGCTCGGGAATATTGTCCATTTCTCATATCACAAGCATGACAGATTCAATTGTGACTTTAGTTTATTCATAATAGGAAATATTTGTGTTGTGCCTGGCCTTTTCTATTTGTATCTATTAGATTGTAGAAGGAATACATTAAAATACTGATCACTGCTATCATTTAACTCTTTTACGTTTTTCCTCTGCTTGCCATCTCCTCTGTATTTAATGCTTGCACCTTGCTGAGGGAGGTTCAAATAGATATAAATAAATAAGAATTTGTTCAATTTTGATTTATGTCAGATAAACTATTTTTTAAATCTGTCTTCTCTCCCCATCTCCACCCTTATTTGGACACCAAATCCCTGCAATGCTATTTCTCGGGCATGGAAAGTTTGAAAGCTTTCTGTAAATTAGATGCCAATAGATAAGCACCAACATCTTCATTTCCATCCACAGACCCAGAACTCAGGTGATGTCAAGGGATGCTAAGCATATCAGCAAGAGAGTGCCTATGCAGAGCAAGAGATGATTTCAGAAGCCCCCCCAAACTCCAGATCCTTCCACAAAATCCTTTCTAAATAGTTTTCTCCTGTGATTCTGCTGTGGGGTATTATCCTGCAAGAGGAAAGAAGCCTCAGCTAGCCTCTTTTAAGCTTTTGATAAAGCTCAACATGCAACGAACTGAAGTTTTCAGGTCCTATTTGGCAAGGTACCAGGCACCTCCATCTCTCGCTGGTGCTGAGAAAGAGCTGACAATAATCTCCTGGGAGGGAAAAAAAGGATGGAGGTAAAGGCTAAGGCAAGTTCTCTTCATTCCCTTGTGAATGCTTGGCACATGGACCAGTGGCTAATTCAGTCAGATGAGCATCCTAAGAGCCTGGCACTAAAAGGCACTTTACAGATGGTGCCCAGGACCCATCGTAGGAACCCAGATATCCAAAAAAGTTAAAGCACCTGTAGAAAGACAAGAGTGATAGACAAATTCAGACATGCCTACCTAGGACATGCCTTTTTATTTTCCTGCATCTCTCACACGTGACACCTGTCCAGTTTCACTGGGAACCTCATCTGTGGTACTGCAAGGTAAAAGGCACCCTTGTGGGCTGATGGGGTGGGATAGGGACATACTCTGACACTTTGTGCCAGGGAGAACTGTGTCTTCACACAATTAAGCTGACCCAAACCGTAAGTAAATACTTATTTGCAATGGGTGCTTATGGCATCTTTGCCTCTCTTTTATGCTAATATATATTGCATATAGCTTCCCAAAACTCAGAAGAATTACTCAACAACCAAACCTCTAAGGCAAAAGCTGGGTCTTTTCATGACACAAAGCTATATGAAATAAAATAGGATATATCAAATGATAAGATCTATATTTTAAGTGGAGGACAGCATCTAGGAGTGATTCCTCTATAGGTCAGAGAAATTTAGTAAAAAATGCTACTCTTTGAAAAGTGTTGAATGATGCAATTTCATAATGTCATGGCACAATTTGATGGTCAGTTTGACTTTCAGGTATCTTAAAATCTGACAAAGATCTTAAATTTTCCTTAGAAGGTGACATTTATATTTCCCCATTTTTTGTTGTTGAATGGTTTCTGTAATTATATACAGATACCAAATGATTTTAATATTCACAGGGTTGATTTGCTGATATATATTGAGTTTAAAATCAAAATCCCAGCAGTGAGTGTTCTTAGAGATATCAGTGTCCCATTTTCTCTCAAATTAGCAATGTCACGCAAGTTTTGAGAGACTGTAATTACAACCTCAACAGAGCAGAAAAGCCCCAGCCTCATTCTGCTCAAAAATGAGTCTTCCCTTGGCTTTAACACTGGGGATTTTTTTTTATTCTTGCATCTGAATGTTGTGACTGTGATCCAAATTATGCCTTTTTTAGACGCAAGGATGCCATGGTTTTTTTTTTGTACAGATGTCAATATGGCAGAATTTGACCAGCTTGACTTTAATCTGCCCTGATTTGTCACACAGTTCAGCCAATTGAGTTCCTTAGATGGTATGGAAAATTGGTGCTGTTTTTCTCCAGAATGCCTGGTCACACACTAGCACAGACAGTCAAGTGTGCAGTAAACGAAAAGCACAAGAGCTCAGTGGGTTTGCCACAACCAGCAGGGCTATTGCTCCTAGTCACTAGGTTAGCTGAGCTATTTCAGGGAAATTAGACTGTATTGCAAAATTAGGTACCTCTGATGTGCTACCTGGGCATCTCACAGTGCCTAGTGTTAACAACAAATATGTGAAATACGGCAATATTAGCTGTCATTCTCTAGGAAGTGTCACAAAAAGAGATAAGTGCAGGCTTAAAGGTACTCAAGAAGTTAAAAAATACAGAGAAATAAGTAGTTACTATAAGTTTATAACCTTCTTTCCTGACCTTTCCCCTTTCCTCTTCTAAGGATTCAATGGACATGATTAGACTGGGATGTAAATTCCCCACGGACATGTGCTTTATATCTTTTGCTATTTAAATATTTTGTCAATCAGTTTTTAGGTGATATTAGAAAGCAGAAGCCTGAAGAAGCTTCTCAGTCACTACATGATGTTACTGTTGTGCAGAAGCTCTGTGACAGGCTTTGTGGGGAAAGAGGCATTTCTACAGAGACAAGCAAGGCTAAAATCCATTCAATATCCTGTTTGAAGAGCAGCTCAGTCCAAAACCTTGGCAAGATTCTGCTTATTTGAAAAGAAAGGAGAAATGTGTGGAAAGCCTTTGCCATGCAGGAATCCAAGGGGCCTGGCATTGTCGCGATGAACACTGAGGAACAAAGTCAGAGGGGCTGTTCTAGTGCACATGAGATCCTTAGGGCCAGCTGTCACCCCACCTTAGGCAAGTTTTATGGTGACATAAAGTCTCTGAGGCTGATGAATTTGCTTCAGGCTAGTTATTTAAGGCATTTGAAATTTATGTCTGTACGTGTCATACAGGGCTGGTTGAATTAATACTTAACTAAAGCATATAGAATATTAAGTCCTCTAAGTGGCAAACATGGCTATATTTGAAATTGCTCTTATCTGATTAAGGGCAACTTTGTTCTTATTGGTATCAGAAGCAGAAGTCTGTATATTTGTTATCCATCAGTTGCCTTAGAGTGTATATGTGTTTTAAAGAGGGGCAGAAGCAAAGACAGATACCGATGCAAAAGAACTGGAGCAGGACCTTGACTTGACTTCGTATAACACTGAGCAAATATTAAATGGCATGACAGGGAAGGTTCTACCCCTGCCAGCCTTCAAGTAAACCAGCCCTCTTTTTCCTGTTTTGGTTCTGCCAAGCGCAGGAGGTTTACTAAGCTTGTACTAGATGGCTTTGACAAAGAGTTCAAAACTATTTTAAATCTCCTGGACAACTGATAAAGAAATGCCATAAAAAAGCTGAAAGCAGAGATCTGTGCCAGCCGGTCTCAGAAGAATTTCTACCCATGAGATCTTGTTATCCTCTTCAGAGTACAGAACAGAGGGAAAGTTTAAGAATTCAAATCCTTTTGAACATGATACTGTAGCTGCAGCAGCAGGGATGGATTTATGGATTTGTACAGCGGTTAACACAATTTTGCATTTGTCAAAGTTTTTATCTTCTACATTAGGTCAAGATACCCAGAATATACAGTCTGTTTTTATCAGGCAGTTATTAGAATGCACCATAAATCCATTTTAGCCATTGCGGGGAAGATCCTTTGTCACTAACAGCAGCTCCTGACAACTGTTGAGTTAAAGTCAGGTGCTTCCAGATTGAAAACCTCTTTCCTCCAAGACTGAAGGAAAGCAGGTCTGGCAGAAAGGAGAATAACCACAGGCTGAATAAGAACATGAGCCCAGCTGGGATATGCTGCCCTTCAAGGCTGGTATCAATTCGGGAGGCCACTGCTCAGCTCTGACAATGCAGGAGAAACCAGAAGGCAGTGCAGGGGTTAGGGAGGGCAAAAATGAGCTACTAAGGACTAAGACTACTAAACACATGGTTTACATGAACATCATCTCTTTTTTCTCTTCTTCAATCTCTCTTTTAATATATACTATCTCAACATGCAGATGATATCGGTTTAACAGGAGGAATGAGAAGAATTCTTCCAAAGAAAGATGAATGAATGGGTGCTAAGTGGGTAACATAATGTGATTTTTGTGTCAGGAAGGGTCAGTGATGGGATGAGCAGGAGGAGTGTATGCAGTTGCATTAATTCTGCAGCCAACTAACTCAATCCCCATCTTGCATCTAAGAAAAACCTACTTGCCAGGAGGAAAACTGCTCAGTACATTGAACTGCCTACTGAGGAAGCTAATGGAGCATTTTATCGATGAAAAAGGAGTGCAGCAAACTGCTCAATAAAGATGGGTTGAACTCTAAAAGGAAAATTAGTGAAAATATACAATAACAGGACTGAATGTTATACATCAGTCCATTTGTGCAGATCTGGGTGGAGAAAGTTAATAGTATTATGGTGTTTTTTGAGCATGTGACTCCTCACCTAGTCACTATACTACAATACACACGTACAATGTTAGTTTTACCGTTGAATATGCTGACTTTTCCTTTGCATCTTTTAGTTTTCAAAGGGAGAGACATGACTTTTCTGAATATACCTCTGTGTGGGGAAATTTTAAACCTAATATTATCTTTCTGTGGGAATGGAAGAACGCTCTCATGACATTTTCACATGCTTCACTGCAGATAAAAGAAACTATTTCAGAAGATGCTGTTACTTTAAGGATTGACTTGTCACCTGTTAAAATTATATCTGTCAGAGGGCTGAGATTTAGAGAGACTTTGGACTACAAGTACATGGATTGCCACTTATGTATTGGAAGATTTTATCATGTTCTACATGCCTGGCATCAATTTAAGCAATTCTCAAATTCAGTATCACACTTTTTTATAAGATTTTATTTTTTCATAAAGAAGGTTAAGGTAATTTACTCACCATGTTTATTATATATGAAGTTGTTGAAATAATGAGGGCAATAAAATTGAATTTAGCACAGTCTTTATTGGTTTGAAGGTTACATTCATAAGCTTTGTTTGTTTTAATAAGTTTATTGTACAGTCTTAGGCATATGTTATTATGCAGGGATGGATATGCTTTGAATATTTTTGTAATTGTGGGTAGTATAAAAGTCATTTTCTGTTAGATTGCACAAATCCATTACATTAGTAGAAAGATACATTATTGTAATAGGATTAATGTGCAACACATAAACATGATCAGTAATATTCTTTTTGATAAATTATCTCATTTTAATGACTTGGAATGTAGAGAGATTTCAGGATAGTTCCATCTTTGATTTGCATAATTGTATTACAGACAGACAAATTGCATTATATTCTTCATTAACAATAGATTGCTTGTATAACTATTGTATTTTTGAAGGCACTGCTTTTATGCTCATCCTGTAATTTGTCATTTCATGACACCACTGTTTAGCTTAGTTTGGAGAAAATAGAAACTAAAAGATTATTTGATTTTAGCTGAGTGCAGTGGTATCTTTGCGTTCAACAGTAATGCAATGAGCTATTGTTTGTTTTAACAAATTATCATCCACAGCTAAAGTTAGTTAAAAAATATTCTTCTCATTTGTGGCAGATTCCACATCCATGGCATTTCACAGCAAAGTGTCAGCACTTGTAAATGAACTTCAGTGTAAAAACACAACATAAAATTAAATTAGATCCATCAGAACGTTTCCTCCTTTTCTGCTTGTGCTCACTCTCCCTCTTTTTCTCCTTTGCACATGCACACACACAGACACGTGGTCTGGCTTGCTCTCACTGAGTTCTTCAGGGTTTCGTGATTCCATAGGCTAACTACGTCTGCTGAATTGCAAATGGTGTCATGAAATGTATACATCATGTTTTCAATGGCACATCCTTCTCTTTTAGGATCCTGTGTTTTCTCCATGGAAAGCTAACTATTCTCAAAGATGTTTTAGGATAAAGCATATTAGTTTTTAATTTTTTTCTAAGCAAACCTTCTTCAATCATTTTTGACTGCTAAGAACACCAGTAAATTAAAAGTTAGTAGCTTGAGACAGGTTTGCACTCCTACCATATCAAAACCAGTTTCCTATTTTTGAAAATCCAAGAGTTGCACCCAAATAGCACACTTGAGCACTGTGATTCTTGAAAAAGAAATTGGCTTTAGAAAGAAATTATTATGGCCAAATCACAAATAAGTACCTATGATTGATAATGAAACACAAAAGTTTGGTTTCCTATCTAAATGAAAGACAGAATTTGGGTCACTGAAGCTTACTATGTTATATAAAATTTTAAAAATCTGAGCCAAAATTCTTTTGCTCCTAAATTTAGGCTTTTATTCTACATTCCAATCCCATAAGAGGGTATTTGTTGTAGCATGAAATGGGTAATTCTATCAATGCTGATACAACAAGTCTCAAATAAAAGCCTGATCCTATAAAACAATGGGGGTCCACTTCTAAGTCCTAAGAGTCCAGGATTTTACCCCTGTCATCCACCTGTTGACACCCACCTCAGTTCTGGCCTCCCTAATATTGTTGGTGTTTTTAATACATTAACCATTGAAAAGATAATTTATAGCTGGGAAAAAGAGAAGGAGTCTGGACCGAAAGTACATATTCCTTCAGCAGCTTGAGTACATGATTACAACTCTTTTGAGGCTTGTAACTTCTTATATTTTATAAATATTTTTGTCTTTATCCTTGGATTTTTTTTTTATTCTTCTGGAGAAGAAATATATAATACGTTACAAAAACACAAATTCACACAATTTTTTTAGAACAGTATACATCTATAACAGGGTAGAAATATATAGCTGGGTCTATTCATGGTGAAATAAAGTAAACACTGGACTTATCTTGACTTGTTAGAACTATATTTTTAAGATTATTCCCTTTAGTTTTCTCAAGATATCATTCCTAAAAACTGTATCTGCCCATGCCTGCGCTGAAAGTGTTATTGAATATTTCTAAAAGGCAGAAGGTTAATATTTCACTATCTGTCTTGGAATCTCCACTTTGGCTTGGCAAAACCTTAGTGCTCCAGTAAGAGAAGATAAGCATGATCTGCACCATCACATGGCTCCCATGGTACTGATGATTGAGTTAATGAATTCTGCGTATGCAAAGAGTTTCTGGAATGTATCAGCTTCAGAGACTTCTTGCAGAAAATTCCCAAATACAAAATAGAACTGCATTTACAAGCAATTTGTGACCAACCAATGACCAAGCAGTGTGAACATTGAGATGTGCTCTGTCAAAAGTAATTTTCAAGAAGTTTCAGCACTGATGTCTACAGCTGACCTTCCCAGCCCACCCAGCACTGAACATTGCTGATGTGTCAATCTGAGAGGGTTTTATGCCTCCTGACACCTTGGATCAAAGTTGGAGACACACTGGTATTTCCCACTTCCCATTTTTAGTGTGTTTTGTAAACGTTCACATTGCAAGGCCATTGAGATTTAGGATCATACATATTTAACACTCCAAGCCTCCAGGAAATATGTGTTTGCTGCTTATACTAAATAGCCAGAAGTCTCACAAAACAAGTAATGTGAAAAATGAACATATGCTGTTATTTACCATCACAATAACTCCTCTAATCAAATATACACAGGCCACACTTTCTCAAAAGCATAATTCTATAGGTTATTTAAGTAGGGCAAAACAATCACATCTTCATCAGTTTTATTTACCATCGCTCACTCATATATGTTATTCCAAATTGTCTATCTCTGTGTTGTCCAGATGGAAAGCCAGAGCACTCTGAATGAAGTTTCACCCACCAAAACTGGTCCGTGTGACCATATCACATGGGACAAACTGGGCTTGGAAAGGAGTCAGGGGAGCCTTGACTCCAGGCCACCACTGGCTCATCCTCTGATGCAAGACAAGCACATTCTGCTTTTATGCCTGCTTGTGTTGTTCATTCTCTCCATTAAGATGCCCTAGAGCAAGTTTTCCTTCCTGTATGGTTTAACTATGGAATTTAGAAAGATACATAGGGAGCAATATTTTAGGATGTGTATTTACTCTTCTATGAGCTGCCTTCCATTGTCTAACTCTTATTAATGCCTGTGGAGGAAGTTCCCTCAGATAACAACATCAGTGCTTTTAAGTCTTGGGAGTTTTCCTTGTCCACCAGGAGAATAATTATAAGTATCAACAGAAATAAAAGCTGTCAAATGTAAAAATATATCAAACAAGAAGAAAAAAACCCTTAGAAAAACAAGCATCAGCTTTTTAAAAACATGTTTCCCTTAAAATAATTTTTCTCTCTTCTCTCCCCCTTTAAGTGATTCCTTTGAACAGAAAACCAGGATGCATATGCTATATTGTTTGTATGGAAACTAAACATAACCCCCTTCAGGAATTAATAAGATTAAGTTACACTTCAGTGGGAAATCAGTGTACATAAATTAATGAAAATTTCCTGTGGATGGTGGCAAAGAAAGCTACTCAGTGTGCCAGTGAACTGATGCAAACTGACATTTTATGATGAGAATTACTGGAGAAGAATTAATGGGACCTATCTACTGCCTATGACAGGATATAGGTGACCTCAAGTGTCCCCTGTGAGTCAATGTTTTCCATCAAGTCCATAAATGAACCACTGGGTATGCCCTGATGCTTTCTGCCTCAGACATAGGCTAAGGGTTTTTTTCAGATGTAAAAATATCTCTTTCAGGCAATCACACCAACGTTTGTTTAAAGGTAAGCATGTCCTTAAATGTTTATCTGATACTTGGCATCAAAAACTGACCAACATCTGCTATTGTCTTATATGCAGTTCTCTTTACTCCTGTCAAGTCACCAGTCATTAGACATTCTCTTCTCCTTGGACATCTTATTAATGCTTCTGTCTTTCATTCCCTTTCAGAGCTGTGAAGGTCACAACAGACTAATTCTGGTCTCTTCTAGGCCCTACAGATTATCTAATTTCAGGCTCACCATCAGCCAGAAGATACATGAAAATTCATCTAATCCTATTACTGTGAGGTTACTTAATTCCTTCAGTCTGAGCATAAACCTTTGATTTTGACAAAAAATTGAGAGCAAGGATGCTTTTGAGACACATTTTTAAGGTTGGTTCTTGGAGAAGGTGCTTGACTTTGAAAAATCACTTTTTCCCCCACAGGGAGATGTCCCAAAGCAGTATTGGACATCTCTTCTGTAGGTTTTCATACACATATCTGAGGAAATCAGATTTCTTTCTCTTTCATCTTCTACCTGTTTTGTTTCCTGCTGAACAGTGATTTTAAATGCAGTTCTTTGAATACAAGCTATAGCTGTAACTTGACATCTTAAATATTCATCTAATTAAATTAATTATTTCAAGAATCTGGGAAAGAAAGTTGATTTGTGCTTTCTGCAAGGTGTCAAATTTATTTGTGTTGTCTATTGCATTTTACAGTATTAAAGAAGATATCTTCTAATATTACCATAAGGATACTATTTATTTATTAAACCTTCCTTGCTCTTAGAAAGCAGTTTCCAGCACTTCCATGTACCATTTTTATTCTATTTTCCTTAGTTATGTTGTAGCAAGGATCACTAACTACTAATTTATTTTGTTTATTAAAGCTAATCCAATAAGGTTCAATCAAATAGTCATGATACTTTTAAGATTCCCACGTCTGAAATAATGTTTGGTGCTTCAACATTTATTGTAGTTGTTGAAGCTCTCAATGCTTTTAAAAATCTCCTTGTGATGTGCAGCTGTTACATGGAGTTTAAATATCCCACCAAATAAAGTGTTTTGTACACTAGAGAAGGATCTTAAAGATACAAAAATGTATCACTGCCCTCCTATTCTTTGCCCCACAGTGACCTATGAAATGTCCAGTCACTTTAGGCAAATGGAATGATGACTGTTAAAGGACTTAAGTGCATTTAAAATTCAGTGCTGAAAAAATAATTGTTTATAACTGTGGGAAACAGGAAGAACTTCTGTTGTTCCCTTCAAAAGTCGTGCTACACACAGAGATCAAAATAAAAGAAAACCTCTGAAATGCTTAGGTAGCGGCATCCTACAGGGAATAAATATAACCACAGGAACAATAGGTATTTTTTCAGAGCTCCCATTGGAACTAATACTTAGCTCTAGATCAAACACAGAGGCTATTCTGGGATCTGAAATTGGGCTTCCCAAAAAGCCCAAATGCTCACAGTATTCATGTTTCTCTTTTAGCCACCAAAATAAACACTCCATAGACTTACAAGCGATGGGTTTATTTCATATAACAATAAATGGCCTTCTAGGGTCAATATATTAGTTTTCCTCTAGATATACAGTTTCAATAGCAAGTGATGCATGAAGTCTGTTAAGCCTTTTGAATTGTCTATCAGTTCTGGGAATTATAGATTTTAACCCATATAGATACTTGGCTCAACCACAAAATGAAAAATCATTAAGAAAAAAGCACTGTATATTATTACTCCAATATATACTTGTGATTTAGAATTGGCATTTCAATACACAAACAAAATTCCTAGAATCATCCAGCTAAATGCAAATGGGTTCTATAAATACTTTAAATAATAGAACAAAAGAAAACTCATCAGAATTTACTACTCATCCAAGTGTATACAGCTTTTTCTGTTGCACGTACATAAACACCCTTCATATTTCTACAGTTGATTGAATCAAAACATGAGAAGATCTGAAAACACTTTTGTAGTTTTCTTAAAGTTCTACCACTACTGTAATAGGTTCCCTGGTAGCACACAGGCCATACCCTGTAAATAAATGTGTGTTTCATTTTCAAATGGAATTTCATTAATCAAACCACAGTAATAGTAGAATATTTAAAACACATTTCTCTAAAAAGGGGGTAGAACATGCCAGCAAACTACTGATACAGTTATGGTGCACAATGATTTAAACCATCTGAGGAGATGGCCTTCTGCCTTCAGATTTCATGACAGTTTGGGCTTGAACTTCACCCCCCTTAGAGGCTCCCTAAGCAACCCCAACACTGTAATGAACTTTGAATATCCCCTTGCTGGAGTCAAAGGTCTAATTCCTCTCCTCATTTCATTCACAGGGAACTTCAAGAGAGATGTAGCTTGTTGCAGAAGTGCCATATCTCTGATTCAAACCAAAGGCACACAGGTGACTGTGGGATACCTCCAATAACAATATCTTCATCTATGTATGCCTGCTATATATATCTGCATATATATATATGCCTACTGCGACTGTATATAGCTTTTCACCTGGGATTGGAAAAGTACTTTATGAATGAAGAAACAGAAATACTGGTAAGAAAGTGAGATTGAAATGTCATCCATTTGCTGAGCTGGGAACAAAGAGAAAATATCAGTGTCCAAAACCTCTGCCCCTACCTTCAGAGAGTAACAGTGGGGAGCCAGTGGCCTGGTCCCCAGATGTTTTCTCACATGAATATACTGCAACAGCAGCACTAAATATTTCTTGGATAAAGATGGGTTGTGTGTGAAGCTTTCAGATAAAGTGTGGGTAGCCACAGCTCAGCTCCACAATGGCTATGCTGCTTCCCAGAAATTCCTATGGATTCATTGTTTAGAACCACTGAATGGAAACAAAGAGTCTTCTAGTTGGAAAAGACCTTTAAGATCACTGAGTCCAACCATTAACCCAGCACTGACAAGTCCACCACCCTGGACAGAAATCCACACTTTCCATTAAAACCAACACTTGCTATTAGCTTCATATTTTGGTCCTTAATGTGCAAGGCTGTAGGTGGAGAGAGGAAAGGCTCAATAGGGAAAAGAATTACTTCCCTAAGAATCTCAGAGGATTTCAGACAGAACAATAAAAACTAAATTAACTTATTCATTTTTATCACCTGATGAGCATAATTAGCAAACAGCGCATAATGACAGCAAATAATGGCTCTCTTTCCCCCCTATTAAGATAGCTTAATGACTGTATTTTCCCACAGTCTTAAAGCTTGCTGTATTTACCAGATGTACTTACCTGAAAAATATTTTTTCTGTCAATACTGAAGTTAACAAAATTCTTAACTACAGCACATAATGATGCTGACACAAAACAGCATTTGAACTGAACATGGAGGCTTTTGCAGCTCTCACTGTGCTGAATCCACAGTGACAGAAACTCAGAAAAGAAGCAACCTTAATTTGTGGTGTTCCTCTTTCCTTTATGAGTTTCACTATCCACGTATGAATCCCAGAACAACCACCTAGAAAACCATGATGGTAGAAGTGCATTTTGATGCCAGTGTTTAATATACAGCTGCAGGATCCAGGTACCCTTTGGTAGCACTGAACCTTCCCTTTGGGTTTCAAGGTTGGGATTAAGGTTATCGAGCTGGCTCGCTCTATATTCACACTGAGGCCTTGCAATTAAGCCTTGGGAAATGGCTTTGCTGAATTTTCTTGTGTTGAAATCAGCTTTTTGCAACATGAACAAGATGCAAAATGTCTTGTCCAATGACAGAGTTCTCAGGCTGTATCTTCAGCAGCAAGTGACACTGATTGCATTGGCAGCTATTGCTATCTACTGCCAGACAGAACAAATTCAAACTAATTTGGATGGAGTATAAAATATACCTCTCCTCAGGGCACAGTCTTGCAAGATCCCTGGAGACTGAACTCCCATTGATTTCCCTTGACTTAAAAGGCACAAATGATTCGCATGACCAGATCCAGAATGGATAAAGATGGAGAACAGCAGTGATTCTGATATCATCCTAAAAGCCTCTCTGACCCTCACTGTACAAGCCATCCTGTGATTCATCTGTCACAGCTGTATCTAACAGAAGTATTTACTTTCAAGGATCTTCCCAGCTTATCGTATTTTATCTACTGATTCCAAGCCACAGCCTAAATGTCAACTTCTCTCTCTTACAGATGTCTGTACTCCTCCAACATCTTGCTGTTACTTGAATGGATCACTTCACCTTTTCTCTATGGACATTGCCCAGCATGACAATAATCCCTAAGCAATGCTCTGTAGCCAATTAAAGAGAAAAATACACAAGAGAAAAACCTAAAGAAAAGAAAACCCATTGTTCTTCCTTCTCAAATCTAAGTTTTATGTGGGAAATAAAAATAATATTACATCTGACAGGCCTACCCAAACTGATTATCTTGTGAGATTTAACATTGACTTTAAAAATATATCAATGCTCTATTTTTATTTCCATTTTATTTCATTCCCTGATAACAGACATTAAGAAAACCCTGCAGCTCTACATAAATACAGCATGTGGCACTTTATCACCTAGATGCTGACTGTGTTGGTAGTCTTTCTGAGACTTCTAAATTCTGTGTTATTCCACATAGTTGTATTACCTGGGTGTCCCATGAATATATTATTATGCTGGTGGATGTGTGGCTTTGCTGATGGAAGGTGCTTTTCTCATGCCTGGGGAAATATAGGAGAAAAAAAGATGAATGCCAAATCCCAGTCTTGAAAAAGTGAAAAAGTTTGGGATTTTTTGTTGTTGTTGTTCTGTTTGGCTTTCTGTTCTTCCTGCAGAGGAAGAACTTTCACTAGTAATGCCTCTTCCAAAGTGGTTCACATGGGCCCATAGGGCCACAACTCCCCACGTGATACATGCAGTTATTAATTTGCTTCTTTACAAGAATCTGTGATAGAGTCAGTGCAAACTGCTTCTACTTTGTACCTACTTCTGCTTTAATGTAGTGACCACTACACTAAAAAAAAAAACCACAACAAATATTTACTCTTACTGTCTGTGATATTACTTCTTTCATGGTTTTGTTTTACCTCATTCATCAGATATCAGTGAGGTGTGAAATGGTGATGAGAAAAAACCTTCCAGCCACTTATGCTCCTGTTGCAAATCAGGACTCTGCATGACAGGCCCAAACGTTAAAAGAGTAGACTTTGGCATACATGGCTCTTCTGGGCAGCTACAAAAGGCAGATTGAACTTTATTGGATCTGTTTGGCTCTGTCCTCTCATTGCAGGGAACATGTGGCATTGATGTTCTCACTCTTTCTAACAAGATCCAGATAAAGAGACTTATTTAGCAGCAGAGGATAATTCAGGGAAGAAGCTCAGAAGAGCTCAGTCCTCCAGCAAATGGATATTATGCCAACAAATAGTCTGACAAGAAACCTTGTCAAAACCAAGCTCATGAAGCTTGAAGGGTCTATCTACAGTTGTCCTTATTCTCATCTTTGTGTTGGCTATTTCTAAATAGGCTTTAGAAGTAGGGAAAATACTCATGGCTTCTGGACCAGGTTTTTTCTGGGCATACTGAAAACCAGAATCAGTATCTATTGCAAGATTTGGAACATACCTCAGGTACAAAGGAGAGACTGCAAGAATGAAGGAGAACCCTGCATATGTGAATACACACTTGCAAACACACACACACAAGTGCCTGCTAATACTATAAATGTTACATAATATGCTGGCACTTGTTCAAAACTTTGAGGCATTGGCATTATTTTAATCATTTTTTCCATTGAAGTAAAGAAACTGCATGTATAATTAAATAGTTCTATTGTATTGTAGAAATAACCATGTAATAACATAGTTAGAAATTCTTGGTTTTTCATGGTAATACCAAATATAATTACCATGTAATCTGCAGCAAGCAAACAAGGCTGTAATTATTCTATAATCCAATTAATTACAGGGTAGCAGATTGGTTATTTCTTCCCAATAAAACATACATACAGAGGAAATTAACTGGTAGAGAAAAGATATTTTTCCCTTGAAGAAACTTATTTCATTAATGAAAAAAAAGGTTTACTAGAATTTTTACTAGAACAAAAATGCACCTAGCTGTGGACATGTCTCTGACCAAACCCTGACGTTTAATATGGCATTATTAAATTAGCAGCAATACTTCCTTTACTGTTTTTCTTTTTAGCTGCTAGAACTGTAACCCTTCCATTGCAGTAACACCATATATTTGTATGATTCTATAGGAAGATACTGAGTTAAAAGCATAGAAAAAGGAAGTCTTATAAGTCTTATATGCCACTTCCCACAGTCATAAGGATGAGCTGACTGTGTCTGTTCCATCCTGTGTCCTGACAGCAACCAAAATCATGTCCCGGACTTGGGCTGAGACTGGTTCCCTTCATTTTAGCAAAGTACCCACTAAAACAGCTAGAGAGTCCTTTCGGTTTTCCCACAACTGAAACAAACAGTTTGAGGTCACATCATCCCCTAGATAGCAATGAAATATTTCTACAAACTGTATTTAGGGTATTTTGTGACCTCACTCACATTCCCAGTTCTGTGATTCCAGTTGGTTTAATCTTCTGATTTTTTTTTTAATATTCTTGTGAAGCATGCCACAGAAATCTGGCAGTAAATCAATGAAAGGCTGTGCTGCATGTGCAAAGGGAGCTGAATGCAGCATCTCCCATCCATTCCTGCTGTAAGTCTGAATGACTGTACAGTCAATTCATCTATGTCCACCTTGAAGCTGCCTAAAGAGCTTGACTGCTGTACAATAAAAATATTGTGTTCCTTTCTATATTATTTAAAAACATTTTTGAAAAGATTTTTGATCCTGTGAGCTGTTTCCACCTACCTGCTTCTGCTCCAGGTATTTATTGTAGCCCACCAGCACTTCCAGACTACTTATAACCCCAGCCTTGTGATGGCAAGGTCAAGTCCTAAGCCAGCAATGCTCCACTTCTCTGGGCTATGTAAGGGTGTACATAAAGTACAGACAAAGTCACCAAAACTCAAGATATTGTCCTCATGTTCTTTCCTGCTCTATTCCTTTCCTTCAGAAGCTTAATTGCTACAACATCAGAGACACAGGCACATTTTGTCCCAACGCCTGGGGACAGCTCCTGCTCCTACCAGCCCTTGGTCTGTAGGTGTGGGCAAACATCCTTTGGTGCACGGTGCAGTTTCACACTCTTCCTGAACAAGAAACTGCAATTCCTGATAAGCACCATTAGACTGGCAGGGTGCTAAAGAAAGATCCAAACTACTTTCATTCACCATGCAAGTAAAACCAGTCACAGAATTGCGTGGCAATTTGACTTATAAATTACTGAGTTACAAATAAACGATTTCCCTACTGCTGCCCACCCAGCCTGCTCTGATCTCCATTTTTTAACCTTGCACCACTATAGTCCTCAGTGTTTAGTTGTTAACCCTCTTGAGAACAAGATGAAAAGTGGTGCAGTAAAGAAATGTTTGAGGGCATGCAAACAATTATACTTCTGCACTTAGCAAGTGCACTTTCTATTTCTGGAAATTGTTTAAAGCTCTTCAAAATGTGAATAGCTGGAGAGTATCTGAGAACTTTCTGTTCTTTTTCCTCATACACAACACCTTCTTAATGAACAATACATTCCACACTAAAGGAGTCCTGGGGATCAGGTTGTCACTTAGATGATTTGGGCTCTCCTCATTAGATATTTAAAAAAACTCAAGACATCTATTTTGATGCAAATATAATTTTGAATGTGCATAATGTTTTATGCACATTCATTTTATATGAATATAATCACTTGAATATATTAGGACATCACTTGAATGAATTAGGACAATAGAGTTCTGTCTCCTACAATATAAGTGTGAATTTCTGGGGAGGGGGACAGGAAGAAGCAAATTTCAAGGGTCACACATTGCTGCAATACTTTTTCTTCTATTTGCCTGCTGAGAAAAGTTTAGAGGATTAAAGTGAGGGAAGGCTGTTACACAGCAGTAGTTCTAAAAGAGAAATGCTTACATCAGTGCATTAGACAGTCTGCCAGACTTATACTCACCCAAGTTTTGAATTTATGGATATTCAATTTTGGGTGAAAGACATCAGCCTGGATGTGTGGAGTTGATTTTTTTGCCCCTTGGTCACACTCCTGTGAGAGTTGCAATTGGGGAATCACACCATTGCATGATTAGTGGTAAGACCCATTCCTGCTTTAAGACCACAAGCTCTCTAATGAATGGCTTGTCAGAGCGGAGAAGGAATCCCTGCCTTTTGCATTCTTCTTTTTCCCTTTTCTCCTTAGGGAATTAAGCTTATGCAATCATGTCATGTCTGAATGTTTCCTCACCCTTTTTTTGAGCCTACCAGGCAATGCCAGCCAAATTTGAAAGAAGGTTAAGTGTCATAGCATATACCACAGCCCAGACAGCCATGATACATCATTTTTCTTCCTTGCTTGATACAGCCTTACACTAGTATTTGGATCCATCCATCCATCCATCCATCCATCCATCCATCCATCCATCCATCCATGGCTTGTCTTTTAGCTCTGTGTTTGTGTTGCACTCTCTAGAGTAACCAGCACTTTCACAAGCATAGAGCCCATGGCATTCCGTAACACCTTGCAGAACAGATGTTTCTATTCCAAATTTACAGCTGCACAGAGCAGCCAGCACCAATCCCGGTTTGTTTGGTGTTTTTGTTCTTGGGTCTTCTCGTTGATTGTCCAGCATTGTCTCAGCACTTTCCAGATTCAAATCACAGCTCAAGTTGACTCCTGCTACAGCTGAAGGAACTCAATGTCCCTCTAAATTTGGCCACAGATGAACTGCACTGGACACTCAGAACATGAGAAACTCATCCAAAAGGCCCAGCTGTACCAAGTCTGAGGATCTGCCCAGTTTTATAAGGAAATAGAGATTATTTGCTGAATCCCAGCTCACTTAATCACAAGATGTGTCTTTTTCTACTTTTGCCCTATTGCCTCTGTCATTTGCCTTTCAGCATTGGAAAAAAAATGGAGTGAGGTTCTGCACAGAGAAAAGCTTCATGGATTGCACTGTACTAACTCACTCCCAGGGCTTGGAACAGTGAATAAACCAGGGTTTTGATGAAGGATGGTGAAAACTTCCTCATCTGAAATATTTTAAGGACACATTACTATTCAGATGTGTGAAGCTGCATATCACTGCAGTGGAGTGTTACTGCACATATGTATTAAGGATGTTAAAAATCTGATTTGCTTTGCCACTGAAAATGAATATTCCTGTTTAGCATGAAAAAATTATTTTTAAACTCTGTGCAACAAACCCCCAAAAACTTGATGACAGGAGCACTTATTGCTCTGCTAATTGAATAATGTGAATTAGTGAGAATGGTATTCCACTGCACAGTGTCTGCTCATGTGATTAAAGACTTTGTAGTGCAGACAGCCCTATTAATACCATATAAGCAGAACAAACCCTGAATTTTTATTATTAAAATTCCTTTTTAAAATATAGTTTCTGGGTGGAACTTGGAATAAAAAAATAAATTATCTCTTCCTCTACCTTTCTCCACCCTTCCATCATGTAAAATAGCATTGACCCCACCCAAGGTCGGCAGGAGAGTTCAAACAATAGATTTTTTTTCCTCCAACTGTTGACAGCTGGGGACTTTAAAAACCTCCTAAAGCCATTGCACAGATATTGGTCAGCCAAGGCAAGCACTGAACTCTGCAGTAACAGTGTGGAGGATTGGGTGCTCATTCCTTTGCTCATTTAGAATGAAACCTTGCCGAGGACACAGCTCAGGGAAGATTGGTTAAAACACTGTTAGGACTCACTGAACTCAGTGCTTAGCATGTGCTAATGTACTTTGATAAATGAACTTCTGAGTAGCAGTACTGCGCTCACACTACAGCCTGAAATATCCCTCAGCCTGACTAAAGTCCTCTGAACCTCTTGTTCCCCAAATGTCATGTTTTTGAATCTTACTTAGGGGGATGAAAATAATATTCTCACCAGGTCTGACTTTCTAATAAAATATCAAACCTGTGAATTTTGTTCTTATGGTTTTGGCTTGGATATTCATTTTCTGTTGTCACTGAGGACTTCTGTAGAGAAATCAAGTTAAAGAGGCATTTCGGATTCAGTAAAGTCTTAATTCAAATGGCATCTGCATGTGCATAACCTTCAAATTTTTGAACAGCATTTGTTTTTGTCATGTGGGAGCACATGTGCACACTGTTGTGGGGACAAAGCAAGAAAAAAATTGGTTCAATAATGTTGAATTATTCTGAATCTAAATGTAACATTAAAAGACATTCCTATGTCATGCAGGTATAGCACTTGTCCAGACTTTCTGGAAAGGAATAAGGAAAGGGAAGGTAAAAGATATGAGTAGAAGGGTGTAACAATAAACCCTAAGCAAGAGAAAGCAAACAACTGGCTGCAAGTGGCTCCTTCAGAGGAGCCAACCCTTTTTGCCAATGCACCCTATCAGAGTTCCTTAATTGATGGTTTATTGACAGCACAAGCAGCAACGGCTCCTTTGGAGCTGTTACACTCAGTGTGTTGGTGTCTGTTTAAGGAGCTTTAATCTGCCAATTATTGACATGACAGAATGTAATGACTCCTCAGAAACCATTATGTTCTATTGTGTCAGGGCAAGTTTTTCAGCAACTCCATGCTTTAATGAGGAGTAAGAGTGCTGGAGATAATACTAAGAAATACTGCAACACTTCAGCACCAGAACTTCAAAATCAATACTGTAGGCAGCAAAATATCCACAAATGGATTGCAATAATTCATGTTCTCTCCAGTTTCATCTGCCTGCATAATGAAAACAAAATAATAACTCCAAAGGAAAGATCAGTGTGCATTAAGTTCATATCGAGTGTCGAATCTATTAAAAAATATCGGTCTAATATTTTTCATTTGTGATGTAAGCACTTCATCCCTAAATCTGCTGAGCAAGCACAGTGACACTTAAAAATGTCCATCACTTCTCAGGATGAGATATGGAATAGCCAACACCAGAGTCAACCTGGGGTTGAGACTTAGATGCAGAAGAACATTTTCAACACCACTTCTGTGATTCTAGTGGTAGCATTCAGGTAGAGGGCCAAGCACACACTTAGGGAGCTCTTTTACCACAGCTGTTCTGGTACCTCCTACTGCACTATTGTTTGGCTAGTACAGCTGTGCCTTTGTCAGGAGATTTTGCCAGCATGTTTACACTGGCCACAAACTGCACTTTGCAAAGCCCTTCACCAACCTGGTGAAGATCTGTGCACCTGGAATGTGATCCCACCTTCCTTCCCCAAGCCTTGCATTCCTATCTTCAATGATCATGCATTTAGCTGTGAACAAAAAATTATATTTTGGGCAGGGTGTGTGCATGTGTGTGTGTGAGATTTTGAGATTTTTTTTTTGTGCTGGATCAGCTCACTGGTGCAGCCAACTGCACAGCTGTGCCCTGTTAAAGCTAACTCAGAGAAGCAGAGGGAACACACAGCAGGACCACGGGCTTTCTTTGGCTTCAACTGCTTCACAAACCACACTCTTTGAGAGGTACAACCAGTGATATCTCATCCAGCATAAAGATCACTGGTACAAAGTCATCAGAAGTGACAGCTCTGGCCTAACAGAGAAAGTCTATCCAGGCTTTGGTGTTTTGCCTCATTCAGTCACAAAAGATTTGATCCAGTACCAGAAAGCAAATTTATTATATCATTGAAATGTGGCCTCAGCCTGTACCCCAAACTACTTCCAGTTTGAAGAGACAAGTAAAAAAAGGCTGGAAGAAAGGAAGCATTATCTACCCAATTTCAGTGGAAGATGTAAGGTCAAGTGACCCGACCAAAATTGCACATCAAGTCCATGTCTGAGGGGGGGAATTTAATTTGGGTTTTCCAAATCTCACTTTGATGCCTTATCCATGAAACCCTTCCTCACTCTTACACATATTCTTTTCATTCCAGAGATAGAAAACTACAAGGCATGATATTTCAAAAAAAGCCTTATCCTTTTGAAGTGCCACAAATCATGTTTGAAAATCTGACCTTCCTGCAAATGCTAAAGCAGAAAGTGAAAAGTCTGTCTCAATTTACATATGTAATGCATATGGAAAATCAACACAGAATACTTGCTTTAATGGTTTGCTGTTTAGGTAAAACTTTGAAGATGACCAAAATTTGGAAGTCAGAGAGCAAAGACAGGCAAAGTAGTGAGTATTCTGCTCTTTTCCATTTCTTGTCAAATATGGTTAAAAAGAAGATCCAATATCTAACACCTGAGTATTAAAAAAGTGGCAGAATTTTCTGCATTTCAAAGTATTGGCTTTTCTTATAGTGAGGAAAATTAAGTATAATTGTGATGTAAAATTTTCTTTTCTGATACAATTATCTATTGGTAAAACTACCACTTTGTACAAAATAAGGTTATTCTAATGAATCTGCTCAATCTAATCTTCATAATCATGGTATCTCCAAGGAAGAAAATTAATTGGATGAAGTTAAATATCCCCTTTTCATGTCAACAAAATTGGTTTTTCTGGGGATTAAAGGATTAACGTGGTGTTAAATCCCTAAAGAGGTTAAAAACACTTTATTATTCATTAGAAAACACAAAGATCGGACTGTTATTTTGTTCTTATGTCACTGTTTGTCATTTCATTGGAAGAAGAAAAAAAAGAACAGCAATACACTAATGATTTAAAGACACAACTCAACCATTATTTTTAAAATATTTTTTTAAATTAGTATACTTTCTTTTAATTGCAAATAATCAATCTATTTAAAAAATAAATATCTTCAGGGTTTTTTTGGTTATTTTAAAGGTATTTGTAGATGAGGAACAGGAGATAATACAGAATGAAGTTCTTCATTGATTTGTTAGAATTTCAGGTAACTCCACAAGTATTCCCAAATTAATCTTTTCTTAAGTTATCTTTTTTAAAGCTATAGAAGGAAGAAAATGGTCCATTAACTCTGTGTTCAGAGGGAATCCTTACTGAGGGGAAAGTTCTAGAAGTAAAAGAATTAATCCTCACAAAATGCTTCCTTCATCATTCTGGGACTGATCTTATTAAAGTCAGTGAGAGTCTTTCCAGTATCTTCAGGGAGCAATGGAACAAGTCCTAAGAACTGTGCTTGGTCAACATCATTAAAACCTACATTTTCCTAATCTGTTACAGAAGCAAAACTTTGCACTAAGATGTTGTTTTGTTTGACATCCTTTATTAAATTTAAATAGCTAAAATACTGCTTATATTAACAGCTTCTTTTACTGTCCTTTTGTCACTCCTACTTTGGCCAAGTAAATGGCTCAGAGTTTAACAGTGCCAAAAGTGAGATCAGTGTATGGATTTCCTGGTAGAATTCAAAGATGAAATCCCAAGGACTGTGAAATGGAAATGTGGCTTTAAAACCCTGAGATTCATGGTGCCCTGCCACAGCCAGCAGTGTTAGCCAGTGGGCCAGGCATAGCTGCAGAAGGGCTTGCATTTTCTAAGTGCTCCTAGTGCATGAATAGATTTCCCAGACAGAAACCACCTGCCTCTGCCACAAACCTCACCCCAAAAAACAAAGTTCAAAATGTCTGTCATCAGCTCAACATGTATCATGGAAGAAGTTCGCGATTTGGAAGCTGCTTCACAAAAACATCACTGACACTAGTGAAGTGTCACTTGTGACACTAACTAGCAGCATCTGGAAGAATTCTCTTCAATCCAATCTGCCAGTTAGCAGTGATCCACACAGTATGGAGCAGGGAGAGGAGGTGCTTGTTTGTAGGCATGCCTGCTGAAACACAGCACAGAGCCAGCTCTGTCTTCTGATTCCTTCTTAGCTGAGGAAGGTCTGGAGAAGGTTCTTGGACTCTGAGGAATGTCTAGATGGAAAAAGTAGAAAGAACCTAAACAGGCTGATATTTGTTACCTGTTGCACTGAGGCTTTGGCTTACCATTATTCCACTAACAAGACCCAGGGCTTGAATCCTTGGTGCCAATACAGCACTCCTGAAAAAAAGTGCTTTACAGCAGTACTTTTGCTTCTGTGGATTTGCCCCAGTATCTAATCTGAATTGCATGATACAGACTGTGAACGTCCCAATGTTTTACTGCTCACACAGGCCCAGCCAAGGTGTAAGTGCAAACCAACATATACCAAATCCCAGTTGCATAATGGGGATTTTAGACAACAATTAATGCTAACTGTAGAGAGAGCAGAGAACTCCAGGGATATGGGATGGGGGGAAGAGAATGTTTTCAAATATTTAAAGAGAAATGGAGAATCAGAGAGACATAGAAAGATTGTTCCAGATGTCAGGAGCTGCAGATTAGCTTGCTCAGAGGTGCTCAGTGTCTAACAGAATGCCCTGTGGTTAAATCTCCGTCAGTATTTTGGATACAAAACCAAAATCTTACACTGTGGTTTCCTCCCAGACTTTGCTGTTGCTGTGAGACTATCCCAGTCCCGTTTCCTCAGCTGATATCACTCTGATTAAAGCAGTACATTCCTTTATCTCCCACTGCTCAAGCTCTTTTCTAACCTCAATGTCCAACTCAGCCAGCCTCGTGCTACCACCTCCTCTACAGAGGTTTTAGTTCAGGCTTCAGCTAGTGAAAAAGGAATGTCAAAGTACAAATAACTGAGAAATGAAAAAGTAGTGCCAAAATATCACAAGAAAGCTGATCTTGGAGCACATCCAAGATGAACCAGAACAGGAAATTCTAAAAGCATCATAATAGATATTTTCTTGGTATCTCCTGCCAAATTTTGGCAGGCCAGTAAATAGGAATAAATTGACAATCTGAGAGTTTATCCACTGAATGCAAGCTTTGACCCATATTAGTTGTACCCATCTTTAGTCAAAACTCAGCTCCACAAAACCCCTGGGGCTTCTTCCAGTCCTGCTGCTTTGATGTCTGTATAAGGAAGATTTATACTTGGAGCTTTTGAAGCATCTCATATGGTTCAATTTTCAGCATTGAAAACCAACATATTTTCCTAATTCACACCTCATTTTTTATAATAATATCTACGTGACATGATATGATAATATATAACAATATATTATGCATATTATTATATAATATACTATATAAATGAGGAAATCTTCTGCGCTCCTACTCCAGTGCAGAAGAAAATCTTTTCCACATCTTTCCCAGCAACAAACGCTGTCTTTACAGCTTTGTTTCAGGAGACTGATAGCTAAAGGAAAGGGATGAGGCTCCATGGAAACTTCTCTTGTGCTGGCCATTGTCATCAAGTGGGTAACTGTTGGATCCCTGGCACTCAGGATCCCACAGCTGCTGTCACACCAGTGTGCTCTATCACCTGGCACGATGCTGAAACAGATGCTGACTATCACCACCCCCCACCACAACAAACATTTTGAACAAGGTAATTTCAATATTCACACCTTTTAAAGAAGCAGGATAATTTTAGAGTGAAGTAGAGAGTAAAACCACTGATGTGTATTGAAGGTAATGCACATTCTTTGGGTCTTTGTTGTGCTCAGCAGGTGGTAATCAATGACCTGATAAGATTAGTGAGACCTTTAACATTTCAGAAAGCAGTTTAGGAGCCATGAAAAACTCTTAAAATTGACGAGTATTGCAGCAAGCTCACCCTGGGCAAGAGCATATTGCACTCATCTTTTGTTTATCTCATCCCTGACAGTAGATATCAAACTTGTAATGCATTTTGTAAAAATAATAACACATGAAGACAATACTCCCACAAGCCTTTTCTTTTTGGCTAATGATGGATACTCTTTTTAAATCAAAAACTATCTGGACTTGCAATGTAGAAAAATAGAAACCTAGAAAGTTGTCACTTGGTTTGTGCTGGGTTCACCTAGCAGGGCTGACTTCATAGCAAAGAATAAGCACTTATGAAAGATTGAAGAAATTTTGAGAGCAAATATATTTGCTGGTGTATTAATGACAGCAATATTGTACAATGATGATGGCTGCTGTACCTTTCTCAAATTAACCCATGGATCAGCTGGACAATCATGCTGCTTTTTCCAAAAGGTAGTGAGCCCTGGTCACAGTGACCCCTTTCACTTTGCTCCGTTGTTGTATCCTAGAAAAAAGGCACATTGGAAATAATTCAGTACTACTTTTCCTGGCAAACAAGTCTCTTCAGTGCTACAGGAATAATATATGAGTATGAATAGAAAGAAAGTAGTTTTTCTGTCTGGAAACTGAAAAGAATTGTATGGGGTCACCTATTTTTTATAGCTGCTTTGTGTGAGCTTGGAGTGCACCAATTTCAGACTAGAAGTCTGACAGTGAAGCTGGTTTGAGATTTCATCAGGATTCAGAGCTGCAAATCCTAACTAATGACTCTTAGAAGTTTCAGTACCAGAATGGAGGAATTCTCACAAGACCAACAATTGCAGTTATTGATGAGATTTGATCTCACTGCATAATATTCTGTGTAGAGACAAAACCAGTTGCAAGCACAAAATGTATGTCAGCTCCTGTCAGCTGAATCTGGGAAATGACCTGCTTCTGTCCTTAAAGAGTGAAGGCTTTACAGAAACATTACAGCCCAAATTTCTGTAAATTTGGGTTTTTGTTTCTAATGGTACACTTTGCATGAAATAACTGGAAATGCACAAGTAAAGGGACAGAACTTAAAAATTCCACTGAGGTTAATCAAATCATACTGATTCATATCATTCTAAACCAAAGGCTTAAGCAGGCTGCCATGGCAGTATAGTCTCCATCCTCACCAACCTAGGAGTATCCAGCTGTTGGAGCAGGTGCTTCTGCTGCAATAGCTCCAGTCACCTTCAGATATTCATTAACAAAAGCTGTATTTAAGGAGAAACATTTTCTCTATGTGTTTGTGCTACGTGACACAAAGTTAAGTTTTGTGTGGTAATGGGAGTGTGACCTCTTCTTTAGATTCTATTTCTGTAATTGAAATCCGCTACATCACATTTTTAATCAGGTTGTTCAGGAGTGTGGGGTTGTTTAGTTCTCTTGCTTCCAGCAGGTTATACTGAAATCTGGGCCTTGAAAATTACAGAGGAAGGTAAAGTAAATAAGAGCCAATGATGGCTGAAAACCATTTTTTTTAAATGTTAATATTAATTATAGAGAACTGTTAAAGAGGAGGTAGAAGCAGGCTTAATTCTAGCAAGGTTTATGGGCTATAAGTCTAATTTGGGGCAAAGAAGAGAAGAATGTAGTTTTTCTCTCTAATTTATGCAGAATCAGTTTCCAGCCACCTGGAGTTAAGATGGTGGATATAGTTACACCTCTGCTATGTGACAGGATGTTTGAGGAAAAGGGAGTGTATTTGAAACCCCAAAATGGGACAGAAAATAAAGACAGACTGGAAGATCAGGACTAAATTATTAAGTGACATGAATGCAAAAAACAACACTTTTGGGAGATTTAGATAAAAATAAGATTTGGACTCTGTGCAGTTTTAAATTGCATTATTGGCCTTTTCCCCAGAAAATAACCCAGAAAAACCTCACTCAGTTTGCCAGAACTCTGGGATGATTCTCTACATGAAAGCAAAGGCTTCTTGAAAGAGAGAGAAGACTTCTCACAAGAGAATAGGCTGCTTCCTTCAGAATTAGGCACTTTGATTTATTTTTCCTCTCTCACATAGCCACAATGAAACCACTTCAGTTCCTGGCCAAATATGAGTAACCCATATTGAAGACTAGAAACGCTGGACAGATAAAAGCAGATCCCAGACCAACATTTCCACTACCAAATGGAGTAAATCTGATTCTTAACTCCAGCTTCCGATCTGAATTACCCTAAAACTAAGCTGTTAAATGACAAGGCAGCCAGCTCAGACAGGGAGTTTGCAGCTCTGCAGGCTGTTTACTGCATTGCAGCCACACTGCCTGCACAGATCTTTGCATTAGCTGCAAACACAAGCTTCAAGTGAGCCCTGTGCCAGAGATGTGTGGTGAAAGCACACTGTGTTTTGAAGCAGTGGGACAGAGCATTATGGATATATATATATACATACAATTTTACCAGCATTATTCCTGCAGCAGCAAGACTCAAACACTTATTCCTGTCCTTGAACAGATTCTCAAGCATGCCCTGAGTCCTGTGCTGCTCCAGTGGGACTGAAACCCTCAGAGAGGCCCCACAGCTTAATGCTGGTGTTGATGTATCTCTGCAGCACTCCAATGCCAATTTGCCATCCCCACAATTTTACCACGATTTCTGTGGGAAGTAGGCAATGGACAGAGTCCTGCAGGTGTCATGAGCTGCAAGACACCTAAGATGATGCACTCTTTATCATTCCAGCACAGGAAAGCACACTTCAGCAGACACATGGCAGGCACAAAATATCCTCCCTCTGCCCTGAAGGGCTTCACAAATTCATGCAGATCAAGCTTCAGCCAGGAAGGGCCGAGCCACAGGGTCTCTGGAACACCTGTAAGGGTGGCAGGTGTCAGGGTGTATTCAAGGATCATCTGCTTGGAAGATGAATGGGACAATGCCCCCTCTGCCTCTCCCAGCAATACTCCCAGTCATGGCCCTGCAAGGCACAGCTCAAATGTTTTTCAGCAACTGGGACATGAATAGAAAAATTTTAATTGAATTCAAAGGTCCTTGAATCTGGTTCATAATGTGCAACTGAACTTTGGACAGTAAAATCCTTAAGGCAGGAACATCAAGTTTTATTAACCTGACAGTCACTTAAACCTCCACCCACTTAGAGCATTACAGAAATGATCAACGTGAAGATCTCAGCAGTGCAGCCCTCTGCCTTTGAACATCCCTATCTCTGGCCATGGCTCACCTGAATTAAAGGTTCAGCAGTGCTAAACCTTGGTTATATTAATAAATCCTGGGCATCACAGCTCTGCCTGAGCACAAAAACACCCCAAGCCACTAGAGAAGGGAAAAGATCTTGCAGAATTACACAGAGGACAATAAAACTGGTCAGATCTTCCACACTCCTGTCTTTGCTCTCCTAAGAAGGGATTCGGGAGAGCATCTCTGTAGTCCATAAGGGAAAATGGACCTGGAAGGCAGTGGAACGGAACCTCCGTTTGTCCCAGCTCATGGCAATCAGGGATAGCAATTTTCTTTTGTAGCTCTCTTGCTTACATAGGTGTGCCTTTTATTAGAGTTTGAATTGAGACCCTCCAAACTATCTGACAATTCTATCAAACCCACCCTCTATCAAGTTTGCCTGGAGAACTGAACAGAACACTGATAGAAGGGGTCCTGACATCAATGCAGCAGGAAAAATGAGAATTGTCTTGCTGAGCCTTTGTACCTCGCAAATTAATTGTGCACAATATAAGCTGCTTAAATTTTAATTTAAATTATTACATTTTAAGTGTAAAATAATTGTTAATTTGCCTGCTATTTTAATATTTTAAATTTGGGAAATTACATATAAATCTAAAAGAAGCCCCTCTGATAAAATCAGCTTTGATACTAATCCATAGATTTAAAGCTATAAAGTGCTTTGTTGCCCAAGGAGAAATCATTATTCTAGCCAAGCCTCAATAAATTTCTATGTTGTAGTTCCTAAAATATTTTCCTGGAATTTATGGCATCATTGGAACTTATTCCTTACACTTTTCAAACACATAACTGTATTATTTTGCCAGTAATTTTATGTTTTGCACTAAATCGTTGGGTTATGAATGTTCCCATTCTTTTTAGACTTTGTTTTTGTAAATCAAATTAATCACAATTTAGAAGTACATAAACTTGATAAGACATTTTTATAACTTTGTTCAGCATTTCAAACTGGATATACACAAAACCCATTAAAATAAGAAAATATCTTGAATCAATATTATTTAAGTACATTTATCAGTGGTATAAAATAAATCAGTTTCTAGAATCTGATTTAGGCCACTCTGTAGCTTCAGTAACAGCCACAAATCATGTACACACATACAGCTTTCCTTACATCTCCCCAGTCTCCTCTGCAAAGAAATCTGTTTCCTTTCTGTCCACTCAGTTTTCTCAGTTCTCACTCTTTCTGCACTCTGAGTCTTTGTTTTGTAATCAAATAACACACTCTACTACTTACAAGAGAGCATCAAGCATTAAGAAGTTTATGTACTCCTTGGTGTTGCCCTAGAATTATCTTACTATACAAGATGTAACTTTCTCTACCTTCTGCAGCTGTAAAATGCCAAATGTCTGCAGCCAAAGAGAGGCAGAGATTTATTAACCTAAGCCAGACTTTGAGAACTGCAGAGGAAATTTCTGCCGAGCAGATGCCCCACAGAAGGCATTTGCAACACCTAAAATTAACTTTCCTTTTCAAGGGACTTTTAACTTTCCTTTTCAAGCAGCCTGTAGGACCTAGTGCAGCTCCCAGTTCTGCTGCTACTGTTATTTCAGTTCTGAAAATAACTTGTGGATCCTCAATGGCAGAGTTTCAATACACTCACCACACTCAACAATTGCAGCAATCAGGAGGAATAGCAAGTAACAGCTTAGAGAGGGGCTTGTTTTACACACAGGGTGCAAGTCCCATCAGGCAAAACAGCTGCCAGAGTGGTGGTGTGGGTGCTGTCCACAAAAATGGACTCATGAACTGTATTAGCCCACTCTGATCTCCTCTGATTTCTAGCAATAGCCCATTTTTGGTCCTTGTAAGCCTCACACAAACACACTCTGATGAAGTTCCCCAGTGCCCTGAAATTCCTATAGTCTTTCTTGCCCTTTTTGATGAGCAGCTGATTAGTCAGCATGTGTTCCACAGAGCTGCTGCTGTCCCAAGAAACATTATGATCCAAAGTTAATTTGATGACTGGACTATAAAAGCTGAAAAGAAGGATTTGTGTAGGATACACTGAGAGACTTGTGACAAGGACAGCACAGCAGCAGCTGGTAAAGTGAAAAGTGATAAAGCTTATACTGAAAGATTGTTTGAAGGAATAGAACAATTCAAGTAATTTACCTGAAAAATAAAAAATGTGGTTTATAGCTGTACATCTTGGCGATCTTTTTTCAAATCAAAAATCAGATAAAATAGTGAGAAATAAGTACATATTCAATGTATAATTTATAAAAATATACAAATGCACAAATATATAAACATGTCATTTCTATTGAGACATTTATATATTAATAATTACGTGACTTTTTATTCAGACCATTCAAGAAAAAAATTCAGAATGGTAATTCCAGAATGAGACACTTACACTGAGCCTATCACACATGATGATGGAAAATCTTGTCAGGCTTGGTATTTATTATCAAAGGGCTTGCACAGCAGCACTGGAAACATCCACACAAATGCCATGTCTGAGGCATGCCCCCACCTTGGTGAGGTCCCAGGCAGACCCGTATCCTTGGGGGGCAGGTCCCAGAAGGGAGCAGGACACCTGGTAGCAACAGCACGTGCAGAATGAGGACCAGCAAGAGCTCTGAGCTTTTGTTAAACCTGACAGTTTAACCTACTGCTGAAAAAGGAATTTATGGACTTCTAGCCTTGATTTAAACCACTGATTTATTGCTTTCATTCTATCCCTAACTTTTCCCAGTGAAAGTCTTTGCATTAACAACTCCACTTTTCTTAGCTGAATTTCTTGGTGGAGATTCCCTATGTGAAGCATTAACCTAACTCTTTATGCAAACCCCACTTTTGCCAGTGCTTTAAATTCACATGAGGCATTTCCAACACAGCGGGGTAAAATTTTTCAGAAAAAATACTATACAGATCAGGAAATGTAATGTTGTGACCAGGCATAGAAATATTTAAAAATTCAGATCGAATTCAGCAAATAATTTGAAAACAATAAACTGGAAGAGACAAATAATAGCTAAATATTTTACTCAAATATTTGATAAATGAAATTTTGATCTGCTGATGTAATATTATTGCCTTATCCCATGGGATTAGCTACTTTATTTAAGAAAAATTTTAATGACATTTTAAGAGCAAAACAATGAAATTGTTTATATTGAAGCTCTTGAGCTCAAAAAATCATCTCAAGCATCTTTATCATCTAATTCCATGAAAGAAATAATTTTTAAAAGACTGCTGGAAGTAATTGTGGACCATGATCCTCTCAATCAACTATTTTGATTTGGTGATTTAATAGGAGGTGGGGATAGGAAGAGGCCTTTTACCCAAGTTGTTATTACCCCAGACTTCCCTTGGTACTGAACTATGAAACCAAGGATGAGCAACCATCACAATTGACACTGGCACAGCAATTATGCTCATGACCTGTCTGAGCCTGGAAAAGTGTGTGAAGATCTCATCTAAGGTGCATATTGAATCTGATTTTTAAAAAAACCCAACACAGCATAAAGGTTTAAACTAAAGTTTTGTCCTCATACAAGTAGTACCACATATTTCAGCTACCCACAATATGTTAGAAAAATTATTGCATTGTTAGACTGCATATAAATGATGTGCAATATCTGGAATGAGGTGCAGGAAATGTCAGGGACATTCATTTTATCACTGCCTCATAGGATGCCCCAAGAAGAGACATGAGTGAAAACCTGAGAGCAGATAGGTGCATGAAAAATGGACCTCTTTCCCTTCCTGTTCAGAAATCCTGAAGCACTGGTTCCCCACTGCACCACAACTGCTCCTGACTAATAGCAAAAGAGATACTGAATGAGAAGAACAATTTTTAGTGGCTGTTATTATCAGAGTTACAGCTGTTTAGTCCAGTGTGGAAAAACTCAATCCTAAGACATTTCTTTTTCCCACACTCCTAGAAAGAAGACTTCTCATGCCACAAAGGCACTGCACTGCCTGCAACACAGCTATTAGCAAACATTTAGGTATCCTGTCTGCATTCTTCTTAGAATATTATACAGCCAACTTATTCACTGTTTTTTACAAATTCATGAAAGCACAAATGAAAAAGGGACAAACAAAACCACAAGAAATATTAGGAAAAAATCTAATGCCAAATTCTGTGCAAAGCCAGAAAGACTTCACGTCATTTGAAAAAATCAAGGCACCAGTAAAGGTGTCCATATGTAATCCTGCAGTCTATGCTGTGTGGTTTACCAAACTGTCAGCCTTGCATAAACATGAGGGGAATCTTACGTTCTTCACAATATCACACACTAGCTCCTTCCCTTCTTAAAATACACCATAAAAGAGATCTTGCATTCTTTTCTCTGCATTAGGAGCAGAGAATACCACCAGCATAGGTGGTATTTGGAATATAATCCAAAGGATATGCCTTCCCCTTTGCAATCCTTCAGTTTACCCATGGCTGAAACTCATTCCACCACCAAAACTCCCATAAATCTAATTACCAATGTGCAGACTCTACTCAGCTAAGAAGGCAGGTATGTCTGGCAGAAGAATGATAACTGTGAAGAGAGAGAAATAAACTTTATCCAAGCGACTGACAATGATTTGTCAAGCTTACCCGAGCCTTGCACTCACTCAGTGGTAGGAAGCAGCTAGACAGATCTTAGACTGAATCCAGCTGAATCCTTATTCTGCTCTTAGGTTATCCAATATGTTATACCTTGAAAACAATGCTTATGTAAGTGAAGTTACAGAGGACTCATATTTCATATGTAGAGAAACAGCTGCTTTTTTAATTTAAAAAAACTAAATTAAATCATAACTTAAAAGCTATGTTCCGTCATCTGTAGAACACGCCAAATCATATGCCTGAAATATAAAACTGATGCTGAAATTCTGGTAATATTTAACATGTTCTTTATGAAGAAAACATTCTTCTTGAGCTTGGAAACTGACTGAACAATAGCAGCTTTAGGACCTCCAAAGCCGAAGGCGCAGAGGTTATGAGAATGTGTCTGCCCAAAACTACAAATCAAAAGGGTAACAACAATACCATATGTTACAGAACATAAAGTATCCTTCACAAACACTATAAAACCCCCACATATCTCTGCCTTGAGAGTCCCACTGGCCAGTGGAAGGTTGTGTTTCATTATGCTATCACCATATAAGAACATTTTTTCTCCATTTTTAATGGCATGCCGAAAACTTTGTGGTACCACTGAATGACCTTTGGAGGGGTAAGATTAAGTAGTAGTGACAGAAGATTGTCTTTGGCCTAATACTTTTTCAAAATGCAGAAGCTGATTTCCTAGAGACTGACTCCAGCTATCTTTAAACTGCAGCCAAAAATGGTGTTTATTCACATTAGTTTGGGTTTAGTTTTTTTGTTTTGGTTTTGGGGTTTTTTTATTTTTGGGGGGGTTTTTTGTGGGTTTTTTAGTTTATTTTTAATTTAGGAAAGGTGTATGGATTTGTCTACCCTCATAAGATTATTTTCTTATTGGAGTACTTCTCTTCACACAAAAGTACTGCAGGTCCCTCTGCTCTAAGGTGTTACAAAATGTAAAGAAATTTACACATCTAGATAGGTACAGAGATCCTGCATCCAAACAGGGAGGGGAGAAAATTAGTGACCCTTCCTGTTCCAGCTGCACAGAGCCCCCATGCTCTGGGATTTATAAACCCTGTCACTGGGTCAAGAGCAATATGGGAGGAAAGGCAGCTTCTCCTACATCTCACTTCAGCAGTGGGAAGTTTATTCTGGATTGCCACAATTTCTTTCGGTAATAGATTATTTCTTCTCCTGCTTGCAGGAGAGCATGAGGCCTTCAAGCATCTTTGGGTCACAGATGTGCTGGCCTGGTTCTGCTCCAGTAAAGGCACAGAGATCTTGGTCAGTATTTCAGCACAGACCCTTGCAGCAATGGGACCTGAAAGCTGGTCCCATTATGAAACCCTGAACTAAGAGCAGTGAACATATTCCTACAGTCCATTTAGGATCATCTAAAATCAATGAATTAAGGTTTACCTCAGTCCCAGGATAAAGCACAAAGAGGTCAAGCTTTGAGCTGTGAAGTGTCTGCCCCTGGGGCCTGGATTAAAGTGTGCACACATGTAGTTCTTTGCTGAAGGTCACCTCTCTTCTGAGAAATACTAGCAGAAAGCTATCTTTAGGTTCACTAAACATAAACATGAAGCATAAACTTTATCAATAGCTCCCCCAATTTTAGGAAGTATCTGGAATACTCTTAAACAGTTTTTAACTAGAAGACAATGAATAACAAAACTGTCAGCCTCTTTTTCCTGTATTGATTTCAGAGAGATTTTCCTTACTCCATTAAAATTGCCTTTTCAAATTCCCAGAAGGAACATTCAATCTTCCTCAGCAGAACTTAATCACAGCCTGTGTCTGGTTTACGTGGAAGTTTGGGTAGACCCTTTCAATATGGTTATGAAAAGAGAAATTCACAGATTGCCTGTACCAACACTCCAGTCACATACTAACTTGTGGATTCCTCTGTAAACTTTGTCTAATCAAAAGAAAAATTACGCAAAGCTAAAATAGAAAAAGTTTATAACTATATGAAAAAAACCACCAGAGAACCTTTCTCAGATCTTCCAGGAGGAATAAAGCTAGAAGAGGTACTTACAGATATTGTCTGTACTCAACACTTATATCTATTCATGGACGTAGCAACTTAGAAAATTACAACTTTGAGCAATTCTCAGTAATTAAAGGTGTTATAATAGTTGTGGGTTCTAGGGAAGAAAGCTTTGGTGTACCCATTTGGAGATGTTTTAGATCTGGGAGGTGAGTTGCAGACAGGAACCACTGTTCAGGTTTCCCTGCAGCACAGCAGATCTGAAAGGAAATTTCTGTAAAGTTCAGCCGAGCCCAGCGTTCCTCATACCCAGAGCACACCCACAGAACAACATTTCCTTTCTTTGCCTCATGCCACATGAACAGACTTATCCATAGACAGGGCTGAGGAGAGACAGTGACAAGAAATCCTTCCAGGCTGGGACTTAAATCCTTGAATTTCTGATTGAACTGCAGATTACTCTGGCCATATGCTGCCTTTCCACACCAGGTGGAATACACTTTATCAGATCTGCCATTGCCAAGACAGCTATCATTTTACACTTTTAAAAGATTTATGCCCCAATTGTCTTCTTTCTCTCAGACAGAGGGCTTGCCTATGTGGGAAATTTGCTGTGCAGTAAGCCAAGCCACATGCTTTTCCACAGTAATGCTCTGAATGTACACTTTTAGGGAGCAGTATTGTTATGTGGGTGGTTTTTTTGAGGCACTCTGACAGAGTATATGGTTGGAAATTGGTGCAGAGAAGTTATGTAAAATTCACAGCCTCCCATGCCACAGGCTGACTTTCTCTGGTGAAGGTTGGTGTAAACAAGCTCCCATAAATCTAGCTGAGAGAAAAAAAAACAGAGTTAAGATCCAGCCTCCCTCTTCATTGCTCTTCCCCTCTCCCTGTGAAGGCTCTAGAGCTTTCCCAAGTGGAACTCCTTCACAAGTCTGGCAGACCTGAGGCTTATTGCTGTGGCTTGTAGTCAGACAAAGCAAAAAAAAGGTATTTCAGCATTAATGGAGCTGAAGCTCTTTGGACCTTTGCAAGCTAACTAGAAGAGAGTCCAAAAGCTCTGTCAGGGCTTTCCCATTAGAAGAAAGCAGTTTCACCACAATAATGGGCTCACTCATTTCTGCCGCACGGGTATAATATAAACATAAATGATATAAATAATGTCATACCTGGGAGAGTCCCTGAGCAGAGCGAAGGAGCCGGGCTGGACGCATGATGGAAGCTCGGGAGTTCGGGGCTGTGAGGGCTGTGTGGGGCTCAGGGCTGCGGGGGGCTCAGGGCTGTGAGGGCTGTGGGGGCCTCAAGGTTTTGGGGGGCTCAGGGTGTGAGGAGCTCAGGGCTGTGAGGGGCTCAGGGCTGTGAGGGCTGTGAGGGCTTTGGGGGAGCTGTGGGGGCCTCAGGGCTGTGAGGGCTGTGAGGGGCTCAGGGCTGTGGGGGGCTCAGGGATTTGAGGGCTGTGAGGGGCTCAGGGCTGTGGGGGGCTCATGGTGAGGGGGGCTCAGGGCTGTGAGAGCTGTGAGGGGCTGTGAGGGGCTCAGGGTTGTGAGAGCTGTGGGGGGCTCAGGGCTGTGGGGGCTTTGAGGGGCTCAGGGCTTTGGGGGGCTCAGGGATTTGAGGGGCTCATGGTGTGGGGGGCTCAGGGCTGTGAGGGCTGTGAGGGGCTCAGGGCTGTGGGGGGCTCATGGTGAGGGGGGTTCAGGGCTGTGAGAGCTGTGAGGGGTTCAGGGCTGTGAGAGCTGTGGGGGCTCAGGGCTGTGGGGAGCTCAGGGCTTTGGGGGGCTCAGGGTGTGAGGGGCTCAGGGCTGTTAGGGGCTGGGGGGGCTCAGGGCCACGGCAGCTCTGCTGACCCACACTGCCCTTACTGCTGTGGGGGACAGCCGAGCTCTGTGCAAGCCAGGCTGGACAACCACTCATTTTAATCCCTTCTGCTTTTTATAATTTTTAAGTGCCCTTTTCCTTGCATGCTGACAGCCGAGCAGTATTTATCCCTTTCACAGAGTGATTCCCTCATCCCAGAGCTTCCCTCTGGAGTTGCCTCTGTAATTCTACCCAAGTCTCTTTGCTTTCTTGTTCAAACCTCGCAGAGGAAGAGGCATCCCAGGACAGAGAGTGCAGCTTTCATGAAGGGAGTGTGGTGGAGTGTCTGCTTCAAGCAGGGCTGACATGAAGTGCCACAGCCAGACCCGGGGCCAAGGCAGCCCCAGGAGATCCATCACCCAGAGCAATAGCACAGATCTGCCATGTCATGGCCAGACAAGCCCTTGGAAAGTATCTTCTTGTGCTTGCAGCTGAAAAGTGGGTAGTTCGTCAGAAAAAAAATCCCATCCCTCACTCCAGCTAACTGCATAAAGAAAAGCAAGGACCAGGGTGGGCAGATTTATCATCAAGAGCACCCACATCCATTTAGTTCCAGTAAGAGGTAATTCTGAGTGTTCACTGGAAGTATTGCACTATCACATTTATGGCAGTGCCACATATGGAGAGCACAAGGTGTTGCTGTGCCAGGTACTGTACATTATTATTATTTGTACTAGCACTGTGCCAGGAGCCAGGTGCTGTACAACATAAACCAAAAAGTAATTCTCTTCTGCAGACAGGTTACAGAATAATAGCAAAGGTGACCATCCCTGATCTGGACAGCTTAGTCTAGATCAGGACAAAAGAGAACACACATCAGATAGCAGGGTTAAATAAAATATTAGTTTTCTTCACAGGTAGGGTTTTTGTCTAACTGGAGTCAGGATTGCAACAATTGGAGAAAGCCAGAAGGAGAGAACAGACGCCTTTGTCACACGGTGTTTGTTCAAGGTCCCTTTTGAAATATTTTATCAGAGACATCAAACTGCTGAAGAGAAAACTGCTTCGAAGTCAATTGTGAAATTTTAGTCAAGCAAGTGGTAGAAATGACCATGATTTGGGAAGACTTAGACACACAGATTTTACTCTGAGTCAATGCTTCATTTGCAAACACATATGCAAAGCACTGCCTTGCTTACATGTTGAAAAAGCAAACATTATAAATATGTATTCAAGCCCAGTAGTTTCTTCTTTTGCAGGTGAAGACTGAAGAACACATCCCTGAGCAGACAAGTTTTCACTGCACTTGTGTGTGAGGTCAGGCCTCAACACTTCCTGGTAGTTTCTCCATGGAAATGGACCTTTAAATCCTTTAAAGAAAAGGGATTCATCATGTCAAACTCATAGATCTTATTTGTGGCCTGAAAGTTTAGGTGGAAAAAAGTAATTCCAAACCAACATATTAAGTTTAGAGCTCCAATTTAATGTCAAAACTGTAATTTTTCAAGTGTCCTTGCACTAATCATTACATTACTCACCACCCACTGCATCCAAGTGAGATCTAAATTTAAAAAAAGAGAAAAAAAAAGGAGAAAAAAGGGTAAATATTAGTGATTTTTATGGGGAGAATGTTGCTGTGACACAGCATAGTGCTTCAGTCATGAGTGAGGAAAGCTAATCTGGAATAAATGACATCAGGAAACCAAACTTTCTTCTTCAGGGATACCATCAAGCTTGTAGACCTGGCTGAATGGAAGAGATGACACAGGAGAAAAAATTAAAGTCTTGGCATGATCTTTTTCCTTTTTCTTGAGCAAATTCAAATTTTAAAGTTTGAAATTATAGTGGATGTTCAAGAAAATGACCAACAAAATGTTGGACAGATTGGAACATGACTGATACATTCTTTGTCATAGAGACTTTCTCCCTCCTTCACAACCGGAAGGCAATATTCAAAGTATCTAAGATAATTTCATCAAAAATGTTGGTCTTTACAGGTAAATTATATTATTTGCATTTTGTTAAGAAGATCCTTTAAGGCTTCCTTGCCAGAATGAGTCTTCATGACACAGGTTTTCAAAGGAAAGCTGTAGCAAAGAAAAAAATGTCCTCTTTTTTTTAACTATAGAAAACATGGCAAAAGTTTCATCAAAAATTCATAATAAAATACACATAAAACATCAACATTCGTTTCAATTTTTCAGTCCATGTTGCACCATATTCACCAGGAAATCTGAGTAAAAACAAGAGAAACACTTGTAAAGAACTTTATAAAAAATCTGTTTAGCATGTATCCCTTTTGATTTGGTTGAATGCAAAAGGGAAGTTTGAGAAATTTGAGGTTAGGGCAAACATGCCTTAGGAAAATCCATTCAAAGCTCATTCCAGATGTTCCTGGATTTTGCTACGTGTCCCTCCCCCAGCTCCCTTCATCTTGGTGCTCATTGTCATGTATCTCAACCCCACATGCAGGGTCCAAACCAATGAACTGCAGTTTCACCATTGTCCCTATAAGGTGACGGATCACAGTCCCAGTCTTTTACCTGCCTAATCCTTTCTCACAGAGGGATGCTCCTAATTCTAATTAACTGAGTGCCTTTGGGTCCCTAATCTATGCAAAATCCTATTCAAAATTTGTATTTCTAAAAGTGCTGGGGATGTATATATGTGCTGAGATCCTATATGGAAAACATAAGAATTTTCTCTACCTGGACATAGTGTTAGTGAGCATTTCTTGACATGTGTAAATCTTGCACTTTTAGTATAGAAACTGCAGGTTATTTGACAATGGAAAGCTCCCCTGAAAGAATCTAAGGCTGGTTTTAAGATGATGAAGGCATTCTGTGGCTAAAACCAAAATATTTTCTAAGGCAGAGGGGAGAAGACAAGGACTGAAAATTCTCCTTGCTGAAAGAGATATTCAGAGGTGGCCTGAGGCTGGTTATAGAGGCTGGCATTGATTATAATCTAAGCAGCAAACCAAAAGGAGCACAAGGAGATTACTCAAGACAGGCTCTCCTGAACAAGCCTTCAGGTGTCTTCACTTGGTGGTGTTGCCAAAGTTGAGATATCCAAGCACACCTCTCCAGGGCTGGGCTTCCTGGCTGGGTAGCATCAGGGATCTTCCACACACAGCTGTAACCTGGGTGGAGTTAGTTCTGTGTGCCTTGGGAGGAGACAGCAGAACCAATGCTGCTCCCATGACAGTCCCACCTGCAATAATGACAGTCCCACCCTCTCTGAAGGAGATCCTTCAGAAGCTGTACCTTAGGAAGATTAACTAGCTACCCAAATTTATTCCTCTTTAAAATGTATTTTACAGTTCCTGGAGCTAGACCTTGACATGTTTACTCCTGGGATCTTGCCCTACAAGAAGTTCCACATAAAGCGCTGTTCCTAGTAAACAATAGATACAAGAATGTGGCTGGGAATGAAATGTGTGAAGCAACATCTATTTCCTGGTGGATTTCATAATTGGTGAAAATAACATTAGCAAAATACAGCTCTTCCCTCCCCCAGTTGTTCTTCATCTGCTTGTTGAATATTGTGAATTTACCAAACCCGCTGCAAGCTGAATGAGAGCCCTGGCCTCTTGAGAGTCTCCCAAATCAACAAAATACCTCCTCCTAATTCTTTCTCTGTTAGAATTTGTTTTGCATGGAATTTACTTGCCCGTTTTGCATGAGCTGTTTGGCTGTAATCTCAGCAGCATGCAGCCTTGCCAGATTTCAGAAAGATGAGTAAACTTCTGAATCTGATAGCGACTTCAACAGAATACCAAAAAGGGACTTCTTTGTTCTCCATAAACAGACTATTTACTTTGATCTGGCAAAATGAATTAATGAAAGGAAATGACACCTTCCAATTTCATGTGTTCAGGAGAAAGAGAAGTGGGCTTAATTTGGTTTGTCTTTTTTTTTTTCCCTCTCTTCCTTTTTCTAAGGATGGAGTAGGCTAAGGGGCATCCTTTCGACAGTACAGAGCTCTTAGAAACAGACAGATCTTTTCTCTGGTAAAAAGTCTCCTCAAAACACTGTAAGGTCCATGTATATGCAAGCAGTTCAGAGTTATTACAAATCTAAAATAGGAAGCTATTCACTTGATCTTTTGGTTCAATCCTATTAGGACCCCCCTGGAGCTCTAAATGGATACCAGCCTGTCACAGGCCTGTTGCTGTGACGACCCAGTCTTTACAGAACAAGAAAAAGAAATGATAGTGATTGGCAGACCTTCCTTGCCCTAGTATGTAGCACAAAGGGAGACAAAATGAAGAGGAAGTCAGACTGTTATTATAGGTTTGCTGCTTCTTAACCTTACAGCACCTTACACCTGGTAAGTGTCACCCTGCAAACTTAAACCCTCAGCAGAGCACTGTTACATTTCAGTATCAGATGGGAAGAGCTAAGTCAGGCATTAATTTATCCATCCCCTTGTTTCAGTTGATTGAAATGCAAACAGCATTCAAGCAAAACTGCGTTAGCAGAGGAGAAATAAACACGGAGGGCCAAGCCCTGCTGACCTGGCCCTCTGAAGTGAGTTTAGGGGTGTAAAAGCTGTGGGTCGAGCAGCATTCAGCCCAGGCTGTAAATGAATGAGTGGCCAACAAAGCAAGGACTGCAAGAGGAAACTGTCTGCAGCCCCTATTCGCCCTGCATGAGAGAGGAAAGAATTTGATAAATTCTACCATATGGTGCCATGCTGCATCTTGCTAGCTATAAATAATAGTCTTTCTGTTTCTGGTTTTCTTTAGCTTTCCTTGGTAGCTGTGACAGATTTTCAGCAATGGGTATAAAAAAAGTGCAAAATGCAGTTTCTCCACCTTTTTTTTTTTTTAACCAGGTAAAAACAAGACAAAAAAAGATCCAAAGGAAAGAAATAAAATAGGAAACTTTCCATTAGCTTACCAATATGAAAATCCAGATAAAGTCATCATGATGTTAGAATATTGTACATTTAATTGTTGCTATCAAGAGCTGTCAATGAAAATGATTGCTTAAGAGTGACAGATATACACCTGCATCCACCTTGCTGGAGCTCTATCTCTATCTTATGCATTCTATATCTCCATCTTATGCATGTTTTCCTAAACTTAATTATAAATTTTTTTATTATCACATATGAATCTTGAAAAAAATCCCAGGAGCTTTCATTCCTTTCCAGGTTCTCTTAAAAGCAATGAAGTTTTTATTCATAAGCTTTCAAGCAGCATTTCTGACATTTGTGGTACAATCTTGTCTTTAAGAGTGTCACTAAACAAATGTTTGCTTGAGTAGTCAGATGAAATCCAATAAACCATGGTCCTTAATGATGGTACAAAAGTTTGCTGCATTAGTGTGCTCAAAAAATGACATTCTCTAAAGATAATAAGGGAAAGTTAAATTAGCAAGGACAGAAAATCTGGCTATATTCTGAAAAGGCTTTTTAATACTCTAAGTCAGAGTTCAAAACATTAATTTTCTTGAATAAGCAAAGCTGGACTTTTGAAGGTTTGTCAAAAAGCACTTACTCTTAAAATCAGAATCAAAACAATAGCCCAGACTCTTGGCTGACACGGGCCGATGTAGCTTCACTTACTGCAGTGAAGTCTCACTGATATAAAGCAACAGATTCTGATAAAATCCTCTAAAAGCTTTTTTTTTTTTTACCTAATATTTAAAATAATATTTTATTGAGTGTTTTGGATGATGCTTTGGGTGTTTACATTTACAACTGTCCACCATTCTTCCTCCCTAAACCCTCACTTCCAAAGTGACACCCACCTCCAAAGCAAAATGCAAAATAAATAGGTATATGTGTTATTATGAAGACAGGTATTAAAAACCATGTCCAATATTTCTCAGAATTTTAAAAAGCAAGGAATTCAGCACAAATGTCATCCTATAGTTTCTTTAATCTTTATACAACTTTATTCCCCCCACACCTTAAAAAAGAATTTTTAAGAACGTGTTGAATGGAGACATGTTTGTAACAACACATATACATACTGCCTGAAGAACTCTGTATTCATAAAAACTCCAGAAGTTTCTTTATCTGGAACATGTGTAACATTTACCTGAAATAAAGATTTGTTAGCCAGGACAGGAAAAAGGTTAAAGATGTCAAAAAATAAATTGTAAAAGTCTATATTTCATTTTGTCCCAGAGAAAGTATGGAATATATTGCTTTTTGTATACCAGCGATCTAAACTATCCCTCAACAGAGTTTGTTAATCACTGCCAACTGAGAAGATTAAATGAATGCTTCTTTTACAGACCCTTTTTCTTCTTAAAAAAAAAAGCAAAAAAAAAAAAGAGAAAGAAACAAAAAATCAAGACTGAACTTTTAGGAAAAATAAACTGAGTCTATTTTTTATTTTCTGATAGGCTGAATTCATGTCTATATTTTTTTTTTCAAATGCAAGATGAGTTTTCATGTGGTAGCTTTGTAATCACACACAGAGGTTTTTAAAATGAAATAAACTCTTCAGTTTGCCTGAAACTAATATGTTTCTTTCTCTAATGTTTCAGGAATTCAGCAATTAAGCCATGTTTTGTTACAAAGAAAAATTATTAGTTTCGTTATATTACCACCAAAACGCATATAATATATTTAAAAATCCATCATACTAATTTATACTATTATGGTAGGGAGAAAGAGGAAATGTTTGGCAGTTCCCATTTTAAATGATAACTGATAACATGATTTCATGACATATATATATATATATATATATATATATTATTTGGGGTTTTTTGTACACATGGACTTTATGGTTTATGGAAACTTATTTATTTTTACCCTTGTAAATTTATTTTTAGTATCATTCAATGAAAAAGTTTAAAAAAATAAAGAAGGAATTGAGCAAGATGGAGAAAGCAAGCACAAGGAATTTAAAATCAGATCACATTTTTGCCTGCATTCTGCTTTCAGCAAGAACCGCTTGTCCTGTAAATATAATTACTTTAGAGGTCATTTGGTAATACCTTTATTTTATTACCATTATTGCAGCATGACAACAGCAGCTCGCAGTGTAAAGTTCCCCTCATTTGCCTCCTTTCGCACAGTTAGGATTGCCAGCCTTGAACACCAGCCCAAACGCGGGGTTAGGGAGGCGCGGGGAGCAGGGAGGAGGCTGGAGAGAATTCCCGGGCAGGTTGGTCCCTGCCCGCGGGATGCGCAGGGGCTGGGCACCACCTCCTGGAGCGCTGGGGAACAGCCGGAGCCCCGGCTCCCGCCCTCCCCCTTCCCGATCCTGCTTTTCTCTCCTCTTACCCCTTTTTCTTTTTCCATCCCTTCTTTAAAGCTCGGGGGCCAATAGCGCCAAAACCCCTTATGCTGCCCTGCTGTCCCCAGGCCCCTAAAACACAGGGATGAAGCAGAGGGGTTTTCCATCCCCTCTTGCTGACCATCTCCAGGAGCACACGACTGTGGGTAAAGCCAGGGCTGTGCTTGTTGCTGACTTTACACGGGCCCCAGTGTGGAAGCATGGAGACCCTGGAGGGATGGGAACACCCCCAGGCCTGCAAGGAGAGGAACACTCTGGACTGACAGTGCTGGTGGCATTGTCACTGGCTGTTATTTCCAGGAAGGATCGTTTGCAGAGTGGCTTTGTCACAACTCTGTCCCCTCAGCCATCACTGCTCTCAAGCTTTCATCATCCTGACCAGAAGGTTCTAGAGAAACCCTCAAGGATCTGGTCTGAGGACTTTCAAAAATGAAGAGAAATGTTCCCGGAGGTTCCAGCAGGCTCTGAGTCAGGCCCAGAGCTCATAAACTCCCAGAGTAAGGTCACTATTGGAACAGGCTAGTCCTACCACCTCACTGAGCAGCATCCTAGATAGGTATGTGGGGTTTCTGACACAGAAAAGAGATTAAACAGAGCAAAAGGCAAAAATGCAAAATCCCAGAGCTCCTGAACTGGATCCTTGTCTCTTGCATTGGCAGAGCCACTGCATGATGGGGATTTGGCCCCACAAGTGCAGTAAACAGTCTAGAGCAAAACAAAAGAACTAATAAAGGGGTTTCATCATCTGCTTGGCTTTGCAATCCCAGCTTTAAACAAAACAAGACACTACCACTATAATACCAGAAAAATAAATGCTTTTCTTTCTTAGGTTCATAAAACACTCATTACCCATAATTAATCATGATGACACACTGTATTCAGGCCTCTAGCTAGGTTCTGGCTGGAAGCATAAAGAATTGGCTTCTCATAGCTTCCAGTGCTTTAGCCAGTGTGTTCTTCAGGATGCAAAATTGATTATCCAAAATAGAAATCTCTTCGTTTCCTTTGTTTTTGTTGTGTTGAAAAACCTATTACTTAGTTGTTAAGTCTCTGCATTTTCTACTTCCCTGAACAACGGGCTATTTAATTCCACTGAAGTTAATGGGTTTGCACTGTAGTGAAGGTAACCTAGCACCTACAATGTCATTAAAAGCTTAACCAAAGATTGACCAAAACCTGGCCTGATTCTCACTTAGGACTCTGGGCTCCTACTGAAATTGTTAATAAATTATGTATGTCTTAATACTGTCTGCTGACAACAGACCCCAGGATATAATATATAATATTGATTGTAATGCAATCTCTCCTTGTCAAAACAGCAGTTGATAGTATTTCTAAATATGATTCTAAGATTTAAGGCAAAATAACCCACAACACCATAAACAGTTTAATAATAAATTTTCAAGGTATATTATTAAAAAATACAAAAAAAATCTTTGATTCTAAAAGTAGGAATGCAAAGAGAAAGCAAATGTTGTTGTATATCCATCACCCCAGCCAACTGCAACACTTAAGCCAAGAGTACAATTCTGCTGGAGAGATTTTCCTCACTCTGACATCACTTACAGGGAACTCTGATAACAGAAGGTTGATGTTTGACCAAGGTCTATTTAGCCAGCAGTTTTCTACTCATTTCAAAATACAGGTCTAAACAGACCAACCCCCAGGAGACACCACACCTGTAGGCTTCCCCCATGCCATGTAGGATATCAGCTCAGTAACAGAAAAACGGGCTTTTGGAGTAATTCCTACTTCCTTCACCTCCTTTCTTCCTCACAAAGCATGGATGCCTGTACCAGTTTGCTCATGCCAGCAGCTCCTTTCCCCTCATCTGCCTAGCCAGGCAAGTTTTTAGTGTCCTGGATGTGAACCAGGTTAGTTTCCTAGGCCCAAGGACCTGAACGGGCAATAGATGTTCATATACTAAAGCATTTTACTTCCTTTTTTGACAAATGTGACCATAAAGTGTGTTCAGTGTTGCAGAAGTAACCACTCCTGCCTGCTCCTCAAAAGGGCATTTGCACAACACAAACAGGGGACCTCCTTCTGACACATTTCAGGAAATGGATTTGCTTAGGCAAAGGTAGCAAACCCACACCAACTTTCCTGAGTCTGAGAGGACACCATCCTGTGATTTCCTCATAGAAATTGTCCTCAGAGCTTAATTCTTATTGTTTTTGACAAGTGTGCAAAGACTGTGTGAAGAATTATGGGTTTTGTTTAGAAATCTAAAGACTTAAAAAAAAAAACCTCCAAAGGAAAAGTCTCAATAAAATTTTGTGGGCCAGACTGCTCCCTTTCTGCTGGGCTTAGTGCAGTGGTAAGGCTGTCACTTATGGCTCCCTCACACATCCCCATGGGCTGCTCCAGCTTTCACCAGATGGCAGTGGTGCCTCAGGGACTATCCATCAGACGAGGTTAACAGCAGGCTCTCCTCCCCTCTCCTGGCACGCCTACCAAGTGTGGGGCTTTGGGGAGCAAACCTTCTCTCTCCTGTTCAAGACTCTCCCATTCTTACAGCATCTGCAGCAGGATGTTATAGAAAATCTCTAAGTCTATAGGAGTACCTGAACAATGAGAATAACACTAAAAAACAGGTTGTCCTGGCAGTTCCTGTAGCTACATCTACAGACCTCTGTGAAATTCATAGATTCTTTCTGTTACTAAACTTGAAAAGACATAATTTATAAATATAAGAACAAAGTCAGATGGAATCAGAGCTTATAGATTCAGTTGTGCCACAAGCCCTGTATTTGAGCTAAGTCATCTAAGTCATCTAACTTTTCCATTTTTCAGTCTGAATGATGAGTAAAGTAATCCTCTTTCAAATAATTTATGATGGGTTTTAATTCAGTTGTCATCTGCAAAGTGCTCGTGGTGACGAATATAATGGAAATATCTATCTGAATGTTTGTATAGGTGTACAGTGCTGAAGCATAGGCAATATTTATATTCATGACTGTAGAAACACACTGAAGTTTCCAGCAGAACATTTCCATCCACTTCTCCCAGCCTTTCCATAGCTCCTGTCACACTCTGCACTTATTCATAAACTCTTATTTATTTTGGTTACAATGATTAGCCTGTCATTTCTCCTATATAGAAAAGCCATTTTCCTGGTTTGAGTCTCACTTTTCTCCATTGGCTAGAGTTTGGGACAGAGTTTTTTTAGACCTATTGGACAGACTTTTCAGGATATGTTGGGAAACCCTAGAGGAAACTAGCAGTAAGTGTATGGATTCTGCCAGATGTGAGAGAGTCCAGCTGGGAGGTGCAGCTCAGCTCAGTTGTCACAGAGAAGGATGGCTTGGGAAATGGTACCTCAACAAAAATTCAGAGGGACACACATTTTCCTAAGGAAGTTGCCTCTTACCATCTAATGGACCAGGAGATCAGGCAGGTGTCATACAAACCTGATCTGACCAAAGAGTAAGGATCTATACATGAATATCTATAGGGAGATACCCATGTATATAACAGCACACATGCAGGCTTTATGTGCACCCAGCAGAAACATGCATGTGATCTGCCTCAAGAGTCTTTGAACTACAGCTGGTGAATGCTGAGGCATTTCCATGCTTGCATAAAACAATAGTGCTGTTATGAGAAATGATGGCTCTAGTGCCATTTCTGGTTCTCTAAGTGGCACAAGGTGGGCAGAGAATTGCCTGTGGCACGTGGGCTGAAACCTGGAACCACCTGAACCCTCCTGAGATGTGAGAAACAATTTTCTGTGATATGAAATATGTTCTGAGCACAGGAGAAATCTTGCCTATTGCAGGGAGGCACAAAGGAAAAGAAAAGGACTTGTGGTGTGTGGTGGCTGTGTTTTTATGCTGAATTTATATTCTTGCAATGCTGAGTTTGGAGCTGCAGCTCCATCCTCACTTTACCCCAGCCCTGCAGCTGTGCAGATGTACAATCTGTACTGCACGAGCAAGGAAGAGACACATTTTTAATAAGTTGTTCTGACATTTCTACGCTATGGCATTTGTATTTATTACAGCAGACCATCACTGTGCACATCGCAAATCAATACAGCGAATGTGAAGGCGTTCGTAGCACTCAGAGCCTTGTCCATTACTGTACTATCCAGTTGTTTACAGTGCAGTAATGAGGCACTTGCAGGCCTTGCTCAAATATGGCTTTCATTCCCCAGCATGATCAAATGCCAACATGCTGTACAATGCTTCCTTTGTGGGCCAGGTACAGACTGATTTAGCCTGGGATAACACTACAGTAGTCAACAGGGCTGTAGTTCACTCACATCATCAGGTAAAGATAAAAAAAGTCAAAATCTCAGAAGCACTCAGTTTCCAGAATTAGGGAACTTTTGGCTCTGATCCCTTTCTATCAGGAAGAAGAACTTAAAGAGGGGAAAGGGAACACAAGGAGAGGGTGGTGTGGAGACAGGAAAAATATACTATTTCAGCCATGCATTGGCAGCTTCCATGTGACAACTCATGAGCACAGCTCAAAAAACCATTTCACAGCTTCTTTGGCTGAAACAAAGCCTGAGCAAATGTCTGTATTTCATTTTGCAGTATTACAGATTGAGTCTGCACCGGACAAACTGCAGAGACACTCACTAATTCTCTTTGACCTGTCCCTTGTCCCTTCACATGTCCTAGGTGTTGGCTGTTGAGTGTTCATTAGCAAATATTCTGGAAATCTGTACTTCATCTCTATGGAAACAGGTAAATATTAAATTGAGAATGGAATAATAATAATTGTTATTATTATTATTGTTGTTGTTTTTGTTTTTACTTTAGAAACATTAACCCTGTGAAAAGGTTTGTTGACTACAAGCTTTTGCTTGTAGTTTCATTCCATGCTTCCAGGGAGGAGGAGACACATTCTGAATATGAATTTTTTTTCTTTTCTCACCAGCAAAGGGTCTGTAGCAGCTAGGAGGTTTGAGTAGCTACAGTCTCGTGTTGCAGTGGGAAACTCAAAGCCCAAAGAGCTGGTTTGCTTGCAGAACAGAGAGATTTCAATGAGATGCCATGAGCAGCACTGACTTACTTAAAACAGGGTTTTGTCCTTCTCTCAAGCATCTTCAATGACCATTTTAAAATTAAAACTAAAATTAAAAGTAAAAACTGAAGCGCCTAGTAGGGAAAAAGAACAGATGAAATACAGGTATTTTGACTTGTCTCATTTTATTCCCAAAGGCTCATTTCCCTCTGGAAGTTAAATATTTCTTCAAAATCTCCCACCTATACTTTGTCTTCAAATCTCACATTTGTTCCTCTTTATGGGTTTTTAAATTTTTTTTTTCAGTCTCTCTCTTTTTTTTTTTTTTCAGTCTCTCTTTTCCTGCCAAGGATTTCCCTTTCCATATCTCCCTTAGCTCATTTATGTTATACTCAGCTGCTCCAGTGGCTCTTCCCCTTTGGACATCTCTCTACTCCCAGCCCTTCTTTGTCTCCCTGCAGCTGCAGGTTCATTATCCTGCTGTTCCTGACCCAAACCCAAACTACCTGTTTGACAGCACCCAGCTCTGGGGCAGGACCAGTTCAGCTGGAGCAGCCCAGGCAGGCTGGACCTGTAGCTGCTCACAGATGTGGCTCAGGAAGCCAGATTGATCTACCCAAGTGCAGAACAGGAATGGCTGCACCTGGATCAGGGCTCTGGTGTTTGGGGAGGGGCAGCAGCTGGAATTGGGGAGTATTGTAAATTTTGCTGTCTTGCAGAGCACAGAGGGTGAAGACTCACCTGACCACCAACACACTGAGCAGGAGATACAGCAGCAAGGTTAGAGTGTCAGTGGCAGCTTCCCCCAGTGAATTCAGCTCCTTGCCCAAAACCAAAGTATTCCTCAGAAGCCAATAACTAGGCAGGATGCCTTGCCAAATTGTTATAGGACACTTACAAGTAATTGTTGCTTTATCTGAAATTACCCTGTTTTCTTGCCTTAACACTTTTCTGGATTTGTTTGCTGATCTGCAAATTATAGTAAATCATTTAATTTAGCCAATTAAACAAGATGTGGGTTTGGAATCCCTTACATTTTGTAGACAAGAACAATCCATAAAATTTACATTTTATTCAGCAGCTCCTAATGAGCTGATTGTAATTGGTGTCTCAAGCGAAACTTATTTCTGCCACTGCAAAAGCTGATTTCTGAGTGTGACGAGTTGGTGCATCAGATGGGACGAAGAAAATCCTCCGGCTGACGGGTTCCCCTGCTCCATCTACCCTGACCTGGCATGGCCACATCAGGATGAGCACAGTTCTGTAGGGCTGTGCTACTCTGTTTCAAAAATCCACACTTCTCTAGTGTGTACAAATAACAAACTCCCTCGCTACTGCTCCAAAAATATTTAACAGGAGTGGCTCCAGGGATGATTCACATTATTGAAATGTAATTAGTCCTACAAGAAGTGTAGGAACATTTACTAGTCTATTATATTAGCATAAAGAATAATTACAGTGCAGGGAGTTTTTTTTAACACAGTTTTAGAAGTACAATATTTCACACTGTCAGTACAGGGAAAGGCAGGGACACTTGGTAAGCCCACAGACAAGTATTTATTTGAGTCATGAGAAGAAGAAAATATCTGAGGCCTGTAAGTAACCTGAAAAGGGGGACAAATGTACTGTGGCAACTCAACAAAGTGCTTATTCTAATCCTTATAAATATGCACCACATGTATCTTTTATAACTGTTATGTTTTGCAGTATTTAGGCAATAGCTGGTATTGGAGGCTTTGTCAGCTATGCTTCAGTGCATTCATAAAAGCACCTTCCGTTTAAAGAAAGAGGATTTCATAGTAATGGGCAAAATTGTAAGTGCTGTCAATGGGTACATTTCATCTCATTGATTTACACTGTGTGGGATGATTGCCTGACCTGAATCACATATGCTGGAGCTGCATTCGGTGCAAAACAACTGGAGCTCACAAAAGAGATGAACAGGCAAAATCTGCTAGTGCTTTGTGTGGGGAATGTCTGTGAAACACTCACAGGGTTACACTGAGGTGGTCTCAACACTGCAACAGTGAGGGGAAACTAGCAAATGATGAGTCTCCAGATGCTGTCTGAAATCTGTCTGGGGCCAAAATACACCTGCTTAATTGGTGGGTGTTCAGTTTTGGTGCACAACATTGTTGAAAAGGAGCCTTGGGCTGGGACAACCACTAACTCCAGCCAAGGAGAGGGAATTTCAAGATGGAATATGCAGATTGGGATGATTGGCACTGTTAGCAAAACACTGCTAAAACCTGTGTTTGCTGAGGCTTGTTCTTGCTCTGGTCTGTAAGGTGGGGCAAGCCTTGTGAGGGTTATAGCCTGAACTTTGTGAGAGAAGTTGTAGAGTGATAAGATGGGTGTGTCACACACCCTACCTGGACTTTGCTATGGTCTAAATGACAAGAGATAACACCCTGGCATACTTCACCTACACTGTGGCAGCAGCAGTAAATCAAAACACAGGTTTGGTTTGCTTTGCACTTCACAGCAGAGATCAGATGCAAACACCACATTTTCTCTTCCAACCTATTTCATATTAGTCCCAAAAAGTTATTTTTCTGTTCCTCTAACAGATGAAATAAGGGCATAGTCTGGATATTATAAAAACAGTTTAATTTTTATTTTCTCTCCCTTAGATATTCAGTCTGTGAACTCAAGTGGAGTAAATGCTCACCTCTTGCCCCAAACTACAATGGTAGGGCAAGCACAGAGTGAGATTTTTTTATCACTTATAATAGCTTAAAATTTCAGTTTAGAGATGGGCAGATTATTTGAAGTGTGCACTTCACAACAAACTTTCCTCAAATCAAAAACATCGTAACAATGGAACTCAAAGTACTTTCAGCATAATTAAAACCTTTAGTGTAGGAGAGACTTGAAAAAGTTTCCTGGATTTAAAATATAGGCAATAAGCCCAGGCAGACGAAAGGTTAACTCAGAGCACAGCAGAACAGGACAAAGGAGCCTGAGCAAGGTCAGAGGAAGGTAAAACCTCTATGCAGCACAGCAGAGAACCATGCTGAGTTTGAGTCCCAGAGGCAATACAGATGCACCAGTGCACATGTTAATAAGCTTCATCTCAGCAAAAACTATTAGCATGGGCACAGCCTCCTGCTGCACCAATTATTCAGCTTTGAGTGCTAGTTTAGTTTCTTCAAGGTGCTCCACTGCAAACAACAGCCATGCCCTCTGCTCCCCTGCCCTACACAGCTCCTTTGCAAGCAAATCAATCTGTGGTGTGTAAAATAATAAAAAGAAAAGGATGTGGCTTAGTTGTGGCTGGGCCTTGCTTGCAGTGTTTCCTTTGAGGAGTCCAGAGCTGTAACAGTTTTGAGTGTTTGAGAAGGTCCGCTCGACACACTGGAGAGGATTGGGTATGGATTGAGAATGTCTGCAGGACCCTTGAAGCACAGCCTTGAAGGCTGGAGCAGCGGGCTGGCAGCCAGCAGAGACTGCTCACCTTTACTCTCACCCTGCATACGTGGTCTGCCCTGGCTGACATTGGGTTTCCTCTGCGTGCTGAGTGTTTTAGAACCAGGAGAGGACATCTCTGGCATGTCTGGCAGCAGCTCTGTGGCTGTCATTGTTCACTGCCTCAGGAATGAGTTTACCTGGAGGCTGAGGCAGCTGCTCGGGCTCAAACACAGCAGGATTTACTTTGGGTCACATCTGCCCCAAAGACAATTCGGCTGAACCAGCTGTTTCAGTGTGCCTCCCATGTTTCTGGCCTCTCTGTCACATCTCTGATGGTGTCAGCCAGAGATTATTTTAAAATTCTAGAAGTCCCCACAGAGAGGGATGAATTCCAATGGAGAAGGTGCCCCATGGCCAAGCATGCTGGCTTGGGGTTGACTGACCCTCTCCAAACCCAAACTTCTCCACTGCTCCATGGAAGTCACTGGGAAGCCAAGAGATGCAAGCAGGGAAGAAGATAAGTTCTGAAGCCAAAGAAAATAAAGCTATAATCATAATTATAAAGTTATTTTATGATGTCTCAAGAAATCATCAGGAACTTTCTAGTGTCTTTCTCTTCGTACGTTTTTTAACTGAGGAAACTTCAGTTGAGTTTTCTGTGAAATATAAAGCTTGCTGGGGGGACAATTATGTCCCCTTGATGTGTTTTTATGCTGGTGTGATTGATATGTATACCAGCCTTAACTTCTTAACAGGGGTTTTGGCACAGTTCAGGGAGCAATTCTCCTGGCCTCACTCAACTTACATTTAAATGTAATAGCCACTACTAAGGGTTTTTTCTTGCACAAAGGGCCAGATGCAGAAGCAGGTCTTAGATGTCTGAAATTAGATTTTGGTGCTGAAACTTAGATCCTCTTGAAGGTTTTGCAAAGCCTCTGAAGTTTGTGTACTGAGAGGTGTGGGAGCAGCAGGAACAGCAAATCATTGCTGCTTTGGAAAGACTGGGGGGCTTCGGTAGCAAGTAAGTACAGTAGTGACATTTCATCAAAAGGTACTGTGAGCTCATCCTGTCTCTGCCACCACCCATTTCATCCTGCCATAAACAGAAAAGCCTCTGTAGTTCAGGAGGGAAAACAAGTCTTTTAGCCCAGCTAGCCCTAGAAGGGCACCCTGTGGCATTAGGATCAGCATACAGACTGAACATAAAAAAGAGGTGCAGCTCTTCCTGTTGTGAGGCACTGTGACTGACACCCAGCCTGCATCCCTGCCCAGATCTGTATCCATGACCAGGCCTCACAGGCCTGGACAATTTCCAGGTTACTTGGCCTCAGTTGTGCTGCTCTCCTTACCTTCCTTTTTCATTCTGGGTCCATCTATGTCCTCCAACTGGAATACTCCAGCCTGTGATAATTTCCTGAATTTATTGTTTGAATTTGTATTTTTTAATCCAACTTACTATGAGCTCCCTACCAGTGCTAGCATTTCTCTCCTGCAGGCTAAACATCATCACACATTTTTCATTACCTAATAAACTTGACCAGCACCACTTCAGAGTCTTAAAAATTGTTGAATCTAATCCTTTCCTGCTTCCTTCACAGTCTGGTGACTCATCATGGCTGGGAGCAGAGTCAGGCTGCAGACTTGTGTGGTGTCACGAGTGAGTCCCACACCTGTGCCACAATGAAACCCACTCTGCTGGATTTGGTCAGTGAGTGGAGGAGCCTCCCTTCCTCTGGCTGGGCTAGAGGTGTGGAGTCAAAAACAGCTCCTTGAGGAAGCTTTGGTCTGCAAGAACAACATGGAAACTGCTAGATGTTGAAAGGAGCAGGGAGGAGAAAAAAAAAAAGGAGAAAATAAAGCTACTCTAACAACTAGATACTAATAACCAGAGTACAGCATTTAGGGACAGGGTGACAATTTCTACTCTCAGCTACCCACTTTATTTTGTCCTCAGGGAAGGCACTTTGGATCCCAGCATCTGAAGGCCTTAGGCATTTCATGAAACTCAGTTTCCCTTCTTTAAATGAATAATAGCACTTTCTTACCCCTCAAGCAACTTGCAGGAATAAACTCCGAAGTTTGTCAGGACCATAGGTAATGGGTTGATGCACACCAGCAAATATGCCTGGGCTCTTCTTGTTTGAAAAGCCCCATGTGCTGTGAATGTCACACAGGCACTGGGTTTGTGGAGCCCAGCTGGGCCTGGCGGGGCCATGCAGACACTGGCAGTGTGTCCAGGGGAGCTGGTGCCATGACAGGGGAGATTTACACCTTGGCTGCCTCCACAGTAACGTCCTTGTGCACACAAGTCCTCACTGTACCTGCAATGTTCACTGCAGGGAGGTGCCATTAATTCACATCTCAGCCTTGCGTGCAATAATTTTTCCATGGAGACAAGCCCTGAGACAGACATGAGAATGGAAATGTAAGGCAGGGCAAAAATTAAGGCCAGCTGGAGCAACAGCATGGTGGGAAAGGAGGGTTGTGTACCACACCTCTGCACCACTTTTCCACTACCACTGCAGGACTAGCAAAGACTCCTCGAAGTCCCTTCAGTATTCTCTGCTCCCTGTGCCTGAATATGGTGAAAAATCAAATATTTTGAGAGAAGCTTTCATGAGTCAGTGTAGACAGTGCAGGAAAAGATGGAAGGATCTGGATTGTCCTGGCTTTTTAACGCGGACCAAGCTGGAGTTTCACACAGAACTGAGCGGTTTGTGCTCATGGACTTGCACAGCAGCACAAGGTTGGAGGGAGAGAAATGAGGAGGAGATGCAGAGAGCCAAAGCAGGCCAGGAGAAATGAGTACTAGGCAAAAAGAGAAAGCGGGCATGCCTGTTGTGAGTGAGTGTGCAGCTGTGGAGAGGGGCACGTGCGAGACAGAAAGTAGATGAGGGACCTGCCAGTGGCAAGTGTGAAGATGAACACCCAGTAGTGACAATGATGTTTGGGGCAATCAATGATGCTCGATGCATGGAGGACGGGATAGATGTCATTATTCTACAAAACCGTACACAAGCAAAAACAAAGCCATCTTTTTTAAATGAAAATGAAAGAGAAATGACAGGCAAAAAGCAAAATATTTGTGAGATGATTTAAACAAAGAGAAGTAAATCCAAAGAATACATTTTTTCCCAACCAATATGATGTACGGTATAGTTTACAAGAGAAGAAAGAAAAAAATCAATCTGTGGCAATATCTGATGTGCCTCTGTGTAATAAACTGTTCTGCAATTATATGAACAAGGTGGTGGTGGTGACGAGAGGTAGGGGATTTTTGTGTCTCCAAATGTGCTGGGTTTGTATCATCCTGTCACCAGTTGTTCAATATTGTGATACCGGACAATCTCCAGTGTTTTTCCCAGTAGGTCAGTGAACTTATTTTCTTATCAAGCCTTAAGGCAGGTGCAGACATGAGGAAGGCATTTGCCTTTGTTTTTCTCCTTCAGCCCAGCCCAGCAGCTCCTTAGTATGCGTGGCCAGTGATTCAACCACACAAGTTTCCTCCTCCCAGTATTTTCTTTATAAGGATTGCAGTGAAAAGCACAACGGGGAGAAGTTTCATCTCTCCCTGTAAATGCGAATGAGAGAAATGTCTAATACCTGTTATAAAAGATGGCATTTTAATTACCACCTGTATTGCAGCAGGCACACGCACACATCTGCACCTACACACAGAAACACACACTCACACACACCCTCCACTGCACCTCTCCCCCCTCCCCAGGATGAGGAAGGTCTCCTTCCTCCTCCAATCCCTTCTTTGCCTTCATGCAACCCGGGGAACATGGGCTGATTGGAAAGGTCTCTTTCCTTGATAACAACAATTCAATGCACCTTGACATTTTAATAGCCTGCCGTCCTAGTGAACACAATCGAGCTGAGCAGTGAAGCAAAAATCATTAGGTAAGCAAGATAATCTAAACGAAAAATCAGCCTCAACTTGTTCCCACATCTGGGGCACATCTGGGCAGAGCCTACCCTTTCCTGCCTGCTTCTGAACAGGAATCCTCTCATGGGAAGGCTTGTCAGGGGAAAGAGGGGCGTCCACGGATTTATTGCCAGGGGAAACCCACCCCCTCCTGCCCCCCCATCCCTCCCACCTGCAATCCCCTTCCCTGTGCTCAGCCCCCGCCTTTCCATAGGAGTGAGATGCTGACTTTGCAAGCCGTTCGCTTTATGAATATGACCCTCAAAGGGAAGAAACCCTCTCACAAGCCCAGAACTATGTTATCATCGTTATTAAGGAGCTTAAAAAGGAGCTGGGAAGAGGAGACACCGGTGGAATTGCAGCCTGATTGTGATTGATGTGTTCCTATTAGCTCCTCACTGTTATCTCTCTGGATGGCAAGAACAGCCAGTGGCTTGTAACACAACAGATTACCTGAGTTTTCAGCCCTAGACGGATGTTTAAATAAAATATAGTCCCTTTTAGCGAGAAGCTCATTTTCTCTCCGAGGCTCCCAGACTATTTCATGTCAGCTGTGATTCGCTGTGACTCTCCTCAGTAAACATGTCTTATCATTAATAATTCTTTACAAGCACAATTTCATGGAGTCTTTTTGTATGCGCGCGAGGGGGGGAGGAGGGGGCGTGCATGCGCAAATGCTGGCCTCAGCCTCATCTCGACACAGTTTGGGTACCCAAGGTGCTTCTCTTCAGAAATTCACCTGCCTTGCCAAAAATGATTGATTACCCCTAGCAGACTGGGTGTCCAGCTATACCCAACAAATGACTTTGGCCCCTAACAACAGGCCTTGGCCAGATAGAAATCAATATTTCACCATTAAAATCTATCAAAGAAGAGTTAAGGCACCATCTGTCCCTGCCGCCTTTCCATGGTGTGTGAACATTAAATCCGACACTTGTAGTACATGAGTAATCAATATATAGTAGTTCACAGATCATTTGTGGTCCCCTTTTAGCAGTGATGGATGCTTGGAATAGTTGTGATTCATTTTGTCACACCATTAAACAAGATTCTGTCCAGTTCCTTCCTGATTTCATTTAGAGGATCATTCTTCACAGTTCATAAGAGAGAAACGGTTTTACCAATCTGCTTCTATTTCAATAAGTCACTTTATAGAGATTTTGTGTCCTGCAGACTGTAAAAATTCTGGAGAGATAGTACAAACATACCTCTAAAACTATTCACTGCATGACATATGCATAAAGTGTGAAAAACTGAATGTAAATATGTTTACCTCTTTATCTACAAATATTGGTTTTAACCCTTCCCTTGCTAGAGGGGACTTGAGGCAGAAGTGCTTGGAAACACAGCCTTGCCTAGGGCACATACAGCCAAGTTTGGGAATGGGCTGTAATTAAAAGCATGAATAAAACAACTGCAAATTCAGTGATAGAGCTCTATTCCTGAAACTGAAATGGTGAGTTCTCAGTAAAATAAACACCTGTCTTAATTGCTTCTGCTGATAGGCACGAAGCTTTTTCTGAATTTTTCATTTTATACTGAAGTAAAGGTATAATTGCAAAGCATGTTTAAGTGGTTCCAAATAAATGGCCTTCTTTTTTTTTAACTTTTCTTATAATTGCCATTATTATGCAGATTTCCTCCTTTTTGGAGGAGGGGAGAGAATTACATATTAATGTTCCGTAGATTATGAATCTCGTAAAAGACCTGCTCTCTCAGTCTCCAAATCGTTCAGTCAGATCCTCAGACAATGCTGAAATTGGGCATCATGATGGGGCTTCTCAGATTTAAACACTTTAGCAATTGGCCCTGTCTGCACTTCCCCTGGCTGCAGTAAGAGAACCAAATAATATCAGCAGCAGGCTTGGATGCAGAGATAAAATCAGAGGGAGCCCTGAGGATCTGTCAGAAGACACCTTCTAAAACCTGCATTGTGCTGCAATTTTCCTAATTAAAGGACATAAATAGCAGTGATTCATGCAAGTATCGGTGCTAGCCTGTCCTCCGTGGAGCACTTGATGCAGTAATTTTTAATCATTTATAACCTGCTCATTTTTGGGAATCCCATTTGGTTTCTGGACAGCGCTGACTCACTAAACACAGAGCAGAGGAGGAGGAAGAGGAAGGCAAAAGCTGTCCTTGGCTGGACCAGGTCCCACCAAAGCTTTCCTGGCAGTAGACCAGACCCCACAGACACTTAATGAGTGTTCCATTTTAGAGTGCAAACCACCTCAAAGTGTGGCTGTGTCCCAACAGCGTCGAGTGGCTCTAGGCAGAGGGAAGGGGGCAGGAGGAGAAGGGAAGAGCCCTGTTCTCTTCAATGAGATGACCGGGAGAAGGAAACAGGGCAAGCTGATGGGTTCATGCTCATACGAGTAAAGGAACCAGTATATTAGTGATAAAATACTACAGATGATTTGTGTTAGTAAGGCTGAGTCGTTGGAGCAGAAATCCATAGTGAAGATGGAGGGGTGCAGGAGGGGCCAGGCCTGGCTTTGTCACAGCTCCTGGGTGCCTGGACTCAGGTACATAAAATGGCTCCAGGCAGAAAAAAATTGCCCTGGCTACACATGGGCTGGTGTTCCAGGAAAGCTGCCCATGGTTCCACATGCTGCAGAGCAAGGGTGAGAATGGGGAGCTGTGCCCAGGAGCCCAGCTCTGAGACACAGGCCTTGGCTGAAGCTGTACCTTTAACTTCTTCGTTCATCACTTGCTAATTCCGTAAACAGAGCTGTGCTCCTGGGAGATAAAAAAATGCAAAGCATCATTGTTAAAAACAAGACAGTTAAAAAAAACTAGGGCCAGAACTTCAGCACAAATCAAATCTACACCTAGATTTCAGTGAAGATGTTCTGATTTGCACACATGAAAGGCCCTGTCCTGTATGCTTAGGATTACTGTATTTCAGAGAAAAGAAACACCAAAATAATTACTGACTGTTAAAAAAAAAAACCAACAAAACCACACGGAGCCACTGTATGGAAGCAGTTCCTAAATTCAGCCCTCCGCCTGACACCCTGGAGCTGGAACTTGCTGAAGGTACCAAGGTCCTCCTGTTACTGCTGAGAAACTCCTCAGGTTCAGTGCAGAAGCTGAAGAAATAAAAGAGATTTTAAAAAAGAAATCCAGTAAGAAATCTGACTTATTATCAGTAAAGACACTGCATGGGGAAAAGAATCAAAAATGAAAACATACATCATCTTTACTTTTCAAATATTATGCAGAGCACCCCTCTTTGGCTGAAGCTCTAATACATGTAAACAGATACAGGTATTGATTTTTTTGCTAATAAACTGCATAGCTGTGATTCCCTTATTATAAATCTTTTCCTAAGCACAAAAGTGAGCAAAGGGAGGGGGAAGAGCTTGTAGGGTAACAAGACTAATCAGGACTTCACCATCAAAGTAAATACATCCAATTAACAGCTATTAAAGAAGAATTTTATGGCACTGTGCACAGTGAAGGCCATTACATCCAGTGGAATTAATCTTAATTATTTGTACCTGTGTACATACATGCAAAGGAAAGCAACTCGCATTAATCTACATTAAACTTAATACACAGTTGGTGTATTATCTTCTGAGTCAAAATTGTCTGCTGGTTTCTGCATATGTATCTGTGGTGCTATCTTCAGTACATATGGGATGTCTAAGGGCAGAATTTGCTCCACATAGAACAACCCAGCAATTGAAATATTTTTTGTGATTTCTAAAAAGAAAGAAAAAAAGAAAAAAAAAAAAGAAAAAAAAAAACCCAAAAAAACCCCAAAAAAACCCCCAAAACAAACAAACAAAAAAACCCTCAAAAACCCAAAAGAAAACAAAAACCAAACCCAAACCCTCAAACCTGATATAGGCAGATATTATAATCTCAGAAGCCTTTCTTTAAAAAAAAAAGAAACTAAAAAAATAGACACATACAAAAAAAAAGCCCAGAAGAGGCTGTACAGATTTATTATCCAGCTTAAGGGGAAACTGAACAAATATAAATCTGTGGCTTTCTGAGGTTTAAATAATGGCAATTACTACCCCCAAAATATTGCATTTCATGCACTGTGGACAACGTTGTTAAAACCACCCACAATATTTTGTACTGCAGAGATTTTTTCCCAGGTTTTTACAGAAGCTGACAGTAAATTACGTTGGTTGTTTGTTCACTGGGTTTGCATTATTTGATAGGGCTGGCTGTGGAGGTCTGTGCTGCGGTAACAATAATGAATGGTGTACTTTTTCCTTTAAATCCCTGTCTAATGAATATAGACATAGGCAAACAGCTACTTAGGCTTCCAAAATATAACTAACCACAAAGCAGAGCTCCAGCTGGTCTTCCCTCCTACTGCATTGTTCAAGGGCATTTTCCTTATCAAGATATGGCTTTTGAGTCCTAAGAAAGAAAAAGACAGGCTGGTATCCACTGTGCCAGCAAAAGCACTTGAGATGTGGTAGTCATTGAGCACTGAACTGCTTAATAGTCTTATAAATGTTTACACTTAACATGGGTTTTATCCAGTTCACAATATGCAAACTCCTGACTGTGCAGAAGTCAGTAGGTCCCAGTTTGGTGCTGTGTCTCTGGTCAGGGTCCCCAGAGCAGATGTTACCTACTTTAACTAACACAGATCAGTGCCCTGTCCTGTGTGAAAGCATAAGCACTGCATTTTAGTTATGTTTTTATATATGTTATTGACTTTCAACAGCATCAGGAGATTAAAATCTCATAGAGCCACTCTACAAAATATTTCTCTTAGGGCTAATCATAGCCAGCAGCAAGTTAAAGTTGTTCCATGCCAGCATTTGCAGCTGTGTCAAAATACGGATCAAAGTCCTATTATGCACTTCAGTTGTTATTAACAAGCATTTTGGGTTAACAATTGTAACTACGAACCTCTGGTAGTAAAACTGGCAGATTGATGAAGATTTAAAGAAAAGGATTGGTAATGTCTCACGTTATTTTCACTCCTTCAGCAATGTTTAGTTTGCTCTTGAATGTTTTAGGAGCTATTACATTTCACTCTATGCTACTTAAAAATTGATGCATGTTTCTCAGCTGTTTAACCATTATGGCTGAAGGGATTTCTGCTGCCCAGGCTGCTCCTGGAGCTTGCTGCAAGTTACACCTGCACAGGAAGCTCAGCGCTCTTGAACTGTGGTGCAGTCTGGCATTTTAGTATGAAATCAAATTCTTATGTCAATCTTCGTTTTCGCACTGTCAGGGAATATCAAAAGGGGTGGTGTCACTGCATTTGCTTTAATTCAGATGCTTACTGAAGTCTGAAGTGACCATCCTCTCCTCTGCTTGTACAGCAAACCTGAGGCTTTTCCCCCAAGCCCACATCACTGTCCTGTCTTTGCACATTAACCATAAATCCAGAGATTATGTTGCCTTTGGGTTTCTCCATCAGGATGACAATATAAGCACCACAAACCAGAAAGTCTCCCAGCCCAGGGGCATCCAAGCAGCAAGGAAACTAAATGGAGAAGCTCCTGCAAAGGTGGGGAGTACAGAAGATTAATGGGGATGAAAGGAAACTAACTTAGAAAAAAAAATGGGAGAGTCACCTGCCAAAGACTGATGTGCTCAGAATGACCTCAGTGACTCTTTTTGAGAGGATATTCGAAAATACACCAGTTCCCACTGTAAAATGGTAAGATCACAGCCCTGATTCTCTTCAGAGAAATTCTGCACTGGGATAAGTTTGCAAGTTAAGACAATGCAGGTGGTAGTGAACTTTTAAGAAAGCCAATGAGTTCCATGATGAAATGAAGGCTGAAGGCAAAAGTACAAATACCATCATTAGCTACATTCCTGAGATCTGCAAAGTATACAACGGCAATGTCTTTTCAGGCAAATGTTGTTAGCAAGCCTCAAAACCACCAAATAAAGGGGTGTAGATGGAGAAAAGATTTGTATACAAAGCTGTGTCTTTGTGAGTAAAAAAATCCAAAACAAAACCCACAAATGGATGTTTCTGAAAATATCTCAATCCTGAAAGATTAGCCTCAGCAGAAGTGTCACTGCAGAAACCATCTGCATATTGAAGAGGCTGCCTAGCAAGGGGTTTTTTTCCCCTCATTATTATTTTCTACTTAGATTGCTAAGAAAAGATCTCTCAGGAGAAATAACGGTAGGATCTTAAAAATAGTTCTGAACCTGCCATTAAAAATTCAACACAGCTATTGTCTAAGCCAATTCAGGTTGTTTTGAAGTCATTGCGTTAAATATGCTGAGATTCTCTGCTGAGCTTGGTTTTAAATCTAGCACCCACTAGAGTATTTCCCTGAATTAGATGGCCAAAGAGCAATTGGTGCTCTGGGAGCAGCTGGTGGGTTTGAGGGTACCTGGACATCAGGGCACAAAGAGCAGGCTGCTTCCTCCTAGTGGAATAAAGCAGGATGAGGAATTGCTCTGGAACTAGGTGAGGAGATCCATAGGAGTTACCATGAGGACAGGGAACTGCACTCTGACTAGAAGAGCTGATACACAGGAGGTACCATGAGCAACCCAGCGGCAAAAATGAAAAGGGAGTGAACCAAAACCTGATGTTTTCTACCCTTCTCCCCTGTGCTGCTAGATGTATTTCTATTCCTGCAGTGCCATGTACAACCCACTCTTGTTTGGTCCCAGAGTCACCACACTTATGAAGAGTAGTATGCAGCACTCTTCTGTGGTGGAGATGTTTAAATTTATATTATTTACGGAAGCAAATATTATTTGGATACATTTAGTGAGGATGAATGTAGCAAGCAGAAACCTATGTTAAATTAGGAATGTCTACACTTGGAGGAAAGTGAGTAAAATATTGACATTGGTTAAGAATTTTCATAATTCATCTTAATGTGGAGAATATAAGTGGAAGTGAGTAAAACCTCAGCCCAAGTGAATCTAGTGGAAAACTACTGGACTCTTTAAAATACCCATAATTTTACGTGGATGGGAAACACTGTGAGGATTTATTGTGTCCTTAATTCTCCACCACTACAGCCTCGGAGCACATCTCAAGGAATATGAGTCATTGTTTCTCTTGACCTTCCTCCGGGGACAGCAGAGAATGCACCACAAAATGCTTTCTTTTGCCACCAGCTGTATTTTGGGGGGCAGGGGCTGCAGGTTGTGTTTGCTCCTGCGAGGGAAGGCAAGGTGGAGATGTCTGCACCTGGGAGGGCAGGGAATCATGCCCTTGGTGTCTGTCCATTCCCAGAGGAGTTCGCTGGCACTGTGAACACCCATCCTAGCAAAAAGAGAGCCAGGAGGATGCCTGGGATGAATTCCAGCACACTGGAGGCGTGGGGCGGGCAGGCAGTGCCTCTGTCCCCAGCCCTGTGTGCACCCTGGTCTCAAGGCACCGCACACTTTAAAGCCTCAGACCTGCTCAAGAACGTCAGCGAGTGCGTAAAACCCTTTGTGGTCCCACACAATTATTCAACTTCCATCAGTGCTGCTGATCTTGCCAGTGCAACAATGCCAGCCAACGCATGCCAAAGCAATAAAATAGCTGTTTCCATGAGCAGCCCGATGTAATTTGAACTCTTCAGTTCTTTCCAGTTATTTACAAGCATTGTATGTCACAAACAGACCTCCTCTTTTGTAATGTTCTTTAGGAAAGCTGTGTATTATATTGGCATAATAGTCTTCTTCAGGGAGAGCATTCTGTTTTAATAAAATGTGTGCCACCATATTTAATCAATCAGATTGATTGACACCAGCACTAGCTGCGTCTCCCAGCAGATGCTGCTGCTACCTCATTCTTATTCCAGTTTCATTTCTCAATCAAATCCATGTGTAAAAAACATAATGTGCTGCCAACATAATGTAATAAAACTTCAACTGAAATGCACGCCACCACGACTGAAACTGATAAGTCAAAGTATGGGGAAAGTTAACTTTAGCAAAATCATTTTTGACATGAAAATATTAAAGTTTTACAGTTCAGATATGCCTTGGCTAACCCTAACATAAATGCAAAAGTTTCTCGGGTGTTTAAAGAAAAAAAAAAACCTATAGAAAGAAATTCTTCTGGAAGTGTTTGAGCTTTTAGCTGGCTCCCAGAATTTTCTAATCTTCAGAGTTTGCTGGTGTGCTGGTGTCATTGCAGTTTGATTTAGGCTGCCCAGGTGAGATGAATGATAACTTTTACCTGGCCAGCTCAGGTGCCTGTGTCAGGTGAACAGGGGGTAGTGGTGATGCAGGGCTCTGTGCCAGAGGCTGAACTGGCAGGTTTGGAAGGCAAAGGATTCCCACAGGCACAGTGGAAACCCTGCCTGGTAGATGTCACACAGCATGAAACTGTTCAAAGTTCACCTTCAATAATCTGCACACCCCACATTACCCACAGGGCATGTGTGGGTCACAGAGCACATTTCTGAGGAATTTGCCTCCTGTGCTTACAGGAGCTGCTCTGGACCACTGGAGCTGAGACCCCTCTTGGTACAGATGGTTCCTCACACACCTGAGGAGGCTGCACCTCAGATCCTGAGGTCAAGCTTCAGAGCAGTCCCCAAAGCCAGATGGGAATTAAAGCTAAGCATCTGATTGCCTGACAGATTTCATACTATGTGCATGATGTTTTCATGTGTAATTGCTGAAGCAGGTATAAAAAGAGCTCCAGAACTGTTTTCTAAGGCCCCAAAATAAATTACTTCCCCTTCACTTATTTTCTATTTCTCCTAGTGATTATATGATAGGAAACACATGCCACCAATTTCTATCCTTCTGTTTAAAAGGAGAACAGAGGTTTTAATCTGAAAAGATCCCTGATGCTTCAGAACACCTTTTTCCTTCACCTCTAATTTTCAAATTAAAAAGTTTCATTAGCTGCAGTCCTGCTGGACAGTGCTTTGGGCTCACACAAAGAAGGAAAGATTGGGAAATTTTAAGCTGCAAGAAACTTGCCACAGATGAAAGTTTTTCAGCCTCTTCTTTCAGCAAAATGCCCAAATGGTAACAATGTAATTAAAAATTACACTTAAAGAAATGGCAAGGCTGACATATTATCAACCTGTCCATTTTTATCTCCAGTGAAATCCAGCAATGCTGAAGTCTCTGTCCCACCACTATGATCCCCCTCCTCCTGTGCCTTCCCAGAGCCAGGGCTCCCTGCCTGCCAAAACCAGCACAGACACACGGGCAGCCTGAAACTGATTCCAAAAAAGAGACAAGGAAATGATTCAGCATTTGGAAAAACCTGCTTCATGGTGCAAAGATCAGCCTATGTAATTCAGTATAATGAAAATTCAGCAATAGTTTTGTTATCACCTACACATACTATCAGGAGAGATAATTCTGACAGCAGAGGGCTCTTTAAGCCAGCAGGCTGAGGTACAGAAGGATCTGGTAGCTGCAAGCTCAAGCCAAACACATTTGGACTGAAAATAAGCTGAAATTTATTAGTGATGAAAAAAACTAATCCCTAGGACTTCCTTGCTTTAGAAATGAGTTGGATTCCACGGCAGCTGGAAATGTAGTTCCAGCTTGATTGTAAATATAATTTTCATTTAAATTAGATGTATTTTTAAGAGAAATAAACTTGTTTAAAATTGCACTTGTTATTATAAGCTATAGTAAAACCTATGCCTATTGTTACCTTGTAATAATTCAGATACATAAAATACTGCATCAATGAGATAAAAGTGGGTCCATAGCCATTGTTTTTTAGCATGTAGTCTGAGGAAGAAACCTGAACTTCTTCAAAGAGCCCAGGCTGCAAAAACTTGCCGCAAAAACTTGCCACAAAAACATTCAAGGCACTGCCTGTATTATTTTAAAGTCTAAAAGTCCTCAAAAGTTCATTGTTTGCCCATTTCAGGATTGAGACCCTGTTGGAAGGTGTCAGACAGATGTCCTTTTGTTCCCTCAAGAAACACCAGCCCTCTCCTTTTGAGGAGCATCCTGTGCTGAAGGGAATTTCCCCATGGACAGGTCACAACTTGCTGCCTCTGAGAGCTCAAGCACTGGCTCTGCAGCATTGAAGTGTCCAGTGTTGAAAATCTCATCCCTGTTCATAATTTCCAGGTAGATATTTCCACCAGAAAAACAAACAAAACTGCCCATTCTGTGAACAAAACACAGCAGAGCAGGTGATGCATTGCATATTTGAGAAAAGGCAGAGCCAGAAAAGCCAGAGCAGAGCTTTCTTGGAGATGGTAGAGTGAAAACACTTCTATGTGGAAAAAAAAGAGAAACCCCTCCAAGGAGTTTTCCTCAGCACTGCTGCTGAAAGGAGCGTTGTGCCTCCGTATCACAAAGCACAGAGGCTGGGGCAGGGTTTTTCATGGCATCCCAGCCTCAAGCAGAATCTGGCTCAGTGTGGCTGCAGCAGACAGAACTGATGGCCAGGTTCCAGGAAAAATGGCTCTATTAAAACATGGATGAGAAAGAAAACAGCAGCATGATTTTCAACCCTAAATATTTTGATTGCATTTCACCCACATCTGTACTAAGATTCTTTCTGGCACAGCCCTAGCAATGTCCTTCCAGGTTATAACATTCCATGTTATTTCAGATAGTACCAATGGAGCCCAATTACATCCAGACCCATTACTGCCATTTTCTGATTAGCAAAACAGACACTTCTCTCAGAATCTGGGCATGTTGCTTCTCTTAGGAGTGGCAATTTGCACTGGAGACCATAAAGCCTTTCCTGAATTACCTCTTCCAGAAGCTCTTGGAACAAGGCAGAGTTTGCCAGTGTGGAGGAATTGAAGCCCAGAGGGTGAAGATCAGCAGCTGAAACATCAGTCTCCAGTGCCAGGTGGGATTCCCGGGGCAGCTGAGCCATCGGGGTGGGGCTGGCAGGAGGGAGGATGTGTGAGGATCAACCTCAGCACTGGAGGGCAGGGCTGGCCATGGAGACACCTGAGTTACAGCAGCTGCATGCCCTCCAAGGCGACTGAAACCTGCCCAAGCTCCCCTCCAGTATGACAGCAATGCACACAGCATGAGGCTGCTCTGCTGCAGCCTTCCAGAGAGGAGCTGGACACAGCCCTGCTCACAGCTCAGAGCCCTCGTTTGCCCCAGAGTGCCTCTGGTGCTGACAGACCCTCAAAAGAGGGAGGGAGACTCCCTTTGCAGGGGACAGACAGTGCTTGTCTGAGCTGACACCCTACAGGCTCTGCCACCTCCCCACAAGGACGTCTGTTTGACTAACACCTTTTCATGAATGTCTCTGTGACCTTTTCTGGTTTTTGTTTAACACACAGTTCAAGCTTGTCAAAGGCCTGATCACTGAAGTGTATTTTTGTGTGTACCTTTGGCTCTGGATACTTGAGCCCATGCACTTCAATCTTCTACCACAGCTACTTGTTGCTTCCTGATCTTTCTATGTGCACATTTTTAATTAAGTTTCCCTTCTCCCTCACCCCCCAATATAAATTCTTGGTATAAGTAAGCACTGTTCCTCCTTTCCACGAGCATTTCAGCCCTGAAGCAGAGTGTGCTACCACTGGGTCACATTTTCTAGTGGAAGTGGGGAGATGTGCAGAGGGGCAGAGGATCTGTGCTCCGGATGCTGCAGTCAAGGTGGGGAGGACACATTTTCCTGCCCTCTGCTCCCTCTGGCTGCCTTTTCCTGCCATTCCCTAGCACAAGGCCAGGAGCGTCAGTTCCTTCTCCCCAAGTGCCCGAGAGCTGTGATTTGACTCTGGATGACAGAGAGGAAAAAAAATGAGTCCCAGAGGCGGGTGCTGAGGGCAGAGGAAATGATGCTACTGCTGCTGTCCCCGTGGCCAGCCAGCACCAGGATCCCCTGGCAGTGCAGCACTCCCAGCACAGGCTGCTCCCGCTGCCTCGGCTGCAGCGTTCTGCTACAGGGTTCCTGCCTTCTGTTGGGTTTGGCCACCTTCCAGAATTTCCCTCAGGAATGCCACTGGAAGGAGGGAAATGGCAGTTTTTAACACTTCATATTTCAGCCCAAATGGAGTGAAGCTTCAGCGGAGCAAAGCCACGGAGGTTGAGCACCTCTGCAGCCCAAGGGCTGCCTGCCCACCAAGCACCGCCGGCACGCCGTGATCCCAATGCCAGCACTGTGAAGGGAAAAGACAGAGGACAGTTGTGTCAGGGGACGTGTTGCAAAGCCTGGAAAAAATATTTCATTGCACACCCTCCTCTCTATGCCAGAGAAATGAAAAAATAATCTGGGCATTAATGGTTTGGAGACTTTTGAAAGTCTCCAAACACCCTCAAATTTTGGAAGCTTTTCAATTCCTATTCAGCATCCGTGGCCTGCCTCCATCTCTAATCCATTTGTTACTGCACAGGCATTAAAAGTCGTGTCCTGTTCCATGTGGAGCTCCCTCCTTGGCACAGTGGGATTTGCTGCAGGATTGCAGTGCCTCACACCCACGCTGTTCACCCGGAATTTGGCTACAGGGTTATTTACAGCCCTTCCCATCAAACGAGGCAGGGGACAGTTGCCAGCTGTGCTGGTGGCTTTTGTGATGAGCAAACTGAATGCTCTGACTTTGGCTGGAAATGTATAATTCATTGCACTTAAAAAAATGAACACATCAGATGTGAGGCTCCTGTTAAGTGCCCCGCTGCTTGGCTCGGGTTTCTCCTCCTCTGTGTGAAGAAGCCCGGGACTACGGAGGAGCTGAGACAGCAGCTGTGCTGCAGTCATCCTGTTGGAAATATGCTGGATTTGAGGCTAGTTTTACAAAGACTTTGGCAAGGTACAGAGAGGAAGAAAATTCAGGATATGTGGCCAACCCTGGGTTATGTCCCACTGAGGAGAAGCTCTTCAGGTTTAGGTGCTGATGTTGAAATAAGTTGATGTCATGCCGATTCACTCTTTCCCAAATAACTCAAAAAACAGTTGAGTAGTACCAGGAGAGGTCAGGGAACAGGACATAAGACTGGAGTATCCTCATCCCTGCCCATGGGCAGATGTGGAGCCATCTCATCCTGAAGACTTTTTGCACAAAAGGCTTTGTTTTCTCTCATTCAAGGCATCCGTCCTGACGTTTTTCTTGCTTCATCAGTTGTTATGGCTCATCATTCCATACTGGCAGCCTGTTTGGGACTTACACATTCAGAAGACTGGAACTGTAACACATTCTACCCACATTTTGGGTAGAATGTGGGTAGAATTACCCATGGCATAAACCAGGACTTTTCCCATCTAGCATGGGAGAATATTTTGTAACAAGTATGAGAACTTCCTTGCCATGACATTACAATCTCTAAAATACCCCAAGTGATTTGATTTCTTTGCTCCACAAAAGAAACCATATGGACTGGGACTTGATGAGCACCATTCAAAGGACTGATGTTATCCCAAAATTTGAATAACAGCTCCTGGAGAAAGTGAAGCAGAAGGATCAATGCTTAATCAAATCCAGGCTTTCATTTGCTTGGACTAACAGCTAAGGAAACTGGTTTAATTTCTTCAGCGAGGAAAGTGAGATAAATGATGCATGTGTCTCGGGTAAAATATTTGATCACTTACCTTCTTAGTCATCACAGGTCTTTAATCGCACATTATGTAACATTACACCCAATACAGATTACATCAGGGGGAAAAATCACAACCATGCAGCCTGCAGAAACTAGAAAGTAATTTGTCTCCAGGAGGAAGGATGCTCTTTTCTGCACACTCCGTGTACAGCACCATTTATCATCTGGGAGCAGAACTCAGCTGAAGTCACAGCAGACCAGCCCTCCTCTTGAGGCCTGTCCCAACAGCAGCCAGACCCCACAACTCTGCCAGGGCAAAGGCCTCTAAAGCAATGCCAAACCAGTCAGCCCAAACAGGTTTATAAGACCTTTGAAACTCTCAGGCACTGCTGTAGTGAAGTACAGCCTTTTCCCAGCTACCTCTGTGACAATGCCATATTCAGAGACCCGCTGCACTTGCAGATTGAAGACAGATCTATTTGGTAATAACAACAACAAAAAGGACTCCCAAAACCAAACCCTCCAAACAACTTATTTCCTACTGAAGAAACTTCTCTGAGCCTATGAAACCTAACTACTCTTTGGCATGTCTTCCCAAACACAGCATGCAAAAGTAGTAATATTTTATGTTTCAATTACAGGACATTGTGGGCTGCTGCCATCTGCTATGAAAGGGACATTCTGCTCCCTGAACATCCTGGTTGTAATTTTCACAATATTTGAGTTTCTGAGAGATACCAGGAGCTTCAATACAGTGTGGATACCCACCAGCACAAACGGCACTTAAAAAATGGGAGGGGTGACTTGAGGGTGACAGTGGATTTTGGCACCTCGGAAGTTTTCCCCAGGCAGTGGAAAATATTCCAGCATGCACTAAACATGTAAGAAACTTTCCCCAAAGCACATGCAGCCCATGGCAAAGTGAAAACATGAAGGAGTGCCTCATGCTATAACATCATCTCCCTTTTCCGGAGTTACAGTTGGGTTCAATTTTCTATTATTGCAGATCTTTGGGGTGGGACTTGTTTGAAGGGCTCAGCCTTGGCCCAAATCCTCTCCCACTGGAAAACAATGAGCCCCTCGACCCCCTGGCTGCTTTAATGGCAGAAGAGCGCAGCCAGCACAGAGTGCTTGGGGAAATTCCTCTCCTCCACCCGCTCCCTCACAATGGGTCAAATGTTTCATCCCTGTGTGAAGCCTGAACAAACAGGCATTGCACAAGGAACCGCGGTGGGGAAGCGCGGCCGCCGTGCCAAGGGCAGCCTCTGAGGCACAGCCCCTCTGCATTAACAATTACAGCTCATGGAGAGGGACCCTTCCCTGGAATGCCACCCCTGGGGAGCCCCTGTCACCCCAGCCTGCTTGGTGGATGACTGTGAAGCTCTGCAAGAGGGGGCTGAGAGGGCCAGGCTGGCCATGGCATGGTTCATACTTCCATATCCTCCACAATAACAAAGATGGCAATTTCTGACCTTGAGGGCTATTTGCTGTATGGTCAGTTTTGGTTCCCAGGTGGCAAATTTTGATGCAGGTTAGTATTTTTGAAAATTGACCCTTTTCATTTATTAATGAAAGAATAATGTGCTCATAAATCATATGTATCACCTTCAGAAGGAGAAGAATAATTTATTGTTGAAGGGTCTCACCAAACTGTACCTACCACTCAAAGACAAACCAAACCTGGGGACATCTACCTGCCATGCCACATCCTGGCATTTCTTGACAAACCCTGTCTGACTGCCAGCTCGACTTCACCCAGGCAGCAAAAACAACCTGTGCTGAAAGACCTGCAAAGTTCACCCACATTTGTCTCCTTGGAACTATGGATTATGGTACAGGTAGGAATTATGGATGGAAATGTACAGGCCCACAGTGGATGGGAACTTCTTCTTCACCCAAGGACTGCCTTGCAGGAGAAGGTGGCATGAAGAATAAATATGGGCTTAACAACCTTGAGCTTGTGCCCTACCTGGGCTATTTGTGGAGTGGTTCATCAGTGCTTTTGCCCTAAATCTCAGGATGTTTCTATAGGCCAAAAGGAATAGTTAGCTTTTTCTTCTGCATTAGGTAAAAAGGCTCAGTAAATGGGTTCTCTCAGTTTACATTATTTGAGGATCTGTCTCATCATCTTCAATGCCAAGAGAGCTGAGCTGACCCTTCTGTTGATGGCATAAAGCACTTTCTCAGGCAGCCCTGTGCACAGTGTGCTCATTTGAGGGGTAAATAAAGAAGACATCACGGCTGGATGTGCGTTCTCTGCTAGCAATCAATGCACAGCATACACTTTTGATGAGGTTAGATAACAAGCATCACATGGAGAGAGGAGTACCATGCACATACAACCTTCTGAATGTATGTCAGCAATAAAATGATAACTACAAAGGCAAGCAGTAGCTGCCCACTGTAGGATGTCTCATCTAGTTCAAGTTCAGCTGTGCAATACAGCCCAGCTCTGTGTAGTTTGATAAAAAGCTGCCCTAAAACAACAACAAACCCCCTACACTCTGCTCTGAAGGATTAGCACAAGGATATATCTTTGTTCACTGAGCCCTTTTTAATCTCAAAAAAGGAATTTCTTACATCAAAAATAGAGGATTCTTTCATGTCACTGTCAGCTCCGTAGCCCACCTAAAACTGCATTATTACCACTGACAGAAAGACAGGTGTTAACAGCTGGAGAGAAAACAAATGTAGAGTGCTGTGGCAAAATTTGAGGAGAAACAGATGTGTGAGCAATGCTGCCTTTGATATTTATTTTAATAGTGCTTCTCAAACGTGTTCAATATTTATGCAGCCATAGGCTCAGCTTTCACTGGCACACCAGAGCCCGCATTATTCGCCTCTGCCACCACCTCTTCTTTTCTTTTCCTCCCTCCCAACCGTCATAAAAAACAGCATCCACAAATCTCCCAGGAAAAGCCAGCCCATTCCTCCTCCCCTCCCCCAGTATGAAATGGATAGAGTTTTTTAGCAGTGGGAGTTCAGTGTGATTAGTATGCTAATACGGGAGAGAGAAAAGGAAATGGAGATGAGAGATACGGTCCTTTAGCGAAGAAAAGCAGGAACAACTGAAAGGAGGATCTCTGCTAATCAATTAACCTACAATGGACCTAATGCCACAAGAAGCTATTGTGCATAAAGGGACAGAAATCTCGGTGACAGATGGCACTTGGGCTCATGATATTACAGGGCTGCTGCTCGAGAGCTTGTTTACCTCCCATACAGGGGTAAGCAATAAAGCAATAAAATTGCTTATTTATTTTAAAGAGAAAAGTTGAAATGCTTATTTACCAAATCAATCAAGATTTAGTAAGGCAGAACAGCCACAATCCTCATGGCCCTAAAATGCTGGATACTTCACTGATTTCAAATAGCAATTATCTGTTGCAGTTTCTTGAACCCGCTCTGACTGCAAAGAGACATTTAATTTGCAAATTTTGATGAAAATTGTCATTTTTTTAATTGCCTATTTCACCGATTTGAATTTTAAAACAAACGATTAACTAGAAGCTCATTTTTACTTGCCTAGGGCAAGCCCAGAAAAATATTTGTCAAGACCCAAGCCTGTCTGCTTAGCATTTGAGTTGAGAAATGCACAACTGCCTTCAAGTCAACATTAGCTGTGACAGAAGCAAGACTATTATTTAACAGTAGCTGAAAATGTCAAAAACAAGCGGCATTTGGCATTTTGACAAGATGGCGTTGAAAAGAAACTATTTTTTTTCCTCAACACTCAGATAACCATAAATCAAAAGTGTACAATTACCACTTGGCTCAGAGTACTGCTTTGGTGGGTTTCTCTGAACCAGTGGGGAGAAGGAGAGCAGACAGGTCTCAATCTTCTGCTTGCAGCCACCTTCAAGGTCCCACCACAGCCCAATCCCCCACACTTCAAAAAACCCATGTTCTGCTCCCAGGAACGGGTGTGGCATCATCCAACATCTCATGTCAGACCTCTGGCACATCAGCATGATGAAGGCATCCCAAAAGCTAAGGATATATGTTAATGCTCCAAGGTATATGTTTGAGGTGTTAACTGTCTGCCAGAATAAATTCAGACTTTAAAAAAAAAAAAAAATTAAGTAGGTGTTGTGCCTGGGCATTAATCAGCTTTTTTTTACATTAGAAATCATAACAAAGGGTCAGCTGAATTAATTAAAACAGTATTGTGTTGAAGAGAAGCCTGATACTGAAGAAGTGGAGAAAAATTAATATCTACAGCACTTTGTTCTCACAGCGAGATTAAGTTGGAAGTTACTGTTTTAATCAACGACATGATGTGACAGTGTTCATGGGTAACAATATTGTGAACCATCTCGGGGAAACAATGACATGGTGATAAGATACTGCCTAAGAGCTTTAGATACCAGAATGAACAGACCTTAATAATTTAAGAGATGCCAAAGTGATGAACATATGTTCATCTTCATTGCACGCACCAGACACTGCCCACCATTTATCTGGGCTCAAGCAGAACAATTTTTCTAGCAAGGTTTCCCACCCATGGTGTCCCTTTAACATCAGTCAGCATTGGGTAGGGTATCAAATCCCATAAAGATTTGTCTTTACAAGTGTGTCAGTTGCCTGCCTCTGTCCTTCCTCAGTGAAGTGTCATCATGCACCTCAGAACAGCTGTGCAAGGGACACCTCAGGACTGTGTTGCACAGACCTTTTCCTAGGTCCCATCCCCTAATCTGCCCTGTACCAGCTCCCTGACCAACCTCACCACTTCCCTCTGGGTTTCACTAGTTACTGTGACCGGAAATCACAAACTTTCAGAGCCTGACAGTTCACCAAGGCAAAACTATTCCATGAAAAGCTGATTCAAGTGATGCCAGAAAGCACATACAGTCCCCATGGCTTTAAAACTTCCCTGAAAGTTTGGGGGTTCTGGTATCAGCTGGGTCCCTTTCCCTTGCAGAGCACCTCTGGTGTCCTCCTTCTAAGACTAGTGGTAGGCAGGAGAAGGCAACACCACAGACAGGATGCTGACCCTTTGCACTGACCTTGCATTGATGGGGGAACCACTCCAGCTTCAAGAATCTTATTTTATTGCCCGGGAACAGATTCAGGGACCACATTTGTCAAGCCACAGGCTGTGAGAGCAACACAGCCATTCTAATTTACCTGTGAACTCATCCAGAGTGGGGAAACCTAGCGGGTTTCACAAATCCAGGGACTTAGGGTGCAAAAAACACCTTGAATGGGTGGGTCTGAAAAAAACAACTCTCCCTCACACCTTCAAGTTTACTCCCACTGAGGCTAAGGGTTGAATGCAGAAGCAACCTGTCATACTCTTTGTCTTTTGGTACTTAAAGGTGATTCTCCTTTGTAAACCTACATTTAAAAAAAAAAACCTCAAAAAGCCCATGTGTGTACTATACAAACACTACTGGTATTTGTCTTTGAGCTGGGCATTTTGACCTGACATCGCAACTGAATTCCCTTTCGTATCCAGCCAGCTTATCAAGTGACCACCCATCTTGCTGCTCTTTGCTGTCCCAAAGTTCATCCCCTGGACCAGTGCAATGATCAAAGTCTGCAGAACTAACCTGAAAAAAACCACATTTCCAGGAACGGGTAGACACCTTCCTTTCCACCTTTCATTATTTCTTGATACTGCATCTCTACCTACATAAAGCTACATGTCTAATGCTTCTTATACCACCTATCCCCACAGTGGACACATCAACTCATTGATTCTCATCCTTAAACCATCAGTCTTCAGGATCTTCCAATTCATCTTCTTCAAGTCACTATTGCAGCACTATTTTTGCTTGATACACTGATTTGAGGAAATTGGTTGGTAAGAGGAGTCTGAAACCACACAAAGCAGTATTATTTCTCTCTCCCCAGTTTAATCAGAGCAGGCACAGGTCCAACACAAAGCCTCAGCTGAATTTCCTACAAGCAAAATACAGGACAATAAAAAAAAAAAAAGCAGGATTGTGGCAAGCATCTATGACAACAAGCTCATCAGCAGCCAACATTTTGTATTTGCATCATTATTAATCTGCTCTGCCAGATCTGATTCTCCTGAAGAGCTGATATCCCATATAAAAAGCACACACTGCAAATCACAGAGGATGATGACAGTTTTCATCAGTGCTGAAAGAGAGGGAAAGGCAGAATCTGTGGTGTGCTGCTCTTACGTGTTGCACAACGTAGGAATTTTTTGACCTATATCAGATGAGAAAAGAAGTAAGGTCTAAACAATTTCATCCCTTTCAAGCAGAGTGGGCCAAATTCCCAACCAGCATGAAATGCTGCATATCCAGTGAAATCGATGGAGTTCTGCCAGTCTGGCTGAGAACTTGGCTTTGCATGTCAGTTCATTCAGCAATGATTGCACTTGACGTGCAGCTCAGAACAAGCATTTGTTTTTAAAAAGAAACAGTGGAGTCTTTCAGTGCTATCCCAGCCTATACATAGTCCTGGCTCCAAGTGCAGGATTAACTCTCCTTAGCTCAGGCTCCTATGAATTTGTGCAAAGGAAGAGTAGGGAGTAGGAAGAAAGCACTTTCTTCTTTCTTTGGCACACTGATGGCATGTCAGCACTCGGGACAAGAAATGATGCTCTGCAGAGCAGGACAACTTTGTTATTTGTTGAAACCTGTAATTAACTCATGCACTTAATGTCCTTACAGGCACTGGGCATCCTTTCACCCCACCTGAACACTGTGGAGTCACATCCCTCACTTTACCTCAACATTACCCTCAACATTTACCTCAACATTACCAACCAGTGCCCTGGGCCAGACCAGCAGTTTCTCACAGGGTTCAAATGGAATTTGTCAATCTAAGCAGGAAGCTGCTAAAGCCTTATTCCCATGAAAATTCTCATTCAGCACAGCTAGGCTTACCCCAGGCATCCCTAGCCACTGAGGAAACAACTGGCACAGCTGGGATAGAGAAAAACAGATGAGCCAAAACATGTTCTGGTGATCACTGCCAATGAGGTGATGCCTTTGGAGAGCAGCTGGGACCAGAACAAGTCAATACAAATGCATCTGTAAGACTCCCCTTACCCTTGTTTTGAAACCCAGGGTACAATCAGAACAATCACTTACTGTCCTTTTCCTTCTTGCAACATTATGGAAAATGCTGGAGGCTCTCCTTGCATAATTTCTATGTGGTAAATTAAGGTGCAATCCTGTTCCTCACAGCTTTCCTTTTAGTGCAAACATTTCTCCCCAATAATTGCGTGAAATAAATCTTGCTTTGAGGTTTGATTACCAAAAACACTGGCATTAAAAATCTAAATTGGCATTGAATATCTAAATTTAATTTGGCATTAAACATCTAAATGTTGGTTTCAAGATGTACACTGATCAGAGAACAGAAACAGCCGTACTACACCCTGAGTTCAGAGAGCGACATATTTATAAATACAGATTTTCCCCTCAATAAATATTTTGCTATATTTGCTTCAAAAGCACAATTTCAGGATTTTTACCAACAAAGTTATAAAAAGCACATCTTATGGCTACATTTGTGCACCTTGCAAATGCTCTGCAATGTGTGCACATACCCCTGCAAAACTACAGTACAGCAGGTCACCTCGTGCAGGGACATTTGACAAAGACAAGGCACAACTGCTGCCTGTAGAGAAAGTGAATCCTATGAACTGCAGTCTGGAAATGCTGCAGGTTATGCACCTGACACAGATGTACAGGGCACACTGGACACAGACTCTCAACCAGCTTGGCCTGAAGAAAATTAGTAGCTGCCTTTTGCTTCACATTCCTTTTTGTTCCTATATATTGCCTCCTACCTGCTACAGAGCTAGGTAGGCTAAAACAGTGTGGATGTGCAACAGGAGCTACTGAACTTCTGTGCTTCAGAACCAAACAAGAAAGGAGGACCTCAAGAAAATGCCAACTTACATTTCGACCTGTATTTCAGCTCTGATGAGAAGAAATAACCCCTACTTCTTCCCCAGCACGGCTTTTAAACATTCAAAGCACAAACTCCTGAAAAGCCCAGGCATAAAGTTTATCCTTTAATTTGAGGCTTTGTCATTTGACTGGGGAGGAGGTAATCAGGACAAGGCTCTGGACCATGCTGCTCAAAACATGACAACAGACACACCAAAAATCCAAGCTGGCTGCCTGAAGCAATTACAGGAGTGTTTACTATTCCATGACAGTTAACATGTTGGACTGACCTTTCATTTACTGTTTAGTGCTGAACATTAAGCTGCAAAATTACTCATGCTTTGCATTTAGTACTGGCATCAGGACTAACAGCATTAGATAGCTATTCCCATGGCAAGGCACACGTTCCCTCTGCCCAGCTGTGCACGTACTTTCAGGAACACTGATCTGATACCTAACATCACAGGTTCTGCTCGCCCACTGCCACCAGGAATTATCGAAAACACTGCTCCAAAATGTAAAAAGCATATGCAAAATGCCCAGAGTGATGCAGCTGGTGCAATTAGGTTCCTTCCTTATGTACCAGGTAAGAAAAAAAGGAGTACTGGTGTATGCCCACAGGTCCCCACGGCAGCTCCCAGCCAGATGGCAGCAGGGAAGTAGAGAAGCTGTGGAGGGAAAGTTTCTTTGTTTACTCTCCTCCTAGGTGCTTACAGCAGCCCTGTTATAATGAAAGGCACAGGATACATTTTTCAAGTGCCTGACAGGTCAGCAGTTGGAATATTCCCTCAAAACCCAAGTAACTTTCCATTCAACACCCTCAGGCTAGAAGAACCTGGAATTTCCACTCTCCGAGGCTACAGATGGAAGGGAGAGGTAAAGTTTCCAGCAAAACACCTTTACTTATATGCTTTTGGCTAATCTTAGCGCTTACCATCCAAAATTATGGTTATTTCTACCCGTGGCTGTAATCTGCCTGGTCAGACACATGGCATGGCCAGGATACTGCATTTTGACAGCAGAGTTAGGAATTTTGGGCCACAGGTTGCCAACACAGAGGATTTTTCCACTCGCCCCCTGCACTCCTTCCAGCTTTCAGTTGTAGTGCTGCCCTGCAGTGGGTCTGCATCCCAAACCTCCATGCACCTCTCTTCTCACCCTTTCCTCACCTCTGCCTGGATCCTTTTCTATTACATTCCAAACCTCTCTTTATCACAGCTTTTTTGAGACAGTGATGGGCACGATGGAGTCTGTGAGTACCAGAGCAATATTCAGTTCATATCCAGACCAGAACATTAATAAATACAAATACATTATGAATTTCCCTGCCATTTGTGTTTTGGGTTTTTTTCATATCCATATTAGCTATTTATATCTAAACCTCTATTTTCTGTATTGTGACTGAAGTTATCTTATTCCCACTGCAGATTCAAAAGAGGAGATTTTCCAAGGCTGCTCAGCACGGTAATTAAGATGGAATCATGGCTGATTTGATCTTCACTGCTTCTTTTTCACTATTTTTATACAGATGTGCACCCAATATGCCAGCTAAATGGTCAGAATTATTATGAGATTACTGATAAAAGGCAACTCAGTGTATTTTAAATATCAATATAACTTCTTAAAGAAAGAGGAAACCTTTCAATCAAGGTTGTAATTGTGTTTAATGCACATTTTGCTTTTAACAGCAATTTGCCAGTTTAAACAGCATAGACCTTACAAGGGTTAACTGGTGAAGAGGTTAGAGTGCTTTCAAAGTTGTGTCTAAATTATAACTTATTTATTCTTTATTGTACAACATTTTTCAGACAGTCTAGTGTTATAACTACATGCTATACAGTAGCAGCATGTCCACACCACTCAAGTTAAGGCTGTGTCACCATTCTCATCATGAACCTTCCTCAGGGCTTGAACACATCAGCCATAAAATCACAGCAGTTTGAAACAACAGGACACCCACGATGTGATCCTGAATTGATGTTAGTCAAGTAAGAATAAAAACAATACAGACACATATAATAAAGGACTCCACCCAAATTTATTTTGGATGATTGCTGCCTTTGCACAACATGCTCAAAATTTCCAAAATGAAATTTAAAAGTCAGCGGACAGCACAGTCTAACCAGGTTTAGCTGAATCTGAGTGCAAAGTGCTGCAAAGTGGGTGCCACAGATGCACAACAACCACTTCTCACATACTGCACATTTCAACACACACGAGGCTGCTTCTGTGTAAGTACTGAGGCTGGCAGGTAACAGCAGTTCTACCACCAAGGGAATAACAAAACCAACTCATCTTCAGTTGTACACACTCGTTAGTCATGATGAAACTACACTGTTTACCAAGTCAGCACACTGGCTACTGAGGTACTGTGTTATTCCCTACAGTTAGCATAAGAAACATCTGAATTTTTATGCCACTCATGCCCTGATAACTCAATAGGGACTTCTCACACTGTCCACCAAGCTGAAGCCATTTGTTGAAGTAAAGAAGGTGGATGAGGTGAAATACTGTAAGAGAGAGAGCCAACAGCTTCTTCAGCAAATTGCCAGAGCCTGCCTAAAGAAACTCACCCTTCATTCCTGCCCAGCTTCTTGGTTTTATCAATAAAATGCTTCTTATTGCCATATGGTTTGATTAAGAGAAAATCTCTGGTCAGGGATCTACTTAGACATGTTCTGCCTCTGCTTAAAGCGAAGTGCCTCTGCAGGTGCTTTCCTGAACCATCATCCCAGGACAGGTGCGTGATGACACTTTCAGGTGATGACACTTTCTGGAGTTGCAGAACCAAGCTCTTCATACATCACTTGCTTATTTATTATTTTTACAATTTCCCATTCAACAATTTTTTCTTTTGTGACCATGTATTTTGTTACAATGCTTTTGGAAGTGCTCATTCCATGCTTTTCAGACTTGGAGGTAAGCAGGTAAGACTGAAAAAGTTGCCTAGTTCAAGCTTCATGTACAACGCATTCACACATTTATAATAAAAACTTGTCTAAACATCTCTTTGTTCTTTGGACCAACTCCAGCCTCCCTAGGTGACTGTAACATGTCTTATAAACCTTTCATGGAAGACTTAAAAAATAGTACTTAAAGACAAAAAAGAAAAACAAATACATTTAAACATCATCAACAAAGACAGAATGGGAAAACAGAGTGGAGACATCCCACGCCAAACTCACTGCAGGCACAGGTTAGTAGTGTCCTCTTGAAATCTGCTTTCTGCCTTCTTGCATTTCTTCCAGCTCATGGTCTTAAAAGCGAGCTGCAAAGCCAAGAGAAAATTCCGTGTATGCCCCCATATGGATGGCACACTGAAATCCTTCTTAAGAAGGGAAGTGCTCAGCACACAGCCTATTTCAGCTCGCTGTCCTACCAGGCTGTCTGTGCACAGGCACCTGCCAAACAGGGCTAACAGCATTTCCCTGCCTCAGGAAACTGCTGCAAGAACAAATGCAGTTATGGTTGCCTGGACACAGTAACAGCAAGGAGGGCTCCATCAGTACCTAAAACACAGCACTGCTGATCCCTGCCAACAGAGCAGGGGGTGGGCAAGGAGCACCAAGGGTAGCATTGGTAATGGAGGGGTTTATGGTAGTGGCTGATTTACTTCAGAATTGAATTTTGCAATAAAAACTCCCTAAGCTGTTTTCCTATCAACACAAATCAGCTTAAAGGATTGCACGAGAATGACCTGAACTGTATCCTGTTTTGCACACAAGTAGTTTCAGAATCTGTCCACAGTTCACAGAAACTCAAAAAAACCCATAATGCTGGGTGTACCAGGGGAAAAACAGTGAACAGTTTCCAGACTCAGTTTCCATTTCTGTGATTCTGGGCACACACCACAGACAAATGAAATGCTACGGCAGTAACCCATGAAACCTACAGAGAGTTTCCTCACCAGTAACGTGGGTCAGAAGAATTGTATACTGTGTTAATAGGCATAAATCAGTTACTTATTGCATCCAAGTTCACCTGTAATCCCTAAATTTCATACAGATATTATGGGCTATCATGGAAAGAGATCTTCACTGCTAAACGTGAACCCTCTCTGTCTTTTACTAGCTGTTAAGAACAAATTCCTCAAAACTTTCAAAATAAAGTGAATCAAGAAGTTTCAGCTACAGAAACATAGTGCAAAGGTTCAGTTTGGCACTGCGATATTATAGACAGACAGGAATTTATGGTAAACTGTTTAGATTTGGAAAAAAAAGAATCCTATAATTGAACCAATATTGTCAAATGTATTGCATACTATTGTAACTTCACAGTAATCAAAATCAGACATCAAGGTTTCTATAGAAGCAGCAATCACAGATTGCAGTAAAGTATACCACTCAAGGGAAAAAATTGCATTTTGGCAATTTTATAGTCAAGTGTTCCTTATGCTCCTCCAACAGTCATTTGTCAGACATTTTCCTGTTTAAAAGGTGCATATTATTTCTTCTCAGTCCTCGTGAGACTTCTCTGCAATGACTTTGCATTCATACTGAAAAACAGAAATTGACAAAATAATATTAATTTACATAACTAGTGAAAAAGACTTCAGTGACTTTTCTACAAAATGGGTGATAAAATAGCTCTTGTTAAACTCCACTTAGATAAGTTTGATCCCTTAAGTTTTATGCACATACTGGTGACTGCAACTTCCGTCCCCTGAGCAGTCAGACTTTGGGGATGGCCTGATTTCTCCCCAGACACAGGAGCTCTTAGCTCATGGTCCTGAAAGTATGTAACAGAGTGTACAGAGCAAAGCATGGGTGTACTCTGATTTACAGACTGATCAGCTCACTAAGTACATCAACAAGAAATGATTGCTGGTTTCTACCTCACTGCACACCCTCGAGCCAAACAGCTGGCTGGTATACATGGAGGAAGAAATTATATGTACATTTACCTTCTACTGGAAGGCAATCAACCCCCCTCCTCCAGACTCACCATCGCCAGCTGCCTGCCAATATTGCCCATTGTTATTCCACCAGCAAAAAATATACATGGCAACCAGGAACGGACATAGAGGAAGTCTGGGGATGTGTATCTGGAAAAGAATACACATTTTTCAGCTCAGTGTTGTGCAATAGGGTCCTCCAAACCCAAGGCAAACTCACAATTATTAGGATATTTTAACTCAAAAAGATCCACATTATAGAAATTTAATTTCTTGCAGCAAACAACAAAGGAGGCTTCTTATTGATTATAGCTGCATTTATTCAACCAAACAAAGTGTGCTACATCATTGGCAAGGTAGCAATTTTATTTCAATTAGCATTTCCAACTAGATTTCTCACACTCAGATAAGAACTTTCATAAACAGTCCAATTTATGCTGTGCTCAAAATTAGGTGCTGACAGCTTTGAAAATCATGTCAAATTGCACCCCTCCAGTTATTCTGATTTAACATTACAGCTTCAGAACATTATCATTTCACCTTAGGGGAGCAAACACTTACTGATAAACTCCATTGTACACCAGAAGCTGTGACACCAACGTGGCCAGGAAAGCAATCCCTACTCCAAGACCAAAGCCACTTCGTGACCTGTCAAAGGTCCACCACAGCCCAATGGACAGGGCTGCCAAGGTGAGAGACAGCTGGATATTGTTGGCAAAATCCACCTTCTGTGCTGGCTGTTAAGGATCAGCTTGGAAATACCATGTGCAAGCATAAAGCAATTTTTGTCATTCTGTTTCTATTATTTTGGCACAACAGAAAAAAAACATCATTAAGACAAGTACAGTGTTACCTTTATCATCTCTCACACAGCTATCAGATGTGGGGAATTAAGGCTTGTAATTGTCACTATTTCAGGAAACTAAAAACTTATGATACTTCTTCCAATTTTAGGGTCTTTGCACTGTACAAGACTGAAGAGCCTCTTCCCCTACCAAACAATCAAGCATTTTATAGAGACACACAATGCACATGTTACTTCTCACCCTCACCTGGACCTTTATTACACTCAATATGAAATCTTAAATCTAGCATTAAATTCATTCAACTGACAGGGATTTACCAAAAAAAGGTATTTATCACTCTTAATTGCAATTTTGTTTAAATTACATGATGCTTTACATTCAGTTCAGCATTAAAATGTTAATGTGTTCTACAAATCAAAATTAAAATACTACTTGGAAGTGTTCATGTAAATCAACATTGAAAGTCAGTTTTGTCAGCTTTTGAAAGAATTGTGAAGTCACTTCAGATATCTTTGTGTGTTTCACATCCTTCAAAATGTTTTGGAAACACTAACTCATTCTCATTACTCCTGTCCAAAACAGATAATTAAAAAGGGGCTTGTCATGTTTCATAGGCCTGAAAGCAAATTTATGGGATGACAGTACAAAAACCACTGTCCTACTTCCTCACAACAATCTGGAGGGAGACCTAGTGGAAATGAGAAACAAGCTTGACTAACTGAAATAAATAATTACAGGATAAAAATCAATAGCTTCTGAAAAAGTGTCAAAGAAGATAGAACCCTCACCAAATCTGGCAATGTGCAGAACTGGCAATAGCTGAAGAGAAAGCAGTCTGGAGAGCTGTCAAGCAGGAAATACAGACAGTACATTACTGATGTCCTGGGATATGGGGAACAGCTGCTAGAGAACTGAAGAAAATTTGCTGTAAATAATCAGACCTGTGTGAAAAGGAGCTGTCAACTCTTATTTCCTAAAAGCAGCAAAGCTGCCACGGGCTCACCCAACAGGTACAGGTCAGTGAGAAGCACAGTGCCAGAGCAGAGCTCTGTGGAAGGAGAGTGAGGTTTGTGAGGGACAGTGGGAGTGACTCAGAACCTCGGCAGCTCCAGCTCATCTGGCCACACTGGACAGCAGAGGGTGGGGAAAAACCACACAGCAATAAAACCATCAGTGCCCAAGCAAGAGAGAATTCATCCAACTCTGCCACCTTTTACTTAGTATGCTCCTTCTTCCTGGAAGTGAGGAGATCCAACAGCACACGAACAGAACTTTTAGCACCATTTTTGTGAACTGTGTTGGAGCTGACATGGATGGAGATGAGCAGAGATGATGTGCTTTCTTTACAAGACCCCAATTTTCACCAGCAGACCCTGGTTTTAGCTGACAGAGCAGGCACTAGGCATAACTGCAGGAAGTCTCTCAGACCCACAGCACTGCCAGTAAGGTGCACCAATCCATGAGAAAAGCAACCTGTCACCCAGGGTACTCTCTCGGCGTCAAGGAAGGCATCCTTTGCAGAAGGGGGTAGCAACATTTCCTGGCATTGTATAGTCCTGGGTATTCCTAGTCCTGAGCTTTCCCCACTCTTTGCAAAGTGTTTCACTCATGACTTCAAGACAGGGCCTCAAACTCTTACTATGGTATTACTGGATATCAGCTTGCAACAACCTAAAGCACTTTTCTGTAATACCTACTGCATTAATATCTTCCCACACTAACCTTCATTATTCAAAGAAAATAAAGACTCTAAGTAAGGACAAAGCCCAGTACTGAGACATTCCTAATGAAAATATTTTTCAGACCAAAAAGATGTGAGACTCATCAGCTCCACTACTGCTGCAAGTTTGACACTAACACATAATCTGCATTTTCTTTGCAAAAATGCTGCATGTTACACCTTTAACACCAACTCACCACAACTGTGTGAGCTTTTTTTAAGAGGAAACCCATTTGTTACCACCAATGTCGTTTGGTTACAGGATACAGCACTGGCATGATTTATTCCCACAAAGACTGCTACACATCGCATTACACTGGACCATTCTCTCTTGAACTTATGTGGCTCTCCCAGATGTCTGTCCATGCAGGGGTACAATAACCCAATCACAGCTGTGGAGACAGGAGAGAAAAAAGGCCCTGAAGTTAAAGCACTGGCAACATTTAACTAGAATAAAGGCTATCTAGACTTTGACAATTATAGTCACTACTGAAACACATATTTTCAGGATAAACAGCACAAAAACATACATTGTAAAAGAAGAGGAACTTCAAAGAGTTTCATTATTCAAAAAAGCTACACAGAGTTCAGCAGCATCTTCAGCCACTGCAGCAGAAGCAGCAATACAGAGGCAATTTGAACCAGGGACAGAGGATGACAGAGCTCTCCCCCACACCAACATCTACACTGTAGTTCAGAAAGAGCACTAACAGCTTACAGGTTTGGCACTTCCAAAAATCCCACACATCAAACACGTTCAAAATAACTGCAAAACCAACACACCACAGCACTGGTGTAGTTTATAACATCAATATTTTGTGTTTTTCTTCTGTTCTTGTTACAAGCAGGCTCTGTTTGGATAACATTTTTCTCTTCTTCAATGCTACGCTCAAGCTCACCCAGAAGAGAGAAAGCCAAGAGCCTACAGTAGCTGTTGAATACAGAAAGCAAACAGAAATTCCAGCCCCAGGGAATTGAGATGCTCTTTCAATATTTCTTCACAAATGCATTCTCTACTGCAACTGCAGCTAAAAAGACTTTTACCAACCACACTAAGGAACAATAATGGTGCCTTAATGTCAGACTGTAGTGGTGTGAGCACAGCAGAGCCAGAGCCATGGGTACAGACTGCAGTGCCTTCAGTCCAGCACTCTGCTGGGGGTAACACTGCAAATGCTCTTTCCTCTGCCACAGAGCAAACTGATCTCAGGGATTCAGAAAATAAATCATCAGTAAAGCTGGAGCGGAAAAAAACCTCCCTGAGCAATTTTCTTGCCAAAGGCCTTGGGCCAAACTCATGACTAATAAGGGTGATGGATGAAAGGACTTCTCTGAATGCAGCCTCGATCACCCCTGATTACAAATATGCAAAATACCTTTATTCTGTTCACAATAATAAACCATACTGCAGAGAAATGTTACGTCAATTCCACGAAGGCTGTGCAAGTACAAATGGTAAGAAAATGGGTGAATTATCAGCATTTACCACAGAGGTCCCTTATATGCATGCCAGCAGAAATGATAAGGAAAGAAAATGGAGAAGACTAATAATGAAAAAAAACCAAACCCTGAACACCTCAACAGAGTGACTCCTGCTGGGAAAAGCCAATTAAGGCTGTAGTATCTTTGAATGAGGTGGCTTAAAAATCAAGTACTAAAATCAAACAGTACACTTTACAAGTCATGTCCAGTCTTTCCATCAAAACTACCAACCCATCAGGCCCAGAAAGGCCTACAAGTTTCTTGTGAGATGATGGCAAGAGGCAGCCTTCCCAAGTTCCCACTGGCAGCTGCAGAAAGCACAAAAACTAATTCCTGGACACATGTATATTTATGTATACAAAAAGATCAGAAGGATACTAATAGCTCAACAAGGACAGTGATGCTGAAAGGGATCCCCACCTCTCACACAGATTTTTGCAACTACCTAACTATCTCAGGCATAGACACAGGACTGAACTTACCTGATGCTGTGCCACAGCAAGGTGGTACCCACCAAGCTGAGGAGAAGATGCTTGTGATCACATCAGGGGGGAAGAGAGTAACGTTCCTCTGGATCTGAAGCAAGTTTAATACTAATGCAAGAAATACACCAATAAAAAACAGCACTACACCACGAATTACCAAATTCATGCCACGACTGGTTACAGATGAAATGTATGGGCCACACTTTTTTGGTAAGGTTGGCATTGCATCATTTTCTGCCATGACTTCTTAAGTTATCAGAGGCATCCAAGAGGCTGACTGAGGATTCACTTGCAATCAATATTTTGACTCTCTTCAATTAGGAGACACCCAAACCCTGAAAAATAATAAAAAAAGAGTGAAAAATTCAGATATAAAAAACATTACAAGTATTTCCCTCAACTTCTTTGGAGACTGGGTTAAAAAATGCCTATTATATTTTTTCTGAATTTTCTGAAGAGGCAATTAGTCCTTTGATAGCAGAATCAACCACAGCTGCAAAAATGCCTTACAAAGGGAATAGGTTTCACAACTATTTTTTTCTACTAGGAGACAGAGGAGGAAACATGTGGGATGGGACAAGTAGGAATGTGAAAGTACATTCCAGGAGGTGAAGAAATGACACAGATATCAGATGGAAGGAAGGCTTGTTTTGCAGCAAGAATAAATTGGTTTACTCCCTTCCTTTAAGCAACAACTGGAGGTTATATAATTCAGCAGCAAGTAAACACAGCCCTCAATTTCAAGTCAGCCACAGGGGTTAAGAGATCTCTTTTCCTGAAGAGACACTAAAAAAAAACATTTCTCAACTGGAAAGTGAAATCTGTTTAGTAACTCAGGCTGGAGTCAGAATTTCAGCAATCCTGCAGCATACATGTTTTGTAACCTCCAGTAAGAGCAAACAGCTCAGCAAACCAGAGCAGTAACTTCAGCACAGAGAAATATTTACAAAGTAACACGCACATCTGGTGAAAAGTGCCCTACATCACTACAAACCCTAACTGTAATCAGGCACAGGAGCACCTGAGGGCAGAGGAAAAGGAGCTCCACCTGCCTTCGCACTGGGAAGCCTCTGACATGAGTAACTGCCGGCACTACAGGAATGGCACAGCTCCCACCCCAATCCCTTCCTCAAAAAAAACAAAACCTGTCCATCATGGGTCTTGTTATACACGGATTCAGTGCCACATTCGTGTACAACAACAGTTTTGATCGACAGCTTAGCCACCTGGAACTTCAGAAAAAAAGCCCTGACATTGTTTTTAAATCTGAAACTGCCAGCTGGTAGCAGCTTCTGTTAACTCTTATTTATGGCACATGGGGTGCCAAACCAGAACATCCATCCCCTTTCCTCTCAGCTCCAGCCAGCCCCGAGGAAGCTCTCTGCAGACACAACAGCAGAGCAGAGGTCACAGCATTCATTCACTTCTGACTGAAAGCCAAAAGGGAAGTTAAATACATCCAGGCTAGTTAAGATACTCCAGTCAGCTGCACAGATGTGATGCCACACCAAAGCATTCTCCATCACATGAGGAAAGTTCCAACAGACAGGAAAAAAGAGGACAAAAAAGAAAAAAGTTGTCTTCATACAAAACTTCCCACTGGCAGTTTGGAAAGGCAACAGGGTCTTCCTAAGAACATAGGCTCTCTTCTACAAAGCCAATTTTCCAAGTTCCTTGTAATCATGAACACACCTTGGGGGGAAAGAGAACCACCAAGGTGTCAGGCTTCTTAGTCTGCTTCCTGAGTCAGACTGCCAGCCTTGATGTCTGTAACAGGGCTGGCACTGGCACTGCAATACTTCCTTCAAGCAAAAAGGAGGTGCTCCAGATTTTTCTTTCCTGCTCTGGAATGCACAGCACTGGAGCTTGGATCATACTTTTAGCCTCCAGCAAAGAAACCACGGAGTCACAAAAACATCACTATTTCTACTGAGAGTCCCCCTCGTGTCCCCTGGGGCTTTGCACACCAGGTGATCACTGGAATTCTCAGAATTTACAGGAGTCTTTCCAACACATGGCATTGGGGACTTTAGCTCCCAATTACAAACTCTGCAGGAATACTGGGTTTTCAAACTGTTATGTCCCTTCTCAGCTTTGATTTGCCTAGGGAAATAAACTAAGCTCTTAACTTTCCACTTACTTCACCATCCCAACAGCTTTTGGCACTTCCTGAAGTCTGCACATCCCTTTTTTAAATGCATGACTCAAGCTGATACATAAGGAAGCTCACACTTCTAGTTCTTCCTTTAATGAGCAGCACACAGGTTTCTTTTTTCAGTCATAAAGTGGTTTGCTCATGTCCTGTGATCCTTAATCTCTCCTCTCTCCTGTTTGTTCCCTGGCACCAGCTCCAGACCTTGCATGCTGCATTTCAGCCCATAGGTGTCATTGATTTCTGACACCCAACTTCAACCCACTTTTCCTGCAGGATCTCTCAGGCCTCTTTGGCCCTGCAAATGTTGCCAGCTTTGGGTCATCAGCAAGCATCCTCCTGCATCCTATTTTGTGCACCAAGGTTATCAACTAAAATAGAAACACAGGATGTTTTGGATTGGAAGATACCTTAGAGATCATCTAGTTCCACCACCCAAATACTGAAAGAGATCAGCTCAAGTCCCTGTCTTTGATGAAATCTAGAAATAATTTTCCTGCATCGATTGTTTCCCCATTTTACACTCTCTTGGTATCTCCCTCTAACAAGACTCTGCTTCTTGTAACTCTTCATCCACAGGAATCTTCAGCCTAATTAAGAATCATCAACTATCCACATAGCAATACTAATGTAAACACTGATAAGCTCTTACTGGTTTTTCTCCTAGAAATGCTGGTGATCAAGTAAAAGTCCAATTTTACTCCGGTATAAATCACTTTCAAATAATAAAACCCGCATTTGTATAATTTCCACTTCTTTAATATGCCATTCAGCAAACACATATTTAATTGTGAAGGCTTATCTAAATGCAACAGGAAGGAAATCACTTACTGCTTCTACACAACCACTGCAGGTGCAAGTTATTCAAGACACCAGAACAGATTTTTATTAGCAGGTAAACAGCCTGACCCCAGCAAGGGCACCTGGGTAGGAACATACTGACAGATGTTTATGCAAGTAATTCAAAGGCTGAAACTAGCATGACACAGTCGTTTGTACCTGGTGGTTTCTCACCCCACACATCTCATTCCTAGTTGTTTCATCAGTTTCCAGATTTTCCACTGACCTTCTGGCATGCCACAGAGCAACCGGGGAACAGAGCAAAGTGATCAGCGCTCAGGAAACATTCTTCATTGCCCCAGACAGCCGAGGCTCACAACGCCCTGGCACAGCCCAGATATATACTATCCCCACCCTTCATGGAAATTCAATTACTGTCTCTAAAGACTCCAATTCCTTCTGACTAGGAGGCCACTGTTTCTGCAGACAGCGGAGACTCTGTCTCCTTTTAAGCCTTATGTTTTGCTGCAGGTTTCCTCTCAGATAGGAACAGACCACAACATATTGAACCAACGTGACTTCTGAGCCTTCATTTCCTGGGAATGCACATTCACAGCTGTACCCGGCACTGAAAGCTGCGGGCTTGGCACTGCCAGGGTCTCAGCTGCGCTTCCTCGCTCGCTGGCACACGCGGACTCCAGCCCAAGCTTCTCAACACACCGTGCACCGTGCCCGGCTCGCGAGGCACCGCACCGTGTCTGGCGTTGCGCAAAAAGTTAACAAGTAAATTATCACCCTAGACGTTTTTAAAACACTTAGTCACTTAACTGTCTCCTAAGGAGAAGATCCCTCCTGCTCACCCTGCGCACCGAGAGCGATTCACAACTTCTGACACCACACACACACACCGGGCACGGCGCGGTGAGGCCGACAACGAGACCATTTATTTGGGCAACACCGCGCAGGAGATGGCAAGAAACCATCCGTCTGCAGCGAGGCAACGCCAAAAGCAAACAAAACCATCGCCTCTCAGCCAGCGGGCGGCGGTTCTGCCCCGGACCCGGGCCGGGCGAGCCCAGCCCGCCTGGGCAGCTCCGGCGGGCGGAGGGGCCGCGGGCCCGGGCAGCCCCGCCGGGCGCAGGCTGTCCCGGCTGCCGGGGAACGGCCCCGCCGGCCTCTCCCCCCATCGCCCCCGGCCCTAACGCAAGCGCTGCCCCGGCCCGCGGGCAGCACGGGGCCGAGGGGCGCCGCTACCCGCCCGGCCCGGCCCGGCCCGTCCCCCCGGCCCGCGGCTCCACAGCCCCGGCCCAGCCCGGCCCCTCCGCAGCGCCGGGACTCACTCGGCCTCCGCCATGTTCCGCAGTCCCCGCCCCGCGCAGCCTCCGCAGCGCCCGCCGGGCCTGGGCCGAGCCGTGCCGGGCAGCGCGGGGGGGCGCGGGGCTGCTCCGCCGGCGGGCCCCGCTCCGCCTCGGGGAGCGCCCGTACCGCGCCCTGCCGCGGAGTTCGTAAGGGAGCGCTTCACTGTGAGTGCTGTGTGCAGGAGCAATGGGTACAAACTGGAACACAGGGAATTTGGGTTAGATATTCGGAAGAAATGCTTTACTGTGAGGGTGGTGAGACACTGGAACAGCTGCCCAGGAGGATGGGGATGCCCCAAGCCTGGCGGTGTTCCAGGCCAGGTTGGACGAGGCCTTGGTCAGCCCGGTCTAGTGCGAGGTGCCCCTGCCAGTGGCAGGGGGTGTTGGGACTGGGTGATCCCTAAGGTTCCTCCCAACCCTTAACATTGTGTGATCCAATAATTGAAAGAAAAGCTGGATGTGCTGCGCTGTTTGCCCCACGACCACACTCCCAGCTGGGCTGGGGCAGTCCCACATCCTGCTCCACCTTCGGGCACACACATGGTCGGAATGGAGTCCTTGTCCCCAGCTGAAGCTGCCAGCCCAGCTCCGGGCTCCTGAGCGCCCGCCTGGTCCCACAAGGACTTTCCCATGGGCTTGACTTTATTGATGGAGGACAAAATTCCACATCTCCATGTTCCAGAAGCCACATTTTCAGCTCCAGTTTGGGCCTTTCGGGGAGAATGTAGAACATGAAGCAGAGAACAATTTGCTTTAGCCTGTCTTAGGGATGGTAAAGGCATCACAATAAAAACCACCATTTATGTATGCGAGATGGAATATGTGAGAATAATGCTGTTGCATTCATTTGTATATCATATATTCATATAATTGTATTAATGAACTCTTCCCTTTCTCATACTGATACTGAATATTGTTATTAAAAATATTTGCACATTGCATTTCCCCAAGGTTGGAATTTCACTAAAAGACTTTGACAGAGCTTTCCATATTACGAGGTCTGCAGAAATTCAGTGCCTATCCCCTTACAGTTCTCAGAGTATGGCTGGGTAGGATGAAATTTGTAGCTGTTCACTGTAGTGGCATCTTTAGTGATAACTGTGGTTTCTTTGTGCTGGTATGTTGTGATCAGCAGTGTCACCAAAGTGCAAACTCAGAGGTGAGGATGTGAGTCTATAACAGACATATTAAGAATGGAAAAGGGAGACATTTGCAGCAGCACAAACCCGTTGTGGTTTAGATGAGCAATAAATGAATTTTCGAATTGTTCAACTTTGGCTTTTGACACACAGAAACAAAGTCTTTTTATTCTCAGTAATTCTGCTGAGCTGCCTGCCCTGTCTGTGGTTTAGGTGGTTATTTTGCTGTACTTGAACGCCAAATTCTGGATCAAGAATTCAAAAAGTTTTTTTAATCAAATAAAATATCTTTCCTTAACGTCAGATAAATGCCTTTGCCACATGCCTGAAGCAGAACAAGATGCCTTATTTATTTGTGCCTTAAAGACCAGGACCACCAGAAAGCCTGAAATCAGAAACTTTGGAAACATGAAGTGTGTGCTGTAGGGAGGAATGTATGGCATGAATAGATGGAGACTGCCAGTGATTGCTGGATCTTTCCTTCTCCAGACACTTGTAGATATAGCCAGGTAATGGCTTGTATATCAATAAATTTGGATTACTTACTGGTCTGCTGCTGTGTTTGGTACTATAAAATCACAAGATCTTAATTCCTACCCAAAAAAAATGACCATATGACAAATATTAACCATATTAATAGAGGTGTATTAAAACTAATATGTGAGAAAATAAATAACCAGTGTTGGTGTAAATCACTGCAGCTCCAAGGACTTGATGGCATTGCCAACTCACAGCTGAAGTCTCAGTCCCTACACCCATGTGATTATCTCAGAGGGCACAATATCCTATTGCATGAAAATGGGAGAAGCGTGAGGGAAAAGCATACAAAAATTTATCTGAATTGGAAATTGCCAAAATGAATGCATTGCCAAATAGTTTTACAGAGAAAAGAGGTAGAGATATGACCTGCAGAGAAGTGGCACTTGCTCTGAATTGACTGGAATTTCTATGAAGCATCATGGGAGAATCATCTCTTGGAAGGCAGCACAGAGTTGTTGGATTGCACTGGCTGCAGAACAAGATAATACAGGATGTTCTGAATTTAGGTTTGGGACTTCAGTGTTGCTCTGGATATAATAAATCTGACAGATTTATTATATCTGGGGAGTTCATACAGAGCAGAGAAGCCTAAAGCAGCCACACACCTATAGAAAAAGTGGAGCTGTTCTCCTGTCCCTAAAACTGGCTTTTTAAAAGCTGCACTTTTTAAAGGCCTTCAGAGCTGCCTGAGACACTGGTTGAGTGAGCCAAGGCCACTTGGCTTGGCTGGAGGTGTGTCCACAGCAGGACTGTAAAGGAATATTAAGAAGACAATGGATTCATGGATATATGGATGGGTGGGTGAGAAAGTGAAAAAGAAAATAAGAGAGTAGGTAGAAAAAACTTAACCTGAGTCTTTATGTGTGATCCATGATAAAATATCAAGTGTTTCTGAACCTGTATCACATGTAACTTAGGAACAGCCTATCTGTATGGCAAGAGAAAGCCTTCTGTGGAAGTCTGGAGCTGATTCCTGGTAGGGCTTCCAGAATTTGTATAAATAAAGGACAGCATCAGGTCAAAGTTTTTGTTCTTTCCCAAGGCCTTTGCTGTGTCCAGCAGTGGAGTAACCACAGCGCACTCTTTGTAAGAAAACCATCTGTGTGGGAGCCTTGTTCCCAGGGATTAGGCCAGGTTTGCATTCTGTCAGGTGCATGAATGAATGTCCTTAGAGCTCTTCAAGCACAGTCTGCAGATCCTAAATATCCATGACAGCCCTTCTGCAGAAGGCTGCTTGTGAGCTGTGCTGAAGCATGGCCAATGACCAGCAGCAGGTTTGCAACAAAGAATGCCTGTCCCTCCCTCATTCCACTTTGCAGACAACTCTATCAAGTACTGCTGTTATCTGGGGCCTTTAGCTAGGATTGTATTAAAAAAAAAAAAGAAGAAAAAAAAAGAAAAAAAAAAGATGCTGTATGTTCTAAATACTCTTCAGGAATATAAATCTCTTCCAAAGCCTTTTTGGAAGTTCTCCATACTTACAGAAGCCTTCTGGAGGGCCTTCATAAATAAAGAATAATAGAACTGGGCATGTTTTCCAGAAATGCCTTTTATCTCACTAGCTGAGGATGCTGTTTTGTGTTTTATTACTGCAGCAGGAGGTGCAGTAGCCACCTAGGTTAGCACACAGCTGGGTCACAGGCAGAGAGCAGCAGGGCTGACAAGTCCTGCAGCCCAGGAACTTGTTAGGCACAAAGAGCAGCGTGCTGTGAACTACGCTGGGGTCTTGGCAACAGCGCAGTGAGCACTGGACAAGTTCTATAAAATTGATTTTCCAATAGTGTTGGCATTTTAGAGAGGAAAGGGAAAAGAGACAGCAGCAGTGTGAGGCCATCGGATCACATGCGTTCTCACATATGAAAAGGGCTTGTGCTTATCTCAGGATATGCAGTTTTAGGGCAACTATCAAAGGCATTTTTAAAATTTATTTAGCCACTTGCAAAAGACACTGGGTTGTCAGCTCCAGGGGCTAAAGTCCTTTATTTGTGTGCTGAAAGGTCTGCACGGACGAATGCAGCCTGGGTTTCCCTGTGTCACTCTGCCAGCGTGGCTCAGCCCTGATCTGGTTTCCACACTCATTCAGTGCTTGCTGAAATAAGCACCTAGGGAGTAAACACTGCCAGCCACGGCCGTGGTTTCTGAGATATGGAGTCCAGCCCAGTCAGAAATTTGCTAAGATAACCTCATTGCAACACGTGCCAAAGAACCACAAACAGCTGGAGCATTGAAGGACTGACATTTAAACAAGATACTGAAAATGCAAGGTAATCATCATCATGTTAGAATGCATCCAAATGTGGAATTTAGAAATTAAAGACTTCCTACTATATTTTTATATATGCACCAGGCAATATCTAGGTTCAAGGGACAGACTAAATAGCTGGGACACTGATCTTCAGTGGGCTGTATTTTTTTCAGTGGTAATTTTTTTTGGTGGTGGCTTCTGGTGAGAGGCAAGGACAGTGTGGGGCCTGAAGGTACACACAGGGAATGTGCAAGATGCATTCTAGTCCTGTGAGTGCGTGCATCTCTCATAAGTGTGTCACTTGCTAAGAGTCAAAATAAGGTCAGTGCAGTTGAGTAAGTACATATAAAAAAGGGCAGGGAGGAAATTCATGTCAAATCAAGCTAAAAATAGATGGCTGAGTGGATGAGGAAATTGGCATAAGAAATGCAAACAGAAAAACTGCAGTCTAGAATGAAAACAGCCTTGCACAATAAGTTTTTTTTTTTTTTCTTGGCTTGATTGAAAATGTTTTAAATATATTTATATGAAGGCAGAGTGTGAATCTCTCAGGTACACACCTTGGGGTGCTGCTGTGCAGGCTCAGGAGTTGGACTTGATGATCCTTGTGGGTCCCTTCCAACTCAGACTGTCCTATGAATCCATGAACAATTTCTACTCCTGCAGAGTTTACAGTCCAGAGTGTAGCAGATTCCTCTGCAGGTGGTAGAAAGAAATAGCACATACAGAACGTGATAGTTTTGCTCATTTAATGCATCTATTTTAAGTTGAAAAATTGTGTTCTGGGGAGGCCTGTTTCTTTCCTTCACCTGTTGCAGATGGAAAAGGTGCCAAACCTCATAGACATCTAACTTTTAGGCCTCAGAATAAGGCAATAATGATGTTATCCTGTGTAATTTGCTCAATAGCCCAGGTTATCTGGGTCAGTGTTGAGGAATGTTTGTGTTGCAGCAGTCTCAGGCACTTCTGTCAGACAGCAATCACTGCTGGCATTGACAGTGCTGGGAAGGACACATTACAGAGCAGTTTGAAAAATGTCTATGTCTCTTAGCCAACAGAAATCTGCAAATTTACAGTGACAATTCAAATATCACAAGTTCTCATTTCCAACAAATATTTCCATTTTGCAGCATTCAGCTTCCTCACAAATTTGACCTTTCCCTCAGAAAGCACAAGATGCAAATGCAAAAGTAAAGGAACCAAGAGCTCACTTGGAAACACAATTTTCCATTAAAAGCAGTTTTAATGAAATATATTCCATCAGCTGGAGTCGCTTTTGGCAGTCAGGAAGCGATGCAGGTGCCTAAACACAGGATTCATGGTCTGTCTTAGAAATACTTTAAGGCATCCAGGACACCTGCATGGAGCTGGGGATGTGACCCTTACCTTGCTGAGGCTGGGCTGGGGATGGGGAGGGACACTCCAGGGCTTCTGGAGCAGCACTGCACACCCTGTGGCTGCACAGTGAGTCTCAGAATCTCTCCAGTTTCAGACAATAAAACATCCCATCTGATGCCATTACTAATGGGCTGTCAGAGCATGATAGAGGAGGGAGGGCAGCAGCACAGTGCCCTTGAATCTCACCCTAAATTCATGGCACGCTTTTGGCCCCTCCTGGTTATTTTGCACCAGAGCAGACAGAAATTCCTGCACTGGAGCTCCGTGCTGTGACCTCCAGCAAGTGCAGCACTCTGGGAGCTGGCTCTGCCAGTGCCTCCATCCAGGCCCAGAGCAGGAGGCAGGGTGCAGGGCAGGCACTCTCAGCAGGAGCTGTCCTGGGAACACTTGGAGCACATGGCAGCCACAGCCAGCTCGGCAAGAAAAAAATGAAGTCTGGTGTTGGGCAACTGGATTGTGCAAGGAACACTGGGATGAACGGAGCAGGAACTAGTAATCAACCCCGTGAGTCTCCCTGGAGCTATGAAAAGACAAGGAAGATTAATGATTGTCTGAGTCAACATTATTATATATATATTTATTAAGTCACAAGGTCACAGAGGCAACACTGGAGAGCCGTGTGCTAGAGAAGGAAGATAAGAACATGACTGGTCCAGGCTGGCTGCAGCTCTGGGCAGCCTGGTCCAGTGGAAAATGTTCCTGCCCATGGCAGGGGGGTTGGAACTGGATGATCTTTAAGGTCCTTTCCAACCCAAACCATTTTACGATTCTATGGGAATATAATATAAATGGGATTGGAATTGCAGAGTTCTCAGGCCTTTCCCTATTTCATAATTATATTACCACTTTTGCTATAATCGCTGTGAAAAGATAAAGAATTGTCTCTTTATTCTATAATGACCCACTAGCTGGTGTCAGCAAAGAATTGTTAGGCTGCCCTGGATTTCTGAGCTACTGCTTAAACTTGACCTTTTCTGATGAAAGCAGGGGCTTACTGTGTTGTGTAAGATTTGATATTACCACCAGAACACGGGGTATGAACCTTCTGAACTTATATTTTATGTGATGGCAAATGGATCTGTTAACAGCATCAGTTATATTCTCTTCCACATATTTCTAAGGTTTAATGAGGAAGGCTTAGGAAGGTTTAATGAGAAAGATATTTTTTAAATTCTTAACTCTTTTAGTAGAATTACACACAAGTTGAACTAAAGTACACAGGACTTCAGAGGTAATGAAATATACATTCCCAGCTGTGTTGCTGATGTGGAACACTAAACTATGACCAGCTTAAACTGTCTCCTGGATTTTGTCTTAGCCCTTTACTCCTACACTACACATTTTGAATGTGAATTTCTGCTGGCATTGTAAATTTACCCCAGTGAAGCATTTGGCCTTCATGTTGCAGAGACAAAATCTCAGTATTGTGTTTTGTTTGGATTGTTCTTAGTGAGTTTTTTGGTAAGTTGTTTTCTTCTTTTTGCTCGAGTGATTCATTTATGAAACAAGATGATGAGATTCAGGTTTCTGATGGTCTTTCCATTACCCAGGAATTGAAGTACTCTGAGCAGGCCAGGACTCGCATAAAGATGAACACACATACTCAAAGTGAACACAAACTCTTTAAATACAGCTTGTGCCCTGTGCAATTTACCCTGCTGATCTTCTGCTGTGGATTTATGGCTGTTGTCACAGTACTTTCTTCTCTGGCCTTTCTCGGAAGAAAGCTTTTTCAAGAACTAAATTAATTAAATCCACAGAGTGGTAAACTAAAAATATTGTCCATACAGATGTGCACATATATACATGCATATACTTGCAATTAGAAACCAGTTCTTCTGGAGATTTGATCTAAACCTGGCAGATTATAATATCTGATAATTTTAGTTTATTTTTAGTTTAGATTTGCAGGGCAGATGCTGGACTCCAGATAACATAATTATTTTGGGAAAGCACCAGCTTCTCATATGACATCCTTAAAGTCTTATGAAGATCCATTCCAAATAAATTCAAAGCCACGTGTCAGTTGCCAAATGTATTATTTTTAAAAGGGGAAATTCATGCACCAATCTTTTTGAGAGTAAGCTGCTTATACAATTTCTGGACTCTTAGATCATTTTCCAGCATTTGTGGTGCAGCAGAATAAAGATCATGTTTTATTCCAGTTATGAGATTTTAGCTATATATTATTAGAGGCTTTAAAAGTAGTTTTACATGCTTGTAACCAGAACATGAACCAAAATGAGTAATGTTTTGCCATTTCTACTGCTTCAGAAAAAAGTGATCTTAACTTCAGAACCAGCAGTGATGTTACATCTTATATCTTCAAATGAAACTTGGTCTCTTGTGGCTGTGCTGGAAAACAGATACATTTTCTGTTTGCTCTGTAGGCAGAATTTCAGTCATCTTGGCTTTCTCTTTTTCTGAATAATAAATAAGGAGTGCCATTCAAGGGGTTTTTTTCTTATTCATAAATAGGAAATCTCATCCTCATTTGGTGTGCAGCCACTTCAGATGCTTTACTAACATTTTATTGTTTGCCTCACTAACAAATACACTGCCTACCCAGAAACACTGTGCCTTCCCTTAGATTGTTCTATTCATTTGATTCAGGTGGACAATAAAACATGCTGAATGACAGAGTGTCACTGATGACTAGAGAGCTTTAAAGGAAAACCATTCTGCCTCCTGCCTTTTAATCAGTTTTCATGTATCTGAATGTACCCTGCAGACTCACACTGTATTTTAATGGCCTTGTGGATACACTTCTGTAAATTTTTAGTGATTAAAAAATTAACAAAAATAGGTACCCAGATGTTGAAGATTAATAAACAACCTGCTACTGAGAAATGGAGGTTACATGTATTTTTGGTAAATGATTCTGCAATTCTTGGAAAACATTGGAAAACTGAGGGAGGTCCTTTAAAAGAAAAATATGTATATATATGTCCATGTGCTTTGGGCATAGATGAAAGAGATGACTGAAAAATTCCAGTCTGTAACTTGTAACAGGGGTGTGAGTTGGTGGAATACCTGGATGGGTAACAAAAGACATTTTTTCCTCTCAAGTTGGAGTTTGCCAAGTTGCAGAGCCTGGTACAAAGCCAGCACCTCTCGTGTTCCCTTTTGGCTCAGGTCTCATGTGCTGCACAGGGATAAGGTGTTATTTACATTTATTTTTCTTTTTTCACTCCTCCTAGTCAAGCAGAGGTGTAAGGGTCTGTAATTCCTCTCTCCATTAACTAGATGTGACACTTCAGCAGCTTTTGCCTGACATACATCTGGTTTTCTGGAGCCCCTTATCCTGGGGGATCTTCAGATGCCCTTCAGGTATTAGATACCCACTGTGTGATTTTCAAGGTAACCAGGAGATATTTCTTTCTTTCTGAAATGCAGGTAGGGTTTTTCCCCTGTTTATCACATATTCAGGCACTATGAGATGGATATGGTGTAAAATAGAGATGCATTGGGACACAGCAATGATGGCAGCACAGGCGAGGTAATTAAATGAACCTCCTTGGACAGGGCTGATACTGGATGCTCAGAATGTTACAGCTCTCCACCTCTTAAAATTACAAAACACTCTTCACAAGACCTCTTGGTTGAGTTATTTATTTCTTTAAAATTTATTTATCTTGCTGCATGTGCAGCTAAATGTTAACTATGACATCATGCAGTGCTGCTCTGTCTCTGGCTGAAGGTGTGAGTGCAAAGATGTACAGAACTTCCTTCTGTGACATTCCCATCTGCAGATACACATGAGCTGATAGAAATAACCTTTCGTAATGCCCACAATTTTCTGTGGTTCTAATTTTTATTGTGCCTGCTGCCTGAAAGATGATAAGACTTATTCATAAATTCACACTCCAGTGGTTTGATAAATATATAACAGTCTGAAAAGGAGTTTCTTGGTGCAGTGCATGTTATTTATCAGGTCTCAGTTTTCCTTGGGTTTGGCCCTAAGGTTTATTGTTGGTTTTTTGTGTTTCTTTTTTTTCTTTTATTTTGACATTTTTGGCTGACTTCTCTGATCCTTTTCCTACTAAGAGCCACAAGGAAAAATAGCACTTGGGACAACTAAAACTAAAGTCATTGTGACAAAAAAATATGTTTATATACCTTTATTATATTATCTCTTCCTCTCTATCTGATAAATGAGGAGGCGAGAATATTGTAAAGTGATATTCTATAGCAGGCACAACCCTTATCAGTTACTTTCCTTTGACCTTCTGCCTTAGAAAATTAATTCACTTGAGCTGTTCGTACACTAGAACATTAGGAAAAAAATAATGTTAGCACTGGTGAATATAATCTCTGCAGGAAAGCTGGGCAATTATTCAATGGTCTAATCTTATCTCTTGTTTCATTTTTATATGGCAAGTCTACATTTAAAGTATTAGATATACTGTGCTTCTGCTCAGTGCCATCAAACCCCAGTAAATAAACGCTGCTAAGTGCCACCATGAGTGAAGGAGCTTATAATGAGAAGTGTGAGCAGCCCTGTGCACCATTCATCATTCTGTTCAGGCCCATATTGGGGCTCTTTTTATCAGCACTCTTCGGAGCGGTGTCATCACCTCTGGTATAAATCTTCTGTCAGTGTCTGTCGTCCCCGTGCCCTATTAAACTCATGCTCTCACATAATCACCAAATGTCCTTTGGATGTCTTTCATTAACCTCTGACCTGAACCCCGCTGCCTTCCTGTTGGTAGGTAAATCTATAACATGACATTTGCTTATGACTCAACCTTTATCCTTGCTTAATAGTTGTGCCTTTCAATTTTTTTTCTTTTTTTTTCTGGAGCAAAAAGATAGTTACAATCTTAAGGCACAGCTTGGATTTTAAAGGTTGGAACACAATATTCACCTAAGTGTCTCCTAATAGATTTTCTACTATTTTTCCACAACTGCATATTGAATCTTATCAGTTGCAAACTGATGCAGGATGTTAGCCTCTCAAGTAATAATTTCATTTCTGATAGTTTTCTTTCCCTCAGATATGTTCTTCTTGCCGTGTTTACCTAATCAGAGATTAAAGACTGATTAATTCAAATTCAATTGTGCAGCTGTGCCTCAGCTTAGCCTAAAATTTCTGATCCTAGCTACTACACAGGAATAATGATAATAAAAATAAGGCAAGATTGTGTTCCCCTGAGGACCAAGAGGCTGGAAAGGAGTTCCTGCAGTGCTCTCTCTGTGTTGCCGATGTCTTACTGCAAGGCCTTGGTCAAGCTACTTGCTTTTTCTATGACTCATTTACCTCACTTGTAAAATGGGCCATGGTGAAACTGTGCCTGCAGAATAAAACATGAAAAATGGCTTCTATTTACCTCTTGTGTGCTCGGGAACCAGGCTGATGCTCTTATTAACCCTGCTCAGCTAAGTGTGTGTACAGAGTTGAAAGCATACTGAATTATATTTCTCCCCCTCCAGCCCTCCCTCCCCCCTGTGAATGAGCCTCTAGTTACTCTTAACTATAATTAGTACCAATTAACTAAAATTCTTAGCAATTGTAGTGCTGCAAACCCATTGATGGAAGGGGATTCCTGGCAGTGAACAGGAAAGGAAGCAATTGGGGTTTGTGCAGGCACTGGCATGAGAGGTTTGTGAAAAAAGCAGGAGTGGCTGCTGTTCCCTGGAGAGGCTTGGAGGAATGGGCTCAGCCTCTGATGGGAAATGGGAGACAGGGAATGGGTGTGGCTCAGAGGAACTCAGGGAACACAAAATTCGGGTATTCAAGGGTGAGTGAGACTGTGGGGAGAGAGCAGGGGGGGTGTAGGTGTGATGGGGTCTGTCTGCAAGGTGCTGTGGTGCTGGTTCAGTCTTTGGAGTGACCACAGAAAAGAGCATGGGGCTTCCTGCAGGAAAATCAGGGTAAAATATGAGTGAATGTACATGGATGGTTTTTTGTAATTCTCTGCTGAAGTGCTGTAAATCATCCTGAAGCAATGGTAAAGTAAGAAGAGATTAGAGGGCTTTATATTCTCCTGAATTTTACATGTACTTTTAATAAGAATATTTTAAAAGAATTGTGTTCGTATAAAAATTTCAACTAATTTATGTAATGGTGACAGTGCTTCCTGCTCCATATAATGCACACACACTCATTAAACCTGTCTTGATTTTGCTATGCAGGAAGCTAAAGCAAAATGCCAGCAGTTTGTTCCTGAAATTTTCTTTCACTGTATTCAGGAATGGCAAGTAGGTTATGCTTCTCTTTCCTGTTCTGGTATGAGGCTGTCTCCTCACAGCTGGAAGGCCCGTCTCCTCTCAGCTTGTGATCAAGCACCATCAAAATGGAGACAATTTCAGGGAATTGGGAATGAACAGATAAGCCATTTGTCTCTTTTTTACCTTACAGTGGTTTGATCTAGCATTTCTCCCTGGTGTTATCAGTGTTGCCCTCATTTCTCCTTTTTCTCTCTCATTTTCTTCTACGCTTGGGTTTGTGTTTTTTGATATCAAGGGCAAAACCCCCAGTGTTGATATTTTTCACTTGATAAAATACCTGGAACAGGTTACAGGGGTAGCAAAGGAAGCTCTAACAAAGGCCAGCTGTCAGCAGATATCCATCCCTGGTGTTGGCTGACAGCTGTAAATCCTCTGATCCTCTGGAGAGGTTGTTGGCAAATTAAACCACGAGCTGGTGAGATGGCAGCTCCAAAACAGAGGCACACAAATGTCCTGGCAAGAGGCTGTTGCTAGTTCAGTCTGCTCTCACTGGGAAAGGGGAAAAAACTGGGCAATGCATTGTGTGATACCATCCCTGGGCCATCGGGGCCTATTAATGCCCTTGGGACACTGACCCAAAGCCCTGAGTGACAGGGAGGAAGGGACAGGGAGCAGAGAGCTACAGAAAATGTGGTGGAAAGGTCATTTCCCTCAAATGTGCCTAGTGCCAGTCTTCCTTGGTGGTGCCCATGATGTGACCTGGTACCTGGGCACAGGTTCACTGGACAGGGATCTGTTGTGTCAGGTTTCACTGGAACTGTTATAATTCCAAATAATGGTAACACTAGTGATAAAGACAATAAGGTACAACAGTGCTTTGGAGCTCCAGCTCTGGATCAGAATTATATTGTGCTAGGCACAGCAAAGCCCTTTCAATCACCACTGGAGAGTGGGATGAATAAAAGCACAAAAGCATGGGAATAGAATAAGAAAATAAAGGACTGTCCCTCTATACTTTTTATTTGGATTTACAAATACATTTGGAAATAGTTGTCAGGGTCAAATTTGGCAAAATGCAGTTGAGAACCTCTGGAAAAAAATTATTTTGAGGAGAAATATATAAAGCAAGTCTCTTAGATGGCTCAGTCCCACAAACCTGAGCGTGCTTTTGATCTGGCTGTGGCAAAGCAGAAGATTTTCAACGGATGACAACAACTAAGAGGATTTTGGATGACGGCAGCAAAGAAACACAAAGGGTTGGTTAATTGTGTGACCCACAGGGAGCACTGGAAGACATTAATGGGTATAAAGAGGCCATATTTCCATAAGTGACCATTAGTCTTCTGCAAATGTTCCTTGAAATATAAAGGGATGATTTTCTCTCTCCAATTAATCATCCCAGAAATCCTCCTTCGTGTAATCTTGAAAACACGAGAGAGGACTTAGTATCAGTAAATGTTGCCAGATGTACAAAATGGCAGAGTAATGTGTTGTATAAAATGATTTTGGGTGGCAGAAACTGGATAGGAAGCCAAGAATACTGCACCAACATTTGAGCTTTTCTGTGAGAGGCGTTGCCAGCCTCGGGAGGAAGCACTGGATAATTTATAGGTTAACATTTTCTTTTTATGTGAATAGCATTTTTTCTCATTTATAGTTAATTAGGTTAAGCATGCATGGGGAGTGAGGGAGGAAAGACTTTCAGAGAGAATCTAAAAGATTAGTAATTTGAATGAAGTAAAAGAGTCTGCTAAAGGATGTAGCTCTGGAATTAAATATGTTGCTATAACAAGTGTAAGTATCAGATAGGAATTTTAAAGGTTCTTACATTAATTATAGCAGCAGCATAAAAAGAGGTAGAGCATATTTACAGATTTGGCACATGGATTCTTTTCCCAAGCAGCTGGTGTTTCATTTTACTAGAGGAGGAGAAACTATTTGTCCCACCATTTCACAGGTTTATACCTTTTGCACAGATTTCTTGTCTCGGGGGTTTTGGTTCACATACAGGATCAGTTAAGGTGAATTACAAAGTAAAATGAACATTTCCTTAACCACTGAGTTTCTTCCAATCTTTTTTCCTGTATAAAATCCTCTTGACACTTTGTGGTTGGATGAATATTTTTTTGGCAGATTCTGTGTGTCCATCTCTACTCAGGGACTGGAACAGTTTTATATAGGTCCCTCTAAAATGTTTGCACCATATCTAGTCTGGGACAGACTTTTATGCAGACACTCAAATGGCTCAGGGTATTGAAATCACCTGGGCTGCAGTGCAGTTCTCCTTTGCAGTGTGGCATCACAGGCTCTGTCCTGTCCTCATGTCCCATCTCCCTGGAATGACTGGCTGGTTTCAACCCCCAGCCTGGCTTTTCCACTCTCTTCCTCTGTTGAGTGATCCAGAGCATAGATGTTATGGCAGAGACAGGATTTTGTGTCCAGGATATCTGTGATGAGCATTTTCACCTGGAACACCTTCCACTGTGTAATTTTTGAAAATGCTCAAAACTGCTTTTAACTAATTTTCAGTACTCTTAAATGTTGAGTAGAGTTTTTTAAATGTAAGCATATAAGTTCAAATTTAAGCACTTCTATCCAAAGGATCTGATGTACAAATTCTCCAAGCTGAAGAGTGTGCAGTACTTCTGACGTCCAGGCAGGACTTTGAGTTAGATACTAAATATAGATTTAACAGTTTATCCCACCCAAATAATTCAAAAGGTGTATGATTTATGATTTCAATAAATGAGTGATTATTTATACTGGAAAACACTGCCATTTTTATTGCACATGAGCAGTTCCACATGGAGAGTTATTCAAAGTAGTTTAATATTTGTGCTGTGCCCATAAATGCCAGTTTCTTTTTTCTAGACAAGAATCTTTAAAATATCCTAAAGGAATTGAATGCTGAGCCCTAGTGAAAGTCAGGGAGAGATAAGCACTGAATTCCCTAATTTTAAAAGATCCCAGTGTTTATTGGCTTACCCCCAGCTGAGACAATAACATTTAAGGATAATTTTTGGGTTCGTCTAACATGACAAGTGTGGTGCGATGAGTTTAAATGCCCTGCCTTGGGTGACCCAGGGAAACAGAAGCAGACACAGTACAAGAGACACCTGACTCAGAGCCCATTCACCTGCTGAACCACAGCCCTTCCCTCAAAGCCAAGGGGATTCTTTCACATTTTGCAAGGAGAAATTTCAGATAAAACAGCTCAGCCGAGCTCATAGTGGGTTTGGATAAATAGGTTTTGGCCAGGCAGCCCATGCTGAGGAGCGGAACCCAGATCTTTGAGTTTGCTTCCTTGACGCAGCCCCATGAGCTGAAGCTGACTGACACTGGTGCAGTTTAGGCCTTTTGAGCACCAACCAATTCCCAAATCCCAATATGAGGGCAGGTGAAAGAAAGAGTTGAAGTGATCACTGCTTCCTGTGGAGCAGCACAAGGTCTGAGCTCTGCCACACCTGATTGCTGCACCTCTAAAGCACGTCCACAGCTCTCCATGAAGAGATTCCAGCACAGAATGTTAACAGGACTTGTCCCTCTACCCACATGTTGGTTCCCATATGTGGCAGGAATGGTCACAGCAGAAGGATCCAGGTGAGGAACGACAGGGCTCTTTATTTCCTGACATCCCTTCTGCTTAGAGAGGCCAGTTTGCAGGGGGACAGCTTTGGGATTAGACAGGTGGACTCTGCTGCTGCTCCTTTATTTGTACCAGCAGCATCAAATGTCTCCTCTCTTCATCTGGGAGAAGAAGGAAGAGAGGTAGGCATATTTTATCAGTGGTAAAAATGGCAATATCCAAGGAAAGGGATCAAGGAGGGATAAGGACCAGCATGGCATCTCTTCAAGACCTGGATCACACCACTGGCAGGTGAAATGCTTCTCTTTGAACCAGTTGTTTTTCCCAGCTTTGGGAATGGCTCCTTCCCTTGCACCTAGGCTTTGTCTCTTCTCCACTTCCATACTTGATCATCAGGGCAGTGGGAGGTGCTGGGTGCACTAACAGTACCTGCAGAACTGCATAACTCTGAATGGCTTTTGCTGTTTCCTTGTGGAATCTGTCCTGGAGCCTGTGCCAGTGGATGTTCCAAGGTTGGCTCATAGTAACATTCCTTTGAGAAATAATGGTTTCACTGGGAGAAGTTGCCAGTACATTAAAAATGTAAGAAGGACAGCATTTTTCACACAAACGCTTGCTGTCAATATGGATAATGAGGTACGTGCTGCTGGTTTCCTTCTTGGGGTGGGAGACAAAGGAGAACTGGACTTTGTGCTGAATGGATGCTTGTGAGAAGCTGGTACTATGCAGTGATTCACGAGCAGCTTGCAGACATCAGGAGTAAAGGTTCGTTACATCTCTAATTTTTTTCTTCCTTTGGGCAGGTGGCCTAACAGCCCAACAGCTGATCCTACGTTTTAAATTTAATTTTAATTGAATGCACTGTTAGAGATGCCTTAAATTGACTCTTTTTGTTTGAATTTCCTAAGGGAGTTTGCCCCAAGACCTCTATCCTAGTGATAACTTATTCTGGCCAATGGAGCCAGTGTGTATTTATTGTACAGCTCTCCGTCCCCTCTCCGGCTCCTGCTCCCATGAACACTGCAGTTGCTGATGACTAGAAAATTACTCAAGTGTGAACTGTTTCACTGTCTGTCACTTTGCTCATTAGGCTAGTGAGAAAATGTATCTATGGCTCTGTCACACACAGCCCTCATTAGGTTAGCAGCACATTGAGATCATTGCCTTTTTTAAAGATGGCTGCAGGAAAATGGCTGGGTAGTTTGATGCTCCTCAGTAATAAGTGGAAGTAGCAAAACCAGGGCTGGCTGCATTCCTTTCTGAGATAATTGCATTGTTTGCAGAACCTGATCAATGGAATGAAGGAATACTGCTGGGCAAGGCAGCATAATCCCACTTCTTACTCTGAGTGGAAAGGGCTGAAGGTGCTCAGGACAATGCAGTGTGCAAAAGAGACTGAGGACGAGGACACTCCATTTTTTGCATCAGCTTCTCCTTGTGCCTGTTAAACTGGAGGAGCCCCACTGAGGGTGGTGTGCTATTGTTTGTGTCAGCATGAGCAGAGCTCAGGTCTATCAGCTGCAGCTCTAACTGGCAATGAGGGTACCAGGGGTTTCTAGTTCCTACCTCCAGCAATTAGCCAAGGTAGCACTAGTCAATGTAGAACCATTTTAGCCATTCCTGGAAGGCTGCATTTAGACACTCTCACTGGCAAATGTCTGTGCTGTGCTTCTGCTAGAAAAGATGTGCTAAATGACCACATGCCTTCTCTCTAATTAGGGCTGTCTTTCTAGTTTACTTTTCCTAAGCAAAGAGTGCCGCTGACTTCCACACTGGCACTTCCTCTGAAGTGGCTCCATTAAGTGTTGTATGCTCTGGAAAGACAGGTCGCTGTTTACTGCAACCAGCAGAGCAGTAGGACTTGCAGTAGGAGCACAGGGTAGGATGGGACCATTGTATGGATGGGAGCTGCTGCTTGCTTTGCTGCAGAGGGTGATTCTGGGAGCTGCAGCACAGCCTTTTCTGCCATGGCTTTGGTGTGGACAAAGTCTAGCTCAGCATCTCACTAGATGCCGTTAGCATTGGTAGGTGATGGTTTGCATGTCACTACAATTGCTCAAAAAAGTAATTTTACATGAGGAATTTCTTCTATGCTTTCATTGTAAAGCATTTCTACTGGTGGTTTCCTTCTGGGTGGTGATCCCCAAGACCAGAAAAGCAGTTTACATGCAAACTTTTGCATCGAGTGAATCTTTGTAGAAGTGTGTGGGGCAGTGTCTGGTCGCCCCACTGGACCTGCAGTGCTGATGATCCATCTCTATTCCAGCACAGGAATGTTCATTAGAGGATCTGTGGTGTTCTGTAGCTGATTAGGTTCACAGCAGATACCCTAGGGATAAGATGATGAAAAAAACTTAAGGCCTTTTTGCTTAGTTAAAGTTGATATCCAACTCCAAGTTAAATTGGATATCAAGTACTTGACTTGCTCTGCATATATTCTTTTCAATTCCATATACATAGGATTCTTCTCATTATCTGCATTTACAATTTCAAAGGCAATTAGCCCTGAAATAGCTAGGAATGTAGAGAAAGAAATGTTTGAAATTTTATTTCCCATAAAGTTCACATTTTCTTTTTCATTTAAGTGGAAGTTTAATTTCTTTTGAAGCATATAAGACAAGTGTAAAAAAAAAAAAAAGGAGAAAAAAAAAAAAAAAGAAAGTCCCTCATGGGACAGGAGGCTGGAAAGGACCATTATAATGAAATAGGATATTTGCTTCCTGGGCTGGTGATTCAAGTACTCTTTGAGAGGCTGAGTCTATATCCACATGTTGAGAGTTGTGGTGCTGGGATGGCTGGGCTCTGGTGTTTTGGCTCTCCTGGCAGCTGAAGCTGGGCTGGGAGCAATGCTGGGTGCTTCTAGAGGTTTGTGTGCTCAGTACCAGCCCACAAGGTCACCACAAAGCACAGCCAAACCTGCAGCACCACACCATCTGCTGTGTCCAGCCTGTCCCTGCCGTGGGCTGGTGTTCAGCTGGCTCACAGGCCCCAGCAGGAGCTCAAGTTGTTATCCAAGCCAAGCTTTGGAGCTACCTGTGCAGGAATACCTGTGTCCAGTCAGAGGCTCAGTGGGTGTTAAGGAATGTGGGAGCAGAAGAAAGGGCTCAGACTCTCATTTGAGACATAATCCTGGTGTAGCCTATGTGAAATCGGCCACTCCAGTTCCAAAGGAATTGCTGTTCCCATAGTAAGGATGAGCAGACAGAGAAATCTTGGCTCTCATGAGCCCAGGCCCTGAGCAGCCACAGGACAGGAGCCAGTCTCTTGGATTTTGCCTCTGTGTTGGAATGGAAGCAGTCTGGTGAGCAGCAATGCCTGAGCTGTGGCTGCAGTGCTCTGGGGACATGTTCCCAGCTCTGTGCCATCACTACATTCCCTGCAGAGCACGCCCTCCATCCCTGGGCTTGTTTCTCATTCACCTGGACACTGGGAATGACAGGTTCATGCCCTGTGCTGATTTTGCAATTGCCTTCAGTTTTATGTTAGTATTTAAGTTTCCTTCTCATACGTAACTTGTCTTCAGACACACCAGTTTTTCATGGAAGTAATTAATTTACAGCAATAGTACTTAGTTCATCCAGCTGGCTGGTTGTGCCTTATTAGTGTTCAAGAACAAGACTGGGTTTTTTCTTCATTCTGACAGGGATTCTTGGAGCCTCAATGAGCAATTAGTTTAAAAAAGCTGTCCTGGGGAGACAGAATTAGTACTAAAAAGGCCCAAGACCTAACTTGAATATCTGAGATGTCTGCAATTTTGTTATTCTTTCTATTTATCAAAGGATACATTATTAACTAAGAATCTTCCCCAAATACATATCACCTATTAAAAAAATAACAGCTTTTTTAAGGTTTACAAGTTAATTGTCATAATTTAAATTTTAAGTAAAAATACAATATCTTATTCCAAGAGATGAATGAGTGTCCTTCTGAACAGGTGAAGCTTCAAGTGTTGTTTGGGGTTTTTTGAATGACATTTTTATAAAGAAACTTTCCAAAGCAGAATTACTGCAGGAGTTGACTCTCAAAGGACAGTTGATGGCATCAGTTTCTTCTTTTCATTTGATCTGTTGGACCCAAGACTAGACTGTGGACTTTTTAACTTCTGTAAACTCTGCAATATCTGCTGCAGTAGGAAAATAAATAACCAACAGCAATACATGAAGACATTATAGGTAACATGGCCTGAACCAGTACCTCACTAATGTGTACATAACCTGCTTTATAAAACCATATCTTATCCAGGCTAAGGACTTAATTATTATTGATTAGTTCTGCCCACTCTTCCAATATCAGTCATTATTGAAATAATCTCCGTATCCCTCATTAAACATGCATCTGTTTCCATGGGAATGCATTTTTAAATAAGAAGTGCTATTTGAATATTATTGGTTTCACTGGTTGTTCAGGCACTTGGTACTGTGGTTGCCCAATCTGTCATAGTTAATCAACTCTCATCTCTTAACACTGGCTGCAGTTATCAATGAGTTGAGGATTAATATTCTGGGCGAAGCAGATGATAAATCATTTGTATATAATTAGTGTACAGCAAGGTTACAGCTGACATGAATTTTTATCTTAATTATGAGAGAAATTTGTTCCATTAATTTAATTTAGTTTGCATGAGTGGCTAGACACCTAACAAAGTTAATCTTACACCTGTCATTACAGCAGTAAGGAGAGGCTCATTTTCAAGCTGTAGACACAGAAACTCTGGTATGTAAGGATAATGTTGCTCATTCTGATGTGAAAATAGGTGATCGTAGACAGAAGATACAGAACCTACTCTCTTTAAAGGCTTCCCAAAGGATTTATGTGTGAATATTACAGGGACTCAAATCTGGTTGCTTCTGTACCGAGCAGACTAATTTTCCTTCATTCTCCTTCTGTACTTCTTCACGAGAGAAACACGCAGTGCCTACAAACAAAGGCAAAGATTTTCCCTTTATTTTCATTTTAATTACTTGAACTATGTACATATAGTTAACATGTGACAATACCATAGCCCTTGTGTGACATAATATCTGCATTAATAGCTATGGGTGAGGAAATTGTGCTGCCTGCAATCCAGCCTTCATATTTATGTGAAAAAGAATTATTCATAACTTCATCTACTACACAAATGGCAATTATGCAGGCATTTCTGAGGTTTCAGCAGACTGAATAAACCTAAATTCTGTGTTAATTATCCAAGCAATTATCAAGTCTGATAAATCATACATGATTGATAGATAAGGTGGGGCTGTTTGGGTAAGAGGATATGGTGTTAGTTATTTTGCTGATAATTAACCAAGCACCGAAATGAAAGAAGACTATTTGTGGCATCTCTTATGAAAATGTTTATCTTTATAGATTTGTTGATTATAGTTATTTTATTCCGGTAGGATGACATGGAAAAAGAAAAGCCAATACCTGAGTCTTTTTGCAGCTAATGAGATGAGACTGAATACAGTGGAGAGAGAAATATAAGTGAAAATTGCATTCTGCACTAGCTCAAGTCCAAATACATATTTGTAATACAAGCCATAGTCTCCTTCACATTTGCAGCATGAAAATAACCCTCAAACAGAAACATTAATTGAACAGTAACTCAGATTAATGTTTTGTAATATTAGTTCACAATTATTACTCTCAGCTAAGGTCAAGAAGTATATAGTTGGATATTCACAAAGAAATGACTGATTTAAAAACAAAGAGCTCTAATGGAATTCAATAGTGCTTTTCAGTCATTCCAGTTGGCATCTCTATTACCTGAAATGATTCACAGTCCATTATGGGAGCTTCCATGCTAATAGAATGTCTATCTTCTGTAATACAGACACATCAGGGCACTAACTGAGAATCTGTCACAATGAATTTCATCTAGATTTCACTTCATCTCTTCATGGACTGTAAAATTTGCTCTTGTACAATGCCTAAATTTACTGTGGGTAATTGAGAGAGATCTATAGATGCAGCACACAGTAAAAAGCAGTTTTCCAAAGATGTATTGTAAATTGTGCAGATTTGGTTCAGTTGGGAAAAGATTATGAAATGCTGGACACCACTGGCTGCTAATTAAATGTTTTTGGTGAGCTCTGAAAATATTTTGAATGGATCACGATGAATAGAAAAGTGAAAACAGCAGCCTGGGTAAAATATCTCTCTTGCAGCTAGAAAGGCAATGAAAAAGCTTTTGAAATCTAAGAAAGCCAAAAAATGAGATAGGCAAATGAGTAAAAGCAAGCTCCATTACCCCTTGTAAGACTTATGGATCATATCAAGTAGACCTATGATATTTTTTATCTCTCTTGTGTTTACATAGTGCAAAGTGGGATATTATCCACTTAATCTGACTTCTTCTAGTTCTTTAGAAAATCCTTCTTACATAGGCAGGCAACTCCATTTTATTTTTGCAACTGAGAATATCCATCCTATCTGAAAATGTTGATGTTAAGTTCTATGCATGGGTTCTTGATAAAAAATTAAAATAACGTTTAATGCACGGTTCATTTTTTTCCCCAGATGAATACTTGCTCCTCTGCTCATGAAATAGATATTCTGAGCATTTTCAACCATTTCTGTCTATTTTTTAAAAAATTTACTTGTTTCCATTAATAGCTAAACAAAGTTATTGGTATCCTTTCTGATCACAGACTTTAATATTTGTTAGCCAATTGCAATTGTGATATATTCTATAGCTTTTTTCCTAAGCCACAAACAGAATAATAGCATCACGCTTCACTGCAAGTGAAGTGATCTCAGCCTTTACATTAGGAGAAAATCAGAATGGTATGACTGCAGTTCATTACTGAAATAGGTAACTGATGAACTGAAAAGACAAAGGGCATTGTTAAATGAAATGTCATTATTAGAGCTGCTCATGTTTAACAAATGTACTGTAAGTTAATTCAGTGGTGTTTTCTCCAAAGTTCTCTGTAGGACATTCACCATTCACACTCATGTCTTCACATGTTCAAAGTATTCTTATTTCCTTTGTGGAAATAAACATTAACTAAATCTTAAGTAAACACCAGTTAAACTGTTGTAAAAAATGATACATCAGTTTTTGTCCAAGGTTTACTTCCACAGCTATGGCTCAGCCAGTGAGCTCTGAAAGACAAGCATTTTTGAATGTTTTTGAATGTTTATGTATATTATATTTGAATAAATGCCTTGTTTTCCTTGAAGGAAAACAGAAGGTAAATCCAGAATTTCACAGGAAAAAGATTTAGTCTTTAGGCTTCCATTCAGCAATTTGTGACTATGCAACAAAGAACTTTGGCACGTGTTTAATGTCAGGACCTGAAGCATCTGGTTTAATATGTTGCTGAATTGGGGCCTTAAAGCACAAGCAGAATCTTGGACCTTGCATTTTAAGAGCTGTGTAAAAGTGGTGTTCTCATATCAAATAAAAACCATATCATACTTTCAGGATCTGTGGGAAACTGTTTGCATTGCCCCAGAGGTGATAAAAATAATTTATGGACTCGGTATTTTTCACAACAAGGAAATGACCTCAGCTTTGGCAATCTGAGGTAGTTAGTGAAGCTTTTCTGCTACATTTATAGATTTACTTGAGCTACATATTCTTTGACCTGTGTTTGAGATTTATTGGCAAATACAGAAGTCACAGTGAATAACCTAAAAAGAAATTGATGCTCTGTGCATTTTGTGCATGGATTGACTGACAGATTTTGAAGGGCTGCTTCTTCACAAGTGATTGAGGCCTGTGCCCTTGCTTGTTATAAATATGTCTGCTGGGGTGTCATGTGAATTTTTTAACTAGAAGTTTTAATACAACAGGAAGATTAAAAGCATATTGAGACTATTGGATGTGTGAATATGAGCTTGAAAAGAGAATATTTAATATGGATGCCACAATAAGGCATCAAGCCATCAAACTCCTGGGAGCAGCCCTCTCTTCTCTGAGCAGTCCCACTGGCCTGGCACCTCTCTTAAGAGCAGGATTGCAGAGTCCAAGTGTTGCAGAGCATTAGTGATCCAAAAGAACAGGGCAAGAAAGGTTCCTCTGGTTCCTCTCCTCCTTCTGTCCCAGTAGTGACACTCAGGTCAGCCCTGAGAACGGCCAAGGCTTCACCCAGAGCTTGCTTTGTCTTGAAGGGGTTTTGAAATGAAGTTCTGGGCCTCTGAGGTACATATTCAAGGCACTCCTCAGTGCTATGCATGATCCTACAGGATTGAGTGATTACCTTGGTATGGGAGGGAGGGAGAGTCCTCCTGGGTTTCCTCAGCTGGACTGAGCACTGAGCAGTAAATAAGGGAAGCAGATGCTCTATTTGATGGTCTAGCACCTGACTGGAAATCACAGACCACACAAGCACCTTTTTTTTTCATGACACTGCCATGGAACTAAGCTATTAATGACATTATCTAGATATCTCTAATATCTTTTCATCCCCTTTTCACTTTAGGCAAGGAACTTAGAAGCTGCAATCAAATATCTGCACTGACAGTTCCATCATTTTCCATCACAGAAATTTTCCTGATGGAAATTGGAAAACAAACAACAAAGATCCCTTTCTCCCATCCTGCCACCAGGAATGAGACTAATGAATAAATAAAGTATAAGGCAAGACTGCAAACAAAGTTTACTCTCCATCTCTGTTCTTGTGGCCTTAATAACCCTTTCACAGATTTTTAGCAGCAAAAAATAATTGGCAATACAAAAGTTTTAAAAGCAACCCATGCTTCATTGCCTCAAAGGAAGCAGAAGACATAATAAAGAGTAAAAATTTACTCACTTGAAACTCAGCTTCATCCTCATATGTTCAGCTATGCATAGATTTTAAATGTATGAAAGAGGGATGTAAGAAAGAAATTATAACAGATTCTCTCTGTTCTACTGTCACCAAAGACATCACAAACAAAATAAACATGACTTGGACTACAAACAGCTATGGATGAATTAATATTTTCTGCCTCCTGAATGTGCTACAGGAGATCTCTGCATTGGAAATCAACCTTGCACTGTCTGAATATGCCCAAAGCTCTCTGAGCTATCTGCAGCAACATCTTTTCTCGATTTATTTCCACTCATTTGTTTAACTTCACTGCCATCTGCTGTTAAGGAAGAGAACCTGGCCTGCAGGCCCGGGAAATAGCTGTGATGTGCTCAGGTATGGCTTGCCAAAGCGCTTCCAACTCTTACACAATTTTGCTGTGTTGTAAAGGACAGGAAGGAAATTGTTGTTCATAAGGTTTGTGTCCTGTGTATTCTTACTTCATCCAAGTGAGTGTTTTATCCCTGTCACACCTTGTGAATGCTCCAGCAGCACCAAGCTAAGTCATGCCATCATTCTTTGGGCACGGTTTCCTTCTGTATCTGCCTCCCACTTTTGCTCATGTTCTTTTTGACACCACTATTGCCCTGTGTTCCTTCAAACAGATTCTGGAAAATCCCATCTTTTCCACCCAGCATAAGAGTACATAGAATAAGGGCTTGAAAAGTAATCAGTAATTATGCCAACTCTTATTTTGTGCAATGGAAGCACCATCAGTTTATCAGGCAGAGAGCGCCGGAGCAGATGGATCAGCAGCTCCTGTCATTCTGCAGGTCAGGAAGTTCCTTCCAGTCTAGTTACTTCATCCTGGCATTTCCACTGCATCTAACAAATAACACAGTGTGGATAATGGGTTGCATCCAGGAAAAAAAAATAAAGACAACCAACTGAACAGCATCTACTCAAAAAATCTCCAGAAATATATAGATATATATTTAGGCTATGAACTGAAAAAATAGTTCTCTTATGGAAAAGTGGAATATATTCTGCTACTGATGGGTGCAGTTAGAGACAAGAAGTCTGTAAAAGCATGACATTTTCTATTGCTTCCTATGTATGTGTTTCCAGCTTTGACTCAATGACTTAGTTCTTTGGCCTGATTCAATACAAAACAACAAAACTTTCCTTTGACCACAGCAGGCTTTGCCTGACACTGCTAGCAAAATTACAGTGGAAGACAAAGTGATATTTGAAAATTAACTTAAATGTTGTGTTCAGATAGTTAACCTAAAGGCCTTGAAAGGTAAATGATATTACAGTTATACACATTTATTACAAACAGTATATTTTTACTCTGCAATGTCAAGAATAGGCAGTTTACTACTCTGGTATTAAATCTTTCCTCATGGCAATGCTTTCAATGTCCTTGCTTTTCTGATTTTTTTTTGTAATTACTAAAAGACCTGATGATCAGTACAGATGTAGAAAAAGCAAGATATAGTCTATGTCCTCTTAAGGCCAAACAATAAAATTGCATTTCAGTCCCGATCTCGGAATATCTGTCACTATCAAAGCTAAGTTATGAACTGAAAAAATGTAGCTCAATTTTCAGATACTGTGTTAAGTGCAGACCAGGCAGTTAGAAAATTTTATTCTGCCTTATAAATGGGGTGAATTTGATATGGAGTTCAGTGAAGAAGCATCAGAATGGAACACCAACGTGCCAGTTCCTTAGTAGAACAACATCCCTCAGAGCAACAAGATGCATGTGAAAAAACCTTGTCCAGCACTTGGTAACTTGTTAGCAGAGGAGTGTGTTCTGGTGGGCAGAATGCAGTGACAGTCAAACTCATGTCCAGATCTCCTGAAAAACCTCAGTATGAGACGTGGAACAAATGACTCTGAAAATGAAAGGGTTATATAAAACATTTTGCAGAAAAGTTGGGCTAGAGTTTATCATGGTCTAAGACCAGAGATGTTGCTCTTTTTTTTCTTTATTCTTTATTCCTCCATAAAATATTTTAAATACTTGTTCTGAATCTAACCCTTTCCCATGCATTTTTTGTTTCCTCAGTTTCTCCTATGAAACCAATGGTTTTGCTGAGAACATCCACTTTTCTGCACAACCACCCAGCATATGTGGAGGCCGAATTCATGAGCTAAATCTCTTCAGAACTGGCTCAACATTTGAAATTCTGTGTGTTGGCAAGTTCATGGAAAATGACTGGTACTTGGTAGTTCTGACTTACTGCATGGCACAAGAGCCACTGCTGTCCTTCTCACTTTGGAGCTCCCAGTTCACTTTGTCTTCCTGAAAGCAGGCTTGGCTGTTCTGTCACAGAGCAGCTTTCTCTGAGCCACTGTGAAACATGCTGCTTCACTTCATACACACTTCCAGAAATAAAGGCAGGAGAATCCTGATGTGATGTTCTGATAGAGCATATGCACTCAATTCATCTTACTTTCTAAATCAAAAAATTGCAGGATTTTTTTGGCTATACAAAGGGAAGAGTATAGTCAATGGATTGACTAGATGACAGCCAGTTAGGGAAGCAAAGACTGACAAAAAAGAAAATGCACTGTCAGATTTTTCTTTAAATCTGCAATAAAAAGGGAACTGGGAGATAGTTTCAGCAGAAGAGATAAAGACAGAGAAATGGCTTTAAGCTCAGTATAACAGTAGGCAAGGTAAAAGGTTAATTATTCCTTTGGTGGCAATGATAGTCCCTGAATTAATGGGAGCAACTTCATCTCCTCCCTAGAAGCAGCTCCTGGATTCAGTAATTTCTGCTCCCCATGACTCCAGTTACGGCACTGCTCTGTGCTCACTGCTCAGCTTCCCACCCACCCCAGGCTTCCCAAAGTGGAAGGAAGTCATTTCTGCTGAGTCCATCTGTAGGAAATGAAGAGTTTGGCATGGCTTTTTAGTTTACAAAAGTCTGAGTAAGAGAAGCAACACATCTCTACAACTGCAGGACATCACAGCCCGGACTATGGTAAGTTGTCAGAGCAAGGCCAAGAGATGGGAAGATGGAAAAGGTTATATTCCCTTACAGAGACAGATTTAGGAACCAGGATGTAGCTGCATGTCTATTTCTTATAGTGAGTAAAATTAACATGGATCCCAAGAAAGCAGGCAGCAGCAGTGGGCAGCAGAGCTTGCAGGAGTTTGTAACACTTGCCTTGTGACTGTTAAAGCTGTGTCTTTTACAGCCATGCCAGACAAACTGTGTTGGGCAGCACATGGTGCTGTGTCCAGGTGTGCCCCAGGTGTGTGTGTACCTGCAGGAACTTTCCTCCTAATTTCCGAAGTCATGGAAATTACAAGGCATCCTTTTCCACCTCTTTTCTAGAAGGCATAGTTCCTGATAAGAGGGCATGCCTTGGAGATAAGCAGTGTAACTCCAAATGTATTACTTCCAGCCTTTCAAAATCACAAGGATATGAACAACTGGAGACAGTGGAGGAATTGCTAGGAGAATTCTACAACAAAAGACTTCATTAGCCTTGAACTGTAAAAAAACCCAACACAGTCACTGGAGTCAGCCATGCTGCTGCTTTTGAGGTGACTGATAAGAAAAATGCTGACAATCTTAGAGGTAAATCTTTCTCCTGAGTGGCCCTGCATAAAGGATGTAAAGTTGCATAATAAGGCATTGACAATTCTTATTTTTATTATGAGCCTTGCAATATTCGATGTTTGTTTATAGCCTAGCTCCCAGAATCAAGAGATTAGGTGAAAGTCTGTGTTTTAATTAAGAAACAAAATTTTCTTCAATTTTTCCACCCACTGTTGTGAGATGTTGGGAAGAAGCACAACATATCACTTTTCTTTCATGGTAATCATGAGATACTCTGTGCTGACTTATTCAGACATGTTATTAAGTTTTATGCTAGGTGACATTCTGAGGACTATCTTTACACTTTGGAGATGTAATGCTGTATTATCTTACTAAATAAAATATTAAATCAATATTATGGGGACCAGATTCATATGATAAATTATAAAATAATTTGGTAATTACATGACCATTATTTTCATTAATTACATACTGAATTACAATTAAGAACTTCCACGTTTTCAACATTTTTTACCTTTACCTAATTTTTGGCAAGATTCCCTGATGTTTAGGGGCTTTGCACAGCTTAAGTGTGAGAGAATCAGTCTGCACAAACCCCAGCCTTAGAAATCAGTTCTTTGCAGACTAAAATTCCAGAAAGTGTTTCCTAAAGTTATTATAAACACTAACAGTTTTTATTAACTCCTGATGAAGCTCACATTAGCTTGCCCTTGAATTTTAATGAAATAGGTGCCATCAGCATTGAGTTGAAGAATCCATCCAGAAAAATCATGTATTTTATTTGTTAGCATATTTAGCTTCTATTTGTGCTGAAATGAGCTATGATTTGCAAATAATAATTAGGTTAAGATCCATCCTTTCCCCTTACTTCTGAATAGCTAGAGCAGCAAAAGGTAATTCATTTTTCTTAATAATTGCTTCTGTGGAAAAAGAAAATCTTTGAAAAGACAGCTCAGCCAAGTTTCTTGAACACTGTAAGAAAACACTTGGATCACACTCTGAAAAGCCTTGAACTGTCCAGTGCAATAAAACTTGGGACTGCATTTCATGGTTCCCATAAAACCTGCTCCAAAGCCTCCTAAAAAATGTCTCGGAACAATTCAGAAAATGTTTGATTCAAATTACAAGAACCGGGTGATTTAAGAGACAGAAGTAAGGTCATTGTCACCCCTGATTTATTTTCAGGACGCTCACTCTTGTAGTCCTTATGTATAACCGAATAATGAACTAAAACCTGCTAAATAAACCCCATGCAGGCGGCGTTCCAGAGCACCGCCCGTGCTGCGGGATGCATTTCCTGCAGGCTGCAGAGCACAGCGCTGTGCCTGCTGTCACCAGAGGGTGCTCTCCCACCATTTGTCAAAGTGTCTGCCCGAGTGAAAGCAAGATTTGATTCTTAAAAAGATGTGTGGCAGTTTTGGGTTACGCCAGAATCCCCTGCTTAGAAGCAGTTCGAAGATGGAGGGAGTGGTAGTGAACAGCAGCAAAGTTTGCTTTTCACTTAGGGTTAAGTTGCAGTCAGGTTAAAATTCCTAAAAACCATTGCTTGGTGGGACTGTTTCATTTCAAAATGCACACATGTATAAATTACTGACGTGAAACTGGATGTCTATCCAGATGGTACACAGCCATTTTCCCCCTGCAGGCTATTTTCCTTTTTGCTTAGCTCTCTCCAAGGTTACACTTCCAAAGCTCACCTTGAATCTCTACAGTTCTGTCTTTTTCATCTCTACATCACTGATGTTTTATCTTTCCTCTCTTACCACTTGTCTGCCTTTTCAATTCTTTTTCAAAAAAATCAACATGGAAGAAGCAAAGCTAAAAGAACTCCTCCATCTTAGATCATCATTCTCTTGGGAGTGAGGTGTACCTGTGAGAAGTCTGTTACTGTTTCAGACTCTCTCACTCCATTGGGAAATTAACTGTTCATTCTTACAACTATTTTAAGTAAAGGATGTGTCATACTATTATGGCATATAGAAGGTAAAGTCTAAATCCATATATTTTGCCTAAGAATGCCACAGTGAAAATATACATCTCTCTGCCCCTTTGTAAGGATTTGCTAATCAGTAATCCAACAACCTGAAGTCTCTTATTCTTTGAACTTCAAGTAAGTCTTACTAGTGATTCTGTTTGGAGAAGTTTTACCTTTCACAAATATATTATAAGCTCCTGGGCATTTCGTTTTCCAACAATTCCATATCAGATTTGCTCGGTCTCAATATAAAAAGGAAGGAAAACATTTCTTCACAGAGCTGTGATCTGAAATTTAATATCCTGGCCCAAACCAAGGAGTCTGTGATGCACTTATAGTGCAGAGGTTCTCATTTTGTTTGTTCCTTCTCAGGTCGAGGCTCAGTGAATCAGATTTAATTAGTTGTTACATGGATGATATGTGAGTTAGAAAGACCCACTTCATTCTCCTGGAGATTAATTTATTTTGAGCACAACAGCTACAGATGACCTGAGACTCAGAAAAGATGTGCAAAGGCACTGTCCCAAACAAACCTCTCTGTGGGTGACTGCCCTGTGTCAAGGGGTGCTGTGCCTGTTCTTGCCTGGACTTTGCAGTGTGCACCCACATACAAACTGAGAAACTGCTCAGCAGCCTGGTTTTCAGAGAGCACAGTAGCTCTGAAAACCCAGCCTCTCAAAAATTGAAATACCCAAAATGATTGGCTACTCGCATATTGTGACTACAGTCTTTGAGTCATGAGATCAAAATCATGACACTGCAGAAAGAGAAGTCTGGTAAAAACTTTATATTCATCACATTCTTCATTATAATATTCTCATTCCTCTCCAGGAGACTTCTAATCCGGCACAGATGAAATTGTAGAGATGATGGGCCACCAATTCTGTCAACTTCTGTCATGTAGACCATGAGGGAGCTGTGATTTTTCTTCTTACTAGAATCTCAATATTTCCACTATCAGATTACCTTCTCCTCTACAAATTCCACAGGCTACAAAGTCTTTCCTCTTCCAAGTAAATGAGCTAAAAATGTTTGTGTTCATATTGCCCATCTTACAAAACAATATTAAAATGACACTAACATAATTTTCAAGAAAAATATGTCTTCTTCTCTGCTTGTGTTATAAACTATTAAGTGCTGAAAATAGGAATTGTTCAGGGGAGGGACTAAACAGGACCTTGGCTGGACTGGACCTTCTAAATGTCACTCATGGGTACAACAGTGAGCATGTTTAAAACACCACTATTTCCTGTTATATGTGAGTGCTGAAAGGGCACAATACCTTGCAAAGAATATCAGCTGGTCTGATGGGATGCAATGGTCTGCTGCAGCCCCTAACACAGTGGCCACTGTAACAGGTCTGTGACTTTTTCATTTCACAGTGCACAGTCTCACTTTCACTGACAATAACTGGGAATTTGCAATTGCCCACTGAATGGTTCTCTATGCCTACTACATCTCAGGAAAGAGATGAAGGGGAACTGAGTAACTGTGAGGAGATGGGATACAACCAAGGCAACAAATTAAAAGAGTAAATGCATGCAGAATAAGACACCTGTGCTGTAGCCAACAGTACTGCTGATTCCAGAAACCTGGATGAAAACCTTTATCACAGGAATCATATTATTAAGGATCAGGATAGAAGTGATCTCTGTGCTGGGGCTGCCAGGCAACAAAATGGGTTGAAAAAAGAGCCCGCTTAAAACAATGCAAAATCTGATAGTTTTGGAAGGTTTGAGCTTAGTTCCCTACAAGAGACTTCAGCTTCTCCTGGAATTAGGAATCCAACTGGGAAGGTGCAGTCATGGCAGTACTGAGGTCCATGGCCTGATGCAAACACTGAGATCCTTTCCATTTACTCCGAGATCTGTCCATGACACTTTGTTTTATGGTATCCTTAAAAAACATTGCACCCTAACAAGAAGATGCTGTACAAAGGAAGTGATACATACTTTATTTTATCTATCATGCAAAATGGCAATAAATCTCTTTTAGGCCTTCTCAGAATAGAGAACATTGGAGAGTTACTTAGGTTACTTTGTTTATCTAACCGTGTCTGCTCTACAAACAGTGGAGCCCTTGCTGTTGCTGTTAGGACTCCATCTCATGCTTTTATTTTTATTACAAGAAGAAACAAACATGTGCTAAAAGATACAGTGAGATCTACTGCTACATTTGCAGTGGTGACTGAGTTTAATGTTGTCACAAGTCCGGGCTGAGCAGCAAAATGAATCACATGGCTATATAAAAAATGAGGAAGCTTTTTAGCCCAGCTTTGTGGGATCCAGATCAATGAAATAGAAAAATCAAGACAGGATTGCTGAGAGCAGCTGCACCAAGAACCAGAGCTCACTTACCTTCACAGACCAAAATAAAGTAGGGAACACTAAGCCTAAATTGAAACTGCTCGAGATTTGCAAGCACAAAATCAAAAAATCTGAAGGAAAGGAGGTTTTTCTTTATTTGATGGCACCCCTCTTGGGACTCCTTTTAAAACTAATTGGTATTTAGAAGATTGATTATCCAAATGTCATAGGGGACAGCAGCTTTGTCTGGGTAACTGAGTGAATTTGCATCACAATTAGGTATTGGGAAGCAATGCTTTTGCAAAGTATTTTATTGAGGTTCAAGTGATCCAAGATGACTTGTAATGACCACAGATTTCTCTATTTTCCTACCTTACTCTTTTCTTTCCTAACTACATACCAGATGAAGAAAATTTCCAGCCTATAAAGGAGAAAAAAGTTTCCAGTTCTTGTGGTCTCATAGAAATAGAGCAAATTAGAGGAACCCATTAAATTTCTGTAACTACATCATTTCAAGCCAGCTTTGTGATTTTGGAGGCCAGCTGCATGAGTTTTAAACTTCATAGGAGTTAATTAGCCCTGTCTCCCTCCTTTGCCTTACTGTCCTTTAAAAAGCCAGAGAAACAGTTCAATTTCCCAGGGTAGGTTAGTTCCCTCCCTTGTCTGATACTCATTTGCTACTTAAGTCCCTAGTTCATACTACCTTTGACTTTTTATTTATCATTTTTAAGAATTTCTGAACTTGCTGCTGTGTCTGAAGGTCGTCTGCATCCCTTCCTAACACTCTCCTGTTTCAACCCTTTTCTTTGTCCCTGCTCTTTGAGGGCTTCAGTCTCCCTCTCCATGGCAGTCAAATTAGAGCCATGCAGTTCTCTGTGAGAAGGCAGATAAAACACAGAAAGCCCATATTGCTGTGGTGATCACATTAACCTCTGGGCTGTGGAACAGTGTTCTGCAGCTCTAATTAAGATGTGGCCTGTGCTTACACCAGTACATGGCTTGAGCTGGTCTGGCCTATTTTTGCTATTATTATTATTATTATTATTATTATTATTATTATTATTATATTTTTTATTATTATTATTATTATTATTATTTATTATTATTGCTCTGTCAGGGCAGCAGTCAGAATGGACTGGCTCATGTATGCTCTGCTGCCCTCCAAAGGATGGGAATGCTGCACTCCTGTTCCTTCACCTTAACTGAGGTGCTTCCAGACACAGCTGAGTGCAAGGATTTTTTTTTTTTTTAATATTCAGTGTATGGTGAAGAGTCTGGAAACAGAACACCTGTGACAGACTTGAAAAGACACCCCTGCCAGGTATTTCCTAAGCCATCACCAACAAGAATGCTACCCATGAAATGCTGCCATGGTTTGCTATGCAGCTGTCCAGCCCACCAAATCCCTGTGCATTGGTGTGATTTTATTCACAAATCCAACATGTGTTGGCAACCAGCCTGGGCAAGGCATCCAGACCCAGCACAGCCATCCCCCTGCAGTGTCTGCCTATGAAAATGGTGTTTTGGTGCTGCCAAAGCTGGGTGGGAGGCACATCCACCCTCCCACCAGGGGATGCTCAGACATGGCCCCATGACATGCCATGAGCCAGAGCCTTGGTTTCTTGCTGCTAATATTATTATTATTAATAATAATAATGGGGGTTTCTTGCTGTGGGACTGGAGCACAAACCTGATGAGCAGCAGCTGAGGGAATGGGGGCGTTTGGCCTGGGGGAGGCTCAGGGGTGACCTTGTCCCTGCACAGCTCCCTGCAGGAGGTGCAGCCAGGCGGGGCCGGGCTCTGCTCCTGGGAGACCAGCCACTGGATGGGAGCACGTAATCTTAGGCTGTGCCACGGAGGGTATTAGCAAAAATTAGCTTGGGTATTAGCAAAAACTTATTCACAGAAAGTGTGATTAGATATTGCAATGAACTGCTTAGGGAAGTGTGGAGCCACCGTCCCTGGAAGTCTGGAAATGGCCCTTGATGCCAAGGTCCAGTTTACATGGTGGTGTTTGATGCTGGACCTGCTGATCTCAGAGGTATTTTCCAACCTAATGGGTTCAGTGCTTCTGTGACCTGTGGGCAAAGGAGAAAAAACAGAATTAAACCCCACTTCAGCTCTTAGGTCACCAAAGGAAACACGGCTGGCAATGAGAAGTGTCAGCGCCCAGTGCGGCATGAGCGGCAGCGAGGCGCCTCGCAGTCAGAACACTCAGTAACTTGTCCTCCATGCTGGCGGGAGGCCGCAGGACCCCTTGAAAAGGAAAAAAAGGAGAAAACAGCGGCGGGCGCAGGGCAGCCCCGCGCAGGGGAAGCGCCGGGGCGCGCGGGGCGGAGCCGCGCTCTGAGGGCCGCGGGCACGGGGGCACCCGGGGGCGCCCCCAAGGGCGCAGCCCGCGGGCGGGGCCGCGGCCGTTGCGCTCCGCGCAGCCAGTCAGTCACATGAGCCGCCGCCCTCCTCCCCCGGCACCCCTCGGCCGCGAATGGCACGGCCCGGATGCGCTTGTACGCAAGGAGGGTGCGGGCGAACCATTGAGCGGGGGCGGGGGAACCCGGCAGCCGCCGGCCGGGAACACCCCTTCGCCGGGGCGCTGCGGCGGCGGGGAGCGGACGTGACAGCGGCGCGGCCGGCGGCGGAGGGCGATGGGGGTCCCGCGGGGACAGGAGCGCCAGGCCCCGCAGGAGGTACCGGAGCCGCGTCTCTCCCAGCCCCCCGTGCCCCGGGCGCTGCCGAGGCGCGGCCGCTGTTCCTCCGGCCCCGCCGCAGCGGGATCCCCGCCTGCTCCTTGCCCCGGCCCCCGGCCCTGGCGGGCAGCGCGGGGTCGGTGCCGCGCCGCGGGCCGGGCGCGGGGAGGCCTGCGGGGCTGCCGGCAGCGCTGTGCGGGTCACCTTCCTTCGGCGCAGCATCGCCTGCCCGTGCCCCCGCTGCGAGCCCGGCTCGCCGCGTTCCCGTGGGAGCGAGCGGAGATCGCAGGGCGCCCGCAGGGATGGAGGTGGGAAGGGAGTGCAGGTGTGGAGCCCTGTTACCGGCTCTCCGGCCTAGGGCCGGCGTGCTGGGAGCTCCGTGCCTCCGGGAAATGCCCGCAGCTGTGGGGATTCATCCTGCAAGGTGGGGACAAAAGCCCTGGTGAGGCTTCGGAGCGCTGGGGCTGGCCGGGCTGCCCGGCACAGTTCACTTTTGTCGCTGCCGTGCTTTGAAATTGCCTTGCCCAAAAAGTGGAAATCCGTGTGAGCGTCTTCTCCTGTTTCTGTAGAAGGATTAGAGGAGCGTGTCCTGGTTTCGGCTGGGATAGAGGTTAAATTGAGGTGTGTGAGTTTATGAACCCTGAAATTGAGAGAAATGTGTGAAATGGAGAATAGATTAACTGGTTTATGGCAATAGGACAATCTTAGTAGCTAGAGGCAAGCAGTGGACCAGGAGTTTGAACAGCAAAAGCAGATTAAAGTATTTAACTGGGTGAAAATATGTGATGTTAAGTCCGTGTACAAATGTGTTCCCTGTTTTTGTAACGTCTTTCAAATTAACAACCAAGTTGCTAATGGAAGGCAGGTTTCCCTTGATATGTGGTCTGTGCCAAGGCTTGGAAAATGCTCATTCTTCAAATGAATGAGAAAAACTGAATTGTTGTTTGTTTGTCAGGTTGAAACAAGAGAAGATGAGGAACAAAACATCAAGTTGACTGAAATCTTGGAACTGTTGGTGGCTGCGGGGTATTTTCGAGCAAGAATCAAGGGGTTATCACCCTTTGACAAGGTGAGGCCATGATGATATTTTAAACGCCTCTTTTAAGCATGAGTGCCTTATATGTTTTGCTGGTTTGCTTAGCAATTCTGGGTGACTTTATATGACAGTTGCAACCTGTGAGGTTTCCCTGTGTGAATAATTCTGCAAATGACCTAGTTTTAGGCAGACAGGACCTCCTTGGTCTTGAAAGACAGTTTTGTGCAGCAAGGCCTCTTTTAGAGGAGACAATTGGATGCAAACTAACTGCTGCATGCTTTTTTTGGGTGCTATGGCCAGTGCCAGAGTTGTGTACAGGGAAATTTCCTCTCTCTCTAACAGCAGTTAGAATAGCCAGTCTTTGGATACTTGGAGTCTTTGGATACTTGAAGATAACATGGTGATTTTTGAAACAACACTGATGAGAAATGAGGAAGTGTCTGTGTAAGAATGGAACAGTTAGCCTGGTGAGATTATTTTGGGGCTGTTTTTACATATCTTTAGAATGTCATATTTGTTAACCTTTCATTGTCCTAGACAGGAAGAGTGTGATGCTAACAGTGAGCAAAGTTCAGGTTGAAGAGAGATTTCTGAATTGTTTTAATGCTGACTCTGTGAGAAATTCCTCAGCCAAGGTTTGAAAACACAGAACTACAGCAGCCTTGAAATGGATTCTTCTGTTTTCTGCTGTCTCTTTGATCATAGCATAGCCTCACTTTGCAATGCAATTTTATTTTATTCGAACTCCTTGGTATTGCTAACAGTTGCTGCTCAGGAGTCTATGCTCACAGAGTCGTTTCAAAGAGACTGCTGTAGGTTGTAACATTGTTGCATTTATGTGTAGAAATCACTTATAGTTACTTAAATACAATTGCAAAGTTACCATTTCATGACAGGGCCCAACCTCACCAAAATGAGCCGTGCTACTGAAAATGATCACATGCTGATGCAAAAGGGAGATGTAGGTTATCAAAGAGGGGAGTGTGAGAGGGGGAATATGTCAGAAACCTTGTTAGAAACCAAGGTTCCTAATTTGCTGTGTGGTGATGGCAAGTTATTCCACATTTTAATCCCCTTTTCTCTTCTTTGCCTTTGCATACATTTAGGTAATCTTGCATGTGTTTATGCAAAGTTGTCTTTAAATATTTGTGTAAAGTTGATGAAATGCCCATGTCAGAATAGGGCCTGAAATAGAGAATTCTGCAGAGCTGGGGATTTCCATTGCTGTGCTGATACTGTGTCTAGCACTTTGTGTTGCAAGCAAGACATAATAGTAGCAAAGATGTATATACAAGGTAAATATAAGACTGCAGTAATTATGATCCTTGATAAAACTTTGATATGGTCACTTTTTAGAGGTTGTGGCATTTAACATACTGTTGTGTTTTATCCATTTGTTGGTTGGTTTGGTTTTCTTTTTTCAATCTGAGAGCTGTTTCAAAACTAATATAAAAAAACTAAGGGAGAATTTAGATTGTCAGTAACTGCTGGGTTGGTTTCTGTCTTGTACACATGTATTGTGTATAGTATTGTATGTAGTTGGTATGGTTATGTTATCTGAGTCTGTCTTAGAGCAGAGAGGATACTGAGGATGGTGAGATCACTGAGATGTAGTTTCTAAAATAAATAAAGCCTGGAAGATGTATTTGGGTTTACCTCTTCAGTTTAAATGGCCCTGACCCTGCTGTTGCTCCTTTGCCAGGTGGTGGGAGGCATGACGTGGTGTATCACTACCTGCAGCTTCGATATCGACGTGGATTTGTTATTTCAGGAAAACTCTACTATTGGTCAAAAAATGTAAGTTGATTAAATGGCAAGTGGGGGATTTTTCTTCTTAGAAAATAAGAAGTGGGTGGGGAGGGGGAAGTTACCTGCTGTGTTTCTAAGAAGGAGTGTTGGTTCAAATTTCCTGCTTTTGAGGACTGCCTGTTTACAAAACATTGCACAGGTTTCTGGGTTTCTCAAACCGTAGTTCCACAAATTCTAAATCCAGAAAGAGTTATTTCAAAAAAGGCAGGGCTCTTCCCTTTGGGCTGCCATCTTCTTATATCCCTATTAAGCACTGAATGCATTTATGTGGCTCCACACTGAACTGAATTAGGAACTGATCCAAATTAAAACCTACAAAAAAAACCCCAAAAAATCAAAACCCATAAAAAAAAAAGAAAATAGTTTTAACATGAATGAATTCCTGGATCCAGTTCTCTGTGCAGCTGTACAGATGCTTGTGCTGGCACAAGGGGATGTTGCAGAGGCCAAAGCAAAGGGCAGAGGGAGACCACGCTGCTGGAAGCTGGAGTGCAACATTAGAAGACCTTCCCTGAGTTCCCTGTGTCTGCAGTTCTGCTGTGTAAATAACCTCTGACTCCCTTTTATGGTTCTGGGTTAGAATTGTAGGCATCAGCAAACAGACTTTAAAGCAAGTTGCCAAAATAATTACCTGCCCCATACTGAGGAGGAGGATTTCCTTCCTCAGGGTGACCCAATGAGAACATTTTGTTTTGGTTCATTTCTTATGCATGGAATTTGCTCATAAGCCAGCTAATTCCTGTGCCAGGGAGGTTGTAGACATTGTTTATGCTGGGAAAGGGAACACATTCTAAACTCCGTTATTTCTTTATGTGTGTCTGTGATAAAAGAGCCATAATTAAAATTTTTGGGAAAGAAGTTTAGTCTGATAAGTTACAATGGCATGAAGAGACTTATTTACTTGGTGCAGTTAAAAAGAACATCTTTCTGTGTTTTCTTGAAAGTCATAGAGCATTGGCAAGGCTTTTCAAAAGAAATATTTGTAGATATTGCAATTGCATTTGGAGACACTCAAATCATCATAGATAACTAACTACATAAAATATTGCTGAGTGCAAAGAATTACATAGACACTAGGAATTATAATGGTAATGGTAGTTTTTTGTCTTTGTCATATCTTTAAGAACAACAGGGTAGGAAATGGTTAAGTTGTTCCCAAAATGTTCTGTTATTTTTCCAGCTGACTGGATGCAAAACTGGCAAAACAAAAACCAGGATCCTCTCCCAAAACAGCAACAATGATTTATTTGTAAACCTAAAGTGTTCAGAACATCGGAGGAGCATAGGCTGTTTTGATGTCCATGTAATGTTTGTGTTGGTAGAGGCTCAGGGCTTCTGTGGTGTTTTCAAGATAAAGAAAAGTTAAGCTGTGTTTTCTCAGTATTATTCCAAAGTGATGGTGTTACACCACTGTGATGTTATTTAATTGCTGGGCTGAAATAAAAATGGAAGCATACATTAGGAGAGGATCTTGCATCTATTGGATAAATAATTTTTGTTTTAATTGCATTTGCTTTGATTGTGCTTCACTTCCCTTTAGGAAGTAAAATGTTTCAAGCTCTATTCCCTGGTTTTGGTCACTCTCTCATATTTCTTGATCCCCTTTTGTTCTTCCAGGATCTTAGTTGTCCATTTGAACAGTACTAAATATCAGTAGGGCAGTACTGGACCAGTTCATTTTTTTTCTTTCATGGGGAAATAGCTTTGGTTTTCCAAGTAAGGTTCTCATCCTCAGTGGTTACACCTGCTTTAAAAATTACTTGCCAACACTGACAGCAAAAAAAAAAATTCTTACCCTAAAATTAGGTATTCAGTGGAAACAGGATGAATTTCTTGCAGATGGATCCCTTGTGGCAGGGTAATCCTTTCACTTAACCAGCTCTTAGTGAGCTCTAGAATGAGATTGCTGCCAGCAAATTCAATTTTAGTCACTTGAAAATTATGTGAAGTGCACTGTGTATTTAGCTTTTAAGTGCAGTATGTATCTAAATTCAAAAAGTTTCAGGAGTAACATCAATATTTATTTTGAGAGTTCTGCTAAATAAAGTTTTAAGTCCTTACATTTGCTTCTGGACTTCCTTGGAGAGCACATCTCTTACTTTAAGTTCTTAAAGCTACTGTCTCTTCATGTTGGGTGTACTCTATAACATGCAAAGGTGTTCATAGGTGTATCTTATATGGGTATTTTATCTGTCCAGACATGCAGATGTTGAAATTTTCTGTAGTAGTTAAATGAATTTCCAAGGTAGGAGCCTGTAAGTGGGGCTTAATCACCTCTTCACAGACTGATGATATAAACAGTACCTGTAAAAGCTGTTTTGTAAATGAGTCGGATTGCTTTTCATTATATATAGTGGAAGGTACTACAGGAAATCTTTGAACTACTGTGTTTTCAAACATAATCTGTAATTTACAAAAGAAAATTTTAGCATATATACATCTGTCTTTTTGTTGTTTTTATAATAGTGCCTTAACTGAAAAAATCGTGTCAGTATTACCAAAAATGAAGTGTCCACATCGTTTGGAACCACATCAGATCCAGGGACTGGATTTCATTCATATATTTCCTGTTGTACAGGTAATAATTTCATGGTATGTTGATATTTTGCTGAAAAAGGCCATAAAACTTGCATAAAAAATAGAACAAAGCTTTGAATTATTGTTTGGCTCTTTATTTAACTTCAGAATAAATAAGCATAGAGAAGTAGTTTGAATTAATGTTTTTAAAGAATGAAGTAACATTGTGGAAGATAGAATTTTAAAATATTGTTTGATCCACATTTAGAAGGTAAACAAAACAAACTCTCTGAATTCTTTGCAGTGGAGTCAGATTGTGCCTATTGTGGAATGCCTCCTTAAAGAAACCTAAGTTTAATCTTGTTGTGGAATCTGATAGTCTGCTTTGGCAGGCTAGGAAATAGAACAAATACCTTTCAGACTGTGTTTAAGCTTATGGAGAAAGTGATGCAGATAGACCTTGAATCAGACGGATATGAATAAGGCAGAAGTCATTGGGGTCATTTCTTTAAGCATAATTCATCCTTATTTCCTATCACTTAAAACCTGTGTTCTGACAAGTGATCCTCTTACTATGTATTTGTTGAGCACCACTAACTCAACATATGCCTCCTCCTCAAGTTTATTAAGATTTAAGCTAACACTTCATGTGTTCCAGTTACGTGTGGTATTTTGAGAATCCTTGGCATTTTTTTGATTTTCCTTTCATCTGCACACAGAAAGGTATCTTTGACTGATAGGGAAAATGAAGACTGTTAAGCAAGCTTCTTTTCCATTAAATATCTCCTTACCTCATGCCTGTGAAGGAATTTAGCAAGCAAGAAGAATCTAAATTTCAGTCTTTAAGAAGTAGGGAAAACTTCCTGGTCCTCTTCCTCTTATCTTCTAGTTGGAAGCTCCTGAGGAAAAGCACACATAACAGCACTCCACATGAAACATGCTGTGGTGTGTGCTACTCTTACACAGCTTTCAGGCTGTGATGATGCTGCTTAAAGTGAAAAGTTTGTATCTTGCTAATGTTTTTGCTTCTGAACCCTTATTTCCTACACAGAAAAAAAAAAAAAAATTAAAAAATTCAACCCAGTTGAGTTTCTGGTCCTGGTCACTTGATGGCAATGAATGGTTACATTTATTAAACACTAGTCTTGTTTCATAGGAAATATATTCCTCCTCCTGTAAAAACAGTAGCACTAGGCTTTCATTTCTCTCACCTGCTTTATCCCAATCCTGCTTTGGAATATTACTTCTGGGAAGGAGAAATGTTAATTCTAAACAGGGAGGAACTCTGCTTCTGGATCTCTCCAAGAGCAGTGACTCAGTATTTGTAGCTGGCCAGTAGGTGGTAGAGCTGACCCATACAAGTCTTTTTTGATGGGCTTGGTTTTTGGTATGTAGAGGATCTTGGTTTAAAAATTGTGGCTTTCTGCCAGGTCCCTGTGAAGTTCTGCCTGCTCCACATACTGCAAGTTCCTCATTTCATCCCAGACAAGACAGACTTTCAAGAAAACTTGTTGGTGTCACCAGAATACTGTGTTCTGAAACAGACCATGCAAAATATAAAATGCTGACTACACCATGTAGGAATTATGTATTTGATAATGGCACTTTATTCAATGCCCTGTTAAAATCAAGATTCCACTTGCTATCTGTAACTCTCAAATCACTTTTCAAATACTTGCTCTTAAGTCTGACATTGTGTCCCATTAGCTCTAGCACTGTGCAAGAATTTTGATGGATCCTTCCCTACAGGAAGAAATTAGGCTAAGTTGGCTCACTGCCATAGACTGTAGCAGATCTTTAAAAAAACTTTTAAAAATCTAACAAATATTCCATTGGGCAGAAATGTCTTTGTTCTTCCTAATAAATTCTGCATATGATCACAGGCAAAAGTATGTACACAGTCTTGTGTTGAGATGTTCTTGGTAATTAATATTCTTCATTTTCATGTGTTGTTGTCATCATGTTCCCCTCACTTTCCAGGGGTTCATGGTTATAGCACAGCAAACAGTTGTTGGTTCAAACTTGGATCCCACAACTGATCTCATCTCTTCTGTGACCTCCTGCACAGGCTGTCAACAGTCTGCAAGATTTATCTTCTCCAACATTGTTTAAAATGTACTTCAGTATTTTGTGGCTTTTTGTGTGGTCTTATAAATGTCAGAAGAAGCCTTTTTTCTTGCACAGGCATGTGGTTCTTCATGAGCACTTCATAGGCTTGAAGATCTGTCTGTTCCTGGTGGAGCTGTAGTCTTTTAAACCAGTGAGTGATCTACAGTAGGAGAATTTCATACAAGAAACATATGCACAAAAGAAAAAGAAATGTTTATAAAGTAGTAAATACTGACACATTTTTTTAGGGTTAGACCAAAGAGTTGCCACGTTTACAAATAAATCACATGCTCTTGTTTCCATGCTTAAAAATGTGCTTTTAGCTTTTATCATGTATTAAAAAATTAGGCAGAGTTTGGTTCTTGCTGCTGTTATTCTTTTGTTTTCAGCTAATACAATTTTTTTTTCAGTGGCTGGTAAAACGTGCAATAGAAACAAGGGAAGAAATGGGAGATTATGTCCGTTCTTACTCTATATCACAGTTTCAAAAAACTCACAGACTGCCAGAGGTAAGATCAAGGCTTTTCTTTTTTCTGTTATGTGTCAGATCTTCAGCTGAAGTACCAGCCTCACAGCTCTGAAATCTGCACACTTTACCAGAGTAAAGTGCCATTGTTTTGTGAATGAGTGTTAAAGGAATCCCCTACAAATGAAGCGTTATTGTGACAGAAATTTTGTAGATTCTGGTTAACTTTTGCCCAATGATTGCCTTAGTTTTTCTGCGGTATTTGATATTTTTGTGTCATTCTAACTGTTCAGAAGCACCCAGCATGCTGGTCAGAGGCTAATGTAGCTAATAAGAACCAATGTGTTGCTAATACTCTATAATTTGGGGTTTCTTTCACAGTGCTGAAAGGCAGATCTTGTCTTTCTGTATCCAAACCCCAAAATGTGTTCTTGAAAACTAGATTTGTAAAAAACTTCATTCAATAACTGAACTGCTCTTCAGCAATGAGATGAAGTTTTCTTGGTAGAGGAGGAGACATTGAATGAGCTTGGATATGTGCCTGTAGTGCAAAGCCATCAGTTCTGTTCTTACGTATCACAAGATAATTCCATTTTTAACATCTACTACCCAAGTGTTGTCCCTTAGTAACAGGATTAAAGGTACATGTCCTTAGTATTGGGATAGACAGATTTTATTAACTTGGGGTGGTTTTGATTTTGATTTTTTTCTTTTTATTATCTTTAATGCTTAGAAACTAAACAGTAGAGGAAACTTCCCTTTTCCACATCAAGTCTTTCTCAGCTTCATTTCTTAATAGTGTGTTAAAGATTGGAGATCCCAGTAGTGGGCTGGGACTGCTTTTGTGTCAGGTACTGCCTGAGCAGAAAGCAGCCAGGCTGCTGGTCTGAGCACAGTTTTGATGACCTCTCTCCCATCTGAAGACAGAAGCCAGTACTTGTCTTGTTACAGCAAAAAATGACTAACATTTCACCAAATCATTGGGCAACTCAGAAACTGTTTGACAGCTTTGTTTCACAGAATCATTAGAATGTTTGAAATTTAGTCTCCATTCCTGGCATTTTTAATTACCTCCACTGATGTCTTTCAGGATGATGAATTCATGCAAAGAAAAGAGAAGGCACTCAAAACGGTTACTGATATCTTTGTAAGTATGTTAGATTTCCTTTTTTTATGGCCAAGTGAGTGGTTTTAGTAATTAAATGCATGTGGTTAATTCTGGATTAATTGGGTTTTCTCATGAGAAGATCCCAATTAAGTTACATGTTGATCTTCGTACTTGAGACAGGTCTCAAGTGCCAATATATCACATTGATAGGTGTGCACTGTATGAGGAGATAAACCATATCCACTGCCTGCACAGGCTGTGTGGAATCCCACACTATCAAACAAAAGTCACAGGGTAGCTTACAGATTATTAAACCCTCAGCAGACTTAAATGTGTGTTTGAAGCTAGCAGCAGTTGTGCTATTTGTCTTGGAATTACTTAATTATCTGCATTTCAGAACTTGACTTTTTCACTTATAATTAACAATAAAAGTAAACACCCTACTTCAGGAATGTTTTCTTCAAGTAGCAGATGTTGGTTAGCAAGGTGGTCTCACCTGTGTTCTCCCTGTTCACATGCACATCTTCTAACTCTTGGATAAATTGTTTGCATATATTTTTTGAAACTTGTTCATGAATGCTACAGAGAAGTAAAACAGTAAAATACCTAGGCTCTCTCACTCTCATACCTGAATTCAGCTGTCTGGCTGACAGCTGGAGTTTCTGTCGTTGTTTTCTAATTTCCTCTTTGCTTGGGACCATCAATTCACCATTTCTGACTCACAGTAGTTTGCTACTGCTTTGGGGTTTTTTGGACTATCTTGATAAATTCCAGGACAGGATTTGACAAGAGAGGAGAAATCTGGGTTTGCTTTGAACGGGACATTTTCAAGGCTCTTCAATTGAATGTGTAACCCTGTTCTCCTGAGAAAATCACTTTTTTTTCAGACAGCTCTAGCCAGGCACCCTGAGTTCTTCATGCACAGATGAGATGCTCAGTGCTGGTGTAAGGTGCCACATGAGAGGCTGTGTGATGGGCCAGACAAGTCACCTTACTCTCTTGTCAGGTTTTGGAGAGAGGTAGTTGGTTTTCTGTACAAATGACCTGAGTGCTGCTGAGCCTGCTACATGTGGTTGAATTACAGCAAGTGTTTGTAGAATTACATTGCAGTGAAAGTCTCCAGGTGATGACCAATGTAACCCCTTTGTTAATTTATTTGAATAATTGTCCTTGCTTTGAAAATTTCAATTACAGTTTCTAAAGTGTTGTTCCCCATGTTTTGATTGGGTTTTTTAATTACAATGAGTCTTTTATTCCAACTAGAAACACTTACCTTTCCAGTGAGACCTGTATTCTGTTTTACATGTCAGCTCACCCTCTATCAATTTGTACCTGTTTGAAATCTCCACTTTGGGATTACATCTTTGAAAAAGATGGAAAGCCATTTCAGCAGTGTTATGGTGTAGGAATTGTTTGTTGAAAATAATAGTTTGTGTGGTATGGAAAGCCAGATTTAAAAAGAGATGTTCTCCCTTTTGTTTTGAAATTGGAAGCAGCCCTATCAGTACAAAATAGTAATTGTGAATTCTTGTTTTATTTGATGGGCTGTTGATGAGCTATTGGATTACACTTGGATAGCAGGAGAAAAAAGTCATTTTACTACCAAACTTCTTGAGACTTTTTTTCCCCTTAAATTGTAATAAAATCTGTTTTAATTCCATTGTAACCTGTGATCATTGAATAGATAATAATTGCATTTAATTATCTAACCAGAGTTTAAAAATAGAATTAACTCACAAAGAAGGTAACATTTCTAGACACTGGCATTAGCAAAATAATTTTAATAGATATTGAGTGTTTTACTTTTTATTCTTCTTTCAAACATGACAGAAGAGGTGGTTGAGACATTGTTTAATGTTAAACAGTCATTTATAATGTTTTTTTAAACTTAGAAAATTTCTATAGCAGATTGCTTAGAAATTAATTCAGTAAGGTTTTATAATGTAATTCTAAAGAGAGAAAGTGAAGGATGTTTATTTGGGTAAGTATATTGAATTGGAAAGCAAACAGTGTGTATATCACTTTAGATGACAATTCCTCATTTATTTTTCTATAAAAAACCCTTTTACAAGCTCTGAACTCATTCACTGTCTTGCAGGAGGTTTACAAACCCCAGAGAAAATATAAACGTCAGACAGGAGCTGAGGAACTGCTGGATGAGGAATCAAAGGTTCATGCTACACTTCTGGAATATGGCAGGTGAAAGGCTTCATTTAGCTCTCTTTGGTTTTATAGTGTGTATTACAAGCAATACAGATGGAATTTGGATAGTGGTAGGGTTTTTCCTACTGCTTCAGAATTTAGCTGTTTCAGATTTTCTCCTGTTTGGTTTCAGATTTTGTGTCCTTACCCTGTAAGTTCTCTGGGGACTGGACAGTCCTCATATTTGTGAACCATATTTTGTGCAATAGGAGACCAGGTTTTATGCTCCTTCTGGGGTGTGGTTTTTTTATAAAAACATCTTAAATACATCATACTTCCAGCTAGTGCATATCAGTCAGTGTTAGGTTTTTGCAAGCAATCCACTGAAAATTTGGTGGAAAAGGACCTGCAGTAGCTGTTGCTTTTCTTGTTCTCATGTGGTTGCTGAATCATGGTTCAATGTTTTATCTTCTCACCTTGCTGCAAACTTTCATTCAGAGACAAAGTTACCAAGGCTTTCAATATTCCATTATCTCTGAAAGTCCCTCTGGTTTACTGAGAGCTGTCCAAACATATAAAAATAAAGTTACAGAGCTTCTATTTCTAGTTTCTATTTCCAGTTTTCTTTTCACAGTTTAGTGGTAAGGATATCTTGTCTGCTGTCTGAGCTCTTAATACTTAACAAGTGCAGATTACATCTGAATTTCCATTTCGTATCTTCTGGGGCTTCTTTTCCCCCAAAGCCATAGATGTATTTAATTTTTTTTTTGTCTCACTGTTTTGAGTACTTTCCTTTTAACCTGGACTGCAGTGTAATAGCTCAGGATTAACTTTCAAATGGGAGGAGGGCATTGCCTTTTCCTCTCATGAGCTCTACATGACAGTGTTTTATGGAAAGTTAAAATTTGCAAATCTTGATGGGAGGAATATGGAATAATCAGATAACGGATCTGAAACCATTCTGTAAATATGCTCCAGTACCTGCTTATTTAATTTACTTGAAATATTTCAAAACTAATTTGGTCCTGTCTCTTGGTTCATATCTTACATTGAAAATTGATAAAAACTTAATATATTTGTGGAAGTCATAAACAATATTTTTCCTTCATGTTACTATTGTTCTTTTAGGAGATATGGATTTAGCAGACAAGCAGGAAAAACAGAACAGGTAAAAAATATACTAATTTAAAATGCTCAAATTGTGGGAAGAACTGCATTGAAGTGTTGGTTACTGTCAAATCCTAAAAGCATACAGCAGAATAGACAGCTATAACTTCTACTATTAACAGATTTTAAAAATAGCTAACTGCAATTAAAAATCTGCATGCCATGAAAGGTGTAATTAATTACTCTTTTTAAAGGATTTCCTTCTTCTCTGCTCACAGATCACATTTTGTAAACAATTTTTTTGTTTAGAAGAACGAAGGTTTGTTTTGGTTTGACTTTTACTGTTAGATAATGACATATCTTGTCTGTTTAGTATCTTTTAACTGAGTGTTCCATAATGTGATCATTAAAGGGTTTTTCTTTTTAAAGAACCATTCAGCTTGATAAGAAATATTGTAGACATTTATTACAAAACACTTTGTTTAATGTGATAGAGAAACCTATACATAAATAAAATTATAAATAAATCATTGTTCTTGAAAATTAGCATCCTTGCTGTGCTTTTGATGATTATGGCATCTTAAAATGTCCATAAAATGCAGGGTACCTGTAGTTTTGTTATTTCAGTGCAGATATTAATTTGGCTGTAAGTTTTGATTACAGAGATAATGAAGGTAATGCATTAAACACATATGGACCCAACAATACTTTGAGTAGATTAAAGTTGCTCTTATTCATTATCTCAATATTCCACATACAAATGTCACATTTAAGTTTTTATAAATGGAGATATTTGGAGGATGAGGATGTTCCAGTAGCTGAAATGTATTCATATAAACAGAAGAGCTACATTCCAGTTTTCTCCTTGATGTCTCTCAACACTTTATAATATTGGAACTAGTTATAATAATGTCTCAATTTTTCTTTAAAAGGCTGAGGATAAGAAAGCAGTGCTACCTCCAGGGCTTGCAGCAGCAGGGAAAGCTGAGCCTTGTGATGAAGATGACCTTCAGGCAGCTGAAGAGGTGAGCACCAGACACAGTAGGGATGGGAGTTACTAACCTGGGGGAGAGCAGCAATTTTCACTGCCCAGTTGTTCTCCAAAAGAAGGAAAATTTCCATGGTTAGTTGAAGTGAGAGTGCTTCCCAAAGGAGAATACAGAGTCTGAAATTGATGCACAAAAGTAATGCTTGTTGGTGTTTAACACCCAAAACCTCTTTTTTATTTCTTGAATCTGATCATTTTTTTAAAAGGTTGATTTTTGGTTGACAGTGGGAGGTGAATAGTCTGAGTGAAAGTTTAGTGTTACAAGAAATTTTCCTTACATTTAGTCACTTTAGCCACCTCTTCTTTTCACAGAGGGCCTTGTTGCATGTTTTAAAACACACACTATATGATACTGATTATATGTATGTGTCCCTGGTAGAAAGATAACAAAATGATAGAAGTTAAATTGTTGTGTATAATTCTTCATGTTTTGCTGTAGCTTCGCATTAAAACTCTGATGACTGGAATGGCTGCAATGGCAACAGAAGAGGTCAGTAGTATTTAAAACAGATACAGCTTTCTTTAAATTATGGTTAATTGTGGTAATGATTCTTAAAATCAGGCTGCTGATTCGGGTCTGAAGTCATGGAATGACTGTGTTTAAATTTTCATAAGAAGAGTGCATAAAAATGGTTGAATTAGGAAGACAGTAAATTTTACAGGGCTAATTAGTTCATCATTTGCCTTGAAATGATAATGACAATATAAATAAATGCCTATTTTAAATGATTTCTACAAGAATTTCAGGGGAAAGACATTACTCTGCTGCTACCCAAGATGCACTATCTTACTTTATTCATCTTGTGAAATTGGAAAACTGTGCCTTTCAAGGTTCTTTTCAAAACACTTATAAATACAACAACATTAGTTTAAGATACAGAAAATACTGGATATGTATCTTCTTTTCTTAATTAATTGTGTTTAATGGTCTAATGGAACTTGTAGTCTGTTCTTTGATTTCTGGGTGAAAGGACTGGAAATAATCTCAGTTGTTAAACATTGTTTCTGTTTATGCTGGAGTCATGAAAGGAAAGGTAATAATTAGTCTGGTCTCAGAGTTGGCTGACATACTTTCTACTGAAATCCACTGTAGAATTCAGTTCTGTTTGAAAACTGGTTTTATACATACATGCAGTTTAAAGGTGAATTCTTGCACATGCCTGCATGCTTAGAGGTTTATTAAGCAAATGCAAAATTCAGTATAAAGAATTAAAATTTAGTTTCTGAAATATGAATAAAAATTTGCTAAAAGGATTTAAGTGAGACAATTCTATCAGCAAAATGAGGTTTGGGGGGTAAAATGTTTCCTGGACTTTTCTTATGATTAGGGATTTTTACTCACTGTGCAAATTTCTGTTTAAAATTAGAACTTATTGGAAATTATCATGTAAAAGTACAGGCAGTTCCAAAGCTCCAAGCATCAAATTGTATTTTCTTGATACAATTGCAGGGCAAACTGACAGCAAGCACAGTTGGCCAGATTGTTGGGCTCCAGTCAGATGAGATCAAGCAAATTGTGTCTGAATATGCTGAGAAGGTAAGTGTGTTACCTGAGTGGGTTTAACACTGTGGTCTTTGATAGATTTTTAATTTAGGCTTTAAGCTGCCAACTTCATTGCCATGATTCTCTTGAAACACTATTTAATACATGCTGTGGGCAGCAGCACAGGCAGAGTTCAGAGTTAAACATACCCAGGCTTTTGGTGTGAATAGTGCATATCCCTAAATTACGTTTGTGACAAATTTGGGTTTAAGCACCTGCCTAAATGCTTTCATGGATGAAGAGGGGCCTGAGTTGTACCTATTCAAACTAGAGGCCTAAATTCTTGATATGCTTTAAAATGTTCAGTGTTAAGCACAGAAATGCAGTTCTGTGGGCCTGCTCAGAGAAAAGTCTAGGCGGCCTCCACTCAGATTTCCGGATGTTTGCGCTGGACTCCAGTTCCCAGCCATGCCCTGGATCTCAAGTTTTGAATCTCATCTCATCAAACTCAAACCTTTGTTGGTTTGAGAAGTCAAAGCAATTAAATATGTGTGTTTGCTCCAGTTACTGTGTTCAGCTGTGATTGTTTTTTGCAGTAATGTGAAAAGAAAATCTGGCTCTCCAAGCAATTAATGCGTCCAATACATCACTGCCAGATATGAGTTATAGGTCGCTCTTACTTGTCCAATAGTCTTCTCATATTTCTTCCTTTTTGTTGACATATTTGAGGTATGGAGCTTTCCCATTCTGGAGATAAACCCTATAGCTCAACAGCAAATTCTTGGCTTTTCTTTATTATAAAAGATTGGAAGAACAGAAGCCCAAGGGTCATATTTCAATGTTACATTTCTTCTGTTCTGAGAGAAGGGAGCAGGACCTTGACTATTATAGTAGAGCTATGATTAATACTCTGAAAAGTAAGAACTGATTCAAGTCAAACCAAAAATAGATCACTTTTCAAATCTATGGGATGTGATAAAAAAATAGAATTTCTGTGCATGTATGCATGCACCACGAAGAGAATTAAGGATGTTACCAAAGAGTTTATTGAAGCATCAGCAGTGTTTGGATATGATTCTAATAGTCTTAGCCCCTGGTAACTGTACATAGCCTGAGAAACACAGCAGTCTTTATTTGTTTACCAGAGTCTTAATAGAATCCACAAGCCCAGTGAAGATACCTGACAAGACAAATGCGAGGTCTGATGTTGCCATGGGCCAGGACCTTTCTTACAAGAGGCATTTTTGCAGAAGATCAATGCTTAGAATTTTCTGCATTTGCCCCTCCATTCTTTTGCCATGTTAACCAGCTGAGTGAACTGGAGGAAGGATTGTAGTGTTGTTCCTCACCTTCTGAAAATACCGGCAGAAAATTATTATTGAGTAGCAAATTGATCATCTTTAAACAGAGACATTAGTGATGGTTCTTTCCCATTTTCCAAAAACAAGATGTAAAGTTCACTTCTTGAAATATGATCCACTTTTTTTTTTTATGCCAAAGCTGTACTACATGAATTTTTACTATTTCTGCAAACATTAGTCTCAGACTGGTTTAGCTCATGTTTCTTTCTCTTGCATTTCCATTTTTCTCTCTTTGTATCTTATGCATGTAAGAGGCTAAATCTGTGATGAGAAGGATAAGGTTTTGGAATGCATAACATGATGAAGGAATGTGATTTGACTAAATGGTGAGAGGATTAAGTAAGACTGAGTGTATATTTGTTGAGTAGTTCAGGGTCACAGGTGTTGCTTAGAGTAATTTCTTCCTTTCCTAACAACAAAAGCAAAGAAAGGTTCTGAATTGTTTGGTTCAGCCATCAGAATTGGTCTTTTCTTGCTGTGGATGTAAAAGCATAACAGATCATTAAGCTGCTCTTCAATATGAATTACATAGAAAATGTAGAGGAGGAAGACAGGCTTTGCCTTCAGTTAAAATTAAGCTGCTTACCCATCTGCCTAGAGTGGAACCAGGAGCAAATAGGGGTGAAGAGTATATCACACTTCTTGTAGCATTTTAGCTGATTATGCATTGTAGCGGTTGTCAGCATTTGGTAATTATTCAAAAAGCACTTAGTAGTGAAGTCTTTGGCAGACTATAAATTAGCACTTGAGGTACTTGAAAATTAACTGATTTTCTAGTGAAATATTGGAAATGGATTAAGTGAAAAAAGAAGTCTGAGTGCATGGAGCAAATTACAGAAACAGATGGATGCAAGTATCAAAGTGAAGACTTTCAAAAGGTACAAATAATTTTTAGGCAAATAATTCCTTAGAGATCAAGATGTCACTGGTTTTTAATGAGTCTTTTGTCTACTGCAAATATACAATTTCTATTCTAAATGTTGTTATTGGTTTTTCAGCAATCTGAGCTTTCCGCTGAGGAGCGACCAGAAAGGCTCGGAGCTGCCCAGCAGCACAGAAGGAAGGTGGCATCTCTCAACAAGCAGATTTTGCAGAAAACCAAACTCCTCGAAGAGGTAAGTATTGTGTGTGTAGGAAAGAAGAAAACATTGATAAAAGTGGTTGATCACAAAGTTTTTGCCATCCAGAAAATACCTGCAAGCTACCTTCTCCACCAGCAGTTTGTCATGCTGAGCACTGATTTCTCTGAATGTCATGCTTGCATTTCCCTTGGATTGTGAGAACAGGTTGTGTTCTTGGGGCACTTAGCTCAGCCTTAATTTTGGGAAGCACCATTTTGCCATTTTAACAGTTGAGGGCCCTTTAATTCTGTGCAGCTTGTTTTCAGTACATAACAATCTCAGTGCTGTTTTTATATGGGGAAAAAATGTACTGACAGCTGTAAGCCAAATATAATCCTTTTATCACTTTACTAAAGTAAGAATTTCCTGGCTGAATTTCATTTACCACTTGCCAAAATCAGCTTTTGAAATCAGTGACAGTCAAGAACCCGGTCTTTTAAAAAATATTTTTGGAGTTCTACTTCAATACTGCAATAAGTTTTGGCAAGATTTCTCAAAACTAACAATTCATGTCAGTTTTCATGAGATGTAGACTGCAGACTTAAATTTTTTTCAGTTACTTAGAATAAAATTTATTGGTGAATTATTGGTGAAAAATCATGAAAAACAACAACAAAGCTTTATTTTTATAAATTTGGCTGTGGAAAGAGAAGAGTGGAGCATTGAGTCACAGCTCTGTCCTGTGAACAGCAAACTAAAGCAGCATGAAAGGAAGTGGAACTGTGCTACATGTGCATTTTCTGTTTGCTCACTTTTGCTCCACTTTTGTAAACCATGTCCTATTTTTGTTGTCACTATTTGCAATCTTATCTTAAATCATGAGGAATTTAAAGAAGGATGTTTTTTCTAAAATTAGCTTCCGAAAATTAATTGACAAGTGAAGTATCTAATATTTGTTTATAATACATATTTTGCTCACTGCCTTATTAGACTTTTCATAGTTACATAGAAGAAAACCATAAAGCAGCTTGGTTATTTGGTGTGGAAGTGTCTCTGGTTTGGTGCCATGGTGCTTCTGTGCAAGGCTTGAATTGCCCTGACTTATTTGGAGAAGTATAAAATGGGACTCATTCTTAAGAGCTTGGTGTGAAACTAGGCCAGTACGACCAGGCTAGAAAAGTTTGAGCAGTTTGGCAGAGATTCTGTCCAATAAGTCACCATTCTGTTGGCCTCTGTTTTGGAAAAGCTGTTGTTTATTCTGGGACTTTATACACCTAAAGGATCAGGTGGTAAATGTTTGCTATTAGTAATTAAATATTCAGTCAGAATTCTTGCACTCAGATGCAGGAGTAGCTGACAGGAAAAGACAGTGTTTGTTATGCTTGGCCTGCTGTTTGACAGACAACCATTATGAGCAGCTCAAATATTCTCTGTTCTCCATTACAGGTGTAATTAGTGTGAATATAGACCCAACAGATACAACTCTTTTTTTTTTTCTCTTTTGTAACAGTTGCAAGCTAAATGTGCTGATCTGCAGGCAAAATGTACCAAAGCAAAAAAGACATTAGCAGAGGTAATCTTTGGTTTTTTCTGTGTTGTTTGTAGCTGAAACTTTTTTGAGTAATTTTGTTTGTGAAGGGATATATTAAACACTGAAGATGTTTGCCAGCTTAACTCACTGATCTCATAGTGTGGGAAACTCAATTTATTGTCAATCAATTTAGTATCAATTTATTATTAATTGTAACCCTTAGGTTAAGAGTTACAGTGAAAAGCTGGACAAGGAATTGGCAGCCTTAGAAACAATAGAATCCCAAGCAGATTCTAGGTAAGTTTCTTCCTTTGTTATCTTTGAAATTCTGAAAAATGATGGTTTTAAAATGAATCATTCAATGTTTCTTGGTTTGTCAGCCTTAACAAATAACTAAAATTTAAAAATTAAATTATTCTCCAGCTTGCTTTCCAGAGACAGGGAAATACTGCAATAGGATTCAGTCAGAATGAAAAGTGTCAGTCTGTAGTTCAAAATAATTGTAGGTGTTTAAAGCAGAAGAGCCCTAGACACATCTGACAAGTAGATGAGGCATTCTTGATTTATTTTGTTCATATTTGAAGCCTTCATCTCACATAAATGAAATAGAAGTCTCTCAAAACTTTCACAATAATGAGGTTAAAACATAACAAAGCCAAATGCAGAAAACACTCCATCTTTATTTTGACCTTGGTATATCAGTGCTGATATTTGGTTTTAATTTACCCAGGTTTTATTGTAAATTTATTTAGAACTAAGCTTGTTTTAATATTTGTTAATTCTCAATTTGTTTAAATTAGAAACTAAAAATCTAACATAGTTTGCTGGATCTTCAAATTTAGCATATTACAGAGTCTGCGAGCACTGGTGGCCATGAATGAAAACCTAAAAAGCCAGGAGCAAGAGTTCAAAGCACATTGTAGGGTAAGTTCCAGTGTCTCCTACAAGGATTCATTTGAAACTTGGTAAATAAGCACTTTCCTGGTGTGTTGTTGTGCTGTGTGTGCCTGTCTGTTGTCTGTCCCACACCTCCAGGTACTCCTAACTCCAGATTTATATCCTTTATAGAAGGATCTGAGTTGGTGTGGCCTTCCTTAATACCCTTAAGCAGGGAATGCTGTTTAATCTTCCAAATTTAAGTATTATGTATTTGTTCAATTCTGAAATTTTGTTAGAAGTTGTGTTGTCAAGATCCTTCCCTCCCCTCTTAAGAGAAGAGGTCTAAGTTTAAAAAAAATCAACTTCTGTTTGTTTTAAAGGAAGAAATGGAGAGACTACAACAAAATATTGAGATGCTGAAAGCCGAAGCAGCAGAAGATGGGGAGGAACAGGTAATAGCAAAAGTCCAAGTTCCAATTTTCAAATTGCATTTGGATTGTTTGTTTAAGTCTTTCTGACTTCTGGAACATTCTTGTAAGCCTTAAAGTATCTGCTGGAATGTTTAAAAAGCTCTGTAAAGCCACAGTTCAGGCTGATAATCCTAGAAATACAGGAGTCTGCAAACAACAACAGCATTATCTGTTCTTTTTGCAGAATCCATGGGGCTCTGCTCGTAGATGCCTTTTACTTCTTTCTTTGTAGTACCAGAGAAGAATCTCTGTGCATATCTCTGACAGAAACGTGTCTTCCTCAGAAAAAATGTCTGGTTTGGTTGTTTTTTTCTTAGAAGTGGGGTTATCTGAAGGATGAAAGCATGAGCTTTCAGTGGCTCAGTGCACTGCATGCAGTGAGCAGCTGTCAGAAGTTAGACTTGAACACAAGTGCATCCAGACTGATGGCAATGAATAATGAATGAACAGAAAAGGAGAAGCTTCAATGACTTTATTTTCAGTGGGTAAACATTTGATGCATTCATACCTCTGGAACAAGGAAGATTACAACTTCCATGATACTGCTGTCCTCCTCAACACAGCATGAAAAAATTTAAAGTGCAAATTGAAATCTTAAATTTTTTAGCAAGAAGAAGTTAGCTTGAAGTTCACACTGCAGGACGTTTAGACCACATTTTGGAGGGTTTATGTTCTGTTCAGGTGCCTTGTTATTCTTAACCCCACCACTGAATCAAAGTATAAGCACTCAGACAAGGGGTACTGACAATCTTTGGATTTGTATCTTCATTTAAAGTGTGACTGGTGTAAAGCAGTGCAAAAGCTATTGATAGCTCTTAAAAATATCAAAAGCTAAAAGCCATCTAAATGCCCTTGTTTAGAGTAAATGATGTCAGGCTTTTAATACAGATAATGAATTATTATTTTAAAAACCCACAAACATATGGTGGTGATATTGTGGGAGCCAAAGGTAGGCAAAACCAGAAAACAAAGCAAATCTGCCCATTTTTGCACTGCAGCTCTCGTATGCTACTGTAATACACAATTGTTTTGGGTTCTCAACTTCCAGGAGCCAAATAAGATTATAGAACAGCAGTACAAAGCTGAGAAAGAGAAACTTCAGAAGATCCGCCTGCTACTGGTGAGTTACTCTTTGTGTCCTTACTTGTACAAAATTGCTGATGTTTGTCTTATCTTGTAGCTTCTAATTCTTTGTCTTGTTGTTCTAATTTTAACAAGTGTTTCTGTCACAAATCAATTGCAAAAAAAAAAAATAATTGGATCCTCAGCCAAAGCTTTTTGTTTTTAAAATCAATTATTTAATAACAAAGTATTGCTGGGGGGGCTTCATCCATTTTAAGAAGAGAACAAGAAGAGGCTTTGTTTTCTCCCCTCCTAACTTTCTATTCAGGCACGAAGAAACAGAGAAATAGCCATTTTACAGCGCAAGATTGATGAAGTACCCAGCCGAGCTGAGCTCACACAGTATCAGAAGAGATTTATTGAACTTTACAGTCAGGGTATGTATATCAAGCAGGACCATCCTGCTGAAGGCTAAAGCCCTGAAAGGAGGGCAGTTGCATTTTAAGCATATGGCATGTAACAACAGCACCTACTCATTTGGTGGTATTTTAAGGGTTTTGGTATTCATGTTACACATCATATTTTCGAGGTTTTATAAGCTGGGCTTTAAGAATCTTCCTGAGGGTGAAACTCAGTTCACAAGATCTCTGGACAAAATTTTGTCTGCAGCAGGTTCTGTCATTTAGATTAATGGACAGTATGTTCTGAAAGTCCTTAATTCACCATTTACAAATGAGGTTGCTGTAAGTTTGAATCGTGTTTAATTAATTTGCCTTACCATTAGATTGCTTTTATTGTTTCTACTGACATGACATAACTGGTTCTGAACCAAACTATGTCAAGAACTACAAAGTAAAAAACAATCCTCTTGAGGGGATTGGCTTCTTTCATTTTTAATTGACACAATCCTGCTATATCTTGGTAGGAGCAGAATACAAATTGTCTTTAGCTGTTATGATCAGAAATTATAAAATTGGAAAAGGTGCAAATGGAATAAAATTTCAAAGTTGTTCCATTAAACTGATAACAGACCAGTATGCTTACTGGTGTATATTTAACTGGCTTGTGTGCTAACATAAGAAAACCTAGCTAATGATTCAGAGGCATTCTGCATTTATTAATATATGTGTGAAGCAAGCTCTGGAAGGGTGAGCAGTTCCAAACTGGTTATCTGAGTGGGATCCAAATCCCCTGCCCTGGGGAGGCACTTCCAGTGGCACAGTTCTGTGCTGTCCTCCACGTGTATTGTCCAAATACATGGAATAGATGTGAGTACAAGTCCAGTACTTCTTCCTCCCTCTTTGCTGTGCCATGCAGTTTATTTAATCAAGTCCAGCTATAAAGAACTTTGTTGTTTTTCCTTAAAATTTCTGCACATTCTCTGTCATGTCTAATTCTCTGTCATGTGTGGTCAGAGCTATGTGCTCAAAAGATGGAGCTTCCTTTATACCTGAAGTACAGAGAGACTAGCATCAAAGAGACTTGGGCAGCTTTGGGTGTGGATTTAAGATGCTTTGAATTTTATGGGACTTTGTTTCCTAAAGTACAAAGTGTGAGTAGTACCTCAGGATAACACACTGCTCAGTTGTGGTTGGGAGCCTGATTGCACAGGCTAAGCTTCTAGAGAAATGAGCTGGAAATCTCTAGCAAGTTTTTCTGTGAACTATTGTATTTTTAAAGGTACTTAGAAGCTTTTCATTTAGCCAGATTCAGGTGACCTTCAGTTGCCAAAACATGATTTTTTTGAACTTTGTCCTGTCTAACCCCTTGAAGCAATCTTCATCACTAACCTCAAACCTTAGTGATTTTGTGATTTTTGTTCCAGAATCCTTTTCAGTTACAATATTCAGTGTTTTGGTTTTGAGCTCTAACTGATCCTCTTCCATTGAAAATGTTTAAGAGAATCAATGAGCCAGTTGGTTCCTTCTTGCTCTGCTCCTTTTGTTTTACCCTGCATGGGTTCTGGTGTATGCCCGTAAGGCTCCATAAGTTGGCACAACTTTCCAACCAGGTGAAATCTTGAAAGGTTTTCTGAGTTGTTTTGTGGAATCCACTCATGAAAGACTTGTGACTACCAGAGCTGCTGGAAGAGCAGAAGGAGGTGCATGAAGGAAATGGTTTGGGAAAGGCCTCTTTCATTTGGCAGCAGTTCTGCAAATCCCAGACTAATGAGCAAGATTTCACTGAGGTTAATCATTTTTAACCCTTACATTTTTTCCAGCTTGTGGTTTCTATCCAGACTTACTTTTGCTGCCTGTTGAACTCTTTCCTTGGGAGCCACAAATATACTGGGTTTCCTTAGGCATTGGAGAACTAAAGGCTAGAGGAACACTCAGCAGATTTGAGTGTCATCCTGTAGGCCCAATGGGAAGGCATGTCTGAGCCTTGCCTTCCCAGCTGAGCTCTGACCAACATCTGCTGTAACCACCTAAACCAGAAAGTAGTAATTCTATCACCACACATTACTTTAAAACAGCAAAAGCTCTGTTGGGCATCTTGTACATGTATAACTTGACATTTATAGTCTAATGCACTTTTTTCCCCACACAGTACTACCAAAATTATCTGTTCTTCCCTGTCCCTGCTGAGGCTGTGCCCCTCCAACAACCCAGGCAAGGCCACTTGAGCAGCACAGCAGCCAGGGTGGTGGCAGGGTACAGCTTGGGAAGGAAGCACAAACAGGCAGCTGGTGGTGCCAGCAGGGGTTGGCAGAAAGGGCTGTCAGCAGTTGGGGTTTTATTTAGACACTGAGCTGTGTTGTTCTTATAAGAGATGATAGCTGGAACCCTGCTGAGAGAAACTCTGGAAGGATGTTCCCTCTGCATGTACATTACTGACTGTGTTCCATTATTGATAGTGGAAAATATGTTATAGAAAGCCTACAGAGTATTTTTACAGATTCCATTTTACCTCATATTCTTTTATTATTCTACCCCTTTTTTTTTTGTTTGTAGTCTCAGCAACTCACAAAGAAACGAAGCAGTTTTTTACTCTTTATAATACACTGGATGATAAGAAAGTATATTTGGAAAAGGAGGTAAGAAAATATTATTACTATTTTCCAAGTATTCAGTCTTTGGGGAAGGAAATAAAAAGTTTTTGCTTGGATTTCTCCATATTCAGTCCTGTCAGAGTAGAGTTACTGATCTTTGTAAACAAAAATGGAACAACAGATTCATAAGAATATTTATTGAAGGGCAACGGAGGGGCAATGGTCTGTATTGTAAAAGAATTGCTGTTAGTACAGATGTTTGAACACTCACTGTGCTCTTGAAACCTGAGTAACATTTGATCAGCAAATATCTTTGGAATCATAGCACTAAATTACCCTTTTTTCTCTTTTTAGTCGATACCTTTTATTTTGAACTCAGACCACAGCAAATTCCAGCTGCTGTCAGCAACATCAGATTTAGTTCTCAGGGTCTGAGCTGCCTACATTTAATTTGCTGGTGATTTTACTGGGTCAGAAGAGTAGTTTTCATAAAAGAATGGGTTTTTTTCCCTCCTCTTTCCCATCTCATGTAGAGTTCCCTTCTTTTTTGGGCCTGAATGATGTCAGTCTTCTTTTTTTGCAAGTGTTTGATTTCAGTAAAGATGGAGAAATAGGAGGAAACAAGAGGAAATAAAAATTACGACTGTACTTTTAAAATACAAAATGTTTTGATACCTCAGGTTTTCCTGTTTGTTCTAATAAAATAAGAACAGATTAGTGAGTTTTGCATTATATAGATACATTTCTTTAGTTTGTGAGACAAGCAGTGGTCAAATTTCTGGCTATGTAAAGACACTTTTTCAGTGTCCTTTCACAACCTGTTTTGGAGATCATGTGCAACCATTTCCTTCCCTTAAGCAGCTGATTCTACTCCACATTAGGGAGTTTTCAATTTTTCCATTCAGAAAAGTCATATACCATATTTAAAAAAATGCATGAAGTACAAGCTATATTACTTAACATTACTTTTACTTCTTCCCTACATTAGCATTTAATGCAGATTTATTTGTTGGAGGTTTTGTTTTATTCTTGGTTTGGTTTTTTTGAGGGCAGACCTGAAAATTTAAACATTATAGAGAGACTGGTTTTGAAATGGGGGCATAAAAAGCAGATTATAGAGAATATAGAAACAGAATGCAGAACAGATTTACTTCACTGTTGTATAAACTGGAAGTACTCTTGCCAAAATAATTCAATGCCTTTGGGGGGTTCACAGGGGGAATGCTGAATGTCTTGTGATGCCATCTTAACTTAGTTAAGTGTATAATATCATTGAGCTTTCCCTGAGATGCATTTAATATTAGAACCAAGGTTTCAGCAAGCAAATATTGTCTAATACTGTATAAAACATGTCCTTGGCATCTGTGCTTCACAAAGATTTCTGGAATATACTTGCATTTTGTCTTGTTCCTGGGTTTTGGGGAGATTTTTTTCCCCTTTTTCCTCCCCAATCCAGCCCTTTTGTAAAACACACTGAGCATCATTGCTTTAAAACAACAATAGTAAAAATTGTTGTTCAGTTGAATTTTGGCTATGAGGATTTTAGTTCTGTCATGAAAGGTCTCTGTCACCATGGGTCATATTTAACCCTATTTTGAGAAAGATGCATTTTTTTAAAATGGTTTAAAAGTAATTTTTTTCATAATGTCTTTCAATTTTGGGGTGTGTATGCTGATTTCACTGTAGTGTAACCCACCCACACTCTTCCTGCGCTGTGGTTGTGCAGCACTGCTGGGCAGGGTTACTTTTCCTGGCTTGAATGTATATATGTATATGTCTGTGTAAACTGTAATCATGTTCTCAAGCACAGGCTTAGTGGAAATATCTTGAGGCAGGGATGTGAACATGGCAAATATTGATGAGTAATGCAATATTTTCACTGCTGTGAATTACAGGAATTCTTAAGCACCTTGGCTGCTTGGGAGTCTGTTCAGAATTTTTTTGAGTTTCCCAAGGGAAGGTCAGGAGCCCCTGCAGATTCTGCCACGCCTGCTTATTGCTGTCTCATTCAGGTGGAGGATTTTAGATTTAGGAGAGATGAGTTCAGCTTTCTGTGGCAGTGGGACAGGTGATTCTGTTTGCAGCCCTTGGGTTTGCAGAACTCTTCAAAAGGAGAAACTGCTTGGAAGGCTTAACCACAGGAGACTTTCAAGATGTACTCAAAACTGAAGAAAGGATTACATTTAATTTCCAGTTGTTGAATTTTAATGCTCTCAGCAATATGTAAAAAACAGGAAAAAAATCAAAGGCAGTTACATATATATTTTCCATATAGTTTTATTCGTTGGGGGAATTTATACAAGTAGCAAAATATTCCTGGGAATAAATGTTAGAAATGTCTATTTTTGTCTTCATTCAGTGCAATGTTATTGTCTTGTAAGAGAAGCCACATCTCTGAAATGCCATTCTGTACTTTTTATGAGTTCACCTTTTAGCAGCCAGTAAAGTACACATAAGCAAAGTGAGTTAGGATGCATGGCTGATAGGGACTCTCTAAACCTCATCTGCACAATGAAAGCAGTGCAGGAATTCACCTGCTGCTCCTGCACTGCTTGGAGACTCTTCAGAGCCTTTTGTGGAAATAGAATGTGTTGAGTGGTTCCCATCTCAAAGGCAAAAGTGGTTTTTTCCTGTTTACTTGTGATGTGCTTGTGCACATGTCAACAGTAACTGCTGAACACTGGACCAGCAGCTGCTTTTATGTCAAATTCCAACACGTGTTGAACACATGTACAGGCCATTTTACTTCATTGCTTTAGTTTGGGAAGGCATCATGCTGGAAAACTCTCAGTGATATAATTGAGTGCCAGTAAAATTAAAAATACCAGTTGTGGTCCAACACTTCTGCTTCAACCAGTGGGACAGATTTTACTAAATCAAAAGGATTGTGGTTTATCTTTTGAAAGAAAACTCATGATAATTTTTGTCCATCTGTCTGCTTTTGAGGACATTATCTATATAGTAAAATTTTTTAAAATAAAAGTCATCTTATTGTCTGAAAACTCATACCAGAAAAGACAAATGTGTATTTTCTTCATTTTTTTTTTCCATTTCACAGGTTAACTTACTGAATTCTATCCATGACAACTTCCACCAGTAAGTGATGGTTCTTTATCTCATAATAGTTGTAAAGAGTGGTAGAGTTGGTTGGACAAGTGGGAGAGGGCATCAGTTATAGAGACTAAAAATTTTCTTAGAAGATTGTATAGTCATAAACTAATTTATAGAATAGTTTATTAACTCTGTTTAAGCTATTTTGGGGAATCATGGACTTGGAATTACGTAACTTTTATAGCCAACATATGTTTTTAATATCTGACTCTTTAGATGTGGAAATTCAGTCATAATTTTCCTGGAGTTAATTTAAGTATTTTCCTCCTTTTTGTGGAGTTGTGGTTATTACATTATGTACAAAACATTAGACTGGGACGTACTTCAGACATGTTTATTATAAACTATCTCTGTATCTGGAGATTTTGATATGTTGTGGAGTCTGTGTAAAATTGTGGTTGCCTTGGAAGTTCATGGTCAAAGATCAGTCTGTGAATCAGCCAGTGTTTATTTTTCTCTAATGATTCGAGGTCTAAAATGACTTCTAGGCTTTCTCTATTACAGGAGAAATTGTACAACATTTGCTGTTCTCCTAGACCTCTAGTCACCTTCTTACTATTCACAACAGAGGCTTTTCTTAAAAAATTATGTTTTTATTTTGTTATTAGCAGTTAATTTCTGTACAGCACATGAGGGCAAGGAACAGACTTGAGCTGACAGGGAGCACACCTGTGACGGGCTCTGAGCTCTCTGTGCCCATCTCCTTGGGAGCTGAAGAGCTGCACTGTCAGTGGTACCAGTGGTTAAAAGGATGAATTTTTACACAGAACACTAAGCAATGAGAACTTTGGACATGGGCAGATGTGCAAGACAGCAGCAGCTGAGACACAGTGTCCCACATCCCTGTCAGGTGTTCACTTTCTTCTTTCCAGAGCCATGGCATCGTCCGGATCTCGGGAGCAGTTTTTGCGGCAGATGGAGCAGATTGTAGAAGGCATCAAACAGAATCGAATGAAGGTCTGACTCCTCTCACTTTCTTTGCTAAAACCTGGGAATTATCTCAACAAAGCCTCTTGGATCTTTCTATGCACAATTATTATCCATTACATGAGGTGCAAATTAGGTAAACAACTAAAAAGTATTATTTCTTTTCACATTTGGCAGAAACTTCTCACCATTAAATGTCAATGAATAGAGTATGACAGAGTGTTATAACACCTCTGTCCTGACAGGAATCTTATACCTCTCTACTTCATTACTGGTAGTGTAGTGATTTAAATGCCTGAGACAACTGAATGCCACTGAAATCAGTGAGAACTCTTCCATTTGAACTGTGTGGGTGCAGTCAGACCTGCACCTCAAGCACAGTTTCTCAGACTGTGGGAGCTGACTGAAGCTGCTTTCTGCTGCTGAAGAGGGTCAGCAGCACCTCAGAGTCCCAACCATGATGTGCCCTTGTCCCAGTTGCACCTACAGTGCCTCTGGTACTGAGACTTCAGCATTAGGCTTTTAATTTTGAAGAGCTGACCTAAATGTTCATTGCATTTCAAGCACGAGCTGGGGGTATAATTCATGAAGTATCTGTCTCCCCTTGTGTGTTATAGCTAGCTGTTCCTTGTGCAGTATGTCCATGTGTATCACATACATATGATCTCTTACCCTTCCTGCATACCAACAGATGGAAAAGAAGAAGCAAGAAAACAAAATGAGAAGAGACCAGTTGAATGATGAATACTTAGAGCTTCTAGAGAAACAGAGACTTTATTTCAAAACAGTGAAAGAATTTAAAGAGGTAAGAACACTTTTGCTATGTTCAACTGTCCTGTTCAGTGATCCATTTTGATGTGACTTGTGCATTAATATATGCACAAGATTTCCTGATAAGATGCTTATCACACCATGTTTATGATGTATCTTGATCGTTTTCTCCATGTGAATCTTGGACTCTGAATTTGATTCTGGGAGTCCTTTCACTGCTAGATTGGCACCTCTCCATGTTACAGGGAGAGGTTATCAAGCCAGTGGTGTATTTAGATTTTCACGTGGCATCTCCTGAAGGTCTGTGAGCAGTTAGTTATTGGAGCAAAGAGGGGTGTGGAAATGTGTGTGAATAAGGAGGAAATGCAGGATCTTGGTCATTAATCTTCAGGAACCAGCCTTGTTGCCTAATGACTGTGAAAGCACTGTATAACACTTCATTGATTTAGCCTTTCCTAAGCTTTTAATCATCTTGGGCTTCTGTTACTTGCTGTCTCCATGAGAATGAATGAATGAAAAGGACTGCTGCAGGCAAAATTGTCATTTGGCTTCATATGTTCGAGGAAAAACATCTTTGTGTAATTATTCCTGCTTTGTTCTGAGACAGTTCCTTCCTGTTTCAGACAGCATACTCTGGCAGAATGACAGGGGCTGTTCAGCTACTTGTCTGACATGCAGAATTTTACATCCTACTTGCAGAATTTAGGTAGATCTATTGTTAAGTTTTTTTTTTCCTATTTTTCTTCCATTGCCATATGAGGGAATTTCTGCTCAACTCTGCCACCCTTAAAAATAAAAAAGTCATGGTTGTGGTACTGAAACCAGGTGTACTTGTAGAAATACATTTCCTGACCAAGAGTTGTTCCCTGAGGCACTGACTCTTTTGCAAACTGTCCTGTGAACTGTTCCAGATCACCTACAAGTAATCTCCATTTCAGATTTATTCTAGTTATAAGTAAAAAGCTGAATTTGCTTTAGCTACATGTAAAAACTTCAGATGGGTGGTCAAGCAGTGTTCCTTCTGGCTGGCATGTCATGAAGTTTAATGAGTATTGCCATTGGAATAACAATTATCTTCAACTCATCACTCACTCCAGGCTGCTTTGGATTGTGGAGATGTTTCAAAATGAAAGAAAGGGTTTGGTTCTGTTGGTGTGGAGATGCAGGTAGCAGAGTTGAGAGCAATTCCTCCTTACATGTTTGCTCTCTGTTAACAGGAATGCCGTAAGAATGAAATGCTGCTGTCCAAGCTGAAAGCCAGTTCTTCCTGAAGAACTCCAGCTGGGGAAATTTATAGAAGATTGCTCAGTCCACTGAATCTCTTTTGTGAGGTGACAGTTATAACTGCAATGTAGATGTATATATATAGAAATATATAAAAAATATATATACACAGCTGTAAACGTCTGGTTTTTCCAGTATATGTTCAGTTTACATTCCCTCATCACATGGCTGTATTATTCATTATTGCCTCCACTACACAGTAAAGAGTTAACACAGTACAGCAAAATAGAAATACTGTCTAACTTTATTTATTTGGGTTTGGGTTTCTTTTTCTACAGTAAGGACAGTGGGAATGTTTTTTTTTTTTATTTGGGTTTTAACACTGAATTAGGTGAAATTCTGGAATAAGTTTACATGTACTGTGTAGTATGTCCACCACCCCACAGGATAAGCACTACAGAATGCAGTAGTTTGATAATTTTGGCCCCAAAAAAACCCACAGAATGAGATTCTTCAAACTTGCTTTTCCAGCTAATAACTTCACATTATTTTAGTTTATACTCTAGCCATATATAGGATTCCAAAGGATAACAATTAATTTCTAATGACTAAGAAAATGAAAACTTACCTTGGATAATTCCTGGTGTAAAATTATAGATCTATATTTTTATAAAGTCTAGCTGTTGTATAAATTTCTTTGAAATTTCATTTTTATATATAGAGAGTTTGCTTGTTAAATTAATAGCTCCAGGAAAAAAAACATCTTAATACTAGGATCACCACGTTATCCCTGGCTGGGATGAAAATCAGAGTCTGTCACCTGTAATATAGGAAGATAAGACTGGGACATTCTGCTCTAACGAACTGATGCTCACCTTTGAAGACAACCAATACTTACCCTGCTGAAGATTTGCTCTTGAAAGTTCAGAAACTTTGTGGGACACTTTCTGAGACATTTTTATATCTGTATATACAGTATTTTATAATTCAAACAGTTGCTTTTTGTACTTAACACCAGGATTTTGGACTGACTTCTTAATGTACATGACATCTTCGGGAGAAGAAGACCCGTGTTCCTTTTTCCCACTGACACTGATGACAGCACTGTTCAGTTACTGTCTGTGGCAGCAGATACAAAATAAAAATGTTTGGAATCCACTGATATTCTGATATCGTGTTTTTAAGGTGGAACTTGCCTTAGAAGCTTTCCCAGGCTCCTGAATTACAAGTGCATTAAAAGATGAATCGTGTCCATAGTCAATGAGTCACTGTGTTTGTGATGTCCTGTTCCTTCAGCACCAACAGAAAGGAAACCTTCCCACTGAGCCAGCTGGAACCTTGCTCCCCCACACTGGTTACTGAGGGAATAGATCTGGGCTGCTCCTCTTGAATCTGTTCAAAAAGTCAGTCTGCCCAGGGCTAGCAAAATAATGAAGGTAAAATCAGATTCCAAGTCCCTTCAAAGAAGGAAAAATTTACATTCAGCATTCCTTCAAAGAAGGAAACCTGCATTGAGTGCTGCTTGCAGATTTTCTATAGTCAGCTTTGATACAGGAAGCATTATCTCTGTCTACAAACTTTGCTTGCTATAAAAACTATAAGGCTCTTTCCAGTTTGTAGATAGAATAACTTAACTTTGGCACCAAGGAGAACTGCTTGGGAATTCAAGCTGTGCTGTGTTTGTGTACCACACAACTCTAAAAAAATAACTTGAATGGGCATTTCAATTTGGGATTTATCATTTTAATCACAATTGCTTTTTAGCATCAAGCAAAATTTCCTAGGTAAAGTAAATAATGAATTTGCATGTAGAATAAATTATGTGATTATTTGTTCAGTATAATGTTAAAATTTATGGTTACCAGCTACAAATACAGTAACCTGGAAACTTCCACAAGGAATATAAAAATGTTGCTCTGACTAGGATTTGTGTGATTTTGACTGAGATATAAATCTGAGGTTTGTAGAATGCAGTTGCTGCTCACAAAGGAGAAATCATAACTCACTGTCTGCTGTAGATGGAGCCCAGGGCCGATGGCCACTACCTTTGGTGTGAGGCCCATGTGAAAAGGAGAAGAAAGGAGCTGGTGAGGGTGTGAAAACAGTTCCATCAGCTGTTCCTTGCTTCCTGGCACAGGCTCTCTGTATCAGGTGCCATTTCTCCTCATACCTGGGGAGAAACTAACAGCAAGGAGAATCTGCCTTAATTCCCCATCTCAGCTGGCTGCAAGCAAGGCATTCTCAGGATTTTTGTTCAGTATTGCTGGATTTCCTTGTTGAAAGAGAACGGTCTTGCCCTGAACTCTTTTGGTGTTACCTTCTAAGACTTGTAAAGTAACATTTTCAAGACTTGCAGCAAAACCTAATTTCTTTATTAGGGTTATTAGCATTGTCTGCTCACACTCATCTTCCAAAGCCCTTTCATTTCTGCACATTCTGGCCTCCCACAATGCAGCTGCTGCAGGATTCTTAGAGCCTTGCTGCAGGATGCAACTCTGCCCTTCTGCTGAGCAATAGGCTCCAATAAACTTTTCTAGGAGCAAATTCAGTGTCAGGAAATGAAGTTTAAAACTAGTAGTTCACTGCTTAAAAGCAGAGATGATTGCTGTACTCCAAATTGGCAGCTTCTATTGGGGAAATAAATACATAGCATTTAAGCTGTGCCAAATGATGTCTCTTTAGAATATTTGATTTTTTTTCTGTTTGAATAGTCAAGATAGTGTGTCATTAATCTTAGTTCATATGGCAGCATCCAGCAAGTTAGGCAGCAACCACTGATATTTTCTTTTCCCCACAGGAAGCTGTGATTAACACCCAGAATTTTAAATCCCGATTCTGTGCTGCCATTCTCCTAAATACAGTCTGGATTTAGAGCCAGTGTGGGAAGCTGATTTTGTTGAGAGCTTTCTAAAGCCAATGAAATGAAAGCTCTGCTTGCCCGTTGTAGCCTCTGGGTGCGTAGGGAGGCTGGCTGTGTGAGCCTGTCACTGTAACACTCGCTGCTGGCACAGATGCTTGGGTGGGCAGAGCACTGGCTGCTTCTCTTCAGACCTCCAGAGGCCCAGCCCTGCCTCCTAAGGGAGCTAAATTCATCCTTGAGGAGGAGGAGGAGAGCTCTCAGGGCCCTGCTGCTGCTCTCCTGCAGGTCAGTGTCTGCAGCTGTGCCCTGCAAGAACTGCACAGGGCCCTTGCAGCTCTGTGCTGTCCTCCCATGCTCCAGAGGCCAAGCCATGGGAGAAGGTGCCTGCACTGCTGTGCAGCTTCTGGAACTGGAGCTGGGTGCTGCTCCAGTCAGTTGGAATGTGCAGCTGGAGATTACTGCAGCTCCTGCAGACTGGGATGGGCCAGGGCACCAGTGTTGGCAGTGGATTTTTGTGACAGTAATGGCTTGACTTACCAGGCTGAGGAAGTACAGGCACTAAAATTTGTCCAAAAATGTGTTTACTAGAAATTTCAGGAGTGCCACATGCAGAAGATTTGTATGTTTTTCAACACCAGCTGAAGATGACCTCTGCATTTCCTCCATCCATGTCATCTGTTTGGATTTTAAAGGTTTTAGAGCAGTGACTCTCTTACATGAAAAAAATCAATTGACTTGAAAAATTTGGCAGTGATTCTGAATGAAGCTGCAGGTTTTAGTAACATTCAGTCTCTTAGATATATGCCTTCCTTCTGGTTTAATTAATCCTCCAAACACTGGTTTGAATGGTAGCTATTCCATATGCAGGCAAGTTGAGAGTCACAAGGGAAAGCTATTTAAATCAGCATTTAAGTCTGAGTCACTGTCTAACAACTCTTTTGAAATTCTTGGTAATTAAAACTTCTGAATTCCCACTGAAATTGAGAGAAGCATCCTCTGCAGGAATGCAAGACACACAGGTGGCTGTGGGCACAGCAGGTCACCCTGGCCTGTCACAGCCCTGCAGGTGTGAGGTACAGCACTGCCTGACCTCACCATACACTGTGCTCCTGAGATGCAGCCAAGCTCCCTTAAGCTTCCTGGGACTCTGTCAGTAAAAAGCTGCCATGCTAGAAATACTCAGAGATGCTGTCAGCCCTCCCACTCAGAGCAGAGGAGGAAGTAAAACCCACCAGAGAAACAAATATGGAGCAAGATGGACTTGGCAGTATGCAAGGAAATAGGTTATTTATGTATATATTGTTGGGTTAGGGATGTTCGTCAGATCTTGGGAAAATTATTTAGAGTCTCTTTGGGTTTTGGGGAGTCTCTTAAACCTGATGGCACCAACACCTTTGTTACAGTAGGAGGAAGTTGATGTCAGTTGACAAATTGTGGACTTCACCCAGGCTGGGTGATGAGCACATTTATGGTGCAAGAGCCCCAGACACAGTGCAGGCACTCACCCACCACTGCCAAGCAGCCACGTGCTGCTGCCAGCACACCTGGTGTGACCGAGCATCCTGTTTGGAGTTTGTAACACAGATGCCTGCTCAGTTTTATGATAGCATGAAATAACCATGCACACAGTCCCCATTCACTTGGAGGTGTTGGTGTCTATCTTGAGCTCACCTGGGTTTCATAAAACAGGGAGAGTCTGAGCCTGGCAGAGTGAGAGAGGACAACACAAGTGAAAAATCCTCACTAAATCCCCCTGTGCAAGCAGTGAGAACACATTCTCAGGGGCTCTGAATAATTCTATGCTTGCCCCTTAAGTTTCACTTAACCTCAGGGGACACAGCTGGCGCCTGTTTGACCGAGCCTGCCCATCAAGCCCTGCTGCTTGCAGAGCACACAGCCCCTCAGTCCCGGCAGGGTGTGTTCCTGAGCTGCTTGGTCATCCACTTCAATTTCACATCAGCTCAAGGACTGATTGACTGCAGCATGCTTATTCCCTTCCAAATCAATCTCAAACGCGAGGCCAGCATCCTGCCCATATCACGAACACGTCAGGATCGCTCATTAGCATCTCCCACCGGTGCCTTCGCTAATGAGGAGAGCTGCAGCCCGGCCCGGGCGGGATCAGCCGGGTTGGGTGTGCCAGCCGCGGCACCGAACGCTCACAGCGCTGCGCTGGCACACCCAGCCTGACATGACTGAAGAGCAGACGGGAGGCATTCCCTGCTCCCACCTTCTTTGCCAAACACTGGCGTAGCACATCTGTGTTTATAAGGGGGAGCTGTAAACTCTCAGTAGGTTTATATCCAGACGTCTTCCATCTTCTTTTTCACTGCTCCTAAATCCCCTCAAGTAGCTCTTGTGCATGAAAACTGTACATAGCACAGGCATGTTTCTTTTATGCAATAATCATTTTCTCCTCTGTGTCCCCTTTTATCTTTGTTTTACAAAAAGGTTCTTGAAGGCATTGTTGTAATTTTTGTTAAATGCTGTATAAATGAGAGGATTAAAGAAAGAATTTGAGTAACCAAGCCAAAGAAAGATGCTTTTCCAGACGGGAGGGATGTTGCAGGAACAGAGGGGACTTATTAATTCTGTGATGAAGAAAGGGATCCAGCACAGCACAAAAACTCCAATTAAGATGCCAACCATCAGAGCTGCCTTTTTCTCTTTCTGTTCTCTCCATGTTTCTCCATCTGTCTGGAAAGTGATAGCTGCACGACGAGCTGTAAACACCATCTGTGGTTCCTTCGAAGCTTCCTTCACCTCAAACAAAAGCAAACACAGTTTCTTACCAAGACTGTTTGTTTGAGTGAAGTATTACTTCTAAATGACAGCACAACATCTGTGCACCTACCACAAAAGGCCTGAACTTCATTCCTTCCATGCTAAAAGAAAGAGAATGCCCCAGAGTGCCAAACTCATTACACTGGAAAAGCTGCCAAGTGTAACTGACAAACAGAGCTAAATAAAGAGTACCTGGTACCACGTGTGTTGTGGGACTCTTTCACTTCACTGCACTGGATGCCTTCACACCCAGGGGGAAATGAGGTTGTCAAGGCAGGCTAACAAAGGCCTGTGTCTGCTGCCTATCCCTGCATCAGCCTCATGCTGCTACATGGCTTTCAGACCCGCTGTAGGTGAACTGCTTCAGCAGGGCTTGGACTAGATCATCTCCAGAGGTCCCTTCCAAGTCCAGCCATGCTGTGATTCTGTACTTTCTCAAAAAGAACACCATTGCCAGAAAAACGCCATTTCATTTGACCTTCAGTTCAAACTCTGGCTTCAGTAGAGGTTATACAAGAGAGGAGAAAATTTCAGCTACTCCAGGCTGTTGACAGTGCTTCTTGTCTCCTCTCACTGAGGGCAGGACACTCCTCTCTGCAGTGAGTACAGCACAGTGCTCTGGAGCAAACAGCTTCTGGGCAGAAGCTGTGTGCTTTGAGTCTGAACAGATGAAGACAATCCCTAGAGATTTTAATCTGAAGATTGAAGTGTCTGTGATATTAAAGTTTTTCTAGGCACTACACTTATGAAGAGAGTGCAATAAAAGCAACAGCTTAAGGCTGTAAAATTTTCCTGAGTGATAATTCACAGGCACTCCAAATATGGGTCATTGTTAGATTAGCTACATATTGCACATTCATGTGCTACCTCTGCAATAGAAGGAGGACCTCTACTCAGTATGAGCACAGCAATTCAGGCAGTGAAGCAGCGGCTGAACAATCACTCTTCAGGATGGATATCCCTGTCTGCACCCTCAGACACGAGACAGGGCTGCAGAACACAACAGCAGCAGATTATGGGCACAGGCAAATAATGGAGGAAAATGAAAATCACATCTGTTCTGACAATTAAAATGGGACACCCCTCATGTAGCAAGGATCACACCATTTGTCTGCAGAAGGACTTGCTCTGCACGTCCTTAATCACACTCTGCAAAAAGGGATGAATGTATGACACGAGGACAAATCTGTGACAAGCAACCCTGAAAGATTATGTCTTAGCCCTGAGGAACAGTTGCGTAAGTGCCTCCTGGGAACAGCCATACAAAGGACTTCCTCAGGAGCATCAGGCACAGTTTGATACTGTATTTAATCTGCAGCTCCTGCTCAGAAGATGGAGCTTGCTGTGTGCCATCATCAAATCACAAAATCAAATCAGAGCCTTCTCATTGCTTCTGACTGTAGAAATTCCTAGCAGTGACCCTTTCATCACTTAATTACATATTGTAAGAAAAGGTTATTTCATTTCCTTTGCTAGAAGATAACTCAGTTCTCAGGTGTTTTCCACAATGAAGCCTGCACGTACAGCCTGGTCAAGCTCCTACTGAAGTAAGAGGAGTTTTTACAAACTTCCCTAGTTGTTAGGTCAAGCCTCTGAAAACAAAAGGGCAAGTGAAACTAGATCATGGTATGTTTTGTAAATTTCTTGCTAGAACTAAACGCAGCTCTAACTGCATCAAATCTTCTGCTCCCAGTGCCAGCCCCAGAGGCTGTCTTGGATGCTCCACCAACATGACTCCAGTTTCCAATGTAAGTCACAACAGCTGACCTTTATCCCCAAACCACACAGAACAGAGGACAAGTGTAGAACCTTTGCCCCCATTTTGGGCTTACTGATGAACACTAGCAAGCGGGCTGTGGCAGCAGAAGAGGTGGTCACAGACTGTAAATTAGAGCAGTGCATGGAGATAGATGCCTTGGGTTATGCTGGAGCCATCTCTGCAGTGCTGCACCCTGTTCTCACTCGGTGTCTTGCAGCACTCTCTGCCTTGGGCACAGATTTCCTTCCATCTGCCCAGGCACTGCTCCAGGAGCTGCGAGTCAGGAGCACTGGGGAAAGAGCTGGCATGAAAGGACTGCTCCTCTGAGGCCAGAATTTGGTTCTGAACTCATGAAATCAGCTATTTCCAGGACAATGGGCTGTGAGAACTGCAGAGATAACCGCTGTTCTGTGAGACTAATAAAAAGTAAATGAAGGGAATGAGCTCAAGTACAAATCCTTCTACAGTCACAAAGGAGTTAGGTTTGAGTTCCAGAATTTATTCTTCTGTACACTGATCAGCAATTACAGTTCAATGCCTCTTCTCTTGTTTGTTTGTCCCCAGTAAATTACTACTTCTAAATGGCTACATGTTCCCAATTCCTGTGTTCCTAGAATGTCATAGAAAACGTGCCACCAAGGACCTTCTGACAACATCCTTTGATTTAAAATGTTCCTTATAGCTTTAATGATTGTTATTACTGGTCCTTCGTGGCAGGTGCTCGGCGTGTGTCTGTCCTGCACCTGCAGGGCTGCAACAGCAAAACAACAGCAATGACAAACATCAATCAAATCTGGCTTAGCACCACAAATTGAGAGCTTTGCCTATCACAGTGCAGTTCAGCAAAGGCCAGTACTGCCTCAGTGCAGCCCTGGCACACTACTTGCTCTTTGAACAAGAGCACAAGAAGCTAAATGCACAACAAAGGATCAAAACATAGAAATGTCTACACTGTCTTGGACACTCCACCAACACGACAAACAGCTCCTTTGACAGGGAGAAGAACACCTGCTCTCTCTCACTAACTGTATTTCTCCCAGGAAATAACTACCCACTCCACTTTGCTTCTGGACAGCTGAACTTTGTTTCCTGACACATCTCTTCTACTTGTACAGAGGCACAAATAAGAAATAAAAGGCCTGTGGCCCCTTCAGAAAAGGAGAATTTGTTTTTTTTACTCTCACATTGTCCTGACTGGTTAAGTGGGTTGGAGAAGCTGAATGGGCCAAGGTGCAGAACAACAACACAGCACCTCTGGAGCTCTGGGGCCTGATGTTATCCAAAGTGGGAAGGACTCTCACAAAACTCTAAGGTTTGGATCATGCCTAATGTTTTTATATACTATGTAAGTACTTTATGTAAGTACTTTGAGAGAGGACAAAAAAAACAAAACAAAACAAAAAAAAAAAAAAAAAAAACCCACCACCAAGACCTCCACCAATCATCAACAATTTTTAACTCAATTTTTAACTCCTCACATGAAAATTTAAACCCGATTTTGCAATTGCTACATGTAAATAATGCAGAAATTCAGATCCCATCATTCTCAGGTTTGCTGGGCTATCCCTATGCTACAAGTGATTTCATTGATTTAAAAGGGCACTATCCAGCAGTATCTGCTGGTTTTCAAGTAGTCTCATTTATTTCAATTGGACTGTTTAGAGAGAGAATTATTGCCTGCTGTCAACCAGGTGTGACAGAGCATAGCTCTCTGTCAGTGATGATATGTCACTAGGTTTTTAATGAGGGTCACCCACGTCAGTATTGCCTGCAGAATTCACTTTTCAGGGAGTTTCATAATTGGCAAACAAAAACTTAGAAAAGCACCAGCTTAATTTAGAATCCCAATTATTTTACTTCAAAGGAAAGCAAAAACCAAGCTCTCATTAAAACCAGAAGCATCTCAGATGCTTCACATCCATCTCCCTCACCTGAATTTTTTCAATGGTTTTGAAAAGTATTTTTCAAAAACACAAGTAAAATTTTAACCAAAGAATGACTCAGAATAGTTATTTTGTGCCTATTCTGTTCTGCAGTTCTGTAAGAACATAAGGTATGTATGCCAACTCCCAGTTTGAAAGGAATGCCCTTTCTCTGTGAAAAAACCCCAAACCATTATATATCTATCTATTTATATATTTATATATTTATATATAGGCAACCTGCAAAGCACTTTGGTGCCTGACTCTGTTGGCTGACAAACATCAAGGTACCACCCTCACTGCTCCGCTTGGTGCATTGTTTTTTCCAAGACATCCCTACTGGCATCTGAGTGCTGTGAACTCAGACCTTTTCTGCCCTTAGCCTTGCCAGAATTAACCAGCTGGTTGTACCTCAGGCCACCAACTGCAGCCCTGCCGTGCAGTTCCAGTCCAGCACTACCTGACAGCTCATTCCTGAGTGCAACACAGACGTCTCTCCCAGCAGGGATCACTGCTGTTATTGCTCACCTCCAGACTGGGAAACACTGCCAGCCTTTGGCATCGTCTGCCAAAAAACCCTGCTAATATTCTTCAGGTCAACTGGTGCAGGGCACCTGGAGTGAGGACTGACATAGATGCAGAGGCGAATTCACATGCAGAGTCACAGTGACAGAAGGAAAACGTTGCCAGGGTGAGCATGACAGGTGAGCATTCTCTGAGAACAGAGATGGGAGAAAGTAGAGGGAGGAGAGACATCAGGGGAGAAAGAATGGGAAAATGAGAATGAGCTGATGGGCAAACCATGAGAAGCAGAACAGAGTTTGCCCCATCAGAGAGGACAGAGCTCATGCTGACAGCCTCATCACCCCTGCATGCAGAGAAGCAAAGATTGGCAATGTTACCTTTGTGTTTGCATGTTAAAAAAACAACAGGATTTTGCCAAAGAACAGTAGTGATGTGTGTGAAGATTCCCCTCCAGAATTCACTGGGGAACTGCTACTCTTCCTGTGAAAGTGATGGAATCTACTATCACATTCTTAAAAAAGATCAGGATAGCACTCAGTAAGTAAATCTCAGTATCTTAATTTAGAAAGAAAACAAGAAATGCACCCTGAATGCCAGCTTGCTTGATCCACAAATTCATTTAATGTACACGTGTGCAGCATCAGCTCTTCCTTCAGGTGAGGACTAAAGTTTGCATCTGAATCACACAAGTCTTTTAATTTAAGTCAGCAAACAGAGCTGCTGGGACAATAGGGGAAGCTGCCACTACACATGAATTGCAGACTCAAGAATCCCTGCTAGGAGAAGTTAATATGTCAATCACACCAATGAGAAAGAAGACCTACTGGCTTGAGCACCTGCTGGCATTGCAATAACCCCTCCAAAACGCGTGTGTAGCTCACTCTGACAGAGCCCTTGTGTCAGTGCAGCCTAAACCAGCCCCCAGATGCTGCATCACAAAAAGCACTCACCTGGCAGCCCTGCTGGGCCCACGCAGGGCCTCCTGCAGACAGAACTATGACAATTTGCAGCCAGACTCAGTCTTGCTAAAGCTGTCATGTGATGTGTCTCTCCACTGGCTCGAGCAGCAATGCCTCAGCTCATTTCACTTCTCAGACTTTTAAATTCCAAACAACTAGTCCTGTGTGGGTAGGTGTGTATGTAACAGACAGAGCATGCAAAACCACTACAAATAATCAGCTGGGTTTTGTGCTTGAAGAGATTATACATTAACTCCAAGCAATATTTTCATTGTACTTAAAACAGCTTGGAAGAAATCTGATGCAAACTAAGGGCTGAAAATCGTAGGAAAAATAATGCCACTAGAGGAGACGTTCTCTACTTTTCTAACAAATTTTTTGCTTTTTCATAGAAGATACCTTCATAAATCAATATATATTAGAAGCAGCTTCAAGACATTATTACACAAATCTGCAAGTCTAATCACACATAATTGCCAGTGCAATTATGCAATTATGCCAGTGCAATAATACAATTATACTAGTGCATCTCTTGCAAGCATCTGGAGACATAACCTACAGACTCTTACTTGTGACCATCATAATGAGCTTCCTTTGCCTCCAAATCAAAGACAGGATTTTGCAGGGAAATGAGGCTTTGCAGGATTAACCCTAAATGGAACAGAAATGTTCTCTGTAGGTATCTCCAACTCCCACACAGCTCATCTTTGGCTACTGGGAAGAGACTGGGCTTAGGAAGTACAACGTGCAATCACAGAAACATAAAGACTGACAGGAGTGAGAGTAAGAGTTTGTGATAGAAGGCAGGGAAAGTTTACAGAGAGCACAGCCAGGCACGGTGGAGGCATGGAATGGGTGACAGCAGCACCATGCAGAGAGCCTGGCTTATGGAGCACAAGGAGCCAACCCCAACCCTTCTGAAGGGACACAGCTTTCCTGTCAGCAAAGTGTATCCCCAAAATGAACAAAACCTCCCAACACTGCAGGATTACAGACAATCTTTGGGATAAGGAGACCATGGTTTTGAAGCCAGCAGGTAATTTTAAACCAGAAATGATTGCTCATTGCTTCAACACTAGGCAGTGAGCAGCATTCAAGGAAAAATAGCCCAAGCACATCAATATATATACGTTTATATTGTGAATAGTGCTTAATTTGCTTACCAAAATGTATTCAGATATGCAAAGCCTGTGCTGGTAGTTAAATGTGCATATATCTTGGTAGAGACCTGGGGATCTGCTTATGTCTTTTTTTACCCCACCAATGCTATAAAAAAACATAAAGAGGGGAAAAAAACCCAAGGAATGGCAAATTCAGAACAACGAGACAATTTTCAAAAGTCTCTCCTGACTGGCAGTGAATGCATCTCTCCCTTACGCTTATAACCCACAAGGAAAACATGAGAATAAAGCTCTTCTCCAGGAGCTGCACTTTTTGACTGGCTAATTGTGCTCCCGTCCAGTCTGTGACAAAGTCAAACACACACGGGAGCCTCCGAGGCACCTGGCATCCTTCTCGCTGTGCCGAGGGGTGACGGCCGAGTGAGGAGAAGCAGGACGGCAGTGCCCGGGGGAGCGGCGGGGAATGCCTCCCCTTGGCCAGCCTTACCTGGGCAGCCTCGGGCAGGGGCCCCACGGCGTTCCTCCTGCGGGCGCCCATGTGGAACTTGGACGCCCTGTAGATCTTCCAGTAGACGAAGAGCACCACGCAGAGGGGCAGGTAGAACGCGCCGCCCGTGGACACGATGGTGTAGGACGGGTCCTGGCGGAGCTGGCAGCGCTCCTGCTCGGGGCTGTAGGTCTCCCCCCAGCCCAGGAGCGGGGCGAGGGCGATGGCGGCGGACAGCAGCCAGGTGAGAGCGATCATCACGTTGGAGATGCGGCGGCGGGCGAGCAGCGTGTACTGCAGCTGCCGGGTGATGGACCAGTAGCGGTCCAGGGCGATGGCCGTCACGTTCCAGATGCTGGCCGTGCAGCACAGCATGTCGAAGCACACCCACACGAGGCACAGCGCCCGGCCCAGCCGCCACCGCCGCCCGGCCGACAGCTCCTTCGCCAGGCTCAGCGGCATCACCAGGGCCGCCACCAGCACGTCCGACACCGCCGTGGAGGCCACCAGGTTGTGGGGCACCCGGTGGAAGGCCTTCACTCGCAGGATGGTCGCCAGCACCAGCAGGTTCCAGAGGAACGTGGCCACGGTCAGGAGCACCAGCAGGGTGAGGATGAGGACGGTGAGGATGGAGAAAGGCTCCCGGCCCCTCCACGCGCTGCCGCCCACCACCGAGGAGGAGGCGTTGGTGTCCACGTTGGCGGACGAGGTATTGGTGCCCATGCTGGGCTGGCACTGGCCCCGTGGGGAGCAGGGGCTCAGGGTCTCCGCCATGCCCGGGATCAGGGCTCGACCCCTCACCGCTGCCCCTTCCCAGGCCGCCGGCACCGTCCCAGCCCCGCTGCCGGCCAGCGGGAGCCGCACGCCGGGACGTGCCTCCGCTCAGCGCCCGCTCCACAAGCGCCGCCGCTCCCGCCCGCCGCTCCGCACGCCCATCCCGGGAAGGAGGCAGGCTGGAGAAGGGAGGGAAGCGCGGCGGGACCGCGGCGAGGCTCCGGCGCGGGCAGCGCGGCCGGGCGGGCGGCACCGGCGCTGCCGCCCCGCCCCAGCGGCCGCCTCGGGGGCGGCGGCGCGGCCGGGCCGTGTGGGGCGGCGGGAGGCGCCGCCTCCGCCGCTGCTGCCCGTGAGGGGAGACAGGCCCCTGCTCGCGGATCTCTGAGCTGCCGGGGCTGGAAGGGACCTCTGGAGACCATCCCGACCCACCGCCCTGCCCGGCAGGGTCACCTCGGGCAGGTGTCTCAGGAACACGTCCCGGTGGGTTTGGAATGTCTCCGGAGAGGGAGGCTCCACGACCTCCCTCGGCAGCCTTTAGTGTGCTGCCACCTCAGTGTAAAGCTCTTCCTCATGTTGAGGTTAAACTCCTTGTGTTTTAGTTTTTCAGTGGTGTCGCTGGGCACCACTGGAAAGAGTCTGGCGCCATCCTCTCGGCAGCTGCCTTTGAGATCTTAATGTGCATCAGTGGGATCCCCTCCCTGTCCTGTCTTCTCCGGCAGTGGGATCGCCTCTCTGTCCTGTCTTCTCCATCAGTGGGATCCCCTCTCTGTCCTGTCTTCTCCAGACTAAACAGGCCCAGCTCTCACAGTCTCTCCTCATAAGAGAAATTGCTCCAGACCCCCCATGACCTTTGTGGCCTCTGCTGGACCCTCTCCTTGCCTTTCCTGTACGGAGGAGCCCTGATGTGGACACAGTGCTCGGATGTGGCCTCTGCAGGGCTGAGTAGACAGCAATAGTCTGTGTCCCCACAGACCCAGGTGGTGACAAGACACCCCTTTCTCCCCATGGACCCCATGAGGCTACGGGCCACCCTCTTCACAGCCCTTTCCTGCCATGTTCCCTCAGTGCACCATTTCGTTGTTCTTAAAATAAGTAATCAAAATATGTGACCAAGGGCTTGGAGACGGACAATAGAATCAGCAGTGAATACAAGGGAATGTCATCTTTCCATCTGGATGTTTGGTGCTTTGTGGTGCTTTTGAGAAGCAAAATGCAAAAGGGTGGAAAATAGCAATCTCTTGTAAGTCTAAATACTTCACATCTTCCTTTGCATCTGTTCTCACTTTTCCCTGTTGACCCAAGAACTGATGAGAAAAGGACTTGTGACAGAGGGGAGGAATTGCAAAACATATTTCCTAGTCCTCATCACTTTACCAGACATCACTTCAGGAGCCTCTTTAACTGAATTTTTTTGGACTCAGTCTTGTTATACTATTTATTTCTGTCAGTCTGAAAGTTCTTGGCTTAACTCTCCCTGCATCCTTGTAATTCATGTCCAAGCTCCCCTTTGCTCAGCTGTGCTGAGGAGCTGTCTGTCCTCCCCAGGGAGCAGCTGCTCAGCCAGCGTTGTCACAGCACCATTTCCAAGCACTTCCAAGAACAGCAGGCAGCTCAGTAACAGCTCTGGAGGGCGATGATTCATCCAGATATAACAGAATTCCAGCCCATTTTGTGAAGTGATGCTGTATTTTTATAGCAAATGTATAAAATTTTATGTTACATTTTCCAGAAGTTTGTTTTTATCCATTAGAGGCAGATTATTTTTAGACCATTATAAAGGGACTACACTGAACTTGATTCTTTACGTATTTTCCATTTTTTGTTTTAGATTCAAGTGCTAAAAAAGCTTCTGGCAGATGCAGTTTTATTCCATCCTCTTTAATAGAAAATAAGCCTCCTTTCTAAAGCATTTTTAAGAAAAGTCAGTTACATAAATCCTGCAATTAATTTGAGAAATATACAGAAAATTTCAGCTCAAGAAAAAACAAACCTTCCAAAGTCCTTTAACAGCTGGTTCCATACTTTTACAATTGAAAATATGATGGAGAATCTAGATGTCACATAGATGCCAGGTAATATTGATTTTATTAATAATAAAAACATTCACAGGTGATTGCAACCACTCATAGAGGAGCCCAGAAAGCCCTAGGTGTCTCAACATCTTTAGCTGACAGTCAGAACAGAGAGGAGGGTCTGGAAGTTTTGTAACTGTTATACAAGATTTTGCAGACCCTACAATTTTCATTTTTTTTTCCTTTAAATTCTGACCAACTGGGAAAAATAGTAGATGGTTATGTTTTTCAGTGTTGCAGCTTACAAAAGTGTCTGGGAAGATGGACTGCTATGGAGGAGTATGCTAAGGTTTTGGGGCTTTTTTTGAAAAGTGAATGCAGTTCTTAAGCTGGATGACACCCATATAGCAAAGTGGATGTGTTTCTAGACAGGACCCTGACTTTCCATTTGTCTTCCCTTTTCTAATGGCATCTTTCCTCTATCTCTCCTCACAACTCCATAGCAAAAGTTTATCATGGGGGCTAAGAGGAAAAAACAAAAGCAATCTCTTCCCCACATGGCTGTGCAATAAAGAGATTTGACAGAGGCAACATCGTGGTATTTATGACTTTGATGCAAGCCAGCAGATTTTTTAGCAGCTAAGAGCATTGCAGCTCTAGAGGCTGGATTCTTATTGTCAGGGCTCAACACCTTCTATAAATCTAAAAGCATTGGACAAACAAGAGCCTCAATAAGCACTGCATGAATTCTCCTGTCAGCTAAAATCCTGAGAAAATCAAGCTAATAGAGCAAAAGCCAGGAGCAGTGATAATTTTATTCTGTACGCTTAGCCCCTTGATTATAGGCTTCTTTCAGCATTACTTTAATTTGAAAAAAATTAAAAAACCCAAACCCAACAACCGACCCACCTTTCAAGGGCTAATAACTGGCTCTTTTCTGGCTATTTTCAGGGCTCTATAAAATCCCTTCTAAGTTTTGGGCACCTGAAGTGACTGGACAATGAACTCCTAAGCAGGGCAGTGGTAGAACTAAAACCAAAAGTCACAGACCTGTGCAGTATCCTGTCAGCACCATGTCTTCCTCCACTAAATACTATTTTTTAAAATCACATAGCCCTTTTCACCCTTCCTGTAAGTTGCTTTCCCTGAGCCTCAAGTCACTGGCTTGAAAGCAAATCATCAGAGTTTTGGTAGCTCACTTGAGTTGTCAAGTCATACATCAAACAGAAAGGCTGATTACTGCCAAAATATAAACATACTTCTTATTTACAACAGACCTCAGTAGACATCTTACTCAATTCTCAACTACTCTTGCTCTGCAATGTCAGTAAGGGTGCCTTCTACCTGTGACATTCACCCTGAAAAATTTGATGGCAACACTTTCTGACCAGCGTTGTGCTTGTCTCTAACTCAGCAGCATTATGGCACAGGAAACTCAGATCATGACAAGATTTTTCACAATTATGAGCAGTAACTCGGTGGCAGAGTGCTCCTTTATGGGCCTGTTCCAAGAACTGTCAAAACCATCTTCCAGTTCAAGCAGGACAGTTTTGATCACCCCCTTACGTGGTTTAAAGAGTCCAATTTCTTTGTCAAGGTTCTCAGAGGAAGAAAGCAATTTCTCAAGGCACACAGCATCAGTCCCCGAGCGATTGGTCACTGTTATGAGACAAGCCTTGAGAGCCTGATGGCCAAGGTCTATTAACTGCTCACAAGACTGATAACAGGGGAAGCTGCAAAGGAAAACTCAGAATTCCACTTTGACAATCTTTTGCACTTCTTGCAGTATCACGGTGGAATAGATGCTGCCCAATACACAGATATTTTGTCAGAAACTATTTGTCATTTACGACTTCAAAAACAAAGCAAAAGGTAATTGCATCTGCACTAGATGGGAAGCTTTTAAGTCCCACTTAGTCTCAGCTCATTAATTTCACTTCTGCCTAATCAGGAAATTAGAGCTGACTTTGTAGCTACTACAGGCAGGGTGGAGCCATTACACCTCTAAGTTTAAGTAACAGGGTTAACTTTTTTGTTTTCTTCAGTGTAAGCTACTATTATTCTACAGCAATACCATCCAGTCCTTCCATCTCCTAAAGGGGTTTGTGTCAAAGATTTCTTTGTATTAGAAAGTTAATAACATACAACCCAAGTATCACAGGGAGGAGTTGTGCAGGCTCTTTATCAGTTTTCCATGGATCAGACTTCAGAAGTGGCAGAATTCTGATGCCCTTTTGAGGCCAACCAGTTCTGGCCATGAGCGCATGGTCAGGCAGGTGGTCACTGACTCCATCCCAACTCTTCTCCTGTTCCAAACCAACACTCCACACTACTGCAGGCACTGCTTGCACCTTCATAACCACACTCTGATCTTCACAGTGCTTTACTGCAGCTTTGCTTACATCCCTTTCCCAGTAATTAATTTTGCAGTTCATCTAATGAGTCCCTCAGCGTTTCTTTTGCTTTAATGGAAGTTAATTCCCACACAGTAACTGCACAGCTGGCAGGTATAAACAGAAGCCTTAAACTGTAGGATGATGTAGATCTAAGAGAGAACTCCTATGATGTGCTATTAATAAAGACATGAAAATTACTTTGACATCTATTATTTATAAATTTTTAAGAAAACCCAGAATCAAAGATTAGAACTCAATGAGACAGGCATCATAATTAGCACTGCTTACACTTCAGAGAAGATTTTGCTATTTCATTGCAAGCTTAGAAGCACAAGACATTCAAATTCTAGTAACAAAATTATTTTGACATTAAAAATCTTAAAAGCCCATTAGGGTCTAAAGTGAGTTATTTCATAAGAGGGAAAACCAGACAATGCTGAAATCTGAATGGTGGAAGTACTAGAAACAGAATGGTCCTATTATTTCTCCGCATCTTCTTTCCCCAAGGATGAAAAGAAATTCCACTGATTAAAAAAAAATACTTTAATGCATGTATCAGTTTTAAATCTACCATGCTACCTCCAAAGACCTAAGAAATAACAGTCCAATTTATATTGGAATAACTACTTATGCTTTTGTATTTGTAACTGCTCCTGGGTTACATCTTTTAATGTAAATTAAAAGCTGTTTTACTGTAATCACAGATGGCCCACATTTCTGGATTTTGTGACATTTTAGTCTTTCCTTGACATATGAACAATTTTTAAATACTTCTCACCACTGCTGCAGCCTTGTAAGAGCAGTTACCTACTGCTACAATGGCAGAGAGATGGAAATAATATGTGTAATACAACTACTCCTTTACCCAACTTGTGTATTCTTCTACTGAAGCCTGCACATTTTTTCCTGTCTGCAATGTGTATTCCACCCTCTTCCATTTCAGTCTTTTATATTCCCCCTCCAAAATACCTTTCTAGTATATTTATACCCCATTTCCCTTTTTCACTTACTGAGTCTCTTCACTCCCCCAGTCCTGTGGCAGTATCTTTGACTTTGCTCATTGCTGATCTGATATACCAAGACTTGAAAGCAATTCACTTTTGTAATTTACAAGATACAACTGCAGAACTCACTGCATCAAGGTTACAAAGCATCTTCAATAAATACCTGGGTTGAGTGCTTTAATTTATGTAATCTGCTTTCCTTAATGCTTTGCAGAGTACATTAGACATCCCCAGACTAATAAATTCAGATTTAAACTGGACATGTAGGAAAACAAAGTATTTCAGTATAGTGTTACCATTGTATCACATTAAACCAGTATTAATCATGTACCAGAACTGATATAAGAGATTTGTTTTATTTTGGACACTGTACTTGTTATACAGATACTATGTTGGAAATTATTCACAAGATCATGCAGCCTTAATTATTCATCCATGGTTCAGTTCTTAAGGAATCTTCTTATATTCTTCAGCATATTTGATGGCCAAAGCAGAGTTCTGTAGCATTAAAATCCCTTGCAATGATTCATGTGAGCATGAATCTTTTTATCTCACAGTGTCCTGATGTTGTCCACTCTCACACTTTTCAGAGGTATGCATAGAAAGAAGGGTAAGTGTAAAGCAAATTCTTCTATAAAACCTAAAGCTATTCTCCTTTTAATAAAAATCTCTGTAGCATTGACTTCAGGTCATTTAAATAATCTTCTTCCTTACAACCAGCGTGGCAAAATTCCCTGGCAATATTCTCCTTTAGCCACAGTTCTGAAGAGTCTTCCTGAAGTGAAAAATAAAAGATGTTCCCAGAAAAGAAAAAATCCTTAAAGAGACCTAAAAATGGGTAAAGGAGCTGTTTAAACTGGAAATAACTGCCAGATGGTTTTGATCAAGGTAGGCTACTCCAAGGCATTTTAATGACCAGAATTAACGAGAAAACTGTCGATTGTCAGATTTCTTGCTGATGTGTTTGAAGATTTTTGCTTTGTGGACGTTCTTTGCTTTCTGGTAGCCAAATCCCCCACCTCCACCTCTTTTCTGTAGTCTTCTGCCACGGTTGCTGTTCACATCTAAAATTTCATTGGTTAAAGAATTTAAAAAGAAGTGATTTGAAATATCGCATTTTGGATTTACTAAGGGTTATTGATGTGAGAAAAAAGAGAAAAGGCTAAGCTACCTTGTTAGAGAGAAAGCCACAACTTTGTGCCTGTGGTTCTAAATACTCCTCCAGCTGTCCAATGCACTACTCTTTCAAATTCCATCCACTGTCAAGTCTGACAGTAATTTAGATACAGCCTCCCACTTCCTGCTCTTGCCCCTCTATGCCAATATTCCATGACTAAGAAACTTAAGCAAATATATTTCAATGAAAATAATTTTGCATGGAGGAGAACAATACTTTGGAGCATGGGTGCATTTCAGAATCTGCCCAACAGGAACTGAAGCCTGTAAAACATGGACATGTGCTAAAGGAGATGTTTGTAGGCATTTTTGCAGTTAATATTTACATTTTCTTTGATAAAGCACTGTTGGAGCATGATGCATTTTATGGTTATTAGCAGAAAAACTCCAACCCCAACAACAAAACAGCAGAATTTGAGGTACCACAGGAATTCAGCAAGTTGCACTGAACATTTATAACGCAGAAATTCAGCTTTGAAACGCTGCAGTGAAAGGATACTGAGGTCAACAAATGGAGGAACTTTAAAACCAAACGAAAGGCTGACTTTGGGAAGATCCAAATTATTGACATCATAGATCTGCTTCAGAGAATGGGAGTCGTAAGCTCTGATGTAAGCTTTGTAAGCCTCCTGGGCTGACTTGTGAAGGAAGTAGTTCTTCTCTATCAGTTTTTCCAGCTGGTGAGGGGAAAATAAAACCATAAGAGACATAAACAATTACAGCTGTTAGAAGTTAACACTATATTCAACATCACACATTACATATTTTTTTCTACTGTTAGTGTCAATGACATTCACTTCTCACTTCACCAAAACTGCCCTGTGACATCAAGGTGCACAATGCTGTTATAAATGAGTAGAGGGACAAAAAATCCTGAAGCTGACTTAGAGTACAAAGCCTCAGCAATATGAAAATTTACAGAAATTTAAACTGGGTTGTCCCAAACAAGTTAATCAAGGACAATACACCTGCAGCCACACCATGAAACCATGTATGAGAACTGCCAGCCTGGCATCTGAACTGTGTGACTCCATGCAATTCCATGCACAGTCTGATCTATCACGGTGCCAATGCACTGTGAAATCAGCAGTATTAATTCTACACCAAAAATGGATACACCAGGGTAGACTAAGACATTTTATTTGATGTGAGTCAAGTTCCCAATGCTCATTACATCCCAGTGTTTCATTTGATATTTAATGTACATTAATTCAGCTCTCTAAAAATAAGCTACATGAGGCACCACTTCTTTCTGATTATGCTTAATTAGGAACCTCTCTCTGTAAGGACTGTCTTCACCACTTCCTGTACTTGATACTTTAAATTCCAGTTACTGTAAAGAAACTTTACAGAACTCTTATCAAAAGAATGATTCACAGAAGTAATAAACAATAGAAACTCACATCTTCAGAATTATATATGCTATTCCCCTCAATTCTGTGTTCCTTGGCTATTTTTGTAGCACAGGAGCACAAAAGAATTTTAGCTGATGTTGGGCTTTATTAACGCCAGCTAATTAAAAATACACATGGGTTTATATACTAACATTCCTACAGAAGCACTCATATTTTTGAGTTGCAGTCAGTATAGACTGCAACATTATCCATGCAAATTATAACAAAGTTATTCAAAGTAGTTGAAGTGTAAAAACATGTCATACCTGAGACTGGATGTCTGAGATTTTTGACCAAGAAAATTCAAATTCACTTAGTGGTACCTTAAAAACAAAAGAAATGAAATATCAACATTATTTACACTGTGTAAATGCTATGTAAGTGAATGTGTTTAAGACCAAGGGCAAACAGAAAACTATCTGGTAGGTAATAGTTTTTTTTTAATACCACAGCTGTATCTGTAAAGGGCCTTTACATCAGTATGACAGTATTATCACTTCCTTTAAGCCAGAGTAATAGAGACACTCAGTATGACACCATTTTTTACCACTTTTGCTTTAGAAGTTAAATCACTTTAATTAAAGTCACAAAACAAGTCCATAAGGAGAGCAACCAAGCAGCTCTGTGCAGTTGTTAAAATGATTACCTTTAAAAGAAGACTGTTCTTCTTTTGGAATTGAACAGAACTAAACTGATTGTTGAAAAACCAAACCAAACCCAACAAGCTTTGCCTTTAAAAATTGACAGAAGCTTACCCTGGCTTGTTTCAGATAACGAAGGAAGCCCAGTTCTTCTGGTCGTAAGATGAGCAGAGCGTGTCCTCTACCATTTATTCCTCTGGCAGTCCTACCAACACGGTGGATATATTCCTTTGGGAAAGAATAACAGACAACAAGGTCAGGCAGTCTTAATCGTCAACAAAAAACACACCAAAGTTAACCTCAATATCATGTAATGCATCATTCACTATTTGGGAAGACTTTTTTTTGGCACTGACATGTGGATAAGGGAAAACAAATGCTGAAGGTGCAAAGCAACATCAGGCTGAGACTAAAGCATTTTGTCTTTTACTGAAGAAAAATAATCATAGTCCATGGTAACTGAAAATTAAACCTTGATTTTAGAGATTTTTGAATTTCCCTTGTTTACAGTAAACTTTTACTAAAGTAAGTCTTTAAACAAAAAGCAAATTTCAACTGGGAAAGCTCAGGGATGCATACGTAAACTCACCCTTCTCCTGAAAAGTGTTTGGCTGTTTAGCTGATTAGATTTGAACTTCACAGCACAAACAGTATTTTAAAATGCAATTCTTAAGAAGGCAACCAAGGTCTTGGCTAGGAGCAGCATTTCCTAGGAGCTGGTGAAAGGCAGTGAAAGAAACCAGCAGCTGGATATGACCATGGCTGAATCCTGCCCTCTGTCAAGCAGCAGTTTCAGCTCTTCTCTGCAGCTCAGTTTGTAGTCAGAATTTGCTTTCTTGCTGTGACACTTGTCTATTTCCTTAACTTACCTTTGGATCATCTGGAGGGTCATACTGCACAATCCAGTCAACCTCAGGAATGTCCAATCCTCTGGCAGCCACATCAGTGCACAGCAGTATTCCAGACTCTGCATTACAGAACTGGAAAAACGTTGTAGTACGTTTGGTCTGTTTCTGCTTGCCCTGAGAGGAAACAAACACACTGAGGATGAAGTATCGACTACAAAAATAATTTGAGACATCTTTCCAAAACGTGCTTTTGTACAGACCAAGCAGGAACATTTTGCAGTGAAGAAACAAAAAAAAGCAACCTCACAGGTTTACAAGAAGTGGCACCCCTCAGAGGTTACAATGTATCTCCCAAACCATTAAAAATTGCATAAACATTCTTCTCATGAGCACAACATGCATGTTTCAGGTTAAGAAAAAGGACATTTGCAAATCTAGCAATATGTGAGACAGATTACAGGTTATAAAAGCAAACAACCAAACAAAACCAATACTTGTCACAGTTCTATCAATGAATAGCAAGACATTTCCTCCCCCAAAAAATATAAAAATAAATAAAAAAGGACAATTTAAAAAAGGACAAAACGAAAAAGGACATTTGTGATTAGCTGCAACTGTTTAATAGACTTTCAGTCAATTCTTTGTTCTAAACTGTGCATTTTGTGGTTTTGGCAAAAAACTTACAATGCTCATCCAAATGGTAAGAATTGGCACAGTAAACCCAAACATAACCCCGGCCTTAGGAAAAGCACAAAACCCTTCAGGCATCAGACTCTGGATTTCTCTGACAAGAAGCTGGCTCCATAAAATATTGAATTTTACTGCTTGTGAAAGGTAACTTCTTGGAAGAAAACAGAAATGTTGCTACACAGAGAGCATAAATCAGTATCAGTGTTCAGCACTGGTTCAAAAAATAGCAAGTCTGATTACTGAAGCGTTATTATATAATTTTTGCTTTATCTCCTTTCTCTACAGGCTAATCAAGACCATAATCAGTTTTATGAGCAGGCTGTCTGTGGACTGAAACAAACCAGGCAAATGTAAAGCCAGTAAGAGCTTACAGCTGTTACCAGAATAATTCAACATAAATCAGTGAATAAGATACTTACATGAATGGCCAAAACAGGCAGATCAATGTAGTTGAGTAGTTCATAGTGGTACTTCACTGACATACAAGAAGAAAAAAATACCATCAGTTTCTTCTTCCGGTTCTTCTTGAGGAATGTGAAGAGCAAAAGGAATCTTTTTTCAGATGGACAGACTACATAACCCTGCAAAAATTTTAAACGTTGTTAAACTAAAGTAGTAAGGAGGAAACTTGTGGTTTAGGAACACAATTACATCAGGAAAGGGTTACTTTGTGAGAAAAACCTCACCAGTTACACATCTGAAGCATCCCAGGTAAAAAACCACAGGGTTGTGTGTTCAGAGATCTCAACCCCCCCCACTAATGTTTGTCTTACCTGTTCCAGACCCTCTACTGTGGCTGTCTCCTTGTTATCATCAACCCCAACATACAGTGGCTCTTTCTTCAGAGAGATCTTGGCCAGATCTTCCACCTTTCTGGTCTGTGTGGCAGAGAAAAGCATCGTCTGTCTGCGCTCTGGAAAATATTTGAAAGACAGCCTCGCTTTTTAAAGAATTCAAACGGTGATTCCATAAAATTTAACTGCAAACTTCCCTGGGAAATCTTCCAACTAAATTCTAATTCAAACATACTGCTACTGGCAAAGAGGTGTAGTTGTATTATGGGGTGTACACCATGTTTATTCCAGCTGTCCCCACCCCCAAAATCCTAGCTGCTATCAAAACAGTGTTCTTTCTCTGTAAAAATGTTAATAATCATTTGCAATCCAATTTAGACACAAAACAAAACCAAGATCAATCTTCTAGTTGTAAATAAATTTCCAGGACTACTACAATATTTTTGTTTGAAAAAAATAATTCAAATTGTGTTTAATGCATCAATTACAAGGAATAGTTACATGAAAAATTAGGAGAAGAAAAATTTAAGGCAAATACTTAAACTTCTTCAAGATACTGGTCTTGGAGGTGATTGAGCTGCAAGTCAAAGCCCTTTTTCCTTGAATTTAAACCTTATTAGGAAATAATGAATTGCAGGAAATAAACATGCAGAGGAAGATGAATGAGAAAATGGTAACATTAAAGGATTTTGTATGAACAGAATTATATCTCTGAAGAGCATTTGAAAACTGTTCTTCATATAAATGATGTTGAATAAGTAATATATACTGGCTAGCAGAAAAAAAGGAGAGTGTAAGAAAACCACTATGAAGTTCATTTACAGAACTATAAAAATTAATAACTTCTATAATAATAGAGTCAGAAAGAAGACATAATGATAGTCAAGTGATTTTCAGGAAAGATTTTTTTTTTCCTTACTTGGTAAAAGTTTTATGATCTGTTTCATTTCTTCTTCAAATCCAACCTCCAAGATTCGATCTGCCTCATCAATTACCAAACACTGCAAGTTCTTGTACATGAAACCTGGAGTGTTCTAGAAGATTAACAAACTCACAGTCAGACAGGGAAAGGAGTTTTTATTGTGTTTTAACAAGCAGATTAGACATCAATACTGTATCTACCTGCATATGATCCAGCAGTCTTCCTGGTGTGGCTACAATGATGTTGATTCCATTTCCAAGCTTCTGTGCTTCTGCTGATCTGTTACTGCCCCCCATTATCAGACCATAGGTATGAACGTGATGATTCATAAGTTCTTTAAGAACCCCGTAGGTTTGCATAGCCAGCTCTCGAGTAGGAGACAGAATAATAACACCTGTTCCTGAAAAATACATCAGCCAGGGAGTCAGTCACAACTGATCCAAGCCCCTAATGGCTGCTTTGCAGTAAAATTCAGCTGTGAAATGAAGAGCCTTACCATTCCTAGGCATGAATTTCAGCTTGTAGATGAGCTCTACTGCAGGAATGAGAAACGCAAGTGTTTTTCCACTGCCTGTTTTTGCAGCTGCTAAAATATCCCTGTAAGCAGCAATAGAAAAAGAAGTATTTAGTTGACCATACCAAGAGAAGAGCAAATCTCACTCTGATCCATGCTGACAATGTGAAAAACTAACATGGCTTAAAGAAGACCAGTGGAGCTGGTACTAGGAGCTTGCTGGCAGAGGCAGGTCACAGCAATTAGTCAGTGAAGGCTGGCCTCAATGATCATGGAGATCTTTTCCAACCTTAATGATACCATGATTTGACTTTCTGACTCATGTATGTAGCTTGCCAGCAAAATTTACAAAACGTCTGGGGTCATTCGAATGACTAAAAAGCCCTGTTTCTTACCTGCCTTCCAGAAGAGGCTTGATACTTTTATGCTGAATTTCTGTCATGTGTGTAAACCCCATGTCGTTTATGCCTTTCAACGTATTCTCACTGACACAACCAGCCAGGGAAGCAAAGGAATTGTCTTCAAAAGCACCTGAAGTGAGGGGAAAAATGAAAAATATTTAAACTGATTTCTTCTGTTTCCTCTGCCATCTGAGATTAGCCAGTTCAAATTGACCTGCACAGAAAAGAATCAAAGGACTTCTTATCACATTCTAGCACAAAATCCAAAGACTGGCAAAATACTCTGTATTAATGAGTTCATAAGAATACTACACAGAGTTAATAAAAATGCTTCTTCTGTCAGATTTACTAGTTCTACACCTCCAGCTTGCTCTTCGTGGACTTCTTCCTGTACAGATAAGCATATGTGTATATAGGTTTAAAAAGCACTTTCACTACCAATTGTGGGACCAAGAGGTGTGTATATAATGCAAATTTCCAAGAACAGCAGGTGGGTGAGAGCAGTGCAGCTGCCAGTGTCACATCTCGTATCCAAACACCTGGCTCACAAAACTCACTGGGAAACTGGAACTTGCTCTGGAAGGACAGTGTTAGACCTTGGGATTTTTGCATGTGCATGAAAAAGAGAACACAAGATACCTGTTAAACCTAGGGGCAAACTGGGCACTTCATCCTCCTCCTCTTCCACTTCTTTCTCTCCAGAGTCCTGCTTATCTCCATCTTCTACCTCTGCAGATTCATCTTCTTCAGTTTTTGCTTTTTTGGTTTCTGTATCTGGAGTGTTATTTTTACAGAAGACAAGTCAGTTAGAAATACAAAGGTCATGGTTATCACGAAAAGCTGTACCACAGACTGAACTTCCTTTAGTCTATAAACCATGTACAAAAATTATGATTTTCCATGAGGTGGAAGAGAGCTGGAGGAGAGACAAGGTTTCTATGGAATTTTCTGAGGTACAGAGCAAAAATTCCCCAAGTTTCTTCTACGAAGCCCCCTTTGCATAGCGAAACAATGTACCTTGATGTGTATCACATGACACCTTATGTGGAAGCAAGATAGAATTTTGTTACTGGTTTAAGGACAATTTTTCCCATGGGCAATGACAACACCAATTTCCCACACCGTTTGTGCTCAGGATACGTGAGAAATTGCATCTTAGGTACCTGAATCTTCAGAGATGAAAGCACCTCTTCATTGCCATAACCATGATGCATGTCCCAAAAATCAAATACATTTTGAAAGCCTCTGTTCCTCATGCATGTTTAGATCTATATCTACAAACCTATGCATATAAAAACATGCATATAAAAACATATGCAAACCTAGCAATATTTCTGTGGTGCTTTTTTTTTTTTTTGTAGTTTTCCAGTATTTTTCCAGTTTCATAATATATAAATGCTGCCAAAGGCTGGACATATTGCTAAAAAGCTGTATTTGCTGCACAGCCAAGTACAGAGAGCACTCATCGACTCTGAAACACAGGGCATGTATTTGAATAAAGGAGTAAGACATCCAGTCAACCTTACAAAGCACAATCCCATGGAACAAGTAAACTGGCTATTAGTATGAATTAAGAATTCAAATATCGCAGCTGGAATGAAGCGGGTAAATCTTTAGACCTCAGGGACATTAAAGCGCACGCCTGACCGGCACATGGCGTTTCAAACTTTCCCCGGCGCCAAGGGAACCCTAAGGAGGCGCTTGTGGCGTCTCCCAGACTAAATAAGCCCTGGGAGACACGCTGTCTTTGCTAAGAACACGCACCATCTCCTCCATTGGCCACCGCTTTTCTCTTTTTCTTCTTCTTTTTCTTCTTTTCCCCGCTGCGGGGTCCGGCTCCGTCCGCAGGCTCCGCGCCCTCCTCGGCCGCTGCAGCCTCCTCCGGCACCGCCGCCTCCTCCGCCTCCTCCTCCTCCGGGGGTCCCTGAGAAGCCGCCTCGCTGGGCGAGGGCACTGCAGGCGGAGGCAGAGACAGACGGAGGACAGAGAAGGGAGAGAACACAAAGTTAGTCACGGCTCCGCCGGCGCTCGGCCGGGGAGAGGCTCCTGCGCCGCCCGCCCCTACCTGCCCCCTGGGCCGCCTGCAGCTTCAGGTTGCGCTGCCGCAGCTTCAGGTTGCGCTTGTGGATCTTCCTGCGGAGCAGCCGCATGGGCAGGTTGCTGGCAGCAGCCGGCACCGACATCGCGGCGGCGGGAACGCCGCGCTCCGGCACACGTGGGGAGGCCGCGAGCGGACCCGCCGGAACCGCCGCGCGCGGCGCCTCACGGGCACCGGGCAGCGCCCTCTGCGGGCCCGGCGGAGGCAGCGCCGCGCGGGGCCCGGCCCCGAGCCCTGCCCTGCTCACGGACTCGATTCCCGCCCCATTCCCGGCCCTGATTCCCGCCCCATTCCCGGCCCCGATTCCCGCCCCATTCCCGGCCCCGATTCCCGCCCCATTCCCGGCCTCGATTCCCGCCCCATTCCCGGCCCCCATCCCTGCTCCGCTCCCCGCCCCGCTCCCAGTCCCGCTCTCAGCCCGGAACACCCTCACTCAGGGTTTCCCTGAGGAGGAGGCTCGCCGTGTCTCACACAGACCGCCCCCAGCCCCACAACAGCCCGGTGGTGCTGCCTCCACCCATGGTCACGTGTCCAACGCGAGAAAGGGACAGAATTAAAGAATCAGGTTGGGAAAGAGCTCTGAGATCATCGAGTCCAACCTACGAGCAAAATCACCATGTACCCCGTGGCACTGAGCACCATGTCCAGGCTTTCCTAAAACACCTCCAGGGATGGTGACTCCACCACCTCCCCGGGCAGTTCATTCCAATGTTTAATCACAATTTGTGAAGAAATTCCTTCTAATATGCAACCTAAGCCTCCCCTGGTGCAGCTTGAAATTGTGTCCTATCACTGTTCCATGGGAGCAGAGCCCGTCCCCTCCTGTCAGGGATTGTGGATGGCAGAGGGCCCCGAAGCTCCTTTTCCCAGGCTAAACACCCCCCGCGCCCTCAGCGCTGCTCATCAGACTCGTGCTCCTTCCTCGGCACTCACTGCAGCCCCTCTGGAACTGCGGGCACTGCACTCGAGGTGTTTATTTACAGAGGCAGAGGCACTTCCCTGCTCCTCCAAACAGTGACTCCCCAAGGCTGACCCGCAGCGCCCACCTTCCTGACAGCAGAGGGCACAGGCAGCACAGGGATGTGCTTTGCCACCAGAAACCAGAAACCAGCGCCTTCTGAGACCCGAGACTACAAACTGAGTGAGGTTCAGACTTGATTCCTTGCTGTAACACAGAATAAACTGCGGAACTAATTCTACATTAAGATACAAAAGTAGTTTCTCACCATCTGTAATTGTTGTTTTCCATAGGTCGTTTGGATCACCAGGATGAGAATTAAATTTGTTTTACCATGTGAACCATGCCGTTCTGTCCAGACTTTCACAGACTGGATGCCACTGCTTTAATAAATTGAACGGATTATTGCTATTTTCATCAGCTGTATTTGAAACTAAACTGATCCATCCTCAACAAGAAAGGCTTTTGGTACAGACTCCAGAGGAACTCAGTTTTACCTGCTTAATTTTAAGCAGGTGCAAGTTCCTTACTGCAGCTCAGTGTAATTTAGGTTTTGTGTCTATTTTCTCCCTGACCACCTTATATTGCATTTGCAGAATGTATTTTTAAGTAGACATGGGTTTGCTCTTCCTAGTCTGTACTGATTTATATGGATGTGACTAGGTTTACTATTTGGATCCAGATTTAACCCAGGCAGTGCTTCTTTCTGGAATATGGTCTTATGCAGATAAAATGTATAAAGATCTGGACAGCAGAGAGCTGACACTAATACACTGACCATGCCATACACTGACCAACTGACAAAGTTATGTTCTTTGAGTATGGCATGGTCCTGATGTTCCCATCTTAACCAGTAGTGCCAGGATCATCTCTATTTTTGCTTTCACACGTGTCATCACACACCCAGCCTTGCCAAGAATTACAACCTGGTAAAGGTAATCCTGGTAAAGGATTCTGGTCAGGTAAAAGCCTTTCCATAAAGAACTCGCCTCAGTGTCCATGCTGGGTTCTGGCTGACTTGGCAAGTCTCTGTGAAATTGCATTAGTGTGGCACAAGGCCCACATTGATAAACTGTCCTGAGCAGTTGTGTCAGATCCCACTGACCTGCTCTGTTTCTACAATCAGCATGGCACATAAGGAAAACTTTATAGACAAAAGATGCTCTTGCATCTGTGTACACAGATGTCAAGGCATTCTGTATGAGAATTCAGAAATTACAGATTGTTTTTGAGGTGGGAAATTATCATGAGCTTCAAAATTGTTTTCTCTCAATATATTGTAAAACATGTTACTTAGAATTAACAAACAAATGTTCTTCTTTCTGGAAATTTCAAAACATGTTTTTTAGCTTCCTTCTTTTAGCATCATTTGTTTTTCTTCAAGCTGTTATTGTGGAAAGTCACAAAACAAAAAGAGACGACTCAGAAGATAATAATGATAATATTATTGTGACAAGTCTAGACAGTAATTTAAACCACTAACTCATGTTAATAGTTTCTCTCTGAATTTTGGCATTTCTTAGATAGCCTATGAATCCCCTCTAGTACAAGTGTCATTTTTGTCCAATACATTCATTCCTAATTGCTTGAGTTATCAGGGAATCATTACTAACAAAGGATTTTCTCAAATGGTTATTGAATTGTTGTCAAAATGTCCCAAATTTTCTACCTATGATCTTGCAGGAAGGTTTGTAGGGAAACATGTTTTGTGTGAATAAAACCTTTATAGAGCTGACTAAGTCTGTTTGAGATAAAGGTGAATATTTTTAATGGGCTGCTAATGTTAGTATTTTATCTCCCAGAGTTAATTCATCCTTATAGCCAAATTCAGAATATTTGTGCCTACTTACCATAAACTAACTTGTGTTGATTAACATGTAACACAGAAGTAGTCATTGATTTCAGTTGTATCATTTCAAGCAGAAGGTGTAATTTATACAAAAGGTGCCAAAACCCCATCTAGAAATGAAAGTCGTGAAATGAAAGTGTGTAGCCATTTTTTAATACAGGATTTTGGGTACAGAGCTGAATTAAAGAAGACAAGTTTTATTTTCAGAAATCAGAATTTTTGAAGAAATGCTTTTTTGCTGTCTTAGGTTGAACATGAAATCAACACTGCTGTAATTTATGAACATTTGCACCATTCAGCTAAAAGTTCTGAACTAGAAAACTAAAGCCTATTGCTTGCAGCCACAAACTGGAAAACTGTTCAGAGCTGGTTTTAATTTTTAGCAGATTATTATTTTCCATGTTAGAAAATTTATCTATCAGACAGTAATACAAATGGACTTGGTTTAAAATCAAATTTTTTTTTCAAATGTGTCTACCTTACCAGTGTGTGTATGCAAATGATGGATACAAAGGTGTCTGCAGAAATAATCAATTTTCTAATTTAGTGGAGATATATGATTTTGAAATGTGGACTTTGACAGAGAAAAGTAACCCAAATCTGAACTGATATAAATGGCATAGATACAGATATATTCAGATACATCACATGGAGAATAGATGACTTGATTTATGGAACATGTCAATGTTAGTGTGAGTTAGAAATTGGTGGTGCAAATCATGTCTTTCTAGGATATCATTGAATATCTCTGAATCTGTGAGGGAATTCTGAGTATGGCTTACAAGGAGAGTGAGGCATCCATGTTTGGAAAAAGCAAGGTAGGCTATCACAATCACATATTTTTAGGAGTTTGGTTTAATGCTGCTTTCAGCTAATGTGTCCCTTGTGCCATGTGGCAGTCTGGTCTCAATTATAAGTGACAGCAGCAGCACTTGCTGGACATGGCAGTAGAGCTGGGTTCAAGTCACATCAGTGAAGTTTTTATTTCTCATTCAGCCCATATTTTACAGCTTTAACTGAAACCATTGCAGGTATTCTAATGCATGATCTCCTCTTTGACACACGGAGGACCAAAATCAAGGAAATGCCACCTTGTAGAAAATGTTGGAGTTCTTCCTTGCAGCAGGAGATTATTTTATGTTTATCACTGACACACTGCAAACAAAAGGTCTTCAGGAAAACAAGGTGCTATACACATTTTTATCCTCACAGAGGCAATGAGAGAACAAAAAATACATAATGCAAGAGCAGTGCAGAGTTTGTAATGTATCACTGGCAGGCAGGAAGGTACCTTGAGGATAACTGAAGTGCAAAACTATGCATGGCACATAGCAAAAGAGTTTAGATTCTATTTTATTTTATTTTATTTTATTTTATTTTATTTTATTTTATTTTATTTTATTTTAAAGTTTGTTTCTGACATTTGAAATTCAAACTTATGAAATATTTTTGGGGTCCTCAGAAGCTGCTTTTATGAATCAGATGAAATAATAATGAAATATTTTCTGTTCTGTTTTAGGAGGCTGTTTACAGGTTTGCTTCCCCTGTTCCACAAACCCTAGCAGGTGTTGATAAATAGCTTGTTTTGCACATGACAATAAGCCACAGTCACTTTTATTAAGACAGCATGCAAATTCACAATATTCTGGTTTTACTTAGAATGATCCAATCTTTAACATTTTCCTGTTTTTAGAAAACTTGGTGAAGGTTTCTCAAAATGCTGCAAAGGCTACAAGTAGGATCATGTGATTTATTAGCAGATTAATCAAACTGCAGGTGTAGTAACTAGTTTATAACTTACAGACTGACAGGTTCATAACCCTTAAAATAATAATTTTCTCAGGCATAAAAGGCATTCCTTTTACAGTGCCCTCATTAATTTAAAGAATCCTAGTGAATATATTAGTCTCCTATTCAGAAGGAGTGTGTCTTTTATATTGCTTTATCATTTACAGATCTTCATTTAAAATAGCTCTGTTCAAACGATGTAAAGTCATGATTAAACTCAGAGTATGAAATATAATACAGTAAGGGAAATTTATAGAGTTAGCTAAAACTCTTTGCTGGTCTTTTGAAGATAAAATTTGAAGGGGAGGGATATTCTGGGTGCATGGCAGCTGGGTGGAGGCTGATTAGTGGCAGTTTGTGGCTGGAATGAACACAAGATGTCACCCTCGCTGTGAGAGAGCTCCAACACACAAACGCCTTTAGCTGAAGAGGAAAGAGAAGGAAGGATCGAGGTTACTTTTTTTTTTTTAAGTTGTCCATCACGTGTGTTCCTTCATTTACCTGTCCCGGAACACTGTTTCACTGCAAAATTTTCTCCACCTTGCTGAGTATTTATGAGAAAAATTCTCTCATGCCATTTAACATTTTAAAGTGTTTTTTAAAAGTAGGTTCTGAAATTTAGAATCAGGTTTTACTTCCTTGAGTAGCAACTCTATGTTTCTTACACTGTTAGTGAAAAATATGATGGAGAACAAAATGCCATATATTTCTGACTTTTCTTCAGTAACATTAATTTTCATACATTTACCTGGAAGTCTTAAAGCTTATAGAAGGATGGTATGGTAACTATTGTGAAAAACTTTTAGATAATATAATGAGCTGAGTTGTCACATTTCTTCCTAAAACGTGTAAACCTTTTTGTGCTGAAAAGTAATATTTTCACTATGTAACAGTTTGAAATTCCCTTTACCTTTATTCTAAACAATACAAAATTCTTCCTTTGATGAAGATGGGGTTTAAAATCTTGAATTAAACAAAGCACTGATTAAACAATGGTATTAGCATTCTTCTAATTATAATTCAACTCCTTGAGCTCAGGCCTCTGAATCCAGTAATGCATGCCTATGTTTAAAGTGACATTTATGCTTTAAGTGCTTGTTTTCTTGAAGACATCCCAAGTGTGCAACTTGTGAGGACACACCTCAATGTCTTGTTGAGTTGTAGGTGCTCCTGTTACCTTAAGTGGTTGTTTTCATTTCATTTGTGTCATCCACACAGTGGAATATCTTAATCAGTGAGGTGAGGATAGCCATACTTCTTCACTCCCACTGCTTGTTTCTGTTTAGGTTGCAAGGCCTTGAAGAGAAAACTATTTTAAACCAGGTATTTGCATAGGACCTAATGAGACAGAGTCTGTATTGGACAGAGAAGCCCCATGTATTTCAGTGAGCTCTGGGCACTATTGTAATATTGATTAAAGAAAAGTGTGTTATTCTTAATGACCAAAATTTAAATTTACAAGTGATAGAAAAATACTATTTTATTGCAAAGTATACATCTAGTGGGAGCAAATTCTTATCAACCTGGAGAGAGGAGATGACTAAATAGGGGACCCAGACCATGTCAAATAATCTCTGATACTTCAAGCTGGCTGTCATTTTAGCCCATTCTTGAACAACATCAAGAAAATATCAAAAGGGTTAATTCTTACATTTTCCTTGGAATAGCTCACCCCTCCCTTGCCCAATATCATTATTATGCTTGTACATCCATAGTTTTACTGTAGTCTTCTGCTCTGCATAATTCTGCATACCCTTAAACACGGTGTAAGTCACTTTTACTTGTAAGACCCTTTCAGATTGGCATTTAAAGGAGATTTAATATCTCTGTGAATGGGAATGATTGGTTCCTATCAACCATAATGATCTTTTTTATTCTGATTGAAAGTCAGCAGAAGATTGGAGAGTCAGCACTCCAGAAGGGAATGTTTAAGTAGCTTGTATTACTGGGCTCCGAGCTTTTACGGTTCAGGCCTTTATAAACTGTGTCAAGCTGTGATAGTTATAATTATTGCACACGTTGGCTTAACCTATATCGTGCAGTCATAATGCATTAGCCTTTCCAGCTTTCACTTGCCTGTCCTTTATTAACTGGGACATTTTCCCTTAAAGGTTCAGAGCAAGCATGACTTTATGATCAACCATAAGCTTTAACTAAACCGACTTTGTTTCCCAAAGAAGACTGCTGTGGAAAAAACCAGGAGATGGCAGTCTTTCTTAATAGATCATGGTTTAATCTGTTGGTGACTACAATTTCTGTTCTTGTGCCCCAGGATAGGCAAAAAACTTAAAATGAGGTGAAGGAAGGGCCATGTTTCTTGTCTTGTTGGCACAGGAAACCATTGAAAGCTCTGGTATCTTCCAGAGGCTTTTCTTTCAGTTGTCAGATCTTGAACTGTCATATAAATCCAGAGGGAACTGTGGTTCACATTGGCCTTAGTGCAGTTTTCTTACCTGGCTGTTTCAACATACCTGAAGTACAGTTCTGAGACTGTGCCCTTGCTCTGAAGGCAGACCATTTCACAGAAAACCAGCTGAGAAACAAAGCTCCATTCATTCATCTATGTTTAATCAGCAAAAACATAGTAACCCAGAGACTGTATGACCTGCTCTGTCTCACTGTTAACTTGTCCCTCAATTTATGTGTCACCATTCTTGGCCAGCTCAGTGCCTCCTCAGGGGATCAAGATGTTTTTAAGTGGCTGTGGTGCTTTTGATCTCTGTTATGTAATGTGACAAAAGGCAGTGTCACATCTGTTTATAGCCCAGTGGGATAACACTGTCCTGGTGTGTGATTGTCTGTTCTTACTGGAGAAATAATTATTTCATGGCAGTATTAGATACCAGGTTATTTTGAGCTGTTGGCTGCAAGCATGAACAGGAACTTCTTACCTTTCTATATATTTTTCTGCAGAGTAAGCACCAGAAAGTGGCACAGAAGACCACAAACATGGCTTAAATTAAGTCTTTGTTGACACAGCACAACTCAAACAGAGCTTAGGAAAACCATGATCTGCCTTAAATTATTTATTAGAACCTGTGATAGATTTAATTCTAACAAACTATTAATCTTGTATCTCCCCAGTCATTATGGCATTTGGTCTCCCAAAGGTGCCTCTCAGCATTACCACTGCTTCCCTTAAACTGCAGTAAGAAGCATGGGAATGGCAAGTGTGGAAAGACCAAGAGCAGTAATTGTTCATGATAACATCAGGCTCATACATTGTTTGGACCAACACTTTGTCTTTCACTGGGGAAAATTCTTGCTTTGCACTTTAAAAATAGTTCAAATTCTCTTAAACAACACATAACTGACTAATAGAAACATTAGAATAATAAAATTAATACATTCTTTTAGACAGTTAAATAGGGGGAGCAGATACAGAACTTAGCTAATGTTTATTAGGTATTCTAATTGCTACCTGAACTTGTTGCAGAGCAAAACAGAGGGAAAACAATACATTGCTCCAAATCTCCAGCTGTATTCTTACTCATCATATTTGTCAGCAGTGTAAGGGAAAGGTTTTGGTTTTTCAAGCTAGTGATAACAGACCTCCAGGTCATGTTTTTGTAGAAAGGTCCTTAACCTTTCTCCTGCAGCTCACCTTGTTCAGTTTGGTGCACGTTACTCAATGTCTTGGCTCTGTTTTCCTGAGCATCCATGCCTGTAGGCATCCTGCAGATGACAGGTTCTCCCAGCAGAGCCCTATTTTTAACTTGGCAGGCAGGAAGATGATCTGTTCACATCTAGAATGCAAATGTCTGGAGTTGCCAGGATTCTGCAGGTGGGAATTGTGTACATGGTGGAGAGTATCTGGGTACAGGTTTGGAATACTGAAAGTTTGGGTACACTGAAAGTGTAAAACTCTTTGATATGGCAAAACTCCTTTGCATATGAATGACACTGAGTGTACTTACCAAAGTTTATTATTTTATCTGCGTCACAAAATATCAGAAAGAGTATATGACATTTCAGTTGCTAGGCAGCATCATGCTACAGGCCTTTAAAAGCCATGTCAAACATTTAGCTTAATCATTTGCCAGAAGTGTTTAGAAGCATAATGTCTCATTAATAATTATTAAATCATTGAGTCATTCAAAGAGAGATGTTCCGTCTCTACTTTTACAGTGGTAAAACACAGGTCATTTACTGGGCATGCAAGAGCACACCAGATATTAGAATTACAGAGCCTTATTGGAGAATATGCATAAATCAAAGAAGAAAACCATGGTATACAGACTAGATTCTCTACTACCCCATACTCTGACAGCTCAAAACTTTCTCATGTAAACTGATAGGTGTAAAGAAACAACATTAATGATAGAACCAAATTTCCATGTTGGCTGTAGGACTGGAACTCAGAAAATACATGTGGAACTTCTACCTCTACCACAGACATCCTGCATGATTGGAATACACTGTTGATGGTCTCATTCCTGCCAAGCAACCATGGACAGTATCAGAGAGCCTGTGTTAAAGCCCTCACTCCAAGTAGTTCCAATGTCACATGAGCTCCACAGTGGTGAAGTCTCTCTTCAGCAGCTGTTGGGCGTACAGAGTGAACAGGCTCTGAACAGTTTTGGAAATCATGCTGGGTGCTCCTCTGGGTTTGTAGGTTCTGAGTTTCACCTGGTTGAGTTGAAATGCTGTACTGCCCTAGAGTGTCACTCATACCATTTGGATAGAGTTCAGTAACCATTATGCTTGCTTATCTATGAAATGATCAATCCTTGACCGGGCTCCCGGGCATGTAGGGAATCCTGGACACTGTTAGGGACATGGTCTGGAGGGCTTTCCTGTATCCTTCTGCTAAGCCCTTGGCCTCTCAGGACATGTTTTGGCAGTTCAGACTTAGGGCACACACCTTGGCCTCCTCAGAATAGACACCCCCTTTGAAAGCACCATTTTCAGTTGTACTCTATGTACATGATTTTGCAGTACTCTGACTCTGGCTGATGTTGTACAGCTATTTGTTGGTCACTATGAGGCTTTCTCCAGAGCCTGATTACTTGGGATAGGGATTTATCTGCTAAAGTAAAGACATTTTGTTTGTGCCACAGAAATGTTCTTACATTATTGGTCTGACAGAAGATAAGGCATTGAGTCAGTCTGGCATGGGAGGTGATGCTGAGAGACACTGGGAGATAGATCAAATTGAATTCCCTGGCCAGCCTGACTTTAGTGCAGAATATTTACTTCCTCCAGGGAAGTTAAACCTCACCTCCACTGTGCACTTCTACACATTTACACCTTCTGCAACTTTACACCTTCTGGATAGTTAACTTTCTTTAGGAAGAATAAGCAAACTACTTGTAAACAATTTTTAATTACATAATTTCCAACATCATATTATCTTTCCTTTAAACAGCACAGATATAGACCTGTGAGCCAGGAGGAGTGGATCTGTTAATCTTTCCATCATTATTATTGTGGTTTTTCATTGATTTTAAGACAGATTCTGTGAGTTTCATACTCAAATAATCTAACAGATTACCACACAATTTTAACTGTGATTTGGAAGCTCCCAGTGTCTTCATCTGACTTCTCTGATTTTGCCTTTCTATGTAACAGTGAAAGTGAAGAATGAAGAACTGATCCTGCTTCAAAATTCTGCTTCCCTCTTGTTATATTGCATTTAATGGGAAAATGTTTATAATTTCAGCATGTAATTTTCTGCTATTCTCAGACAGCTTTAGTGATATAAGCAGTACTCGGGGTGTGTTTGAGAGATACACTTTCATCAGTAAAGAACAGTCTAGTGAACTAATGTAGAAAGAAGAAGAACTGTAGAAAGATTAAGATTTTCCTATGCTATTGAAATGGAAGTGGACCCTTGAGTAAAATATTTCAGGAAATAAATCCAGTAGGGTCCAATTTAAAGAGAAAGTCCACTTACATGGATAAGTACAGGTTTCTGACTTTTCCTCTCTTTCAGAATTTCCCCCTAAGTTATGAAATAAGAATAATCACTTCAAGCAAATTTTTCTGATCATTTATTCTACTAGGATTTTCTGGAGTACATTTTCAGATCATGGATTATAGGTGCATTTCTCATTATCACTAATGAGAATTTCAATGCATGAAATAATTTTACAGTGCTATTTTGTCTGACTTGTATTACACCTGTCAGTCTGCTTTCTCCTGCTATTTCATTAATATTTAAATATTAATATTTAAAGGTCAAACTTAGCCTTCAGTGATATTAAAATATATTATTCTGTTTCATCTAACTTTAGGAGAACATTTCTGGGACAGTTCTCAGTAGACAGGGAAAAAGGTAAATCACCACACACTCTTCTGCCTTTTTAATCCAGTTTTTTTGTTCTCTTTCCAGCAGAGATTGAACAGTTTCCATCTCAGAGGGAGAGGAGAGAGGTTTGTAAAGGAATGAAGTGTAATTCACAGTGCAGTCAAGGGGATGAGGTACCACTCTTCTTTGTGCCTGGAGAGCCTTGCAATAAAGCACTTGCAGAACTGAAAGGCTTCACGGGATGTTTGTCCAGTAGAGTTTCTCAGAGCACATCTCAACAATATGGCATCCTGCAATAAATGGAAATGTTGGGTTTTTACTGCCTTGGTGCGATAAAGGCAGCGCTCCAAATTGAGCAGCACTTTTCACACAGATGTATAGACAGCTGAACTGTGTTTCAAATGTGGGATTGTGCATCTCGAGCAAAACTCAGATTATCCCAGAAACTCCTTATCTGTGTAAATATTTGTGGCATCAGAATTGAAGGTTGTAAGGCCAGGTTTGCAAAGAATTATGAGTACGGGGTGTAAAATCTATAGAAGAATGTTCTTTGACTCAAGACCATGCTAATGCTAATATTTTCTTGTGATTCAATCCCCTTGAAAACATCCAAGATATTACAAGGCCTTTATTTACTTGCTCTGTTCCAGATGTTAGTCTGGTGCTGCTGAGAAGGTGGAAGAGGTCCTGCAAAGCATGGGATGAATATGCATAGATAATCTTCACTGCATCAAAGCTGCTTCCCCTGTGAATTTCAGGGATTCTGCCATGAGAGGAAGGTAAATATTGAGCTGCATATATGGTGTGGGTGTAGATTGTTGCCTATGGACTGCACTTGCAGGAGTCCTTGCAATATTTGTCCCTGTGCACACAAAAGGGTCTCAGCAAAGACCTTGTAGATGAGAAGTCTTCTAGAGTTCAGCCACTGCACCAAGAGCAAGTGGGATATGTGGCAGCAGACACTGGATATTGATGCAGTTGGACTCGTGCTAAGGCACACCTGGGATCCAGCTTGTCCCACTGTCTCCTTTCAGTACACATCAAGGGATTTTGCAGGTTTAAACCCAAATTGTGTCCACACAATGTGGGCACAGTAGTGGTTTGGACTGAGACAAGTCTGAGCAGATGTTGGTTATAAATAGACACACCTCTGGTGCTGGGAAGCTGTGCAGCTTGATGCATTTTATTGTAAAAGACTGTCAAACAACAGGGAAACTATTTAGTCAAAGTGTCAAATCTCTACCATGGACGTGAAGAGAAACATAATTGTTCACTTCAGTGGAAATAAGATCAATCTCTAAGTGCCTAACAGTGAATAATCCTGAGTTGCTATCCTAAACCTGCCCTTGTGGTACTTCACCACTGCTGATTGCCACGCTGTAGTTCTTTTTTATAATGGATCTACATATTCTGCCATGTGAGAATATATTGGTCTTCTAATGTAAAGAGGTCACAGTCTTTGAGCCTTTGAAATTGCCCCCTGATGACTGGCTGTAAGGTGGAAAATTAAAGTGGACTCTATTTCTTTTGTCTGAAAATTTTTATCTAATCTCAACATGTTAGAATGTAACTTTCCTTATCTGCAACATAGGTTGGTGATTATAGCTCTTGCTATCAGACACAAAAGTAAAAATTGTAAATGCATGTAACTTTAATTGGAGAAATTATCTTCAGCTATATAGCTGAGTATCCAAACCCTAATGTCATTCTTATCAAACTTGAGCTACCTGCTTCTGAAGGTCTGATGTAAATTATAATTAACGTTGTGACTCTCCTCAGCTTAGTATCATTATTCAGTGTGATTTTCTGACCTAGGCTGGTTCTGGATAATCAAATGCCCTTGCTGAATTTCCAAACGCCTCCTTTGAAACACAGAACAGCAATAAGAAAGTACAGTTGTAGACACATTGAAGGAAATTATAAAAATGACATATGATAACAAGTAGCTGATTTTTTATCACTTTTTGCATATTATCAAAGAATAAAAATATTTTAATAAGCTAAATAATTCTTCCTGAATTCAATAGTTGAATAATTCTTCTGGGAGGGTGTGTAAGGGAAAAAGCCCCAACCCCTTCCTTTCTGCTGCTATAGAAACCAATCTTAACCAGAATATTGTAAATAAAAACATCCCCCTCTGGCTTCATATTTATGTTGAATATGCATTGCTTTTTAAATAAGAAAAAAAGACAATTTCTCAAGCAGGTAGTCTGTTGATCCCCCCTCAGATTTGTCTGTATTTGCAGAGACAAGTTTAAGAAGTGATTTTTGACTTAGACCCTAAAGAGTTTGCAGAGGCAGCCTGAGCACCCCTACAGATTTTTCCTGTACACTTGGAAAGCACGGGGCACAGCAGAGTGCATCTCTCCCCTTGCTGTGCCTTCATCCTTCACCTACCTGTCATGGACAGTGGGTTCTCATATTTCAAGTATTTTTTGTAATAAATCAAACATTGTCTTAGAGTGGGACAGCTGACACAGCCACTTTCCTGTAGCTCAGTTCTGATATAAAAAGGAGTGACTCAAGCTTTCCACAGAAAGGAGCTAGTTGGTGCTTTGATTGATGAGTGTCCACCTGACAGCAGTATTTGCATTGTAAAGGACTATGTTTCATTGAAGTCCCACAAGCTAAAATCCCCACAATGAAGGCACTGAAATGGCAAATAAAATGCTCCCTCTATTGGCGTAGAAATTTTGGCACATATCAATTGCTTATTTAAAAAAAAAAAACCAACCAAACAAAAACACAAAACAAACCAAAACTAGTACACTTTTGCAAAAATCATGTAAAAAGTTGCAAAGATTTTCAGTTCATTGTAGTGTTGAATCTACTTTTTTTAATCCCAAACTAATTTTTTTTTTAGTGGCTGAAATTGCCTTTTTTTTTTTTTCTTTCAGTGTGATTCTGTTCTACCTCTATATTTCTGGAGACCACTTCAAAATATGCCAGGTTTTTGGAGGCAAAACTCTGCAAACTACTAATGCAGCTATGAAATTAATTAGGAGCTGGTAGGATTTTTCCACATGTTGTGTGTGTTGTCAGTATATCTGCTTTTGGTGCACTGCAAAATTGCGCATTACAGACAGAAACTCCAGTGCTGTTTGTCCTTGACACTGGGGAGATGAGACTGGGCTGGACTGGGAGCACAGCTGTGGGGGATGAAGGTCCATCTGTTCTGCTCAGTGCAGCTGAACTTTTCCAGCCATTTATTTGGTTTCTACATTTTATTCCAGAAAGAATATATATAATGCCAACAGAGGTTAAAAAAGGCTTTATGCCACTCACTCCTGCTGCTTCAGGAGGGACATCTGTCTGATTGCTGCAACTCTCCAGAATAAGCTGAAATGCTTCTTTTAACATCTAAGAGTGACTCCAAGAGGCAAGGCTGGGTACAGCCCATGCTGGAGAGCTGTGGGGATGTTAATATATATATTTTTTGTGGGCTATATATAGTCCAGCTGCACCATTGTAATGAGGAGACCTGGCAAAAAGCACACTTAGGAAGGATCCTACACTGTTTTTTGTCTGCTGTCAATCACACAGCACTTCCACAAGGATAAACAAGTAGGTGAAAGCAGGCAGATCACAGCCTAGTTAGTTCTACATATTTTGCATATATAATGGAAGGCAGTCAGCCTCCCACAGGCTGGGTAATGACAGTGGCTGATTGTCAGTAGGTATAAAATACTGTGTCTGTTGCAAGAAATGTATAAATATATCCTGCAGTCACAGCAGGATGAAACCAGGGGTATTCTGTATGGAAATCTGCTGTTCATTTCTGTAGGGTCTGGGTCAGCCATCAAGGCTTTGTGAAGGACGTGTGCTGAAGCTGGTTGCTCATGCTGCAAAACAAAGCATTTCATGGTAGTCTTGTCTTTTTTGCCATTGCTGGTTTCATTCCAGATGAAGAAGCATTTCTTCTCTGACTGGTCTTTGTGTTCTCACTTTCAAATACATACTTCTACCTTAAAATACAGTGCAGATCAAAAAGTAACTATGTAATGATTGCCTCTTCCTTCTCAACCAGGCTGCACTCAGAGAGTATATATATAATACTCGCTGGCTAGCATGACAAGAGACACCTCAGAATGATTTTTCACTGTTAGCACAGTGCCTGTGAGGTTTGCTCAGCCAATACCACAAAGAAAAACACTTCTTTCCTTGTCTCTCTCTAACATCAGGCCCATTTGCTAAGTCACAGCTGTGCAAACACACTGACAGCCAGGGTGTTACACCGGGGAAACCAGGCACCTCCTGCCACCTCCGCAGCCTCCCCCTCCATGAGCGGGTGGGACAAGAAAGAGCAAGGCAGTGTAGGCTTTAGATCTCTCTGCTTTTCTACCTGGCACGACTGTTCCTTTACAGAAAGGCATGGTTCTGTTCAAAAAAGAATTAAGTGCAGTCTCTGGGACTTTTCCAGGGGCTAATGGCTGGGGTGTAGCATAGGATGTGGAAGCCAGCATTGGTGTTTCTCAGGGAGAAGCAAAGTCAGGGATGACTCAAAAGCAGAATGTGGGGCAGGTAAAGAGGAGTTATATCCATTTTGTCTCTTTGGTAAATGCTTGTTTGACCCATGGGTTGGGAGTCTTCCAGGGCTCAGTGATACCTTCTACATTCAGAAGTAACTTCAGGCAAACACAGGCAGACCCCCACGGCGTGGGGCTGTGGGGTTGGCAGCTGTGTCCACAGAATGACTGTCAAATGACTTTGGAGATGTAAGCTTGGCACAGGTAAAAATTAAACATAAGCTATGTTATTTAAATTTATTCCCATTTCAAAATGATGCTTGTCTGTATTAACAGTCTGCTTTTATTTGGAGCAATGAATTTCATTAAGACAGTTGCTTAGGCTGCAAAATCAAGTATTTTGAGGCTGAAAATTGCCAGATTTATGGCTGTCCATGCAACATTAACTATATGTCCAGTGTTTTCAATTATGACATCCTATTTTATTTCTCTACAGGGCACCTGCCTTATTCAGTGTTCAAAAGTGAAGGGAATAAGGGCAACTGAACTGGCCTTGACTAATTGTCTTGTGCCCAACTTTGTTCCTAATATTTCCCATTTCACTTGTTTTATATTCAAATTATCAGACACCTATTGTTAGTCTGGTGACACCAGATTGCCCTTCCACCTGAAGACTTCAGGACCTTTATAAATTATAATCTTTGCAAGCCTTCTGCAAATTACATTCTTCATTTTACAAAGGCAGCTAGGTACAAAAAAATGAAATTATATACTTGGACCCAGAGGCACCTAGACTCAACCCAGAAATATAACCTAGGTTTGTGGGTTTCTGACCTTCCATTTTAATAAGAAATCTCTGGTCTTATGCCTAGTTACTGATTTTCAGTATAAATGGGAATCAGAAATCTATGGTCCCTTTTAACTGATCTGCAGTAAACTGTTGATACTATATTTTATATAATTTCAGGTAGTGTGTTTGAAACAGGTAGAAGTAATCAATTAGAACCAGCTCTAGATGTGTCTATAAATTACTAAACGACAAAATCTGAAAGTGAAATCCCTTGATATATGCAGCAATATTATTGAGAGAGGAGGCTTGGAATAATGGAAAGGATTTTTCTTTTCACAGTAACACCTTGTAAAACTACAAGTTGGAACTTTAAACCCATACCTTCATCACAGTTCCATCTCTCTGCTTTCTTCTGCAGTGGATGCACTTCCCATAAATCCTTAGGAAGAAATTGTACTGTTAATCTCACCCACCAAATTTTGTGTGACTCTGTGGCGGTGAAACTAGGATTGTGACTGCATTCTACCCCAGCAGCCAGCACAGCTGGTTAGGGTGGGACTGGAAAGGCTCTAGATAACAGGACTGCCAGAAGAGCAGAAGGAAATAGGTTGACAGCTCTGTATGGGATTCTTCATGGTGACAGCCCAGGCTCCATGCTAAGCCAGGTGGATTTTTGCTCAAAAAGTTTAGTATTTCATTAAAGGCATAAACTACCAAATTTAGGTCCAGTTGAAAAAGCTTTAAGGGGAAAAATAAATGCATATAATCCTCAAAAAGACCCATAATACAATTATTACAAAAACATCTGATAGCACCAAAAAGAAAGGTCTGGCTTTGGGAAGACCTTGGATTGTGCTCTTCACTCAAGAAAAGCTGGTGTTGTCTGATGAGCAAAGAGAAAAGAGAACAATAGTAGAAGTTGTTCTGGCTCTAATGGAGGCTTTTTATAGAGTGAAGGATATGTTTACATGTCTGTGTGGAATAAGGCTGCCAAAATTCCTGCCAAAGCATAACCACCAAAAATAATCCTGCTTGTGTCTTTGGTGTTTTCTAAGCCAATTTCTTTACTTACCATGAAGTCTGCAAGGGGATATCCATTAACATGAAAACTTACTGTGTAATTTAAGAAATAATATTTGTCCTAATCCTTTTTTCCTTCTGTCTCCTCTCCCTCCCCCTTCCTGTTTCATCCCTGCTGCAGAATGCTGTAGTTCTACTGAATGCTGATGAGACCTCACCAAGCCCAAGCCCAGCCACCCACTATTGACCAGCTAAGTTGGCACCATATCAGCATTTAATACTTCTGACAGGGAGGAGATCGATGGAGAAGGCTAGTCATGATATTGAATTTTCTAGAGAAAATGGAACTTTGTTTCCTTTTAGTTTGTTTTTTAATATATTTATTCAAGTCCTACCTGATTATATTCCCTCCTCACCATAGCAAAGTCTTCCTGTGTTCAATCATCTCAATCTGTTTTCTGAAGGTGCACATGCAGAGAGAAGCCAAGACCTTCTTTCAGCATGCAGTGAGAGATTTATTGTTCATATTTTCTACTATTTCTGTCCACCTGTGTGCTTTAATTGAAATGCTTCTTGATCCAAAAAGTTTATAGATGAGACTACTGAGGATTCAGAAAGGAAACCAAGGCAGAGAAATACCAGAATGGTAGGTGGCATTTTGTAATTCAATATTTGTGCTATTTGAGACATATATACACTACATTTAAGTAAGATCAATCAGTACAGAATTGCTGTTGAGATCATACTAAAGCTAAGAGGAAAAACAGAGCGGCAGTGGTTGCTGTTAAGCAGCAACTGAATACAAGTGTTTGCCTGTGGGTGAAGCAGCTCTTCAATGAAAAATATGGATGTATTAGGGGGAAAAAAAGGTGATCCTTGGCTCTGAGAAATGAGTCCCAGAACTTAGAAGCTGTAAGTATAATCAATAACATGTAAGTGCTGGTATCTTTGAATTATGGAAGATTTAAAATATATAAAAGATGAGTTACAGTTTCTTTGTGCATTACTGAAGAGGCTGAACTCTTTCTTAGACACATTACTTTGGGAAGAGCAATGGCATCCATTTTTTCAGGTACTTCTCTCTAATAACAGTCCCTAGACAGTAGGAGCAGTCACACTAATGCAGTGCAATATAAAGTATACTTCAAAACCATTTCCCTGACTGAAGCTGTCAAACACAGCATCAAATGTCTCCTGCCTAGTGGCATGCACACATTTCTTAAATTAAATAATAGACATCACACAATTTTGTTGAACTACCTCACTGAAAGATATATAGACAATTAACCAAAATGGTAAATTTCATAATCCCAGAATGGTTGATGGTGAAAGGCAACTCAGGAAATAATCCAGTCCTGCTGCTCTTCTGAAAGCAGAGGCAGCTAAAGCGATTGCTCAGGATCCTGTCCAGTCAGGTTTGGAACACCTGCAAGGATGGACACTTTACAGCCTCTCTGGGGAGCCTGTTCCAGAGAATGAGAACCCTCTGAGTGAAAAAGCTTTATCTTATTTATACATATATTTGTATTTCAGATTGAGGCCATTGCCTCTTGTCTGATCACTAGGCACTACTGAGAAGAGTCTGAGTCCATTTTCCTTACTCTCCCATAAGGTATTATTATGCATTGTTGAGACCACCCTGAGCATTCCTTTCTCCAGCTTGAACAGCCTCGGCTCTCTCAGCTTCTGCTTGTACCTAAAAGCCCTTTTTGGTCCTGGTTGATTGGCTGGATCACCAGATCACAGATTCAGAGCATCACATGTGCGTGTCTGGAGAACCCAGAGCTGGACACAGGACTCCAGAGGTGTCTCATCAGGGCTGACTAGAAGGGAACCATCACTATAAATCACAAATATGCTGTGCCCAAAAGATGTAGTATTACAATCCAGCCTGTCAAGATAATCCAAAAAGCAATCCCCTGGTCTGGAAGTGCAAGAGTGTGGCTTGTATCACTCCATGCTTTTCTTTACTGGTGACTGTAGTGTGTGTTTCTCTGCAGCTGTAAGCATCTCTGAGCTTAGTAGCACATTTCATTATCAGAAATGTAGTTTTAGAATGAAATCCAAATAATTTATTACAGAAAGTTCAAATTAGAGCAGATCTATGTGTGCTGCACTGGTCTGTTCAAGGCAGTTGAATTATGCTGAATCAATTTTAATCAGAATGAGATGAGAGTATCCACTCTAGTCCCAAGGTTTATGATAATTTGTGTAGAGTTCCTCTAAATTAGAGAACAAACAGATAGTTGCTTAAGCAACCTGAATTTCTACCTGAGAGCAAAACACTATAAACCAGATCATCTCTACCTGTTTGTATTTTCCTATTTCCCTGGGGTTTCCTGGGTTTTCCCTTTTCAAGGAAAGTTTAAATGGTGTGCATGACACTGTGGTGCAAAATGCTTCAGTTGCTGCTGAATCAAAGCTACATTTAGCTCTGGCTGAGGCTTATGAAAAACAGTGTTTACCTTGATCTTTATGCACTACTCACTCGCTGTGGCTGTGGCTGTTTTGCTTCCTGACAGATTTCTTGCTAGTTGTGTAAGAAATCTATGGCAAATGATTTGCAGGGCTTTCCTTCTAGGTCAGCAGTTTGCAAACACTCTTTCAAAAGTCAATTAAAATGTTCCATTTTCTCATTGGCATGAGGATAGTAAATGGAAGAATTTCAAGGCTTAATATGTCTCTCTCTCAGAAGCATGTTAGCTTGCACAGCTGTGAGCAGAGGCACTTTATCTGAGATTAGTTTGTTCAGATTTCCTCCTGAAAATTGTTAACAAGGATTCGATTACTGTTGTGGGGAAGGAAGCTAGAAAATAAAGGCAATTGCTGGCTATTTGCTGAAGGAATCAGTTAAAGTAATAGTATCAGTTAAGGGGAGTTGGTGCAGCGTTGGAAGTCCCTATTTGCTTAATTGCAGTCTTTTCCAATGTAGCATCAGGTAAAAATAGAATTCCAATATGTCCTGCACTTCAAGTTGCTTGTGTCTTGTACAATGTCTTATCTGTGGTGTCTGCAGAGGAGATCCAAAATGAGAGAGGAGGGAGAGAGGAGGAAGAGAGGAGGGAGAGGGGTGTCTGTGCCTCTCTCCTGGCAGACAAATATTGCTCTGCTGGACAGTTCCTCACCTTGGAGGGGAAATGCTCCCTCTCTCCTCCCTGCGCCACAGTGGCTGTGGGACACATTTCAGCTCCCTGCCACCCTGTGTCCCTGGCAGCCTCTACAGCTGAACTGCACACGTTTCCATCCACTCACAGCATTGCTGTCAGAGCCATGGCCTCACCCAACAGCAGTTACTGCTCTGTGCAGCTAATTCAGGCTCAGTTAGTCACGCTGCCCTTTGGCACACAAACTGTGCTGTTGCTGAAGAAAAGTTTTCATTGAATAGAGAAAAAGAAGCAACTTCCTGCTTTTGTCTGCTCCTCACTGTAAAGTATGGGACTGTCTCCTGCTTACCCCAGCTCTTTTCACCCAGATACCAGTGATTTTCATATGGGCTTCCTCAGTCTTGATACGTTTCACCTCAGGTTGATTATGTTCCGCCTTCCATGGGTATCCCCTGGATTGTTTTCTTCATCAGAGGAATTGTCAAGCTCATCACTTCTTGCTGCTCTGCCTGAACTTTATAATTAGCTCTGCCCCAAGGGCTTGTGAGCCTGAGGAGCTCTGCATTGACCAAAGTGGGTTTGCTCAATGGGCTAAGTGCAAATTTTCTGAGCCTTTCCTGGTACCTACCCAGCCTAGCTTATCTTTGCATTGAGCTCCCTCATCTATAATTAATACATGTCAGAGATGAATCTCTGCTATGAAAATTTCTTATGAGGATAAGTTTCTCCATGAAAATATTTATCAAGTTCTGCTCACCTTGACCATAGCAGTGAATTCCTTTGTTCAATAATTCACAGTCCTGTGAAGGACTCAAAAGTTCAAATAGCATTTTAATCACAGATTGGGTGGGATATGCCATGGGCTTTGTACTTTGAATCTGTCTACAGAAGAATTAAGGCATTTTTTTCATGTATGTGTTTTGATTTGAATTAATTAAAGAAAGTAAGTCAATACTGCCTCAGAATTATTTCTAAATATGTGAAATTTTAGTGCAGGGATATTAATAACCTGACTTTTCCCACTGTGCTTAGTCTCTGCAGCTTTCATTAACTTCAGAGAAACTTGCAGCCACCTGTCCTTCCAACCATAATTTTTCAAGGTTTCTTGACTCATCAGTGACAGAGATGGGAGAATGACTCATATTTTTTCATTAATGACTGGTGCTTTTGAATATATCAAGGCTTTAATTTCCAGAAATCTCACAAGAACCCTTTTCTTTTGCCTGTCTTCCTCCCAGCCTCCCACCTAAATAACATGGTCAAAGATCTTGTTTTGAAAAGTCAGGCTTCTTTATTTCCAGGTTTCAGATTAAAACTGAAAATGCAAAGTTCTGAAAAGTACCTGTCACTCACTCACTGGCAATGACCCCCTTTCATTTAATTTCATCTCCAGCATTCCTCAGAATTCACTCTGCCAGTTCTGTGAAGCTGAGTCTAGTGTTTTCATCCCATCCTGCTAAATTGACAAGAATATTTCTATTGATTCTGAAAGCAGGAGGATTAAGCTCTAGTGCATGCTTTGCTCCATTGTACCAGGGAGTGCCTTATAACCAATTTATAGCATATGCAGCTGTGGTTTTCTGAGTGAAGTTCCAATATCTAACTGTTTACATCAAGTGTGACTTTCTGACACAGAGGGTTATTTTTTTTATAAGTGATGCAGTCTTTATGGAAATTAAAATTAATTTTTTTTTTAATATCTGCTGTAGCTGCCTTAGTAAAAACCAATCAGTTTAAGAGCATCTCTCTGGCTCACCTGAGCTGGGTACAGCTGACAGTCACCTGCTTTTGGCACAGAGATAGAGCCACAAGGTCATCTGGGTGATCCTCTTCTTCAGTAGCCTGTTCTTGGAGAGCTTGTGCTTACAGTTTTGAATATTTTTCCCATTGAAATAGTGTGGTCTTTGAAGAGCTACTCTCAAAACAATAGGATTAGGAGCAGTGCTTGCTGTTGTATATTTTCTATTAGACTGAGACTGCTCACTGTGCTGTTTCTCAATTCTGAGTTTCCACAGGCCAAATAATTGAATAGGCAAGAAATTGATAACTCTAGTGGTTGTTTTTTGAAGGCTGTGATAAAGGACCTTTGTTTGATTATATTTAGTGGTATATATTTAATCCAAGCAAAACTTCAGCTACAATAATTCCTTGAGGTGAAGGTGAAATCAGGCTAAATCCGCTTAGATGCATAAAATACAAACATACAGAGTAACACAAAAATATGTTACTCTGTTTCAAATATTCAGGGAAAAGAGATCTACAAGTGTGAGTCAGCAGCTGTTTTTCTCTGTCTTGGGCATGGATTGTCCATCCCTGGTAGAGGACTTGGGAGGTGCTGTTTCAGCCTTGTTCCTTATGCTGTGTGTTCTCCCTAGCCCCATAGGTGTAAAATCCTGGGGAGCTGATAGTCCCGGCCATGGCAATGGGGTTTGATGGACAGAGCACTGGGCTGGAGCCTGGGCCTGCCAGGGAGCACTGGGCACCCTCTCCTTGTAGCCAACAGGAACATTCCTCTGCTTCTTGGGAAAATGAGGCCATGTAAGGCATGCCGCCTTAAAAATGTAAATGTACAAGTCCCTCAGCTCAGCCCTTGCTGGAATATTCTGTGTCCAAGCAAGGGCTGCCAATTTTCCATGGCTGGGCACGGGGCTGCTGCACCACTGTTTTCCTCAGACATGTGCCTTTGGAGGCTCCTTCCTCCCAGGTACATTCCTGTGCACACAATCCATGGAAACACAGAGATCCCAGGGCTCCTCCTTGCTCCTGGGTGTGGCTTGGACTGCCAGCCTGGCAGCCAGACTGGTAAATATCAGTGGAAATGGGAAGGCTGTGAGCACTGCTGGCTTTACAGCATGCCACGTGCCAGGGTGTGCTGGTGCTGGTGATGCACAGACCTGGAGGGGGCTGCACCTGCAGCCTCATTGCACCTGCATCGTGGGAAGATGTTACCCTTTATTGAAAGCTGTGCTTGAGAAACAGCTGATTAACACCTAAAGACATGGGGTAAAATGGCAGAGATTGGTGCTTTGCTGCACTGTAAGCACTCCTTAGATGGATTTATCTCAGTTTTGAAATGTTTAGTTCTTCGTTTCTCTTTTTTACATTACATGAGGAGGAGAAAATGGGAAAATGATCCGAAAAGTTGCCTGAATACATTTTAATAATAATTTTAACATAAAAAGGGAAAAGTCGTAATTTTGTTCAAGTAGTTCATCTCCACTCAGACAATACAGAGGTTATTGCAGAGCTCATGCCTTTGATTTCTTACTTTACTTTGGTTTGTGTACCAACCAATTCTTGTTAAATATTTATGGACAAGATTAAAGACTTTATAAAACTTAGCAGCTGGCAGCTGTCCTCGCCTAAAGGATAATGCAGAGTTTTCATTTTAATTGGATAACTGTGTGACTGAAATATGCAAACCCCAAGGGGAACATGAGAATTGAAATATGTAAAATATATTTTTAAAGAAAATGCTCTTTTACATTCTGTACTTTCTTTTTCTCTTAGTGGCTTTTATCTGAAGGTGAAATTGCAATTTCTTTTCTGTTTCTTCCTTTTTAAACTTTTATTTAAAATCGCTTGGTTTTGGGTTGTTTTTCCCACTGAAGTTAAACATTTTGATGGGGTTCCTTCTGTTTGTCACAGGCTGAGCATGGATTAATATGCCTTGTGTTCTTTCTTTTGAATGTTTTCTTCTTTCCCTACATGATTTCTCTTTTTTCTGTTCTTAATTAACTGTTCCTATTATGTTAGTGGGAACTTTTGCATTCCACCCCTTGAAGATTATCTATCAACACAATCTTACAAGCCAAGGTCTTCCACATCAGCTGCCTATGCACACACACTCTCCTTGTGTCTGTCAATATCTCACATACACCTTGTGGCCCAGCTAAAAGAAAGGGCAGCTGAAGCTGAGCAAAAACTGAGGATTGTATTTCAACCCTTTTTCCCTCTGGACCCGTTGCTTCTGCCTTCCTAAAACTGTTTTCTTCAGTGTCTTAAGCTGTCCTGTGGCTACTGAAGCCAATAAGGCAGTGTTTGTCTCTGCATGGAGTGTGGCAATAAAACAGCAACAGTTTCTTTCTTCACCCCTTCATTACTTCTCAAGGATTATGGAGAATGGCCTCACGACACCAGCAATCACTCTCTTAACACCCCCAGTGGATGCTGTCAGGGCCCGCCACTTTCTAGAGGCCACGTTCCTGTAGCAGTTCAGTTTCCAGTTCTTCCTTCTCATATGATGGGGCTGTGTTTGCATCAGCCTGGAATTTTGTTCCTATAGCCTGGGTCCCAACAGTGCTGGCCCAACAGTTCAGCTAAGCTTTGCCAGAGTTGTACTGGCTTTAAAATTACTGCTCATCACATTATCATTGTGACCTAAGCTAAACCAGACATCTACTGTCCCCCTCAAAAGTGTGTGGGAAGTCAAACACCTCTTTGCAGACTCAGCAAGTGGAAAAGAGAGCACACAGGACAGGGAAAGAAAGGTGAAGTGTCTGTGGAGTGTCACCTGCATGATTTTACTCAGGACTGTAATTGGATTTGCATTGCTCAAATGGAAATTAGGCAGGACTGTGGAACTGAAGTTTTTTTTCAGATGTTTCTTAAAATGACTCACCAAAGACCAAAGGTCATAGCTGAAGTCCTTATCAGAGAATAAACCCCCAAATTTGCTTTGTAAGTCATTAATTGCCATGTCCCTATGAGCCCTGTTTTTTTTTTTTTTACTTCCAGTATTGCTTCTCTTTCCCTCTTGGGACTTCAAAGCACTGACAGTTTAGATTTGGCACATAAATGTGTCATTAACATGACCTGCAGAAAGCAGGAGTCTTTGGGGCTGCACCAGAGCAGGTGTACCTTTGTGCATTTTTAATTTATTTTCTCACCTTCCAGCAACGAGAAAGGATAAGGAGGTTTTGAATTTTATTTAAGGATGTAATTATTTCCCAGGCTTGTTTCCTAAAATGACATGGTTGCCTTGCATTTGTTAAGAAATGAGTACTGATAGGACTATTATAATGAAGAAACATCTAATTAAAATACCTTTTTTATTTGTTCCTTCATCTCATTGTAACAGGTAACAAGAATCAACAGATGATATTCTACTAATTATGATTTATTTTAATAAATTATATAAAATTGTATAGTATCTCCTCTAGTTCAATTTGTGTTCTTCTTATTTGAAGGTGCAACAAGTTTAGCTGATCTTTTTGAAATGGAAAAAGCCCTTTTAAATACTCTTATCCAGTGCTGTATTACTAGTATATCTTTTTCCTCTTAAATGTTGGGCTGGCATCTGTAATGCCAAAATTCTTAGTTGGATATGAGGCTCTTCAAAAGCTGTAAAGACAGCTCAGCCAGGGCTTGCATAGAAGAGCTCACAGTGCTCAGAGTGCACCAGGGAGCATTTATCTGCCTTTTGTGCTTCTGGGGGAGCACTGGCCTCAGGGTTTAGAGGCACACTGGGATTATGTCTTTCCCTTCTACAGCAGAACTTCTAAATTTTTAAGTTTAAACTTAAGTGGTACTTAACTCCCCTCTCTGTCATCCTGGCTGGTGTGTGGGCCAGTAATTCCACTTTGACCCATCTTTGTTTTAGCTGTGATTAAACTCCACTCTGTGTGGAGATTCAGGCACAGAAACTTCTGGGTTAATTCTTGTAAGGATTTGATATCAGCCATTTCAAATAGGGACTCTAGCATATCCATTAAATGGACATTATCCATACAGATTAGATGCATTAATTGGCTGCACTATGTCTTGTCCACTTTATATAAACCCTATGATGGCATCTGCAATATCTCATTTTTTAAAAAAGGGCCTGTCATGTTATCATAATTTCCCTACTCTGCCACCCAAGCATTGCTAGATGCATCCACACCCCGGTTTTCTTCTTTTCTAATGGAATTTCTGTAACTCAACAAATATATTGAAAGAAAAAGAAGGTAAGTTATACCCCCAATTTCTTGTTCTCATAATCACATTAGTGCTACAAGTAATGTCACCCAGCAAGAGTCTCATTTTTACCCTGCTAATACTCTTTCTGTGACAGGTCCATGAGGAAGATAAGGGAGTTATGTCTACTGAAGTGAGTTTTCTATTAACTCTTGTTGGTGTTTTGGATACGTGATATTTGGCAGTTTTACTGCTATCTCTTTTCATGTGATAAAAAAATGTTGTATGTAGCTTCTGCAATCTCTTACATGCTGGACATCTAATCTAGATGTGACAAAGTGATGAGAAAAAGATATCAGAAGGAATATCTTGAAGCCCTTATGATGTTCCATTCTGGTTTTGTTCTGTTTATCAGAGTTCTTGTGTTGTCCCTCTGTGTTGGAATACAGGAATAGAAGGCAGAAATCCTTACTGCTGTATTTTGGGAGACTTCTTCACTGGGGTGCATGGACTAGGGAAGTATGCATCTCAACCACTAGGTTTTGGATCATACTTGCAACATCACCACCACCAACCCCCTCTTTTTTTAACTGTTGTCTTTTGAAGTTTTAAACAGAAAAAAAATAAATTAGGAAAATGTTGAAAAACATTGCTAAAAATATTAAAACATTGGTGATTTTTTTTTACCCTCAGTTGTGTCTAGTTTATTCTTCACAATTCACATAAATAAGAGGAACTCTGCAAGACCAAGAGAAGTAGGGAAAAGCAGGATATTTTGTTACTTGGCAATGCTATAGAAACCCATTGGCTCTGCATAAGCCTTACATGAATTAAAAAGGAGATTTAGTGTTTACTTTGTTGCTGCAAGCAAAATCTCTGTATTACTTTGACTCAGATGAGTTACACAAAGGACTGTAATACACTGGTGAGCTGAAAATTGTAGTTAAGGGCTCTGTGGAGGAATCTGCTTTGCTTGAGGATGCTTGAGAAATGTGTATTGTACAGGTCTCTGAGGTGCACTCAAAATGAAAGGCATTTATGGGTGCTTTGCAGCAAGAAGAGGTGATACTGATACTGATTAATTGCAATTGCTCTTGACCCAGCCTCTCTCCAAGGCCTCTGGTTCACTCCCTGAAGGACATCAGTTTTATCTCGAGGGACATCTTCATTCCAGTCCTGTTCTCATGGCTCATTAACTCAGCAGCTTGTAGGACTTGGTGCCAGCTTGTCAAGATCTAACAATAGATCATCTTCTGCCCTGCCACTGCCTTCCAGCTGCCATCTGTATCTGCACTTCCCATCTTGGCTGCACCCCACCTTTGCAAACTGGCCTGCAGTTTCAGAGCCACTGAACAATATTCAAACCAGGAGAGAATCCCTGATACACAGCTTTTCCCCCTGCTTTCACCAGTTCTTCAAGGTGAGTACAAAAAGCTTTTCAGAGATGAGCTGTCTGCATGTGAACTGTCATCTCTGAGGACAGCTCTTTGCAGTTCAGCAGGGCTTGAGAATTCTGTGAGAAAACCAGATCCAGGGCTGTTGCAAACAACTCTGGTTTTGAGCTGTGCAGTAGAATGTACGTTGAGAAGAGAAATGCCAGCATTGCCTGGATGGGTTACATGCAACAAGGAATGAAAGCATTCCCTCACCACGGGGAATCAAGGAAGGGAGATCTGACCAAAGGAGAAGGAATGAAATATTAGGGAGATTTCTCCTAAAAAAAAAGAGAAAGGAAAGAAAAATGACAGTGGGAAACAAACAAACAAAAAAACCCCCAAAAACAAAAACAAACAAAAAACCGCAAACCAAACCAAACCAAAAAACAAAACAACAACAACAACAACAAAAAAAAAAAAACCCAAACAAACAAAAAACCAAAAGAAACCAAAAAAAAAAAGGCGAAAAAAAACACCAAACAAGGTGGAGGACTGAGAATTCCAGAGTTGGCAGAAATGTAACAAGGCCTCATAAGGAAATGCAGAATAGGGAGACAAAAGTGGATCAATGATATTGAAAAGCCCCCACATCTTGAGGAGCCTTTGTATCTGCCATACAGCCTTCAGCCTACAAGAAAGCTCCCTGCTGCTTAAAGGAGAGGCATTGGAACTTACATGACCCTCAGCAAGATTTCACTGAAATTGATATTAAGTGGGTCAAAGGAAAGGAAAGAAGGTGGATTTTCTTTTGTCATTAAAATCTTTACAAATGTACTTTAGTTTTCTCTCAACTCTCAGCTTTTGCTTTTTTTTTCATTTTTACATTTAGGATTTAATTATCAGGCAAATTTAGCATATTTCTTTTTTTCTGATCACTTGGATGGAAAAGTAGGACCTACTTTTTGACTTTCAAGCCTTCACGCTCGCTGAATCTTCCTCAGGGCTCAAGAAAACTTGAAAAAGTGATTACTTTTCTGTTCTGGCTCTTCTTCCTCTACCCTGAAATTTCAGTAGGCTTTTGTCACTGTACATTCAGATTGAAAATGAAAAAAGCAATTAGAAGAAATACAGCATATTCCCTTGGGTCCCCATAATCTTATTTATCTGCAGCCTTTGGCCTTAATAGCAGAAGCCCAATATCTGCTTTTTGACAGAGCTTCCAAGGATGTTTATGCATAATTAGCATTGGCATGGGGAAACTTCTGAAATGAGGAGGGAACCATGACTAAAGACCCTCCTAAGGCATTGCCTTGAAAAGCAAGCTCAAGATGAAGTATCTAGTTGCTCACAGTTGGAATAGCAACACTTAAACTGTATAGCATGAATTTAATCCAACTTCTACTATTTTTTTTTTTTTGGTCAGAATACATGGCTGTAGGACAGCTCAATTTTTGTTACTCCCAAGTAATGTTTTATGAGTATCTCATATTTCTTAAGTGGGCAGGAGAAAGTGTTCCAAGTGCTTTGAAGATTGAAAGAAAGATACAGTGTTAGTATCAAAGGCAATATCAGCAAAAATAAACACAAGCAAACAGAAGACTACATACATTTTGGACTTTCTCTACTGGAAAGTTGTTTTACGTCAGGGAATTTTTTCTCCTGAAAGCTGAAGTAAAACAAAAGAGTAAGTAGCAGACTGATGATCAGGCATTACTTCTATGGACAGTAAAAGGCAGAAGCAGAAAACCAGAACGTGGAGTTATATGTGTCTTTATCATCCCCCGAAGGATCTGTGGGGAAGAATGTGGGATTTAGAGAACACAGTTTTTATCTGTTATCTCTCACTTGCTGGGAGCAATATGCCCAGTTCATGAATATTTCCAATTGTATTTCTCAGGTGTGCAATCCAGTGGGAGTGCAGAGACTGAGAATGTGCTTCACTTTTCCTCACTATCCTTGTCTGATAGGATTAAGCAGAGGCTGGTGAGATTTGCTTTTCCCTCTTTTATGACTCCTGGAGAAGGCATGGTCTGAGGAAAGCCACAACCCACAGATTAGCAGAGCTGTGGGGGCCTTATTCCCTATTTTACCCTTTTGCATCCACCTAGGGTTAGACAATTATCTGGCATAACCAAAGCAAGGCTCTGGCAGTCCAGATGGAAGTTGGCTTCTTGAATGTAAACTCTCTAAATACTCCACTGGCCATTAGGTAGCTCCTGCAAAGAAAGCAGCTTTCTGTAGAAGTATCTTTGCCAGGTGCTTGTCTCCTAGTAAAATTCATCCCTCTTCTTACTACTTGTTGGTGGCAGACTGAAAATGCTTGTTATAGATTAAATAATTCACTGATAACTTTGAAGTTCAGAAGGTAAAATTAATCTTTCTTCATCATCCATTCCAGATGAGGAAATTAGATTTTCTTCATAATGATGCCTTGCTTTCTAATTTCTCTCTCTGGCAGTCCAGACTCCCAATCAAGAGACGGACCTGTGTGGATGTGGAAGAGTTCCCTGTCCCAGAAACAGGAACAAAATAATTGCAAGGTGGAGAAAGCACCTTAAAATCTTAATCTGTGGATTGGAATACTAAAAGAGTTCTGAAAAGATCTATCGTGATTTGTTTATAAGAGAGCCTGGAGAATTTCTGTTTTGTGGCAGCTTGTCTGTTCACTCTCACCAGGTGATTTTTCTTGCACAATCTGACTCTCTTCCTAACCAGGGGTCCAAGGTGGTCTGGTACAGCCTTGAAGGTTTTGCTGCTGGATAGATTTGCTCTTGGCAGCTGCACTGGCTGTATTTGGGTAGGTCTGTGCATGATGTGTGCTAAGGTGCTGAGGTACTTTGCAAATCTCCAGGGGGAGCACTGTTTGTGTGATTTTATGGGATTTCTCAGCAGAGCATGTGGATATAACCCTGGCAGTGCTGTGGTTTGGGCACCTGCCCTCGCTGCTCTCTCCCTCCCCAGCTGGACTGCCAGCCTGCAGGGCTTGGTCCCAGCCTGAAAGAGTTAGCAGGGTTGTTGAACTGACATTTATCCTCCCCCCAGGCAGTCAGGGAAGAGGTAGGGTTGTGGTTATAGATTTTGTTGGCAGCTAGAGCACTGGCAGCTTGGCAGGAGATGAGGTCGGTATCAGGATCAGAGAGCTGTAAAGCACCTGTCAGGAGGAAGAGGTAGGAGAGGGATTATGACTGTGATGAAGTGAGGATTATAACACTACCTGTTATTTGTGACTGTGCCTAATGACAGGATGCAGTTCTGTGAAGGCTAAAAAGAAAATATATAGCCAGGAATGTGTGCTGGGGTGTATATCCTCACATTCTCTCTTCAAAATCATTGGCATGGGGGTGTCAGAAGACGTCATTTTAACCCAGCAGAGAGGCAAAGTTGCAGCTGGGTGATTCCCTTCCTCCTTGAGCATCATATTTTTTGTTTTGCTGCAATAAATAAACCAGCAGGCTGGGGCTAATGAGAGGCTACTGGAAAGCAGCATGTGAATAATGTAAATGCCTTACTATGATAAGATTATGTATTTTCATTAGGTTGGAGTAGCATTGACAGGGCAGCTGAAGGGCCCTTTGGCAATATGAAGGCTAATTACTTGCCATGAAGAAACGAAAACTTGTCAAGTGGGAGCTCTGTCATTGCTCAGTTCAATAAATCAAGGCAATAAATCATGCTCAACAGAGTCCTTGTGCCATTTTAGGCTATGTGAAACGTGTGTGGGAGTGGAGAAACCAAACACTGAAACAAAGTGTCATCTCAAAAAGGAGCTGATTTTCTACAGTTTATGAAAAATTATGACCACACTTGGATTTTATTGGGACTTTTTGAGTGATGCATATGCACCGATTGAGGTGGAGAATGGTGAAGAGGGTGCATGCATAGATTAATGTAAAGGGAAAATGAACATGGAATGAAAGAGGTTTGTGGTTTTCTTAGGTGCTCAGGATAAGAACTTTAAATGTGCTACTGGATTCTTGTTCCTCACTGTGTGCCCTCCAGATTAGCTGGTCAGGAGTGCTTCCAGAGGTACATATAACACCTCTGGACAAACTGGTGGTCAGGGGGCAGTGGTGCCTCTGATTCCTGATTGCCTTCTGGACCAGGGGACCATGGAGCACTGCTGTTCCAGCTCTGCTGCTGACCCACACAGCTGCTCTTTTGCTGCAGCCTTTGGTAAAATGAAGGAAATAATACCTGCCCAATTTCTAAACTTACCTGAAAACTAAATATTAAGGCACTTCATAAAAATTAGTAGCTAAACCTTCTTTATTGTTGTTTTTATTGTAAAAGAGGTTATTAAACCAGGATACTTAAATTAGCTTCACTAGTGTCACAGAGCTGGGTTAGATTCAGACTGGAAGAGGTTTCTGTTACTGCTCTGGGCTTGTTCCATGGTCTGATCTGCAATTGTAAATGTCCTCTGAGGAGAGCTGAAGAAGTCCTTTTTGGTCTCTCTGAGGTGGTCAGCTTCTGCTGTGTCTGCCTCTTAGTTTCTAATTGAAACAACAATTTAGGAGTTCAAAGCGTAATGTTACTCTTGCTTGGTTTTGGCTTTTATTTTTATATTTGTTCTGGACAAATACAGCATTGGGTATTGTTTTCCCTGTCAGTGATCACAACAATTTAATTTCCTCACAAATTATGAGTGTAATTAGTATGTGGCACTCTTCTACTGTGGTAATTTATTTGCTTAAAAATTTGTTACAGCTGGAGATGAGAGGATCTGGAATTAAAAGTATGTAAAAGCTATAACTGTAAAAAATAGCTTATATTCAAGAAAAGTTTCTTTGTCCTTTCCCATTTATTTAAAAATATTATAAATATAATTTCTTACCCTGCTGCAAATGAAGTGACTGTGGAGATACCCATTCTAGTTTTAAGGGGGATGTGATAGCTGACAAGTAAGATCTTTGTGTTATTGTGTTGGGAAATGCCCACAACTCTCCAATCCCACAAAGTCCCATCCTCCTTCCTGGGTACAGGGGATGCAGAGAATAAGCTGGAGAAGAGGAATGCTGGTGACAGCAACAGATATACAACTGGAAAGCAGGATCCTATGAAAAGGGGATCTGCATGGTGCAGAATAAACATCCAGAGGAGTTCATACCTAAGGAAATACCCAACATACTGATAATGACCTGAAGGTAACATCAGAAAAGTCTAGATCATGAATATTAGCTGAAATTTCTGAGATAAGACTGTTGATCCTTTTTCAGGGACAAAAGGCTGAAGTGTTGTAACTAAATGCAATGTTAGAAAAAAGAAATTCTGCACTGAGGTTATTTTGCCAAGACTAGCAGAACATGGCCTGGAAGATGCATCCAGTTGGTCAACTTTCAGGGTTTGGAATAAAAAGGTTTCTGCTGCTGAGAGAAAAGCATAAAGGTGTTTTTGTAACTAGCACTACAGAACTGCAACAAGAAGTATTAGGTCTGATTTAGCCCTTCTGTAAAACCAGGAAGAATGACAAATGTTTTTGTGGAGATGTGTTTAGTCTATTGTGATACAACTGTAGCTGTGGAACAGGAAAAAAAATCCTTGTGAAATTCCCTTGTCTTTACTGGGCAGCTCATTAAAATCTCATTAATAGACTAGTTCAAGTTTTGTCAAGTTCCTTGAGGCTATTCTTTTTATGGAGATAGCAATTTTTTTTGCTAGCAACTGAAAGGTGAATTACCCTTGGGTGAAGCATGGAAATACCCTAAGATCTTTTCACAGTGAAAAGATTGTATTAGTGGTGAAGTTTCATTCTTCTCTGCTCCTTTTGTTAAAATTAAATTGTAGGTAAGGAATTTTAAAAGCATTGGCATATATCTTATTACAGAGAGTCCATCAGCAGTTCTATGATAAACTTCCATTTTTAGGTTGGGCTGTATAAAATCTCATTTTAGGTTGATAGTCAGCAGTAAAATAAGTTGGAAACCATGCTGCAGAAGAGCTGTGGCATATTTATGTCATATTTCAAAATCACTTCTCAGAAACTGCAGTCCTGTATTTAGGTCATCAGTAAGGTCTGAGTGTATGCCTTTTGTAACCAAAAATGATAGTTCCTGGCATAGGGAACAAAAGCCTAATGGGCTGAGGCTAGAAAAAGAGGACTTGCAGGATCCCATTTTCAGAGGTATTTAAGCTCCTGACTCAGCTGTAAACAATGGGAGGCATCCATGTAAATACCTGTAGTGTACTGAGTTGTAGGTATGACAAAGCTCATGCTTGTATGGATATCCTTGTACATATCCCAGTGCCTGCAGGAGGTTCAGGAATGCTGAGTTAAACACAGTAAAAGGGACCATAAGGCAAGCTGCTTGAAGTGCTGCCTGACCTAGATGGACACAGAATTTGGGTGTTCTCCAGTCTTGGACTCACTGTATTTGCAGAGAACCTCATGGCAGGGAGGAAGGATGAATCTGACTCTGTGTTCTCAGAAGGCTAATTTATTACTTTATAATACTATATTATATTAAAGACTACTGCACTAAACTATGCTAAGGAATACAAAAAGGATACTTACTGAATGCTAAAAAGATAATAATGAAAACTCGTGACCCTTTCCAGAGTCCTGACACAGCTTGGCACTGATTGGCCAAAGAGTGGAAACAACTCACAGCAGAATCCAATGAAACAATCACCTGTGGGTAAACAATCTCCAAACACATTCCACACATGAGCACAACACAGGAGAAGCAAATGAGATAAGAATTGTTTTCCTTTTCTCTGAGGCTTCCTAGCTTCCCAGGAGAAAAATCCTGGGCAAAGGGATTTTTTCAGAGCATGTGAATGCCACAGACTCAGACCTAAAAAAGGATTTGGGGAAGGGTTTCATAAGACTGCTAAGCCAATGTCTTAGTTCAAAATGTGTCTTCTGAACAGCATTCATGCTTAGGGAGGTGCACTGGCTTTCTGTGGGATAAAGCCAGAGTCAGAGCAGGGTGTGTGAGAAGCACACAGCTAAAATAAAGGAGGAGAAAATAAAATACAGGTGGAGCTGGATTTAAATGCTGAGACAGGAATTCTGCAGTCCAGATTTATTCATGGGAGCCAGCACAGCTACAGTGCTGCACTGGTTTGTACCACCAAGTGCCTGGGGCCTCCTCTTGCTGTGTGACCTGACTTTCCAGTCAAGGAAGAAGAGAGGGCAGGAGCCCCTTGACCTCCTGCACAAGCTGTACCCACCAGGAAATGTGGCTCAGCAGATCTCCCTTTGCATGCAGAGGAATGTTTAATGAATTCTCTCTTGCCAGAAGAGCTCTGTAACCACAGCATTTCAGAGGAAGCCTCCTTCTTAGCCTCCCCTGCTGGTGCTCAGTGGAGAATCTGGCAGTGCTGAGGTGGTGATGAAGAGCAGCCCTCTCCAGCAGAGGTGAGCTCTCTAACCCTGAGGTGGGTAGGGGAAGAAAAGAGCTCTCTCAGTCTGACACAATGCCCTGATCCAGCCTTTGAAAAGCCCAGCCTGGGCTGCTTTTGCTCACTCAGGCTTTCACCTTTCATCTGGGACCACAAATACTGCTTGAGAGGGAAGACCTTGACATGCGGGCAAAGCTGTTCACTAGGAAACTTCAGGACCTCCAATTTGTTTCACAGGCGCCATCATGCTGCTATAAAACAGTCATAAAGTAAAACCTGGATCGATTATCTAAAGAAGAAAGATCTATTATCTCTGAGATGTTATTAATCCCAGCTCATCCAGTCTAAATATATTTCAAACTGATTAATATTCTGAGCTGTAGCTGTAGGTGCATTCTGTACCCCTCTCAAGCTTTCCATTTATAAGCAAGCTAAATTTGCATCCACAGAGTGCAGCTTGAAGGCAGGTGATTTTCCAGTGCTAACAACAATTTTGTACCTGGTTTGCATGCACAACACTGTACACAGCCCAGCCAATCAATGCTGATTACTGAGAGGCAGGAAAAGAGAAATCCACTGATAACATTTGAAACCGCTTTCAGAAAAGAATCCTCAGGACTTCTTGACAAAATTTGCATGAAAGACATATTTCCTCTTAAGCAGGCTATGTATTAGCTAAATTTTTTGTGTTGTGTTTGAGGTACAGGCATCCATCCACACACACACTATTCCCTCTAGCACCCATCCTGGGAAGTTCAGGAGATCAGCAGGACCCCCTTTCTCTGATCACTCTCAGTGGATGTAAGTGCAGATGCAGCAAGGACAAGGAGATACGAGCTGCTTTTTCCATTGGAGGCTTTATTGATCCATTTGTAGTGAGAAGGTTTTAGAAGTCAATAAGCCTTTTTTTTCTCTTTTTTTTTTTTTTTGAGGAAATGGGTCTGATCAAACAGTTGAGGAGGTAAAGTAGAGCAAGTTTTAGAAAATGTCTGGAAGAGAGCTTAGGATATGGGCCTTTCATTCTTCTGAGCAAGGTAGAGGAATATGAATGTATCAATAATTTCCATAACACATAATTTACTGTTTGGAGTGGGGATTGGTAAAAAAGTGATTTCTCTTTGTGGTAAAAAGTAAATTAAAATGCACAAATCCTTATCTTCTGCTCTTTAAAATCAGATTACACACATGTCTTGTGACCCCTCTAACTCTGCTCTGCTATATTAATGATTATTTTTATGCATTCTAGTAAGAGGTCCCAAGGAACTCTAGAGAAATATAAAGAAACAGTGGTCCTTGGGGATCTCACTGTCTAAAGCTGGCTGTGAGTCTTAACTTCCCACTTTAAAAAATATTTTCTTTATGTCTGCTCCAGAGTTGCAATCCAGAAAAAATGAGAAAAAGGCTTATAAATGACACATGACAAATTTCATTTTGAGAAATGAAATGTGTTCCCTGTGATCTCCAAGAGATTGGAACCAAAAGCCATGTAATTTGTCTCATTTTAGGTGAAACCCCACACTCTAAAAAAGCACCTGGGCTGCTGAATAATTGGATCTTCCAAACACGGGTTTTAGTAGGCCTGAGATTTTTGAATTTTATTTAATATCATCATCTTGGAACAGAAGGCTTGTAATTTTAAAGATCAAAATTTCGTGACAGAGAAACTCAATCTGTGAAATGCCAAGCGCTGCCTTGACCCTAAATTCTTTGATTCACAGTGGGATTAATAATGCTTCTGGTTCCTTGGGAGCAATATTTTAAATGTTTTCAAGTTTAATGTACTCCAAAGTTGAAAAGTCTGACCCAGGTTTCCAGTAGAAAAGCTTTATAAAATTTGCAAATCTGAGCCTTCACTGTGAAACATAATTTTTTTAGAACTAATTGTCCTTTTTCAACAGAAGTCTGTGTCATCATAAGGCTTTGACTGCTTGTAGTCATAACACTGTGAAAGGTGACAGAGAGTAGTGTAGGAAATTACTTCTTTTAGAAAGAAATAACATTTAAACTGAGCAGAAACCATTCCAGCTGCATGAAAGAGTGCTCAGAATCTCTGAAAAGAAAGCCATTTGGGTTTAGGTTCTTCATTATCTTCCTGGCCGTAGCATTAGAAGAATGACCACTGATTTCTAAAACACTGAGATTTTTTTTCTGTTGTGGTCAATTATATTTCTTATTATTTCTTTTTTTCTTTCCTTCTTTAATATTCAGAGTCATTTATCTCTGACTCATGTCCAAATCCCTCATTATTTCATTTCCTGGCTTACTTCCAGAACAGCATGGACTCACAAAACTTTGTGCTTCATGATGATACAGGGTAACTATTAAATTCTAGTGCCTGGTAAAACAGAAGCTCAGTGACAAAACTGAAATGTATTAAATTGCTTTTTGGTTTTATTCTTCTACACTGGCTCCCATGTTTGGAATACAGTATAAATATTTTTAATATAAATAATGGTACTACTTTTTAAAATGTATCACAATTTTTATTATACAGAGAAAGGTCTGAAATCCTCATTGTCTGCCTCTTTTTTACAGTCCTTACTCCAAATAAAGGTAAATGACTCCTAGGAGTCTGTCACTTGATCATGGAAATATTCTGTTGTCTTAGGTATAATCAGGTGCTGCCTTCTGAAAATTCCTTTGCAAAGTATGCAGAATGCTGCATGGGGGGAATGGAATTGCAAAAAAAAAACCAAAAACAAAAAGCCCAAAACTGTTCTGATGAAATTCTAGGCAGTATTGAAGTGCCATAAAACAGTTTGGGGAAGTTACTGTACCTTGGAAAGCCTTGGGTCCTTATCCTAATTAAGCTGCATTCCCTCCAGAAGGTGGTACCAAGGTGTTTAATGAGCCCTTAATTCTGTGCTGAGCAGCCTCTGCTGTGCTGCCACACGACCTTGAAATCCAGATAACCCTCTGAAAAGCTAAAGGGAGTTACATGTATGGAAGGTAATGCGTTAGAGACACCAGAAATTACAGTTCCTCTTCAGGTTGTCTCAAATAAATGTGAGACCTTGCCATTGTCACCCTGCAGTACCAGAGGCAATGCTGTATCCCTGCCTGCTCTGGATCCTGCCACTGGTGAAGCACCAGGATCAGTAATTATACCAATTGAGAGGGGAGCAAGGTGCTCACCAACTCTGCACCTGAGAGAGCCAAGTTTAATGCGCCTAGCAGAAGGGTGACCTTTTTAGTCTGCTTCAAGACACACTGAGCAAAGATATTTAAATTTGTGGGCTTGGAAGACCAAAATAAGCAGGAATTTCAGAAACTAGTTACTGATGGGAGAGGATGGAAAATGTAATAGTAGACTGAAATAATTTATTCCCTGATACACGTATGCAGACTAACAGGCACCCTGGCATTGCAATTAGTAATGCTGAGGAAGTCTCTGACTTTTTCCAATGGTGTTCTTCCTTTCATAATTGTCAGCTCAGGTGGGGCACTGATACATAGTGATGATGATGACATTAACTTATTCTTGAAAGAAATTGAAAATGGCACTGCTAATAATGGCTGAGCTGCTGCAGCATCTCTGCAAATTACAAGAATGGTTCAGCAGCATTGGAAGAAGATGTAAATTGAATGAGTTCCCATATATCTTAATATCAAAGACATATGATATTTGTCTATTTTACTGATTGCTAAATGTTAAAACCTTGGAGTTGGAAGAAAAATTGCGCCTTGGAGAGGGCTATAACAAAACACAACTTAATCATTGAATCTGGTCCTGTAAACAGAGGGAAATTTCACTGAATTTCTACAAAAACAACATAGGCAAATGAAAAATTATCAGTGCTAAACAGAGGAGTACTCTGGTTATGGATGCAGAAGAATTGGAAAATATTGGTTTATAGACAGGGCAATCAGTAAATTTAATAAGTTGCTCCTGTAGTTAGTCAAAGTAATTAACACAAGGGCATATAGGGCAACTTGAGCCAGCAGACTCTGGCACTGGAATAACTGACTGTAAGAGAGCCATTAGCTCATGATTAAGTAGTTTGTCACCAGAAGTCAGCTTATGTAGTCATAAGTACTTATTTATAACTATTTCTGACTGGTACTGGGGTTACACAGGGCACTGCATTGCCTGGGGAAATAGAATACACTCTGTTACATATGGGAACCTTTTCTGCTTTGCTTGTTTCAAGCCAACATGAAGTTTCCACATTCCTGATGAAATGGGGGGTGTTGCTAGCAAAAAGGAAAGATTGACCTCTGGTGATCAGGGTAGGAGGGCAGCAAACTTCACAGGCAGCATTTTCATTTGTAGGTTTGTGTTTTTAGAGCTGAGGTCAAGAGGAGAAGACAGAAGGCAGGAATGTGTTTCCAGGCTGGAAAAAGGCTCTTCATATTCTGAGAAAGAAACATTGCTTGGATGAACATGTTTTACTATTAGAGATACAGCTGGTATATGACTGGGATATAGCAAGGATGGTGTCTCCAGAGATGATGACATCAAAACCGTTTAAAATGGGTTAGAGAAGTCTGAATGCAGTCTTTCAATGTAGGGAACCTGTACTGAGCTTCAGGAGTGTCACTGAACTGAACTGGAGTTGAGTAAGATCATACAGTATTTTGCCAGATAAGTTTGTGAAGAAAAGAACACAACTAGGGTATATCAGCAGAATCCCTCTTTGTTAAACTTCAGTCTAACCTGTCATCCATGCTGCAAAGATGAAAAAAACCTTCTCTGATAAAACGAAGTTCACAGTGCCAACTTGCTCCTGGAAGGTGGAAAATTTGTGAGAAAAAGAAGATGTTACTAATTATTAGTAATGCTTCCTTGTCCCAATTTCCTTTCATGTCTTCTGAAAATGCCCGCCTGTAACTTGAAAGGCTATAAATTCCACTGCAAGAGCAACCTTTGCATAGTCTTTTCTTGAGTTTTAAATGAAAATAAACTGTATTACTCAGAATTTCCCAGGTTGAGGGATTATTGTTGCACTACTTTATATTGTTATGGAGAAGGAAAGAGATTCCTGAGAGCAGAGCTCATCCACAGAAACACACCTGAGAATTTGTCCCACTTCTTGTTCCTGTCCCGTATAATATCTGTGAATTGTAGTTTCCTCTGAATTTTAGTGCTCAGATATCTCTGCTCAACCAATATGAGTCATATCAAAATGCAGTGACTCAGTTGTACACTACAGCTGGGTGTAGATCCTGGGAAGATTTGTGTGGACCTACTTAGAAATGGCCAGTCAGTTAGACCAGAAAGAGAATGAGAAATGGGAAGGAGTGAAGGCAGTAGGTAGATCAAGAGGAAATTGTGGAAGAAGTGGATGGAGAAAGCTAAAAATAAGAATAGAAGGCAGCAAGAAAAATCTTGACTTTACTAAGTATTGTCGTTGGCAGTTTTAATAAAAGAAAACTACATAAGAGACCACATGGGGGCAGGGCTAAATCAAAGATCAATATCTCTGTGAATATTCCTAGTATTCATGCTAAAATGGACTTTTCATGTGAATGGATCTTACTGCTACTGACTCTTGGTGCAAATAAGGGGAAAGTAAAATCTTAAGTAAACACAGAAGGATCACTGATGACATCTAAAATATCTGGCCTCTAATAATGAGCTTTATTTAATTAGAGTTCCTCTCTGAAAGTCCTACAGGGTTTTTTTCAATGTTCCATGTGCTCTATTGACCAGTCTCTGTCCAGTGTAGAAAACACAGCTGGTATTTTTTGCCTAGTGTTGGCTGGCCATAAAAAACCTTTTTTAGTAGTAAGAAAATATCTAAATTGATAGCACATACATTAAGAATCACAGATTTGTAAAGTCCTAGAAATTGAGTCCTCAGTATTGAAAAAAGGGATATTTTCTCTCTTGGGAATTTTACTGTCTATGATGTTTAAAGAGAAGTTACAGTCATTCAAGCTCATAGGAAGTAAGGATTAATCCTCCAGATTTATTGCTGGAAGCAGAGTGTATGTTATCCCTTAATGAAAAGAATTCACAACAAGAAACAGATAACACTGCAGGTTTTCCATTACACAACAAGCACACCAGATCCAGCCTCCTGAGGCTGTTTGGATTTTAAAGGATTAAAAATTTTGGTTAAGTAGTGATTTTTGTTTTACGAGTCCTTTCTTGAGTTGCTGTGTCTATAGTTTTGTGGGTTTTTTTGGGCTTAATGTGCATCAACATGTAATACCTAAGGAGCTGTATATTATAAGTCTGTGACAATTTAAAAATTCCCTGCTGAAAAGTCATGATTTAATTAATCAGTGTGTGGTTAATTCCTGATTGTGTCACTCCTCCTGAGGAGTTGCAAGTGATAACTCACACTTGTAGATTGAGCACATGCACAACAAAAGTGCTGCTGCCTCAGCCAGCTTCATGAACTGTGTTGTTTAATTGACAATTCTAACCACAGAACTATTAAACTTCAATAATCAGGAATCAGTGGGTCATTAATTTGAGATTGCTAAAATCACAGGTTGCACAAGTGTAGACTTTCACTGGTGAGGTTGAACAATTTATTTAATTTCCTAAAGACAAATGTACATATGACTACTTATGTACTCATAAATAGGTATTGGACAAATAGTAATTAAATGGAAAAGTGTTTCTTTGCTTTTAGTCATATTTGTTTACTTTTCAGACAAACATATTTCTTGCAGTTCCTTAGGTGTGTCATACTACCTGAGGAATTTTCTGGCTTTAAATAATCTTAAGAATTTCAGAAAATTTCTGTGGTTATTTCAACCCAATGTATTTTTCTCTAGAGCTGTCCCAGCTCTAGCAAGAATAAAGGGAAGCAAAATAATCAGCACTTCCTTGAAAACAGAACAAGCTGTCTGCTGGACCCAGTCAGTCAGTTTTGCATTGCCAAAAGCACCTAGGTTACAGAAACTCAGCCCTTGTCCTTTTCTCATACAGGGATTCAATATTCCTTTTGGGTGCAAAAAAACCATCACTAGAGCTTCATCCAAGTCTCTATGGATATCTAACACTTGTCCTTACAAGTATAATGCTCTCTTCTCTGCAGGGATTTAGCACACACCAGCAACTTCATACCTGGCTCTCTGTGCTACATCACTTGGGAGCACAAGCAGGAATTTGGAGATACTTTGCTTTATTTCTGAAACTTTTTGTAATTTCAATCTCTTGCTTGCAGCAGATCCTTATTTCAGGGGGCAAGCAAAGCTTGGCCTTACCATGCCCTGACTATGGCAGAACTGCAGGATCACTGGTTTTACTGGCTGAGTTTGCAATGCTCCAGGATTAGGTTTCAGAGCAGCCACCTCTGACACACACCTCAGCTTCCCACTCCTCCTTCTAATTAGTTTCTCCAAAATGAGCTTGTGCCCTTTGCTGTGACAGCCAAGGAAGGGAGATACTACAGGAGTTTGGTGTGGGAGTGTTCAGAGCTCTCAGTGGCTGGAGGTCTCTGATGGGTATGAATGTTTTGTCTCTCCCTAGGAAGATATTGCAATGTTCAGGAGGCCTTGTAGACTGGGGATGTCACAATTTATGGAAGCAGACTGAGGCACACAACGTGGCTAGGATCAAATCCATCTGCAATAGATATTTAATTCCTTAACCTCCTGTGGAAAATCCATTATATGGCTGGATAGACAGGTATGCCTGCACCTCCTGAATCCTTAGGTATTGCTTTAATGTTCCTGTGGCATGTTTTCAAAGAAATAACACACTTCTGTAAGCCAGTTAAACATCTACATGGATGTGTCCATTATTATTGCATCACACTGCAATTCCTACCTCTAATTTAACCAGAAAAACAGAATAAAAACATGCACAAGTGAAGTCACTCTCATTTGTTGTTCAGCCTCAATCCTCAGTGCAGGAAACTTTCCATGCAGCTTGTGAAAAATTAGGCATAGTGGCAGCTGTGAAGATCTAATTCTCCCTGCAGGGTGCTGGCAATGTGCTCCAAAGTAATGGTTTTCACTAATTGTATACTGCACTGACCATGGAACCTTTCACTATCCCATGGCAGAACAGTGGGATTCCTATGGATTTTCCATTTAATTGAAGGTGAATAGAAGGGACTGTTACCTTTGTCTTCTGAGACACAGTAAGGCTTCCACAAATTGCAGAATTTTAGATAAATGGTTAACACTTTGTTTTACTCAACTATCCCTCTCTTTCATTTGGAAAAAAAAATGAACCCTTGACATAAAATCCAAGAATTTTCAGTAGGCAGGATTCTCTGGAGGTGTGTCATGCTGCCACTGCTAAATTAAATGGAAAATGGAGTTGCTTTGCTGTGGCCCAAAATTAAAGCTTGGGAACAAAAGAAAACCCAACCCATCAAATAAAACAATGAGTAACTTCCAGGAAGTTATATGGCTTTTTTCTCCAGCTTTTTAATACAAATTTTTGAATTATAATTTGCAATCGTCCACAAGTGATTATCTTAAGGGACATAGTGCATCATCTAGGTTCTAAGTATATTTTCACTTAGAACCTAGTTAAGTTAGTGCTTAATCAGTTAGTGCTTAATCTTCATACTACTGAATTAGCTTGGAGAAAAATAGGATTAAACTCTAATATGTAAAAGTAGTCTTGATTAGACAAGAGAAATCAAGTCTTCTGTGTAACATTATATTGCACTGTGTAACATTGCAAATGTGTCTTGGAGCAGTGTAAGGAGAGAACAGACTGGAACAGATGGAGCAGAGCAGGTGCTTTATAGGGAAGGGGCTTTATCTGTCCCTCTGTCTTTAGACTTTTGTGCAAGTGGAGGCAATGAAACTCAAGCTGCACCTCTTTATGGCAGTGCATGGCTCCTGAGGTGACATTCTTTGAGTACAGGGAGAGTAAAACAAGGTACATGGAGGTTGCTCTAATTTACAAGCTTGTGGAGCTGAAGATGATGTCTATTTTCCATCTGTACTGGACTAAAAAGAGATTTGCTAGAGAAACCATGCAGTGATAGCAACAAGAAGGCAAAAGTGAATTCCATTGAGAAGAGTCTGAGTAAGAAAGATGAGGGGGGTCCATTAAATAACAAGAGGAGCAAGAAATGGATAACTGAGGAGGGATCAGTTATTTTGCCAGCAGAGAAATTATGGTATTTGTAACATTTTTTTGGTGAATATTTGAAATTTTGTCAGGTGGAATTAGGGACCTTTTTTTTTACTTGTTTTTCCTTCACAGCTTTGGCCTGAATACCTATTTATAAGTCACAGCTGTGGGAGTTGCACGCAGTGCTGGTGTATGACTTTGGGATTACTTTGAAGACTTTTAGGCTTCTGCTTGTTTCATATTTGTCCCTCAAAATCAAAATAGTTAAATACTTTGCCCATGTGACCCTGCAAGTTTGTTGTCAACTGGGTCTTTGTGAAACAAATTCTGCCATTTACAAGGACAAATAGAGTAACTTAAATAAAGGAATATTTGAAAAACCTTGAAGGGAATTACTTCTGCGTGTGAGAGTTGTTTTCAGAAGCATTAAGATGAGTTAATTCTGACAAGGCTTTAATATGCTAGTTTATATGCTTGAGGCAGCCAGTAATCAAATGCCCAAGTACCGAATGTACTGACATTTACAAATCACAAACAGATTTATATATTGTGATTCTACAACTCTACCACAGGAAGATCAGACTCTGCTGTTTAAAACAGATGATACAGGAAGAATTAAAGTTTCACACTTATGAGAATACAAGCATCTGCCTGGTGTTTGTTATATGGGACAGAAAGTGAGAGGAATGCATTTTAAATATCTGAAATAGCCTTTTGAGTAAGGTACTAACTACATGGTTACCCAGAAAATTTATTTTGGGAAGCCACTTTGCCTCTCCATTTCCTTCCTCTCAAGGAATATTTATTCTTTCTACTATTCTCATTGGTCTTGCCCATTTAGGCTGAGAGGTATACTGTGTAAGAATTAGAGCTGCATCAGAATCGTTTTCTTTTGAGGTGTTTGATTTCTTAAGAAGTGTCTTCTACTGCCCCTCATAACAACCCTGATTTGTTAAAAGTGAAAATATCTGGAAAAGCAAGCTCTTCCTGAAACTAAAAGTTTGGGTAATTTTGTTTTGGGAATGTATTCTCAGGGCAGAAGGTTTCTGAAGTTGGCTGATGTCACCTAGAGCAGTCATGACTTTCTGAGCTAAGGTATTTACTTGTGCAAAGTGGGAGAATGGCTCAGCAGGGAGTTAATCCTGGACTTCTTACAGCCCAGGCAATTGTCCTCACACTGGATTTTCAAGAAGTCTGGGATTTCTCTTTTCTATTTTAGTATATCTGTGATGCATATGAATATTGAAGGGCTCTGTGGCTCTTGTCTAGTGCACTCAGGAAGCACAGTAACAGCTCTCAAAGTATGGTGCTGACTCCTCCTTTCCTTTTTTTTTCTTTTCTTTTTTTTTTTTTCACAATACCAGTGTAAATTTAGTTAAGAATTTATTCTCCTCTGAAATAACAAACAGAATATAAACGAACATAATCTTAAAAAAATGGATAACTTTTTAAAAGTGGTTTAGTGTTGAGCAGTGTGTGGTGTAAATGTGGCAGCGCAGCCTGAGAGCTTTCAGCCTTGACTTGGCTTCCTGGCTTGACCTTGGACCTGCCTTGTCCCTCTGGACTTCCCCAGTGGTTGTGGGACTGAGACAGACCTTGAGCAGTGCCTCTGGGCCAGATCCTGACCCACACTTCCATCTCAGGGTCCCTCCTTCTGCTCAGCCAGATCCCTCCACCCCCTGCCCTGCTGTCCCCAGGTCCCACTCACTTCCCTTCTGGTACCAGCCAAACATTGCTGCTCCAAGCACAAACCCTAGTGAAGAAAGGCAAGAAGTTTCATTTTTAACTTGTAAAACTGATGGGTGTAATATTGAAGTCAGGTACTTCTCCTGTGGCAGTGTGATTTCTGGATGTGCAACACAGTTAATGAAGCAAACATGTGGGTGAAAAATTGTAATAATGGGAATTCTCCAATCACATTCAGGTTTCACATCAGAGAGTCTTGCCATAGCTCCAAATGCATGTGGCTTTACTGATCTCATTATTTTTGAAAATGTTTCCAGCATTTCATCATTCCCTCAGTTCAGGTTTTTGTAGGAAATTATTATTGTTCATTTATGAACACCACTAATTATGAAATATACAGCATTTAAAATGCTGCTAACATTTTCCTACTAATGGGAGAAACTAGGCTTTTTATACATAAGCAATGATTTTTGTGGTTTTTTGCTTCATCGGATATTTTCTTAGTTCTCTCCCTTTCCATTTTTAAAAAAAAATTAATTTTAGTGTATTCTGAAAGATTCTTTCTCCTGAGAGTTGGAAAACATTTATTTGAAAGGAAACCAAAAATCTCTCAATTACCCTGGCTGGTGGGCCAATGAGCAGTCACCAAAAAAGAAATCATCATAATCATAAGTATTATTCCTATAGTAGGTAGATTTTCTCTGTTAAATTCTAAGACTTCAGTGCAAGATTAATGACACATCACACTTGCTATTATTTAACCAGTAGAGAATAGACCCACAAAGCAGACAGAAAAATAAAAGCAGAGCTGTTCCTTTGCTTCAGAGAGAGTGAGTAAGCTTTGCATGCTGACTACAGTCCTGCTGCACCTGAAGATTTGTAATTTACAGTTCTCCAGAAAGACTCAGAGAAAAAAAAATCATCATTCAGGCTCAATTTTCCATTCTTCCTCCCAAAGCATTTCCTGTTCATGTATTGCAAGCTGCCTCTTGTCAGAGCACTGCCCAGTTTCACACGACAAAATGCATTGGAATAATTCTCTGCATCCACTGCACCTTTTATCAGTAGGTAGAAAGTCATTCCTGTAACAGGAGAAGTGGAAGGGAGAGGGTTCCCATGGAACTGATTGGAGGATCTAATGCCCAGCTAATTTATTTTGTGGACATGATGTCAGTCACGTATTGTGTGTTTTGTCCTGTACAGAACACACAACTGCATTTGTGCAGCTTGCTATAATTTGTGAAAAGCTTCCATATTTTCTGCCTCATCCTTAAGTTTTTATTTCAGGGTTAGAAAAATGCTGAAGAGCACACTACTCTGCAGCTGGAAATCAGCTTCAGGTCTGAGCTATCCTCCTGACTTTTGGTGACATTAAAAATGTGGGTATTTCAGGGGAAGAGGTTTTTACTGCACTATGAGATCTGAAGTCTAACTTTACAGATCTCAGGAGGAAATCTAAAAGCAGCTCCCCACATGTAGTGAATGTTTTTCTTTTTCCTCCCCATTTCCTTTCAGAGGACAACTTCTGACTTGATGTCTAGCTCTGACCCAGTGTTCCTGGTTTTGAAGCAGGGTATGACATCCACAGGTATTGGCTTTGCTGAATAGGTTCTACATCCCATTTTAATTAATTTTCTATCCCTAATCATGGTTTTATTTTCAAATACTAATTGTTTGGAGATGCTCTATCTTGAGGGTCTGGGGGAATATGGCTAAAATTTGAGGCAGGGATTTTAACTATAAAACACAGAATTTGTGAACAACAAGCACTGAGCAGAAATGAAAATTCACTGTAACTATGCTCAACAGCTCTGTAGTCTGACATGGTTGGATTTAGGCACATTTGTATGAAAAAAAAAGGAAAAGGGAAAAAAGCTTTCTTATGAGAAAGGAAGAAAATGTAGGATTAAAAGAATGTACATCATTACAAATGCAATCTCCTCTGCCTTTGTGCAGAGAAAATTTTCAGATAGGTTAGATACAGAGAGGGATCTGGAAGAAAAATATCTGTGGAGTAGGAAGGAGTTGTATTGACTGCTTTTGTCTAAAATTAGAATTATATCCATTGACTCAGTTTTACTTCCACAGACCTACTTACATTTGTGTTGCCTATAGACAGGGAACCTCACTTCTGTCCTCTCCAAACTGAGATGTGGATGAGCTGTAGCTTCTTTTGTCTCAAAAGCCTGGGAAGGAGCCTTAAATTGTTCAGAATCTACACATTAATCACAGGGCATCTGAAGCTCTTCCAGAGTTGTCTGTGTGATTAAAAATGCTAATGCTTTTCTGGTTATTTTAATTCCATGTTGGTTAAGCAGCTCAGAGTTAAAAGCTGCAGACAAGGAGGAGACAAAATAGACTTGTGAGGAGGAGCTCGTCACTGCCTGGAAACAGAAGTGTCTGGAGAATTAGAGACTATAAATACCAATATGGGAAAAGGTGATGTACAGGGAAACAAAAGCAGAAGAGGTACAGATGATAATCAGAAAGCAAACCCTAAAGGGAATTCTTCTGCCTGCTGTGGTACATTTCCTGCTGGGATTTAGTGTCCTGGTGGGAAGTCATGGTCTGTAGCTGTCAGAATCATGGTGGTGAAGGTGCTCAGGCCATTTGGTGTCAAATCCCAAATGTGTCACAGCCTTCTTGAGTGGCATCAGTCACGTCAGCTGGATGTGGGGACAAGAAGCTCACAGATAACTGCACACAAACCCTGAATCAGCTTGTTATTTAAAAGCAAGCAAAAGGTGAGCTCAAACTTCTAATTTTGCTCAAACTTCTAATTCTGGTTGGTGCTGGTGCAGCCAGGTCTGCCTTGGTGATCACCTTTGCTCTGCTGGCCCCAAGGATGGGACAGGTATTTGGAACATGTCTGTGAGCAGCAGCATCTTCCATTTTTCTATCCTTCCCTAAACTGGAGCAGGCTGTATACAGCTTTGGAGAGAGACAGGCCATCCAGCAGAGGATTTCTAGTGCCTGAGCAGCAGTTGTTTCTTTTCCCTGCACTGCCATCAGTATAAATTACAGAATTGTTAATGACAGTGGCCCTGAAGGGTGGTTCTCCTGGTCAGGCAGCAGCTGTTCTGCAAAGCCTGGTACTTGAAGGGCTTGCTGGTCTGTGCAGTGAGCCAGCCTTTGATGTTTGCAGCTGTAAATACAAGGCAAACAAAGTGAAAGATCTCTTTAATTCCAGCTTCAGGGCCTATTGCATGATCCAGAGTTTGCTCTTTTCTCCTTTTGTTCAGAAGCAGGAACCACTGCAGGCCAGGCTCAGGCTCTGGTGCCCTTGCAGGCTGTGAGCAGTGAGGTTCTGGGAGCTGCTTGCTGCAGGGTCCCAGTTTCTTTTCAGCTGTCCCCAGTTTCTCCCATGTGTGCAGGACAGCCACTAAATAACCCATTGGGAAGATGGCTGTGGATAAATTTACTGTCCCAGAAAACAGAGTCCCAAGAATCCCAGCAGCCTTCCTCAGCAAAGGCAATGCTTATGTAACTCTAATGCATTAGTTCAGGGCTTGGATTGCCCTGTTCTGGTTTAAATTGGAGCTTCATGTGAAGATAGGAGCTACCCATTTGCAATTTTGTTTCTAGTTTTACATAGTACATATGATTATTTTTGTTCTGTTTCCACAATGTCCAGCACACCGACACTCTCCAAATCCCCAGCTCACTACAACCACTGATGAGAGTCTGTGTGTGTATCCTCAGTTCTGGACTGCATCCACGGTGATGGTTTACATTCCATCAGTCTGGAGAATCCATTCCTATCTGCTTTGAACAAATTGTGGGTGAATTGAAATAGCTGCTTCCAGCAGCATTTCCTGGAAAAGTGCTTACAATGACAACAGAGCTAATAGCAGAGGGCTTAGCTGATTCCTGCCCCTGACATGGTATTTTATTTGCACTAAAAGCACAGATCCTGTGATACCAGCCTAGCACTGGGTCAGCTGTGCTGATGTCAGTGTAAGCCCTAAGATTTATGGCTCACATTTACTGAGCAGAGAGGCTTTGATTGTTTAAGACTTGGCCTTTCCCCAGCTGTTTGTTTTTCCAAGTGCAGAGTCAGGCCAGGCTCCTGTGGCTGAGGCAGGTGCCTGTGCCAGCAGTGCCATCTGTGAGAGCTGCACCCAGCCCTCCACCTGCATCCCACTTCCCTGTGTTTGCACTTCCAGCCCCTCTGACCCCTCTGGTCTGCTGTGTCCTCGTGTCAGGAAAGCTGCTCTGCCTCTTCATCCCTCTTAGTGCCAGTTACTGCCAGATCCTCCATAAGGGAGCAGCCTCACAGCACTCAAGCTCGTCCTAAATATTAAGAGGACTTGTATGTCAGTCCTTTGGATCTCTCTCTCACTGTTGAAACTTGGATTGTCTGTCAGCACTGGATCATGGTGTGTCTCCAAGGGCGAAGAGCACGAGAGATGCTGGCCATCCTCTCTGCCTTGGGGCACCACTGCTTTGGGAAGGTATATATATATATCTATATATATTTACACAAATGGTGTGTATTCAGGTCTACCCGAAGAAATGTCAGGCTAGAAACATTCATGCTGCTGTTTGGAAGAAAAATAAAAACAACTGGGAAAGTTTTAACGGAAAATAAAGAAATTCAGGAAAGTTCTTACACCTGAATAGCCACTTCTATCTGGCTTAAAAAAATGCAAATGTTGATGTAGCATCCAGGATAAAGCAAAATTAAGGCTTTTGTTTAATGTGTGATTGTTGAGACCTGCAAGGCAAGATGTGCATATTGTTTATGAAAAGACAAGCACTCTAATGGGCTTCAAAGGTTCTTAGATATGCTGTAGTGTCTCTGGACTACAGTCAACATCATGTTTTTGCTGGTTTTGAGGTTATGTCTTTTTGGGAAGAAAAAGGAACAGAGAAAGCAATCTAGGAGACTGCAAAAAAAATAATGGTGTTCACCAGACCTCTTTGATATGCGTGTCAGAAAGGCTCCAGGAAATTAAGCTTTTGCTTCCCATCCAGCTCCCTTCTGGCTGGGAAGCCCTGACTGTGAAGTACAACTGTTGTCCTGCTGAGATAAAAATCACCATATCTCTTTCAGTGTCAGATGGAGCCTCATACCAGGCACAGCTCTGAAACCGGGCAATCAAAGTAGATTCCTTTTCAAATCTGAAAACTCAATCTCCAAAATGTCAGCTTTCTTTTAAGCCTGCAGTGTTTTCCATCAGCTGTAACTCTGCCATTCCAATTCACACACATGCTTAGGACACATGGAAAGCAGAAGAGGGAAGGAAACAAGGAGCAAAGCAAAGCTGAGCACATCCCTTCTGTTTTCTCTCTGGCACTGCAGAATGGGCTGTGTTCACAAGGACACAAGCAGGTCCTTATGCACCTAATTCAATTCTCAAAGGAATTTGTGCAGGTAACTGTTTTATAGTAAACATTTCTTTTCTTTAGCTGTGACTACACAACAAATGATAACACGAAATCAAACATGACACCCTACCTGCAGGACTTGACTCTGACAGATGGAGCTGGGTTTAAATAGCGCCATGTTGCCAGTTCCAATAAAGCAAAATCCACAAAAGTTAAAAGCTAATGGGAGAACTAAAAATGTTTGGTACTTGGAAATAGGCCAGAAAAGGTGGGAGCAAATAGCATGCAGGAGAAAACTCTTACATGGAGATGAAAGGAAAAAGCTGGTCACCAGAGCAGAGCACCAGAAGGACTGATAAATGTATTTCTGAAGTACTGAAACTTGATATTATCAAAGAAAGCTCAAATGTTTCAAGACAAGCATGGTCAAGGTGCAGATGTATTTAGATTGCTTTATAGGTAAAAGTGGCACTTCCAAGATTATTTTTAAGTCTGAACAGAAGTTTTACTGAAAATAGCATCTCTTTTTGGTGAAGTTTAAGATCACCTTCTGTTGTTCATCAACACAGCTCCACTGAAGCCATAATATAAATTGCCAATTATATTCAGTGAGGATCTCAAAATCTGCAGCAAGTCTGATAACCCTGGGAGTGGCTTTGATTCTCCTGTACTAATGGTGAATTTAAATAATTAAGAACTTCCACAAGTTTAGTTATAAGCCTGTTTTGGAAATATGAATTGCTCAGACTTGACAACTTCTGCCTTTGTTACAGTATTTACTGTCCTGCTTAAGGTATCAGTTTCCAGTCCTTGGCAATTTCAGCTTCTTTTAAGCTCTTGGGTTTGTGAAGAAACTTGAAAGTAGGTATTGATTGAACCTTGAAAATGGAAAAAAAATAATCAGAAGGCAAAGAGTAAAAAATTGCAATTTTTAATTGAAATCTCATGGTTCTGAAGCTTCCAACTCAGGATTGCTAAATTCTTTGGGCTAGCGACCCTGGCACATTGCTCAGGATAGCTGAGTGAGTAGTGCTTGTTCAACAGGAATAGCCAAAGCTTCTCCTCTATTAAAATCTCAAAATACAAACTGTACAGACTACTAATTGCATACTTTTCTTCCCCAAGTGCGTGAAATTAAGTGATATCAATTCCAAGCACACAGAGAACAGAGCAAAGAACTTCTGCTCTTCACCAGCTGTAAAATTTAAATTTAAACTTCTCTTGAGCACACTGGCAAATCTTTGTATCCTCATGTGTGGCTGGTATGAGGATTCAGGTTATGACACTGTGCTGCTGAGTGCACAACCATGAGGCAGAAATTGTAATCCTATAGATTAAATGCATGTGAGGTGTCTCTGGTGTGCAGCCCCAGGGACAGCTGGAGTCCCTCAAGGCAAATTGCCTTGGAAAATTGGTATCACCTGGAATGGGATGGAGCAAATGGCCAAGGATCACTGCAGGAAGGGAGATTTGCAGGGAGGCATGCAGGATAAAGGGTTGGGTTTAGACCAACAGTGTTTGAGGTACGACTGGATTTACAGTGCTCTCCAAGAACTGTGGGTGATTTTCTAATAATCTGTGTTAATAAGGAGTGTGAAGGATGCTGGTTATTGAGCTGCCTGCTGCAAGGTAAGGAATATGTCTTCTGCTGGATGTCACGAGCTACCTTGTCCATTTGTAAAATGTCTGTTTTAGTGTTTATTTCTATTTCTGGAGCTCAGAAGTGGAATAAAGTAGATTCTGTGTTAGTGATTGAGGTGTAAGAATATGGTGAGCCAAATGCCCTCAAGCAGGGACTAAAGGATTTAGCAGGGATGCTAGAACAGCTGAGTACTGTATAATGCATCAATAGGTTGTGAAGGAAACTACTTAACCAAGAGACCCAGGGGCTTCCAGGCTGTGCCAAGGGGGTCTGGATTCTGTAAAGAAGATTTTCTTTGGATCCCATGAAATTAATGGGTGTGGGAAATTCCTTTGTGAATTGTTGTGCCTTTTGAATTGATGGTCTTGAGGCAGAGCCTCAGCATGGGTTCCCCTCTCTTTTCTGGTATCTGCTTGTCTCTGCCTTGCCTTGACTAGCAGTCCAAGTGGGAATTTACACACCAAGGGACCAAGGCAGAGCAAGGAAATCAGTGGAGTAAGGTGATTTTTACCAGTTGACCTATAAAAGTAACAGTTAAACTCTTCTGCTGACCTGTGTGTGTAGCAGTAGCACAGTAACATCTTTCATTGTATTCAGTCTAGTATCTTCCTTCTGTTGGTTTTGCCTTGCATTGATCTGCATATTTTTTTATTATTGTTTTGTAATTAAAAGTATTGGAGGAGCTGGTGTTTCAGCAGGTATAATGGTGTTTTTTAGCTCTATTAGATAACTTTAATAAAAAAAGCCATTTTTGTGTAGTGGCATGCCAGAGAGACAATGGTGAACAGCACAATTTTACTGTAACCATTTAGCAGAAACCAGTGTAAAATGCACTGTATAATCTTCTAGCCACGTCTTGCCAAAAGCTGGCACAGACCTACCATCTTGAAAGCCTCTCTTGTAGCAGTTCATATGTTACAGCTTATTATTAAACTTGATTTTTTTTCTTTCAGAATTATTACGTAGATTAATTTGTTCCTTTCACCTCAATAGTAAAACTAATAAAACTATTTTCTTGGACAAAATAAAAGATATTACACCTTTTAAATTACCTATGACTTTGTGTTCTCCCACAGGAGTTCTTCCTTTTATTTGTACAAACTATCAAATAATTGAGGCCCGATTTCTGCTTTTATTTCTTTCCCCAACAGCTATTTTACCTTTGCTTTACTAAAGTCTTTTCTTATAACGGGTCTTCCAAGATTTATTGCAATAGAAATTACTAATTCTGAAAGCTGCTATTACTGGTAGCTGTAAGCACAGGAGCTGTATTGTCCCAAATACTAAGATGCAGTGAAGAAATAACAAGTACTTGGGTTTCTGTGACTTTCTGGCAACTCCATCACTGACTTGAACGCTATTTTTCCCTAATACTTCTGTCTAGGAATGCTGTTACCACATTCTGATCTTTATTGAATTTTTGTCTCCTTTTGGTTCAAGTATTATTTTCTAATTTCTTCTGCTGCTGTTTATCTCAGTGTGCTTGGTTAAAGGCTGTGCATATGACATAAATATGTACTCAGGAGATGCAGTCTCTCTTAGTAGATTAAAGGCTGCCTTTAGGTAATGATATTTTCTTAGTGGGTCCCCTGTCAGCTCCTCTTATTGCTGTTTTGCAGCTGTCCTTCATATGCACTGAAGTGCCATAAATTTATTTTTAAATAGTGGGGCTCCATTTGCAGATTGTATCCCAGTGCTGGTTTTCCCCTTTGGTCCTCCCTGCTGTGTGGCCTGCAGACATTTGCTCTGGCACTGGGGGATGGCTCCTGGGGGTGTCTGTGCTGCTGGGCTGGTCTCTGATGTGGCAGGGGAGCTGCTCTCCATTAGGTGCCAACTTTGGATTTAAAGGCTCACTTCTGAAGATTTGAGTATCTTGTTACAGAAAAGAAGCACCCATCTAATTTAGTACCTCAAAATATGGCTCAAGTCTTTCAGTTTTGCAGGGAGCTTATTTGAAACCTGTCTGCTCAGTCCCAGCTGAACACCTGATTGTGAACAACTGTGCTGGAAGTTGAATTCTGGAGCTGTGTGCTTTTTTTTTTTCCCCCCCTTTGAGCTGTTATGGCTTTCATTACAATATCTGTGCACATCTCTGTGGGCAGGTTTGCTGGGCACAGATTGATGCTTGCTCTCCCTGACAGGACAGCTGGGGAAAGGCACCTGCAGGGGAGTATTGATCTCCAGGACTTGCCTCGTGCTCAGCCGTGCTCTTGGCAGAATTTCAGCTTCCGATTACTGCACTTCATATTTTTATTCTTTGGGGACATATAGCAACTGAAGGAAGGAAAACAGAGGATTTTGTGAACTAAATGGTCTTTACTCACTGACAAAGTTCTGGGGATATGGCTAAAGTGAGTTATCTGTGCTCCGTTCCCCAGCTCTGCTCGTGGGGATTCCTGCTGCTCCTTGCAGGAACCCCTCGAGCCTGTGCTGCTGCTGCTCCCTCTGAGCTTGCTGGGATCTGCTGGCAATGGTGTCTGTTGCTCAGTAAGCTAAGCTCACTTTCTTCCAGGCTCTTTTTGAACTTAGAGCTGACTTTCAATAAAAAGTTTTAACTCCTTGGTTTCAGCCTATCTTTCTCTGTTGCCTCAGTGCAAGGAAGCAGAGCAGATGTGATTTCTTTCAGTTTATTCCCCTTTATTTTAAATCACTCTCCTTAAAGCAAGTTTGCTATGATAATGGCTATCAGCAGCTTCTGGCCTGGATGATGTAGCATGTATTACACTGTGGAGCTGATTGATGAATATTTCACTTCATAATCAATGTGAGAAATCTGCCCATTTAAAGCTTTTAACATCAGCTTGATAGTCTGATATTTTCTAAACAGTCAAGATTTGCATTTGTAAATAGCTGTTATGGAACAAATTCAAATAGGAAAATTTGGTATGACTCTTTTTGCCCTGAAGTGTGGAGGGTAAGTCAATACACTTGAGAGTTTATTCAGACTTAATAAATCTGAAGCATGAACAAGTGCAGGAATATTTCTGGAGCAGTCTGATCTGAGTAAGGGATATCAATGGAATCAAGGTAATATGGGAATAATTTCTCATATGTAGAATAAGTTTTTAAAACTGAACTTCACCTGTTAATTTGGAATTGTCTAAGAGTCTGTGTATTTGTGATGGCACCTACAGGTACTCTTTGGCAAGGAGAACCTTGTAGACCACTAAAGCAATTGCTCAGGACAAAAATCTCAGCTCAAACAGAGCAATGTTGTCCAAGAGTGAAGGTTTTCTGTCTGGGAGGAATTTTCAGTCAGACCAGAGCACTGTAGGTAAAACAGAGTTTTTATGATCTCCTCACTTTTAATAAACAGTTCTTCAAGTTGCTCAGGTTGTGTTAACTAATTAATTCTTTGCACTGTCAGTAAAATCAAACTATAGGATAACTTAATTCATGCTTATGGGGAAGTTTTTCCCTTGCCTGTTCCCATGATGTAACTTCTCAACTGGGAGCAGCTGCCTGTTCCATCCTTTGCTTCACAAACTTATTGTTGAGGTTATCCTTGATGGAATCTGATCCCACCTGACACTGATTACCTTGTAGATGAAAAAATTGAAGAAATCTTGTAGAAGTAGTTTATTTTGAGGCTTTTTTTTTCTTCTCTAGCTTTTATTTTCCATTGCAATGCAAGTTGATATTTGCATCTTTGCAGAACCTCATACTTGATGCTCACAATGTAAGTGCAAGAGTTACCATTTATTAAGCAGATGCTTTTGGATGAAGAGACCTTTCACCATTTCTAACAAGAAGCTGTTGGTTTAAGCTTGTACCAAATAAAGTTGGCTCTTGTGTCCCTTGGTTAATGTGAGAACCAATCTAAGCCCTGATGTAACACATGCAATGGAGAAAATACAGCCTGTGTCACCTGAGAAACCAGTTCATAAAGGTGTCTTGCCACCAGGGTTTTGGGAGTTGTCAGTCTTTGCAGAATTTAGCTGGGAAGTTGTCCTCAAAAAATATTAAAAAGTTAGAAAACAAAATGTGCTGTTAAACATGGGTTGCAGAAAATGGATATTTTAAATGAATGATGATACATTGCAGAGATTAGCGATGGCACAGGAGAGTTCTGGGGAAATAATGAGCTGTCTAAATGGTCAGGAAGAAATTTACCTTCATTCTGTCACCTCAGATGCGCAGGAGAGAAAAGTGAAATAATTTATGACAAGGCTATGTACCTCTTAACACTGTAATATATCAGACTTGTGATGTTGTGGCACCAATCACCAAAAAGTTCTAGGGTTGTGTCATAAATTAGATTGTGCTGTGTCTGATTGGGCTTTTGTGCTTTACTCACATCAAAAGGCAATTACATTTTGTGCAAACTTAATCTTACTGGTGTAATGGCACATGTAAAATAGGCCTTGTAATTTGTCCTTTATTAATACTGTGTAGAGAGGCTTTCTGAAAATGGGAGACAACTAATTATATTGTTTCTTAGGTAGTGGGGGTGCCCCCCAGGATTTAGTCTTAAATTAAATGTACATGTAAAAAATGTATTTTGAACTTAAAGGCTGCATCTGTACTACTTACAGGGATTATTTTAACAGTCTGTATAAATGCCTAAATGATCTCAGCAAGCTCAGAGCTCAGCAGGTTCTACCACAAAACTGTGGTGAGCACCAAAATCAAATCTGTTTCCACAGGGACCAGGGGGAATGGCTTTAAACTGCAAGAGAAGAGGTTTAGGTTAGATGTTAGAGAGAAATTCTCACACTGAGAGTGATGAGGCACAGGTTGTACAGGAAGTTGTGGATGCTCCATCCCTGCAAGTGCTCAAGGCCAGGTTGGATGGGGCTCTGAGCAACCTGGTCTAGTGAAATGTGTTCCTTCCTGTGGGAGAGGGATTGGAACTTTTTTATCTTTAACATGCCTTCCAACCCAAACCATTCTATGATCTTTTTCAATATTCCTTTTCCCTTGGTAATGAAATAAACTTGGCAACCACCAAAACTTCCCAAAATTTAGGTTAATGAAGCTTCTTGGCAGAACAAATCTAAAAGGAATGATGAAAAAGAAAAGGTCTCTACACAAGAAATTAATGAGTAGAGAGCAGCAGGAACAGGGTCCAGCTCAGCAGCCCAGAAGGCAAAGCCAAGTCTACTGAAGGAATGGTGAATATTTGCTGGTACAGGCTGGGAGCTCCAACACAAACACAGTGGGTATCAGTGTGATGGTGACAAATGCAGCAGAAGGATGAGTTAGGAGAGGTGTTTCCATAGGTTGGATACTAGGAAAAGTTTTTTCACAGAGAGGGTGATAAAGTACTGGAATGGCCTGCCCAGGGAGGTGGTGGAGTCGCCATCCCTGGAAGTGTTTAAAAAAAGACTGGATGTGGCACTCAGTGCCGTGGTTTACTTGAGGTCTTAGAGCTGGGCTGGACTCAATAATTTTGAAGGTTTCTTCCAACCCAGTGATTCTGTGAGGGTTTGGGATGCTCTGGTCCCTGGTCAAGGCTCTGCAGGAGCACAGTGCAGGATGTGGCTCTCGGCATCCGTTGCCGAGTCAGGTTTGAAGGCTGCAAGATTGCCCCTTGACTATTTTTCTTTTTTTTTTGTGCCTGACTGTACATTTACACTTCTGCTTTTAGAATATGATTAAAACGTCATAAATGAACATGAGTGCTTAAATTAAAGGGTACTCTTGGCACTGAACAAAGTTATGAACAGTCTGGGAATGTGTGTGGGCAGGTTTCAGGATGAGATTGGGAAAAATGCTTATTGAAATACACTCAAGTAGGAGTATGGGGAGAGAAAACTGGAGGTTATAGAGGAGTTATGTGGTGCTGGTTGTAATAATAATAACAAAGTGAGGTAGCATATAGCTTGTGCTTAATTTGGCTTGTTAATGGGCATGTCTGTGTGAAAAGAGGCTAAAGAATGTGTTGTTTCCAAAAGTCTGTAATGAGGAAACTGCTTAAAAAAGGCTGAGGAAAAAAAATAGCATAATTGACATGTCTTCTGTGGTTGGGGTTGATGATTACTTCAGCGATTGAACAGATATGACAGGTCTCAGTTCTGCACTCCTACTGCTAATCATTTAAGCTAATTTTACCAGCTGGAAGGTGCAACTATTTTTTTGTTTAATTTTTTTTTTGTTAATGGCAAATTCTATAGCTAAATTCTTTGTAGAAAGCTTATTTTCTAGTAAATGTTTCCTAGTGAATGACTTTGTTTTACCCCTTTTCCTTTGGAAAAGGGGTGAAACAAATTATTTCCAAAACTTTTAAATGGGAGGGAAGTTTGTGTTGTGTTTGGTTTGGGGACTTTTAGCAGGGAGGAGGGGAAGTGGGATGGTTTTTTTTTGGTTTTTTTTTTTTTTTAAATATATAATATCTTTCTATGTCTGTTAAATATAATCCTAGCTATTTTTCATTACTTACTGTGCTCTGAATAACTGCAGTTCAGACACTGATTTCAATTTGCAGGTAGTACACATTTGACTGAAGCTTACTATTTTTAGAGGATATACATGTCACATCCTGTAGTGAAATTGAGCTTGATATTAGTTCAAGCCTAATATCAAGCTGAATGGAATTAGTTGAAGTGTCAAAAGCCACACATTTATTCTGTGCAGAAAAGGTAGTGGTGATTAGTCATGTTATGTCAGCTGCAGCAGTTGGACGGGAAAGAGAAATGATTTAAATACATGCTGAAAAAGAAGATAGCACTGCTTTTCCCATTAAACTGTTTGCAGGACTGATGCATGAAAACATTTACTTGTTTTTCCAGTACTCAGAGTTGTTGTCCACCTACAATAGCTGAGAGACAAGTGATATGATGTGTGGCATTATATCTTTACCCCACTGATGTGTACTTTGCATTTCTAAGCCATTTTCTATCCAGAGCTTTAGAGCCGAGTTCCCTTTACAACATCATGTCAGTATCACAGGCAGGGTTCTTACCAAAACTCTGAAGAAAATCAGTGGTTTGGGCCTTTTTGAGGCAACAGAAGTGAGCTGAGGTCTTCAGATCCAGTTTTAGTTTTGTGGCTCTAGTCTTGCCTCAAGAAATGCCCATGCCTAGGCTACAAGTATTGTTTGGCTGAATATATCCACATTTGGATCTACAGGAACAGAGTAGCAACCAGGGTGTTATTGGTCTGCAAGCTCAGCCAAAAAGGATTGTGTGGTTAGAACTGGGCAGAGCTCATGGCCTTGAGCTGTCAAAAAGCTTCATTCCTCTGCTTACCAACATTGCTCCTCAGGAGTCAAAGCTAAGAGAATGTTGGATTAGTTCACATTTATTTCATCCATGGGGCTGCTGAGTAAGGAAAAAAAAAATAGGGGGAAAAAATAGTTAAATGATGATTTTGAGGGCCACAGGTGGACACAAGCTAAAATTGGGAGAAACTGCTTTTAAACAACAGGCTTTTGGAAAAGAATAGGACTAAAGGTATCTCCTGGTCTCTCCACTTCTTCCTGTGTGACAACCCTTTGTGTCTTAGAACATCCAGATCTGGTTTAGGTGTACATTGGGAAAAGACCTGTCTTTGCCAAAGACCTCTTGGTGTTCCAGCCCCTATCAGGGAAGGAAGAGGGGGGAATGAAAAGTGGAGACTCAAAAATAGAGCAGATCACAGTGTGAAATGAAGCTGCATATGAAATAATGGTAGCTGAAAACTGGCCTAGAAATTATGGTCAGGAGCAGCTAGACTTTGTGAATCCCTCTGGTTTTTAGTGTCCACCTACTGAATTAATAGAAGGATTTGACTTGCAACCTGTCCCATATCCACTGTCTGAGCTGGCTCTTTTCTTCTAGCCCATCTTGATTCTTGTTGGGACTCTTAAACCCAGCACACTTGGATAGAGAAAACATCAACAGGTGGTTTCCCTGACTCCAGCATCATTGGGCTGGGTTTTACACTCAATTCAATAAATGCTAAATTGGGTCAAATTCTACTTTGATGGAGTCAGTGGCAGATGCCATTTGGCTGTGATCTTCTCTGCACTCAGGCCACTTCATGCTCTTCTGGCATGGTAAAGGAGGAATGAATGACATGGTAACTCATTTTAGAGCCCCTCTATGCTGCCAGGGTGATACTGTGGGTTTAGAGTAAATGAAATTTCAGGCTAATTTGCTTTAGTGTCACTGAGCACCAGGGGCATGAGGTTGTTTGAGCTGAGTCAATGATGAGATGTTGTGTGAGGATGGGTTCCCAACAGGTTTTAGTTGCCCTGTGGCTGAAAGGACCCTCTGCAAGGAAGCAGGAAGGTAACAGAGCACTGTGCAGGTGAGGGGGAGGCGGGGATGAGCTCTCCTGAAGGCTGCAAACCAGCAGGCAAGTGACTGAAATCTGATGGAAATAATATCCATGACATAATGCCAGAGGGTGAAATTGGAAAGAAGTGACATCCCTTGGGACAGATTGAGAGGTAGAAAAAAATTTAACCTGTTTTCTAGGTAATACATGAATGGTTTGCTGAAGTGTGGTTGATGTGGTCTGAAGTTCTCTGCAGGCTTGTTAAGTGACTTTCCCTCCTGTTCCTGCAATAATAGCAACAAAGTCCCTCAGAATTTTCTTATTACAGAGGATTTATTCAAGATTTTGCATTTCCATCTGCAGTCTGAACCTCTTCAGTGGTTCACTGCCTCATGTGGTGTGTGAGGTACTTCAGAAGTAAGGTACTAAATCAAATAAACCATTTTATAGCTGTATTGCAGAGTTAAATGGGAGCGGCTTGCTGAGACATAACACATATTTTGTAAAAATAGCCAGAAACTTATTTCCTTTCAGTGGTTACAATTAAGGTTTTCTTTCAGAAGAAAGGTGGAAGAAAGGCTGCTCAATTATACAGAGGGCTGCAGAAATGCCATTGAATGAATCATTGAATCCTTTTAAGTACAATCCTCTTCCAGTTTTCCCCGTTTCAGAAATTTCCCATCTTACATGACACATCTGAGCATAACAGGGAAAGGTTGGTTAGAGCTTCTTTTGTGCTCCTTGTCAGTCTGTTCTTGAGAAATACTTGAACATAGAAGTGAACCCCCATGTACATCTGCATTTGCTTAATCCACATAGATGTGAATGTGTACGGTAATTTATTCAATATGGTTGTATTAATTCTGGTTTGTGGTGCACATTTTTGTCGTGGGGTTGCACTGTTGGTACTCTGTGCCTTGCATTCAGGATTTGGTCAACTATGGCTAGCACAGCTCTCTGAAAAGTAATACTAGAGGGTGTCTAGCATTCCGTTCTAGCAGAAGAAGTTTTTAGACCTCAGTGTCCATGAAGAGATAGTGGCTGACAGATTCGGTTTTAACCATGAAGGAAAAATGTTTTCCAAGCTGCAAACTAACCTGGGAGGTGTGACTGCTGTCCAAAAGGAAGGAATAAATTCATTTTACTCATAGGCTGCTGACCACACCAGAAGCCATGTCTGAAAATTGTGTACATCTAGAAATGGAATTTGTATCCAAGGCTGGTTTGCTACTTTTGCTAAATAGTGTCTGCTGTAGTTGTGGATTTTTTTTTTAAAGTGAGGAGTACATAAACATCATAACATGAATTGCTTGCAGAAAGAAAATTGGTTGCTGTTTTCCTACAAAACAGTTGTCTGTTTTGTTTATTATTCCTGTCACTGTCTATATTTAGCATTATAAAGTCTGCCTTTTGCACTACAGTAAATACTGAAGCCCTTATCTAATTTTTTATGTGATTTGCATATGTTACTGTGCAGTTTGTATCTGTTTAGTGAAACCATCTTAGTAGGTGTGCAGGGACTCTTGCTCATCTGATTATGTTTAAATCCTCTTTATTGACAGTTTCTAAATTTCAAAGAAAATATAAGTCATGTCTTAGCATAGTTAAGCTAAATTGGAATTTAATAAGAAAGTTTTAAAATGTGTTTATTTTGCGCTTCAATGCGTGTGCCCCAGTGCTAAATTTTAGCAGGTACTTGCATGCCTTTCTGGAGGGAGGAGTGTTTTATGTGTTGCATGAATTGAAGATTAGTGAAAAATTATATTCTGTGGAAGTATTCCTGTAAAAGCAAGACCAACATTTATGAGCCCTACATACAACATTGTCACTGGGGCTGTGTCTGAGTGTCCTTTGGTGTCTTTTTAAAAATACAGCAAATATAACAGACTCATTCTGGTACTTAATGGTGGCATCACAACACATACAGTCTGTCAGTCCAGGTACTTCCACTAGAGTTAGAAAGAAAAGGTTAAACTGTTGGTGGTGGACAAATAAGCTCTTTTAAAATCTTTTTTTGCTCTGTTTACCAGGGAAAGTTGCAGGAATTCTGCAGCTGTCCATCTCCTGAGAGGAGCAGCTCTTACTGGCAGACCTTTGGCCCCAGATGCCCTCATATTTTGCAGTGTTAGCTGGCATAATTCTTCTTCATCCCTCTTCATTGTAATTTGACTTCTGGGAAATTTGTTTAGTATTGATTTCACTTCATTTCTGTTAAAAGAAAAAACCTGAGAGTTCTGTGTAGCTGTCTGTAATAATGGAATATCCTCAATATCTGACTAATACAGCTGGGAAATATATTTTTGTTCTACAGCCAAAGCAATAAATGGGGAAGGATCAAGTCAGACTGTAATGAGAAAGAAACTTTTTAGGATATCTGATATATTGAACTTGAACTGATCAAAACAACTGCACAGAAAGCATTCTCTTTCATTTAACTTTCTTTTTCCAATAAAATTCTTAAAGGAAAAATACCAGGTAATCTACATGAAATCCTAGTTTAACCTTTTGGTATTTCTTCAAGCAAGCTGATCTTCTCTTAAGTACCAAAACACATTGAATATTAAGTTTTTTTCAGTGCTTTTCAGGAAGATGGGCTTGGAGATGTTGTCAGGAGCTTCAGCTGCAATCCTGGCAGGTGCTGTGGAGTCTTTGGCCACACTGCTCTGTATCACAGGGAAGCCAGGTAGAAAGAGACACCTGGATTCAAATGCAAGCTGTGGAGACCCCTGCCTGAGTGATGGGAATTAGGTGGCTGTGCTGCTCCCTGGCAGTGCAGGGATCATGGCAAACCCCTGTTTCTGGGAGAGATCCCATAGGAAAGGACTGACTTGTGTGCAGGAGCTCTGGTTCCTGGAGGTGCAGGGCTGAGCTCACAGCTTGAGCCATCACCACCTCAGGCCAGGTATCCTCCTGCAAAAGAATTCCCTGGTCTGGGTAGATGGCAGGCTGCTCTGTTGTGTTCTCTCATGATTTCTTCTTTGAGGAACTGGGGCCTGTGGGACACAGTAGAGGAGATCCTGAGTCACAGCCACGTGGAACAGATGTGATTGCACACAATGTGATGGAGCAGTAATGCCAGAGCACACAACTCTCAGAGCAGAAACAAGCTGCTTTTACTGTTCTCTTTTTGTTTTTAAATCTGATTTGTGTCATACTGTCATGATGCTTACCACTCCCTTTGTGTTTTGAACTAGATCAATGGGTTGGTTGTTGGGTCACAACAAAGGGCTTGACAGCCCAGGAAACAAATTCCTCATATATCCTCCCCTCTTCAAGTTTTGCCACAGAAGTTCTTCGCTGTGGAAGAAACTTTTTTATGTCTTTGTTACTGAGTAGTGTCAATGTCAAAATATCTGGAACAGATAAATAGGTATTTTATCTCTACATAGCTCGGCAGCAGCTTTGCTGCATTCAGCTTGTTTTCCTGGTAATAATTTGGTATATTACTGGGAGGACACTGCCATCTCTCCTAATAACAGCCCCTCCCTGTCTTTGACAAAAACCAGGCATCTGAGGAAGACCTCATTCAAGGAGGGCTGCCTGTTTGGGAGCAGCTGTAATAATTGCAGCAATAATACTAATAAAATCTTGCCTCAATGTCATAGCAGCCAGATGTGATTTTACTGAAGCAGAATTCCTAATTTCTATAGCAGGGAGCATATTTTCTATGTCTCCTTTACATGGAAGGCACAAGTGGAAGGTGATTACATCAGAAATCATCCATTTTGTCATGATACTGACTTTTATTTTCCATTGGGCCCTTTTAAGGTTTGTACTTTACAGTCTGTGTCAAAGACCAATTCTGGTCAAGACTTACTGCACACAGATGAGCTATAAACAGAGTTATGGAAAAGGGCACTCGAGGCCTCTGTAAACATACATCACACTGTGCTTCTGAAAAGCCTGGACCCCATGAGTTTCTCAGTCTCCAGTTTCATTACTGTACCTTCTGCTCTCCTTTCAAGTAACTCTCTAAATCTCTGCTTTGGGGCCTTGTGGTGCTGCACAGTGTGTGAACACCACTGCCCTTGTCTCTTCCCAAGCCATGGCTGTGCTGAGTGGCCATGGGGCACCAAGGCTGAGCATTTATCCACCACGGAGTTCTTCACACACCAGCACTGCTTTTAGGAGCAGTTGCTCTGAGCACACCTTACTGGCTTATACTGACAAATTATGAAGCTATTTTGGTTGGGTTTGTGATTTAGCTCTGGGAAGCAGGATCAGGAAAACATTAGTTGCTTTCTCTTGCTCATTTCCCTTGATGTCACAATCCTCTGATTATATATAGCATGGTAGAAGAAACCAATGCTTAGCTTTGCTTTAACTGTGAAATCATAATTAGTATTTTCAAATCAGCAAAGGTAGCACCAGTTGAGAGAACCTTTGTCTATTGGGATATTCTTGTCCTTCTGTGTCTGTCTCTCTCTCCAGTATTGGAGAAACACCCACTGTTTAAATTGCAAGTGTGTGAGAGCTCTTGCTGCATGGCACAGCTGACTGAGCAGGGTCAAGGCTGATGGGAGGGCTCAGGTTGCTTGTGGCCCCTTCTGTCTCTACACTCTATCTCAGAGACTGATCAAGTTCTGAAGTGTTTTGGTCAAAATGCTGAAAATTTTGTGTGTAAGGAAGCCCAGGGCTTGGAGGGAAGGGGGTAGATGGAATAACATGGTCATGATTTAAAAATCTGCTAATAAAGGTCACTTGAGGGAGGAGAGATGTCTGGTCCCTCAGTCTGGCTCACCACATACTGTTTCTGATTTGGTGATGCTTCTCAGGATGAGCTCCCCAGTGAGGCTTAAATTTGAGCTCAGTCTGTGTGCTGTCGAAGTTTAAGCTCCTGTTTTCACTGGGAGGTGGGGTTGGTAGATTTCACCCAGGTACTTCTTTTCCCAGCACCCCAAGATGGGAAAACACATGTAATAATTACACATTACTTATTAGGGTTAATGATATATATTGCCATTATGCATGATCACTGATCTTTCCTGTGTTTTGTGCTCTTTAATGTGAAAAATACCCCTCTCATTCCCTAGAATGTCTAGTTGGGATATCTTTGACATTTAGGCTTCTATGGAGGACTACTTTTACTCATATGGAATATAAATCACTCTGCTACTTGGTTTTTATTTTTCAAAAACTGTACAAGTATGAAAAAAGAGATTGAAATGCTGTTTTAAAAGGAGAGCTGTAGTTTTTTTATGATTCTCAGTGCTGCATTTCCACATGTGATTTTTTTTCTTATCCTGGTACATCACATTTATTACCCCTTGCTCATCCTTTCTGTTTTATGAACCATGAAAACTCTGAGGAGCACAGTGAGGGTTTGGTAGCTGTCAAGCAATGCTCTGTGGTATTTCACGTGGTGAGGGGCATCAGTATCATGCTTGGAAGATCAGCCTGATAAAGGGGACACAGAGTAGAAAGGTTGCACAGATGTTCTGGGACCTCAATTCTTGAATTTTGTCAACCAGGAGTTTGATTATATTCTGAAATCACTGAAGCAAAGAGTAAATATAAAGCTCTGTGACCAGAAATCCCTGCAGCAGATATATGCTGTGTGCTAAATCTCACAATTAAGTCATGGTGGTGTAAAATCTGCCTCCAAAGCATGGTCTGCAGAAGCTGGTGCTCACTTCTGTAATGGCCCAGCACCTCAAGCAGGAAGGTGGGATTGCTGCTCTGTGTCTGGAGCAGGAGAGCATCCCCTTCTCCTTCCACAGCTGCAGACACACTCTGTTGGCTCTGGACAACCTCTGTTGCTGTGCTTAATGTTGAGCATGGCACACACTGAATTTCTATGACTCAAGTGTGTCTGGTTTTTGTGTATTTGAAATTGTTGCTCATTTAACCATGACTAATAGATTGCTTGAGCACAGATCTCTGAAGAGAGGCTATTCAAGTAGAGAGCACACAAAAATCCTCATCTAATCAACCTACAACATATACACATCATCTACATCTGTGGTTGCATCTCCCCACACAGTCACCACTTGTTTGACAAAAAGATGTATGTAGGTTAAATTTTGGATTAAACAAATTGCAAAAGCAATGCTTTACTCAATCTGATCCAAACAAGAAGAGCCATACTGCTTGAGGGCTGTATATCAAATGTATGCTGCAACAGAGAAGGATAAACATTAATTTTCATTTGGCTTTTTGTGCCAAAACTGTTTGAGAGGTGAAGCATTAAAAAAAAGGTTGCTGTGATATATTAGTGCTGTGAGATACCTGACACTTGAAGTTAACTTTGCTGGGTCAAGATAATGCTGAGATTAAATGCTACTAATGCTTTCTGTTCTATCTGTCCAGTTTGCTGGTTGGCATTCCTGCTTTCCTGGACGAGAATATGGAAATCAAATTTACACTAAGTTGTGTGTAAGATGCTTAGAAGCATCTCTACAGTGGGGGGGAAAAATGGACAATTTCCTACAGCTAATGTTTAATCAAATTATTGGCTTTTCTCCTTCAAGAACCATCAAACACTGTGTTTGATCAAACCAGGTGTTCCTGATTATATTTTTGTTAAATAATTGTTAAAATGGAGCTTGAGAGTAAATTTCACTTTTTGAATAATTGAGAAAATTAGTTTTTGGGTGCTTGGATGTGTTCCTGTACCTAGTGGTGTCATGAAGGCTTTATCAGCTGTCTTCATCTGAGTGGAGGGGAGAGCTTGCTTTAAAAGGATGTGTCCTCTTCTACCTAAGGGTCAAGCAGGTGGCCATTTCATCTTCTCATGCGTTCCTGTGCTCACTGGTTGTTGCTCTTTTTGGGTTTACTCTCTGGGACAGGTTGAAGCTGCTCTGAACAGGGTTGTTTTTACCCATCATGGCTCTGCAACTGCTGAAATGCTCCCTGGATGCAGCCTGTGCTTATTTCTGCAAGAGTGGACAGCCTAAAATTCCAATTTCATGTGGAACCTTTCACTCCTTGAAAGGAATTTCTGTAAATTTGGGTTTTTTAATTGTTGTGTAGATAAAATATATTAAACTGTTTACAGCCACTTGCATCCCTTCAGTACGGGATAAGCTCATAAATGGTGCTGATGTTCCATGGTAGTTAGAAACAATGAAACTTAAAAGCACACATTTCTGTGCTGTTTTCCCCAATGTGAGAGTCATCTTCATTATGGATGCAGAGAAAGGACTTTTTTTCTCTAACAATTTTTCTATGTAATTTTTGCAATCTTTGTATTTTTATTTCTGAAGACCAGATAAGAATAATCAGCATGGTTCTTGTGCTCCACTTTCATTCCCTTAAGGAGATTTCACACTGAAGTTTCTCCAGTGCTTCACAATCTACTTGCTTCTTTGGATTAAAGACACCTGGCCTTCTAAATATTATATATAGTTCTTGCATGGGCATTTTTTATCTGCTTTCTGCCCTTGACAGTCAATGACACAGTACCAGTGCCATGTGTGGTTACAGTCATTGCTTTTGCTGTCTTAACAGCAAATGCTTCTCATTTTAAATGTCACCCTGGAAGGCCATGATTTGTTGTGAGGTGATTTAACACTCTGTTGTCCCTCTCTGTGACCAAGTCCCTCCATGAAGATGCCACCAACTTCTTATTTGGTGTGTGAGGACGTGCCTTGTTTACCTTTATCAATTACAGCCTTAGTGGTGTGATTTAGGGAACCATCTTAAGAGGAAAACGGTGTCAAAAGGTTTGTTTTGGGTCTGAGGTGTTTGTGTGGGTAAGAACAAACCCAGGGCAGCACAGCTGCAGGCTGGGGACATACTCTTCAAACCCTTTGGGAAGGTGTCAGCAGTGAAAGCCAAGGTCCTTGTGGAAGCCCAGAGACATTTCTGTTGGTCTGGGCTCTGTAAAACCCAAGCCTTGCTAGGCTCACCTTGCTGAGTGGCTATTCTGTGCACTTTTGTGGACAAGTGTCCTTCCTCTAGATAACACACTTTCTGTGGACAGTAAAGGAAGTAGTGTTGTGCATTTCCTATGTTTTTCTATGAATTTTTTTATCCAACTTGTATTTTGGTACTTTTTCAGCTTTCCTGGGCTTGTCCTGCTAATGTGAAATAAAATAACTGCAAATCACTTGCATTGCTAACAAACAGGAAAAACAAGGAAAAAGTGAAGCTAATTGGCATGAGATTTTAGTATTTTGGTAATTTTGAATTGTTTGTGATTGTAATACATTCTTGTAACCACAAGTACTTCTAATGATCTGAAGTGCTTTTGAAAAGGAAGGGACTCTGAGAGACCAGTCCCTATATGTAATTTAGTGACAAGAATAGAGTTGGCAAATTATCAGTTTACTTGGCTTAAAATAAAACCTTACATTATAGCATGACCTACTTGTATTCACTATGCCTTCTAATCTATACCCTCTATTCTCTTCTGAGTTTAAATTGCCTTAAAATTTGAGATGCTGAGAATGTCCTGAACTCTGCAGGAAATTGGCATGTTATTATTTTTGTTACTGTGAGGAAACAGGTTTTTTATTTGTTGTTGGATTTTTTTGTTTTTTTTTTTTTTTGAGGGAAAGGTTAAAAAACACCTCCAAGAAACCCTTGTTTTCCCTCCCATCTCAGGAACTGCCCCAAAACCACCAGAAAGTAGTTTTTTAATGTTGATTGGACAGTAGCTAGCAAGTTTTGATCCCTCATGTTGCAGGACTCGGTGTCCCCAGCAGAAGCCAAGGGACACACCTGGCCCATCCCTGGGAGCAGGGGATGGCTGAGAGGCACCAGGGAGGGCTGAGGTTCCAAGGGACTGCTCTCTCTGGGGGATGTAAGAGACAATCCAGAATTTGGGGGTAATTAGGAGTGCTGTGACTGTGAGGTTAACAGATTGGAATGGAAGACAGGGCCCATCTTTGGGGGAGGAAAGAGCAGTTTGGCAGCTGTTACTGCACATTAGATGATTCTGCCTGTGTGTGGAACATGAAACGGGGAGGATCTCAGGAGGAACTAATGCACTTACTAATGGAAAATTGTGTTATTTCCAAACCAGACAGATCAGAGATAAGAAAATGGGCCATTGTTAAAAAATCAACTCCTGTGACTGTGCCTAATCTCCTACTTACTACTAAACTAGATCCAAATGTCTGAGATTAAATTTCAGTGTCTGTGCTGCCACTAAAATTAGTGCTTGAATATGGCTCATAAGTTTGACCTGAATACATCTACACACTTTTCAATCTAAACTATGTAATAAATATGTAATTAATTTGTAAATACTAAATAACCCTTTCTTTTCTAATTTCTATTTTAGTTATTAAATTATTTCATTTCATGAAAGTGCTGCTTGTGATGTTTGCAATAGGTTTGTTCATATAAATGCATAGTTCTTTATTTTTCTTTTTGACTACTTGGTGCTGCTTTTGATGACTATTTTCTGCTTTTCAAGAGAAAAAGAAAAAAATTGTTGCAGAGCTGTGGTGGGAATCATGAAATCAGAACCATGTAATGCCTTTAGTCTGCTGTCAATTAGTCACTGATACAAACCTGTGATGAATCCCAAGGCACCATTTCCCTGTTGAGTCTAATAAAATTCAGTTTGTGCAAGCCTGCGGATGCCCCTGCTGGTCTAGGGGAATAACAAAGGATGTCAAACTAAGTGAGAAATTGGGAAAAGGAAAAGAAGTAACCTGAAAATGAAACCAAAAAGCCTTGAGAAAGATGTATTTGCAGTGGAATGTAACTGACTTTAGAGGCAGGAGTTATTTAATGAGCCTGAAGTTTAGTACAAGCTCGTGGTGGTAGACTCTGTTTGCAGTTCATATATCATACTGAGAGGTGTTGCCTCGTGTTGAGGAGAGACAGGAAACAGCTTGGCAAGGCTGGGAAATACTGCTGAGCATTCCACATGAATAAAAATACCTTATTTTTATTTATAAATATCTTTAATAAAACCTTGTAACATAAGGTGGATCCTCAAGCAAGGCAAGCCTGGGTGTTTTGCAGAAGCTCTTGGGAGATCACAGTGCAGGTGAGAGTGTTTTCCAGGAGAGCTGCCTTAGGGAGGCAGAGCAGTGGGGAGCCTCGAGTGTCCCATGGGCTTGAGAATTCCTGGCCTGAGAGCTTTGCTGCTTCCTGGCTTGAGGGGACACAGCCACAGATGCAGGAGCTCTGAGCAAGGAGCTAACAAGGCCAGGGGATAAGAGCACTCAGCTCTGGTAACATTCAAAATCAATGCTGTTTTCCCCCCTAAGACAATCTATGTGGCTGTCCTCATTCCTGAGTTGGTAATCAACACAAAGAAATAATTTGAAAAATGGAATTTCAGTTGGGAGTCCTTTCCTTTCACTTGTGACCACAAGTCATAGGAGATGTTCTGGGATGTCTTTGCTTACTGCTCCAATTGTTTGAGGCTGAAGGAACACACATATTCTTCACATTCCTCTCCTGATTGCATCCTTTTATAGGGAGGTAGATATTTTCGTTATTCCCCTATACACAGAGATCTTATTGAAAATTACAAAGAAGAAAAACTTGGATCCCTCTAAAGAATTTAAATTAAGAGTCAAGTTTTGTTGGGCTGGGTAAAGTGTGGCACAGGGTGAAAGGTAAGCTTTTTTTTTTTGTCTGACAATAGACAATAGGGTGTGTAATTCCATCCTGATTTACATGACATGAAAGTTTAGAGGTATAGAGCTATCTATTTTTTTCCCTGAAAAAAAGGTCCAATAGTCATCAAAAGTCAAATTTATATGGCCATACCTTTGACTCTGGCAGGAGCTGGCTGACAGACAATATCATAACCTCAGCTATTTTGTCATTTGAGAAAATGCTAAGGGGATATTGAAAGCCATGAATAGAATTTGGCCACAAATCACTCCAGAAATGAAGCTCTGACTCTGTTTTGAGGAAAATATGTTGAATGCTGGCATCCTGTATCCTCCCTCATTTGGCCAGAAATCCTCAGTGTTTATTGAGGGTGAAATTCATCTGTGTGCTGTGAACTATGTGCTCTAAAGAAAGCTTCAGCACATTTGTAATGTTGGATATTTCATATGCTGGCTTTCCTGCTTAAGGATGAATTTCTCCTTGAAATGAAATGAAGACTGAGAGCACATAAGGCAAAATAATGATAGGATGAAATAAAACTGGTCTATCAGAAGAAATGGCACAGAAATCCAATTTGGGACAGTAAAATGGGTATAGATATTATTTTCCATTGTATGCTATTTCACACAAAATATGGTTACAACAGGAAATCAATGGAAAATAAAAATTACATATAAGACAAACAGCTGAAAACCAAGAGGCTCTACTTTCCCATTCAAATTGTAAGGTAAATGCAGCAGAGGGATAACATATGGGTTTCATATCTTTAGATAGCTGTGGATTTGCTGATGCACTATCTCCAGTTTAATTCATGTGCTTCCTTTGGTGGTGTGTTGCCTGTCTCATTCTGTGGTGAATGCAGACAAATGTTCCTCATAAATATTTTGTAATGTTATATCTGTCTGTAATTTCTTCCCTGAAGACATTTATGTTTCATGGCATCAGACCTTTTCCATATCTGTTTCATCCTGGTTCTTGCACCATCACTGTACTTCCTTGTGTCACCACTGTTTATCCTCTTCTGCTGCCCCACAGATCAGGGGGCTGCCCTTAAACCAATTTGTGCCCCTGTGTCTCTTCAACTCCTCAGCTACAAATCAACAATTTCTGTGAAATAGCTGTAGAAATACAAATCTGATTAGAGTATGAGATGTACTTTTCTCTTATTTTAAACAGAAATGGCCAAAGTACTTAAATTTAAAAAAAACCAAAAAAACACACTATGGTACTTTTTTTGCAAATTAGAAACTGAGGTTGGGTCATTAGTGGTTGTTCCCATGAAGAGAAATAATGTTCAAATGTTAGTGGAGTCTTGCTGCTAAACCCCAAAATTCATTGTAGATAAAAGGAGATTATTTAGTATCATTTTGCACACACACAAAAATAGCAACTTTCAGGGACTTGAATACATAAGGAAAAAACTGAAATTTGATTAATAAATAGTACTTTCCTTTTAGCTCAAAGTATTCTTATGAAGTAAGACTAAAAATCTTATAAAGAGTCTCCATAGCTTTCCTTGCACCCTCTCCATCTACTTATTTGTATTTCTCTGTCATTTACAGTTTAAAAAAAAACCTTATTTTTTCCCCACCTTCTTTCTTTTTCCCCAGCTGCCTGTTTGAATCCCCAGTGGCCCATTACCTGTGGTACAGTAGCTCTCTTTAGCTGCTGGCTCTGTTTGAGGAACTTTTGTTGTTACCTTTGAAATACTGGAAAATGGGGGAAACCAGTTAAGTGTCTCGGTCTGAGTTACTGTGACTCCAGAGAAGATCATTCATCCATCTGGAGATGAGGAACTACTGGAATCTGAATCAGTTCATGAATTGTTTCTGTTTTCCAGCTTTTCTATTTAAGTCAAAGGAAGTTTTGGTTTTAAAGAAAACACAACAAAGGTACAAACTTCTTCCTGTTTTATTGAGCCAATTGCTTTTACTAAGCAATAATTGAAGTGTTAAGGTTTTAATTGTAGTGATCAAGCTGTGCTTTTTGAGATAATTATTCAGTAAGAACCTTTTTGAGCTTTCAAGATGCATGAAATTCTCCAAGCTCTAAACAACAACGTTTACATAGAATGGATGAAATGGAGATTTGTCATGGACAGTGACCCATACAATTATTTTCTTGGTTTCTTTTGTCTCAGGAGTGCTTGAACTTGTTCAGAAAGCATTCATTATTTAGAGATTTGATTGAATATTGGAAAGATATATTGAAAAGATGCTCTTGTCTAACCAGTTTCTGGCCTAGAATTTTTCACTTGGCTATAAAACTCTGCCTGTTTATATTCAGGGGATTTCTTTGGTCGATTCAGTCATGTCTGCTTTGCTCTAGTGTTTCCACAAGCCTTGAGTCTCTCCTGGGATGGAAACCTGCCGTTTTTGAGTCTGAGTTCCCTGTTACCAGCTGTGCTTGCTCAAGAAGCTGGACTCGAGTCTGGATAATGTTGGGTTGGAATTTTGCATGTATGAGCATAAATAGGCGACCAGTTACAAATATAAGCTGAAGTGTGTGTGTGTCCCAGAATGGCTTCTCAATTCCTATTTCCTACACTGTGCCTTGGAAATGTCCCAGCTTCAAGTTAAGACCAGATTGTTCTGCTGTTTTCATGTGGTGAAAGTCCAAGTAGATGGATAAGAGGTGTGACCTGGGCAGCAGGAATTGACTGTGCTGTGCCTCACCTGGAGAGCAGAACTGTGCCACCAGGCCTCCTGGAAGTGCTTTTATTCCTGCAGAGAAAAGCTGTGGCAGAGAGAAGTCCCTCTCGTGTAGCTGAGTTGGGTGGCTGTGAGCTTTGGTGCAGCTTTGCCAGTCTGGTTGTGATCCAGAGAGCCAAAGGATCTGCTCTGCCCCCCTGGGCTGTCACTGCTGTGTGGCACCTGCTGCTCCAGGACCTGCTTGCAGGACGAGCCTGGGTTTTGCTGGGGTTTTGTGGGGATTCCTTTACAAGTGTGAGTCCCCAGCATGTCTCAGTGTTACGCCTGCACTTGAGGCATTTCACAGCTGCTCTGATCAATGAGGTTCAGCATCAATTGGCTGGATTTGGAGAGGAGGTTTTGCTCCTCTGAGCACTTAGTGATATGGAGTTCTTTTATCTGGCTTCTGAAACAGTGTTGGCCTTCTGCTGCTGGCTTTGAGGATGGGCTGGGCAAAGGCACCTTTTTCAGCTGCTTGCTTTCTGCTGTAGTTTCTCCCTCCTCTGCCATACAGTGATCACACTAAAGTAATATGAATCACAGTGATTGTGATTCATATTACTTTAGTTTTATTGGACAGGATTTTTATTTTTAATTCTACATTTGTGGGGCCATTAGCCCTTCACAGTGCTGGATGACTCAAGTGGTTGTTTTTTCCTGTCTGTTCCTACTCTCTCCTGGGAATTAATGAAGTCATGAAATGTAAGCAGTAATTAAGAGTTCTTGAGGTAGGATAGTTGTCTAGGGCTATAACTCAAACCTTGCTGAGTCTGGAGGAGTACAGAGCCATACTGAGCTGCTTTGGTATTCCACAGTCAGAAAGGACTTTTTCAAACACAAAATGTTTCCTACACCTTGCAAGCAGCAGGTTTGATCTGAACTAGCAGCCTGTGATTGCAGAAAACCCAATCTCCAGTACCAGCTATTTTGTGAGGGAGCAAGTCTATTAACACTGGGTCTGTCCTAGAAATACCTTGGGATTTGGCTGGTGGAACTTTCTTTCCTGTGGATGACCTATTTTCACTGCATTTTCTGAAAGAAATAATGTGCCTTCACATTGGATTTAGGAGTATTGGTTTTTTTATTATGAGGGGGGAAAAAGAACTGCTCTTAAGTATCTGATCCTGTTCTGTTTCTTATTTTAAATTTTCTTTAAGGTAAATAAAATTAGAAGTGTTAAAGTTAACAGTGGGATTACTTCTTTAGTGTGGATTCTACTTTGCTCACAGCAGCAGAGATTCTTGTGAGCAATTTCTCAAGGCAGCAGTTAATTATGGATACTTACTGGCCTGAGTAATGGAAATCCTAATAATTCAGGTGTCTTGTGTATGCAGTTTTATGGAGTATTACTAAGCAGAATACCTTGTTCAGGGATATTTTTTTCCCTGATACCCCTGGGAGATGTCATTATAATTGAATCCAGGTTTGTACATCATTGGAAGAGGAAGAACAGGTTTCATCCCTAGTGCATGTGTGTCTCCAGCAGCACCTGCAGCTTAAAGTGGAAAATGGCCATTTGAGTGGGAATAAGAAAAAATTCAATGAGAGTCTTTAGACAATTTAATGGGAGTCTTTAGATTTCTCTTCCTTATTGCCATGGCAGTTTGGAGAAGCTCTTGCTCACTTACAGCACTGAAGCACTGTGATCTCCACACTTGTGAAGAGATGCTTGGGGATGAGAATTGAAGAGTTTTCTTTTTCCTTATCCTTGTTAAAACTTTATCCAATGACTGGTGAGAGACCAAAGGATTTTTCTTGAGCTCTGCTGAGAGCACTTGATGGAAGTGTAGAAGCTGAGTTGAGTACTCCTGTACTGTCACCCTTGCTATGACAAACTTTATGTGCATGTTGTTTCTCCCAGCTATTTGCTCTGTAGAAGCTAAATTACTCTTTATGCTAAGAAAGATGTGCTGAAATGTCTTAAATCCTTCTGAAAACAGTGTGTGCTCCTGCAAGACCACAGCAACTGTCCAAGATCACTATAAATCTGTTCCCATTTGCACTCTCAATAAGAGCTTCATAAGAATTTTTTCTACTTTAATGATCCTATCAAATGGGTTTGTTTTTTGTTGGCCTTGTGAGGAAGCAAAGGTGATATTAATGTGGCTATTAACTGTGTCAGATATGCCTCTGGAATCTCCCAGCAGGAATTTTCATGTCAATATCCCTTACTTTGTAGGGATTACAGTTTGCTGAGATCTCCTCCACGGATTTTACTAAAAATCCTCTCTCATTTTCCTGCCTGGTATTTTTTTGTCTATACCATACTTTTTAATGGTCACAGGAGCTCTCCCCCTTTGCTTCATCTGTAAAAGCATCCTTTTCCTCACCCTATTGATGTTCTGGGGGGTACCACTGAGAACCTGAACCCTCACCCAGGCTGGGAAATGACACCAGTCCCGGTGGGAGAGAGGGAAGCCCTGCCTTGTCCCCCCAGTCTCCCTCAGCAGCTGCCAGCAGCAGATGCTTTAGGGGAAGCTGTGGGGATAAATCAAACCTGCAGCTCTGACTGCGCTCTTCCAAAGTCTGGCAATCTGCAGTTTAGGGACTTTCAGAGCTGGAGATTGTATTCTATCTTTGCATTTAATAGCCCTTGATGGCCTTTTCTTCCATGGCAGGGCTTCCCACTACCATTTTGGAGGGAGCCAGAGTGGTGATATGAACACTGTGAGCAGCTGACGGGTCTAAAATGCATTGACATTTGCAGATGGGGATTCAATCCCTGCACTACATTTCACTGCATTTTATTGTCAGTTCGTTAGAATAATACAGCAAAATATGTGATTTGGCAGTGTGTGTTCCCTTGCATTACCACCAGTACTCAGAAATGGCTTCTGCTTGTTACTTCTGCCACTTTCGTTTTCTTTTCTTCAAAACCCCTGGGAACAGAGAATGGTGGAAGCTGTTGTGAATTGCAGCAGGTTGCTTCTCTGTCCACTTGTTCTCTTTAGTTTTGAGACTATGTATTTTCAAATGTTGCATTTGTCAATTTTCTTCCTCTTGCAAGCCTTACCCCTTTCATAGATAAAAAAGGAAACTACAATGGCCGTATTTGATGCATAAATGTGGGTAAATATGGGTATTTTCTCTGCCCTTTAGTTGATATCTAAACATGTGATATTTGCTAGAAAATAAGAATGAAAGCCCAAAATTATTTCAGAATTAAAAATAAATGAACACTGTTCAGTAGAAAGTTTCTTGCCTGTTTAACATCGTGTTTTAGCTTGAAGAATTGAAGATCCATTATGCCCCATGCTTGTGGGCCAGTGGTCAGCTGATTTATTTTGTCCTCCTCCTTTGTTTTGCTGCGCATAAAAGGACAGGGCAATGTCTCACTGGTGCAAAGGTGAGAGCAGCAGCTCTCCAGCTGGGGACACAGTCCTTGGCTCTGTCAGCTCCTTCTCCCTGGTTTTATGTTCTTTGGCTTGAAAGTGCGGAATATTTATTCAGCTTAGATCCCAAGACAGGCAGTAGTTCATACATAGCAGACTGCAGCAGTAGATTGGCAGATAATTTGGTTTTAAAGATATACCTGCCTGTCTCTTCAAGAAGTACAATATTGTTCTTGATATCCTCCCAATTATTTGATTTTCTTGCAGATTTTTACAGCTGTGTAGCTATGAAATTGCAGGTTATTTTTATTCTCTTCTATACCTGTGATAAAAGTGCCCTGAGGAACATTCTTGAAACATCACAGATGCACAATTTTTCATCAAAGGATAAGATAGTGGGTGCATGAAACCATAGGGTCTTTTTGAGCTGTGATAGCATTGTGCAAATACAGTGCCCATTCTAGGAGTGCAGGGTATTCCCTTGGATTCCTGTCAATGCCTCTGCTGGGCACTGATGACTTTTGTACCATGCAAGAATAAATATAAACAGCCCCTGTAATCTGTAGGGTATTGCTGAGAAGGGTTGTATTTGGAGCTTTCCAGAGCAAACTGTGGCTAATTCTGTTGTTGGGCCTGGGGGCTCTGCCTTGCTGGACTCTGAGCTGCTTGGGGGTGATTGAGAAGCTCAGGGAATGGAGGTGGCTGCTGCTTGATTGCCATGGGCTTCAAACTGTTTCCATTTTGTTCCTAATAAGGTTAAATGAAGTGCTCAATACCCACAGATAGTGTCTGTGGTGTTCCTCAACAGAGCAGCTTGTGGGACATCACAGCAGAAGTGCAGGGCAAAGGGAAGGACTCTGGCTACTTACAGGGGAGGAATTGCAGCTCTAATAATCATCCATTCAAAAAATCTAAAACCTCTATGCTCTCCAGCTGCTAACAGCTTCTTATTAAGTAGCAGCTCTTGCTCTCTGTTTAGCTGACTGCTGTCAATTTAAAGCCAGGCTCTCAGATGACATTTATTGGTTTAAATTGCAGGCAAGTCCCCTGCAGAGACAAAACCTACACTGAAACAAAATCAAGATGGTTTCCAGTCAGCCTTGACATTTGCAGTCTTTCCCTTGTGAGAAATGGCTGTGACTGCCAAGGAAATTAAAGGAAAAAAAAAAAGTTAATTTCAGATTGGCCTCAGTCCTCCAGGCAGTGAGAGGGAAGAGCAGCCTATGGTCTGCTGTGCTGGTCATCACTGAGGAGAGGGGAATTTTAAATTAGTAGTGGTGAGCTCTTGGACAAATAAATAAACTACCTCCAGAGAGTATGAGAAGTCCTGGAATTCAGTTTGCTGATTTTGCTTTGGATCAGGAGGTGGAAGTTCACTGCACTTGGTAAGAGATTTGGTGTCTTCCATGGGCTGGTCTGGTCAAATGCAGAGTGCTGATTGTAGATTGGCAGGAGAGCTGAGAGGGCAGAAGGTCCCTGGCTTTGTGAGACACAGCTCAGATGCTGCATGCTCTACTGGCAGGTTGGTCTTGATTCTGGGAGAACATCTCAAAGGCATGTTGTAGGCTGGGTGTCAAAGGGACACTGTTTTCAACCAGGAGAGACATATTAGTTTTTGTAGGCAGGAATGAAAACTACTCGCGAAGAGATTTTCTTCTGTCTTCTTTGTTTAATTTGGGTCACTTACAGGCTGTGGATGAAATGAAACACGTGCTTGTTTCATCATCCCACCTTCTTGTGGGAAACCACTTAGCAAATATTATATGAAAATGCAGATGAGTTTTGGATCAGATGGCTCCATTTCAGTGACAAATAATTTGAAGGAACAGTAAGATCATTTGCTTTAAGGGAAAAACAAAAACAAAATGTTTTTGTTTGGATGCATTTCTTTTGGAGCTCCCATTGTAGTGAAAGATTAATTGTGCTGTCAACTTTTTATTCCAACCCTAAAAGAAAATTAACTGTACTCTACAGAGAGTCTGAGTGCACTTAGGTTCCTCCCACCCAATGAACTCCAGTTTGAGTTCTGATACATGGTTTGAGTCTAGAGGCACAGGACTGATTAAAGCAGCATCACTGGAGCTATTTCTGTTCCTTATTGAAACCTGCCTGCTCCCTCAAAGGCCTTTGTGCATACCCAAAGGGGATCTGTAGTTGAGAATCCCCAATACTTCAGAATATTTATTACAGTGAAATTACCTGCTTGATCTTTAATCACATCCATAGTGTAGTTCTGCTGTTAGAAATGTTGGATGGCTGTATGTAATGTGTGGAGTAAGTTGGAGTGAAAAGCCAAACTTAATAAAAGAGATTATTTCCTGGTTTGGTTCTGATGGTGTGGTGGTTTGTGTTTTATTTTTTTTTTTTGTTTTGTTTGTTTTTTGGGTTTTTTGTTGTTTTTTTGCAGGTGACTTGTTACATTGAGGACTGTGCCAGCTGTGTGATTATCCTTCCTCAGCAGTTATTTGTTCTTCTTTAATATCTGACAGCATATTCTAAGGAGCTGAATTTTCTAACAGCTAAAGGGGGTGTCTCAGTTTCCACTGAGACAATCCTGGGGTCGTGTGCTTGGCTGGGGGGACAAGGACAGTGCAGGGCACTCTGGCTGAAATGTGCTGGGATCACTCTTGGGCTAAATCAATAGAAGAATTTAATAGGTGATTGCTGTTTGCTATTTTACCAAATAGAGCATTTCAAAACTGCTGACTTGACACAGCAGCTACATTTGGTGGAACATCCAGGCAGTGTTTTGTCTCTGAACATTCTAAAACTCCTCTGAAATGCTGTTGACCACAGCAGTGAGTTTTGTATTGACGTTAAAGATAGATTTATTGCTCTTAAAGTTGTTCTTCCTTCCAGCTTATGGGGTCTTTGAGAGCTGAGATCCAATAATTCCTTGTAAATGGCTATCTCAGCTTTTGATTGGAGTTCTTAAATATGATATATTACTAGCAGTAAGTGCAGGCATATCCCTCCTGTTGTTTCAGAGAAGTGCTGTGTGGGTTATCTTGCTGACAGGAAATTGAAGAACCATAAAGGTATCAAAGTCTAGTAAGATTACAGCAGGACTTAAGTGTTAGAAATGCCCCTTTCCTTAATAGGGGATCATTCTATTGGGAGTGAAGATGTAGATCAGAAGCAATATTACTATAACACTTTTTTTAGGCTGCTATTAATGTAATAAAGCTGTTGTTAGAGGCAGAAATCTCCTTGCTTGTCACATTGACCTTCGTGTTCAGCCTGGTTGTGGCAACAGCTCACAGCTCCTTGGCCGTTTGTTAAAATATCTTTTCCTTTCCTCCAGGAGTGAATTCTTGTACTTTGTGCATGCAGCAGGCACCACTTTGTCCTGGACGTTATGATCGTTATGATCTAAGTGTGTGCTGGTGGCCTTGTTCAGATTTGGCGAGTTTTGTTGTTCTGAGTTTCAGCACAGGGCAGCCTGTTCCAGGGCAGAGTAAAGAAGTTCTTCCTCACATTCAGGTGGAATTTTCTGAAAATTATTCTTGAAATACATTTCTCAAGAAGTAGTTTGTCTGTGAGGCTGTGTGAAACTTGGAGAACAATTTTGGAAGGAAAAAGAGAGAGGAATTTACTTTGTTTCCATGTCAGTGTTTTCAGCTCAGGACTTTGGGAACACCATATCCATGGTTCCATGGTTTCAGGGCAGGCTGCCTTCCTTTCCCAGAGATCTCAGTATCCCTGGTCAGTTATTCTGCACAGAAAACTAAATTTCAAATGCTGCCCTATTAACTCATACAGGTAAAACCCAGCATAAATATTTGGTGATTTTGTTTTCTTTCAATCTTTAGCCATCTGTTTATCTTGACCCCACACAATCCTTGCTTCTCTTGTGCTGTCTCAATCAAGGCTTCTTTTATGCATCTGAAGGTTTGAATTTTATTCTTTTTTTTCCTTTTTAAGGCATAAAATTATTTGAAAAGATAAGAGGAAAGAAACGTTGCTGTTGTGCATGTTATTTTGTTATAAAGCAGGGAGAATGTGGAAATGAAGCCCTGGATAGTTGCAAGTCAAGTTTAAAGGGAATGTGCCCTTTTATTTTTAAATTCATTTTGTTTTCAGAAAAACTAGATCTAGTCTGTGTAGACAATTATAGTAAATGTGTTTCCAGAAGCAGAGAAATATTTTGTATGCCTCCAGCCTTTTCCATTTTTCATTATAATCACTGCATTTTTTTCTTAAAATGCAGGCAAGTCAAGGGAGGCTTGGCTGGGAAGATAAAATGATTATGGGATAATTTGTGTTTTCCAGACCAAACAAAATCAATCATTATTGTTTAGGGATGAGATGCATTAAATAGCTGAGAGATGTTTCTGGACTTTTACAAAATGTTTTTATCAGGACAGATAAGGGAGAAGGCTGTTGAACACCCTGAGGTGGTGCATGTAGTTTTCAAATTTACACACTAATTTGAACAATATTTATAGAGGGAGTCATCTGTGCTGGGTTTGTGGTTAAAAATAAAAAATCAAACCTGACAATATTGAAATTCACTCTAGTTTTACTACATAATCTTGTCAGACAAGAAGTCTTCATGCTTGCATATATGAACTATGAATAATGCTTAATGGAAATATATATTTAGTAGAAAAGAATTCCCCACTCTGTTTCCTTTCCATGAAGTGGGGGCTGGATTGAAATGGAGATCAACCAATTTCACTGATTTACCTTGGCATGTGTGGTGAGGTTGGGAGAAAGGAGCAGAAGTTGGGATAATTGGGAATCTCTCATGTGTGTCCTTGGGAACAAGGATTTAGTATGACAACTGGTACTGAGACAATTGATAATATCCAAAAGAAAACCAGAATGTAGTAATTTTTATTTTGGAAAAGGAGGATGGAAGACTCTGTGCCACTCATATTACTGCGGGCTGAGGTGTGATGAGGCACAGGTGGAGATTTCCAAGCTGACTAGTGAAACTGGCCAACAAGTGCTTTTAGTAATTTTTAAAAAAACCCCCCTTTAATACTATTAATCTCAATGGGGACTGATTCCAAGCTTCAGTGTTATGTGGAAATACTGTATTTTGCCAATCCAAAGCAAAACCATCAGACAACAAAACTCCCTGAGACTGGAGTTTTCTGCTTTGGTACATGGAGTTGATTTCTTGTTTTTCTGTTTGATTATAGTTATTTTTTCTTTTTTCTTTTATTTCTATAGTTATTTCTTCTATTCTTTTTCTACAGTAGCCTTGCTGACTGTACAACCCTCTTCTTTACAAAAGCAGCTCCTTGTGGTCATTTTCATCCAAGATATATATTTTTTAGATTAAAATCTATGTATATGAATGTGTACTAATGCAATTAAAGCAGACTTTTTTTCACCCTGAAGAACAATGACTCCAGATAATGAAAATTATTTAAAAGAAAAAAAGAAACCCATACTTGAGCAAGTGTGTCGGTATCATCAGATGTGAGCTTCTTTTATGCTAATAATGAATTCACTCAAAAGCTTATTTACCTATACATTTTGCAGGCTGTCCATCCTACCTTTTCCTCCCACAGCTACAACACAGGGTCTGGAGAGCAGCAAGGCCACCAAAAGTTGCATTTTTCTTGGAGACTGGCAGGATGACACCAGGGTTTGCTTTGGTGGTTTAGCCTGAGTGAAGCCTTGAAAGATAAATTGATTCCTTTGCCTGTTGCCACCCTGGGGATGTGCAAAATTTGAGGGCAAGTTATACAGTAGCAACCAGAAAGATTAAGTGACTAGAGGAATCTGATTTATCAGGTAAAATTAAGAGTGCAATATATTTAGACTGGATATGCAAATAGAGCAGGGGACGTGATAACTGCCTTGAAATACTTGCTCAGTAAAGACTAATGATGGTGAAAAATTACTATGGAGAGGAACAGAGGGGTATAACAGAGAATAATGGGTTGAAATTAAGGAAAATAAAATGTGGGCTCAATTCCATGATAAAGCTTCAGGACACTAAATGGAGAATGCAGGAGAGGAAGAAGTGGTGAAAGACCCATTACTTAAGACAGTTTAAATTTAGACATGAAAAAGCAGTAGAAAGAGTACTCTAGAGGGCAATCCTTCACTGGCATGGGGATAGAGTGGATGTTCTCTTCCATCCCTAATTTTTGCTGCTCCGTACTGCTGTGATTAAATGATAATTTTTTTTCCTTGTGCAGACCCAAGATGCTACTTAATATTTTAAGGGAGCTTTTAAAATAATCTGTAGTAGCACTGAGAGTTAGCTTTATCAAATAAATTGAAATATAGCATTATGAACCCTAGGTCCATCCCAGGGAACAATGAAGGATTTGAAATATAAAATAGTAGGAAAAATTTTATGACAAAATACTTCACGTAGCTTCCTCCCAGGCATTCTGAAGACTTGTGTCAGCTCTAAAGAAATGGGATAAGCTCTGTTGACATCTCTTCCTTTGTGAGCTCTGGTAAAGTTAACTGACTGCCCTTCGTTCCTTCACCAGAGGAGCAAAATGTCAAAAAATATGTTAAATGGAAACTTGAGCCCATACAGTTGCTCTCTCTGGTGCACTGTTCAAAAGAAGCAAAGAAGAAAGTTGAACAGATTTTAGAAATGGTCCTTTCTGACCTTTACAAAAGTACTGAATTTAATCCCTTTAGCCCAAAAGATCCTGCTGGTGAAAAGGATTAGTAAGAGAGAGGAATAAAAATTTCTGTGTATGTGTCAGAACTGGTCAAGTTTTTGTGACCCAGCACTTGTAGTGCATTTGTTCAGTCTCTTTTCTTCAGAGGGCTTCATTTTGTGATATGTTTTAGACTGATATCTGAAAATTGCAGGTCACTGTTTTGTGTAAGAAGCAAAACCTTTTAAAAGGCTGGAGACAAAAAAAAAAGCCAACAAACCCAAACCATAAAACCACAACAAACTCCCCTCACTGTCTGTCCACATACTGGTCTGCCTGAGTTTGAGCTGTGTGATTATCTAGGCATGTATTAACAACCCTTTGCTCTTTTTTTTTTAAATTTTTTTTAATATGGTTAAAGATAAAAATGGCCTTCAGGGACCACTTGTCCATAGGAACCCAATGAAAACTGAAATGCTTCTACAAAGGAGCAGATGTCATGTGAAAACAAAGTGTTTTCACCTACAGCTTTCATCAACAACATGGAAATTTTGCAACTGATCCAGTTCCCAATGCTCTGCTCAGATTCATATACTTTGCTTTCAGGGAGGCTAATTAGTGAGTTGAAGGGCTAATATTTACTATACTGCTTTTGGTTCCCAAACAATCAGATTGTTCCTGATTACTGGAACAATCTTGAACATCTCTATTTTTTGCAACATATCCTGAAAGAATGCACAGTAATGTTTGAGATGAGTTGATGGTCTCTGTCCTTTTTTTTCCTAGGGAAACATTTTTATCCAGCTGGGAGCTGCAGCCTGGAATTGCATTTAACAATTTGCACAGATTTATACTAAGTGGCACTCTGAGGAGAGGGACTGATAGTTAGAGGCAACTATAAGGATAATTTTGAGAGGCTGGAGAAGGCTGGAAATTCTAGTGATGTTGTGTTCACCCAGACCATTAGTGCAACAAATGGAATTGCACATCTGAAATCAGTGAGGGTTTTGCCATTAATTTCCTTTTAGATGAATGCAACTCATAAGGAATAACACACGTTCTTCTGGAGTTATTTATTTGTCTATTTATGTTGGAAAGACAACATGGAGCATAGTGAGGTAGCAAAAGGAGGGGAGGTGTGAGTGTAAATGAAAAAACAGGAGGGGAATAATAAGTTAGGTTTGTTTGCATGTCTGGCAGCTGTGGAGATAGCCCTGTGATTTAATAACCCTACAGTGAGCCATGTGTCGCTCCCCTATTGCACTCTGATGTAATAATGCAACAGGAACTTGAATTATTTGCCGTGTCATATATTGTAGGAACGAGCTGCTCAGAAGTAAACAGTTGAAAAGTGTCTCAATAACAAATTGTGAGGTGAGAAAACAGGGAGGAAAACAGCAGAAAGGAATGGCTGCTGTCCTGTTGTCTCTGGTGAGCTGATAGCCATTATTCTGAGTAACTGCACTGTGAAACCCAGAGAGTCCAGGAATGACAACGTGCTGTACAATTGAGTCCTGTTATCTATAATGGTTTGCTATAAACCATAACACCATCCTGCTCTTCAAGGCAACAAACGCTGGGGTAATGTCATGTTCTCAGATTGTTTTAAATAGGTTTGGGATTATTCTATTGTAGCTGCAAAGTGGCACAGATTTGCATAAGGGTTTTGCCTAATTTAAATGCAACTCAGGTTGTTTAAAATGCCCACAATCCCCTTTATAATCTCTAATTTGTTTCCTACTGGGTCATCACTAAGTTTAGCCTGATCAAATCTATTTCACAGTGACATCTGCAGCTGCACAGCCACCTGCCCCTCTGCATGTTTTCATTTATTTGTTCAAGGTGACGGCTGCAAATAAAAGAATTATAAGTTTGGGCATAGACATCTCATGTAACCATTGATGAGGGACTGCAGGTTTCTAGAATCCGAATTTTTCTCTTGTTAGTTTCAGTCCCATTTATAGGATGAGATCATGTTAGCTTCTCCTTTACTTTTGTCTCTAGTGGGTTGGATTGCCACATGAGTTATACAAAGGATAACCCAAACCAAACACATAACTTGATGTTATAGCAACATTTGCAATGCTGAGTGAGAAGGAGGTAACAGAAGTACTGCAACTGGGTAAACTTGCAGGCAGGAGTTCCTGAGTCCACTCTGAAGCTTGGGTACTTACTGTTTTTGAGATGCCAGGTGGTTTAGGATGAAAACCCATTGAGATATTCTGAAGAGGGAAGAAACTCGGCTGCAGGATATTTTATTGTATTTAAAAAAAGTTCTGAGTGCCTATGAAGTGGCCACCTTTGAGGGGTGAAGTGGGTGCCCATTGATGCTGCAATAGGCAGCAGCTCTGTGCCTTCCAGACAACTTTGGGATGTGTGTGGGGGTTCCCAGGACCTCATACTGAATATTTCTTACAGTCTCCTGGCTGCAAGTTGAGTGAAATATGTGCTTCATAATAGTTAAATTTCAGTAGGAGTGATGTGCAGTAGAAATGGGAACTTGTGTTGCCCTGAACTGGGAGGGAATTAATATTGGGAGAGACAGAAATCATTGCCCGAACGGGATGGGTGTGTTAAGGGAAGCAGAAATTGTGCCCATAAGATGAGATGTGCCTGCTTCTGGATTTGTACTTTAAAACTCCTGCAACTTATAGGTTCAAATAATGTTCCTGCTTTTTTTTTTTTTCTAATGCCTCTATTTTTTTAGTGTTATTTTTAACTTAGTGAAACTTCAGTCCTAGGTTTCTAACAATAGGACAGCCAAAGTCAGACACTAGTTCAGTGTCAGTGTACCTGAAATCTAACTAAAAGTTATATATTTTTAGGCTATTTTTATTCATTTAAACAGAACTTTGCAACTCTACATTTCCTCTGTTACTGAACATCAAATAGACACTTTAATTGGATTGTCTGCAATGACATATGATCAAATTGTTCCTTTACTACACTAGTGTGTTGAGAAACCTCTGTCATTAGCATAATTTCAAGGAATACTTATTTAAGAAAGTAATTTCCTGGGTCATGATTCTATTATGGATTTGATGAGTTTGATGCAAGCCACTTGATGTGTATATCTGTGAGACTTCACCAGTCTTCTGGTTCTGCTCTTAGCAAAGCTTGTCAACTTACTGTACGCATCCTCAGTTTTATGAAGTTGAATTTACTTGTCTTTTATTACTTCTGCAAACTTAATTCACATCTCCAGTTTTTAAAGCAAGAGTCCCATACAGATTTTAAGTCAGGCAGAAACATGTATTTCTTGTTTTCCCTTGAATCAATCTATATTTGATTAATTAATAGAATTTTGCTTTTCGTGTTTTAGATTTAGTGTTTTCAGCCTATCCCTACTGCCCTGTGTCTTGAAGAGGTTAACTTCAAAATATTTATGCTTTTATGTTTATTTCTTTTTGTAATGGCTGAAGATCATCTAACAAATGAAGTGTGATGGTTGATGCATGTGATATTTGATACTAGGAAGGAATGATTGAATTAATTCTAAAATAGGGTGGGTTTTGCATGCTCATGAAGGTCTGGTTAATTAAATACTATATAGGTTAGGTGCCACTTTTCCCAGAATAGTTTTCATTATTTTTTTTTTTTAACGTATGTTTTAGCTGTCTTTAGAAGCTGTGTCTCCAGCCGATACCAGCTTGGCTCAGACAAGAGATGTGGAATGAAATATTACAAAAACCAAACAAAGGTCAAAAAAGCCAAAACCAGAAACCTCATGACAAACAGAAGCTAGGAGAAAATAGTGCAGCAAAAGAGAGAACCTCCAGAGAGAGTGAGGGCACACTGCACTGCAATCTCATAAAAGACTTAAGGAACAAGAAGCATTGACCCTAGATAGCAAGTTAGAAAAGACAGATGGTTCAGGCTCTTAAGAGAATAGATCTAGCTGACATAAAAAATGGGAATCAGGTTTTCCAGTTTTAATAGGATGATCAAACTGAGAATTGATTAAAAGGTTGTCACAGAAGTGTTGATGAATGGTAGAGAACCCAATTTTTCAAGCGTTGGTGCTGATAAATTAGGCAAACGAGCAGAGTGGATAGAAGAGCTATAGAAAACTCTGACTGGATTATTTAATTGAATTTTTTCACTACCCTTGTTTTCATGCCAGCACTTCAGTACAGTCATTTTAACACTTTAGATCTGAGATAAATCAAAAATGTTAGGGCAAAAGCAGCACAGTGAACACCTAGGACTTGTGCAAGTCTGTGGTGTGCACCAAAGATGGTGGACAACACTGAGAAATGCATTTTTTTTAAAGATAAATTCAAACTTCTTCACCTTCTGCCTTTATAAAGCCAAAAAAAATATGAAATCCCAGAATCACTGAGCAAATCTGAGTTCTCAAAACAGATAAGGTGAGGATGCAACAACTCTCAGATGTTGGGTGGAGCATCAACCACCTATGGCATCCAGGAGCACTTCATGTGTGGCACTCAGGTTGTCCCTTGCACATGTAGATGTTTGCCTACATTTGTGCAAGCCTTGATTTTTTTCTTGTTTGTTCGGTTTTTTTTTTTGTTTTGTTTTGAAATGTTTGTTGTTGTGGTGGTATCTTGCAGTGTGTGGTTATCTCTGTGTAACCTGCCCTTGAATCTACAGCCTGTCTTTGACTTGCTTCAGTTTTATCCAAGGAATGGCTGCAATTAAAGTGTCCCTGAGGCTTTAAAGAGATAACACAAAAGTTTAGATCTGCTTAGGGCTGAACAATAAATTAACTATGCGGCTGCCTGACCCACTTCTCAGGACAACAATGGAGTCTGAACTTCATTCTCCAAGACTGCTTGAAAATGTCTCCTCTCTATGTTTTGTGTAACTGGGTTTGGCTTTTTTCCCTCCCTTTATCCAGTTGTCCAAAAGCAGTTTGAAATAAATCTCTATATAATAACAGTAAATGTATCATAAACGGAGGTGGAAATCCTGCTAACAGAGTTATTAAGTGAAGCTAAGAGCTTGAGTTTTATAACACTGACAATAAAGGATAGGATGCCAATAAAATGGGAGAAGATAATGTTCTTTAAAACAAGAGTTTCCATGAAGCTTTTCGAGAGGTATGTCCATGATGTCCTATTTTTAAAAAAAAATTATTAAAGAGAAAAGTTCATCTGCTTTGCTGTCCCTGTTGATGATCTTTCAGTAGCAGCTTGAAAGTTTTCAGAAAGCGGTTTTACATTCCCTTATCAAAGAAGTTTTTTAAGTCAGCAAAAATACTTTTCTACTACTGAGCAGATGGTGGTTGCACAAAAGAAAATTACAAAAAAAGGGACCATGTGGGAAAAAGATGGAAGAGTGCCCTTGAGAACATTTTGCCTGTATTCCCTTTCTTCATTCAGGAGCAATCAATGACAGAGATGGTGAAAAAAGAATGAGGACTTGTGTTATAAGTTTCAACTGAACGTTATCCACATAGATCTGAAACCTTCAGAAATGTGGCTTTTATTTGGATGAGAAAAAATATTTATAAAATGAGTAATACCTTGAGATTTTTAAGAAACCTCTGTAATTAGGACAAATTGGGGAAAACAATCAATTTTTTCTATGTTAAAGGGAATTTTCTTTAATTAAAATGACAGAATTTTGGAAAGCATAAAACAGAAATACCTGAGTTTACTATCTTGCCTCTAATCCAGAAAATTAGGGGAGAAAAGTAAAAAAAAAAAAAAAAAAATATCTAAGGTCACTTAAAGTTTTTGAGAAGTACCTGGAGGCCTGAATTGGTATAAATACTGGTTTAATGAATTTTAATAATTTAGAAAATTATTAAAAGTGATAATTTAAGGGGAGAGGGGGGTGATTTTGTTGCAAATCCAAGAAATTAAAAATACATTTTTAAGATCAAGAATACAGATTTTTTTTTTCAAGGGAAAGAATGTAGATTTAAAACAATTAAGAAGAAAAAGATTTATAAAATACTTTTTGAGTTGCATTAATGTGAAGCAGAGGTAAATTGCACGGGCCATTCCTTGTCTCTCTCTCAAGTTCAAGCTCATCCCAGAGTGCCCTTCCTTCTGCCCCTAGCACATTATAAGGTCCCCCTGTACTGCATTCCTGTCTATATACACGGATTTCCTGCTTAAAGTGAGCTATGGCCCCTTCACATCAATAGATGGAATAATATGAGCACATATAAGAATTAATGGATGTCTGCCATAAATCAGTGGGAATTATGTGTGTGTAATTTATTCGTGAAAGGTTGACTCTATGTGCCATGGAATAATAATTGCAGAGACTGTAAATAATGGAATGCACTGGAAAATTGTACCAAGGTTTAACTATTACATCACTGAGGCAAAACAGTAGGAAATACTAATTTTCAGGATGCTGAAGCTAAAGGGTTAAGTCTATGTGCACTTTTTTGTTACAGAGATCTAGGTATGGATTTTTGGTACAGAGATCTAGGTGCTTTGTGACTTGGATAAAAAAAAATATTTTCTAATAAATTTCCATAATTGGGGTGTTAAATAAGATGCTTTTGTGAAAAGGAGTAATGAAGTTGGCACAGCTGGATGCTGGGTAGCAGGTTCATGGACAGGGAGTTCAAGCATTTAGGTCATGAAAACCTGTTGGGTCTTACAAGGAAAATAAACACAAACATATATACAAAAATGGGCCCCCAAATCTATCTTTATAATGATCTCCTCAAATACCACCTCTGATACAGTCCTTGCGAAGAAGATCAAAGCCTTTGCATTTACTTTCTTAGTCGAAGACCAATTTTCCTGTCTCTGGAGGACATTCAAGTGTTATTGAGCAGGGTTTTGTTACAGAGCTAAAAGCTGACTGGAAAGTGCAGTCACCAGGAGGAAAAAGGAGCAGCAATGCCAGACATAATGTGGTATTGACAAAAAGCCTGCACTTGGCTCACAGCACAGACTTCCCTGGGTTTGTTTCAGTGAAGTTATTCTCACTCAGTGTAGCCTCCACAACTTGCTTATTTTTAACTGCATACACCAGAGTTGAATTTATCAATAATCACTTTGGGCTATAGCAGAAGAGATTTTAATGTCCTTTTCTCTATGCTTTTCTACACTAGTGTATAAACAAGTCTCTTACACTCTAACTGCCAATTGTTGTTGAGTTTGCTTTTTCTTTTCCGTAAAAAAACTTTTTTTTTTTTTTAATATGGACATTTATTTTCACTCAAGTCTTCTATTTGGATGTCTTTGTTGAACTTTATCTTCACCCTTTGTTATCATGCATTCCATTCTTTTGATGGTCTTCTCATTTGTAACCTATCACTTCATTTTATTCCCTTTCAGCCTCCTGCTTATGTTGAATAATGTGTTTTTTCTGTCTCTATAAGAAGAGGGTGCATGAGACTTTGTTTATGTGAAAATGAAATCCTTAGCTCAACTACCTCCATCTATCTCAGATTTCTTCTTCATTATCAAAGTACAGTGGCAAGTAATACCTCAAATATGATAGTCAGCCTCTGGAGATCAAGAGCATGGTGCAAGCCATGTTTTTTTATTACAACCATTCCCCTTAATCCCTTCCTTATATCAACCTTTTTAAAGGAAATTAATTTCACATGGTTATGCTAATATTTTCTTAATGAATTAGAAAAGAAACCTGTGCAGAACATTAATGAATCATTTTAACCATCCCTGCTGTGAGATTTCAAGATCATTCTTTCTGTAAAAATGTATGAATATTAATATCTACCCTGGTAATTGGTACAAAGTTAATTACTGTAATTCTGCTGTAGTAGAAAAAATAAATCTATGCAGTAATAGCTAGTTATTAAGATGGAAATCTTGAAGATAAAATACTGACCCATATATATGATGTGAGGTTAAAAAACAATTTTGGTGTAATCATAAAATATTCTAAAGAAAATATAATTTGTCTATTAATTGCATTCAATTAATGCAAATAGTCTATGTAATTTAGCCATTGTGTTTATTTCAGTGAGATTTGCCTCAGATTTGAAATCAATAGGATTGAGATCTGTTTCTTCTATTGTCTAGGGGAAAAATGTGTACAGATGACAGCATCTGACTTTGGAAATGAGAACTAGCAAATCTATACTATAAAATTTTAATACAGGTTTGTTTGTTATTGTTTGGGTCTAGATAGGAGATTTAAATTGCCAGTGTTTCTGAAAAAATGAGTAGTCAATGCTCTCTAAGGGTGGTGCAGTTGTTTGTGACAGCACTCATATAAATGTGCACTTCAATTGATTGCTGATTTTTCTGTGCTGCCTAGAACAAGGATGGCTTCTCATCTCAGTGGAACTCCAGCCCAAGTGGTCATTTCTGTCTTGTGTGCTATAGAAATTCCCCCTCCTTTCCTGGTGGGGAGAAGCTGTTCTCCTGATGTCCAAACTCTGTCAGCAGCTTCAGGGCAGAGCCTGAAACCCCACTCACCTGCTCTGTTCCTGTACCTGCTTTTTGGTTTCAGGAGTTTCAGATGTGCCTTCATTGCTTTTGTGAAAAATTGTATTTTTAAGGATATTTTCAAGAGTATTATCTCACATGGAAAGAAATGTGAAACACTTTTGCAACTGACATTATAAGCCTTAGTTTCATCGTTCAGATTGCTGCTCTTAAGTGTATTATTACTTGACGTCATCTCTGTGTATCTCTTAAAAAACGTGATCCTTACAATGATATAACTCTACACTCATTTCATTTTACTTCCAGCTAATAAGGTAATCTCCTTCTGGCGAAACAGGAGCAACATGCAGTCATAGACACAACCAGAAATTATCTGCAAAATTGTTATCCAGGCTTCTAAGAGGCTCATTTTTTCCCTAATGTTTATTATGCTGCTGTCTAACCTAATATTGGTGCAGATCTTCAGTGGGAGTTTCTGTCTTGAGAATGCATTAGATATGTAATTATTAACCAGTCCAAATTGATGAATATGCTTCTTTTTCATCTAAAGATTGTGTATTATCTGCTCCCACTATGGTAATACTTAGCCTTCTTTTACATTTTTTCATGCTTTTTCATTGTGCCAGATGTACAATTTTCACATTACTGCATAGTCTGTAATTGAAAAGGAATAATCCTTTATTAATTTTCTATTACAGAAAAATCAACATATAAAATCAACACAAAAGAATATGAATACCAAGAGGGAAATAAAAGCTTTCTAAAAGCCCTATTCAGCATACTGAGAATAAATTGGAATAATATCCCCTAAGCAACTTAATATTGAATTGTCAGGTAGTAATAAAAGGCTGGCTTAAGTGATTTAAAAATGTCATTTAGTAAAGATTTTTTTTTTTGCTATATAGTTACCACAGAAGTAAAGTGGACAAATGTTATTTTCCTTCATATGAGGAAAATATCTGGCTGAGTGCTAGAAGTATGAATTAATGGAAATGCCTTTTTTTCTCCCAGTGGTTGTATGCTATCTGCTAATACTGCACTTTTTGTACAGCGTGTTTTCTTTTTTTTGACCATCATTTACTTGTAAGGGTTTTAGATGTGATTAATATGAAGTCAGGAGAACCTGTGAGGTACTTGGTACTAGAACTGCTATTTGGGTTCTTAGTATTTTAGCTGTTACCATAACTTGAGCCTATGAAGATATTTAATGTGAAACTTAACTTTTATGAAGAGCAAATTTCTTACCTTTGAAAATCACTTCTTTTGAGGTATGTGACAGAAATAGGTCTTCCTGATTTTAGCAAACAATAATATATTAGCAGAGAAAAAAGAAATTGACTTGGCTGAGGGAACTGTGAGATCTGGATTAAAAATCTTTCTAAGAATTCTAAGAGAAGGAAATGAAGTGTATCTGTGTAATGCAGTCATTAATCATCCAGGAGGAAGAAAAGCAGTTTAATGATATGAATTACATATTAATCACATACATGTTCATTGAAAACAAAGGTGAGAGGTAGCACAGAATAGAAGTAGAAATATGCATTTGAACTTGAAGATGAATTTGCCTTGGTTAAGTTCCTGTAATCCTGGAAGGTACTTCCTATGCGAATGTGGAAACACTGCAAGAAAAAGATGAGCAAAAATACACTCAAAGCTCAAAAACTGAAATATGTTCTGAAATGGAAAGAGAATTATGAACTGTGAATTTTAATTTTGATATTCAAGTACGTGATTCAGAGTTTATTTTCATGGCTGGATGCATTGTTCTCAAGTTAGATGTTGAGTGTACAATACTGAACAGACCCAATAAAAGAGCAGAGTTGGTACAACATAAATTTTAACACTAACAGAGCAGAGAGTATACAACTACAAAGTGAAATATTTGCTGGCAGCTCATAAGTCCAATTAATTACTCTATGAAAAATTGTCAATATTTTTGAGTTATCCGTTGGAGGTTTCTGCAGTTTGTTCACAGGCAATTTGCAAACAGAAAAGGAGCTGAAATCCCATTGGTGTAATTTTCATTATAAATGATTCATTCAATCCTTGTGTAGACAAATAATACAGGACATGCAAAAGTGTTTTGAAATCCATGCAAGAAGCATTGCAGAGGTTCAGCAAAGAGAAACTGGTGCCAGGTTTCAGGATGGGGTGAGCAGCAGCTGAAATGGGGCCACACAGAGCCCCCACCTGACTTACAGCCACCAGTGTCTCACCTGGGGCAAGTTCTCACTGGTAAGACCAGACAGAGAATGCTTGGGGTGGCTTTTAAATTCAGAATACCCTTTCCTTATCTCTTTGAAGGTCAGACCACGAACCATGGTCTGAACCATACCAACCATGTTGGCATCAGACCGGATGCTAACAGATGTTAGCAAAAACATCATCTCTGTCCATGTGTCACAAGTAGAGCACAAGGCCATGTGACAATTAAGTTTGTAAACTGTGGTTTGTCTTGATGTCAGTCAGGTGTTTTGATTGTTGTCAAGATAATTCTCCTTCTGATCTTAAGCTGTGGTTGTATCCAGCACATCACAGCCACCTGTTGGTAGTTTGTCTGTGAAACTCAGGGTTACAGCAAATTGTCCCTCTGCCTGCTTTGGACATATCTGCTCTGGGGCTCTGACAGACTTATTAACAAACTCAACAGCATAACCCAGAGCCAAAACCCTAAAGGTGAGTGTGAATCTTAGAGGAAATCAAATAAACATGTCTCAAACTCTCAAAAGAGAGGCAGGAACCCAGAGCCAGGGACTCTGGTAATAGGATCCATGGCAGAGCTAAGTAATCGACTGAGGTAAATGGTGTTGCAGCCTGTCAGCTCATACAGAGATAGTTCTGATTATTGTCTTGGATATTTCTGAGCTCAGAGAATAAAATCAGATGGAGGAATCTTTCCTGTCATGGAGAGATGCTTTTCTTATGGTGAATTGACACTGGAGTTGCATGAGCACAATAATATTCCTATTTCTTCCAGGGGTTCTGTTTTGTGTGGAAATAGTGATTTCTCAATAGAATTGACTGTAAAAGACAAATAACATCTCCAGCTTAGATGAAAAGGGTAGCAAATGTCTTGTATAGCTTGTAAAGTCCTGTGGCTTGAAATATGATATAGTTATACTTTTCTGTTGGTGGGCAGGACAAAGTGCATCTCTCTGTGCAAAAAAGATCATCTAGAGGTGACAACTTTCTACCAAGATTAATTTAAAAAGGGGGAGAAAAACCCCTGAGGAAGCCAAATGGGTAGCAACTTACATGTAGCTAGGTTGGAGTATTTAATGACCTTAAAAATCTGTTCTGTTTGAAAAGACATGATCAAGAAAATAACATTTTTTTTGCCCACTACCAGAGTGGGTCATCCCATATATCAAGGCAGGCTGAGGTGATGGAATTTGTGTTTGTAATGGATCCTTGGGAAGATCTTGGCATGCAGCTCCCATTTCCCAGAAGAAAGTAGAGCCCCTAGAAGAGGATGACAAACACTAAATGAGAAATATCCATAGGAAGCAGTTTTCTCTGCCAGAACATCTACCAGATATGTTTATCATAAACTCTTCCGGCTAGAGGATCTAGAAAGTGAGAAGTTTTATATGTGCTGACTTGAAACTAAATATATTAAATAATTTTAGTTTGTATTGGGTTTGGAAATGTTTGTAGCACTAGTGTATCATTATTATAAGTGTTCTTGTTATTCTTGGCTGCATTTTTTCCTCTTCCCTCTGTCTTGTTATCAAAGTGCAGCTAACAGTATCAGTCAGCAGTCAGATAATTGTATCTCGAATTTTTCTTGCCTGGGTTGTTTTCCAAATTTTTGTTCTTTCTCTGTATGTGTTATAGTGACCAGTAACAGGCTGTCCTTTTTCTTCTTTTTAAGAATATATGCTCTTAATGGAACACGATAAGGGACAAGAAAATCCTGAACTTGCAAAAATTGGTACAGTTACTTTTAAAGCCAGTGGAGTTCTGCCAGCTGACCCCATCTGATGATCTGACTTTGTTTCTTTTAACCTCTATTTTTTTTTTTTTTTTTTACTGTTTAAATAAATTTTTCATGTTAGGCTAGCTCAGCATTTTCATTCTCCCTCAATAAGAAATCATCTTTTAAAGGATCTTTTAGATCCTTTAAATAGCTTTCACATTTATGTTCTGCAGAGATTGTGAGGTTTTGATATCTGATGGTGCCAAGCCAGAAACATCCTGTGTGTCCAGGATGCCAAGTATGAGAGATGTGCTTCTCTCCCACTCTTAAAACACAGTAACTCCTATAAAACTGCCACAGGATGTTTCTCTGCCCATTGTTACATGGTCTCCCAAGAACTTTCAAACCCTTTTTGGGTAGGGTATGTGCAGATTGGTTGTTTGCTTCTAAATTAATTTGCACTGAACTGCATTCTCCTTCTGTTGAGGCATTTACTGAGGCCCATACAATCACTTTGCTCTCAGCATCTTGTCCGTGGTGTTCAGTAGTGTTTGTCTGTTTGTTCAGTAGCGTGTGCAGATTTGGGATGAGCTCTCCAGCAGTGAGGTTTATGCCTTCCTACCTCTGCTTGTTTTGGCAGCTTTAATTTTTCCTTGGTAACTTCAGTCTAACTTGGTTTCATCTTTATAGAATAGCAAAGGTCCTAGCACTAACTACTGTGGAACTAACACAAATCCTGTTGATCCAGGTGGAGCCATAGTGCAGTGTATGCACCATCCTTAAATTCAAGGATTTCCTAGATTAAATAGTTTGTCTTCCCAAGTTCTCTTAGTCAGAAAAGAGACAAGGCCTTTTTGGAATGCATTTCAGAGCAAAAGCTTCAGAAATCTCTTATCCATCCCCTGTGCAGAAGCCTGTTTTTCTCCACTGGATGTAGGTGAGGAAGAGGAAGAGCAGCTTTCCTGTGCAGGTTGTGTGAGTTCTCTGCCTGACTCAGAGAGAGTGGGTTTGAAGAGAAGATATTTTCTATAATTTATTTTCCCCTCTTAAATCTTGGCTGAAGAACCATGCATTGCACTGATGATGAGAGTGCATTTCAGACTATTGATTCTCATGTCCCTGTTACACTGTCCATTTTCCTGAGAGCCAGCCTGAATGTTTTCCTTCTGTGGCTCGGCTCTTGCTCCCATGTAATCTGTAATGAAGATGGAGAGCACACTCCTACAATGCTCTTCCTTACAGTGGCCTGGTATCCGTGCTCTTAATCATCCATGATTAGTCCTTTTCCAAAACTGTGAGCAAGCAACTCTTCCCATCAACTTTTTGTAGATGCATGCTTCTCTGAAGTGATGTGTTTGAAGTTTTTGGTGAACTGTGCTATTTATTTTTGATCTCTTCTCTAATATGCCAGTTTTCTGGTTTTTCTCCTCTTCAGCCTTTCATGCTTGCAATCTGTGTGAGTTCATGCCAAATCTTTGGCACTTTAGATGGTGTGAGTTGTTAGTTTTTTTTATTATTATTAATTTCTAGACATTTCAAGTGATTCCTGTACTTACCACTGTTCTTCTGAATTGCTAATGCATGAATTCCTGCTCTTGAGACATTGCCTGTCAAGAAAATTGTCCTAATTAACCTGGTAGTTCCCAATTTGCTAAGCAATCTTAAGTCATAGAATCTCATCAAGTACCCTTTGGAAATCTGAATATGCTTATATTTCTACTTAATTTCCCTTATCTAAGGTGATAGTAGTATAAAGCTTCAGCAGATTGGTTCATTAAGTATAACCTCCAGTGCTTCAATCCACTCAGACTCTGTATTTATCAGGAAGCTCCAACAGATGGAATATAGATAGCACCAGCTCAGGACCTGGGAAACCTTAAATGAGTTTCTTACTAAAACATTGGATGTTCCCTCATCTTGTGTCTTTTCCTCATTGTATAAATTTTCTCTTTGTAATTTAAGAACATGTTCTTAAGAACATGTTCTTTAAGAATGTTCCTATTTTTATATTTTTTCTCCTCTGTTCCAATGAAAAGGACTTTGTTTTACCCATATTTTCACATGCCTTAGAAAATAAAGTCTGTCAAGCAGATTAAGTGTTTTTCTCAATTTAGGTGTTTTCAGTTTTTTGTGTTACAATTTTTCCTATTCACTTGAATTATACAAAAAATTATAGATATGCAGGAAAAATTCATTGAACGACCTATCTAGTCAGTCAAGCCCCCAAAGAAAAACCCAGAATTCTTATTGTTAACACTACAAAGACAACAAACAGATGGACTGAAAAGAGCAAAAATCGCAGAATTTGATGGCTGTGAGCAGTTTTAGCCTTCAAAGTACCCAATCATGTTTTCTGACATTGAAGTAGGATGTTTCCAGCTGCTTTTAAATGAATTCCAAAATAACCTTGGAGATAGACTTTTTGCTATGTGCTCAAGAGTTGTGTGGGTTTGGCTGTAATATCTGGTGTTTTGAAAGTAATGACCTTAACATCAGGGTTTCCAGTTAAGACTCAGTCTGTAACTCAGTTCCTTCTATTGAACAGCAGAAATCAATAATAATATGCTTCAGGACTTACGTGATGCAGGCACAAAATACATTTCTATGCAATGCTGCATTTGAGTTTTCTCTGTGGGGATTATATTGGAAAACAAGACTGAAAATGTATTTGTTTTAGCAAGCAGGTCTCATAGACATTTGAACTATAGCACTGAATGCATTTTTCGGCTGAAGCTGAGACTTCCAGTGATGATTATGAAATCTGAAATGCAAAGAGCAAGTGCTGTGTTGGGTGCTTATTCACAGTGCATAGTAATTTTTCCTTGGTGAGTTATCTTGGGGTGTTTTACAATTCAGGACAGTATGTAAGAGCTTATAGCTTTTCTCATTAGCTACTCTTGCTGCTTATAAATTCTATGTAGGCTGCCTAATCATAGGAAGATACCTTTATTAAAACAAGCTACTAGGTAAATGAAGTTTTCCAGCTCTAATCACAAATACATGTGTCATTAAACACACTGGACAGGCTGAGCATCTTGCAGCTGCCTGTTGATGCATTCTGTGTAATTTTTGACTTACGATAACAAATTTTCTGGTATGAACAATCAGGCTAGACTATGCAATTTCATGGAATTAAATGGAGTATTTTTTTAAACTCTGCTCTTGGGTCTGGATTCTGCCTTTAAAACCAGTCCCTGAGGTTTTCTCTGCGTTCTGCTGGATGATGTGACTCTGGTGAAATTATTATTCTAGGAAGACCATGTTTGTTTTCTGTAGGGGTTACCTAGAAAGTGCTGTGTCCACTTTCAACTGTTGTGCCTGTTATCTGAGTCTCAGACCTGATTGTTTTATACAAGTGTCTGAACTTTGGAGTTTTGACCCTTGTGGCTCACTTCCAGCTCAGGATATTCTGTGATTCCATGACTGATTCCATTTTGCTTCAAGTGCTTCAATGTTAGAGACTGCACACCTTGTAGGAGTTGGCTTGTTTTCTGAAACTGTTCCCATCTTGAGAGGAAATAAAGAATCCATTCATTTTCATACCTTTAATTTGGACTATGTCAGATCTCTAAATTTAGGTTTTGCCATGTTCTTCTACCTTTATTTGCATTAAGCATTGTACTTTGTGGACACTTTTTTCAAAATGAATTCAGACTTTGATGCCAGGTTTAAACCTATGCTTTAGCTTTATGTAGAGCTAAATAATATTCTATTAGGTCATTTCAATGTCTGTTCTCAAGTGGAACTTGAAGTAACTCACACAAATTTTGCACTGCAAGGCCTGAGTAGCTGTTGTGTGGTTCTCAAACCAAAGCCCTGTGGTAGAAGCTTTCTCCTGCATAATGGAGGTAGGTGCTGGAGGAGGTGCCCATCCTGCTCCCCAGCTGCTTTTGCTACATCTGTGCCTCTTTTGGGAAGCTGCTGCTGGAAACTGCTGCATATTCAACCCAGGCACTCCACAGTAATCAGTAACCATACAGCAAGTAATGATGTCTTTAATATACACTTCCACCTCTATCGCCCATTCTGCCCTGAAGCAGATTATAAAACAGGATTTTTAGCATTTCAGTGATGCTGCAAACTGTCCCATCTGGCTTCACTAATGCTAATTATATTAAGTTTTTTCCCACTGGTGAGTTTCCAATTCCTTTTCCTTTGTTTTGCAGATTCCTGTCATTAATACAGTGATAACTGAAGCGTTTCTTGATTTTCTTTCCTAATTCAGCTGAACTCTCATGAAATCTTGGACTTTTCTGTTAATTCTTTCCTTTCTTATCTTGCCTTTGTACTGTTCAAAATCACCCTTGGTTCTTCAGTTACTCCCCAGCAGAGATTAACCCTTCTGATTTTTAAGGGCCCATCAGTCCTTCTCTTTGTCTGAAAAATGGGCTGATATTCCACAGTCAAAACTTCCAGCTTTTATTCTCAGAAATCTCATATAGTTTCATATGAATGTAGTGGAGACAGAGGAAAAAGCAAAATAATGTTTTTTCACAATGTCCAGTGTGGACCCTGTTGCACACCTTGTACAGTATTGAAGTCCTGTGACATTGATAATCCAGGTGTTTTATTTTAGAAATTAATGAGGACTGTCCCCAAGTGCTGCTCAAGTCCATTTAAACAAGTTAATATAAACACTGTGTAAAAAGTAATGATAAATATTAGTCTGCATTGCACATACTCATGATGGTTCAAAACTAGTTTTTATTTTCCCTAGGCTTGCACTCTGCTACAGGTCAACAAGTCGGATCTATCTCCACAGTTGTAATTTTACTTGCTGACTCTTTTATTAAAGAGGAATAGAACTCTTGATGGCACAGGTTATTTTCATAAATAAGCAATAATGGAGAGTGTATCAGAAGTACAAGATAAAAACCAGCATCAATATAAGTTATGGGTGGCAGTAAATAAATAGCCTGGCATTATAAATGTTGAATTTCTTTAGAGTATAAATGTCATTCTTTCTGCAGACATAAGTGTTCAAATATGACTGAGTGCAGTAGGAGAGGTAGAGAAATATTGCAGACCCAGGGATGGCCCTGCTGGAAGGATTTTGGAAAAGTTCTGGTGAACAATTTATGGGCTGTGGCAACATGTAAATTTTGAGTGGCTTGATTAAAGAGATTTGTATTCCAGTGCAGATTGAAAATGCACTTAATGAGCCATGTCCTCAGATTTTATTTTATTTATTTTTTAAAGGGGTTTGAGTCAGCAGTTCTCATACAGAATGAGCCTTGCTCAAACACCAGGGCAGGTCTGACACGTCTCTGGCTGAACTTTGTGGCCACAGTTCACACCCACCTCTGGTGACTGAGCCACATCTCTTAAATCAGGGCTTGGGAGGACAGAGCAGGGCTGAAATACCCAGTCATACCCTGATAAACCTTCCCTCTCTCAAGGATGGTGTCTACTCACACCCAGGGCACCCCCCAGATTTATACTGCTGTTTATTGAAATTAGCAGCTGGGTTTTTCATTAGGTGCTTGGTGTGCTGAAGGAAATGCAAAAAGAGGGAAAAGTAGCAGATCTTGGTTCCCTGCTGCATGTCAAGCCAGCAAGGAATCACCTCATTTTGTCTTGAATACTTAAAACACTGCATTTTTCAGGTTTGTGGATGCCATACTAGTACAAGATAGTAAAAAACTCAAATTTTAGTGAGGAATCTTTTAGCAATTATAGTAACTTTATTATTACTGTTATAAAACCAAAATATTAGTATTTTTCTATTTCAGACTTCCATTTTTCATGTTCCTCCCCCTCCCCCCCCACCCCCTAAAGTAATATTTGGGATTTTTTGTTTATTATGAACTAGGACATTTTTTAAAACACAGGGGCAAAGAAATATTATTTTTTTGTCTTGGTGAGTCTGTTTGAAATAGATTCGCTCTGCCAATTTACTGAAAACAGGCAAAGATATTTCTGGGGTACACTCCAAGTTTAAATCAACACTGTTAATATAAAAAAATCCCAATGGTTAAATACTAAGGAGAGAAATTTGTAATATATGTAACAGGAATTTTGGTCACATGGCCTGTCTCATTAAAGCCATTGAAGTGGAACCTCTCCTCAGAGGAAAGCTGCTCGAGTGTGTAATTGTTTGCAGGGCAAACTCTGAGTCTGTGGCACACTGGATTTTGTTAATGTACTGTAAAAAGGCATAAGTATGAGCATACAATAATTCTGTAATTAGAATTACATCAGGCATAATGTTTTTTCATTAGACAGTATGTTGGCTGGTTATAATAATGATTTGGAAGTCTGTGTTCCCAAGCTGCCTAATGGGCGTCTCCTAGCCTTGAACACAAAAGGAACCAAACATTCATTCCTGGGCATGACTTAAACTGTTGCATCAATTCCTTACAGTAATTAACATTTAATATAATTTTCATCTCTGATCAGCCTCCTCATTTAATCAAAACTTGTCAGATTCCCACTTATCAGCAAACAGATTAGCAGATGATTTGATTCACCTTAGAAATTTAGATGTCTGATAAAAATTGGCCCTGAATCAAAGTAACAAATGAACTTTGGCAATTTATAGCTGTGAGTCCTTTTAATTACTAAAGAGAGAACTTCTTCACAGACAGTTGATTAAGCACAAGGAGGATTTCTAGTGTGTCTTTAGAAATAAGTAGTATTATCTTATGTGTGTGTACTTGTATATACATATCTACTGTAATATCAAGTTCGGCTCTTGGACACAAGAATTGCACATGTGGGGCTGTACCTTTTTTTTGTTGCTGATGTTGAACTGCTGCTCAGGAAACAGCCAACAGTAATATAATTAATCCCCTTCTTTAGCTCATGAACTCATCTTCCATTTTAGTTTTTCTAAGAGATTTCAAGCAAAAGTTCTTGGTGCAGTCTTTCCTCTCTACAAGCTCTATTTTAGTACTTTTGTGCTGACATTGTAATTTTACCTGGATTTATTATTTAAACTGGAAAATGATGAGAAAAAAAAATAGAACTTGTTTTTAAGAGAAGTGAGCCAGGAAAGCATAATTTGAATGTCTCTATAGGATGGAAGAGCCAAAAGGAATGAAGGAGCCAGGCAGGATATTATTGAAACAGCAGAGAAGGGGAGTTAATTCTAAATACAAATACTAATACAAATTCTAAATATAAATACTTTTCCAGTAGCTATCAAGCTCTTTAATTAACTTATCTATACTGATTAATAAATTACTGAATGGTATGGATATAAATGAAGCAAGTAGAAATTATCTGCTTGTCTTAGTCCCAACTAGAAAATAGCTCCTCATGTTAGAGAACTTTCTCCCCAAAACCTGGATAGTGTGCAGAAACACATGATTTACTCTCAAGCAGATCTGTTTTTAGTGTTACCCTTCACAATTGTTTCTCCCAAAGCTGAAGCTGTCTGGGAGTGACGGGGGAAATATCTGCCCATGGAAACATGAACAGAATTCTTGCTTTACCCTGGTACCAGGAAGAGTAGTGGGATGGTCACAACAGGAGCAGGAAGGAGCTGCTCACCTGACCATGGAAATCTGCCCTTTATTCCCTGCCTGCTGCAGCACTGCTGCTGTGTGCACTGAGTGCACAATGCCCCGGTTTTTGCATTGTATTTCAGGAATAAAACAATTGTTCCTGCTTCAGTGAGCTTGTGAAATGCACACTATTAGCATAATATTAATTACAGTAAATTGTGGTTTTTTCTGTGTCTCCTCACCTCAGCTGAGTTTCCATAATGCTGTAATTGTTTGATGATGCCAGTAAAGATTGGGTGTCTCAGGGGTAATGTCCATGAAATCTTATTTTCTACTGTAGTCCATTAAGAAGATGCTGATATTAACCTGAGAGTCTGAGGTCAGTGTACAGACCTTTAATTTATTCAAGCACGCTTGTTTGTTGTACACAGAAATCTTTGTTTATAGAAGCCTTCACTCTGTGTTCTCACAGTGGTTCGACTTTATCAGATCTTGAATGTAAGCACAGACTGCATTAAAACCAAGTAACATCATAGTGTGTGCATGTCTTAAGCATTTTGGAAAAAATATTACTGATTTTGTTTCCTGAAGTTAGGAAGATGCAAATGTAGCTGCAAATCAATATAGCTTTCAATTTATTTAATTATTGATGACAGTACAAAACAGTCAGCTTTGCACTGATTGTATTGAAAATATGAGAAAGGAAACTAAAATGGTGTCTGCACTGTGGGTTTTTTTGGGATTGTTTTGTTTTGCTTTTGTGAAACTTTCTGCAATTCATTTTTGTAGTAAAATGGGAAACAAAGCAGTTCTATCCCTTCTGCTGGAAGCAATGCAAGGCCATTGTACAAAGCAGGTTCTATTTCGTCATTCCCTCAGCCTCTTCAATAACAACATTTAGAATTTCAAAATGTTGGTTGGCTCCCATTATTTTTGATTCAGTGCTTTTTGTCAAATCCCACCCAACAGAAGCAGAATTATTTCACATACCTAAAAGTATTGGTACAAATATACTCTTGGTGCAAATTCCCTGACTGAAAACTCTTAAAATAAGGAATCTTGGCTCAGTTCTGTTGGCTGCAGTGAATCTACGCAGCTCAAGAGACTCTGCTTGGACTTGTCCATGCTGCTTCCTATTTCTATTAAAACATTTTGTTCTGTCTATGCTCTGTCCAGGGAGGTAGTAAAATGTTTGAAATCAGCATAAACAGTGAAAAATAAGCACATCAGTGCTCTGGCTACCAGGTGGCATCACCTGTTTCACTAAGTAACAGAAAGACTGAAAGAAGTTCTGAAAGCAACTTCTGACAGCTACTTGCTTCAAATGTTGCATTGCTGACTTAGTCGTTGCTGAAATTGTGGTTCCTGTTCCACTTTGTCAGTAATGCCTCTGTGACTATTAATAGCATAGTCAATTTATGAGGGAATCTCAACCTTGAGCATGCCAAATTCAGAATAAAATCTTACAATGGTATTTTCTGTATGTCTGTTCAGGTCACTTGGCAGCCCTTGATTTTATCAATCAACCTGACTCTTTAAAGTACTTTTGCAGTTTAGTTGAGTGATTTTACTTAGCTTTGCAAGACCTGTCTCAGAAGAAAAATTAGTAATGTCTTTCATAAAGGACAGTTTCATCAGAAATTGTATGGCACCTTCTTGGAACTGATTTTGCCCTTCTTTATAATGACCAAATACATTCACTGCAGTGTATCTTGGCTGAGTTTTATGCTTCACTTTTCATTGCTTTGTGTTGGAGTTCTATTTTACTCTGGATACAAAGAGTAGAAGTTAAAATACTATTTTTAAAAAAAGCACTGTGGTGTCAGGAATGCTGTTTCTAAGCCTATGGTAATCTTAAGTGAAGGATGGATGTGGCCACACGTTTGGCCTGCCTGGGTAGGAAAATGCTCTAGGAATGACCTTTATACTCACTTGTGTGATTCAAAGTCCCTCTTGGGCCTTCTGGTCACTTGGTTAAAAAAAGACTCTTTATTAACTAAATAAATGTAACTTCCATGGAGCTACCATGCAAATTACTTGTAGAGGAGAGGAAAAGCATAAACTGACCTATATATATATATGTATGTATGTATGTATATATGTGTGTAAAAATAAAAAAAAACTACTTGGTTTTTTTGGATGGTCAGTTTTTTGAGGTAGCAGAAGTCACTTTCCTGACCATATAGAAATGGTCATGAGTTATTAAACAGCTTCCAACACTGAAAGGAATTAAAGAATTGATGTCTACAGTCTCACTTGCTGCTTGTCTTCCTCATGTCAGCTTTTTTGGCAACTCATTTTGTAAGAAGTTCAAGCAAGAGATCCCACCTTGTGTTTGAAGGATACCTCACTCACTAGAGCCCTGGTAGGGCATCTTATGTGATACCATAGCAGAAAAAATAATTGGGTTTTGTTTGTTTTCATTCTGAGTGCTTGAAAATGAACAGTGATGAGCATGAATATTCCTCCATAAGAACAGAACTGATTTTTGTTCTACTGAAAGGGAGCATTTTGAGCAGCCTGGTATCATTGTGGGATGATAATAATTGTAAGCTTTACCTTGTGCTGCTATTCATGTGCTTCTTTGCCCACTTTACAGGCATGAGGCTCATTGCTCAAGATCTTTTTCCCCTGCTACATTTGTGACTGAAGCTTTACAAAGAAAGAAAGCTCTACCTTTTTTTTAGACATCAGTTAGTTTATGACAAAAACCCCCTAATTTTCCATTCACAAAAGTCCTGCCTTAGCAATTACAATGTACCCATGTCAATTTTTATGCCCTTAGGACTTGACTTGAATTCATTCCTAAGGGTAACTTCCATATTGACCTTTTAAGAAATGAAATTAGAATTTTACATTGATGTAACTGATGTAATCTTGGGGAACTGGAGGAGCATTACTGTCCTGGGGCACTGTCAGATTGCTCAGGGATATCTGCTGCTGCTCCTTAACAAACAAGAGATCCAGAAGAACTGAAGGTGGCAGATACATAGATCTGAAAACAATTTTGAGGCATGGATTTGCAATTGGAAGGATCCAAAAGGAAATCAAGTTACAGATAAAGGACCAACAATAGCAAGTAATTTTTTTCTTAGGAAAACTGATAATTAAAGTGTTAAGCTCACTCTGCCACAAAGACTTCTGAAAGTCAAAATTATTTATGTTTAAGAAGAGGTCTGCATAAATGCATGAGGGATAAGTCCATTAATGGTTATTTAAAATCATGAGTCTTATTTACATTTCTAATTCAGCAAATCAATTAACTGGCTCTTGGCAGAGGAGATGAGGGGTTGCTGGTATTATTCGTGCTCTCCTGCTTATTATAGACACATGGAATGGTTTGGTTTAGAAGGTAATCTTACAAATAACTTTGTTCCAAGCCCCCTGCCATGGGTTGAGGGTGCCTTCCCCTAGAGCAGAGGTTGCTCAGGGCCCCATCCAGCCTGGCCTTGGGGTCTTTCCTTAAGCAGCTGGTGTTTGTTCCTTGTCAAAAGCAGGATTCTGGGTTGTGCCGCTTTGGTTGTATCTAGAACAGCAGTCCTTAGTGTCCCACAGGGCAAGAGCACCAACCCTCTCTGGGTTTGCCAGCTCCCTATTAGAGAGCCTAACCTGCATCAGCCTTCACTGGCCTGTCATTTTTTTTTTTAGTTTCTTGAGGTCCAGCAAGATCCTCGCTATGTGCTCCTGCTCCACTGTGGCACTCTGGTGTCACTGTGATATTTTACAAAAATCCTTTTGCCAGGATTTTTCTCCTGAGAAGCCTCAGAAAAGAAATGTAATCACCTATCTGATTGCTTTGGAATGTGGTCTGGAGATGGTTTACCAACGGGTGCATCTTTGGTCTCATGTGAATTGTTTTTACTAATGACAATGAAGGCACAGCAAGCTGTGTCGAACTCTGTCATGAGTTTTTATTATTCATTCCTTTCCTAGCCTTCTGATGTATTCTTTTCTCTCTGTAGTTTAGTATAGTTTTAGTATAGCACTTTTTAATATATGATAACATCATAATATAATAAATCAGCCTTCTAAGAAATATGGAATCAGATTAGTATCTTCTCTCATCCTGGGACCCACAAACAGTCTGGCTCCAGCGTGCCTGGTCACCCTGGTCTCAGCAATTCTTTCCAACCCACTTCTCATCTTTGCACTCTAGGTAGTTGTATTACATTCCCCATTTTTCCGCTGTCCTTGATGCACCAGAAATAAAGCCACTCAGTCTGAACTTGCAGACAAACAGCTGACTTGATTTATTGACACTTCAGAGGTGATTTGGCCATCGTAAAAGAAGAAAAAAAAAACTTGGCTTATTCCAGGGCAATGCTGAAACATGCAAACTGTTTGTCATGTTTAAAACCAAACAGTGCTCCTTCTGCTTTAATTGGTGCATACAACTGGCTAATAACAATAATAATAATAATTTAAAAGGTAGATTTGTCTTGCGTTTTAATGTGTATAAACAATTAATAGCCATGAAATAATAATACTGATTTCATAAATTCTTCTTGGTGTGCAAAAATAGAAATAACATAGGGATGAAAATTACCTTTGAGGAGAGTCAGGGTGAAATTAATAATTGATTTAAAAATAAAGCAGCTTTATCTCCTGTGGGACATGGCAGCCCAGCTTGGAAGGAGCTGGTAACAGAAGGAATAAACAGGAGGAGGAAAGGCAGCCACAGCTGATGTGGATAGCTTCTCAGGGGAAGCAGGCTGGCTTGGATTTCTTGGGAACCCAGAGAAGCTGTTGGCAGGGAAGAGTTACCTCTGAGAACTGGAGAGATCTCTGGGGCAGGATGAGTGGTGGATTCCTGTCCTGGAGTCAGCAGGGTGGTCTGTTGGGCCTGGCAGGGCCACATCAAACTAGACAAGGGAAAGTGTTTGTGTGGTTCAGAAGGCTACAGATAAAGGCAATCAAGGGGAAAAGAGAACTCAACTCAGGAAGGGTGGATCACTTGGTTGAACTCTCCAGAGGTGACGTGGTGGGTCCAGGGTGAGACCAAGGCATTGAAGTGTCTTTATTAACTTCTCCAAGATGGGAACAAGGAGGAGGAGGAGGAGGGTGACTCTGCAGGAGGAGCTGTCAGAAATATATATATTACTGTATATATTTTATATATATAGGGAAGTGCCAGCAGCTCAAGGCAACAGACCTAGAAATGCTTCTCTTGAGACTTTTGAGAATTGTGTGTAAGAACACTTTTATTGGTTTGCAGCTCTGCTAAGCAAGTTTTCCAAATGAGATGTTTTGATTCTTATTGTCACATATTAACTTCAGGGATTTTAATGTTCTTCTCTTGCAAGCTAGAAAAACAGAAAAATATATCAATAATGTTGGGAAAGCTGCTTCTGAGTATTTTGCGGTAATATTTTTAAAAAGAAATTAAACCGTTATGTGTATCCACCTTTAGAGTCAGCATACATCTCTTAATGCATTAATTGCTTGGAGTCCAGATTTACCTCTTAATGCAGTAATGGTAATTCCAAAATATTTGTTGGAAGTCTGCTCCTAATGGTGCCTAAGATGGTGGAACAAAGAAATAAAATTACTCCATTTTAATGTCAGAAGCTAATGTATGCTTTTAATCCAGCTTCACCCAATATTAAAAGCACTTTGTTTTTAATAAACTTGTGGGTGAATGAGAAATCACTTTGCTACTGTGACTAATATGGAAATGGGTTTCTGTCCTATGAAATGTATAGTCTATGTACAAAGGAAAATGAATTTTCAACTTGGAAACAGCTTTATTGATGTTTTTAAATGAAGTGAGAACGGCACAGTTCTTTAAATTGAACGTGGAGAAACAAAGATGCACTATTAGTTTTATAAGTAATTTCATTGTCAGTAACCTAATAATTACAGTAAATTGTATATGTAACAATAACCCCTGAGTGTTACTCATTACAAGCAGATAGTCAATGACGTGATAAGCAAAAGTGCAAGGTGATAAGGAAGGTGGTTAATTACAGTAATGACTGATTTTCCATGAAGCATGGGATTGCAATTTATTTGCTCTGCAGCAGTTAGAATGGCAATAACTCTGCAAATGCTGACTGCATTCAATGGCTCTTTCCCTAATGGAAAGCAATTGCTATGCACAAATCTAGAATGTTACACAATGTTAGAATATTCTAGAATATTTGGAATAAAACTTGTTTTGAAACCATCAATGAGTTTTAATAAACAAAACCCATCCATTATCAAGAATGCAATAGAATGAAAAGGAATGATGCTACTGAATTCGTTAGATGCTCAAAAATAACTTGGTCTGTAAAGCATGTCCTGGAGTTTCCCAATATAGTTAACCTGTCATGGATATGGCTTGGATCTGCACAGATGAAAATTCAAAAGTTGGTTGGATTTGTTTTTGTATTTTTGAGCCTTAGGTATTCTTTGAAAAATTTTCCTTGACTTCCATCAGTTATTTAGCATGTGGGTGCTCCAGATATCCATATCTGCTGTACTACAGAACCACTTGACTCGTGAATTGAGTTCCACATGCAGTATCCTGCCTGCATTAATTTTGTTGATTGCACTCTGTGATTGTGGTAAATCCCAGTCTGCTCTGCTGCCTGGCAGGATTGGGTTCATTTTAACTCTACAGGGCTTAAATTAGCAGTAAAAAGAGGTCCTGTCTAATTCTCTGCTGTGTTGAGCCAGTGCTATTGCACTCCATACCAAATGATTGCAAACCAAGAGCAGGTCACTACTGAATCTGAAGGCCTTTTAAAATGACCATATAAACATCTAAGAGAATCACCTGATTCTTTTAGGGTGGGTGCTCTTGTAGGCAGCAGCATATGTGGGGAAAACAGATCTGAGATGGGGACAGTGGTGTCAGGATCTGTAGCCCAGGTCCTCGGGCTGTGTGATCACATTGCATTGGCTTCAGCAGAGCAGACCTTGGAGCTATGTCCTTCTGGATTTGCATCCCTAAGAGTGCAAAATGCCAAAAGGAAGGGCTGCCAGAGGTTCTCACAGCACTGGTAACTTCAGCAGAATAGGGCTGTAAAATGTGTGTTCATTTAACTGGCAGTTGTTAGCATTTTAGCTGCTCAGTGGAGGAGGTTAAATATTGATTTTGGGTTATCTTGAATCTGATTTGAGTCTCTGCTCAGTGTCCTGAGTGACGTTCCCACAGTGCAGAGCTGGCCCAGGAGCAGCTCTGGGTGCAGGGCTGTTCTTAGGAGTGAACAGGTAGCAGTGTTTTGGTGACACACAGCAGCCTGTGACATCCTCCTGGGGAGGAGTTCTGGTCCCATATCCCAGGCACACTAAATACATGGAATTATATATGCTGGGAGTTGTAATTATAGTGCAGGAACAGATCCCTTGCATTCCTCTGTCTCCTGCAAAACCCCCTTTTAATCACTCACTAAAGCTATGCAGGAAGAACAGCAGGACAGGATTAAAATCTGTCAGCTCTCTTGGGCCATTTCTTAAACACCCACAAACTCCCAGCCTAACCCAGGCTTTCTCATTTGATGGTTTAACTAGGTGTAATTAAATTTAGTGTTATATATAGAAGCTACTGGCTCCTGTCTGAACTTTGTCTAAAGATTTATCTTGGTAATAAGATTATACTAATAATTGCATTGAGTTTGTTTTAGCTCAAAATGTTTTTGCTAATCAGAACACTCTTTGCCAGCTTGGTGAATTATCTTCTACTTGTGTTAAATGGAAAAACTATGTAAACTGAAAGCACAGGGTAATAGCTGTAAAGAACAATCCTCTCAATGACTTGAGCAGAGATGGCCAATTACTTAATAACCTCTTAATATGAAGAGAGATTATTTTTCTAGGGTTCTGTTTTGTGCTCAGATTTAAACAGCTTAAATTCTGTCTTCTTCCAACTCAACATAGCAGATGAAGGAGATTATTATGAGGAAATGACAGTAGTATGTATGGGAAAGACTATATGTAATAACTCTCTAAAGTGGAAAACTGAGATCTGATGTTTAGCTAAAGCTGTCTTTGTCTTGGCAACATATGTTTAATCAAGAAAGCAAAAATGTTGTTTTTGAGGGTTTGGGGTTTTCGGGGCGCTTTTTTTTTTGGTTTGCTTTTTTTTGAAAAAAAAAAACAAAAAAAACCACTTCATCAAAATGGAATACTTTACTGAAGTTTGATTTTGGCAGGGTTGTTTAATGAAGACAACAATCTTTTTCTAACATGAGTCAGATCAAGGGTAATATTTTCAAACGTGCCCAAGTGATTTGAAGAACTAAATTGAATTTCTGAAACTAACACAGATATTTCATATGTTTCCAATGTTGATATCTAAGGCACCTGAGTAATTTTTCATTTCAAAAAAACACCCACACATTCATTTTTATGTTAAATAGGAAAGTATCAGGAAAAAAATTTTCTCAGATCAGATACTTAACCTAATCTTCTATTTGTTGCTAGTCACAAACTTTAAATTTTTAAAGAACAAGCATAAAGAAAAATAGCTTCCACTTTTTCTCTAAAACTAGGTTGAATTGTTAATTTAAATGAGAATGTGATGATTCTGAAAAGCCTAAATACATCATTGGTATCACAGACATTGAGTCCTTCAGGCTCCTGGGAGAGGGGCTCTGCCTTTCCTGGTGCAGAGGTTGTGGTGTGCAGGTAAGGGTTATATCCTGACTCCTGGTTTTCAGCCTGGCTGTTCTTAGAGTATCTGCACTGCAATGGACCAACCATGCTGCTTTTAGCTGTTACTGAACAGGGTAAAACTGCTCTGTGTGACCCTGTAGTTCGTCACCATTGATGGTTTCTCCCACTCCTGAACAATTTCACTGAATTTCATTATTTCACTCAGTCACTCAGGACTGAGAAGTTTTATCCTCCCTCCTTCAGTGTGTGTGGGTTTCTGCATCCATTGTTAAACTGTGTTTGCCTTGAGAATTCCCTAAAATAACCCCACTCAATAAATTCTCAAGGCAGTCAGGATTTGTATAGCCATGGAAAAATATTCTATTTGTTTCTCTATTATTTCTTTCTCTCTGCTTCAGTGTGAAAGTGGAAAGGAGTTCTAACAGACCATTATCTTCATGTTTTGTTGGCATGTAACCTTTAGACAAAGAATGGTGGAATAAAGAACAAACATTTGTGCATGCAAACATAGCCACAGGTACTATTAGCTATTCTAAAGGAAACTAGATTGACTTTAAAAAACTTTCTTAGGAATCTGTTTTAGATATGTTAGATAATGTCAGCTGCTTCCCTCAGCCTGAAATTGTTGTCATCGTCACAAAAATAATGAAATAATTGTTTCTATTCTAGTAATGATCTGTATATGATGAAGCACATAAATTTTATGAGAAGAAGGAGGAGAAAAAAGCAAAAAGTGACATGAAGCAGGGACAGGACTAGAGGAGTAGGCATGTGGTAAAGTAGACCTTCTGAAAGTCCTGGGAAAGGAGACAACTGGAATTCTTTCTTAATCATAAAATTATTGCAGGACTTGGGTTCTGGCTTCACACATGTGCAATCTGTCTCAGTTTTGTATTAAGTGTTCAGGACATCTCCTTAGGGGCCAGTTGTGTTGTGTACCAGACTGGGGGAAAAAGATACCACTAAATCACTTCCCTGTTGCATGTAAGAGAAATTTTAGTGCAAATCTCTTTTTAGAGGGAGATGATGACTCCTGGAACTTCTAGAAACTGTGGAAAATTCTGTGCCTGCTTGGGTACTGATGGCATCCTTCGTGTTCCCAAGGATCCAGCCTTACCATCCCAGTGCCTGCTGAGATACCAGGGGTGGTGCTTTCCATTCAGAGGTGGAACAGTGTGGATTAGGATTGGGCACAAAATAAGTGAGTCTCTAAATAATGGATCAGAGGAAGAGCTTGTGGAGGAAGGAGGAGGGGCAGAAAGCATTGATGTAGGTCAGCCAAACATTGAAGTGTGTCTTTAGTAGGCTGTTGTGGTAGTGAAGTTAGAGGCAAACTAGACATTTTAGCGATAAACCAGAAACAAGATAAGATGTCTAGACATCAATAGCATTTACTGCATGAAAGATCTATCAAAGAAATACAGCAGACTAACAATAAAAGGCAAAGATGCGTTCAGTTGTTGAGGTTTTTTTTTACCTTTGGCTTGCACGGTTTGTACTCAGTGACCTTCCGTCTCATCTCTGTGTGGGGCAGCAGTTTCATCTGAAAAAGAAATTTAGTTTAAACTTGCAGTTTCCATTCGTGAATCAAAGAATTTCTGCAGAATGACTAGCAGTTCTCTTTAAAGAAAAGCTTAAAAATTACATCAGTTATTGAAGAGGAGTTACTGAAATTTGGATCATGATTCTTATGGCTGAAAAATGAAAATGTATTAAAGCGTAGTGCCACCCACATGCAATGTCACAGTGATTATTGCAATTAAATGTAATATTGCTAATGCATAATATAATTATAAAATGTGAGAATGTTAATTAATATACCTTTTAGTAGAATGCATACCTAGGAATTAATCAGCTCTGCATATGAGAAAGGTGAAGTAGCTCTTGGTAGAGCGCCTCTAATTAACACTGTAACATTAAACAATTAACACTATGGTGTTAGACAAACACAACAAGCATCCATAAAATACAAAAATGAAATGAGAAAACATGACGTTGTGGGCTGGATTTTCAGTGAGAGTTGCTCTGTGGATGTAAAACCCCTGCAAAGCCTGACAATGTGTTATCTCTCCTCTGTTCAAGCACTCACAAAATACAACTGAATAAGCATCCTTTAGTAGGATTCCCTTTTCCAGAGGTCTCCTTCTTGTTGATTTGGGAAATGGTTAATTGAAAATGATCTTGAATTAGGGTGTCAGTGTAGCAAGTAATCAAGTTTGACCATATTCCTTCATCATATCCTTGCTTATAGGAATCAGCTCCTGTGATCCCCATCCTTTGCATTAGTCTGTATCTACTTCCCCCTGTGGATAGAGAAACAGGAGTTTCAGGCAGGAAGTCAGTGAAAAGCCACCAAGTGAAGGAATGATAAACCATTTACACAGAAAATCTTGAGCAGAATTTTACCTCAGGAAGTCAAAAGCCAAATCAGGTGTGCAGCTGAATATTCTTGGGGCAATGAGGGCATTGCACTGTAATTAAACTCATATTGCTTGTGCCTCCCTGAGGAAAATCATCAGCTCTGTGATGATGGTGGTTCTCCTCCCCTTAGCCACGTTGCTCTACAGTCTCTGCCCTTCATGTAGAAGGCTCAGACCCTGAGCTGAGCTTGCACAGACCTCAGTGCTCAGGTGAAGCCATGCCATGCAAAGGCTCTGTCATGCAAAGCTTTTGTACAGGGCCATTGTCACAGCTGCAGCCTTGAGCACTTGCACACAGAATGCTGCAAGAGGTCAGGGTTTGTAAATGTACAAGAGTAAACAGTGTTGATTTCTTGGTGATATAGTATTTTATTATATGGACCAAAGAGCAATGGATTTTCAGGCAGGACTTAGGAGCTTCAGACAGCTGTTGAGATAAAGATTATAGCAGGAGGCACCAGTCATATTTAAGACAGTTTTAGGCATGTGTTTGTGAAGCAATTAGGATAAAATCACTACTCCCTGTATCCACAGTGCATATTGATTTTTAAAGCTGCATTTATTCAATACATGAAAGGTTCCTGTTCATTAGAAAAATGGGCCCAAGTACCCACCCTGAGGAGTCCAGAGGTGGAAATCATGCTGCTGCTACCTGAGCTGGCAGCAGCATTTAATTGTAACAGAACTTCATACTGTCTTCTGCTTTTTAAGCTGATGGGTTGATGTAATTAATCTTGTTCTCCTAATACAGCAGGGGGGGAAGGTTTCCCCTGCCTAGACCATTTAATGGCCTTTAAAAGAATATTTCCTGGTCAGTTCAGTTCCTTTTTCTGTGTTTATATTTGTGTACTGGGAAGCTCCTTTTCAGCGCATCACTGCAAGAACTGAGCCTGAGATAACGTTGTCATTCGTGGTCAGTAATAGTAGTCAAAGTATTTCTCAGAATGTTCTAAAAAGTGCCCATTTTGGAGAAGTGGCAGAACTGACGCTGCAGGAAGGGATTTTTCTCTGGCATACTCTGTCATTATCTGAACATTTACACAAAATTGCTGTTCAGCAGGTGCTTGAAACAGAAGAGTTGTGATCAGCCTCAGCTATTTCAGTTTCAAAATGAACAGATGAAAAAATTCTTGGGCTGTTAAAACCCAAAAAATGAGGTTTCCTTATGTCAAAGACAGAAGGTGGACTGCAAAAATTTCCACTAACTGCTAAATGGATAGGGATACTCTACCCTCCATCATTTTATTTTTCTTTTATTTACTTCCCTTTATGTTCTTTGGTTTTTTTTTTTTTTTTTTTTTTTTTTTTTTTTTTTTTTTTTGGGACTGTTTTTGCTGAGAGCTGCCAGGTTTTACTTTCTGCTTAGAAGATGCTGTTCCTGAAGGAGTAAGGTCTGGGGAAGTGATTCAGTTCACTCTGGTGGTCCAGAACTCTTAATCAAATAAGATTTAAGAGCTTTGCTGATACTTATGTTCAAAAACAAAGTATTGTATGTCTATATATTTGCATCAAATGCACTGTCTCACATTCACATAATATTGATTCCAGTTCCAAGAAAAAACAGAAATAATGATTTTATAATTCCTTTGGAGCACCTGACATTGTCTATTTAATGTAAAAAAAATTCCAGGTGGAATGGGAATGTAGGGAGTGCCTGTCTTGCTAGAGATGCAGAACTGTTATTTTTATGAACATGAAAACTGTTATTTTTATGAGCAGGAGCCATCATGGTTTGGCATGAACTAAACATTTACCTACTTTTTAAACAATTGCTGTTTCATACCACGTTTGGGTAGCTTTCAGTAAATTGTTTCCCATGGATTTCTAAAGAAACATGAAATTCTTTTTGCATTTGCAGGAGTTAAGTTACATTTTAAAAAACCCCAGTTTATTATGACATCTTGTTGTGGTTAAAATGCTAAACTTTCCCCAACTGTTTAGGAATATTTTGAATGTTATAAAAGGAACATGCTCTTTGCATCTGACTTTAGCTTGCTGGCATGCACTTGAAGAAAAAGAGGCAGAAGAAAAATAAAATCCTGGCATAATGCTACTAAAATACTTTAAAGGTGATGTTAAGAATGGATTAAATACAAGTAGCTGTGGAAATTCAAACTGAATATGAGGATGGTAAAATCAGCAGAGGCCTGCAGCTGCTGTAGGAAGGCACAGCATGTGAGACAGGTGAGAGCCACTGCTGGGGTGGTCATGGCCCAGCTGGGAGGAGGAAAAGCTCTCCCAGTTCCCTCTGCCTGCCCTCGGCCTCCCACCCTCATTTGCACCATTCCTTTCTGCAGAATTCTGGCCTTGTTCTGAGGGCATCAGAGGTACAAAAGCTGTGATCCAGCTGAGCATGGCTCATGTGTGCCCTTGGGTCTCATGCTCATCTTTCCCATTTCTTGTCATATCAATCTCAGAGACGACTTTGACACCACATCATTTTTTTTCTTTAACTTACCATAATAAATTTAATGTTCACAGAAGGTGCCTGATTGACAGATCCAGAGAATAAAATTATTCATGAGGCAGGTAGTTATACTTTAGGATCAATCTTGTAGTTGCCATAATCCTGACTTGGAGGACTTCTCTTAGTGGGATTTCTGACTGAATGGTGCAACTGGAAACCAGTTTGATTCTTCATACCTATCTATAAATGAAAAAAAGCCAGAGATTTGAAGATGCATCAAATCTGTCATCTGCAAGGAGAGCCCTTGCGACAGCCACTGCCCAAGTGTGAGGCCAGTAGCAGCTATTTGTCCTTGGCCTGGAAAAGAGCATCCCAAGAGCTGTTTTACCTCCAAATGTGTTTAAAAACTCCTACAGAGAAGTGAAATTGTGGCTTGAATTCCGGAAACACCAGGGAATCCTGGATGTGCTAAAAGCTTCTCTTGGATGCACTTATCTTTTAACTTCATTGACAGCAAGGTGAAGCAGTGCTCCAAAACGCCCTGACCCCTCTCTTCACCTCTGTTGGGGAATTTTTAACCCAATTATTCTCTTCCTGGCTGGTCAAGTTCTTTTAAGGAACAGGTTAAACACAGTAGGCTCTCATGGTAACTGCACCAGAAAAACTTGTCCTGGGTGGCACATCTCTATAGCAAAGCCGAATTCCTTGATGCTGAGAGAGACTGAGGGAAGAGCTCATGCTCCTGGTCTGCTTTCACTGCTGTCATTTGCACTAGAGATGCTAATAAGAATTTATGATGTTGTAAACTAAAAGGACTTCTGGAAGTGCTGCTCATCAGTGAGAGTGTTTCTGGTGGGAGTGTCTGACTGTGGTGGTGTTTCTATTATTATTATGATTACTTATTTTAATTACTATTATTGTTATTTTAAGCTGTTGGGACTTTTCTGATCTGACTTAGGCAAGCAGAAGGTCAAACTAACTTCACAGGAAACAACTGCATTGGATTCAAATGTGTCTACACATTCTGCAGTGTAACTCATGCCTTTGTTTTGCTTATGAAATAGTTTGGAGAGTGTAGAAAGACAATCTTAATTAGAACCTGAGTCAGTTCCCATCACAGAGCCTGAGCTTGGCTTTCCTCAGCACATAAATTTGTAAAAGGGTTTGCTCAGTGGTTGATAAAGAAGCATATTTGTTCTTTACCCACTCAGGGCATGCAGCTTGCCACAACCATCTGCTCACATCCCCCCTCCTTTTTAGTGTAGCAAGTCTGAGGCTAAAATATTGATAAACAATTTCTGCTGCTAAATTAAGACTTAAACAGTAAAGAGGAAAAGGGATGTGAGCTTTAAATTCTCCAGACATTCTTGCTACGTGTGCTGCTGTTAAAATTATGGTGGTAAGGAACATGAAAGGTCTGATGTGTGATAATTGTTTTCAAGTGATTTTAGTTAGGCTAGCAGTAGAGATGATGAAAAAAGACTCCCAAACATCTCACCTGTACCACAGACAGCTGGGTCATGTGGGTTCATGTACTTGGGACACCACAAAGAGCTTCTGAACTTAAAATACCTGTCAGGGCAGAGAGATGAGGAAAATAAAAGCTGAACAAGGCTAGATCATTAAGTATTGGAAGAGGGAAAGAAGGGTGGAACTCTATCTCCAGATTTTTTTTTTTTTTTTTACAAACTTATATTTACAATATGATAAACATCCCTTTCCATAACCCTTTTCTGGCTCAGCAGAATGACTTGGGAAATTTTGCTTCCTTACCCTTTAAATCCAGGAGTTGTCAGGTTCAGCAGCCTTCAGAAACACCTTTCAGAGAGAATGAGATCTGTGACAGGACATGTCAGAAAATGAGAGGAGTTTTCTGCAGTTATTTCCTTGTCTATAGAAGGAACACAGGTGCACTAAAATTAAATGAAGAGATGATTTTTTTTTTGAGAGATCACTGCTGAGGAAAGCACCTGCCATCACAGCCACTGTAATAAAAAGATTTGTAAAAGCCATTTTACTCCCTGCTTTTAAAAATGCCAGCTGCTGCCTTGCCTCCCTTGCTGTGGTTTCCAGGTTCCTGGAGGGTGCTCCTCAAGTGCCTGCCCAGACTCTCTGCTGTTTCTCCCTAGTGCAACAGGAATGTGGTAAATCCCTTGTTCATCTGTTGTGTGGTGTTAAATCAGTGGAAACTGCATTTCCAGCATGTCTGAGAGCCCCTCCCAGCCCCTTCCTGCTTTGAGCAAACCCCTCTCCCAAGGCAGTGGCTGCACAGTGCTGTGACCCTAATTTGGATGATTTTACAATGTCTCTTATCTGTGCCTCATTTTCTCTGCTCTTCCCTGTTCAACCATATGAGGATATCCAATGTTTTGAGTAGTCTCACTTTCAAGAAAGTTAATTAAACCCCCAGCCTTAATGCTACCTCAATATTTGCTCGTGTAATTTGATTTTTATATGCAGTTTTCTCCATCAAAGTGCCAAAATGTGCTGTAATTTAAAGACAGTGGTGTCTGATGCTTAGATTACCAAATGACTGCAGCATCTTAGATGCTACAATTTCCCATAACAACGAGAAATGTTTTGGTCCTTGACTCATGTAAACAGTATTTCATAAACCTGAGAAGGCAGGGAATTGCATCTTTTCACCACAAAGGAAGATAGATAGCAAATCTAGGAGCAAAAAAGTGTCCTTTTTGTCCAGTCATGGGTCCAGTCATACTTTTATTTGGAGGTCTCAAAACACTACTCTGAGATTGATGATATATAATGAGTGCTAATCTGAGATGCTTGTGCATTCTATAAAATTATAGAGGTAGAAAATTGTATTTTTCATGTTTTATTTGCAATGAGGCACCTAATTGGAAACTATAAAATGTGTCTGTAGCATTTTTGCTTTCTGCCTGGCTGTGGGTTTTGTCTTTATTTAAACACTGTTTCAGCATATCCCTGGCCAATAAGGGTGGGTGTTTTACATCATTTTAGCAAAGTGGAGCATTGGAATGATATGACTGAAAATCTGTATTGCCATTTTTCATTTTTATTGTTACTTTTTCATAATTAGGCAATAAATATAAGCTATGCTGATCTGTATGATTATGGCAAGCTTTCTTGCATACTGCAAAGAATGAGGGAGTAGGTGGAAAAAGATTCCAGCTATGCTTGTAAAATTAATCTTTTAGTATGTTGCCTGCTGTTGTTTTACATCAAGAGAGTGTTTGGGGCATGTGGCAAAAAAAACCCCACAAGCTGATTGTCCCCAAGTCATATGTCTGTGAATGTTTCTGGTAAATTAGAGTTGGACACAGTTCTTTGGCATTTTTCGAGGGCTCACCTTTTCAGAGACACTGCAATTAAGAATAGATGTGATGAGTTTGAATTACTTGCCTACAAAGATCTGGTGTCCATTTAATGAATGCAGTTACAGATATTTTTTCCAAGAAGCAAGGAAGAAAATATGTCCTTTTACCTTCTGTGTATAGTTGCTGTGTATTTGATAAAAAGAACAAAATCACATGAGCAGGGCTGTGCTGTCTGTAAGCCAGGCAGGGTAATAAAAAGCACATTGGAAATTGTGTGAAAGTGAGGTGGCAGAGTTATTTATCACATCAACTGAGCACTCTGCAGAATTTTTCATGATTACAAATGTAAATTGTCAGAGCTGCAGAAGGACTTTGCTCCTCCCTCACAGGTTTTGTGTGTCAAATTTCTGCTCATTGTCTGAGTGACTTAGTGACAGATTTTCCCATCACTATTTACACAAAAACTCCACATTACAGCATTGCAATCACCTTTTTATTCTTATGTTTTATGTATTTATAATTTTCTGTTTCTACAATACCTTCTCATATAATAAAAATAATAATAATTGTGATGGCATAAAATAATGTAACTCTACATTAGGGTTTCTAAATATAACGCTACAATAGGTTTCTATGTGTCCTTAAGTTCAGAAGATGAATGTTGAAATAAAAACCCCACCCGTGTTGCACTGTGAGGGTAAAGCAGTCCCTTTTAACAACTTTTTGACTCTTAGAATAGTTTTAGTTACAACTTCTCTGCTTATGTTTTGATTAATAGGATTCAGAGCACACTTTAACTGATAAATTGCGATCTAATTGAGAAATTTAATCGAGAAATTTCAAATTGTATCTTTTTTCATTCAGTCTGTTTGGGTGAGTCTTTTCCTCCAAAGCTGTCTTACACTTGGCTCTTTACTAAATTTCCTAATGTGTCATGGTCTTTGATCTTTCAGACTGTTGAACTGTTTTATTGAAACTCCCAAGTGGGACCAGCAGCTCTCCTGGTAATCATGATGCTTCTAATAAGTCTGGCAGTATTTGAATCCACTCTTGCCAGTGATAAAGATGGATACAAAAGTGTTATTTTAGAACATCTGTTGTGAGACCTTTCCCAGTGTTTTTCCAGATGAAAAGAATTAATAGTTATGAAAATAATGCTCTTGAAGTACTAGGGTGTACAATGGCTGTACTAATTGTGTGATGGAGTTTCTTATACTATGTCCAGGTACATCATGTTCAGAGTTAAAAAAACAAAAAATTAAACCAAACCCCTAACTTTAGAGAAAAAAAACCAACCCAATGTTTTTTGGTTTTGTTTTTATTTTTTCCCCCTGGGTTTCTGGAAATGAATGAGTTTAAGGCAAATGCTCCTGAACGGGAGGTGTATGGTTTTGCAAACATTTGATCTTAATTTTGTCTTCTTGATATAAAAATAAATTTTCTGTCCTAGAACCAAGCACAGTCCATTTAAATTTCTTCACATGTTGGCTGACTGGCATCCCCTCAGGAGAAAAAAGCCTGCACAGAACATTATTAAGGGCCAGTTTCCTTAGGGACTCTGCTGTGGAGCTGTGGCAGTGTTGGGCAGTGTAGGATGTCTGCTTTATAAAATCTCTGATAAATGGGGTGGGAGGTCCTGGGTCCAGGTACTTAAAGGTGGTGTTCCACTAAACCCTCTCACTATATAGAGAGTTGGGATTGCAGCAAGGTAATTGTTTTTTCATGACACTATGACTTTCCCAAAAATTCTATGCTTGTCCCAGTTCACTATGTAAAATATAGAATTCAATATAATTCCATGAAACAGTTAAGTCACTGTCAAATTCACAATCTTCTGATGAAAAGCTCTTTAAACTGAAACACTTGTGCATACTCCAAATGCCATAGCATTTCCTAGATCTGTGCTACTGCCTTTTTTTTTTGTGTGTGTGCTTGCTGATAGAGACAAAAGCGCTTGGTGAAATAATCAATTTGTTTGTAGATAACTGCAGTTAGAAAATCTATTTCTCACCCTATAAAATTTTTCCATTGCTTTTGGAAATCCACTGGGAGATGTGATTCAGTCTCTTTCTCTCTGGATGCAGTAATTCCCTCTTCTGATCTGGGAAGGGGAAAGTGTCTTGTGACAGGAGCCATTTCTGTGTCACACTGAGGAACTGAGCACATGCTGAAGTGGAGGCTCTATATTTTATATCATAACATTATATTATATTAGAGAAACGGAGGAGCAGTTTAAGTGTTTTAGACTAATTTAAGGCAACATCATAGCCAGCTTTTATTATGGATGAGCATAAATGGTGTATTATAATTGAAGACTAGTCTTGTATTTTTTTCCTTCTGTTTTCTAGCCTTGTCCTTTAGCTCACTTTTTCAGTAGTCTACAATGCACATATTTTTATTTTTTCTCTTATGACTTCATTCCTTGGGTCTGCAACCTTAGTGTGTGCTGAGCTATTATAATGATTCTGTTTATTCAGCTTCTGCTTTGAAAACAAACCAAAGCAGCCCTTCTGTGTCTGCTGAGCTCAGAAATGTACTGACAGTATTCTTCCCACACTTTGAATGTAACAAGCATAAAATTGCTTCCTTATGGATGTTTTCATCCACTCCTGTGGCAAGCAGAATTTGTGAAGTGCCACTGGACATGTATTGTTTCTCCTTCTGACTCAGCTTTGAATTCACCTGGTCTCAGACATTCTACAGCTCCTGCTGCTGTTCCAGCATGAAATAATGCATTTTTTAAGATAAAAAAATAAGGCCAGAACAATTTCAATGGAATGCCCTATTCCTGTGAAAATGTATCTATTTGTGAACACACCTGTGTAGCTGAGTGATGTGGTGCTACTGCAGTGTAAGCCCTGCCCTTAAGTTAAATTAATTTTGAAAATTTGATTAATTTGGTCCTTTCTCCCAACCTCACAAATATCCCTTTGGTGCAGTTTCTTGAGGTGCCAGTGCCTCATTTTGGCCTCTCAACCAGAAGCCAGGGAGCAGGATTCAACCTTCCCTGACTTTGGATATCATCTGGACTCCGGGCAATGGGAAAATAAATAGGCAAAGAGAAAAATAAGCACTTCTGATTCCTTCAGAGACAAGGAGAATCCATAGCACTGAGGACCTATTTCTCCCCATTATGCACCAGGGAGATGCTTAAATGCAGCTACCTGCATTGCTAATAGCTAAATTAGGTGATTGAACCTCAGTCCTTTCCTCAGCTTTTATCCAACTTCATTAATGGCTCCCTGATTTATAATTGGGTAATTTGAGGCTACAGCTTTCATTTTTCCCCAATTGTTATCATCTTTATTTCTTCTTTTTGAGTTATCATGTTTTTCATTGAAAGTGGACTGCTTTCACACAGAAATTTGCCACACAACAGGAAGGAAGCAAAGCATAAAATGCACTGGATATTCTATTATTCAGAAAAAAAAAAAGTTTTAATTCTCTCCATCAAAAAATGGCCTTTTTCCTTGAATTGATGGATTTCTTGAGTTGTCTGTGACCTTAAAGGACAAACAGCAAAACCAACCAGTGCAGAAAGAAATAAGGAGCTGCAATTACACTTGAGATTGCAGGGGGTTTGATCCAAGTTCCCTGTTTCATGGTCAGATCAGGATAGTTTAGTAGGGGAAATGTCACTGGGAGTTCTGTAAGGAATGGCCAAAGGCAAGTGCCAGGAAACCCCAGCCCCATCATTAGAGCTCTGCATGTTCTTAAGGCCCTGCAGTTTATCAGCAGCCCCGAAGAGTTTATTATACACATAAAAACTGGTTCATTTAGACCCGGGATCCAATTGCAGAGAAGGGCTTGGAGCTGTGCAGTGAACAGGGCTGAAATCCTTTCACTCCAAGTTGTCATTTAACACTTGCAAACCAGCATCTTCAGGGACTTCAGCCCTGCTCTCTGCCTCAGTCACCGCTGCAGCTGCTTGAGCGCGAGCTTTCATGCAGGGGATGATTCAGCTGGTGAAATTATGTTACCCTGAAATTACTTTGGTACTTAGCATTTAATATTCTTCTCTTTTGCTCTGCAATTAGCTTTTACTAATGCAATTTAATCTATTTGTAACGTTTCTTGAAAATCATAGTAGACATGATTTGAAATGAAGTTAAATCTCTTGAACTTTTCCTCACGTTAATTTGAAATGCCAACAGGGCACCAACTGCTGTGAAAATTAATGAATGAGCTCCACCAGACTGTCTTTCATTTCACTGGATGGCTTCATGCTCACAGAGCATATGTGCCAAACAAACTATTCTCCAACACTGCAGATGATGCTGGAGGGAGAAGAATTTTGCTGCTGTAGGGCTGAAGGGTCAGGTTTGTGGGTCCCAATTTCTTTGTAGTTACATTATGGAGAAGAACTCATGGGAGAGGCACCTCTCCCCAGGAAGATATTTTTTTCTTTTAAAGAAAATTTATTTAAATGGTGAAATATTGCTACACTGAACATACAGATCATTGTATTTTTTCTGAGAGTGTTTTGCTCCTCATTTGAAAAATCCCAAATTGGGCCCTCAGTTTCCTTAAAAATGAGGGCAATTTGTATGTGTTATTTATCAGCCATTAAGCTGCAAAGAATATGTAAAGCTGCCATAGAACTAGGACTAAATTAATTATTTATATCTTGCACATTTTGTTCAAAACTTATATTTTATTCTGAAGAACTGGGGAACTGATTGGTTTTAACAGTTAAAAGAGAATGCCTGTGCAGAAAAATGAATTATCAGGAGAAAATAAGATTAAAAAAAATCTTAATTTAGAAATGCTTGTGAGACAAAAGAAAATAAACAAATGCAGATAACTTATTTTTTTAGGTAATATTGTTGTCTTGCATTCATTAAAGCCCGCTTGCATCATATCAGTAATTTTATTATGGTGATCAAATGTGCTGTGTTGAGGGCTTGAACAGCAACTTTGCCATCATTCTCTGCTACAGTTCCCTTTGGCACTCTGGAGTTTAGCTTTTTTTCCTTTAGACGCCACAATAATTATTGTGTTCCTGCTGAAAAAGTTTTAATATATTTCTGTTTAAACACATGTATATATATTCATATAGCATTGACTCCACATACACCCAGTGTCACTGAGGGTGGTTTGTTGACTCAGGTGGGAAATTCAGTTCTGAACTGGAAGTTGTAAATATACTTTTTGTTCCACCGTTTGCAGTCTCTAATAACAAATGAAAATAAAATCAAATTGTGTGATCAGTAAAACTGTGATATGACATTCCCTCCTAGATAAACGATCAAATAAGCAATTTTACTTACACTCAGATTAAATAAACGACAGCAAACACTATAATTTTTTTTTTTAATACTCTGCATTGCAGTCATATAATGAAAAGACTAATTGGATTTGGACTTGGAAAAATGCCACTGCTGTGCTCCAAAAATTGAAACATTGAGTAAACTGTGAAATAAAATAAAAATGTGGGGCAGATGTGTTCTGGTTATTGTAATGCAAAGGATTCACCATTTCTTCTCTGGCTTGGGCTTGATATTTAATAGGCATAATGGCAATGTTCTGTGGATAGATACAAGCTGCTCACTCTGCTTGATGGAAATAAAATAAAAGAATGTTTAAAGGCATCTTTTAGAAAGGGGACATGAAGAGACTTGTCAACAGAGAGCCTGTGACAGAGTGGGAATTGGTCATGGGTTTGGCTGCTCTGCCATGGCCAAGCCAGGGCAGCATCTCTGAGCACATCTGTGCCACCTTCAGGGGCAGAACAAGGTCATTTTTTGTGTCGTTTTTCATCACTTTCCTGCTGAAGCGTCATCCTTCCTCTCTTGTCCGACACCAAGGTGGTTTCAGACATAATTTATGGCTCTGATTCATACATCAAAATTCCTATCAGGCGAATGCCTGAAGAGCAGATTTCATATCTGGAGAGGGACATATGAACAGCTCATGTTCTGAAGTGGTTTAGGGGCTGGCTCACAGAAGAGATTTGTGCTCCCTGTGCAGGGAATTGCACAGGGCAGCCTCAGGGGATGGGGTGCAGCAGCCAAGGTTCCCCAGCTCCAGGGAAACCTTTGTGTGCCAAATCTGCACTCGGAATTTATTTGATTGCTTAAAAGTAGCATTCTGTAGGGCACGGGGGGTGCCAATTCCCACACCATGTATACCTAATATTCCTGGGTAAAGTAGTGGATAATTAAATATCTTTAAAAATTCCTGAGAGTTAGATTTCGTAAGATGCTCATAATGGAAATTGTCAGGCTGAAAGTGGTAAGAGATTTAAGAACAAGTTAGACAATTTCAATCTTTTTTTTTTTTTTTTTTTAAACAGCCTGGTCTGTTTTTATTTCATCTGGATCAGGAAAGGCTTTGATTTTGGTCCATCTGACCTTACATGTGAATGCTGTTCTTATGTTCACTGCATTTACGTTCTGTTTCTCATGCTTTTCTCTCTATTTCTACAATTGTCACTAATCAACTTATTAATGTTCTGGCTTTCCACACAAATTGTTTCAGACTAATACAATTTATTTTTAAAGTGTGTTTTTTCCCCAATGAAAATGATATTTTTTCTTGGATTTTTTTAAGGTAAAAATTCAAATATTATATCTGAAAATACCAGAAAAAACCTTCAGAAATCAGGTCAGATATGTTGTATTATTTCTTTTTCCAGCTGTATGCCTTGGATAATTTCTCTCTGAAATTCCTGAATGGTATGCTTGATTTAAAAATGAATTTATATGCAATCAATATATGTACAACTACAATATTTGTTTTTCTATAATACTTAAGAAGAATCTAAACTGATAAACATTCCTGGTACACAAGCAGTATTTCAGGACTGTCTGCATTGAAATTTATTTTGTGGTGTCCTGTATAAAAAGACAGAAAATCTACTAGGAAAGCAATTGTCACCTCTTTGGTCGCGAGGTGGGAGCTGTCCAGGCAGGGCAGGCACACATGACATTTCAATTGGTGTTGCAGCATTTTGTAGGTAGGGACTGTCAACACTTCCTTTATTAACTTTGGTGTTCAGGCAGACACCAGGTTGAAATTTCATTCACAACAAGTGCTTATTCTTTAAGTTCTCTAAGCTCACAGACACAGTTTAAGCTGGTTTGTTTCCAGTTTTAGTGCTAACAGAGGAACTGGAGGAAATAGAAGTTTTCTGGCTGCTACACACACTGCTTTGTGCTCCTGCTCCCAATTTATTCATCTGCTATTTTATGTAACATTATTTTCCATTTTCTATGTTTAATGCATGATATTTTGCATGAGAAAAGGGGCTGTGGTGTTTCTTTTATATCTGAGATTATCAGGGCACTTGGAAATGCTGTTAACAATTTTTCACACTGATTGATTTGTTAAGTCACATCCTCTGCTTTGTGTCTGTGAGAGACCCAAATGAACCTAAGTAAGAGCAGCATAAACATCTCTGTTGTAAGAGAGAGGCTGCCTCTTCATCTTAAATTATGAATCCAGAAGACTGAAGCAAGGAATTGTTTTGGTCTTGCACGCTATGAATAATGCATGTAGCACCATTAAATGCATCCTGCATGTTGTGGAACCAGAATGAGCTGTTATGTTAATAAACATTCGTAATGTTCACCATAACCATTCTGAATGCTTTATTGCCAAAAGAAATGGTGAGCCCAAGGACATTCAGCGATGTCAGTCTTATTACAATAGCCAATTATTAAACTTACAGCTGTATTATCTTCTCTCTCTCCATTTGATATGGGTAATTAGTCAAATCTCTGGAATTTGTAGTTTGTTTCTGTTACATTGGTAAGGGAGTCAGGTGTTTCTCATGTGCAGCCTCATTTAATTAAAAAAAATTGTAAAACCTTCTGTTTTTCTGAACTCGAGGAGAGTAAAGCACAAAATAACACGAATCCCTTCTATTTCTAGGCTGCTTTCAAACTGTATTGAGCACTAAATCTTTCTCTGTCATGTCAGCTATGTTTCTATGGCTGTGGAAGCTGCTTCCAAGCTGTCATCTCTATTCCTTTTGCTCTGCAGTCCCTCTCATTCCTACCCAAAAAGTATCTGCTTTCAACCTAAGTTCTGGATGTATCAATATTTAGGAGAAAGCCTCAAAGTTGCAACAATTATTTTCATTGGTGGGAAACATGAAAATTATTAACTGCCCCAGTTATTGTAACAACACATGAGAATTTTGTTTGTTTGCTTTAAAACATTGGTTTTGGGACATTTATTTTTACCTGTCAAATTGTTACCAGGAATGGGAGTTGACATAAAAAAGGGCCTTTTGTGTTGATTCCAAGGTTAGTTTTGACAATAAGTCTCCTTGGTTCAGTGGGTCTAAAAACTGGAAAAGGAGCCTTTTGTCCTCATCAATGTAGAAAAGCTATGTTTTTCTTCTTTTCCATTGCTTCAGAAATTATTCTTAGTACGGAACTGTAGATTTTAAGCAGAAATTGGGATATTTGGTTGCTTACTCTGACGTTGTAGTAGAGGCAATGGAAATCTCATGTTGAAACTGTTTACTTCAGCTCATCATGGTGTGTATTATACAGAGGTCTTCAGCCTTGATTTGGCGTCAACTAGACAAGATAAACTCATAGCTTTTTATGGCAGCATGCTCCAGAAATTACACTCATGTAAATACAAATGTGTATCTTTTTTCTCAAACATATTTATGCTAACCCCCAAACTGTTGTCCCCAGTTTCACTCGTTAATGAGAGAGTTCTACAGATTTCTGTAATATCCAGATTCTCCTGAGAGGGTGTTTGCATGGAGGATTGCTGAGGTTGCAGTACCCCCCTGATAGTGAGCTATAATTGAAGGTTCAGTGTTAATTTGCTTCATGGTTACATGTAATTGTTTACCAAGAACTTTGTCACCCTTGAAGGGCAGCATCATTAAATTCAGTGTAGATACAAATCCTCATGAAGTTTAGCCAGAAAGCTCATCTTGACATGACATTATAAACATGCTCTTGAGTGAAATAAAAGCTAAGTAACCTCCTAAATTGTGGTGTGGTGTTTTTTTTTCTTTGGTTTTTTTTTTTTTTTTTTTTTTTAATTTCTCTTGAATGAGGTAATGGTTTTGGTTCTTGTCAGAATATCAGTTTTCAGAAATAAGGGGTTTTTTTAGACTGTTTTATTGTTTAATTTTTTTGGGGGGGAGGATGGTGTTTGGTGGTGGCTTCTGGAATTTTTTTAGGGTTTTCTTTGCCGTGTGCATGACAGCAGTTACTGTTTGTGAAGCCTGTCAGACCAAGTGTATCCCTGGAAAATGGCTTGTTAAAACTTTCACTTCTGGTGATGTTCAATTTTCTTTATAACTTAAAACTTTTCTTCTTTCAGTCCTTAAAGTGAAGAAATAGGAACTTGTGCGATTTCACCTTTGGCTACATCTTGTCTGTTGTGGTTGTTGCTGAGCATTAACATTGGCTCATACACCATCTCCCCCACGATTTCCTTTCCACACTGCTGCATATAATTCAAAACTAACAAGGTCCTAATTAGAAAAATAAATTTAATCCTCTCTGTAAACTGAGCTCCTGTAGCCAGGAAAAAAATGCCTTCACCCTTCAGCTCTTTGTTCTTCTTCCTTATTTCTGCTGTTTGAGAGGTTTTCTTAAATATTTGTGTTTCTATTTCACTGGCAATTCAGAACTGTTAATGATGGTGAGTCCCATGCTCACTGGTGATGTCAAAAGTCTTCACATGCCTGTTTCCATTGAAACCCTCTTTAGTGGTATCATTATTAGGAAACGTGACATTGCAGACAAGTGAAAGAGAAAAATGTGTACAATTTTCCTGTATCCTGACCTGTCTTTAGCTCAATTTCTCCTGCACTGTATTCTACAATTCTTTCTCTTTATTCCCCTTCTTCCAGGAAATGGTTGTTCAAAGATGAAGCTGAAAGGGTGGCCAAGTAGTTACTACTCTAAATGGAGAATCAGCAAAGCCTTCATCTCTGGGTTAGGGATAAAAATACAAAATTTGCAACAAAAGGCACATGAGAAATCACTGGTTTGTGGTTTTTTATCTTTCCAGAATGGAATGGCTTTTCTTAAGAAATTCAAGTATTTTGTGCTCTTGGTTTCTACAGTTCCCAGCCAGATTCCTAACAGCATGGCAGTGAGTGAAATGGAAGGAATAAGTGATGAGTAGAGTATTTATTCTGGATTTACTGCTGTTGGTGGCAGTACTAGCTTTTGATGAAAGTTAACATTGGTATTTTTGTAAAAGTGTTAATTCAGTAAACTCTATTTAATGATTTATGGTAATTTGTGAAGGTGCTGAAGTCTTTTGCCACATGTTCAAGGGTGTTTCATACCTTTGCACAGAGATTGAAGTGGGAAGAAAAACATCAAATAAAAAAACCTCTCTCTACAAAGAATTAAACTAGAACTTGCAAGATATGAGGGCAGGTTGTCTTCATGGTGTTGCCATCCATAGTGCATAAGTGAACTGAGATTGCTTAGTCAAAAATCCAGTAGGGCAGGATCTTAAAAAAGCAAGATAAAATGGTGGCTGATGATAAAACCCTACTTGCATACTTCTTTGTCAGAGTGAAACTGCTGTGTTCACCAATTAACAAGTTCTCTGTTAATATGTTTTGGGCTTGGCCTTAGAGGCAGCAGGTGGAATTTACAGTACAGTCAGTGATTTCCAAATTCTATTCTCACTTATTCAAAAGCAAGAGACACAATTTTGCTCCCTTATTCACTGAACTGAATGTCATCCTCGGGCCATTCTTCTGGTCCTCAGTTTGAAAGAATGCTAATTACTTTCTAATTGCAGCAAGCTGGCATCAAATCAATCTCTACTCAGACAAAGTTTCCATGCCTGTTGGACAATAAAAGACTTGTATGTTGATAAGCTCCTTTGATTTTGCTTAGAAGTTACACATTCAAATCTCCTTTAAAATATGGTTTCCATTTGAGATATATTTTTTAAACCTATCTAATTATACTTGGATAGCAATCTCTAAAAGAAAACTAGTTTCTTTTCTCATCAAAAGAGCAGCAGGTTTAAAGTTTGTGTTTACTTGGCAACCAAAACAAGGCAGAGAAAAGAAATATTTGAGCCTAAAAAAATATTTCAGATTTTTCAATTTATAATTGGGGCTTTTTAATGGGACAATAAAAATGAGAAATCAAAATGGTACCCAAATAAAGATCAGGGTCCTATTATGCATACCTTGTATTTCCAGCCCTTCACCCCCATGAAACCAGATGTCCCCAGAGGGTCCTTGTCACAGCAGTGCTTCTGTGGAGCACAAACCTCTCTCTGCCTTTTGATTTCCCTGAGTTTGTTCACCAGTCTGCATCATCCTCATTCCCAAATCCTCTTTACTTCCATCTTTCTGAACTTCTCTCTGTTTTCCCTGGTATAAAACATGGAAGATCTTTGGAGGCAACACTATTTTTTGTGCGTTTTACATTAAGCTCTTTGTTTTTCTTCCTTGCACATTTCCCAAAAGAATTTTTTAAGGTGTGAAAGGCTGTCTGGAGAGCCTGCCCTTGTATCTCTGAGTAATTGCAATATTTAAAATTGTGTAGGATGTGGAGTCATGCAGTGTGGTCTAGTGCACAATTAACATCTGTTGGGTAGTTTATTCCTTTGGCATGTTTCCAGCTCGTGCTGAGGATGAGAGTGCAGAATAAGTCAAACAATTTGTCCAAGTTCTTCAAGCAGGTAATGGTGGTTCATGAAGCACTTGAGCAGTTATATACATTTATGCACTGGGTGTTAACAAGTGACTGGTAAAATAAGCATTTTGTGACTACTGCAGAATATTTCTGTGTTTCCTAGTAGGTTTATGTGTTGAAATTACTGGACTCTGGGATGTTTACATTTGTCAGAGTGCCTAGTTCATTAGCAGGAATGAAAAATCAATACCTTAAGAGGAGAGAGAGAAGGAGAACTGCATAATTATAGAGGAAACTGCTTATTCAAAAATGAGGAAGAATTATCTGGGTTTTGTTGTCCCCATGCTTAAAAAAATGTATCTTGTCCATTTTGTTATCTTTTGTTTTCCTTTTGCACTCATTCAATTTCATATAAAGCTATTAGATGAATTTTTATGTATCACTTATGCTTGAAAAAAATGCATGTTTTATTAGATAATAGGTGTAAAAGCTATTCAGCATTCTGTAGAGACCTGAGAGCTGTCCCAGCAGTAACCTGTGGACTATAACATTCTGGACAGTGGTCATGGAATGAATTTCCATTGCAGTTTCTTCTGATTGCCTCAAAGAGTTTGGAACTGAGTATTTTGAAAATGTACAAGGAAAAAATCATTGTGCTGCTAAGCATCAATTCCAATGCTAGAGTTGCTGCATTACTTCAGTCCTTAGAAAATATTTACTGTGTCAGTGTCTTGAATATTGCTGGGATTAGGTAGAGTGTTCTGGAGGGTTGCTGTACAATACAGTCTGATAGTTTATTTACGGTTTATTTCTAGATTGGTTTTGTTTGGTTTAATTTTTTTCTTTACCTTATCACAGAATATGAACACAGCTGTGCAGTGCCACAATCTGGCAACAGAGATATGAATGCTGTAAAATGCTGCCTCAACAGTTAAAGGATCAGATTTTCAAACACAGACTAATTCTTAATTGCTCCATTTCCACTCACTTTGGATGGAACTCCAGTTTTTGATACAGTCAGAAGCATGAAGCACCCTCTTTTGTAAATGCATCCCCAGAAATCCAGAAATGGCCACTTGGCTGCTCCCAACCCTGTAGGCATCTGACTCTGCTGGGTGCCCATTCTCCAGTACAGCATCTTGAAGACACACAACTCCTGTTATTCCAGCAAAATAACCCTACTTGATATGAAGTGAGGGCATAAGAAACCTTGTCTTTAAATGTCTCTGTTTATTATGACCAGAAGCACCACTTTGGAGCTTTCTGTACAAGGGCAGAGGAAGCAAGAGAGGCCCCAATAACTGCTGGCAGGTCCAGCATTCAGGGATAATTTGGGACAAGGTGTGGTCTGGCTCAAATCCCTGCTCTGGGCTTGCTGGGGAGCTGGAGACCACATGCTGCTGTCACTTGCCCTCTAAAAGGACAATGCAGTGGCTAATTACGGATATCTACAGGATTATTCAGAATTTATGGTTCTCAGTGACTTTGATTTTCTTTGAACTGAGTCCTTGGAGAGATACTTTACATTAGAAATAGAAGTCTTAAGAGCAACACACTGGTATCTTTAAAGGATTTTAAATAGATAATTTTCCTGGCTTAATCCTTTGATCATTTCTCCCTTTTTGCAGATATTCAGTCACTTTTCATCAAATGGGTTGCACACATTTTTCTTTGAGACTTTCATAGGCTACCTTTAGACTACCAATGATTTCTGACTTGTTACTGCTTTTTATCTTCAGGGAACTTACCAACAGTGTTGCCAGCTGTCATAGTTGTTTTAAACTAATGAATGCACTGGGTGTGTGGGGTTTTTTTTATTGTTGATAGAGATATTTTGTTTAAACTATAAATCCTACTTGCAATAATACTTCTTGCATGTTTATATGCAGTCTTGAGGTTGTAACTTCCAATTTCTTCTTGTAATCCCTAAACCAGTTTGAAATTAAAATATGTTAGTACATATGTGCTTCATTACAAAATGGACTTTCAGGATTTCATTAGCATCTGGTGTGTTGCTTAATGTCTTCTTGTAAAGCTAATTAAGTGTTATGCTATAACGCATAATTGTATTTTATTTTTTCTTAGCAGTACAGCAGGCTGCTCCAGGAAAGAAATAAGTGAATGATCAACAGCAGCATTCTGTGTTTTATTTAGATTTTCTGCACTCTCTTTTAATAACAAAAATAATCACCACAGTAGGCAGACATGTAAAGGTCCAATTTACAGATGCACTGAGCTTATTATAACTGCAGAGGAATTCAGAGGTGTCTGCAGCTGCTGTGCATGTTGGGGCTCACATCTGCAATGACTACCATTTCTTAACATGTACTGTAGACTAATGTATGAATGTAGACTTAAAGTTTCTAGTGAATTAGCTGTAGTTTTTTAAATGTGCTATCACAATCACAGTGTCTGTCTGAAATACCTGCCCCCAGCTTTGAGCTTTGTTCAGTTCTAAATGACTGCGGGGGTTGGGTCTGGGTTTACCCACCTCAGTAACTACTGTATCAGGCTGTGCTGAGTTTAGAAGGATGACTTTGGGATGTGTTGAGCTCTCTCTGAGATCATCCTTGATGAGTTATATCACCTAGATCTGGACTCTGAAAGCTCAGGGAGGTTTCTAGCTTAGATCAAGGAGCCCATCCCACGGTCAGTATATTCACCCTTGCACAAAAGTGAAAACAAATTCATCTTTGACTTCACTGGCCTCCCTAGACCACTGCCTCCTTGTTCTCTCTTTAAAAGCCTCTAGGATTCAGGCAGTCTCTTCCAGTACTTCATTCTTCTTAAAGCTGGAGTTCACATGTATAACCAAATATCTTCTTAATCTTAAGAAACCTTCATTTTATTGATGTTTCCTCAAAAGGTTCATGTTACCTGGACTTCTGATTTTTCTGCTTGATGTCTCAGAATAATCCTACCTGAAGGTCTTGAATTCATCTCTTCAGCTTTAACACATTGATTTGCCTATACCTTGTACTATCCAAAAATGTTGAAATGGAGGTAATAATGTTACCCTGCTGTTAAGGTCTTTTGAGGATCCTTTCATAAAAGTTCCTCATTAAATAAGGATAGATAGACAAATCTCTCTAATAATAAGAGACTTGTAAGCACCTAAAGCAGTCAGAATAGCATGCAACCATAAAAATCTGCTCTGCAAAGGCACAGATCTGGGTTAAACATTGAGGGTAAATGTAATATTTTTTTATGAAACACAAGAAATATTCATGAATTGAGCACAAGTCTTACTCATGCTACATGAGGTCTCCTCAAATAGTCTTACTTGCATCAGTGTTCAGCTTTGATCGGCTGTTGCATTCAGTGAAACACCAATTTTTCCTGTTTAATGGAGCAGAGTGGATTCATTAAGTGTTTTAGCAAATGTTGCCTTTCTGGTGGTAGGCACTGGACCTTCCTTTTGAAATCTGTCAAAGCCTCTAGTGGCTCAAAGGACCGGTAGTGTGCTGAACCATGTCATGCCTATTGGAGTGTCAGGACCAGAATGGGATGAAACACCTACAATATTGCTGAGTGGTTCCTCTGCACTAAGGATTTGATCCAAAGTCACCAGATTAAAAGCCTTTAGACCAGCCTGCTGTTTTAGGTAGACCTTATTCTGTGATCTTTAATTTGCATTTTTTATGTTGCAATCATGGCTGCATTATCTGGCCATTCTTCTATGGCACTAAGGAACCAAAGAAGCAACAGATGAACTAGGACAAAGAAGAATAATTTAGATTTGGCAGGTGTTGCTTGCTGACTGTGTGTCCTTTATGAAATGCCATTCTTGCTGGCACTCAAAGAACCAGCACCACAGTCCAGTACCCTTCTGGCATGACAGTAAAAGAGCAAGAGTGAAACAAGAGAACGTCAGTATGTACAATTATCTTTGTTCCTTAGCAATAGCACACGGTTATTCCTTGCCCAAAAGACAGCAACAATGGCTCTGGTTTAAAAGTCCTGCATTCTCTGCACATGATAGAGCACATTTGTGGTGCTCTGTAATCAGAGAATCACAGAAACACAGAATATGCTGAGTTGGAAGGGACCCAGAAGGATTGCTGAGTCCAGATCCTGGCCCTGCACAGGATACCCCCAGAGTCACACCATGTGCTGGGAGCATTGACCAAATACTTCTTGAGCTCTGTCAGACTGTGACCACTGCCCTGGAGAGCTTGTCCCAGTGCCCAGCCACCCTCTGGGTGAAAGAACTTTTCTGATATTCAAGTTAAACCTCCCCTGACTTGACCTCAGGCCATTCCTTTGGCTAGACACTTGCTGTGGTATAGAATGGGACAATCTTCTTCCACTCAGCTGCAGTAGTAATCTTTTCATAACATCTGAACACATCTCAGCATAAAATATCCCTTAGTAGCTGGGATTTAACATGTATTGTCAAACAGTTAACTTCAATGTAACTTAGCAGCTGTTTGTAGGTTTGTTTATTTGTTTTCAAGACTACTTGTATAGGTGGAGGCAGAGGCAATGGTGTCTTTTAAAATATTTTTTAAAAAAACTTTGATAATTTGCCTCAAATACCAAGAAAAAAGCTGGCAGCAGATAAAGAGACTGAAAGACAAATACAACAGATGAGAATACATTTATTTGTTGTCAGTCTGTGATAAAAACCCACATACATTACTGCAATAAAAGTATTGGAAGAGTCTGTTCCTAGGCTTTTAGATAAATTTCCTCCCACACCTCTTCAGTGTCATCAGTTTCTAGTTAATGATGTATTCTGATTTGTCAGATAACAGATAATTCTGATGAATAATTCTTAGACTCTAGAAGAAAAGTGCTCACACATGGAATTTCTCATTTCTCCAGTTGCTGTGGTTTGCTGCAGTTGAAGATAAAGTTATATTTGGGATAAATAGTTGTATTTCTTTGTCAGTTTTTCTACTTAGCCTTCCTGAAGACTCTTGTTGATCAGTGCTTTCTGAAAAAAAAAAGATGAGTTCTGAGCTGACAAAATCTTTCATGCTTCTGATGATTTCTGGAGTTATTTCTCATTTATAGGAAATTAGTGTCTGACCCAGAGAGCAGCTTTTCTACCAGCATTTCCTCTGTCTCTGCAGTTTCCCAACCTTGCCCTTTGCCAGTTGTTGTGGGAAGTGAGGTGATCCCAGAGCTAGGACTAGCAGGCAGGTCATATTTAACAACTTCTCACAATTTCCCTTAGGGCAGATTTTCTGCGGTAGTTTTGGAGGCAAATGTCTGATTTCAGCTTCAAACTCTATAGGAACACAGAGTTTACATATCCTTTTCTAGTTCAAATCCATGTTTCAGTATCATATTTTCATACCTCTACTCAGAAAAACTATAGTGTTCCCATTAATTTCTGCATAGAGAACTGAACTTAGGTTTGACATCCAGCTGCTTGCTTTGCCTACTGACATTTCCCAGCAAGCAAATCCCTAAAGGAATAACAGTTTTCTGTGTGGGATGCTAGACTCTCTTTGCCCTTGAGTGCAAATGGCATCAGGTTGTAGAGGCAGGTAATCTCAGAGGTTTTAGAAACTTGCTGTATTGTATTTGCTGGTGACATCCATGGCAGGGAGAAATGATGAATCTGACTCCATGTTCTCAGAGGGCTAATTTATTATTTATGATAGTATACTATATTAAAGAATACTACACTAAACTATACTAAGGAATACAGAAAGGATGCTTACTGAATGCTGAAAAGATAATAATGAAAACTCATGACTCTCTCCAGAGTCCTGACACAGCTTGGCACTGATTGGCCAAAGAGTGAAAACAGCTCACACCAGAATCCAATGAAACAATCACCCGTGGGTAAACAATCTCCAAACCCATTCCACATGAGCACAACACAGGAGAAGCAAATGAGATAAGAATTGTTTTCCTTTTCTCTGAGGCTTCTCAGCTTCCTAGGACAAAAATCCTGGGTGAAGGAATCGTGTTCAGAGAATGTGAATGCCCCACTTGCTGCTTGCACATCTACTCTGGAAACTCATCTCTAAGCTTTTCCTCTGTCCCTGGAAGTGTGGTGACAATATGGGAAAAGAGCAGTAGAGCAGATTTGTGTGGCACCCCCACAGCCCACTGTTTGCCCACAGTGTTGAATGTCTTAAATTAGCATCAAAATTTCAATGTGCTCTGTAGGAACATTGTGTTGTCTGGGGGTGTTGGAGCTTCCTGATATCACAGGAATAAAGGAGAGGCAGGCTCTTAATGAGTCTTAACAGATGTCTTGGTCCATTAGGCACTGTAGGAGATAGCTGCAGTACAAAATTAACCTTTCCAGACTCTTTCTGTGGGCGATGGGAAGAGACAGGGGATTCAAAACAACTCCATTGGGCTCTGAGTCTGGATTGTTCTCTGGACAAGCTCATCTCACCCCACCAGGTGAGCAGGGAGGGTGCTGTGGCTCACAGGGCTGAAATTGGCTTTTATTCCTGCTGCTGGGCTCCCTCCTGAGCCACTGCCTGCCCCAGCCTGGATCTTCCCCCGAGCAGCCCCGCTCCATGCCCTGCTCTGTGAAATGATCTGTAGGACAAAGCTGTGCTCTGGTCCACAAAACTGACGCAGTTAAGTTGTCTTAATTTTGTGTGGGTATATTTATTTCACTTGTAACAAACGGAAGCATACTGGTACATGCCAAACAGATACACTTAAGCAAAACAACCCAAGAATAGGCTTTTCAAGATATGTGGTGATGCCTGTTTGAGACATTATGATTATAAATGAGCAATTAAATTGATAATTAGCAAGGTGGTCTAATTGATAAACCTGTATTTGGATTTTACATACACACCTGCTGCTGGATCAATTCCTGCTAAGCTATGTTCACTGTATTATAAATTTAGTGTATTGATTAATTCCAGTCATTTGATGTAATATGAAGCTTGTTGTGATATCTAGAGCACAGCTTAGCCTGTTGTGATCTCTTGTTAGTTACTGTATATCTAATACTACAATTTTACTTGTAGTTTAAGAACAAACTTCACTTAGGAAGGAATGCTTGTCTTCATCTCCAAGTAATTTTAAAATAACTAAATTTGAAAAGTATTTCAATTGCTTACCACCGACTGCAGAAATTAATATTTTCCATGTAAGAGTATTTGATTTGTAATCAATTTGGTTTGCATATTTTTAGGTTTTTTTTTTTAGCTCTCACTTTTCCATTAGTCTAACTCAGACTTCTAAGAGAAGTTTGTTTCCTAATTACATTTTCCATCTTTTCCCAGAACACAGTGGTTGATGTGATGTTACCATTTATGCAGAGTAATTTAAGTTGTCAATTTTGTGATGTAGTCCCAAAATAAAGTTGTAGTACTGCACAATTCCTCAGTTTGGTGTGAACTCTACACTATTTTAGAAGCAGTACAAACCATAAATCAATAAAGGGCTATAAAGGGCTGTGCCATAAGCTCCAGCCCTGTTTCTGTAAAGAGATACCTGCAGTGTCTGTGGGTGATCATCTTCCACATGCTCTGAGGAAACCACAACCTCAAGAGCAAAAATAGCTCTTTTGCTGGAATGGAAAACTCTAGGAAGGAGTTGAAGTGGTGCTAACTTAGAAAATCATAAAGTGCCCATCAAGTTGTGCTTTATTAAGTAAAATCTTAGAACTAATTGTGACCATGCAGATGGTTCTGTGTGAGTCTGTATGCTGAGTTCAGCATTCACCTTCTCCATCATTATGAGCCCCTTTAGCCCATGCAGTGATATCTAAAACAATGAAGGCAAATGGGAGGCCTCCTGGGATATTCAGCAGTCATGGTTTCTCACAACAAAGTGGTAAATATAGGATTTTCCCCTGAATACTGGGAGATTTTCAATAGGACTGACAAGTCTGAAAATTGGAAAGATTCTCCTGGAGTAGAGGATTCCAGAGTGAAAAAACTGTAATTGAAAATGCATATATTTCTAATTTTCTGTATGTTTGACTGGGTTATTGCTGTCACTGCTGTGATAATCACAGTAGCAGGAAGTTAGCAAGCATTTAAGAATTGTGTGTAATTTAGAAAAGCTCATTTGAAAGGGATGTACTGTTCTCCCACTGCCTGCTTTTTTCCCCTCTAACTGCAGTGGTGGATGGGAGCATCTGGTGGTTTCTCTGCAAATACATTTTTTTATTTGTCTGCATGAATGTGATGGGAACTTATGGCATTTGGGATAAACTCCAAATTTTGGGATATGGCATTTGGGATAAAACCCAATATTTATTCTCTCCTGGCAAATATGGGACTGTCTGTACAATCCTTTTTCTTAGTTGCAAGTCAGATATATCCTTTCCTTTTGGTAATTTATAATATTAATTTCCTCTCATTATTCTCATTCTTTTATGATTTTTAAATGATGTTTCTAGAATATGTGCCATGTACAAAGTGGTAATCAAGACTTCAGGGCCAGAGGAGGAGTGTGTAAAAGAGGTAAAACCCATTTAATGGCCAGAGCCTGTAGTTTAAGGAAGAGGCCACAGGGCTGCAGGGCCACAGGGTGGAGAAGAAAATTTTAATCCTGGTCTCTTCAGCCCCTGGAGAGTATTCCAGAGAGGAAGCTAATGTAGTAGAGCTTTCTACAGCACTTCTACTTGTGGCTGCTCTTCAGTCACTGTTTGGAGATGTCTCCTTCCCTGTTGGCTCTCAGTGACTCTGTCCAAGTTCTAGATTGTAACACTTAAATTTGAGTACCTAATTAGACCTGTCTGTAAGTGAGAGGTGCTCTGGGTCCCACAGGGACTCTGTGACAGAGTCCTGAGCTCCAGACACTCAAACCAGTGAGAGGCTGTGATGTTTGGTAGAGCTGGAAGCACATAGCCTTACCAATTACTTTTATTCAAATTCCTGTATCATTGAAAATAAAAGTTTTTAAATTCTTTCCATTTTTACTGAAATAACCTGAACTGAATAGCAGTTTAACACTTGTGACCTCTGCAGATCTCTCCTAATGTGGATAATCCTCCCATTCAAAGGCATGGAAGGATCAGTATCACACAGATTTGAATCCATCAACACCTTGACAAAAGCCTGAAAATAATTTTATTTTAAACCTAATTTAATGGAAAAGGAATAAGGGTATTAATCTGAGCTTATGAATAGGTACATTTTGCATAAACTCTTATTCTTTAACCAAATGAAAATAAGTTTCTAAATCCTGTGTCAAATTCACATTAGTGATGGTAGGAGTTGATGGTTCTGCAGGTCCTATGCTTTTGCAGCAAGAGGTTCTCAGTAATTTCCTGCCATTATTATTATTTCATTTAGTTTTTTAACAAGAAAATTTGCCATACCAGAACAGTGAATTCAAAAACCTTCTCTGGAACTGTCTTTCCTTTTTCCTATGGCTGCTTGATTTCTTTCCTCTCTTAAATCTCCTCCATCATTAATCCTTTGTCTCACACATTCACATTAAAGTGTCTTTCATGCTGTGCCTACCCAGGGCAATGTGCACTGTGTAGAGATACTCCTGGTATCTCTGAAAGAGCTGACTCAAATAATGGGGCACAGCACTACCCTTACTGGGTGCCATCCATTGTGTTCTGCTCCTCATCAGGGCTCTGGCAGAGCCAGCTCTGCTGGTTTTCATTCAGGCAGTACTGAGCCAGCTAGAAATCCTCCCAGGAGCATTGTGCAAGTGAGATGCAGCAATCTGAGGATGTACAAACATATAGGAAAACACATCCCTAAAAAACCCCAAACTTTTTTCTCCCACTTTAGAACTATTAGAAGAAATTAAAAAGGGTAAAGGTACAAGTCACCTGATGGAGTTTGCAAAGTGGACAAAGCTGTATTTAAAACCATATTGAAATGCTGTCATAGCCATAAAATATCCATGTCTGACTGAAGCTGGAAAAGGTATTTAATGAGAAAGAGAATATAGCTGAAAATAAATGTGAAGTGGATATAACCATGAGGTGGTGTGACATAAATTGAAGCAGGTTGAACTGAGTGGCAGAGCTGAGTTGCTAACAGCAGATGAAAAGGATTTGCTGGGCTACACATGAGAGTGTCATAATGAGGACAGGAGCTGGGAGAGGAAGGATAGTCCTTCCATTAGTCCTTTGAAAAATGTGGATCAGGTGCAAAGATTGAAACTGGGAGAAATTTTGAAAGAATGAGAGATCTAAGCTGGACTTTGCAGTATTATAGTATTAGCATAGTGTAAACTCTGGTCTTCAGCTTTAGGTTATGAGTCTGTCTGAGCAGCAGGTGATTTTTCTAACTGAATATGGAGTAGAGGAAGATGCTCCCTGTTTGGCTGTACTATGCCAGTGCTAATTGATGTTTCCTGGTTCCTGGCTGTGGATGAGTTCAGTTGTACATCCCCAAGGAGGACAGTGCCTGTTTAACCCCTGATGTGTCTGCTGCAGCATCCCTCTCCTCACCACCAGGGGTGGCTCCCCTGTCTCTGCCTGTGTCAGGGCCATTGCTGAGCAGCAGCCAGGTGAGGTATTCTCTGCTGGAGCTGCACCTAGGGATTGTGACACTCCAGGAGCTTCTGATCTGCAAAAAGAGCCCAATGTGGGCATCAGTGCTTCTTCAGACACCTTCTCTGCTCTCAGCTCTCTGCCTCTGCCATTGGTTACTGGCTGTGACACGCAAACTTTTCCCTCTTACTGCAGTGCATTTTTGATGGCAAATGTTTGTGTAGACCCTCTCTTGCCATAAAACTGATGTGCTTTGTTCCAAAAACTGCTAGAGAAAAAAGCAGAAAAAAAAGGGCAATTTCTACTTTCACCTGTTCTGTTTGTAGATAGTCACCTCCCATAGCGTGTGCTAACTCCTCTCCACTCACACTGTCTGATTTGCCTGATGAGATAACTGGGGCTGGTGCGGTTATGCAGCAGCACAGTAAATTATTTACCCTGTGAGCACAGAGGGATCCTGATTTCTACCAGATGCTCCCAGTAGATTTAGTCTGAGAGAACTGGGCCATCCGTTCCTGCACATGTCCACCTGTGCCAGGCAGCTGGTGCAGGGGAGCACCCTGCATGTGATGGGATTCTTGTCCTTATTTTCTCTGAGTGTCAAGGCACAGAAATCTCACCATAATTTAAATTGTTTTACTACAGTCAGTGCATTTTATTGCCTCACTTGCAAAGGCCAGTGATGTGGAACACATTAATTGGCACTTGTTGGGATGCAGGGGGCTCCTCAAGTGTTGAAGGTTTAAAAAATAATGCCATGACCTACAGTTTTTTTTAAAACCATCAATGAGCTTTAAAAGGGCCCATTCCAAGTATAAAGTAATACTGGGAGAGGAGGAAAAAAAAAGATGTTAAAAAAAAAAGGATGAAAATTGTTTTTAAGTTCTGCTCATTGCACAGTTACCAAAATCAATGTGTCTGCAAATGTTACTTGTCTCATAAATCATTAGGTCACAAACCTGCACAATGTCAATGTGTTGTTGCTATCCTATTAAATTAAATTACTAACCAAGGTACTACTCAACAGCACATTTCACGTGGAACAATGTTTTAATGTATTGAGGATGCCTATTAAACACAGCAGTCAGCTAGTATGATTTGAAATCTTTTAGGTGGAAGAAATACTAGAAGGAGATAGAGTGGAAAAAAGCCATCTAGTCACTAGGGATATAATGCACCGAAATACTGGGCTGCCATGATGACAGATATTCTACTAAATCCCTGCCCAGTAATTATCAAAGATGGGTTGGATGGGTTATCCTTGGATTTGGCACCTTCAGACATGAGGGGATTGGTAGACTTATAGATAACTCTCTCTGTTAAGCTTTGGGGAAAACTGAAAGGTAAACTCTGAACTTTATTTTTACTCAATGTTCCCTGCAACTGTATTTATAAAAGGCAGGGACAGGCTGTCACCTCCTGAAGGAAACAGTGAAATGTGCTGGTTTATACCTATTCCACAGAAATTTCAGCATTAGAGCACTTGGGTTGTTGCCCTGTGTGTTAAAGCCTGAAGATGGCACTTGCAGTCCCACATTATGTTTGGCATAAGGAACTGAAAGCCCAGCCCTACTGGCCAAAATTCAGGCAAATAATGGTGTAAAAAGGTTGTACAATGAGTACATCAGCCATGACTATTGCCATGTATTTTGCCATTAAGGGTGAATTTCTGTGGCTGTGTTTATCTCCCCCGAGGACAGCATGCAAGTCGAGTAGCCAAATTTGATCCCTCTCAAGCTGCAGGGGAAAGAACATGTCAGGAGACAAAGGCAATGAAGAAAAAGATTATTTTTGAGTAACAGAAGCTCATGTGTTACCATTTTCAGTTGTTTGGAAGAGGAAATACACCATGAGAAGGAGTTAGTGCAGGGTCACACTCTGAGATCTGATGGAGAATTAGTTAGCTGAAACAGGTATGGAATTGAATGTACTATTCTTTGTACACATGAAATGCATATTTTTATTTATTTGTTTAATGTACAATTCAAAATATTATCTATCAATCAAATTCCAAGTGTAAACTCCATTTTTGTGTTTTGAATGTAAGATTATGTGCAAATATTGAAATATGGATAACTTCTCTTTTAGTGGAGACTGCAATCTTATTCTCTAACACTTATACTGTTATATAATGCTAATGACTGTGATTAAGCTCTGAATCTTACAGCTTGAGATCATCTTTATTTTTATGAGGTATTTTATAGTCATTTTAAATTATGGCATTAAACATTTAGTGTTTTGTAAAGAAAAAGGAAGTGTCTATCTGAAAGACATTAATTATATGGAAGTTCAAACCACTTCTTGTTAGGACATATTTTACTATTTGTTTTGCTAAGGTTACTGGTGATGCAGCAATTTTTCCTAGCACCATCACTGAGCAAAGCCATGTTTATGGAGCTCCTGTTCTTTGGGTAAGAACAGGACAAGAAATCCTCTACAAAATAGCAAAACATTGTAAGGTTTTGGAAAATGGGTTTAGTCTGCATAGCCAGGTAAAAATTTGACCCTAGCAAGGTATATGGGAATTTTGTGGTAAGCTTGAAAAAAAATGGACTAGCCATAAGAGCTCATCATAAGCTGATTTTATTTATTGTGTTGGTTCCAACAGAAAGCAATTAATGCCTGTTTGCTGCTTTATCCTTATGGTGAAGATTCTTTGTTCAGCCCATGTGTTTGGGAGCTCTATTTCACGTTTTCCTTCACTGCCACTTCAAAGATGATTGTATTTTTTCCACATTTTTCTGTTCTCCTGTTTGCCAGCTGCATTGATTTTCATAGTCAAGACATATTTCCTGCTTCATAATAGATTCCTGTCTACTTCTCCCACCTCTTAATCAATGTTTTTAATACTTCAAGAAGCCATCAGTAAGAATGGCTGTAAAATTTAGTCACTTCATTGACAGTTGATTTTTGCTTGATGCTGAAAGCCATTTGCACTCAAAGTTTCTGTCAGGTAGTGTAATTTTTTTTACTAGAATTCAATGAGTACAGTCTAAGGTAATTTAATTTCTGTAATTTCACTCGAGATTGAACTTGTATAACTGCTAACATAAGGGCATTAAAAGACCTGTTTTGAAAGATATGTACTTAGTTCATTGTTACAAAATACATTCACAATTTCACTGATCACAGGGCAAGAGCCACATGATTTGAGAGTAGACACCATTCCTGTATGTTGTCCATCTGTCAGCCATTGACACTGTATTTCCAGCATTGTTTGTTATGTTTATAAAATACAGCAGTATGAAAACTGTAGGTTTAGGTAGAAAACAATTATTTTGGGTTTTTTTAGTAGAGATCAAGAAAATAGACATCTAGATATCCTTTAGCAGTCTCAAGCACAGCATTTATCTTGAAAGGATCATTCCAGAGATGAGATGTGGATTGTTGTCTGCCAGGTAGGTAACACTGGACTACAACTAAAAATACTGAGATTAGTTGAAAAGCTGAATTGAATGTTTACAGTATTTTATTGCGACTTCTTCCATGTAGCACTTTCATTACATATAGGCATAGATCAGTTCAGTCTGGATGGTTTAATTTTTTTTAATAGAAGGAGGAAGACAGGAAGAATTTCATCATCAATCAAACAGCTGAATATGTCACAGTTTTCATTCATGTGCAAGGTAAACATTCATTGCCATGTGTGGCTTAATGTAATCGTAATAAGAACAGCATGTAACATTATAATGTGCTTATGTCATAATTTAATATACTTCCATTATGTTGTAATTGCATATTACTGTATGTAATTTAATTATGCTTGTTAAAATTTGTTATAATTCTTTGTCCTAATCTGTATACCTTGGGGAAGATCTGGGAAGGTTGAAATGAGACTGGGAAACTGTTACCCTGCTCAGTAACAGAAGAATGAATCTACATTTCTGACCAGTGGAAGAGGCAAATGCAGTCTAGTTTGTTGGCTTTTGCAATGAATTCTGAGATGGCAGGAAAATCTCCTTCTGTCTCACTGGAATCAGAGCTGGGCATCTCTTTGGCTATTTTTGGAATGTGACTTGTGGAGGAGCTCAGCTTTGGGCTGGTGGCTGTTTCCAGAACCCACCCTGAGGATACGGGCAGAGCTGTGTTGGTTTACATGGACAAGCTGTGCCTGTTAGTGGGATTCTTTCAGGGTGACCATCATTGATTGCTGCCCCTTTGGCTGGGTCTGGCCTTGGGATCAATGTTTTTGTGAAGTAAAATATATCCGTTTAAATCAGAAACCAAAGGGCCACCTCTGGTGCCCTTGGGGTTGTTTGTTGATGAGAGTGCCCATCATAGCTTGTTCTGAGAGTCCATTATTGTCAGAGGTGCTTGGAATGATTTCTAGGATATTGTCCCACCCTAAATGTAGGGAATACATTGCTCATCCACAGGAGGAGCAGCTTCTGCCTCTACTGGTGCAGATGGGCAGAATGAGGTATGACCAGAAATTTCCCTTTCACACACAGACAAAACAGACAATAAATGTCACCTTCCAGACATACAGGAAATTTGCTTCAGTGATAGACACATACAACAAATGAGTAGATATGGATTTTAAAAACAAACTTGTTTCTGTGTCTAAAGAAAAGCAGTGTGGTACATCATTCTGGTGCTCCTTTTGTTCAGCTCTGAGTGAGGCTTTCTTCCAACATGAAGTGCAGTCTTTTCCAGGAACTATTCTATCTCACTGACACATTGCACTTATAAATAGTGTTAGACTAGGTGTATGAACTAATCTTTGTTCTGGACTTCATTTGCAGGCCATGGCTTCTATTATATTTAAGTACTTCTCCTTGAAGCTCTAAATCAAGGACAGCCTCGGATGTGGGCAGCTTGTATTAAATGTAATTACTTTAATCTGAATCTTATGCTAAAGGTGAGACTTCTAAACAAGGGTAGCCACTAAATTAAGAGTGGCTGCAGTTAAGAGCATGAATAGTAAAAGTACCTCTATTAAATAAGGGCTAGTAACTAAGTGAGGGATTATAAATGAAGCTATGTGAGGGTTGTGTATTATGCTATTCCCAAAACCAGAAATCACCACTCCATATTTCCTCTCTTGGAAATGAACAAAAAGATACATAACATCTGTATTTGGACCAGGGTTCAAAGCCTGGTGAAGTTCAATGCAGTTCTGCTACTTGTTTATGTTCCCTTATTTCTCTTTGAGAATGAAAAGCTTTTAAAAGAGAATTCTTAGGATTTTTAGTGGTAATGCTGGAGCACAAAGCCAAGGATTACATTTGTAATTACGTTTTGAAGTGTAGAACCATTTCTTTTTCTTTCTAACCATATTTTTTGACTCAGTCCAGTTTTATTTTTTAACTCAGTGATCAGTTAAATTGGCATCTTCTCCCAATATTCAGGGGGCAGCTTATAATTCTTCCAAATTACCTTTGCATCTTGGATTCTCTCTGTCATATCAGATTTCCTAACATGTTCTGTGCTGTGGTGCTTTACCAGAACTCTGATCATTCCCTGATTTTCATTCCCTCCAAATGCTTCTGAGAGTTTATGTTACTTATTGAATTTCAAGCTTTCTATTCCTGATTTGGAAAGGGAGTGGGGTGTAGTACTTATTGACTGCTTTCTAGCAGGTGACAGAACTTTTTACCAAGCATTGCAGACAATATTCAGGCAACAGTCCCCCCGAACTGCGGACATGAACTGCAGGAACTAGAGAATATTAATGTCTTGTCTAGTGCATCATTGAAGAAAAAAATATTTCCAAAAGGCTGGATAAATAAACTATCTCTTTTAATGGAATGCTCACTTGTTAGTTGTCATGATGGGAACATAGAATGTGTTCTTGCTGGGATAGAATAGCACCAGAAAATAGACAACCCAACCCTGTTTTATGTGTTGATAGTTAAAACTAACATCAGGTGAAAAAATAGTTGAAATAGGCTGAGTCTTCTTTGTGTGGTTAAAGGAGGCAGACAAGAGCAGTTTCATGCAGGGAACAGATCAGATAAATCCCATCTTTACAGTATTTATGCTTTTTGAGTAACTGGAGCAATTTCCCTTTCCATTTCTAAAAGAAAACCATTTTCAGATCTAATACTGACTCAATCACCTCTATGAAATATTTCTCAGCATTCACAAGTCATCTTAAGGGGCTTATTTTCTTCACTGTTTTCCTCATCTCGCACATCAGCTCTTCTCTGTCACAGCTTTTCAAAGACAGTCTGTCAGCATGCAGACTCCAGTATCGGAGTCTTGATTTCTGTAACTGTTGTGTGGGAGAGACTGAGCAAAGGGAAGAGAGCTTTTTGGGTTCTTTCTCTGTGTTAGAGTGCATCTTGAGAATTTTGCTTCAAAGCCCAGCACGGTGTAGACAATTCTTGAGCAATTCCTTACTCTCATTTTTGTTATAAATTAAGCATTCTGTGCAAAGTAAGTGCTATAAATGAAAACAAAACTCCTCTTAATAGCCACATTTAAATTCAGCTTAAAATACAGTGAAATAACCCATACTGGTGCTCATACACATTATTGACTTCTTATGCATTGGAATCTGTAAGGACCATAAGCTCTGTGTGTCAAATCTAACCCCTCTGCTAAAGCTGAAGACAGCTTTTAAACCCAGAATAACAATTTTAACTTTGCCATAAAATTACTGCTTTAAATTTTCCATGGCCCAACTCTTCAATTACATTTATTCCTCTTTGTTTTCCTGGTGCATTGTTTTTCTTACAGAAGTAATAAAACATATCAGCTAACCAGCCAGCTGGTCTGTTTTTCTATAAAATACTTGCTTTCACAATGGTTATTCAGAGGATGTTGTAGAGGCTGAAGCCAGGAATTTATTCTTGCATGTCAGTTTAGGGAAGCACAATTTGCACAGAATGCTGGAGTACACTTATTTGTCAACCGGTTCTTTTTCTTTGGCAGGAAGTTGATATCTTGTATTCCAGCAGTTCTTCTTTCCAAGATTTATGAATCATCCCTGTTTTTCAGAGTTTTGCTTTGCATTAAATAACAAAGTAACTGCTACACCAGAAAAGCAGTGACAGAAATAACAATAAGAAAATGAACAGCACTTACAAAAGCTAGAAAATGAAGAGTTAAAGTTGAACATTCCTTAGCAAATTTGGAGATAAGGGAAATGTCCAGAAAGTCATCATTTAGATGGAATTATAGATCTTAATATGGGAAGGGGCTCCAAGTAATCTTTTTTTTCCAGCAGCTGGAAATATTAGGAATTTATATTTTGGATAATAGTTTTTCTTAGATGTTTATGTTTCACTTCAGTGCATGCTCACAAGCACTCTGACCGAGGCCACTGGGAATCTCTCTGCCATCTCAGGCCCATTCCAGCTGGACCAGAGACTAATTCCAGCCACTTGCTCAATCTGCAGTAGGTATGGTTTGTGAATGCAAATGGATGCATTTTAGATACAATTTTTAATGCTTTCCTTCAGATAGAGTGAAAACCTCCAAATCAACACTTAGTGCATGATGACTGTGTGACAATGGGCAGAAACTCTAAACCACTCAAAATTATTAGCGGGTTTACTGTATTAAAGTTTTCCTATCATTTTGACACCTAGTACAGGGCAAATCTGATCATATGTGCACAGGTTTGTGCACTCATTGCACTTCCAGAGTGCACAGGGAGGTCTGCAACCTGTGATGGATGCCTTTGGATGCTGGCATTTCTGGGGTCTTGGTCCAAAGCAGAAGAATTTGTTTGCAGTTTTGGTAATCCCATCTGCCTGAACTAATGTATGGCCTGTTTGAACTGGCCTAACAACTTGAATCACTGTCTTGTAAGTTCTGAAGTAATGATTTTAACTTGGTATGGGAGTATTTTGTTGAGCCTCTCTTAGATTTTTAGTTAAGGGAAACAGGAAGCAATGTGATTATCTCTAAAGTTTACTTGGCCATCAGGTGAAATTTCACATATTCAATGGGAAAACTTAGATTAACAAGCAGTGTGCAAGGTCAGATTAAGAAGGCTGTTAAATGACTGAGTCCTTAATGTGGCGATGTTGTCTCAGCACAAAAGGAGCCAGAACTCCCATGGCAGCTCCTGGGGTCCTGTCACCATCTGCTTGTGACTGATGGCCATTTGCAGGATGTGTCTGCACCTCCTCTGCACACTTGCTTAAAAATTAACTTTGTTAGGAAACAAGATCCACCAAAATGGATGAGAGGGAAGGATCCCATCTTTGTCTTTCTGCAGGTTTTCTGGTTCATAACAATAAAATAAATCCTTCAGACTGCAGCTTCTTCAGCTCCTCCAAACAACAGGCATATCTTTAATTTAAATGTTCCTGGCAGTTACATGATCCACATTAGAGGTAAACTGAGAAATGTTCTCAAGGCATATCTCAGGGTGACATCCAAGGAAATAAGCCTGGAGCTGATGTAAGCTTGCCTTCTTAGGTGTTCCACTGTTTTAACAGAAATCAGTAAAATTCTGGCCTTGGGAATAACAGTGAAGAAATATTTTTTTAAATTTGAAGCTACATATCTGTGGTTTGTTTTTTTTTTTTTTTTTTTTTTTTTGCATTTCTGACTTCTCTGTCCCAGTACTGGGACAGCCCAAGATCCCACAGTAGGATCTGCTCAGTTTTCTGCAATTCTGTGTAATGCTAGATGATAGCCTCAGCACTGGAATGCAATGGAAAAGCATCTCTAAACAGTGCCTACTGCACTGCATTTTGTAGAGAGAAAGAGAGAAAGAAAATCTCTCTTGAAATGAGAGTAACAGGTTTTGTCTCTTTACTCTTGTACTTCCTTACCCTACAAATTAAATTCCTTTGACTTTTCTGAATTTTGGCTTATTAACAGATAAAAAGACACTTTGCACATCTTCCAGTGCTCTGTTTTGTGTTCTTTAAGAACAAATATAATTAGTATTAAAAAGAGGAATTCCTCAAGCTCAAGCCATTACCCAAAATAATTTCATTTGAGCTCAGTAGCTTAGCCTCATCTAAGAAATACTTTGTAGGAATTTTTTCCTTCTGTTTAGCAAGATAAGGAAAATGGCTATAAAACAGCTAGTGCTAAAAAGAGGTGAGGAGAAGGATCCAGCTGATAACTGTCTGAATTAATTGAATTATTCCTCTGAGAAACATTTCAATATAGGTCATTACAAGGGAGTGAGTCTGAAGCTTCCCCCTAAACCCCTGATGCAAGGCCAGTTGACATCAGGGTTTAGATTCCTGTTTATGTTAAATAGGAGCTAAACCTGAGCTGTGCTGACACCCACAAAGGCACTTTGGCTCTGCTACACCCAGCTCCAAAACACCCCAGGATTTGCAGGTGGCCCAGCAGAGCTGGATCCACAGGGCTGGGGGCAACCACTCTGAGCTGCCCTAACAAAATCACTTTGGGACTGTTAGGCACAAAGCTGCACATCCAAGGACGTTTGGGTGCCTCAGGGGCTTGTCTGGGTCCTCTGTGGTCTGCTGTTAACACCCAGGTAATTGAAAAACATGCAGGTGCCTTTGAAGAGTTTAAGCCTCCAGCCTTAACCTGCCAAGCTTAATAGAACTAATATTTTACCAGCCACTAAAACAAGACTGAGATCTGATGGTAGTGTGGGCTGTGTTCTCCTGCTTGATCACTGGGATGAAAGATCATCCTCCAGTTTCACACATATTAATTGCCTTTGGAGCCTGCAATAATAAAGCAACTTATAGTGGGAGATTTCCATGCCTGTGACCTGAAAGATATTACTTGTGTCTTATCAGGAAAATTGAATAACCATGTACTTCAAGTCATGATACTGCACCTTTTCCTCCCAGTCTGGAGGTGTGTAACAGTAGAATCCCCCAGATATACAGAAATACAGAAAAGCTTATGCTTGAGAGGACTGGAACACTTGGGATCCCTGAAATGGTTTACAGATTAATATTTTGTATTGTTAATATTTTAAGTTGGCATTCTGTGTAAATTTTTTTGCATATTTTTGGATGCTGGCTTCCTGAGGAAAAGCTGGGGTTTGACTGCTGAGAAATAATTAAAAGAAACCTCTTGTGCTGCATTCCAGAATTAGAAAAATTGATTTAAAAACCCGTGCTATTACATTTCAAGGTAATTCTTACTATGAGAAAGATGTCACTTATAAAGAAACTAGACCAAAGATTTGTTGGAAAATGGATCCTGCTTCCTATCCTGGAGTGTCACTGCTCTGTTCCCAAGAGGTGTGCCTCATACATCAGTGCCATCTCTGTAGAGTTCTTGCTTCATTGCAAATCTTGTATAAGCACCAAAATCTGCAAAAGCACTTCAGATGAAAGCTTCAGGATTAATCATTCACTGTAAAGGAATGTCATAAAATGTTAGTTTCTGAAAGATGTGCTATCTCTGGAGATGAGAAGGCCCTGGGAAGCTTTATGGTGACCTTTGAATATATTTTAAGGGTTTATAAGACTGAAAAATAGTTTTTACAAGTAGTGATAGGGCAAGGGGCAATGGTTTTAAGCTCCAAAGTGGGTAGACTTAGATTAGAGTTTAGAAAAACATTCTTCACTGTGAATGTGGTGAGGCTGGAACAGCTTTCCTAGAGAAGCAGTGGATGCTCCAGCCCTGGGAATGTCCAAGGCCAGGTTGGATGGGGCTCTGGTCTAGTTGGACCAGTTGGCTGCTGGTCCAACTGTGCCCATGGGATGAGTTGGACCAGCAGAACTTTAAAAGTTGTTTCCAACCCAAAGCATTTTCTGATTCTATGGTACATGTCCATATCCTGATAAAACTCCCCATCTGTGCCAGTGTCCCAGTCTGTCTGTGTTGAGCTTGACAGTGTCACACTTGGACACTGAATCTGTTATTAACAGTGGCTCTCAGGGTGAATGTACTGAGAGCTGAACCAGAGATGTTTTCTCTTGTAGATCAATCTGTGGAAAAGGTCACTGGGGAAAGAGGAAAATGAGCTGTCTTTATAGCTGTATTATTTATACTTCCCATTGAAACATTGAGGAAGGTAAACAAAATGTTTTTCTTTCAAAACTTTAAAAAATAAAAAGACCTTTGGCTTTGAAAACAAATAGTAGCAGAAGGTTTAGCTGTGAATTTATTTGCTTCAGGTTTTAATGGGATTTTTCCTGAAGTAAGTGACTACCTGTTACAAGAAACAGCACTGGAATCAGGATTCCAGTCAAAACTTCTCAATCAGGGAAAGACTCATTTCAGCATGGTGTGGTTTATATTGTGGTTCTCAGAAATACCCACGTTACTTGGGATTGTTTGGTGTCACTAGAAAGGGCATTCCTAACTCAGCAGATCCTTCTAAACAAACAATGGCAACTTTAATTTTTCAAACTTCTAGCTGCTGAAAGAAAAAAATAGTGGCATATAAACATCAACTATGATATTTTTTTTTTAAGTAAGGAACTTCACTGATACATTTACTGCTTTTGTTGTTTGGATTTTCTTTTCAAAATGTCTTTTTAAAATTTTCAATATATCTACTGTTTTCATGTCAAACTTGGAGATCACATTTCTATTCCTCCAGTGGTCAGTTCACATAATTCAACACATCCAAAGTAAATCTATGTGGAAAATATTGTATCTTTCTTAAATTTTGTTAGAAGTTACAGCCTAATAATCAGTTCAGTATTTATGTGATGTGAATTCATTGGACCATCACTGCCTATTTTTGATATGTATTGCCAAATGTTTTTTGTTATTCTTAATTTAAAATTTTGATTTTTGATATGAAAGAGACCATTTAGCGTAACAGATTTGCCACAGGATGTTTGTGGTCAAAATACCCACCAAATCTATATTATAATAAGATATATAAAGCATCCCAGAGAGTCCTCTCCACCTTTCTTTCCTGTTTTGCAGCACCTCTTCATTTTTGGCATCTCTCACCCTGGGACCCATGTACTGCTGGCACGCAGCAAACTTGGACTTGTATTGACAAGCTTGTTGTGCTTTGCCAGTCAAAACTTATTAAAATTGTGTGAGGCTTCCTGTAGTCTCCTACTTGTTGCTCTTTTGGACACAGTTTTGTATTCTGCAATAAATAGCAAGCTATGCATCATAAAAATCTGTCTGTATTTAATCTCTCTAGTGTTATGATAACTCCAGGTAGCTGGAAGAAACAGAACCCCCTCCTCTTGGCAAACAAGTTTTATAAATGAGGTTATGTTTCTCTGTCTCATTATTTCCTTACTGGAGCAAAATAAAGGCTTAAATTAGGGTACTGGGGAAATATTAGATTTATTATGATTTATCTTGTGCTTTTGGATCTCTTGTCTCTTCTGGCAGGTGGACAGAAATAGATTGAGTAGCAGAGTCAGGAAGAAAAATAGGCTTATTGGGGGGAAGGGCTGGAGTTACCTTGGTTCTCCCTCACAGCAGAATTCTCAGTTACTAAATGGTTGGGGTTGGATGGAACCTCTGGAGATCAACCAGCCCAACCCTCCTGCTAACGTGGGTTGGGTAGAATTTCATTCAGGTGGGTTTGGAATACCTCCAGAAAATGAGACCACAAACTCTCTGGGTAACTCAGTGCCTGAAGATGCTTTGTAGATCATTCAGCACAAAAGTGCCTTCTGTGTTTGTGGAATTCATTCCTTCATGTAATGGTGGCTGGGAAGTGACCGATACAGTCAGAGGCTTCACTCCTCCTGTCTAATCTGCAGAGCGTGGCTGGCTTGGATCTCCCCAGGCCTGTGCAGGGAGATGCTCTGGGGTCCCCTTGGCTCTGCAAGGTTCTCTTTCTGCCAGTTCTGAGCCCCCTCCACGTTAAGTGGCCTAAATTTGTTTACCAAGCCCATCAGCCATGCACTCATATCGTATTTGAGCCGTGCTGTGCAGTAGGGGGAAGCAAGATGCCAGGAAACCTGCCAGGACTGAGCCAGCTCCTCTCCTCCCAGGACACCCCATTTAGCATAAATCCCAATGTGCAAAGGAGCCCCAGCTCCATGAGGACTCCCCTGCTGCTTTGTCCAACACCCACAGCAGCTGGCTCATCTGGGGGGATGTCAGTGGGCTCCAGTTCCCTTGTATTCCATGACTGAAGTTTAAAACAATCCCCTTCATCAAGGAAAAAAAAAATACTGGTTTAGGTATATATACTATTTTTTGGGATATCTTTTTAAAAATGTCTTTTTTAAAAAGGGGTACAAATATGTTCTTGTTTCTACCTTCTGTTATTCATGGGAGAAGTGACACAGTGTCAGACAAAGAAGAAAAAGCTGTGAGGAAGAGTTGAACTCCTGTTAGTGACTTATAGACCTCTTGTTATCTTCATTTTGTTTAGATTTATTTTGAAATGTGAGAATTTATTTTGTAGTTACATGAAACAATAGGATGAAATCAGCCCTGATAGTTCTGCTAAACTCCTGCCTCTCTGAAATCTGCTGTGTCTTTATTGGAAGGATGTAGGGAAGAATGAGATAGAAGATTAAAATTTGATCTTTTTGCTGGGTGCATTGTTGATTCCTATGAAAATTACTCCTTCCACCTAATTTTCACCAGGGGAAAAAAAAAGAAAAAAAAAAATAGAAGAGACAGCTTTTGTGTGTTTGTTAAAACACTGCCATTTCCAAATGACTTAAAAATCATTTGAATGCTAGATGAAATTGTAGGGCTAATGTAGCCATTTTCCAACTTCAGTTGAATTCTGTATCTCAGACCCTAAAGCTGTACTTGCTTTGATTGCCTTCTGTCCCTTGGTGGCTGCTTTGGTCGCCTGCAGTCTTGCAGGGGCTTTGCATAATGCCAAAGAAACAAGCTATTTCCAGAAAATATCACTCTGCTTCCCAAATCCCATTTGTTTTCCCCACGTGCCTAAAGCCCCAAAGGCAAAGCAGCTGATGTCATCCTTGTGGGCAACAAGAAAAGCTCTGGCTATGAAGTCTGAATCCTTTATGTAACCTATGGAAATAGCAGGAAAAGGTGATTTCTAAAAATAAGGCCACACCTTTATGTTTTAAGATTATTTGGATGTTTTCATGTCTGTTACCTCAATACAGTGCACCAAATCTCTCATCAGCTGGCTAATTTGGCTGCTTGTTTGAGCATTTCAGCTTCCTGGCTTCAGGGATTTGCAGGTGTGCATGTGGTCCTGTGTTAACTGGCTGCTCAGATGGCATATCCCAGCTCCTGGGTGCTGCTCCTGGATCTGCAGTGCTGTGGTGCACCTAATTCTGATGGAAGAGATGCTTTGGGTGGGAGATTGCCATATTAAACAATGCACTGTCTATCATGTAAACATGTCTAATTCTAATTTAACCCCTTATCTAGGGGGTAAAGAAGCCTTGTGGGTTAATAAAGGCAGAGAAGCTAGGGAAAAAGGAGGAAGAGGGCTGATCATAAGCCTAACTCTGGTGCTCATTTGGAAGTCCTTAGGAAGAGGAATAGCCTTTGCAAGTGATTTTAATCTTTCATCAGGTTCATGACTTTGCCCCAGTTTATTCAGATCACCTGTATCACTGCCACAAGTGAGATGTGATACACCACGTTTAACATCTTCTTCTCTCTTTGCAAGTCCTTTTCCCCTTTGCTTAGTCAAATAAATGCTGGCTGAATTTTGAACTCATGGTGAACTTTTTGGACAGTTCCATCTTGATCAGTGCATCACCAAGGGCTTTCATTTGGATGGTGCATTGTCCCAACCTGTTCTGAGATATAATTCCTGCAGTGACAGACAGCAAAGGCAGCACTGCCAACTGCCAGGGAGGGCTTTTGTGTTTCTCATTAACAGTTACACCATTATTTAAGGGCAATGAAATACTTTTTGAAAGCCTGGGTACTGGGTTTAGAAAGGTAAAAATTGCATGCACAGCAATGCTGCTGAGAGAAAACCCAGCCTGGATGTTTGGAGTTTTAAATGATTGATGGAAACTTTCTGTCTTTATTTTCACGAGTGAACAAGCATCTGCTGTTGCAACTGCTGGTTAACAGGCTCTTTTCTCCATATGAAGTGGATCCAATTATATGCTCCATGCCATCCCAAGAGAAGCACAGAAGTAGCTCAAAGCAAGACTATTTAATAAAGGAGAGGCATAGGATTATGGAGAGTGTAATCTTTGCTGTACTTAAATAGGCTGCACTGAAAGGGAGTTTGCCTTTCTTTCTCTTCAGAAAACAGCTGTTGTAAGGGCAGAGAAAAAGTAACCCAGTGAATTTAATTTTCCCTTGTCTTTGTTCTTGTAATTCTCTGTTGAATTTTATTTATTCTATATTAAAATATGCACGGAGTTTATTTATGTTTTATCCAAATCCCAATGAAAAAAGTGCTGCTCTTCCCACTGACTTTGGTGACCTTTGGATCAAACTGCTAGTGCTGTTTCTATGACAGTTTTGGCAATAAATTCAAAGATGTTGCAGACAAAACAAAGTTTTCTTGACATTTATAAAAAGTGACAAATTATCTTTTAAAACTTCTGGAGGAAAAGCTGCACAATATGAAGGCATTTCTTGGTGTTTCGATTTTTAAAATTACATTTTGGTGTACTTTTGTCATCCTGGAGATCTGTGTACCCTGCTAAAACTCAGTTTGCAGTATTAGATAAGGCTGTATTTTTCAGTGGTAGTTTCTCCCATGATCCCTTCCTCCTGTGCTATTGTCAGCCACCCCGCTCTCTTCCATCCAGTGCACTTTTTCCAGCTAGAGGACAAAATGTCTGGGAAAACGCAGTGTAACAGTTGTTTATGACAGATTGTAATTTGGTCCCCTGTCACTTTCTAACTTTTCCAGCAACAGCCCAACTAATTTTTTCCCTATCTTTCCCACCACCTGTGAAATTTGCCCTTTCCTTGCCACCCCTGTAACAAACACTTCTGCAATCAGGTGTAGTTTATGCTCTGTAGCTCCTTCTATGGATGTATGTATGTTCCTTCTATGTAGTTCCTTCCTAGTATGCTCTGCTGTTCCTCCTTAGTTGCATCCTGTTTGAGTTAAAAGCTCAGAAAGGAAATATTTTCTTACTCTCTACTAGATCAGCCACAGTTTTTCTTAATTGGCCTTGGCCTTTTGATCTCCTTTCCTGCTCTGCAGTGATGCCCAGCAGGGGTTTTGCTGAGCACTGGGCACCGAGTGTTGCAGAGGATGAGCAGCTTGGGTTTGAAGGTTCAGCACTGAGCTCTTCTGCACCAGAGATCAGACAGGCCTGCCTGCTAATTGCTAGAAAGGGAAAGTGCTGGAAATATTTATGTTGATAAACATTTGCAGAATTATTCCTCCTGGAAGTGTCAGAAACATTGCCTGTACTACAGCTTGTGGTGGGTACTCACTATTTCTTTCACAACTTTTTATGTTGTACTGCTCTTTCTGATTTTGGCACTTTGCATGCTTTCTAACAGACTTTCCTGAATCTTGTCTGTTTGTAAACTCCTGGTCACTGTCCAGGGCTGATTCTCTCAGGTTGGATCATTCCTGGTCCCTGAACAGGGAGTTACAACTTCACCTGGATTGGAGCATGAGTTGTACAATTTTTTTCTAGCATGAATATTCTGGAAAAGCATATTTGCATGAGTACTAGATGTTTGCAGTTTGAGTACTTATATAAATGCATTTCCATGCAGAACTTAAGCATTTCTTGAGAATATGAAATGTGTGTTTTGTCTTATTTTTTTTCAACCTGTTTCCTTTTCTATCCTAAATATTACAGAAAAAAAGTTAGCTGATGATGCTCTTCAGTTTTTCCCCAATTTTTCTTTTTCTTTTTTTTTTTTTTCTCTTCACTGAGGAGGCTTTCAGCTTTTCATTCACCAAAATGATTCACTCTTCATTTATTCCAAAATGCTCTTGCTGAGACTCTGCAGGTCACTTTATAGCCCAGTGTGCAAGCAGTTAACTGAAATTCTTAGGGCTCTTTCTCTAAACCAGCTATTTCCTCCAAATTGGTGGTGTAATCCAGTGCAGTTTAAAGCCATTTTTGCTAGTAACTGTTCATAGTTTACAGGTTTAACCTCACGTGCTCAATAGCACTGTAGTGTCCCTCATTGTAGTGTCCCATTTTTTGGCTTCCACTTCTGTTCTCTCTCCTTCTCTGGCTCAGATTTTGCTAAATGAGCAAACCCCAAAGTTCACCATAGTTTTCTGTGTGAGAGTGATGGAAACTGTGGCTCTAGCTCTTCAGAGCATTCCTCTTGGTGGTTGTATTTAGAACTTCCCCCTGGTCCCCTTGGGGAGTGATTAAATATCACTGTGGAAAGGGGGTGCACTGATCCACAGGTGAAGAAGCCCCAGGGTGCCTTTCTGGAACATCGTCAAAAGGCCTTTAAAGGAGTCAAAATAAATTGTCTCAGTGTGGGGTTTTTTTTATCCTCCAGTCTGTATGAAGCACTTCCCTTCCTCCTTTCTTCACCGTGGGTGACAAATGGAAAATTTGAAAGGCTGCTGAATACTGTGCATTTTCACAGTAGGTCAGGTGTTTAGCACAGGTGTTTCTGAACTAGCATTGCATTGGTAAAGTGCACTGTGCTTGATGACTTTACAATTTCAACTTCTGTCCATGTGAAGCAGGAGCCTTCCTTACACAGCACAGGCTGCAATTTAAGTTTGTGAAAACGATGTAGAAAGGGTGGGCTTGGATCTCACTCACAAAGCAGAGAGTCAGCTGGTGAAGCTGCCAGAGATCTGGCAGGCTCAACAAAACTGTGGATCTAAAAGACACCCTGATGAATTTAGCCCTTTTAAGTTCTGGAAATCAGTTACACCTGATTTCTGATTTTTCTTAATTGTCATTGTTGTTCCTAAATATTTTTCAAATTATTTCAGTAAAGAATGGATTAACAAACTATTTTTTCTCTATTCACTATTTACTAAACACAATGTAATTGTATTACATCTTCCTTTATTTGTATTCAGATTATCAATAATTTTAAAGAAGAGAAAAATCTGTGTTATATAATAAGTACAGCAGTCCCAATGACTACTTTTACTAAAACTCATGAAACTTGCAACTTAAATGAACTTTTTTACATTAAATTCTCATAAGACTGGGCTATAATTCAGTACAACACAGAAAAAAAATCATGCTGTTTCAGAAGTAACAGTGAGCAGAATTCAATGCTTTAATTTATAAATGTATTTGCACATTAATTTTGTATTTGTGTAGTCAAGGATGCATACATTGTTTATCTTCCATGTCTACTTTTCTGCTGGCAATATTCTGTTGTTATTTTCATTGGTATTATTATTAGGTTTTATTATTTTTTGGTTTGTATTATCCTAGAACTGCAGAGCCAGATAATAAACAAGTCTTTCTTGTAGAAACTGCTTTGTTATCATATAAAAAAGAAATAGTATCTATTCTTACCATGTTATTGGGTGCAAAGAAAGGAGCACAGACAAAGGCTGGGAAAACATAGAACTTGAATGAATAAATCTTGCCTAATGGTGGATATGTCAGATTATACAGAGCCACACTGTACATTTGTGCTTAAAGTCTAAAAGAAAATAGATATAAATACAACCTCATTTTTGCATTGCCAGTGGTGTGAGAGGACAGAATTTTTGATGTTTCTCACCACCAGCTGTAGTTGCAAAGGAATTCAGATAGGGTGGGCTAGTCCCACCTGCACCCCTGAACACAGTGGAAAATGTAAACCAAACACTCTGTTTCAGAATGGAAGGATTTAATGAGATCTCATGGATGCAGGGTGGGTTTAATGAGGATTTAATGAGATCTGATGGATTCAGGATGCTCCAAGGGGCCCAGTGCATCCTCAGTCAGGAGGTTCAGGGGTAAGGGCAGAAGCAGAAGACAAACATATGTACAGGACTCCTAGCTGGCACTCTCTTAGGTTTTGGGTTTTTTTTAACCAAAATTGCCCTAAATTGTCCTCCTGGCAGAGCACAGGACCCAATACATCAGAGGTGTCATTAACCATATCTATAGCAATCTGTTCAAGTAGGTGATGGCACAATTTGTGTGCAGATCCTGAAAATATTTATACCTTAATCAAGAATTTCAAATCTCTTTGCCTGCTTTTGACAGAGAATCTAATGCAGAAGCTGCTGCTCTGGGACTTTTAGATTTTTATTCATGCACAGAGGTGAATTTTGAAATGGTCCTTTTTCTCCATACTCCATAGTACCTGCCATCACCTGTAACCCTCTTTGGATAATTTTAGATTTTTCTCTGCTTTTAACATCCAGCCTAGCATTTGAGCCAAGACCTACTTTCTCTTTGTGGGATTGTCATGCCCCTGACCTTGTGCCCAGCTCTTTTGTGGAAAACAAGCAATAATGAAAGTCACTTTCAGAGTCATATCCTGATAGAGGGATCCTCTGTTGAATGTTATCTCATATTTCAGCAGCTTTGCTGGCTCCAGTGCTTGGAAACATTTAAATTCCCCTTTGGATGGGATGAATCCTTTTTTTTTTTTTTCAAAGTATTCTTCTAGCTTGTCCTTAAATGTGTGCTTAACCCAATCATTCAGAGTCTCTTTCTGAGAATGAGCTTGGCAGACTGAGTGAGATTCCCATGAGTGGATACAGCCTGTTAATTCCATTTTGAGGAGGTATCTACTATTTCAAACATAGCAAAGATACCAGAAATGTGGAACATTTTGGGGAATGCTGTATGACTTACAGAATCTGTTCATAACACACAAAAAACGCCCGCATAACTCACTTTCATGTTTTAATGTTAATTCAAAATCCATTTGTTTTCTTTTCATCCTTCCTACCTATTGATGAAAATGTTTAATCTCTCTTTCACCCAGCAGTGCTCTATCAGTGCAGTTAAGGTGAAAGAATACATTGTGAAAGAAATACCTTATAAAATAAGTGAAAGCAAGAAATAATTAATTTTTGTAGTCATGCGGTTTGAGAGAAAAACAGAATAACTGTGCTGTAGGTAGAGATGTTAAGGTCACTTGCTAAGTAAGGCAAGAGAATAGGTCTCATTCTTACCCTGAGGTTATTAAGAGATAATCTTTACATTGATATTTTAATGTTTATATTGTACAGATACATTCCAATGGGAAGTTGAAGAAATATCCAATGTACTTATGGCTGATCTCCAATGTACAATGATCCCCGTCCTGACCATGGAATGACTTGTTTTGCATGGGAATATTCAATCTTACAGTGAGACCCTCTGAGGGTTGATGTGCCTTTATTGAGCATGCAGGGCTTTCCCAGAAACTGGAATCCCAGAGCCCAGGGCAGGAACCATCTCCAGCGGCAGAAATGTGGCTCTGCCAGCCCTGCTGAGCCCTGTACAAAGGGATCAGGTTTAGGAGGCACTGTAGTGCTGGAGAGGGAGGGATCACAATTTTGTTTTTGCAAACAGAAGTTTATACCTTAAAAATGAGTCTTAAAACACACCTAAACTACACACACATTCTCTTTAAGACTTTTTCATTGGCAGTGTGGTGTAGAAGCTTCATGGGGATTAAGATATGATCTAATAGGGAAGTTCACCTCTAATTTGGACAGCATGTTTCCTATAGCCATTTCCTTAGAAAGATGAAAGGGGATGTATGTAATCTATGCTTCACAAAAATATATTTATCTTATTCAGGGCCCAGTACACCTGAGAAATGAAAACTTCTTTTGAAAATGAAGTTTTCAAAACATTACCTTCCATATGCATGGACTTTGGTTTTTCCATTCCTATGAAACTTCCACTCAATTTTGTAAAATATTTACTCATAAAGTCACATTTAATGAAACAAAGTCAAGTGCTACGAGAAAATCAAACTAATACACAATAGTTCAGTATTGTGTATTGATCCAATATTGATCTGTTTAAATTACTCTGCTTGGTTCTCATTGGAAAGGGGAATTTGGGATGACAGATATGTTGCCTCTGGCTGATTTAGCTATGTACCTTCCTGGGTTGGTTTTTCCAGACCAAGGACATGGCCAGAAGATACTGATCTGTGGGCTGGGTTTCTTTTCAGTGGAAGTCAGAGGAGGATGGCTGTTGCATGCAAAAATCTCTCTCAGTAATGGAGCCGTGGTGTTCAAGGGCACAGACCTATATTTAATATCTTGGAAGTGTTTCTGGGTCCATTGATTTAAACATAGCCATGATCCTCTTTCATCTTCAACTGAAATTTATGAAAATGTTACAGCTTGTGACTCACAGAGACTACAATGAATCTTGGGGGTTTTTACTGTCTTGTGATGTCCTTGATAAAGTTTGGTTGCTCACTAGTTTTGCCTGGACCTCATCCAAAAGGTCCAAGCAAAACCAGTGAGCTCGATTATCATACCCCAAAGCGCCAGAATTGTCATATTTCCATTTCTTCTCAGCAAAATTAAAATGAGGGATGTCAGAGTTCTGACCATATCTTTTCTTATAATTCTTTCTCAAGAGTATTTTGGATACAGTCTTTCAGGTACAACTCTTTAAGTTCTTCCCTTAATCTTAGACAAATTTAACCCCAAAAACATGGCTAATTCTAATATTAGTCCCTCATACTCCTCCAACAGCTGTTTTTGAGTTTGTTACCAGGATGTGTTAGGTAGGATCCCTCAAACCTTTTCAGGAGCAAGTGCTTGAAGAGTGAAGAAAATGCACACCTGGACTCCTAGAAAGTACCACAATTAGGGTGGTGCAATTTTTGTTTCATTTTCACTTCCTGGTGATGCTCTGCCATAGTACAAAATGCTCAGAAACTGAAGTCCACTGCATTTATGTTGCAGTCACATCTTGTACTGTCTTTTTGAAGTCTGAGAAACAACATTTTGGCAGAGCATTTCCAGCCAGAGGTGTAGTGGGCTCCATTTGGGACTTAAGAAACCCTAAAAAAATCCTTGTTTATTCTTCTCTCAATGAGAATTAGAGCAAATATTTAGCTTTATTACTTCATCAGGAATTTGATCAGCCTCTCACTTTGATTTCAGAAATTAGTGGAATATTTCTTTGACTTTAGTGGACTTTGGATCATGTCCTGTAAGGCACCAAGCAAAAAAAGAGAGAAGTTACCTATTGCTTTCTAGTAGTGCTTCTGATTTTTTCCTCCCTTCTAGATCATCTTTTAAGGCTTCACCTCTTAAAACTAAACCAGTCAGCTCCTGAAATTTGGATAGTGGCTCAGCTGAAGCACACACGTACAACAGGGTGGGTTTACCCTGTGACTTCCAGCTTCCCTTTCTGATGTGATGTGTGATATTTGGGCTGCCTCACAGCACAGCTGCTGAAGCTGAGAGCTTCCCTTCTGTGTCCCCTGTGAGATGCAGGGGTGATCACAGATCAGGTGCACTCTGTCCTGCTGGACACTTGGCTCTCTTGTTAATGATAGAGATGGAAAAGCTCGTTAAAGTCTTGCTTTTATCTCCTTGTCTTTATCTTGTCTACTGTATTTTATCAATTTACTTAGTGTGGGAACATCCTTTAGCTTTCATGTACCCAGGACTGTCTTTAAAAGGAACAAAGTGTTTTGGTACACAGTGGTCTTTTCCCCCACTCTGTCTCTCCAAAGGTAGTCAGATCACACAGTTTTTTTACTTTTTGGACATGTTTGCAGTTCAGATATTATGACCCACCTGATTACCTTGACAAGAGCTCACCATGTTACAGCAGTTGTCCCTGCTGCTGTTCAGAGCACAGGTGGTGACAGCAGGATGAGGCTGTCTGGAGAGTTTCTTCTCCTGTTAAGAGCTTAAATGTCTTTGCTGAAATAATCTGAGGTGGTCTGCAGCAGGATGAGTGAAAAGTGAGTTGGATCAGTGCTCCAACTTCTCCTGTGTCCCACACCTGACTCACAGCCTGAGCTGGTGGGTGCCACACCTGCCTGTGGCAGAGGGTGGATCTAAATGGTCTGGGAGCTCCCTTCCAACCCTTGCCTCTCTCTGGCTCTCTGTTATGGCTTGTTCATGGTGCTCTGAATGGAAAGCATCCTTTGTTCACTGTCTGATCAGTCCTTGATTACCCCTAATGCCTCCCCAAAATGCCTGTAGTGCCAGTTTGCTGAGCTGTTCCAAGTGTTAATTCCTCCCTGTAGCTGCTTAGACATGAAATGGTCTCTTAGTGTAAAAGCTTACCAAGTTCTACCCACAAATAATTTTTAAAGCAAAAGATTTATTTTTTTTTATCTGAAAGAATTATGAAATAATCAAATATCCAATTTGTTCTGATGTTTCAATATTATATGGCTATTAGGTATTTTCCCTTGTGCTTTTATATCTATTTGGTTATTTTGTGAGTGTGTAGGGTGGTATATTGAGTATATTTGAATCTGGCCCATTGAATTACTTCACTGTTTACAGTGACCATCCACTGAAACTTAGATATTCATGTTTCAAATTATGGTGTTGCAAATTGAATTAGATTTTCTTGCTAATCTAATCCACATAAACATTAAAAATTAAAAGGAGTGGAGGAGCTGTCAAATATCATCTCACTGTTTTGCATATTTATTTTGTCTGAGTTTTAAATAAGTTAATTATTCAGTGATAACTTTGAAACTAAATCATCTCTGATGTTTTGATCAGTGGCACTGCTGGTCTCTCAAAATAATGACCTTTAAATATAAATCACAAGGTTTCTTTGCCTACACTGGGATAAGGCACTGACAAAGAACCATCACACTGTGTTTTTCCATGTCATATGCAGATAAGGTTCTATTTTCTTTCATCTTCTGTAGTAATATAAAGTTAAGAAGATGTTAAATAACCAAATCATGTTGCATTTTTACATAATTAAGCAAAATCATGTCATTAGGAAAAATGGGTTGAGATTACTAAACAATCTTGGGATATGGAGGCATGATTTAGACACATACCTTGTATTAAAATTAATGAGGATAACAGCAATTCCTCTACATCATTTTGAATATCTCAGCAAAAAGCTGCAACTTGAGACTTTTTAGAGGTAAATTATTATTGATGTACATTGTCATTCATGGTGCAATTAATGGCCAGACAAATATGGTAACCAAGTGTGTTTCATATAATTTCTCATTTGCTTTACACTACACAAACAAACAATACAATGCAGAGAGAGAAACAAGCTAAAAATAACTCACAGCCATGGGACCATTAATCTTGTTTCCTGCCTCTTCAATAACAAAACCTGAGCTTATTTTGACAAGGGGAAATGAAGGCTCTCTACATTAAATGTTCAACAACATGTGGTCTCAGAGCTATTCTTCATAGGCTACTAAACATATATATGCATTATATTTAAGGGTATGGGTTTGTTAATTTTTAATGGCTTGCTTGTAACTCTGGATATTGTTACAACAAACCTTTATTCCACGGAAGAAACAGATTCCCAAGTTCATGAGGTTTTTTCAGCAACAGTTTCATCTGTAAATTTCAGATTAAAGATGTGTTTTGGCTGTTGCTGCTGCCACCTGTCCTGTGACTGTGCTGAAGGATTGGGAAAGAGGTCAGAGGATAAACTAGGAGTCCCAGTGCATATTATGATATGCTGTTGACTTTGGGCATACAAATATTACTGTTTTCTGCCTGTTTGTATTATCAAGCTCCCTTTGAAGCCTGTGCTTGTACTTGTGCTCCGAGTTCTTGCTTCTGATAGAGGAAAACATCATTCCAGTCTGTCCTTTCCAGCCCAAAGTGCCATAACTTGCTTTCAAAAACACAGAGAAATGACTAGTTGGCATTAAAGGTCACATCATCCTTCCATATTTTAAGGTCAAACTGGGAACAATGGTCCCCGTGTATTTTGTGCATGTGTATAGCAAGTCCTGAGCTCTTGTAGCATTAAGCCAAGCTTGTGTTGCAGTGCTTTTTGGTTTGTTGGAGTTGTTTTCCCACCACAGATAGTGACTGAGTAAACTGTTTGATAAAAAGATCAAGAAAGGGGTAGGTGGCCAGCCCAGGTGTGCAGATCTGGATGTGTCAGACTCCACAGAGTGCTGTGCAGTGAAGGACTCACTCACTGAGTGCTTCAGGCTCACCCTCAGATTCCTTGGAAAGGTTTGTGGCAGGAACTCAGATATTTGCCCTCAGATTGCAAAAGAAATCCCAACATTTTAGCACATGTATTGTGTTTCTTCATGCTTTTCTAGCTGGCCAGGAAAAGCTCTGCCAGTTAACATCAGTAGAAAACTACAGCTTTTAGTTGAGTTATAACAGAGACACCCAGGCATGAAGCCGACATGAAATAAGCCTCAATTTTTGATAGGTGGGTTTCTTGTTCCCCTCAGTGACAGCTGAATGGAAACTAGTATTGCACTGTTCTTTAAATGTCTTGCTATTAACTCTGTGCAAATGTAACATTTAGGGTACAGAAGCACTGTAGAGCTGGCTTTTCACATACCACTTTATAGAGCATTATTCCTATTTTTCTCAGAGGCTGTAAATGATTAAAAAAGCAAGCAAAGGAGATATAAAAGTATCACTGAGATCTAAATGAAAGAACATGGGGAATATATGTATTCCATTTGTTGAAATAAAGACATTCGAACATCTACCCGTGAGCTTCCTTGCAATACACAGTGTGATTTGCTTTAGGCATTTTAGCAGTTATAAAAAAGACATTTCTAGGAAACATTTCTGCAGAAATGTGCTTCTACAGGCTTCCCTGTGAGTCCTGTGTGGAGAAGTTAAGGATCACGTGGTGGGCTACCCACTGGAGTCTAGAAAAAGCAATTTGTAGTAACTATCAAAATATTATTATTTGATTATTTATTTGATTATTGATTATTTTGTGTATCTGGATGTACAACAGATTTAATATGTCATCTCAAAGGATTAACACAATGCCATCACAGATTACTTTCTGTCTAGCAAGTCACACATAGGAGCTGGACAGTGCATAATCCCTGGAGGCTCAGATTTGTGACTTTATATACAATTAAAATTATATTGTAGGAAAAGGCCATTTGGAGTTTCTATGTGAAATAAGTAGGTTTTTGGATTTTTTTGTCCTATGGTCAGACAAAAATGACAAAGTCATAATTACAATGGGACATTCAAATTCACTCAAAAAAGCACATTTCCCCTACCCTACCCCACTTTTTGTTTTTCAGTTTCTTTGATTGAAGTGATTTTCTTAATGTGAAAAAGAACACACAGTCCCCTGGATGGATTTTTTTCCTATGGATGTTGATTCTGGCTCAAGTTCTACGAATAATTTTTTATCCATTCAATATTAAGCACATGAGAAAATATTTGACTAAAGAAAAAAAAACCAACTATATGTAAAAGGTCCCTTGGAAGTATGATTTAAATTAAGAAAAAGGTATATTACTCTGAAAAATGGCATTTCTTTTATTGGTAATTGATAATTATAGTATTAAGATTTATTAATTTATTTGTAATACTGTTCCCAGGTAGTCCCAACATCTCTGAGTTATCAACACCCTCTCCAGCAAAAATCCAAAACACAGACCCAAAGCAGACTCAAACCCAATTCTGTTATAACAAAAGCAAGAACAGAGACAAAAAGTTTAAAATGAATATGTAATTTGGAAGATGAAATGCTTTGGTGAGAGCATAAAACTGAATTTCTGAGCAGGCTTCAAGCTACTCCACGTAATATAATTTCATGTGGTTGTCATTTCTGCTTTTATTGCTCAGTGAGTGGTGAGACATTGTGTGACTAGACAAGTTTTATCTTGCTGGAGGATTTCTTAAGAAGGCTCTTTTATACATTTTTCTGAAATGCCAGTTACTTTCCAGTTAAATCAAGTTTCCAATGAGCTTTTTTGAAGAAACTTCCACCAGTCTCTTTCATCCCCTCAAAACTTCAGAGCCAGGTTCAAATCTTACCTTGAATGCTCCTTCAATACCTCTTTAAGTTTTCTGTGATGTTTATAGAAAAGTGAATTTGGAAATACAAAGCCTGTAGTGAGAAGGACAGGAGGGCTGAGGTAAAAAGCTCCATCAAAGGAGGCACCTGGTGGGACAGGCCCTTGCCATATGCACTCTGATTCTCTGGCAGGCCACATTAAAAAAGGATTTAACCAGGTATCCTGGTGTGCCTAAACCCTAGAAAAAAAATTTGTATAATACTTGCTTTTATGTGTTCCTTTTATCACTTCCCTCAGTTTGTGCCACAACATTAGTGTTTTCTTAATGCTGTTTTAGAGTGTGATTTAGACTTTATTTTCTGTTCCTCATGGTACATAGCTTGACAGAAGTCTGTAAGCTGTGATTGCAGCTTGCCTTCTGAGTAAACTACATTTGCAGTCTCTGGCTAATTTGGAATTGTAAGGAGAAATATGTCTGTATTTTTTTTTTCTTGGCTATTAACAGTCTTTTGGCAAAGGTTTTGGGTTGTTCCAGTGACAGAAAATGGTATATTTTCCAATTAATTTATTTCCAGATCCACAGGAGGGGCTGGGTGGAGCAAGGGCTGGTTAAGGTGCTGAACTGCAGAAAGGTGGTGATAAAGGGCTGCACTTCTTCAGACTGTGTCCCATGGGATCCTTGTAGGAGCACCCCATGGGACTAGAAAAACTTGGAGGAATCAAAATATCATCAAGAATTTAATTTCTTTTGGATCCATGCCAGTTTGTAAGGGTTTTGGAATCCATCAGGCTGGAAGTCACTATAAATATGTGTTTCTGCTCTCATAAATTGTGTTTCCCCACAGCATATTGAAATAAGCAGATGCCACTGAGGATAATCAAGCATAGCATCTTCTACTCATTTTTTAATATAAACTAGCTTATCAGCTGATTAGAAAAAAGGTGCATGTCATATAATCAAGAAAAATGAGATAAATATTAGCATATTAAATCACCTCTGCCCATAAAAATTATTCAGATAGTTCAGCACTTAAATGTGAGGATGTCCTTTGTGAAGAGAATGAAACTTCTGTGTACATAAAAGAAAATTAGCTCAACAAGCAATGTTCTATAGTCCTTTTGTAATTACCTTTGATTTGGAGCAAGAATTCTGTGTTTCAGAATCTAACTTTTATCTACCACTCTGTCCTTGGATTAAAACACTCTTTATGGCATCCCATTTGTTGCCATGGAAATGGATGCAATGACAGATTCAACATTGTGGCTTCTCTGGAAGAAACAGTATGGGGGAAAGAGTTGGGAGAAGAAGAAAAGGCAAATATTGAATTTGAATAGGTTTCTTTTGGAATAAGCAATTTTGAGAAAAATGGATATTGGCTGAAAAAATAATGGCTTAGAATCTAATATGAGCACAAGGATTTGAGTCTGCAAGGCTTTGTTTTGTTTTGCTGTTTGATTTGGCATTTTTCTTTTTGTGATGGGCAGCTGTTCATGCCATGGGGTCCATTGAAGCCAGTCCTTCATGCTTGTGCATAAAACTACTTCAGAAACAATATTAATTTGCTTCTCTGGAGAAGGCTAGTGTCTGGAAGTTAAGAAAATTTTACATTTTCCCTCTCAGCTGAGGGAAAGTTTGGATCTGTAGATTTTCCCCCATTTCTCCAGGAGAATACAGGATGCAGCTGTAATTGTTTCCTTGGGATGCTTTAGGATCATGTCATTCACCATCAGGAGAGGAGATGGGCTTTCCTGCAGCTGTAAAACTCTCCAATAAATTAGGGTTATTTCCCTTCAGCAGTAAATGTGTAATGGGTAACTAACGAAAAATGGATAGGCCAGTGTGTTTTCTCTGCCTGTGCTCTCCAGCAATGTTGATAACTGGAGATGGCCGTGGCTCACTTTTCAGGAATGGAGTGGGATTATCTTTCTGATGTCCCTCACATTCCCTCAGGGAACAGTGTTGTGGCCCAGACCTGTGAGCAGTAAAGAATGGAGCTGTCCTCCCTGCTGCCTTGCTTAGATCAGAATATTTTACCCAAAGCAAAACATATTTTGCATATTTGGCTTCTGATGCAAAAGTTTAGTTCTGTTCAGCAGTGGGACAATTATTCTAATAAAGTGGGTAAATATTATAGTATAAGCAAATGGAAATGCATTGAATCAAAGCTTCACATAAAGCTTGCTCCTAGAGGCACCCAACACAGAGACTTGATAGTCTATTAATATTTCTGGAGAGTGATTCTGATCATCTGGGGAATTAAGAACTGTTGTTTCAGCTGTAGCTTATATCTGTCATAGCTCCATCAGCTTCCTTGTGTTTGACATTGGAAGGAAACACCACATATCCATTTACACAGAGGATGCAGATTGCAAAATATACCTGGGCTTTACTGAATATATCTGAATAAAATCTTCAAACCATGTCCCAGAATGCTTTAGGCTCAGATTAAAACACAGCAAAACCTGGGCTACTTTCTCCAGTGGCACAAATTCCCACATTTGCAAAAGCATCTCTGTGTCAGGGCTCTGGAGGGTTTATGTCCAGAATGGAGTAGGACCTGTTTCCAAACTTGACTGACACCTCTAATTGACTATTGATAGAAATTCTGGCTTCTCCTAAAGGGGAGCCACCCTGAAACACCTGAGGATAATGAGGGAGGTAAAGAAAAAGCAAATAAAGCTTGCTTATATCTGATGATGTTTGGTTGGTTTTCTCTGTGGTACCTGGAAAATGCAATACCATGGGTAGGCTGTTGTAGCAGACAGAAAGAAATGTCAAGGCTGTTCCAGCCATGAAGATTTCCATTTGGGTTGAACAGCTCTGTACTTCCCTGAAACTATAGATTCAAAAATAGAAGAGGAATAATTGTACTTGTTTAGAATTCCTGTATATCCTTAAGGGAGAAGAATGCTCTATAGGTTAGCATTCATTTATAATATGGGTGGGTGAATGGAGTTTGAGTGAGCTTCTGGATAATTTATCAGAAATGAATAATGCAAAATGGTTCTTAAAAAAAAAATAAAAATAAAGTAAATCACTGTGTAACAACAACCCTGCACTAAACAAACTGCTGCTTTTGGAAGAGACACTTCCTGTAATTGTAAATCCTTCTCCAAAAGGAAAAATCCCATTTCTTATAGCACAAAGATGCCAGAGCAGGCTCTGAAGACATCCTGTAAAGCAGAAGACAGAGAGGATTCTCTGTAAAATGAGGATAGAAAAGGAGAGCAATGGGGGATTCATATGCTTACAAAGCAGAAATGGGTCACGTTGGATGGAAAAAAATTAACCTCAGGACAACAGAAGAGTGACCTGATAAAATGCAATATACTGAAAAGGAGGGCCAGGATCCGTGGGTGGGGGAGGGAGGGAGCTCAGCATGGTGAGCACTGAAGCTGACAGATGAAGGGCACAGTACAGCCAAACAAGGGGACAAACCTGCAAGTGATTAAATACACTATTCAAAAGATATTAAGTTTCTGTGGAAGACAGATGGAGTTGACATTAGGAGAAGAAAGCTGCAAATAGAAATGGGAGGAGCAACTGAACTTTAGGTTTCTCTCTAGAGGTGAATTTTATGGGGTTTTTTGTGGGTTTTTTTGTTGCCTTTTTTTTAAAACAGAATTGGCAAAGCAGATAACAGACTCATAAAGGAGTGATGGCTTTTCTTTTATGCATTTCCAGTGTGTCTTGTTTGCATACAGGTCTGGTCCCCACCCTCCTATCAATCACAGGTGTCTGGTACACCAGATGTTTAGGCTGATTAATTTGTGTTAGATTTAATACGTGTGACAACTTATGCTTAATATCACTAATAATAGTTTGGTGCAGGATTACCTGGGTTTACTGTGAAAAAAGATCTGGGTGTTTTAATAAATTAATGTACATCATGGCTACATGTTCATGATGAGAGTTTGAAAGAGGCCTCTGCTGCACAACTCAGATGTGAGTCCAGAGTTTGATACTCCCCTCCAATTTGGATGTATTCAGTTTTGACTTGGCTCATTATGAATGGAAAGACCAGCTGCAAAATTCAGATGCTGTTCTAAATTTGGAATCTGAGACTTGCCAGAGGTCAGGGACTTTCAGAGATAAAAGTGAGGTTTAGAGCTATCTCTAATAGGAAGATAATATATATTGTAGAAGGAATGGCTCTCATCAGTGATTTACCAGGTACATCACACAGTGAAGCTTTTTAAAAAAACTCTGCTTGTGTGATCCTTAGTGACAGTTCTGTGTGTTGCCTGGATCAGATTCTGATCTGTTACTGTCCTAAGTCAGTTGTGAATCTGTAATATTTCTGTTAGGTGTGAGAGGGGAGTAGCATAAGGGAATAGTATTTATGGCATATATGAGACAGCACGTCACTTACAATTGTAACATATAGCATTTGTCATTACATTTTACAAGTCCTAAGGGCTAGATCTGGAAAACAGTTCCATGCCTAAGGCAGGATTTAGGCAGAATTAAGATATTATATTCTGAAACTGTAAGCCAAAATAGCTGTTTCAGCTCTTTGCTCTTTCTTGAAACAGGTTTTTTGACTTGATATTTTTGTAGGTGCCAGAGCAGATGTTAATTCCTGCAGGGGGCCCAGCTGGCTGCTGTACCCCAACTTTACAGCAAGGCAGAATTATACTCAACAGGAAATGCAGAGGTTTAGTACTTGCCTTTTTATTGCTGTAGTCCAGGTCTTTCAGTTACAAACCAAAATGTCATGCAATATTGTTAGGATCCCTTGGGAGAGAGAGTGGCAAACCAGGATACAGCAGCACAGAGATTAACAAATTCATCCTGCTGCTCTGAGCTGAGGTGCTGATTCATAGCACTGCAATTTTGCATTGTGCCACTGTGCTCCTGGGAAGGAGAGATATGGGGAATGTACCCTGAGGAGGCTTGCCAGGAGGGGATGGGGAGGAGCTCTGTGCCATGGGACATGGCTGTCAAGCACAGCTGAGCAGTTAAAATCCATGCTGGGAAGGGAGCAGACCCCTGCCAGCACCCTCAGCTCTGAGAGGTGGCCAAAGAGCACAGCACAGAGCTCACCCAGGCTTGCACTGGCACTGCTAAATATCTGAGACCTGAATCATTCAGGCGTCACACTGCATACATTTTTCAGGTGCTCCCAACAGGCATGCTGTTGATTTTTGTCTCCTACATCTTGTCCATGATCTATGGCTTACATCAAGGTTTCATGCATTTAAAGTACCTTGCCTAGTGCTTCTTTTGCAATAACCCAGTAAGTTTTGAATACAGTCTATCTGGCTGTATTTTAAGTAGAATACTTTTTCATGTAGTTCTATAGAAACACTGACTTTTTCTCCCTCTTTGGAGATGTGTCCTACCCCTATATCCTCTCCTTGCCTTAATTTTTGGAGCACATATGACACTGCCTTATTCATACTGTTAGGTAGAGGACCTACAAGAAACCCCAACATAAAAAAATTAAGTTGATGGTTCAGTGATGTTCAGAAGTACCCCAGAGATACAGTCTTTGTCTTCATCTAAGAATTCTTGCTTGCTGGCTTTGTGTTGTGATCCATGGAGCATTGAGGTAGAATTAAGCCTGAGTTAAATTAGCTCGGTGCAGAAGAGGAACTTTGTTGCATTGAAGAATTTTCTGTGATGCCTGTGTATAAATTACATAGCCTACCTGTAATTTTACTTATTATAGAACTAGGCCTAAGACTGAATAGTTTTGTTTTGTGTAGGGGAAGGTGAAAAGACTTCCAGTTTTGCCAATTAGTGCAGCATTAAATTGCTCGATAACTTCAAGCTGAGGACAGCTGTAAATCTCAGAGCAGCTGTCATGGCCATTCAGTGAGAAGTTCAGCATCTGAAATGCTTGTCCAGAGACATAGCTGAGGAGATCAAGCATTGTAGGTACTGCATGTAATCTGAAAAGAGGCCCTGGATGAAGTGTTTTGGAAGGGTTGATCCATTTATGTTAAATCAGGGGAGGTGAGATGCAATTAGCAACTACCTGGGAGCTGAAGCACTATCCACTGTCCTTAGAGCATCTCCCAGCAGACAGGATCCACTGGGAATAGGAACAGTGGCTGCTCTTAGGCTCAATAAAGACAACAGGAATAAATTTCACCTGCTCATCTAGCGGGATTTTTTGTCTCCATCTCAGTAGCAAGCAGCTCAACTGGAGAGGCAACATCCAAACAGCTGCTCACTGACTTGTTTGAGATGTCAACAATATGAGCAGATATCCAGAATGTTTTTTTAATTGCATGAATCCAGGCAAAGATTCTCTGAAATCTTGAGAGAGGGTGAGGCAAGGTCTCCCTGGTTTTCTTTTATTCTTGTGAAATAAACCATGCACTAGGATTGCCAGTAGTACAAATTTTACTGTAAGAAAGAAGGAGGATAAGTAGTTTATGTGCAGATGTGTATTGCAGGATTGCCTATATTGTAATCCTACAGGATAGAAAACAGGTTGAATAACAAGATCATACCCATTCCTATGGATATCCCTACTGACTGTACCTTCAATTAAGCAGCAGGTGTGCACTGGGGAATAATCTGTTTCCAGTGCTTCTCTGTTATTAATTGCCTACTCTGACAGTCGCCCATTGCATTTATACCATGTATTATTGCAGTTTTAATCTGCTACATTTAGTCTTTATAAAAATAAAAAGGCACATAAAAAGCTCCAAACAAACTCAGTTCTATGAATTTTTTTTTAAAAACCACCTAAATTCCCTTGGATTTTTGCTCTACTACAATTTTTCTATCTAAAATTTCTCTGAAAGGAAGGTATTATTTACTAACACCTGACCAGTGTTAAAACTTCCTTGAGCAAGAGCCTGTGCAGGCAGTGTTTGACTTCTGCCTACTCAAGAACCTTTAGGTCACCAGACTCTCAGGCTCCCAGTCACACTCTACTCACAGAGCAGTTTATGAAAGCCCCACCAGACAGATTCAATATGCTGCAGCTAATTAATCCATGAATGTTTTCTTTCTCAGCTTTTCCTTAACTCTCTGTTGTAGTCTCTCAGGTGAACACACAGCACAGATTAGCTGAGTACAAAGCTGGCACTGTCCTGTGAGTTGCTGCAGGAATGGGAATTTGAAATCTGATTTTTCTGAAGGGCTTTCTCCAATCCAGCTAAGGCAAGGACAGCCTAAAATTTTTTACCTTAGCTTGTATGGATAAGAGGGGAACTGTGGAGGTGGAGGTTGAATATCCTTAAATTCGTTGACAGGAGGCTCTTAGGGTGTAATGGTCTTTTGGATTGTAATTGCAACAATTTTTGGTTTTTTAAACATAATCTGTAAACTAGAGTAGTGTTTACAACAGGCTACACATTAACACCTCTAACTCTGAAAACATGCACACAAAGTAGTACCAAATTGCAAAATAGCACTGGCTATTGTCAAATATTCAGGCTTTGGGATTTTGCTAAGCACACACTTTAAAAAGTAAAAATTCATTGACTGCATGGGTACTTGAGCAAAGTTTGTCTATCCCTGTCAGTAAAAGAAGACATTCAGCAGATTTTAATTAAAAGTTTCCCACAAAGGTAAACCCCCTCAGACCTCCTTCAGTTTAAAAAACAAAATCCAGCTCTGATGAAAACCTGCACTATATTTCTTCAGTTTAAGAGTTGTTTTAAATGTGCAGTGTGAGCTGGTTTTAAGAGGATTGCAGTGACAGAGGCAGCACACTCTGTGCTGGTTGGATCTCACAGACTGAAGATAGAAAAGCAAATTGACCTTGCTGAAATGAACCTGTTTTACTCTGGATGCTTCAAAGGGATTCATCTCTGAATAGTTCTACCAGAACAGCCTTTATATGAATAAAGCCTTTCTGTAAAAAGTGGCTTTCACAGAAAGGGCAAATACCCATAAAATTGGGATATGCATAAATTGAAGTAATTGTTAAACCTTCAGAGATAGGCTTTAATTGTGGTCTCAAAAAGGTTTTTTCTACTTGAAAATATTTTCAGTATTATGACCTCTCCCCATTTAATTTGTAGTTAATTAACAGTGTGTCTTGGCTAACCTCAGGCTGCTACTCAGCCCCATGCAGCCTCTTGCTCACTTCCTCACAGTGGGATGGGAAAGAGAATTGGAAAGTCAAAAATGAGGAAACTTGTGAGTTGAGATAATTTCCCAAGGGCAGGTAGGTAGAGCCATACCCAGGAAATTGTTACTGGGGAAGAAAAACTCCATAATTCAGAAAGTCCCCCCTTCCTCCTTCTCCCCACAGCTTTATATGTTGAGCATGACCATGGGATGGGGATGGGATGTGAAGGGAAGGGATAGGATGGATCAGTGGGATCAGCTGTCCTGCCTTGTGCCCTCCTGGCCTCCTCACTGGTGTGTGGGTGAGGTGAGAGGCAGAAAAGGCTTTGGTTCTGTGTAAGCTCTGCTCAGCAGCAAGGAAATATCCCTGATATCAATTCTGGTTCCAGCACAAATCCCAAACCCATCCCAACTACCATGGAGGACATTAACCCTACCCCAGCCATGACACAGTCACAGATTTCAGGAGAAAAACACAGTGGAAACGATGCTCTGGGCAATCAAGCTTTCAAGCTTTCCACCTTCATAAGTAATTGAAGCTCACAGTATTCAAGGTCCCATCAGACACAAGTTTGAGTCTTGGTGGGTCTTCTGACAGCAGTTTGCTTTTCCAAACTTTGTTTTGTCATTCAGAACATAAAAAGCTCCGTCTGCGAGCACTGCACTGAGCAATGTTTGGAGAGGAAGAGTGGGAGTTAAAGTACCTGGCTTATTTTCTTTGCAGCTGTAATAACTCAGAATAATAACAATTGTGCCTCTCTTCAATGAAAAAGGAGTAGGCACACTCATGGCTCTTGAAAAGCACTTGGAGACTCATGGGTAGTAAGCAAAAACAAAGTAATTTAACATGGTTATTTGTTGAGATAGAGTGTAATCAAAGTGCATCCCCTAGAAGTGCCTGTACATAATTATTTGGCACTGATCAAGTATTATACTTATATTTTTATATTAAACTAGGTTTTATAATGGCAAAAATAAACCCTAATTTTAATTATAGTGCCTTTTGGGGACAAATCCCCTGAAATGGGATGTTTTGAATTATGCACAGCTCATATTTACATCTCTTTCTGCAGTATATTTGTCCAAAAAGGCTCTTGGAAACTCTGGAGATGAGATTTGGGAAAAAGACCTGGAGGAGTATTATTTATGAAACTATCTTTCCTCTTCAGCTTTTCCAGAATACAGAGGAAATGTTGGAGACCTAGTGGATAATGCTGTTTCTGTCACTGGTGAGCAAATACTGGCTGGCTCTTCCAAGGACTTGTAGTCTTTATTCTCATTAATGTTCTCCTAGAGAAGAATGAGCTGCATTTTCAGAAAAATTCAGGGGGTCATGTTGCTTTATACCCTGTATAAGAATTTTAACAGAGAGATTTTTTTTTTCCCCTCCAACTCCTTCATATGGATCTTCCAGAAAGGTTTACACTGAAAGTTCAGAGCAATTTCTGCTTCCTTAGATGGGTGTTTCTTGTGTGCAAGTAATAAACAACAAATATATTTCTTTTTGCAAGTTAGATTGTGTAGGTTATTATATTGTGGTGCTGTAGGAAACCTTCAATGCAAGATATTATAGAAAAGGAAGATTATTTAATTTAAAGACAAATATAATCTCACACTCACCCTCTCATATCAAATGCAATAATAATTTTTAAGCACAAAGATGTGCATGTGAGTAGCTCAAGCACCAAGATTTGTATCCAGGAGGTTTGAACAAGGTTTTGCACTGAAAAAGGGGACAAAGGGCACTGCCCAGCAAAGAAAAGGGAAATTAAATTGCATGAAGTGAGAATAACACTTTGAAGTCGAAGCTTGGCAAAATTGACAATTTTTCTGGATAAACATTTTGTCTCTTGATATTTTACACTCTCTAATGAGCAGTACTGTTACATAATTGGAAATAATGTAATTAGCTGCCAAAGATGATTAAAAATATGTTTTTATAAATTAATTTAAAAAAAACCCTCACTCCCTTGCTACTCTACTAAACAGATAATAAAAGAAGTGATTCCTTTATTGAACTGAGTTCTACAGTTTCACTGGTATTTAAATTGAATTTTGAGTGAAGTGTGCAGAGAAACAACATTCCTGTAAATAAGATAGGTGTTTTGTGTCCTTGCCTCATTTACTGTCATTTACCTTTTAGGATAATTTATTCCCACCTCACAACTGTCCCTTCATTTAGATGGTTTTAACTGCTGTTATAATTTAAGTGTGTATAAAAAAATATGAGCACCATTCACATCACCTTGTTTTTGAGGCACAGGAACAGAATAATTCCCACTGCCCCTGCAAACAGACAAGTGAAAAAAGATGACGTTCATCAGTAAGGTTTCGGACTGCTATTGTGATCAAGAGGTATTTAATGTTTGCCTTAATTTATCTTACTATCTTGTCTGCTGGCCTTCAAAATAGCCAGCACAGAGATGGCAAAAATAAAGACAAATAAATGTCTTTATTTGGTTTGGTTTTGTCTTGATTTGGTTTCTCCTGTATGCAGTGGCAACATCTTAATCTACTTGATCAATTATCTTCAGGGCAAGGGAGATTAAGTATTAGTTTTTATATCTGTACTTGTTTAAAGAAGGCAGCCAGGTTCTGGATAATTAAAGGATTATTTAATTAAGTGAATCTGAGAAATTAGTTGAGTACTTAATTCCGGTTTTAAAATTATTTCTGAAATAATGAAAAAATTAAAAAAAAAAATAAATACTGAATTGAAAGCCATAGACGAAGGTTTCTCCTCTGCAGAGGAATGTGTTTATTCTCTTTTTCTACGAGCTCCAATCTGATTGTCCTCTCATTCCTAACCCCAGGGAAGTGGCTGTTCCAAGTGCCACATATTGGCCAGCAACCATTGGTAAAAAAATATCAGGGATAGTGGCTTGGGAAAGAGAGACATGAACTGAATTCTTGCACTAGTAGTGGGCATTTTGGATTCAGCATTCAGGTTGCAGCTCTGGAGCTTTGGAGTTGGTTGTGTTTTATTTCCTTAAGCTCAATGCTCTTTGTTGGCAAAAGCGAGTTTCTCTTTTTGAGCTCATGTCAGATTTCAGCAGTGCTGTTTTATAATTCAGTTTACCTGAACTTGAGACTTAAATAAATAAATAAATAAATACAAGTGAAGAGGACTGAACAAAACCTGTGTGTTTGGGTCCTTACTGCACCTTTCAGCACTGCAAAGGAACTTACCTTGTTTATAGCATTTATCATAAAAATAGTCATAAATTTAACAGTTCAAATGAAGAACAATGGTAATTTTTGTGCTTTCTTCTTGCTCATGCCAGGATCCATTTGGGATAATTTTAATGTTTGCTATTCTACTTGTTCACCTTTTTCTTTCTTCATTGATCTGCAGCCTTATGTCACTTTCAAATGTACTTACTGTACCTGGTTATTTGCACAAATGTTGGCTACTTCTCTGTTTCCTGCTACCTCCAAAATTTATTTGTCTGACTCCAGGTTTTTAATCACCAATGAGTTGTTTATAGCCATGAGATCTCCAGTGTCAGCCCATGCCCCCTCTACCATGTTAGAGACAGAAATATTTTTCAATACTTGATTCACCTTTCTGTCTTGATGGTTTGTCCAATTCTTTCCACTGTGCCAAGTTTTCTTTGTGATTTGAATGGTTTGGTTTCTCAGTGGCACAGAGCCCATCTGTGGGGCATGAACAAAAGCAATGAGAAAATTGTGAGGTACTGATATGATAATGTGCTTTTTCTTCACACATACAGCTAAGGCAGAAAGTGCATGTGCATATATTGGAGTTCTGGAAATAGCTCTAAATGCATCCTCTGCTTGTTTTATGCTGCTCTAAAATACTTAAAAGTAGCAGCATCTATTTTGAGTGACCCATAATCTGCAAATGAAGAGTGGGGGTCAGGCACAGATGGCTGACTGCACACAGCACCAAGCAGGATCAGAGCAGAATCTCTGGTTTCCAGCTCTTGTTTTCTGCTTCCTACAAGAACTCAAAAAGCTCCTGAGAGATATCTTGGGCTCTGCACAGGTGGTGGTTTGAAACTTCCATCAGATCTCCTACTTTTCATCCAGCCCCTCGATAGGCATGCTTAGAAATGCCACAGGATGAATTCTGGTGGCATCAGTCCCTTCTCTCTGACAGGAAAAAAAAAAGGAAGAATAGAATTCATTTCACAAAATGGCACAGTATATAATTAATGACTGTAAAAGATTTTGATAATTCCTAATAGAAAGGTCAGAGTTGAAAATTCAATGGCTAATACATAATTTTCTAACAAACTGAATAGCTGCTATAGGTTATCAGGGACACCTGTAATAGTTGTAGCCTAGAAACTGTGAGGGGATTAAGAGCAGCCTTTTGTCATTTAGTTTTTTTCTGTGATCTATTTACTCATCCCTCTGGTGGAGCAACAAAAATCCTTCTTCTCCAGAAGTCATGTAGAAAATAATATTGAGATTAATGATGTGACAGCCATAGCCTGTGATTACTTAGACAGCTTTTCTGTGGACTGTTTTGGGAAGATGATATTGAGCACCCATATTTGCAAAAAGAAGCTTTACTCTCCCTAAATGGTTTTCCAGTAAATCATATGCAGTCTTTGTGTACAGAAAATTTTCCTGGACTCTTCATGTTTCCTATTGTTTATAACCATTCTGAAAAGCTGCTCTAGAAATTGAATTTAACTCAGCTCTGGATAGTAATGACAAAGTACCTGGGATATATATTTTGGTCAGCACAAATAGATTACAGAGGCTGAGTAATTAACAATACATGATGTCTGGTGAGGAACTGGAGGAACAACTCCCCCTGCTTTGTGACAAAAACTTCCCAGATGATGACAATTGGGCTGGACCCAAGGATGTGGAGAAAGTTCAAGGCTAACCTCTCAAGAAGAATATTCTGAGAGGGCTTTCACAACAAAATCACTGTCAGGAGGGAAAACTTAATTCAGGGGGACTGATACAGCACTTCTCTTTGGATTACAAGAGGAAAAACATTTTCTTTCATCAGCATTTAAAAATCAGGATATGACAAGGTCCTTGAAGTGTCTTCCCTCTGTGATAGACAAGAGCTATGGCCAATCTGTACTTATTTATAAAATATTAGATATTTTCCAATCATAGCTTCTTTATACTACACTCTGCAGATACCTGCTGGGTATTTCATGTAAGTTTGAATGGCTTTTTCCTGTAAAATATATACTCACATTTTTATTTCTTTTATATTTATAATACAGACATGTAGAGACAGCACGTCATGGGTCACATGCTCCTCTCTCTTCCTTTCTGCACAATATTTGAGAGGATGAAACCCAGCAGAGCTGAAGCTCTTCACAGAAAAATACCTCCTGAATTACCAGTTTAGACTGACAGTAGAGGCCTTGTCTTGGGATTGATTACAACTTGTCATTGTAACAATGTCATAAAATCTTTTAAAAGGTAGGATATTCCTGTTCTGCTTTACTTTTACCAAAACACGTTTAGTTGCAAAAATGATGATTTGAGGAGGAGCTGGAGAAGCAGAGCTTGATACCATAGCACCTTTAAAATAAGTTTGTTCCAGAAAACGAGAGTTCAATATTTTCCAAAGAATATTGTCAAGTTGGTCACCAGAAACATAGGTATTTAGAATGACCACTAATATTGTCACTAATCTAATATTGTACATTTTAATTAAAATCTAGTATTTCAATATGTTGCTTCAAAATACTTAGTGAAGTTATTTTTCTGTCCAATGAAACCTCTCTGTTTGCTACAGCTTTGATGGTTTTATTTGTCTGAAATATGTAAATGTGGTATAAGTTTTATTATAGATAGCAGTAGGCAGGGAATTGAGGTTAGATTTGATAGCAGAAGTATTTATCTGAGAGAAACCCTGAGGTTGCTGCTGTGTGAGAATGCCCCTTGAATACATTTGAGCATGCAAAACATTGTACCAGACTTTTATCAAATGTAGAAATGGTTGGGGAAAGAATTAGAAATTTTATTCCATGGGAAACATCTTGAGATAAATACAGAATTTTTGTGAGGGGATTTATCCTGTCTGGCTTTCCTTGGCAGCACTCACTGGGTCATCCAGGTGTGAGGCTGTCCCCCGGCTCTGCAGGAAATCCCACATCAGTGTGCTCTGGCAGGCTCAGGCAGGCCCCAGGGAAATGACTCAGCTCCAGCAGTCTATATCTGTCACCGAGGGAGATGGAAGAGTCAAACTCTTTGTTATCAGAGATAACAAACTGCAGGGGCTGGTGGCCAGCTGCCAGCACCACAGCCAGCCTGGGAGAAGCTGCATCGGCTCCAGCTACCAGCTGGGCACCTTGGAAAGATAAAAGCACATCCAGGGGGCTAAATCTTGCTTTCTGTTAAACGTTTTGGTGTTGAATGAATGTTCCTTGGTTTTTTTTTAAGGCTGTCTGCTCATTAGTCATCATTATCTCTAGCCCCAGGAGAGGAGAATTGCAGACAGAAAAAGTCAGGACACCTGAGCTAATTGTGGCTGTCTGCAGCAGAGGTGGGGACTCAGAGCCCTGATGATGAGATGGAAAATTGTGTCATTTAGCTTCAGGACAATTAGGTGTGAGGTCCAAGGTCTGTAAGAGATTATCTCAAGGGCAGCAGGCAGGAAGAGGAATGCCCTTGGCCTAAAGATGGTTGGTTGGGCTTTCTGGAGCACAGCTTTGCCCACACAGGGGCAAAACTTGGTGTGGAGATTTAAAGTTGTTCTCCTCATCACCTCCAAAACCTGCAGCACTTCAGGCTGCCTAAACTGTCCACTGCATCTGTCTGTGTGGTTTTTGTGATTCCTCCTCTCTAAGTCAGAGTTTCCTGCCAGAGATGAATTGTGCCATATTGGTACCACTGTGCCCCTGGAGAGCTGCACCTGTGAGCAGAGGAATGCAGAGAAAATCCTGTTACATCTGGATGGGCAAACAAAACTACCTAGCAGAGTGAAGAATTTTATTTTTTTTTTTACATATCTTGTTTTACTGTGCCTGAATATCTTTATATTCTCCTGTGTAAAGCTCCTTTCCTTCTGCAAACAAGATTATTCTGTAAATATCCATTTTACATGCACAGAGACAGTATAGATATCTCCAGTTTTCTACCAGGACCACTTCAAAGAAACCCCAGAAAACCAAAACATCCTTTAAAACAGTGGATTATTTCACATCTGTCAGCAGATAATATTAAAGACAAGAGTCTGTAATTTACTGTTCAGTTTGCACATTTTCACATAGACTGCAGTTTTAAAAAATGCCAGTATATTACCTTTTTTTTTTTTTTTTTTTTGTAAATGATGTCTTAAGAGAGAAATAAACTAAACAGGAAGGCCATTATTGAAATTCACCTTTAGTATTGCTTCTGGATTAAATGTATTTTAATATGTTTCACAATTTTATTATTCACTAGTGATGCTTTTATAAAGAATAATTTTTAGCTTTAGCATTGCAATACCTCTGTCCAAACTTAGATTTAAGCACAAAGAATTTGCGTATCTACTGACTTTAGTGGTTAATTTGTGCAATATTGCAACAAGTTATTTTAAAAAGTGGTACTTTGTGCTGCCTTCTCTTGCATACCCTAGGGCAGGGAGATGTCAGTTCCCATTAGCAGGATCTTGACCTTGGATGCTCCCAAAGGAGAACAGCAGGGCAGCTAATTGCCTGTGCCTTGAACACAGTAACCCTATAACACAACCAAAAGGAGGAACAATTGCAGCAAATCCTTCAGTGTTCTCTGAATTTATTCTCTGCTGCAGCCAAGATACTTTGTATCTGAAGAAATTGTTTTATTGAATGAGAAGCTGGGTTTCTCCCTGGACCAAATTTCAGCTACAATGACTAAAAATTATTCATTTTTCCAGACTCATTCTCAGTTGACTGGCAGAGCAAAAGCTCCAGGATTTTTTAATGGTGTATTTTGAATGTGTGCCTTGTGATGCATTTTTTTCATTTGTTTACTGGACCACATTTTCCCTGAAGAGTTGATGTAATGATGTGCTGGGGTCCAGAACTCATAAGTATTAGGAGAGATTTTGCAAAGAGCTTTGAGTCACACATATACTTAGCAAATAATAGAAGTATACAAATGACAAGTGTAATCGAAACAAATTTAGATCCATTACAGCAACACCAAAGAAAAAGCATCAAAAAATCACAATGCTCAAGATCTTAAAGAGAAAGTAGAAGATTTCTGCATATGAAGGGGCTTTTCAAAGAGGGTTAAAAAGAAAGAGCTTGCAAAGATAATTTCATTTTCCCTGATGGCTAGAACAGAGGGTTTGGCCCAAGGTTAAGGCAATTAATGGGAATTATTTTCAGTATCTTAATGAGGTGTCTCACAAAAGTCAGATTGGAAGTGCTGAGCCTGGCACTGGGTGCTCAGTAGGAATTGGGCTTATCAGAGGAAGAGGCACCAGCAGATGGTGCTCAAGAATACACAGAATTACTTCTGGTTCTGCAGGGCTAACCCAGCCCAGCACACAGATATTTGTGATCAGCTTTCCTGGAAAAATGGGAAAAAAAGGCCAGATCTCAAGAGAAATCCTATCCATCCTGTGCATCTTGCACATCCTAAATAATGCCTGCAACCTTCTGAGTCATGATCTCCCCAAAGGAGGGGTCAGTGCAATTCTTTCTTCTTTTGTCAGGTCTGAGATGAATCAGTAGCAAGTCATGATTGGTGTTGTCAAGAAATGCTGACAAATTTGACAGTGAGGGCACTGCTGATTGCCCTAAACCCATATTTTTTATCAGCAAAATGGTATTGCTTGGCTTACTCAGAGCATTCCTTTCCCAGAGAACCGTCAGTGTCAGTGAGGGGTCTCTAAGTTTTTTAGATGATGTTGCCTGTGTTGAAATGCAACTGCTTTCTCATTTAATTTCAGCTTTGGATTTTATATCACTGATCTCTTTGGAAAACTCTTCTCAGTGCTACGTGTTTCCAGACATTCTCTTTCCAAATATCTAATCTGAAAATTTCTGCCTGTAATACTTGCAAAACTGGTTTTAGAAGGAAATTTATCCCAGCTCTTGCTGCTTCAGCATGTAGGAGATGTCTGAAACACATCCCTAGGCTTGCTATTGAGACTTCTTTTCTCTGTTTCAGCAAGAAGATTTTTCTTTGCCTCTCTCTGTGATTTTGAAAATGGTTAATAAGAAGATCATGTGGTCTATGGATACCTTCTGAATTATAATAGGAAAAAAATAGAGTTGGAAATGGAAATTATCCCTAGAAATAACTATAGAAACTGAGAAAGAAAAGTCCTTTGCAATCTCAGACAGTCCTGTAAGTCCTGTACTATTCCTGTAGTCCTGCTTGAGAGATTTGCATAGCACAGCTTCTATTCTTATTCCATGAAACCAGAACCATGTTTAGGCCATGAAACATTTCTTCATTTCTCTGTAATGTGTTCTAGTCAATGATTAAAATTTCAATATATTAGCTATTAAAACAGGGTAGCAGTTTTCTGGTTCTAGAAAACCTTTCATTTTTTTTTTTGTTCTCTTAGAATAATCAGGAATTTCTTATTTCTTGATAATTTCTAATTCTTCTTTAATGAAATTAATTCTATGGCAATTCTGTCTGAATACCTGTGGGGGGAAAAAAACCCCATATGAACAATGTATAGCTTTTTCATACAGTTTGGCTGTTATATTATATATTTTAAAAATTTTTACTAACTTCCTGAATAATCTGCATTTTTTTATCTTTCACCACACATTTTCAAAATGCTCAATAAAACACATTTTATTGCTAAATGACAAGTAGAAGATACATTTCTTTGAATCAGTTTAATTTCACAGTCTTGTTAAATTTTGAATAGACTCCACTTCTCATCTGTAAAAGATAATTCATATCAAATGTTTGCAGTTGTTTCCCCACTAGGCTACCAGGGAGGAAATTAAATCCATTCCAGCTGAAACCAGGATAATATTGCATAATTAATATTAAACACAGAAGTAAATAAATATATTTATTTTTAAAGGTACATATGGAGCAATGACTGTTCCTGAAGGTTAAGAATGGGAGTGGACAGGGGGAATTCAGTTGTAAAGGCTGATCCTACTTACCTCTCATTAAGTGTATGTTATAATTTTGATTTGCATAGATGTTAACAAATACAAGGTCATTAAATCTCACGTGGACCAGGGTAAGGCCTGGCAGAAACCAACACAAGGCTGAAAGCTGCTGGCCCATCAGCTCAGAACAACTGTTTCCCAATGGTTGTGTTCCCTCTTCCACCAGAGACACATTTGTCTGTCTGAATCTTCTCACTCTTGGAACTCCTGTGTCTGACAGTCACATTATTTTTGTGAGAACCCAAAATCATGAGAGTCAGTGGCATTCTGCAGTTGGGTTTTTTTGTATTTAAGGTCAGTTTAAGATCCTTTAGGCATAGTCCCTGAACTGTTCTATGAACTAGTGCATCTCAGTCTCAATCTTTTCAGTTTGTTTCCCTCTCTCTGTCATTGCTCTGTCATAGCTCTCTGTTTTCCTAATTTACTAATGAGAACAGTTCAGTTCAGTGCCATCATCTTGGCCCAGAGGTCTTACTCTTTCAAACAGCAGAACAGGAAAATTTTTGACGTATCCATAGAACAGAAATATTTTTATTTTGTCCATATTTTCACTACAGCATCCAATATATTCCATAAAGTTCAGAACTCTGTGGAAGGTCATGTTGTACCATTGGCAAGCACTATCCTGAACTTGCCTCTCAAGTTTTAGAGCTTTTGGTTCAGATGGGCATTTAATTAACACTCCTATAGCCTTTCCAAAAAACATTTGCTTTTTGCTTTCCCCTGTCATTTAAAGTAGTAAATACAGGAGAACTTTATCAGATTTTGGGTTTTGGGGGTTTTTTCCCCCTCTGGTACAAGTTCAGTTATATCTATATCTATATTCAGTTATATCTATATCTATATTCAGTTATATCTATATATCTATAATTATTTTTTAACTTGGATCACCATATAAACTATTCAAGCTAGTCTCACAAAAACCGGAAGCAAAGAAAAAAAGTAATGAAAATAGAAAATAAGAAGGATAAACTGAAAAAAATTTCTTTATTTCAAGGAAAACCTGAAATTTTGGATGAAAGTTTTATCTGATTTCTTTTAATCATAACATCATAGTCTGCTATGAACAGGAGCTTTATTCTCATTGTTTAACATGCAAATTTGAGTCAGACTAAAAATAACAGATCAGAACCAGGCGGGCCAGTGGGTGAGCTTGAGAGAACAGGTGAACTCCAGAGAATCTTTCCATGGGAAGAAAGATTAATCACCCGTCCTTGCTCTGAAAGCAACAGCAGTGCCCAAGCACTGAGCCAAAGGCTGTGATTGCTCATTACCATCCCAAAACAACTCTTACTTGCCATGGGCTACCAATACAGATAAAGGGAAATTGGGGTGTAGAGCTTCTTCTCAAAACTGAAACCATCTGCATTTTGATGTCACTGCAATAAAATATGCTGAGCTTGAACCACTGAGTCTGGCCCAGGGCAGGTGGATGTTGGCAGGAGCCTTTCAGCTCCTGATGCTGGAATTTACACTGGATGCTTGCAGCTACTTTGTTGGTACTGACGGTAGCAAAGGCAACCCCATGAGAGCAACAAGGGACAAATTCTTCTTTTTCCTCTTTCCCATAGTAGGAAAATTGCCTAATTCTAGCTGTCAAAACCAAAGTTAGCTGAAATCAATAGTGGTCTGTCTGGGCGGGAGCCAGTGAGCAGCACAACAGGGACAAATAGCAGCTGTGGAATGTACCTTGCTCCAGGTCCTTCTGGAATGAGAGCCACTAAAAATAGAAACAGCACCGTGATAAAAGCTAGCCCAGTGAGCATACCCCAGTTTTATCATGGTAAAATTGCTTTCCTACCAGTGGGGGAATTTGATTCCTTGTCTGTGCCAGGGGGATAAAAACAAGCAAACTCCTTCATAATTCTTGGACTCTCTTTAGTTTTGTACTTGATCCAAGGAACAGTTAAAGTTTTGTGTTTCTTCTAAAAAAATCTGACGCAAAAGAAAAATTTCAATATCCGGCCAAATATGTGAGAAGGGGTTAAATGACAAGATAGCCATCCTCTTTTTCCCCCTTTTTCCAGTATCAGCTGACACCTGAAAGACATCACTAAGCTTCAACACCTTGAAGTAAACCTAAGTTGCACAAGGGAAGTCAGGCATTATTTGACTTTATTAAGTTGGTTCCTCCAAGTTTGGCTGTAATAAACAAAGCTGATTAAGCAAACAAAAAGAAACCCTTTGATACTGCAAAATATGCAGCAGAGATTTATCAAATATGTCTTTGACAATAGAGCCACTTTACAAACACTGTTGTTGATTCTTATGCAGATGAGCCAGTTAAAAAAAATGTGTTTCAGCAATTTATGGTTCTCAGAGTTAATAAAGTTATTTTATTAATGGAAAAAATTTTCCCTGCTGGACTTCAGAACCTATTGATTTTATTTGAGTAGCTTAGTGGCAGACTGCTAAAGGTATGAGTTCAGGAGAGCTGATGCAGCAAAAAAGAAAGATAGTATCTCTTACAAAAATTTAATTATCTTGACACTAAAACTGCATCTTATTTTAAAAATTAATCTCCATTAAAAAAATAGGCAATGTCTAAAAATAAAATGCCTGTCAAGTGGTATTGGAAAATCTGAAATGAAACTGCAGGCAAGAATGATTGATTACATCTAAGGCAAGGAGCCATGATATGATAATAAAACTGGTTAGACAGAAAAATATTTGACTGAGCTAGAAAACTAAGCTGGGTCCCCAGAAATGAATGTTCTCATAAAAATACAAATAGAAGTGTGAAGCTCACATAAAGCCTGAAGATGTTATGTTCCCTATCTTCTGCTGGGTGGTAAAATCAAAGATCAGAAAAAATGTTGGGAAAGCAGCCTGCATCATTAGCACAATGCTCTTTAATATTGTTTTTCCAACAGGAAAAGGGAGGAGAGCCTTCAGCCAACAGATTAATCTCTCAGCCACTAGAAAAGGCTTTCAGGTTTCTCAGGCAGGATTTTTGATTGAGTTATCCTGGAGTGTATTCTCTGCTCTTTATGCCGCTTGGTATTGATGTGTATGGAAGGGAGTTTTCTGGTGCTTACAGTATTTTTCTTTCTAAAGTGTGTTGTAACATAGAGAGAGTCTGTGGGTGTGTGTCCACGCCTTACACAGACATGGGTGTGTAATATTGCATTGATTAATATATCATATAAACACACAGACTCACTGCTGTGTCCATAGAAACACACTTTGTATAAAAAAACCCCATGTATTACAGTAAAATGTGCAGAGTGTGTTTGATGCCCTCCTTTCCCCTGGGGAGCTGCAGGGTTTAAAGCTGTAGTGATGGTTGCTGCTTCTGCAGGAGCAGCAGAGCTGTGTGCTGGAGGGATGAGATCCCTGCCATGAAATCCCTGTGCTGCCTCTCTGTAGGAATCCTGATTTCTCCCCAGGCACAGGCGTGTGCCACTTACACACAGCGTGTGCAGAAGAGCAGCCTTGTCTTGGAGATTTTAGAATTATGTTCTAAAAGTTGTGCTGTAGCAGAGAAAGAGACTGGGAGACTTCAGATGGAAAAGTGAGAATTGTGCCCAAAATCATGTCACTGTCTTAAAATAACAGTCTTTTATTAAAACATTATGGCAACCCTCTATTTTCTTCTGGAGCTGTTAAAATACAAAATCTACTCTCTTTGCTGTTACTGTTGCATTCCAACCAAGCAAAGTCAGAGCCTGGTAAATCTGTCTGGGAGGTTTTTAATCCTTTAGCTTCTTTCCAGTCCACGTATGACTTTGAAAAGCTTCAAAAAATATCAAAGGATAAAGTGAAAACTGAATCTGATGAGTTTTACAAATCAGTAAAGAAAGAATGATAAAAAAAATCCCAACTAAATTAAACCATCACAAATAGACCCGTGTAACTCCAAGGACAGCAGTGCTTATCTACACAGAGCAGTAGCAAAAGTAAAGAAAGAACTGGGAATCCTATTGATAGAAGAAAAACAAAGTATTTATCCTGTGGCCGAGGAGGAGATGCTGAAGCTGGATGGTGTCTGAACAGTGATATTGAAAATATTTCCCTTATCAGCTTTAGGGTCACTGACATGCTAACATTGTCTGGCAGTGATGAAAACACATTCTTTGTGTGTACTGAGTGTGAACCCCCTTCCATTCCCAAATAATTTCCCTCAGGTTCTTCCTGGTCCATCCAGTGCTTGGGCTGGAGCAACTCCAACAGGGAAAGGCAAAGAAGATCATCTTCACCTGACATTTGTGCTTAGGCAAACTTTTAGACCAAGAGAAGTAAAATGTTAGAGATAACCAGGACAGAACTCTAATAATGAAAGAGGAAAGCAAAGCTCTCCCAGTATTGCCAGGTGCACATGTATGGAGTGCAGTAAAAAGCAGAATAGGAAATAAGTCTTACACATAACAGACATAGACTTAGTGGAAGTCTGTAGATCACATCTTGCTGTTGAAGTTCTCTATCATGCACAGTTGTAATATGAAAGCAGAATTTTCTGGGCTGTAATATGGCAATTAAAATTGATTTATGGACAGAGAGCCTTTGGCGTGATATCCCACTGAAATTTCAGAGCCAAAGGTCTTGCCACCAAGAAACTGCCAAGTGCTTCTGGGATCTTAATACAGAGAAATGTAAATCAGTCACCAAAAATGTGGCTGCAAATTTTGCTGTTCAGTCTGAATATTTCACATGGGCCCCTACTCTCCCCACAAAATAAAGCCCTGTAGATGTCACTAACACAGCTTATTATTTTCACTTTGTTATATAATTTTTAGGGGAAAGGATATTTATTAGAGCATCTGTGATTAAAATTTGCTATAATTTCTCCTGTCTAACAGGCTGAAAGAACCTTGCTCTTCACTGTGGAGGTCATTCAGGAAGTTCTGTGTGTCCTTAGTGTGCAATCAGGTAAGCATCATCACTCACAGAAACACACATCCATTCATCAATTTTATAGCTCTGAGAATTTCTACAGACTGGCTCAAATTAATACATCCTGTTTGAAATGAGAGACATTACAGCTAAAATACTAAAATTGCTTTTTAAAACCACTTTAAAAAAATCATTCCTCTAAAGCTGTACTGCAGAACTGAATAGTCAAGTCTGCTCTTGTTTGATTTTTACTCTAGATGAATTCTTAATAGCTAAAGTTTCCACTGAGACTTGTAGGCACTCAGCATGTTTTAAAATTGGGTAAGAGTATTTACACACAATTTTTGAATTTAAGAACTGTGGTGCAGGAATCCCAAGGATTCAGCCTGCTGAAGGACACTGATTCCTGGTGGTTGTGTGCTGTGCCACCTAAGGAATCCTCACCACACTCCCCCAAGTGACTGGGGAATGGATTCTCCTTCATTCTCCTAAGCTATGCGTAATGAAGCACCTGGATGAGAGCTGAACATGTTATAGATGTTACACATCTAGAAATGCCTTTTACCTGTTATTTTGTATTACAAATTATCAAAAATGATGTTAATTGTACATTCTACAGCTAGCCGTCATTGTGACTCTTTCTTTTATCCAAAGCTGTCATGGGTTACAGAAACACATCCAACAGATTCTATTGGAAGTTCCATTTCTTGGTTTTCATGTAAAATATGAGTGCATGGTTGGTTTATCTGAATTTGGGATTACTCAAATATCCTTTTAAGCTGTTCCAATCAGGAGGAATTGAATTAATATTCCTGGGGATCTGTTTAAAGCCATCCTGCAGCAACAGAGGGAAGAAGGAATGGGGGAAAGTAACCTTTAAGTTTGTGTTTGTTTATCTGAATGTTATATTTTGTACAAGGTGAAATAGCCTACAGTCTTGTAATTTAAGAGATGGGAAAAGCATTTTATGTGCCTGAATACTTCTGTTGTATTGCCACGTTATTTAGAGAAAAAAAAATGCATTTACATTATGTGTTTTCTCCAACTAGTGTCTTAGCATCTGTTTGGTGAAGGTTTGGGTACCATTTTTTATGATTTGTGTTAGCTTGTTTCCCTGCATATCACACAAGGTTACCGTGCCTGTATTCACAGTGTGTATTTCATTGTAATTCCCTGACAAACTTATGAGGTTAAAAGAAAAGTGTATATTCTTAATCACTGCATCTTTCACCTTTTTCCTTCTTGGTTTAGTTTTTTGTTCTCCTTTCCCCTGTATGGAAGGGTGCATTGATGTCTAGAAGGCAAGGAACAGGCAAAATAAAAGATATTTTATTCTTTTAAATATTTTTAATTGTTCTGTGATAGAAATGATTTCCTGCTTAAAAAATAACATCTGAAGAAGGAGATATTTTTAAAAATCTGACTCAATATTTCTATTCTAATATATCCGAACACTAAGCACTTTTCTAGCAAGAGTTTTGAGGAAATGTTCTTCACAGTGTGAAGGATAGGAGGAAAGAGAAATGTCAGTAATATTGGTGTTTGCCTCGAGTAATTCTGTTGACAATAGGGGGTAATTAACAAAATTAACCATGGGTTTTATGCATTTTTAAGTAAACACAGAATATTAGTTACACAGGAAATAGCTCCCTCATCGGTGGGTGTGTAGCAGGGGTTACACCAGGGATCTGTTTGGCTGAGTGCTCTCATTCTTTGCTTGGCAGCAAGAGGGGCTAAAGAGAAATCAGAAACAGAGACTGCATGGAAAACATGCTTGCTTTCCTCCCAGCATGCTGCTCTGGCTTGTAGAACAGTGTGTAAGCTCAGGAAGGGAAAGAAATTGGGTTAGGAAACTGTCCCATCCTTGACACTTCCAGTTAATAGATTCAGGATCTCCAGTTATCAGACTCAGGATCTGCTTCTACTTCTCTGTTTTGGGTTTTTCCTTTGTTTTGGCTTCCAGCTCTCCTGAAGTCTTGTAAATGTAAGCACCTCAATGTGGGCTGATGTGTCTGATTTTAAGATCTCTACTGCATGTAGGTCCTCTTTTAAGTAATAGCTCACACAGTTTGGGTCTCTGATGGGAGTAATACTTCTCTATTTTTCTCTTTTTCTACTTTTCTGGTGGTTTTTATTAGAACCAGATTCTTCTCTGATAAATAATTTAATTTACCCAAGTTAGTTTTATTATCTTGTATTATTTCATCAAGCTTTGGGCAAAACAGAAGTTATAACCCCTTCCACCTCCTCTTATACCATTGCCATGGTGTAGGAGGAAAATATTTCAACATAACATTGAAGGCAGAATATCATGAAATAAAACACATTTTGAAGTCTTAGTACTAAACATTTCTCACAGATGTTAACTGGCCATTTGTTATTGGAATTGTTTTAAAAAAACATTGGAAGTATAGTATGAGATGTTGGCCAGATGCTGCTGAGTGAATATTTAATTTTTTCCCCTCCTCTCTCTGGTGACAATCAGATGGTCACAGAGGCAGTCTCACCTTTCAGCCATCATCATCCCAATCTCTCTCTGCAGGTGCCACCCATCCTGCCCCAGTGCCTGCACTGAATTTGCTGTGTATACTGATAAATCATTTATATCACATAATTGCTGTCCATTTGAGGCATACATGTTATGCTTCATACATAAGTATGAAATTCGAGTTTCTCATTATCTCTGTCAGGGCTTTATTTTGGGACAGGTTTGTGCAGTCATATTTTCTTGAAAAATCCCTTTGTCCAGGATTTCTCTCCTGGGAAGCTGAGAAGCCTCAGAGAAAAAGGAAAACAATTATCTCATTTGCTTCTCCTGTGTTTTTCTGCTTTGGAATGTGGTTGGAGATTGTTTATCCAACAGGTGATTGTTTCATTGGTTTCCTATCAATTGTTTTGACTTATGGGCCAACTGGGGCCAAGCTGTGCTGAGGCTCTGAAAAGAGTCACCAGTTTTTCATTAGTATCTTTTCAGCCTTCTGTCTGTATCCTTTCTGTATTCTTTAGTATAGTTTAGTTTAGTATTCTTTAATATAATATAGATCATAAAATAATAAATTAGCCTTCTAAGAACAAGGAGTCAGATTCATCATTTCCTTCCTTTGTCTGGGAACCCCACAAATGCAATGCAGGTTCTCCTTCATTTTCCAAGGATTGCATGTGGCAATGGGGCACCATGAGAAAGAACATTCCTGTCTCCCTGGAGGCTGTGTCTGGATGACTGCATCCAGCCATTCTTTTACTCTCAGGGCTCACTGAGAGCCTAATAGCACTAATTGATCTTCCTGAGAATGTGGTGTAGAAGCCTTCTCTGTTCAGTGTGATATGATGAATCCGTGTGATTGAGTTGGTGCATTCAGTATAAGCCAGAAGGGTAAAACCAAGATTATATGTGCAATGGCGGCTTTGAACAGCAATGCACTGTTGCTTTGGTGACAGTCTATTTAGAGTTCTGGACCAGTTGCTGAATTTTGTAAATGCAGTGTACTAATATGATTTTGGTAGACCAGGAAAGCAGCAAAGTAGCAATAGAATTTCATACAAAGGTAGTGTGTCATATTTGGGGTTGGTTTTTTTTGTACAAGGCTGGTAAAAATCAGGAAGGTTTAAACATTACAGAGCACTGTAGTTCTAATAATTTGCCTTCATTTGCTATAAATCCTGGAACCAAGTGACTTAGATCCAGATTTGTTTTTTCTATCAAGACACATTGTCAGGATTTCAGAGGAAGAGAAATGAAAACTCTAAACTGCTGCTGATACTTTTCAGAGATTCAACCTCTTTGGTGCCTGATGCAGAAGCAGGATGGTTCCAGCATCTCTTTCTGTGAAATGACAGCTCCCTGCTGGTGTCTTTCTGCTCTGCATCACTGCCCTACTCAGCCCAAGTGGGTGGGGAGATGTAGACACCTTCTTCACAATATTCTGATTTTCCTGTAATGGAAGGCAGCATGTAGAGAATTAAATTTTGGGATTTAAATTCAGCATTTAAATGCTGATTTAATGATACTGGTTGATAGTCTTGTCACTGTTTTCCCCACAAAGGAAGTTTACTTGTTTGAAGGCTGCCATGCGTGAAGAGTGAGCCGTGCTTTTCCATCTACACCTCAGTGAGAAGGACAGGAGCCTGGCACAGACTCACAGCTGTCTCCACAATCAGCAGCTCAGCTTGCAGCATCACTGATGTGAGAACGGGGCAATTCAGCAGGTGAAATTCAGCTTCCTGGGAATGTCAGGAGCTGCTGCACAGAGCATGAACAAACAGCTGGCTGGGAAAAGACACAGAGATATCTGCTGCACCTGAACAGCCCGGGCTGTTCCAGTAAGAGAGCAGCTATTTTCCCCTGATTATTCTTATCACCTGCCTTTTCAGAGAGTTCCTGGCAGAAGCAGCACGGGGGCATGGCAAGTCTGCAAGGTCAGATCCTCTGCTTCCCTTTCAGACAAGTGAGCCTCACAAAAGTCACGGGTTCAGAGATTCAGAGATCTGAGATTTTATACACATATCTATGTGTACACACACACACTTCAGAGTGAGTGGGGAACTGCAGCTGGAGCTGATAAAACATCAAGCGAAGTAAGAAATCAGGCAGGAACGGTATTGTGGCAACAGATGAAGTCCTGGAGCTCACCACAGGAACCTCCCTGGTGGGTGGCTCTGCTGTCAGACAGTATTGCCTCCTCCATGTGTGCTGGGAGAAAAAGCCTGAAAACTTTGAAATAAAGAAGAGTCCATCAGTTTGAGCTGAGTTTTGAGCAAACCTGTATCAACTTCAGCTGTCATCCACAGCCCTGTGAAAATGTGCTGTACAGTGGAGGCTGATGTGTGCAAGGGGTGAAGGGCCAGGCTCTCTCTTGCTGTAGTTTTGTCTTTTTTTTTTTTTTTTTTTTTTTTTTAATGTGGGAATCTGAATTTTAAAGTGCTCTGCAGAAGGCTGCTTTTATTTGTTTTACTCTGAAGGAAAGCAGAAATGCTTAGATGTTGTTTGAATAAGTAATTTCAAGGTTCAGAATCAGGAGGCAACTCAACATGAGGTCCTTATGTGACATGCCTCCCTGCAAAAGAAATAAATATATACACACAAATAAACCAAATTTGTTATCTTTGGGGTTATTAGGAGAAGTACAGTGTATGGATTTAAGTCATTATTTTTACTTGATTATCCAGCATTACTCAGACAGATGAAGCAGTATTATATATATTTTTAGTATCAATACATTTTATAAACTGCTGAACCACTTACATTGGTACAGAAAGAACCTCAGAAGAGAATTCAGGAATGAAAAAAATATGCTGCTGTGAAAGACTTAAAGAATTCAAATCTGCTTAGCATCTCAGGAAGAGAAGATGATTTGATTTCAGAGCAAGTATTTTCCTGTGGAGAAGACAGTGGATAGAAAAAGAACCTTTAATCTCACTGAGACAAGGCAAGAGCCGTGCCTGGAAGCTGATCTAGAGGGATTGGAATGGCAAGTTGTACAAATAGCTGTAAGTGTGATGATGATTAGCCTTTGGTATATAAAGAAACAGCAGGGAAAACAGTAGATTGTCTATCTCTTGATACCTGATATGAAGACTGGTCCTTTAGGAAAAAGATGGTTATGCTTTATTGAGCTTAATAGAGGAGTAACTGGATGTAATAGCCTGTGGTATACTGGAGATTGAGTGTGATGATCTAATGGTTCTCCTGGCCTTAAATTTTATGAATCCCTTGAAAATCCATGCAGACAGAATCACAAAATAGAAGGGTTTACTGTAGCTCCTGAATGCCTCAACTGCTAAAATGTGCTCAGCTCTGCTCCCTGCACAGATGGAGTGGCAAACACCAGCTCAGACTGGCTGGATAGCAGGAATATTCACATCCCAAAATTCTGGTCACTCTTCTCTGTGAAACCCATCAGGACTGACAGAAAACACGTCTCAGGAGTGTGGGTCTGCCAGGCCTATTTGTTAATGAAAAGGTTCATATGACATTGCTTTCCAAAAGTAGCCTGGTAACTAACTGTGTGAGGTTACTCTTTGCCACTCTGATGGCCTTTTCTGCCCCACACTTCTGCATTTGTATATATTTTGGGTCATCACATTACGTTTGTAGGCCTGGAATTGAGCATGGAGCTGATGCCAAGTCTGTGATCAGTCCATTTCAAATCCTTCCACACCAGAGACTTCTGTAGTGTGACCCAGAAGGGGTCAATGGCTGTTATCTGTTGGTGTAAAACAAAATGTGCTTTACTTCTTATAATGTCTTTGTTAATTCAGGAGGTGTAAAGGATTCCATACATCGTATATGAGTGTCTACAAAAAACCCACCTAACTGGTTCTGCCTCTAAAAATTCAGAACTTTATTTATAATAATTTTAGGGAGGGAAACAGCAAGACTCTGACAACGGGGGAATATTTCAGCCCTCAGAGTGATCTCAGAGATGAGCTAGATGTTAGAAGATTTTATTCAGCCAAAAATTTAGGTATTCTACTCACCAAATAAAAGGGGTAGGAGGTAGTCCCTCTCATCCTTCATAGTTCATAGTTTCTTAAACTTTCCAACGCCTCTAGCATTTTAAGGGAATTCTGCTGAATTCCTTAAGCTCCAGTGCCAGCTCTTGAACTCCACATTGATTTTCCTTAAGTGTCCTCAAATAAAACATATAAAGTAGGCCTGTGTCTGAAATTCATGTTCCTGCCAGACACCGTTCCTATGATATATTGCAACAATACATCAGAGGAAAGCAGCCCTGGTGATCTATTGCAGTAATACTGCACATTCTTGGGGAAGGAACGAACAGCAGCTCTAAACTGAGAACTTGAGCAGCTTTTTGAAGTTGTCTTCTGGCAAAGGTACTAACACCTGTCGTGTTTGTCAAAAGATCAAATACTGAATGTAACTTTTTGCGTGCTACTGGTGCACTGATTGGTGATGAATGTGATCCTGTCTTCTAACTGCAGGAACAAATTACAAATATTCAAGATTTTTTACAGAGTTCTGTAATTAAGGGCTAAATACACACTGATATTGCAAATATGTTCTGCATTTAGAAAGAGAGAATCTTTAAACTTTTTAAACTCATTTTCTCTGATGTCATTTGAATCAGAAAAGAGCAAATAAGTCTTACCCATCAAGAGTGTAATGAAAACTGGGTCATTAACATCCGGAATTTAGGGTGCAATGAGGAACACCTTCTGTGCCTTATTCTATTTTTCTAGAGGAAAGGAACCTACTATTCACAGTTACTCTTATGGACTCAACAGTACCAGAAATATTTCTCCTTAGTGATTTTACATGGATGTTTTTGCCTGAGAAAAGGAGTATGTCTTCAACTGAAATCACCTTTTCTTAATAATTTTATCTCTTTGGTATCTTTTTTCCTGACCTGAAGAATATTGACCTCACCTTAGAGTCCTGCCAGTCTCCCTTGAGTGCTCTCAGCAGCTGAGTTTCAGGAGGTGGTTCCTGCAGTGATCCCTTCTGTTGCCATGGCTCCTTCAGTTTGCACTCTCAGATGCTTGTAACTAACCAATGGTATATTGAAATTTAACCAAATTCACACAGCCTTGACCTTGTGTCTTAATTTTGCTCCTGCCTTATCAGTACATCAAATTTTGCTGCTGTACTCTGAACTGTCTCACACAGCAAAGAAGTATTTCTCATCACACCCCACCACACTGCAATCCATGCTGATGGCTGTTCTGCCTGACCATTTGGGTCAGTATGGAGTCAGTTGTGTCTTCATACCAGAAGGACAAAACCTCACTTTTAGCCTCTGCCTCCACTCCTTAAATAATTGACTACAAAACCACATTTCCTTGTGAGACATCTTTGTCATGGACAGATTTTCTACAATTTGCTTTCCATCTGGAGCTCAGTTCTGCTTCTTTCAGGCCAATGATTTGGCTATTGGTGCTCCACATCCCAGGTACTTGCTCTGGCATGCAGTGTTGTAAAAGGGATCTCTTCTTAATTTTGGCAAGAAGTTGTATGATGGAGCCAAGAAATAATTTCTGGTTACAAGTTCCATTGAAACTCGTATGCTCTCATGTGGTTCTGAACTGCTCATCAGGCCTTTTTCAGAGAAAATGTGCTGCCAGTGATGTTTAAAATACATTTTAGCATCAGTGCTTTGGATTATTTGACCTGCCAGTGCAGCCATATTGCACTGAAAATGTGTGAAGTTAGGAATGAGACCAAGAGAGAACTCTAGGCCTGGTCACTTCTGTGTCTCCATAGTCAACTTTTCTGGGTCTTGATGACAGCTTTGTTTCTTACCCATCAGTTTTCTTCATAACCTCCACCTCTCTTTCAAAGTATACAGGAGAAAAATAAAAAAGAGGAAAGCATAGTTTTAAAAATAAAATAACTTAGGAGGTAATAGTCTTTTTTGTTTTCTTCATTTCATTTTTCCAGGACAGCAACCTTGCCTGGCTCTCTTCCAACCTCCCTATCCATGTTAGAATGAAATGTTGCACAGTCTCTTAAGGTTCAGACCAATTATTTCTTTTGAGAGAAGGATATGTACTTCTTTATGTAGCATGTGTAATACAGTATGCAAATTGAATGTACAAGGCAGCTGAAAAATAACTGAATAAAACTGCCACAAGAATACAGATATCTGAAGGTGTGGAAATGACCTAAGATGCTCACTTACTGTTATAGGTAGAAATTTTAAAACTCATGGCAGTTATTTTCTGAGACAGCCAATCCTCCCAGATTGAAATTCACTTCAAGATTTTAATAAGCCTATGGAATTGAGGCCAGGCAGGTGCCATATTCTAAAATACAGCAACCCCACAGTCAGGAAATGTCACTTTGTCACCTCATGAGGGCAAACTGGCTGCCATCAATCTTGGCTGGCATCTGATGGAGGAAGATTTGACTTATTCCTATTGTTTCCCACCCATTAGATTCCCTGATGAGTAGATGATGTTCTGATGTTCCCTGATGAACCACAGCAGGTCCAACAAGGAAAAAATGACCCATGTGTAGTCTGCACTGCCTTGGCCTCTGCTGGCTGAACTTGAAATAAGCTGAGATGCATTTGCTCGCGGGAGTTTTCTGTTTTAATTTGCAGTGTGCCTGCTCTTGGAAACAAGAAAGTTTTAAATCCCATGTTTGTTTTTGCATTACTTAAAACATCAGGTCTGCTGTCGGCAGCAGGGACCATTGGAGCCAGGCCAGCTCTCAGAACATTTAACTGCCCGTGAGCAGGAGGGAAGTGCAGCAAGAAATCTTGCAGTGAACCCTTTAATCTGTATTCCCCATCCCTTTTTCTGGCTGAATTCCTGGATGTGGCCCTGAGACTACCCTTCTGGGTCCAGTGAGTGTGGATCAGTTTGGCTTACCTACACTTGGCTTCCTCTAAGCTGCTTCCTCACATGATTCTTGGTTAAAAGAGAGATAATTTTTTGTGTAATTCATTCTTTAGTTGCTCCTCTCTCTGCTGATGGTCTTACTTTGTAAGGGTAAAAAGGACAGAGGTAAGCAAACACACAGAAACTGTACCTATGTAAAATATTTGATATTTCTTGCCTACAGCCTGCTCTGAAGAGGTTGTGTGCTTGTTGTGACCTTGCTGGAGCCACAGGTTGAGTGGGGAGTGCTGGGCACAGACCTCTGGGACAATCAGTATGTGAGCTCCTGCTCTGTGAGAGATGCCCTGGGTCAGAGGCTGACATGCCATGGCTGAAAGTGCACAGCACTAAAGTTCAGCACCTGAACTTCTTTTGGAAAAGCTTCAAAAGACATGAGGATCGTGTGGCTGCACCCTGAACACTGACTGCTCTCTACTGTCCTTAAAAATACAGGTGAAATGGGATTTATATTTCCCTGTCATATCTTGGAGCTCATACTCATTTTCTTTTTGTACAGTAGTTTCCACTGATTAGTGATTTTGCATTTTCATTCATACCTATATTGTTTAACTAATATGCATATATGTATCTATATTGTTTGGAAGTACTTCAAAGTTAATCTATTTGGAAGAATATTTCAGAGCAGAAAGATTTTAGGTTAGAATCTAGAGGCACAATCTTTGTTAATTTTTGCTTCAGGCTCTAGATAAAAATGGAACCTTACTATAATAGCAGTTATGGGTGGTTATTACTCTTGATTAAAATTAAATTAAGCTGCAGTTGGCAACTAAAAAGATTAAATCATCATAAAAACTGTCAGCCTCTCATTTTAAACATCTGTTAGTTAAGCGTGACAGCAGCACTGATGTGGAGTATTTGCCAGATACCTCATCAACAGCCACCTTTGTACCATCAGATAATTGAGTCAATATGGTCTGAAGTGAATCATATTTCAAATATGACTGCATCTCACACACTACATAGAACTTAGAAGTCTTCCTTCAGGTCAGATGTAAACAAATCCAGTATTTTAGGACTATTTAATTCTTTGAATACAGCGTTCTCTGGTGAAAAATTGAAAACGTTTTCATCATATCACTATCCAATGTATGATGGCTGGGATCTAAAGGACTTATCTGTCTGCTTCTTTCTTTTTCTGGCTCAGGTTTCAATGTCTGTAAATCTCTACAATCCTGCTGATATCAGTACACCAGACTGATTTGGCAGGCTGATTTATTTTCAAGACTATTTAGAAATTTACACATTACTGTGTGCCTCAGACTAACACTATCTGAACTACTGCCTGTGCCTCCTTTTTTACCAGAGGAGAGTTTTGTCCCAGTGCCAGGCATAAAAGGGCTGTGTTAGCACATCCAGGTACCTGCCTGGAGGAATCTCTAGGTAAAGAGACCTCCTCGATGTCCTGTGCTGTAAGAAAATGCAATTCTGAAACTGCCAGTGCACTTGGGGGAACCCAGTGCTGTAAGAAGAAAAATTTGAGTTCTAAGCTGTCGTAGTATTTAGGTGTTGATTTTGATCTCTTGAAGCTTCTCGTGAAGAAGGTCACACATTTTCGCAGAGTGCAAAATTTAGAGATTTTTTGATGTACAAAAGTGAGAAAAAAACATGTCCCGGTTTTAAGTGGCAATTTAATAGTAATTTAAACTGAGATTTTTTCCTCAGTCCTACTGCAAAATCTGTTATGAAAATGTGTAATGAAGACTAGAAATCTTTTATTTTTAGGGCACAAATGCAAAAATGCTGTTTCAGTTTAAATTTGGAACGTTTAAACTCAGGCATGTCAAGGGATAGAGGTGGGAGGGATCTCTGCAGCCCGGGGCTCACCTCCCTGGGGCTGTGTTTCTCCCACTGAATTGCTTCTACTGCTGCTCCCTACACCAGGGCTTCTTAAAATGAGTTCTTTATTTGGAAATATCATTACTGGGCTTATAACTTGTGCTAAACTGACAACTGAGCTGAGGCTTCTGGCTAATAAATATATTAATATCAGGAGAACATCAGAATTCTAGTGCATTTAGCTGGGAAACAATTGGCACTGTAGTTTTAAGGAAGGAAAGAAACTTAATTAGCTTTTCGACAAAATAGTTTTTAAAACTCAGTACAGCGCCAGCTTCTTTGCTTATTACCAAAATGCACTGAAAGCACAAAGGAAAATAATTAAAGGCACTGAGCAGTCATTAAAAGTTCCTGCACTTCAGCACTGAGCTCCATTGTCAGTGCTCAGTGAGAACTGGCTGCTCTCCTCAGTCAGCAAGGTGGAGGTCGAGTGGAAATTGCAGTGTTGGATGATTTCTGAGAGTAATTTCCTTTTCTACTGCTCTCAAAGTTTCACATTCAGGCTGCTATGCTTCATTTAAGAGATCAAATCTATAACACAATATTTGATATCAAAATTTTGGAAAAAGAAATCCAGGGCAGCTGAGGGAATAATTTTATTTAATCATGTGGTTTATTAAAATTTCTTAGGAAAATCCTGGCTCATCTGTTGCAAGTGTCTATTAGTGGAAATCTAGTTATCAATACTTATGTGGGAATCTGACACAGGGATGTTTACTCACAGTGAAGAAATCTGCCAGCAAACAAATATCCTTATTTTAGTGCTTGACAGTCAAGTTAATGCCTTTTATTAATTCAGAAATGTTCAAATGGAATGTGTAATGTGATTATTTATTGATGTACAAGAGTGTCCATTCAAAATTCATAGAGCATTATTGTAATTGTTATCATCTTCTATTTGCTGACTGTTTTCAGTATGTCTGACATTTAAAGACTTACAAATCTCTTCATTAAATGGTTTGACCTCCCACCTCCCAGGGGAGAAAAAGCCTCTGCTATTCCAGCACTGAGGTGACTCAGATACCCAGCTCAGCTTGAAAATGTCATCCCTGTCTATGGTTTGCACTTTTTCAATCACAGAAATTCCCCAGGATGCTGGATTTTTTTGGATTTTCTTCCATAATCTTGGGAAAAAAAGTAGTTATAACTGACTTTTCTCTGCTACTTCTTGATCTAGAGAATTGCAGGACCAAAAAGTGGGAGGGTGTGGGTGAGATGCCTTTTGCTGTGAAACTAAACCCTCAGATGATGAGTACTGAGCCCTCCATCCTCTGTCTGACATGAGGTGATCATTCTGTCTGATGTTGACCTTCCCCTGCAACATTCAGGGCTGCTCTCATGCTTCACTTTCTTCTCTTGCCTGGGATTCTTGGTCTAGGATTCACCCACATTGTTGTCTTACACTTTCTATATTGAAAAAAAACCAAACCAAACCCTCCCAATGGATTTGGAGTCCAGTGGACTTGCAGTGGCCTCTTTTCGCCTTTTCCCTGCTGACATCTCCTTCTGGATGGTTTGTGTCTCATCCCTCTTGGCTGCCTGCAGATTGAGATGTGTGATTTGTGCAGGAGGGAAGGTTCACCCCTCCTGGTTTCACACACAAATACCTGAAACCGAAACTTCATCTCAAGAACTCAGAATTGGGTTCCACCTCAAACTCTCACCTCTCAATTTTCAACCCAGGCAGACATTGCTTTATATTATTTATGTTTTATAGCACCTTTCGAAAGAGAAAATTAAAATCATTACTCTTTTCCCTTTAAATGAAAATGTAGGTTGAAGCACTGCCTTCTGCATTAACCCAAAGTGCACATGACTCCATCTGTATTCATCAGATGGGGTGGTTTTTTTCCATTTCAGTTCAAAGGTTAATATTTGTCCCAATCTCTCATCCAACTGGCTCTGTTAGGTCACCTGATCCAGATCTTTGTACATAGGGGGAAAAATAAATCCCCAAAAAGAGCACAGGGAGTGCTTCCATGTCTACAAAAAAATCTCTCCAGTGGAAAAGAATCTTTGTCCTAGAAAAGGATGATGTGGAACAGTCTGTATGTTTAATCCTTTCTCCCAGTTCTTCCTGCCATGTATGTTGTATGAATTTTGTCACTGCTTCCCAAGGAAAGAGAATTTCTTGCTCAGTATATTTTGACACAATCCAGGTCTTTCCTATCTGTCCTCATGGCAATACTAAATTCTCTACTTAAAAAAACTTATGGGCTCCAGCAGAGTAAGGCAAATGTGTCTATTAAATTGTTCTTTGCAATATGAGAGCTAAAGAAATGCAGCTAGTTCCAATATGAAATTATGATTACTGCTGGAGTGAAGTGCACTTTCAAAGCAGAGAGAAAATGGTCAGAAGAGATACAATCTCTTAAACTGTTTAAAATTAACATATTGTACTAAACCAAAATTAGGAATAATTGTAGCACTTAATATAACCTGTCAAGAGATGTTTTAATGAGCTCCCTTCAAATACTGCTGCCAAAGAATGATTTTTTTTCCTGTTCTATTTCAAATGTAATTTCAAGCCTTGAAAAATTATTCTTTGAATACTAGTAATATGAATTGTGATGTTTGCAAGGACAATAGTCATCCTATTTTGGCCTAATATGGTTACTCCACATTTTTTTCTTCATGGGAACAGATTCTAAACAAAAAAAAAAGTGTAAAAATGCTTTGCAGAACAGAAAAAGTGTTTTCAGCTTTCTTTTGCAGTAAAAACCTCTAAATAATTAATCATACTTGAGGTGGCAAACCCAATAGATTTTGAAATACTAATTGCTTAATAGATTCTTTTTTGACAGTGCAGTAAGCACATAAAGTTCTTTTAAAATCTGGATTAAAGTGCTTGGAGAAGTAGTCTATAGATCTGCTTTTATTATGGAAGTTTTGTTAGTGCAAAAAGTAAGACAGCATCATAAATTACTTAAATTGTATTTGTTTTCAGTTAGTAATTAAAATTAATTTAGTTAACACAGATCATGGTTTTTTACTTACTGTGTGTGAGTTATTTTTCCCTCAATATTTGCAGTGAGCTCCCTGCTGGATCTATATATACCCCTGAGCACCTTGTTCCTCTGCTGGTCTGTACATTAGTACCCCAATCTCTTCTGTTTAATTCTGTATTTCAAATGGACTTTTAAAATAATTTTAAGTGGGCTCTTTATTGCTGCCAAATGCACAGATAAATTTTATAATCTGTTTTCTCCTCATGAGGATAACCTAAGATAATTTTTATCTTGAACAGCAACTTGGTGTTGAGGAAAACAGGAAAGAACCACAGTGAGGTTTTTGTGAAGATTTGGTGAGGATTAAATCCAATTTCTGTCTATTCCATTGGAAGTTGCATACCTGTACCAGTAAATCTGCCGTACAGTGGAAAGAAAGCAGATGCTGTTGTGCAAATACCAGCACTCCTTAAAAAGGCATTATAGCAGAAGAGACCTGTGTGAGATTCAAATTGAGTGCACCAGTGGTGGAATCCCTCGTGCAAACAGGGTCTATGAAACTGAGCAAGGTCAAACAGAAGAATCCATTCAGGACATTATTTAATTAAAGTTTCATCACTGAGGTCCACAAGTTTTGGTAAATAATAAGGAAAGCTGTGCACTCTCAGGAGTGCAACCCACACCTTCAGCAGTCAATTTTACAGCAGAAATAATCTCCACACAAATTACTTTTTAGATATCATTAGGAGAATATTGGGTAGTACATTTGTTACTCTGTGGGAGTCTGCACATCTCCAAGGACAGCAGCTCTTGCTAGACAGTGGATATTTATGTGGAAGCAATCCAATATATCTGATAGTCAGGAGATTTTGTGCCAAGACTTCTCTCTTAAAAGCCAATCTAATGCACAAACATTTTGGCAAGTTTGTTTCTCAAATAAAGGTATTCCCAACAAACAATAGAGATATTTCTGGGCTGCAATGTTTATATATTTATTACAAAGATAAAGTTGAGAACTTATTAAAGAACTTTATTTCCAGTTAGAAAGCCTGTAGCTAAGTCATCTGTCCTGTACTCTTATCATAGGTGTATCAAAGGCTTCTCAGCATCAAAGAGTATGGCTGCAGTAATTTTTTTACCCTGTGTTCTTTGATGTTTTCTAGATTTTGATATTTTCTGTGGCTGACATTTTCCATCAAAAAACAGCCTGACACTTTCCATCAAAAAAGGACAGATGATGAATTTCCAAAGACCTTTAGCTTTCCTTATACCTTTGCAGATGGATACTCCTGCAGAAATTTACTCAAAATACATTATGACCACAGTCAGAAATTTAATGTTGTGGTTAGGGATCCTCTGATCTTCAGCTGTTCTGAAGCTGAAAGTTGTCTACACAGTTATCTGTTACTTATCTACAAAGTTACATAAAAACAAGGAGAAAGGTTTCTGTTCTTTGTTGTAGTTTTTAGTATTTAAAAATAGAAGTCCACAGTTAGCAGTGTAATTCATTAGCTTTTTGTGGTAGTCTCCTGAATTTATTTTTCTGAAGTAGCAAAAACAAATTTAGGGACTTCTATCCATCATGAAGTAGATAATTTTTTCTATTAAGCTGCAGTCAAACATACCAAAGGTTGGAATACTCAGTGATTAAATAAATCAGAGTTAACAGAAATGAATAAATACATATCAGAATTATTCCCAGTTCAGTGGGAAATGTCACCAGTTTTATAATTAACATTTAGAAAGGTGGATCAGAATAAAATGGGGGAAAGTCATGGCACATTCAGCATTACATTTAGCCATCAGACTCCTTAATAACCCTGACAAGGGCTCAAAGATTGAATAAAATAAACATTAAAAATAAGCTTCCAGAAAGTGAAAAGGTGTTAACTGATGATGAGGAAAAAAAATCCTTATAGAAGAACTGGCATGAGATCTGAGAATATAAAATAGGTGTTAGCAAGGAACAGAACCATGAGCTCCAAAAGCATTCTGAAATTATCAGTGTTTATTAGACTGTTTGGGAAGTGGTCATGAGCTTAAATTACCAAGAATTTGCAGGAAGAAAAAGCAGAAATATCTGGAATTCATGTAAGAAAGCATTATTGATTTTAAGGTTGATATGCTTGGTCTCTGCACCCAGAAATGCTCTGGTTTGGTTCTGTAGGTGTTTCTCTGCCATCAGCTGGCAGGAAGCATTGGCAGGCCAGGGAAGGTGTGAGGCAGGGTCTGAGCTGTTTGCTGTCTTGGGAAAGAGAAAAGAGAGCATGGAATCTTGGAATAATTTAGGTTGGGAAAGTAAAAATTAATTTAAAATTACATGCACCTGCTAAAATATAGTAGTTAACTAAATGGGCAATACCACAATTTTTCATAAAACTGCTGAAGCCAATGTAAAGTTACTTTTCTGGGACAGTGACTATGATCTGAGCCAGTTTTTTTAGACAACTAATGTATTGCTGTTCCAATGTTTGATCTCAGTGAGTCAAATATTTCAGCTGTACCTTCTCGCGTGTAGAGGATTTCCCCCCCCTACTTTAGTGAGACTTTAGCCCTAGCACAAAAAGCTATAGCCTTCAGAGGAAGGTAAGAATACAGATCCTCCTCAGTACTGCTTGGATTCCTGAAAGAGAAAGGGAAACTTGGAAGTGGATATTTTAAATAAACATGTTTGCCTTGGTTTAGATTCAGACTTGAACACTTGTACTGCACCACGTGAGAAATGCAAAGAGCTTGGCATTGTTTGGGGTGCAGGGCACTGCTCTACTTTCTCTAGATGTACCTGGAGATGGCTGGTAAAAGGTGAAAATGTTTTCTGAATAATTACCCCCTTGGTGTCAGCAGGATGGACATTTAGGGAGGCATGGGGCAGGCAGTGCAGTCCTCAGGGTGTGCCTGTCCCAGCTGGGTCTGACCCAGGGACACCCTGCACAGGTCACTGGATCCAAACACAGGTGAATCTCAATGGTAAAACTGCTGTTTATGCCCTCCCCAGTGGCATTATTCGTTGAAAAGCAATTAATAAATTCATTCTTCCCCTGCTTGATGTTCATTTTGTGATAAAGCTGCTGATAAAGATTAGATACCAGCATATCATGCTTCAGTCAGAATAAAAACGTTCTTAATTAAACATCAGGTGTTCACAGGCTGTCCCTGCTGACCTTTCAGCCAGCAATCTGCAATATTTTGTAGCTCTTAAGTGGAATATTATAAAAATAATGCTGCTGATAGGAAAATGCTTTTCTCCCTCCTGATGCCCTCAAGATATGTTTCAAGTCTTCTTTGTAATATTTGATTTTTTTAAAAATCTTGTTGAAGAAGGAATCTATGAGGGGCAGTATGGTAGGGGAAAAGGGCAAACAACTAGTCAATACTTTTAAACATAAAAAAGATCCTTCCCTCAGGTTTTCCAAGATATTTTGCATTGGCCTTGTAGGAATTAATGAAAGCACCTCCAGTAGACTGAACAGGATCAGAGTTCACTTCTGTGCTTAGAGCTTTTGAAACTCCTTTCCCATTTCTACTTAGCAGTGACCTTAATTTTCCTTTCCCTGAGTGAATAAACAGCTTTAAAAATACTCGTTAGAAACAGAACACAAACCTGGCAGGCTATTTGCCCACTTCCAGTAGGAAAGGGTAGAAAGAGGCAGCCAGACCACCTGCCATTGCTTAAATCACTGTGACTATTAGGTTAATTTTAATTCACTTAAGTTCAGTCCATGTCTGTCTTTCTTTTTCCACCCAGATAAGCAGAGGAAACAGGTGGAGGCTTTTATTACTGTAATTAGATGTATCTTAGCAGTGTGTGAGGCAGAGCAGACTGTGGAGGAGGAGGGCATTTCATGCTGGGGTAGGTGAGTACAAGTTCACTGTCCTTGCATAATGTGGAGATTTTAATGGTGTCAACACTGATCAGACTCTGAAACATACAGAAATTGGGTAGTTTTCTTCTTCTGAATGATAAAAAGTAAGCTCCATAGTAGTAAGTCCTCACACTGGCTTATGAAAGACAGCTTTTTTTTCTCCAGTAACCTTTAAAAAGCTTCAAAGCTGCCCTGAAACCTTCATTACTTTGAAGTCCAGCAGCATTTTGGCACAGTCTTCAAGGGTTCCCCTTTTGGGCATCCCCTGCAGAGGTGCCAGAAAACACCTCCATTTCATTTGCCTCCTGGGAGTCTCCCTGAAGCCAACACAAAAATCTAATCAATGTGTCTGTTGTTCTAAAGCATTAAATTACTGAGGTTAAAAAAAAAAAAAAGAGTGTAACACATTTTTAAAGGCATTAATTTCCATTGACTTCTCATTTCTGTCACTGTGTTCTTATGGAGGAGGCCCTGTCTGTACAACAGTTGATCTCTTATGTCACTGTTGTTAATGCTTGACAAATTACACAGAATATTAATAAAGTTTTTAGGGCATTTAAATTAAAGAAGATAATTTTCAGAGGAATTTTTAAGGATATGATTGATACCTTAGTAATTTTATTTTTAATTTTTTAAATTTAGATTTCCTGGGTTTATTCACCCTGCTGGTTTTATCTGCACACAATAGAGAGGAGATTGCATTTTTAAATCCTATTGAACTTACACTTATTCAAAGGAAAGATTTAAAAATCATAGACATTTATTCAGTAGCATTAACAAGTGTTTGTCAAAATAATATTTAGGCACAATAAACTTTATGCTACTTAACAGTAATAAAAGCTGTGTGAACTCAAGTTACTGATAGTAATATCAAATATGACACTAGAAAGAGTATGGGATTGAAAACTGAAGAGCTTAGTGTTTATTTGCTGAATAATAGGCTGATTTAAAGACACATTTCTCCTGATATTTAAGTACCTTTAATGCACTGAAATTCTCAGTGAAGAATGATGACTGTTGTAACAAAGTAAAACAAAACAAAAAAAGCCCAGACTATTACATTTCCTTTTAACAAAACTAAAAAATCTCTCCCTTTCTCATTGCCTATAGAAAACAAACTTTTAAAATAGTTTCATTAGTCCCTTTTCATACCAGGGAAACTTTGCTCAGAAAAACTGATCTATGGACAAGAAATAATTGGTGTTTAAAAAGGCACACAGTATTTTATCTGAAAGATAAAATCATAGACAATATCTTTGTATTATCTAAATATGAATCAGTGAAATATCTGGCATTTCACAGCTTTAAACTCAGGGTAAATATTTTCAGCAGAAATTTTCAGTCTTTAAGAAAAGGCAGTTATAAAGTTCAACCTGCCCTCCCAGCAATCATGCTGATGTCAACTCTGGAATAGCACAGAGAAACCAAAGTTCTCCTTCTTCCCAGTAACAGCAGCCTGGCCAGGAGAAGCACAGGTGTTGATCTTTGATTTTGGAGACTTGGGACGTGACCCCCTCTTTCCCAGGGGAAAAGAGGTTTATCTCAGTTTATTTCAGCTTATAGAATGGAGAACCATCAGCATGAAGGTGCAACACCTCACAGAGTATTTGAAGGCTTTGTGTGAACTTGGAAGTGCTTGGAGCTTTTCCTTGGAACCTTAATGAACCTCATTTCTATAATTTACCAGTTAAAGGAAATGTGTTAGTAAAACATTTACAAATTCTAAACCCAAACCAGCATGTGAAGCAAAGGAAATATTATGGTGTTATTGGTTTAGAATCTCTCACTTGTTTCCCACATATTTTCCAAGGCACTTGTAGTTGTTTTTAGTTTTCTGTAATTATATTTTAATTTTATATTTGTGGTTTTCTGTGTTCCTGCCATAAGTCTTAATAATTTAATCTGTGAACTCCGTGACTTTTACCCACTCTTTACTTCTTCTTGCCTTTCCAGGCTATGTTGTAAAATTCATAAACATGGTAAATTAAAAACAGATTCATGTTTTGCACTTGAGCTGAAGACTTTAAGTATGACAATTCAATTAATATGAAACGTGTTAAGTACTTTATTTTACTTTAATGAGTGCCGCGTTCCTCCCTCTCTCCCTTGCTCTCTTTCAGCCAAGTGAAACAATTTTTTATTTCTTTTGAGTTTAAATGTGTGAAGCCATTATTTCTGCTCACACATGCATATTATTTCACAGACACCTCTCTAGTGCATTGCCTTTTGTTTAAGAGGAAAGAAAATAATGTAAGACTCATAAATAAAACTCTATCTCAAACTTTGTCTTGAGGTTTTGCTGGCAGTGGATTAATGCCCTGCCTACCTTACACTTTTCCCTCACTCCTCTAAGACCTGATCTTAATCCCAATTTTGACAACAAGCAAAATTTATGAATGGTTCCAGATGAGTTCCCACATTTGTAACCTTCATAAATCTGCCAATCAATAAAAAGAACCAAATCTTCATTTTTCTGCAAAGCCCTGCTCTGAACTGCACTGTGCTGGGAAATGGGAATTCAGCTTGGGTTTCCTGGGTTTCCTCTGGCATCTTCCTTATCCAGTTCACTCTTTTCTAGGAGACTCCTACAGGGCTTTAAGCAGAGCAGTTCCCCTATTTATGTGAGTGTTAAATCCACCTGACCAGTGCTGAAGCAGCAATATCCAGGGAATCTTGTATCCAGAACCTAGAAAGAGACATTTTGGGAGAAGTTTTGAGAAACAGGATAATCAATAAAAAGCTCTTCTTTTGTTCCTTCCACTTTATTTTCCTGACTGCTGACTTAGGCAGGCAGACAGCACAGTCCTGCTTTCCTGAAGGGATTTGCAGGACATGTCAGTATGTCCTGGGGGACAGCAGTGTCCTTGAGTGCACCTTCCCCTCCCTATGATATGGATACAACTCCTGGGCCCTGGTGTTTATGATTGCAGTGATAAATTACCTATTTTTATAACCAAGTTGTTTTATGAATATTTCATTTTATGCAAATCACTTGTCCTGCTGAAAGCAAAAGTAACTGTTCCATATTTTTAGCTTTGGTTGCTAAAAGAAAGGTTTCACTTGTTTCAAACACTTGACATAAGGATGCTAATTTATGCCGGTCTTTTAGCTGTGAGATTGATCTGCAAACTTATTTCTTTAGAAAACTTTACCTTGCCTTTAGATGTCAGAAATGTTTTCCATGCTTCCCTTTCACATAGTTCTGCATTTTAATGAGTCACTTCAGTAATTATTATGGGGTTGTACATGGCTTTTATACATAGAGAAGTTAAAAAACTATAAAGGATGAGGAGGGTTAGAAATACTCTCTGTGGTTCATTTTTGAATTTAATTAGCTCAAATGTATTTGTCATATTTTTGTCTCTTTTTATGTTTAGTTTTTAAAAGTGTTTGTGGGTTTCTGTGATATACTCACACATCAATTGAAGGAATTAATTAATGGATTAATGCAGTAAGTTGCAAGAAATCAAAATCAGTTTAAAAACTAATAGTTATCACAAAGTATCATTGAATTCTGCCATGATGTGGTGGTGAATAATCTGCTTTGGTAGCCAAATTGAATATGGATAATCAATAGAAACATGTAAGAGACTCATGCAGGGGCTCCCACAAACTCCATCTGTGGAAGAAATTAGTTGGTGCTGAATCTCAAAAACAAATTTGGTCTCATATGGCACAGTAGCTCTTGATTGTATGGGATGTAATGTTAAAGAATGGAAATTTGACTGTAATTTCCAGTTTAATATTTCATACTACTTGGATTTGTAGCATTCACTGCAGGAAAAAAAAAAAAAATGGAAGGAGGAATTTGAACCATGTTGTTCATTAATAACAGCCACTGCTGGCAGCTGAGCCTGGTGCTGCTCAGCTGGATCATTCTTCCCAGGACTTTCAGTGCTGGAGAGCACAAGCTGAGTTGAGGGCAGATATTGCTAAAAAGTGGGTGTACACAACAATCTGATGGCTCTCAGCCTGTGCCAGGAGCATCCCCTACCCAGAGTTCCTGACACAAGCACGTTAATCCATGCATCAGGCTTCAAAGAGCCTTATTCCCATTAGTGACAATCCTTGGCAGATTAAATGTGCTGTTTCATAAAACCAGGAGCCCAGCCTGGTTTCCAGTTGCATGTCAAGACCTTCTTTCAGATATTCTCCTTGTGATCCCCTGTGTCTGCAGAGCCCCCCAGTCTGAGGGTGTCCATAAAGAAAAGCCAACTCTTTTTCATGGTTCGTTTGGAATCAGTATCCATTTCAGACTGTAGTTGCTCTTCCATTTTCTAACTGAAGGATACATCCAGATATAAAAAGGCAAGAGAGACAGGAGGCATAAATATGTACTGATTTGACATAAATACATGTACTGGTTTGACATAAATACATGTACTGATTTGATATAAATACAGGTACTGATTTGAGCCTTGAACCCTTGGTGCACCAGAGGGATTTTCCATAGATTTACACTAAATAAAAATAGAGTTCCTCACGTTCCATCCACATTTTGTGATCAAAGTCTGGTGTTTGGGTTTTCCATACATATTAAAAATGTGCCTTCTAAATTTCTTTGCCTTATAGAGAGAAGGAATCCTATTACAAAGCTCTGCTTCATGTTGGAAATTCCTGTGGCATCTCTCAGAATGATATTTTGAAGAGTTTAACACATCATAGTTTGATGATACTCTGTTTCCTTTATGTACCATCAATAATTTCAGAGCAAATATGCTCCAAAGTCAGATGAAACCTTGATGATAAAAACCTTGAAAGACTACTCTGAACTCTGCCAATCTGAACAAGTACTGATAGGAGCAGGTAAAATGTTTAAGAAGGATTCACATTTTCTGAGCAGATTCTAAGTCCTGGTACTGAATAAATCATTGCAGTTATTTTTTTTAATAGTATGAGGAGCAGAGTTCTTCATTCCTCCCAAAACCAAGTTGTCTCTTTGGCTGTTGTGGAAATTACAAACCAGAACTGCAAGGACAAAAAGACATTAAATAAATGGTGTGAATGTGATGTGCTGAGGAAGGTCAGTGCTCGTGTTGTGGGGTTTATTTGGGGGTAGGAGGCTGGTTTGGGGGTGAATTTATTCCAGACTCCATATTAACACAAACAAACAGAGGTTATTTTTCCTTGGGATTTCAAAGTTTTTCAGAAGTTCTTTTGTCAGTGTCAGTTTCTGATTCATGTTCAATAAGTGAAAGAGAAGAAAGATAAGGGTACACCAAGACTAAAGAATGTGATTTCTATTTCTGTCAAGTGCTGACGGGGGGGGGGAGTCCTTTCCAATTTATTTGTTTATCCATTCTATCTGCATATATTAGCTAGGATGAACCTAGCTTCACCTAGGATGAAGTGATGAACCTTTTTTCTCCTTATCTCACTATTTAAACTCTCTCCTTGCACTGTCAATGCTTAAACTGTAATTTAGGTTAATTATTGAAGGGAAAAGAGGGATTCAAACCCTTTTATTAAGTATGTTTTATGATTTCTGCTACATTTACCAAAGACAGTCCTATAAACATTCCCATTTTGGCAGTGAAACAAGTTCTTTTAGATTTTTTTCTGCTGGAAGTATTTCTGTTGAATCCTGAATAGGATCAATAAATGTATTTTTAATGCACAGGAGGTTACTTTTTATTTAAGCAGCAGATTCTTAAAATATTTAACATCCATTCCATTCTCTGGTGAAATGCTCTTCTGTTTCTTAGCAGTACATTTTGACCTTGGTATTATTGCAGACTGTATTTCTGTTTTGTCTCATGGCAAGAACATTCTAAAAAGAGATGGCCACTTATTAAACCTATCTGTTGTGGAAGCATAAAAAGATAATGCTAATATACAGCTGGTTCTGCAGGTCAGATCTTTACAGGGAACACCTTAGAGAATAGCTAATATCAACAATACTGCTTTGAATTGCATCAGAAGTGTCTGACACATCCTCTTAAGTGAAATTGCACAGCACTTGCAAAAAGCCTCTCTCTGAAGATTCCCCTGAAGGCTCCCAGGGAACACCACATGGGTGGGCTGCTTAAACTCTTGTTCTGCAAACCCTCACTTGTGCAAATAATCCCATTGAAGCAGATTATTTTTATTATTGGGTTTAAGCCTGGATGTCTGATCACTTCAATTGTGCTCTTCAATCTGAAGAAAGAAGAATTATCACAGTATAAAGTCCATAACAGAAGCTCCTCTAATCTTTCCTCCACCCTTTCAGTGAAGGTTTTATTTAGCAGGATGTGATGGATTTGACACTGTTCAGCATCTGGCTCTTTGCTGATGAGCAGAAAGAATCTGATCTCATTTTTTGTTTGAACTAAATATACAGAACACTGCTGTTTCCTCCATTCCTTTCCTGCCATCTACTAGTTCAGAGTATCAGTTGAGATTCCCAAATTCAGTTGACTAAAAACTGTGGGTTGTTTTTTGTTTGTTTTGTTTTTTGAGAGATCTAGAAAGAATAAGTAGAAGAGGAAGCAAATTTACTGCTCTTAAATTCAGCAAAACAGTTGCTAATTTCCAAACTTTAAAGATGATCAGCAGAGGTTTGTAGCCAGAGGGCATGATGAATTTCAGAAACTACTTATTTGTCATGAAAAAGTCTGCAGAAGTTTGGAAAAAAAAGAAAAGTCTGAACTCTGAACATTTATACTGCATCCATATTGCCTGACCTTCAAAAATTCGCATTATGCCAAAAAATTATACTTCCAAAATTGACTTGTTAGGAGTTCTGCAGTGGTCTTCTTCCTAGTGTAATAACAAATGGAACTAACGAGACATCACAATTCTCCTGGGACTTGACCCAAGACCTGCCTAACTGGATTTTTCAGAGACTCCAGGAAGAAACACTGAATTGCCTAAAGTCCCTGTGCAGACTGGTCAAAGGACTTACTTCACTGTTTTAATTCTCTCCTGGAGCTAGTGAGGTGCATTTGTAGTAAAACATAGCTTTTGTAGAGAAGCTGCAGCTATTCCTCTCTGTGCTTATTTCTCTGTGTTGTTTTAGTTTTCAGCTTCAGCATTGATGGCAGATGTGGCTGGGTGACATTGTACTGCTGCTTAGCACTTATCCTAAGCTAAACTCCACAGCAGCCAGCGTGTCCTTGAGTCAATTCCATATTTACCCCTGGAGTAATGGGTAATATTAGCTACAGTGGGACCTCCATACAGCTGGTGTCATCCTGCAGGCCCTTTTGGCCTGAGAACTGCAGGGATTTTTGCACATCAGTATTTGGTCTGTCTCAGATAAGTATCAGCAGAGTTCCAATATTTGAAGTGTCACTTGAGAAAACACCATGAGGGGAGGGGTTTTCCCCTCTTTGTATTGTTACTGTTGTCTGCCATTCTTAAAGCTTAAGCAAAGCAATCTTAAATCTCTTTCATGCTCTGATATTTCTGTAAAGTAATCCCTGGATTTTTTTAGCACTACAATAAGCTGTACATCACTTTTCCTGATGATAAGGATGACTATGACAGTGTGTTGTAGTAAAAAAGAAATTACACATGTCACAGCTGGATTTACAGTGAGATGGATATTGTACTTCAGTCTGCTGGAGTGGATACTAAGTTATGTGCCTGAAGGTCAACTGATTCCAGAAAAGGATTGTGCAGTCTGGATGCTGGAATGATCTCTTCCAGTCTCAGCTCCTTGCTGTTAGTCCTCTGGTGTGAGGGGTAACTGGTGCTCTGAAATAGCAATAATTTAAGAAGTGCTTCTGGGCCTTTCCTGCTGTGTCCTGTGTCCAACAGCCCCAGTGCTGCCCTGTCTGACAGTGTTTTATTGCCAGAATCTGGGAAGGAGAGAAGTCCTTCATCTCCTCCATGATGGATATACTGCATATAGAATATTCTTTTTAGTCTGTGACACATCCAGACTGAGGAACCGTGTTGAACAAAGTGAATTTCATTTTTATCTGAATGCTGAGCTGCCTGAATGTGTACCAGGAAATCTCCTCTGCCTCTTGGTTCTTAACCTGTTTTAAGAAAGCATATTGGTTATGAGGAAATGCTGAGCTCCTTTTCAGCAGCTTTAGCTGTAACCTCAGACATCTCTGCTCCTCCATGAGAGAAATGGCTCCCTTGGCCCCCTTGTTCCTGGTGGGATATGCGATGGGATTTGCCAATTTCAAATTATTTAGGAGATGAAATAAGGGTAAAGTTCATATATTCCTTAATTAAATCTTAGCTCTACACATACACCAAAAATTTCCACATTTTGCTTCCCCTTACTTTTTCTCATTAACTTTGTCTTATTTTAATTTTTACTTTTCCCATCTTATAATTTTTGAAAAGCAAAGTATTCTTAATCACAAATTAAGGAGGAAAGCGCAAATTCTGCCTGATTTCTAAGGTTTACTTCACAATCTCTTACAGTCAGTATTGTCATTTTAAGTATCCTGATGAAGGGAACCATGTCTGTCAAGATTTCAGAACCTTTTCCAGGCTAAACTCAAGATGTAAGATCACTTTTCTGCTGTATCCAACTTTTCTTTAATAGCCATTATTTCCCAATAATTTCTTTCTTAGAAAATTCAAATAACCTCAGAGTTTAAGCAATTAGTTAATATAACTAAGTGCCTAAAATTAGCTGTATCTACTTATGTGTACTTTTGGCTCACACTCTGATTTTTCCAAAGTTGTTAGAGAAAGAATAGTAGAAGGAAAATGGAACAAAATCTCATATTGAAAATAGCTTTTCACTGTTCATCAAAGAAGAAACTCCAGAGATTGTGTCTACTTGTCTTTCCAGAGAGCCTGGGTTTGTCCCTAAGTTCTCTGGTAATTGATAGACAAGTAACAAAGCTCCTGGTTTTCAAGGTATTTTCATATACCAGTGCAGGCAGGATGAAAGTTTTGTGGGCAGCCTTCAAGAAAGAAAACAAATCTTTAAAAAACTTTTTCTATTTTTAAAATTCAGTGGCATATGCAGTTTAATGGAGTCAGAGGGGAGGAAGTTCTATTATATCTATAGCTGATGCTTACATCATCAAATTATTACATCTATATCTGATGCTTCTTTCCCTGCACATAATTAAATCATATTCTTAAAAATAAAGTTTTCCCACATTAAAGGCCCCAATTCTCTGCACTTGGAAGACCTAGATTCCTTTCAGCTTACCTGAACCGTTTAATCGGACAAAGATAAGTTATTGCTATTTAGGAAATTTTAAAACCCGTTACTACAGTTCAATTTAAACTAATTTCAAACTGAAATAGTCTTTTTTCAAGCCATATATTGAAATACCTTCTGAAAATGGAATATATCCTCCAAAAATGTTTGAAATATCTATCTGATTCAGACTCTGACAGATCTGACTTGACTTCGTTAAAAATTTCAGCATTGTTGAAAGAGTTTTCAAGGGAGTAAATGATTTTTTGCTAAAATGTTCTCTCAGTTCTCTTGACCTGCTTAAATTGCCAAGGTCTGTAGTGTGAGAGGTGCTTGTGCTGAGTAAAAACAGTGAATTTTGGCTGGTTCCTGAAGGAGTAACGTGATGTAAATAATAATGGGTGTATCTACTTCAATTTTATTGTACAGAACTTCTGTTGAGGGAATTTCATTCCAAGGAGCACTGCCCCTTCTGTGCCTGCAGTTCCTCCCTGGCCCAGGGAGTTGGCATTGCTGTCCCACTGTAACTTGAGCTATAATGAATTATGCAGCCAAGTTTGGAAAGCAGTTCCTGGAGGGATGTTAGGGATGTACCTGCTCCTCTGCCTGCAGCACCCAGCAATTGCCCAAATTGCTCTCTGCTTAAAAGGTGAAAGAATCCAGTGCTATAATGAGCCTTTCTGCAGGCTGACACCTCTAACAAAGCCATGCCTCTCCACTCCTGATGTACTGCTCATTTCTGTGCCCCATTTGAAGGACAGATGTGCTGCTAATTACTGGAAATGGCACAAGTAGGTCGGTCAGTGCTGCTGCTCATCGTGCCAGTCTGAGTCAGGGCTGCCTCCCCAGGCAAGGCTCTGTCACCTCTGCCCTGATGAAAAATTGAGATTTTGGTTTTCTTTTTCAAACTGTACAAGATATTTTAAAAGAACCTAAATCTGCATTTGGTGGTGTTGCTGAGTGCTTTATAATTAAATTTATGTACCTTTAAAATGTTATTATCTAACTTAGATACAATTTGATAATGCCTCAGACCTTTAAAATATCCTTTCACCTGTTTCCAGATTCTCTCAGTAGATACATTCTAAAGAAAATTTTTATATACTTTTTTTGCTAGGTGATACAGGCCAGACACTGTACACACATCAGCTCTGTTCTGAAGTGTCTTTTAAAGGTTTCCAGGTACTAATGAACTGAGCTTCTGAGGCAATGAAGAATTATCCTTGCAATCTTACAAGAGCTCTTAGCCTACTCTCTCAGCATTTGTCTGTGCTGCTGTTGTTCAATATTTATGCCAAAGCCTGGTGTACATTGATTGTGTCTGGATCTGCCTCAAAGCTTCAGCAGATTTAGTGCTGACATACACCAGTGCCAAGGAAAATGGAAGCAAAGCACGAGGACTCACAGATTGGTTTTACTTTCATAACAGAAGGTGCACCCTCGTGCTCCCAGGCTGCATCCACGAGGAAGCTGTCCTGCTTCCCAGCATCCCTTTGCACACACACACACCATTCCTCCATCCCTGGATATGTTCAAAGCCAGGTTGGACGGGGTTTTGAGCAACCTGGTCTAGTGCAAGGTGTCCCTGCCCATGGCAGGGGCTTGGAATGAGATAATCTTTAGGTTCCTTCCAACCAAAACCATTCTGTGATTCCATGTCCTTTTCAGATTGGATATGTCATGCTCATGTGCATGGGCACAGCATAAAAACTTGAGATTTGATAACTCTAAGTTTTGATGAAATATTTAGAAAGTCAAACTATCACCAACAACATAAAGGAGCTGGAGTGCTTCGTGTTTCTTGCACTATGTCTGAGTTTAGAGTTTTCCAGAGCCAGTTTCAAAGATTCATTTCCATGGGCATATGCAATTTTGTTTCTCCTGTAGATAAAAAAATATAAATCTCTGCCCACCAAAAGAAGCCTCATGTTAAAAGAAGGAAGAAGTAAGAATTTGTAAACCAGCATTTAAAATTTAGGGTTTTTTTTGTTAAATGCTGTATTCTGGAGCTGCTTTCTCACTGGGCAGTGCCAGCAGATGTCAGTGCCAGCCCCACTGGTGTCCATTGTGCTCAGGCTACATTCAGAAAATTGCTTTCCTTACAAAAAACACTCTGTCAAGTTGATGTTCCATTAAACAATGGATGTAGGTAAAGCTTTTGAGCCACCACGTTAAATTCTGCCTCAATGCCAAGAAGACTGTCAAGTGTTTGAAAGAGACACTCCAAAAATAAGTATAATCACCTTAAACACACAGAGAATATCTTTCTTTTCAGGCAGCATTCTTAAGAATCATGGCAGGAAACTTCTCTTTCTTTAATTGATCATAAAATAATCTGCCAGAAATGCAGAATCTGCAGAAATGTGAATGTGCTTCTTCCACAAGTGATGGGGAAGGTGCCTTTTAGGCCATGCAGTGGGTGAAACTTCAAAATCTTGTATTGGTGTCCAGCCTTGAGATCTCAAATTCAAGCTGAAATTTCATGACTTCTCTTTAAAAAGGGGACAATGTTTCAGGCTTGAATAATTATATATTGTGAACATGTGTTGCATATGATTGTGGACAAAGTTTCAATTTGATAGTTTTGGAGGTCTTTTTCAACCTTAATGATTCTATGATTCTATATTACTCATCTTACACGTCTGAAAATATGACTCAATATTTGAATATTGGTCCTAATTTTGGAAGGTTTAAAATGTGAATAGTCTGCTTTAAAAAATCTCACCAGGATTGGTTAATCTTCTGTAGTGTTTTGACATCAATTTATTAATATGACCAGCTACTGCTCACTGCTGCAAAGCAAATAAACCTTTGAACAGAAATCTGATTTACCCCTGCAACACCACTGATTATTTCTTATTTATGTTCCTGCCAGCTGCTTCTGTTGTCTGAGCCTTATCTGATCAGGGCTGCAAAAATGTGCATTTAATGTTATCCTTATCCTGGTCTGTCTTCTTTCCAAATCCTTTCCTATGAGAGATATCTGATTTGCTGGATGTTATTCCTGCTGCCAAGACTTGTTCTCATGCCAGATCCAGTTGGATTTCTATATATTCTACTCTGTTCACGTTTTCTTCTGAGTGTGGAAGCTTCCCACTGGTTAAAATTAATTTTATTTTCATTTGGATCATTAAACTGTCATTGTATTTAGTCTTTTTGCCCTGCTTTATTGCACGTGCTCATAAATTGCACAGATTATAAAATCCTTGAAATGTTGCAATGTCTTCTATTTCCCTTTGTTGAATGAACAGAATATTTTCAAATGTTGACCTGAATTCACCTCCCACACTGTTCAACTTTCCTCCAAGCCCTTCCATTTTTTACCAGTGCCTTACAGAGATTTCTTTCCATGTTGAAACCAATGGACCTGCAAAAGGCAGAGAGGGTCTCCAGCACTCCTGCCCTCAGTTTGTACACGTCAAAACAGCTTGGCTGTTCCCCAACAAACTTATTTTAGGAAATTCAACTGCACCATAACTTCTAGGTGGAGAAATGAGACCCGTTCTTCATAAATCTTTATTGTTTATTTCTTGGTGTTTGTCTGAGTTATGCCAAATAATAACTGGTGACCTGCCATTTGAGTTCTCAAGTGCTCCAGTAGATAATTTTTTAATAATTTCTTTTATTATTCCGTATTTCAAAGCTGTTCTAAAAGAACCACACCTCACCTTAGTACTGGGTAATTTTGTGTTGGCAGTGAAAACAGTTGCAGCCAAAGAGTTCTCTGTAGAATGATGAAAAAAGTAATGAAACTGCAAGCATCATGCTGATCTGTTCCCTCTTTGGAAATTCTCAGGTTTCTTCTAACACTTTGGGAAATTAAAAGGCACAAAAATATACTTCCCATCATGTGCTATTTTTAATTGGCTCCTATACTGGAGAATCACTTTCTGGGCTGTGGCAGTTTGATGAAGAGCAGTAAATATCTGTCTGGCATTTGAAACATTTTAGACTGAATGACATATTACATTGAAAAGGGGCCCTTTTAATGACTCTTTTTGACCTTTTCTATGCTTTCCCAAAACTAGTGTGGTCAGAAGCAGAATAAAATCTGTTAAAACCTACAATTTAGGGATGTAAGGTAATAACACACTGTGATGTTTTACTTGGTTAAATGACTGCTGCAACGTAGGAAACATCAAACAAAAATGCTGGCTCTAGTGGTACAATAGTTAAAAAAGGTGCAGGGAGGGAGGAGTAGCTCAGCAGTGCTCTTGGGGCAGAGTGGCTCAGCTCTGACTGCTGCTTTCAGCACCACAGCTCTGGCGTGGAGCAGGACACGTGTGCTTTATTGAGGGAGCACTTGACATCCAAGAGGAAGGGGACTTGGTTTGTTCTCATCCAGGAATGAAGGGTAAATTCAGATTCTGAGAGTGTACATTTGTGCCAGTGTCCAGGTTCCCTTTCTCTGAGGGTGCATTAAAACTCTGCCTGTCCATGTTTCTTCCAAAGCTGTAATGTGTGGCTCCTGTTTTGGCATAGATGGGAAATAAGTCTCTCCTTTTCTTTTTTTTCTCCTATTTTTTCTTCCTGTGTTCCAAAGTCAACCTGGAATGATGTTTAGGCAAAAATCTAGGCAAATTTTTTTGGCAAATATGTCTTGCTCTAATGCTGCCAGCACATCCCTCACTGAGCCAGAATCTCTATTATTGGATGCTGAGCATAACTCAATGTGCTGTGGTAGGACACTGATTGTTTGAGAAAACATCCAAAAAAGGGACAGGGCAAGTCTGTAGGACCTGAATGAAATACGAGTTATTTAAATGTACAGCTGAAGGTTTCTCAGCCTTCTACTCAGATTTACTAAAGCCATTACTAGATCTATTTCCAAATATAATATTAGCAATGCAGCTGGGAGGTACTGGTATGACAAGGACTGGGAATGGATGTGCCAGGGAAAGGAATTCATCTCATAAGAGGTTTCTGCCTTTCAAAATATATTTTGTTTGGGAAAAAAAAAAATGAAAAGAAAAGAAAAAGAGTTTTAGGGATCTCTGCCCCAAAGCAGAGAATGATAAGCATTAAAGAGGAACTCTGGAATGGGAGTGACATCAGGTGTTGTCAGTTCCATTTATTCAGAAAACATTTACTAATTGCCAGCTGATTGTGTGGTAGCCTACCAATTGACTGCCTGGAAGGAGAGCAGTCATACTTGAGCCTTATTGAGGAAGAGATCTTATTTATCATCCTATGACCTTCTTGTTCTGGTTTGACTAGATGCTATTGTACTGAGGTGGGCACCTGGCAAAGATAAATTGCAGAGTTGACTTCTGCCCAAATCTGTCTACAGTGAAAAATTTCCATTTCTAACACACCTTTTACTGGAACTGACTGGTCAGACATTGCCTTGAGGGTCATAGCAGACCTTGTAGAGCTTCCTTTTTTCCCAGAAAAGGGAAATGTACCTATTGTAATTGTCACTGTTGTACACAATACTGAAATGATCACCAAATAAATTAACATTTATAGATTTTAGATGACAACAGCAGTTGGACTTCAAATAAAGTACATCAAAGTTCACACCCTTCAGATGATGGGAGATCTCAAGCTGGGACTTCCTTCCACTGTTCTTGGGTTAATATTGAGTAATAAGTAATATAACAGATATATCTCTTGCACATTGTTTATATCTTCCTGACACAGCACGCTCTGCTCGAGAGAATTTTGGCAAATATCATTAGAAAAAAGCATGTTGAAAATTTGCTCACTGGCAACCCTGACAGATTAGGAGGTTCTGGGTCCTTATATTTAAGCCCAAGTAATGTGCTCTCAATTTTGAAGAGTTCTTCACCATTTTGGAAAAAAACCAAACCTGAATATCTGTTTTGTCTTCCTGAGCCCATCAAATTCCTGTCAGAAAACTACTCAAGAAGGTTCCTGTGTATGTAGGTGGATGCTGGACAACTGCTGGGCTCTGGCAGTAGCTCTGACATCCAGAACAGTGGATTGGCATAAGCTGGGACAGGAGACACCCTGAGATTCACATCACCTGTGCAGCTTTAGTTTAAGATTTTCAGCCCCATCGTCTGACTGCTACAATAACTTCTGACTGCACTGTGGCTCCTCCTCATCACTTTGACAAGGCAAGCTGGGTGGCAATCCCTGATCCTTGGGGTTAATTTTAACACCTGGTGGCCAAAGGGAACGCTCTTGTTGAGCTCAGATTTACTACATGAAACACCAGTTCCCTCTGCTGCAAACACCACCTTTAAATCCCCAATGTCAGTCCAGGTGCCCCCAAAGAGACCCTGTGGTATATCTGTGTTAAATTAGGCAATTCTGAAGGATTTTATTCTGCTTTAGAAGCATATCTGTAAACATTAATTATAAATCTGCATTAATTTGATTGTGCTAATTCATGTGAGACCATTCTAAGTGTGAGGTAGGTGAACTCTGACTCCCCCTCAGGATATTTTTTGACCTTTGAGTGTTGTCAAGTTTAACATAAATTTGCAACCAGAAGCTTAAGCCTCTTATGTTTCACTGTGATCTTGCAGCCCTCCTTTCCACCCCTGTGTTATTAACAACCTGCTAATGAACTGACAGCTACTGCATTTATGAGTTGAACTCATAAATGAGAAGGTTGTTGAACTGAGAGCTAGCCTGCCTCAAAAAAAAAAAAAAAAAAAAAAATAGAAATTAGCCTTTCCAGTCTGATAACTTATTGCTCTCCTCATCTGGTTGATAGGGAACATACATCTGTACCTATGGTGTATATATATCATTCAATGGTGCATATCAGTGGTTGATCTATCTATGTATGTATATAATTTATGATGGTGCATATCATAATTATGATCTTTTAAGTGTTTTGTATTTCTACATTTAGAAATGTAGAAAGAAAATAGTCTAAATTGGCATAGAGCAATTTCTATTTTCATTTCTGCAAATGTAGAAAGAAAATATCCTAAATTTGCACAGACCCTCTAAAGGTGCAAGTTAATCCTTAGTTTTCCAGGCTTTATTCTTGCCTAGGATATGCTCTTTATCTCTGCAAATATATATGCACATTTATGTGGTCATCTGTAGGAGAATCAATTGTAAATATCAAAATTAAGTGTTGGAAAAGTCTGTTGAACTTTCTATATCTATTTTTAGCGCCTCGCACCCCATAAAATGTGCACTAGTTGTAGTCTAGGGAACCAAAAAGTAAAAGACTGACACATTACAAAACGTGACCTCAAAATGCATCATATAAAGATAAATAAAAATTGTGGCTGATGACCTTAATGATGAGAAAATGCCAGGGGATGTGATAATATTCTCCAAGGATTTACAAGGTGTTTAGAAAAAGGAAAGAAATCATCCATCTGCTGAGCAACAAACCTAAATTCATGCTTGCAAATTTTCTTGAACATGGAGAAAAGCTCCTCTGATTAGAATACTGAAGCACTGTAGTGTAAGAAGGTTCTGGAGTGCCAGTGTGGGATGTCTTTAGGAGCTATTTATGCACTATATGTAAGGTGTGTCACAGTTATACTTCAATTCACTGGTGGTCTGGAATAGATGAGGTAGACTTAAACATTTTGTGTGGTACTGTGTTATAAATATGTATTACTCAATGAGGATTTCTGTTATATTAAGAAATGGTTTCTAAAGTTTGTTAGGACTAGTGAAGGGAAAGTATTACTGCATCTTCCAAATAGGACTTGAACACCCAGGTTTTTGTCTTTCCTCTCTCTTTCCCATCAGTATTAGCTGATACATACGTTTTTGTGCATTTTACTTGTTTGTTCTTTTAGATTTCTGTTCCATCAGTCTCTCTTGTCCCTAACAGTAAGTTATTTCACTGTGGGACAGGACAGCCCACTGTCCTTGATATCAGAGAATATTGTCTATATTGCAAGAATTTGTTAACCTTTATGCAACAATGGGAACTATCAATAGAAATGTAAGAAAAAAAAATAAAATTGTCTTCTCAGCTCCTCTGAGGTAGGTTCCTTTATTGTGGGTGTCTTTATTCCCCTCCTTTGTGAGGTGGAGGTGGTGAGGACTGTCTCAGCTGACCACGGAGATGGAGTGGCCCTGGGGATGCCCAAGGCTCCCCTGGGGGTTGTTCCCTCTCTCAGACTGTTCAAACTTCCCTCAGGCCCAGAGAGTCCCTAATTATGAGATCAAGTGGGATGAGCTGAAGGGAGCTTCTTTGTTCCAATATTGCCTGATAATTCTGTCTCAACCTTCTGTAAGCCTGGAGTCTCTTATTCCTGCTAATCATGCCCCTAGTAAGGGAATAAAACAATGACAGGGAATTAATGGTGACAAGCAGCAGTGATGTGTTACTGAGAATGGAGCATTTGTCTCTGGTTTATCTCTGCCACCAGGGCACACATTTGTGTATTTGTAACATCTCATTGCCAGACAATTTGAACTATTTATATTCAGTCAGAGTATCTGTGACTTGAGTTTGTTATTAATCATTTCACTCAACTAGAATTTGCTGTTATTTTTCCTTTTTTGATATATAATAAGATCAGCATTTATTATTCATCACTCTTCTATCTTAGCTTAAATTTAGTTTGTTTTGCTATTTTTTATTATTTTCATTGTATTTCTTGTTCTTATCTTACTTTTCTTTTCCATTTGTAGATAACCCTTTCCCATTTCTCATTGTTAGTGATATATAAGCTAAAATAAAATAGAACAAGTTTTGATACATAGTATTTGGCCATTATTTCTATTGTGGAGGAGGATTGAAGTTTTGATTTAATTACCTTAATGGAAGTTTCTATTAATATTTTGTTTAAATAATATCTTAAATTAATTTTAAATAATAATTATTCATTTTATATATTATTTTTTTTTAATTTGTGTATTCATCTTAATTTTGGTTCCCATGTAGCTTACTGATATTTAACTTAACCAATTCTCAATGAAAGCTCTTTTTTTTTCTATTTTTAACTTTTTTGGATTGGGCACACCTCACATGGCCAAATGTTAATTTCTTTTTTTGCCAGCATATAATTCTATTTTTAACCAAAGCCTTTTGCACATCTGAGGTGAGATTCAGAACTCATTAATGTCTTACCTGACATCAGGGACTTGAAATTCAACTAGTAACAGAAAGGATTATTTCAAGACCTTGTCATGATATCTCCTGTCAGCTACACTGGTAAAAAACTGCTTCTTGTTCTACAAAGAACAGAGAAATGTTATTTTAATCTTCTCTGCTCAAAGCAAAGAATTGGAGCTGAGTTCAGCTGTGCTTATAAAATTATTTCAGAAGTAACAAAGAGTTTCCCATTAAAAAATGGTAACAATTTTGGCAGAAAATCAACTAGAGGAATTCTACCCTGTGGCTGGCACAGACATCATTGAAAAATTATTTCATGTCAAATGGTGGCTATCAGGTTTCTGAAGAGTTTCTGAGTTGTTTGGGATTTTTTAGGGTTTTTTGGTTTGGTTTGTTAATTTTCATTAGTTTGGTTTAATTTTTTGTAGTGAGTCTTAAAACTATTGTACATTTTGTTGAAGATTGGAATAGCAAGGATTAAAGTTTGGCTTCTGGCATGTGATGTGATACTTAGTCATCAATTTTCATGCAACCTGTAAAAACTAGTTATCTTTCACACCTTTATTTTTTTTTCTATATCTGTTCTATGATTTGAAAATAGATTCAGAATTGCTTGGAAGGGCAGGGACTGAGATGAGCACACATCATAGTCACAGAAATTATCCTTCCTTAGGAAATCAAGCTAGGTAAGAACTCGCTGGAAAAGTGGATGTCTTGTTTTTGTGCATGCATATGCATGGGTTTATGCGAGTCAGTGTTTGAATGATTTTTTTTTTTTCAGTTTTAAGGTGCAACTTCCAATTTCTTTTTACCAAGTCTGTAGCTGATTTTCTGCATGACCCAGCCACATTTCCACAATGTTTGGAAAGCTGCAGCTAAGCTACAGGGATATTAGATCATTAAGAGCAATATAAGTTTTCCATGGTTAATGTGTACCAATGACTGCTAAAAAAGGCAAAAACAAAAATTGCCGTTAGAAGAGCGCAAAGGTTACAAAGTCAAACGGGTAAAAGTTAGGAAACGTTGCACTGATAGCTCTGTGCAAGTTTAATTTGGCTTCCTTGAGTGCATGCATTATGATGGAGTCTTTAATTACCTGATCACACGCTGTTTTCTTCGTGGGGCTCCTGCCTCGTTCAGTGCACTGGATGAATGTGTCTCACTAAATGAGTAGCTATTCAGTGCTTCCTTTTATTCTCATTATTCAATGCACATCCCCATGACTTATTTACTGATCTTCTAATTCTCTTTGTAAATTCAGACTTTTTTATTTCCTCATGGCCTTTTCAGTGCTGTGCTTCATTAAAGTACCCGTGTGCTTCCCATACATCAGCACCTTTATCTTCTGTAGGTACTGTAAGCTGGCACAAAGTTGATGCAGTTTTTGAGGGGAAATGGAGGCTTCTAATTGTACCAGTATACATTAATTTTTGAGAATCTTCTTTAAGACTTAAAATCTGTATTTCCCTTTTAAATTTTAAATCAATGAGATCTATTCTTCCTTTTGTGTAACCCTCAATATCTCATTTTGTATGAGACCTCGTAACAAGGAGGAAATTAGCAGCGCATTTTTAGCTAAGAGTTTAATCACCAGAAATAAAATATCAAAAAAAATTTTAGTCTGAGAATTTAGGCTCGCTCTCTTCCCCTCTTAATATTGAAATGAATAGGCTCAATATTAGTACATACCAACACCCAGGTGTGATTTTGTGGACACACCAGCAGTGCCAGTGGAGGGTCCTGTGCCATCAGTTTGTCCAAAAGGGGAATTGAAGGGCAGAATTTGCCCTGTAATCACTGTTTGCATCCTTACAGGCCCCTCATTCCAACAGGGAGCTCTGTCTGGTCTGGTAAGCAGCATCTCTTGGTGTGATCTTGGCACACTTGCTCCCCTTTAAACAAGCATGCAGTCTTGCCTTACCCTTCCTGAGATTCCAAAACTCTAGCTGAATATTATCCCTTCCACAGCGACATTAGCTGGATTAGTTTTATATTGCAAATAATGTATTGTGTACAGACAGTGTCATAACTATCATCCGTCTCAATTTCAGCTGGCATGCATTCCTTTTACTTTATAAATGCCTACAGGAAATACAACTCCAGTGGGTATTTATAGGAAAAGAATTTACAACTGAGTTAAACCAGAACATATAAACTCATTTTCACCTGAATATAATTTACAGAGTGGTCATTAGCACAATACTCATGTTATTTTATGTATTTAGTATTTTTAATACGCTGTGTAATTCAAGTCTGCAGTGAAGTGCATGTGCACATGATTTTAAATGTCAGAAATAACAAAGTGCTGGAGCCTTACTCATTGCAGGTGCATGCAGAAATGGAGATATGAAGGTTTTGTCTCTGACAAAATCTCAGCATTGAAATTATTCAGTGCAGTCTTCTCATCGAGCAAGTTGATTTAATGCACTTATTTAAACTGCATTTATCACTGTCTCCATTTTTGTATAACTGTGAAATTCACTTATTTTGGTGCATCCCATAATACCTGATTAACCCCCCTAAAGCACCATAGATGGAGATAGTCAAGAGTAGTTTTCTGTGTGATTTCCCAAGCTGCTCTGTGCTCACTGCTCTGCAGAAAAAGGTTTTGTGCTGGGTGCACCATAAGTGAGGCAGCCCCGCTGCACAGGCATTTCTGTTTTCCTTTTCCTGTTTTCTTTCTGTTCTCTCCTTCTGCTTGCTCAAATACCCTGCAACACAGAAGAGTCCCAGGCACAATTTTCTTTCTTGAAAGGAAGGGAAATAAGCCCTGGTCTAGTGAAAGCTGTAAAGGGAGTTGGGAATGAGAGGATCTTTAAAGTCCCTTCTAACAAGAACCATTCTGTGAGTCTGAGTTTTAAACCTTTATTTTGCAAAACAAAGCTGTGATCCTTGCATTCACAAGTGGTTTTAATTCATGAATCTGTCAAATCACTCAGATTTTGCAGTCTAGTTTAAAGTCTTAAACTTTAAACAGTCCTTTACCTGGAGCTTTACTGGAGGAAATGTCATCAAATTTGTGTGAAAGTCATTTGACTGAAAAGTCATATCATTATTATCTGCTTCCAATCTGAATAGTGAAATAATGTAGTATTATTTTGAGGAAGATATTTCTCTTGTGACAGCAATTTGTGATATTTTGAAATTGTTTCCAAAGTGGAGGTTTTTGTTATTTTTTGGGGTTTTTTATTTTTGTTTGTTTGTTTGTTTTAAAAAACATTTCAATTCTCTAGAGCTACAAAAAACCTTCAAAGCTGGAAAAATCAAAGTACATACATATACAAGTTATGTGCCAAGGAACTTTTTAATGTTCTATTTTTTTCTATTTTCTCTACATTTATTTTTTTAGAGTACAGCACCAAAATTTTTTTTAATATTTAAAAAAACAATCAAAAATAAGACTCTTCATTGAGAATATGAATTAAGAGTGGCAATTTGGAGGATATTTGTAAAGTCTGTTTTAGATATACTTTTCTTAGAAATTTAATAGTGGCTTTAATTTTTAGTAGACCTGAATTTCTCTGGAAAAGGTTACCTGAAGATTTCTGTTAATCTTTCAAATTCACTCCTGTCCTACAGAGTAGGATTGCAGTATGATTTATTTAGCATTTCTGAGCCTTTTTGGAGATGTACAATGTAGGAAAAATGTAAAGCACTGCAGAATACAGGAGTGACTGGGATGCTGTAGCAGTAGAGAAACAGAAGTGAGCATTGCTGTTCTTCCTTCAGTTCAGTGTTTATACAGCAGCCCATCAGTGAGTGAATCACCACTGTGGGGAACAAAGGTGAGAAAAAGCTCCTGCTGAGATCTTCTGGCTGCTATAAATTATCAGCAGTGTCAACAAGACCAGGTTCTTTGTCAGGCAATAAACAAGAAACCTTATAAAGGATAAATGACTTGTCCAGAGAGAACTCCAGGGACATTAAGCCTGAAGGATCAACTTTGAAATTAGCTCCAATGCATTTGTGCAGTGCCCAGAATCACTGGGTAACATCACTGCTGGTGCTGCTGTGAGGCAAAGAAGGAAAAGCTGAATTGTGCTGTAACTTGTGCTTGAGCTACCACCTAGGTTATACAAAAATTAAATTACAGAAAAAGAAAATGACCCAATGATCTTCTCTAGCTCCACTATTTCACTTAGCAACTGCAAAACTGGGCAGTAACAGTGAATGACAAATGATCCTTGAGACTGACAGTGTTTAGCAGAAGGAGTCTGGCATAGTCCTGTGACTGAACTCATTCACAGACTGTATGATATGGCATATCAAATAAAAATATTTTTTTGCCAGCAACTTTCCAAATCTTCAAAGGAATTGCACTTTATTTTAGCCCTCTAGAATATTTTCCAGGTTAAATGATATGTGCTGCAGTAAAGTTATACATCTGAAATTATCTGAGTAGAAGGAGATCAACAGCAGAAGATCAAAGAGGGTTTCAATGACCTGTTAATAGTTTGTGTATGGGTTCATTGTGTCCTTTTATCTTCAAGTGTCCAACATAGTTACAGTGAACATGATCTTGAAACCTGTATCCTATCTAACAACCATCATTAACCATAAGTCTCATTATGTTTCTGAGCATCTCCTGGGGGGAATTCAGATTATCTCCCATGCCTGCTGGAAGCCTCGGGAGATGGTAACTTCTCAACTACCTTTGACATCAAAGCTGCTAAAACTGGCTGCCAACTGGCAAGAGTTTTCCACTGAGCTGAATTTAGCTTTATTTACTTTGTTTAAAGGGTATATTTCAATATGAATTCCTTACTAAGAACAGAGCTTAATCCTGTGTTTAATGTTTAGAAATTGTGCTAGTTCAAAGTTTGTCAATGAGGAAAGAAAACATGCAAGGAGAGCAGGCAGATTGCTGTCCAGGGTGGAGAGGCTTGGCAAATGAAAGGGGAAATTTCCAGGAGAGAAAACAGTGGGAAAGACAAATTGCTTTGTTGAATTGGAGCAGTCAATTAGTACTGTGTATTTTGACTTCATGTGACTGTGGCAGTGCAAGCTTGTGCTAAAAACAAAATGCAAACCAAAGCAAACCCCTCCCTTACCTTCATGATTCTTAGGCAAGCCTACAAGCATGATCTCTAGATAACTGATGGGATACAACTTGCCTGAGTCTGCACAATATTCTTTCTCTGTCTCTCTGAAAGTCATAACCAGTTCCAAAGCATACTTCCTATATCACACTGACCTGTGGCTCTACCACCATTTATTTCCTCAAATGAAGAATCCATGTCAGGAGATAATAAGACAGTATTCGGCACTAGCCAAAGGAAAAAATTTAATATCCAATAGAGTGGTATGAAACAAAGATTGTGGCAGGTCTTAGTGTTGGAGAAATTTCTTGTGGCTGCTCTCCTGCAAAAAGCAAACCAATTATTTTTTCTGAATTTCATGTATTCTTAATCTTTGCTTATTCAACTCCTCAAATCTTTCCTGATACCCACAGAAATTACATGTCTGTCATGTTCTTTGATAATTAGTTACCAGCACAACAAAGCATCTGGTGTCTTCTGCTTTTTTTTTTTGTTTTGTTTTTTTTTTTTGTTTTTTTTGTTTAAATGATGTGGATCTGAAACAGAAAACTATCAGTAAATAAAGCAGTACAAGCACCTTGCAGGCACTGTCAACTGTTCAATGCTTCTGAACTTCCTGAGCAGACCCAGGTAGAATGAGGCTGGGAAAATGGATTGGAGTAGCACAGCAGCCATAAAGAATACAAGGGGCCAGCTGAATATTGAAAGGAGACTTAGATGTGTTGGAATCCCTGTACTTATGTGCAAAAGATAGAGGCCACTGCAAAACTGATTGAAACAGCAGCCTCCTCTGCACTACCCTTGCGAGCATAAAATTTGAATTTTGGCACTGTATTGCCACCTTTTACCTCCTTCATGGTTTGTATTTGCTCTCAAGTAGCACAGCTCCTCTATAAGCAGGTCTGATTTCAGAGCTTTCTGTGGAAAAACAAGCTCTGGGAAAATGAATTTCTGAGCCAAGTTCAGAGATGACACTAGCTGTGATATTGTAGCAAATAGATATTAGTGATCGTAAAGTGTTGGTACTTGTATGCCCAGGAAATTGTGTTGCAAGTCTTTTCTGTGTGGAATGAATAGCGGGAAAGCACAGAGTAGTTGAAACTCCCTACCGGATGATTTGTTTGACTGGAAGGTTGGAGATAACAGAAAATGTATGGTGAGGATGCATCTCGTTATGAATGTGTTGTCATTGCTTTGTAAAGCAGCAGCAGCAGCAGCACCTCTCTCTGCCTTATCTCCCACTGACCTCTGAAGCTCTAAAGATGACTGTTGTGTCATTTAGTGCAGGAGATCTCTTATCTCTACAACCAGCACCTTCTCAGAGAAAAGTCAGCTTCTTATTGTTTGTATTCCACTATGGAAAAGTTTTTGTAAAACAGAAAGAAAACTGATCGCTGCAGTGTCTGCTGTTGTTAGGCTACTTCTTGTTCCCTGTATTTAGTGTAATTATTTTAGTCAGAACATACTTGCATATGGCAAAATTCACAGCTTTTATTTAGTTTTTATCAACTGAATTTAAGAAGATAATATTTTCTTTAAATGTAGCTTAAAGTTATATTTACCAATGCAAATTATGTGCTCTTGTGTTGACCTTATCTACAAGCAAATATCTGTGAGATATAAAGTATTTGTGTTTGTTGAGTAAATTCCAAATTAGCTGAAAAGAATCTCCCCTATCAATTTGGGTGTACTCCTCTTTCCATATGGTCCATTAAGCATGAGTCCCTGGAGGTTTACTCTGTTTTATTGCACACAATTTCCCCACGAGTGGCTTTTGCTCTGGAGGAAACATCATGTGTGCAAACAAGATGTTTATATACTACAGTGAGCCTTGAGCAAGGCAATGGCTTCGCCTAATTACAAATGGGGGAAAATTGATCAGTTAAATCCTGAAGAGTAGTTTCTTAGATTTGTGTTGGGCTGTCAGATGTGATTTGGGGTCAGAGTAAAGCTGAAGAGTTTGGGATTAATCTTTGGGCTCTCTCTCTCTTTCTGTAATGGAGGCACCAACTTTGCAAACAAAACCCTGACTATTCTCTAGTACGAGATAACCTTACCCTGCTTTGAAAACTGAGATCCATTGTTTTCATATAACCATTATTTTTACGTAATCACCAATTATTTGGCTAATTACATTGAACCAAACCAAATGTAATTTCTTTCAAAATGTTTCTCACTTGTCTATGTTGTAAACTACTGGTTACATTCAGGAATTTAAAGAGCAAGTTATCAGCTTCAGGTTCTTGGCTCTCGATTTTATTTCAAGGGTCTCCAAGTGTCTGATGGTAAAATATGTCTCAGGAAAATCAAATTCCCTTTTTTTTAATATTTACCAAGGACCCAGATTTTAACACTAAACACTAAAAGTGCTTGTTTAGATGGGCACTTGTCAAACGCAGTACATGACAGTTTATCACTCCCAAAAAGGAGATTGGTAAAGAGCAAATGTTTGCCAATATGAAGAAGTTCAAGTTTCTTCAATAGGAGGTGACTAGTTTCAAAATCAGCAGAGACTACATCAGATAAAAGTAACAATACCTGAGTATCCAGTAGCCTGTGACCACAACTCATCTTACCACAGGAGTCTGGATACACAGTTTTAATATTATAATTAGATGTGTGATGCAAATTAAAGGAATAGAAAATATTGCTTGAAGATAGATCATGATCTGAGGGAAAATTTTAGCAGAATTTACTTTTTTTTCGCAATTTAATGTGAAGTTTCCTATTGCAAACACATCACCCTTGTCCAGCAGTAGAGGAACAGTAGACCAAAATTAACATAATTTGTCATAATTTTGCTACTGGGTGTCTTGATGGGTTTAATTTCATTTTGTAATATTACCAGGTTTTTTAATAAGCTTTATGGAACCATATTAAATAGTGCCTTTGGGGAAGTTAGAAGAGAAAATATTTTTGTGAGACAAAATGTGTTTGAAATATTCTCCAATAGAAAGAAATTCTTTTCTTCCACTCTCTAGACCTCTTTCCCTTGGCCTGGCTGCTGCTTTACACTTTATATGATGAAACAAAATTATCTCTTCTTTTCTTTTTTTTTTTTTTCCTTTAATTCTTGAAAATGAGCATGTTTTGTGAAACGAGAGCTGAGGAGCACCATGCAGAGAAATCTACAAATCTACTCTGGAAATTCAACGAATTACAGTTGAGTTTTTTTCCATTTCTCTGAACTGCGTTTGCATGCTTTAAATGATTTACTGTTCATTAGTTCAGGTTATAAAAAACTTTTACTCTGTTACTGTGAACTGCAGAATTCAATAAAAGAAAGGAAAATGTTTCACTTGCAGAGATGCTGAAAGGACAATTATGGTGCTTCTGAGTTTACATTGGGATATGGCAGCAAGCTGCTTTCTTTTAAATCCTTAGTAATTTAAGAGCCTGAGTCTCAGAGAAACATAATGGACTTGCAGTCTGAAATCACTCTAAATGGGAATTTCAAACATCCCACTGACTGTTTGTGTTAGGCAAAATTGTTCCAGTCTTTGTTGCACCAGACAGGAGGATAATAGGAAATAAGCCTGACTGTTACATTTCTGCTTGGCTTCTGCACCCTTTTAGTGGGGGCAAAAAGAGAATCAGAATTTCCTTCAGCTAATCCTGGAGTGATCCCTTTTAGACAAAGGGTTGACTCCAGCAACTTTTATATATAAAATAAATAAAAGGAATTTATATATATTCTTTCTTTAGCAAAGTAAATACCATCACTGCTCTGTGACAATGTGGTAATTTTTTCAGCTAGGGTGGCAAAAAAGACAGAGAAACAATGGGAGGAACACCACCACATCTCTGCTGCCATAAGAGCTGGGGAGAGGCATCAGTTGACAAGATTTGGGAGCAAAGCAGCTGTCATGAGTTTGTTTTCTAAATGCCCAGCAAGGAAACCCATTCCACACTGATTATTAATCATGAGTGGGAGCTCTGCTTTTCCAGTCTCAGTGAACTCCTCAGAGGGCAGGATCAATTTTTGGGCATCCTAATTTTTAATTAGGGCCCTGGCTTCTGTTGCATTTTGTAGTGACATAAGCACCTTGTTCCCTAAACCAGCAGTGCTTCCAGGCCAACTCTCCAGCAACAGAAGCAGGCTCAGGGTCTGTTCAGGGTTGCTGGAGCTGCCTCTTGGTTCCCCCTCTTCTCCTGGGTATTTGTGCTGCTGTTTTTTATGCAGTATTTAAGGCGAGTGCTCGTGCTCCCAGGACAGCAGCTGCCAGCTTTATTAAGTAATTGGAGTGCAGGAGTCATGCTTACAGCTCAGCCTCTGCTGATGGGAATTCAGCAGGGAGAGCTGAACTTTATTCCAAAGTACAGCACAGCCCTTCTCCAGAGGGGCCAATGAATGTGAGAGAAATATATGAACAGGCAGGTCCCCCTGCAACAGTCATCACTTATTAATGGCTGGAAGATAAGAGCACTACCTTATGAGTCTGCCTCAAGTAGCTAAAAACAGATTTTGCAACTGCTTTGGTTATATCAGATTCGTTTTCTTACTTTATCATTTTCTGGATAAGGTGAAGAAGAAAGTGGAGAGAATTTCTTTCATGCCCATCACAATTATTTCTTCCAACTACCTGGTATTTTTTTTCCTTCTCTCTTCCTTTTTCAGGATTTTTGTTTGGTTGGATTTTTTTCATTAGTTTTTTTTTTTAATGTTGGTGATTTTGAAATTAAATTGATATTTTACAGCAAAAGGTCATAGCACTTGTTTGGAAAGTATTAAAATTCTGCTTATTCTGGTGTTCCTCCATAGTTAATCTTTTTTCTTTCTCTTCACAAATATTTTACTCATCAAATCTAGTACAGATTTATTGAAAATTTTATTGCCCTGAAACCATGACTTTTTATTTTATATATTGTTGTTGGAAAACAGCTTCTGTTGGGCTCTCTTTATTACTCAAATATTTAATAGTCTGATCACAGGTGTATGTATTAGTGAGTAGCATCATTAAACCTCCTCTGTGTCACTTTATTTCCAAACACAAAATTTTTCATTATTCCTTGGCCACTTTCTGTACTGTGATTAATCCTTTGTGGTCATACATACACTTCATAGACATGAGAGAAATATACAGAGAAATGAAAATTCCTGGTACTGTAGCTGGAGTGAAACACCAGACAGAAGCATGCAAACAGCACTAAATCAGAAGTTTGCTCAAATAATTGCCTGTTCTCCATGTTCTGGATCATGGTGCCTGGTGAAGGAGGACAGAGAACATCACAAAACGATCTTTCTTGACTCACCCTGCCTGTCTGACAAGCAGATTCTGTTATTTTCACAGCATAACAGCTGAGAACCACTCTGGTGCTGAGGCTGTTCAGTGCTCCACAGCACCCTCCATCCACTCCACATCCTTTTTCCCCAGCAAAGTTCCAGAGGAGTTTCTCTGATGCGTTGCCCTGGTGACGCTTCAGAGCTCAGCGAGGCAGAGCTGTCACAGTGAGGGATTGCACAAACTTTGCAAACTGATTAACGTGCCTGGAACACTGAAAATATTAAACTCTAGTCCTTAGTTAATCATAGAGCCAGGGGACAGAGGCAGGAGCAAGACTGATGTGGTCCAAGCAGCCCCCACGGTGAACGATGTGCTCAGAGCAGTCTGTGATCAAGGTCACTGCTCCCACCCACCCTTTATCCCCAGCTATTTGGGATATCAGCTTTCTCCTGACACTAAGAGCTTTCACATTGTAATGTTAGCATGAAAGCAAGCACCTCTGCAAAACAGGCTCTCTCCTGTTGCTCATCTGACTGTGAAAATCAGGTGCTGACAATTGAAGTTTTCGAAGCAAAAGTGAATAATATACTTGTTAGTGTTTGCATGATACATTTTTCCCTCGGGGACCTCATGTTCAACTCATCCATTATTTAAAATTCCTGCCAAAAAAATCAATGGATCCTCCAAGTATAGAATACTGCCAGAGCATCTCTACATCTGCATAAGTAATTGCTGCTGATCATACCCTAAGCCTCGTGAAGAGGCTCTTTGCTCAGATGATTTCTAGTGGAGCTCATACCAGAAATATACTGTCTTGTCATCCCATCAGTATTATGGAATATCAATAAATACTGCAATGTTATGAAATAGTTAGTGGTAAAAATACTAACTCTACCTCAGGCTGGTGTGGTTTGGGAGTGGGGCTCACACAGTTTTTAAGATGTGCCTTCACCTTTATCCATCTCTGAGCCTCCAGGCTGACAGGAGTTACACAGGTAAATTGGCTAAAGATCCTGGGAACATTCACCTGAGTAAAAATTATCTTGCAGGTAGAAAATCAGTACAGCTTCATATTAACCTTTGTTTATTAAAGGTTCTTTTCCTATTCTGGTGAAGAATGAATGATCTCAGCTAAACTACCTCAGTTCAAGAAACTGTTTATGACAGTTCTTCACTATTTAACCAAGATATGAAATAACTTCTTTTTTTAGTTAGGAAAAAAAGAAGCAACATTGCAACCAACCTACTATTTTGTTTGATTCTCTGTGATTTCCTACCGTAATATTGTATTTGGGCTACATTATTTCCTAGATGTTTCACCTCATTGCCCTGTTTAAAATTACTTTAAATGTCCTTTTTTGTGTAAAGGAGTGCTTGTACTATAGATTGATATCCATCAGGATTTGCAATCTACAACAAAGGGGTAGAGCAGTAACAATACAAACATATGGCAACCAGATGCCAGCCAAGCATGAAGGCAGGAAAAGGTGATATGGGGCAGCTCACTGCAGCTCAGCAAGGAACAGGAGAAAACAAACGCAGGGAGATTTTCTAGGTGCTTCTGAACTCTTAGAAAGTTTCTATGAGCCCTGTGTTATCTCAACTATGTACATTCTACAGTCTCTGAAGTCTGTCTGAAGTTTTTGATAAGAGTAAGGCAGGAGATTGTAATTGAAAACATCTATTTTTCCTACACTGAGATTCTATCCCTGTGTCACTCTCCTTTGCACCAAACAAATAAGACAATATTTCCCAAAGTCCGAGAAGAGTCTGAGCTATGAAGTGTCAGAAAGACACAAAGGGCTGATGCAGGATTCAGAAGTATTCAGACATGATAAAATGTGAGGTTTATGTAGAAAATGAGGACAAAATAGGATGATAAAGTTAAAAGAGTCTTGAAAGGTTCTAGTTTTAGAGTCAGGAAAGATGATACACCATCATTAAGATATAGTGTTTGGAACTTGTAATGGTTATCTTAAAACAGGAAGGAGTAAAATCCTAATTATGTTGGTGTTGATGAATATTTTCCTCTATAACTTGGTGCAAAGAATATCAGAGGGGTTTAAGTCCTTTTTGTATATAAAATATCATTTTAATAAATAAATGGAATTAAATTTTAGGTTCTCCATTTACAATTTAAGATTAGAAAGTGTCAAAATATCAGATTAATAATTCATTATTATAGAAACATCCTGCTCTACCTCCAGCAGAAGAGGCTGGGTTTGGAAGGGTATAAGTTTCTTCATGAGGGGAAGCAGAGGGGCAGGCACTGCTCCCCCTTTTCTGTGGTGACCAGGGACAGGATCTAAAGGAAGGGCATGAAGCTGGACTTAGTTCAGTAAGATGAAAGGTTTGAATTCAAATGTGTGCTGCTCTGCTCCAGAGTTCCTGAGCAGTCACTTAAAATCATGTCTCTGTAGGTATTTCCAATATGTACACCTTGCAGTCTTCCAAATACACTTGTATTTCTCATTCTGCTGCTGATCAGTATGTATAGTTACACATGTAAGTGTCAGCCACTTATAATTTATGCTTTAAAAATTATTCACTATAATTTACTTAATGGAGCTGTATGTGGAGTCAGCACTTCAAACCTCTGTTTAATCTGAAACCCCCATTGTTAGTCCAAGCTCATATATACATATTTCACAGCCAATGAAAAGTATATTTGGAGCTGGATAGTGCAGTGATGTTAAGCCCTGTTGATTTAATGTCAGCTGAGAATCTAACTTGTGCTTCGTATTTATCATTACTAAGCCTTTTGGAATCAAAGACAGTTCTGTGGGTGCAGTTTTAAATGCATTTTTAATAGCTGATTTAGAACCAACTGTTTAAAATGCAGTTGTTTTACATTTCCCTTTGCATTTCCAATCCAACCCAGCCTATTCTTAGTCACAGAACCACAGAATAAGCTGGGTTGGAAGGGACCCACAAGGATCATGGAGTCCAACTCCCAGCCCTGCACAGGACACCCCAAGAGTCACAGCATGAGCCAGTTGCTCGCCCATCCCATGATGTGTTTATCCAGCTGTGTGCTGGACATTTTGACCAGAAGGGCACTATGAGAGACAGTATTGAAAGATTAACTGAAATGTAAAAAGCTGCCTCAAGTTTTGGCACAGTGTCCCAGCACTCATCACTGGTCAGCCTGGTTTTGTCCCTTTCCCCCTTCCAAACTTGTGTAAAGCTCTGTGACAAGTACAATCTGCTGGTCTAGTTAAAGTTTTCAAGACTAAGGAAACTTAAATTCTCTCTAAAGCAGATAAAAATGGGTTTGTAATTTCCCTGTGGTGGCATTCAGGGAGGTTATCCCATTGTGATAACTCATCACAAGTTGGATGGCACTGCTCATCCGTGTGTGACTCAGGGCACAGACACAGGATGTGGCCAGGGCCAGCACAAAGAAGACAGCAAGCCTAAAAATTGTCTTCAGAGCATAGAGCAGTGACATTAATTAAATAAATGAAAAGTACAGGGGGTATTCAGTATTTGCTGTAAGAGTGAGGTCTTCATATAAACTGAGAAAATTCTTTAAATTAGGGTACATGGCTAAAGTAATTAGGTTTTGAGATAAAGATACCTTGATCAGAAACTGCAGGTAATACCACTCAATGCAAAGATGCTCTTGTTCTGCTGCAGAAAATGTTGTTTTAAAACAACAAAGAATAGGTATGCTTACTACTTTGTATGATGAATTTATTTTTAATTTTAATTACCTGACATCCATTGGAGTGGATGAACACTGTCTGTGACTTTTTATTCATTTTTTTTTACATATATGAGATATCAATTTTCAGTTTTTAATTGTCCAAGTCTGGTTTAACTTCAGGGGAGTTCCTCCAGATGTAATGGTAATGCATAATATTTGTGCCATTTGCCTATGTAAAATTGCAAGTCTTTCACAATTAACTCCTCCTGCTAAATGATGTGGCCAATCAGCAAACTGCAAGCAGCTGTAATATAAATTTGAGGGCTGCATTATCAAATTATCAGCACATTAAAGTCATTATCAGTTAATTTTAAAGTAATCTGCCAAAAAGACATGCAGTTACCTCGGAGGAATGAAGAAGCATATTAAAACTGGCAAGCAAACCCATCAGCAAAGCTGGAGATAATCAATCTTGAAGGAGTTTAACAAATGGCTACACCATAAAATGGATGCTGTCATGAGCTGTAAACTTCTTGGTGATGACTGTAGAAGGACAAGAAAAAGTAAATTTAATTCACAGTTATGATCTAAGAATATAAGAAAGAATCAGGTGACGAAGAATAGCTTTCATACATTTTGTGTTGGTTATTACTTTTAAAGAATAACTCAGTGGAAAAACATTATTCTGAAATACAAAATATGCTGAACCAATCCCTAAGAGGATTTTAGGGGGAGAAGAAATAAGTCTTCAGCTCTCTCAAGATAACTGTATTTTCATTTTCAAATCCAAATTATTAGATTTTCAGCATTTTTACACATATTGTAGTTTTCACCTTTGTAAATCTTTTGTGTGTTCCAAAACCACAGCACCAAACAGAGAAATGTAGTTTGATATTAAACTCCATAAAAACAAAACCAGCCAAAAAAAATTCAGGCCACTTCAAAGAAACCCTGTTCAATGAAACAAGAAAGATGAGGCCAAACCAACCTGAAAGTGGCATGCTGCAATGCTGGGTTCCTGATGGCAGCAGGGAGCACTTCAGGGTTAAAAGTGAAACTTGCCAAGGTGGTGATGTAGAAACTGCATTTTCAATTGAAAACAAAAAAAAACCAAACAAACAAAAAAAAAAAAAAAACCAAAAAAAAACCAAAAAAACCAAACAAACAAAAAAAAAACAAACCAAAAACCCAACCAAACAAAAAACCCAAACCAATGAGTTTTGTTGCAGCATTTCTCACAGCAGGATAGTGAGAAAATGCTGTGAGATTATCAGCCCATCAGAAAGGGAATGACAGACACCAAGCAAAGGGGGTGGCAGTCTTTCCAAAGTCCCCAGGGTGCAGCAAACCTCAGCTCACAGACTGTCCTGTAGCAGGAGGAGCTGGGGCAAATCTCCATCTACACCAGCTGCATTTCTTGAGGATGTTCACTTTTGGGGTCATATTCTTCATTGTGAGGTTTGGTAGGATGTCATAATGTTTAATTGCATTTTGGCCTTAGCATTTTATATTTCATAATTCCTTTTCATTCTGTGTGTTGCAACCTTCATTGTTTTAATTAAATTCAGCTTGGAAAGCCATAGGTAAGAGAGACTGGGAACATTCTAGCAATTTGTTTTTTGTAGATGGTCTCTGATTTATGCTTTTCTTAGTATCATGTAACTCCTCTGTCCTAAAGTCTTATTACGGTCATCTCACTATGGCTTTGTTGTTATTTTGATTAGTATCAGGACCAAGAAGTTAAAAGATAAGGAAAAACCCCAATCTAAGAGATCAAGTGTTCTTCAAGCCCATGAGAAATACCCAACTCACGGGATGCAAACCAAGGTATAAATAACTAAAACATAAATCAGAACTGAGCTTTTTTGGATCTCGTCTCTCACCTTAGCTCCAGTGAAGCCATTGGAGTTACTGAGTTAAGACAGTAGCAGGCTTAATGATTAATATATAATTACTTTTTATTAAATATATGAGTTTTTGAAATGTAACAGTGTCTTAATCTACCTTCATCTGTTACTTCTTTCAAAAAAGAAATTGATGAGATTGTTAGACTCATTTGAACTTGTTTTTTAAAAGATTTATCAATAAAAAAATCCCAATATTTTTAATCATTTTTCCACCTGAGGTAAATATAGATAGATTCAAGTATTTAGTAAAAAACCTTGTCCTTAGTGAGAGTTTTGCATTATATATATAAAAATATAGTATGTATTCTCTGTTCTTAAAATTTTATTGCAATCAAGGAATGAAAAACCTCAAAACCCTCAAATGCAAACTCAAATACTTTAGAATTAAACTTTTAATTCAAATTCAAATAGATTCTGTTTTTCTTTTTTAATGTTTTCACAAAAAATTCAATATTTATAAATCATCAATATGAGGAAAAAATATAGTCAAGAGGATTGCTTTTCACTAGTGAACGTAACAGTATAGAAAAATCCAGTTATTTGCCCATATTTTAAAACTTCCTTTAACATGTTTTATCTTTATGTAGTCTGGTGATGTTGGGCGTAAGAAACCAAGAAAAATGGAAAAAAGTTGGGTAGAGCCAGATAAATTAGGATTTTTTTTATTTAGTCCTAAATTTCTTCATGTACTTAGAAAAAAAAAAACAAAAAAACCCAAAAAACCCCCCAAAAAAACCAAACAAACAAACAAAAAAAAAAAAAAAAAAAACAAAAAAAACCCACCACCTCCAAAACCAAAAAAGCCAAACAAGCCTGTGTTCTTCAAGCTGAAGAAAAGCTAAAGAAGTTCTTCACCAGTTTGGTTTGGCCCAAAGCAGGAACACAGCCTCACTAAGTGTTTCACCCGTTTCCATGGATAGGGAATGGAAATTCCACAGCCTAGAGATATCCCAAAGAGTGATTCTCTTCTGCAATACTGGTGAGGGTAGAGATGGAATGAGTCATTGCAGCCATGGGATTTCCATCAAAATCTGACAGCAGGAGAAGGAGGAGCAATGTAGGGAGTGAGCCTGGGCTGGAAGTGGACCAGGCAGAAGTTGGGGCTGTGGGAGAAATAAAGAATTCAGCAGAGGCTCAGGGACATTTCCAGCAAAAGGAGAAGTGGCAGAGGGACAGAAGGAAATGCTGCAGTGCCAGCTATTAACACCAATGTGAGTTGTCCAGAGGGTGTGTAGAAAATACATGGTGGTGTCTTATCCATGTGGGTAACATTTCCCTGTGTCTGTCTTTAAGAGGTTTATCTTTAAGGCACTGTCCTTGTGTGGTGCATTACCAATGTTAATGAATATTGATCTCGTCTAAATTGCCCAGGGAGAGCAATGCTGCTCTGGAGCAGCCTTCTGCTTTGCTTAGCAGGCTTAGGAAAAGATCTGTCATGGGCAATAATGAACATTGCAGGGGAAACAAAAAGGAGCAGGTACCTAAAAGGCACAGAACATGTGCTTGATTAGAAATGGACAGTTTAAGTAGAAAACAAGCAGATAAACTCAAATACATGGAATAGCTGATAAAAGATAAGCAAACTCTACATGTTTTCTTAACAGAAGAAGATATATTTTTTCTTTTCCACGAGAAGAGGTTGAATATTATTTGAAAGCAATGATCAATTTATTACAGACTTTCCAGAGAAGTTCTCTAAGATCCTATAAAGCAGCAGCCAACCGTGATGCACAATTGCAACAGTGTGAATTATTGAATTGCATCTGTCTCTCAGAAGCTGCAAACATTGACATTTTCTTGCCTTCCAGTTATAATTAAAGGACAAAGTGACATGTGGCATGGCACTGATCTAGTAGCTGGAAAGTCCTGCTCTGAGGAGTTTTTGTATTGCTGCAGATGAAGAGCACTCTCCATAGAAGTAAGGACAACTTGATTTTTTCATTTAGCTGTGATTATTGCAAATTTCTTCCCACGATCTTCAGTTTGTGGATGATCATTGTAAAAGTCCCAATTTCCTACAAGTGTCTTACCAGCACTTTCTGAAAATTAAATATTTAGCTAGAGTTTCAGCTTTCATTACTTTCAGAAAATTCCTTTTTTGTTGCATCCATCTTGTGTGTGAATGCAAATGTTTGTGTACTACATTACATACACATTAGATTTTGTAATGTCATTTTGTACATTTGCTGAGGACTATGCAAATCTCTTAGCTCTTATTTTATATACATAACTTCCTGTAGCTACACTCATAAAATCATGCCATGGATGAATTACTTTATTTGATTTCAGTAACTGAAGAGACTATTTATTACCATATATTTTATTAAGGCATAATACCCAGACCAAAACAGAGAAGGGGTATTCACTTCTAACCTTCTAAATATTTTCACAATGTTACCTTTCCCATAATAAGTCATTGAAATAAGTTGGGGCAGAACATGTTTCTTTGTGAGCTCAGTATTTCTAAGCTAACCTTGAATTCAAATCAGAATTCAAATATAGCAGCAATATAGCCATACTGGGTCATAATATCCAATTGAAAGAGAATAAAAAAAGGTGAAAGTGTAGTAAGTAAAATAAAATATTTTTAGACTGTTGAGAGATTTGCAAGAGATCTCAGAATAAATGCATATTTGTCCAAAGGAATGTTCATTCATTATGGAAATGTTGCACAGAAACCATTCTGTTTCTTACCTCTGTCTTGCCATAAAACTGGAAATGCACTACAGGCACAGAAAATCCCAGATTTGTAGAGACCTGTCAAATCCTTTCTAGACACATTTAATGTGTGCAGTTTGGAGCTGCCAGGAGCTGCTTACATTTCTCTAATGCACAGAAGCTCCCTAGGAAGCCAGATTTCTGTGACCTGCTTTTGTAACCTATTTGGCTGTACTTGGAGGGGATTCTTTTCACCATGCAGAGTCTCAAACCTGCACTTTCTAGATTAAAATTCTATTTTGCATAAATTGAACCTTTTTAGTAGTGTTCCTAGGAAGGTTTTCAGCAAGGACAGGAGCAGCAGTACATGTGTTGGCACTCAAGAAATCACCAGAGGAAAAATCTAAAAGTAAGGTAGCAATGGCTAAAAACCTAAGGCTGTAATCAGTTCTCCTCTTGTGCCCTGCTGCTGATGATGCCATGGGGATTTTCATGTGCATCATGTTGAGAATGCACCTCATAGAGCTTCTGTCTAAAAGTCAAGGTTTATTAGTATGGAATAATTAAATGAATGCAAGAGGGAAATATCTGATTAGTGATATGAAACTAGAAATCACAGTGGCTCACAGAAAGTGTATGGGTGTGAGCAGCTCCTCTTGAAGGCAGAGAGGTCAGAGCATTCAATGGAATTTCACTGGGGGAAGAATTCATTAGTACTCCCAGTTTCCTCTGTCTAAATAAGTGCTATTATGAGAATGTTTGTCTTTGAGAAAATGTTACCTCAGTTGTTTTCACTTGATAGAAAACTATTCTATCAGAAGCATGTTTGTGTCTAGAGAGAAACGCTTCTAAATCAAATAATTGGTCACAAGGATTTGATTTTCTTTATTTCAGTATCAGTGTGCTCTCAGCTCAAGGAGCAGATGCCAGGATGATTCTCAGCCCTTGCAGACAGCACCTGTGGATGTGTGTACTTGGGAGGTGAGGGTGGAGGGGCTGTGCAGATGTGTTTGCAATGCCATGCCCTGAACAAGCCAGCTCCAGTCCTCACTGGTGTCAGCACTGCTGGAAGAGAAAACACCTTCATTCTGGTGTGGATCTTGCAAAGAATCCTGCAGGGTTTGCAGAGGAGCACTGGCCCTTGCCCAGTCAGTTCAGTGCCACAGAAGCCCACACTGTGCACACTGCCATGCACCCACCCACTGAGACCAGAGCAAAAATCTCTTCCCACACGTGTTTGCATTCCACCCACCTCACAACTGCAATTTTTCAGGATGATCAGAATAATTACTGCATCCTCTAGGCCCTGTTTTCCAACAGTTTTAATGAAATATAAATGAGCCACTGATGTGGCTGCCCTTGGTGTTGATTAAAGAATGGTGAACAGCTATGGTGGTATGGGCAGGGCAGCAGGAGAGTTTAAGGCACAAAAATCCCAGCCTGGAGCATAATTTGGTCTGAAAGGAATAAACTCTAGAGGTATTAATGGTACCTGGAATGGGCAAAACAAGAAATGCAAGGAATTCAGTCCCTAGTGAATTGAATCCTGGGTCAGCTCCCCTCTCCTCCTAAATGTACATTTAGAGACATCTCTGTGCACATAAATGTGTGTGCATATGCTTCTGAAAAAAAGCACTTTGACAGTACAGAAAGACAGAAGATATGGAAAGACCATATCAACTACACTTGGAGCACATTTTTAGTCCAGGCTGCAGCACATGGGCAGCCCTCCAACACTGTATTCTGCACAATGTTGGCACACCTCTGTAAAGGTGATTAATACTTTGGCTGTCCTGATGACCTCTTGCTGTTATTAGCAGCAAAGCTTACCCTAAATTAGGTCTTTGATACCTCTTAAGTTATGAGCAGGAAAAGAGAAAAATTCATTAAAGAGAAAAAGAAAAAAAAAGTAACATTTTATTTTGGAGCTGTTGCTAGATTTCTATTTGTGCTGGCTGCAACAGATTTTTGCAATTTCTACTGATCATCTGTGGTGATTACACTAGAAGACAGATACTCCTCTGGCATCATAAATTCAAATAGCATTATTTTCATCTCCCTAATACCTATCCTCCTGTCTATTCCCATTGACTTATGCACAGAATCAGCTTTTTGTGCCAGATTGTCTTTTACAGGGTGACAGTGGTAACTAAAATTCAATGTAACATAACAATTTTGAAGAATTGATACTCCAATTAAATTAAAACAGAAGCAGTTTATGACTTTTTCTGATTATAAACTGAGCTGAAATGAATGCATTGACATCATTTACATTAGGAGAGATTTTGGCCTTGATTTGCAATCCTGGAAAGAAATGTGGCACTATAATGTTCTTCCTCCTTGCAGTGACAGAAGCTTTCACAATAAAAATCTATTTTAATTTATGACTTGCCATAAAAGACAGTGCATGACAGGGTTCTCTGGTACCACAGTCACTTGCCAGGGACAGAGCAACTATTCATTATGCCTTCTATTGTGGAGTCACTTATCATGTTTCTTACCCCACTGGTCTATCTCATTATTCTCCAGGAAAGCCATTTTAGGAACTGCCAGCAACTTAAATTATAAATGGGTTTATGCCACTTTTGGTTGTGAGCAAGGAGACAGACTTTTGTGGATTAGGAACATGGGGTTGTGCTACTCAGTAATGTGATGTGACATTGTGGCTCATCCAAACAATAAAATATCCCTCTGAGTAGAAATATGAAGTGGCATCTTTATATGTATTTGTTTCCTCAGATGAATTCATGCAGCCAGAAAGACATAACCAAATAATCTGGATCTATAAAGTGTCTTAGCATTTCATTTCATTTCATTATTTAATTTATTTCCTTTTTCTTTTTTTCTTTTTTTTCTTTTTTTCTTTTGGTGAATGACAGAAAAGGTCTTGTTCACGTTGCAGAAAATTCAGGCTTGGAAAGTCCTATGGATTACAGTTCAGCTCAGGATGAAAATGAAGAATTATCATTGCACAGCAAAGGGAACTGGAGTGCTGCACTGGAGTGAGTGGCATTATTCTGAATTAGCAGCATAAGTGTGATGAGAAAACCAGACAAAACCACCAATTTTCCTTTCCATAGGGAAATGATGGGAAGGATAGCTGGGAAAATTTTCTTAAACCTTCTAAATTACAGCACTTTCATAATTAATTGCTTCCTATTATTGCTTTTGGGTGCTTTCTGCACTTTTTCCCTGCTAGATGTGGGAAGGCACTGCTCCCAAGAGCTGCACAGACACAATTTTACTTCCAAAGGAACACCTGAGCTACAAGCAAAGGCCGGTGTCACTGTGGCTTGAGCAGAAATGGATGTGGTGCAAAGGGAAGAAAAGCAAAGTGGGCATAAAGAGAAGAGTGATGGGTGTGCAATGAGCCTGCCATGGCAGCTGGTGCCACACCTGGGCAGTGTCCCTTGGGACTGCAGTCCCCTGGTGCTGCTGTCCCCTCCTGTCCGTGTAAAAGCGTCCCCCAGTCCCTCCTGCCCTGCCATGATGGAGGGGGTGATGTGCTGGGGGAAGGTGGCTCAGAGCAGCAGCAGGCAGCACGGGTGAGGATGGCAGGGTTTTGCTCTGAGACAGGCACTGACACTTGCAGACAGGCTGGACTGCAGGCTGACATTGAAAGGAGCACTTCAGAGACTGTGAAATGATGTCTGCCAGTACTGGGGGAAGGCAGGCTGCTCTTGTGTGAGAAACACACATTTTGTGTGGGGTTGTCAAGAGGTGCCCAGAACAAACATCCTTCTGCTGGGAGTGGACATGGAACTCTGGACAGGAGAGTGGCACCAAATACTGAAGCTACAGCAAGATTTTAATGCACTTTTTGGTCTCTGACTGGGGAGATCTTGGAGTCTGGCTGCAGGTCCATGGCAGCTTTCAAGATCTCAGCCTCAGAGAAAAAAAATTTATGTATTGACTCTTTTTAGCACAAACCCAGAGCTGTTTGCCTTTCTGTTCCCTTAGCAGTGTGGTGAGCAGCAGGATTGCTCTCTGTAGGTGCACTGGGATTGTCCTAAAGCACCACGAGCTCAGATCCACTGGGACAGTCCAGTGGTGCCCTGGGTCTGCTCTCCGCAAGGCCCTTCCTGTGCACCACAGGCTGCATTCTCTGCTCCACACTGCTACAAAGAAATCTGGGTGTAATCTGGGATATTTCCTTCACCAGGTGCTTACAGTGTGTTCTGTTTTCTCCCAGCAGATGTGGATAGCAGTCATGAAGAGCTGCCTACAGCTCAGAGGGCAGTGCATGAGCTTGCTTTCCTTCAGATGTCCAGTGTAAAAAGACCAGGTGGTCAATCTTCTAATTTCACAGGGATCTGGTTGAAAAAGGGGACAGCTTTTGGGCAGTATCTTTTATTAATGACTACAGCATGCTTGATTGACTGCACTAGGAAACTATTGATGTTGTCTTTCCTCTTTCCTTCCTAGCTGTCTGGTTTTGGCTCCTGGTGGACTCTCCTGGCCCAAGAGATCCACTGGACTGTACTCATATATCCATTTTAATGGGTAGTCTTTGCACAAACCCACCTCTGAACTCCATAGCAAACTATGCTACCAAATAGAGAAGGTGAAAATATTAAGAGACTCATAGGTCCTCTTTTCTGTGCTTCCTTAAGAGCCTGTGCTAACCCTGGGAGCTGGAAAAGTGCCTGCCTGCAATGTCAAATATCCACACGGTGGTAGAAGACATGTTTTGAGGCAAGAGCTTGGGTTATGGCTCTGAAATCCTAGCATGACCTTCCCCTCTCCTCAGATTTTATAGATTGCAGCTCTGGTGAAGGCAGTGTGGTTGCAATGCTAAAGACTCTCAAAAAAGCTTTTAGCAGCTTGAATTCTGCAGCCAATTTATTCCTGAGTTGAGCCCTGAGTTAGTAACAAAGAAAAAAAAAATGACTGATTGAGTGAACATATTGGGCTGTACAAGTGACTTAATTTTCATCACACTTCACTAATGGCAAAATTACATGTTGGAGGTACAAACAGGCTGGGGAAAAAGGAGTGTCTTTTTCTAATGTTGCTCTTAGAAAGTTATTCTGGGACTCTCTGCACATTGAAAACTGATTACATTTCAGCATGGTACCACAAGCTGTCCTGATTGCAAATTCATACATTTCCCCTACACAAAACAAATAAAGACTCCTACTTTCACAGTTGTTGAGATTCCAGGCATTTTGCCCACTCCTGCTCCACACTATGAAGCAAAATGCTTCGTCTCTTCCAGCAGTGAGAGATGCCAGGCCAGTCTGTGTGCTTCAGTGTTTTCTTTATCTGTTTTTCCTCCTGAGAAACATTTGTTATGAAATCACTGGAATAGAGTCCAGGAGGCTGATTTGAAATTTTAGCTATGTCACAGGCTTGTCTAGGAATTTTCAGAGAAATTTTGGTCCCTGAGTTTGTCTTCTGTCTCTTTGGTAGAGCTGTTGGAGACTTTAGGACTAATTTTATTTTAAACTGTTGTCTTATCAATTTTTCAATGACAGTTGTTAGTAATTTTGATATACTAACTAATTTTCTAGACTTTCAAAACTGAAAAGAATGTGAGGTTTTTAATTCTTTGGGAAATTCTGACAGCACTCACATTTGCAAATTCCAAAGGACCAGGGAATGTCCCTGTTCACTGGAAATCTATTGACTGTTAATATTTTGCAATGTGGTTTTGCTTATGTTTTTTGCAGTTTTAAGCAAGGCAGTGTTAGGTAGCTGGCATATGCTAGAATACATAAACAGCAGGCAGTTTGTGTGGGGTTACTCTGGTTTTGGATGTTAAAAGTGATTAAGAGCACAGATGGAGTCCAGTCTGTGAGGGCTGGCTTCAATGGCAAGGAGTAGCTCTGGACACATTTGATTTACCAGTGAAAATGTAGTCCTGGTTTTTTTGGTTTTTTTTTTTTTTTCACTGCAAATAATTTATTTTTAATTCTTGAGTTACAATCAAAAAGAGCAGAATAGCAAATGTAATTTCAGCTAAATTGAATAAAGAGTTTCTGCTGGTCCAAATGGCACTATTCTCAATTTTCTGCTCATAAAATTTGGAAGAATTTAAACTTTCAATTTCAATATCTTCTCTTAAGTTAAAAAAAATATATCAACCCTCAAAAACTATTGATGAAGGGATGGAGTTTGGGTGACTTACACTGACAACTGAAATGACCCCACCTGTCTATACACAAAGCTTGCCTGCAGTGCCAGCAAGTCTTCCATATTCCATCTTTCTTCTCTGAGAAACTGTGTGACTCAAATTTTATTTAAAAATTAGAAATAATGAATTATTAAATTTATTTAGGTGGTGGTGTTTTTAAAGTTCAAGTTCTGTGAGTTCTTGAATTTCCTTGAATACTTCAGTGAAAACACTTCAGGATGCCCACACAGTTTTTAAGCAAGCTGAGGGCACAAATATGAATATGAAAATATTCTGTTAATTTTTATGGATAAGAAATTATTAAAAATTCCTAAGCATTAGAAAACAGACTGATAAATAGACATTTGATTACTAAATTTGGATTCAATATTAAAAACATGAAGCAAATATTTGGAATTATATATCCTCTCAGTAAAGGCAAAAGAGAATCGCATATTATTAAACCAAACAATATACTTAACAGAACATTAATTAATTAGAAAACTTTCAAAGTCTTCTAAAGACATTCTTTTCACATAACTTTCTTTTTTCTTTTTTTTTTTTTTTTTTTTTTTTTTTTTTTTTTTTGTGTTAGCTATATTCTGACTAGCTCCTCTTTTCCACTGGTATTTTTCTCCCAAGGCAAATGTAGAGAGTCTCCATATATTTGGTTACTAAATAAATTGAGTTCTTTTCAGCTAAATACAATCTTTTTTTACAAGGCAAGCACATCATGTCATGTTTTCTAATTTTCAATTTCTGAAGTATCTTCAGGCCAAGATGTGGAATGCACAGCTTCTCTTTTCCAGGTCATCCTTCTAGATAATAATTTTTTAAGTTTTCCAGAGTTGTGCCCAATCTCCCTGGAGGAGTTTCAGACAAGTAGAAAAACTATAGGGCAGGAGAAATCTCTTTCCTAGGAAGGTGTTTGGGGTGACAGTAGTAAAATGACAGTAGTAAAATGACCACACAACAGGATTTTGATCTTAACTTTGAAGTACTACTTTAAAGCAAAAAAACTTATACAATACATGAATATTGTATTCCTTGAACCTTTAAATAATGGAACCTTTAAATTGGCATTTGGGCAGTTGTCACAGAGGACAGCAATGAGCCCCTTATTTAACTTGAATGGCTGAATAGTCACTGCCCTCATTCTGCCTATTAGCTCCAAGTGAAATATTTTTACTTTAGCTCATTTTCTGCTAAATTCCAATTTGAAGTGTTTTTGGTTAAACTGTAATTCTCTGAATGTCAAAATACATCAGGACTAGGAGGAAAAAGAAGACATAAAGTGATGAAATAATTTCACTTGAAATCAGTGAACAAAAATATACTGTAAATGTTTTAGCTACATTTCAGAAATAGCAGAAACCCAGGAGGGGCATCAGTCTTTGATGAAAATGTATACAATTAAAGTAAAGAGCCTGAGGCAGTGCTTGCCTACGTACCACGAGGCTGCATGTTGAGATAGTTCAGAGGTTTGGGGCAAGATTTTCATCAGAAAAATGTCAGTTCATTGGGGCTGAAACTTTTCACATGAATGTATTGGTCTTGAGGAAATTTCCACTGGGAGAGGTGTCTAATCTCAAATGCAGGATTTTTGTAGAAAGTAGATTACATGAACTACCTCAAACATCTGAATACTGGGGGATGTTTAACAGATTCATATAATCTAAATGCAGCTGTAAACACTGTAAAAAACTGTAAACTGTAAAAGTGTTGGGGCTAGGACAAGTGCACACTGCATTGTCTTGTTTTTATAACCTGGGTGCTGAGGCATCTCAAGAACTGAAGGATTTTGGTCTTGGAGGCTTTGCCTGGTAGCTGAAACAATGATTTGGAGGAGTGGAGGTAAAAAGATCTGAAAGCTGGGAGCAACATTTGAATTTAAACAGAAAGAAAACAGCAGTGGAACCAGAGTAGGGTCAGACCCATCCCAACAACAGAAGATTTCCACCAAAAGTGGAAATCACTGAATGTTTGTCATAAGAATGAACATGCAGTGTGATCTTTTTGAGTGATCTCACAAGGGTTTCATCTTCATTTTAAATGACCCCTGAAATGAACAGGAAACATATAAAAAAGATTATGAAACAATATATCATTTAAAAGAAGATGTATTTTTCCACGTTTGCTAATAGACTTCAGGGCCTTCTATTTTGGAATTTTGTGTCTAAGAATCAAGATAGTCTCTCTAGTGGAAAACTTTTAATATGAGTATAGAATAGAGTGTTACAGTGACATTCAGTGACTTGTGCAGGAAATTATTTTGTTGAGTAGAAAACCATCTTTTCAGTTCAACCTTGCTCACTTTCAGTGTTGCTGTGTGCAAGACACCAAGGCCCTGTGACTTCAGCTGTGATTTCAAGTAGCATTGGGCATGTGGTGCTGAAAATGAGATCTTTTGCAGGTCACTTGATCCCCCAAAGACTCACAACTTCCTTGTAGCATTTGTTGTTACATTTCTGTGTTCTTCCCATCTCACTCCATGATCCATCACCACATGAGATTTAATGTATTTTTACAGACTGTATTTGTTGAGAGTTGTTTGTTGTTGCTGTACACCTTGTATTTCTGACCCCTTGGCTTTCTGTGCTGTGGTGGCTCTGGGATCAAGCCGTGTTTGAGGAAAAACTCCACGCAGGTAATCCAAGCTGCCTTCCATCATGTCAAGATAACACTCACCTGGGAGGAGATGGCAATTCTTTAAGGTTAGTTAACCCTAATTGTGACTCTTCTCTCTTTTCAACCTCATCTCTCAAATGATGATATGTTTATAAGATAACAAATACCATCTATAGAATGGTCTATGTCAATAATAACCATGAAGAATCAAATTAACTGACTTTTAACAGTAGCATTTACCTCTTTGTAAGTAGCTCACAGATTTTCAGCCTATACACACGCAGTATATATATTTCTGTAAATAAAAAATGGCCTCTGCACTTATACTGTTCTATTTAGAAATCTGACGAGAGTTATCAGTTCTACCCCACACCAGATTAACTTCAGTAGATTCATTCATCTATTGAGGAAAACAACCCATATCTTGACATTAAATGAAAATATCCTCGTTAAACACTGATAGCAAGGACAGAACTGATAGCTGCCAGCAAGAATATTAGCAGTAATAGCTGGTACAAATGTAAAATGCAAAATTTGCATGACTTCCACTTGTGTTACTGATGGAAATTTTAAACAGCACTTATTAAACTTCTCTTAAAAGTGCACAAGTATTCTTTTTCTCATTCATCCTCACATGGTGACACCCTGTTGAGGAGCCTGTAATGCACTTTTTACTTTTTCTGTGATTTTTACCTGGCTGGGCAGCAGCCCTTTATTCTGTTATGGATAATCTTTACTCAGAATTCCCAGATAATCAGCTCTCACTGCCTAGCTGATTGCATTGAGCTTGCAATCAATCTTGTGCTTGTTCTGCTGCACAGCTATAATAGGGGAGTGAAACATCCCTGGATTTTGGATCTGTGTGTATCCTTGGACACATTTCCATGCATGCCTACCCTCTCCTTCATCCACCCATGTGTGAGCACGTGTGCACATGACCAAAAGCATCTTTTATGTTTGATTAGGTCAGGCAGAGAACTAATAAATTTTCTTGTAGTGTTCCCTATCTGTTAATTGCCTTTGGATGAGTGTGCTTCCTGTAAGTGTTTTTGCCATCAGGCTTGTGAAGCACTGGACTTCATGTTTGCTGCTCACATCCAGAATGTTCTCCCAGGGCTCTGCATTGACAGGCAGCCTGCCTTCAGCTCTGAGCAAAGGGCAGCATATATTTGCTTTTTTTCCCCAGAAGCAGAGCAGAGATCAAATTATAGCCACTTTTCAGTCTATTTGGTTGCCCCCCAGGGAAACCCAGCTGAGCTCCTGTTTCTGAGCAAACTCTGCCTTCTTCCTGCCCCTCCAAACAGGAGGCAGAGGCTCAGAGTCATTTACCTCTCATGAAGATTTCTACTCCTTTATTCCCCTTATTATCTACATAGATAGATTCACAAGTGACCCTCAGTTTTCATGCTCACTGAATTATTTTTCAGACCTTAAAAATCCTGAGACACAGGAGGAATTGAGAGGGTGGTTTCGGGATCTGTGGGAGTACCTGAAGTTCTGCAGCTCAGCTTCCTCCAGCATCTTTGGAGCAAATTCATTGCCCACCCTCAGGAGATAAAACACCCTTCTGGCACCCAGACCTTGCAGCTCCCATGGGACACAGCTGGTTCTGTGATGTGTGCTTTGAGAAGGATTTTTGCTTTAATATCCATTTAATGAACAACATCAACTTAATTGAAGCCTCCCTTTCAGCCTGCTGCACACACTTAATTGTGGCTGGTGTCTTCCATTTGCTGAATTTGCTCTTAACTTGCCCAAATCTTCTACAGTTTGCTGACATGAAAATAATGGAATTCTTCCTCTTTGAAGAGCAAGGCTGCTTTGTGTTATGTGCAAATTCAGCTTCATTTAATGATTTATTTATTTAGCTCTTATTTCATTTTTAGTATTGTGTCTGTGCTACCTGTCATATGTCTAATCTCCTATTTTTCAAATTTGTTATTTAAAGAAAAGGAAACTGGAAGAAGAACTTCTGTTACTTTACTGGCTTTAAAACACATTTGTATTTGGAAACAGTCCATGAAAAAACATATCCACATGCTGTTATTTAACACAATTTCTTTTCCTTTACTCTTGATGTGAACAAGTTTCTCTTACTAAGGTCCCTGTACATGGCAGCTCAGCTGTTGTTAGAAAATAAAATATTGAATCATTTCCTTTGGGGAAAAAAAAATAGATGTTCCAGGGACTTCAAAAAACCTGGATGAAGAATAGACCAGACTTTGTTCTGGCCGAGCTGTAAAAGTCCTAAGTCCTTTCTTAGCTGAGCATCTTCTAAGCTGATATCTTAAACTAGAACCATGGCATATACATCCATTAAAAGTTGAGAAGAATAGTTTATGTTTCAATCCATCAGGCTCTGAAGATCTATTTGTGCTCAACTTTTATTTCTAAGGTGCAAAAGCAGATCCATCTCCATGAGCTTTTCTTTGGTCACCTCCAGTGTATTGGCAAAAATCTGCATGTAGGATACAACTGTCACCAATAGATTGCAAAAAAATAAAAATTATTCAGTCTTTTTTCTTCCCAATTATTTAAGATTTAACAAGTTCTATCAGATAGAAGTAGTTTACCCTAATTATTTAAGATCTGACAAGTACTGTAAGCAACAAAGCTGTCTGAATAAAATTATGAGGCATGTACGTGTTCATGTTCCCTGCAGATGGGACCTGAGTCATCGCAGGCTGAGGTGTACTAATTAATCCCAGCTACTGGTCTGTCCTCTCAATTAGCAGCTCCTTAGATAAGTTGTCTGGTTGATCTACAGCTGCCTGGTGGGAAATGCCCAGGTTGTGCAAGTTTTATGGTTCTGGCTCCCTAGGCCAGTTGCAAACTTATTTCAAGGAGAGGAGCTGATGTGTTTTGCAGTGTAATAGCTGTGTGTGTGCTCTAGGGCAAATCCCATCAGGTAACTGCAGCAGAAGGCTGGAGTCAGCATCCAAAGCATGAGGAAAATTTGTGCCATCAGCTTGGCAGGCTGCAAATTCCATCTCTGAACCACACAAAATCCCTCTCATGATGTTGGCATTTCTGGAAACCTGGCAAAGGGCATTTGTATTCTCATGACTGTCAGAGAAAGTGTTCTGAAGCTGTCTTAAAATCCATTTTAAATTCCAGTTATGAAACATATACCTGTGTATAAACATCACACACAGTATGAGCCAGACCTGAGGAGCCTCAGCAACCCTTTAGTTATTTAACACTAATAACCCTGTTGTTTCCTAACATAAAAATACAACACAATTTCTCCGGCCAAGGGTGATCATAACATGCCAACAGGGGAGTCAGAAGGGCACAAAAATTTTGTGGGAGTGTAGAGGCCCAGCTGAACTAGAGTAGGGTTTAGGTGTGCCAGTCTGCCTGTCTATTTTGTTCTCCTCTCCAGTTTTCTCCTGTCTCCTGGGCATCATTATTACCCTTCATTTCTGACAGTGGCTTCACGTAAGAGTGCGCTTAGCCTTGGGACATGGCACACACAGAAGCAGTTTATCTCCCCTGTTTACCCAGGCTGAGACAAGAGGCCAGACCCTGTGCCTGCTTAAACTCACCCTGTAGAAACTGAAGCCATAAACTAAAGTGAAATTGAAGAGGAGAAATGGAGAATGTTTCTCTGAAATCTCAGTTGGACTCTCTCCCTCCTCAGGACTTATGAATGGAGTCTGAGTATGTCACTTTACTCCAAGCCCTGGCTGCCACCAAGAGACCAAGGCACAAGAGCACTGGGATTAACCTATATCCTTTAATACTTTAATACTATTCTATTAGCACATGCTTAAACATGCTGGGGGATTTGAGGATGATTCAAGACTTTTGGCACTTGGGAAGAAAGTAGAGTTTTTGACTGATGGAGCACAGTTCTTGTCCCAGCTGTACCTTTGTGCCTTGCACACACTGGTAATGTAATGGAGGGGGCTGCAGAGTCTCCAAGGGATTTTTAATTTCAAAATGGATGGCAGATATCCATTCACTAATAAATCATCTGCAGCAGTTCTGCAAGAAAGAAAAAAGGCTCAAGGCATCTAATTTTGGTCTTATGTATTTTCCCCCACCCTCTGGGTTCATAGAGTTAACACTTGTTTAAAGAAGGGGTAGGCAGATGACCAGGCACATTAGTAGTTGAGACATGCTATTTATACAAATTTCATTTTAATTCTGTTCATAGTGAGTGATGTACCAGTCAATACATTTTGGTTTTTTTCCGAGGATCTTGTTCTTGCACTTTTCTTTCATGGCACTGCTTTCTTTTGGCCAAGGAAACTCATATAGATTTATTGCCTTTCTCTTTTCTGTGCAACCTTGCCTAATAAGACCACTGCAGTGGCTGTAGCCTGTGAAATTAGCCCATGAACTCTTTGTATCCTTGTCTGTCTGTCTCAATACCCCTCAGATCACCCTGATAAGAACTGAGACCATATCTGCCTTTTTTATTATAGGCTATTGCTGGTGTAAGTGGCAGACTGATGAAATACAGTGGGGGGTTTCCTCTTCACGTTCAAATTTCTGTGCATTTCTTCCTTTCTCTTTTCATTCAGTGGGCTATCCAGTAAAATGCCTAAAATCAACAGTTACAATATACACAGAGAGAGCATAACTATGCTGTGCCTATGGCTTTTTGGATGATACTGCCAGAGTAATTTCAATGTCTCATGGCAATAACATTCATTTGCATAAAAGCCAATTTTATATCTACAGTCTGGTTGTAGCCAAAGAAATAAAAGAGAATTAATGGATTTAGATTCGATGGAGTGATAAATACTGTCAGTAAAGTGATTTATTGCCTATCTGCTGATGATTTCAATTAATCTACAGGTGTTTTATATACTTGGAACTTGTTCTTCAGCACAGATACTGGGTGTAAGTTCTTGGCCTCACCCTGCTGTGCATCACTCTCTCAGTTCCTATATAGTCAATAAATGAAGTGATACCTCTGCACTAATGACTGGGGCACCAGGGCTTTATTAAATTTAGATGTCTGGACTCTACATATGCATATCTGTTTATGCCTTATTTACTCCAAACCACCCCCAAGTGTCCTTTTGTCTTCATGTGAGTGATGACATATCTCTGTCTCCTGATTTGCATGTATGGTTTGTGCCAGACAAGAGAACAAACATATGATCATGGACAAGGAGAATCAATCCATTTCAAAATTATGTTGTCTGTTATTTTTTGGAATGAAAGAGTGAGTTCTGTAGAGTTTTTTTTTTACCAAACTACTGTATTTGGACAGTTACTGTTAGGTTTTAAGATAGTATATAATACCTATACAGGGAACTTGATTCTCTGATGGCTGTTTGCATCACTTGGTGACACCTGTATTAACCAGAGCCCTACTGAGTAAGAGGAAATCCAGAATAACTTTTTTTATCAGACTGCTAGAATGAGGATAGATGCATTGTGCTCCAGGCACTGGCCTGGTGTTCAAAAATTTGGAGCTCTGTTCCTGGCACTGTCACACAATGAAAATGTGTGAGAGCAGGTGAGAATTCTAGGGCCACTTTTTTCTCCAGTGCCTAAAGTACCAAGTGAATATCTACTGGCATTTTCAGAAGCAGCAGAGAATTGGCTTCCATGGGTTTTTTCAGCATTCCCAGGGAGCTGGGAATAGTCCTCCACCATGGAGGACTGCATACCTAAAGCCACCCAGGCAATGGGGTCACAATGTTCACAACAAAAGTCATCCAGCACAGTTTTCCTGTACAATTTCTGAGCTTCCCTGATGAGGCAGGAGTCATTAAAAACATTTTTGTTGCTCTAAGCTGTTATGACAGGTGAAGAATATTTTCATTATTTTCCTGCTTTTGACACTCTCAGGCTGCTAACAACAATAATAACAGAAATAATAGCATCTGTTTTTTTGCTAAATAATCACAGTAGAAACAATTCACCTATTACCCTAAAGAGTTTGAAAATAACTACCTGGAGACAAGAGGAAAGTTTCTCCATGCACAGGGCAGGCAGAGCTCCTGTGCTCCCACTTCTCACTGATCTTGCAGTGGTTGGGGATTCACCTCACTGGGGCTGTCAGAGCCGTGCTCAGGTAGCGAGTTCCACCTCTGAGGGTGCTGTCAGCTACACTGAAGTGGCTGCTGAAACGAGATGCCTGAGAACCCACTCAGCCAAGACGTGCCATCTGCTTCCTGCTGACTGACAGCAGAGAAATTTCCTCTGCCCCTGCCAGCGGAATTCTCCCTTTCAAGCCACGTTCTGCAGCGCCAGAATCACTCCCTGCCATGTCATTAAAGCTGGGAAGCACGCAGACTCTCTGTTTCTCTAGCAATTTTACAATTTCAAATCTTGTTCTTTTGGTCCCGAAAAATTTGAGCAACCCAAGTATCTTTTTCTCATTTTCCATATCTAAGTTTTATGCAGGTTTTTTTCTTCAAGGAAACAGTGTGATTTTCAAAAGCAAATTGAATTAAAAAGAAAAGTTTCACACTGATGGCAGCACAATGCTTATTCTTTCTTCTAAATGATGTAGGCAAAGGTTTTTCTTTAGTGTCTTCTTATGCAAAATATTTAAATGTAAATATTTGCTCAGTTCTGACTGGTGTTGGTTTGTACTTTTTCTACTTCAATGGTGGTGCATGCTGTGTGAATTGTTCACATAGTGATTGTCATTTGGCCAAAAATAGTAAGTAATATTGTTCTAGTTTCTATGGATTTTTAACAGAAAATATATAGCTTAGAATAGCCTTCTGCTTGCAGAAATCACTTAACTTCTGTCAGTCTCCAGAACCCCAAGAGAGGGACTGACTGCCCAGCTGGAACCCAGCTCTTATCAGATTTCTGAAAACCAGATAGGTCAGCAGTCCTAAACTGTGAACTTAAGAGTGGAATCACAGAAACACCTTGTTTCCTGAACAAACACTTTAACAAATTGATTAAATTAATACCAAATGGGGCATTTTTCAGCCACAGCTGAAGAAAATCAAATTCCAATCAGGTGCCAAAGAGATGGAGTCACTCCCTCCATGTCTCTCCTGCTTTCCATACCTGTTTGAATACTCCCACCTTTTTCCCTTGCACTGGGACTGGAGTTTGCTTCTGCTGGTGAGCCAATGTCAATCTCTAAAACAGCAGAAATAAAATTATATATGTTTTTGGGGGGGTTTTGGTTTGTTTGTTTTGGGGAATGTAGGATTTTGAGGTATTTTGTTTGCTGGGTGTAAATTGCTGTACTTATTTAGCAGGGTGAGAGGTTGATTGCTCGTGCTGCCTGCCTGTTTCTGTTCCTTCACCTCCTCCTCAGCTGTGCTAGTACAGGTATTTTTGCATCCATGCCTTGAACTACCTCAAGGGATAGGAACAGGTTTAAAATAACCTAGTAAAAATGGCTTTTATTATTCTGGATCAGTTCTTCCCACAGTGTCACAAACAATTGTACGAGGATGCCTGAAGGGAGATGTTGGAAGGAGCTGGGTGGTCAAGAGGGGGAGAGGAGAATGGCACAGGCTGCCAGAACAAATGGATGTCAAATCTGCCCTTAGCACAGTCTTGAATACCCACACAGGGCAGTAAAGAGCTGATATGTCACAAATTCACATCCCAGCTTGGTGTGCAATTCCCTCTCAGTGTAGATGCAGCCTTAACTGCTGTGATGATAATAAAAAGATTCACTGATGGAGCTGCTGCGAAGCACTTGAAAGGATTTGCTGTTCCTCAGTGCATCTGGAGCAAGAAGCACAAAGGAATCTATGCTAATGTGCTGTTATGAGCTCTGTTCTTTGGGATTTATTTATTTATTCTCCCATTTAAGACAAAACTTGCAGCTGCAAGGAGCTGAAGTGTGGACTTAAAAATAGAAGGAGACTACGTGTATTACACAAAATAATCTCTGAGTAGAGTCACCTCTGGCTGTGCCTTTGCAGTGTATTGTGTGTATAAGAAAATATATATATTTAATTTTTTTTTTTGAAACCTACAGTATTTTAAGCCTGAAGTTTCTGTAAATGTTTCATTATGAAGCACGACAGGGAATCCCACACAAGTTCTGAGTTTTAGGAATATGTAAAAGCATATATGGAAAATGACTGGAAGTAGTCTTGGTTTACAGCTCTTAGGAACAAACGTATGTCACTGGGAGTCTCTAAGCATGGGCAGCACCTCCTAGGTTGCTACTGAAATTCCTTGTATCATTTAAGAGGGTTGTTTCACCTAAACCTGAAATGGCTTTGATTTCTCAGGAAGTAGATGCAGGTTAGGCACTTTATTCAGTGCCATCACAGGATACAGGGAACCTGACAAATTCATGCCTGAGGTTTCTCTTTCACCTTTTGCCAAGTGAGCTTACTATTTTCACATACTTAAAAAATATTTTTATTAATTTTATCAGTGCATATTTGATACTTGTGCTCCCCAAGACTTGCTCATGATGAATTGCTAATGGGATGAAGTAATTTTCCCACTGTGTGGTCACCCTGCTCTTGGTTCTGCTTGTATATTTTCACAAGCATCTGTCCCTCCAACACGAACTGCTGGGAGCTGGAATTCAATTGTGTCAGCTGCATCATCTGCAAATCTGTCCTAATGAAATTTGGCAAAAGTGGTCAAAGTTGCTCCAGACTAAATGAAACTGCCACATGTTTTTGACAGCTGAGATGACAGTCCAGCACATCTCTCGTAGCTCAGGATGGCATGCATCATTAGATTTACAGAATGGGAAAGAGAAGCCTCTGCTAGAAGCTACTGGCCTTCAGGCTTTCACATTATTTTTTCAGTTTCCTTGAAATTCAAACAAATTAGAGGCCTTGAAAGATCAACCATGAGCAGATATAGTTTGTCAGATACTTTAAAAAAAAACTGCAGAAAAAAAAATCCAAAATACTACAGCTGGTATATTGCTCTTTTTTAAAAAATGGGTTGTATATAATTAATTTAATTTAATTTCAACACCCAGAGCAGGGGACAAAAGACTCTTAAGGAATTTCCTTTTTTGGCACATTTTCATACTCTTTTACAGACTTTAAAGTGGCTGCCCACACTGAAGTGAAATGTTTGTTTAGTTCAATATCCCAGCTTATATTTTATGGGTGAATTTCTTCTAATGAAACAGGACAGTTGGATAGCCAGACATCCCTCAGCATCCACTTCAGTCCAGAGCTGGAATCTGGAGACAAGGGGAGAGAACAGCACAACTGCAAACCTTTAATAAGAGTGCAGCACGTTTCCTTGTAGGCTCCAGAGCCCACAGGTCTGTCATCATGGCTACCAGGGAGAATAAGGTAAAGAAAAAATGTCCTCTCACGTGGGAATTTTCTTCTCAAGGCAGTTGGGACATTTTACATTCATTAAAATACTCAAATGTGACTCAGTTTAGAAGTTCTCCTTAGCAGTATCACTCTGCATATCTGTTACCATTTAGATTCCCTTAACATTTTAAAGAAATATTTACAAATCTTTATTTCTCTTATTTTTTTTGAGATGACAGGTCCATTAAAAAGGAAATGTGGCAAAAAACTCTTTATTTTTGCTGTGCAAATTAATGTTCGAGGAGCATACAAAAACTAGAGAAAGACTTTTTTGGAATTAGTGAAATGATGCTTGTAGAAACAAATATAAAAACAACAATAACAACAACAACAACAATAATAATAATAAATATTTAATAATAAATCTCTCTCATCATGAGGTGATGAGAGCAGATTCCTGAGGTGGAGTAAAGAGCCTGTATCCATTAATATCAAAGGAATTGGGCTGATTGACATAATCACAAGTGGGAAGGATATGGGGATGTATATCAAATAAAAACAAACAAACAAAAAAAAAGGAAACAAAAATCAGCCTCTGAATAGTTCCCCCTGGTTAGGAATATGCACTGGGGAAAGTAGGTATAAATAATAAATCCTTGGCTCTAAGAATGATGTTTTTCTCTTCATTATTTTGTGAAGTGTGATATTTCAATTTATTTCATTAAGACTTTAATTCCCCATCCACCATGCCCTTTTCCCTTGAGGAAAGTTTCATAAATATTTCCTTGTTATTTCTCTCTTTTTCAAGTTTCTGCTTGTGAAGAACTTGGAAGAATTTGTTTGTTCAATGTGAATCCTTTCTCTCATCTGTCCTGCTCCTCTGGCCAGGACTGTGAGTTGTGGTTTAACCCCAGCTGGAAACAGCCTCTCACTGCCCACACCTGCTGGGATGGGAGGAGAAGTGGAAAAATGTAAACCCCAAGAGTTGAGATAAAACCAGATTAACAGTTAAAGTAAAATATACTCCAGCAACTACCACTGCTAATTATAATGATATGGAATATTTTTTTGGCCCCTTTGGGTCTCCTGTCCTGGCCATGCTCCATTCCAGCATCCTGTGCAACTTCTCACTGACAGAGCATGGCAAAGTGAAAAGTATTTAACTCTGGGGGGAAGAAAACCCCAAAAACTTAGAAAAAACTAAATACCAGTGTGTTATCAACATTTCTCTCATAATGAATCCAAAATACAGCATTGTATGAGTTAGGAGGAAGAATGTTAGCTCCCAGCTGAAACCAGAACAATGTGAAACAGCAGCCTGGAGCTTTTTCTATCTGTTACCTCCTTAATTCCATTTAATTTCTAGTTCCTTTGTTATATTCAGTATTTCAGCCTTGCATTGTCTGTTCAAACTGCATCCTCAGCATGCTGGCCACTTCCCTTCACCGTCTCCCATGAAACCATTATATATGAATCTGCATTCTGACATTAATTTTATATATCTGTTTTTTTTTTAAATCCTGACACTTATTAGAGAATAATCCTCTTAACCTCTCAATTTAAATATAGCATGTTGTTTTCCTTTGAGATGTAGTAGCTCTTTCCTGTATATTGTCCCTCTGCTATTTGGCTGGGAGAAGGACCCTGCTCAAAAGGGATTTTTTTTATAATCCTGTAAAATTCTGCTTAGTTTGAGTTTTAAACCAGTTAAAAATGTGAATTTCCTTCATCATCTCTTTACTGACTTCCTGAGAAACTTACAAAAAGTCAGTTTTGGTTAATTATGAATGCTCCACACCACCCTCAAAGTGTTGGGCCAAGGCTGGGACCAGAGAGCAGCTGTCTGCTCCTTGTGGTTTTGCCTACTCAATATTTGACTCTGGCTTGGAGCTCAGGTTCCAGCCTGGAAAAACCAACCAGCTCAGCACTATTCCATCCAAAGGCAGCTGGGAGCAGCAGGCAGCAGCCTGGCTGGGAAGAAACACTTCTCCACAGTCACCCTGCTCCAGCCAAAACCAGCTCTGGATTGCAAACCCTCCTGCTCTGTTCCAGAAGTGATGAGGGATAAATGGTTTCCATATGAAAATAATAAATCATTATTATTATTATTATTATTATTATTATTATTATTATTATTATTATTATTATTATTATTATTATTAATAATAATAATAATAATAGTAGTAGTAGTAGTAGTAATAGTATCACCCAGCTGATCTTGACAGTGCTCATGGTCACCCCAGGGGGATGAAGTAGCATCTCTGGTAGCAGCACAAAGCAGTTCTAACTCCTGGCTTTTAATATTAATAACTCTTGTAGATGAAGGGAGGTGCCTTCCTCACAGAATCAAACCATCCAACATCATCCTTCTAGAATATTTACCAGCAAATTTATTATTTGTTTTCTCTAAGTGGTGGCCTGATCCAAACCTCATTGTAGCCTGAGGAGAGATCCAGTCTTGCTGGATCTTCTTGAAGCGTTTGGCAGCTTAAGTGCAGAAAAAGCTCTTTCTGGTTTTATTTTAGAATTTCTTAAAAATATTCTTCTATTTTCTATTGGATTTTGCCTGCTTTGCAGTCCAAGCATCCCATCTGTACATGTATTAGCATTCAGGTCATCTCTTTTTTTCCTCCAGATGCACTGAGAGACTTTCTAGTTGCTAGTTGGAAGTAAGTTTTTGCCACTGATTTTACTTTATTCTTAACATCACCACAGATTTTTTCATCACCTTTTTTACTAGGCAATAGCATCTTGATGTTTAAAACAGTCTATGTTCTCACTAAAGGGGCATGCAGCTAAAGGAAATAAGTGTTTGCCTTGGTTTGGAAAGTAAGAAATACTGAATGGTGTAAAAATTTAAAGGACTTAAAGTTATTATAAAACCCAAGACACTTGTTAGGAGAATTTTTTTAGGATTACTTTTTCTCCTGTTCCCAAGTGATTTTGATAATATTGTGGGACTTTATCATAACCTTGCTCCTCCTCCTAAATTAGAAACAAAGACAGACACAGGGCAAGCGTCTCTAAAGACAGCAGCTGCATGGAAAACTTCACACAGCTCCAGAGCTGCAAGTCATCTGCTTAAGGATATTGCTGAGGAACCAGATGGAGAATAGTTCTCCACAGTTAACCATCTGGGCCCTGCAGTGATACACCCTGCCCTGAGCATTACTGTGGGAATTGACTTCATGGGGGAAAAAAGCAGAAAAAAAGAGACAGGCAGAGAAAGAAGAGCATAATGTTTTATACTGCAAAAATATGCAGCCAAAGAATCACCATTTTGTCACACATTGCAATTTCCTCACCTCTGTCTGTGTTTATAACCTGTGGGATAAAAGGAACAGAAAGTGAGACACTAATGGTTATCATAGCATAAAAGCCAGCTGTGAAAGAGTTCAGAAATGGTGTTTTGCTTTTGATGGAACTTTGATTGAGCTATTAGATGTCAAAGTGAAAGGCACGACTTTCTGATAGAGCTTCAATTTGTTTACATTGGTCTATAATTTTAGCTCTGCTGAATTAAGTTTTGGAGTTCTGTACTTCAGAGCTTCCAGTCAATGCTGTGGTTCACATGCAGTGGTTTGTAGTGACCAGAGAAAGGTAAGAAATATGGAATATTCCAGGAGGTTTGTGGAAAACACCACTTGCCTGGTAACTAAATGGAGTCAAATAAAAAAATAGAATGAGTGTATTTTCTGAGCAGTCCTGCTGTATGGCTTCAACATGAAATCTATAGCCAAAAAGTCTTTAGGTGTTAAATATAAAATTGTCCTGGAACCAGAAGACAAAACAAAGGACATTTTTTCTCAGGTGCTCATGAGAGTCTATAATTTTCATTGCTGGTTGCCGAAGTTTTCCATGCTGTCCAGGTATTGCATTCTGGCTTTTTTCCTGCTATATTTATTCTCCAGTATAGAATATTATGTCATCTTCTGCTGTGTGCTTCTCTCTGCCAGGGCAGTTGTGGGATCTTTTTCCTCTAGCTATTCACCTGCCTTTGCAAGGCTTGTAGGAACCTGTTGGAGACCTTTCTTCTTTCTGTCACGTTTCAGTGAAGCTTGACAATGGGTTTGCCTTCCTTAGTAAAACTAGCTAAAATGGAAAGCTTAATATTTTTTTTCTAAAAAGAAAAGAAGGTAAAACAACCCCAAAAAATCTGATTCATCTCATAGCTCTGATAGTTTTGAAGTACCCAGATAATGCAGATTAGCTCTGGTGGACTATTTAATGGTATGAGCCAGGATAATGAATTACTGAAAGTCACTGAGCAAATATCATCAACCTCCATTGCATATTAAAACCTTATATAGGATTTCAGACTCTAGTTTGGTTTTCAGGTGTATGACAGGCTGAGAGAAACATTAAATAGTTATAAAAAGCCACAAAGACCTGGCCATTCAGCGCATTTCGAAGCTGGAAATAAAAAAGGTTAAAATTTCTATGACCTTTAACTGGATAGAACTGAAATTTTTCATGATATATGTGTGCAGCAGCTGTTGTGTAAAGGGAGACAAAATTCCCTGTAATGCTTTAAATCACTGTTTGTCTTCTATTTTAACAAAGCCCCAGACCACTCCAGCATGGTGGCACACGTGCTCATGTGTGCTTATTGCATCTGGATGTTCACAAAGAATTAACAGATAGAACTGATTATCAGGTAATCATCAGATCATAAAAAGGTTTTTTTGTCTCTTCCCAAAAGAAAATCTGTGTGGGAAAACTGTAATGATTGGGTTTTACTTCTGTGTGTGGAACAGATTGTGTGCTTTGATGTTGAGATTGGCCTCGGGTGTTAATGGCATGAAATTGTTTACGTGGGGTATGACACACATATAGATGCGTATCTCATTCTTAAATTACTTTTGTGAGAGAATTTAAATAAAAATTAATAATTAACACCCCCTCGCCCCTCCCCCATCCAGTAATCCTTTTCTTCATCACTGCTGAACTGCAGAACTGGAAAATGTGGCCTGGATGAAAAGCTTGGCTGTAACATGTAGCTTGGAGAAGATGAGGAGGTCAGGTAGGTAAATAGATCATAATTTGCAAAATATTTGCTTTTCTTTATTAGTGATATGTTTTATTTTTATGGAATTTATGGATTCATTGGAATGTTGGACTGTTGGACTACCCTCTTTCCAGACAACTGGTAGCAGAGCCTTCAGTTGAATTTGTGTTGTTCCTTCCTTGCTGGCTGTAGGTCTGTCAGTGGTCAAGCAGTGAGTTCTGCCTCTTAATGCACAAAAATATAAATAATTTATACCTTAGAGTGGAGAATACCATGGAAGGTGTGAGGAAAATTATTCAACCAAAAGGAGGAAAGTTGTTGAGTTACAAAGAGAGAGAGAAATCTGCCCTAAACAAGGAGAAATTCGTGCTCTTGCTTTCTTACATGCCAGCCTTGATTTAAAAAAGATGTGTCAGGGCAAACAGCTGCTTTGAGGCAGCTCAAAGGGAACACTGAAAAGTTGCCTTTGTGTCTGAAAGGAATTAATTTCAGTAGTGTTGCCCTAGAGTTGAGTTTCTCTAAAGGCCTGTTTCTTCCCCTTAAATTTGACTCTGCTGTATTCTGCCCACGTTGTGCATAAGCTGAAGTTCATAGAATGCATAACACAGTTGCAAATAACATCTTTCAGGAATTAATATTTTCAAACACAGCTTTAAACACTTTGTTTTGTGTACTCCAACTGCTCTTGGCCATCAGGCAGAATCTGCCAAAGGGATCTGTTCTGCAGGAGCTGAGCTGCAAAATTCCACCAGGGACACGTGAACCTTGGCAAGATGTTTGTTAGTCCTGCAGTCTTTGGTGTTTGAGAGCAAAGCTGGATGACAGCCTCATTCAGCACAAGGGGAAAAGACATGTAAATTAAAGTGACAGTAAAAAATCCAAATAAAACAGTGCCATCTATAAGTATTTTTCTAAATGAAAACCAAGCAAGGTGTCGCTTTCTGTGAAATCATTCCCCATGTTTCTTTTGTTTGCATGTTCCTGAAAACTGATTTTCCTTGTGCAAATAGCTCTGTGGGAGAGATTTTCCATGGTTTGAAGCCTTAAGTGGTACTCATAGATGGCCTCTTAAGAGTTGGAAATAGATTTTTGGTTTCTCTGGATGACTGCTGTATACTGAGTAAGACAAAAGTCTTCCTTCTTAAATCACAGGAGGGTATCAAGGAAGGTGTTTGGAAGGTCCAAAAGGACCATACCCTGCAGTAGAGGCAAGGAGACATTGAAATCACAAGATAATGTAAACAGCCCTTATTCTCTCTTTTTTTGTTTTATTTTTTATTTTAATGGAGTTCTCAGGCTGCAATCCAGCACCAACTCCTTCAGTTAGAAATTAGAGAGAGGACCCTTTTTGCACAGAGGAGAGGAGCTTCCTCAAGAATTACATCATTTAAGTTGCTATAAGTTACTTTTTTGCCATTTATGGACCTTCAGGGTGGCTGCTGAGTGTGTGCCCCTGCAGTGGTGTGAGGGCTGCCTTGGAGCAGTGTGGAAAGTGCCACCCTGGGAGGGCAAGGGCCCGATGACAGAAGCTCCCACTGCTCAGAGGGTCCCTTTTTGCTAATAGGAGGTGGCATGAAATACTCAATCATCATTAAGTGGTCAAAGATTTTAATCTGCTCATAAAATTGCATCTACAGTAATTGAGTCGCTCAGTGTGAGTGTCTCTAATTGCCTGATCACAGTGCTCCTCTGGCTTCGAAAAATGAGAGAAGTAACATGTTTTATTAAAAGACAGAATTTATAGTAATTTGACTCCAGAAGCCCAAAGCTTGCACAGACTCATACTGTGTTACAGGAGCTAAGACTTATTCTTCCTGATGTTCATTTAAATGTCCTGTGAACATCTGAAAAACATGCCACTTTTAGTTTTTCAAGCTGTGTTTTACAAGCAGTGTAGGAAGCCAGGGGAATAATTGCCACACAGTGTTGTGTGTGCAAAAAAAATGTCTATGTATGTTTTAAAAAGTGTTAAGATTATGGGGGTGGAGTTGGAATATTTCTTGGCTGACAAATTATCTTTGGCTTGGCCTTTAGTAACTAACTTCTGGAGCTGACAGAGTACTTGAAGGAGACACAGTTGTGTGGTGGCACAGTTGTGACCTCTTCCCTGAGCCTCCACCTCTAGCTGCTGTTGGGGACTTGAGCTAAAAGCATCTTTCTCATAGGGTGAGCAATGCTGGTGAAGTCTATTTATGCCATCCAGAATTCACTAAGGAAAGGTTTCAACTATTTTAGTTCGCCTTAATGATATAAAAAACCTACAGTCCTGTGTTTTCTATTATCTTCCCCCCCCCCCCCCCCCCGCCAAATTGTCCTGTTTCCTGTTCTTTGTAAGTTATTTTTTCCTCTTCACATTCACCTCCTTTAACAAAGTTTGCCTGGTAAGATTCCTCAAACAGGAATGATCATATAAACAGTATAGTGTGAACACTTCCCTTTTATTCTTGGACAAATTGCTCACTGCAAGAGAGAGTGTATCCAGAATTGCTATACATAAAACAATGGCATTTTTATTGTGCTGTGATGAGAACAGTTCACCTTGCTGATGACCTCAGGAAGGCAGGCTGTTTCACACATGCCATTTCAGGTAACTGAGATTTCAAAGATCCCTTTTGAACGTATATCACCCAAAGGCTTCTCTTAGCACATTGACTCTTTGTTCTTCTCCTCCATCCTGGGGTTTAACATGCTGATGAAAGCCTGCAGAGAGCACAGCAATGCCAATAGACTGGGCTTGGAGAGAGGCAGACTTTGAAGGAATGTGATATGAGTAAGGAGAAACTTGGCTGAAATCCAGCAATACAGAGAGGAAGTGGAGAAGGACTAAAATTTTAGTCAACAGCGAGGCCACAAATAAATTTCAAAATACCAAACCCAAACAAATCAAAAGCTCAGAGCCAGATGGCTGAATATGTGCTTTGTTCATGCAATCCTATTGATCCCAGGGTGGGTTCCTCTGTGGGATTGCTCAGCCACAGGCACAAATTAAATTTCTGCGTGGTGGTTCAGCAGGACCTTGTCCTGCAGGGACTGGTGCAGTGGGTGCCAGCAGCATAAAGAGCTTTACCCTGGCTCTTGCAGATTCCCCCAAGCAAGTCCTTGGCAGCACAGGTGGGAACAAGCTCCAGGACAAGAGTGACTACAGCACCTCAGGGATGGGGCAAACCTGGCTAAACCTGTACAAAACAGAAACGTGGAACTTGTGAGACCTTTTGATGCTCCCAGTCATGGAAGCATCTGCAAGTTTTTCTGAACTCTGTTCTGCAATTCATTCCTTAAAATGTAGCTTTGGCCTGTAATTTTTCTAGCTTTGTTTTAAAAGTCACAGTTGAGGGAAAAAATTGGCGTCAAGACACTTGTCTGTGACCTAGTTACTCAATTTTGATTTTCCTTCTTCTGTCCAGCAGAGAGATAAACAGGAATCAAATTCACTCACAATGTCAAGTAAATGTACATGAATGTTTCTTTCATTTAAATTGGCAAGAAGTCTTGTTAAAGTGCAAGGGTAAAATGGACAAAAAGTGAGTTTTCCTTCCATTTTTTACACTGGAGACCCTTTGAAGGCCTCCATTCTTTTTTCAGGGTCTGTTACAAAGAAGGAATTTCTAGGCTATGTTCCCTCCCCACCACTGGAACAAAATTCTTAATATCCTTTAAAATCAATTCTGTTCTCACGTGTCCAACTTATCAATGAAGGGAAAGCAAGAAAGATATGTTGTTTATTTATAGCGTCTATTTATATTGTTGAGACCATGCTTATAGAGTCTTTGTTCTGTTACATCTGAAGCATTTTTTCTCAAAGGTACTGGTGGATGCAAATACCATTGGAAAAAACAGGAAACACAAGCATTGAAGGCAACCAGGAGGTTTTGAAGAAGTAAAAGGAGATGAAAACAAGGAAATGACTGAAATGGAAATCTCAAAAGTAACGAATTTTCAAATCCATATAGAATCAGTAAACATAAGAGGAAAAAAGTATATTATTCTTTTCAAATTTTCAAATTTTAGAAGAGATAACTGCTCAGTAAAATTTATTAGTTACTTTGTTCTGATAAAAAATGGATTAATCTTTGTAAGGCAGCAGGGGAAGGAAAGGAGACTAAGTGTGGGACAGTACTGGAGAGAAGTGTGGACAGAGGAGCTCCTACAGAGTGCCAAGGCAGGGTTAGGTACAGCAACAGGCACACACACACTGGATTCAGGAAATGAGGGAAGAAACCAGTGAACCTTTTAAGTGACATTTAGAAAAGTTCACCATTTCAACAGCGATTCCTGAGAACTGCAAAGCAGAAAATAAATCTATTTCTAGAGAATAGACATTGGTTTCTGCTTTAGATTTATTGCTTTCAAACAACAAAAGAATTTAGCTTGGAAAACTAATCTAGCCATGACCCTTCAAGCAATTAGTCAGACTGAGTGACTGCAGAACTGGGTAACACCTTTCCCATTCCCTGGTAAGGATCTGTCTTCAATGCTCAAGGATCAATTCATCCACTGAGCCCCACTGAAGCCAAGTGGAGCAAACACAGGGCTGTGACCTGTTTGTCACCTCTCCGATGGCACATTGGTCAAGGTGCTCAGTGTGACCCAGAGGCACAGGCAGAAGGCAACAAGCACAGAGCTGCTCTGCAGAGAGCAGGACTTGCCAGGAGCCAGGGAAGCCTTGCCTGTGTGTTTCAGGCAGGGGGTGATGCCCTGCCAGTGCTGCCCTGTGGCCAGGTGTGCTTGTGTTCCAGGGTCCCCAGGATGAGGGAAGAGACGAGAATCTTGACTCCATGTTTCAGAAGGCTGATTTATCATATTATGACATATATTATATTAAAATACTATACTAAAACTACAATAAAAATAATAGAGAGAAATTATACAGACAGAAAGCTAGAAAGGAATGGAATTGAATAAATGACAGAAACCTGTGACTGCTCAGAGAGTTGACACTGCTGGATCATAGCTGGTCATTAAGTAGAAACAACTCACATGAGACCAATTAAAAATGCACCTGTTGGTAAACAACTTCCAGACCACACTCCACAGCCATCAGATAGTTGTTGTTTGCATTTCTTTTCTGAGGCTTTGCAGCTAGAATAGGAAAAAAACCCTAGCAAAGGATTTTCATAAAATATCACAGTGACAGTGGCTGGGAGAGATCTGAGGTGCTGCCAGGTCATGCTCTGGAGATGTGCAAGGAAGAAGCACAAGTTAAGCCTCAGCATATTTTATGAGAAATCCCCAAACTGGTGGAACTTTTAAAGGTGTGGATGTACACAGGCCAGAAGCGAAAGTGCTACAGTTGGTTTCTAGCTTTGGCTGCTGGAGCACTCAAAAATTGGGTATTCATTGAGGTGTTTCCTCTGGTCCCAAAACTATAAATGTGCTCCTTGATAGCTAATCCAGCACAGAGCCTTCTGCTACCACAGTTTCTTTATAAATATTAATAATTTGCCACCAAGTGGAATCGTTGTGAGGCTAAATAAACCACTGTGCTGTGCTCACACATTAATCTTACTGGAGGCTCAGGGGGAAAGTGGAAGCAAAATACTTCAGTGAGAGATTAGTCTAGGTTATCCTCAATGGAAGATTAATCCAGAAACAGTCTCTACATTTTTTACTCATTTACCCAGCAGGAAAAATTTATTAAATAGTTCCTAGAACTCCAAGAACTGGGAAGTTTTCAGGTGACAGTTGTACCATGTTTTCTTTTTATTCTTTTCTGTCCCATTATTTTTCTACTTTACATGATGACTTCAATGAAAAATGAGTGTTAAAGACTTAAAAGGTGCATATCTTTTCAAAAGACTTAAGAAAAAAACGATTAAAAGAAATTTATTTTTTTGGTTCTACTATTCTCACTTTAAAAACCGGTTTTGTGGTTTTGGGGATTTTTTTTTTTGTTCGGTTTGGGGTTTTTTGGGTTTGTTTTTTCTTTTCTGTTTTTTGGGGGTTTTTTTGTTGGTTTTTTTTTTTTTTTTTTTGTTGGTGGGTTTGTTGAGGTGTTTTTTGGCTTGGTTTGGTTTGTGTTTTTTTTGACTGAATCATTACTTTGACTTGTTTAGAAAAGTGTTAAGTAAGGATTTTTTTTTCCCCAGAAGTTCATAAATTTTGCTGCTTTTTAATAAAGCTACAAATTTCTACAAAATGTGAATTTTTTTTAAATATGGAAATGGATTTTAGACGTGTAGAAAATTTGCCTTGATGACCAATGAAGAGGCTTATTCTTCCCATGCTAAAATTCCTTTGGAGATTAATTTATGTAAATGTAAATTCATTTATGTCGACATGTAAATGTGACTTGTACAAAACTTCAGTCTCATGACAGTTCCTGGTTTTAATATATTTTTGTATCCTTAATGGCAGCTATCAGAAATATGTTCTGCTTTAGATGATCAGTCCATGTTATATTATATATAATTAATAGAAAATACCTAAAAAAAGAGGGCTGTTAAATGTATTCTAGGTTAAAACAGACATGCATTAACAAGTAAATTTGGAAAAAGCAGAGAAATTTTAGTGCCTGGGGTGCTCTCTGCTGAGAATTATTTATTGAGTAACAGCACTTTATTGATTCCATTGTGTATTTCGGGTTATAATTTGTGGGGATAATTTTCCATTAAATATCTCCCTAAATCTCTCCATTGATGGAGTAATGGTGGAACTTATCAACCAAATGACTCAACTGAAATCTTCTGCAGGGATCTAGAGATGGATATTTGAAGGGAGTTTAAAACAGATATTTTATACAAATGCTGCAATACCTGTATGCTACTTTTTAAGCCCATACTGACATCCTTTTACCCATGACCTATCTCTTCTCCCAATGTGTTCTTTATTTGTACACTGTCAGAAAGTTGTTCTGATGCTCCATGGTAGGAACTGTTTGAGCACATACTGAAGTTGTATTTTCCCATGAAACTTCTGTTTTACACAGAAGTAAACAAATGTAGAGGATATAAGAAGCCTTCATCAGGCAGCTGATAGCAAAACTAAAAAACTTATATTTTGTGTTTCTCAGAATATAATCCATGTCAAAATTCATCAGCATGAGTAGATTTTCGTCTCCTTCAACATTAAACTGAATAAAGTGTGACAGCCCCAGCCCACTCATTAACAAAAACAGAGCTGTAAGCATCAATTAACAGGGAACAAGCATCATATCAGCCTTTTGCCTTTTAAATAACTGGCTTATCTTCTGATGATTGACATCTTCCTAATGTCAATGTCAATATGATTTTTACTCAGTTTCTCAAACAAATAAGTTATTAAAAATGCTAGTATGCATATTAAATGGTATTGCCATTAAAATACTCTTCTGGAGATGTGTATAGTACAAATATTAACATTGACATAAAAAATTTGTTTAAGTAGTTGCTTCCCTTGAATGAGCACTGGTCAAACATTCTAGTTCTTGAACTCTTTGTTCCCATTTGTACAATTTTATTGTGAATGTTATTGCAGCATTTTAAAGAAGTGAGAATAGAAATTTGAATAACTGGGGATGTAGTTTGGAAACCATGATGTGATATTAAGTGAATTTTTCGGGTATTTCATTAAGACAGGTAAATTTTGTGGGCAGAAAACTCCATGGCACTTCATCCCCCTTCTGGAAAGGACAGTTTGAAATAGGGAAGGCACGTGACAAGTGTGTTGCAGCCTTCAGACCTATCTTGTGGAATAGCATTTGCCAGATCCCAGAGACTGAAAATGAAATTCTAGTTCCATGTAACTCTTTTGTCTTCCTACTTATAACAAGATTTGAGATCCCAAGGGGTTGTTTCAGCAGGTCAGGTTAAGCCTCTTTAATCTCCTTATTATCAAACTTCATCCTCCAGAGCAGATAGTTAAGACTGAGTTTATCACAGAAAGAACTTTTTTTTTTCCTAAAGGTTAAAACTTCATCTCCCAGTTTAAGTTGTAAAGAATAAAGTCTGAGCACCTTGACCTTGTCCTTACTGCACTTCCTGAGGCTCTCACAGCTGAACCTCCTTGCAGCAGTTGCAGCCCTCCTGTTTACCTTTAATGAAAGGAATATTTTAATTTTTCCTTCTGAAATGATGTCTCAGGGGACATTTGGTCAGCCCATGAAGTTTCCAGCTGTGACGGAGGATCTGTCTGGCTGACAGGTCACTTCCCTTTGGTAACTGGCACCAGCCAGGTCTTATTGTTTTTATCTACTCCTGTACAGTCCTACCCGGTGAAGGATTTCTCTACAGAGTAATTTTTGTCTGTGACATTGGAATTTTCTTTAATAGAAAGCATTATTTGGCAAAGAAATGGATTTTGTGGGTGGGGCATTACTTCTGCTGGTGAAACAGCAACCTCTGTGCCCAGCATCTCTTGGCACAGGGCTTGGCAATATGTGCTGCTAACAGCTAGAGGTGATCACCTGGCAGACAGCAGCAACCTTAACTGATAAATATCACCTTTTTTTTTTTTTGTGATCTTAGAGTACTTGTGAATGACTTTTTTCTGATATACTGATTTTTCTGATATACTGATATACTTGATTTGTTGATTGATAGCGTTTGTTGATTTATAGCACACACTGCCAATTCTAATCCACATTGTTTAGTTATGATGTATTTTGTACTGCAAGACACATTGTCAGTTCTCTAAATAAGTAAATACAGAGCTGATAAATATGCATTTTTGATAAATACACATTTTTGATAAATTTCCAGGTGTCACACGAACATGTTTTTCTGCAATTACTACAGGAGCTAAACTTCACAGTTCAAGATTTATTCAGATTAAGCAAAAAACCCCCAAGATTTGGACTTCAAATGTTTTAAATTATATTGAAATAACTGCTGTGAAATTTCCTCCTCAACCTGAAAAGTCTTTGAAAAGTCTTTGTGGCATTCGGTGACAGAATATTCCATTTTTACATGGTTCCAGTGATACTACTTTACCTTTTATATTTTCAATGCTACACATTTAGGAACAATTTGGAAAAACATTATTTGCTCAGTTTTGGAAAGGAGGATATTAGGATGCTCAGAAACAATGGTAAGATATGAATTGAAGGTTTTTGTTAAACTATACAGAAATGTAATCATATGCTTATAGTGAAAATCACATCATCAATCACATTTCACATAGGGAAATTCTTGCACAGTATAATCAGAGGGGTTTTGCAAAGAATGATTGAGAAGTCAGGATTTCACAAGACAAAATAAAAAAATTGCCAGGTTTGTCATTTACTTCTCATTCTTATACCTCACTATCTATATATGTTTGGTTTTTTTGGGGTTTTTTTGGTTTGTTTTTTTTTTTTTTTCCAGAATCCAGATAAGGGTAAGCTACAATTTCTGTATTGAAGGTAGATTTTGAGATGCACATGGCATTTAGTAAACGAAGTTCCATGTATATAACATTGAGGCTGTCATGACACCTTTCATATTCTAGATTTAACATATTAAAGTCAATATTAAAGTGTAATAATTAGTTTTCTCCAACCAAGCACACATTAATTCTGAATACAAAGCAAAGAGGAAAACATATTGGAAACACATCAAGAATAGAAACAGTAAGCAAATGAAAGGATTTTTAATTAATTTTATTTTTACATAAAATAGAGAATATGAGCATTTTATGAGCTGAATAGGGTTCTAAAATGTACCATTCCCCTGTGCACATATAACCCCCTTATTATCATGCCAATAAGTGAGCTCCTCAAATCAAGCCCCCTGTGTGCACTAATTCCATTACTCTGCTGGAGACATTATTCATGTGTGCTTTACACTCTTGCACAAAATCTATAGGGTTTTTTCATTGGTTTGTTGGGTTTTTTTTGTTTTTTTTTTGTTTTTTTTAAATTAAACTTAATATAAGCTCCCTCACATTTTCAAAGAGAAGGTGCCAGTGATGTTCTGCTTTGCATAATGTCAGCAGTGTATTCCTAACACATTTTTATTCAAGTATGTTCCAGTTTGAGTACAATTCCTAGTGCTTCATAATTTTATTTACTGCAGGGTAGAAAGGTACAAAGGGAAGTTTGATGTTTGACACCAATTTTTGTCACTTAGCTGACAAGGTCAGTTAACTGCACCTCTAAACACATTTAGTGTCAATTGTGTTAACTATTCCTTGCTGAGCAGCAGGTGCTGCATTCAGCAGGTCAGCACAGGATCCACCTGGGCTGGCAGCCCAGCTCAGACCTGCACTGCACTTTTGAACCTCCTGGTGTGGGAAATAGTGAAGGTAATAGGATTTTTAGGAAGCTGGGAAAAGCAGGCCTTAGAAACAGAAAGAACAGAGAGCTTAAAACCAGCTGAAGCTGCAAAGTCTGAAGGTAAAAAAAAGTTTCAATGGTACAGCAAGCAAGAACATTAAAAAATAGCTTGAGTCTTAGGCTTGGCTTAAGACTTAAGACTGCAGAAAAATACGCTTAGCAAGGCAATAGAAGGTTTTAATCTTAATAATAGATTATTGTGTGTCGTTAATAGAAGGCATACAAGCAAGCAGTGTGTGAAGCAGGTGTATGTGTGCTTTTAGTGATTGGCTAGAACAGCTGTCTGTAAGCTTTAGCAATATGAAAGTTTTTAAAATGCTCTTGGGCTGCTATTGGCTGTATGTGTGCTTTTGCCATCTTTCTGCTGTCTCAGCCATTTAATGAGGCTGATGCTGCAAATAAAGCTCAGGGAATGTACCCCAGCAGTCCTGTCCTGTTCGGGAAGGAAAAAACTTCCCAACATATGCTGGCTCCTGACCTTCCAGAGAGCCCTGACAACCCATTCTGATTCCTGCTGCAGCCTCAGCACAGATCCTGGGCTCTGTGTGGACCACACCAAACTGAAGGACACACTCCAGCTGTGCACCCAAAGGGCTCCAGCTGTGCACCTGGTTTATTCCAGCCCGAGGCAGCTCCAGAGCAGCAGCATGCAGACACATTCAGGTGGATCTTGAGTCAGTTACTGCTCTCCTAATGATACAGGCAGAACTGGGAAACCACTGCCATGCAGGGAAGGTCTGCCAGGAGAACCAGCAAGAATTTTTGGAAGGTCCAGCTTACAGAGCAAATTAAAAAAAAAAATCATATTACAGTCTCCAGCACAGGAGAAGAATACTCTGTAAGTATATTGAGTGCTTTGGCAAATAAATACATAATTTTTAATACATTCTGTACTACTGGGTTGATATATATGTGCTGAGACTTTTTAATGATGTAATGCAGTGTTGTAATACATGGGTATACCTCCTGGTTATCTGCTGCAAGGATAAGTTTGGTACCACGAGGCTCACAATTTATAAAGCATCTTCAATTATCTGTGGATATACATGTATAAACAATGTTCCTAAAGTCAGCTGCTGCCCAGTATGTGTTTTCTGCAGAAAAAGAAAGACTTTAAAATGTGTCTGGTAAAGCAATAAAAAGTGCAATATTCACTAAAAGAAGTAAAACAAGAAGATAACAAAAGCAGATCATAGAAAATGAGATAAACAAGACTGCTGCCACAATAGGCTCCCATCTACCATTACCCACACACTTCATAAATATGCAGTGGGATATACAGCACAGATAAGATTTTACTGTGAAGAATGAACAACTAATGCCCAAACACTTTTATATGTCCAAATACATGGGGAATGGTTGCTTAAAATCTGGTCTGGTATGGTTCCTGAATTTTTCCTGGGCAAAATGAACTATGAGTGAACTTCAGAAGCAATTTAAGCTCATACATCACCTCTGTACATCCCATTTGGACATGCTCACAGTAGCCACTGACAAGAAAAAAGGATGAGGTTTAGCAGAAACCAACAAGGGGAAGAGAGAGGAACGTAAAAGCAATAAATTTTTCAGCTTAGTAATTCACTGGCAAAATAACTGCAGTGTACATTGAACTGAAAAGTAAAGATTTTTAGGGTAGTATTAAAGCAAAGAAACAGTCACAAAAGTAATCATTTGAATTAACAGTAAATGCTGTTATTTTCCAAAGCAATCTGCTTCCTTTCTTTTCAGCGGTACATTGCCCTGTTTTAATCTTTCCTTCTTTCTTTCCTTCTTTCTTTCCTTCTTTCTTTCTTTCCTTCTATTTTTTTTCCATTCTATTTTTATCTCTCTCTTTATTTTCAGAACTGAAATACAATTTCATGTGGAAATGAAACAATCTTCAACTTGGAAAATATTCATGATGAGTATTTAAATCCGTTTTTTGGTTTTCTTATTCCTTCTGTCTCTGTTTTTTCAGCCATGCTGCCAATCTGGGAACAATTTGGTTGTTCATTACAAAGACTCTAGTTTTAAGAGTCCCTAGTTTTTGTGGAAGCAGTTCAGCTGCCCAAAGAGCTGTGGTAATGCCATCGGGGCCATACAGAAAAGCTTTCCAAACTGGCCCAGCTACTACAGACACATATCCAGATGAAGCAAAAAATGGCATTAGAAGTTTATTTTTGGGCAGCTTTTCTCTTCTGAGTCAGGTCAAAGACTTGACTTACTCAGGCTTCATCTGAGAGACTGGTGATTCAGTTTTGGTTTTTCTTTTAAATGCTATTAGAGGAAAAATATTTCCTGCTTATTCTGATCATCTTTGCCTATACTCTCTGTTCCTTCTACCTTATAGAATCAGAGAATGGTTTGGGTTGGAAAGACCTCAAAGATGATCTCATTCCTTCACCCCTGCCATGGGCAGGACACCTTCCACCAAAACAGGTAACTCAAAATTATTCTTATCTACTCTGGGAAGAGAAAAGCCAATGACAGGACAATTCCTGCTTTAATGTTGGATGTTATATCTTGTGCTCTGAAAGGGATTTGTGAATTATGTAGGTAATAATCCCACACAGCAACATTTGTGCCTAGCTTAGGAAGGAATCAAAAATAGGAAGAAGGAGTGAAAAAACAGAAAGAAAGAAGTGCACAAGAATATGTGTACCTAAGATAAAGCCTGTGTTATTCCATTTACTCGGGCAACACTCAGCAGAGAGAATTGATAAACAGAGGTCTGTTTCTAAAAGTTAATTTCTATTGATTAATCTACTGTTTTTTCAAGCCATTAAACATCAAAATCACTCTAGTGCTACTTAGTAATAGAGGAGAACTCTGCTTTGGATCACATTATGTTTGTACAGTGATTTGTAAGCTATCATCTGCTTAAATTTGGAATCCTGTTCAAAGTATGCACTTCCTTGCAGGATTCAGAGAGAAGGATGCAAAGATTTGAAAAAGAAGAAATGGAGATAAATCTGGAGGCTTTGAATAGTCAGGAGATGTGTCAAGGTAAACCAAATTTTATACTTTTATTTGTGTGCTGAGATAGCTGATGCAGAATATTAACTGTAGGCAATCTGATCAAATTCCTAATGTTTAGGATAAAGTTCTCCAAAGGAATTGGTCATTTTCATTGAATTAGAGGATCTGCACACCTGTGCCTCCTGAGAAAGAGGCCAAGTCACTCAGAAGTGAACAGTGGCAGTGGGGCTGTGTCTCAGACCCTCCTTTTGGAGAGAGGCAAACTCATTTGAGTTATGTGGATGCAGTGACTGGGTACAACTGTATCCTGAAATAACACTGGGTTTGCTTTCCCTTTATTTATCTGACAACACCAGGCATTTATGTTATTTTTTTTCCTTTCATTGTTAGGAAAGAAAACCCAGAATGTCCAAATGGAAAGCTTTTTAGGCTCTGCAGCTTGCTAGTTTTGCTCTTCCCCAATTTGATGTACTGTTGTAGTCCAATCAAAGAGCAGCCTTGCATTTCTGATGAGGAGCCAGAGCTCTCAGCTGTTTTTCAAATTGGCAGGCACTGGGTAACTTGTAGAGAAATTGAAGTGCTTGTTCTTGCTTACATGATTCATTGTTATTTTTCCCAGTCATTATGAATTGAAATAAGCCATCTGTTATAATAACAGTGCACCATGCACCAAGAAGCGTGGCTTTACCTAGGAACAGAAACAAATGTCACATAAAAATGAATTTGGTGATCCACATATACATCCAAATGAGATAGCTCAATAATAGCAGCAATGGATGTGTACATAAAACTCATTTTGTGGGAATATTTACTGTTGTTTTCAAAGTGAGACACAGTAGGCTGATACCATTTGAAGTGGATAAAAACATTCTATTTGCTTGAAAATAATAGATTTCATTCACTGTCCTTCAATATTAAATCTACGACTATCAAGGGAAGTAAATCTGAAACTGGATATCAGCTAGGCTTTGCTTTATCATTTTATGTCAGTTTTAAAGCAAATCACAATCAGCTTAACAAAAACTTATAAGCACTAAATATATCTAAAGCCTTATGAACTGCAAAGGGCTTTTTTTTTTACACATTAAAAGTAGTCTAAAAACCAAATTGCTGTGTCTGTGGTAACAGAACTTAACTCTCCTGCAGAGCTCTGTTGATGGTTTCTTCTTTGGAGTTTTTTTTTTGCTTCTTTGTCTGTTCTTTGAAATGTCTTTACTTGACACTAAAATAGGGCTAAAATTTTATCACTGTGGTATCTTTTCTCACTTTTTATAAATATTTACATAATCATATTTTGTAAGGAGGAATTAAGCATTCCAAAGATGAAATTTGCGCAAGTACCATCAGCTGTTGCACTGCCTGATCCTATATTCCCAATGCCATTTTCCAACGTTTCTTCCTATCTATCCTGACATGTTTTCTTCAAAGTAAACACAATTTTTTAGGTCAGAATCAGCATTTTTTCTGTGTTCATGACGTGAACCAACAGTTTAAAGGTCTATCTCCACACAATTATAGAGAACACCTGCCAGGTTGGAAGTTAAGTTCCCCACCATCAAAACCCTTTGGGTACCTTGCCTCCCAGGATGAGGATTTTAGCTCTGTGTGAGGAATTCTCATCCCAGCAGATGTTGTGGTGCAGCTGGGTCAAAACACACAACACAACTGGCAGGCAGTCCAGCTCAGCTCTGCAACAAAAGCGCCAAAAGTTAAAACTAGAATTTAGTCTTATATTTAAGGAATTTTAGTCAGGTTCAAGATCACTGGGTCCTATGGTCCCACTGAAGATCTAAAGACATCCTCCCCATCCCTTTTTGCTTTTAAGCATGGTCTGTAGAGAATTAGAAAACGTGGAATTCTATCCTCCGGTTAAGTGAATATTAAACCTTGCCTTTCCCACTTCTTAATAAGATAAAGCCTGAAACTAAACTGCCAATTGCAAGTACCTTATGAAATGTAAATATTCCCTAAATGATGTAAAAAAAAGATTATTAGAAAATTCTGCAACATAGCCAGTAAGTGCAGGATGTTAAACATTAAACTTATATTTCCTCTCATGTTTGGATTTGTCATTAATAGCAATGGGAATTTTTCACCTTGAATTCACTGGAAAAAAGCCCCAGCTGTACTCTTCCTTAGCACCTCTAGGTTTTGGATTTTTTTTGAATACTGGATTTAAGTATCCTATTTTTGTTCTTTCTAAAAAGCAGATGACAACATGATTTCAGTAGTAGGAGATAGTCCTTATCACGGGATACAGCTGGAATTTGAATGCTGTTCCCTGGGAGAGATTGTGCTGCAAACTAAAGAACAGCTCCAGACTGATATCAAGTTAGGACAGATCTTTCTGTAAACTTGTGAGAAAGTATCATAATTTATTATATAATATCTGCAAAGATTCACTTCACTGTCCTCATCTTGAGATAGTTTTTTACTGCTAAATTTTAGGTTGATAAACCAGGTAACAGCCTCTTTTTTCAATGTCCTACTTGCAAATGGCAAATAGTGGTTGAGTGGGGTATTGAAAGGACAATATGCAAAGTGCCTGAGTATCTGTTGAAAAGAACTTATGATTATATAAATAAATAGGTGACATTTTCCCTTGAAAACTATTAGCCATATATTGGGTTACCAACAGGTTAATCAGGGACACAGGCACATAAAATCCTGAAGAGAAAGAATTGACACAGAGCATGCCCAAACCCAAAACATGGTGACCCATCTAATAAATGGCAATCCAGCCTTCCAGACCCATAACCAAATTCTGCTCCTGAGCTTGAAATCAGACCTTGGGGGTTGCTGTCAGTTGTAGGGCTTCTCCTCAGGTGCTGCTAATATTGGATAACCTCAAAATATATGTCAGTCATCCCTTAAATGTGCACAGCTATCTGCACGCACAGGTAGTCCCTGTCCTCCCGACCCAGAGAAATTCCTGGGAATCCCTGGAATGGCAAGGGTACCTTGGCAGGGCATTGCTGCTGTACCTCTTGTTAGCTATCACACCATTATCCCAGACATTCATCTCTGTTCAGCTCCAGTAATAATGTGTCATCCAAGACTCCTGACTCTTAATTAGAAATCATCTGCTGTTCTTCACCCTGCTCCGTTATGTCCTGCTGTGACTTTTCTGTCAGTCTGTTCTTGCCTGTGATATGATACAAGGTATGAGAGCACAGGGGTTAATGCAATTATTTACATATGGTAATACAGTGTATAGCAGGGAATTAATGAAACAGTTTGCAGCATTTCAGAGCTGAAAAGAAATTAGACACCATCTCTTCACTGATTTTCCAAGTGAAGTGTGCTACATTTAGCTTGTAAACTTTATGCTCCTTGCACAATTCCAATGTCACTTTTTGGTGGTTTTATTTTTTTCTCTCTCTTTTTTTTTTTTTTTTGTTTGTTTGTTTTTTTTAGGGGGTTTTTTTGGTTGGGTTTTTTTTGAGAGCAGCTTGCAGTCAAGCTGGATTTGGAGGAACTCAAAAGTGGTAGACATGAAAAATTACTCATTTAGAGTTTTTGTTGATGCTTATGGAAACAGGCATACAGAATTATCTCTATCCCCTTTAGTTTCACCCCTCTCTATACTTTACATTACTCCAAAGTAGTCACAAACCCAAAGAAAGAATGGAGAATGGTTGCCCTTTTGAAAACAACTGCAAGTTTTAAATGCTGAGTTCTGTCTTAATGCAGAACCCTGACCTACTGAAGTAGGAGGGGAAAATTGCCTTGACTTGCAGGAGGCCAGAATGCCACCCACAGAGGTGCCTGATTGCCAGAGAGTACTGGACATCTGCTGTCTGAAAATCACTGGAGTCTCTGGTATCTAACATTGGCCACTCAAAAAACAAGACACTGAAATAGGCAGTGCAGGCTGAAAAAGCTGGTGCAGAATGGTTCCACGAGGATGATTAATGCCAGCTGAGGAACCGCACTCAGGATTTTGCATGTACAATACACATGTGATTTTCTTTGTATTTACAGCTATACTTTTGAGGAATCATTGATTAGGAATATAAATATTGATGCACAATAATCATTTTAATAGGCAATTACATTCATTATTTAAATATTTTGATAATTGCTCAGCTCAAAAACACGAGCACTAAAAAGGAGCATCTGATAATATAATGCCATTACTCCTAATGATCCACAGACAAATTAATGTTCTTTCTGATACTGGTAATTTAAAATCTATCAGATTACAACTGCAAACAGAGACGTAGCATGTCAATGAAAGTTGTAATGGGAGGGGATGAATCCCTGAGCTTAGAGCTTGTTCTTATCAGTTACAGGCACAGGCAGTATAGGAAAACCAGATAGCAGAGACGGACTGGTTTTTTAAGGCTGCTTCTCAAACACAGGGGCATATGAGAATAGAAATATATTCTATGACAGATTTTGTATTAAGGATGATGTTTTACTAAGTATTTAAGACTTTGAGAGTCTATATGACAGTATCAGTGTAGCAAACCTGATTGAGGCCAGATGAAATTTACAACGTCTTAGGTATCATCAGAAAACTTTGGGAGTAATTTCATCCCCAGCTGGTTGATTCTACTTCCAACTGAGTAAGAATCCTAGGACAGCTCTTCAAAGCAATGAAAATATCAGTGTTATAGTCTCAAGACATCCTGGGGATGTTCCTGTCCCAGATGGGAGACAAAATCTGCCTCAATCATTTGTTCAAGCTTAAATTGGTGTAGAATTGCAGAACAATTGGGAAGAATCTTTTAAGATCATCTACTCCAATTCTTCTGCAATAAGCAGGGACATCTTCTACTGGAGCAGGTTGGTCACAACCCTGTCCAACCTGACCTTAAATGGTTGCAGTAATGTGGGATCCACCACTTCTCTGGAAAGTCTGTGCCAGTGTTTCACCAGCCTTACTGTAAAAAGTTTCATCCTCATATCGAATCTGGTCTCCTTTAATTTAAAACCACTACTCCTTGACCTATCACAACAGACCCTACTAAAAAAATTGGACTTAGAAGTCCCCTTTGAGCACTAAAAGGCTGCAATAAGATTTCCCTTGAGCCTCGAGTTGTAACTTGGAATGGGTGAGTGGTGGCAAAAGCAGAGAGTTCTTTAACAAGACCTTTTCTGTTAGATCAGGTCACTAGATGCTTTTACAGAGTGGGACTTGAGTATTTATTCATGGTAATGAATTCTCCTGGAAATATAATTTCATCTTCTTAAGCATGATTGTATCATTTCTTGGATTAATAAATATCAAAGCTGTGATAATGACAGAATTACCATTGCTAATTTAGGTCAGAATGAGTATTCCCCTGAAAAGAGTCCAAAGCAAACAATTTATGCTGTGTTCAGAAACCTGTCAGAAAGGGGTTGGAATGTGCATTACTCCTTAACAGAAGTGAGTGCAGACTTTATCCATCATAGTCTATTCCAGGGATGCTGAAGTCACAAGAATTTATGGAGGGGGAAGAAGGGACCTATAGGCATACAGGAGCAAAGGCAGGGATCCATTTTTCAGTGGAGGCAATACAGTCACTTAAACTAAGAAAACAAGCAATAAACAAAACCAGGCAGTGACAGCTATTAAAGGTTTGAATCATTACCATTCTGAATGCAGAATAAATAAACAGTATTATTTAGTATGCAGAATAAGCAAGAGGTAGGTGTTTGTGTGTGTAATCAGTGATGGTGAAGCTGAGGAACAGCATCTTGGTTCTGAGCCATGCAAGATGTCACAAGAGACACCAGGCAAAATCCCAGCCCAAAATGAAATTAATGAGACTTCTACCAGTGATTTCAGATAGATTAGGATTTATTGCCTTTTTTTGCCCACCAGTAATTTTGCACTGTAATTTAATTTCTGAGCACTAATACTCTCATTTAGAGTACATCTTGTCACATTTGTATGGGATGGTGACCCTGTACTCACAGTAAAGTCAGATGGCATGAGTGTTGAAAAATGTGAGCAATTCTTATACATTAAACATCTCCTTAGGAGTACAAAACTAAAGTTAGACCAGGGAATTTATCTGCTGTCTGCCTTCACTGAGAAGTTCCAATCATCTCTTCTAAATGTTGGCATAACCATACATCTCCTCCTCCCTTCAGTTCACACTTGTAGATGCAATGAAATCTTCCATGGTTTACCCTGAGAATGGAGAATCACTGCACTTTCATGGTGCTGTAATTGCTCTATAATAGCTAATAATTATGCATTTGCAGTATCATAAGCACAGCGTTGTGAAATCCAGTGCAAAAAATTAGGCCCTCTGTTATAACTTAGAAAATTATTTCAGAAATGGGATGAAGCTCAGTCAGTTGTGTAGACAGATGCTATTTTGCATTTGGTAATGTAGTGAAGACAGGTTATCTATCTTTAGAGTCACTATCCATTGTTCTAGGAAGTCTGTCAAAAACACTGCAAAAGCTACCTGCAACTTTGACATGAAAAGCAAAGATACATAGCGAGAAGAAAACTGAGCAGGGGGAAAGCAGATTTTATTGAAAAACAGATGGAAAATATGTATTTGCTTGTGTCTTCTGTGCTTTCAGTTGCTTTAAACCACAGTGCAGGAATTTGAGTTTTGCTGCCCTTTGGAGACTGGCACCAAGCAGCTCCGGTGGAATGTGCTGTGTGCTCACATCCTGCACTGCACTGGTTTCATTAAAGAACAGCATTAAAAAAGCTTTTTATTACAAAACTGAATTTAAATCTAGTTTCAACACATTGATATGCTTTCCTTTTCCACATATACAGAATCCACAGCCAGCTGTTGCAGATCCTGGGACCTGTAAGAGTTCCCCAGCGTAGTGTTGTGTTAGTTTACATAAACCATAGAATTATAGATTAATTGGGGTTAGAAGGGACTTTTTCTGGTCATGTAGACCAATCCCCCTGAAATGAGCAGGGACATCTTTAACTAGATCATGTTTCTCAAAGCCCCAGAATCTCCAGCAGCTCAAGGCTCAAATCTTCCATAAGGAATTGGTTCATCTTCATTACTCTTTTTCTGTTGTACTTCTTCCTTTTATTTAGAAGTGCAGAGGTGAAAACAGTCACAAAAGAAAGCAAGATTTTATGTGAAAAAATAATTCTGCATGTTGCATTGCTCAATTTGAACATAATTATGATCTGGCATCTCCTGCAATTGTTAAAGGCTCACTAGAGTATGAGACACAGGGCATGAATGAAAAAGCCTGCCAATGGAAAAAGAGACAGATTCCTTTCAGCTCCTCTCCTGTTGGTGTTGTGCAGATTGTAAGGAAAAGAGTTGGGTCTTGTTTCTTCTTCATTTATTATCTTTCCTGGCAGTCAAAAATAATCAGACCCGAAACACAATGCAAGCTTAGAAAAAAACCAAAACATGGCAACAAAGGAACTAAGGACTGCAGAAAAAAGATTGAGGAGATTGTATTGAATAAGTGAACTTGAAAAGAGTGGATAAAGTCTGGACCTGGATAAGCTGCCCTGTGAGAAGGACTGAAATGGTAAATACTGTGTACACATCCAGATCAGCCTCTGCTGACACAGTGAGACTGGAAACACAGGCATTGTAATTGTAGTCTTGAGTCTATGGGAATGGCATTAGGAAAATGTCATAAACGGTTGAAATTATGCCCTGCTTGCAAAATTCCTTATTCTTTGAAGACTTCTACAAAAAACAAGGTGTAGCTTTTACAGTTCTCAGAGGACAGCTGTAGGTTTAGGCCTTATTTTCTCTCTTGCCCTGGGGAAATTTCCTATTGACTGTGGCTGACAGCTACACTGCAGACCAAAATTCCTCATAAATCATGCTGTGAGTCAAGTGCATGTCTCTTCTAAAACGTGCCATCCTTGGAGGGCAGACACAGCAAGTGCTGAGCAAAAGCAAAACGTTCCAAATGGGGCAAAAGTGACCATGCTGCCTCTGGGGAGGATGGGTGGGGAGCAGAGACATCTTTCACTGAAGAGGATTCTTCCCTCAGCCAGAAAAGTCAGACATTTCAGGGTCTGTCCCACTTCCTGAGCAGGTGTCTTGCCGCCTCTACAAAGCATTTGTCTCATTTTGATTGAAAGATGAACACTTAAAAACATTTATTCTCTTCACAGTGTGGGAGGTTTCCCCTGGCACATGCAAGCTCATTTTAGATAGACTGTATTCACTGCCTTAAAATATTTTTTGGGGGGTAACTGCTTTATAAATTGCTCCCTAGAAACTTTTTATATAATACTATATCTATTAGCATGAAAAGAAAAATTCTATCCTCCTACAAAGTTTTCCACTGTGGGCCTTTTTGGCTCCCACATGTAAAGATACCTCCTTAAAAAAGTCTTTTTGCCACACAGTTTATTCTGCATTGATTGACTCCAGTGCTGGGAGTCCTATAAATGCAGTTGGAACATTAACACTGGACATCATCCCTTCAATTCCTTTAAACAGCTGATATTAATACTTCTTGCAATAGAAGCTCTCTGTAAGCCCATCTTGTCCACAGGTCTGACATGCTGAGCAGGTCCCACCATGCAGGAGGACTTGACATGGGATTTGCCAGGTGGGTTTCTTTTCCTCAGGGCACTCTGAGCTTAGCAGTTTGGGCATTATGCAGTGGGGCTGAAGGGCGTGTTGGTGTGGTTATTTTTGCCCTTCACAAATAGGATGGGGCTGCTGGGAGATGATTCTTGAGCTTTATTTGCAGCATCAGCCTCATGACATGGCTGACACAATAGAAAGATGGCAAAAGGACACATACAGCCAGTAGCAACCCAAGATTTCTTGTTACAGAGCATCTTAAAAACTTTCTAGCCAAAAGCATATTGCTAAAGCTTACAGACAGTTGTTCTAGCCAATCTCTAAAAGCACATGGACACCTGCTTCACACACTGCTTGCTTGTATGCCTTCTATTAACAATACACAATACTCTATTATTAAGCTTAAAACCTTCTACTACCTTGCTAAGCACATTTTTCTGCATTCTTAAGGTGTATCTTAGCCAAGCCTAAGACTCAAGCTATTTTTAATGTCCATGCTTGCTGTATCATTGAAACTTTTTCTACCTTCAGACTTTGCAGCTGCAGCTAGCTCTAAATTTTCTGCTCTTTCTCCTGCTTTTACAGCTTCCTGGCAGCCTTGTTAAATTACCTTGACTAATTCCCACAGAAGGGCAAGGTTTAGAGTTTGAAAAGAGGCCATTTGTGGGTTTTCAGGGTATCCATGCCCTTCCCATGCTGTTCAAGAGGATGTAGAGCTCCTGTGCACCCCATGTCACTACAGATGATGTGATTTTCCAGGATGGTGCCTACACACCCCCAAACATTGGCAGAGGAGCATCTGCAGCTTCACATCTCTGAGTGACAGATATGTTTATTTGTTTCCTCAGTGGGAACCACTACACCAAAGATATCTGGCAGGGGCTTTGCCCCAGAGAGTTCTGCTGAGCGTGGCCAGAGTGGTGCCAATCAGTCACACCCAAGCTCTTATTTAGGCAGCCACTGCCAATAATTACAGCTGACATCCTTGAGGCTTTCATGGCCTTTTTTAAGCCTGAAGCTGGTATTCCTGGATTCTCCCCATTGGTCTTTTGGAGAGGCAGCTGTAGCCCATGTTCAAATGCCCCTTGCCCTCCTAGCCTTCCTTATTTAAAAGGACTTCATAAGTTTCAGGTAGATATGAAGTTACTTGTTTCCTACATCTGTATTCCTGAGTCAGAAAAAATAATATGGAGGGGAAAATTAAATAAAACCCAGAAACAGCAAGAAATAGCTATATTGTGTTCTCCAGCAGTATCTCCAATTAATAAAATCACTTTTAATTATTTTTCATCTTTCTTGATAACTTGTGAAATGAATTTCTTCAGATATTGCAGCTTTTACTTTGCACTCCCATTTTGTCTATTTTTGTCTATTTTTGAAAATTATGCATTGCAGAGCAGAATATATGCTAGTTAACAAGACTAATAATTTATCTTACTGTAATTGCATGTCATCACCCACTAGTCAGTTACAATGATTGGCAATGCAATTTTCTTTGCAATAAAACTAATTAATATTCACAACATTATCCACTGTTCAGATATTTCTATAAGCAAAAATTGATATCTTTTTAGCAAGCAAGTCATTAAAAGAAAAAAAGAAGTCATATGGAATGCTAAAATTGGTATTATAGTACATGAAAAAATATGAGTAGAAAAAGAAATCATATGGGATGTTAAATATGGTATTTGAAGTCATGAAAAATATGAGTTGAAGCTGGCTTAGAATGACCATTTCCATAAGGAAATACATTTGAAAAATCTGATGGATTTCTTCTGGAGAAGCAGCGGAGTACTTGTAGCCAATCATAACAGCATAAAATGTCAGGAAAAGAAGGTGAAAGGTTTATGATTTCTCAACAAGAGACCCACCTTCAGCTTTGAAATGAAGCACATTTTTTAGCAATGTTTCTCAGTGCTTTCCCTATTGCATCATCCTAATTAATTGTGTGCTGAATTAAGGAAGTTCTTAAAGGCTTTGTGACTAATTCCATCTCACTTCCAAATTAGAAACATTATAAATATTAGTGGTAGCAGGGGACTGGGTGCCAAGACATCTGAAAAAATGCCTTTATTTTTCACTTTCTTAAACATAGAATTAAGGGAATGATATCGTGGCTCTAAATTTAAGGCCCCATATGAAGGAGTCCATGCACTTTTTGGCACTTGTCACCAATATTTTACTAATTTCCTATCGGATCATTTGGGTGATGAAGATTGTGCTCAAATGAGGAAAAATATTGCATTCTGCCAAAGCCAAATAATTTTTTGAGTGAATTGCAGTAACACATTAGCTGCTCACAACAATTCCAATTTCCTCAACACTTAAATGCATCCCTGTGTGTGATTATATCTGATACATTATCCTATGAAATATTTACACACATTAGAAAATACGATCAGAAAAAAAATAAGCAATTCTGGCATTTAATCCATTGCAATTCACCTCAGAACTTTTTTTAAAACTGACTATATGCACTTGCATTCTGAACTTCTGTGAAGAAAATCTGTTACTGAAAAAGCAATATGTTATTGCTTGTATTGTAATTTTCCTTCCTTATGGTCAGGGAATTAGTTTATTGTTTTCATGAAAATGATGAATCGTAAGGATTTCTCTGTCCAAGTCAGTTTCCAGTGTTGGTATTTTGGTTATAAAAATTATTTATGTCTGCATATTCTGTTATTACTCAGAGGGATTATAGCAATAAGTACCTTCATCATCATCCAGAGGAATAAATTATTTTTCTGAATTAATGAAGATAACCTTGCTCCTCATTTTCAGAGTACCATCCTAGCCAGGGACAGAAAATACCCTGCCAGAGCCCACTTTATTCAAAGAGTCACCTAGAAACTCATCCACAAAGGGAATTCCGTGAATAAAACATCCAGCAGGATTTATGGTTTTCATAAGGAAATAAGGTGACACATGGATTTTCTTTCTGTGGATGGACTAACTCACATCATAGTGACCCTGTGAAAATTGCAAACATTTGTTAGACACTTGGAGCTCCACGTTTCTATTGAAAAATCTGCCTGAATTTTGTTCACTTTGAATGTTCACAAGGTATTTTTCAGAGAAATGTGACTCCTACAACATGGAAGAAGTTCTGCTTTCGCCTTGGCATCACTGAAATTCAAAGAGATGAACAAAAGGTAACAGAAATAAACAGTGAAATATAACATAAGGAAAAAATCTGTTCTTTACTTATCAAGGTTTATGCTGTATAGCTATTCAAATATTCCTGTTAACAAAACCCTCAAATCACAAACACCCATAAGAATGTACAGATAATTAAAAGGGAAGAAGTTATGATGAAACCAAACAACTACTCAGAATTCATGCACACATTGCAAACCTTGCTTTTCAGAATTCAGCCAGCACATCTGTTTTGCCACATCATAACCAAAGAACCCTGAAGATCTCCTTGTGTTACATGTTTGTAAGGCAACTGACCCATGATACTCAGGGTGACTAACAAAGGACTTTAGAGAAATGCCAACAAAAGGTTGATTTTTTATTAAAGCCTTCCTTAGTACTTTATAAATAAAAAAGTGAATGCTGTTGAGGAGTTTGCTATTTTAAGAAACTTTTGCAGAAAATATAATTTATTAAATAATTATATTGCTTTTCCATCTACTATGATTTGAAAAGGTTGATATTAATCAATGGTGGTCAAGAATTTAGAATAATTTAGAAACTAGGGTGTCATCATCTGTCCAGGTGTCCACTGACAGAAGTCATCAGGTCTTATGCACAGCAGCCAACCCTCCAAACAGGCTCTTGCTCTCCAAGGCATGTTTATGTATAATGGATTTGTCTCTAGCTTACAATTAGTGTATATTTATAACTTAGAAGCAAATGTAGCTCCCTCCTTATCTTCAGTTTCCCCGACCCATGGATTTTAGTTGTTTGATATACGAGCAACCAAAATTTCCCAAGCATAGCCCTGGAGTCTTAGAAAATCTACCACGACCTGGTCTGTAACTCCAGGTTAAAAATGTTATTTGTATTTGTGTTGTTTTTTTCCTAGTGAATCTGTTTCACTACAGACTCACTGCAGCAAACACAAGTAATTGCTGTGTTGCTTCATATTTAGTTTCATTAAAAAGCACCCCCAGGAATATTTATAAATGTAGGCATGCAGAGACACACATAAACAGTGTGCCACAGTGTCACTCATCTGCCAAGCTGTACTGCCACGAGTGGGTCACTTGCCAGAGAGAAGTTCTGCAAGGAAGGAGCAGATGGCAGAGCAGACAAAGCAGAAAGAAAGCTTTTGATCATGACTGTTCAGTGTGTTACCCAGCAGAGCTGCAATTATGTTTCCTTGATGGCAAAGGAAGACATTAAATAATTTACTGAACTTGGAGGTTATTAAGGCTGCAACAGGACATTGGTGCCTTTGGACTCTGGACTGTTTGGAGTGCTTTGTTCAGGAGAATTGGGGAAGGGCTTTCATTCTTTGTGTGCTTTGTGCACCAAACCTGTTCAGAGACACTTTGTAGGTTTTGTGTAAAAACTGATAGTCCTGGCTTTAGGGCTTTCACTGCCCCAGGGAGATTGGAAACAATCCCCACCATCACTCATGTTAAATTTTCAGATTTCCAGAATGATGATGGATGGAGTTCCTAAGGTATCTAGGAACCTTAATGCTTTCTTCTGAATTATGCCAGTGAAAGGAAACATCTCTTACTGGATGATGATGTTGGTGAAAGCTTTCCAGCCCTCTAAGAAGTGCAGTCAAAAGAAAGAATTTTATAATAATAAAAAAAGAAAAAAAAGAGAAGATAAATTTAATTACTTAGCTATTGTGAAAGTAACAGCAGACTCTGGAATATGTTGTGTGCTCTTGAAATGCTTGAAGACACTTTCTCTGTTCTGAAACTTGCAAAACTTATTAGAATGAGTCAGATTTGAATTGGATTCCAACTGATGAAAAAGAATGGGTTAAATTCTCATAATGGAATATTTCAGTTCCATTGAAAGTATTTTTATGTGAAAGTGATCTTTCCATGTCTTTATTTTAAAATATTATCTTAATCAATATTTTAAACAATGGCATAATAGTTTGCCTAGCTATCTTTGTGAAATTAAAATACCGTATTTTCAAAATTGCTTCTTATATTGCTTACTCTTTTCTCTCACTCCCCTCAATAAGGATATTTAAATAACTTGTCTTGTAAAGCAGGCAGGCGACTTTTTTTTTCACTGCCTCTGAAATAGATAAAAATATTGATTTGTTATTGTCTTAAACATTTGGAAGTGAGAATGCAAATTAAAAGATAAAGACAAAACTGGTATGTCACACCAAAGGCATGTAAAAATACTTTTTTACCCTAACACAACAAGTCTAAAAGTTAGAAAAGATTTTATAAGGATGTTTTTTCTCCCAAGATACCCTCCAAAACCTTAAGTATCAAGTACCTCCTGAGCTGGAGGTCATAGTATGCATTTTTTACCGTGAATTTATTTCCTTTGGTTTCTATAATTTTTAGCTCCCATAATGTCCTGCAGTAAGGAACTCTGCAGCTCGAACATGAGATGTAAGAAAAGCAGCTTTTCTGTAGTATTTTTTTTTTATTCTGCTCACAGCTAATTGCACTTGATGTCTCCCAGCTCTTGCACTGGATGTGATGCTGGATAATCAATTCCTTTTTGCCTTTGCCAAGCCTGATTTACCAGACCTTTATCAAATACTCTTTCAGCTGTCTTTTCTCCAGCAGGACAAGTCCTTGTCTACTCAGTCAAAGTAAGAACAGCATTCAATATTCCTTTTCATCTTTGTTGCCCTCCTTTGAGCCTTTTTGTAGAGGAGGATGAGAGCTGCATTGCCTGTATTTATGCAGGAGCATAAATGTTTCCTCTTTGTTCTTTCTTCTTTTTCTAAAAACTCTTAGCAAGATATTTTATTTTTTCAATCTTTTCTGAGCTATGGAAAGTACCTGAACTGCACATCATAAGCCCAGTCTCACTACTCAGCTACTTTACTGAACATAGATCTCTTTAATATGCAAAATAATTTTATATGCAAAATAACCTTTTTTTTTTTAATCCACATACCTTACATACAATTTACCCAGATTGAATTCTATTTATCCATTTTGTTTCCCAGATCCAGGTTTGCAGTACTCTTAGGCCAACACTTGCAGCCACAATCTCTTGATCTCACAATCTCAGAATTGTATTTTCAGCACAATTTTTTCATGTATATTAAGGATTTTTTTTAAAAAAAATTGGATTAACTCCTAATTTGATGGTGTTATCTTGCATAAAATGACTTGTAGTTCCCTTGATCATTCATAGTATATTTCTTGAAAATTTTTTATCCTTACTGTATCTGCCACTTTCTTGTTCTCAGATGTGAAAGTGAGTTTAAGGGACACTTTGTACACCACTAACAGTTCTTCACTTTCTGGTCCTTGAACTCCTTTTGAATTCTTAGGTAAGTGTTTATTGATGCAATTTGTCCCTGTCCAATTTTGTTGTTTGCTCTGTAAAATGTATTGACACCTCAATTTGATTCAGACCTTCAGCAAATGCCCAGTAATGAAGGGTTCCAGTGCAGAAACCTCCCCAAGCTTTTCCACGATAAAGGCAGAAAATTAATTTTGTTTTCTAGTTTTCCCCTTTTTTCCCTGAGTGCTCCTTTTGTACCTTTATTATCTATTGACTCTAGAGACCTTCTGGCTTTTTACTGCTAATGCCTTTGAAGGATGAAATATGAAGTATAAAAAGTGCTGGTAAATACTTTTCAATTACAAGCTTTTTTTGGTCTGTCTTTCTGTGTCTCTTATGTTCAGCTTGCCAACACCAGTATTCTGTGTTTTTCTCATTTGAAGAGACCCTTATGTTCTCACTCAATTTGAATGACCTCCCTTCCCCTAAGTGTAGTCAGAGCTTCTTCTTTTTTCTCTTTCTCTTTTCTGAAACGTGATGTGCATTGGCTTTATGCCTAAAGATGTCATTACAGTGCCTACCTGAAGGCTGCAAAGATTTTACTCCAACACCTTCCTTTTAGAAGAAATTAAACCCAAGATTATGAAAATACTTAAAACAAGGAGGTGGTTTGGCTGTCATATCCATATACATTTATGGAAAACTAATTCACTCTGTGCCTTTGTGGCTGCCTGGAATTCCATAATCAACAGTAGTTTGAAGAACAGCTGTGGTCTTAGAATTGTGCACACATTAGAAAAGAATTGTTTTGTCCCCAGCTGAATTTTATATTAACCATTGTTCAATTATTTCAAAAGTGAGGATTACAGCACACAATGTAGCAAGCTATTAACTTAAAGCTTCTTCCTCTCTGTTTCTTGATAGTACTGAGCCAATAAATTTAGGAATGGGGAGCAGAACTTTGCACCTGATGAAAATTTGATTTATAATGATTCCTTGAAAAAATGAAAATGGATAAAACAACTAGGAATTGGTTGGTTGGTTGGTTGGTTGGTTGGTTGGTTGGTTGGTTGGTTGGTTGGGTTTTTTTTCCTTTTTCTGAGATCATTCTTCTGGGAAAAGACATCTTTTTGCAGTGCTGTGCAGAAAATAATGTGCTTAAGGCTTTGATAAATTGAAAAGTTAAAATGAGAGGAGGAAAAGCAGGAGATATGAAGCTAGGAAATGTGGGAGCTCCTGTCTTGTATAGGCAAAGCCTGATGTGAATTAACTTTGAGTTACTTTTAGAAATTAGTATATTGAAAAATGAGAGTGGTTTGATATTTGGGATATGGCCATTCCTTGTATCTCACCTTGGGTTGAAGAGACTGACACTGAAGGTCCTGGTTCAAAGCACTCAGGGAAAGGATTCTGGTAAATCCCCACCCAGTGAGATCAGCACTTTGGTTACTCAGCAAGGCTCAACTGCCTCACCACGGACTGGTGCAGTCTTAAGGACTTTATTAGTTGGATTAGTTAAACTGGAAAGTTATCTTAGTTCACAGCAGGTTATTTGTTGGAGACACCTCATTTCAACTTAATTTAAAAAGTCGTGAGCTTTTCCATTGCTGTTTTTCCCTCATTAATCTTGGTGCATTTCACATATGAAAGTTTAGACAAAGAAGGAGATCTTGATTTCCAGAGAGGTTCTTCCAAAGAATCTTCTCTCTCTCTTACATAAGTGCATCACTAAATGGCTTACAAAAAGCTGTAACATTTCTGAGGATGGAAACAATGCAGATCCACATTATCATGCCTCTTGTAATGGAAGTCTTAACACTAAAAACAAGAGTGCCAAAATCAGCCTCAGAGCTCCCTCAACCAAATGGAAAGAGTGAAAATATATTTCTGCCAGTGGAGAAAACATGTTTCTAAGAAGGCCAGGAGATTATTCAAAACCTCCAGGGAGTTTTGTGGCTAAATCCCAGCATTTTTCTTGGAAAATAAACTCCATGGCAGAACAGCCATTTGTCTTAACACCCCATGGCTGCCTACAAACAAAGTGTTCTGCCAGTGACTGGCACAAACTTCAAGCTGCAGCCAGAAATCAAGCTGGTCCTTTTATTCTTTCCTAGTTTGCTATTTTTTTCAATCTCTCAAGGGCACATCTCACAGCCTGGATGAGAACACAGAGAAAAGCAGATGGCAACACCATTTGCAGCCTGAGTGACAACAGAAGATGCCAAAATGCTGATTAATGGCCTCGTCCCCTCACAAACCTTTGTTAACCAACTCTACTCGATTGTGCAGCGTTATCTGAGGACACAGAACGGGGCAGGCACCTCCCTAAAGACTAAAAGCATGATCCCAAAAGGATCTGCAGGCTTTGTTCAGCACTGTGCACCCTAAAGACATCAAGACTGCAATATGAAAATGCTGGGATAGGTCTCTGACTGTGCTGCAGCTTGGGAATTTAGGAGAGGGATTATAACAACTTCACACACCTGTGTTCTAGGATATGACTTGTAAGAGAGGATTTTAAAAAGCCATTAATCTGTTTTGCTGTTCTAGGGTTGCCTTTTTTCCCCAGAATGTGGCAAACCTCCGGAGCAGGGCCATCTGACCACGCTCTAACTACTCCAGAGCAGCCTGGGTGGGATTGTCTGCACTCAGGGGCACAGGCACAGGAAGAGCTGCTGTCACAGGGGTCTGGATAGGAAGAAATGCAACCCAGAGAGGAGGAGTGATTTCACTCAAAATCTGTTACCAGAGAAATATGGGATGACATGTTGGAAAGCTAATGGTTGCCATGGAGTTTGGCACACAGATGGAGGGGTCCTTTGCCTGGTTTATAGGACAGAGGCTTCTATTGCAAGACCTACCTTTCAGCTTCAATTAATAATATAGATCTTCTCAATAAATATAGATCTCCTCAATGGATGTCCTCTTCATCTAGTGCCTATTTTTACATATTATCCAGAAGGGATATAAATAATGGATATCCTCTGAGCCACTGGTTCAGCCCCAATGCAGCAGGACACCCAAAGGCTATGAGAAAATGACACATGTTTAGATAAGATTGTCACACAATGTGATCCCAGAGCGAGGTCAGATCTCTCAGGAGATAAAGGACATGGGATTTGCCAGGCTAAATTGGCCAATAACAGCTGCTTCAGAGGGAGGGCAGAAATATAAAAGAAAATGAGCAAGAAAACCTTTTTACTACTTCGGGTAGTGAATGGCAGAGTGCTGTGCCTGAGGAGGATGCCCACAGAGAAAGGTGGTTATATTAATAACACCTTCTCGTTAGCATTTGGATCTGATTTTCTTGTGCACTGACAGGGCAGAGGTTCCAGAAGCCCCACACTGTATCCCACAGGGATGGGCAGTGCAGGAATGTCTGCTCTTGTATCCAGCTGGTAAAATCTTCCTGTCCAGGAGGTTCTGCACTCTGCAGTCCAAGTGCAGGACTGTGTTGTGGGAGGGCACTTGGCAGAGTGCCTGTTGGGAGGTGGTGGTCCCCATCTTTCAGAGCAATATTGCTTTTCTTCCAGGGAAAACCGTGTGGGCTCAATATTATATTAAAAACTATTCCACTGATTGGTTTTGTAATATATTTCTCCCTGAAGGAGATGGTCCAACCTTATTGGGATAACACTTTCTCATGAATTTGCCTATTAAAACTTTCTCTGTAAGGTACTTAATATGGAATAAAAGCAGAACCAGATACTTTGCAATCTTTTATTTGCATGTATCTCTGCATTCATTTTTTTTAAATTTTGCTCATCACAAATCTACATGCAGTGATTTTAATTATAATTTTCTTGAATACTCGATTTGAATTGTGTGGTTGGAAAATTAGAACAAATTGCCATTTAAAGTAGTACTTCATAACTGACAGAAAGTGCACTTTTGTGCCTTGTAATTGAGAGGCCAAATAAAGTTCTAGTCATGAGATGACCCAGGTGTTTTGAGATTGTTTACACTTGTTCCTACCTTTTCTCAGTGCTGTACCAAGTGTCTGATGATGATTTCTCCCTCTAGAAGAAGGAAAACGATCAGAGTAGCCAGAGTAGCTGCATCATTTCTGTCAGGGTAAAACTCACATATGAGGAGATGATTGTCACAAAAAGAAGCTATTCAGACATCTGAACATGATCACTGGGGGCCTGCTGTGAGCTTTGAGCTTGTCCAAACCACTGATCCCAAAATTCTTTGTGATTTATACAGGAACTATGGCCATGGACATTCTGGAAGCACTTGGAGGAGAGTTTCCCCCAAGCCTTCTAGTGGACATTCTCTCCACCGACTCTAGATTTTCATGCTGTTTTTCTCTTCTTGCACAGAGAATTTAATCAATTTATCTCTACCATGTCCAACTCTCCCAGAGCATTTTATTTTCACTCTTTGGTCAATCAGACCCTTGGGTTACTTGGGCTTTCTGATATCTGCAGTCTGCCAGCACCATAAATTCTAGATTGCTCCCATTCCTCTCATAGCTGACTTTTATTCATAGCTGATTTTTGTTTTTACCTCTCATACATGTTTTTTATCATGTTTTCACCTAAAGGCATTGTTAAATCTCCATCATTCTTCTGCATCCTGTCTGCTGCCTTCTCACATTCTTAACAGCTGATGTGAAGATAAAATTATCAAACTGTAACGTGACCTTATTCTCTTTTTTTAGACTATTTTTCTTTTTTTCCTTCTTCCCTTTTGACTGTGATTGAAAACCACCATCCAACCTCTGCACTATATTGCATTTCATCACATCTGCTGACCATTCTTTCCTTCACTGTCATGTTACTGCTGCCTCAAGTTTCTCATTTACCACTGTTGTATTTTTCCAGTCTTCATCATACAATCCTGCTCTGGTATTTTCTACTAAAAACAAACAATCTCACACTTTATCCCATTTGCTTCTGTAGAGACCAATTTACCTTCCCATTCTCATTTATCTTTATTCTTATTTACCATGCTGTTTTCAATCCCCTCAGCTCCATGCTCAGACCTGTTAGTTCTGCCTTGTATCCTCTGCACTCGATCAATTCAAAGCACTCATGCCAAAATTTTTAATGGCCTATTCTTAGCCAAGTCCCAGAACCTGTACTCTGTCTTCATCTCTGTGACCTGACAGCTGCCTTCAATACTGCCACCATTCTCCTTTTCTTGAAATATTGCCTTTCCCTGATGATTCAATTTTCTCCTAGTTCTCCTCCAAGCTATTTACTCACTCACTCTTTCGCCACAGGATTCCCTCTTTAATTCCACAAAAAACCCCATCTTTTTACTCTATGATAACATGATCTACGCCTCAATCCCACCTGCCTCTCTTCTGGTAAAAGGCAAAATTTCTACCAGTTAGTTTTGTGGCTTGAGGAGGTGTAGTCACCTGGTCTCCTCCTGTACCCTTGCACTGCCTGCCTGGCACCTCATTTCACACACAGGATGTAAGGGATTGTGTGTGGACCCTCCTCTTCCTCTGCAGGTAAGTGATCCTCATCCCTGAGGAGGTTTTTATTCTGGAAACTGGGACAAAAGCAAAGGGTGTTAACCACAAAACCACAGATTGTGGATTTTGTGCAGCCTGGTGACCAGACATTTTTGAGAGAAATTTCCAGTTAAGCATCTTCTAGGAAACAATGCAATTTTTTTGCTATTTCCATCTTGCTCAGCAGTTTTACAAGGGATGGTGCATCTTTGGCATCTCTGTACAACTGTGTATCCACAGCTCTGTTGGGAGGCTTTTCTGTCATGGGCTTTATTGTATTGGATTGTTAGCAGTGACAGGTTTAAGAAGTGAGATCAGTTAGGGTTATTTGTAAAATTAAGGGGGTTTTTTGCCTTTCTTCTGCTTTCTGTTTTTACCACAAAAAAAAAAAAAAAAAAAAAAAAAAAAAAGTACTTACATCATAGCAGAAAAATAAACTAAGACATAAAATTACACTGAGAGAAGAAATTACAGCCTAAACTCATGAGAGGCATGTGATTTTATTTGTTCCTTTGTTTGAATGTCCTCTTGCTGACAAACTCAAGGGTCATTATTGTGGAAACTTTCAGGCAAAAATGATGTCACCAGAAATCATTTTAATGGAGCCTCATCTTCACATCCTATTGATTTATCTGCTAAGTATGAAGGGAAATCAATAAGCAGAATAATTTTCACATCTTTTAAACTTCTACAGTAGCCAAAAAATATTGTCTGGTGCAGACATGAATCATTGGAAAGAAAAATCATGGCTGTTGATAGGCTTGAAAACATTTCTTTATATTAAGAAGGTGAATTTTATATCTTGCCTACCAGCTTTTGTTTGATGTATTTTTACTAAGGGAAAACTTCACATAGTGACAGCAGGGATAAAAACCTTGAGGTTTTCCATATTAAAAAGAGAGATCTTCAGAGGGCAGATGCCAGGCCCAGTAGCCCAGGAAGAATACAGAGAATTTGTCAAAGGATCCATGGATAAGGTTAAGAAAGTTACAGCTCTTAGAAAATTGGATATGGCCAGAGATGTCAAGGGAAAAAGAAGAACTTCTATAGGTATGCCAGTGATTAAGGGAAGAACAGGGGAAGTGTAGGCCCTGTCCAGAAGCAAACCAGAAAACTTGGTCACCTGGGATACAGAGAAGGCTGAAGGAGGCTGGAACTTTATGATCTTTAAGGTGCCTTGCGACCCAAATCACTCTGTGATTGTATAATTCCAGCTAAATCCATATAAATTAATTAATCACAGAGCCATGGAATAATTTAGGTTGGAAAAGACTTTAAGGTAACTGAGTCCAAATGTGTTTGCTTACTGAAACAGAAGATCTCAACTGGCTTCTTTGCTGCTTTTAAATTAGGGACTTCATTCCATAAACTGCTAATGGAAGATAACTCTGGAATATTAATTCAGGGAACCCTGTTTAGGAGCTTGCTTTTTACTGTGGGTTATTTAGATAGAGCAAGATGAAGGGATCTTAATGTCAGCTTCATTCTTCCTTCCCCTCCACCCGGCCACTTCAGTGCCATTGCACTCATATTGCAGTAGAGAACTGCAAAATAAAACAGGTCATTAATTATCCCATAAACTCATTTAACTCCTGGACAAAGGTGTAAATTAAAATTTTGTATTTTTTATTGGCATGGAAAGTGCTTCATATCTGCAGCCATTTCTTCACTCCAGGGCTAATTTAGATGTAGCAATCAGTGGGAGTAATGCTTCTGAGAAACAGCAGAGAACAGTGGTTTTCCAGGTGAATTACAAGACATTGGAAGATGAAATAAGGTATTTTGTGTTTTATGGGAAGTACAAGGTGAATGTTTACCTTCCATGTGGTGCTTTGTCTGATAATCTGTAGGGATTAAATTATTGTACTTTTTTGTATATTTAAATTATTGTAGATTATTTAGTGATCAATATGATCAAAATTACAATAAATTGAATGTTGTTTTGTGGGGGACATTTTTATGATTATCAAGGGGTTATTTAATAATAATCCTAAATATGTTTCTGAAAAATATATCTTTCACCAAACAAGAAACACATTTTTCAATTTTTTCAGGACTTTCGTTTGTGGTGTCTGTACCTTATGACACCTCATAGAGGCTTAGCTACTTGTTATTTGTCAAGGTCAAATCTGTTTCCTAAGTAAGTCACAAAGAGCTATATAAATTATAAATATGCTATTATAAATATGCAAAAAAAACCCCCAACATTTTAAGCATGTGGTTTAGCTGCAACATTTGAATGCACTCATTGACAAAATAATCTAGTCATGCCAGGTGTAATGAAAATTTTGGCCAGCTGACTCCCTTGGGTGCTCATTTCTTTTCATCACTCAGTTCACAGAAACTGGTCTTCACCTCACTCATCGCAGTTTGAATGAAAAGGAATAAAACCAATGAAGTTTCATTTGCAAGTAATCATAGATTGAAACTTTGAAGTGAAACTTTGGCGGCTTCTTTGTGAATGAGCTGTCAGGATGTCAGCTCACATAGCCAAGGTCTCACATGGCCCGCTGTGGGGCTGACTGAAGGGAGCCACCTTCCAGGTCTTTGGGCCAAAATGTCCATCTGGGGTTTGACAAGTAGCAGCAAATAATGCCATGTCAAATTTTGTTATGTCACAGTTTGATAAAATTATTTTTCTAAGTATCACAATTTTGTGTGCTGTTGAAGCCATGGATGCATGAATATGCATTAAAAGGATTTCTAATATTGCAAGATAAAAGTGATGGTTTCAATGAGTTCAAGTGGGAACTCTTCTCCAAGGCCCTTTTCCCTGACAAAAGGCTGCATTGGAGCATCGTGTCTGCACACCAGACTCTTCCCTTTCTGCAGCTTTTTCCTCTCCCTAAACTCTGAGGGTACAGGCTCTGAATTTTACCACCGACTTTTACAAGCAGGCTCAGCTCCAAGCAGTTTCTTTCCCCCTGGCCACTTGCCAGATTAAAAGCATTCCATGTTTCCTCACAAGCCCTGACCTCCCCAGCAGCCTCCAGCTGTGCCTGCTTGTGCTGTGCTGAGGATCAAAACAAGGCTTGCTCCTCCTCTGCCTGCCTAAACTCTTTACTTCAATTATGCTCATCTGGCAGATGAAACACCTTGCTAATTCAAAAAAAGAATTTTTACATGAAGGGCACATCTTCCTCAAGGCTTTCCAAACTAAATTAGTATTCGATTTAAATCTTTCTTCACCTCCTAATCTCTGAAAATCTAATCATGTGTTTTTCCTTTCATTGCATTACCACATCAAAACAAAATTTGTTGTAGATACTTATTCTAAATTCACTGTCTTCGCTTTCACCAACATTTTTGTGAACAGACATAGTTTCTAGAAATCTCATCTGTACAGTCTTTTTTGTCCTTTTAATTTAAATATCTATAGGGGTTTTGTTTTGTTTTGTTCTTTTTGTGTGTTTGTTTTTGTGGGTATTTTTTGGGGTTTTGGTTTTGTTTGCTTGGGTTGTTTGGGTTTTTTTGCTTTTGGGGTTAGTTTGTTTGTTTGGTTTTTGTTGTTGTGTATTGGGTTTTTTTGGTAGAAGAGTAATAAAACCTTTTTCAAATAAACTGCCAACCAAGGACAATGTAAATTGGCCTAAGCAGATTGATTTCATCAGGGAATTGTAAAATGCTCTCTGGGTATATTTACAACTGTTACCTCTATCAGCTTCATACAATCTTAATTGTATATTGACTTCTGAAGAAAATTCTGCAAGGTCAAACTACAGTCAAAACTTTGAAGAGTATTTGAAAATATTAGTTGTATTTATCAATGTTATGAGTATTTGATAATTATGTTAATGCATGGACTCAAAAGGTTCAATCTTACAGGTGCTTTCAGCAGATATGCAGTAAGTCAGCAATGTTACAATGATTGTTTTTACTGTTGGCACAGAAATTAGTGAATTTTATCTGAACTGACCTCCACATATTAGCCTGGGATTGTGGAGAAGCCCTTGAACTGAGCAACCCAGAATAGAGAATGTATTCAACCCTGATTTTGAGGAGAACCAAGGGCAGGAGGTTGGGGACCTCACAGAAGGTACAGCTTGCCATATTCCATTAGCAATGAAAATGAAGTTGAAAAATTCATGTTCAAGATAATTGCTAAGGATTTGTGTGAGGGACCACTGCTATGATAATCACCCTTCACATGCAATATGTGATCAAACCTCTGTTTAAATCAGTGGAAACCTGTTGATTTTCTGTGGTTAGGCATTTCCTGGCAGATTTTTAAAATTCAATTAATAGATACAGATAAAAATAATTGTGTAGTTCATGCAATCTGCTACAGGAAGGTTTAAAAGTGATTTAGAGCAAGTGATCAAAACAGAGAGGTTCATGCCTTTTTCTCCCTTATTTGGTTGAATGGCTAATAACACATCTGGAGAGAAAGTCAGAGAAACAGTTGGTTTTGGAAGGGCATTGAAATTCTAGGTAAGGAAATATGCCAAGGTATAGAGAGGGCCACAGTGGAGATGAAGCAGAGTGTGGTGTGGTTTGGTTCAGCTGAAATGGAAAGTGAGGCCTCTTCATGCTCGTCTGAGAAAATATTAACAAACACAGAATTGTCTGCAATGGTTTCAGAGAACAGGATATTTAGAATAATATATTATGAATATATATTGAGGAAAGAGAGCAACATCATCACTTTTGCTTATCAGCTGGGGCTCTGCCCAATATACTCATAAAAATGATGAGGCTGTCTTCTTCCCTAGCTGCAGCAGATGTGGGGAGCATGACTGACACTCCTTCCATGCTATTATCACAGACAGATTGCTATCAGAGAGTCAATCTCTTCCCAGCCTTGCAATGTGTCTCCAGGCTCTGACAGCACAGACATGAGGCATATTTTAAGCTGCCTGTAGATTCCAGAATGAATGAGAGATTTAATATGGGGAAATGCTCACTGATAAAAGGGATTTATTTACCATGCCCACTCTGTGCTGCATTCCAAAAGAGGTAGATAAAAAGCAAGGAATAGTAATAAAAAAATGTATAGGTGGATTTATTCATGTGTGATTTTGTCCATCACCAGTAAAATGTTTTCCTCATTGCAGGATGGAAAACTAGGAGAAAGAGGTGAACACAATATATGTCCTGTTAAGCAGAATTTGGAGCAAGAAGAAATAATTTATAGAGAGAGCACTAATGTTTATGAAGACCACCTGTAATCCAGTCATCAATGAGCACAGGAGCCCTATCAGATATGGGAGGGGAATGGTTTGATACCAGCTGATAGGGAAAGCTTGGATATTTTATATTTCCAGATGTGTTACTAAAAACCTTTGCTGTTATCACAAATAAGCTGAATTTATGTCTGTAAGTATAGCACCAAAAATGCAACACAGATCACATAATCTTGTTTTCCAGCCAGACCACTTAGCAATGCACATAAAAATATCACATAAAAGGAGTCTAATGCCTTGGATCTTTACAAATGTCTAACAAATAACAGTTTGAGAGAGAGGAAAAACATTATGCATAAAACATCATCAATATATGTTGCCTTATTCAAAGAACATATTTATGTATTTTGGACACTTGCATTTTACAGTTTGCCATGAAATATTCTCCTTCCTTGGTTTCAGAGAAGAGGCAGACAGCTGGTGGAGCCACAGATATAAGAATGTTTTCCCTTTTAAATGCTTTTGACTGTTGCCTTCCACAGGGACAGAGATCAGCTGGGAGAGGGAGCAAAGTTTATCTGTGCTGTGTCAGCCCGTGGCAGAAGGATGTGTATTCTTGGAAGCACTCCTCTGTAGAGGTACAGCATTAGACATGTGCCAGAGATATGCTCTGGACTAGGGAAAATGTTTAAAAATCACTTTTCAGCATGATCTCCCTATTGTTGGGTTTTGGGGGTTTTTTTTGGTGAGCCTCAGCTGAATCCTTAATGTTGTCTTAATCCTCCCTTTGTGGGAGTAGGGACAGGGGGGAAAGACTTGATTAAAAAACAGTTGGAAATATTGTTTGCACTTTTTATTCCAAATTATGAAATTATGTTTTATCATTATTATAAATTTAACATGTTGCTGGAGAGAAGTGGTGGAATTAACCATCCCTGGAAGTGTTGAAGAAACAGAAGCTGTGGTCCTTATAGACATGGTTTTGGTAGTGTTAGATTAATTGTTAGACTCAATGATCTTGGAGGACTTTTCCAATCTTAATAATTCTATATAAAGAATTATTTAAATACATAATTACATATAATGTATAACTATATTGGTTATTAAAATATTTATATTTTATAAATTAAAAAGTGGTAGAAGGAAGGTCACATTGCATACTGCCCTTTTTCATGCATTTAAAAGAAAACTTAGACGATTTAAAGTAAAATTTTTGGGAAGAGAGGGGTGAACATTATTATGAGGAAAGAGACCATAACTGTCTGCTTTTAGATTAAATCAAAGAATAGGTTCATCATTTTTCCCTGTGGCAATTTAATTCACATTTTGCACTGTTCAGGTAGAAGCATATTAATGTCAAATTACAGAAAGCTAGTCATTGTAATGCAGTGAATAACTAATTCCATTGTTAAAATGTATCAGTGGTTCTCAGCCAAGGATAAATGACGTTGCCTTTTCTATGCATAAGGAAAAATCCTCAGTGCAGTCAGGAGACTGATGAATGTTAAAGATACTCTATCTTAGAACACAAATCCTCATCTGAATTGCTCATGCCCACCACTCCTGCCAGCCAGGCCTGTTAAAAAGATAATTTAAAAAATCCACAAAGGAAAAGTTCTGTTTCTGCATGTCATGCTGGCTGTTTTGTTCATTTGTCAGGGCTCTGCATATTGCTTTCACCAATTTCCCTGTACATTTAGAAATAAAGGTTCCACACCTTAGTGACAGCCAGTTCTTGGGGGATGCACAGACCCACGGAGTGAGGGGGAGGAGAGCATTTAAAAGGACTGAGAGATGGGAAATACAGAATTTCATGGTCACTGGAAGCAAGGAGAAGTCCTAAAATCAGCTCCTTGGATGCAGTTTCCTGCTCTTCTGCAGGACTGGGAATCAGAGCTCTGTGCTGAGTTGCAGTGAGGCTCACACAGAGAGCAAACTCTGAAACCCTCTCCTTCCTCTGCAAGGTAAAGGTGTTTGACTCTGAAGGAGAGAGGACAGTGGCAAAAGGAAGCCAGAAAATTGATTTTACCTCCTGCAGGTCATTCCAGTGTTATTTAGCATTAAGCACAGCACAGCCCTTAAGAGGGCCAAAGCAGCTTTCCAAGATACCTTTCCAAGAAGATATTAATTTTTTTAAATTACAGCCCTCGGGACCCATACATATTTTGTTCTTGCTCTCATTCCTGCAATTATAAGGATCTATATGCATCTATATTTTTAATCCCTGTGAGCTAATGGATGCTTTTACTTCTTCTGAATCTCAATAGCCAGAAGGACTCTGCTCCTTCACCTCACTGCTGTCTTGATAGCTCCCCAGAATTTCTGGCTGGAATACACACTTAGAGAAACTGCAGAGGTGTAGAACAAAGTGCTTTGGCTGTACAGAAGAACTGCACACCAAATCTTTTGGGCTACCTTAAAACCATGGCATCTGGGCCAGCTCAATATCTTGAGATATTTCATTAACAGTGAAATGAAATTCCAAGCTAATGGCAAACTTTCTATTTCTCATCAGGCCACTTTCCCCATATTTATTTTCCCTTTGTTCTGTTCTCAGTTTCTGAAGTAGTTTTGAAGGACGTTTAGGAAAATCTTCACTATTGCCCAGCTTGCTTTTGCTCGTACAAATGTAGGAGCAAAACAGTTTAGGAAAATTGCCTTTGCCATGAGAATTCAAATAATGAACTTGTCAATTACTAAAAATGTCTAAATATTTTTTCTTAACAATTAGGCTTGAAGAGAAAAGACATTGAAGCATTATCTTATTACTGGAAATAGATAAAACCCTTCCTTACACAGTACAGCTAGAGATGATATTTCCATCTGTTCTGCTATGGAAAAGAAACTTGTTCAGGAGTGGAGGATTTGCTGCTTTTCAGGAAAAGATCAGGTAAGGTCACAAAAAAGTCTCAGAGGCTAATCTCATGGGTGGCTTTATTTATGACCTACCCTAGCAGTGGTAGGTCAAATCTGCTTAGCTTAGAAGTCTGGAGTACAGGCTAAGGTTTCTCTCTTTGTTTTGACTTCCACCTCCACAAATTAAGCTGGGGTTTGAAAATCAGCCCGTTTCCTTTCTGCATTAAAGATTCTTCCACAGGAGTCTGCCTGACTCTTTTGTTCTCCAGGAAGAAATACAAGTTAAATATTGCAGATCTAAGAGCTAACAGCAATTCCTTCTCTGGCTGAGAGGACTCCCAGGAGCCATCCCTCATACAGGCTCCCTGATATCTGCCAGACTCTCCAACAGCTAAAGAAGCTCTCTTTGGTTTTGTCTCTATTCCCTCAAACCGTAAAAACCTCACAAAACCAGCTTTTCTTACCCAGTTTGGAGCTGTATGTGGTGTAGTTTTTAATTACCAGTGTAAGCACTTCCTTAGGATGCCTGTACACATCTTGGGCACTGTACAGATATTTCCAGGTCTAATGCACTGTGCTTTACTATATGGCAGTCACAATTCTCTATTAAATTTCTTGTCACTTTTCCTGTCATATTATTCTGCAGAAGTTCCTGTTTAAATTCAGCATCACTGTTCACAGAAAGTGGTTCTGCTCAGCGCAAGTAAAGACTAGCAAACTTTGACAATAGAAATTGGAGTGTTCCATTTACTGCTGCAATTCCAAGAAGCCTGTCTGCATTTCTGAGCACTGCTGGCAGTGCTGGGCCATTTCTGATATCCTGCTTTCAGCAGGTTCCAGTAACTCCAAGACAGTCTTCATTTCTCTGCTTAGAAATAAAAGCTCAGCTGCCTACCACAGGACAATCAAGACTCCTTCTCATGGGAATAAAGATGTGGTGTCCATCCATTGTGGATGGAAGAGGGACTGGAGTCTAAGTATGAAGGAGAAAGTAGTTAACGTTGTGAATATTGATTTCTTTCTTTTCTGACTTTATCTAACCTGAAATCAAGTCCAAAGAATTCAACAGGCAGGGCCAGACTATGGGCATTCATGTCCTTTTTCTTGCTCAGGTGAAAACATTTTTGTCAAGAGATTATTTTTTTCCATAAAAAAATAATTGCTACCCAAAGAAAATTACTTTTTCATTTTCACTCTTTTTTTTTATTAGCTTTTTAGTCCCAGTCTCTAGATTGTAGACTACACTTTATTCACCATCCATCTCCAATGCCTCATAGTAATGACTGAAAACAGGACTTGTAATAATAATGCTGATATCATTATGCTTTTATGATGGGATAAGTTTTTCCCACAGAAATTGTATTGTTCCATGTCAAATATATCTATATTTTGGTTGCTAATGGAAGTACATTGAAAAAAATATGATGTTGGCAGTTTATGTTTCTACAAGTTCTGCTTAAATTGATTTGTTAAAAGAACCAATGTTATTTTACTGTATTTTACCTTCTGGTCTCATGATATCCTGTTGAACATAACAGTCTTAACTATGCATCATTTAATGCAAATATTGCTACTTAGGATGATGGGCACATTTTTAAGAAGGATATATCAAAATGAGACCTGCATTTCTAGGGCTATTACATTGCATTATCTCAAGAAATAGAACACAATGAAATTGGGATTTTTTCCATAGATTTTAAATGTTTTTTTAATAAGTTCTAACAACCCACAGGAAGTGGAGATTTTTTCTTTATTTTTGTGAGAAAAGTCAGACTTTACAAACCCATCCACAGACTCACACACAGTCAGAAGCCTTGTTCTGGACAGAAATGCTTTGTCATACTCGTGTTGCACTCAGCAGAATTTCACTCCTGTGCCCTCTGTCCCTGCTTGTCTGACCCAGTGTGAGCAGAGTCAGTCCCTGCTCAGGGCTCTGATCTTGGGCAAATCTTCAAGCTTTGAGTCAACTCACCCAACTTTCAGCAAGTTCTGCCCTCGATGGAAAGGGCCATGTTTTGGGGAAAGAGAGGGGAATTAATGATAGAAGAGTTGCATCTGTGCTTTAAAAGGTGACCTCGCCACCTGAACTGTGAGACAGCACGGCGAAAAATAGGTATAGAGTGGAAGTACAGTGTATTTCTAAAGGGAGGTATTTTTTAAAATTCTGGGACAAGACTCATAAATAAACAAACTTTTGAATGCCTGCACACAAATAAAACATTGCATTCACTTCTCCAAAAAATAACCAATATACACTCATCACCTTTAGCACTTATCTTAGGGCCTGCAAAATGAAACATATTTATTTTATACTGGGAGTTTGGTCAAACATAAAGCAAATCACTAAATCTACAAACACCAGTTCAGGCACATTCTTCAGCCTATTCTGGATTTTAAAAAATAAAATAAAATAAAATAAAATAAAATAAAATAAAATAAAATAAAATAAAATAAAATAAAATAAAAATTAAATTTCTGGTGCAGGGAGTTCAGTTTACCATGAAATCAGAAGTTCAAAGTGCTGCTGTCCAGCAGCCACTAACAGGTGTGAAGTCTCAAGGTGAGAGCTTTGAAGAGGAACAAAAGATTTAGTAGGTTAGCATTGCAAAGCAGGTACATTTAAAGCAATTCAAATTGATAAATGGCTTGCCTGTCCTTCCTGTAACAGATCATGTCCAGTCTTATTCCATAATTTCTCATTTTCAATTATATTATTCACTTTCAGTGCAAAAATAACACCCTTTTTAAAAGCAGAATTGCAATTGCACAATTCAAATTTAGACACTTCTTGAAAATGGAGAACCATTTCAACATTTTTCTCAGAATATGCTTTAAAATAACTGGGAAATTTTTAAGGGCAGACCACTTTTTGTAAACAAAGTTACTGAAAGCTAAATAAAAGCCCTAGAATGAAATTTGGCTGAACTGGGAAGGATTTATGTCTGTCATTTTTTTATGAAGACTGCAGCATGGCTCTATAGGAAAAAAAAAAAAAAAAGAAAAGAAAAAAGAAAGAATTAAAAAGGGCAAAAAAAGACCAACCCAAAATCTTGTCCAATAAGCTGAAAATAACAGTTTTCCCACCAGGTTAGGCAAGTAAGAAGGTTAAATATCACAACAGGAAATAGCTGTCTAAACTACCAGCCAATTTTAGCTGAGTCCTTAGGGAATATTTTTAAAGGGTATGTCAAGTAAAAATAGCATCTTCCCCCTGGAGGAGTTAGTACAGAGAAAACAATGGAGAGAAGAGAAGAGAAGAGAAGAGAAGAGAAGAGAAGAGAAGAGAAGAGAAGAGAAGAGAAGAGAAGAGAAGAGAAGAGAAGAGAAGAGAAGAGAAGAGAAGAGAAGAGAAGAGAAGAGAAGAGAAGAGAAGAGAAGAGAAGAGAAGAGAAGAGAAGAGAACCCTTATTAGCTCCCTCCAGGTGCTAGGGAGGGAGAAGCAATTGCTTTGATTCATAATCAGGAAAATCAAATATGCTTTCTTTCCTGATTCCAGACTACTAAAATATCTGTATTTTGTCATATCTTTTTCAGACAAGATTCTCCTTCCCGATGACAATGTAACAAGAATCTTCATCCAATCAATGAAGGAGACATGGATTGGAAAAGATCCCTGGGTGTCTGACAGAAATAAATGATCCAGAAGGATGGGGTAAGGATGAATTAGTTACATTTTTCAACTGCTGAACTCAACCAAAATTAATTAATGCAAGAAAATAAAATATAAAGGGAAAAAAAATTAATAATAGTCCTTGGAAAGTAACACTTTGGAAGAGACAGTTATGTTGGAAAACTGTTTCCATATAATGGATTATACAGATAATAAAATTACTCCTATTACAGCGAAAAGAGAGAGTTTTTATTTTAAATAGAGGTGGATAACACATGTACATCTTTCATTAGTGGGTTGTTGCCAGATGAAAACCAATGCCAGAGGATTTTTCAGAGAGGTCAACTTTGTGAGAGGGAATTTTTTAAAACCAATAGCTTCTGTTCTGTTCTGAGGAGTCTGAAGTACATTGCAAACATTCTTAAAGCTTCACAAGCCTGGAGCAGCTCCATGATTGTCAGAAATGCTGACATGAGTGATGCAGAGCCTTGGTGTCTAAATGCTGAAGCATCACCATATTGAAGCTGACACATCAAAACAGAATCAATGATAAAATGCCACAGAAAAGGTTTAGAAAAGGTTCCCAGTGAAGATACTTGAATATTTCAGTGTGGCTGCAGTGAAGTCAGTTGGCACAAACTCAGGAAATGCTTTTCTGAAATGACAGACTGACCAAAAGCACTTACAGGTCCTTAATGTGCATATTTTATGATAGAGAGCATTATGAAAACCTGAATAAATTACCATCAATAATTTTTTTTTAAATATATTAAAAATAATAGCTGATCTTTCTCTCTATAGCCAATGAAAATGATCGTTCATTCTATGCAATTTTGGAAATCCACTGACACCATGCAGTGTTTGCAATTTGTGGTATTCAAGGCCAGGAAATTTAACATCTTTGGCTATTGACATAAGAACAATTCAACAACATGCAAGCAGCCGTGTTCAGCTCGGTGAAGGGGAAGCTGCATGACAAGAAAATCATTACAATCTCTTATAATCAGGCAGATGGATACAGCTTTGTTGGCATCTGGTGAAAGGCTGTTCAGGAGCAGGCTGTACATCCCTTCTTCAGGGCATTTATTAAACACTTTGTCAGATGAGATGGAGCTGAAGCAGAATCCCAGACTGGTCCATTTCAGATTTCCAACTGCAAGTCACAGATGGAATGAAGAGGAGAAAACATTCTGCAGTGCAGCAGCCAGAGGCCCTAATGAAATGTGGCACATTAATTTCTGAGCTATGAAATTATGTAATCCCAGTGGATTTACGTTTCAAATTCAAGGCTCACAAGGAGGATGAGCTAGTCTCTTTTGTGAAAAGTCTGTTTACTTCACACATTGCTTGTGGTGTCTGATATAATCATCTCTGGGAGCAACCTCTTACCTGAGAAATAAAGTAGTGAATTATTGCTCATGAATTATTGCTTGCATTTGTCCAAAGACGTCCAAGAAATGTCAGCCTTGTTGCTTTATGAAAGGGGCCAAAGAGTGGATATAGAGAGGGACAGACAGATGGATAAACAGACAGGCAGACACACTGCAAGATATGCAGAGCCCAAATCTGATCTGGCAGAAAGCCCTAGAAGAAAATACCAGCAATTCATGCCTTGTCTTGTTCTTAAACCCCTCAGTGGAAATGGGGAGTAATTTTAATATCATTTTCTCGAGAATTAAGTTCAGGTGCCTCTGATTAAAAACTCCCAGCAGTTTAGGCTGGGTGCATCCACAGCCCTGTTTGGGATGCTCTCCTCAAGCTCTCAGCTGCCTCACCTCACACCAGGTTTATTCCAATGCCTGGCACACATTCATGAGAGAAGTGATTAATTCCCATTTGAGACTGCAGGTACAGTGAACATGAATGATATTAACAGGAATCAGCTCAATTTTCAGTGTCCCAAAGACCCCAGGAGCCTTGGAGCAATCAGATGGATCAGGGCTCAGTTTTCAGCACTAAAAAGTGCAGGCAGTTCTTTCATCTTTACAACATGAGCCACACAACTGTCCTGGACCTTCTTACATGCAGATAATCCAATTCTTCTGCCGTGTGGCCAAGCTCAGTGCCTGTCTGAAGCAGAGCAACAGAATGAAATTCCTCAGGCCTGAGCTGGCTCTCACTGTACTGAGAATGGCAGGTTCCCCCCAGGCACTATAATTTCCATATTTACTTGTCTTTTCCTACTGGTTTGGGTGGATTACAGTGATAGAAACATGAGATTCCACAAAAGCAGCAGCTTCATGAAGGAGGTGACAGTCAGGCAATGTTTCAGGCTGACACAATAAATTACTCAGATTACATATTTACAATAGTTTTGACTTAGTGTTTTCCCAATACCAGCATGAGGCAGGATGTAAAATTGTGTGCAAGGGTTTGGGCAGCTATAAAGAGTTTTCAGATGTGTCGATCACCAACACATTCTTTGCAGTCTGACTTGGTTACAAGACTTCAAATTCTTCTGAAAGCTTCTCAAAAACAGGTGAGGTTTTTTTCTAGGTATTGGACTGGAGACACAACCTAGGCATTAAAAGCAGTCTACAGTGCATGACAATGAAGCAGAATTATTTTGTTGAGATAATGAGATTCATTTATCAGAAATTATAGGATAAGGAAAAGAGAAGACAGATGTGGGTATCCTTGGACACTACTCTGTGGAGAAATAAATACAGAATTCCATACAGATTTCCAGAAAGGATGATTAATGTTGCAACTTAGATTCCTTAATATATCAATTTTAAGTTTGGCTGTTGGATTTTACTCTTCCTTCTTTCCAGAAACAAGGTCTTGGATGTTCAGATTTTTTTAAAAAATCAACCCCTTAACAAGGACCTACTTTACACAGATTAATGAGGAATTGACAATCTTTCTATAATACCTCTCAGGTAGCATTGACAGTTTTTCAGTACAGAGACAAGCTTGGGAAATGACAGTATATATCAAGTGATTCTCAGTCAAAAATGAAAATAAGAATTAATAAATACTAAAAAACGTACATTACAAATCTGGCATCTCTATACTTTTTTTTTTTTTTGCCAAGCCTTGATTTATAATGCAGGACATGGCATATGATAAAGACAAATATATATATTAATATATATATATGTGTGTGTACATATCTAGCTGTCCCTTGATCTATTGATAGATATGACATATGAGATCAGAGGTTGTTTCTTGGCTGTTATCTACAAAAGCCCAGCTGAAGCTGGACCAAAAGCACATTAATCATTCATGTTCAGGTACAGACAGACATGCTGTGAAATACTTTCATCTTTTCCCTAAAAGTAATGTTCAGATATCTCCCAGCCTGTGTGACATATGCAAGGTCTCCTAAGATACTAGCCAATAATAGCCTTTGTCTATTTTTTATTTAAATTCATGTTGTACAATATTATAATATTACCCACTGACAACGCTGTATGAAATATTTGCTTATAAATTATGGATGGAAACATGAGACCCATGAAGTCACAGATAAAATGCCAAAAACCCAAGATTAAAGTGCAGGAACAAGTGTTAATGCTTGGGATGGAGACTAGATCTTGATCAACATGTCCGTAACTCAGATGAGGAATTTGAAAATTGCAATATGGAAAAAAGATAGGGCAAAGAAACCCCATTGAAATTATAAATTTAAAATTATAAATTTAAAATTATCTTTTTTATTCTACTGATAGAAAGCTAGGGGAAAAAACAGGTAAAAACCCCCAAAAAATAAAAAAATAAAGTAAAAATCAAGTAAAGCTCTCCATGTTTAATGTTCAGGGTCTACTGGTTGTATTAAAGCCACATGGCAACAGAGTTATTAAAATCACATTTGCAGTACTGCTCATTTCTAAATTATTTTTCAGAACCACCTCTTAACATAAATAATAATTATTTTCTTTGTCATTTAACAGATGAAAAAGCTAAAATATAAAGAAAAGCAGATCCTGAGATGAATCTTTTTAAGTGAAAAGAAAAGAAAAATGTATAACCCAGTTATTCCCTCCTGTTAAAAAATGTAGCTGCATGAAAATTTGCAGCCTCCTGCAGTGAAAGCATTGCTGCATCCTCTGTGCAGCACCCAGCTGATGTCTGCAGCACCACAGCTTGCCCCAGCAAGTTCTTTTTTGCTGAGAATCCAAGGGGTTAACCTTTGGGCTGCTGTGGGGGCAGAGCTGGCCAGCTGATGGATAGTAGAGCACTGTTTCTGTCGTGGTGCCAGTCTTTGCTCTGCTCTGAGCAGCACCAAGCAGCCCAGGGACCCCGGGCATGCCTGAGGACTCCAAATGCTTCAGCAATAAAAATACCGAGGGTTATTTACAGGGAGCTTCACCCAGCAAAAAATCAGTGTGCTGAAGTGGCCTGGAAGGAAGGTAAGAAGCCTGGAGATTTCCAGTCCTCTGCACATCGTTCCAAAATGTCTCACTTCAGTGGTTTACCCTGGGTGATACACTGCCCACTAGAGAACCTTTCCCAGTATGAAAGGCTTTCATCACAATTTTAGATTGAAGTATTAACAAAAACTTCTTTAATCTAAAAATGTGTGCTGTAAATACCTCAAGATGGACAAATCCTGATGACAATTCCCCCTAAATTCTTCAGATTTTACAGCTGTGCAGTTAGAAATGACTCTGTTGGTAACATGTATTGATTTCAAAGCTCCATTTAAAAGGAGATGAATCCAAAAGTCTGCCAAAAAGCACCATATTTTCCAGAGATAATGGAAAATGTTCTTTGACTAAAATAAGTTTTTTGCTGCTCTGTCACTACTCTGTTATATATATGCCTCATGGCACCTATCGTTGAGCTAAAACAGTCATTCAACATTTCACTGCTTAATGTAAATTTTTTAATAAGATCGTTTATTTTTATTACTGATCATTCAAGTAGAATTTATAAGTTGTATTCCCCTCACCATTCCCAAACACAGTTATCTCCCACAGGTAAAAAATCTTGGAATGGGTATAAAAATTGAATTACACCAATATGTTTTTATTCTGCTCCAGCTCTTTCCCCACTGTTCTACAATTAAAATTCTATGTGGAATATAACATTGAAGAAATAAATCTTACAGTGTTTAATCAGAGAAGATTCAGGGAAATAAATCACTAAGGAAACAGTGAAACATCTTCTTGCAATGAATGCATAAAGGAAAAGGTAGATCCTCAGACAAATGGATAGTTCTGTAGAAATGTTTTTCTTATTTTAACAAGCAAAAATTCATTTTCATGTAGTAGACCTGACTCTGCCTGTTAATTTGTGGGTGCATGGGCTGGGGCTGCTTAAGGAAGCTGAGAAAAACTGAAGGAAAAAGAAATATCTGAGTTCATGGGGTGCTCAAACATCAGCAAAACCTCTCAGTCTGACAGAGATGCACTCTAAATATTTTGTGGTTGTATTACCAAGGGAATTGTGAAAGAAAGAGACTTAAAATATTTTTTTCCAGTAAAACAACTCATCTTATGTCATAAAGGTTTGCTATTGCAAAATCTACTGTTTAGAATTTTGTGGGCTGAAATTGATTGTCCCAGCAAGAAACACTCCCAAAATGGAAGTTGTGCTATCCCAAATATCATTACTAACAATAATCAGAAAATAAGTAAGCAAATACCACTACATGAATAAAGGAAGGATTCACTCTTTGGAGTGAATCTTACTGCAGAGTAAGTAAAGTCTTCCCTGGAACATTTCCTGGAGGATTTGTGGGTACATATATCTTTGGTTGGAGCAGCATCCCTGTCATCAGTGAATTACAGTGGACATCTTGCCTTGCTTTGGCAATTTAAAATCTTTAATGCTTTACTGATTTCAAATTTATCTATTTTAACAGCTGACACTAATCTTGGATCAATAAAAGGGATGTTTTTTCCCAAGGATTTTTTTCCTAATCATTGATCTTTTGTTCATAAACACACAACTTCTGCTGTTGCAGAAATTATAGGGTGGAATTTCTGTTTGCCATTAAGAACTGAGGCTATTTGATTCCTGAGTTAAGAAAACGATTAAGTATGTACTTAAGCTTAATTGGCAGAGTGAAAACACAGTGAATTGCGTTTCATTGAACAGTCAATGTTCTCTTGGGTTACAGCTTTGGTTGCACTCTTGGTATATCACAGAATTGGTGGAAATAAAGTTCTCATGCACACATTTTTGCCATAAGAGATCAGGATTAAAAACACTGTGGGAAACTCACCAATCCTCACATACAGGCTGTGTCTTAATTGTCAGTAAAACTTGAATGAAATTGGAGTTTTCCTTAATTTTTTTTCTCTACAGAGTCTGCATCTGCCTTGCACTCAGGGATAGAGAGAGCCAACAGCAGAATTTCACAGTCTGGACTATGCAAAGAACAAGGTGATGATGGAAAAAATTAGCTCTTTGTTTGGTAAATAATTATCACTAATGAATATGCAAGTATAGCTCTTCTGATTTTTGAAAAAGACCTTTCACATCACCAGAGATGAAAGGGTCAAATCTCACATTAGAGATCCTACTCCAATTTTGCTGCTAATAATGGAAAAAGCAGCTGAATATCCAGATTAAAACAGTCAGTTAATGACTCATTTCTTTTAACTGGGTGTTTGTACTAAATACCTTGGAATTGTGATAATTATAATTTGCACTTGTATTTTATTTATCATCTGAGGAGTTCAATGTCCTTCACAAACATTATAATAAATCTTTACAAAGAGAAGCTCAGCTTCCCCTTGAGTGAGGTTTCAAATGTCTTTTCTTTCCCAGTATATCTTTAGATGGAGAAGTAAAAATATGAAAGGCACGAAAAGAATTTGAACACACATTGATTTGTTGATAGGTGGGTACCTGATTGTCTTTGAACCCTAGAATATTGAACCCTAGAACCTCAAAATCAAAATAATTCAGCAGATATCTGCTTCAGCAATGTCAATCAGAACACTTCACTTTAAAAGAAAAACTTTATCAGCTGTAATTCCTATTTACAAAACTTTTCCTATTTCCAAAACTTTACCAGCTGGAATTTTGTGAAAATTGTAGATCGGAAAAAAAAAAAAAGTCTGTCTCAAAGCATGTTAAATAGCATCTGACAAAAATAGAAACTTATTAATCAAATATAACAGACTCATTAATGAAGGATCACTAATTGCTCTCATTTCACATTAATTACTGTAAGATATATAGTCTAATGACCTTTGATTACTAAGTCTGTGGAGAATGCAGAAACTTATTGACTTTCCTCCTCCTTCCTACACAAATTAAAAGAAATTAATTAATATAGTTCTGAATCCAACCAACTTTTACAAAGGGTATTTTAGGAAAAAACTTCCTGTTTGCTCTCTTCAGCTAAGGTTGCACATTCTTGAAGGACACGCTCATTCTTCTTTTTTATCCTCTCACATCTTCCAGGGAAGGTAATTTTTTTCCCCTTGTATTTTCTGTCTGTCAGCAGAACTTATCCAAATATGATAATGAAAACATTTGTGAATGTTTCTTTTCATAACTAATTTTTTATACTATTTCTATTGTAGTGTGCCTCAACAAATCCATCATACTTTCAGGATCATTTTTTTTTTCTCCTGCCAGTGCCTGCCTATACTCTTCCCTCATCAGTCAAAACTGCCTTGAATTTATATACCAAGGCCCACTTTTAAATTTTACCTTCTCCTACATGCAGACCTTGTATTTGTTGCTGATTTTTTCTGTTGTTGGCAGACAAAAAAAGGTTATAGATCTGTTTAGTTATTAATTCAGTAAAGATCTGAAAGTGAATCACTAAATATTGCCTTTTTAATGGTATAAAGTCTCATATTTCAGGCTGATTAAATCTTAAGTCTTTTTGCTTCTTACTGTCTCACTGCTGTGTCTTGACCAACTATTGAGATCAATCAGATCCAAAATTATTTTCACCTTCCCTGCTTGGTTTGGCACATCTGCACAGCCCATGCAGCCCTCTGATACATTTGGGCTGTTGCAAATAAATGACCGACTTATTCCCTCTTGTCTCTGACAGGAAGAAGCTCAGTAACACCAAACTCCAGTCATGAGCTGCAATTCCAGCCTTGCTTCTCAAGGGAAGGGGTTTTAAAAATCACCCACACCCACCCTGACAGCAGGATTCTCTGGAGGATGTCTGAGCAGGCAGAGCCATTTGGTGGCACAATTTCCAAATCCCTGCTAGGATCTGCTCATCCTTGGTGGGATCTGCTCTTGGTGCAGGAGCAGGGAAAGCCTTTGGTGAGCAGTCTTGGACACCCAACAGCTGAGGGACAGCAGATGGTAAATGGCAGTGGGGGTTTATGTCCTTCCTGTGGCAGCTCATACCTCAGCCTGCATTAAAAACCTCAGTCAGTACTTGTTTTATGGATGTACATACTTCTACAACAATAACATAAAGCTGCGGTGCTGAAGAAATTAGAAATGTGACACCTAAAACTGTAAAAACAGGGAAAAAAATCAATGCATTTATCCACATATGCAGAGTACTTTCATTTTTTTAAGTGATTAAAAAAAACCTTCCCTCAATTCCATCTGTGACCATTCAACATTTGTTTAGCATCCATTTTACTGGGGCAGTAAAGTTAAAGGTAAGTCACTCTTTTGGCAGAAATTAAATTTAACAGTTGCTTTATTACGGTTGGTTTAGGTAGGGAAGGTCTCTCTTGAAAGTTTTAAGACATTCTGCAAATAGTCCCAGTAGGCAGCTGAGATAAACAAAGCATGCTTGTTCCTGAAAGGAAAAGCAAATGCAAGGGCTGTTTCTGGCAGCATTATCCCAACTGTGCTGCACAGGCTGCTCCACCCCGGGGTCACTGCTGAGGATGCCACAGAGGAAGGGAGGCATGAGAGAGGGATTATGCTTCTATTGTCAGCACACAGCATTTCCAGGCACCATTAAATATAATTCATATATTTTTTCTTTTGTTCTCAGCAATTGCCAGATGAGATGAACATCTCTTCTTTATGAGGGCTCTCTAGGAGTGCTGCCTTACAATCTTGCCCACGGCTGTTCCAACGCTGTATAAATAACCGCGCCACACAAGGTATTCAACCCAGAGCTGCAAGTCATGAGAGCTTTATAAATCCAGTTCATTCTACATTTAAAAGGCTTGGTAAAAGAAATTAAGTTTCTTAAAAAGCAGACACTGGCCCAGCAGTTTGGCTGAGCAGGACAAACCACAGGAAGCCACATTTCAGCTGTCTAATTAAAGGCTCAGACCTGGAGGCTGCGAAGAAATATAAATCCTGTGATTCACCAAGCAGTATTGATGCTCTTACACCTCAGGAAATGCAGTGGGTAAGTTTGAAATACTAAAGCCAGGCCTCTGAAATTAAGGAATTTGGCTTCTAAAATAGTTTTCTGCATAATGATGCCCCATCCCTGAAAGTTTTCAAGGCAAGGCTGTGTGGGGCTTAGAGCAACTTGGTCTAGTGGAAGGTGTCCCAGCCCACAGCAAAACAAAAAAAAGAGATAATTCATAGATAACTCATTAAAAAATGCAGTGCTGGGAGTGATTGATGCTTATTTTGGTTTATTCCTCTAGACTGAAGCAGCTTTCTCAGGTTTCTCGAGGTACCCATAGAACCCCTCTGACACTGTTTTAAACCTGTAAAAGTCCTGAGATGGCTTTGGGTGGATTTCTGAAAGCAGCAAAATGAATCCTTAATCTTATGCACATGCACATCTAAAGTGTCCCTCAGGACAACTCTCTGAGGACAATCTGCATCTGCTTCAGCTCACTAGAAATGTGAACTGAACTCAATTTAAGAGAGTTTGTTTTTCAGTAAAGATCAAAAAAGACATTTGCAGAGACAGCCAGGCAATAACCCTGTCACAGTTGTTAATGCAGTTCCCATCCAGCACTCAAGTCTTTCTGCAGCCCCAATGGCTCCAGGAATGAGAAGAATGGGACCATAAAAGTGAGAAAATCAGGTCAGAAAAGCTGGAAAGGAGAACAGCAAGAAAGCAAAGAGCTACCAGGAAAAAGTCCCTCCAGAAAACCACAGGGGTGAATGTAAGATGATGTTTGTACACTATATAAACAGAAGGATTCTTTGCCCTGAACTTGACAGTCTCAACAATGAGCTCTGTCGAGTTCCACAAAGAGCTCACTGAGCTCTTACTCTTGGCCATGATGAAGCAGAAATTGAGTTTTTCTCTAGAGCACCTGCACACAAATTTTAAGGCCTATAAATGCTGTGGAAGCTCCATCTCCATATTCCCACCAAATAAAATTTCATCAGACAAAACCAGTTAGGACCTGTGGGAGTTGAAGCAAAGTTTCTATTTCTATGTCATAGCAGAGAAATAGAAAATAAACCACCAAATATGCTCCAAAATGCAGTTAGGTGAGCCAGAGCTAGGGAAATTTATATATATATTCTGCAAAGATCAAAATGGCAATTCAGAGTCAGAGAAGGAGGATTTATTTAGCTATTTTGAAGCTGATTTCATAGACACTTGTCACTCATTTTCCTATCTATTTTATACAATAATTTTTTAATAAAACAATGCTTTTTTGATATAAATTTAACTCGTAGGGTTGTGCTCTTTATAATTATAGGGCTTTATTCTACTTTTTAAATTATTCTGCATAAGTGCTTTGGAGCAAGATGTAGGCAATAATGTATTACACCCCTTTATAGTTTCCACAGATAATTACAATATCTATATTTTGAATCAAAAGCAAATGATCCAATCTAACAGTCCAAGAGAGAGAAGCCTGTGGATTCATTTCAGTCAGCCATTGTGAGTCTTAGCCAGGAAGGACATTTTGTAGTTCTCTGCAAATATCAAACCTTAAAAAGCATTTCAATAAGGTAATAAATGTATGACTTCTTTTTATATCATTTATGAAGAAAATAAGCCAATGAGAAATGGGTTTTATTATCTCACTTTTCTTTGGCAGTGACATTATGGGAGGAGAGCACAGCTGCCATTTACGAAAAACACAACCTCCAATAACATATTTTATGGGTTTTGATTTTAGACTCTCATCCATGAGCATGCATAATGTTTTGAGGTATCATTTTTTTACACCAATAAAAAACCTGATGTAAAATTTTATGTATGGCATTTTGTCACATGAATGGTGAAAAGTTAAAATAAGATCAGCTGAAACATTTACCACATACTTCATTATCTCCTGTGAAATGAATACCTGGATAATTGGCAAAGCAAAAATCTTTGTTATAAGAATTTATGAATTGAATAAAATTACCTTCTGCGACAGGAATTTCTGTGAGACTGAGATTTTCTTTTCTGCTAAAAAACATCAGGAGTTTTGAAGTGTATCCTAAGAATTTTCTTTCAGGAAAAAATCTTTTTTCCTATTTTGTGTTTGACACAGAAACTCTCTTGCCTTCCTCTCTTGATTTCCAGGTTATTAATACTTAATTTAAAATAGCCTTAAAATGTTAAATCCAGCTTCTCTGTCAGTTCTTAAATCAGCCTCTTTTGCATATCAAATAACTAGGACACCTGTTTGACAGAACTTTTAGCCTTTATTAGCAAGTGAAAAATATTCAAAGGGGATTGCACCTACTGGAGTCTGTCACCATAATTCTAAAACACATTTTTTTTTCTGATTATCTCTTTCTGATATGTGTCCTTTGACTGGAAGGAAGGAGCTTTAAAGGGTAAAGAAAAGTACAAAAATTAGGCTTACTCCATAGAAAGGTGGGGGAAGTTTGCATGGATAGTTCAGAGAAAACACATGTCTAGCACAGACTTCCCATAGGACCTCAGGAAAGTCAATTTATCCCTCCTTTTTCAGCTTTAAAATAATAATGTTTTCTTTCTCCTGACTTTTATTGGGAAGCTTAGAACTAGATGTACTACTCTATGAATTATGAATGTTGAATACAGTTTTACACATAATCCAGTCATCTGACATTTTCGGGCTGATCTTCAAATATTAAAATATTTTATCTCTAAAATTACACAGCTTTCAATAACAGCAAAACAGTAGGAGAGCTGCCTGTTTTTTTCAGGTGTGTAGCTGCCACCCTACTGCTGCTGCTGCTGCTGTGGTTTCCAGTTCATGATGAGGGACTTGACACTCTGACCTCACGGCCGTGCTTATGCAGCTCATTCTTCCCTGAGCACAGACAAACCAGCTGCCTGTGAGTGATAATGAACTCCTCAGCCCAAGGACAAGGCAGCATTTTCCCTTCCCAGGACTGAGCCACATGTACTCTACAGCAGGTCCTTACAGGCATATTTCTCCAAATGCCACCAGGGCAAGCCATACAGTTGCTTTTCTTCTCACTGCATTTACACAAATGTTACCCTTGTTTCACACTACAACATGAGCAAGAGTCCTCAGCTTAGCATGAATTAAATTTAGGTTCAGGACACAATAGTGGCACCGTAGAAATAATCATAGAGAGAAAGGGAAGGGCATTATTTACTCCTTGCAAGTTTTTCCTAAGAAAATGCATCTCTGAAACCCAGAGGTCATTTATTGTGAGCGTAACAAATACATTCGTATCCACCAAGGGCAATAAATATTCCAAATTAAGGTGAATAATGACTGTACTGTCTATTTCATTTCTACATGAGAGGCACACATGGGACTTAAAGCATGTCAGTATTTATAAGGGAATATATGGCATGAGCCTCATTCAAAGGTAGAATTGCAGAAATGTCACAAGCACCCAAATTTACTACTACTGCCTGAGGAACAAGTGGAAAAACAAAATCATTGCAAACAACCAATGTGTACAGAATTTATAATGAATATCTTCGTCATGAACATACTTTTTTTAAGTTATGGCTTTTTTTCCTTGTGGAAGACCTTGGCATTGAAGAGGCTGAAGGGGGAAGGTGATGCAGTACAGCAATTACTGGAGAAGTGCTACTTGCCATGTGTTTAACTGGACTGATTGTTTCAAATGTACTCTAGCTTACACAAACCTTCAAAATATCTCCAGAAGTAACAACCAGGGAATCAAAAATAGAATCACAACTTTTGGTGAAGAATGGATGCCAGGAGGGAAAAAAACAGGCACTCGCATAAGCAGAAATAACTATAATTTAAAATGAGTTCTGGGCTGCTGGCATGTATACAACTGAGCAAACAATGCATACAGGTGAGTTTCCAAGAATTTTGGTGATGCAAATGGAGCACATAAAATTTATATCTCTGCTGTTCCAACCAGCTACTTATGTAAAGTAGAACTGTGACAAGAGTCTGACTCTAGATTCTTGTGGGATACAGAGGGAGATGAAAGAGAATGAACAAGCTAACACTGTGGGTGGTTTAATAGCAAATTAAATTAACTGTGGAGATAAGAATATGATAATGAAATATTAAGAAAAAATAGAGGAAGTCAGATGTTTAAAAAATATCTAGTGATCTTATTTATCACATCAGACAAAGCTGGTAGACCATGTCGTTTACTGTGAATTTTTGTAGGCTATCAAGTCCACAAATATATACTAAAATTTTTAGATTCTCAACAAATTATGCAAAGATACTGAACCGGGGTTGAAGTTCCTTAATTGGGTAGTTTTGGTTTAGGAATTTAAAAGCCTATTTTCTGCTCACCTGATTTCCACACCCAGAGCTTTAGCAGTTCCTTGAGGACCACAGATGTCCAGCACAAGCTGTGATTATCTCCTGCTGGAGCCCAGCACTCTTCCAAAACCAGATCTGCCTGTGTTTGGATAGCAGCACTGAGGCAGCAGGAACCTGAAAATATCCTTTCAATTTTTTCTTTCTTTGATAGTATTCACCCTTTACTAATTTTTTCTTTTTCTTTTCTGAAAATGTCTTTCAAAAAATAAATAAATCTTTAGGTCCATGACAGCAGATTACTTACAATGTTAGAAGCACAGTTTTCAGTAACAACAATCCATATTGCGAAGTTGGCATCAGTGTTCTTCCTAAACCCCAAAGTATTTTTATGCCTGGCCCAAGGTACCTTGTTCTGGCTTTGTGAATCTTTGCCTATTTGAAAAGCACAGATTTAAACTCAAGACTATTTTTAGCATATTTTTAACACATCTCTGCCTCTGACTCTTTCTGTGCTCTAAAGCAGGGACAGCAGAACTTTTTTCTCCACAATGCAATGGGTGTTGTGGGTCCATTTCCCAGGCAAGTTATAAGAGACTTCCCTTTCAGGGGGGCTTTATTATGTTTGGATTAGATTGGATTGGATTAGAGTGGAATGGGTGTTTTAAAAATGTATACAGATCTGTGTTTATGTACCTACATGTGTGTGTTTATATATATATATGTGTATATATATATGCATGTAGGTACACAAATGTGTGTATGTATAGATATAGATATGTGTGTGTGTATGTATATATAATCTATCTGGAGAGTGATAAATAACTCTCCATATATGCCTACATACAAATATTTATTAATTTTCTATCAATATTTATATCTTTGGATAATAGCTGTTCCTTGAAGAATTCTGGGTCACACAGAAAAGTGAGAGAGCATTTATTAAAGACATTCTCTTGAGCAGCTCTGGTTATCAAGGCTTGTCAGAGTTTCAGTGCTTTCCCAGCCATACAGGCATGTACAGTCAATCTTCCTGGAACCCAAAGTGTGAGAGTTAATGAAATTTGACAACTGATTGATGTCAGATGCAGCATTGAATTTGGAAACCCAATTACCTCCTTTCCTTTCAAAGCAGAGGTCATTCCAGTCAACATGACTCCACTGACATGTTCTGCAATCCAATCTGAGAGGCTGCACGAGATTCTGCTCCTCAGAAAATTCAAACATAAAGGGGAGCAAAATTTACAGATGGAGCTGACACACATTGAGTAATGGCTGGTCACACGAGCAGGTGGAAAGTTGCAGACACCCTTTCTGCTCTCAGGCAGAGATTATTTCTGTTTGTTACCTGGATATCTTTGGCTGAAGGTGCAACCACAGCACTCAGCCAATGCCTCAGTTAGATCCATGCCTTTTTTCCCAGTGGTAAATCTGTTTTGTCCAAAATTTTATTGGTTCATACAGGTTTTTATACTAAAGGTTCAGGAGAATTACAGCTCTATAACTTCATTTAATGTGCTGAAGATGATACAACTTTGGTAGAGCTGGGACAAATTGCAGCAGAAGAAAAATCCAGCCAATTATTTATAAGCTATAACAACCAGATTCCCAATCTCACACTCGGTACATTAAGCTCTGCTGGCCTAAAATTGGAACTGCTGTGACTTGTGCAGATATCTGCAATCAGAAATCACCATGTGGAAATCAGATGGGCAGAAATGGAGATACAGTCATCTCTGTCTTTTCTTCATTCTTTAGTCTATTAGCAAGGAACAAATGAATGTGGATCTTGGCATCTGTTCTGGATTTAATTTTTAACAATTAGGTGCTGTTTAAAGACATTATAATGTTAATGTTTACTAAAGAAAATTTTTGGGGGAACTGCAGAATAGTTCCCATAGTTCCTTGAAGGGAAATAAGAAATAGGAGATGGACCAGGCTGGTGGCAGAGAAGGACCACAAGCACTACAGTGACCATCCCAGGTTTCTCCAGGATGCTTGAGGCAGTAAATCAGAGCACTGGGGTTTTATTGTAAGCACTTTGAAGAACTGTCTGCATGAAAGAAGTGAAAGCAATGCAGGTCAGCAATTCACTGTCAGGCCTGACTCTCCTTCTCAGCCACCAGTATAAATCAGGACCAGTCTGGGGAAGGATTTACTTAGTTTTATGTTTCTTATGTGTGGAAGACATGATTATGCAGTGTACACCCTCTTTTGCATTTATCTTTCTGTAATTACTAATTAAGTGAAACCAATAACCTGGGAGAAAGTGATACAGCCCTATTATCTCATAATTAATGGTGTTAAATAATTAGCAAAAAGTATCTACATGTTCTTTGATAAATATCTACTAAAGCTAATTAACTCAGGTAAAACAAAGGGTATTCCACAGCCTTCAACCTCACATGTCCAATGCAAGAATCCTTTTGCTCATTTAAAAAACCCTCTAAAAGATCTTAAGGTCCAAGTCATCCCTCTGGATTCTAAAGATCCTCTCCAAATAAGTGCTGAAGCAGATCTACAATTTCAAGGGAATTAAATTTTAAACTATTCATGTTATTTAGAAAAGCATAATTTCTGCAATTTCATCTAAGCTTTTACATCAGCATTAAAAGTTTAAGATTAGTAAAGTCTGTTCTTAAAAAAAAAATTAAAAAATCAAAAAGAGCCATCAGTGATTTTCCTCTAGGCTTTCAGCAGTATCAACAGTTTTGGCAGGGCAAAACACAATTTTAAGAACTCAGAATCTTCTTTTTCCTGGGATTTTAAAATTTCATCCCATTCCAAAATGTCAATTTTTTCATTTAAACCACTACCTTAAGGATCTGCAAACCTGCAGGCAGAAATTTATCCCTTTTTAAGCAGAGTTTAGAATTTGAATATACTGCTTCTCTTTAGAATATGTAAAGGCTTAACTAGATGGCATAATCTACCCTTCCCTTTTATGAAAAAAATAAAAAATTGAACAGAATTACATTACTCCAAGCCTCCTTCGTGCTCTACACATATTACTGATATAATTTGCTGCCAGAGATATTAATCATTTTGAGAAATTTATCTCTTGGAAAGCTCCAGTTACAGCAGCCCAAATTGCATTTTCCAAGATTAAATGACGAACTAGCTTTTTCCCTGGTTAGGCTGCACAATTTGCATGTCAAGCAAGATTATCTTCATGATTTTACAGTTACTCAGCTCATCTCAACTTGCTGCAGGTGATGGCAAAGTTTTACTTTTTCAGACTATGCAGCGTTTGGAGCAAGACAGCAAACACTAAAAAGCCCATAGAAATATTTTTTGTTATTTGCTTTAGTCTTATAAAAGGCAAAATTTGCACGGGATGACTTTTCATAACAAATTAAGGTCCTTAGAAATAATTTTTATTAATGCTGCAGAAGTTATGTTAAACTGGAGCCATACAGATTGGTTCATATTTTCCTCCTTTATTTACACCAGCTAGGGATGCACTGCCCTTCAATGATACATGGCTGTTAAAATGGTCTCAGCAGGATTTCTTTTGCCTTTGTTAGATTTTTCTCTGCTTGCAAGAAAATAAATAACAAAGATAACTTTACCATTTTTTTATTTTCCTCCGCCAGCCAGCTCAGGCAAAGGCCTGGAAAAGTGATCAGAGCTTGAAAACAAAATGTAAAGGACTATGGTATCTACAGGCTGGCTGAAGATTTTACAGTGAAGAATTTCCTGAGCAGCAAATGTCAGCTCATAAACAGAAACAGTCTGCAGCAGTTTGCTAGATTTAGTGAGGTTTCATTTAGAAGAATGGCGCTTGAAAGGCTTCAGCAAGGAAGAACCCACTGACAGAGCTGTGCTGCTGGGAGCTGAGCATGACAGACAGGGAAGGAGAAGATGACAAGAGGGGAAAAAAAGAGATAAACTTTCTTTAGGAAAGGGGCAAAGGTGGGATCATTGTTAAAAGTCTGCAGGAAACTGGCAAGGCAATGTCTGTGTGGGAAGTACAAATGTTGGGACACACTGGGATGGAGCTGTGCTCTTCTTCTGAGCCCCACTCACAGAATCACAGAAGAGTTTGTGTTGAGGGGAGCTTCAAAAGTCATCCAGTTCCAAACCCCCTGCCATGGGCAGGGACATCTTGCACTGCATCACATTGCTCAAAGCTCCATCCAACCTGACCTTGAACACAGTTCATCTGCAGCATTTCTCTCACTCTGAGCTGAACACAAATATATTTTCTGCCAGCTGTGCTTGTCCAAGCTTCAAAAAGATGTCTCAGCAGCAGCATCCATTTTTTTTTCATTTATTTTCATTCATTTATTTTCACTTCCCAACACGAAACAATCAAGAAACAGGGGCAGGGTTGACCTGACAGCAGCAGGGTTTGGCAGGAGAGTGCCAGGATGTCACACTCAACAAAGTGGCCCTGGCTGCTCCCTTTGCCTTCCTGAGTGGCTCCACTCTTAGTATGGAAAATCAAAAGAATGGTGCTATTTTCCTGGCTTCTCATGTTCTTGCTTGTGCACTCAGAAGTGAAAAAAACCCATAATGAAATATATGGGCAGATTGGCCATGGGATCTCTTTCCCCTAATGCAATCTATATTACTTTGGAAAGTCTCCTTTCATATCACTCAGGCAATGTAATTACACCCATTTCCTTATGAACACAGATGTGTCTTAACAACATTATTTTGTTTTCTTTGTAGCTGAGGCTCTTTCAAGATCAAAAGGAATTTAAGTGCAATAAGGTCAAAGAACTGGAGCACTGAAACCCAGCAAAACCCCTCCAAAAAGCAAAGAAATACAGGGCAAATGATGCAGTGGGCCAGATCTCCACGTGCTGTTCTGCACTGAATCCAAAACTTGTGCAACAAGATGCTGTAACTTGATGTCACTGAAAATCTGTGGCTCAGACCCTGTGTGGTCTCAAAGAGGAGATTTATTCAGCCTAACTTAAGTGGAATTTTTTTAAGCGTTCTATTTTTCCATCAGCTACATCAAGGAGTAAATTTGCTCCTCAGCCTTCCCTGACTCATAAAATGAGAGGCCACCTTACAAATTTGAGTGTCCTACATACACTAAAAACATATGGTAAACTTCAGCTAAAGGAAAAATACTCTTCTGTAGGTTTGTTTTTTTTTTACCTTGGATTAAAATTATTTTAAAATACCCAGGTATTCTCTAATCATAATTTAAAAAGCTCACAATATTTCTTATTACCCCTGTAGTTTGTCAGCAATAGGAAAAACTGTCACTATCAACTTTTGAACATTTCTGTGCACATAAAGCCATCTTGATTAACCTGGTATACCAGAAGTCCTGGAAGATTCTACACTTAACCATAAATAGTTTACTTATAGCTAAAGTATTTTGAGACCTGTTCTTATTAATTAATTTATTTAATTTAAAAGAACAAAGGTTTTTTGAAGTCTAATTTACTTCCTGCAATAGATTCAGTATAATCCCATACTTACAGGCTTCCAATGGACTGTGAGCTATTTCTGAAATAATTTGGTGTTTTGAGTCCACTTCATAAAGGATTTGCATATCTTTTAAGAATCTGAGTTTCTTCTGGCCTAAACAAAAAAGTGTCTCTAGAGGCACAAATCTCAGAAAGACTGTAATGAATAAATGAAAAGCATTTGCATACTAATACAACCCTAGTCTTACTTTTTGTCTTATGAGAAGGCAGCTATTTACTGCAACCAGTCTTGGCACCTGTTGGTAAGTGCAGGGCATAGATGCACTGTCAGCACCACACAAAGGAAAGCTCATCAAGCCCTGGTTTTATCTGAGTTACTTACATCATGAAAAACCTGAAAATCTTTCAGAAAGATGCCAAAGGATCACAATTTACCGAAATGGAAATGGAAATGGAAATGGAAATGGAAATGGAAATGGAGAGGAGAGGAGAGGAGAGGAGAGGAGAGGAGAGGAGAGGAGAGGAGAGGAGAGGAGAGGAGAGGAGAGGAGAGGAGAGGAGAGGAGAGGAGAGGAGAGGAGAGGAGAGGAGAGGAGAGGAGAGGAGAGGAGAGGAGAGGAGAGGAGAGGAGAGGAGAGGAGAGGAGAGGAGAGGAGAGGAGAGGAGAGAGAGGAGAGGACTGAATGCTGAGCATCTTTTAGGATCAGAAGTTAATGAAATAACTGCCTGCAGCTCCCTGCCTGGCTTCAGGATGACTTCCCAGCCTCACCACTTGGCAGCTCCAGCTCACTCCTCCTTCTCAGGTGCTTGCTCAGCTTCTTGCTTTGTGCATGACGACAACAGCAAAATCTAACATAACCATAACATGATCTAACTTGACCACAATCTAACATGACCATAACACCAACCACAGGTAATTTATTCTAAAATTTGTGCAGATGACTGCAATGACCACATGGACACTTACCCACCTTGCTTAAAAATCTCTGCCTCTCCCCTGCCCCTGGGAGAGGAGATGTAAGAAATAAAAATAATCCTTTTTTTTTTTAACCTTTGTTAAATTTGTTTAAATTGTTAAATTCTGTTCATCAAAAGGTAGGAATTACTCCTTTCCTAGCCTACCAGTGGCTGTGCAGAGTATTCAGCCTCTGCACAAGAGAAATCTCTGTGGCTGCTGCAGGACTGCACTCTGCAATAGGATCAAGCCTTGCCTTTTTTTCCTTCAGCCCCTCTGTTTCCCACAGATCCCTAGAGAAAAATGCAACATTTGGAGCTCCAGGGAGAGCAACTGCTTAAATCTGCTCTTGAAAGTGCTGTACATTCTCACATACAGCCACTCTAAACCAGGTTGCAGAATCCAAACTACTGGAGTTACATTTTGTTTTTTGAAAAAGCTATTAACTTATTACTTCCCCATTAGTGCATTGGGAAAATAAATTACATCCAATTTTGCAATTACCTTAGGTTTTTTAAGTATGATGAAGCAAATTGCATGAGGCCAAAGGGTGATTTTCCATCTGAGCATCAAAAATGGAAAGGGAGAATGGAGACAAAACTTGCTCAAATTCCTCACTAGCTGGAAGCAAGTGGCACAGCTTTTTGGGGTAGATAAAAGAGAAATATGTAATGAGAAATTGAAGAATCTGCTAGGCTCCAGCAAAGAGCTCTGACTCCCACAGACTGACAATATACATTTTGTGTAGTTCTGCCAAAATCGAGGACACATCAAAGTGAAATTCTTTCTATTTTGATGATAAGGGTCTGTAATTGGCCTTTAGCAGAACTGTCTATTATTTATGCCTACTTATCCATTTCTATTGTTATAATACATTAGGCAAATGCCCAGAGTAGATTTTTAGTATGAGATATTAATCTAAAGACTTTTTTGTACAAATACAAATAGATATACATGCACATGCCTGAATGTGCTCACCCCTTTATTCAGCTGAATAAAGACTGTTTCACTGCAAGTTAAGGTGATATTATTTTCCATGCAGAGACTGGAAGGGAATATGAGAAGGGTCCCAGAATGTGAGAAGAAATATACTCTAGAAATTTAACTGCTTTAAAGTACATGTACTGCTGAGAAGGAAAAAGGAAATTAAAAAAAGTGGAGGAATAGTTTTCCTCAAAAACCTTAACCTTTCTTTCCTTGATACTCAAACACATTGGTTTCAGCAGTGCAGGATAATGAGCATTAAAAAATTTGAATCAACAGCACTAAGATGGGACAACCACATTTGGAGACATAGTGAATTTCTGTACATTTCCAAACTGCAAAGTAAAGGATTTCACAAGCACAATGCCTGGCTGCATCCTGTGCCCTGAAGAACTGAATCTCACCATTGATTTGCTGCCCAGCCTGCATTTCCTCCTCGGCCTGCTGAACCATCCCCTAAGTATCTCATCATATTCTTCATGCAAAAAGTCAATATTTGGCTTAAGGGCTTGCAGAGACCAACTCAAACAGAGACAATAAAGGCTGACAGATTCTAATGTATAAAGTACTTCCTATAGAAACACCAAGTGACAGATTTGACATATATATAATATTTATTCTGCTTAGGGCTCGTGTAACATCTTTGATACCACTTCCATTTGTGTTCTGCCTGATGCACAGGAGAAAATCCAACATTACTGGAAGACTGGATGGTCTCCTAGCCCCAGGACACAACAGGGATATTTCTCCTGACCTCCCTGTCCATAGATCAGGCTCAGAGGTTTCTGTGCTGCAGCACAATAAAAGGGGCTCTCTCTAGGTTTGCTTTGTGATTAAGGTTTGATGATACTGGGCTGGCTGGCAACAGTTCTTCCATATTTAATGCCGCAATGAAGCAGTGGAAAAATTACTGATTGCTTCATGGTTATGGTAAAAAGACAAAACCCTGAAGCTCTTGGAGAGCTATGGAGGTTAAATATGGTTTATACGTCTGAAAAATCAGGGGTAAGTGAGGGAGAAAGGTGGAAATCTCTGCATTCCCTTCCTGTTGTCTCCCTACCCTTAGATCTGAGTGGAGCCTCGTTGCAGCTCCAGAATTTGACTTGCTGGAGATATTTCTGCTGGCAGAACAAGGGCTGCATCCCTTAGGGACATTTGGAAGCAGTACCCCCTCTTTAATTTCAATATCTGTACTCAGATACTCCTGTGCCTACTACTGATATTTAGTGATAACTCTTTAATACATGATTAGCTAATTTACTGCTTTTCTCCTTTGCACAGCCTCAGATAAATTTGGTTTTGTTTTCTCTGGAAGAAATCCTGGCCCAGAGCCTTTGTGGCGGAAACTCCACAATGAGAGGAGTCTGGGCTGGCAGAATGAAGGAGCTGCTTCTGCCAAGGACATACTGGGTGGGCAGAGCTTCTCACAGGAATATCTAAGGAATTCAAGGCTTGATAGGAGCATACAATCACCAAAATTGACCTTCTCTGTGAGAGAAGTGAGAACTACTACAGAGCAGCTGTGTATTGAGCACAATAACTTGCTTTGGTCAAAATGTAACCCTTTCCTGGTTAATGAATATCTTCCTTGAAGTTATCCAGCTGTTATCTGAGGAGATGGGAGGCTCTGGTACCCACCATCACCTGTAAACGGCTGTGCTGATGGTAATTTTCTCCACACACATTCAATTATTTTCTTCTTCTCACTCTCCACCTCTGCAAACACCCAACCCCACCCCTCAACCCCACCCCTGTTGCCTAACTTAGAGGTTTTCACCCCTGCAGAATGTATAGTTTATGTTTCCCTGATAAATGTAGGTTCTTTTTCTGCCTTTCACTACTAAGGGCAGTCAGTGCAACAGATTGGGTTCTTGTCTTTTGCTGCCAGACTTTGCAAATAATATCTTGGTGGCTTTTCTGTGCCACCTCCTCATATTTCAGCAGTGTTTAAAAAATGTGGGCCATATTCAGGAGTGTGTGTAGTTTATCCTGAAAATGGAACTACTTTAGAGAGAAAGGCTCTGACCACGCCATGATCTGATTCACTGCAGCCTCCTGGAGACTTTAAAAATGTGAGTTCTCATGTTCCCCTATGCAAAGCCACCAGGGCTGTGCATGAGCAGGAGGGCAGTTGGGACACACTCTTACATGACATGGCATTTCAGAGATATAAAAATCTGTACTATATCTCCCTAGAGTTCTGGCAAGCAGGCCACCAATCCTGGATATGCTACTTCTTTTTATTTTTTGCTCATGGCTGCCGTGTTCATCATCCAGGCGATCTGGAATTGAGTTCCTCTTTTCCCTAAGGAGTTGATCTGTCAGACCTTCCCTCTGCATGAGTGACCCTGACACAGAGCACAGCTCTGGCCACAGCACTCTGAAAAGCCACTGCTTAGGAAGGAGATCAATGTTTGAGCACCCATCCAGGGCAAGGGAGACCGAGTTTCACCATTCATAAGACACAGAAGGGCAGCTGAAAGACAAGGACCTTCTCTCATCCTGCATGAATCATTATGGCTCATTCCCACAGCAGAGTTTAGTTCCTCCTGTGCATTATCCAGATTACTACTTAAAACTACTAATCTACTTAAAACTACTAACAACTACTTAAATCTGGTTTCTGTGTTCAGTTCTGAGAGAAAAATAACTAAAGAGCAGTCATACAGCAGCAGTCACTGCACCAGTGAGTAATTCTGTGGGGGATGTAGAGCTAAATGGAATAACAGAGAGTAATCTGTCATTTAGCAAAAGCAGAAAACAAACTTTAAATCCAGATATATATCAAATTTCTCTGCACATAAAAGCAGTGAGTATTGCTCAGCTCACCAAATGGCAAAAAAAGCGTACCAACATCTAAAACTGAGAAAAGGGTGCCACACAAGAACAGACTCTTTTCTAGATAATTTCTGAGACAAAAGAAGCTTAGCACTGCTACAAACACAGTGCCTTGCTTTCACTCAAGGCACCAAAACTCATCTTTAAAGACAGTGCTGAGACCCTGCATGCCCCAGCACACACACCTTGTACTGCCTTTAATCCAGATTTCAGCAACAGTCAGAAAACAGATCAACATTTCTGCCTTTTGAAAACTGTGCTGCCAGTTCCCCCCAGATTTCTTCATCCACCTGAACCTCATTTTTAGTGTGGGAGAAGTTCTTTCAATTACAGATTTAGAAGATGTGCTGCATTTTAATGATAATCTCCTGGAGTTTGAGGGTTCGGAGCAAGGGGATTTCTTGAGTTTGGTGGTACCTTAAGGGAATGAAGCACTGTCAGTTAAAAAAAAAAAAAATCACTTTTATTACTAGTTTTGGGGTTTTTTACTAGTTGTTCCTGGGGGAATGCATTCTGCTCTCAGGATAACTGAATTGATCTACAAAGAGATGCTCTGCATTCATGGTGGTGGTACTGGAAGAAGTCCATGAGCTGTGCAATGAGATATTTCAGTTCTAGAAATACCAGAAGGGAGCCATGAGTTCTGGAGTTCTGGTTTTAATAGCATTTTTTCCTCTGACACACAACTGATTTTTTTCTGGTTTATATCTGGTTCCATCTTTGCATATTTGAACAGGTGAAAATGTCTCCAACCTCCTCTGTCTTTAGTTGTTTCCAGAAAGAAGATAGGTATAATAATATAAAACACATCCCAAGGTCACAGTCTAAGATAGGTACAACAGTAAGGAGACAAAACTTGATTATGTTCTCAAGAAATTACTTTTGTCTGCACAAACCAGAGACAACCCTTGAAAACCTCTATTTTCTTGTATCTTTCTTAAAAGTAGGCTACAGGATCATGACTTTAGCTGTGCTTCAAGCCATTTATCCTTCAGTGACACCTGTTCAAACTTAGAATTAAGCCCTGAGAAGGGTTTAAGTCATCGTTTGCTCTCTTGACTGACATTTAAGAGGCTTTCTCCATAATAGCAGTCCAAGGAAGGCTTTCACCTCAAAAAACAGTTTTATGATCCAGCTTTTGGGCACTTATGAGCTGAATTCTGGGGGTCAGGCTGTAGCCGTGGCAGTATTTTCATTCCTGATGAACTGAACCTTCCCTGCTGTCACAAGCAGTTCCCTGGGGACCGTGAAGCTCCTCCTGATCCTCAGGGAAGCAAAAGCAACTCCACCTTCTCCATACTGAGCACTCCTGCCTCCTGCTGCCATTCATAAATCCATGATCACTTATTTGGGATTACTGGGGGTTTATATAGACAAAATGCCTTTCCCTGCCTTAATTTGATGCTCCAAGCTATTGGGCAACTTAATGCATACCTTGTCACCCAGGGTGATTCCCAGTGCTTATACCAAACCAACCAGGTCATGCTGCTATAAATTTAGAAAAGTCTATGAGGCTTCATATAGTTATTGAGTCCAGTTACACTCCAAAATTCTCTTGGGGTCTGAGTAAGGCAATAACACAAATTAGAAGGATTCTAAATTGTTGTCTCTCAGGCTTTGAAATAATTTTTTTAATCCTTTTTTTTTTTTTAAAGGCAATTTGTCTAACTGGCTGGAGAACAGAATTTCCATCTTGGAGGTGTCTAGTTCCTTGCCAAGGTTTTTTCCTGTTAACATAGTAAAAATGAATAAGGAAAAAAAAAAAAGAAGAGGGATTACACATAATATAGTTTTCTCAGCAGAGGCAAAAGCACCAAATGCCTGCGAGAAAGGCAGGTAGATAAAAATAAATGGTGGCTTGGGACCTCTCCAAGTGGATGATTCATCATCTGGCTGCTTCTCTGAGATATGTTTGATGCTAACAATATTTATGCAATATACCCAGGCTTGGGCATGGCACCACCTGCCACAAAAGAATAAACACCCTCCTGCTCCACTTGAGAACTCTAAGATGTATCATTATCTGTTGTTACTACATAAAATTGGCAGAAAATGAGTCTTCTCCTATATGATTATACAGCAGCCTCAATAACTTATTTTTGCCGATGTGAAATGCTAGCACTTCCTAATCTTTTAACTGCACCTGTCCTAGGATTTTTTTTATTATTCATTCAATGCCTCACATAAAAAAAAAAAAAAAAAAAAAAAGAGTGATGCCAGGTCATTGGGGAAGGCACCATGCGAAAGAATGAGGACAGTATTAAGTGGTGGCTGTACAATCTGAACTAACATTTTCTCAGTTATGGCACTGATGAGTCAAGAGCAAACTGCAGATGAAAAAAAAATTAATCTGAAAGGTGTACTGAAAGGTTTTGATCCAACATATTCCACCAGCTGCAAACACAGATTTTAGTGTCTTTCTTGACTGACATAAAATTATGTGCAAGGAATGTTTAAGCAGTTAATACCATCTTGATCAGACTAAATAACTAAAATGAGATTTTCATGAATGCAAGTTAGGGCTGAGTACCTACATCCCTTTTCATGTTGCTGATACATAAGAATTCTCCTGCTGGGCTAGAGCAGAAAGTTCAGTCTCCTGTTGCTGAGAAATGCCTTTTCACACATACTCTGTTAGTGCAAACAAAAGAATTAGAATTAAGTTTATTACCTACCTAAAGCTTCTGGAGATCCACTTTGTGTTTAAGTGTTGCTATGAAAGATGCCAAACAATGACTATTGATGTGTAAGGCTGCAGTAGTGGGAAAGTAGAGAGGCAGAAAAAGGTTTAAAGACTAAAAACCAATGTATTTCAATAGCCAGTGCAGTATTCAATGCAGTGTATTTCAATGCCAGTGCAGGTCTGTAGAAGCAGAGGTGGTGCTGTATGGAGAAGGATGCACAGACCTGCAAGGACACAAACTGTGTTTGGGTGAGTCTGAGCCTGGCTCCTGGAGGAAAAATGTTTACTAGCCTGGACTGCTGTGGGACCTGGCTCCACGCCTTTGCTCAGCTGCCTCCTCCTCAGAGCAGATCCTTCACTCCAGAGAAACTGGGATGTACAACATGGACATCGCTTGGGATGTGCCCTCGTGCTTTCCCAGACCACAGGGACTTGCCAAGGAAATCCCCTCTCTTCCACAGCAGAGATAAGCCAGAGCTATCACAGGAAAGAAAGAGCATACCCAGATGATTGTGGCTTGGAGGCCAGCAGAAGCAATCCCTTTGGGAGCAGAGCCCTGTTCCAGGCACCTTTCACCCCAGCCTGGCTGCTCCCTGCAGAGCTCACTGAACCTGGAGAAAAGATCACACTTTCTGTGCAGCACCCACCCCGGATTTCTGCTGCTTCAAGGAGCACTTTGTAGCTGCTCCCACACTTCATACAACACACATTTTCAATGCTGCAAAGAATGCAACTTTTGCTGGCTTAGAGATAGGACACTCAGCCTAAAGCAGGTGTGGATGGGAGCAGACCTATTGATTGATATTCACATTCTTCAAAACTTTCCAGAAGGCATAATTTTAATTCCAATTATAGATAGAATATACAGTCTCATTTCAAATTGTAGCATTTGCTAAAATATTTTTCTTTTAACAATTTGATAAAGCCCACAAGATGGGACCTCAAGCACTCACTGGTCAAATATGATCACATATTTTATTACTCTATTATCTCTCTCACCAACTTTCTTGTATATATTCTGTCTATATCTATATTCTTTCTTTAATAAATTCTATCTATAATTTTCACAGCAAAATTATTTTAAAAAAAATTTAAAATCATTTGTTCCAAACAAATCTTCTTTTGGGGCTTCTAAACAATCTTTTCTTTAACTGTGAATAACTATTTTTTGAGCCACATCTCCCAGTTTCTAAAGTTGCTTTTGGATCAATTTCCTGTCAGTTACCACCTCTTCATTTGGCTCTGGCTGGGTTTCCTGTTGAGGTCCTTAGTTCTAATGAGCATCCTTGCACCTCAATTTGTCAGGTGTCAGCACCTTCAAATCAAGCTCCTTTTGAACAGCTCAGTGATAGCTCCTGTCTGTTTCAGCTGCCATCAGCCTCTGAGCCCCTCAAATGCACCAGTGGCTGGTCCCTCTCCCATATCCACCTCTTCCTACTCTGAATGTGAAGCATTTTGTTCAGTGGAGCTTGAAGAGTGGTGTTTCATCACAGCAGACACATCTGTGTTTCCATATTAACAATTCAATGTTCCCCAGTACCTCCCTAAGGATTTGAGCCCTCCAGCTTGGCTGTAAAGTGCAGCCAAGGCCCCCTGCTACCATCAGCCACTGAATTTCATGAGTCTTGGTGCAGCTCCCAAGTCCTTCCATGTTTTATCATTACAGCTATATCAAGTTTCTTATCCCAAAACAAGCAATTGGGGAAAGCAATCACTTCTGATTTATCATCCCTAACCTTGGGAATGAGAACAACATTTCTGCTTTTTTTTTAAATCATTAATTTTTGTCTGCAAGATCATTACTGTACGCTCTGTGTAAAATCTATGACTCTTCCTAGGTATCCCTTAATGTTTCCTGAACCCAGCCTTGATGTGCATTGGACACTTGGGATTCATTACCGGTGTTAATCTGCAGCCATTAAAAATGCAAGGTCATTTTGAAGATGGAAAAAAAAAAATCAGGCAAGCATCTTTCAAACCTGTACTTAGCTCTTTTCACTCCTCATTAAACCTCAGTTGGTGAAGCCTACTGGTCTCCCTCAGTCTTTGGTCAGGGGGCTGCAGCACTCTCAGACCATCTGGTGGTGGGCAGGGGTCAGGCACAGGGGCTTTCAGGGCTTCAGAACAAACTGGCCTCATATCACCCAGCAGCTGTCAGCTCTGCTTAGGAAAACCAGGCTTACATTGCTGTGATCTCATTCCTCAGACTGAGCCTTTCTAACAGGTTGTATGATAGCCCAAATGCACTGATTTTGTAAGGATTTTCCACAGGAATCTGTAAGCAATGCCCTGTGAATGAACTTGGTTTTTCACATGCTAAATTATAATATATTTTCCTCGGAGAGCTCTGCTTTTCATCATGAGAATCTGCTGCCTAATGAAGAATCCCTGGGGGGGATAAAGCCTTTGGGGCAGATTCACCACAGCATCACAAAGCAAGTAGCTCAACCAGAGATGCTCAGTGACAGCATCTTCAATGTTAACAAGCCAATATTTGAAAATATCATTCATCACATCTAGCAACAAAAACACTCAAACATTTCAGGAATCCCTGATAATTAAACTGATCACATCTGATTGATTAAATTAACAATCAAAAAAGCGATAAATTTAATGTCATTGTTTTAGCATACAGAGTGTGTATATCATACAACATGATTTAAAGTGCTCTTCCATTTTCCATTTGTAAGGTATTATGTGAGCAACCCTTATTTTTGTCGTTGTGTTTAATGGTTTGGAGAGATAAAAGCTTCACTTCTACTTTACTTACTGTCTTCTAAGGACATGCATCTTTATATGCAATTTGTGAGGCAGAAAGACCTCTATACTCAGAGATAGAGCTATGTTGTCTTTAAAAATATTTATAGCATCCTTTCTTCTTCTAAATTACACCTGTCAGTCAAACACAGCACACACTGAAGAAGCCTCAATCCAAAACCTGTGCAATTTGAGCTATTTTCTGTATTTCTGCAAAAGAACATAGATGGCCTATTTTTCCTGCAGAGCAAATGATGACCTTGTATTGATCATGTACATTTTCTTTATTTGACTGTTTGTTGTTTGGCTTTTGTTTGCCTTCCAGACATCAGCATGCTTTACAGATGGACACAGGGTATTATCCATCCCCTTTCACACCAGAAAATCTAGCTTCCAGTGCCAGGAGTGAGCCAGGTCACCACCAATGCCAACAGAGCCATCTAGCAAGGCCATTGGCAGAGTCTAGGGGACCCAAGAGCCATCACAATGACCCCTCTCCAGGATGTGTCAGAGCTCCCTCCTTGCAGCATCCCAACAATTTATCCCACAGAAGATTTTTCACAGAGTACTGAGTGAGAAAGGTGATTCCTATCAGTCATTGTGTGCAGTAAACTGGTTCTGCATGCAAAAGCTTGCAGATTGTGGGCTTATCAGAAGGCTAAGTTATGGCATCTCAACAGATTTTCATATTTACCTCACAGCTGCAGTGCCTATCAGTGCTTATCAGCCCTCAAATAATCAGGCCTGAGAACAGCAGAAGCCAGGATGTGCATTGTAACATCCCAGAGAGTCACTGGGGTCTCACATCTGACAGCACAACACTATTAAGGATATAAAACACTTCTAAAATCCCCAAAGATAGGCAAATACTAATGATCATGTCACTGTAACAATACTATTTGGTATTTTATTGCTATTCTTGAACGCACCTGAGAGCTGCACTGCTTCTTCCTGCATCCCCAGCGTGGCCACAGGCTCAGTTGTATCCACTGGCTGTGTCACCTTCTCCCTGTGCTCCACAGCTGGGGTGGGTGGGTGCACATCTGCCCCATTTCCACCCTGGGACAGTGACATGCATGGCCCTGGCACAGCAGTTTTTCAGGTGGCAGCTCCCTACCCTTGGAGAGCAGCATCTCAAAATCTCGATGAACAGCCTCCTTTGCTGCCCTTGGGTTGCTAATTCAGTGTTCTGCAAGTCACAAATACCATAATATTTTGCTTTGTTCCTCCTCACTGTGAAACTGGAAATGAGCAGCAGTGCCTTGTCCTCACTGCCCTGGGAGTGGCTCTGAAATCACAGTGGGGCTGCCACAGGGCTTGCCTTGCCTGGGTCTTTCCTGCTGGCTCTAGAAATGCACAGACCTGTCTAAGGGGATGAAGGAGACAAGAAAATGCAGCAGATTGTTCATGTCTCTTAGATCTGCCAGCAGCACAGAGCAATCTTAGCTGACAGCTGGCAGCTCTGCCTGAAGCAGGACCTGCAGAGCAGCTTGCCCAGGGTCTTCTCCAGTCAGCTCCAGGGTAGGAGACTCCAGCAGCTCTGTGGCTCCTACAGTTCTCCTGCTCTCAAGTCCTTCAGATGAAAAAAGACCTTCTCCACATTTTCTGGCTAAATTATTTTGCCCATTAGCAAAATAATTCAAACAGAATAACAAATTTCAGAGTGTACATCAAGGTGATAAATTGGAATTAAATTCTGTTGAAAAGAAAAAAAAAATCCATGAGTATTCCTGTTAGGACTGGCACAAGTCTCCATCAGAACTTCTAGAAAGAGTTGTGGGAAATGTGACTTGTCTTCAATGCCTGTGCAAAACAGCTGTGACAACTACAAAAGCACATAAGGGTGAGACTGGAGATGAAAAGGAGCAAAGGTCAGATTTTCCTCTCTGTGACCCAGGCCTGGCCCAGTCCCACCTCCCAGCACACCACCTGCAGGCACATTTGTCACAATACCAACTTACTCTATTTATTATTACAGATTTATTAGTTTTGAGGAAAGGAAAGGACTAACATGATTCCTGAATAACTCAAATGGGCAAAGGCAATTGCTGGACTGATCACAAGCTTTTGAGACCCAAATCATCCATCAAACTTACACCTCCTCCTGTTCTTGTTATCCATCAGCCTTTCCTTTAGGTAGGCTGTCAATAAATTTTGTGTCAGCAGGTCAGAGAGGAGGATGCAGCTCTCAGCTTCAAAGGGCTGAGAAAGCAAGAAACCAAGGTAAAGGACATCAGGAAAACTGCAAAGCACTTCCTTTGCAACAGCAAGTGCAACTGCCCACATTTGATACAGATAACTATGCTGAGTAGATCAAATAAACAGGAGATAGATAGACAGAATAAATATATTTATATGGGGGGAATATATACAGGTGAAGAGATGGAGATATATAGAAATACTAAACAAAAAGGATAATAACCCAACTAGGTCAAACTTAATTAAATAAGTAATTTGGGGTTGTTTTTTTGTGTTTTTTTTTGTTTGTTTGTTTGTTTGTTTTTTCTTTCTACCTATGTTTTGCACATCACAGTTCTCATAAAGCCTCGAAGCACCCAGTAGAAATATTGTCTATTTTGGTAATGACTGACTCAATCAAACATAGGGGAAATGTGATGTGTATTTCTGGAGGATCCTGGGTAGGAATGTAGAAATAAGAGTCAAATCTGATGCAAAATAAAAGTAGAAGAGCCAGTCAAGGAAAGCCAGAGAGGGACCTGCAGTACTAAAATATGTAAGAATCATTCAGAAAGGGAAAGTATTCTGAGAATTGTATGAAATCAGCAAATACTGAAAATCAGCTAATACATAATTCACTGCAGTCCTACTTTCTGAATAACAGTAAAAATCCAGAGCCATTCCTCAGGAAGATGTATTCAAATGTACAATCCAAAGTGAGGCCAAATCAGTCTGTCCCTGTCCCTTTCCCTGTGACAATACCATCTTCCCCTCAAACTAATGGTGTGCATAGCACAAGCCACCTTCCATAAATGAAAAAAGATACTTTGTGTGGTTTCCAAGATTGAACAAGACATTCTATCAACATGCAAAATGAACTAATTCAGCCATTGCAAATGAACAGATTCACAAAGCAAAAGATAAACTTTCCACATCTCATTTAATTTATGCTGTCTCACTGCACTGAGAAAACAGCTTTACCCATTCTCTAATGTATTGAAATGTTAGAAACTTTAATAATCAAAACAAAACCAAATAAACATTATGAACTGCTTGAGAGCATATTTTAAATGAGCAGGAGAATAAGGAAAATATTCATAATTCACAAGAGTTTGCAGTTTCTGCACTAGAATTCTCCCTAAGGTTGTATGTGAAAGAAATGAGCATGAACTGGATGCAGTAGGGAAGCTATTGCTGGGGTCTGAATTTAGGTTTCCACACACATACTCCTATTCTAAAGAGAGTTCTAAGGGTATCCAAAAACCTATAAAACATGCCATTTAATTATTTGGTTTTGTTACTTATGCTACATGCAGGTTGAGATGCATTTCTGAGAATGGTTCTATGCAGAAAATCAGGGGTTGGAACAATCCATTGTATCCACTGGTCTTTTTGATGTTCAATTCTCTCTCATGCTCCCACTTTCTAGTTTTGTTAGGCAATTTCAGATTTGCACTTGCCTGTATCCCTAAGTTCCATTTACAAAAGACGTTTGTAAAAAAGTTTAATTTAGTTGGGTATTTCTCAATTGTTCACAGAGAGATCAGTCTCATCCAGCTCCCACAGCTGCCTTGTAGGGAGGGAAGGAATGTTTGAAGGCCATTTTACAATTGATTGCAACCCTGCACTATAAGAATCATCCTAAAATTTTACAGAAACAAAGACTTCTATTCCATTCCTGGGAACTAAAAAAAAAATTTAAAAAAAAGATCTTTCAGTGATTGCACAACTTTTGAGCAGGGTTAGTGTCTTTAGAAAGCCTAATTTCAGCCTCATAACAACTTAGATAGGAAGCCAACAGTAAAATGTGGTAATTTTCACTGCTTTTATAGCCAGGCTTTTCCCTGAGAAACTGAGGAGAAGAGGACAAAACTCAAGAGTTTCTTTGAATTTCTTCGAATTTTTGTAAGAAAATTCTGTAGAATTTTCTCATGGCACAGACATGAAGAAATTATAACCATTCTCCCATGGTTAATAAATACATTACACTTTAAATGATTGTTTAAAATAACTTAATCTACAGTGTTTGGGGTTTTTTCCACTTTTGATCCACTGTCAAAATCCCTGATTTGCTCTATGCATCCACTTGCAGTAACACAACCCAAATCCTTCTGTCTTACAGGCTACAAAACACCAGACTCCATTTTCCCCAGAGTAACTTTTGTGAAACATACTCTTCTCTTTCTTGACAAGTATAAATACATACACATATATACATATATACATATATATATATATATATAAAAAAGGTAGCAGTTCCACAGCATCCTCTCCCTTTAGTGCAGACAATTTAAGTCACCCACTCACCTGCAGCACCTTGCTGTGCTCCAGTGTGGGGTCCAGTCCTTGTTCTTGGGCACAAATCAGGAGAACACATATCCAAGATACATTTCCTCCCAGGCTTCATTTGTCTTTCCCTTTAATTAAGCAGCCATGGGGGAGCAGCAAAAAGAGGCATGAAATAAAAGATATCTGGTTTCAAGAGCAAGACATTTCAACAGCTGGCTCTTTTTCAGCACAAGTACAAATAAAACTCTTCAGTCTTCTTTTTGTCTTTCATCTTCAGCAGTTTTTTAATTTTCATTTTTATGATTTGTGTAAAAGGTAAACTGGGCACCTGCCCCTCATTACCCCAGCAGTAAGAAATAAATTATGTCAGAAAGTGATTTTTACCTCAAGTGTTTTAAAGTTATATGCATTTTCAGCTGGACAGAAATGCCCAGTCACACAACTGTATCCTTAATTGGGAAGCTGAATTCCCACCCATGTTGCACTTCCAAACCAAACCCATCTCACTCTAAATCTGCAAGTCAACCATTATAAAACCAGAGAAATTCTTGCTCACTGGATCAGCAGCAGTGAACTGGAATGATGGAAATGCCTGTTTTGGCTAAAAAACATCAGGTCCCTCATTAGTTTGAGAGGTAAACAAGTGCTTAAATCCATTTAAGATACCCAGATCCTAAAGTGAGGAACAGAAACCACTTTGTGAGGAGGACTTGCTGATCTGCTGAGGTTGGAAGTGTGATTCCCAGGCTATTAATCTGTAATAATAGATACCACCTGGTCTCAGACATCTCTTACTGGGGTTTTAAGCACCCTGGCCTCCCCTGGGTGATCTTAAACAGCAATTCTTTAATTTCTGTTTCAGCAGGGCTTCAGTTCAAGAGCCCTGGCCAATCAATGGCCCTTCACATTTCTAGGTGTATATATTTTGTCCAAATGCCACAGACCATGTCTATTTTCCTTTTACTTGCATTATGAACTGACCTTTTATTGTTCATTTGAAAAGTCTTTGGTTCTATACCTTGTTTTCCTCAATTCATTCATTGCTCCATAATGATAGGTGCTATTCAGTAAAGCACTTGAAAAATTACCACTTTACTCTAATAATGTATTAACAGCATGATGAAAGAGGCAGTTTGGAGCATGCTTTAGCATTTTTCAGTTCTATTTTTATGGAATGGAAAACATTTAAAATTATTTAATGCTGTATTAACTTCTAATTTGCTTCAACTATGTGTACTTTATCACATAATTCCATACCAGGACTGAGGATTCCTTCTAATTCATACCATGCAAATCAACAAAATGAAAATTTAAAAAAAAATATATCCTGATATTAAACAGTGTTTTATAACCTAGAATTTTATTGGCTTATATAAACTTTAATTAAAGCTAAATTTAATTAACTTCAGTATCTGTCACTGTATAGAGCAATGACTACTCTGCTGTTTTTTTACTCCTGTTTTATTTTGACATAAAAGTGAGACTTTAGCACAGCACAGTGTTGAAAGGTGTAGGAATTACACTGGGAACACCCATGGATGTCAGTGAAGTAGTCTGACATTTGCTGTGATGTTACACAAAGGATTAGACCCTCTAACAGTGACACTCCAGGGAGCAGAATCACTTGGCATGTGCCTGACTTAGCAGAAGCTGAAATACTGTATTTGGGGGAAAAACAGCAAGGAAAATGGTGCTGGAGCATCAGAAGGTGATGGGGAAATGCCACAATTAGTAGGTGAGAGCACTTGTCAACCCAAGTCCTCCCTTTCATCTTTAACAAAGATCTTTGTGCAATGCCAGCTCTCCTCACTCACCTGCCGTGCATCCCCTCACACAGCAGGTGTGTTTGTTTGGTGGAACATTTTAGTAATAAATGCAGAACCCCAAAATGTGTTTTGGCCTAAAATTGCATGATTTCTCTCTGGGAAAATATTCAATGCTCCTAGACCAACTTTTCCTGCATCTTCACTTCATTTAATAAGAGTTATAACAGCTGAATATATTTTACTCATAGTGTAGGCCAATTCTGATGAATATATTCTCTTGGAAACATTTCAAGCAAATCTTTAGTGACTCAGGCCTCAAGATTTATATGTTGAGAAGAGAGAGATTTACTTGTTTTGTGCATCATATTTACAAAGTAAATATTCACAATTTCTGACTACCAATGTTTCTAGTTCTAGCTCACCTTTTTTGAGGGAGCATAGCAATACACACGGTATCCTAGATTTTTGGATGGCTTTCTAAAATCTGATTTCTACAACTGCATAATAATGTTTTCTCTCTTATTCTTTATGTGTCCTCTATAATCCCTAATGCTTTACTTGCTGCTGAGCTCCATGCAGTACACTCAGAGATCAATCCAGAATGATTCCATGATCTCTCCCTTGCATAGTAGTAGTGCAGTTAGAGCCTACCATGCACAAAAATAGAACAATTTCTCCCCTCTGTGCATTAATTTGCATTATTGTTGCTGAATGTCATTGCAGTTTTATTGCCCAGCCATCCAGGATTTCAGGATGCTCCTGCACCCCTTGGCAGTCGGCTCTGGGCTTGTCAGAACAAAGCAACTTTGTGCCATCAGCAGAGTTGTTTTCTTGGCTTTGTTTTCTCATCTTTTTCCTTTGTTTATGAACATCTCAAACATATTCTAACACTGTTTTTCCTGGAATAACTAAATTATTAGCTCCGACATTTTCTTCTCATCTTTTATATAGTTTTATTACAAAGTCTTCTGTAACATAAAAGTTCAAGTCAATAAGAGAATTTGGTAAAGGGCTTTGCTAGAAAATCCACAAGTGATGTATGGCAGAACAGTCCTGTGCACTTGCCTTGGCTCTTTGGGGAGATGGTGTTCCTGCAAAAAATCCTTGTACCTCTTTCCCACAGTATCATCCCAAACCATGAGTCTTCCTGTTTCCATGTTGGATGCAGAATTGGGGCTTCACTCCCCTCCTTACAGGCTGTTAAAGGTTGGCACTGTTTGCCTCTCTCCTCTCTGCTAGTAAGATGTATTTAAACACTCCATCCTGCCAGAAATTGTTCATCAGCTTTACACTTCGGATCCTCTGAGAGCTTTAGGGCACAAGCATCTGAGCCCAGCAATTTGTAACTGTAAATTTTATTGATTTGCTTTAAAAACATTTCTGCTGAGGTCTCAGCACGGTCCCATCTCTGCCTTGAACTCTTGTGCAGAGATTCATTGCACCTGCCCGCGATGCTCCCTCACATCCCATCCCTTCCTCACTCCCACCCCAGCCCCTCGGGCATCCTGCAGGCTCTCTGCCTCACCAGGATTTGGGAAGCTTTCCATCATCAGCTTTTAGGCCTTCAGGAAACCACATCTTGCAATTTCTTCCAATCCATCTGCTGTGCTTTACATTTCAGCTACTAGGATTGTCTTTGTCTCCCATTCTTACATATTATTCACATTTTAAAGTACATCTTTATTACTCCCAATAGCATCTTTTACAACACTCTTTACCTGAATGGATGGGTTTTTTTCCCTTATAAAGAAACTTTTTCTCTCTCTTAACAACATGTTTATTCCAGGCATCCACTAGAACATTTTAAACAAGCTTTATGGCCTATAAGCTACTCCTTGTTTTTCTCAATGCCATATTGTTTGGTGTGTGTCTTCCATCTTGAGCATGTTGCATAGAACTGTTGTATGTTCACTGGTACAGGTGGGGTCTTCTACAGATGCATCATATGCCAGGGCCAACAAACTACTCACAACTAAACCACCTCCAGATTTTCCTCCTCCAGCTTCTGAGAAAGAATTATTAGCATCTCTAAATATGTCACCTCCCCACCAAGTTCTCTATGGCATAGGAACAGAAAGTATCTCCTGCTCTCAGAAATGTATTCTCTAGACATCTCTAGATTCTAATATTTTAAATAACCCCAAGTTCTTTAAATTCAAGTCTACTTGGTAAATGAGAGTAGGATATTTAAGGGTCAAAAAGAGAAGGACACAGTAATGGTTCCTCCCACATTAAACCTTGACAATCCATCTTGCTTCCTGAAACATCAGTGCTCTCAAGGACTTAGCAAAGCAAAACTTCAGGGATACAAAAGCTGATAAAAAGACCATTCAAATGCAAGTGGGGGAACTTGCCCCAATTTTCTCTGTTATTTTTCTTTTTAAAATAAATGCTGAATTTTACTGCACATTGCCAATCTGTATTTACACATCCCTGTTGTACATAAAACCTCACTCACTTGGGAACACTTCTCAGTACAAACCCAAGCCTTGAAATTACAGGCTAATGTAGACTGACATGTAAACTTCAAGAATCTCCTTCAGAACTCTCCTGTTACAGACAGGACAAATCCTGTCCTGTCCAAATCCCTCCCTCCACCACCTCTCTGAGGAGAGCTCTCCCAGGGAGTAACACACAGAGTCCTCTGGAAAGAGTCAGCACAACTGAAAATCTCTGTCACCCCACTGATAATCTGGCCACTTTGCTTTTCTGAACTGGCCAGTGTCATGAGATCTTACCCCGAGTCCCTCTGGCTTCAGGAAATCAGTGCAGTCCATCCTCTGGAGTTGAGAAGAATTTGGGACAAGGTGGCCATAATTCCCAGGGAACTTGGCTCATGGCATCAGTTCCTGGGAGGACTGGATATGAATAAAGCTCTACACATTTTGAATGCCCATCAAATAAGTGAGCATCAGTTTAATCTCATTGGTTTTCGTCAGGATTAAGAGCTCAAAATAATACACAAGTAAGTTTCCTGAAAGTAAAAATTTGGCAGAAAAAGGAGCTGTCAACAGCAGGAGAAAAAATGTGTTCATCAAGAGATGCTTCCTAAAGAGAGAGCAGGGATGTCACTGAGAGAAGCTTAGAGATGGATGAGTCTTGAAAACCATTCTTCATTTTTCATACCACTGATTGCTGCTGTCAGAGACCTTCAATCTCTTGAAGAGGAAGCATTTCAATCTCATACACAGGCAGAAGTGTCTCTATAAACACCAAGAAAAGGGGTTTGCTTGCATTTGGAGGCGGAACACTGGTGGATTCTTTTCCCAATGAATCCAGAAAACGTTTTCTTACCATTCTGAAGAAACGTCCTCCATCACAAGTAGCCTGCAGAATGGATTGCTTTTAACAGCCCATGTGACTCACCATTGCAGATCTGAACTGGAGGTCATTTCTGTCCATGGGTAATGAGTGCAGGAACAGATTTTTCCCCAGAATATAGACATTTTCACCCCTGGTTATTCTTTGTGGCAGCCTCCCATTCATGGGAGCTGACAAACAGAGTCTCTCAAAAAACCCCAAAGGTACTAGGGAGGATGGAGATGGAAAATCAAAGTAATCACACAGAGGCTTTTCCATCAGGGTGGCAAAGCACCTCCATAGTAACCATGAGGAGAAAAATGTGGGCAACAGGAGCAGAGAGGGAAGTGACACAATTCTCTTTTGTTTTTCATTGAGTCTATAATAAAATTTCAAAACTATTTTAAAACTAAGAGGAACAAGACTGGCAACAACCACAACAGACATGGGATGAGCCAAGGCAGCCACTGAAAGAAAAAAATGGAGTAAGGTCCAGTAAGTTTTTTTTCTGGGTCACTTAATTACTGTGATAGTTTATTCCTCCTTCTCTTTAAACATTTATTGCTCCACACAGTAAATTAAAATACAGAAGGAAACAAAGGAGGTGAGTGGGATAATTTTGCTCCTAATTTTGTTTTACCTTATAGTTCAAAATTACATTTACTATAACCTACCTATCACTATATAAACCCTTAGATTTGGGTTCAGATTCTCCAGTAGTCTGGGTCTGGCACAGATTTTCCACAAAGCAGCAACTGTATAAAACCTCCTTCCTTTTTTTCCTCATCCATGTTAATCCATTCTGTATTTGTGGTCCCTGCATCACCTGTAGATACATTTCTGCATCACCCAGTGGTGTTTATAATTCTCTGCAGCTCTCAAAATGGTCAGACGTGCCAGTCCATGCATTACATTATACAGCTGGAGACACTTGCATGAGACATTGACAATCTGAATAATCAATTTACTTGGACAATCTGATATCCCCCCTCTGCAAGTTGGATGCATTCTTTTACTTCCATGACATTATTGTAATTGCTTGAACCACTTTTGCTGGCGCACTTTTCCCAACCTTAATTACCTTGTCATTTATTATTAGGCATTTTAATATGGCCATTAAATGTCACACATAGCTTTCAGTTTTTTCTCTCTGTCTGGTTCACAATCCTGCAATTTAGAAAGGTCCAGTTATACACATATTTTTACACTTTGACACGTTTAAAACTTTGCTCAATGCCAGGTTTATTACAGCATTAAACTGATGAACTTGCTCTAATAATCAATGTATAAATAATCAATTTAATGCTATAATAAAGGAAACATAAAGCAGCCAACTCTGTTGAGTGTGCTGAGGTGCAGTGACATTTGGTGGTCACGCATGGCAACATTTGTACAAGCTTCATTTAGAGAAGGTGGCAGGTTAATTGGGACAGAACACAAATGCAACATCCGTAATAAGCAGCCAGTGCCAGTGATATAAAAAGGAAAAAGAACTGGAAATCTGCTTCCACTACTTCCAGATATACCCTCTCAAGGTAATATTCAGAAGAATTAGCATCAGTATGTTTTCATACATTTATAGGAAAATATACAATGATCATTGCAGGCATCAAGCTGTTTTTCTTCATCTACAAAAAATAAAAGTTTGTAGCTCCAGAGTCTCATTGCAGTTGCTGGATGAAGTGCAGACATGGCTTCACTTTATGCAATATTTGGTTCCAGAAACTAATGGAAACCAGAGCCAGTATTGGAGGGACAACAGTGACAAGGTGTGAGTTACACAGTGTTCCTTGGTTTCCTGTTTACACATCTTCATGCATTTCCCCTCACCCCAAGCCTGTCACTGAGCAAACCCAAACCTGGTTTTGATGAAGAATTGAAGGCTTCTATGGCAACAACATCAATATTTATCTGTACAAATTACAAGATTCAGCTAGAATGCTCTTAAATCTTTCAGATTGATCAGCAGCCATATTTTACACTGTAATTTGTGTATCAGTATTTTTGAGATGTCTCTTCCCAGGGTGCCACGCTCACACCAGGACAGTTACAGAGGAACCAAGGCTGATACACTAAGAAGCAGTAGCAGTAGTTGACAGTCAAAGTTTGCTCTGCAGATGGATTAAACTGTGAAAGAGACTGGCTTGAAAAAAAGTGGGTGCTTATCACTGAATCAATTTTTAACATGCTCAGGTTAACTGTACTGTTTTTTTCATCAAAACCATAATCCTAAATTGAACTATCAGAAGAGATTAGGTTTGCTTTTTATTTTCTCTTTCATGGACTGAAGGGGCAAGACATGGCACCCTTGTATTCTCCTTGTCAATGAACCCACACAGCACTAGATGAGTCTGGCACTCAGCCTCTCAGGTTTCGTCTCTGCTATAATGAATATAATGAACTCATTAGCATACCAAAGAAATTGCACCTTCTCATCACATCATAGCAAGACAGAAAGAGTCTTGTCCTAATGCTGTTTTATGAACCACATTTCAACTTCTCCACTCGGTATAAACAGCACCTTGCTCTATCTTTCCACTGTGATGAGGCTCCTCAGAATCAGCCTAACCTGTTCTTCCAATTTTTTATTGCTAAGCTCCTAGTTTACACTATGCACTTTGATTTTTAATTTTTTTTAATAAGAAAATTACTCATAGAGACTCAGGTCCCTGTTGGAAAAATCTGCCCACAACTTTGCTTCCAACCTCACCTCAGAAAGAAGTTCTTGGACAAACAACATTTAGAATAAAGCAAAGCTACAAAATTTTGTATGCTCTCTCACAGTGCCCCCTTTTTAGCCTAAAAGTTCTGCCTAAATCAATTTTCTACACTGCCCTTTCTTTTGTCTTGCTTAATTCTGATTATACTGAGAAATTACTGTACTTATTCATTCCTTTTCCTCACTTTCCCAGATATGTATATAGGTATGATGTTCTATATTTTTCATATGCTGTTCTACAAGCCCAAATATTTCACTGGTATTCAGATTCACTGTATTTCCATAAGCAATTCCTACAAAAAAAGATAAGCTCCCCTGTTCAAGCTCAGTGCAACTTCCACTGCAATTAAAAACCTGTGAGCCCAATAAATTTAGTGTCTACTAGAACCCAAAAGTAGGAATAGTTAACCTGGCAATGTAAATACCTTTAAATGTAACAATTTTCACTCTGGGAAAATGAAATATTTTACTGTAACTGCTTATTTCAAGTGTGGAATAATATTCAACACAATTCTTATCTTTTAATGAGTATCTGAAATGTGCGGTATAAATTAAACACAGGACAGAAAATCTGTAAGAACCACGCAATTCATCACTCTTTTGTGGAAATAACAGAATGACCTGGCTTTCCTGCCTTAGTTGAAAGTTTATTGAATCAAGCACTGACTGCACTTGTCTCTTAGGTTACCTGTGCACCACTTTATTCTGGAGTGACAGCTCTGTATAGAGCCACATATTGCAATAAAGTGTCTCCGTGCTTGTCTTCCCAGAACACTTTTCTTTCTTCATCCTCTCCTAATGGTGCTGAGACCCTGAAGACTGGACTTTTATTTGTCAAATGTATGTGCCAGGAAGGGGCTGAGGGGTGGAAGAAACCAGAGCACTTCTTCAGGCACGTGCTGCTATTAGGATTTTGGAGGCATGATTCTATTAAAAGAGCTCTTCTGCAGCATTACCAGGTACAAGATATTCTGTCCACGCATTATGTGCCCTTCCCTTTTCTTTCCACAGGGAAGCTGGAGCACTCACAGGCCCTGCTGGAGCTGTAATTGCTGCCAGCTGCTCTGTCAGCTGGGTGTGTGGAGCTGGTCACCAAGTGCCCTGGCCAAGGTCCCACCCTCACCTCAGACAAACTGGAGAACAGCAAGATGCCCATATTGCTCTGTGATTTATAACAATGTTCTTTTTCTTCCCAAGGCAACAATTTCACGCCTTTTCCTACCATTTGTGCCATTTGTGTTCTTTGATGGACTAAATCCTTGGATTATGACCCCCCTCCACAGAGAGCTGTGAATGTTCTGCACTGCCTGGGGGATGGAAACACCTGCCTGCACAGGAACCTGCTCCCCACACCAGCCTTGGGACATCAACATCCAAATTCCCACAGAAGCACCCTGGAGAGCTGCACTCTCAGCTCACAAAATATGTTACAGCAGAAAACATCAATTTCCCTAGGGAAATATTTCCTATGTATCTCCCTACGAACCCTCTGATGATTTCATCAATCAGAAGCTTTTTTGTTTCTTTTTTTTTCCCTTTGGTCATAAAATCTAAAAAAGGATGTTACTACTTTATAGGATATTTTAATTAAAAAGAATAGTATACACACACACACACATACATAATTTGTGTCCTCAAATGGACACACATTTGTGTCCTCAAATGGAGTATAGGCATTATTAAATCAATTTTGTTGTTATGTTCTACTTAGGTAAAATAGGATATTGGATTTCTAAATTAATTATACAGGGAAGAAGTCTAGTCCCAAGTTTAATGGAAACTTTGGACTGCATACACTCGGGTGGTTTAATTTCCTTAATTCTATCTAAATACCCAATCCAACAACACTGTAACCTGCAGACACTGGAAAACAAATATTTTACTCACCACTGCACATTTAGGTGCTGCATTTTACCTGTAGTTTTACCCCCCAGTGAGAGAATCACTAACACTTGTCATGCACCTACCTCCTTGAAGCTGGGCTCCTTCTCCACTTCCATGTCTGAAATTCAACAGACAGAAGTTTAATTAAATTCTTCCTTTCCTTTTCAAAAATTCAGGTGCCTGGGAAGTTGTGACTCTCCTTAGCCACATCCCAGGAGCTCCCCATTCTCTGCAGCACACTTGAAATCATCCAGAGGATAAAGAGAAGGAATCTTAATGCCACTGAAGAAGTGCAGAAGATGCAGCAGTAATCAATACCAGTGAGGTTCTTCCTTCCCTGGAGGCAACTGACTTGCCAGGATGAGTTGCTTGCAGTAAATAAAAAACACCAGGACCACTGCACCTTGCCTGTGTACTTTTAAACTGTGCAGAAAAAAAGTGGTGTTCAGGATTTCTGGGTCTTCCTCTTTTGTTCCTTCTGTGAAGTCTAATAAACCTGTGAGGAGGGATACGAGGTCACACCTTGTATCCTCTGCATTTTATTAAAGGAGTCAACACTCAATATTCCAAGTTTCCATGGAGAATCTTTGGCTTCAGATCAAATAAAAGCTCTTCTGCCTTAAAAGGTGTAATTTCTCAATTAAATGAATGTAACTGACTCCATACTCGAAGTGCCAGAGCTGAGAGAACAGAGACAATCATCTTCACTTTCAGCCACAAAGAAAAATCTACATATGCCAAAAACTGAGCAACAAAGAGCAGTTGGTTATAGCAAATCACAGCAGACGTTGATAGAACCAGGTCATAAATAATTCCATCCTTGCTGCCAGAAGATTAAATAAATTAATTTAAAAAATAATCAGCCTTTCTTTGCACTCAACAATCTGGGGAAAGTATTCCAATTGACATGCAGTTATGCCTGGTTTTGTAATATAATTGAAATTTCAATATGACCTACAGGTTTCATAGATTTTGCAAGTTGTAGCGGCAGAAAAAGGAGCGAGGAAATCAAGGAGGTAAAGATAAGCTCTAGCAAGCAGTAAATGGATATGCTGATTCCTTAGGTTTCCATAAATAGGTCTATTCTAGTACATGTCATATTTTAAGGACAGCTGAATCAAACAGCAATTTTTCAGACTTAAAATGTCATCATGGTGCTTAACAGCAGGTAAGATACAAAAAGTCAACACTTGTGCTTTTTCAGGGCAATGTGTACTAACTCTTGCTCAACTGTAGATCACCTGGAGTAATTAACGATTGCCATTAGTTATGATGTAGAATCTGATGGGTAACACTGTTCAGTAGTGTTTTAAGTGGAAGGATTATTTCAACAGTTCAGCGAAAGTAAAGGGACCTCCTACACTAAATTCTTCAGTTTAACTAGCAGAGCCTGCATCGGGTAAACACTTTTGCAATATCTGAGATTAACTCATGCAAAAAAAATCAATAAAAGCAATTAATTTGTGTCTGATGCTCACCCTTGTGTACACAATTACATAAAAATACCTGTATTTGTAGGACAGTGTGAGAAACCTTGAAAACATTGAAAGCATACCACATTTCCACCCAGATTTCAGATAACAGGTTTTTTAAATGCACCAGTCTTGCCAAAGGTGTTCCTACAGAAGGCCATGTCCTATGACATGTTCAAAGTTGGAAAAGCTGGAAGTGGGATGTTGGGGTAGAATGAGTTGGGAATGGGGGCCTGAAACAGAGCTAGAGGGAAAGGAGGAAACGGTGCGGGATGCAAAGATCTGGGATAACATTTCCCAAGCACTGCTGAGACACAAGCATTCCTTTTGCAGGCAACTGAACCCAACTAAGTGTGACACATGGCAAACATGAGCACGGAGTGGCTGCTTTGCAGAGGAACACCAGCACATTTGGGGGAATTGGCCTTTTCCCGAATCCTCCGCACGCCGAGTCCAGGCTCAGCACGCACCCACAGCCTGTGCTTCCTTCATGTGCATTTGGCTCAAATTGGGAAAACCTCAGTGAACTCAGCTGGGTGAGGAGCTCATTGAGCATGTCTGGTGAGGAGAAGCAGCAGTGTTGTCAGGTGAGCGTTTATTAAGTGACGGGTGTCATTTATAAAATCACAAAGCAGCAGCCCCAGCCAACAGAGGACTTGAAAACGACACTCCTCCATAGAAAACAGGATTTGCAAAACCTTGTTTGAATTCTGCTCTTAATTTTTTGTTGTTGTCTTGTGTGATCTTACTGTAGTGCACATTGTAGCCCCCATAGATTATACCTTACCTACACTATACATATGTACTCCATATGTCGTATAAATGCCACAAAGCCAAGCCATGCTTTGTGGTGACACTGGGACCAAAACAAGATATCATTGCACATTAAAATTGTATTAAACTAATTGAAAAATAGTTGAACATTGCTAACAAAATGAGAGAATTACTAAACATTAAAAGACAAGAGACCTTTTCAGTGTTCCATAAAACCACGCCTTTCAGACAAATTAATTATTTGCATCATAAAAAAAAATCCTAACAGTGAAAGAAAATATTCCAGAAGGAAGTGATGAGTAAAAAAGCTTCAGGTGATTTTTCATTACATTAAAAACAATTCCCATTGTCATAAAATATGCAGAACTTTACATCTTAAATAGCATATTTACCTTCAAAAATTACTTTCTTTTTAGTCTTGCAAGAAATTAAACCTTAATTAGATAGGAAAGTATTTGGAATATATCCAGAAATAAGAAAACTACAGCTATTACCCTATAAGTGGCACAGCATCTGTCAGGAGTTTTCACATACCTTCAGGAAGATATCTCAAATTAAACCAACACTGTACTTGCTTTCCATGACCAGAGTTAATATTCTGCAGACCCAACCTGGCTGCCTTGTTTGTTTCATAGTTTCAATTTCTATTGCTGTACTTCACCCTGGCAAATAAATGGATGCACGAGGGGCTTGCCCTCAGAATAAATAATAAAATCTAGCCTGTCAGATCTTCCTTTGCCTTGAATGAAAAACATTTCATTCCTCTGTGATGCTGTTGCAGCTAAATCTTGTTGCAAGAGACTGAATGAGCAGCCTTGGAGTAAGAAGTAAAGGTGTGTTTGAGCTACGTCACCACCTCGATGAACATCAGAATTATATCTGAGAGCAGACTGGAGGAAAGGAAGATGCACTGTACAAAATATGTCTTCATTTGAGGAGTAAAGTATTACTCAATGGCATTATACATTGTTAATAAACTTTCTTTATCTGAAACTATAATTTAATATTTATGTATCTAATTTACATGTGACAAAGTAGCATATTCTAAAATTAGAGTGTAACCAGCAAACTATTAACTACTATAAACAATACCAAAACACAACTCAAACATATTTTAAGGAAACAATAGATACATTTTGGACTGGGGAATGATTTCAATTGCAGATATTGTTTCAAATACAGCTGTCAATTACATCTTTAAAAAATTCCTTCAAGCTCAGGAAGATTTTCTGCTTAGGGATTCTTGGGTATATACATAAAGACCAAGAGCACACCACCAAAAAGTCCCCTATTGGTTACTAATAGGTACAGTAATAATTGTAAATGCTTAAATTGTGTGGGGGAAATAATTTTCAATAACCACGTTATATGATGCACTAGACAATATCCCCTTTGAGCAGAAACTAGAGAAAATACCGTGCCCTTTATTATTTCTGTGGTTTCTTATGTGTAATAGACAGCAGAAGAATTGCACTTATTGTAACATTACAGTGTTAGATTGCAGTTCACCTTTTAGAATATTAGTGGCCATAATACTTATGATAGGTTGTGCCTTATGCAAAGATGAATAAAGATGTGCCTTTAAATTAAAAACAGAAAGAAAAACAAAAATAAAAAACAAGCAATCACTTACAGAACCAACAGTGAGGATTAACATAACAAACATGCACTAACCCTACACTTATGCAAAACTAAGTTCTTCCAGGAAACTGTAACCAACAGCTGACCTTCCACAAAGGTAAAGGTTTTGTCCCTTGGTAATATGTTTGGACTTTGTAGTTGAAATCCAGTTTATTAGCTCATTGTCTGTAAATGTGCTGTTCCACTGTGGTACCCTTTAGCTGCCCTTGAGCTTCTGCAGAATCTGCAATCTTACAGTCACTTTTATTTAAGGTTTTATTGAGCCACAGAGTAAGTCCCCTTCAGTAGTACACAAATAGGCTTCCTTATTCATCCTCTTCAGGTTCCTGTGGTAAAATTGGTGTCTCCTCCTTTAAACAAGCACTAAAAAACCCAAGGATTGTGCTGTAAAGGTGATATTTGCTTTTCTCAGAAGCAATGTTATGACCTTCATCCGGATAGATCTGGCAAAGGAGACAGGAAAAAAAGTAAATAGGTTTTAAAGGCTTTTCAAATATTTAGGGCTCTAATTTTCTTTCTCTGATCTTCAACATGTTTTAGATGACAACAGAATGATAGCATTAGTTTTACGGCATCAAGGAAAGCTAATAAAACCCAAAGTAAGACTCATTCTCTTGGAATTTGAACTTACATAAAACAACCACTGCAGTGGGATCTGAAGAAGTGAAAAAACCTATATTCTCAACCATTGTGCTTACAACAGTTTACTTTAGCTGGAATTTTCAATAGTGCCTAGGCATCCAAATCCCATTAACATCCATGAGGATTAATTACCTCATGCTTTTAGGGACCTCCCAATATTTCAACTTCTAAGAGTTTGGCAAAACCCCTTTTTATTCATATCTTAACTATCTTCCTGCCTGGTCCAAAGCCCATCCATCTTCTCTCCCTCCTTGGGTGGATGCGGGCATTTTCATCTCTTAAAAAAAATACCATTGGGAATTTCTCCCAAGTGAGGCTAAGCAAAGACTTGCAGGCTGAATGAAGAAATCCAGGCCACAAGACAAGAGACCAGAGGAGGCCTGAGGCAAAAAGCTTCAGCTGCCTCCTCAAACCCAGGTTATCACAAGGTTGCATGAGAGCAGCTCAACAGGGTTCTTCTGGGAGAACTCTGTATTCCTGCTTCTTCCTCTCTCCACAGGCCTTCACATCATCTCAGCTGAAAACACACAGGCAGCAGGAACAGATTCTACATTTCAAGTCCTTGTTCCTTCCCCAAGTGCCACCAACTCCCTTCCTGCCACCTCCTCCCTGACACGAGCTCACACTCCAGTGCAAACTACAGATGATCCTCAGCCCAGGATTTGCAATGGCCAACAAGCATCAGGAGTATTTGGAGAGACTGATTCAACCAAAACCCTCTGCCAGCAGCATCCCTGTGCTCCAGGTGGGTCCCATGCAAGCCCATGCCTTGACAGAGGCTCTGTTGTGCTCTTCCAATAAATGTAAATGTTGACAATAAGGGGAAATCACTCTCATGTGACCCAATACCTTTTTAGGTAAAAAGGAACCCAAAGTAGTGACATCTCCATGTTACAAAGAGTGTCCATGGATTCTAGAGCACTTTGTATTGCATTGTAGGATAAACAGATAAAAAAAGAAAGATGAGAGAGTGGAGAAAGAGCCCAGGAGAACAACAAGATGATACAGCTCCTGATATCCATACAAACAGTGAGAAAAATGGTATTAAACAGAGTTCTAACTGCAAATTGAGGTAATACCACTGTGTTGTGGTAGAGAGGGTCCTTTGCAGCGAAGAAATAGCAACAGGAGGTTAAATGTTCAACTTTGTTTATAGGAAAAGTCACAGGTGCACATACCTGCATAGTGTAATTAGCCCCAGCTTTTATTAGACGCTTAATTAGTTCTGCTGAATGCTGGAAGTGAACTTTAGCTGCAAGAAAACAGTTGATATTATTAGAAACAGCTACGGTAATATGAAATACTTACCTGTTACACAGCTTTGGCTGAAAACATTTCCAGGCTCTGCAATTACTGGACCTGAAGCTATTTCTAAGGCCAGCCCCACCAGCAACAGGGTGTTACAGCAGAGGTTCTGGAGAAGGAGCTGGAAGCCCCAGGGGAAGCCACACTTTTCATTTAGTGAGGACTCCTCTGTTTACCCTTGATTTACACATACTGTGATAGCTCAGAGGTGTGTAAAACCATTCTGTTTGAACATCATGGAATCTTCTGATTTGCTTGAAAGAAAGCACACTGCATTTTGTATTGCTTGCATGGGGTCATTACACCCCACTCTTTAGGTAATGGACTTCCTGGAACCTATCAGTAACCTGATCTTTGTGTGGCAAAGCCATGATTACCATGTCTAACCCTGCAGAGTTTAGGGTGCAAGTGGGCTGGGCAGTGTCCCAGGATGTGATATTGAGCAGAGGCAGCAGACAACCAGACTGCCAGGGCAGAGAACCCTGCATTGCTCAGACATCACCAAAGCCCCATTTCCCTCCAGCTCAGTTCAGAGGGGCAGAAATTGCTGCTGCCTGTTGCAATCAGTAAAGCCTGAGCCCCTCATGCCTCCCCAGTCACCCAGTTTATTTTCAACCCTCCCCCCTGTGCTATGGGGAGAAGCTCTGGACAGGGTTTGCACCCCTCTGGTTGCACTTTGGAGCCATAACATGGATTTGGTAAATCAGGGATAATGGGCTGGCACTGTGCCAGCTCTGCATGGGCACTGTCACCTCGGCCCTTGCCACTGAGAGGCACTTATCCCTTCAAAATAAGAAACCTTGTATTATCCCACATCCACCAGAAAATGCTGGGAGAGAAGTAGGCATGTGAGTCTGTACAGAGCAGCTGTTTGCATCACTGTAATTTGTGCCTGCATCAAAGCTCATTCTTTAGACATCAGTTAAGAAAGTTCAGAAGAATACACTGCAGTGAAATCAGCAATTAAAAATTATCTCAATTCATACATCTTGTGATTCCATCTCAAGTGCTAGAACTTACTCTGTTACGCATTCTCTGTCTTAATCTACTACTAAAAGTACTGCTGCTATTAAAAGGTTTTGTGTAGCTTCTGCTTCAGAAGGTTTGCAAGTACCTTGTAATTACTTAGATGAAAAGATTAACTTCCCATTTGGTAATGCACTTCATCAGCTGTACTGATAGTTCTGCAGAATTTGTATGAATTTAAGACAACATTAAAAATGTATGTTGTGCTATTAATAATTCATGTAATACCTTTCACTAGCATCACAGTGGTCCACAAGATTTAAACAAATTGAAACATACAGCACCTAAAAGGTGCAAATCCTCAGCAAAGAAAAGCATCACCAGTTCAGAGTTAGAAGTGACAGTTGAAACAAAAGAAAAAAATCCTACCAGAGGGGAAAAGAAACTGGAAATGTACCTGCTAGGTGTGTGCCTCAGCCCTTGAACACCTGCCTATCAGAAGCTGTGACTCCAAATTAGCTTCATCTGTAAATACTTACCATCAGCTGTCCCATGAAGTATTAGCAAATCCACTTCTTTTAAACCATGAAGATTGTGTAATACACTGGATGCCTAGTGAGCAAACACACACAAAGCTGTAACTGAATTGCATTTTAAGAGTAAAATGGTAATTTTAAGTTATTTCTTTGTGCTAACTTACCTGATAGGTAATTTCATCTTTTGATGGAATCCCAAGGTATCTTTCTGAAAAAGCTGATGCTGTAAAAATAAAAAAAGAATCAAAACAACAAACCTTGTGAATTCCAAGTTATTTCTCTTTTAAAATTCATCATTTCTGACCTAGAGTCAGAAGCTATTTAAGCTATGAAGTCAATATGTTCATTTAGAGACACAGAATGTACCATTTAAACCCACTTTTAAATAGTTAAAAAAGGAAACCAACCAAAAATTAGCCAACTCCCCCCACAAAAGAAAACCCCAACCCCAACCAACAATAAAAAAAACACAAACCCAAAAGAAAACACAAGCTAAAACCCAAAGTCTAACAGACCATTAAAGTTTTGTTTTGGTTTGGTAATTGAATGACAACGTGGCTGGTATTGTACGGAATTCACTGCTAACTTTGAAGGATTCATTCCTAATAAAAGATTTGATTCATGCTGATATACATAAAGGATTCTTAAGAAATGAGGTAACTGCAATATCAGTGCTGTCAATAAGACCATGTCTGTTGTGGGTTTTGGTGAACTGTCCCAGTGTCAGCTTTACTTTCATTTAAAGAAGAGACCAAGACAGTGAGGTGAAATCTCACTAAAATTGTTATGTATCTGCCCTTAGTTAAAATAAATAGCAGCTCCATGAATAAAAGTTATTTTGAATAAAGTATCACACAGGTTTAGGGCAGGTAGTACTCACCATATAACTTCATGTCTGTGATTGGTGCCACCACAGCTCCACACTTGAAGAGCCGCTCGCTGGATTTCAGGATCATTGACGTAATGTAGCCACCGTACCCCTGACAATGGGATGGAAATTTTGGTTGATTTACTTCATTCTACCAAGAATAAAGCTAAAACTTGTTGTGCTAATCCAGTGGTACCATTTTTATAGTTTAAGGGTGCATAAAGATCCCGTTGACCTGGTCATGACTTTTAATCTAGGCAGTTAATGAGTATTGAACATTTTTTTCACCACCTCCGAAGTCTAACACATCTCCCCTGGAAAAGCTGATACCAGATAGTCATGAAACCTTTTTGAAAGCTTTAACTTGAAACCACAGGCTTCCTTGAAATGACACTGGCAATCCACTTCTGTACACCTGTAATCATTCTAGACTCACAGAAAATGGAATTCTGAATGTGGCACCTGGAATCACTGATTTACTTGTATATTACAGGCTGCTCAAATTTCTGTACTTGCCATCTGTTTTCCCTTCATTGGTACAGAAAAATTGGTATTTCATCAGGTATTTTTTGTTGTTGTTGTTTTGTGTTTGGCACAACACGCTTCAGGAAGACAAAATTATCCCACGACGGAAAATATAATGCAAAACACCAGCTGATCCAAAAAAAGATTATGCATCAAGTGCCTACAGTTTTCTCATGGAGTTTTACAAATGCTGCTTGCTCCTGTTCTTCATGTCTAAATATTTATTGAACAGATGATTTCTGTGGAAGAGTGGTAATATTTGAAAACCCTTTAACCTTATTTAAGAAGTTTAAGCAAAGAAGTTTCTTGTTCTTTGCAATCAATCCATATTAAGGGATGGACATACTGAAGAAAATACCAAAAAGGAGCTGGATTTTCAAAGGAAATGTGTGGGGAATGGAGTTATTCTTTTCCCACATAAATTTCAGCCCAGGAGGCTAAGAGCCATCCAGATCTTTTCACGAGCAGGAGTAGATTTCACCTAAGACACAATTTCTGAGTGGGCACCTGTAATTTGTATAATTCAAAGAGCTTAAGAGAATAGCAGCTTTTCTCTGCCTTTGGGTTTTCTCTGCTTTTACTTTTGTTTAATATTCTGTTTGTGTCTTGCCTAGTAGCTCCACAGCACAATTTTAATCCAAGGGCAGGTATTGCCAGGTTATTTATTATTTATTCCATGTTTTCATTAAGAGCTTGTTTAATTCTCCTGAGAGTTTCTTCCCTTTGTGCCTGTGTCCTTCCTTCCAGCCAGGCTTTCCAGGACAAAAACATTACAGAGTGAGTTATTTATAAATTCTTAGAAGCATTTCACAGTGACATTACTATTCCATATGCCCTGATGCAAGAACATGTGCTGCCTCACTCACCTGCTGGGTTTCTGGGGTTGCAGCCTAATTGCCACATTTTCTAGAAAGATATTGGCTGTAGAATTGTAACTTATTTTTAAACTCTCTTTTCATTTCCATTAATAAATCCACAAACTCCATGGAACCACAGCTGGCTAACAGCTCAGGGAGGCACTTGGATCAGGCATCACTTAGGCTTGCACCCCTCGCAGAGATAAGCAAGGGGGCATTGGCAGATTGCCTGGCAATTTTCCCCACTCTGCCCTTCTGGACAGTCTTGTTACTCTTGTGCCTCATTGACATTATCAATTGTGACAAGAATTTTACTTCTGTGTAGCTCTGAAACCTCTTTGAGAGCTTCCTGAAAGTGTACATGTCCAGTTTTATGAGATCAGCATTAAGCCATTACAAAGTCAACTTATTTTCAAGCAAAGTGCATATACTGTTTCCATCAGTACAGCAAATTTAATGCATAGAAATATTTTAAAAAAATCCTTGTTTCCCTATCACGTTCCTGTATGTGATGTAAAAGAAATGAGCTTCAAAAAAGATTTTTAATTGACTCTAAAACAACCAGAGTGGAGGAAAAACACAATTAACCCTAAGAAGGTGTTACATATATTTTTTATTGTTAAGTATAAAACTGACTTTTAAATTTTATGACTTTTTTTCTTTTGACAGTAAAAAAACAACTCTGAAAGGTTAACTTGGAAAGGGGAAATTTCCCTGAATTCAAAGCAGTGTTGAAAGCTTATTGAATTTCCCACTCTTCATTCCTCAACAGCTTTCAGAAAATAAATGCAGGAACATGGCAATCAATAACATTTCATGAAAAAAAAGAAAACTGGGGATAGGTCTTGGCAGATATGTAAAGCCATGGTTACAGGCATGCTCTTCAGTAACTGTCTCATCACATCACTCTCAGGAAAAAAGATACTGACGAATCTCTGGCAGAAAACAAGTGGGAATTTTCAAGTAGCAATGAAAAGAATTTCTGCAGGCAAAACCAAGCAATTCTGGCTGCTCAGGGATTTCATTCCAGAAACAGTATTTTCAATCAAAGGATTGAAAGAGGAAGAGGATATGGAGAAACGTTGATGCTTCTATGCCTGTGTACTTTCACACACATTGGTAACAGGCATTACAACCTGAATAGAAGTGTGTGCCACGATAACCTGGTGCATAAAATTGGCCCTGCTTGTACATCCTCAGCTGGAAAATCTCTGGCTGCTCCATTACAACCCAAATACTGGTTTTGACCCAAGTGAAACTCTTGCAGTGAGAGTTTCTTTCTTAGCTCAAGGAGTGCAGCAGGAGCTCAGATCTTTGAGGAAGGTCATGTCCATGTGAAATGTTAATAAGTCACAAACATCAGCCAGTCCTCAAAATGCTACCATGCAGGAGGCAAATGTCAATCTCCTCATCTTGCATTCAGACAGGCTGAGACAGGCAGGTTAAATGACTTGCCTGAGGCTGTGCAGCAACTTAGCAGCAGAGTGAGAACTAAGGCACTTCATGGAGAAACACATGCTGCTCCTAAAAGTGATGACTGGGGGGTACTTGATCAGGGTTTGTAACTGCTTTGAGCTCAAAGGCAGAAAACAGCTTCATTTTTAATAATAAAAAAAAAAATTAACAAATTTAAAAGGTTTCACATGCCGGTTCATAGATTAAGCAGCAATTGTGGGGTGTTTCTAATTGCTGCTTTTTCATAGACATCAGTAAAACGCTGTTTAATTTGCTACTAAAAGTCGAGCCTTTGCCTCATTGTATCTCATGCTAGGGGCAATGACACACAGCTGATAAAATAGCAAAGGCAAGATTTCTCACTGGTGCAACAAGGAACTTGCTGACAGAACCACAGGGTAGGTGCTCAGCTGAGCTCAAGGGTCAGTAAAACATTCAGATATAAAACCTGTATTTTATAGGACAACATTGTCAATTTAACTGCAGACCAGATATAAAACTGTAACAAACAAGTTTTCACAAAACCCAAGTCCCTATTAAAAATTTCTAAGGAAAGCAGAAAGCAGAATTTTTAACAAATACTTTCTCTTTCAGATTCTGAAATGCAAATAGTGTTATACCATAAAACTGATTTTATTGACTTACATACCTGTTCTGAGAGAAAACTACTGTACAGAACAGACAGTAAACTATGGATGGCTTTCCCCCTCTGTTTTAATAACTAAAATTGTCTTTGGAAAATATATAAATATATTTGTTTATGAACTGACAGCACTTTCTTAAAAAATCATGATGATACAGCCTGCTATTTTTGTACATTACCTTTCCAAATATACCCAGTCTCTTAGGATCAATGAAGGGCTGTTTCAGAAGTGATCTGAAAGGAAAAAAAAGTTTCTTTTTTAATTTCATCAAAGTAAAATGATGGATTTTACTTTTTGAATATAGTATATAAAGAACATTATTTGTGCATTAAGGAATTGCATGGAGATCAGGTAGAAGAAGAAATGACATCCATAGAAGTAGTACTGCACTGGGAAATGTGATTTGCTTCCTAATTCCTTTTTCATAGAGCAAATGGTGTTTGGCCCATCTCATTTAATTTAGATATCTGAATTTAAGCATCTTGTCTAAATTATCCATTTACATCTGCTTTTCAGTTAATGGAGAGAAGAGAGAACACTTTAGCATTCGTTCACATGTTGGAATCTTCTCTCATTCTGGGGAGGGTCATGCCTCAGAAATGCCAGGATTTTCCACTGACTAGAGCTTAGAAGTCTGGCTTTGACCAGGTGCCTAGCACCAGCTAAAGGAAGGTAATATGAATGGAACTTCTTGAATCTAGATAATTATACAAATAATTAATTCTCTCTCATCAAGGCCATTAATCATCTGTGGTGAATTTTACACAGAAAAGACAGAAAAACCTGAGGGGAAATATCAGACACAGCTGCTTATTCATGGAACGGTTGAAGCACTGACCCCTTTCAGAAGAAGAAAATACATCTGGCTTAAAATTTGTCTTTCCCTGGGAAATCCCAGAAAATTCCATCCAGACCTTTGTATGAGCCATTTTGACATGTACACCCTGAGTAAGGAGTGTTGTCAAAGCTATACATGACTGCTCCACGGATAGAAATTACTCTGTTCTACACCTGGTAGAATTATATCAGTCTAAGAATGATAATGCAAATGAGAAATAACAGGCATTTGCCAAAATGCTCTCATTTCCACCACAGAGTTCTGGAGTAATTGCACACAGCAAATGGAGTTCTAGTGGTCTAAATGAGAGCAGTATCCTATGATATAGACCTAAAATATTGTAATACAAATGCATTTATATGTTAATGTGGACAGCAAGAAATTTACCTACAAAGTACAGGCAAATATGAATTAGCTCAGGTGGCATATTTGGATTGCACAGAGCAGGACAGTTTTATCAAAGAGAAGCACCAAGCCAAAGAAAACCCCCAAAACATCTCTTTGATTTTTTTCCTTACTGTTTGTAATGGAAGGATTCAAGTTTCAAAATTGGCAACTGCTTTAAAAACCAAACATAACAATGCAGAAAAAACATTCTGGGCAGTTTTAGTCCAAATGCTCACTCATCCAGGTGGAGGCAGGGTGAAAGGCAAGAAGAGTTTGCACATACGTACTCTACAGCTGCTATTTGGTCCTTCACTTCCACTGATCCTAAGCATCGATGGACCTCCTGTAGGATCTTGAGGCCTTGAAATCCACTCCCTCTGCCATCAAATCGAGCTACGATGACATTATCAGAGTTGACAAGCACTGAGTCCCAGTCAATGTGAAACTTATCTGTAACCAACTGGCTGCCTGGAGCTTCATCACTGCAAATACCAACACACCAGACACAAACGAAGACTATTGACAATGTGATGCACTGTGCCGAGCTCTGATATTTTATTTAGCCTACGTGGCAGAGTTCAGTTGGTTATGCAACCCTGCTGAGCTACTGTCACTTCCATCAACTCCATCCCATTAGGGCAGCAAGCCCTGCAGCAAAAGAATTTCTTTAACTTTATAACCATTGTGCTGGGGTGCTGCCAATACCTGAATACACTTTGCTGAAGGACACAGAAAATTAAAGCAGGTAGTGCTGCTTATAATAAAGTCAAGGAAAAAAAGACCCAAACAAAATCACTAATGGCTGGCTCAGTTCTGGGAAGGCTCATGCAGCATTTGTAAAGTCTCACTGAACACACAATGAGGTAAATTCATTCAGCACCCTGATTACCATTTTGTAGGATATACAATACTATTAAGAAGGATGTCATCTGAGAAAACAAAAATAATTGTATTATTGTATCCTTGAATAGATTTTTTGAAATAGAGTACAAAGACTAAAGCATACACTGGAGAAAATTCCATTTTCTCCATCAAAATTCATACGAAGAAATGGATGCAGGCAGGAGTGATAAGTCTATTTTATGACAAAAAAAAAAAAAGGTGGTTTACAGCACAAAAAGGTGAAAAAGAATGGGAAAATGCAGTTTCTAGAAGAACAATAAGATTTTCCATTGAAGCCAAATACACTATTTTCCTTACAAAGAAAGTAAAATGTCAGTTTTAAAAGGGAAGTTTGTCATTATTTTCCCTCAAGATAAACACAGAATAAAAGAACAGGCTACCATGAAGTTGTAGAAAATGCAAAATAGTTCTATGCAGGCTGCATCTGCCAGTGGAATGCAAATTAAAATGTAAAAGTGTCTGTGCTGGCTGTATGGAAATTAAATTGGATGGTCTGTGGGAATATCCTGTATAAGGTGAAAGAAAGATGAAGACAGAAATTATTATTTTGCCAAATAGACTTATGTAACCCCTGGGGAGGAAAGAGAGATAAAATATCCTCCAATAAGTCCTGTCTTATAAATACAATAACGTGCTGATTCAGTATCTGGCTTTGGCTGTGGATAACACAGACCATCTTCAAGGTAATCACTCAGTTAATTAGCAAGCACATGATGAACGTGTGTGTTCTCAAATTCAGTCAGACCTATCTATTCAATTGCTATATCATGTACTGAGATCAGGATTATTTGGTTACAGACTCAGCCACAACATGTTATGCTTGATTTACCATTATCTTGCACATCAGGTTTATTCTTGGCTTTATAAAAAGAAAATAAGGGCATTTTTTTTTGTGTTTTTAATCAATTCAGTTGTGATTACACTAATTACTAACATTGTGAAACAGTAAGTCTGGAAATACTGTCAAGTGAGCTCTGCAGAAAACACACAATTCAGGAAGTATATAATCATTATTATTTGCAGTAAGGAGCAGAACAATACTTCCCATTTCTGCTCATTGCACAGAGCAAGGTTTTCAGAAGAACTACACCTTGACACAGATGTTTTCACAAAGTATTTATCATTACTTCCAATAATAGGAGCCTCAGACCAGTTACAATTATTTGTAAGTTTTTCCAACTTTCCACAATAATACATCAGAAATATCTATGTTTGACTAGGTAACTTTCCATCAGATTAACACATTCCACACAAGTGAAAATATTGGGAGTCAGCCTGCTTTCCTCCCTTTAAATGTGAGAACAAAACTAACACAGTGATCAAATTTGATTTATATGTGTCCTATATCTAAGTTATACATACATCTGGTGGATACAGATGTATTTCTAGACACTTAGGAATAGGAGTTACAAGCCCTTCTCTAAGCCAGAAAGTGCTTAAAACCAAATAGTGTTTTAAATCAAAGGTGACACCCTTAGTGAATTCCTCCAATAAAAAAGGAACAACAAACAGCACTGAGAAAGTTTCTCTGTGGGGGAGAACTGACAGTATTGGTTCCTTAAGCTCCTTTTGGAGGTCATAGCTGGGCTCAGAATTTAAACACTACATATTGTCCAGCCCTGCAAGATGGGTTGTTTGATGCATTGCTTTAGGAAGTAATTTTCCAGTGGCTAGTTTATTTCAAGAATGTCCATATAAATAATCTGTGATAAGCATTTAAAGTTATTTCCATTGAGGTACATATCAGAACTCCTATTAGCACCAAAAGGTCTCCACTCTTCAGTTGCCACTATAAAATGATTTTGAGTATCTGAGGTGTGCTTCTGTCCTTCACAGAGAGACAGCAGACATATATTTCCCAATATTTGCATTATGCCTCTCCATATTTCTTATAGTCCTTTAATGGCTTGTTCTCAAAGCTGCACAGAAGATTCACTTTCGAATCCTATTGCCTCATCTTGCTATCAGACCTGAGAGTGCATTCACTGGGGACACAAACAGGTTTGACTGTTTGTGCAAGGCCTAGAACTTTCATCAGTTCAAAACCAAGTAAACCAACCCATGCTTATGAGCAAACTATAAGAAAACAATTAAACAAATAAACAAATAGAAACCTCTCAGAGACAATTCACTGCCACTTTGAAGAAGTTGGGTTCCCCCCGCCCTCAAATTCCAGGACAATCTTTCCAGTGATTCAGTTTTACAATATCAACTTACATATTGGACAACTTTAAATGGCATTAAATAATAGATACTGATATTTAAGATACATTATCTACACATTTGAAGGAATGAGGTTAATTTCAATCAAAGCAAAATAAAGAATGATTATCAGCTCTGATTTTATTACCCAGAATAAATGCCAGAGTCTTTACTTAATCATTTCCTGTGTGTTACCAAGAAGAGTATGTTCCAACTTTTTTAATGAGTAAGGTGAACCATAATGAGGAAATCAAGGATTTGAAATTTAAACTTTGATCTTAATTATATAGAAAAGAGATGGTAATCACTTTTTCAGGCAATTACCGTGCAGCTCTCTAATGTATAGCTACACTGTGTGTATTACATCAGAAGGAAACTGAGTGTGAAACATTATCAGTGGTTTAGGAGAACAAATGGAAGAAAGGAAAGTGTTTTAATCTATTTAACATTTTATGGGCTACTCATCACAATTCTGGAAAGAAAAGGAGTCCCAGCCAACATAACTGGTTTCTACACGAGGTCTGTTAAGCAGCCCAGCCATCCAGATGGACATAAATTTTAACACAGCAATACAATGACCTACTATTTGAGTATTGCAGCTTGCTTTGCAGCTGCTAATGGATGAATGTTCATGCAATCTTTATGCTGATGGTTACAGCATAATCAGGTCCTGATCCTAAAGCTGAGCTTAAGGATGTCTACACGGAACTGTACTCAGTTTCACACCAGGAGCAGATTCCTCAAGCTTCCTTACAGGATTCAGCCTAAACACCCAGGTATGTAGGGGCCATGTGCTGGAATTTCAAATTCACCTGCAGACATCCTTGCATGCATACAGAAGCCTTTTCATAGTCATGCACCTTTGAAATGGTTACTAGCTTTCAGTGATTTGAAAAAAAACCCAAAGTACAGATCACACCAAACATCATCCCCATAATAAAATCACTTATCACCTGCCTCCCTTCCTCCCTCTTTTCTCTTTTCCCTCTTCAAAGTGCTGTGCTACTGAGATGGGAAAGCAAACCCCACTTCTCTGCTATTACTCCACTTTTCTGTTCTTGCAGCTTCTGGATTTCTATTTCTAAGTGTATGTTTCCTGCATCAAGATGTTTTTTAGAATCTTCTTTCCAAAAAAAATGGACATACAATTAAACCAACATTCTTACCAAGGACATTGATAAGCACTCATTTTCCAAGGTTTTTCCTCTCAAAGGCTGGAATATAATGATAATCATATCATGGCTGAGAATGGAAGAAAGCAAGCAGGGGCAGCTGAACAGTGCAAAAGACAGCACATGTTATTAGCCCCCAGTTCTCATAACACTGCTGGCAGTAGGAGCAGGGTGTTTCTCCATCAGTTCCAACCACTCTGACTCAGAAAAGTCAAATATCATCTACATAACTGATCAACATTCCTTATAAAAGCTATATGTTCTCCTTGGATCTGAATACTTTTCTCTTTTTTTTTCTTTTTTTTTTTTTTTGAAAGTAGTACTTCTGATCATGAAATAAACCTTAGGATGTCAATTTGGAGCTGTGTAGGTCAAGAAATTACCCCCTATACACCCACAGATATCCAGCAGCTCTTTCTCAAGAGCTAGGTAGAATTTATTAGGCTCAAATAATCATCCCACAAGGGAACCTCCCATAACTTCAGTGACAGTTTGCAGTTTTATATTTCATTTGGGGACCTCTTTAATAGAAAAAGGGATTGCTGGCAACCTTAGCTTTAAGTCTGTAAAAAGCTGCTGAAGAAATACAGCTTAATGTAACTTCTTTTTCTTCTAGGGAAAAGGAGGACACAAAACATGCTACAGTACATGAGCCAGGACAGATTTAAAATTTTCAGTTTCATACTTTCACCAATATACAGGGTTTTCTAAAAATTGCTAAAGCTAACATTGAAAATTCAGTATTGCAAACAATCTGACCTAAAAGAATAAAACTCCCCATAATATAAATGTAGATACAACAATTTGTATTCATAAGTTGACGACTTTCCTTTTTATCCCACATGCTTATCATAAAAACCCCAAAACAATTATAAAACATAACCATCATGACTTGGCCACATTATTTGCTCACTGGGTACCAACAACTTTGGTAAATTTAAATTCAGACCCTGACTCAATGCTGTTCTCACTTCTTTCAACTCTTGATATCGAAAAACAATTCAAAATAGTATTTTCTTTAGCTTATTTTTTTTTACTTTTCCTGTGATTTCTGGCCTGGGACTTGTCAGGTTATGTATTTTTCTGGGATACTTGAAAAGGGGAGCGTTGCACTGCTTACACCTTCGTGTTTCCCTGCTCTCAGAAGCAGGAATAAGCACAAGTGTTTGCAAGTCCCTGCAGTGCTGCTGGGGTCAACTCACAGAGTCAGTTTGCCTTTGGCACTTGTATAAGAGCTGCTTAAAATATAATCATGCCTCCAAGACCATGCCAGGAAATGCTGCAAAGATGAAATAAAATCCATGTGTCCTGTTTCTCCACAAGGGAAGAAAAATATGTTCGTGAGCCAATTAAAGCAGAGAGCTTCCACAACTGCAGATAATAGCAACTGAAAATTCTGAGTTTTAAAACACAAACTGGGCTTAGAAATAAGGAGGTTTGTGCCTTTCTGTCCTATTATCTGATCTGAGCAGAGGAATTTGGGATCATTCAGCAGCTCAGGTCTGTAAACACCTCACATCCAACAGTGGATCTGTGCTGTCACTAAGGGCAGATCTGCTCCAGGTGGCACAGCTCAGTACCATGGCATTTTCATCAATTTAGTAGTGCACTCCTACATGTCTGTTACTGAAATTCACATCAATTCTTTCCAACTGGGACTGGAAGAAGCTCTGTGTAGGTCCAGGAATGCTCTCTCCACCCATGCTGAGCTCGGGTGGAGACAGGAGTGATGCCCTGAGCTGGCCATCACCACTATTCCCAGGTAGGCTTCAAACACTCTCATGACTGTTCTTTTCCCCTGCTACACATGTGCAGACACACAACTTAAAAGCTGACTCCCCCTGCAAGAAACACATCCTATCTCCTTTTAAAAGAGCAGCACAGGTTTCCAGGGAATACCATTCTCCTCCCATGCAGCTTTTCTACAAAAATCCACAGACTTTGGATTGTGCCTATCATGCCTTCAACCACTGATGATCAAAAGTAACTTTTATTTTATTCTGGAGTTCCTAAAAGCAGTTTTGCTTTATGCATCTCAACTGACCCCCTTCTGGAAGGCCTACTGATTTCTCTCAGGGATAAAGAGGAGCACATGCCCTGAGTGAGATGCTCTGTGGGCAGGATCAGTAAGAGACCAGGGAACACCAGAGAACTACTCAAAGCTGCACCATCAGAAACACCCGTGCCTCCCAAACATGAAAGTACAGCAAAGCACAGTCAGGTTTGACGAGCACAAAAAAACCCCAGGTGTCTCTACCAGACAGCACCTGTCACAAATCTTCCCAAGAACAAGCCTTTTGATTTCTCAACTCAAATCCATGAGATGTTTTTTCCTACAAAAGGTGAAAAACCAACCAACCAAACAAAAATCTAATTTCAGATTTAAATCTTTTCTATGGAGCACTTTTTTATTATTTTGAGTGATTCCAAATGGATACTTACATTATTAACAGAAGGGCATACTGGTTTCGATCCGTGAAGTCTTTTGGCAGTGACAACTGTAAAGGGAATTCTTTTAAGAAAAGAGCAAAACATTAAAGGCTGGTAGTTACACAGATGAAAAACAGTAACATTGAAACAAAGGTTTTGGCTTGCTAAAATAACATTTTGCCAGATTTACCGTAATCCTCAATGTGAAGCATTTTGATTTCAGTCTTGTAATTCTTTTTCTTAAGAACAATTTCTTTCAACACAGGGTTATTTTCCAAAATATAAAACTCTAGAAAACAGGAAGAAAAAACATGTTGAAAGGCGTGGAGAATCATCACAGCAGAGATACATCAAGATTCAAAAAAAATTTTAAGAAAGGACAAATGTGCAAGGATCTTGCAAATTAATCTTGCAATGAATCTTGTAAATTAATTCCCTCTGTAAATATTTTTTATAATGCAACTACTTTTCAATTAAAAATATATATACAGCCATTTCAATTTTTTGGCTTTGGCAGGCTTTGTTTTCATTATGCACCACCAAGGAAATTTCTGATGACCAACATGACCATCATCTGACAAATCCTAAGAGCTGCTGTAGCAGCACAAGGCTGCTCTGCTGTGCAATATCCTAAGCCTCATGCAGGCATCTTTTTCCCCAATATTACCTATTCCAAGGCAATATTTAGCCAGCACGGCTAAATGTGGTCACTGCATGACCTTATTTGTCTTCTGCACTTCAGCCAAGTGCAAGATTATCAGCTTGGTTTAAAGCTGCAGACTAATTTGAAGCAACCCTTACACACACGAAAGAATGGCTAATTTGTTCTCTTAATTTTTTTTTTTTTTAACTCAAATTACCGATCTTGCTTCCAAAATTTAGATTTTTAAAATTAAATAATAAACTCTTCAGTTAGGGCCAAAAAAGATAATCTGAGGAGAATGCTTGTTCTGGGCAGTCAACCAAAATGGTATAATTATAGTCTGAGGATGGAATAATTGAAATAATCCTTAATCATTCCTGTATGAATTGAAGAGGATAATCTAATCTTGCACTGAAACACTAATGGTAAATTACCTCTTATTATTTGTTTTTTTGTTGTTACAACAAACAACGTCCCTCTATCCTGACTTGCTTTATTTTACTCTAAGGTGCTGCACATAAATCTCAATTTCAGTAATTCACACTCCATAGTACTTTAGATGCAGGTAATAAAGAGCAAAAGCCTGCCTTCACAGAAAGGAGGAGGACTTCCAAAGGAGTCCAAAATGCATTTATTTGAGCAATAGCTAACCATTACCGAGCTGGATAAAACTCACTGTCCTGGGTGTGCTGTGGAACTGGGCTTTGCAAACACAAACAAAAATGCAAACATAAATTTCCTTAAAAAAAAAGGAAAAGAAAAAAAAAAAGGAAACTAAAGTGCAGATATTAATTAACACTTCATAGCATGGCACTTTTTATCAGGATGGTACTTCAACATGAAAGATTAGCCTCGCTGAACAGTGACTGGCCCAGGACAAAGGGGATGCAGACAGCTGCAATTCAGGATTTCTGGATTCTGAGAAAAAATCCTGGGGATAATCCCATTAATGAAATGAGGATATGTAAGAGTTGGTTTAGTGCTTTTGAATGAAAAGTTGTCTCCCATTCCTGTAACCCACACTTCCATGCTAGTGGAGTCACAGTGGAGCTGCAGGTGGCAGAGCTGTTACCTCTGCTGCACCACCAGGAAAATTCAACTGCTGAAGGACAGTCTTCCACTAAAAAAGCACCTCAGCAGCCAGGAAACAGTAACAGTAAATACTGGCATCAATATACAAGAAAATAATGAGTAAAACTTCACAAATAGAGGTATAGAATACCCTCCTAAAAAGCCTTTATTATTGGATTTGTCTTCATTGAAAATGTCAGTGGAAATGTTCTGGTTTGAGAAATAGAAGAGAAGGAGTAGATTACCATATGTAGGTCAGCTTTTATGATCAATCATTCAAGGGCTGTACCTGACTTCAACATAATTGGATTGTAATTTTAAAAACACCTCTAAAAACATCTCCAAATACACAGAAGATGTACTGCAATGGCAGCATGATCTACATAAGAAGTGAAAAGGATGAAGACCAACCAGCCATCTCATTTACTCAAGTGTAAACAGAAGATGAGTCACATGCATTTAGTCCAAAAGATATCTAAAAATCTGGAAAAGTATTAGGGGGTTAACTGCTTTTCTTACCATTTGCTGATGTGGATGTTGCTAAGAGGTAATTAATAGCACTTTATATGAATTAGTTTTCATGTTCTTGCATGACATTTTTCATGTGCTCTCTTTCCCCTCTCCCACACTCCTCTATGAAATTAGGGATGATAAGAAAATTTACTTATTTCATGAGGTATACTCACTTTCAGTATTACTTGTCCTGTGCACACTTACAACTGGAACACCTGGTCCTGGTTTGAGGAGAGAAGAAAAACAGAGGAAGGATGAGGTAGTTTGTACTGGAGCACCAGTTACCACACAGGACAGGATCCTGGAAGGTCCATACACACAATTCCCTTCAAACACAGCAGGAACTCCACTGGTACCTCTTGGAAATGACACAGGCTGGGCTACAGTTCCAACAAAATGTGAAAAAGACACTGCCTTCTGCCTGTTCAGCAGCCCAGAATGACCATTCCTTTTTTTTTTTTAATAATCTCCATGTTTTAGTTTTAAGTGATGAATAAAAATTATGGATGGATTTAATGGTACTGTTTAAAATACAGCAGCTTGACATTCAGAAACTTTAAGTTGACTGGGAAATGAATTAATTATAATATCCACTTATTTTCTCTATAAAAAAACTATAGATGTGTTGAAAAAATATATTTCACATTATTGTCTGTTGAAGAAGCTCCCTTAGTATGGCAACTCTGCAAAACCAGCAGCATCACAGTTAAATCTAGGTGTGATACAGTCTAATCCTATTTCACATACTTTATTTTCACTGCACCACTAAGAAACTAAAACCAAGGAATAATTCTTCATGCCAGCAGCTGCTGTGCAAATGCTCAAGGTGGTATGTGAAGCTGGCATGACCAAGCATTCAGCATACTCAGAAGTGGCTGAGTCTGCTGTCCCTGCTCTGAGGATCCCCACCAGCATAAACCTGCAAAGAAAATCTTTTGTCCCCACCCCCAACATGGAATTTACACAGGAGAAGCTCTGTTTTATCTCAGTGCTTAAATTACAAGCATTCAGTCACAATTGGGTGATGAAGAACAATACAGCAAAGCTGAAGTCCCTGAGGACCCCATGGCAGATGAAGGCATGGACCCTTTGAAATTAGGAGTTACAACTCTCTTTTTGAGAAAAAAAAAAAAACCAAACAATTCCCTTTGAGAGTGAAGAGACAGAGCTTAATTTATGTGTTTTGAGAGGTTGTCTCTCTCAATTAATTATGGCATGAGCCTAGGGAAATGTAAATACCTGAAATAAATAGCATGATGACATTCACAGCCTTCACTGAAGATTTTTATCAGTTTCATTCTCTCCCTCAAGGGGGACGATTGACAAAAATCTTACAGGTAGATTGTTGACAAATCACAGCTTTCTGCCTTAGCTCTCTAAGAAGATAATTTCATAAGATGTCTCTTTTGCTTTGGTTTGTTTTTATTTCCAGCCCTTTTTACTCCTGAATTTGTCATTTTGCTTTCAATTCTTATTTAAGAAAGACCATTTCTGAGCAGGGAAGCAACAGCATTTTCCAGCCTGTCTCTATTTGTCATACCAAAAGATGGAAGGATGATGACATTTTGAAAAAAGGGAGATTGCAGTAGATTAAAATGCTGATCAGAGGGGGAAAAAAGGACAAATTTGTGTCAGAGGCTTTGTGTTACAGTGCATCAGAAAGCACAACACTTGGATTTCCCATTGACCTCCTGTCACTAACCCCAAACCCACAGCTTATTTCCTGCTGTATAAAAGGGGAGAAACAATTACTCCCTTTCTAAACTATCTTATTTGAGTGGAGAGAAAAATATCTTGCTAGTGTTTGTGGAGTGCTAAAGGAAAAATTCCCCAAGCGGTGTGGAAAGTAAGTGTAAAGGATGTGCTTGCCAAAACGGAGAGGCTGAGGAGCCAGTCCTCCATCTACCAGGCAAGAAATAACTCCTCGCTCAGGAGAGTCTCTGGAGATGGATACAGCTGGTAAAATGAGAGATCTCCTGGCTGAGGGAAACTAAGAAGGAAAAACAATCCTAATAAAGGTGGTTGTGGGTGAACAGGAGGTTGAAGAATTGGAACTTATAGAGATAGAACCAGTTTAGAGTCCCCCAAGGGTTTTTCTGCGCAAATTGCTTTTGTAACAATTGGGTGAGGGCTCTTTGCTGTGGGAAAACGAGTGTGTATGCACACAGCAGATGTGCCATTTGTCTCCTCAAAGCAGTTTGCTCATACTCTCACAAGCAGAAGAGTTCTGATGCCAGCTCTATGGTGACCTTGCCACCAGGGTTGACACTGCCAAATGCCCAGCCCAGGGCCCTGGCACTCCACAGGGGCCACGCTGCTGCTGTGCCTGCCAAGCTCTGAGGAAACACAGGAGAAGAAGAAGACTCTGAACTCCCAGCCAGCATTATCTCTACATTAATGTTAGAGGCAGAAAAAATTAATGACAGTGGTTTAGCACCCCTGCCCAACATCTACAGCTCAGTCTACTGCACCTCAGTGGAGTGCAGGTTTGATCCTGGGAGGATGATCTACAGCCTTCCCAGGTCAACAGAGAACTGCCAAAGTCACTGAAAGTCGTGAGCTTGTGAATAATCACATGCACAACCTCCTACTGGCATCCACATTTTTACATCCAAAAAGCACATTAAAAATTACAGGCTGAATATATTTTGCTAAAATAGTAACAAGATGTTTTTGGACCCCAGCACATTGCTGATTCAGGGCAAAAAACTCTTCCCAATTTATCAACCCTCTCTCCTGCAAGAATCTGAGATTTACCCCATAGGGATTACATCAAGCACAAGGGAAAACTCTGCCTAAAGCATGAGGAGCTCATTACTCAGAGAAGCACCCCAAGATTAGCTCCATCACTTCTGCTGCAGATTTAACCATGTTTAAACCATACAGTTTGTACATTCTTCTTCTAATCAGCTAAGTACTGTAGGAGCATTTCCACAAAAAACTAACACAAAACAACAAAACCAAAACCAAATCCCTTATTTTAGTCAATATGTATTCATAGTTTTCTTGTCTGGATACATTCAATGCTCAAGTCAGTAGGTATTTTATTTTTCTGGGTGGGGAAAAAATAATAGAGCTATGAAAGAAATAGAGAAAAAGCATGAATATAAAATGAGCTATTCATATGTATTTTACATTAATTGACCTCTACTCTTTGCACTCTGATCCTAGCTATGAAAAAATACTGCAAGGATGGTGTCTGTAAAATTTTGCAAGTTTCAAGGACAACAGGTCTAACTAAGTACTTTATTATGCATTGTCCCATGCTTTTCTGAAACTTTTTTTATCACTTATATATCAGTGTTTATTTTCCTATGTGTAGGTTATAACTTTCTCTGTGTGGGATGGTTTTAATTTTTTTTTTGATTATACAGAAATTCTGAAGCCAACCGGTGCCATTCACTGCTACTGGAATGCAGCTAATAGTAAAACACTGTGAGTTATTAGTATTGCACTGATATAGAAGATCTGTCTCTTGGGATTAAACCACAGCTGTTTTTTGGTAGATACACCCATATACATAATTATGGGGATGTATAGATACACTGCACACACATGTTTACAGACACCGCTAGAGAACACAGGCCCTCATTTTTTAACTAGGTATAGTCACAAAAGATTGATCCCAATATATAAAATAATAAAATGTTACAAACCACAGTACCATCACCAAAATTCTAGATTTTTTGGTGTAGGATTTCTGTTTAGGGTGAATGTAAGTTGATGTCCTTTACTTGGACAGAGGGGTCAGGACTGGAGCAGCTTTCTGACATCACCCATAATTTAGCAGAACATCTTTCATTTAATAATTTCACAGAACATCTGAACATGCAGTCTTAGAACAGGCTCTGTACAGGACTTTGAGTAATCCAGTGCTGCCCTCAATGTTAGAGTCCAGCCTAATGCCCTTCCCAAGGAATACATTAATTCAGAAGCAAGCAGCACTGCACCCTGAGCATTTAAAGCCTTACCTTTACAGTGCAGGAGAAAATGCCTGTTCATGGGGCTGAACTTTGCACTGAAGTACGTGCACTGGTCCTTCAAGAAGTTACACGAGAGACACTGACGGATCAATGACCCCACTGTTGACACACTGGGGGAAGAAAATGATCAGAAACATTTTATATTGGAATGAAATACAACCAAGTAACCTTGGCTATGTGCACAGGGTCCAAAAGCTGCCCAAAGCACCACAGGCTCTGCAATAACTCACAGTGCTGGAGGGTAATATCAGCATTAGTAGGAAACCGTGAAAACCTCACTAACCTCAGATTTAAGCACTGAAAATAAGGTGATTTGCCCCCACACTTTAAGTTACATGATTAAATCCTATAAATACTTTTATTTAGAAAACTTTGCTTACTTTTAAAACAGTCATGTTAAATGCTTGTATTTAGTTTTAACATTTTAGATTCTTATAAAGGACTAGGGAAGGTGTAAGTGGTAAGAAATTTTTTTTTTAGAAACTTTTTCATTTTTTAGAAAATGGAAATTTTTATTATGAAAAGCTGTGGCAGTTTCTTTGTTACACCTCAAGCATACTAATTTTTACACAATGTAAATGATTACCAGAGCACCACAGCACTTATGGCTTGGGATGAAGAAGCTGATAACATAGTCCCATGTAGCTCTTACCTGTGCAGCTGTCTTCCCCTTGGGGACTCTTCAGTGCTTAAGAAATAACTGTGTCCAAAAGAGAAAAAATTTAAGTTTGGTAAATCGTCTGATTTGGGTACTGTTTAGAGAAGTGAAAGACACCCTAAGTAACATTTTTAAAAATTAAAAGTTCACAAATATCCATGAAGACCAAATACTTATATATAAACCCAAGTTCCAAGATTAAACTCAGATCCAATATACAGATTAGTTATTTCAGAAGCTATACAATTTCCTGTATAAACTGTGATGAAAACAGGATCTCATGTTTTAATTCCTGTCATGCCCAGGAGCTCCAGTAGTAACCAGGACACCTCTCTGCATATTAAAAATACAGAAGAGAAAGTTTCTGCTTCACTCCAAGAGTTTGCAATATAAACCCAAGCAGCAGATAAAGGTCACAATGAAATTATTATGAACTTATTACAATAAGTCTTATGAGATCTGAGAGCCTTGAGCTGTAAACCAACTTTTTCATATACCTACTTTGCATGGGTGGCAAGAGACTTTGCAAGAACCCCAAGAAAATCCCTTGGTGTTTCCCTGGTGAGATCCCCACAAAGTTTCTGCTTGACAGGCAGAAGGAGGCCAAGGCAGTCCCTCAAGTGGCTGAGACAGCCCTTGTGACATCTGTCACCTCTCTGCAGCCTGACTGCATCCAGACCTCATCTCTACCCCTGGGCCTTGCAGAAGCAGGAAATTCCCTATGCATATATTTTCAAAACCCATAGAAAGACTTGTAAAAAAGGGGTTTTCTCCAGTACCAGTTAAAAAGATTCTTGCAGCCTCAAAAAAGTTCTTGTTGAAATATAATTTATTTTAATGCAAATCACAATTAGAGATGCTTGTGTATTTTTTGCCATGGACAGATAAAAGTGAAACTTCAGCAAGATCCACTGAAGTCAGGTGAAGCCTTCAGACATTCTGTCTTAGTTCTAAACTCCTCCCCAAAAGCACCAAATATGCATTGCATTTGCTTCCACTCTCACTAAGATGGGCTGTGGAAAGAGTTCTCTGTGGGTGAGAACCAGGAGCTCTGATAATCTCTACAAATAATTTGAATTTATGAAGTTGGATCAGATCCCCAAAACTGTGAGACCTCATGCAGTAGAGGTGTGATGTTTTATCAAGTACTAAAAATTTATTATGACTTCTTGTCTGGAATCCAGGAAAGAAGTTACCAAAATGTTATTATTTCTGCACTGTGTGTTGATTCCTTTTATTCTGAAAAATACAGACTCAAGTGATATCACAGTGTGGTTATTTCCTTCTGCATAAAAACCATTTAGGAAAAGAATGGCAGATGAATTATCCTCTTATGTACTCAGGTGTGTCAAAGTTATGGTAATGCTCCAAAATGAAAGAAATATTGTTGTTTAATTTTGAGCTGAACGGATTCAACTTTGATAACTTGAATATTTTTATTAAAAAAAGGGAATAGTGCTTACATCTTTTGAGTATTTTCATCATATGCCAGGATTTTGATAACTTCCCAGTTCCCTGATGTCAGGTGTCTCACACTGATTTGTTCACTTTTAGCCTGTTGAGAGATGGAAAACATTAACTTTCACGTGGCCATGTTCTTCTTTGCCTAGCAGGATTGCCTGCACATGCCATTACTGATTACAGCTTTTTACTCTTTAATATGCAACATAACATCTTTAAACCTCAAACCTCACATTTTGACAGGCCTGAACTTCACTCATCCTTTCCGTCCCATCTATAAGCCTTTTAAAGTCATTAAAATAATCTTGGTTTTCAGCACAATTTTTCTTTCAGTTGCCCCCATGTTAACAAATAATAGAAGTCAGGAAGCAATGCAGGTAAAACCAACTCTTTGGCTGGAAGTTGCAGCAGATTCTTTATCAGACACAGGTTAAAATAAAAAAATAAAAAAAAACCAAACCAAAACCAAAACACCAACCATAAGTGAGAAGCTTATCTGAGGGTGTTTCCTAGTGCAAAAGGTAAAATAATTGCCCAGGCTAATGAAAATTAAAATTTCAACCCTCCTAGTTTGAACATACTTTATGTACATATTTCTATATTAGGGTTATTATGCTTGGCCTGGATATACATATTCTTAGTTTTCAAATTCAAGACAAACTTTATAAAGAAAAGAGATGACATTTCAGAGGTGATACTCAGTGGTTACAAAGCCTACAAAAAGTCATGAAGGCAATAAGTTTGGCCTTTTTTTTAATCCATGTATTTCTGACCTGTGCCCTGAGCTCCACACCAACAGCAGCAATAACTGAAATGAAGCAAATTCACAAAGATACCCCATGAGACATGTTGGGAGCTGGCAAGGCAGAACCAAGTCCCTTGGAACTGATCTGATTCCTCACAGATCCACAAGGAAAGAATGACATAGCAACTCTATGACAAGCCTTGCAGGTACCAAATGAAATCAGGATATTGTGCTAGGTGCTGTACGAATGTTTATGATGAGGACTCCCTGTTCAGGAAGATTCTGATATTCAGTGCTGTCTCCAGGAATGATTAAAATATATATTAGTGATTTATTATAAGTGACTATTTCTTCTTTAGAGGGAGGGAAGCTGCAACTACTGAAACAGATATTTAAATATTAAGATCACAGAACTTAACAAGAAAGAGCAATAAAAAGCGCAGCCAAGCGTTAATAAACATGGTTATTTTTCAAGGTTACAGCCATAATGCATAATTTATGAAGCTTGAAGAAAGTTATCCCCTTCATCCATTAAAGTTACTTTATAATTCTTATTTTGTGGTTGGAAAAAAAGGAGATTTTCTAGAGTTGCAGAACTCCATGAAAGAAATGTCTAGATACAGAAGACATGATTCAATCCCATTTTGAGACTAGTTTCTTTTAAATATTTCATAAGTTACTGAAAGCATTTGAAAACAATAAACCACACATCCAGCCCTCTCCATTCATACAGTAAATAATCTGTGATGGACAGTAACCTTTCAGCCAGTAACCTCTCTCTGCATAAAGATTTAATTAGATGTCTCTGCTAACATGCTTTGTGCCACTGGCACGTGCTTTTCTGAAGTGCAGTCAAAGAGAAAGATCAGCTGAGAAAGACCAGCACGTGGCCACATTTCTCTTCACAGAGAAAAGCAAGGCACAACTTCCCAGGGATATTTTCTGGGAATCGCAGTGAGGAACCTCAGAGCAAGAAAAAACAATTCCTATCTCAATTGCTGCTCCTCTTGTTGTGTTCCTGTGGAATGTGTTCTGGAGATTGTCTGCCCAAGGTGAACAATTGCATCCACGTGTGCATGTTGGGAGACAGTCACAAGATTTTGTTCAGTGGAGTTGAGTACTTGTGCAGTTTCAGTTTAGATATAGTGTAATATAGTACAGAATAATATGGTATAATAAAGTAATTAACTAGCTTTCTGATATCAATGGAGTCAGATGCATCATTCTTCCCTTTGATGGGGGTCGCTGCTTTTACAATTACCAGCATTTGTTGTAAGATTGAGAAATCAGCCTCAGTGACTAAATCAAAGCAAGCCACTAAAATTTGCTTTTTTATCCCTGCAAGTCCACATTGGTTCTGTTTTAGCTTTCCTGCAATGAAAGCTGATTTCTGTCAATGGGCTGATGCCTCTACTGAGTGGCACCAGAGAAGGAATGAGAATCCCAGTGCCAAATTCCAGAGTCACCCTTTTCCATCCCGGAAATGCTGTGACCATCTGGGTACTGGTGATCTGCTGACTGCTTTAAATTCTGCAGGGCACCTGCTGTGCTGCTGTGGCTCTCACAAGGTGTGACAAACATCTAATGTGACAAAGGGCTTTATGTGCAACGGTTAATATACTTTTTATGCCTCTATGTTTGCTTTAGAAATAATGGACAATCAGATTAATGCAGTGTGTAAAACACATCATATAAACATATTTCCTGCCCTTTACTGCTCTGTATCAGCCCCATTACCACGCAGAATGTTGCTTACTGAAGAATAATGGCTGATACATGGGATATCACAGTTCCTTTTGCTCAGGAGCAGCTACATGCTTAAAGCCAAATTTGTCATTGGTGATACCATTCAGATTTGTTTATTCATGCTGATGGCAGGCAAAATAGAAGTATTTTTTAGTTTGGAGATGTGCAGTACCCAGGGCTGTAATTCTGCCTAAAAGGGACAGAATACTAAATTCTGAAACGTAAGCTTGACTTTAAACGTTATTCTGCTGGAATTAAATTATGTGTTCTGGAATTAAAATATGTGCTCAAAAGTAGGCATGTATTTAATTACATTACTGAATAGGCTTAAATATTTTCCTGAATCAGGATCAAGTTTCCTGGACTTTTTAGTAGCAAGGAATGTCAGAGCCTACAAGGTTAAGGCAAACTTGGTGGTATCTGTAACATCCTTGGGAATGTTGAAAGTGAACTTTCCGATCCAGATCATGATTTTTAGTGTATTTTTAAGGTACTTATTCACACTGTGAAAGATACCAAAATAAGACTTGATTGATGCGCTGGGTTTGCACTGGAGCCACCCACAGAAGTAATTTTTTCTGTGAGGACCTGCTGAGAGGTTACTCTGTGCCTAGCAAAACCAATTGCTGGCTGGCTTTGAGAATAAGCATGTTAATAAGCCAATTAAGAAATAGATTCTCCTCTGTGAGATTCACAATTTAAAACAAACAAATGCTGGGAATTCTCTCATATCCTTCCAGACTGGGAACAAGTAACAAGGCCAGCCTGGCCTTCTTTTAGTTACTGTTAATAAAGTTTTGAGGCTTCTTTGCCTTCCTCCTAATCCCATCTCACAGCAGGAAATGAATAAGTATATTCTAGTGGGCAGTATATTCTAGACCCACCACAACTGAGTAAATGGTTTTGCTCAGGTGTGAATTTTTATGTGGTTATTATATCAATACACCTTTACCAGACTGTCATCTGAGTTACTGTTTTCTTTAGGAAATGGAATTTGACATGTCTGTGATCCTTTTTATCTTCACTGACTCTTTCCTGATATATTTACTCTAGTGAATGAGTATCTTTGCTCTTGTTTCTTCAGGTTAAACTGTCATTAAAGTTCTTTTGTTCTTGTTCTGTCTGCAGTGCAATGTGAACATATTTCAGACTTAATAATGTTCACACCAGAACACTGCCATAAAGCCAGATAACAGAGCTGCCTGGCACAAATCTGCTATTTTGATGTTTGGGTACCTTGGTAATCCCTCCTATGTCATATGGCTCTGCTAAAGCACCTGAATTAATGCTCTGATGATTTAAATAGATGCCTTGGAGTGTTCTGTTCCAGGGCATAATTTCCTTTATTAGTTCATCACAACTTCATACTGGTGACCTTCAAAGTCATGCTGCAAATTTATCTTCTTTCAGATTCTTCTTTGGAAAAAGTAATGACCATGGGAAATGGAAGCTGCTGAAAAATGTTGCAAAGGGTAATAAAAGAGTCCTAACTTTCACTCAAGTTTTAAGTTTGGGTATTGCCTCCTTTTATTGTTCTGTAAGAGCAGGTTCTGAACAGACATTTAAAATTACTTGTTATTTTAAAATATGCATGTATAGTGTATTTAGAGAAGGTAAAATTAGTGTTTATTCTGGAAGACATCATAAATACATCCCACTGCACTGAGAGACAAGCTGGACAGGACAAATGACCATGACACAAGTGTTCTGATTAAACTGAAGTTCAGGCCTTTGCCTGTGCCACAGTAAAAGCCCAGATGACCAGCAGGATATCAGAAGCAGCCTGAGCAGAGCCTTACCTGCACAACGAACATGGCTATGTGGTGGAACTCGCCACGGCCACCCTGCTTCACTGGCACAGTCATGAAGAACTTGCTGCCATCCTTGGAGAAAACGGGCTCCTCGTTCTGTAAGTGTGGCATCGTGTTAGTCTGGCACACCTGTCATCACGCTTCTTAAGAAAAGATCAGCCTCAATTTTTTTGTCTCCTTGGTTTTGCTGTGCTCAGAAGTCAGTTGGAGAAAACCTTCTTAGGTTTTAAGTATGTTCTGTTAAGTTTAACAAAAACGTGGTGGCTAAAGCTGGATATAGTTCGTGCCATGTGCAATCCTGTCCTAAAGGGTGGGTTACAGCCCTTGCAGAACTCTCCCTCACAATAATCTCTGCTAATTACCTCTGGTACTCTCATTCCTAATGCAGGGGGACTTTCCAGGACAGTGTCCTTTACAGACATACAAATAATGACAGAGATAACTCCTACTGCTGAGGAGGAGAACAAAAGTTTCAATGGTTTGGACTCACTGAGCACATGTTTAACACCCACTGATTTTGATAAAGTTATATGGAAAAAAGAAGCACACTGAAGTGGTATTCTGAATCAGGGCTTTACCACAAACTGTAGCCTGATGTGATACCATCTCTCCATGTCTAGCTTTGCACAGAAATATTAAAGGAAATGGCTTGCTATAAAAGCATAGGAGTTTTTTTTGTTAAAATGATTTCTCATTTGCACATTGCAAAATGAAGCCTGAAATGTAGTTTAAATGAAATGTGTTTCATCCAGTTATTGGACAGTTCTTCTGAAGCTATGAAAGTGGAATAATTGGCTGACATATTAGTTAAACATATTGTTCTAGGTATGAATTTAGAAATATTTTACTTTCTCATTCCAATTATAGCCCATATGACCTCTAATCTTTGAACTCATTCTGCTTTAATTTGGTGAGATCATTTTTAAATCAGAAACAAATCACAGTAAGTAGGACATGCCTGGAATGAGATTCATCTGGTCTGTCTTCCACCATCCAGACTTGGGTAGTTAATCAGCTGTTCATCTAAATGCTTACTCAACTGAATCCAGACAGACCAGAAACTGAAGGGGATATTGCCTCCAAAACCCTCACAGGTGTCTCAGGATTTTACTAGCTTATAAAATAACATACAGTTAAATAAAAATGACAATGAAGGAATTATGCACTATGCACCAAGAAATAGCATTTATACTGTACCTGTTTAGGAAGCCACAGATCTGACTGCATTTCATATTTCTAAAATAAAAAAAATAGGAAAAAATTGCTTTTGTGGAATAGCTATAGATAAAAATATTTCCCACATGCAGCAAAAGGTCTCTAGCTATGTAATGTTTGTTTGTTTTTGTTTTTTTTTTTATTGTGTTACAATCTCCTCATCTCTTTGCTGGCACTTGCATTGAAACAAACGATAATTTAATTACAAAGTCAGCTGCTTTATTCAGAGTTTTTGGTAGAACACCACAGGGCAACTAAGAATGCCATTTCAGTCCTTTCTGATTAGCTATCAAGACGCTTTGCATAGGCAGCTCTACTTGTTTTTTTCCTCTAGGCATCATCTGACAACTGGATATTTTAGGTCCTTCATCAACACTGGACAAACAGCCAGAATCAAGCTCAAATTGTGAGACCTTTTCAAACCACAATCCTGTGCTTTAATGAATTGTAGTGTGGCATTAGTGATGAGAAAAAAAAATAAAAACAAATTATTGAGTTTTATTGTTCATACTCATATTTCACATCATGTCATTTGAAAAAAAAACAAACCACAACAAAACAACCAAATATCATGCACATATTGTTGGAAAAAATATATAATACACATCAACTGCTGCAAATTGTCAGTCACAGTGAAGTAATGAAAATTTATTAGCTATAGAAGAATCTGTACATATATTGCCTGAAAAATGAATATCTGTATCTGTTGCAGCAGTTGGTGTTACACATTCCCTTTTGAAACTGAGGACGTGTGCAACATCCTAGAGAGAAAAAAAAGGTTTACAGCTGAAATCAAACGGTGTTTTGATACCATTTGATACAATGTTAAATTCTCACATGTTATCCTTTCGTCATCCATTAATGATTTCAAAAACATCACCTTATCCCAGAGGCTGCAGGGTAGGAACCCCCCAGCAGGAGCCAGGCCTGGGCTGTGCTCACAACAGTGAGAGTGCATCACTCTCCTTCCTCAGCCCCCTAAAAATGTCCTTCGCTGCACTGTAAGTATCCTGGAGTGGGACTTCTCAGTCTGTCTCTCTTACATTAAGTCCTGGATTACAGCTCCCTGGGTACCTACTTCCAACAAGTCCAATTGACCTTGGAGCACATAAAGGTTTCCCTCTCAGAAGCAGCTGCAGGGTTTCAGGACCAGCTTTCTTAATAAAAAGTAAAAAGGCTCACAGGAACCAAATCTCCATGGTCACAAATTAATCCATACTTTGGGGCTGCATTCATAGTTTCTGAATGAGGAAAAACACCCTGTAGTAGGCAGCAAAAGAAGGAGACGAGCTTGGAAATAATCTCTGACACTTCAATATGAATGACTTCAGTAGCAGACACTGATGGGAGCCTTTTGACTCAGAGGCCAACATTAATCACTCATAACCATTTAAACTGCCAAATTATACCCTCTGCTTTGGAGCATCTGTTGGTACTGATATCAGCATGTACAGAAAATATTTATACTTTTAGCTGGTTCTGGGAAGAGATTGTGACTCAGAATGGGAAAGCAGCCAAATGCATTCAAGATGCAAGATTGACTGTGAAAATGGGGAGATGTAATGCAGGAGTGTCAGAAGTCAAAGTCTGGGTCCAGGGGTGGAATGTGTCTGGATTCAAAGAGAAAAATGTATTTCAGTTTGGCTTACATTGAAAAATGAAATATCTGTGTTGCCTTTCAAATTTCTTTTCTAAAGTTATTTAATTCTGTGATCAAATTTGAAGGAGTTATAAGAATTTTACACTTTTTCCTTAAGTGCATGAAAGCTGTGAGAGACAGAAAGATCTAAAATGAATCTCTGCAGGGGGAGAGAGGAGAAACCAGTCAGCTGAAAATATCTGTCAGAGGACAAGCTTGTCACTGCTCTAGCTATATCCCAAGTACATGATGTTCAGCAACTGCAGCTTCCAATGAGGCTAATGAATGAACAAAGCTTAGTAATTCTGAAAATGTCACTCAAAGTTGCTAACTGCATGAACTCATTTCACCACATTTGGAATTTTCTCACATCCATTTCCTCCCTGTTGACTAATTATATTCAGCTTGCAAGTACTGCATCTGCAAACTGATTTCCAAATATCTTTTTCTGAATATAAAAACAAAATCCAGAAGAAACCTTGAAAAGAGACCTGAGGGGGGGAAGAAAAAACAACACAAAAACCAAACAACTTACCTTGGTACAAGCTCCAGTTGTGGTTTCACAAACTGTAAGGATGGAAATATTCTGGGCTCTGTTTAACCATCTCACCACAGCCTTGGTGTTGCTTATCCATTTCACCATGGTGATATAATATTCCCTAAGCAAAACATTTGAAAACACAATGTTCAGATCATTGATATTTCAGATTAGACTTTAAAAAAAACCCAAACATATATGCAGTTCATTTAAATGCTGAATTTGTACTGCATGATAGTGCCTGTACCAAAGGATGGAGAAAATGACCCCAAATGTTCAGCATCTGTGTTCCTGCAAGTGGGATGGTTCAGTCCTTCAGTGTGATGTTCCCCTGGGAAACTTTTGCATATATACACAAACTTTACCAACTGTGAGACATATGCCTGCAAATACACATGAACTGTGTACTTTTGGAAACAAGCACTGAATTCCAACAGAAGTCAGTATTTTCCTACAACAAATAACTTCAGATAACACACATTTTTGCACAATAATCCAGTCCTACTGCCAAAGGAAAGAAAAAAGTTATATAATATTAGAGTTCAGCTAGAGCCCACTTCAAAATTATAAAATAAGAAGTATTTTATAACAAGACTTCTGGATAAAAGGGAGGTCCCTCTCACTATCAATGTGTTCCTGTTTCTGTTTTAACAAACAGCTCATAATATCAGCCAAACTGTGTGTCCATCAAGAGAGCCCTGGCTGAGCACATGAGGCTTCCCTTGGGCTGGTGCTATGGAGGATTTGCCTCCCTCCTCCCAAGATCCTGCTGGGCTGTAAGGCTGGGGATGTTAAGAGAAGACCTGTTGCACTCTGTCACCCCAGCCCAGCTCCTTCCTTCCCTTCTCCCCTGCTGGCAGCTCTCACAGTCCAGCTGAGTTATGTGCAACAGTAGAGTCAGCTTGTCTGGAAAAAACTCAGAGCCCCGTTAAATCATGAGGCTTAGCTTGAATATTATTAGGCTTTTAATCTATGACTGATAGAGATCTCATTACTCTTTGACAACAGGCTTTTGATTATACATTCAAAAGGCTCCTTGCTAGATCAGAGGTGCTGAGCAGCACCAGCAGCAAAGCTGCACAGAGGAGAGGCAGGAGACAGGAGTGCACTGCAGCTCCACCCAGCCTGGTGCTGTGCTTGCAGAACACACCTGAGCCACCCAGCAGGCAGATTCCTTTGGCTTTCATATCTGACTTCTAGTAAAATGGGTATTTTCACATCTGGATACCAGAATGATAAATAGAAATGGGGACTTCAAGTGTGTTCTGAGTCTAATATTCAGATGTTTAATCTTACTGAGGGGAAAAAACATATGCACAAGTAAAACAAGATCTACCATGACACCAGGTGACACAAGCAGGAGAGCAATCAGTTTGTGTCCCCAGGCTCCTCAGGCTCTATCGTACACATGCCCAGTTTCCTCACAACCCCAATTCCAAGAGGAAAAACTAATTGCATTCTGGACAAAGGACTGAAGCAAAATATTAAAGATGTTTTTCACTGAAGAAAACATCAGTGTACACCTGAATTGGAAGCACCAAGGGGGAAACAGTAATTGCATGAAATATAACTACATATCTGAAAGAAGACTGTCATTTTGTGACATTAACAGTGCACAGTAGGTGGGAAATTTTTCTACAGAATGAAACCTTCAGGAGTAAAATTTACAAGTGTTATTCCTATCTTTATATCAGAATAGTTTGAACAGGACTTGGGAAATATTACCAAGCACCTTTACAGGATCCCTAAAAGAAGAAAATGAATTTTTCATTGAATTTATTCATTGAATTTATTCAATCTTACATCAAGTTCCCAGATGCCCTAAAAATCAGGGAAAGAGTTTTATGTCTTCAAAGGTCCTACACCAGGCACAATTTGGGACAAGTTGAGAATCTCAATGCTACCTTTTGTGGTTAACTAACACAATCTCTTTCCCCTTCCCCCTCTCTTTCCATTTCTGTTGTTTCTCTGTGTGTGAGTGAATCTCTCCATAACAGCTGATAGTTATGATCTGTATAACTATTTCTAGAAATAGTTTAATAAGTAACCTATAACTATTTCTAAAAATGTTTCTGCCCTGAAAGATCCTTAAAACTATATGTGATAATGAACCATTCAATTTCATTCTGAAAGACTCCCATGACCTATTTACTAATAACTCCATAACGAAAGGGTTAGAAACACTGAAGTGACTTCTAAAGGTAGCTGCTACTTTACTAAAAAAGCTAACACTTTAGGGAAAAAAATTCTAATAATTACAAACTTCAAAGATTTTCACTATAGAAAGCCATTTTAAAGCACATTTTTCATACCTCTATATATATTGATATACGGACATATATGGGTTGATGAGCAGAGAGAAGACTGTTACTGAAATCCCGACTCAAATTCACAATTTACAGTAAAACTGGCTAACAATTATACAATCTTTCTAAGTTTTATAGCATGGAAATTGTACCTTAATAGTTAAAATGAAGAAGAAACTAACTTTTTTTCCCTCCATGTTTAAATAGATTTTCTCAGTCTTCTCATGCAGCAGCAAGCCAGAATTTTCATCAATTGAACAACAACAGTATCTTTATCAAGAACTGGCAAGTGATTTGGCTTCACTTCAAGAAGACAAAGTTTTAAGATAATATCATTAATATTTGAGTCTACTATTACTTTCCATCTGCTGAGGAGGCAGAATGAATCTGAAAACCCTGAAGTGAAACAAAAACTACTGAACAACATTTTCAAGATAATCTTTATCTTGGGGATCTTTTCTTACACATTGCTTTCTTGCTTAATTTCTTTGTGCCTTCTGACACAAAGTTCAACTTTAATGCCATTAAGGAGTGTAAAGATGCTGATCTTGATGGCAAAAAAACCTCTTTCAGATCTTGCAGCACTGTTTAAATTAATGAAGTGTTAGCAAGCAGCAGCAGATTTTATTACGTTTTTCAGTAGTGGCCCATCAATAGAAAGAAAATACTTCAAAATACTCAACTCATTCAAAATAATTTCTCTTACTAACACAATCAGTAAGCATTCCAGTTGACACTAATAATTGCAAGGCATAATTCACTATTAAACTATTCCTGCAATAAACTAGAGTACCTCAATTTATGTAGAAGAGAGCTACATCAGCCTGAGATTGGTTGCAACAGTTGGGAATAAGTGGTCACTGTTAACATCCTGATTGTTTTGGGAACAATTATCATAAAACATTTCACCATGAAATTATATACCTTGACTTAAAGCTGTCAGGTGGCATCAGTTCCAGGGTGTGTGCTGGTCCATACAGATTAACTACAAACAGCTTTACTGTGGGGTTGGTTTGACCTGCCTTTGGAAAAGAAAAAAAAAATAGGAGTTTTAGAGGCACTAAATCAGTGACAGCTAAGCAGACTCAGTTGTTAACACAATTCAGTATTTTATAATAATGAAAAGTTATTAAAGCTCAAGTATCTTAAATCTGAGAAATTAATTTCATAGGCATATGAATCACACAGATGAAGATATGAAGGATTGAGTGATTCTCTCACACTGTCTACTGATGGAACACCTTCCTGAGCATGTGACCAGCACTAGAAGTGGCTTTTCCCAGTTCAGTGAAGTCAGCTACCAAAACACAGTCAGTCCCTAAATCTGCAGGTAAATCCAGCCTCCAGCTAAGCCTTTTTCAGATGCTGTTGTTCCCTCTTCTGAAAAGCTGCACTACCTCAGTCTTGGAGAGCATTCTTCCTTTCCCACATCTCTTTTTCTTTACCATTTTCCCTCAGTCTTCCTCCCCTTGGTTGCTGAGCTGAAAAATCTCAACTTCTGGCCTGTACCAGGAGCCAGCTGCTTTGGCAGGCCAGCTCCAAGGGAAAAAACTGCTTCATGTGGCTAAAGGGGAATAACATGGCAGTTTGACAGATACCCACTGGAAAGAGTCTGATAAATCGTGATGATCTACAGGGAGGTGGGAATCATCCTTCTCCTGTAACATGGCTTCTTGCTAAGGGATGCTCCTGAGATGAAGAGGAAGCAATGGAAATAGGAAGATAGGTTCTCAAGGGCTGCAAGGAGGGGCTACTGTCCTAGACATGCCATCCCCAAGTTTCATTTTCATGTCACAGGAATTACACTACATAACACCCTTGGGATATAAAACATGGAGTGTGTTCCTCTGTGGGGCTGTGCCCTGTTTAATACTGGAAGGAAAAGATAAAAATCAAGGATTATGCAGATTTACTATTGTATGTGACAAAGTTGTATATTTGGCTCTTCACAGGCTGAAATACACCCCCAAATTCCTGTTAGAAATTGGACTTATCTCAAAATGAAATCCAAATGCTGTATCCACTCATTTCTGAGTGGCATGGAGGACAAGGAAGTGGCATTTGTGTGTTTTTTACACGGCTAGGAAATATAAAGTTTTAAAAACTTTTTTTTTTAAGAATACAGTCTGTGTGTATGACATGTACACAGACACAGATAAGCATGTTACAGTGCTCACAAAAATATCTGTGTTTCATTTTATTTTTTAATCCTAGTTATAATTTTCTCTGATGGTTGCATTCTATAATAAAGGCCAAATCTTTTTTGTAATCTCTGTTGCTACACCACCAGCTTCATTATCAATTAATGATGTTAAACGAGGAGCTAAATTTGTATTAAATGGAGACATTAAATAAAGATAATGTTTCTTCATTAATGAGATTACTGAAGTAGTATTGTGCATCACTTTTATTCTGAATAGCTAATGAAATAATATTACTGCTTGCTCATTTACAAAGCTGACTTAAAAATATTTCTTATTTTATTCTTTGCTCTGTCACTCAAGAAGTTTTGCCAATGCAAGTAATATAAACTACCTAAAATTATTGTTGTTTCATTATTTCAGAGTATTATTTCGTAGCACAAATATATTCTATTTATGTAATGTATGTTATTGTTTCATAGTACCTGGTACAGTCTAACTGTTTAGCCACCAAGAATAAAGGTTAACAGCAGCAGGAATAGCAAGGTAACAGGAATATTTTCTAAAGCTCTCAACAAACTTCCCCTCAAATGCCAGAGGAGTACCATATAGGTGGACCTGTCAGAAAGGAACCCAGACACTTTGAAACTGTGCAAGGTCTGGATAAACTGTTCAGCTGGAAGATCAAAACAGCAGATCTGGAGGCACCTCACCAGAAAATCCCCAGAAAATGAGAAGTGATTTCAGGCATTACCCCTGGCTGTTCTTTCACTTTCCAAATCAAACCTAAAAAACCTTCTCTAAATCTTCTAAAACACTGACAGTTCTAATTTTTTTCTCTTTTTGATAGCCATGAAGATATGTTACTGTGGCTTATCTTATCCAATGCCAGTCTGTCACATTTATTAATAACAGCACAATCTACTGAGATCTCTGCATCTGTGAAGGAACTTGCCCTGAGCTCTGCACACAGAGTGACTCCAGAGCAGCTGGGGCTGGATCTTTTTCCCTACATAGTCCTTCAAATGCTTTACCCTTCACTCTGAGGTGCTGGATTGATTTTACCAAACCAAATATCAGTGATGAAATTTAGTTTCTCTGCTGTCCCCTCATCTGATAGTTTATTTTCAGGAAAAATATATTGAAAGAAAAAAAAAAAAGAATTATTATTTCCTGAAAAGCATCATGAACAAACCCAGCCTCTGTTACTGTCTGGAAACACTCTTTCCACATGGCTGAATATTATCAGTGACCACAGAAGAGGAGGTGGGGGGTGCATTGCCACTCATCTTACCTTAGGATACGGATACTGCTTTCCCTTTGGATACAGACCTCCCGTGAACCTGGGAAGAACCATGTTGGGCACCAGAGAGTCATTGATGGTCAGGAAGGCCAGTCTCTCCCCGTCTGGAGACCACCAGTGGGCAATGTGGGAGTGGAGAAGTTCCTCTGCAAAACCAGATTTCCTTAGGGTCCACGAAAAAACTCACACTCAGTGTCCAGCTTGTTCAGCTGGCACCAAGTTATTGTCCCTGTGCCAACCTGAAATGTGTCTGCTGTAATTTCAGCAATTTCACATCATCCTGGGTTGAATGGTTGGATAACAAGGAACACCGAAGGAGCATTTTCCTCAAATGCATACTTCCACTAACATCAATAAATCATCTAAATGTGAAAGATTATTGTTACTGACATATGCTTAGTTCTAGTCTATTCCAATATGTGTGTTTAGTTAAGTTTTAAATAATTTAAAATAATTTGGGGGTTTGGGGCATTTTTTATGATTGTCAATTTTTTTTTTCTCTTCTTAATATAGAACTTCAGTATATCTGATTTCTCTGAGTTATGGCACCTGATAGCATGCAGATCTTCACACAGTCATATCTATGTGATCATTTAATGGAGTGCAATATTATGATTTTCTTGTCTCAGTCTAGTGGAAAGCTTTAATTCTTGTGAAGTTCAGTTCTTCTGAAGTGAAAATTTCTGAAAATCTGAACCAAACTCTTTTTTTATCCAAATTTTATTTGCTTTCCAAATTAACCCAGTTCTCCAAGAATGTCACTCAGTGTTTTCTCACATTTATTGTCAGTGTATATCACAGTCAAAAGAAACAAACCAGAAGCAACCACGGGCACAGAACTCCAGGAATCCCAGCAACTCTTGAGCAATTCTGAATTCTCCCTGTACAAGTCTTCTGCTTCCACTTGTGAAAACACTTAGAATTTTCATTATGTATTTGATATGTTGGCCTGCTTAGTAAGGATTTTGTATTTAAATCTGAAGAATTTGGCTGGAAAACTAATTGAGAATAGCATATTGAGGGAAAAGGCCTGACTGCATACCTAATTTGAGGACCTACCTAACAAAACTACTTAAACTGTCAACAGAGACTCTCCAAGTTGCTAATTGGATTCTGAGGGTTCTGAAGCAGCTAATGGGTTGAATTATCTAAGTTTAGGTGAAATGAGGCTGGGACCTATATTCAAAGTCATATATTCTGGGTCATGCTTCTCTCCCTGGCTGGATAACTAAAACCTTTTACACAGGAGAAGAACAGAGAACAAATGGTGAATATCAGATAGCAGAAAACCACAATTATGTTTGCTTTAAAATATTACTGTTTGCATTTAGACAAGGTTATTCACACAAAGAAAAGCTATTCCCAAAGGCTTTGTAAGGTAAAATACTAATAAGAATCACATGAAAAGATAAAAGAAAACAAATGAGGTCAAAGGAGGAAGAGTGCTTGATTCAACTGAAAATCTCTCAACTTCACCTGGAAAATATTCAGCCTGCTCAGCTTCTGATGTTGCTAAAAGATTGCTGAAAGTGGAGCAGTGCTGCAGGTTAATGGGAAAGGAGCAGGGAGCTCCTGTGCCAACAGACACGGGGGTTCTCCAGGACCTGCAGGTCCCTCTCACCCTGACCCCCACCAGCTCAGAGCTGGTGCTCACTGCCTGCCTGCAGCCTGGGAACCCAGCGAGCTCTCTGCACGTCAGGAAATGCAACATGCTGCTCGGGATTAAAACCTGGAAAACAATGAGCAAAGCAGGCTCCTTCACTAAAAGAAGGCTTTAGTACATGCTTCATGAGGGGAAGGCTTTGGGATCATCTCCCACAACACCTCAGAAACTTTCTAGTCCCAAATGAGACAACTTTTGTTTCTCCTGGCTGTGACTCTTATTAATTTCTTATTAACTTATTATTAACTCTTATTCACTTCAGTTTGTTTTAGCAAAAACTGATATACTACATCAACTTTGATGAACTATATCTGCTTGAATTTTTCAATCCGCATGCTGTCGTGTAAGATTTTAAGATTATTAAGTGCATGTAAAATTATATTCCATTTAAAAAATGTTCTTTTGTTTTGAAATATGCTGCCACATTAAAAGATTTCAAAACAGTATAAAAACCTTGGAAGTGGGTAACAGATACAGGCTGAGGGATGCAGATTACTATTTTAAAAAACTATTTAAAAAAGTTATAGGCTGTTTGCCCATAACTACTGCAATGGCAAGAGGTGTGGATAGACCATTTTTAAGGTGAAGTTCCATGCTATATGGCATTAACACCATTCCTAAGAAAACCTCTTCACACAAGAAATTCTATACCTCAGGTAAATGAACACCAAGCTATTTATCTATAGCATACATGAGTCCCATAGAAAGAGTACCTGAAATGTGTAAAAATTTTAAGTTGTTATACCAAGCTAGATAATCTGCTCCCCTTTTTTTTATTTTTTCCCCTTAAATTTATCATTATGTTAAAAGCATTTTGGGTGCAGAGAGAAACATCCTGTGGTACCAGCAGCAGAAGACAGACTGAGCTATCCCCCACTCAAATCTGGGTGCCCTTTTCTGTTGGGATTTTTTAAATGTAACTGGATCATCACTGTTGTCCCTAAAAGCAGCCAACTGAGCCCTTTCCCTGGTCACTTTTTCATGCTACCAAGAGTTCATTTGCTACATTCTGGTTTTAAATGAATTCCTCCTTCTCAGAAAACACTGCTATATGCAAACCAGCAGCCAAGAAAAAGAATGAATGATACCAAGGCAATCTTGCAGGAGAATGAGAAGGGGAACAGGCAAACCCACCCTCAGCATTTTCTAAAATGAACAGATTTGTGCTGCTGGGTCTGTACAAGGACCTTGCATCTGTTTTTATAAAGAGATCTATTTGTCCAGCTTACCTTCATATAACCAGTCTGTAATTCCATTAAAAATAATTCCTTCTTTTCCTGAGGATGTCAAGCGCAATGAGCTGCTCTTTACATCAGGCTGATAGTAGATGTTATTTTCAAATATATAAATCTGGATGAGGTAAGAGAGATGGAGAGAAAACCAACATTTTGGTAGATATAAATGAATGTTCAGCAATGAATACATAATTTCCTCAGGCTCAGGACAGTCTACAGAATAATTCAGCATGAGTTTCCACCAATATTGTCTTCATATTCCATTTTATTACAAAATTGGACAAACTAAACAAACTTTTAATACTTATGGCAAGCAAATCCTTCCTTTGAAATTGTCTTTCCAGCTGAAATATTCCTATTTGTGTTAAAAAAATATTATTACATTCTTCAAAATCATACAAGAGACAAGTTTTATAACAGCTGAATGAATAAAGAAATTTTCATCTGGTTTTCTAACTGTGAAATGAGACACACTTCTGCAAGGACATACAGCACAGTACAGACATCATAAATGCAAGTTACAGCTTTGTATCATGGTGTAAGAACACACTGGAGAAGCAAAAACAAATAGCAGTCTGCAGTTAACTTTTCTCAGCTTGCTGATGACTTCTGACTGACACACTAATGTTCCACCTCAAGTGTACTACATAAATGTTCTTTATTTTTCAACTCTGGGCTCCTCATTCTCCTTTTTCCTTCTTCACTGCCACTCATTAGCCTTGTCTGTTCTTCTTTCTCTGCTCACTTTGTTGCAAAGGGTATCAAGTTCACTCATTTTGTGAGGCTGGGCCCAGGTTCCATGACAAAGTGCAATAAATCACTATGGCCACCTGAGCACTTCCACAGCTTAACACCAAAATCAAACCACAGCAAGATTATGCACCACCTCAATTCACGCTGAGAAAATGCATCTGTGACAGGACTAAAGAAGCCAAAAGCCACAGAAGTTTCTGTTACACCATTTCAGCACTGCACACTGATATACAGTGTCTCAGGGAGTGTAACAGGAAGTAAATATATTCCCACCAAAGACTATTTAAAAAGCTTGGTCATTTATCTTTCTCTCATACTTGCATAATAAACGACTTATGGGAAAATACTAACCAAAGAGCAAAGTTTTATTATCACTATTATTGCTGTTCCCTTTGCTTCTAAATTACCATCTGAAATAGCTTTTTCTATGAGTCCCCAAACTAATGATTTTTAGCAGTAGCCATTTCATGATTTCGGCTGCAGAAAAATATAAAGCTGAGGGTTTTTACATACCATGAGCAATGCAATGATTTTAACCATTACTGGGAACTGGGGGTGACTTGGAAGAAAGTCCTTTATGGCCGGAATTCAAAGCTCAGCAGTGAGCTCAAAACTGAAGTAAAAATGGCTGAACCAGTTTGAATAATCCAAAATGTACTGAGCTTTATATTGGTACAGAGAATTTCTGAGAAGCTGGTGTATCACCCAGCATCAACAGCAAAAGAAAACAACCATGAGAGAATGCTGGATGTATCAAATGCTGGATGCTTTTGAAATAACATCATTAAGAACTTCCTGTAAATGTGTATTTCCACACTAAAAATGCACTTTTATTTCTAACGTAGAAAAAACTAATATAAGCAAAGCCAAGACATGATTAACTGCTTATAAAATAATTTAGCCAAGTATTTGTTATTTATGTCAACTAAAACTATTGCTATCAGACTCTATTACAGGTAGACTAAGTAGTGAACCACTCTAATGACTACTGCTTCCTATGAAGCAACTGAGAGCTGACAATCTCATTTAAACAGCAGCTTTCAAGAGGTTACCAAAAAAGCCTACTTGGTCAAATGATTTTATTTAATCTTCTTTAATTAAAAAAAAAAAATCCAATTAATTTTTGAAGATCAGGAGTATGATTTGTGCTTCTCTACCACTTTTCAGGCTGTTAGTGTTCTCAGTCGTGAAGATACCCACACTGTCTTGTCTCTGCAGTGAAAACTTTCATCTCAAATGATCAGTGACAAAACACAGGATTAAGAATTATTTGTTTTATGACTGAACCCTGAGAAGTTTTTTAATCCTGTTATTACTACTTATCAGGCATTGCTAATTCCATTTGACAGATCCCAGTTAAGTAAATATCTCTGAAGGATACTCACTGTTGTGCCACTGACTGTGGCTGTGTTATCTTTATTCCTCATTCATTCCATAAAACAGCTTTGTCTCCATCCTAAAGCAGTTCTCAGTCCTCACAGTCTTAGTCTACTCTATCATCCAAAGTTTTCCCTCTTTCCTTGTCACCCTTGATCCAAGTTCCTTCAACTTTGAAAGCTGCTCCAAACCCCCATTTTTTTCTTGAATATACGTACTGGAACACTTTAAAGTTCTTGAAAAGCTTGAAAGTCACACAGCAGCTATGTTCCTAGCAAGACTTGAGCTCACTGAATACTTGAATTTACCATTAAGAAGGAAGAATTCATGTTGCTTTGCAGAACATTTCTGAAATACAACCATTCATGATCCTCAACACAACTAAACTGCACAGACGTGCACATGGATGAGTGGTTGATACTCTGGCTCTGCACTCACTGCCTGCAGCATTCCAAAAGATCTATTTCCCCTGCCTGTAAATCATCTGAGAAAGATCCACCATTATGGTTAGGCATTTAATCTCATCTGTAATTTTGAATATTTGTTGTATGAGGTGCCATTTTCCACAGGAAGCCCTGGACTGCTGTTTGCACTGACAGAAATGCACAGTCTTGCAAACACATGTGCCTTACCTGACTTCAGCAAGTAGAACTAAACATGTGCCCAAAAGTTTCCACGAAGGGGACTTCACATAATTCATCACTTTGTATATTGTGTTTTGAGCAATGTCACATAAACCAAGATTTCCCTTGCTAGTCTCTCTCCACTCAGGTATATGGGAGCAAGTAATAGCAAAAGGCTTTTTTTAGTGTACACCTGAGTCTATTCACTGCATCACAAGTGCTAAAATGTTGGCTACAACTACTGAATCTTCCCAAACTGCTAAAAAAGGAGTTGCTAACTGTGTATCAGACAGGTATTCTCAAGAATACATCAGTAGCTTTGTGCCCAAAAAGCTTTCAATGCTTTCAGGTATAATGATAAGAAAGTAAATTGAAAAAGGCACAAAGTGGAACCAGGATATGCTATTGTATGTGGAAATTATTTTTACATGTTTTTTAACCTCTGCTCTTCTATCCATCTTTCATGAGTATTCTTAAAACATTTAAAGTAATTTTTAGTTGAGACCCTCAGCTAATACTGCTGTAAATGGGGATAAATGTCAGAATCTACCACCTTCAAAATTATGTGACTTTGTGGTTTCTTAGAGATTTGGCATAGCAAGTCTTAAACCAAGTGGAGAAAAACCCCACAGAAATTTTTTAATTATTTTATTAAGTATTTTCCAATTAATGAAAAACACCTGCAAGAATGTTTTGGCTTAGTGAGATATTAATTCTTGGTAATGATCACATTTATTTCCACTGACTGTGAAGAATCTGAGGCCCAGCTTGCTCTAATATTCTACCTCAACACTAATCCTCAGTACTAATCGCATTCTTCCACATCTGGCATCTTCTAAACATTTTTTTCATAAATCTTCTTCTAAATGAATTCCTTCCAAAACACTTATTTACTGTTTGCAACATGTTTCACAATTACAGGATTTGCTTTCAGGCTGAGGTCTGGAGCAGAGCACCCAGTCCAAGCTGGGTGCAGATGGCAGACAGCTGTGCAAACAGAGGCATCCACTCCCCAGCTGAACAGCAAACCCAGTGCCAGGACTGGAGAGGCCCCCCGTGTGTCTTTAATCATTTCAAACACTACAGACAGAGAAAAGCTGCTAAATTACAGAAAGATACTCCACTTTTTCCCTTGTTGTGCTCCACTGAAGCCTCCTGCATGGCCCATCCACAGGAATCCCTCCTGTGATTGCAGGGCACCATTTCAGTGACAGCACAAACCTATTCTGCTCCAGCTGGGCAGCAGCAGCAGCTTGCCCAGAGCTGCTGGAGGTCACCCTAAAGCCCAAGTTTTTTAGGTGGAAGAAATGCAGAGCTCCTCTATTCAGCCTGGAGAAGAGGAGACTGAGAGAAGACCTCACTGCAGCTACAGCTTCCTTGCGAGAGAAGAGGAGGGGCAGATATTGATCTATTCTGTGCAGGACCCAAGGGAACAGCCTGAAGTTGTGCCAGGGGAAGTTTAGGTTGGGTATCAGAAGAAGGTTCTTCCCCCAGAGGCTGGCTGGGGACAAAAACAGGCTGGAAGGAAAGAAATTGTGGAGTGTGGCTACAGGTATTGTTTGCCATTCCATGCATTCATCAGGATGAACACCTTGTTCAAGGAAAGTGCCAACCAAACTCTAAAGCCACAGAGCAGATGCAGCTGGAAAGGAAACAAAGAAGTCATCTGTATTTATAAATCTTTGGTTAGGAAAAAAATATCCATGCAACAAGCACTTTCTGTACAGGTGAGAGTTCTACCTGTAGAGTGAGAAAAATCATCAGATTCTTCCACAGAATCTCAGACCAATAATAGACAAATAAATACTCCAATCTGGAACAACATCAGCACTCTCAGTTAATAGCCCAGAGAATGTGACAGTCTTCCTTACCTTTCACACTGAAAATATGAGCTATGACAAGACTAAGAAATTTTTTATTATGCCCAGAGGGAGACCTCCAGGCACTGAGGACATGCTTCTGCTGCAGAGCTCCTGCAGCTGCTAATGACAGGGCTAAAGACATCGCCCAACAGCTCCTCAGCCCTGGCTGCATTCCTGTGTCACCTTGGCAGGGACACACAGCTCACCCCTCTGTGGCCAGCACAGTGAGCTCAGAGCCCACACTCCACAGAACAGAGAGCTGAACTCCACTTGTGGCTCTGCAGAGGGGTGAGGACATCTCTGCTGCAGAATCCAGCGGCAGCTGTTGCCACATTTCTCTTTACACTTTACAGAGAAAAGCAAGACACAATTCTTCTCAAGGATTTCTGAGATTCACAGTCTCTGAAATTCAGAGAAAGGAAAACACAGCGCTTATCTCATTTGCTGTGCCTGTGTTGTGCCAAAGCAGAATGCAAGATGGAGATTGTTTACCCAAAGTGATGGGGTTTTGTTTCCTTGGCCTGTCAGGGCCAACAGTGTGTGTGTGTTGGACTGTCACGAGAGAGTCACGAGAGAGTCATGGGATGAGTGCAGTTGTGTGAGCAGAGTGAGTGCCTGGCAGGCTCAGTGTAAATGTAACATATATAGTATAGAATAATACAGTATAATAAAGTAATTAATTAGCCTTCTGATATCCATGGAGTCAGATGCATCATTCTCTGTCTCCCTTTTGCTGGGGATTGCCTTGATTCAATAGGCAGCCATCCTGAGTCCCACACAGTCTCAGCACAGGCCCTGCCAGCCCTGCTGGTTCCTCAGTGTAGGAATATAAAAAAGTAAAAGACTTTAGAAAGTCCAAAAAAGCCTCAAAAAGTAGACATAAAGCTAAGAAAGGCTGGGAAATTTCTAAACCTTCTCATGGGAAACTAGGAAGTTAAAAACCAAGTGAATACATTTATATTTATCATAAAGAACAAGAAAGAACAAGAACTTATTGATAGTTCAAGATGTGAAAAGTTCTAGATATATGCTTTGCAAAGATAAAAAAGTTTCAATCTTAAATAATGAATTATTGTGTATTGTTTGAAGTTTATAGAAGTCCTTTTGTTAACGCTAAACCCACGTGAGTCCTTTTCTTATTGGTTAGAGTATAATGACTTTATACCTTTTATGCTATTAATTCAAAGAATATGCAGAAAAAAGCTTTGCATAAGCTGCCATCTTGTCTCTGATCTGAATTTGCATGGTTGTTGTTATTTTCCTGTGTCTCTTGCTTTTTACTTCTATGATACAAACAAATAACAAATCCTAAGTCTAAAACCAGTCAGAGTCCCATCCCATTTTTGAGACGCAAACCAATCCAGCAGAACTCAGCATTCTCCACAATCCCATCCCTTCTGGTGAGACTGCCAGCCAATTAGCTGCGTAATTAATTCTTCAAAAGCTTCAAGATGCTTTTCCATCTGGGCTTGCCTCTTACCATTTGTTCTGTCTCCTGTCTCACCAGCCAGGGTAAATCCAGCTGCCCCCAATCAGATCACGTTAGCTAAAATTATATTTTTTTCATTTTTTTCATGCAGGAAAAGCTCAATCTTTATTCTATATGTTATATTTTATAGCATTATTAGAAGTTAGATTAGCATTATTATCAATATTATTAATCTTATTGGCTGACAATACATTTACACTAAGTTCATTGGTCGGTACATGGTATTTTGCACATTTACCAAACTTTTGTATTTTTAGTTAGTTTACATACTTTTTCTACTGATTCTCATGGGACAGATCGTATTGTTTATACAGGTGTGCTTGTTTTTAACCCTAGGAATGGATTATTGTGCTAATCAATTCTCATTTTCAAGACGTTTTTGTATGGGAACTTGTAAACTATTGTTAGTTTAGCTGAAGTAGCAGGGCCTAATCTATACTTTATAAAACTTTTATAACATTTTTACCTGTCTGCAACAAGATCATTCACGAAGATTTCCAGATGAAATATGGTTTCTTTTCACTAAAAACCATTAATACAAATAATATCAGCTATTCATGAGCAGAACAAAGGCAAATAAAGAATATTTTCTTAGTTGCCCTGCAAATATTGTACTTTGCTCTTCAGAGATTAAACCATGACTTCTCCACTTTCAGGGGCAGTGCTAAGTTTATACTGTATTAGAACATTTATGAACACACATATATATTCAAAGAGTTGATGCCTTTTTGTTCTAGAACATATGAAAATTCCAGCAAAAAACTGGTCTTGCACAGAAGAAATAAATAAGTGGCATAATAAATGAAATAATTAATTTTACAATTAAAGTATTTTTTATTCTAAAAATATGGTCTCAATTTCTACTGTTGCTTTCACCATAATTATGGAAAAATGCAGATATCCATATACTTCCTTTGACTTGTAAGTAATATTAGAACTAATTTTGGATTGCAGGAAGAAATTAAAATCAAAGCTCTGCATCCACATCAAGACAATTTGGTCGCCAGTTTTCAATAGCTGCTGTTAAGGTAGCAAGTTTAGTTTTCATTTAAGGATTTAAAGTATTTGTTTCTACCTTCTGATTCACAGACCTGAAAAATTAGAGAAATAGCTCCACTTCAGAAATTTACAATTAGTTTTCCCCAATTAAAAAAATACTGCAAATCACCCACAGGATCTATCAGTGCAATAGCTTTCAAATGAATACCTGGCTTGGCATTTTCTCTGCCACCATTCACCATCCTCCAAAGTTCTGACAGATAATTTTTTGGGGTTTTTTGAGAGACACTGATTACGTTATTTTTAGTCACAGTGTAATATCTACTCTCTTCCAGCCCAAACTGAGCAAACATTTTCTTGTCACCTGTGATTTCACTTAATGTACTCCTGGGACTCACAGACTCAAACTGGGATTGTCAGACCATTATTATACCCACTGTTACAGAAGATGAGCACCCCTTCCTGCTCTTTTTTCTTGCCAAAATCTTATTTACTTGACGCAGATTCCTGCTGAAAATCAAGGTGTAGTTAAGATTATGCGGTTTGTGTGCCACCACAACAACAGTGTAACCGCTATTTTTTCTTTTTTTTCCCCCCTTTCACAGAAAAGATAAATGCTCATTTGGGGAAGAAAATATCATCCAGAAGGACTGGGCACACAGTGTTAGACAGAAACAGTTGTTTGCTGTACCAAGTTAGAAGTTCCATGATGGCAATCCAAACCTCCTGGCCTGTATTAAAGCTCCTCTGTGGCCAAGAGTTACAGAGCACATGGTGGAGAAAGCCACAGAAATCCTTCAGGGCTCTATTTGGGAGCAGGTAGCAGGTGCTTTTTCCTGTGCTCTGTGCTCACCTAGGATTGTGATGTCATTTGGCCCATTTTTATCTACAGCTGGAGATAAAACTCTGCTGGCACAGGGGTCACTCACACTGCCCACGGTCAGGACAGCAGCTCCATCCCCAGCCTTCCTGACAAGGCTCTGGAGTATTTCCAAATTAGCAATTGATTTACTGCTCCACAAAGGCAAATTGAACACACATTGTGTACAACATCACAGGGACAAACCTCATTTCTAGGAGGTTTGTTGGGAAAGGAGCAGAATCAAGGGTTGGTGTCTGCCATTCTTGCCCACAATCAGCTGTGGAAGAAGCTCTGTGGCAATGAAGAGGACACTCAGTCACTGAAAGGGAAGTGAAATGCAGGGCAGCAAACTACCACCCCATGCACTCATCATGCATTTCACTGCTGGGACTGATTATCCTGCTAATGTCTTTCTTACAGCAGCCATCTCTAAAACCAAAGAGAATGATTGTATTTCAGATAATATAAACCACAGAAAAGTGGCTTAAAAAGCTTTCATAGGTGTGAATTTTAGAAGGTTAGAATATTCTTTAGTGACTTAGCGAGTTACAATTATACAGACTTCTTCCAAAAGCCTTTTATTTTTTTCTCACATCTCACAAACTTTCTATACATATGTTACAGGATGACACCTTCAAGGGAAGTTTTATGGGATTGTATTGCAAAGCAGCTTTATTTCCTATTCCTTTCACCTACAATATATCTGTAGTCTATTTAGATTCTGAGCTCTCACAGACAGGATTGCAGGCTACGATGTCTGATCTAGTTTGCAATACAGCTGCTTTGCAAGTTTCCAGGAGTGCGTAATGGCTCTGATCTCTTCTCTGCAGATTTTTTATTTTTTTTTTAAATTTTTTTATTTTTTTTATTTTGTGGGTCAATCTGTACTGGTACAAAATTTTCAGAGCCCTTCAGCTCCGCCTTGCTCCAGCTCTTGCCCCACTGAGCACTAAATTATGCAGGTACTGGGCACCACAGGCACCATGAGCTACCTGGGCAATGCCTGGCAGAGGACAAAAATCTGCCCTTACACGATCCATGATCCAAAAATCATCAGACACATTGCAAATTAGGTGGAAACCAAATAATAGATAATAACAAAATTATTATAATTGTAAGCAATAGGAACATTCTTAAAGGTATCAATTTTCTAAAGGTTGTGATTGACTTGCACAACAATTCTTTCAGAGGAAGGTTTCAAACCATTAGATTATGTTGTAATTAAGGGAGAGGGGAAGTAGCGGTTGATCAGTAGGAGACATGGAGACCTCAAAGCACAGACACCCCAATGTCATACACTACATTTTTCTGGTGTCAGTTACAATATGTTAATTTTATTTTTGCAGTAATCAAGCTGTCAGACATAGCAGAAAGAACAGAACACTCAAGCACCACTTTTCTTCTGTATAGATTAATGCCAGTGCATCACAGTAATGTGTTAACACAATGGTTTCTGAACAACCACAAACAATCTACAAGGCTATTATATTTAATTGCTATTTAGATAGTTTATAAATCTACTGTAAACAATAGCAAGGATGCACTCATAATGCAGCTGTAAGATTAGTTACTAATGCCATGACATAAACCAGGCCATGAACTCAGACTCTCAGCAACTCCATGGTAACGCTGATGTTTATGTCCTTGATTTCCAATAAATGCGGGGAAGCATTGCCCTCTTTTGTTTCAACACACATTAATTATGTTGACTTTCCAATGATATTGGATCATGATGCTCACTAAATTCACACCCTGCCTCATCCCACGACAGCTTACCCAGGAGAGCAAACATACTGTAATGTGCTATATAAATAAAATCATATATAATATCTGAACTATGACCTATGCAGAAAGCTGCTTCATAAATCTGCTGCACAGATCACAGCAAGCCTGCCTTGCCCCCAAGCTGATGGTCTGGATCTTCTGCTTCCTGCCATGGAGCCGCCTGAAGAGCTCTGCTGGCTGCAGCACTGTGCAAAATGTCACTGAGGGTTGGGCTGCTCAGCCCTCTGATCTTTGTCTAAGCGATGTGAAGAACAGACTTTTCCAAAAACAGAGCATGCTCAGGAATTCACACTCCTCCTTCCTCACACTTACTGATTGCTTCTGACTAATGAGCCAGCATGGAGCTTATAACAAAATCATAATCTGTCCTTACCATAAAATCTTTTAAAATGATCTCTGGTTATTTCAGGCTCATCTTACACTGATATCAAGCATTCAATTATGCCCAGACTGATCAATCCATAACAAGCTAAGTTGATTATGAAAATTTTTCAACTTATTTACTCCAGAAGGAAAAAAAAGCAATGTTGGGAGACAGAAAAATATCTAAGGAAATTGTAAGGGATTGGTATCAGAGGAGGAATCTTCTGTTGTCTTTGACAAAACGTAAGAAAGTAGCATTACAACTGCAAGAACAAAAGTAAAAAGATACAGAATTGAAAATTCTGAGCTGCAAAGTCATACTTACATTTTCTACTATTTTTAGGGTGGTGGGCAACCCCTGAGAGCTTTGCATGAAATACAATAGCCCAGGCTGCCTCTGAGCATCTCCTACATGAGAAACCCAAGCAGAGTTGAGCACAAAGGTTTGTGCTTTCAGCTGCTTTGCTGAGCCAGCCCATCCTGCTGTATGGGACACGTGCCTTCATCTCTGCACTGCACACAGGGTTCAAGCTGCCTGTTGTCTTTTGATGGGCCAAAATGTGAGTGGATGACATCCACCTGTACAGACTCCACACAGCACATCCAATGCAAGGAACACAGTTTGTCTGAAAGTATCTCATTAGGAATGAGACAAGGAGGAATTAGGAAATTTTCACTAGCTCTTAGACCAGCACATCTGTTTGGGACAGTTTAGCATCTGGGAAACAATAGCTGAAAATAACTATTTGTTTTCCTTCCACACAAAACTTTTCCCTTTATATTTCTGTAAACGTGCTGTCACCTGCCATAAGCAAAGAAGGAAATCAATGCATTGTTTTCTCTTAGATATCAACAGTACTCCTGACTTTTTAATCCCCATTCTCCATGCCTTGGAGCTACCAGTGGAGATACATTCCCCACAACTGCACATCCACAAGCATTTCTTTGTACTTCACTGTCTGGTCCAGGCTGAGTCAACATGAAAGCCTAAGTCACTTTAACACAGTGCAGACAAAGTTTAATCAGCTCTGATATTTCAGCACAGGGTGGGAAAGTCATAACCTCACTGTAAGGAAAAAGAAACATGCAAGGACATTTATGAGCTGCTGATAATGGAATTTTATGTCTCTTTTTCAAGAGGGACTTTGCTAAAATAGAGAGAAATAGCCAGGAGAACTGAAAATACCCAAAATTGTTCAACCTTGCAGAGGAGAACAGTCACTATGATTCCACTGACAGAAATCTGTCTATATATCTGGTGGCTATTATGTGTTGGATGAGAAAATAGATTTTAACATACAGCAAACAGAACCCATAAATGGAGGAGGTGGAGGAACCCTGCCACAGAGCAAGAGTTCAGTGGAGTTTGTATCAAGTTGGTTTTGCCACTTCAACCTGTTCCTAGCAGAACTCTATAGCCACTGGTGCCGTCACAGAAACTCCAAGGTCTTCTGCCAAACACATTACAAAAGGCAAGTAAAAATCCTGTTTACAATTGATTAGAACAACCTCTGCCATTGAACCTGAACTGGAAAGGTGTTAAAAATATTCAAAATCTTCTGTTTAGACATTTTGATGACTTCCTCTTTGGAATCTTCCTTTTTCCTAGGTGTTAAGGAACATAGAATATAGCGACTTCCTTAATTTTTTGGGGGTTTTTTACACTTTTTTCCTATTTGCCAGATAAAACTGTTGTTTACATTAATTTACCAAAAGATGGATATGAAAATTTTCCATCCCATTCTGGGGTGCACCATTTTTTAAATCACTAAATATGAACTGACTACATGACTATATGGTCCAGGGAAACAGGTAAGCATGCAGTGGTTTTGGGCAGGATTTTGGAGTTATATAGAAATACTACCCATAATAAAACTCAGTTTAGCTAAGGATTCCATCAGATTTCAACCTCTGCTTCACAGTTTTTATGGGTGGCTATTTCCAAAGAATTTTAGACTTCTGAAATATAATTTTCATGTTTCTGCATTACAGAAAGCCACACATTTTTCACACAAGAAGCACAGGAGCCCTGTTTTATGACCCATTGTACTTGCAGTTAGTATTAGCTAACAGAAGGAAGTGTGAATATTCAGATATGCTTTGTTACACATGGACATGTTGAACAACATGATGAGAGGTGCATATTGCTGTTTTCATTGCTCCCTGCAGGCTGCTGCATGAAAAAGTACTTAGGACTGCTCCTACCACACATGTGTGTCTATACTTGTTTCTGTGTCTTTGTGGAACTGTATGTAAAGAATGTAAAGAAACACACATACATACATACCTATATATATATATACATACACATACACACCCACACAAATGAAAAAATAAAAATTTGAGTTTTAGTACAGTGATATATCACATTTCCAATATATTTGCTTCTGGATTAAAAAAAAAATGCTTTACGTGTGTGCAAGGCTTCCATACTGACTCAAATATTAGCTGCATGCTAGATCAGTGATAACAGAATAAGAACCAGCAAGAGGAAACATCTTTTATCTCCTTTCTTGATTTATTCACTATAAAGCTGCTGGGCCTTTTACTGTTTCACATGAAAAACAGTGGTAGAGGAATAATGCCCCTATAAAACATACGATTTTCTCATTATTTCTTCACCTCTTTCAGACACAGCCAAGTGGCTATTCCCACAAAGGACCAGTGATATCTAACCCTTAATACTCATAATTTTAAACTGCCTTTGATCCTAGAATATTTGTTGTATTTCATCAAGCAAATTGATGAAAAAACTTCTTTGCTCAACTTAGCCTTGCCCCATTTATAATGTTCCATTTGTAATGTTGTAGTGGTCTCTGGAGCCCACAAAACTTTATTGAATATATCCAGCCTTTGTAAGTAAAACTGTATATTTTCCTGTTTTGCCAAACTGCCTGTGTTTTCTGGCTGCATTCTTCATTCTCCTTTTCTGAGATGGGAACAAAAGCTTTCAGATGGAGTATCACTTTTGGAACTAGAGACCATGCATTAAATGCTCCTCCAATCCATATTTAAGTGGAGTAAGCAGCCAGAAATTCGTAATGGAAATTCATAGTTCAGTAGATTACCTTCAGAGCAACTCATACTATTTTGTTTTTCTTTGAAGAATAGTTTGAATGAAACAACTTAAATTAAAAGGCAAAGACAATGGTAGTTTGACAAATCTAAGAGAAAAATTCAATGTGTAGCAGAAAGTAGGAAGAAAGTTTAACTATTTTAGGTAACTCCAGTTCTTCGGTGGACTCAGCTGGGTGGGCAATGCTCAACCACAATTCCCTCCCTTCAGAGAAACATCCTCAGCAGGACAAAGGACCTCCAAAGGTGCTCTGAACTACAGAAGTTTGGTAATTGAACCCCTCATGCATTTTAGATGAGGTATCATACCTGAGGTTAATGTCGCATTGAATTGATCTTGTTTATTTCTAGTTTTCAGAATAAATTCAAGCAGACGTTTTCCTCTCAGTTTCACTGCCATTTGCCTCATTAGCACAGTCATTAAAAGGAAAGATGAAATAAAGCCTTGACATTTCCATATGTAATTTTAAGTTACTCATCTAAAATACAGTAAGTCAAAAGAGCAGAAGACTTTGCAGATAAAAAAAAGCAGAAGAAATATATTTATTTAGGACTTACTTCATTAGCATTAATTAAGCTTTTACTTCATTTGCATATGCAAGTGTTCTTGCCAGGAGGGGGTGCCAAGTACCCACAGCACTAATTATGCAAAAAAGAAAACACATGGCAAATATTTTACAGAAAGATAAATTGCCATGTTTTATAGCAGTTGTACATTACCTTGATAGAGCAAACAGTAAATGGAGCTTCCAGCAAGTAATGGCTGTTAAAGCACGTGTTGAGCAAGGTAACTGCCCAAGAACAATCCTGCTAATTCCTCATTTACTAAAATTAGTCCACTGCTTATCTGAGTACACAGGAAATACTACAAAATCAAAGAACTTTGCTGCTGCACTATTTGTCTTATCTAAAACAGTCTTTGAAAGCCACTGGGAAAAAAGGCTAAAATATTGACAAAAGGCAATTGTAAGGTAATGTCATGTTAATGCAGTCTGAGAGACATTTGCATTTTTGTAGGGCAATAGGTATTGATGGGGGTGTGAAGGGAAATTCAAGGCCCAAACATGGCAAAAGGATAAAGATGACTGATCACAGAGCAAAAGGGCAGAGAGTTCTTGAAATGGTACATTTATTAACAGCAATTAAAGCAGATTTTGCTCTGGTTTATTTCTGGCTTTTAGGTAGTTTCACTACAAGGTTAGGTCCTCTTTCACTGGATCTTTTTCATTCTTCATGTAAAAGCTTCAGCTTCTCAGATCTATTATTTGTGAGTAATGGGGGTTTTTTGTTGGTTTTTTGGAAGGTGGGGGCAACGTATAGATTTCTAATACTTAAATTACTTTCTAAAAATTGATGAGAACATCCTGAATCCACAATTCAGCTACAGTCACCAAATCGTCCTTAGCATATACAGCCTAATAGGTAATTGGACTCAGTGATGACCTAAATTAAAACAAAGCATTGTAAAAGCTCATCTTCAGTCCTACCATTTGATAGTGTTGTATGTTGTTGGTAGCATCAATTTTTGTCAAAGCTTCTAAAAAATATTTTTCTTTAGTATTCTGGATAGTTTTACTATTTTCTGCATTTCTGTGTGGTTAAAACGTGTTAATTTATGCATAGACATTAATCTGTAAGCCAATAGATCATTATTTATACTGATTCATCCAAATATGTAACTCAAACTCCCCTCAGAATCACTTAATATATCAAAAGAAAAACGAGCTTACTACAATAAATAACACAAAACATCTATTATAAATACAAAGGCAAGTGACTTGCATGGATGTATGCTCATAGGTGAAATAAGGTATTTTATACAACATAAACAACATGTACTACCACCAAGGCAGAAATAACCTATGTATAACTTCTAAGGAAAATTTATGCCAAACTTGAACAACTTCTAACCATGCTTCATTGGGAGCTGGTTGAAGTAGCCCACCCAAAACTGGTCAGAAGAACTATTTGTATGACAAGGAGCACTGCAGAAGAACACAAGAGTGTTAACAGACAAATACAGCACTGCAAACACTGGAGGCATCTCCAGTCTGAACTTTGATATCCAGGCTCCTACTGCAATACATCCCCACAGACAGATCCTGAGCTGTCTCCCCTGTGTCAGATACAAGCCAGGTCCAGCACAAACACATGAAAACCTTGGCTATAAACTACTTGAGAAGATAAGGCTCAAGAAAGGAAAACTCTGCATAAAAACCTGGGTATTTCAACAACAGAGGGCCTTTAAAAACCCCAAAGCTTTCTTCTTCTCAGTAAAGCCTTCCTACAGGTATGGGATAGCTCTTTCTCAGACACAAACAGTGAGGTCTTTAATCAATAAACTGGAGGCAGAAAAATGTTGATGGAAGAAATTAGATCTCTAGTTGGGTTTGTCTTTCCTGGAATTACTTGATGCTGCAGTGATGGATTCTATGGAGGCAAGATAGAGATAATCAGCTAATGACTTGCACAACTTCAATCAAACATGAGTAATGTTTGGCAAATAGGTGAGCAGCTCCTTAACACACTATGACACAGAAATGGTATTTTATATCTGGCACAGTTCTAACACAGTTAAAAGGCAACATTCTGAAGAGTGTGACCTTGAAAAAGTTCCCATTTTAAGAACTATGTGACCTTAAGATACATTAATTCATTAGATAAAAGTTTCTTCTCCCCAGTGGCAAACATTTTCAATTTCACCACCAAAATGTCATGAGTCAAGCAGCAGATGTTTCCCTGAGCTTTCCTCTTAATCACTACAAAACCTTCTACTCTAGGTAAATAGCAAGGAGCCGAAATAACTTGCAGCCGCTGTGGTAGCTGGAAAACAATGGTACTGTGGCTCAGTCACCTGGCATCTGACAGAAAATTAACTCTGTTCTTCACTGGCCACATGGGGCATGCTCTGGGGCCCATTAGACAGCCCCAGAAATTATCCCTAGCAGTAAACCTAGACTGATGCATGCTTTCCACAAGGATGTAAAATACTGCATACACTTGATCTCGCTGCAGCCATATTCCATCTGTGCAATAAGCACTTTGTGGCTTCATACATATTTTCCTCACTGTTTTTTTTTTCCCCTCAAATCCTTACATTATCTGTTTGAACACCTTGCCAATTCCTCCTCACTGGAATACTTTAAGATAACCATGTAAGCTGCCCTGTTACTTAGATCTGCAGAACTGTGGACTGAAAACCTCTTATTTTACACTATAGCCTATTGAAAATAGTTGATCCAAGTCCATGTGTTATCCCCTTATAATTCGGATTTAATCCAGTACATTCCAAATAGTTATAGTGTAAAGTTGGGATCTCTGCTCAGTCACACATACCTGTGCCTCGTGTTTCACATTTTGTGCTAATTTTGCTGACCAGTCCTGACTGCAGTATTGCTGTTCATTTCTGCACCACAGATGAAGGGGGACATTCCTGCTCACTTTAGAGAGCTACATACACTCTATTTCTGTGATGGCACACAGCACATGTCACGGGTCCTTCTACATCAAGTTTTTCTATATAAAATGAATCTCTTCCCCAGCTGTTCTCCATTTGTTCTTCAGTTGTAAAGAATGGCTCTTGGAGATTATTACCCAGGTTAATACACTATGAGTATTTGATTTAGAGTAAGTATTTCATTGCTTGTTTTACTCAGGAATTATCACTATTTCCACACAAAAGACAAGTTTTTTTCAGGAAGGTAAACCATTCTAAATACATTTGGCAGCATGGGTCTGGAAGACTGCAGCTTTGTTTGCACCCAGATACAAACATCAATAGCTACTGATGGATTTTCATCATTGGATCTCTCTCTTTACACCTCTCTCTGTGCCCTATTTCACTGCTGTTTGCCTCCTGTACTATTTTACTAAAACCCACTAATGCAGTGTTTGTTCCAATGACAAATTTTATAACAGAAATATTTGGTAAATGTGTCCTCAGCCACACATCTTTCCTCTGCCTAACCTGTTCTGCTGGACTGAACTCTCAGTCCTGCTTCTGCTCGAGGCAGATGTTCCTTGGACAGCAGCAACAACCATTACTCACAACAGTCTTTATTCATTCATGCTCCTTCTACATTTTTGGCTTGCTGCTGAAGTGGGAGGGCAATGCAGCAAGGCACTTCTGTCACTTTGGAAACCTCCTTCTGCCACATGAACAGCTTCAAGAGGACATCCTTCTAATTGGCATTCCTAAAGTCACCTTCAGTGGACTGTTCCTACAGGTGTACATCTCTATGGCAACACTCAGTGCCATTCAGAGTGCACAGAAGATTTTGTGTTCAAAGTTATTATTTCCTAATTCTGCAGACCATATGGCACCATAAAACCCACAGTAGAGCAGATATTTTTAAAGCATGACATTAACTTTACTAGGGACATTAGCAAAGATGAGTAATGTTATCCTCACTCAAGTATGAATTATGCCAATGTTTTCAGATTTGGATGATTAAGGTTGTACCTAAAATGATCACCTATTTTTTTGCAGTTCTGTGATGTAATAGGAGTCCACCTGTGCCTGTATCTGAAAGGTTCCATACATATTTTCAGAACGACACTTTAAGCAAAACACATAAAGACAGCATTATTCTGATTTATTTTTCTGAGGTTTATGATTGGCTAATCTGACCCTGTTCTTATGATACCCCTCACAGAAAGATATTTCCTCAGAAATCACGGCATTTCATCTTAGTTCTACTTTAGATTACTGATCCTCTGATCAGTACAGACAAAAGTCCAGATCCTCTGCCCAGTACAGAGGAATCTTAGAAACTGTAATTTAATTAAAGTATTTCTTAAATCTGTTCAATTTTGCAAAAGCTTCTTCTTTCTACTACAACCTACGTGGTTTGCCACATTCCATAAGGCTGCCTGGTAAATAACCTATGTATTTATTACCACTAATTCTGTTGCCATGCTCTCATTATTAATAAATTAATGTGGTTAATTATTAAAACATACCAAGCATGTTCCAATTACTTTTTCTCACCTGCCTCCACTTCCTTAATGCAAAACATCCCAACCAGAAACATTTTTTACTTTCCAATCATCTTGATGAATGATATAAAGCAACAGGGTATATTCTCTAGGCATCCAGCTTACAGCCTCTCTGCATGAGCAAGCTGGATTTGCAAGGAGGCCTTGGGATCATGCCTGGGGGCATTAATGAGCTTATTAGAACACTGTAACAAGGATTATCTGAATTTCTTATGCAGAACTGAAGATTTAATCAGTCTCTTGCCTTCAACTACCAACACAGGTCAGTTTAAAATCATTGCTGTTTTAAAACCACAATTTTTTTCTTCTTATATTGACATTGGTTATGGTGGCCATGGATGATTAATGTTCATTAAAAATGGTAACACTTCTGGAAAAAAAATTATACATGAAACATGGCATCTCATTTAATTATTATGAATTCAATGCAGCACAGCTGACCTTGGCAGTAATTTTCATACTGAAATGAAAACATCACTTTTCATGAGTCCATCAAATCACATTTGGATGCTAATTTTGCCCACAGTTTTCATTGATATTGCACTTAAAAGAAAACTGCTTTTCACCTTTAGTGTTCCTTCCCACATAGCAGGAGCCACAAAGATGGTTATCCTGAAAATCACCTGAGTGCATATGTAGATGAAGGTGTGATTCTTTCAAAAACTGTACCATTTGCTTATTGGGGGTCAGCCTGGAAAAACATACTTTTAATAAAAAATAAACAAATAGAGCTCTCCTAAAAGCTGTAATAGGAACACACTAGCATAGTGCACAAATACATAACACAACTTATTTTAAGGCTTTCAGTTTTGTTTTTTACCTCAGTCTGTCTGGAGTCCATACATTTTTAAAGACTGTGCTTACCAGTTGCTGTCCATGAACACCCCAGGCTGCATACTGTAAAACTGAATCCTCTACTTCTGGAGGGTTTAGCTCCCAAACTTCCCTTGAAAAAAGGGAAACATTTTTACTTGAAGACACTGGCATCACCTCATGCATAGAGCCACTGACAATGACACAGTATGGAAAAAACAATGTGACCTACCTCGTGTGTATGTTATAAATCACATATGAAGCTGTATAAGAATAATGGAAAACCTGTTTAAAAAAAAAAAAAAAAGAATTACAAGACAAAATACAGGATTAAATACAGACTACCATGAGGGCAGTCACAGCCTTTCAACCCCTGTAAACACTGACACCTTTATTACTGAAAGAAGGTTTTACTGAATTAATTATAACCAACAGACCTGAACCAGGTTTTGAAAGCTGTAGGAAGGACCCACATATTCACCTGTTAATTCAACCAGAAACTGTAACAATACAGCTGCACAAAAAATGTCCCAATTAGAAAAATCTGCATTTCCTTTTAAAAAAAAAATAAATAAAAACAACCTCCTCCCCCACCCCCCCCACCCCCCAAAAAAACCCCACAAAAAACCAAAAAAAATAACCAAACCAAACCAAACGAAACACCCCACTGAGAATATACATTAGGGAAGAAACCCTTTTTTTTTTCTTCATCAAGCTGTGTAAAAATGATTGCACAGGCATCACAGCTATTCTGCTTGAAATGCAACCCAATACAGGCTCATATGGAATTTTTCTGACCACCTGCTATGAACAGCCTGAAGGCCCTCCCAGGCATGGCTCACAGAACAGAAAAACTCTGTACTTAGTGGAGCTGTGTTTGCTGTGGCTTTCACTAAATACGTTTTGGTCTGATTTTGGGTGACTTCCTTTGCTTTTCAGGAAAAGTCTGTTGAAGGTTTTTGATATTTTGAGTAAAAGAAAGAACTATGAGAACTAACTTTTTCATTCAAAGAAAGTTACCAGTGACTTCTGGATTCAAACCTGTAGATTCTCTGAGCAGAACAGAAGAGCACTTGCAGTGTGTAATGTGATAGACTACAACACCAAAGGGATCAAATCAAAGCAAACTATTACACATTCTCTCTAATCAAACATTAATCTATGCACACATAGTGAATAACAGACATTTTGCTCTCTTCCAGGATTGAGTGATAGATTTTCATCTAGCTAATTTTTTGCCTCTATGTCTTGTATCATGACAGTATCATAATTCCATAGTATTAGTTTTAATATGATTTGAAATTGCTTCATGGCCTTGGAATATGAAATACATTTGCCACTAATTATTACTGAACTAAGCAAAAATCTTTCTAATGGAAACTTCTGTCAGAAAAAAATGTTAGATTACATCCACTAGATTTACTGCAGCTTCATATCTACAGTTACAGCATCTCTGCTTGGGACGTGCAGGATTTCTTTCTGGACAGGCTAATCCCAGCTAGATGGGGACAGCTACAGATGTAAAGCCAAAACCTTGACATGGCAACATGTGTTGGGAGCTCTCCAGGTTAAACTTTCTGCTCTGGGAACCTTTCCGTGTCTCCTTCAAAGAGAACAGGCACAGGGGGACCCCTACGTGGACAGAGCCACTGGAATTTGCCACTATGGCATACGAGAGACATCAGAGGTTGCTATTTTGCCATTCAACAGAGCCATCTGAAACATCCTTCCACTGACTCCCTTCTCTTTATTAGTTCCCTGCCAACACACCCCAAGGATTTAGCATGCCTTAAATATTTGCTGGCTGATGCAGGAAGAATCCCACAAAGGTTTCTAAGATTAGTAACTCTACTTTGTGCAACAGCTGAATGTCCCTTGTACAAAATATCCCTTTGAGACAAAAATAATTTCCATTTTCCATGTCTATTGTGTTTAATGTCAGAACTGTTGCTTCAGTAAGAATCATACATATATTAAGAAGTATGCCCCAAACATTTTTATATTTTATATTACAGCTTAAGAGAAACTGTTTTGTCATGCAAGCCTCTTCTGAGGAGTACAACTGAAAGAGTTAAATGGGTAAAACATGGTGATTTCTGCACAGGGTGTCCACAGCCAGAGATTATCCAAAGGAGCACTTGCCAGAAGCCAGTTACAAAGAAGAGAAATGGGTCTCTTGCCCTTGTGGGAAAAGGGAAAATTGTATCAAACATAATGTGTGGAGGGTTGATAAATATTTTGAATAGGAATATTTTAAAAGTAAATTATTGGGCAGAATATATTTCAACAAGAAATGCTAAACTAATAAGTCATTCTGACAGCTTAAACAGAAAATATACTGTAACAACAAGAACAACACTTCATATATCATGTGGAAACTCTGCTACCACCTTGTGTAAAATTTCTGTCTAAACATTTATGCAGAAACATTAATATCTGTTGAAAAAAGTTGAAAGAGCTCCATTTCTAGTGGAGACCAACACTACAGTGAGGTCACTTTCAGACAGTATGCTGACATTTTTTCTCGATTTACTCATATTAGTTTTAGTTCTTAACAGGAACACCATGTACAAATTACAAGTACCAAGCTTCCTAATTCATCCTGTTTGCGAGAGCCACACATTGAAACACAGTCACTGTCGGAATGAAATCAACAAGAAGGATGTAGAAAATACTTATTTTTCTAGTCTGGCTCTCATAGAAAGAGCTTAGGAAGCTCTTGTAGTTTTCTACAAAGGCTCAACCTGTTTGGCTTCCTCTGTCACAGAGCTGTGCCACGGCTGGGACACAGCCCTCCCCTAAGACCACCACACAACCCCTGGCACCATAGGCAGGAGCAGCAGCAACTCTCTAAATACCAGGATCACACCTCCCACACAGCCACCAGTCGTGTCCTCTGCAGAACAGGCTTGCGGAATTTTGCCCTACAATTCCTGTATTCTAGGATGGGCAAAGCAGAAAAAAACACCAACCTGGTAATTTAATCCAATAACCAAACAAAAGCTCAGGCAGCACTGACCCCTCTCGCAGTGTATTTACAGTGAAGGCTCCCTCCTGAGTGCAAGTCAAACCCAAAGTGCAACCATTCATATTCCAAAAGGTTTTTAGACATTTCTTACACTCCACACCTTCCTATCAAAAAGACTGAATGAAGACTAATATTTAAACATTGAATTGCTCCAACTGGCCAAAATAAGAGATGTGAAACTGAGGAAAAGGGTTCGGTTTAGTGAAAAATACTCATCTTCTACATACAGAGAAAATCAACTAATGACTAGGGACACATAAAACATCTCTAAGAAGAAAAGCAATGCAGGAGAGAAAAGCCTTTTAAAATATTAAATGCATTACTGCAATTTCTGCATTGTCATGTCAGCTGAGGAAAACAAAAAGAGGAAAATGGCCTGGTATAATTTATTAAAATAATTACACCTGTTAAGGTTGGGCGCTGTAAGGAGCCTTCACTTCAGATGTGGCATGTATGATTGCTAGGCTTTAAGCCTTTCTGGCAAGTAAATAACTTGCATGCTTCTGTTATGATAAGCTGGAAAATGTTCCCTGCAATGTTAAGAACTGTGAAAATGGCTTTTTAGATCAGACAGACAGTATACCTCCCCCTCAGTACAATTTATTTAATTTTTCTTTTGCCAGAGAATGCAGTCGGTAACAACCATTGCATATTAAATATTTCTTCTGAATTCATTCTTTTATCAGTTTGTAAAGTGATGACAAGCTTTCATCTGGTGCTGCTCAACACTGAAAAAAGTTAGCTGCATTTGTGTATGAAAAAAATGAAATTACAGAACTCTATTACAAAGGACCTAAAAGAAAAAGGTGCCAAAAGTATTTCAAGACAAATTGCTCCAGTCAAAATGTATTGAAATAACAATCTATTACTCAGCTAACAGCCAACAATAAAAAACACACTTATCAATCATGATCTGAACTTTTAGATGACACATTTAGATGAAGGTGTGATTCTTTCAAAAATTGAGATCTGGAGTTTCATGTGTCCTTTATTCTCTACCTTTCAAGGAATTATTTTTTCTTTCTGCAGTTCTAAAAGTGAAATAATTCTATGGAACTCAGTGCATAGCCCAACAAGGTGCAAGAAAACTGCCTTATACACTCTGCCAAACACACTCCACTAATTCTGCAAAATGTTCCAGAAAAGATCCAGTTCACTGTCCCTGGGTAATTTGGAAAACATTTCTGAGCAGAATAATGTTTTTGCTAAAAAGCTGCCAAGAAAACCTCAGTAGCAGTATTTTTATGGTGTGATGAGAGCTCTCAGCTCCAGGGAAATGGAAGAGAGCTGATGACATTAGAACCTCGCTGCTCTATAATCCCAAAATGCTTGGGCATGCCAAACACCTTGATGCATCCTTTATCCATTTCCTGTATTATAAACCAATTACAATCTTTCATGTGTTATTTATTTAGAGCAATAATGATGCCTTCTTGCTGGCACAGCTTTTTGCAAGGTAGTGAAATGCCTGTCCTGTATTTTTGTTTTCACCCAAACAGACACCTGCAAACTGAGCTCCTCACTGCAGCTCTCAGTGCTGCTACACTCTGTAAATTCCCCTTTCAGGTTCCAATAAGGCATCTCACAGGGCATTAAAGCACTCAGTCTGTGCAAGCACTATAAAAGCTGAGAGGATATGAAATACATTGAAAATTTCAGCACCTGCAGTAATACTTTCAGTTATTCCAAAGCTTAACAGCCAAATGGTGTCCATGTCTTGCAGACAGCACAGATATCCATCTATTTGTATTGAACATAGCAAATAGAACATGCTATTTAAAAGCTATGCCCTTCCTATTAGTGAAAAAAAAGCAGCAGAGACTCATTAAATAGCTGAAATTGAGTGTTTGCCATCATTCCCATCCCACTTATGTCCAAACACCTAACTTGATTTGAAAACAAAAGCAGTTTCTCAGATAAGGTTCAAAACCATGCAGATCTTTCTGATTCACTAGTGAAATATCAGGTCTTTTATGGGTTAATTTACATTTCTGATCCCATGAAAAAATAAATATAGTATTTTATGAGACTACTAATCTGAATAAAAATTTACTATATTCTTGTTCTATGAGGTAAAAAATTTAATCAGTTTTGGACACAAAATAATCAACCTTAGATGGGTAAAGTTTAAACTTCTGCAATATATGGATGCCTCTCAAACAGTATTACTCATAAAAAAAGGAAGATCAAAAAACTGCTTTTATTGCTTCACAGGCACAAGTTAATTATTAGGAAATTCAAAGCTATAAGAGAACCCGACCTGGAAAAGGTTTTCTGTGCCTGAAACCTTTTCTATTTTTTCCAGCTACATCAGTTGGCCTAATAAAAGATATTACCTCTTCCCACAAATCTTGTCTCGTTTATCCCTTCAGGCCACCACATCTGTAACAACAAAGTTAGGGAGAAACAAATTTTCCTAAGCCCAGCTGAAAAAAAAAATTACTACCTCAAACTAAAAGTGATCAGTCAAAATTAATAACCAGCATTACAGAGCATATCACAAAATGCATGTGAACCCAGAAATCAGGGGACAGGACACAGTGAAGCAGGGAAGTAAACAGGAATGCAGCTTGCCAAGGACACTCACTTCTCCAGTCACCCGTGGCCCTTCTCACTTTTGAAGATCTTTCATCATACTTTAGTAAAATGGTCTGGCACATTTCCAAACTGCCTCAGAAGGTGCCAGCCACAGGAGCTACTGGCTGTCATGCACAGCGTAAAAAACAGCACCACGACAAGGATTCTGCCTTTATCCTCTTTTCTACAGTTGAATTAAGCATTTGAAGAATTACAGAAAAATCTACTTATGCTGAGAATTGAACCAAAAAGCCTTTGCTGTGGCAAAGTGATCAGAAGGCCAAGCAAAATATAACCCATCATTCATCTGCCATCCATGCAACGAAGTACCCACACACAATGACAGAATCTCATTCAAGACCACAAATCATTAAGTAACCTCCACTAAAGGCTCAAAAACGCACTTTAGAAAAAGAAATGTAAACATATATTGATTCCTATTTTGCCTTTAGGACAAAAGTACCTTAGAATAAAAATGGAACATCTAGAACATGCTATGAGCCACAAATATTGAGCAAGGACCAGATGCAGAGTGGAGAGACTACCAGGGGATATAATGAGGCACAGGATGGTTATGAAGATCTTTTGAAGGGATTACTGATATAAATACAGCGTGCTTGTGGCCAGGAAAAAAACCTGTATTATATATTTTCAGTAAGTTAACATATATTCAAGTTCAACCCCCATACAAAAAACACAACCTATACAAAATATACTAAATTATACAAATTCTGTCTATTATTTATATATATTATGCTAATAATTATTGAAATTCTTTTTCCTTTAGTTAGCGCTCTTTTGCTATCAATTTTTTTCAGAGAACACTGGTGTAATTCACATTTCCAGCAATGAAAATGAGAAAAGGCTTTCAGCAGGTCTTTATTGTCATGTACAAGATTCTTAGTCTACACATTTGGAGAACACCACATTGTTTTGTGGCTGAACTTCCTCCATTGTGGAAAGACTGCTGAAAGCAAGTGAGTTACAGTAGGAGGGGGAACTCTCTGCTTGATGCCAGCAGGATTCCAAGCAGCAGCTTCTTGCTCTCCAAAAAAACCAGACTAACATTCCCACAACCAGCTCCTATTCCTCATCTCCTTTTTACGAGCTTTAAGACACGTGACCTTGCTGGGACTGCAGTGCATAGAGAATGGAATCAGTATCTAATGTGCTGATCACAAAACAATAAAGAAGATATATTCCTTTCTTATCTTTGTATTGCAAGATGTTCAGCACCCTGTTAGTAAAACCTGTGAGGGAGTTAAAAAGATTAAATTAGAAGCAGCATGACTACTGCCAAAGGCAAAGCACAGCTGCTGGATGAAACTTCCATCCATTTTGCAATTTATGTGTTAAATAAATAAATAATGTTAATGGCATCAATAACATGATGGTGAAATCCAAATTTCTCTAAAATTCTGTTACCATTCACCTCAAATGTTCCCCCTTTTCCTCTCCAGCCTGACTCCATGTGTTCTCCAGCATAGGAACTGCTGCTAAATGGGATTGAACACGGCACAGCCATGGTTGGGTTTGATGTAATTGGTTCCTTGGGTGTGTAAGAGGTGAAGAGACAGCTCTGCAGCGTTGAATTCTGAGCCACAGAGGAACATGAAACCACTGGATAACACAGGATAACACCTGTTAGAGAAGAGTTTGAAAAACCACACTCCATACCAATCAGTGATGGTCTCTGCATATTCATGAAAATAGTATTGATTAAAGACTGGAATTGTGCTGATTTCATGCCATGGCAACAAACACAGTGAGAGCTCAGACTATGCACTGACACCAAAGCTCAGCTCACTCTGGGATACACACCAGAAGTGCTTCACACCACGCACCAGTGAAGCAGCACCTTTTGCTCTTGGAGCTCTAGTATTTAACTGGTATTTTCCTGGTGTTAGTTTCAGTCAGTTAAGCCACAGGAGTTAATGACTGATTTCATATTGATTATATCTGGGATAGAGAGAGCAATGGGGACTTCTCATTTTAAATAGTATGACACACAGCAACAATCAACTGAAGAGTCTGTAATACTGAGATGATTAACTGCTACCCATCTGTAAATCCTATTGTTTCTTTCTACCCAATTCTAGAAGCAAAAAAAAAAAATAGAGGTAATTTTTTGCCACTATTGATGTCTAAATCTTTATATATAGTCTTGCACAATTTTGGCCCTTTTGGTGAAATATCTGGTTTCTGAAAACTCTGTATATAATTGCAGAGTTAATTTAAGATAGAGCTTGATGTATTTGAGCACTGGAGTTATATGACAAGGTTATAACTTTGAAAAGCATCATATTTATTTGTTTCAATCAGCATTGATTATTTCTCATGATTGATAAGAACCACTGCATATCATTGGTAGTAATTTATGGTTAACATTAATACTTTGGGGTATGAAATATTGCCAGCCATAACAACTATATGGTGCCAAACCAAAATAAATATAAAGGCAAGACATTCTGAGACACGTAATTTATCTGTAAGAAAAAAGGCTGTCAAGGAAGCCTAAACAAAAATGCACCTCTAGAAAATCTGTTGGAGCCTCAACTGTTCACAGAGAATTTTTCAGTAAGATTAATTATCTCAAGAAAAAGACATCCACTGCAGAATGTAAATTAAATCACAATCAATTAAGCTCAGTTCATATAACCAGGAGTAATGTGATACAAACCACAGTTCAGAATAAATGCAGAAACTTCTTTTTCTTCTCCTACATCAACAGCTGATAGACCATCATTTGGATGTGCAACTCAATCAGTTTTGAATATATAATAACTTCAGACGAGTGAATTATTCAAGGAAGAATGTTCTGCATTGCCACTTCTCAAAGCCTCACACATCACTGTCATTTGAAATTCTATTAGTTACACTACCACGTAAAATATGTTTCTTGAGTCTTGTATGAGATGACTTATGACAAAAATTTTTATGGGTTTTTATCTGGTTTATTCACCTGAAGCATTAAAAACAGAAATGACTGCACTGAAATCATTGTTACATGACAGTGGAACTGGTAGATCTCAAGCCTCAAGCATAATACGTGTTTTTTGTTTTGGTTTGGTTTTTTTTTTATTGATACACAGGGTATGTGCACATCCTTTTCAAGCTTATGCTCACACTCGTATTCAGTGTGAACAAAATAAATTTGGACTTTATAAGTATGTGGGGATTTATAGAAATTTCTCTTTTCCTGAAGAGATTTGCTGGCAGCTTTAGAGCGTGCATGTGTACTTTGATCTGGACAAGCATAAGGGGAAACAAAAGATATAAATTCTGACAGCACAACCAGAACTTAATCTCCATAGAAATATGACACTGGTGAGGGTGCTTGCCTCTGGTCAATGCAGCTGAGAATCCAAACCTGTCTTAGAAAAATATGCACTTAAGTACTTTAATATGCCTGACACTTTAGACAGTCTGATCTCTTTACAAGGTTCTATGGATTACTCATATCCCACACAAAAGGCATCATCTACAGGGAATTTGGATTGAGTGTCTCCAATTTTAACAATACTGAAAATTGTTAAGTGAAAACAAAATATGTTTTAAAACACTGATTCTTAAAGGCAAAGCTCATCAAGTGTTCTCAGATGGTTTAATTGCTCTTTGAGATACTGTGGAAGAAAGAATTGGGTTTTATTTTCAGTTTTTCCATGGTGAGTCACATATTGCATTTATTCAAACAGATTGCTAAAGAGAAAATTTCCAAATGCAGAAAAAAACACCACCTTGGTTTGAAGAGACACACTTCTTCATGTTGTGATATTTACAAAAATATGTATAAACTGATTCATGTGAAATATGATGAAAAAAAAAAAGTTAAAAAACTGAGAAAATATTTTCTAAATTAACATTCCATATAAATGAAATGTCCAGGTTCTGAGCACAAAACTAAACAGAACTGAAGGTGCCCTGAAATGAAGATACAAAAGGAAATCAAAGCATGTGATGAGTCAATTTGGAAGTAAAGACTATAGTCTCAATATCTCTTTTTCTTCTGCAGACAATCTGAGTCACTCAGGCAGCAGCTAGGAAGCAGATACCGGATACTCATCTGCTGTTTGCTTACAAATTGCAGGAGGAGATGAAAAGACCCTGTGGAGCTGGAGAAAGGAGAAGCAATGAGATAAATGGCCTGTGGGTCTGAAGAAATGGAAAGGGAAAATGGAAAAGAAAACTGGGCTGAGGGAAGCAGATGGCTAAACCAGCAAGCATGCAAGATGAAAGAAGGAAGACAAAAAGACAGGGCTAAAAATATCAGGATGGAAAAAAAAGAGACATAATAAAAAGAAAGAGCAAATCCAGAACAACACAGAGCTGAGACCCTTAAAGGGCTGGAAATGAAGAGGCTCAGATGAAAGGAGAACAGGCAGCAGGGAGGGAAGGCAGCAAGCAGACCTGCAGTGTGTGGGCATGGTGGCTGCAACACAGGCTCAGGGAACTGAGGAGTGCATCCAGGCAGAGCACACTGGCACCTAGAGCCTTTCTCTTCTGGAGGATCAAGGACATGAATGAAAAACTGTATTCTAAGCAACCTGACAGTTCAGTGTCTGTGCATGAGCTACCTGTCTTTCACTGCCTTGATTACCATCATCAGCAATTGCTTAGTGTGGATGACACATGGAAAGCAGGAAGGCAGTGGGTGTTTCTTGGGTTAAGTCATCCTCTCTCCTAATTTACCACTGTGACATCAAGACACCTTTCATGGTAGCTCTGGCTGTTGGTGAGTCCAGGGAATCTTTGTATACTACTAGCAATAAATTCTTTATTTAGCCTTTTATAGAGTTTTCATGATAAAATTACTGTTTGTTTCTCTTTCAGTATTTATCTGCCTGTAGGCTGAGCTATGAGCAGCTTTCACAGCTACTTCTGAAATCCATGTGTTTAAAGTGCTCTTGTACTGCAATCAAACCTTTATGATTCTAGGCAACCAACATAGCCAAGACTCCATCCCTCCAAGACATTCTCTAGAAACCCCATTTAAGCTCTTCAAATAATCTGAACACTGCAATTTAGATTTCTCCCCTTCCTACATCAGTTCTGCACTGCAGTGTGAACTCCAGTATCTTCATGTTTTAAAAACAGCATGAAAAGAAAATCTTTTCCATAGGAGTAAGTTCAGCAAGTATCACTACAGCTAAATTTGGTCTTTAAACTTCCTTTCTGGCCATGCCCTATTCATCTCCCACATCTCCATGATTTCTTTGGTGCTGCTGGCCCTGCTAGCAAGCTTACACTGTTCCCCTTCTGTTCCACTACCCTGTTATAAAACAGCAAAATATCACCTCCAGGTGCAGTTCCCAACAATGGAGCTCACAGCCAGTTATCCTCTCCAGCACTTCCCATGATGCTGCTTGCAGCCAACTAGGTCTATCTTCACTAATTTTCTCTTATTGTGCCATATTTCTGTACTGGTCTCTGTTGTGGCCATTTTATGATATTACAGTCCCTTTGATGGTGGTATCATGAAGTAGATTCCTGTAGCAAGTAAAAGACCTCTTCATGATGAAGTGATTAAAAGGTCATGATAAGAGAGCTATTCATTTAGTACAAGGGAGTACTTCATGGTGATCTCAAAGAAGCTGTAACAAAGTGATGAATACCTCACACCAAACTCATCTCTCCAGGAAACATCTAATCTGGTGGTATATTTGCAGATAATAAATAGAATTATAAAGGCTAAATTTGTGCAGGTGGTTGACTGCCTTCACTGGAACATTAATTTATTGCCTAAGACCCCACGCTAAACCTTTCATGCTCAAATACCCAAAAAGACTTGTCCTTACTTAAAAAGAACACAAAAATTGGATAACAAAGGGGCACATCTTAATATTTCTCTAAAAAGTGGACTCAACCATTTGATCTGTTAGGTCTGTCACACTATCTGTGCTCCTCATAGCCTGAGATGGAAGCTTGGTTTAAAGAGTGATGTGCAACAAAGACAGCTTAAAACATATCTCTGGGACAGTTACATAAAGGTCTAGTCTTTTCCACCTACTTCAAGGTATTTCAACTCTATGTCTGTATTTTAAAAGACCTTTCTTTCATTCTACCTGTACCAAAGTAACTGCTAACTCTCATTTACAGAAATCCACTTATCCAACACTCCTTTCAGCACTGTTGAGAAATGCCAACACCAGCAGATTTACCTGCTTTCCTAACTGTCCTGTTGGCCTAGTCAGAGGCAGTCAGACAACTTTTTTTGTGATCAAGGAGCCAGGAATGGGGCCAATGTGAGAAAGAGGGATGGTTTCCTTGTGCATAATGCAGGTGGGAGATACCCCTGCCATGCAGTGCATGAGAAAAGTACTATGAGACAGGATGGTTAAAATATTTGAAAAACTGTTTTTATCTTGGGATAAACTTTTCCACCACTGGATTAACGAATTACTTCTTAAGAGTCAAACAGAGCCAGCCATCCCCATTGATATCCACTTGCACGGTGGATTCAATTATGCTATACCATGGTGCTTCAAGTGAATGAAAACTCTGCCTTAGCATTTTTGAAGCAATGACCTGGGTCAGGCTGACCATTTCCCTTCAGGCTAAGTAATTTTATTGTTAATAGAAAGGCACAGGCTTCCCATGAAGGTACTTGTTTAATGAGAAGCAGCAATTCCAGATTCCATTGATGGAGGAGCTACCTTGATACTTCACTGCCTTATTTCTGTTTTGTAGGGGGAAGTGACTCATAAAGTGGAGGTGGTTGGGGGGGTTCTTTCCATGTAATTTTTTTTAGAATCTAAGTTCATCCTTCTAATTTGTAGAACACTCTTACAAAACATTTATTCTATTTTAAAAATAATGAACTACTAGTTTTGTTCTTGATGTTGAATATTTCCCAGAGAACTATTTTGTGCTCTGATTGTACATAAGATTGTCATAGAACATTCAACCACTTGTTGAATTGCATCAGATATTAGTTCTCATTTAAGAATGGCAAACCCATTCCAGCTTCACTACAGCAAGTTGAGGACTTGGCTGGATTTGTTCTTTTAACACCACTGTGTGGGCTACAAGTCAATTTTCAAAACCTCCTGACAGAGCACTTGTACATTTTCTCAGCTTCTATAGTGATCCAAAAAAATCTGTGAGAAAGCTAGTGATTTCACAGAAATAAATTAAAAAACCCTCTTAGATAAAAAAAACCCCCAGATCTTTCTATGATTCATTACACAGAACATTCATTTTGCAATGTTTTATCTGGTCAGTAGGCTTAATTTCCAATACATTTATAATTGTACCTATTGAGTTGAACATGAGTGTGAATGTGATCTTCAGAAGGACATTTTTTTTTTGAGAAAGTCTGCTCCAGGGAATAAAATTATTTTTTTAAAAAAGCTCTGCCTATGAACTTTGTGAGAGGAAAATACTCTTGACAGAAGGAATCATCTATTAGGAAAATCTAAATATTGATAAAAACAGATTATTTCCCATCATGTTGACCATTCCCACATTTGATATGGTTGTATTTGAAAAGAGGTGGCTAGAAAAATACATCTATGATTAAAATATTTTTATTGATCTCTGTAAACTTAGGTTAGTTCATTAATGTGTGATTTGTATCCAGAAACAACTAAGTAGTCACTTTAAATATACACTTACTAATTTGACATATATGCTCACAGTATCTCATATATATATATATACGTATATAGTTATTCTATTTACTGAGATTATTCTAGTCTGTAGCTTTCCTGCAGGAACAACAACACCAAGGTTGTCTTGTGGCCATATTTGACATAATTTTAGTGCTTTCTCTGCAATAATTTCTATTCTGAGGAATAGAATCCTAAACTTTTTAAAGATGGATGCATTTAGGTGTCAGATGAAGTCAATGAGATACTGGTAAGTCAATGAGATGCACAGCTCCAGCATGATTCTAAAAAAACATCTCTGGTGCTGCATCTTTAGGCACTCCAATACCTCCATAAATGTGATACATAAAACCACAGAAAATATCACCACTCCCCTTTCCAGGTACACTAAAGCCATTCTACTCAAAACAATGAAATTCAAGAGATTTAACATCAAATATATGATATAAAGTGCTTATATTCTTCTCACATTCTCAAGTGGAGTAAATTCCATAATATAACACTTATTTGATATTTAATTCGTCTTCTTTGTAATTCAATGTGCAGAATTAAATGATTAAACCTAAAATGATTATGTACATAATGAGTATAAACAGATCAATTCTTTTTTAATTTAAGTAAGTGGGAGTTATAAAACTGTTTAAGCTCCTTTAATATGAGGAACTACCTAGTCAAATTCACATTTGAGTCCTTTTAAAAATAATATTGACTTGAATCAAATTGAGTTGCTTGGATTTTTAACTAAGCAGTGTCTATTTGATTACAATCCATTGGTCAGATTCTCAGTTGCTGTAATGATTTCTAATTTCTGTTCACTACTGCACTATGTCCATTTTGAACATCTAAATCCCCTTTTAAAATATCTTTGTCTTTTGTGGTTTTTTTTGGTTTTTTGGGTTTTTTTTATTTTTTTTTTAAATATGGTTCGTCATAAGAGGTGCACAATAGGTCACATTTTCAAGAGGGAGAACAGCCCTTTGTTCTGTATACTGACCATCAAGTTCCCTGAAAGCTCCTCTTCCCTTACAGAAAACTATCACCAATTTAGCAAATTCATTACAGGATTTCCTTTACTAATAATGGTGCTCTAGTTTGAATGACTCTTACTCAACACCCTTTAATTAAATTGTACTTGTAAGAACGATAAATTCAATAAGGAAGCTGAGATTAAAAAAAAATTAAAATACACAGAATCATGTATGTTGATCCAGGATTCTATCAAGGATAAGAACCCTGTCTTAGATTATGTCAGCAGCAAAGCTTTGTAGATGTTGAGGAGGGACAGGATTCACAGCAAATCTACCCTCTCAGAGGGTGCAAGTTGTCTACATTTGGTTATGTGCCCAAGGCTGAGTGGTGTAACTGGTTCAACTCTTCCTCAGGATTTGGATCTTCCCTGACTCAATTCAGTAACTAAATTTTGTGGTATTCAGTAGTACAGAGCACAGATATCCTCACAAAGAGCCATTTCAGGCTCTATTTCGTACACATAGACTGCAGGTTTCCATTAAACAAATAAATGTTTGATAAGGGTCTGTGGAGTGACCTTACCTAAGCACCATTCCCATTCCAGCTAATATTAAATGAACACAGACATGTATGGATTACAGGCACATGCTTTGGGAATGACACTAAATGTGACCCTAACAGTCAGTACTTGTTAAAAAACTGATCATTCTTTTCTCTTTTTCAGTATTAAGAATTATATCAGTAAGAGCAAGGCACCCCACAGCCCAACCAAGGTAATACAGGACACACCCAGACCTCTGTAGCCTGCAACTGGTTTATAGGTGGGTGCAAATTTTATGATTAATTGCATATTCATTTAGTGGGTTAGGAATTTATAAGGGTCTATTAAGAACTTATTAGATATCACTTTTTTTCTCATACCTTTTTTCTTCCTTTTTTGTTCCAATTAGGTCAGTGGTACCTGACATCTAAGGCACACATAACTAAATGCTACTGAGCTCTTTCTCTTAGCAGATACTTCTCCATCAGTACTTCAGAAGCCAAGTTAATCAGGCAGCTAATGATCTGCTTTGCTCGAAGAAATTTTAACTTCCTCATCATCCATTCCCATTATTAACTGATGGAGCTTCCCACAGAAGACTGCTCTCTTAACATCAGCTCTGGTGGAGCTGATCTAACTGGACTCAAACCTGGGATCCTACCACCACTTGCATTTTCCATTATTCCCAAGCAGGCCCTTTTAAAGCTCCACTTGCATTTCTGGCACAGCTCCTGGCTGAATCAATCTCCACTAGCCCATCATTAGCTGCACCACATAACACTGAAATTCCCTGGCCTTCCCCTGCAGCTGATCTTGATGCCTCAGCTTTTAGCTTTTTATCTTTTTCAGATTCTGTGCTGCTTTGGTGTGTAGGTCTGGGTTTCATATTAGGGGACGGTGATCTCTCTTCACAGAGTAGGGAGACAAAATAATTCCTTCTCTAGCTGGGGACCAAGGACAAATGATCTGGATCTCAGGCCCAAGAGCATGAACAACATGGACTGAAGAGAGAAAAACACGATGGGGCTCCATGGGCTGGAGCTGTGGTTGGACAATTAGCTCCAACACGCTAATGGACCAGAACTTATGAAAATGTGAGCTCTTGTGACCAAGCCCTCTTTTGCTTCCATCTTGGAGCCATCCAGCAGAGCCACAACTGTGGCTCTGGGACTGCCAGGCTGTGGCCTTTGAAGGCACTTCAATAAATATCCACTTTATTCCCCTTAACTCCATCTAGCCCCTGTCCCAGCTGCTTAAGGCTCCTGGCTGAATGGATTTCCCGCAGCCCATCACTGGCTGCAGCATGAAACACAGAAATTCCCTGGCCTTCCCTGCAGCTGCTGTGAGCACAGAACTTCTGGAGCAATCCCAGGCTGGTGACTGCAGCTCTGCAGCACAAAGATGAGATAAAGACACTGCAATGCTTTGTACAGCAAGGTTATCTGCTCTGTTCCGTGCTGATAATAGCACATTTAATTCTCTAACAATCTTCTTGAGGGTATTTATCACACAGCAAAGAGGTGCATTATGTTCCATAAACACACTGTAGGAAATAAAGTGGTTTGGGAGTAGACTGCTCTGTGCACAATGTCTTAGCTGCAAGTTACAAGTTAACTTGAACTTTCTAACACTGACAAGTGATTCAATTTCCAATTAAATGAGCATGCAATTAATTATGAGTATTAAATTGCTGTCTGTAAACTGTCAAAACACCCTTTTTTGAAAAAAAAAAAAATCCCAACACCTGAAACTTGACATTCTTGAGTGCACTTCTTATGCGCAACTTCATTTTTAAAATTTTCTAGTGATAAAAAATTAGAGCCAGCTAAAACCAAGTTATAACTCTGTATTCTGTCAATATAGCAAATTATGTATGTTATTTTTCCATAGGAAGGACACCAAAAATTAATAACTTTTATTACAGAATATTAGCTTTAAATTAAGTTTTCCACTTAGATCTGAAGGCAAACAGCGCCTACTTCATGATCTTCTAAATTACTTCTTTGGGCAATACTTTTACTCCTCTACTCACCTGATTTTACCAATCGTGTGGTTTACTTCCACAGTATCAGAATTGGCTTAATTTGTAATTCTTTAACATGCTAATGCAAGAGAGCTCAGTGTAATAAAGAAAGAGGATTTTTTCCACCCTGCCTGATAATGAAGAAGAGCTTATCAGCATTCTGGTCATACTTAATGCAACCTAAACAATTTGCAATCAATAGGAAAAGGGAATTTGTTAAGTCTCAAAGATGTGCATAAATAGACTTTCTCTGTTATTGGATTATCCCCTGCACTGAAACAGACTGAGCAGGGGACTGCAACACTGAGCAGTGTGGGATTTAGTTCCTAAACTATCAATGCCTGATGGAAAAATGGGAGAAAAATCTGACTGAGAACCAGCCTCACCTCAGGACAGAATGAGCTGCCTCTAAAGCATAGAGAAAAAATGGGTTTAATCACATTACAAAAACATCTAAATATGGAAATTCTACACACCGTCTAAAAAAATTATTTTGGCTTTAAACTATTTTATTGTTTATAAACGTTTCTCTTCATTCCAACCAAAATCTCTTTGGCTATAAATTAATCTATCTAATCCTAACCTTCTACCATAAAATCATATAAAAGAAAATCATCTCACTGTACACAGGAATCTGCTACATATTTGAAGACTTGTATCCCCAGCCTCCCATCCACCTGCTGATGCTAAGGAAACTCAGTTCTTTCTTGACCTAAATATTCTCTTCAAGACTTCTCTATGTCCTACAAAAAACACATGATTAAACACTGAAGTGTGAAACTTCTTTTTTCCACTAAAGCATAGGACATTACTTTTGTGTTTATTTTGTTCCCTGACACATATCCCCATATATTTTTATAGAATTCTACTGACTATAATACACTGCCTATTACATATTTGTTTACTAGGTTTATTCCCTAGGAAGTGTAAGATTTTGCAGTTGCATCCATTGAATTGAAACCTGCATATACAAATCACTTCTCCCAATTTTTTCATATAGCTTTCAATTCTAATTTTGTTCCTGAGGCTGCTGGTAACCCACTTTGATATCATCTGGTACTTTAAATAGATGTATTCCCTTTTCTGTTATCTGAATTATCAAAATGCTGAATATTACTGGTCTCTGGCCAGAGCCCTACGAGATATAAATCCATCTTTTTTGACAGTGAACCATTTATTTGCCAGCATTTACTGCAAGCATAAAACTGCAATCTGCTTTTAATTATGATGGTCCCATTTAGAGCACATTTCCTCATCTCCCCCTGGTGACACCACCATGGCCACTCACTCCTTATCTACTCACCAGGTTTTCTGTACAATTGCAGAGAAATTAAACTGATTTGTTATGATTTGAACTTTACAGATGGATCTTGGCAGTTACCTACTCTTTGTTAAATTCTAGGTATTTTCAAGCAGTCTAACTCCTCTCTTAAAAAAATCAATCTTACTCCATTTCTCCACCAAAATTCCCAAGGAAATCCTATTTTCATACTTTTGGGGGAAAACCACTCTTTCCTTTCCAGTTTTATGGATCATATCAATCTTCTATATGTCTTCAGAGATTAAAAATCGTGACTATTTCTTTACCTCAGGTACTTCCCTGCAGCAATTTTTATCAGGGCCAGGAAGGCAATTCTAATATTTTTGTTAAATCTCTTAAACTAAGCATTTGTCAGGTCAACCAGGTCACAGCTAACCTTGCTTTTGAACACTGGGGCAGAAGAGACAACACTTTAACCTTCACTGCTCTAAGTGATTCCTCCTCTCTGCTACAGACAGATTGACTTTTCCCTTGTTTTCTCTTTCCTTTTTTGTTGAAGCACTTTCCAAGGACTCTTTACCTTCACTCAGTCACCCCAGGGGGACATCCCAAGTGCCTGGTCCTGCATCCCCTATGGCCCTGCCATAACTACACACTGACAGAGAACACAAATCAACAGCTCCTCCCTTGTTTTTCCTTTCTTATACTTGCAGTGGGTGCTGTGGGAGGGATGGTCACAGTCCCAGCAGGGGAAGTGAGGTGCTCTCCTGATCCCCCATCTGCAGTGCAACTCCTACTCAGCTTTTCTTTTCTTTACTCTGGCTGTGGTGTTTGATTTTCTCTGCTTGCTCTCATTATTCTCTTCTTGTACAAAGTTCAGCATAAGGCATCTGTTTCTTTTTTTCTTTTTTTTTTGATTCACACATTTTCTCCAGACTTTCAGGCAGACCCAGGCAAGAACAAACAAAGGAGATGATGAATGAACACAGGCAACAGTCTGATTTCTAGCTACTGCTTAAGAAAAAAAAATTAAAATATATATACATACAGAAAAAAAGAACAAGGGGGAATAAGAATCAGCTACAGCTCTGCAGCTACAAACATGTCATGCAGCTTAAAGCAACTGTGCTGCATGATCTGTGGTTCAGCTAAGCACCTGTGCATCAAGGTTCACATGGACATCACTGAAGTTAACTGCACCATGAGGTCAGTTTTTTATTAATTTAAACTGAAATCCTATGTGAAAGCAGCATGCGTTTCTCAGAACCATTTTTAAGAGCCAGATGTAAACAGAACCTGGGTTTGTAAAGTGGATCATAGGCACTGCAACCCTGAGGGAAAAGAATCACTGGTAGAAACTCAATTATTGACTACTCCCAGAGGTGTCCTTTTAGCATTAAAATTCCTCACACACCAAAAAAAAAAAAGTTTTGAAACAGGTGCTAAATTGCTCTGCTATCACACATCAAATATATCTGATATCCCCAGCAGGTGAACCCCTGGCTCTGCTGAGCATCCTCAGACCATCCCTCACTGCACCTGCCCACGCCATGCCCCAGCGGCCCTGCCCAGTGCAGCGCCAGAGGCACCACCCTGGGGCCAAGGGAAATCCTCTCCCCAACCCTGGAGTGGCCAAGGAGGGTTCTCTCCCCAACCCTGGGCCCAAGGGAAATCCTCTCCCCAACCCTGGGGCCAAGGGGGGCTCTCTTCCCAACTCTGGGGCCAAGGTAAGTTCTATCCCCAACGCTGGGGTGGCCAAGGTGGGGCTCTTTCCTCCCTTCCTCCAGCAAACACTCTCTCCCTGCCCACTGAGATTGACTAAATCCTTTGCCAGCCCTTAGAGAAGAAATCAGTTTGTTCTTGAGGAGGTGTTTTTTGGGATGATGAATAACAAAGTGTTGTATCTCTCTGTTAATCAAACATGCAACATTAATATGTCAGTGCTTTGTGCAGCTCTGACCCTCACAGCTCTGCTTTTGAAGGTTTTTACCAACTGATACTGAAGTGTGGCAAGTAAAGGGAGAGAAAAAAACCTCACAGACCTTTTTGGATAGAGATATTCTGTCTTGTATAAAATGTAATGAAGTCAAATTTAAATACATCTAACCTTGGGGTTATTCAGTCTGAGTTCTTCTAAATGTGCTGTGCTCTGATAATACCTGACATTTAGAGAAGCATATCCCACAGTTATGCAATAAAGTTGATACCTTTCCAGAATTAAATCCACTCCAAGTATGAATTCTGTAGAAAGAGCTGAAAGGAAAGTCAGGAAAATAATCTAATAGCAGAATAAAGTGTATGAATTTGCCCATATTTCTTTTTTTTAAATTTACACCGAGACAAGAAAAAAAATTCTACATCTGATTTGAAATTTAAAAAGCCTTCAAACTTCAAATGCGAAGTAGAGCCAAGCAAGAATGTTGGCTACTTACTCTTCATTATGAGAGACAACCTCATTTCAAACACAAATAAATATTTTACAGAGGTGTAGAAGTTGCTTTATAGGATATTTGCCTGCAGCAACAGTTTGCTGGTAACATTTGAAGCACTACTTTACATTCTTAGGACTGGCAGACCTTGAACCATTGGTATTTTCATTGACCTTTTTTTCTGTAAGGGAGCTTTCCAGCAAAAGGCACGGAATTCGCTTTCCCTGATTATTGAGGAAAAGCAGTTCAGCCAGTTCTGAGAACAAACCTGGGAAACTTTGCAGTAGCAGAGGAGGAGAACAGCCCGTGGCACAGCAGCAAGAGACTCCTCAAAGCACCAGCAGCAGCTCTGACTCCTCTCTATTCCATTTGCCCTGTTACAAGTTCAAGTTATGGCAGCCTTGTTCATATTTAATAGTCTCTTAATTAACTACTAATGCTGCTTATTTAGCTGGCATTACCACAGAATAAACACACTCCTCAACATATACAGAATGGGGAAGTAGCCCTGGCCATTTCCAGGACATATTTTCCATCCCAAGTGCTTCCTTCATGACTTGTAATGTTTTTTTTAACAGAGCTGTGCCTTACTGAATTCATGAAAGCCACTTGCAATGATTTTAGTTAGAGTGTGAGTCTAATTTAAGGATTAGAGGTAATGACAAACTGCACACACTGATTATTTGGGATCTCAAGGCATACTACTAAGGGGGTAGAAAATACAGTTTTTCATAGGCAATGAATAGAACTGGAAAAAATTGTCCACTTCCTGGTATTTCTGAAGATTAACTAGAGCTTGGAAATAAGAGTTTCTGTACGAGTTATGAATACAGAGAACAGTATTATATTTTTCTATTTTGAAGGCCAAAGGTGACCATTTTAATCCATATTCTGAGCTCTTGTCAACCTTATGCTAATGACAGATTAATCAATGTCACTCCATGAGTGACACATCATGGCCCTAATTTCTGTATGATTTTGAACAACCCTTTAAGGAAACTATCAAGTCACAGAATCTAGAACCCACCCATCTTCATTCCATAGCCAGAGTTACAGCATCAGTGAATCCTGTCCTCTGTAGGTAATCCTTAAATGAGAATATGCCTTCTTATCTGCTTTGAAAAATCAACTCTGGGATTTCCTTTCCTCTGAGTTAAAATCCTTTCCTTCTGATCTGATTAAGCTCTATTAATATATAAACACACTGTGCTAATTGTGAGAGTGAGCCAATTTTTAAAAATTAAACTATGCCCATTTTTAATCACTCATTAACACCTTTTTTTGATAACACACAAATGATATTACCAGCTGAGGAGGAAAATTGTACTTGTGAATGCCTTTATAACTTTACATTTCTGGAATGAAGAATTTCTTCATTGGGCTACCTGACACATAATGATCTCTGTTGGACGGGTGCAAGAATTTTAATTCTTCTTTCTTTGCTCCCTGAAACAAAACCCAAAAAAGTGGGATAAGAGGCATTTTCTCCCTGCCCCCCTGACCCCAGCATCTGTACTTATATTTATCCTGAAAAACACTCTTGGCTCACTAAAATTTGCTTGCTTGATTTTAGATTAAACTGACGATCACTGTTTTTTTTTTCTTTAATTTCTAATTATTCTCTCCCCTGCTTTTAATTTAGTTCACATTACAAGAATTTTGTGAGACATCAGTGCACTGACTAACTATGGGTTGGTCAACATTTCCAGTATCTTTCTTTGAGTAGGCCTGGCTTTCCATCTCATTTATTTAACCTCATTTTTACTCTGATTCTCATTCTATTAGTTTCAGAAGAACTTCTTCAGAACCACAAGGCTGTTTCAGAAAACTTAGTCAAGATTGCCAGCTAAAGAAGAGACAAAAATTAAAGTCACCATTTTGAAGCAGAAGGTCAGCATGGTAAAACAGCATCTTCTTAATATATTAAAATTTCCTGTCAAACTTACATAGGTCTCTTGGGCTAATAACTAACTTTGAAATCTGAATTAAATTTATTTTTGTAATTTATAGCAGCAAGTATTACCTTTTTAATCTATATGCACCAGTGTTGAGGAAAATACTGAAACTGAATCACGCATCTTTGCTGTGCTGGTGGATACAGCCACAGCTTGCTAGTTACAAATATGCTATCTTTTATTATAAGGAAAGCAAAGAAATTACAGGATCACCACATCACTCAGGTTGACAAAGACCTGCAGGGTTACCAAATCCAGCAATTGACCCGGGACTGCCATGCCCATGAGGAGAAGCCAATTCCCCTCTGCCCTGGCACTGCCAGCCCTGCAGGAAGGGCCACGACCCACGTCCCAGGGACTGATGCTGTCAGCAAGAACAGACCTCTGCCACTGGCATCCTAAGCAGGAAGATTCCCTGCTTCAGATATTAAAAAGGCTACTTAAAGAGAAAAGTCAGCATCCCTGGGAATCTCCCAACAACTTGTGTATGACCTTTCACAGGAGAAAAGTCAAATTTCTCTGTTCAGAGCACCAAGTGCAGGACACACCTCAGGCTCAGGCGTTGCCTGCAGAGCTGCACACTCCATTACAGCTCATTCTGAAAAGTATTTTTCCAAAACCCCTAATAAATAGTTTTCACAGAAATACTGACAAAGCCATAATTATAGCGGCAATTGCAGGTGATTCTATAATAAACCATATTTCTTCCCCGTGAAGATATTAATTTACGTTTTTGAAATGTTCACTGCTAAGCCTAAGATTGGGTTTCTGAATTGTGTTAGAGGCAATTTATACAGGAGAAGAAATACACTCTATCCTAAATGTACTGAACATTAATTTAAAATGATCTATTTGCCATAATATACATTCAACCCCCTACTGAAAAGTTCAGAAGCTTCTCCTCCTTCACATACAGCTCCATCAGGCTATTCTTATGCACTGGGAGCCCTGGCACACATTTCAGATGAATTGTGAGGCTTATTTCAATTTTCCAGCAAAAAGCTATGGGTTAGATACATGGGTTATAGTGCAGATATGCCAGTAAGTCCAAATCTCCTGTGGTGTGGATTCAAAAGCATCATCATGAGGGCAGTTTAATTTATCAGAATATCAAGCAGAGCTAATGCTCAGCTACATATGATTATTTCCAGAAATTCTTAACTTTGTAGGAAAACTACTATCCATTTACAAGCACCTGCCTATGAAGCTCAATAGTACCCTGAAAATCAAAACCATTTTCTTCCGTCCCTCTTATATCTTTGAGTGTTAGAAATTGGACCCCACTCTCTTTTTGGTGCATCACGGTACACTGTTGAGGAAAAAGAAGAAGAAAAAGAAAAATCATACAGGACTGTGCTGGGTATAAGACACAATCCCATCTCACTACACGTACAGTTGTAACTGTGTGGGGTTCTAGCCCTAAGTAAGTTTGATAACTTTACTGACAAAAAATTCCATGGAAAAAACCAAAGCACTTAAAAGTGGGTTTGTCTACTCAGGAGTGTTTTTTAATTCTTAGGATATCTTAGTTATTGAAACAACATCCCATCACAACGTTGTAAACCACAGCACTTTTTGGAGATGCACATCTTATACAACACATAATGCCTGACATGGATAACTTTGGCTAGCTTCCAGTTACAGCTGTTTTGTTAGGAGTTTTCTTTTAAGCTTCTTGCTCAGAAAATCATAATTTTACAGACAACACTCATTTGAATTTTCAGTACTGTTTTATATTTTAGTTCCTGTCCATCCAACTATTTGGTAAAGTAACTTTGCCAGTAAAAAGAATCCTGTACATTCACTAGAAGGGTGTGTTCAGAAACAACTGTTTGCTGAGTGATATGATAATCATCTGGGAACTACATGCCATAAGCAGCCTGCCCAGAAAAAGTACATGTCTCTGGCAGCAGATCAAGCTTTCTCTGAAGTTAATAATCCAGTGGTTAGAAAGCCCAGTAAGCAGAGGTCATGGTGGCAAAAAGGACATGGGCAGGTTCCAGTAATCCATAATCACAACAGGGGAAAAAAATGACATGCTTTAAGTGTCCTTAAATAAATTTTAAAAGCTGAAATTCTGATATACCAAAAAAAAAAAAAAAAAAAATCCCAGTTTTGTTCATCAGCTTGTTTCTTGTTGCTGCTTCCTCATTGGGTTGATTTTACTGAGCTCTCTGTGGCCATTTTGGATTCAAATTATTTTACCTGAGATGTGAACAGGGCCCACTGACTTTGAAACTGCTGAGCCATTTATTCTCCAGGCACTCTGAGGAAAGCACAATACTCATCCTCTCCACCACTTCAGTCTGCACTCATACAAAGCTGCTGCATTGCTCTTTCAAGCAGTGGTGCTGCATTCAGTGAACTGAAGATCCTCTATTGACAGCCAGCTGAGAGGGTTTGTGTAAGAGCCTCTGACCTGTGTCTGGTCTGCCTTGGACTGCTCTGGATTCCTCACAGCAGAAACCAAAGCAGAGAGGCCACAGCCCCTGCTCAGCCTGAGAAACCCAGTGAAAGAGGTACACCTTAGCACTGCACATTTAACTCACTGAAAGCAGCACTTCAGCAACCTTTATTTGGCCTGTCTAAAATCAAACGTGATGTTCCTGCTTCTTTATTATTAATCAAACAGAAATATTCAATTAAGTTTCCCCTTATAATTAAACTTTCACTTCATGTAATATGCCATTTGTGCAGAATCTGCAGCTGCAATCATTACTGGAGAAAAGAAATGTCAACTTCAAAGTTACTAACTCCTACAAGTTGGAAATTCTGTCTTAGTAGATGATGGTTATAAGTTGTAGACTCTTAAAATAATTTAAATTCAATTAAGCACACATTCTTTTTCCGTAACAGGTGATGATGAAACAGATTATTTGAAGCAGTTAAACCAAAAGACATTAAAAATACATAAACATATAGAAAGATTGAAAAGAGACAGGTAGAAATGCCTAACTGCATGAAGCACATAAAGAATAATGAGTACAGAACTTGTACAAAATTCCTATTAAAATTCACAGAGTTGTAGCTTTAATTCACTTTGACCGTCTCTAGAAGTCAATTCATCCATGTACATTCCAACCTGCATTTAAGAATAACAAGGTACATGGTTTTATTATAGAAAATTGTACCTATAGACAAGGTATAATTAGCAATGTGGCAGAACATAATTTGTTTCATGATATGTATTCAATGCCTCTAAAACTTTCACCCAAAGATCCTTGCTCTTGGGACTTGGCAATGCACTTTTTGTTAAATATTGCACATCTTAATAGAAATTTACAAATAAATGCAACTTTGTTACTAATTTGTAGTTGCATTTATTGTTAGCAACCTGAAATATTCACATTAATCAAAGAGATCACGGACTTACTACAGGGCATAACTGGTAATTCACATCTTTGCCAACTCTGTCTGTTTAACACACACAAGAACAGGCAGAGAATGCTGTGGTAGCACCAAGGATTATGAACTTGTAGGGCTAATTCAAGCAACTATAAAAAGTATGCAGAAAACCCCACAGGTGTTTAGGAAACTTTAAACAGACAGTTACAACCTCCTGTACCCTAGAAAACAAACTAAAAAAACCAGTTTTCTGGCTTAACAGGATACAGTCAAGGGTTTTAGATCAAATACACAACTTCTCTGAGTGAGTCAGGGAGGCTTGGTCTTTTTTCACCCTGGACTGCAAAAGCAAGGCAGGCAAAAGCCAGGTAAAATTTCAGTTCACTAAGGAAGCAATCTGAAAATCGAGCCCTTCTGCCCACTGCAGGGTAATATGACGTTCTGTAGCTTGCCAATGCTGCAATTTCTATCAGAGATAAAATATTAAATAAACCCCACTCCCTTAAGTTAAATCAATTCCGCCTCACTAAGCAGCATCAGCCTTCAGCAGAGCTCCTAAGAAATACACGAGTACAATTCAAATAGCTTGGTCAGGAACAAAATACAGGTAAGATGCTAAAGTGAAAGACAGAAACAGGGAAATTGATTCCGCAGCAGATGGTGAGAAAAGCTGAGATCAATCAATACAAAGCAGTGCTTGAGAGGAGACCCTGTGTGAAAGGGGCAGGAACACACAGGGCTGAACTGCCAAGTGCAGTGGATGTAAAGGCTGTAAGTACCTAATGGCCTCTCAGCCCTGCTGATGGCAGAATCCATGCACCCATCACCCTCAGCAGTGCTGGCTTGGGAATGCCACACAGAAAGAGAGGGGCATCCTGAAAACAGCAGGAGAAGCTGAGGGCTTGGGGAGGATGACCAAACACAGACAAGGAGAATATAAAATCTACAAACTCTTGTGGATTAGGAATGCCAGGTCAGGCAAATACAGAAAAGGGGATGGTTTGGGACACCCTAGAATTATCCATCGCACGTTAACTTGGATCCCTTGGTAAAAAATGCAAAGAAAGAAGAGGAAAACTTGAGGAACATTTGTAACCTTGAAGCTGGATAAGAAATATTAACATTTTGATGGGACATGGGAGAAGACACATAATTGATGCTCATGCCCCAGAAACTTCACTCTTTTAAGAAACCAGTCTAAAAAAAGGTGAAACATTGACCGCTTTGACAAGCTGTTTAATTTCATCAGGAAAAATATACAGGTGAAATTACTCTAAAACATTTAATGAAAATTGTCATTGTTTGTAGCCCACTACATCAGGAAAAAAGAAAGAAAGGAAGGAAACAAAATACCCCAGTACTATAGAAATATACAAATAAAGAATACCATAGAAATATTTAAATAAAATGATCATAGAAATATATAAATAAAAAGCTGTCAGGGAAAAAAAAGAAGATTGACACGTGATGAAAAGCCATTACCAAAATAATGAGGACTATAACTATTTCTCAGGTGTACTGTTTTGGATTTAGATGGAATTGTACAGAATTACTAAGTCATCTCATGAAAAAGAGAACCAATTTTCCCTGGGGAATTTACAAAATAGTCCAGGTTGCCAGATTCATTTCTAGCTTTAATTACTGTAAAGATACATTTGCAGCTAAAATGTTGCAAACCATCTAATGCAGAACATGATATGCATCCAGGTGAAATCCTTAAAAGGTAAAACAGTCATGAAAACCCTCAAGTTCTGTGGAACTGAAAGCCTGGAGGAATTCACTGAAGGAAGGGAAGCCTGAGCTTTCAGCCTTCTCAGCAGGGAGAAATATACAATACATGGGGCAGATGAATCTGCACCTTTTTCTTCAGAGCAGCCCTGCAGCAAGGCCCTCACCTGCCCAGGATATAAAGCAGGATCTAGTGCATTTAAAAGGAATAAACCTTCACCAAGGCAGACTTATTTGAACTGCTTATATATATTCAAAAAATACACGTCATGTTCAGTCTAGTAAAATTAATAATCATTTACACATTATCAGCTTTGATATTTTAATTTTGTTCAGTTACAAATAACCTGATTTGAAGTAAATAATCAAAATTTACTTATTCTAAAGACCACTTCTAATTAAAAAGAAGAGGAGACCCAGACATCTTGATTAATTGTATGTATTTATTCCACTTTGTCAACAGCTGCTTTTGGCAGTCAGAACAGATCCCTCAAGGAACCTGATGTATCACACCAATGCTAGCTTTTCATTATAAAACCTTATTGTGGTTTAAAGTTTGTACACATTGTGCATTAAATGCTGATTCTGTTGCAAAGCTAACTTTAAAAATCGCATAGAGCACCACTTTTTCATTTCCAGTTCTGGCAAAATATGTCTAGAATTTTAACTCTGATGACCTGAACTTACTGCTGGTTGATAAGCTGAGGATTTTCAAATTAAGATTTCATTTAAGATTCTTTGTTCTGTAATAAGATTCCAGTAGCCTGGAAATGAAAGCAACAACTGCCTTGTGAACAAACTTCTGATGAAAAACATTTAATAGGATTTTTCTGCTACATCTACCTGTGCTATTCCAGTACACAAATTCTTCAACAACTCATTGTTATGTGAGACAAGTCTCCAATGCATGGGAAATGTGGACTCCCAAATCCTCTACAATGAAACACTCACAGCCTATGCTCTATCCAGAACTCCCACACAGCAGACCATGGATGGTGTGGGTTGGCTGGAATTTAGGAATCCAACAGCCCTCCAAGATTTGCTGTCACTGGGAGAAAGCTAATAAACAGTGCCACTGCCATTTAAAATTAATTACCTGCACCTTGTACAGTAATTTATAACCTGCAAGCTGTCTCTAAATGTTTTCACAGTAGATTGGGTATTGCAAACAAACCCAGACTGATATTGCAGCATTAGCAGGTTTGGGAGCTATTTCTCTCTGACTTCCCTCAAATTCTCCCTTGTCTATCAAACTTCCCCTCAAGAACATTTTGCCTCAGAATGATTCCCATCAGCTGAGTGTAAGTAATGGTTTTGAAGTCTTTATTTCACTCTTGTATGTTGCATGTGAAAAGCTTGATCCATTGCCATGTAATCCAGTCAAAGATGACAGTGGAACCAGGAACCAGCTCTCAATCACATTATTTCTTGATTACTTAGAACCTAAGTAGTCAGGCATTGAAATGATCCCAGATGTCAAAGACATCATCACAGCATGGAACTAGATAAGGTACTGAGAATAATGGTATCTGCTCAAGACAAGGGTATTTGTACCATATTTTAGCGTGAAAAACAGAGTCCACTATCCACAGCAGATTATGCACGCATTAATTTTAAAAAGAAATACCAGATATTAGCAATTTTTGATTACAAAAAGTCCCCAAACTTGCCTAGATGAGCATTAAAGAAATACAGACACCTGACCAGTGAAATGCAGAATGGATTCTCTCAGTGTCATTTTCATTTCCCAATACACATTGGTTTCCCCCAGTGGAGAGCTTTGAAACAAGTTACAAACCTAAAAGACTGGTACATTAATTATATGGTAAAATATGTAACATTTTACTCATGAATTTTCCCCAGTCCTGTCATCTACACTGTTCAGAGGTGCTCTGCACACACTTGAGCAATGTGGAATGTGTTCCATCCTCTAAGGTACCCAGCACACCTGCAGATATTACATATAACAATGGACAGTACATATAAACAGGCTCTAAGTGTCCAGGAGTTAGTTCAGAAGACAAAGGTAAAAAATATTTCTTGCATTGATGGTCATAAAAGGGAATAGTGATTATAGGAATAAGGGCTTTGCCAACTTGAAATCTTTACCAAGGGCAACCTGCCTTCACACATAAATAGTTAAAACCCATTGCACCCATCCCTTTCCTTCATCTTTCTTCTTCCAGCCTCTGTTTATTTATGTATGTATGTGCATTCAAATCTGCAACTTCCCAGCTAATAGCTTGTCTGCTAACACCTCCTGTATGACATTTGAAATTCTGCCAGTTATGTTAAGTACAAAACAAACCGACAATGAGACTGCGGAGCAAAAACAAAACAAGAAGATCTGAGAATACTACAGAGAAAAATGCTGTTATTAGCATTTAAACTTTAAAATTCCACTTGGGTAAAAACACAGAAGTCTCTTCAATGCCCTGCCTCACATCATCAAATCCTTGCTTTGGTGCTGAAGGAATTTTTAGTTAATTAATTATATCAAAGCCAAAAGCAGAAACCTTAAAAATCAGCCACCCTAAAGGCTCTTCCACTGTCCTGGGCAGCAACTAGCCAACAGCAGCTTCCCTCTCAAAGACAAATGTGTCAGGCCAAGGCTGGGAACAGGAATGGCTGTGTCCTGTGTGACCATGGCAGCTGGAACTCCAGCCAGCACGATCTGCTCAGTAAAATCAGCCACAGAGGGCCTGATGAGGTGTTGAGTTTCTCCCCTCTTCACAAATCCTAGGCACAAAGCAGACCAGCCTTCATATCCAAAATTCAAAAATTCAAATGATCGCCTTGCTGAAATATATGGAATTTTGCATGAGTAGGATCAGTAGGTACAGACCAAAGTCCAACTAGAGCAAAACTCTCACCCCTTCACTTTCTTTGTCTTGCAATACTGACATTAGTGCAGAATATAAGTGTCCATTATAAGTATACATACTGACATTAATGGGCATAATAGGGCTGAGAGTATATAAACTATACGAAGTTTCGTTTGCCAATCAAAATATCTGTGCTTCTTTTTCAGAGTCCAACACAAAATATGCTTCTCCACTTTCAGCTTCCAGAACAGTTCAATTAAGCAAGGATGCAGGAAAACAGAGATAATTTATTTTTGGGCAATACAGTTTTGTTTGTTTCTCATACATATTGTATAAATCTATTTCGCTTTTCTTTTTTCCAACTTACGCATCAATGGTTTCTTCTTCAGAGCAACCTTTCTTATACCAAGGTGTCTTCCTCTAAAAATTACAGCTCAAAGCTATCTTTATAAGATGCTTAAAAAGTTCAAGATATCTGAACACGAGTTCTTGCCCATACAACCCTCTGAGCCCCACACAAAATATTCAGTATTTCTGTCAAAGCTGGCTACATCTAACACACATGAATTCCACCTATTGCAGTCAATGCACTTCTTGGCAGGATCTTTCCTCTGTGCTAGACAAAACTTTCACCTCGCAAAGATTTCAGAAGCAAGTGGTGAAATTATGATTACAGTCATGGACATGGAATTGTCAAAAATGTTGCTGCACCCAAGTATATGCTGGCATGGCTGCTATATTTTAAAGGGAGCACGAGCACTCAAGTGTTTTCTGAGTAGTCACCAATTTAAGGAGGATTCTCTACATGATCCCTTAAGGGCAGAATCTATATAATGGATTTATGCTGCAGCTTCCTACTTCTTCCGCCTTAAAATACCATCACACTCATGCATCTCAAAATGGCTGTGGTGCAAAGAATTGCACTCAAATGCATTGAACTTGAAAAAGGCAAATAGTTAGCTGTGCTGTCACTGTTAGATGTCCACCAGAAGTTCTTATAAGCAGTCAAAATGTTTTATTCTCCATGTGTCATCACAGGTTATAAAAACCTGTTGTTCACAAATTAAAATTTAAGAGATTAGTCATAAAAATGGAGCTATAACATTTTATTTGAAAATAGAGGTCCTTTCTATGGATAGCATTTGTCAAGTACGTCCCTGCAAACTCTTTGCTGGAGAGGAGGAGAAAAGAATCCCTGCCACTGGTATTCAGAGGTTCTGAGGAAATTTCAGGCAAAGCATCAGTTTTCATCCTCTCCCATTGCAGTTACTCTTCCAGGAGAGATGATGGCAGCAAGGGCTGTGGGTGCAGAGATCTGATCAGGGCTTCTCTCCCTCTGAAATGGAATGTAAGGAATGCATCAACCTGAGGACCCACCCCAACCTGCAAACAGCAGAGGCAGGCAGTCAGAGGAGCCCAAAGAAACCACACCTCTGTCCCTGACCCATAAATCCACAGAGCTGCACTTCTTCCTAGCCTGTGTACAGAGACTGCTTAGAACACCCTTTTCACTGGGGCCATGAGAGAAGTGAGTTATCCCACAGGGCTTGAAGGGATCTTAGGCATGGGGAAAGTTGGGCTATGTCCTTGGAAGCCAGGCAGGCAAGTGCCAGAAGGGGAGCAGGGGTGCCCAGCAGTGGGGACACACGTGGGAGGAGGGGGCTCCATGCTCACAGACAGGCACAGACCCCTGTGACAGCACCACGCTCCTGCCAGACTAGAAACCCTCTATGCCAGAAGGCTTTGAGCTATTTTAGAGCAGCTGTGTGTGGGCTGGAGATACTAGGCACAACAGGAAAAAAAAAAAAAAAAAAAGGAAAAGGCTTTTTTTCTTTAGAGTTTACTTAGCATTTGACAAACAAAATGATTGCCATAGCAACATGTGCATGCTGTTGAACAAATATCTGTGTAAATACCATAGACAGAAAGGTTTAATTAGTCTATACTGGTTTAAAAACAAATCAGTACATTTGATAGTGTGTTCTTGTTTCTTCTAGTTTTGGTGTTTATCAAACACCTTTAAGGACTACTTCTGTATTATTCTCTGCAGTACACATTTCCTGGGATCAGAGAGAAAGAAGCAGAGGACTCAAGACCAGTACTTGCTGTGGAAATATTCCAGTCATGTGGAATTCTCACATGATGGAGTGGGGCCCTCCCTCACCAACCAGTTTTGGTTTAGTAGACAAAGGAAACACAAAAGTTACCAAATGCCTATTTTGAATATTCCTTCAACACACCATTTTCATTCAGTACAGTACAACAAGGCTGAAGATACTTCTCAAAGTATCTTATGTTTGTTTGTTTTGTTATTAAAAGGTAAGATAGAATGCAAGAAATATACTATTTAAGTCAAAGGAAGGCTACTGTAACAGGACATAAAGGTAACATCACACATGGGAGGATCTGCAAAAAATGAGAAATATCATGCAGAAATGGGTTTACTACAAATGTGTCCCTATTTTCCCATTCAGGAATAATTAGAAGCTTCAAGTTTGACATATATTGGGCAATTCTATGCATCCTTTCACAACCATAACCTTCAACCAACACTTAGTCTAATGATAGTATGTTATAGTTTCAAAATGAAGATGTTTTCAAATCCATACACTCAGCTTGGCTACTTCCATCTCCAGAGGACAAATAAAATATCATCACAGTGGACATTCCAGACATAACTTAAGATTTAAGGATTTGGGTTTTTGTATTTAGAGAAAAATACAAAATAATATTAAATAAAAATAAAATTAAGTATACTAAATCCAACTTACATTTTGTTTATGTGTTCCTTTTAAAATTGCTCTTATTTTTATTAAATGTACATTTAAATTGTTAGGATGATATTTTAAGTGAAAGATTGCAACATAAAAGAACTCCATGTTCTTTTGTCTTGGTTTTTAATTTATGACTCTTGGATCTTCTTTTTACATTTTCCATTATTTTGTGGCTGAATAAGCATTAGCAGTCCCTGAATGACTGGGATCTCTGACAGCTTTACATATTCTGAACAGTCATGGTTAAGATCCCTGTGGGTCTAATTATTGTGTTTGATTTGTAGGGTGGGCAATACAGTGCCTGATATTGCAAAAAAGTAAAATGCTGAATCACTGAATTGTTCTTCATATCTTCATCTCCTATTTGCCTGTTTCACCATCCTGCCCCTGCTCTTTGCAGACAATAAAACACTGTAAAACTGGACAGCTGGATGCAGGGATGGAAGCTGCAATATTTTCACTTTTTCTCCCTTCCTGTCAAAATGGCTGGATTCCCAAGGGGGAGATTCCTATGTGCAGGAACATGAAAAATTATTCTTCATTCAGGAATAAAGTGAGAGCCTACATAAGGCTCTTGATACATTTTAAGTATCAATCAGTCTAATAACTTACATAAGGAAGGAAGAAAAAATGAATTCCTGCTGTAAATGACAAGCACATTTCAAATACCAGGGTCCCTGCATGTTTGTTAGAATTAAAAGAAAGATAAACCAAGTTTCCAATAACAGAAGGGGATTTGGTGGCTCTGCTTTGTAGCAACACAATGGAAATAATCCCAAAAATAAAGGGAAAACCTTATAGGGTTTCTCATGTATTTATTGCATGATTCACTCAGAAGTCACCCCTGGAGTAGGGGGAGACACATCAAACACAGGTAAATTCTTTCCCCCTTCACATCCTACCCAAAACCTAGGTTTGAGTTTGAAAAGGGTTTTGTTTTAGCTCTGTGCACCACGACTGATTCCAACTTCAGCAAAAGCTAAAATAAATCAGATAAAGAATAAACTGGTGCTACCTACATGAACTTCTACAGTTGTAATTACATAGTATTTCTCCCTTGGTATAAAGGAGTTCTCAGAAAGCCTGACTGCAAAATCATCAAGATCTGCACACTTCAGGATATCATATAATCTTCAATCAAATGCAAATTCTTGATTTATATACTGTATCAACTCATTTAATTTAAATAATTATAAATAAGAGACATGAAATTTTACTGGTATAGAATAATTATTCAAGCATGTTCCACAGACACATAAAGATCCTAATCTTTTATTCTGTACTCCTTAAATTCTTCCAGCCCTTGCATATGATTATTGATCTTCTACGCTTTCAGAGACAGGGGAACATTCAACAGTAACAAGATCTTTTTGCTTCAGCTGCTATATGCAACTGAGAAATGTGTCTTCCTCTCCGTGTAAGCAGCTATTATAAACATGTAATAAGTAATATTTGAGTGTTCAGGGGGAAAAAGAAAATGTATAAATGCACAAAAATTCTGCAGGTGATTTTGCAATGTAGTTAACTTTCCAAAGTTACTACATTGGCCAAAAGAACCCCAAAATGGCTTCAGAGTCAGCTGTTCCAGCTATAGTCATCTTTACTGACTGCACATCTTCCTTTTCCTGACTGCAGTTATGCTGGTCTAGATCTTTAGATCTTAATTTTTGCCAGAGTACTATGCATAGTAGCTTTTTCAGCCTGTTTAATACTGGCTTTTCTTTAACCAAATGCCACAGAGCAGCTCTAGCAAAACCCACTGACAATTAGCTCAGAATAACAGTTTTTACTGCATCCACTGAATCAGTAAGAGCTGGGGAGTATAATGAGAAGAAGACAAAGCTGCAGACACACAGAAGAGAAATGAAGAGCATATTTTAGGGCTTCTCTGAAAGATTGTGCCTTGTTGACACCTCTCCAAACAATATACATCATTTTTATGTGCTATGCCCATGAGAAGTGGGAAAGAGTCACAAATAAAAATAGACCTTCAGGACTAAGAGAGTATTTTATACCATAAGCTTGTCATTCATAAAGATGTAGTCAACACTGTTTGATTACTTATACATATTACTTCATTTTAAGGTTTTATTATGTCTTCCAACAATTTTCATGAAGCTTGTAATTGAATTCCCTCTTGTGCCAAGCTATTTTTATTTATTGATTTTATAAGTAAAATCAATACAAAATATTGTCCTCTAGAATTTTACATTTACTACTCCAAGGCAAGGGAACAAAAGGTAAAACAGATACTGGGAATCAGTGCATTAAGAACATCTTATACTGTTAAAATTACTGTGCTTCTCTAGGTTTTAGTTTCCATATGTGGAACTAGAGATACCATGTTTAAGCAAGAAGCAGAAAATGAAAATAGGAAAAAAAACCTCCACTCTGATCAACCTTACAGCACTTTGCAATGACACTTCCTGGAAGCTGCAGGGATACCTGACAACCCAGGAGAGAGCAGCAGGGGAATTAGGCAGGAACACAAGGCAGGGCAGCCCTTTGTGGAGACATCCACAAAGGATGGGGGGTCAGTCCCTGCCTCTCCACAGCAGAGGACAGTGTGACCGTGACACTGAACCTCCCAGTGCCCCCAGTGCCTGGGCACAAGGCTCTGCCCAGCACAGCCAAGCCCTGCTGCCAAGGGCAGCCACTCACAGGCCTCAGAGAGCAGCAGAGTGGCATAAATGGGACAGGTCATGCTTGACCAGAGAGAGCAGAAATCTTGTCACGATCCCTTTGCATTCCTGCGGCATTCACTGCCTGTCAAGCACGCTCTCACAGGTCACATCTACACTAAATATCAGGACTCACAACTATGCTTTCCCAGCAAATGATTTTTTGCCTTTATTCCAAAGCAGAGATCAGATTCAAACTCGTACTGATGCCTCAGGTTTAGCTTTTATATGTTTCAGATACTGTACTGCTTTAGTGTGTAGTTCTGAGCTTCATATTAGGGCTCTTCACAGAGCAGAGAGACAAAACAAATCCTTCTCTAGCTGGGACCAGGGACAAATTATCTAAATTTCAGGCCCAAGAGCATAAACAACATGGACTGAAGAGAGAAAAACAAGAGAAATGGGACTTCATGGGCTAAAGCTGTAATTGGCAACTCCAATATGCAAATGGACCAGAACTTATAAAAATGTGAGACCCTGAGACCAGTTGTCCATTTTGGGACCATTTTGGTTCATCTTGGGTGTAGCCCTGGCTGGGCTCTTGTGCTGACCAAGGTGGATCCACTGAGGCCTCCTAATAAATCCCTACTTTATTCTTTAACTCCATCTAGTCTCTGCTCTAGGTCAGCCTTCACAAGGCATCAGTATGAGAAACAAACCACGATATCAGAGAAACAGAACAGCTCTCAGATTACAAACAGTACACCAAAATCATGACTTAAACATATTCTTAAGCCACTTTGGAATTCATTATTGGAAGACACAGTGGTACATGGAATCTTTACAAGTGATAAAGTATTTAGAATGAGATGAGACTCCTCCTAATTCTCCTCATATCTGTAGATGAAATTCTGTTTATCCAAGGTATGGTCTAGATTACAGTTTTCTATGTCTCCTTATGGATACACCCTGCACTGTCCACAATAAATGTGTTGCTGAGTAAGCTTTGATTTCAAAGTTATTTAATCTGCTTAGGTATCTTTGTACATTTCGACTCTATTGACTGGATTCAACTCACCCTAATAGCGTCACTTTTATCCACTGCCAAAACCTGAGATGGAGGGAAAAAAAACAAACCCCTACTACAGACTTCACACTATTATTTGTTGTTTTTGTTTCATTTAAGCTACTGAAATCTTTCCCTTGACTAACATAATCAAGTTGAAAAGATGGAGAATTTTTTTTGTTTGAAATTCCCAGGAAATCAGAGATTCTCTTCTTTGTTAGTGGTAACAGAAGGACAGAGCAGGAATTCATAGAACCAGAGCTCCTGAAAATTTATTCCACTATCAGAAAAGTTTTCTTACAAACACATCTTTGTTAACTCACTTTGATGCTGAATGGTTCAAGGTGATAAAAATTTTACAGTACATGTTTTAAGGAAAAAGAAAGAAAAGAGAAAAGGTAATAGATTATAGATGAAGCGCACAGAGATGGGCAGGAGTGTTGTCTGCAGGACTGGAAATAAATGAATGCAAATAATTTGAGAGTAGGAAGTCCTCAAGGGGAAATATATCAGAGTTGAAAGATCAAAGGGATCAAATGTAATCAGGCATGGAAATCTTTTCATATGTCACATGGTCCACCTATTTCGTAAAAGAGATTTGGTCCTCATCCATTACTATTTTTCTGCTTTGCACTACGTTCACTTTGGTTCTGAAAGTATTCAAGAAGCAGCTTATAATTTAAAAAAAATCATCAAAGTCTTTTTTGTTTTATCACTGGAACAGCTACCATAAGTACTGAGTAATGGCAAGACCTGTCTTCTACCAAATGCATCCCACTTCTCTCAAACCCCAGGCTTCCCCAGGATTTCATGCACAGACTGTTTAAGATTTCCCCTCCAACTGCACAGGGTGCTGCCTCTGCTCTGCCACTGGAAGACTGACCCTGAACTGCCCTGCTCTGGAGGTTATCACTTTTGACTTATCCTTCTACCTTATGGTTTATTTCATTTCTTTGCTCTGATGTCAACACTGTCCTTTAGCATACAAAGCCCTGCCTTGCCTCATCCTTTCAGAAAACAAACCAAGCATTTTTAGCTCTTCTTATGAGACAGCACATCAATCTCCCCAGATCTTTTCAAGGTCTTCTTCCTCACTTGAGCAAAGGCAATAAAAATTGCTCAGAGATTAAAAAAAAAAAAAAAGTCATGGAAAGTCTGAGATATCCAATGGAGATTAACTGTCAGAAGAAAGACACATTAACACAGATATCCTGACTACTGCTTCTGCACCCTCCTGTGCAAGGCCATGTCAGCTCACTTTCCAATCTCCATGGCAAATTGATTTACTGCAGATGTGTGCAAAGACCTTCAGGTAATCCATCTTTCCCACCTTAAGAGACTTTCATACAACTTGTTAAGAATTATGAAAAAATAATGATTTCTTGTTTTGCCCATTATTGTTATTAGAGCAAACCTACATAGTGTTGTCATTTAATATGCTGCTCAAAGAAAATATGCAAGGCCAAGGTTATTCAAGACAAGTGTTTTGATCTTTTGCATGCAGAAAGTGAGCTGGAAAAGCATTTTCTCCCCCTCAAAAATAAAAAGATTAAGGAAGAAATTTTTTAACATAAGATGACACTTACAAAATAAAAGCTACTTGTTGAACTGTGTTTTTCCTTTGACATATTAGAATTTATGTCTTGTAAGGATAAAATAAAAAAAATCATGTAAATAAATGAAATATGTCAGAAACAAATCTCTGAGAATCTATTAATTTACAGTGCATTCTATAAATCTTCCTCAGCTAACAATAACAAAAAACATTATTTTCCAACTATTTTATGTGAAGGATTAGTGTGTCACTTCCACAAGGTTTCACAGAACCACAGAATTGTTTGGGTTGCAATAAGATCACTGAGCCCAACCATTGACCCAGCACTGCCACTAAACCATGTCCCAGGTGAAGTGACACATCCACACAACCCTGAAATACCTCCAGGAATGGTGACTCAGCCTGTTCACACCACACTGAACAGAATTCACTGAATTCACCTATGTGGTGTGAGACATTACCACCAATGAGGCTAAAATAAAGGTTTTCTGTGACCACCCATGATCCCCCACAATTAATAACAAACCACCTAAAGATCTACTTCCAGTAAAATCCTCCACAGAAAATTCTTTTGGAGAAGTTAAGAGTACACCCCTCTGAACAGGATTTTTTTCCACAGCTGGGCCAAATAACTACCAAAAGTTATTTATAAAAGTGTGTGTGTATATATATATATATCTATCTATATATATATGTGTCCAGGCATACTTTCATGAAATATTTTCAGGGTAAAGTAATAAAGTGGAAAGTACAACAGAGATGAAATTTGATAGGCCATTTGTGTAGTAAACTACATCTCCACAGCTCTTTAATCAATGTCCTGAACCAATTACCACTCATTATTCCTGATGTATTGTAAGAGAACACATGACCATATATCACTCTCAATGATCATAATATTTTATGCTAATTTAATAGGCTACCATATATAACACCTCAAGGTTAAGAAGAAAAAGTCTCAAACATTTCTGAGAGACATATAGCTCAGGAACTGACTTTCATTTCCATTATTTAAGTAAATGTATATATTAATAGATATGCTATCCACTATCCATTTGGAGCACTTTATCAGAAATAAAAGAGTGGAAGTGAGGACCAAATTCAGCTGCCCCCATTTTTCATCTACTGCATTCATTTTTTACTCTGAATATTATTTCAGCTCATTTCTATACATGGGAATGTTTTGTAGCCTCAGACTTTTTTGATAGCCCATCCCAGTGACAAGAACTGGGATGAGCTGGGTCACCCTTCCAGCCCATGACGCACAGCAGCACTTGGCAGGAGTGAGACCATCTGCCCAGTTCATAGAACTGCTCTCCAGCAGACAATATATCCAGTTTGGGTCATTTAACACCTCTGAGCTTTAGATACAACCAGCAAAATGAGCACAGGAGCTCTGCAATCAGCTATCTTCTCATTTAATGCTTCCTAAGCATGCTCTAGTCTCACTCTGTAGCCAAATCACAAGGAACTGCAGAGAGACTGTGTGTTCTGAATTCCCATTTTTCTTTGGTTGGAACACACAAAAGATGGTTATAACTGATTTATCTATAAAACTATCAAATATAAGACAAGCAATAATGAAACCAGATATTGCTAACTATGGAAAGAGGCAAAATAATAAAGTAGGCAGATTACAGATTAAGTGAGGATTTTTTGAGATCAAGAAACATATTTGAAAAGGGAACTTTCTCTCTTAGGGATGGAGAGGAAACAAGAAGGAAAATTAAATGAGTAAGAGAGTGCATAATATTATCTGGGAAAGCACAGGATTAGGCAAGTTAGAGTCTCACAAACACTAAATGAAGTAGAGAAAATGGAGGCAAGAAGAGAAAAGCTAGAGAAGTGGAAAAGGAAAAAAAGAGAAGCAGGGGTGAGATTTCTCAGTCAACTTGGTATTTTTTAATGTGCACATGGAAGTATACACAGAAAACACAGCAGGAGTTTGGGAATGCTTCCTGACAGAACATAATACCAAACCACTAGGATAAATGTAAAAAGCTGCAAGCTTCAAACTATTAAGAGATAGAGTAAAAGGAAGAGTTAAGAATGACATATCACTGGATATCAGTAATAGGAAAGAGAGTGGGAGAGAAGAGCAATCTGTTCCTCACTGTGACCTCTGCTGATTCTATGGTTTTCCACATTCATTTGCTTGTCACATTTTCAAGTTCTAAAATCCCATTTCACTGTAAGGTTGCAAGAATTACTGGAACACTAATATAAGCAAAACCACCCAAATAGACAGCCTTTCTCTGAATATTCAAAACAGTTAATGATGTTCTTCTATTTTTGGAACACTATACAAATAGGACATAAATTGCAATGAGCTACCATAACTTTAATACCAAGCTCATATTTAGATTTTTACTTTCCTAGCAGTGTTCACTGTATGATGCATTTAATTTCATCTGAGATACTGAAAAAAGAAATTACAGCACTGCCAAAGCAGATGGCTGCTCTAATGAATACCACAGCTGAGAGTCACAGTGAAATTCCACTCACTAGAAATACTATCAATATACAAATTTCCTTTCTCAACTTTATATCTGTTCTTTTGGGAAGGACTGATTTTTACATGCCTCAAGGTGTTGGAAACCAAACTTCACATTTAATTGCTGCATTTTTATTTTATGTGTACACATATTAGCTTAATGGTTTTTAAGTTTCTTATATGGAAGTCTTATCAACCACCCACTCCAAATGCTCCTAATCTTTTACCAAAATGAAGAATTAAGTCTAACAATACACTGCAAAATCACTCCGTGTTTTTTGAATCTTTCAACTGAGCCTTTTTTAGTATTAAATATTTTATTAAAAATTTTATACATATATATTATGTATTTATTGTAATATACATCCTGGTGACAGAAAAAAAAACTGAGGCACATGAAAAAAAGAATGATTACCCCAAAAATAAGACAGATCTAAGGTCTGTAACATTTATACGAAAGCCTTACTTAATTTCAAGGTACAAGGTTTGATTACAGAAAAATTAACTGGGAAATAGCCATATACTCCCCATTAAAACAAGTGCCACTTCAATTTCCTAATTTAAATTTAACTATGGTTTATTTACATTATTTCAGGTAAGTTCTTCAACCATTATCACAACCTGAGCCTCTGTGGTAGAACTGCAGGTTAAGAAAACACAACATTTTCCAAAAAAAGACTCTTCACCTTTGACCAACATCCACAGAAATGACAAATATAAACCTCACAGCAAAGGGTTGAGACCTATACAGTAAATTAAACTATTTATGCAGTCCACTCTCTGAAAGAAGCCTCCAAAAAAAGGTTACATTAATACCAATGATCTGCCCTGAACCTGAAGGACATTTTGATGAGCTAAAAGCACATTTAACACCATGCCCTTTAAGATCTTCATTACACTGCTGCACTAAAACTTCCACTGCTGTTAGTGTTGCTGACTCAAGAAGATACTGGAGACTAAAATAAAGTAGCACTGGCATCCTGTGCTAGAGAAACACAAAGTTACTTCTGCCAGATTGATTTTCTGTATCTTCCAAAGGACTGAAATCCAAGTGACTGAAAATCAAAATTCTAGGAGAAACTAGAATTGGACTCCATGATGTTCCGGGGTCTCCTCGAACTCAGGATATTCTGTGGAATAGCTTAATGCACCCTTACAACACAAGGTCTACATGACACCAGCAAGGACTACAGAGAGAAGTCCATTACAGCTGCAAATTATCTAAATGTATAAACAAATAAACCATCAAGGGGTGCAATAGCTTGTGCTACTAATTGACAGAGCATGAAAACAAGAACAGCATTTCCACAGGCAAACCTCTCCCTGGCTAATCTAGTCACAGGTTTAGACTCTTCCTCCTACCTCTCCTCCAAGATAAGTTTAGAAGGTGATGATTTTTTTTTTCCAGGAATAAACTATTAAAATTCATAAATCTTCTATCAGAGCATAATTGAGAGTTCAAGCTGTTGAGCAGACTTTGTTAGATCTCAGTTTCAGACCCAGCCATCCCCAGGGGACAGCAGAGAGACAAGGGATTATCACAGAGAGAAAAGCTGATGCAAGTAAGAGCTGTACCACTCCAAGCACAGCTCCCCAAGAGGGAGGAGAAGCAGAGGAACAAACTGGCTCACACTCTGCAGCCTCCTCAACACATTAAACACAGCACAGTCACACGTGTCTGATCAAACAGCAAAGGAAGGGCCAGAAGAGAAACCACAGACAGACCAAGCTGACAGTGACAAGAACTTGAATCAGCTCTTGCCTCAGCATCCACAAAAAGCAGATGAAGGTCACATTCAGGAAGTTTTCCACTGGAGGAAAACAGTTTTAAAATATCTTTAAGATAATGACAGTGAAGATGGCAATTAGAAACACTGTGAGCTGACAGTGCATCAGGGCCAAGTGAATTGCACTCAAAATGCTACACAAAATAACAGTGACAGTAGCAAGCTGTCAGAAGTCTCTGTCACATTTGTCCCTAAAGAGAGGGAACATCATGAGAAACAAGTTGACTTGATCTTCACAAAGTTATAAACAAACTAGAGACCTAAAGGCCAACTCGCAGCACAGATGAGCTGCTGCAAACATTGACAAATCCTCTACAAGATCCTGCTGAAAATCCTGTGCCTTATTCATTGTCCACATGGCTGATGCTGTCACACTATGGAGATGACTTTATTACATTTGTGTGATAGGTAGACAAAGGCTAATGCAAAAGTCCATTTTAAAGACAATGGAAAAAGTTCCATCAACTTTAATTGCATTTTCATCAAGTTCAGAAGTGATAAGCACTTGAAGAGCCTGCTAGATAATGATGGCTACTTGAATATAAAGTTAATGATATTTCCTGTGCAGTGAAAGTGTAAGATTGTGGAAGAAAATTAAATCCTGATGTGCTTGCACTGGATCTCTGAAGTGTGGCAAGCAGCTCTGGAGCACCCATGGCACCCTCTAGGTTCAATCCTTTTCGAAAGGCTCTTGACATTTGGGAAGAACAGACATTCTCCCTGGGACAGGTTTTAAACAACTTTGCTCATGGGTTGGACCATTTACCATCGTTTCAGGTACTGATACTTGAACTTGTCTTTGAAGTGACTTTTTCCAGAACAGCATCAGGATTTTAAGATGTCAACACACTTGTTTTTTTTCTGCTTATGAAAAACATGCAAACAAACAAAGCTAACACTTCACCCCTGCTGAAAAAGTTTGAGTTAATGGACAATACAAAATTTCTCTTGTTCAAGACTAAAAACATTTGCTAAGTATGTCATAGTTACACCTTCAGTTTGTGTATTTTGTTCTTCTGAGCAGGAACCTGCTGTTCAAAATTAAAAATAAGCTGCAGTGTATAAGATCACGCAATGATTTTTTTCAAGTTACTTTTTTCCCCCCAACCTGTCTATTTTAAGAAAAATTTAATTATTATTCAATGTACATTGCTGATAGAGACAGAATTATGCAGAATAATTGAAAAGCATATTTAGTTTTTTCCCCTCTCACATTTTAGAATAATTGGTTTCCAGATTTGGCCAGCCTGTTTGATACTTAATCATAACAAAAAGCAATTGTGAATCTTCAGTAAAAGCTTAGGTTTTCCCTTTCTTTAATTCTCGTCATTTTTGCAGCAGAGAAATATTTCAGAATTTCTTCCAACCAAACATGATTGACACAGACAGAACTGTCTCTGTTCATGTGTCTGGAGCAGCAAAGGATGAGATTTGTAATATACACAGAGACATGGAAATGCCTGGAGATTACAAATCTAATCTTAATAAAAGTATGGATAAAATTATTGAAAATAGTTTAAGGAATATTTACATATTATTTGAAACTTTATGAAACTGAATATTTGGGTAGATATTTGACATTTGCTTACCTGCCTGGAAGCTGTTCTAAAAGATAATGTTTACTTGGGGTTTTTTTAAAACTTGGGAATCTTTACCTCAAGGGAGAACACTCCTGGTGTGATGGTGCTGACTCACAAACTCAGCCACAGTGAGAGATCTCAGGCAGCTATCAGCTGAACTCCCCCAACAAAGCAGGACCAGCACTGAATCCAGACCAAGGCTTGACCCAGCCAGGCCCTGAAAGTGCACAGCTTCTCTGGGCAAAGTCTAACTACGCTTGATTGTATTTAACAACTGAAATAAGAACTGCAGATTACATTTGGGAGTTTTGGTTTCAAGACAGCATCACTGACAGAGTTCAGTCAAAAGATGCACAAGAGCACGGACCAGACTGGAGAGGGGTTACCCTTTTTGCTTTGTGTATGCTTCTACTTTACACTGTTATTTAAATTCTAGGATGTTTTAAACAAATTTTCAGTCGATATTTACTTAAGTATAAGTATATATATGTATATTTAAATACATCCTTATGGATCATCCCTGCCTCATGCCTGGAATTGTTCAAGGCCAGGTTGGATGGGGCCTGAGCACCTGGGCTGGTGGAAGGTGTCCCTGGCCATGGCAGGGGTTGGAGTGAGATAATCTTCAGGGTCCCCTTCTACCCAAACCATTCCATGATTCTATGACACATTTACCATGTGAAAACCACCATGGCTCCTTCACAAAGATATGTGGTTTAGTTTTTCTGAATATATTATTAAAAAAAAACCTCTCCTGTTAGGGTGACTTTAACCACATCCTAGCTCATCAGTGAATACTGTGGAATCACTCTGCCTCTTAATTTCCATGAAAAGTTAAAAGCAAAATATTTTAAAAGTTGACAACTTTGGGTTTCTAGACTGTGTTTAAGCATTCTATTTCATATATCAATACCTCTTAAAAGATTCTTTAGCAAATGTTATTAAGGAAAAAAACCCAACAACCAGAAACTCACTAAGTCATCCCTAGTGTATAAATCTAATTCATAACACTGCAGCTAAAGAAAGATGTTAATTGCTATTGGTATAAAATTCATGACCACTGACAATATGTACTATTTTGGCTGCAAGACTAAAATTCTGAATGTGTGATCAATGACAATTTTAAGATTAAGTGACCATTTGGGATTAGATTCATCAATACTAATGGTATCTTATTTAAAAGCTTAATGAGAAAGCTATAATGCATATCACATTTCTCAGTAAGATACATTATTATTGAATTTCATAGAAACGCTATTATGAAAAATGAAATAAAAGCAAAAAAGGCCCATTGTTTAAAATAGATTTTTTAAGTGTATTGAACCCATGAAGTGGACTGCAGGCATTTGCTTAGAGGACTCTTTTTCAGGTAATTCCACTTTGTTTATTTGCAGTCTATATGAAGAGAGTGTGTCTAAGTTAGACCTGAAATTAGTCACTGTAGAACATGAGGATATCTACATCAGATAAAACATACATGGCATTTTCAGTAAAATGTTTTAACAGAAGGGGACAGTCAGACCCATGAAGTGATTTTGCTCCTCAGAAGTCATTTATTCACAGTATTTGATGTGAGCCAGCTCTTGTATTTGAGAAATCAATAGGAGTAGCAGTTGAAGTAGCAATGATTCATGCTCAGGGTAAAACCTGTCAAAACTGAAAACATGTAGAAAATATTCTTTTAGTCCTTATTCTTTTGGTAGAGAGAAAGGGAATTATTTTTTAGGAGCACAGAATATAGAATTGTTAAAAACAGGTGGGTGCACCAGATGAGTCTAGTTTGTGGTGAACTCTGGCAGATCTCAATCCAAATTAAAGCTCTGTTCAGCTTTTCCAGCCTTTAACAGCTACTAACACAGTCACCAATTAGGACTCCCAACAGTCCTTGCCCTGTTATTTATTCAGGCTGCCCTTGCTTGTTTTTCTTTTATTAAAACAGCCTCTTGGGTTTTTTTCCATTCAGCACTGTTGAGGAAGACTTGTTATCATATATTTTGATAAAAAAATAATTTCTAGTCCATCTTCTAAAAACCCCCAAACACTACATTACCAGTGTATAACTGGCTTTCAGTTTTACATATTTCCAGCATTTAGAAGAGATATGTGGAATTAAAAACGTATCAGAACAACAGAGAAAACCCCAACACCTTTAAAACACTGGGTTTTTTCTGTCAGTGGGGTGTGACAGAAAACTCTTCACCTGCCATGGACATTTCTGGGTCATTTCTGCACATTATCCATGCACAAGAGAGGAACAGGGAGGATGTGACAGTTGCCAGTCTCACAGCAGAAGGCAAAACTTCTGCTTTATGGAATAAATTGTCCATAGATTAGGGGAAATGATGAATTAAATAGTGCAATATTGCCTGTTTTTGTAGCATTAGCACAGTGGGATTCCAGTCCCCACTGATTATTATGGAATGTAGGAATACAACCACTGAAAATCAGAGTTCTGTTAAGACTGAGTTTCCTAGCTGCTGGATCTCAGAAACTCAGCTGGACACCACCTAGGTCCTCCTGAAATAACAGTATTCATACTGGATAGGAATGACAATACTATTGAAAAGAAATACTTTTTCTGTCAATAAACATTTTCTTTGAAAAGTTAAATGCCTTCATTCTTACTGAACAACAGCAAAGTACAATCTTCTTTTTCAATACCGGCTTTGAAAAAGAACCTGAAACATGAATTCAGATTTTTCAGCTCTGGCAACTCTGAACAAGGAAAAAAGCCATCTTTTACCTCAATTAGAATTATTTCTTTTGCTTACTTTTAAAACTTGAGGTTGAGCAGCAATCCTGCAAGTATAAATGGAACAGAAAAACTCAGTAAGCTACTTGAAAAGCAGCAACACTCTGCCTCATGTGGTTTATTAGGAAAAGTGATCTATTTTTTTTAACTGCAACACTAGGTTGAACTTGCATATGTGAATCAACACATCCCTCATGAAAAACAGGAAGTGGATGTATAAGGACTGGTATGTGACAAGTGATATGACCTTATTAAATGTAAAGAAACAGTGGAACATCCAAATAGTACTCCCGTTCCCCATCTTTTTAGTTCAATTTTTTATTTTTAGTGGAAAAAATTGTGACAGTTTCAGCCCTGTCCTGTAGGCCACCAAAGAGCATCCCCAAGATACCATCACAAACACACCAATAATTTTTACACAGTATTGCAGATATATGTAGATCCTCCATGTATAACTCTGCTGGTTCCAGTAAGCGTGAGGCAGTAACCTGTCTGATGGACTGAAGGCAAGCACTTAAAGGACCACAACTCAAGAGGAATAAAAGTTGAAGTCTGTTTTTCAGACAAATACAAAACAGACATCAGTGTCCATGATTCTCACCATAAAACAGACTCTGTTTTCCCCATCATCCATTTATGGGCACTGGTTCTATTGCATTTTGCCATATAATTCAGATAAAATCCTGAATAGAAGAGAGACAGCTGTGTATTCACATGAACACTCCTGTTAGTGGATAATTCATGATAGTAGGTGGTGTCATAGAATTCATGATAGTAGGGATAATTCTTGATAGTAGGTGGTGCCATAAAATTCATTTTGCCAGATTTTACTACAAAGCACATCATCTCCTCAGGCAAAGACCTTGGCTTTTTATATCTTTAAAATATCTTGCTTATCTGTGGAGCTCTATAAAGTCAAATATATGAAAAAGAAGAGCACTATACCAAGAAAACCTACAGCCCTGGCTGCTATATTACCAGACTCTGTCCATCTAAAACTTCAACTCAAAGTAAAACAACAGCCTTAAAAAGGCAAAAATTTGAGCAGCCTAATTCCACAAATTGCTCAATATCTGACCTTTTAAGCACCCAGTCTTGTCATACCTAAAAGATAAATAAAATATATCACCAAAAACTATTTGCAAGAAATAAGCTCAGATTTGGGGGTGGATCTCTCTTAAAAATCCCTTCCTATTTTTTTCTTGCTGCCCTAAAGCTGATAAAAATTGGTCTTTCATGTTCTTGACAAGAGATAAAGATGAATGGGAAAGTCATGTCAGGATCAGATTTTATTTACGATCTTGTAAGTTCAGGACTGTGCACATGCATGATTTGCTTCTGGACTCATCTCAAAATGAACAAATGAGAAATGAAAGATTTCCCTGAGGACCTGCAGAAATATACATGAAAAACAGGTTTATCTAAAGAAACATGCATTTCTGGAGGAAAATGGTGTTAGCATGAATTTTATATCAGATCTTTACTTTATAGAGAGCGCTACATAAAATATTGTTGGCCAGATTGCTGCTGGTTTAAAAAGTCTTTTGTTATTCCTTTGTATGAAATAATCTTGTTGAGAAAATGCTGTTTCCATGTGCTAGGTGACAGATTTCATTTCATCTTCATTATGTGTGTTTCCAACTCCTGGCTGGTACTGCAGTTAATGCTCCCCATAGTCAGACTTCCACAAGCACTGGATAAAATATCTTGAAAATACCTGAACATGTTAAAACCAGTGTTGTGATTAAAAATAAGATAGAGTGCAAGGTAATGCCTTTACCTCTTAACTTTTTCAGAACAAAAATCCACAAATAAATTTCACTGACGAGGTTTACTGACAACTGAGCATTTAGGTTCCATCTGCTTGGAAGAAAGATAATCTTCTAATGCAGAACACATAATCATAATTTAAGACTTCAGTGAGTTCTTCCCCTCATGGATTCTCCTAGTTTGCAGACAAAATCCTGAAGATCCTTTCAGTGCACTTGGGTAAGTCAGTATAAGAGGCAATCTCTAAAAGTTTGATGAGAATGTCACTTGTTTGTCCTTCATTTACTGTAGACCGTGGTCAGTGCTCCCTGTCATTATCCTCTAAAAATAGATATTATAGCAGCAAAGTGATGACAGGCATCAGCACAGAGCAGAAAGTAACTTGGGGGTCCTTTGCTTCAAATGCTATGTTGGAATCTTGTCTTTAATACATTAAAGTGAAAATATTCAGATATTTGAGCTTTTGAGCTATTTCTACTGGATGAGTGACATTTAGATCTAAAATTTATTTTTCTCCTTCCTTTCTGAAGAGTATTGGGTTATTCTTCATCCTGATCTTACCATAAGAAGTGTTAAAATCTATTTCTTTTAAGCTAAACATATTGTTTTATTAAAATTCTCTAGCTAGAAAAGATTACAGTTTGAAGTCCTAATTCAGGAAAATATTTCCTTTTTTAGATGGAATTTAAATGCTCATGCTTCTAAACTAGAGCTGAACTTTCATCTGTTTTTAAGCACATTTCTGAACCAAGAGCTAAAAAAATTCACACATAATTATCTTGTACTGAAAACAGAAGATGATGCCTTATTAATAGAAAAGAGAATAAAGTAGGAAAAATTCCTGAAGCTTGGCATTCGCAAGGGCTTTGAAAGCAGGGAAAAGGAAAGAACAGTTTGTTGGCAAGGAGAGAAAAAAAAAATCACAAGGATTTCATCACGGGAAGAACGAGAGGAAATGATCTCATCTACTTCTTCATTTGCTCTTCTGTGAAAAATTATGCCCTAGCAAGAGCACTGGGAGAACATGCCCATGATGTCTGAGCAAAAACTCACTAATATCTGGAATAAAGCTTATTTTCATTTCATGTGGACAAGTTGCAACAGTCTGCTGAGAGATGTGATAAGTTAACACCAAAGTTTCCTAATGGTAAAAGAAATTCTTAGGACCTTAATTCTCACTCTTCTGCAAATTCACTGCCCCATTCTTTACCATTAATACAAAACAAAATGTCTGATTTCCATTTCCTTATCAAAACTATAAATCAGATTTTGGCAGTTGTGAATTATACCACCAGAAGAGCGAGAAAAGTTTAAAATACCATTTTAACACAGCCCTTATTGAAAGCAATAGTGAAATAATCTTTCCTCTTAAAATCTCAACTGGCTTAGATATGCTGTCACCCAGAGTGTCACATTCTTTGCTCATACCTTGACAATCTTCAAAGGAAAATCAAAAAGACATAGCCCTGCAAAACTGCCCCCTCCCTGCATACAACAGGTACAATACTTTCCCTGGTGCTGTCTTCCCACTGTCCCAGAATAATGAGGATGGCCTGACATCCAGCAAGGATGTCTGAGCTCATTCCCCAAATCAGTTGCTATTTCTGATCTGCTGCCTTGCACAATGAGACTTTTTCAGCGATGCCGAAAAAATTATGGTGAGCTACAGAGAGAAAGACCATGTACACTGCAGCTGAGCCATGGAAGCTTTGGAAAGTCAGAAACCTTGGAGAACTGGTGAAAAGCAATCCAGAATGTGGAGAATGATAGAGTACTGCAGCAAAGAACTCACAGAAAGGACCTCTAAAATCACCACTGCCTTGTGTTCCAAGAGGAACCACCAGACACCCCCAGGGCTTGTGTTCTGTGACACAAGCTGGGAAGCTGGGAAGGAGATGGAGGGACCCTGACACCCAGAAACCAATGAACAACACCTCCAACTCCTTAGCAAAATAGCTCTCTCCCATAATATTTTCATAGAGCTCTACCAAACCAGCTGCTATGCCACATGAAATGGTTTTCGTCCTTGTATTAAGCATAATTTAAATGATCCAATTATTACTTTTGTATTCAAAGATGGCTTATTTTCATGCAGATTTATGTTTCGTTATGCATAGAAGACATTCTTAATTGTGCTGAAAGAACTGCAAATTTAATTAAAGTTTGCCATTCCAAGCATAAAATAGATTAAAGAAAATGCTGACAACAGTAAAATAAATATTCAACTATTTAATTTAACATTTATTTTTAATCCAAACATCAAAATAACCTTGTTTCTAATTACAATTTCATGACAGAATGTCTTGAAGAAGTATTTGTCTCTATTTCCTTCCAATCTGCAAAGCTGAAACACACTAGCTTATTTATAAAACTGTTGATTAATAAATCTGTTCCAGCTGTATTACTGTATGTTATGAAGAACATAGATTGATGTATGTAAACAACCATTATAATTTTAAAACCCCCAAAGTCTTCACAAGCAGAAATCCCATCAAATAAATTGCAGGACAATTATACACCTAAATCTTATTGAAGAAGGAAAAATAAGGGGCAAACATAGCTAGTGAGGTCCAGAGATCTGTGGCAATTTATAGCAGATGGAGAGATCAACTAAATATTTATTATAAGTTACTTGTGGTTCCTTGAACTGGGTATCATTAGACTCAACCATGAGCTGTAACTTTGACAATAAGCAAATCCTCAGTTTCATAAAAAGTTACATTCAAAAGAGGCCTGAAGAAAGAATCTGGCCTGGTTCTACTGAAACTAATTGGAAAATCTCCAATTAAGTTAAGCTGCTTAGTATTGATTTTAATTTTATAGTCAATAAATTTAATAACTTATATTTAGCAGCTGGGGGAAAAAGAAAGGTAGACAGGCAGATTTCCTCTCATTCAGATGCAGTAAGTCTGGCTCTAACTCAGAGTTCTAAATAAACCACAAAAATTATGAATACTAACTTAACCCTTGATGTAATTCAGAAGCATTAGTTGAGAAGAAATATACAGGCTTTGTATGACATTTCTCCAACAGATTTGGAGGAAACAAAAGTGCCTTACCAGTCTAACAAATATCCCAAAAGTCAGAAAATTTGGAGGAAAAAATAAAATACTTTCCCCAGTTATCCACAATAACATTTTTTGCAATGTCTGAATAAATTGTCTTCCATGGTTTTTGGTGCTTCTTCCTTCCACCTTAAGCAACACATTCAGGAGCTAAGGTATTATTTACATCTGAGTGACAACATCCAGCTATTATGAGTTTTAGGACCACCACTTGTAGAAGCCACAGCAATCACAGCACGTTTCTGGTTTGAAGGCCACAAGCTCAGCTGGAGCAGTCTGAGTGACACAAGCCTCATCCAAAGGCACTCAGGACTGCCACCACAAACTGCTGGCCAACCCCTGTTCATTTCTCATTTTAATTACTTCTTGTCAACACAGTTGAGCAAAGAAAACCTCTAGATGGAAAATGTAAATTCTGCAGACCTCTTTCCTCTATGTAACTTCATTGTGAAAGGACAGAAAAGTTTCTTTTTGCAAGGAAACCAAGACTGGAATACAGAAAGAACTGCAAACTGATAGAATCAGCCTACAGTGAGAGCTCTCTGTATATCAAACTTTACCATGGTGTATACACATTTAGATATAATAAAGTGTGACAGATACTTTGACGTTTTCCTTATTTATCTTTATAAGCTATATATGTTAGTACCAAGAAAATCTCAAACAAAGAGAAAAAATTCCCATCCAAAATCAAAAATTTAATAGAACAAATGAGGAATTTAAGTCAGTATAAGGGATTATTAAATCTTTCACAAAATAAGAAGCAATCAAGAAGGGAAGTAGGAAGGAGCTACATATTTTTCAGAGAGGAATAAAACTGGAACCCTTCACCAAGAAAACCATTGAACTGAACAACAGCAGCTCTTTCCCACTGAAATATGTATATTGTAAGGAAAGTTTGATCTGGAATCCAGCAGAACTGGTAGATGAAAACCCTATTTGGATGTAATACCAAGTTAACAAATCACTTTATATCAACACTGTTAGAACAAACAAAACAACCCAAACTTATTCAAGTAACCACTGAATTCATCAACCCAGAACTATTCTTTCATGAAGAGCAGTTCATATTTTAGTAGCACTTTTTATACAAATACCAATATACACAGAGGCAATTCATAAAGCTTTTTTTTCTTTCCTTTCTGTGTTACAAGATTTATTTTAGAAAACTCTACATGGTATTATCGATCAAAACTCTTTTTGACAATGTAATAGCCTCCAAAATCTCTAAATACTATAAGAAACAAAGAATGCACTGCATTATACAGGCTTCCAGACTATCACACTTCAGACTCCTGAAGCCAACAATAAAAATACCATGACATGAATCAGCCTGGACCTTTTGTTTTGAATAGTCCATAAATTACCAATGCAGCTGTTTAAAACAGAAGGAATATCAAAAGACAGGATTGCACATAAACAGGTAGTAACAGAGCAGTTTAAGGGTTGGAAAACCTCTACTGCCAAAACCAGCATGGCACTTCACCTTCCTGGGAACCAGGCAACACCTCCACACACATCTAAATACAAACTTCCCCATCATTGAATCAGAAGGTTTTGGGAAGAGAAATCAAGCACACAAGTCATAACATGTGGAATTACAAATGAAACATAGAAAACAACGAGGATTTTGGAGTTTTGATTTAGAGGCTCTTTGATTAGGAAGGGTTGGCTTACCTGTTTAACATCATATGCAAGAAGAACAAATCTTAGGTCTGGTGAAACAGAGTATCTTGATGCTTTGAAGGTTACCTGCAATGAAATAACAAACAGTAAAAGTGAGCTAGCAAAAGGAAAGTAATAAGATCCCCTTTCCCAAATGTTTCTGCACCTCATTTAAGAACTTCCCATTCACAAGACAGAATTGGTTTAGAAAACCAATATAATTTTCACAAAAGAAGGGCTCACTAAATAATTAGTCTAATTAGCTGGCATCAGTACAATGTCAACAGAAGAATCTGGCTTCAACATTAAATACCATTGAGACGCTGATGAGATTTTGATCATCACTACAAGCACTATGTTCAAGGACAACAACTACAACCAAGTCATTCCCAGAGGATGAAGGAAGACACTTTGGTTGGAATGATTAAAAGAGAGATTCATCACTAGGCTGGCCTTACAGATAATATGCAAGAAAAAGAATAGGTGTGCACTACATCTCTGCTGCTTTTCTTTGAACATCACATATACAAACATTTTGCAGAACAACTTGGACCAAAGCAAAAGTCTTTCTTAAAATAAAGAAAATTCTTAGCAGAGAGAAAAGTAAAACATAAGGTAGCATTATAAAACTAATAATGCTTTACATCCACTCAAGACTACATGACACCCAATCGAATTCAAGATTGTAATTTCATCAAGGGGTAATGTTGATGTCAGAAATAATTTAATGAATCCACTGCATGAGAAAGAGAAGAATGTGCTTTAAAGGGCACTGAAGGAAGTAATTTTAAATTAATCTCAAGACATCTATTTGCACAATGAAAGGAAAAGGAAGAAATAAAAAATGCAGATAACAATAGAAACAAAAGCAGGACAGCAAAAAATAACAAAACCACGAAGCCATAAAACGAAAACAAATAAAAACAGCTATGTAGAACAAGATCTATCCACTATTTGATTTCTTAAGGATCTTGTTCTTCTTAGCCTAATCCCACCACCAAACTAATGCATTCAACAGGGGTTTAAAGGTACACGAGCAGGAAGACACAAACTATTACATTCAGAGTAGCTAAGGAGCTATACCTGGAAAAAAGTAGCTTCCAATAAACTGAAAATATTAAATATTGTGATATACAAATTAAACTCAGGTTCCTAAGTAATATAGTTAGAATCAAGCTATCCAAAGGAATTAAAGGGAAAAATATTTTTGAAGATAAGCTGTTTGATTCATCAGCACAACAGAATCAAAACTCAGAAGATAATTTTGCAGTCTTGAGAAAGAAAGGAAAAAAAAAGGACAACACACCTTTAACAATTCTTTAATATCTGCAAAGCATCCAGAACAGATTTCTACTGTGCACAAATTTGCTTTCATGAGTTTATCATCTTTAAGCAGAGACTATGTTAATCTATGAGTAACATTCCCTTCTCCTGGCACTTCACTGAAAATATTTTCAGATGTGAAATTTGCCTTCTTTCTAGCAGTTTATTAATTATTGCCCCACTGCCTCAGCGTTCAGCACCACATAACCCAGGCAACTTTCCAAATTCATTCCCAGGGAGCGCAGCTCCTACCAGCTCACACATTTAGCAAGAATCTGCAGTCCCTGATGGTGCCACCCCAAAGGTAATGAGGCTCTTCCTGCAAACAGCTGAGCAGCTCAGCTGCAAGCTATTGGCACTGCCAGGCAATACCAGCAAGAACTACTTGCATATTCAAGTACAGAGGGTTGTGGATTTGAGATTTAAAGTCTTTTGAATCCCACTAACCTTGTTTATCCAGCTTGCACTCACCTGTGAAATTTTATTTCCCTCCAGACACAAGCTGCACATTCAGTGCGAAAAACTGCATGGTAATGGGTTTGGGCAAAATAGTTTGTTTTTTGTTAGCATAATGGCATAATTCTTGGTAAAGGGAGTATAAAGATGTGTCATAGTTTTTAATGTTTTACCTCAGAAATAAGAAACTGAAATGATATCAGCAGAAATCATGTGCTCATTGCCAAAGCTGATATCAACGCTGATTTCTTTAAATTATCATAAAAACATTAATAGCCCTTTCATTTAAGCCTGATTTACAATCAAGCCTTTAATAAAATAGACATTTAATTCAAATAGAATTGCAGAGAGATTTAAGCAACTTAAAGTGATTACAATTTCCTCAAAATTCTGGTTTTGAAGGGTTTTTTTTGGTAAAGACACAATTTTGACAATTAATTCAGAAACTCTCACTTATATGCATAGAAGAAGCCTTTATACATTAAAAACAGAAAATTAAAACAATCACCTGACTCATTCCTCCTGCACGTAAACTCACTATCTGTGAGTCACTTAAACAAAAGACAGAATTCTTTTTTTTTCCCTACAGCCATGTCTAAGGGATTTCATCAACCATCAGCTGCCTGACCCCCTGGCTGAGGAGATTAGACCAGCTGGTGAAGGGCTCAAAGAGAAAGAAAGTTTCAGTCCCGGCTGTAGGAGATGCGTTCTATGCCACACAAACTTTGGGGAGATCATCTACTGGGCCAGTCTCTACAGGAGTTAGATATATTTATTCATTAAAAAGAAGCTCGTGAGGACTCTGACCCCAAGGGTTTATTCTCTTCTCAGGAGAACACATTTTTGAGTTTAAAAGGAAGTGTTCGGGAAACACCACACTGGAAATACACAGGGAATTAAAAACCCTCAGGTGTCTTGTTATCTGGAGGATGGTTGTTCCACGGGTCAGCATATCCACAATTTTTCAAGCTTCTTGCTTTGTCAGGAAGTCATTTAGCCTTCATTAAGGAAGACAGACCTAAATGCTGCCCCAGGTGACTATAACCCTATGGGTTTGCTGTGCTTTATCTCTAGGAAATGGAATTTTGGAAAAATAAGCTGTGAAAGTGGGAGAAACAGAGCTGCCTAATTAGGCAGAGTCCAGGGATGCAGAAGCAGGGCTGGTTTCCCTCTGCATCACTGCTCAGTATCAGCAGTGATGATACTGATACACACTGGGGCAGTCCTGCTCTGTGCACTCCATGCACACCCTAATCCCCTTCCAAACCCAACAGAGGCAAGGCAGAACACAAGGGAAGGGAGTTTCCTTGTTTCCCTTTACCCAGCCCCATCAGGAGTTGAAATCCCTATGGAAAACATCAGCTCCATGCAACCAGAAAACACTTGGACTGGAGAAATTGCTGTAATCCTTAAAGTGGTCACAGTCCACACTATTGCGTAATTCTGAGACAAAATAAATGTGGGGTTTTTTAACACTTGTGCACTGTCATCCCTGCTTAATTCACACACCTGTCAGCCATTTTTCCTATATTGCTACATTCAACAGAATTTCACTTTTTCAGACATAAATGATCCTTATACCCCATCTTTCATTCCTCACTCAACCAAATCCCCCACTGACTGCAAAACCAGGTCTAACCATATGAAACATTGTATTTCTAGGTTTCTTTGAAATACCTCCTGTGTTAGCAGTTTTAATTCTTCTCTTGACAGTGATGCATGATGTGATGACTTCAGTGGTCTCACTGCCACCATAGACTGCAACAGTAAAAGCCAAATTCAGGCAAAAAGACAGAGAATTTGAACAGGCTTTTGTCATTCAGCTTTCCAGTTTCCTTCACTCATCCACCGTTCAAGAATTGCTAAAATATAGTTTTGCATGGAAAAGAAGAATTGGCTTTTTCTACCTCTCTATATGGATGATTAAAATGCAGCATAGAATTCCAGTGAACAATATATTCTCAAGTTTGATTTCCAATGTCAATATTTTTTTCTTTTTCTAACTTTGCATGTTATATGTGTCTTCCTGTTAACAGTAATATCTGTTATGATTGTGTTTAAGAGAAATTTTAGTCTTGGTTCAGGCTCTGAATCCTCAGCAAGGGCCCCTAGTATCAGCTCTTTTTATTTCTCCTGTTTTCTTAAACCCTAGTTATGAGCTACTGATGTACTGGTGATTCTCTTCATCTTTCACATACTATAAAATTTTAGGGTTACTGGTTTTGTGGATTATGGAACTACTATGAATTGTGGAACTACTATGACTTTTAAATCAGTGCCTTATTCATAATCTTTCAAAAACATGGTATACAGCAAACAGATGAAGTTATCTGTAATACAGTCTAGCCCTGAGTTGTAAAACTATTCTTGTAACATGTATACTTTACAGTATTGTTTTTCCATAGTTTCAGTTGGATGGTTTTAAGTGAAATAATATATCATAGTTAAAACTGAGTTTTAAAAATATTCATTGTTGTGGAGTCTGCTTATTTGTCTGGTTTGGGTTTTTTTCCTTTAGGTTTACCTCTCCTGCTGTTTCAGTTTCTTGTGCTTCTGTTTTCCCCAGAAACTTTAATCTTCCACAGTCCTGTTATTCTCCTTCTCCAGCTTTTGTTTAGTGCTCCCTTAACATACACTTAGGCTTTATTTTTTTATTTTTTTATTATTCATTCAGAATGAAATATTTTAAGACCTTCAGGAATGTTACTTTAGAGCTTGGTGGCAACCAGGAAATTATACATCCCTCTATTGCACATCTACATCTATATCAGAAATTTAATTTAATGATGCAGTGGAATCTCAGTGGATGGGGGTTCATCAGCATTCACAGGTATCCAGCTCCATTTATCAGACAGAAATTGGTCAAATGGCATAAAAGGAGTCAGGTAGGATGGAATGACAGGAGCTGCAAGAGGAGAAGGCATTTGGCATGTCACAGTTCCCTTGGCAGGCACTGGCAGTCCAGGGAACAATGGGATTCTCCTTCACTGCCACTGCTGTGACTGAAAGGAGAAGATGGACCATGAGGAAACAGCAGAGTGGAGCCGAGCAGAAGAGCAAGGCTTGTAGCACTGAAAACAGGGAGAGACAGGTTGTAATTAGAAAAATGTGCTATAATTGGAATGATGAAAAATTTGGGTTTCCAAGGTTACGTTTCTTAATGTGGTGCTTCTTGCGTCACCTGAGCATTTAATCTAGACCCAAAAAATTCTGCAATGCCAGGTGTTGGAACTGTTAACCCTCAGGTTTCCTGTCCAGTTTAAAGGACAAATATGATTAAAGCATGATATCAGCTGACTTCTATGCTATGGATGGGTGGCAGGAACCAAATTCCCCAAATCCACCTGGAGCTGTAGGACATAAAAATAGACATGAACCAACCATGAGCCCTGCACCATGGCCTCCCTGATAGACAATAACCTCTAACCAGTCAATCACAGAAGCTTCCCCCCTCACATTTCCCAGTAACACAGACATAGCTGACCCTTAACTATATCAAGGAACATTCTTACCACAAATAGTATTTAGAGAAATCCCACACAGAGTTGCTGTAACCTGATGTTTTCACATATTTTATGGTGAAACCTCCTTCTTGGATAAAACTTGGACAAAAAACAATGGCCACCACCAAGTCACAGTGACTGCAAACCCTTCCTTTTTAGGCTTTCCCACCTTCATGCACAGTGGTGCACTGTAACAATAAACCCTTCCTCATAAAAGCCCCTCTACTGAAAAGGCTGTGCTGAAAGGGTTATTGGACATTCAGAGGAGCAGGGGAGAGTAGAGAGAATGTTACAATATTCATAATTACCTATTTACAACATGTGTGGGTCATTAAAATGTCCAGTGTTGCGACAACTATTAATATTTATGTGGTTATATAATGTCATTTAATGTATTTACTATTATTCACCTTTCATTAATATCTTATGCGAGGTTCTTAAAATACAATCATGTAACCTACTCTTGCAATTAAATCTACATTAATCAACAAAGGAACTGTAATTTCATTATGATGCTGCACTGAGTTTCATGTCAAAAGAGAAAGGTGGTGTGGTGGTGGGGAGCACAAAACAAAACAAAAAAATATCCAAAGGAAGAGAACAAGCAGGGCTGTTTATCTGTAAAACACCAGAAAAGAGTCCCTGCCAAAAGCTCTGCTCAGACTGAAGCTCTCATTCTCTGCTTTTGGCTGCAAGGCCCCCACAGGGCTTTCACAGCTGGGCTGCCACTGCCTGGCCGTGGTTCTGGAGCCAAGACTGCTCCTGCTCTGTCACCTTCTGACACCAAGAGCAGGCAGCAAGGTCCTTCCCTCTCCACCTTTGTGTAAAAATGATCCACAGCAACACAACAGCTCCAGGATGTGCTCCTGACAAGCCTCTGGAAACAGGTTTGAAACTCAGCAATAATTGTTTGCCATGCACCACGATGCAGTTTCCCTTTGAGCTTAAGAGCTGCGGAAAGGCACAGAAATCAAAGGGAACAGCAAGTTAGGAATAACTAGGGGTTAGAAAAGCCCAAAGCACACAGCTGGGGGAAAGTTGTAGTAAATACAGGTCCCTATTCTAGAGCTCACAAACTGAAAACAATGCCACTTGTATTGCCTGGTATTGAAAACAAATCAATAGATTCAAAATATATCCCATCATGCACACTCCAAAGCCTTGAGGAGTCCCAGTAGACTCAATTCTGACAGAGGACCCTGTTTGTTAGAGTGTGTGCACCGCAAGAGCAGTGAAGCTGAGGGCTAACAAAAGTCTTATGACTTTCATAATTACTGCAGCTTTTTAAAGAGGGAGAAATGAAGGCAAAACTTCAGCAGGTTTCTTTCAGAGAATTCAACACATTTGGAAAGTTCCATACGAGAACACACAGTCCCTACACACATTTTCTATCCGCTCTGTGCTTGCTTTTTCCAGTTTTTGTGTTTAAGGGTTGCAAAACAGGCTTGAGAAGCTCAGCTAGAATAAGGAACCAGATGGACAACTTTCCCTGAGCTAAAGGATCCATGTGGTCCTCCATGCCCTCCTCACCAGCTTGGGCTGTGTGTGAATTGATAACCTGCTTTTACTGACCTTAGGGAACAGCTGATGGCAAAAGCATTCAATAAAATGCTTGCTAAACACTGAAATTTCTTAGCTAAATATGGCACAATGCCACTGATTTTGGAAGTGTGAACTGCAATAAAGAATTGCCAAATGCTGAAAAGCTGGTAGGTTGTCACGTAGGATCACGGTGATAGGCAGCCCAGGCAGATGATAGAGAACATATTGCAATCATGTATCGAGGCAGCATCTCAAACACCAGGATGCCACACAGTGATTAATGTCTAGGGCTTTTTCGGGCTCCTCTTAACAGGAGACTGGTCCAGCCTCCAGCTGTGAACATTTATATGCTGCTGGCTAAGGATATTAACTGTTTATTAGACAGCTGAAACAGGAGGGACTACATGGATACAGTCAGAGGAAAATGTGTATTAAACATCCTTAAATAATAACACCCAGAGATGCCAAAAAACATTCTTTGTGCTTTGCAACCTATACTTTTCACTTATGGCACTGTATTTGTTACCCATAATATTGCTTTGCTGATAGTTTAATTATATTAAACTGTTTTACTAATTGATTACAGAAAAGGATTCTGTTCCAGAAGGACAAATAAGTGCAAGAATTTCTTCTACTTCTAAATAAAACCTGATTACACTGGAAAAAAGGACTTTAATTCAGGAACTTGGGATAGATACTTCCCCTGTGAAAGAGAAGTGGGCATCCTAGAAATACAAAACATTAGCCTTTCTTCTTTCCAGGTGCATGACTATTATTAATGGTACCTTTAAATGTTGGGAGATTTACATATCTTTATATATGTTAACATAGGGGTTTTTTTAAATCTGCAGCCTGCTCTTTTGATGATACACCTACTTAGTGAGCACAGCAGATCCTCATTAAGGGTATCTGGCTTCTACACAATAAGCAACAGAAAGAAGGATAAAAGATGTGTACTTTGCAGGAGAGTGGCAGGATGCAAAAGAAGAGCCAGTGATCTGTGCCCAGTGGAAGATTGCTTCAGAGGCTGAGCAATGAGGGAAAAAAAGAAAATCTCCTCTGAGCTGCTGATTCAAACACAGTCCAATCAGGGGTGACAAAGAGTCATTAGTTGCCCCTGTGCTCTGCACAAGGAGTTTATCACAGCAGTTCAATTCTCCATGGACAATTATCATCATTACTAAGAAAACCCTGCCATTTCTCTGGCTGCTTGAGCAAAGGCAAACAGGAAAGCAAATGCAGACTGAAATCAGACTAACTCCCATCAAAAGGTGACTCTTCCATGACTAAAACCCTTTGATAGGGAAGAATGAAGGAACTTGCATTGCCACTGCCTGTGCTGGATCTCTGCTGTATTCTTCATTAATCCAAGACATCTCTGCAGAGTCATTAAACCACCCCCATTCTAATTATGCACCGATGATTAAGCAGATGTGACACTGAGCGAGGAAAATGTTTGATTAATGATCCAGGTGTCTAACTTTAGAAGATTACATTTAGCAGTGCAAATCTGGGGACAGTCAAGCTCAGAAGAACAGGAGAGCTTTTGATTTCAGCCTGCCTCAGTGATGTTATCCTGTTAGGATTGTTGGCCACCATGTCAGACAGCACAGAACATTTCCCACTGTTCTCTTCCAAACATACATCAACAAACTTGCTGGGCCTTCTGTTCTGTTTTCAGCTTTTTATTATACTTCCTCCATATGAATAGCAATTGCAGTAATTGACTATTTTTAAGTATAACACTCTCTACTTTTTGCTGTGTAAAGAGAAGAGCTCTGCAGGAAAAAAAATACACTTAGGTTTTTATTTTTTTCACCCATAATTACTAAATGTTTTCTTGAATAGTACATATTTTGGATCCGTTTCCCATATTTCTAATTAATAGTAGATATCCAGTGTCTAGAGCTCACTAGGTTTGTGTGAACTGAGGACAAATCAGTTCCATAAAAAGCCCAGAGAAGACCGACTTTGCAAAAAAGAGGCGACACCCGTGGTATGAAGCAGCCTGTCCTTCCCAACCCATCATCAGCTGGCAAGGCTGGGGTGGCATAATGGCCTGAACGGCCTGTCATGCTGGCACCACACTCCCGAGCACAGGCCAGACACTTGCAGCCAGAAGTGTGTGAATTCCTCTGTGGGGAGACTCAAGTCTCGGCATTGAGGCCACGTTCTGCAGGGGGGGATGCCCGAGCAGCTGCTCGTGCTCGAGTCATGGAATGAAGGCACCGCGCAGGCCTGGCACCGGCCTGGCCGGCCAGGCAGGGCTCACACAGCCTTGGGAAAATGGCTAACAGGGAAAGCGCTTCCTAACGCTTCAGGGTTTGTATTTACAGAAATTCACCCCTCCACTGATGCCTCAGGTTTCAGCTTTTGTGTTTTTCAGATTCTGTGCTGCTTTAGTGTGTAGTTCTGAGCTTCATATTAGAGGATGGTGAGCTCTCTTCACAGAGTAGGGAGACAAAACAATTCCTTCTTTAGATGGGGACCAAGGACAAATGTTCCGAATTTCAGGCCCAAGAGCACAAACAACAGTGGACTATAATTGGACAATTAACTCCAATATGCAAATGGACCAGAACTTAACGAAAGTTTGAGACCTTGTGACCAGTTGTCCATTTTGTGACCATTTTGGTTCATCTTGGGTGTAGCCTGGCTGGGCTCTTGTGCTGCCCAAGGTGGATCCATTGAGGACTTCTAATAAACACCTACTTTATTCTTTAGCTCCATCTTGGTCTGCCTTCACAAGGCATCACCACCCAGTTTTAATTGTGTCTGACAGCCTTTTTTGGGCTAAGAGGTCCCCTGAGGCACATCCCAGCACATGGAAGGGTGCAGCTCACAGAAGGGGAGTCTCACACACACACACATTAAAATGTAATTCTCTCCTCCATCCTCTTCCATCTTTACACTGACCTAGGAAATCAGCATCAAATTCTTTCTCCTGAAGTTCTACTCTCCTCTTTCTTGTTTGAGGAGTTAGAAGTAAAGGTCACCTGAGGCTTTATGCTTTGAAAAGAGGAATCTCTATCAGCAAAGGCCAGGAACAGACCAGGAATAAAATCAGCCTTTGCCAAAGTGCGCTGATGAAAATGAATCATCCTTTTGAGTCTGCAGGTGTAAAAGATTTTATTAAATTAAAAGTACAGGGATTAACAATAACAGCCAGCGGTCTGCATGGACTATTTATGAGGAGAGATTGACAAGCCACACAATTATGCTGCAAAACCCTGATAAACGAGAATTACAGGGTGGAATGTAAGTGGTATCCCTGAGAATAACTGCGCCAAGCAAAGCAAAAGAAAATGCAGACTAAAGTATTAAAGTACTTCTTAGCAATTACTGCTAGTCAGAAACCATTCTTGACCCTTTACTGGTCAAGAGGAATAATCCTCAATCATCTACTCTGCCATTAAAGCACAGAGAAACAGCTAAACCAGAGATTAACACATCTTGGCATATTTACTTTCCTTAAAGAAAATGTTCCTATGAATCTTGAACAATGTCCCTCTTTTCTAACAGTGAAAAACTGTCACCATTTAAGCAGCATTCCCACCTTTTATGAAATATTTTTTTCCTGATAGACATCAGGTAGATTCCCCAGGCACATATGTTAAGCACAATCCATCCTTCAGATGGTCTGAACAAAGCCCAACCAACAGCAAATCCTCCAACATCTTGGTTATTGACACATAAAACAACAAATAATTCATTCAGAAATCACTCACTGACAGAGGAATGGATTATATTTTTCATTTATGTGCAATTCAGTCTATGTTATGAGCATATCTCCTCTAACTTTTAGATATTGTACTCTGTCCCTTCTGTAGCAAGAAAAAGATGTTAGCAGACTTCCACCAAGAGAGAAGCGGATAATATATATTACTTACAAAAGTTGTGTTTTCCAGTAATAATGTAGTTGTATTTGTTTCTACATTCAGTTCAACAACATGTCCATTCCTGGTTTTATACACCACTGCTGTATCTGCAATGACAAAGAAATAAGCAGTTAGCAAACACACTGAGAATTTAATAGCTCTGTAGAGAGAACCAGCATGTTAAATTAATTAGAGTATATTTATTACTACACACAAATAAGGCAGAAGTTTTGTTGATTTGCCTCATGAGTTTCAAAATTACCAGGTTATGCCCTACAGAATCCTCCCCTAATTAAATATATCTATGTTTTTGCCATATAGCAAAGTTAAGTTTTGCAAAAAACCAAAAGATTTTGTTGGACATCATATTCACATCTCTTTAGAAGTTATTCCAACGAAACTTCTGTACTGGTCTGTATTTCTGGTGACTGGATGGACAAAGTTATGACTATTTTAAGACAGTCCATATTCTGTGTGATTCATTCTGGGCTGCAGAATACTGAATTTTCTTGAGAACCGAATGTTAGCAAAGGAGGGTTAAAGCGAAGTAGGTCCATTTGCAAAACATTTAAAACACTGTGGGATGAACTTTTGCAACTTTTTCCTTTTTCCACTCACTTGATTTATCATTTCTTGTGAGAAAAAGAATCTGGCATACCTCAAGAAAAAAAAAATCTGAAATTAATTGGGATTTCTATGAAAAACACTTTTAATTTTCTTGTACGGAAACCTGCAAAATTACCAAGGAATACACAATTACTACTTCAGCCTTGAGTTAAAAAAAAAAATTCCAAATTTTCCACTATTTGTTACAATATTGAATAAAGTGCTGATTCTCTCAGATTATTTAAAATCCATGTAAGAGATTTGTACTTAATTAAATGAAACAATTTTATTATAACAATATAAAAAGCATTAAAAAAGTTCTACATTAAGCCTAAAGGAAACACAAAAGAACTTCCCTGATCCTCAGTAATGTCTTAGAAATTAATTAAAAATCCCTCAATTTTATGAAGTGGGAAGTAAACATGACTGGAGAAAAAGGTTATGCTATCATAAAAAAATGCTTTGCTTATTCAGAAAAAATGTAGTTCTATTTTAATTGATTCCACAGCAACTCAAGATATCCAGCACTAGTGAATGTCCTCTGGTATGTTCTGTAAAATTAATGAAGCCTCATTTGAAGAGCTTACTAAGCTATTTTAGGGCCGTGGCTGGGAAGTGGGGTGGGATTGATGGAGTTTAGGACACTATTATTAGAGCTGCTGTTTAGGAAGGCAAACCAGATTGTGGAGTGTGGAATTAACAGCAGCTCCTTTTAAAGAGAATATATTTCAAAAATTCATTTTGAATAAAAAGCAACAGCACTTCATAGACAGTTATTTGGCTTCAGGTTACCAATTACAGAACATGGCTGTTTCTGCAGCTTCCTTTAGGCTATTTTGCATTTATTCTTTTAGGAACCCCAGCACTGGAAATCTCCAATGGCACTGGATCACTGTGCCAAGTATTATAGAAAAAAATGGAATTGTCTGGCTAAAGAGCTGTCCCTAGTTATGACTGAACCATATTATGAGAAATGGCATAAATGACCCAGAGGCACTGAATAGAACCATGCATTTTGACCCCATAGGTGATACTATTGTGCTAAAATCCAAATGAGTACAGAATTTTACTCCTTCTCATTTATGTACTCTCCTACATGTCATTTGCCAACAGGATTTGTAGCACTGTGCCTCATTAACTAATCCTACCAAAACAAATTCACTCAAAAAAAAAATTTTAAATCCCTTAGAATTCCTAAGGGGACCAAAAATAAAATACACAGTCCTAAGGCTCTTCTTGCAAGTCCTTCACAAGGTGTGAAACAACATTTGGAACGGCAAATACTGTAAGAGACATAAATGAAAGCCTTTGTTCTAAAGTTGGAAGAAAATTTAATCAATCAACCAGAACAGAAGACTGAGTCAGACCTCTTGAAAAGCCAGGCTTTACTGGGCAGTAATTATACTTCTCTTTGAACTTGGATTCAGTAGTTGCCTCCTGAAGGGCATAAATCAAATGAATGCTTGCAAAATGCATGGTGGTTTGCAGGTAAAAGATTATACCAAAATCCCATGTAAACACAGAGCATAACAGTCTTCAAAAGTAATCATATTAATTAATACAGAAGTCCCATTCCAATCAATACTCTTTCAGGCTGGATAATGTGATAGTTGATGGTCACACCACATGACGATTTTTTTTCATTGATTACTCAAATATTAACTAAGAGCCAGAAACATACTTTTTTTTTTGGAAGTTTTGTTACCTAGAGTCAGAAACTCTACAAAAGAGAACAATACCTAGTCCTTAGCCTCATCCATTAGTACAGCTGATGGATTTGTTTTGTTTATTATCTTGGTGCCTTCACCACAAGAAGGTTCAGGGACCTCTGACACTTCACAAAGACATTCAGCGAAGTAGAGTCCTTAATTCAAAGAAATTCTCATTTCATTTGAAACAAACAGTATTATCATGTGAAAAGCTCTCAGCTGGGCACAAATTGCAGCCCTGAGGAGCCATATTATTGATCTGAGGACATCACCAGAATAAAAAGCATCCTGTCTGAAGCTAAGGAAAACGTGAGGAAGCCTCTGTAAAAAAGATGCATTATCGAGTCACCAGCCCTGGATGATGCACGGAAAAACAGCCTCGAAAACAACTGAGTGAAAATTTCCTAACTGTAATAGTTCTCAAATTTCTGAAAAGTTTGGAAACTCCAGAGCATTGAATAACTGATTAATTTATTCTGTTTTACTAAAACACAAAGACAGACAACCAAGGGTCTGAATGTAAGTTATCCTGACATCAGTACCAAAGAAAATAATGGCACTATAAATCCAGGATTCTCCCACAAAAATAATGGCTGGCAATATAATTGACACCTAACAGCACTTTACAGAACATAGATCTTGTTAAAAAAAAATTGAAAATGTTATATTTGATAGAGGCAACTCTGCTGAAACTGTGTATTGGGTTTTCATCCAAGATACTTGATTTATTTTATGACATCCAAAGCTTACATTAAACAGAATTAATGGGAAACACATTAGGAGGATTAAAAACAGTATCACTAAAAAAATAAAGAGGTAGACAGGGTTATTATACACAATTATCTTTGGGAAAATTGATTCCGTCTTGATTTTGACCTTATTTCTAAGGCTGACAGAGAAGGAGGCTGCCAAGTGGACACACACCTCTGCAGGACAACTTGATGCTCAACAGGTTCTCTACAACTTATTTAGCTTTCACAAAGAAAGCAACATTTAAAAAAAAAATATTACATGAAAACAAACTCAGACAAAATTCTGGGATTTTCACAGCAGAATAAATTCACCTTAGTCAGCAATGTCCTCTTACAGAATTGTACTAGCTGCAGAACCAACAGTAATTTATTTTATCATAGCAAGGCTAAATGTCCAAATTCTTATGCTATTGTATGTTTTTAAAAGTAAATAACTTCATCATCTGCCCTATCTCTAGGCAAAGAACATGGAATATACGTTCTGCTGAAATGATTAATCCATACATTTTAAATCACAGTTTGGATGTATATAAAATGTTGCCCTCAGTGACAGCACTATTACATAAATACAGCACCATGATAATCTCAAGTATTTTTTAAAATAAAAGCAGTATTTATTATAAATGCCTTCACTAAGACTATTGTTTCTAGTATAGGTTCAACACTGCTAAGGGTTTTGTTTAAGATCAGTGTATGAGTTGGCAGGAAATGCAGCTCTACACTGTGCCTGGCATAATATAAATTGTTCCTGAGAATGTCAAAGTACAGGCAAACTATCATAAAATGAAAAGAAATCAATGTAAAACTTTTCTTACCTGACAAGCAGCTTGACCCCCATCAATTTTGCAATAATTTCTTTACCTTCATTTATAGAATTTACCCCCATTTATTGACTTGACAAGACAATACCACATCCTAAATGCTACAGATTTTCTTTGTAGCACTCACACATGGTATGTTCAAAAAACACAATCCAGGCCCTTGTAAATTCTAATGAAAAATCCTATATTGTTTAGGGGGGAAATGGAGTAACTTCCAGACTTAAGTACATCCCCATCACTGCAAATCAATCCCTGAATTGTTCTAATGCAAGAATTTCGGCCAGGGTCTACATGGCCTTTAATGATTTATCTTTGTGACTGCAGGACATTGAATGATGCTTGTTTATTTGAAGGGTATAAACTCTAGTTTCACATGCCACTGCAATTCAGCAACTCATCTTGCTATTTAAATGACACAGACTGAGTTGAAAGGACACACTACCGCACACTTTCAGACCTCTTGAATTTCAGTCCAGTGTTCTATTCACTTTCACATGAATATTGATCCAACTTTTATTAGTTGGAAGTCTTCCTGTTTTATTGGTGGTATTTTCATCTTTAGACCTGTATGTGACACAAAAAGCTCCAGGTTTCTAATGATATTTATTATTTTTCTGCCATGGAGTAACTCCAAGAGTCTGTGTTGTACTTGGAAAGATCCAACAGCCTCAGGAACAAGTGGGGGCTTCCTTGATGAAGTATGAAAGCAGGAATCCTGCCCTGGATGAATAAGAATTTATGAAAATATAGACCCATCACAGGCTCACTAAAGCCACACGACTCAGAAGATTACTGAATCTGAGCCTCCACTATCCTATGCATATTTCATCTTAGCCAGGCAAGACTTGCATTTCTACCTGTCTATTCCATTCTCACAGGTTTAAACACAGATTTTTCACCTATGAATACACATTGAATTATTCTTTAGCCTCAAATAGTCATCGTGGCAACCCAAACTTATTATAAAACTAAAACCTGCCTAGACTGTAAATCTACATTGCCATCATGTTCCCTGAGATTATTCACATTAATCTCTACAGCTGCTAGCATTGACAAGGAGAAACAGAATTAACAGCATTTCTCTGTATGAAAAAATACCTGATTCTTATTAAATTCACAGCGCAGTTACTGTACATTTTATTTGCCAAAAAAAAGTTTGGAAAAATATTTCCTAGTTTTTTATTAGTTGTTGATAATAAGGCTTATTTCATGGTAACTTGTGTAGATTGAGCAATTTGAATGGGTACAGACCAAGACCAGCTTGCTAGAACCTGGCTCAAAAGTGGTTTAGAATTTACTAATACTGATATAGAATTTACTAATACTGATATTGAATGGTTTGATGAAAAAACTGATTTATAAAGAAGATACACAGACTGCTAATTGCTGGATATTTGCACAGAGCACCGTAAATCAGCCTAAGCTAATTGTCCAAAGGAGATCAGCACTCAGGCAGTTTTGTGCATAGAAACCATTGGGTATTAAGGCAATTTATCAAACAGTCTTGAGAGAGCAAGTAGCTTCTAAAAAGTGAAGGGAAGAGAAGGAAATAATTCAGACAATGCTGAAAATCTGTTCCATAATATCTAGAATAAGGAGGCCTCAGGGTAATCTTCTGAAATTGCTGACAGTGTTAACCTGAAGATTGCTAATGTTGTTTTCCCACTGAAAATATTTACTAAGTTTTGGTTTGTTTAGCTAAAATTCTGCTTTGCAGCACAAACAGCAGCATTAGCAAGTCAGAGTCCTCCTCTTCCTTATATTTTATGTTTTTATGTTTTTTCAAATGTAAACATGCAAGAAGGTTGATACCTTGCAGACAACACACATGTCAATCAGCCTTTGCTGTACACAGCATTATTAGAACTGCAGATGGCATTTCATCAAATTGATTATAGAAAATGTCATGCTAATTAAAATAGAGAATGCTTTCTGATTTAATAAACAGGGGGTGCTAGACAATTCTTTGTCTAATGAAGTGTTTACTAATTAAATAGTCATTTACAAAGATATTAGAGATACAGACGAAATTGCAATATGTTACTAAAGTCACGTGTCAGCTGAGCAAGATTTCCACTGCTCTTCTAAAAGGTCAGGCTGTTAGTAATGCTCTCAAGACAAAAATAATTCTGGACTAGTTTTATAATGCAATGTACTCTTGGAATGTACTCCTCCAGACAATCCTTTAGTATGCAGAAGATTTAGAAGATTTAGAAGATTTCCTATTCAAAATGGCTTGCAAAGTTGTGCACAGAGGCAATTCCTGTTCTTTCTGATCCCTACTTCCTTTTCCCATCTATGTCCAATGCAAATAAGCCAAAAACCAGACAAAGATCTTACGGTACAGCAGCTACAGGAATGGAGGTGGCACAGTGAGAGCAGCACCTTGCCAGGCAAAAATGAATTATCTCTGCCCTTCCTACCTTCTTGAACTTCAGAATGAAGTGTCTAGGCATGGACTGACCTAGAAAATTCAAATTTCAATCCATACTCAATGTATCTTCCTCTTTTCCTAATCTGGTCATTGGTTTGCAAAGCAAGTCAAGCTCAATTCATGCCAATTTTCAGTGGTCCCAGTTACGTTAGCATATTGATGTATGAAAATCTTCAATTCTGCTCAACAGCCAATACTCATTTATGAAATCCATTTCTTCCCTGTCATGCAGCTGCAGAGGATCATGCCTCAGTATCACACTGTCCCCATGCCCACTTCAGACAGAACAGAGGGACCAGATAGCTCCTGAATATTAACAAATCCACTGGGAGATTGATTTACAGGGAAAAAAAGGAAGAAAAGAAAAACAACAGTGAAATATATAGTGCAGTTGAGCAGTCGAGCCAAGTCTCTGGAGTTTGAAAGATAAGGAAAAATTCACTGCAGAGCTGTGGGAGGCAAGAAGAGGATAGTGACCAGCAGCCACAGGTCGTTATGTCTGAGACAAGCTCAGCTGGAAGAACATCACTGTCTGCTGCCTAAGTCACTTCTAGACATTTTGGAAAGATGGAAACACAAGGGAATTACTTCACAAAGGCAACAAAGAAAGAGGCAGATAAACTGAAATGCAGGTGACCAGAGAGAATGCAGCTGAATAAAGCTGGAGCCAGACATGTCCTGCAATCCAGGTGTGCTTTCAGCTCAGTTTTCACAGCAAAACTAAACCATATATTCCTCTGCAATGTACTGCCATGGTAATGGAAAGCTGTTCTAATTTAGAAATTTCCAAGTTTTTCCGAGAAGTTTATCAAGTCACTCACAGCTTAAGCTGTAACTGTTTGATGGCTTTGGTCCTGCTATCCCTGGCACAGAGCAGCAACAGCTTGTGGAAGATATTTCTTCTCCAGTCTTCCTGGATGAACAAATTGTCATGCATTTCTCTTCTGCTGCCCTGGCACTCTGCTTGGCAGTGAGCACAGCACCTTTACATGGATCTGCTCACTCAAAACTTCTCAAATCAAGGCTGCCCCAGCAGGGTCTGTCTCATTTTCTCTTTCAAGAGCACACTCAGAATATCACAGCTACATCTGAGCTTCAGCTTTCCAAAATCACAATCTGAAAGCAAGATGTTGACATTGTTTAAGGAGTTGTCTATCAGTTAAAAAAAAAGTTGAAAGAAAATAAGAGTTGTGCCACAATTATTCTCCTAGAAGAAGAATTAAAAGTCTCTCTCATTTTAGAACACAACTGGTCAAAGCACTACAAAAAAAAAGAAAAAAAAAAAAAAAGAAAAAAAGGAAAATAAAAAGAAAAAAAGAAAGAAAATGCAGCATAAATGGGAGTGTGCCAGGATAAATGGGAGGCAATTATCTAACCCAAAGAGCAATGGAACCAAAGTTGATGGACTAAAGCACAAAATGTGACTGTTTCTACCATTCCTCCCCACGCCTTCCCCATCCCACTATTCATAATGCAGAAATCTCCATCTGTATCTCTGTCATTACTAGGAGGAAAATGTCAGGGATATTCATTCCGCCCCTTAGAGCAAAGCACTAAACATGATTTCATTGTGTTAAAAGCTAGGATAATAGACTTCAGTCTATTAGTCCATTCCAATTTGTTTGAGATGCAATTAACAGTAAATCACCACCAAAATAAAGGGAGGGGAAGTGGCTGAATTCATGGCAGAGCCTTCCTTCCAGGCCACATCACACATGTGCTTGAACAGCACACAACTTTGGGTACCTACACTTTTCTTTAGCCACTCTCTATGTTCAAAAAAGAAACAGAAACAGAGAGAGAACATTCAAATTAGACAAAACGCTAAAAAAATTTAAAGACAATGAGTGGTGAAATTTCTAACAACACTTTGGTTTTCGCAGCCCACATTACACAGTGATGGTGAAACATCAAACATTGGTATTTTGCCAGCTCCAAAATTCAGACAAAACTCCTCAGTTTTCCCAACTGCTTGGGAACATTTTTTCTCTCCTGCATTGCACCAAGGGCCATTACTGAGCCAGCTTGGCAATGGGCTCAGACAGCTGTTGTCCAAATAGCGAACATGTCCCTGGACTACTGAGAAAATTAGCGAACAAATTCTCCATTTTGGTCACACATCCCATTCCAGCCCCTTCCCCAGAGGGATAATAAAGTGCCACAGTAGAGCAGCACTTCTCTGGCAGCCTTGGGAGCTGACCTTTCTGCTGAGCCAAGGCAGATGGAACAGGGACAGCTCCGCTCTGGAGCCGGCAGCGTGGCCCGGGCCGGATTTCACACAGACTGCTGAACTGGCAAGGCTACACTCTGGAGAGGACAGTGATCTCAATGAAGGGAGATTTATATGCTTCTCTACTCCTACATAATTGCAAATCTCAAATATAACAGTATTTCAGCTTGCAATAGGAATGTGAACTCCCTAAGCCTTCCAAACAATCACTCCTGAGGGCTCACTGTCGTCCCTACTTCTGCAGTGCTCCAGATGCCACTGGCATTTCCTAGAAAAGCCCAACAAGTGAGAAAATTAAAATTCAGTGGCTATGCATATATCCCAGTAAAAGGCCAGTCTCTAGAGCAGCTGTAGGGCTGCAGTTTTCTCACTCCCTTTAGCCCCCATGAGGGTTTCTCAGCAGGCTGAGTCAGGCAGAGCTGGTGGCTCAGTGCCCAGCACCACGCTCAGACAGTGGAAACAGCACAGCTCTGATACCCACGTGGCCCTAGGGCTGTCCTGAACAAGCTCGACTCCAGCTCCTGGGAGGCTGGCACACCCAGCAAAGCACATCCAGGGCAAACAGGGTCATGGAGCAGGATTTCCAGGTGTACACTGACAATGCTGATTTTTTTTTTGTTTTATTTTATACTACCGAAGGACAAATAAAGAATTTTATTATAAAAGTAAACAAGGGCATGCAACTTTCTGTTCACAATTGTTTAACTTGCTTCTTCCAAATTTTATTCTGATTTATGAGAAGAAGATGTTGATTAAATGAAGATCATTAGCATGGAACAATTATCATGCACCCAGTAATATATAAATCACACCAATGGCACTGTTTTGCAATTTTATTTATATCTTTTTAGGAACCTTAAATACTTGTCTATATTAAATTGTTTCTACTGATCAGTCATCTGTACTTTGAATAGAAAATAGAGATTCAAGAGTCACATGTGCCATTAAGAATTTTTGCCCAGAAATATTAAATTCTGTGTATCTAAATTCAGCTCATAAAATGAAAGCAATTTAGGTGTTGTTCTCACATGTGTTCATTACCTACCATACTACTAAAATTCTTGGGAAATAACCATGCCAGGTAATTGGAAAATTAAATGGTGAGTGTGTAGGTATCTAATCAGCATAGATATGGAAACACAGATTTGGCACCAGCATTTGAAAACACTGGCAGAATTTCCTTTGGCTTTCATTCATTTTGGATGCCATCACATCTGTACATGTAATTCCACTGCTCTGCTGGAGAGTGGGGACTTGGACAGGCGGTGCCAGTGACTGCAGGATCACCAGGACAGTGCCTGGCTGCACCCAACAGGTCCTGCCCTGCCTGGCACACTCTGGGCAAGCTCTGGAAGAGCAGGGAGCAGCTCTGGAGAGCAAACGACCCAGGAAAGCGTCCTATCCTCAGGACCCAAACAGAAAACTCAGGTGTAAGCTCAAACTCACACAAACAAGCCTTCTGATCAAAACACATCAGCATTAAGCTTGTCATAGTGGCCTGGAAAGGTTTCTGATTGCATTTTGGAGCACTCGCCAACAGATTTTATTTGGCTCAAAGATGAAGTCTCAGTTCCAAAAGGAAAGAGACACAAGCAATTAAGTCTCTATCTTAACATTATCATCATGTGGTTCACTTTGCTTCTTTCAAAATTACAAAGGTGACACATTGGTAAGGGACATTTTCTGCAGCTTATCTCTACAATTAATTTAAAATAAAATGTAGCTGAATGGGAATATTACAAGAAGAGAAAATCAAGGAGAGGTTGAACAATGGAATTCTTGGCAAGCCAGCAACTGTTCTGTAGCAGCATGAATATTTAGTGGCAATTAGACAGCATTCCCAACAAATGGAGGAGCACAGGCCTCCTCCAGGTGTGATGTGCAAGTGAAACAGTAGACCTATTCTCCATGCTTTAGTCATACATGAGTTTCAAAGAATAAATATTTAAATTACGTTTCCAAATTTATCCTAATAATTATCCCATAGAATTACACCTCTTACCTGCTTCTGATCAGAGAATTCAAGCAATTCAGCTTTTATTGTCTTTTGAATGAGGCTCTCCTTTCAGATTAACATTATTTTTCATTTTATTGATTTCTAGTTTTCCGTAAGCAGAAGTGTAATTTTTTCAGTGAAACACTAACTTCATTAATAAGTCCACACTTGCTCAATAACTGCTTTAGACATATAGAAAATATTCTGTTCAAAGTTTAACAAACCCATCTGATTTCTTTTATTTTTATACCATAAAAAACGAGAAAAGTAACCGGAAGGCTTGAATAAAATAGAGTGCCAGAGCTGAAAAATATATAGCTGGTGCTCATAATTAGCAATTATTAACTGGATCTAGATTAAGCACCATTACATTGTGAGGAAAGCCTCAATAGGAAGATTCTTGCATTCTTTCCTCTACTCTATTACCAAGGATATAAAGGCAAGCAAGAAGGGCTGATCCAAATACATTAGCAGGAACAAAATTTGTTTTGGTGTAACTTTGCTTTTGGCAGAACATCCATCTTTTCACATCTAAAAATTTTGTTTTGGAAGAATATTAAACATCTTTCTAAATGAAGGATTTTAAATCTGTTTACACTTACTCATTTTTATCATCTTTAGCAAATATTTTCCTGGTGGTGAAATTGTCAAACAGATTTTTTTATTTTCATTTTTCATGCAATTAAAACCCACAAACCCTTCATGCACCTAATTGAAACACAGACAGAAATGCTCCCAGATTTCCCAATTGCAGATCACTTTTAGTAGTTCTAAGGACAAACTTATTCTAGCTTACAGGTTGAAATTTAAGTCATTACAAGGAAGCCACTAAGTAGTTCAACATACTCATATGAAGTATATGAATTTGCTATTGTCTTCCAAATTATATATTCCAAGTACACAGAGGCTGGAATGTCAGAACTGATGGAAGCAGAATAGATTGCACTCATTTTATGCAGTACATTTAGAGATTTCAGGGCCAAAAGAGCTCATTATGTACTTCTATCCTGAATTCTTTTGGAGCCAAGATTACAGGAATTTGACCTGCAATTCTGGCACCAGGCCTGTAATTTCCTGTTGGGTTTTCCTTTATAAAGAGCATGCAGCCTTGTTTTAAACACTTAAGTGCAGAATCCACCATAGCTCTTGATACTATGAGCTGACAAACTGAGAAAACAAATCCTACTAGCATGCAATTAACACCTTACTTAAAGACCTTTCACTATATTAATGCCTGGGGGAATTAGCAATAAAAGAAACCCATTTAATTCTACAGTGTAATGTGAAGCACACTAAGGAGATGGCAGAAATTGGAGCCTATTCTGCTCTGTTCTGTAGAGTGCCCACTTCAACTGTCTGAATCCAGTTTATGCCACTGAAACAATTCACTGTTAGGGTAAAAACAAGGTTGTGTGATACAGTGATGTATCCAAAAACCAACTACTCAATTTCTGTTACATAATTTAATTAAGATGTGCATATAAACTTCTACACTCCATATAAAATCACACATATCCAATCTGCACAGAGCAGAAACATTCCTTTTTCTGCTGTGGCATCTTCCCTGAATGTGAAACTCAACAGGAAGTGACAGCATTACTGTTTCTGTAACACTTACTTTCATCTTAGACAAAAAAAAGAGCAGCATTTTATCAGCTTTCAACACACAGCCCTGAACAGGAAACAGAGGTATTCCACCTTTTTTCTCCAAGAAAAGAACCCAGAATTGGAGTTTCCCAGGAAGGAAATTACTTCCTAGGAAGAAAATAGCTACTACATTTAAGGATAGATGTCTTGTTTCAAGCAGATGCCAAGAACTCCTGGCCTGATACCAATGACTCCAAGAAAGACTTTTCACATTCCTTACTCAGCAGCAGGGCAGAGGAAGAAAAGCTTCCAAGCCCCCTGGAGTGAAACAGCACAATGAGTCTGTGCTCAGTGATGAGGGCATGCTTGGCAAGTTTGGTTTTGGGAGATGAGAAGAGAGGGAAGTGTTTTAATTATCACTTTAAAAAAAAAAAAAGAAAAAAAAAAGAAAAAAAAGAAAAATATAGTAACTCTTGGCAGGAGCAGATTACTTATTCTATATAGCAAGGAAAGCAGCTGGCAGAAAAATGTAACTTTCAAAATATTTGAAACTCATTGCTGACAAAGTTTGGCACAGCTTGGACCTGGCACTTCCTTCAGGACTTAATCACTGTTCTCCTTCCCTCTAGGAGAAATATTGGGAGCATACAACATATAGAGCAAAAAATATATTAATTTTTAGTAAATAAGCAATATCTACAGGAGTACCTATGACACATAATTTTATTTTCATCTATGAAAAGACAAAAAGCTGTCACTCATGCTTCTGCAGTCTTATAGCCAGTTAAACACTCTTCTTCTGAGACACCAAAAGGCAATGGAAATAAAGCATAATGTGATAAACAATCCGCATCCTTATTTTTTCTAACCTGATTTTTGTCCTTTTTTAAGGCTAAAAAATCTTGGAAATCTTTCATCACAGAATTATTTTTCCAATTTCTGGGTTTCCAGGTACTACTTCGAATCAGCATCTGAGGTTCTATTGCATTCATTTTTCACTTATAAAACAGACACTCGAGGGGGGATAAACAGTTCAATGCCAGCACACCCTAACCTAGTTAAATGCTAAAGTGATGTGGCATCTAACTCTATATGACATTTTTTTTTACATATTTCATCAGAAAATGTTCATGCACCAATTATAAATGCAATTAAAAAGTCCTACAAATATTTAACAAATTGTAAATATTAGCTACATTGTGTAGCCCACATCAGGATTTCTTATAACCTTGTGTAATATAATATTCACCCTTTTTAAGAGCATACTCATCCCATTATCAGTTCTGCTACCTGTCTGATAAGTGCACACTGAATTATTCAATATGTCCAATTAAAATCAATCATGTCATATAATGTGATTATTCATCCCACACCGAGAGAATAGAATCAATTCCAGAATTTCACACACAGCTTATTTAAAAAAAAAATACAGTTCACATAGCAAAAAATGTGAAGTAAACTCTTCTAAGTAGCAATCAAGAAATGCAGTGCCTATTAAAGTCCTGAGTTTCATGCCAAAATAAGAAGAGGACAGGGTGATGTCCAGCAATGTGAGACCAAGCAGCAGCTGAGACGTGAGGCTGAGCAGATGCACAGAGAGAGAAGGATGAGAGTCCTGTGCCTGGGAAGGGCTCATGTCTCAGACCAGATCTGATCCTGCTCCCCTGGCACAGCACCAATCACTTCATCTAGATCATTAATTCATTTAGATTTACTTGTGCACCAGAGATGTTGGCCAAAGATATTGGATATAAGATTTAATATATAAATAATCAATATAATTGACAACATGCATCCGCAAGTGCAAAACTAGTAATTTTCCCCCCTTTATTAAATAGGTTTTTCTTTCATAATTAGACTTTAATGAATGCTTCTCATAAATGTCAAATGAAACATTTGAATAGTAAGTCAGTTTTGAGAAAATGTTAAAATATTTTAAAGCCTAATACATTGAGGCAACTTCTGACTGCTAAGTCATAGAAGCAAAACCCCGAGAGCAAACCCCAACAGTGACAAGGGCACTGCTTTCAACATCACTTACACTGTATCACATCCAGAGTGTTTTGCCTGTCACCCAGAGCAACTTCAGCTGTAAAAGCATCCTGCCTGGCTTTGTATCCTTTGAGTTCAAAAAGATTTTGAGCAGCTTCAGCACAGAACCAGTTTATAATACTTGATTCTGAAATTGCTCACAGTGCCACTGGCAGTGATGGAGGTGCACTCTGATGCCTTCATTAGAGGGCAGCAAAAATTGTGGTGGCCAGGAGAATTCCAAACAGTCATATTTTCCATGTGGACAGAAAATAAAATGGACAGTATTTCTAGTTCAGTTATTATGGTAGGTTTATTTATGCCCCTGCGTCCTTGCATTGGTGAAATACTGTATCAAAGATTGAAATGATGTGTGCAAAACACTTCAGCTGTGGGAGTCATTCCTGCCCAGGCAAGGGGCACTAGAAAAGGGATTCTGCTTTATATTTCATGGGAGAAATTGCTGTCAAGTCTAGAAGAGTGCATAGAAACACAAGTTTCTAGTTTTTCTTCTGCATTTCTGCAGTAAGAGATGACCTTTCCAATAGCCCTAGGTTCCATCTACCAGAAAGATAAAGCATTTATTATTTATTAGTCAAACCCTTGGATTACTGCTCTTCCTTTTCTTTTTCTCTTTTTTTTTTTTTTAATTCTTTTGGAGTTTTTTAAACAGGCTTAATTCTATTTACATCCAATTTTCTCCAGCTGAACTGAATGCTGGAAGATAAATAGGTAACACTTATGGGGCTGGTTTGCCTAATGACAGGTCTAGAGTAAATCATAGTCAGAGACCAGAAACAATGATACTGAAGAGTAAAGCAACTATTAAAGTCACCAAAGCTGACCTCTTGCACATCATATTGGAAAACTAAACTATCAAAAAGCCAAAAATTCTTCTAAATGCAGCAACAAGACATAAATATGCCAAATAGAGCATAACTTAAAAGAACATGTTTAACAGCAATAAAGATGTACATAAGTACACCCCAGTACCTCCTTAATACTACAAAGGTATTTATAGATTCAAGTTTTCTTCAGAGAAGATTGTCTGAACTCATTACAAAAAAACACAAGAACTCATAAATAAAAATTTTAATCAGAGTTTGGTAGATATAAGAATAAAGGAAGAATTTAAGTTTTTAATTTCTCTCTGAAACTTAAAGCTAGAAGAAAATTAACTACAATCAAATGGGGGAAAAAAACCCCAACCAAACAAAACAACAAACCAAAAACACACACAAAAATCCCAACCAAAACAAACAACTCAAACCAAAATCCTGTTTTTTGATATTCCACATTCAAACAAAGAATCAGTAGATGTTATTGGTCATATTATACAGCCATGAGATAGAAGGAGAGAAGGACACTCAGTGCACAAAATGCATTTCTAAATGTTCTCCATCTTGGTGGGAAGCATTTTCTATAAGAAGCAATAGATAAATTCTCTTAACTGATATGAAGATAGAAAAGATGTGGGGACAATGCTTGTGGCATTGCTTGTGGCAGAACCAGAATGAATATTTATGATGTAGATCAAAAAAATCTTAAAAATTTGTATTTACTCGCTTATACAGACATGCCAAAATTCTTTCAGGTCGTTCATCAGTGAATTCTTAAATTAATCTTTCCCTGTCAGAGGAAATGACGAAAACTAAGAAAGACTATTCTCACTATGGACATATAAGAGCTCAGCAACTGGTGATTCCTGTAACACAGAGAGACACACAAACCCAAAATATTCCCATAAAATCTAACAGTTAGATTTTGCATTCAGTCAACATTAACAGTTATTGCTATTCATGAAGGACCTGTGCAGGTAATGTTTGAGTGTTACAGGAAATTCACAGCAAATAAAAGGCACTGAAGTAAAAAGTCAGTTCACTGGATTTCAAAAGCAAACTCATACAAACATTTCCCAGTTGCTTCAAATCTACAGCAGACAAAATGAGCTGATAAACCTCTCTTCCTCATCCTGCTATTTTTCAATAGATGGAGAAGATCTCTGAGTGGCTGCCCTGGACATTCCTCAGGAGTGACTCTGGAACAGAGCTCAGCAAGCCCCTGGTGGGGACGGAGGTGTCAGAGGCTGAATGCAAAACCAAGGACTTCATCATGAGCCCACTGCAGGGGCTGGCTGCACAGGGACAGCAGCTCTGCCTGGAGCATGGCTAAACAGGGAGCAGAGCTGTCCCTCCAAGCATGGAGCAGCCACTCTGACAGAAATGAAGTGCCAAATTATCAAAAGCAGGGCTTTTCAATTTCCCAGCACAGGGAATGATTGGCATCTGACTCCATTGATCCAGAATGCTGAGCAAGTGCTTTATTAAAACTGTATTATATTGCATTATATTATACTATATTAAAGAGATACTATACTATACTAAATTACATACTAAAGAAAACTCATGACTGTCTCCCGACAGTCAGGACACAGTGATTGGTTAATTAATATAAACAACCATCACCAGAACCCAACTACTAAATCCCTTCAGGTAAACAAATTCCTTCCTAACACATTCTACCTGTGGAAAAACAACAGGAGCAGCAAACAGAGATAAGAATTGTTTTCTCTTCTTCTCTCTGTGCTTCTCCAGGAAAAAACCTGGCAGAGAGAATTATCTCTCTCTCTCTCTCTGTTCAAAGAATATGAATGCCACACCAAATGACATAAAGGTGCCGCCTCTGTGCCACTCTGGCTACAACATGAAAGTGTGAATTTCCTGCAGAAGCAACAGCACATCGGTGGCGTGACTTTCACCACTCGTGTGACTTTCAACACTGGCTTTTTGTCATCTTGCAAGGACTTCAACCTCATTATATTCTAGGTGCAGCACTTTATATGGTGCTACATGTAATACCTCCACTGTAATTTTGCCTTTTAAAGCATCATACTAACCAATTTCATATGTGGTACCACCATGCAGACTTCCCATGAAATAAGGCCATTTGGAAGGTTTTAATAAGCCATTATCAATTGGTGTCTAGTTTATAACTGTGCACAGTATTTCTTAGCACAGATTACCCCAGTACTGATGTGAGGTAGTAGCACAGGCTGTAATTATTAAAGTAAAAGACAAGGGACTTTGAGATTAAACTGGCTTTGAAACAAAATACTACAGCCAGCTTAACTAAGCACCCAAATCAACAACACCTGCAGGGAACAGTGGCAGTCCAAGAGAGAAAATGAGTTCTCACAGCTTAAAATTCAGCTTCAGAACTCTGAAATATCTGAATCCTTCCAGTGATACAGAGAATTGAGTCCTACTCTCTGCAGATTGTATTCTGATATTGCCTATCAGTCACATGCCAGCCTGTGATATTTCTTTTAATGGGAAAAAGTACATTTTATAGCATATATAACATTAGCACTTCTTCCACAAATTTGAAATACAGTGATCTTAGCACTCAGCATAACAGAAGCAGAGCCACTATAAATACATTAAAATCCTGATTTTTATTTTAATGATGACCTATTTTTAACTTTTTTTTTTTTAAATGGAGAGAGGAAACACCTGACTTTTCCCTAGACATGTTGTGCTGACTGAAGATTCCTGCACCTTCAACTTCTATCAGTATTAACCGATATTGCAGAAAGGTTGCAGAGAGAAGTCCGAAAAAGCTGGTCAAAATAAGAGGCATGTAATAAATTGCACAGATCTACAGTTAGAAGTTTTAATTAATTCCCCTAAAGGATTACTTTTTAGTCCCAAAAGAGAAATTACCTCAGCGTCAGAAGCTAGAGGCTCCTTGGAACTGGGTGAACCACACTAAGAGTTTGATCATTAGGAGAGTTAAGCATTTTGGAGAAAGGGAAAAGAATAATAAAATCTCTTAGATCATCTTTTGAAAATAGAGCTCAAGCTGTGTGCTTCAGCTGGAAATGTTTTACCACTATGCCTTTTGACATAACAGATGGCACTGTCACCCCAGTAAGCACAAAATCAGGTTCAAATAACCTGACTGGCAATCACAACGGCTGGAAGCCAAGTTGTAGGAGGTAGGATCTGACTGACCTTACAGATAACCTGTCCCTGTCTTAACCTTTGTGTGGGTTGTCCCAGCTTTTCAGACTGATTGAACTGAAAAGACTGAAAAGAGGTCTGCCACATCTCTAAAAAGTATCAGAAACACTACAACATAGAAAAGAACTTTGTTTTCTTTCCTGTTCCATGAATTGCTCCTAAAACACTTTGTGATTCATACCTTAACATTTGTTCAAAATAAGTTAAAGCCTCATTTACCTCAAAGTTTCCCCATTCAACAAAAGTCCTTAAGCATCTGACCCACAATCAGCATTTTTACATAAATGCACACATTTCCCTCTCTCTTTCTTCAGTTCCGTTGCTATAGCAAAACAGTCAGTTTTTTAGCTGAAAATGAGCAAGCTTCATACTGATATCAGAAAGGACAAAAAACAATCACTTCAGCAGCCATAGCAGCCAAACCGTGCTTTAATTACATGAAACTCTTGAAAAAGAACTGAGAACTGCTATTAGGTCTGGGATCAATCAGTCCTGTGAAAGAAGGGCTTCCAGACAGGCTCCAGTCACACAGGTGCTGGAGCAATCCTACTTCTCCCTCTAATTGCCTCAATTTTATTGAAGATGAAAACGTTACCTCATAGAGATGGCAACTCTGTGCATACAGTGAATGCAGAAATGCAATTTATATTCTTCTTTGGAGATGCCCTAAAAAAATCCTATAATGAAATCTAATATTAATTTTAGGATAAAATCAATGCATTTCCACAGATGCCATAAGTAAATATAGTATTGTATATACATTTGATACTAACAACCTTCTCTTAGAGGGATTTCTATAGGTGAATATATTCCCTTTCTAATTTGAATGATTAAAAGCCTCTTGCTTCAGTGACATGCACCCCCACAAGCCCCAACTGGGCAAGCAGCAGAGAACTAAGAGCCACTCTTTTCTCACTACTGTTGCAGGCTAGAAACAATTAAAACTATCAGTAGGAATTAATTATTGTTTAGATTTTTTTCCATTCCCTCCCTGAGGATGCAAAGGTCTGCAGGTCGCTTGTACTCTCCTCTTCCTTTACAGATAAATCAAATTGATTGATTTGTCTTGATATGGGGTAGAAAAATCTTGGCCACAAAGTAGAGAAAACCTTGGCCACAAAGTAGAGAAAATCTTGGCCACAAAGGAGAGAAAACCTCCCCAGTAGAACAATCCATTTTATTCATTAGTTTGTTGGGGTTTTTCTTGCTTTACAAACGTATAATTTCCAGCAGCAAGAAGTCAGATTGAATACAAAAATTATCTGACCTGTGCTACAAAAAGATGACTCATCTGACTAACACCAACAGATCTTGGTTGTTTTATGTTTTTTATTAAATGTATATTTGAAAAGAGCAGTATTCCTGAGAAATCTCTCTTACCACCAGAGATTTTATAAGAAATGTAAAGAAACGTATAATTATACCTGCTGGGCTGTGTATTTTTCACAAGATGAGTTGCTGTAGAATCAAACTGCCTGTAAGTACCATTCAAGTGTTTTTTCAGAGTGCTTCTTTGTCACACACACCCCCTGTCCACGAGCAGGGCTCGGGATGTCCTTGTGATCTACAGTTCCTCTGCCTCCCATGGAAAGTAGCAGTCATAGCTCTTCTTTCATCAGGGGAAAGAGGAGGACCTCTTCTCTGAATTGAGAGGTTTTGATAATTCTAGTGTTTATCTTTTCCTTAAATCCATCTAGGATTCCTTTTTTCCCCCCCCTCATTTTACCTCATTTCCTTTAGAAGGGGATTTATGAGGAGAAGCCCCACTGCTTACTGTGACATCAAGCACCAAGTGTTTGCATTGGGGTTCCAAAGTAACTAATTTTTTTTTCTTCCTTTTATTCCTACAGCAATACTTTCAGACTTTCAAACTATTAAAGATTTAAAAGTCCCAAGAAAACTATTAGAAGCCCACATTTGAATGTTAATGAATCAGCATTAGCTGGTGCATCTCCAAATGTTAAGAGTATGTTATTCACATGTAGGAAAACAAGTTTCTGGTTGTATTAAGCAGTATTTTTTAATACAATCTCCTGAAAAATAAGTAAAAATTAGAGCACACTTTGCTGAGCAAACCTCAGGAGCAGTTGAAGGCCATCCTATCCATGGGTTCAGTTATTGGGGTGCCTCAGCTCCCAGTGTCTGCAAACATGGCACAAAGTACATGATCAAGCAGAAACCATAACACACATCCTCTTCCTTCCCCACACCACTTTGCCCCTTTCCATACCATACCTCCTGATGTGTGAAAAAAGCAAACATAAAAATGTAACTTTTCTGATCTGTGCTTCCTTACAAAGCAATGGAAAAAACCCTACCTATTACAGGTAGAATGAAACCCACAGAAACATCCTGGGAAGTTATAAAATACGATTCAGTGATCTGCAAAGACGAAAAAGAAGTCTCTTAAATATAGCTTCATGAATGATTCACAAGGCCCAGAACTCCCTCTATTTCCAGCAGTGATCTCAAGCCAGTTTAATATTTCTAGGTAAATAATTCATGTTACTTTTGTTTCTAGCAATAACGCATTCTCAAAAACACTGGCTGCACAGTATGCTCTGCTCCTTCCCTGGATTTTCAGGCTGTGCTGCCTGAAAGTACATCACTTAATTCCACTTCCAGGAGTGATCATCACCTGGGTTGGAGTATGAATAAAGAAGAATGAATAATGACCAAGGTTTCAGGCATAGCTTCAGCTGTGATATATTAAAATGGCCGTGAACATGGAAAAGTAAAGTTGGTATCTGTACATTAGATACAGAATCGCCACAAATGATGGAGTACTTCTGAGAGCAGGCAGAAGTGAGAACTGAATGCTCAGTATTTCCAAGGACAGTCCCATGATAAAGACTGTCAAAGATTTGGAAGGGCATTTGAGTTAAAAATGGTCTCCTAATACAGACTTAGCTCTGTAAGGAGCTAAGGATAAAGTCTGCAAGCAGTACTGCTCTTTGACTCAAAAATTGTCCTTATATATGCCACTTTCTGCCACAGGGAAGGCAATTATGTTACAAAGATTATTATTTAGCATGTTTTTGCTATCATACTGGAAAAGATCTTCCTATATAGGGTAATATAGAGCTGTTGCATCCTAAAGCACACTACAGCTGTCACAGAACTGTAAACATTACAAGCTTACCCCTATTAAAACAGCCAATTTTGGGACCTTACAAAGGTAGCATCGCTTCACGCGTGGATTCTTTCGAACAATTGTCCCGCACAGCTTCATCTACCAGAACAAGCAGAGAAGAATACCTCTCCTGAGCTATCTGCAGAATTATCTTTACCTTCCAAAACACAGTGGGGGGCTTGAAATCCCAGGGTGTCATAATGTGGGCCATCATGGCCAGCAGCCATTACCCCAATCACGGCGGTGATTTACGCCGGCGCTGCAGCACGGAAGAGCAAGGAACCGTGGTGCTTCTTGCTATTTGTCTCCAGAAGAGCACAGCAGCTGCTCACAATGACTGCTCTTGTTATGCTTTTTCCTACCAGCTTTATGTCACAAAACTAAGATGCAAAGTCATTATGATCCACCCGTGATAATGCCTGCTGGACTACAATGTGCTCGGATAAAGCAGCTATTATGTCACTCAAACGTGCACGAAATCACAAACTGGGAGGGAATACAACTATTCTGAGCCCAGCTGAAATCCTATCCACTCTGATCAATAGCAGTAAGTGGGCTAAGATCAATTCCAGCAAGCACAGGATCAAGCAATAATATTACTATTGTGATCACACATAGAAATAGGGAAGCTTGAGGTGAGAGCTCAAGGAGGGCTAAGTTTTATTATTTGATATACAGTTGAAGCAGAGACAAAGAAAAATGTAATTTTCAATAATATGTAATACTTATGTGCATATGGGAATACCTCCTACACACTACCTGTTTGTTCCTATTGGTGATCTGCTTAAAGAACAGTCTATTAATTACATATTTTTCTGCCTTCAGCTTTGATTGCAAAATTGTCATGAATAATAAATAATTTCCTGTACCATCTTGAGAGGCTCTAGAAAAAGTACAGCAAATTCCTTTCCTCATATGTATCTCTCCCACAAATTTATGCCTCTTTCAGTCTCAGCTCCCCCTCAAATGATGTATTCCAAGCTTGAAAAGGGGGAAGGCATGAGTTATCAGGGCTTGCTTCACTCCTAAATATCAATCACTTAGTCCCTCACTAGCAGTGAAATCTATTTTATCATCACTAGTGGGGATACACTTCGATTCTGACAGAAGCCATTGAGACAGACTTATAACAGCAACCAAAAGAACAAAACAGTTTTCAGCAATTCCAATTGGTTTCAATGCCAGGGTAATTTCACCTAATCAACAGAGACTGATTCAAGTTGGAGCTCTAGATAGTTATTGATTTGAGTTTGGATTTTTTAAAAAGGAAAAGCCAACATCTTTGCTTCCAAACATTTCTGCAACTGTCATGTTCGAAGCTCTAGACTTTGCAATATTTAAAAGTTTATGATAATTTAAGACAATCTGATGTTATTAGTTCTGCTGACATTTAAGAACTTCTATCATAGTTTAAAAAAATCCCTTTCTCTCTGCTAACTTAAAGGTACAAAGATAAAAATAAATAGCACAATTATATCAGTAATATAATTCACTATAATGCCAACATTAACTTAATTGACACTATGCAAATTTACATTAGCTCTGGATGTGCCTTTTATTTATAGAGTTTTTATTTTTAAAGATGCAAACAGTAACGATGCCAGATCAAATCTTGCAGTTTGAGCGGGTTTAATCTACCAATTAAACCTCCAAGATGTACTTTAAAAAAATAATTTGGTGAAAAATTGCCAGTATTCTTTGGAAATACAGGTGATGTTTACCTGTGTTCTGAGTGCTGGCAGAAATGCTATGCAGAATTTATAAGCATATTTTAAATATATTTTAAGCAGCAATTCTGTTGTCTGCCTTATTCCTGTAAAAGTGAATTTCACTCTTTAGAGCAAAATATTTCTAAGCACTGATGCTAAATCCTCATGTTTATGTCTCAGCTTAGACTTATCTTATTTACTTCTTGTCTTTGCCACTTTTTCTGTCCTTCCAAGAGGCAAACTTATAAAACCCTGTCATCTCAGTGTGCAGCACCAGATGAGGGAGGAGCTTGCAATTGTGAGGTTTCCAAAAATCAGATTTCAGCCCAGTCTCTATACACTGCAGTTTGATATTAGAAAATAATTCCATGTTTAAATAACTAATTGTACCAAATGTAGGAATTCTCAATCTCTGTTACAATGTCCATGACCACCTTTAAATTCTAGCACTAAGCTTAGTCTAAAGAAAGATTTTCACATGGCAGCACCACAGCAGAAGTATCTGGGGTTTTTTTCTAGTTTCTTTAAAACCTGCAGATTCCATAGAGTATGGCTGACCCATGCTGAGTTTCCAGCTCTCAGAGAGTGCTCCAGGTCTGTGGTTCACTAACTAAACCCAGACTCCTATGAGGAGCAACAACACAACATCTGCAAACATGCAAGAGGAAAAGGTGCTTTCCCCAGGCAGAATTAGGGGCAATGCCATGGTATTCCAGCCAAGCAGCCACTGGAGTTCCTGTGTGTCCCTTGGCATGTGATCACACTTTTTCTGTGGTTTCACTCTGCCTACAGGCACCTTAGGACTGGCTACTGATTATCACTGCAATACTCTAGCACACAAATAGACAGAAGCATTCTGCATGGCTGTTATGATTTTAGGAAAAAAGACAAAAAACAAAGCCATTCTGGGAACATGAAAGACAGAAATATTTGAACGTGAGGTTTTCGATTTTTCCCCCTAGATGTCAAACTGCACTTTCAACGCCCTGAGAAGATGTAATAGGATAAAAGCAGGTCTGACAGCTATTCAACAACCCAGATCTTTCAGTAACAAAAAACAAGTAGCAGTTTTCTGTGAGCATTGTGAAGAGTAGCCAAGTCTTAGAAGAACAAAAAACAACTCAATTGTTGCTTGTCTTAGGGAAAAAAGGCTCACAGATATAAAGGACCTGAATAAAGACAAGACACAAGTTCCTCCTCATTCTCTTTCATTCATTCAGGCAAAGTCTTCAGAGAAGAGACATTCACTGCATGAGCCTTGCCCAAGTGTGGGCACAGTAAACCTGAGAACTGAAGGGGATGGATTCTGAGAGCCACAAAGCACACCTTGACACTTTAACATCCTGATTAACCTGATTTCTTTAGTGAATTTGAAGAGATAATAATATATAAAAATAAGATATAACAATAACAACATAATGCTCAAATGTTTGCTTTTGATTTTGGGGTTTTTTAGTGGTTTTTCTTTGAAGAACACAAAGTCTATGGCAGATCACTTGGCTAGGCTGTGCTCCTGCACCCTGGCCTTTCACCACACTGAGATATTGGCAACATTCCCTGAATGAAGCTTCCATTTTCAGTAATTTGCACAAAAGTCATCTATCACTTTAACGTGCTCTGCACTTAGTAGATAGAGAGATGCCAATCATTCTGAGACATTTTCTTTTCTCCTTCTCTGGGAGAATAGTGTTCAGAATTATTTAGTTGTCAAAATGTGATACAATAATGCAATAAAAAAGGCTTCACTTGGTAATGGATATGGATGAATTTTCAGAAGAGTATAATCAACTTCTTTTGGGTCATCAGAATGAAGAACTGAGCCTTCAGTCTTCCAAATAAATGTGTTCAATTCCTTAGGACCTAAAGCAAAAACTGTGATCCTGAAAGTCCCCAATGACTTCCTAAACACAGGGAATCCGAAATGGCAAATGAATTTACTTTTTAATGTCACCCTTTTCCAGGTGCTACAGCTTCAGTACATTCATTACAGGAACAGAGATGAACAGTATATCTACCTGCACTCAAGCCCCAGTCCACATCAATACATCATCTGTCCCACAGCTGAAGTCCTCTGTGTTTCTCAATCCAGGCATTTGAAAACAGACAGAAAATGGACAAGGATCCTTCCAACCTGAGTAGAAGATTCTTTTGTTCACAGTAGGTTTGGCAGAAAATCTTTTTATCTAGTAACTGAATAATCAGTCAGAATACAGAAAAAAAGGAGAATTTATTTTTTTTAATCCATCTTCTCCTTAAAGATTTTATATTCCATCCACTATGTCCCCTCAAAAATGCTTCCAAAGCTGGGGATCTCTCAACTGGAAAAACGACTCCCGTATTGAACCTGCCAATTCCACATCCTGAGCTGGAAGTCACCTCTCTGCTTCTCCTCCTGCTCAACAGCTGCAGGAGCTGTGGGCTGGTTCCACTTCCCTGAGGTTTTTTTTTTTTTTTTTTTTTTTTTTTTTTTTTTTTTTTTTTTTCCAGAACATCACCCCAGAAATTCACATGTCCTTGCTCATCCCTACACGTGAACCTCAGTGTCTCTGGTTTCTAAAATACAACACAGCAGTATGACTGCAGCACATTCATTTCTTCCCTAGGACGACAGGTATTAGTTTTAAAAGAAATATAAAATACTCTTGGTGTGCATATATTGTTTCTCTATATGACATAGATATACGGATTATTTTTACTCTCATGAGGATCTTAGCACCATTTACAAGGGATTTTAGCAGCAGAGGTCCTTTGAGCTCACTGCTGAACAAACTGGGTAGTGTGGGACCCACAGCTCCCCCATGGGGAGCCCCATTCATACCACTCTCCTTTTGGCTTCCCACTGACAAGTACATTATAAGGGCTATCAATCAGTCAATTCTTAATCCATTTAAAATGGATACTGCTATTCTGGTTAGTGTGAGAGAAGAAATAATTTGCTTAATTCTAAATTACAATATTTTACTGATAAGTAGTCATGTGCTCAAGTGTCCCATTTACATCTACCTTTCCTACTACAGAACAGATAATAAGATAAAGATAACACTTTAATTCCACAGACTAGGTGGAATTAAAGTGTTTAAAAACATGTCCTAGAGACAACAAAGCTTTAAAGCTAATCAAAGCCTGTGTTTTAGTCTCTCAGCACTAAAGTCTAAGAACTACAGCCAAAATCCTCCATCTCAAGCACAGGTTACAGAAACGGGTGAAACAGAACAAGAGAGGATGGTTGGAAAAGCTCTTTGAAATGAAAAATAACAAATGTGTGGCTGAATGGCTGCCCAGAATAAGAAACCCTTGGCAGAGAGAAAGAGAAAGAGAAGAAACTGTGCTGCTGGAGGCTTCAAAAGAACATGGAGTACTGACCACCCCAAACCTCAACCTACAGGCGCGGCAGCCTGATTTCCTCCTGAGCTCTAAGGAGCTCCCTGTGCACCACCTCATCAAGGATCTCATGTGGGGACTGGGAAGGCAATGCTTGGAGCTTCTGTACACTGAAAAACAAATTAACCATAAAATATGCTTCCAAATACATAAAAGAAAATTGGCCTCCACCATCGCAATTAAATATACATTACAGGCAACCTTCTGACTGTGTTAAGATTTCGGTTCTTTCAAAAACAAACACTCTCTTCACCACAGGCAATTGCAGCTTCATTTCTGTGGAAACTCCACAAGACACTCCTGACAGAAATAGCTGATTTTATTCCTGAGAATTCATAACTAATTTAAATTTCAATGAAGCAAGTGCACACCTGTCTGCCCATTTTGTTCCTCCAAATCTATCAAATCTTCAGTACCAAGCCAGTGAATCTTTCAAAGCAAAAAAACCCAAATAACAAAACAAAACAAAACAAAGACCCCCAAAACCAAAACCATCGAACCATTAAGTATTTTAGGAGTTTGGGATTTTAGCACCTGCCATTGAATTCTGTATTAGAAGCTCGTTGATATGCTCTATGCTAGAATAGATTTATTGGCAAAACAAACATACTCCAATAAAATTTTAAAAATCCAGTATCATATAACAAACATTCCTACAATTCCATCAGCCTAATATTCACTTTGTTCCAAACTGACATGGCACTGACCAACATGTATCCACGAAAGAAAAAGAGACTGCATTTCAGTCTTTAATACAATTGGCACCAAACAAGGGTCAAAATACTGTTTTTCAAGATAAATGGATCCATCTTGGCTGGTAACAGTCTTTCATTAAAAAAACAAATGTAATTTGGGATTGTGCAGCTTTTTGAGACAACAAAGCAGGGGAGTTTATTTGCTGTATTGCTTTTAATCCCACACTATTTGCAAATATTAGATGGCAATGATAAACACAGAGCAGTCAGATGTTCCTAATAATTCCCTGGACAACCTTTACTATGCATGTCCCCCTCCAAAATATACATGGACAGATGTGTTATAGTGACTTATAGGAAAGGTTTACTTTAAATGCAGATTTTAAATGTTGGTTCAGTGCAGAACTCTTGAAGTGACATAAGCTGAGTCAAGTGCACTATTAATGAAAGAGCTGGTGAGCTGCAGAAACCACATTTGTGTGCCAAGAAAACATCAAATGGACCATCACCATGTGGCCCAAGGTCTTCACAATTTCTACAAAGGCACAGTATGAATAAAAATCTCCTCAGGATCATCAAAAACCAGAAAATACAGCAAGAAAGACTGAGAAGTCTTTGAGTTAAATCCCCAGAATGCAGGAGTTGCCAAAAAGATATTTAAAAAACCCTCACCCTTTAAGAAATCTCTATTTCTCATTTTGTTTACTTGCCTTTGAGATGTGACCTGCAGTTAATCCTGATGAGAGCCCTGATCCAAAGCAAACAGTGCTATATTAAAGGAATTCAATGCAAACCTCTGGGAAGTTTGCTCCCTAAGAATCTCAGACTGGATTTGGATGTAAGAATCCCTCTTTGTGCAGTAATACCACTGAATTCAATTCACTGAGTTAAATTCTTTGCAATGACCATTCATGTAATGCTTACTCAAAATTAAGGTGTAATCCTCTGCACCTTGTAACAGAAAAAACAGTTCAGAAAACTCAGTCTAAAATATTACAATTTCCCTGGTGTAAGAGCTTTCAGCTAAGCCTGAACATGTCATGAAGTCTTATAACATGTTGTTCTAAATAAAAAAAAAAACAAAAACAAATCTCTCTTACTAGCTAATTACTGCTCTGCAGAGACCAAATGAAAGCTCTATGTACATTAAGGAGAGCTGTAGCCAGCAGACCTTCTCTGTAGGCAGGAAAAGTGCTGGAGATCTGAGAAAACCCCCACAGATCCACACAACTGAGAAGCCCAAGATTGTCCCTGTACCTTCAGAGTGAGGCTGGTTTACGTCACTGTGCCCCACCTCCCCCAGGAATATTTAAGAAGTGATCTTCATTGTGGAAACACCTGGAGGTTCCTGGTATAACAAAATGGTCCTTTCCAACTGCACTTGTATCATGATCTTGAATGTTGTGTAAAGGCTGCAATGCTTCATCTAAATTGGCTCACAAATATCAATATGGTGATTCACATGAAAAGTTATGCTTCTGTGCTGAAGAGTTTGCAAGCCTGAGCCCAGATGTTTGCAAAGTGCTGGATTAGAATGGCCACACATTTGTTCACAGGTGTTTTGCAAAGTATAATATTCACTATTATTCATCAAGAGGAACTCCACTAAAATCAGACAGACAGGGCTAGAGCTGGTAGGAATGAATACAAATCAAGGTGTAGAAGCCTTCCTTTGCTCTGTCTCATTTATTGCCCCTAGTGATGGAAAGAAATACTAATTATACACAAGCAAAAGATTTTACAATGACCTTGGAATAACATAATTAATATCAAATTAATTTCTGATACTCATAAAAATATTAGAGTCCTGTTAATAAAATTATTATTAATATGCTTTGCTATGTGGGTCACTTAGTTCTTAAATAGTGGCCTTTTAATTAACAGGAAAAAAGGAAAGTAAGTCATTGGAGTTTTGAGACACTCCTTTAACCTTGTCACCTAAAGGAAGAACAGAGGCTGACATTAAATGGAAAGGCTTTGATATTTCAGACTTATCTTACACTGTGTTTTACACAACTCACTCCTCTCGTAAAGGTGAGCACAGACCTGACCGAGAGATGATGAAGAAAGAGAACTGACAGTGCAACGACCTCTGTGGTCAGAGCCAAAGCTAATAGTTCTGGGAACTGATCTTTGATTAACTTCTTCCCCCTCTTTGCCTTTTTGAGCCTTTGAAATCAGTGAGAAAGTTCTCTGTGCTACCTCCAGCACCACTAGTTCTGTATGTACATGATGTTCTTTCAGAAGCAGCTTTGCAACAAATCCCCATAAAGACTGAAGTTGTATTTCTCAGTTCTCACTCCTCTGCTGCCTTATCATCACTGCAACGTGCCACTGAGACAAGATTAGAGAGAAAAACTGGCAGCCATGCCCTCTGTGCATGCAAACCAGGAATATTATCCTGGCTGGCTGGGCTTTTTCCTACAGGGACATGGGATAGAAAAGCAACGTGGTCTTTCTGGCATTCCTGGTGTGTTTGTCCCTTAGCAGAGGCAGCAGGGAGAGCAGGGTATATTAAGTCCTGTACCACGTTTTTGCTTTTCATGGTTTAGGAGAGTGAGTCAACTCAAGGGGTTCATTACCCCAGGCAAAGGTACGAGTCTGGGATATAAAATACTGTGGTTCCATTTCTTGCACTAAATAGAGGTCTCACTTGATGGCAGACTTAACACTCCTACTCTGACTCATTTCTTCAGCTATTAAAATGGGGAAAAAAGCTTTTTCATTCCTACATAGTTAAATACAATCATACCTGTAAGGCAACTCAGTAAAACAAAAAAGGAGTTTACAGGAAAATACAAAAATAATTACATCCAAAAGCTGGTCTCTTCATCCTGTCCTTTGATGGCACAGATGTGACAACAGAACATCTGTATGATGGGACCGATCACAACAGCCATGACCACCCCCAAATAGCAAGGAAAAATATTTTTATAATTTAACACGGTTTTAAGACTCCAAAAATCATCACCGCATTGCAACTTGGCCTCTGTGGTCTTTAAGTTAGTAAGCAAATTATTTTTGTTAAATTAATTTTATCAAATGAGTTCAAGTAAGTGAAAAGTGTGAGCATTTGTTGCGTGACTACTATAAATTCACAGCATCTATTTTTTATAAGGATTTTTTAGTAAGCAGCTTACCATGCACGCAATGATTTCTTGCAGCTTACACAGAATAATGATATTTAAAAATTAAAACAGATTCCAGCCATTCCAAATTCCTTCCTACATAAGATTATTCCAAAACCCTAAGAATAAATGTCCATCCCACCCAGCCCCCTCTCAGTGTACAAGTACAACCAGTCTACTGAAGCTGTCAAAAACCCCCCAAAAAAACCCACTTCAACATTAATTACATTCACGTTTGATTCCAGTATTTTTCTTACCTTCTGTTTGACTCTAGAATCTCTAAAAGCCTCATTTTGTTTCTGAAATCCCAAGAAGCTCATGTGCATATTTTTGCTGAAGTGCAGGAAGAACTCCCCTGATGTTAAATGATCAGCAGCTGACTGGCACATTCATTCATCAATTCAAACAATGGCTCTTGGTTACTGGGTTTTTTGGGCCACAAAAACCTTTCAGCCCTGGCTTTCCATGTGGCATTAACTGCTGATGTACACAGCATTGACAGTCTGGTGATGCACCTAAGAGCATTAAAAAATTCTCATATAAAGTATTTTAATACCCACAACTCCACAAAATTAACTGAGAAAAAATAAAGGAAGAATATTATGCATGAAATCTTTTCAACAAATCTACTTAACTCATTAAATTTAAAATGGCTAGGAGGAGAAATGCAAGTGTGATGACTTTTAAGCCACATTTCACATTCTGATCAGTGTTCTTTGTTTAGGCCTTTGTATATACAAATCACTTTGTTCTTTCCTGTTCTTGATCACCCACTGTCCTTTCTTCTGCACACAATGAGCTTCTAAATTTTGAGCCATTTAGTTATATCTAACCTTTATAGCATTTTTCTTCTGATGGATGTATTCTTATGAGATGAAAATTGTTCTGTAATAGTAGAGATTTTTCAATAAAGTAGTGCTCAGCATGCAGTAAGAAAATGCTAATCACATGAACAGTTTTTCATTGCATTTATGCAGCACAATATTTAATAATGTGGGTTTATCACAGAATTTCAATAAATGATGTAAAATTCACTACTGCAATATAGAACTCATTCACTCAGTTGTATATGAGCTGTTCCCTCTCCTGGACAGTCTTGCACTCTAAATTCCAAGGTACAGGAAGAGAAAATGTTCTGACATATCAACTGGGATCTGCTTTGTATGGGCTACTTCTTCTAACTGATGGACTCCAAGTAAGGTCTTGTTTTGTTTTTTTTTCCTTTACTTCTTCTGGGGTTGTATTTTGAGGGTTTTTTAAATTAATTTTTAATTTTAATTTTAAAAATAGTTTAAATCTCTTGTATTACAGAAGACTGGGTAATAAAAATAAAGTAAAATAACAGGGAATGCTGCTTGTTAAACTGATTGGAAGTGCAACCACAAGGGTTCTGGTAGCAAGCATGGAGGTGAACCCCTTCAGTTTGCTTTAATATTGAAAAATGCCATATTGCCTCTGTCAGACTGAAAGTTTCTTTCTGTCTAAAGTATGAAAAGTACCCATGGAAATCACAGTCATATGATCCTGTTTTTTTTTCTATTTCTTCCCTAGAAAATATAGGAAAATAATTATGAGGGAAAATACTCCTCCAATTGCCTAAAGCACCAAATTAATGGTCAGAATATGATATGACATTAGTAATAAGGAAATAAAAGATTATCATCTTTAATTACAAAAAAAATGGAATCAATTATTTTACTCAGCTACTGGTGAGCAATTGCAAAGACTATTTTCTCTGCTAAAAAAAGATAATAAAACCAATTATAAAATTCAGTCACCCACAGAAGTAATACTTTACTACATGTAAATACAAATATTTTTCTTCATAAAATTATTTTTATAAGCTCTTCTTCAACCATCACATTGTGTGCAGTCCTATCCACTTTAAAGTAGGTGCCATATTATTCAATTTTTGAATAGTCCCTATAGTAGCTGACTCTTAGATACAGATAACGCTTTGGACATTGAGTGCTGAATATAAGAAAGAACTTTTTTTGGCATAAACTAGTGTACTACCATTGAAGGACCTCCTTCCAGCTCAAGATGCATCTTTTCAAGTTTTTGAATTAAACTTGTATTAGCATTTCATTGACTAGAACCTTAAAGTATTCCAACCATTCAAAAGAAGGTCCATTATGCTTTCCTCATGCATTTTAATTGTGGTGAAGTCAGTGTCCTATAGCTGTAGACACAATAGTGAAGATATATCAAAGAAACAATTTCTATACCAAGAAAGAGTATATTTTATTATATAAGTAGCTTCGTAAGAGCTGGAGATAAAATAAAGACAAACTAGAAGGGATTAAAAACTTCGTTGTCCTTCAGATGTTTCCTTCTGCTTTAATTATACAGAAGTTTGATTTTCAGCTGCCTTGCTTGCCATGAAGCCACACAGTAAAATACAGTAGGATGAAATGCTGCTGAATCATAAATGCTTGATTGACTCAGAAAATAGTTACCAATAAGCTGAAGAAGAATCGGAGAAGAAAACATTTGATCAGAGCCTTCAGAAATGCTCTCCATCCATATGCCCTGACAGTCTTTTCTCACTGATCCTTGGACCTTCAAACCACCAGTCACAAAATTCTGAATGCACCTAAAAATCCACTCCAGCGTAGGAGAGAGTTGGCAATATTCATTGAAGAGCCAGTATTTATAAGTCACTGTCATTAGCAGTAATAACCAAACATTGTGTCTGAAAGAAGAGACATTGATGAGATCTCAGCATTATACACTCAGATATTCACTGTGGAAAATGTTCTTTCTTCAGTACAATTGTTATTTATTCTGGACCATTCTGGCAAGGGCAGTGCGTCACTTCTCCAAAGAGCCCCTGCACTTGCAACACAAAGAAAGTCACAGTGACATCTTGTCCCTTCAGCCAGGCTGAAAAAAAAAAAAATAGACTCCTCTAAACCCTCCTCTGTGGGGCACAGGGAAGAACCTTTGTGTTGAAGAATACTCAATGCAGAAAATTGTTCAGCAAATTATTTCTTTCACCAGATTCTTCATTCTTCCAAATCTATGAACTGAGTTGTTCATAAAACTTGTCCTCTGAACCCGAATATTTTTCATCTTCATCATTTTCGGTGTTATAGTGGATAGTAAAAAAAATCAGAAAAACTAACAGTATAAGAAATAGGATTCTTGGCTATTAGATTCCTTTCCCACTTCCAGAGCAGGAGTCTATCACATCCACATTTCTTGAATAAAATCCTGTCCTCATGGAATAAACACAGACATGCTGCAGCAACAGAGTCCCAAGGATGACTGAAAACTGTAAGATTATTTGCAATTCAGATATTAATGAAAAATAATCTAAAATTATGAGTGAATAAATACCCAAATAGAAATGGATCAAGTTTTAAGGGGGTGAAGCTTCTATTACAATGAAATCAATGGCAAAACTTTTAATGCCTGCAGACTCAGTAAACACAAGGCGATGTAAATTCTTTATTTCTTATAAACTAGGAAATATCTGGCACTCAGTAGAGTCATGTCCAAGATTGCTGCTGAGTTTGTCCCAGGGTTTGTTACCAAATATAAGAAAGCATTTGTCCAATGAAACAAAATCAGTTCCGGGTTTTAACCAAGTCATCAGAAATTCCATTTTTCTTGAAAGAAATATAACCTGATATTATAATTTTTTTTTAATCAGTAGAGGGAGTGGGGAAAAAACAAACAAACCAAGCAACCAAACCCCAAGAATTAATGCAAATAACTGTACATTAAATCAGGAATAAAGCAGCATAGCAAGCAAATCTAGGCAAATCTAGAGAGTCGATTTCAATATTGTAGTTGAATCAACTAATCTAATTAGTTAAATTGTTGGATTAATACAAAGTTAATAAATCCTTTTAAACCCTAAGAATGCTCTAAGAAAGCTTCTGTCAGTTGAATTATAAGCCAGAACTAAAGGCTTACAGCTGAATGTAATAAAATCTTTAATTTAGAGCTAAATAAATATTTTAATACTAAACTCCTAGTAAATCCTGAATTGATGCTGAACCAGGACCATCACTTTTTTCCCAGCAGATCTCACATGTTACATTCACTTCTTCCAGCAATTAAGAAACTGCCATGCAGCCTTAAAGAAAAATTCTGATGAACTGAAGTCATAAAATTTCTGTGCACACAATGTACAGTTGGTTAACATTTGACTATTTTAGATTCTTATGGACTCAGACAGTGCAGCAGGCACTGAGGAGCATATTCCCTAAGCTAAGTTTTACAGGTGTTTCAATCATTAGAATGTTTCCTACCCTAATGGCTTTAAAGATTTTGCTGTTGCTTATATGGCCTTACACACACCCATTAAAAGAATCTGAAAAAAGGATTACAATTAAAATATCAAACTAGATACAAAAAATTTGCACAAACTCTCCTCACTGGCAAATACACAGATGCCCCAGGAAAAACAGTCCAGGACTATTAGGGTGCACATCTTTTTTCTTTTTTGCCATTAGGAACCCTGCAGCTGTGAAGATCTGCCAAAGGCTATTAGATATTATTCTTTGGTATTGCAATTTTCTCTCCATTTAGTCTTGGGATTCTGGTACATTAATGTTTTAAAGGCTCTGCTGAACAGCAGAAAGCAGATTTTTGTCTTTCCCTTGTCTCTCACAGTCATAGAACACAGAACACAGCCAGAGCCTCAGCTCCAGTCACATTCTATACAAATCAGGCACAAAGCCTCCCTCCAGAGCACACCAACTCAGATTTGCAATGCCTACCTCTCCTAGCATCAAATTGGAAAAGCTAAAAGCTTAAAATTTGTAATTGTGAACCACAGAAACATCAAAGGATTTAGGAGGCTAAAACCATATTTTTACTCTATAAGATTTTATACCCTGAGACAGCATCTGAAATTAAATCCAAGGAATAACATTTTCGCCAGGCGGCTCAGGCCACTCCAAATCATGGCTTGGAATGCTCAAACCTTTGAGCATTTTCTTTTGCTCTTTCTGCTCAAACCTTTCATTTGAGCTCAAACCTTTCATTTGAGCAGGAAGAACAAAGCTAAAATCAGTTAATCTCAATACATTCCACATCAACTTCTCAGACAATCCTTTCTGCCTTCCTTTTACAACCCTGTCATCCCATACTGAGATATTTGAACACTAAAAGACAAAACAAACAAACAAAACTCCCACAAGACTATTTTGGAGGCACCTGGCACAACTTGGCCTTGGTGATGAAACTTTTTGATAACACATTTGTCATCAATTTACAGAACATTCATCCCAAAAATTTATAGAAGTTGCTAATGGAATGGAACTAACAACCACAGCTACTCAGCACTCATCTATCAGTACCATTAAAAATAAATTTTAGGTCCTCATGACTAGATGTCACCATTCATCTTGCAAACAGCTAAATTTAGTGGGAACTAGACTCTAAGTCAAACAGGCCACCTTTGAAACTTTTAGTCTGAGAACAGAACAGGTATTTCAGAGCATCACAAAACAGAAACCATTTAAGAACAGAATTTAAATTGTATGAAAGAACTGTTATCAGGCACAGGGTATTTCATGTACCTGTAATTGTAGTGTGATAGAACTGTACAATAGTGCTGTAATCAAACACTTCAGCAAAAAGAAACCTTGGATGCTTTTTCTACTCCAGCACTACACTGCTGTCTTTTTTATTAAATTACATAAAAGCTTTTTACCAGCTACTTTCTATTCCAGCATGGAGGCACTTAGCTAACCAGAATTTAAGGAAATTAAAAAAGAGAATAGGGCATTTTTCAGAGCCAGTCTCTTCTCCTTTCACTATCTTTTTATGAATTATTTTCCTCTTGTTCTTTCAGCTTAACAGCATTTTGTTATGTCACTTTTCAGAAATGTGGAAGCTTACAGGTTCCTGGGCTCACCTTCAGTATCATTCTCTATTTTAAAACTCTCAAATATCCATTTTTCTCCATGCTTACTGAATTGTTACTTCAGGTGACCAAATAACTGGGATTAGGATCCCCGTCTAAATTTTATCATTTTATACTTTTAAGCTCTGCAGCACTGGATTGCATAAAATATGTTGGGAACTTTTGATGTCCAGTTTGGGAGTGGAATACCCCACTCGTGGTCAGGTGCCAATTACAGTCTGTGCAACACTCAGGATCAATCAAGACTTAATCCTTCTGTCCAAAATGAAATCCCTGCAGCACAAAGCAATGAAAACTCCCTGCTCCAGAACATACCAGAGGGTGGTATTGTTGTCAGTTATCTGGGAAACCAAAGCCAGTTTCAAAAGCAGCAGCAGGGGAGGTTCTTTGGCTGGCTGGTGTCACAGCCCTGCAGTCCCTGTCCCCACAGCCCCTGTGCCAACACCGTCACATCAGAGCATGAAAAGCAGGGGGGGAAAATCCAGACCAAACAAAACCCTACTGTATACAAAACTGTAGAGGATAAAATGTTAATTGCACATTACACAATGAGTCCCACCTCTGGACTACACACTTGATGCAGCTTTGGACCAAATTGATTTTGCCATTTCCAAGGAAAGAATGGAAAAGTGGTGTGGCTGAAGGACCACAGGAACTGTCAATAAAACAAAAAAGGTGTCATCTGAATATTAATCAAAAACTCCTGCTATTTCCTCCTGACAAATGGCTGGAGGAAAGGCTGAGAAGTCTTGGAAGAATTTCAGAAGTTTAATGTTAATGACAACGAATGGAAATTATTTGCATCCTCTTGGACAAAGGATACTCAAATATTCAGGACTCTCTGATCTTTTCTTGAATTATGCAGCATAATAATTATTTATCCAAAGTATATCAGGAGTTATATATCTAATGCTGCCAAAATAAAATAATGAAGCAGATACAGTAGCAGATAGAAAGATATAAAATTTAATAAAATTAAAGAGATGAGACTGACCTTCACAACCATAAAGAAGGGACCTTCTTATATTTGGTAATCCAGATTTTCTAGGACCACAACCTTTAGCAAACCATATTTATGCAGACTGAACCACTGTCAACATTTCATTTTTAAAAGTCAAACTCCAAGGACTAATGATGGATGAACCAAGGTGACAGTCCATCATCACCAATATTACAGCACTTGGTCTTTTCTAATAATGATTATTTTAGTAATTAAATGAATAAAACCAACATGGAGGTTAAGAGCTGAGTGAAGACTAACTGGCTCTCATTTTTAACCCAGAATCACATTTCACAACCTAGAAATATAATTTCTAATTATTTTTCTTAAATATTTGATTCAGTTGTTTATGACTTTTGTGTCTTTGATCATCACTGCAATATTCAGTACCAACCTAAATTAGTGTGATATAGAGAAAACTCCAGTAGGCTTCTGGAATTCCCTTGTCTGTTCACCTGGAAGTTTGACTCTGCAGCTCCCACTGAGCAGACTGTGTTTAATCCAGATTTTATGAGAAACAAGGAAAGCACATGTAATCAAACCAAGTGCCAGAGCATGTGTTATGCACAGGGGAGGTGGCTGCCGGCAGATGATCACATCAAGTCTTCCCTCCACTTTCTCTCCTTCTCTCAACCCCATTTCTCAGCTATTTTATCTGCCTTTCTGTGTACACAGAGGAGAGGAAGTTGCCTAAACTCACTCACAAAACTCCATTTCAAGAGCAATTCCTTCTCACACAATCCAAAGCCTGTGTTTTGGTGGTTACCAGCCTCTGTGATGCCACCACTAAAGTTTATGCGTACCAATAAGAAATGTGCTTTTGCCAGGTGCCTCCTTGGCTGCAGATTCAGGAATGCAGTATCAGTTTTCTTATCCCCCCAAGAGCAACACTGGGGGGGCAACCTGAGAAACACCATGAAAATCAGAAGAGCCTTTAGCATGAAAATAGATCCTCATTTCATTGAGTCTTTTCTCCCAGCGTGACTGGAGGAACAGCTCAATAGCACAGGCAACAAAATGAGGGAAATAGAGACAATGATGAGGTTTTGGTGTCTCTGAAAGTTTCAGAACTAGTCCATCACTGAAGGGAATGTAAGCCAAAACAAGTAGGCACAGGACAACAAGTGAATGGTCAATTTCAGTTCACAAACCTTGCTGCCCACAATTCATGCAGTGTTTTTTTCTTTCCTTTTTAAATGGAGATCGTTCCCAAAGTTTTGTGTTGGTGTCAGGTAGCTGACCCAGCCTACAGCTGCTTATGGAACTGAGCCTGGGGCTGGTCTTCAGGCAGAACTACAAATCTAAGTTTGTCCTGTGAATATCTAAGTTTGTTTTGTGAAAATCTAAGATTTTCTGTCTCAGTTTGTTCTGTGAAGAACAGTTTTCTACCCCATCCCATGGCAGTTCTGTCCAGATGACAGATTCTATCACAACACTCCTGGTGCATTCCAGCACTCTCCTTTCTGCTCCCCAGTAAAGTGCAAAAGCCACAAAGCCAGGAACACAATCCTGCCAGCAGAGACAAACACAGAGGTGTACACCAGGAAGAACATTTTAAAGAATTGTTTACTAGAGTGACTTCTGAATTGACTGCAATTTCTTATTAGGAAAAAAAACCCCACAGAATAAAACCAGATATATTATGTTTTCAATGCAGTACAGGATCGGACTGTGAAAATCAAACTTCGTAAGAGAAGGGGATGTGTTCAAAAAGACATGTTAAAACCAGCCATTTCACCGAGGTAGATGTTTGTTTTATTTTCTATGACACAAACTAATTTGCGAAAAGTAAAAGAATACAGATGGAAACAGAAAACAAAAAAAATTTAATATTATATATTCAATTCAGGAAAAAAAGAATCTGATAATGCCTCAAGTACAGTGAAAAACAACATATATATTGCCATTCTTCTCTGAAAGAGAAGTGTTTCCTTGATGATATTAAAATGAAGATATAATATGGAGAGAATAAAGATTTTCCTCGGAGCATATAATGAACCTTTTGATCCTGCTGTCATGGGACATCTTGAGGCAACCAGTAATTAGACTCAGCAAACCTTGACAGCACATTTATGGTGAAAGCATAACCCTGAGTAACATGTCAGAAGTCCTCTTGATTTTAATGGTAATGTTCTAATAACCTCAGGATCACAATGAAATAGTATTTTCCAGAAACAGAGGAATTTGCCTAGTTTGGTAGATGAGATCACCACATGCCTAACTTCAAGCTCTCTGTAATATTATTTTTTTTAGACCTTGCATGTACATTGCACATGTCTTTCAGATATTTATTTTATGGAAAGGCCAAAACACAAAAAAAACCCCAAGAAATCCATCTCTGGAAGTTTATCCTTCTGTCCCATCTGTGAAGTGAGGCATGACACCCACTTCACTGTCAGCATCCTCCACTCCACTGGGAATAAGCACAGCAAGTCTGACACAAGGCACAAGGGCAGAGCCCACCTCTTTCCCTTCTTAAAATTGTCATTATTTGTATTGGAGCACCCACAACATGACTTTTAAGTGACCCCATTCACCCATATAGACAATATATTACATCAGACCGATGTAATTCACAAATTTATAATTATTTACTGGCATTTTTCTTGGCACAGCCTGGTATTCTCCCTCCTACCCCCATCTGCCTAAGCAGTGTCTTTTTCACTAGTGCTCCTGAGATTAATTCCTTTTGCCTTTCACTTAAATTTAGGCTGCAAGGCTTTATGAAAGGTCTGTTTTTGCAAATGTCCCTGCAAGGTACTGCCCATTACAGCTCCTGTAAAAATAAGTGTGTTAGTTAATAACTGAATTTTCTTCTGCTCTTGGTGCTTCTTAGCTTTCCCTAAATTTATCCTGCAGGAAGAAAAGAAAAAGAAAGATTGTCCTCTTTTGGGAACACCTGATTATTAACACTGCTTTGGATTCATCCATGTCACTGATGTCAACAGAATTACATGTGCATTCAGATCATCCATTTTCCAGTTTAATTAGGAAGGAGCTCCTTCTCTATTCTCGGATCATTAGGGGAAAAAAAAGATTACATCTAATTTCTCGCACTTTGTGTGATCAGGAAAAGTAAGATAACCAATGAAAAGAAATTTTTGCAATCATAATTTACCATAATTTCTTCTCCAAGTATGCACAAGGTCCTACAACACCAACACACAAATAGGATGACCGATCTGAGCACAGAGGATCCAAAATCCCTACAGAGCAGGGCCACATGCAGCAAACATCAGCTCCTATATCAAAAATTTACTGCAACACTGACATTTTCACTTTAGCCACTTAATCACTCTGTTTCCTCCTGTCAGAAAATACTATTACCTCTCCAGCAAAAAAATATTTAAAGATTCCCATTGCAAAGAGTAAAGCTAAAAAAAAAAAAACAACCAAATAACCTCTGGGAGATTCACCTACCGTGAAGCTCATCACTAATGGTGTATCTCAACAAGATACTCACCTAAGGGGGCTCCCACTTATCCCTGACACCTTCAATATGATGGAGTGGGGCTGTCAGTGCAGGGGTTTTACAGGCAAGTGTGTGTGCTCTGAGAGGAGAATTCAGCTCCTCACAGTCCTGCAAGCACTAAGGGCTCACCTGTGACCTGTGTGCAGCTCTAACCCTGCAGCTCTGCACAACCAACAAGAATCTCCACCTGCTGCATTTCCCACAAAGAAATGGGACAAGCTTTCCCACAGAGAAAAACTAACAAGAGGTAAAGCTATGGAAATAGATTTATGTTCAGCCTCAAGGTAGATATGACATACGTTCACAGGAAGAAAAGCAGTGGGACTTCATTTTTTGGCAGAAACACAGGATCTTGGTCACTTCCAAAAATGTAAGAAGCCAGCACCCATGTAAATATGCTTTTCTTCTCAATTCATAAGGTGAAGTCACAGTTCCTATGTATATAACCCAAATTATTATCTTATGCTGTTGGAGAAAAGCAATCCCTGCCCAAAGTGTTTCAAGTGCATGGTGGAAAACAAGACTTTTGTTGGATTTTTGACTTCTTCACATAGCTTTGTAATTTAAAAATGACACTGACTTGGTTAGGCAATGTTGAGCCTGTAAAGGAAGAATATTTCAGTCAGTTTATTGTTACAAAAAATAATTAATCCTTGAAAGTCCTGGAAATGTTTTGCTATGAAACCAAGGTGAGAGATGCAAAACAAACAAATCCCTCTTATCTATTACTGGAGTTGTAAAATGAAAGACACTCTAGTTGCAAATATTTTATCCTTGGGTTTCAAATTTGCACTATTTTCAGAAAAGCTTCTATCAGGATACAGTGTCAGCTAAAACTGCTCTAAATTTGTGATTTCTCACAAACTACAGAGTAAGTGATTTGCCTCCTGTTACCTCCCTGTGGGCAAGTGGCATTTTCTGCAGAGGAATTCCCTTGAAATTATTTGACAGATACTTTTAAAGGTTTAGCATGTTTCCAGGCACAGTGCTTGCCCTGGCAGTACAGCAGGGAGCAGGGCACAGGAATTGAGCATTCTGACCTGGTTTTGCTCATCCCTTGGTTTGTTTAGGCTGCTCTGTCTGATTGGTTGCTGATGTGCACAGGAAAACGCCCTTTCTTGAATAACACTCAGGGATTCCAGAGTTCTGCCTTTTACTGATTTCTCCAGCTTCAGTACAATTTTTTATGTTTTACCTAAAATTCATCATTAACTGATAAAGCAGCACATTAGGGCAGGGGATAATATGGAGGCTCAATAATAAAGCTACTGAAATTCACTTGTTACAGCAACTCCAAACAACTTGAATTCTCTCAACATTCCTGTCATTGGTTAGAGCACAATCACTCCTGTTTTGCACTGAGTGTTAAATACTGGCATTTAGACACTGACAGACAAGTGTACATGAAAAAAAGGGTGATCAGAAAGATTCTGTCAGCAAAATGAAACTGCAGGTCTAGATAGCGCTGCAAGATATTATTATTCAAAGATGCCATTAATTTATGTTTTGTACTGACTTGAATTTTTTTTTGCTTTTAGCTTTTTGGGGAACTGCTTATTTAAAAATGGCATGCCAAGAAGAAATTACTATGTATTGAGGCTCGGACAGGAGGTGGCTCCATTCCAGTAACATGTATTTAATCTTTCTAGAGCTTCATTCAGTAGAAACAGGAGTGTGTGAGTACATTCTTTATAAAAGCATCACCATAATAAGCACTTTTCATGACATTGAAGTTAAAACTGCCCATCAATTACCACGCACTTAAAAATAACTTTCTACTAGAATTTTAGCTTAAAGTAATCTTGTTAAATAAAAATCAGTTTCATGCAGCGTTGGGCACACATTTAAAAAAACCACACAGTGTTCAGTACCTAAAACACACAAAACCTAACACACAACTGCCATTAGGTTATTGAGTATCCCTCTTCTTTGCATCAGATCCTGAAAAAAAATAGCACACACAAAATCTGTTTTGTTGTACCTACTGTAAATGAGAATATTTGGGCTTTATCAGAGAAGTTATGCAGCACCCATATTGAATCCCAGTCCATGAAAGTCATCCGCCCTGACTGTGATTTACAGCAAGACTTCAGAATCAGCTCCGTGGCACCTCTGAGCCACCATGAGATGAAATAGGCAAAAACCATAAAGCAAAAGTTCTCCTTTTCATTCAAACCAATTAAATAGCCATTGCAATGAGTTTAGCACTCAACTGTAATGTCAGTCTAGACATACCACAAACATTTTTTGATTACTCTTGGTAATCAATTAAGCCAAATTAAAAGAAATCAGCAATGTAGCCATATCCTGGAGGATTTAACATACATATTATGCAAATTGAATCAGCAGATTTTTTATTTTTAATTAAACTTTACTTTTTATTACTACCCAGGAGATTTGGGTGAAATAATTTTATTGTTTTGCAGAAACATTTTGCAAGCCTGGAATGTATTTCTCTCAAGGTTTGGACTGCAAGGCAGTCATCACCACAATATGCAAGATGTATACAGATAAATCATTCTAACAAGGCTCATGATGGATTTCCCAGGCTAATCAATATTCCTGGTGAGGAGGAATGTCCTGCAATAACAAAAGCACAGGAAAGGGAGCAAAGAAAGCTGAATTCACTTTGCAGAAACTCTCGCTTCCCACAATGCTATGAAAATTCTATGAACTCAAAAAAATCAGAGAAGACAGACCAGAAAAAAAACATCAAGAAAGCTTTTATCCTCCTCTCTCAAATTTCTTCTCCCCTGATCTCTTCCTCCTGCAACTTCCCCAGCTCTCCTAAGAACCAGCTGTATCCAAACCCCTCCTGGAAGATGCTTGTCTCATCATCTCATTTCTCTCACTTTAGCCATGCTTTGCTTCACACTACAGAACAGCCTTCGAGCAGAAGAAATGCAGTCCTGCCTGGTGAGACAAACCTTCCCCAGGAGGGCACCTGGTGCATCTCTGGGACCAGACAGCAGCTGGGCTGAAATAAAACCCCCTGTCAGCACACAGGGTGGAGCTGCTCCTCACAGCAGCTGATTCCCTTTGACAGCCCCCTCCTGCAGGCTCACACTTGCTCACTGACACAGACACAGCCTGGAGCAACAATCTCTCAGCATCTCCACCCTGGAAATAGGGAGTTCAAAATTCTCCTCAGCTACTGCTTTCATTTCTTCAGTGCTGTGCCTTAATTTCCTCGTGACAAACCAGGGATAGTGATTGTTCTTTTCTTTGATAAAGCACAATGATAAAGAAAATATATTATGGAGATGATGCAGATCTTCACTGAGGTAATTATTTCCATAAGACTCCTGCTCAAAGCATCAGCTCCTTTTGCACTGATGCAAAGGGAGGAACTGCAGCCCACTACCAGGTAGTGACTTCCTAACCCATCCAAACTTTGTCTCACAGGAGGACTTCCTTCATGAAAATATGCATTGTAACACCCAGGCTCTCTTTAAAGACCAGGATTTATAGTTGCATATGGCCCTCAGTGAAGAACCAGAGATTTACATCACACTCCAATCTTCATTTAATAGAATTTTTAAGTTTACATGCACAGAAGAAAAAAAAAAAAAAAAAGGCTGACTCCAAATTCATGTATGAGAGTTGATTTTATGGAAGAAAAAAGTTATTTTTTGTTTAGGTTATTGATCTAATATACCCATAACCACAGAGAGAAATCTTGGTTTCTGATACCAAAATTTTGGTTTCTGACACCGAAGAAAAAATTTTTAAGCCTAATCAAACATAGTTTTTGTAGGCAGACAGGGGTCTCGATGAAATTCATTCATATATAACATGCATATTCATGCATCATATGTATATTCATAAATCAGCCTCAATGCAGCTTGTTCTTATTTTAAATAAAAGGATTTTAATCCATTCTCCAGTTGTGTTGAAGCACAACAAAAGCAAGAAAATCATGGACAAATATATATTTGTATTTATATAATTTTATATTTATATTTTTATATATTTTATATATTTATATTTATATATCCTGTTAGTGCAATTGATACATCATACTCAAATTCCAAGCCAGAAATCTGTAGTTAGGGCTGACAGCTCATCTGTTTCAGCACAACACAAGCCACTGAGATGGTCTTTTTCCATTTCACAGCTGCTTTTAAATAAGACAGAATGTCATCCTTAACTCTCAGTTTTTTCCCTTTGTCATTTCACATCACAGCTCTAATTTTATTTAAACATCCTCCTCTGCTGAGATTACATCTCTCAATTTGTTGCAATACAAATTAGAAAGATCCGTGCCAGCTCTCACCACTATCAGCAGAGTTTTCTCCTGGTGCCTTGATTAATTGCCCATTTTAACAGATGAAACAACAGAACTCACAGTTTTGAGACTGTCTTTTGTTTGCACTATGGAAGGAAATCTATGTCCCCACAGAGACTTGCTCTTTTGCCATTGCCATAATTACATGTTTTCAGACTAAACTATCATATCAGCACATCCACACTGCTGCAGTGAAGGGTGTCAGGATTTTCATCAGCTCTGCAGTCAGGTTGCAGCCTGACTTCAGTCAGCAGGAGAAAATGAGAAACTCAATACACAAATATAAGAAGAAATTTCTCTAAATGTAGAAAGAACTTGTACTGGATAATATTAAACTAGAGACAAAAAGAAACACAATCCATAAAACAGAGCTGAAGGTGTCAGGCAGACACAACATCCAACAATAAAACTAAATTACACCCTACCCATAACCAGAAACCCGCTCCCTCTTTCTGGCAGATACTCTTGGTGATGCATTTGCCACCATCACAGTCCCTCAGGCCAAGAGCAGGGGAAAAAAAAAAGTTTCTGGGGACTCCAGCTTGTGGCAAAGCTGAGCTGCAAATTTTACATTGCTTGTGAACAAGAATGAATATGAAAATTATCATTACATCCTTGTTGATCTTGCTCAGTTCTGAGACCCATGGATCAGAGTTTGAATGAAATCTGTATTCCTCCAGCCCCAAATAACCCCTGTGGCTCTCAGGGAGATTTCAGCCTTACAGAGAACTTGTCAGATGCCTGAGCAGCTCCAAGTGTCACACATCAGGGAGAAGCAACAGAGATTAATATTAATAAGCTACATTTAGGGAAAAGAAATAATTAGGTCTCTTTGGTCCAACTGATTCATCTTCTTTCCCTTTGTGCTGATCTTCTACACTTACATGTCTCTTTAAAGAGTAAATTGCTTAACTGCTTTTAGTTCCCAGATGAACCTGTTGCATCTACATCACCTTCAGTGTGAGTGATTTCTAGCAAGAGCTCATCCTTGTTTTCCTCAGAGCCATTTACACTTCTCTCAAGGGCTGCTTCCTGTTTGCAATCAGATTGAAGCACAGGATCCAGGGACAACTTATCTGTTTCCTGATGCTTGTTGTTTTCTGCTCACAACAAGATTAAGGCAAGGCATAAGGAACACAGCTCTCTCGTCTATCTCAACTTCAGCCAGGTAAAACTTGATCTGAGGTTAACCCTGAAACTGATCAGTCAAGGGAACAGATATTCAGCTGTCACCCAAAAGTAAGCAGGGAAAGAAAGACTGCCAGAAGGTAGACTACATATCTAAGAATAACATGTGAGATGACTTTAACTATCAATATGTCACAATGTAATTTCAACTGCACACAATACTCATATTTACAAGATATCATGACAATATGTCAGTCAACGTCAAAGCATTCACAGAGCAACAAGGAACAGGAGAGAAATTCAGAAAAAAAAACCTCATTTCAACACTAAAGAATCTCTACTTTCAACAACATCTCACATTTCCTTTAAGTGTTATAACTAATTGGAGTGTAGACTCTTCAAAGCATAAATGCATAACTCCCATTAGCACTAATGGAAGTTAGACACACTCATCAAAGGGAGAATATACTTCTATCTTTATAAAAGTAATCAGTGTGTCACAAAGCTGTATTTTTCTGAAGTTATCGTTTGCATGCTATGCAAGCTGAGTACAAAGGTTTGCATTAATTTAAATTCAGATTAAGCACTTAAAAAGTATTTCTCCTTCACTGGAAGAACTGAATGCAGCAAATCAGTTTGCTATTATGTAAAAAAAAAATACATCACAAAATGCAGTAAAAATAATCAACCTTATAATTAAAGGCTGTCATGGTAAAATGCTTAAAAATAATCCATTATTGAAAGAACATTTCACTGCTGTTCTGGGAAAGATATAATCAGGCAATTCCTCTCCATGGTCCTTTCTTTAATACTCTCCCAAAGAATCACTGTGTGTTCAGCCACCACAAACTGTTTTGCTGTATCTTGACTATCTATCATTTTTAGCAGGGTCTTTTGCAAAAGGACAAGGGCTAATGATTTGAAGCTAAAAGATGATCAGTTTCGATTAGAAGTAAGGAAGAAGTTTTTTACTCTTTTTACCAGAACAGGCTGCCCTGAGAAGCAGTGGCTGACCCAGCCCTGGAGCCATTCAAGGCTGGATGGAGCTCAGAAGAGCCTGATCTCGTTGGAGATGTCTCTGCTCACTGCAGGGGTGTGAGCTAAAGGAATTTAATGGTCTCTAAAGGAATTTAATGGTCTCTATCAACTATTCTGTGATTCTATGGACACACAGCTAATCATGTCTTAATAAAGATGGTGAACTGATGGTGTTTTAAAATAACAAACCGAGTTCTGATTAACTTTTTTTTTCTTCATTTATTCAGTAAATTCTCAGACAAAGCATTAAGAAGCTTCATCCCTCCTTGAGATGTGGGGAAGAAAAAGGCCATGATGAGCTCTGAGGGAAAGCACGGGAGATCTTACAGATGCATCTCTCTCTCTTTTCTGACACTGTTTGTTCATTAAGATTAACCTCCAAAAAGATCAGAGCCCGGTTCTTATTCCAGCACAAGCATCAACACAAAAAAAAATTTAAAAAAAAATTGAAAAGGCAGGCAACAAAGCACCTTTTCCTGCCACATCAAACAGGTTTCCCTGTGCTCTCAGTAGCACTGTCAAAGTCAGTGGCTGTTACAGCCTCTCCACATCAGTTTCCTTATTTGCTAAAAAAACAAATCCTCTTCCTGACCCCTGAGCTCTTCACATCAATTGTGTAAATATTGACTCCCAAGCAAAGAACTCCCTAAATTCCATCACATCTATGAAAGAAAAAAACCACTACTTTGAAAACTCTTATGTTTCAATTAGTTTATATAAGCATCATAGTCAGTTGCGGGTGCTGAAAAATCAAGTCTTCCTTAAAAACGAAGATTTATACAAGTATTTCTTTTATCAGTTCCACAAATATAACATTGTAAACTGTTATTCAGCAGAGGCATCACATTTACTAGAAATAACAAAAACTCACAAGCTTTTTAAAAATTTTAATTAAAAATTAATATCCATATGTTCTGACTTGATTTAAGCCCAAATTTCATTTTTTGAGTCACTGTAAAAATGAAACGTATTTGTTAAAATATGACAGTGTGCTGAAGTTCACCACTGAAGGAATGAGTAGCTGCTGACATATCAATCCACTCTGAGTTACTGAATAAAGTTGCTTGAGAAGTTTTCTCTGAAGGTTTTTATGGTTATTAAGCAAATCAGGAAGCAGAGATTAAAGCAGATACTAAGACAATCTCCATTCCAACTAAGAACTAAAATAATCTTCATCCAACACATTACCAGGGTAGGGAATTAGGAAATGCATGGTTTTCAGCAAAGGGACTGGAATGCTTCAGCATGGTGCTCAGGAATTCTCACAGAGCAGCCTGGGGTCAGGCTGTCAATAATGCTGCTTTGCCACTCCCAGCTCTGCAAAGTCCTGCTCCCAGATTAAAGCAAACCCTACTTCAAATGTCATTTTATTTCCTGGCCTTACCCAATGCAGAAAATCACTGAGCAAACAGAAAAAAATTAATGCAAATTGTTGAATATTCAGACTTGTTCAGTTTCATCATGAGGAACAAAATAAAAACCACTGTTAACTCAGAGTATATTTTAATCTAGAGATGAGGCAATCAGTGGTTGTGTGTTGCAGTACTCAGGACAGACACATCCTATATTCAAAAAGTGTTTGGTTAAAACTAATAAAAGGTTCTTTTGAAGATGTCAGTGAGTCAGAAAGCATTTAGTCCTGAAAGACATCTTGTCTGCCTCTACTTCCATGTACAACTCATCAATGATATTAGCAATGGCAGTACCTGAAGTGAAAAATTCATTTATCTTCACTTTCAGCTCTTTTTCAATACTCTTTGTCCTGATTTTAGCTAAGTAGGTAAAAATATAATTTAACATTATAGCTTCTTCTGGAGTAATATAAAAGAGCTGTTGCTGTTATTTCAATTATAGTAACATGCATGAGTTAATCAAGGTCTTCAGGAAGAAGTTTGAGTTTGAAATTGTTTTCAATTAACAATTTATCAAAGTAAGAGCTCAGAAAATAGCTAGAGAAGAGGGCAGAGTATTTAAGCAGAGAGGAACGTTTATGTAACATGTTATATGACCATTTTAAATTGCTAAAAAAAGAAAGAGCTAACTTGCTGGAACAGTGAGTCCTTGCCTCTAGGAGGACAAGGTACAACACTGGGTATGAAAATGGAAAAAACATAAAAATTCATAGCTTACATAAATTTCATTACATGTGCAGTTGCCCAGAAAGCAAAGAATTAGCATCTACCTGTGAAGCATCTCATAACAGGAGCCCATTTCCATATCTCTATGCATCTGGAACCCATCAAGAATCAATGGAAATGCTGCAGATTAAAGTATTCATTCTGCAACAGATTTCCATGAATGGAACATGACATCATAGTTTGGGAAATTTATAATGTGCTTTAATTGATAATATGGCTTAGAGCCTCCTTCTCTACATTGCTTATAGAGAGGAATAAACATTGGATAATGCAATCATTTTTATTCCAAATTAGAATACATTGAAAACCTTCAATATTTCACTATTTTTTTAGTTAAAATATTCCTCAGAATTTCAAATAGAATATATTGAAATACTTGTTTTTAAATGTTGAACTGTTCACTCCAATAGTACAATACATCATTTTTGCATGAATAAAACAGTGTGACCAAGTAATACAAAACACATTAAAATAACAATGTCAAAATGAAATTATTATGCCAAAGATAACATTTCAACATTCAAAATTAAAAATCACAAATGTGAGAAAGTTGAAGCAAACTATCTAAATCTTCTTCACTTTTATACAGAAAATATCCCTTCATAAAAAACTTGCAAGTGAAAACCAAAAAGAAAAAGCACGAGAAAACATTTCTAACATATCTTCACAGCCATGCTTGTCACTCTGAATCTGACAGCTTAGTGACCTTTACAGATGAGCTGTCTCAGCTGAGATCCCGATAACAAATTCATAATTATCTGAACCATCATTACAGAATTAACAGACCCAATCTGGCAGACAAGACTCCAGGCATGAGAAGAAACAAAGCTGCCTTTTTATCCCAGAGACAGCTGCTCTAGGATGGGGTCAAAAACCAACTTTTGAAATTAGTCAAACCTATTCTCATGTAATGCCTGTCCTGCAATAAAACAGATTTTCTTACCTGCTTCATGCATTGCTATTGCTCACAATGACAACCCAAAAGTCCTGGGTTTTCACAACCACATTTTTAAAGTGCTTCGAATTTTTGCTTTCAAAGGGCAACTTACAGATTTGCAGAAAACTTTAGGCTTCCAAGTAGCTTTGGGTGAACTTAAAAATCAATATTCCACATGCAGAAGAAATTCAGTCAGTGCTATGCCTAAAGTAGGCTGCAAGTGCAGAAAGCACACTCTGCATTTCCCTGGGAGGCACAGTTAAATAAGATGTCTGCATTCATCAAGGAAGTCTCAGCTATGGATACCCTTCTCAAAACTAAAGACATGCTTTATCCCTGAGGAGAAAGATATCATGGAGAACATGGGCAAAAACTGGGTTCAAGGTAAATGATTCTTAGGATGGGAGGCTGGTATCTAAATTCTGTCAAAAACCTGATTGATTCTCCTATTCCCCTGTCTGAGTTTTTTACAAGGTGCCTGGAGTTTAATTTATCTCACTAAAGAGGCTCTGAGTTTGTGCTGCAGTATTAGTGGGTCAAAGCCAATCTATATTTACAGATGTGGAAAAACAATACATGGCTACTCTAATGATTACTAGCTACAAGTTTCTCACGCAAATTGCCTATAAACTTTGTCAGATTGGAGAAACAAGCAAAGATCAAGTTGCTTTGGGTTCCTCTTAACACTACAGTGCCACACAGAAAGAATGGGGGACACATTTGATTTCTACAGCAGTAAATTAAAAATGCAATTAAATCCAATTTTTTAAAATGCAATAATTTCAAGTTTATAGCACTTTTGTTCTCATTGAACTTGACACTTTATTGTGAGAATTGAACAGAACTGATGCACTGAATAGACCTTGAAAGAATCCCAAATATATGAGCTCAGTATATGTAGACAGATAAATCCAATGTACTTTCCCAAAGATACTAAAACCTAAACATACTAAACCTACACAAGTCCTTTTGCATCCCACTGAAAGACATAACAAGCAAAATGGTTCAAGTGCCAACCGCATTTTCATAAGAAGAATAACCCTGTTCTGGGGAAAACACACCAGGAAAATGGATGAATGAGTGGCAAATATGAGTCAGTGTCTCTGAAATCTGCCACAATGGAATCAGTTAAAGACAGCAAACTAAAAAAGGACTAATAGTGAAATAAACTGATGTGTATATATATATCTTCATAGATACAAACGTGTTTAAAAATGCAATTTTTATGTATCCATTATGCAAACATTTGAGCTAGACAGAATGGTATAGAAAGCACTGGTTTTACTGCCTCTTAATCCAAGAAAAAACATGAATGGACAACAAAATGTAAGGATTAGAAATGTAAAATTTTGGCTTTTAAAGATACTGACTTTAAGCACTGTACAGCTTACTTATCTGCCACAAAACATAACTGAGTGTTTGTTAGAGTGTCTAGAAACAAAACTGACAAAATTCAAGGATTTGGTTTACACAAATGGAAACCAGGCAGAATCAGCCAGCTGTGCTGCTGCTGCTGCACACAGCTACAACTCCAGGTTCATCCCCCTCCTGCACAGCAGTCCTTTCAAGAAAATCCAATTGCTGATGAACAAATTAGAGCAGCATTAAATGAGCCTTTAAGAAGGACCATGAAGCCAGCTGGAGGTATAAACAGCAGCTTCCAAAGGAAAAGTTAACAGGGCACCACAAATCCTTCCCATGGGGAAAGGACTGCAGCTCCAGCTGGGCAAGGGGTGCACTTTGTGCTGATGACAAGTGGGGAAAGCTGAACAAGCAGGCACAGGGTGAAAATGTTACCCTTCATGTGTACATGAGCCTGCTGGTGCACAAAGATACACCCCTGAAGTCTTTATGAGTAAGAAAAAAAACCAATGTGGAAGTCTGGAGGGAACTCACAGGTCTGCCGTGCAGCACCCACCATCTGTTCCCATTCCAAAATGCTTCATCCACTGCTCAGCTTTGCTCATGCAACAAAAATATTCACCCTGGGGGGCTGCATGCTAGGAGTAATGATGTAGCACATTCAGTTTAGACTTGTTGATCACATTAAGGACTGCTGGCTTAGCCAGAAATGTGCTACTGAGAAAAGGCCTCCCCGTTCCACCAACATCGCTATGGAAACTATGGGAATATTTAAACTTACTCCTGCACTACACTCAGGAGACTTTTGCTTCAATAAACAGGGAGAACTCAGATTTATTTACTGTCTGGTCCACTTTCCCAGGGGTTCACACACAGAACTGATGTACTTAACCTTTCAGCATTAGGTTACTATCCAGAAATACTGATTAGAAAATGTAAATCATTCTGCTAATCTCTTTCAAAAGACACCTTGTGCAACGGATACACTCTCCCTGTGTAAATGTTTTCTAAGGATATTGATGTCTTTGTTAAATTCTTAATGCTTCGGGCTGTGGAATAAGTAAAAAATCAATAGGGACATAAATTTTAAGAAGGATTGCAATGATTAGCTGTGTTTTTGGCTATTGGTGGCAAAAGGTAGTTTGACCTCCCACTAGCTGGAATATCTGATTTCATTTTTTCCTGACTTATGTCCCAATCTCTGGATTTTGTCCCATACCTAGAGATTTCAACTAGCATGGAATGAGGCTACATCTCAACAAATACAACTAGAAGTAAGTTGTTCCAAGAAACAAGGACTCTTAAGGAAAATATATTTCAAGTATTTTGTGGAGGGAATACAACACGCCTAGTAAAAATCAAAAACAAAATGTCAAAAAAAAAAATAGCCAGGAAAAAAAATTTCAATCAGTAATGGTGATGCTTGAGAAAAAACAAGTCACAGGATACTGTAGAAGTCACAACTAACACAATATTGTCCTGTGTACAAAGAACGTTGGTGGAGGAAGGGAGAAATCATTTGCAGAATCCAATGGTGACACAAGTTAATGGCCCTGGATGCACAGCACTGTTTAATGTTTGTTCACCATCATTAACAGTGGCACCAGTATTGATGCAGCAACAGGATTAACTGATCTGAGCAGAAACTACCCAAGATCTGCTCCTGAGGAAGCCAGAAATGTGGCACCTTGGGGACATCAAGTACAGGAGAGCAGAAATGGGCACGGTCCCTCCAGCAGGTCCTGACAGTGTGCTGAGCCAGGGAGAGAAGGTGAAACAGCCCCTAAGTAACATTCTTTAAAGACTAGACCAGAGCCAAGAGGAAAAAATACTGATTAAATTACCTTGTTGTGGCACAAATGGTGGAAGAAAGAATTTTAATGAAGACAAAACACCAAGCCAATCACCCACAAAAAATAAAACTAATGGGAAAACAAAAATTCTTCCGAAACAAAAATTGCTTGAGAAACCACAATTCCTGAGCAAAGGACACCACAATGACCCCTGTTTTTGGTACAGGGGTGGTACCTCCTTTCCCTGAATGACCAATTAGCCATCCACAGCTGGCTCACAGAGAATCTTGAGCATCAGCACAAACACAGCCCCAAACTCCTCCAGTCTGTTCCCTAATGAGAGAATTGAATCACTCAATCTGTTTCACAAAAACATTGTTTAAATTCTTTTGTTTAAGAAGTTATTCTAATAAATCAGTGGAATGGTATCAATCAAGCCTTTTATTCCCCTTCTTAGCAGTTTCTGAGAGAAATATCAGCCAGCCTGGAGATGCTTTATGTATCTCCTCAAATTTTCTGGGCCTTTCCCAAAACATTGTCTTCAGACTTGGCAAAACCTGGGTGTGCATTTCACACAACTTGCTGGAGTTTTAGGAAAGAAGAATTGTAGCTGAAAGCTTCCAAAGATTGGAGTGCTGTCTTAGGATTTATTTTTTTTTTGCTTGTTCTTCCACAGGCTGCTTTTTGCAGCACAGAGAATCAAAGTCCAGCCCCTTCTGCTTCTGCTGCCTTTCAGAAATAAACTCTTCACAGAGAAGAGACAACAAAACAGCTCCCTGGCCTGGCTTCCAGGCTCTGCACAGATTCCAACAAAAATAAAAGCTCTGTGCAGAGCTGGCACAAGTTACATTAGCACACCCCTCTTCACTTCTGCCCAAGCCCCTGACAGAGCATTAGTTAATTAATTAATTAATCAACATCACAGCACCAAACAGCCCCTGCTACACCACCAGGGCTCTCCTGCACCATGGCTGCATTCCAGCCTGGCCACTTCCCACTCTCATTTTGGGGACAGACAAAAAAATAACATAGGACTTCACTCTTAATATCCATCCCTGAGTGTAGTACAGTCTTGTAGTACAGTACTTGCAATCCCTGATTGCAAGGGTAATACCAACATACACAGATGTGTAATTCTAAAAGAGGTGTTTCTTTGCTTCTTGAATCCAACTCAGCAACAAGTTTCTGGAGCAGAACCTCTTACTGCTCAGTGATGGATTATTTCTTGCACTTGACCCATATCCATTGACAAACATCACAACACACTCAGCTCTGTGAAAACAAGTTCGTGTTTATCTCTCACACAGGAAAAGCTTCCTTTAAGAACTGCCAAATGTTTTAAACCATATTTTTACTGCACAGAGTTGGCATATGTGCTACTGTGGAATCTGAGTGCCGTGCTTCCAAACCACTTCCATTTTTATCATAAATTATTTTAAAGCAATTTCAACCACCTTCATGCCAGGTTTCCCAGATCCACTTTTTATTTTATTTTTCACGATAGACAAGAGACAAGAGAGACCCAAGGGAAGCACCAGCTCCAGCAAAGGCCACTGTCTTCACATTTCACTCCCCTGGTGACAAAGGCAGTGTACAGCATGAGAAACGTGCCAGGGACAACCACAGATAAAATTATGGACAGACACTCTCTCAGTTGCTCTTTAAGGAAAGAAAACATGTTATGAGAAGCTGAAGTGCTATTTCTTCAGCAGGTAATGTCTTTCCATGTTAACTGTAATACACAGGGTACAAAACATGACAGTGAAACCACTGGTAAACCGTAAACCAAAAATGCTTTAAAATTATTTTCCCGTTTTTTTTTTTCCTTTTTTAGAGACTGTACTACACAAAATAAATGTGGAGAGCAGAGGGATTTCCTCCCTAAACCAGTCCCATCCATGGTTTCTCTGATGTTCAAACAGGTGTCATCACCTGTCCTCTTTTCTCTTCACTGCATGAAAATAAAGATGCCGACATCAGAACTAGCAATTACTCAGCAAATGAAAGCATCTGCTGGGGCTGATACAGAAAATCTGGAAACACCATAAAAACACAAAAATAAAACAAGTAAATAATGTTATGCAAGGGCTTGAGTTAAAAAAAAATACCTGGAGTGAATTTTTTTCTGACTTAGATGGAGTGGTTTATTATAATCTCCAAAGAAACACATTAAAACTGTAAAAGGGGAACAAACAAAAAAAATGTTGAAGTATTTTTGCCTTGAAAATATATGTACATGAAAAAATTATTTGCTTTGAAAATTAAATGTGAACAAGATGCGGCTGCTGGGACTGCTGGCACAACCTTGGATTTTATGGTGGACAGAGTGATGGACCTAATTCCAAAATAGGGGCTTACAATAAGAGAAAAAAATGCACACACACACAAAACCACACACATCTTAGGTGGTTTGCTGAGCTTTAGCACAAATAGGATTCCAGGGCACTGCCTGCTGCAGGTCATCATTCAGGCTGCAGCTCCTTCTGCAACACTTTTTATTAAAATATATGAAAAGTACTGTTCTTGTTCTGGCTATACACCCATCTGACAGTGCCACCAAGGAGCCAGAGCACCCCATCATGTACAGGAAAGATTGGTAAAGAATGTCTCAACAGAAAAAAAATGCAAGAAATTCATATATTCACAGAGGAATACACAAAAATATTTTGAATTTTGTCATTAACAGCTATAGTCCCTGAAACAAAAGATGAAAGTACAGACCTCAGTAAAAGAATGCAAATCTGTTGAGTCCTCAATATTTCCCACAGGGCAGGATGCACATTTCCAAGTAACTTCAGAGAAATTGGGAAAATATCCTGAAAAAATTCTTCACTCTGCCCCAATGAGCTGTCAGGTTCAGCCACATTCATTACTCACTGACAGCATTTTAAATTCTTATTTCCTATTAGAAAACCTGAAGATCAATAAGGCTACAGGAAGATGTACTCTCATTCAAGGTCTCCAAAACTATGCCAAACAACAGGAATGCCTTCTGAAATTAAACCCTTTTCCAGCTAACAGGGATTGGACTGGTTAATGGTTGTGTGTACTCTCCACCATGTCCTTTTACAGCCAAAGTAATCAGACTTATATATCTATATTTAAAATCTAAATAAAATATTTATATTTTATTTATACCTGACAAAGCTTAGTACCCTACTAAGTTATTTTCAACAAAATTACTAGCTATAATCCCTACTTTCTTACTCTTTCCTTTGTAAATTCTTTCAAAGTAGGAAAAAAAAAAATCCAAGTCAGGTTAAAAAAAATATATATATTGCCTTTATAAACCAAAATATAAAGAGAAAAAAAGGAAGGGAGGAAGAAATCTGGATATCTGCACAGGTACCTCTTTATATATTATATAAAATGGGACTATATTTTGTCACTTTTAAGACTAGCCCATAGTGTTTCTTTTATTTTCTCCAGCAACATCTGATTATCTCAGATAAAGACCAACATCTCCTCTCCAACTTTAGACATTTGCATAATTATTAACTTTGGTGGCAAGCCCATAAAATTGTGGACTCAGTTTCAAGCAGAAAAGGAAATGAACTGTAAAAAACTCTGCATTTAAGGGCTGCTCTTATTAAAGAGCAGTCTAGAAATAGCTGCGTGGGGATGGGTTTTGTAGTGAAGGAGTTTCAAACAAGGAAGAAATAATGCAAGATTGGAAGATAATGTCAGAGAAATCCAAAGATCAGTAGGGAAAGTTTCATTAAAGGGCAGCAGTTAAATACCAGACCTTACCTAAGGATACAGTGATTCATCCACCACTTGAAATCCTTAAATCTTTCTTTTTGTTTTTCTTCAAAACATGCTCCAGACCCTGAAGACACTGCTTACAGCAGGAACCACTTTTTCAATCTGTATTCCTACCCCTTCCCAGGAGGGAAAGATGATAAAACTTTCAGAAGGATACAAATTATCCTACTCCAAGAGGAGCAAAAGGTAGTAAGTAGCTATTTATTTTCTGCTAAAATCATCCTGTGCAGAGTTCACTTATCCTGCCAATATCCAAAGAAAGTGCCAAATGCTCCCCTCCAGCTCCACAGTAATGAATCTGAAGTTATACATTGCATTTTCCATGCATATAATGCCATCACTGCAATGCCACAGTGCCAGGAAATAAAGTCTTAAAAAATAAAAATAGAAGTAGGAAGCAGAAATGCTGCTTTGCAAGACTATTCCTTGAGGGTTTTTTATTGCCCAATATATTGGATACCATTAACTATACTGGCTATTTTCAAAGAAAATGTAAAAAAATCCCAAAACCTATACATGTTTTTTCTGTGTTCATCAAAATACTAAACAATTCATGAATCCTTAATTACACCCACTTTTTCTTTATTTCTCATACACATACATACTCTAATAAGCAAAATGTCCTTTCTTTCCTCCTTTTTTTGTACTTTTGGACTTCATTGTTTCTTTGGCCAATAAACTCAGGAGAACACCTCAGTGCAAGCTTAGAAGTTTTCACACTGACTCAGAAAACCATTATTGCAAAAAGGCTGCATATTAGTACCAATATACTGCTAATAAAACACAGGGCCTCTCTATAATAAATAGCATTTCTAATATGATTTTCAAGAGATGGAAAATTTCATACCTGTACAATCTCACAGCTTTTAGACTGGATTGTTTACAACAATTTTTTGCATGATACTAATACAAATTATACTTTTGCATGATGTTAATAAAATTCTATTGCACTGTTGGAGCTTTTTAAGACGGATTTTGAAGACCACAGGAGAAACCTGTATCCAAGCAAGGGTTTAGCATCAAATTCTGCATTTCTTTTTACCACATCTGGAAAACTCATAAAAGAAGCTTTGTTGTTATTACAGACTGTAGAAGAGAGTTAAGAAATACAATAAACTACATGTTTTATAGCATCACTAATATTTAATGTAGCTCCATCTAAAGCCTTTTACTTTTATTGTCCTGGGTTTTGAAATTAGTACAATTTTTATGCACAGAATATTATGCACATGTTATGAGAAACTACTAGAGTTCTTAGGAGAATAATCTCACAGATTTTTTAAGTAAGAAGAGTAATAGATGGAACCAGCATAATAATCTTCTTCCACTATGTACTTACTTAGTGACCCCTTTAGTTTAGAATACTGGGTCTGGGATAACTTTATTTGACAATGAGGACCAGTGTTTTTCAGAGAGGATGGGGTCAGAAGTAGCTGTTTTAACAGAGAACAGCAAATTGAAAACCTGCTTTTATGATTTCATTAGCAAATAGTCTTGCAGGAAAAGAGTTTTCTGCCAAAAACAAGAAGCTGCTCCTCTTGGCAATAGGACTGTTCCAGCTGTACCCAGTATCACTTTTTTTTTTTTTGCACTGACTGCAGACAGAAACCAGTCCCAAGAAGAAACTAAGGGCAACTCAGCAGAGGTGAGATGTCATTGCAGTAGCTGGGGAAAGGGAGTGGCAGGAAACTAAACTGAGTGTTCCTTCTCTTAGCCCTAAACTAATGACTAGCAACACCAAGGAAAAAAAAAAAAAAAGACTGACCATACTTTTCTCCTTTTTATGCTTTTGCTTTTAAATGCACTTATGTTTATTATACTCACTTTATTCTTCAGAGTTCATCATAAAACAATAATTCAATCACACAGCTCCCTAAGTAAAGCAGTTCTAGTTATAGTTGAATGCCAAAGTTGATATACTTGAAGCATTATTTCCATGCAAAGTCATTCTGAATTTACACACACAACCACCAGACTGCCAGACCCCTGCCTTGCACAGAGAACTCCACAACAGCTTTGCCTTACCCAGTTCTGCACAAATCCTGTTGTTATTCTTTTCATTCAATCTCCTGCATTCATTACCACAATGACACAAACCAGACAGCTGCTGATGCATTATGTGTACATTTCTTACAGAGAGAAAGTGAACAAGGCATGGCAACAAGAGAAAAGGAAGTCAACGAGTTGAAAAAAAGTTTGAATTTGTTATCTTTTTTACATTAAAACTGCTTAATTTTTGGAGAAATCTGCATGCCATGAACAAATTATTTAATAAATTAGAATACAAAATACAATTTGTAGTCATCAGAAAATGATTATGACTGTACAAGTATATTGAAATATTCAAGTCTTTTCTAGATGCAAAGAGAACCAGTTCGCAAATCCCAAAGTTCAGATATTAATAGAGATAATCTTCATATGAATCCACAAACAAGATCCAGTTCTTAAACACAATTCTTCATCACTGCTTCCAACTGAGTCAGGAGCAGAACAGATAATTCTAGTGGGTTTCTACTAGACAGAGCTTTAAAATTAGAAAGCCACTTCAAAAATTAATGAAAGAGACGTGATTGAGAGCAACAAGGAAAACTGGGACACTGCCAATTTCAAGAGGGTTTGAAATTTTAACTGATTTTTTTTTTTCTCAGTGACTGGATAATATAATTCAAAACTTAAGATTTTCACCTAGTTTCAAATTAAGTGAGAGTTTATAAACTTACCATTAATCCATTTGGCTTCTGGATTATGAACTATGAACTCTTTTCTGAAGAGGTCTTCCAAGGATAATCTGTTTTCTGATGAATTTGCAAGTTCATCTAAAATAAACACAACAAGATCATTTTGGATAAATATTAAAAACAATATATTCAACTTTGTTTGCAAAACACTGGAATTATAGAACCATGGTAACAACACTTTGTTTTTATTTTTTTCACAACAAATTTAATATTATTATTTTTGTATTATTTTTATTATTTTCTGTATTGTTATTTAGTATTGTTTTTGTTTAGTAAAGGCTCAGGAAACAAAGAATTGGTACCTTTTGGACAGGAAAACTACAAGATTTAGTGTTTGGCTATTTATTATATTGGGACTTTCACAGCAAAGTTCTTCCTAACCACAGCCCTACACCACAAAAAATTACAAACATATTCCAAAATTTCCTGACAGCCAAAGGATTTTGGACATATTGAGTACCATACACTGAGAGAAACTAGATGAAAAACTCCTGCAAGTAAATTTGGAACCAACTTCATCTATTCCACAATTTAAAATTAAATTTTAAAAAAATCTACATGCATATTTTATAGCCTGTGCTTGCCTTCTAGTGACATGAACAACATAACTTGGCTAGCAGCCTTGTGTTTTTCCCAAACATAACCCAGGAATATTGTGCTCCTGAACATTAGCCAACATTGACTTACAAAACAAAACAAAACAAAACAAAATTATTTTCCTGCATCTAAAATCATCTCCACTCTTCAGAAAACAAAAAAAAAACAAGCTCTGCTAAATATCAGTGTTCTTGTGCTGTAAGCTAAAAAATAAGTAGTGAAGATTCAACAGTGAACTGCTGCACCAACAGTGGTAATGTTGAACCATTACTATTAAAGCAAAAGTTTTAGTGTCAAAAGACAAACCCAGGAAGTTTCCAAGCAATAATCACTGGCAGCAGCTTGCACTTCACCTGGCTGCTTTAGGCGGTTTAGAACAGCAGCTGCCAAAGCTGTGCTGGTTGTTGCCTGTGCAAAAAGATGAACCTGTGCACTTCCCACTCAACCAGTCCAATGCCCCGCCAGGTTCTTAAAATAATTTTGTACTATTGGGCAGGTTACCATAAATTACAGTACTCTTTCTCTTCTCTATGAGCTTTTCTTTCCTTCTCCACGAGAGGAACTTTGTGTTAGGCATATTTTGTCCTTACTGATATTAAACAGTGCTCTGATGACAGACACAGAGAGTATCTGCCATCACAGCAGTCAAGCAGAAATCTTCTTATCTTTGTGTCAACCCATGAGGCTACCAGGACATCTTTAACAAAGAAACCTGCTTTGTAAAGGTCATATCCTGTAATACATTTTGGATGAAAATGTGACCCTTCAAAGAGAATAAAGTCAATCAATACTTTTGTCATTGGTTTTCATTCAGTCAAATTTCTCAATTAGAGGGCCAGCTCAAAGTTTACTGGAATCAACAGCAACTGGATATTTTTGCCTTTAAATGTCAGCACTGCCTGCTGCAGTCACTTCAGCTGATATTAATAAAGCTGCATCCTTGGTGTACTGAAGAGAAACTCCCTTTTAATGCACATCATGAATTTACAATGGACACAAGGCCATCCCAGCTGCTCACGCCACAGCTCTGCTGCATTTTGCATTTTGCTCCCTCCCAGGTGGCAGCAGGGCTCTGAGATGCTCTCACCCACTGCAATCAGCTCTTTTTGCACTTCACATCTTGTAAAGCCAAGCATGCAGAGTTGTCCAAATCCTCCCTCATAAAACAAACATTCTAATCCTTAAATAAGCTTTTTGCCCTCTTCCTACCTTCCAGGAATCAAAACAGTCTGTTTTAGGTTTTTTGGTTTTTTTCATCTGCCAGTCCAGCATGGGACACAATATTCCACTTGCAGTCTTACTGGGGCTTTACAGCAGAGCAACATTATCTCTCTTGATTTATACCTAATCCCTCTGTTTACACATCGTGGGACCTTGTTAGCTCTTGCTCCTGCCACACACTGTGTTTTTATCTTCAAAGTGAGCACATATTGTTATGTGTGCCCTGTTCAGCTCCACAAATACCTTCCTGTGTCTTCAAAACTCTGCTTCTGACTTAACAGCACCAAACACTGGGCTCTCCTCATGCCCATTATCCCCTTCCTCCACAACCTTGTTGACAACCTATCCTCCATAAGCTGTTTTCCATCACCTATTTGGATTCCACACAGCCTGGCCCTGATGCTGTTTGTAATTCCAAACGTGTTCCCCTTCTAACCTTACCTGAGTCTGTTTCTACTCATTGTGACCCTTTATTTCCTGCCAGTTTGCCAACTAGCAATCAAGCTCACAAAGACTGCCTAACCTATGACAGATTTTTTTCCAACTGCTTAAATAAAAATCACTAAAACAATACATCAGCTAAGTACAGAGAGGCTATTAGAGAAGAAAGGAACACCAGCTCTGCTCTCTGGTTGCTATCACACCCCTGGCAAGAAATCTTGATATAAATTGGATTTTAAAGTAAGTTTTAAATTACAGTTAGCATTTGTAAACTGGAAAAAAATGGCATCTTCAAGCAACTTTACAAGGTGTTTTAGAAGGTGTTTTTTTTTCCTAATGCTAAGTTTTAACTAAATCAGAGTCCTGTTTGTAACCCTTAACTCCACCTTTTCCCTCTGTTAGTATCTCAGATGCCCAGTTTATCTATAACAGGATGAATTACACATCCTGGGAACCCTCAAAACAGTAGTGGGTTAATCTTTATTGAGCACAAGCACAAATTAGTTGTACCCCACCACATTTATACTCAGGGGCAGGGGAGGGCAGGAGGGGTGGCCCTCTGTGTCAGGGATCAGCTGGGATGGATGGATGGATGGATGGATGGATGGATGGATGGATGGATGGATGGATGGATGGATGGATGGATGGATGGATGATGATCTTTAAGGTCCCTTCCAAATCAAACTAATCTCTGATTCTAGGATGTACTTATCTCATTTTAAAGACTTCCTTTCAATAACTTGCATTTATTACATTACAAAATAGCCTACTCTCTCTTTTTAATTTTCCTGTAAATTTTATTGAAATATTCCTTAAAGGAATGCTATTTCAAATGTTCTCATGCTATTTACCACAGGTTTCTGTATTTCTGTCTCAAATTATATATTTATATATAGAGAGATAGATATAGATATTTATATATCTATATATGTGCAGCAAATGACACAGATTACAGAGATACAAACAAAATCAAATGCTAAAGACTAAATGACTACTTTTTAATTGTACATCCAATTAAAACCAGTTCAAATACTGGAATGTATTCATTCATAGAGGCAAATGTGTTTCTGCTTACTAAACTGGAAGACTCCAAAACTTGAAATTAATGTCCTTGGTACTTTTCACGAGTTTATAGGATATTATTTTTGCAGGTTAAATATAGTCTAAATACCTCATAAAATTTGCCTTCTAACTTAGCAAATAAAACCAATAATTATGTACTGTAGTATGCCATTAACTGAAGCTCCCTACTGACTTTTCTGTGGATAAAAAAAGGTTTTATGCTAGAAATTAGGGTAAGACTTGATGTTAAATGCCATCTGAAAAGTGGAAAAACACCACTAGTAAACTGTATGCAAGATAGCAGGTGTAACTGGGAATTAGCACAGCACACTTTGTGTTATCATGACAAAGGAAGAAAACTTGCCAGAAAATAGCGGGATGTCAAAACCTGCCTGCCAATTTACAGCAGGTACAGGGAGTCTATACAGAACTGATCAGAAACCTGTCTTGCAGTGAATATCCACATCAACAAAAAATAAAAAAATAATTTAAAAAATAGTAGTTTGCTTTCTTTTCCTTTAAGAGCAGTATCAGAGAGGGTATGGAGAGGTTGGTCCTAACTGTGAACAATGGTTTGTTCTTTCACTTTTCCATCTCTTTGTTGAGAGCACTCAGACATTTATAAAGAATCTGAGTGTTACCATAGATTAAAATCAAGATAAAATTATCAGAAATGTTACTAATAATGTTGGCACATTACATTTACTCAAACCACAACTATAACTGTAACACAGAGGTTTCAGATTTGAACAAAAGCCAAGATATTAACAGGTCAAAATACATCTCTTATTTCAACAGAGATCCTGCTTAGTATTGTATAGTCAAGTTATATTTCATGTAATAAAAGACAATAAAAAAAAAAAAAAAATCAGGAGTTTCCTTTTAGTTTTAACATAGTTTCTATCTTTAGTGGAAGCTAAAGCCTCTTTGAAGCCTTTTGCAAATTAATTACTCTTTCTTTTAAAAACATGCTATCCCATATGGAAGCATTGGTCCTTCTATGAAAAGGCAGGAAAGCTGTTGCTCAAAATTTGAGAGAATTCAAATGACAAGTGTTAGTGTACACAGACCTAAGAGTTTCTTATACTGTGGACAAAACAATGTGTAAATAATTGCAGGCAAGAGAGATCATTGCTGTTGTGTTTGGCACATCAGTAAGTACACTTCTGCCTCCAAAAAATACCAGTGAAACAATCATGCTTCTGAGCCATAACCATCTGAAATTATCATCATTTCCATAAAAAGAAGCAGCATGATGTACAGTGTTTAGGGGAATTTACATGAAATCTAAGAAGCACCCATCCGTACAGGCAGAACTAAATAGGGAGAGAATTCTCTGATGCTCAAAATAGTGCTAGAAATGAACACTGACACATCCCAAGGTAACAAAGGACATTTGCACTGAATATCTTCATTCAGAACTATTATATTTTATGAGAAGGATTTTCAAAACCAAATATTTATAATAACAAATGAGCATCAACTTGGAACTTGGAGCACTTCACAATAGCCAGATGTGAGGGGGGGGGTCTCTACTTTTTTCCCCCCCTCAAATACTGGACATCCCAAAGTGATCTCAACACAGACTCAGGACAAAGCAGTGTCAGCTCAGTATCTGCCAACAGAGTAGAAAAATATCTGCTTCCCAAACCACCAATAATTCATAATAATCAAACAAATTACTAACTAAAGTGAAGGGGGAAGAGCAATGATTAGGGACAAAACATGGCAATTATCTATCCTACAATGCACCTCAAAGATTTCCATGGGAAGCATTTCCAAGCCAGAGGAAAGCCCAGTTTTACAGACCTAGATCGTTCTGGGAGAAAGGTTTTCATTTCTATCAAGCTTCAGAGTCCCTATGGGATATCTTAGAGCATCTGAGCTGACAGAACTGGTTTCCACTTGCATGACTTGAACTGAAATGTAGGTCCCAGCTTACACAAGTTTTCAACCAAGATCTCTGGATTTTGAAACAACCTCAGAGATGTTGTAATTCACTGAGCTTTTTTAACATTTTTTTTAAAGTTAACATTCCCCTAGGTTGTTTATTCTGTTACCATGAGTGCCTTCAAAGACTTCAGTTTATGTTTTTACATCATTAATAATTCTATACAGATATAAGAGCCTGAAAGTTATTATTGTAGGTTCCAGCAAACACTTGATATTTTATAAGTCTTCAAAATGAAGGGAAACTTCCTCCTTGAAACAAAAAACAGTCTTCTGTCTTAAAGTGTACCAGGATACACTACCATGTGTTCTCAAAATCTCTTTTTTATTATTCCCTGAAGAAGGCTCCTATTCACTGAGACTACAGCAGCACAACTTCGCTTTTATTTTTCTCAACTTGATCTAAGTGGAAATAAGCAAACAGTTATTTTGGACAGCACCCTGCATAAGGAGCAGATATTTATACAAAACAGAGGAAGCAGACTATCCACAGTGTTCCTGCATCCTCTTTCCAGCTGCCTCATTCCCTCGCACAAGCAAAGGTTTTTGATCCTTTTCCATTTAGCCTCACCACCTTCCTTTAAAGCAGCAGCTCTCTGCTGCTGTACTTGCTCATGCACAGCTTCCCCCGGTGATTTCATCTCGTGGCCAAACAGCCTGGAACCATTATTTGACTGAAAAGAGCTTCATTAACTTCCCGGTTTACACAAACTGAGCATTGAATGGCAGAATATTTGCAGACCAATATTTACTATCTAGGCATGCCATGCAAATCAGGTACTTTACACTCAAACTTTAAAACTGGCAAAAGGATTCAAAGTTGTTTTTTTTAAAAAAAACAACTTGTGCAGTGTTTGCTCTATTTGTCTACTTCTCACCCTCTCCCTTTTTTTTTTTTCTGTGACTGAGCCATTACTTTCCCTTTGTTGTTTCTGAAAGAAAGAAAAGGGACGAAGCTTGTGCATGTACAGATGGAAGATCCATGTCCATGATTCAGTGAGAAGTTGCTTTCTCGGAACTAGTTTTCCATACAATTTTCTCTTAGCTCATCTCTGAATCTGAAATTACATGAAAAGCCAACAACAAACCCTTGAAGTCAGCTCACACCTGCTGAGGCTCACAAGGATTGCTGTAACCCCCTCAAGGCAGACACAACCCTAAGGACCTATTGCCAACCCCAAATATTTCTGCTCCTCAAGGCCTCCACCAGCTCCGAGTCCCTACAAGCACCAAATTCACAACAGCCACAAGATAAGAATGCTTAAAGGCAAGAGACACTTTAACATCCATTGCTTTTGATGACTGCATTATAAATCACACACCTTTAATAAGATAAAATAAAGAAGAAGTTTACCTGGGGTTAAAAGAATGACTGACATAGTGATGAGTGAACAAACAACTAGAATCACCAGCAGCGCAATAGCAATTCCCTTCCAGTTCCTCTGCGGAGGGCTGTTACTTCCAAGTTCCTACAGGAATGGAAAAAAATTAAATAAAAGGAAAAGACCACGTTTCTTAAACATACATTTCCAGAACTATTAGCCACAGGAAAATTACTCTGTGCATGCTGATAATGCGCACGGGAGGCGATCATGATCCCTCCCTTCTCCACAGCACACAGAGTCATCCAAAGGTGTGCAACTCTCATGCTTTTTTTAATAGATTTTTTCTTTTTTTTTTTAATACATATATGCAATTTTGTACCCCTAAGAGACAATCAAATGATCTCATGCAAGCTGTCCAAAATACAAATGGTGTTCAAATGTCCTGAACATAAACTTCAGGACAATATCAACTAGCAGTTTATAAGATAATTACAGAAATGAAATGTAGCAATTTACTGTAATTCCACCTAACATGGTATGGACCATAAAGGTTTAAATACACACACTTTTTAATGCACACTATTAAACTTATTTGTAATAGAAAGCATTAGCAAAACTGCCTGAGGCTGCAACTATTCCATCTGAAGCTACAAGCTCTTTTTCCCTATGCAGTAGATCAACTGTAAGTGCTCCCCTATTAGTTATAAAAAAACAACAGTAGCTTATAACAAATGTTAAATGAATGCTTCTGTAAGTAGCAGTGCACTTAAGCCTCCATCCTCTGTGCTTACACGTTTAACTCCTGCCAAGCACCATTTACATATTTGCAATCCTAGCCATGCACTGCCCACGTTCATGGTACAGTTTGAGAGCAAGCAGCACAAAAACAGCTAACAACACACTGACAAAACCAGTACAATTGTTTCTTACAACCCCAACCTTCCCTCTCAGAAAACAGTATTTTTTCTATCTAGATTTGGCAAGCAGGAAAGTTTTTCTGCCACAATTACACATGCCTTTTAAAGTGTAAATAGCACAGTCTAGGAAACACAAACTTATTCTAAGCATCACAGTGTTAGCCTTATTTAAATGACACCTGACAGAGTCCAGTTTAAGACATGAACTAGAAGCTCACAGAACCAGGTGCTGGTGAGGGAACTGTAGTTTCCTTCAGAGCATTGTGAAACCCTATTCCAAAGAACTGACTTAAAATTACAGAAGCTGGACAACTTGATGAATGTGCCAAAGCTTCTAAAAAATGCACCAAGTCCTTACTATTCACAAGGTTCTTCTCTGCAGACATGAATATTGTTCAGTTTCCAAAAATAAAGTTTCATTTTAAAAACTTCTGCAAATTTGTGCAAGGAGAATAGCAAAGAGATGAATCAAGTACTGAGCATACAAAGCTTACTGGTACCCACAGTGAGAAAGAAGAGAGTTTCCAGCTAGCTGAAAACTTGGAGAATGGCATAAAAAGGAGGACTTGTCTCAAATTGAGATATTCTGTTTTGATATTTGGATACAAATTACAAGTTGCCTCAAATGATTATATTATAAATTATTAAAGGTCATGATGATGTTCGGATATTGACAACATTCTTGTAAGACATTTAAGAAGTTACTGTACAAAAGCAATATTTGATGAAATATTAGAAAAAATGCTACAATAAAGTGAATTCAAAGCACAGTCACTATCAAAGGCATCTCCAATTAACTTTTTTGATGCTAACCAATGCAACTCTTGGACTGTAACCTACAAAGTTTTAAAACAGTGTAAGCTGCAGTCCTTCAACAATAAAATATTTTTAGCCTTGTGCTGCTCTGAAATGGCCATAAGCAAAAGGCAGTTAAAGAGACCTTTGGGCTGTGTATCACTGGCAAGGCAGAAGCTGTGATTTCTGAGTGTGACAAGAAGATAGAGCCCTTCAAGAGGAAACATCACAGACAGCCAAACAATGAGAAGCTTTTGACACCACTAGTTTCCCCATAACTATCTGCTAACTGGCACATAACAACAATGCAGACACAGATGGAGATTTAAGGATTTCATCTTCTAAATAGGCTCCTTTATTAATGTGGTTTGAAAACATACCAGCTCTTGAATATGGTGGTTTATATATAACACTACCTATAATGTTATTATAGATTTTACAGTCTAACTCTAATGAATCAGAAAATGGCTGCACAAAGAATAATACAATCCCAAGTTTTCTCATTATTTATAGCAGCTTTTTCACAAACCATTTAATTGCATTGTTGCCAAAAACAATCCTCAAGTAATACATATTTCTGAATGTAATTTGTGACTGAGTAATACCTTACTAAAACACAGCTACAAAGAGAAAAATGAAACACTTCTTGCACAAAATCCCTGTACACCAACATTAGAGGTTCCAATGGCTACTGCTGCCAAATGCTGGAGATTTACCAGCATTTGGCTGGTAGCATTTTACATTTACCAAGAGCCTACAAGCACTCACCATCAGGGATCTCAATGCATGCAACCAAAGGACAAAGCCTAAAGTTTCTGCTCTGTGATTGTCTCCATTCAACCTCTGTTGAAAAGACCTAAAACATTGGTCTTACAAAAGCATGTACCATATGTGTTATACCACCACAGAGGTTGCAAATCCTGCAGCAATAACCAAAAGAAAGGCTAAACCAAAAACCTGCACAGACTGTGTGGGAGGGAGGACAGGTTGAGGCTGTCAGAGGAAAACATTTCAACCCTTCTGCAGCCCTCTGTGCTAAACCCCACCCACCACTGCAAAACAAGGTGTTTCAGAGGAAAATGCAGAAAAAATATATCCAGCAAATATGCCAAGCAAACATAATTCAGTTAGGCAGAAGCATGTTTCCTCTTCTAGCTGTTTTCTAGATAGATAGTCAACCTCCAAAGACAGTTCTCAGGCTGGTGATGAACTGATTCACTACAGGCATGGCAATCTTTGAAGCACCAGCAAGACATAGCTTTGAATATCACAAGCTATGGCACAAAATCATAAACAGTTTGGGTTGGAAGAGCAGCTCAGTCCAACCCCCATCACCTTCCCCTAGACCTACTTGGTCAAAGCCCATCCAGCCTGGCCTTCAACACTGGCAGGAGACCCACAGCTTCCCCCAGGAGCCAGTTCCAGTGCCACACCCTCACAGTGAAGAATTTCTTTCTTATGCCTGATGTAAGCCTGCCCCTTTCAGTGTAAAGCCATTCCCCCTTGTCCAGTCACTACAAGCCCTTGTAAAAAGTCCCTCTCCAGCTCTCTTGTAACCTCTTTACAAGTCGCTGTAAAGTTTTCACAGGGCTTTTGCTACCCCAGGCTGAAGAGCCCCAGCTCTCCCAGCCTGTCTGTGCAGAGGTGCTCCAGCCCTCTGAGCACCTTTGTGACCTCCTCTGGACTCCCTCCAACAGGGCCCACACCCTTCTCACCCTGGAGCTCCAGAGCTGGATGCAGCTCTGCAGGTGGGGTCTGAGCAGAGCAGGGCAGAGAGGCAGAATCCCCTCCCTGCCCTGCTGTCCATGGGGATGGATGCAGCCCAGGATGCTGCTGGATCTCTGACCTCTGCCCTGCAAGGGCACATTGTTGTGTCACACTGAGCTTTTCACTCAGCAGCATCCCCAAAGTCCTGCTCCTCAGGGCTGCTCTCAATCCACCCCATGCCCAGCCTTTATTTGTGCTTGGAATTGCCACAACCCACGTGGAGGACTCTGCACTTGGCCTTGCTGAACTTGAACACAGGCTCCTCTCTCTGGCCTGTCAGGGTCAAGTGGGACAGTGACAAAAGCCTTGCACAAGCCCATGGCACTCTCTTTTCCCTGATACACCAGTGCTGTGACCCTGTCCTAGAAGGCTGTAATCTCATCCAGCACTTCTGAGCTTTTGTTCTCTGTTTTTGAATGCAATATGGATTTTGACATAGATATTTCATATTTAGAATAAAAAACTATGAAATAACCTCCATAATGGTTGTATTACATCAGACTGTAAAAAGAAGACCTAAGTTCCTATTACAATAGAAATAAAAACATGAAACTAAATTCAGCTAGGTTTATTTAATATAAAAATATTTTTTATCCCTTGACACAAAAATGCAAGCGCATATTTTAAGTAGTATTGGGGATATTGATTTGAGGAAAATAATCACTCAGAATTAAGAGATGTAGTAGAAGAATACACAAAAAACTTTCAAATATTTCCATATTTCTACCTGAATAAACTTACAATCTTTCTTGTAAGCAGCAGAACCAGAAAAAAAATCACAGCTCCCTTCCTAAAGCTTAACATATTGCACAGTTTTATTGTTAATCAATGAGGATAAAAAGTCTTTGAGACATAATTTTTCCAGAAACTATGTACAACTAAGGTTGTTGTAAGAGAACAAAAGGTCAGAAAATACTGGCATAACGTGCTGCATTAGTAAGTCAGGTTTCTGAATTATCCTAACAGCATTTTCTGGATTTCTTGGAAAATTCTGTGCAAACCACAGTACGATTCCCATCATGGAAATAATGCCAGAAGCAACAGCAGAATACCTGGTGGGAGCAGGCACTGGCTAAAGCCTGAGGACTCCTGAGTGCCTCTGCCAGGCTCCTCCAGAAGACATTGGGTAGTTAAAATGCAGCATCCCCTTTGGGAGAAGGAGTGAAACCCAAACTTTCAGAGACAAGCTTACCCTGAGAGCTGGCATCAAACCAACCTGCTTTTTCTCACAGAGCTCCTGCACATGCTGCATCAACCCAGCTGATAAATGGTGGCATGAGCCAAATGCAGAAAAATGCATTTCTCTATAATAAAGCTAAGAACAAGAATTCAAGCAGTTTTAGCTATTTCTGCTGGGTTCAGCTCAAACTGAATGCAGAGCTTCTGCCATAATTTCTGCAGTACAGAATGAACTTTACCAAGCTGCCATGCCTGACTGTCCAGGTCTGCAGAGGCACATTGGTGTTTACCCCTGGACTGTGGTTATCTGGAACACAAAACCCACCAGCACTGAGCTGCAGCAGTGTCTGGTGCTTGCCTGGTTTTGTGTTGAGGCAGAAGAAAGGTCTTAGAGGAGCTTGGGGCTGTAGGAGGTTTGGGTTCTAGCAGATTTGGGCTGTAGCAGTGTCTGCCAGCATGGCATCTTCTGATGCTCTGAATAAATCATCTGCTTTCTTTTGTCTTCTTTTCTTTATTTTTTTTTTTATGCTGTTCTGTCACCAGGACAAAGCCTACAGAGAAAAGCACTAAGGAAAATCACAGCCCCCCCTTATTTTGGCAAGAATTTCAGGGGCAAAGTGCATTAGAGTAGGAAAAGCAAACGTAATTTGCTTTGCAGTAGGAATGAGAATGAGTCTCACTCTGCATCTTAGATGTAATCACAACAATATCACTTCATTAAACTCTTGCCATTTGCATTCCCCAAACATAAAGAAAAGGTGACAAACTAAAAAAAAAAGACTAATAATTTCATGTCACATTTCAGGTGTTTTAAAAGACAGACTCAACGCACTTGTAATAGAAAGATTGCAGTCTTTCCAAAGCTCTTTATAGAGCTGGGCTTGCAACTGATATTAAGTACTACCTGCCCTGGGTTTGCAGTGTGCTATTTGAAGGGAAATTACCCCAGCAAGCCTTCTGATTTCGTGATTAAGTGATTGTGTCCATTCCTTTCCAGCTGGTTTTGACTAATCCCATGGCCTAGATAGCAAGAGAGATTAAAAGACAGATCCACAAAGTGGCACAGGATACTTCTAATCCATTTGCATAAGTACCTATCATTTTCATCCCTCATGTTCCCTTTACAATCCACTGTGTTATAAGATCCTGTTGCTACAGTTCTTGTCCCAATGATTATGGTCACACAATTGCTTTTCCCGGTCAATATCTTTATTCATGAAAACATTGGCACTTCTTTTCAGTCACTGTAAAGTGCCACTTTCAGAGGAATGCAGGATTCTGTCAGCTCTATGGATAACTGGCATTTTAAAAAGAGAGCAGCTTGTTAGCAATTACCCTGCTCAGAACAGGTGCAGGGTTTGGATATGGGAATAATCTCTCTTCATATTTTTATTTCTTTGGGCTGCACTGGTAGAACAAAGACATCCTTTTGCAGAGCCAAAGTGAAAACAAACCCAGACCAAAACAAACCCAAACCCACCCTCCTCAATAAAAATTAACTAAAACAAACGTGCACATATAAGTAATTCTGAGAAGTGTTGCTCACTTGCACTGGTTATTAACCTTAAAAAACATTTTGTGCTTTCTTTCAGCTTGATCATTTTTGCTCTAAGCAGAGAGATCTTTTCCTTGGACCTGCAAGTGCTCATTCATGAACTGGATCTTGTTTGTTTGGGGTATTTTGGAACAGCTTTGTCAACACCCCTTAGCTTTAACCATTCACCAAAAAAAAAAAAAAAAGAAAAAAAAAAAGAAAAGAAAAAAGCAGAAACATTTATGGAATCTATTTAATGTATTATGGCCAGCATTAAGAATACATTCCACATCTTCCCACTCATTTTGCAGTGTACCTTGTAACACTTACTCCAAGACAATGAGCTAGCTATTACACTAGACAAACAAGTAAAAGCTTAACTTCTAAAGCATTCTGCTGAAACCCTTGCTCAAGGTCTAATCACAGCAGATGAGTTTAAACCTTAGGTCATTATTCCTGCATGTAATAAATACAAAAGCAGAGATGGGTCAACACAGCTGATCAAAAAAGTGTGGCACCTGCACAAGTGAAAATTTGAGGCCATCAGCTAACATAGGAGCATTCAAACAGGGAGGTGGGGGAAGTAAACTATCACAGTTCTCAATAGTAAAGAAACTATGGAGAATGCAGGCCATGGAAAATGCTGCCATAAGCACTGCTGAGTAGCTGGGGCAGAGGGAGACTTGAATAAAGTAACAATGGATGACAGAACTGGGTTTTATCTGAAAAAAAAGAGCAGTCACAATGTAGAGAGGAGCTGCAGCAGGCAAGAAGCTTCTTGTGCGTTTGGAAGCTGAGCTGAATACAAGACATTTCCACGAGGAGGAGTAATGCCAGCATCAGAGGCAACTTCACTGAGCCTCAGGATTTCAGAGCTGTTATCCCTTCCACCCTGTTCTCACAATCTTTTATAGTTTGTTTCTAGCAAATTTTCAGAAGTAAAAATACTGTGCTCTTTCCTTCCAGCCCAGCAGAAATACTTGGAGAGCTGGGGAGAATAACAAAGTTCTGACAAGATGTGAGGAAGCATCCTGAGCCTCGGGAGTACAGTGGGACATGAAAGCTGCAGGAAGCCACCCATGGGAATTTCTGCAAGTTCCTAAGGAAAACAGCTAATGAACAGCTGCTTTATTAAAGAGGACTCCAACCTCCCCTGCAAATCTCACCTCCAGACAGAAGGCTGTCCAGAGGAGTCTCTCACTGCTCTGGGGGGCTGAGGCTCACCAACAGCTCTGCCCTGACTTCAGGTTATGGTCCTTGTCTCCTCACCAGACCAAAGCCCCAACACTCACACCATGCTATGTGTTCCTTTCCTCACACCAGTCTCATCTGTAAGCTAATGAAATCTTTGTCTGATTAGGAAAAGCCACCTCTGTGTCTTGAAGACTGCCTGCAAGATTACATGGAAATAAAGCAAGCAATTTCCAGTGAGCCCATGGGCCATTTCTACAGGAAATCAACAGTTCCTTAGCCATAATTAAGGAAAATTCTTAGAAGTATTTCACTAAAGCAAGTAAGCCCAAGGAGAGAAAAAGATGACAAAGCAGGCATAAACATGATTTTATCCAGGTTGCTATGATGTAACACAAGAAGTCCGTATAAACACTGGCACAGCCATTTATGGCCATAAAGGTATTTTCACATATTTCTATTGATCCCAAGTTTAATGAAATGTCACAAGATAGTAAAATATGTCTCCCATTCTTATCACATCACAATAAAATCCCCCAAGTAAAATAACATATCTCAAGAAAAAGGGACTTAAAAAATAAATGAATACAGGCTATCCATGCATACCAACAGATTTTTCTACAGATATAACAAAGTTGCTTGCTGGAATTTGTACTTTCCATTGCTCAGAAACAAAGTTATAATTTGCTTGATTGCTTAAAAAAAAAGACTTTAACATGTATTTTTATTTCTGAATATACTGGCAAAATCCCATAAGAAATGATCTTTAAGACTGACATCAACAATTTCAGCATTAATAAGCAGATCTGCTTGACAACACAACACTGCAATTCACTGAAGGTTAGATAAACAGCAAAGGTTACCAAACTCAGCAATGTCATAAGGTCATATTCAGATCTGTGCCACGTAATTTTACAATTTAAATTTAACACAGTGCCCCTATGTTTAATGGTAAAACACTGCACTACTGCATGACTTTCAAGTAAGTTCACTGTTAGAGTAGAAAGAACAAAATCAACTTTTGTAGTTTCTCACTGTTCAGGTATCTGTGCACATCCTTAATTTCATGCCATGTAACAGTCCTGGAGAATGGATGTGACAGAAACTTTTTTTGATGAATGAGATTAAATCAGGATTTATCAAACTATGAAATACATTTGCGAAGGTTATTTTGCAAATTTACATCAGGATTTTTCTATTTGTTTTCAGATTTACATATAAATTACATGCAAATAAAACAAGTAGTTTAAATCCAAATGTGCCTTAATAAGACTGTGCACATACATATGTACACATGCACATATCACTGAATATATACAGAGATAAACATTATTCAAGTCAACATTCCTATAAACAAATAAAAATGTTAATTAACCAAGGAACGTCAGTACCAGAAAAGGGAACACAAACACAATCTCCATGTTTAGAGGCATCTAAAGCAGTAGAAAGTTACATGAGTTTCCTAAGCCCAGGTGAGAATGGGAAATCAGCAAATCTTTTTGTAAATATTTGTCAACAAAAATGTAGCAAGCCAAATTACTCAGTCAGTATCACTGGATTCTAATTGGAAATTTATCATTTCATTTTTCCCAGTCTGCTTCACCATTAAATTACCTCTTTTTCCAGGAATTCTATTTAAAGCAGTAGAATAGTATGATTCTATGATCATAAATGAAAATATGTTTTTTTCCTGCATGTCTTTTAGGAGAAAAAGACCAGAGAGATGATCAAGAAATTTGTAGATGTAATACATTATGCTACATTATATAGCATTAAAAAATATATATATAATGACCCAGCAGACCCAAGATCACATTTTACTTTAAAACAGTCTAAGTTCTCACAGGACTAAGGACATCACATTTTTCCAACACTCATGCACACAACTACAGCTTATAAAAAAGCATTTAGAGAAAGACAATGGGTCACAAAATCATCTCTTTACATATATTCCACTCAATTAAAAAGCAGTACCAGGAGGAAAAAAACATCAGGCTGTTTTACCAGATTCATTGATTTTTTCAGTATACTTCCAGATAATGTAAAAATCCAGCTTTTCTTTCCCTGCAAAGTCATTTGACCTAATGGCTAACCCTATCTGCATAAAACACCTCAAAGGCCCTTTATCCATTATGTTTCTTTGGGAAATGTGAGCCACCCAAAAAGAGTCAAGGTGCTCCTATTGGCAAAATTTTCCAGACACTGTTTTTTACAGAAAAGCAAAGAAATGCACAGATCCACTAAGGACTGCTCCAGCAAAGCCTGGACATTCTAAGGAGCAACTCAAATGAACCTTTGATTGTAGGGATAAATAATCCCTAATACAATAAGAGTGCCAAGAAATGCAGTGATGTTGTCAAGCACTCCACCTATGCTTTAATATTTTTACTAATAAAGGTGAGAGCATATCACTATCTTAGAAATTTTGGCAGAAATCCATCCAAACTAGGAGTTTTGACTCAGATATTATGTGTTTTATAGAGATCATCCTTGCCTTATTTGTCATTGGAATCAGACAGAAAGAAGACATCACTCTGGAGAAAATGAAAGGTGCCATTCATTTCTTTCTCTGAGTCAAACCCATTTCTTTTGGGTTTCTTGCCATTTAAAAGTTAGAAAAGTTACAATTAGAGTTTTGATAAACAGAGATAGAAGAGAAAGACCTTACCAGTTTGGGTAAGAAGTGGGTACCTGCCCTTGGCAGAGCTGTTACACTGAAGTGGATGAAAAGTTCCAAGCAGCCCTGTCTCACTGAATTTTCCATTAATGCACTGGAAGATCATTTGTTGTCTTCAGATCCAGTACTCACAACAAGCACTCAGCTCAAAACCTCTCCTTGGCTGTCAGCTTTAATATAGGAGCCAAATAATTCCTTCAGATCCATTTCAGCTCCTACTGAAATGTCTGGAGGCAAATATTTGACTCAAATGAAGGTGTTGAGCTATGAGACAGGCTGTAACCATGGCTTTCTTTTATACTATAGGCCTTATATAAAATGGATTCTTGTGATACTCCATAATTCCCCAGATTAATAATTTTAAAATTATCAACTTTCATTTCCTTTTTCTAAATACTTCTTTAGTTTTTAACAAGAATGAAAAAACGTATTCAGTGTGTACTCAAAAACAAGCTGTTAGGAGTCAGAATCCAGACCTATATGGCCAACTAAACTGAATAATTTCATTAATGATCTACAAAAGGAATTGTCCCAGATTCATGCCATACAAAAATGGGTTCACAGGTAATCTTAAATGTTCAAAAAATACAAACCACTTTCAAAGCAAAAACAGAAGAGGAAAAAAACCCAAAACCAACAAATTAAAGCAAACAAACCACCCACAGAACAGAAGTCTGGATTTTATCACAGATAAGTGGCAGTGATTAACAAATGTATTTTCAAACTGGTGGAAACTTGCCAAGAATTGGTTTTTAGCCAATTTACAAAAAGGGAGCTGTAACAAAAGTGTTGGTGTAGTTAATACCTGACTTTTGCAGGAAAATTCCCTTCACATTTTGTGTTGATTTGATACCTGTGGGGTTCCTTCCTGTTTTCTGCAGCTCATAGCACCGTATGCTCCTTATTCCCTCCCGAGTAACTGAATCATCTTTTACATCCCTGTCTCCTCTGTGTAAACAACTGATGAAATTTTCTGGAAGCAGCTACATTACAACTCCTGAGATTGCAACTTTAAGCAGCTCTAGCTGTTCCCACAGGATCAAAATTTTGAGGGATATTAAAATTAAAACTAGCAAAGCTCCTTGCAGCTGACCTGACACACACCAAGTGGCAAAGCCAGCAGCTGGCTGCAAGCTGCTCCCATGATTTCTGACTAAAGTGGCCCCTGGAGGAAACAACTCCTCAATCAAAGAGTGTGGAGATGTGCAGCCAAATCCCCCTGGCTCTCTGCTGGGCACAGGGTACTGAAAATTAAAAAAAAAAAATAAAAAACAGCACTAGAGTAGCTCTTCTGCAGCATCTTGAGTGGGAAAACAAAGACCAGTGGCTGCACTCTGTCCTTTCTGACTTCTCCACCTACTCAATCAGAATAAATCAGAATAAATAAAAAAATTCCAGCCAAACAAAACCAAAACCCCAAGAGTAAAACAAACCAGAAGTGACTCTGACAAAGCTGACTCAGACCCAAGTTGGTCTGGTGGACCAGCTGTTTGAAAATCTGGTGTTTCCTCACCTCTGCCCCCAGTGTTACTGCTCATCACAAGCCTTACAAACCACTCCATCACACTCTTAGCAACAGAGGACCCCAAAGCATTTTTCTGTGCACATTCTGCTCACCCAGACTTGATTGGAGGTTAATGGGGACAATTGCAGGGGGTTTTTTTTTAATTTTGTCATGAAAACTAATGTCAGTAAAAAGCTCAGCTTCTAAAATCCAATCAGTCCTATCTGATGATGGAGCACTATTTCCATTAGTGCTTTCTACAGAAGCCTTTGAGAGCAAAAACCATTGCTTTTCACATATCTGAAAGTGAAATAAAAGTATTAATCTCATCTGTTCACAAAGACTACCTGTCTACAAGAGAATATTCTGCAAAACAACATGATACCTTAATTACATGATGTTTCAGCACGATGCAGCAAGAAAAATTGAAGCAATACATCTTATAGGAAAAGAATTTGAAGGTTCTAATCCAATATAACAACTGCATATCTACATTGTTAAAATCATTCTTAATTCAAATATATCAAAATGGTTGCTTATGTACCATAGTTGGAATGTAGTAAATATTCTTCTGACATAGGAAAAAAAGTTTTGGTAGTAATCATTCCATTGTTTCCCTTAGAAGGGGAGTATGCATACCTTATTCTATTTATACTTCATAGTGCACACAGGATTTTGCAACACATAAGTCTGACATTTTGACTTGATAATTTTATTACCTGTGTAATTTTATTCTGAGCATTTAGGAGGAGTGTTTACTTCTTACTGCAAGCAGAAAGCTAAATTGTTTTTTAAGAATGGAAAAAATGAATAAAAATAGCAGACATCATGAAAACATCCAAGAGGATAATGTAGAGTTTTGCAATGTACAACTGCAACAACAGTTATTTTATATGTCAACTTCTGAAACAAGAAGCCACTAAAAATATACAAAGTAATTCTTCTGGGTGCCCTTACCAAAGCGGGAATCAAAAATTGCAGTTTATCCAAAAGCTGTCTCATTACCACTCACTATCTACCCCCAAGTGTACCACCCCTCTCTGGATATATCTGCATCAGTAGCCAACACACTGCCAGGCACTGCAGTAAGAATGTTTTATTTTTTGGGTTTTATGCACTCCCTGTGGTGTTTAGTTGCATATTTAGGTAACCCTGCAAGTGAGCAACGAAAGAAACCCTTGGTGCTTTTGTCAATAATTTATTTAAAAGCTGCAACTTCAAATATTTAAGCATACAAGCAAGAAAAGGGCATAAGCTGTTTGAAAAAAAAGGAGACCCATTCCAGCCCATTCTCATCAAAATGAGATTCTTCCAGCCACTCAGTAATTACTGTGTTAATGTGAAGGTTACAAAGAAAAGAAAAACATATTACCCAGATTACAAGTGGAGCTATTGTTGCAGGACAGAGGAGAAGAATTAAATCAATGCCTCATCTACAGACAGTGGATGAGGAAGGGCTCACAAACAATCTTTGGCAGCTCCCTTCATGAGCATGCACATCTCCCCAGGCCCTCCATTTGTGCTCCAAATTGAGGGTGCAATTAGGTGTGCTCTGAGTGCAGCCAGGTTGATTTGCAGACTTCACCAGGTAATTAGGCAGGTGAGTGGAAGAAGTCATCAGGACAATTAATTGTGGCTTAAATGCAGTTTCTGAAACCCTTGTCAGATAGGAGTGGAGAGGCATGTGGAGAAGTGGAAATTCACTCAGCTCAAACAGCACAAGTAACCATGAACAGCTCTACCTCCCCTGGGATCCCTTCCTTTTGCTCTTATGAAAAGAAATAAATTATAATAAGGCCACTCTCATCTCAGAAGAGAATATCTTCATGACCCACATGTGTCCTGATGCCTGTGCCTGACCAGCCAGTCAATGACAGATAACCAAGGGCAGATCCAGGTACTGCCAGATGGCACCCACACATAAACGTGGATTTAAAGAAATAATGTCACACTTTCAATTACAGGTCTGATTTTCAATCATACACCTTTTATGGGTCACTGTCTTCTGAGATTACAACAGTAATTTTCACACCTGAAAATTAGACTGATAATCACAGGATGGGTAAAACTTCCTGAAGTCCTTTATCAGTTATAAGTGGCTCCGAACCTGACTGCTGCTTAATGTACCAGGAACAGAGATGATACAAGGTCAAATGAGAATAAAATACACGGAGTATGGAAAATTTCCATCCCGGAAGCACCATGATTATCTAAAAATTAAGAGAGGCAAAATGTCACTATGTAGTTCAATTCAACTTTTTTTATTCTTATTTACGAGTTTCTCATCTTAATTGTCAGATTTCTGTCCACATCTATATCCAAACTGGTTCCAAGGTTTTATTATACCAAAAGAATGGAAAATTCAGGGAAAAAAAAACCTTAGAAGACAAAACACATACACTCAGAAATCCAAAATTTTGTAAGACTGGCAAAGGTCGGTGCCTAAAGCTTCAGATAATCATTGCACTTTAGAGAGTTTTCAGTAGACTGAGAACAGCATTCAGCTTGTGGTGTATTTCAGAGTAGTGTAAGTTTTTCGCTTTAACAGTGAGTGCTTGTCCATCTCAGCAGAATAAAACCAATAAAATAAAATTAACTTGGCACTATTTAAGAGGTTTTTGACTCATTTCCTAAGTCCTCAGAAGGTTTTTCATTTTGTCATTTTGCCACAGAAGTAATCATCCAGAAGAAAGACTAAGGAACATCACAACCCCAGTCTACTTAATTCTTCACAAATGAGTCATTAAAAATGACCACCTGAGTTGCAATTACTACCAGGAGTTTTTAATAATTCTTCGAGACATACATCTGCCTTGCTGCTTTACATTCAATAACCATGTTCAGTCTTCAGGAGTATCTGCTCAAGCCTTTTGAAAATTGCCAATAATCTCTTAAGACTTCTCTTTAAATTACTAAAATCCTCCCTACTACTCAACTCCTTCAGAAATTCTTTTTTTTTAATTGTTCGGTAAAACTGGAATAATTTGCAGAGAACACTGGCTGCAGCAAGTGACTGAAATTTCATTCTCCTTCCCATTTTAGCCCATTATTCTACACTTATTCTTGGTTTTGCTACCCCTAACACTGATAGAAGAGCGTTTAAATGATCTCCTTTTCTTCGAAAGCTCTATACTGCCTCTCATATTTACCTGCCCACATTTTACAGACCCATAGAACTCTATCTCTTCCACAATTCTCATTTTCTATGCCTTGGAGTTTTACTGTCTAGAGCAATAAGTAGTTCTGTTAACTACAGTGACCATTAAGAACTGGAAAGTTAAAGCCAAATCACTTGGCTTTAATATCTGTGGCCATAAGAATAACTTCTAACATTTCTGACCATATATAAGCACACAGAGCTTTCTTTGAAAAGGACTATATTTAAAAAAAAAATTACCCTATTTACAAGCAATGCTGTGTTGTGAAGCTAATTCCTGGTCAAACTACATTTTATGCAAAAAAAATTCTTAAATAGTAAGATCTAGACATCATTTTAATGATCTCCAAATGCCTGTGGTCCTGGTAAAATTGTTTTAGCTAATCCAGCAGAGAGGTCGGGCTGACCCTGGGGTTTGTCCCTGTGGGAACCACCCAGAGCTCTCTCAGAGCCTGCAGCTCCTCCTGCACCTCTGCGCTGCCTCCAGCCCACAATGCACAACACAAAGATGATTTTCATTCTCTCTAAACACCTGATAATCTCCAGGATTTAATGCCGCAACCTTTATTAGCTCGCATCAAAAAGGATTTGCCAAAAACAAGCAGCGCTGCCAATCAAATGAAATCCTCACAATTCTCTGCTGTTGTAGACCAAACTCTTTTCTATCCACCTGTTCTTTTGAGTTAATATTGTGTTTTTTGAATGAAGGAAGCACATTATGGGTCATGCACTGTTTACAAGGAAATATTATGTTATACTAAAACTTTGCTATTATGTTATACTAAAACTTATACTAAAACATCTGCATAACTGAAATAGACCACAACCAACCTAGCAAGATGATACTCCTTCATCTTCCCACAGCAACAAGCAAAACTTCAAAATGGTTAAAAAAAGGGGATTTAAAAAATGTAAACAAATTGCAGATTGACCTTGAGCAGATGGCACAGGTTTAAATCAAAGGTAAAAATTACACCTGCAGACAAGTCATTAATTTGAAATTAATTTTGCATATCAGTTTTGAGTGTGGACTCTGCTCTAATCTAATGAGGTTAGAATTCAAAGAAATCCTTCCCCAAAAAATAAGAGCTTCACAGAAACTTCAGAAGTGCACCATTTTGCAATCATAAAAGAGAATAAAAATAATTCATGTTTATAGGCAATCAGCTCCTTTTTTTTTTTTATTGTGAATTACTGATTTTGAGTGTGTACTCTCTAATTGTACTGTAGGTACTTTGTAAGGATTCACATATTTTGAATTAATCATGTGGAACCATGGATGGATCTCAGAACTGCTCTAAAGTCCTCAGCAGTCTCTCAGGGTGATGCTTTTAATAGCACCTAAATAAAGTCTCTTTATTTCAATGGAGATGACTTATTTTAAATCAGTACCAAAAGTCCCACTCAAGTCCTAATCAAGTTAAAGTACTATGAAAAGCACTGCATTTTAATTTCCCTGCACTTTAGTATTTGCACACAGAACCATGCAAACCTGCCTTACACCATCTCAAAACTGTCTTTTTAAAAACAGAAAGTGTAAAAGCAAATGCGAGCATCAGTTCAAAGCTGGTTTTGAGCTAACACAGAGATTTCTGGGTTGATTATCCCACTGTACAATCAGAGCAGATCTGCCTACCTGCCTAGAATCATCCCTTATTTACAGAGCTTAGAAGATTTAAAGAGGATCAGCCATTCTGCACATCTGGGAGCCAGTAATTAAGTCACAGCACAGAAAACTGAAGTGATGCAGGGATGGACAAAGAAATGAGACACAACCTCTCACCCGGGAAAGTTCACAGGGCCCAAAGCAGACAGAGCTGTGTGCCCAAGTGGTGAATAAATGCTGATTTGTCCTGAAAATGGGCTCATGTGAAGAGCAGCCACCCAGCTCAGAGATGAAAAGTATCTTCTGACAGTGGAAAGTTACCCAAATATATAATTTCTTCCACCAGAGACACTATATTCTGTAATTTAGTGGATGTGACTTAATGGATGTATAAAACATATTTTGCATATCAAAGCAAAATATGTATTGTAAGTTTAAAAAAAAAACAAACAAACAAAAAACCCCTTTAAATTGTGCATAAAAGCATTTAAACATGAAATGAGTTTTGCAAGGATGCCATTTTGCTGGGAGGCTCCAATCCAGAGTTTTAATGTATATACTAATTTTTCTTAGTAATCACTTTTCCAGTGTAAAATCAATTCTACTGTCAGTGTCCTCCAAGTGATGCCTCTAACTCCTCACACATGAATTTCCATCTCCCACATATCCAGCTTTGAGGGATGATGATCTTATTTTAGCAGAGTGGCTGGAGACACTCTAAGCCTACTCAGATGGGAATACTCTAACTCCAGAAAGGAAAAAATCCCAGAGCTGCTTCCAGCAGTGCATGTACTGTAGCAAGGCCACTTTGAGGGCACAGCCTAATTATCATTTGGATACAGTTTTACCTTCAAAACCAAACATGAAAGTAGTAGTATAATATGCCTCATTTCCCTTGTCTATTTTTTCTGTTTTAATTTTCTGCTTTTAATGAACAAAGGCACTCCAGAAGCAGATTTTATACACATAAAAATAGACTTCAGTCTTCAAATATGACCTTTTAATTAAAATATAACAGATCATTAAAAAAATTATTTCAACAGTTGAAAACACTGGAAATAGAATTATTTTAATACAATATAAAATACAGAAGTAGTGGCCAAAGTTACTTTCATTCTCAAGAGGAAACTCACACCATTTGTACAGTGAGTGGGGCACACAGTATATCATAATTTCACCAACTCATTTTAAGGTGGACTGAGGCACAACTGAAACACAACAAAACCTTCAGTTCCCACCAGCACAAACCCACAGGTTTGGCTGCATTCTTGAAACAGGACTTTTGGAAGAAGGAGGATGACAGAAGATGGAGTTGTGATGTTTCCCCTGTTCCAGTCAGAGCATCATCCTGAACACAGGTTCCCATGGAGCGTTCTCCATGCCTGGTTCAGAGCAGGGACAGGAAACATTGCTCAGGAAAATTTAAATGAGGAGCCAAAGCTGCTTGGAGAGCAAGTTAGATAGAGCTCAGGGGCAAATCTGCTAGTGTTCTATGTTCTGACTCAAAATAAAAACTGTCCCAGTAACCCTTCACAAAAGACACTTCAGTGCGGGTGCTTGGAAGGGATGCTGGTTTATAGGCAGCAGATGTTGTGAATGGAGAGTTTCAGTGAATCACACACATAACAGACAGAACAAGTGAGGGGGGAAAAAAGGATATGTAACAGGTCAGTGCCAGGCTTGAGCAAAGACTCAGCTGGGTTACTATAAAAATTTGTTGCTGAGGAAAGCCTTTGAAGAGGGGCTGCAGCCAGAGGAGAGGAAGAGCCTGGGGCTCATCCTCCTGGCTCTGCACAAACACAGCTGTGCAGCCTTGGATGAAACAGGAGCAAGTGCCTCTTATCCATGTGGGATGCCTTGAAAGCACACTTTCCTCCTGGAAACTTCCCTATTTCTGCACTTCCTGACAGAAAGCACTGCCTAGCAAGAGCAAACAGAACAGCAGCAACTACAGAAACAGGAGGTGAGCTCTGCTGCCTTGCAGTCACTCCCACCACACATCCACCAGAGGAGTGGATGGGGAAGGAGAACCCTGTGCTTTCACAGCAGAGGTTGAGGTGCACACATGCTGTATCTCCTAAGGAGTCTTGCTAAAATCCTCCAGCAGCTGACTTTCCTTTGATGTGCACCCCGAGATGGGGCAATTTCCACCATCTCTACACAGACATTGTCACCACTCCCAATCCCACAGCTCTGTGTGCACTCAGCAGTCTAGCAGGAATGATACTTCATCTTCCCTAGAAGATTTTAATGGAGGGAAGTCTCTTTTTTCTTCTTCTGCTTTTGATGGCAGTAGCAGAAGAGACAATTCACAATTACAAATTTTCTTCTGCGTTAAGCCAGTGCAGCTAAGCCAGTAAAATTATCTCCCTCAAGTCACGCTCCTTTGCACATCACTGAAGACAGTGCAATAAAACACAGCCCTCAAACCTTTTTCCCACTAAGAAAACTCTTTTCATAAATATTTCCTTAATTCCAATTTAACAAGAGGTACCATTACTCACCCATTTCACATCTACCATGGCATATCTATCTGAGCAGATATTTTTATTCACTTTTTTCTCCATCAGTTCTTATCTAAAAGATACATTTTTCTTGGACTGTTGGTGACAGAGATAAGATAGTATGAGAAGAACAATCATATATTGCTTTCCAAACATTTGTAATTGCCAAGTTTCAATGAAACTTTCTGGGTGCTCTCCATGGCCATGGTTTCCAGGGCAAACAGGTGCCCTAGAGGGCTGCCTTTGCTAGAGCACACAGCATGTTTTGAAATGAAATATTTTTCAGTGGCTGCACAGCATCTCTTCAGCCTGCCAAGTCCAGAGTTTTTTTATTAGGCAGAAGGTAACAATTCACACTGCATTTCAAGTCTCAGTATTTGTTTGATGCCTCACTCTGTTACTCAGAGGAGTTCTGATCTCTGTACTTCAGATGCCAACATGGATCAGAGCCAGCCTTAAAAATATGTAAATTTGAATTGCCAGAGAAGTAATGATTAATTTAATTCACAAGAAGTTGATTCAAAACATGTTTGAGGTAACATTAATTTCAAAACTGCCTCAGTTAGTATTCCACATACATGCTTAGGATTTTAAATATTGCCAAACATTAAGAAGATGACTTTGGAGAAGGATTATGAACAGTATGAGCTTTCACAACAGCCTTCTTCCTTTTCTGACTGCAGAAAAATGAGATATACAAGACTTTCTTTTTTTCTTTCCTTATTTTGGCATCTGGAAATTTTCTTGCAATTTTGTGAAAATAATTATCTTTCTGCCTTGTATCAGTATGCTATTTCAGGGTTAACAGCCACTTCTTGGCAGAAAATAAAGCCAAAAAGACAGTAGATTAGGGTTGGTCCTGCTTCAGAAGGATGTATGGTGTGCATCTTCACAAGAATATTAACCAGGGTTGGGTTATTTTGTAATAGCCTTTTAAACTACACATTACTCCAGATTCTGATTTCAGCTGCAGATCTGGAGCACCAGAGCCAAAATCAGAGAGGACTGCAGATGAAAGCCAGACTGAGCCTGTTTTTTCCTGGGGATGTACTGTGTGTCTCACCAGGTTAAGGCATGGGAGTCAACCAAATATAAACTCCCAAGACAATGATAAGTAATGGTCCAGCAGCACCTCACAAACCACATCAAGGATTTGTGCATTGACACGAGCACATTTTAAAGAAAAGGCAGAAGGGTTCCTACTGAAGGGATCATTACAAAAGGCTCTCCTCCTCCATGAGGGCTTTGCTGGCAGTGAGACACACCAAGCACCTCAGGCACAGAGGATGGGGATTGAATCTCAAGGTAGCACTCTATATAAATCATCTTCTGAAGCTGTGCCCTTGATGATCCCTCAAAGCTGCTATTCCTTTGGTTGGGTAAGCCCTGAAACCTTCTAAGACTGAAGACCTTTACTTCTCTAAGCTCTTTTCATTCAGTACTTCAACAAAGAAAGTTTTTGAAGCAGACAATTCTTTATCGACTTCTTCACACATCCTGAGATGCTCTCTTAAATTTTATGGATCTCTCAACATAAATGAAGCACCCTGCTGAAATTTAGACAATAGAAAATGCCCTACAGTGTATCTTTAAACCTGCTGGGAGTCTATACACATTCATCTGAACAAATAACAGCAACTGTGTGGTGAAGCTGCATCTGGATTATAGGTGTCCATCACAACAATGACTCAATACTAATAATCTATTTACAAAATGTTGAGGTTTGATTTGTTTTCTAATGAAGTCTGGTTAAGCTTCAGTGCTTCACCTGAATCCTTCTGCATTTAAACTTTGCTTAGGACATGAATGCAGCTCCAAAGCCTCTTATTAAATGCTCATTCAATTATGCTCTTCATGGATGTACCACAAAGCTGAACTGTTGCTTGTGACATTTATACTCAGAAAGTTTTAGTAATTTTAACTGGTAATTGTTATGCAGCATCCTACAAAGCTGTCCTGGTAATCACCTCTAATGGTTTCTACAGCTGGTTTTTGGACCAAAAAGAGCTCTCCTTTCCAAAACGAACTGTTTGCAGATAACACAGAGAAAGCCCTCTGACAGTAATGTCTGTCTGCACTCCTTACTCATTTTTTTATTCCAATCCCTCCCTGTTCTTTTCCTATTCTTTAATAACTTTCTACCTTTTTGCATATTTTAATACTCTTTTGTGGCAAATTGTTGCTGTTCTTGTCCACTAAATATCCCTAACCTGTCTTAAAGAATGGTCTAATCAAGTTAGTTTTCCTATGAATGTGCCATATTCATCCAAATTCTTAAACATACTCCTGTTTCTAATTCAGGTTTTACATTTCCTACCCATTTTCAAGGTTTTCTACTACCCACACTATCAGTGTTTATATATATAATAACAAGCACCTCCTGATCTCCATGAATATTGGGTCATCTGCTGTGGATTCATTCCAAAGAGCAAAACAAGAATCTAAGAAAAATGGAAATAAAGATTGTTCTGTGTTTTAAAAACCAGGAAAACGAGTACAAACAACCTGTGCCTGTTCCAGTTCATCCTCCAGGGCACAAAGACAAAATCCCTGCATTATTTCTCTGCAGACTTGCAACACTTCATAGGCAAAGGAAAGTGACAAGGACATCTCTCAGACTCTTTTCTTCAGCTCTTTATTTGTCCATATCTTCTGTAATGAATTCCATAATTACATTCTGTAATGAATGTTTACCTTTTCCCTTCTCTACTGTTCTAGTATTGCATTACTAACTGGAAAAAAAGTGATTTATATGGCATCCTCAGCCCTCAAACTAACAGAGAATACATGATTTTCCAGCCCCAGATGAAGAGACTTCCCCTATTTTTCAGTGTCTACTTTTTCCTGCATGCTTATTGTGGAGTGTTCAGGTTTGAATACTCAGACAAAATTGTGCCTGTCAGTTCTATGAAGAATTGCAGCTTCCTAATATGAAACAGAAGACCAGAAAGAGGAAAAAAAAACCAAAAACAAACAAACAAACAAAACAAACAAAAAAAAGGCAAAAACCAAACCCCAGAAACCCCCAAACCAGTATAATCCTGGTTTGTTAGGATTTTTAATGGATTAAAACTAAACACAATAAAAATTAAAAGCATCAACAGAGTAGCACCAACTGTGAAGTTAATAAAACTCCTCTTATCGCCATGAACAATGAACCAGAAAAAATAGATACAGCTTTTCCCTCTTCCATTTATGTAACACACTAAATCATTCCAAGTGTTCAAAATGCATATTAAATTATTGACCATACCAATCTCCCTAGTCCATAAAAAGTCCTGCAGAGAAAGGGTTTGCCCACACAGCTCTGCTGGCTGTGTCCCTGCTGCACAGCACTGCACACAGCTCTGAGCACCTTTGCTGCCTTAAAACACATTTATTTACTTGAGCAGGACTTTTCTGGTTGAAGATGCCCAAAATAAAGGAAGGCTGTGCTGTTTTGCTAAAAGCCTGTTTTAACAGCACACAGCACCAAGGACAGAGACACAACAAGTGCTGAAAATCCATCTCCATGGTGTTTTTGGAGAGTTGGAGAAACACGTGGAAGCTGGGCAGGGATGGCATTGCAAACCTTATACATTTCATTCTTATATGTCTTTATGGATCTATTAAAAAGTATTTATATGCATTTTAAATGCCAGTATTTATCTATAATTAGATATATAATATCAATCTGATATTTAGGATATTTAAATATCCTGAAAATAAACAATATATAACTATGGGTGTTTAGAACACTGTAGTAAAAATCTTGTTGCAGTGGCTATGGACAAGCAGCAGCTAAAATTAGAAAATAATGATAGGTTTTTATCACAGGACTGGAACATGAAATATAATTCATATGTCAAAGATGCCACTATCATTTCCTGAGGCAGACAACAAATATCATCAAAATAGCTGGGTTATATGAAAGTACTGTTTTCAGGACAGCAAAACAAATTATTTTGCAAGTCCAGTGCAATGGCTGTATGGGAACTTTTTGCTGTTTGCAGCGTGTTCTAGAATCAGGAAATAAGACCAGCAACAAGCAGCTTTGTTAAGGATTAAACACTGATACAGTGATATGGAGAGAGATACTGAATAAATGAGTATTCAGGATGAGTTCATTAAGCTACTGCAGCAAACTAGGCAGCCCTGTCTTTGAGATGGATGTGTTTGCTCTCAGTTGAACACTGCAGAGTAAATATCAGAGTTCAACCTATTCCAGAAGAATCTGAAGTCAGGAAAGGTAATCTGCATAATAGCAGCAATTTCCAGAAGTATTTACTATTAATTAATTACATGATTGAAAAAACTTGCTAGCAAACTCAATGAGCTTTCAGTTACTCAAAAAAACTCATTAGTAGTCTGCCTTTCTTTAACCTTAAAAGCCACAAAAATCTACTCAAATTTGCCAATGGTAACACATGAAGCCACTAATTCTTCTGTCTTATACATTTTTAATTATTTATTTTGCACAGTACACCCACTGCATTGTTTCTCAGTTGAACTAGAGATGTTCTTGGCAGATACCTAAATAGCTTCCAAAGGAAAACTCTTCCAAACTCAAAACAAGCTGCAGGTAGCCCAATCAGCACCACACCTGCCTCTACACATCCTGCTGGAACTTTGTGCAAAATGGAGCAGAAAAGGCACAATATATATTAACAATGTATTTTAAAGGTCTGGAAACTCGCTGAGATTATTATAACTATTATTTATTATTGTGTTTAAACTACAGAATATTAAGTAAATATTGATATGAACTCTTACGGCACTAATTAATCTTTTAAAATATTGTGAGGCATTCCATTAACTAAGATACACATCAAAATCACTGCCAGGACATGTACAAAAGAAAGCTGGCAGTCTACAAGCCTGCATCTGCCAGGACACTTCTGCCCTTCCCTACCACAGCACACCCTGTAGAGATTATGTCTGCAGTGTTAATGCCAGGTTACAACAAGAAAAGAAAGACTTGAGGATCTGCTATCCAACACAACACCACGTTAGGCTGCATTGTACTTTGCACTTTACACAATTTGTGTGTTGGAGAAAAACATCTAAGCCTGATTTTACAAAATTAAACTAATCTAGAGTAGGAGACACTTCAGGTAACAGTTCAGAGTTCCTATTGTTTCTAGGAATACAGGGATAATTGTTTTTCTCTCAGCTTTTCACTACTGGTTCATCTATTAACCCTTGATTTTGCAAAACACTCTTCTAAGTTACCTGCTAAAACTTGAAAAAAGACAAGAAAGTGATGACTCTGCAGTAGGTTCATTAACTTCTTTCCTAGAGATCAAGACAATAACATTACATATGTGTAGATTTTCCTGCACCTTTTATGAAAGAGGAAGAGTATCAGTAGTACACTGCATTATTTTGGCAAATGGTTTCCAGCTAGTGAGGTCCAAATGACACACAAACAGCCTTACACAGTGCTCACAACATTCCCCGAGTTTGCCGAGATAAAAATAAGCACCAGCTCTGCTGGCAGCAGTTGAGCAGCAAACATCTTCCCCCACTGGCTGATGAAAACGTCAAGGAGAGTGAGCTCCAGCAGAATAAATGAGGTCACTGTTTGCAATTCCCTGCCAGCCTGCTGGTTGAAGAAAACACCATTCGTCAGTAAACCTAAAGCAAAACACACTATACCACAAAGCTGTCCCTGAGTTATTGCTCATCCCGTCCCAAAACACACACAAGCAAAAAAAAAAAAAAATTGCTTTTAATTCCAAAAGACAACCTGTACACGTCTTACATGATATTCTTTTAAACACTGAATGAAAACTAAAATTTAAAAGTAATTTCACAGTAATCACAATCTACTTCAAGAAAAAAAAAATGCAAAGCAATGGCTGCAGCACTGCTTCTGAACCACTTCTCCAAAATCATTCTATAAACCCTTGGAGGTCCAATATTTATAGGGGGCCCTGAATTCACATGCAGCACACTCATTGTGTTAACCAGCCTTAATAAATAGGTTCACCCCAGGGCTTTGGGCAATCCTTTGATGCTCAATCTGCCTGCTTTGAGGAACTGCTCCAGGAAATAATTTCAGGCCTTTTAAACAGAATACATAGAGAGAGAAGGCAGCTGTGCTGAAGGGTTTAGAGGTGTTGCCCATGGATGTGGCATGTTCAGCCCATGGCTCCTGGGAATGCCCAGAGACCACAGACACTGGAATGAACTCATGGTTTAAATCCCCTTGTGTTACCACAAAAAAAACCCCAGCTGCACAGGATAGTTCATTCCAGGACATCTGACTATCAAGGAAAAAAATCTTTAACTTGATGCATTTTTAATTAGGCTTTGTCAATAAGAAAGACTGGCTGAGCTTTACACAGGTCTCCACTCCTGCTGTATGCAATGCTGGCACTGTTTATCCTCAGCAGTTCTAATCCCACTTTGAAAAACCAAGTGTCAGCATCAGGAATTAAATGCATTAAAAAATGAACACGGGAATGATCACACAGGCTATTTGTTCCCTTTAAATACTGCTTACACATAAATAGATAAAAGTATTGCTGAGATAAGCTGAGGAAGCTTTGACAAGCCTTTGGGGAAAACAGGCTGCTGCTGCTGGCACGGTGCAGGAGCACACCTCCTTCAGGAGCATGAAGCAGAGCAGGCATGGCACAACGAGGACCTCTGACCCCTCCACAGGCCAGGAATCAGAGTGGGATGGATGTTTAGGAACAGAACCACCCTATGGCTTTGAAGCAAACACTTCCAAAGAGACACAGGGGGATAGAGCTCTGCTCCTCACTTCCCACCTCAGATCTGGACCAAAAGGCAGTGCTCATTACTGGAGAAAATGAACACCTTCCCCCCTGGAAAATCCCATGGGTATGACATACACCATGGGGCTCTTTCCTGGGGGTCACAGCCATGCACCCTGCAGTGGGCACAGATGGGATTCCAGGGGTGAAGGAAGTTCTGACAGGATGCAGGATCAACTGCAGAAATTAACCCCATGACACCTCTGCTACAATGCTCTCTACTCTCAACACAGAGCTTTGCCAGTAAACCAAGCCACACAATTAATTCTTTTAATATACAGTAATGATCCAGTTTCTTCTGTGATCTTGGGATGAAAGCACAGCACATGAATACAGATTGCTGTGTTATGGCACCAGGACCTTCCAGGCAACCAGCATCCTGTGGATGCAGCTACACCCTGCCCAGCACTTCTGAAAGCAGCAGAGATCTCAGGAGGGTTTCCTTCTTTTAGTAACTGAACAACTTAATACAGGAGGCACTGACAAAAGAAATATATGAAGCACAATTTAATTATTTCCAACTGCTGATTTTACAGTTTCTTAAAATGCCATTTCCTAGATGGCTGCTCATGCTTCCTGAGGGGGGCTGTGCTTTGCCAGGGGAGGGGCTGTGTTTCTGGGGGGCTCTGTCCCTGCACTCCTCTTGAGACACCCAGCTCCATCCTCCACCTGCAAATCAAGCCCTCAGCCCAGCCCAGAGGTGAGCAGATGTTCTTGCCCAGGGTCTCACTCTCACCCCACAGACTCAGCAGATTTTCCTGAGCACCAGGGCCTGCTGGAAACATCTGCACCCAGGAGAGCTGGGCACAGTCACTCCCAGGCTATTCCCTGCATAAAGGCACTTTCAAGGATCCTGCCCTGCCATCCTCCTTCTCAGTCACTCCTTGATCGGGAATTACAGACTCACAGAAATGGGCACATCTGTCTGCCTTTAGATGTTCACGTAACTTCTGAAAATGCTGCAGCTGACAGGAGCCCCTGGGGCTCTTGGCCATAGACAAAGTGCCACAGCTGCCAGGAGCACATCCTGACACGGGTCTGACGTGCAGAACACATGATCTGCACCACACCCAAATCACCCAAATCAGTTGTGGTGTTCTGATTAACAGAACACCACAACTCCCTAAAGCACATGGGAAGAGACAATCACACCAGCACCTGCCCTGGCACAGCAGCAAGTGGACAGCAAAAAAAAGAGCAAGATGACAAAGGCCATGGATGCAAAAATGGATCTCAAAATGTCCTGATTTTCAGTGGGACACTATCTGTGTCTCAGGGTTCTTGCCTTGATGAAGAAGGCTGCATGCAGCCTGAAGGCTCACTAGCATGGCACATGTAATTTCTGAGAGCAGTTTATGAGTGAAGGAGCTGCTGCTGCCCACTTTCAAAAAGAAACAGAAAAAAAAAATATATATATACTGGGGAAACCAAAACTGGTGCATGGAGAAGATGGATTCCAGAGGCAAACAAAAAATAGCTGAAACACGAGACACTTGAGAACTTTTTATCTCCAAAACATCATAGCTGGAGCCTTTCATCTTCCCAGCACACTTATCCAGCAGACACAGAGGTGGGAAGCAGCACAAAGCTGGGACCTTGGAAAGGGGGGCTGGTGAAACAATATCCACTTGAACTCAGCTTTGGTCTAAAGCTCCACAACCTGCTGTACCAGCTGAGAGCATCCTGCAGGCTCCACTGCTGAGAAAGGTTTTAGAAATGTACCTTTCACAAATGTCTTCCATCTGAATCTCTTTTATCTCTCACAATGATAAAAGCACTATTGCACGGAAATGACTTTTGGTTTTGCCAGCTAACATCTAGAGCTGTCTGCGAGACGTTTTTCCAAAAAGTCCCAGCAACATTGCTATTAGGAAAGACTACATGATTATTATTGGTCTTCATTAGAGAATCTTTTACTATGAAATGGTTATTAATAACATAAATATTTAAAACTAATCACACATTGCTATGACAAAAATCTTCTTTTTGCTCTTTTGTGGAAAAAACATACCGATTGCATCTTGAAGATGCACTTACACCACAAATGAACAAAAATTTTAAAAACATTGCTGGGAGGAAGAAATCTCCTTTAACCCCTTACTGCTGCCAACAGTGTCCAAGCTACATTTTCTGCCAGGTTCTGTCCCACGGGGTCCCTGCTTGGTCCACAGACCTTCCTGCAGCAGAAACTGTCACTTTTACACTGCCCATACTTCAAACAAACCTGGATCACATGCAGGACCTGGGACAAGGATGTGGGACAGTCCCTGGAGTCATTTGCCTGTGCCACAGCACCATGGAAGCAAGGCACACGTTGTTTTCCAGCACAACAAAATGCAGGGAGACAATGTGGAAGGCAAGGGGAAGCCAGGACGACTCTGCAATACAGCCTGTTCTCTTTGCTGCTCTTTCTCATTGAAAATGCTGTTTGATCACAGGTCAAAAATAATTCACCTCTGTCACCTCCCTCCTTTCAGGGCTGCAGAGATGCTCCTGGGCTGCAGTGCCACACCAGAGGCAGCTCAGCACAGCAAATCCTGCGAGCTCTGAACAGCTCCAGCCACCCCAGAGCTCACCCTGATGCCAACAAGTGAGGCCATTCAGACAGTGTAAGAGCTCGGGGCAGTGGGGTCAGCTCTCTTCTCTGATAAACAGGATTTTTTAATCCTCTCTCCTTCCTTGCTGCAGTTAGTTTTGCCATGGTCTGCACAGAACAGTTTTCCTGACTTCAGCCATCCAAGGGTAGAACTGGCTTTGAAGCCCAACAGAAAGCACACAAATGGAATGGAGAAAAGCTTTTTACTACAACTTGATGAGAACACTTGGAAAAAAAACAAAAACACACCTGTCCTGTAGCTGATGCTTTCAGGAGAAAAAGTAACACTTTTCTCTTTCACTTCTGAAGCCACATAGTTGCTATGATGGTGATTTCCACTCTCTTCATGTGACAACAAAAACATAAAACAAGCCTGTTAACAGCTCGGGCAATGCTACATAAGGGAAATATTATTCCTTTAAATTGCAGGGGAAAAAACATCTCAGAAGTGAAAAATGTAATATTTGTACTACACTGTTAAAGTGTAGATCTCAAAGCATGCTCAGGTCCTCAGCTCAAGCCTCACACATATCAGTATGCTGTCATGAACGAGGCCAGCAAACAACTCAAAGCAAAGTGCAATTTTTACTCAACTCTAACTATGGCTCTCATTACACAGAAAAATGAGGGTTTATCCTGATCCACACTATATTTCTCTGAACAGCTTGCTGGTTGTTTTTAAAAAATACACAGTACAAAGGTCTTTCTCTAATGTTCCCAATTACAAAACATTAATCTTTGTCGATCACCTTTGTCTAAGGTTTATATTTTGTGCCACCAGAACACTCTGACACAATGCCACTTTCTCTCCTGGGAGCCAGCAGCCTGACACAGCTCTGAAATCATGACATAACTCTAATAAACCCCCAGAATTATTATGCCAGCACTGTTTGGGTACAAATGAGCCCTGAAGCAGATCCTGTGACTGTGATTCAGCAGCCTCACACCCTCCCAGCAGTGGTTCAAAGGCACTGCAGACCAAGCCCCCTTCCTTCCCTGCCCAGGACAGTCTTGCCTAGCTCCTCCTCATTCTGCTTGCTCTCCATTTCAAAAGGAAATGCAGGCAAACATCTGAAGAAAACCCAACTCAGACATTGCTATGTTTTATGCAGAGGAAATGTTCATAACAATTGACTCGGAGAATGTATTTTTAATAGCAGTGAAGGGAAAAAATATTTTTGGATTGGAGATTTAACCCACCTGTACTGGGATATGAAATCATTTCACCAGGCTAAGATCTAGGCTCATTTCACAATAATTGCAGGCATCTAATTTAAGAGCAAAGTCACCCAGGCCTCCCTCTATAATTAACTGCAAAAGACTGATGACCTGAATTGTTCTTCTGAAATACCTAAAATTTGTCTAATCCTCCCCACTGATTTAAGAACTTCATCTAAGGCTTAAAGTCAGGTAAGAGGACTTTCAAAATAAAAAGAAATTAAAAGAAAAGAAGAAGAAAGAACAGAAGGCAACCCAGAAACCTGGAGCAGAAGATTAAATTTGCTTTAAAAATACGACAGCCAGACAGCTACTCAAAGTCCACAAAATATTTAATGCCAATGCATTAAAATGTTACAAAATTGAATAGTGTTTACAGTTTAATGAAGCAGATGGACAGAGCATGTGCTGTTTTCTCTGCATAAAAGCTCAATCAAAGTAAAACAGCATCCCTTCTGATGTCCACATGTTGGTAAACTCAAGGGATTAATAACCATGCAGTCAGAGTCGTAGCGCTTTGCTTCAAAGAAATTTGCAAATGAAGATTAATTCTAACAGCTTGATGCATATCTGATAAATAGCACTAGAAATACAAAAAATACACGTTTCAAAGTTGTATTGTCATGCAATTATTTGAAAAGGTTTTGTCACAGTGGCATGAAAATTGGTTACTGTCTACTATTTTGTAATCATTTCTGCCTTAAAGTGGTTTTCAGGCCCCCAAGTACCTCAGGGTGGATGTTGTGAGTGTTTGGCATTTCTGAATGCTGATCAGTCACACTCCAGAGTGAAGTGTTTGCAAGCTCAGTCTGTGATTTTCTTCCCAGGTTTGCCAAAGGCCAGGAGAGCTGAAACCACACACCATGAGCATCTAGAGCTCAAAAAAATCACAGAATTCACAGAATGACTAGATTAGAGAAGACCTTCAAGATCATCAAGTCCAACCCATTCCTTAACACCTCAACAAACACATCCACGGATGGTGACTCCACTACCTCCCTGGGCAGACAATTCCAGAACTTTATCACTCTTTCAGTGAAAAACTTTTTCCTAATATCCAACCTATATTTCCCTTAGTGCAGCTTGAGACTGTGTCCTCTGGTTCTGTCAGTGCTGCCTGGAGAAAGAGCCCAGCCCCAGCTGAGCACAGCCACTTTTCAGGGAGCTGTAGAGAGTGATAAGGTCACCCCTGAGTCTCCTTTTCTCCAGGCTAAACATCCCTACCTTCCTCAGTTGTTCCTCACAGGGTTTGTGTTCCAAGTTCCTCTCCAGCCTCGTTGCCTCCTCTGGATACGCTCCAGAGTCTCAACGTCCTTCCCAAACTGAGGGGCCAGAGCTGGACACAGCACTCCAGGTGTGGCCTCACCAGAGCCAAGCACAAGGGCAGAATGACCTCCCTGCTCCTGCTGGCCACACCATTCCTGATCCAGGCCAGGAGCCCTTGGCCTTCTTGGCCACCAGGGCACACTGCTGGCTCATGTTCAGCTGGCTGTGACCAGCACCCCCAGGTCCCTTTCTGCCTGGGCACTGTCCAGCCACACCATCCCCAGCCTGTAGCACTGCAGGGGTTATTGTGGCCAAAATGCAGGACTTGGCACTAAGACTTATTACACTTTATCCTACTGGACTCTGCCCATCCATCCAACCATTCCAGGTCCCTCTGCAGAGCCCTCCTACTCTCCAACAGTGGCAATCCCAGCTTGGTGTCATCTGCAAATTTACTAATGAAAGACTCAATCCGCCATCCGTGTTGTCACTAAAAACATTGAACAGAGCTGGCCCCAGCACAGACCCCTGAGGACAGCACTGGTGCCTGGCCCCAGCTGGATGCAGCAGCGCTCACCAGCACTCTCTGGGCCGGCCATGCAGCCAGTTCTGAACCCAGCACAGAGTGCTCCTGTCCCAGCCCTGGGCTGCAGCTTTTCCAGGAGTGAGCTGTGGGAGACAGTGCCAAAGGCCTTGCTGGAGCCCAAATAGACACATCCACAGCCTTTCCTTCATCCACCAGGAGGGGCACCTGGTCATAAAAGGAGACCAGGTTGGTCAAACATGACCTACCCCTCCTAAACCCCTGCTGGCTGGGTCTGATACCCTAAGTGCTGCACGGTGACATTCATGCAATGCAAATATACTCAATTGTCATGGTTTGACCCTAGCACAATGCCAGGACCTCCATGAAGAGTATATTTCTAAAAGGGTTGCTGTGAGATGTTACCCGGGAACAGAACAAAGCAGGCTCCCATTCGGGGATGGAGGGAAAACACAACATTTTATTAATAACAATATCCATAAAGGAACACACACACACAGAGCTAAGAATAAAAACTTTCCAAATACATTCCTCCTCCCCCCTCCCTTTTCTCCACAGAATGAGATAACACCATAGATTCCCACCTTTCAGGTAATCAGCTTTCAGTCCATCATCATATTTTCAAATAATCCACCCTCCAATCCATCGGGGAGAGAGAAGTCCTCCCTTGCACCATAGGCTTCCCCCCCATGTCCAGTGCTCTCACCACTGGACACAGGCCAGGACTGCTTTTAGGGTATCTTGTTTAAGGATGCTCTACCCAGTTCCAAAAGCAGCAGTCTCTCAACTTTGGGACACCAGTCCCCCCCCAAATTTACCCCCTGGGGCCGAGGGGCTCGTGAACAGAGATCTTCCCCTCCACGGAGACAGAGGGCATCCCACACCCTCCTCAGCCGTCTCTGTTCACTCCACTGCTTCACTCTTGGCTCCAAAGTATTGTCTCCCCCTAAATACAGTCTCCAGGTATGGGTCTGTCCATGGCCATACAAGAAAGAGTCCCGCTCAAGGCCACTCCATCATCTCTTCTCACCTAGGATTCTTCTCATCTCTTCCAGTTTTCCTCACACGCAGTCCATCATCTCTCTCTCCTCATTCTGATTCAGGAGGAGCAGTATTTGCAAGGTTTCTATTACTCTACCAAGGGGTTAAAAACTTCGCCTCTGCCTGTCCAGGACTCCCACAGCTGCCGGGCACCTTCTCTCGCCACCTCCCCCGCTTCTGGCCGGCTGAGCCGCCAGCACAATCTCTGTCCCTCTCTCCGGGGGGAGGGGGGGGGGGGGGCTGCCCAGACATCTCAAATCTCGTCAACCCCTGCATGTTCTCCTCCACCTCTGCACCTTTTGGGGCTCCCGGCCTCCTCCCTGTCATGGCCTCCCCCTCCCCCACCCAGACACAGCTGGGCAGGGGAGAGGTCGGACCTTACTCACCCACGCCGGATTCCCAAAGAGGAAGTTCTCTGGGAATCTCCTGCTTTTAACCCCCGTGTGTTCTCAGAGGCGTATCCAGACCCTTAGTGGCCACATCAAATGCCAGTTTTGAATTTGGCCACTGATTGGCCGGACTTAGACTTTTCTAGAAACACATTTCCGGCCAAACCACGACATCAATGTAAACTGTTCCATTGCCTTACCAAGACAGGCATGGAACTGGCACACTGGACAAGATCCCACTGTGCAGACTTTGGGAAAAGCACAGACACACCAACAGGAAGATGCCAGGCCTAGCAAGGCAGATTTGGGTAACCTATTTTGGACAAAACCTCCCAGCATGGCAAACTTTAATAAAGGAAGAAACTGCTTACACACATATACCATCCCAAATTGTGGGAATGGCTCTGAATACCTGGAACTTGGGCTGTGTTAAAGAGGTGCCTCTAGAAGAACACTTGGGGACCCCCACCACCAAGAACATCAGAAGAAGAAGGGCCAGCTGGACACTGCAGGAAAAACATGTGGTGGTAAATATAATCTGTCTTTTTCTCTTTCTCTCCCCTCTCTCTTCCTATTTCTACCTCTCTCTCTCTCACTCATTGCTGTTAAATAAAATCTGAACCATTGACTTTAGCAAATGGTCTCATTTACACTTTAATTCGGACCCTAATATTATTTCAGGAGGGGGATCCTAACATTATTCCAGTAGATATTAACATCAGTTTGTATCAGAGGTGGATCATAACATTAAATTGGTGTCAGAAGTAGGATCATAACACAGGATTCTGGTGCAACCCCAATTTCACAGGGCCTGACACAGTTTCTGCACGCCCTGGTCTGTGCCATGGTGCACAGTGGGTGGCCCATCCATACCATACCTCTCTTCCCATCCTTTAAATTACCAACACCTTGTCTAAAATATGCGATTACAATAATATAAAACTACCACAAACTGTTGCAATATTTTCTTTCTATTTATTTCATGGGTGTATCACTATCCAATCCCATAGGCACTGCAGGAGCCCTTCACTCTGACCAGCAGCACAGCAGCAAGAGGCAGATTACATCCAGACAACTGGTGGCTTTATTATGCAACATTTCTGAAAAGGAAAATGGGATTTGGTGGTTTATCTTAATGTTCAGGGGCTGGGGATGACTGGATTAAAGTTTTTTAATCACTGTTCTGTTATTCCTCCCAAGACTGGTTTATACAGCATAGGACAAGGGGTGTTAGAGGAAATGGTTATTTGCTCTAAGCTGCACGGCTTGGAAGCAAAGGTTAATATGGATCACATCCAGCTTCACCAGTTCAGTGTCTTGTAAGAACACAGAACTCCTGTAAGGCTGGTTGCTTCAAAGCCACAACATGGTGAATTATAACTCAGCTACTCTCTGAGCAGCAGGGCTACCAGTAGTTTCCTTAAGATCCAAGAAAATATCGATAAAATCTCCAACTGAATTTACACAACACATGTCCCAAGATGAAAACTTAAGTAACTCTCAACAGTAGCAGCTACATGTTTATGAGCCCTTCTTGTGTTCTGGGGAACATTTTCAAAGCACCTACCATTGTATCATTTCAAACTGCAACACAAATGTTCACTACTCAAAATGTAAACCCTCCTGGGAAGCAGGTATCATTACATCCAACTACAGCCTGGTTTAGTATCACAAGTCATTTGATGCCTTCATAGTTCCAGATTCAACTGCAAGCACTAGGATAACTTCCAGGAATGTGAGTTTATTTTGAAAGAAAAAGATGAATAATCCATGGGAGAAGCGCAGACAACAGCTTTTATACGTGTCCATAAATCATAAATCCAGGCACAAAAAGCCTTCTCTTGGTCAGTGGCAAAATAATAAAACCTAAAATAAACCATTATGTTTCCTCCAGAATTAGACTCTTTACAAGTTTTTGAAAGACTCTTTGGGCATGAACCCAAAAAGAGGAGAAAAATTCAGTGTCAGAGACTTGAAATGGGATGAATGCACTCACAGTCCTTGTCAGAAGTGCCAACTGGTTCATCTTCCAATTACTGCTTCCAGAGGCTTTTTGCAGCCTCCACCTTCACTGATCCATGCTCAGGGGCTGATCCCCAGGGTTTTGGGGCACGACAGCAAATCAGGACCATGGCAGCTCAACACTTGGCATGGCCCAAACCACAGGAACTTATCCAGTGGATTCAGGATGAACTCTCCAAGTCAGGATATACAAATAATTGTAACACAGACTGCAACAGCTTGAAGTTATCACCACACAGTATGCCAAAGATATGCCATTAAATGAAGTCATTATATGCACAGAAATATTAATACTCACCAAAAGTCCTTGAGCAAGAAAGGCCACAATAAAAATAATCCTAAAGGTCTGGTTAAATGTTTGCAGCCAAACCACATAGATACCCTCAGCTACTTCCTTTCCTAATACATAAACTTGCTGCCTCTTTTTCCAATTTGATGGGATTGTTTGCAAATATTCTGTTTATGTAGTATTTTTTTTTTAATCTAATCACTTCAAGAGAATGAAATGCTCTTCCCTCCCTTCTTGTCTATCTGGAAAGACTCTCCCCATTTCAGACAGCCAATGTAAACAGCTGGTAGCTTTGTCAAATCACACCAATTCACAGCTATTTTAGAAAAACTGAAACAGAAAAATGGAAAATGGAGATAACAGTATTAATTTCCAACCACTGCATACTTATCCTATCTATTTAGACTGCAGAAAAATGCTTTTGTTTCCCTCAACGTTCCAATTGCAATTCAATCTTGGATGACAATTGAAGCCCTGTCACAACAGAAATAAAACTTTCAGAAATGCTTAGAATTGAACTACAACTACTGAAGGACAAAACCACAGAAACAAAGTCTTTGGTGCCATGCAGCTGAAGAATTGAACCGTCAAAAAACCAGTAGCTGCTTTGAACAGAAATAATGAAAGGTTTCACAACCCTGTACACTAAAAAATATGGGATATTTCAGCGACTGTGACAGATTCAGAGCTGTGGGCCTCTGTACCAAGAGCCCTTCAGATGCCCATAAAGGAACAGGCTTTTCTTGCTGAAAACAACTCACCCTCACCCAGATTAACCTCTTGGCACCCTCCAAGTCCTGTTCTTACCGAGAAGTTTTATGCTTGAGGTGAATTTCGAGAGACTCTCACATTTTGTGCTTCACCTACATCAGAGAAGGCAGCATGCTGAATGCATTGCCTTTGGGCAATATCTTAAAAGCCAACTAACTTCTGATTTTTCCCAAATGATGTTAAATCTTGATAAGTGAGAGGCGTTTTCAAACACTTCAAGGTAAGGCACAGACACCTCAAAATCTCAGAAGACTGCAGCATGATCAGAAAGTAGACATATTTTTCATAATATTACTAAAAACTAAATCCATAAAGTGCATGAAGGGCCTATATGATAATGGAGAAGGAATTTTTCTTGTGGCAAAAAGAGTCACAGAGACAGGAATAACAATGAAACAGAGCAAAAAACCAAAATTTTAAAAAAAAATTTAAAAAAACAACAGAAAGGGCATTGCAGTGTCACTGGTTCATCCAGGTCGACTTGCAGGAGAATTACTACTGAAAGCACTTTCATAACATGAAAATGTTATCTCCATAGGAACATTCCTTATCTCAGATGGGATGAAAATTAAAAAAAAAACTGATTAAAATAAAATACAAAAACAACTTTATGCAAGGTATGGTAAAAACAAAGGGAGAATCTTTTCCCATGTGGAAAAAGTCTATTAATATCACCTGGAAGTTTCTATCTCAGTAGAACAAAAATGTGAAACCTTTGCTGATTTAAAAACACCTATTACTATGCTTTTTCCAGGACCAGTGGAAACTGATGAAGTGTCCCTTAAGATATTCACAGAGCTCACTATTTTTGCATGGATTTGCCTCAAATGTCCAAGAAATTTAAAGGATTTACACTCTTGAAATGTCTCTCTCTCCAACAACCAGAGTTCTTTTAACCTACATTGCACATTCTAAGCTTTGCACGGATAATTTTGAGCAACTTTGGTTTCTTTATTTTTTACAGAAATTATTAGAAGAGGCCTCAGACCTCTCTGGAAGATGTGAAAGAGAAACTGGAGGGATCCTAGACAGAGGAATGAGTTGTTAGAGGAATGATGCTGAATGCATGGGATAGGCTGATGAGTACAGGAATGGAAACACCAGACATGCAGGACAAGGTGCCTTTCTGTGTGTTCATATCAAATATCCAAAAATTATGGACGAAAATTATGGACCAAAAAAAATTATGGACAAAATATGTCTCCAGATCTTCACAATGACCAAGGAACAGCATCAGAAGAGTACAAAACCTCAGTGTTATTATGGAAGTAGCCCTTTAAAAAGCAGACTCAGAATAATTAATAAATACTTGCACAGATGAGCTGTCTCACACTGACACAGCACATAGGGGATATTCTAAATTTGTGTCTTAGGTGTTTCTTTTTTTTTCCTCATAGGAAAGAGGATAATGAGAGGCAACACTGGAACCTGCAACAGTGAGATTGCTGTTAGATTTCAAAGACCATTCACTGATTGCTGAACAGCAGTTACAGGTATCCAAAGGACAAGGTACTCAATCCAGAGGAGGTAAGACAGGTAGAGTTTTTAAAAGGCTGAAGGAGTTCATGCATTGATACTCTCAGTGACTGGAAAAAAGAAGGAAAAAAAAAACCTCACCAAAAAGAAAAAGTATGAATGAGTCACTGTGGCCCAGAACTCTGCAGAAATCCATGCACAGATAATTCATGTAACGTATGTGTTTCACACTCCCACTGTTCTGCAGCACTCTGTAAAACCTGCTGTTATTACATGCTATACTGGCATGTCTATTACTTTCCAACAAGAAAATCATTACTTTGGCCTGCCTCCTGGTCTTGCTGAGTTTTGTATAGCTCACCTGGCCATTTCAAAAACACAAACTGAAAAATTGTCTATAAATCAGATACTTGACAGAAAAAAAAAATATTTTGCAGTACTTAGCACAGCCAGGGCTGTACTGCATCAAATTCTACTGCCTGCTTTTTAACAATGCCATCACTTAGAAAAAATGGCACTAATATAATGGTTCAATATTCAGTGTAATGAAGTGGGCTCAACAGCATTCCACCAGTCACAAAAGAGACATTTCCATCTATCGTTTGTGAACAAACTTCCCTTTGTTGTGATTTAATCAACCTTCATTTTTAACCTGCATACATAAAACATTAAATGCTAGAAGCCTTAATTACTTTGAAAAACACTTGAATAATTTAATCTCAAAGCACAGCTTTTTCCACACCAAGAACCTCAAGAAACTCCTTAAGGGCAAAAGCCTCCCAGTAATCTGTCAGCTAAATCCAGGAGCCTTTGTAGAACCAGTCCACTCATTTTCAGTGACTCAATGTTGCTTCTACAAATACTTTTAAATACACACTTTGTCTGCCTACCATGTGCAGTGTCTCAAAAGTAAGTCCCAGCATGCCAGCTGAAAAACAAGACTTGCTGGGAGGAAAACACCTCCCTGAGGTACAGAACAAGTGATCCACCACAGATGGAGTCACTCCACTAGGGCTGGGTGGACATTACTGCATGTGCACAGCCCAACAGGGACCTGCTAAAGCCACCAAAAAAGTGTTCTCGTGTTTGTGTGCCTGCTTGAACCAACCACCATACTGCACATTCACAAGGAAGATACACATCAAGTTGCTTTCACTGCAATAAAAAGGCTGTGCAATAAAATGGAAAAGTCCTTTCCTCAAAATCATTACAGCAAGTGAGATGCTGTACAACTCAAATTCTTGCTCTCTCAAGGGGAAAAAAGAAATAAAAAGAAAAAAAGAAAAAAAAAATTGCGTAGTACTTACAGCCAGATCAAGGTCCTGGCATGACAGTTAATGTCAGGTCATGCTGACCACATCCAGCCAAAGTGCAGCCTTTGAAATCCTTTCCATAGTCACAGCTGCAGCTTTCAGACCCCAGAGTAAATACATATTAAGTAAGTGCTGCATGGAAATCAGTAGAATTCCATACTTCAGTCTGCAGCTCTTCAGGAAAGGTTCTCCTCAGCTCAGATATAAGATAACCTATTATTCCTTCCGTATTACAACAAAGATTTGCAGTAGCACATAAAAAGGAAAGGAGGGACTTTCTATCATTGTCAAGCAGCAGAAAGGGGGGGGAAAGAGAGATGATTGTAATAAAGGTTTGTTTTTTGTATCTCACAGGAGTTCATTTGTGTTGGCCATCAACAATAGTAAAACTCCCACTAATTCACTGACTCTCCAAGGCATCCCCATAATTCCATATCCTATAGATTGCAACTCATTACATTTCCCTGGGATACCACCTTTACCCAAGGGCCAAAAATTTTTGCTTGGGCATCTTTCTGGAAACCATTTTTCATTTCAAGACATCAAAAGGTGCAGAGTTCAAAGCTTACCTCAGCATTTCTATCCCAGGGGTTAAATTGCCTGCCTTGGAAAATATGCTCCTCATTTCACTTTCCTTTTTCCTTTTCTTTCCATTTTATGTACCTATTGTTTCTTGCTATGATTTGTGCAAGATCAGGCACTTGATTGGAGGGCAGAGCAGCACCTGGAAGGGATTTCTTACACTGTGTCTGTTTTCTCCCTTAACTGGTCACAGCCAGAGATTTCCACCTCATCCATCCCATCCCTCCTATTTATGTTCTTTGTTTCCACCAAGCTTGTCCCAGCCCACATTTTAGATGGTGGATGTGCTGAAGTCCTGCTTTTAATGGAAATCCAGTACAGTAAAATAGATAACACCATTCCCCTCATTAGGGGAAGTGTTTCCATGTAAATATGACTATGCCTCATTACTCCATACTCTACTTGAGCACACTAAGCACAACACAGGCAAAAAAAACCCTGTTCCTCTCAGGTTTGTTGCAATTTGCTGGCAATTTTGGTGTGCTGCTCCTCTGCTCCTTATACCAGTGCAAGTTCAAGTTCCTAGAAATGATGGAAAGACTCACAGTGGTGTGAAAGGAGCACTCAGTGCTGGGACCTCAGCATCCACAGATCACTGAAAAAAGGTGAGTGAATAAGAGTCCATCCTGCTCAGCTGAGTCACACGGGATTGTGCTGGCAGCAAGAACAGAGGAGAAATTTACAGCCCAAATCTGCTGGGTTAGATAAACAGGTAATACTAATTCTACCCAAAATCATAGAATTATGCAGATAAAATGCTGCTTTTAGCACCATGAACCACTTCAGAGGTAATCATTGAAAGCTCGACTGGATCATACCCAACATTTCTAAGTATGCTCTTTATTTACCATTTTCCTGGAATAATGGTTGGAGAATGGATAGTACAAGAAAATGAGATTAAACTGATTTTCTAATACGGTTTCTTTTTTTTCAGGACTACAAAAATTTTCTAATGTGAGACTCCACTCACAGACACAATCTGTGTTGAAATGAATAGAAAATCTTCCACCTGGAATTTCCAGGTTGGAAATAGATGGTCTTGAGGGTGACTAACAACCAAATGCCAAAACCCCTCAGCAGGAGCAGCACATGTGTTATCCCAGACACCTGTGGGGCTGCTCCAGTGGCACAGCAAACACAGACACGTGGAAGTGCAACGCTTTGGGAGCAGCAACTGCACCTTAAATGGCAACCGCTCTGTTTCATATCACCTCAGGTTCCTGCCTGAAGGGCAGAAATCCAGACCCTTGGACAACTACCAATAACACCAACCTTCCTGCAGCTCCTCTGGATTGTGAGGATGCTCCTAAATCTTAGTGTTTTTCTCAGAGAAGTACACAAATATCAGTGAGGCACTGTCTTGCTAACAGACCCCCACATGAGAGCCCCCTCCCCAGGGCATTACTCAGTAACATTTTAAAAGGCAACTTTGACATTTCAAATTCCCAAAACAACACACCTCAAACACTGACATTATTTCTGAAATTGCAGCCTTCAAGGACCTGCCTAAACCACACAGAAATTTTGCAGCCAGCCAAGAACAGAACAAGGGCTTTTAACCTCCAATTTTGTAATCTCCATTCTCTTTCAAGTTAGTGGAGCCCTTTCAGATACATCCCTCTATGTAGGGCTAGGAAAAAAAAAATCTCAGTTACAGAAGATCATATGATTTATAAACCTCCTCTATAAACCTTTTGTTTATACACTACTATAAACACTCCTTTTGTTTCCTGCTGTCTATTTCAGATTCTGAGTAGTCCTCATAAGCATCTCAGTGAAACTGAGACCTCTCCACCACCTGTAACTCACTCACTCATTCACGTCAGTATATTTCTGTCTCGGCTGGGGAGGCAATGAGCACTAGTATGTTTCAGAAATAGCAAACAAATACCTACAAACATGTAAGAAACTGATCCAGTGTTGCAATGAAAAAAAAACAAAGTCATGCAATGTAGTTGTATCAGGCCTAAGCCAAGTGAAAAAAATAAACCAAAATAATACAGCTGCTTTTAAATATATTGATCACCTTCTATGTTTGTTCAATTTCTAGCAAAGAGAAAGCAACAGAACTGCAAATCCATACCTGTTAATTGTTGCAGTAAGGTAGAAAATTATAAAAAAAAGGCCTCATAAAATCAGGACTGCTCTGTTAGATCAGTGGCTAGCCTGGCAAGCTGGCACTTTGCAAGTTCCCATGTGAAAGCAATCCTGGTTAACATAACAATCTATGCCTGGGTGAAAAACAACCAGCACCTGCATAAACATTAAATGAGAACCAGTGAAGAAAATACATAAACAATTTAACAACAGAGAGATTTGACAGACAAGTAAAATACTAACCAATTACTAACTAATAAAGTAATTGGCAAGAAAGCTACCAATTGGAGTCTGTAAAACTGTATAAAAATGAGTTATGTGAATAAAAAAAGGTTTTTTCCTGTATGAAGAAAATAGACTCTGGAATTATTTATTCCCATAGTTAAGGACCTGATTTTCACACCTTCTGTATTTCTGGAGGTTACATGGACCAGCTCCAGTGTGACCCCGAGGACCCGACACCCACTGAGAGCTGGTGCACTCCACAGGGGCTCCTGGAGCACATCAGCTTCTTTACTCATCCTAAGAGAACAAAACTCTGAAACTGCTCCAGGGTGCAAGACAAAATTCATCAGGGTCAGTCGGGATTTGTTCACTGGTTTTGATCCAAACTAAAATGCTACCACGTGCTTACCCAACTGCAACGTACTGCAGGCCAAGGGACTCTTCTGGAACCGCACTGGGTGGCTTGGGTCACCCAACTTTAAGAGCAATTATGTCTTTATTTAGAATTGTTATTAGACCATTCATTTAAACAGCTCTTCCTTATGACTCAAAGCTGCAGCACACCATCACTCATAATTAGGTGGACTTATGCTCAAATCCTTGTTCTGAAAAACTCCCCCAATATATCTTAAATGCTTTGATTTAACCAGGCTCTGAAGCCTTAGGATGGAAAAGGGGGAAAGGAGGTCAGCAGTCTCTGCACCGCCAGGAGCAGAGAGAACAAACACAGGGGATGAATGATCAGTCACACTGGCAGTGTTTGATTTACTTTCTTGCACTTGCCCAGCACTTCAAGCAAGTTTTCCCATTGGCAATTTGAATTCTCTCCATAGTCTCAAAAATAAAACTTCAATATTGGCCCAGTTTGTTTTTTGGAAAGCTACAAAATGCTTTTCTTCCCCTCCTCAAAGGAACTGCAAATTGCAAATACTGCCCCAGGCAGTCTAAAATATGCCCCCAAAAGCTTTTATAGAATCATTATTTTTCTTGAATTATCACATTGTTTAATACTCCCTAATTGATTTTCTTAGGCAATATCCTCCAAACGCCAGAGGGGTTTTATCTTATCTATTTTATCTTAGAATCGGTCAAAACTATTTACAGATTCTCCACATAAATAACACATAATAAGTTATGTGGCTGCTGCCAGCAGTGTTAAGAAAGATTAAAAAAGGTCTTTTAGCTTCAGCCTCAGATCTGTAGGTCATCCAGTGTCCTTCCTAATGGATAAATACAGTAATTTATCATCATCAGTCACCATCAGCATTGTTCTTTTTACTATCATATATTCATGGACATCATTCGATGCAGCTGAGTGAAGCGTAAAAGAAGTGCATGATTAAAGTGGAAAGGGACAGAGTTTGAGACATCTGAGATTTTGTGACTAATGCATCGACTTGAAAAATGACACAGGTCCTGTAAGACTTAGTGCCAACAAGTTATAGGCAGGACAGAGGCACGTGTGGCAGCAGGTGAGACTGGTTTTGAGATGCAATGTTAAAGAAAGTAAAATATGTGAAATGCAAATTTGTACACCTACAAGTCCTTCCATAGGTCAGACAAATTTCAAAACTCCATTAGTTAAAAAAAAAAAAAAAAACCAACAGAACAAAACATAACAACAACAATGATACCCCTCTAGGGATCACTTATTGCATTGTTTACTACCACCATGGGAAGAGAGTCTGTGGTCACATTTGCAGATCACTAACACATGCATATGATCTCCAAATGCCTCCAAGTTATTAAAAAGTGCTAAAATGATGGGTTTCAAATTTGAGAATAACATCAAACAGCATAGCTCTTTGCTTAAAGAGTTCCTCCCTCTTGTTAATTATCAAAATAGTTTGCCTGAAGCAATACTTACAATTGGAAGATGCTGGAACAAAACACAGACAGGGTTTATAAAAATAGCTAATATCAATATGAATGTTCAAATATCCGAGGCTACTATGTAACCTACAGCATGCCTGCAATTCTTTCTAACACAGAAGAGCCAAAAAGATTGCCCTGTTTTACAGTTTTTGATTTACTGCATTAGGTAATCCCTTTAATCCACCTGCAAGTGGAGGGCTCTGCATGCAGGAAAGTCAGGTGCTGTATGATGCTGCCCAAGTTCCCACATGCTGTTTTGCAAGCAAGGCACACTGCAAAACCATCAGAACCATGAGGGGAGGGTACCAAGGGCAAGAGAGCATCAGCACGACCACCCTGCCCTGTGTCTACCAGCAGAGACTCTTTGTGCTTGGGCCCCAGCGCAGAGGCTGGATAAAGGACTGGAAGGGTCTTGATGGAGTTTTCTGCATTAGGAAAGTGAGTTTCAGACACTCATTGGACACTCATCACTTGTGAATTTGAGAGGTGCAGAGAAATACCCCCAGGTGCTCTGCAGACACTTGTGTGGCTCAAGCTCCCCGAGATCGGGCACGCACTCAGAGCAGGTACCACATGTCCCTGACAATGTTCTTTCTTAATTACCTTCAGGAGCATCTCACCAAAACCAGATCCTGCTCACCCCTGCCCCACAGAGCTAGAGCAAAAGACAGGAACTGCAGTGAAGGTGGAAGACAAGCCTCAGGCTTTTTGTGCCAATCACCACCATCGGTACACGGCTGAACTACATGGAAACAGTCACCAGGCAAGGAGAAAGTGAGCAAAGGCCACATGTACTGTTTGAAAGATGACACATCCTCTGTCCTCCTCTAGAATCTGAATCCTGAACAATATTACAAACCACCACAGGTAATACATTCTCCTATGAGCTTCTTGTGAAGCTTGTCACACAGTCAACAGGTACTGCGAGCCTGTAATCCCCCTTGCTGGATCCAGCACAGATATAGTGTGGCCTCTATAGGGTGTAACAAAAAGAATTTAAAAGTTTAAGTTAAGATTCAAATGATAGCTCTTTATGAAATATTCAGGGAATAACGATATAACCTTATTTCACCACTACTATTGGCTTTTCTTACCTACTTTTTGTGACATTGTGTTGAACCTTGTTGAAACCACTAAATTGGGTAAGAGACACAACAAAGCGAGGTAAAAGTTTCACCAGGCTGGTAAGCAGGAAAAATGCAAATCACTTTGGATTAATCACTGGAACTGGATTTCTTATTTCAGCCTGAAGCCAGCTCTGCACACAAACAGGAGTGAGGGACATGAACTTGACCACCTGACTAAATCTTTCAAGAACTGCAACTGTTGTCTGTGTGTGATTAAAAGTTCAAGTTTCTTCCTGACCCATCAAGCTCAAACTGAACTGAGTGGGGCAAGGGAGAGCCCTTTCACCTTGATAAAACCTCATTAGGGTGAATATTGCTCTGGACAGACACAGCTATCCATCAGTGTTTTTAATACTACAAAATCAGAGTCTGGTTTTGGGAAAAAAAAAAAGAAAAACAATGAAGAAAGCCATAAAAAAAAAAGAAATTGTTTTGGCTTTAGTCACTGAAAAAATTAAATGCAGATAATTGTCTTTTATTCAGATGTACTTTTAGAATGTGCCATTTGTCTGGTGACCACCAAAACTGGTCCTGAGACAGAAAAAGTCAACTCCTGAAAGCAAAACAGTCAAACAAACAGCAGACAGTCATCCTTGTTTTTTTTACTAAACATGTAATTTAAATGCTTACCAAATAATGTCCCAATTTAGTACAACACAACATCTGATTTGACCTTGCCTGTTTTAAGTATAATGTAGTAGATTCTAAAATTATATACAGAAAAAAAAGCAACAAAAAACACAAAAAAACCAAACAAACAAAAAAACAAACTGCTGTTTTTTCTGCTTTAAAATCAATTTTAAAAAAGACATCAGGTTGGGAGAGTTAAAGAGGCTCGAGAGAAAATGATTATAAATTTCAAAGGTCTGTCTTCTGCACACACAAAGAACAGCAAGTAGCACCAGGTGGTGTAGATCATCTGGCTTCTTGTAAACAGACTGAAGCCTCACAAAGGTAATACCTAGAGGAATTATCTTAGTTTTTCATCTGCAAAGACAGAAACATTCATCAACCAGCAAGTCATTCAGGTACATTCTATTTTTCAAATATGTTGTGTCCACTGACTACCAAGTGGTTGTGCCTTCTAAAAAAAGATCACTAAGCATCATTGCCCAAGACACCAAGACAGTTCTTAAGAGCTACAAGATAAAAAACACTCATTTTTGTCCTGAAGGAGCCACATTAACTCCTGACATAGCACTCAAGTGACAGAAGTCTGAGCACTTGGATAGAGCATTCCAGAAATACAGATAATTTACAGCTATTTTCCATTCTGCAGATATATCACCTGAACGTAAAACTGTAATTTTAGCAATAAATATGACTCATCGCTCAGCAGTGAGGTGAGAATAAATCTGGCTAATTTATCAAAGCGAATGCCAAAACATCATTAGCACTGTTAATGGAAGTTGTTATTGGATGCCTTGTCCCAGGGGAGCCTTGGTTTAAAAGTACTATCAGAGGAAATGTTGGATATGAAGTTGTATCCTATTATTCATAAGGTGATGGCTTTGGATGCTTCAGTCAGTCAATCCAAGCTTTTATTTAAAGTGGAGAATTAGCCAGCATTAGCCTGCTGTAATCTGCACTTCCATCTTGGGTCACAAGCCTATACATTTACCAGAAATGCTTCACCTTTGGTATGATTGCTCTCAGAAAAGTCTAAAAACCAGACTCTGGAAAAAGTAAAACCAGGCTTTGGAAGAGGAACGAGATTTACACTTAGAAGATCTTGGTACAACTCCTTATTGTTTCTAGGACTTTCTACATCTCTACCAGAAAAGACGTGCTGGCCCTGCTGCCTCAGGAAACTCTTCTCAGAGCAGACAACTCCTTGTCATAAATAGGTCAATAAACTCCAGGTGTCAAATGTGGTGACACTCTGAGTTCACACAAGCTCACTAGCAACGTGCAACGTGAAACATGAGTACACAGAGATGGATTTATTGAAGGCCCCAAGAAGGATGCATTTCCCATATGAGCAAGCCCATGAGAGTGCTGTGGGGTGTGGAAAAGCAGAGTGAACATTTGAACCCCTTTTCTTCTTCCCTACATGCTCATCACAGCACCAACTTTGCAACTGGCACCCTGAAAAGCCAACAGAAAGCTTTGAAACTGTAATAGTCTTTTGTCAGGATCCCAGACACATCACAGTGCTGCACCAAGAATGGTTTCCAGCAGAATCCCGAAGTCAGACACGGCCTCTGGTCCAGCCTTGCCCAGGGCTGAGCGTGTCCCATGGATCTTGGCTGCTGCAGAGGTGCATGAATGAACATCCACAATCCTGGCCTCGTTCTGCACAGAGCTCACTGCAGGATTCAGAACTCTGTCCTTATGATGGGCATTTCTATTCAAACCCATACAAAGACTTGCTATCCACTAAAAGCAACATTTTGCATGCCATGCTGCATGATGTCCCTGCCAACTAAGACAACAGGCAACCAAAGCTGATTCAATATCAACTTTAATCAAGAAAAGCAAACTTGGTCTGAAAAACCCAATCCAAATAGACAGAACTTCCCACCTACACTTCATTCAGCCAGGCCCACAGACAAATCAGTGGCTGCCACATCCACCACTGAGAGAGGCTGAGAACTCCAGAGCACTCAGGCGGTCATATTTCTATATTTAGGATTAAACTCTTAATATTTAGTGTGCTTTAAATTGATATCTTACTGCTGTTCCTCATTACAACCTAAAAAAGCAGTCAAACTGGTAATTTTTTTCATACAATATTAATCCTGCTTTGAAAAGATTTCCACCTCCAACAACAATTGCCAATTCAACACCTCTGAACTGAATATAAAGAAATAGAGATTGGTTAAGTTCAAGTACTTTTTATTACATCTAATAGCAGTATCCCTCTAAAGCAAAACAATGTCCTTGAAATTTACGAGCTCCATGAACCTCTGAGCCTATTTAAAATGATCTTCACTTTTCCATAAATTCTGCCATTTGCACAGAATTTAAGCACTGGTGGAAGTTACCCATCTATTTCAGATCATGTAACTTATGCAATTAATTTATTCAAGAAGGATCAAATGTATTATTTTACCAGCACTACACGAAAATGTGACATAGTGCATACATTTTTGAGCGGAGAGCAGAGCATAAATTTATTTAAATGAATGGGTTCACTGATAGTGGACTCCTCAGAGCTGAACTGCAGCCTGGCTGTGCTTGCAGGACTGGGTACTCAGGCTTGCTAAAGCAGACCTGAGCCCAGCAGCTTCCACTGCTGCCGTTTCCCACCCAATGCGAGTGTACCGAAGGAAAGCTCAGCTCCGTGGATGGATGTAGCAGAGAATGAAAACGTGAAATGCAGCTCCCCACGTCCTGCCAGCCCGTTCAGCGAGCGCCGGAGTTCCGAACCAAAAGCGGCGCGCACGGACAATGCGATGTGCAAAAAAAAAAAAAAAAAAACAAACAAAAAACCAAAAAAAAAAAACCCCCAAAAACCCTCCGCTGGAGTTCGCATAATATAAGGTGCCTGGGGGAGAGGGAGAGAGCTGAGCGCTGCCGGGGCCTCTCCCACGGTGCCGAGGGCAGGTGCGAGGCTCCGGCTCCGGCACGACCCCCGCCCGCCGGAGGGTCCCCCGGGGACAGCCCCATCCCTCCCGGTGCCTGAGATCCTGTCGCCCGGGAGCATCAGGCGCAGCGATCTGGCGATGAAAACTTCGATTTTGTGAGGATGACATCCAAGTTCGGCTGCTCCCCGGTACCATCTCTCATACGCCGCCCAGGACTCGAAGCGAGCCGGTGCCGGGAGACGCCGCTACCGAGAGCGCCCGCCAGCCTCAGCCCCGCCAGCCCGCGGGGCGGCACCGTCGGGCCAAGGGACGTGACCGCCGCCCGGCCGCTGCCAAAATCCCCCCGGGAAACCTCCCCGGCCTGCGGGGCCGCTCGCTGCCGCCCGATGAGGAGCGCCCCGCACCGCCGGCAAGCCCCGGCCGCTGCCGCCGCTGCTCCCCGCGGCCGGGGCAGCATCCCCCGCCCGTGCGGCTCCCCCGGCGCAACTCGCGGGGAAGCGGAGCGCAAACTACCGCGGGACCCGCTGCCCCGGGGCCGGGCTGACCGACACCCCGGCCCCGATGCGGATCCCGACCGGGCTGGGTCCCCTCCGGCCGGCCCCGGCGCATCCCCGAAACAGCTCCGCGGGGCTCTCTCTTCCCCCCGGCCGAACCGCCCCGAGGGCGCCCGTGTCCCCCGTCTCCCTCCCGCACACTTTTCTCCAGCTCCGCACAACTTCTCCGGGACGGCGGCCGCCCCCCGCCCCGTCCATCCCCGGCCGCTCGGCGCCTCCCGCCGCGGGTCGCACCTGGTCGGGCTGCGGCGGCGGCGGGTTCCCCCTGCCGCCCGGGTGCGCCGGCTGCTCCTTCATGGCTGTCATCGCAGGGGCTCGGCGCGGCGCCTCTCACTGCTGCTGCGGCCCCGGGCACCCCTCCCTCGGCGCCAGCCGCATGACACCAGCCTCCCCTGGAAGTGGCGCGGCGGAGGAGGAGGAGGAGGAGGAGAAAGAGGAGGACGGGCGGGGGGCGCGGAGCCGGCGCGGCGGCAGCGCCGCTACCGCAGTGCCCGGCGCGCCGGTGCTCAGGGGGCGCCCGGCCCCGCCGTGCCCCGCGCCGGGCGCGGCCGCGGAGCGCCCCGAGCGGGCACGCTCTGCCCGCCCGCCCCGCTCCCCCCGCTCCGCCCGCCGTGGGCCGGCCCGCCGCCGCCAGCAGGTGTCACGGCCGCTCCCGCCGGCCCGGGAGAGACCATCCGCGCCCCCGCCACGGGGGCGTCGCTGCCGGCTGCGGCGGGGGCCGCGCCGCCGAGACCGCCCCGCGCCCTCCCCGCGGGGAGCGGCCCCCGCCGGAGGCGGCAGAAAGCACCAGAGGGGCTAAAGGGAAGCAAAGGGTGAAGCGAGCCCGGCTCGCTTGCTGGAACGCTCCTGGTGCCACAGAGCTCCGGGCTCGCCGGCAGGGCAGGAGCTGTCCCGCCGCTGTCCAGCCCCGGCGCTGTCCAGCCCCGGCACGGCGTTTCGGCAGAGAGAGGCCAGAGGCGCATCTCCCCGGCTCTGCCGGAACGAATGTTGCCAGCCCCGGACTGGGAAGCTCGGTATGGGGCATCACAACTCTGGTTTGCACCAAGACACTAGTCTTAGGAAGCCCGAAGCTGTGAAAGGGGTTCCAAGGACCGTTTTAGCTGAACCATGCATGTGAGGTCCTGATATGGAACCAGGAAAAAGCAGAACATCAGGGAAGACCATAGGGATCCAGTTTACCCTGGGTCCATATCATCAGGTAGCTTCAAGGGGTACTCTGCATAAGAATGAATGAAGGAGACCATCTCCAGCTTGATTCTGACCATCAAGAAGTAAATGGTTGAACTGTGAAGACAGAATGGCTCAAGGCATAGTGAACACAAGCCTCTCTAAGGGAAAAGAGCCTCAAACCCAAGCAGGTGGAACACCTAGGCTTGGGCTGGGCTGCTTGGTAATTCAGGTTGGTTTCACACCCAGCACTCAGGAGGAGGAGAACACGGGACTGTCTCCAAGCAGGAGATGGAGCACTGGGATGGGAATGAGTGGCTGGCAGGAGAGAGAGCCCCAGCACTCTTAGTCAGCCTGGGTCTCAGGAGGCTGCAAGGTAGAAGGAAAGCTGTCAGCACATAGTGAGGGGAGCTTTTGATCATTTTTAATATATTTTGCATCAAACCTCACAAGAAAGGTCAATTCTGACTGGATGGTGAGCATAATTAATAGTGGTGACAGAGATCTAAGATTTCAGCCTATGGTGGGAACTGTTTAAAAAGGGATAGGAAGATGATGTGGGACTGAGGAATTACACACCAGGCAGCCACAGAAGAGAGAACTGAGTGTTTCCACCTTCCACTATCACCCATTGCTGTGTTGACTCTTCCACAGTCAAGAGGCACAAAAAAACCCCAGGGAAATGAACTTTGCAAGCACCTAGACAAAAATTAGATTATGACTAATAGCCACCATTAATTTGACAAGAGTTTATCACATCAAACAAACCTAATTTCTTTATTTAATAGGCTAACAAGCCTGTCAGTAGAAGAGCAGTGAATGTCACCTCGATTGACTCACGAGGGCCTCCAGCACTGTCTTCCAGCACAGTTTCATCTGGTAGAGAAAAATATAATCTAAGTAAAACTAAAACAAGTATCCACAAAACCGTTTCTCCAGCACCATTTCTATTTGCTCTTGCTAGTACTGGCAGGGCAGGAGCCAAGGTCAGGGAATGCACAGCAGCACAGACATGTAGCAAGGAGAATCAGAAGTGTGGCAAGCACATGCTCTAGAGGAAAACAGAAAATAACCTGGATTCGTTAGTCTTAAGGAAAGAAAACTGGGTGCTGATACAGAAACTCTGTTAAAATGCTTAAAAGGTGCTACCAAAGAATGAATGTAATATTTGAGTACAGTCTAAATGTCTGTCTGGAGCAATGCAAGTATAATTGGTGATGCCTAGAGTAGAACTGTCTAAATTAACTGACCAAATTCAGTTGTTGCCGACTTTATGATCCCTCTCCAGCAAAACACTGAGGGCCAACACAGCCCCCTGCATGAGACCCAACTACAAGACTGTTTTCCTACAATCCACAACCTACACAGCTGCTTTCTCTCAGATCAGGAATCATCAGTTCCTGTGCTTCTCTTCACACCATCTCCCTTTTACACATCTATTTTCTCTCTTATAATTCATTATTTCCCATCCCTGCTGCTGCCAGCCCTGTCCCTTTACTTCCCTGCCCTCTGCTGCTGTCTTTTTTTTTGTTTAACATTTACAACATGCAAAGAAAAAGCAAAAAGGGCAGCAAAGGTGGCATCCTGTGCACTCCCAAGCCTGTAGCTCTTCTTTCCTTCCACAGAGCAGCCTTCACTGCCAAGCCTGCCTTCATTTTGGCTGCACTCTGTTGGGCCTGGGGCCCCGTTTGCTCTCAGCAATGTGTAACACAGGGAGACTCAGATTTTGCCTGTGGCCTCTAGGTGCTACAGTAATACAAATAATAAGTCTTAGAAGCAGACATGTTCTGATTCATGCTGTTTATGGCACAGGTCTGTTGCAACCCAGCTAATTATTGGGCCCTCATCAAAGCTGAAGAATTCTAATGATTTAGAGTTTGAATAGGCATGTTTCAATCAAGATTACTTTCAGCTTGTTTTCAAAAAGACCCATTGTGATGGAGTTCCACTGTTAATCAAGAAGAAAAAAAGACATCATTTAGCTGAAGCTTGGTTATTCATTAACAATATATTCACGGTGAGGTTTTATCACTCTAATGGACTGAGATATGCAGCATAAGCTTCACAAAGGTTGTGCATGCTGGGTTGGGTCTTCATAAATCAATTAGAATTATGGGAAATTAGTACTTTTGGGGTAGGACTTTGGGAATTGGCTGCATACACAATGATTCTTATTTAAAGCTTCCTAAAATCAAGGTTAATACTCTTATTTACAGCACTCATTCTTACATTTTATCAATATTTTTGAATGTTGGTTCATTGGTTTATAGTATTGATGCTTTGGTGATATTTAATTAATTCACCAGTTTTCACTAATGCCCACACCAGCTTTTATTTAGGTATTTTTTAGCAAATAACTGTTTAAAAGTCATTTGACTGGGTTGTTTAAAGGAACAAACATTTTACAGCTGTTAATAGGATGTATCCTGGAAACTGGAGCCTGGTACTAAAACTGCTGCCATATGGGTGAAGCAATTAAGTTGTATGGTGTTTATGGTGGTTCCTTGTACCATTTTCACCCAAACACCTCATGGTACCACCAGGGAAAAGTACCAAAGCCTTGGGTGAAATAGCTGCAGAAAGCAATAGAGTTATGGTCTGAATCAGTTATTTTACATTAATCCAATTTCCAGTGGCAATTTTATGTTACAGACTCCTTTTAACTTCCTCCATCTTTACATTTGGGTGCATGAGTCAAAAGACAACATGATTATTTTATCTTCCACATTAGCTGAATATCAGCTCCATCAGAGCAGTACCAATCGTTGCAGCTCGCAGCACACCATGACTCAATCACACATATGTTGTGGTGACACAGCAGACTAATGTGCAGCAAAAATTTTGGACAGGCAGCCAGAAAGCCAGGAAACTGTTTGAAAAATAAAGGGGCCATACATATGTGCAAAAAGAATACAGCACGGGATAGCACATGTAAGGGGAATTCTCCCTATTCTCCCTGAAGAAACCCTGGCACTTTGTCACTCTCCTGGCCCATCACCCTGCAGGGTGATGTTGGGAGTGTGCCCAGGTGCCAAAGGCTGCTCAAGTGCCAGGAGTTAATCACTGGGACATGGGCTGGGAGCTGCAGGCTCTGAGCTGCAGCACAGACAGGAAACCTGGTGCTGATCAAGTCCTGGTGATGAAGTGATTTCACTGCCTCGCGTCACGCAGATGCTGCTCTGTAGCAGCCACCACGAGGAGGCACAGCACACTGGCACAGTGCAGGTTCTGCCCTTCCTCTGGCAGACAGCTTTGTGTTCTCCTGCTGCTCCAGTGGTGGAGTTTCAAAGAACAAGCCTGCATCAGTTCTGTTTTCTGTGTTTTATAAGGCCCTCTTTACTGTGCAATTGCAGTGAAGGTGAAAATACTACCTATTTATAAGCATTCCCACAGAAATAAGAAGCCACTTATACTCTTTACATCCAGTTGAGCCATTCCTACAGAGAGTGGCAGGGTTTTTTTGTGATCAAGCCAATCGGTAGAGCACCAAGTCTGACAGAGTCCAAGAAGGTTTTAGACAATCCCCTAGGGCACACGGTGATGGAGCTGGAGATGGATTTGATGATCCTTGTGGGTCCCTCCCCACTCAGCTTATTCTGTGATTCTGTCATTCTGTAGTTGAGATTAAAAGACTGTCAATCACATCTAGCCAAGAACTTCAGCACTCAGGCTCTGAAAAGTGAGGGAAAAAGGCTCTCATCATATTACCCACAGCCTCTGTGCAGTCCAGCTGATGACTTTATGAAAGCTGCAAGGTCATGGCTTGAGAGCTTTTTGGTAGCTTGTCAATAGCTTTTTCAAATCAAATCTTATTAATAAACTCTGATTATGGATTTCTGATTCATTTTAAAGCTCTGGCAACTGGGCTAAAAATAAAAAAAAAAATTCTTGAAATTATAAAGGTGAATTTAATAATCAAACTAATGTCACCAAAACCCAAGAAAAGTTAAGATGATTGTTCCTCACTTGCGTTTTAAGTGGATTTGTGGGCTTGCAAAAGCCAAAGATAGTTCTCCAGAAGAAAACCACTCTGAGTCACATAAAGCTGAAAAACAGATTGTGGTTTTGTAGAGAATGCTTTTTAAATTATGACTTTAAATAATTGAATATTTGAACTTTACTTCTTAAGAAATTCTTTGATAGAGGGAAAATTCCAGGCACTGTCTGCATTTAGAAACACATTTCATTTGAACACCTGCTTCAGTGAAAAGCTATTTTCTTTGTGAATAAATTGTACTCATGTTTTTCTCTCCTTGTCTTGTTTTAGATAAAACAATCAATGCAAACACTGAGTTAATACAAATAAATGCAAATATATTCCTGCAGAAAAGTTACAAGACTTATTAAAATACACATGCAAATATTTCAGTGAAAGTACAGAGAACAAGACCAAGTACAGACAAAAATAACTCTCATTATCCAACAAACATCGTATTCTAACAATAGTTCAAAGTTCATAGGGCAGGTCTGACTATTCCCAAAATCTCTATGGAGGAACTCTATCCAAATGTATTAGTGGAATTTAAATCCTAATGGCAGCTTCATCAAATGATCCAGATCTCACAAGCAGTTCACTAACATGAAGCAGCTATAATATAAATTATAATATAATATAATATAATATAATATAATATAATATAATATAATATAATATAATATAATATAATAATACTTGTGCTTATCACTAACACTATTTTTACTCAAGAAAGCAGTTATACAAATTATGGAATAGGCTGGGAAGAGGCAAAACTAGATTATAGATTTTGAAATATGCATTTCCCATACTCTGACCATTGCACTGTAGCTTTAATCTGGCAAATGTTACTCTAAGAACTCCTCACCCACGAAAATTTGTTACAGCGGAGTTTGAATGTAAAAGCTTTCAGCTTACTTTGTAACTCTCAAGAAGACACAACTGAAACTGAGGGAGAAAACAATGCAATTTGTACTGAAGATCAGCCTGTTCAGCGAAAAAATTAAGGTTCACACCTTAAAATGCTCCTAATGAATATTTGTAGCAAAGTATATGAATACAGAAATACAGTGTAATCATATATTTGCAAACCTGTCAATATTTTAGAGATTAAATAAGTTTAAATTTGGTCAACAAATGACTGGTCTGGGAACTAGGAATTCTCCTATTAACCTATTAACATAGGTATAAATCAGAAATGTGTTTAGAAAAAGCAAAAAGATCACTAGAGTAGCCTCATGGTTAAAACCACAAATGAGAGGCTGATTTCTTTTTCTTCTTGATGGTTGCCACGCAGTTGTTCCTCAAAGAACTTCATCCTACATGGATATTCAGTGACAGAAAATGGTTCCCTTAGGATCCCCTGTCAGTGGTGAACAACTGATAAAGAACTGAGATTAATATGCAGGTCCAGGTTATTATCTAAATCATAGTTCACAAAAATGCAGTTGGCCTATTCAGGAATCCAGGATCTCCCTGCTGCTCTGGGAAGAATTATTAGATTCACAGATATTTAACCATGAGGGATGCAGGAAAGAAGTGGGATGTTAAACAGAGTCTCAACAGACTAGGCACTTAATACTAAAAATTACCCAGATTGAATGCTTGAATTAATTTCAGCCAGAAAGAAAATAATCCAATATCACTAGAAAGTATTATCTTCTCCTATTCTAAAATCTTGTAAAAATCTATATCATTCCTCTGACTCTTTTGATCAAAATTCATTTTTGTAGGCTGATTTTCCTCTGAAGTATTTTCCGTGCAGCTCCAATTTACTCTACAAATAAACCAACAAGCCTCATGAAGCTGACAGTGATTAAACACCAAATTTCTGTTGAGAATTGTTTTCCTTTGAAACTGAGATATGACTACATGTACTTACATTATGCTGAAAACTACAAAAATCTTCTAACACTGCACAGTTTGGGTTTAAAAATGACAATTCCACTGGCCACCATAATTTTAGGATGCCTTAAAACATTGAGGGGAAACAGTGGAGAACAGCAGTGCTGTTCTCTGTTCAATACCCTTAATTCTGATTAGCAGTCACTGGACAGAGCAGTTCTTACCATCCCAAAAGACTCATGACTGCATCAAAGGGAAGGAGAAGAGGTTTTGTGTAAAACTGGACTACGGAGCTATTTTCCATGCTGTTACTGCAATATGAAATTGTGCTGCCACAGAACTCTGCTAAGAGCCTGCTCATCCACTGCAGATGTTACATAATGAAAGGCATCAAACAGTTGTACAATAATACATGCATCCATTATCCAAGATATGTGTAATACCTTCTCTTTCCCAAAGGATGTGAAAATGTTTTACAAACTGATATACAAATTATCCACACAGAAAGCTATTCATCCATCAAGGAAACACAACTACAGCCCAAGGCAAAGCAGAACAACTATGTGAATACACACACACACAAAAAAAAAAAAAAAAACCTTTAGCAAATGAAGGAAGTATTCTCCAGTCAAGGCTGTGAGGAAAATATTAAGTATACAATATGCGAGTATACAAGACTTAGGAGGAATTTTGCTTTTATAATGCAAATTCTTCAGTAAAATACTGTAGGATCTCTCTTGGACATTGGCAATTGCAACATTAACTGAAAAAAGCAAATATTTAAGAATATTAAGTATAGCAATAAGTTCTAAGACTAGTTTATTGCATGTCTTCCTTCATGTTTCCAAACATTGTTGCCCCATTAAAAAATAAAATTGTTGATGTAGTCTGTCCCAGAAACAGAAGTATCTAGAAAAGAGAGGAATAATTAGGAGAAGACAGTACCTTACTCAGCAATAGTCTACTCAGTTCCCAGCAGCACAAGTTAATGCAATCAAGCTTTTCCAAAACAAAAAGCATCACCCCAAATGAACCCAGCATTTAGACTGCATTATGGCTGAACTCTCATTTCAGTCCTAGCTCTGATTATGGTGACCAGACATTTCATTTGGATCTCATCCTGTGACTTTTCAGTTTGGCAGTCACTTCAGCACTTCTGCTCAATAAAGAAGGTGGCAGAGATACTTAAGGGTACTTGAAGTCATGGAGTGTGATTTGAGGCAAAAGAGAGCTCTTTCCCTTTCAGTACTGGAACCAAGAATCTCTAATTAGAAGCAAAGTGTGTAAGGAAAAATGCAGACAGTGGGAAAACAATGCAGTTGAAGACTTACAAGGAGGCATTGAGAAGGGTTACAGAAAGTATGGGACTATTTTTGACTTTGAGAACTAGACACAAACCTCAGACTTCCCAAGTGTGCTGACAGTGTCCTCTCAGGAGACTTACACAGGAGCACATATTGACACACAGGTACTTTGATTCCAAATAAATACCTAAAACCCAGCCTCAGCATCATTACTCATCTGGGAGCTACATTGAGAAACCCTCTTGAGGATTTCGACAGGCTATTGGGCAGGGGAGGCAGATAAAGAATTGCTGATGCTTCTAACCCTGGAGAATCCAGGAGGTTTGAGAAAAATAAAATGCTATTAAGGAGAACAACTATCCTTCACATTGCACCCCTAAGCTAGGCTGGTACAGTGAAAAAAATCACAGATGAGCAAAAAAAAGGGGATATTATGAAAGTCTGAAACTCTCAGGCTTGGGAAATTAAAGCAGAATTATAGGAAAGGAAAAAAGGGAGCCACCAACTAAGTATCTAAGGTAGTGACATGTAAATGTCATGAAAATGAAAAACAGTTGCAAGAGGTTGAAATTTTTCACAAGGTAAACAACGGAAGCAGCACTGGAGCATTAATGGGATGTGCTGTGGAACTGGGATTTTGCTGTAAAAGGACAAAAAATTGTTCAAGAGGAGCAGGACAAGGGAAGGGGAGGTGTTGCCTCTGTACCAATAACACTTCTGCTGGTTCTGAAGTCTGCAGTTCCACCAGCCAGGGGGAATTAATGTCTCCTTGAATGACTGAATAAAGATAAAAGGAACCACAGCTAGGGGTGCTGTACTGCAGGGAGTCATTCTGTCCCTCTTTAACCTTGAAAATCAAGCACAAGCCCCAGGCCCCACAAACATCCTGAGATTCATGTCTATGTATTGACGGGAGTAATGTGCAGATGCACCCTCAGGATGGATCAGGCAGCAGGAAGGATTTTTATTATACAGTTTATGTCAACTTTCTGAACACACCAGGGACAGTACTTTGTCTTCCAAAAGGAAGGAGAAACCACCAGGGAAATAGAAGGAACATAAAAGAACTGGTTAAGAATCTGAAGTTGCAGTTATTCCAATGAGAAGATTAGGAAAAAATGAGAGAAAGGTGAAAGAGAGAAGTCTTCTGTGAAAGCAAACTTCAAAAGAAGAAGGAGAAAAGGAATAAGGCTGATGTTTCCAATACTCCTGTCACACAAAAAAACTCTGAGGCTAGATAATTAGCTAACTATATGCTCACCAGTTATGAAGACCAGAACATATAAATAAAAATATAAAGGAAATAAACAAATAGATAGATCAACATCCCAGTCAAAAAATCAATCTCACTCAGAAATATCTGAGGCTTCAGCCATCTCTGAACTATTTAAGAGAAATCTCTGAGTTCAAAAAGAAAGAGTAATTCTGGTGGATTGGAGAATGGCAAAAACTCTAAGGAAGGGGAGAATAAAGTACACCCAAGCAGCTTAGTTGTTAGGTCTAAGAAATGGAAAAAATATATACCTACAAAACTTAGGTTTATAATCAATAAAAAAAAGCCAGCATTAATTTATCCTGACAAGATAATAGCCAGCCCTTCTCGTTTCACTCAACCAACAAACTAGGCATAATCAGGACAAAGTGCTGCAAGACTTCAAGAACAATACCACATGATTTTCTTGTAAGAAAATTAGATTTAGATGAAATTATTGTTGCACAGCTGTTTGACAAGCTGTGTGAAATGTCAGTTCTTAATACTGAATTGTCAAAAGGGGAAGTAGTTTCAATTAGGAACTCTCAGGGACTTTTCATGCAAGTCCATCACTATTCATCACTATTTCAGCTCTTGGAGTGTTCTTACAGACAGTTAAGAACAGAATCAGAATTGGAAACAGGCTGTAAAAATGATCCAAAATCAACAATGTGAAACTCAATCAAGAAGTGTGTGAAGTGCTACCCACACAGAGCTGAAATCTGTGCAGAAAAGCAACAGGAGGATGAACTGCAGCCCAGAGGCAGCACAGAAACATTGTCCCATGCTCCACCTTGCAGTGGGAATCATAAAATCATGGAATGTCCTGAGTTGGAAAGGACCAACAAGGATGGAGTCCATGAGATAAACAGGACTCTGCAGGCTGATGCTGTTACCCAATAACCACCTCTCAGTCCTGGGAGAGATGGAGAGCAGGGCTTACATATATGCCAGCAAAACCAATATTTGATCTGATTAATATCGATCTTGTGGGTCTTGTTAATTTTGGTCACTGCACTACCAAAAAAAAAAAAAAAAAGAAAAGAAAAAAAGGTGGGGAGTAATTAAGAAAGTCTGAGGAGCAGTTAAAGAAATTTGAATTTTTTTAATCAAGAGAAAACCTGATTAGATTTAGCTTCCCTGAATCTGGTTAATCTCCCAGCATGTGAAAAAGTGTTTAAAGATTGTGGATATCTGGGTTTTTTCAAAAGCCTGTTCTGGAGCAAGACCAGCATTTTCACTACAGAAACCACAGGAATGCTTCAGGAGCATGATTCTTCCTGATGATAAGGAATTTCCCTCATTACCAACTGGATCTGAATTGCCCAGGTACTGCCAGAGGTGGTTTCCAGGCACTTCAAGAAAAGAGCAAGAGGAATTTGAGGATTTTCTTCAAACTCTCAGTTTCCAGGTGCTTGGAATTCCCTTCCCTTTCTGTCCCACACTCATCTCTGGATGGCAACAGGGTTCAGGCCTGAATACTCTTTTCAGCCACCCAGACTGCTGTATAAATAAACCCAATGACACTTCACCACATACCTGAAATTAAGCACTTGCTTAAGTGCTTTGCTCAACAGCAATATACTTTAAGCACATACTTTAAAACTCTGCAAACTGTGTCTTTATAGCTTTCCAAAGTCATTACAACGGTGACATGGGTCTAAATTATTGCTACACAGGAAGGTAACTGCCTTCCATAACAAAGGGACCTGGAAAAGGGGAGAAGAATGCAAAAAAAGACTGCTAATCTTCATTTTCTACCTTCACATTATTTTCAGGGCAAACTGATGAAAATTATATGACTTCTGCATAGTCCTGTTCTTAGAGAAATCAGTTGTGATGCCCATTTTATCTTTAATCACATTCACCCAAATATAGGTGACTGCAGCCTGCAGCACACATGGGAATTTAAGAACAAACTCTTTACCCCTGATCAAATCAGCTTTATGCAATGTACTGAAATGTAACTTTAAAGCAGAATGAATGGGAGCACTTTGTAAAGATTGGATGGTTTTCAACCGAAAAGAACTCTAAAAAACACTAGATGGTTGCCTCAATGCTACCAGATATAACTGGTCTTATAACAACTTTTTTTTTTGCAGAGAAGAAAAATATCCATGAGTCCACATGCTTTCATATTTTCTTGTCCAGATCCCTTTCCCACTCCTATGAAACATATCCTTATTTTGACCTTTGGGTTCACACATTGACAGATATTTCAGGTTAGTCAACATTGAGCTGTCTGATCAAAGGACCTTCAAGAAAAGACAATCTCTGTGTTTGCTTCTAGAGTAGCAGGTAAAAGACATTGCAGGACTGTAATTTACTGTATTACCTGCCGGTAAGAACTACTTTTTTTTTTTTAATTGCATACTTTATGGTATGCTTAAACTGTGTTTAATTACTTGCTGCAGAGTGAAATCTTCACAAGGTTATTCTGTATCACACCTTCCAACTTGACTTTAAATAAAGGAGATGTCTTATTATCTTCCTAATCTTGAAGTACAGCCTACCATGTGAAGAAAATCATATTTAAACACAAAGATTTAGACACTGTTTTTCTGAAAATCTGTCACCATTGGATTCTCATGGAAAGAAAGATAGGAAGGGAAAGTCTTTATCTAAAAAACAGACTGTCAGAAAATTATTAGTAATTCTTAGTGTTCATACAGTCACTGTTAAAAGTGACATTATCAGTGACGTGTCATCAAGAAGAAGAATTGCAAAGCCACAAAGAAGACAAAGTAATTTGCAAAAGCACAGTAGCCATCACAATGATGCCAAGATAGTTTTAAATGATAGAAATTCTATGTATGTTTATGCACAAAAGAGTCTAAAAAAACACTGGGGTCAGGTCAAAATTTGACATAATTTTTACTACATTAATTATATCTAATGACTAAAAATCAGTGCTTGATAACACATCCGAAATTATTTATTTCCCACTGAGGATCTGTCCTTGTTTATAATTTCTTGCCCTATAATTAAAAAAAATAAAAAAATTTAAAAATCACAGTTCTACCAGAAGTAACTATCCACTGCTTCATTAAACATGAACAGCTTGAAGTCACACTTTGGAGGTGGTTAATGAAATGGTTTCAATAGGGTTTACACAACCTTATCCACCAGACAAAATGCTCTACAACATTTACCCCTTAAAAGAGAAAGAAATAACTCCAAATAATTCTGGTTAATTTTGTTCCTAGGGTCTACTCTGGATGACAACCATCAAAGTTAAAGCCTTTTCCAGACTCCTGCATCTCAGGGTAACTCAGCTCCAGCCTCAGCCAGCACAACTTGGGAAGCAACAGTCAAATGTTCAGACACTGACACACAAAGAGAATATCCAAATCTTGGCCAAAATAAGGTATTTTGCATCGGTGCTTAGGTCAGCTTTCAAATGCAGAATTGGGTACCTTCTTACAGTAGAAAGTGTAAGTTATGGATGTTAATTGACTGCAACTACTCAGATTAAAGGGGCCTCCAGCTCTCCCCAGGTTTGGGTAAACAATTCCCAGTTTCAAAGTGCATAACTGAAGCGTTAACTTGCAGTGCTTCATCCGGAACCACCTGGCAAGAAGTACAGTGGCAAATGTGCAATATGTGGATTTTTAAAGCAGAATCACCAGACCTAGGTGCTCAGCAGTCAGTAAGTCTGGGAGCTGGACCTGGCTTCCTGCCCTTGCAGCACTGGCATCTCTGGGACACCAGGAGTGCTTCACAGCCTCACATCCTGTTCCACTTCCAGAACTATGGCCAAACAGACACCCAATCGTTGATTTTCAGATCAAAACACAGAATACTGTAAAGTTCTTTTGTCTTCGTCATCTCCACATAAAACAATCCATCCCTCATACAAAAATGGGAACAAAACATTCTGAACTTCCATCTTTTCCTCCTACATCTAAGAAAGAACACTACATGTATTAAACCTTTTTTTAAAGTTTGCCAAGTAGAGCAATAACCACATTAGAAAATAAGGCTGCAGATTTCAGGATCAATTGTTGAAGTTTTTTTAGTTTGGTTCTGTTCTAACATGACAAGTTGTCTGTTGGGGTGGCCTCTCTGGCACTGGAAGGTGCCCATTTTTGCTATAGCTCAGTTGTTTCTCATTCCCAGAGAATAAAGAGAACGCGTTATGTTAGCCCTTCACAAGATCTCCCCAGTGAATGTTGCAGTGAACGGATGCTTCTGTTCATTTTGTGCCATTACAAATGCCAAATATTGAAGCTGCTTTGCTGTTCTCCTGCATTTTTTGCAAACATTGACATCTTTGTAAAACAAGCAACATACACATTTATGGTAACTCTTCCTGTGCATTCTGAAAGGTGTAAACAAGGGGATAATCAAGCCCACAACCTAAGGTTATTATTCTTCCCAAATTGCTCTATTAACTTCTAGCTTCTTTCTATCCTTGAAAATTATTGCTTGCTGGTAGAGGATCCTATTTCAAATTTTAAAAAAGGAGAACAAAAGAGGAGCAATCCCGTCTTTTGGTAGCATGTAAACAATATCAATAATTTTATATTTCCATACAGAGATCTCATTAACATAGCTCAAGCTTTATAAAAGATAAGAGATAAAAGATACTGGGGAAACCAGCACCTACCACAAGAAGAAAAGCAAATCCTAATAGTGAGACCAGCTACCAACTTGTTGTACAGGATGTGTTATAGGATGTAAAAAAGGAACAGTTATTTTCTAAGCAAATTCCAAAGCAAAAGGCAACAGAAAAGCAGCATTATGTGGATGAAGCCTTTCCACACTGCTGTAAAAAATAGATTATATCAGCACACTGACAGCAGCCACAATGTGTGGCCATAGAGCAATAATGATATGGTCTAGGTAAACCCAGCCCTCCATGAAAGATCCATGGAAAAGCAATGTGCAACAAACAAATTGAATGCATAAATCTCCAAAGACCCTGAAAATTTGGAAAGCATCAGCAGAGGCAACGTGTAGAAACAATGAAACAATGAATCCAAATGAGTCACTCATCACACCAATGCCATTAAATCCTAAGAAAGGGCGACAGCACCAAGATACTTTATTTGAGAGCAATTCTAACTTCCTAAAGAAGATTTAATAAATGGCCATTTGACAATAAGATGAAATTAGTACCATGCACCACAACCTTTAAATAAACCTGCCAAAAATTGCAAGTTTCCACACAACTGGAGTACATATATGGTGAGCAGTGTATTTTTGCCCTGACTTTAATGGAAACAACACTCGCTGTGGACACCATTATGGACAAAGATGTGTTACACATCAGTCCATGAAATGGGGTGGGGTGTAACCTTCCTTCCAGTTCTGAAAAGAAGGTTAATAGTCCTACATGTTCATGACCAATCTCAACAGACTGGGGCAAAACAGAGAAAAGAGAAATTGGAAGCTAGAACATGAGATAAAACAATGTATCTGATGAGCTGTGATTTCATTTCAATACTGACAATAGTGGACTTCTGATCAATGAAGCTACTGCAGGGAATCAGCCTGAAACTACCACTGTTGGAACAAAAAGCTGACAGAGCCTGTCTGCAGCCAAGCTAAAATAATTCTGCATTTATTTATAGTGACTCTTAAATTAGTTACTGAATGCTCAAATCACGGGAAAAGAAATAAAAAGATGCATTTGGTTTTCTTGCTCTAAGGCCTGAAGGTACAGAATGTCACATGGGATAGATGTGGTGTCCATCCTATAGACATGCAGTAGATTTCCTTTAATGAAACAAAACGCTCTGTTTCATTACTCTAAACCAACAGTTGCATTCCAAGATTTTCTAGCAAAACCCACCACTAATAGAACCATATTATATAAGAAATAATTTCTGAATGCTTTTTAGACTAAGGAAGTAAAATTATTATAACAGTTCACTTCTTGAGACACAACTAAAAATATTTGTAAAATATCTGCTGCATCTATGCTGTGCTCAGTGAAATTACAGGTTCACAGGCAAAGTTTGTCACAGATGGCAAACTTCACTCCCCTCAGAGGAAATCTCAGGTAATCACACCAAAATACCAAAATAGAGTAAAAAAGGCCACACCTTGATTACAGTAGGTCTGAGAATGATGCAAATGATGAAAGGGCCTGAGCTAAATAAACATTGTGCAATTTGTGCATGAACTCAGAGTGGCAATTTCAGACTTTTGCTTTCTCTTTTACTGTGACTGAAGCCCTCCAGGACTCATGGTACTCCTACATGTAGGGGCTATTTATTAAAGAGAAAAGAAAAGCAACCACTTCCCCCTAAATTACTGCTTGGTCTTAAACACACTGCAATTCTTCAACATAATTTAATGTTCCTATTAAAGTTACAGGAAATGGCTAATTGTGTGGGTAATGTTTTTAATTGTGTTTCATTAAATAATGTTCAGTATTTATCTCCAGATGGGTTAGGTAAGCACATAAACAAACCACAGTAATTTATATCATCCCAATGTGAAAAGAAAGAACACATCAGAGACCATTTAATAAGACAGAACATCCCTGTGAACCCAGCACCACAAATAAAACTACTTTCACACCATTTACATCAGGTACAGTGCTGGTGCCATATAGTGAAGACAAAGACTCAAAAAGGAGCCTGAAACACTCTACCCACAAAGTAATTTTGAACTAACCATAAATTATATAGAATATTTATTCTCTTTTCAGGTACATTGATTATGGTTTCTTGCTTCTGAACAGGTTGATTTATCCAAGGGAACACTACAAAAATGAATAAATATTTCACTAATTTTAGTTTAAAAGGAAAACTTTTAGAGCAAATGTGAGCATAACAAATTTAAACTCGTCAACACCTTATTTTTCAAAACCAGTTGTGACATCAAAACAGTTGTCACAGCCATGCAGACACCACTCAGAAATCCAATCCTGATTTGCACCTATTTCCTTCCTGTGCCCTCTCCTCTCTTTTCTCCCTCACATGACACAGCACAAGCTCTCAGTCTAACACATTTTCTTTGGAAGGGGTAGGATTTTTAAAACCAAGGTTTTAATATCAGGTGTACCACGAAAATCCAGACCTAACATTTTACAGAAGAGGATAACATGAGGTAACAGAGATGGGCATAAAGATCACCCTCCTGTCTGCATCTTCTGTGCTGAGAGTTTCAGTCATATTTACTGTAATGGCCTTCAAACTTCATAAAAAAAATTTCCACAAGCTCCTTTGGTTTTGAACTTAATTTGCCATTCACATTTCTTCCTAGAAACCCGTTGATTTTCTCCAGGAATTTGTTAGGCTAATGGGAAGATGCACCATTAGTAATAGAGATCTCTCATTAAAAAATAACTTAAAAGAATGACAGGATGCAATCTCACTATGATTATTCAAAGTTGGAAATATAATAGGATTCTCTAAGTGTAAAACCAAAAAAAGAGCAAAATGAGTCAAAATAAAACATCATCTTATCAATCTCTTTTTACTTAACTGGAACAAATAATTACATTTGAGAAAAATACCTCTAGAATTGTTACAGAAAAGGACATATTCCTATTGGAATTATTTGCTTCCAACAAAACTGCATTTTCTGATTAAAAATTGTAATTTGGAAACATTTCACTCAATCATTCCTAGTTCAAAACCAGCAGCCTCTACTTAAGCATCTTCTAAATGTTTAGTCTACTTATTGAGCTAAGGGACAATTTCACTGATCAAAGTTTGTCCTGGGGATATTCCAAAAAAAATAAACAGGGAATTAATTTACCATGCTGTTTATAATGACAAAGTGTTGGTATTTGTACCAATATCATCTGTACATTTCTAGTTGTAGCAGCTCAGTTAATAGATATTGAATAATAATATCAGCTCAGCTAATAGATATTGAAAATATGCCACTGATCAATCATGGATATCTTCCATTGGTATATACATTTTATTCTCTGATTTAAAAAAAAAGCCTTATAGAACTGCACTTGTTGAAAGCAACTGCCTACTTAAACTATTCTCAAACTTATTCAATATCGTTTATTATTAGGAACTCATTATGGAAACTATTCCACAAGTTTAAAACTCATTTAATGTTTAATTGCATTTTTGATCATTAATTACATCTGCAGATAGACAGAACTTTTAAAATCTTAATTTTCTCATTTAAGTTTGAAATCGAGTTTGCTGCCCAATAAATTTTACTTTAGTGGAAAGACAAGGCCCATGTATTGATGAACCTTTTAGAAGAAACCCACAGCTCAATCAGAATAAAATTCTATTTATCTACCATTTCATAATACAAGAATGAAAAAGTCATCTCTGCAGCTGAAATTTTGTGTTCACTGGAAACCATCTTTAAGATTTATTATTTATACATTTTATAATAGAAACTATGGCATGAAGACTTTTTATTTAGAAATATCTGCTACAGAAGAACAGCCACGGAACTTGCTAGTGAAAGGAGAAAAGTTCTTGTCCTTTATGTCCACTACACAAACAACAGTAAAAGGTACAGTGGAAATATTGGCACAATATTGGTCCTGTGGGGCAGGGGCTCCTTTCCAGCTCTGGGGGCTGTGAAGGTTTTTGCAGGGCACACTGATGGTAGAGCACCAGCACCCTGCATCTCCTGTGCTGAAACCACCACCCTTCTCTTCTGGCTTAAATTATCTGTGCTGCGCCTCCACAGACAGGCTGTGACTGAAGAAAAATGATCCTGATGTTCCTGGGTCCTGGCAGGGTGAGAGCCTGGCTGATCTGAGAGAGCCCTCTGCTCACAGACACATAACTCACCCTGCAAGGGACCTTCTAAACCACAAGGTGGGAAAGCTTCTGACACAACAAACAGCATTCTGTTCAACTCAGCAACAAACAAAAATGCTTGTATTTTTCTTTTAAAGTAACATTTACCTCAGACCCTTTTTTAAACCAGTATCACTCCTAAGAAACTTTCCTTCTTCCTTTTCTTTTCCCTCCCTACCTCTATCTTTTACACTGTAATTAGAATTATCTTATCTGATTGTTGATTAGTTATGTTCCTTTATTTGCAGAACTGTGTTATTTTCCAGTGTGGCTTATTTAGGAAGTTTAGGCTTATAAGTGACAAATCTGAAAATATTAAAAGTCACATGACCTTAATTATATTTTTAAATATGTGATCAATAAATAATATTTATGACAGAAACTCTTCTGTTAAATTTAGATGATTATCTGAAAGGTTCAGGTGTAAGAAATTTAGCTGGAAGTAGATGGAGAAAAAGGGAGACCAACTTTCCCATAGTATTTCTAGAGATGGAAGAGGTGATGAACAGGCAGCCAGTTGTGTATATCCCATTCCTGTGGTTATGACAGAAGAAGAAATAAAAAAAAAGAAATAAAGGCTTCATGCATTCCCAAGGAGGGAAAATATAAATAATAAAAATATTCTTCAGTAAATATTTCTCTGGATGTTGCTTTACTTCTTAAAAAATTAGAAAAGTTGCATAGTCAACTCCAAGGGACTCCATTCCATTTCATCTATAAATTCAAAAGTATTTTGTCCATTTTTACCCAAATGCATTTGGGGAAACAGCTGCCTTAAGTCAGGCAAACATAGATTTCATTTCTGACATGAATTAATCCAAAACCAGACAATTATTTTAGATAACAGCATTAAAAAATTGCTCAGGATTAGATAAAAATAACATAAACAGACCATTTTTGATTTGTAGCTTCAAGAATATTTTTGTGACAGATATGTAATTCCTTATTTTGTGTGAAAAAGCCCCCATGGCTGATAAGCAAAATTAAGGCAGCCATGTACATCTTAGCCACAAGTTTTTCCTCCTGCTAGGAATACCTCTGAGAACATTTCCTTTTACTTATCAAGAAGTTTTTAGGCAATTTGACTTATTTTAGCAAGTCTGTTACTTTCAGATATTTTTTGTAGCATCACAGCTCAGACAGCTCAAACTTACTGCATTTAATAGAAATATTCAATGGTTCACAAAAATCTTTGCTGAACCCTTCTTGCTCTCGAAGGTCCTGTGTGTGTAGAAGCAGGGCTGCCACAGCTTCACTCCTCACACCCCACAGCTGAGGACTCACAGAGGCTGGGGTTTATGCACCCAGCCCTGCCCTGTACCCTAATTTCACTCCTTTTATGAATCCTGAGCGTTGTTTTTCCCTGACTTCCCTTTCCAAGGGAGGAAGGATTGCTTATCAACAGCTTCCACGCTGCTGATCTCGCTGTCTCACACCACTCCCAGCATTTATCCACAGGCTTTAAACCAGAGAGCTTCCAGCTGCTGCAGCAGCACTTTGCCCTAACGAAATGAACAATCTGTTTTCAAAGCCAGCCGTGACTGGGACCTGTCCTGACTAACAAACAGCATTTCCTTGGAGGTGGCATCTGACAATTAAACAGGGCTAATTTCTGAAGATCCTGCTTCATTAAGGATTATTAAGAGATTAACATTTAATCCATTCTAGTACATTAATGATGAGGGTGAGGATAAAAGATTGAATTTCATTCCTTTGGGTACAATTCTCTTTCAGTACTTGGGGAGAATAATTGCTGGTAAAAGGGATGGGTTAATGGTGCACCTGTCTGCTATTTGTTTGGTTTTCAATATAAAACAAAACAAAACAAAAAATCAGGCTCAACTGAGTAAGAAGCCTAGAGTTTATGAACAAAAAAAAATCTCAAAGGTTGCTGATGTTTCTCACACTTCAGTGTTTATGGAGATTTTGAATCCTCAGATAATCTTCCTGCCTTTCCTTAGGAACGTACCCTACCCTTAACGTAACTAGTGATTTGGCTATTTAAAAACATCTTTCCTTGGTTTTGAGTATAAACATAACAGGTTAGGCACTGGAAAACACTGTTTTGAATAAGTTTTGCAGTTTGCCTTGTGAAAGGAAAAAGAAATACTGAAATACTGAAGTAATGCTTGATTCTTTTAAAAATGAGTCTTTAAAGGACGAATAATGTGAGTTGGATCCTTTCCAATGGTCTTGTTCAGCATTTTGGCACACAGAGATAACACTTTAAAGAGAGGAAGCAATGGTAATGATTCTGTTTGCTGAGGAATCTCAATGTTATTTGAAAGCATGACTCCTGTGTTTGTAAATACACTCTGATCATGATTCTGTGCTCACACCCAGCACTTCTGCAGTTATGCTTTGCTTTAATCCTCTCTCCAGAATTGTTCTATGGCCATTCCTGCCTATCCATCCTCCTTATTTTAAATAACACACAGTACAAGATGAAACAAGCCCAGATGACTGTAATAGACCTCAGGTGGATGCTAAATAAATATCCTGTATACAAAGCAATGAAGGTGCACTTGCAGCTCCTGGATCAGGACACAGTTTGACAGAGGCAGTGCAAGCAGCAGTGCCTGTGAAAACCTTCTGGCATGGCTGGTTCATCTGTGATGAAATCCAGGGGCTCCAGGCACCTGTACAGACACAGATGAAATCTGTACCACCCTATCTTCATTACTGATACCCTTCTAATTGAGTTAAGAAACTGCTGTGCCTTCCATTCCTACATCATTTGTGTGAGGCAATGTCTTGGGCTGCTTCTTCTCACAGGAAGGGCAGGCAGGAGTGAAGGAATCCCAGCCCTTCTTGTTGAGAATAAGGTGGAATTTGGTTATTTAGCCTGGGGGAGAGGAGACTCAGGGGACACCTCACTGCTCTCCACACCTGCCTGGCAGGAGGTGGTGGGAAGGTGGGGATTGGTCTCTGCTCCCAAGGAGCAGAAAAGAGGCAAGAGGAAACAGCCCCAGGTAGTGCCAGGTTGGGTTTGGGTGGGACGTTAGGAAAAAATTTATTCACTGAAAGGGTTGCCAGGCATTGGAATAGGCTGTCCAGGCCAGTGGTGGAATCAGCATATCTGGAGGTATTGCAAAGGTGCAGATGTGGTGCTCAGGGACACAGACAAAGGTGGAACAGCTGGACTTGATGATCTTAGGGACCCTTTCCAGCCTAAAGAAATCCATGATGGTGTTCTAGGGTACTATCAGGAAGTTATTAAGCCCAGAATGAGCCCAAATTTCCTGACCTGTAGGGTTTGTGTTGCATTCTATTATAATAATTCTTTTTTCTTTAGTTCCTGGCCACCAGTAACTATTACTGTCCAGTTTGTCCCCAGAGTTGGGTTTCAGCCACAACTTTCACTGCCTAATGTGCCAGATCCTGAGAACCCATTTAAAACTCAAAGTCAAACACAGCAAGTGGGGAATGCCAAAGCTGGTACCAAAGTACTTCAGACACAAAACAATTCAATACAATGTTACCTTACTTAAATTTAGGAAGATTTTTTTATATCTTTTAATGTTTTTAATACACATATTTTTTATCCACAACTGGAAATTCAGTGGACAAGACAGAAGTTTAGCAGAAACCAAGGAAAAAGGGAAGGAAAGCTTCCTTTCGAATGTAAAATCAGAGTGGCTTTTCCTGTGTTCCAAGGACTAACAGTTGGACACAAATGTACTGGAAAATTAAAAAAAAATAATTATTCATCAAACTTAATGTCAAATTCCTTTTTTTTCCCCAATAGAATTTGCATTTTTAGTAAACCAATCAGGTGATTTCTGATACAAAGCTGTATGCATGATGAATAATAAAAATGCTCAATTTTAGACAGAAATACAAGGAGGCATTTTAAAAACAGAGTCACAAGAATGCTGAGCAGAACATCTTCAGACAAATGTACCCCTTGAGCTGCTGTATTTCAATGGGGAAGGAATATTATCCCTCTTCAAGTATTAGAGAAGGTGTAGGAGTAGAGAAGGAGCAGGAAAGAGACCTTTCAAACGAGAACACTCTCAGTGAGTCACTGCTGTGGTGAGGGGTAGAAAATATCCTTCTCCTTTTCAAAGACTTCAGAAAGGCATTTGTGTGCTCTGGGTCCATTTATCTGCTTCTAGGATCCAGGGAAAGATGAGAAGTTGTGGGGAAAGAAAAATTGATGGACTTTCAGGGCCTTTTCTTACCACCCACTCCTGTACAGCTCACAATAAGTAGAACATTCTTTATTACATGCTCTTCCTATCTGTTTTGCCAGTGCCAGCTAATAAACCTCAGTCATTTTCTTAGCTGACTACCTGGCAAGATGGAGAACAGTAAAAGCCTGCACAGGCACTGTCAGACTGACTGAATAGGTGGGAAAATGGTAATGTTTTTTTTTTGTCAGAACTGAATTTAAGCTTCTAGCAAATCTGAAACCTCAGGTGAGATGTTGGATGATTTTCTGAAGTCCTTTTTTTTGAACACCCACCTCCCACTCGGTTATGCTGAACAGATAATAAATCCCTGTCAGTCTGTACTGCCTCTGTAGCTCTAAGGAACTTCTGCACATCTACACAGAGCTCTCTCATGCAAGGCTTGACAGGAGAATAATTTGGTATTCCCAATAATTTGGTAGGCTTTTTAATCATCTGCTTTCTTTCCTCATTGGCTCTTCCCAGCTGAGAATTGGATTTTCCTCAAATAACTTATCTGTTATTTCTTAGACTTTTAAGAGACCAAATCAAGTTGAGATAACACAAATTAAGTATTGGAAAATAAACGATGAAACTGCATTCAGTTGAAAAAGATTTTGCGTCAAATTCATCTGCTCAGTTACTCACACTCTCAGTATGCCCCAAATTCATCCTATACTTTGGAATTTCTTGTGCTTGTTTCTGATATATATGGACCTCATATGGGCTGTAATTCAACTTTGGGCAGCTGCTCAAGAATTTTTTTGAGATCTTCTGAAGCACTTTTTCAAAGACAGCATCATTCTTTCTATTTTAGACACATATATAGGGTATTCTAAATACTTCCACAGGAAGAAGGAATTGACACGAAAAAATAGTGGTTGGTGCAAAGGTGAAGGTATAAACTGACCAATTGGATAAACTCATCAGTAGATCCTAATAGCAATTCTCTTATCAATAAAAAAAATTAAGAACCAAAACAAAACAAAACCATATCCAAATTATTTCATGTATAAGTACTATTAGGAAAAATAATATGCTTCAGAAGATAGATTGCTTTAAATCATAAAATGCTGAGATTTCAGGTAAACTACAAACTAAGTTATGCTTTATTAAAACATGAATTTATAGCTCCATTTCAGCTGTCCTTTCTGGCATAGATTACAGCAAGCTGTTAGCAAAGAAGGGCTGCTATCCTACAATGCTACACTTACAGCATATTGCAATTGAAGAATTCTTCACAGTGCTAAGTGAATGTTAACTTTCTGAATTTGGCACCTGGGTGGCTTTGACAGGGCTGGAATGAACAGTAACCCAGCAGAAAACAGCAGCTATGGTGACGATGCTGAGTGCACTGCAGTCAGGTGAATTTACAGCCACTTTATCACATCTGTGCACAGCAGGAATCGTGCACAGCACTGGTGGAGGGAATGTCCTGTGAGAAAAGCACCAAGCAGGGCTGTTCCTGAAGGAGGGGAGCTGTGTGTGCCGTGGTGTGACAGCCTGGTGAGGGGCACAGCCCCTGCTCTGGGCCAGCCAACACGCTCGCTCCTCTCCCTGCTCTGCACAGGTCAGGGATGTCCAAGGCAGACTGCCTGCCCGAGGTGTAGCTGGGACAGCTGGGTCACTGCTCTGACAAAACCCTGCTCCTGGAACCAGGCTGCAAGCTGTGCACCAGGACAGGCCCAGGGCCCTGTTCCACCACCCCACTAACTCACCCCAAAGGTGCCTCAGTGTTCGCAATGCCCTTCCATTTGTGGGGGAACTGAGAGTGCTCTGTCTGGAGTTCCCCCATGTTCTCCAAACTCAATAAAATGCCATGTTAAAAGTGATTTTGCTGGCTCAGTGGAGCTGCTGCAGCATCCCAAAGGCAGAAACTGCTCAGAACAGGAGGGGTCAAGCATTGGCCAGCTCTGAAGGAAGGGAAAAGGCAAAAAAGCAATTTCTTGTGTGGGCAGAGAGGTATCACCAAGAAGAAACAGGAAGTACAAACCAGAATTGTACAAGGTGCTGGTGCATGCCCTGAAGGCTCTGAACAATTTGGTTTATCTCTGTTAAAATATAAGGAATTAAAACATGATGAAAGCAGAGAGGCATCATCATCAGGGGAAAGTTCAGACAAGGCTAAAACAACCTGGCCTCTTTAGCCTAGCAAAACAAGAGCTGGAGAGAAGTATGATTGCTCTTAGAAAATACTTCAAAGACACTCCAGGAAGGGAAAAGACATTTTTAAAGCTAAAATACTGGCAAAGGAACAAATGGGTATAAACTGCTTTGAAAATATTTAGGCAGTAGAGATGATAATTTTGATCAGAAGAGAGAGTCCTAGAACAGCCTCCATGAGGAGTAGCTGGAGAAACATTTTGCAGATGGGATATATTTAGTTTATTAAAGGATTACATGATATATTCACACACCAGAGCAGAAGACTGTTTTTGATGATCCAGAATCCTTCCTTCCCTGTACACCAGCAACTGTATTTGAAAGCAGGAATTAAATTTAACCAAGGTCTATCCAGTCTTAAGAAACTTCATGTCTGATTCTCTTCCAGACTACACTCCCTGGCCATGTAAATTTTCAAGTAAAAAGAATGGGACACCATATATTTACTAGAGGTGAAAAATACTATCAAAGGCTACCCCTTACTTAAATGCATTGTCTTGTTGAATCTCAAATTAAAGATGTCAGTCTTAGCCCTTCCTTATGCCCTTCTACAGGAACTTTAATAACTGTGCTAAAATGTGAACTATTAATAAACAATTTTAGAAATTATGAACCCACTTTCTCATACATTCTTACAATTTAAAGCATTTTATATAATTTAGCAAACATTACGAAAAACATTGTAATCTTAAACAAGTACATTTGAATTAAGAATGAATATTTTCATTTTATTCCAAGCATTGATCAAAGAACATAATCTAGCCCTTTTTTATTTTCATGGAAAAATACTAAAGCATAGCACTGAAGTTCATGTTTCCTTATGCTGACTGAAGATCAGACATTTATAAAAAGTGAATAATATTTGCATAGCAAATGAGTATCTAATAACATGCAGTAAGACATGTAATGTCAAATTTGCATGAGATATTAGCTTTTATAAACAGCTAATATCTCTGTCATTATCCCCTTTACGAGTCTGTTGTTGAGGGGTTTTTAAGAGCCTCATAATTTTCATTTGATGGGTTATAAAAATAACAACTTGATTTGGATAGTAGCTTAAAATGTTAATCACATTTCATACCACAAAAAAAAAAAAAAAAATAAAAATCAGTGCTTTCAGCATTTGTACCCACTACAAGAAGATTTGTCCAATTTTAAAGCATTCACAACATCAACCTTGTGTAGTATGAAAAACTTGGCCTGAAAGTGGCAATGTTGGGAGGAGTAGTTGCTAATAATTCTACTTAATCCATGAAAATTGAATCTGTGTTATAGGACAACTTCTGGATACCTCCTCCTGGTCTGGAGGTGTCCAACCCTGAATCGTCTGTTCCTGTGTACTTCAAAGTACTGTTAAAAATTGTGAAAAGATGTAACTTTTTTTATGAATCTTCTGGTACCTGATATTTGTTACTCACATTTATATCAGACAGAAAGACCTGTCTGTGATTAATGCTAATTAACACGATGCTCTGGCTTGCATTTCCTGTACACCAATGAGCAGTCCTATTTTCACTTGAATTCCTGGATTTACGTTCACTGGAGTTATATCTCTGACAGAGCAAACAGAAACTGGCAGTTTTCACTTCATATGGTTTTGCAGATTCAGAGTGAACAGTGCATTTTTCTTTCTGTGTTTGAAAGCAGAGCAAGATCCTTGCCCACATTCATGAGGCAGGAGGGAACAGAGAGGGCTCTATTCTGTCCCCCCTCGCCAGGTCCAGCCTGGTGTAACTTGGCACTGGCACAGCAGCTCCTAACTCACCCTTTTGTAATGCAAGCAAGGCTCCAAGTTCTGGGATTTCCCTCAGCTGAAGCTGTTGGAAGGGCACACAAGCCAGTCTGCAATATAATGGATGGCTTCAGCAGTCAGCCCCCATCACTGCCTGGACACTACATGAACCCACCACAGTTATTTACACTATTTCAGTTATTTCCTATAGTAAGTATAAAAGTTCAGATAGTATTTCTACTGATATACCCTTCTTTATTTATATATTGCAGTCTAAGCAGCTGCTAAAAGCACACATTAAACTCTTGTACATTCACAAGTAACCAGCTGCAATAAAAGATGAATTGTGTGTTACTATGTTTTATTGTTAATTTTGAATTGATTTACTGCTAAAACAATGCCTTCTTTCTAAGAATCCCACTTCTGTTTTCACACCAGTTGCACACTGATGTAATTTAAACAATTTTGCTACAGTTTTCCCTGGAATAACTATAAGACATCAGATTAAAATCTGAGACATAAAAAGAACATGGAAAATTCAAGAGGTTATACATACGTAATTTTTCTCAGGCTGCCCAGCTGACTATCCAACCTCACAGGCAAGTTTGCTATTTTAGCAGTGACCTGTCAGCGTTGAGGTATTTGGATATGTGAAATCTCACGTGCAAATGGTCTCAACACTGAGTTTACTCCAGCCCATCCCACCTTGAACACTCCAGCTACAGCAGGTGCACAGCCCAGCTGCACATGGCAGAACAGGCTCTGTGCTGCTCATGCACAGTGGTTCTGGCTGATGGAAGCTTGCACAGAGGGATCTGCAGCATTTTTTTGCCTCAGTTTTACCATTTATAAAACAGACTCCCTCCTGCAAACCCCTGTTCAGAGATGGGTGCTGATGCTTGATCTTCAACCAACTGTGAAACTTTCTTTTTGTTTGAAACATATAAATTCCCATTCATTCTATATAGTTCAATGAATGATTTCTTATAACTCCTAGAAATCAAGAAGTCTACAAATTACTTTTAGTCTTTCATTTTCAAACTCCAGCTGAAGAGCTGGAAAAGAGAGGCTGCTAAAACTCTTTAAGCTGATACAGGCATTTGCCTCTGGTTTCTATTTCAGTCATTTCACCTCGCCAGTGCTGCCTGAGGTGCACAGATCATTCAGGTACCAAATCATCACAACACAGGCCAAAATGCATTTTGTGAAGCTAGGAAGCCCTCAAGGGTAGCACCAGGGTTAAATGACAGCTTTTGTTCAGCTCTCTGCCTGGCTGTGCTGGGGATGTCTGCAGGCTCTGGCAGCAGGCGATGCACGGCTCTGAGAGTGCCTTACTTACTGATTTGGAAGAAAGCACCAACATTTCATCCTGCCTGCTGGATTTAACTTAGATGGATGGACAGAAGCTGAATACTAATAATGGTAGGAGAAGAGAAGAAATAACTCCACATCCCTTCCAGCTGAGCTTTCCTAATTGCCAGCCCCAAATTTGGGAGTTAGAGCAGAGCTGAGTTTTGTGAGCTGCTGTGACTGCTGCACTAAAATCCTTTCTCTGCAGAAGAATTTCTTTCCCCTCTTCAGAGACCAAGTGATGGCTCACTAAACAAGGAGGATAAAAAATATTTTGGCTTTTGGCAGTCAGAACAGGTATTTCTTGTTCAGAGAGGCTTGCTATATGTGGAGACAGCCTGAAGAAAGCCTTCACTGAAGCTGCAAGTAAAGGACAGAGACTTCTGACATCTGGTGCAGGAGCAGTGGCTCCTTTTCACCTCCACCTTCCCCTCACATCCCCCAGTGACCACCTCTGCATTAAGCACTTACACTTGAGGTATCATGTACATCCTTGCACGAGAGGAAAGAAAGGTGTACAACAACAGCAGAAGGCAGGATGATCAGGAAGAGACTGTTGACTCAGGGCAAGAAACTCACTGCCAAATAATATTTCTAAGTAAACTGATAAACTGGCCCTACCACCCACCCTACCCTTTGCTCATATGAAAATTGGCATGACCCAGAGCCCACGGATGGGGTGAGGCTGAAGGGCAAAGCACTGGCTTTGCTCGTGGCCCTCTCCAGAGGATGAAGTCAGATCTCCCTGTGGGGGCACAGAAGCTTTCACAGGGGCTGTACAGGTGCAGCAGAGGCTCCTCAGGAAAGCTGGTGGGACCCACAGGGCACTTCATTACATTTCCAAGGAGATGGAGGTAAAGCTCCACAGCTTTACCTTCCCTCCACTTCCTCTGAGTTTTATAGAAAAGGTGCATGACTAAGGTGCACACTTGTAACAACTTAGAAGACTGAACCAAATAATATTTATTACATATAGTCATGGTGTATTTTACGGTCTGCTGGAACCATCTCCTGAAATGTTAATTTTGAGAGCTATTTCCCTTCAGTGAAAATGGGACAAGCAACAAGAAATTACATCAAAAGAGACCTGAAGTATACAGAAAGACAGGAATGGTTTGCACATTCCAAAGCTTTGGCAGATCTACTTTCAGGAAATGATAGCTCTGCATGAATTTGAAGCAAAAAGAGGAAAGGAAGAGAACCTCAATATTTATTCTGACACTCTTAAGTATTCCCAGTTATTAAAGCTACTACTGTGGTTGTGAAAATAAAGGCTTTACCTCAATAAAAGTGCTCTGATCTATGTTGTAGAGAAGCTCCTACTAAAATTTCTCACTGATCCTAAGAGTCTGCAGATTAAGCTAAATCCTTATTCATGCTTACATCACAGCAGCACATTTTCAGGCTTGCTTTCTTTTATGTACGAGGGGTTTTCTTCTCCCTCCATAGAAGGTTTGGCCCAAATGCCTGTAATGACTGCTCTTGCAACAAGCCTCAGTGCACACAGTCATCCACATGGCAAAGCTAATAATTTTGGTATTTTCTTTGGAATTTTATACTCTCTGTTTTTATTTAAAAGTTTTAAAAGGCATTTATTAACTACAGAGAGAAGAATAACTGCATTAGGAAGACAGAGCAATTACATCATTGCTGAGTTCACAATGAACTGCTGTCAACTCTTGAAGCACACACAAAACAGAAGGGGGTTTTACAGCCTGTCACCATCTGCTGACAGGCAGGTAAGTCACTGCTAATAATCAAAACAAAGCTCCTTTCTGGGGTCTAACTTCTCTCAGGAATACTCTGCAAGATGACAGTCTTTAGTTAATTCACAACTAGAACATGCTTTTGCTTCCAATGTGAAAATGTTGCTGCTTTCCCAGACACAGCCAGAGAGCTGAGCTCTCCCCTTTGAACTCCTTTTTGCACCTGAGCCCTGTTTGACACAGCAAAGGCACATCCCACATGGAGTTTTACCTGCAAATGTCACTGGAAGCAGATAATTCCCTGCCATTTGTGTCTTGAGAAGCACCCATCAGACAACTCAGCAGCACCCTCTTAAAATCTTTGTATTTGATAAAATTTCTGAAATTGTGAAAGTTTCTTATTATGTTAAAGGAAATTTCAAAAACACCAACACACTTTAATCCCAGATTCCTATTCCAGGAACAGCCAAATGGTAACAAAATACAAAGGTTGAGATGGGTGTGGGAGATGCTTTCCTCAAGTTTGGAGCACAAGTTTAAACAACTTGTTTAAACAACTTGCTTGTAAACAACAGGTGAAAACAACAGACCCCCTAACTACAGTCCTCAGGTAGCTAAATGAGGCAGATTGAAAGTGAGGGCTTCAGACACATTTAATGAGTGAATGTTGATGTTTCCAGACCTACAGGCCAGATGGTCCTATTTCTACAAAGCCCAAGGAAGGAAAAAAGTAAAACCCTCCAGGTGTCTACTGTACATTTCAATCTGTGATAATAGTCAAGAAATGACAAGTCTGATAAATTAAAACCCCAGGAGGCAAAACCCAAACCAGAGAGAATTTATAGAGGAAATACAATTTATGCAGCAACTTATGGAAACAAAATGGGAATTAAACCAGCTTCCTACAAAAGAACTGTAATATTTTATTTAATCCAAAGCGTGCAATGTTGGTTTGTTTTGTTCTTTTTTTTTTTAATGCTAACCTGGAATAAGTGCTAGCCTGAACCTCTACCAAAGTTTTCTTTCTCATTCAGACTTACACTCCTGTCAGTGCCTGTCATGTTGCACACCAATGTATTATTTATACTTTGCACCAGCATTTTGTGTGGCCTTGGTGCTGCTGCTCAAGCAGCTGGATCCTGTCACAACAGCAAAGGGACGGTGCCTGCACCCCAGGCTGACACAGAGAAGAACCTGTTGCAGAACAATGCTCTGGGTGAACCTTAATTTGTGCATACAACATTTCAAACACTACTTGAGACAGCTGTGATTTTCTGGGTTCAGTTTAGCTGCACAAATTCTCATTGGGAATGCTTCTACATCAGTAATTTAAGAGGAAAAAAGACTATTGCTTCCTTGATTGAAAATAATGTTACTCAAGCTGTGACATACCTTATTCCAAGTAATATAAGCAAGATGCACCAAAAGCAAGAAATTTATTTTCTCAAACAGGCAGGAAAGTAAACTATTGAACTTATTAAAAATACACCCATGTGGATAATTTTATTCCACCTTCAGTGTTCCTTAGTTTCAGCAAGGTTTTTACAGCACATCACTTTCTTACCAGACAGCATTTCATTAAAATTCCAAGTCCTTAAAAAATGGGAGGTTCATTATTTTTCAAATTTACCTATATTTCAATATGTGAACTCATTTATTGCCAGGAAGCAGAGGTGTTGCTATGCAAATTCATTAAGTGCCCACATCATTACCTCATTCAGGTAAGGCACTGGAAGCAGAAGCCCACTGAATTTGGTCAAAAAATTATTGAAAAATCAAGGTGAAGCCCAAAACCTCCTGACACTCATTCAACAGATGTGAACTAAGATTCTGACTTGTGATATCCTATATATGAATTTAGAAAAGTATGCACAAACCAGAAAGGTTTATTTGAAAACAACAGAAAATGTTGCACACCTTTACTCAAAACAAATAACCTTTAAACTTTCATTACACAGAATCCACTGTTTTTTGCAGAAATCTGGGCCTCATTTTGTTTGATGCCATGATATAAAATCCTAAAAGTTATTGATTTGGGGAATCACAAGACTTTTTATATTAGAAATGCTACCAGTGCCTTACATCCATATTCTTGGAAAGTAGCACATCTTGGCTGTACAGAATAAAACTCTTATTCCTTTATCTTTGGTGAAAACCACCTCACAATTTACTCCACAGTTACCAGGTTAGTTACACTTCTCACTTTCTCACTGCCTTCTCAAAACTAAATGCGAACAAAAAAATTCTCCGTAAAAAGGAATTTATCTTTTTTTGGACCTTCCTTCTCCCAGGCAGAATGAGAAGTGGAAGCTGGTATGCATTTTGAAGAGGTTATGTAGACTGCAGATTTTCCACTGTTGTTAAGGCTTAAATAATCCATTTCCCTCTCCTTGATGTATCTGCAATCTTTGTAGACTAAAAACTTCCACGCTGGCATTTCCTAATGAGCAGAAGCATCTGCATGAGAATCTTGTAAACAAACTTTGCTTTCTTAAATCTCGTTTTTCACTAAAACACTACTAGCATAATTTTATACTTTTTTTTAACTAGAGCTCTGCTATGCTTTCCCTGGAAACTTTCCAGTCCAACAGTGTAATCCCTGCAGATGTATCTATGTGCATTTGGCAGCAATCTGAAATTACAGCTGATGTGACCCCTCACAGGCAGGTGTGTCCCATATCGCTTAATTATTTAAACAAAAACACCATCAGATAATCCTCTGCACATCCAGGCATAGACACATCATGTAGTTCTTAAGTAAGTAATCTAATAGTCTGCTCACAGCCAAATATAATGAATACAATAAAGTCCAAAATATCTATAAACCTTATCCTAAGAATATTCTAAACTAGAAAGTGAGGTATCCAAGGGCGTTTCTGGACCCCAAAGTACTTTGCAGGCTTTATACTGGTTGCACTTCACCACACATACTTGTACCCAGTGATGTGACAGGGGGCCTTTTTTGATCTGCTGCTGAGCAATGGGAGCCAAAATATAGCTTTCAATATTGTGCTCTAATTGCTCATCTTGCAGTTAAAGGCAGGCAAGGAAAAAGCCTTTGGGGATCCCAAGCACGTGCAACATGCACAGAGACCTACTGACCAGGGAAAATATTGAAATAAGTTTGCCACGTGCTCAGGTAAGTTTTTACAGTTCATGGCAGCTACCAAACAGCTGGAATTTAGTGGATTTAGGCTCACCATCTCCAAACATGAGCTAATAAACCACTACAGCTCTCGTGCAACCCCTCTGTTCTTCCAAACTTGACCAACTCAGGAGGACAAGTGCAGGTCTCTGGCAGGGCAAACCTGACTTTGCATATGGCTTGAGGAAAATAAATACTTCACACACATAAATACATTTCATCAGCACAATTTAACCTTCTCAATATAGTTATGTCATTGACTTTAGACAGCAAGAGTTCAAACTATTTGCTAAGGAAATCAGTGTTGGTGCTGTGAACTAAAAGTGTCTCCATCTGCAGTGAGACAGGAGAGAAGGAACACTAAGGCTTGGCACCCCTCAACAATGAATTATGGGGCTATATGGCAATAAACTTAACACTTAGGTTGTAAAAGAAACCATAAATAGAACCACAAGGCCCTGATTTATGCACTAGATAGATCCTGCTTTGAGATCTAGATTAATTCTTTAATAAAGATGCTATCCATCACTGCAAAAGGCCTGCCTTGGTTGTTTATTTGCCTATCATGAACAAAGAGTGTTAATTATGTTGTTTCAGATATAGTAGGTCTTCCCTGATACTTACAGCCTGCCACAGAGCAATATGTCTTACACAGGAATGCATTATATTTTCAATTGAAAACGACTTACCAAATTGAAAACATAATTTTTTTGTCATTGGAAGCCATATAATGTATTACAGCTTGCACTGCTACAAGATAGCAACAGAAGAAAATACCATATCTACACCTATTTTTACTGTAGAAAATAGAGTTGTTTATTGTTTCAATTATCAGTTTAAAAAAGTGTCACTAAGGATGAAATAAAGCTAAGGATTAGTTTCAGGAATGTCAAAATGTCAGTAACTTCTGAAATCATTTCCGCCTACAATACTACAAATGTCATAAACTGAGATGTTCTGGCCACTTTTCTATCACCTTGAATGGAAATGTCATCAGGACAGGTGTTCCTACACAATCTCACCTCTTACTTATTTCGAGGCAGGTCCTCTTCTCAGCCAAACCCAAACCCCAGCAAAATTAAATTAAAAAAGAGGATTGGTCTGACCACAGCCACAGTGGAAGGTGAGCTGGTACTTGGTTGGCCCCAGTTTCACTCTCTGTTTTTACTTTTGACTTTTCCCAGACTGAAGCTGAATGCTACAAAATCAAAACTTCCCCAAACCTGAAGCATCCAGGCCAAACTGAGGCTTTAGAACAAAACCTCCAGGAATTTACCAACTCAAACCTAGGACAGACCTTTAAAACACTTACAATTGTCTCATTATCACCCAAAATTAAATTTGATCAAAAAATTTGATTTGGCAAAATTGATTTTGATATTTTGTTGCTATGAAATTAAAAGGTATGAAAATATGGGCTAAAATATATGAAAGTTAATCTAATATAAAGTTTTAACACCCAAATTGTATACAAATTTTGTTTGATAAAAAATAAAGAAATAAATGTCAAACACGAGCTGGCACAGTGCCCTTCAGAAGTGGGAGAACAGGTTTGATGCTAAAAATAGGGATTTCTGACTTGAAATATAGATTAAGCCTATTGCAAAGGCATGACTGTCTTTAATTGAATACTTTGTTTTAAGTCTCTGTATTATTCCAGCAATGAAGCATCAGTACAATTTGTTGGATCAAATAAGCCATCAGGAGCTTAATTAGGTAACATCAGCTCAATCTCTTGAGCCTTACTCAAATATCACTGAAACCAGTGAGTATCTTCCATTGATTTCAGCAAGTTTTGCTTCAGATCCATACTCATTTCCTTCCAGCCAATAAAGTGCTGCCATTTTCTTAATATCCTTTTGCAGGCCTCCTTATTTGTTTCCCCTGTGATCACTTCTGTCTCTAAAAGAAACCCATAATGGATTTAACTTTATCTTTTAATTGAAAACAAAGGAGGGAAGGAGATACTTTTCCAATATTTCTATATCCTTTAATCCAACTTCTAACAATTATATCCACAGCCACTTTATTCTTGGGCTGGCATTAAAGTATCCAGTTGGTAGGATTTCTAAAGCCTCTGGACTAAGAACCCCACAATGACAAAAAATAAAAATTTCAGCAGTTCTTGAGCTGAAAAAATAATAAGTTTTGAAACTTCTTCCATTGCAACTGCAATCACAAAATGCAAGCACTGGGTCAGATTAAAAAACACGTTACTGGAACCTGAAATTTCTTCAGTCTCAGCAGCTCGGTTTTGGGCTTAGAAAGTGTTTTGGAGAAGTGTTCAGATAACATGGTGGGTTTTTCCTAATTCTGTATTTTAATACTGAGAGCTACATTTCTTTATCTATTGCTGGTTTAATCAAACCATTTTTATTCCTATTCCTTCCCAGGCTGTCAAGATTATGTCCCTATTCACATTTTCGTTCTCTTGCCTTCGAACCCAGAGTTTAAATCTGTGCAAATTTTTGGTAAGCCGAGAGAGCAATATCTGAAAGTTTTAGTAAATCCTACTTTATAGATAATGAATTGTGCTTTTGATTTGTAATTTTAAAGCCATGGAAGTTTTCTGAATATATTGCAATGTCCATTATAATTTGTCTTTTTCAAGAACTTCCATTTACCTTAGAGTTTCCCTCTTTCTCTAAAAGAAATTCCAGTCAGTGGCCATGTACTCCTGATGGAAACAAGCACCAGTTTGACCTTTTGATTTTGTTTTCATTTACTTTAGAGATAACAGAAGACTGATATTAATGTTTTGTAGTTGGGACACCTGCATGTTGTCAAATCTCCTTTAACACACATTGGTAAAAACTGCATATCTGATGCTCAGCCTGTACTCTCACTACCCAAAATGTTTTTCCTCCTGATTTACATGATTAACTTATTTAATGAGGCAGAAAGAAGGTCTCATCCATTGTAGTTAGTCACAAGCAATGCAGTACTGAATAAACAGCAACAGCACATTAATCTCTCTGACTTTTCATTATTACCCACTAACAGGAATACATTTGTACCTGCTTTCATGGTTAAATGCACTCGTTTGCTGGTTTCAAGAAGGGAAGAAAAAAGCAACCCCAAAATTATGACACAGCACATTAAGAAATGCATTTTGGCGACTGCAGGAAGTGCAGTAAGGGCCAGAAGGGACAGTTTGTCCACAGGCACTGATAAGAGGCCATGGCAACCTCTGACACCATGGGAAGAGTTTAGGAATGGAGAGCACATGAAATAACTCACCCTCAAGGAAGGGAGCCCTTCCTCCTTTCAGCAGGAGTGAAATAACCAGAGCTCAATAAAAGATCCTGGTCTCCCATGTGTGAGACATGGAAATGCACAGCCTTTTCATGTGCACAAATGCATGGGGCCTTTCTGTCCCCTGCAGCTGCTGGCCCAAGCTGGGATCCTCCCACATCAAATCCTCAGCAGCAGAAGACACGATCATACATCATGTATTGCCTTTTCTTACCATTTCCTCTCCTAAGAGGCAAATAAAAAGTGACATTTGGTATTACCTGCAGTAGGGTGCAGACTGCTAACATTCCTGTGTGAGAGCATTGCCAAGCAGAGCCCTCTCTCCAGCCAAGTGCCCATCAGAATGGTTGATGATGGTTAGAATTTGTCTGAGCTATTGTCCAGCACATCCATATGCTCCAAAGAGGAGTGTGATCACAGTTTTGGCTGGGGGTTTTTGGTTGTGTGACACCCCAGCTCTGGGGCTGCCCTGTGTCAGCAGGGCTGGTGTGCCAACATTAAAAGCCAAGCTATGGGAGCAGGGTCTGACTCAGCAAGCCATGGTGGACACACAGAACAGGAAATTCCAGCAGCGCTCCCAGAAAGTAAAACCCTGGTAGCTCATCCTCTCAGATAAAACCACCAGAGACTTGTGCTCATCTTGAGACACTTTTTTTTTTTTGCCACTCACAGAATGGTTTGGAGCAAAAGAAGATGATGGAAATGCTCCTTTACAATCATCTCCACCAGTGCCCCATCCAGCCCCTGCACTTCCAGGGATGGGGCATCCACAGCTTCCCTGGCAACCTGTTCCAGTGCATCACCACCCTCACATTAAGTAATTTCTTCATAATATCTAATCTAAACCTGCAATCCTTCAGTTTTAAACCATCAATCCCAGTCTTATCACCACACGCCCTTGCAAAATGTCCCTCTCCAGCTGTCTTGTAGCCCCTTTTAGGTGCCAGAAAGCTGCTGTAAGGGAAGATATGAATATCACAAGCAATACATACAAAATCTATAATATCCATTATGCAGAAGTCTTTGTATTCTAGGAATTAAATATTAGCTAGATCTATCCTGGTCTGCATGAAAAGATCAGTACCATTGACCAGCAGTACTTTGAAGATGCCAACAACTTTAGATCAGAATCTTTCCACACAAAGGTTTTTTGTTGGGAGATTTTATACTTTTTTCTAATGAATCCACAGGCAAACTTTGAAGGAAGGAGTATAAAAGGCAGTGAACAAAGCAAGGTTCATGTCCATTTTTGTCTTTGTAGAGAAAAAAATCTGTCTGGGAATCAAGATTTTGTGAAGGGCTGAGTTGCCATTGCTGCTGTTCTGCCCCAATGCACCAGAGCAGAACCAAAATCTTCCTAACCCAGAGGAATGATGTAAAGAAAGCAGCACATTTCTGAAAGATAAAGGAGCTGTTCAAGACAAAGGAGACAGTGATTAACAGGAAATAGACATTTATAAATGTAGAAAAGCAGTAAGAGAGGAGAAATTAGAAGATAGAGCTAGGGTAGGAGCAAGGACAATGCAGAGACAGGGAAGGTGGGTTTGGCTTCTAAGCCAATGGTGGGATTGTTTTTTAAGCATGTTGCAATAATGAAGGTCTATGTCAAGGCAGGATGGTAACACTTGTACCAAAGACAGGGAAGAGGAGTTCAGTAGTTGTTTCTCAGCCATGTTTGGAAAGAAGATGTGCAGATCTCTCCCTTCACCAGCAATCAAAGTCCTTAGCAGACAGCATCTACTCAGGATGACTTGCCTGTACCCAAGTTTTGTAGCCTAACAAATCTTGGCACCTCACATATGCTCCAGAAGACTGAAAATTTTCTAGTTGTAACAGAGTTTTGTGAAATATTTGACATGAAAGGGGCAGGGGTTATAGTTCCTAACTATCCTGAATAAAGATTTATATTTGATGGTTCATAACCAGCATTAATCAAGCTAGGGATTGTACTGCATGCAAACATCCCCAAAGCTGAGCACAGGAATGTTTATTTAAAAACCTCAATGGATCTAGTATATAAATGTGAAAATGTAATATCACTCATGCTGGGACTGTGAATTCAGCATTAATATAAAACAGAAAAGGTTTCACCACTATTCACACTGAGACACAATTTCACAATCATTTACCTTCACTTTGCCCTCTGACAGCTACAGAGGTAGATCTGCCTACAGCAACGTCTGAATCCAACTCTTTGGTGCTTCACATTCAGAAAGGAAATCCCTGAACATGCTTTTCCAATATTCTATTTTGTACCAATACAGAAGGACTTGTTTCAAAACCATTGATATCAACTGAAAAAAAAATGTGGGAAAGAAAGGAAAAGTAGGTAAGGGGTAACACAGCAAGGTACAATCAATAGAAATTAGAATAAAGAGAGACTATGTCAAAAGAGAAAAGTTTGGAATAAAACAACCCACAAGTCCCATTTCCTCGGCCTGCAGCTGGTTCTTTTTTTGCTGCAAGCTGTGTTTCTGGGAACCTGAGCAGCCTGCAGCCCGATAAACTGCTGCATCAGCCTGCAGCTCTGCTGAGCTGGGGACAGGTTACCCTGCTGCTCACATCTGCCATTAACCTCTTCATGTGTCTCACAAAACAGGACAGAACCAGGTACATGGCTAAACGGGCTAAAACAGACACACAAAGCTCCACTGTCACTCAGGTGGGTGAAGCCATCTCTGCCCCACATCTGCTCCAGCTCAGAGGGTTCCCTCTGCCCACAACATCTGGAACAGCCCAGCACTGCAGCCCCACTGAAGGGACTGACAAGATACTTCTAACTTTTACAGTTTTACACTTAGTTACAACCTTCCAATTCCCAATACAGAGCCAGGAATCCTTAACTTGTCATCACAGTTTCCTAGGTCCACCTTAATAGATTCTCATCTGGTATTTTGCATTAAATTTCTCAAGACTTAAAATAAAACAAACCAAAAAAAATCTTAATAAAACAAAATTAAAGCAGATCATGTAACAGTGACAACAACAAATATTTATATTAATTATTGATTATTGTAATTATTTATTAATTATTATTATTTTTAATTATATATTATTGGGTAATATTCAATTTCTCCATTAATACTTAGTATTCAAGCAAAGAACATGAACTGTGCAAGACAAATCAACATTTATGCCAGCTCTGCATTAGACACAGAGTATCCAGACATGATACAGTTATTATGTGCAACCATTTCAATTACAAAGACTGCTAAAGCATGTAATTCAACAGCCACTTCATACAGTATCTCTTCAGCTGATCTGGCAAGAAGGAGCAGGACTTGCAGATTAAGTGTCAGCCTCCCAGTTGCCTATAAATGCTACCATTTACTTAAAAATGTATTTTCTCATTTTAATTGCATTGTGCTCACATCCTGAATCAGAGTTTCTTTCCATGGCAAGCATCATAACCAAAATGTGTCGTTTGAAAGAGTTGAGTTACTTAAAATATACAGTACTGCAAAGTATTTTCAGCCTGTGTTTCTGTTTTTTTACAACACCAGATCATCTCTTCATGTTACAACATGCTGTATACTGCTTAAAAATTAATTAATATTATGGCAAACAGAAGTGCTATCATGAGAATTGTTTACTCTTTGGAATTTTAAAAATATTCAACAGCCTGGTTAGCATCAGTTTCTGGAAATTAATTTTGAAATCTGATAGTAATAGTTAAGGTCTGTTGCAGAAGAGTTTTCATGATGTGACACCTAATTATAATACAATTTTAACAATCAAGCAGATAAAAGCAGTGTCAGTGATCCCAATGAATCTGTCTAATTAAATGCCTCCAAAGGGGAAACTGCAATCACTTAGTAGGCTTAATTTTCTATTACTAAAAAAAACCTAAAAATTCTTTTTTTTTCACCCCATAGTTTCACATTTGTGTTGCTTTGAGATGTATGGAGTATCCCAGAGCTCCAGTGGCAGGAGCAGCTTGAAACATCCATCTCTTGTCCATAGAAATCACACAATGCAACATTTTATTCTCCACAGACATTTTTTTAAGAAGACTTCACAGGATTTTCAGCAGAAAATTTCCATCTAACCAGTTTCTCAGACATTTTTTTCTCACCATCAGATATTTTTCCCATGAGAAAAAAAATCATAATTTTTTCCATGTATTTCATGAGACAATAGAGCTGTTGCTAACTGTTGTAACTGAGGGAACATTCAGCAAGCCCAATTTCTTGGAATAAGCAAGGCCAGTTATTGTAGCAACAAAACAGCCATTTCACTTCCAGCAGCTATTTAACCACCAGGACATGGTATTAGTTTTATCTATTGACCTTTGATTATACTGTAGATATGAAAGAGAAGTGTATTTTTTATTTCATTTTTATTTCCTGATTTCAAAAGATAGTGTGAAAGCACTTACCAGAGGAATTGTTATATGGACAAAATATCAAGATGAAAATTCAGCTTCCTCTTTGTATAATTAGGAAATGCTTTTTGCACTAGTAACTAATGGGAATTTAAGCATCAATTGGATGAGATAAATACTTGGATCCTAGAACAAAGAGCAAATATAATGCAGTAAATTCATCCTCTGTTCAAGTTCTGTGAGAAGAGAGCACAGAGCAGGGAGAGGACCACATCCAAGGCCAGCTCTCTTCTGTGATTTCTTGAAAGCTGGTGCCCAGAGACCCTCAATCATGTAATTGATGAATTTTGTACTTATGCAGGCAATGTTAATTTACAGCAAGCTGTGCACTCATGCCCATCACCAGAAACAGAACATGCACTGTCACCTGAACACAGTCTTCTGGCCACAATTAGAGTACAAGGAAGCATTTCTCTGCCTTAATTCTTCTGGGTCTCCAAAACTGACCTTTTTCTGGAAATTCCTCAGTATTCAAACTTCCCTTGGTCTGGCTTTCACCTCATTGTTTATTCCTCTTCTCCATCTCAGCAGTCCATTAATGTTTAGTGCTGTCTCCCACCTTGCCTGGAGTCTGTTCTAATATCCTGCAGTGCTCAGTGTTCCATACTTCACCCCTCTGCACTCACTGGGTACTTCACTCACACACAGCTTTTTATTTACAGTCGTAGCTTAACACAGCAAACTCAGGGGTCCTGCTTTCTACTGGGGCATTTTTTTCTGTCTGATCCCAGATATTCCCCCACTCTCAGCAGCACCATCTCCAGCTTTTTCAGCAGCTTTTCAAAACTTTGATATGTTTCAATATCTTCTAAAAGCTTCCTTGCTCTTGCACTCCTTTATCACAGCTGGAAATGATGTGATTTTCCCTGCTGTTCAGCTGTGTAATCTCAGGTTTGTTTCTGATGTCTGATGCTGTGCTTTCTCTCCTCAAACAAAGGTGAGAAGGATTCAGGTGTTTTCAGCCAGTCCCCAGGCACTCAGCAAGGAGAGGAGATGGGAGTCATAGGAGGCACCTCCACCTGCTCTCTCTGCACCAGCTGAAAGCTCTGCTCCTGTTTCCAGCCATTTACACCTTGCAGAACTAGAAAAATATCTCATCACCCCTACCAGAAACGCCTCAGCTAGGGCTCTACATGCTATCCCTCCACTCTATCCCGGGGTGAAAAAGCTCTGCAGTGCTCCTGGCTCTGGAACCACCCAGGATTTGTCTGCAGCAGCATTTCTCAGGGCACAGCTGGCACCTGCCTTGTCCAGCTGAAGGCACCAGTCATTATTTCTGTGATGGAGGAAAGAGGGGGACACTAATAACTATCCCATTCCCAGCTTTCACTATTTATGAATCCTGCCCCACTTCATGAGAATATTGGGGATCACAGAATGTGAAAGGGCAATTTTGGCAGGTTGGTTAACAGCTTTCAAGCCAAATCTCCCTGATTCAGTGATTTCTACTTGTACTCAGTAATGCTTCCAGCACAGGACAATGACATCTTTTTCATTGTCTCTACTGCTTGGCTAAAGACCCTGGAGTGAGTAACTCGCTGTGGTGTGGAATAACCATGCAAGTACAGAAGATATTTGGGATGGCTATGCTGGATTTTTCCCTTGATTGAACTGACATTCACATTTTCAACTATGAAGCTGAAAAATTCTCATTTGGCCAAATAATTATTTATCCAAGGTCTCACCTTTTAAAAAAACCTCCCAAAACAATCCTTATCCTCAAATAAAATTAAAATTTTATTTTCAGTTGTTATAATTGCAATTATTATTGTCTTTTCTAATCACTTTCAAAATCTGAGTACTGTCCTGTGGTGCTCCACAGTTTCAAACTGAGCCTAAATGTTTCCTAAAATATCTCCTCTCCCAGCTTGCTCTGGCAATCCATGAAGCAGTAGAGCCCAGCTATTTTAAAACTGCTAAACCCATCCTTTTCATTCCAACAAAGTCACTTGAAACTTACTGTTTCAGTTTTCAGCCCATTTATAAATCCCTTTTAAAAAAGGTTTGGAAGAATTTAAGCCAAAATTATGTGGTAACTCCTCCCTTTTGCTTAACATCCCAGCTAATGTTGTACCTGACTGCTCACTAGCAGCTGTTTTATTTTCTTACAGAAAAGGACAGCGACAAATAATTCTCACTCATTGCATCCATCAAACCTGGAAAATGATGTTATAGGCAGGTGATCCAGCTTCTTATCTACATGCAGATTGGTAATATTCATTTGTGAATGATTACCATTACAGTAATTGCTTAAAACAAAGATATATATATATCTTTTTTTAATGGCCCTGTCCCACTTTATTTTCTGCATTGAACCTAACATAGTCTGTGCAGTCAGGAAGAGAACACCTCCTACCAGCCTGGGTTTTGCCTCTGCTTCCCATGAACACCATTAAGTGTTTAATGGAGCTTGCTTTCCATGGAAGTAAAGCTGGGAGTGAGTAGTTAATGAGACTGAGCACTGCATATTTTTTCAGGAAAGAGTGAATTATGTACGTTTGGGGATAAATGGCTAAAAAACCCTCTCAATACTCAAAGGTTATATGCTAAATTTATAAATGAGGTGAATGAATATGCACAGACCTCCTTTTTCTTTACTAGTTGCTGATGCTCCTTGTTTCAGGCTGATTGTACAGCTGAGCAGACCAATCCTGTGGTGTAAGTGGTTTTAGAAGTCAATTGAAACACATTAAAAAAGAAATCCAGATTTTTCCACCACTGGGAAGCCCTGGCTCTCTCTATCTTGCTGCTCTCAGGATGCTTTTGTGATGTTGCTTCACCACACAGAACTCACTTCATGAAACAGCAGCTCTGCAGCTGCGCAGTACCAGGAGCTAAGCACCACCTGAAATCCCTGTGCATTCCTCATCCTCCTTGGTGGCAGCTCCCCAGCAAGATCAGGGATGCATAAAGGAAGCCTGAGTTTCTTTATCAGCAGAAGGATAAACCCACAGGAGAGGGAAGGGGCTCCCTGCAGCTGGAGCAGAGGGAATTTCACCTCACCACCACCTGTGCAGGCAAATCCAGGGCAGAGCTATCACTGCATTTCTATGAAAACATTTGAATACAAAAAGCCAATTGAAATATTTGTATTCCTCCTATAGAATAAAGTCCCTTTTAGCCTTTCAGTTGCAGTAATTTGCTGCTGGTCATACTCCTTTGGAAATGCAGAAGTTTCTAGAGACATCTGCAGCCAACATGCTTGGTGGGGAGTGATGTTTATGCACATGGCTTTTGATCCATGACACTACTGGAATGCTCAGAATGCACTTTCTAACAATGGCCCTATGTACTTCCATGTACTTTCAAAGATGCTTATAAACGTTTACTATTAATATAAATTTAAAATAACTGACAACAATATATTTATTCCTCAGATATTACCAAGGCACTAAACACACATTTCTAGAGAGCTCAGATTAGTTCCTATATGTAGCAATTATATATATAGCTTTTATCATGCATTTCAATTTTTTAAAATTATAGTCTAGCTGGGCAAAATGTTCTCAACACAGAAAGATAAAAGGATCCAAATAACTACAATGTTTCTACCCAACTATTTTCACTAGACAAAGAGCCCATGAGCTGTCTAAAGCAAACATTTTTGTAGCCTCTCCTCAAACTCTATTATTTCTAGGAATGGGGTGGAGAAAAAAAGGAAAGGTAGCACAAGTGAAAAAGTACTTCTTGGAAACAGAGTGAAAACTACATATTAAAGGAAAACCAAACTATAATTTAAGAAAATTTTGAAAACTACAGGGGGAAAATACCATTTCTGTAGTCCATGAACAGGGGAGAGTTTAGGTATGAACAACTAATTGAAACATTATCATATTTTTAAAAATATTTTTATGATACATTTGTGTGATATATTTTTGCTAAGTATATTATTTAAGTTTTCAGATCACCCGTACTGGTCTAGTCTAGTACAGGTCTTTATGTTTTCTTGCTATTCAGTTCAAGCGGTAATGATCAGTAATCCAAAACTCTAAATTTAAACACAAAACTCTAATATTTAAATGTTTTAGAAAGGATCAGTATTCTCTCAGCAACTGCTGCCAACCTGAAGTCCAATACTACCTGAATATTTTCAATAAAATAAGCCTTGGATGACAGATGAAGTGTGGTTATCAGTGCTGCTGCTGAGGAAAAGACAAGCAGCAGTTGCAGAAGGCGGCTGTACTGCTCAGGCAGCCATTACAATAAATTCTATTCCTTTCCCTGATGCCCTGAGAGGCTGCCTGGAACAGAGGCTAGACAGAGTCAAAGGAATAAAGGAGGGATTTATTAAAAGGTCTTCCAAGGATACACCTTGGGTAGTGCAAGAGCCTGGCCAGGGCTCCACCCAAGATGGACCCAGAATCACGAGTTTTCACACTTTCATAAGTTTTGGTCCATTTCCATATTGGGGTTAATTGTCCAATTACAGCTTCACATTATGAAGTCCCATCCTCCCAGTTTGCTCTCCTCAGTTCACTGTTGTTTGCACTTTTTGGGCCTGAAACTGCAACGGTGTCCTTGGTTCTCAGGCTCAATGGTGGCCTTGGTTCTCGGGCTGGAACAGGATTGCTTTGTCTGTGTAAACTGAGGAGAACTTGCTAACACTTTATATGAAGATCAGAGTTACACATTAATGCACTGCAGAATCTGGAAAATAGGAGAGCTAAAACTTAAGGCATCAGCCTAGTCCCCAGCATCCCTGACATCCCACAGGATCCCGGGTGTCCTGCTCACTCTCTCTCAGTTACATTACAATAAAATTGAGATATTCTACTTCCCCCAAAGTTTCCTCCGAATCCCTCCATCATCAGAGGTCCCAACAGCCCCAGTCCACAGGTGACTTCTTTATGTGCAAATACAAAACCTCAGCTGATTTAAAAAGTAATAATTTTAGAAACAAGAACATAAATAATAAATGTCAGAACAATCTGTGTTGTTATTTTCTAAATATCCTTTGTACCTCTCGATGAAGTACATCTCAATGTACTTCTTTTGTATCCCAACCAAATTATTAATCTCCTCACAAAATGATATAAAATGAATTTTAACTGCAAACCTACATCTCTCACCTCCTCTCTTGCATTTTAAATGAATGACTAATTCAGCTCTCCTAAAAAAAACACAGAAAAAAAATCTCTAAAACATAATAAAACATCAGGTGACTGCCAAACTTAGCAGGGTACTGCAAGGTACAAGACAGTCATATTTATATTCATCTGTGCAAATGGGAAGCATAACACTGGAACACAGAGGCTGTTCTTTCTAGATAATTATAATTTGGAATCGCAATGAAGAAAACAGAATTTCTCCTGTTCAGAGCAGAATTTTCTTACAGCTGAAAACTCTGCATCTCATTGGTGTGAGCAGATCCCATGGACAGGGGTTGGGGAAGCTGCACTGTGAGGAGCAGCCTTGTGAGCACCCCCAGAGCTGCCTGCAGTGATCCCCCATCACCCTGAAGTGATGATCCACAATGCTGACCCTGGGGCTCTCCACAAAGCACTGGCTTGCTTTCACAGCTCACTCTGCTGATCCCCACACTAAAACACATCTCTGCCTCCAAAGTCAGCAGCTCAGATGGAGAGACAGCCCAGTAACACCCAGAGCCCTTCATGGGCACGGGGGAGGTGGGATGGTCCCTGTTCTGCCTCCTGCAGCACAGCAAGGGAAGGCTGTAACAAACGAGGATTTTTGCCCTTGGTGCAGGTGCAGTCCTTGCCACAGGAAGCTGTGGCTGCTGATGCTTTACAGTGGTCCACAGAAAAGGTGCCCAGGTCAGGAGCAGAAACCCTCTGAGGCTTCTAAAGACATAAAAAGCAGCTCCTGCCTCAGGAAGCCTCTGCTGTTAGACCAGGGAAGGGGCAGCCAGGATTGTACATTTTATGGTTTTTAACACATTTGCTCTGGGCTACCTGTAAAAGTACAATTGAGAAAATAAAAGTGTAGCAGTTAAAAAAAAAAAAAGAATAAAAAATTAGTCTATTTAGTCTTCCTAGCAATGACTGTCCTGGTTCTTGACCTTGTGCAGAAGTTTCTTTTTAGCTGCTGCATACTAAAAAAGTATTTCACACTGCTGCCTCCAAAATATTGCTGTCTTAATTCAAAAGCAACCACATGCAAAAGGTGTGTTAGCTTAATACTAGCTTTCTACAAAAGAAGGCAGTAAATACATGGATTAAAGCAATTTATAGAAATGAAGGGGGTTTTTAACTGTTAAGATGATTTTATCTGCTGTGACTATTCAAAGAAGAGTGGAAGAATGTGAAACACAATTAGTGGGTATCCAGCTACCAGACTTCCTTGCACTTTGACTTCACAGAGTAAATGCTTAGTTATGTTCCTGAATAAACAGCAAAAGAAAATCTCAAATTTCTGCATTCTGAGTTCGGGCAAAAACACTCATGGAAGCACCAGAGAGGGTAGCAGGTGTCAGCTTGTCTATTGTTTAGAAGAAGGTTACAACTAAACATTGGGCACAACTGCTGCTTATGAGAAAGAAATAAACAGCACAAGAAATCCTGCAGAAAAGCAGATAAAGTGATGAAAAAATTGCTAAGAACAACTGGAGAGTCATGCACAGGGAATTAAAGCAGGTATGGGCACTACCAAATGGCCCACACCAACCACTGCAGTGTGAGACAAATCTGCAAGTAGGAAAGAAGGCATTGGGCACAAACAATACTTTGTACTAATAATTATTCCTATTTATTCCTAATAATACTAATAATTATTATGAAAGTAAAAAACTGCAATATTTTTCAAATTAATATTTCTTCTCCCTGTCCAGCAATGTAGGTTTTCAATGGATACACTTGCAATCCAAATTCAAAAACAGTGTAATCCTGACAAGACTTTATTCAGAAAACTTATTTTGTATTTTTAAATTTCCGATCTTTGACTTCAAAATGCCGTTTTGGCCCAAAAATGAAAATAAATTTTAAAAACACACAGAAGAGGTTGGAGATGACATTAAATTACCAGAAAATTAATCTCTCTTATTTTTTTCTTCATCCTTTGGTCTTTACTTTTTGTGACCCCTGTGACCATTGTTCTGTTTGTCCTCTATAGTTTCTTCATGTTTCTCCAAGGCTCTTAATCTAATTTTTATGATGAAGAAAAATCAATGTATATCAAATATAAAGACTGAAATCCCACTACAGAGCTTATATTTGCTGCAGAGAATTAAAAGCAATCATGAAAAAGGAAAACTGGATTTCCATTTGATGCTCTCCAAGCCTGAAAATGCAGGTTCTTATGGGTTTTTATTTAAAAATAGAAGAGAAATAAAATTCTCAAATGTGCTTTGAAGAATATAGTAATTTTTGGTTCATTTCTTTACTGAAAACCATAACTGACTTTATTCATTACCAGAAGTCTTAATTTTGAGTTGTATCTGGAGGGTATTTTGCAAGATTTACCTGTATGTGCAGTACAGTAATTACTTTTTTGAAGTGCACTGGAAAAGGAAATGAAGTCAGCAGGTTTATGATCTCAAAGCTTTTTGATTTAATTAAAAGTCATTAGCAGCAACCCTCACTATTCAGTGGCTGAGCATGCCCAAATAGAGATCTTAAAGCAGAAGCCATAAAGCTGCAGGTTTTACAGCTTGCTCAGGTTGAATATAGGGCAAAATTCAAGGTTTTTCCTGTGTTACAGTAGACTGAAAATGTGATAATATAAGGAATATTAATAATAAAATAAATAAATAATAATAAACAAAAATAATATAAAAATTAAATGCTGAACCTAATGGGATTAAAATTTAAAGTTAGTAGAAGTGAAGCACAGTAATTTATCTCATATTTCCCCCAAGAATGTGTTGTTTATTAGCTCTGTTCTTGATTTATGGCACTGGAAACTTTTCGGAGCCCCACATTTGAATGGGCACACTCAGTCACAGCTGAGCTGCTCACTAATGTGCTCTGTTCCCTGAGGAGCTGGCCAATTTCACAGCAGCCTGGTGACAGGATCTCTGCACAACCACAGCCCCTGCATTGACATTCTGCTGCAACACCTATTAACAATTAGATTCCTTTCGCCTGCTATTGTATCCTGCTATTGTCATTCCAACAACAGATGCTTTTCTTATAAACCACTGAATTTACTCAAATTTAAATGTCAGGCGGAGCAAGTGAATGCACAGTCCATGAACCTGCACTGGGAAAATGAGCTCACATCTGTCTCATTATAATATATTGTATTTCCATTTCATTTACTTTCCATTCTTAGCAGAGTTTCAAGCAATTTTTCAATTTCCAAACCAAGCAACATCTTAGAAAAAGTGAGGTGATTTTTTTCCTTTCTATTGCAGAAAATATATTGTTTGTTGGTATATTTTTCTGGCGTCACACATCCACCCAGCACAATGCTGCTCTCACAAATACATTGTTTAACAAAACAAAACAACATGAGAAAAAAATACTATCTAAAAGTTACCAAGGCAGAAATTCTATGAACAGGTTTCCTGATGAGCACTTCTGCATAATTCCAGGTGTCATGGGCATAAATGAGTATAAATTTTATACACTGGGTAATTAAATGAATGGGATTTCACAGGGGAAAGGAAGAACACAGGCTCTGACAATCTGCAATTAAATGGGTTGTAGTGCTGGAGTTTTACAGATATTTAGTGATGCAGGTAATGTCTCAAGGAGTTTCTAAAGTACTTCAGTATTTAGGGAATTAGTTCCTTTGATGTTTTCTGATAGATCTCATTAGTTGCACCTTAAGGTATGTCAGCACATAAAAAAAATCTTGTTACTGAATTCAGTATCTGCAGATTAAAATAATGACTTGTAGGTGGCTCAGTCTCTGTATAAATCATTTAATGTAAGCAATATTAAATTTTAAGAGCAAGATGAACAATTGGCTTGTCTGATATGATTAAAGATGTGAGGAAGAAAAAAAATCCAACAGTAAATTCTGAAAGTCTAAAATAAAGCTAACAGGTGTGAAGGGCAATTCAATTTGTCCCAAAATACAAAGCAATCAAAGTTGCTATGGTTTTATCATTATTTCAAAATTATGGCCAGTCTCTTGCATACTTGCAAATGTAGAATTTTCAGACTGATTCATCCAAGGCTAGATTGTTTATTCCCAGTCTTTCAATATTTTCTTACTGTTAGAAATTTTAAATGAACATTTTATCGTTGAGTTCCCTGGCAGAGGTCCATATGGGTTGGGACTGTACTTAGAATACAAATGAGAAAATTAATAAGGTGATGACAGTTTGGAATGTTAGTTTTCAGCCACCACTTTTTATTAGGTCTCTTTTTCTGGATGTTCATGAAGTGACTGACAGAAAATTTCAGACTTACATATGATGCTTTTATAAATTTCATACTGGAGAACAATTTATTCTAACTCACTCTTTTCGAGGAGGAAAAATCAAAAATACCACATTGTATTTGAGCTGAATAAGTGCACTGTGTGGAAATACAGGAATTTATCCTCTCTTCTGCCAGATTCCATCAGAAATTCCAATTCTCACACACTATAAAGAGTTTTTAGATGATAAAAGAATAAATTTCTTGTTCTTTGCCTGAAAGTTGCTATACAGCATTACTGTCCAAATGCTGGCCTACAGATGTGATTTGTATCTCAGTGGCACTGCTGAAACCCAGTAGCTCTGTGAACCACTGCAAAGTTTGCATTAAATGTGGAGTTAATTACCTCAAGAATAAGAATGTTACAACAGAAAAAAAAAGAGAAAGGTTTAATTACTTTGAAGAACTCATTTAGTGTAAAAATCTCTTTTTTTTTCGAAACTAGATGAATATTTTAACCTTAACCCTAGAGCTTAACCCTAGTCAATGTAATGTAAATATGGTGTCATGAAAGCTTTCTCAGCACTGTGCCTCCACTTAATATTTTTATTATATATCTTCAACACCCTAATTTCTTGTCTTTCTCATTATATTCTCTTGACATAAAACAAAATCAAATTTTAGCTTTTTATAGAGCTTTTGTACCTCTAGTGCATTACTGTTCAAATGGAAGTACACAGATTCTTATTAAAATGTCACTGTTACAGAGACATCTTTGGTGCAAATGTCATTACTTAGATGAAAACAGATTATCACCACAGCAGAGGCTCTTGTTCTGTAAAATTTCCTTGTAGTCCAGCCTGTTTTCGAAGCCTACAGCTGTCAGACCTCTCTGATCCCTCAAGCTGAGGAACTTTGTTTGTTCCTATAACAAAACACGTGTCTGTCCTTTAGCTGATTAGTGCTTCAACAAGAACATAACAAGATATTCACTGTTTCCAAACGTTTGCACATGAAAGACAGCTTTAAGCAGCTTTGTGAAATGAATTTGATTTGTTAAACCCTCAAAACTGCAGAAAGATGGAGCTGGAGGAGGCTGTTGATTCCTTGCATCTTGCATAATTAGAATATACAAGTGGTCCAGTGCATCTTTGTCTACAAAATACTTGTGGATTATGTATGCCAAAACTTTGCCATTCAAATTTTCCCAAATAAATGCTATCAAAAATATAACAATATTTTACACACAATTTACAAAAATGCTAAACTTTGCAGTAATTATACTTATTATATTTACATCAACCTGCACAATGGTGGCTTTTTGTCACACAGATCTCTTCACAGATCACAACTATGTGAACCACCACACATTTTCAAAAGTACTTAAAATAGTTCTCCTACTCTGCTAAGACTACTTCAATAGCTAGATTTACCTATAATGAAGAGAATTATTGCTGCTCATTTGAAAAAAGGACCTAGATTTTTTCTGCCAGGTAGAGTTGAGAATAATTATTCTGAAATGAGAATACAGCTGTGATAAAATAGGAGATGAGAATCAGAGTGAAAGTTAGAGCAAAAGAGTATTTTTCAAATGAACTCCAAATGTCATTTTCATTTGCTAAATTGAATTCTATAAGCTTCTATAAATTCCATGACACAGAAGACTAAGTTAAGCAATTACTCCTGAAAATATTATCCATTCCTCTGCAGTATTAACAAAAAAAATCATAAAACACATGCAGTAGATAGTCTAAATATTCATTATAATGAAATGCTGAAATTTATCTAGTGGGTAAAATAACAGCATTGGGTTAAAATTATGCTTATAAAAGCTACAACAAAGGGGAAATGAAGAGGCAGGGAGTTCTGTAGACATCTCTCTCTGGGGAATTAGCAGCCTCCCCTCCACAGCCAGCAAAGTTCCCTGCACTCCTGTGAAATGTAGGGCAGTAGGCAAGGTAAAAGGAGACATTGAAACCTTTCCTATCTACATTCCCTACTCAGACTGCATATGTGGATATTCATGAATGCAAAAATCAGTTTAACATACCTTTCACATTATTTATCTTATTCTTACAGTGTTGAAGCAAATCTATTGGAACAGCAGCAGGCTCCTGCCTGACTTGGTCTAAGCCAGCTGGATATAAATACTGCTTTGAAAAGACCTATATAGACAGTCAAGAAATACTTAGAAAAGCAGGCAGCAAAATGAAAGGAACAGGCCTAACTGAGATGAGAAAAGAGGTATAAATGTGAAAACACAACAGCATCTTCATTAACAGCCACCCAACCATCATCTCAATCAGCTAAATGTCTAACAGGTCCTAATGGATCCTCCTCACTAAGAAAAGTAGGAGAATTTTATATTCAAAATAACCAGGAGTAAGAAAATTTAGATATACAATTGTGCCTAAATATAAGAGGTGTTCTACAAATTGAAACTGCCAGCAGTCAGCCATATAAAGCTCCTCCTCCCAGGGATGCCCAAACTCCTATCAGTGCTGTGGCATCCAAGCAGCCATATGGCCACTGAACCTGATTACTGACACCAGCAACTAAATGCACTCTCTGGAGGGAACAGGGGGCTTACATTAAAAGGTCAACAGTGTTAATTCTCTGTAAATCTCTTTTGCTCAAACATGAATTTTTAACTAATCCATGTTTCATGACCACCTCTTTCTTTTCCTAAAATTCTCACCCTAGTTTTAGGGTGAAATAAAGACCTTGTCATAAAGCAGTTTGGTTGGTATGGACCTCTGAAGTTTGCTCAGAGACTTGGGAGGCTGAGAAGCCAACACAGGCACTGTAGCCACAGGAGAAATAGAAAACATAAACCAAGCCCTGTTCTTGTATCTGGTCTCTGCAAATCCAAAGACACACCACAGCCAGCTCCTCCTCCGTGGCAAAGGCACTTCCAAAACCTCAATCACTGATCTAAACCTTTTAATAATCAGTGTCATCCACATGGGATTTACTCACTTTTGCTGAAAGGAGCATTTGAAACTTTTAAAGGATACCCAAGTTCCTTTACATTTTTCCTCTCTGCTCCATCTGCATTCTGCTGCATCACTCACAGGCCAGGTGCTGATGGCTTTCTCTAAGGCAGTCACTCAGCTCCAGACCAGCTGCAGGGGAGGGAACGGGGGTCCTGCCTCTCCCCACAGTGAGAGCAAGGCATGACCTCCACAAATCTCTGATCTACACTGAACTGACGTGTGCTCAACCAGTTCAGCATTAAATCTCCTCTACATTCCAATGGTCCTTGCTCCTTCAGGACTTCACTGTCTGATTAGAGAAATTATAAATGCAAACTTGGCTTTCTGATTAATGAGTCATGAACATCACAAGAAGGCAGCAAGTGACCTTTGCCGTTCATTTTTTGCAGCCTTCCTGTAATCAGCATCACAAATACTTTGGCAGAGTTTGTTTATTGACTCTGCACTGGAGAAAAATCAATTTTCTATGCTGTTTTCTTCCAATTTTAGTTCTTCAACAGGAAATAAAATGGTATTATAGGTGTCTTGGCTTAATAGCTGTGTGGTCTGATTCAAACTGGGTATGGCCATATATAACCCAGGTTAGTTCACCTGATCAGGTGAGATCAAGGATTGCAGGAAAAAAAAAATAAATTAAGGAATACTGTTAAAATACTGGGAGAAACCCAACAGAACTCAGAAATCATGACCCAAAAAGAGAATTTTAGAAGTTCTATATAAAAGTAATTTCATGTAGAAGTTTTGCAGGCATTGCTTTAAAACCAACAACAACAACAAAAAGAGATAAGAAAGAAATAAAAATGATGATGCAAAACACATTAAAAGCACCACATCTCTGCTTATCCTGCTTCCCAGACTGTGGCTAACCAAGGAAGGAAGTCCTCAAAGGAAGATCCTCTTCAGGGTGCAAAACACATACTGCTAAAATCATTATGCTTAGGTTCCATACCTCCTTTTGGAACAGCACCAAAGCACAGAACAGCTCCAGGTCTGTACAGCTGAAGCTGAGCTGGGGATTTCATTACTGGGGATTTGGTGCAGTCAGGCACAAGCCCTGCAATGCTTTACTTAACCAACTGTCCATCAGCCACAGTGAGTAAACTGGTAGGGTCAAAGGCAAAAAGGGTTTTTTTCAAGACTAGATACAAGTAACTCATTCTGTCAGCTGAGATTAAATCTTGGTGCTGCAGCGGGATGTGCAGAGGAAAAGAGCAGCACTTAGCATCAGTTTTTTAAAAACAAGTCAATAAGATCTGAAGGAAACCTCAAGAATTTTTATTTTAACCAGTCTCTTAAGAGCTTCTGCAGACTCATTCTGGTGATCACAAGACTGTGAAGTACAACAGCCAGGTAGCTCCATATCCAAACAATGGTCATTGCAAATCAGTTGTGCAGACAGAAGAACATGGATTTAAATATTTAAGAGGCAGGAGTCACCCATGAAGTAGACTTTTTCACAGTTTATTAGAAGATTTAGAAGCAAAAGTCTATTAGCATTCTTCTGCACACAAAAGGCTGATTTAGGAGAGACTAGATGAATTAATAATCAAATATGGTGATGCATATTAACTACAGAAAAATCTGCTCTAGAAGGTACAGACATGGTTGCTGAAGTGTGGTGAAAATAAAACCAAGTACTAGTTGTCCCTAGGAAAGGGAACAAACACCCTTGAAAAATGTTGTTTTTACGTTGATACAGAGCATGTGGTCTTTACTCATTTATTTTGTATTAAGACAAGATAATATCTGGGGGCCTGTTTCCATCACTAGCAAATATATGAATGAACTGGCTTTTTGCCTCAACCGGTATTTCCTGAATGAATAAGAACTTTAGCTCTAAGCAAGACACATGGCAGCAGCACACTGCACCAGGCCCCCTGTGTGCTCTTCTGTGCCAGCACAGAAAATCAGTTTCCTTGTTTTGCCACTCATCGCTTTTCTTAGGGATCTGTTGTGCCTGTAAAACCCTGGAAATGGTCAAGAATATTGTGTGCTGAGTAGGAACAGTTGTGACTATCATGAGAGGAAATATGACAGGAGGAGGAAGCATTTTCCATCTCGCACAGAGCCCCTTCCCAGCCCTGCTCCCAGCAGTGGAATAGGTCATCCAGTCACTGCCAAGCAGGAAATCTCTTAATGGCAGGGGCAGTTCCCACTAGAGGAGGGTCAGCATCAAATGTATCAGCAGGTGGAGGTTGGCACCCTCCACCAGACCTGCAGAGTTAATTGCTCTCTCCAGCTCAGCGTTTGATGCAAACCCTCTGGAGTTAATGAAGCTCGGTGGTGCAAGGATGAGGAGGCTGCACTCAGATAATGCTGCCCACACTGCACAGACTCTTTGAGTAAAATGCAATTTCCATCACCACTGCACCTGTAACAATCATTGCTTAAAACATGGGTGCCATGTGTGCTTCCAGCAGCCATCCTAAGAGAGCTGCTGCTTCTCCCAGCTGGGATTGAGCAACAGTTCAGCATGACACTCATTCACAGCATTTCAGAAAAACAGTCCAGCCCTGTATCATCATGAGTTTCATAACAATTGTGCTCCTATGTGCTCCTATATCATTCAGAGCTCTGCTGGGGGAATATTTGCACAGAAAGGCTTTGCCCATTCCTCAGGACTCATCTTCACAGGAGGTCTGGAGCCAGCAAGGACAAGGGCTACAAGGGCAATGCAGGCAGAGCACTGTAGCAATGACTGTCAGTCCCTGAGTAATACAGCAAAACTGCAAACCTCCAACCAGGCCAATGGGGGAAAAGGGGGAAGGAGATCAGAAAAGAAGAGGTGTGGCACAAAGTCATAATTACTGAATCTCCTGAGGAGAAAATGGTGAAATCATGTCAATTTTCAGGAACACAGTTTAAAAGTTTTTTTAAAAAAAATGAAATACTGAAGAGCAAGCAAACTGTTTGTGAGTCTAATATCAACTTCACAAGTACCAAATGGGAGAGGTTTTCAGTTACTTTGTGCACTGAATACAAACAAAAATTTAGAGATTAAATGTCAACAAATGAAGGCAAAGCATTAATCTATTGTGCCATATCACCTCACTCCCAAATCACTAACAAGCTATTATCTATCTTATCTCTGCTTCACTTATTGACAATCTCCATTTGTTTCATCAAGAAAAGGGACAATCCATTCTGGACTCAGCATACATCATCCTAAGCAGAAATAAACACTTTGCAATAAATGGCAGCCAAATGAGAAGCAGAGTGTCCTCTGCTTTGCCACGAAAGTATGCAGCAGAAAAGTATGAAGTGCATTATTTTCTACCCTTTGCATATACACATCTCTCACAAGTTCACACTTATTTGAAAAGCAGGAGGAGCTGTTCCTTTTTCACTCCTCATAAAAGAGAACCTAGTCTTAAATCACTCTGTCACAGCCGACACCAACACACCCAGTGGCTCCCATCAGCTGTGAGGGGAGAACCCTCCTTCTCTGCACCTTTGGGTGAAATCAGGCAGCCTCTAGGACAGACAGCTCTCCTGGACACTGTGGCTAGCAGCAAGGTCATATTTAATGGGATATGCCTTTTGGGGAGAAGAGGCTTTCAGGCAGACAGCAGTGTCATACAGACCTAAGGGCTATATTTGAGTAGCTTCTCAAGAGCCAAATTGTATTGAGGAATCCAGTACTTATGTGAGGTTCCTTACAGGGGAACAACAGAAATTGTTCTTTACAAGTATTACTTTTTAAGGAGTGAAGGAGACAATTTTTTTATTTATTAATTTTGTATCTTACCTTCTTTTAGAAAAGTCTTGTGGTGATTGAGATATCTGCCCTCAACAGACAGAAGGTCACAAATAAGCAATCTCAAGAAACCTTACACAACTCTCCAGGTTTAGCTCCCTTTGCATCTGTGAGATGCAACACAACAAGCACATAAAACAGGAGCAGAAAGGTTTTCTCAGCAAGAGCTTGCAATTACCTGCACACAGATCATTTGCAGGTGAAACAAAACAATGAGGGAATTGCTGTCTCTTGGATCACTGGCACTATGGTGGGCATGATTCCTGAACAGGAGAAATTAGGTATTAAGAGTCAAAACAAAAAGCTGGATGATGTGGTCATGGTGATACTTATAATGTAATTATTATATTTTGAAGTCAAATGTCCCTGAAGTACAAAGATGTTTTTGTTGCTTTACAATACTGGCAGGCTTACACACCCAGAGCTGCCACAATCCACCTTCTGCTTGGATTCAAATTTATTTATAGGTAACTGAAAACTCCAAAACCTTTTTTTTTTTTTTTTTTTTTTTTTACATGAAAGCTAAGATTTCTTAATGCATTTCTGTAACAGGAATGCTTCTCTGGTAAACATCAAGGCCAAAGCCAAAACAAAAATATCACAAAGTACACAAGACCCCAGGTACAGATCACCACTGGAGATGGATAATAGACTTGATGGACCATTAGAGTGCTCCACTGTGCCTGTACAGAGCCAGCAGGGGAGAAGGAGGCAGTGAAAGAAACAGACTGCAGATTAGAAAGGAGGAAAATTATGTAGGGAAGACAGCTAAAAAGAGAAACTTCTTACTGAGTTTCCCACTAATATTTTATCACAGCACTATGGCCCAAAAGAAATACTTATGCCTTGCCAGGTTAAATACTTTGCAAACAAATATATTGCAAGCTGGGCTGAGGAGATGTAAAATCAATGCTATAAACATGTGTCACTGCTAATATTGACTCATATTTCTACTGTTTACAGCATTTAACCTGTACCTCAGAGAAGTCAATAATTATTACATCAATAATGAACATTAACGTCATTGTGGCAACAGCAACTGGGAAAATTTTGTACCTTTGTCATGACAAAGTCTAAAAACCATAACACTGGAAAGCAGAACTGGACAGTTTGGCCAAAATTCTGTCCTGCCTACCTGCATACTTAACAAATGTAAATTTTGTGCTTCATTTATCACTGTAACTACAACTGCAGGGTTGCTGACTTTAAAAAGAAATGCCAGAGAACAGGATGCCAGAGAGTTGACTAACAGCAAAGTCCTGATAAAAGCATTAGTCATAACAGAATAATCAGATACAATCAGAAGGGGAATAAATTCAGTGGTAAATCTGAGAAAACATTCCCACCAATGCAATACAGCATTAACTTTCCAATTCATGACTGTGCTGTCTAATATAAATGCAGTATAATTAGTTAAAATAATAAAACTACAAATCCTGTGTTTTTATCAGAAAATGCATAGAGCAAGCAGATAAAAGTGCCTCTACCCTGTAATATTTCAAGATTGTTCCAGTGTGTACCAGACACCCGCAACAGTTTACATCCATGGAAAAGGGATAGACTGTGTTGATAAGCACAAAATCAGAATGATACGAGCCTGGGCTTAGTCCTTAATGCCAAACTCTGTGTAAATGTGAAAGCTGGGCTCTGGAGATAACAACCAAATGTCATATTTGAACAAGTGATATTGGGAAAAGCTAACTGGAGGTCCCAGAAATAGAACTACAGGGAGGAAGCAAAACCACAGGGGCAGTGAGTTCCCAGCTAGGATCTATCCCTCACTCAGAGCAAGATGGAGGGACACTGATTAAAGACATTTCTGTGTTGCTCAGTCACAGAGAGAAAACCATTTTTAATGGAATCATAAAAGTTTGAGCCACTATAAGGATATCTAGGTCACCCAGGCCATTCTCCATCACTCCTGGAACTGAACCACACCATGTGACAAGTGCCTTTGATTAGCTTTAAATGACAGGAGGAGGCTGGGAACATGCAAAAAGAGCATAAGCATTCATTTCACTGGCTTACACTGACTTGTTAAGGATGGCCAGTATTATGGTATTCTTCAAGGGACGTGGGAGCTCAAACCATTGTACTCAAACTGTTTGTTCCACATTTATGTATTTTTCCTACATTATTCCACACCTTATTTTCTGACATGCATTTCAATTTCTATTTTAATACTCAACATAGGACATTATTCGCTGGCAGAGTGACCCTTTTCTAGGTGGTCCCACTGGTTTCTTTGTCTATTTATTGAAAAGTATAGGCACTTATATACCTCCCAATTTTAAAAACAGAACTGTATCAAACAAATTTAAAAACCAATGGCATACCTAGCTAAGTTCCAGCTGGCAGCTCTGATACATTTTCATCATTGTTGCTATTATGTTTACGTGCAAATATACACATTTCTCAGTTTCCTCACCATTACAGTTTCACCATTACTCCATCAATGCCTCTTTTTTTGTTGCAATTTATTCATACATCTATTTTCAGTCACTTTAGTCTCATCTTTCTTCCTTCATTAAATGTCTGCTTCCTTATGAGCAATGCTTGATTTTCAGGACTAGTGACCAGTGTACCAGAAAGTCATACATATGCACACCAACCATTCCTCTGTCCTGTGCAGTTAAAGCAGACACATAGATTAGAATTGACTTGTTTTGAAATCTTTCTGTTCTAACCTTTCCTTTTCAAATCAAACATGATGATCACTCTTCCCTAAAACATTTAAATGTTGTTGAGGAATGAAGCAGGATGTGTTCCTTGCTAGAGGTCAGCTTAGAAACCAAAGTGTTCAGTAAATGGCAGGCATGGAGAAACACTGCTGCAGTCAGAGGATAGAAATGGCACAACACAGACTCAGAACTGAGTGAGCTAAATTTAGAAAGACAGAAAGAAAAGTAAAAATAGAATGAAGTTCACAAGATCAGAGCTAGCTGTATTTTTAGGTCTACAGAAGGCAACACTAAAAAATGGAGGAGAGCAACATCTTGGTTCAGGAAGCGATGCATGCTAAAACCTAAAATCCAGCATGTTTTAGGGCAATCTGTGCCCTGCCCATTGCCAGCAGGGCAGAGCCCTGAGCCCTTGGAAGCAGCACAGACAAGCAGGTCCAGGTTTGTCTTTCTGTCTTTCTCCTCCAGCTCTGTGCACACACAGCAGGAGCCCTGCAGAGCCTGCAGGAGAGCCCAGCAGCACTGCAGAGGTGCTCAGCAGGTCTGGAATCTCTTGAAGAGAGAACTTAAAAAGAAGCAAAAATATCTGAAGAGCCAAAGAAAAACATCCAGCAATAGTCAGCACAGCTGCTGTAGAATAAATGAGGTCTCAATTATTATTTTTAGCAGAAGTCACACACTCCAAGTCCTGGTCCAAAATAAAAGATTTTCCATTATCTCCTACAGCAGTGGGAAGTTATTTCCTACATAGCAACCCATCCCTAAGAGCTGCAGTACATCCACAACTCTGAATATAGACTCTCATTTATTTCATACTTCCCAGTCATGATTGTGTACAGAGCTTGAGTATAAGAGATGCAGCATTCCTGGGCAACAGATGCAGGAACTTCCACAGAACTTCAGTCCTGGGAAAGCACTGATTGTATCTAATAGTAATGAGCTGGGAAGTAATGGAAAACATGACAAGACATTTATTGTGGAACTACAACAACCTCCGATACACAGAGAAAGTTACACAAAAGCTGCTGCTTCACAGAGCCTGGTACTTAATTTAGGGAGAACTATCTGAAAAATAAGCTCATGCTGAAGTAAAATACTTTATTCAAAGAAGTGAAGCCTTACAAATGAAGAACACACCAATGGATTTTAACTCATAATCCTTCCTCCCTTTCTTTCCTAACTTTCTAAACATAATCCCTATATAGGATAATCTATTCAGGGTCACTCCTTAAGAAAACTGCTATATTTTGCTGCTTTACTGAGCACTTCAATATCTATTTCAGCCCAGGGCACAGGACAATTTTGCCATCCTGAACAGCTGAGCAGAAAGCACATGATATGATTTAGGAAATCCCCAGAATGTCAAGACTGGGTTTTGTAAATCCCTCATCACTATGTCTGCTTCCCACTCCACCTGTTTCATTTGACTCCTTTAAATATTTGTCATGGAAATGGGACTGCAGTCACCACGAGTCGATTTAAAGGACAAAATCTTTATCAGCAGTTCTAAATTCCACCTCACTAGGTACCATTAAATATACAGTTCTAAATTTGCAACCATTTCTTCAGTAACAAGTACAAATGTAATTTCTGTTCCCATTGCTTTAACTGTCATTAAACACTATGGAGACAAAAAACCTTGAAACCACAACCCACAGAGGAGTGAGAGCCCAGAGGAAAACCAGCAGAGAAATGGGAGTGTGGAAGGAAATTTGTGTCTATTAGAAGACCTGAAGGCTGCCCAGGCCTTCAGGCTGCACAGTCAGCTGATAATGACACAACATCACCATTGATGCCTCAGGTTTTAGCTTTTATGTTTTTCAGATTCTGTACTGCTTTAGTGTGTAGTTCTGAGCTTCATATTAGGGGATGGCAGGCTCTCTTCCCAGAGAGACCCCATGGTGGGATTAATTTTGCCTTCCCTCTTGGGTATCCCATAGCTCCCTTTGGGTAATTTAAAAGAATAGTCCTCATCTCCCTCTTTAATTCTCTTTTCAACTCCACACCATTAAAAAGCTTTTCAACTATAAATTGTCAGTAGACTAATTTGTCCTTTTAGATTAATGAAGGAAAACCAGCAATGTGCTCATCCCCAGTAATACTGGAGAAGAAAAACAAATTGTCCCTTGACCCTTCCCTTCCCACTACCTGAACCAAATCAAGGTGTTCACCCTCACCACATCTCACCAATTTGTACAGCACATCTCAGCCTGCTTGGGCACCTGATTTTAAACACAAAATATGGACACAAATTATTAAAGTTCTGTTTCCTTTAAAATGCTTCCCCAAAGTGCAAAAATATATTTTAAAGTAAATCTTTAAAATCCAGCAGACTACATTCCTTTGGGAAATAATTGTATCAACAGCAAGCAATAAAAGAGCAGCCTTTACTACTTCAGTAAAAAATTACTTTTTTGTTTTTGCTTTGTTGTTTCTGAGATGCTTATTTTCTTCTTAAGAAATATTTTCATTAATCTTATTCAGGAGTCCATTGTTTTGATCCTGCAGTTAGATAAACTTCTCTTGTGCTGGATAGTATTGGTGAAATTATATATGACAGTACTGATACAGCTATTCACTTGCATGTTCAAGCCTGCATCAGTAATGAATATTTCTCAAGCTGCTTTGAAGCTTTGGTTATGAAAATAGAATGAAAATGTGATTAAGGTCACAGTAATACAGCCAGATTTCTTAATGAGACAATATTCTTTATTTTGTCTCAGACAAAATTTTAGAAATAATACAAAAACATGATTAACACAAATTAGGCCTTGCTGTATTACATTACAGATTAAGTTTATGCAGATGTGTCCTTTCCCCTCATCACTCACAAGAACTTTCTTCAGATCTCATCATCTTGTTAGTCTGGGTACAAATTTTGAAGGCAACACAACTAAAAAACAGATCAATATGAATGATGTTCTGGTTTGATGGCATGGATTTTTCCTCTCTCCATTCCTACAACAAAGACTTGGAGCCTCTTACATCTCAAAAGAGTTTGCACTGTGCAATAACAACAACTTTGCATTTTCATTTCACAGTTGTCCAGATGAAGTTGGTGAGTCCCACCTCAGTCACTGGGATAGGGCTGACTTGTCACCCACCTCAGCTGAGTTTCAGGGAAGGCCTGGCAGACCCAGCTCCCCTGCCAAGGCACAAAGAGGTTGTTTGAATTCTGATCCATTTTTATGGGTACTGCTGTTCTTCAGGCTGACACGGAACCTGTCACTTCACCCTTAAAATTCTGCAACATCCCTTTCTGTTGTTTCCAGTCAGAGAAGTAATAAATTCCTTTGTCATGGCTTTGTGCTGTTTGCTGGGCAGGGAGGGTGGGAAGATGGAGGAGCAGGTGGGCAATGGCAAGGACATGAGCAGCACAAGGCAAGCTCAGGGTACAGAGCTCACATTACTTAGCCTGGTCTAGGACTGATTGTGATGTGTTTGAAACACTGCCTAAAATGATTCCTTCTCCAAATGTGAAGATGTTGTGTTTGGTTTGTTTCCAGCCCTCCCACATCTCTGATTTCCTTTCATCAATTTGCTAAACTCGGGCTCTGTTCTCTTCCTTAATTTGCCATTATGTGCATTTCCTGTAACTTGTGGCTTTTCTTTATTTCCACAAACCATTGTGCCCCATTTCAACCAGCACTCAGAGAGAACTTGACTGGGTTATCTGCCTGAGTTGCAATAAGAAGCTGGCTTGAACTGTTGTTATTTACAGCCCTCCTTAGAAAATTTACCCCAAAAGTTGCTTGAAAATAAAGTAAAATTATTTTCTAAAACAATGTCAAATTTCAGATAGGATGGGTAAAGGATGGACATGCAAGGCTACTCTATTAAAAAAACATATATGGAACAAGAAATAGAGAAATAAAGAACAAAAAGTCCTTCCATTAGCTTCTCAGAAATTAAATCAGAGTGTGTTGATTCACACAGTTTCCAGATGATGAGTAATCATTCTATGTGGTCACTTGCTGGTATTTTTTCTCCGTAATAATAATGATAAGAAGAAGCATTATCACCCCTCCTATTCAATCAGACCACTTGAATTACAACCCCAGATTACAGCCAGTAACTGCTGGTGTTTGAGGTTATATGGATGCCATCAGCACAGGTTTCAGGATAAATTACTGTGACCTTCACCTCTCTGCCTCCAAATAAGACCAGCACACTTTAAGGCATATGCTACAGTGGTAAAAGTGCTGTTTATTACATGGCATTGAAAGACTGTCAGAAACTCCAAACCCTAAAATAACAGCAAAGGAGCAGCAAACAAATCCATGGCATCCTACTAATTCACCTAATTAAGAGAATTTCTCATAATTTTTTAGCCCTTGCATCTGCTGTTTTCATCCACCCATTATCTCATCTTAAACACAAATTAAAGATATTTAACAACACATGGTTTTGTGATGTGTACAAGCTGTGGCTAGAATAGCAAGGTCAAAACTGGCCTGCAGGTACCCCTGCAATACCAACATTAATAAAATCTAGGCAGGAAAAAAACAACCTAACCAATTATGGGAACAAGCTCATCAAAGGAAGAAGGATTTTGCAGAAGAGAAAGGCTGCTGTTACAGCTGGTGTCAGCAATATTAGGAAACTGAGGGACCAAATGTTAGCTGGGACATTCCAAATGAATCCTGAACTATAAACCAAATGGTAATAAACAAAGCTATTTGTCAGCTGACCCCCCTTGGATGTTGTTAACAGGCACACAGCATGCCCATAGCCTATGGCAACCTGCAGACTCCCAGTGATAAAATCATGACAGCTAACAGATGAATCCTTTCTGAATTCTATTAAATAAATTAATAATCTTAGCAACATCATTACAGCAAAACATCCATCTTCTGCAACAGCTGTTCCTCCACTGCCTGCTGCATTTATTTTCTGTGCTCTTGCCATGCCTTGTGCAGTACAACTTAACTCAGAGACTGAACTTTAGCATCTCAATGCAAACCTATAAAAGCAGATTATTTGCATTTTTTATGCAGTTTGTGCAAAACACGAACTTTTGCCTGAACAAAAAAATATGTCTAACTACTCTGCCTCTAAACTAAACAACAATAAACTTTGGTACTTTCTGACAAGAAACAAATGCAAACCTAACAAAATAGACAACTACGAATCACAAAAAACCTTTTCTGCATCTTTCAATTCATCAACAAAGATATTGAATTAAATCTAATATGCTCTTGTTCTCTCTTTAGCTGACTATGTAACACTAGACAAAACTTGGTTTGGAAGTTAAAAGTATGCCATCAAGTTGCTTCTGAATTTGTTCCATAGCTACAATCTGCACCCCCATAACCTGAAAAGAAAAATGTTCCTGGTATTCTTCCAGAACAATACAGCCAGGATTAGCAATAAACACGTAGCTCAGGAAACAGAAATGACAAATAGGAAAAATTTCCCACTTCACACTGAGCCAGCGCTGACTTCTCCAAGTCTCCACCTCCATCTGAACTCACAGATCAGGATGCTGTAACTGATTGTGGTACATAAGCACTCGTGTGTAGCCCTGCACCTGGGCAGTTCTGTTCTGCTTTACCCACTACATGTTCTTTCTAACACTGCATTGAGAATTTCATTAAATACTTACAATTCTGTACCTCAGATAAAAATACAGTACCTAGAAACCTTAGTAAGCCTGGAATCATTACAATCACATTTTACTTTTGGTGACACCTCCCATGCTACATGCAACTAAAGTTACACATTTCAGAAGTTTCCCAAAGGAACAGAAATTCACAGACCACGGGGGCTTTTCTTCTAAGAGCTGTTTTGAGACCACTGGTACAGACACTTATTTGCCATTAAATAAAGATGCTCAGCATCAGATACAGCCTCCTCTTTCTCCTCTCCTGTATGGAAAATTATGCTTTTCTCAAGTATATTTAATCTTGTAAATCAAAGAAGTGAGGCTTGTGAAAACATTTGCTCTGCCAATCTTTCTATGCTGTGATTTCCAATTGCTGTAGCAACAATTCTTGTAAATTGTTTTTTAAATCCTGTATTTGCAGAATGGCCTAAGTTGCGGCATCTCTCTATGCCTGTTCTGTCAAAAATTCTTGTGTAGTTTACATTTCCACTTACATTACAAACATCCATTGGATATCTCATTCTAATGCAGAGCAGAATTGGTCTTGATTTTTTGTAGCACACTTTTCATGTTATTCTTCCTCTCTCTGAACTGGTCTTGGAATGTACTTCAGAACCAACTTTTGTCAAACTTCACACTATTTTACATCTAACTTCTTTGAAGTGTAATGTGCCCTGCACATATATGGGAGTAATTCCATACTGCTCAAGATTTACAGAAAGTGACACATTTAGCAGATTTCTGACATATTTACAATTAATTTCTTTTCAATTTTCCTTCTCTACTGCAACACTGCTGCTCCCTCAGCAGTTAAATTTCCTATAAAGTACAATACTCTGTATTGCAGAGACCATCTCAGTGGTACAATTGCAGCAGCACTAATGGTAGAAGCATCCTGGAGCTCTGGAGAAACTTCAGCAGCTGTATAAAATGAGGAACATAAATACAGAAAACTTGTGCTCTGTCTCTGGTTCTGCTACTGACTCACTGTCTCAGATTAAATTCAACTCCTTATCTTAGGCCACAGGTACAAACTGCAGACAACAATATTTGCCCATAACCAGAGGCCACATTAACAATTCTGCCAGGCAAAGTACTGGGCATGGATTTTGTACTAAGACTGATTTAAAATCAGATTACAGAAGTAACCCTAAAAGTCATGCAATACAATTGCTACAATATTGTTTCAGTTACATTTTCACTGTTTTGTCCAGGTATCTCACACAGAAGGAAAAAATGTAGAAATATTTTGTGAAAAATGGAATCTTGTATAGGAAGACACTTCTACAGATCTTACAGTCCCCAAAGTCAAGACAAGGCAGGGTTACTGCTCTGAGTAGATTGCCTGTGCATTTCTCTTTTCAGTGGTAGACACTGTTCAGATTCTTCTACTGCATTATTAGGATGCAACACACAGCAAGTGGCAAACATTTATCTCTGAGCATCCCACAACATCCTTATGTGTCCCCCTTAAGCTGTTCCACATGGAAAGGATGCCATGTGCCACAGTGCCTGAGCAGGAGCACTGAGGGAGGAAGGTCTCCCTGACAGCTGGGAAGAGCATCCAGCTCCTGCTTTGAGAATATTTGCATGTTTGATTTAAAGATGATTCAATGTAAACTATATAATTTAAGTAAAGTATTTTTTAAGAAATTCTAGGAGGCCTTTTTCAAGAGAAAAAGCACTTTGTCTTCTTCCTCTGTGCAAGGAGAAAGCCCTTCACAGGCTTTTCTTCAGGAGGCAGAGCTGGTTTCCATGGCCCTTTGTTCTCTGTCTGCTCTGAGATGCAAGTGCACAACACAGACACATCAGGGAGCTGGGCAGGAGCTGATGCAGGCTGAAGGTGACAGGGAGAGGCCTGAGTGACCAGTATTGATGGAACTTTTTAAATCCTCACAACATTTAAAAGCAGTGCCCAACTTCCAGCTTGATTCTTCCCAGCCCTTCCCATGATGTGTTTAGCACAGCAAACTGCCCAGCACAGGGTTGTGAAACCAGAAATGGTGGAGAAACCATTTAAAGATGGTTCTCTAGAATGCTAGAGAAACCAGGGATTGGGCAAGAAGACATCTGTACACAAGTCCTTCTTGGACCACAGCCAGAGCATTTTACAGTGCAAGATAAAATTTAATTAAGCTTCATAGGTTAAAAACATTTCCTATCTGTTGTTGTCTGTCATAATGGTTTATAAATGCATAATCAAGTCTTTTTCTCTCTCATCCACACATTTGTTATTAGATTATTGCCCTTGAGAGCTCAGCTGCAAGCAATAATTCTTTTTGTACTTTTTAAGTGGCTATGAAACATTTATACTGAGGAAGAAACAGACATGTGGCACAAAATGTGTGGCACCAGAAAATCACACAAAATATGCAAAAAGATCTGTGAAAAAGGAAGCTACCTCGCATAACTATGAAGATAAAGTAGAGATATTTATTTATTCACTGTAAAGAAACACCATCTCTTATGAAGAATTATCAGCTTTATATGAGCTCAGTCAATGATGGGACTAATCCCTCTGGGAGAGGCAGAATATTCAGGCTCTAGAAGAACCTACACCTATTCTTGATTGGGAATATGGATACTGAAAATTTGGTTTCAAAGTGGGAAAGTTGGAAGGATGTCTCCAAAGCAGAGCTGGATTAAGGAGAGAAATAGGTTGTTCATGCTGTGACCCATCTGATGGGGTTCTACAGGAATCAGAAACCTCACATGCTGCAGAACTACTGAATTGCTACCCCAGCCACAGAGCATCTCCTTAGAACCTGGGGAAACACTTCTGAGGGTTTAAATCTGCTAATTAATGAAGCTAACATGTCAAGACAACAGCCCTGCGTGGGGATCAAAATACTTGCCTTTATCCTAACATCTCTTTTCATCAGTGGGGCCACTTATACCTTGCAAGGGCCATTATGGTCACCCTCCAAACCCAACTGATAGCATCAGACATGACAGGTCAAAGAGCGTGAACTGCAAGCATTGTCCTCCAAACACACACAAGTGGCCTTCCTAAAGAGCCAACACAGCCCTTTATTTGGGGGCAGGAGGGCCACCTTCTCCTACCTGAGACTCAAAAAGCACCACTGGTTACACAGGTTTGTTGAGTCGTGACTCTAGTAAGGAACAAAACAAAGATGAATCAAGAGAACCTTAACTAACCTGGCCTCCTTTTAACCCATTTCAGTTCATTCCTCCGCTCCCTGCCGGAAAGTCTGGGCTGCATGTGGAGCAGAGAGCAGAAGCCAGGCTTATTCATCTCCGGCTCCAAGAACAGAAGTTAAGGAATGGCGCACCCCAGTTGTCCTGCCCTCCGCTTTCGAGTTTGCTTTCACCTGGCGCGTAGCTGCTCAAAAGGAACTTTCTGAGATCCTCCCTCCATTGTTATTGTAACACGCTACAAAGTTTCCTGAAGCCCTTTCAATTCCCTGGTTCTTTGGACCCAGCCTCCCATCCTGAAGAGATGAAAGTAGAAGAGTAAACCATTCAGCTCAGAAGGTGAGGCCTAAGCGGCCTAAGCAGCAGGAGTTAATTAAATTCAAGATACATCCAGCCCAATTTGAAGTTCTGTTCTGGCTGACCTGTCCTGGTGATCAGGTCATGCCGTACAAGAGTCAGCCATTCACACTGGAATGGGAAGCAGAAAAGAAACCTGACAGCAGCCTAACGTGGTATCCAAAACTCTTAGTCAGGAGATGCTGTAATTCCTGTGGTACAGTGTTAAAGTGAAAGAAGTTGGGTGTGATCAGTGGTTGCTGCCTTATTTGTACCATGGGATCATCTAACAAACATAAATGTGATGATATTTTGGAACAGGATTATTCTTCACATCTGCATGAAACCAAGTTATTCAACTCATGTTCCAGCTTGGTCTGAGGGGCCTGAGGCAGGCACAAGAGAGGGATAACCCAGACTGAGCTGCCTTGCAGCAGCCACCAGCCCAGAGCAGCCTTGACGCTTGATTCCACCTCTCCACAGGGTCCACAATGGCAGTGACGTCTCTGAGCACCAGACCATCCATAAACTTCATTGTTCCTCCTGAATGGTGATTTTGGGGCTCGTGTGGATCCACAAGGGCCCTTTGTAGGATCCTCTGCCCCTTACCCATGTCACCACAGAGCACAACACTGAGGTGGGCTGCTGAGGGATTGCCCACTTTCAGACCACTGTGGTGGGAGGCAAGCTCTGAAGCACTGGCTTGTTGGCTCTGGAGGAGTGAAGACACTGATAAGGACACAGAGTAGAAAATTTGCAACTTTGGCTTGAAGTCTGACTTCAAAGCCATTTCTGCACTATGAGTTACATGCAGCCCACACTCTCACAACTTGGCTTTCTGCATTAGCAATATCTACGATGTTATTAAAGACTCTTAGGCAATGTTTTGAATTTTGAAAATTTAAACCTGATTTACAGTATCAGGTTGAAATTTACATAATTTAAAAAATAAAATCCATTATACATGATAGACTGTCACAATTCTGAGGAAAAGTTTGAATCGCAGACCTTGATGTCCCTAAAACTAAGAAAACACAATTGTTGTTTTCTTGCTATTCAGAAATCAACTGAAATCATTCAGCTATAAATTCTTTAACAACACAGGGTACAATAGCAGAGGTGTTCAGGTGTCCTTCCTGAAAGCCCCTAACAATTTGCTTCTTGGCTCTACAGCTTTTCAGGTTCCCACCAGTGCTTCCAAGGACAAACAAGTATAATCTCATTCCTAATGGGAGCAGCTGTTTGCTAGAAAAGCATGGCTGGCAGTGTCCATTTGTGTTATTTGCCATGTAAAGTCAGGTTTCTTAAAAATTTACTATCCATCGCTCCAGATTACAGCACACAGCTGCACTAAGGTTTTCTCTATTGTTGCAAGATGATCTAGAAATTAAAGGACAAAGACCAAGACAATGCTTATATTTATTTGGAAAAATATGATGTTACCCACTTCTGTTTAGCATCTTCAAGTGTTCTGTAGACTGCATTTGACTCCCTACAGTCATTTTTTCCAACCACGATGAAGAGTGAGGATATTTTGGACTCAGTGACACATTTTTCCTGTAGCTCCAGGGCCCCATAAGGAGCCAAATGCCTCTAAACCACTGCAAGAACTTCAGTGTTATTATTCTGGCAATGTCCAGTTTTGCAACCATCCTGTGACCCAATTTTTTTCCTCACAGCTCTCCAATAAAGGAGTCAGTTTCTTGTACTTTTGATTAAAATGGTGAGAAATAGAACCTTTGACCATGAAAAGTTATTATGCTTTCTTCAAGGTCTTAAACAACTACATTTTTCTGACCAATAAGATTGAAAAGAAAGTTGGAATCCCTATATGAAGAATATTTTATTTCAGATGAGAAACAAATAAGATTATCAGTCCTTATGATCATAACATACAAAATAATAATTATATACTTATGTGATTTTCATTCACAAAAAATAGTCCTGAAGTGTCAACAAGTAATAAGACAGGTTGTTTTAAAGACGTCTAAGAATTATACAGGAATTATTTAAAAAATCTTTTAGGAGAAGACTTAATAACTGCCTTCCAGCTTTGTTAGACAGATTTTCAATTCATAAAAGCAGCTTTATCCCAAGTACAAAGACTTCTTTCTTTTGGAAAATATTGAAGGGGCACATTTTACTCAATTAACCAGAGCTTTGAATCAAAAATACATTTTCTTTCTTCTCTGATTCTTTGCTCTTTTATCCATTATCCTTTAACTTTAATCCACAATTACAAAAAGAGACAGTATCTTTTTTATTGATGGACCACAATGTAGCAATCAAACAGGTTTTAAGGTAAAATTCACACTTTTCAGTGAGTCTTGTATACATTCTGTGTTAACTCATGACTGCTGATGAATAGTTGTGTGATTTGATCAGACTTGCACAGCATTCTGCCGCTTTTTTCCACTCAGATGAAAAAGTAATAAATGCCATGAGTGTGATATACAATCTATCCTTCAGGCAATTCCAGCAGTTCAATGGTGTAATTACACACAGCAATTCTCATCTTTCCAGCTCCAGTCAATAACAAACCATGCAGGAAAGTCCTGGAAACACAAAGGCATCGAGCACAGCGACCCCGACCCCCTGCACAGAGGAGAACAAAGGTGTGCCTGCACCCATCCATAGAGACCTCCAAACCCTCCAAAGTGTCTGAAGCCCCAAAAAGTCAACCTTCAGAGGCATGACTGATGTACACCTGCAGCATGTCTGGCTGCATGGGAACAGCTCAAGCCAAAAACTTGCCAAGTTCACAGTAAAACTCCCTGGAATGAATATGGTGGGACAAGGGCTGGGCTTCTTGCTCACATGTAAATAGATGTAGCTACATGCTCAAATTTAAAATTTTATTTTATTAAAATAAAAGTTGAGTATTATCTACGGAAATACAAGAAATAAATCAAGACACAGGAAAAAAGTGGAGAAGAGAGGAATAACATGCAAGAAACCTTTCCTTACATAAAAAATGGTTTATGCTTAACTGTAGTGTAAAGGAATACATAGAAATCAAACTGCACAGTGTTTAATCTGCTTCTGCAGCCTTGGAAAATGGTACAGCCTCTGCTAAGACTGAGATGCAATCAGTTCTTTTTTTTTTTTGTTCCATTTGCTTCACAGATCATGTACAAGTTACCCTGTAACACAAAGCCTGTAGTGGGTAATCTATTGTTCTTGCCAGAGATAAAATAATTGAAAACAAAGCATGACACTGACTATGCCTATTAGAATGTCTCCTTTAAAATATTACTTCATAGTATCAGATCCCTTTTCACACCCAATAATTTGTAATGAATTACTTTAATCACAGCTGCATTAACAACATGCCTGGGGCAGATAGGTAGATACACAAATCTAATGGCCTAATTCATGTGGCAACTGATTGCAGGGAAAAAGGGGAATTTCATCAGCTCAGATTCTAATCAAAGAAAAGGTCAAGTTTCCTGTAGCTGTAAGTCAATTGTAGAAATGATTAAAAGTGCATCCACCTGCCTGGTAGGCGCTCCTGCTCAGCCACCAGAGCCCTCCCTCAGCCTGGCTCCTCTCCTTGGCCTCACGGGGAATCAGGTGGCTGCCAGCAATTAGCCTTAATGAGCCAGTAGCACTTTGCTGAGAGGGATGTTGAGAAGCCTAATTGCAGAAAGCAGGAGGGGAGGCTCTGCCTGCCTCTACAGTGCTGTAACCCCTGCTCTGCCAGGGAGCCTGCAAAGCTCACCCACAGCATTCCACAAAATCTGGGGAGAGTTTCATAGCCTTCCTGGAAACTCCAGGGTGAAAATGGTACATATCCCCAGCACAGGCAGATTTGCTCAGATTTGGGCTGCTGATATCTGCTCCCAGTTTTGAGACTTGCTCTCCAGCTGAAGCATTAATGTTTGCTGGGAAACCAACACCTTGTATTTGACTTTTATAGATAGGTTGTGATGTAGGTACATAAATTACACTGTAGTTAATCTGATTACAATATGATTCTAATTTTGATGTCTGTAATTACTACCACTTCATATAGCTAGAAGGTTAATTTAATGCCTGAATTACTTTTAATTACCTCTTAAGTTCCTTACTTTCATATTTAGTACATGCACTTACTGCAAAACCCCACTATCAGAAGATTAACTTAATTACCTTATTTCAAGTGAACCTCTATTCCTGGGCAATTCCTAGTGATCTGTGTGCTCATGTCTTTAATTAGTCTCTAGCACATTACACATGTCTCTGGTAAGAATGCACCCCTTTAATTGCCATTTTGTATCTGGTAATTGCAACTGGTTTTCAAACGTCCTGGAGTTACATGTGTGGCAGGGTTCAGTTTTACACAGAGTCCATCAGATGATAAAGCCTGACTCAAAACCATCAGTAAAGCAGTGCAAAGGTTTTATCAAGCTCATACTCCTGAGTTCTGCAAAGAGTACAGTCAAGAAATAACTCTCATACACACAGTTCCACAGCCTGAGATTTGTGATGCTGTGCCGTTTTCTCACACATTTATAAGCTCCAATAAAGACTTAATTTTGGCAGCTTTTGTATCACATAACCGCTCCAGTAAATTAAATGCAAAGATTTGTCCCAATCTCAGGGTCAAAATCCACATCTAAGACTCATCACTTGAGAGGACCTGACCAGAGATGGCTTATTTTCAAAAACAGCAGGGTCACCAGTGAGCATTAAATGAGGGCTTTTGCCAGGCCCTCAAAGAAACAGAGAGTTCTCTTCCACTGCTGCAAGGACAGCAACACCAACAAGTATCCTTGGGAACCTGGCATGATGATGATAATGTCAGCCAGGCATCAGAAATTTTGAGCAGGTAACAGAATAATTGGATTTGAAACTCACTGTTATCTCTCTGATTAGGAAAAGGGCATGGTATAATAATTTCTGACTGGACACAAAGTAGTTTTGAGAAATTAATGCACTACAGGTTAAAATGCTGTAGGCACTTTTCAGTAAGAAGCACTAGCTCCTATTTAGTGCAGCAAAATACTTTTCATTCATGGGGATTTGAATTTACCTTGCTGTTTCTGGAAGCAGAACATGGGAACAAAAGGCTAAAACTGTAAAATAATCCAGGTCCTTCATGGTGAAGGCTAGTGGGTACTATGAATTTTTCTATCTGTACCACAGTAAGCTCCTATTACATATGAGGCCCTAGAAACAAACGTAAGACACAAAAATATTTTCCATAAGGTGATTTCAAAAAGTAGGAAAGCACAAAAATAACTCAGTTTTGTTCTAGCAGAATTTTTGAGATGGTTGTAATTTAAAAATAAATGCTTAAAAGCTGAATCAATTCATTTAATCTTGCCAGTTAACTGCTGGAAAAAACCAGGATGAGCTGCATCAGGCTCTCCAGGTGCACGTGTAGGGAGCAGCTCCTGCTCCCAGGACAGGGAGTGAAATGTTCTGTGCCAGCTGTTCCAGTGGCTTTGGCAACTCTGGAAGTGGCCAGCCACGCACCAGATCAGAAATGAGGTTTCCTCATAACTGCCACTACTAAGAGACGTGATAATGTGCCACATAAAGAGACATTCAAACTTACAAACCACTGCAAAACTAAACGAGGCTGGCTTTTTTACACAGAAAATGCCCTCAGTTCTGAATGAGGTCAACAGGGACAGCAAGTGCTTCCCCATTCAGAAAACCTGCTTAAAATGGGGTGACAGCAATATGCAGATAACATTAATGCTCAAAGATGGGAAAATCTCAGAAAAATGCCATTCTCAGTTCATTTGTTTCCCTTTCTGGGTGGTGACCAGCATAAGAGCACGGTGATGAACTGTGTTTGATGACAAACTCTGCTCAGCTATTCAAATCCCTTGCATACAACATTCCTGATAAGTTAAGGATCTAAAATTGCTTAACCAGTGTTAATGTGCAAGTTAATTGGAGGTCTTATATGAATCCATATACACTACTGAAGATTGATTAAAATAGCTCTATGAAAGGTACTCTAAACCAATGCTCTTTTACATTCTCAATTAGTTTCTTGATGAGATTCCAGAGAGAAGAGAAAGAAATTAAGTGAAGGGGCAAAATGGCATTGAAAAGAAAAATTCAGTGATGCAATTTCAGCTCAAATGCTCTTCTCCACAGCACACTCTGGCTCTTTCTCCATGTGTATCTGTGTGTACACATCACACCTAGAGACAAAACCATCGTGGCTCTTCACACAACCTCCACGTTTCACTCTGCTCACATTCCATTCTTCAGATACAAAGCAAATGAAGAAGGATGATGCTACAGAACACCAAATGCTATCAAGTTCTGTTCTGGGGATATTTTGATACGTACATTTTTAAACTGGTTATATTTAGACAGATTTATTTAGTGCTACTAATCTATTGCATATGAACAATGTAGTTTTAACATGCTTGATATGTTCTGTGATACCAGAAATGTGGATTTTTTTAATAGGATTTGTTGTTGTTTGTGCTATTTAAAGAGTGTCCTCTCTGGTTCTTCTTTGGGTGTGCCAAATATTTTTATTTTGTAAAAACTATAACATCAATAATTGATGGGAAGAGGGTATAAAAGTGAAAACTATTCCCTGGCTACCTTTTCCAGCTTAATATTGACCACCTAAGCAACAGCTTGCATAGCTTATCATCAGACAGAACTTGTCTAATGTTTGTAATGTTTGTTTTCTTGGTAGTTCAAATAATAGCTAACATATTTCTAATTAAACTGTTGCACAACAACCCTAATTTAATGTAGGCAGCAAAAACATTAAGGACCTTTTACCTGTACTAGGCTTTTTGCATCTGGTTCCTTAGGAGAAAAATAGAATATTATGATGACTGGTCAAAGATTTATCCTGGATTCAGCTCTTCAGAGCTGAACCAGGAAAATTTTTGTTGTTGTTTATTTCATGGGAAGATGATAAGAGATGGGTGTGCCATCAGGACTTCTTTACCATAAATCCTACCTATGCCAATCAAAAAGAAATAACTGATCCATGCTTGAACTTTCTGGGTCCTATTGAAAACAAATGGGAGTAGAAGGAATACAAAAAAGACGCTAAATGAGCTTAATTGTCCAGGTATCCATGGAACCAGATTTCAAGGGTGATCCTCTCCATCAACTGTAACCTTTCTGTTCTCATTGAGTGAGAGGAACACCAGGACATGGCAAACACTCATTTTTTTAAATAGTTACACATATTATGTACACACAGAACACATGCACACACACTTTGCTCATCTTCATTTGCTTGTATATGTATACATAAATAAATAAATAAATAAATACCAACAGTCATTGGTTAGACCTGTACCATTTTTTTTTCAAGAACTAAATTTCAAACATATATTAATGCAGTTGATTCAGGACATCTCTTGTGCAGCTTTTCAGTGGATATAAGCCTCACAGCCAACTCAAAAATAATCAGTGGAGGACTTAAAACACACAGGATTACGCTAAAGGAAAAATTCACAGAACTATGTATCCCAAATTACCTCTCAGCATTTCATTAGCTTAATGGAGAACATTAAACAAATAGTCTTAATGAAAAAACTAATTTATTTGCAGGAGTATAGTTATCAGGAACACAGTTCCCTCATTTTTTATGTAGTAAGGTATTTTTAATTAGGCTTGAATGTTTAACTATATTCCACAAATCCTTTTACTTATGCAGCCCATGAATTTTTAAATTTGATTTGATTTTTTTTAGTTAACTACTTTCTGCAAACCATATTAATATTCAAATTTAAATTTGAAGGAAAGAAGGAAGATACTGCCTCAAAGTGATGCATTTTGTTTGATGCTACTGCCTTGCTGTCCAATATTCTATGAAGAATATAGACCAAGTTTTAAATCTCTAAATGTCACAAAAGACTATTTGAGATATTTCCAAATAAACAGAATAGAGATGATTTTCCAAGCCACCTAACAAAAATGCACTGAGAAGTGAATCCTTCTATGGTGGTTCCACTGCATCAATTCCTTTGTAAAGTTTGTAACTTACAATTCAGGAAATGCTAAAAGGCCACACTTTCCACTTTTCACATAGTGAGTAATACATTGACTACTGATTTTCCAAATGGTTCTCCAACAGGTTCTATAAATAAAATCTTATTGTTACTTTTGTTTAGGGCTCATCAAAATGCTTCCTTACTCCAAAGAATTATTAAAAGCAAAAATGTTTTTCTTTTCTATTCCAAATTTCAAATTTTTATAATATATTTTTGAAGTGGAAACAAGTGACTGTTTGCATTTTGTCTGACTGTAATCAAGCATCTCCTGTTTTGTTACATGAAAAACTGACACGAAAAAATCATTATTTCCCATAAAAGTCAAAACCACTTTTCCTGTGAATAACTACATGTAACTACATGTGTTACTAAAATGTATTTTAATGGGAAAATTTTTGTTTTATATAGTTAGATAAGCAATCACTTCTCTATACATAGGTGACTAGAGGTACTTGTTTGTCATGTTCTGAATTTTCTTCCAGCTGCAACAATTTCAATTTGTTGCTTTTTAAAAGTACCACCTGAGATTTTTTCTTTACTCAGTGACAGATGGAGTTATGGCTTTAATGCTAGAAATGTCAGAATTCCTGTTATTATTTTAAAATGTAGCAAACTTACAGGCACACAGACATGATTTATTTTTCATATAAATCAGATCATGTTTGAATGTGTGTGGAGCCACTTTCAGCAAAGGTGATATGAGAGGGAAGTAAATATATTATATTCTGGCTGAATGCAATTTACTAAATTTCTCTTTCCTGTGTGACTAAATTGTCATCTGTTTCCTTACAAATACAGGAGGCTGCACCTTCAGAGCCTTCTCCCTTCTTAATGATCATGTCTGTAAAATGAGAAATACTGACATTTTCAGATATGCATTTCTCAGTTACCATTCCACATTTTTTATGTGACAGACCAGCGTGATAATGCTGAACTCAAGAGGTAATTACAGAGTGACAAGTTTCATGATTGAAGTGCTGGTTCATCCAATTACTTCCACAGCCACGTTAGGCAGATATTTCATATCCAAACCACCCCAAATTGTGCTGTTTGCTCTCCTGTTACACCCTGACATGTGCAAGTCCACCAGTCCTCTATCTCTCAGGCTCCCAGCTGAGACGGCTCTCATTATATATTTATCAACCTAAAGAATCTTGTTTTAGTTAATTTAACATAATGAAGCCTGGCTGCATGCTAGTTTATCATTAGGGCTCTACCTCACCAGTGATGTATTGCACTGTAAAAAATTCAGATGGTTCAATGTAATGATGCATTTCATTGGTACATCAAACAACGTCGAGTAATGATTAATTCATTGATACATGATCAGAAGAATATTGCATTGGGTCTGCTCTGAGTCCTTCACTGACAATCTCACAAGAGATCCCCATGGTTACCCACATCCTCTTCAAACAGATCCCTGTTTGCTGCAGAACATGGTTTTGCTATTCTTCTCTGATGCTTTCCTTTCTTCATTTCCTCATCTCTTCTCCACTTTTCCTTCTGTGCCACATTCCTTTATCTCCAAAATCTTCATGTATGACCAGATTCAAAGTCAATGGAGAGTCCAACACTCACACATTAGGATATATTACACCTCTTTTTACACCCTACATCCACTTTATTTTACCAGGCTATGGAGGAAGAGTACTGACAAACCTTTCTAACTCTGAAATCTTGGTTTTTCTGAAATAAATGCAGTTTTCTGACAGTGAGTAACTTCCTGCTGGGTAATTAAAAATGTATAACGAGTTTGCAGAGCTAAGTACACCAGCCAGAAGGACAGAGGAGGCTGTGTCATGAGCTGGGGCTCCCTCACAGGAAGGACCTTGAGCCAGGGTCCACCATCTGAGGTAGCAGCTGATGACAAAAATCTCACTTGCCAAAATGCCTGCCCCTTTGCAGCTGACTGGGCAAGGCAAGGAACCAAACAAGCACCTAAGGAGGAGTTTAAAATGTGGAATTTAATTCCTTAGGTTGGAGGAGATGAACGCACTTTAAACCCAGAGTGCAAGTGCACGACAGAAGAAAGAATCTTTGAAAAGGACATAAGAAGCATTTAGGACACATGGAAAAGCCATTAAACCCAGCAAAGTTCAATTTATTCTCTTCTACACGATGAACATCTCTAATGGCTTCCTGAATGACCCCTCTGGTTTTGTGTGCAATCTTGCTGGCTGGAAAGCAGTACATTTGTAATTTGTAAAATATAATCTCCATAAATGCCTCATTATCCCATTATCTGCATTAGGCTGGAAACACTAACTTGAAAAGACATTACCTATAACATTTAAAATGTTATATAATTTAACTGAGCTTTCCTAAACTGACTATGTTTTGTAGCCTCCCTAGCACAAAAAAAAAAAGCCCCACCTTTCTTCTCTTTAAAGAATCAGTGGAATTACTATTCTTTCCCTTTTTCAAGTAGTACAAGGTTTTTGTAATATGCTGATATATTCTGAAGTGCACTACTACCAGACACAACTAATCCCATAATTAAACCTGTGTTCTTCCATTTCCAGGTTCTAGAATAATACTTGATTTGAGCAAATCTCCTTCTCTGAGCATTTAAAGGAATTTTCCTGTCCTTTGCTGAGATATTAATTGTCATCTCTTTTTTTCTATTATTTGCTTTCCAATAAATAGGCTGAGGTAACAGAATTGTAATGAATTCACACGGTTCTTAAGGTGTTTATGATATTTAAATAAGATCCTTGTTCTTTACATCACTCATTATAGAAATAACTTATATTTTTAATACTAATCATATGATTTATAGATGCTTTTCCTTGAAAATGTAGTTGAAAAAAAATATTCACAATTAATTTTACACAGTATTATTAAAAGTGGCTGGAAAAGTCACAATGACATTGTAGCATCTTCTGAAACATTGTGCTAAGAGAGTTTTTTGTATTTCAGCACAAGCTCTGTAGTTTTAACAAGGGAACAGTAGTGATGAGGCTGGAAGGCAAAACCAGGATCTACATAATCCCATTATTGACCTTCAAAATTGCTTTATTAGTTGAGTGCAGCTGTTGAATGAGTGAAATGTCCCCTTCTCTGATTCACTGTGTAGGTGTTCATAGTTACATATAAATTAGTACTGGAAAATGCTTACCAAAATAGATACATTGTTTTACATATTTTTAAAATATTATATATATGATATATTTTTATTTATTAAATATATTTTTAACGTTTTATATTTATTTTTATATAAATATATATATACCATTGGTTTATATAAAAAAATATATACACATATATATTTGTACACATGTATCACATATTTTAAATGTAAGCACCTACCATTACTCCTTTATTACAAAGTCAGTAATTCCCTGACTCCAGTGGCTGCACTGTACCAGTGGCAGTGAAGGAGGACACAGCTGCATTTGTGAGAAAACTCATTAACTTCAATTGCTCTGCAAATTTCACGACATAGCTCTACACAACAGCCTAATTAATGCAGAAAGCTATAATTTTATAGATTAAACCTAGAGAGCCAGAAAAAGTAGAATTCCTGCTGTCCTGTTCTCCAATATCAATTTATTTTCTTGGTGTCCGGTCTGCATTTGACTGATCTCTTGGTAGACAATTTTTCTAGACTAAATACCAGACATTCTAAATAAAAGTTAAATAAATATTTATTTATTGCAGGTAATCATAAAAGGGCTGGTGTTTTCCTTTGTTTTTGGGGTTTTTTTTTCCCTCTGTGATTTAGGTGAATGAAACTAATCAATACAACCATGTAAAACTTACTTAAAATTAATAATCTTTAATTCACTCTGTTGCTGCACTTTGCAAATCTCTGCACACAGCACAACTGCTCAGTACACTGCAAGATTTTGGGAGATGCATTTTGTTTATTATAGGGCAACACCAATGGAGACTTGAGATTCCACTTTTATCACACCACATCTGCTTGGAATTTCACCAAGATATCAATGACTGAAAGTAAATCCTCACCTATAAATGCCAGTATGGACCATTTGAAATAAAGAGAATTTCCTAGAGAAAACCTGGCAGTGGTCACCAAATCAAGTTGCTTTAGTTCCATGCTAGAAAATGAACAAAACCAATGTTCATGGAGCAGCTGCCTTAAAAATCCTGATCTGGATTGCCTGCTCCAGCCATGTGACTGCTCATCAGCTTGGGTTGGACAATTACAGGTGTTTAACAAGGATACAAAGATGGGCCATTTGGGATTAAAGTGCCCATACATTCCATACTTTTCTAATACTTCTATTTTTCCCCCAGTTCTTCACCAAACACCACCCCAGGCTGCTGGGGATTGGAGCAGGATGATGGAGAGCTCAGTCCTGCTGCAGTAGCTGCCAACAGGCAGCAGAGCAGCCCTGCCAGGTAAGGGCTTTATCTACCATAAAAGTGGCTTTTCCTGGCCACTTTTTCATTCCTCTATGCTGTCAAAGTGACTTAAAGGTTGTGCAGTGTTATGGAACTACAGGACAGCCCTTTGGGGGACATGCAGTGGGTCTGAAGGGGCCATAATAAGCAGCCAGGAAAATTTATTTGGATCAACAAAAGAAAAATTAATTTCTCCCTCTTCTCTCGATAGGAAAACGGACTACAGTTCCAGTAATGTTCAATCAAGTTCTGCATTTTTTGAAAATACTCTGGATTTTTATAGATCTTAATAATTTCTGAAGCAATTATAATTACTGTATTCCTACAAATATACACAATATTTTTAACTATGACTATTGTTTGAGAAATGGTATCACCAGATCCTCAAGAACTGACCTTCAAGGCACTGTTTATGAATAACTGATTGCATTATTCCCACTAAGTCTAAATAACTCTCTATCTCAGTGGAATCTAGCAGAAATCCATAAATTACTTCTCAGATATTTTTATCAAACACTGCTCCCATCATTAATCACCACCAGGGCTACAAACAGCAGCAGTCTGAAAACCTGTTTAATCACAGCAATCTTCTGTCTTAACTAACATTTGCAAGCAATGTATTAAGTGCTTTGGAGTTCATGTGAACATCTGGTCCCAAAAGTGACAAACAGGACTCTGGGGTTTTTTTACTTCCTCTGCTCTGAATTGTACTATCAAAAAAAAAAAAAAAAAAATAACAAGGACTGAAAAAAAAAACCCAAACAAACAAACAAAAAGCCCAAAACAACCTCCAAAATCCCAAACCAGAACTACTTTTAAAGCAGGGAAAATCAATAGGCTTAAATGAGGCAACAGATTTCTTCCTGATCCTCTATCAGAGGCTTTAGAACAGAACAGAAATAAAAAAGAAAGAATATAGAAGATATAAGCAGTTTTAAAGTCCTCACAATAAGCCAGAATACCCAGGAGGGTCAATTTCATCATCTTCAAACTGTTGTTACACCACTCCCACCAAATGTTGTTCATTTAAGCAGTGGTTTAAAACAGTGCAAATTAACACTGCCACTTAGAGAAAAATGAAAAATCCATGCTCAGTTGTGCACCAAATTCATGAATATTCTATTACTTCAAGAAGGAGGACAGCACACCATCATGGTAAATACACATTCCCATTATGTGCATGGCATTGCACACCTTTCCCATGACTGATTCCTAACAAAATACTTTCAAAATGGGGAAAAAAAGGAACATGTTTAAGTCCAAACATTCATTACACAAACACTTCATGGGATTTTAATGCTTAGAACTCAGGATGGGGGCCAGGTATTTTCTATTTATCAGACTTTCCTAAAAGGAGTCTTCAAAAACTAACATCTGACAAGAGGTGCAGGTGAGTGTAGAACTCATAAATCCACACAGGAACAGGACTCCTTCTATAACCAGAGCAGAACTTTGAATAAAGGCTGCAGCAGAGTGCTGTGCACAAACTGCACAGCCCTTCTCATGTGGTAAATCCTTAGGGAACACAGTCCCCATCTCTACAGAGCCATGACAGGGCTCAGCTCCATTTGACAGGAGGGGAAATGTGGTTCTCCACATCCAGCACTCTGCTAATCACAATCACAAAGCTAAAGCATTTTAAATTACTAATTTCTTCCCGCACAGCCAACAGTGTCAACCTATAAAGTACATTTCTTGTACCTTTGCTACCAGGTGTGATCTCAATGCTGTGTGTCTTTTACAGAGGGAGGAGTTTGGAATTGTTAGAATTTTATTATATACACTGAGCTCCTCCAGCAGACTTTGCATGAAATAAAATCAACATGAAGAGTAAGCCCCTGACATCCCTCCTGGTTTATTTTTCTAATAAATTGCAGCACTCATAGCTATCTAAATATCCATAGGTATTTCTGTGGCCCCATCAGAACAGCAACAGAACAAATGATGATCTCTACTCTCTAAAATTATAATCACTTGTTTTTAAGATGTACACCATGGGAATTAAAGACAGGATTTTTTCAATATAACTCCCCAAGGTAGTAATGAATTATCCTGAATAGAAAGGATTACTTCACTTACATCAGACTCATGGCAGACATGCAAAAACCTAAAAGGATTTTCAAAAGGAGCTGGAAGCAAATGTCCAAGAAACCCAATTGCATCGCACTCCAAAAGAATTTCTGTTTTACCTTCAAAACTCTTCTCCACTGTCTTTGCTGAGAGAAGAAAAAGGCACTTTAAGAGCCTGAGCAAGAACTAAACGGCAAGTAAGGAAGCATATGATTAATTCAAATTATAAGAATGGCAATAATGGTGATACTACAGCTTTGCAAAGAGGGTGTATTGCTTCTGATTTTATAGAGCCTGAATTTCAATTACATGGGAGGAAATTGTTTCATCCATATAAGTCATATCTTCTAATGGTTTGCTATTTGACTTATGTTACTACTTTTATTATGTTGCACATGTTAATATGGATATTAGCCCATTGGGTAAGGCACTGCTCAAGCACATTAGGCATTCTGCAAATGGTGCTATTTAGGAGACTTCAGTCCTGAAGAAGGCAAAATGCCTGATAGTAAGGCCAGACTGTGATCTAAAACACATTTCACCATACCCAAACCCTTCCAGAGTTACACACTGCACCCAGATCTCCTTGTGCTAGGACAGCACCTTAAGAAGGTACAGACACTCCCCAGAACGTCATCTTTATGGCTCTCCTTCTGACCTTGGCAAATGTGCATGTTTTGAACCAAAATCAGAGGAATTATTGTATTTTAGCTATTTTACATTTCTTTTGAAAGATCAACAACCAGCACTAGTGCTTGGAACCCCAAAAATTATGAAGTTTTCAGGTGCAAAACAAAAATATTGACTTTTTTTTTCGTAAATGTTGCAAGACACAAAACTAATTACAGGCCCAGCAGCAATATTAGTCCTAAAACTATCTGTGCAACTATAGCTGACATCTGTTATGGGTCACTACTGAGAGCAGGAACATGGCAATGCATTAGATGCAGACATTTTGAATTTTTTTTTTTTGCATACGCAGGTTAACTTCCAACATTGTAGGAATTTCTCTAACTGTAGAGTTTTTTCACCTCTCAGCTTTCATGTAAACCAAGTGACCTCCATTTCACCACATCTGGTGTCATTGCACCAAAGGAAACATTGAAAGTTACACCTCTGGGCTGTGATCAAGCAGTTATTTAACAAAGCACAAATACTTTCCTAAATCCAAATAGAACACATCTAATAAGAGATGGCTAAATAATCCAAGAGAAATCAAAGAGACTTTATTATCTTTAAAATGATCTGCCATCTGCTACAATTCCCCTCCTTTCCTACACTTTTTAAGTAGGGTTAGTTTCACAGCAGGAAGAATGAAAAATATATATTAATTTAAAAAAAAAATAAAATTGTAGACAGATAGCCATTTACTAGAAAAATATGAGAGCTCTGTACCCCAACATTTTGTACAAATTTTTGGGGTTCTGGGTAAAAGCTTTTGCAGAGAAACCTCAATATGGCAGGACACCAGAGAGAGAAAGGGTCCATCCACACTGCACAGGTTTTTGCAATCTTATGGAGATTTTTGTCTCCTAGAAAAGACAATCTGGTTGTCAGATAGGCAGTTTTCATGAAGTTGTTGTGAAATAAGATGTAAAAACACACCAAGATTTCCCATCAGCCCTTTTTACCTTTGCAAACACCTTTCTTATCTGACTTTAAGACTGAAAGATTGAAACCTTGTTCCGACCAAAATGAATGGCAACCAAAGATGGTCTTCCACTCGAGAAATGAGGAAACATTGGAAGCAAATAAACTGTGACAGGTGAGAATCACTTGATGAGATCTCAGGCACCAGGAGTTCCACCCAAGACTGTTGTTTGACTATAACTAAATCAGAACAAAGTCCCCTTCCCTGAGATAATTTGGACACAAGAAACAAGACAGTCCCACAGATCTTGTCCTTGCAGTTTCTCAAGGGAAGGTATCTCTAGGAAGAGGTAAGAATAACTCAGCTCAGGATAACTATAGATAATTATTAGTTCATTCAGGAACTCCAACAGGAGAAGTCTAATTTTGCTGCAAGGCTCTCCCAGACTCCAAGGGGAGATGCTGTTGACTTTCTGACTGCCCTGCAGTGGTACCGCCTGAGCAGTCTCATGTTCACAGAGGCTGAGATACACAAAATAGGGATTAAATGCCATCAAGACCTCTGTCAAACCCTCACAGGGTCCTCAGCAGGACCTGTCTTTTCAAACCGAGACAAAAGTATTTTGTTTAACAGTCTAATTCACAAGAGTGGGAATGCTAGAGAAGGGAAGAGAGGCTGCACAGCTGATGCTTTCCCTGCTACTAAACCAGTGGAGGATACAGGTACAGGGGTAGTAATGGCAGAGAAAACAGGGGAGCTACAATCTTCTGGGAGGTGGCAGCTGTTGTTCAAACAGTGTCACCAGCTGAAGGGTTTGAAGGGGAAGGAAGAACTAGAAGTAGAAAGATTATTCATCTTCTCTTAATGTCCTGTCATCTGGGTCTGAAAGACAATGATCATTAAGTCAGGTTTTAATTATATGGTCTATTGTAGCATCTGGATTTATATTCCTGAACTGAGAAAACAGAGAAAAACCCAGCATGTGGGAAGATTATGGTCCATAGATGGAAGGGAGTTCATATAACCTAATTAAAATTCTGAAAAAAAAAAAAAAAAGATAAAATCGATCCATTTAACTTTTAAAACATTCATAAACTACCAAATCCAGAGGGTCTATGTGCAAATAACAAATAAATTACTGCCAACAGTTATTAAAGCATAAGATAGCAATGTTTTTAAACTAGAAAGTAATTTAAAATGAGCTTCTCACACAGCTGCTTTTTAAAAAGTTAAAGAATTAAAACAATCAACACTGAAGAAGCATAAAGAACAAAAAATCTTTTTTTAATGGAATTTTTCTATGCATACAGGAAAGATTCTAAAACCTTATCAATATACATCTTTAGCCCCATTTCAGAGGTATCTCAAATTATATGAATTGTTATTTACTATGTTAATGAGTTTGTATTTCTTTGTAACTTAATTCCTCCTTCATTAAGTAGCATTCTGATTTTGTTCTGGGATGAAAACTTGGGCCTTCAATTTGTTGGAGAAAGTATATGCACAGAGTAATTGACCCTGTTTCTTATAATCGTCCAGAATTTTTTCCCAAAAAGTTTTTCCCCAAACTTTAGGAAATGTAAACTGCAGTGTTGTTTCTATCAGGAACATGGCCCAACAATTCAAACTAAGCTTATGAGAAGAATTGTCTGAAAATTTTTAACAGTTCCATCATTCTAGGTGCTTATTTCATAGGTCTCAGGAGAACTATAAATTAGGGAAATATAAGTATAAAAACAAAAAAGCCAGTTTAAAACTAGCTTCATAAATTTGAAATACTGGAATACTGTGTCTATGACAAAGAATGGTATCTGCATTTGTATTTATTACCTATCATACAGCCAATAAAATACACTATAAATGGCCCCCTAAGAGGAAGGCAAAGAAAGAAAATAACATGGGAAACAAGTCAGTATTGGGATTTTGTAAACAACCAAAAAGAACAGTAAAGATGACTTAATAATGTAAATTACTAATAATTATGTTTGTCTCTTCAGAACTACACCCTAATTAAAGAACTCAGCACTCCTGAGTTCAGAAGAGGAGAGAGGTGGAGAGGAGAGGAGTGGGGAGAAAATGAGAGAAGAGAAGAGGTCCCTGCCATGGAAAACAGATCTCCATGAGAAACCCTGGCCATGCAAACCCAATGTCCAACCTGAACCAGCCCCCAGGAAATGGGGTGTGCACACAGAGGTGGCACTGACAGTCCTGGAACCCTCTCTGAGGAAAAACTTCATTCCTCATTACACCTCACCTTGCTTCCTCCTTGCCAACAAAAAAAAAAAACAAAACAAACAACAAAAAAAAAATTCAACTTCTACAGCTCAAATAAAGCTGACTTCTTCTTGGTGTTATTTATTCTGGCTTGGAGTCACATCACAAGCCCAAGTATTCATTCCTGCAAATGAGATGCTTTTACTCTTTTTCCTCCTTTCCCCATATGGAAAAATACTTGAAGGCTGTTCAAACAATCCAGCATAAGTCGGGTGTTTCCTAGTTTAAGATGGTGAAATATTAAGTCAAGTACATTTATTTATGTGCACTGACAAAGGTATGACTCTGATAAGCGAGCACAAAATTTGTTAGCACTTAAAAAACCCACATTATACTGGCACTGGCAATCACTATAAAAAATTTAGTAATTCAGGTATTTTTTAATGGGAGAGTGGTAAGGCCATAATTATGGAAAGCTTAAAAGGATCAGAGTAAAGTAACCCTGCTTCTTTATTTCTGTAAAGTTTAAAATAGCAATGGAGACATAAATATGTTTTTCTAAGGCCTTTGGGAAATAAAAACATTAGGAAGCACAGAAGTCTCTAAGAAACTTTTCTTGAAATAAAACTGAGGAAGGATGTATTTACTCCAAGTTCATAAGTTCATCCTAATAAATACTTTTCTTCCTTTGCTAGAATTTCAGTGCAACAACACACAGATTTAACGTTAGCAATTTTAGAGAATCCTCTGTGTGCTTTCTAGTAGGCTCCATCAAACAAAAGGACCATTTTAAAAATATTAAATGAATTTTCCCCTTATATTAAGTCAAGAAAACCTTGTATGTCTACTTGCCAGAGCACCTGATTCTTACCAAAGGGAAATGCTTATGCATAGTGAGGACTCTCTAAGAGCCATCTGCACCAAAATTACTCAACCAGTTAATGAAAAAACACAAAACCAAAACAAACAAAGAGAGGATTTGTGTTGCAAATATTTTGAGTCGGTTCTCAAAAACAAATGAGAAAAACTCAATACGCAAGTACACAAAGCAAGATTCTTTAAACGTGTCCATGGCCTTCATGGGAAATCAGAGATTCATCCTGCTATGACTTGTGCAATTTGACTGGCACAATAAAATGATTTTGCAAGTGAAAACAGCTTTCTGTTTTACAAAATGGAAAGTTGCCTCATCAAAATGAGAAGAGAGAATTGAAGGTCAGAACAATGAGTCATCTTCCTAAGGCAGAGTCACATCAGAGGGACCTTCAAAGAGTCAAGTAGTTACTCTCAGGCATTTGAAAGAAGAGGGCAAAAAAAAAAAAAAAGAAAAAATCACATAAATGAAAATTGGCCGAAAATAAGCACCAATTGTCTGTCTGTTTTTGGAGCTATTGTGCTTTCTGCAGTGTATCACTAAGATGGGTGATTATAGCAGTTTACAATAAAAGACAATCTTCTAGGGAAGTTTTGAGAGAGCCACTGATTGGTTAGCAAATGTACAAAAGATGAGGAAAATGAATAGCAATAAAGGGAGGGAATAGGTAAAAAAAATAAATTGAAATCAGACAAAAAAGCCCCTAAAAATCCTTTTTTTTTTTTTTTTAGCATAAATACTAGGAAGTGAATGAAAGACAAAAAGATGAAAGAAGGATGTAAGATGTCTTCTCAGTCACGGCATATATATTTTGTTTTCTAGTTGCAAGTAACAAACCAAGCCTTCCCTCCTGCTGGCTTGGTCTCTGCAAACCACACTGCTGATCAAAATTCCCAGTCAAATCAATGGGAAGAGTCACAGTGACTGCCAGGAGAGTTTTTATGCATCCATCCCTTGGGTTGTTGCTTTCTCAAATCTTCTGTGTCTGTAACCATCAACTCTAAGGACAAATGGAAATACAGGGATTCTTATCTGTGGTCAGGGTGACTGAAGGCTGAGCAATTCTCCCAAAGCCAGCTCACAGGACCCAGGGTGCAGCAATTTGGGCAAAAAGTGTGTGGAGCTCAGCCTGGTCCTGGTTCCTCCACTGCCCTTCAGCTTCCTTAGCACCTTGGTGCCAAGCACAGAACAGGGTCTGTGGGTGCCCCAGCTCAGAGCCAAGGCTGCTGCCCCAGAGACAAAAAAAAAAGCCCTTACAGTACCAACAATTGGTCAATGGCAAAGCCTAGAGGCTGAAACTTTTCTAAAGTCACTCAGCAATGGACGTGAAAGGGAAATGTTGCTCTGTGTTATGAATACTTTTGCTCCTATTAAAAATATCTGCTGTTTCAAAGCAGGGTGAGGAGTCAGAAATACATTGCCAAATTTTGAAATATCTATGTCAATAGCATATACACACTTTTTCCTATAACTTACAATTTATCTCAAGTTTCATAAGTTTTAAGTGATCAAAGCACTGTGAGAGGAACCTCCTCAAAGTACATTTCAAGTAACTTGTGCTCAGAATCTCTCTTTGCTACACAAAAGTAGTTTCTGTTTAGCCCTGATTCCACCTTTTAAACCACCTTCCAGTCATAGCCAATCCTATTATTTTACTCAAAGAGTACATTAAGTACAAAAGCTCATGAAAACGTCATTGAATAAATGAGCCAGAGTAAGTTTGACAAAATAGGACATCAAATTGCACCTAAAGCACTTCTGCCATGCCAAAGAACAACCATTTGCCTGCAGACTGGCAGAACTGTTAGAGCATCAGAGAAAGTGAAATCACTCACTCTCCTCATGAACATTCAAAAGAAAACTGTGAAATTAAATTTTTCTTACAGTTGTAATACTCTGGTCTCGTTCAGCCACAGATGTGGCATTGATAACATTGGAACATTATTCCTGTTCCCTTCCAAAATGCAGTGTCTGGTGTTACCTCCATTCATCATACATTTTGCCATCATTATGGCACTAAGGCCACAAGTGTACCATCTCCAGATCATAATGAGAAGTGGTGAAAATTATTTCTTTTTCCACTTTGATATCACCTCTGTCATAGTGCAAATTAATTCTGTGTCATCTGGGAACACATATAGTTACACTACTTTAAGAAATATGTTATGCAACTCTACTTTGACTTCTCAGTATTCTGGTACACGTTGTTCCTTGATAAGCCTACTTCCCATTTAGGTACCAATTAATGAATATGAGGCCTGAGTAACAGCCCTGTGAAGCAATGAAAAGGCAGACAGTCAAAATGAGAGTGGAGTGCATCCTGAATGTCTGCCCAGACTACACATTCCCTATGGGATAATAAAGCAGTTAAAAAAGAGAGCACTGGAATGGCTACTCTATCAAATTAGAGTATGTAGAAAAGGTCAAAGCAGTAGAGCACAATGATATAATTCACAGATTATACAAGGCATTAAAATTCTGATATGACATTCTTTGGGGAAAAAAAAAAAGAAAAAGATTGTAACAAGGACAGAAATGGCAGGACATTAATCCTTTCCCATGACAACATTCATACCCAAATTGGAAAATGTACAACTCCAACCCTTGTTAAGCATTTACTAAGACTGGTTACATGGCTTAATTTCAGATACCACTTATTGAATCCCTGTCAACAGCTGCTGATTATATTTAATGGAGCTGCACAAGGGGATGAAGTTGAATGGCACAATTTAGATTTCTAAGGATATACACAAGTTCATGGGACCAGCCTCCTGTTTCAGCACACAATTGCACTTGCTTCATACAAGCCTGAACAAGACAGAGATAAAAGTTAAAAGTATTTGCAGTAGATATGTGAACAAGCACACTTGAATGTATAAAATTATGATGATGATGATGATAATAAGAGTCTCCCTGCAGGGCCTAAATTTGTTAGTGAAGACTGAGGAACAATCCTATTTCCTAGCCAAAGCAAAGAAAGACATGGTCACCTTTCACTATAAGAGTTTACACATCTAATATTAAACATGCCAGGACAAGGGAGTGTAACAAATATAAATACAATAAAATTGCAATTGAGGAGCCTGATGAGAAGCAGGGAAATCAGCAGGAAGATTCCCACTGCTTGAATGGGCATCGTATCAAGCTTTTGATCACCTCAATTATTTCCCTATAATTTACAGGTTTTATTTAATAAATGAATAATAACAACTAGACCAAGCTGAGGCTCACCCCAGCCATTTCCATTCAACTCACTTCCTGTGTGTCACAACAAAAAATCCTTTGCAAAACAATTAGAGACAAAAATAAAGCAGTGGCTGTAGTACACTGTGGAACAGAAATCCACAGCAGCAGCACATAGAGCAAGCCCACTTTGGTTTAGGCAAACATGGGAAACTTTTGAATAAGATTCTTTCTTTAAAATTTAGAAGTGAAGGAAACAGTGAAATTCAATAGTAAATTCACCTAAAACTACTTTGATTTTTAATATAGTTAAAATTCTCAGAATAGTTATCTGGGGAATACTTAAAGTCCAATTTTTCATTAACATTACGCCACGTTCCTTCATCTTTGACACATTGGTAGCATTAAAGCTGGTTATAGAATTTTCAGTCAGAAAGGACAGAAGTTACAAAGAGCTTCCTTTTTCCTACCAGTGCCACAATTCTAATATTTTACATCCCATTATCTTTGGTGATTAGAGGTCAGTTTGTACACCTGCCAGGTGGTTTGGGTTCATGCTCTTACCTCATGAAAACTTCCCTGGGTGGGGGGGGAAATTCAGGAATAGAACCATAAAGAATATTGTGTTTGATGATATAACATGCTAGCTTTATCATTTCTTTCCTGACTGTAGAGCCACAGCAGGTGAAACAGTTATCGGTGTGTTCTGCAGCAAACCTCAGAGGCAGGATTTCTTGCTCCAGACTTTCCATTTGGCCCATGACTGAGATTGATTTGCCTTTATTTCTTGCAATCCTCTTTTGTACTTCAGAGGCAAAGGAAGCTGCACCACAGCTCAAATGTTTAGGCTGGCAACTTCAAAGATACACTCTGCTAAACACTGAATGGGACCCTGGCCTTTAAGAGGACGCATCATTTACTAGTAACATATTTTAAAGCTACATATTTAAAGAAATTGTCAGGGTTTTACCATTTTTGGACATTTAAAACCTGCTTGCTTATGTAGAACATACAGGAAAGACCAGAAACCTTCAATTTAAAGTTATCAAATAAATTCTTTCTACTCTTCCAGTGTGCATCCCTAGCTGCTAGCAGTATTAGTTGCATAAAATATTCCAGCAACACAGGCCAGAGCACCAACAGAATGAGTTAGAGAATAATCTACTGTAACAACTCTTCAAATAAGAAATCACAAAATCACAGGATAATTTAGACTGGATGGGACCTGTGGAGGTCCATCTAGTCCAACCTCCTGCAAGACTAACTTCCAAGGCAGATGTGCTTGCTGAGGACCTGAGTGAAACATGCACAGGTACTACCCAGGAAATCAAATTTCCAGGTGAATGTTAGCCTCTGGTGTTAAGATCCTTGTTATGTTCTCTCTGGCCCTATGGATCATTCATGCTTTTTTTCAAAAGCTCTCTGAGCTGGTTAGAAATGCTGCTCAGAGCCTGCTTCCTGCTTAGCACAACAGAGGATGGAGCTTGACTGGCATGTCTAGAGCAATTATGAGAATGCTAATAAAGCAACACTAACAGCTCTCATCATCAGAATGATGAAAATCCCAGTCTAAAAACAGATCAGCCCACCAAATTTAAAAGCAGACAGATATGTCAAATCATACATGTACACTCAGGTAAACAGCAGTAAAAGTCTTGACAAGAAGTCAGAGTTTTTGCTTCAAAGCAGCAATACATCACCAGATAGTCAGTACACTCAGAGGTAAGCATGGACCACTGATTTCTTTTCCCACATCCTCCTATAATAGTAATAATGTTGGTTGAAGTCTGACAATTACAAAACCATGTCCTGCAGAACATGGATTTTGCAGTGTATTAACATGGGGAAAAAAATCCTTATTGAGCTACTAAAACTTAATCCAACACACATTTGAATGATTGAGGAAGTGTTTTATTTCTGCAGCTCCCCAGGGAGTCTTGTCCAGGCCTCAAGAGATCTGAAAACTCTGTCCACCCAGAGCTCTGCAGGGTTCTGACACACCAACTCTGCTGAAGCACCTCTGGAACAATGTGCAGACACCAGACAGCTTTGTTTGCTTTTTATTAAAGGTGCCTAATAAAGTCACAAATGTTCTTACTGGCTAAATCTCATAGCAGGAACTACATTGTGCATGCAGTCAACTGCTCTGCTGTTATTTAAAATGAACAGAATCAAAGCTTTTCTTTCATCCAGGCCATTATTATTTACATCTTGAAGTCAGCACTATACTGGAATAAAAAACTGTCACCAGGTGCACTCTTTTCTTTCTGGCAAATTAGAGCTTTGGTGCAAAATACATAAGGCTATTTGAAGTCAAGAGAGTTATGCCATGGATAAATCACCCTGGTGATATTTTACTATTTCAAGCCATTACAACACAAGCTTTGGCTTGTCTCTGTGATACACAGTGCAATGTTCTTTAGAGAAGTAAACTGTGCCTCTTGCAAAATGTTTCAGATGGGAGTCTCTTTACTGTCTTTTCCCATTCCATTTTAAATATTTGATATGTATGTCTTCAGGGAAAGACCTCTCTATTTGCAGTGCCTTTGATTCAAAGATATTGCCATCTTCTTCACTCAGGAAGTGCAGCACACATATAGCTTATTACTGGGGAATCTGTGAGCTGAGATGTGGCATATTTTCTACCCTATATGCTAGGCAAAAAGCAGCACAGAGCATTTGGTGTCTTTTACCACTAAAAGAAGAGAGATTGACCTTGCACAGTAGAAGAGAAATACATTTCCAGCATTAACTAAGCCAAAGCTCCTGGGAAGCATGTGGTGGCATCAATTTCTTTTCCACCACTAGTACTGATGTGTGCACTGCTTCAGGAAAAGGTAGAAAGAATAGAGGCCAGAATTTAAGAGCAAAATCACAACAACATGAGGACAATTCCATGTACACTGTAATATTTAAAATTGTATCACAAAATTGCAATGGATAGCAGTACCCCATTGTATGCAAATCATTGATTATGATCAATTTAAGCCCTGACAAGCTACATTGCATTACAGATCATAACACTGAAATTATGTCTCCAAAGAGATGAAATGGGTATAAGAAGAAAGATATATAGTGTGTATTCAGTTTCTTTTGTTGTTTTATGAGACCACAAGACAGAAAAAAGTTAGATCTTAGATGGCCATGTGACAATAAAACCACTCTGTTCTCTTTTGTGCAGTTATATTGATCTTGCCACATACAAATGCAGTCTAATTTTGGTTGCCTGGTACAAAGCAACAACCAATTCATATTTTATAAAAGCTCACAGTGCATATTACCTCCCATTCTAATATGCTTTAGATAAACCAGTTCCTTGTCACTAAAATCCACCAACTTCTGAAGAAAACACGACCATTTCACACCAATACTGGGACACAGCCTTGGACAGTGCTGTCCTAGCTCAGACTGGGTCTTGTGGCAAGTGAAGGACACCAGGCACTGACTGAGCACCAGCAGCCACAGCTGGAGCTGCTGCTCCACTCCCGGCACAGAGGATCCCCCCTGTACGTGCCCGTGACAGGGACTGGGATTCAAGCTCTGTGTTCACAGCGCAAAGGAGACAGCAGCTACCAGAGACACAAACATTAAACTGGAGATGCACAGAGACTTAATCCAAAGTCACACCACTAACTGGGCCCAAAAGAAACAACAACTCATGACTGAGTGAAAAAAATTCTGATCTTCGGACGGAAAAAAAACCCCAAACCACTTTCACCACCTAGAAAATTCAGAGTGGGGGGGGGGGGTTGATGTTGCTGCTGTTGTTTTTGTTTTAGGTGTTTTTTGGTAATTTAACATTATTGATAATTTCAATAATGAGACTCTAAACATATTCCAGCTCCCTATTGGGACACTGCAATCCTGTTATTAATACAGCTGTTGTTAAAATATCAGTCAGGTGACCTTGCTTTGCCAATTAAGAGGAATAACCATTAATAATGGTTGCTAACTCTCTATAATTATGAGATTAAGTGGTACCACATTGCACAGCTTTCCTGTGAAAATTCATGCCTGGCATTGTAGAGAAGAGCATCCACAGGATGCCAGGTAAAGGAATATGTACTTGCCTATTATTGCACACATATCTCAGAAGTGAAGGCTTTTGGACTCTGGCCCAGTGAAAGCATGGAAAGACTCAAAAATAGATCAAGTAACGAGCCCTATAAATACATTATGTATTTTTTCTATATTATTTATAGAATTTTATCATCACCTAGTTTTTTACATTGCTAGAAAGTTTTTCAGATCCAGCACGTGGAACCTGTTCCACTCAGCCCTGTCCTACTTGGCTGTGTAAAGATTCCTTCTTACCCTGACCCCTAAAGAAAAACATTTTATTACTACATGCAAAATAATTATTGACAACAGAACAGGAGGGAGGAAAACAATCCCATTTATAGCTTATCTTGTGTGATGAACATGTTAATAAAAATGAATTACACTGAATTACTTGAGCAAGTGTAAGAGCAAAATTCAGTTTTATGTTCTATATACACTAGAAGCCACAATCTTATTTTCTATTCCACTTATTGTGCCCTCAGCTTGCAGAAGATGAGCAATCAAAAACTCTTTGCCTCAGCTTTAATTGCTCACATATCCAGTGTGTAAGTGCTTATGTAGTAATTCTTCTGATACACATTTTAAGTGTCAGTTTTCTCATTTTTTAGAGTAGTTAACATAGACCTCACATAATCACCTTTACCCATTATCAACACTGCATTGTTCTTTTTCTAACACTTAAACCCTCTTTTATAGCACATGCTTATGTAATTGCAGAAGAGATCTGGTTTAGAAGACTAAATCTTTGTTTCTTTCACTTGTACCATTCAGAGATATTTGGTAGAGGGATAAAATCTCTGAAAACAGCAAGTTTATTCCAAAAGAACTGGATGCATTCCTCGGCAGCTAAAAATAGTGCGTGAAATACAGGAAAATAAACTTGTATTTTCCCAGTCTTTTACCTCCTGCACAGAACAATGAAGTCTGTTGAAGAAAGGTTAAATGATGACCATACAAATATAACTTTTTATAGCAATTTCAGCTACTTTAAACTAATTTGAAGTCACAAAACTCTTTTTGGTGCATCAATGAGTTTTACTATGACAATGATGATATGATAACCTAAGTTATTAGAAAAAGTAATTTCCCAGTTATTGTATCTAAAGGCAGTAATTACTATTTCAATAAAGAAAATGAGAACTATTAGGATGGCAAAATAGAAGTAAATTAGCTTTATACCCTACACTCAATTAAACTATCATAGCAAGAAGGCAATGAATTAAGGTAATTTGAGGGAAGGAATGGGATTTTATATAACAAAGTGTTCCAACTTTTTGAAAATCTACTGAAATCAAGCCTAAGAGCAGCATTAGCTATACTAACACCTGCTAAGACCCTATGGAAAAATAGCTTTATAAAATATAAGTGATGTCTGTTCACAGCTCTTCCTGTGATTCTGACACTGAAAATTGACAGAGCTGGCCACCACAAGGACAATCATCTGTGCTGATCTCCTCCATTGCAAAATAATGTAAATTGGGGTACCAAAACCAGAGACTCCCTTTATTAAAAAAAAAAAATCAGAACCTTTTAGGAACTTCCATAAAGCTGAAGCACTTCTTTTCTATTATCAAATTTTAGATACTGTACACTTTGCACAGACAATCAATACAGTTTCCATGGCCTGTTTTTAAATAGGAATCCAGAATGAGAAACCTGTTTCGGAAATTCTTTTTTGCATGCTTTGAAGCAACCCAAATATTTAGTGCTCATATCTTTTTTATGATTTTTCACTCAGCTTTAGGAATTATTAATTTTTAACTAAATATGTTTCTATTACATTACACATAAGTCTAAAGTCCTTCATGAAAATATCTACCCATCTCTTATTTTATGCCAATTCCCACAAATTTCCTGTTTGTGACTCCTAAGTTCTGTAGTAAGACAGATTTATTTGCAATTTTTGTTTTCTGAATGTTTTATATTGTTTTATACAAACAATATTAAAGAAATAAAATATCTCAGTGACATTTTTGTAACAACATGGGCTTGGCTACCAAATTCTAAGAGCATGGAAAGACAACTGATCAGTGGTGAGTTTTAAATAAAGTGAATGAGTCTTCAGCAAGATGGCTGTTCAGGTACAAACTGTGATTTTCCTAAATCTCAGACTGTCTTCAGTCCCTTCTGGTTTAGAGAACACTGTCCTTTCTAATTAGGCAACCAATGCAAAAAGGAAAAAAAAAAAAAAAAGAAAAAAAAACCACTAAGAAACTAAGTTGTAACTCTGTTTGGCTATTAACGTGCAGCACAGTTACACAAATTACTGTCAATATTGAGTATCTTTAAGCTTTTAGTACCTGCATTTTTGCATCTACAACCTCTGTCTATTGGACTCCAGCACCTAAATTTCACAGTTTGCATGAACCTGTTTTGTTTCACTGTTGAGCCCCTTCATCAGGCATAGAGCAGTAATGAAGCAGGTTAATGAGTCTCCCACATTATCTCCTCAGGAGTGGTATGTAGCAGAATATTTCCCATATTAGTGCACCGTGGCTGGTGTGACATTTAATGGTCACCAAATATAATTTCTTTTAGTGAACCTGACCTAAGAATTGTCTTCAGACCTCCAGGAGATGTAGGAAAAATTAATATTAACTTTCAGAATATTTAAGTTAGTGTAATTTAAGATATTAAAATAACCTTCAAGTTTTCAAGTGGAAGAGCAAGACAGATTTTCTAGGCTAAAAATTTGTAATTTATCATGTATGCTGCTCCAAAAGTGAATCTGAAGTATTCAAAAGATAAACTCAAAAATGATCTTTACTTTCACGAGGTGAATGTGAATAAGAACATAACATTTCAGCTGGAGAGTTAGTCTCATTTTTTGCCGTAGTTGTCAATCTCTGTTTTATTTTAGCTCACAGTTTCAGAAGGAGTGTTATTACCTTCTTCACCTTTTAGAGGAGCAAGTTGGAAAAATTACCATCTCTCCCAGAGAAGGTTCATAGGATTTCACCCCATATCTTTAACAAACTAATGTTCTTTTATATAATGATCTTTCCTCAAAAAAACTGGATACAATCTCTCTGTCAGAAAAGTTTGGTTGATTACAGAAGCCAATCTTTTTCTAAAACTTACAGATTAGAATCAGGCTAAATCCTTGATTTTTTTTTTCAGAATAAGGCCCAATTATTTGTCTTAGCATCTGAGCTTATGAAAAGGGTGGTAAGTGATTCTGACCACCTGAACTGGCCACAGCATTCTTTCATCAATACCTTCAAATATTGCTTTCTCTTTTTTAAAATTTCAGAGCTCACACTTCCTCTGGAAATTGGCACTGGACTAGTCAGCCACTGGAATTGAATCCCTCTCCATTACCACCACATTTTCCCAGGCAGCTACATATACCAAATTTTGAGTAGCTATCTTTATCAATGTTAAATGCTGGAGATTTTCCATTCCATTTTTTAAAAAATAAAACATAACCCAAGCAGGTTTAACACTGGTAGCAGTGACTTATCTCTATGCCTAATAACAGTAACATTTATCATTACTCTGCATATATATGAAATATTTCAGACCAAAGAAAAGGTCTCAATGCAAAATAAAGATTTTTAAGTCTCAGGAAATAGGAGTTATGTCTCTCCAATGCAATGTCCAGAATCAAATGTTACACAGTCTATCAAATGCAGGGTGGTAAGAAGACACTTGAACAAAAAAGACTGTATCCAAAATCCAACATGACATTGCAAGAAATGCCTTTTTCCCCCCATCATATTAAAGTCTGAAAATTCATTCTTGGAAGAAAGCCCACTAGTGAGGCAGCAGTGTATTTAAACTATTGAAAAGCGGTAATACCACAATGCACTGTAGTCCTGGTTCAAAAGAAATATTACTGTTACTACCAGAAATATTACCTCCTTATTTCTTTGATTACTGTGCTTGTAGCACACTCAAGCAGTTGAACCAACCTTTCTTGATTTATTGTGTATTTCACTGAAGGGAACATTCTACCTACTAAAAGTAGGTATTAAAAATCCAGTAAGGAAATTTCTCAGAAATTCAACATAAACTCTTCCTACTAAAAAGAAAATTCAATAAGGGCACTGAAATATTATACTATACAGCACAATCTCATTTGATATAGATAAGCCAATTAAATATTTACTGTTCCTGGCTTCCTGTTTATTACTAAGGCCTAACACAATGAAATCAGGTTTTAAATGACTATATTTTATTCACCATGATAAAATTACCCCCCAAAAAATCAAATACATTTTAAATTGTAAATCACTTTTATTTTCCTTATTTTTTTTTTCAATTATAAATGAATCACTTCATTGATTACAATTATAATTGTGCTAAATTATTCTGGCAGAATAGGAATATCCAAAGATCTCCAGTACTGTTACCAGGGTGAAAACTTCACCAGTTTCCCTCAAGGTGAATAGCACATAGGTATTATAACCTAAGTCCTGTGGTATTGAGAAAAACAGATCCCACCTCGGTACTGTCTGAGATGGCTCAGACTGGCATAATTTTATTCAAAATTTGGTCATGACTGCAGAAGTTTCACCTGGCTCAACTTAGAGCAACATTCCTCCAGCTTCTTGTACATGCAAAGGAATTGAAAGGTGGACCTGAGCAGAAAGTCATTATCTCCAATGAAGATAAATTTCCATATTACAGAAGATGTATTTGGTTGTGTTGATTAGTTAATAATTATCTGTTTGCTGCTTCCCTATCAGGCATCCAGACCTTCACAAGTCTCATTTTTAGGGTAAGTCTTCTTGATTATTTTACTGAAAATGTTGGCAACTCAGATCAAAGATACCTGAGAGCTGAGTGCTGCAACTCTGAGCAAGCCTCCTTGGGGATCTACCAGCCTTCATACCCAGAACCTACTGAAGTAGGAAATAAATAATCCATATTTAAATCCAAAAATACTAGAAACTGCTCAATAATTTATTTTAGGAGCTTTAAGTATTTCATGAGACCAATAAAAGAGAGAGGGTTAACTCCTTCATGATACTTATCTCTCATATATAACGTGGTAGAGATGACAATGAAGATATTCTATATTAACGTTGCTGCAACATTTTGCCAAAGCATGTGAGATTTTGTTACCTTTGTGGGATCAGACCGAAGGGATTTTATAATTTTTCATTTATTTCATATGCACACTGAGGTATAGGTGACAACACACTCTATCTAATGCTATTTCACTTCCTGAATCAGCCTGTAGATTTTAAATCTTGTCTTGTGATACAGAATGAAGGTAAAAAATAGTCATTTTTATCCAGTCCACTGCTATTACAGGGATGGGCCCGCCTGAGAGAATTTTTGCAAGTGGATTTGAAGGCAGTGACAGACCTGATGAGCAAAACAAGAGCTACAGTCAGACACCTTTCTGTGCCACAGAAACCCCAGAGAGAAGTGTCCATCTCCATGCCAGAAATGACTGATGGACAATACCTGAATACAGCAGAAATCAGACAGCCTATCATAAGTGCTCACACTTATCAATCCATAAGTCAGCATCCTCTTAACTGACTCAACAAATGTACTCCAAATTTCCAGCAATCATTGTTTACATTCATTGTATATGCAGATGATTTTTAATGGAAGTTTAACAGGTAACTAATCCTTAATGCCTTTCTAATTCTTCTGAATTTTTCTAAGCAAAAGGAGCCTGAAAGTCCTAACCACAGTTATAACATGCTTGGCAAGAATTTGGGCAAAAAATGTACATTATGCCTCTCTTACCTGGACAATATGGTATATCTGAAATGCTACAAAAACTTCATTCAGCAAACATGTATTTAATTTCATATTTTTATCATGGATTACTGCTAAAAGCAGACATGATGTGAAACTGAGGAAAGAAAAAATTTGGATTCCTTATGCAGCAGTAAAATGTAGGGGTGCAATTAAATGGAGGTTAAGATTTGGAGTGCATTGTTCCTAACTACAACAGAGAGGCTGAAAGGTAAATTTTACTGGGGGACATTTGCACAGAGTGTCTTTACAATCCTATAGAGGACTAACAGATTTTTTTTAAGGAAATATCCCTGAAAATGCATACTTTATACACTCTTCTGCAGTAAAAAATATGTGAAATCTCCAGAATGCAGAAAATGCCAATTTGTCAAAGAATTGACAGTATGAAAAGGCACATAGGTACCACTGAAAGTGTGGAGTATTTGGGTATGTTCTGGACTATTTGTGGCACTGCTGAGGTACCATCCTCACTTTCTGCATTTCAGAGTAAATGCAGAAAGGCAAAGTCTTAGTGGAAAAAAGTGCACTTTTAACAACTATTATAAAGCATGCAAGTAGGGTGGGTCTGTCTTCTGCCTGCATCCAAAATGTGTGTTTTGCTTCAAAGCACAGCAATCTTTGAAAGTTCCTATGTCTTTGCATGTTTCTGTTCACAGTTTTCATGGAAATATCAGCTAAACACACACCTCACACCTAAATATTCCTGTAGCCTTCCTCAGGTGTGGGAGACGACTGCAGCCATAAAAAATGTTTAATCACCAAAGGATCAGCAGGTGTTAGAGAATCCACTGAGCACTGTGAAATACTCAGCCAAGGGCTGGGGTTTGCAGTTACCAAGCACACACATAAACCCACCCACAAACTGAAGGACACTGCACAGTTCTCACTGCCAAAAAAACAAAGATGCTCCTCAGGCAGCAACTCCAGTGGGACTCTCTACTCCAGTAAATTCCCAAATGCACAAATGGATTTTGTCCCTAAATTGCCTTGCACATACTGGAATGCCAAGTAGCTCACCCTCTTTCTCATCATGTGTCTTGGGGAAAAACATGACAAATTAGTGATTTATTATCTGATTTCCCAGGCTGGTTATTGGGTAGCTGTACCCTTACTCACAGAGCAGGATTACTGAGACATCAAAGCTGGAACTTGCATTGAATATAATAGTGCACCTTTACTAACTGAAATTTAGAAAAAAAAATAGTTTCTTAGTAAGAGTTGAATGAAATGGTAGGGAGAAGAAAAAAAGTAATTACTTAGACTTAAGTAGCCTAACTAGAGGACTTTTTTTGAATTTAACATGTAATTCTATACCACTGCCCACTACCACAAATATCTTCCACATATTCAAGCACTAGTAAAGTCCTGTTAATGGAGTCCACTTTTCTACATGACCTTATATGAAAAGCATAATTCACAAAAGAATGGTCCTTGAAGCAGAGGGCAATAATAACTTTACAGCAAAACTGCAGTGCAGTTATTGAGGTGCAACTCCACCAAACTGAGGACAATTATTTCAGATTTGTGGCGTTTGACTAGAGCAAAATCTAGTTACATCTATTGTAACAGGTGACACAAGTATTTGGAGGCACTTTGAGCACTACTAACTTCAAAATCAAAATGTGCATGTGCTATCCACAATGTCATTTCAAACTGCATTTACCACTCAGTGGCAGGTATCTATAATTTCCAAACATTTCAGGCATGCTTCCTATTCATTCTGCTTCCAGAAGTAGACTGCTAGCCTTCATCAAGTCAGCTTGTCACTGTGAACAAATGCAACTTATCAATGTCAAGACTGTATAATAAGACAGGAAAGCAGAAAACTGCTTGAAGCCTCTTTTTTATCCTGAAATAAACAGCTCCAGAATATTTATAAGCTGAGTATTTCTATTCATCTCAGGTATTGATTTGAAGTGACACATTAAAAAAATATATGGATAATAATTTAAGCCAGAAACAGAAGTCCACTAACATCAGGCTTTTGGTTAAGGCACCCAAGTCTTCTTTATATATGTGGTCTTTTTTATATATATGAGACACAGATGTCAGACAGTTCAGAAGTCCTCACTCAGCCTCTGGTGACATCTATTACATGAGTTGTCCCACTAAAATTATAATGTTCTGAGAGTTACAAGATTCCTAAATTCACACTGCTGCTGAAAGGTTGGAAGGGGCTGATTTGGGACCAGAGTAAATAATCCTTGGGTTTATATACTGAACAAATCTGCTATTTTTAATTTCTGATTTTAATTACTGAACAAATCTACTCATGTAGAAACATTGACTGCTGTATAATTCATTATTTCTTGCTTAATATGGTTTATTACTGATTTAGGGGCAACAAAAGTGTACTGTTTGGGCATTTATTTCATTCCCAAATCATTTAAAGCTAAATAAAGACATAGTCTTGAGGCCAGACTCACCTATGCAGATGTCACATCCAAAAGTGAATGAGGTTGGTTACACAAGTCTCAGTCACAAAACTGGACTGAGGGTTTTGCATTATTTTGTGCAGGTTTTGTCCTTTTGTGCAGCATTCACACACACAGGAGCATCCTACATGAGACATTGAACCCACATAAATTAAAGATGCAAGTGAAGTCTTTGGATTTGGGACACTTTTTCCTGTCAACTAGCAAAAAAATAAAAATCAGCATTTTATCAAGATTTACAGTGACAAGGTTGAAAATGCCAAAGCAGCACTCACAAGGCATTTTAAAATTTGCAAACAACATGTTTAAGTGACATACAAATTTAAGAGCTTGGAAGGAAAATAAAACCAAAAGGTAACAGTTATATATTTTCGGCACTACAGTGTCAACCATGTGGGAATACAAATATTCTTAAGTTAAATAAAGTCTTATTCACAATTATGTTTTCACTACAAAAAGGCTTAATGAGACAGCTTAACTCAGAGAAAATAATTTCAAATAGTGTTCAAGAAAACAGCCTACTTAAACAGCACGCCTTTGCCTCTATATGAAGTTGCAAACCAAGAACAGCCTCAGTAAACATGGAAAAAGGCTTCTTTCCATAATTTGTGCATCAAGTCCAGCTTTGCAGAGTCAATTTTACAACAAAAATCTAGATTTTCAGGTGCTACAATGATAATTGCAAACAATTTTGTTCTGAAAAATACATTATTTATACACACACATCCTCTCCCCATTAAGTTAATGTTACAATTCACTATAAAAGTATTGCAGCAACTGTTATTTCACTGGAGAAAAACCCAAATCCTCACAAAGAATAATAACATATAGCCTTTGGAAATCAGTAATTATCATATTTTAGTCAAAAAATACTTAGGATGAGAGAATTTCACTGCTAATACATATGAATGATTTCTGTTCCCTCACTTTTTCCTTTTATAAAAGGTTCCATTTAAGGAGAGTTCTGTTTTCACCCAGGGCAGTAATGGTCACTATTTAAAAAGGGTCTGGGATGCACTTATTTAGTGAGGTGCAGCAGTCAGTGTGGATTATTCCAACACCAGATCACACATAACACAGTCCTGACTGAAATGAGGTGTTTGGGTTATGTCAAATTGTTCTCACATGAGGATACTATTTCCTTGAGAAATACAATCTTTGTTTAGTGTACCAGCACTGTCTCTGCTGGTACACAAGTTTATTTTTAAGTAGGAAACCAATTTGTCATTTCTCATCACCCACTTGGTTGATGATGGCAAGTGCAGCAACCTTAGTGGTGATACTTTGCTCTTGGTTCCTGAGAAGAAAATGAGTTTTTTGCCTGAAATACCATCCCAAAGGAATGATGAACTCAGTGGCAGCAGCTGGGATACTCAGGGCACTTTTAAACATGGTCATCCCAGTACTGACCTACACTTCACCTTGAGACAGCTTTTGGAGAAAATAACAGGATTTCATAAGCTCTGCACAGCATATTTTATAGATTTCTGGCAGGTCTCTGATTCAGTGTATTGAACAACTTGAGGCATCTGATCAGGTGTCCTTGAAAAGACACATTATTGACAGAAGAGCTCCAAAAAGGGCAGGAGCAGGGTGGGCTGCTCCTACTGCCTCTTGTGTTATATTTACATGCGTTGAACCAAAGAGAAGATTCATTATCACACACAATTAAGCTCCAAAGCAAGCCCTCACCATAAATATTAAGGAGACTTCAACTCCAGAGCATGATCAGCTCAGTAGCCTCCAAATCAAGAGTATAAAAGCATAGCTGTTGATTGCTGGTTAAATATATTTACTGTATTCTCAGTAATTATATTCTTATATATGCTCTCTAATATATTCTCTAATGTGTTCTCATCGCTCAGGTGATGCCTTCAGCCACATCTACACTGATAAATGAAAAAAGGTTTCTGTCAACAAAATTAAAACACAGGATCTCTGATCATCCACCCTACTGCATTCTTAGCTTACTCTCTAATTCAGTTTTGACAAGTCCAGCCCTCTCCTTGCAATACAAATCTGCTCCAAAGGGGGAAGGCCCTAAACAATGTGGGACTGATCAGCCCATGCCTCTTGGCTTCTGATTGTAAGAAAGAAATACAAAAAAGCATCATGATAGTGACTAACTAAAGCAATAAAGAAATTGTGAAAAGCTTTCAAAACGTCAGCTCGATTCTCATTAGCATCAAGCAATTTCCAATTACTTTAGATGGTCTAGTAAAAACTGTTGCATCCCTTTTTACATATATTCTTCCATACAGCTGTATAGCACCTTCCATTTTACCAAATATTTAGCATCTATTATATTTTATCTCACACAAATTTTTCTAGTTTTTAGTACGTTTTTATAATGTCCTTATTGCACTTCAATGGCATATTATTTGTCCTTTAAAAATATCCATGCATATTCTGCATGGAGCACTAGGAATGCTCCAAGTTTAAACAACATGAAATTAATATTAAATGCTACATAAAATGTATGCATTTAACAAAATTAAGATTGTTAATGTAAATTGTAAAATTATTCAATAATAAAGCTAATTAACATCAATGTAAACAAACATTATGACAATTAGAACCTCTACTGTGTACCATCTTTCAAATCTCAAATTTTTTGGATGCTTGACTAAAAACACCAATCAATAAGCCAAATTCTGAGATGTTTCAGGAAGCAATGAAGACTTTAAGCTTTGCCAAATGATTTTATAACCCAACAATCCTGTCAGGAAAACCTTGGTGTGCATTTAGGTTTATAAATTATCAATGGAGAAGAACAGTAATTTCGTAGGTACTGCCTTTGTTGACACACCACAAATGGAATTGAACAGCAGCATTCCAAAAGCATCTTTTGGTACAGCCAAAGCTCTCTAATCAGGAAATCCTTATTTCCATTAAGAGTGAGACAGGAAATACAGTCAGAGTTTGAGTCTCAGCTAATAAGCTGTATACTTTCTTTGTTTAAAGCATGCTTGTGCAGAAGTATCACTAGGCCACAGTAATTCAAATTCTGGGCTAATTTTACATATAACAGCCATCCTGTGGCCTGCAAGTTGCAGAGAGGTATTCCTACACATGTACAATATTTCCTTTCATTTAAATGCACCTTTTCCCTATATATAACTCTATTAGCTTCTGTGAGAAGAAGCTTGACAAGCATTTACTCTGTGTACAACTGCAGCAACAACTTCCTAAAAACATTTCACCTCAAGAAATGGGTTTGACTCTAAGATTAAAATGCAACACTGTGCACAGCTAAGATTGTTTGCCCTTGAATTTACCCTTCTCCACAACACCATAAGCCCAACACCCCGTCCCTTACAGGGAGACCTTAAAATCTCCAATTCCCACACGTGGGGCTGCAGAGATTGAACAGAGATGCAGACTTGCCTAAAACTTCCCAACAATGTTTCCTGAATGGAGCACTGTGATGAATAAATGCAGAATTTCCTGTTTCAGCTCAGCCAATGTATTTTTAGAAGAGCAAATCACCTCAGCAGAGCACTATTTTCAGTTCTGACTCTAAGGAGCTTCCTAAAGTCTATTTTGCAGAGTGAATAGACAAGATGTGCTACTGACCTAAAAAGCAAGATTAGGTCGGTGCTGTGAACTGGATACCAATTTTAATGGGGTTATTGCTTTAGAATTTGGCTTAGCTTGCACCATTGCACTACTGACACAATTCCAGCCTCAGTATCTGTCAAGCCAACTTTCATTTAAACTGAGAGTTTGCTATTTTATGACTATGCTTGCTGTGAAACCAAAACCAAAGAAGCAACCATTTGTTATCAAGGTTTATTTTGATTTCCAAGGATTTCTACTTCAAAAGATGAACATTTCAATGGATTGAAAATAAGTAGTTTAAGAAACTGACACAAGGTCAAGTAGCAAGTATGAGCTCAGTAACTGGCAAGAGTGCAAGTACATATTTGGCATTTACAGAACCTTCAGGCTTAGTTTGATTAGTTGTTAAAATTATGACTTGTCTACAGGGAGAATCACAATAATTGGTATAGGTCATAGATAATCAAAAGTGTCTCTCCCAGTGGGATGAAACCTATTAAAATCAGATATTTAAATCTCTTTACACTTGCATATTCACTTCATGTGCAAAATTATTTGTCCCAAATCCTAGTCTCCAAGGAAGACTGCAGACATTTTTCACTGTTCTGTATTTTGTGCTAATTAACATTTTCAAGAGGTTTGAGAAAGATGAAGCTCAGTATACCCCAAAGAAATTACTCTTTTTAGATAGCAGATTTTTGCTTTATCTCATTGAAATAATCAACTTTAAAGCTTTAAATGTTTAGATTACTTCAGATAACATCTCAAAGGCTAATATCTGAAAAAACAATATTAAATGCAACCCATTATTCCTATTGTGAAGACCTGAACTGAAAAGGAATGTTAATCAGATCAATTTTGATTACTGATTGCAAAGAATGGCTTTGCTATTGATACAATTTTTGCATTTTTCCATCATAATAATTGTTATGACAAAGGAATCAGATCAAATGAAGCATAATTCTGTCCAGGAAAGTTTAAAAAAATTAGAAAACCAGTAGATAAATAACCAGCCAAGTTGTATGATGCCATTAAATTTATTTATGGGAAGTTAAAGTAACTATCAGTGCCTGATAAAACCCTATAAAAGCCAAATAGATGTTTAGATGACTGACAGCACCTGCCTGAACAGTGCAAAGGATTGGACACCACCCCAGACAACATCTTTGTCTCTAAACTGGAGAGACATGGATGTGGGGCATGCAGCACTTAGTGGGTGAGGAATGGTTTGGATGTTCACTCTCAAAGAGCTGCAGTCAATGGCTCAGTGTCCATGGGGAGACCCCAGTGCCAGGGCTCCTCAGGATTGGTACTGGGATGTCACTGCTCAGCTCATTTGTAGGGGACATGGAAGTGGGATTTAGTACACCCTCAGCAAGTCTGCCAATGGCAACCATGATTTTATGATTCTAAAGGAAAACAGCTCTCAGTGGTACAAAGCTTTAGACAATTAAATGCTATTCAACATAAGGGGCACCCTTAAGATATGACTTAGAAACCCACTGCTCAGATCACTGTATTTATGGTGGTTTTGTTTAAAAACAATAAAGCAAAACTTCTCTTTTCACCAGAACAATTCAACAAGAGAATAGAAAGGAATTTTGAATCGTAGCTGCCCCTGAAGACTACATGTAGCTTTTGACAGTTGCCCTAAACCTCAAGTTTGAGCTTTAAAACTTCAGCTTTCTGGCACCAGTTAATGACAGATAACTGTCTGTTTGCCAGCCTTGCCATTGGTAATGTCACTTCAATCAGCTGTTACAACAACTCCTTTAAATAATTATACAATATTTTTTTGCAGCTCTTCCATGATTCACACAGACATTCAATCTCTGAGAATGTTTTGCTTTGATTCTCTTCCCTCAAAGTGTAGAAACAATTCCTTTCTTGTAGTCCAGTATATTTATCCAGTGAATGAAAGTGTGGAAATGGAGAGCAGGAAGAAGGCAGAAACCATGGTTACTTGCCAGCCAAGTCAATATACTAAAACAGATGTTACTCACCTTGACAACATCCCAGCTCGTACAGTGCAGTAGCACTATTTTTCCTAATAGTTTCATTGTTATTCATTATTTGAAATATATTCCACATTTTGAAAATGTTATGAGAAAGATGTTTGATCTTTAAAGGATTTCATTCAGTCGAGGCTGAGCATGAATTCAGTCCCTGTGCAGAAAGGGATGCATGAGAAAGCACTGAGCAATCACCATTAAGCTGTTGCTAGTGATAGAATTTTTCTTACCAGTTTATAGTGGCATATTGCATAATTAATTACTTCTGATCTTGCCCAGGGAGTGTTCCTTTAGGTATCAATGTAAAATTGTTTATGGGCTGTGCAACAAATGGATTCATCTCAATTGTGGGAAAGAGAAAGTCTCCAAATCAGGGCAGGGCAGCAAAATGAGCACTCCAAAGGCATTTGGCACCAACAGAGATTATGCAGAGGCTGATTTGCCTAACCCTTTAAATGAAGTCCTGGCTACTTACCATGGCATCTATTAAAGCCCTGTGTTGCCATGACTATCTGCATCGTGTTTTAAGGGATTTGGTGCTGCTGTAGGCAGGGTCTGGAGCAGCAGTGTAGGACTGCAACCACATGGTGATAATGTGGGTCTACAGATAAATCCATCACCTGGGTCTACACATCAGTCCATCCCCTGCTACTCCTCAAAGAGCAAAGGGGAGACTGAACAGTGGGAACAAGGCACCCCCATGGTGGGACAGGGCAGCTGAGGACCTCTGATGGAAGAGGTACAATTTTCTTTAAATTATTCTACGTATTTCCTTTTTTTTTTTTTTAATGCCATGCTCTCTTTTTCTGTTAGTTTAGGGGACAGGGTTTGGTTCTTCTTCTGTCAATTCCTTGTTCACAGTTTCAACATGTCATCTGTTGTGGTAGTATGAAAAAGAAAGGAAAATTGCAACCTTCATTTATCAACCTTCTCTGTTAAGAGCCTTTAAGCCTTGACACTGAAGAGACAACTGAGCCAGACTGCTCACCAAAGTTCAATTCAGATAAACAATGCTGTGAACTGAGAGAGCAAGAGGACCTTTCTGAGTGAACCTGAGGGTAGTAAGAAATTGTGCCATGAGATCAGAAATGAAGAAATAGAAAACTGCTGAAGATACATCCTCAATTCAGACTCACTCTTGATTTTTATTCAAGTTTTAGGAGCCCAAGTATTTTAGAGAAAGCAGTTTTCCAGTTTCTGGACTGTACCTTAGTTACAGAACCATTAGTTAATGACTGCTGTGTTGGAAGCTCTCCACATTAAGGTAGCAGTATAATTAGTTTAGCTGAGCAATATGTTCAGTGGTAGGAGAACATGTCCAATAATGTTCCTTACCAGGAGTATCTAGCATTATCTGTCATTGCCCTGAAAAGGTTACTGAGCAATGCAATGCTTAAACAGACCTAAATCTTGTCACAGTCAAAAATTAGAATAAAGTTGAAAAGATTGCAGGAAGCCAGACTTCTGAACAACATTTTGCCATGATTTTTTCACGTGTTCCCTAAAAGAAAACCACAGAAAACACAATATCTGACAATCCTGACAGCATCAAGTAACAATTGTGTTTTTTTTCTTTTTAGTTAGTATCTAACAACTCTTCATTCAAGGAATCCTTTTTCTATAAAAAGACTTTTAAAATGTTCCTTACCCACTGGCAGATTAAAAACATTGTCATGTACTTTAACAATTTACAAAGAAGAAAGTTTTGCATTACCAGTGACTCCCTTATAGCACTTAACTTACTAGTAGTGGAACTTGGTAGAAATGTTCCTTGTTGTTTCAAACTTTGCTTCTAGTAAGCAGCCAAAACCCCCCAAACCTGAGGAGGCCATGCCAGTATTTTCTGAGAGCCCTGATCCTGATTCTCACAGCAAGCTATGGTTTTATATCTGGGTCATGAAAGGATTTTATTCTACTCCTTAGTGGAGGAATCCACTTTGTAGCTGGATCCTGTCCCTCTGTGTTGTCAAACACTGCCAACACACATCATCTGCCATTCTCCAAACTCTTACAAAGCCTGCTGCAAAGAGAAATATTAGAAAGAAATAAGCTTTCAGTTTCATGGTTAATAGCAGTATTGGACATTGCACCAATATTTTCTCCTAAGCAAAAATAAAGGTCAAAACCCCCCAAAGTTACCAGTGTTATGAAGAAAGATCAAAAATTCTTGCCAGTTCTGCTGATAACTCAATAAATCTCTGGCTGAGAGAAGCCCAGAATGGACAGATAAAACAGCTTCTAGTCACCACATTTATCTCCCCAAATGTCCAGTTGTAAAGAAACATAACACTGACATGGTGCCAGGTCCTCACACCACAAAATCAGTAATTCTTTCAGCAACTATGTTATAATCTAATGATGAAAATACTTCAAAACTGTGGCCTCTGAAAACAACTGAAACACCAATATTTCAAAATTGACATGGTGGGAATGATGGAATTGGCTGTCAGAGAAATGCCTTATTGTGAAGGAAAGCCAACAGCCAAACAGAATAAATTCAGGGTAATTGCATTGCAGAATTCCCCTGGATTTTTTATTACCTGCATAAAGAAAGAAAGGATTGTACAAGTGAAATACAACTAACCAATGCACTGAGCATGAAATATTGAGATCACTGAAAAAATATTTTTAAGCACAAATTATTCTTTCAAAGAAACTAGTCACAAAATCCCAAGAGTTCCTGAGTTAGACACAAACATCATGCAAGAGGTCTCACAAGGTAACCACTCTGATACTGTATTCTTACATGCTTCTCAAATTCAACATCCTTGAAATTAAAAGAAAAAACAAAACTAAACCAAAACTAAAACTTTTCCATTTCAAGAAGAAAAAGTGCATGACAGTGTCAAAGCTCACCAAAAAGAAAATTACAAATAGCCAAAGACTAAAAATATAGTGAACTGAAAGCCAGCTGAGAGAGTAAACAAACTACTTTAACAGCTGTGACTTTAAAAGCCTTCCTCCTACTTCATTATCTCCCCAAAAGCTGAAAGGGATAAACAACAGAGCTTTAAAGGAACAGCAGGAGTAGAAGAAGTCTTCAAACGTGGAAGTAACATCCACAGCTTCATAGAGGAAACTCGGGGTGTTGGAGACACACATAAGTGCTTTGGAAAGAGAAAGAATAAGGGAAGTGATAATATCCAGGGCTTATAAAAAAATTATCCAGGGTAATAAACCTTAAAAAGAATTGCATGAAAATTTCATAACATTGAGAGACTGGGTGATAAAATGCCAATTGAAATTTAATGTAGATAAATACAAAAAATTGTAAATAGGGATAAAAAGGTAACCATAGTACACCAGCAGAGTACTCAAGCTCATGCTACTCAAGAATAGCTCATGGATCTTTCCCTGGAACAACAGCAGGTCATCCAGAAGGCAGTAGGATGACAACCAGACTGCCAGGAATTTCTAGCAAAAGAATGGAGAAAAGGACAAAAAATAATAGAATTATTCTACTACATTAATTCTTGTTATTCCTGCATCCCAAACAGCACACGTAGTTTTGAGTGTTCCATCTCAAGAAGGGAATAATAATAAATAAATAAAAGGGAAAAGCAACAAGGATCATCAGAAACATAAAAAGGCTTTAATACAAGGAGAGTTCAAATGGAGTCAGACTCCTTAGCTGAGGAAAACTGCCAAGTGAAAAAAGGATGAATAGGAATGATTAGTCACTACTTCTCATAAAACAAGGACTAATGGACACCAAGTGAATTTTTCAGGCAGCAGATTTAGGACAAAAGGAGTATCTATTACACACACAGGTAAATAAACTGTTGGACTGATTGACAGAGTCAAGGATGAAGATGGATTTAAAAACTGATTACACATGTTCAAAGGTGATTAACATAAGAGGCTGAATGCAACCTCCTCCAGTTTAGCAAGCCCCGGGACTGCACTCTGTGTGACATTTTGTGTTCTCACTGCTATTTTTTCAGAAAACCCTTCCTAACCTTTGAGGTTGCCATGATACAATTTCAAGTATGGTCTCTCCATATCCAAATCAGCAGAACTGGAGGAGCAGCCAGCTTCAGAGCTGGGTGAAACAGCAGTGCAAGGGCTCAGCACACATCTGGAACATCTGGCACAGTTCTGTGAGCCTTGGGCATGGACCCAAACCAGCCCAACCTTTCAGAAGGTCCCAGCCACGTGTCCATGTGCTGCCCAGGGAATAAGGAGATGTTCAGCTCCCAAGGATCCCAATCCCTGCTCTGCAGGGCTGTGCATCCCCAGGATCAAGCACAGACTGGTGTGGCCCAGCTGTGACACCTGCAGGAGCTGTCCTGCAGGTGACTCTGCACGGGAATTGTGCACATGAGTCATCCACAGAATTCCCTCAGAATCCAGCCCTGCTGCTCAGCTGTATTTTCTGGACACTGTTATTTAATATTTGTAACTTTTTAGGTATTTATATTTAATATTGGTAACTTTTTTTTTTCTTTAAAGAAACAAGGCTGTTTGTGGTCTTAAGTCAAAATATAATGTTCTTAGAATAATGAGCAATTATAAGCACAGTCACTCCACATAGTCACAACACTTGAAACTTTTGCTTTTCAGTATTTTCTCTTCCATAAATAATATTTTTTAAAAGCCCCCACATGGCCTCCTTTATTCATTAGCTACACATTATATTCATCACTGTTCAACACTTATTGTTGAATTACATTTTACTAACAAGACAGAATTCCACTTCCTCTGAAATTTGCTTCCTTTAACTTCATAAAACGACTTTTTTTCCCCTTTTGGGACATTTCAAAACATTTAACGTTAATTAACCTCCAAAATAAATTTTAAATATCAGATACATGCTGAAGGAAACCAAAGGTGCTTTATAACACAAAGATCACATCTGGAAACTCTGCACAGAAAAGAAGCACTTCTCTTTTCATTATTTTCTAGAATGAGTTCAAGTACATTTCTGAGTCACAGACATACTCAGTAAAATTAAATGACTGTATATAAAGCAGTATAGTTTTGTGCCTAGGAAGCAGAGATAACTCTTTTATGTAGTACCTGCTAAAAGCTGCTACCCCGAATAAGATTGATGATTTTAACCTTTCACAAGACCTAAATGATAAATTTGGTCAAGGACAAGATTAGACATTTGTTCTAGAAAGTCTTTCCAAATCCAAGTATTAATATGTTATTGATAAACATATCTGGCAGTTTTCAATGCTTTTAAATAAAAAACAATAAATTCTAGGCTGAGCATACCAGATAGTCAATAAAACTTGCAGTTAAAATAGGATGATTGTACACAGTTCTAATAAATTAGAATAGTGTTACCCACTTTGGCAAATTTACAAAGCAGCTTATTTTAATTTCTAGGGATTTCTCCCCAGTATTCTTGTTTTGCAATTCAGCAAGCACTACTGCCATCTCCTGATCCTCAGCTGTATATAACAAAATACATTTTTACATTTTGTAGGACCATGAAAGCTCTGTAGAACATAATGTTTAATGACTCAGCCATTTGCCCTTAGCTTTGACATCTGTTTTTGTAATATGTTGACTTTATTTCTGTAATTCTAGGTTTTCTTTCTTTCTTTATGATATGATTCTTTTCCATACCCCATTTTTTCTCATCAATAACACTAAGAGCAACTGAGTGACATAACATAAGAGTTATATTGACAAGTTTTATGTTCACAAGAAGTCATTTTACTAAAAAAAGTCCTCTGGTGGGGTTGATTTGAAACATAACATCTCTGGTCCTGAAAACTCCACTACGGTTTCTCATCTAGACATGAGCAACATTCAGAAGCTTCCAAAAGGGTTCCAAATGTTCCATTTTGTGCTGATAAAGCATAAAACTTCCAAATTAATAAAAAAAAGGATTATCCAGAAGCAGAAGCAGCAAGCTGCTCTTTAGAAATGAAATCTTAAAGGTCACCAAGCTTCTAATCCTCATCACAGATTTGCAGTCCCAATTAATCTATTTTCCAGTTTCTCCTCCAGCATATCAAGTAAATTATGTACACAGGATTGCAGGGAGAGGAAGAAAAGAGACACTTCAGTGGTTGGGAAGATGGCAAATGTGCATAACCAGGATTCAGGTCACTGCTTCAATAAAAACAGAGATTCACTAAGGGAAAGGTGACACTCCTGTAGGAGAAATTTATTATGTTTTCTATCTCTACCCATGTGGCCTGCCAGGTGGTTGGATAATGCAAGAGAATCTCACATTTTAGCCAGGAGACCACCAAGGCCCAAAAACCTTTCCCGACAAAAGTAAACAAGGTTCAACACAACGTTTGTTTTAACAAACTGATACATTCCAAGAAGTACCTAATTATAAAATTTCCAACCAGTTCTAAAAATAGAGACACAGGTCTGAACAAGGTAAAAATAAAAACAAAGGCTGGATAAAATCACACCAGTGAACAACTCTCCCTGTCTGGAAACCAGTAGAGCAAAGGATGAGCTGTCCCAGGGATCTGGAAGCACTTTGGAAAAGTGGGGAGGAAAGAGAAGTGCCTCATGAAGGAAAGATCATCAGCAGCAAGCACTGCCCTCAGCAGAAGGCAACTGCATTTGCCTTTCTTCCTTAGCCACTATTAACCAAGGTTTGGGTTGGTACAACAAAGCTTCTAAACAGATTCCCTCTGTGGAGTGAGATTTCACTCATGGAGTGGGAACACTTCAATTACCCACACAGACCATAATACATAATCATATTCATGCAGTACACAGTAATATATATTTAATAGTCTGGAAACAAGAAGCTGCCAGTGCCACTTCTTAATCTAAACAGACCTTTCTCATACATTTCTACCTTCAGCATAGTTATTCATGTAAAAATTATGCTTTTAATAAATTGAATTACAACCAATATCAATCACAACATATTTTTAAATTGGGGGGGGGGGGAAAGGGGAAAGAAAAAAACCAGCACATTTAGAGACAAGATGTATCAGGATCTACAAGTTGGACAGGTGCAACACGGAAGCTGCAATTTTACTCAGTATCCCCAGCCTGATTTTCTGGCACAAACCTGTATTTTTCTACTTTACTGCTGGCTGATATCCATGTTGAGGTTTTTCTATTAGCACAGCCTATTTCCCCTAGCATTTCAGAAGGCCGGATTCAATTTCCTCTTCAGGAATTTAAGCAGAAAAAAGGATTGGCTCTGCAGTCTTCTTAAATTTTGAAACTAGTTTCAGCTAGCTGTTTCATCATTATCTTTTTTTTGTTCTCCTTTCTTTGAATTTCACCACTGCACTTTTCTTATCCTCCTCCATGACTAAACTGTTTCATTTCCTCCCATTGTCTTTTAATTGGCAAACACGTTCACCATCTCAAAGGATCCTCATCGCAGGCAGTCACACTGATAATAAGAGTCCTTAGCAACCACCTTGGTTTTGTGTTTTATAAAAAGAGCAAACAAAGGTACTGTAGAAAAAACAAAGGTACTGTATTAGCCAAAGCTCCTACACAACACTGAAAGTCCAATTCTATACTTCTCCTGAGGTTGGTATTCCCTTGCAGTTAACAAGCAGACACCAGCACAGGATGTTTTTTGACTGTTGCAATGCTCCCTAGCACCTGAATCCTGTTGGTGTAGACAAAGCAGCCTGTTCCCCTGCATCCAGGCTGGAAAAGATAAAGTTTCATTAGTTAGAACAATAATCTAACAGAAACAATAAGGATCCATAAAATCATCAAACATAAGATGAACTGAAAATTTCCTGGTCCAAGCATGCAAAAATGCCACTGCCCCCGTGGCAGGTGAAACATAAGCATCCCTTGTCACCTCACAGCACATTAAAAATCTGTTCCAGAAGCATCTACAATGACTGTTGTGTGTGAGGCTTCTAGAGCTGGCACAAATGCAAGAGAGATTTTGTAGGGCATTCACATACAGAAAATTCACACTGAGAGGGGTATAATTTCATTACCATCCCCTAAAGGCAATGTATTATTAGACTATAAATGTGTTTCTGGAAATAAAAACTGGCTTTCATGATGATTACAGGATACAGATTAAATAGCTATGGAATCAATATTTTGTACTGCTTTGGTGTCAAAAGGTGTTAATTTGGGAGAAGTCCTTCATGCAATTTTTAAAGGCATCACAGAGATGATACACCAGCAGTTCCTAAAAAAAACCCAAACTTTTGTCCAATGACGATGACCTAATTCCTTTTACAAATTTATCAACCTATATAATAATTTTTATCTCTTTTGGGGCATAGCCTTCATACAAGTGTGTTTTTATAGGAGTCTCTCATCAATGGATTGATAGTCAACACTGATACCCTCAATTAAAATACCATTTACCTGTAACCCATCTGCTACCCCTGGGACTCACTCAGGGCTTTTATTTTAAAGGAATTAAGAACTTGCACAGAGCTGAGCAATTCCCTTTGCATTCAGTGGGCCTCTGTTGTCTGTAATGAGGTGAACAGTGAACTGAAGAGCAAAACTGCCCTACACAAACATACATTCCAATGAAACAGCACATTAAGGCAAGAAGCAAACAGCTTCATTAATTCCATTGGGTCTTCTTCTTTGATGAAATGAGCAAGAGGTTGAATTTCAAATTCAATAATATTGAACCTGATTTGATGCTATTCCCCTTAAAAGCACAAATTATAAAAAAAACCCCACATTTCCGAATGATAACTTTATCATTCATATCCTGTCTTTCATTCTCTATAAGAAATCTTCTCACGTTATTTACACGAGGCTGAATTCAATTATTTACTATTATTCACAAGGGTACTTCTTGTCTTTCCAGCCATTGGGTTTATTTTTGTGGGAAATCAGTCAAGCCATAATTTCTCATAATTGCAGCTGCGCTCTTCCCCTCACTGTTTCAAACTAAACAGCCTTTGTCTTTCTAAAGAAGGATAAAATATGTACACTGCATGGTTTTGAGCTACCAAGCATTTACATGATTCTCAAAGGCTTGGATATTTGGTGGATTGTAGAAATGTTGTAACATCAAATTCATAAATTTAAAATTGAGTAAAACGTCCACAAATAAATTTTCTCTCTCTTTAGAGATGTTGCTACTATTAGAAACAAAGATTAGTGATAATGACAGTCTTATTCATCTTTTGGTGATATTTTCCCTTAATAGTTTCAATCTCTCTTTAAATGACATTTACATGACAGAAACTGAATTGAATTTTGGTGTTTGACAAGCAAGCATAAAGGCATTGAGACAATAAATACTAAGTGTTCACTCATTATTGGATTTCCTGTGGATGTGATTTGGACAGATTACCACCAGAAGTTCACCAGAAGACTGGCCATGCTCTGACATCTACACGGCAAACTGGTCAAAGGCGTACTTCACACTTTAGAATAAAATTGGACAAAACAATTGGTGCATTTGGTCTTATCAAAAACAAAGAACCAAAACTTCCGATGAATCCAATCTCTTGATGCAAAGCTCAGTACAATTCCAGGGTCTTAAAATCCATGCTGCTCTTTTCTTAGTACCCTTCAAGACCACATCAGCCTTCCCTCCCCCTCACCACAACCAGACATGAAAACTACACCTTATTTTCTCCACAACATCTGTAAGTAGTTTCCAAATGACTGAACTCATTTTTCTTCCTCCTCTGCACAGGTGTGATCTTGCTGCAGCAAACCTGAAACCCCACAAATACTGACAATCCTGCCTGGACTGAGAGCGTGTTGCTCTTCCAGTGCTTCAGCAAAATTAATTTACCACTAAGGCCCACCTCAACCAGCTGGGATTTTCTTCCTCCTTTGACAATACCAGTGTCAAACAAATAGACAGAAGCAAGCCAATTTTGTATATTTTTTTTTTTTTTAGCTTATGAATTACATGTTATCTTCATCTGTCTGAGAATTTATGAGTACTGTTGCATAGTTTGAAAATTACTCCCTCCAGTTTAAGAAGACACTACTTTATGGTTTACTTTGAGTTTGGGATTTTTGGGGGGATGGATAGGGGGAGTTTATTTGATTTTCAGGAGAAGTGGTATAGTGATTTTTGTTTCGGTTTTATTTTTTTAAGGTTGTCCTGTCCTGCTTCATTTTTGAAGACTCATAGCTGCAAACCAACACTGCCATCCACTGTCTCTCGAAATAATATTGTTCAATAGATTTTCCCCATCATTAAATAAAATAAGACACTCTATTTTAGACTCTGAGTGCCTACAAGCAATAGGTATAGGGCACATGCAAGAGATTGAGGCTTCTAAAGAAAAAAAGTCAAAGTATAATAGAAATTTGCATGGAAGATAATAAAAACTCCTGACTTAATTCTACAGAAAACTTCATGAGCAATTCAGGGTTTTTTTCTCCTACTGTAGCATTATATCAAATACACTAAATATGATTGATTTTTAAAAGGGCTGTAGTCTGACTTCACATCTGAACCACAAATTTCCCTGAATTGTTGTCAGCATCAGCAGTTCTGGAACTGATGTTTCCTTCAGAGAAGCTGGGCACAACACCTGCAGGTGCCCCAGCAGGACAAAGCTGTGCTGGTTTTCAGTCATTTCTCCATTTATCTGACTGACACTCTGTGGGATACATGGGTCTTCTACGAGTTTCATTGATCAAAGATGGAAACCACCAAAAATTAAATATTGGAATATGACATATTCATAATGGAAGAAGAAAAGATCACGTAGGTCAATAAGAGAGAGAATGCAACCAGATGTAGCACTTTTGGCACCATCAAATTTTCAACATGTTTGAGGGATTCCAGCACATGTGTAATTTTGGGGAGGCTTAAGGAGGTCTGGATGTATTACACTTTGGCTAAGTGTTCTTGCCCAGTACACCACCCCTCTGTAGTTCCCAGGCAAACTAGGAGTAAATGTAAATTAATAAAATGTAAATGTAAATTAATATTAGTACCATAACCTAAATTAGTACCATGTACATAGACAAAGCAACACCACAATCATCACATTTTAGACAATTAGCAATGAATGGGGTAATTCAGCTTCTGTAAAACAATAGGTTTATGAGGTTTTAGGTGTTTGAGCTAGCACAGAAGTTCTCAAATACATTTCAGTGAGATCAGGAAGTGTGTGTCAAAGTGGTTTAACGCCTGTTGTATTTTCCATGGATAGTCATTATAAACAGGATTTTTGTGCAATACTCAGAACATTTTCTTGATACATCTTGGTACATCACCATCAGTACTACCTGATAATAAAATCAGCCTTGGACACAAAACTTCATTTTTTTTAATGTATTTGTTTAAACAAGGTTTCAATTCCCTGGTTAAATTATGGAACTTGAAATGTAATTCTCTTTAGAACTGCAAAGGAATTAGACCACAGAAACCCTGTTAAGGGTAAAGCATGATAAAAAGCAACAGCTTCAAAGACCTCTTTTATATTGCTGTTGCCTCATGTCATGTTGTATTCTAAGCCTGACCTCTGTTAATGTCTGTGAAAGGACAATAAGAAAATATCAGAAAGGAAAGAAATCTGTGTAGCCTAGCATTTCAAATAGTCACAGAAAAACATTTGCTACTGTCCTAGTGCAATTTAACATTCTACATTGGGATGTGCCTTTGAAATGCAACAGAGACTTCCAGGGTGTTGACAGAATCATCAGTAATTCTCATTTACCCAAACTCTGTAAGAGAGAACCTGGTCTTTATTCTGACATCACACAGTGTGTGATGGAAATTTTCCTTTACATTACTGTTAGAAAAATTGTGGTTTATTTTCAACATTTCACATTATCAAAAATACTAAGCCTGAAACACATCCTGAAAAGTCACAGGGGAAAAAACCCCACAGTTAGGATGGAGTCAGCAGACACATCATTCCTTACTGAGCATTTCCAGCTTAGGGAATGAAGGATGGCTCTGGATGGCTGAATTTGTTTGCAGCCCTCCTAAATTGCTCCTAAGCAGGAGCAATTAATATCAGCCTTCTTCTGTCCTTCTGTGTCTTGTTTATTACTATCTGAATCAGCAGAAAGGAAAGATAAACATCCAGAACATCCTGATTCCACTTAATCAGTATAGCTTCAAAAACTTTTAATGCATTTCAACAAGAAAGCATAATGCAGATGGAGGCAAGCAAGTTTGTTTCTATCACCTTAAAACTGAAATTTGTCTCCATGACTGTCTTTAATAACCACTGATGCCGTTCAAACCTATGTTTGAGAAATGTTTTAAGACTTCAGTCTTGCCTGCCTATTTTTTAAAAATCCATACTATAAATTTAAATGCAAGATCTTTAGTAAATAATTAATCTCAAAATGTCATGCTTTTAAATTTACAGTGAGGAAGTATTGAGTAAAATCTATTTCTGAGACTCTCCTCTAACATCTGATTCTTTTATGTAGATCATCTCCGATTTCAATAGTTTTTTCCAAGAAAGAGTCTTGAAAAAACAGAGAACATACACAGGCATTTAGATAGTCTGAACACAAATCAGTCATTTCATAAAACTCTGTACAATAACTTCCCAATTTTAAGCTTATTAAATGCATTCCATGAAGTCAAGACAATAATAAGTAAAGTGCAACAAAAGCCTGTACAATAAGTAACAATGGAACTGCAATACCTGTCTCAGTTATGAGGAAAACACCTAGAAAAAGTTGGATATAACCAACTGGGACTGCAGTGCTGGAGTTTGAAGCGAGGCAGGATGTGGAATACCCAAAACCACAGAACAAGCCCCCAGTGCAGCCTGAAGGAATTCTGCTGGACCCCATGATGGCATCCATGATCCCCTTTCAAGGAGCTGTTCCTTTCCCAGTCAAATTGCTCAGAGCAATTAACCCATTTGGAGAAACATGGTTTCAAAGTAGACATGATACGGTCAGTACTCCAACTTTCAGGTGCATGCCATTCCCAGTACTGGAATTACAGATCTGGAGAAAATGTTTTGCTATGCCATGCTTCAGATAATAAATTGTCAACTCCGTTATGCCTCTGCCTGTAGGGCTTGCATGATGCAGCTGAAGGTGAACTGCAGCTCCTGCACTGCTCTGAGTTTCTGGAACCCCTGTGAAACTACTGTGACCACCCCTCCACAGGCAAACATTTCCTGAAAACAGCTCCCTGTTAATACTGCAGTGCAAAGAAAATCACAAATTGCAAAGCTTTATATTTGGAGTCAAAATTAAAATTAAAACCAGGAGCAATTACCTCAATGACCACCCCACCATTTCCTGGTCATCATCAGCTACTGCAAACATAAGATGAACACAAAGTTCTTTTTGCTCTCAATCTCTCTCAGAGCTTCCCACCTCACCTGAAAGAACTGGTGCCAAAATGAAGGACTAGACAACCTCCATTACACAGTAAACCATAACTGCATTTCCAGCTGAACACATTTACTCTGCTTCAGTGCAAAGCCAGCCAGGTCAGACAGAATCATGAATAATAACAAAAAGAATAAAGGAAAAATATTCTTCCATGAGACTGCTAAACTGTCATCTACAACATGAGCAATACTTGACATGCCAAAAGTTAGAATTTCAATTACATTTCTCATATGAGAAATTGCAACAAAATATTAACTCAAGCAATCAAAATCAAAGTCCACATTCAGCTATAGAGACAGTAACAACATTACAGTCTGTTGATGTAATTTAAAGTTGTCTATGCAGCTACCAGCACATCCTGTTCTATTATTCTTCGGAGTTTTCATCCCTGTTTTCAGGCAATCTTTGCTTTTGCATAATAAAACCTACTATTATTAAATCCCTGCTCACCTACAGGAAACTGTAAGACGTTAAGAAAATATAAATAAAAGCAAGAAAGCAAAACCAAAATAATAAATGAGAGAAGTCATTTAACTTTCTGCACCTCAGTTTTCATAAGAACATTTAGGAGAATGAGGGCTCACAAACCAACAGCTCTAATAACAGCAGACTACTAAGACATGCTGCCTGCAACTCTGTGCTGAATTTGCAGCTAATACAGTAATACAGGAATGTTACCAGGGGAAAAAATTGTGTTTATTTGTGTGTAACTCTCTCATTTCACTATTATACACAACACAGATTATATACACCTAACTACCCATTGTACAGTTGGGTTCCTGCCCCTGTTGCTGACAGGGGATTGCTGGATTGTCCTGTCAATTATAAAACACACATGGCAATGGCAATACCTAAAAACACTATATATCCAAATACCCTCACAAAGATACTGACCAGACTATCATGGGGAAAAGTATATCAGGTCAATTAAGATCACCTTGTCTTTATTTTGGTTTAGAATACTCATATTGAATATTCAACTATGCCTACTAAACAACCCCCCCTCTTTCCATACATTTCACAAGCTCTTACTCAGGAACCTGCTAAAACCATTGCATCTAAAATGAGTTTCCATCTCAACAGCAGCTCTGTTACCCAGTAATGCCATATTTCCTGTTACATCTTCAATTGGTTTAAGTACTATGATTTTACTGTATTTAACTGGTTTAACTGGAGAAACCATTGTTCCTGACTGGAGAATCTTGATTCCTCCTGGGAGTCTGATCTACAATATGGAACTGATGTATTCCATATTTTTGTTTATAGCAAAAAAAAAAAAAAAAAAAAAAAAAAAAAAAAAAATCAGATCTTCAAGAGATTCACTTTCACAGACAATGGGTAAATTACTCACATCACATGCATGTTACATGTTATAGAAATTCATGCTGCAGAAGTGCAGGAGTGTTATAGCTGTATAGACATGTCTGTCATGGTTATAAAGAACCTCCACACAAGCCCTAAAATGTTGTAAACAATCTACTCACAAGCCCTAAAATAATTACAGTAGTTTAAATAGGAACTATAACACTTCAGGCCTATCTTATTTTTATTTACTAACATTTTAATTAGCCTCCATAAAACATTACACTGCAAATAGCAGAAAACTTCCCAGTTTTTTCTCTCTAGAAATTCAGCTTCTACTCTCAGTTTATTGGGAAGGCAGAAAGGATAGGTACCAAAGAGTTAACCACCTTCCAGCAGTTGCTAGGTAACATCCTCTGCCATCCCTGTCCCAGGGTGTTCAACAAAGTCTACCAAAAATCACTACTGCTTCATCTCAAATTTCATTACTTGAGCACACATCCCTCTCTTCTCCTTTCCAATCTTTCCCCAGCATCAGAATTGAAGATGGACAAGTATCATCCTGGAGTGATACTCATTTTCTTGATTTAATCTTTGTTGAAGCCCTGCTGGTTCTCCCCTTCCCTGGCACCTGGAGCTGCAGCCCTCCCTGGCATGGCTGCAGCAGCCAGGGCTGAGCTCCTGGGAGCAGGAGCTGGCTCCAAAAGGCACAACACAAAATAACCTGTTGCCCTTCTGCTCTCCATTGAGTCTTAATTCCCACCTATTTTCCTTAACATGCTCGTACCCTAGAGACAATTAAGTTTGATATAAAGATATTTTGGTTGGTCAACAGCTCTGTGGAAAAGCCAACAGCAAGAAGTAGAAAGGACACAGCCCTGGGGACATCCCATTAACTGCTAAAGGAATCAGCTCTGCTTTGGTTTGCTTTTTTTAAAGCAATGTAGAAGAAATAGAGGCTGGTCATGGAGATTACTGACAAATGATGTTTATTTTTGAACGAATTTATTTCATTATTTATTACCAGATGTTCCAAATATTTCTTTCAATGAAATACTGACAATTTAAGACCAATTCTTTTAGAAAATAGCCATTCACTGAACAATAGTAGATTAAGTAGAAGATACTATAATTAGATGAGGAAAACCTAAAAAAAAGTAAACCAGTTTAAAAAATAGTGAAAATAATCATAGAGTCTGATAAAGAAATGAACACCACCATTTCATGTGGTCTTTCATGACTTCCCACATCTTTTAACAAGTCTTTCTGCTTTAATCCCTTTATCTTTATTGTTAGCAGCTGCTGACTGAAGGGGATAGTTCCCCACATTCTAATTAAACCATTTTTTAATTCCTGCTCTGAAGGCATAAAAGCTTGAGGAACCAAATGATTCCTGACTGGTACAGAGGTTCAATCGATAGAGCCCAATTCATCCATCGTGTTGTTTTATAATCCAAATGGAATGCTCATTACATATTACAGGGCAAATAAAACAGCCGGGATGTTACTGTCACTCTGCAAGAACAACACCACTAATTACTGCTGCCCTCATCAGAGGAAGGGCTTGGTGTCTGGGGCTTTTTTTGGGTGCTCATGTTTTTAAAATGCTCCACACAAGTACAATATAAAGGTTTCTCCACTAAAGAAGGTCTTGGTAATATCTTTGCTTGGCTCAGAACATCTAAAATGAAATCCACTGGGTTTTGTTATATAGGAGTTTTTGTCTCTGTCCAGAATGTGGGTCTGTGGGTAGCTGAGGGCAGCAAAATGAGCCTGAGAGTTGGGTTCAAGGGTGCTTCTGCTCACATGGACACTGCCACAGAGGAGCTCAGGGTGTATCTCAGAGCATTGGGTACAAGAGATTTATGTCTGAATTTCCAATTCCCTCCATCTCTGCCATTTTCTTCCTCATCCTGCAACAGCCTGGCTCTCACCTCTCCACCCCAGAACACCTCCTGTGCCTCCAGCACACTTAGCAGCTAAGAGGGCAATTTTACACCCTGGATGGCTGAAAACAGAGTATAGAAACTTTTAATAAACTTCATCTCCTTGTAATCACAACCAGGTCTACCTGCCTTAAAGGCAGCTGTGATGCACCTAAAATTCCACATTGTAACAGATAAGCTACAAGTGGGGACACAGAGAGTACTTCAGGGAATGGCATGTTAAATTTCAGAGGATTACAGAGTTCCATCAGATTCTCAAAGGGAGAGTAAAAAGTCAAATACAGGAGCTGCAGTGAACCTTCCGTGCTATTGCTCACACATCTTCACAGTGACAGCTGGCTCAGCTCCAGGAGGGAAAGAAATGCCTGTTTGCTTTCTCTTTTCTGACATTTCATTCAGTCAGGACTGTCCACACACTCACAGCCTGCTTTGGGAGGCAGGGAAGAGCATGCTGCTCACCAGATTAGCTCAGGGTCTCAGGATGGTGGTGGCTTTGTTCTCCTTCATCTCCTCAAGGATCAGCCAGGGCTCAAAGTCAGTCCTGGTCATTCCCAAGAGGAAGAAGTCTCACCTGAGTTTTGTTTGTTTTGTGGTTTTGGTTTGGGGTTTTTTTGAAGCAGGACCCTGTTCTCAGCCAAGAAGAGCTGCCTGCTGCACACAGGGTGGGAGGAAGGGAACAGCCACTTTTCCCTCCCCAAAATGACCAGGGTTTACAGTAAAAGGAGAGCAGGGCTGGAAGGGAGCAAGGACCCTAATTAACAACAGGTCCAAATTTGTAGGTTTTATAAATTACTCCAAGACAAAAGCAAAACCTTTAATGTGTACAGGGAAAGCCTCATTTTTAATCTGCTGCTCTTCAATTCTTTCAGTAGCACTCATTCTGACCCTCAAGGCAGAAATACTGATGCTGATCCTAACACCAAAACATAAATACAGATGAAAAATAATTAAATACAAGTTTGAAATGACAGACCCACAAGAAGAGTCACAGCTTTAACTTATGAAGTGATTATTTTGTCAGGTTTTTTTTGAGACCTATGCTGTATTGTTTCAGGCATGGTCAAACAGATAATTATAACCATTGGCCTAAAATGTTTGCAGCTCAGGGAATCGAACAGAAAGATGGATAACAGGACACAGCATATCATTAGAGTAGTTTAGCCATTTTTTCTCTTCTATATTATATTAGAACAAATTATCCTAGTCAGGCTAGAAATCTCATTTTAGTGAGTTTTGCAGAAGTAAATAAAACCCGTAAGGGGAAATATTTTTTTAACTCTACCACTATATAACAATTATTTTCCCCAATAATTTTTTTTTTTAAATCATATTCAGTTTAGTATTTAGTGATAGTTGCCTGCATTTAAAATATATCTTGGTGTATACTGTACATAAATGTAAACGTAAGGATATCTTTTGCAGGTGTGTGTAAGTCCCAATATTTATTTGCCAGGCCGATCATTATTAGTTAACTAATTTCTTACAGAAGCCAAATGTAAAAGTCACTTTCTTCTGGGTAAGAGGGACTGGTTAAATAATCTCTCTCTAAGCTTGAATTGCAATATTTAGTGTAATGTCCCATTCCCTTTTAAAGTTTGCATCTATTCAAGAAAATTTGCAAGGAATAGAAAGAAAAATGAGTCAGCAATCAATTGAAGACAGATCAACTAATCATATTCTTATACTCATATTTCTATGGGTGATAATTTATTCTGGTAGTAGTTTCAGTGCTTTCAGATGCTCAGAAATAGGTACTGTTTCTCAGAACATGTTGATCACTCCACTTTGAAAAATTCCTAGTCTGTAGAAAAGGAAGGAACCTCAGTTTAGAATTTCAGAAGCTGATGCTCTTCTACTGAAAAAATAAAGCAAACCTAGTAGTTTGAGGCTTTAGGTTGTTTGAATTTTTAGACTTCTTTTCCTCATAAGCAATCCTTATGACCTTAAATATCAGTGTGCAGAAATTTTTTGCATTAAAGATACAGTTTTAAAAGATATCTAAAAAGGAAAACACAGCCAGTGTTTTGCTAGTGAACAAAAATATGAGTATGATAAGGCAGCAAAGCACATACAAGAGAAAAACCACCACAGGTACCCAACTTAATGGCTAGGAAAAAGAATGCTGTAGAAAGGATGTAGACATTCAAATCACATACATGTGTGAACCAGTTGTACAAGGGAAGAAAAATGAGAATTAGAGAGTTACAAGGTCAGCTGACAGCCTGCAATACATTCATTAAATTACAGAGCCACAACACAGGCAATACAATGCAACTTCTTGGCTCTGTGAGCTCTCCCCGTGCAGCACAGATTCCATGGAACAGGCAAGGGATGTCACTAATAAAGGTGCTAATCAAGTTTCAGAAATGCTGAAATACACACACAACAGTTTTGGGTTATTTCCATCATTTCATGAGGTACCAATTGAGCAGGTTCCTGATTGTTGAGGTATCCTAGAGCAGATTCCTGATCACCTGTTGTATGTGTTTAGAGTCCCCAAATCACTCTAAATACCAAGTGTACAGGATTGCCCCACTCAGATCAGGGAGACTCCTCAGTTCATGTTATGCACACCCTTAGTGGCTTCCCTGGATCAGGACTTCCTGCAGGAAATATGGATTAAGTGGTCACCACAAATATAAGCAGAAGGTTGGCCAGAAACCAAGAATTCTATTTCACAAAAAAAAAAAAAAGTTGAGCTTTTGACATGCTTTCATTCTGAATTTGGAAATGAGAAATATTTTTAACATAAAATTCTGGAGGGAATGGGGAAGAAATTAGAGACTGCCCTGAGGAAGTATCCTCTTTCCAGACTCCTGACTTGGACTACACTTAGAAAATCAGTCCCTACTTGGCTGCAAACAAAGAATTGAACGTTGGTGTCCCTTGTAACATAGATCTCTTTAATTAAGTCATCTATTTATCATGGAACCTGAGTTTTAATTGAACATTTCACTAGGAGGAAAAAAAAATGAAAGAGGATTGCAATTGACATTTCTAAAATATCTCGTTGTTTTTAAAAATGCCATTACTTTGTCGACAAGCTGCAAGCAGCTGGTACTTTGTTCCTTCATGCAACTGCAGTGCAGGCAGGAAGTTTTATATAGACAGAGGTTTAAATCAAAATCTGTCAAAATTCCTGATAGCACCCCTCTGTAAATCACCCCTTAGTGAATTGTTGCTGTGGGAATTACAGTCAGTGTGTGCTCCACATTTGCAGAAAAAGTCACATTGCTTTCACTGCTGTGGTTTAAGGTAAGCCAGCACCACTGAGAGCACAAGAAGCTCAAGATACAAAAGGAGACAAAAATAGAAAACTGAGAGAACCACTGCAAGGCTTTTATCAAGAGCAAGTCAGAGCAATTTCCCAATCCCTAAAAATCTGAAGTTTAGAGTAGTTTTAGAGTTTAGTTTTGCCTTTTAAAGGTACCAATGATCTCTGAGAACTTGTTATTTCATAGAAAACTTGTATCATGCTCTAAGTACAAAAACATTTAATATTTCCTCTTTGTCTGCTAGTTATTTTCCATCAATATTTAACTAAATGTATTTATGTTGAAAACAAAAATACAAGCACGCATCTATACATTTTTATTTATCTTTTTATGCTATTTAAAACAAATTTAGGTTTTATGTACCACAGTTTCTGTATCTGTCTGCTGTCCCTAAAATATTTCTACCATTACCCCTGCAAGCAAATGGAGATTATTTAAATCCATGAGTCCATAGGAATCTAGGCAGTTCCTATTAGCCAATACAGTTCATTAAAACAATTCAGAAAATTGTCAATTTTACACTTATTTAATTCAGAATGTAAATATTTCTCAAAAGATATAGTGTTGGGAGAGGAAAGAGGAAAAAGAATATATTCTCAGAGTACATCTGGTGAAGGAACTTCCAAAATTATGACTCCTTGACCCAGTAGCACTTTTCTTCCAACCCTCCATGAGACACAAGTCAAAAAGAAGCTGCAAAAACAGGATATTGCAAGGCTGAAGGTTATTTGGTCTCTTCTGTATTTTTCCCACTAAAAAAAAAAGCCCCCAAACCAATAAAAAAGGCAGTGTGCAAAGGTAGGATAAATTATGGGAAAGGGAGTGTGCTCTATTTATTCTATTTCTACCCTCACAGTTTCTAAACACTCCCAGAGGAGAGCTCCAAGGGTGGCCATCCATCACCGAGGCCCTGGCAGCAGGGCTCTCTCAAGGAATATTTACAGCTGCAGTAATCCACCGACTATATTAACAAACTCTAATCCCATAATGATTAGCTCCCTTTTTCCTTTGCTGCTCCATGGCCCAGAGCCACTTGGGCTTTAATCATTGTTTTGTTTGGGCCTGCATTGCCTGTTGCAGGACACAAGCCCACCTGGCACAGCAGCACAAGGTCACTGCTAACTCAACAACAAATTCTGACATTTTTTCCATGGAGTTTGTCCCTCTGCCAGCCATGAGCTGGCTCTTGAAATCAGGGGTTTTGCATGACAACCTGCATTGCTGAAGTTCAGAGTATGATTTGCACAGCAGCGTCTCTTTCCAAGTTGTGCTTTAAGAAAAATCTTTGCTTTTACTCAGTTTTTGATTTAGACTCCTTTTCCTTTGGTCTGTTAAAATCACCTACTAGAACAATTGCTAACATGAACTACCATTTCATGCAAATTTAGCAAAAAACCCCCTTTCCCACTACTCAGCTAATACAATTTTTTTTTCCCCAGGCAACACCAAACAGCACACCTAAAAAACCAGCATGCTTCTTTCAAAAAACTCTGCTCAAAAAGTCTATTTTATTCTCAACAATGATGGAACCGTCTTCCTCAAACATGCACAGAATTGCACATTTGCACAATTATTTGTTTTGAGTCTTGTCTCTTATCACCTCAGCTACAGCATTTGCTTAGTACCCATAAGTTCTATTTGGACAATAATACACAAACTGAGCGAGAACATTCCACAAGGTGCTTAGGAATTCTCTAGCTCGTTGACTTCATCATTGAAAGTAGATTTTTTTTCCTAATTTTCAGTCTATATCTACAGAACACCCAGATCTTCCTTTTTGTCAGCAACCCATCCACGAAAGTGATCAATTCAAGTGATTTTTCAGGGTTTCCAGCCCCCTGAAGGAGCTGCAGCCACTGGGACGTGCTGGAGGAATTGTTGGGTCAATGCTCTCCTCTCACAGCTCACTCCATCTGAGATCAGTGGACTCACTATAATTGAGCAATATGGATCACACCCACACAAAGAAAAGGCAAAATCAGCCTGAAAAGGATTAATTAAGTATAATTATCTCCCCTAGACTGAACCCACTTCTGATCTGTTAAAATATATTGGAAAGAAGTTCTGAAGAAAGGTGAAACTTGGCACAAAACAAGAAAAACTGATATGAAAATTATGAGGTTTCCAGAATTTCTGCATACCTAAAATCAGAACTTGGCATTAAAATTTTAATTCATTATTTCTAATTTAATTATTGAATAAAAATATCTCTAATATGAATTAATATGACTTATGTTAATAACCACTTTATATTTCATATTTCATATTTCATATTCATAAGCACATTCAGAAAATCACCTTTATGAGCCAATCTAGGAACATTTTTCCTGTCTTGCTAAAACTTAAATTTTTCAAGCAGATTAGTCACATTATGTATAACATTGTCACTGAAGTTTGCTAGTTCACCACATCTTTTACTCACCTGCATTAGCAGGAAACACTTGTTTCATTTTAAGTCACGGCTCTATAGGTCTGATTTTTGCATACAGAAGCAATTTCAAAATACAAAGCTGAGTTTTACCTAATATTCATTTGATGGTTTGATGAATTATGCATTTGAAAGTCAAATGCCAATCCATTTCTTTTATAATCAAGTCCATGTTTAAAAAATGTTATAGGTTATTTGCAAGGAATTAGAAAAGGAGCCTTCTGCTATCATTCAACAGGAACCAATTTATTTCATTAAACAGAAATCCATATTTCCACCCCACTTTAAGTCTGAAAATTCAACTAAGCATATCAGTCTTCATTTCATTAAAATCCTTTGATTTTAACACCCATAGATATTTGGAATATTTGGAACACGGCCACTCAAGCAGTGTCATTCACAGACTACATAATTAGTCTTTCATGCAACTTCAGTGCATACACAACTTGTGATGGTGCTGAATCAACCCCTTCCCACCACATTTCAAAACCCAGTATCTTTTCATATCAGGATGAAGTGTCCACTTAGATCTGAAAAGAAATAGCAAAAATAATTTACAGAAATGACAGCAAAATACTTCAGGTTAAGTATTCCAAGTGCTGTTCATCTGTCATGCACCAGTTTGCCATCAGACAGGTCCAGATGTTGTTAAGGTTCCCACACAAACACTGATTTATTCAGTGCCTATTTGGAGAGGATACTAAATATGAAGCACCACCTCTCCAAATAAAATGCATGTATTGCATGATTTCAATATACAATGTACATCAGCCCTTTCTGACCCCAGGAGAAATAATTTCACCACAGAAATGCAAAAGACAGATAAAGACAAGTGCTTTTAGCAAAGTGTTATTAATTCACATAAATCACAGCTCACATTGTCCTGTTGCTGGTTTGTTTTTGTTGGTTGGCTTGTTTTGGGGAATGTTTTTGTTTGGGGGATTTTTGTTGGGTTTTTGGTTTTTTGGGGTTTTTTTTCTCTGCTCAAGAGCCAGCTTTTTCAGGGTTAGAAGTTGGTTTTTAAGGAGTGACCCCAAGACACCAAGACTTCTAGAGAACAGAAATTCTACATTACTGGGTGTCGTTACAGAGGCATTATGTGTATTCACTACATCTTATGGGATATAAAACACTGCATGAAATACACCTTTTAAATGTAATTTCAGGCTCATTATCAGCTGCCTTTGTTCCACGGATACTGTTATCTTTTGAATCTCCTGATAATTGCTTCTTGAATAGACTGGAATAGACAGCATCATTGCTGATCGATTCCAGCTCTGACATGTTCTGATTTGGAAATAAACTTGAAAGAAACTTTTCAACAGAATGAAAATTGTGTTCATTCAGCTCTAGGTTGAGAAGGAATCACTTAAAGAGAAGATTACATGTAGAGCATTGTAGAAATGCTCTATTTCATAAAGAAATTAATAAATAGAATAGATATCCAGGTTTTATCATGAGCTTAAAAGATGAACAAAGGCACTTAAAGTTCAAAGAAAGTGAAAGCATTCCTGAGAGGAAGGAAATAAACCTGACTCCTTTGTAAAAACACTCTTGTGTAGTTCTCCTGTTGGTTTTTACCTGCTCTGAGGGAGTTGCATAAAAATTTCGTGTATGTGATGTACAAACACTGCATTACCAGTGGCCAGTGTTTAATTCCAGTCACAGAAAGCAAATCACAAAACTGCACTGACAGACTCTGCAGCCAGGGTAATAAGGGTCTGGCTCTTTTCAATGAGATCCCAGCACACTTCCCAGTCTAAATTGATGCCTGAAGTTGCAGATGACAAGAAATAATAAATAATAATAATAATGTCAAATTCAGTAACACTAAAGCAAGATTTTGCTAGATTAGGTGGGTCTTAAGCTCAGTGCCTCAGGAGCATTTGAGACCTCAGACAGATGTTTTCTGTTTTTGTTTCAGTTACTGATTCCAGTAATTTAAAATAGCATACAAAAGAAGAGACAGCAGAAGTGAGAGGCACAAATCTTTGGGCCTGTATCACTGAAAAGTACACAAAACTTCTACCCAAACATGGAGAAGCTTTGTCAGTTTTGGAAAGAGCTTGGCCAGTATCAGGCCTCATTTTTTTTATCATCATTAAACCATGAATGTATATGTAGTTTATTTTCTGCTCACACCATCATGAATGTCCACTCTGATATTTTCTAGCAAGTTCTTCCCATCTTAGGGCATTTAGCTCCACCTTTCCTGATCTTGATGATTTTAGACCATGTCATTGTTTTATCAAGATTTTTTTATACTCTCTCTGATTTTTCATGAGATTCTTCCAACATAAGAAAATCCAGTTCAAACTCTACCTCCAAATTTATTAAGTGTATTTTCTATTCCACCTGCCAACTTTTTATTAAAATACTGAATAAGGCTGGAGCATCAAAGCCAGAAATGCTACATCATTAATTTTATAACCCTAGCACTAAGAAATAAGCTAGAAGTACCTAATAAATTTAGAGAAAAATACAAATTTTGAACGGAATAGCTTGTGTGTCCAGGAAGGCACAAAAAAGGATGATCAGACTTATAGGTAAGCTCATTTTCTGACTATTTCCTCACTGTTTAATAATACCTGTTGCTTTTTAACAATGCATTAATGGAAATGCAGGAGCAGAGCTGCAATCACAGGCTCTTCCTCCCAGCACAGAGCTCCTGTGCCTTCGCAGGGGATCCCCAGCAGATTCAGAGCAGCAGAACAGCACCGAGCTCCTGCCAGGAGCCACAATTCCTGCTCTGTGCTGCACTAACACCATGTTTACCTGAGGCCTTGCTAATTTGTACCCTCCCCAGGCAGTCCTCAGGTAACACAGCTTTACACATTTGTGAGCTAATTCAGAGCCACAACACAAAAAATGCTGTGTTAGGGAACTGAATACATATTGTAACACCCCCAGCAGGGACTGAGATTGGCAGGGAAATGCTGTAACCTCCTTCTTCGGAGTAGAACTTCCCTGAAAAATTATGTTCTGCTGTGAATTCTGCTTGCTGTTCCTTTTCTAAAACAGACTACTTAAAAGGTGGAATATATAATCACACAAGGAATACATACAACCATTCCAGCCCAACAAAGTTGATACCAACAAAAAAGAACCAGAAAATTCTTTTGCAGACTCATTCACCCGTGGGGTTAGAATCCTAAAGGGCTGAGGGTTTTTTGCCCATCTTTGTTACCCAACTCAGGCTGTTACTCACATTCTGCTGGCTACCAAACTTTGAGAATCTCAGCAGCCAGGGAATTATAGCTTGTTCTCTGCAGAATCAGATGTAATGAAGTTGCTCATTAAAAATAACAAGCCGCTTTAGTAATGAGCCCTGATGTACAGCTTTGGTCTGAGGAATATCTTATTTTCAATTGAAACATAATTAGATTCAATTGAAGGCCCCAAGTTGGTATATTAAAGGGAACCACAAAAATCACACTTAATTATGAAAACTGAATACTCAGACTTTCAAAGACTCCCTAACATCTATAGTGTTGAAATATTGGTAAATATTAGTTAAAAGAAATTAATAATGCCAAAATTGTCGGGTAATAGTCCCTAATTGGTTATAGAATCAGTGTTACACGACTCAAGCCATTAAATTTACACCCAACTGCCTGAGGACAATTGTTTACATGTTCACAGTTAATGGCTTGAAATTCAGCTCTGTTAGACTGAAATGGTTTCACTGCCACCAGTAGGAACTGAGGAAGCCTGACACTAAAAATCCAGGCCATTATTTTCTGCACAGAGTTAAAAATTTCTCTTGGTGCAAAGTACATGAAGTTATGGCTATTCCAGCAAGTATGCAGACACAAGTGTGACTGGAAGGAGGCAATACCAAAAGATGATGTAAAAATCCTCAAGCATGCAGCAGAGTCTTTGCACGAGGTCAAACACTGCACAGCCAACAAGTGACACTGAGGCCCATCTGAGAGTTTTTAAGTTGTTGTTTATCACCACTTCCCAGCACTGGGAAGACAAAATTAATTTTCTGAGCAACAATGATATCTAACACCACCACAGTTTTAAAAGAAATAGCCCAGGCTGTCAAGTTGCAGCTCCGTGCTGACTTCCAGAGATCTCCACTGACATCCCCTCTGGCAGGATCTCTGGCTCTCCCTTCCCTGCAGCAGCTGCTCTATTCACACAAGAACAGGGTTTGAAAGCATCAGGGATGAACACAGCCTTAAAATGCTTAAATATGGTCTATGACCCTCACTATAAATATCTGTTTAAAGCACAAATAATCAATTAGCACTCCCAGAGATAGAAAAAAAAGAAAAAAATCACAAACAAACAGAACCCCAAAACAAACCAGTAGAAAGGTAGAAAAGCTGGAATAGTTGCTTAAGACCATTTAAAAATTTATCTCCTTTTTTCCTAGTTTGCAAATTCTCTCATAATTGTTTTAAGCCTTTTAAAGTTAGCAACACATACTTAGTTTGATACAGCAGGCAAAGATGTAAGCACCCCTACATAATTTTATACCTTTTAGAAGGGTGTTTTTACTCTTTATGTGGTGGACTTTAATTATGACCTACAAAATGTACAGTAATAGAAAACACATTTTTTTCCCTTCTTAATCTTCATTTTTCAATCTTCTGCTTTTTAATCATTTGCTTCATTGACCACTTACTTGGTTAATTTCACTGAATTATTACATTGAGCCACAGAATATTGTACTTTTATCAGTGAGCTTAGAAAGCTAGCTCATTATAGAACTTTAATAACTTTAAAATAGACTTTTGCTTTAGCCAGGAAACCTTATAAAAGTGTTCTACTACATTTAGCATGGATTGGGCAGCAGACCTTGCATTTTTGTAGTAAATGATTTTTTTTTTAAATAAAAATCACTGTATATTGTTACAATCACATACATCATTACAACACAGAATGAAAAAAAAGCCTCAGATTTTTGGATGCACAGGGTCACATTTTTAAAGGTTCTCCATGACTTCCACATTTCCATGTCTCCTTTATTTTTATGTCAGGCTGTGCCTAGCTTACCTACAGCCCTGAGTACATCTGACACTATGCTATACTATACTATGCCATATTATATATTATATTATACTGTATTGTATTTTATTATATGATATTCTCACTCAACTCCCAGAAAAACGGGTTTTAGAGCACTTCCAAGATGCCAGAGGGAGGGGATGTCACTGGTCAGGTCAATCCTTGAGCAGCACTGCACAGGGGACAGAGGCAAAGCAGGGGAGCAGTGGGAAGCAAAAACAGCTTCCTTAAAAAAAGCAGATATTAAACCACGGAAATAAGGAGAGAAACCTTGGGCAGGTGTAAGGAAAAATCAAGATCTGCAAGGAAAAAATGTTAAGTGAAAAACCTTGGAAGATAAAGATCGACAGTGTGTTAGGAAGGGAAAGACAATTCAACCTTCCCTTGCAAGGAACAGAGCTTCAGGTGACAGAGGCAAGTGTTTATGCTTCAGGGGGAAATGGGGATCTGAAGGGAAAAGAAAACAAGAAAAAATTAAGGAGAATGTAAAAACATCTCAAAGAACTATGGAACAGCCACAATGGGGGTTGAGAGGAGAAGAACAAGAGTCTGCCAGGGACAGCATATGGGAGAAAATAAAAGATCACTTAAAGCAACTTAAGGAATGCTTAAAGAGATGTAGAACCTGCAAACTTCTTTCCTGTTCCCACCCTTAGGAACACAGATGTTTGGCAAGAGAACAGAAGTTAAAGGGTTTCAGTGAGGATGTTTGTCCTGGGCAGAGTGTGCAAGTGGTGTGCACCAAGGGCACACAAACCTCAGCTCCAGAGTTACACCTGCAGCTGAGCAGAGGTACAAACCTGCACACACCTGCTCTGCACTGCTGCTACAAATTCACTCCACAGCCGCAGATACCTTTTGTTTCTACTGCAGTAACCCTAAACTAAATAAAACAAAAGAATAAATTATATAAACCCTAAACCACTACTAGGTAAATAGCAACTTGCCAAGTAATAGACCAACAGTGCTCAGAGTCTCATTCCTCCCTGTAGATAAATTGTTTGCCACCTCTAAATAGTTAGATTCTCACTAACTAACCCTCTAAAAGTAACCCTCTCCAAATTCACCATAAGTTGAGTTTCACTGATTATCCTCAATTTATCAACTGCAATTCACGTATTTTCCATTGAGGCTTTACAACATTCAGAATTGTTTTTATACAACCATGAGATTTTGCCGTTACAAGTATGTGAAACTTATGATAAGCAAATACAGAGACTCCAGAATTACTGCAGTTTGAAATGCCTGTGTGTATATTACATTTTGAAGTTTATGTCATAATATACATCACATAGTAGCTGGCTGTAATGAATAGTTATTAACAGAGAAAAATTGTACCAGGAGACATTGCAAATCACAGTTACAGTTAGCATTAAAATTAAATATTCCAAAAGTTATTGTTAAAATATTAATAGTATATTTCTCAGGAAAAAATATATTTTATTGTTAAAGAGAACTGGTTGGGTTTTAATTTCATATTTAGCATTTCACAGTCCAGAGAACAGAGAAGCAGCTACAATTGTATTTTATTTTAATGCTGCTTTTCCTTTTGGCAGACAAATTCCCCAGGCATTAGAAGACAGAAAGTACTAAAACCTCAGGTCATCTTCAAACAGAAAATAATGAAGGGGGAATTTAAGAGATATAATAGACCAAGGTAAAGCAGGAGTTCAGACTTATGGCAGTACCATCAGGCAGCTCAGTGCTGTTCTCAGTTCAGGACCTGGAGCTGTAACTGGATTTTCTCACTATTACACTCAGGGTAATTATCCCACCTCCCTGCAGGATCCAGCAGCTCAGCCCCAGCTTTGCTCTGCCTGATCTCAGCTCCAAAGCTGGGTTGTTAACCAGCTCAGAAATCCAAAGCACAGCATGGACCATGGGCAAGCCCAAACTTTGGCAGGTTTTGCACAGCAGCAGCCCTGGGCTGTTTCTGCCTCCAGCATCTTCAGTGAGAGCACGTTCAATGCAGCCAGGGCCACATCCTGACCCCAACACTTGAGGCCAGAGACAGGTTTCAACTGAGAGCCACCCAACATGAGCATTTCACGGTAATCAGGCTTGCTTCCAGCCACACTAAAACACAGATTTTACTTTCAACAGTTCTGTGCCACAACTATAGATTTAAATGCAATTTCTCTTTTAAAAAAAATTATCATCACCAGTCTTTGAAGAACTCATACATTCATACAAATGTGCAAACCTCACCAGAGACCTGACAAGAGCAATGTGAAGCCAGCAACTTTCTAGTAACCAGAAAACTATTGGTATTGATACAACCTTCAAAATTATTGCATTCATACAGATATCAAGTTAAATCTTGAGGATGTGTGGTGTCTCCTTTACTGTGAAACCCCAGAAAACCTCAGCATTCACATGAGACTAGTCTAACTAAATTATTATAGAACTGCCAGAGGAACAGTCATGCAGGATCACCACCAAAGCAAATTGTGCTTTATCAGTGTCTGTTCTATTCAGATTCTTTCACACCATACCCTTATTAAAAGCACTCCCTAGCAGTGACCACTCCTATTAAACCAGGCACATGCATGAGGAGTTTGTTGGGATGGTCAAAGCAAACACTAAGAGGCAGAGTTACCTCCACATTTCCTAATGTCTTTATGTACCTTGGCCAAGAGGCTTAGGAACAGCACAAGCCAAGCCACAGTCAGGGACAAACTCCAGAGACACAGTGTGCATTGATACACATTTCTAACTACAGCATGCTGATTGGTCAAGTTACTTGAGTTATTGTAAGAGATTCTTTCATTACCTGTCCAATTTTACCTAAGGAACACAATTCTCCATATATGTACTACCATGTCTAACCATATATCAAAATCAATAATTCCATTCATAGAATTAGACCTAATTTTCAGTCATGTAATATTCTTGCACATCATCTATTCTGGGCATCATTTGTGTGTTGACAAGAAAAACAGAAGTGCTCTATTGGATTTATTTTTTCTCCAATTAAATTAGCACCCCGCAAATGCAACTAATACATCAATTAGGCAACACTATTAAAAGCATTTTAAACCAATAAAAATCAAACCCTGCATATTGTGACTTTTTGTACATACATATTAAGAGAGAACTTTGTAAATTCATAATATTCTATCCAGTTATATCCATCTATAACCCTGCCAGTGTATTCCCAATATTTACTGTAAAGTTGGGAGTGCAAGAAAAGGGCACTTTGTGCAAAGGTAAAAGTATCAAGAATAACTTGAGTTCAACCAGTGCAGTTCAACACAGGCTATACACGTTCTGGGCCCACCTACTGTGTGTCCCTGCTGCTCCCATCCTGTAGGTATGAGGCCACAGCAGCAGGCTTCACAGTCAGATTATTCTGTAACCCATTTAAATCTGATTTCCTCTTTAATTAATAATGGGAAAATGATAAAAATGTTCTTTGGTGTCTAATTTAAAACTTATTTCTGAAAGCTTAATTTTTCAGTATTATATTTCCTTTTCCTTCTTTTCCCAATTAATTTAATGCTTTTTTCTAATTGAGCAAATTCAATTAAATCCTGATCACTGGGAGTTTATTAAGGCTTTTCTCTGCTGAATTAAAGAATACGTTTCTTTGAGATACTGATATGAAAGCAGACCTATACTGCAACAGTTCAGAGCACAAGTTAAATAACACCAGGACAAAGTGCTCACCACACATAAAACCACACATAAATAAATCCACAAGACCATCCAGTTGGCACTGAGGGGCAACGCTGAAGCCAAAAAGTATTTTTCAATAAATTCTACTACAATTACAGAGCAATACAGTCTGTGGCAGCTCTCAGTACAAAACAATATAACACAGGCACAATTAGGGAACAGAGACTGAAAAGATTTCTCCTGGAAGGGTTTTCTTGAAATTTGAGCAGGTTAATTCAGGCTCTGCTGTGCCCATGGATATGGGCTGGTCAAATGCAGGGATTTTAATCACTGTTTTTCAAGGGCTCTGTTTTCTCCCCAGTCTTGCATTACACTCACATGCTACTTCCCTATGTTTTTATTTTTATGAATTATGGCAGTGTAAAATGAATTGTACAGAAATTAAACCAAAACATGTGTACATGACTTATTCAAGCAACTTTACAGCTGCATGCAAATTGTGTGATTAGGGAAAAGCAATTAGAAGACCACACCTGAGGTGCAGGATCAGAAGACTCTACCTTGAACACAATCAAAGAAAAGCACTAGGAATACACACCTGGAAAGCCTTATCAGGAAGCTTTCTCAATTAAGGAAAAGGTCTCCTAATGAAAGTCAGCAAGGAGTAGGGGGGCAAAAATCACTGCATAAGCACCTAAAAAGACTTCCCAGAGATACAAGCCACTTAAATTCTGGTGGCCATGGCTGAGTGCACAAGCAAGCCCAGCCAGCATGTCCAAGCTGCACTTTCTTCCAAATGTGAGTGCTCAATCTCCTCTCACCCAACTGAGCAGCTCCTACCTCCCACACATCCAGGAGCCCCTGGCATGCAGACAAGGATGAGAAGAAAGCTTGGGAAGGGAGAAGGTTCCCTGATTCACCCAGAGACCCCGCTCTGTTGAATAATTTCCAAATACAAAAGAGGCAGAGGGTCTTCTCCCCCAAGAGTTTGAGCTCTGCATGAAGCAAAGCAGGGCTGGACAAGACAGTGGTGCAGAACTGTATCTGCAATCAGCCAGAAATGTCAACTGTGACAGAAATAGATGAAGAGCATTGATCAAAAATAAATTACTTTGACATATTTCACACAGTCAAATCTCAAAAGTTAAAAAATGAGGAAAAAAAACCAAACAGAATTTGCATATTTACTACATTCTTCTGGAAAACCACATTATCATACATGCAGTCATGCATTCCCAAGTAGAGAGCACTACAGACAGCTGCCTTAATCTTCAGTGGTAATTTAATAATAAGCTGTATTTGTTTTGTTGATGAGAAGGTAAACTAAGAATATTAACACTCCAAGCATGTATAATTAAATTAACAGTCAACTGATTGCATCTTTCCTATTCCCTTGGAAAAATGGTAGTGTTCAAATTAGCTGAACAAACCTGTGGTGTGTGCCTCTCTCCTTAAGATTGTTATTTCCTCATTCCCTACAATACACTTCAATGCTTCCTAGCTTCACATCTCTTGCTCCTGCCTTGGATAGAGGCCACCAGCCCTCCCCAGCAATGATGGGGACAGCCAGAAGAGACTCATGACCCTGTGGGCCTGTCCTCAGGGAGAAAACTGAACAGATAATTTTCCAATACAGAATGTAGTCATGTGTGTGTTGCTGTTAGTTAAGCTGTGCTTGGTTTCCAGGAGAATTTATTTCACAGCGGCAACAAAAAGCTCTGTCCCAGAAGAAATTGGCAGGACTGGGACACAAGAGAAAGTGTACAAAATCCCAAGACAGGAAAAACTTTTATTTGAGAATGTGTACTTCACCTCCCTCTCAACTTCTCCATTACATTATTTGATTTTTTCCAGTGCTGCCTCAAGGAAGCTCACAGCTCTGATCTAAAGTGAAAGCTTTTCTTTTTGTTTGGGAAATAAGAGTGCAAACTGGCATTCCGCACGTTTTTATTTATGCCTTTTGTATCTCCCAAACTTCATTTTGCAGCTGAAGTTATCAGCTTAAAATAATGAGCTGATAATGAACTCCAAAAACTGTGCAACCAGACCCATTACACTCTAAACTCCTGCTCCTCCTCAAATCATGAAGACTGACCTAAATAATCAAGAGTCTTCGTGTGACTAATTACAAAATTTCTGACAGAAAAGCAGATGTGTTATATTTCCGTTTTCTTGCTTCTAAATAGCTTTCAAGTGTTTAGGCCACACACTGGTGTTGAATTTGAATGTGCTAAATTAAGCCGTATATCAGGAAAGACAGATAACCTCAAATCATTAAAGTTCTCAGCTGAGATGCATAAAACAACAGGAAAAAAAACCAAACCAAAACAACACAGTAGGTCTGGGCATAGGGCACAGAACATGTAGGTCTTTTGCATAAAGATATCTTCTCAACTCAAGCAGGCAAGTGGCCTGAGAAGGCTGAACAGACCAACACCAAGCTGCATTCCCTTTCCTCCTACTCCCACGGCACTTTCCCACCAGCCCAGGCATTCCCCACCACTCCTCCTGAGTATCTCACAGTACACACCTCAATGTACCTGCCACAGGGACAGAGCAAGGACCAGAATTGGGGCACAGTAAACCAGTTTTCCCAGCAGAAGCTCCCAGTAAAGTTTACAAGCTCCCCAGCAGAGCTGCAGAGTTTGGGGCACTCAGAGGCAGGGTATCTCTGAATCAAGGATGCAGGAACACAGCACACAGCCACTGACCCCTCACCAGGTGTGCTCAGGCACAGAGGGGTTCACATCAAACTGTACAGAAAGGATCCTCAGGGAAGTCAGCCTTTACATGGAACTTAAGCTGGGGAGATAGAAATTCAGGTCACCAAATCAGCAGTCATTTGTGAAGACTTTGCTGTTACACTTTCTGGCTCTAGTTCCTATCCTATTCATCATTAAAATATTCAGGTGAACTCTGGTAGGGGACTAATCATTGGTAGTCCTATACATATAGCTAGATATGTACCTTTCAAGTATCCTACTCAAAACATTTAAGGGATCCGCTCAAACTAGATTTGTATGAGATTTACTTGAATGAAGCTCTCAGCCCTTTAATTTCATCATAATAGATGGCAGCTTTCAAGAGATTTGAAATGCATGGTAACATTTACAATACATCAAGTTTCGGGTGCTGCAGCGACTGAAATATATGCTTTTAATTTACTCTGAAAAGTGATGCTTGCTAGATTTTTTTGGTTTTGTTGAGCAATTTCTGCCTCAGAAATCAACATCTTTCCACCTGCTTGCTTGTTTTAGAGAAAGATGATTAATTTGGGCTGGCTTGTTACTAGTGAAGTGTATGCAGAATGAAAATCCTGTCTCTGCCATGGCCTGGAGTTGCACAGGCTGTTTGTACACCCTAGTGGGGGAAGGATGCCAGCGCACAGAACCCCGACAGGACCAGCAGCTCTCCCACCAATAAACAGAATGCCGAGACTATAATGCAAAATAACCAATGAGGCACACCTGCAGCATCAGATTTTAATATCCAAATCGTGGTGAACTGGTCTGGGTGGACTTGAAATAGCAGCACCGAGGTCTGAGGACAATAATGTTAATTTACATTTGAAAACATGCAGATTGCCTTCCCTTAAATCCCTCTTTCTTACATCTCCCAAAAAGGCTGCAGAAAACATGCTCCTCAGCATGCAGCAAGCATTATCCTTCTGATCATATCACCACTAAAGGCATTTCTTTCTTCATCATGTCTTCATTTCCTCAGAATCCACAGAAGATGAGAGTAACTTATGTGAGTAAAATAATCCACCACTACATTCCCCTGAAAACAGAAGCCCTACATAATGGAATTTCTGCAAAAGATATAAATTAATAGTAATGGAAATGTCAGATGATTAGTCACTCAGTTTCTATTCAAACTGAGTTTCAGCACATTTGTCATTCATCGCAAAGAAACACAAAGGTTGCTTCAAACTGAAAAACTCTTTTCCATAATTTTCTATCAAAACACACATCACAACAACAAATTCTGCAATTGCAATTTATCTTGGTTCACACACTGCTCTATAAAGAATATAATAAAAGTTATGGGATTTTTCTCCTTTTCCTTTAATCGTTTTAATTTTTAAACAAACTTGCTCAATATGTACTTTGTATTATCATAAGGTTAAAATTACCTCATTTATTTTATTAAAACTGAAATTTAATTAAATATTTTACTAAGATAATTATTGCTACATGATAAGCAAGGAGGGATTTTTTTATCATTTTATGTTGGTATTATAGCCTTAATCTTCATCTGTACTACAGATACCATTGTTTATCATTGATTTTTTTTCTCCTGTAATATAAATAACTTTCAATATACTGGAACATCACACCTTAAGATAATTCCTTTTCAACACTTCAGTGTGGACATATCTGTTTCATCTATGCTTAAAATAAAAGTACAGAAGCAGCTTGAAAATCAGGCCTAGGTTCTACATGTGGACATATCTGTGATGTCCATCAGTCAGTTTGTCCTTCTGAAGGAAGGATAAGCAGAAAACCCAGGATGCAGCTTTTCAGCAGGAGCCTTTCTGCTTACCCCTGATGAGGAAATCCACACACACATTCATCCTCAGGGGATGGAGCCCCAGGAGAACGGGCTCCTGTGGTGCCACTGCTCATGGAAATAATTGCTCAGCACACGTCTGGGGACTGCCAGACAGAAACCATACAAATAGTTATCCTCCTCGTGGGGTTTTCTTGACCACCTGTTGCTGAAAACTCTTCCATGGTACAAATGCTAAAACTAAGCTCTTCCATGGTACAAATCACTACCTGCTTGCAGCTGGATACCTTTAAGGCACAAATATTTACTTGCGAGTGCTGGATGAAGATTTAGTGCAGGAGAGCTGTGGATCCAGCCAGTTCCATGGCACTCCCCTGCGGCAGCTGCATCTCACTGAAGCACCACGTGTCAAACCTTCCTTCTTCACCAGCCTGACACTTTCACATCAGGCAGCAGGATTTATCAGTAAAGGTATTTTTTATGTTTTTAAATATCGGTCACTAAGAAAAGCATTTAAAAAATCATTTTCACATTAAAATCTTCATTTCACCCCTTGGCTCCCTCTGCACACATTTAGGTACATTCCACAGAATTTGTGGTTCTTTAAGCAAGTAGAATAATATCAAGGATAGGTGATTTTCTGGATTTTATTTACATCCAATCCTTAAAAAAATGAAAGAGGAAATTGAAAAGAGGAAATATTCCCTCCTCTCCCTTTCCTGGAAAATAAAAAACAAAGTGGGATTCATTCATTTGGATTTGTTCTAAATATGGGTTTTTTTAAAAAGCTGATAAAGAAAAAAAAATATTACTTTTAAGCTGCAGTTAAATGTAGTTTAAAATTAATATCTGTGTGGAAATGACTAGCTAAGTCCAGACACTGACAGCCCCTTCTCATTAACCATACAAAAAATTGGTGGAACTCCAACACAGCACTTCTCTCAGTCTTCAAAAATTGAAAAATTAATACACTTTCCCCTTTTTTTATATTACAGGAAAATGCTGTCTTGAATCACAAGACAGCATTTAAAAATAAATACTTTTGTCCAAACTGAGTATCTTTTATCCATCTTTTCTAATGGTCCTTAACACAGGAGAGGTGAACATCAACTCTTGTGAGCCTTGTCACAGTTCTTTAGAACAGAGCTATTCCCTAAAATTTGCAAAAGCCAATCTCCTTATGATTTTAACAGGATTTATAACAAGAGGTAAAGACTGGCAAAGCTGTTACCTGATTTCTCCTGTTTTTAATGCAAAATAATAACCACCTGGCAAAACACAAAACTTTTAGAAAGAAACTGAAAATTAAAAACATGGAACTTAAATAATAAAATCACCATGACTGTTTTTAAACTAACCTAAGACAGAAATATTCATTTTTTTCTTCCTGAATTAATCCTTATTAACATTTCCTGACATGTTCCTGACATACAGGATCAAAAATGAACCACTACATTTGAGTGCCTTTTATAAACACTAATCCTTTCCCTGAAGGATATGTATTAAAACCAGCTTTCTTAAATAATCTGGTTTCTCAACATTGCCTGTACATGTTTTTTTCTTCAAAATTTCATCACAACTTCATTCATTTAGACAGGCACTTTTTCAAATCCATCCTATCCTTCACAACCCACTAAAAGGTGCCCTCCCTCCATGGGCCTTGATCCGCAGTAATATGTTGAAAATAGAGATCCATTTTTCTTGCCAGACAGGGTGGATGGTTATCTGAAGTGAAAAGTTCCATTTCCCAGCATCTTTCATTGAATCTACTGCCTGATAATTATATGGAACAGGAAGTAACCATTCATCAAATCCATAAAATATCCATTTGTCATGGTGATTCTCTCCTCCATGAGAAACATGAGAACCAAAATGAATCAGCCAAACCAAACTCCATCACACCAAAGGTTTAAAAAAAAAAAAAAAAAAGAGATAAAATGTATTTTCTTCATAAGGCAGAGTGAGTGAGGCCTTATAAATGTTAAACTACCTTCTGTCATTATGGGAAGTTATTTTAATCTCATCCTTATAATTCAAGTCAGTATAAATAGACTGGCAATTAAAGGTTATTAAAAGTTATCTGAGTCAAGTGGAAGTAACAAAATCTTTCATTCCCACACAAATCAGGCAATTTAAAGTAGGATTTAAAAGGGAAAACCTTTCATTCCACAAACAAACCTATCTAAATAGACCCTAGTAGCTGAAAACAAATTTATGCATATATATTTTAATAGTATCTAACCTGAAGTATGTCCTCATATAAATCATAAAATCATCATAAATGGATTTGTCATTTCTGGTTGGCCTAATGTTACTCATATAACACATCTCAGAACAGCTAAAAAAAATAATGATCAAAACTTTTTTCCAACTCTCCTGATTCTCTGGTGCTGCCTGTTGCAACGCTGTCCACAGAACACTTACCCTCCTGTACAACAGGTTGCAGCTATTGGGTAGGTCTGCCCTAAGGTTTTAACTTGGGCTGGGAATGCATTTCTGAGGGAATCCCATTGCCCCTCCTGGCTCCCCAAGCTGGGATTGCAGTGCCAAGCAGAGGGGCTGGCACATCCCAGGCTGGCACGTCCCCAAAGGCACCCTCCAGGCTGTGGGTGGGTGCACAGCCATGGCTCACAGAGGGCATTCCATGTGCACCTCCCTCTTCCCACTGTGAAGACCTCCCCGTGCTGCTGCATCCTGTCCTGGGATGGCACTGCCAGAGCCACCAGTGTCACCTGCACTGGGAGCTCCCCACTCCTCCTCCACCACAGGGCTCATCTTGGCTGCATCTCCACTTCATCATTCTAACCCTCTCCTAAAGTCTGCTGTTAAATTTACTGTCCAGCCACAAAAAGCCACTTTAGCAACAGCACAAATCCATGCTTTGTACCTATATCCCTGGAGAATACATTGGAGATAAGTCTATTACTGCCAGAAATGCAGCAACTAAATCAAAGCTCAACACACTATCACCTCCAATTTCCCAGAGGCCATTTCTTTTTTAGCCTAAGCCCTTCTCTCTGTCCTTTTTTTCAGCCTCTGGTTGTCCTTCATGTTTGCTGTGCATTAAATAATTCCCATTGGCCTCCACCCACGAATCCCCCAGACACAAGGAAGGGCATTTACTGTCACTTACCTGGATTTGAGTATCAGCTGTGCATGTGTTGTCCTATGTGCTACTAAGTGTGGTGGTGATGCCCTTCACAGCATCAACATGTACAAAGTTTGAGAAGAAAACAGTCATTTCAACTCTTTAACATCTTAACTCAGGGTTAAAAATTCATTTGTGTATTGTCTGCTCTGACAGTGGATATCAGACCCCTGAAATCTAAATGCCACCTTCCTCCTTACCCTCCCTCTGCTCACACTCAGCTGAGGGGTTTGGAAGCAACTGAAAAGCTTTTCACTAATGGACATTTCAGGCAATAGTTTGTTACCAAAAAAGTAAAGTGCTAACATACATTTTTATCTATCAGGATTGCTTGAAAAACTAAAATGAGAACTGCCATCAAGGGAGACACAGCTGCAAGATCTGGGCAGAGCGACATCTTTGCCAGATGAAAAAACTTGAAAAATTATACTAACAGCAAAAATAGAAGCAGGATAATAATCCCATTGAGGCTTTTCCCCACAGTAAAATAATTCATCACATATTTAAATACATTTGATCATTTATTCAAGACAAATTATGAGAGCATAAGCAAGAGAGTAGCAGGGTGAATTTCCCTTTACTTGAAAAGAACTCTGCAATGTCAATATTTAAAAGATGTTCTTTTTTCATACTTAATGAACAGCTATACACTTACAGCCTAAATAGCTCACTTTACACTAAACAAGCATCTCAGAAGGAAGAAAGCTGTCTTCAAAGTACACTGTGAAAGAACTTTCACTTCACCAACTACTTGAAGCTACAGGAATAAAATATATCTTTAATTCCCAACCCACATGAATTTATTTTGCTGTAAATCCTCAAACACACAGAAGATAAGCAGCTCAGTATTGTAGCTGCACATGGCACAAAAAGCTTTTTTCTAAATGCATTGTTTTACATTGTCTAACAGTAACGCAAGGAAGAACACAAGATATATGGCACCTTTTTGCCTCTTAGCTGAAGAAATGCAATAGGAAGCACTCTAAAAATCTCCCAGCCAAGTTCATCTTTACAGGTTCACATACAAGAAGCAAAATTACTGGCATCCCTCTAGAAACTTCAGACTCTTTGAATAAGAAAAATGCTGTGCAAAAAGAACAACTAAATACATAATATAGATATACTATTACTATATTACTGTTACCATAAAAGCTTTTTTTTTAAAAAAAAAAAAAAGTAATTGCTGTCTTACATTGTTTTTGAAGCTTTGTCTCAGAGGGCAGCAGAGCCAAGGCCCTCCTGCAGATCCAAGAGGATGTTACCACCCTCAATCTGCTCTGAAATACATGTTAGGATTGCCAGGAAACAGCATGAGAGGACACACACATCAGCCAGCTCTGAAGATCACAGATTATTGAGCCAATAATCTGAAAAACTTGCCATTTACCTGAAGTACCAGTTCTACAGCACTTTTTAGTTGGCCATTTACAGTCAATATATTTACTTCCTGTTCATGGTTGTCATATACAGTTAACAATTAAAATTATTGGTGCCCTGGGATTCTATGATAAGTACAATAGGTCAAAAAATATTCTTGAATAAAAAAAAAAAAAAAAAAAAAAGAATACTTAAACAGCTCCTGAAGTTTCAAGTCCAAAGGATTCTGGTTTAGATACTGCTTTCCCTTTCCTAGCTCAAGGAAGTATTGGACACTGTTACATGGGTTGGATACTTCTAATTAGGAATTCATGCTCTGAGCACTCCAAGTGCAGAGTTTTACTGCCTCTAAATGGGAGAAAGTTGTTAAATTGTGGTAATTTGGAATCAAACAGATGACCCCTCTTTCAGGAGCATGTGGGCACATACCCTGCCTTGAGTCACAGTGCTCTACACTTACATTCAAATAAGCTCTCTTAAAGTGAATAATGCTCAGGTTCAAGTGAGTACTGACCTGGAGCTTAACTGGTCACAAAACTCAGAATATAGCATGTCCTTCAGGATCTATGCATTCAAATCGTGGGAAGCTTTACACCTTCATAGGACAATTTCTGCCTTCCAAACTCCTCTGCACTGAAAACCTGTGACAACCTCCTTAGCAGAGGCTGTGATACCTCGAACTTTATAACAAACAGAGTACAGGAAAATTTCTTGTTAACTTTGTGCTCTATTTTGCAATGCTTTGTACCATTGCTTTGCAAATCGTGTTTCATTTTGGAGAATTGTTCCCTTTGTCATTTCCTCTGTATTTTCCTGTTTTAGGGTGAAACAAAGGTCTTAAAAAAACCTCACACATCACTGCAGTCACACAATTGCTTACTTCACACATATTTTTAAAGCAGGCTTTAAACATTCTGATGGATTTTCTCACTCATTTCAGTGTTAATTTTAGCTTCATCCAAAATATGGTCTCCAGACCACACAAGTAATTATTTTGTTGATACTGGATCTTCTCCTCGTTTTCATTCCTCAAGGTACAGATGTAATTTTGAGAAGTTTATGTGGCATTAGTTGGCTGGAGTTTTTTTAAAGCACAAACAATAATAATTCATCATTTTAAGCAACCTATGGGAGATAGGACCAGTTTTCCAAAGGCAAGCTTACAGTTCCTATAACAGCATTATTTGTACCCTTCTCTTGACAAAAATATTGCTCACAACAGGCACCAGCAGAACACCCCACTGAGTCTGATACAGCCCAGCCTGCTGTGACAATTCCTATGCAAAACATTCTCCAAAAAGGCAATTTCACTCTCAGATTTGTTATACTGCAGAGTCTTGAGAAGTTCTCTTGTGCCCCAACCACACTGGTTTACTATTAAGAACCTTTTTCTTTTACCTGAAAGGCTTTTGTGCCACCAACACCAACTCAAGCTGATTCAGCCCCAGCAGGGAAGTTTTGAGCCTGAACATGATGCACAATTAGAAGTTAATTTTGTTCAAAGCTGAGCAGGATCTGTTCTAGTCTGGTAAACAGTAATACAATTGCAGCCAACGTTTACTTTTTATTCAGGAAGAGCTGTGCAGTCACAGAAATGTTCCATACAAACTATAATTAGATGATATTGTATAAGTCAAGCTACTCGTGGAATAATTTAGCAAAGCCCACAGTTTGTATTTGAGCCTTATGTCTGCTTATTGCACTATTTAATTAGCCATGAGACATCAAGCCTAGTATTGGCCCCTAACAGTTTCTTGCAGCCAGAAAAATACAAATGCATTTCCACTGAATAATAAAACACTGCAGCACTTTAACTGTGATGCATCTGTCTGATATTAATAAGACTACCACTGGAATATTGTTTTCCAAAAGAGTCATCCTACCTTTTATTAAGAGTTTCAAACAACTCAATCCTTGTAAATATTTATATAATATGCTAAGTGGAAGTGGAAATAGATTTTTTCCAGTACAATGGACTTAATTACCATGATAAAGATGCAGCACATACCTGAACCATTCACTTACAAACTCAGTAAGAACAAAACATGCCAAACAGGCAATTAATCAAAGTCATTCTGAATTAAGTCAAGGCAGTTTGTCTCATTGTTGGAAATTCATTTAAATGTCTTACATGTGTGTATCATATTCATAGTAACTGATGTCAAGTGTCTTCTAAATATAACTGTTACTGTATTTATATATAATAGAATGTGCACACCATCACTGGTTAGAATACAGACTAATATATGAAAACCAAAATAATTTGTGTAGAGAGCCTGTGAAATTGAATTCACATCCAATCTGCTGAAAAGGAATTTGCATTTGACTCTAAACTCCAATTCACAATGCATAAACTATGGCTATTCATTACAGTGTTCTGTCATTTGTCACTTGTATAGAATACACCGCATTTTCCAGGCTATAAAATGCCTTAAAATTATGCAGCAATGATGTATGCTATCATTATTTTTCTTTGCCAATGTTTGGATTACATTCAGCAGCTCAAAACAGGGCTGATTTATAATCTGAATAAATAGCAACATCCTTCAACTGTGTGTGTGTGTCTAGGAAAGCTTCATTTGCTTCCTGATCCTAAATGCTATATTCAAACCAAATATTTGAGCAAATTGAATTCAGAACATCTCACCGCACTGGACTGATGGAAGTAACTGCAGAGGCTGCTGGAAGAGCACAACTTCCCTGCAAACACTTCAAGAGGAGTGCAGTGCTGCCAGCAGCTGGTAACCAAATCTCACAGATGCTCATTCAGAAAGTAAAAAAGCATCCACCATTGAAAGTCTGTATAGCAGGCTCTGACACTGCCAGCTTCTAAAGAAGTGAATTCCTAAGAAAAGCTATCCTTTAGTAGTAAATTTACAGTTCAGTCACTCTGAATATTTCTTTCCTTCACAACTACTTTGATGATCTGATAACCTCAAACTCGTGAGCTGCTTTTCACTTCAAAATTATCCCAGAGGGTCACTTTAGGTTGTAGTAAAGATGAAAACAATGAGGCTCTAGACAAATGGGAAGAGTTTATTAGAAAAAACTGCTACCTAAGGAGTTCAACAGAAACCTGTAAGCTCTGACAAACCCCCATAGATGACTACAGCCCTGCAGAACAGATAACACAATAGATTTAATAGCACATTTCCTCCCCCAGAGCAGTCATAACAAAGACACAAATACCCAGCACACATTCACTGCCTTCACTGACAGCTGATACTGCTCTGTTTAGGGTGTTTTGGGTAACCCTACAGCCAGTTACTCCTACAAACTCCACATCACACTTTTGTGCTCAGGAAGCCTGGGGTGCATCCTTAAATCACAGCTGGACCAGTAAAACCATTGCATTCTTTTCTTTGAAAACAAACTTTTTCTCTTCGTTTCATTTGAAACAGCACATTGCACATGGAGAAAGTAAAGTGTCAGCAAAAATACATAAGCTCATAAAGGAACCACTCCTACAGCAAAATTAATTTGTCTCCACATGCTAACAAGGATAATTACTAAAACATCTTACTCAATTACAGAATTGAAAAAGATAGCAGAAATACCCCATACAGATAAAGATGCTAGACCCTAATAATGTTCACCCAAAAGCACTGGGTGCCTTCTGAGCAAGGGAAGATTAGCCCACAATTCTCTAGAGACATCTCATGCTAGACAGGCTTCCCAGCATGGCTTCCTTAGAATAAAAATGTTTAGACAGGTTCAGGAAGGCACTCCAGAGGAAACATATGTTGTTCCTGGCTCTAATGGATGCTCTGGTAATTAACTTTCACAAGGACCACAGGCATATCATTAAATATTACATTCTCTTCCAACACTTGCTTCTAAATATATATTTGTACATCAAGGTAAAGAAGAATTAAAATTAATTGCACCACTTAAAAGCTTGTTTCTCCAACTTGTTACTTGTTCAGCATTTCCATTTATATGGCCATGCCCTTGTTTTGCCTTCTGCTTCTTTGTTGATATGAATTTTTTCACAGATTTTTAGGATGGATGAAAGATTTCCAGAGAGCCACCTGCATCTTCCTGAGAGTGCACGGGGCAGGTGGGGAAAAGGCAAATCTGAGCACACAGGTACAAGGACATCACCCAACAGGGCACCACCTGCCAGAAGTGACAGGGGGATACTTGGAGCAGTAGGAAGGGACTAAAAATAAGGGGGGAAAGATAAAAAATAAAGTAGAAAGGTGAAATGAGGAAATATAGGCAAGAGTGGAAGAAAATGAGGGGGAACAAACTGGGATTTTCATTGCACAAACATGTCCAAAGTGGCAAAAGCAGAGGTTTCACTATCACCTCTCCTGAAAGAGTCATACACGGCTGTATCAATAATAAAACAGAAGGGCAAAACCAGGGAACATCAGGTTTGGGATGCTCTGCATGAATCACCTTCACAATGTGGTACAGTTACCTTGATATTTACTAATTTTAACTAAGTTTCCTCAACACCTCATTTTAAAAAGCAACCAAAAAACCCCCACACAGATAATTTTGTTCATCAGTGTTTATCATAGAAATAAATTTCAGTCACTTTGCACAAATTCTGGTCCATTCACAGGCAGATGAAATTCCATAGCCCAGAGGTGACACAGAAATATTTGTCATCAGGAATGCTAGTTTATAACTCCTATCACCAAAAATATGTCATTTTCCTCTACTGCCTCTCCCCATGAACAGCTTGCTGATAACAGCAACAGATTTTAGCTACAGTGAAAGCTATAATTTCTACACACAAGATTTCACCTGGAAGTGACCTGTGACAGCTACAGAAAGATGAGTGAGTGACTTTGGAGATGGAAAAAAAACAAAAGAGCACGTATTGTAGCGAAGGGATAACCCTCCATCCCATCTACAATAGACACAAAGGTGGGCCAGAAAAGATACCATTCTTTAAATGAAAGGCTGCAGGGTCATTCAAACCTCTGAAGAATTTTAGCAGCAGAGATAATATTTCAAGTGCAGACAAGACAGCAAAGTGTGCAGTGATGAGATTGAGAGTTGGAAGGATATAACCATCAGGAGAAGAAAATGTATAGTGAGAAGAGATACTAAGAAAGCAAAAAGGCTTTGGAAAACAGAAAAACTTTGATTTGTTAAACAGAAAGATCCAGCATGCTACACAAGACTACTGCCATAGCATTAGACACCCATTGAAGACTGGGATTATTTCTGATCACTCACAAATACAGGTACAGTTTTAACTGGCTCTCTGACCTGAAATCCAATCACCCAAGGAAAGGAAAGACTCCTCTTGAAAGCCACAGCCTCATGACAGACATCAAGTGTCAAAGGCAGCACCTAAAATCACATTTTTGCAATGAAGAGCCTGTTGCTGGCACATGTAGGAATTTTCTGCTCCAGTGGTCTGAGGCTCTCACAATTAGATGGAGCTGCAAGCACTCAAGTCGCCTCTCAATCCAACCCCACACCCAGAAGGGAAAGGTGAACATTTGGGGACATGTCCCACCCTACCTCACCTCTTCCAGGAGCACTAAGGATAACTCCCACTCTGATCTTTTTATGAACTTCAAGTTATTCTGCTGATCTCTGGTTAATCTTCACTCTCTAACCTTCAAAAAGGACACGAGTTGACAGTAATTTTCACACCACACATGAACATAGCTTGAAAGATTTTTATGAGGCAGCAGGATTAATCTCCTAAGGAAATGTGAACAGCTGGGTGGTTTTTATTTACTCAAATACTGAGACAAACCTGTGGTCCTCTCAATTTTTGGAAATACACAGACTCTTCAAAATAATTACGTTAAGTGTTTTTGGTTTTGCTGCTAAATATTTGTGAGATTATTTTTCAGCCTCACAGGCACTGATTTTCAGCAACATTCAGAGTCAAGACACATTTATTGTATTACATGCATAAGCCATATTTTATACTAAAAACAGGCTTGCATTCCAAAAGAACGATGTTTATACTGATGAAAATCTCATTAAATATGAAAGCCACAGGCAAAATGGAAAAGATGCTGATTTTCTTTATCTGTTAGAAGTAGTGCTGATTGCTTTCAGAGCTGAGAAAAATGCTAGTTTCACACAGCTCAACGTTCTCTCCATAATCCATTTATCCCTCACTGGAGTTACAGCCGTTTGCCTTCCAGCAGGCAGGAATTGCCCCGTGCTGCCACCGGGAGGCACAGTCAGATTTTACAGTTTGCAATTTCTCCATTTATGTCAGAACAGCCTGCCTGAAGAATCTGACTAAAAGATATATTCAGCTTTGTTCCAGCAGAAGATATGAAAAATTTATTCAGTGATTTAAAAAAATTCCAAAATTCTGTCCATACAAAAATATGAAAGCAATCCACTGCCAGAGTAGATTTTAGCTATTTCAAGTTGAAGTGTGAATGCAGTTCGACATGAAGGGGCCACCCACAAAAATCTTTTTAAGATAAGATTTTTTTTTTAATGATGTCCTATAGGTGGGTAAAACCAAATACAGCATTAAACTCTTCCAGAAGGAGTTAGAATGAAAGAAATATAGAAGGAAATTTTTTAGTAAAAAATACAATTATATTCTGTTAATTGGAGAGCACAAGATGAATGATCATTTCATTAAAAGCAAGCGTGGATTTTTTTAATTGCAATTTTAATGCTGTAGGCTATAAATAGATCTGAATTCAATGGCAGAAGTGTTGCTGCTATAAATTATTTTGACTTCAATTATGCTTAAACCACTTAGAAAACAAACTATTACTTGATAAAGAGACTTGGTGCAGCTTTTACAAAGTTGCAGCCCCTTTAAATTAATTTTCAACTCAAGTCCCTCCATTCTAAGATAAAGAGAAGGAAAAATACTTTAAAATGTTTGAATATGAAAGAAGAACAAGAATCTGCACACTGTCAGGAATCTCTCACTTTGAGAGAACAGTGAAAACTGTTCTTTGTGAAAGGGAACAAAATGTTGTAAGTTTAGTTCTGTGATACTAAACACATGCAATTACAATGCCAGGCACTGATTTGTGCAGCCGTGGGCTTTGGGGATTGAACCCACACATTGGGCTGGGCTGCTCCAGTGGGGTCTGAGCTCTTCCTCCAAAATTCTACCCCAGAACAGATGTGCCCAGGGACAGGGTGTGCTTCTCACTCTGCCTGGAGGCAGCAGGAGAAGCCTGAAGTGCACATGGAGTAACTGCTGGAGCACACAGCTCACAGGGAACCCGGCCAGGAGCCTGACAGAGCTTTCAAATGCCACACCTGTGGCTCTCTGCACTTTCAGAACTTTGTAATAAAGATACAATGATGCAGCATCCCAGACTAAAGTGAACTAATTCAGGACTGTAAAATGCAGTCATTACATTTTACCACTTTATCAAATCCCATTATGATTTAAATAACAGAAATATGATGCACATCTTCTATGGAGAAGGGTAAGTGTGGGTACAAAATCTGCTTTCTTCTAACTGAAACAGTGCTCTCTGCATTTAGCTAAAACAACTTCCAAAACTGCTTTGATAAATGCCCTTTAAGAAAATAGGTGGTTTAGGAGAGAGATAATCTAAACATGATTCAAACCAAGTATGGTACTATTGCTGAATTGCTAAGAGACCTGATAGCTCAAGCACCATGTTTATAATATTTTAGGAGAAAGTATTTCAAATTAACTTCTAAGTAGAATAACCAACTGCTATGAAACAGAAAAGCTGAAGAAAAAAACGTAATAGGTTATCAGTTGGGGGTCTCCCTGTGTAGCAGGGAGCAAGTGATCTAGACAAGTGTTTTCCAAAATTTATCTAAATAAATATGAAGAGAGACAGATTGGCAGCCAGCTGCAATTTACCACAACATCCAGAGGAGTTAAGTACTTCCATCACAGTCAGCAGGAGCTGGATGCTTAATGTAGTTGGATGCTTTAGAAAACCACATTAGACACCTAAATGTGTGAAGTGCATAAATATCTTTCAATTTAGAGCCTTTAGTTTTCAAGTGCCTTAGTCCTATGTTTACCTAATTCATGGGGAATAGGAAAAAGCAATGGAGAGTGTGAGGTGTGTGGGTCCTGCAGCAGTGGTGTATAAATGCCATGGAGGAAGGACAGACAGGGCAGAAAGGTGACTGGATGTGAGGGAGCTATCAGGAGCACAACACAGAAGAACATTGTGCAGCCCCAGCCAGAGAGAAACCAGAGGGTAATAGGAATTATTTAGCAACTTCTTCAGAACATATGGCTGTCAGCTCCTTCCTGTGAAATTATCAAGTGAAAACATCCACTCTGAAATGTCCCCTCCTGTCGCTTTTCATGGAAACAAAGAAAATATAGGTACTTCAAGACCCTTCACACTGTGACCAATCTGTTGTGAATACCTCCTCACATTTTCTACAGATTCAACTTTTTGGCTTTTGCTTTAACAGTTTTATAATTCTTTTCCAATCTAATAACAAGCTCTCCATCCCACTAATACTAATAACCATCAGAGCCAGCACCCACCCACATCAACCTCTCAGAGTCCAAAAAGGCAACAAACAAAACTGTAACAAACTTATAACTGTAATTGTCATGACAAATATGCTTAAAGCTTTAGGTTGCCATGGTTAATCAAAGTATCTGAGATCAAACTAACTTATGCACTTAAATTTTCCAGTACTGTCTTAAGTATAAAATCAATCCAATCAGTAATTCACAAAAAAATCAATTCTGCATACTCCATAGAAGGCAGGTATCCATTACACAGTAATTGTTACACAGCTGCTATAAATGCTCAATAAAGAAAAATGACCTTGAAAGCCCATCAGAACTGCTCCCACACTTAAAGCTCAGGTGTTGCACAACACTGAATTAATCCTTCTCTTGGTAAGCTTCATTTTTTTTTTTGAAAGTGGAAATTCCTTCAAGACTATAATAGTATTTTTGGGTGCTCCCTAAGTGGTGCTTATCATGGCATCATTGGCCACTTCTGCTGATCCCAGAACTGTCCAGAAGAATACATCCTGCTTGGAGTAGCTCAGGGGGCTGCTGAACCCCAAACCCAGGGCCATCAAGTATGCTTGATGGTGGGGTCAGGTAGGCACAGGTCACTGCTGGGGAGAAAGTGCACCCACACAGTTTTAGAGTTGAGAAATTTCAACACTTCCACTGGATATTTAAAATTATTACACTAGCAGCCATACGTGTGCTTAAAGACCTTGATACAAAGTTCAGCTTGCACTGGGTGAAGCCTGGCTATTGCTCCAGAAGAAAATTCTCCACTGTGATAAATCTACAGGGAAATGCTCTAGCAAAATATATAACATTTTTCTCCCCATAGTGTTTACTAGCTTGAACATACTTTCTTCCCATTTGGTTTCTTTCAGTCTTTTGCTTTCTTCCAGAAATAGAGGAACATTTATGTTCATCTTTCCTCTCTGCTTCTGCCAGCAGCACTACATCAAAGGCAGGAAAGCACATCGTAAATAAATGCTATTATTGCTAGAACAGTGTGAAAAACACTGTTTCAGTTCAATGACCAAAAAAGATGAAAAATTAATTTCAGGTCATCCCAAACTGAACAAGCCTTCCTGGGCCAGCAGGTTTATTCCTCTAGAGCTTCTCGGTTTTGCATTTTCAGCAAATTCTCTAAGTACACTCGTAATATTTATGTCAAGGCCATTAATGAATATATTAAACAAGTCTGAAGCACTCCATTTTTTTTCCTGACCCATTTATTATAGAGTAGAATGGTTCAGATTGTAAGGAACCTTAGAGATCATCTTGTTCCAACCCCTGCTGCTGTGGACAGGGACACCTTCCACTACCATAGGTTGCTCCAAGGCCTGTCCAACCTAGCCTTGGACACTTCCAGGGATGGGGCAGCCACAGCTTCTCTGGGCACCTCTCCACCCTCACAAGGAAGAATTTCTTCTTTGTACCAAATTTAAATCTGCTTTCTTTCAGTTTAAAACCACAACCCCTCATCCTGCCCTGATAAAAAGTCCAGATGTTACCAGCTGGAATGGCCACCAGACCAGCCCACCTGGCAGCCAGAGTAGCACTACTGTGGCTTCCAAATACCTGCCCCATCAGTAACACTTCAGTTACATACCTATTCTGTTAGCTTTTTCACCCAGTGCAAGCTGAACTTGCATTTGTGTTTTCCCCAGTCCACAGCCCCCAGGCAGAGGATGAGCTGTCCCGAGCAATCTGGGGTGCCTTACTCCCCAGGCAGTTCGTGCCCCAAAGCTGAGGAGGGAACAGTGTTCCCTGAGTGTCTCCTATCAGTCTGAGACACATACCTGAGTACCAAGGGTTCCCCAAATTCCTGAGATGTGTGCCACCTTCCCCAGTGTGGGGCTGTGGGGAAAGGTCAGTTCTGCAGCAGCCCCACAGCTGAGACCCCTCAGGGAAAAGGGATTTGCAAAATGGCAAAACACTGCCCAACAGTGAGGGGGAAGTGTGGAAACCAGCCCTGCAGCAGAGGGAGCAGCTCTAGGTCCTGCGTGGGTATTCCCCTGTATATTCCCACAGAGCAGCCAGCAGACACTTCCTGAAGCACTGGGTCCATGCAGAACCCAAGAGTGCTGCCCTGGTCTTTGTGAACATCCAGTGTCTGGGGGTGGGAGCATTAAAGTTTTCCTCGAGCTCTTACAGGAACCCTCTGATCTCAACAGGGAAAAAAACATATATTCAGCTAATATTCAAATGAGCTGATAAGCTGCCAGTTGAGACTGGGCACGTGAACACTGAATTTTCTTTCCTTGCTTTTGCTCTCTTCCTCTACCCTTCCTGTCTCACAGGTAACTACAAGGAGGGTTCCTTGCTTCTTCACCCTCTTAAGTTTTTGTTCCTGCACATACGGATCAGGCAAGACACAACTAATGCTGGTCATGAGAGAAATTATTAAAACACAGTATGTATTAACTCTTGTAGCAAAAATCTGCTTCACAACCTTAAAGGATGACAACTGTTAGAATAAAAAGGCTTGACTGCACCTGCTGTACACTAAAAGCCTGTATCCCATAGGGAAACCAGCTTCCAGCCAGTTCCTGGCATTCCTGCTATTAACCCCCTGGAGAACCCCCTTCCCTCTGTACCACTGAACTTCCTTCCTGTTACCCTAATCAAGGGGACACAATCCTTCCTGTAGGACATCCCACACCTTACTGACAGCCCCTTTTACCTCTGCATCTTCTGCAAATCACACCAGCACACTCATATCTGTGCCAAGGTATTTCCAAAAAGCATTAAGCACCACTGATCCCAAAACCAGCCAGGGAAGCTGCAGCACAGCCCTGATGTTCCCACTTGCTGTGTCCCCATAACAGCAGCCGTGGCTCCACCACAACTGATGGCTCCTGAACCTCCCCTGTTTCACAAGCATTTGGGGTTTTCAACCATGTGAGCTTCCACACTTGGGGTTTGGGGTTTTCACCCATGTGAACTGTGTGAGGTTTCCATGGCTCACTGATTTAGGGTTTTTCAGCTGCAGCCATTTCCAGTGGCTTCTCAGCTTGCTGATGTGGTTCACCATGCACCTATAATGTTATTGGTGCTTCAGTATTATTTACACTGACTTTGGTTAGGTCTTCCAGCAATGGTGCACTAAGCCCAGACAGGAATTTAACATGCTTTTTATTAACAAATCAAAACAATATTTTCTTCCCTGAAAATACTGAATTCTCTTATTTAAACTGCCCAACTTTTCTCTGGAATTTGTTAATTTATCTGAAAGTAAGCAATATTTTATGTATTTATATTCAACCATTTTTTACATACTCTCACTGAGCTAATTCTTTACAATCAACTAAATTCTGTGTAAGATAAACACACATATGGTCATTGAGCCTGAACCTTCCTATGAAACTACACTGAAATAGTTTCAAACTGCAGCTAAACTAGAGCACTACAGAAAAGCTTTGTCCTTTGCTGGCTCCTAGCAAGTACCAGTTACAAAAAAATTTGATTTCTAAGTTTCAGATATAGAGAGCAGCAGATAAATTTAGCAGTATGTGGATTTGTCTGGATTTGCAGAGTTAGGTGTGAAGCTACACCAGGAGTTAAAACAGCAAACACCTGTGCCTGACAAATGGTCCTGTCCTTCCCTGAACTATTCTATATTTTAGTGTAAAATTAACATTTTATTATAGGTTACAGCACACAAACTCTTGAAAAGAATATTGAAATGGAAGCTTTCACCTTCAGAACTAAAGCAAAAGTTAAAGTTTTCAGTAAATGTAATGTTCAGTTCTGTTATCTTTTTATATGACCCACAACCAAAAACCAGATACCTTATCTCTTCAGCAGACAGATAATCTTACTTGGTTTTATGAGATTTTTTTTTCCAAGCTGGAAGCATCAACTTTATATATAATAAGCTATCCTTGTTATCTTCCTTATCATAGGCCTCTATAAGATACCACAAAGAACTGGATTTTTCCTACTGCGTCTTAAACATATCAATATTAGTGACAGAAATTTGGCTTAGCTACCAGAAATCATATTCCTCTGTCACTGCATTTTTAAAATGACACCCAGCCTCCACAATCTGCGTTCACAGAATTCTAAGCACATTTAAGCTAAAAATTATTTGCATAGTTGCATTTAAATTGGTTATTTTGTCCCACTTCTAGTGCAGTATCAAAAGACAAGGAATTTCACCCAAACAAGCCCTGAATGTCATAATAACAATCTCTGTCGTGCTCACTCTGCACTACAATAATTCTAACCTCAAGAAGGTCCACACAAAAAAAGTTTTTTCTAAGCAGCAAGAGAAGAAATCTTACAAGAAACTCTGAACTGCCTACACTGCATTTTGTAGATTATTTTGCTTGAGGAAATGAAAAAGAAATGTAGAATAACTTTGGGAAAGTTACTGAAAGTCAAAAAATCTGAATCTGGTCTAACACGCAGTGGTACGAATCAAGCACCTTCACAACTACCAGTTTTGATAAAACAGAATAACAAAACATGAGAACTAATTTGGAACATTTGTTTTGATAAAGCACAATAACAAAACATGAAAACTAGTCAGGAACCTTTGTTCTGTACCTTAGAAGATCACTTGTGCTCGCCCCAGCAGGTCTAGCCCAGGCAGCAGGACGTATCCAGAGACTTCCCAGGAATTTTCTGGTTCAGGGGCAGTGATGACAGAACCTGAGGATTTTGCACCAGGTTAGCAAAGCTGCCCACCAGGAGAAACTGCCCTGGGTGAACAGACAATATCAAAGCACCCTCAGAACAAGGCTGTAAACCTGGTCTGCCACATGATCCTCACCAGCAAATTAAACTGATCATGGGGAACCAGGCAGGGAGCAATGGGCACTCCCTGATTAGGTACAGGAGGAGAACATGCCTAATTATGCACATGGTAACATCAGCTAATTAAGCTAACACCTGGGTACAAACGGTGTGGAGTTAGAAAATAACTTATCTTTATTGATGTCCAAAGAGCATGCTGTCATGGGGAAAGTACACACGTATTCTTTGCAGATCAAAAGTACTTTAAATCACTTGTTACCCTGTCATTTGACAAATTAATTTATAAAGACATAGTCCAAACCTAAAGTAAATTGACTAAACCTAAAGTAATTTTTTTTTCTGCCAAAAATCACAGATCAAAGGTTTAACTAAAGAATTAACAATGAGACAACTCTTACAGCCAGACCACTGAATTTTCAGCCATGGATATACTTTTTATTATTTGATTGTGCATGACTTTGAACTATAATTTATGGGCATCAGATCCTTTTTAACTGCTTAAATAATAGCCTGGGCCCTGCAATGAAAATTATTCTGTTTGGTGTGGCAGTCTCAGGCATTGTTTTGACCTTAATCTGCAATACTTATTCACAATACTGCATAAAAGATAATGTTCTTTTTTCAACTTTTAGAATAATCTGAAGCAAATTAACCAGGGCATCCCTCTAAATTACCAGGTGGAAATGGCTTAAAAATTGGAAGAGTTCCTAATTAATTTAAAATAAATAATAGAATTTAAGAATGCTTTGGATTGGAGGGAATCCTAAACATGATCCAGTTCTAATCTCTGCCATGGGAGGAGACATCTTCCACTATCCCAGGTTGCTCCAAACCCCATCCAATCCCCCTGGCACACAGAGCCTGTGCCAGGGCCTCACCTCTATCACAATGAAGAATCTGTTCCTTGTATCCAATTTAAACCTATTCTCTTTCAGTTTGAAGTCATTCCTCCTTGTCCTATCACTTCATGCCCTTGTAAAAAGTCCCTCTTGAGATTTCAATAACACAATACATGTTTTTTTAAATCAACTTATATTTACACTAAGTTATTCCAGAACTATTACTTGTTAAGAAAACATTGCATGAAGGTGCTAGTTACAATGTAGTATAATGAATGAAAACATGTTTAGCAGCTCTGTTTGCACAATTCCCTTAATTTTGTCAACAGAAAAGAAGAAAAAACACCCACATTTTCATTAGAAGAAACTATTTCCTTTTTTTCCAACCTACATGAAAGCAAACACATTCCCTTGTTGCCACAGTTACCAGATGACTAAGTTGTCTTAGAAACTTATTCCACAAAAATAAAGTAGTTGTTCTTTCCCCCTTGAAATGCTTTTTGATGTGTGTTCAAAGGTGGGTGAGCAGGTGGTAAGACTGTTAAATGCTCTTCCATGCTCCTTCCTTTTCCAGAGCATTGAACCACAGACACATCTATAAAACACCAAATGTTGTCCTGCATGGGTAGAAAGATGCTCCAGCCAGCAGAGGAAACCTCTATCCTTCAAAGCATTATTTCCTAAACCAACACATGTAAATCCCCTCACAGAACCAAGAGGCACACCCAAACACATGGAAAAGAGCTGGCCAGCAAAAGAGCAACAGCTGCCATTAAAGATTTACAGAGTTTCACAAAAGGGCCACCACTGCCTGCAGAGAAGCCCACTTAAGCAATTTCTGCCCTGCTGAGACTCAAGCAGAGCCTGCTGCTCCTCTCAAAAAATATTGACCATATTAATTCCATTGTTTGTGCCTTCCTGAAGCTGTCAGCCAGAGTGGAGCTGCTTTTTTTTTTTTTTTTTTTTTTTTTTTTTTTTTTTTTTTTTTTTTAGAAAATGTTGGAATTTGTAATGAAAAAAAAATTCCCACGTAATTTCTGTTATTTTTCCCCAAACATTAACATAGTGTTCACACTCTGTGGCACAGAGAACAGGAGCCATGTAGCCTGAAACTTGAAGGTGTTTCTCCAGGAAACATTCACCTGCTCTGATCTGCTGCCCAAGGGCCAGGTAGCCATAAACCACACAGATTTTCCATATTTAAAAACTAGTGAAACAGACGGAATCCAAGGCAAAACTCAGGAAATTCAGTGAGTCTAATTTTCATCTGGTTAAACCAGAAAGTCTTCACTGAGTTCAGAGACCCCAATTTAGAGCAAGAAGAGAAGATGAACTTTAGCACTTTTTAGTCATTTTGTTAGCTTTTTTCCTACTGCTTGCTGACTGTTAATCCCATTTCATGAGAAGTTAAAATTTAATCACCCATAGGCAGGGAAGATGATAGTCATACACAAAAACATTTCTGATTTTTGATACCAATCTAGGTATCAAAATATATTATGAAGTTCTACGTGAGCAGACAAGGAAAATGCATTAACTTGTTAGAAAAATGTGAAGTTATTGGACTAATTACCATAATTTTAAAATAATAATGAATATTTACATTTTTTGCAGTATAATGCTAAACTTGGCAAACAAGATGTCTGACAAATCTGGAAAACAAAGTTCTAATTAGATCAAACCGTATTTTATTTTACTTCATTTCCTACTTGTGCAGCTTTCCATTTAGATGAAAATTTGTTCACCTAAAGGACAGTATTTTCTCCACAATTTATCTTTTATGGTCTATGAACCATCCTGCATGCAATAATTTCAGCTGCTTTTTTTATCAGAAGATAAAGACAGATTCTTTTCAGTAAAGTGCAAGAAATATGTGAGGCTTGTCTTCTGGATATTTCCATTACAGAACAGCTCATTTAACCTATGAGCAGGGGTCACTGGAGAACCTGGGGAAAAGAAATCTCTGCAAGGTCATGTCTAAAAACTTACAGTGCACTGTTGACTTAGCGATAGCAGAGACTTTTACTGAGTTCTTGGGTGGGAGGAGGTGAGTTGCTCTCTTTATCTCAACAGGATTTCCAGGAAATCCAGATTCTGTTCTTGTTTTGTGATGAGGCTTTATGTTTCTGCTTAAGAATGTTGAAAAACTCCAATGCTTTCAGGTATTATCCATGTGCTGAATCACACTCGTTTAATAGGCAAGCATTTCTTTTCAATATTTTGTAAGTGTTTCATTTGAATTTATTTTATTTTTAGAAATATCTTACCAAACTAAATCACAAGAGAACACTAAGTGTGGGGTTTTTTTACAAAATTGTTTAAATAAAATATTCCCACAGTTTCAAAGCTTTTCCTCATATTTCATGAGCAAAGCAACACACAGAAGAGAAACCTTTCCCATTTGGAAAAATGAGTATTTTCCAATTACAAAGTCTTGTTACAAAATATTTTATCTGATTTTCAGCAGCACCAAATGCCATAGATTTTAATGGGACATTCAGTTAAAAGCATGTCAAATTAGGTTACCAGCTTTCAGTGATATTTCTGAAATGGTTTTTCTCTTGCCATACAAAACCATCCAAGTTTTGCAGTGTTCTGTCCTGAAAACTTTGCCATATCACCTGTCATAAAACCATGCTCTGACATAACAGGCAGAACAGCCAGAGACTCCTTTTGAGCAGCAGACAGATGTAAGAGTGACCAGCAGGCTCAGGCAGTGCAGATTCTCAAAGACAGATCTGTGCATTTCCTTCCCCACAGAGCAAACAAGATACTCACCTCAAAATGATGTTATAGTCCAAAGCAGCTCAATTTGTATCTGGGCACCCCTGGAAGCCTCATCCTTTGTGGGATTTTAAAAAGCACAACAGTACTTTAAATGTATCCCACTGATTTTCAATAGAGTGTAAATCACATCTGTGATTTTTGGAGCTCCAGACAAATAATTGTTTTGACAACACTCTCTCTGTGCTATTAAAAGGCCAGTTAAAAAAAAAAAAAAAAAAAAAACAAAACCAACCCAGAGAGTTAATGCATCGTCAGAAACTAGAATTGTACAATTTCACACTTTTTTTAGCAATAAACATTTACACCCTACTGATTCTCCGAAAATTTCATCCTGTTAATTTCTTTTTGATTTAAAATTACAGAAGAAATCTAAAAATATGGTAGGAATCTATTATCTGATCTAATCCTTTTAAGGAAGAAAATAAATGTTAGCACAAAGCTGATGCAAGGAAATGAAGAAACTGTGAAGAGCGATTGGTGACAGGTGTGAGCACACCCTTCCACAGTGGTGCCACCAGAGCAAGGTAAGGGACTCTGCACTGGTGCCAGTAAATTCTGCCACAAATCTTGGCACCAACACAAGGAACTGCAGGAGTGACTCTTTGGGACTGCCCTTCCGTCGTGTCTCATCACCTTCTGTGGTCACAGCTCCTTCACAGAGAGCAGCAGGCACAGCTTCCCAAGGATCTTTCCTGGGAAGGCAGTTAGAAAAACAGAGAGAAGAGAAAACAATTCTTACCTCTATTTACTGCTCCTGTTGTTTTGCATATGTGGAATGTGTTATGGAAATTGTTTACCTGAAGTGATCTGTTAATTGGACACAGGTGAAAGTTGTTTTGAGTGATTAGCCAATCACCCAAAGCTGTGTCTGACTGTCTGAGGACAGTCATTGGCCTTTCTTTAGTATAGTTTTAATATAGTATTAGTGTAATACAGCATAGTTTTAATAAAGCAATTGCTCAGCCTTCTGTATTGTGGAATCAGAGCACACTACTCACAACATTGGGGTCGCCTTCTACGATAACCTTCCAAACTTCACTGCCACTTCCAGAGGGAACATTGCTCGGCCCCAGCAGACAGCTAGAGGGGAGTAAAACTGCAGGAGTTTTCCATATTTTTCAGAGAAATTTTTTCAGTCACTGTGTACAGAGGCTGAGCTGAACAAGGGAACGAGGGGCTGCCATGGCTCTGTCAGGCAGTGAAAGAACTCCTGTTCTCTCAGGGCCTCTGATGCTGCCTGTCCTCTCTCTCTTGGAATAAAATGGGAGAGGATCCAAACCCTTTCACAGCCACTTGAGCTCATCCAGCCATGAGGCAAATTTTGGGGTAACTGCACAGCTCAGCCCCATTCCAGGCACAAACACATTTTCTGTGTGCATCAAAGCAGGACAGTGTCATGTGCTGATCATGGCCTGGAGATTTGAAGGCAAAATTGTTTGCAAAATTGAAATAAACGTCTCAGTCCTATCACAGTGTCTAGAGAACTGGAGATAGACAGTGCTGGGCCATTTAAGCTGCAGTTATCTTCACTTCCACTCTGCAAAGCCTCTCCCAAGCAGTGTGTCTTTCATCTCCTCCTGTTGCTGAGATTGCTGTGTGCAGACAGGAGTGTTTTGGAGTGATCTTAAAGTGCTTTTAACGGGTAACATGCGGAAATAAATAATTCAAGCTTTTCTCGAGTGTTTCTTTAGTGTCTCAGCTTACATATAGAGAGTGCTTTTATGGAGTGCTCACCTGTACAATGGGTTGTGCTCTCTGCTAAGTGTTTTGCCCAAATGACTTTTGAATGCTGTTCTAACACAAAGATAGTAGACTTTTATATCCCTACTGTGATCACACCTCTGCTAGGCAAGGGATCTAAACAACTAGACACAATTACTGCCATGGTTTCTAGCAAAAGTACACATGCTTTACCATTTAGCAAGCAATATTGTGTGAGTTTTCAATAAACTGTGTCTAACAGGAATAGTATTTGGGAATAAAAAAGAATGGAGAACTTTTGAAACAACCAGGCAAGATTCAATGATACCAAAAGTGACAGTAACATAATAAACATTAAAGACCTGAATTTCAGCTGCAAGCATATCCCACAGCACCAACGGGTACTGCCAAAGTGTGTTAAATTAGTCATATCTGCTGAGAATTATTTATAATAGAATTATGTATGATATGATATTGAGTGGCTGTGGTGCTTTCTGGTTATCCCTCCCTGCTAACACATGATCCACATCAAAAGAAATACACATTTTCTCCTGAAAATGCTGGATATTCTGCTGCCAAGTTTTCTTTTAAAATACTCATTTTTTAACACTTGCATGAATGCTCAGGATCAGGCGATAAAAGCAAGTTACAGTTACCACATTCTGTGATTTTTTTCCTGACATTTTCTGTAAAAAATACTCATGACTAAAGATTTCAGTAGCTACAGATATGGTTTATAATCCCTTAAAGTTTCACAGGACAGCAGTCCTAAAAAAAGTGTTTTAAACCTATTTTACTTTCTTCCTCTCTCTTTTTTTTTTTTTTTAATAGCACAGCTCAAGAACCCAGCCTTTAGGAGAGAAGTCTGGCTGGTGGCATCAAAATTAAAGCTTTCACGGTGCCTTAACGTCTCTTGGAGGGCACAGACTGCTGTACAACTGAGATAAAATTAAACATCTTGGTCCAGGGATGTTCAACAGTTTCACTTTAGGTGACATACAGTACAGACACTATTTTTATCTCTGGGTTAACAGCCTGCTCTTGTAGCAAACTCCTTTGCTTCTGTGTCTCACCAGCACATCCTGTCCTACCCCACACAAGAGGTGAGGGTGGATGCTGGGGGGTGAAGCCTGTGGGTTAAAGCAGATTAAAATTTCAGCTGACTGGTGTAAGGTCAGAGGAACAGGGCCAGGCTCTGTGCACACCAAACTGAGCATTTACACACCCCCTGTGCTGCAGCCTGACCCAACTCATGTGGTGATGTTACACAACAGTAATTAAACACATTTCAAAGCCTGCTGCCTACAGGAGATGGGACTGGATGACCCTCCACACATCACATTTATGACACTGCAGAATAATGTGATGGTTTTGAAAAAGTGAAAACAGATAAAATAATGAAGAATGAAGAAAATTTAAGTTGGGTGGTTTTACTCATCCCTGCTCAGGATATAAAAATAGTTGGCAGAGATCAAAAAGGCAACAAATCATCCTCCCAGCACGAACAGTGCTGATTTGTCCCAGCAAGGAACAGAAATGGCTGTATGGAAAAGACCTTGCAACACAGGGAGACTGGCAAGCCTGCTGGGAAGACCTGACAGCTTTCCTCAAAAGGTTTCAAATGATTTTAATTGACCATACTGAAATTTTCTTCCCTCTGCCTTGTAAGCAGCAGTTGTTTATAAACTGCACCTTCTCTTTTCTCAATGCAGTTCTGCTCCTGTCAACCCAAGACACATTCTCCTATTCAGCCTCCCTAAATTTCACTGATAGATGTACCAAGTGTAACCTGGTGATAAGATTAGTGGTTAGAGTCTATTAAACATTTCTTGAAAACAACCTTTTACTGAGCTAATGAGCTTCCAGCTCCACCTGGGTTTACAATTTACATATTCAAAAATCCTATTTGACTATATGTTAGAGTGTAGAGATTTATGTTTCCTTTTCCAGCAGATTCTGGCTTAACATCAGAGCAAAGTAACGTTAAAAATAGGAAACTAAATTGTACTGTATTGTTTGTCCATTGCAGGGTGAAAGCTTATTTGCTTTGAATGTGCTTTGCACTTTTTGCTTTCACCAGAAGCAGCTGAAACCAGTAGCTAACTCATAGGCAGGATGATTTATAAGACATTGTAGTGCCAGCCTGTCAGCTGACTACTGTAGAAATAGTTTATCTACACCTGAGGTTTGGCACCTCTTCTCCCACTCTGTCTCACCTCAAAATGCTCAGAGACCACATCTTTCATGCTCTCCTGCTTTTGCTGCTGCTGACAGGAACAAAAGCTGCAGTGCCAGCCAGTGTTCATACATTCAGGTTTCAGAAGACACTGTGCTAATTCCTATAAGGTACTTACAAATGCAGAGAGTAAAAATCTCATGTGTTGGTAATCCTAGTTAGTTATCCTGAAACAAGTCTCTGGTGGCACACAATTATTTAAGGATTGCTCACATGCTTTATTGTCTGTTTTACGTCTCTTTGGGCTTCAGCTTTGGGAGCACCCAGAAGGTGAGGAAATGGCTTCACTGGGGCAAACTGAGAGCCCAGGGAGACAGACCCATTCGAGGAGAACATAGGGACATCACCCACATGGCAGGGAATGGCCCTCAAGTCTCTGGGTGGAACAGAATGTTCCTCCCTGCAAGCTCTCAAAGGGTAGCAAAAGTTCTGAGAAAACCCTTTTTTCCTAATAAACCCCCTCTGTAGCTGTAAGCAGTCCTTCCCTCCAAGCATGGTTTTGATTTCTCTTTCAAGTACCTGTGAAGCCCAGATTTTCCTCCTGAAGCAATACCCCCAAAGGAAAGCACTAAAAATACCCTCAGTAATTTGTGCATCCATTTCTTGACATTTTTCAGTAATTCCATCCATCACCGTTTCTCCATTTTGCCTGGCAAGAGCAATAGGGATCTGACTACAATATCATTGTTGATCACAGCCAAAAAAAAGACTATATGGGCATTTTTAATTATATTGTTGTAAAATTACTTTTATGCTATGATATGCTCTTTGCATTTCAAAGCAAATCCATATTCAAAATTAAGCAGATGCTTTAAGGCTTTCACCAAGGGCATTTCTCTAAGCTATTTACAGGCAGTTGCAGCTTTGACTGCAGATAAACATTTTTAAACAAGAGGATGAGTTACATTACTCACTTAGCTCAGTGCTGGCTCCCATTTTTGCGTTGGATCAAACCCTGAATGCCACAAGACAAAAGGAAGATAATCAGATTGTTGTTTTGCATTACTTGGCCTACACGGTAATGCCATTCAAATGCATTTAGGAAAATCTTTTCGTTTAGATGTATTACAAATCTGCAAATAAATTAGTGCTTACTTACAAGCTTCATAAATCACTTTCCTCTCCGTATGCCCTTTTTTTTATTTTGCTGTTTAGGATGTAGATAATGTCTATTTTGGAAGGCCCTTGTAGACAAAAGCACTTATGACTTGGACTCAAAAAAAAAAAAAAAAAAAAAAAACAAACAAAAAAAAAACCCCAGTAACCTGAAAATTTAATATCCTGAGGCTCCTTTCAGACATGGAATAATGAGTATGAGGGAATGCTTCCAAATCCTCAAATTTTCATGTGGTTTACCAGAAAGCCATAAACTGTCTTGGTCAAAACTGGTCCCAAACTCACTGACAGTCAACTTCTAGAAAGTTCAGAGTGGGCTGAGTTTCAGGCTCTGTTATGAAACCCTGTTTCCAAAAAAGCACAAATGAGAATCCACAGAGCCTTAACTTCATATTGTATCAGATTGAATTAAAGCAGCTCAGTAATTAAAGACATGGAAGTTGTAATCACTAATGACAAGCATCCACAGAGCAGCTGGGGGGTGGCACTGGTGACAGCCACCTCTCTTCCCCCAGCAGATTAGCCTGGGACAAAAACATGGAGTTTGGTGACCTGGATGCTAATTTCCCCACACATTCCTCAGGGAAAGCCAATGCATTATTTGCATATATGCAAACGCTGGAGGGATTTTTGTGCCCACCATTTCCATCTGCCTGTGGCTCAGCCCTTCTATGCCACCTCAGGCATAAGCAGATATTCCAGAGCACAGTTTTGCAGTTTCTGTTGATGCTTTAAACACAGGCACCTCTCTAATTAGAAGCTTATTAAAGATTATGCATATGTTATTTTTAATCATCTTAAGAAATTTGGCTTCAACTTTACTTTCCTGGATAGCTCCTCAGTAGTGATACAAGACTGCCCAAAACATGTCCATTGCAGCCATAGTGGCTTCTACACAAATTCTGTTGCCTTTGGAAATTTTTGCTATTTCTGAAATACTCTAGAATATTTCAACCATGTGCATTTCACCTGATATATTACTTGGCAGTGGATGAGGTTCCCTGTCACTGTCATACTTTCTGAAAAATCATTTTGCTAGGATTTTCTCCTGAGAAGCTGAGAAGCCTCAGAAAAGAAATGTAAACAATAACTATCTGATGGCTGTGGAATGTGGTCTGGAGGTTGTTTACCTACAGGTGCATCTTTGATTGGTTTCAGGTGAGTTGTTTTTACTTAAGGACGAATCACAGCCAGCTGTGTCGGACTCTGTCACGAGTTTTTATTATTCATTCATTTCCTAGCCTTGTGATGAAATCCTTTCTTCTTTTCTTTTAGTATAGCACCTTTTAATATAATATAATATCATATTATAATAAATCAGCCTTCTAAGAAATATGGAGTCAGATTCACCTCTTCCCTCATCCTGGGACCCTCAAACACAGCCACAATTGGTGACTCCAAGTGAGTGGCATTGATGGTTACCAAAGTTTCCTCTTTTTCAGAACTGGAAATGTCAATTGTCTTATCACAGAAGAGCAAACTCCAGATCCACGTTCAGATTGATGATTTTTAAAAATTTTCTTGGACTTTATGTATGTCTCAATTAACTAATTAATTTGCTGCACACCAAGAATTAGACCAAGTCTCTTGAACTGGCACCCAACAGAGGCAAGACGTGGCTGCACTGGATGGGTGGCAGTGAGATGTGGTGAGTTGGCTGAAGCTGATACAGCTGGAGCACCAGCAACTCCTCCTGACATAAACCTTGAGTAGCCATCTGAGGGGGGAAAAATTAAACCAATTTCATCCAATCCTGAGGCTAATTCCTCATTGGAAGCTGGAAATTATGTCACTTTCAGAAGATGGATTCTAAGTGTTGTTCCTTGCTTTTTAAGTCTCCTGTTTCTGATGAAAACTAACCAAAAATACCTTCAGGGCTTCCATGGGACTGATTCTAAAGAAAACATCATTTTCATATCCAAGAGATATCCTCAGAATGGATCCCATGAGGTGGCTGTGTTTGCATAGACTCTAAGGCAGTAACAGGAGTTTTAGAAGTCAGACTCTGACAGTCGCGGGAAGAGGAAGGAAAATGTCATTCTGTTCACAGTTTACAAAGCACTACAATTTTTATGGTATTTTAAATTTGTGGTATATCTTTAATGTCAAAACCAGCAGCCTCACACACTGTGCACTAGGTGTTTTATCACCATTTTCGGTCAAATAAACTTTAATTAGGTTGAGGTTTTTTTAAAAGGTACTTGACATTTTCCAGTCTCTAAAGGGGTTTTTGCCTGGAACCCCTCTGCTCCTCTTTTGGAAGGCCCACAAGCCTTCTACTGCTCACCTGTTTAATCCTACAAACTGTAACAAACTATGGGATGGAAAGAGAATTAATATTTATTTGTTCACTCTTAAAATGTCTTAACATCCTCCACTGATTTAAGTTGGAAGCAGGGAGGGCAGGCTGTGAAGTCTTACTTACAGAACCAGCTTTGATATTTCTTTTAGAACAATAAGCTTAATTTTTACAAAATAAAATGCTGAATAATGTGACCCCAAAAAATTTTGCTTATCTGTTGACCTGGAAAAAGGATAAAATATAATGTAAACATAAGTATGAAGAGAAAATCACATGGGAAAGAACAGTTTCTTTTGAGCATAGATTCTAATCTATTCTAATAAGAATTTAAGGTATGAGTGGTCTGTAAACTTTATATTTTTGCAATTTAGCAGTGAGAAGCACACATGGGATCACTGATTAAATGATTGTCAGTCTATCCTGAGCTTGTATCTCCTTACAGGCTAGAAGACAGTATCAAACCTTTCAGCTGAATCATATAAAGTCTTTTAGATTCAAGTCCAATTCTGTTGCATTTAATTTCCATTTACAAGGCTGTATATTCTTTGCCAAAATATTCTACATTTGTTAGTTGGAGTTTTTTACCAAGAATTGCTTAAATAATTCTTAAATGTGATCTGGAACTGTTCTGAAATAGTACAATTTTTAAAGTCTTCACTTGGTTACCACAATCAGCCATTACTGATCATCAACTTTACTCCACAATCTGAATATTTATCTCATGGGAAATTTGACCTCAGTTCAACTCAAAAAGCTTGCAGAAGGATATGGTTGTGCAAAGCATGAGTTCTTCTACTCAAAGTTCCATTTCCAATTTAGGGGGAAAAAGTTAAACTTCCACTTCTAAAACTAAAGTGCAAAATATACAAGTGCTCTAAAAATAATTTTCATTGAAGTCTATGTAAAAGTTTTACATATTTGATGTAAATATTTTTAATCTAGACAAGTTGAGAAATGCTGCTTATTTTTTGGACCTTCAGGGCCTTCAGATGAGCCCAAACAGCATTTTTTTCATTCAAATATTCCTTGGAACAACACATATGGTAGAACCCAGAGGAACAGTACTTACTCACATACGGTGTAAAAACCTGCATACTTGTTTTAATTTTTTATGGTTTTTTGGCACATGCCCTGTCAGGAGCAGGCAGCCAGACCACACGCTGACTCTCTGGCTGGCTCAAGCATTAGCTATGCTGTTTCATACCACAGGCAACAACCCTGCTTCTGAAAAGCTTTCCATCCACAGAGAAGATGGTCTTGCCATAAAATGTTACAGCTCCTGCTAGAAAATGTAGAGAGGCATATCAATTAAGTATTTTTATATTGTATTTTATATTGGGAATCTTATCTTGTAATATCTGGGTAAAAAATGTTGAAGGAGAAAGAAAGAGGAGGGAGGGAGGATCTGTTGCCACATAGGAGGGAAGTCTCATAGCAATTGCTACCATATGAACACGTGAGCCAAAGGAAGTTTTCATTTCTAAATATTTTTTACTTAGAAACAACATAAAGCCAACAGAAGCAAGACAGCTCTACATCACTTTGATATGACCTCTATTTTTCAAGATCATTTAGCCTTCTGAAAAGCTATGCCTAGAATTTGCATTGCAGAAAATGCAAATAACTCAAAACCTCAAGGAAACATCTTTTCTGTCTCAAAGAAACATCTGATGAAGCAACTTTAGTTTACTCATGAACTGGCAAACCTAATTAAAGGATCCAGGATGTTATAGTGATGGATTTGGATACTAATACATATCTGAGAAAGAGGCTGGCTTCAAAGTAAACAGAGAAGCTTCTATTCATAAATATTTAACTGAAGCATTGATACAAAAATGAGAAAATCTTCATTCTATTCCCTAAGGAATTTATTTGAAACAAAACAGCTCATTGAAACTAGCAACGTCTAATTCTCACAGATATGGGGAGATTTAATATAAGCATTTGTTTTAAAAAAGCTTCTACAAATTTCCAGTTTAGCAACACGACATGACATCTGAGTCATGGCATCCCAGAGTGGTTCAGGTTGGAAGGGCCCCTATGGACATTTCACTCCAAGTCCCCTGCAATGGTCAGAGACACCAGCTTGCTCAAGGGTGTCCATTCCTACCCAGAGCTTGGGGCTACACCTTCAGCTCTGCCCCATGGCTGTGCCAGACTTCAAGGTGTCCTTTTCCAGCTGTGTAAGAACTGTCCTCAGAAGGCAGGAGTGCATGGAAGGACCCAGCTCTGTCACTCCCTGCTCGCACAAGCACTGCTTCTATCGTTTCAGCTGCAGGTGCAAGTGATAATTGACCCCTGCAATGCTCTCAAAAGACCTGTCTCAGGTCCCTTCCACCCTAGATCTCCCAGGCAGACCTCAGCCAGAGGGCAGGTAAACTCATCAGCTGCCCTTTAAGGGGCTGGAGGTCCTGATGGTTCACGGCAATTACCCCTTCTCCTCAGACACCAGCCTGTCCCTGTGACTGACAGACCTCACTGCCCCACCAACATCTCCAGAACCAAAATCTTCTCTTCCCTTGCCTGTGCTGCCTTGTGCTGGTCCTCCATTTTCACAGCCACACTCTTACAGAAAGAGTGCCTGATCTCTTTGAACCAACAAAACTTTAATCCAAATGACTGTTGCAGTATTGCATGTCTGTTAGGTCACTAATTACTAAAATGTTATTGGACCAGAAACCTAAAGAGAATCTCACAGCAATTAAATAAAATTTAGAAGCTGGCATTAAATTCACATAATTATTGACAGACTACTAATCTTACCTGTCCAAGAGCCACCTACTGAAATGAGATTAAGGAGAAGAAGATCAGTGAGAGTTCCTATCATCACTAAATCACAAAGTGAGCTGGTACTTTGTGAGTATTTAATGTGCTTGAACATTCAAAGCATCTTCCAGCCATGTCAGTGAGGCCATGTAAGCTTGCTCTCCTTTTAGTCACTATCAGCACAATCATATGATTTCAAAATAGTTTTGAAATCCAATAACAGAGGGTACAAGCCCATGGTCAGGTGTGATCCCATTCCAGCAGCTGAGAGAGACGTCAGGTGGGAGAGTGGAACTCTCTGTACATTCCCACTCAGATCTGATTAACTGAGTCCACCAGGGTACAAAGATGTCTCTGTGCAGAGTGTTCCCATTCCCAGCATGGCCCTGTGAGGCTGCTGCACCATGAAAAGAGCATCTGCACTGCAGCCCTGCTACTGAAACCTGAGAAAAACCCAGCCATGCTTTAACTTCCCTTGAAAGCACAAACTGCTTCTGAACATGTGCATAGCAAAACTATTATTGCTCTGGTTATTGGTAGTTATTTATCAATTACGCTCCGGATCAGCAGCAGATTTCAGCAATTACTCTGGTTTTACTCTTTGATTCCATCCACATTTCCTCAGCACACTGCTACAGCATGCATTATGCATGGTGTGTATTCCTCCAGCACGTTCAGTGCTCTACGTAGAAATGATGGATCCAAGAAGCCCTGGAGTCTGCCTCAAAAAAGTTGTGCAATCAAGTTTCCTCATAAGATCATTTGATGCATGTTGATGACACTCAGCACCACCAGCTTTCATCTCATCAGCCAACTTGGATCATATCTTGCCTTCAGGAAAGAAGGGCAAAAATCTTTGTAACTCACCACTAAATATAAAGCTACATTATTAAGAAACATAAGTCAAACTCCTTCAGCAGAGCCAGGCAGATTTCCCAGCTCTGTGGCATTTCTCACTAAACGACAAGAAAATCAATCAGATGTGGCTGGACAGGGAAGATCTTCATTAGCTTTTCTGTGTCCCTACTCTGTTCTTCACACAGCAATGAAGATCACAATTACATCAGTTCATTACTCTGACAATGCAAAGGTAATGAAATATTCTTTATAGTAACATTCTCTATTTATGGCATATGCTTCCTCTATATTTTAGATCCTTCTATTTCTTTAGGAAAGGTGAATACAAATACCTCCAGGCTGAAAAAAAAAAAAAAACAATAAAAAAAACCTAAATACAACAGCACCTTTATTCTGCACCTTGTCCAACAGCCTGCAGATGACCTATGGAGAAATCAAGAGTCACCTACCCAATAACTCTGTCCTTTTAAAAATCAACAGAACTTCTTACACTTTGTCTTAAAAAGGAACAAGACTGGTACTTTTCCTCTTGAATATTGTATTTCAGCTGGGTATTGAAAAGAGATGGGAACCCTCAAGGTCTCAGCACTTCTAACACCAAGCCGTCAGCAGCTGTGTGCATGATATTTAAGTTTTCTTTGTCTCGGTGTCCATCATAGAAGGGAATTAATAGTGCTTAATTGTTCATCATGTTGGCATGAGGTAAGAACATGACCATTTTTTGATGTGTTTTTTGAAAATGTCAATTGTCACCTAAGTATCACAGACCTGACTGAGAAAAACACATGCGAGAAAATGTCTGAAAAGAAGAAATTTTGATTAAATAATGACTGTGGGATTAGATCTGTTATTAAAAAGATAAAACCCATCTATTATCTAGCTTTTGTAGCCAGGGGTACTCTCCATAAATCATAATGAATAAAGTAGTCACATAAAATAATACTGAATGCAGAAGGGTTATCAGTGTCATTTTAGTATTACCTCTCACTATCTTCATTATCTTAGAAATTTTTTATCATCTTTTTTGTGTCATTTTGAGAAAACACTAAGAATCAGATATTAAGTATTTTCAAGTAAGACCCTTTACAAAAAAACAGTTATAATATTTTATCACTTTTTTTCCCCTTTTCTTTTGAAAGATTCATCAGCTCAACTCATTACCCCTACCTTTTCATCTACATGAGAGTTGTCCAGAGGCAGTAGGATGAAAAAAACAATATAAAGAGAAAACATTACCACAGAGCAATGTATGCACAAAACACAATTTCTTCCAGCTCTTCCAGGCTGCCTCCTGTTAGATGGGAGGGGATATTATTGACAACTCTGTTGTGCTTCATACCACTTTTAAGTTTCTCCTTTTTTTATAGAATCATGGAATAATTTAAGTTGTTAGGGACCTTTAAAGTTTATCTACTCCAACCACCCTGCAGTGAGCAGGGACATGTTCAACCAGACCAGGCTGTTCAGGGCCCCATCCAATGTTTCCAGGGATGGATCTTCTACCACCACTTGGAACAACCTGGCCCAGTGCCTCACCACTGTCATTGTAAAACACATCCTTACATCTAGTTTAAGGCTACCCTCTTTAAATTTTATTACCCCTTTCCTTACCCCAACAGGCCCAGCTAAAAAGTCTGATCCCCTCTTTCTCCTAAGATGAGAAAGTGTTGCCCTTTAAGTGTTGCAGGGCTGCTCTAAGGGTCCTTGGACACTTTTACAACACCTTGGCTCCAGCTTGAAAACTCCCAGCTGCCTCTGCTGCTGATGGCATCTGGCCACTGCCTGGCAGACAGGAACTTTGATGCTTCCACAAATACTTTTGGCATAAAACCATATATTTGGCATCTTCAGCCTTAGGGGTAGAGAAGGATCAATTCCATGGATATTTTCTTGGAAACTAAAATTATCAAAGATAATGAGAAGGAAAAAAAAAAAACAAAAAAAGCTGTTTGTGTGGTATGCAGTGAGTGGATGCTCTGCAGAACTGAGTTCACTAATAAAGCAAATATCTTGGGAGTAATTTCTTATCCATTAAGATAGCTTATAATTGATTAATGATGTATACAGTCTCAACATTTTCCTTTCACTGAACATTTTCATATTACAATGCCCAGAAATATTTCTATAAGTATTTAATGGCAGAAATAGATTTGGTCCATCTTATACCAACTCCCATCTGCTAAGCTTTATTCTGTGTCAAAGGGGATAGTCACTACTGTTCAAGGATATCATCTGTATTAGACAGACAGCCAAGAGAACCTACAGCTTATATCAAAAAACTGCCCTCCAGACTTTACATATTTACAATTTGCATTTATCTTTTTAAGCTTTCAATAAGCAAATTCTCTGAGATATTTCTTTTAAGATGTTTTATTGTTTGTTTACAGTAATTTAGCTACTTTATCAACCACTTACATGATATGTTTACTCAGCTACTTCATCTGGAACATGCTTCCTTTTATGTCTCATGATCTACATAGCACTTTCTACAGCAGAACTGTAGCTATTCAATAATTTAAACTTGACATTATGAGACTGTCAAACATAGTACTAATCTGGAGAACTCTTACATTATCACATACTACTCTATATAACCTATATCTGTTGATATTCCACATTTTAATTTAAGAATTTAAACTATAATTGTTGCTTGTGTAAGTGTACATGATCAACCACACAAGTCATCATTCAAAGCAGTTGTTAAATAGAAACAAAAATTTGTGTTAAAGTGTAACTTTAGTAGTTTCATTTCTACGCTCTAAATGCAGAAATCATTAAAGACTGATCTTTGGGCTTTCAGATACTTTACTGTCTGCTTTCTCTGCAGTAACAACACAGAAGAAATACTGGAAGTAATGAGCACATTGCCTCCCTCCTCAAAAATAATTGACCTAAGCAAGAAGGCAGCTTGAGAATTGTTAGTGCTTTAAAAAATACCAAACCATAAAAAATATTTTTTTCCCAAATCCCACTGTATCAGTTGTGGGCATTTTTCCAAAATCTTGCAGTGCACTTTTTCTGCACTGTGTGCAGCATTCGTCAAATAGGAGTACACACTATTTCTTTGATTATAGTTTAAAAATGAAACATAAAAATCTTGAATATCAGTTATTATTTCCTTTTCATGCAATCTCAGTCTTTTTTAGTTCCATTGCATCTATCCCATGACAGCTTTATTTTGTAAAGCTAGAGTACTCAGAGGGTGACACACACAGAAAATACATGTTTATACATCTTTCTCAACGTGAGAAATAAGTTCTTCAAAATCCTGCAATGACGATTCTTTTTCTTTATCAAAATTTAGTTCTAAATGGTTTAGATCTGAAGCTATAACAATATATTTCAGGAGGAAAGGGGATAGACAGGTTGAAACTTTAAAGCTTTTTCAATTATTATTATTTCATGTAAAAATGCAAACCAGTTTAATTACAGAAATCTTCTTGGGTATAGTGACCCAAATTCTCTGTTGGCCCATCTCTTTTGCAGCATCAAGCAAGTTACTTCAGAAAGCAATTTTATGCACAACATTCATTCTGAACACTGCCTGGGACTATAAATGAATTTCTTTTATGCTGCTCAATCCAGTACAAAAATGACAGAGCTGAGCTGGGAACACAAAGCCTGGTAAGGGAATGAGCCTCTCACTTCCACGTGTCTGGAGCTCAATCCAAATATAACTTGCCTGTATCAGGATTGCTACAGAGGACCTGCAGAATTTCAAGCCAATATGACAAAAAACAACTTAAAAATTACAAAATTCTGACACAACATAATTTTAGTTGTAACTCATGAAATAAATCTCTTTCACAGTATAACCACCAATTCAATGACTTGGAATTTAAGTACTGGATATGGAAAAGCACAGCTGCCCCACCAATAACCACAGGGACAATGATCATCTAAAATTCTTTTTCTTCATACTTTTAAGAGTCCTCAAATTCAAACACTGCTTAGTATTATCATTCTGATAATGTCAGAAATGTTCTTTGAATCTATAAAATATCTTCAAAGATATCTCAAAAAATTTCTTCACAATGCATCAGCTTTTTGATGGGTTTCACCAGTTAAGGTGACATCTCTTGGGATGTAATTGATGCCACCAGGGACTTCTAAATCACTGAGGGGAAAGAGGCATCCAGAGTATTCGGCAAATGTTTAGAGAGGCACAAATACTATAAAAATAGAAAACCACCAACCTGTGCTTAATTATTTTATGGATTTATTTGCTGAGCATTTGTTTGCCCTCTGCAAATATTTGCATAATCAAGTTTCAGAAACATTAATGTTCCCAGAAAACACATTACAGCTGTTGAATTACAAAACTGAGATTTTTCAAACTCCAGACTAAATCTATACAAAAATTATGTACTCTGGATGTCAGCTGAGGTTTTACTGTAGGTAAATGTAGGGAATTCACAGCACAAAAATCATCACTAGGAAAGAGGGCCATGGGTAGTATATACTGGGTCTTTAAACAGACAAATCCGTGGTTGTATTGACTCCCAGCAGCCAGGTAATATGGTGTGAAAAAAATTAGTTGAAAATTTTTCTAGTATGAACACAGTCCAGTCACTTCAGAAAGCAAAAATCATCCCAAACCATAGAGATGCTCACATGAGCAATGTGTATATGATGTGCCATCAACAGATATGTCTTCTGAGGCCACCAGAGTGGCTCTGAGGGATTAACTTTTCTCCCCCTTCTTTTCCTTCAGTCTTTTTCTGCCATATTCTTTTTGCCTCCTTTCCCCCTAGAATTACTGCTGCCCCAGGCATGGCTGAACAGAGTGACACAGGGACTGAGCCAGAGCCAGCTCCCTCCAGGCTGCCCAGTGACTGGCATTGTGTCTTGTTCTGCCACAGCGGTTCACTTGCTTGTGATTCTGCAAGGAAACAACCCAGGAGGACTCACACCCAGAAGAAAACAGAAAACCACAAAGGAAAAGTGAGAGGCCCCAGCTCTGCCCACCACAGTGCTGAGGTCACCCTGACCTTTGGGGCAGCTGGGGCAGCCTGCTAAGCCATGGAAAGCTTCCTTCCGCCTCCTAAGAGAAACTGTTAACCTTAAAAGCCAGCTTTAATTCCCTGGGAAAGGCCACCAGAAACAGTTGCAGAATCTCTGCCTGGATGAACAGTTACCACCAGAGGAAACAGAACTCATGACAGTCCACCCCAAACTCCAATTTTCCAGTTTTCAGTGCCAGCAATAAGATGTTGCATCCTGCATAAAAAAAAAAAAAAAAATCCACTGAGAAATTATTGATATATGTATAAATTACAGCAAGAAAACCTTTAGTCAGTCATTCCAGCACTGCTAGAATGTTTTTTGGGGGTTTGGATTAGCAGGAGAGTTGGGGAAAGGATCCTTATGAGCAGCAGAAACTAATACATCCCACAAGAAAATGCAGAAGCACAGCAATTTCCTTCCAGCCTCTTGGAGAAGCAAAGTTAGTTCAGAGAGTGAATAAACATGCATACCATTGTGCTGCTCAGTGCCACACACACACACAGGATTTGCTTGTACAGGTAAAATGTGAGTGATGGGAAAGCTCAGAAGCTTTGAGGGGTTGATTCCTTTCAGTGTTCAGGAGCTGTGCTGATAATCTCAGAACATGTTCAAACTTATTTATACTGACAACAGGCAAACAGGTTAAGAGGAAAACAAAAAGTCTTCTCCCTCCCCTAGATTTATTCAAAAAGCCAAAGTAAGCCCTAAGCCTTCCTGGTGTGCAGTGGGACCAGGCTCAGTGCAGGTTTTAGGATGCCAGGCTGAGTGCTCACACACAGCCCATGGGGACACCCGTATGTGCCAGTGCTCCCGTGGTGCCCACGGGACAGGGACAAGGCAAAGGCAGAGCCACTGCAGCCAGAAAGCCATTCCAGAAACTGGCCAAGCCCCAGGAGGCAGCAGGGATGGATGGGCCATTGGGGACAGGCACCACATTTTGTGCCTTCTCCCCTTGTCTAGACAGTAAGAAGAAATGCAGGAAAACAGGCAGGTTTTTTGGCTCTGTTATCAGGCACAAGGAATTATAAAATCTATTTTTTAACATGATGGTCATGTCTGCAGGTCATCTCTGCAGCAAATATGAGCAGCAACGTTTGTGGCATTAATCCCACACTGGCAGACTGATGCAGCTTTCAAGCTGAGTAAGGGTTTAATGCTCTGAAGGGAAGGGAAAAAAAGATTTCTTTTAGATAAATTGCTTAATTGGGAAGTCAGGAACTCTCCTGCCTAAGCAATTGATTTTACAAAAGAAAAAAAGTTTATTTCAAAATGTAAGCTTGCTATTCATCTATAATACCCAGGGAAAAACTAAGCCAAGGGATAGACTCTTGCCTTTACACTCCTGAAACCACAATTTTAAAAACATAAATAAGGCTAACAAACAAGAATTTAAACAAATATTTTTCATTCCTTGACTGTTTTAGTGAAGAGCAAATTCAGAGACACCGTTCCAGATCTCTGACAGATCGTTTACCCAGGCAGCAGGGGCTGAGGAAATGGGGTCCCCAGAGGGACACTCAGCCTCACCACTGGCATCAAGAAATCAGCTCCCCTTAAGCTAATGCACTTTGGTGCATTGACTTGCATGGTGCTGCAGAGCTTGGGGAAAAGCTCCAGCACCATCCCCTGTCCTGGAGAAACTCCTCCACCTTCTGCAGGAGCACAAACAGAGCACTTACAGCCACAAGTGTCACCATCGGGCACAGGCATCTGCCTCAGATTTCTCCCTCCATCTCCCCAGGAAAAACCTTCAGCAGGTCACAGTTTTGTCAGAACTGAAAATTTTGCATCTCACCTATCCACAGGGTGTGAAACTCTCTCCCTACTGCACCTACAGAGGTTCCTCTCCGAGAACAGCCACAGGAACCTCTGCCAGCCAGGGATGTCCCTGGGCAAAGCCCCACTGGTGAAAAGGACAGTTGGGATGGATCAGGCATGGTGCTCTCCCAGCAGCGGGGGGAACACGATTAGCACCTTAAAGAACAGCCACCTTTGAAAACAAAGTTCATCTTTTTAATGACATAAACATAGAAGCAAGTTTGATATTAAGCACTAGCATGTTTATCAAGCTGCAGGAACATAAAACCTAAGTGTTACCCTTTAACATAATAACATCAATTTTTCTGTGCTTAGCAACTTGCTGCACAACTGCACACTCTTTTTACACAAACAGCTTTAATTTTGATTTCACCACAATTGTGTTAACATGAAAATTCTCAGAAATCCTTGTGCAGAAATGTCCCTGAATGACTATACCTGACATCCATTACTTGCAGAAGTAGCTCAGGTTGTACGAGAAGCAATAGGCTTATTATTGGTAATGAAATATTCATTGTTTATGAGCTACACCGATTCAAACATTATTAAATAAGCTTAAAACAACTTAAAACTTTTAAAAAATAATTTAACACATGTGTACTGTTATTGACTTCCACAGTGCTAAACCATTACTGCACAGGTAGCCAAATTTGGACAAAGATTACCAAAATACTCTCACTGTATGCTCCCCAAACCTCTTCTTAAAGGGGAAAAATTTGTATAATTATTATCATAATTATTATCATAACTTTCCCAACAAACTCATGGTTTTGGCCTTTTTTTGGTTACTTTTCTATGTTACTACACAAAACAGCAGACTTTATTATAACAAACCCTGTGCATATATTTTTCTTTTTCCCCCTATTGCCTAACTGTTCTGAATATATGCATATATATCTCTTCCAAATATCCACATATATCTATGGGGTTTTTCCCCAGAAGCCTGCAGACACTGTGCTCCCTTGCTTCTGGGGTTCCACAGTGAGATAACTTCGCAAACCTCATCTCTGTCACTTCTCCAAAAAAGTACATTATCTCTGTCTCTCAGTTTCTCTTTAGGGCTGCGACTTTCTGCAACAACTTCTGTGTGACAGGTCAGATCTAGCAACGTAATCTAACCCAACAGCCAATATCCCAAGTGCAGTCTCCTTAGCTGAAGCCAGAATACAACACCCCATTCTGATCTTCCTTGACTTTCCAGCTGCTGTTAGCAGCCAGTCACACTCAGATTCTGTCTCCCTGAAACTCCCTTGTCTCTGCCTCCTCCTGCCAAGCTGCCGCCAATGCCTCAAGGTGTCCTTCAGATATCATCTCTACTTCCTTCTCAACTTTCTGCAGAACTTCCCCAGGGCCTGCCTTCCCCATCCTTTTCCCTTGGTAAGGTCACACACCAGCTCAAAAAACAGCCATGTCCTTCTCTCCAGTTCCACTTGCTTCCTTTTTTAAACTCTAACTTTGGATTATTTTTCTGATGTATCCTCGGGGATGAGGTCAGCAGCTCAAGGCCAGCATCAGTATCACTAAGCTTTAAACATCTTTGGGCATTATCCTGCTTCCCTGGAGGCCCCAGCATCCTCCCTCCCTCTGGCACTCCTGATGTGGGGATGAGACCCACAGCAGACAGTCACCACCCACCCAGCTTGGGCACTGGAGCTGCCTTTGCCATCAGCACTGAGAAATTAGCATTTTAAAGCATAATTCACTCAAACTATTCACTGGTTAAATTCAAAATGAAATAAATCACACCCTCATCTGCAGCAGTTGCATTAGCTTCACAGCTCAGGACTGGAGAGCCTTTAATTAAGTTGATGACTCTCATTCTAGGTGTTCCTTCCCTCAGGTCCCTTGGGTTGGCATATATTCCTGTGAATCACTCTTGGTTCCATTCACACTGTAAAGAACCTGCCTGTCTCATTCTCTCCCTTTGAAACAAAAAGCCCCCAATGCATTCTGCCACATCAGGTGCCTCATTTTTAAGAGTCACAGAAGCTGATTTTGCTTTACTTCTGGCACATGCTGCCAGTAACACTGGGTGTTGTCAGCACGTGAGAAGTCAAAGTCACTGATCCAAAAACCTGTCAAATGATTAACACAGCACAGTCACAAACCTGGATGCTGCATAACTTAACATTTATAATTCAATTTGAGGACCTTAGATAAAAATCTTTAAACAGAAAAGGTCCTAAGCAAATTCAAAATGCTCAGGTCTTAGACTGCATGCCCATCTTACCAGGCTAAGTTTAAGAATTAAATACTGAACCAAATAAGCACAAAATTTTCTTAACACATGGTTAGTAAAACAGTTTTGGATTAAAGAATGAGAAAGATTAAATTCTTCATGATGTGGCATCTGTTAAGAAAAGTGTTATGTAACACTCACAGACCCGTAACTTAAGTGGCTTCAAAGAGAACCAAACTTAATGCCATATTCCTTAAAGTAATGATGGGCAGTAGGAAAAATTTTATATTATTACAATCCAGGAAACTACTAAGCAATTATTCCTTATAATTTACCACCATGTTCATGTATCTTTGTGTTTATTAGTTTTAAAGTGACTGCCTTCTAAATCCCTATGGTCAGCATTACACTGAAAGCCATGAACTGTCTACATGGTGGGGGGGCTTGGCTATACATTATATATCTCAAAGCTATACCACAGAATCAGTATATAGTCATGCATATAAAAGTGCTTGCACTTTTTGCTAATTGCTTTGAAGTTTTATGAAAAGAGCAGGGAATTAAGAGTGGAAAGTTTTGAAAGCATGTAGGAAATTTGTAGGCAAGGAAGTGGCAGCAAACGTGCCCCAGCAGCAAGGTCACAGCAGGCAATGGGACTGAGCTCCCCTGCCAGGAGAGACCCCCACCACTTCCATCTTAGCTGTGGAGTGCTGGGACACACTGGGCCTGAGCACCAGACCTATGGAGACACTGTGCTGCTCCTTACAGCATCAGCTGGGTATTTGATAGCAACTCTTTCCCTTTCTCTCTCTCCTTTAGTTTTTATCTAGTACTGGTTAACTAATCTTGATGTTACCTTTGGCATGGAGCAATTCTTTGTTCATAGACTGGAAGGGGAAAATATAAGCATTTCAAATGTTTTTTTTTCCTCTTTCCTGCCCCTTCATATGACAAAGGACTGACTGGTTTTAATAGGAAAAGATCCCATTTATTCTCTGGTAATACAGATTGGCAAGGAGACTGAAAAAATACAGAAAGGTAATACATGGAAATGAGAAGATTTAAAAGTTGTGATTTGTTTTTCAAATTTCCCCCTAGAGATCTTCAGTTTGTCTCCACACATAGGTATCATGCACTAGTTTTGGTCTACAAAATACAAACAAATCACACCAGCAACTCCACTCAACAAAAATGCATTCAGGCAACAACACTTAAGGTATTTCTATCATGTTTCAAGAAAGTCTCTTTGATGAGTGCTATAACCCATAATTTTTGGAGTCCCGTAACAGGTCAGTATACACCTCCAGACAGAGCCTCAAGAACTGAATAAACACGGGAGTGTTGTACATTTGCTCAGTGCTTTGGAAAATAGAAATATTTACTTTGTTCTAAGAGTGCATTTTGAGCTGGACATATGCTGAAGGTGACAGTGAGCTATGTCCCCAGGGCCAGGCTGCCTCCTGCCACCACACTGCACTTCCCCAGAGCTGCAGCTCCTCACACAGCAACACAAAGATGTTGGCACATGGCACATCACTGCTCAAATTCCACATTGCCGTAAACAAAATACCATGCAAACCTATTCCATTTAAATGTACCACTTGTTTGAGGGTGGTTTTTTTTTGCATTATCATGCTACTATAGACTGTTCCTACCAATGACATATCCCTGTATCACTTGTGCCCTTCGTTGTGTATCCTGGCTAGTTCATAACTGAACACTCACTGAGATTATCTGTTAAGTGACTTGCTTTTGATGTAATGGATTTCAGAAATGCTGCTCTTATTTTAAGGGATTTATTTCCTAAGCAGCTGGTAGATTGTAGTGGTTCTTCTACCTGCACAAGGCCTGGTGAGTGCACATCCTGTGGGCATTCAAAGATCCAACTACCTGAAGTTTCAACCCAAAAAGTGTGACCAAGCAGCCCTTATGACCAGGAACAGCTACAGATGAATCTCTCTCTCTCTCTCTCTCTCTCTTTCTGTAGGAGGAGATGCATTTGCAGTTTGCAGGAGTGGGCAGATGTTTTCCTGCTAAGGCACAGGTTTGGTTTAAAAAGAAATTAGTTGCTCTAAACACATAGAAGTCCAAAGGGAACACTACAAACCCCACAAAAGTCTTTGCTCCTCAACCTAATTGTAAATAAGAAAACTATTAGTACACCACTACCCATCAATTAGCAGGTGCTACAACACTACTACAATAAACCTGAAATGTAAAAATTGCTGATACAGTCCCTGGACACTAATGAAACTTGCTGCAGAATTTTTGCTAAGGACATATCTGCACTTTCCTTTTATAGTTTACAATCTAAGAGCTAATGAATAAATAAAAGTGAAAGGAAGGCAGGAAAGAAAGAAGAGTAAAAGGTTATAACATACATATTATATTACACAGTAATTATGTGCTTCTGAAACGCCAATTAGTAACTCTTTCCATGATCCAGCTCGCAGCCAGATCAATATGAGGTTGATAACAGCAGAGAGTCATGATCTGGTAAAGAATATTTTATTATTAAAGAATGTAAAAAGCCACAGAAATATTAGCTTAGCTCCACTTTTTTTTTCTTTTTTAATAAGAGCAAATTGTAATCACGACTATGTTAAGAGCAAGACATAAACTTTTCTATTCCACAGTTCCTGGTAAATTTCACACAGATATTTGGTTTGTTCTCCTAGATAGCCAGGATAATTATTATTTTCTATTTTCCAGGTTGTAGAGGTTTTTTTCTTTCTTTTCTCTGAGCAAGGCAAACAATGTTTTAACAGAATTTTTCTCTGTCAGAGGAAAAAGAATGTTGAAAAATTATTTGGCCATCAGCCCAACATGGAAGTGCACAAAACTCAGTGATTCTCCTGGAAGAGCTAATTTGCTTGCTGTGTTGACAAGATGAGCCAAAACTGTGAAGAATAAAACTAATTTCATAGCCGGGGGGGATCCTGGAGTCAAGCACGTAATGATACAGAAATGAGGCAGGTATTTGGCATTCCCAGCGAGACCCTAAAAGTTTTTGTTACACATCTCAGAGTGAAAGATCATTGTTCATAGTAGCGTCAGCAAGGTGGTGAGGTTTGCAATCACCTCAAAACAAGCTATAAAAAGTCTTAGAGGTAAAAGGCTTTTCTAGGAGATTTGGCATTTTATCCAAGGGGTTTGGTATCTTTCGGCTTTTTTCTTTGCTCAGTATTCATTTTCCTCTGTCAGTTTGTTTCTCTGTCACCAAACTTACTTTGGATGCAGTGCAGTCAGTTCATGGATGCAAAAGGTTGTACCCATCCCTCAACAAAGAAGGATGTGAGAAAGGGCCAGGGGTGTCCCTCCATGCAGGCACCAGCCCTCCTGCAGCCCCAGGTGAGAGAGGGAGCTGGCACGGATGAAGTTTGCAGGATTCCATTTATTGGACAAGTGGATCATTCTGCTTCTTGTTCTGTGAATCCAGAAGTTATGCTACAAAGCAGAGAGTGGCTGATCCAAAAACCACTGAGAAGTAACATTACATTGATATTAACACACAGGAGCTGAGATACCAGAGCTTTGTGTGTTGGGGAGAAGCATAAGAGGAATAAAATAAGGGCTTTTAGGGAACTCATTCCAATAAGTGTGAAGTTTTCCTGTAACCTTTTTTCTTGAATCTTCATAACTGCTGGAACTAACAGTTTCTTGGGAAGTCATACTTAAAATGCAATTTATATTTGTCTGGTCACTAATGAAGTGTTTTTCAAGTAATTTCCAATACAAGGTCCTCATTACCATAGGGAAGTTACTGCTCCTCTATAATCGTAAATACTTTCTCATGGAGTATCCATTGGCTCAGCATTGAAGCACTTAGAACTACTTATAAAGCACATTTCACACCTGACACATAGAATTAAGAGCAGAAAAATGAGACAGTTTTCTAATGGCATCAGTATTACTGTGTTGGTTGTAAAATGGACTCATGTCTAGAAGGCTCTGATTCATGTTCTCTCTTTTTGAAGACTATTGACTCCTCTGGCTCTTTTTCTTTCTTTTTTTTTTTTTTTAATGGCATATTGATATTGGTGGTTGTTGTTGTTTTGGCTTAGAAGTCCAGTCAAATGAATTTAATAAATGTTTCTGGCAGTGAAAAATTAGCATTGGCTGTTCCAAACATAACAAGGGAATATTTCCCAGAGCAAGTCCCACACTGCTCTCTGTTCTCTAGTACTTTCAGAGATAGACCTAGAGAGGATGAAACGGTTTTAAGCAATTTAAGATTATATTTGCTGACTCTTTGAAGTAGGTCAGGGCAATTGTAATTCATCATTTCCCATGACCTTGCCCATTTGGGCATAAACTAAGGGGCTGTTCTGAGGTGTGATGGACACAGTTACACCTTACACAACTGGTTATTAAAGCCGCAGGTGACCCCCCTCACCATCCCTGAGCCTGCAGACATTCTGCATTACTGATCATACACTGCACAGCCTAATGCAGCCTATATAAAAATGACAGTGCTAATCGAAGATTTATACCTTTAATCCCCTCCTGCCACAGCTCTAAGTCATGATTTTTATTCCCAGCACTAACGGGATAAGCCCAACTGAGAATTTCCTCACATGATGTGAAGTTCAGCTGCTCCTTCTGAGAAGAAAAACAAACCCCAGACCCCTCAACTTCGCAGCACAAGGACTGAAGCCCCAGCAGGTTTCCTCACCACACACAAACCCGAGCACAGCCTGGTACCCACAGAAAGGCACTGAAGTTAAATCTTCTGGCTTTCACATAATTTTCTGAAACAAAATAGCTGGTGTAAAATTTCTAGATGTTGTTTTTTCAGGACTAAGAGTCACTAATCAAATATTGTCACTGCATTTTTATTTTATTTCAGGAAAAAAAACCCGACTTATTTCTGCAGAGGTACTTCCTACTGAATACCAATCTGGTTAGGGATTTCATTCTATCACTCCAGAGTGCAGTAACTCGGCTAGAAAGTAGTTCTCAATCAATGCAAAGGCGGGATGGTGTCAGAGGTTGGGCAAGAAGGCAGTCGAGGACAGAGCCCGCTATTCCCTCGGCTCTTTCCCCAGCAGCATCACCCCCACTGCCCGGCCAAAGCCCCCACCCAACTCTCCCGCACGCCAGGACACCGCCACCAGCAGCAAGCACACCGTCCCGTTCCGAGCACACACCACCAGGATCCCGTCTCGCAGGTCAATTTCACACCGCCCGCCTGAAGCACAGCCTTTGCCGTGCGGGCACTGCGGAGCAGCGCTCGGGGAGGCACCGGCAGCTCCGTCTGCTCGGGGGAACTTTGGCCAGGGCTGGCTCGGAAGGTGCCGCTGCCCGGGACGCGCCGCGCCCGGCGGGACCCGCGGCCGGAGCCGTCCCTCGCTCTCCCCGAGCTCCGCCGAACTTCCCCGCAGCGAGAGGACGCGGGGCGGCCCCGCCGCCGCCCGCCCTACCTTGACGGCCCGGGACGAGTGGCAGTGGACGTGGTGGGACACGGTGGCCGTCTGGTTCATGTTGCCGGCGGCGCCGGGCGGGCACGGGGCGCCCGCGGGTCCCTCCCGGCGCCTCCGAGCGGCCGGGGGGCTCCGGCTGCGGCTCCGGCTGCGCTGCTCCGCGCCCCGGGGCGCCGCGGCAGCTCCGCCCGGCGGGGCCGGACCCGCTCCGCCCCGCCCGGCACCGCCCCGCCCGCCGGACCGGCTCCGGACCGGGACCCGGCCGAGCCGTGCCGCCGGGGCTGGGGAGATGAGCGAGGTCAGCCCCGCTCTGTGGAAGCGTGCCCGCCGTGCTCTCAGCCGAGATCAGAGAGACTGCAGCAGAAAGTTTATGCTGGCTGCTCTTTCCTTCGTGCTCCGCTGTTTTGTTCTTTTTTTCCTTTGTACCTTCCCCGTTCCCTCCTGCCGCCTCTTCCCTGGGTTCCAAACGCCTCCAGCCCGCTGCGGTACCGGGGTACGGGCGTGCTTATGTAACACAGGTACGGGCGACAGGCACCAGCCTGCCGGCCCCGCACGGCATCCCGAAACTACCGCGCTTTGCTCGGTACCGCAACAGCTCCACGCTTCCCCGCGGAGCAGAGGAAATGCTTCTCTAATTAGACTTTCACCCAAATAACTTTCAGGGGGTTTTGGTTGTGGTACAAGCTAAGAATCTGTACCCTCCAGACTCCTGAGCAGACCTTGCCAGAAACACACAGATTCTCTTTCTGCGGGTCCAACCCAGAGCTGGTGCCAAAGCCAGGATTTGGGGATGGAAGTTGGTAAGCTCTGTGAGCAGATTGTGACACCGCAGGCTGATAGCGAACAAGCAATATTTTGTGTATGCATAACATCCTTTAACAACTCTTACTTTAGAGAAACCTCCCAGTAAAACGAGGCACAGTGTGCCACACACCAAGGCATTCCTGGGGTGTCTCTGAGGGGTGCACAAAACTGCAGCCAGGGCAGGTGAAGTTGGTTCAAGAGGAAACAAAGAACAAGGACAGACTACAGCCAGAAGCCATGGCACACGTCTCCTAAAGAAACTGCTGATTTGGAACCTCTCACTGCATGAGACTCCAGCTTCAGGCATCTCTGAAGCATCTGTTCTTTCAAGAGGGAGGCTGTTGAGCAGTATTTGCTACCGTATCAAAAGTTATGCTCCTGTGCTTTTCTACTTGAAGGTCCATCCCACTCTGCAAATGAGAAGCCTGAGAGCTTGCTGCGGTCACAGCCCAACACATCCTCACAGAGGCCTAAGGGGACCCTCATCCATGCTTGTAAATCTCATCATGACTTCAGACATCTGCCAGAGCTCTTTTAAATGGGGCTCATTCTCAGAAGATTTTAATTTCCTGAAAGCAAAGCTGCTTTAAATCATCTCTCATACAGTATTCCAAAGTCAAATTTCATTTTGCACACCTTAACTTGGACACAAAGGCAGGTGCTGCTGGAGATGGAGCTGGTGAGGAAAAGACTGATCAGCTCAGTCTGCAGAATCTGCTGAGGCAGCTCTGGGTACAAACAACCCCTCCAGAGAAGGGAGAGCAATCAGTGTTTCCTCCAGTGATACTGAGAAAAATGTCATTGCCAAAGGAAGCCAAATGCAAAGCAAAGGCACAGCAAGAGGGTCCCTCCTGGCCCAGACTTGATGCTCTCCAGGCACCACAAGTGAGGCATCCGGGCTGGCCTCTAGCCTGCAGGACTGCTCACATTAGCCTCCTTCACCTTAGCAGATTTATTGGATTTTGAGCAATAAAAACCACATTTAGAAAGCATATCAGGGGCTCAGCAGTGCTCTTTCACCTCTCTCTATCATATGCAGACAGGAATGAAACTTAATGGATATAGATGGGGAAAAAACCACCCTCACATAAAAATGAGACATGATTCAACTCAAAGGTGAGTGTTGAGGAGGAAGGAACAAGTAAATGGTTTGGGTAACAGGCTAACAGGCTAACTTTCACCATACTCTGTCCAAACATTTGTCCTGAAAAGAAAATGATGACTTCAAGTTATCGACACCAGGAGCTCAAACAAGCAGAAGTAGCCTGGAAGATTCAAATACATTCTTCTTCATCTTGAAATATACTTGTGTTTAACAAATCTCACATTGGGAACTACTTTAAGACAAAAAAAAATGAACTCATGACAATTGTAGTTGGACTAAATATATGTGGGTTTTTTCAAGCTCCTATGAAAACTTTATGTAAAGTTTTCATGCTTGATTTTATGCTTCACAGTGGCTGACCTTCCATGCAAGCCCCAAAACCAGCTTTAAGCTAACAGAAAAATCTCTTCCTTATAATAACAAAGGAAAGGCAACTTGGGTTAAAAAGTTGCCAAGGACAGAGATAAGATAAATAATTTGCTGGCATTGTTTTAAATGAACTTCTACAAATTTTGAGATATCTATTCCTAGGCAGTACAGTTTGCTGATTAACCTCCTGCTCTCACAAGGTGGGACCTAATTAGAGGATGAACCTAACAAGGACTGGAGCTGTAAAATCTCTATAAGTGTGTGGTTTGTCATTATAAAATATCCCAGAAACAAGGCAGATCAATAGAGGGGGATTCCACAAAATGCCTGCTGAAATCCTCCCAAGCACCACTCTGCTGCTTGCTTTTCCAGTAATGTCATTCCCTGCCATCCCTCCTGTTCCTGATGTGGCTGTTAATCCTCCATAGGTGTAATCTTCTTTGAGAACTGGCTGCTTAGCAAAATACAGTTCACTCTGGGTGCTGACTGCTAATGCAGGCATCCATGTTAGCCCTGCAAGGAGGGTCTCCAATGTTTTTGTGTCTTTAGGGTGCAATTAAAAACTGAGTGCTTACCAAAATACGCTGGAGAATATTAAAGCTGGGAGCAGATGCAATAGAGCAGGTGGCACTTACCCATGCTGGAGCAGCCCCTCAGTGCACTGAACAACCTCCTTCCTGAAGTATCTAAAATGAGTAAGAAATCAACATGATCAGTCATGAAAATTGATTAAGCTATCCAGAAAGTCTGAGAGAAAAGAAAATCCCTGTTTATGACAGAAGAGCCTGCCTATCCCACTGTCCAAGTGCAGCAAGTAGCTGTGGGCAGCAGAACTGCTGCTGGAGGCAACATTTCCCAGAGGCTCCTGATCACTATTCAAGTCCTGCAGTAACCTGCTCTTAGAAACACTCCCAATACAGTTCCCCAGCCACACATTTTCCTGCCTCCTATTTTCTGTGCCTTATGTTCTAAAAAAAATCCCCACCACACTTTCTCCATTTTTTGTCACATTATATGAATTGTATAATCACCATCCTGAGAAATAAAAAATTAAAGTGTATATTGGTAATTATAGATACGTCATGGCAACATTTTTTTCTATAGCTGCAGAAAAATATTTGCTCTTTTCTTTTTTAGACAAGTACATAAAATTTAGTCTTACTGCTGCTCCACATACCAAGGGCCTAATTCTCTACCCGCACATGTTGGCAGCTATTGACACAAGTGAACTCAATTTCTAATTCACACCAGTTCATAATCAGATTACAGACTTCCCTGTTTATGGATGAAGAAGTTTTAATACCACAAGGGAGGCTGACTTGGGATTGCTGTGAGGCTGCCAGCTCCCTCAGAATAATTACCCACCAGGAGCTATGCTGTGTGCCAGTGCTGGGCTTGTGTGAAACAGAACAGGGCAGAGCCTGCCTCCACTCAGCTGCCCAAAAATCCTCTACCCAAAGCAGCTCTCAAGGCAAAGGCCAGCAGCTATAATGCACTGCTGCTCATGGCCAGCAAGCTCACACACAGCTCAAGGTATCCCAGGAAAAGCTGGCCCAGGAGGATGGCCCTGTGGCCATGCACACACACACGTGTTCACATGTGCACAATCCCAGGTGCTCTGCAGCCTTCAGTCTGGCTGCAGCTGTTGGAGGGAATGTGAAGGAAAATTCCCTCAAGTAAAGCACAACTTCAGGCAGACTCAATAAATCAGTGGGATGCCAGGTTTGAGCCTGGCTGCAGTGCCAGGAGCTGTTGCTGCTGTGTTAACCCACAATGTTTGGCTGCTGCAGGGAAGGGACACCTCTCCCACTGGGAAAGCCTCGTGTTATCCCTGGCAGGTGTTATTTTAACTGTATGTATGCCCACTCCTTTCAGCACTCCAGAGTTCCCTCACAGCTTACTGTCTTGAGGTTTTGCAGGATGATTTCTAACCAGCTCAATGTGGTTCAGTAATTGAAATTTTGGACAAAAGGAGAATCCACTCCATTGCTGAAAGACATGCTTATAGTCCAGTCCAATATATGGAATTGATCAAGAAGCAAATATAGATGTTCCTCATTTATGCTAGCTAATATTCACTGAAGTATAAAGGTACATTAGTTATGATTACTTTCTGTCCTTATTCTCTACATTTATTTCAATAGAAAATATTTAGATTAAGTATTTGCAACTCTTTTTAGAAACAAAAGGTGTACTAAAAATCTCTGGTGCACAAAGGAACCATTGGTGCACAATGATTCCTTCACTTAATTTTCTGTAACGGTGAATGGTATTGAATTATAGTCAGAAGACGAAAAAAAAATCTTCCCTGTTACAATAATAATTAATTATTTCTACTAGATTTTGCCCGCAAATGGGAAATATCATGAAAATAGATCCAGTAATGTCTACATATCATTGATTCAGTGCAGGGAGTATGTTGCGAGAAGAGATGGAAAAAACAGCCTGCACACAACTGCCTTGTTACCAGGGAAGAGAAGCAAGTAGTTTTTGAGATCTAAAACTGCAAGCAGAGGCAAGAGAAAATAGTCTTTGCCTGAACGAACAGAATGTGTCACCCACAAAACCTGCACAGACAGGAGATGGTTTTATGTGCAGCACTTCTCAGAGCATCTCTTAGCAGATCCCTGTGGGCTGCAGAATTAATTCTGATGGACCACAGGCAGTGCCACAACCTAAGAGTATCTTCTTCAGGATCCCTCCAGTCTGTCCTGTGTGTGCCTGTTACCAGACTCAAACAGAGAAGAAGAAAAGAGCAACCTTAAGTCTTTTTCATTTTCAAGTGGGGCTTCAGAGGAATAGGCAATACTATTTAAGAAAACAAAATTAAGCAAAAAAACCAACATACATTGCCACCAAGCTATATTCATTTCCTTTATCACACTGTATATTGAGAGACAGACATACTTCACAGGTGAGGAACTGAGGAACTTCAGAAAAAAAAAAAAATCCTTTTTCTTTGGTCCCACATGAATTCCATAGTAGACCCCTGGAGCACTCTGCTCCATCTCACTGCATTCATTTAGCTTTCTATTTGCACAAGCTATTGCAGTATAAAAAGAAGAAGGTGAACCTGACCTATCTGAGAAGTAGATTTAATTTCATGCATAACTATTACTCACACTGCTAACAGGATTCAATATTTCTACCATGCAAGATCTACAGGATGAGTAATGCTTTAGCACGTGTGAGGATTTAGAGGAGCACAGCCACCCATCTCCCTGCCCATGGGCATTGCACCACACTCAGGAACTGCCATGGAGTACTGGTGGAGACATACCAAAAGTAATGCCAAATTTCTGTACCGGTTTGTTCTTTACACCTTAAAATCTTGCTTGCCATGGGAAACACTGAACACCATGCAGAGCACTTGCTCTGCAAGAACATCACAGCCCTGTCCAGTGCTGGCTCTCCAGGGATGCTCTTGCTCACTGAAGACAGGCCTGAGCAGTGGATTTCTGGGTTGACATCACAGCCAAAAGCCAGTCCAGAGGGGAGTTACAGAAGGTTCAAGATTAGCACACAAGTTTGAATGAAATGTCAAGCAAGAGAGTATTTTGTTTAAGCAGGATCATTTCCCTTATTTTCAGTATATATATAATACATCATCCAGAGGCAAACCCCCTTTTTAAAGATTAGACAGCAGGTAATTAAACTTCTGAAACAGTACAAGAATTCCTACACCGATAGCCAGCCCAGCATTCCAGGTATTTATGTATCTAATAGGTCATCCAAAAACTTGTCAAGGCTTTGCCAAATTTACTATGGCAGAATTTTATGTGATCAAATTCTTTGTCCTCTCAAAATTAAGAGGTTACCACATGGCTCCTTCTGCTTCTGGGACATCTGCACTATGTATGTATCCCATGAAAGCAAATTTAATGGTGAGCCATTGTTTTGGGATAAGAAATTTTGCCCTGAACTGTGTGTATGTAGAAGTATCATCCTGAAATCAACTCCCAGTAAAGCCAGAATGAAATATAAAAAGAAGGAAATTTTCCATTATTTAGAGGGTTTGAAGTTTAAATTAATAGTTTGTAGCTATGGAGTGGTGAAGTAGAAGATTTTATGTTAAGTCTCATAGGCTGCAGGAAAGATACTTTCCAGATTAAACAACTCACAAAAATTCAATGGCAACAGAAAAAAAAAATATTGGCTACATAGATAATTTTCCTTCATCCATCTGGGTTAATACAAGCCTAAGCAAAATTTCACAGGCATACTATCGTTAAAAGAAAAAAAAAAAAAAAAGAGAAGAATAAAACTTAAACCATAATTATTTCCATAATGCTTCAATAGCATTGAATAACAGACAAAAACTCTCCCTTCCTTCACTCTGTGTAAATCTCATAGCACATAACATGATTATTTTTTTCACAAATGAAAGATAATTTACCATCATATGAGAACTTTCCCTGGAACACTGCAGAGCAGTTTGCTCAAGGAACAACAACGAGCAATTGCTATTCAAAATGAAAAGACGATTTCTCAACCTCTGAAGACAACCCTCAGTCTCTTTTCCCTACAAAACATGTATTCCTGTCTCCCCACTTAAAAATATTTTTACAACACTCTCGGGGCACTGAGGAAGGCCCTAACTCATTGCCACATGTAAAAAAACACAGATGAGTGATTAATATTCTGGTGTTTACTTTTCTCTCAGAATTCATCAGTTTGGTTTAGTCTGTGTCCATGTGTTATGACCACTTCTGAGGCAGGGTAACAGATCTGCGTTTTCCCTTATCTGAAAACACTTTAAGGCATCAGGCCTGGGCCATCAGGGAAGCCATAGCAGGTGCAGACAAAGGTCCGTGGTAACATGTTCCTTTGTTGAGGCAAAACCCATCATTTCAATCAATCAGGGTGAAAGATGGGATAGCCAACAACCATGTCAGAAGAACTGCAGCTTGGATTTCCAAGGTGGCTGTTAGGAGGTCACTGCTTTGTTTCCCCACCTCTGGGGCAGCAAGGAGCATCCTGAGAACAGCAGAGGCTCAGGCAAGTTGCCAGGGCTGTTCTAGCAGTGCTGATTGCTGAGAATGAGCCCACCTCGTGAAATAAGGGTGCTGCCTCAAATTGTGCGTCCAGGAAATTAAAATACAAAATGGTACAAGGAAAATGCTGGTAAGGAAGAAAACTTAAAGAACTTCAACAACATAAATTAAAACAGGAAAAGACAAACCACAGGAATTTGAAAAGAGAACTTGTCAACAGCACCAGTAACAAATGAGAAAACCTCACATTTTAGGTATAATCCCTACAAAAAGGCTATGGAGACAACAGTGGGGTTGCAGTCCAGGACTAGACTTGACTGTGCCCTTGACTGCTATTGCTCACATCTGCAAGTGCTGCTGTTAACATGTTCCTGGAACGCAATTCTCTTCCTCCATGTGTAAAATGTCCCAATCTCTTCAGATTTGTGATGCTTTTTCAATAAGAAAGCGGCTGAAATTCCCCTTATCTCTGTTTTTCTCTTCAGTCAGAAGAGTGTCAGTCACAAGCCCACACTGCTCAGCCACCATGATTGCTGCTGCACTTCAGCTGACAAGCTGTGAAAGTTTTGGCTGCCCGAAAATCATTGGGAACATATTTACTTCCTTTTGTTAGAATGATGTTTGCCTCCTACTGGCATACACCAATGTTCCTTTGCACACATACATCGGGGGTTTTTAGTGACATCAAGGATCACATCCAACCAGTTAGAAAATACTACCTTGTTTATGAGACACAATATTACTGCCAGCTGCTCATTCCAATATCCTGTAAACATGCATAGAAATAATTTCCTTCTGCCTTAACATCTTTTTATATTCTGCTTATAAAAAAAAGTAGAACATTATGTGGGGAAAAACAGTGTGGATCCCACTTCTGTACTTTGCAACAAACCAAGAACTATTTCAGCATAAATTCTAGTCAGTATCACAAGGCTTAAACTAACCAAGGAAGATGTGAGACCAGAAGGCTTTCTTCTTTCTTTTGGGCTGCAAGCTTTTTGGTAAGTCCCCAAGAGCTGTTGAAGACTTGTGGGACTCACAATTTGTCGGGAACAACCAAATCTCATATGCAGCTACATGTTCTCTAGCGCTTGTGCAATTTCTAACAAGTAAATCCAGAAATTATATTATCCTGCTCTCAGTAAAATACCACAATTTATGCTTACTGGGATGCTGAAGGCCTCAAATGCAGGCTGACAGCTACAGTACCTGTAGGAAACCACTGTTCATTGCATTTACTCACAACTCTGAAGCAAATATAACACAGCCATCCAGCACACACAATAAAAGGACACAGGCTCCAAACACATAATCCAGCCATTATTTTGATTGCAGTATGTTTTCCAAATTGATTTGAAAATATGTTTTTATTAAAGTGCATGATTTGTCAAAAGCACTTCCAGGAGGTGTAAGAAAAACAGTAAAGAGATTGGAGCTTGCTTAACCAAGTTTATAAACCTGCTGTTCCAGCCTCAAAGATGAATTACACTGCAGGAGCACGTTCACTAAACGTCTGTGCTCTCCTTCTTGCCCTCCTACCTATGTTCAAAGAATAGAATAGAAAAACATAAATCAAAGTCTCAGAACATATTTCTCCCCAATTCTGAAGCTGCCATATCTCTATACCAGAATCATAATCCCCTGCAATACAAATAAAAAGCACAGCCCAGCAATCACCACTTCAAAATAATTACAGGCCACACAGTAATTTACACTTATCTAAAGCCTTTCACCCCAAGAACCCCAAAGCAATTTATACACAATATAAATGTGACTGATATGAAAAAAATAATGCCAAGGAGCTACTTGGGAATTGAGGCATTGTCTAAATCAGGCGGATCTTTGCAGTCCAAAACTTACCCATTATCCTGAAGGCAGTTTGAACCAAACCTATTAAAATCTCAAATTAAGGACTACTCTAGGCACTGACAGGCATGTTCTGAACCTTTCTTTAATTTTAGTCAATGATATTGAGAAGTCAACAAATGAAAATACTTGAAACAACACAGCCAACTCATCTGGGTACAATCAGAAAGTGCTCATCTAAAGTACACCCAGAGCTAACACATCCTTCTAAAAAGAAAAAGATATCTAAATTTCTGTATTTACTTCTTTTTCCTTTATAGAATTTAATTCTCATCTATCTAGGCTGTGGCTAAATAGTAGCTTACAGGCAGAGCTTTGCTCCTTCTGTGGTAGCTCTGAAATATCATCATTTACCTCCCAGCTGCTCAGTAAATTAAAGCAGACAGCCCACAGGTGCTTGCTGGAGTCCCAGCACTCTCAATAGCACCAGGCCACATGGCTACAAATGGGTCTTTAAGCAGGACTGTGAAATTACTGCTGGTTCCCTAATCCTCCAACCACACCCCCGGGGCTCTAGGTGAGAGGAAGCTTGAGAAAGTGAAGGGATACATATTTCTAACAATTAACTGCTAATCCATTTACATTTTCAAAGCTGTTTTCATACAGAAAGAGGCTACTGGCTTTTTCTATATTATTAAACACAGACTTTGTTATGGCTTTCTTTAGTCTTCAAAGTGCAGGCACGTAAATGTTGAAAGCATTCACTGTACACTTTGTAGGATCCCCAAAAGGCAAATTTGGGGAATATAAAAATCTCTTTTGCAAGGTGAGTTATAGACACCAGCAACAGCTGGCCCCCTGGTAGTCTTCACATCCAGAGAAATCACTGAAAACCCCCGTATTTTAAGGGATACCTAGATATTAGTGCCACATTTAAAAATTAAGAGATTGAATCAAAACACCTTTGTGCCATAGGATGCCTTGGTCTTAAGAGTAGGAAACTCTTTTCCCTTGTTCTGTCCTTTGCAACATATTTCTCTACCCAAACATGTACATGGTCTGTCAGGGAAATACAGGATTTTTAATGTTTTGAGTGAGAATGGCACACACGACAGGACTGCAGCATCTCATCTGCATGGCTGAGGCATCCGCAGTCAATCTGATCACTGAAAGCATCGGCCTCACTGCACCAGCAGCAGTGCTACTGGCTTAGGAAGGAGAAAAAGCCAAGTGTGTTTTGGGGAGCAGAATGTTTCTTTTGTTTTAAAATAAGGTAACGTCAGGGGAAATATGACTATTTTTGCTGCTTGCATGGTATCACGCTCCTGTTTCACCCTGAGTGGCAGCTGCAACATCTCTCAACAGGGAGAAAAAACTTTGCTATAAAAATGCCAGACTGCCCATCCAGACAGAAGCCTCTGGATGGGCAGTTTCTTGCACTTCTTCATGATCCCTGAGCTGACAGCTGATCCACAAATAACACTCAAAACAAGTGAATAATTCAGCCACTTTCGATAGTGTTATGCTGGAGATGGTTGATTGCATTGCCTCACACTGGATTTCTTTTTCTTATTACTTTTTAGGGGGCAAAGTTGTCACAAAGCGAACATCTTTCTTTAATTAAAATGTCCTTAGAAATTGCAGATATTCAGTATTCTCTATTAAGAGACAGATGCCACAGAAGGAAACGTGATGAAATAACAGACCTCCTAATGAGACTGTATTGGGCTAAACTCTGAAACTGAAACAGCAAAGATATGGGGTTTATTTCTTTTTCAATCTTCATATCACTTCAATTTGTGGTTCACATCTTCAAGAGGTGAAAAACAATTTCAGTTAGTAAAAAAGCTGCCCAAAGAAGCTATGTCAATTTATACCACCTGGGAATCTCACTCTGTGCTAATCTGTTTCATTCATCCCCATTTCTTGACATAAAACTGCCAAGGGACTAGCCTGGATGTGGAAATGTATTACCCAAGTGTCACCAGTAATGCTGTCTCTTTTTCTCCCATTCTCTCCAGGGCATCTAAGCCAGAACTGACATCAAAACTGGATTTGTAAAAGAGAATGGAGGCAAGGGCAAAGAAATAAAGGCTGAAAGAAGTAGAATTCTGTAGTAAATTCTGGGTAAAACAGGCTCTGTCACTGCCTTTACTGCAAACAGGAGTTAATTCCATAGTTCAGTTTTATCTTCCATGTTCATATATTTATGAACAGGCTTTATAACTTGGAGCTTGTAACTGTAGGGGAATATATTACAATGACCCCAGTGGTCCCAGGAATCTTCATCTGTGGTTTCACTGCTCTCATGGAGCACAACTATTGTGAGAAGCAGGTCTGGAAATTGCAAGGATTTTGATTATCCACACAATAGGCCTTGCACTGACTTTGGAGTTCAATAAAGAATCATGGCAGAGACCTGATGTCAGCGAGTACATACCTGCTGCTTCCTGTGTTTCTAATCACAGTACACAAGATGTCTTTCCAGCCATCCTGGGGTATTCAGTTCAGTCCCTTGCCATTGCAGGTGACCAAATAATAAAACCCATTTTGTAACCTGATGGATTGCTTTGTTCTGTCAGAAGACATTTCAGGTCGTGTAGTTTTATTTCTAGTTGCAGAAACTTTCAGTCAGTGCCAGGCACCCTCTTGATGGAAATGTATTTTGCAGTCTTGGGATATTGAAGAGGCAGGGAGGGAGGGAAGGCAGAAATTCAGGATCAAAAAATAGCCAATGTCACATAATCAACAAAGCATTAGGACTTAGGAATATACTTATTTACTGTGTATGGAAAATAGGCCATCTCAAACGAAATTCAAGTTGTGTTCCCATTAAAGTACAAACTTGGCTGTAAAAGTGGCTGTGCTGATGGAACAAAGTTCTGTATCTCATTTGATTTAGTTCCAAAAGATGCTCTAAGTGAAAAAAGCATTATGACACTACACAACAAAGTTCATGCTAAATGGATTTAAATTATAGAACTGATAGATCTTACAGCATAAATTTTAATTTAAGTGTCTGTCTTAGCTCTGTGCTGCTGTACATTGCATTTAGAAGCAGATATAAGTGATCATTAATAAAATTCACAGTAACATTAAAAACTAGTGAGGTAGTCAATAATATTGGGAACTGCTGGATTATGTAAATCAACTGGCAGAGTAACAGACGTTTTAAAACTGCAAAATGTCAAGTATTAAAATTTCTTAAAAGGTGGGAAACAGAATAGCTGGACATGCTGGCAAATGAAAGGGGCTTGTCATAGAAAATCCCCAATGAAAACTGACATCAAAAGTGAGAAGGGACAGATCAAATATTTGGCTGCGTGGAAAGCAGAACCCAGAATGCTCAGGAGAGATTTTTTTTCACATTTTTTAAAAGGAGCTGTTGAAAATGCTGGAGAAGGAGACGGGAAGAGGAAGAGGCTGAAGGCAGGACAGGAGACTTGAGCAGTGTGACAAGAACAGAAGGATTTTCAGCACTGAATTACTCAGATCTCACCCGGTATCCCAACATGCATTTATAAACAGGCTGTAACTGTGAGAGTTTTCACTCCCATCATGGCTGCTGTTGGAAAGATACTTCCCCTCTAGCCTGTAAGAACTCCAATGTCTTACAGCTTCTGCACTACTTGGTAGATAGCTTGATAGTTTATTGTAAAGCACTTCCCTGAAGTAATACTCTTTCATTCCCTGTTAACTTTGTATCTAGCTTTACACAATTAATTAGGGAAGTGTTCAAAGACCTAGATTTTAAGCCACTTAATTAATTAGAAATGAAGGTTTAATGGTTATTCCTTTCAGACTATTTAATTTAATGAGAGAATTTGCAGGAAAAAGAAGGAAGAGAAATCAATTTTGTGTATAACAAATTGCAACAGAAAACGGAAAAGAGATGAACATATGTATCTGTTTACTGTTGGATTGGATGAGAGCATCCCTATCAGAGCTCAGGGAGTTGCAAATTTTTGGCAACTCATCAGTTCCAAGAAACTGCCCATTCAAACTAACTGGAATTTTCATCACAACCCAGGACATCACCGTTTCCATCCCACCTCCTGAAAACATCCAGAAACACAGGAACAGAGGAGCCTTGCCTCAAATCCAAGAAAAGGCAGGAAAAGAGACACAGGACCTCCTGAGGGCCCCTCCCAAGAGCTGTGCCAGCAGCTGGCATTCAGCCCAGCATCATGCTGGGCAGGGAGGCTGAAGACTCCTGCCACGGTATCACAGGAGGAAAATTACCCTTTCCAGAAGGAGAAGGACACACGTGGCCCCATAATGTCCCTGACTTGAAAAACTAGTGAGTCATCATCCTAACACCCAGCTGAGCAATGTGATTTCATGCAGGACACACTTATTTGAGCTAAATCTTTCTATTAGAGGAAACAAAGCCATGCAGCCGCAGTAGCCCATCAGTTCTGCTTTTTAAGAGCTGTCACACTGACATCTCTCTAAAAGCAAAATTCCTTTTTATGCCAGTGGAAGGTCTGAAAGCCAAATGATGAGAACATGCCCTTCTAAGTTACTGAAACATTTTCAGTTGTTTCTTTCCCTGAGGTATCTGCCACAAACAAGAAGATCCAAGACTGAAGACAGGATAACTTAGTAAAGAACACTGAAATACTTCTAATAATATGAGTAAGAGCCAAGAAAATATCTGAGCTGCTGTTGCACTAAGCTTTGTAAAGACAATAAAAGAAACTGCCCCTCTACTGAGACATTTCAAATCTAATCTCTGCTTTTAAAACAAAATTACTCTGATACATAGAAAACATCAGGCTTTGGGCTGGTGAGAGACATTGCTTTGTTGTTTTATTTTAAGAATATGGAATTTGATAGGATCTAAGTATAAGCATTCAAAAAAAGCACTAAATTTGAAAAGAGGCTTTGTTCATGAGTACTGGCAAGACTGATTGGTGTTAAGATGAAATGAGACTCCAAAGCACAGAACACTTCAAAATAAATATCAGCATGTAGCATTGCTGTGGCTTTGCCAGACATCTGCATGATTCATGCCTATATGAGGCTTTAGCCACCTATCTGTTTTTACCAAAGGATTTGGAATAAAGCCTTGTTGATACAAAGCATAACTTTTTTCCCCTCAGCTATTGCTAACTAATCCTGTCACTAATTCAAATCAATTGAGTTGGTCTAATTAAATCAGGAAATGGATCTGTTCAGAATTGGGTGTCTCTTCCACAATTCATATAGGAAAAATATTTACAGTGAATATTCCTATTCCACATCAGCAACTGCCATTTTAAAAAATTAAGGGATAATCTTTGGTGCAGAAGAAGAGGAGGGGGGAATATTACAGAAGTTTTTTGGCTTTCAGAGGGTAAATCTGGGTACAAAGCCCAAGAAACTCTAAGGAGTGGAGAATAAATACCATTCTGCCCAGAAAGCAGCACGACTAGCTGGATAAGTGAGTGGCCTGGGGTAAGCAACAAAATGTTTCATCAGCAAATCTCTCAGTCCTTCCCAATAAATTCTAGTCTGGCCAGCAGCCGTATCACTGCCAAAATGCCTCTGCATTTTCTATTCCACTCAGGACAGGATTTAATCCCAAACATTTTTTTAAAAAATCATTTAATCTCTAAAATTTATGTAATCACTTATGACTAACTCCTCATTGTAACAGGACTTTTACTGTACGCAATTATCTCTTTAGTTTGGGTTTTAAATTAATGTCAGTCATTCTCCTTCCATTTAAAATCTCATTTTTCACATGTACAACACTTTCAACCAGCTTTGGAAGAGAAATATCAAAGGAGCCAATTCCCCCTGGTTTAATTTAACTAAAGAAAATAGAGTTACAAAAAGGACAGTTTTGAATTGTTACAGTGTGTCTGAACTCTCACAAGCAAGAGAAAAAGCAGTGGCAAATCTATGGATGCATAAAAAATTCAGTGTCTTCTACTGGGTTTTAATGAGGCTTTTTCATTTTAACTGAGATGAAGGCATGGAAAAAGGAAAGTATTTCTGCAACACCACAGTAAACATACCATGAAACAGCACTTTTCTTCTCTGACCCCTATTGTGCTTCAGAATTGCTCACAAAATGAAGTATAATTGATGTGATGGTCAAATCCCCTTCCTCCAAGCACCATAATAATTTCCTGCACCTAAATACTGTGGGACTCTCATCAGAAGTCCTCAGCACCTTCCAAAAGGCAGCAGCAGCTTCCTTTGCACTGCCCTTCTATTTCAACAAAATCATCTGATCCATAAGCTAAATTATTGCCAAACTTCAGGCTCCACTGTTGTGCTGTCACTCTGCTGCTGCCCCAACATAGTGGGTTTTTCTTTGGGACATTTTGTCCAGGCCAAACTTGACCATACAGAAGATGCCAACACTTATCAAGTAGCTACTTTAAAGATGCCTTATTACATCTGATTTTTACTAATAAATGATGTAGGTAGGTAAATGAAGTTTGTTATGATGAACCTGAAAATAGCCTCTCTCACAATTGTGTTCTCTTTACTTATGTATTTTACAAATCTACTACATGTTCTAGTCCAGCTTCCACAGCATGAACTCCCTTGAATAACCAGAAATTTATAACCAGGTGTATTTTGAGGTCCTCCTTTCTGTATTTCTGTTCCCATGTTGAGCAAACATAAGGATTCATAATAAGAATATGTGCACACATAAATATAAAATTCTGTTTCTGAGTTTTAACTCTAGAATCCACTTCCCAGACAAAATTTGAATGCTCTAAAATAAGTCAGGAAAATTATCAAAGTAAATTGTGAACAAATATTTGAAAATGTTTGAGAAATGTGGAAGTGAGGTTTTGCTCTATGGCTTTGGCTCCATTTTTCCATGAATTGATCTGCATGCATTAGGAAGACATTAGAATGCATCCCTCTTTTGCATGGAAAATTGTAATTCTCTGACAAATTACTTGAAGTGGAATGCATTCAATTCCATCCCAAGAGATGATAACATTTTGTTTTGAGGAGAGCCAGATGCATGAATGCTGCTGAGCTGTAGGCACACAAGTACTTAAAGCTGTGTATAGTGTACAATTAGAAAGCACCTCCCTAAAATGGCAGTGCTGGAAGATTGAGCTGAGCCCAGCACAATCCTCGTCCCTTTCTGGTCCAAAAAGGAGGGGAACCCCCTGGAAAGCCCCTGTCACAGCAAGGCAGCTGGATTTGGGGGAATGCACAAAGGCAGCTGGCCAGAGGCCAGCATGGGGATGGGCAGCTGCTGACAACAGCAGCAGCCACTGAGCAGAAATCTCTGCTAAAGCAACAAGATTTAGTAACAGACAGGTACTAGTGGTGCTGCTATTCCAAAAGGAAGCATTGTTAAAGAAAAATACTCCAAGATTTTAATTTCCAGGTTTCATTTTCAATGTTTTGTATTTCAACTCTAGATTTAAAAGGAGGGGGAAAAAAAGAGAACAAACTCTTGTTTTGGCAGAAAACAGAAACTTCTTTTTTCACATACCCATTTAATTTAATTAGTAATTTGCCAGTAAATTATTTCTGACAGCAAAAGTTGGTCCACCTCATGCTGCCTTACACACAGTGAAAGTGGATTTCAAAACTTCTCCAGCATCTAGAGGGTGAAGTAAGTTTCCCTTTGCCCCAAGCACAGCACCTTCATTTGGTACCCAGGATGTGAACAGCAGCTCACCAGAAACTCCCCCAGGTTTGGGCAGTGAGATGCACAACACTGTGATTACTTCTGAAATTGTGATGATCAGATGAGCACATTGAATGAGTGACACTAACACATTGCAAAGATGACAGAAGTAAAAATTGCAGGAGAAGCAATTCCTATAAATGCTATATTTAGATCTGGCCATGACATAGAGTAGTTCAGCACACCTTTACTGTGAAAAAAATTTTGCCAGCGTTCTTAAAATATTACTGCTAACCCATAAGAAATATTCCTCATTGATTTTGACAGTTGTATATATTTGAGTCTTACCTAGAGATGAGCTTTCAGTGGCTGGCAAGTTAAATTTTTCCATGCCATTTGTTTGCAGATGGGACAGTCAGCTCCCTGAATGGCTCAAATCTCACTGTGGTTCAAAAGACTTCATATTGGTGAAGGTTTCTTTCCTAAGAAACATTCACAAATTTAATGTCAAAAAAGGTAGCCAAGTAATCTGTGACTTGACTGACATTTACACACACACACAGTCATAGGCAATATATTAACTCAGTGTTTATGGCTCTGCATGCAATTAACAGCACTGCAATTAAGTTCTGGCAGAATACTGCATTCCAAAAGGCCAGCACAAGCATGGATATAAAATAAACTAGCAGAAAAAGTCCTTTATCATTGCATTTTCCCTTCGGTGGCTGCATCCCTAGAGACAGATTCACAAGCACTGGGACTGGGCTGAGCCTGTGGAATGTTCAGAAAAGTTTCTTTATCACAGTCCTGTTGTGGATGATCTGACTCAAATTTCAGCACCTGCTCTGAAAAGAAATGTAAGCATGAGTCACTTGGCTCATTATCAAATATCATACCCAAACTAGATGACAAAAAGATGGTGATTTGCAACGTGACCCACTGCTTAATACTGCAGTTTTATTTCTTCTTTATTCTGAAGAATCCAGCTACAAGTGCTGTTGTTTTCAGATTTCCAAACATCTCAGCAGCATGGATTGCCTCCTATCAGAAAGATGCTGTCAGATCCATCTGTACAATACTGAGCTACAGGGATGGCAAGTGCTTGGCTGATGTATTTTCCCCCAAGTGCCCATTCAGCATTTGTGCCCTTGCACCTCATCCAAACTGGCTAAATGATTGCCGTGCAGATGGACATAAGGTTTCCAACAAAACAACTATCCATCAAAAAATGCCAGTCTGTAGAAATTAATTCTTGTCTTACAACGTGTCAGTTTTGATTTACCAGGGGCAATCTTTTGCTTTCCGTTGGGATTTTTGATAAAAAGCACACAGCACACTTTAGCCCAGAGCCCCTGTGAGTGTGCTTATGCAGCACCCCCCTTCTGGCCCATTGCAGACCCCAGTACTCCTCACATGTCTGGGAATCTTTTAAATACCCGGAAAATCAGCACAGACTTTACGAGGTCCTTCATCTTTAGCACACTTTCTACATATTTAAACATTATCTACTGTTTATGACATTTCCTGATGAATCCGGGGTAGCTACCCAGGAGAAAGGCTGCACGCAGTTTAGATATCACCTCTGCAAGACAACAGTGGAGGAAGGATTTTCATGGGCCTCTGCAAGACAACAGTGGAGGAAGGATTTTCATGGGCAGGATTGTGGGCTAAGTACCACGGACAGCACCCCTGGACTGATTGATTTGCCATTGCTTTGGAGCTGATGGCAGAAAACAGTGCTGATCCTCTCTACACTCACATAATGTGAACTGCAAAGGGGATGACACCAGGCTTAGTCCTGCTAGCTGGTGACTTTTTAATATTAGTTGTATGGCATCTTTTCTCAGGTTAGTTAATGGATGTAATACACAAAACATAAACACAGAAAGACTCTGTGTCATTGGCAATCACCGAGCTCTGCTGCTGTTAGGAGGAAAAGAAAAAGTAAGCCAGCAAAATGCTCTGCTCTTTGGAGATACAAAACACATGGAAGCTACTTTGTTTCTCTGCTATCACACTTCTGAACCTGGAAAGAATCTCCTACACTGAGTCCTATTTTATTCATAAGAATTGTACAGCACTTTCAGTAAAGCAGCTGGCAACTACCAGTCATTCTGCCTTTTAAAGATGAGTAAGCAAACCCTTTTGTTTTATTAACTAGTACAGGTTTTGTTCGTGGCATCTGTAATAGAAGTGATTCTATTGATTACCAGGCTGGCTTTTGCTAATTAGCTAAATTACACTTCAGAAAAACACCACTGAATTCTCCAAGTTTTATGAGAGGTAGATGATCTGGCTTATCAAACAAATCATTCCAGATCAGTAAATATCAGTTGTATTAAATATCCTGTGTATCCTGCACAGGAATCAGAAACCTCTTTCTGAAAAGCTTCTGAGGAGCCAGGTGTGATTCAGAGTTAAAAGGCCAGGGAGTGGAGCAGGAACGTTTACAAATGGAGGTAACACCCAGTGCTTGTTTTCTGCTTGCTAATTCACCAAAGATAATTGAAATCTGTTTGCTATCCAATTAGTGCTTGTTTCTGTCCATGGTAGTGTGCTAAATCAGTTTAATGAAAGAAAATTGCTGATGGTTTCGTATCACTCTGGCTATTTTGACATATTTAAATCTGCTAAGCAGATTTAACATTGATTTCTAGCATATGTTCCTTTATTCAAACACAGTTTCGGTTTATATATACTTATATATATACACACATAAGGCATAATGATTTGTGAAGTGAGGGTGGAATAAGGCCATCTCTTGTATGGAAATTCTAAAATCTCAAAAAATCAATTTGAAATTGTATGCCTGCCTCTATGCAGCACAGCCCTCACAAAATTGTGCCCAAGGTTTACATCTTATCATGTGGCAAAGCTGTGCACATGGCAGGTGACAGCCTAGTGGTTCAAAAACCACTTTCCATCTCCTCATTAAACCAGTGGCAAGTGTCCCTGTTGATTATTTTTTACAAAGTCTCCCTCCTATCAGACAATTAACCCAGCCTTGCTGGACAAAATTTTCACCAACAAGAAGAAGGTCTTCTAAATATTTTTGATATTACATGTTAAAAATAGCACATATAGCTGCTCCAGTCACATGTCTCAGACACCCAAAGGTGTAAATACTCTAAAGGGGACATGAAATAGGCCATCCCATAGTCAATGCAACCCCAAAACCTATTTCAGAATAAAAAGCTCTAAATTGAAGAAAATTGTCCTTTCTTTGGCTATTTCAGTATTTTATCTTCCAAAAACCAAGATTAAAAGACTGCAAGTCAGCAAGTTCTTTGGCAGATTAGCATTAGTGAAAGTTTCAGGAGCTGTAGGGATTTTTGAAAACCTGACCAATCCACACGCTGCACTTCTACATGCTTTTAAACTTGAAGTTCCAGCAGTGGAAACTTATTGTGCAGATTATGATAAGACAAGGCTGATTTGCATGAGCTAAAAGCATAAACTCAGAAGTTAAATCTTGCTTTTTCCCATTTTCTTTGATCCAATCAGTATTCATACTGTCTAAATCCTTCCACAAAGCATAAGTGAACTTAACTTGAACAGAACTTTTATTGTTGAGTAGTTGACACTGACTGTCATTACTGGTCCTACTGAGCCAGAGAGTTTCTGATCACATTTTCCTGCAATATCTTTGAGAAGTCATAGGATTTACTTCACTTAGACATGACACATAGCCCATCACTCTGGGAGCTATCCAAATTCTTCCAGTGCTCATTAAACTCCTAGAACCAAATGAAGCTGTGCTACTTTCTGTAGGCTACAATGATGGAAAAAATATGTTTTGAGCTATCAACTTATCATAACCTTCAAAGAAACTGAGAGTTTAAAAAAAATCTATTTCACTACCTCCAGTTTCTGAACTATATGACTAGAACAAAAGTGTTAAAATGTGAGAAGATCCATTATTGAACCCCATTCATTTTTCATTGACACTTTTTGTCAATTAAGCCAGGCTTCAGTTTGTCAGGCTTCATACAGTATATTTTATTATGGTAATTCTTCTTTTTGCTTTTTTCATTCAAGTTTGTCTGTTATTTTTAGCAGAGGTAGACTGCTTCTTAAGGTAGTAAGATTGATTTATAAAAACTCTGCAAGGTGGAGTTTTCTCCATGATATTCTGCTTCAGGGATATATCAGGTTTTCCTGAGACAGACCTTTTCCCTTTTCCCTTTTCCCTTTTCCCTTTTCCCTTTTCCCTTTTCCCTTTTCCCTTTTCCTTTTTCCCTTTTCCCTTTTCCCTTTTCCCTTCCCGACAGAAGTACATTCTTGCTTTTTCTCACAGCCATCCAGGAAAACATTATTAATTCCCTGCTTTCATCACAGGAGTCCCTGTGCCACCACACAGTTAAAGTGTAGCTGAGAGAGATTTAAGGTAAGGTTAAAATCAGCCCCTGTGCAAGAGAGGGAGTTAAATTCATTTGAACTTCATAGCCAGGCTACATAGCCCTTCTGAGCTTTGGTTTTTAAGTTGGTCACTGTGATCTTGGACAGTAACTACTTCAGGAATTTTTTTTCCTTCCTTTTTTTTTCTTTTTTTTCCTTGGTTTTTTTTTTTTTTGTTTGGTTTTTTGTGTGTTTTGTTTGTTTGTTTGGTTGGTTGGTTGGTTGGTTTTTTGTTTGGCTGGTTGGTTGGGATTTTTCTGGTTTGGTTTAAGCTTCTTGCTAATAGATAATTCAAGAAGAAGAGACAATCTAAGCTACCAGCCAGAGAATTCAATAAGTCAGAGCCAGGTAGCTGCCATGCAGTCTCTGTCTTCCAGACTGAGTGATCACCCAATACTGCAGCTCATTTCAGGGACATATACATTTACTCCTCTGTACAAGTCCTTTTATCTGTCTTTCCTCTGCAGTGTCTGAACAGTTTCCTGTAATGCATTAAGAAATATGAATATTATACATCACCTCTATGGTTCTCTTTCTCATGTTCATGTAGGTGAGGAGAGAAATATATTAATGTTAATGATCGCTTTAACTTCCTTAATACTTATGCTGCTTCCATCTTTTCTGAGCAGGGACTCTTTCTTACTGGTAAGACCATCTGGGCTTAAAGCTCTTTCTGATTTTAAAATGTATTACAGCAGTGACAGTCTCTGCATTTCAAGGCAGCTGTAGTAATGGATTTGGTGACCTGTCTAAAGCAGCATAAAATTGGTGTGCCTGGGGTGTGTGAGGACTTTTCAAGACAGTGGCACCCGAAGGGGTGGGGTGGCATAGCACAGCTATTCCTCTGCCCCAGCACCATGCCAGGGATGCTCTCCAGAGCCCTCAGGACCCCCAGCCCTGCAGTGCTCACCTCCTGAGCAGCCCCTCCTGGGCATTTGTTGTGGGGGTTCTTGGTGCAAACCTCAGCGGGGAAGATCTGGTGACTCTGGGTCTCACTGCAGGGTCAGTGTGTCCTGACTGCTCCCCTCTGGCTGTTTTCCAGGGCTTGAGAGCAACGAGTTTCTTCTCACCTGATCTCTGAAAGTAATCTCTGACTCCTCCCATCAGTGCACAGATATTTCATCATTCATTGCAGTTATTAACCGGCACAGCAACATTTTCATACCAAAGGTGTTATGGACAGAGGGTTGAGGCACTCCTTATACATTCCTATACAATTTGCTCCAAAAGAAAATGTCTGAATGCAAATTTGCCATACTTGTGATTCCATACTCCTCTTCCTCTTGGCACTCCTGCCACCCATGGTGCAGGACCAGTGCCCGGTGCAGCAGGGGTGGCCCAGTACCACAGATTTCCCCACTACCCAGCTGGGAGTCAGTGACACACAAATGATCCTGCCCTAAAATCCCAATGCACAGCAGGACAGGCACCCATGGACACTCCTTTAGCAGACATCAGTGAAGCTGAGACTCACCAGCCCTGTATCTCTCCCATCTACTCAGGCGCTATTCAGCATTTCTTTTCCAGCTGTCCCTGAGCCTACAGACATCCTCTCCTCTAAGATGTTGTTGCCTCTTCAGAAATACATTTGGAAAGCCGTACCATGATGGAAAACAAAAAATCCCCTTTTAGGACTTATCTTTCTCCTTACACGGTTTCCAGTTGTTTGTAGGCTTTGTATAATGTCATCTTTTCAATTTAAATGCTCTTATTCTAAGATAAGAAAAACAATTCCCTGACTTGAATTTCTTTTATCTGTCCTAATTAGATTTTTAATTAATTCATAACTCCAAAAACATTAATTTATTTCATGTTTCAATTTAACTTCCGAGCTGGCATAATCAGATTAACAATCAGACCCATTTTGAAAATATTACTTTTCACAGGAAGCTGGGAAAATTCATACAAAACTGCCTCTGCAAACCTAAGAAGCTTACATTTCCTGCTTTGTTCCCCCAGCCTAACATCCAAGTTTGCAGGCATCCCACTCCATCTGATTACTTACAAGGATGATTCTTTCCCCCAGCAACAGCTCTGTTATTATTAGTTATTTGCACTGCAGTTATTTCCACTGCTTGGAAAGGATTCAGAGGAGCAGGGATCTGGGTTACAGGGAGCCCCACGATGCCTCCTGGGCACAGCTCTCCAGCTCCCCTCCTCTTTCCCGAATCACCGCTCTCCCCGCAATGCCAAAGTGTTCTGTGACATTTCATGGGCGTACTCAGAAAGCAGTCTATTAAAAAGTACAGGCACCTGCAGATCAAAAAGGCTGGGATCAAGCAGAAGCAGATAGCAGGGAGTTGTTTCCTTCTCTCAAACACTTCCACAGCACTGCTGTAACTCAGGAGAGCAGCACACTTGGGAAAATCTCTTCAATACGTGCTCGTCTCAATATCAGCTCGGTGCCGCTGAGGCCCCTGAAAGATAAACATCCTCAAGAGCATCTTGAATAAAGACTTAGCACTCTGGAGCTGATATGGGGTCTGGGAAATGCAACCCAAAGAGTAGAAAGTCATTTTCATGGTAAATTTACAGAGCACCACAACACTGCCTGTGCCAATCACACAGCAACACTAAGATTTCTTATCCAACTAATACTCCCATTCTTGCCAGTTTTGCCCTGGAAATGGATTAATTATACAACATTTCCTGCAGAATCCCTTCTAATCTTTCTGCTGTATCCTGGAGGTATTCAGAAACTTCTTTGCCATGGTGATATTTATAACAATTTTATAAAAATCCTAATAAATACTGTCCCATTTTTGTGCTCTCCTTCAAGCATTACCTGATGCCACAAAGCACCCATTCAAAAGAGTCCAAACATACCAATGGTTCTCACCATCCTCACAGTCTCTATAACTTAGAAGATTTTTTTTTTAAAGATTACCTGGCATGTTGTTTTCTTTCATATATGTGTGAAGAGACAGGAAAATGTTAAGAAATTACATAGATTAGGAACTTTTTCCTTCATGCTTTGAACTTCTTCATTCACATATAAGAAGCAATTGAGAGAGTCATGATACAGTAATTTTAGCACAGGTATTGAAAGTGCAAACATTTTAACTCCTTGAACACATCAAACCCATAAAGATTTTAGAATTTAATTAAACATTTTAATTAACTAAGCATTACTACTCTACCTCTGCAGTGTCTGGCCAATATTACTGCAATTATTAAAATATGGACACAAATAGAAAGAGAAGAATAATGCCCATAATGACATGTTCTACTGTTTTACTCTAAGGACAAGTTTAGTTGGATAAAATCTGCTGCATGAGAATTTTACCAAGACTCAAAGTTTCATGAATACAGATGAAGAAAACCTTGAAAGACATAGCTATAAAAAAATTTAAAATAAATATAATTACTCATCTATTTGTGAACTGAAGCTTCTCTTGCTTTAAAATCATTCAGAAGAAATCTAAGTGGTATGACATGACAATACAGTTTAAATTAAGCCACATTAATCAATATTAATTTATTCTTATATCAAGGAATATGTGTTGTCAACATTTCATCTTTAGAAAAGCATTAACAACATTAAAACCAGCTCTCATGACAAGATAAATGTGTGTTTATTCTCAATGAAGAATATATGCACTGCTCCTATCATGTTATTAAATAAGCTTTCAATGAATTCACAGTTTTGCATGTTTGCACATTAAACATTTGTACTGATGATCTGCACATTCACTGCTGAAACTGCTAATTGTGCAACTGCATGAAGATTATTTTTACAAAGCCAGAAGGATATTTCTTCTTTTAAAAGCATTCTGCACATGCTCTCATGTAAAACATTGCAGTAGCTGGCAGCACCCAGATTCAGATGTCTGTGTGAGCTGAGTGGGGAATAATCTTCCATGAATTTTCAAATAACTTCTGGATGCCACAAGTAACATGATGCTCAGTGTCATGTTTTTGTTGGGATTTTCTTGACAACTGAAACCCATTCATAATTCATCTACTTATAAAATACACCTGAGGAAGACATCAGAGGAGGGGACACAGCTGTACCTTCCACACTGCAGTGCACAGGCATCACAGCATGGTCTGAGTCTGTCCCGTTAAAAAAACTCCCCATCTTTAGGTGGCTACAAAATAACTTTAAAAATAGTTATAGGGAAGGGCTGAACACTGCCAGTATTTCAGTTCTGTTCCAGCATACTCTGCCACCAGACATGGGTGCAAAAATAAGGTCCAAGTTTGGGCTCCAGAACTGCTCTCACTCCAACCTGTAGTTCAGCCAGACTGGGATCCATTTCCAGGAGGGGCCCTTCAGAAAACCCCAGTCACACCTACGAGCTCACACACAGTGTGGGGACTGTGTGCCACCCTCATCCCACCCATCCACACAGCCCATTTCTGCTGGTCAGGAGAATGGAAGTTTACCAAGACAGAAACCAAACCTGCAAGCAGAGCAGTTTGAGGGCTTTAACATTTACAGTTGCCTCCTGCTGTGCAGTTTGTGTGACACTTGGGTTTGGTCCCTCAGAGGGACATTGAAATGCCAGGCAGAGGTGCAGCAGCTGCAGATGAACCTGTGCAGAAAAAGACTTTGGTCAATTTTTTCACCACGAGGACTATTATAAAGTTTCTAAATCATCACTTTGCTAGAATCTCATTTAGGCTAACATACATAAAGGAATATGAAGATGTATTAAATTATCATTATCTATAAAAGCCCTAATTTCCATCTTTCCTCCTCCACCACCCATGGTGGCCCAGACTGGGGCAGTGAGGAAAAGAAATGCTATGTTTTGTTAACCTTACAGATAATCTATTATGGGATGAAGGAAGTGACAATTAAGAGATGTCTGTCCTCTCAACACCGTGTCCACATTTGTGTTATCATCTCACAAACTCCTCCTGCCTGCAGTGTGGATGCAGTGGGTGTCAGCGGAGCTGGTGCACCCACATGTAACACTCAGTTTCCTTTATCAGTGTCTTATTGCTTTCCTAAGCATTTTGCTTGAAGGATTTAATACTTCCCATCATCTCCTTTTGCTAGGTACCCCCGTGTCTGACACGCAAATAATGAAAGTGTGCTCTTCCTGTTGTGATATCTCGTCCTGACAATCAGCTGCAGGGAAAGTGCAGTCAGTATTTGACAGCAGTGAAAGAGAGAAAACAGGCTGAGTTTCATCTGTGCAGTAAGTTTCAAAGGCAATCCCATAAACTCTCTTCAGCAGTGCTGGAGCCTAACAATACCAGCTGCTAGAAATGCTCATCGCTTTGCAGAAGCCCCTAGCTCCAGCTGCAGCTCCCACCAAACCATATCAGAAAAACACAGGAGCTTTAACAGCTCTGACAACTGTGTGACTGGCCAAGCACCCGTGTGCTGTAGGGCTGGGGGTGAGCCTGCAATGAAAACCAGAAACTTACAGGCAGGAATAGAAAGCAGCATGTAACTGGGATGCCCTTCTCTGAGCACAGCAGCCACCACGCTGCCCAGCCACAGTCATTAATGGCCCAGGGAGGGCAAATTCAGATACAGCAGGAAAAACTTCAAGGGCTTGGCAGACTGGATAGCAGAGAGTGGAGATGTCCATTTGTCAAATCCACTGAGAGGCAACTAGCACTTCACTTTCAATATTTCTGAGGCTTGGATTAATCTGACTCCCAGACTTTTGGGAGATATTTTGAACTATGAAGACAGTTTTAATAATTCTTTTTGCATTCTCCTATCCCAATTGCTACTTGCAAATGCATGGAAATCTTGCACAAATTTTGCAAACAATTGATGGTTTGAAAATATCTGAGATATTTTGTCCACAGAGATCCCTCTTATACTGGAGGACACGAGAATCTTGCACTAAATACTTGGGAAATATTCATTATTCATACAATCAACACCCAGTCTTGGTCTCTGTTTATGTACTTTGTCAAAAACTTTTACACTCCTCTTACAAGTGCCTTTTTGATGCTAAAGTTTCACTGAATCCTTACTGAAATTCAGGCTTCCAGCAGCTTGGAGCCCCCCTGCACCAGAACCGAGTATTAAATCTATGCTGAGATCAAAAAGCAGTTGGTGTCATTGTAAAATATTCAATCTCTTTCCCCAGATCCCTTACATAGTTATCCACATAAAGTAAACATGCAAGCCTGGTACTTTATTTTCACACCAGATATTTCTCACAGAATGGTTTTCCCTCATGCAGGAAAATTTTTACCCCTGAGAAAATTTATATTCTGGAGCTTCTGAAAGTGGGTGCTTAGGCAGAGGCACCTGCACCCTCAGCTGGTTCAGAAAGCAGAGCATAAGCCACGTAAAGCAGCACTAACAAGCACAAGAGCTTTGCCTTGCTTGGGGCACTTTAGAGTGCTTGGGGAGAATTGTAGTTGCAGCTGACCCCATGTAATACACAGAAAAAGATCATTCCCCCTGAAAGCATTTCTGACTCTGCTGACTGCAGAGATCCCAGTGCAATTACCTTCCTAACCTGGATGCCTCAAGCAGGATAAATCCATACTCCTTTTGTGTGTTTTAGCACTAAAATGCCTTGAATTGCTGCTGTTTTGCCTTCACCTTCATCCCCTTCCCCTGTGTTGCCACATGTCTGCAGAAGGCATCTGGTCCTTCTCATTCAGTCCTCTAAAAACTAAACTTTATATTGATATCATTTGTCTCTGACTTCCAGAAAGTAAAAAACAGAAAAGCAACACAAGTTTCAAATTCAGAATGGATAGACTAAGTAGCTACAAATGTTTTCTTTATGAATGGCAAATAATGACAGTAGAGAATACCAAAATACATTCTTTGAGATATTTCTAACTGGAGTGAGAAATAAATTAAAATATGCAATAAAAATTTTATAGCAGTTAGTGATTTCACTTTGGAAAACCTGCTAGGAGAAAAAGTTAATGGCATAATAAATTCTTTTTTTGGGGTGAGAAATGATTATTTGGGGTGTTTAAGGTTTGACAATTTCTTGTAAATCTAATCAGCCAGCTAGCAATTAATAACATTAAATTGCTTTATGTCTTTCATGCTGTACCAAGGCAGAGCACTGAATGCTCAAGTTTCTCTTGCAGGCAGGTTCACATCAGCTGCATGCACACAGAAGAAAACATTCTGAGATGTGTTAAATAACTATCAGCAGAAACTCAGGGCAAGGGATCAGAGGGCACAAGATTTCTCCCTGTGTGGCTGGAAGACTATTTTATTTTGGATTCTGCCCAGTGTATCTTTAGCATTTCATTTTAACTCCAAGGAAGAAGCAGGAAATTTGGGTCTGACAAGTCTCAAATCAACACTCAAACCCCCTGACATACTGTGTTTTCATCTATTACGCTTTTGATCCTTGAAGAGACTGAAATCTGTTTGAACCAAATTATTTTTTAGCACTGTGGATGACACTACAATTTTTAGCCACAAACTCGGTTCAAATGAGGAACGAGGAACTGCCAAAATGTCAAAGCCAGGGAGCTGGAGATGGCTTTGGTACTTTCATTAATTTGGATCCAAGATGATATACAGGACCACAGGGCACAAAAAAGAGTTTGTGCTTGAAATAAACATTGAAAAGATAAGTGGGATAACCAGAGTTCAAACACAAAATTCAAAGTGTCCATTCCATTACACCCCCCCCCCCCCTTCAGAGTTTTGCTTTAAAACTGAACTCAACCAGAGTTTAATGGCAAGAGATGATGTGAAGCTGCATCAGTAGCTGGCAGCCTGAAGAGAAAATTCATAGCACCACTGCACAAGAAAAGAGGCAGAGCTGAGCTGGTGAGACTTAAAATTTATATTTGTCCATTATAATACTTTTTCTAAGTTATTACATACCCCTAAGAAAAATGAATGTGCTACAGTGGGTTTATTTAAACCTCAGTGGAGTTTGAAGTTATTTGTATTAGTCTTTGAGCAATTTCATCTATTCCTCTTCGTGTCTCCAATCAGCAGACACATTAGCCAAAATCCTGTTACAAAATCAAGTAACTTTTCATCTTAAAATGTTAATTATCACAAAGTCTTTGTGAAGCTGATAACCATCACTGCCCTCCATTCCTCAAAGGAGACAGAAGCAGCAAAGCAACTTTCCTGAAACCAGAGAGAAACCATTCCAGAGCCTGAAATGTGATTTAACTTCTGTGCTTTCCTAAACTGAGCAGTGGCAGGGACACTTCGTGATGAGTGTCACTGGACACTATGTCAGCAAACACTTTAAATCACGCTTTTGAAAGTCTGCAGAAGTGAAAAAACATCCTCATGGCAGAGCCACTGCAGGAGCTTGCCCCATGCAATTCCACAGATACTTAGCTGAAGCAAAACCTTCTCCAGGCTCATCCCTACAGGCACACATGGAGGCAATGGATCAGCCCAAGGCAGAAATTGCAGGAAAATGTTAGTAATAATACGATTCCAAGAAAGGCAGAGCAGATCTTCACCTCTGCACATGATCTAACATCACATATGTGAGGGAGCAGGAATCCTGTGCTCCCCACACCCATTTGGTTTCATTCCTTCTCTCCCAGCTGGAGCAAACCCTGTTCTCATCACAGCAGTTCCCTTTACCTCCTGTTTGATATATTTGTTTGGATTCTTAGTAGGCCATAGAGAAAAGGCATCAGAATAGATGAATTCCATTTTTTCAGGAGCACTTTTGAAGAACTAGCCCTTAACCATAATTTCCTTTCTTCAATTAAGCAGAAGGTTTATGACATTTGGTGCAGCCTGGGTGTTCCTCAGGACAGAGCCTTTATCTTCCTGTCCACAGGACCTTGTGCAACAAGCTCCATATCCTTGGCCAAGGCTTTTCACATCTCACCACAATATAAATCCTGCTCTAAGCATAAAGTACATCACTTTTATCAGAAGTCTCTCACTTCAAAGGGAAACTGCAGTGGAACAGAGCATTAAACAGATCCATGGGGCTCATAAGCATTTATAAGCCTCCTAAAAGCAAAACCCTTACAGTTCATCTTCTCAGTTAAAAAAAGACTGGTTTAACTTTTTTTTTTTTTTTTTTTTTTTTTTTTTTTTTTTTTTTTTTTTTTACAGTGAAATACAGCAAAGCTCACAGTTCAGGGATCTTGGTCACTCTCAGGCACCGAGGGCAGCCCAAAGGAGCAGCATCCTCCCACAGGTGGTGGCTCCCCCCAGCCTTTTGCCCAGCTCAGTGTCCCCCCAAAGGTGCCCTTCCCCAGCCCAGCCCTCAGCCCTGCCCAGCACGGAGGGCAGGGACTCACTCAGCCCTGAGCCTCCAGGCAGCCACACCTCGGGCTGTCCCCACTGCCACACACAGCTCCCTGGGCAGGGGACATGGAGCTGGGAGATTTGACTGGCTGTGGGCTCTCCACAAATCCTTATTATGGGATAATTAATGACAAGCATGAATTGTCACTCTTCCTCTGATGTGACGTGCAGTGTGCTGTTCCTGCATGACCAAGCTGTGTAAGATTGGCAAAGCCAGGGGGTCAGGGCCAAACACAACCAAAACCCATCACATGGCACAGCAGGCACATAGTGAAGTATCACACACTCCCTCACACTCCCTCCCTCCTTATTCCCTTGGTTTTTGTCTTTTCCTTTAAAAATGAGTACAATTAGGCTTTTAAAACTTCATATTACAAGTGAGAAATTTGGTAGCGAAGAATGTGGTTGCGTGCAAAACTCAGGGTATTTAGTCCTTCAAAAATAATGTATGAAAATTTCCACTCAATTAGTGCTGCCAGTATAAATTGTTTTCACTAGAAATGATGTGATAAAATGTTACACAGCAGGTGGGAGCTCCATTACTAAATGCCCAGAAGGAAATCAGATGAAGTATTTTTTTTTTGTCTGCTGAGAATTGACCATTATTATAATTGAATATCTTTTTTTTTTAAAGAGGTACTGAGCAAAGTTTTCATGACCTTAATTACTTCACATAACTTCCCACATCACATGCTATTGTTGTTCATATCCTAAGTGTCACTTGATATTCATGACAATTCATAAAGACTATCATTTGTGATAATTGATGTCATTAATATACAGTCTTTGAAGGCCTTTCTGTAATCATTAGCTAAACCATACAGGATGTAAAATCAATGATCTGAACTATGTCATTAATAATAATAAGTTAGGTGTGAGTTTTTCCCCAAAACACAAATTCTTTAGGTTATTTAATTTCTGTTATCATTCTAGAGAAACAGTAACCTTGACATAAACCAAAGTTTCCGTATGACCCAAGACATTTATTCAATGCCAGCTCCTTTTTCCCTTTAGTTGGAGAAAAGTTGAAATTATTTTCTATACACTGTGTAAAACATTAGTCCCAGATAAATTAAGATTTCACAGTGGAAATGCTGAGGGCAAAATCTGCTCTAGTGTAATTACTTAAATAAAGTGTCTGAGTACTGAAAAAATTTCTGTGGTCTGAGATAGAATGAAACTAGAAAAATTTTGCTACTAACTTCATGGATATTGCAGTATTTCCCTCATTTCCTCCTCTTTTCCATGAAACTCTGGGGGACTTTGCACCCTGCCTGTTGTTCTCTGCAGAAGGTTCAAACATCAAGGGGAAATAGTATAAAGGAAATCATGCAACATCCTCTTTTGTTTTGCTGTCTCTTCTAGTACCCTTTCTCTCATAAATCAAATCACAGATGGGCTTTACCTGTTTTCCATACTCTCACTCGGCAGGGAGGAAAGAGATCACTGAGTCACCGGGTTTAAATCCAGCTACTGACAGTGGGAAGGGGACTCCTCCTTCCCAGGGCTGTACCTGGCTCTCACAGAGGTGAGATACCACAGATGCTGCCCAAAGCAGCACCAAAAGGCAGCCCAGGACATCACACCTGCTAAATGCCCCTCATGAGCTGCCTGACCTCCACTCTGAACCTGGTTCAGAGCTTCTTCTTTAAACAGAATCAGGGGGCTTTTTGTTTGTTTTTTTTTGTTTGTTTGTGGGGTTTTTTTGGGTTGTTTTTTTTTTTTTTTTTCTTCCCACCTGAGAGGATGGATGGACCCAGAAGGCAGAGGTTTCCTGGCTAAATACTGCCTGGAGGTATAAAAAGAGCTGTAAGTGCTATTTTCTCCTGTGAACTCTGAGCCTCCTGAGCTGTCCTGCCCTCGGTCACGCCAGTGTTTAGGTTTCAGCTGAGGAGGGCAGTGTGTCATCAGTGCACCCAGAGCCAGCACAGCTCCCAGGTCCTGGGGAAGCACAGCAGGACATGGAAGCTTCACCCTGAGAAGCAGCAAGCAGCAGTTACAGGGCATGGTCCTGGGAGAGGCTTTCTCCAGGAAACACGCTGGGGAAGGTGATCTGTCCTGAAGTGAGACCTCTCTGGGCACCCTCCTGCCCACCCAGGGCTGGATCCATCAGCCCAGCCCTTGTGGGTGCAGCAGGAAGGAAAGCAGCTCTGAGAAAGCAAAGGGAAAACTCTGACTCTGCCCTATCTTAGCAGGAGGTGCTAACATGCCCCAGTCGTGGGTGCAGAGCATTCTTGGCAGTCAGTTTACCCCCGTCCATATATTACATGCAGATCCCAAGCTCTGATTTCTAATGTCTCTTCTCCTCTTGACTGAAAACTCCCCAAAATGACAGCTTTATAAGAAAGATGTTGCTGAAGACAAGATCTGACTGACAACATCTTTACAAATGAGGGGCTGTCAAGCAGAATGCATCTTGATTTGTGGATTTGCAGAGAAAAATGTTTAAAATGTTTACTCCTAAACTCAGCAGATTTGCAACAAAGAAATTAAAAGATATTAAATCCTAGGAAAGTTTAGTGCAATTTTATGAGAACTACTTTAAAGAATATTACCTCATTACACAAATAAGAGTTTGCTGTTTAAGACTGAATAATTACCAGTGGCAAAAGCAGCAGTTGAGAATGCCTGAAAAATCACTGACATCAACACCAGTGACAGAGAATGTGTCTGCTTTTGCCTTGGAGGAATACACTAGTAAAGCCCATTTTTGGGCTTTTTTTACAACATTTTTGTTGTTCAGTTGTTTCAGAATACTAAAATTTGTCCAGGGAATCTTCTCCTGAAGAAATGCAGTTTCTCAACAGAAAGTTTGTGTTTCAGAACAGTTTCTAATGAAATAATTAGCTGTTCATGGAAATCTGGCCTTTGCCATGGGTTTATTAGATCACCAGGGGCACGGATTCCTCTTTGCAGTTCCCCATCCATTAAAGTATTACTCCTGAGTATTTCCCCTGCCCCGTGTGCCCCAGGAAGGCCTCTTGCTGCCTCCTTGTCTTTCATGTGCAAGCTCAGAGCTGGACACTCGCCAGCACAGGGTGACAGAGGGAGGCTGAGGCTGAAATTGGGGTGCTTGAATTTCCATATTTCATTTCCTTCAACACGGTGCAGAGTTTGTGTTTCCATCAGAGATCAAGATAACTTGATCAGGCTATTTTTATTTTGTAATACATTTTTTCATTGCCGCATGATCCCCTCTTCTTGCCTTGAACTGAACCACAATGACTTATCTCCCTGTTTTCAATCATCAATTCTTTGGGGAAAAAGAAAACAAGGCAATCACACAGCAGGGACAAGAACATCTTTTTTTTATATATAATAAAGATCTTCTGCATGTTTTTCTGTGAGGCTGGTTTTATTCTCATCCCTTAGTGAGAAGCAAAGGAAAATTCTCAGGAGGCTGAAGTGGCATTTGGGCACCTATCAAATTTGGGTTTCACTAAAGCTCATTTCCTTGCAGTCTCCTTGAATTAATTCTGGTGGCTGACACATGACTGTCCCCACTCACTACAAAGTCCATTTCAAACCTCATAGAAACTACATTCCTGGATTCTTCTTGAAAGCATAATTGTGTTCATTCTAAATTTAATTATTTTAATTGCCAGCCAAAAGAACTTTCTTTCATTACACTCACGTAAAGCTTATCATTTCCCCCCTCCTACAGTCACTAACCAACTTGCATAAAAGAAAATACATTAAATTGATTTTCTTCCATAGGAAATGCATCAAGGAATAGAGAGGATTGATTTCCCTCCATAGGAAACAAGACATAAATGTTTTTAATCCAGGTGCTGCATTCAGTTACCATGTACAGTATGAAAAACTGTGCCATAAAAATGAAATTAAACGCATAATAGCATGGGAAAATCTTCCCTCATATTATCTTAAAGTATCCATTTTTTTGGCAGGACACAAAATAAACCTTTAAGCATTACCTACACCCATCTATTTTCTAGTAGGTTCTAGTACTTATTTATGCACCTTTCTGGGATGGTTTTTGGAAAGGACCATGTTTCATCATCTCTCTCTAATTTCAGTGAGCAGACATGGAATGCAATGTACTCTCTAAATTTGAGTAAAAGTGACAAATCTCACCCTGTGCTGTGGCAGACTGCAGTCTTCCATCAAGTATCAATCCCATGAAGATTTATAACTAAGGATATAATTCATAGCCTCCTTTAAAGTTTGGATCTCAAGGCTGTACCATCCTTGATGTTAAAATCATTCATGCAGATTTTACAGGTCAAAGCTGTAATTACATAAAATTTTAATAAATCTCATGGCCTGTATAAGGCAAAAAGAAGACAAAGTTAGAAATAACAAATTTAAATATTACAGTTTCCAGCTCAACTATTCATTAAATCTTGGGCTTATCCTTAATGAAAATGCATTAGTTATTATGTCCTTCTGAGATCATTTTATGGACATGCTGTTGTTGAAGAGAAGGATTTCCCCATATTTTCTATTCAAAAATAATTCCCAGCAGCTCTTCTCTTCTGCACTGCAGGCACAAGGGGACAAGCCAGTGTTCTATGATCTGCATGCCCACAGGAGGTGCTGAGTGCTACACAAGGGGTGTTGTGTGTTCATGCAGACAGGATCCAGGTGCCATCACACCCTCACTCTGGGCAGGCAGCAGGAGCCAGGGAAATGCAGCAGGAATGGCCTGTGCACCAGTGCTCCCAGTTAAAGGAGGGATATTCACTTGCTGCTGACTGGTTCCCTTCTGAGCCTTCTGTTGCCTTGAACACAACATTTACGTTTCTCTTTCTTTTCAAGCCCATTTCCCTGGTTAATAAACACTAGATATTCTTTGATCAGTATACAGTATAAAGCCATGCAGATGTGATCTTTTTGACTGGCATTTTCTATATTTGTAAACAAAATATTGGCAAAAGGTTGGCTCTGTTCTGTCTGCCAGAGGAGGACCCTGTTATTGACCTGGATGTTGGGCTGCCATTTTACTGAAAGACTGATTATCTTTGTATCTAAATTGGCAGAACATATCAATAAGAAACTTCCTATCTTAGCATAGATGCAGGCAAGTCCTCTTTCCAGGGTAGCATGTTGACCAACAGCAGTCATGACTTCCTTCATGGCTCTTTGATAGTAATTTTCTGCCATTGAAAAATAGAGATCAGTTTTAGATCAATAGTTCTGAAGTCAAACACATGCAGTGCCATAACTGAAACTGGAGATCAAATGCACATTCTATGGTCCCATTTTTAATTGTCCAACAAAATATGCAATCCTAATTTTTCTAATTGCCTTCTGCCATTAGTATACCAGAAGTGCCCACATGTAATCTCTGTGATTTGATTTCAGAGAGTGACAGAACCACAGAATGGTCACGTTGGAAGGGACCACAGTGGATCATCTGGTCCAACCTCCATGCTCAAGCAGGATCACCCAGAGCACATTGCCTGGGATTGCTTGCTTTAGCTGTGCATTCACCATCTCTAAGTTGTGCAGATGGTGGGAAGAAAAAGCCCCACCAAGGTCAGAAGTAGTCTTTGAGCTCTGCTGTAAAGAGAACCAGAAATGCTGGTGACAATTCATGTGTAGCTGTTTTGTGCTCCCTGTGTCAGCGTGCCACTCCCAAATATGCAGATAGCTGGGCAGGCTCTGCAAAGCTTTTCCTCATTCTTGTAGCCCCTAGACTAGTTTTACTACCTTGCCCAGAGTTTTAATGATCTGCCTTTCTAATGTTTTCTCAAAGATTTTGACTACCTTTGCATTTTTTACCAGAGGTCAAATGGGCTCCTTGACAGGCTGCAATGACAGCTACTCAAGAGGTGGTGGTTGAGTCTGCTACAAGAGGACTGCTCCCATTTGATGTTCATTTATAAACCAAAGAGTAAATAAATCCACAAGATGCATTCAGGGATGCACTGTCATCCATGCTGGTGAAATATTTCAATCTCATGCTGGAAGATTTCCACACTTACATTGGCAAGATCTCCCATAAAAGAGAAGAACTACTCTGAAAATAAGAAAATGCCTTTTGCCTAAGATTTTTTATGTCCCTAGGTTTACAGGGATACACAAGATCCAGCCACAGTTCCAAAATTTGCTCCTTCTTTCTAGTTAATGGTTTGTTTCTGCGGGCAGAAAGCCAGACCCAGGGCATTTGTCAGACCACAGTACATTAAGACTTATCTTTCACCTGTCTGTGCTGCTGGCCAGGAGACACTGCATGTCTCCCTGAGCTCAATTCAATGGAATAGGCTAATTTCTTTAATTGATTCCTAATCTGAAAGATGCCTTCCTAGGAGCAATGAAGGGAAACAGTACTTACGCCACACCTGCTTGGTTTATGGTCTCCTATTCAATATCTTCACAGAAAGAAAATGTAAAAACACTTGAATTCTCTTGCCAATGAGACATGGATGATAAACTCTCTATTCCTGCAAGAATTTCAACACTTCAGTAAGAATCAGACAGTTAAAGCTGAATTCACACGAGGAGGGAGTTACAGCACTGGAAAGCAAAAAGAATTGCAAAATGCTTGCAGACTTCACCCCTCCTGTGGTTGATGCCCAGCATGGTCCCCATTCCTGTCACACAGCAGAAGCAGTAGCTTGTAGTTTGTATAAGCCCCTGTAGACTAGAATTCCATTTATCAGATAGTGTCTCACACCTATCTGTGTGTCTTTGTTAGACACATTCCTGTCTGTGCAACAGTGCAACATTTTAACTGGATATGTAGCTATTGATATCCAGGACAGCAAGGTAGGACACAAAGGAATGAGCCTTTCTGGATGCTCCTCATTCTCCAGTGTCTTTTGAGAAAGTGCCCTTATCCTAACCTTCAAGTTATCAGTGGTTTTGCTTATCCTAGAGATTTCCCATAGCAGCAGGATTAAGGTTATAGTCAAAAGGTGCTTTGCTGATGACAAGACATCTCGTGTCACACAGGCTCCCTGACCAAGTGGCAACACTTCCACGCTGACCTGAGCAAGATATTTCACTGCACAAAATCCTCTCTGTCAAATAGAGGCCAAGAATAAGGTTTTTGCCATCATTTTTGTGTATATAACTTAGGGACTACAGAGCAAAACCACATGCAAAACTTACAATGAGCTGCTTAATGGTAAAATATCACTGCACTGTTGAGAACAATTCCTGGTAAAGCTGTCACGAGCTGCTGTCAGCTTGTCTGTGTGATCTATTAATCTGTTACTGCTGCAAATGTGACCCTTATTTCCTTGTTTTTCACATGTGGCATCTTGTTATAAACTTTGTCCAATCCTTCAGCAAAACAGTAATTATCTTCAGTTATTCACTGTGGCATAAAAGGTCCTGACCCTCTGATGAGGATCTCCAGCCATGGCTCACTTGTAAATAAATGTAAATGCAAAGAACTTAAAGCCATTAAGAAGAAAGACAAAGTTTGCTTATTTTGCTATGGCTACTTATACTGCCTGTGTTCATTTCTAGAAATAACATTGCTGCTTTATAGTTCAGAGGAGGCTGTAAATTAACCAGCACTGCACTGGATATATGCACAGTTACCATTTGCCATTGCCAACCATGTATAGATTTCCAATAAACAGGTCTCATTCATTGCAAAAATTAGATAATTGAAACTATCTATTTACTTCAAGGCTGTGGTCTCAGAGGTGATGCTTCTGTGTTGCCAAGACAAGAGGGAGGCAGCAGCCATAATTCACTTCCACAATACTCTTTGCCCATTTTTTGTGTAAGTAATAAGCACATTTTATGAAATACTGGAGATTATGAGTTGACTTCTGCCCACAGCTCTTCTGCCAGAGGAACTCCCCTTTTTCCCCTTTTACCATCCCTTACCTCAGTAGAGGCATTTGAAAATGGTAAGAGAATAGAGTATTCTCAGAAACAGCAATCTCAAACTACTCTATTATCTTTTCCATGCTGCAGATTGCTAACTGTTGATTATTATACAGAATCTGAAATAAATGCATTTGTGTTGGTGAGAAATGTATAGCAAACACTGCCAAACAAATTTTCAATCAGCCCTTTCCATTGCAGAGTAACTTAGCTACTGAATACTAATTAAGTATCTTTGCCTGTCTGATTTAAATCTTAGGGTTGAAAACGTGTATTTTGTGTTAGACTGCAGTAGAGTAGAGGAGGTAGAGAAAGGTTCAGCTCATGTAAAATGCTTGCGTCGCCATCAAGACATAAATAGCTTTAAGTATATATCTCCACTTTAAACAGAAAAAAAATCAGAAATGAGAAGTTTCCCATTTACAAAATATCTCTGATTTTCTCATAATAATTTTCATCCAATGCTACAACATATTAACTGACTTCTTGTTACAGTAAAAGTCCACGTAGTAATTTTAACAAACCCATATTCATCATGAGGAAATGTGGGATGCACCTTGCACTTGGAACTTGGTTAATTTTTTTCAGGACAGTGATTGAGATTACATGCTCCCTAACTGAAAATCAGTCAAATATATCCCCTGATAGTTCAGGGAGTTGGTGAGTGGATGATCCATCACCCTTTTCCCAGGCACAGTGCTATTCCTGAGCCACTGCGCCTTGCCATCTGACAGACTGCTGCTCACATCCCTGTGAGGCAGTTTATAAAATCTTATAGAGTCAGTTTTCTACTTCATGAAGCAATGTGGAGATATCAGACATTATTTATACCACGTATCACTAGCTTGAAACCAAAATAAATCTGCAACAAATTACACCTGCATTTTTCTCAGAAAAATTAAAACAGATCTGGTCAGGAATATATAAAGGAAAACTCTTCTCTTTTTTTAATGCATGAACTGCTAGCAGTTGGATGTGTCTTGTATTTGTAAACCAAGGAGCAGAAGAAACTGCTTTGTGTTCCTGTGCTACCTGAGCCTTTTCCCACATCCTCGGGAAGCTCCATAATCACAAAGATAACAGAAACTTTGGATTGGATGTTTGGCTCAACCATTTTCACATAAAGGACAGTTGCAGCCTAATGCAGAAATGCTTCCAAAAGTACCAGATTCTCTCAGATTTCTGTGTCTTGAGAAGCAGTTTTATTCTACTACAGAGAGAAAATTAGTTTAAACCCCAACATCTTTGTTGAGCTGTTTTTTTTCTGGTGTTCCCACAAGCAGACTTTTCTCAGCACTGGTTACATAACCAGAGCTTTGCAGGAAAGACACCCCAAACCAAGCAAAGTGGCAGGAGGCAAGTGTGGAGCAGACTGTATTTTGTCCCTTCTAGTGAAGGACTCGTTGCTGAGGCACCCCTAAGAGTAGCTCACCTCCACTGCACTCAGAGGAAACAGAATTTTGTGCAATCTGTTAATAAATATGGCTGCTTCAAAGGAATACTTCACCCCTATTATCATTTCTAGTCCCAAAGGAAGAGGATAAATGAGGGTAATGCTGGCAACTGCCCAGGCTAAAAGGGCAATATCACTCAAGAGATGTCATCAACAGCTACAGGAGGAATATTTGACTGAGTAACTCAGAAACATCAAGGCCTTTACCCTTAAAATTATGCTATACTTCATATATCATTTCCAGCCATGTTCTGCATCATTCCCTTCATGATTGAAAATGATCTTTTTACTCTTGCTAACAATATTTAAACCAAGATGTACCTGCAGGGAAATACATGATTGCTCTGCGAGAGAGCACTTCAGATATTGAAATTGGCAAGTCCTTTATCCATAAGCCAAGAGATTTGTTGCACTTGTTGAAACTGAAATATGTAATACTGAAAAAGAAGGATAGGATTATAATTTATGGAGAGAGTATTCAGTAAACAGTGTGATTCAAGTTGTTTGTATATGCTGCTTTAAATAGCCATTCTTCTGCATGAAAAACTCTGAGCTCAAACAGAACAAATGAAGAACTGGAATTCAAGTTGGTGTTTTATTCCATATAATGACCATTCAAATAGAAAAATCTCTACTGATTGCATTCATTTATGGGCATTGGTAAGCATAAGAAAGTATTTTAGCTAATTTATGAAGATTAGAATAGGCATGACTTATAGGAAACAATTTATACAAGCAGTGCTAAAATATACTTTTAGATTAGGAAAGAGCTAAACTTCTGTCAGTGAACAAATTAGCAGAGAGAAGACACACAATAGTATTGATTAAAATTTGCATAATATCTGCTTAATTAAAAAAAGCAGTGTTATATATTGCAGCCAATAGATTAACCCACTTTTCAACCAGTTTTAAAAGAATAACGTAATTGTAGATCAGAAATATTTTTTCCTACAAGCAATTTGCCAAATAAGGGGCTAAAATGTAAAATATTTTTTCCATTAGTTTTAGGTAATTGAAATGCAAAGTGCTAAGCACTTAATCTTTCCAGGCAGGAAAAGCTGCCTGCTGTCAGATTTTATTAAGTCTTTTTGCTGCTCTTTGTATAGTCAATAACAAGTGTCTAAACCCAGGAAATGATGTAGAGGTTGTGTTCAAAGGTAAGGATATGATAAGGTGGTGTTTGCATTCAGGATAATATGAAAAAGTCCAACATGTACACAGGAAGATTATTCTCCATGTCAACTAATTAGCATGTTTATTGGAAGCATTAATTATTCTGACAACCAAGGAGATTTTTAAGTGTGTTAACTCTTCATGTGCTCATTTCTACATGCCTTTCTAGGCAGACTCTTTATATGTTTATATTAATAAAGTTAAAAGAAAAAGTTCTTTCTAATATGTGCGAGTAAGTAAAAATAAATTCTACCAGGAATAAATGAGTTTCAAAACAAATCCAAGACAAATAAAATTCTGACAAAAATTAGAAAATCCTTGGTACCTTCCAGAATGTGGCCTCCCATTTGAGCTCATGATGCTATCTGCACCTTAGAAAAATAATTTCTATTTAAACCTACAGCTGAAAACACAATGCCCTACAAGATCTCAGATATCAAAGAAACCACTAAAAACAGGTGCAGGTCCATGCCCACTTGACAAATAAACAATGCAGCTTCCTGATGTGTCCCAAAAGGCAACTCCTGGAAACCCAAAATCCCACTTGCAGTCTGGTTGCAGCTCCTCTCACACAGAGATGGGGTCCTGCAGCATCTCCTGTAATTTTGGCTCTGGGGCTGGGACCTGCTTCCAAAAGCCTCCTGCCAAAACCTGTGCTGCCACAAAGCACAGCTGGGATTGAAAAAAAGTGATGGGGAGGGTTTGGGAGCTGAAGCAAAGCCAAGGTCTGAGCAGATAAATAAAAGCATTGTCAGGTTTGATGATGGAATCCCAATGCAACTCTTAAGTAAGGGTTTGGTGTCAGATCTGTTCATAAATTAAATAATTTGGCATGTAGCTTTTCTGCTTAGAGCAACCACTGCATTGCCAGGACCACACTCTCCCACCAGCCTCTTCCCCAGTGCCATTCTTGCAAACACTGAAATTTTTAGAGGCAAATAATTATTTTCACTGTTCCCAAAAGCACTGTTCAGAGCCATATTTTCCCATCTCAATCTCACAAATCTGTTCTCTGCAGAAGGAAAAAGGAATTCTTTATGTCTTTCTAGTCTTTGTAGTGTGCCAGTACACAGCTTTTTGAGAGCACCACAAATATGCTCTATTTTCTCATATCTTTCTTCATTCACATTACTTTCTTTCAACTTTCTTTGCAATTTTTCTTTCTTTCATTTCCCCTAGTGTTATTTTCCCTGCCTACCTGTCTTGTACTTTAACCATCCTATTCTCAGTTCCATCTCTTTACACCCATATCTGAGTCAATCTTTCTTTCCTGACTTCTCCTCACTTTCCCTCGCTACTTCTCTCATCTCCAACTTCTCCCTTCACCTTTATCTCTGCACTGAGGCCTTTCAGTACACACTGCACACCTCCTTCTGCTACATACATGCATCAGATTTTCTGCTATTGAATGCATACGCAATGAAAACTGGGTGTTTATCAATAGCTCAGAGTTTCTGACAACTGAGGATTTTTTTTACATCACATTTAGTGTTTTTTTCTTAAGATTTCTTCCTGTTACTCCTGTGTCTATATTACAAACCAGCAAGACAGGGGCCTTTGTCTATAACACGCTGAAAAACCTCATATCTAGGGCCATCATGTAGCCTTTCTTTTTTCTCCTGTCAGCTTCTCCTGGTTTCCTCTTCCTCTGACAAACTAAACAGATACCGATCTAATTACCAGTATCTCAGGCCATCATTAGCAAAGTAGACAGAGAGTGAATTGAATATCCCTTCAGGGAGATCATTACTTGAACAATCCCACAAAACCCTTTAATATCCCTTGCTTTGAAACTGCACCTCCAAGCATTTTGTAAGAACTCATTAATACACTTGTGATGCTGAAAAATTTGGGGTACCAACAGAGAATTCAAGAATCTGCATACAAAATTTTTAAAAAACCAAACCTAAATCAAGATATAACCCAAAGAACAACAAAGTGGCTGTGAGTGAGTTGCTAATAGTTTCTATCAAGAAAAAAAATCTGACAGAGGTACACAGCTCTGCACTTCAAAGCAGCTCCTGACCTGGCACAAGGTGAACAGAACTCCAGTGACTTCAGTTTTCTGTAAAAAGCTACAACTCAAGTGCCATAGTTTTATAACTGTTTAGGGATATAGAGACAAAGGTAACTACAGTTAACTACTAGAGACTTATCTGCCCTTCTAGGTGTATCAAAATATACATTATGACATTGTATGGTTTTCAGACATGTTCCAAACACACTTTTGTGTGATAGCAAAATCAGTCCAAAAGGAAAAAATAACTGAAACAACTGGTTTTAAAAAAGAGGAACAAAGTTTAAGAAGATAAGTGCAAATTTCATAGAATAACAAACAGAGAACTTGCTGATAGATTTCTTACTATTATGATTGAGTTACTTTATTTTTAGCACTAAAATATACCTTTTGTATGAGACAACTGTTAACTTTTGGCTACAAAGCAGGTTCCTTCCCATGGGAAGAAAGGGACATCCGAGCCAACAGTGGAGAACTTCAGCCAAAATACTATTTCATAAAATACTACAAAAATCAAAGGGTAAAATAAATTGCTGAAAAAATTACCGGATTGATATTTAAAACTGCTGAGCATCTGCAAGTCCCCTTTAAGTCACAGGGAGCTAAAACCATTGACCACCATTGTAAATCAGGCTGGATAAGTGGCAGGACCAATAATAAGCCAGGCTTACCAAAGAGATTTCATAAGCTAACGATATGAAGTAAGAGCTCTCACTTGAGCTTAGTGGCAAAAGAAAATAATACAGCTTAACAAGAAAGCTCTCAGAATCCATGATACAGACATTTACCATTTTTTTTGAGTGTTTTCTTTTACAGAAGACTCATTTTCTCTGTCATGTTTCTGATAAGGAAAGCATTTCAATGACAAGTACAGGATTATATGCAAACCAAACCTGTACAAACAAATCAGTATTCAAGAGAAATTTTAGTGAGAATATATATGTGTCAAATCTTGACTCAGTGGTTTTACTTCTAGCTTTGTTTTTTTCAAGAATGTACTGAAAATAAAGAGGGAAAAAGCCTCTTCAGAGTCCTTTGACACTGACATACTTAGGGTTACAAAAATAAGGGAGCATCATATAATTTTCTACTGGATGGTACCATCCAAGGTGTTTGAACATCTCTTTGCACCCAGGTCATAATATTTTCAGTTTTCTGGATATCTCTCAGCACAGATTTAGTGAAGAATAAACTGCTAAAATCTTTGGGGACAGTGAAGTAACAGTTAAGCATTTCAGTGCTGTCTGAAATGAAATCCAAGGCAACTGATTTGAAAATCCTTGCAGCCTTGGAAAGAGTAAAATTTATTTCAGGAGCATTCATCAATGTGTTCATTTTCTTTTAATGCCACATAGGCCACTGCAAATGATTGTGTGTTTTGTCATTGGATGTACTGAGAAGATCTGACTATTGAGATGCCATTAAATTAGAACTATTCACGTTGAAAAGTCTCAAATTGGCTTTTATTTTTAGTAAGGAGAAAGAAATGTTTTTGTTCCTTCCTGCAATTTGTCAGAGTCACACAAATCTATTACATGGCTTGACACATTTTTGAAGAGTAATTTCTGAAAGAATTCATAAGAGAAAGATGAAGCTACATTTCAAGACGTAGAGACATTTCAGTGAAATATTGTGCAGATCATCCTCTGTACGTGCAAAATCAAGTGGACATTTTCTTTGCTGCTATACAAATGATTTGTACCACTTTTCCACTGTTTCCCATTCCCAGACCACTTGGATGAACCCTCAAGGGGAGAGGAGGATTTGCTGCTACCAGACAGAGGTTCTCCAGGAAACCTGCCCAGGTCACCCTCCTCCAAATACTCTGGGGGCAAGCCTCGAAAGGGAGAGATGAGGCAGCCTCAGGTACAAGATGGAGTTTTCAGAAATTATTCTCTGACTACAGAAAATCCTGGGAAAATGAAGACTGAGTCACTTGCTGACCAACAGATCAGAAATCTTCGCCTTCAGTGAAGCGGTGTAAGACATCCAAATGAGGGGAATGATCCCTCTAGCCACTCTATATGCCCCTGGATCAGTATTTTTCAAGTAAACAATTAAAAAGAAAGACAAACACATTCCAGCAAGCTGGCAGCACTAACCTGTCTTCAGTGGCAGGCACCCAGGCACAACACATGGGTCTGTGAAACTGATTGAAACAGCTGCATCTCCAGTACACATCAAAACCTCCATGGGAAAACCTTAATTCAACTGGAGCCTGATAACTTTTTGACCACTTTTCTGATAGGTCTGAAATATATGGCTTAGGGAGAGAACCAGAGAAATTTTTCATGTGCCACAGTTGTTGTCTGCTGTTACATTTTCTAAGGTATAAAGTTGGATTTCTATGTTATAAAGCAGGATGATCTAGGCCTCACCCATTATTTTATCACCACCTTCCACATCTCCAAGAATTTCAAATGTTCAAGGTAAACTCACCTTGGGTATGATGTTTTTCAAGCCCTGAATGCTCCTGATTTTCTTCCTTCCAAGTACAGGCTGATTTTGTGGCACCAAACTTAATATGTTGATCATGACTCCAGTGTGTGGCATCACAGTATCACTCACTCACTTCACACTCCAGTGGTGATGCTGTGCAGTCATACCACAGTAGGAAAGGTCAAAATCTGACCACTCTGTGTTAAAGAGGCTTTACTTTTCCTTCTCCCTTTCAGGTTAGCTAAATACATGTTTCCAGTGTAGTTAGAAAAAGTTCAATAAAATGTAACACTCTGAAATTCAGTGGAAAGTATGATTCATAATGTAATATAGCCCTAAAACTCTTCTTTTTTCCTTCTTGTTTGCAGTTCTCTGAAGTCTCCCTCAGCTTTGGTTTCCAAAACACCATGAAAATACAGGAAATTTAACTAAGGTCTTCCACAGACTAACATGGGTTTTATAGTGCCATTTTCTTTTTTGTAAGGATATCTTAAATTTAGATGACTGCAAGAGGGAAGAAAACAATGAGGAATTAAAACATTAATGCAGTAAATCATCTTTTCTCCTCTGAAGGAGGAACACAGTACTTTTCTGTGATGTCTCCACTAACTTTTACTGTTTTCTCAGGTGCTCTTCATCTAGTTCAAGGTCAAGTGGGACCAAAATCCAAAGCAGAGCTTCATCAATTGGCTCTTGCACTTGGGCTAGAATTTTTGGCTGAGTTAGGAAGCATAGTTTAGAGGAAAATACCTACAGGAAGAAGGAGAAAGTTTTGCTTATAAACAGCTTAGCTAAATGGGGCCTCTGATCTCCAATGAAGCCTTGAGTGCTTTGTCATGCAATTAAGAAGCTAATTATCCTCATGCAGACATGTCGTTTTTAGGACACTGAGCCTTTCTCCAATGATGTGATAATTTCTCTTTTCAGGTTAAGATGTAAACACTTTCATGGATATAAATATTTGTACAAAAGAATTGCTTTTATGTAAGCACTTCACTGGTGAAAGTCACAGAAACCTATTGATGCACAACATTTAGCACACATTTCCAGTGCTAGTCAGGTGTTTGTTACATCTCCAAGAGCACAAACCAGGGGTAATGAGGAGCATTCTGATTTTGATCCTTTTATATTCTGTGATGTGTCTTGTCTGCTTTATTCACATATCAAACACCAGTCACTGCACTATAGAGAAGCTGCTAAGCTGCAGAAACAGGCTGTAATAAGCTTTTCAAGCACCTGATGTGGAAAAACAGAATACTTGTTTATATATTCTGGGAAGTTTTGGAAATGTGAGTTAAACATGCAGCATCCATAAGATGCAGAACATTTTATTTTACTACACCAGCAATTATAACAGTGTGAGAATTTTTACTTTACTTTGTATCATGGCAACTAATGAAGCCATTACTTTTTTCTGAATTCAGCTCACTAATAGTTTCAGTGGAAAACTTATTCAAAACACTTCACCAGAAACATCCCTAATGTTCTGCCAGTAAATAACATATTTCATTTATAAACCTGCTTTCCGTCCCACTTGGCTGGTCCTTTAGAAGCCTGTCAATAGACCAGGGAAATCCAATTTTCGAACTCAGCTAAATCTCATTTTCAAAAGTGACTTCAGTGCTCAGAGCTTGTCCTCACTTCAGTCAAAGATATGATTGTAATTCAGATAGGCATCTCAGCACCAAATAACTGTGCAAGGTATGATCCTGATACTCCTGACACAGCACAGAGGCCTCAGGGGAGAACTTGCAGTAAATCCTGGATGGGTTTGTGACCCCTGCCTGGGCTGCCATGGTTATGTTGCTATTTCTGCTCTAACACTGTCTTTGACCTCACTGTGCAAGTTGGTGTCGGAGTTCAGCCATTCAGACAGGGTATCCACGTGCATGATTTTACATTGATATGTTTTATCTCATGCTTGCAGTGGGCTAGAAGTGTTTACATAGCTATGACCCCATGGAAAGTCAATAAAATCTGACTTCTAGGCCCATTTTAAAAACATTAAACCAAAAACAGCACAATCTTAATTTCAAACATATTTTATAATGTACAATTAAAAACTGAACAGCTTAAAATAGTACTATTGTGTAAAAGGAAGAATTCAACTAATCACTCAAACAATGCTAAATCAAACACACTTCTAGCACATACGGAGACTATTTTGCCTTTTAGTAGGGGTGTTAAGCACTGAGCTGAGCTGAGCTGCCTTGCAAAAGCCCCTGCAATGCAAAGTAACCCCCTCACAGCTGGTGGGTTTAGTGCCTCTGGGTAAAGCTTGCCCTGGTTCAGTAAGTCCTGAATATGAGTAGGTGTTAATACTTAAAGCAATTTGTAGAAGGGAAAAGAGCATATAGGACACAAATCCACACTTCATTTTATTTAACCAAATATTTAAGCCCTTGAGGCTCTAGTGGGAGTGCCAAGGAATTTTTTCTCATTTAGCAACTGCAAAGTTTTATGAAAATCTAAAACTTTATATGAAGAGGAATAATAAGTCATGAGGAAAAAAAAATCTGCAACTTGCATCATTTTATCTGGAGCATGTTAGCATGTTAGCAATTCAAAAAGAGCTTGTTGTACATACAAGACCACAAGAATGAGCAAATGCAACTGCTTGGAAGAATTGTGTAAATAAAAAGATCTCACAAAAAGCTATCACATGGCATTTTCTGTACTTGGCAAAGAATATTCAGCCAATTAAGCCATTGAAATTGACTTCTGATTTAATTACTTGAATTTCTGACTCTCAGAACGTTCACTCCTACACACAGTAAAATGACCTTATGACTGAGCATTAAGACAGAATGGTAGCACATCTAAAAAAAGCTGTAGCACTTTACCATGCTAGGGACTGCTTTCTGGAATGAGAAAACAGTAAAATAACTACGTTGTTTGGGGAATACTCATTGATAATACATACAGCAAACATCTGCCAGGTTTTAAATTAGACTGTCTAGGTGCTACATGTTCCCAGATTTTTAAATACATTTTCTCCCAGCTTTGCTTCTAAAACTCACTGTAAGTCAGCTGCTTCCCCAGTTTAGTATTAGTATTTTTAGAGTTTAATTATGTGCATGTGAATGACTTATTACTGTAGGATTGCTCATAAGTACAGGTTGGCACTTAGGATTCTTCTCAACTTTATGAAATAACTTGATTTCAACTCCAAAATTTTCAATATACTGCCAATTTTAAAACTTGTACATCCTCTTATCTGGGGTGTTTGACAAAAGCAATCAATTCTAGCATTTTCTTTTATATATGTATATATATTCTACAAAGCAATAAGGAAAGGTCAAACTGGTGACTATTAAAGCTTCTATTAAGAAATGTCATGAGGTTATTACATTTTAATCACTGTACAAAAGAGGTATCTCTCTGAAAATCCCTTTCTAATCAAGGAAAATTTGCAATTCTCAAACAAGAGAAAACTTCACATGAGTCTAGTAGTTATAAAACTTCATCTGCTTTGATCTTTTCAGGAAGAAGGTGTTATGGGAAAGTGTGTTCCCCTCTATTCTGTTTGATAGCCCCAGTCTTGGCAGAAGCTGTTATATTTTCTTTGGATCCATTTCAATATGCTGAAAATCTCCCTCCATAGAGAAAACTTTGTCACTTCGTTCAGCCTTTTAAGAATAAATATGTCAACATGCAGTATATTATAATGAGTTAAAGGGAAACACAAAAGCAACTGAAGGTTTGAAAATATTGTGTTGAAGTTGTTCATTGTGGTATTGAACCAGAAAAGGCTGGACTTCCCCCTAAAATCTAAATGCTAGCTCTTAACAAAGAGCATAAGACCTTACTCCAGACCTTATGGCTTGGCTCAAGGCTTTGAACATGAAAAACCTGGCTGAGGCACACTGTTCTTAGATTATTGAAACTTTGGGGTCACAGTCTGCTGTTAATGTGTGATGCTTGCTTTGATTTTTATGATCAGAGGGGATATATTCATTTATACTCCTTTGACTGTCTTAGAAATAGCATCAGAATTGCCAAGAGAATTAGGTCAGACTTCTTTGGGAAAACTCAGTGCCCATTATAAGAATGATGAGAGACAGAATACTCTCCAGTGAATCCTATTCATTGTAAATTGAGAGGAACTACATGCTGAAATGATACTCAGCATTGTGTCTGAACTCTACAGCATCAAATTATAAAATAAAGTTAACTTCTCTTAGTGTTCACCTTTGATGTGCCTCATTCATGACAAAAGGAGTTCAACACAAGGACAATTTAGATGTAATCCAGACATCAGGGATGCAAACTAATAGCTTTTGCAACTGGCAGTTTTCTGCAGAGACTTCTAAGAGAGTCAGTGTTACCTTCAGTGAACATGTTTTGGTATCTAAAACATTCAAATTTCCATGGGTTTCAGCTGTGAACACTTCCAGTTTGGAAGTTGCACCAAACTGACCCATAAAGACTCTGCAGAGCCATACAAGCTCTGAAACGCTGTTGGAAACTGTTTACAGCAAAGTCCTGAACAGAGAACTGCTCTGCAGTTATCTGCAGGGTTACCTTTGTAGCTGCTTTGGCTATAAGGAGCCTCTTCTCACAGAGGGGTCCTGTGCTGGACATCCTGCAAAGCAGAGAGGAGTGAGATGCACCAAGGTCCATGCTGTGAACACCAAGGCCAGAGAAGGAAAGGGAGAAAGAATGAGCTCCAGGCTCTGGAGCTGGAATTTCCCTGCAGCCTGTGGAGGACTACCCTGGATCAGGTATCTACACTTCAGTCCATGGAGAACCCCAGGCCAGAGCAGGTGTTCCTGAGAGGTACTGCACCCCAGCTCCAGATTAAATTCATTTTTCACAAACTGAATCTGTTGGCTCATGTCAGTAATTTGTGAGTGATACCCCCATTTTTATTTAAGCCCAGGAGCATTTTTATGCTATCTTCTCCCTGGCCATCTGAGGAGGGAAAGAAGGAAAGCAGCTGGGAGGAGTTTGACAGCTAAGGTACCAAGCCATCACAACTGTATCCCAGCTAATTCAGATCTTTGATTTTTGAGGGCACCATACTCCCTAAACATAACAAGAACATCCTGTGTACATTCCTGGATGTTTTCTTTTTTAAAGGGAGACTGAAAGAGGAGTTAGAATGTGTCAGGTAGAGTAATGGGACTAGGCCTTGGAAATAAATTATTAAAAGATTTGTAATTTTTATGGTCTTTCCCTCTGAGGAGGATAATTCTTCTGTTTCATTGAATAGTCAATATGGTTGCTTTTCAGAAGTGTTTATGTGTCAGCATTTCAGAATGATGTAAAGAAAATGTAAAGAAAATGGGAGTTGAGACCTAGTTTGCTTTTTCTGATAACCAACAATTTGTTTCAGCATTTAGGAAGGCTGCAACATATCATGTGGAGCCAAATACTTCTGAATCTGACAGCTATTTCCCACTAATTTCTTTAGTTTGCTTTTAGAAGCTTCAGAATTCACCTAACAGTTCTTTCACTGAGCAGACTTTCTCTGACCTTAAAGACCTGAAGTACATTAAACTGCAAAAAGCATCTATTTACAAAGTAAATGTATTTTCACTTACTCAAAGTGGACAAGAATCAGAATGCACAGTCCAATGGGAACCATGGAAAGCTAGCACAAAATCTAATGAAACAACGTGGAGGTAAAGAAAGAACTGTTAATTTGTACTTTCAAGGCTTTGTGTATGCAGAAGAATAATTGTAACGGAATGTCCAAAAGATTATTTAACATTTATTTTAATGTGTATGAAACAGAGGCAAAAATGTAAGAGACACTTTTATTGAACCTGCAAAGTACCAAGTCCAACCCTCCCTTCAAACACTGCCTGAAAAATCTTGTCCTGGGGACACAAGGACAACAAAACTTTACAAATATCTTCTATCTAAAAGTTGTAATGTCAGCCTCTTCATCAAATTTCATTTCAATAATTATGGAACTCATGAGCTGAGAATTGCCATTTATGGAACACATTCAGAGCAGAATAACAAAGGGTTGTGTTTCCCACTCACAGTATGACCAGTACTGTCATATGCCTGCTCCTCCCCCAAAATTTAAATGAGATTCTTGGGTCATTCCAAATGGCTTCCCATGTGCCCTGTCCTAGCTGCAGTTCCCAAAGAGCAAGGCAAGGAAGTCAGCAAGGAGGAAGGCAAGAAGGGCATGCAGAGCTTGTCCTGGAGCCCTGACCAGCTGCAAAACTCAGGCTCTGGCCAAGGTGAGGATGTCCTGCCAAAAAGCCAGTGAAGTCAGTGGGTGTCACAAAGAGCATTTCTGTCTTAGAGAAGTGGGGGTTTGGGGGAGGTGTTTGTTTTGGTTTGTTGCCTTTTTTATGAATTCCCTTCATTCTGCTGTCCCATTCTTTCTTCTTATCTCTGGGATTCATGTAGCCTGTTTCACAGTGCTGCTGCTGGTGGAAAAAGGGAAAAATCTGGAATGGAAATGGTTCAATTTGCTTCTGCTGGGATGTTTATTATTTCACAAGACATTGGTCCAGTGGTGGACTGTAAAATACAGCCAAGCAAAAATTTTCTAATTGTTAATCAGCTATCACTGGAAAGACTGGAGTCTGTTATCCAAATAATTTTTTTTTATATTATTTAAAAAAAAACTGAATGAAAATTCATAGTATTTTATACATTTGCAATACTTACACTAGTATGGAGTAATTTTTGTCTTCAAATTGAACATAATTTTAAGATAAAATGGCCATTTTGACATTTAGACAACAATACAAAAAATTAATCTGAAAAGTCAAAAGCCTGGACTTAGAGCAGAACACTGATTTTCTTCAATTCACAGCTAAGAACTCCAATTTCTTTATGATAGTGAAATTGTCATGAACAATATTTGCGTTGTTTTATTCTACAATATTTCAGCCAGAAATAACTTCAGTTTTTTATTAACTGCAAGACTGAGTCCTATTCATCAGTTAGGCAGGTGTATTGCCTGATAATGCAATAAGCTTTCCTGGATGTATGAGTTGTTTTATTTCTTTTATACCAGCAATCAGCCATTTCTTTTATACCAAGAGCATAATAAAAACAAAAGGCTTATTTCTTTCTTACTGGTAGGAGAGTTATAAATTATCATCCATCAGCAATAACTGTTGCCATTTAATAAAAAAATAAACCTTTCCTAAATCTCTCATGGAACATAATAGATAAGAATAAACAATTATATTAAAGTTGGTGTCAAAATGAAGGATTGCTGCAAGTGAGGATGTGCAGTGAAGTTTATACAGATAACACAGTCTGGCAACCAAAAGGAACTAATTCAGTTGTAATAAAACAGATAATCCAAACTTTTCTGAAATCTAAATAATCATGAATTGTAATAATCCTAACTTGTTGTTCAAGTATTTCAAAGACAAAAAATCAGTCAGAAACACAAACTAATAAAAACAACAACAATAATCAAGGCAGAATGTTCTAAATATTTCACCTGCAAAGTACCTATAATTTCACCTGAGGATCTCCAATGAAAAGTTCTTCTTTCAGTCCTGTCCTGCTTAGCTCAGACCATTAGTCCAAAGTTGGTGGTTTTTTCTAGATTTTCTATAACTAAATTTCAGCTTTAAATAATCAACATGGAGATTGCTACTTCAGAAACTTTAGACATCTTGTAGCTGCAGCCAGATACGCACCACATTTTTAAAACTGCATTCCAGATGAAAAGTTACTGTCTTGGGTAGCTGAAAAAAATCAACAAGTCTGAAAAGCCAGGTTTTCAAACACAGTGAGTAAGCACTATTGGATGTGAACCTCTCTGCAGGACACAGCTTGCATTTAGATGGAGTGACCACACACTTCATCAAGAAAACCTGCACGGAGTCTCTAGGAATAGGCAGAAGAACAGCAATGAAAGGTGTTAACCAAAATCACTGTTTCTCCTCTTGCTCCAGTCAGGTTGCCCATTTCAATGCTCTATCCTGGCACAGAACACCCCTCAGCTTCTCTCAGCTAAAGCATTTTTGTGCATTATTTAACCACTTTCAAACTTTAACAAATTCCAATTTAAAAGCACCATATTTTTTGCCATATTTGTTTGCAATGCATGGTGAGTCTATAAATATCTCCCATTCTCTCATCACTCTTATTCTCTGCTCACACAACACAGTGCACAGTATGAATTCCTGTGGAGAGCAATTCTTACACCTCAGCTGCAGAGCCCTTTCCCAGGTGCTCACTCTGTGCCTCACACTCAGAGGCTGCAGCAGGACAGAGTGATCAGCAGCTCAATAAATCAGCAATATCAGTGTATGAAGTGGAGATCATGTTCCTGGAAAATCTGATTTGTGGACAGTAAATTTATTGCTTTCCCACCTGTTATCCTGCGAAGGTGATCAGTCATCTTCCATCTTTCATCTGGGCAAAAATTCTCTTTCCCATTTGCACAATGGCCATTTGGTGACTGGATCATCACTGCTGTCCTTCAGGAGAAGGCAAGACACTTGTCCAGCTGAAGCAGGGCAGAGAGAGAAGCACAACCCCATGGGAAACTCCTTCACCTTTGAGATGGAGAAAGCAGAGTGCAAAATGAGACAATGCTGAGGAGCACTCACCAGATGAATGCTGCCTGCCCCAGAAACCTTATCCAGGTGTGCAGCTGCAAGCTGATGTTGGAAGGACAGTACCCACAGCTTCCTATAAACCCTGAAACTCAATACTGGCTTCTTTAAATATAGATATGTTAACTACCAGGAAGATAAATTATGACCTAGCAATAAAATTCATAGGGTTGTCTTTTTTTTTTTTTTTCCTTAAAGTTTGAAAATGGAAAATCTCTTTCCATTATCTCTTTCCTTGATATATAACCTTTATAAATCACTGGCACTCTATTAGTCTACACTGGGAAACCAATTTATATGAGCAAATAATGATGTGATTTCCTTCCTTTTTATTTCCACACACACCTCACTAACTCGAGGCTAAGGAGGATGCAGTTATGGGACTCCACAGAGTAGAGAATAAAGACACATGGACCAGAGGGGAAGGCAGAAAGGATACACAGGGCATTCTACAGCAGAGCAGCAGGCTCACAGGGAGTGGATTAATATCCACTCATTTCCAGGCACCAGCCAGGATGGAGCATTAGAACAAGCCATCTGTCAGAAAGGGTTGCATGACAAAATTTTAATAGGAGAGAAAAATCTTTACTTCCTATCCCTAAACACTCAATATGAATTAGTGTTAAATTTTGGGAAGTCACATCTCACTTCACTGGCAAAAGTTCTCTTGCTGACAGTTGTCCCTTCCAGCCATTCTGAAATAACTTTTTTCTCTCATTTCTTCTTTCACATTCTCCTTCCCTACTCCCAGTCTCTGGCAGCCCAAGTACACATCAGCTCCGTCCCTTTGCCCTTTAGGACTCATCCTTAGGGAGAAGTTATGCTGGAGGCTCATTCCTGAGATTTCATCAGAGCCCAGGGAAAGCCCAGGGTCCCATATGAGCACCTCCAAATATTTTGACATGGATGGCCAAAGAAAAATTTTTAGGGAAAAATAACCTTACTGCAAATATATTTTAAGGACCAGGTACATTTAATCTCTGCAAAAAGGGTCAAAACTTCTTTCCTAAGGGGCCTTTCAAGAAGCAGTGTAATGCACAAAAGAATCAACTGGTATTAAGAAGCAGGGAAATTGATTGCAAACATTTGTAGAACAATGAATTCAGCAAGACATCCAGGGTAACATTATAGGCTTTAGCATTTGGGCATGAAAAGTCATCCTTCATGAACTCATTCATTGCAAATCCTAAGAAAATCATGACTTTTTTACTGGAGATGGAGAAGGGAGAGAATTTGTTAAATAGCCTCTGAAAATTATGCTGTATGCTTCAAAGATTAACAACATAAAACTTCCTTCATATGAACTGCAGTGATTCGTCTGTGTTTTAATAGCCTAACAAATATACTTAGGAATATTACAATAAAGAGAAAGCAATAAGGCAATTATTTACTACCCACAAAATGCTGTGAAACTATTTATTCAATATACCATCTAAATTACACATTAGGTTAACAGGTTGTAAATGATAATCTAGCACAAACCTCAAATGATGGCTTTTGCTTCCCAGAGTGATAACATTATTCCCAGCTAGAAGGGAATAAAAATACAAATTATTTTTTCATTGTGACCATGAAAACTTGCCAGTTACAATTCACATGCGGTTCAATATTTTATGCACAAGTGAAGGAAGCAAGCAACATTTACATGACAGAGTTATCAGTCTTTTTTTCATATTGCAGCTGTTTGGAAAGCCACAGGGCAAAGGCATTTATATATGAGATAAGCTCAGTCTGTAGAACAAATTAATGCTGGATTGTGCATTAAATGCCCTGTCTTTGGACAGCTAATTAGCTTTGTGCTGCTCAATTAAGCTTTGAAAGGACATGTTGTGTTTCTTGATGGAAGAGCAAACATTTCCAGACTATTTCACATTCTCAGTGCTTTCTGTTTCTATGACTGAGAAGTCCAAGAAGAAAAAGCAAAATCCAGCAGCCTTACCAAAAGGTATCAAAGGCTAACCTACAAAGAAGGCCACAAAGTTATTTTCAATAGTCCTAAAAAACTTTGATTTTATGTCAAATAGCTTAAAAATGTAAGCTAGCTTGGAATAGGAAGGAAGTATAAATCCGTGTCTTCAATGCTTCTTAAACAAGAAAAGTAGCAGGACCTCTCCAAGGAGAAGACAGAAACCCTGTATAACAACTTCCAATGATTTGTTAATATTGCCTCTTTATTGAGCTAGTCCAAACTTTTCCACCTTCTTTCCTCCTGGCTAGTATCCTAAGCATGAGCATTGAGCAAGAAACACTCAAGTGTCTTTGGTTTCCTCAGTCAACAGGATGAAGGAGACATTAAAGTTTTAATTCTGATGTTTCTCTCGTTATCCAAAACCTTGGACACTTAAGCAGTGAGGGAAAACCTTCCAAGACCAGGTTTCTCACAAGAACTTCAATACTTGATCCTTTCTTTTTTCTGCTGGTAGTAACTAGACAGCTGACTTCTGCCTTCTCTTTTTCTGCTTGCCTGGTTAAATTGCCAAGGAGAGGGGGTAAAACTAAAGGAGATTCCTGGAAAGGAGCGATGGTTTTCAAATCTAAGCCCATGGTGGTTCAGGTGCATTGAGCTCTAGCAGTGGGGTATCTTGTAGGGTGAGCAATCAAATTCTCTTTCCCAGTCAAATTTTCATTGCTCTACACATTAATCTACTGTTGAGCTGCAAATGGCACATGCAGAGTATTTATTCAATGTCAGCCAATAACAAACAAAAGGAAAAAGCCTGTCATCAAATGCTGCCTTTGGCATTGTGAACTTCAAGGATCAGTTTCTTATCAGATTTCTGTACTGGGGTATTTTCTTCAGCCTGAATCTTAAAGATAAGAGCATTTACTAAACACTTTGGATTGTGACGTAAACAGACATCAGAAATTTCTGTCACAGGTCATTGATGAACACACTAACAAAGAGGGTAAAAAATCAGTAAAGTCTGAGGCTATGAAAAGGTTTTCATCTTCAGTAGCCAGCATTATTTATTGCACTTTTCCAAGAAAATTCTGACTTTCAGAAACTGCACCTCAGAGGCAGATGTGGAAATCCATCCCAAGGAAGGTCTGTCATCTACCAACCTGCAGGAGTGAGTACACTCAGTGTACATTTGTGTGTATGTATATATCCACATGCATAAGTATTACATCTAGGGTTAAACTGGGCTCATACAAACCTGCACGTTATTCTGGCACCTCAGAAAGTTTCCCTTGTCAGAAACAGATGGAACAGCTGTGCATCAAGACTTTTTTTTTTAATAGCTCTATTTTTAAAGGTTTTTACTTCCAAAGCCCCAATTCAGTATACAATGCTATACAAGTATATAAATACATGTATTCTGTACATAAAAATATGACATGTACACTCATCTGTAAGACCATTACAGAAAAACACTTTTAAATATGAGCACATTTTGTGCTTTATTTTTTGCTTCAATCTGTTTTCTCTGGAGAAAACATTCAGTGTTCCCGCTCTTGCAACTGCTGTTTGGGAAGGAAAGAAAATTCCTCATGGTTAAGCAGGAAAGTCTTTGAAATCAGAAGTCAAATCCACAGGTAGCAATACTGAGAAAACAGTACTTTTTATGAGCTCAAATGAAATCTTATCTAGAAGCCACAAGGAAACATTAACACTAATTTAAAAATCATTCTCAAAGTGATGTTTGGAATTTGTTGTACTGCAGTTCAATCTCTTACAGATATTCCAGTAGAGAAAACCTTTAAAATTTAAAATGAATGTGCCTATAAGGGCTTCATTAAGGCATTCCTCAAATGTTAACATGAATTAGCTTCTCTTGGAAGAGGAAAACAAAATGGCAGCAGGTGCAGCTGGAAGGTACAACTTTCCAACACAAAGTGGGAAAACAGAGATAAGAAACCTGTTCTCCACATACAGAAATCAGCCTGAATGCATCACTGCCTGGCACTGAAAACAGCTCTCCCATAAATATAATATTACAGCCCCAAAACCATACTTTCAATTTAGAAACCTGAGATATTTTTCAGGTGTCAGTAGCAAAACCAACCACTCCTTTATTTAAATATCAAAAAAGAGAAAAAACCCAACATTTTTAATCGCTGCTCTTCTATGAGCTGCACCTCTGTGACAATCAAAGGTTCAGCATCCTGAAAGCCAGACAAAATGTTTAGATATGCAGTTATGCCTTCTTGCATGATGTTTAAAATGTTCAAAGCACACAAGTGGTCTTGAAAATGTTTACAGTTATAGCTACTAAGAAAATATTTTCAATTCCTTGGTTACTCTCATATTCCATCTTTTTTTTTCCTTTATTTTAAAGACAGAGTTAGTTTTATTTCTGCCTGTTTTTCCCTTAACATTCATACTTCCACATTTAGTTAAGCAGACTGCAAACTCTAAACACACTTTGGATATGCCAGGCCTTATACACCTGTATATAACACAGAAGTGCCTCCTCTAGAAAGCTGTCAGAGAAACAGCATTGGTCTGAGCTGTATTTAATGTTCTCAGAGTGAATTTGATGCTCTGTCGAGAGTGAGGAATTAGCGAGAGCCCACCATGAAAGGAAGAGAGCTTGCTTTGTTCTGAGTCCCAGAAAACCAGCATCACCACTTCCTAGATTGTATATGAATCCTGCCCTACTTTGTTTTTCAAAACCTTTAATATCATGGGTTTAAACCAGGGGGAGTTCAAAATGCACCAGACTAGATCTGCTGATTAAATAATTTATTAAATATTATGCTGTATTACCCCTGCAAATTCTGCAGTGCTAGTTCCCAAACTAACTCCCTGAAGCCAGCACAGAGGGGAGCAGTAGGTCCTTGAGGCATTGGTTTCTAAGACTTTGTATAAACCAAAGTCACATGAAGGAAACCAACGGGCCCAGAAAGGAAAAGCAGGTGGAAGAATTAAACAGAAAATGCACAATAACTGAAACCAAACAATGTGTTCTGGGAGAAACAGGAAACAAACCTTTTATGTAACAGGAGAAACAACAGCAGGTGAAATTCTTCTTCCAGAAGCCTTCAAACACGTGGCCAGCCTGGCTGAGGGGCACCCCTGGGGCAGCAGAGCCTTCCCTGTGCCCTGCAGACTGCAGCAGGGCCTCAGTGATCCCTGTAACTGAGCCTGGACCAGTGGTTCCTGCAGCTGGGCTGAGAGCAGAACTGCTGCTCTCCTTTCCTCCCTCCCAGCAAAGCCCCCTCGGACTCAGAAACCTCCCTTGATGGGAAGCACAGGGCTCGGGGTAAGCTCTGAAAGACATTTCCACCTCAGCAGCCTGTGAACAAAGATTAATGTCAGCAGAACCCCAGATAAAAGCTTGACTGTGTCGAATGCCAGAAATATTCCTTATTTCCCCTTTCATTATGAAAAATTATCTTATCTTGACTTTTCAGAAATACAGCATGATTGCTCTTTCAATTAACTTACTGTTCTGTTTTCCATTAGTACAGTACAGAATAACTCTAACCCATCGTACTGTCCCAGGGCTTTTTTCAAAGATGCTGATTTACAGCAGAAAAGGGATTTTGTGTTTCTTGCCAGTTATAAAATTGCTAAGGTAAAGCCAGGAAGCAGACATGTTAGCATTCATTTCATCTCCAGCTCTTTCTATTTCCCCATGAAGGCAGCAGGCAGTTCAACATAAAAGAAAGTTATTAAAAATTCCACACCCTTGAAGCAATCTTCATAAAACTGATAAAAAATTCAATTTTCAAATTGCTTAATACAGCCTTCTCTTGACTAACACAGTTATCCTAACTTAAGGACCTTTTAAACTAATGACCTGGAAGGAATAGAGAATATTTCATTTGAATCTGTGCAAAATTTGAAGAAATGCTCTGTACTCTGATTTTTTGCATCCCCTAGTACCATTAGTAGTCCCTGAGCATCCTTCTCTGCCATGGAAACTTACAGGAAAGAACAGGGTGATTCATAATGCAACACAAGTGATTAAGTACATTTCAACTCAGAAATATTAATAAGTTGCTGGTCATATATTTAAAACAAAGTCATGAATACATAATGTCTTACAAGTTTCATTCAAATATTACAGTAGTTTAAATAATGAAAGTTTACTTAACTAAACCACCTAGGAACAGAACATATAATAAATTAATTTTGGACTTTGTTTTTGAATTAGAGTTATGATAATTTATATCTCATAGATCTTTTTCAAACACAACACTTTAATTAAAAAACTTTTAAACAACTTTAGTGGCATGAATCTACATTAAAAACTAGATTCCTAAATTTGTCTAGCTTAGTGAATATCAGTTATACCACTAAGATTTCCTGAAAGTTTCTTAAAAGCTTCCCTACATAAGACAATAGACATAAATCAGTCTGCAGTAGCCTAAGAATCGCACAGAATTTGAACATTTGTTTCTGTCAGCCCCTTTAGAGGAAGTGGCCTGGATTTCTAAAGGCTTTGTCAGAGCAGCCATGCAGAGGTGCAGAGATCTGTCCTGTGAGGTGCTGGGTGATGGCACAGACCCGAGTGGCACCTGCAGCCCCCGGCTCCCAGTCCCTGCTCATTCCTGGCACAGCCCTGAGCCAACAGGAGTGCAGGCCTCCAGCACCTCATCAGCTGCTGGTGTATTCCACAGCCTTCACTGGCCCACAGAGTCAATAAAATAATTTCCCTCAGTAGAGAGACACCAGCTCTGCAGATGGTGCTCAGGCAAGTGTGAGTAACAATCCATGCTCCCAACCTGCAGCTTAATGGGATGGTTTCACATCCCCCAGTTTTCCTGACACTCAGATCCTGCTGTAGCACTTGCTGACAGAGTTTAAATGCCTGCACCCTGACAGGGGGATGGCTTGTTTTGTGAGGAAGCATGAGCAGTTTAAGACAAACATGAGAAAAGGTAATATTTTGCAGCAGAGTGCTCCCACAGTTCCCATCAAAGCCTCTGCGCCTCTCACAGGGCTGAATCCTTCTTCTACACACCATGACTATTCCTTTTGAACTTCTGCTGGGGTTTTAGCTCTGATTTGAGAACAAGATTGTGTATTGATTAGCAAGAAAAAGAGAAAAACCTGGCTTTGAAACTGTTCTTTTGAAGGTATTTTCTTCCAGCTTCATGTAAATATCCAATGAATTTGGGAAATATTTGCAATGGCATTCAGGTAGCAGGATAAAATCTTGACATATGTGGAAGTTTCTGGTCTGATTATACTGAGTGCTGCAGAGATTTGGGTAAGAGAGTATCCACTTGGATGAGGGAGTACCCACTTGGACTCCCAGCCTATCTCCAAGAGGTACTTTTTAAAGCCAATTATCTGATCATAATTAATTTGTATTTTAACAACTGTAGAAATTAGTTTCTTTCAAGTACTTGCTTTTATAAATTGCAGATGCAACTTCATTATCTGATGAAGTCCAGTGTACGTTGTCGAAATCAGGAAGTGGCACGCTCACACAGTAACTGAGCACATATTTGTGAATAGCATTCATGACTTCTTAAATTTTAATGTGTACCATAGGGACATAGGCTAATAGCTGGAGAACTTTAGAGATTTTTGAAGATGGATGCTTTGATTAGTTGGGTTTAAGAGCACTGTATGTTACAACCAAGCCTCTGTCACACCTGGGAAAAAAGATCCAGCAGCTCACATAGACACACTACCACCACTTCAGAGCATGATCAAAGTACAGACAAACAAATGAGAGGAAAAAGCCTTAACCCCACTTGACAGAGAACTTAATTCTGAGCAAGGTGCAGGGGGCAAATCTCCTCCAGAGCAGGGAACTGAGTCAGCTCCTTGTAAAGCCCCATCCAGCACAGGCTCAGCAGTAACACTGCCCTGGCTCCAAGTGCCCCTTGGTGTCACATGGATGTCCCTTTGGAGAAGTGCTTGCTGTTGACCTCTGCCTGCTGCCTGTAAAGTCAATGGCAAAGCTCCTACTGGAGGCAATGCCAGCTGAGGGGAAGAGGCTTTTAAGTCATTCCCCATAATATGCACAGTGAGAAAGCAACTTTACTTGCACCATTGGTTTGAACAAAGCATTATCATGCTTTGAGCACACCTATTTTCTGGTGAGCTACAGTGGTTGTTAGAGCATAAGCACAATCTGCTATCACATAATAAAGTCAACACATTACACTTAAATTGGATGGAGTCATTTACTCGGTAGTAACAGGGACTGAGAAGCAAAACACAGCTCCTCATTTTCTTAAATCTATAACCAGCTGCTTTTACTGCAGGGATAAAGGGTATATGCCTCACTCACCTCTTATTTGTCTTCGTGTTTTGCCAGGTAATTTAAGAAACATTTACAAAAAACCCCACTGTTTTCAGAGATTGAGTCATTCAGTAATGCAGCTGCTTGCAGGGGAGTCAATCTGCACAGGAGTGAAGGAGGAGCTCCAACAACTTTTGCAAAGCTGCAAAATCCCTGGATAGAGAAAGCAACAAAGATAAAAGAACTTCTTTTCCAGAAGAAATGCCTCAGTGATGCAAAATACAGCTTAATTTAGTGCACTGACAAAGACTTCAAAATGTTTTGAGATATTACTGTAGGAAGAGAAAATTAAGTGTATAAGAAATTAATTATTTGCTGCAAACTTTTTCCCAAATTAAATCTCAGTATGTATTTAATGTATTTTCTGGATGCATTTAATTCTAAATGAAACTTTATAACCTTTTAACCACACCTTATTTATTCCCCCTTGCTGTCTTGATTAGCACTAATCAGATGAAACATTTGACTGGATAAATATTGTAATGGTTTTTCTTCAGTTGCAAACATGCACTGTTGTGCCAGCATCAAACACAACTTCCAAACCTGGAACTGCTGTCCAATTCCATCTTTCCAATAAACTATAGATGATTTTACAAAATAAATTTTAACCATTGACAAACCTGATTCATTACCAAATGTAATAAGTAGTTCCATAAATTCTGTGGTGTAATTCATCTGAATCTCATAAATATGTTTTTTCCTCTCCCAGTGTTAGTGGAAGGGCTTGTTTTCCAGCAACAGCAAATACTGCTCCACAGTGCAGGCAGTGCAAAAATGCAGACTCCAATGTGAGAATATCTATCATTAGAAGAGTAGAAATTCAGCATAAGTTGCTTCTTGTAAAAAGCTGCCGTTGTTTAAAGTTTCATCTTCATCCATAATTTTGTATCTTTCACTCCTTTTTCTCTTCAAGATGTATTTTGAACACAATTCTATTGTATTATACACCCCTGAGCAATCTGTTCAATTTTTGCATTACCAACTTTTTGTATAGACTGAGTTAATAAAAGCTTTTAGTCTGTTTACTCCTATCTACTTCAAAACAGATACATCTAAAAGCTTTCTCTTTTTTTTGAGTCAATGTAGTTATAAGCAGTATTCTGGCTATTTTTATATAATTCATTTTGATAAACATATTTACGCAATATTCTTCTACCTTCACTAAGGCAATTGCTTCTAAATACATATTACTATGTAACAGAAAGAAAACCCTACAGACAGCTGATATTACATTCTCTGGGTATATGGCACAAGATTGTACCTGTAAAAATCATCCTTTAAAAGCAGTGTCAGGGCCCACAAAGCAAAGATGTTCCTTCCACAGTAAAGATGTTCCTTCCAATTGCACTGGGCCTCTAATCATCATCATCATCTCTGGAGGGAAAAAATGGCACTGAGACATTATGTGGGAGCAGCTGTACATACATGATGTCCATATATTAAACATGACTGAGACACACGATATTGGGAATGCAAACCAGGCAAACTTAAGCTCTAATTTTGAAATTGATAAAATCTTCCTAACAAGTCTAGAACTGACTGCTCCAACTGCAAATAAGGACACTTCATTTTTTTCCTACTTTTTCAAGTTACAAAAGTACACTTAGTATATCATGAAGCGTATGTAGCTCCATGTTACACATGGAAAATAATTAAATACTGCCTTTACAGGGACAGCAAATACTGTGGTCTAATTTCAAGGTGAAATGTCTCCAACTAACTTGAAATACAGAACAAAAATTAGAATGACCAAGTCATACCTCATTAATTGTCTTGAACAAAAATTAGTTAGTAGTTCAAAGAAAAGGGCCTGGAAGTTTGTGACATGCTTTTCTCTCTAAATTTTTGAAGAAAATTTACCTGTGTTTAGAATTAGCAATTACAATAAACTGATTTACTTTTCCAAGAGATAGTGGCAAAGAGATAATCGTGGCAGTATTGCCTTCCAAACTAACAAAATGGTGCAAATAACCTTGATATCAATTACTGCCTTTGCAGTAATTAAGACTTCTTGTCATTGTGGAAGAGGCTCATATAATGTTCCAGAGCCAGTTAAAACCCCAACAATGTCAGTGTAGTCACTCCAACCTCTCCTCCCTCTGGTCTGTGGTGACTTTTCAGATTTTCAACATTCCACTTCAATGCCTAAAGTCCTGTGGGAGGCATCCAGACCAAGCACTGCAGTAGTTTTTACTGTGTTACAAAGTGCTTCTGTAAAACCTGCCTTGGTCTGTGACAAAGTTTCACATGCATGAGTGAATGCACAGCAAGAAATGGGAGAACATATTCTTCCAATTTCCTTCTCTGAGGAACCTCCTCCATTACCAGGACCACAATCAAAGGAGACTAAAATTTGCCAAAAATATTCCTTTTAACAGAAAGTCCATGTCCCAAATAGCTGACTAAGCCCTGGGTCCAAACTGTTTCTCTAAACATAAGTAAGAGAAATGGGGTAATGATACTTCATAACTATGTACAAAATATCTTCTTTGAGTGTATATAACCCTGTGAAATCTGACAAAAGCTTGTTCTTTAACATTAGCTCAGTGATTTACTAGGGAGAATTCTTTTCTGGAAAAAGTTATTAAGTATTTTCTCATTTAAATTCATGTATGATTGTTGACAGAGCTTTCATGGACATTTACGTGCAATAACCAGTTACTGTAAGAGGCAGGTCAAGAGAAAAGATGGGGTCTTACACCTCTGCTGTTGGTGGAGTGGACACAAGGAAGTAGGGACACCAAAACTTGCTCCCTACCCATCCCCATTGCCTCCTACATGGGTAGTGCAGGAACTTGCTCATCCCACTGTAATTTCCTGCTTGTAGCACATAATGTGAGAGGAGTAATAGCCCAGGCCAACTTGCCAGTCTGGTGTCAGCTGCCCTTTGTACCCACCAGAGGCTGGGAGTGCCCAGCAGCTGTCTGGGGCTGAGCAGGCACAGTTACACAGCCTTCTTGCAAGGCTGCAAAAATGCAAAAGCAACATCAGAATTTCTTTATTCTGGCACTTGCCAAAATTATGTTTTGGATGCTTAGCAAATCTAGGCTCAAGCATTCATCCCCTGTCAGGGACAAAACCTCTTGTTTTCCAGAGCATCCTCTGCCATTCAGGCAGTGTCATTCTTATTCCCTTGCCATTGTCCCATGCTGACATTGCTGTGATAACACAACTTAGTCTTCTTCGCAAACTAAATATTCCTGCACATCTCTCTTATTATCCCTCTAAATGAAAGCACCAAAGTAAATATGAGTTAAGATTAGGCTGAGTATACTCTATTTTAATTAAGAATATTGTAGAAGTTTTAGTGAGATCCAGTGCTTTCCCTACCCTTGCTAATCCACTTAATAGTTTTTCCATGGCACAGACAGGCTGCAAGATGACCTTATCCTGGTAATAAGGGAGATCAGGCCCTGCCTATTTCTAAAGGACAAGTTAAAAAAATGCTTCCTGAGCTTCTGATATGGTCACAGTTGCTGCTGAAAAACCAAGTAGCTACCATAGCCAAGGCAACTTGCTCCCAGATGAGGTCATCTGAAGGCCTGACACCTCTTCTAACAAAGGAAGACCAAGAAAAATAAACACATGGTCCTTTAGCATCTTAAAACCAGTCTATATTAAATCCTGTAGGACTGACCTTGGAGAACTTGGTAACCCACATGATAAACAGTATGAGTCTGTTTCCTCTGGTTCCCAAATGACTCAAGATTTTGGTTTTATCAAAACCCTAGCTTATCCTCACACCTCTCTCTTTCCTGGCAGCACAACTGCTGGGGCTGTAGTCGAGCTCATCAACTGAGCATTTTCAGTATGAAAAAAGCCAAATGTTCTCCTTTAGAGTCCTTGACATTTGAAATTTATATTTACTCACTCCCTTATGAACCAGAGACTAATAAACCTTCAAGGCACTCTTGGCCACTTGGCACTTTAAGGCCAAATGTAGATTTACACCACTGCCCTAAAACAGACTATAGTGGTGGGAAACTGAACAGCAATTTTGGGAACTATTTTGATGCATTTGTTTGTAGAGAGCTATTTGATTTAGGATAGGATTAAAGAAGAATTAATAAAGGTCTGATTTTTATTGGATTTCAGAGATTTTTCCAAGACATGCATGGTGTTGGATTTTTATAAAGTAATCCAAATCAATGCATAAAATATTGATCTTGCCCAGCAAGGCCAAAATAATGCAGATGTTAAAGTTCCTTGCTCTCCATGTACATCAAAATCAGTAAAAACTAAAGCAAAACACTACAATTAAATGTATAGGTTTGTGTCTTTCATACAAATATCCCTCAGGTCCTGAAGTCCTGCAAACATTTTCCCCAGCTCTTCTGCACAGGGAAATGCATTATTTATGCACTGTGCATACTTAGAAAAGGCAAGCTCTTTGCCATTCTCAGGTAGTCTCTGAATAACACATAAAAGTACTGGGTTGCTCAGAGCAGCCCTAACACAAGCTCTACAGAGGCTCTTCACAGGCCACTCTCTAGCAAACTGTAACCCAGGGATGTGCTGGGAATGCAGCTGCTGGAAAGGCCATGGCAGGAGTGAGCAGCTTCTCAAGCTCTGCTCTCAGCGGGCAGTGTTGGCCCAAGACACACAGCCCTGCCACAGTGAATAATCAGAGTGTGGCTGAACACTCAAAGACATTTTAATCCCTCTCCCTAGGCTGCACTTTCTGTCCTTTCTCTCCTATACACTACAAAATCCTGCCTGTGGTTTGCTAAATACCTGGAAGTAAAGCAGGACAAGAAGCACTGCAGAACGTGGAGTGTTGTAGCTCCACACGTGTCAGACAGAAGAGATACAATCCTTTTTAGTGACCCAGCATAACCAAGGCTGACATGAAAACTGGTTACCCTCACTCATCCTCACCAGCTAAGTGCTGCCAGCAATAACACTGCACACAAGCCCTTCCCAGTGTGGCTGACCCTGGCTCTGGTCCCTTGGGCTGGTTGTTTTCCAAACAGAGAGCCGTGTTTGTGAGTCAGCATGGGTTAAAGCCTTTAGCAGAAGGACAGGATGGGCTGGGGAAAAGCCCCCTCCACACTGAAGCAGCTTCAGACACAGGGACCATCTCACACCTGACTGAGCTGGTGTCACCCAGGGGATGGGATCAGCATGGTTCTGCCATTTGGTGGGTAGCAAGGGCAGTCTGAAACAGCAGCTGGCACATCTGGAAACAGGGACAGCCTTCGGGTGGATCCACCCTAGGTATGATGGAATGATGTGGTGGTTTCAATTCAAAACCAGGTGGAAACACCAGTTTCGTGTAGTGGTAACCCAAGTGCTTCCTCCTCCTGGTTAGGTATCAAAAGAAGAGTTCAGGACTGTAATATTTTTCCCTGCCCCCACACTGCAGTTCACGTGTGTGGGGATTGAGAGACATGGACCATGTTGTGCAAGCAAAGCCAGTTTATTACACTGGTCACTTGCATTTATAGCTGTCCAAGTTCCATGCAAAATTTTCCACTCAGACCCATTTGCCCCTGTTCCTGTAGCAACACAATCTCTTCAGTTATCAAGTCCTTGTTACATCTTCTCTCATCAGAGCAGTCAGAGTGGCCAGGCATGATGTCTTCACTTTTGTTCTTGCCTTGAGTTTATCTCTCCCACAGCTTCCACTGTACCAGGGCCAAGAGGCTGGCAGCACTACCCAGCTCAGCTTCTGTAGCTGTCTGATCTTACACACACATGGAGTGCACCGAATAAAGATTTTCCATGAAATTGGGAAAGGCTTATCTCTATCTATTAATTAAGAATATTGTAGAAGTTGTAGTGAGATCCAACCAGTAATTTTTCTTCACATTCTGTATTCCCAGGACAGATACTGTTTGTGATCTTATTTGCATGTTACTACACATTTTTATTACAGTTGTTTTATTTGTTGTATCCCTTAATTAGGGCTGTCAAGCATTTACTGAATTTACTGGTTTTAAACACTTGGTTTCATGAATTACTCTTGCCCCCTGGTTATTGCTGGAAGACAGAAGATTACTAACTACTATGTAATTTTATGTAAAATTAAATGCAATAGAAGTTTGAAAATATAGAATGACCAGTTATGCAGCCATAGCTTGATTCTTGTGAGCCTGCAGCAATTTCACTTAAAACTTGTGCCATCAAGTTGTCTATTATTTGCTTTTTAAAAATAAAATACTAACCATCTTTCTAGAGAGGTGATTGAAACCATATATTAAAAATGCAAGTCGTAGTGCCTTCAGGATACACCGCTTCTCAAAAGGCCTTTGCTCAGTTAATCAGACATAAAGGGCTTGGCAGTATTGCAATCTGTATGTTGGTGTCAAGGACATCACCCATGTGTCACCTCTGTAATCAACCCAATTTGCTAAGCTCTCAAGTTCCTTGCCACAGCCTTTAGATGGAAATAAAACCCACTTGTTAATCACAAAGATAATGGATTTTGCAGTAATTGACAGTGGCAGAATTAAAAACAAGTTGACTTGGGTAAACAAAGAACTACCAAAAGCCTCAGCAGCAGCCAGCTATGATCTGCACTTCTGAAAACAAAAGCTGCCCAAATAATGCCTAAAGTCAGAGGCAGTGGGAGATGTGTGTACTTTCCAGTATTTCCATATGCATCCTATGCCACATGCAACACACAGCAGCAGGAATCCTGTCCTGCAAGTTAAGACCAGGTAAGATCAGGTTGGGACAGAGTGAAAAGCAAGTTGTCCAGAACACCACTGCTAAAGTGCCCTCTCCTCAAATGCTTATATTTGGAATATTCATCTACTCAATGTGCTACTCATTAATCACAACAAGGTATTAAAGTCTCTCTAAAGGTGAAAGAGGAAAAGCATTTTCTCTTAGAGTTGTATTCCGTAAAACTGCAGTAATAATTTAGGTCAACACTATTTAAATTGTAAATGCTGAGTGTTCAGAAGGGAGAAGGCCAGAATTTACCAGCAAAATTTATCTAGAAAAAAGCTTAATAATGGTCATTTTTATTTGCACCCTGCTGTCACTCCAGTGGGTTCAGTCCAACAACAGATCTCTGTTTTGATATCCATCCCTATTTTAGGATTATTAAAAAAATACCCAATTCATCATAACATTTCAGAAAAACATATCAGTTTCAGAGATAGCAGCTCCCTGGTTATGGATCACAGATTTAAAGGACTATTGGGAGAATAGGATGAGGAAATTTACTTTGGAAAGATTGTACATTCCAACCTAGCAATGAAATACAGTCATCAGAAAGCAGGATGTGCTTGGTAATAAGTGTGGATTCCCAGCCTTATAGTTGGCCTTGGAGGTGGGGAAGGTGCTTACTGTTTCCAGACATAACTTTTCCTTTGTCAGCCTGCCACACAGCATTGCTGCATTGTGAAAACAAGATTGCATTTACACTGTAGTTATCAGAAGACTTCACTTAGTTTGGCTTCTCTGGGCACCACCGGAGGCAGAGGATTTCACATCCACTTTGCAGAAGACCAAATTGAGTCATTATGAAATCAGCCTTCTAAACTTCAGGAAATAAGTGAAATTACAAGACCCCATATGCCATATTAGAGCTCCTTAATATACTGGAGTTCTTAATACCATGGCAGAAAATATTCTGGACAGTGCTCAGTCTCACAGCACATGTCATACAGCTGGACATGACAAATCACTCATTCTTTTGCAATATCAGTGATGTATTTCTCAAAACATGTTCCAGGCACAAAGGAAAATTAACACATTGACAGACATCATTAACACTGACGCTGTGCTACCAGTCCATTACCCCTCACATTTCTGAATCTTCCACATTTAAGAGATTCTCTCTAACAAATATAGGAAATTGTATTAGTGTTCTAACCTTTCCTAGGTTTCTTTTTTCTTCCTAACTTTTTCCACTAGAAGTGTTGTGGACAACACATTGGCAGCTCTGACACAGTGCAAAGCATTTGTGCTCACTTTGTCACATGCCCTTACTGGTCCAATGTCTCACAAACTGCCCTTATACATATTATATGCACAATATGAATTCTGAGAACCTGTTGTCAAAGCATTATAAAAATCCTTTAGAGCCAAGTTCTTTAAACATTTATGGCTAACTGCTATTCGAGTCAAGTGCACTGTTTGTATTACCAAATGTCATATCTAATTCCCTGTTATGAACCCTCGAAATAAAATTATGTGATAATTACACAATCTGTTTGAAACCTGACAAATATATTCCCAGTACAAATGATTTATGAAGATAATGCGTTGCTATAGCATCATGGTACTTCTTAATGGAAGCAGTAAAGCTGTTTCCTATGCTCCGATAACCACAGTGATTTCTTACACAACTACTGATTAAGCAATAGATAATGTGGGCATCTTGGAAACTCTACACACCACAGATTTATTTCAGGCTGCTCAGAAGTTATGGCCTGCCTATCTAAATGGCCTGTTAGCAAGGTATGAGCTTCAGTTGGGCTGTTTTACTCGCTCCTACCCAATTTAGTGCCACTGCATTAGATTTATGTTTAGAGCAATGCACAGTTTAGTCTCTTTTTGTAAGAACTGCTGTTAATCAGAAAATTAATGACTTGGCTGGTGTGGTGTGAGACATTAGTAATGCCAACCCTGCTCTCCTGGAAGGGACTTTGGGCTGGTAGCTGGTGAGCAGGAAACTCCCGCATGTGGGAAAGGCTCCTGGCCCTGCTGCTCTGAGGACACCACCGGTGACAGTGACTGAGGCACAGCCTCAGTGCAGGCCTGTGGCATCTCCTGTGTGTCCTGTGTGTCCTCCCCTTGCTCCTCTTCCTCCCACCAAGAGGAGCAAGTGATGCTCAAGAGGGAAAGCAATTCAACACATTAGCAACTGCACATTACATTACTTTCCTAGCTCCTTTTCCCACCAAATGAGAAGTCCATTCTCAACTGTTTCATCTTCATTATAATTAGTATGTATGGCAGATGATCAAATTAATTGTTTCTTGGGTTCAAATCTAGTACTGGTAAGATGTTAACAATTTAAATGAGACCCTCAATTTTCTACACATTTCTGCAGAGAGTTTAGTAATTGCTTTAGCTTTGTTCATTCTGCCAATCCATGCTTCAGAACACTGATTTCATTAATGAGCAGCTAAACATGACTGCCCTGCTGATGATTTGTTCCCATGCTACCTGGGAAATGTCATTTGAAATGGCCTAAGCTCAGTAAAAGGGCACAGAAAAAAATTAAGTGGCAGCACTTTGTTTTACTCCAAATTGCTACAAGTAGAAGAAAAATTGCATTTTACACGGCCATTTCCAAAAGCATATCCAGAAATGATTGGTGCAACTTGCAAAATCATGTCTGGAGTGAAGATGAAAACTCTCACTATGAAGATTTTTTTGAGCTTTAATTATCAGAAATGTATATTCTTCAAGAACATCAGTGCTAGAATTATAGTCTATAATTAAGAAGGAGCTCTAATCTGGTTTGTTCTTGTCTTCACTCTAATTTTTACAGTAACACAACATCCGTACAGCATGAACATTTAATATTTCAGAACCGATGCCAAGTGGACATGATGAAAGTAAGACTGAAAAAATGTATCCTTTCTTCCTTAGCACCATTCAGTATTTTTCTGGGCTTAGCTGAGAGCTTCTGTTTTTGTGCTTTCAGGTAGGAAGAGGAATATCAGTTAGGGAAGCAGAATAGTGTTGCAGATATGTTTCTTGCTAATTTAATGAATACGTATCCCTATTAATGCAAACCTGTTGCATCTTTTGTTATGTGAGTTTATACATGCTCAGGACAGCAGAAGGGGAGCCAGGTACCCCACTGCAAAAATCAAGTCACTGAAATCCTGGGAAGGTTTGTGATTTAACTGGGATTTGCTTCAGTACCACCCCTGCTACTGACTGAGGTTAGATCTCTTCACATAAAAGGTTGACCTCTACAGTTCCCTGTTGCCTGCAAATGACCAAGTCTGCTAACACTGCTAAAAATTGTTGTAAGAGCATTTTTAGCATCAACAATTGATGGCCTTTTCTTAGACTTTGTTGTAATTCAACAATTTCAGCTGAAACATTCCTACGCAAAATGTGTCTAAGGATTAGAAGATGGACAAAGGTGTAAGTAACTGAAAGGACGGGCCTAAGAAAAAAGGCAAACATACAACCAGGCACTGTTACCTGTACTGCCAAAGCAAGGATTAGCCCTAAGAGAAGCATCAGCAAATTACTGTCCTCATGAATAATTTTAAGGCAGTTATTTAAATTAGAAGTAGAGCAGGTGTTAGATACTAATCTGTTTTGCAAAGTAATTACATTAGTTGTATGCAATGTAATTACAAGCGAGTGCAACAGGCATTGAAGTAGGGGGAAGATAAGAGTAACAAGGGTAAAAGCCTGCAACTACACAGCTGAACTCCATGCGTTTAAGGATGAGATAGAAATGGGAACTCTCATTAGTTTTGGTGGGCATGTGTCCATATCATGGCCAAGCAGAGTTACCAGAGTGCAGCAGAAAGGATGATGCCAACTATGCACCAGTTTTCTGCTCTCCACAGCATTTAAAAGAGCAGTTTGAAAAATGCAAACAGATTTTTTCAGCATCTCTGCAGTATTGCCATGAGGGAATGAAGTTCAGTGATATTTTGAGGCATTCACAGATATGAGAAGGGAACCATAAAGAGCTTGATTCAACTGCTGCCTGCCTGCTTCCCTTTCCACTGCTTTTCATGCACATGCTGGACATCTCCCCCTTTACCCCAGCTCACCTTGTTGGTGGCAAGGTTGCATGTGTCCCAAGAGAGGAGCTGGCTCACCCGGAGGCCACTCTGCAAGCTGTCTGCGGGACAAGGCAGGTCCACCAATAACTCTGGGCAGCTTAGGAGACCAGAGAGATGGACCCACTGAGCAGTTGTAGGCAACATGTGAAAATGTGTGAGAATATCCCCGGCAGAAAGTGGCTGTCGGGAGGAAAGGGTCTGAGGGAGCCAAGACTAACTTCACAGGAATGCAAAAAAATGCAGTTTAGATTGGGGAAACAGACTGAGGTGGCTTGAGGCTGAGACAGGCCGGAGAGCAGGGAAGGAAGAAGAGGAGGTTTCCGAAAATCCCATATATTTTGTATAATATCAGGGCACTCTGTGGAAAGCAGGGTAAAAACTATTGAAGACCATTACAATTTAGCAATATGGTTTAAATTCACATGATCAAAGGCAAATCTCCTGGAGAGGATTTCCTGGGTACATCACACCTAAGAAACTCAAGAGGAACATTGCCACCAGCAGAGGACCAGTGCCCAGGACCCCAACCCTTCATGAGGTTCCCTGCACATTTGGGGTGCTTCTCCACAGCCAGACACTTCTCCTGGCCTTTCCTTCACAGACACCTCACAGGCACTTCCCACTCACAGAGTGCTTCAGCAGCAATCAGAGCTCCAGGGACCAAAACCCAGGTCCCAAGGGTTCCCTGGTGAATCCCTGGTTGAGGTCACAAACCAGCACTGATGCTCTGAAATTCTGCATTCATCCAAGATAGGCCACAATCCCAGGTCTGTTCTGGCTTCACATGGAATAGCATGGTTTCTGTGAAGCTTGGTTTTTCTAACTAGAACAAAATGCTCTAAAGGCTGGAGCAAGGAGAGAACAGCTTTGTTACAAGAAAGAAGCTGGGGGGGGGGTTTATGCAGACAATTGACATGTAGACAACTGTCTTAAAATCAGAGCAAGGGAAAAGATTGTTCTCCACATTTTGTAGCTATCAGTGTCCAAAAAACAAAACATTTGACTTCTGAGTGGTTTTGGTTATTTTTTTTTAATTCTCCAAGAATCTTGATGTGATGATAGATCAATTTCTGTCCATTAGAATTTGAAATGAATCTGTTTTGCAACCAGTGAGTGCCCTTCTAGTATTTCACTGAGCATTTTTGATAGATGGGTGAATTTAAATAGAACAAAAATGTATCTGATAACGATGTCATTATGCTTTTTCTGATTTAATCAGAATATTTGTACCATATAAGTCCATTAGAATATCAACGAGATGATTCATATCACACTCCTTCAGGGAAATAACAAGCATTTTTAAAAATTTTCTACTTCCAGCAGTGAGTCTTTGTCCTCACAACCATCCACTTGCACAAAGCTTTGGTATGTTCATTGTGCATCTCTGCAGCCTTGTGATCTTATTTCAATGTTTTTTTTCACAAAGGTGCCATCCTTTAGAAGGTGTCATATGAAGAAAAGCATTTTACCTTTAACAGGTATTCACAATTCAGGTGAATGCCTCGAGGCAAGTGAGTAAATGCACATCTAACAGAGCTTCTGGGGAAAATCTCCTGTTTCTCAGTCACATAAGGAGGGCCAGGAACTGTCAGTGCTGCAGGACAACAGAGCCATGCCCACCAGGAGTCTCCCAGGTACTAATGGCAGTGCCTGAAGACAGGTTGTTTATGCCCATTTGCCAAATAAAAGTTACACCTGCTTTTGGGGCTTTTAGTATCCCAACCCAGAAAACTGTGGGGCCATTTCTCTTCCCAGCTCCAATAAATGACCCTAATATAATCCAATGATACAAATCTGCTGCTGGGCTTTCCCACCTTCTTATCCCTGACCTCTGTTGATGAAGTGTAGAAATCAAAGATGCAACTGAGCACATTCATGAAAATTCATCTTTATCTCAAGCCCCTGTGTTGCCAGGCACCAAAAACCACTGTGAGAAATAAAAGACCTTGAGTCATGCACAGTCCAGCAGTGGTTAAAACATTGGTGTCTTATCAACACTGTTTAATCATCAATTCAAAGCTCAGCACCGTACAGACTCCCATGAAGTAAAGTGACTTTTTGGGTAAATGAGGCATTAACAAGATGCTCATAACTAACTGCTGTTTTTCAGGCAGTTTTCAACCAAAATTTTTAGTGTACATGTTTTATTTCACATCCCTACCCATACAGACCATTATAACAAGCCATTGACATCATTAAACTTCAGCACATATGTCTAATTACATCCTAAATATCTAAATGTCTAAAATAAAAATGTTCTGAGTTTCAGTCAGGCTCTACATGTTAGTATACATGATATGAAGATATGTCTCACTAGGTAAGACACTTCAAGGAAGGATTTGGGAAATTCAGCTTCAGCTCATCACAAATTTCAACCCAGTCCAGGCTAGAAACCATGACAAACCTGAGGATTACAGAGCAATGAAACTTGCAAATGGCCCTTTAGAAAAAAGGTATAAAAACCTCAGTGTTATGGTGGTTTTAAGTGTCATGGGTACTTATTTTTAAATTAGAATTGTTTTTTGCTTTTTTGTCAAGTATGAGTTTAATTTCCACGTTTGGTTGGAGTTAATAAGGAAATAAGAACATTTTCCTTTCTCCTCCATTTTGTTCAGCCCTGCTGAATCTCACATACAGAAGGCTTGGTGAATGTTTCAGAGGCAGTGGAGCATATTTAACTATTCATGAACCCAATACAGAGGGCAAAAGCACACAACAAGAACCCCAATCCCCCATTCCTGGTGATGGAGGTCATGTCTGAAATCTGCATTCCTGAGCTCATGCACTTGGGCTTCCCCCACCTGAGGCACAGTGTGTTTCAGCTCAGCACTGAGCTACCCAACATCCATTTTACACCTATGAAAGCCAGATCAGGTAAAGATTAGTTTTTCATCCATTTCCATGTCTTAGGCTGTAAAACACTCTGTTTTTCACATCCTTCCCATGACAACTGAAGTAGCACCAGCCCATCTGGAGGTTCTGAGTGCATTCAAACATTAATGCTTTGATGAAAGGCCTGGTCTCCCTCTGATGGATATTTCCCTTCCAATCATTCCCTTTTTCCAACTGCAATTCCACCAAAGCTGCATTTGCTCTAAGTTGTCATTTATTGCTCAACAACTCATAACAGGTGAGTTATTGGCTGATACCAAACACAACCTCATCCTCCTCTGTCAGTTGTGCAGCCTGCACAAGACATTCCAGGAGTAAGGCAGGAGAGCAGAGAAGGAGCTACTGCATGGCACAGGAGCACACCAAATCTGAGTGCTTGAGTGCACAGCTCCTCCTAAGAAACCAGTTCACAGCCAGGAGAATTGGTTTTAGGGGATTGTTTTCTGAAGGCCTGAAAAGTCCTCTCAGTGTTGAGGGACCTTTCAGAAAGAATTTCTCCTCTAAGCATATTAAGACTTAAAATCTACTTTCAGGAAAAAAAATCATCACATGAAATGTTTCATGAAGTCAGACTTTTTTTCTTCCTATGGATGGATCAACCCTAATTGCAAGACAAGGCTTTCAGAAACCCACAAGCTGTGAAGACATCAAATAAACTATGCTGACAAGGTTTAGTTAAAATTCTCTAACTGGCTTTTACTAAGTATAAACTTACCTTTCCTCTATAGTTCTGAGTATCACTTAAGACCAGTTGCTGTTGGAAGCCAGGTTTCAGGCTCTCAGCTACCCTTTTTATTTACATAGGCCAGGTGATAAGAATCAATGAAATTCTTATCAATCTAATTCAAGAGATATAGTCTGCAAGATTGCTATCTCTACATGCTGCAAAACTCTAAACTCACAAAGCATTATCCAGAGTAGCTCAATAAAACTCTCTGCTCCAGGCACAGCAATGGTCAAAAAAATCTAATCAAACAATTGGATGCCTAGAAAACATGATAGAAAATAGTGAAATTATAATAATGTCTTCAGATCAATATGACTCTTTCAGAATGTAAATAAAGACTGAGCAGATGAGTGGCAAAGGTGAAGTTATGAACTTCAATTCTTACTGCTTCTACAGCAGGGCATAGGGCTTGCAGAAAAACTGCAAATTGGTGGTGCCCTGATTTTAAAACCACTTGGTCCCTTCATTACAGCAATCAGTGTGAATGTACGTGAGGAACGCGAACCCGAGGCTCTGTCAGCATCTGCAGGCTCTACTCCTGCTCTCAATCTTACAGCCAGAACACTTTATGGCTCAAGCTGTCTGAAATAGATACTGTGGACAGCAGCACAAATGCTGAATTTGTCAAGAGAGCTGACACTGCATTCAGCACATCTGTAATTGCAATCTGGCCCCTAGCAGAAGTAATTCCAAGCAACCACTTAGGAACAATATTTTTTCTCTCCCCTCCCTTTCTGGTTTTAAAGAAACTCAGAGGCAGTCTCTTCAGGTGACTCAGTGCTTCTCATTCCTGCATCCTGAGGACTGGGAACTGACCTCTATGTGCACGTGCACCCACACAGCAGTGGAAAATCCAACAGCTGCTGCCTGTGTCCCTGCTGGATAAGTGGGGTCCTCTCAATCTCTTCTGAAGAATATTCACTTGGTGAATAACTTCAGAAGGAAAAGTGTTTTCCTGCAGCAATGTGGTAAACTCCTCTTCCTGTTGCAATCCCATTAGCATCCCACCTTCCCAGGACTGCTGCAGCACCAGAAAAACCCTAACTGCTTGATAGCCAGAAGGAGCTACAGAGACTGTCATGGAGTGCTGATACCTAGGCCATCACTTTCATTAAAATCACAAAATAAAAGCATTTACAGCTAAATTTATCTACAGTCTCTGAACGCACAAAGAGGAAATGACAGAAGGTTTTTCTCTCTAGAAATGCTTTTAGATGAATACATCATTTTCACCAAAGGAAGAACAGTCTTACAGAGAAAACTACTTTTGCTATCACACCCAGTTAGCACAAAATGCACATTTATCTGTTAAGATATGGTCAAGAGGGAATTTTGGTATGGGTAACATAATCACCACGTTACTGATAGCAAGGCAATTCAAGGCTGTTAAAGCTCACAGCAGGTGCCTGCTAGCTCCCAGTATGTGCTTAAATCCTGCAGCACTCAGTGGCAGGTAGAGGTGTTTGCAGAATTGACATCCTCAGAGTAATGGCATTCAGATGGTAGCAGGCCTGAAACACTTCTATTCATTTTAAAATAGCATACGTAAAAACTTCGGGTACCTTAAGCATGAAATCTGTGCTTCCCTTAAGCAAATGAAATTGTAATTTATAGCTTTCACATCTAGATTCATGGACTCTGAAACTTGATTTTATTTTTATGCATCTTCACACTGGTTTCTGTTCAAAACTTTGTTTAGCACCTCTCTGCACAGGACCAGAACTGAAGCTAAAGCAAAAGCTGGATCAAAGCTGAAGATGTTTTGTAGAAAGTGTCAAGAACACTTAGAGAAAGAAAACATTTAAGAAAAAGTTGTCCAGCTAAAGAAAACAAAAAAAGTATAAGCTAGTAAGCTGTTACCAACTATATTATTTTCTATTTGAATGGCATTTGTTTTCTCCAGCTGTAGGAAGCAAATTGCTGCCCTGGTCTGTGCTGAACTGAAGCTACACTGCAGACACTCAGAACCAAAACTTCTTTTACCATAATTGCCACAATACCACAGGAAAAAACCCTAACATTTTAAGGGACATAATTTTGACAATATTTTTTTTTTAAACAAATATTGCTACAGAAATCAGTGGCTGTTATAATGATTTTCACAATAGCAGTTCCAATGCCAAGAAATAATTATGGTTTTAATAAACCATTTCCTATTTTACTGGAAATGTCCAGACTAATGATAAATTGTTACACTACTCAGTCTGGATGCTAGACCACATCTAACATTAGGAAAAGTTATGAGTTTAATTAAACTAGCTGTGATAACAAGCAATCTCCTTCTATATAATGGTACCACCTTCCCCATGAAAAAACAGCAAATATCTGAAAGGGTTGATTCCATACAATTATTAAATAAATTAGGACTCAAATTTTCCCAAAGGCAAATTTGATTTTTAAAAGAGTTAATTTCAACCTTTCACCCGTATTTTTCCTGCAGACAATTTAACTGTGCATCTTTTATAATTATGGACAAACATATTTGACTGACAAAGGTATTCTCGAATTTTTGTGGCCTTTCATTTTTTGTTGGGAATATGGACTATCATCAGTAAGAAACACTCCAGTGTGTACAAGTTGGGAAGAAGTTGAGCAAGCTTGAAGTAATTGCCTCTGCCAAGACAATCAAGCTTTGCTATAACATAGAGATCCACCTGAAAGAAGGGGAAGAGCTGAAAAATGTCACTTTTGGCCCTGGGGACGAGCAGGGCCTCACCCTGAGGGGCAGCTGGGGAAGGGGACCCTGAGTTCCCCTCAGGCCTGGTGTGGCTGTGAAAAAAGTGTTCCTTCCCTAAACTCAGTTCCTAGAGAAAAGGGAGGCTGTGAATCATTAAATAATTAAAAACACTGGAGGAAAAATTTAAAAACATAATAAAAATTGACTTACAGCACAGGACGGGGAGGTGTGGGCCTGTGGGGCCTTGCTCCTGGCAGCCGCCGGCTGTCGGCTTTCTCGCTCATCCCTCACTCTTTAATTTCTGTCATGTTTAGGAATAAAGGGTCAAATGTTTTAGTCAAGCCCTGGACTGGGAGTTTGTGTGCAGGTTCTGGCTGCGAGAGCTCCTCTGTGAGGAGATTCCCACAGGAATCCTCTGACACAGCCCCACGGCTTGGCACAGCAACGCCACCCTCAGCAACGCCTCCCTCGACAACGCCACCCTCAGCAATGCCACCCTCAGCAATGCCATCTCCAGTAATGCCATCCTCAGCAATGCCACCTTCAGCAATGCCATCTCCAGTAATGCCATCCTCAGCAATGCCACCCTCAGCAATGCCACCCTCAGCAATGCCATCTCCAGTAATGCCATCCTCAGCAATGCCACCCTCAGCAATGCCATCTCCAGTAATGCCATCCTCAGCAATGCCACCTTCAGTAATGCCATCCTCAGCAATGCCACCCTCAGCAATGCCACCCTCAGCAATGCCATCCTCAGCCCTGCCACTGACACCCCCAGAAAATCACATTTCAGAAAGCGATTTTGTGGTGAAACTGAGGAGCACATCCCTGGTACTGTTTCAGTGGACTTGGGATCTTTTCTCACATCAACGGCCCTGGCAGATTTTTAGGGAATTCAGTGCTGTTAAATAATGCATTTCTGAGATCGGGGGCAAGAAACAGCTCTTGCCACAAACTGGCCAAGTTTAATCAGAAGTATTCATCGGAGACAGCTATGGCCATGGAGACTGAATTATTCCTCTCTAAACATCTTGAGCTCAGATCAGGACTTTTGCCGAATCTTTGCCTGGCTCACAGAGCAGGGCTGATTTCCAGGCAAACCTTGCCAGAATCCTTAGATCTGAGCCAGATCTGCCACAAGGCAGATTTCCTCTCTAAAGGAATGCTCTCTCCAAGTCCCATCACCTTTTCCAAGACTTTTTAATTTCTGCCCTGTACTCTTGAAAATGGCCTTCCAGCACTGCAAATTAGAAAGTCCCACAAGTGCTGAATGGATTTGGGCTCCAACAGCTTCCAAATTCTTGCTGCAGAAGTGGAATTGAGGATAGAAAAAAGCGTTCTTTATTTGGGTGTTTGGATCTTTTCCTCAAATTTCCGGTTGAAAGTTTGCACTTGGAATTGAAACCACATATCAAACCCACACAGGCAGAAAAAAACCTGGCAAATGTCTGCCTAATCTGCCCTTTAAACCTCAGCAATGGAAATCCTACAGCCTTTTTCACTGTGGTTCAAAAGAGAAAGACATGGAGGAAGAAAATCCTTGCCTATGGCTCCTTCACCAAGGGAGAGTGGCAGATTAGCTAGTTCTCATTCTGAGAACTGCTGATTTGGGCTGCATTTTAGCACACCATGATGTGTTTTGAGAATCCTCATAGAATCAGAGTGTCCTTGTGCTTAGCTAGCCCAGAACTACAAACATCTTATAATGCCTAAGTCCTGCTTGCTGTAATTTAAGTCCGATACTTCTTCCTTTACTTGTCATTGTCATGGAAACAGTTTATTTCTCTATACATTTTTTTAGCAATATTTTAGGCCTGAAGTGTTCCAATGATGCTCTTCTCTTCAGGACACAGCTATAGCACCTCACTCTTTGCTCATATATCTCACTTTTTGTAGCCCTGTACTCCCTGGACAGATCCACTTAATGTCACTGAGAACAGTGGGATGAACACCAGTGACCCTTCCTGGGGTGCTGTACACACATCACTTCAGACATTTCAAATGCCACACTGCTCCTTACATATTGAAGTATCAGGAGGGAGGAGATGTGCAAGAATGTAATATTCATGATTTTCCTGATAGTTGGAGGATAATTGTGTGTGATTCAAAGGTCCTTTTAATAAATATCATTTGTCACTAGCATTCCACTTTTTATAACAATTCATTTTAGAATTTCAGGCCACTGAAAAGCTGAGAGTTCAACTTCCTACCCAATCTCCACAGCACAATACTTTGCTTTCAAATTCCTTAATAAACAGCAAAGACTTTGGAATACCTTTCCTTTGTAGATTTGTTTTCCATGTGGAAATCTTACCAATTATTGGAGAGAACCAGAATGTGGTGTCCTTATTACCTTTTCCTGCTTCACCTCCCCAAGAACACTTTCATGATCATGATTTTTAAAAAGTGCCTTTCACCATCCTTTCCTCAGTAAGTGCTGTGCTGATCAGGTCAAGCCACACAATTCTTTTTCCCTGCTTTCTCTGCTTCTCTGTCCAAAGTCTAACCAGGTTTCTTCTGGCACCTCTGCCAGTGTCCCTGGGCAGTCTGTTCCCTCCCATAAAGTGTTTCATCAAGCCCAGTCTTCCCTTCAGACGATGTTATTTCCTGTTGTTGAGGTCTCAGCCCTGTGATTATTACCTTGGCCCCTAAAACTGGCATCCTCATCCTTCATTCCTTTCATCTCCAGCCAGGGACTTTAAATGGTTTTATTGCTCATCACTTTCTGGACCTCGAAGTAGTTATACAGCTCCCTCCTTCCCCGTGCTGTACCTTGTCATGTTCACATCACCACCCCTCTTCCTGTCATGTCTTTTTTCAAGGATCAGCTTTTCACTCACAAATCTCATTTACTATTTACCAATTTTACAACCAAAGATACTCTTCCTATCATTTGTAATTCAGACCATCTTTTCATTTTCACATCACCTTTTTTCCACAGGTTGAACCACTCTACTCTAGATAATTGATGGAAGGGGTTCTCATAAATAAGTTGTTTAGCAAAATGCAAATAATCACAGTAGTTTGGAACCAGAAGAACTTAATTTAATACTTCCTGGCTTTTGAATGTTAATGGAGTAAGTATAGAAAACATGTATATGCATAGAAAGTGACTTGTGTGTATGTAGAGATAAACAGAACTATAAATTCACAGATTCAAAAACTTGTTCAAGATCAGTCTCTATACTGTTCTTTTCCTTTGGCTTTATTACAGATGAACTTTCTTTAGATCAAAGTCTAGCTTCCTGGAAGCATGTTTTCATAATTTATTAGTTACAGAAAACAAAATCCAAAAATACCGCAAAATGTCATGTGCTAATCCCATGGCAGTTATTTTGAATACATAAGAACAGATGCTGCTGACCTTGTGGCAGTAGAACGCCCACTTAATGAGGTTACATTTTTGCTCAGGGAAGAATAGCAAGTTTCAGTCCACAATGGTATTTGGTCTGATTTTTAGAGATTGTTTTCTGCAGAGTTTTACAGTGAAGATGATTTCCACAATGCAAAGCTATGCAAACATTTTAATCAGCTTGCAGGTGGACACATCTCAATCACAGAAAATGTTTAATTAAGACTAAGAAAGCATCATGCAGTGCCAAGAGCACTGAATGTTTTAAGGGAAGTGGGACAGAGAAGAAAGGCAAAAAACAAAAATTCACTTTTAAGCTGTTGTAACACCTTCTTCATTTTGACTACATAGAAAATAGTTTCAGAAATCATATTTTGAAATTGAAGAATTTAGTCTCATGCTATGGCCCACTCCAATCTGTAAATAGAAAGACTCTCCAAGTCTCATGTGCAGCTGAAACCTCATACACACTGGTGGCTACTTAGACCAAATAACCCAAAAGCCAATGCTCAGTGCTCTGATGGGGCTCTGCATGACTGAGACTCTGCAGGAGCCCAAAAGCCTCAAGGAGCTGCTCCCCAGCTCTGCAGAGCACTTGCACACAGGTACCCCTGGCCACTCAGCTGGAACTGCTGCCACATCTCACTTGGTTCCAAAAAATGAGCTCACATGGCTTCCCTTGAAAGTCACACGAATTACCAGGGTCTGGATACTTTGCAAGGTGAGATCTGCAAACACTACAGGATTTGCAGGACCAGGATGAGATCTGTAATTGCTACAGGAGTCAGCCAGATTGAACAGCTGAGAATGTCAGGGTATTTGAATATGAGGAAATTTCTCTCATCATTTGATAGGAAATCTCTCTTCTCGGTAACCACAGGCGTTATGTTGAGGCTTGGCAAACTCTTTGTGTCTTGGCCTGGACCAGAGAACAAAACAAAATCCTGGCAAGGACTGGAAGGCAGAATCAGCTCAAGCCACATTCGAGGAGTTAATGAACTCCAGGAGTGAAGCTCTTAAAGGAATGAATATCCCCAAATTAATAAAATTTTTCATTTCATTAGGAAGTGAATACTCTTTATTTTTACTCTACATCATTGAAACCATAAAGACAGCCCCTATGGAAATGGAAGACTCATCTGAAAAACTGATTTCATCTTTATCCATTATCTTTCTAAATGCAGCATCTTAGTGCCTGTGTTTTGAGTGTTCTCCAGAGAACCAATGGGATTTCTTAATGGACTCTGTGCCAGGCTCTGTGTAGCTTCACCTAACAATATAAATGTAGCAATTCTGCTGAGGCATGATGGAATGAGAAATGATTGTCAGTTATAGCCTTGTATGTGGGAATCTCTCTTTTTCAGTGCATTTGTGTGCATTTCCTGCCAGGGAGAATTTCAGTCCAAATTTCTGTGCAATATTTAAAACATAATTGTGTTTAACAAACCCAGAAAAAAGTGGCAAGCAATGCAACAGTGAGAAAAAGCCCAGACTTGTTTCCAAACAATTCCTGGGCTTGCTGAGCCAGGCAGCTCTCAAGAACTGTGCCCAAGGATATGTCCAGCAGGATGGGAGCCACAGAGCAGCTGCAGGAGATGTGAGGAGCCTTGCAGGGTTGGAAGGGACCTGTGGAAATCACTCAGTCTAACCCACCCCTGCTCAAGCAGGGCCACCTGGATGCAGGAACTTGTCCAGGTGGGTTTGGAACATTCCCAGAGAGGGAGATTCCACACCCTCCCTGGATGGTCTGCCACCTTCAAGGTAAAGAAGTTCTTCCTCATGGTGAGGTGAAACTTCTTGGCCATTGCTCCTCATCCTGTCCCTGGCACCACTGAAAGGATTCTGGCACCATTTTGTTCAGCTGAAGACGTCCACTCTGGGCTGAAGACAACTGGTCACAATTTGAAACACTGGGAGACTGTTAATCAGCTACTCCATTTTGTAATTTTTTTCCAGTAATTAATCATCCTTACTGCTAAAAATTGTGCTGGATTTCTCATTTGAATGTATTTGGCTTCAGCTTTCTGTTATTCGTTCTTATTATACCTTTCTTTAACCTGAGCCACTTAATTGTATAAACCACTACTCTTTCCCTGTGGATTTCCAGGGTAATCAAGTTACCTCTCCATTTCCTTTTTGATAATTTAAAAAATTTAAACTCCTTAATGCTGCCACTTTCAGATGGAGCCTAAACCGACTCTGCAGACTGAAATTCTGTGTACAGCTTTTTTTCTATATCCCCAATAGTGTTCTTCAACATCCTTTTTAAAATATCAGTCTCATTAAAACCAGATTAAAATGCATTTTGCCCAAATAAGCCCTACCTCCCAAGTGATCTGCATGACTTTAATAAGATTTCCCCTTCCTCGTGTTAGTTCTTACTTGGAGCCAGCCATGGGTTTGCAATCTATGTTGTTATATTTGCTTTGGTGGAGTGCAGCAGTGTCAGGGGAGCTCCTCTCTGACCCCAGAGCCACCTGGGGCAGGTGGCAGCTCCTGTAAATATAAACGTAAATGTTGCACTCTAATCAGATCTCAGCGATTTTCCCAGGCTGATTCTGCCAAGTGCAGACCTGTCCCTCCCGTGGCAGTGAGCTGGGCTGTCCCTGACCCGCAGGGTGCAGCTGGCTGGGCCAGGGGAGCTGTGGCCCCTGCACCCCTCGGGACCAGCTCCAGCCATCCCTCCTCTCTCACAAGTGTAGTGCAATGTCTTCACTCTCCTCTACATTTGTTGAGGCTTTTTCTCTGCAGGCAGCATGATAAGTAAAAACAAGCAAGGCAGGCAACCCAGGGTTGTGCTGATGTCTGGTGCAGTCAGAGCTCCCACTGCTGTGTTCCAACACCCATTTGCCCACAGGGAGGTGTGAAATGAGCAATTGTGAAGCTGAGACCAACTTCAGCTGCTCAACATTTTACAAATCTCCTTTTTTGAACCACCATATGTGCCATATTTTTTTCATCACAGAACTTCTACATATGCCTTATCTTTTTTTTTTTCTTTCCAGTAGTGTTGGTATGACCAGTCTTTTCAAGACAAAAATCTTGTAAAGTATTTCTTTGATTACTTGTAGTAGCTTAAATAGTTCTTTACAACCAGATGTTCTTTGCAGGAGGGGTGGCAGCAAAAACACTGCTCTCTGCCACCTGTCTTTCATCCCTACCACTTCATGCAATCCATCCCACTGCACCAGAGCCATGGGCTTTGCAGACCCAGTGGTGGCCATGGCCACAAGCCCGACCTTCTGGACTTCAACTACATAAAAGTGATGTGGATTCCCTGCCCTGATGTCTGTGGGTCTGCAGACACAATCCCACTATTGTTGGCCATTATAATTCAATGGAGTTTTGATTGTCTCTAGGGGAATTAAGGAAAATGGGGTTACAATGAAAGATCTGTTTGTATTTTCAAAATGTGCCTTGTGAAATCCCTCACAAGATTCACCTTAATGCATTTCCCGAGTCAGGAGTGAGTAATGTGATTTAGCTTCTACATTTTATGGGATCTGCAGCTGTAGAATTAGAAAACAGAGACAAAATAAATAATAAAAATAAAACAAGTGCCAGAGAGACACAATTGCCATTCTAAGCAGAAGGCAGCTCCTGTAAATGGGAGTGTCAGGTAGAACCTGCTGGGCTTCCTTAGGGAAATAACAGGACAGCATCTTTCCATCACTGAACCCATCTGGGAAACAGCCTCTGTAGGAAGTTCTCTAGAGCTGCTCGTTTCTCATGTTGTCTCATGTTAGGTCAGCCATTACTCAGGGACCTGCCACCGACTATAATCTGGCAGATAAAGCTGTGTGTGTGTGTGCCCAGAACCGGGAGCGGACACGGCAAGAGTGAAAACGGGCAGCGGTGGCTGGTTGCTGGTTTGGGTATCTTAGAGCAAGCCCTGGCAGGTGCTGGGTTTGTCCCTGCCCTGGGCTGGCCGCTGTCACTGCTGTCACTGCTGTCATTGCTGTCACTGCTGTCATTGCAGTGATCGCTGTGCGCGGCTCCATCGCTCGGAGCACAGCACCAGGGGCTGCACAAACAGCCAGCCCAGACCGAGCAATGTTAAAGCTCATCTCTGTAGCACCCTGCAGCACGAACACATTTAAACTCTCTTCCTTCCCTTCTCTCCCCCTCCAACTACCCATCTGCAATGATTTTGCCTCTCTATTTGCTAATGAAGCCGAAGCACCCGGGAGCAGCAGCTTTAATGCTGGATGAAACGTCCCTCCCTGGAGTGCTGAGTGTGTGACACAGCAGGGGGAGCGCTGCATGTCGGGTTGGTCTTTCTGTGAGGTACCTGTGCAGCGAACTTGACATCCTTGTCTAGACAGATAATATATTTCCTTTTCCCTATCACTTTGCAATGCAAGTCTGAACATTCTTAGTCTTTCAAATACGAATGAAACAAATTTTTTTAACAGTTTGCAAACGTCTTGCTGACTTTATTCCTTTTCTGTTCTGTCTGGTACTCACTGGAATCGATTTTTAATTGAAATCACTCCACCTCTAGGTCAGCCTGAAAGGTGCAACCATTACATTTCTGTCTTCTCAAGTTTGGAACATATTTTTCATTTTGCAGCTATAGAAATTAGCTCTCTTTTCTTCCAAAAGAGAAGCAGTTACAAGAAAGGCACAACTTGAGCAGTCAAAAAACAAAAAATGGCAATAAACAAAGTCCTGCAGAAAGCCTGGGGAGTGCACAGGTGCCCCACTGGTGTGTTTTGGGGCAGCTCATTTGTTCATAGCTAATTGGGCCAAAACTCAGGGAGCTCCCTGGGACTGGGGAAGATATCTGGACTGAGGGGAAAACAGTCTGTAAAGGTGCAGCCACACAGCAGAGACACCAGTTTGATGTGATTTTCGTTCGGATGCAATGATCAGATCCATATTTTAATGTGTTTTGGCAGATATCCCTTCTGGGGTTTTTAAGGTTTGTTTTGTTGGATTTTTTTATCCAATTCATTTTCCATGAAAATCTGATTTCCATTTGGGATGATAATTTGCATTTCCTATCAGTTCTACTGAACTGATGCACTTAGAGTTTGCCATTTATTTTATTTTTCAATGTGGCCAGAGCTCTGCCTCTCCAAATACTGTGGGCTTTGTCCTGTCTAGCTTCCATTTAATTTTCTGCCTTTGTGCATGCTGTTCACCTTTCACATTTTGGAAATTGCTTTAGATGCAAATACATGCATTTGTGACTCCTCACTCAAGATTTTAGAAGTTACTAGAAAATTCAAAGTAACATACAACAGATCTGAGCCTCTGCTGCTGATTCACATAATTGGTTTTAGGGATTTTGAGTTTTCCATTTTCTTCTTTTATTAACAGACGTTCTCTTCCATTTTAAAGGGCTTGAAAATGTTAATTGTTTAAAATACCAAGTCTGATCATTCTTTATCCTCTCTGTGTTTTTCAGCTTTTTCTTCCTGCAAGATCACCAAGTAGCACTCAGCACATTTAATTCACTCTGCAGACCTCAGTTACAGATTAGAAGACTCATTCCCTTCACACAGCACACTAGGATTTACAAAAATAGAAGTAAACAGAAAACACTGGACTTTAAATGGGGTCATAGACACAAAAACAAGTTACCTGGCTTGGAATGTTTAAAAGGAGCAGCTGGGCTTCAGGAAATGGCTATGTCCATGCTTTTAGCATGATTCAAACAGGAAGATGTTGATTTAGTTTTGTCAGGAGCATGGAAGGATGAGAGAAGTCTATCTGGTATTTCCAGTGGTCCAAGCCATGCACACAAAGAGGTACAGTTCAGCTTGGTCATGGCAACTTTCTTCACTTGTGGTCCCATTTTGCTGCCTTTGAGCCCCACATTGTCACTGACTCAGAATATTTTGGATGGGCTGTAGGGAACATTGTCTGAGTTGTGTTTCATCATTAAATACACATTTGTGCTTGAGCTTCCTGCAGGTGTCTAGGCGGGTGGGCTGAAGCCAAATGAGGCACTCTGAGTGACCACCTGGAGGGTGCTGGCTCCAAAACATGCCTCCAACCACAAACCCCAAAGCCCCAGGGCACTTTGTCTAACACAGAGTGATGTATGTAGGTATCTGTTTTTGAAAAGGGAAAACATCTTCATTCCTCAGTTACCCTCCCCAGACCCATTTACAAGGGCCAGAGCACAGCAAAGGAGAGTCCTCAGGACAGCAGCTACAAAGACATCAGCTTCTTCTCTAAATATTCAGAAATCATGTGAAGAATTGCTCTGGCCATTGAAAACTGCTGAAGTCCAGTGATCAGGGAGCAGCAATGATGCTTTGCCTCTGTTTCCCCAGCTGTCTTCCCTGATGCTTGGACACATCTGTCACACACTGTTGAAAATTAGAGGGGGTTTTCTTACCCCTGTGGGTCTGATTTTTAGTCTCAAATAAAGGTTTTGCAAGACTTTCATGGAAAGCACTAGACAAATTCAACATCCCGTTGGAGCTGGGGCACAAGCTGGCTGAGGAGGTGATGCACAGCCCTGGGGCTGCCTCAGGGAAAGGTTTTTTGTGCCCTCATTCCTGTTTCTATCCATCTCGTGGCTCCAGCAAAGAGCTCTGGATAAACACAACTTGGGCCTTTAATAATGTACAGCTTGCAGTGAACAAGGCAGCAATCTCTGTGTCTTCTCCTTTTCAAAGGGTATTTCTCCTATGCTTCCCCCATCAAGGCAAGGGCCAGAGGCAGGTTTAACACTTCCCTGGCTAAAAACAGGAGGGCTTGGGGATGGAGAAGGGAGCACAAAGGTTCTGGGGACAGCCAGAGGGACGTCAGACAGGGAAAGGAGATGGCACAGAGAGGCTTGAACCTGCCCCCTTCTGTTCTGTCAGTAATTCACCACTCCTGTTTCAGCACAAACAGATTCACCACATGGTGCACAGGCAAGCTGTCATCTCAGGAGGCTGCTCCACCCAGCAAGGACGCCAAGGGCTCCCTCCAGTTTCCTGAAGTGCCACCTGAGGGGTGACTTGAGCACATCAAAAGGGTATCTGAGACCTCCTCGAGGCAGATGTGAAGCGTAGCAAGGTGCCCATGGGGATCTCAAATGGCACCAGATCCCTGTGTTTATCAGCTGCCTTGCAGGCCCCTGCCCCACTGGACTGCAACATGGGAGCACAGCTGCCAAAAATGCACATTTTGTACCTTAACATCATTCCAAACTCATGTTGGGTTACAAATTACAGATCCAAGTGCCAACTTTGCCTGTCACAATTCCCAGCAAGGCGCTTCAGCTGGGCCAATTAAGACTCAGTCTGGTAACTTTCTGTAAGTTGTTTCTTTTAGGATTTCAGCAATGGGCCTGGCTGCCAAGTGACATTTCTGAGCACTTTGTTCTAAGCTGAGGCAGCCTCTGATGATCCAAGCCACCCTGTGAAGACATGAGCAGTAATCTCTTCAAAGACAAAACTCTCCTTTTCCTCTGAAATGCTGTTGGCAGTTTGTTCCTTTCTGAAGGAAACAAGCAAGTGCTACAACATGATATATAGTTTATTGCTATTCATTTTCAGACATGTTATTTCTGAGCATATCCTATCTCTTTAAGTTTTTTATTAGCTGGAATCATTTTCCTATTTAAGGGAATCTGCCTGTAGAATTGTGGGGTTTTCTTTCTTAATTAAACTCCAAATGAATGTCACTGTTGATTTTCCCAATATCCATTTGTTCAGTACAAATAAGTGGAACAAATGTCCTGTCAGCATTTTCCTGCTGCAACAATATACATGCAGCTTCCTCACAAGCTCATTCCTGTGAGGATGGGAGATATCTACAAGAGGATATGTCTGAGGGACTGGAAGCCAGAAGCCTCCACAAGCTGTCCCAAATCACCAGCACTCAGTGCAGAGCTGGGAAGGAGGCAGATGATAAAGAGAAGGAGAATTACCCAAGACCTGTGGTCACAGTTCAGGTCTTCCTTGAGCAAAGATTTCTCTTAATGCATAGTTTTTCGTATCACCTTCTCAAATAATTGGGAAAGACCAATGAAACTGCTTAGAGGAGAGCCCTGGCAGCAGAGCAAGAATAATTAAAATGTCATGCCCTGCCCACAGCTTGTACCTACACCTAGATCAGCCCACACCACAGGCACTGGAGTCAAAGGCTACAGTCACTTCTTGGGATTTTCTGGATGGTATTTTATGTGTCTGTAGAGGAGGGGGTTCAGAGACATTTCCAAATTCTGGAGGTGATCAGCTATGAAGTTTAAATCTGCTTCATAGTTGGAATAGGCCATTACAATACACTGTTTTACAGATAATTCTATATAACGTTGTTTTTCTATCTCATTCTGTCAGCTGCAGCATCTCTCTCCATTCTTACTGCAGCCCAAGAAATCCTCACATTAAATCTTCCCCCACCAGTCTTGTCTGTCACATCTACACCAGCCTACATGTTATTGTCTCTTTAATTTTGCTAGGCAGGACTTCATCATGCCTTCCACCATCCTACACATGGTTCTCATACTATCCTCTAATTTTATTTCACATCCTTTATTTTGTATTTCCAGGCACTTGCCATTTCTCTTAGTCCTGTTTTTTCACATTATTTTCCTGACCTCCTATTTTTCATATGATCACATTTCACCTTCTGCTTTCCCCAGTTCTGGTCAGTTTTCTTTTATTTTGCTGGCAAGGCTTTGGTGTCAATTAACCAATTAATTCTTGCTGTCATCACGTGCTTTCAATATGGATTAGGTGACTATGGACTTTTGAGAACCTGAGCCCTAATTTCCAGCAGTTTTAAGGGAAGACAAGTAGCTCAGGGCTGACCTACCAGTTTGGGAGCCCAGATGTCTTCAAAGGATGGCTGTACTGGACCAGACAGCAGAAATCTGCAGTATCTCACATGAGGAAAAGAGAGAAAAGAGGAAACATCTCATGTTCATTACAGCAGTAATGATATCACAGTGGGGGTGTGTTGCCTTATTCCAGATTTATAGCTAGGTTCTGTAAATGTCCCAGAGCTCAGCATGCAATCCCAAAGACACTATATTTGCATGTACTCCACATTCAATAAATAAAAAATGGAAGTGTCAGAGACACATTTTAAAACACTCTGTTATTAAGCATTTGCCAGCAGATCTTGTGCTTTTTGGTCATTACTCTCCCACGAGCCCTCCCTGGATGTTGTGCTGAGCTGGAGATGTTCAAGCTTTACTGCCAGGCTGAGAACCAAAGCAAAGGGGGAAAAAAGAGGAGGAGGGAAAGTTATCTTTAAATCTGTATCTCAAGATAAAATCCTGTCTGCAGACAGCCCAGGCTGGCAGAAGGAGTGATGACTAAGCCCCATGTCCTTCTGTGAGCAACCACTTCTCTGACAACTTCAGCCAGCAGCCCTACACACCAAGGGACACTGACGGGCCATGAAATTTGAGTCTGTGTCAATGATCTGTTTAACTTCCCATCCTTCACTCCAGTTCCAGAGACAGACATCATTCATAAAGGACAGGTTTTGCAGTTAGCAACCAGAAACAAAAGCAGTGTAAACACAAAGGTCAATTTTTTACCAATCCACTCTTTTTCTGCGGATTCAGGATCTAAGAGGTGATTAAAGCAACACAAGATTATTACTTGGAATGAAAGCATGAGGATATTCCTTTCCTCTGAGGTGCAAAGCATGCAGAGGGAAGAGTGAGACCTTCAAGATCTCTGAGCAGGGCCCTCTTTCACACCTCCACTTATTTTCAAGCTGTCTGTTCCCTCCCCAGCCCACTTAGCTGACACCTCTACTGAGGGAGATACAGGACTGTCATTCCTGCAGCACATCCCTTCTTCCCCAAATCCCTGTGTGAGTGAGCAGATCACCAGCTCTCACTCCTACATGACCCCAGCAAAACTGAAGCTTAACTTTCATCTTGGCTGCCAGCCTGGAAGAAACAAAGCAGTGTCCTGAGAGAGGTCCCTGCATCCTCACCAATGTCCTCCCCATGGTCATCTGTCCCCTGAAGCCGTCCACTCCCAGCACCTGTCTTCTATTTTGCTGTCCCCTTTTTCTGGTCATTTCTCCCTTTCCAGAACCTTCTGTTTTCACTTCTGGGCATCACACAGGCTCATGTCAACAGCATAACCCCAGGATATATGGTGTATTTAACCACTGCAGTCAGCTCCCTTAATTTCACCCTCTAGAACATAACCTTTTCTTTCTCTTTCCAGCACAAGGCAAAGCATTGCCATGCAATCACCTCTTGAAGATGAATAACTTTATAGCTGTTCCACCCTTGCAAAGGCAAAGTTTTAATTTGCTTTCCTCAAGCAGGACTTTTCCTACTCCATTATATTGGCACTTACCCACTGCCAAAGCCTTATATGCTGCATGATGTGAAAGAAAGCCACAGGGAATAAAATAATTTGTGCTGCAATGTACCTCAGCCATTTGGTAATTAATCTGAATTATTTTTGTGTTTGGGCTGGAGGAGGTGGAAGGGTGAGTTCCACCTCAATGAGAGCTGAGTGTTTCTGTGCCCCAGATGTTCTGCCAATGCTTGCAGATATTTCCCCACTAAGTGCCACATCTGGTTCCTACACAGGTGACAACAAACACAAGCTGATGTCTCTCACCTCCCCCACCAGCTCTGCCAGGTTTGGTGGCTTGGTTGAGATCTTGCTCTTTACCCAGTGCCTTAAAGCCATGGCCCCCAAAGTCAAGGTGCCTGGTGGGTCCTACCATATGCAAAATTATCTGTGCCCACATTAACATTTTCCCGAATTACTCTTTGGTCATCCCCAAAAAAGCAGCATCACAGATGATGCTGAAAGTTTGAAATTCGCTGGCTTGGACTTTTTTTGATTATTTTTCTGCTTCCTCTGTGAGAGATGAACTGTACTCCCAACCTCGTGTTCTCTATTTGCAGGTGATTTTGACTTAACTGCACTATTGATCCCAAGATGGATAGGAAGCCCAGCAGCTTAAACCCTGTCCCTGAAGGTGTGAAAGCTTCATTAGATTTATGAAATTCTCCAGGGTATACTGGGGCTCTGCAGTCTACCTAGCAAAAAGGCTTTACATTTCACTCACATTCACATGATTTGTATTCCTGGTTGAATTATTATTTTTATTATTATTATTTGGCCTCAAGATTTCTCCTCTAGCTCAACTGCACAAGAAATGTAGTCAATTAGTAGGTGGGGAGGCAAGCAGTGCATTCCCCATGAGTGTCAGGTATCCCATCTCTTAGCACTATCTTCTTCATCTTCTTCCTTTCACATCCTTTTTATCAGGCAGGACAGATTTTTCTTTGAAGGAACTAATGAAGCTTTATGATTTCCTCTTGTTTTCACCTGGGATAAACAAGAACATCTTTAGAAGGGGTCAGATAAAAGAAAGAAACAATGGCCTTACAGCTATGTCCCAGTTTTGGCTGGGATAGGGTAATTTTTTTTTTCGTGGTAAGGCATGTGTTTTGTACTTTTTGTGCAACCAGTGCTGATAACTCAGGGATGCTTTCCTGATCCCTGGGCAGTGCATTCACAGGGCTCCTCATCCTGCCCCACCAGCAAGGAGACTGGGGGTACACAGGGAGTTGGGAAGGACAGGACAGGTGAGCCAGGGGATATCCCAGACCACAGGGCGTCAAGCTCAGCACACAGAGCTGGGGGAAGGATGAGGAGGATATTTGAAGCAGTGGTGTTTGCCTTTTCAAGTCTCCTGTGTGTGATGGAGCCTGGCTTTCCTGGAGATGGCTGAACACCCTCCTGCCCATGGGAAGTGGGGAGTGAATTCCCTGGTTTGATTTTCTTGAGGGAACAGCTTTTGTTTCACCTATTGAGCTGTCCTTATCTCAGCCCACCACTTCTTTCACTTCCACTCTTCCAATTCCCTCCCTCATCTCATTTTGTGGGAGTGAGTGAGCAGCTGAGTGGGGCTGAGTTGTCACCTGGGGTTAAACCACAACAAGATGCAAATGAAACCTGGCATCCCCTTCTGACTCAGAGCAGGAACATCACCCAGCATTGGGGACAGAGCCCTGAGGCAGCACACTGCACATCAGCTCCATGGCTAAAGTGGCACTGGGGCACCAAGGGGACCACTTAGGACAGCATTTTTTAATAACTTCCCTCACTGTGTATCATGGGGAGTTAGTGGCAGATCCCTGACATTTGTAGAACAGACTAATTCAGAGGCTGAGAAGTCCAGAGAGGATAATGAAGTTAGACAGGTATTATCTAAATGAGAGAAGAAAAAGGCCACCTTGCATATATAGAAAATACAATCCAAAATGTGGTCTTTTTATTCAGGAAGAGAATGAAGTTTTGAAAGCAACAAAACAGAAGTAGCCCAAAAACAGACAATAAATCAGGTGAGTGTAAGGTGAGCAGAAACTGGTAATTATAATCAAAATGTGACCATGGCTCAGGGCTGTTCCCTGCAATAGCCACAGGTTCTGCTGCTCCAGAGGGAACAGAGGCAGGCAGTGCGCTGGATACACTGGCAGGATTGGTAGGAGGACAGCAAGGACTGCTGAGGGTCAGGAAGAAGGAGACATGACAGCTGCACACTTGAGGATTTTGCAAAATGGCAACATCCAAACAAATCCAAGCAGGTTTCAATAGAGCTGTGTGTGGAGGGAATGTGAATCAGCCTGCTGGAAGAGCAAGAAACCCTCCCTGACAGCCAGATCCAGCTGCCTGTGCAGTGCCACAGCTTCCAGAGGCAGGATGGGAGCATCCTGCACCCAGCCTGGACCAGCACAAAACAACTTTCCCAGACCCTGGTAGCCAGCCACAGCCACAGTCCTGGCCCAGCCACCTCCTCTGGGCTGCCCCAGAGAAAATCTCCCACCCCAGCAAGGCAGTGCTGCTCCAGCAGTTTCCCACTTAACTAAAGGTAAAATAGAAACATTCCTGAGTGGCCTTTTCTGCAGTTTTGGTGAAGCTTCAGCATTACAAACAGGAATTACATCTTTTTAGGCACTTCTGGCTTTTGTGCATAGCAAGAAAACACACTTTTCTTCCCGTGAAATAGTGACTGTTCTCACCATTAGAAGGCTGTTTGGATTTTTGTTACATTTTCTACTTGCAAAAACCCTTGGACATGGGCATTATTTTAAGCTAGCTCTAGCAATGATACTTGAAGTCATAACAAAAATGGAGCTTTAAAAGATCCTTTATAGCTCTGATTTTCCTCACTTCTGCCTGGACAGCAACAACATTTTTGCTTGCTCAGTATTACTGAGGATACAATACACATATGATATATTTTTTAAAAGATGTTTCACAAGCAACATCCCCAGATTACAAGCAGTACCCCTTTTTTACAGGTGTATTTTTGGCTGTACCTGGTGGTAGCCTGGGATCACAGGGATGTGACAAGCAAACTCCTGTGCCATTATCAGCCGTCGATGGGCTGCAGCCTCATGAACCAAATCCTTTGTGCTCCCTTAAAGTCTCTTTGCTAAATGGTAGCAATGCACCAACCTGGAGCAGGCAGCAGGTTTGTTTTGTTTTATTGGGTGGGGAGTTCCCACCTGACAGAAGAACCAGGGGATGCACAAAGCATTAAAACCCCTCTGTGCTGAAAAACAATAGCACCAGGCAGCCCCATGCCAAACAAGTGCTTTGGGCTCCCAGGCTCCACACACAGTCCTGGCTGACCTTTACAGAGCATTTCTGCTGTGCCATTAATTTTCACAGGTCCCTTAGGTGGGCACTTCAGAGAGTCTTCCCTCGCTTTGCACGCTGCAATTCCAGGGTTATGGCATTTTCAGACACACCAGCCAAAGACCCATGCAGGCTTATTTTATTTAATGGGTATTTTTATATACCCTTTAATCAAATATTTGGCTGCTGCAATCATCTTGGCTAATGAATGTGAGCAGGATCCCTCTGTGTTCAGTGCCTGGGTCCTTCTCTTCATTTCACACCCACATCACGCCGTTCCTCCCCTAATATAGGGGCATGGGTATAGGGCATCTTGTCAGAATCTAATTTATAACTTCTAAGCATTACTGGAATCTGTTTCTTCCTCTTGAACTAGAATCTGAGATAGGGAATTAGTTTCCTATAAGACAGGACACCTAAACGATTAAACCTGTCACCATGTTGCTAATCTAAATACACTGTTTTTAGAAGCTATTGAAAAAGGTCCACTAGTCAAAACCATTTTTCAGGATCTTGCTTTATTTAAAAGAACAGCCCTCATAAAAAACACCTCTGAATGCAACCACTTAAACATATTTTAAGCTGTCCAAGAGTTACTTGGGCAGATTTACCAATGTCTGTGCATTACAGATAATGAAGGCAAACAGTGCAGTGACAAAGGGAGGCCAGACAGTGTAAGGTCCTGCTTTCAGAAATCCATCCCAAGTAGCAGTCGCTGCCCCAGAAGAGCTCCCAGTAATTACAGCCCCACAAGAAGCACAGTGGGATGTAACACAGAGCAGTTTATGAAGTTCAAAGTACACCTGTGGTGCATCCCAATTCTACAAACAACCACGACAAACATTATATAGCTTTCCTTTGGGGATGAGTGAAAATTACACACAGAGGGGCTGGAAATCTATTAAGCCATTCAGCAGGTAATAATTCCTGCCAAATCAGGCAGTAATGTTAGCTGCTTATTAGCTCTATTAGATACCCGCAGACAGAAGGCATCCGGCACCGTTCTGCGGCACAGCATTAGCCCTTGATTTGTTTCAGGCCACTTGTATTTGTCACCCTCCCCCTCAGGAAGCCAAAGCCACCACCTGGCGTCAGTTAGCTGGAGGCTTCCCTCAGTAAATTGATCTTTGTGAATTAAGGCAGCAGAAGCTGTGGCTGAATTACACCCAGCTGCGTGCAGGGCTGTTTTAAGAGGAGATTCTGCTTTCAGCTCAGCTGAGCCAAGGAAGGGATGAGCAAGTTTTGCTGCTCCAGTAAATCATTCACTGAAGGCTTTGTGGTTTTCCCCAAAACACAGCAGCACGCAGACCGAGGGCTCTAGCAGCAGTATTAGCACTTGTACCCAACATCGGACTTAACAATAAAATGATCAATGCCCCTCAAGAAAAGAGGAGAGAGAAAATGCATCAACAGATATTTAATAGGCATAAAGTGTAACAATTTGATTAGTTATGTGACTCCTTGACCAATTGTTGGGTAATAATCTTGGAGAGCAATCTAATTTAAATTTCTTTTTGCTGTTATTATATTACAGCTGCTAAGAACAAGAGCCTGTGAGTCCTTCCCCTCTTTTTTTCCTGACTGCCTTCACCTTTTTTCTGTGGAGCTGCTTATCCAAAACCCCATTGGAGCACACAGGCAGTAACCCCTGGGGCAAAGGGCCCCACACTGCAGGGGTACCATCCCCACTGGTGTTCAGAGAGCTCAGGCACCTCAGTGACATAAGTGACCCATCCCTCTGTCATGAAACTTACTCAAAAAACACACCAGATTTTAATTATCACATTATTTCCATGTAATACCTAAAAATCATGGCAGAGGGACACCATATAAAAATATCCAATAAGTCACTCAAGACTTCACTCATCATATAAAGACCTGGCTGTTGAATGGCCTTTCCCATCACATTTTAATTGTTTAATTTTAAAGGGCAGATTTGGAGTTTTCTGAGCCACTTCTGTCTAAAGTCTAATACCCATGACAGCTTCACAGTGTGTGATCCAGCTGTGAATGAGCAAAATGCCTTTTCAATATTGCCAGTGCACATCAGTATAAAGACAATATTGAAAAGTCAGTTGTGTTTACCAAGTTAACGTGCACATTTTACGTGCTCACTTAGGCCAGTGCACTGTGTCAGTGGCAAGCCAAGGCTGTTAAGGCAAATACAAATGCTGTAAAAACTGAATTAAGTTTTTCTGTACCTTTGCAGTTGCCTCTTATATTCTCCTGCTCCTTTTTTTATTCCCTATGTGAAGCTGAGAATCATCCCCCTGCTGAAATGGTGACACCTCCAGTTGTAACTCCATTGCAGCAGAAAAGCCTCGGGAAGATGAGTCTGGATCCTGCTGCCAGGGAGGGGTGGAGGACCCTGGGATCCTGGGCGAGGGGTGGAAGGTGATGGAGGTCACCAGGCTGGGCCATGATGCTGCCCAAAAGCTCCAGGTTTGAAGCAAGGAGTCTCCCATCCTGGCAGCTCCTTCCTTCTGCTTCTTCACCAGGTATTGATTGTTTATCATGTATTGGAGGAGTGCCTTTCCTGATCCATCACCCCAGACAGTGAGAGGAGCCCCTGTACCATCGTTACCATCCTCTTTGTGTCCAGACATTTGTCCTGCCTTAAGAATTTCCAGTCCCCCTCTCTTCTCCTCTGCTGCTCAAACACACCCAAAATGAAGTATTTGAAATTATCCTTATGCTGAAAAATGGGGTAAAAAAACCTCAAATGGTATTTGAGGTGAATCAGGGCTTAAATGCAGAAAAATTTAAATCCTGCCTTGTCATTAATACCCACGAAGAGGAATTTTTTTTTTTTTCTCCTTTGGTAAAGATAGCAAACAAAGCAGAAAAGAGACTTATATCACTTTTCTGGCTTTGGCTGCAGCAGCAGGTGGCAGGGGTCACACATCTGAGGAGACTCAGGGGATGCAGCAGGGGATTCACAGCAGCCCTACATCCCACAGTCCTGCAGCAGCAGCACCTCCTCCTCTGCCAGGATCAGGGCTGAGGAGCTGCCAGCACTGCCCACCAGGGAGAGGAAACCCTGCAGATAGGATCAGACAGGTGCAAATATTTTCTGCCAAGAAAATTTCACATTTCCAGTGTGTTTTGAATGAAACTTTTAAAAGCAATTTTTTATGCCAGTGAATTTCCCCTCAGATTTTTTTTTATTTAAGCTACTCTGACCTGTTTGAGTTTCTGCAGAGCAAGAACTCTGTGAAAATGAATAAATTGCTACACAGCAATGTATTTAACAAAAATTCCATTTCTATGACCAACAGCCTATGTACCCAGCAAAAGGCATGCATGATGCATGTGGTCACAACAGCTGTCAGGGAAGATGCTTGGTGGGCTAAGGAGCAGGCAAAGAAAGCTGCCCTTCTTCCCAGCCCAGCTCTGGATGTCCACCTGCAATGATCTGCAGGATTCAGAGCTGTGCAATATCTCTGCCCAGGTTCTTAACCTTGCTCTAAATGCTGGAGCCAAACACCTTTCTCATTTAAAGGATAATTAACATCCCAAGTGAAAGTCAGGGCTCCAGAGGTGCTGCAAGAAGGAAAACCATGGAGACCCCAGCTCCAGGTCTGTCAGTTCAAACCCCACCTCTTGCTCTACTCAAGCTGCAAGGGTGTTTTATCTGTCCCTCTGCACACCCATTTGTAACATGGTTAAACTCTCAGGGGATTGGAAATTAGTGTGCTATTTGGTTTCCCTGTCTCTCGGAGGCTGGAAAAGCTGCTGCTGCAATTCTCATCAGGGTTAGAGTGGGTCACAGCACTGGGCCCTGACAGCCATCACCTGCAGAAAGCAGCTAACCACTGCTATGCAGCAGGTTTTTCACCTTCTGGGAGGAGGTGGGAGCAGGCATGAAGGGGAAGGCTGTGCCTGAACCATTGCCACGGTCTGGAACCACTACCAGAGTCCCCCAGTCCCCATGCCATCTCTGGTTTCTCAGCCTGGTGCTCAGCTCTGCTGCCATTGCCACAACAAACACACCCCATTCATTAGGGGAATTATGGACATAATGGAATAAGGAAAAAAAAAAAAAGATAACAGAGTGCTGCAAAATGAGACATTGACCCAACAGGTCAGAGAGCATTGTCTCCTGTCCTCTCTTTGATCATTAGTTTTGATCTATTTAGCTCTGTAGGGCACAGACTACAAATGAGAAACCTTTCCCAGGGTACAACAGGAGGAGGAGAGGGAGCAAGGGACCAGAGGTATTCAGCAGGCAGTATTTGTGCCAGCAAAGAGCTGCCATCACTACACAGATTCCCAGCACATATGCTCAGAGGCTTTTGCCACATCCATGCAGTGAGGAGCTGAAGCATCAATTGACCAAGTCCACCACCAGAACAACCCCAGGAACCCCAAGATCTCCTGGGAAAACACAGGGGCTGTGCTGTGGGATGCACCTCCCATTCCCCTGCTCCATAACCTGTGCTCAGCCCCTCTGGCTCAGCCCCTGATGCATCAGGCACTGTCTCTCCTTTACCTTGCAGACAGATCCATGTTTGTCTGACTTGGACAGGTTTTAGCAGCTGCCAGGGTGCTGCAGGCCGTGCAGGGGTAAGAGAGTGAAAGGACAGGAGTTAGAGGTGACTGCCCAAGCAGAACAAAATCATCCCCTCCCTCAGGGTGTTTTAGAGCTGAGGAAAGGTGTATCTGCTCTTTTTGAGCTCGCTGTCAGCTTGCACATTGGGCAGATAAACCACATTAGATATTTTGTAGGTCAGATGAGTTAATGGAGGTGCAAGAGGAGCAGAAGGTTGGCAGGTCATGACTTCATGAAATCAAAGTGCATTAGCAATAATTAGAGGAGTTCTTCTATAAATACTCATAGCTCTGCAAAATACAAGAGGCACACACAGCTGCTGCCCAGCTCCAGCCCAGGACCACTTCCAGGGTGTCTGCTTGGGCTGAACATTGTGATTACACCAAAGCAGCCTGGTTGTGGCTCAGCTCCCCAAAACAATGTAAAACTTTCCTCTTCCCCAAATTAACCCTCAGGTAACAGCACAATTTGCTCAGAAATGCCTGGTGAGCCATACTGAGGGCAGTGCCGTGCAGGATCACCGCAGCAGGGTAAGATTATCATTACCCACACTTGTGGGGGATGAGCTCAGCACATTAGAAAACCAATCTCTCTCAGGACCACGACAAGCAGAGCTCTCCCTGCCTTTATCTCTGCCTATGGGATGAGTGTGTGCTCGTGCCATCTCCCGGGCACCCCCTACAACCAGGGCCAAGGAAAGGTTGAGGTAATTCAGAACTGAATTGCAATGAGAGTGCAGAAATCTCCTTGCAGTTATCCCCTGAGGTGGTGTCACATCCTGCATGTGACATCAATTCCCTTCAGTGCCCCTCCAGGACTCCCTGTGCCGAGGGACTCAGCCCTGCTCAGCAGCCACAGGTGAGCTCACACCACTCCTGGCTGCAGCAGCTGCAGGGAGACACGGATTCCTTGGCTCCAGAGAGAAAGTTAAGGCTCTAATCCTCCTACCTTGCTGTCACTACAAGGCACCAGCCTTCCCGGGAAGGTTTGCCACCAGATGCTTTCAGCCAGCTGCTTTTTCCCAGGCAGGTTGTGCTGAGGGGTTTTCCAGGCTGCAGCTGTGCAGGATGTCTTGTAGGAAAATGCCATCGTGTGGCCAAGTGTGAAACCCTGCCTGCACCGAGCCTGCACACTCCTGCCGGGCAAAGCCTCACTCAACTAAAACACACGCTGCAATAAGGCCAACTGCAGCAATATTATTGCAAACATGCAATTGCAATAATAATATATCAAAAGTGCTGCAACAAGGCCAATTCCCCTCCCCACTGTGCTTCAGCTGCAACTCTGCATTACAACAGATTCGTGCATATTCCTGATTTTCTGGGTTCATTAGGAGATAGACCAGCTGCTTCATATTTGTTGTTATTGCTTGGGG